>NC_089646.1:38392700-48392700 GCF_037042795.1 Molothrus aeneus | reverse complement strand
ACATTCCCCTAATTTGCCCTGCAGACACCATGAATGGTAGCCCTGAAGGAAGTCACTAACACATAAACTTTTGCAGCCTGTACCACAAGAGAGGTTCATGAATGTTAGTGTGCAATATATATAAAATGAACAGATGAAAAGGAATGGAGATAATGTAGTGATTAAGATGTCTTTAGAAATATAGGCATTAATCCTCCCAAGTAATATGGCTATTACCTCTGGGACTTCATTCCCTAGAGCAAGAAAAATCAGGGATTTTTTTATTTTATCCTGCTCGAAGAATCTCAAAATTATGTGAATAACAGCATGGCTAATAGTTGTGGATGTACACATGATGCTTTTATTTATCTTTAATTACAGCCTTTGCTAAAATTTATAGTTTGGTAATTTGAGTATTAATATTTTTATGCATTCATTTTTTGTTTTTGATGTATCTTTTGAGTGTATGAAAAACATTTGACACCTTACATACTGATTTATAGAATATTAGAGTGTAACTTTGGGAACATCCTTTGTAGCTGTAGTATGTGCAAACCCATGAATACAAGAGTTTAGTGAGACATAACGAGTGGTTTCCAACAGCTGAAGAAACTGGTAACTCTTAACTCTGATTTGCATCATACCTAAGCCACTTGAAAATAAACTAATAATTTGCTCTCCAGCAGTATCTAATGCACAGATTCACCAGATTCATGTACAGTTTTCCACAATATTTATGTGTACAGGTCAGCATTTTTCTCAAAAAGCAACAGAGAAGACTGGTCTTTCCAAAGGAATCTAGAAAGTGTAAGAAAATGAAAAAAAAATCTTCCTGTACATTGAAAAGCAAAACCCATGATATCGGGTAACAAAGGTGGATTGGAGCTCACATAACTATTTTTAACCAAAGGTAGCTGGCAAAGATACAGCAGTGGTTTCTATTTTACCAAACCTAAAGGTGTCCAGAGCCCCAGTTTAGGAACCTCTAGAATAGTTAAGATGGCTCAGCTGAACTCAGACCTCTCTATATTTTAGGGACCTTCAACTAGTAAAATTTACTTGCATATTCCTGTTTTAGCAGGGAGAATTTCATCTGCAGAGAAAATTGGAACATGCAAAAAATGTGACTGAAATATGTGAAAAGCTTGACTATATTCATGATAGTAATTCCCAGCAGGACAGAAAAAATAGAAAATATTCATCCTGATACATGAAGGTGAACACCAAAATTTGCTTGAGGAAAGGTTTAGGGACATGAAAATATGATGGAAAGTTATGTGAATACTTGAATTGTGATGTAGTCCAAGCAGAATAAGCTGTTACGCTCCAGTCATGGGACAAACTAGTATCTGCACAGCTGTATTGGGTAAAAAAATTTGTAGCCTGTGAAGTATTGTTCCTTGCTAAAATAGGAGCGGAAATTAGACACAGTAAAAGAGCCACTAAAAACTTTGCCAGAGGCTAGTTGAGGTAAGTTTTTATGGACATAATGAATAAAATAATCAAGCAATTGGAGCACAATTTGGCTTCTGTAAGTTTGTTTTGGTTTTGTATTTAAATTCCCTAGTACTTGGCAATATGTGGTCATTAAGAAGAAAAAGTAGGATAATGAGTGGTTTATAAAGAAAAAGAGTGCACAAGGCAGAGGCAGTTGAACAGACCACATTGAGAAGGCTAAGTCTTAACAAGATTTTTTTAAAATATTCTGAGCCTAAAGAACATGTCAAAGGAGTTGAAATTCTTCAAGTTGCATTCATTCAAGCTTCTGCACAAAAAAATTACATTGAGTTATTCTTTTTCTTGACGCTTTCAGACTCTGATCCAATTCATGCAAGTAAAAAAGACTATAAATTTCTAGAAAAATTTTGAATATCTGTTCAGTTAATAAAATAATAAGGGCCAGAAAATAGTTCTTGATACAATGTCTTAAGTCATCACACCATTTAGCCAACTGAAGATTTCAAAAATAAGCCCCAGTCCTTAGAAGATTGCTGGTTAGAAATGGTGAGTACTGGCATGACATTCAGATACATTTTAAATGTTGGATCTTGTTTCAGGTGCCAGTTTCCCATCCAAGGGGTTATTCTGGTTCAACTTGTTGAAAGGATGTAGAATTTATCTGCATGTAGCAGAGCTGTACAGGCTGGCAATAGCCAAGCTTTGGACCCGACCCAGGCTAGCTTTTTTGCTAAGGGGATAATTTTGAGGGATAAATATCATGTGCCTCCCTAATATATGATGGAAGCATGAGATAAACCACAAGCAATAATTTCTGTCATAGGTTCCTGTGGATGGGAAAAGAAAATCAGAGGTTTGGTCATGTAGTGAGTGTTCATACGTCAAACAGGGTGGTCACTGGGACAGAGTGTAATAGCCACTTGTGAGCAGGAATACCAAGTTTTTTATGCTGCTGGTGATGTATTTTTATTCTGTGGATGAAGGTCCTACTGGAAGAAGATGATACAGAGCAAGTCTGTGGCCAGATGACTCATCCTATTTGTGAGCTGAAGATTGGGTTTCTCCCAGGGTTTCCAGGACAGTGTGTGCTAGAGGATCAGAAATCACCTCTGAGTCATCTCAAAACCAGATTAGCCTCTGCTGTCGTGGTTTCCTTCCTGTGTCCCTGCTGTATGCAGTGCAGTGAGTACACTTCATGTGCACAGGAGGTGTTCCTGAGGTGAAGATCCCTACTGCACACAGGTCCAATGCCAAACACCCTGCTAATCCCATGGGATCATCACAGAGGTTGGAGGTATAACAAACTTGCTCCCCCTGTACAGGTCTTGAACACAAAGACAGATATGAAGTACCTATATATCCCAGCAAATTATCCTCACTGATCAAATTTAATGGACTTCAAGACCACATCTAATGAATTTCACTCTGCTGCTGAACTGAAAGTTTATAATCTTTTCTCTTTCCATGCATATTTTAGTTCTAGGGCTCTGTGTGTCACTGATAACACAGTATGTAAATATATAAATGCAATTATAAGGTCATCACACCTTCTCCTTCTCCTCTTCTGCATATACAAAACCTTTATCATGTTGCCAGCAGCTATTTGATCCTTAAATGAGAGAGCTTCTATCTTTATTTCAATTATGGAAATAATTATTATAGGCAATAAAATAGTGATATTTTTAAAAGTAAGTGAAAGGTGTTTCAGATACTAGTTTCAGTGCTTTTCTCTGTAAAACAATACAACAGTGTTATACACTTTTCTACATTCCATATTTTATATCTACTCAACTGGTCTATTTGTTTTATAGGAATAGCTATAAATCTTTCACTTTCAACTTTGAACACAAAGATAAAATTAATTTTAAAATCTCATTGCTCATAGTTTTCACCTATATTTGTTCAATGCTCTCAATTATGCCCTGTTAATAGATCTCATAACTACTTCATAAGCTTTCATTAACTAAAGCTCAGAAATTTGTAGCTTTTGCATGTCTCCTTCTAATTTCACCACTTTGCCTGAAATTTTCAGCATCAGAAGCACACAAAGAAGCTTTGGTGGCTTACTTTGCTTACAAATAGCAGAAGTGCATTTTTCTCTTGTATAAAATTTGTGACAGCTGTTTATTTCTAATGCAAGTCAAGTGTTGTTTATAGCACAATGCAGTCATAAACGCATCTGGACTTTTAACCAACACACTTTATGAAGTCAGAAAATTTGTCTTCTGCATCTCAAATTCACTTTTAATTTTCACATGAAAATATAAATGCTGTATATTAATATGTAAAATATAAAACTATTCCAAAATAGTTACAGTATGAAACTTCATCTCCAGACCCAGTGTCCTACCTACATTGCTCAATTTCAGTTGTTTTGCTTCTCTGTGTGATCCACATTAGACAGGAGTGGTTACAGCAACCTGATAGGTTCAACACACCCTAATCTTAGAAAGTTGTTCCAAAGAGAATATTTTATGTTAAAAACAACTGCCTAAGGAAGAATCTGAATTACAGAAATTTGTCTTTGTTGGATGCTTCCCCGTGACTTAGCTGGACTGAAACATTCCATATAATATTTAAAATATTTTGTCTGTGTGTGTGTGTGTGTGTAGGAAACCTGGCAGTAAAACATAGCCATAGCAGCAAGTTACAATCATATTGAGAGAAAACACTCAGAGACATCTGCTCAAGCCAAGTGGAAACTCTCAGATTTTCTTGTTTTCCTTTTAATGTCTGTCCAGCATCCATTCTGTATCATTAAACTCTGGTTGCATTTATCCTACTGAATTGAACCAAGTTCAAGAATATTCCCTGGTGTTGAACTTGCTTAGTAAGCCTGTAAGCTTTTAGAATAATCTGTAAATGTGGTGAGTGGTCTCAGAAAAGTACTTATCCCTGACAGCCAGCACTTTTCATAAACATCTGCTCATGATGTGAAAGTTGACAGACCTCTAGGGACCCTGCTGTTTATTCCTACAGATATGGCCATGCTTGCTTTGACATGGTGCTGTGGCAATGTCTTAAGGAAGCCTCAGACTGTGCTCTAGGTTCTGCTGGACATATGAATGTCATGCTAAAAAACACCTTTCTAGTTTTCACCTTGAGTTCAAGAAAGGCTTGGTTCTAGGAGGATGTCTGCCTTTCTTCTAGCCAAAGAGGGTCTGAAACAAGAGTCAGAAGAGTTCATCTCCATCTGGAACTCTTTGGGGACCACAGCAGTTCTGAATATCATGTCCTGTTCTCTCAAGACATGGAAAATGACAAAGGTAATATTCAGAAGAGCACAGAGTAGAAACATCAGTCAGCTGTATTTTGGCATGTGTAAAGTCACTGTGTTGGTCTCCAGTAGGTCTTCAAATCTGAGGCCTGGGCTGGGAGTGTTTCCCAAATACACACTCTCCCAGCTTCTCCTTTGATTTTTACTTTGTGTCACTCTTCTCCACTAGAATTATGCCAAATTCCAAGAGCAACCCAGTGGCCTTTCTCTCATATGCTGATGTCCTGCTCAGACCATCCTGCTCAACAATAGGATCTGGCCTGGGGCTTCCTCCAGTGTAGGAAAATTGAGGTTTATACCTTAGATTTTTTCATGGAAGAGAGGGAAGCTAAATGCTGAGAAGGTTTAGAGACAGGTGCCTTTTTATGTGAGGAAAGGTATGCAGAGGCAGGGAATGTGCTGTAGCAGACTGGAGGTTGGAAGGGGGGAAGTTGGAAGGGGGGAAGCAGCTCCTCCTCAACAGTCTCGTATGGCAACAGCAGCAGAGAAAATAGCATCAACCAGAACTTGCCCCACCAGGACCTCTGCTCCCTACCATGCTTGGCACCCCGATGGCAAACACTTTAAAGTGGTTACAGCTGCCAGCTGAGTTTGACTTTGGCAGGCAGGTGGAATGTGTACATGTACATGCTACTCCTGAGGCAGGAACTTTCATTGCCTGCCCCTTCTTCATGGGGGTTTCCAGGGCTCTGCCACACTCTGACATCCACCACTGACCACATCCTTGGTCATAAGAGGCATAAACAAACTAAGACAAAATAAGGAATAAAGAAAAGCCCAGTGCATGCCCACCTGTCATGTGCTGTGCTGAAGAGCAGCTCCCAGGTGGAGGAGATGCAGGTACAGATCTGCACCTTGAGAAGGACAGTGTGTAGAAGATCTGCCAAGGGGGAGAAGCAAACCTAAAAATTTTCAAAAAGTGCAGTCAGGGTGGTTGCAAGGCTTTGATGGTTCGGTGCAGTGATTTGTTTGAGCACTGTGGTGAGGTAGCCCTAGCCCTGTGGTTTTGCAGCCAAAGAAGTGGCCTGCTGCACCCTGAACTGCAGTGATTAGTCACCACTTTCTTGTGTCTCCACTTCTTTACATGGCTCTGCATACAGAGGAAACATAATTTCTGTGGCATAGAGAGCTATACCAGCAGCATCTTTTGCTTACTTTTGCTTAAACTTGCCAACAAGTTCTACAACAGTTTAATTTAAGAGGACCTGGAAGCATCCAACGCTGGAGTCTCATATGATGTGGTAATGATGCAAGCCCTATATTGCACATTTTAAAAAGGGAGATTCTTTCCCCTGGCAAGCAGCATATCCTTGGTTAAAACTGAGTGAAGATTCATTGTGAAACCTGTAGTGTAATATAAATATTGTAGTATTAATACAGAAAAAGTTTGCATATGATATTTGTGTGCACGTGTACACAAACAGAATGCAAACCCACAGGAAGGATGCCATATTGTTTTTCAATATTTGAACTTAATTCAGAAACTCATCATTGAATTTTCAGCGTTTTTCAGTTATGCCATGTTCTTCCTTCCTGTTGCTGACTTTTGAGTTTTGTATTTCATTCCCTCCATCTTGTCCTTTGTTGTTTTTTTTTAATGAAATAATTTATCCTGCAGGTTTCACTAGCATGTTCTTTGAAAAGAGTAGGGAAGTAAAATGCATACACTTCGAAGGAGCTGCTAAAAGATTGTCTCTTGCAAATAAAAAGGATAAACTTCCCAACAAATGCTACAAATCCAAGTACAGAAATAATTTTGAATTTCATAATGTAGCATCAATATGCATATACCTTTAAGAACAACATCCTGGAAAACTCAGTTTTATAGTTCAAACTATGAGCATATCACATGACAAAAGTAATTATCTTGAACTTCTTATATAAATTGAATAGAATCTTTTGTAATCCCTTTCATTAATTATAAATAGTGCCACTTGCAAATTTTTTTTGTGTGGATTCCATCAATCATTTTTGGATAATCAAGAGTTTCATCAACGTAATTTTCAACAGATGAAGTCACTGCACCTCTTAAATGAGCCTGTTATGTCTTAGAATGAAGGTAGACATGTTTTGATCACCTGTTGCCACAAGAGCTGCCAGGGTTGCCAGGGATGCCTAGAGCACCTTGTGGCAATGCAGTGTGTGAACCACAGGCACAAAGGTGAATTTTGGGGGCAGCTTTATGGGTACGGTGCTTTTTACCACTGCAAGTTCATCACAAAATTTATCTGTATCACCATTAAAAACCTCATAAGGGCATGCTTGGAAAACATACCTTTTTTGTGGTCCTGAAATGTGTTGTATAAATTCTAGAAGCGTCAGTTTGATTAAACTGTCTACGAGCTAAGCAGAGTTGTGCCATGCACAGCAAGAAAGCTTTTGCACCTAGAAATATATTGATGGATAGTCTTTTCCTTTAAATGGTAAATTTATGTTTTTGCCATATATTTAGACCTGAGCTCCTCAAAATACTTTCAAGCCAATCTGAGGTTTTATTCTGTGGAGGATTCACCAGCACTGGCCACACTGGCTTTGTAAGTTTTATTTCTGTGGTGAGGAAGGTGAGAATATTAATTCTACATATGCTGTCCAGAATGTTTAAAATTTCCAAACAATAATGTAATAACATATTAAAAAAAATGAAATGTTTTTGGTCTGACTGGAGTAGTTCATCCTGCCCTCTTTTTTTTTTTTTTAATAAATTGTAAAAGCTGAGAACAGCAGTAAGGCAGGGGAGTTATATGATGTGGTTAATGCCAGAGTCTTGTGTTTATGAATAATTTCAGAAGTTTTAAAAAATTGATATAGTCTATACTGAACTGCTTGTAAATTGTGTTAGTACCTTAGCAGAACTGGTTCCTGGACAGAAATATGAATGGTGGAGGAATGGAGTGAGGAAATGGTGACAGCTGACAGAATGGTAGCAAGTTTGTACTAAAACTTCACACTTACTTTCTCCTACTGTTCTGGAGTGACAGACATGTAATGTCACATAAACACCCAGCAGCTATCAGGGCTTCTCCCTTCCTGCAGATTCTTTCTTTAGTAATTCTTTGCCCTCAAAATAAGAACCAACTGGAAAAAGGAGAAATAAACTGAGTTTTTTAAATTTGAGAATCTAGGTGGATTCTTCAGATACACCTCAGGTATTTTGTTAAAAAAAATTGTTATTTAGTATTTAATTAACTTGCACTTTGGAATAATCTCCTTCATGTTACTTTCTCTTGAACTTTTTTGTTCTGTGATGCTTTCCTCTGTCATATTCTCATTTTTCTACAAGAGTAGGAATTTTGTATTATAGCAATTAAGAAAACACTTTTAAATTACTTATTTAATTTTATTTTATAAAACCAGACTGCCCGCAAGTTGTCAATACACTGTAGTGTTGATATTTCCTGCTAATCTGTTTATTTCCAGAATTGGTAGATTTTATATTGAAGTAAATTTGGGGGGGGGGGTTGCAGGGGAAGGGACGGGGCAGGAGCAGGAGGGGTGATTTTTTTGTTGTTTTTTTGAGATTCCCTTTTATCATTATCTCAATTTCTGAATCTATTTAACTCAGTGGGATGTCCTGAGCTTATTCTCCAGAGCTGAGTGCATCAAGGAAACTTGTATTGGCAGCAGAAAACCAGCAAGTGGCATTAACTGCATTGGAAGACACTGGGAAGGGATGAGTGGAGAGGCAGCACCTCTGGCAACTGGAAATGGGCATCCCTCAAAACCACACAGGTCGTGAGTAATGGTGCAACAGCAGTTTGATATTACCTGTGGATGCAACTCCCTTCTCTAGCAAATTTAAAATTATTCTTCAAACAAAAACCACCAGGGGTAAAAATGTGGGTGTCTCAATAGTAAGGCTTGAGGAAATTGTTATTTTTTTCTGTTTGCTAAGGGAATCTCTCTCTGCATATATATATTTTTCAGATGATAAGACAGTGATTTTGAGAATAACTATAAAGCCAAAATAAAATAATGAAGTGTGGCTACCCTGTAAACCCATACATTTCTCTTAATTTCTTTTCCTGTCATAGAAGAAACTTTACAAATGTTGTTTAAAAAGGTGCCACAGAGTGGCAGTCTCTTTGTTTTTGTGGAGGAAATGTTTCTTCCTTTCTCCCTTTTATTTACAGTCTGTGTGTATGTTAAATTTTGCTTTTCTCACTTTCTGGTGCCCTTTATCTTTTGAGTTTGGATTGTATTTTTATCATCCTTTTATATCTTTCAGGTTCTAGAATCCATGCTGCCTCACTGGATTTCAAGCTGGATAGTTTTGATTCCTGTATGCGTAGTTTTGTCTTCTGAAGTTTTCTTTTGAGTCAAAGTTCAGTTGTAACTGAAAGAAGGGTTTGCTTTAAAAAAAAAAAAAAGAGCTATAGCCCATTTTTAACTATAGGTTCTGACTTGCCTTTAAATATTTATTTGTGACTCATTCAAATGCTTATTTTACTAGTAACTTCATTCTGCTTAACCAGGCTTTCTGTCATCAATCATGCTGCCTGTTCAGCCAGAAGAGAAAAATGCAAAGAATGATAATATTACAGTAGCACTGATGTGCATTTCCAGAGCTTTAATAGGATAAGTGTCAGCACTGATCCACTTCAACATCACCCACTGCAATAATACTGAGAAGCAGAGGAGGAAGACCGCCGAGCTCGTTGACATTCATGTATGTCTCTTTATGCACGGTCAAATTAGCATTTGCTCCCAATTGAAAGCAGGAGTATATAAAGGAGAGGATTATGTAAAGTGAAGATTACTACTCTAAACACAGCACTTACTAATGTAAAGCTATGAATGGAGGACTACCCTTCTGTGAGAAAGGACAGAAAGACTGATGCAGACATGAGAATTCACTGTGTAGCTTTCTAGCTGAGAGATGGGGAGGGAAAAAATAAATTCTTAAAGCATCTCAATGAAGCAACTAAATTAAAACTCATCTCAGACTCTCATCTCCTTGCTTTTGCTGGCTACTTTTATTTTTAAATATAGTCACTGATTTCAAGCATATCCTGACTCTACCTGCTATGCAACTTGATTGCTGTGATTAGTGATCAATATTGAAGAACTTGAGAGCAAATTCCATCTCTTTACCAGCTTCAGTGTGAATAATCTAATTTATAAATTCTGCATAGCTCCTGTCAAAGACCTCAGGATTTATCAGGATTGTGCTGTCCACTGTAGCTCTCTTACTGCAAACGATTCTAAAAGAATATTTTAAAGGTATAAAGAGGCCATGAATAGCAAATTGTAAAGCACTGGAAATTAGGCCAGTTGGGCAATTTACAATAGTTTGTAATGTGAAGGACAGAAAGCTCGAGTGCTTGATCTGGGAGTGTCAGAGGGGTGGCCTCTGAGTTTGGTTCTTTAAAGCCAAGAATGGATGGAGATTAGGTGGGGTCCAGAAGTAAGGCAGAATAAGGCAAATGTCTGGACACTCTCAGTGGTGGTAATGACAGATTGGTGGGTTCAGATGTTAATTCTCCTATTTATCTGAAACACATATTTTTGAGAGGTCTAGACTGCCTGCTGAAAGTACCCAGCTCTTCAAGATAACTGGCTCAAACTACACAGATATCTTTTGGGTGGCCACAAAAGCAGTGAATGACTTTGTGATGAATGGGAAGTTTAAACAGGGAAAAAACAGGGAGAGATAACACCAGCCACAGAGGGATTCATTACAGCTGAACGGAAAAAAGATTTTTTTTAACCTTTTCTAATCTATTTTAAAAACACTCTGTTAAATGTTATGCACTGGTGATCTTTTTCACAGTGTGCTTTCTGACCAGTAGATTAGTTGACATAATTAGTTTGTGGTCACTACACTGGTATGAGGGATCTTCTCTATTGTGGGTGGGGTTTTTGTGGTGTCTGTGAGAGGTAATGAAATGTAATCTGCTCAGAGGTCATCTCAGCTCATAGTGAAGAACCTGACAGCCTCTTTTTAAAATCAAAATGTTGGAAGCATAGAAACTACACAGGCAAGTTTGAGAATGTCACTTGGTGGTTAGGCTACAGCTGAGGAAGAAACACATTTGAAAGCTTGCAAGATGCTTTCTGAGAAGATGACAAGTGGGCAGATACAACAGAGCATGATAAAGAGGAGCAGGAAGACAGTGCTGATGAGCAATCTCACTTGAGTCTTTCATGGCACTAAACCAAAAAAAATATAACAATACCACCAAGTACCAAAGTTCTGTTAAACAAGTTTGTAAAATAATTACATCAACAAGGTTTCTAATGGTGTCAAATTTTTAGTCATCTAACATAAATGATTATTATATCAAACATACAAAGTAGTAGTTGGAAAACATGTCTGAGTGACTTGAGTTAACAATTGCATTGTTTCAAAATTTCATAATGTGGTGCTTTCCATGCTGTCATAGCTATTGCCTATGCACATACAACATTCTGCACAATAAAACTTGTGTACCACTTAGCATGACAAAGCTGTAAGCTTTTTTTCCTTTGTGACATTGCAGGAAAAACTACTTAATAAAACAGAAGTCAAGTCAAAAGAAAGAGTTATGTGGCTGGGATCCCAGTTGCTACACTGCTTGTTACCTTTTTAATTAAAAAATAGGTGTCATTAGGTACTTAAAAGAAAGGCAGCTGCATGCTGGACTACAGATGAATCCAGAAATGTTACATACACCCTGCTGCAGATTTGCTGCAGGGCAACAGATATTTCTTCACCTGTGAAATTAATGTGCTGTGGGATCTTGTGCTAGCTTTCATCATCATCAGTGGATCAGACTGTTAGCACCACTTTGGCATTACTTCCAGCAGAGTTTATATTGACAGAAATGAAATGTTTTAAAATACAGCTGTGAACTTCTAATATCCATCAATATTACCAAACTGCTCACGTTTTTCCTAGACAAACTGTGAGGACCTCTTGCCTTTTCCAGTCTCAGAGTATCAATATTATCACAAATAGCCTCGAAAATTCTGACATCTCTTGTGGTCACCATAGCCTATTGGTTCAATACACAGTCACCTGGGTCTGATGCAAATCCTCTCTTGCTTGGCACATGGAGATTATATCAATCCAAAGCAAGAGTCCACCTACAGAATGTGCTTTTGGAGGTGGTTGTTGATTTGGTCTGGTGACATTATCTACACCACATTAGGATGTCCAAGAATGCTGCCAGGGATGCGCAGCAGTGCCATTCACCTTGACCACTGTCACTTCTTTCCCTGTAATAAGAAAATAATCAACCATCACTGCCACAAGTAGGTCCATAGCTGCAGGCTGCTCCATGTGAAAACATAAAGCTAAAGTTAAAGACTGACAAGGCTACTGTGTGAAACTCTGACATTTCAGTTCCTACTGAGAGTTTAATGATAGATATTTCTTTGTAGCTCTAGGAAAGTTCTGAAATAATTATTTTTTGGTCATGAAAATTGAGATTTTGTTCTTGCCAGTAAACTGTATCAATATTTGAGTGATTTAAGTGTGTTAATATTTGTGCCCTTTAGTCTCTGCTGGCACCAGCATTCTTACCATGCAGACCTGCTGATCACTTCCTTCCTGATGCGGAGGACATGAGGTCCAATACACCCAGCTTGCACCTGTGTTTTAGACATAGAGAAAAACAGACTTGCAAAATGTCTGCCTTCCCTGAACATTCAGTGGGAGTGGTTGGTGTATTAGCACATCATGGGTAAATATTCTTCAAACCCAGTACAGACACCAGGCAAGTACTTCACTGACATCTCTTGCCTTACTTCTTTCGAGATATATGTATCATTTCTGAGACATACCACCTTCATATTTAGAGAATCTCTGGAGGGTCCTGGCATTTTGATGGACAGGAAGACAAGGTCTAAACATCAGACAGGAAAAGCTAAGCACATCAGAATAGGGGATGGATCATTCCTTGTCCCTTCTTCCCATTGCTGGAACAGAACCATCATGCAGCTGGAACTGCTTGGGCTTTGGTTCATCCTGAGGCAGCCTGGAGCTGTGCAACGCAGAGCACTGTGATAGCAGTACTGCACACATCCATACCTAATAGAGTTAGTCTTCCTCAATATCATTTGGAAACAAGCTGCTCTCCTAATGCTGTTACACAACACAAGGGACTTTGGCAAGAGAAGAGGAGGAGTTCTCTACAGCTCTGATGATGGGGATAAGTGAAATTAATCCAGTAAAGAAGTCTGCACTGTTAATTCTTTTAAGAGTACTGAAAATTATTTTTCTGTGCATTTTCATGGTGCCCACTGGTTTATCTGAGGATATGTAGTAGCATAGCCCCTTTAAGAGCAATAAATCAGAGTGGAAGGATTTTTTCATGGTATTGTGGTGTGGCACACTTACACTTCAGTTTGGAGGTTAATGAGCTCTTTTCTATGAAAGCTAATACAGATTTCAGAGGCATTCCCCAGAGCAGCTAACGTGGTGGTTTAATGATTGCCAAACTGGGTGCTTGCATCATTGTCAGGTCTATTTGAGATATTCTGCCAGTGCCTCTTCTAAATCTTTGTAGAAAGGGTTTCTCAGGCTCCCACAGGGATTAAGAGTATATTTCAACTTCTTGAAGTCTTACCATAATTTTTTATATGCATTCACATATTTTTCTGACTGGCTAGAATCCATCTCATTTATTACTCTGAAAGTGTGTTTTGTTGGTTCTGCTAGCTGCTTTTACACCCATATTCCCACTGCCCTCCTTCCCAGGAACACGTGCCCAGCTATGTTCCACTGGCCAGCTGGCAGCACCTCGTGAAGTGCTCCTACTGCAAGGATATTGCTCACCAGAAAACAAAGGCAGGAGCTTACCCTTAGCAGGAAGGAATGCAGGGTATTTTATTCTGGTTTTACAGGAGGAGCCAATGATCCAAAACTTGCTGGATTGCAGCTGTGTGTAGATTTTATAGGTGGGAAGCCCTGTGAACTCTCTTCTAACTTAAAAGCTCAGCAAAACACACCAAGCTCTAGCTTACCTAGCTATGTGCCAGAAGAGTGTTTCTGAAGTCCAGAGATCATGGCTTTACAGCCTGATGACTGGCACAACCAGTACCTATTAGGTGCTTGAATCAGACCACCTCCTTACTCCTCTTTGGCTCCTCAAGTTGCTCCTGCACCACAATCCCCCTGAGGCAGAGGTATTCCAGGCACAGACTGTGCTCCATGTCTGGATTACAGTGATGCTGGCGGGGTGGAAGTGCCTCCATGCCACCTCAGCTGTAGCCTTATCTGATGGCAACTGCTCAGGGAAGCCTCAGCACATGGAGACTGTTCCGTGTCTGTTACCTGCTGGCAGAAAACCTGGGATGCTTTGATCAGATCCCTGCTGGCTCATGCAGTGTGGGTGTGCAGGAACAAAGGTGAGCTGACAGCTTTTTCCCAGGAGCAATTTCATGAGGTGCTCTCCGCTGCAGAAGTAGGTGTAGAGGATGTATTGCTTTCTTATTAGCTTATTATTCTGTCTGATCAGACAAGATCTGATTAAAAAGATTTTATTCCATCTGATAATGAGAGGAGAGCATTCCTTTTCAATTGAATTCCTTTTCAAGCTCTGTGAGTGCTAGTAGGAGAAAAATTCTAGAAGAAAACTAATGGAGTTTGTTATCCTTATACTTAAAAATAGAGATATTCTGATTTCAGAGGTGATTTCAGAGGGCAATTCCACTCCTGCAAGGGCAATCCATGGTTTTGGTCTACCAAGACTCTCCTAAAAATGTCTTTAATATGTCCCTTACATTTCATCTTTCAGCCACCTCTATTTGTCAGATAGCAATTGTGGTCTATTTTTGGTCCCTCAAATTTTGTTAGCATACTTCAGAGACACATTTTAAGCTGCTTCTTTTCTTTTTTTTGTCTTTTTATCTCTTTCTCTCTTGCTCTCTCTTAACTTCTTTGTCATTTTAAATAAAAAACCAGTAGATAGCTATGAGTTACACTATTCCTTCCTTTCCCATTCTCCCTTGCATTGTTTTATCCTGAATTTTAATGGCCTAGCTTTTACAATTGAACTGTTTCTCTTTTGTAAAGCCTAAGATTTTTTTGGTTTTGTCTCAATTTTGCAGACTTCTAATAGTTCCTTCCTCTATGCGATTCTAACCTTGCTCTAATCCTTCACATGCAGATACTGCTGTTATTTTGTAAATTATTCTCGTATTTATTGCTCCTGTCAGAGGAATCCACCATCAAGGCTGTTCAGGTATTTCTACCAAAAGCCCCTGCTTTGGCACAAAGATTATCTTGTGAGTCAGAGGGCTATGTCCATTCCATGTATACAATATGGATCTTAAAGCAAAGCTTTTGAGTTTCGATGGTTGAATGGTAGGAACCTTAAACTGCAGATGACACATCTGTGGGCAGACACCAGGTTGAGTAAGAGTTTTTGTTAACCAAATAAGCTTTAAAGCTGTATAAATCTGAAAAGTGATTGTAATCACACTGTAACTTTAGTTTCAGGCAATGGTTCTCAAACTTTACACTCTCCAGCTTCCTCCTGCCAGAACTTGGTTGGCAACAAATCAAATAAGTCAAGCATTAGGGTAATCAGTAACAGACTAGCTCAAGTCTAGAAACCAGGAAAAATCACACTGAACTTTCTGGTGCTCATTAAGTTAGTTTTCCCACCCAGAAACAAAAAACCAGTATTTCACCAAACAGATGAGAAGGAAAGGAAAACAGACAATGAGAAGATGAACAATGTGCCATATGATACCAAACCACTCATCTTTAAAGGGGGTAAGAGCTACTTACAAAGGGCTCCTCGTTCAGGTATTCTGAAGAACCACAGGCTAAATCCATGTTTTCAGCTGAGATAGATTTAATTTCCTTCTTAGTAGCTAATGAAGTGCTGTGTTTTGAATTTAGGATGAAAATAATGATGATAACACACTGTTATTTTAGGTGTTGCTGAGTAGTGCTTGCCCTAAGTCAAGGACTGCTCAGTGTCTCATTCTCTGCCAGGTGCACAAGGAGCTGTGAGGAAGCATGGCCAGGACAGCTGGCCTGAACTGGCCAAAGGGACATTCCACAGCATAGACTACCATACTCAGTATGTACATAAACTGGAGACAGTTGGCTGGAAGCCCTCTGATTGCTGCTGGGGGACAGGCTGGGCACTGATCAGCAGGTGGTGAGCAATTGGGTTGTGCATCGCTTGTTTTTCTTGGGTTTATCTCTCTCTCTCCCTCTTTCTCTTTCCTTTTCATCACAATTATTATTTTTATAATAATATTTAGTATTATTAGTAACATTATTATATTTACTTTACTTTAATTATTAAACTATGTTTATCCCAACCCACAAGTTTTGCCTTTTTTCTAATTCACCTTCCCATCCCATGGGGAGAGAAGGAGAGGAAGGTGAATGAGCAGCTGTGTGGTACTTGGTTGCCAGCTGGGGCTAAACTACACACACACACATGGTAAGTCATTAGATGTGATCATCTGTTACAAAGCAAAAAGTGGAACATAGGTTGCACAGATATATGTTGTTAATCAGCCTAAAATTTTAAAAGGTTTTTAACTAATCCAGTAGTAACTCCTGCTGATGTTACTCTTCTCAGGGAGTCAGCAGGTAAAATGTATGGAGAAGGGGGAAATTTGAGATTAAAAACACTGGTAGTTTTCATGTGTCATTTGTCTGAAAATTTATTTCTCCTTTGAAAGGTCCTGTGGGCTAGGGGGAAATAAAAGTGCCTTCTTACAGATAGGAATGTTTTTAGTGTGAGTGTAGAAAGTAGCAGTAGAAGTCAAGCAGGGAAGTTCCTGGTGACTTATGTTGCACAGCCTTGTTTATGGGACAGGCACTACCAGCCTGTGCCCTGACATTTCGTGCTTTCACAGCACAGTCAAAAGACACTGAAAGAGACACAAGGAGCAGGAGATGAGTCTGAGTCATCTTGATGTTCCTCATTGTGGAAAAGCCTCTTTCTGAATTTGTTTCTTCATTTGCTCTGTCCGGGATACACAAGCAGTCATCTACTTAGGTTAAGTCTTGGAAAAGGGGCTGGAATGATAATGCAAATGGAAAAACAAAATGTGGAGCTTGTGAAAATTCCCCTTCCAGCTTTTATCCAGTAGGAAGACTTTTCTCCTGCTGGTTTCCATATTGCAACATTTCAGAGGGCATTTCCACAGATAGATGATATGAAAGTGAGAGAGGAAGAATTGCTGCAGGAAGTGGATTTAGTAAAAATATGTCTGAAGCATTTTTTATCACATCTTTGAGTAATTGCTGTGGTGTGTAAGATCATCCCTGGGTTTGAGACTTCTGCCAAGCAGAGTATGAGAATAAGGTAGCATGTATTTTATGCTATTTTTTAATATCATAGAAAGGTTCTACCTTTATCAGTCTTTCCAAATATTTGTGAGAATTCATGAATGAAAGAATCATCATGCAAGTCAATGTCTTCCAGTCTATCTCCTGCAACCTTCCTCCTTCTGACGCATTCATCATCTCTGCCCTTGCCTGCCAGGATATAAAAGCAGACAGCTGTTGCTAGCACTACTCTTTTGCTAGCATTAAGGCACTGAGAACCCCCATCACATCTTTCCTTGTCAGAAAGAAAATTACCTCCTCTGGAGGCCAGATTTCCCCTCTTCTGCTGTGTGCAAATCTGTTGGTGTGTTTCTACGTGTACCTCAGTGCTCCTGTGTGGTTTTCCATAAATGATTACATCTCCTTGAAGCAGGAGAGGTCCTGCAGGCAGGGATGCCATCTCAGTCCCAAGAGAGTCAGAAGCTGCAACTCTTTCATCAAGTACAAGATCAGCACCCTCTTCCTGAGTGATGGCTCTTGTTTTCCGATTAGATTGTCAGTCTAATCGGAAAATCATTGGCTGATGAACAAGATGTTTCTGTACAATTTCTGTGACTCACTTTGTGTGACAACACATGGTCTTGACTTATCATGGATTTAGTATATGATAAATCCAAGTCAAATCCTCACTGACAGCTGAAAACAATGTAATAAAGAAGGCATGAAGAAATTGTATGGTTTTTTAAATGCTCTTTTGTAGCTTTGATATTTTTTAAATTTTTTTTCATGATTTCTCAGGCTTTAATTTTGTCTGGTATTAATTCTCTGCGCAACAATCATTGCAACAAGTGCTGCCCTCCTGTAGCTTTTCTGCAGTGTTTTCACCCACATGCTTATGGATAAAGCAATTTTCAATTTCTTTCATAATTTTAACCCACATGTAGTTCTGCTCTGTATGCCAGATAACTGCTCTGTGGCTCGTGGTGGCACTCAAAGCTCCAAGTTGGAATGTATGTGATAAAAGGCAAGTACTGTAGTGTGTTTTTATGTTTAGGGTTGACACAGGAAAAAAAAAATAGAGACAGATAGTTATGACAGTATCTGTTAGTGTTAAGAGTGTCATTGCTTGAGTGAAGAAGAAGAGAATAAAGTGCGAGTGGGAGTGTGCCTTTGTTTCCTCCTAATGCATCTGTTCCTTCTGCTTGTTTGCAGAGAGGGGCATGTCAATCTGACACCACCATCAATATGACCTTTCTCTGTGAGCAGGCACAAGGAACAGATAATTGAAAAGGAAGACATGAATTCAAACCAGAGATGTCTCTTGTGCATCACCCTCTGCACTGTTGAGAAGGATATGCTTGAGTTAGGTGGGAGCAGGCCACCCATAGCAGCGGTGTAGCTGTGACAGCAGTGAGCAGACTCATTTGTGTGGTAAGAAGCACCTATAGCTTTCCATCAAACTAACTCAGGAAGTCAGGGATACAAATGGGATTTTGGTTTTGGTCTGCTTGCCTGCTCTGTTCATGCAGAACTCCATGCAGAGAACAACAATAGAAGATACGCTCAGCAGTTCGATATTCTTTGCTCCAGAATGTCTGAGGATTTTCCCAGTCTTTGTTGAATAACATTAAAAATGAATGGGGTGACTAAATGGCTTACAATTTTACATGATCCTTTGATGTGAAAGCAATTATTAATGTATATCATTAGCTCCAGAATTGCTTGGGTCCTGCAAATGGCATTCAAATCAACATTTTTAACTGTTTTCCAGGGAATGTTATTATATAATTCATAGTAAGGAATAGTACCCTACAATCCAAGCTCAATATTATTGTCCTTTCAGAATTTATTTCTCAGACCATCCTTCTGAAGAGTGCTAATTTTTTTATTTTAACCTGTTTTTAAAGTGCATTTAAAGATCTCAGCAAGGGACTAGGTATTGAATAGAGCTTCTATCACTTTAATGTGAGTCTTTGATGTAACAACACTGAGATCAATGCTTAATCCATTATCCTCTGAATTAGGAGGAACATATTGAATCTACACATCTGCTCTCCCATTGTCTTTTCTGCCCACAGCCTACCCACTGTGGGGCAGAGTGGGAAAGAGAGAAAGTCTTGGTGCTGTGCAAGTTCACTCCATCCCACCCAGAGCTGGTGCTGCTGCATGCAGCCCCATGGCACCCAGGCAGGGCAAGCAGTGCAAGCCCAGTGCCAGCCAGCAGCCAGTGGCTACCACGTGGCTGTGATGGGCAACACAGCTTCAGCATCACACCAGGAAGTCAAGCCAGTGGGTCAGGGTTATTTCAGCAAGGTAAAAATGTCAGGCAATACACAGGCAAGGCCATCAAGACATGATTGGTTGAATGGCTGAGGACATGCATGTAATTTTCGTTTTTCTCCCCCATACTTGCACACCATTATGGTGGACAGATAGACACAGGTAGACCAGCAGACTCACAAGCAAGGTCACATGACTCTGATCTTTACCAGGCAGGTCACCTTGGGAACATTGGCCAGTGAGAATAGGCAGAAACACAGGACACTTCTTCAAGGAACAAATTTTTTATTTAGCCCCAGGAGTATAGTAAGGGAGAAACAGTGTACTTGTTGCACCACCTGCAACTTTGCCAGTTTTTCTAAAGGCTTTGTTAGATCCAACTTTAAAACCTCTCCCTTTCTACTTCATCTCTGGGATACTAAATTCTAGGTCTACCTACTGCCTTTGAAAATCATGGGCTGATTAAACTATTTTTTGAATAGGAGTGGGCATGGTAACTCCAGAGGAAGCCATCAGACCAGGGTTTTCAGATTTGGGGGCTTGCTGCTGAATCCTGGACACCTTACACATTTTAAAAGAGGAAGAAAGGAACCTGAAACCATAGGAGTTTTAAAGAAAGTTTTTTTATGGAAATGTCAAGGCAAAAATGTTTATTAAGGATTGACAGAGTAGGCATAAGTTTTTTCATTAAAAGAAATGTCATCAGTCTGAGGTATTAGTAGCATTACTTTGTAAGTGTACTTTATTGTCCTCTCAAATCAAGCTTTAATCTGTTTGAATCCAGGGATCATAGCACTTTCTGTAGCAAAGATTGCCAGACTAAAAATGATGGGAACTTATAGAGCTGTGAAGGAGGAAGTGTAGCCTTGTGTGAGTCCTAGGAGTCTGGGGTGGGAGAAATCTGGCCTCAAGCTGCTGGGATGCAGCAAACAACTGTGGGGCCTTCAACAGAGGGGTTAGAGACCTTCTGCAGTGAGCAGAGCAGGAAGAACGAATCATTAAAAAGAACTTTTAAATCATGAAGATAAAACAGAGATTCCCAAAACAGATGTGATTCCCACAGAATATAATCTATCTAATGGAGAAAAGATAATACTTCAGAACAAGTTTGTATACACATACACAAGCATATGCAGAACTGATTAGGCACTGTTCAGTAAGTTTGTTCTAGTTCTGTTTTTTATGTGCGTAAATGGAAAAAATATGACATCTGATAACAAAATCAACAGACAACTGAAAGTGACCAGACATCAAAGGTTTTTGAAGGCTAATAAAGTATTTCCCTGTCCTGGAGAGGGTCTGATCTTTCCCCTCAACTGAATTCCAGATCCAGTTATGGAAGAACAGCAACTTTTTGGCTACAATGGACCTAAGAGATAACAGATCCAGTCCTGATGAGAGAGTGACATAAGGCAGAAGTTTTGATTCCTGTTCTGCTCTCATTCATTCTAAATATAAAATTATCACAATTCAGAGCTCCTTGTGGATTTAGAATGACACAAATAAAGATGAAGTTGTGATAATGATTAGCTTTCACATAATTTAATTTAATACATACTTTGTATAAATTATACAAAGGGAGGTTGGACCAGATGACCCGCTGTGGTCTCTTCCAATCTGACCCAGTCTGTGATTCTGTGAATACTTCTCATTTGAATAGAGTTTATGTCCTTCTATCTAAAACCACTAGTACAAATATCCTGTAAAGGAATTTCTTTTTTCCAGCCCTTCCCTTCAGTATCACAATTGCCAGAAGAAGTTAAACCTTCAGAGGAGAGTACTTATTGGCCACAATGGATTGTGGTTATTGAGACACTTTGAGGAAAAAATTACAAAGGAATGGATACTTGTGCTGTAATTGCTAGAGAAGGACAGCTAAGGAAAATCTTAATGAAGCTTCAGGGCATGACTTTTAGGTCAAGACTAGAGTGAGACTCAAGTGTGTCTGCTTTCTAGAGAGAAGATAAAAAGAGTAGCTTGTGAAAGTGGAATCTTACTGGCCTGCAAAAGCCAGACAATGCTGTAGACTAATAGAGGCATGCCATAAACTCACCAGTCTTCCTAGCTCAGGGAAATCCCATCACAGTTTTCCTTCTCTCAAAAGCCAGTATTGACAGACTGCAGCTGGACTTCCTGGTAGCTCACAGTTCAGTGTGCTATTCCTGCTATGAAGCACAACATATCCAGGCAGCACATTGTTGTTAAAGCTAAAAAAACCTCGTTGTATAGGAGCAGTTTATGGTCTTTATCAAGGTCGTAGTTTTGGATGTAATACACTCTGAATACATGATGAGGCATAAAGCAGACTAATGTTACCAAGATGAAGAAGAAACTCTTTGCCTGAGCCCTGAATTCCACGTGAGAGTTAACGTCAGGCCAGTATTTCACGGCTACTCTGTAGATGACAGTCAGCTGGATGGCAGTGAGCACAGCACACACTGCCACCAGCACCCCAACCAGGCAGTAGTTCGTGATCACCATGTGCGCCTCCAGCAGCTCCCTGTGGAACTGGAAGCACTCGCAGGGGTGGTACGTCTTGGAGGTGCCGTAGTAGGAGAGGAGGACGGGCGTGACCACCAGCGCTCCCAGCAGCCAGCCTGCCCCCACCCAGGCCGCCGTGTAGCACTTCCGAAGCTCCAGGCGGAGGAGGCGCGCCATGATGATGGCCGCGTACAAGGCGAAGGTGGCGTACATGTGCAGGTAGATGATGGCGCTCACCAGCCGGCAGGCGAACCTCCCGAACTTCCACTCCCCCAAAATGTAGTAGCTGAGGCGGAAAGGGATGCTGAGGAGCATGAAGCTGTGCAGCACCAGGAGGCTGATGATCATGATGGTCATCACGGATTGGGATCTCCTCTGGAACAACTGCTGGGACATCATGATGACCCCAAGGGTGCCACCAGCCAGGTTGATGATGTACAGGACTATCAGAACAGCGTGGAGTTTCTCTGAGGAGTGCGGCACTGTGTCATTGGAGGAATGGTTCTGTTGGGTTATGCAGCTGTTAAGCATCCTCATAAGCTCCTCTTTCAAAGGTTACTGAAAAGAAAAATAGGAGAGAAACATTTTTCTTTGTTTTTTTCCTTTATTGTAAACTGGAATATCACAGATTCCTAAAGAGACACTACTGAATTGCATGTGAAATTACGTTATTCCACGTAGCTTACAGCCTTATAACTGTTGTGATCCTGTATATGACAGCAATAACCCGTGCCTCTCAGGGTTTAAACTTCATTTTACATAATTATGAATGAGATTTTGATTTCCTAAACTGCATTCTAGGATTTTTTTTTTAAATTATTTGCCTCTAGATTCAGCCATTTGTAATAACGAAGACACTGTTTGTAAATTGTGCAAGTTTTATCTGAACACATAAAGCTTAAATTGAAGGTGGGAAAATACTGAAATATAAAGATGTCATACCTATCATGTGTGGATACTCTGTGATGACACCTGATCCATCTTTTTAGCGTCTTGCTGGATGGGTACAAAATACACATAAATAGCAACAGTTTGTTTCTAGATACATGGAGCAAATTGAAAATAAAGGGTTGCAGATGAAAATTCAATTTCTTCTTCCTTCATCTGCAAGTATTTTTTGCTACAGAATTTTACCTGAGATACTCCGCTATGAAAAGTGATGAAAAGATGAAAATTAATTTGGGAATGGTCTTCTGAAAGATATAATTCTTTTGGCACTTGTTGAACATAGCCACATACAGCTGCATTCTTATTTAGACTTAACTCAAAATGCAGACTTGTATACAGATTTGTGTACAAATATACAGGGATAGCTCACGAGGTAGATAGATAGTTTGCTTATGAAATTCATCCTTACCTTAGATAGAGTTTTGAAAGAACAAAGTAAGAGCTAAAAATTATTTCTTAAAAAAGTAGCATCTTCTCTGTCTGGTTCCTTTGAAGTTTGAAATCAGTAGACTTGTTTTAACCAGCAGTTCTTAATTCTTTGCACTCATCTTTAAAGTGATAGACTGCAACAGCAAAACATTTTCAGAGAAACTTCTTATTTATGAAGCATCAGGCAAAACATCTTTAGAAAGCCAAGATCCATATAAACCTTTCTGTTCACCTGCTTTTGAAATTTATGGCCTTAAAGTATTTAAATGCTTAAAATTGTTTTCCCACCTAATATTCCCAAGACAAGCACAAGAAATTTCCCAGAAACTTTGCTACACCAAAAGTTTTTTAAAGCAACTCATTTTCCAAAGTATATTGTTAATATTTCAAATTGGCTTTGAAAGTGTACAAGTTTTAGTTGCTCTAGACAGCATAATTACAGTTTAATTACAGCACTTTATATCACTTTGAAATAGATTATGATTTTTTTTGCTATTTATAGCAATAAAATATTTGCATTTTACCTTATAATCTCTTCTTTTTGTGGCTCCACCCTGAAATGTGTCATTTCATGCAGCTGTAGCATATGGCATACATAAGCAGAGTGAAAAGACAGCCTTTGACCTGTTTGACCAAGAAAGACGGAGAGTTTTCTCAGCCCACACACAGGAAGGAACAAGCCTTTCTTTAGCTCCTCTGTGATAGCAATCTCATATGTGCGACGTCTAATGCTCTTTTCATCATGCAGGGAGAACCACAGAAAAGTTGCTGATCTGTCAGAGACTATCATTGTGCTGGCACGTATAGAACACATCAAGTCAGGACTTCCTCTGACCACAATTTGGTAAGTCTTAAAGCTCAGGCAGGCAGTGATTCCCTGAGCCATACAACTACCACAAGGTACCAGGTTTTGCTGCTAAACAAGTGAGAAGTGCCACTGATCAATGAAAGAAATGTGCACCTGAGCAAATGATTTTTTCCTTATACATCCACTTTCCCCTGATCTTGCTTTATGTTTAATAACTAAGCTAAACGTTCCAGAATAACAAAGTGTTTAGCAGAGTTAACAGGGCATTTCACTCTAACATGTTATTAGACGGTCAAGAACTCAGAGGCAATTTCTCACTGTTTAAATATTATATATAAAACAAGCTGTAGGCATATATGAAAAGCAGCTTTAGAGTTCCTGCAGTTAAAAGAAAGACACAGAGAAGCCAGTGGGCCTTGAAAATTATTCCTGAACCAAAGGCATGAGTGCAGACCCCAAAACATATTAGTACATGGCAGCTCACTAAAAAGAGGAAGACTTTGAGTCACATCTCTTGTAGAGATATTAAAAAGCATATTCTTGACCAAAAATTAAAGAGAAAAAGTTTAGTCCTGTTTATTTTTCAACTAAAGTTCTAGATTCAATCAGAGTCATCCCTACTCAAATATTATAGGCAACATATAAGGTTTTGTGAGCAAACAATAACATAAAACCAATATTGCAGCAGGGTTGAACTAGCATTGCTCCTGCCATCAGTCAGCCACCTTCTGCTGTGGATGAGAGGATGGATCTCTTTGAGAGGCATGTCTCCTAATAAGAACAGTGTTAGGAAGAGCAAGGTGTGAAAGAGAGCTACCATAACTAAATAAATACAAAACCTCAAAAAAGTAAAAAAGTTGGAAAGAGAAACAGAAAAGTCAGTGAGGATGAGCAAGGATGTGGAAACAGCAGTCTGTGAGACATTCTTAGTATGAACCCTGAAAGCTTTGAGAGAGCAGTTTCCATTTCATTCAGACCAGGATTCAGAACAGCAGGGATGCCCATTTTGGACGCTGCATATATTTGTGGGCTTGGAATAAAAGAGATGTGTGGTTGTTCTGTTAGAGTGCTGAGGGAGAGCAGCTACCTGGGTAATGGTACTCACCAGATGAGGTTCCAGCATCCCCCAGTCCCACATAAGGACAGGCTGCTGTCTGACACTATAGTGATGGTGGTTGGATGGCAAAACAATAGCTGGGTCTGCAGAAATGCACAGGAAGGTAGTGAACAGCCTGGATGTCAGACACTGATGGTTTCCATGTGTTGGAATGATCATGAAACTACAGCCACAGCCTCTGGGTGAAGCAGGGAAATGGCTTCTGCCTTGTCCACAAAGCTTGAAGGAATCCATAAACCTTGAACCACCATGTAATAAAATCAGAAGAGACATGAAGAAATTGCATTCCTCCAGTAGCTGTTTTGTGACAGCCAGCACTCTAGACAGAGCTGAATCAGACTCTGAGATCAGTAGCTTGGTGCACTCTGTAACCTTCTTGAGTCCAGTCTGAGCTCTTTGGATGTAAAGTCAGGCCAAAACCCAGCAAAGATGTTGCACAGATAATTCTCTTGTCAACAGTGCTGTTGGCTGGCACCAAAACTGCTGAAGATCAGAAACTGAACTTCTCCACTGATGTTTTCATACCTCTCAGTCTCTTTTTCCTTGAAACATTAAACATTACTTGAAATTTGTATGTTAGTGTTGTTCAGTGTGCCAAGCTTGTCTCTTCATGTTCTTCTGTAAATTAAATAAAAAAATAATTCAAAAATCAGGCAACTCAGCCCTGTAATATAGGTTTAGTTTTTAGGTTAGCTTGTTATTTGAGTACAAGAGAAAATTTAGTCATCACATAGCTTGCCTTGACCAGTGGTGAGAATAAAGTTTGAATGAGAAATGTATTTATACACAGCAGAGATCCAGGTCAAGACTAGAATTACAAATAGATTTTAAGGAAGGAAGGGACTGGGCGTATCTGGTTCAACACTGTGGTAAACAGAAGGCAAAGAAGAAGAATGGAGGTTTCAATTACTGAGATGGAAAACTTAAACAGAAGAAGAAGAAGTACCAGCTGAGAGAAGAGAAACAAGGCCTGTTGTGTGTTTGGAATGGGAACACAAATCTCTGTGGGAGTGTCGCTGCTGGTGCCCACGCATGCGTGCAGCAGACTTCCTCTAAACAGGGACTACGTCCACAGTAGAACTCTAACTTCTCCATTTCATGTTTGCATTATTTCCTCTGCTACCTGCATCAGTCTACAAAAATATTGTCTTTTCTGGTCAGTATAATAGCAACCAAGGCCTCACATTTGGTTTCAAGAGATGCTTCCTGTCTTTGATCAGCCACAAAACTGTCCTGTCTTTTGTGACTGGATAGATTTTCAGTTTTAGCTGCTTCCAGATTAGGGTGATAACAGCTGATAATTCAAATTATTTACTAATATTAATCCTCTATAGCTAGCTGCTTACAAGAACTGAGCCACACATAGGTCATAAACAATAGTAAAATAGGGAACACCTGTGTGTGTCATGCTTTAACATACTGCTTTTTCTGGGATTGTAGGTGAAATCACAGTTCTTGCTGTCTCACTCCCACCTTGCCAAATGTGAGTCACAGGTACTGGGTAGTAAGAAAATCATACTCCATAGTTAGGGAACATACAGGATAATCCCTTTAATTTGCCAATCCCACCCACCCATGCATCATGAATAATTTACTAACTTCAGCCAGTAAATTGTCAACAAGTTTAGCAGAACTTTTCAGATTCTTGGACTACTCTTCTTCTTGATTGCAGGTTTACTGAGAGATTTCCCAGGCATTGCCAGGATGGAAGAGGCTGTCTGGACTCTCTGTTTATTAGAAATCATAATATATAGTTGGCTTAGTCATAGCTATTTAGTATGTCTCAAAAGTAGACATTATACTTTGTATAAATAGAAGCAATATGTAATGGATTTCTGTGGAGGAAGTTGGCAGAGTGTATCACAGGCAGGCTACAACCTTTTAAAACAAAGCTGATATTTATTTGGTTTGGTGCAAAGAGAAGAGATTTATTATTATGAATTCAGGAACTTGTCATTATTCTCCTGTCCTGGTACATACCAGTTTTGAAGTAAGTTAGATTAGTTATTAAATAGTTTTGTCCCACTATTTTGTCTAATTGCCTCCAACACCCATAGTGACAATTAAAGTTGTTGCTTTAGTTTACTTCAGAAAATTGATATTATTACCTATAAAGCAATTTTACTTGTGAGCAGCTGCAGAAAACTACAGGAAAGTCAAGGATCTGGCACCAACAGCATAAATTTTTCCTTATCCCAAATGCTTTTCTTTCTGCTTGACCATGCTGCTACTGATTGCCCTTTTCAACCTTCCCATTGCTTCAGTCTCACAGCCTTTCTCAAAAGTCTGCGTTTCAAGGAATAGCCCCATATAACGCTGCTATACCTGGTTTCTCATATTCTGCTTGATAAATAACGTCACAGCCAGAGTCTGAATTCTTTCCTGATACTTTGACACAGAATCAACAAGCCTCTTCAGGAATTAGATCCCTGAAACTAATTTTTGCTTGACAAAGAGCTGGGCAAGGCTTAATCTTTATTAAACTAAAAAGCAATTAGAAAGGAAGCGCATAAGACAATTAACTCATGCAGTTAATAAGAAGGATGTGAAGATGCTGGAGTAAGTCCAGAGAAGGCTACAAAATGATCAGAGGGGTGGAGCACTTCTCCTATGAAAACAGGTTGAGAGAGTTGAGGTTGCTCAGCCAGAGAAGAGAATGCTCTGTGGAGAACTTTCCAGTACATAAGGGGACCCTACAGGAAAGATGGAGAGTGACTTTTCACAAGGACATGTAAGGGTAAGATAAGGGTAATGGTAATGTTTTTGAAGTGAAAGAGGAGAGATTTAGATCAGATAGGAGGAAGAAATTCTTTACTGTGAGGGTGGTGAGGCACTGAACAGGTTACACAGAGAAGCTGAGGATGCCCCATTCCTGGAAGTGTTCAAGACATTGATGGAAGAACCTTTGAGTAACGTAGTCTAGAGGAAGGTGCTCCTGCTCATGTCAGGGATGCTGGAGCTTGGTGATATTTGAGGTCCCTTCCACACCAAGGCATTCTATGTGTCTATGATCAGGTTTTATGTTTGGGTTTTTGTTTGTTTTTTTTTTTTTTTTTCACAAATTCATATTGATACTAAACTCTCCAAGATCTTAAAACTGTATGTTTGTGGCCACATTTCACAAAATGAGCCTTAGTTTTACTGAGACAAGTTTCTCATTTTTCTGAAAGAAAAGCAAGTGCTTATGTTCTGAATAGAGTTGCAGAGAGAGCACTAGAGGACAAGGATGAGGACTCTAAATACTAAAAATGATTGAATTTGTCAGTAAATTAGTTTATAATTTAAATGAGTCTGGTATCTAGAGGCCTGTCGTACCAATTTCATCAAAATACACATCCATAAAAGTCAGTTAACCAAAAAATAAGAAAAAATAAAAAGGATTTTGAACTATTGAGAATTTGAAGTATCCAATATCAGCTCCATAGGAATGAAACCTGTAAGCAAATCAGAAAAAAAGAATTAGCTTTTATTCTTGTGAGTGTTGGGTGGTAGGATGTGGGAATGAATATCAATAGTGTGAATTCTAAGGTACAAAGGAAATTAAATATATTAAATATGAGTACAAAGGAGAACACCTAGAGCACCTCCAAAAAATAGGGATGTTTCATTCTCTTCTAAGGGGTACAAAATGGACTGGTTGTGAAAGGAGGTTTTAATTCCTATCACTAAAAAGAGAAGCGAATACAAAAACCATGCTGCAAGCCATCAGACATTTCCGATTTAATTTCCTGTGAGATATCCAAAGATGCCTAAAGAAGCAAAAGTGAGTTTGAAATTTGAACATTTTGGCTAGTGTATGCCCCCATAGAATTTTTTTTCCTTCAAGCCCCTTGAGGAAAAGACAGGGTTAGTCCCACAAACAGAGGAAACTCCAAAGCTGAGGCCATTTGGTGCTGGACAGAGCCCTGTATTTACAAAAACTGATGCTCTCACCATCAGAGAGCCATGTCTATAGGATGACTGCTATTTTCAGAGGAAAATACAGCAGAGAAAAAAGTGGGTCTGCAGCACTCAGGCTTAAAGCACTGTGCAGACAGGAATAATCTTAATCATAATCTTTTAAAGAGAGATGCCCACCGTATATTTCAAGTGTACTTCCAATCCCTGCCTTGGAAAAGGTTCTGTTGACTCCTTCAATGAGTGGCAGCTGGGAATGAACTTCTGTGCTGGCAAGTCCATTATCCATGGTTCCAGCAGAGCAATGTAATTTCTGCTGCCTTTTTTGCTTGCTGGGGAATCTCTATGCTTCCATTATGCACACTGTTTACAGGAGTGAAATGCAATGAGTGCTGTGTGTAAGTCTGTTTATAGCCCATACACTCAGCACATGGCAAAGGGAATATGTACAACCAGCAAAAGTGCTCTCATGATAAATTGATCATGATCCTAAGTGCCATCAAACTGTCTACATAGATCCATCCAATAGCTTTCACTATTTCTTTGTTTCCTCAGTTCAAGGATTTGAGCAATTACTGTAATTGTAGGAATATTTCCACCCTAAAGCATAGATGGGCCATGCAGCTAATTAACATATTTTAACCTAACTCTGTCAAAATGGAATATATGATAGGTTCCAAGTGAACTGTGTATCAGAGTCCTGTTGAATTTATCTTTCCATTATAACAAAAATAGATTGTAGAACAAAAGAATAGGATGAAGGGGAATGTTTAAAATGAAGTGATTAACTTAATTGCTTTTTACTCAACCACCAGTAGCTCCTAGAAATGAAGGATGAGAGAAGCCATTTATTTATTTATTTAACTAGTTATTTAACTCAGGACTGAGAGAGAAAAAAAAAATTGCCTTAAGTACGATTAATAATAATTTGATCCAAAAAGTAGATGACAATAAGGGAGGAAGTTTAGCTACACATTTCAAATTTCCTAGACCTATGTGCTTCAATTGTATATTTTCAATGTACAAAATAGCAGAAATAATTGTAGTAGAAATAAGCATCTTTAAACACATTATATTTAGCTATAAACCTAAAGGCTTAATTAATTGAAAAATTCAAAATTTGGTTCCTTTATGTGAGAAGACATAAACTGTCAAAAATAAATCCAGGGATTATGTTCTCAGTTCAAAGAAGAACACTGAAAGGGCCAATTAATTTTCTTCTTACTTTTTTTTTCACTAAGCATGTTCTTAGGCAAGACTGTCAAAACATTGTTAGCCAGCATAAACCGGTTGCTACCTATGAGAGGATAAAGATTAATTAATTCAGATGTTGTTTTTTAGATCCTCCTGATATTTCAAAATCCTCCTGATTAAAAAATGAATAAATAACAGGTTTTTCCTATTTGAGCCTTAGGAACTTTTTTGCTTTGCAAGTTCATATTTAACAATTTGAATAAAAATAAGGTTGTATTAAAATTCAATTTCATTTTCAAAACTAAAGCTCTTAAACCACAAGTTTAAGGAATTTTACAGTCTTTTAACTCCTTCTTTAAAAATGTGCCTTAAATTCTGGCTGGTAGCTAAGCTAAGCCCTCACTCATTTCTCCAGAGGGGTGGGAATGAGAACTGGAAGGGCAAAAGAGAGAAGGAAACTTTTGGGTCAAGATAAAGGCAGCTTAATAACTGGAGGGGGATAAATGGAAACATAAATTAAGCCATGCAAAAGCAGTCATCACTCACCACCACCAGAAAATGATGCCCAATTGGTCTCTGAGCAACAGCTACTTTGGCAAAACTCCCCCTTCCCAGTTTTACTGCTGAGTGTGTTGTTGTGTGGCATGGAAGATTCTTTTGGGCAGTTCAGATCAGCTGTCCCAGCTGTGTCCCTCCCCAGCTCCTGCCCACCCTCAGCCCATGAGCTAGAGGAGCAGACCCATAAAAGAGAGGTGTTGGTGCCATGAAAGCCTGGCTCAGCAAGGGCTACACCACTGGTGTGTTATCAACACTGTTTTGCCACTAATCTAAAACACAGCACCATATAGGCAGCTATGGGGAAAAATTGCTCTGTTCCAGCCAGAGCCAGCACAGGAAAAAAAAATACAGCTGTGAAGAAAACTGTTTAAATATTCTGGATATGTAATAAAATATTAATGATTTCAAAATGAAAGCTTTTGTTTGGAAAAATTTTAAAAAGTGAGTTGCAAAGCTTGTCTGGAATATGGATTTATCCAGGAAAAAAAAATATTTCTAGGTTAAACCTTCCTCTGAACAAGCAATGCGATGAACAAGCAATAAGGACAATACTTAATATTTTCCTAAAAGCATCTGTCTCTGGTAGCAAAACTCTCACTTGGCAGAAGAAGACAGGGACAGAGTGGGGTATGTTAAAAAGTGTTTGGTCACTGGAAGATGGGGCATATCAGGTGAGCAGGGGTGTGAAGGTAAAACATGGCACTGAAAGACTTCCAAAGAAGAGCTACCAGGAAAAGCTGGCAGTCAGTTGATGGCAAAGCTCCTCAGTGCTGGATCTGGCAACCTCCAGTGTCCCACCATGAGCTGTGTAACAGGAGAGAGCTTTGTGGATAGCATGGAGTGCGAGGAAGCAGTAATGTGCTGGCAGCTGGGGCTGCTGTTCATAGGGACCTCAGCAGGCTGGGGGAATGGTGGTCAGCCTCCCCCCTGCTGTAATTTAGTTAATTGTGCCTTGGCCCAGCAAGCTGTGTGGTTGTTGGTAAAATATGCTTTGCAAAGAAGAAGGTAAGATTATGGAACCCCATTTGTCTTGTTTGTCAGATCAGTTTTTTCTTTCTTAATAAGGGCCTTGGGTATAACAAATAAAGTTTGGATTAGGAACATTTAGGGGAGCAGAAGGGCAGCACCAGTCTCTTCTCCCCAGTGACCAGTGACAGGGCTCAAGGGAATGGCTTCAAGCTGTCAGAGGAAGTTCAAGTTGGACATTAGGAAAAGGTTCTTCACCCACAGAGTGGTCAAGCACTGGAACTGACTTCCCAGGAAATGGTCATTCCTGAGCTTGCCAGAGCTCAGGAAATATTTGGACAATGCTCTTAAGCACATGGTGTGATCCTTGGGGTTGTCCTGTGCAGGACCAGGAGCTGTTCTTTGTACCCTGTGTGTCCTTTCCATTTCAGCTTGTCCTGGAGCCGTGGTAGAGGAGGTTTAAGTTGCATATTAGAAAAGGTTCTTCATCCAGAGAGTGGTGGTTGGGCACTGGAACATGGTCCCCAGGGAAGTGGTCACAGCACCAGCCTTACAGAATTCTAGAAGCCTTTGTACAACACTCTCAGGTTCATCACATGTGTGATTCTTTGGTGTCCAGTGTAGGGACAGGAGTTGGACTCGGTGATTTTTGAGGGACCCTTCCAACTCAGCATATTCTATTGAATCTGGAATTCTGTGATATTCATTTCAGAGTTATGTAGCTGTGAGTCAGAAGGCCCAGAGAAGGTGTTTGGATCCTCCATCCTTCGATTTTTGAATCACAACTGGACTCAGTTCTGGGCAGCCTCATCTAACTTTTGAGTTTAGCCATGCTTTGAGCAGAGGATAGGACTGGATGATCTCAAGGGATCAATTGCTATCCATTTTTGGCTGTGATCTGAACTCATCTCAGCAGTACAGAGGTGAATCTTCTTTCCACACCTTCACTTTGTGTTCACAAGTTTGTGAAGGTTCAAGTTACTAAAATTGGTTACTAAATGTAGTTACTAACTGGCAGCAATTACTAACGTGGAACATTTTGTAACACAAATTTAAGTTATCATTTGCTCCTACACACATCCTGACCTCCAGAACAAGATTTTGTCCTTGCTATTATTGTATCATCTCAGGATTTTTCTGTTCTAGCAAAAACACCCTTGACATTAAACTACGTGAAACCACCTTGGTCCAACATAATTATTACTTTTGTCATTTTTACTTCACAAGTACTGCAGTGGTTTCACACTCCTACACATTTTTGTAAAAGGTGTTGTTATGGTGATACATTTCACACGCTGTATTTCTTTGTACATCTCTGCTACCACTCTTTTGTGTCCCCTGTGTACTTAAATATGCTCACAAGTGACCAGTTTGGGGTATTTAATCAAGAAACAGCTGAGACCTTTTTGCAGCTTCTATTTTGTCACAGCCTGGATTTTCTTATTTCTCTGTGAATTAACTGCCTTGTCATGTGTTTTATTTGTTCTTCTAATTTTGCAGCTTCCTGTACTTCACATCTATTGGGGTCTTAAGTTTAGTGGTGTTTGCCATCCTTGTTTATTGTCCACACCCCACTGCTGCATTACAAAATGCTCTAACACTTCAAAAGAACCAGAGAAGGCTTGGCCTTTCAAACTGCTTAGTTGACTGAACATTAATACTGCTCAGTGAAACAGGTATCAGCTCAGATTTATAGTCTCTTCTCAGTGGCAGACAGAGTGAGAACTCCATTTTCAAGTGTGGTTATTTTTTATTTTGTTATTTGTGACTGCGTTTCCAGGCTTATTATTGTTGAGACAAAGTAAAGTGCACAAAAGTGTGCAACATCCATTCAGCAGCCCTGAAAAGAGCATATTCTTGAATATCAGAGCAGTGCTACAGTAAATTGCCTCTTTATTTATATAACAGAGCATACAGAGGAGATAACAGCAGAGCTAATGAGACTCTGCATATATATGGGTTACATTAGTAATGAGAAACAGCTCCACTAATTAACTCTGCTCCCTAATGAAATTAAATTCATGCTATAAAAGACTTTTACAATAAAGTCAATACAAACCCGAAGTATATCAGTTTCTAACTCCTTCTTTATGGCAGGGTGACATAAACAATATCATGATTTTATATTGGCATGGGACAGTAAGCATTGTTGGTAGGCTGAGCTTGTTCCAGTTTCCACAAAAAGCCCCAACAGCTCCCTTTCCTCATCCCTTCCTTTCCTGCACACATGCAGACTGGTAAATCAGTGAACTATTATTTCTCAGTTTTTAAGGTTAATTTTTGAAAAAAACTTGATACATAAGTTTGCCCATGTAAATTCATTAAAAGCAATATAAGCTCAAATTGTAAACTTGAATTTTCTTCTCAAGTGACGAGCTGAATTCTTAGCAAACTTCACAAACCATGTTCCCACTGACCAGTCCTATGAATTATCATCTGCTTGATACTCATTAAGCATCTTCTTGCGATGCTGTTTGGATGCTCTGCTAGTTCTTTCCTTCTACAGTATCCTGGTTTTCCATGCTTGAAGCTGAGCTGAGACCACAAATACTTTAGTTCTTGCATTACCTGAGTAATGAATTTTGTTCCATCAAGACCTTGCAATATAAAAGAGTGAGAGAGATGTCAAGAAGATGTAGAACCATCTCAGCTGGGGGTTTTTTGTCATAAGTGGATGGAAAACACAAAAATTTGTGATGCACTCTTCTTGCATCATTATCACTTCAAGCTGCCCAGTCACATGGACTGCATGTTGACAGTCAATTTACCCTATGCTAAGTTCTCCTTGTTCAGAGCAGGAAACCATTCCAAGTAGTGCCTTCTCTTCTTAGCACACTACACAGAAGGATTTGGAGCACTCAACAGCATCTCTGGTGATGTTTGCATACTTAGATGAGCAAATGTTCCATGGTACAGTCGTGGCCACTGTGGCCATATGTGTTTTTATGATTATATTGCACATATCCTCGATGCTCACATGGAGGAGACTCCTCTTCTGTTTGCCTGCTCTCAGTCAACTTCTCAGTGTGTCCACGCTAGAATTTCATATCTGAAATGAGGCACATAGTAAGCAGTTTATTAGAAATAATTATGTGTATGTAAACGAGGAAAGCACTGACATAGACATCTAGACTTAAAAAAAACAGAGGGACTGTGTTCTCCATACTTACTTTCTAAGCAGATAGTATTCATGGCTCATCTTTGACTTGGGATTCTATATTTCTTGTCTTTATTCCAGCAATAGTTGCACAATACTCTGTCTTTGGGATTACATACTTGGAGCATTTCTTATTCTTTTTGTACAGTTGTTCTCTAAATTTAAGTTGAAAATCCTGGGGCAACTTCAGGAATGATTACTCAGCAATTAAAGAGAAATCTGATTCAACTCCCTCTATTTATGTACAACTGCTCTGGCACCAATTTCTGACATACATTACAGCCATACTATGAAAGCACACATTTTGCAAAAAGAATAAAATTTTCAAACATTTCTCAGAATGACTTCCAGTTATTTTGCAAAATGACAGAAAATAGTAGGCATGCATTATGCAAAATATCCAACCTCTAGCTTTTTGAACTTGTTGGTTTAAAAGATAACAGAAAGAGCTCTTTTCATTTTATTACCCAGACTATTTAAAACCCCACAGTATATTACAGAGCACACTATATATTATATTTTATAAAATTAAGAATCTTCTGATGACAACTCTGTAAAATGTACAGTGGTTTTAATTTTTTTGTTCCTTGGATTGATATTTAACCTGACCTTCCTCTATCACTACTAGAACAGTAGTAATAAAAGGTAACGTTTTGTGAAAAGCTGGAAACCATTAAGTATTTCAGGTGATGACCAAGTAAAGGATGTGGTCCAGGGGTATAATAAAATGACCATTATTTTCTGAAATACCTAAACCCAGTCATATTATGTAGCTGATACTGTCATTTCATGAAAGAACTGCAAATTGCCAAGCTTTTTTTTTTTTTTTTATAGCCACTTTCACAGATTCATGATATTATATACAGATTGTCTGCTGTTCAGGTTTAAACTTCTGAAGGCCATTTCACTGTAAAGACAGTTTTATTCTTGCAAGCTGAATTTAACTTATATACTGCTTTTCCCTATGTGAAACTTTGTCATGCTATATCCAGTGTACAGACACATTTCATGTCTTGAGAAGATTCTCCTTCAGCTGCTCATTCTATAGCAGAGGACAGGGACTGTGGTCTATCTCCATGTATATGGAATTTGCATCCATTTGCGCTTCTCTCCACGCAGCCTCCAGACACGTGAGACTCTCCTCTCCAAGGGTATGATTGAAAGCTCTCTGTCACATTGTCCCATTAATGCAGACATAGCCCGCCCTTTCCTATTTTCTCTCAGATTTTTGTAGTTATTTTATTAGTGAAGTCTCTGTGAGCTCTTGCTCCGCTGAGGAAAAGTACTGGGCTGACAAAGTCCAATGTGCAATTCTTACATGCTGTCATTAGAGATCGTGGTGCCACCACTCCATTAGGGTGTGCCTCCCCGCTCAACCATGGGCTGGCTGTTGGGTTTCTCCATGCTGCAGAACTCTAAAGCAGATCAGGGGCTATGAGCTCTTTTCCATGAGTCCTTCCCTTAGTGTGTGTCCTGGATTGCCAAGCAAATTGTATTCTATTTGCCATCTGTATGGCAGTTGTCTTCTGTTAAGAGGGCAGTTTTCCTCATCTCTTCCACAACCACTCCTCCCTCTGGGGAGACATCTGCTGATAACAGGCTATTGAATGTCACTGCATGGCTGATAAGAACTACAGCATCCCATTGTGAGATGCTCCACCCAGAGGGAGGAGCCAAGCATTCCTACCTGGATATAGTCTTGAGATTCTGGAACACCAGCACAACTTCTCCACTGGACAGCTGCCTCTTCTTCCACTGGATCTTCAGAGGAAAACTACACCCTTTCTACAGGATCCCTGCTCCAACAGAACCACACCTGACACTCCAGGAGAACTGCAGCCACAATTCCAACTGGTGTCAGGTTGTATTCTGACTCTGTCAATGTTGTTTTGGTTTTACTGCATTGTTTATTTTATCTTTTTATTTTCTTCCCTAATAAAGAACTGTTATTCCTGCTCCCATATCTGTTGCCTGAGAGCCCCTTAATTTAAAATTTATAGCAATTTGGAGGGAGGGGGGTTTATTTTCCATTTCAGAGGAGGCTTACATTTTTCCATTTCAGGGGAGGTTTACATTTTCCATTTCAGGAGAGGCTTCTGCCTTCCTTAGCAGACACCTGTCTTTCCAAACCAAGACAGCGTGTGTTCCTCATTGAGCATAAATCAGGGTTTTGCTTCCTGCAGGTTTGGATGAAGCATTTGAGGATGCTATCAAATTTCTCTGCCTATGTGTCTCTTGCCTCTATTGTTGGCATTGGGCATGTGTCCCTTCCTGACTATGACCCTGCTATGGGTGGGGTTGCCTCTGGATTTGAGCCCCCAGCTGGCTGTGCATTACCCTTCCCAGCTATGGCACTGGTACCATTTCCATTAGAAAGACCTGAGTCATGTGAGCCTGCTGGGTAGAAGTTCAACAAAGGAAAAAGCAGGGTTCTGCACCTGGGGAAAAATAACCCCCTGCACCAGCACAGGCTGGGGGTCAGCCTGATGGAAAGCATCTCTGCAGAAAAGGACCTGGGGGTCCTGGGTGTCCATGAGGCTGCAGGGCCCTTGTGGCCAAGACAGACATTGGTTTAGGAAGAGCTTTGCCAGCAGGTCTGGGGGGGTGATCCTGCCCCTCTACTCAGGCCTGGCTAGGCCACACCTGGAGTGCTGTGTCCAGTTCTGGGTTCTTTGGTGCAAGGGAGACATGGAGTTCTGGAGAAGGTCCAGTGAAGGGGTACGAAGATGAGCACCTCTACAGTTCTGCTGGAGTCTCTCCCTTATGAGGCCAGGCTGAGAGAGCTGGGCTTGTTCAGCCCGAGAAGTGATGTCTGAAAGGGGCCCTCATCAATTTTTTATCTGAAGGGAAGGTGTTGACAGGATGGAGCCAGGCTCTTCTCAGTGGTGCCAAGAGCTAGGACATGAGGCAATGGGCAGAAATAGATGCACAGGAAATTCCATCTGAATATGAAGAGGAACTTCTTCACTGTGCTGTGACCATGCACTGGAACAGATTACCCAGAGAGGTTGTGGAGTCTGTCTTACTGGAGATATCAAGAACCATCTGGATGCAATCCTCTGTTATGTCCTCTAGGATGACTTTGCTTGAGCAGGGAGGATGGATCAGATGACCCACTGTGGACCTTTCCTACCTTACCCAGTCTTTGATTTTGTGATTCTGAGCCCCAGCCACACGTGAGTGACACACGATTCCTTGAGGGCACAGCTGGAAGAGCTGGTGAGCAAAACCAGCTGGGCACTCCCAAACTGGAGGCATTGCTAGGAAAGAGGGAAGTTACTAGGTTGAGGGTGAAAGCAGCCAGCTGGCATGTCTGCTGCCTCACCAGAGAAAAGAGGATTACATATTACTTATAGCTGTGCTCAAGGGAATGGACACTGTATATTATCTTTGTTGGTATTTCTCTATTCAGCAAAAAATTTGGTTTATTAAGCAGCTGTTCACAAGTGAGGAAAATTACTTCACTGAGTGTCAGAAAGTTTAGTTTGATTTTCTAAATTTTTGTCTGGGAAGTCAAGCTGGCATTTTATTAATAACCCCTTGACTTTTGAAACCAGCCCTTATTTCCAATCAAGTCCTAGCCATAGGGTTTACTTGCAGGGAAAATGTACGCCAAGTCCTATTTCTCTGAAAACAGCAGAAATGAGTGACTTTATGGGTCAGAAATGTCCAATTCTGCAATTCTGTTGAGGCCTTTGTTCAGAAACTGCTGCCTCTGCTGCCTTCAGGGTTTTTCATGCCCATCTCTCTCTATCCCTGGAGAAAGCATAAAATGCCTGAAACCCTCAAACCCCTGTTCCTTGGCCTGCAGCTATGGAGGTACCTTCTTCTTCAACCAGTACTTTTAGTCTAAGGCACCCTGGTTATTGGTAATACATGGAAATGGAAATGTCAGGTGACATAGAAATGTGGAAAACTGCCTGAAAAGAAAAGATCGGTATCCTAAGGGGGATTAGACAAGTAGGATTACAGTTGATAAAAACCTCAAGTCAGGATTGCTGCAAAATGCAGTCTTTGCTGTATTTGTCCTTGCCTTGATTTGATTTTCCATGATTCTCTGGTGAGCTGGAGAGGGAACTGATGCAGCTGAAAGACACTCAGGAGGCCATATGAAAAGAACGATGCAGGAGTGGGAGCAAGGAGGGCTGAGGGCAAGTTTGCTTCCTTCAGTGAGATTGCCACATTTTAGCAACTTTAAGGGTTAAATAAATAACCTGAGATGAAGGCCAGGGACACAGTCACCTTGCCTTGTTGGCATGTGGCAGAAGTCTGCTGATATTCTGCTCTCTTCTCCTTATTCCCAGTCCTGTTCTTCAGATCCTATCCCCTCTATGTCCTTCTGAAATTTTACTTGTGATCATAATTGTTTCCCAGTCTAGTACTGTCCTCTGACAGAGCAAGAAAAAAGCGTCACCTTCATGATTGCGATGCCTCTGACCAAGCAGATGAAGGTAACTGGAAATTCCCCTTCTTCTAGAGTGGTCAACTCCTGGCACAGTTAAGGGAGTTCATTCTCTCAGGGCAGAGGAAGGCTTTCTCTGCCACACACTGGCTCCCACAAAGCAAGACAAGTGGTAGACATAAAGTTTGCATAGACAGTCCCATAAAAAGCACGACTTGGTGCTGGATAACATCAGGAACTTAAATCATGTGATTATTGGACGCCCTAATTAGCTTCTTATCGTGCTGAGTTAGTATTAACACCATTAGCAACAAATTTTATTGGGGGAAAAAAGCCACTACTATTTTTGTGGTGCTATGGTGCAGGCTACTGTGAAAGTTTGCATTTTTACAGGAATTAAATTACTTGTGATTTTAACATGTGAACAAACAAGATTTGTTTGTCTGTATGGTTGGGAGGTACTGTTTTTAAAATCATGTTTTATGTTTCATTCCAAATGCAGATATAAAATACTTCTAATTTATGTGCATTTTTGTACTTTTTCAGCACATAGTCATTTTGTTTGTTAATAGCTTTATTACAGTAGAAGGGTTATAATATAATCTTACAAAGCTATGCAGTGCCTACAGAATGCATACAAAGCATTTTCTTTTACCAACCACGTTGCTAGGGGAGGAAACAAAAATTTTATGCCAATTTCTATCCTCTCCCACCACAAGGAGAATATGATTTGTTTGTGTAGCTTTAAAACAAATCTGGATAATAGCAGTTTATTGCTTTCTTAATGACACACAGTTAACTAGTAGTGAGCTACACATCCAAGTTGATTCCCTCCATGTTTTGAAAGTAATTCCCCAACTACTGTTGAATCTGGCTGGTAGTTGTCATCCTTTTTACTGTGATCCTTTGAGAACAAACTCCTTCTTGGACAGATTTTTCTCAGGTACACACACACTGCAAGCTCTCACATTTCTTTCTTAACAGATGATAAGGTCCAGGCTGCTTGCCAAGGGTGAACCATGAGAGCTGCCCAACACCTCGCTTGCGTTATGAACTTCAGTGATTTCCACCTTTTGGTGCTGTACAGCATGACTCATACTCTGACCTGAAAATACCTTTTTATGATCAAATATCCTGATAGATATAAAGAACCTTGAAGCAAGAAGGAAGGAGGACAAGGCAGAAAGACTACAGAAGAGATGGGATCCCATAAAGTAACCATCTTGGTGGGACCAAAAGCAATGAGCACAGCAATGAGATTGCACAAGTACAACAAGATCAACCAATTGTTATTTTATTGCTGTCTGATGTGCAAGAGATGTTGAAGGTGAAGCAGAAAGGAATGGAAAGATCCACAAGGGTGAAAAGGTGGATTTCAACAGCATCGTGAGGAGAGACTCTCATGGAAATTGATCAGCTGATAACCTCTAATTACTTAAATGATTAAATTATTATCCCACTAACTCTAGATGAAAAATGTGACCTTATTCAGATGGCAAGAAAAATAAAGATGTATTAGCCATTGATGTCTTGCATTAGAGGAGTTGAGATTTATATTCTTTTTTAGGGATAGGTATAAAGCAGCTGAGCTATGAAAGTCTCAATGTCTTTGATAGAAATATTTTACCGAGTTTTTCTTCTTTTTTAGTGGAATTTATTTCTGTCTTCAGAGACAGCAAGTGGCAATGCCTCACTGAGATGTAATATGCTTTTTAGCTACACTAGGTCTATTAGCTTTTTCCATCCCTCCAATCCAAGCAGCAACATTTTCATTCCTTCCATCAGTAGAGGGTACAAAATTTATAGAATTGCTTTCAAGCTAAACACATTTTGAGTAACTAATAAACTCCATAAATGCACAAAATCAACATAAGATTTACGAAAAAACATTGCTACCTTGGATACCTAAGATATTTGTCTTTTGAAGACAAGACAAATATCTTGGGTTTCCAAGGTCTTTTTTGGATCATTCTTTCTGAATGATCTAAAAAAATTTGTCCTGACTGTAAAATAAAACTTTTAATTGAAAAAAATTGGGAATAATAATACAGGCTTTTGTTTGAACTTGCAATGTCCATTTCAGTAATAGTGTATAATTTTTAGACATATTTTCATAATGTGAGAAAGATAAAATTCTTTTCTGCTGCAGTGATACCATCTCAAAAAGTGATTCTGAGAAAATATTTTAAGAAATAACTATCTATCACTGATTTAGTTCTAAATAGCTGGTTTAATAGTTCAATTCACTTAGAAAGTTATGCTTAACAGTAAAGAAACAGACCTACTCAGGAAGAGCAATATCTTCCCTGATATTTTATGAGAGCTTATGGGAAATAAATATGAAATGTATGGGAAAAGATATAGATCTTTAAGTTTCAAAAATCTGTACCTTAGTCCATATAAACCAGCTTACTTCTTTGTGTTTCTACATTGCAATTCTCAAGTCTCCTCCTAGTGCCTTTGACTTCACAAATCTTAATGTAAAAACAGTAAGAGAGAAGAGCCCGTGACCTTTCTTCCCTCTTCTCCAGGTCCATCCACAACTCACTGAGTAGCACCATGAGGAAATTGCTGACATCACCTTCCTGTTTACTAGCTGAGACCCTGGGGGCCGTTTGTTCCATTAATTCAGGAAGCTGACATGCAAAGCCCTGTGTGGACATGCTGTACCATTTCCAGAGCACACCCTCAACTTGCTGACGAGTGAGTTTGCCATGTCTGTCCATCACTGTCCTCTCCCAGGTCCTGCACATGCTCCAGGAGGCTGATGCTAGCAGCAAAACAACCTCCTGTGGAGCATCCCCACATTTTGCTTGAAGAAGCGGCTTCCACTCAGCACGAATGACAGCAAGTCCAGACAGCTCAGGGCAGTCAGGCTCAAAAAAACCTCATTGTAGCTTTCTAACTGTTCAAAATCACTCACATAATGTATGTAGTAGGCCCTGAACAGGTGATAGGGAAGGAACCAAATTATGATGATCCAGATGAAAATCAAGTTTTTCACCTGGGCCCAGAATTCTTGGTGTGAACAGAGGGAGGTGGAAAATTTTCTTGCCACTTTTACCAAGATAAAAATCTGCAAGCTCAAGAGGACACAAGAAATGAGGGCAACAGCTACAATTAGGGTGTAGTTCAGGGCTTTCACACTCTCGTGCTGTAGCTCTTTCTGGAACTTGAAGCATGTTGTATTATTGTACAAGCCTGAGCGTCCATACTCGAAGTAGAAGAGCGGCACCCCAAAGACCATGACGAAGAGCCACACAGCAGCGCTTGCCCCAATGGCGTGCAGCTTCCTGTAAAATTCCACCTTGTCCTTCCACTGAAAGAAGATGAGCCACCGGATCACTAGCGTGATCACATAGAATATGAAGGTTAGGTACATGTGGATGTGCACCATGGCACTCACCATCTTGCAAAATGGCATGTCAAATACCCACTTCTTTTTGACATAGTAGTGCAGGCGGAAGGGCACCGTGAAGAGGAGGAGGCTGTGCACAACCACCAGGTTAATGATGGCAGTCGTGGTCACGGACAGAGTGTTCATCTTGAGCAGCACAAAGGACATTGTGATGGACCCAATTCCACCTCCAGCCAAGGCAACCGAGTAGACAGTGACCAGTATGGCACTCACGGTGCTGGTGTGAACGAAGGCAGAAGAGGAGTCGCTGCTGTTCCTGGTCCCTTCAGTCATGCTACTGAAATCTTCCTGGAACATATTCTGGAAAGGGAAGAGTACAGAAAGACTAAGATAAGGTAGGAATGAGATGGCCTACCTAAAAAGCCAGAAGGACTTCCCACTTGTCTCATGCTCAAGGAACAATCCTGAAATCTCAAAGATGGCATCAGTAGCTATAACATGCACATTTATCCAAACATCCTCCAGCCTAAGGAAAAATGGATGAGAAGGTTGGGTAGAGAACTGCTCTAGTCCTTATGACATTTCCAGCCATACTCCTAAAAATAAGTATGAATCAATAATATATGGGGAGAAATGATCCTTAGAGAAACTACATCGTTGTGGTGATTTTGTGCTCTGTTATTTTTTCTCCTCTCTTCTGAGCATCTGCATGCTTTTACAGTAAAGGTCAGAGATATTGTTTTAATACTGCTACTCATTCATCAATTTGTTTACTTGCAACACAAATCTGTCCTTCCCAGGGCCAGATAACATCCATATGTTGTTCTGTCTAAGATATAAATTCTGTTTGTTACTGAGAGCTGAGTTTTGAACACATTACAGCCAACTTCTTCTCCATGGACAGTTTCTCTGAGCAAGGGATTAAACACCATGGATATCCAGACTCCACGGAAATCGTGCTTAGATCCTACCAGGCCAAGAAATGTGGGCAGCACTGTCCTGATTCTCAGGCCATTTCACATCTTACATGTAGCAACTGGGTGTTACAAAATGGGCTGCTAGAAAACATTAGGAAAGGACATCCTGGGTGAGTGTAAATCATCCTGTCTGACCAAAGCAGAAGCTAGATGCAAGTTAATAGCAAGTTTAAAAAGTGTGCTATACATTTTTAATATATTACTGTCTAAAAAAGAGATTAGAAATAATTCTTATAAATCTAAATGCAGCCCCTGTTAGGATTTTAAGTATTACGAGATCATATAGGAGGGGAAGAATTCAGGTAGGGTGTTATCCTGAAGCATATTTGCATCTGTAAATATGTCCAGGGGATGTTCATATTACAGTTACAGAAAAGAAGCAGGGAAAACTGAACAGTGTTGGGCTCCATACTATGACAGCTGTACTGCTACTGCTGCCTGAACTGTGATTTAAAACTGACTCTGGTAAGTCACCCATTTTATCAGTGAATCCCACAACACGAGAAGGAGTTCTCTCCCAAGCTTTTGTGATTTTTCATTTAATACTCAAATGCTTTTCACTTTAGAAAGTAGTTTCTCAGTCTCTTTGTATGAGTGATGTTTCAGCTTTATTTTCATTTTTTTCGGCAGCACACCCTGCCAAAAGTTAGGAGGGGAAAGTTTTTTAGCAGTCTACTCATTTTATGGAAAAGAGGAAATGCCTGTAACAGTTTTATAAATTGTTTTTGCTCATAGTGGGGAATGAATATCTGTTATGCACCTCAGGTGTTTTCTGTTGTTTCTTAGCAATATTTCTAAGCACATACCCTCACAGTAATCAAGGTCTCTTCATACATTAAAAAGTTATTCTCTAGCTCTCCCAATTCACCTAAGACTCCAGATATCTTACTATAATCAGTATAAGTGCCATATCTCAAACTGATGCGTTGATTGCTGGCATTGCTGACCTTTTGTGTTTGCTCTTGCATTTCAGAGTTATGTGGACAACTAATTCCAGTACATTAAGAGAATTACAATGGGTTGTTTGTTTTATTAAAGTCACTGCAGATTGGCACACTGCAGCTCTTGCATCAGAAATGGTGCAAGTTCCTTCCAGTTCTGTTCTTGTTTCTGAGTCATTTAATTTCATCCTCACAACCATGCAAGTCAGAAGGGATTAGCAAGAGCTCTTCATCGGTTTCTCCAAGTTGTTAAACTTCAGTTTGAAAAGATGTCTCCAAAAAGAGGCATTAGCACACTGTTTTGATTTAAAATGCATATTTCAAGTTTAAAACATTTAAAAGTGTCACAGAGGGAAAGGCAACACACTCGAAATGTGGCTTGGTATGAACAGACCCAGCAGCAAGGCTGCACTTGGAGAGGAAGAACCTCTTGTTGACACTCTTCAGAGGCCAGCAGTGAAACTTGAACTGAAGGCAGTAAGAATAGATAGGCAGAAGTCAGATAGCTGATATTTTGCTCAGACATTCCAGTGCAGCAGGCAGCAATTTCTGTCTGCAAATAGGCAACTGAGTCACTGAAATGCAGGTTTCTGCAGAATTCTGCAGTCATTGTTAAATCTCTGCATAGTAAGAATCTGCAGGAGATGTAATTTTCATTAATCTTCAAAAAAAAAAAAAAGCTACTAGCAGCTGTGATAGGAGATTATCAGCTCCCCAGTAGCACAGGCACCCCACTGAAATATTGTTGCGTGATGAATTCTGAGTGTAACATAACACAGGGTATGTTTCACAGAGGAAATGCTGCTTTCTGGTGAAGTGAGGTTTCCTATCATACAAAGCTATAACCTACTGACCTGAAATGCAACTTACAAGTCCTTCTGCCAGAATTTAGCAGGAGGCGCATGGAAAAAGAATTAATGTGGACCTCACATGACACAGCTGTTCTTGTTTCTGTGCCTTCCCACCCCCTCTGGCAACTGCCAGTTCAGTGATATTGCTCAAGTCTTGGAGCCAGGTTTGGTCTTCCTCTGTGTTAATCCTCTGATGATGTGGCTGAATTTCTGCTGGACATGAGCCTTGAGCAGCCAGAAGGCAATAGTGGGCACCACTTCATTTGGATGTCACAGCAGCTGCTGGTGCCAAGGGCTGGGGGACAATTGCGAGAATAGCTGGTTTAGTCTGACAAAGGAGGTAGGTTGCCAACAGGTCAGAGGCTAGTTTCTTCCAGAAATATGATCAGCAGAAAGATTCTTGTGCATTCAAGACTTGTCAGTTGTCAGTGTGGATAATGCCATGACACTCATTTCATGTGACTGTCTGTGCAGCACAGTCTGTGAGATTTCCATGGACTGGTCTCTTTAGGACAGGAAAAACCATAGTGCTCAGTCCCTGTCTGTATTCAAGGCCAGGTTGGATGGGGATTTGAGCAACCTGGTCTAGTGGAACATGTCCCTTCCCAAGCAGGTCTGTTGGAACTAGATGATCTTGAAGGCCTCTTTCATCCCAAACAATTGTGTGATTCTATGATTTCTGAAAACAATTTGATCTCTATCAAAATTTTTCCAGGTAAGAAATATTCATTCCAGCCTTCAGGAACTTGTTTCTCTTTTATCTTACTGTTATCTGTCTTACTATTTAAAAACAAAAAAAGTAAGGAAAAAAAAAAGATTAACTATACTTCTGGACAGATTTTGTACAACCTCAGCTTTCAGGCATTTTATGTACTTCTGCCTCTGTCTTCAGATTTAGAAACCTTTTGTCAAATTTTTCCTTCCCCTGTAAATATCTGATATGAGACAGAAGAGGCTTATTCTCCCTTGATCACAGCCATACCTGTGGCTCCTCAGTGAACTGGCATTACACTTGTACTTGGTTCTTAGATGAACAACTTTGCATTTGGCAGGGGTAAAATGCTTATTCTAGTTTATGCCTGTTTTAGCAATCCAGATCAGCCTGTCACTGGCTTGTTCCCTTCATTCCATGCTATTTTCCCAACCAAGTCCATGAGTCACCATTATGTTACATCAACATTATATCAACTTATTAAAAAAAAACACTCATTTGTCAGAAATGATGACACTCTTACTCAATCTCTGTCAAACAGTGAGCTCTACTCTGTATAACAATTGTTTGCAAAATTTATCCCCCCATACACGTCTGCTGAGAGACTGGCAGGCTTCACACAGATTTTCATGTGTTCTGACAGTTGGGTTCTGCAGAAGAAGCATTTGCTGTCTGCATGCACCCAACTGAGAAGTTTCATTTGAATTTGGAAGAGAAAAAAGTTCAACTCATATGAAAGATTTCTATCTTCGACAGGTTTAATAAATTGAAAAATGAGTGTTTGTCAGAACTGACATGCCTGCACTGAACTAGACTAGGTTGGAGGAAATGCAAAATACAAATAATTTTTAACAAAAGTCTGTTTAAAATCTGCAGTTTTTAAAATCAAAGATTCTGTTTCACAGAATCCTTATTTAGTCTCAAAGATGTTTTCTGTTGAGGGCATTGTAATTGCATTTCAATTTGTTCTAATTACATGCTGTGTTATGGTAATGTAGGCTATGCTTCTAGAATAATTGCACAATTTCTTTAATTTCAAAATAACCACATACACCTGAAGTTTGAAGTATAAAGACCTGCTTAATAGAAAACACTAACAAAAAATAATATTAAATATCAGGTACATTTTTACATTTAGACATCAACTTTTTTCAAAGAACTTTTCATGATTCCCCTAACTCATTTGGTAGCTCAACAGCTCATGTCTTGCAGGCTGTGTCAACATTATACCAATATCTTGTGGTTTCAATTCAGTCCATTGAAGAACAAATGGGGTGGAAAAACACGTTAAGTTAGTCCTCTTTTACTTGAGATTTTCACTATTTTTACACAAAAAAAAAAAATGGAAACCATGAAGTGTTCCTAAAAAGGATTATTTATCTCCTTAGCTGTATCTTAACAGAGAAAACAGACCCTTTATGTCCTTACAGACACTGGGTGATATCAAACACACACACACAAAAGACGGATGAAAACAAAATGCCCTGCCTCCCAGTTTTAGGAGACAGTGTAAAACTACAGGGTAGAAATACGAGAAAGAATGAAGCAATGCTGTCCCTTACTAGGAAATTACCAAACACAATGAGAAAACATTTTTGCAGAAAATGGGTTCAAAATAAAACAAATAGATTACTGAACGCTTCTCCTCCCTCCTAAACTTGCAAGCATTCTTTTAAAAACTTTGCAAACCAAGGCTTTTTTTTTCATTCTGTGTGTACTTACAGATTAGAGTTTCTCTCCACTCTTCAAGTGTTTACTTGGATCTTCATTCTATGTAGGCTCTAAGAACAAAAAGCAAAAGACCGGATACTTTGAAGAGTCATTGCCTTGCTTCCTTTTTTAAGCTTATGACAAAACAATAACCTTGAGGCTACACTGTGTGAGGGTAGGGCTGCCCATGGCACACTAAATATCTTGGGAAGATTTTTAGTTGCATCACAGCATTTTTTACCTTTCAGCTACTTCTTAGCCATTAGAGGTCTTCAAAGCCTCCCATTTCTGAACAGGGCTTTATATTACTGAGTAAATTGATAAATTATACACACAGAAGTGAGCCTCACAGTTCACAAAGACACATGTTTGGAAGGGTTGTTCTCCATAGTGGAGGGGATGATTTGAAGGTGTGCTTTGAGAAAACAGGGCAGCAGGACAAGAGCAAAATATGATCTAGATTGTAGCTGACTAAGTGTGGGTTTGGATGTGGTCAGAGATACCTAAGTGTAAGGGATGAAACAAAAGCTCACTCTAGAGCCCAGCACCATTTCTCAGCTCTGCTTTCTGCCAAGATTTTAGCTCAGTGTCTGGATCTCAGGACATGGTGCCATCGCTCCAGCTGCACAGTGCCAGCAGAGGGAACACTAGGAGATTTAATCTAAAAAGTGATTAGCCATGCCAGTGTCAAAGGCTCATCAAGCAATGATGGTTGCTGTGAGGTGTATGTGTGGTAAAAGATGTGTCACTGCAAGACTGAGTCTCTGTAAGGAGTTTGTGCAAGGTCGGTTTTGCCCTCCTGCTGCCTTGACACATTTCTGTCAGAACAGGGTTATATTTGAGTGTGCAGTTTTGAAAGCAGCAGTACAGACATACAATTTTTAAATGTAACCTCACAGGAGAATGTTTTAACTGACTGCATCCTGTTGCTTCACATTTGGTTAAAAAATCACAAGGGAAGTCCTGCTCTGTGCTGCTTCACAAGAGACTGCTATGTGATGGAAATTGTCTTTTTGCATTTTGCAATTTTAACGGTGGCTGACAGCTAAAGAACTGTTTAGATTATATTAAAAGAAGCTGGTCTCAAAGCTCTGTTGAAAGGCATAGAGATAAAAAGCTAAAAACTCCATGGCAAAGCCAGAACTAAAGCTGAGATATCCTTGAATCAAGACTTATGCCGTCTCAAATTAGTAATTTTGTTTTAGCTCATTCTAGGTCTTTTTTAGAGTGAATACATCCCAGTGGAAAGAAAGCTGAGGTATCTTTAAACCTTCAGGTAGCTTCTGTATGTGGGTTTTTAAATTATACAATTTAAAATTATACAATTATTGTAATTATACTATATTTTTGATATATAAAATAAGTTACACATAGTTAAACATAAGTTAAAACATAAGTAATCTTATATTGATATATATATATGATGCAATATAATAATTACATAACATAAAAGTTATATAATTTTGTTGATAAGTAACGATATTGTTTTCTCAAGCATGCAAAACAAAAAAGAGCTTTTCAGGTTGAATTCTTTCCACATGTTTGTAGTTGGCAAATCTTCAATCCTTTAATCCAGGATTAAACCAAATAGTGAAATACCAGAGTAAGATCTGGGACAGACACCCTCATTGCCTTTGTTGGTCTCTAATTTGTAGTTAGCATCAAGATCTAGATAGGTATAGAATGCTTAATATACATCATTGCAATTAATTTTCTCTGCTAAATCGATGCAATTTTGCCCAGGATTTACCAACAGCGTGTATAGTGGATTCCAGACTTGTATGTTTAGATTTTCAGCTGTAATGCACTGTGCTGGTGGCAGAATCTGATTATTTTAGAGCATCACCGGTTTTAAACACTGATACTAGAAATGCATGTATTTTACAAGTTTTGAGTAATTGCTGGTAGTTTTAGCAATACCATAAAAATCTAGAAGTGTGATAGTGTGTTTTCATAATACTGTTGTATCATGTGGATTCAACCACCACCCAGTTTGAGTTTGCATTACAGCAACAGTTTCAAGGGCCAAAGTTGTTTAATAATAGATGAGAGGCTAGGCCAGATTTCAAGGACTGCTTGTCCTGAACCTGATTAGCATCAAGGTACCTCTGCTCTGGATTTTGAGAGATCCTTGAGGAAAGAGAACCGTGTCCTTTATGCTCAGGAAGAATAGATTCTGTTAGTGATTTTTCAGCTGTTCCAAACTTAAAGTTGTACACAGAATTACCATGGCAACACAGGTGTTTTGTTTGTCTACATTTATTTTGCCAGGACTCAAGGATTTGGAGGGCTAGTTCAGAAATGGACTACACAGGGTGTCAGGATCTATGCAAGCATGGTGGTTGGGTCTTCTAGAAAAATATTCTTCTCCTTCACTTATTTAAGTGGCAGCAAGCAAAAATAAGATTCACCTGGATACCTTAAATTGACTGTGGGTAACCTGGCTCTTAATTGTGGGTAAAGGTTGAGTGATGGTCCTGACAGCACTGAACTGATGTGGATTACACAGAATCAGGGAGGACATAATTAATAATGATTTGTACTCCTTACAAAAACCCCGCTTTTTGATCTGCTCAGAGTCCCTTCTAGTGCTAGCTGTGGGCCTGGGGCTAGTAGGTAACACTGGCTGATCAGTTATTAAGTTGCAATTGAGACAGGTTATTTGCAGTTTATTATTAAGTAAAAGATCAGCTGCTAATAAGAAGAACTGAAAGGCAGTATGTAATTAAAGTAACTTATAGCTTTACCAACAAAATCCTATTTTTGACTCATATTTCTAGTGTGATTTACTACTTTTTCAAGCATCTGAATAAAAGGATATTAATTACCTACAAAAGGAAAAACATTCAGTATTAGTTTCAGCTAAAAACATTTTATAGATAATAGGTTTCTTAAAATGTCTCTCTCTGGGTTCTGGAGCAGTTGTGATTTGTGGCTGTCACCCAGGCAGTGCAAGGTGTCCTATGAGTGAGAAATATTGCCTGTGACACATCTGAAAGAACATTTTGTAAAAGTATAGGGAGTAAATGTGACTTGAAATTCCTTGTTTCATACACCTTTGCATAGCAGAGCCATAAATTCAAGCTGCTCTGAAAAGTGGAAATGCACTTGGTGGCCTCCTCCTAGTTTTTTAACTGATTTAAGGGAAAAAATACCCATTTTGCAAATTATCATTACACAAATTAGCTTAAATGTACCTGAGGAAGAGTGGCATGGAGAAAATCTGTTTCCCCTTCAGCCTGTCTCACTACCTTTTCCTCCTACAGAAATGCTAAAATTGCACCATGTTGAAGTATAGCATATCAATAAAACCTCCTCAAATTTCTGTTCATGCCTTACCAGAATCCAGATCTTTCAGAAAAGTACTGAACACAAACCAAAATATAAGTTCACATCAAAATCTGCAGTATTTCTTCTTTGATAGTGTGGGAGGGATCCCAGATCTAGAAACCAACTGTTCTAATACTAATAACACTAGCAATTTGCCCAACTTTTGCCATACCTTGTCTTTTCTATTGGACTCTCCTTTGGCCTCAGTGTTTGTCACCCAGGGCAGGAGGAGGAATCAGAACTGCATACAAAAGGTATAAAGGCATCTGTTCAGTCTCCAGTCTAAATGGACTTTTTGAGAAGGTGTCTTACTTATACTAAACAAGGGCACACTACTAACAGTCTATCACCAACTTTAATATTACTTTTCTTTTTTGAAGGATTTTACTAGTTCATATCTGTTGCAAGCCAGTAAGTTTTTCAGGGGATGTGCCTTTCGTCAGGAATCCAGCTTGTGCAATTCACTCATTATGGGAGCTTGTCTCACCAGGGTGAAAAAAAAGTGGAAGGAGGAGCTGATTGACAAGGAGATGTATTACTCCTACCACAAAGATGACATTAGACTGCAGAGAAAGAAGTCATATATGCAGCACCATGCCAATTCTATAAGCATATATGCCTCTCCGAGAAGAAAAAACATCCTTCCCTTCATCTTGAAAAGACAGTACTCATCCTAAAATATTTTTGAACTTGGTACTAACCTCACTAATTACCTGCTGGGTTAGGCAGCATGCTGTAAGGAAGAATATATTTTTTAAAAGGATTTCAGCATAAGTCTATTGCTACTCACCCTCAAAATGTGTACTGCAACTACTAATACTGTTTTATTCCCAGATTGCTTATTTCATCTGATTTCTGACTGCAGAGGTAACGCCAACTCTATCATCAGGTGCATGGAAAAAATAATTTTACCAAAGATCACTTTCATGTTGAATGTACACAAAAGGATATTTATGAAATTTAATATGCTAAAATGTGTTGTCTGAAGAACAAACCTCCCTGCATTGGTCTAAGCTCCTACTGCCTAGGAGCAGCACAGAAAGCAAAGCTGGCTGCCAACACACTGATTGATAATGATTTCCTACCTTAGCATAAACACAATTAAATACATGATGTTTCTGTTACAGTTGGGTTAGAGAGGAATTCAGGTTCCTCCTGTCATTTCAGAAAGGAGGAATTTACTGCAAAGGAATTTTTCCATGCTGCATTCTCGAAGCATGCTGGTTTGCAAGAGCCTTTCCTTGATCGGCACAGCTACAGTCTGCATATTAGAGTGAGGTGCTGTGTGCATGCAAGTGCTCTGTTACATCAAATTGTTTGGGCTGAAATGGTTCATTTTGCTGTTAAATCTGAGGGTTTCCATTCTGAGCGAATGATAAGCAATGATAACTTTATGATATAAATGATAACTTTAACTACATTAAAGTAAGATCTTCATTGCATATGCCGAAGTGTGAAGCCAATTGTGCTGTCAATAAGCTCATTACTGATGCATTTTTAAAAAACTTTTGCCTATTTGAAGTTCAGTTAAAGTATTTAAGAAGGCAGCTAGGCAGCCCAGCCATAGGTGTAGAAACACTTATGGTAAGTGCTGCTATTCTTGGCTATGGAAGAATACCTATACCTGCCCTTTGTCCCACTGTCCTTCTAGTATATTTTCTCCCCATTTCATTGACACAGGAGTCTGAAGAAAATCTTGGGCCATGCTGCTTGTGGTCTTAATGATGTTTTGCCAGTCCAAATATTCTTATTCAAATTTTAGAGTGCCTTGTGCTGTGGTGTTGCACTGGGTCCCTGTACTTGCCTGATCTTTAGACCTCTCTGCAGAAAAACAGAACTGAAAACAATAGTTATGAAATAGCTTCCCTTTCTATCTTCCTTCTTTTCATTTCATCCAGGCTATTTAATGTTCTGTACATCTTTATCACTGGAAAGCATACGAGCCCAATATTTTATGTAATTATTCACTGTAGCTCTAATGAGGCAGTAGCTGAAGATGGACTGACAGGACATTCCTTCATGATACTATGAGCCCTACAGGATAGATGAGAAGGTGAAATAAAACTAGTGCACATGTAGCCAGTGAAGCATGGTGGAGAGAAGACCCAAATAGCAGCAACATAAGTGGGTACAAAATGACTTATGTAGGATGTGTACAAACCCTGATTTATTGGGTTTGCATGGCCAGGTCTTGGTAGCTGGGGAGGCTGCAGGGGTGACTTCTGTGAGAAGGTGCCAGACTTCCTCTAAGTCTGTCAGAGCCAATGCCAGCCAGCTCTAGGATGGATGTGCCACTGGCCAAGACTGGGCCGGTTGGAAATGAGCATGAAGCCTCTGTGATAACATGAAGAGAAGACGAAGATTAAGAAAATGAAGAAGACGAAGAAGACAGAGAAGAAGATGGAGAAGGAGCCATAAAAGAGTGGGGTGGGAACATGTGAGAAGAGCAGCTCTGCAGACACCAAGGTCAGTGGAGAAGGAGGGGGAGGAGGTGCTTCAGGCACTGGAGCTGAGATTCCTCTGCAGCCTGTGGTGAAGTCCATGGTGAAGCAGCTGTGCCGCTGCAGCCCATGGAGGATCACAGGGGTGCAGAGATCCATCTGTAGCCCTTGGAGAAGACCCATGCTGGAGCAGTTCAATGCCCAAAAGAGGCTGTGAAACAGAGGGAGGCCGGTCCTGGAACAGGTTCCTGGCAGGGACCTGTGGACCCATGGAGAGAGGAGCCTGCACTGGAGCAGGTTTCCTTCTAGGACTTGTGGCTACATGGGGAAACCACACTGGAGCAGGCTGTCCATGAAGGACTGCACCCAGGGAAGAATGACCTGTGTTGCAGTAGTTTGTGAAGAACTGTTGCCTATGGGATGGACTCAAACTGGAGAAAATCATGGAGTACCATCTCCCAGGGAAGAGACCCCACATCGGAGTAGGGAAAGAAACAATGTGTGATGAACTGACCATACCATCATGCCCTATCTCCTTCTGCCACTGGACTGGAGGGGGAAGTAGAGCTGAGAAGCAGTGTGTTTTTAAGGTCTGCTTTTACGTCTCATTATCCTGCTGATTTTGTTAGTAATAAATTCAGTTAATATCCCCAAACTGAGTCTGTTCTGCTCATGACTATATTTGGTGAGTCATCTCTCCTGGTCCTTATCCCAATCCATGAACCCTTTTTTATATTTTCTCTCCCCTGTTCAGTTGCAGAGGGGAGTGATAGAGTGGCTTTGGTGGGTGCCTGGCACAGTGGGCACGGGTGCAGATATGAGCTCTGGTCCCAAAGCAAAACAGCCACAGGTGGGCAGTGACCTGACCTTTATCTTCTCAACAGGACAGGTTAGACTGGCCACAGCACCATGCCTCTTCAGCCCCGGTGCTTCTGGTTCTCAAGTTAGCACATTAAGCACTTATTCAAGTACATCTTTAAAGAAAAGCTTTCCCCAAACTAGCTTTCCTGTTGATATCGGCAATGGTAAGAATTTGGAGAGTTTAAGAAAATAAAGCAGGCAGTTAATGTGTTTAATTGTACAACTGAGATGAAAATGAGAAGCATCAGCTCACTGAGTAGCAGTTTTCATTGCTGTCTTTTTCTCTCTGCACCATCAAATCAGCATCATCAATGAAAGTGATTCAATAATTTCTACAGCCCTCATGGTGAGAGAGCTCACCATTTACTACTAAATACCTCTTGCACAGTAAGTGCAGATAAAACAATGCCGGTTTAGTATCCACTCCAGATTTTCCTTATGTCTCTTATTTTGGCTAAAACTCTTTTCCCCTTATTTTACCTTAAGAGGAAAGATTTCACTCTGTTCAGTGAGATTACAATAAGATAATGAATTCTGTATCAAAAGCTATCTCCACTTAACTTTCAGATTTTTTTCCCCTATCCATGTTAGTGGGTGTCTGACTTCATTCAATGCCCACACCTAAGATTATCCTCACATGAACTTAATTTTAGCTGTGCAACAGAGATCAATTCCAAGCTAGCAAGAAGTTCATTAAATTGGTGAGAGGTTCTAGCACTATATTATACTTTTTCTAAAGTATTTTTCCCCTGAACTTTTTTTGTTTCAGATTCAGAAGCAGCCTGCACATGGGTTTTTTTAGGGGTAAAACAGTAGAATTCATGGAGTCTTTCTGTACATCATTGGATATAGAAGATATGCATGTTGCCACGTGAGCCTGAGGTATGTGTGCAATTCAGAACACAATGCTGTGTAGAAGTACCTAAGCTACTTTAAATAGGCAGTTGGCGATAAATCTGTGTTGGAATGACACTCCCTCATTAAATTTATCCCTGTTTTTCAGGCTTAGAGGCTTCAGCACTTCAATTAACTCCCCCAGAGCCAGTTTTGGTACCGCTGCATGACTTTGCAGAAAGTAACAGTCATATCCTAATCTGTGTGAATTGTGACTGTTGAATCTTGGAAACATCCAGGCTGGCAGGCACCTCAAGAGATTTTACTGTCAAAATTCCTGTTGAAAACAGGGCTATAGACTGAGGTATCCAGGGTCCCATCAAACTGAGCTTTGAATATTTCCAGCAGCGAAAATGATGCTACTCTGAATTTTTCAGTGTCTGTCTTGGACAAGGAAGACAGAATCTGGACACCACATCCCAGGTGTGGCCTAACAGGTAGTAAATGGAGTGGAATAATCGCATTCTTGACTTGGCAGCTGTAGTCCCTGACCTGCTGGCTGGGCTCTTGCTGCTGTGGCCCATGATGAGGCTTCATTTCATTGCTGAGCTGTGTGAGTGCCTAAGAGCATCAGGGGTGGTGTCTAAAAGTGTCAAAGTGAAGGCAGATCTGGCAACCTTTTATGCGGGTGACTTGAGATGATCAGCATCTGAGCTGATTAGGAAAAATCTACTCATAATGAAAAGTATCAGAGCCAATGAGGAACCGATGTAATCATTAGGGAAATTTCCTTCTTCCTTTTTGTTCAAAGATTAATTGGCAAAACCAATAACGCTTTCTTCTTTTCATTTAATAAATTTCAGAAAGGATTATGAAAGTGTGGATGCTATTGTAAAAGGAGACCAGCAGCCCTTTCTGCAATAATACTCCCAAAATACACTTTTAAATACCACTTCCACTGATTTAATAAAATATGACATTCACAACTGCTGCAGTGGACGAAGAACACAAAGTACTTTTAAATTCTCTACTGTCATGTTTCCCCCCAGCTCTGCTGTAATCTTACCTCCCACTAGGAACCATTAAGCTCCATCCAGATCTGCAGCCTTCTCATTTGAGTTTAATACTAATTCCCTCCTCCTAGTCTGCATACAGTACCTCAGTACTTCTGCTGAGGACTTTTGCAGCACTTACCCAGCCACTCTCCAGCAGCATAGCAGGACACTCTCCTCAGTCCATGTGACTCCCGGGCTTTGCAGAGAAGCACTGCTGAGGAACTGCTACTACACCCCAGCTCTGCTTCCTCAAGTGCCACCCATTGCTCTCAACCACAAACAGCTGACAGACAGGATTAGACCAGTTGCTACCATCTCACTCATCAAGTTCATTGATGAAGATGTGCTTTGTTATGTTCAATACATTATAAATATTTTGAGTTTTTGCAAAATGCATTTTCCTGTCAGTGGCTACAGGTGAAAGGAAGAGGACTAATTGTAATGAAAATAACACATGTGAGTACGTGTTTGTGGGTATATATATAGACATAAGTATCTCTCTCCTGTGGTATGAAGGCCACTCAGCTTCTCAACAGGATTTTTTCAGTTGCTCAGATAATACCCAAGAGGAGATCTAACAGCCCTTGAAGGAACTTTCCTCACGATACAGTGATAAAATATCTGTAGCAACCCTGAAGCTGGGCATCCTGAAAAGCTGAAAATGTTCTGGTACTCCTGAAATGCTTCTATCTCTTTATCAAAGAGTGGTCTTCCAGAGAGATGTAAGCATTCACTCTGCATATGCTTTTTGTATACTGCAGTTGTTTTATAATTGAAAAGTACTGACTCAAACTTTTTATTTATAAAGAGAATGAAGCCCGTGAAAAGAAAAAGGATGTGGGGTGAATTTGCTATGAGATATCATGATCATCTTTATAATACCCTTTATAATTGGCTCTATTCTTAATTGTAGCCATTTCATACATCTGCTGACAGAAATCTGTCAGAGAAGCACAGGTACCTGCAAAGCTGCAATTATTCCTTGACCCTATTTAATCTCAAGAAGTCATTTTCTATCAGTGATATAGGCAGAATAGCTACAAAACCTGGCCATGCAACAAGTAGCAGGGTAGGACAAACTCATATTTCAAAATCTTGATGTTGCGTTCCCAGGAGCTCAATATGAATAATAAAAGTGTTCAGAATAAGGATGTTCTCTTTCTTCCAAATTAAGGGCATATGCTTGGGGATTTTAAATCCAAAAGCTCATTAAATGTTCTGTCCTATCCTCGTGTTAAGATTCCACAAGATAAAAAGCAATAGTTGTTGAAAATACAATACTTTCTCTAACAATGTCTAAGAGTTCTTTTCAAGGTTTAATAAAGAAACTGTTTTTCTAGTACCTAGTTAAGCTTAGAAATACTTTTAGTGATCTGCCATTTAAAAATTACAGGCAATTTAATGTTAAAAATATATAGTAATACCTTTTCTCAAATAAAAAGTACTGCAATATTTTCCATGTGCAAATGCAAAATTAAAAAGTGTTGAATTTGTCTCATCTGTGTGATAGACTGCTAGTCCTATATTACATGCTATGAAAGGCATGAAAGACTTCAGACATTTTCTTCAAAGTTACTTAACAAGTCTGCGACTAAGTCAGAATTAGACTACTTCTCACCTAATGTGTCTCGTGCTTTAACCTGCAGGCTATATTTTGCTTTTCAATAAGTGGAAAGAAGGTTTCCAGAAAAAAAAATAAATCTCACATTGACTTGTGAAACCCAGTAACTCTTGTCTCAAGCAAAAAGCAGCTATGGGTTTTTAAGAAGCTGCTCATCATCAGCAATTATATGGAGCATTAAATATTCCTGAAAATTTGATTTTTGAGAAGCAAAGTTTGCACTTTTGATGGGAATGTAACTTTATCTTTTTTTTTTTCCCCAGGACTGATCTATTTGCATAGTCCTAGGATATAGGATATGGATTTCTGGAGGTCATCTCTGTTAACTAGGCAGTCAAAGCAGGGCTGGCTTATGTCAGGTTGCTCAGTGCCTGGACCAGCAGTGTTTGAATAGCTCAAAAAATGGAGGTCACATCATCTGCAGGCTTTAGTCCCTAAGTTTGACTGCTCTCATACAGTAGATTTTTTTCCCTAACATCCAACTGGAATTTCCCATGCTGCATCTTGTATCCATTGTCCCATATGTAGTCACTTCTTGTCCCATATCTAGTCACCTCCGGGAACCATACATGTCCTTATTTTTCTGCTGCCTCTCATGAAATATGTTCAGAGAGATAAGATCTGCCGGTGCTTTTCGTACTGCAGACCAGGATGTGGTTGACCTTTTTTTTTTGTTTTGTTTTGGGTTTTTTTTCTTGTTTTAATGTCCATTTTTGACAAAGACAGAGAGATCCAGCATATGCTCAAAAAATTCACAGGTGACACCAAATTGAGTGGTGTGGATGACACACCTGAAGGATGGGATGCCATCCTGAGCTACCTGGACAGGCTGGAGAAGTGGGTCCATGAGAATCTCATGAGGTTTAACAGGACCAAGTGCAAGGTGCTCCAACCCCTGGTATCAGCACAGGCTGGGGGATGAACTGATGGAGAACAGCCCTGGGGAGGAGGACCTGGGGGAGCTCATGGATGAGAGGCTGGCCACGACCCAGTAATGTGCATCTGCAGCCCAGAAAGACAGATGTGTCCTGAGCTGCATCCAGAGCAGCGTGGCCAGCAGGGCAAGAGAAGGGATTCTGTCCCTCTGCTCTGCTGAGACCCCACCTGCAGGGCTGCATCAGCTCTGGGGTCCCAGCACAGGAAGGACGCAGCCGGAGTGAATCCCAAGAGATGTAGCACCTCTCCTATAGAGGAAAGCTGAGAAAACTGGAAATGTTCAGCCTGGCAAAGAGAAGTCTTCGGGGTGACCTAATTGCAGAGTTTCAGCACCTGAAGGGAGCCTACAAGAAAAATAAATAGGGACTTGTACAAGAGCAAGTAGTGACAGGAGAAGTGTCAATGGCTTTTAATGGAAAGAGGGAAGGTATAGATTAGATATTAGGAAGAAATTGATTACTGTGACAGTGGTGAGGGACTGGAACAAGTTTCCCAGGGAAATTATGAATGTCCTATCCCTGGAAGTGTTTAAGGCCATTTTGGATAGAGCTCTGAGCAAACTGGTCTAGTGAAACCTGTCCCTGTCCATGGAAGGGGGGTTGGAGCTAGACGATCCTTAAGGCTGGCCTCCAGTCCAGGCCATTCTATGATCATCATTCTGTGATTCTGTGATTCTCTGGTTCTGTGATTCCTGTCTCCAGATGGGCCCTGGTGAGAGTGTAGAAAAGGCTGTTGTTGGGCATGGAACCTCACTGCCAAGTCCACTCTTTGCATCACAAAAGCTGGCAGCCCTGCTGCAACATGTCCCAAGGCTGCATACCTGTAGGCGCAGACATGTCCATGCTTCCTCCAAAGTAAAACATCCTTCAGGTAGGCAGTAAAAGATACAGGAGTTAATTCAACAGCTGGTGCTCATCTGTGTGATTTTGAGAGTAGCTTTTTACCATGCCACAGTCACATGCCAATAACTCACACTAGAAACCAGCCTTCAACTGCCTTCTCAGTCTTTACAAGGAAAACTGCCTGATTCATGCTGTCACTTCCAGAGAAAAGCATCAGAACTGTACAAAGTTTCCCATTAACTACAGATCCATGAAGAGAGAGAAAAAAGTTTGAGCAAATATGCAACCACTATAACATTTAACTTTCATGGCATATCTAGTTGGTGTCCAGTTCTTTCATTTTGTGTTCAAATAGAGTCTCACAGCACAGGAGGATAAGGATTAAGATAAAGTATAGCAATGGAGCAAAATGGGACAGAAAAGGGGTATGGGGTTCAGGTGTGAAGACAAAGTCATTGTCACCATTGCAATTCCTGATCTATCAGTCTTTCCTTCTCTTTCTTGTTCTTTCCCAGTCTTACTCTTTCAGACAAGAAACGTTTGATTATTTTTCAGCTCAACAGCAGCAACACTTGAAGAGTTAAAAGCATATGAACATGATAAGGCATTCTTCTACCTCCTAGCTGGTTGTAGAAAGTTTTTATAAACAGAACAACATCAGAGCTTAGAATTTGCCAATTGAGTTATCATGGCCTTTCTCTAGCACCCAGAAACTGCACCTTAGCAGACCAGAAGTTCAACCCAATATCTGTTGGATGTGCTATCCCACAGGCTGCAAACTCCTGCAATTTATCTGTCTCACTGTGAATAACAAAGTACGAGCACCACCAAAGTGCTAGAGCCAGTCAGTCTTCAGCTAGGTGTTGTTTCCTGCTCTGTGCAGCAACACTTGTCTGTCAGGACTATGCCTGCATCTGGTGAAAAGGGGAGTTGTAAACATATATACATGGTGTTTTGCTGAAAGCAGATCAGAGGACCTGAGAATCTATTTGAGCAATGAAGAGGAGGAGAGTCAATAAGGCTTTAATGGACAAAACCAGCCATGGCCCTTTGTGGCTTTTATCAATCCAGGAATGTTTTATGAATGAGAAATACAGAACAGTCTAGATTGAGGAAGGCTGCAAGGAGACTGAAGAGTTGCAGTATCAAGATGTCAACCCAATTTACAAGAGAGATGTCTTCAGTAATTTGTACAAATTTTCTCCCTGTTCATAGACCTTACCAGATATGTTCAGTACAGTCATGCTTGTCTGCATTGCCTTTTTACTATATTCTTCAAAGTTTCTCCCTCAGAATCAAAGTTAAGGGGATTGTGTGCAGATTATTTGAACATTGAAAAGATTATTGAGCTTTTAGAGAACAGCTAATGAATTGCCTTCTTAGAGGAAAAAAGGTTACTGATTCCTGTTAGAATAGGGCACAGTTGATTTTAGCTGACCTTTACTAGCCAGAGGAGATATGGATTTGTTTTAAAAATATTTCATTTATCTTCCACAAGACAGAGGAGTAACGTGCAGTGGTCAAAACAGCTGCTCAAGCCTTGAGTTATCCACTGTGGCAATGAGTTCTCTGGAGGGTTTATCATAGACATCATAGAAAGGCTTGGGTTAGAGGGGACCCTAAATATCAGGAAGGGACCTCTCCCATAGCACAGAATGGCACATTTTTTGCCCCAGTGTATGAAGGACAAAGTTTGTTTGCTGTGTTGGGAGTGAAATAGAAACCAACCTTTACTTCTGCTATTGCAGTAGCCAGGTTTGGGAGTGAGTTCGTTTATGGGTGGAGAGCTGGTTTTGAGGCAAGAACAATCTAATTTTGGCATTTGGGTTTTCCAGTGCTGCTAATCAGCGAAACCTGGTCAAAGTCTTTGGTCAGTGAGAAAAGGGAAGCAGCTTAGACACAAGAAAGATAGATTAGATACTAGAAGCAGTGGTATCACTGAAAGCAAGAGATATATTCCGAAATTTTACAGCATGTCAGCTCCTTTCCTGCAGAAGTGTGTGGCTTATTTTTGCAAAGAAAACTGCAAACGCAAAGAACTCCAAAGCTTTGTCTGTTAGCATTATCTTTTGTCTGTCTCCTGCCTGGAGCAAGCACAGAAGTCTTGTTCTGCCGAGAGGGTTACCAGTCTCAAGCACTGGAACATGCACCTGGGAACTCATTGAGTTGAAAAGATAATCCAAGAAAGGCATAAAAATATCCCTCCCTTTTTATTCCAGTTCAGATGTTAGCATGTGGTTTTCATGATTGCCAAATCTAGCCTAAAAACCAGCAAAAAGCAAAGAAAAAAAGAAGCCCGAAAGGAAAATCAAGTCTTTCCAACAACATGGAAGAGAAGCAGAAGTACTTTAAGAACTCTGTCTACTAAAAACAAAATGCAGGCATCAAAATTTCTGAGCATTCATGGCAGACAACCTTTTCTGAGCAGACTTGGACATAGCACACAATTTTTTAAAAATACAATTGAATAAACAATGAAATTGAATTTTGACAGATCGTGATGGATCCAGAGCAGTGATGAACTCAGATTTGAAGGGTTTTTTACCCATACACAAATGAGAAATCTCTGTATAAATGAAATTAAAATGACCATTCAGTTGCACAAATGGGATGGATATCAGCACCACAGAACAGTTGAAACCCTTGCTTTTTTCAAGTGAGGCCCTCTGCATGTGGTAACCACAAGATTTCACCTTCCTCCAGAGGATGGGAGGGCTGTCCTGTGTGGGATTACAAGTGGCAGCTCAGTACTTTCACAGAGTGAAGTATGTGGTCTGTAAAGAGACAGAGCTGTCTCAAAGAAGGAAGACAGCCATAACGTGTAAAGGAGCACAAGCAGAAGAAGGAATTAGAAGTAAAGGCATGAAGTCAGGAATATGACACCACTGAGACTGCAAATCAGGCAGACAAATTCAGGGAATGGGGAAAATTGAGCTCTGCAAAGCCAGAGCTTGTCTCTCTTGTCTAGTTTTTTTCTTAGAGCCATGTTCCTCCATTTGGGAGACAGCATTTCTAGTTCTCTAAATGCTGGGAGAATGGACAGAGAGGGAGAGTGTTGGCACTACAGCTGCCAGCAAGCTGTTGGGGTTAGCCATATCTGTCTGGGATGCTCAGCCTGAAGACTCTGCCTCCTTTATTTGTATCAGTCATGCTGTTTTGGTGATTTCTTTAGGAGAGCCAATGAATGGGATCACCAGGCTGATACATTCCATCGAGTCAGCTGAGCACTAAACCTAAACATATTTCACCTGAGCTACAGCTGCTGAAACTGCAGTCATTGTGGAAGTGCTTGAGGACTGGGGTTCAGCAGGAGAGCCCCATAGCACTGACGGTGTTTCGTGCACTGCTGAGTTGATCACTGCCTGACAGAGCTGGCAGTCTAAGGTGGCAATTAAGACAACCCTTTACAAGGAAATATCTGTTGCTGTTTTAAATTGACCCAAGCCAACGTCCTCCTAATTATCTAGGCCTCTTTTCTTACACCATTACTGCTTCAGCCACTGCCCCTCTGTACCACCTTGCTTATGGGAAAAAGTCTAAGGCTTCACTCCCACTCTCTCTCTAGTTAAAACATGGCTTCTTCCTGAAAGGCTGGATGCCATTCCCATCTCTAGGGCTTCTTAGAAGTGGATACAAAGCCAAAAGTATCTTATCTTGGGCAGCTATATTTTGTTGTCTCCCTAGTCTTTTACATGCAGTGTATTCACATACATACACAAGCACAGCAATATCCTCATTTGACAGACTTGTTTCATAGCCCATAGCTGAACATCATTGAATACAGGTTTCAGATGTCTGAACTAAAAATGACTGCTCCCTACTAACACATCACACACCTACACAACAAAAAAAGTGTGGAAATCGACATGAGAGCCAGCTCTCTGGTTCCCATTTTGCAGTCATGGCAGTAGACTTCAAAAGAAGTCTTCAGTCCACTACACTAGCCCATCCTTAGGACCTGATGCAGAGACTCAGAATGTCTCTTAAATGCAAACAGGCACCAAAACTAACTTAGAATGAATTTAACACATCATCAGTAGCAACAGCAAAATCATTCTTCCATTTAAAATTAAACTGAGAAATTAATTTGGGGGCTAGTGGAAATAATGCCAGCTCCAGCTGGTCAGACATGGATTGCAGCAATAATTTGATCCAGGTTATTGAATCTTGCATATTAGCATGTAGCACCACATCTAACTTTAGCATCTGTAGCTCCTCAGAGACTGTCTCTGAAAAGTGACAGCCTAGCTGGGCTGCTCAAAAGAGACCTCAGCAACAGCATGGCAAATGAAGCTGTCATGAGGCAGAAGCTTGGTGCATCAACCACTTCAAATACAGATGGATCACAAGTTTTGTCCATCACACAGGTTTTGTTGAAGAAGTTGAAAATTTTGACATTGTCTTCATCTCCTATAAAAATACATGGTTTAATTAATAAATTCTTTCCTTTATTTAGTTAAGGATGTTTCTGCGCCTAATTTAATAGAGTTGTACAGCATAAGATATCATCTTCTGGTCAGCAAGATCTCTGAGGTGGTTAGTTGCATGATCCTGCTTGTGGACTATGCCCCTGTAAAAATATATCTGCCTTCACAAAGATACATCACTTCTAATCACTCCCTTTAGCTTTATGTGCATAATGTTGCAGATATCATTCTGTCTTTCTTGCTGTTCCATGCACAGTTAATCCTTCTGTCACTCAGATTACTTTTTGGTGGACCTACTGTGATGCATAGTAGAAATCTGAGGACTTGTGATGTCAAAAAATACTTTGTTTTCAGTTTCCACTGAGGCTGTCTCAAGGGAGGAGAAAAAAGACCTCTTTAGCTTTTAATATATAGTCCATTTGCTCATTAAAGTACTTGACTGACTCTCACTGAAGTACTGGGACACTGAATTTTCTGCTTGGTAAAAGTTAGCAAGGAGTAAGCCAACACTATTTTAAGTCTCTGCTGTGTTACTATTGAATGTTGATAGCTTTTTCAAGGCCCTATCTGCATGTTTCCCCTTTTGAGTAAAGGAGGTCCACAGTATGTATTTGATAGCAGGAGCTTGTAATTGAGTAGATTAATTATTTGATTAGCATGATATAAGGCCCGATTTTAAAAGCACACAATTAACTTTAAGCACTATTATTCCCATTCAAGCTGGTCATTATTCCTTTGCCTAAGTGCTTTCTTGAACTGGGTCCTGAATATGAAGCAGTCCTGTGTTACAAAATTGATTGCTCCAGCTCCAGCAATTTCTGCTCCAGTAGCCTAGCTGCTTTGCTGACAAAACCAAAGAGGGAAATTATATACACCTTTCACAGCAAGAATTAATAGTGCCAATGATGGGACAGGTACCTGAGAGAATGACCATCAAGAGAAAAAAACTTCAAAGCAAAGCTGAAAAATAACAAGCCAAAATCAACAAGTTTTACACCTTGCTGGGGTGCATGGAGGGTTTGGGATCTGTGAGGTGCCAAAGGATGAGCAAAACCTTGTAGGTGAGGCAGTGAGGCTGGGAGCTGTGGTGAGATTGAGGTGGCAGTGTGAGGAGCAGCCCAGCCTGCCCTGCTCAACCCACACTTCACAGCACTTACCCTTCTGCCATGTCCATGGGGGAAACACCCTCCATCAAGGACACTGGGAATTTAACCTTCTTGCACCAAACCCACAAGTGCAAAAGCCACATGTAGGGGCTCTGTCATCGCAGGGGTGGTGGCAGGGATTTTTCAGCTGGGAACAAATCTGATTCTTCTTGGAGGAATACAAAGGCAAGATGCTGAGTAGTGTCTGTTAATTAAGGAGCTATTATTTTGCACCACCTCACTGTACCCAAGGGCTTGGGGGGTTGGATGTCACCCCCAACATAACTGGAACCATACTTGGAAAAGAATTCACCAGGGGTAAGGCTGACTGGCCTCTAGTTCTGTTACTTTTTACTCCATGCTTTTCTTAATTCTTAATTTGCTATGGGTTTTTTCCTGTTTTAGGTGCAGGGTCTGGCTTTTTGGGCAATGTGTAAGTAAGTCTGGCTGGCAGAATGGTGTGCAAGAAAAGGCTTTTGGAATTTTTTTAGTGTGTTTTTGCTACATTTGTTGCACTTCCTGCTTGTCTCATAGGGGTGAATTTTGGTGAAAGGTGGTGTAGGGTACACGCATGTCTCAAGGCTCTTGGACCTTCACTTCCTTCCCTCCACAGTGTAAATATTTACTGGGTAGTACAGAAAACAAACTTGTACAAATCTAAATGCCTGCATGGCCTAATTGGGAAGATTCACGGTTCATAAAGCAGTTTAAATCAAGAAAGTTTTAGAGAGAGGAGAAGTTACTAAGATTAAAGTGTGAGTGTCTAGAATAGCTGGGATTATCCTGCATTCTAGAGGTGCTGTGTGAAACCTCCTTTATCTTTGTTCTCATCTTGTTCTGACGCTCGGTAAAAATTTCATTTATGTCAGAGGTCCCATGCTGCTGGACTGAGGCACTCACATTTCCTCTGCCACCCTGTGTACACCCCCATCTTTTACCTCTCACCACGTAAATACATTTGCTCATTTGGAGCAAGGGGGGTTTTGGTTCTATGCCCAGCGGTGCAGCCCCCAGTCCTGCCCACAGACCCTTACAGGGCTGCAGGCTGCATCGACAGCAGCAGCCATGCAGCTGCAATACTCAGAAGGGCAGCTGCCCCAAATCTCTCCTGCAGTTTACATCTGTCATCCTTGCTGTGAATGCCAGAGGAAGAGTTCAATCCCTTTGTTGTCTAAATAGGGTGGGTGAGCTATTTGTGGGAAATACCTCCAAAACTCCTTTCCTTCAGATTGCTTTGTCCTTGAAACACTGTGCGGAATTTCAGGAGAGCTTTTTGTGCTTGGATCAAGAGGAAAAAAAAAAAAATTGTTTCACAGCCTCCCACAGCACTTCCCTCTGCTGAGCAGGGGCTGAGTAAACTGCTGCAGCCTCCTGCCTTGCAGCATCCCTTGTGGCTTGGGGTGTAGTCCTGGGCCTGTGGCAGCCTCCTAGCGAAAGCCTGAATGGGGACTGTTCTTCCTGGAAGAATCCCCTATATTCTGTATGATGGCCTCAAGCCTATTTATACCCAAATGTCCTGTCAAAAAATGGAAATAGGAACAGTTTCAGTACCAAAAAGAAAACTAGACTTACTGTGGCTTAAAAACAAGAAAAAGAGCCAAGAGGTTTTGTGTTTGCATTTTCCAGTTTTATGGCAGTCAGCGCTATGAAATAAATTGTATTGCTCTATTAGAGCTTGGTATGAGATTGGTTTTGTACCAGCCTGTTTCAACATCTGAAAAAATCTGGTATTACAAATATATGAGACAACCCACTGGGAAGTCTGTCAGACATGAAAAATTTGGGAGAGCAAATTGTATAGTCCACCTGAGCATCTCATTCGAGCTCTGCAGGAGGTGGGACATGACATACTGTTTTGTGTGAAACAACAGATTTTTCTGTGCAATTTTTTTGTAGAAAGATACTGCTTTCAGATGTGACCTCATCCACAGAGTGCAAAGACAGATCTCAGCAAGATGGGTTCCAAAGTTCTTGATGAAAACAAGCAGCCTCTCAGTGAAGACCGACATTTCAAGAGGTGAGTGCAACCTGAGCAAATTCCCTCATTATTCTGTCTTCTAGAGCATGCAGGAAGCAAATAACACTAAACTGGGAAGATCTGTCGACTCCCTTGAGGGCAGACAGGTCCTGCAGAGAGATCTCAATAAATAAGAGAGATGGAAAATCACCAACCATATGAAAGAGACCTGCCATGGAAAGGGACCTGGGGCTCCTGGTCTATGGCAGGCTGAACATGAGTCAGCAGTGCCCTGGCAGCCAGGAGGGCCACCATGTCCTGGGGGGCATCAGGGACAGCAACACCGGCTGGGCAAGGGAGGGGATTGTCCCGCTCTGCTCTGCGCTGGGGGCAATTCGGGGTGCCACAATATATTATAAAAACCAAAAATATTAAACTGTCCAAAGGAGGTCCACAAGGGTGGTGAAGGGTCTGGAGGGGAAACCATATGAAGAGTGGCTGAAGTCATGAGGAGAGGAGAGGAGAGGAGAGGAGAGGAGAGGAGAGGAGAGGAGAGGAGAGGAGAGGAGAGGAGAGGAGAGGAGAGGAGAGGAGAGGAGAGGAGAGGAGAGGAGAGGAGAGGAGAGGAGAGGAGAGGAGAGGAGAGGAGAGGAGAGGAGAGGAGAGGAGAGGAGAGGAGAGGAGAGGAGAGGAGAGGAGAGGAGAGGAGAGGAGAGGAGAGAGGAGCCCTCATTGCTGTCTACAATTTCCTCGTGAGGGGCAGAGGAGGGGCAGGTACTGGTGACCAGTGACAGGACCTGAGGGAATGGCCTGAAGCTGATTCTTCACTGAGAGGGTGGTTGGGCACAGGGCCCCCAGGGAATGATCACAGAACCAGCCTGACAGAGTTTAAGAAGCATTTGGACAGTGTTCTCAGGCATATGGTGTCACTCTTGGGGTGACTTGTGCAGGGTCAGGGCTTGGATACAATGGCCCCAATGAGTCTCTTCCAACTCAGCATTTTCACAGAATCACATGATTCTGTGATTCTAAGATTCTGTGAAACTATGCTTAGCATAATAAGGTTGTGAGGCAGACATTTTTCTGTATAAGGTAGGCCTGAGCAGAAGTACAGGCAATTCCCAGACCACTCAAATCTCACCAGGAAAACACAATTTCTTTTCTCAGCTTCCTTATTCTTGTTTAGCTAAAATAAATGTGAGATAAGGTTTTTCCTTGTATATTTGGTGCACCTATTTCTTGGCCGAGTCAAAGACTGAAAAAGTGCAGAAAAATGTGAATGCAATAAAATGTTTTGGAAAGTTCACCAAACCATTAGTTAGTCAAAAATAGGATTAAGGTGGTGTGATATTAGAAGGTTTGATTCAGTTATTTTATCATCTTCTCATGTAACTATAAAAAGCATGGTGGAACAGGAATGAAATGCAAAGGGTAGGGTGAAATTTGGATTTCTGCTCTTGCTCCTGCCTTGCCTGTTTTCATCCTACCAGAACAGTGGCCTGAGCTGTAACCCTTCACCTGACACACTAATTCTGTAGTTTTCAGAAATCACCTGTGTCCCCAAAGACCAAGATGGGACAGGAAGATGTTGCAGGCTTCACTTCTCCAAAAGGCAAGAAAGAATTGGACAGGCAGACGAAGGAGGTAGGATGGAGACTTCTAGTGGGTCCTTGGCCAAGGACCCCAAACCATCTTGTTATAACTAGAGCTGATTCATGGTGAAAATGTGAGCAAGTAATTTATATTGCCTTGGTCTCACTGAAGTTGGCAGAATTTTCCCAGGTGATTCAAAATATCTTTCACCCTCTGTTTCATGTGCTTTTGGGCAGAGAAGGGGGCAGAGCATGTAAACAATCACACACAAATATATTAACTGACAGCAATGTGTCAAAAGAAAACTTGTGAGACCAGGCAATACTCTACTTTAGCTAATTGCAAAAAAAGAATGTAGGTACATTATGGAATTTCCAAATGCTGTGAATTTCCTGACAATTAAAGACAACTGGAAAATAATGACAAATATGTTTTAAAGTGTTTAAGGACTTACCTTGAGAACAGCCTTCTTCTTTCCAGCGTTCTTAAGTGACACCTATTGTTATCTTAATGTTTCAGGTATGTTTTGAAAATCATGTCCTTTATGGGAAGCTTAACTAAAATGGCTATTCCTGCAAAAACAATTAGAAATTTTTACATTTTTGTGCAAGTAGATTTCATGACTAGGCTTCACAAGAGAACTTTCTGTCACTTCTCCTGAACAAAATGCACAACTCTAAAGAATCAAGAATCCTTGTATAAAGACAATGGAGAGAAAACCCTACTCTTCATTGAATTTTTTTGTTCTTAATAATTTATGTTTTTAAAATTTTTTCATGACATATATTTGATTTCATTTTTTAGATTGCTAAATTCCCTGAAGACAAATGTATCCAGCATCATCAGGTTCTGTGCTCAGAGGACATAAAAAAATTGCAGGCAAGTGGTCAAATTATAGCTTATCCTGCTATTAATGATTTGACAAATTCTGTAGCACACACATTTCGTGCATTTTTACTTAGTGCCCAGAAATGTCCCGACACCCCTTTTTCTCAAGGGTTGGTTAATACGAACAAGGGCATTTTTCTGGGGAAGAATGTGGGTGGAAGACACTGGCTGGTAATAAAACCAGAACTAACCTGTGGTGTGCAGGGTCCTCAACCAGGGATAGCATTTGGTACACCAGGTGTTTTACACGCATGGGGAAAAATCCAGTTCCTCATTTGTAAGCTTTTCAGTTTAGACACAAGCACAAGAACACCAGAGACCAGAGTTGCTGCTATTGGTAAAAACAAGCAGGAGGATGTTTTTTTCTTGTTCAGATGGCTCTTTCACTGGTTTCTATGTATAACTGCAGTAAGGAATGGGTTGTAGGCTGAATTCATGAACATACACATACATACACACATTTTCTCCATCTTCTTTGTAAAACAAACCCAAATAACTGGCATAGGAAGGGTTTAATTTGTTGTTTGGGTTTTTTGGTGTGGTTTTGCTTGGTTTTTTTTTCTGAAAGGAATAAAAACAAATAGCATAATTAATGTTTAGAATATCTATAGTTAGGTATTGAGACATGCAAAATTTACATTGAGGTTTGTGTTTGGTCTCCCATCTCACTAACCCTGTGACTGCCTTGTATCTCATTCTGTCCACCCTCACCCACTGCTAACCAATTTTATTCATAGATGTGTTTGCAGGAGCCATTGAAAATACTGGAAGAAAGGAATGAGAAACTTATAAAGGTATGAAAATGGTCTTCTGAAAAAAGAAATAGGTATTATATGAGATGAAAGAGTGTGAGAGTCAACCATAAAATTATTAAAAATAGATTGTAAGTTTGGACTTGCCCTGGAGCAATGAAGATCATGTCAGGGCAGCCCTGTTGTGTGCAACTCTGTCCAGACAATGACACAGCAAAGATTTTGCTGGTTATCACTGGCATGACAAAACTCCCCCATCTGTGCTGTCTCTCAGTGCAAGGATGTCTTGAGAACAGACTTTTGGATGAGTCACAGCAGATTCAAGTTTGTGGCTTATTGAGTCTTTGGGGATCCTTCTAATGCTGATCAAGGTAGATCCCAAATTATTTGGTCCCAAGGCATGCAGTTATCCACAAAGAGATTGACACAGTCCACCTTTCTTTCACAAATATCATCTGGTAACAGAACAGTTTTCAAATGTACATTTTCCTAATCTCCTATTGTGCGGGACACAACCATGACTTCCTGACAAGAGGCTTTCTTCTTGTATTTTACCATAAGAACAAATACAAGCATGAGGGTAGCTGGCACCTTGGTTTCTCCCTCCAGTGGAAGGTGCCTTGGGTTTCTAAACACACAGAAATGGATTTAAATTAGCCTTCTAGAACTAAAATCTTCCATATTCCTTCAACCATCATAAGATTTTGAAAAAGTCCAGTGCTACGCAGAACAGAGTGTTTTAACATACAAATTAATTTTCCTGCTTCCCCCCTCCCCTTGACTGGCTGATTGTTTCTTTTTGTGCAGTAGGAACAGTTGATCTTTTCCCCAACAAAACAATTAAATGCAAACACTTGTCATAACAAAATCTACAACAAAGTTTTGAAATGGTGCATATGTCTGTGATTTCATGCAAAGCTGCACAAAAGCAACACTTTTATATAGGAAAGGCCTCCATAAACCAAGCCATCTTGATTTATGAGTCAGACGAGTCATTAGATCACAAAATATTTCAGGTGGGAATGGATTGGGGGTGGGTGGTAAGTTTGGTCTGACCTCCCACACAAAGCTCAGAGAATGGCATCCAAGGCTGCATCCAGCTGGGCTATAAAAACCCCCGGGACAGAGCCTTTCCATCTTTCTGGCCACTCTGTGGCCTTACCAGAGTTCATTGACATCCATCAGGTACCGTGGGGAATATGGCATCCACACATGGTCTGCAAGTGGCAAGAGGAGGAAGAGAACCCCTTTCCTTGGGCTGTGCTTCTGCACACAGGGGTGGGAGGTGCTGCTCTTCTTCTCTGCCAGGGCACCCTGAGGGCGCACACTCAGCTCCTGTCCTACCAAACTCCAGGCCTTTCTCACACTCCCCAACTCCTGAGGATGTTTTTCTGCTCAGGGTGTTCTGTGTCCCACAAGTTACTGAGCCCTGTGCAGTGTTTGAGGTGACAGAAGAGCCAGGAGCTTGGTTGATGCGCGGCATCTTGTCCAAGTCCACGACTGCACAGGCATTTGTCCCTCCTGCCACCATCCCCTCAGCATTAGCAGACACAGGCAGGGCTGAGCAGGGCTGCAGGTAACTGTGCAGCACTGCTGGTCCCCAGTGAGCTGCCTGTCACACAATTCTGGCACGTAGCTCAGCCACTGCAGAGCACTAGTTCCTGCTGATAATGAAAAAATGCCTTCCCGGTGGTCACGAGCAGCTTGCCTCTGTAGATCCTCTGGGTCTGATAAAAATTATAGCCACCCTCAAAGCATTTATCTCAGCATGGACACCAGCTTCAGCTTCTGCCTCCTATCCTGCTGCCTACGTTTACCAAACAGATAGGAATTTTATTTCTGTAAAATTTGCCTTCACTGCTGAGACTAACTAGAGTTTCTGGGGCTAGAAAGACTATCAAACACACAGTGTGATCACATAATCCTCACTTCTGATAAATATATGAGGGATATAAAGTGCTGGTTTGTAGCTTTTTAGCAGTGTCTTTACACTGAAAATGTAACCAAGAGTCATTTTAATATTAAAGCTTTTCCCTTAACAAGCTATATTTCTTACTGGTTTTAGGAAAAAAACAGAATATTGGAAGGAAGAGAATTAATCAATAAACAGGAAAAAATCTTGAAGGTATGACATCTTATTGAATATAACAGTATGTGCTCTTTCTTCTTTTAGACCATCACCATTCTAGAATATTTTTTATAAAGGTAAGTACAAGAGCATCAGATTGAGATGTAATAGAATCAAATCTAGCACAAGTAAGAGTGTGGAGAGTAGTCTGGCCATTAGTCTCCAGGATACAAAAATAATGCAACACTGAGAAATTTTGGGTCTAGAAGTTTTTCAGACCATAGTCTGCAAACCAGCAAGTGTGTTTTTAAAACAACTAACCTTGTATTATTGGGAACATAAGTAATCCTGAAAGTTACTGCAGTATAAGACTAATACCAGGAGGGTAGATTCCTGTAGATTAGTATCAGACCCAATTTGAGAGAGCAGGATATAATATCTGCAAGGGCAGCACTGGTGCTGATCTCCTGCTAATAAGCTCTGACTTGACTTTTATTGCACAGCAGAACGATGGACTAATACTAAGATTGTTTGCTTTTCCTTTGAACTTTTAAGGACATGCAGATAAAAATAAATCACTTGCACAAGCAGCTCAAGCACCCTGAACTAACTGAGATGTAAGTATTAGCAATGCCCTCTATTCTGTGTTTCTTTTTTATAGCATCCACAATGTTTCCACATCTTCCATATGTGAAGCACATGCTATTGATTGCCAGTTAATACGCTTTATGCAGCATCAAACAAGCACCTCATATTTATGTAGAATAACTTATTTTTTCTGTCACATAATCACCCAACCACAGAAATGTAAATGACATTTAGATTTGGAAAGTTCCATCTCATTTTTCAGCAGATTCCAGGAGTAGCTTATCTTTTACTCAGTAGACCAAAGTTGTAGGGCATATCTCAGATATTAATTTCAATTATCTTTCCTAATAACCTGTAAGGGGTTCATAGCATTATTTTGCAGAGTAAGAAGCAAAAGCAGCAGTCTGAAAAACAGCAGCAAAGCCTGCAGCTACATGCTTATTTTCAGAGCAAGTGCTCTCTCTTCATGGGCAGAGCTCAAGTGACACTTAAACCATGCTCCCCCTTCACCTCACCACTAGACTGTAGTTTCCTTGATGTAACAAGGTTATGCAGGATTTCTGAATTTCAAAACACCACATCTAAATACAGAGCCCAGCAGTAGGCTTCTCACTCTGACTGTTCCCTTTCCCAACTGCACTGCAATGCAGAAATCCTCCAACCCCACAGAACAGGAGGGGTTAAGTGTTCCTTCTAGCAATCACTCCCAAATTAAGCTCCAAGTACAATGTGCCAGCAGGAACTATGAGACCAGTTTAAAAGCTCCTCTTTCAGTTCTTTAAAGTGGTTTGAGATTAAATTTTGTTCTCTGTGTTTCGCAGAGAAAAGCTGTGCAATGATTTTATGTATGTACTGCATTAACTGTAAGAACAGAGGCTGAATTACAATACAAAGTTTGAAACAACAAGCATTTTGAACTAAATCTACTGCTTGCAATAGTACAGCTATCCCCACACCTGAGGGGCAGTACAGATCTATTTTAATTACTGTGGTGCTTCTACCTGACAAAGTCATCAGAGAAGACAATACCAGACCTCACCTTCCCACCATGGTAGCACATTTGCTGGGGGAAACCCAGTAATACTAATACTTTCCAGCAATAAAACAATCTAAATAGTGTTAGCTCTATGCTGTTGATATTCTCTTACCACTATGTGGCAACTTCAGGATTGCTTAGTTTTGCCTGATATCCAAGACTGGAAGAACCCATGAATTCAGTTGTTCCATGCAGTAATTCCTATGAAAGTGGACCAAGTAAAAAGGGTACCCAAATTAGGTGCTTACCAACACATGAGAAGGTACAATTTCCCACCACAAGAAGTTTGAGGCTCTCTGTAGATGGTTGGGTAATGTGCAGCAGAGGGATATATAACATAGCTGCCCTGAAATGATCGTGATGGAAACCCTTCTCTTTCTTTTTGCTAGCAGAAAAAACTCAAAGGAATTGCAGATTCCAATAAAAGCCTTGGGAACAGGAAGCAGGTAAAAGGAGGAGAAGATGAAAAAGATTGCACAAGATAAAAGGCATATGCTTTGGTGGAAGAGGGAATTTGAGTGGTCTGGCAGTTAAAGCTGGCAACAAACAAACTCCTGATCTTGTTAAGACAGTCAAGTGCAAATCAGTGCTTGGTCATAAAATTCAGTGTGTGCCTCTTGTTGTCCTTGCTGCTGCTCCTGAAGGCTGACTGCATTTTGGGATCCTTATTTGTTCTCCAGCGCCTTGGGAGCTGCTGGAGACAGATACTTTTTGAAAGCTGTCCCCAGACACCATGCTCTTGAGGTCCTTGCTGCTGCCCAGTCAAAGCAAAATAAAAAAAGGTTCAACACAAAACATAGCAACACATAGTACTTTTAGAGAGAAGAAACCAAAACATGTTCAGTCTAGTAAGATCCAATTTAAGATTAAGGGAATTGGGAGGGAGGGAGGGAGAAATTAAATATTTCTTACAAAGTTCTCAAAGGAACTGCTTGGTTTTGCCATCGATCTAGTCTTTACTTTCTATGCTGCTGCTGTGAGATACTTTTTAATGCAATTGCCTTTTAATGGGAAGCAGTAAGAAACTCTTCTCCACAACCAAGGCATCTGTTAGGTTGCAGCTCCTCGTCATGATATAGTTTTATCTTTTTTGTTAATGAGCACTGGCAATGAACTGAGTTAGATGCATTCTCTGTTGGTGGTTTTTTTTTCCACAGTCAAAAAAGACAGAAAGTCTACAACTGGCCCAGCTCTCCCACCCAGAAGACAGCTATGGTGAAACGGGTAAAAGAGAACTTCATTGCTTTCCTTACACCTGCACTTGCAGGGCACACTCCACCTCTCTTTGTTTCAAGCTGGAAACCTCTTTGTTTCATTAGATTAATTCTTGAGTTTTTCAGCCCCAGTAGTTCCTTGCATCACTCAATTACTGTGTCTCAGAGTCTCCACTTCTTGCTCAGTTTTGTTAGTGTGCAAACCCTTATAAATTGTTCAATGTTTGTTGTCCTAGAAGTCAGAAGACTGATTTTCAAAGTGATTAATGTTTTTTCTTTCCCTTTCTAGACCCAGAAATCTGGCCACCAAAAAAATTTCTGCTTCTCTCTTGGGTAGGTAGAATGTTCTCTTTGCATGCACACTTAGTTAGTTACACCTGGAGCACCATGGAGATAAGATCATTCTGACTAGTGCTGGAACATCATGGGAGAAACAGTGCAAGCAAAAAAGAGAAATGTGCTGCAAGTGTAGAGTGGTGTGTATGCAATCTTAGGGGATCAGCAGGTTGAAGTAATCTGGGTGCAAACACTGTTCTGGCCTCAGGTACATTTCCTTATGAATCTGCTCACCTGTCACCTCTGAGAAAGCAGCAATTATGGGCATGCTGGAAAATGTCTCCTTCTTCCCTCCTCCTGAAGAAGAAAGGGCGGAGAGCTGAAAATTTAACCTCCTGTTTTGCTCCCCCTGGGTGCTCCAGTATCAGCCCCTCATCAAACCACTTGTCTGCCATACTCCCCTCACCAGATGGGTACTAAGGGGTTGCTGGTGGACTTTGACCTGCCTGGACCAAAGTAATGTGGACTTCTTGAGCCCCAGGGTATGTGATGGCATTTCTTTTTTTCCCTAATTTTGGCTGAAGGTTTGAGGAAAATAAGATATTTATGAGTGAATTCTTCAGGTAGCCACTTTTTGGTGAGGGAACAGCTGTTTCTGAAGTTATTTATAGACTTTCTGGTGAAGGTTGATGGTGTGAGAGTCACCAACTGTTGCTCATTTTCTTCGTCCCTTTCCACTAGCACTGGCAAGAGTGTCTCCCAAGACATGTTGTCCTTTCTACTACTTCTTGTAGTAGACCTTCAGTTTCCTTCCATATGGGAGGAAGCCGTAAGATGGACCTTGCAGACAGTTTTCCAGAAAATGGATCGATTGGTTTTTTCCTTCCTGAGGAGAGAGAAGCATTTTTTCACTGTTGCACAGCCAAACACAATTAGTGAGTTCTTATGGCTTTTTTTTTAATTTGTGAAGCTTCATTTCCATTAAAATTTGAGCATTTTCACATCAGGAAGATGTTCCTGCCAACATAGAGCATTCACCTGTGGGAATAGTATTCCAAAAGGAGCACACAAAAGCACTGCAGGGTTTGTCAGAACAGAACAATGGAGGAGTGGTGTGGACCAAGAGCACTGACAGGACTAACAATGATCTCAGGCAAATTCCTTCCCTTCAGGCTTCAGATGCCCACCTGTAAAGTGATGATAGTATTCAATTTCTCTGCTCTGTGTCCTTATGTGTTTACACCACAAAACCTTTGGTGGTAAGAGCCATTGCTGAGTGTTGAACTCTTGCCAAGGATGGACAACAAGAAGCAGGAAGGAGGGATTCTGCTTTGACCAGGGCAAAAAATTACAAGATTATATGCTCTGATACTTTCTAATATTAACAGAGCTTTTTTACAGTGTCTGTAATTTTTTATTTTTTGCATTTATCTTTCTCTCTTGTTGCAGGAACTCTGTGTGGCTGTTTGTCAGGTATTTACTGTGTTATGCCTGCTTGTACTTCATGCTACTCTTGGTTTATAAACACCTACCTGATCATATCTGGGCATACCAGTTGGACATACCAGACATTATCTATCATCAGCCATGGACACACTGAGCCTAGAACACTTTAAAGACTCCAGGCTGGATTTCTGTAGGGTTGCTGTTTTGCTTCTGGGAAGACCAGCACTTTAAAATAAAGCATCCATAAATGCTAAAAGCACATGATAATACTTCTGTGAGAAATTAATTAGCTCCTCAGAGGAAGAAACTAAAGCCCATGTATCTCAGCAAGAGTGAACATGCTCAAGAGCATTTAGCTGTTTGCTGTAAGAGGTGGGTCTGAGATGCAAAATTTGCTTCAACATCCACATTCCGATCTACTCCCCAAATCCCTGAATGTCCCGTCCCCATCACCCCAGGCATGAGTGTAGCAAATCTGTAATTAAATCTAAATAGGATCTTCTGCTAATGCAACGGGAAATGACCCCATTATCAATAGGGCAGTGATAACTGACAGGAGCTGAAACTTTGTCTTAAAAAATGCCTGGTGGCCAACTCAGGCCCAGTCAGTTCTGTGGGTCTGCATGTCAGTCAGTCACCTTGCTCCCTAATGACAGGAGCTCTGCAAATAGCCTCTCTTGTGCACACAGAGCAATCCTGATGCACACCCACAGCAAGCCCCTCATGAAGAAAGTGAAGTTTACCTTTTGATCACAACACAGGGATTACCTGCAGGCTGTGTCAAGCCCGGTTTTACCTTGGAGGAGCCTATCATGCACAGATCACTAGTCTGACAGGGTGCAGATTTCAGACATCCTGCATAGGCAGAGATCATCAATATGTCTTCTGTGTGCTTTACTGAGCAGTCAAGTCTTCCCTTCTCACCTCAGCATACAAGAAACCCTGACTGAACTCTCACTGGCCCCACAGAACAGCTCTTTGTGGATGCCTGAGAAGGCTTCAGTGCAACCTGCCTTCTGGGCTTGGCTGTCCTGAGAGCTCTCCACGTCCTCATTTTCTACCTTCCAGAAGGGCACCGTGCTCTGTTTGTACTGAACAATTTTTGGAAGTAGACTGTCTGTGATCATGATGGAAAACATGCTACCTCACAATGTCACAAACAAGCATTAAAGGGCACCTAGATTCCTTGCCCCAGTTGCAAATTTCTGTGCCTCATCTCTGAAAGGAGACCAGGATGGTTTCCATACAGAGTCCATGTCTACTCCTGAGCTTAAAAAATGTATCCCAGTGCCTCGCCAACTATAATCTGTTATCTACATTTCTAAGTCTTGCAGACATTATGGTTTTTTTCCTGGGTTTTTCAAATTCACTGCCCATCGGCCCTGCCTGGTTTTTGCTGATCATGCAACAATGAATTAGAGCTGTAGAAAACCAAAATAACCCAGACAATTGTTCTAACTTTCTTCTCTTGTTATCTTCTGCTCTGGATATTTTTGCTCTTTTTCAAAGACTAGGAAAAACATGAAAACCACTTTCTTATGACACAGTACCTCACAAGGCTGTCTTGTCATATACCCAGTTGTTTTCTATGGCAAAGGAAAGGCAATGCATGAATGCATCACCTGATGGAGAAAGGAGCCTAAACAAACAAAACTGGGAGAGAAAACCCACATGAAACATCTATGACTGAATAAAAGTGTGCTGAGATCAAAGCACTGTAACAAAATGTCCTGTTTCTATGTAGAAAATGGGGTTTTCAAATTAGAAAAAGAAAATTCATTAAAACTATGAAGAGGGGATGGCACAATTGAAGGGTGTACTCCTTATGAGACAGAACATTTGTAGGTATTCATAGAAAAAACCCTTGGCATATTACAAACAAGTGTACAAACCTGCAAAAGTATCATCCAAGTGGTGTGAGATGTACATGGTACAGCTCCAGCTGCTGCCTGCTTCCCTGTATCCAGCTCAGGGCATGCTTCTCACACTGGCACTCCACATCCAACTCCCCACACTGCTTGTGAGGCTCATGTAGCCCAGGGCAAAATTTGGAAGTGTGCTCCAAGATGAACATCTCTGCTTACTGCTCTGTCTCCATTAAAAAAGAAAAAAAAAGAAAAAAAGAGAAAAATCCTAAGCCACCTCCATTATTCCTTGTAATTGCCACAACATACAGGTTGTGATCCTTGTGACAGGAGACTTTTTAGCAGAAAAAAGTGTGTTGGAGCGTGATTTTAGTACTGTTGGTCAGCTCTGTAAGTATAAATTTTTGTGAACATCTTGACCATGGAGATGAAGTAGTGTGCCACTTGATGGTGGCTCAAAAGAAAAAAACCTGATTGAGCAGCCCAGTTTACAGCCATGCCTGGGGGAGTGGGTGGGGAGCTGCTGTAGGGAGGTGTGTGAGGGCAACAGGAGGTGTTATGGAGAGACCAGCATCTGTTTGCTGCATAAAGCCAAAGCAATTTCCCTGTCTTGACAGCTGACAGCTCCTCCTCTTTCCCCCTCACTCTAGGCAGGAGGAAGGGCACTTTGAGCCCCCTGGTGAAGTGCAAGAGAGAGCCTTGCAGGGAGCTTCAGTGGAAGTGACAGCAAAGGTGCTGCTGGGAGCAGCCTGCAGTCTGTCAAACCCCAGCATCCAGCCACGGATGCATTACCAAACACATACTGTGCAAGACTTAAAAAGGGAGACAATATCATTGCTTATCTGCTTGCTTCCTTTGCACATCCTAAATTTTGCTTTTTTTAGTTGCTACTCAGTTTATATGCCCCAGGCAGACTGTGTTCAGTGAAGTTTGATTGTGGAATTGTGATTGTGGAATGGTGATGTCAGAAATCTGAATTACTACAGATTTCAGTGTCTCATTTTTCCCAGTTGGGTTTATCTGACCAGTACCCTCTCCTCTTGTGGGCCTGGATTAAATCATTACATATGAAAAAGAAGTTAATTAACTTCCATGTCAGCTCTTCACTCCTCTTTCCCATAATTTCAGGAGGGAAAGTGTCCAAGTTTTGATTGTATGCAATAGTTTTCTCATGCAGTTTTCATATTTTGAGCTGATGAAAGGTGTTGTTTTGGGCGTAGCTGAGTCCCTCCTCATCCTCCACAGAGAAGAGGGAATCCTCAGGACAGGACAGTAGGTCCCTCCATCAGACCCATCAAGTTGGTGGCTTAGAGTGGTCTTGCTGCAGCTAATCCAAGTTTTCTTGCATCTGTCTTGATTTACTCGATCTTCCAGGAATGCCTAATTGTCTGCAACATGGACAGCTGTCATTTTATATATTATCACTTTAATGCTGGACAGGATTTTCAGGTGAGCACCCTCTGGGGTAAGTCTGCTTCCATTGGTGTCAGAAACAGCTTTGTTTCAAGGGCTCTGCAGTATCACCTGTGTCTCCAGCATGCTCTGGGGGTTTGGTATCACTGATATTTCTATTTCCATTCTAAGGTTTTGTCTTCTCTCCACTTCTTCCCTGCTTAGGTGGAGCAAAGATGGTTGCTGAAATCTGACCACAGTATCTTGAGGAACTGTGTGGTCATTTTGGTTCTGACTGACTTGCTTGAGAAATCCTTCAAAATTTCTGTAGCTGTTTCTCTCTGAACCAGGAGAAATTATTTAAGGAGTGTGGGGGTTTATAAATTTGAAACACAATAGTGCTGAATACTCACAGCCTGTCCTGCTAGAGCCTGGAGGAGGTGAATAAAAGGTGCAGGTATTACTGGGCACACTGCAAAACAGGGATGCAGAGGTACATCTGACCATTTACATTCTCCAGGAGAACCTTTCTTCACTGTTGCAATCTCTGCCTCTAAGGCAGCTTGCTGTTGCTCTAGACAGGTTTTAAAAACTTCCAATGCATTGAAATTCATCACCCTAGGCAAGTAAATGCGTAGCTCATATGCTTGCATAACCTGTTCCCCAGCACAACACTGCCTCACCAAATAACAGCCTTGATATTCTGCATCCCACAAAGGACTGAGTGATCTGGATGTAAAAAAAGGTTTAGGTGGATGCACGTCTGAAAGCCTGAATAAGTAGTCATAAGAGAAATCTCTTGAAGGATACTAAACAGTCAAACTGAATTAGGCTCTGGAAATCCTCTGAGAGGAAAATAGGTGAAGGTGGGGATAGCACTCAGGAGATATGCCATATATATCTTTGTCCTTTTCTTAATTTTCCCTGGATGTCTGACTGTGGACATCATTCTTACACATTCTTAATATTAGACATATTCATCAACCTGGTCCTGACAAAATTAAACACATTTCCCTTTGACCCCAAAAGATTCAGGTCCTAGAGAAAAAAATAAATAACAGTGTATGTGTGGGGTGGGGGGAAATAGGACAAATCAAGAAAAATGAAAGACTAGTACTCAAAACGAAAGTTGTTTGGGTCTGCCTAGCACTACTGGTCTGAAAGGGAAGAATAGGGTCTGACTGTGGTTTTATGTAGTGAGAACAGTCAGAGGGGATGGATCACCAAACAGGAGTGTACAAGCTACCCTCTGGAAGAGAAAATAAACCCTCAGAATCAACAAAGTTGCAGAGCAGGGCCTGCAACAACTGCAATGATGCAGCAGTAGGACACTGTGCTCGATCATACTGGGAAGTGCTGCTTGTCAGCCCCAAGAGGGCTTTGGGAAGCCCTTTCCTGACCTCTGAGGGTGGCTCACACACACTGCCAGGGGTACCTGTGTAAGCAGTGGCAGTCTCACCACAGCTCCTTTTGCTCTATCTTGGAGCGTTAGCGATGGCAGACAAACCAAGGTGTCCCTCGGGACAGCAGGTTAGTCAGCAAATGAGCCTGCTGACAGGTCATCTGCTGGTAATGTGGCATTTCCATTTATTAGGGTGTGTCTAAGCAGTTATGCTGACGGCCTCTGGTTCAGACATTCTCATCTGTTGTCTGTAGTGCTACCTGCACACCAGTCCTTCCTGGGGGAATCTTGGGCAGCAGCGATTCAGCAGCCATTCATTGGGGTCTTGTAGAGTCTTGGGCTGGTGGGCAGACTCAGCTATCCAGAGAGAAGAGGGAGAGGATGGGTCTGGATGGAACACCCTTGATGGCAGTGGGTGACAGGTCTAGGCATTTGCAGGTATTATCTGAGTTACCAGCTACAGGCTACAAGAGTTAACGCCAATGATTTCCATATCAAAGGGCTTTCTGAATGTGTACCGGAACAGACAATTCCCTCTTTAGTGTTTTGGGTGCTTTTTCTTCCCCCCTTTTTCCTTTCCAAAGATCAGAAGGAGTAATAGCTTAATCTTTTAAAAGAAGCCTTGATAAGGCAAAAATCTGGCTCTGGAGTGAGGTTTATAACATATCCATAGACGGACAACCTTAAGAAAGCAAGAAACCTTAACAACCTTAAGAAACAAGAAACATGTAAGTTCAGAAAAAGAAGAAGATTAAATAATTTCTGTCCTTTTCATGGAAAAAAAGTGTCAAATGTCTTCTAAAATATCTTACATATCCAGTGTGTATTAATGTATCAGTTAAAAGTCTATAGAGAAGAGAACTATACTTTAAAGTCTGAGCCACACCATCTGGTTGTCTCCCTGCTCAGTGCCCTAAGCATATGGCCAGAGAGAGCATATTTCCTCTTCCCTTCTCTCCTGTCTCCTTTTTTATTCTGCCTAGCCTCATTACCTTAGATTTCCTTACACTGAATTTATATGCATAAACCATTCATTTGCCTTCTCTCTTAATATAGCTGCATGATTCTGAACATCATTTAGGCTGGACTGGCAACTCCACATTTTGCCTTGTCAGAAAAATTATTCACATTGATGCCTATTCATTTCCCTAAATCATGATATACAGGGAAGCAAATTGGTCCTAAGGATGTTCTTTGTGTCACATTACTGACTCTTTCTTGTCACCAAAGACTGTTTTCATGTCAATTCACTCTTCTGTTTTCAAACTCCCATGTTCAGAGAAATTGTGGTGATAAGGTAAAGCTGTTATCTGCTGATAAAAATGACTTTGAGTGTTTATGTGCTATAGGTTTTTTTAAGTAGGTGCCTCTTCACTTGAGTGAAACTCCTTGAATAAGACCCTTTTCATGCTAAATAACTTGAAAAGCACTCTGAAGAGCATATTTTTTGCTAAAACTTGGTTAGTTGTGTTGGCCTTCAGGTGTGGATCCCTAGTGGGTGTATTTTCTCTGTCTTATGTATATAAATTAACTTTACCAAGAAGAAGCTATGGCTTCACCCATCCTTGCCTCTGGGCAGTCTGACTGCAGTGGTGTTTTTCTGTCTGTGGAAAACACCTCAAGTTGCAAAGAAATGAAGGTCCAGCTCTCTGATTTTTGTGATGGTTGTAGTAAAGAAAACATGGCCAGCACTGTACCATATATACTTCTATTGAACCTCTTGCCTGAACTTATATTCTGCAAATACCTCACCTAGCATCAGATTTGGTTAATATTTCTGCCTCCCTAGAGCCATTCCATCTAGGTTTGTGTCCAAATCTTGAGGCATTACAGCCTCAAGGTATTTTTCCAATGCAGGTCTGCTGGCATTGCTCATGGCTGTTTCCACACACACTGCAGAATTAATGCCCACAGAGACATATCAGTGCAGGGCTACTGCCAGATTATTGTGTTTCTGTGGAATGCAGTTCATTTGCAAGGAGACAGCCAGATCCCACATAACCATCCCTCCAGCAGAAATTGAACATTCTCAGTTCTCTTTCTATATATGATTCTTGAGGGAAACAAAAAGGGCTTTCTTTGTATAGCTTATTGTAGCCTTTAGTACCATGATTTGTCCAAAATCAGGGACAGAATCAAGATCATTGTTTTTGCTCCAAGGGAGTTGCTGTGGTGGCATCTCAGTTTTACTGCTAACCAACAGAGCCCACAAAAATCAACAGTGCAGAGAAAGAGATGTGCCAACGTCCTTATCAGAACTTCTTAATAAAAGGATGTTTAACCTTGTTTGACTTATCCAGATGCAGCAAGGTTTCATAAAATAGCAAATACATCAACGTATGGTAGGGACTTGATGTTTTCATTTGAGTTTCACTGATGACAGAATCTGACAGTAGCTATTTGGAAGAGAAACAAACCAGCCCAGCTTGGAAAGAAACTGGAATACAACTGCTCAGTAGAAGCTCTATGGAGACAGCCTACTACTTTCAGGGATGAGAACAATTTTGCTGCCTTTCAGCAGCAGAGTAGGAAAAGCTGAATGCTACTGGGAAACTATGGACACTAGTACATAATACATATGGAGTGTTTTGCACACAGTACAGAACAGCATGACCAACATATCAGCCAGGAATATTTTTTCTCCCTGGTATGGGAAATGCTGTGTTAAATACAACTATTACATTTGATTATTTGAAGGAAAGATGGTGTTTAGGTCTGGGCTTTGGCTTGACACTTGGAGTATGTTGAGAGTTTTCCTAGCTCTGCCCAAGGCCATGGGGGAAGCATTTAGTATCTGTCAGATTCAGTTTCATATCTGTAAAATTCAGACCCTAATTATTTGTTCTGCTCTTTCTTTTGAAGTGGGCAGGATTATCCAAGCCCAGTATGCCCTGGTCCACTGTGTATTCTAGGAGTGCCCAACATGACTGCACGCCAGCAGAAGGACGTCTGTCTGTAGAGAAGAGAAGCAGAGTGACCTCTATAGGTCACTTCACTCCACCAGCTGCCCAGGGATGGCAAAATGCTTGCCGGAGGCTATCCTCCCTCCCTGAGCATCCCAGTGAGCAAGTTAGGCTCCAACAAAAGACCAAAGCCACGAAAAACACAGCAGATGTGAAATGCCTTCACTTCAGTCAATTTTGTAAATTGCTTCTCCTTCAGTGGCCCCGGTAAATATCTTTCTTTTTATGTTGAAAAATTATTAGCTGTGTTGTGAGTTGCCATGGATGCGGCACTTGGTTTATTGCAGACTGTGCCTCTTACTGTGCTGGACCTCATTCTGGGCACTCTCCTGGGCTTATAAATATTGGGTAAATTGGCCCACTTTTTCTTGAAAGGCACAGGCAAAATCACCACTAATTTAAAGGTGTAGGCTCAGGCCCATTATATTATGTTACTTTTTTTATAACATCGATCACCTCTCTTCTGACAGCCCCCTATTCTGCCTAGCAAGTCAGGTTTCCACTCAGGTGCAAATAAATCTAAAAAAACAATAAAAGAGAAAAACAAACCTTTCCCTTTATAAGCCAGGAGGATGTTTATTCCAACCCTGGGAATGGTTTTGCTTGGGACTCCATGGCAAGTGTTCTCATGAGTACACAAAAAACTGTAGAAACTGTAGAGAACTGCCTCTGCATTGCAGCAAGGTATTTGAAGAAATCAAAGTGATCTGCATATAGTATGTTGTTTCGCTGCAGTAGTTTTCCAGCCGGCCACAGTGTCAGGGACTAAGTGGATGGTGCTGACAGATAAACGTTTGAGAATTGCTTGGACTGACTATAGCTGCAATTACTGTAATGAGATGAAATTTGTCTTTGGCCTTCTCAGAAGTTATTTCCAAAAAAATGGATAGTGATAGGGTCTAAATCTTCAAAGCCAGTTGGCAATATTGCAAAAAATACTATGGAAATTTCCTTGTACTCAGTTGTTTGTTCTTCCTCTGCTCTAAACCATTATCTTTCAGTGGAAGGAATACTGCAGAGGCACAGACGTCAATATAAATAATTTTTTCTCTACAGTTAAATCTTTAGCATTTCTTCAGTGATTATAAAAATCCCCAAAACTCAACAACAAACAAACAAGATTCTCAACATTTAAGGGCCACTTTTGAATTTGAATGTTCTGACCTCTGATGCTAACCATCAGATTTTAATCTTTCTCTTTATCCACCTGTTTAATTCAAGTCATGCAAGGGCATCCTGGATTGCCATGGAGTAGAGTCTCACCAGAGCAGGACCTACACTGCAAGATGCTCTACATTCATAGAGCCTGGGGCAGCTTTCCTGCAGGCTTGCTCCTTTGTATTTTGTAAGGTGGTTTGTGATACTTGCAGTGGTAAAAACTTCCCAGTAAATTTCCTTGTTTTCTCAAAATCTTTGAAGTTGTCTGCAGTTGGTGCCCCTCCTCCTGTTTAAATGACTTGCATGTAAAATGAGATGTCTAAAGCAGAGAACAGGGATAATATAGTGACTTGTCCAAAGTTGCTTTAATTAGTATTCTTTTAAAAGCTATCCATCATTATTATTAGTTCTTCCATGTTGACAGCTTTCACTCATTTTAAACAAAGAGAAGAGAATATGAAATTTCAATTCTCCTCCTTTAGGACTTGTTACATCCCCCTCACTCACCCTAATGTTGGTAACTCTGATTCAGGACAACATAAGTAAAGAGAGAATTAGATCCACAGCTACCTTCCCTGAATGGACAAACAACCCAGCTCCTAACTGGGCTGGTCGGAAGGAGAAACTCTTTGGTTTGCCAGGTTGATTAAACTGCTTTCCCTTTCCTCCCTGCTTCCTGTATTCATCTTACACTCTCAGCCCAGAGTGTACCTGTGTGTCCCAAGGCTCAGCCCCAATCTCAGCTGGCACAAAGAAATAAGCAGGGATGAGACAAAAGTTGGCTGAGAGGACTTGAGATAAGAATACATTGTATGCAGGGCCAGCACACGATTCTCAAAGGATCTATAGAGGTTAGAGTATAGGTTTGTCTTTTGTCTGCAGCCACCCAGGTTGTGGCTTTGCTTCATAATATTGCCCTGCTAAAATGGTCGCTGTCCTGATACTGGGATATTTATATTTCATGTAAGTAAATGCCAACAAGTGCCTATGCCCTGTCCCATCCTGTGCCCTGCAGAGTGTCTCAGGTCCAGCAGGATGCCTTTCACAAGAGTCAGGACAGGAGTACTGGACTCATGGCTTCATGCAATTAGAGCCTTAACCCTCCAGATCCCCTTAACTCTTTTTTTTCCCCCCCAGACCTGATGCCCTTGCAAAGGCACGTTTCCAACTGGAAGCCAGTTCTCTGGGACAGAGAGAAATCGAGCGACTAGCACTCAGGTCTGCTCCTTGCTTCTTGGCCTGCTCATGCAAAAATAAATCATCTTGCAAACTGAGGGCTTTTTATCCTCTACTGACTGAAATTTTTTCAATAGTTGTAGAAAATAAGGGCAGAGGGGAAGCAAATTCTGGAAGAGAACAGCAACAGCACACAAAGGACGTTCTCAATATTAGTGGACTGTACTGGACGCAAGGTGATTGGAAATAATGTAGGGCAAGTGCCACTTGATGAAAAATGGTATGGGTTTGACTTTAAATAAGATTTCATAAATCCTGGCTTTGAGAAGCAAGAGAAGAGGAGGAGAATGAATCATTCCAAGCAATTTCAGAGTAGTTTACATAGTCTGGCACTTTATGTCAAGCCACCCAGCTCTCCTATTTTAAGTACAACTAGAGATAGGTCCGAAATGTGAGGATTAGAGGTAATACGTCTCAGCATTTGCAGTTCTTCTGATAGAGATTTTTGGCTCAACTGTCAGCAAAGATCTGTAGAGATTGGAAGAAAAATTTTTTCCCAAGTTTCAGGTTGCATTGTGTTTGAAAGCTTTGGCTCAGGAATGTTTTGGCAAATCAAAACCAGAAGTACTTGAATGGTGAGAACAACAAAAGAAACAAAGGTTTCAACCTGGTGATAGGTTTGCTGTTATTCAGTAAAAGGCTTTATCATGATTGAGGGAAGCATATGAAGTCCAGGGTAAAGAAGCAACTAGCAATACACTGTTATTCTTCTTTCATAATTAAGCTATACAACAGCTACAGTTAATAACACTGAATTTTTGGAAGAATGGAAGAATTTTAATAAGTAATATCAGTATGTTAGACACAATTTAATTTTAGTTTTTTAAAGATTTGGGTGCTCAAATTCTTATCACTTTTTCTTGCATTTACTTGTATTTGGAGGAGGGTTTCAAATATATCAGGTAATATTGATTCTTCCATCAGTAAGCAAATATCATGTCTGATAACTATGATTGTTATATCTATGAGGGGAAAATATTTTACCTGTAAAAATGAGAAATCTGTATCCAAAGGCTGATTTTGGGAGAAAGAAGTTTTGCCTCTTTCCCATAGACTGTACATGGGCTTGTTTTTCCATGGTTTGTTTGGCATTTTGTACTGCTCTGATGGATGATTTTTGACAGCGTAAAATAAAGGCTGGTGTTTCTGACGTTAAGGCAATTTGTGTCAGGCAAAGATTCTGCCTTGTGGCATTCTCTGTTCCACTTGCTGTGCCAAGGTGGCACAGCACAAGCACTGTCCCAGGCACTTGCCTTGGGGCAGTGTAAAAGGTGCTCACCCTTTCAAGCTTTTCCCAAGCACCCATATTTATGTTAGCCATGGAAAGCCAGGCTGCTCTTGCACCCGCTGCAGGGAGCAGTACTAGCACAGGGCAGCAGCTGTCCTGGAGCCCATGAGCCCAAAGGACTGGCTTTCCTCTCCATGCCACACTAGAAAAGGTGACTTATGGGGCAAGATAATCTTGTGGTATTTCTTGAGAAAACAATCAAAAAGGTGATTGTTTCCTGTAAGGCTTTCATTCAAATAATTCTGCAGCAATTTCAAGTAAAACCAAAGCCACTCTAATACTGATTAGATGATTTCACTTCAATGAAACTAGACCCTTACCAAGTCCATGTGTCAGAGCTGCTTATGTTCATGCCCACAAAATGAAGAAAAAGCTCAAATTAATTTAAGCTAATGCATTACAAGTTATAAAAATGCATGTGTGAAATAAGAGAGAAAAACAAAAGCAGGGGAAGCTACTTTAAATTCCACTTTCTGGTTTTGTCTAACCCTGTCACAGGATCTTGTACATTCATATGTCTGAAAGAGCAGAGACCTCTTTTCCACAGTATTTTGGCTTTGGATGGTTAATACAGGGGAGGGATTATTTTGTTTTGGGGGGAGTCAAAAAGTTTAAAGTCAAACCCATACCATATTTCATCTATTTTTTGGCATTCTGTGAGGCACAGGAGATTTTAACAAGAATTTGCCCATTAAAAACCAATAGACATGAGAATCTTTCTAGCACACAGAGGAAAGGTAGATGAAATAAACATATTCTTCACTCATTATTCATCCATTTTTAGACAGTTGAGTTTGCATTTGAACAGGCAGTACTGGATCATATGGGGTGCTGTACAGCACATAAAAAAAATCAAATATTTTAAGCATATATATTTTTTTCTTTTTTAAAAAATTAACTTCTTGCAGGGCAGTTTTTCAGCAGAACACTGGAACTCTCAAAGGCTTTTTCTGCCAAGCTGCTTTCCGTCTGGGTGGCCCCTGGGATTCATGAGGAGATGGTATAAGTAGAAGGAGCTGCTTCCTTCTCTGACACCAAGCACAGGCATCAGTAACACCATCATCCACCTCTAGCACCTCTTCCCTTGACGTGCCACACTGTCCAACAGCTTGCTCACCTCAATTTTTCACTTTGATTAGTCCCATTCAAAATTGAATGAGCTGTGCTGAGGATACATTTCCCTGGGGACGTCTCCTACAAGGCAGCATGGAAAAATTTGTGCTAAAATTGACTCCCTGGTTTTTTACACTGCCCCAAGGCTACCCCAGCAAACTTTTCACAGAGAAGCAATAGCTAACTTTAGTTTCACATTGTAAAATTCTCCCCTTTGGTAAGTGACAGCACAGCCCTCATATTCTTACAGATACTTCGACTGGTAGAGAACTCTAGAACCAAAACAATAATTGTGCCTTAGGGATACAAGGGCATCATATGGGGCCCAGAGAAGTTTCATGGTCTCTGTCAAGTGGTAAATGATACACATGTGGACAGTGCTGCCTGCTCTGAAGGACAAATCAGCTCCACCTGACCCGGACCCCAGAACCTGTTTGCTGAAGCAATTGCAATTAGCAAGGCAGCTTAAACAGTAGGAGACCACATTGTATGATAATAACAGTTATTACTGTAATTATTAGTAGTTTTTCTCCAGCTGAGCAATGAGAATTGAAATTATTTCTGTCCTTCAGCATCTACTCTGAGAGGTTTGGTACATTTGACAGCAAGAATCTATTCTTTATTTACCAGTTAAAACATATTGAGAATGTCAATATTTAAAACCAATCTTGTAAAACAAACATGATATGTCCAAACCTAAAGTATAAGTATTTTATGGAGTGCTTGCAATCTGAATTCCTGAAGCTGAATCTGCTGGCTTCTTTTGCTGCCCCACAATATGACTCTAGTATAAGCATAAGGCTTGACCAATAAAAAGCAGCAGAGTGTATTCCTTGTCACTATATATAGGAAAGCCCATGCACTAGCAATCCTGTGGCTGGGGCTTGGCATGCTGAAATAAGTCAGGAAAATACAAGGCTATGGTTCCCTCAGCAACTATATTTAAGTCACAGTACATGTGTACAATAAGACATAAAAGTTACCATGGCATACCACGATACAAAATGTTATGCGTGCCCAAGGGCCTCTGAGTTATGATTTGTGCAGGAGTAAATTTGGTGCTGTTAGTGGAGTGATTCTTTTAAAGATGCAGTCAAGGTAACATTTTATGTTTAATTTCCCCATTGCCATTCTCTTTGGCCTTGTCAGCTGTAAGAAAAAATCAATGGTGCATAAATCTCTGCTCATGTAACTGGGTAAGTAATACTGGGAGATGCACAGTAGGAAGGGCACAGACATGACTGTATCTACTTCAAACTTCTTCAGGCTTGACAATGTGCTGTCTTAAGGATTTCTGTTTCCTTTCCAGATGCTTAACCACAACCAGTAGAAAGGAACCAATAAAGACTTATGTCTCAAATAGAGACAAGTTACTTATTCACCAGATCTAATCATGGTCTTTTCTTTTGTTGTTTGACCATATCACCTTCAAACAGTTTCCCTCCAGAGCTCTTCACTCTCTAGCTAAATATTTTCCATACACTAATACTGAAATATTCTTCAGGTACTGTTATTCATTATATGGCTTAACAAAGTGTTCCCTCTAGGGGTTTCTGTTGGGAAGAAGAAAACCAAACAATAAAGCAAGAGGAAAGTAATATAACAAGCTTTATAGTCCCACATTTGGGATGCCACAGACTGGTTTCTCAGTAAGTGGCAGGACTCTTCTTATTATTCCCACCCTCCTTCTCATTTGACTGTTACTCCAAGTAAGCAGAATCGGGAAAACCAAACATTGTTTGTGAGAATATGTATCAATGGCCTTAGAAGTCTTTCTTAATTTAGCCCTTCCGATTAGCTATTTTATACACAACAGATGTACCCACAGTAGTGACCCAGACATGAGCACATTTCTCAAAAAAGCAAGTTTCATTAGCAGAGACACAACAGATGTGCTGTGAAATTTAGATGTTGAAAAGCAACCGGGATTTGTTGGTAAAGCTCGTGTTTCCAAGTGATAGAAGGGCATAGCAAACCTCCTCTCTGCACCGTACAATCCTTCATCTGTCGCTGACCCTGACGGCTGGTGTTCTACATATTGCATTTCATGTGCTGAGCCAAACAGTAGTGGGTATGAGTGACTCACAGTACTCCCATGCAGTAGCTGAAACCCAGAGATCTCATAAAACTGAAGATGGAAGCCTGGCTCTTCGTGGACTTCACCTGGGAGAAAATATTGTGGCCTAGTTAAACAGCTGCAGCTATATTTTCCCATGTGGTTGTAAAGAAGCATGAGGTTTTGTTTCCAAAAAGGAGCAAGTTCACAGAGATCTACTGGGAGCTGCAAGCACTTGATGTCTTAGGAAAGTAGGTCATTACTATGTTTGTGCCTAATTTGAGGTAGCCAAATCTCTAGCACTGCTCTGATTGCCACAGAAAATAGTGTGCAGCAGAGAGGTGAGATTTTTTGAGAATACAAACTAGGTATCCAGACTTATTGTGCTTTCCACTGAATACTGATAGAAAGACTGAACTGCCTTTTATTTTTCTATGAATCTATTTATGCATTCCTCTTACAGAAGTGCCTAAGCATCGCTGCATCCATATTTGAGGAGAAAATCTTTATTGTGTTTCTGTTTTGGATATTATCACAGCCACAGAGAGGGGGAACATTTGTTTTTGTAATGAGAATTTTATTACTTTGCTCTCCTCTGTGCCTCTTCTAGCAAATCATACTCTTGTTATATGATGTGGCAGGCCAGAGGTGATGCAGCACTTTCTCCATGGGTTCACCCTCAGCTCTCCTTCTCAGAAGAAACATTCTTCTGAGAATGGTTCCTCCTCCAACCACATCCCTCCTCTGTCAGCTCCTGCCTGCTCAGCTTCCGGGATTCCTATTATACAGCAAAATCAAGGCAGTGGAGGACAGAAAGTCCAGAAAGATCTATCCATGGGTGGTACAGCATTTTGGAAATAGAGCCTCCAAGTGGACAGGGGAAAAGGGCAAGGAAGATTGTGAATATTTAGCCAGGGGTCCATACCCACCTGTGTGTGAGATGAAGAAATGCACCCTCCTTAACTCCCACTTGCAGAATGTCTGCACTGGAGCCAGAGAACAAGGCAGACTTCTGGCAGCTCTGATGACTTTTCATCCACCCCGGGCCAGCAGAAATTCCTGCAATATGCTGGGTGGGTCACTTCAAACAGCTCCATGCCATGCTACAGAGGCACATTGAACACTATAACAAAGTAAGGGCTTTTCTCAAGATAATGGAGGTACTTTCCCTGCCTTGGGGAAAGCATGATCACAGTGAAGAAGCTGCTCCCCTGTTCACTGTGCTCAGTGGAAGCCCAGGTGAGGCATTCAATAGTCTGTGGGGTTGAGAGGCTGTGAATTATCTGCAGACAGATGAGCTCTGCAATCCAGCCTCACTAATACCCTCAACAGCAGGTGTGTGAACCCAATCAGAGAGTTTGCTCATGAGCAATGATGGAAGAGAGGTTGGGAGGCAGCAGAGCGAAGAGTTCACCTTTGCCATCAGTTTCTAATGCTGCACTGGCTGCTTATGTTTGCTTTAAGCTGATGTAGCTGCCATACTGACTGGTAGAACTCTGTGTATTTGCACTGTTGTGGATTGGGAAATTGTTTAGGAACAAATAAATCCAGTGCCCTGTGGGACTTCATACAGTGGTGTTTTTCCTTAGTAAATTATATTTTGCTCAGTGGAATCTGAGCCAAGAAAAAAATGGTTAGCACCAACTTCATTTATCACTGAATATACCACCAAAAGCTAAAAGCAGCCAACCAACACAAGTTAAAAAATGCTGTAAGAAGCAAAATTGCCTATTTCATACAGGTTACTTGGTGGGAAGCGTTAAAAATGATCAAATTGGGAGCCCAATTTACAAGAAAATTCAGCAATGATTTATTAGATTGTCAGAGAAACAGAATTTCAATCCAAAATAATAAAAACCACAGCCAAGGCAGTGTCAGCCCCGGGATCGACGCTGGGTGAACCTGGATCTGACCAGCAAAAGTGTCAGTCTCTCCCTCGGTTCATCCCGACTGCTTCACGCTGCTGGCTTATATACAGTTTAGTCTGCCTGAGGCAGAAATGACCGAATGTTCCTTCGTGTCCCTTCACATGCAGAGCCGGGGCCACACATGTGCAGGAATAGACAGAAGTCCGGTTCCAGGTGTCCAGATGTTGTCAGAGCACTCCGGAGAAGTCGGCATTCACATGGAACAGGGTGACGCTGGTGATCAGTGTAGTAGATGCAATCTTCAAGGTGAGAGATTACTCCTACATTCCAGGGAAGTCAGTGATCATTCCTCGGGAAGGTTTCATTCATATGTTAACAGACTTGATATTATCTTAGTCGTCCGGGAACTAATTGAATAAAAATAAGGCTCTGCTCCCGGCTGGGGTGGTCAAAAGACATAGCTTGGATTTTACAATATTTTGTACATAAATACTATGAATTATCTCTACCATATACTACAGAATTATCTACTACCATATACTACTATGAATTATCTCTACCATATACTACAGAAATGTTCCCTCTGGGTCCCTGGAGACGTGTAAAACTAGTGGGTGAGCATGAGGCAGTGCCAAATGAAGGATGGGGACCTACAGGAGAAACCCACAACCTGAGCAAAAAGACAACTGACCGGTAGCTCTCCAAGTCATCAGGCCACAACCACATGAAACAGGAAGATGCTTGCTAGAAAATCCTGGCACAATGTAAAATGCTCCCTGCTGTGTGACATTTTTCCCACTTGCCAATCCATCCATCACTCTGTCTCCAGGCACATTCCATGTAAAATTTCTATTTTGCCTGCAATTCACCTCTCCAAACCTCAGTGACCAGCCACAAGTGACACTGACCCAAATGGGACAGACAGGTGGATTATTATAGAATAAGCTGTTTTCAGAGGACCAAAGCAAATATCCATCCCGGAATTCATAAGCATTTTGGAAAGGTATCTTGAAATGGGACTGGAAACACTGTGGGTATCTCCATACAGTAGCCAGTCACTTCTCCAGTAGCCTGCAGCATGCAGAGTGCTGGCAGTCCTGAAGCGAGTTAGGTGAAAGACAGTTGAGTGATCTCTGCTTCACAGTGTGGCTGATAGAGCTGTGGGTATAAAGCTTCAAGTCAGAGACATGGTTTGTGTCAGCCTTTCAACACATAAGAGGAAAGGAGTTCAAGGACATAGGAGACAAAATCAGTGAAAGCAACATATTATTCAAGAGCTCACCGCAGCTAGAAGAAAACAGAGAGAGCTGTTTGCTGTCACCCCTCATTAAAATGCAAAGCAATGTCTTTGTGCACTCTGCAAACACAACTATTTCTTCTTTTCTGCTTGTGATCTTCAAACAGATATAAAGCACAGGTATATCAGCTTCCAGAGGGGATACAATCAATACAAAGAATTTTTTCCAAGAAAGCGCAAAAAAATATATCTTCAGCATATGTCTTTATGTAGGGATGTTGGGATGCAAAAAGGGGGGGAATTCAGCTCAAGCACTTATCCTGCCCATTTCAGAGAATACCATGGCTTAAAAATTGCCTGAGTACTCTGGAAGCCCTAACAGGATTCCACATTATATTTATTCACCAGTAAGCACACAGCAGCAGAGACTTTAGGGAACTTTTCTGATGTTTTAATCTTTCCTGAAAAGCTTTTTTTCCTTCAGTTAAGAAATGTTCCAGCAGAAAATGTTCCTCCAGGTACACTGCCCACTCTCACCGCTCTGCCTTCAGCAAGTCTAGCCTGTAGTTTGCAATGGGTGATGTCCACCCCTGTCATTGCAGGTTTAGTAAAACACCCCTTTGGATCTGCTTATCTAATGATGCCCCATGCAGGGGCAAGAGGGTCTTCATTTCCTTTAGCCCCACACTTTTTCTCACCTTCTGCTCTGGGTGCTGCTCTGCTGTACTTTGATTACCTTACTCGTATTTTCCTCCAGGTTTGCAGCAGTTTTAATGAGAATGTCCTTTGCAAACTCTGAGAGCCATGGACACTCCCACTGCTTTTAGAAGGACAGCTGAAAGATTGAGCCAGCTTTGGAAAATGTAGTGTCACCTTCTACTTTCAGCATCAGTGACACCATTTAGGAACAGAGCATGACATGTATCCAACCAAGCAGAAGTGGGATGGAACAAAAATGAGAAATTAATGTAACACATATGGCTTCATTTTCCCGGTAAATCATGTTCAATTTAGGCCATAATGATTTATTCTAAAAGCACATTTAACTCCAATTTGGTTCTATGTAACAGAACAGATGGGGGAAATCCACAAAGCTGTACTTTCCTGCATAAATAAGAATGATTGCATTCATATCCTGACATTTTTTCCTTTTCCTCCTCTCTGTCCATCCTTGGGTACTTCATTTTTATACTCAAGATAAAATAAATCCACAAATAATTTATGGCCTGAATTTATGTGGTGTTATCTGGGGAAGAGGGGCGAGTTTTCAAATTAGCAGGTTGCCATTGCTGTGCAAGAGCAACTTTTCTGCTGTCCCATCCTCTTCCTCTTGCCCTGTATTTGTACAGGAATGCCATTGTTGGTATAGGGTCTACATTGTTTTGAGTTCTGCTTGTGGAGAAGACATGGATCAGTGGAGGGAGAGGGATTACGTGTATTCCCACAGCTGTGCTGGCACGAGTGGACATGCTGGTGCATCAACATGGGAGCCACCAAAACAAAGGCAAACAAGGCTGTATTGTTTCTGTTCCATTGAGGAAAACAAGAGAGTATGTTTTCTTTTCCACTTGTGAAGCAGGAGAAAAACAGTATGACCATGGTTTTGTTATACCCAGTAGGAGAAATCAGCAGCTTAAGGAATTTATAGGAAAAGAAAAATCTCCTCTTGAAAAATTAGGACCACTCCAAATACTCTAAAGCTTCCTGTTGCTTTTATTCCTGTTTGCCAGGCTTGCTTCCCAGGCCCACAGCCTCCAGCCAAAGCAGGGGCTGACAGCAATTGCCTTTGCCACACTGGTCAGAGCTGAGGATGAATTGCCAGCCCAGCACTCTGAGCCAGCAGCCCACTCTGACTCTTTCCAGCAAATAATTTTACAGCCCTGGAAATGACTCTTCACTGGCAAATGACATTATTTTTATGGGCCATTTCCTCATTGCAGCATTTTGCTCCATCCACTTTAGCATAATATGTCCTTTTATGCGCTATTTTACCACCCTGTTATCTCAGCTCCTTACAGAAGCATCCTGCCAAGATGCTGTCTCCTACCACATGGGCAGTATGACTTGAGAGCACCGTGCATTGGCTCCTGCAGTGCTCACCAGGGCTCAGGAGGCCAAAGATCATCTTTGCCCAAGGCAGGGACTGTTCATTGGCCTCTCTCTGCAAGGGCTTTGCCTCCCCCATGTACATTTACACCCCTGCCCAGTAAATATCAGCACTACATTTTTGGTTAAAGCCTTGCACCACCTCTGGTGGTCCCCTCAGATTCTCCTTCCACTCAGGGCAGAATGAAGCCTTATTCTGAGAGGCTTCAGTTGCACTGGAAATGCTCACAATAGAAATGAGAGAGGGAGGATAGCTGTTTTTGGTACAGCTGGCAGTGCTGTTGTCACCTGTAGGGCTCAGGGAGATGAACTGGAACTCACTCTTCTCTTCAGGAGGAGAAATCTGAAACCCAAACGAAGCTTTCTTAATTTGCCTCTCTTCTTTGTAGAGAACTAAGTTCATGAGAGCATGAAAAATATCATATAGCTGAAAACTGCCCAGCTCAGCAGGGACCCCCCCCCTTCTGGAGCTGACATCTCACATACATTTAGTGTATAACTGGCCCAGTCATACACCTTAAAAATTTAAATTCAGATATCTTTAGATCTATTTGAAAATTTGTCACTGAGAACAACAGGAACTCAGAGAAGAGGACAATTTATTTCTAAAATAAAGGGTCTACCTTTGCAAATTTCGGAAGGTGTAAAAATTAAATATCCCTCTGACACTCTCACTCCTGCTCTGGCCATAGATCTAAGACTGTAGGAGAGGAATCCCCACTGGGGGCTGTTCATTAGCCACGCTTCCAGAGCTATGCCAGACCTTATCCTCCTGAAAAATGCATGGGTATATCTGGTAATTCTTTCCAAAAGTCCACAAGCAAATTAGAAATACAAAAGTTCTATTTTAGGAGACCAGGATTTTTTTCCAGAAGTTTGTCTGTTAATCCCAAAGAATCAACATTTCAGAAGTGTAAAGGTGAAAGACAATGTTGGATGTTTTTTAAACTAGAAAGATTAATACCTTTGAAACCAATAAAAATTCCCCTGGATTTATTGATAGTCTAGCCATGGACCAGAGTTCAGGAGGTGAGAGCTCACTTCTGTACACTAATTGATCACTTGTTATAATGAGCCTTCTAATTATTCAGAGGTCTTTCTGCATGTTTTTACCTTGGATTTTCAGACCTGGCCCTGCTGGCTTTTACTTCCATCTGCTTCCTCAGCATGACTTGATCTCAATTTCAATCTATTTCTCTTTGTTATCTCTCTTATCCTCTTCATCTTTCACTATTCTCCTCATAACTATCCATCTTCACCTGCTCTCCCCACTCTAATTTCCCAAACAGCAGGACCTGACCTGTTCTTGGGCTGCCTCTGTTGCTGCCTGGCCATCCTGAGGCATGTCTTGCTGCCAGCTTCACAGGGTACCACAAGAGGACGTTTTCTGTGCAGACAAAAAACATCAGTTCATAAGCTCCAGGTTTCAGATAATTACAGGAGTTGGTAAATATATTGTGGGTACAAACAGGTTTTAAAAAATGATCTGACAGGAAAAAAACCAAGGTGGGCATTCTAACTTCTTTTGACAAAAGCAAAGTTAGACTCTAGCATGGCAGTTTCTGCTCTGCACCATGGTGGCACTGACATCACCAGGACAAGTCACTGAGAAACAAATGCCATAGAGCATTTCCTTGTACCAGAAAATTTCTCATAGATTAGTTTTTTATCTATATGAAAACAAAACTTACTTTTTTTTTTTGTACAGCTGTGCAATGCACATATTTCTCATAAAAGAAAGGTCAGTAAAGTGGAAGTAATAATGAGTTTTTGCTGTTGTTGATTTCCACTAGTGTTTTTCTATTTGGGTTTCTGGCCTGTAAGATACCTATTATAAATGTTTGTGTTCCAGCCCCAGCAACTTGTCCCTCTTTCAGCATGATGGGGAAGTGGATTGCCCTGGAGCTGCTCACCTCAATCCATTGGTAAGACCAGAGAATATTGCAGAATTCTTCACAATTTAGGGAGCCTTTATGTATTTCTCTACCTGTCCTATTCCGTCGTACACAGGAAATCAGCACCTTGGTTCCCCTGAATTCACTCCTGGTTTGAGTAGATGAAGGGGAAGACATACAGGAAGTACTTCAGGCTCAGAGAACAAACCAAATCTGGCTGCAAGAGTCATCTTCTCAAACCATCAGAAACAAAAGGCTGGTCACCAAATGCTTTGTCTTGTGCAGCCTGCAAGCACTGATGTGCAGCTGTCCCCGGGCTGTGTCTATGCACATGTTTATGGCCAGATAAGGCTGCCAGATAAAAACGGGCAACTGTGCCCTGTTCACACAAACCAAACCAGCTTTGCTATCCCCAGAGTTCCATTCTGATACTGTAACCTGGAAAATTATGCAGCTACTTCCACTCCTCTGGGCCAGATGTAGCCCAGTGGAGGAGGGAGGACTTTACAGCCTCATTCCTGTCAGCTGTGATTGGTAGGAGGCTTGTCTCAGAGCTAAGCAAGGAACTTTTGAAGGGAGCACCATACCTTCCTAAGAGGCTGATACTCAGAACATGTACAGCTAAAGGCTAGAAAGGCTGAAGTTCATTACCAGTTAGGAAAGGATTTGGGAGTTTTTGGGGGGATTTTAGCTTTTTTTCTTTTTCCTCTTAGAAAATGTAATGTGTGCAAACAATAAGGAAAGTGCAGAGATTAATTCAGTATTCAAAGTCTTCTATTTGTGAAGTTTTTTTATATGGAATTTGAAATATTAAATTCATTTATTAGTGGAAAAACTTAAAAAAGAAATGTATATGTATGAATCTTGAGTACTAAAGGAATTGTCCTGTGTTTTTCTGTCCCTTGTGTATTCCATTTGCACCATTCATATTTGTTTACAAACTTCCTTAGCCATCAGATATGAAAATTGTTAGGAATCCAAGACTCTCTTTCCTGTCAAACATCTGCATAGGACTTTGTTCAGCTTCAAAGCTAAAGCCAACTGTGTTTAATATCTGAATTTGCCTCTGAAGCAGCAGCAACAGCAACTGACAGTAATAAAGCCCTACAGGAAATAAACTCGGAGTAGAGCATATGTGAGCCAGGTCTTGGGTAGATCTATCTTAAAAGCCAGGATAAAAGGCAAAGCCAAGAGGACTTTGCATCAGCAGGTTAAAGCGTGGTTGGCAATTGCTTGTTGGAATTAAAGGATCTTAGAGAGCTGCTCTATTCATCCCCCTCACACAGTCACACAGAGACTGCTAGGCTTTAAGTCAGCCAAGGGTCTTATATTTCTAGCTATTTTGGTGCATTCTGAAATCGTTTCTATTCTTAATTCTCTGTAGTCATTAAATTACAACCAGCTGTGTCCTGTCACTGACTTTTTTTGCAAACTGTTTTTAAAATACAGTGCTTGCAGTTCATAGATGTTTGGTTATCTGAGACTTGAATAATAAAACAGCATATAACAGAGCAGAGGGCAACCCATGATCTAGTCCTGTAGTATTTTGCAGTTAATATGAAATGCAGTCAAAATGTAGAAGGGTCTGGATACTGAGGAAAACTGATCATGAAAGCGGTTTAAGGCATAAAGGAAATTAAAGCACAAACTGGCTTTGCTTAAGTGTACAGGAAAGATATTTTGACATGTCATTTAACATTTCCCATATGGCTTCAACTAGAGTTTATTTGAAACCTTTCAAAACCTTTTCCTTGTGTGCAAAATGACCCTTTACAACAAAGGAGAAATAAAAAAAAAAACAACACCATAAACCATTTGGCCATTAAAGCCATTTTAATTAAACAATTGAACTGGCCTGTGTGTCTCCCAGGTGGGCAAGTCTGGGATGCTGCTTTTCAAGTGCAGCTGCTGGCAGAGGTGTGTTTGCAGCAGGGAAGAGGTGAGATCAACCTCCCTGTTCAGACCTATCCCTGGGCTTCAGGGGAGCTCACTCAGCTCTGACCACATGAATCTGGTTTCTGGTATGTAGTACATGACCACATGAAGATAAAGATTTTTAAAAATAACATCTGATGCTGAGGCTGTCAAAGTGTTTGTGCACAGAGCTCGGGCTGCCATGCAGGAGCATGATTATCTAGCAGTCGGGAGCTCTGTGCTTTTTGAAGGTATGGGTCAGAAAGGGGATGGCATGCTCAACAATCAAAACCAAACCACTGCCTTTGAAAGTCAGGAGCCCAAATATGTGAAGATCCTAAAGTCTGACTATTTCCTTTCTCTTTCAACACCAAGTTTCCACCCAAAGTTCGGGCTGCAGAACATTGTTATTTGCTCTGTGTCACCACATGGCTCCCTGAACAGTGGAAACCATAGTGGGAGCTGTGTACAGCCCAGATATTGGCTGGCACCTATCAGAAATAACCAAGAGTAGAAGGAAAAAAATTAAAAAAGGAGGGCAATAAAACAAAACAAATTTTAAAACACAAGAAATCGGGGTGCTTCTGCAAATAAGTAACCAAAGAAAGAAGAATTTCGTACAAAGAGTTATTTGTAATGAGTAAACAAGTAGGTTGCCCTTTTTCCCAAGTGACTTCATCTGCTTGCAGGGGAATTGCAGCCTTAATTAGCCCTTGAAAAGCACCCAGCTTTGCTGAGGAGAGGTGTTCCCAAAGGGCAGGGGAATGTGAAGGGAGCTCTTTTGCTGTAGGCTTGCCATGATCCATCAGTGCCGTTCAAGGGTGCTGTGGGCTGGTGTTTCAAAGGTCTTTCCTTTCCATTGCTGTGTGCTTGAAGTCAGGGGTTTCTATTCAAGGAACAAAGACAGAGCTAAATCCACCACAGACAAACCCAGTGGGAGGGGGAGTGGTTTCTATCACTTTTCAAAGAAAATTGATTTTTTTTCTTTTAAAGTATAGAGTGCAAAAGGAGGACTCAGAGGACTGCTGCTACTTTGCTGTAAAAATACTGATCCTATGTGGCTTTTGACAGAAAATAATGTTTCCCTCCATACATGTGTCAGAGGCAGGTTGACATGCTTAGGGCTCTTTCACAGTGGTCATTTCTGCAGCACTTTTTGGTTTGATTGCCCAGCACTGCTGGATAACACCTGGCAAACAATAATTTAGTTTCCTCCTCTTTTTTTTTTTTTTTTTTTGAGTTATTCCATGCAAAAATATATAGCACACTGTGAAGAGCAGGGAATGTTCTGAATCCCAGTAGGGTAGCAAGTAGAACAGATAGAACAGATAATTTCTTCTTTTAAAAATTGTCTAATTTTTGAGCAACTGTTTCTGCCAAGCAATTCAGCAAATAGACTGAGGCAGTTTGGGTTGGAAAAGCAAAGAAAGACAGTGACTAAATCCCCTGCATTCCTTGTTTTCAGCAGAAAAAAATATGAGTGTGCTTCTTCAGAAAACAGAAGCTGCGGGAGGAGAAGCAGTGGTTTTGTGGTTTTTTGTTTGGTTTTATTTAAAGATTTTTAAATGTGGATGGACTGCAGTCAAGGTTATGATAGTTTCTTCAAGGGATGTTATAAACACACACTTAGCAGGAAGAAAAAACTGAAAAATCACAAGACCCTCAAACAAGCTGAATTGTAAGGGAAAAGGAAAATACACACATACAGTTCTAAACATGAAGCATCAGTTCACACAGGTTCTAATGAGTGGGTGAAACAGGAGCTATAAAACAACTGTATTGAGTGATAAATCAACTTGGCCATGACCGAGTCCTTTCCAGTGTCAGAGGCTTCCCTAATGTTGATATTCGCTGAGTTTTTTTCTTTTGTGAGTCATGATTTGGCATGCTTTGCTCCTCACTCCTCCACAGGCACAGCGGCAGGAGAAGCATGTCCCTGGCTGCCCAAGCTCAGGGTGGGCTCAGTGCCAGGAGCAAACGTGGCTCCCTGGCCAGGCTGTGGTCAGAGGACCTCTGCCAGAGGGAATTTTATCAGCAGCTAGGGCTCAGTTGGCTGACCCCAAAGGGCTGATGTCTCTCTCCCTTCTTTGCAGGCTTAGCCCATGCTCCCTTGCTTACAGTGGGGTGCTGAAGCCACTACACCAGTGTCAGACTATTTACAGGGTATCCCTAGTGGGACTTCAGTGAGCCTTGCTCTGAATTATTTCATTGGTGGAGCTGCAACATGATTCTGAAAAGCATCCTCTCTAACAGAGAAGGAAGTGCTTTCCTCTGCATAGTAGATTCAGAGTTGTGGAGGTTGTGGACTGCTTTTGTAATTTTATTTGTTTTATGAATGCATTTCAGGACTTGTTCTATACATTGTATTGATTCATGTTTGGGTGCTAAAGGATGGGTTTCTGCTTGGGAACAGGTAATAAGAGAACCAATGTCTGAAACCCCATCAGCCTCTAAGAATATGTTATTGGCAGTCACCAGGCATAAAGTGTCTAGGCTGAGTACTGCCTGTTTAGGCGGGAAGCGTGGTTTGGGAATTAGGAGGTGAGAATTTTGAGGAGGAGCAAAAAATGGAAGCTACAGCCCCAGTCCAGTCACCACATAGATGTCAGTCTGATTTGCTAGGCATGAATCCATGGCATCTTGACAATGTTCCAGGGTTATGGTACCCTGTGAGGGTTACAGCTTTGAACTTCATGCTTGACTCCTGGTATTTATGCTTTCCTTACCCCTCTTGGCTCAGTAAAGTTGCAGTGGCATGGAGTAATACCTGAAAGAGTAGCAGGAGGCAAGGTGCTAGTGCCAGAGCTTTACAGTCAAGAGTTTTGACAGAGGGGACTGGCAAGTTACAGGACCCTCACTCCCAACTCGTATAAGGCTGTTCTTGCTTGGACTCACAGTGATGGGCAGAAATACTTGATGTTCTTCCCCCACACCCACCAACGCCCCAAGTCTGCTCCTGCCCTTCCTGATCCCACAGCAGGAGGAGATGGGCTGCAGGGCTTTGGTGGTGGAGGATGGTGCAGCTGGGAATTTGGTGCACCATGCAGAGCTGTGTGTAGAGCAGAGGAAAGGGGCATGAGATTAGTACCTGAGATACCTTTGCATCACTTGGTGATTTTGTGCTTTGTATTTGGATCCAGCTGAGTGAGACTTGCTGACTTTGGGAAAGCTGTGTATATCAGCCATGGCTGCTTTTGTTATACTGCTCACGTGTTGGTACAGTCCTTGTGAGCAGCTGGCTCCTTTAGACCCTGGGACACACAACAAGAAGCAGATGGTACTGAAAACAAAGATGGGCCTCCATCATTTGAAGAGTTTTCAGCTGCAATGGCTTTCTCAGGATTTTTAAAGGAATGACGCTTAAAGATGAGGTTTATACATTGTCTAAGTCCATAAGAGTAACATCAAAAGAAGTAAAAATATTTCTTCTGGGGATGCTTCTTATAAATACAGGAAAATCAAGTGTTGGAGGCAAGATACAGCCCAAGAGTGAATGGGTCTGAGCCATTGATGGTAGTTCCTGTGTCCCTGCAAGACAGAATTATGTAACTAAGAGCCAGAGGAAGCTGAGCAGTGGGGACAGTCGGCAAAGGCCTCTAGAATTTATTACTGCTTAGTTTACTGCAAAAAAATTGCCATCTTGCACAAATGCAAATAGGAGGCAGACAGCTCAGCATAAGCTGTGGAAAGAATGGAAAGCAGGCAGGGTATTAAATATGAGATATGTTGATAATTTATTATTATGGCTTTAAGAGAAGTACACAACTTTTATGATGTGATTTTAATTAAAAGTCAGGAGAGAAAAGTAATTCTAAAAATATTGCTCAGAGATTTGTACTAGGAATCACTGAAATGCACCCACAAAAACAGCATGGAGCTGCTAAGGATGTTTGTGTGGGTATGGATAAAATATTTGGAGAGAACAGGCTAAGCTGAAAGTGCTGGCCCACTCCCATTACCCTTGGGATCAGACACTTGGTCATCTGAGGATGATCTCCAGTGCACTGGTTATGTACACCAGGTGAAAAAAGATGTGAGATCCACTATGGTGTGGAAAGTGCAGGTCACATCACCTAACACTTGGCAGGATTTACTCACAGCCTGCCCACATTTCCTGGTGCAGAGAAAGAGCTGAAGCCCTGTATTCTCTGCCTATATCCCAACAACTGAGAACCTAAAGCAGCCACAGGAATTTCTGAGACATCACTTTCTAGCCAGCTTCTTCCTTTGGTGTGATCGTCGCTTTGCTCAGCTTGCTCTGCTGGGTCCTCCATGTCAGGAGCAGTCCAAAGGAGCTTTACATCTCCTTTCAGTTCAGGTATTAAGGCTCTAGGCCCCCCAAGGAGAAATGTGCTCTGCTAAGGCTCCCACATCCCCCAGCACAGCTTTGATGCACTCACAGAGTCTCTGAAATCTGTCTGTCTCATTATGTGGCGTGGATACCCACCTCCAGCAAGTTTCTCAGAGGGCAGAGAAGTAAATGACTTTTCTGATGGCTTCCACAGCCTGTGAAAAGCCAGAGACATCTACAGAATAGTATTTTTGCTACACCTTTCTTTTCAGCCTTCTCATCTGTGGCGCCTTTAGTGGGCAGAAGATCTGAGCATCTTGGACAAGAGCCTACTTGATCATTCCTTTGTACATCCTCCTCATGCACTGGGCAGGAAGGACCGCTCACTTTTCTACAAGGAACACTTCAGGACATCATAAAGACTGTGTTTGTTTCTCCTCAGGGTATTCTGACCTTTTAAAGAAAAGGAACTCAGAATGCAGCTGGATTGTAAGAATCACTCTGCTTCTCTTCACCACTTCTGTTTGCTAACAATGGGTTGCCTGTTTTTAGATAAACAATAATTTAAAATAATGGTGAACACAGAGATGTGTATTTTGTTCCAAAGCATGCATGTACAAGTGTCATACTGTTAACGCTGGGACCACAGGCGGATAGTAGATGAATAGTAGGGCAACTAAGAGCTGAAATGCGAGCCTAGACCCATTCCCCTACTAACAGGAAAATTATAAGGTCTGTCATGATTCAGGATCAAAAGAGAAGGATTTGCTGTTGTGTTTTAGCCATGAGCAAGGGGAGATTTGTCTCATGGTGATTCCAACATGCAAAGTGTTCCTGGAGGAATATGTCCTGTTCTTCAAGGGCTGTTTTACTCTGGAGAAGATTACAAGCTCAGCAGAGGGTGGTCTTCTATTTGCTTCCAGAATTTCATTGAAGATAAAAGTGACTTTTCAAGAAAAGACCAAATCCTACTGATGACTTTCCCCTCACTAAAAAGCCATGACAACTCATGGGTTGTTTCTGGACAGGCTTTGCCAGCTGGGTTTGGGTCTTGTTTGAGACCTGGAGTTCCAGTCTCCCTTTCAGCTGCAGTACAATGTCGAGCAAGCAGAGGAGTTCTCTTGAGGGACTGCTGCCTGCCAGACTGAGCTCATGAGGAGTGAAGGATATCCCTTCAGTGCAGCTTCTGAGGAGCACAGTCCAACAGAGCAGCCTGTCTCAAGCATTTGTAGTAAGACAAAAACACGGGCTGAGCGGCTGAGCTCCCCTTTCCTGAGAGCTGTGTGCTTGATAGGTACCAGTGAGGTGAGTGCTTGTGCCAACAGCCTGCCATTCAAACTGCAAACACACGCACTCCAAGGTCACCAAGTCACTCACAGGAAGTGAACCAGAATAAACAGCCTCTTTAACAGGCTTTATTTTCTAGCAGAACGCTCCAGCTTTGCTCTCCAAGGGAAGTTGCCTGCGGTGGGGTGCCTGGGGATTTATCTGGCTGTGGTTCAGCTGACTTACACGCTTGGTCTCCTCTCCCACATCTGCTTCCTCTTCCACCTCACACTTGGCATCCTCTTCTTCTGGCAGGCGAGCACAGGGGTTCTGAGAGAGCCAGTTCCCTTCTCTCTGAGTTCAGGTAAAGACTGTGCTGGTTATGTTATCCTAGACTGAATTTTCCCAGCATTTTCCTCCTGGGAAATTAACTTGTTAAGGTGGGTTGCACTTCCATGAAGTACTGGGAACTCCCTGCCAGGATTTTTGTATACAGTACATCCCTGATTTTAACTGGGATTTTTTTCTTTTGCAAAAGCTAGGTGTGCTGTGGTCCTGGGATTTGCAGAGGGGAGTGGGAGTTATATTTGCTGTTATATTTGCCCCTGCCCCACAGGTGTCAACAGCATAATGCTGCTGGGGCCAGCACTGAGAGCACAATGACTGGTCTCGTGCAGGGCCATCTGACAGGAAAGGAAACAGGCCTTTTTCTTACTTCCCACTCACTAAAACAAAGGATTGTTCACAAGGTCTCACACTTTTTCCCAAACTCTGTTTCTCCATGGACAACTGCCACAGTCCAGCATGTACTGATAGCATCAAAGTTTTCCTTGGAAACCCTCCAAAGGATTGAGCTCAGTGGACCACACAATTATTCATACACTGTTTGGGAATTATCTGCCTGAATCAACTAGACTGTTTTTGTTTTTTTCCACTCTGTGACATTGACCTGACACTTCTCTCAACTACCAGAATGCAGTTAACATTTTTCAACTCTTTAGCAGCCAAATTTTATTCTTTGGGCTTCATCTGTGCATTGAATGGCTGAGACAGTTGGTGTTCAGCCTGGAGAAGAGAAGGCTCTGGGGGAGAGCTTAGAGCAGCCTTCCAACACCTGAATGGGGCCTACAATGGAGCTGGAGAGGGACTTTTACCAAAGGCATGTAGTTAGAGAACAAGGGGCGGTGGATGACTTTAAACTGATAGCAGGTTTAGATTGGATATCAGGAAGAAATTCATTGCTGTGAGGGTGCTGACACACTGGAACAGGTTGCCCAGATAAGTTGTGGTTGACCCATCCCTCACAATGTTCCAGACCAAGCTGGATGAAGCTTTGAGCAGCCTGGTCTAGTGGAAAAGCTCCTTTGCATGGTGGGGCTGTTGGAAATAGATAATCTCTGAGGTCCCTTCCAATCCAAACCAGTCTGTGATCCTATGATTACTAGGCACACCTGCACCCACCCACACACATGCACCCACTGGAATAACACAAGCCCTCCAAGATTAACCTCATTTATTCTCATTTTAAAAATATACTTAACAATTAGATGTGCCTGAGCAAGAAGGGAATGTTTAGAGAGGTGAAAAGTCCAATCACTTCTTCAAGACTTGCTGCAGGTCTGATCATCCAAACACAGAAAGATGGGACAGAAACACTCAGTGGCTAAACTAATTACCTGAAAAATAGACTTGAGACATCCTTGTTTCAGGTTGCAGCAAACCTCTCCATGGTGTTTCCTTACCCTGAACCTTAGATCCATGAAAATCTGGGAGAAAAATTGCATGAATGTGGGATGGCTTGCTGGGTAAGCATCTTATTGCAATTTTCTGCAGAGATTATTATTTGAAACCTCCCTGAAGAACCAATTGTGATGTTGTGGGGCCCATAATGGGGATTTAACCTTTACAATATCCTGTTTTGGAGCATGTTTCTGGCCCTATCCCTCACCCCTTTCTGCATGTCATTCACAGGGCAGCACCAGCTGAAAAACAAGAGGGAATTCTGCTTTTCTGGCTGCTCTCAGGCTTCATTGTCCAGTATATTGACAGCTTGTACTGTCACATGCTCCTGCTGCAACACAAATGTCTGCATGATTTCTATTGCTGCATGATTTTATCTTGATGGGTGTGCTATTGGGAGAATGCATTTGTCTTGCAATATCTTTATTTGACAGTTTGGATATTTACTTTTGCTGGTCTGCAAAATGGTTTGGATGCCTCATATTTGGCTAAGAGGTTCCAAAACTCCAGACTGGTACCTTTGCTTGCTCACAGTCTGCCCACCAAGTGCTAAGCAGCAGTGGCTGCTGGAGGAGACAGTCAGTGGGGACAGCATAGCACTGTGTAGTCATGCTGAGGCCACGTACTCTGAGAGGTGTGGAGGGCAATTCCACAGGGCTTTTCCTTAGGAAACTGCTGAAATACTATTTCTGTACGTGAGAAGGGAAAAGAGCCTGGAAGTGGTGCTCCTTCCAAAGTTTTGAGCTTGTTCCTACCAAGCTTCACTGTATCTTCGTTTACACTGCATTAAAAAGAACTCCATTTTCATTATGTTTAAAACCTCATGGCTAAATATGCTAAAACAAGTCTGATTGCAGTTAAAATCACAGCATGAAGGACTCAGAAAAGCTGCTTGTTGGGAAAGGGTTACTCTATTATTGACAACTTGTATAATAAAGATGTCTCTTCAAGGAGTACCTGTAGGAGAAGGAAATCAAAAGCAGCACCTTGTGGGCAATATGTCCTTTGGTACTGTCCTAGCTTGGAGCTTATAGAAGAACATCTTTACATTCATACAGTCTGAATACGTTGCAATTTAAGCGTGCCCTGGGATGTGAGTATCATTGTTTGTGTTTCTAAAAGTATTCGTTAGCAAAATGAGGCACGAGCGTCAGACTCGAGCTGTGGGAGCTGCTGTGCACTCTCTGCCACTGCCTTATTTTGTGGCCTTGGGCAAGTTCTGTAATTACACTGGGACTCTGTTTCCCAGCCCTGAAACTCGTACAATAAACATCTCCCCACTCACACTAGTTTTCTGTTACACTTAAAGCCAACCACTAACTCTGCCTGTCTCCTTTGTGCCTTCAGCATTAATTTTGGTGAAGTTGTTCATTGTAATAGAGGTTCCTGTGCATAAGGGCAGCAGTGAGGTCTGAAGTGACGAGCAAGCACTTGGAGATGTGTGAGGGAAAGACACTGTGCCATTGCAAACAACTAATTACATTATTATTAAGTTACTGCTGTTTCCCACTGAAAGGATCAGTATTCAGAGCCTGATGCATTCTCACAAGAAATCAATGGGATACAGCATTTGCATTCATTTTTCTGAGAGCTCAGTAGACCCTCAGCCAAGACAGCAAATGACTTAAAATGGTGTTTAAAACATAGTTACTCTGATTATATAGGAATATACATGAAGTACAGCTTGAAATTTTTGGGAAATTTATCCTTTTTTTTAATCTAAGGTTTTATTTTTCTTAAATTAAGCAATAAAAGTGTATAGCTGTGCAGTATTTTTTGAATAGCTTAAATATTGTGCACTTTACCCCTCTGTGAACTGAGCTGCGTCCACTTTGGATGCGATGAGAATTTTTCCCAATTATATTCTCATTCTTACTCTCCTTTACCTCCTTCCTTTGACTCCTGTGGAAATAAGCTGTTCTAGACAGCACCATGGTCTGCACATATTTTGTGATTTCTGTATTAACACGCAGGGACAGATACAGATTACCAGTTTGCTTATTCATCAAAGATTATTTCAGTATTGAACAGTCATTACTATTTCAGATGTCCTGCAAAAGGAACATCAAGCTCTCAAATAAACAGAAGGAGAACTGCTGAATTTCATGCTAGCACTGGTACATGCCACTAGGTATTTCTTGCCCTTTCTACTTCAGTTCAATAATTCCCTCTAAGTATGCTCCATACCCCAGTGACTGCCACGGTATGCTGCTGAGCTAAGTCAGCAGCGCTTCATGGGTGACAAACTCCAGGATTGTAGAAAGTTATTACCAAACTAATGGGACCAAGAACTGGATTTTTGGAGGCACAGGATCAGTAGCAGGTATAACAAGGGAGTTACTCGCTGTGGTAAAGCACTGCTCCTTCCTCCAAAGCATTATGCAGTTTTCCCATTTTCTACTAAAGCATCTGTACTAGAGGGTGCTAAGGGGAAGATGCTGGATAAGGGAGTGGTATCATCTGTTGTAGCATCTCATTTTATGAAATATCAAAACTGAAAGTATCTCTCTGGTGCTCCAGCTATGCTAATTATTGTAATGTGACCACAAATAGTAGTACACATTTTTTGGTAAACTAGCAGGGCTGGAGGAAACTGCACTGATGTGTTGCTGCTTTGCAGTTCATTCTCCCTGAGAAGAAAGTAAACAGAGAAAAATAGACTGATGCATTTTATTCATATTCCAGTCAGCTGCATTTTTCAAGGTTTCTCAGATCCTAATAAGCCATCCTGAAGATCATAACTGGCATAATATGAAACTTGGACAATTAGAAATTTATAACAGCACTTATTTAGTTGGGACACAGGCAAATAATCGTTGTTTTTTGTGGACCATTAGTGCTTGCATGTAAGGGAAAACCTAAAAACACTGCAGAGCAAAAGATACAGATGATCTTTAAGGCAGAACAGTGGATTAGTCTCCCCTAGCTTCTCAACTCTGTGTGATATGAAATCTGCTATTTCTCCATGAATTTTTATTTAGAGAAGAGATATCATACTAATCCTTCAGGATCAAATAAGCAATAGAGAATTTCAGACAATTTCCCCAAGACAAACCTGAAAAAAGATGTTAGGAAGGTGCATTTCTTTCTGTTCTACTCCCTAAGATGATGGATGAGTAATGCCAGTTGGTGTTTTGTTAGCACATATGTCTGTGTTTGTTCATTTAAAGAAAACAAGACTTAAAATTTTAACGTAAAATAAGTTAAAAGGGGAAGAATGGAAAAGTAGATAGCCCTCTGGTTTGGTGCCCAGAGCAAACCTCTAACTCATGTTGAGGAAAAACCTCCTGGTCAGCAGCCAGGAACTTATTATTCCAACAGGTTTATTATCATGTTTGTTCTACAGTGAAAGATGGTATAAAAACAAGAGTCGCCCAGAGACATTGTGTTTTGCTGGAACGAAGCAAGAACATTCTCAAGAGGGCTTCTTGTTGTGCAATACAGCACTGTGCAGTTATCCAAGCATTATAAAGGAAAAAATTCCAGTACTCATAAATTTGTCACAGCTCATATGAGATGTGCAGTGACACCAGACCAAAATCTGCTCCTGTGTGAAGATGAGACATCCAGAAAAATACCCTTCTCTTCCAGTGGAGGAACTCTGGATTTACATGAGAGCAAATCAGCAACAAATTCAGCCTATTGTACTCTATCTTGTTATTGTTTTTAAGGCACAAAAGACAACTAACAGAACAGAACACTAAGTTCTGTCAGAACTGCAGCCCCCAAACAGGCCTATTGTAGAAAGGGCTGCTCCACTCTCAGGACATATGATTGACACTTTGCTGAAAAATTACAAGCAACTTTTAAAAATGCAGACCTCTAAAGTACATAGCTGAATTCTTGTTGAGGCTATTAAATGAAAAGGCATTTTCATTAAGATGGAAATCCTGGCCCTGTTGAAGTCAATGACAAGATTTCTCCTGGGTTGGTGGGAGCCTGGGTTCCTTCATCCATATTTTAACGCATCACAGCTCATTCTCCAGGGGAAACAATGAGCTTTCAGGGAAAGATTATATTTTCCTTAAATTTTGCCTTTCTGAGTGGTTCTTGCCCCCTTCAGGTAGCAGAAAATCTGAGCGTAGATCCCACTTGTAGTCTATGATCTTACCTAAGGAAGTAAATGCTAAAAAGAACAGGGCAGAAACCTCTTCCTATTGCTTAATAAGCAGTTTTGATTTCAGAGCCAGCAAAGCCAGTACTTTTAATTGAATGAGTAATGTTTTTCCACTATTCCCGATCTTCTGTAAATTAATTACTAACTGTTTTCAGCAGCACCCATCTGTGACAAGCGTGATTAGGAGACTGAGTCAATTATGAGATCACCCCAAATTGATACCAAATGCAACAGGAGTGAGGGAGCAGCTGCTTCAAATGTGAGGTGAAAAGGTTTTGAAGCTACTTCATGTCCCCAGGTAAGCAGACATACAACCTGAATCCTTGTACTATGAATCACATTGTGCCTAACAATTGTTTTTTTGTGGTTTGCTTTGCAGAATAAATGAAGCTTGCTCAGGTTCTTTTGTCCCCAGTAACCTTGGTAAAACTATATAGCCACTTCTGGCCTTTATGCCATCTTGTTTTCAGATCCTGATTATTTTTTTCCTCCTGCCTTTTCCAGAACTCTTCTCAAGGGTATTTCATATTTCATTTAAGGTCTCCTTTCTATCTCACACAAAGAGATGACTAAATGTAACACCTCAAAAGAAGCTAGTTCTGAACTGCTCATCACCTAGGGAAAACATTCTAAAAGGTTCTTGAGAGCAAACTGTAGAGAGAAATTGGTGCTCTGTAGAGCTAATACAGCTACATGCTGTGAGGATACTGGGTTTGGAAAAATATACCGCTTTCAGAAATTCCAGAAATGAGTGCTGCAAAAAATGCGATGCTTTCATTACATATTGTATGGTTTAGGTCTAAAGCCCACTTTGTCATTTCTTTGATGTTGGAGTGCATGAAATAGAGGCCTCTCTGAGTCCCACAGAGAGATAAAGGAATGCAGGGATTGAATTGGAACCTTTACAGAAACTGAAATATATTAAGCCACACAGACATGAAGTAGGAGTGTAAGTTTTAGTTTTAAGTAAGTAGAAATATATCTTAAGTGCCTTAAGAGACTGTGTTAACTAGAAAAAAGCCCTAAAGCCTAGCTTAAAGTTCAGTAGTGATATCATTCTCAAAATTAACTTAGCTCCATACATAGAGAAAACTTAGCAGAACATTGCTTGCATTTCCAGGCAGAACAGATAGAACTATTTGCATGAATAGATAGAACTATATGTGTAGATTTTGTGTAAAAACTGACACTACTTCTGCACATTAGATTTAGGCCCAGATAGAGGTAGGAAGAATGCTTTAGGATCGTGTTTTTAGCTGATTGGATGATTTATGAATAAAATCCCCCTGCATTGGGGTGCAAAAAAAGGTGGCAGTAACTTCTGGTAGCTGCTATTGCTTCTGCTGCCTCTGCTCAGAACATCAGGACTCTATGCCAGAAAGCTTTTAGCACAGACTTTAATACTCTAAACTCTTTGCCTTTGAGGCTGACGTATTCATGCAATAAACAATTTTACAATGACCAACAACAGCTCCTGTCTCTTTGAAGGCCCAAGACTCATGAATAACTCGACACTTTGATCCTTAGAAAAAGACCCCAGGTATTGTTCAGTGTTGGTTGGGAATAATGAAGTTTCTCTGATCCTTTGGAACTGTACTAGTGTTCTGCTTCCCGTGTGTGTAACTGAACTACATTAAACCACAACAGTGTGTAGGATTTGGTGCCATGGTATAGTTAAGGTGCTGGGGCATGGGTTGGACTCAATGATCTTAAAGGTCTCTTCCAGCCTAGTCATTCTGTGAATTCTGTGGCATCCCACATGAAACAGGTCTGTTTCAGATCCATGATTGCAGCAGGGAGCCAAGGACCAGACCCCCAGCTGGAGAAAACCACTTGAGGCCTCTTGATTTTAATGGGAGGCTGCTGAGCCACACCACTCCAGCATCCAGCCTCCTCATCTTGGGAGGCAACTAATTACAGCAAATAATTAGGTTTCCTCATCCTCAGCAGATCCATTCAGTGATCTGTTTTAGTACTCCTTCTACAATAGGTTTTCTGCACCCTCAGAAACTCTTCAGAAGCCCCTTCCTCCTAGTGATCCTAACAAGCAATAGTTATTTTTATTTTCAGGCTCACCATTTGTCAAAAAAAAAAAAAAAAGCAGCTATTTGGCTTATTTGTAAACTCTTCTGAGGGGGTGAAAGTAGATCTTTGAACACCTTCATATTTCACAGAGAGCCTTCAGGGTCTCTCTTTTTATTTATTAAGGTCTATGTTGCAATGATTGGAAAACCTGTAACAACACATGCTAATAATGGTACATCACAAAAGAACAAATGTCTAGCAAGTGCTTGCTTAGTCCATCTCTAGGGAAAAAAAAAAAAAAACAAAACCAAAACCCCAGTGATTTCCAAGAACAAATGACCACCTTCTCTGTACCAGACTCTGTTAATTACAGCACAGCTGCTCTCATTCTGCAGCAAAAACTGCATCAGTGTGTGATAAAAACCAAAATGAACACATTCTTCCCACCTTTTTTTAGCTGACTGTATTTTTAGCAGACATTGTTTTGATATTGTGATTATAGAAAGCAAGAAGAGCCAGAGCCATTCTCTGGAAAAACACTTTTAAGTTGCTTTAGCAACTTACTTGTTCCCAAGCTACAGCTTGTAATATGCTATATGGGAAAAAAAGGACAATTTTGAAGGCACTGAACTGAGGGAAAGTCTTTAGAATTGTCTGCTGATGCTGGGAAGCCTAGACATAGTCTTTTTTTGGTCTAAAGACATACTGGGGAGTGAGGGGTTACAATCTTGTCCTGCTATACAAAAATTTTTCTGGTTTCTCCTGTTCGTGTGTCTAGGGCCTTATTCTAAACTGTATGTGGGGCTGGTGCCAGTCAGGGAACTGTTTGGATTTTCTGGAAAAAAATAATAAATTTTTGTTCCCAGCTGAGAATGAAAGGGAATGAGGGGATGAAGCTGTCTGTGTGTATGACACATATCCCCAGAATAAGCTGCTCTTCTATTTGGGTTAGGGTTAGGGTTAGTGGTCTGCTCTTCTGTTTTGGTTAGAGCAGCTGATTCCCCCAGATCTGCCACGGGCAAGATGTCAAGGTGAGGCAGTGGGAGGAGATGGTACCTGTGCTGCAGATGTGTTCCCTAACTGCCAGGAAGCAATGTTTGCAGTGCTTGATGGTGCAAAAAAAGCCCTCTCAAAGCCATTATCTGCTTCATGTAGGCACCGCAGTCCTGTGAGTGCACAGGCTGGCCAGAAGAGCAAATAAACAATGATCTTTCATAAAGCACCAGGTGCCTGACTGGGGTGATTGGTTTGATCCCCTGTGGAAGAACTGTCCAGAGCACCAAATAAACAGACAACTGCCAGTGTATTCCCATACAAGAAAGAATTTTCTCTGCTGTACTCAAATGGCAGCCTGGAGAACTCATCAACACTGAGCAAAAAGCTCCTACCAATGTGTAGGATGAAGACAAAGATGCATTTTATCTGCTGTGTAAAAAGGACTCAGATGGATTTTGTGTTGTGATGCCCACATCTTGTTGTTTTATTGATGACTGTCAGTGTCAGAATCCGTGAGTCTATGTAGTGGGATGGTGTCAAGTCATGGGAAGGAAGAGCCTGGGAGAAAAAGTCCAAAGAAACAAAAACTGCCTGGCTCTTGTCAAAACAACCCTTTGATGATGAGATGAGTGACAAAAAATGGGAAGGAAGGGGGCGACAGAGCTGCTGCCTTTCTGAGTTAAAATAAGCCCCTTCACTCTATAATTCTAAAATGCAAAGTCTTGAAAAAATGTGGTTCCCAAGGAAGAGAATAAAATGACCTGATGGCTGCTAAAGCCACAAGATAAATGATTCAAATGAACATAAAGAACAGCATAGTGAGAGGAACAATATTTAGCGGTGTGTACATGTACAAAAGGGAAAACTGCTGTGAGACAATTAATAGTAATTCTATCAAGACAGTGGGCCAATCTACTGCACAAGAAAGGTTCAACATTTTTGGGGGACTACCAAAGTGAACTTAATTTCATTAATTAAGAGACTGAAATGTTTCTTTGGAAATTGTTCTTTGCCCTTCTTCTCAGGCAGTGCCAAGAGAAAAACCGACAGCAGAGGAGATATGGGAAAAAAAAGAAAAAAAAAAGAAAAAAAAGAAAAAAAAAGAAAAAAAAAGAAAAAAAAAGAGCAGAGAGGTTTTTAAATCATCTCAATGGTGAAACAGATCTTAAAAATACCAAGAACCAGGACAATTAAGAAATAATTAGTGGGCACCGAATACTGTTCAAAAGAACAACATTAAACAGGCTGACTTCACTCCATTCATCTCTTCCATCTGAGGAGATTTCCAGGGATAAACAATGGAGGAGGAGGGAGTGGCATTAAAGTGTTCACTGGAAGACAGTTAAATGTATGAATAGCAGGACACATCAAAGAAGTAGTGATAGAAAAGCCCAAGCAACATAGCTGGAGCAATGAGCAAAACATACAAAGAAAACTTTTGGACTGAGTATAGATGAACAAAGTCATGTAGTCCATCAACTTGTCTTCTGTTGTTTGATTTCTGTTATCCTAAAGGAAATGCAGTTTATTTACATCCTCTGTAAACTGGCAAGTCTGCTTCAAAGATAACAGATTTTGCTTTAGTATTTCTTTCTAATGAAAAAAAAGTTGCAATTACTGAAATATTTGACTAATGTACAGGACACAACATGAAGTCAGAGATAAGAGTAAGATGTAGATGATTCAACCAGCATCAGGACAAATAGGATATGGACAGAGACCTTATGTGATAGCTCGATTCTGGCTAACATCACAGCAAAGCAAATTAGTTTTCTTTTGATCAGCACTATTTTTTCCAAACAAATATTTGCCTGGCTCCTCACTTGGATCAATAGGGAAGCAGGTAGGTGCAGAGAAAACTCCAACCACATTAAAAGTCTAAGTCCATTTCAGTAGTAGTAATTCTAAGTATCATTTCAGGTTAAGGCTTGAGCACCCCATGCCTCCAGTGTGCCCTGATATTGAAGTGTGGGAGCTGCCATCTGAGAAGCTCCTTTTTGAGGCATGGCAGATCCTACAAGCTGCAGAGGAAGCAGCTTGAACATTCATCAGAAAGAAACACAGAGGTTGGAAGAGTCCAGCTTCCTGCTGAAAAAAAAAGCAGGGAGTCTCCACAGCAGCACTGAGAGTTTATATCTTTCAAACTTGGTGGCCCAACATTGTAGAGTTGCTGACTTCATGCTTCTTGCAGAAAGCTTCTTATCCTTACTCTGCTGAACTGTTTACCAGACCTGTAGGCCCCATTTTCCTATGGAAAAGAAATAAAAAACAGAGTTAAGTTCACACATCAGATCAGCTGCCATCCTCCAAATGCCAGGGATTGTGTCCAACTTAACGGTATAGCAATGACTGAGAGCTGTTATCAACATGGATGTACCGAACATGCATATATATTAAGACAAAAATTGTGGGTAAGAAGGGAAAAAAGCCAAACCAAAACCTAAATCATCTCTAGCCTGATCAAGCTTTTTAGAATTTTGCTGGCTAAAGAATCTGGGAGGGGGAAAATTTCACAGGAAACAGCCCCATTGAAAATATGTTTGTGGAAAAATGGTCAGTTATTTATGAGTCTTTAAAAAAACCCAAACATAATTTCCTTTAGAAGGTTTATATTACTCTTTCCCAATGAGTGTACTGTATTGATATCTGTAGGAGTAACCTGGACTCTACAATATTGTCCCTTGGAAAGGGCTGCTGTTCTGAGCAGTTCTAGTGGGCAGGCTTGATATGGTTAGCAAGGTGAAAGGAATGAATCCCTCATTCCCTGCAAAATCCTTCCTGCATTTTTTGTATTCTCTCTCTCTGGATTCTTCCATAAAGCCACACTATACATAAGCATGAGACTATGGCTTATCAATTCTGTGCCGTTCCTTAGAAAACAATCAGCAAAACCTTGTGAGCTGTCTTCTTGCTGTTTTTACACCACAGCAGTTTTTGCAGCAGAGGATTGCAGTGCTGATTTTAGCATAAATCATTAGTCATTATTTCTTTCAGCAAAGGCTTTGACAGCTTGCTGTAGTGTAGTGTAGTGGAATATTCCACAGGATGACGAAGAAAACATATGCTCAAGGATCTGTGCAAGATGCTAATTGCAACAGGGCATGAGGACAGGTGTGGGAACATGGTGTAGTACACTACTTTCGGTGACACACAGACCATTCCATTCTCCAGAGGTCTTGCACTTCATTTATTTTTGGGAAGATATTCTGTAAAACTATCACAGATGGGAAAGAGAAGAGACAAGCAGAATTGGCAGCATTTTATGATATTTTACACTACTGCAAAACAGTAGGGAACTCTGGTTCATAAAGTAAATCAATATTTAAGGTTCTTCTTTCTGAATGCTCACAGCCAGAAGAGAGGTTTTGGGCATCCTGTTCCCCCATCTGTACACCAGTTCAAAATGAATCATCTGCACTAGTGGACAGTGAAGAGAAAAAGGGCTTCCACAAAACAGCTTTTTTAAAGAAAACCTCTAAAATTAAAGCATAGCCATCTGTCATGGTAAAGCTTAGATACACTTTTCGCCTTCAGAGATCTTTACAAGCATTGACTAATTAGTCCTTGGGACCTAAAAGGACACATTTTTCCCCTCAATTTAGATTGAGAAGACAGCAGGGGCATCTTGTATCCTGGGGCAGGAATTTAGGCTCCCTGCAAGGCAGGAGAATTGCAATCCTTTTGTAGTAGTCAATGCTTTCTGGCAGGGGGGTGTAAATTTAAGCACTTCTACCACCATTTATGCACTTGTGACAAATTAAGGACTTGATTTCCCCCCCCCCCCCACACAAGTGCTGCACAATCAGATGATTCTATTGGCTTATGAATACTAAATGTCCAACTTGAGTAGGAGCTGCAGATGTTCAGTCCTTTTACTGTTAAGCCATTAAGAAGGGTGTGAGTGAGACATTCACAGTAAGGAGTCCATCGATTTGTCAGTTGAACTGGAAAATATTTCCCATGCTCTGGGTTTTTTTGAGTTGATTTGAAAAATATTTTATCTTAAATTAAATTTAAATATATTTATCTTTATAAATATATTTGTATAAGTATTTTAATTTTTTAAAACTTTGTTGTGGTACCAAAATGATTTTCTGGTACCCCATTTTATTTTATTTCATACTGAATAAAATATTTAATTTTCTGCATTGTTTTAAAGAATAGGGCTTTCAGATAGCTTATGTCTTGAAAGGTCACAAGCTGTCATGTTTTTTCACTTAGAAGTGCCAGCCTAAAAATTTTCTCTTTTTAAAAAAATAGTATTTTAAACCAAAGTATCCATCAAGTTTGATAGGAATACATGAAAAGTTGTTGTTGACTTAAAACCACACTTCAGCAAATAGATAATTCTCCTGTCTCTGACCTCAGGCTTAGAAACTGAACTTGTGACATTCACAGGGTGATGGTAACTCTCCAGATGAAAACCTTGGATTCAAACTCTGCTGGTTCAGGCCAGGGCATTTGAGGGACTGCAGCCTCCAGTCATCTGCCTCGCCCTTTGCCAGAGATTACAAGCTCCACAGCAAAGAAAATTTGCCACATAGCTACAGCAGCTCATAAATACTTGTAAATGCCCATTTGCAGTTCATCTTTAAATGCCAGGCAGTGGACCAAGGCTTCTGCTTCCCATCTGTACCAGTCTGACTGACCAAACCCTACACCACCCTTGTCCTCCTCTCCACCCTTATCACTGTCATCTGGGAAGAAAACCTGCCCCAAAGCCTTGCCAAAGGATGGCCTTGCTCAGATCAGGTGAAACAGGCAGGAAAGCAACATGGAAAAATGTTGAGAGGTACAGGAAAAGGTTAAATAGAAAAGATGTAATGCAGTGACCACCATGTATTAGCAATGAAAAATATTGAAGGCTCTAACTTCAAGGCCTTGACAATAAAAGCAGACAGTCCTTTGAGCTATGGAATAAAAGGAGGACAAAAAAGGGAAAAAGACAACAGGAGGCATGAAATATGTAAGTACTTAGGAGAACCATATTAAAACATGAGGGAGTAACAGACTAGTGAATCACCTTCATCAGTTCATAACAGGACACAGTGCTACCTACAAGACCTTTGCCTGGGCTTTTCAGAGTTCCTCTAATTTAGTATAGTCCAACAATGATGTGAATAATACATAACTCTTAGAGCCTTTCCACTTCTCTGAAGAACTGCGTGCACTGAAGTGAGTTGTTTGGAAAATTGCCGCCCAGTTTTTGTATATGTCTATTCTAAATGGACATTATGTAGGATACTGTGCTATCTAAGGGATGTGTGCTCAAAGGTTAGGATGCTTTAAAAAGTTCTTTTTACCCAGCTCTGAAGCGTCATGAATTTTTTTGGCAGGGACAGGTATTTTCAGCCATGAGCATTACACTCCTCAAGAAATATGCAAAATAAAATGTGACAGCTGGGCAAAATATTTTATAGGCAAAGTGACTTTCCGTAATAATGGAATAATAAATGCAGAAGGGAGAAAGGCCAAGTGCGAATGCTGAAAGGCATTCACAAGTGCATTTGTGCTGCTTCTGCGGCTGCTGCTGGAGTGCCACTTGTTTGTGTGGGTTCATTCAGTGAAGCAGCTGGAGGTAATCACCTCATTAGAGAAGTGGGCATCCAGCACACCTTGGAGCAGTGATTTTGTGCTCTCCGTCTACTGCTGCTCTGCTGCCAGCAGTTGCTGTTCATCGATTAATGTTATGAAGGAATTAGAATGGATGATAGACAGAATAGTCTGTTATTTCCAGCAAGAAAAGTGAAAAATCTGTCAAAAGACTTGTGAGTAAATCCTAGGGAGGGTTTGCTTGTGCAGCCCTATTTGTCATGCTGTGACCTGGGACAGGAGAATCTGAGCTTGATTAGGAATGATTTGTGCTGTGTCATTGCTGGAGACAGATGTTGCACTACTTCTCTGATTTTGTCTGTACCTGCTTGTTTTCCTTACATGTTAAACTCTGCATTTTGGGGAATGGGTGGCATTCATCATGAGTTTGGGTAGTGCTTATCTTTCTTGCTTGTTGACGTCCTTTTTGCCTATTGAGCACAGCTGCTCTACAGAAAGAATGGAACATTTCATAAGGGCACGCAGTGATAGAACAACGGGGTTTGGTAGATTTAGATCAGATTTTAGGAAGAAATGCTGTCCTGTGAGAGTGGTGAGGTACTGGAGCAGGTCTCTTGAGCAGCTGTGGATGCCTCATCCCTGGAAGTGCTCAAGGCAGGTTGGGGGGAGCACCTGGTGGAAGGTGTCCCTGCCCAGGGGACACCCAAGGGCAGATGATCTTTCAGGCCTCCTACAACCCAAACTGTTCTATGGGTTTATGATTCTATGAACATGTCTTTAATATTAAAGATCTGTAGTAGTAGATGGCATGGCTTAGTACTCGTTAAACCTCAACTGCACATACAACACAGCTGCTAAATTGATAAAAATAGGCCACTTTTATCAAATATTAATCTGTATAGTGACAAGGTGACTAGAAAATGGGTGAATATTAAAGAAGGTTTTTAGCCTGTTGAAAGACTGAGCAGTCCATAAGTTTTGGAGCTTTTCTTGTCTAAGTTTTCTCTAGGTTTTGTACTGGCTAGTACAAAATGCTATTATTTACAAGGATAGCAGAGGGGGTAAAGAAATCTCAATTAAAATGCAGTAAGTGTCTTCAAAAAGCTAGCTTAGTTGATAATAACTGTGCTGCACTTGCAACAGGAGACCCCAAATGAAATTGGAGTTGAAATATATTGGTTATCTACACTGAGAGAAAAAAAATCTGTCTTGGAGAACTTAGAGCTTAAACTCTGACAAATTTAAAAAATAAACAAATAAGTAAACAATAAACCCTCAACAACAGAATAAAAGGAAAGAAAAGAAAGAGACAGGGGAGAAAATAAATTCTTAAAACTCATACAGTTCACCCACAATTCTGTGGTGGATTAAAGGCTTATACTTGAGTCAAAACCCAGGAGTACCCATTCCCTGGCTGCCCAGCTCTATCCTTTCCAGATGAGGGAATAACAAGAAGATTAAAACAAGTAGAAAAAATATTGGTACTTAAATGTTGTTGAAACACGTAGGAGGCTTTATCATAAAATGTTACAGACATTAGGAAAATCACTGTGTGGTAGAGAAGAAAACATGGCATGCAGCAAACAACTCTGTTATCACTTGGAAAGGTGATCAAAATTCCTCTAGTGCCTTCTCTGAGGACTTTTGATAAACAGCTGGTGTTACACAGAGTGAGGGGGCAGGATTGCCAGCAGCCATACAACCAGTAGCTGGCCAGGGCTGGGAGCCTGCCTGGTTGCTTTCTTTTGTCAATGTGCACAACTAGATATCATGGTCTGTTCCCTAAGATGACTGATAATCAGCATCTCATTCCCTAGACCAAGCATTAAACACTTTTTTCATCATTTGAGGATGATCAGAAGCTGTTTCTACCTAAAGAACTATTTCTCCTCACATCTGTGATGGATGAATTAAGTCCTGGGAATGGAGGGTGAAAGCCACACTCACTGGGCTATTCCTTCTATTGAGTTTTCTTCCATGCAGTTATAAAAATTACATTTAGCTTGCACCAGTGTCACAGTAAAACGCCTGGTCTGTTTTAAACTTTTCTGGTTAGGACCAACATATAATAACCATTGGGCAGCTCCAATGGTTAATTGTTTCCACTGCAACAGAAAAGAAGCTCCCCTGAAGTTCAGAACTTTCTGAACTTCAACATTAAATTGTTTTCTTGTTTTTCTTAAATGTTTAGAGCTCTTTCTAAATTTTTCTTTTTCACATAGAAGCAGATAGTGATTAAATCACTTCTAGATCTTGTTGATCATGAACATGAATGTTAAAAGCAATTACTTCTGTATTCTTGCTGTTCAGGTACTACATATTGAACATGTTGTCCTACAAAATTGTTATTCTATGTCTCTTCACCCTAATATTCACCTAAGCTGATTATGCTATGGAAAGTTTGACACATCTGAAGGACAGGATGCCATCCAAAGTAATGTGGGCAGCAGGGCCAGGGAGGGGATTCTGCCCCTCTGCTCTGGTGAGACCCCACCTGGAGAGCTGCATCCAGCTCTGGGAGGACACAGGAAGGACACGGACCTGTTGGAGTGAGTCCAGAGGTCCCAGGATGGTCAGATGGATGGAGCAGCTCTCATACAAGGAAAGGCTGGAAAAGAGAAGGCTTCATGGTGACATAATTGTGACTCTTCAATACTTAAAGCGGGCTTATAAAAATGATGGAGAAGAACTTTTTATAAGGGCATGTTATGACAGGACAAGAGGCTTCAAACTGAAAGAGAGTAGGAAATGAGGAGGAAATTCTTTGCTGTGAGGGTGGTGAGGCACTGGAACAGGCTGCTCAGAGAAGCTATGGATGTCCCATCCCTGTTCAAGGCCAGGCTGGATGAAGGTCTGAGCAACCAGGTCTGGTGGAAGCTGTCCCTGACCATGGCAGGGGGGCTGGAACTAGATATCTTTAAAGTTGCTTCTAACAAAAAAAATTCTATGAATCTATGATTCTAAGTACTGAAGAGGTTCTTAAAGGCAAACTAAAATACAGAAGACCAGTAAGTGTCAGCAAAAACAATTTGCAGAGGCGTGCTTTTCTTCATAGAAATACATTAGGCTAATGGCCATTCTTGACCTCTTCATTTTCCTGCTTGGCAATGCTTGGATTTCACAAGTAGTGTAATGATCATAAGTATTATAATTACACAGTCTTAACTTCTAACAATTATCTTATTGTAGATATTTAAACAGATGAGATGGAAATAAGTCCATAAACAGACCCAAACTACTTTTTAGAATGAGACTTCCTAGGTTAATTAAAACCATTCTTATGTGAGATTTATTTCTTTTTTCATTAAGCTGGCCATACTGCAAAGGTCATCACTTTCTCAACATACGTTAAATACAAATGAATATACAAAAGCAGATTTTGAAAGTCTGGATAGGTACACTAAAACTGAGTCATAATAACCCTTTCATCATCCTGACCTTGTGTAATTGTCCTGCACCAAATGCATGTATTATGTATACAGATATGAATATAAAATTCATACATATAAGCAGGAAACCAGTAGCTATAATTTAGGGACTCAAGCATGGACATCTGCAAGAATACTGCATTTTAGAAAAATGCAGAAGCTTGAAACTTCTGATAACAGACCATTTTTATTTATGTTTTATTTTTTATGAATTTTTGTCAGATCTTCATGACCTATTAAAAATATCTACTACTCTATACATCCACAGTTTAGATATTAAGTTTTTTTCATGTTCACTCTTTAATCTGTTGCAGAATAATTTACCAGAGAGGAAAGTTCATCACTGCATTATCGCCAGTAGAAAGAAATGGCCCAATAAGCATGGTTTTAATATTTTGTTCCCAGGGCTTAATTCACCCTTCACAAAAATGAACATATGCATAGACAAAATATTCTCATTCAAATACAATAGATTGTATTGTTAAAAAAAGGGAAATTTACCTGTGGATTCTAAAAAGTAAAAATGTAATAATGGTTCTTTATCATGTTTCTATATCACAGATAGCATTGTGGTATGCTTTAATGGTTATGAACAAGGTTCTGTAGGTAATACTTATATACCATTAAAATACTGGTATTCATAAAGCCTATAAGCACACTAAAATCCAACCATCTTTCCTATTGGGTGTAAAAAAGGCAATTTTGGATAATTTTTGTATCAGGAAAGTTTTGGCCAGAAGTACTATAACAAAACTTCAAAAATTGTCAGGAACTCTTTTATCTCAGGATCTAAGGTGTTCACTGTCAGAAGTGACTAATGGCTTTGATGATTTCTACAGTTTTGAGGTCAGTCAAGGGGAGATTTCAACAGGCCGGGTTTCTACAGGTGATTAATACCTACTGGACTATCCTGCAATATCTTTGTTGTCAGCACAGCCATACAGTAGTTCTTCCTGGAAATTCTTTTATCTATCTATCTATCTATCTATCTATCTATCTATCTATCTATCTATCTATCTATCTATCTATCTATCTATCTATCTATCCATCCATCCATCCATCCATCCATCCATCCATTTATGTCTCTTTAAGGTTCTAGCTGAAATAGGCACAAAAATTAAAATGCTTCATTCTTGGTGTTTTCTGTTCCTGCACTCCCTCTTCTGGCTTTCTAGAATTATCTGGCAAACATCTTATGCCCATGTTTTATGATCCACTCTGATTTTGGCTGTAAACACATCAGCTGTAAAGTTAAGGTACACTTTCGTAACAGACATCAGAAAAGGGACTATTACTAAATAAATCAGGAAATTACCATAGCAGCCAAGTGCTTCTGTACATATCTATCCTGAGTAGAGGTTCCCTGGACTTTTGAAGACCAAAAGTAATCCCAATCTTGGCTGCCATACTGTGGATATTAGATAAGAATAGGAATGAAGAGAAGGTTTCATTGGAGTGCTCTCTCCAGTTTTCTAGCTTGTTCTCTTGAACTGTGCAGTAGAATTTTGTTTTGAATTTTTTTCCAGAAGCTAGTAGAATTTTTTTTCACAAGTTTTCTTTTAAACTGTGTTACAATAGCACTGGTAAATTACCATTCTCCTGCACTGTTCAAAATCCAACTATTATGGTAATATACAGCTGAGATCAATTTAAATGATTTTTGTTGTTGAGCATGAGAGAAAATTGAAACGTGAAGAATGAAATTTTGCATTTTAAATTTTGTTCACTCTAAATATTGTTCCAAACATCTTTCCAAACACTGTATATCTGTATGTTTACCTCCCTTGTGACCATACTGGAAAACTGACCTGAGTCAATCTTGGAAAATGAAATAAACATCATCCTCTTGCACACCTTGTATTGTATTTACTATGCCCTTTTCTAAGTTGTAAACACTCTGGTTTCTATGTGAAGCACCAAAATGCATGTAACAAATGTAGGGGAAAAGTCTCAGGATTATGGAAACTGTTCAAATGCAAACTTAATCACTCTTTACTTGCTGTGGTTATTATCCCTCTTTCAATAAAACTTTTACTTAAAGCTTTTTAAATCTGTAAGAAACTCTTGAGATGGTTTGATAAGTGTTTTCAGCGTATTTAATATGAAATATATTACATATGGACCTCATGTTTTCAGTGTTGGAGTTCTACCTTAATAAAACAACATGAAAATGTGATTAAAAATGTATATTTAACACAGGAACCAGTGTATTAATTTCAGTATGCAAAGTCCAGCTTCTCCATGAATTTCAGTGCTCAAGGAGGTCCTAAAACTCAATGGCTTCCCTTCATGCTCCTTGATTGAAGGGAATGCTGCCATGGTGAAGTTTTAGGATGCAGAATGGTGATGTTTCCTGCCCAGCTCCCCCAGCATCCGTTGCTGTCACCTGTGCCACACACCTGCCTGAAAGCTGCCAGAGGAGGGGGGACGAGGCAGGCAGTTTCTACGTGCACGAAAAGGAGCTTCCACGGTTTTGGGGTCTACTCTTAGCCCCTGTCACTTAGTGGAATCTCTGCTCTAGTCCTATAAAAACAGTCATCTGTGACTCAGGTGAGTCATGCCATTTATTGCCTCACACCGGCGTATTTGCTCAGATCCAACACAAAGTGTTTGCTTAGATCTGGTGTATTGCTGTCATGGCGCATTACAGTCTAAGGAGGGAAAGAAGTCTCCTTCCTCTTCTGGAAAGCCCACAGCAATTCTGCTGGGTATAAAATCCTAGTAAGCAGCTATGGGACTTTCAGAGCAATGAGCCTCTTAAATATCAGCTGATGCATAACAGTGTTATTGTGGTTTGAGGACTTGGGTGTTGCAGAAGAGTGGTTTTATGGGAAATCACTGGGAATTATTACTCTGCATAAAGATCCTCTTGTATATAATTTTATGCAAGATTAGAATCAGTAATTCTGCAGGTTTTGGTCTTCATGTATGATGGGATAGTTCACAATAAGTAAATTTTGTTACACCACACAATAAAAGTTGCTGTACCACAATGAGGCTTCGTGGCTATCAGTTCTTATCAAAGTGAAGTGTACAGGACTTAAGCCAAAAAAAAAAAAAAGGAAAACACCAAAAACACCACCCTCACTATCTGGTATTAGAAGATATATTTTGATGGTTTGCAGGGTCACATACCCTGTGTAGTTTGTAGTTCACACAACAACTGTGGGTTAAGGCATTAAAGAAAAATAAACCAAAGCTTATTGATCACTTTTCTTTCAGGGGGACGGAGAGCAAAATCAGAGCTCTGATATTTGACTTTTCCAGGAGCAAAACCCACGAGTTGGGCACTCGTCACTCCCCGGCGCTGGCGGGCCGCAGGGATGCTGAAGCGCCGGGGCCTGGGCAGCCGCCGGTACCCAGCGGCGGAGCCGGGCAGGGGGTGCGAAGCGGGGCAGCGGCCGCCCCCTCCCGGCGGGTCCCGGCCCGGAGCGGCCCGGCTGGGCTGGGCTGGGCTCCCGCGGCGGCTCGCTCGCTTCGGGGGCGAACAGACAGACGTGCGCCGCAGCGTGCCCGCTGCAGGGCTGCTCGGCGGCGGCTCTCCGGGAAGGGAAGCGGCATCAAAACACAAACAGCTTTTCAAAGGCAAGGAGATAGCCCCAGATCCCTCGTTTAGGAGCTGCAGGAGGAGGGACGACAGCCGCACCCCCGCACGGGGAAGCGGAGCGGCAGCGGGCGGGGGTGGGAGCGGGTGTCGCCCCCCGCCCGCAGGTGCTGCCGATCCGCGGGACCCCTCAGCGGCAGCTGGCCCGGGGCTGCACATCGCGGCCCGGCCAGCAGGAGGAAGGAAGAGGAAGTGAGAGCGGCGGGTGCCTGTGCGAGCCCCGGGATGGGATAGTGCCGGGGGCAGCCCGGCGCACCGCACCGTGGCGGCGGCGGCGGCAACGGCGCGGAGCGCGGCTCCCGCGGCGGGGGCGGCCGAGCGGCCCCGCTGTGCTCGGGGCGGGGGACGCTGCCCACGCCGGAGGTAGGAGAGCCTCGGTCCGGAGCGGGGACGCGGCAGCGGCGCTGGCCGGGCGGTGCGGGGGAGCGCGGAGAGGCGCGCAGGGCAGCCGGGGAGGAAGAACGGGACGGGGCCGGCGGCCGGCGAGCCCCGCACCTGCCCGGGAGAGCTCCGCAGCCGGTCCCCGCGGCGGGAGGTGCGGGCGGGGGGCGGCCGCCGCGGCTGTGAGAAAGAGGAAGCGCAGCCCTGTGCTTGTCAGTGTGGCGGGGCCTCGGACGGCGGCTGCCGGCGGGGGGGCGGCCCGGCCCGACCCGACCCGCCTCGCCTCGCACAGCGGCTCCTCCCGCTGCCCTGCCCTCTCTGCCGGCCCCCGACCGCTGCCGCCACAGCCTCCCGGTTCTCCCCGCCGCGACTTCGCCGGCGCCTCCGCCTCCTCCCGCTCCGTCCCCTCCTCAGCCCCTCCCGTGCCCCGGGCAGCCCTGCCCGCCACCGGCTGCTCCTGGTGGCCGGAGGCCGCTGGCGAGGGGAGCGGACGGGAGCCGCGCACCTCCGGGCGCGGGGGGTGAGTGGTGGCGGGGCCTCCCCCGAGCCGGCGGGACCGGGGGGCCGAGGGGCGGCGTGCGGGGCAGCGGCCGCGGCCGGACCCGCGGGGGTTAATGCGCGGGGTCGGGCCCGGGCGGAGACTGCGGCCGCAGCAAGTGTCCGCACCGCCGCGGGCGCCGCTCGGGAGGAGAAGGCTCAACTTTGAAGCAAGTGCATCCCCGCAGGCAGCCAGCCCCGAGCTCGGCGTTGGTACCCAGCCGCCGCCTCCGAGGGCATGCCTCCCCCTCGACCCGGCAGCTTCTTAGGGGATGGGAGGGGGCGCGTGTGCTCCTTTTCCTAAGTTAATGCTCACACAAGTGATCAAACCGCTGATGAATTTCAGATGAAATGATTGTTCTGAAATGTGGGTGGTGATTATGCAAAGCCACAGTGTGCAGCCTTGTAGAGCCAAGTGGGTACTGGGTCTAAAAAGTTACATTTGTAAAGTTTTTTTGGCTCAAAGCCTTTGCAAAGTTTATTTTGAATATCTTTTCCTTGCAGAACTAATGCAACTGTTCAGCTCTCCCCTGGGAATGGTGTAAAGTAAATATAGGAGTTCCTGAAAAATAACAGTGAGTACATTTCAAATCAGCAACGTTTTGTTTTTAACTTTATAAGAATATCTCTTAACCTGCCAAGGCTCTAAATGTGTAGCAAACACAGAGAGAATGCCAATGATAATAACAGTGCAGGAAATGTACCGTGTGTTAATTGCTTTAGTATAAACATGGTTGTCTATGAGCTGTGTTTCATGATACTGCAGTTTTGGTGCAATTTCAGCCAGGGATATTTTGAAGTGTATTCATTAGCAAATAGGTTTTCTTTTGCTTTTATCCCTTAGCTGCCTGTTTGCCCTTGGTTAAAATATTTGTCTTTTGGGAAGAGAGGGAAACTGAGTAAGAACTGTACTGAGTCCTGTATCTATGACTGGGGATGTTGTTTCCTCCTCTTTCCCCTTGTCTGTTTCTCCTCCTTTCCCCCAAATGCACGCACACATGCATGCCATCTCATCCTCAGTTATATAATCTTGTAGACATTTATGGATCATTCATTGTTCGCATTAGTCCCATTCTTTCCATGTCATTCCTGCTTGATTGAGTGGCTTAGGCAGAATATTACAGAGGAAAGAAAATACATTGAAATTTACATAAAGTTCTTCCAGTTTGAGCTGCAAGTTTTCTTTCTTTGAAGGTTTTCTTTCCTTGATTCCCACTTTTTTTTTCTTTCTTTTTTTTTTTTTCTTTTTCTTTTTTTAGCTGTCTAAGTAGGTGGTAGGGATCTAATCTGATGACCGGTAACTAGATAAGGAGGAGGAACAGCAGCGGTGACAGCTTGCTGGTAAAAGTCCCTCTTGTGTACTGTTAGCAAAATATCCATTAACGCACGTCATAAAGCTGTTAAAAGTACTGCAGCAGCTTTTAAAACTCACTAGTGAGAGAAAAGAAAGATTAGTATGGTTAAAACAGGAACATGATGTGAAATGGGTATTAGTAAAAGATACTGTCAGTGCAGTCTGTGGATCTGGGTGCGTGAATTGACTCGTCTAGAGGCAAACCTGAATCACAATTTATTCATACTGGAAAGGTTGCACAGGGGTAGATGACTTTCTTTCTCTCTCTTTGTAATCTCTTTAAAACTCACTGTGCACTGCAATACACCTGCCTTCTCTGTGGTTTGCAACTTTGCTTTGAGTATCGTTGTCTGAGGATTTGTTCTAATGAACAATTTGCTGATGGGTGGGGGGGGGTAGAGGAAAGAAAACTGGTTTATATACTTACCATTTTGATATTTTTCCTTATATTCTCCATATGCCAGGAAAAAATTACTAGGTGAAGAGTTCAGACAGATTTTGCTCAGGGGAGAGGAAAAACTCTTACCTGCTTACTTTGTAGCAGTCTTAGTACCCAAAAGTATCTGCAGTTCTGCAGTTGTCATTATATAACCTGACCATTGGCGCTCTTAAAAGCAAGTACTCTGTTTTCTTGCTGTTTGGGTGCAACATACTGTGTTATCCTACAAAGTTATTTTTTAATGCCCTTTTACCCTGGTTCTCACGAAACGCAGCTTATTCTGGTATGTAAAAGTGTAACTGTTGCTGAAACACAGCTTGTGTGCATTGAGCTTCCTGACAGCAATGCTGCGAGGTAGCGAATTACAGATCAAGAGTAACGTGGCGCTCCACCCTTCCTTCCGCTCTTTGTTTTTGTCCACCTAGTAGAAGTCTCTTTGATTTTAAGGTTTGGCTCGTAGACATAGGTTCTCACAATGTCCAGCCTACAAAGTGGTGTTGGAATATGATCTCGTGTTTTCCATGTTGATACAGAGGAAGCAGAGCTCCCATGCTCACACATAAGACTTGTTGCTTTCTTCTTTTGCTATTCTAGATAGCTTCAGTGTGTGATGGAGTGAGTGGCTAATGCCTATAGATTTTTAAGTGTTACTAGGAAAAGGTTTCCCCAGGTCTCTGCTGGTGCACCTGCACACTAACATGCAGTGTTCTCCTATTCCAATAATAAGCTTTTGTTGTTATTGTTTTATTTTGATATATTGCCAGCCACAGTGTTTCTAATTCTGTGATTGTCAAATAAAGATTTGCTTGGGACTTAAATGAGGCCATGAAGTACAGTTTTCCTCTCGAGCTGAGATTTTGCTGTCACTTGATAGTCGGTTTCCTTGAAATAAACAATCTCTTTAAAATTTACGAGCTCTCTTTGTCATGCTGTGCTGTGAATGTTCAGCATGTCCTTGGATTAAAAGAACTCTCCACGTTTGTAGAAGGTGATGGGATTTTGGGAACCCTGGGAGCTAGGAAACATCATGTACCCTTGAATCAAGCAAAAGTACTGTTGTCTCTTCTGGTCTATTTTTCTGCACAGTTGTACCTGGGCCTCATAGACTTTCTCCTCTGCTGTGTCTCTACACTGTCTGGAATGTACAGTTTGAGTGAGAATGGGTTGGTCAGATTTGACTCCCCATTCAGTCATCATTCTATTCAGAAGGAGATTTCAAAAAAAAAGAAAAAGCCTTTACAGTTATGTTGTCTTTGTTGTTGTTTGAACACTTGAATCTACAAATGGCTTTGTAACAGGTATCAAACCACTGTTCAGCAAGCTATGTGCTGTATCTTTAAAAGGTTTCCCTGCTTTGAGTGAGGTTTTCTTTTTAAAGTTTCTTGTATTCGTGGCAAGAGGAATGTGCCAAGTACACGTTGTTAAACTTGTGTCAATTTAACAGAGCAACTGTTTAAGGGATTTAGAATAATTTTTCTTCTACTCAAGTCAGTCACTTTTTTTTTCTTTTCTTTTTCCTCCTCTCTCTTCAAATATAGCAGTGGAAAAGGAAAGAGAAACTAAAAGCAATTGGCAGAAGTCGGAATGTTGGCAAGCATTTGATAGTACTGATCTAAGAGGTGATAATATATATGTGACACTTAAATAAACTTCATGAATATGGTTTTAGAGAGACTAATGGAAGAAGAGTCACAAACTTGCAGAGCTGTCTTTTGCTCAGCATTTTTGCATCAAGCTGTTTGCAAGAATTTGTTTCTGTGGTGTGATCTTTCATTATTGCAAGTGTGAGACACAAAAGAGAGATTGAAGGTAATGTCATAACCTTCCTGCTAGCTTTCTCTGTTTTCTGATCACTGTTAACATAGAAGAGGAATATTAATGAGAAGTCTATGCTCCAGGGGATAGCTAGCATGCTTCCTCTTCTCTTCATTTCACATCTGACAGAGGAAAACTTCTGTGTTCTGGGCCTGCACTTAGTGGCTGGTGCCACACGTGTGGTGCCCATCAGTAAGTAAGGTACTGATTTCTCAGGCTGCTGAGCAGATGGCTTTGTAAAGCACATGCCTGCACTCAAGAGCAAGGTGAACAGGGATTCACGTGGTGCTTGTTTGCAAACCCTTGGAAGTGCATTGATTTATTTTCCCTAACGGCAGGTTTCCAGTGTATTTGATTTGTCCGCAGCAGGCTTGTTGTCAATGGCTGCCAGGAGAGGAAAGTTAATTGTGAGAAGTTAGGGGACAAGGTGTTTTTTTGTTCTGCAATAAATCACACTGCAATGAAGACTTGTAGATACTGCTGGTAGGGATCTCCTATAGAAAAGTGTTTTAGTTTATGTATAAATGAACTCACTTTGGTGCATTTCTAGGGAGTAGGCTATGGAATTCTTTAGAAAGCTGAGTATACTACCTGGAGGTGTTACACAAATATGATAAAGGACCTGTTCTTACCACCTTTGGGGACCTAAGTCTTCTTAGTACTGTTTCTGCTGTGTTCCATTTACAGTCAAATAGCACTGCAAAACTCCACAGAAGCTAGCACTAGCAGAAGGGAGGCAGTGGGAGCTACAACTCTATGCTTAGGGGAAAGACTTCCCTTTTCAGATGGAATTAAGTTGATTTAAAATCTTTGTGAAACATCATCTTGAGTCAAGAGGCTGGGGATGGCGGGGGGAGGTGTAACAGGGTGGAAAACAGGAAAACAAATTATTCCCAAATAGGTTTATTACAAAACTATATCTGTGTCTGTGTGGCTGTGTGTCTTTTCTCTTTTGCTTCTGCTTTCCTTCTGATTTTTATTTCTTTGAGTTAAACTTTCCTTGTAACTTCTTCCTCCATGTTTGCTACTTCTACTTTGGTACCTTATTCTTTGGTATCTATCTATCTATCTATCTATCTATCTATCTATCTATCTATCTATCTATTTATCTCTATCTCAACGCTCATGATTTCAGGGTCTTTGCCCAGTCCTTAAGTTCTTTATCCTGGGAACCTTTAGGTTATTATTCACATAAATAATCATGTTTAAGATTTCCAAAAAAAGCTGTGGCCTGAAGTGTATATCATCTCCTATATTCTTAAAATCTCTAGCTCCAAGGCTTTATTGTACATACCTAATTTGTGGCTGGCATAGGGAATGTAAATCTGTCTCTGAAATCTGTCATCTGTCTATGACATCTCTGTGTCATCAGAGATGGTATAATTTCTTTATCAGCTACATGGATGCACACAAAATAACCTGGCTCTTTTTTTTGTTGAGCTTGCTTCAACTGAAAGGGAGGACAGGTCACTGCTTCTAGGAGAACTTCAGATTCTGGAGATGTGATGGCATTAAACTCTCATTCTTTAATACAGCAGAGGAAGATTATCTAATTTGCCAGAGCTTTTTTGGAAATCCGAGTGTGCATGAGCCTGGACAAAATTCTCCCTGTGAACCTTACTTTTCTTAATGAAAATGTATGAAGTTGACAACCCATATCAAATACATCCAACATTTTGAAGTTATTCAAGAGGAGGGATAAGCAGAGTTTGACAACAGGCTCAAATAATGCTGTCAGCACTTCAACCTACCTCCTTCAGCTGAGATTTTTATGTGTGTTGTCTGAGATTAGACAACTGGTGCTATTCAGGGGTGGTTTACTTCTAGCTCATTGTCAGCCTCATGGTAAAAACGGGAAGAGTCAGGTCTCCTGATGTAGTCTGTTGGAAACTTCCATACAATTCAGTATGTAGTTGTCCTTTCCTGTGACCATGCATATGCTGTAAGTACTTTGTGCATTTGTTTGTGGACTTGAAACCCATCTGGAATCCTGATGGTGACTTGATTTTTGTTTAGATTTGTTTTAACTAACTATTCATATACTCTCAGTACATGCATATATTCTGCTACTTGAATCTGTAGCTGAAGTGAAACTATTGCTTGCCCATTTTTCATTCTCTTCAGCCAATATACATTTATCACATAGTCCAGCAGAAGTTTGAGGGATACATGGGTTTTGGCAAAGATATTTCATGTGAGCAGTTCAGGCTTTCTGACTGGCTAGACTGGCAATTTGCAGTATTCTTCATTGAATCTTGTTGATGGCAACATAGCAGGGGTTACTCTTTAAATTCCTGCTTCATATTTTAGGACAGGCAGTAATCCACTGAGGTTGGGTGATGAGGAATTTATAACTATTCATATAATATCCTCTGGCCAAACAATAAATTTTGATTTGCACATTTTTTCTCTAGTAATGAGAAGAGAAAAATGTCTATGACACAGGTTGATATAATACAATTTTTTCTCTTGGTGCCAGTGAATGTACTTGTTACATACCGGTGCAGTCTTTTCCATCACTTTGCTTTCTCGTACAATTGCCACATTAATTTTCATAGCAGCAGTTGTGGCTTCAGCTGGAAATTGAAACCTAATAAATGTTGGCTCGGCACATGGACTTTTGGACAAACTTTTTCAGTAGCACTGAGCCAAACCAAGTGAAAAGAAAAATTCCTAAACGTAAGTACTTGTCCTTGGATTCTGGAAAAGATATCTGGTATACCCTAGGCTGTTAAAATGTTGGGGTATTAGTGCTTGTCTTTTTTTTCCCGCCCTCCCAAGTTTTCTTTTTTTTTCTCCTCCCTTCAAGCACCAGCAGACTCATCTGTTGAAGCTCTACCCCCTGTGGTTCAAGTACATTCCTCCTATCAACCTTTTCACCCCACCTCCCACTGTCCCTCTTCACACATGCACCAGAAATCTCTTCTGGTCATCAAACTCGCAAAATTCAGGCCTAGATGTGGGGTCTAATTCTGAGCTCTACTTTATGTAGGTCTAAAATCTCTTCTATAGATATGCATAACTTCTCTTGTTGTACTTAATCTTATTTTTCTAAAAATAAAAAAAAAAAATTTGAAAAAAGGGCAGAAAATCTGAACAAGTTAGAAGTTCCATTGGAGACCAAAAGACATTTAGGGTGGTGGTTGTAACTACTCAGAAAAAGGGAGAAAGGGGGAGAAAAAGGAGCCAGTCAACCAAAAAGTCTACAAAGCAAAATGAGAAGGTCTTTTTCATTTTGGACCGCTTAACACAATTTTTACCATATTTATGGCAAATAAAGATTTGACAGCTAGTGCCAGTTCCAGAAAAGGAGGGAAAGGGCATTAAAAAAAAAATATTCAGACCTTGAAAAAAATAAAACAATTGTTGTTTCGGGTTTTTTTTTGTTTGCTTTTTTCTTTAATTGTAACTAATGTTAGAAGTAGGTCAGTTATGTGATCTCTTTTGAAATAACTGATTTTCATATTTTGGAGCTAAATTTGAAACTTTTCTAAAAGCGCAAATGTGGAAAGCAATTTTGAAAGAGAAAAATAATCTCACTGCCCTGTGTTGCTCTGAGCCTTTCTCTGTCCTGGCTTTTTTCTCTGACATATTTGGACAAACTGTGGAAACTTGGGCATCTGTTCTGCCCTCTATATGAAATGGTGATTTCAGTCTGTGTTTCTTGGATTAGCCTTAAGATGTAACCATGTACAGCATCTTTCATAAACTTTTTTAATATCCAATAGTCTGGGCTTTTATTTCTTGAACTGCTAAAAATAGCCCATTTTTTCCTTCAGCTACCTTAGGAATTTAGCTTGTTGAAACTGTCTGGGTGTGTGTTGGGGTAACAAGAGTTGGTTGTGTCAGCTCTGTTAGGATGATTTTCTGGAAAGTAGAGGTTGCAAAGACTTCATCCCCTGCAGCTGTAAGTGACTCAGAAGACACATTATGATAAAGGAGAAATGTCTGCTGAGAGAGAAGGGAAAAAAATAATCTGCATAATTTTAAATCCAAGTTGGAATTCGAGTTCTATTTTGATACAAACGTATAAATAAAATGGTCTTGGGCTGTTTACACTGGGATTTTACATTGGTCTCCCAGTTTATAGGCCAGAGGGATCAAAACGCCTACAATTCAATGGTGTGTGGATTGAAATTAAACCAGTAGGTTTTAAGATTTTTTTTTCCTGTATGTTCCAAATTGCTTAAATTTTGTAAAACTATTAATTTCACTCTAGAGATGGAGAGGCTTTTAGCTTTGAATTAATTCTGTATAATTAATATACAAAGGTTGAAAAAACCAACTGTAACCTATAGGCTATGTTTTCTAATTAAAGGAATGATGGCATAAAGAAAAAAGCAGTTGGACTTCCCTCCCCTAAATCAGTACATAGTCCACCAAGCTAGACTAGAAAATCAAACTTAAGTCAACCTATAGGTCCTTTGTTTCTAACTAATTGTTCTTGCTGTGCTCCTTGGTCTTCATAAGCTTGGCTAAGGGGATAAGCCTTGCTTTCCTGTCTTGAGGCTTTTTTCTCTTGATCTATTGAAATTCAGAGCTGAGGGCCCCCTTTAGAGAATGTCCTGTGGGTAGCTGTCTCCTCTGTAACAAAGAAGCCCCAGCTGTGGATGTGGATTGAATGGAGAGGTAACCTCTCAGGCTAGCAGTTTGGAGTCATTTAGGAGAACCAGTAGTTTTAATTTAATTTGGGAATGATAAGCCTGAGTCAGTTTTCATACTGCTGATGTCTTGCTTTTGAATTCAAACAGTACCTGGGAGGTCCAGTGTTTCCTGCTACAGGTTGTCTATCAGATATGTAACTGTAGTGGAGTGGCATTGTGCAACTATGTAGTTTTATGAATGTATAAATGTAGTTTTATGATGGAAGAGATATTGTAAATCACTGGTTTGATATTGGAAGAATGTAGTTTTGGTCTTTGCCTCAGGTAAAGCCTGGTGCCCTGAGTGAGTGCATCCTCAGGATGGCTGCCCTCCTGTGTTTCAATGCAAGCAGTGTTCCAACAGGAAAGACGGAGAGGGGAATTCAGGTGTGCCACACAGTGCAGATTCTGGTACGAAGTGCATAACACCAGTTGATAGGGCTCATAAAATATCTTCTACATCTTCTAGCTTCTTCATCCCAGTCTGTTTCCAGCAGCCTCCTCTGTGTCAAGATAGACAAGTGTTAGTTATGGATGTATAATTACAGCTATACACATAATTAACTGTGCTATCAGAAGCAGCCAAGGGGAAAGAGATTTGTGGTGTATGTGTGTTGCATGGTGGTCCATGTGTGTTGTCATTTCATATGCACACTACATGGGACAAGAGACATGACTTAGAGAAGACTTGGGAGAAAAATATCTTTGTTGAAAATTAATCTGGGTCACAGAACAATTTGGCTTGAAAGGGACCTTTAAAGATCATCTAGTCTGAACTCCAGGACCTATTTTTTTGTTTCAAAAGTAATACTACTGGAAAAAAGAGTTAATCAGTCAAATGCTAGCTTGTGGGAGCTGCAGCAAGATCCCTTAATTTACTGTATTTACCAAAAGAGAAAGGTGAGTCTGGTCAGTGTGGTCACTTCATCTTTACTTGTTCTAGAGGAGAAGTTACAAGTGGGAGCAAGGCAAGGTTGTGTTCTGTATTGATAAAGATAACCTGAAGTGGTTAGGAAACTTGGAGGTTGTTTTGAGCATCTTCTCAGCATTAATTTAAAAAAATAAGAGTAGAGAGTAGGCTGAATGTAGACACAAAGAGATATATTTTGCAAGGTATTTTCTGAATAAAAGCTGGGAATTGCCTTCCCAAGGGACAGCATGGACAATATGTGCCAGATTGTAATATGAAGTTCCTGCTGTAATTGTAGTGCTTTGGTGAGATGATTTAGCCAAACAGGACAGAAAAGATCTGCAATCAATTTTTTTCAGACACAGGCAGAACTGAACTGCTCTATCTATTGAATTATATAGTGGAATTTCCACCAGATACTGGGAAAAGCTCAGGGCAGCGCTATTCAGGTTTAACAGTCCGGTATTTTTATTGAATAAACCTATATATCAACTGTAGGTAGAAATTCTCAAACTCTTAGTATATGCTAAAGGCAAAAAAAGTGTTTAAAAAGTGTTAAATTCAGTTTGAGAAATCTGCTTTTGTTTTCATTTTTTACTCTGATGGTGGCACAAAGCCCAGTGAAGATAAAGTCAAAGAAAAAGGAACAGTTTAGAAGGCACTTTGTCAATGGAAATGAACATAGGTAGTTTTAAAATATTACTGGACAACTGGCATGAGCTCTTAAAGGAGTGTATATAAAGACTCTCTGGAAATATCTAGATTTCATGAGTGAAGGACCATCTCTCTTTCCTCTCTGAATTACAGCAGATTGTTCTGTAATAAAGGTTGTCCACAGGTAAAAGACCATGAAGTAGCAATGTGGTTTCATGAAAAATACTAATCCTTGACATTCTCCATAATTTTTTGTTTTGTATTACTGATTTCATGTTGAGATATCTACACTTGAAACTGAAAAAAAAACCTCTGAATGTTTGGGTTTTTATGTGTTTGGATTGGGGTTTGTTTGTTTGGTTTATTTCAAAAGAAAAACTTAATCTGTACCTTTTTGCTATCTTAATGGAGAAAGCTGTGCAAGGGTTTTATTGATCTTGTACAATAAAATCTGGTAATAACTTGCCATAATACTTTCACTAAAAATGTTAACCAAATAATCCTGAACAGCTGGCATAACTCAGTTTCTCTTGCTAAAATAAAGTCACTCAGTACAGAGGTGCTAAACCTCTGGATTTTGGCCTTTAGAAGTAGAAGAGAGAAAATTATCTCAGTTACACAGTGCTGTAAACATTGCTTCTTCAGTTGTGAGCAGTGTGTAACATTGTGCAGAGAATTCGTCCCCATAGTCACAGTTCAGTGCTCAAAGTCTTGAATGAAAAATTAAGGTCAAAGAAAGGAAGGCACCTTCCTTGAATTGTGTAAGAAATTGATGCAGACTTAAAATATGCAGAGTTACTTTTTCCTTTCTGAGGTCTAAAACTGGTCTTCAGCTACTTCTGGTCCCACTGAGGAACTCAGGAAATCAGTGAAAGCTGGGTGTGATACATGTGATAATTGCAAAGGCTTTTGCTATTTGCAGAACAATCCAGATACCTCAAGGGAAGAAGTTATCTGCTTCTTTCCCACTGGTATGCTGCTAAAGCAGAGCAAGTATGTAGGATGAGAAGGAGCTTCTCTCATTTTGTGTTAGTAGAGCAACTTTGTCTGAGGAGCAGCAGTTTCCCTGTTGTTACCCTTGCAGACAAAAAGATTGGGTTGCTGAGACATTGGCATAAAATAATGTGTCTTTCTGCGGTAGTTATTTTAAAGTATTTCTGACAAAAAATAGTGTCATTCTGCAGTTGTCAATGGCTCGCCTTGCACAGTTGTTAGAAGAAGAGCAGAAATTTGTAGCATCTGGCATCACTATTTGCTTCTGCAAAAATGGACTACAAATAGTGGAATGTTATTTACATCGGTGGGTATATGAATCCCCAATGTAATGTGTTTTACTTCTATTCTGCAGAGCATTTTATGTAGGTAGGAGGAGCAGGTATTCATTGCTGGTGAAAAGCGTTGTACGTTACCTGCCCCTTTGGAAGGGAAAGTTTATGTGTTTATATTTAAAAGCTGCCAATGCCAGAGGCATATTTTTTATTATTATTTTATTCTTATTTTAAAAACCATGTCTTGGACTTCCTTATCCCTAGAGATTGTTCAGTTTCAGACTCTTTGTTGCAACTGTACTGCCAGGAGCCTTCCTGGCCTCTGGCACTATCAACAGAAAATGCAGCTCTTAAAAGAATGGATTATAGTTTTGGAAGGGCCACTGGAGGGGGGAGAGGATACCAAGACTGGCAGTGAAAGGCAGAACTTGGCATTGCAAAGAAATGGCAGAAAAAACATTCAGGCTCCTTGAAGCTTTTGATGACGGTAGAATAAGGTTGAATGAAGGAAGAGAAAAGAGAAATAAAACAAGTAGAAGGGGAAAACATTAGCAGGCCCCAAAAGGGGAGAGGAAGGTATTGTTGAGTTTATTTATGTCCTGTCTTTCTTGCAAGATAAGCCTGAAAAGGGAATTTTTGATCTTCAGTGTTTCAGTTTAGTAATTTAAATCCATGTGATATATAACTTCGGGGGGTTCCCCCACACAAAGTTCCCCCACATGAGCTTAGTCTGTCAGGCATATGGAAACTGAGGTTGAATATCTGAGCCGTTATGTAACTTCTGACTGAAGAGTTAGAATAGCAGAACACAATGGCACATTCATTAGGTAAGTATTCCTGAGTCCTCCACAGCTCTAACACATGCTCATTTTTATATAAGATATTGCCCAGCTGGATGCAGGATCACTAGCTGGTGGCAGGACAGGGCTGTAACAAGTTTTCAAACAACTTTTGCGTCTTCTGGGGAGAATAGTGAAGCCAAGTGACACCTTGGATTGTCCTGCAGGTCAGGGACATGCAAACTGGCTGCTGTGCTTCAGAAGGCCACTGGACTTTCTCATTCCTTTTTCTTTTTACTTCTTTCCTCTCCATCCTTTCTGTCTGCTGTAGCAGACCCTGTTTGAGTGCTTGGCAGACAGCATTATGGATTGTCTACCATAAGGCTGCAGTGGGAGTAAGGAAGCTCCTGAGCTTGTAAGGCCAATCCTAGATTATTCTGGGTCCTTTAAGGTGGGTGGGTGGGCGTGAAGACAGGAAAGATTCTTATTAAATTACAATTAAATATGAACTGAACTTTTGCTCCTGTCAATTCAGCACAAACCAAGACAGATATGGGTCATATTCTGTTTTGCACTACAGGTATGGGTAACGATGGAGAAAATAAATGCACAGGTCAGATCAGTGGGGTGGGAAGCACCCATCTTGTGCAGCTGCAGCTATGCCTCTGACCCTTGCTACTTTCTGAACAGCTTGGAAAGCCTTCCTATGAAGATTTTTGCTATTTAAACAACAAGAGATTGCAATCTGCACTCAGGAAGCATTCTTTTAATCAAAATATTTGGCTCTTATATCCATGCACACACATGCATGTGTGCAAACCTGCAGTATAACAGCACAGTGGGTCTATGCTTATTATTTCAGTGGTAGTAAATGTTAAGAAATTAGCTACTAAACCAGATGAAAAACTGAGTTCCTACAAATTTAATTGGAACTGTGGTTGGATAAAGGCACAGGCATATGGCTGTGTTCTTGATCAAAAGAATCTGAAATCTGCTGGCTTAATGGTTTTCATCTCATTTCACTGGCCTTTGGCCCTGAGAATTTTGTATAGCTAACAAATTCAGCCACTAGTGAATTATTTGATATTCATTTCAGAAATTCACCATGCTACAAAAATTGTGATGTCTGCCTCATAGTGAGGATGAACATTATGCTGGAGCAGTTGAGGGTCTCGGGTGTGTGGTGAGGCACAGAGTCAAAGCCAGGCTGTTCTTTGCTGCTGTAAACACATCTCTGGCTTGCTGTTGGAGCATGATTGCTTGGATTATACTGTTGCTCTCAGAAAATGCTGAGGTTTTTTCCTAAGTATCTGTTGGAGAATTGCCTTTAAAGCGTTGAACATTGTTTGTAATTAAGGGATCTTAGTGTATTTTCTTAAAAGCTGAAAGGAAATTAAATTAAACAGTCCTCCATGCTGTTCTGACTTCTGCTTTAGGAAAGGATGCCAGATATTGGGGTAATAGGCAACACATTTGAAAATTTTCTCTAAATGTTGTTGCAAGGCCTGTGGAAATGAATAGATCTCCAGAGTTCTAAAAGAGAATAAAGTTTTATTGCTTGCTGTAAAGCTCCTGGTGGAGGGAGTACTTACACTAAAGCAAAGTGAAGTTTAAATTTAAACAAAACTGTCTGTTCTGCTTTATATAGGTAGATCCATGTAGGTATACTTCTTCTGAAATAAGCACCTTTTAGAAGGTCTTGGAGAGGAAATGCAGTGAGTTAATGTTTAGACTGGTTTATTGTGGACAAACTTAGATTCTCTCCTTACACTTACTCCTGAAGAGGAGACACGCTGTCTTAAGCATGTAGCATTTTACTTTAACTGCAAATTTTGTCATGGAGGCAGGCAAAATGAGGGGAAGGAATGAGTGTTTGCAGATTTAACTTGTTGTCCTGCCTCTTTGGCAGTTCTAAATATCAGGAGCATGTGGAGAGTTACTGGCAGGCTTACAGGTAATGTGGAGCTCCAGCAGCGTGGCTGCCAGTGAAGCCAGCACTTACTAATAACTGACTAATTGTTTCTGTCACACCTGCACAAGCCTTTCTATCTCTCTGAAACATATTAGCATTCATGAGAAGTTACTGAACCATGATGAATCACAAACACATTTTAAGTAATTCCTTTGTGATTCTCCTTGGGCCAAGTACACCTTTCCTTAACAAGACCTTGTTTTTCTATGTCATGAAACATTGTATTTCATTTAATTGAAAGTCAGAGAAATGAAACCCTCTCTGTGTATTCAGGCTTACCTTTTAATGGGGACTTCATATTCTTGCTTCTGACTTTTTACCTCTGAGCTTCATCGTGTGGTTAGATAAAAAAGCCCTGATCTGTGCTGCTTTTATTAATGCAGTAATAAGGCTAGATCACATATTGTGACACATGAGTTGTGAAGCTTTGGATGCCAGTTCTGCCACCTCCCTCCCTGGGTGTTCACCCCGTTAGCAGCCGGTTTCCACAGAGGGCTGTGTCCGTCTCAGTGTTGCTCATTGAGTCAGATGATGGCTACTCGGACTGCATGGGAACTCCACAAGCCTTTTCCATATGAGAGTGCCTGTGCTATTCCAGGATCTTGCTGTGATCTCACCAGTGCATGCCTGCCAAGTGCTTAGTTTGATTTACTGCTCTCATTTTCAATGTAGACTTAGACAGTCATGAAAGGAATGATTAAATCAGAGTGGGAATGACTATGCAAATAACTGATGGAAGTGTAAGAGTGAATAGCAACAGCTATAGAGTTTTTTAGCTTCAGTTATTTATTTGAAAAGTTATTTAAAGATAAGATTGATCAAAAATGCTATGTTTTTCTAGGGCTGAAAGGAGATCTTGTGCAATGAAATGGAAGTATAAGCTGAAATCACATATAAAAGAAAACCTTTGGTATAACTGGTGTTTCCAGCATGCTAAGCCAAAACTCCAGGATGGATTTCTGCTGGCAAGGTGTTGTTTTAGGTATGGAGAGCAAGCATATCTGCTGCTTGAAAGAGTTGGTTCATTCCTGCCACCCTCTGAAGATTTAGCTTGATACCCCAAGAAACAGCAACAGATTTTGTTGCTTCTTTATATGGGATCTGTGTCTCTTTTTTCCTTTTTCACTCTACTTTTAAACTGTCAGCTCAATCAAACCAAGTCCATAGAGCAATAGAGGTCCTGAAGATGCAAAGTTCAGACAGGTTTTTGAAAGTAGAAAACTGGGCAGAGCAGAAATTGTAAGGGAAAAGTTCTGGGGTGAACCTTATTAAACAGCTAGAAACCTGCACCAGGAATTCAGATGGGTTTGCCTTAACCCTGCTGCTGACATGGAAGCTCTTTGCTCTCTTTGGTTAGACAAATGTATGAGAAAATAATATCTTGCTTTTTAAAGTAAAAATGAAATAAAAGTCCTGAAAGCCAAAACTTGTACCAAAATTAGATTGTCATCTCTTAACTTACCTGACTTCTACTCTGAAACTTGCAGGGCGTGACTTTACACAAAGCCTCATTGTCAGAGTAGTTGTAGAAACCTCTAGATAAGTCAGATTCAGGTGGCTCTAGCAATTTCATCAAAGTGTTTAAATAAAAATAGCACTCACTTTAAACTTTAAAAACTTCAACATTCCAATGAACCACTATATCTTAAACACTTTTAGGCAGTCCTGTTCTGCTCATGAAAGAGTACTGCTAATGAAGGAGACCTAACAAAACCAAAAAATAGGTACTGTGTGTCCATATGGAAGAGTGCTGTGCAGATGGTAGACAAACACAGAGGAACAGTTATAAAATCCTGCTGTAATCATGAGCTCAACTAAAAAGAAATTTACACTGCCCAGTAAGGATGGATTACAAATTAATTTTGTGTTTGATAGGCAGTTGTTTGGAGCTTTAAAACATCCTAAAGCACAAGCTCATGTTGCTAAGTTTTACTGTAACAGTAAAGTCCACAGGTTGGTTTTTGTCTTTTTATAAACATTTAAAATTCTACAGGGATGCAGAAGGGAAGAAAATGGTGGTTAATGGAAATAGAATGTTAATTGTTTCCAAATGCTGGCTTGCTCATGAGGTAGAATTTATCTCCAATTGAAGGAACCATGTAAATTCAGATGGTCAGAGGCTATCAAGGCACCAGATGAGGTCTTAGAGCTGGTCTGATGGTAGCTTCTGCTGTAACTTTCCTCAGGTCCCATTTGGTGGCTTAGTTCTGTTTTTTGACCTGCAGCTAGCCAAGGGCCTGACCAAGCTGACTTTTCTAGCTGGTGCTGGGAGAAAGAACTTGGGAGTCTGTTTTTCCTCCTGGCTAATAGTGTCATGGCTTTCTTCTGGTACCTGCTCACAGATGAAATGAGTAGGTGCTGAAAGTTAGTATCTCTCAAAGTTTTTAAATAATTACTTCCCCTCCCCATGTTTAGCATGAATTTCCTCTTCATTTTGAGCACAGCATGCTCCCTTGAGTTTGTGTCTCCCCATCCTAACACTTTAGCTTAATTAAGGACCTTTTTTTGGTGGTACTATTCTACTCTAAGCCCTTCTACTATCAAGACTCATGGACTGTCGTAATGCACATTCACCAATTGAAATGTAGCTGTCACTCTTGGCTGTGTTTTAGTCCACTCCAGTCCCAGCTGCCTTTCTTGCTTTAGTCTCTGAGGTTTTGTCTTTTCTGCCCTAGATGTTTAAATTCTCAAAGGTCCATCTCACTTAGAGATCCTAAAATGAGATTTAATTTCAAAGTCATTTTTTGAGAAGGAATGTGTGGGAATATGTGTATTAACCATAAAAAATGTCAGTCCTTTGGGAACCACATCATTTTACAGTTTGTGTTTCTACCTACTGATATTTTTAACTAGGCCATGCTTTCCTTTCTTTCCTTCCCCCCACCTAAGGGAACACTATTTGAGGTGAACTTTCTTCCTATAGGATTTTGAATCCCAGTTAGAGCAGGATTGCTCATCTTTTACTGACGTTAATTCTGGGTTACTGCTTCTGGAGCAGTCCTGAATATTATATGCCTCTTCTGGGTTTGTGGGTTAATGTTAATTTAATGCAATTATTTTCAGCTGCTGTCTATTCCCTTTAAGTCCTGTACTCTGCTGTGCTAAGCTAATGAAGCACACCTATTGTGGTGTACTCTGCTTCTCTGCTTGCTAAAGGCTGTTGTAATGTGGAACGCACACTAACTGATAGAGACTTTCCTGTCTGCAGCACATGGAAGTTCGTAAAGGGCTGCAAGACTTTTTTGCCCTTCTCAATACATTTTTTTTGCTCAGTCTTTTGCCACTTCCTTACATTTGGAATCTCCTTATATCTTTTGTGTCTTAGTTTTATGGAAAAAAACCCAAAGTGTTAAAGTCAGTTGGTGATGGTATGGAAGGAAGGAGATTAAAAGTCTCTGGTCTGCTGGTTCACCTTTCACTCCAGTGCAGATGCATCCTGAGCATCTCTTACGTGTTTTAAGAACCATATGTTCAGGATGGAGGAAGTTATGCTGATTCTTATGCACAGAGCATCTGGAGTACGTGTTTCAGGATATTTGTTGTGGTCAAGCTCTTGGTAGCTCATTGCAGTGAGAATTCCAGCCCTGCCATGCTCCCAGGGCTGGATTGCTTTCCAGATAAGCTAAAAATGCCCACCTATTGAAGAAGGTGCAGGATTCAACTTGAAGTCAGCAAGATGACTTCACTGCTGTATCATGTAGGAGGAGAGGATTCACTGCAAGGGAGGCAACATATGTTTAAACTTAAATATCATATAATTAGCCAAACTGGCAAAGGAAACTGTGAACAACATAAGGAATATATATTAAGTCCATTTTATGATGTTTAAAGTTTTCCCCAGTGTAAGAACCCCCACTCCAGTATTAATATTTCAAAAATGTCCTTATCCTACTAATATATCCATTTGACTTTGTCAGCAGTAGTTATGTCAGCAAGAGTTGAAGCTTGGTTTGCTCGGTTTCTTCCCCAGGTGTGTTGATACACCTGTTGTGGTGGGGAATAAGCTCAGTCTGGGAACCCATCCAGGTTAAAAATAAATTTTTTCATTTTATTCAGCTTATTTTTTTGCTTGCCGGAGGCTTGGAACCGTTCCCCATGTCACACCACAAATGCTTTGCCTAATGTGACTGAAAGGCTCTGCTAGAGGGAGGGGATAAAGCAGGAGAGAAGGGGGAAGAAAGGACATGAATGGAAAACTTGGCCCCTGGGAGAAATGCCTCTGTAAATAGACCTACAGGGGAGATTGTAGGCGTCAGTAAAGATGTAGCAAACTTGTGAATGAGAGCAACATGCCACTCTTCCAGCTGTACATATTTTTAAATAATATTAACAGGTTTAACTGTGTGGGTATTCTTCATTATTTAAGTGAAAAGATGATTTTATTCTTGTCATGGCAGATTCTAGTAAAATCAGCAAATCAGCCCTCTTTCTTTTTTATTTTTTTTTAACCAACATATTCTTCAAGCCTATAGGCTGTTTTTCACCAAAATTAACAAGCGGCAGTCACTGCCTTGAAGATACTGACCTAATCGGACAAGATCATAGAGAATAAGGTCATACAGAGTCTAGAGAGGACCAGTGGCACCAAAAAGCAGTTTGGCCAAGTTCTGTAAGTGGGTCAGAAGCTGAGTCAGTCACCAAGACTGGTCTCCCATGTCCGTAAGGTTTCCTATTCCCAGCCCTGCCACACACTGCCAGTCTCTGGCTTTCTGCAGTAATCCCCTTCATCCCCCAGAGCTGGACCTGAAACCACCAGCATGGGAGAGAGAAGGGGGAAGCAATAAGGGGTTTGTTTATAAGCTTTTCTGTGTGGTGTGTGGTGTTTTGACGTTTACTTGCTCTGGATGTGACACCCCTTTGTCACTGAGGTTTGTTCTGGTTGGTGGTGGCAGCAGCAGCTCCTCGCTCCAAGCGCACGCATGCGAGGTCTTGGGATGAAAATCCTTTAGTGGTATGATCTGTTACACACACTGACTGAGAGCACTTCTGCTGCCTGCCTTAAACCCCTTGCTGCACTGGTGCTTGAAGCAGGGCAGCTATCAAATCCTTCTGTCCTCAGTGCAAACTGTTCCACAGTAGTGCGTGCTACAGACCTTTTGTACTGTAGCCAGACTTAGAAGGAAACAGTGGTTTGTACATTCTGTAGTAACAGTGTTGCTACCATAACAGAGTTTTGTGCTTGCTTGCATCTTTCTGCATTTTTTGGGGTTTTTAAGGCAAAAAGAAAAGCCTGAAAACTGAACTTTTCTGAAACTTTTCAAACTCTGTTTTTCATGTGGTTTCAGTGGAACGTTGCGATACCTTGTTGTGCATGTGGTGCTGTGAGGGGATGGTTCTGTTCAACTTAGCTTCATGCTATACCTTTATGCTTCACTACAAGAGGGTTTCTTTTGTGCCTAGAAGAGTTTATAGCTACTGTTAAGTGCTGAAGAACTGGAAGAAGCTTTGTGAAAGTCTGGGAAGCAATTATCATTTCAAGGCTCATGTATAATTAAGAGTTGGACTCAGCGATCCTTGTGGGTCCCTTCCAACTGGGTGTTCTGTGAATCTGTGTAGTGATGACCTCTTTGGTAGTCATGTACCACCTTATTTTTTGGAGTTGTGACACTGTGTATGAATCACACTCTCATATGGGTCTAATTTGTTTATTAACTCTGCTCTGCTGTCATCTGTCAGAAAAAGCATATTATTTCTGAGGTTACTCAGAAAGCTGGCACAGTGAAGTGTTTCATGGAAAAACAAACAAACAAAAAAAAATAAAAGCCACCCTGTACAGTTGCCAAGAGTGTATCTGCTGTCCTTTTCACTTGGAGTACCACCAAACTGGAGAAAAACTAGTCTCCTATCAAGAAAAGAAAACAAATAAACATTGTCTTATTCTTTCTTACGTTTGTAAGTAAGATGAGAAAGGAATAAAGCCTTATTCCTTTATAGGTGGAGGACTTCAGAGCAGGGGGGAAAAAGATATTTATTAATAAAACAAAACCCCATTTGTATGAAGTCCATCTGTGACAGCACTGCTTTTACACTGCCAAAGGAAATCTTGGCTACCTCTCTCACAAACTTTGTAAAGAAATGTGACATGTTGGACCTCCAGTAATGAAGATACTCCCAAAGTTGAGAGGTTTGCCATAAAAATGATTGATTTTTGTTTTCCTAACTGCATAACTATTTGCATTACACTAAGCAGCTGATAGCAAATTTCTTCATCATCAGATGAGTCTCCCAAATAGCCATGTTGGTTGTTCTAAAAGTTTTGCAAAGCAGGGTTGTTCTGGTCTACCTTTCTGCCATTACAGCAGCTTCAGCTGAGATTTCTTACAGCAGTTCTGTCTGAAATTTATATTTTAAGTATCGGGTTCCTTCAGTTTTCTATCCTCATCATACACTTTTTTCAGACTACTTAAGGCATCCTTCCTGCTTCTTGTCACTGTACTAATAGTGATTCCAAGCTTGTTGGGTTTTGTTTCATCTTGACTTTGGCTTTCTCTGTGCTGCTTCTACTTCTCTGTGCTGCCTTACCAAATTCTGTTCCACCACACTTGCCTGCTTGTCAGCAAATCTGTAGCAAGAACTCTAGCTCAGAGGTGCTGACAGGAAGCAATCAAATCCAAAACACAAGCAAAATATTCTTCATTCATCACTGGCTTCTTGCTGCATCTTATCTATTCCCTTTTGTCATTTAGATTGTCAGTTTCTTAAAGCAGCAAAATATAATTTTCTTTGTAATTTGACTAGCACTGAGCACTTTACAGGTACTTAATAAATACCAAACCAAATAATTTATATCCGCATAATAGCCTGTTTTTACACAAGCCTCATAGACATGTCTTTTATATTTCCTGTACCTATTTTTTTATCCACCTTGCAAAGCAGCAGGGTGGATAAAAAAATAGACTGCACAGTGCAGTCTAGCACTGGAAAACAATGCTTTGAATTAGATCTATTACAAGTAGATTTTCTTATGTTTCAATGGGGTTTTTTTGGTCATGCTAGTTTTGGGAAGGGTCTTTTGGTTGGGGTTTTTGGTTTTGGGTTTTTTTGGTTTTGTTTTTTTTTTCTTTCCCCTAATTGCTTATGCCACTGAGATTCAAGATATGTTACCATTACAATGGTGCCTGGATGGCGCCTTATATTATGAAGCTCACTAATGCCTAGAAACCACCTGGGTCAGGGAGGATAAACCTTGCCCCTTCAAGATAGCTGTTGTTGGGGAACTGATTGATCTCCTTACCCTTATCTTCTATAAAGCTCTGGATCTAGGCATAACTAAGCATTTCTGATGCTTTCTAATTAATTTGCTCTTGCTGGCTACGTTTTTTTTTTGCTTCTGCTGGAGCCTGTATTCACAAAATTACTGTAAAAAGACTGTGTGGATTAACATTAATCCATGCTGGACTGGGAATTTACCAGGGCACGAAAACTACACAATCTGTGTGGCAGGTGTATAGCATGGTCATCTTGGCTGGCCTGTGGGAGGGCTGACCCCATCTGTCCTCCAGATGTCCAGGAGTTTTCTTCTACTGGTGTAGCCTCCAAAGGTGATGGCATTATCTCACAGATTAAAGGTGAAATCACAGTGTGACTTGGGCTTAGAACTATCTTTAGGTGACGATTCAGCCAAAGGCTTTCAGAGGCATCTGTACCTTATCAGGCCACCTGTGCTAATGGCTACTTCATTCCATGTGAACTTTCTGTGTTTCCTCACACCATTTTAACTCTGGAGGAGGCTGTTTCATATGCCATCTCTTTTGGTCAGGGAGTTAATATTCTCCAAGCTTAATCGTACTCAAAGAAGTCACATCAGGAAGGAGAGACTAGTTTGCTGTTGCAATGGCAATGTAATTCATCTTGTACCTCTTGGTGTGACACAAGTATTTGCAAATACTTCGTATTTTGTGTAGTGAACAGTCCTAGTTGCATCTGCTCCATGTTATGCTATATACACCCCATGAGCTCTGTGAGTTATTCATCTGTGTTTCACAACAGTTTTAGTAGTTATTCCAGGCATATGATGGAATGAAATAATCCATTTCTCCGGGTTATCATCTTGCACATATTCAGTTAAGTTGCATATGCTTATCCTTGTTTCATGCCAGATTTTGTTCCCAGGTACATTTAATAGGCACAGGATGAATGCTTTTCATGTCACAATGATATTGCTTGCACGTTTGGTGAGAAATTGTATCTTTTTGACCTTTCCAACCCAAATTAATTCTCACAAAAACAACTGAGGTTTGGGATCATGTCACAGGAGAAGATCTTGAGTTTTGTTTCTTGCTCCCAAAGTTGAGTAATTTTAAATTATCATGGATCAATTTCAATGCTGGTTTTGCTCCTGTATTATCTTCTTTTTGTATGCTTCTAAAGCTAGTGATTACCTACCATTTCTTTATTGATTTAGTAGGTAATGCTGTCTAGTATTGCTAGTATTGCTGTCTGAGAGAGGTACTGTGAGGACAAATGCACGAAAAGTAGTCAAGCATTTAGTTCTGTAATAATGACCCACATAAGAATTTAGAAGCAAAGAGATTATTTGCATGTATGCAGTTAAAATTATTCAGGAATTCTGTGCCTTTGCAAACAGTATAGAGTACTCAGTTAATGGAACTGCTGCAAAAAAAGCAACTACATAGCTGTGGAATATTTTACTGGTATTAAGAATAAATTTAGAATTTCTAATACATGATTTGACTGAATACCGTAAATCTATGATTACACATTTGTGTCTCTAGAAATGCGTATACTAATGTTGGGTCAATGCAGTGTGAAATAGCACATAAACAACAAAGCATTGATGAAGTGTTTAGAATGCCTTTAAGTTAATGAGAGAGACTTATTTAAATTAGATGATACTTCAGAGAATACTGCTCAGTTCTAGATTACAAATATCTGCTATTTAAATATTTTTCTCTGGGGGTTGGTGATAGGAGTGGGAGGAGATGCATTTCTAGTTTCATCTGTATCCTTGAATTAACTATGAAAAGGGGTGGGTTCTTAATTTAACTAACTGAAGCTAAAATCTTAGTGGAAACATGCTTTATTGTCTTCTGAACACGCTTCCACAACTTATTTTAATAAGTGTTTTACTTTCATTAGTTGACCATATTGGGAATGTAGGTTTCTCACAACAGGACCAAGACCTCAAGTAGCAGCTTGCTGTGCATTAGTTCCTGCCACGTTTAATAGCTGAGCCTTCTTGCCTTCACCTCCACTTTTGGCCACTGACCCATTTTCCCCCTTGGACAGGGCAAATTGTCTTGGTGAAGGGTTGTAGATATGACTCTTATATACATGAGGAAGCTTTGCCTACAGAAGAGACAGCCCACTTATGCCCTCCAAAAACCTTCTGCAAGGTTGACATCATTGAACCTCAAATTTGGTGAGGGAGGTGCATTTGATTTGTGTGAAGTTAAGGAATCTACATGAAATTGAATTTAACAAGATGTATCATCCCATCTGTATGCAAATATCAATCAGTCTTGACAGTAGTAAATAAAAGATCAGATGTCAATATGAAATCTTTTCTTTGGATTTAAGGGACAGTAAAACTGGGAGATCTGGTTAAGACTTTGAATCTGTTTTTTGCTACAAGCGCTCAAAAAAAATTTGACTTCCAGTAGATAGGAAACATTGATATTCAGTTTATCTGAATTCTTTTAATTAAGTGTATGTAAGTGGGGTATTGGTGTGTTATAAGGGAATTCATAGGTCACCAGCAACTCATCAGTAATCTCAGTCTTTTATGCTAAGTATAAGATAGTTTATCTTCTTTGAGAAACCATTTAGCATATGCTGGGGGCTTGTCTACATAGGAACACTTTGAAGAATTAATCCAGACTAAGATATGCTTTGAAAGTGGATTAAATTACATAGTACTCCTATACAAGGACATTAAACAGAATTTAAGTGGCTTTGGTTTTAATTTCTTTACTTCCTTAGTTAAGTAAATTAAATCAAATTAAAGGCATTTAAATTTTACTCAAATGCCTGTTGAAATTTAATGCAATCTTATTACCCTGCTTTTAGTAGTGTTTATCTGTATTTACTTCCATTTTTTTCTTGTAAGCAAATTGGAGGAATGTTTAAACAAGCAGAAGTCAATATTAGCCATTTCAGTGTGCGTTCATAGGTTTTATATCTTGTGTTCTAACTGTCTCTCCACTTACTGATTCTACCTTTCTTCTAATTCTCACATGCCTCATTTACAAATTGTCAGTAATGATTTTTATATCCTCAAAGAGCTCTCCATATGAGAAATGCTGAGCAATGGCTGTGGTGGTATTTGATTAACATCCAGATGGAGATCTGAAGTTTGCCTTTATTCATTGCTGTAAAGGTGAGGGTTGAGTTGGGGAAAATGAATGATTTACAGGAACTTTACCAATGAGTATAGTTATCTTTTCTATGAAATTATGTCAGACACAAACAAAGTGTTGTTTTAATGTTACACAGAGTTCAGGCATCTACATCTGCTTTTAGTGCACCTGGCTTAGTATCTTTGTGTGAGATGAGATGTTGCTCTGTCTTTTGTAGAGCCTAAGATGAGGGGTGTATACACACATTAATCAACAGATGTTAAATATGGGGGTTTGTATCCTTTGCAGAAGTAGAGACAAAATGTGAGAGAAATGTTGCTCTTGCTGACCAGTAGCTAATGTTGTAGAAGTTGATTTGCAAATGGCAGCAGCAGCTTTGGACCTTTCAAAATACACTGCTTTTTTTTTTTTTTTTCATTGTTTGAGGCTGGATATAGGTCCAGTGACATGGGGTACTTGAGAATAGTAAATATTGTTATGCACAAATATGAATGGCTCGAAAGTTTAATTACTAATTACTCATGTTGGCATTGCAGTGTGAGGGCTGTATAATGCTGCTGTCTGAGGAGACAGACAGTGATTGTAAGTGTTCCTTCTGAATATGCAGAATGGTGATCTCTGGTATGTGTTTGTCTTGTGTGTGGCAGCATCTAGCAGTGGGCAGTTGTAACATCTGATGATTTAAATTGCCAAGTGATGCCTTTACACTCAAATCTATAAGAAACCAATCTTTTCCTCTCCCACCCACAGCCCCATTGAGAAGTGAAATGTACTGAGATGCAAAAAGTATGTCAAATATGCATTTAAATGCCTTGCTTCTCTGACGTTTCATTTGATATGTGCTACATGTGACTTTGAAGCATAATAGCACATTGTCCTAAACTGATGGAGTTAGTCAGTGTTTGATCTCTTCAACTGAACAAAGGGATTGTTTTAATGCTTTTTAATGACCTTTTAAACAGGAGAATTGATTTTGTACATTTTTAAAGGGAAACCAGGACATAGCTGAGTCTTCTTTTCCATTACGGTTTGAGCAAAGTAATCACAGAATATTATAAGTTGAAAGGGACCCACAAGGATCATTGAGTCCAGAAGTTATCAACAGCTTTGGAAATTAAGATCCTTAAAATACACACATTCTAGTGACAGAATTGGAGGAGTTGGAACTCTGTTTACCTGCTGATGTTCACAAGACTTCTAGATGGTGCACCTTAAAGGCCAAAGCTTATAGCTTTCCTTATTAAAGTCACATTCCTGTGAATATAGCACAGGTGAGTGAGAAGGAAAGAATACAAAAAGCATACTTAGCAAACACTGGTTTGTGCTAATAGTCTTTCTTATCACCTTGTGGCAGCAGTTTTGAAGTACCAGGTTTTAAGGCAGGTGGCATCAGCTATGGGTATAGGTAAGTCAAATAATGGCAGGTTTGAATATAAGTCAATCAAACATGCTCTATACTTAGCCAGCATTTTTGAAATGTTGCTAAAATTAGCTATGTAGATATCTGCAGCTGATGTGAAGTGGAGGTTTGCTTTGTTGGATAGGTCTAAATAAAAATCTTGCCCTAAGATTGTTTTTAAAATTAGTCTTGCTTTTGCTTCCTGCTCTCCCACCCACGTTTTTGAAATAATGCTACATCTTGAGATAACAATTTGGCTATTATCCTTTGTGTATGGTTCCTGATTCTACAGTTAGGTAAGAGTATGAGCAAAATGTAAATTCTTTGGTAACTTGGTAGAAGATACTATTTCATTACAATTGCTATTTAATTTTTGCAAAAGAACCTCCCACGCTGAATGTTCTTTTGAGTTATTTGAGGTTGATTTTTCATGAATAAAATTCTTAGTCATCTCCAGAATCTATGCAATATCTTAAAGAAATAAAGATTTTGCCCATTTCAGTAGTTCATTGGTCTCCTTTTGCACCTATCTTGCCTCCTCGCTTTGTGTGTAAGAAGCTGCTCTTCTGGCTGTAGCACTAGCCTTGAGGTTGGGAGTTAAGTGGTGAAATCCTTCCCTCATGGAAACCAACAGCAAAGAAATTTGCATTCATTTTCTACTTTAAGCCCTGACATTGACTTTCTGTGTGACCTTGGTGTGAAGGTCTTACCAGCAGAATTTATGCAGATAATCTGCACCTTGTTCTGCAGAACAGGAACGTATCATGGGCTCACACATGGTAAAGTCACACACAAGCGAATGATACGTTTGGTAGTTCATGTTTTCCTCCTCCTGTGTGGCAGAACTGTTGAGAATATGTGAGGTCCTTCATGTTTTGTCAAAATATTGATAGCCTATCCAAGCAGGATCCATCTCCACAATGGCTGTAGTCTTGTCTTGAGCCTCTGCCCCACAGCTGCACATTTTACATCAGTTTATATTGTGTACAATCTTGGATGAGTAATTTTGTGGAAGAGAGTAGAGTACTAGAATGCTTTGCAAATTGGCCCTTGCTGCAGTGAGTAGAAGCCCATAAACATGTCACAATAGTTTTTTGTACCTGGGTAATGATACATATTTGCACATCTAATAGTATATGCCAATAACAAGTAAACTGGAATGTTTCAGGACATCCTTGTGAAAGATTTTGGGGTCACTAAAAGTTATAAGTGAAACAGCTCCTGTGGCTTTATTGCAAATATCCACTCTTGATGCTATTCTAAAAGCCTGAGCTCATGAATCATAGAATGGTTAGGGTTGGAAAGGACCTTAAAGCCCATCAAGTTCCAATCCCCCTTCCAAGGGCAGGTGCGCCTTAGACTAGACCAGGCTGCTCAAGGCACTACCCAAGCTGGCCATGAACACTGCTAGGGATGGGGCACCCACAGCATCTCTGGGACATCTGTTCCAGTGCCTCACCACTCAAAGATATTTTTCCTAATGTCTAACCTAGACCTACCCTCTTTCAGTTTAATGCCATTACTCCTTGTCTTATCACAATATGCCTTCCTCATCTCTCTTGTTGGCCCTCTTTAGGTACTGGAAGGCTGCTCTAAGGTTTTCAGAGCTGTCTCTTTTCCAGTCGATCAGACCCAACTCTCTAAGCCTGTTATCATAGGAGAGGTGCTTCATCCCTCTGATCACCTTTGTGGCCCTCCTCTGGACATGCTCCAAAAGGTCTTAAGGGCCTGGGGAAAAAAGGGAAGTAAGAAAGACCTTGGGAAGTACCAACCAGTAAGTCTCACCTTTCTGCCTGGCAGATCCTCCTGGAAATTGTGCTAAGGCACATGGAAAGTAAGGAACTGATTGATGAGAGCCAACATGGCTTCACTAAGGGCAATTTGTGCCTGACAAATTTGGTGACCCTATACAAAAAGCATTATGGCATTGGTGGATAAGGGAAGAGCAAATGTCATCAAATCTATCTGGACTTGTGCAGACACTTGACACTGTTCAGCACAGTATCCTTGTCTCTAGCTGGAGAGACATGGATTTGACTGATGGACCAACTTGTGGATAAAGAATTGTGTGCAAAGTCACAGTCTGAGAGCTGTGGTCAACAGCTCAATGCCCAAGTGGAGAGCAGTGATGAGTGGCATTCCTCAGGGGTCTTTAATAGGATCAGCAATTGCTGAACACCTTTGTCAATGACATGGACCATGAGATGGAGTGTATGCAGCAAGGTTGCTGATGACACCAAACTGTGTAGTGAGCTTGATGGGCTGGACGGAAGGGATGGTATCCAGAAGGATGTGGACAAGTTGAGAGATATGTCTGTTGGTCTTGGTCTTGTTAAACCTCCTGTTGTTGGATTTGGCCCATCTATCCAGCCTTTCCAGATTTATCTGCAGAACACTCCTACCCTCCAGCAGATTGACACTCTCCCCACCCCCAACTCGGTGTCATCTGCAAATTTGCTAATGGTAGAGTTGATCCCCTCATCCAGGTCATCAGTGATGATATTAAATTGGTCTGGGCCCAACACTGATCCTTGGGAGACATCACTGGTCACGAGCTGGATGCAGCACCATTCCCCACCACTCTCTGGCCTGGCCATCCAGGCAGCTCTTAGCCCACCAAAGAGTGCATCTGTCCAAGCTGACAGCTTTTCCAGAAGTATTCTGCTGGAGATGGTTGAGTTTTCCTTCCCCCAGCAACTTTAGTTTAAAGCCCTCCTCACCAGCTTGGCAAGCCTGTCAGGCTAAATGACTGCATTAAAAAAAAATTTGTTTGGGAGGGTAGTAACTCTCATTAGTCTAATTGCTGTAGCTGAAGAAGGTAAACAATTTAAGTTGCAAAAAATTGTTTTCTGTCATGAAGTGCAAGCAGCAGACTTGAAAGCTAAATTGAAGTTAGAGAACACATGCTTTGAACTTGCTCAGGTCTGTATTAGTCTGACAGAAAAGCCTAGTGATGGCTGTGGAGTAAAGAGCATGATGGAAAAGTAAAAAGAAGAAGGCTGTTGTGAATGGGAAGGAGTGAGTCAATAACATATGTCTTGTAAAACATGAAGATATTTTATAACGTGCAATAAAATTATTGTCTCTCAATCTCATCTTTTGTTATGAATTAAAGCTATGATCTAAGACTTGTTTCTGGAAGGCTGGGGGTGGGGTTTTTTGTGAGGGATTTTTTTGGTGTTTTTTATTTCTTTTTTTTGATGTCTCCAATGGTAAAATAAATGTTTTTTTCTTGTTACCCATGTGAGTTTGTGCTGGTGCAACTGTGTGCATTTAGCAATAGTTCATTTAAAATTACCATGTAAAACTAATTAATGTAACAATGCCTATCTTTTTTTTTTAAACAGCAAGAATTAGTAGTCACCTTGGTAGCAAAGACAACAAATATCAGCTGAGAAAAGTGGTTCTTGATTTATATTTAGATACTGAGGTAGCAAACTTTAGGGCTAAGTGCCTTAGAATACACCTGCTACAGAAGGCAGCAGTTGATTTGAAGCAGGCATTTAGGAAAACTTAAAATTACAATTTTGAGGGTTGCTGCAGCTACATTTACTGTTTGGTTGAGCCTCAGAAAAACTCATAAAGGTCCAGCTAATTGGAATGGCATGCCTTAATGCTTTGCAGTGCAGTGTGTCTGTTATGAGGGGATGTGTGCCATGTTTGGGCTCCTTCCTATGGCACAGCTTGTATTCTGAGGTCACTCTCAAATCATGGAGCTTCTTGAGGGGTATAGCTGTGCCACATGCACAGGATGTTTAATTACTTTATGAAATGCAGTTTTATTTTGGAAGTGGTGTGTTTTTTCTTAGACTCCCAACTGATTTTCTAGTCTTATTGCTAAGGGGATTATCAAAGTGATTTTACCCTATGCTCCAGCAGGGAATGTGAGAGAACTAATATGAGCTATACTTGCATCCAAAAGGGTACAATGGAGCTGTGTAAACTTAGTAAATAAAAGTTCAAGTAAAATCACAGTGGCTTAATTTAAACTTTCTTTTTGATTAAAAACTTCCCCATTTCAAGTCAAAAATCATCTTCACTTTGAAGTGAGGTTTGTGTTTATGATAGAACAAGGAAATGTTATTCCATCTGATGCATATTATTTTGCTGTTAGAGTTTTCTTTGCAAATGAAAGGAAGAAAACCTTTTTTTCTTGATATGAAAAGCAAATTACTGTGTTATCCAGAAAGGGCTTCAATGACCCTAGCTTACCTAATTGATAGCATTATCAAAACAAACCCCATTCACAGATTTATAGCATGATGTTTTTTATTTTGAATTGCCTTTGAAACTGTCATTTAATCTCAAATTATTTGTAGTGCAGTAGTTGCTGGGTGGAGATTTGCTTGGATTTTTTATTTGTTTCTATTGTTTGTTTGTTTGTTTTTCAGGCCAATATGAAAACATTTCAGCATGTTTTGTTTTTGTTTTGATGAGGCAAGATTTTTTTTTTTTTGCCAAGTAAAAAGTTTAGCTAATGTTGTAGTTTAGGTGCTAATGTGAAGTTACTATGTCAGATTTATAAGTAACCTTTAAAAGTAAGCATATGAATGAAAAAAATTCTGACAGAAGTCCAACTTCTTGAATGCTGAAGTTGCAGGGGTTTTCTTTAAATGATAGAGAGGTTGGGTAGGGCTGGGACTGAATTAGTTTTATTTTCAGATTGTGGTATGTTGCAGTTTTATTTTAATGGCAGAGGCTGGAAGAGGCAAATTAATTGCTGTTGTGGTGTAGAGGCATGTCGAAGTTTGACGAATTATGGAGTTTGTGTTGTGCTGAATTGGAGTGATGAAGTACAGATAACAGGCCACAGCTGTAGCCACAAATTAGGCCTCTCAATTTGATGGTGAAAGTATTGCATTAGGATTGCTTTTCTAGGATTACCATGTGGAAAGTCTGATGAATAAAAGCAGATCTGAAATATGGAAGCTAAAAATCCATGCTGCTTCTGCTGCTGCTGCAAAAAGCTCTTTGGGGCTTCATTGTTGTAAACAAAGTTGACAACTTTACTAAAGCAAGAGCAGTGCTAAGGAGCTTACTCAAAACCCACATGCCACTGGTTTTTGAATCTTAGCAGTTGCTTAAAGAACTAGAGTTCTCTGTGATTCCTTCATCTTACAGCCAGCATGGCTGGGGGGAGGATGAGAGCTATGATCAGTCCCATGGGCTCACGGCACCTGTTTTTACACAGATTCCAGCAGAGTTGGGAGAGTGGGGTTTATCTGGGGGTGTTTCTGGAAGTTGCATAAACTTTGATCCAACTAAGTACTCTGCAGAGTCCTTCCTATTTGGAAAGATCCAGTGAGGAGGCAGAGCATCAGCTATGAGCTCCTGTGGGCACAGGAAACTTCAGCGTACAGGTTTTGCTCTTGCAGTCTATGTAGCTACCCTGTTGTTGTGGGAATATTAATGCTCCTGGTATTCCCAGGCACAGGATAGTTGCAATGTAGTAACAGATCAGATCAAACTTACAAGAATGAGCAGTGATAGTTTTATTAGCAGGAATGTTAAAAACAACCCCAAATTTACAGACCTGTCCTGTGTTCAGGTTGGCTGTCAGACATGCTCATGATAGGTTCACAGATGGTCCAAGAGTATGAACTGAGGTGGACTGGCTGAAGCTGTCACAGCTGTTTTGTAGTTCTGTGTCGTATAAAATCGCCTGGGGCATTGAATTCTTATAAAAACAAGAGATAGCTCTGGCGAGGTGAGATCTGCATGCAAGCTTTGCTTATCCCCCCAAACCAAATCCTGTATAGGGCTGGAACCAAGAAGATGGTGAGTAATAAAAGACTGTGCAAAGTGTCCCCCTCCCCTTCCTCAAATGTTCTCATTCAGTGAGTGTAGCTCTAGCCTGACCTGCAACATCCTGTTCATTGTTTTTGTGCTAGGAGTTTCCTGAATGCCCCGTGGAAAATGTGACACACTTTAAAATTTAGAGCAAATATCTTCTGCAATGGGGCACAACCAAAAGGGAAAAAAACCTCGTTCTGCATTGTGACTTTAGTCCAGATTTGCATTCTAGTGAAGAACTCTCATCCATAAAGTGTCTGGAACATAAGATACTGAGATGTAAAGCCACACAGTTTTTTCTTTGATTTGAGTATTTATTTATGCACACCTTGGAATTGATAAATCTCTGGCCTTTTCAAAGGACTCTTCATTTTTTCTTGCTGTTATTTTAATACTTTTCAAATGCATGTGGCATTTTAGTTGGTTGACAGATGACCAACTGATGTTTATGTACAGTAGTGGAAGCTATGTTACATTTGGGATGTAATATTTTGTTGCTTGCTTCAGTCTACTTTTGTGACTTTCAAACTGGAACTCTGATCGAGTCCTTCAAATCTATAAATCCACATTTTTGAAAAAAGGAAGTAAGATAGATGGCAATTCTAGCATTTGGTGTATAAGGGTTTTGTGATGGATTGTTTTCTTCTAACTCGTCTGTTCATACTTACTTTCATAATCTTGAAAAGCAGAAACATTTATAAATCAAAGTGGGTTAAAGATCAGACACGTGGTTTTATTTTAATAAGGGATAAAGCTGAAACCTTACTGAGTAGACATTGTTCAGCACTTGTTCTCTGGGGCATATGAATCAGTCCCTTCATTACTGGTCTGGAAGCATTTCCTTTTGTGGTTGCCATGTATTTTGATTAGAAAAACCAATGCAAGATAATGCTTGGTGCATTCCTTTTGGTGCTTATGCTCATGTGCAAAGTTAATATTAAAAAAAAGGCAAAAAAAAAGCCTTTTGTGGCCATGTGAAGTTTTGATTTCATGGAGTGAGTTTGCTTGCTTGATTTATATCTGTCAGCAGGAGGGGGATTTTGAAAGAAGGCATAGTGAGCCTGCAAGCTTGAGAAAGAGCTATAATTTGCATGGTTATATCTTGTGTGTCTGGGACATGTCTTTCCAAAGGCTGCAGGGTGAAGTGTGCTTTGGGAACTATTTGCTCTGTGAGTATTGAGGAAGACAGCAGGAAATGTGTGTTTCTTGTAGCTTTTTCTCATTGCTGGTTGTTAGTATTTGGGACAGTGTCCCCTGAAGAGGGTAAGGTCAAAGAGAGAGTCATAAATAAGAGAATTAAAGAATTTTAGACCTGTCCTCTCCATGGCATCCCCCTTGCTGCCATGCCTACACAACAGCTCTCCCTTCAGTGTCTCTTTATCAGTATTGTTGAAAGAGGCTGCTAAATGAAGAAACCAGCTTTCTTTTTTGAACTTTTAACCTTCACAAAAGCCACCACAATTGGCTTCTGCAGAGCATAGGTTGTTTTGATCTTTGATTTTTGAAAAAAAATATAGGAAGGATGAAATATCAACGTGCACTTCTGGATTTCCCAAATTAGCAGTTGAAGGTCTTGCTTCCCCGTGTTTTAAAAGCCTGAAAAGTGCAGAGAGATATTGGTGAGGGTTGAAATGTGTCTGTTGCATCTCAGTTGGGATGTACTTTGGCTGAGATGAAAGTTCAGCAGTTGGTACAAAATCTCCACCTGGAAAAAAATGGTTGGCGTGTGTGTGAATTGTAATCTCTTTGAGGAAGTGGAAGATGGCTTAAAGAATGGGTCATGTAAAGAGAAATAAAACACTGTCAGAAAAGAAAAGGAGAAAAAAAGGTCAGAGGTGAGAGAGATGAATTGTACAGCCTAGGCTAAATGTATTATGCTTAGATTTCTTCTATGAACAAATGTCCTGTTTAAAAATAAACAAACAAATATTTCCCCTCTTCATCCTTGTTAAAAAGGACATGGTAAAACTCCTGACAGTGGCTATTCTTTCTAAGAGTCGATCATTTGAAAATTTTATGAACTAAAAGAGAGGAAAGCACATTAAAGTCTAATCCATTCATATTCTAGTGGGTCTTTAAACTGTCATCACTTTAAAGTCATGCAAAAGCAAAAATGGAATCTTAAATACAAATGTTTTTTTCTCCAGTGACTTTTAATGCACATAAGTCAATAATTAAAAAATCTAAAAGCAAATCAAGGTCAAATCATGCCTTAGATAACATTTAATCTAAAAGTGCTTGAAAACACCTTTCAAGGATATCATTACTATCTTTGTCATCTATATAGAAATGTAATATATTCTTGGAAATTTGAAAATTTAGGGGCCACAGTTTGGTGGCAGGGACCTGTAGCCTTCTCACACACAGCCTAATAGCTGTGCTGAATACATCATGACGTGTTGTGGCAGCTCAAAAGGAAAACGTGCTCAACAAGGCTTTTTACTTCTTAGCTCCTAGAGGAAACTGCCAACCTTTGGCATGGTTAAGTTTCTCCTAACAGAAAGCAGCAATAAAAAGTATAAAGGTAACTTGGCTGGTGGCATGCAAAGCTACCCTGCTGCCTTCCTTTTAAGATAGGATTCTTCTTTCTTGAATAAGGTTGGTTAATGAACCAGGGGAAATAGTAACACATTTAGGAAAGGAACTGTTAAAACAGGCACCTCCTCAATTTACTGGCAATAGTTCAGTTTGATCTTGTTAGAGATGAAACAGTTCCTGAGAAAATTGGCATCCTTCGTAGCTGTGGGATTTTTCATCTTGCTGTCACGTTACGCATCTTCAAAGCAAGAGGCGAGCGTTTTCTGTCATGCGCCTGTCTCTTTTAACATCTGTACTTCCACTTCAGCAATGAAATTATTAAAGCAAAGGCAGGAGAGTGGGGTAGCCAGCAGCCATGCATTAATCCCATTGTGTAAAACTACAGAGATTATTTGGGTCCAGAAAGAGGTAACTGTGACAGGACAGGGGTGTCTTCCTGTCATGGGTATGCTGAAAGCAAGGCAGTTGCCAGGAATGGCTGAACCAGTGAAACAGATGACAGATTGTTTCTGAGTAGAGAACAGCTTAAACTTTCGGTGCTCTAAAACCAAAGCACACGGTGCTTGGCAAAGTCACTTGTATTAAATGATGAAAGTCTGAGTAAAAGGAAGAATGTGATAAAGAGACAAGCAGTAGGTGCTTCCTTGGCTGTTTCACAGTATTTGCATTTTGATTGGCTCTACAGACATTTGTGTGTGCCTTGGGGATGTTTAACGTAAGGAAAAACAGCTTTATAGGTAAAGAAAATGGCAATGAGATTTCAGGCTTGGTCCTTACAGCATGTTCTGTGTGCTCTTTCAGTCTTGGCCTAAATGAAAATAATGGTGAAGCTTTTGTTTTGCCTGGGAAAATAGTTTCCCTTGCTGACTTGGTTTAAAGCATGTAGTCACCTAGATGTATATTTGCCATTTTGTCTTGGAAATGAATCTTTTAATTTGGCAGGGTAAGATAATTAAAGCATATTGGAAAATAAACATAGCCAAAAAAGGATTTGCTCTCTTCTGTCCCATCTAAGAGTGCATATCTGGTATTCTTGTGAGAAGCCCTGTCTGATGGACAATTGCTCTGAAATGCTCAAAAAGAGCACAGACCATTTCCAGCAGAACCCAAAGCTGCATCTTCACTTCTACATCTGGTTTTAATAGAAGGTGTTCTATTAAGTCTAAGGATGGTAGCAAGAAATAGGCAAGCCAATCTCTACTTTCAGGGCCTTGAGGGGTTGGGAAGGGTGAAAAACAGGAATATCTGGGGGATTAGCCTGTCCAATCACATGAATAAATAAGGCAGTTGCCTGTTCTGAGTAATCTGTCAGCATGATTTAGATACAATCTCCTGCAGCCTCTAAATGCCTCTCAACTGCTCTGGGGAAGTGTGGTGCTCCATTTTATACTTGGTGGTTGGAGGCACAGAGAACCAAAGGGCAAGTACATGGCCACACACCAAGCCTTTGAATAAAAGAAAATTAAACACAAGTGTTCTTGCTTTCAAGTTTAGCATCTTTGTCTTTGAAGCAGAGCTCTCTGTTCATTTAAACAGCATGATTGCTACATGTAGTGGAGAGTCCTCTTTAATTAGTGCTTTGGGGAACAAACTTGGAAGATATAGAGTCTATTTTCAGGTGGGTTTTTTTAATTTTGGTTTTTTGTGGTCTTTCTCTTATCCTAGCTGCTAATGATTACATTTTCTGAAGGACACCAAGGTCAAATAAGAATGCAGGGCTCTTGTGTCTCAAGAGGTTTGTTTTGCAAATGCTAGAATACATTTTTCTGACTTGTTTATATGGGAGAATTAGACTGTGTCCTGGACTGATGCAGCTAGGACATGTATTTACCTATGGACACTTCTGCTTCAGAATTTTCCTCAGGTGCCTTAATTAGAGTTAGTGTAATCTTTCCTCCCCCAGTTTTAGTAAAAATTGTTGGAACAGTGGATGAGACCAGCAAGGTAAGATGTGGCTGAAAAAACCAAAATTCTTTAACACACTGACAAAAGAGCTTGTGAAGGTGGTGTGGCCTGTAGGAATCTGCACCAGAATTTGGAGAATGAGACAGGTGAAAAGGAAACTTCAAAAGAATATTTTCCCTTATTCCTTGTATTAAGAGGTTTTGTATGCCCAGATCAAGAAGAAGCAGTTGGGAGCTGCATATTGTGGAGAACATGTTGTTGTGAGCCCCACATTTATCTTCCAGGCAAGATGGAAGGAAGTCAGATCCAGCTCTGACAGAACAGCCAAATCCCTTGTCAGGAGAAGGGGAAAATGGAAGAGATGGGAAGTCCACTTACTTGTTACAGGGCAGGTTTGTCTGTCAGCTTTGGAAATGGGACATCTCTTTCCTGATCACACTTGTTACTCCAGATTAGCGTCTTCTGATGGGCTCTGCCTGTGATTCTGAGAATGCAGCTCAAGGACTGCATCAATGAGAAGAAAATGAAGTATTCTTTCAGTAGAGATGTGCATTGTAGCTTTTTGGAAATCTTGTACTTTCAGTACAACCTGTGAATACTGTTTAATTTTGCATAAAATTGAGAGTGGATAAGGCTCTGTGCTTGCTGTTGTCGCCATGCTGCCAAACCAGTAAAGATGTACTTTAGTCTTCACAGCAGAGTAGAAATGCTTGACTGAAGAGGAGAAAGAGGATTTCATTCTCTTTTAAAGTGATTGATACCTAAATCACCCTTACTGCTTGAACAGTAGAGATCTAATGATGTTAAATTACTGCTGAATTACAAACTAAAGGTGCCATAGAGTTATGTGTTTGGCTTTGTTTCCATGTTGCTGTTTGCACACTAAAGACTTTCCAGCCAGGTGTTAGCCCTCCAGGAAGTTCAAAATGGTCAGCTTCAGTTGACAGCTTTATTTGGAAACAGTTCTAACATGTCAAACTGAAGTAGACAGTTACCTGAACAGATTTACCACCCCTCACCCCCAAGTGCAATGGGAAAATTTAATTTGGGAGCGCTGAAATCTGAAAGCAAGAAGAATAAACAATGGTTTCTCTCACAGGGTACTTGGTGAAGGGGTGTTACTCAGTATTTCTGAAGATACAGACTCTGGCAATCATCAGAGCACTGAAAATGTACTTGGATTTAATCCAAATACTTTAATCTTTTAATGTCTGTTACAATTATAAAGCAGCTCATTGAATTAATGAGACATACTGTAATGAACTTAGTAATTGAATACTTTTACATCATTCTTCTCTATGGAATTGAATCTCAGCTGTATGCCATAAACTTTGCACAGGTGAAAAAGTTTAAAATGAGCAGGTTATATTCCTGTTTTCCTCTTTGGCCTTGTACATTGCTTGTTGTGGTCCTGAAGCTTGGGTGAGTGAGTGGTGAATGTATTCAGGGGGCTAATCTGCCTAAAAATCTGTCTTTGTTTTTGTTTTGTGGGTTACTTTTTAGGCACTCTATCTCTCTGAACTGGTATCTTGGACAAGTGCCAGTGCTGGGGAGAGGGAGGCAAAGCTGTGACATTGTGGAAGCAGGCCTCAGATCTGCTGTGGAACTGGACTTTGCCATTCAGAGAGCTTTTTGGAGCAGAAAAAATTTAAGGATGGTGGCTCAGGATGATGTATATGTATTACAATATTTTTAACATGAAAGGTTATGAGGATCCATTTTTTTTTGGCTACATTAGAAGTTAGAGGTATGCATGTTGTTATTCAGCAAAAGCCTAGTGTCCTTTTGGCTTTTGCTGCCAGCATCTCCCTATTCTGCAGTTAGCAATTTTAAGTTCTTAGCAGGTAAAATGCTGGGCAATAACTCCTCCATGGAACCAAGTTGGTTGGTTCCACGCAGGAGTTATTCGAGGCACTCTTATTTGTTTTTAGGATAATAGAGTAAAGCATTACACAGCAAGTGCTGGTTCGTTTTGAATGGGTGTTTTGATAGAAGTTTGATTGAGTTGCAGCATCGTCGGTGACAATTGATGTTCTGGCTCCTGGGAAGAAAACTGCCACGAGTCGTCTTGCTGAATAATGTGGCTGGCACAGTTCAGTCCTCAGTGCTTGTTGCTTGTCTGCATGTATTGTGGGGAGGTTAAGCTCTCAGTCTGTTGATTAGCCAATTTGGAAACTGTGAGTGTTTTGCTCATTCTTGGCATAACTCCACATGTTCCCAGCGAGGCTGGAGCAGGAGCTCCAACCGGAGCGTGGCAATGGGGAAACACAGCTGTGCTGTCATCAACTTTTGACAGAGTATGAGCTCTAGTCATCTCAGGAGTCTTAGAGAACCTTTGAAATTATAGCTCCTTATGAAATAGAAGAGACTTGGAGAAACACATCATATGTACTACTAAGAAGGAGATTTTTTAATTGATAGTGACTTTTTACCGTAACAATGAAGTGAACATATTTTCTAGACAAGCTGGTATTTTTCATAAGTCAAGTTTCTTCAACTGCAGTGGCTGAAGTGATGGCTATACTCTCCCCCTTCCATTTCCCCTTTTTTTTTTTTTTAATAGCCCAGCATGATAGCATAAATTAGATTCAATGGGGGTTTAAGTTCACATGTGGGTTGTAATTTGAGTGAACTCATTACCTGTCTTGCTGTCCCTGCTAAAAGGGAGAGACAGTAAACGTTTCAACTGTTGTCTGCTGCTTAAACTGCATGGCTCCCTAGAGCTTATGACTCAAACCAATAAAGGATGATGCTTGCATCATTCTTTCCTCTTTCCCTGGGCCATGCAGATTTTAATGTTGAACAAAGAGTGCAGTAAAATCATGGGATGACCACAAGTTGTACCCAGTGCTTGAATGTCATATATTAGTCTGTAACACAAACACATTTTATGGCAGTTTTCTTGTCAGAAGTAAAGTTCCACCTTGATCTTTAAAATTTTAGTTCAAGTTATGAAAGTCTGGGATATTCTTTGAATGACTGCTCTTGGATGCAAGATGGGAAGAGTTATGGAGATTGTTGTTCTAAGCTCTACAGCTGGTTTTAGTGTGTTGTAAGAATCTTATTTTGGCATAGAAGGCAACCTGCTACAAAAGAAGGTCTTTTTGCTCATGGTGTACCAGCTTAAGTACAGAAAAGGCACAGTATTGGAACACAGATGGGCAGGCTATGACTTCAAGAGTGCTTAGAGACAACACATCAGTGTACTTAGAGAATCACAGAATGGTTGAGGCTGGAGGGGACTCCTGGAAGTCACCTGGCCAACTGCCCTGCTCAAACAGGGTCATCTGCTGCTCACAGTTTTGCAGTATAGAGACGAGTAAGGGATAGTCTAATGCTAGAATACCTGGATGTCCTTTTAATAAGTGTCACATTTAATGCAGTTTACCAAGCTTTACACAGAACAAATCTCCCCTGGAAATGGGCTGGGTGAACAGTGTTGGCACTGCTGATATCTTGCAGTCAGACTTGTTCCAAAAGGTTTCTCAGACCCCTCCAAAACACAGTCTGTGTTCTGGCTGTGTGAACCTGGATTTTGCCCTTTTCTTGTGTTCTTTGCTATCTTTTTGCTTGTATCTTACCTTACAGTGATCTTATGGTTAACCTGACTGTATACCTGAAATGATTGTTCAGGTATGCAAGCTCCTCTTGATCTAAAATTATAAACAATGGCCCCAAGGTATGTGTCAGTATTGAAAATGAGGGTGATATTCCTTGGGATGTCCCCAGAACAGGATTCCAGGCATGCAGGTAAACCAACTGAGCAGTATTCAGCAAAGTAGGGTGGCACCTGGGTGGGCATATGCACAGTCATTTTTATGGGATGTGACTGTGTCTATGTTTGTTCTTTAGTATTTCTGTTTCCAAAGTGAGTTTCATAATGTCCATTAAAACTCCGGCTTAGTTTTGACATTCTATTTAATGCAGAATAGCTCAAGTTATTCCACAAATATTAGCTATAGGCAAAGTCTCTAATATTAACTGTGCCACACATTTTTTTTCTGAGTGGCCTTCACTGTTTTTTCCATATGCTGTCTAGTTTTGCTGAATTTCCTTCAGAGAGCCAGAACTCAGAAGTCCACAAGTGTTAAGGACAAATTAATTTTTGTGACTGTAAGAGTGAACTGACAGAGAGCTAGAAGGCTGCAGGGGTGGATTCAGAGAATGTATAGTGCCAGAAAGTCAGAAAAACATGGGGCATTTGACTGTTAGATGTTTTGATGCACAGATTGAAGTAAGTATTTCTGCTGCAAGATTACTGATAGATTTTTTTTTTCCTTCTCTTGTTTTTTGTTATCTTTTACTGTATCATAGAAGGCTCTGAGTTGGAAGGGACACATGGGGATCCCTGAGTCCAACTCCTAGCCCATGCAGGACACCCCAAGAGTCACACCATGTACCCAGGAGCGCTGCTCAAACTTCATGAACTCAGACAGAATTTTGTGCTGTGACCAGTTCCCTTGGGAGAGTGTTCCAGTGCCCAATCACCCTCTGGGTAAAAAACCCTTTCCTAATATCCAACCTAACCCTCCCCTGACTCAGCTTCATGCTGTTCTCTTGAGTCCTCTCACTGATCTCCAGAGGGAAGAAATCAGTGCCTGCCTTTCCACCTTCCTTCATGAGGAAGCTGCTGACTGCAGTGAGGTCTCCTCCAGGCTGAGCAAGCCAAGTGACCTCAGCTGCTTCTCATATGAATTCCCCTCTAGATCCCTCACCTTCTTCACATCCCTCCTTTGGATGGCTTCTAGCAGCTTTATGATTCTTATATTGTGGCACTCAAAACTGCACACCTCTGAAGAGCAGTGTCAGTGCCTGACAAAAGGCTCGTGTCTTCAAAATTTTTGTGCCCCTCCCAGACTCACAAGAGTTATTCACCCTTTTTTTTCCTGTTTTTCTTACTTATGATGAGCATTATGCTTATGCACTGTGGAATATCAGTATTACTCTTTTCTGTAGGATTTTTGTATGCAGAATGATTACATTAGGAAATAATGCTGTTTGTTTCAACCTTCAACATCCTGTGTGTGCTGTCAGTTAACTTGATTGTTTCCTTTAACATTCACACATCTCTGTTGCCCTTTCTTCCTCCATTTGACTGCTAACTTCCTAGGAGTTCCATTCGTTCCTCTGGATGTATAATAAACATTGACAGGGTAAAAAAGTCTCTTTGTTTTTTTTTACTGTTGCTTCATCTTCCTTCCAGCCGGAAGTTTAGGGATTTCCCCAACTTTGAGCTTATCTTCTTGTATCTGTTATTTCCTTTATAAGACTGGGATATAGTCAGTTATCCTTGTTTTGATTCAGTTTCTGCTGTATTGTCATCTTGACTCAAGGTGCTCTTTTTTGTGTCCTTTCTAGGCCCATGATTTATCCAAATGCCAGGAAAGTATGAAGTACCATAGCCAGATCATGCTAGTAGAAGAAAAGAGGACTGTGATCTTTTTTATTTTTTACCTTTAATTGAGTTTTATTCAACATTCACAGCACTTTTGATAAACTTTCTCTGTTTCTTTTCAGCTTGTTTTCAACCAGCCTGTAATAAAGTTATTCAGTTCTCAGTTTCATGGGACTCCTTTGGAATGGGCTTAGTTTAAACATTAAAAAGCACCACCCCTTTACCTTCTCCCCCTCTCAAACAAAAAAAAAGAAATTGCCTCCATCCTTTTGAGCTGTAATGTTTTGCATTGCTTTATTTTGTTGTTTCACAGTGTCAATGTCTTGCTGAAATTGAGGTTTCACGTTTTCCCCATTACTTCATTTCTACCTCACAGGTTATTTATATGAGGCTACCCTGAAAAGTGGGAAAAGAAAACTATATTTAACTGGATTTTAAGGGATATTTTTTTGCTACTTGCTTCAGTTTAGAAACATCTGGAGTCAAGCCAAATGATGAGAAACAATCCCAAATGAAGTGGGCAAGATCTGGCAAACTGTGAAAAGTTTAAGTAGATTAAGTTACAGTTTGTACTCAGAGTAGCATTTTGATTTCTTTCTGTACTAGATACCTGCCATGGTCCTTAAATTTCATATGTTAGGCAGGTACTCAGCATGGTTGAAAAATCATGCTTTTTTTTGTGAAGCCTTAGATGTTTGACTGCTGGATTGCTATTGGTGTGGGGCTTGTGGTGGTGCATTTTGGTTTCATCTATGTTTTTTAATAATTTTTTTAAAATTAGTATTTTATTTTATTTATTTATTTATTGGAATTAAATTTATATATTTATTGGTCTTTTGAGTACTTGAGTTTGATACTTTCCTGGTCTCTAGTTTGAAGAGTTCAGATATTAATGTCTTTAGTGAACAAATATCTTTATCTGACTAAATGTTATATGTGAATTAATGAAATTGCCACAAAGCTTGAAATAGAAACTTGAGTAATCAAAACGAAGTTTTTTGTCCTCTTATGAATTACAGACATGTAATTAGGAGTTCCTTAGTAAAAGGAGAATGATTTTCCAAGAAGTGGGGGAGTTCAGGTTAAAGAAGTACCTAAATTTTTCCGATATTAAAAGCAAAGTGCTTTAAAAGCAAGACCAGACAGCTTTCTTGATTATATTCTGAGTATACCCATTCTGTTTTGTTTTCTTCCACCTTTTCGTTTGAAGCACTCTTTAAAGCTTTTTTTGCTCTCTAGTTTTGAAGAGTATTCTTTGAAACTGGTCTGGCCTGTCAAACATAGTGAAACCTCAACCATATAAAATACTTCCCAGGAAGAGGAACAAGATGACTGTGGACAGAGAAAATACTTGGAATGAGATTGTGAAGAAAGGTTATGGGTATGCTGGGAATGAGATAGGTGACAACCTCACAACTATTAGTTGTCTTTCCTGGGCAGCTTTACCAGTGGCAGGAACTGTCCCTTTCTGTACATTTGACACCCATAATCCTAAAATCTCCTCAAATTCTAGGTCTCCACATATTTTGGAGAGGAATGGTGGTGTATTTAAACCTGAAGGATCCAAAGCTCATTTTAACATAATATTAAATATTTCACTCCTGATCTAATGATGCTTTATGAATCAGCAGACTTAAGGTTCAGCATCAAAGAAATGCTCCTGTTTGCCAGCTGATGGACTGCTCTGAACCATGGATGCCATTTGAGGGGCATCAGGTGTTCCTGCAGTGTTGGTGGCTGCTGCAGAGGGGTAGCACCCCCACCCAGGTTGCCTGCTTTTGGAGACTGCTGCCCTTTTCCCATCCCTTACTAGAGTATAGCTCATAGCTTCTGTACAGCTTTATCTTCCATTTGTGTCAAAACATCCACAGATTTTATTGACATGGGTCTGCTGGGCCTTTGACTCCTGTCTGGTTCAGGGGTGAATAGCACTGAATGCCTAAGAAGGAAAAAGGCAACATGAAAGCTTTTTTATGTACACAAAGTGTACATCCAGCCCCTGGCTTCTCTGCCCTGTTTTCATTTCTTGTAGAGGTGGTAGAGCATGTTTACAGCTCCTTAGACTCAGCTGTTCAGTCATGCAGTTTAACTCCAAAAATAACTCTCTTGGGGGATATTAATCCAGCGTTGGATTATCTTTCTAAAATCGTTAATCAGACTTGGTCCCCGAGGGACCTTCCAGCTGAACTTGCCACTTAGTTTCTGTTTGCTGGGGCGGCAGGAGCGAAGCAGAGGAAGCTGATGAGCTTTGACAAGAAGTGGTTCCTTACATAAGGTGCTGAGCAGAGGGAGCTGTGCCTCTCCTGCTGTGGGCCTGGCCAGCGCTCAGCTCCCTGCCAGCACCCACCACATCCTGCTTGGCCCTGCTGCCTTCACTGCTCCGCTTTCCCATCACCTTCAAGAAATGCCATGCAAAAACCTGCCTGTGTCAAGGAGTGGCAGGATCTGTGCCAGCTCCAGGTGCTGTGTGTGGTGCCTTTTGTCCAGGCTGGAGAAACACGTACTTTATTTATAAAATTATCAATGCATGTGGCATTCCTTCAGTCCCTTTCTAATCATTAATTTTCTTACTCGAGCTGCTTGTGAAATGAGCTGACCTGCTCTTTGAGTATTACCTCTCTTCTGTAAAAGAACAATTTAGCTTTGCTAGGCTGCTGTTTACATTTGTGAGTAGAGCTGCAAGTCATACAGCTCCTATTAGCCTTGCATTTTTCTTCTGTCTGTGGAGGAAGAATAGAATTTATTTCTTGAGAGATGTGCTCTGATAACTTTAAGTTATTTAAATTACTTTGAGGTCTCTGTATGGAAAGTGCCAATGAAATTGCATAACAAGTTTGGAAAAAAAAAAAATTTCCACTAGAAACTAATTTCATACACAAATAAAATCCTGTTTTCCACATGCAGTGCATAGGTAGAAGGGGAAAATTCAATATATATTTTACTGACATTTGTGCTGAATGCATCCTTCAGAGCCAGGCAGGTAAATCGAGAGCTTGCGTATCTGTGCTGATGCATTTTTACATTAAATTTAACATACTTTGATTTCCAACTTGGATGTTTAAAACTTTGACTTAGTAGACCACAGGAATTCCTTCATAGTATGGTTGAAATGCATAAATGTACTGCATGTGGTAATAATAATAAATTGCAAAATTGACACTTTAATGGGATGATCTGTCATAGTTATGCAAAATCATGCTGATGGAAGAAAGTATGTTCAAGTGGTAGACATGCTTTGGTAGTGGTTTTTTCTCCCCTCAAAGTATAAAATAGTGTGCTGTGGAGCATGTAAGTTGCTTTAACATTCTCCAGGTTATATCTCCTTGCATGCAATAGGGAAAACAATGGGAATTTGCCTTCCTTTTCCTCTGACTCCCCCCTTCCCTTCATACACTCATGCCTGCACATGCGTCCTGCTAGCCTTCAGATTCTGCCTTGAAAATAAAGGTTGCTAAAATGAGTTGGAAAGTTGCTCTTACATGTCAACGCTTCTCAGATCCCACTGGGAGAGAAAAAGTAATTGTACTTGAGAAAACTCCATAACTAGACCCTTCAGTGACACCCCTATCCTTTTCACTGTTTGACTGCTGCTGGCATAACAAAAAGTAGCTGAAAACAGTTCTAGTTCTTCATGCACATAATGAAAATTGCTTACTAAATCAGAACCATTTCAAACCAGGATTTGTGCCTTCCTTATTTTGCTGGGCAGTGTCTATCACACTGCGTACCATGTGGATAAATAGTAGGTAATTTTGAACTGTCAGCACTGTAGGTTGTAGCATTTTCTTTTGGGATGACAAGAACATCAATTTTGGTCTTTAAAAAAACCCCAAAAAGAATATTTGTTCCTGATATTGTCACATAGGTAGAATGAAACTAAATTATCTTTTGTATGTTGCACTGGATTCATAAGAATATAAATTAGGAAAGAAGAAGTCAGCACATTGACTAGGATGGCCACTGAGAAACAGAAACAAAGTGATGACTTTATATGCTTTTCAGCATTCAGACCACATTGTTATCTTTGAGTTGGTCTTCTGGTGGGAGAAGTGGGACTACATCCATTTGTATTAGTTAAAGATCTGTCACTTTGCTTTGTGTTTTATGACTGTATAAGCATATGTATAGTAATAATTATAATTATGTAGGAGATCTGCTAGCCTACATTAAAACTAGTCACAATGAAATTGTCTGCTGAATACCATGGCAGACTTCTCTTGCACCTTGCTTTGGAATGTAAGTGCTTATTTTCCATAGCTGAATTTGATTAACTTACCATCAGCTTTCTTTGACTCTGCTTTCTTAAACCTTTCTTCCTATATGAGTCAAGATAGCCCACAACTTGCCACAGCAGAATTGGGGTTAATGCCCTCATGTGCATGGGAAAATGGAAGTTTTCTGCAAATTTATTGCTGTGTAATGTTGTTTTACTTTTCTGCTTACAGCCAATGGTCATGAATCAGTGTTTTTTCTCCAGCATTTATTGTGAGCTTTGGAGGGAAGGTACTGGGCCACAAGTTACTTCTTCTCAGTCAAAAGAAAATGTGTTTGCCTGTGCCATAGGTAGATTCTATAGTTTTTATGGGTCTCCCTTCTATCTCTTTAGATATGTGGTCTACAGATGATTTTCTTCATTAAAAGTGTAGAGGAAACGTGATGAGGGAAAATAAAACTGTTGAAAACAATGGCTTACTCAGCTGAACCTATCCTCAGTCAAGTTTGTCCGGCAGGAGCTGATGCTCTTTTTGTGTTGTGGCCAGCAAATTCAGGCTCTGGCTGAGGCTTCCAGCATCCCTCTTGCCAGGGATGGGGTGCCAAGGCAGGGGGTGCAGGGAGTAGCCTGTCGGTCAGGCACTGGGTGAGTCAGCCCCACTTAAGCACTGCAGACAGCTTAATACCACAACACCGGCAGGCTGAGAGTACCAAGGACTGTGCTGCTGAGGAGGTGGGAAACACCGTCACTGTGAGTGTGGGAGCAGAAGGTGCCAAGGTCTCAGTTTCAATTGACTGTCGAGGTGGATTAACAGCTCCTTGCTGCCAAGAAACCTCGCTTCTCCTCCCCTCTCCTGTGTTGTATCACCTCTGAGTAGCTGTTTGACTCAAACATGGTAAAAAGCAGATGACCAAAAATACTTTTTCATTTTTTGGTTTTTTTTTTTTTTTTTTTTTTTTGCTGATTGATTGAGCCAGTGCACTGCACAGCAAGGGGACCACTGGATGGAGATGCAAATGATGGGCTTTTGATATTTTGGGGAGAAATTGTGGGAACTTGGCATCTGCTAAGGCTCTGCAGGGTAGAAGACAGCCTAAAGTAAATGTCTGATTTTCTCAATGACCAGCAAGTCAGCTGCATGCTTTAATTGTGTTTATTCCCTGTTCCTGTAACATCTACCAAATGTAGACAATATCACAGTGTTTCTTAATCACATTGTTTAGTCTTTCAAGGCACTTCCTGCAATCCAGTTTTATTTATAGACCGTCCATTGTCTCATTTACTGCCTTGTGCTTTGCTTTGTGGTGATGTGCGATCCTGTCGGCGTCAGAACTGCCATTGTTGCAAATAAATTGCTGGTGTGTTAAAGTTCATAAATTGCTTTTATATTATGTGTTGAGAGCCTTATGTAGAATGTAGCAGGGCTTGCAGAGTCAGAGGGCTGAGCCTTTTCAGAGCAGACCAGAGGCACACCAGAAAGAAGGAAAAACAGAGACATCCATAAGGCTGGATGAGCTCTCACTTATAAAAGTAGTCTGAGACTAAGGTACAACGTTTCCCAATAAAGGGATGATTTCACAATTTTGTTCAGACCAACTTGAGCTCCAGCTTCTGCTGCAGTTGAAGAAAGGTCATTAGCCCAGCTTAGTTGAAGCAGCAACTGAAGTTGGTCAAAGCCTGTTTTAACCTTTACCTGTTTGTGTCTTTGGATATCTGGTATGCTCAGCCAGCTCCTGTCTTGCCTTAACTCTTTGAGAGGATGTATGTGCAAACACGTCTCCATGCTTTCACCACTTCCTTCTCTTTTCTGTAAGAAGAAGTGGGACTGCACCGCTGGGGATTTCTACATCTTCTCTTGTTCTGTGGTACATGATGGCGCTTTGCTGGGTCTCAGCAGAGCATGCAGGAAACACCATGGTTGTTGTGGAGGGCTTGGCAAAGCCAGCAGGAACCTCCCCATCTGCAGAAGGGTGCACAGGCTGCTGTGTCTGGGAACTGCAAAGCTTTGCTACTAGAGAGGGTGTCCTGCCACCACCGAGCTGAGAGAGGCGTGCAGAAGCTTTGTTTGCAAGCCCAGAGAGGCACTACACGCTCTTGATAAACATTTGTTGTTGTTGTTGGAAGGTTATAAAGTTTGATGAGTCAGAAGAGACAGAACTTCAATTCTGCAAAACCTGAGGGTCTGGTTCTTCTCCTTTCCTCTTTCCCTGAAAGTCACAGTTCACACTATTTGACACAAGATCCTGTTGATATTCATATTCTTGCAGAATTATGATGTGTTATGTAGCTGATTATGTCACTGTGAATGTATACTACATCCTTGTGTATTCACGTGTCTGAATGTACCATGGAGAAGTATTTATATGTGGGTATCTCTGGATCCGTGAGGTGAGGGTGTGTGTGTGTGTGCGTGTGTGTGTGTGTATATCTGGAAACTGCTGTGTGTTCTGCCTTCTTCCTGACATACTGGTTGCTATAGTGCAGTGATCTATTTGTGAACACCCAGAAGATCATTGCTATAGTTAAAAGAAACCGTGTTTCCTGGCCATAACTTCCTGGGCAATCTCTTCTCCTGAAGCGCCAGCATTAACCGAACTGGTCACGTTCCCTGGGACTCCAGGAGTGACACTGTAACAGAAGCTTTCTTTAGTTTGTCGCTTTCCCCCCACCAGCATATTTAATAATATTTAAAAATAGTTTTTCTATTTAAATCTAATGCATGCCTATTATTCACCGTACATTTCAGTGCTTCAGCCATCTTTCTAACAGGCTGTCGAGCTGTGCAGCGTGTCGTGGCGTTGTGTCCTGTGCTTGCTCCTGTAATGTGTGCCATTCTCCTGCCCCTGCACATACACTCACACATACATTTCCATCCACCTGCCCAGCCAGGGGAAATGTAGGAGACTGAAGCGGCAGTGCTGGAGTTCTGCCTGAACTGCTGTAATATTCTTCTTTCTATTTTTTTTTTCTCTCCCTGCAGGTGTGAATGAGAGAGGCTCTCTGCAGTGTTTAGTGTCCAGTTGTGGTGGCTCCGAGGAACAGCAGCGTCGCAATGCCCCCTCCTGCTGATATAGTGAAGGTGGCGATTGAATGGCCAGGTGCCTTCCCCAAGTTAATGGAAATAGATCAAGTAAGTGCCTGTGTACCTGTGCTCAGCTGGCCCTGTTCATGAATAAGTTCTCTGCATGTTTTCCTCTGCATTTATATTTATTTCAATGCATGTGCATTTTTTTATATATGTATGTGGGGTAAAAGGTGTTTTTTATAAGGGGTGTAACCCTCCTTCCTCTTTTACTGCTTAAGGTTTTTGGTGTGTTTAGCTGATTTCTTCATTTGCTTTTTCTGTCTGAACAGCTGCTTGAATAAGGCATTTACGGCTTGTGTGACCCACTTAACACTTTTGTGCCTTAGTTTCCTCAACTGTTAAATTGTGGTAGTGTTTTACCTCTGGGTGGAAAGTCTTCAAATTTCTAGTCAGTGCTTTGCATTTGGAGTAGAATCGTATTGGATGGCTGCAGCAAGTGCAGATTTTGGAGCTTAAGTAGTGGTGCACTGTGAGCAGGAGCACCTTTGTTGTTCTGTTCAGGAATCTCAGGGGTTGTTCTGTTTGTCTCGTTAGTTCTAAAGCAATGGCCCTGGAGACAGATTGGAGGCAGTGTACAGAAGTTAACAATTCAAAATTATGAATTAAAAACTCTTTTTAGGGAATTGTGGTGGGGGGAAACAAACAAAAACAAGTTATACAAGGGCTGTGTTTTATATTCTGGACTTCTCTGAGATTGTTTTTGTGGCCCATGTATTAATATTAAAAGCAACCTCTTTAATATTTAACAGCTTACTCTTAACATTTTGAAATCCTGCTGCATGTTACCTGGTTAGAATTATTATTATTTCTGTAAATAGTATTCAGAGTGAAGAAAAGCATTTTATAAGGTGCTTTAGACCCTGGGGTGTCTGGGGACTCTGTACATTATAAAGGTCTATCGGAGAGAAGAGCATTTGAATTCACACTGAAAATGTATTACTGAAATGGGTTAGTAATTTCTTCATGCAGTGCAATGAGTTTCACCTGTAGTTAACCCTTTTGTGGCACATGCTTGGGAAATTCCTGTGTGAAATTTGAAGAAACATGATACTAGAGGGTGGCTGGAATCACAGCAGTATGATTTTTAAGCATTCTGGAAGCGCCCTTAGAGGAAAAGGGAGTTCCCAAGTGAAACCAAACTTTGTAGGTTGATAATTTTGACCTGCCACGCTTTTCCATTTTCATTTGCTGAAATTTTTCAGTAAGCATAGAAATCTTCTGCCTTCTGGAATGAAGAATGTTTGACTTTTTCTTCTTATATAACAAATGGTAGACACTGCACACTGTGTTCAGGGAAAGATGCGTGTTAGTCATGATGAACCAAGTACAGTGAGGACAAAACTGAAAAACTATTATGAAGTTTCCTTTCGAATAGCAGCAGAATAATATGAAAATTATTTGGTTTTATTTACAAAAAGCTTAAAGTAACTCTCAAAAGCCCTCATACCTTACCTGTAATATTAGCTTACTTTCCTAGTACCTTGTTTTTAATTTTATGATGTAAGATTTGAAAGAGACAAGAAAGATCAATGCTGAACTACACTGGGTAAAACTCCTCAAACACAGCCTGCCAAGTTATCTGCAAGCTTCCTCAAGCCACTTTATGGGTAGGAGGAGGAAGGAGAGGGAAAGTAAGGCCAAAATGGAGAAGACTTTACCAGCAGCCTGCTCCCAATGCAGAGATAAATGGAAATGAGGGAATGAAGTTTGAGAGTCTCATTCCTCCCCTTTCTGACATGGAAAGATGGGAAAGAAACATCCCTTCCTTCTACCCATGCACACAAAAAAGCGTATTTACCTTTCCAAGGTTGGGAGCAAAGTGGGAATGAACCTTGAAAATATCTAGGGTGATACATACTTCAGAACACACAGCTCTGCCTTTGATTCACTTAGTGCTAACTTTTCCTCAATCTGTTTCCTTTAGAGCAGCTATTCAGTGGAAGAGCTGTAGTGGAGGAGATGATTCATCTCTCAGATGGCTAGCTGTCGGAGATGATAAAGGGGAGGAAGACAGAAAAGAGAAATGACTTACCCACTGACCAGACACTGCAGCCAGTGCCTGTCTCCCAGGTGGCATCTGCTCATTCAGTCACCATTTGACATATATTCAGAAAATCCAAAATCCTTCCCATAATGGTTTCTTCTCTCTCTTTCTTACCATCAAGAAAACCAGAATTTAAATGAACAGCACTATAAAATTACTTAAAAAAAAACCCCAACAGACCACCATCACTGTAGTGTGACACAAGTGTTTTATCTTTCAGGGTACGGAGGCTTTTCCAAAAACTGAAGTACAAATACCATATAAGAAATCAAAGGAAAACCTGGGAGGTTTTTTAAGGTTGCTCATTGCATATACTTAGAAGCACTTATTTATATTCAGTTGCACATTATCCTAATTTATTTGCTGCGTGTATGCATGTTTTGCTTAGCAATGGAGAGAGTAAAATATTTTCAAAGTGAAGAAATGCCACTGTGAAACCAGAACCATTGATGGTGGTGTACTGGCAGGCATTGGCCTTAAAAGAGCTCATGAGTACTTTTTCCACCAAATGTTATTAAACTTTACGCTCCCCTGCATGACTTCTGACAAATTGGACTTCAGGAGGCACAGAGCCTTTTCAAGTTGAGGCTTCCCACTGCATTTCTATAGGTTTGTTAACCTGGGTTCACCAATGGTGGTTTAAAATTTAATCATGCAAAATTAGTCTCACTCAGTTAGAGAGATTCTGTGCCAGAAAAATTGATATATAATTAAATGCCTTTTGGAATTAGCCTCTGTGCCTGCTTCCAATGAATGTAAAGAAAAATTTCTGCTCATTTATTGACATGTAGTATTTGATTTCAGGGTTTCACAAGTGCTTTTTTCTTGGAAAGTTGCTTTAAACAAGGAGGGGCAAAACTGTCTCTTATTTACTGCCCTCTCTCTCTTACCAGGTGGGAACTAATTAAGTTGCAGTAAACCTCACAGGTGGCTGATGCCTGTATGGATTAGAACTGATTTTAAATCATGTTCTTCTTTAGAGATGGACTTGACTGAATGCAGTTACTCTCTTCCAGAATACTGGGGGTTTATTTGGGTTTCACCCCCAGTTCCATCATTTTCCTCAATCATAAATTAGAAAAATAGCATCCAGACTCTTCCCTCCTCCATAAATCTGTACTGCCAATATTAAAACTCTGCCCAAAATTAATTTTTAATATGAAGATTTGATTGTGGTTTCAGAACTGTGTATAGCGTTGATCTTTCATGCTTTAGTCTTTCTGTCATGTAAGGGGAGGAATGGAAATGAGCTGGTGTCTGAATTTGCATTGGGATCTTTTTGTGGGCTTTTTAGCAATGCAGTCTGGGGAAGAAATGAATGGTAGTTGCTGACTGTCTGTTATCTTTTTCTTCAATCTTCTGGCTGATTATTCTAGAAGATGTTAATAATAGGACTGCACAGGGTCTGTACAGGTGAACCAGGATGCTGGCTAGTCTATCCTGTCTTCTCTTTGATTGTCCCAGAAATAGCTATTTCATAAGAGGGTGTTATTTCTTGTGTTCAGTGAAAGCCTGCATGCTTTAATTTGTGCCCATTATGTATAATTCTTTGCTGTTGGGGGGTTTTACAGCACAAATTATTTTAGGTAAGCCAATGCTCATTTTAGGTTACCTGGATACTTTGTGGATTTACAGTCACACTGTTCCTGCTGCAGGAGAAGCAGCTTCCAGGAGAGACACAAGATGGAGATTTGGGGACAACATCTATTTTGGCTTATCCCATTCAAATCCACTTGTGTGTCTTAACACAAGTTGTACTAAAACCAGATTTCTCTAAGCTTGGGGATGAACTTCCTCAGCCATGGAGGTAAACAAGGCTTTCCTATAGAAAGGAATAGTTTATAATTATACTTGGCCATACAGCCTCTTCCTCCAGGCTTGCTTTTACCTATGAGATCATTAAATATGGATTAAATTACCAGATGTGAATCTTTACATTAGCAAAAAGAAATGGATGGGGGGGGAGGGAGGAGGAGAGCTGTGTTTTCTTTTCAAAGAACAAATTTCATATGGTGAGCAAAATTTACAGGAGCATTTTCATATGACAATTTCATGTTAATAGAAATGCAGCCATGGATAGAGCCATGGGCTGCTTTACATTTATGTTCTCTCTAAAGTTTAGATTTACTCAGCAAGTTTATCTTTTAAGAGTCTCTTTCAAGTTGGCTCTTCTCTTCTGCCAGTGTCATTTTAATTGTGGTTGGTTTTTTGTCTTCTTCATAGAAGTCATTGTACTTCACTGCATATTAAAAGGTCACCAGTAAGATTTTGGTTTTTTTTAAAAGAAGCTTTCAAACCTAAATCTAGTTTCAGACCTAAATATGGACCCTTGGGGATTGTTAATTGATTCAGTGCAGTGTTTCTCAAACTGTGGGGAAAAATGAAGTTCAAAAGGGATTGTGAAATGCTTAATTAGAGAAAAGATAGTTGCACATCGCTTCTGCCATGTGTGTAGACTAAGAATAGATATAGTTTCTGCAAGTACTGTCACTAGTAATAGCAGCATACCGAGACAATCCTGGCATCACGAGTCTAAATGTATGCAATATTAGTGAGCACCAGCATTGTTCAAGCAGTGATCAAGAAAGGGATATTGATGTCTCACTGTACTGTGAAGTGTCACTCTCTGTGCTTCATTCTGGCTCCAGACTCTGACTTGAGGTATTTAGTTCCTAAGGGAATGAAGGAAAAGAGAGGCTCTTGCCTCCTTCCCACAAACCTGCAAATTTATATGAACTCTTACCCAGAAAATATAATGGTACTGCAGTAGCTGGAACTAGTGAAGATTTTCAGTATGAATATTGCTAGGATTTCCAATGTTATTGCACATCCTGAGTTTATAGTAAAGGGAAATGTCAGTGCCTTTAACAGCTGACAAGATTGCAGTTTCTTGAAGACAGAGGGCTACAAAGAAGATCATGAGAAGAGGAAAAAAAAACCAAAAAAACCCAACAAAACAAAACACTGACTTATGAAAACATTCCCTGCCTGGATTTGCAGCAGGAAAGGAGCAGCAGCTCCTTTCTGTCAGATAGGAGAAGGAGCCAGTGCTCAGGGCTGGCCACTGCAGCTGTATCTCACCCATTCTGAAGGAGGACGTCAGCTGCTGCTGATGGAAGACTTGCCCAAAGATGGATGAGCCAAAAGGTCGCTACCTTTTCAAAAAGAATTGAAAAACATTTTGTTGTCTTAAGCCAGTTTGTTAAAGGTAGGGCTTGCTTAAAATCAGTGTTTAGGTGCCAAAGAGATGCTTTTGGAGTTTTATTGTTTCTTGTTGTACCTGTCATATTTCAGCTTCACAAAATTGAATACGAAGCTGTTCATAAAGCAGGTGTTGACTGGCATATAAGCATAGTGAAAATATTATTAATAGAGCTGGTAAAGAAATACTATCTGTTATTTTTATGTGATTTTTTTCCCCATTTCCTTTATTGGACTAATGAAAGATCTCAATTTTTTACTTTTATTTATTTTAAAAGCTGTTCAGCAGAAAGAATAACCTTGGAAAAAATAATGCAAATTTTTTTAGTGCACTGGATATAATTCAATGCACTGACACACTTGTATACATAGACAATACTTCGTTAACATAATGAACCAATTGTTAGCTACAATGGAGTTTGAAAAATATGATTCTTTTTCTTACAGAACTGCAGCATTGGAGTAGTCATCATTAGAGCCTCAGTTCTTTGATGTGGTGGCAGCAAGCCAGCAGGGATAAAACAGGCAATGTTATTGTCACATGTTACATTTTATTAGTCTGGCTTGTCCAAAGCCACATTCCCACTGGTTGGCTGGATTCTTTCAAAGCTGCAAACTTATGTCCTGTGGTGTTTGTGGCTGGGACATCATCACTGAAAAATACATAAAAACTCTGTCTTCCTGCTTCTGTTTAATACAGAGGCAGCAGCAAGGCCTAGTAAATGGAAGAGATAATAGCTGTGCAGAAGGTTTAGGCATTGTAAAAGAAAGGGCGGGGGAGAATAAATAGAAATGTTTTGTGAACTGCAGTCTAGTGGATGCTATTTATGCTTTCTACTTGGTGCTATTTTCTAGGTGAAGAACCATATGTTCAATGCAGTAGACAGGTTGGTTGGCTGTTTTTTTTGTTAAATAGAAGTGCAAGTAGAGCCAGTAGAGCCAGAATACACTTGAGGTCTCTACAGAACTTATATCCTGGGGTTCCTGATCTCCAGCAGAAAGGATGTTCAGAGAATAATATTTTAACAAAGAGATAAAGCACTATTTTTTATTCTCCCCTTGATTTTTGTGGGTTTGTTGGGTTTTTTCTTTGGTGGATTTGGTTTGACTTTTTTTCATGTCTGATTTTTACTAGCTCAATAATTCTTGCCAGAACCTCCCTGTTGGAGCCTGAATTTTGCTGCCTGCAGGTGATGGCATTTTCAAGATGAAGGCTAAACATGACTTTAAGGTTGTTGCATCCATAAAATTTTTTAAGTATCAGCAGGAGTCCCATCTCTTAAGTTAATTCTGTTCTTATTAAAGGGAAATGTATAACAATGAGATTTCTGAAGTTATGGACTGATGAATTAATTCACATTCTGGCCAGCTGGAATATCCAGGCACACTTTATGACTCAATTATGTTCTAGTTATAGACATACAGACATTACATTTTGTTATACAAAAGAGAGTAATACCAAAAATCCCACAGTATAAATTTTTTTGCTTTCATGGAGAAACTTCTGCCCTTGTAGGCCAGAAATTTGTCAGTCATGAGCTGGGGGTTTGAGGTTTCTTCACTCTGTCTTGAAAGGCATGCTCTCCTAATAGGTTGTGTGAAGACCCACATCTTAAAGCTCTGCTTTGTATTTAAAAGTGTGTTTTGGCTGTATTTTAAATGTATGTGGCAAGAATGCTGCATGCAAACATGGTGAAATTCACTACTATGGGTCCCTAGGTGTTTTTTAACTTTTCAGTACTCTTGATTGAGAGTTTTTAGATTTCCTACTTACACTTGAGAAAACAGGGAGTGTTATGGCTTGTTAGGGACACTAGAGATGGAGTAGGAAGTATCTGCAAAATTCTGTTTATGGTTTTCTCTTTTTGATCGAGTTTTTTTTGTTAACAACATTATATTTTGCTGCTTCCCTTGTTGTACAGCCACTGTAACATCCTAAACGCATGATCTGTGGGTCAGTGCTTAGATCCGGTGAAATGCGGACTTAGGAGTGAGGATCTCTTTGGGAGCGGGAAGGGAGTAACTGAGGAAGCTGCAGCTGAGAGTGAAGGGAGAGAGAACACAAATACCTGGGTTTCCCTAAGTCTTGTGCGCTCTGTGGAGCTCCTAGTGCTATATTTATACCAAAGTGTTGCCACTGACATGTTCAAATTGCCACTTTAAGAGCTGTGAACTGAGCTGATAAAAGCTCTCCCCTATCAGCAGCAGCTGCATTTGCTGAGGGTTTTGCCTGTTGGCTCTGAGGTGTGAATGTTTCCAGCCCTGGGCTGTGTTGCTGCACAGCACAACTGTGTGGTGTTGGCCTGGTCTTGGCTGGGTTTTATGGTCTCTCTTACTGTAGCACTGTAGTGTCCTTGTTCTTTAGAAATTCACTCTCTGGGGTGCTCCCCTGGGTTAGAGAAATCCTCCCTTTCATTTTTTACAGATGCCCTTTTATAATAAGTAAACAAGTCTGGTCTCACCAGTATTCCATTGTATGGAATGGTGTTGATTTCCAGAGTGGTTCAGAGCGGGTTGAGAAGGCTGAAGTCCAAAGCACTCCAGCATCTCCCTCTTTCAAAAGACCTTGTCTCTTACACCACAGGAAACCAGTGTTATATTAGCAAGTCATGGATCCAGGAGTCCTTGCATCTGGTGTTTGCCACCAGTCCACTGTGGACCCTGGTGCATGACAGTAACAGGTAAAGCCTCCACTGATTGTGAAAGAGGTGTTTTTCTGCTTTTAAATAGCCATAAAAATTACTTTAGCACTGAAAGATTTATTAATGTCATAATAGCATTAATTATAAGACAGAATGTTGTATTTACTGACTAGAAGTTCTGTTTTTTGACAGGTGCACAGGTCAGCAACTGTTTTTTTTTCCTTAATGCTGTTTCACGCTAACAGATGTGCTGCATCTGCTATTTTTTTTTTCTGTGATAGGCTTAAAGATAACAGAGTTAAGGGTTTTCTTGTTACTTCTGCAGTTAAAAGGTGTCAGAGAGGGAGAGGGATATGCCAATCATTGTCCCAGAAAAAAACCCAAAAAGCAGAACCTAACAAACCAACCTAAGCAAAAAGAAAAAGCAATAAATCTCCATCAGTCATATGGAAAGGAAAGATATTCAGACTTGGCCTAAAAGAAACCTGTCTACAATTTCCTTTGCACAAACTATATCAGAACTGCACATGTAACACAGGTTTCTACCTGGATTTAGGCTTCTGTCCTCTTTACAGTTCACACATACACACACACACACACATGCTGTTTGATTTGGAAGTGCTTTAAACCCAAATTGGAGTACTACTGGTGGTTTGAACAGGACGTAGAGCTTGGTCAACATTGATATATTGGACATTCTTTGCTTGCTTTTGCTCATGCCGTGATTTCTCTGGAACAAAACAGTGGTCTGGACTAACCCGATTCACAGTCTTGCACGCCTGTGCTTAGTTCTTCCTGGTGACTGGTTCCCTGTGAGTTCTCCATAGGGGTAGGCATGAAAGGATGAAACTCTTGAGGAAATTGTAGTGGGAAATCTCAGTCTGTGCTCTGCAAGTTGCCTTGGAAGTGCTACCAAGTACTGCACAAGTAGCAAGGGCGGGTACTCAAGAAGACCGTGTTCAGGATCTGTGTGCATCCCAGCACACAGAACCCGGAGACTCAACTGAGATATGTACAGGTGAGCTCAGAACTGGTGACCTGCATGGTGGATGTCATTAGGGCCATGCCTGAATCTTGGATATCTGTGCTAACCAGTCAATGCAGGTAGAGCTTTACCAGGTGTGTAAATTCACACTGGCTGTAGTGCTGCCTGTGCTCTGTGTCACTGTCAGGATTCTCCCCTTGTGTGCAGATCTGTAAGTCATGAGGCTGAAATGCTCCAGTGTCACCTAACTTCAGCTGTCAGTTTAATACCTGCCCTAGGAAAATACTTTTATTCTAACCAATGTGTTCAGTGCAGATACTGTGATAAGTTAGCTGAAGGTGTTATCTCCTGTAGGGAGCACAAAGTTTACTTTGATCTCTGTTATTTTGTACATTAAAGCAACAGCCTGATCTTCTTAGAGCTTTAAATGAGCATCTCAGCATGTGTAAAAGCTCACTTCATTTTTACAAGTCTAGGAGGAGACATAGAGACAAAAAAAAAAAAAGCACTAGCACAAAATACTCATTTCTATGAAGGAAAAACTTCAAAATAATATTGGACGGATTGTAAGAAATTCTTTGAAGTACATTGACTAATAAGGTAAATTTGACTTTTTGGAACTGTAAATGTAGCAAAGCTAAGTAAATTTCCATAAACAGAATTTTATTAAGATTAAGGTAACAAAAACTTCAAATCTATGCTCTTTGACATTTGGCAGATATTTAGAGCCAGGGACAAAAAAAAAATGGGACTTGGAATGGCCTGCCAAGTGGAATTACTCTGCAGAGAATGGAAATAGACTTTTATCTCATTTTCCATGGTTGAAAAATGAAAAAAAAATATAATAGCTCCCTTTTCTTTGTTTCCTAGTAGTGCTGTGGTCCTATCCATGCAGTAGACAGTCATGTCCTGACACTGGTACCCAAACACATTTCTGTGTCTCGCAGGCTGCAGCAGGATTCTGGGGGTGGCTGTAAGCCAGCTGGGAAGTGCAGTGGGAACTGGGCACTCACCCACCTGCCTGTCACTCCCAGGGTTCTGCTGGCAAGGGGGCCTGGCTGTGCAGGCAGGGTGGCAGGGCTGCTGCTGCCAGCTCTGTGTGCTGCGTGCCAGAGTGTCCCTGCAGCAGCCTCCTGCCAGCCAGCCTCCGCCTGGGAGAGGGCACACAGGGAGTCATGGCAGCCCTTGCCTGCTTGCAGGGACACCCCTCTTGTGAACAATGTGCTGGTGGCAATTTATCTCCCAGCTAGGGAAGGGGAAGGAGTTTTTTCTGGAGACTTACACGTAGGGGGAGTGCAGCCTAAGGGATTATTAGGAGCAGCAGCTTATTGCTAGTACTTATTATTACTTATTGCTGTGGTGGTATTTATTTAACATTTATCAATTTGTAAAGTGTTATCAAATTGCTAATTGCAAACTCGGTGTCCCAAAAGAGTTCCACTTTTTTTTTCATCTTATTGTTTCTTTCATCACGGGCTGTGCTTAGTCACATCAGTTCTGTAGCAGTAGTGCCAAGCTGTACCATGAGAGGCTGGCTGTATAAATAATTTTATTATTGAGGATCCATTTGCTTTTTCTTTTAGCTGTACTTTACAGGTTCTAATTGTTTTGTTGCAGGGTTTTTTTTGGGTTTTTTTGTCCAAGTTTTTAGTTTCAGATTTTGTCATGTAACAATGCAAAGGTGGTGTGGAATAGGCAAAGGGGGTAGGAGGTGAAGGGGATTGACAAAGGACATAAAAGTTAATGGTATAGAGAACTTAAAAGTATCAAAATAATGATTTTAAAAGTAATTTAATCCACCCTTCGGAGTATTTATATTATTCCTATTTTAGGTTGTTAAATTGTTTTTTTGTCACTTTCTAATGGGAAACTATGGATCCTATGGGAAATAATGGGAAGGAAAAGCAGTACTCTTTTTGTCCTCCATGATATTGAATCTGCTAGCTGGTTTCTGTTTACTTTGTAAAGGGAACTAATAACCCAGATAAAATTTTGTCAAAATATGGAAATATCAGAACAGGACCTACAGCAGCATCCTGAGGGATGAAGGGGATGCAGCATGCAGAGCTGTGCACTCTGCTTGGCACCAGTTTGCCTACAGGCTGGCCCATGAGCACTGAAAGGCAAACTGAACTTATCTAGCTCCAGACAAAATTGTGCTCCTCTCTCTGTCCCTCCACAAAATTTTTTTTTCTTTTTTTTTTGGTGGTTGTTGTATCTTAAAAGGTAGAGGAAAGAAAGCCGTTGGAAGTCGGGATTGCTGTTACAGGATTGCAGAAGCTGAAAAAACCCTCAGAGAGGAGGACAGCTGGTCAAAGTAGCTGTACACAAGTGACACAGTAATCCAGACTGAGGAATTGATCAGTCCAAAAAAACTGGGAGAAAAACCCACTTTTTCTATCACACTTTTTCACAGGTGTGATCTGCCTGTTCTGCTCCACAGCCTGGCTGCAGCTATGCAAAAAACTAAGGCGGTACAACAGAGAAGCTGCTGTGGAGAAGGAACCTGTTCCTGCTGCAGAATGGAGCAGTTTCCCTCTTCTGCCTTTTCTCCCATGTGCTGGTGTTTGCTACTCGTTTAGGTACATAGCCAGGCAGATGAGGAAATCAGTCCTGGGGAAAACTATTTCCCCCCCTTCCCCACCTTCTCCTGGGCTAGCTTTTAGTTTGATTAACTTCCCTGGTGTGGATCATCTTGGGTGGTCATGTGAAAACAGAAATGGTTGTGAAAGAAGGAAGGAAACCAAGGACTGAGACAATATGGTGAGCAGGAACAGAATCCTTTCAGCAGGTGCTTTCATTCCTGTCTGATTAAAATAGTTTTGTGTAATGCTTCTGCCTGTTTATTAAGTGGCTTAGTTGACCGGACTGTTGAAATAATAAATTCTTCTCTGATCCTCCACCTGACCAAGGAATGCTGTCAGTGGTGAAGCACAGAAAACAAATTCAAGGGAAAAATATTTTTTCCTTCACATAACATGCCCTGATACTGAGTTAATTTTTCCAGTAATCATTTTCTACAAAAGTTAAAGGTAAAAAGCTTACTTTGACAATAGTGTTGAATTAATTGGGTGGGTTTATGGTGAGTTTTATGTATTTGTTTGTTTCCTTTTTAGTAATTCAGTGAACTATTATTAATGGAAGTAACTAGAGAGGAGGATCCTATGATGTTTAGATGATTTGGGAAGTTTTTGTGAAGCAACAGATATATGTGACATTGTGTGGTCACCCAGTATTGGGGGAAAAAGGCTCAGTAGTCATTTATCTAGTAAAATTTGGCATGTTTTTTTTCTGCCATGCAATTTCATCTATGGTTTAGGACACAAAAGGGCATTTGCTCTTAGCTAGAAGTCTTCTAAAAACACTTGTGTGTGCACCCTGTGTTTATAACCATGTTCAAAGCATTGCAACATCAACAGGCCAGACTGTTTTCTTATTTTCTATTTTGGGACCCAAAGCAGGGGAGCTGTTTTGAGTCAGTCCAAATGCTCCTGTGCTCACAGATGTAGAGAATAAAGCAGAACTGAGACATCTGGGATTCTAACACCTTCCAGGTGGTGTTTTATCAGAGGGGAACCTGCATGTGTCTACTTAAGAGAGAGGATTACTGTCATCATGTGACCATCTCTGAAAGGAACAAAAGAAGGTTTAAAATTATTGAGTGACTTGTGGTTTCATATGTCATTCCTGGAAAATGCTGGTGTTGATATCTAAATCTTCTGTTTCTGTTGGGTAATGAGATACCATGTACACAAAAGACCCTTTTGATTTCTCAGTTGAAAAACTGAGTCTATGTTGTATGGGCTAAGGTTGGCAAAAATAATGGATAATGTCATAATGCAAATGTCTAGAATTGCTATCTTTATACCTTTATGAGACCAAAACAGCAGAAAATTTTGGAATTCTTTCACACTTGACATTAAATAAATAATGAAATGCTACTAGTTTTGTTTTTTTGCATTTACTGGCTTTGGAATCACATTCTAAGAACTCAGAGCTATTCTAATTTGATGATTTTGCTTTTTCTTTCTTTTCTCATTTACCAGAAAAAGCCACTGTCCTCGATAATAAAAGAAGTCTGTGATGGGTAAGTTCTGCTATGTAGTACATACTAGATACAGTAATTTTGAAGTATTAAATCAACTAGGAGATAATTTTTTCCAAAGAAAATCTAGATATCCTGTATGACTAGTCATTAGTTTCTCAAATATTTTTGTGTGAGTTTCAAATTTTGAATTTGCAGTGCATTTTGGATCAATTGCTTGCAAGATGAGGCTCCTAACAAAGCAGCTCCATCATGGGGGTGACTCTCATTTTGACTGCTTCCTTCCTTTCTGCACAGAGATGCATTTTGCATTTTTGCAGTTTGGCTTGTGGTCCCTGCTGTTCATGGATTAAGGGACTAAAGCACTGCCTCTGGATCTGAATTTTGAGCACTGAGTCCAGTGGGTGCTGTAAGCTGGTCCAGTTGATGTGACTGTTTATATGAAACTGAAATGTTAATTGCAAATTATGTATTATAGACTAATAATTGGCTAAGAAAAATACCTTGATTTAAGTTTAATGGATTAATCAAAACTGTTTCAAGCAAGTGCTACCACATAGGAGAAACTAGCTCTATTCATCAAATTGCTGCTGAGCTAAGAAGGTGATATTTTATGTATCTAAATGTAGTAATCAACTTAATACTATAGCCGTTGTATATTGTATAAGCTAGCATAAACTTCTGGTGCTGTACTTTTTTTTTGGCCAATTTTAGTGACTTAGTGGTCTTGGTTACTGCAAAAAAAAGATCACTAGGATGTATTTGTACTGAGGTTTTCCTATTGTAAGCATGCTTTTAGCTTAAACTTTGGAACTCATCTTTGAAAGCTATGGAAAACTTTGAGAAGTATGAGAAATACATGGGAATGACAGACACTTGTTTGGTCATGCTAAAATTATGTAAAGGGTACTTTTGGAATTATTAAGGTTTCATTTTGTGATTAATTTATTTTCATATTTCTAAGGTGGTCTCTTGCAAATCATGACCAATTTGCACTGCAGCATGCTGATAGTTCTAATTTCTACATCACCGAGAAGGTGGGTAAATTGTTCAATGCAATTCTCACATAGCCTATAAAAATAATTGCCACAGTCATTTATTTTAAATTAAAATATATGAAAATATACTTTCCATAATGCAATGCCACTGGGTAGAGAGGGTAGGTACTACAAGACCTGATTTAATGACTCTTTAACTGATTTCTTCTGTTAGGAAAAGCCAATAAAAGTCCAAATGTGCAAAGTTCTTCATGTCAGTTGAGTTTGAGACTTGAGCACTGAGCCCTTCAACTTTGGTATTCTTGTGTGTTTAGTATTCTGCTAGCAAGTGGTGTACAGGAAAACTGAAATATTTAAAACATGAAGGGCTCTTTGAAGTGTGAGGAGACTTGCAGTGCATGTCACTTTCCTTTTTGGCTGAGCAGGTAGAAATAAGTTTCAGTGACTGTGTAATATTTCCGACTCGCTCCTGCCTGCTGTCTTGTCCTTACCCAGTTCTGTAAGTTCTGTTGGCTTACTTTTTCTTGTCCCCATTTAGTGTGGCAATAGGTGATTCATCAAGTGATGCAATGATTTCAGCACAGAGTCATGAAAAGGCTATAGTTGTAATAAAAATGGAATGTCTAGTATAAATATATGGGACATGCTCAAGTGAATGGCACCAAGTAGAACATTCATTCCTAGCATTACTGGTAAAATTGCTCAAATTACAAAAAAAAAAAGAGATTATTTGGAAGAGTGTACGTGTAGTACTGCAGAGGTACAATTTCTAAGCAATGGCACAAGGACACTGTTTAAAACGTGCTGAAGTCCACATGCAAATTCCCTAATCTTGGTGGATTCTGAGCTTAACTGCATAGAGATGCCTCTTGCTTACCTTGTTATCAGTTTAGTTTGGTTTGTTCTGAAGTGGAGGCATGTCTTGGTTCTGTTTTGCATTTTACAGTTCTTTAGGGTTAGCTAATACGACTGAGACATGAACTAAGTTTTCTCGTGCTGTAATTCATACCCACGCCCAAGAAATAAAGGAAACTTAGGCACAGTTAAGCATTTGGGAAGACTAAATTTAACAAGACAGCAAGAACAGTTACTCATAAGATAGTGCTGGTTTTGTTTTGTTTTGTTATTTTATTTTTCCTGGGCTGTTTTGTTTAGTTTTATTTTTGTTTGTTAATTTTGTTTGTTTTTTAACAGACCAGTTTCGGTTTTTCATTTAACTTCTTGCCACCTGAACAACCTTCTTAATATGTCCCTTTTTTTTTTGGGTCTTCCACGTTTTTTGCTTGTGTGTTGTTTTGCGTTTTTTCCTCTCCTTTCTTTTCAAGTTTCAGTTGACAGACACTTCAAAGGCCACTACAAGGAAACCTGTTGAAGTAATTACTGACTCCTGTGTTTTGCCTCCACCAAATTAGTGAGATTGTTCTGCTAATTGCCCTCAATGGTGACACAATGTTTGCCAATAAAGTAGTCACAATTGAATTTGCCTGTTGGCATTTAAACTCTGTGCAGTGAGTATTTCCAAGAAGTAGGGATTGAGTGAATACTTCAGCTTTTTCAAGGTCTTTGTCCTGATGCAATTAGAGGGATATTTCAGGCTTTATCTCCACCTTTGGTGGATAGGATTTTGCAGCTTTGGAGAAATCTTTTCTGTTCTACATAAAAGAGAGTCTGATGGTTTTTGGCTGCCTTTAACTTGCAATAAGGATGGAAAATTATGGTCTTCTAGGACGTTTTGGATTGTACTGTAGAGAGGACTTTGAGTTTGTTTATTCTCTACTGGAAATATGCAGAGTGTCTGACTCTGAGTCACATAAATAAGAGAGAAGAGCTCTAAATGCCACTAGAATTACTCAGATGTCTGTGACTTTCATTAGATATTGTTCACTGTTTATAGCTGGTTGTTGGATAGTGGCTGAGAAGAGAGGCTTATATAGGCCATCACCCCTTCCACATACTTTCCCTCATTTGTGTTCAGTAGGATATTGTCTGAATTAAAACATGAAAATCACCAGGCATGAGGAAAAACACATGCACTTCAAGGAAGCTACAACATTTAATTGTTAAAATTCACATTGCTTTAATCTTAGTTTTACTAATGGATATGAGCACAGTATTTTTTATGGCAGTGACAGCTTCTCATAAGAAGTATTTTTCACAGCTCTTAAAGATGAATTGTGTGACTGTATGCATGCAGATAACATTATCTATAGGTCATGTTTCTGCAGAGACTGCCTTCCAGGTAGAGATGCCTCTTTAAAATATCACTATGTTTAAAGTTACCAGAAAGAAAAGCAATTAGTGATTTCTTGTATACAGTAGCAAGAAGCTTTGAAGTGAAAATGTCCAAATGTTACATGGCTTACAACTGTAGTTCTGTTTTTTGGTGGCAAACAGCCCATCTGTGTTTTGGCTGTCATATACAGAACCCTTTATCTTTTGTAGCTGGACCTATATCTCCCAATTACACCGTGCATAAATAAAAACAACACCCAAGCAGTTCTGTCTCTTAAATTATTTATGTTTTGGCTGTATTATTTGGAAAAATGCCTCTACAGATATAGCAATAACTCCTTCAGGCAGCATAAGTGAGGTCTTTTAACAAATTTTGATTCAGCCAGGGTTCCTACTAGAGATAGGGCTTATCACAGCAGGTTCAGTTTTGGCTGCTGCCTCTGGGGTCATGGTATGGTTAAATCTGTGCCCCTGAAACTGCAGTGAAAATTATTAATTATGTCTTTTAGCCTTTTTTCTAAAAATGAGAGAAATAAAGGATGAGGGTATGTAGACAAGAAAACAAAGCACTCATAGTGCCTGAGCTAAAATCTGTCTGATGCACTCATCTCAAAGTGTTTGATTTTTAATTAATTTTTAATGTTAATAGGTGTGTGTGTGTGTGTGTGTTTTTTAAAGGCTTTGCTTATCATGAAGGAGCATTTCTCTGGTAGGTCAAATGCCTAAAAGCCTGACTTCTGAGTCGGGATCTTATCGCGCTAGATACTACAAGATAAGAATAAATAAGTCACCTTTGCTTCAGTCTATCCAGGCTGTACCTGAATTAGATGCTTGTGTACATCAGGTGCAATGACTCAGGAGCACTATAGCCTGAGGGAGCTCAGGTTTAGAAAAGAAAATGCTATATGAAGAGTAGAAAATGGCTGTATAATTTTGTGTGCTATGTGTGTTCCCTGGCTGAAAACCACAGCTCAGATAATTGTTAGCTGTGTTCCTCTGCTGGCAGCATGAGCAGGGCAGGGACAGACATTTGAGTGGCTGACGCTGCACCTTGGTGGGTTTGGCTGGTCGCTCGTCACTGCACACCCTTGGCCTTGCAGACCATGGCCAGCTCTAGATCCATTTGTAGATCCTGGGGAAGGATGGTGTCCAAGCTGGATTCACTGCTGGAGGGAGAATGTGGTCACTCTTAACCCTCCACCTGAGCAAATCTCAGAAATGAAGGGTTGGCTGCTGGTGCTGAGGGGTTTGTGAGCCAGCACTGAGCACGCAGAGGTGATAATGGTGACATTTTTTTTGTTAACTTTAAATACAAGGACATTTCATTCATCTTTATATTGAATACAACCCATTTTGATTGTCACAATTTTATTGTGTTTGTTCTTTTTCACATCTGATGCATCAGAAGACTACCCATGGGTTTTTTTCCCCTTCTTTCCTATCCTACATTTCCCTTTCATTCTTGTTGCTTGAAGTGGAGGGGAGCAGACACTTACTCCATTACTTTTGGGAGACTTTTAATTCTGTTTTGCAAGAGCTGCTTCACCTTGCTTTGGTTGTAATTATTCAACTCTGTGCTGTGTTTGAAGATGGGACATCTTTCTTACCCCCATCTTCTCAGTGCTGGGAACCTGAGTGAAGTCCCTGGTGTTTTTCAAAGGTTCTTTTTCAAAGGTGTATTTTGCTCATGACCTATTTTTTGCTGAACACAACCTGTAATTGTATGTTCATGTGAAATTCCTCTGTGCCTTTACAGGCTCCCTGTGTGGGAGTGTATGCAAATAACAGGACGAGAAATGAGCAATTTGTATAGCTGGGACTTTTTGAGTTTTACGTTTTTCATATTTGTCTGTTTTCACTGATTAATTGAATTTCAGTGAGTTGTAAGAAAACATTCTTAATAATGAAGGTTTCTGATTCACTGAAGGACCTGGTGCTTCTTAAGCAACTGAGAATGAAAAGTAGCATGAGGAATGGGAACTGGAGAAATGTATTAAGAGAGCTGTTTCATTTTCCATTTTGCATCACTCCTGATAATACTTTTATTAATAGTGCTACATAAATGGTAGATTGTAGATTTGGTCTGGATCAAACCATGCCTGCTTTTCCCTTTCTCTGCCACTTATAAGACATGGTATTTCCCACATATTCACAAATTTCTTACTGTTTTGGGGCATCTGCACAGCCCTGCAGAAATTCCTTACAGTAAGGGCAGCACGTGGCATCTGAGTGGCCATGCTCCTGCCTGCTTGATGGATGCCAGTAACACTGCCCTGTAGACTCCAGTAAAATCTTAGAGAGCACTAGTATATTTTTCAAGTGAACAGAAGTAAAACTTCAGTATCCATATAGTAAATCACTTTCAGTCTTCCTTCATTCAGGCTGATTTCAAGAACAGTGATAATGGTTATCCTTCTTTTAGTTCTCTTAGGACTCTTTTTGTAGAACTTCTGGTCTATACTAAATTTTCTAAAGAAAAGAATTATGTCCTGTTCCCCTATTATACTTTCTGGCACCAGCATAAACAGCTTAATTCTTCTGCTTGCTTCCTATTAAAATAATTGTTATGGCCATCTTCTGTTTAGTTCCTTAGTTCCATATGAAGGCTGATGAGATGGATCAGGTGGGGTGGTTTTTAAAAAAATCTGTATATATATATTTTTTCCTGAATTAAGTTTGTAATTTTGCCTCACAATTAATCACTAGAGATGAAAAGCTCTAAAAACGTTCAGCTTTCAGTTAGAGCAATTGAAGATAGGTATGGCATACCAGGGACACAGTACTACTATTTGGATTCAACTGGTGGCAAACAGTTCTGTGTAAGATTTGGCCCTAAAGAAAAATATTATTTAATTCATCTTTATGCTTAGAGAACAACCTGTTTGGATAGGTAGTTTTCCTAAGTGCAATGAACAGACATAACAGGTCAGCACTGAAAGAGGATGGTTCTGATTTCTTCTCCCCTTCCTCAGAAGATCCTGACACTTAATTTTTTGGGTTTTTTTTTTTTTTGACAATTTTTGAAGGTGGTGGCAAGGAGGGGATCATTTTGTGCCACTTTATTTCATTAAATTTGCTTAGTAAAAAGGCTGCTTGATCTGATGCAGGGATGAGGCAGGACTTGAATCATGTCCAGGAATAGCCTGTACACAAGAAAGAAGTAAAGGAAAGGTAGGAAGAAGAATGGAACTTTGCTTTTTTTAACAGCTGTGAGCTGTCCCTCAATTGTTTCTGGAACTGGCTTAAGCTGATGTGGAACAAAATTTTGCCAAGCTCCAACTGCAGTCAAAAATGGAAAAGGGATGTTTTACCTGCAGTCCTCCTGTGAGTGAGAGGAAGGGCACAGGAAGGGTGTAGGAGAGGGGTGTATGTCCTAGAGTAGCACAAACACCTGCAGGCTTTCCCTTAAACAAGTCTTGGTGTTGTGGCTCCAAATCTGGTGCTTGCAAAATGAGCTGGCCCGCTTTTCCTGATTATACTATACTGCTTATTCCTGTCTTCTACTGTGCAAACCAGGCAAACCCCAAAATGATAAAATTTTCATCTGCTTTATTTTCTTTGTTGACTGATACAACTGTCTATGCCACATATAACAGTAGTAGGGATGAGCAAGATGTTGAAAAGCAAAACTCTAAGGTAGCAAACTGGGCAACTGTGCTTTGATTTGGCAAAAGTGAACCACACTGTGAGCCGCAGCCTGGGCTTCAGCATTCAGTTATTCTCTAAGCATCTGCTTAAGGAGCCAGTGCTGCTGTGCTGACCCTGGGTGGTGCTGTGAGTGAAAATGGTGGGTAACCTGTGCTGAAGAGCTGCCTTCAGTTTGATAATCCTTACTTGGGTTTGGTGGGTTTTTGTTCTTGAGTTTTTTTTGTAACCATACCAGCCCTGTTCCGATTTCTCCACATCATCTTACTGATAATAGTATGAGCACAGCTAAGTCAGTCATTTCCTGATGTTTATTTTTCAGGGTACAGCTCTTCTGTTGGAATTTATCAGAGGATGATAGGGCTGCTTGTCTTGGGCCCACCCCTTCCCTGTGGCTGGTACAACTGTGCTGTGTGTCTGTGTGCTTGCTTGAATTGGGGAACTGATCCAAGTTAAAAATAACTCATGTGTAACTTCTTTCAATGTGTCAGAAGGATGTCTGCCCAAAGTGTAATACCACTGCTGCTCTGCAGAACAAGTGGTGCCTGGTAATGATGTCCTTGTAGATCACTCCACTTGCAGATGTATAAATCATGCAAAGTTTGGTCTTTTTCTTAGGATGTGGTTTAAGTGGCAGTCAAGTTGGGATTTCTGTGGGTTGCTGGAGAAATAGGTAGTTGAGCATTCTTTTTCTACTCTGTTTCTTCTTTCTCTTTGCCTCACTAACATCCTAGCAACTGCTGCTGGGTGGTGAGTTTGTTCAAGTCATGCATCTGACAAAAGAAAACTCTGGACTCTGGAATACTTTTTATTTTCCTCCTTTTTGTGAATGAAGGGGAGAGGAAGTGTTTTTAAGGTCAGGTGGTTGACTGTGCTGCTGCGTGGTGGTAGATCTGATGTAAGGGAAGTGTTGGGGGCCCAGGCACTGGAGAATGTGCAGAATTGTGCCTCTTGTAGGTTGTAGTATTGCACGGCTAATGGACAGCCTGAAACTGCACCACTTGGTCTAACTTGGTTTATTTACCAGCTTCTGTAATCCTTGAATAGAGACAGATAAACAGCATGCAGAAAACATTATCTTTTTAGAAACTTCAGACAAACTACTTTTTTTAAGGAAAATGTTATCATCAAATCATAACATGAAAATCCAGAAGACATTGTCCCTTCTTTTCAATAGCTTCCCAGAAAAGAAATTTTATCACAAGCTTAATTGCATCAGTATTTCTTCTAAAACAGTACAGTTCTGTCATGCCAAGTAGTACAATGTAGGTAATTACCTGTATCACTTAGCTTACATCTTATTAAATATTTTGGTGACTAAAAATAAACTTAAGAAATCCCCTACCAAGTCAGCCAAATGAAATCCCATCTCATACTCTGTTTCCAGCTCTAGCAGTAGCAAATGCTGTTCAGGGTAGTGATCTGATGATGACTTTCAGTCTCTTTATGCCTCCTCAGTATTCACATTTGTGGTACTACAGGTGTTGGAGGCTACACCTACACTTAGTCAATTTAATATCCTGCATGAAGATGATGCCACTCTTTCATCTCTTCTGGAAACTGACAGCAAGCTTGAAGAGATTAAAGCCTTCTGAATGAAGAGGTGTATTTTCTATCTGCTTTAAACTGACCCCCTACTGATTACATCACGTGCCCCTAAGTTCTCATACTTCAGGGTTTTATGAAAACAGTTCTGCATTCTGGTTGTCCACTACATTATTTCCTGTGTCCTTTGTCCCTCCAAACTGAGGAGACCCTGCCTTTTGAGGCAACTGCTGAAGCCTATTGGACACTTGCCTTTCTTTGCATTTTCTCAGAAACTGCTGTGCCTCTCCTAATAAGTGAAGATCAAAGCTGCACTCGGTGCCCTGTATGGGAGTACACGGAGTTCCTGTGCTGTGGCAGAGTGACGCCCTCTGTCCTGATCCTGGTGCCACCTCTGGTGACACCCAGTGTTTACTGGATCCTGTAGCACGCTGAATCTGTGCTTTAAGGGAGATCTGCCAGCAAGAACTTTGCCTCTCTTTCCTGAGCTGTTAACTCTGTAATGAACTCTATAACTCTAATATTCTGTGTCATTTTGTTCTCATTTACAACTTGCCCAAACTCATCCTTGTGGAAATGTAATGGAGTCATAAACTTAAAGAGTATTTGAGAGCTCTAATTTTCTGCTGTTGTGTCCATTTAGAGGAAGGTGCAACAAAATAACAGCAGTAAGGAAATAAGGATGAATCTATTACTAAAGGTAATAAATGCAAGAAGAATTTTAGATTTCTTGTCTGTTATTGTCTGGGGTCATTAGAGAAGTCTGAAGAAAGCTCTTTGGTCAAGGTTAAAGAACAGGCTGAGTGAGCTATAACCATGGGAACCAATGCTTCTAGGTCTTCCTCAAGTATGTTAAGAAAATATTCCATTCCAACCAGTTAGAGTGAGCTGAATCTTGAGGCATTTTGCTGGGTAAAAAAGATCATTAAAATCATAAGACAAATGTGTAGCAAAATAACCTATTTTACCTGATACATTTTCCAGTGTCACTGCAGCAAAGCTCTGAATAAACAGCTTCACTGTTTTGACAGGATTTTTTTTAAAGTGAATTTGCTTGCCTTCATCCCTCTGCATGGTTTGGTGGACTCTAGTAATTGCTTGAGGCCTACTTTCTAGAAGCAATCTCCTGCATGTGTTTTGGGCAAAGTAAAGGCACAGAAAAGCAGAGCTTTGAGAATCTGCAGAATCTGCTGGCAGATAATCACAGGAACAGAATTGTTTAGGTTGGAAAGACTTTCTAAGATAATCAAGTCCAACCATTAACCTAGCACTGCCAAGTCCATCACTAAACTGTGCCCCCAAGTGCCACATCTTTTAAATGCTTCCAGGGACAATGACTCAACCGCTTCCCTGGGCAGCCTGTTCCAGTGCTTTGCAACCCTTTCCGTGAATAATTTTTCCCTGCTACTAAATCTAAAACACCCCTGGTTCAACCTGAGGCCATTTCCTCTTATCCTATTGTTTGTTATTTAAAAGAGACTGACCTCCACCTTGCTGAGCTCTCGGGACCACCGCTGTTGACCAGATATAACCAGCTGGATGTAACTCCACTCATCACCACCCTTTGGGACTGGCAATCAAGCCAGTTTTTTACCCAGCAATGCACCTGTCCAACCCATGAGCAGCCAATTTCTCCAGGAGAATGCTGTGGGAGACAGTGTCAAAGGGCTTACTGAAGTCCAGGTGAACAACATCCACAGCATTTCCCTTCTCCACAGAGCAGGTCAATTTTGCATAGGAGACCAGGTTGGTCAAGCAGGACTTGCCTTTCCTAAACCCCTTCTGGCTGGGCCTGATCATCTGGTTGTCCTGTATGTGCCTCACGATGTCACTCAAGGTGATCTGTTCTGTGACTCTCCCTGGCACTGTGGTCAGACTGACAGTCCTGTAGTTCCCCAGATTAAGTTCTAGTTGAGCTTTGGTCCTTCTAATTTTCTCGCTGCATAACCTCAAAGCACCCCAGTAGCCCTCCTGAGTGTGCTGCCCCATTTTCCAAAACTTGTAATCTCTCTTCTTTTTCCTTAGTTCCAGCCAAAGGTTTGTGCTCAGCCAGGCTGGTGGTTCCCACTTCTTCTCTTGCCTTGGCCTGCTTCTGTGCTTTTAAAATTTCCTTCGGGCAGGATGCCCAGCCTTCCTCAACTCCTTTGACCCTCAGGACTGCCTCCCAAAGGATTATGGATTCTGTCAGCCAGGCTCCCAAACAGGCACAAATCTCCCCTCCAGAATTCCAGGATAGCAGTTCTGCTGAGCCCCCTCCTTAGCTCTCTGAGAAAGGAAAACTCTCTGACATGCAGGGCTACCCCACTGCCTCTCCTTCCTTGCCTCTCTTGCCTTCTGAAGCATTTATGGTCATTTAGGTTCATGTTGCTCCAGCTGGTGAAGTTAGAAGTCAGAGGGTCCTAAAATCTGAATGTAAGATGAACTTTCCAGGTGTTCCCTACTTCCTGCTGTGTTATGTTCTTTGTGTGTCTTCATGAAAGTATTTAGTCTGATTGAAATCTCATCTTGGGAATATTGCCTAGTCCATTAGAAAAAAATCATCCTGTGATATATTATATCTTGCTAGATAAAATATTGCAGAGGGGGCTTCTTTGATATAACTGCTGGCTTTGTCCTGGATAACATTTACAACAGATCTATTTTCCTGTTATGGAGTTTTTTAGGGACATTTTGGATAGTAACATTTCACTAGTTCCTTCACTGCTCAGGATTAAGCTTTTCTAATACAGATCAACACCATGAATGATATCTATCAACTTCATGTCCACTTGAGAAACAGGTCAGGAATATCTTGGAAGAGGGTTTTTTTTTGATTTTGCCCTGTTCTTGTCTTTTTTTTTTTTTTTAATTTGTCTACCATAGGTGGGGGTGAGTTCTGTCCTGAATAGCAAGGATGCCTTTAAGTATGACTGCCAAAGCTGGGCTGCTGTAATGATGTTCTGTTATCCTGGAAAAGAAATCCACAGGATGCTATCCTTAATACTAAGAGGATTAACTGTGTGTAAATGTTGCAATTAAAATTAACTGGCATGCTGACTACTGCATCATGCAGTTAATGTAGGACAGCCTCTTGGTTTAATTGTACTCTTACCTGCTGTTTCCTGGTATGTGATTAAGCCAATATTTAGAATGGGTAAACAAAATTATATTTTTTTTAATTGGGTAACAGCTAACCTTTTTCAAATTTTGGTTAGCTTGCTGTGCTAGAGACTTTATGCTTTGAATGCTTTCAGAGATAAGGCACGGGCAGCTTTCCTTAAGCTTTTTTCTAAACCAGGAGTTGAAGATGATCTCTCTCTCTTTTGTGATTGAATTTACAGTATAGGGCAGATGTAGACACCTTGCTCTGAGCCAGACATGATGAAAGGCCCATGGGCTTGTGTGTTGTGGGCTCTGACAAGCATTACACCTTTGAGTCTGAAAGCTTTGGTGTTTTAGAGTCATCTTCATGATTAAAGAGAAAGACTCCAAAGAAAATGTCCAGGGATGCTTTTAATTACTCTTTGTGTTCCTCTGTGTTTCCTCTGTTCCTCCTCTTGCCTCTGGAGATCACCATGCTTGTGCTTTGCCCAGTACCTCTTTTTTTTGGTGTTTGCAGAGATGCATATTGAGGCCCAGATGAAGTGACTTAACTTGTCACAAACAAACCACAAACTCATTTGTACATCTGATTTGGTAGTTCATGTTAATTGCAGCTGGAAGCATGAGAAACTAAGCCTAAATTTTTAAAAAAATTTAAAAAATAAGCCTCTCTGTGTGCTCTTATTTATGTTTAAGAACAGTCTACTTACAAGCTCCAATGTTTTTATAAATATGTCAGTGAACTTCTGAATGTGATTAGTACATTTCAAGTTGTTTAATCTTATTGATTTCCTGGTTTCCATGTTGTTACATACTGGGATTTGCTACCTTCCAAGTAAAACTGATGGAACCTTGTGTATGTGTACATGCAAAAGCTCTGGCTTAAAGCAGCTGAAGTCCAGTAGCTTAGTCTAAGCTGCTGATGGAGGTAGATATAGCCGGTGCTAATTGTCTGTCCCAAAGCAATTACTTTTATTCAGCTCCACAAATCCAGGAGGTGGTAACAGTTTTAGCAACCACAAATGTTTGTGAAGTGAGTTTGTTTCAGCACTGATTGAGATTAAACCACACAAATGCACTATGGCCACTTCACACAGATTCCTTAGACATGATGAAATGTGGCTGGGTCTGGTGCTGTTCCACTACAAGTGGAGAAAATCTGGCACTTTGCTAGTGCTGTGGGAAGTCACCCAGTGTTTAGCTGCTCACCCTTCTTTGCCCCTCTTTGGAGTGTAGCCTGGCTGGCCTCCCTGAGGCTGCTCTGGCAGGAGGAGACTGCTGAGGGCTGAGAAGAGTTGCTGCATATGCAGGCAGAGATGCTGTAAGAAAGCTTCTCTCTTGTAGCCCCTGTGTTGTCTGGCACTTCATTTATTTCAGTTAGAGTGAAGAAGTCTTTGTGGGTGGAGAGTGATCTTTGAGGTAGCTAGAACCAATCCCACAGATGACTTGGATACCAAGAATGAGACAATGTACTGGAGTTTTATTTTGGGACTACTTGACTTGGTTTCAGGCAAGATTTATCTGGTTTTTAGCATTTTGGATTTGAGATGTATCAGAATGGGAACAAGAAAGATGAAATAAATTTGGGAAAAACTGACAGAGGAGAAATACACCTTCATATTTTTTCTTGGCTAAACACCAGTCTGCGGAAAGTCTGCAACGTGGTCTTCAGTACAAAATTAGCTCTTCTCTCTCAAACTGTTAGGGATTCCTCCAATTCCTCTGACAGATTAGAGTGTCAGCTCATGAACAACTACTGAACCATGACTGGCATTGTGACTGTGTGTTGTGCTGCACACAGTCAGTGCCTTTCAGCATGTTCATTGCTGTAGGTACTTTATTCTCCTACCCTGTGGTGAATAGGAGGTAGTTGTTGAAAGAGGGGAAGCTTTGCACATGGGCTTTGACCACAAGGTTGTAAGGATGCTGTAAGTGTATGCCATAGCTTATGCCATGGCTGTGTGAGTGTAACCAAAATAAAACATTACATGCCCTCTCTTTCTGACAGCTGGGCAAGGAGAAGGACTTAAGACATGTTTGAACTTTACTCTGCTAGCAGTGATGCTTTTTTCACTTTGAGGGAGAGGTGGTGGCAGAGCTCAGGGGTAGGTTCCAGTGGTTTAAGTCAGCATGTTCTTGTTATAGAAAATAAAGAGCCAGTGGGATGAATTCTAAATCCTGCAGATGCTTAATGACAGGTTTCAGCAAACTTACGAACTCCTCAAGTATGTACAATACCGGAGCCAGACACCATGGACAGCATATTTCAAAAAAAAATATTTAGAAGTTGCCAGTGGAAGCTAAACTTTGAAAAACATGAAGTCATTCTTGAAAGAGTTCAGGTTGGTTAAGTGTCATGTGAATTCAACCTATTTGTTGAAACTAATGTTATATGCCTCAATGAGGAAAATAGATGCTAGCTTACATCTGAAAGGGGGAAGCTTTTGCATGCAGACAGGGAAAAGCACTGTTGCAAGTTTAGCATGACAGTCTGCTCAATGCATGTTTCATCTTTTTATGTGAGTAAGTCTTAAATAAAACCTTTGTTTTTTTCTTTTTCAGAACCGTAATGAAATAAAAAATGGAGCCATCCTTCGATTAACAACATCTCCGGTGAGTCAGTGTCCTTTTCTTCTCTTCTTTCAAAGTGAAAATTCAGTTAGTAAATTCTTGTGAACTAATGTATGTACTTTTAAGCTTTATCCACAATGTATCCCACAATCCTCCAGGAGCAAATGTTATGAGTTATAGAGGGAGGAATAATAACCCTGACATTTGGTGATACTGTTGGCAGAATTGGGTGAGTTTTTGTGTCTCACTTCCGCTGGGAACAGTTTTCACATACGCGATATCTCTGCTTCCCTGCTGATATTGCAGCCTCCCTCAAGTTGCTCTTTTTCTGCCTCAGAACTCAAAACCAGGAAGCCAGGAGGAAGGTCAGGGATTTGAATCATGGACAGCTCTGCTGGGTGGCACAGGTCAGAGCTTTCCTGATGTCTGGTTTTGTGTTGAGTGAGTAGCAGCTGTAATGTTGAGATTTTACTGGGGTTTCTTTGTTGTTGGCTTTTTTTTCCCCTACACCATCTCTTTACCAGCTCCTAAAAGCACAGCAGAGCTGCTGGTTGCCCTGTAATGGCTTGTTTTCCTGCTGAGTTGAGCAGTGCTGCTGCCACATGCTGAAAGCCACTATTAGTCCTGGAAGATGTATGTCTAAGGCAGCAGCAATCCAATTTCCTTGCTGACAAATGTAGTTAGTGTGCCATTAAAATGGTTTACCTCTTCATGATGGTGTTCTAGCCTCTGCAGATTTGAAGCATTCTAATGCTCAAACTCTGCCACCCAGTAGCTTCTCAACAGAAAGCACTTATCAACAGCCAACAGGGCAAAGACAAGAAGCTTCCATTAGCCTTCATCATGTTCTTCAATGGTCATTATATTCAGAGCTTTATAGACATTAAAAAAAAAAAACAAAAACAACAAAACAGCAGTTTAAGACCATAGCTCTGTCAGGATCTGTGTGATTCCAGAGTCTCTTGGCATATATCACCAAAACAGCCTTGTGCATGGGAAAACCATTTCTGGTAGAATAAACCCCATTTGATGGAAATTCCTCAGAAACAGGCAGCCCCAGCACCAGATCCTTCTAACCTTTGCGACTTCTTAATAACAAATATTCCCTGCAGTACTGCCCAGACTTGGGATCTCTTGAAATCAAAACAGCATCTGTGGTTCATCAAGAACCAATGTAGTCCAAACGCAGTGTGTCATGTTTTGGTGTAACCACAACATGGAATAACCACATAGGACAACTCATGGAATTCTCCCATCTCAAAATCCACAACCAGTTGCACCGTGAAACCTCACTGAAGAGAGGCTGTGCTGTGACTGATCTGTGGAGATGGCTGGCTGGCTTTACGGTCACTTGTGCAATTGGGAATGGGACCTACAAACGCAAAAGACAAATCTTGGATGTGCAACACTATCTGCTATTACCAGTGGTCAGGAAGGTGGGGCTTTGCACCCACCTATCATTCTAGGACTATGATCTGCTTGTTCTGTTTCTTTGGGGATTTGCCTCAGGGTCAGTCCTTAGGATGTTGAGATATTGCCAGTTACCTAACAAATTATGGACTGCTCTGGCACTGACCTGCAGTTATGAGTGACTCAGCTATCCTGTTTTAAGACAGAAGGCTGATCTACTCTCTATTCTCCAGTAGTGATGTTTATGTCTGAACTAGTGCTTATTTTCATACTTCCTGATGTTTTTAAATTTTGCGTTAACTTTTTCCAGAAAAGAGAGGAATCAGAGAGGTATCTTGGAAGGAGGAGCAGATTGGTTTTTGTCAGATTAGCAAATATTTGTTTGTTTAATTAGGTAAAAATTGAAGTTCTGCATGTCCTCACTCTACAGTAGTCTCTTTGCTTTTTAAGGTACTGTCAAAGTGGTCATCATAGCAGTACCAAAAATAGTTAAAGGCCTCCAAGCTGCAGTTCTTAAACTGGTGACATTTGGTTCTTAATGGTTCTTAAATGGTTGTCATTTACCCTGAAAAGCTAACAGGCAATCTGTTTCCATATTTCCTCTGAAACTCTGTATGAGAGCAACAGTAGTTGGAAGAGATAATGTGAAGAACAGGCTGCATGATACACTCCTACAAAATGGGAAAGATGCTTTCCTAGCTGTTAGTGCTGGGTGAGAAATGTTTTTCTCATCATGTGAAAACATCAAGATTCTGAATTCCCCCCACCCGCTCTGTTTTTTCTATCCTACAATAGGATAAAACTGAAACTATCTTTCCTTTTGTCCCAGAAAACCAAAATCATAATCAAAGAAAAAAAAAAAAACCAAACAAAAAACAAACTTTATGAAAAGGTAGATGATTTAGGAAAGGAGAGAAAGATTGAGAGAAATTATGAGAAGCCACATATGGATTATGCAGTTTCTGGGATGTGTCCCTGTAGTTTCAGAGAGGTCTGAGCTGCCTACTTCCTGGCTGTTCTGAGGGGGAAAAAAAATTGTCCTGAACTTTACAAGCCTTTTCAGGAAACTTTTTTCCTTGAAGAGTTGAGAGGAGTTTTGTTGACCGGTTCTGAAGGCTGCATGAGCTTAAAATGCTTTTCTAGTCCTTAATTTTTATGCAGCTTATAACCATGACAGCCAGTAGTCTGGCTGTACCCTTTAGGTTTGCATGGCCCAAGTCATAGAAAATTGGGTGAGAAGGATGAGATGCAATCTTTTTGAGTTCTGTTGTCATTAGCCTCAAATTATTTACTGCTCACGTACCCACAGTCAGTACTATTAAAGATTAAAAAGAGAGAGGAAAGAAAGGTAGTTTTATCTAGAAATAGTAAACCAGCATTTTCGGGCTGACTTTTTAAAGTGAGGATTTGAAATCTAACTCCATGAATATAAATGTTAAATACTTTCTCTTTTTTAATCTCGAATTTAGATTATTTTGTGTGCCTATGCAGGGACCTTTATCTGAAAACCATTGTTAATACTGCAAGGGCAGAACTGCAGTTATGGTGTGCTGCTAAATCCATTATAAATGCTTGCCTTGAGAGATTTACAATGTGCCTATTTTAAATTTCTTTGAGTTAAAAGTTTGCAAACGCCAGTCGTTAGGCCTGGTGGGAATTTGAGCTCACTCTTTGTTTCCATAGGTCTATTTGCTAAGTTTGTGAGATTTTCTGAAAGACTGATTTTTTCCTAAACAATGCTATTTTTTCCTCTATAAACTGCTCACCACACAGACACTCTGTTTCCTAGGTAACTTGAGTGCAGATTGAATTTCTCCCATATTATCTTTGTTCCTATATCATCTTTCTTATTTATTTTAACCTCTCCTATAATCTTTCTTAACAATTCTTTGGGCTATTGTGTGTTTTTGCAGTTTTCCGTGACCTGTTTTCCCCCTTTGTCCATCTGCATTTCTGAAGGGACACATGAAAAGTTTCTTACGCAACATTTCTTTGTATTTGAATGTATGTGACAATTGAGATGCTGTATTGCTGCTGTCTCTTTTGTGATAACCATATTCCAGTGCAGGGTGGGTAGGTGTATAAATGAGCTGTAATTGCTCCCGAGTGTGAGGCTGATGCGAAAGGACTTTTGTGTCCTGCAATGCAGCAAGCAAAGTCCAACCTTTTAGTGTGTGAAACTGCAGGATTCCTTCAATCAGATCCTGCAAATCCTTTTTCAAATGACTAATCACTTTAAAAAAGATGCTAAAATACTGGGAAAATTAAATTGAAGGAACTAGTGTAGGTTATTCAATTTAATGGTTTTCAAACAGAATTAATTACTTGAGCACTTACTGTTTTTTAAAAGCAGCTTCTTGACCACTTACAAAATGAATTGCTTATGAGGTATATACTTTAAAACCTGCGTAAAAGGGGTTTTTCTGATGTGGTATTTGTGGGACCTGGTAATTTGCTTTTATCTTTTTTTTTTTTTTCTTGATCCCCAGGCCAGGGATCAGTTGAGTTGTCAAATCTGTCATTTGTTTGTAGGCAGAGTATTAGCATGTGTACAACGAGCAATCATGTAAATAAAGGTGTTCAAAGATAGTCATCATAGTATTTTCTATGAATGCTTCTACAGATATTAAGAACATGTTCTTTATATGTGATCTAAACAGACTAGGAAGTATAAAGAGTTTTTTTAACCTAGTTCTGCTTATACATCTGAATCCTCAAAGTAAAATTTTGAGCATCTAGTTTAGAATTTTTGATCTACAATTGCTTGAACATGTATTTGAAGTTCTGTAAATGCATGAATTTTTGCAGCTCTAACCTGTAATTGTGGTTATGTTTATAGTGTAATGGTAAATTAGTTGCTAAATAAACCTTATACCAGAAGCACTGACCATGGGGGTCAATTAGCCACTTTTATATTTTTCTGCTCTTAGTAGATTAGATTTGGGAAGTGGAGCTGGGATTTGTCTTTTCATAGAGAAAGGTTTAATCTGATGTTTTCAGGTTTCAAAAGGCATGTTTTGAACTGTAAGTGGAAGAGATTGTTTCAAATGCAGATAGAGGAAAAAAATGCTTATAAAGCATTGAGAAGTGGCTAGTGATTGCATATGCCATATTTTAAGGCATATTTGTGTAATACATTTGGCTACGCATCTGCAATGCTTTTGTCATTGATTTAGTGCAAGACCCTAGAGATAACCATTTCCCTTTTCTGCCTCCTTAATTGCTGTAATTATTCCACAGGACCTCTCTGTATATCACATCTGTACAGGGCTTCAGATATACAAACTGTGTTTCAGAGCTCATGCAAAAAATATTAACCGTTAATGTATGTATTGATTAGAATAGATTCTTATTGCTTACCTGGCATCAGATGCTAGTTAGCCTTGGAGGATCTGCTGAATGTATATGTGTAAAATGATGGTTATGTAATGTATCCACTCCTCCATTGCTCTCTGACATGTATGCAGTTGTAGGTGACATGGCAATAACAATCCAGGAAAAGGCAGCACTTTAAGCCACCATGGTGTTCCAACACTGAATGATTTAAATTAAACTACAGAAATGCATGTGTTTGGTAAGGACAAAGCTGGATTGGGTAGTTACTGATGGTCTCTATGATCTTTTTCTAGCAACATATGGACTGATGTGACTTAATCTACAGGATAGATAACGATACTCTTATTTTATTTGCTTTTTGTAAAGGACAAAGAAGACGACTGATTACATAATGCAAAACCAGCAATTTAAATCAATGGTCCAACTTTTTTCCATGGCACATTCATGTTTGATAGTGGTTGCATTTGGATCTGTGTCCTCCCTCTTGTCCTTACTCACTGTGTTTTGTATTCTGTACAGAAGTCCTGTGTATGTCTGGTTAATAAGTTGCTTTCAAAGTTTTGCACAAAGTATTCTGTGGCAGAGAAATGATAGTTTGATCAGTAGAATCCCTTGTTAGGATGATCTTGGGATTCTTAACCTCCAAATGGCTATTTGAGTCTCTAAGAAAGTCACATCCTGGATTTAGGTCATTAGTTCTCTCTTTAAGCTGACAATCTCATCAAGCTGCTCCTTTTAAGCAGTGCTACTCTCTAAGGGCAACCTTTCTGGATGTCCTTGGAGCAAGTCATTTAAGACTAGACATGTGGCTTATGCCACTTGACAGCCTTTTGAAATGCTAGGACTTCAACAGCACACGTTTTACAAGCTTCCCATCTTCCTTCCTTCCTTCCTAAAGAGAGAGCAGTTGATTCTGCCTTTCATTTCCTTGAGCAGCCATATTTCTGTTAATTCCCTCTAATGATTCTCAGTTGCAAAGGTTTATATATTTATATTGACTCCTACCTGAATGATATTTCAGTAAGAATGCAGATATGGCAGCCAGCTCTGCTATTGCTTTAATGAGCTGTGCTTTCTGTCCATCCACTGATGGCTTGCAAATCATTAAAATAGCTCCCTGGTAAGCACTCAGAGCATATTTCATCCGGGTTTCATTTTTTAATGCAGTCATAAATGAGCTGTACATTGCATTAGCATGTACGAGTGCTATGGCAACAAGAATTAGAAGGCTTGGGAGAACTGCATGGTGTTAACCAAGGCAATATTTTCACACATCAGGCATTTGGGATGACAACAGACAATATGACTTTTGTCCATGTTGCCAGTGAGACATGTGCCAGCACTCTAGCTGAGACAAATATATGTTTACCTCCTCAATCAAGATCTCCTCTGCCATTTGTCTGTTCTTTTCTCATCTGAGAGTAGAAGGAGCAAGGTTTATGGGATGCAGTGTCTTGCAAAACTTGTTTAATGTAAGAAAACTGCAACTGTGTGTAAATTTTGCTGATAGAACCTTGGCAAAGTCAGATAAAGCCTATGATGTTAGTAAGCACTCTTTTATGTGCTTAAAGAGTGCCTGAACCACTTCTGTAGCGTGGATTTTTGTGCTCTGTAGAGGGTTCAAAGCTGTCTCTTATCTAAGATTATATTTTGGTTTTAGTCTGGTGAATTTCAAAGCTCTCACTGACTGCAGAGGCAAGAGGACTAACATATCTCAGTTGATAGGTTGGTCCTGCTCATGCTGGTGTTGTGCAGTGTTGGTGAGCTGCTAATGCACATCTGTGTCCTGGTGTTCTTGGGTTTGGTGAGAGGGAGGGTTGGCTCTTTCCATGCTTGGTGTGGATACATGTGCAATGGAAGTCTGACTGGCTGACAGCAGCAGTTCACCAGCCCCAGGTGTTCCTGCTGGGGGCAGGACTCTCTCCTCAAGAGAAATGCTGAACTTCACCATAAATAACCTGTTGTGAATAAGTATGAAGACTAAGCGTTGTTTACACAGCGCAGTGTGTTGTGAAGCGGTTTGGGGGAGGATGTTCTCCTGGCTCTGCTCACATGTTTTTCTTGCTTGCTATTGTGATACACAGGCAATTACAGTCTCCATCTGTTTGGCCACAGTTCTGCTGCCCAAGGTTTGCCCACTCAGACTTATTGATAGAGCAACTCAGGAGAGCTGCTCAGTCACTGTGAACCAGTTGTTTTGTTCACCTTTCCTATTTGTTCCATTTTCACTGAATCCAGGAGCCCTTAGAGGACTGGGTTCCCGTAGAAAGCTGGAAGAACTTCCAGTTCAGTAGAACATCCTTCAGTGGGCAGATTGTGGGAGTGGTAACTTTCAAGAAGTATGGCAGGTTGGAAAAAGCCATGTGCTCAGATGTAATAGGTTTAAGGTTAAATCTGAGCAATCATTTCCAAGTTTGGAGAATGCAGCTGCCATGGCAGTATTGAAGTTTTTCCAGAGTGTTTCTTTCTTGAGGTGGGCAAGAATTCAGGCATTGCATGTATTCAGTGAAACAGTAATGATTTGAAGATATTTTGCATCTCAGAGTCTTCTTTATAGTGGGGAGTTTAGCGTTAGGAATGGCTCCATGAAGGACATACTTTGATAAGGTAGGAGTTGGCTGTTGAACTTCTGGTTCAGGTAATAATAGTGGTGAATTTTTGTAGCTGATTATAGAAGAGTACTTTAGCAAAGCTTTTTTCACCCCCACTGATGAAAGGAAAGGGCTGGGGGAAGTATTTGGTAGTTATCCTGGAAGTTGAAAGTAAGTGGCATCTATTTTTTACCTCTTCCATGGGCTTCAGCAAATTATTTATCTTATCACCTGCTTAAGCTTGATACAGTAGTCTTTTAGTTTCCAGTTGGACAGCCATTGCCATTACAGAGAGACTGTATAAACCATTGTTTCCCCATTACAGGCATTGATAGAGTAGGTAACCTTCCATGGCAGAAAGATCTTTTGGATGACAGGATTCTGCCTTTTTATAGGTAATGGAACTGCTATGGCTGCATCACCCTATACTTAAAGCACAAAAAAAGCTCAGGACTAAAGATATTCCATTTCTTTTCAATGCGATGTTAACCACAGTCACTCTAGCTAGAAGTCATTTCTTCCACATACATGCTGCTTACTGCATTTTTTTCTGGTCAAATTCTGACTGGAGACTATGCATTTACCACCACCATTGTAAAAACAAGAAGTAACCAATATTGCGGATATTGGAGGAGATTGGGACAATTAATTTATTCATGTTTTTGTAGCAATCAAAGTTATGTAGCTAGGCAGCTGAATCTGTAACAACACTATGCTGGTTATTTTTCTGGGCTCCTTGTTTAAATGGTCATGCACTAAAAATGACTGCTTTCTCAGAATCTTTATCTTCAGAGATGACCATCTCTGTGAAAAAAACATTCATTACTTGAACAGAAAAGGAATTGTCTGTCAGCAGAGCCCTTTCTTCTCTATTTCTTATCCAGCTGAGAAAGAATAAACATCATCTCAGAGAGAAATAACTCTCAACAGAATTTATGTTTAATTTGTTTCCCTAATGACACATAGCCTCTCATTCACCTTTCCTTGGGTGCAGGTAAGAAATGAATCCTAGGAAACAGAATTTTGCAAATATCTCTGTATGTAGGGAGGAGGATTATTTTTCTAAGAAATGTATAACCTAGCTAGCTATTAACTGAACATTTTGGTAATTCTGTTCAGGTAAGTGAAAGTATCAAATTGAAAACTTGAGATATATTTTAAAGTATTTGTATGGCTAAAGAGAGAGGAAATTTAATATACATTATTTAAGTATTTCTTTACCTTTTTGTCATCAGTTTATTTTGAATTTCACTAAGTCATCCTCTGTTTGAAACATTAATGGCCAGAATAGCATAACACAAGGATATTGAACACGCAAAAAGATGTATGACAGATAATATCATGGTGTTATGTGGGAAGTAATTATTCTGTACTCCTTGTTAAAAGGGTATATGAGTGTTTGAAGTGACTGTGAACAAAAGAAGAGGGGGAGGAAGGAACAGAAGGTCTGAAGTTGGTCTTTCTTGATGTAACATGGTTAGGACAGTATGTGGTCTTTGCTGCTAAAGGTGATGAGAAGTGTGTACCCTGAGTAAGCATTGACAGGAAAAGAAGTGCCACTACTATTATTATTATACTGAGATTGTCTGATACAGTTTGTTTTATTTTTATTTCTTCTTTATTGATGTGACACATAAGTTCTTCAAGCCAAAGGCTGTTATTTGTAATGCTCACATTTTGCCTGAGACAATGGGACATCTACCCATTGCTCAGCTAATGATTCTGCAGGAGTCCAAATAATTATAGATAATAATGGAGTAATACACAAGTAATATACTTTTACAAAAGCAATTTGTATTTGAACTACCTAATCTTTTCTGAGCATGGAAGTTAAATATCATTAATATTAAACATGGCTATTGTTCCTGCTTACACTGACATTTTACTCCTGATTTTCATTGTAATGAAAGCTGTTTTGTTGCTTTTGTTTTCTGTGTTTTGTTTCTCTCACAGGCTCAAAATGCACAGCAGCTCCATGAGAGGATCCAGTCTTCTAGTATGGATGCAAAGTTAGAAGCACTGAAAGACTTAGCCAACTACTCACGGGATGTTACGTTTGCCCAAGAATTTATAAACCTGGATGGCATTTCCCTCCTAACGCAAATGGTTGAAAGTGGCACAGAGTGGGTATTCTGCTTAAAATCTGGCATTCCTTCAATGTGGGGTGATTTCATGCTCTCTGAGTTGATAAATTAAATATCTCTAGAGGTCTAGACTTCTAGGATAATATATTAATTATCAATGAGGTACTGTTTTTTTTAATTTCCCCTAACAACGGGCTGGTCAGGACTGGGGATGAGCAAAGTAGAAAGTCACAAGTGTTGCCTATGTCATAAAGTTTAGGGAGACTGGGGTCCCAGTTTCTTCTCTATTCACTGGAATTTCAATAAGCCATTGAAAGTATATTTAATGGCTGATATTTGAGTGATATCACTTAAAAACTGTGTTTTAAATTTCATGTTACTGAGAATATGTGTAGTAAAAGCCAAATGTAAAAAAATTATTTACTTTATTTCCATTTTTTATTGTTTTGATTTTGAATGGGATTTTTCTAATACCAGTCAGGTTTTTCGGCATAAAAATGAAAGCTGACCTCTAAAAATACACTCATTCTTTACCAGAATGGCTTACCAAATTTCATCATTGGTGAAATTCAGCACCAATGTCCTAAGTGTCTGTTGGCTTAATGTGGAGTGTGCAGCAGAAAAGTATCGATGGGATTGTTGCACTATTAAATCATGCTCTAACAGCAAGCGTTTGATTTCAAGTAAGAGGTTTGCACTCAGTGTCAAGCTCTACTACACAGGAAGAAGTCAACAATACCCACACCATCTCCTGAGAGAAAGAAAACTGAAATCAGTTCAAATCCCCTCACAAAGGTGCTCGTGTTCCCTTGGCCTCAAAGAGGGAAATAGTATTAGGAAGTAAAGCAAAAGTAGTAACTGGTCTTTGAATTGGAACACAAATGGTCTCTGAGGGTCTTGTACAAGATATACTGTGTATTTTCCACAGAAAAATTAACTGCTTTATAGAATCCAGTAGTCCATAGACTGAGCAGCATAAAAACAATCTCTCCTGGATTTCTACCCATTGTGTGGTTAATGGCTTATGGAACTCTGAATCCTTATTGTCTAACTACAGCTATATACTAGATTTCCAAAAGCTTGTGGTTTAATCTTCAGTATTTTGTGGTTATAGTCTTTATTTTTTACAGTGATTTGATCTGTGGCACACATCACATGTTATGCCACTTTAAAATTAAATGCTTCTAGTTACCAAATATTTCAGCTTGTATTTCATTCGTGTGGTATTTGTTGTTTACGGACCAAATTAAATTTAAAGGCGAAGACAAGTTTAAGTTAATATAAACCCATGTATGCAGTTGCTGTATTAATGAAAGGTATTCTAAATGGACAGGCTCACATATGCCTGTGAAGATCAGAACACAGGAAAATTAACAGTCACTACCCTTGTGGTTTATTTTGTTGTGACATTATTTAGGTCTAATGATTTAACTTACTCCACTGCAAAAGGTATGTAAATGAAAGCATTTTATATTCTGTTGAAACAGACAGGGAACATTCACATTTTTTATAATCTTTCCTTTTAGCTGCACTAAGACTAAAGCAAGTGCCCTCCTCACCCTTCAGATGCTGTTTTGTATCTGTGGGATGACCCAAACTGTAGCAGACTGGGCTGGATTAAAAATAACTGTTTGGGAGGGAAACTACTAAAGGCAACACTGCTGTTGAAAGAACTGTCTAGCAAATTATACCTTGTTATAAGTCCTGACCAAACAGCATAAGTTTTCAAACCACACAGCAGGCTTGTAAACTGGACATATGAGCAGAGTTTACTGCCTTTTTCTTTTTTATTATTTTATTTTATTTTATTTTTGTAAGTGTTTTTAGGATTTTGATGGATTTAATTTTTTTTCTTTTTAGCTGATGTAATGTTTCATCAAACGTGCATTGATCGATCTACCTGTCTAATTTATCAGTATTTCTGTCTGTGGCGAGAAACACTCTTGAGTTTGGGCATTGCACAAAGACTCAGCCTGTAAGAGTTTCCAGCAGCTTCACGTGTTGATGAGCTCTTAGTACTCACTGCAGTCTTTCATGTTAGCAGCCTAGACATTCTTCAGCTCCTGAGGGTATGAGCAGGTCAGATTTTTCCAAGTCTAGTTTTGCAAAGGGAGTGGTAAAGCAGGGACATCTGTGCTATGCTGTACATTCCCTTCTGCTTTTATACTGTACATCACTGACTGATGAGTGCATATTTAACAGAACTGGGGATTTGATGAAAGGAGCAAACATACAGAGGCACAGCAGCCTAAGCCTACCATCGTGCTTCTGCTTTCCTTTCTCATCTCACTTCAAGCTACTGAATCTGTTGCCTCACATCAGGGTCTGTCACTCGCTGCTGTGTCAGCACACTAAGCAAACAGACAAACTACTTCCTCAAAAGAAAGAAAAGAAACTTTTTTTTTTTCATTCAGTGCCCTAGACTGTCAAAGAAAGGCAGCTGGAATCAGTCAGTTGTCCTCTTATGGTCTGTTCTTGTTTTTGCTTGGGCTCTGCACTACTGTTAGTAAGAGGTCTCACACAAGATGGTCACTGAACAGATAAATCAAATTGAAGGCCTCCTTGCCATTGCTCCCAACCTGGGCTCAGCACCCTCAGCAATATTGCCTTGTGGGCTGTGAGGCTGACAAGGTCACCAAAATGCTTCAGAACATAAAACTTTTCTCTGTGTCCATAGATGAACCTACATTGCTCTCTCAGTGTCCATAGGTGAATCTACACAAATGATTACACTGGCATTATAAAGGGCAGGGGGCAGGTATTAGAGGAGGAATGAGGAGCCAGAAATTTCGGGGTGGGGCAGAAACTTCTTCATAACCCAGTTTTATAAGACAACATATTTTATAAAGATGCATTTAAGGGATATCTTCACTATGGAGTTATCTTAGCCATTTTGGTGCAGCTCCTGTAGAGCCAGCCTTGTTTGAATGGGGCTATGAGTCACCCATACAGCTGAGACAAATCTAATGTCCTGATGCTGCTGAGACATGGTCCAGCTTCCTGCCTTCTCCCATTTCTTGTGTGTTAACCCCTGTTCTTCAGCCCAGTCCTGCTTTTTCCCAGGAGCTGGTTCCAGGAGTTGGTTCCAGTGTCTGTGTGCCTCACAAAGCCAATCCAGCCTGTTAACTTCTTGCACAGTACATGATTCCATTAGAAAACTAACTGTCTAAAATTAGTTTTCTGCTCAGTTAGGGACTTGAAGAAACAAAAGAGGAACTGGTCATGAGTGGATGCAGAAAAGGCCCTTTTTTGTGGCAATGGACCCTAGGTGTGTCACTGAGCCATGACCTGAGAGCAATATGCAGTGAAACTGTGAGGATGGTGGCTGTCTCTGCTGTTGTATTTCACCCTGGGGACTGGCACTGAGACTCTGGGAGAGCAGGAATGGGACATACCCTATGGGTGGCTGCTGGTGTTCTGCAGGGATCCCCTCTGTGAGCTGTGCTGATACAGCTGGGAACAGCCCTAGATGTGTAAGGCCAGGCTGAGTGACACCTCTGTTCACGGTGTGCTGCAGCTGGGCTAGAAATCGATGAATTTTGTTAATTCAAGCTTTATTCTCTATTTTCCCTGAGGGGCCAGGCAGTGCTCATTAGAAGTGCCATCGTGCTCTGTGCAAAGTTGCTCTGAGGTTTTCTTTGCACGTGGATTTCATGTTAGAGGCAGCTCTTAAGTTATAACTTGAGTGTGTAATTAAGTTTAACTGGGTAGCCTCTGGAAAACAAGACTCTATCTTTTTATATAATTTTCACTGAGGAAGAGGCCTATATTTTATTTATAGTTGGCATTGTTTATTATGCTACTTAGTCGTTATTTCAGTGAAGCTGATGACTATTAAAGTACAGTGACCAGAGTAAGAGAATGTAAATCCCTGGATTTCTAGTTAGTTCTGTTTCATTCCTCAGGTGATGAAAAGAAGTGGTAATATAAAAAGTCGACAAGAAATAGCAGTGTTTCCTAGTTAGTTTTCCATATGTTATATTATTGAATATTGAAGAAAATTAGAATGTGTTAGAGGATAGAGAACTGGGGACATGGTGTGTGCAAGCACAAAGCTGTAGGGGTTGGTGGATATTGTGCATGGGCCCTAGTGAAGCTGAGAGTGCATCTTGTCAATATGAATATATTTATATCAGCAGAGATGCAATGTCTCAGAAACTGTCCACATGTATCTTGATCTTGTTTATTGAGATGGCTTATCTTGTTTTTCCTTCAGGCTCATTCTTGCTTCTGCAGCACTGCTGCGAGTCTTATTAACTGAAAAAGGGAAAAAAAAAGGTAGTTTTATGTTTGTTTTTATGGTTTGGGTGACCTATAAATTATAGAAAAGACTTCAAGACAAGTCATGAAGAACAAGAAATGCTGATTCTATTCTATAATTATCCATTATGTCCAATCATTTCTCAGATGTGCGTTTGTATCACCACCCAAGAGTGGGCTGGATGTTTGCAGGCAGCTATTTTTCGTTTCTGAGACTTTTCAGAAAGTGATTTCCACAGCACTCCTAATGCTAAACTTTTTGTTCAGAAGCCAGTCCATGCCTAGTTAAGAGGAGCTGACTGTGCAGTCTGTCTGCTTGGGTGTACAGACAGTCTAAAGGGGAAGTGCATGGGTGTGCTGCTTCCACTCCCCCTCAGAATGCAGTGCCCTGAAATGGGGCAGAAAACGAGCAATGCTGCTGAGTCTGAGGTATACTAATGACTGATAAAAAAATGTTCAGGAACCAAGGTGGAAGAAGGAGTCATGTCTTCTTGCTACCCCAGCTGTGATAACATAGTTCTCTCATTCAGAGCTGTATTCTGTAGTTGAGCCTAGAACTTGTGTTTCAGAAAATCATGTCCGTACAGACAGCCCTTCTGATGTAGCAGAAGACTGTTAAAGTCCTGGGGTTTTTTACTTGATGTATCAGAATAGTTGTGTGACTGAAACAAACTCTCAGCCTTCCTTAGAAGGAAAAAAAATCCTCATAATGCCTTATAAAGCAAGAAAAAGAAAATGTAATTCACACACATAAATATTGAAAGACCAAAGAGTTTATAAAAGGAATCTATATTTATTTTTATTATTGCTAGTAATAATAATAAGGCTGATCTCATGGGAGGGAAAGGATGAAGGTCTATGCAGAATTTTCAGCATTTTTAAAATTGGCATTATCCTGAACTCTATGACTTGCTATTTGGCTGAAATAGCACACAGTTTCTGCCAAAAAAAAAAAGACACTATGCTAAGCCTAGCTGTCTTGACAGTAACCAGAACAGAATTGTTTATGCTGCTGTTGAGAAGATTGTTCTCCAGACATCTGCTTCATTGCTGAGCAGCTCTATTGTCATACAGCCATGGCAAAGGAACATGCTAGTTGATGCTGCTAAGACAAGGTAGCAGATAGCCTGGTTAGCAGATAGTTTTAATTATAAGAGAGTTGTAATTGCTTAATATGCAGATAGGAGAAAAAAAGCACCTTGATTTAATTTTACTTGTTAAATTCTGCCATCTTCCTATTGGAAACAATAAATGCAGCTAGATCAAGTTCATGTAAGCTTCTAAATAAATGGGTTTTATGTCTTGACTAAGACGAGCCTTCTATTGAGCACATGCAGTTGCAGGGTTGGCTGCTATACAGCTGGAAGTCTCTGAGAGATCAATTGTGCATGCTTTAAGGACAAATTGCATTGTTCAGTGAAATTCTAGCTCTTGGCTTGTCTTACAGAGATAATACTGTATACCAGCCCAGTGGAAAACTGAAGACAGATTGGTTTGGAGTTATTCCGACTTTAGCACACTTTTTGGGACAGTTGCTCAAATACCTGCTGGTGGTTTTTTCCATCCCAGTCTGATGAGTATTTCAGCAGTGCTGTCAAAACGCTTAAGCTGCCCTTGCTCACAGTAACTTGTTCCTGTCCTGCTTCATCTGGAGAGTTATACCACTACTGTTTCTAGCAAGCTGGACTGGAAAACTGATGTAGGTTATGAAAAGTGACAGTAGAAGCTACTTTTAATATAATATTCCTTAACCCAGTTTAGTTCCCTGATTGAGCTCACATCATTGCCCCAGAAAACAGTTGTGAAAGCCCAACTTGCTAGATAAATGGAAAATGAATTTTCAGAAAATAGGAACAATAATAAGCTAGTAGGTTTTTGCCACTATATAAAGTAGTCATTTTCCACCCTTCTTGTCTGTGGAGTACCTGCTCCCTCTCTTGTTCAGCTCCAATGCTTTTTGACTCCTCAGTGATGCAATTCAATTTGCTAAATGTTGAAAACTCAGCCAATGGAGAGAGGAAATTAATTTGTATTTTTGACAGCACAGGGTTTTAAACAGGCTCAGCTATTCCTGTGAAGCTTCACCTGGAAGCATAGATTACTTAATCTGACATTGCTGCCAAAATCAATTCTTATCCAACAGGGGTTTTACGTAATCTTCATTTCTTAGTGCTTCTGTAATGTCAGGAGAGGGTAACTATTGTCTATGAGGCAGAAATCCAAAAGAGTGTATAAAATCAGGTAATCCTGCTATACCACTGTGGAGATGGTAATGGCAGGAGAGTGAGAAAGGGCTGCAGTTCCATCTTTCAGTGCAGTTTCCATAAAGAAAGAAGGTGGAGTAGGATTTTTTTCTGGAGTGGCTTTTTTTGTTGGTTTACTTTTCTCCTGCTTTTTCTATTTTGGGTTTGTTTCCCCATCAGTCTTCAGGCTTGGATTACACCCTCCCTCTCAGCACACACAAGTACAATTTTTCTTACATCTTTTACATATGCAAAGCACACACTGTGGGCTTTAGATAAAATCACAGAATTGTCTCACTTGGAAGGAACCCAGAAGGATCATCAAGTCCAGCTCTTAAGTGAATGGCCCTACAGGGATTGATCCCACAGCCTCTGTGCTACTAACACAGTGCTTTAACCAACTGAGCCAATCTCAAGGTCATCTGAAGGTGGAATGTCAAAGATCACATTTTGGAGGGAAGAGAGGGAGAGTTGCTGGTCCCCTTATCCTAAGTGCTATTTCTCCAGGCTTGATTTTTTTTCCTTTGCCTGTATTTTGGAATAATAGAATTTAAATGACCCCTTTTAAATGGTGATATCAACACCCTGTTGACAGGAAGAGGGATGAGGAGACAGTTTTACTGGGTCTTGTTTGGTAACCTCTTTTGTAAAATGTTAAGAAGAGTAACTCCAGCAGTAGATTTATATTTCCAAATATTCTCCAGAATATTTGAAATATATTGAAATGAAGGTTGGCAAAACTATTTTTTTTATTTTTTGTTGACTCCAGACAAAACTGTAGTATTTGAAAAACCTAGAAAAAAAATGGGAAAAGCTTAAAATCTCCACTTCTGCAACTTTACAGGATACTTTTGTCTGTTGGACTGTGTGTAGCTGTGGGACGTTGTGGCTGTGATGAGTCTGAAGGTTGCTGTGTAACTTAACAGTAATAATAATTTTGTAGATTATTCCAGGTCAAAGTGTTCCCAGATGTCATATGCTTGTGATAGCCACACCTGTTACAAAGAGAAGCCAGAAATTTGTACTCTTGGATTTTTCTTTACACTGCTTATTATCTAGAATGTGCATTATCCTTGTGTTTGCCTGAAAAGCAATAGCCAAATGGTGCTTTAATGTGGTTGGCAGGTTATTCATCCATCATCCCATCAGTGTTTCTGTAGAGGAGGAAGTTTTTGTGAACATCTTCCACCTTTGGTAGCAGTGGCCCTCTCTGGGGTCATACTGCATTAAAAACTTTTATCTTCAGTGGTACTCTTATACAATTCTGCTCATGTTCAAACAGTGCAGGCTTAGAAACAATTGCTGTGCTGAAGTGGTGTGACTGCTTTAGGTCTTGGTATCATTAGCTAAAGTGGCTCTACACTGCCTTCCATAATGGGACAATTTAGTTTTTTCATCCAGTTCAAACAAGCCCTTCCTGTGCACTGTGTGTTGCTCCAGCTGGGGTTTAGATCTGGGGTATCTTTAGTCTTTGTACAGCAGTTTTGGCACATGAACAGCTAAGTGTTAATCTAGTCAGGTCCCTGCTAAGCTGGTCTCTGCTGGAAGCTGTTCAAGATGTAACCTGCAGTATTTGAGCAGGCAGTAAGTCTGTGTGCTTGAGAAAGTCCTAAGAGAACTCACTGCTGCTCCTTGGGATTCATTTGGAAGTGCATCACAAAGTTCCTTTGAGGCCAGACAGGAAATACATTATGGTAGAGAAATGTCTAACCTGGTAACTTGTCATTCATGTTATTATGCATTAGGTTGGCATCTATTTTGAATTTCCTGCCTGCATAAAAATCGCTGGGTTTGTCTTTCACCACTATAGAATCCCAGCCTTTCACAATTGCTATTTAATTTGGCTTATAACATTTGATTTTTGGCTGTGGTTTTGTTTCCATCTGTGCAAGTGCAATTGAGGGATGCTTTTTTTTAGGAAACAAAAAAGAAAAAAACAAAGAAAAAAAGATAAATATAAGTATTGAGCTAATTACAGTGTCTAGATCAGTAAGGCTTTCAGCAGTTTTGACCCTACCTTGGTAACTCACCAAGAAGGGCTCTACAGAGTTGTTTGGTTGCTACCACAGAGTCAACCCTCTGGAGAAAAAAAAGTTATGTATATATAGAAAGAGGAAAGTTGATGGAGGTGGCAGACTGTTCTTAGTTTCTTTCCAGGCTGACTTGCTGGGAGAGTCAGCTTGGCTTCTCCTTGGTGACTTTTGCATGGTCTGTGGGTAAATATGAGAGGAACTCCTGCCCATGCCAGTTCCTTCTCTGTTATGTTTTGGTTTGATGATAGATGAAAACAGCATGTGTTGCTTTAGAGAACAGCCTCCATCCACATCTTCAGTGGTAAAAGTCAATCTATAATCATGTGTTGCTGCAACATTTGATGTCCTAGATTGATTGCTGCTCTAGTCACATCAAAGCAAGAAAAATCAGTGGAAATTGTTTGGTTTAATACAATGGCTATCTTTCCTCTGAAGTCAAAATTTTGTCTTTGTATTGCTTCACCAGAAATGTCTTCTATAATTCAATTATTTCTGCACAATTTTCCTAAATTTATATTTTCTTTTACTTTGCATACTTTTTGACCTCAGGTTAACTGATTGCTGATTGACTCAGGATGGATAAGAGTTCTGCAAATGCTAAGAGAGTTTAAATGTTTTGTTTTAGGACTTGGATATTTGTTCTGTAATCCCTGTCTCAGTCATGGAGAAAATGCCATGATTAGAGCCAGTTGTGAGAAATCTCTGGCAAAACAGAATCTGTCCTTTGAAGTGCTACCAGTTTGCAAACACCACACTTGTTTCTCTATCAGAAAAACACAGCCCTAATTTCAAGTTTGTTTGCTGCTTAGCCGAAGTCAGCACCTGGAAGAAAGCAGCTATTTTAAAAATAGGCCTGGGAAGAGTGGTATGAAGTTTGGCTGACATGCTGCAGAAAGTTGCAAGGATCCATGCACATTTGGGAGATGAAAAAACCTATTTGTTGTGGAAATTGTTCTTGGTGGTTTAGCAGAATTTGCCACAGCATGGAAGCACTTAGTTTGCAGAAGCACAGGAATGACATTCTGCTGAAGCTTGGATCTCCTGCTATGGAAACTGTTTTGAATTTTATTGCTCATAAAAGTATGTTGAGGGTATTTTCCCCCACTTGTTAAGGCTGTGTGATCATCAGGATGTTTTTTGTTTACTCATTATTACTGGCTACACAGATAGATGCTGTAGCATAAAAGAACCAAGGACATGAAATCTAAGGAAAAAAATCTTGTCACTTCTCTGATTTGAGTCAGGCTGTAGCCCAGTCTGTGTTTGGATACAGGGTAAACTGTGGCAGTACTATCTTCAGGCATGAGTATTGCAGCTCACAGCTGGCAGAGGACTTCAAACCACTGTTCCTGTGGTTTCTCCACTGACATTCACACAGGCCAGCCCAAAAGCTGCCCTCCTTGAGACTGGTTCCTCTTGAAAAGCTGGGAGGAATAACTGCTTTACTAAAAGGGAAAAAACCCCACAAACTGTAGCTGCATTCTGGGAGAGAATTAGAGAATTGAATCAGTGATTGGAGAGCTTGTAGTCCTAGAGCTCTTCAGAGCTGAATGACACTGCTGTGCAGCTTGCTGTGAGGGAAAGTGCAAACGGGAAGACCTGGGGAGAAGGTGCAGAAAGGAAAGAGGAACCTCTTTTTTGTCCTTTTTAACATTAGTCTGCCCAGTATGGAACTGCAGTCAAGCCTCTGAAATAAAACTGTGAAATAGATTTAGGAGGCACAAGAAATGGTTAAGTAAGGAATGGATTGGGATTTTTTTTATTTCTTTCTAGCTCTGCTATTTTTTATAAGTGATGTTTTAAAAAGAGGGTATCTATCTTTTGTGCCATTTTTACCATTTACTATCCTAGCTACACACCTTTCAACAATGCTGACTCTGACATCAGTATTAGTGGTGGAGACTACAAGTAAATAAAAGAGTTCTCCAGGCAATGGGGTTACATGTTGTTAAAACAGTACAGAAGATGCTTAATGTGTGAACCTTTATTGTGTTGTATCAAAGGCTTTTTACACAAATGTTTTATGAAATTAGAATGTCTAGATATGCTAGATATGTTTTTTTCCCCTAACAGAAGTTAACACAAGTATTCTGAACAAATATTTGAAATTTATTTGGAGTGTTCATTACCAGTTACTGAACTGCTTCTGTTCACAGCAAATTGTTAGCAATTTACTGCCTCTTATTGTATGCATGTCTGTGAATTTTATGGCTCAAGTATGGGGGGTTGTATGCAATAAATAGAGTACAGATGCTTTAAAGTGTTTTTCCTCACCTGCAAGTTTTAATTTTGCAGACGATATCAGAAATTGCAGAAGATAATGAAGCCCTGGTAAGAACTTGATTAGATCATCACCTTGCATACTACCTCTTCTTTTGCATGACTGAGTTCAGGCCCTTGTGCTAATCTTTATATGTAAATACAACCGTGCATATGCATCAGCAAGTCTTCAATCTTCTCTGTTTTCTGCTCTTTGATGCCTGTTAAAATTTCCTGATGAAGCCTTTTTTTTGCTTTGCCTATGGAATGGGTGCTTTATTTCTGTGACTTCAGCAGGGGCTTTAACTATTTCTGAAGTAAAGCTTTTGTTTTCTTTTCTTTTCTAATCTCAGAAAAAAAATAATTTCCCCAACTTTTCCAATTCCCCTCTTGAATTTCATTGGCTTATGTGATTGATAGTTGGCAATTTTAATGGTCAATGTTAGTGAGATGAAAAGTAAGGTCATTGTCCCAGACAATGGGACAATGACATTGTCTTTAGTTGCTGGTCCCAGGTAATGCTAGTTGTTGCAGATGGCTGTATAAAAGAAAGCTGTAAAATAGTAAATGGCCTCATATCAGAATTTCCCTGCCTGTTTCCCTGATGATTTTGAACAGAAGGCTTCTGTTTGCTCAGAGTTAAGCACAGGCTTTAATAAATTTGAATCCCAAGAGATGTTGTAATATCTTGACTGGCTTGCAAATTTGACATGTCAAGTATAGCTAAAACTCAAGAAAGCAAGAGAATAATCAATTAAGCATATGTCTGTCATTCTGAGAGCTTGATGTGATTTATCATGCAAGAAATGCAGCTCCCCATCCAAACCTGTGCTAAATCATACCTTCACAAATCTGCTGTAAACCAAGTTCTGAAACATTTATTTTTAAATCATTGCCTAATCAATAAATTATATAGTAAGAATAAATTTGCCAGGAAATTTAAATCCTTCTGCTAAGTTCAGTTTCTTAACCTAATACAAAGTAACTTGTTTCATAATAGAAAAGTTTAGATTATGAGGACAATTGTTAAAGTGCCATGAAGCTTTTGGAATTCTTGGCAGCATCATCTTGGCAGCATGACCTGAAGGCTCTGCTGCCATTCAGCAGGATTGTGAAAGGCTGGACAACTAGGTAAACAGAAATCTAATGAGGTTCAAGTAAATGAAGTGTATGGTCCTGCACCTGGGGAAGAATAACCCCAAGCACCAGTACATGTTGGGGACTGACCAAGTAGAGAGCAGCTCTGGAGAGAAGGATCTGGGAGTCCTGGAGGATGACAAGTTTACCATGAGCAGCTGGCTGTGCCCCTGGGGCCAGGAGGGCCAATGATATCCTGAGAAGACTGAGGCCAGCAGGTTGAGGAAGGTGGTCCTCCCCCTCTGCTCTAGTAAAGTCACATCTGCAATGCTGTGTCCCAGGTCTGGCCTCCTCAGTACCAGAAAGGCATGGAGCTCCTGGGACAGGTCCACTGCAGGGCTGAGAAGATAATTAGGGCACTGGAACATCTCTCTTAAGAGGAGAGACTGCAGGAGCTGGGCCTGTTTAGTGTGGAGAAGACTGAGAGGGGATCTCATTAATGCAGATAAATATCTCAAAGGCAAGTGCCAAGAGGATGGTGCCAGACTCTTTCCCACAACAGGACAAGAAGCAGTGGCAGTGAGCTAACACACAAGAAGTTCACCTCAACATGATGAAGAACTTTACAATGAGGGCAGCAGAACACTGAACAGGCTGCCCAGAGAGTTCATGGAGTCTCCCTCTCTGGAGACATTCCAACCCCACCTGGATGAGTTCCTGAGTAACCTGCTCCAGGTGACCCTGCCTTGGCAGGTTGGACCAGATGATTTTCAGAAATACCTTCCAGCCCTAAAAATTCTGTGATTCTGTGATCACCCCTGCTAAAACAAGGTATCTCCTGTCCTTTTAGATGGCATTTCCTCACTGCTGTGAAAATAGTTCTTTGTGGAAGAATAGTTATAGTCTTTCAGCACTTCTGTTTCCAGACTCTATTACACTGTAGACTTCTATGGATTAAGTTTGTCCTCAGGACAGTACTGAAATACTGACTTACAGTTGCATTGCATCCTTGTTTTAGGGCCTGATCTGACTGATGACCTGAATTATTTTTTTTACGCAGTTTAGCTTTGTTTACTCATGAGAACAAGGTTTTACCCACTTGATCCTTATTAAGATATTTATTAAGAGGCTCCTTATTGGTCGATGTAGATGTATCACATCAGTTAATACAGTAGTAAAGAATGTGTCTGTGACTAAAGTTTATTCTAACTTTGGGAGTTGAATCCTGCCAATGGGAACTTCAATTTGCATGGAGGTACTTAGATATTAATATTTTGATTTTCGCGAGATTAATATTTTGATTTCCAGCAGTAGTATGTAAGATAATACAATTAAGTAACACAAATTATTGAATTTGGGACTTGTACTGAAAAAGATACCAGAGCCATTGTTGAGGATATGAAACCAATAGTTCTGGAAGCTGACTTGCTCATATGTTTTCAAGGTAAAGTGTTTACAGTAGTGTTCTATGAGTGCAGTTATCCAACATCCTGACTATTTTTCCCTTATGTATTAGTAGGAAAAGATCTAGTGAAATGAGAACAAAAAAATACCCCACAGAGCTGGACATCATGAACTAAACTAAAACACTTCTCAGCATCCACTTCCCATCTTCTTGACTAAAGATACTTAAAGGAACCAAATGCTAATTTAAAAAAAGTTACTTTGGATGTACGGGATGACATAATAAATTTTTAAAAATTCCATGAAACAGCTCTATTAATTGACTTCCGCATTGCAGTGCTAAATTGTAGTCAAACCAAACTGATTGGATAGGGGTGTTTTTCCAGCATAGTGATGCCTGGGACTTTAGGAAGCGTCATCTGTTTGAGGAAATTGCCATGAAATGAACAAAAACTGGAATTTAAAAAATGGGGAATAAGGAAAAAAAGGTAATTCTAATCACATCTTCAGTGTGTAATAGTTCCTCTGGGCTAGTTTCCCATGCTTAATGTACCTTTGAGTGGATTTAGTCATACTCCATAGTAAGGGTATCTACACTTGGATTTATTCAAGAATATTTACAGTTATGTTTAAAATTCACACCATGTTTTTCTTTAATCAAAATTAATTTTCAGATATAGTGAAACCCTGATACTAGGGTTACAAAGCTATTTCTTGCTCTTGGAATGCAAGGGATTTGAAATCAGTAAGCCTGACCCCTTTTAATGATGCAGTGAAACTGTACCACAAAGAAATATTTCGGTAGTGCTTAGCCAGCACAATGAAAAAGAAAAAATCTGTGTCAATTGCTGTGTAGCAGTTAAGTGTATTTTCTGTAATCATCTAGAAAAATAGGGGCAGCTACTACACAGATTGTTCCATCATTTTCATCTGCACTAAGTACCAAGTATGTGTGAATTGCTCCTGCTTTGATTTTGCAGTTTTACCCTTGGAAAGGTTGCTTGAAGAAACAGGGCAGTGCAGAAGCAGTGAAGAGGAGCCATAGCAATATAAAGTTCACACTGTGCTGGCAAAGCATCCTGCTACATCATCAGTCTTCATTTTAGACTTAGTTGGATTCTGGCCCCATGGCTTTTCCAGAGCTCTTGTCTTCTGATGATTAGTTATATTCTGTTCCCCTGTTTAAATTTATTCATGGCCATTTATCCTTGACAGCTCCAATTTAAAAAGCTGTTTTTACTCTTTGATGTTGACCTCAGTGATGTCAGGCCTTTCAGCTGCCCAGTATTGGGCTGTGAGCCCAGATAAGGGACTTAGTTAACCACTCCTGCATTTAGTAGTAGGCTGCTACTCTCCTTTTGCCTCCTGTCCAATTAAATTGTTTCTTTGCTACTTTCCCTTGCAAAATTAGAGCTCAGCTTTGGTTCTGTTTTGCCCATGAAAGTGATTTGTGTAAACGTGTGCATTCTTTGGCTTCTAGTCCCAGTGGGCTGGTGGCTCTGTTGCTGGTTGCAACAGAGAAGCAACAATTAATTTCCAGATTCCACTACACAAAGGTATTTTTCATATAAAACATGAGCTTGGTAAAAGCTTGTATTCTTTTGTTTTTTACCTGATGACAGTTGAGCCTGACTAATTATTTTGATTTACATAATCATTTGAGCAGCCAAGTATTTTTCCCTCTGTAACAGTGATAAAATGTCCATTTTGTTATATGTGTAAAACATGGACTGAGATTTTTTAAATTTCTTTTTTAAAAACATCTAGAGGATATAGGTGCTAAATTGCCATTAATTTATTTCGAAAATCCAAGTTGCTCTAGGCATCTTTCAAAATAAGCACACAGGATAAAAAGATGGTTTAGCCTGTAGAAATGATACTAGGAAGGCGTGTGAGAGACAGGTGTGGTAATCAGGATCACAGGCACATTCCTATCATTTTTATTTTCAGGAAAGAAAAACTAGTATCAGAATGTGTGGAATGGTTTGGGTTTGGTTTTTTTCCTTCACAGTTTCCTAAGGTAAGAATACAGAGAATTCTTAGGAATTTAAATTAACAGGTTTGACCTGGCATTTCTCTAAAGCCTAGAGATGCAGAAAGCAGCTGTTGCCTTAATCTTCAGGCAGGTTTTTCAGAGAGGTTGTGGACCCACAGGCTGTGTTAGAGCATGGCCATCCACTGGAATGGCTCATGCTGGGACAGCTGATGGCATTGCAAACCTCAGCTTTCTGCTGCCTAGCAGGCTTTTGCCAGGACCTGCTGTGGGTGAGGAGATGCCTCATGTCCATCTCTCACAGTGGGGGTTAGAAGAGGAGAGTCAGCAAAGAACAGTGAAATAAATTTCATCCGTTGTCCCAATGTAAGGCATCCAAGAGCCAGAGCCAGAGCAGCATTCAGGAGGACTTGTAGAAGTAGCTTGCCTGAGAGCAAAGGTTATTAAGACGTCAGCATTAATGAGATATGAAATTGCAATTACACAGTGCATCTTTCTGATCATTTTTCCCCTCTTGCTGCATTAAAAAGTATCTTCATTGGGAATTGTCCTCAAACTATTAAGTAATTTAGCCAGAGCAGCAAGAGTTTGATAGTTACAGAACTGTTGTGCCTTAGCTATGGATTATTCTAAAATTATTTTATGAAGAAAGAGGCCATTATTTTTTGGACTTTTTGTATGATCAAAACCCTTACAGAGTTAAACAGCTCCTACCTTTTTTTTTTAAAGATTGCTAATTTTATAAAACAGCTTTAATTACCTTGAAAGTTCTAGCCTCTGTCTGCTGCTCTTAATAGTGTGTGTCTGTGTGTGTGTGTTTGGAAGCGAATTACTTGAAAGTCTATTTCTACCTATCTGCTTGTGTTTAACCACTTAACAATGAATCAACACCCTTCCCCTCCCCCTGCAGATGCTTTAATCCTTATCTTGCCCTAGTTACCCTGCAGATTGCTTTCATCTTTAGCTGTGCTGCTCCTAATGCTTATCCCTTAAGCCTGGCTTTTGACTTTTGCAATGGCACTTGGTGTATCAGTGCGTGGGCAGGTGCATGTGTACAGCCATATATTTTAGAAGAACACAGTGTCCATGTGTGGTGCTGCATAATAATAGAGCTGAACTATTTCTTGCTGCTTGATTAGTCCCAGTGTTGCACTTCTTCAGTCATTAATTATTTGAAGCAGAGTCACCGGAGTGACATCTGATGAGGTGTCTGAACATCTTCAGTTGAAAAGTGCATTCACCTTCTGGATCCCAAATGGTTGTATCACTGTCAGATCTACTAAAACTAAGTTTGTACATTCAAACCAGAATTGTCAGCTCCATTAGCCCAGTTTATTCCTCAGAGCTGTGGAAGAGCATGGATAAATCAGTATTAATCTGGTAGGATTGATCAATAGTTTTGATGAAAAGACTTAATGAGACTGGTGAATCCAGGTTAGTTTGATCCCATTACATTCCAGCCACTGCTGTTCTGAAGATGAATATCCATGCACAGGTTTAATGCAGTTTAAGTAAGCCCTCTAAACTTTACCTTTTGGTGATGGGATTAGTTTCCATGTACAATTTGTTTATTGAAGAACATTCATATACTAAATACAGGTTAACTGACAAAATTTTAAAACAATAGATGAGAAAATTTATCTCTGCCAGATTATGTGCTTAGTTTAACACTGGAAGAGATTTTTATCTACTTTTCAACCTATATGGCCTACCTTTTAAATTAAATATTTGAAACTTATTTAGTTTTAATTAATAATAATATTAATATTTATAATATTAGTATTCCTTGTATTTGTAGAAGTATTCTGTCATGAAAATGCATTAGGATTTGCTACAAGCTTTTGGAAGAAAGCCTTTCCTGGGGTTGCTGTTTTATTTGTGGGTTCATAAATAACTATATTATGCAAAAAGAATTAATTGGGGAATGTGACAGGACCAGAGCTGATTAAATTTCCTTCAGAGTCTTATTGTCATCTTAATATGAAATCCTTGGTTATTTGGAATGCTAATGGTGACATTTTAAATCTAATGTGCTTCTTAAATGATTTGCAATATTAAAGAAACCCCAAACAAACAAACCAGCTATGACAAGAAAAAAAGGCAACAGAGCATCCTCTGCCCCTCAAAACAAAACCCAGAACTTCTAGACCATATTTTTGCTGAAGAAAGTATTCCCTGCCAAGTTACAGTGGATTTTTAGAGACATAGTTTTTCTTGTTTGCTCTTTGGTGTAGGTTTTCCATTTTGTTGTAAGTAATCAGAGCAACTGTGCATACCTGAAATTACTGAAGGGAAAGGTGTTTTTGTGTTTTTTGGGTTTTACTCACAAAATGTCAGGAATGGCAGAGGTATTTTTGGTGGAGGGAATCTCAAGAGTTTTAGGAAAATGTCCTTTCTTAAATGAAGAGGCCGTTAAAGGCTGCATCTTGCCATCAGATATCCCTAAATGGCCGATTAAACCAAATCCAGCTACAGGAATTGTTGCATTGAAGCTGATTTGTCTGCCTTATGCCTCTGTATTGCTGTAAATGTCTTGCATCTGAGTGGATGTTCACTTTTTTTGTGTTGGGTTCATGCAGGACAGTGGGATAAACCACAGATCAAAGAACACCAATTAATTACATTGATTAACTATGGCTCTACTTTTGGACTCAGGTTTTCAACATGCTAAGTTTTGCAGTTTCAATCTGACAGAGGTTTTTTTTATTCTTTTTATTAGGCGTAAGCTGCTGTATTAAAATCACTGGGACTTTTCATGCTGTTTGATTGTATAATTTTGCTTTTTAATAGTTTACTGTCAGAGTACCTTGCAGGCAGTTTGACATGCCCTGGAAGGTAATTCCCTTTCAGGATCTCTGCACTGCTGTTTGTACTGAGTAGGTACTTCATGGAAGGGCTTCACTGAAATCCTTGTGGCTGCTGACTGTTTGGTGCCCTGAGTATGTATAGAAATGAAGCTAATCTTTAAAAGTTGTGGTTTAACATGAAAAGTTCCCATGCATCTAGTCATATTACCCCTGATGAGTTTAAACTCATTTTGAATTTACTTGAGTTCATTCAAAGATATGTTGAATTTCAAATTTACAGGTGTAAAATGCAGGGTAGTGGCCTGCAAAACCTAAATAATTTGAACTGCACACTTTGCAATTTGGTTGCTCATAGATAGAGTAAAAGAGATGCATCTCCAGGTTTAAAGAAAGAAATCAAGGCATTAACTGTTAGAAAACTGTTCAAGATATATAATCTCTTCTGGTGCATTTTTAAAATATATTTGCTTCATTGTAAGAGAAAGAATAAACCATGCTGTAACTTCCCACCAATTTGCTTGGTGCAGAGGTACCAAATTGTGACACCTCAACATGGTCTTCAATTAGGAGGATTTCATAAGTGCTAAGGAAAAAGTTCATGTCTTTCCTCTGTTACATCTAAATCTCTGAATATATGAGAGAAGTTTAATTTGGACTGATTTTTTTTTTTTTGAGCATTGCATGCAGTGTTCTCCTAGGAATTACTTCTTCTCTTCAACTGCTTTCCTCCAGTAGACTATTCTTGTTATCCATGCTAAATTGTTTTGGAGACTACCTATAGCATGGCCTCTTGCTCTTCTGCTACCTCTTAGTCCATAATTGGCTTCATTTTCCTGCCTTTCTGAAAGCTTCCTGCTGCTTTATTCCCTCGGTCATTGCCCTGCTGCATTACTGGTAAATGTGTCATGACTCCTGTCTCTTGCAGCTTTGGAGATATGTTGTCCTTTACACTGACTGCATTTGTTGAGCTGATGGATCATGGGATTGTATCGTGGGATACATTCTCTGTGGCATTCATTAAAAAGGTAAATTTGGAATCAATGCTATCTGTTCTATATCAGTTTAAATATTCGAGGTGAGTTGTGATTTGGGTTTGTTTCTTTTTTTCCTTCTTTGTTTTTTTCCCAGGTACATTATTTAGGTTGTTGGTTAAAAAAGGTACATGAAAATGGGATTAAAGTGCTGTTTCAAACTATAAATGTACTGCAGAATCTGGTTCAACTTCTGTGGAAATCAGTTGGAGTGAATTGGAATCAACACAGTATTAGGCTTGTTAAATGAGAAATTGCTTATTCAATTACATTGTGACCTCCCTGTGCAGATAAAATACAGTTAAAGCAAAAAATTAGTATTTTGATACAATGTAAACTAAAATGAGTAATGCCATATTTCTAGGAAAAAGACCCAGCACTGAAATGTTTCCTCTGGGGCATTGGAAGAAAAGAAATGAGTTAGTTTACAATTTGAAATTAGGATGATATCTGAGTTAATCAAGCTGAACTTTGCCCCTCTGAATCTTGCAGTTGTGGTATGTGGTTTTGAAAAATATTTGTTCACGATTTGCAACATATCCTTCTTTACTGACATGTCAGAGATGCACAAAAGCAGCAGAAACATGGTAGTACTCTTTAGGTACAGACATTTACAAGACTTCAGAAAAAGGTTTTGTTACTGATTCAACACTTTTCATTTACTGGGGAGAAAAATCCCAAAGCCACATAATTCTTCTTTACAAAGAATTTTCAAACCTGATTGAATTTATCACAACTTAAAGTGTATTTGAACAGGTTCAAAAGATATCAGTTACTTCACTAAAATAATATCAGAAGCATTAATTAAATTAATATAAGCTGTGGCAAATAAACCTTCATTTTAGCAGAGTGTGTCAGAGCAAGGGCTTTAAATTTTGTTAGAAAATTGCTACCATCAAAGGAAAGCAGAAATTTACTTTTGTTGCCAAAAGTGAAAGAAGGATCAACTAGGAATAAAAGCATTAGATACTTTAGATACTAAACCTCAGTTTTGGCTTGGTTTTTAAGAAAAAAAATAGTGTAACTGATCTGAGTTTTGGTCTGGTTTTTAAATTTCTTTTCCAATTTCACAGTCCAGGTAGATTGTGATGACAGTTGTTGTTACCTTCTAATGGCAAAGAAAATTCTACAACTGCTTTTAACTGACTGCAGGAGACACAAAGTCCAGAATGCCTTGCTTTCTAGGGGAGCCTACTATGGAGCACATGAAGAAACTTTCTAATTGGTTTAGAGCATTTACTTTGTTATTGGCTCAAAACAAATGTCTTTGTCCAACTTTTGCTCTGCGGACTGTATTGTAACAATAGAAGAAATTGTTGTGTTCCCCTTGTTAATGGCTCGGTCTCTTCTGTCAAGCACTTCTATAGGCTTCCTAGGATAATGACCCAAGTAAAAAAAAACAAAACAAAACCAAAACAACCAAAAGACAAAACAAAAGCATTTTCACAAAGTACCTATATAAACCAAAACTGGCAGGTAAAACCAGAAGTAAAACTATGGAGAAAGAAAGGGACCAAGGAGAATGATGGGGGAATGTGGTGGGTCTAATGCTGGCCAAATGTCAATGCACCTACTAGAATTATTTACTCATTTTCTACTGTGAGATAAGAATTAGGAGGAGAGCAAAGCAGGCTCAAAGCTTTAAAGGGCATGAAGAAAACTTTATTAACAGAAGTAAAAGAAAGAATAATAAGAATCAGAATAAAGCCTTCAGAACACTTCTCCCCTCACAACCTCTTTTCTTTCCCACTGACAATGTAAAGAGACAAAATCTGGGACTTTCGTCAGTTTACCACCTCTAGAATAGTCTTTCTTCAGTTCTCTTAGAGAGAGGAGTCTCTCTTGCCATGCTGTGGAGACATCTCCACAGGAAAAGTTCTCTTGTGGCTTCAGTGAATCAGCCACACGGGCAAGAGAAATCTGTTTGCAGTGTGAAATCCCTCTCATGCTTTACAGCGTTCCCACAGTTGCTTTCATGGGCCATGGCAACTTATGGGGTGCTGTTTTAAGGATGAGCTGTTCTAGCATGAAAGCAAAAGTTCTCTTAATCCATCTCTGGGAAACAGAGGTTTTCTTCTTTCCCTGGGGCAAGATTTCTCATCTCTCTCATTTCTTTGTTCAAACTTCTCATTAGATCACAGAGAGTTAGAAGAGAAACAGGGGGACAGAGAATGACAGAGGTTGAGGAACTCTCAGCTCAGGACTGTTCTGATCTGCATGCAGTTGGAAACCAGAAAGGCAGAGCCCTCAGTGGTGCAGTGTGGGCGTGGAACAAACCTAGCAGAACACCTTTGGACCATGTCTCATCTCTGTGGCAGCAATCTACAACTTCATCCTCACTAGCTTCTCTGACATTGGCTTTTGACAGGCCACCTGAGGTGCTTGATGGGCTTGCTCAAATGACTGACGGGATGGATAAGGGAGTTGATAAGTTTCTGCTGAGGGGAAACTTGCAATCAAGTGCTTCTGCCTTTTAAAGCTGTCCTTCATGCTAAATGAAAGCTAAACTTGAATGGGGTTGAATTAGTCTGATTTTTTTCTGGAGAGTTTTTAAACTTAAAAATATAGAATCTGAATGAGGCCTCAAAGGGAACCCCTGACTGCTTCTAATGAATAAGTGCTTGGTGTTGGAAGCAGACTCTCTCCCATCCTTTGGGTACCTAAAGACTGCTATTCCAAGTGCAGCAAGTAAGATTGTTGCTTTCAAGGAGTACTTTGTTCCTTATTTTAAGGGACAATAGCATCATTGGAAAAGCTTCCTTATGATAAGCAAAGTTCTCTCAAGGCCTTTTTCTTGCTTATGATGATATAGAGCTCATTTCCAGATTCCATGAGTGCTTAAAGCTTTTGGATTCCAAGTTCTTAGAAAAAGTCATGATGATTGGTTATCAAAATTGTCCTGTTTCTGGCCAGGACAGGGTTAAATTTTGCAGTATCCAGGAGTGGGCATGGCTAGGACACAGAGGTTATACTATACCACCTCAAATCATTTTCTGGGGTCAGGGGAAGGGATTCCTTCTGGGTCGGGGTAGCATGGCAGTGGTTCAGGTATTCTGGGTTTCCACGTTGCAAGCATTCGCAGGTTAAGCGTTCATCTCTCTCGTGCCCTCTGTTATTGATAGTATTACTGTTACTGTTCTTTTTCTTGCTTCATTGCTGTTTCCAGTAAATTGTTCTTATCTCAACCCATGATGTTTACCTTCAGTGCCTTCAATTCTCCTCAGGCCTGCCACAGAAAGCACAGGGGAGTGAGCTAGTGATGCATTGTTTGGGGTGTTCAATGGGGGCACTAAACAGGCAAATAACATTCCTAAACCGTGACAAAAATGCACTACACAAATTTGGTACTTTCATCTTTAGTTCCTACAAGAGGAGTAATGAAGTTTGTAGTATTGTTTAAGATATTTTTTAAAAATATCGTAAAAATCTTTAAAAATTAATTATATAATTGCTGATTCATAAGTGTATGATGCAGAGCCTTAGTGTTGACAAATTGCTTACTCTACCTTCTAAAATATATTGTGCAGAAAACAGGGTGGCAGCCAGAGAAGTATTTCTGTATGTCACAACTGTCAGTTGTTCTTTCTGTAGTCAAGTGCAGCTCTGGTTCCTTACTTTAAAATTATATGCACCCTTTAAAATTTTACTATGCACTGAATCTTAACAGAGACCACAACTTGGACAGATTTTTTTGTACATTTCTGACAGCAGGATAGTGCAGGCAAATAACTAATGAACATGCATAATGAAAATCATATCTGTTTCTTTCACTGTTTTTTTCCCCATGTGTTCTTTTTCTGGTGCAGCTTTTACATAGTAGTAATAGTAATAATAATAAGTAGTAGTAGTATTATATAACAACTTTTTGTTTAACTTTTGAATTCTCTCTTTTGTCTTAGCAAAGCTGAACCAGGAGGAGAACTCAAATGATGTAGTTCAGTTTGCTATAGGTTTTTCATCTACTCTCAGTTCACATATTTAGCTCCTATTTCAAAGGAGCATGAATGTGTAAATTCACGATCTGATTTCCAATTTCCCTTGAAATTGAAAGGAAGTTAAGCACCCAGACTCTTCTTTTGTGTGTGGCTATATATGCAGATTTTAAGGTTACAGGTATTTTGCTGAAGAAATAATATTATCCTTAATGAGACACACCCATGTGACCGGTTTTCACATGGAAGTGCAAAGCAATCAAGTTGCTTCTTTCTGAAAAAATGTAGAATTTTGCTGAGCTTGCATTATTTTAATAATTGGAATTTTTGATAAATGAATGCAGGATTATTTTTGGATGTTGAAAGCCCTCTCTGTGTGTGGTGCTTATTAAAGAGAAAACAGCAATAACACAGATTTGAACTTCTGTTGATTCCTGTCTCTTCTCAAGAAGGCCCTCTTTTTTTTTCCATATCCAGAACTTCAAGTGTGGGAATAGAATTTTGTTTTAATGCAGTTTTGTTCTCCCTGGAACTTACATGACTTATTTTTCAAGGTAGACAAGCCTATTATTTCTGGCCAGACTTCATGCTTTAGCAAGGTGGTTATGAATACACACAGCTTGACATGCAAGTTACCCAGCAGATGTTTTGCATCTATATTCAATGTGATACATCTTTTTAAACACACACGACAACTTTATACCTTGTGTTTGTGTTGATGATTAAAAGATGTTATGGTCCAAGGTCAGGAGAATAAATGAGGCTAAGGCAGCCTTTCCTAGATGAAGGTTCCAGTTATCTATACTGTTACATTTCTGCAGGTCTCTGGTATGAAAATGTTATATCCCAGTGAAGCATTAACTGCCACCCAAAGGAGCTGCTGCACCAAGAATAATTCATAAATGTCAGGGCTCCTAAAGAGGTGACAGAAATCTGGCAATTTGGGACACAGTCTGGACACATGGTTTTCCTCCTGCACAAGCAATCCATGGATGCCTGAAAACTGAGGCATCCAGGGGCGCTTGGTTCAATGTGTGAGCAGTGCAGAGTTGCTGTGTGCATACACTGCCCCTGTCGTGGGCCCTGTGGAGATCTGGCAGCTCTGGCTGCAATGCATCAAAACACATCTGGATTGCCACTAACAGAGGTGGGGTAGCACAGTGCTTTGGACACACAGAATGTTGCTCTAAAAAGCACACTGTGCTTTGTATGCTATTGTAAATATTATTTGGCTCAGGACTTGCTGGAAGAAGATACCAAGAGCCCAAAATAGAAAAAGGCTAATCGAGTTGCCTCTCTCCTCCTGTTTTCTATGCATTCATGGTTTGGTTTTTTGCAGAAAGTAAAGTAAATGTATATTCTCTGAATTGAGTTTCATTTGGTGTAGGATGTTCCTGCTGTGGTAATGCAAACCAAGTAGCAGAGCAAACAGCAAAAAGCTAAAGTGCTGTAATAGATTAGAAAAAGAAAAATCTGTCCCTCTTTCTTTCTTGTCTCCAGCCAAAGTTGGGTGTTTTGCTCCTTCAGTACTACTTAAGATGTCACAAGTGCCAAACAATACCATTGTCCATGTGTCAACATTTTAATGTGAGTTTTACAGGCAGCTGGACAGCTTTTCCAAGCATAGGGCAGGCCTTTCTTCCTCCTAAAGGGAAACAATTCTTAGGTCTCAGCAAGCATCCAGAATTGGAAACAGTAGTTATGATTAGAGTACTAGCTTGTAGCAGGAATACTGAAGAGATGTGTGAAATTTTCTGGAAGGAACATATCAGAATTGAGACAGGGCCACTGTAGTCTGTTACTTGGCTGTAGAGAGCAAGTAACTGTGGTCACAGTACACTTCAGTCTGTACTTTCTTGGGTGCCTTTCATTTTGACTGTGCTGGTGTTGGAGTACTTGAGGAAAACCCCTGCAGTCCTTGCTTTCTGCTTCAGCAGAAAGCAGGTTTCTTCCCAGGAAGCTGGGTACATGGGCTGGGCAGCATGCTGGAGAACATGTGTTGCCACATCTCACTGCACAGCTGTGTTGACTCTGCAGATGAGTGTGCAACTTGTCATTGCCACACTGCAAAATAGCAGAGGTCAAACTTGGTTTTAATTAATGTGCCATTTGCTTGTGGCAGCTTGCAGTAAAAGGGAAGGTTATTAATGAAAAGCTGGACTCTAGACAGGGTTATGGAACCAGTTGTCATGATCATCAACAGAGTTTTAATTGGTAACCTGGAAAGAGCTTTCAGCATTATTGGTAACACCAAGCAGAAGAAAAAGGCATGTTTTTCTAGATTATGTTTTTCCAGAAAGCTAGATTAAAAGTTTCTCTTTTGAAACATTTTCCTTAAGCCTAGATATTTTTAGCCTGTCCAATTTTTTTTCTGGAGAAAATGAGAACTAGTTTCCTTGTTTTTTCAAAAGTTTTCTACACAAAAATAGAATTGTTGAATTTTTTAATGCTGATTTTTCACGTTTGAAATGTAATGATGAAGCATACATTTCAGTCATGCGAATATTGACAATAACCTTTGGTGACTTGTGCCAGCTGTAGACCCTGTGCCACTGTGTTCTTTCATGGTATATGATGTGCCTGGTTGACCATTTTTAGGTATTCACTGATGTCTGGCATGTGGACAAGACTGCCTTTTATCTAATGCCTTTCTGAACCACGCTGACAGGTTTTTTTCTTACCTTTCCCTGTCTTGATGACAAGATGCAAATTCTCTGAATGATTGTGTTTGCAGATAGCGAGCTATGTGAACAAATTTGCCTCGGACATCTCTATCTTGCAACGGTCGCTGGCAATCCTGGAATCGATGGTGCTCAATAGCCATGACCTGTACCAGAAGGTAGCACAGGAGATCACAATTGGGCAGCTGATCCCACATCTGCAGGGGTGAGTGGCCTTGACTACTGATTGATATGGTGGATATTTTTTTCCCCTTAAAATAGCACAACATCTGGAGAAAAACCAGTACTATAAAGACCAGCAACCTCCTTTATGATTCCTGACTCCACTGCAAGTGACTGCATAACTGGTAACAGTATTTCTGGAGTTGCCTGGTCATTAGGTTTTAGGGCTTTTTTGATTTTGTTTTGTTTGTTTTTCCATAAGCTACCTATGTAGTTGAAAGTGGGGAATGACGAGAAGAGCGCCCTGTGGTAATGAAATCCTTAATTAGCACACAGATGGGGTTGTTTTATTACAGACTCTGGGATGTGTGTAAGACAAAAATTGCTCAACTTTTGCTGAATGTATATTTGAAAAGGGAAGGGCTTTCTCTTAAATAGTAATGTGAAGTGCTTAAATGGATGGAAGCTGCCTCTTGTAGCATAGAGTAACCTACTGTGCATAGTTGTGCTTGTCTCCCACCTGGGACATTTTCAATGCACCTGAAAAGCTTTAATATCAGCAGGTTCATTTCAAAAAGCCTTTAGGGAAGATTCCTCTTCCTATCTCCAGCTGTTGTGCACCTGACAGGAACTGGTTATGAGACTCTTGCTATGATCAGTGGAGGGTCAATGGCAGTTCAAGGAGTTGTTCATTCCACCTTTTTTGATTTCTGAGTCTCCCTTCAGGACATCATCTCTCTCTCAATAATAAAGAAAGCCAGGTCATGACAACCTTGGTCACCTAACTTACATGGTTAACATGAAGTGCAAACAGCTCCTCCTCTTCTACCTGCTGAAATGCAGCTTGAAGATCAATTTCTACAGCTTATGTGCATTTGTGTTCTTCTCTCACATCTACAACATTGTTCCAAACAGGACAGACCAAGAAATCCAGACGTACACCATTGCGGTAATAAATGCACTCTTCCTTAAAGCACCAGATGACAAGAGGCAGGTAAGTTGATGGGGGTTGTATACCTATGCATCTTTGGGAGAAAAAGTGCTTCATATATTCATACCTGCAGTTGTCCCATCACACTTTTCCTGCACTTAATTCAAACTGAAGCTTGTTCTGTTTATTCATGCTGGGATATAATTCGTTTTTATGGAACTACCTCCATCTTGCACCAGTGTTAGGAGGGATTAAGCATTCTTCCATGCTTTTGTAGTTCCCTGTGACCTCATATGAACCATATTGACTGTGGCTGACTGTAGTATTTATTGTACTGAACTCTTTGCCAGCACAGCTTGTAAACCTAGGCTGTTTTTTTTGGTAGAATGTTTTCCCCCCAGATTTTTTATTAAGAAGTGTGTTTCTTTTGAAAACAAAAATATCTTGCCATGTAAGCATTTCATGACTTTTATAGTGTGCTATTTTAGTGCCAGATATCAGAAAATATTTCAAGATTGCTACTTGATGTTAAATGGGGATGGAATGTGAAGTGTTATGAAATAGCGAAGCTTTATCCATGTTTATGAAGTTACTAGCCTGTGTCAAAACAGATTTAGGCATTTATTTATTTAACATTTCTGTCACCAGGAACAGTGATGATAATTCTTGTGATGACATACTGTTACTGTCCAGAACAAGTTCACTGAGAGTTGCTGATCAGTTCTGACAAGGGCTTTCCTTAGATTTATTTACATTTTTAAATGCTGGTGACTGTTTAAACAAACATCAAAGCCCTAATGAGGGTTTTTCAGGGGGGTTTGGTTGGTATTTTTCTGTTTCGTTTCTTGTTCTTAAAAATATTTTTAACGTTGCAAACAGGGAAAAGTAAACCCATGGTTTACTAAGGGAAAAAAGGCTCTTCCACCCCTCACTCCTTCTTTTTTCCTTCTTCCTCCAATACAGTCTTCTATAACTAAGGCAATAAGGCACCTAATAACCAAAAATTAGAAGAAAAACTTCTCTTTCAATTTTGGCATAAGTTTATAATAGATCCTTGTAAGAAACCCAAATATTTTGCTTTTTTGCATTTGTGAATAGTTGCTGCTGTGTTTCTGTGAGAAGTATGCCTTGTCATATTTGAAGTGGAGGAACAGTGTCAGATGTAGATAAGATTTTAGTATTAATCAGTGGGCATGTGTTCCTGGAATGACAGTAACATAGTGTATTGTCAGCAAGCAAAACTGTGTCTTGCCAACCACCTAGTGGGGCTGGCAGTGAGCCAGACAGACTTCACCTGTAGTACCTGCTGCTGTGACACAGAACTGTTAGTCATGGAGTTTATCATCATCAGGAGATAATGATCTGCTTTGGCTTTGAAGGATAATAGCTCTGACACTTGCAGAAATTTTTCCTCAGCCTTTAATAGCCCAGAATGTGCAGTCAGAATGTGTTCAGTTTCTCTTTATGTCTGTCTTGTGGTTAATTAGTAAACCATACAATAGAGAAGGTAGGTGTCCATTGCCTTCCAAATAGCATTAACAGATGGCACCTACTGAACTCTGTCTTTCTAAGACAATGAACCGAGGTGATGAAATCTCATGCAATTATCTGGTGATGGGCACTCAAAAGTTAATGTTCAGCACTCACTACTTAATATTGTTAGAAGTGAGAAGCTGCACCAAAACTCATATGATTCTGGGAACTTTGGCACCTTCTCTGCTGCCGACTTACAGGCATGATGTGGATGGCTGCTCTGCAATTAAGGAAGGGATTTAAATTGGCACTGCTGTCTGAATTCTTTCCCCTCACTTTTTTTTTTTCCTGTCTCTCTGTTTCTGTAATGCAAAACCCAAGAAGTTCAAGATTTTTCTTTTTAATGAGGACTCCCTGGTTGCTTTGCTTCTTCTGCCCCTGTCAAGGACCAAATCATCTAGAGAAACCTAGGTTATTAATAAAAAAAGAAAATAAAAAAGTCTATTGGGAAAGAGACTGAGACTCTGAGCATTGAAATGATATTATGAATGTTTGAAACACTTCTTTGGCATTTGTCTGCATTTTTTGCAGAGATGTTGCTATGGGAAATGAGATGGCAAATTTGGTCAGATAATTCTTGTTCTCATCAGCTAGGACAGGACTTATATTAGAAGAGGCAGCTTATTAGCTGCTAATATAGCCTTTTTGGAGACAAAGTTAATTTTGATGCAATAATTGGTTTTTTTGAATGCTTGTTACTTCAATCAATTTTAGTCCAGTGACCAAAAAAACAGTATCTCGATAACAGCTTTTTAAATGATAGCTATAAGAAAGAAGTAACAATTTGATAGTCTTCTAAAAAGTAATTAGAAGAGTTTTCTTTTTATTATTTCCTTTGCATTGAATGCAGAAATACCATCTTATATTCTGTGCCTGTTAATCTTTTGGCAGTGGGTACATAATTTGACAAAATTCCAGCCAGTCTGTTCCAAGCAACATTGAAGTGTATCATGTGCCTGGCACTCCCCCTACAGCTCAGCTGCACATTTCTGGAAGAGATGGAACCATCTATATCATCCATTCCTTTGCTCCTTTGCTGTTATGTGCAATTGAAACTTGAGCAGTCAGAAAAGGTTCAAAACCTGAAGCTGAGTTTCTCTTGTCTTTGGTCCCTTGCTCCTTCTTTATCATTGCCATGTTCTGTTGCAGCCCCTTTACGTGGTACAAGGAAAAGAGTTCAACATCTCCAACTGCCTCCCATCTCACAATAAGAATTATTTTCTTTTTCTGAGCAAGTTCTTGCCTAACATTTGTTTTATTTACACTGTTTCTGCAGGTGTGCTTTAGTCATCCATCCTTCATATGTTTAATGTTACAGTCTCAGTTTTTCTGTTTTCTAGGGGATTTTTTTTTAATATATAAAAGTGACTAGTATCTATTCTACATTAGTCTTGAGCTCTCACAAAGTTCAGCAGGAATGCACTGCATGTGCAGGCGTACACACACATATACACACATTTCTATACTAATGGAAAAGCCCATGGAACTTAAAAATAAGGGATGCTCTTGTAGGTATGGTTAAGATTAGATTCTTATAATTGGTAAGTGTAAAATATTCCCTGCTATGCATTGTAGGACAGTTTGCAGCAGGGACTGCTGGGATCAGCTGCTTAAGCGTTAAAGGAAAATCATATTCACCTCGACAGTGATTTCAGACAGGTCTAGAAAGACAAGTTAATTTAAAACAAAAGAGTGGAGCAATGTCAACATTGCTACTAAAATACTGGGGAGAATGATCATTTGTTATAATGAAACAGTACTGAGTTGTAGGCTGATTTATTGAATGGAAGTTAGAGCACTTGATTTTAAAACAGCTGAAATATCAAAGTAAATAAGCATTTTATTTGACATCTTGTTTTAAAGTTCTGGCTGGCTTCCAGTCCATGCTTCCTTCTGTATTGTTTATGGGGGAAGGTTGTGCTTGAACAAGCATGTAAATACTCTTTTGAACCCACAGAGGTCTCTTCTGAAGTCTTTCACCATGGGTTTTGGATGACCAAAGCCCTCAGCCTGTGATGTACTTTTAACTATCTTGGTCTCTCTTCTCATGGAATTTTGACTTTGTGAACCCCAAATAACACATACGGTCCTAATGCTGATATGCTACTTCCTTTCATTTATAAGTAACAATGCAGAAATGTAAGACCTTTTGAGCCAGTGTGTTTTTCTAGCTATGACATTAAAATACCTGCTTCTGCCTATTTTTTAATTTTTTTTAAAATTTTTTTTACTAAATCAGGAAATGGCAAACATTTTGGCACAAAAGCAGCTTCGTTCCATCATCTTAACTGTAAGTATATGGTTGTCAATGTTACTGTTGAGTAGGAGAGAGAAAAGGTGACTCCATTTTTGGTGTCCATAGGTCTTAATACATTTTAATTGCCTTTGTATTTTGATATGTTTTTAAGCCTTGTAATATAGAAGATAAGGTTTGAATGGGTTCAAAACTGCTTTTTGGAAGGGTTATTTTTTATTTTCCCAGTCAGAAATTGTGGTTTCTTCATGAAAATACAGTATTAAATATCCCCTGTGTTTTTTGGTTCTTTTGATTATTCTGTCTTGATTGACACAATTCATCATGACTTGCACACAAGAAGCATGAATTAAAGCTAATGAAATAGTTAATGAATATTATATCCAAGACCTGCATCTGCTATTATGGAAAATCAGGGATTCTGCCTTTGATGTTTGAGTAGGTTGCTTCTTCAATGGAATGAGGGAAAATCTTTCTCTGTAGTGAGTGTAAAATGAACCAAACAACAAACTCCTCCTCACACTTTCTCATTTGCTATCCTAATTTCACTGATGCATATAAACCCCCAGATTTATTTCAGAAGGTCTGCTTTTATGCTAGTTGAGTTCTTTAAAAATTTGGAACAATCATAAGGATAATTATTGTTTATTGTCATAAAATGCTCCAGTGCCTTTTGGCAGACAGATTCTTTTATTCTCTGGAACTGTACAACCTCTGTTGACATATCCATCTCCCACTTGATGACTTTTTCCTTATGTCCTTTGCTGTGTTTAGAGGTCTGGGTCTGTTTTCTGTTTCCCATATAAAACTACTTGGTGTTTTTGGCACACCAGGGATTTTTAAATTGTCCATCAGTTTTGTGTTTGCCTTTTGAATGGGATAATTCTGCATGTATAGGGCATCATATACTAATGTATTTCTAAGCAGTCTTCCTCATACAGATTGGAGTTGTATGGTAGAGGCAGGATTGTGGTGTGATGCTGACTCCCTGTTGAACCCTGCTATTCTATTCACTGTATTCTCTGGCTGTGTTTGCAGCCTGAATACTTTTCTGCTCAGACAGCTATTCTTTTAAATATTTCTTAATATAATCTCTTGGAAAATAAATAAATAAATTACAGAGCTCTAAAGCTATTGGGATGGAATTAGTTTTTCTTTGAAGTGACTACTCAGCACTGTTTTTTTTAATGCTACTTCTCAGTAAATACACAGACCCTATAAAGTGTAAAGTCCTGTCTCCTTAAGTTATTTAAACAGCATCTGAATCAGTAGTGCTGGTACTGGTTTGATTTTCACGGGTGGGGGTGGGTTTGAGGTTTTCTTGGTTGTTTGGGTTTGGTTTTTTTCATTTCTGAAGTATAGATACACTATTGCATAGCAAGCACATACTTAGGAATGGAAACCCCTGACTGCACGCACTGCAGTTTTCTGATTCACCAAAGCCTGTCTCTCTTTCTTTGCAGCATGTTATCAGGGCACAGAGGGCCATCAATAATGAAATGGCACACCAGCTATATGTTCTGCAAGTACTTACCTTTAATCTTCTGGAAGACAGAATGATGACAAAAATGGATCCACAAGACCAAGTAAGCATCTGGCATCATCTGGTCTTAGCATGAAGACAACAACTCCTCACTGATGTACCTAAAGCTCTTCATGGAGGAAAAAACCATTTGTTAGGAATATTTACATAAGTCATTCATTTTCTCTGTCTGTGAAGTTGGGTTATGTTTTTTGGTTGTAAGAAGATGCATTAGGTATTTCATTCCTTGTGCAAAAGTACAAAATGGCCAAGTAGTTCTCCTTATCATATAGTTCCATGAACTGAATTTTCTGTCTTCCTGAGCAGAAACTCTGAGCAGCTGTCCAGCATTTGTCTCCCATGTGCCCTTCTCCGAAGCACTAGAGGTGTATGGTCCTTCCTAGAAGTACTTCTGTAGAGCTAAATTAAATGTTTGCATGAAAACTGTCTGGCGTGCTAGAGTTGAAATTAAATTGTGTAACAATAAACCCTGGTTTTGTTACTGGGAATCTATAAAGTACTTCATTTGTTTATTGCTCAGTGTGGGCAGACATTGACTTTGATATTGTTCATTGTGCAAAAAGTGACACTCCCCTAAGATATTCAAGAGATTTAAATATAGGGTCAATGAGCCATAAGGATTATGTGTTTTGTTTCTTTAATCTTTTTGTAGCCTTCATTTAGGCCCTGTACAAGGAGGAACCTGATTTCATTTTTAAGCTGAAGTTATCTTAAGAGACTTGCTAATAGCTTGGAGAAGAGAAGGTGGGAGAGTGAGATAGTTGTAAACATAAGTAACATCATGCTGTAGGATTTTATGCTTCCTAAGTTTGAGATGGAAAAGTTTGACTCTTGGGAATGTACATGCAGTAAATTAGTGCATCTCTCCATAAAGAGTGACTAACACAGTGTTGTTAATATTGCTGGTAGGGTAATTATCCCTGTCTTGAGACATTTCCAGCTGCAGTAATTCCGCTCCTGCCTATTTCTGCAGTAGCAAAAATGGATAGTTACCAAAATGAATGCAGAGTGCTGAGTCGTTTTATGTTCATCCAGCAAGGTTCTTAAGTACCAGCTTAATCACCAGTTTAATTTGAAATGTGTGTGATCTCTTGGCTTCTGTGGTCAAAACTGTGTAGTCAGAGGCCTTGCTAACATGAGTCCTGCTTCTGGAAGTCAACACTTAAGTACCCATGTGTGAATCTCATAACTGTGAGGACTTTTGAAAGTGGGAACCACAAGGTCATTCTTGCTGACTGTCCAATTATGAAGTAGGGAATTTAGACACAGAAGCTTTGGACAGTGGGCAGGAATACCGTGTTTTGAAACACCTTTTTTGATATTGTTTAATTAAGTGAGAGATCAGTTATTTTAACCAATTTTTTAACCTTGTTTAAACATAGGCTCAGCGGGATATCATATTTGAACTCAGAAGAATTGCATTTGATGCTGAGTCTGAACCTAACAACAGCAGTGGCAGCATGGAGAAACGGAAATCTATGTACACTCGAGACTATAAAAAACTTGGATTTATTGTGAGTATTTTTGTGTGATAATCCACTGAAAGTGGGTGCATGCATCCATTATAGTACATCTTTTCATTAGTCTCTTCTCTTACTTGGTCTTCTGTCTATTTCCTAAAAGGGAATAACTTTCCACCCCTTCCCCAGAAACCCTGCTAACTCCAAGTGACAGCTTTAGCAGAAGCCAGGGTGCTGGAATGGAGACTATAAATTCTTTACACAGGATAGGCAAGGAAGTAGAGGTAGTGGAGTAGCCCTGTACGTTAAAGAGTTTTTTGACTGCCCTGAGCTTGGTAATGATGACAATAGGATTGAGTCTTTATGGGTAAGGACCAGGAAGAAGGTCAATGAGGCAGATTTCATGGTGGGAATCTGTTAAAGGCCGTTCAACCAGGATAAAGAAGCAGGCAAAATATTCCACAAGCATCTGGGACAAGTTTCAAGATCTCTAACCCTTGTTCTCACGGGGTACTTAGGACTTACCAGCTGTCAGCTGGAAATATGATACAGGAGAGAGAAAACATCTAGGAGATCCCTGGAGTGTGTGGAGATAACTGAGGCCAACTGTATGAGGTTAAGTAAAAGTGTTGGATCCTGCAACCCCATGCAATGATCCATACCTGGGGAAGTGTGTCTGGAAGACTGCTCAGAGGAAAAGAACCTGGGGTTGTTGGTCAACAGCAGCTGAACATGAGCCAGCATGTGCCCAGATGGCCAAGAAGGCCAATGGCATCCTGGCCTGTAACAGCAATAGTGTGGCCAGCAGGAGCAGAGCAGTGATTGTCTCCCTGTACTTGGCACTGGTGAGGCCACACCTTGAGTACTGTGCTCAGTAAGAAAGAGACTGAGGTTCTGGAATTTGTTCAGAGAAGGGTAACAAAGCAGGTGTGAAGGGTCTGGAGCACAAGGCTGGTGAGGAGCAGCTGAGGTAGCTGGGGGTGTTGAGCCTGTAGAAAAGCAGGCTCAAGAGAGACCTCATTGCTCCCTACAACTCCATGGAAGGAGTGTAGTAGCCCTGTGGGGGTCAGTCTCTTCTCCCAAGTAACAAGTTACAGGACAAGATAGTTTTAGATTGGATACTCCATAAAATTTCTTCATGGCAAGGGTTGTCAATCACTGGAGAAGGCTGCCCAAGGAAGTGATTGAGTCATGGACCCTGGAGATGTTTGAAAGATGTGTGGATGTGTCTCTTAGAGACATAAATTAGTGGTGATCATAGCACAGTTGGAATCAATTATCTCAGAGGTCTTTTCCAACCTAAACAATTCCATGATTCTAGCTGGAAGAAAAAACTACCTGAAGTTTGAGCATGCAGTTTTGCGTGACATGTTACCATTAGAATCTAACTTTTAATGACATCCTGGATGAACAGGCATTGCCTAATGGATCTCTGACAGCCCTGCAAAGTCACTGTTGTGTATTAGCAATAATATGGACTTATGAACACAATAAATCTGAGGTATGACTCTGTGGACTCACTTATAGGACCTTGTGTTTTATTTGCTTAGTCCTTCAGTCTGTGAGTAGGGGGTGCAGAATCTCTTGTACCCTGATTTAATCAGGTGGAGTTCTGGGCTTGCCTTAAACCCTGTTGGGGAGCAGAGCATGATCTGGGTAAACTGTTGCACACATTTATAGTAACTAATAAAGTGTATTTTTCCCCCTCTGGAAACAGAGTGTGCACATGTACAGTGAATTAATATCTTGATTTATTGCTTACTCTAGGTTAGTATGCAGTTTTCTTTCTCCTTAGGTAAAATGGTATGCTTCATATCTCCTGTGATCCATTACTGTCCTGTTGGCCTAGCAGACATACACTGAATATTGTACAGTAGCCACAGTTACAGACAGAGAGGTTTTCAGCGCTCTTGGTGCAAACTGGAGCTTGCTGTGCAGTTTGAGTGCTCTGCCCAGCTCTGTGGCATAGGGCTCAATTCTCCCAAAACCACAAAGGAACTGGGTAGAGCTTTTCTGTGTTCTGATAGCTGTTTTCATTACTGGTGAATGAGGAAAAAATTACCACTGGATCAGTGCTGTTGTATCTGTAAGGAGTAATCAAGTAAATAGACGAGAACGGAGGAACTTGGCATTTTGGAGTTGCAAGCATGATAGCAAAACTAGTGCTTTGAAGCAGCCTTTGAAGCTCAGTGTGAGGTTGTTTTTTTTTGTTGACTCATCCCTCAGCTTCATTACTCCCATTTGAGCTGTTCATTGGGAAGCCTACTGAAAACACTCTGGCAGTTGTCAAGGGTAACTGCAGCACCATTTACAATTTGATTATGATAGCCTTTCAAAAGGGGATGGGGAGCAATGTTTAGGAGGAAATGGGAACTGGGATTAAAGCAGTGAAGAAAATGTAGAAAACCATAGTGGGAGATAAGAAGCAGTATGTGAAAGGAAGCAGTGAAAGAAACACCATAGCAAGAGCCCTAATGGGAGGCAGGTTATTCTATTAGCAGTATGGTGAGGCAAAGTACAAATAATAAAAATGTCAACAACAGTGAACTGTGAGGAGAGTTATTCTACTTTTGTGCAGAAGCTTTACTTTGAGCTAAGAGTCCAGGTGACGCTGCAGGTGCAACTTTTTTTAACAGCTGAAGAGGAGTATTACCTTCCCCACAGGGCTGGGAAAGGGAGCAGGACCCCTTGTGAAACCTGGCTGCTCATCCTCAGCCTCATACATGGGCAGTGTTCTGACTCCCAGCTGCCTTCACCCCATCTGCTTCTTTTCAATAAAATGTCTTCAGTGCTTTCATCAGCTGCAGGTCGAGAGTTACATTAGCAAACTGATTATGAACTGAACAGTGTGAGGTTTGTCTCCCCTCTGCCTCAGCTGTGAGGCACAAGAAACCTGCCAAACAGGAGTCTGACTTGGAATGCTGTCATCATTCCACTGGTGCTGATGGTCAGGAAGCCAATTTCTTGAGCTGATTAAATATTCATTTCAAGGGAGAGAGTAAAACCATGTCTGGCTATTAAGTTGTTCCTGGACTGCTTGTTCTCCTTCTGTATGGGAAATGCAAGAATTCTGTTTATTTTTCTCAGCCACATCAAAAAGCCTTGCCCCACTACAAATGTAATGTGAAAAAGAGACGAAGTCGTTTCAGAAGCTTACAATGTAATTTGTAAAACTGCATAGTTAGAAACCTTCATTCAGCTAAAGCAACCACAGGACCTCACCAGATGGTTGTGATGACCAAGTAAAGAAATTTTCAGATGAGGCAGTTGTGAGATTTATTAAAATGCTGATGAATGCAACAAAAATGACCCAATTAGGAAATCTGGGATGCACTCCACCCTACTGAATTCTTTATTATTTTCTGAGTCAATTGCACATTAAATAGACTCAATACTCCCCTTTGTATTTGAGTAAGCTTAATTCCTATAATTGAGGTGGAAAATAGTTACAAGAAACCTCATAATCCTGTATATTTTCATCATACTTCTTTAAACAGCACTACTTCATTGAGATGTTGAAATGAATGTGTTTGTTTATAGGCAGCTGTGAACAAATGATAAGAAACTTAACATATTGGAAAAAACAACTCAAATAATCTCATCCTATAAGGGTTTTTCTCAAGTTTTCAGTGTGTAGAGCTTCTGAGGATTTTTGTTGTGTTTGTTTTGTTTTGATTTTCTTCAATTAAATATAAATGGTTTGTATAAATGAAAAAAGCCAACATGGAAAGTGAGTTATTTCATAATTTTGCTGTGCTATACTGGAATTTGCTAGGGTAGCAAAATTAAATGTGGATTAATGAAGGAAATAGGAAATCAGTAAGGAACTGTCTGATAGAAGGTGACAATTTAAAGGGAAGTTGAGAATGGTGGGATGTTCTTTAAAAGTCAGGCACGGACTTGACTTTTGGGATATTTGTGGTGGTGGCCTAAGAAAGTTAACATATGCTGAAGAAATCTGATGAAACAAATATGTGAAGCAGTGATGGAAGAATCACCATGTCATTCACAAATTACAGAATTTGGATTACAGAAACAGAAATAATGTTATTTTACGCAGTCATACAAAGAGCAATGGTGTTCATTTAGGACCCCTGGCAAGACTTTCATCTGCAGGCAAGTATCTTGTCTGTGGGAAAAGATAAGAGAGACTGTGTAATGTAGACACAAAAAAAGTTGAATGTTTAGCTAGGATCTCTCTGGAAAGATATTTTCAGAACATATGAACTGTTGAGGCCATTTTTTGCATTTTTTAGACATTATATAGAACATTATATTATTTCAGTAAACTCTGCAGTGGCTTGCGGACTGACTGAATGCAGGTTGTGTGCAGAGGGTGAAGCTCCTGCAGTGATGAGGAAGATGTCTTAGAAGAGTTGACTTAAAAAGATTGCCTTTTTAGCCAATCAGCCTAAATGCTGTGGAAATCTCAAGTGTGTGTGCCAATGCTGAGAGGGAGGAGGCCATGTGTAAGGTAAAAGGCAGTGATGGCAATTCCTTTTTAGTAGAGATTTTTAATTGCAATGGTGGAGACAAAATTTGCCACAACTTTAAAGACGGAGGTCAGTTCATTATGAAAATAATGAATGTATTTTCCTTATTATCAATATTATGTTACATTTTATGTATTTCACAATGGTGGGTCCAGGAAACAAAGCGTGTGAGGACTGTGTGAAAGAAAAAAACCACCAGCAACCAAGGTTGCTTAGAGCAAAGTAAGTAAGACATGAATAATTAGATGGATGACTTAAATGGCCACATAGTTGATTTGTTAGACATTGCAAAAACTTTCTAATATAAGGAGAAGCAGCACCAGCAGTGCTAATTTGGAGGGTTTGTCCAAAAAGTTTTGGAAAAAGCTTCAAAAACATTTGAGAGTTAGCCTTAGGCAAAATATAGGCCTGAGGAGCTTCTAAGATTTCTTTCAGACTTGTATTTTTTCTTTTCTTTATGTCTCAGATGAGCAGCTACTCAATTTTATCTTAAGCTACTTATCTTTAATCTACTTTATCTTAAGTCTTTTATCTTTATCTTTTTCAAAAATTCCTTGTTGTACAGCACAGTATCCAAGTAGCACTTTGAAGATAAGAACTGAGAGTTTTCTCATAGGTTCTTCTGTGGTGCTTCTCATTGTCTCAGAATAGCTTATTAGCTGACTGTCCACAGTAACCTCCTTGACATCCTGATATATTTTCCAGATGGAGTCCCTTGACTCTGCAGAAAGGAGGTTATTGGGAAAATAATTTGGAATAATGTAATTAATACCTTGTAATCATTACCTGCAAGAGGCACAAACTCAAATGACTCCAGCCTTTAATTACTGTCCTCTTCAACCTACCTAGTAGAGCTCTGGTGTGTGTGATTTCCTTGTGCTCACTTGGGAGCTTCTTTTCCCCCTCTGACATTTTCATGGCATTCTGTGTCCCTGCCTCTATGCTGTGCCCCAGGATTTGAGAGTGAAGGATTAAGTTTAAGCTTTGGGAAAACATGGGGGAAAGGTGTTGTTTTAGTGTTTGTTTTCACTTTTCAAATCTGTTTTAATTGGCAGCAAATTGAATTGACTTTACAGAAGTCAATTCTGTTTTGCCCGTGATGGAAAAGTCTCCATCCTTATCTCGCCCAGTGAGCTTTTCCATCCTTTTCCCACCCTTGCTCTGTTGAAGAGGGGAGTAGGCGAGCAGTTGGGTGTGTGCATGGCTGCTGCCAAGGCTGACACACCACACCTCCTTTCTGTGTTTTGCTAACTCTGTCTTTAGGCTGTTTCTGGGTTTATTCACTGAGTTTTGGTAGTTTGGAGGTTCCCTGTGCTGTACTATCATGCCTTGCTTTCCAACTTCTTAGCTTCTCTGGCCTTTCTCTTTCAATTTCTTTCCCTAGTCTTTGGTTTTGAGTTCCCAGTCCCCTTGGGCTCTTTGTTCCATTTTGATATCCAGCTGGATCTATCTCCTTCCAGCATGTCTGATCACTCATTGTCATTCATTCATTCATTCATTCATTCATTCATTCATTCATTCATTCATTCATTCATTCATTCATTCATTCATTCATTCATTCATTCTCCCTGAATTTCCTTTTTTACATCCTCACTCCCTCCTTGTGAGATGGCTCTCCTCTGGATTTTCCCTAGTGTCCCTCTCTCCACCTCCTCCTCTCACCCTGTTTGCTCCTCCATCAGTATGAAGCCTGCTCAGCCATTTCTAACTTTTGCACTGAAAGTTGTCAGGACTTTCTAAAGACAGACACAAATTGCATTTTTCCTGTGTTTTATTTTCAGAAATGGATGGACTAGGTTTAAGCACATGGACCAAATATTCATCTTTGTCTCAGTGTGAAAATTTCACTTGACTAATAAATGCTGTCCAAGACATTAAAAACTAGGAACAGTACCTAGAAATAGGAAGTGTTGGCCATTGCAATAATAGTCAGCACAATGAGCCCCACCTCTTACCACCTCTTAACTGATCTATAGGCAAAATGTTTTTCTTCTTTATTTTTTTTTGTTGCCATTAGGTGTGGGGTTCTGACTTGAATAGTTCAACCACAGTTTGATTATTTTTTTTCTAAAGATAGGGTGCTACCTTTTGCTTGTCATTCTAGGCTGTGAAATAGTTGCAACCTAGTTTTGAACAATTTAGCTTCAACTGTTGATATACTGAAGCCTACTATTCATGATAAATTATTTGACTGAAGATTTGAGTCTCAGGTTTACTGGTGATGATGTGTGCATATTCAAAAACTGTTCAGATTTGCAGTGATAGAAAGTGAGTAGATAAAGAATTAGGTTGTTGTGTGATGGTCTAAAGTTGACTACCACTCATCCACAGTTGAGTTGGGCTCTAAAAGGTTAACACAGGGCAACACTGGGATGGAGTTGGGATGGCAAACCCTGCAGGAGTATGACTAGTCCTTAAATTCTATGGAGTTACAAATGACAGCTGGATCTCTGAAGCCCCCTTGTTCCAGCTGGTCATCTGGATTAATGGTACCAGTTTGCCTGGCTAGGGAGGATAAAATTTTCCTAGGAGAGTGGGTGAGAGGGAGATGGACAGAAGCAAACACCATGTGATGCATTTACTTAGCTATTCTTGTTGAAGAGCCAAAGATGGTCATCCTTTTTCTTCCTAAAAAAAAGAAGGCCTGAATATTTGAAGTCTTACAATGTTATGAGTTATAGGAACATGAAAGCCCTGAACAGAAAGCTGAGATTTTGTGATTTGAGACTGAAATCTGGAACTGGTCTAAAATGCTGAAAAACTCATCACAAAGACTGTGAGCTGCTGTCTGCAGCTATTTAGTTCTCATCTCCCTGTTATTTCTTTTGGTAGATGATGCTCTGCAGTGATTGTAGGTTTTTATCCTTTGGGAAAGCTTTTCGACTATAATAAAAGCAACAAATCCTTACATTTAGATTTTCCTGTTGGCTTTGACAGTGGCAGAGGAACATTTTTAGAACAATGCTGCATATGTGTCAAACTAGATCTGATCCTTTTAAAATTTAGACCTGATCCTTTTTAAATTTTAGATTGATAAGATTTAATCACTGGCTTAATGGCAGAGCAGCATAGATGACAGATTGTCTGTACTACTGAAAGCTATTAGTAGTTTTCCATCCACCTCCACTCTTCCTACTCCTACAACCCTCTTTTTCTCTATCTACTATTTCAAAACTTGTGAAATCACTCGTTGCTGTGGAAAAAACCCAACTCTGAACAGATTTTGTTTTGCTGAGCTTTTGTTTTGTCAGACCTTCAGGTCAGTTGCCATATTTCTTTATGTAAATATGGCTCCTTCTAAAGTAAAACCTTTGTCATTTAGTAGTGGCAGCTAATAATTAAGCACCTTTCAGCACAGCAAAATCCATGTATTACAGCATGGATGAACCTCTGCCAGAAAGGTGATTCTTCTTCTCCTCTCCTTTCATTGTAATACATAGTTTTCATAAGATTTGAGTATCCTTTTATTTAGCAGAGTTAAATTTGCAGATGGTATGTCCAGGTAAAAAACCCCCATGTTCTGCCCTTTGGCACTGAAATTCCCCTAATGTTGGACCAGTGGGATAAGACAGGACTGTACATAGGATTTCTTCTCTCATTTTTACCTTTACGGCCACCAGAGGTTGCTCTTCTCCGCTCTTTGCGAGCCTCATTCTCCTGTCATTTCGTTTTGAAGCTAAAATCTTTTGGTAGCTATCTTATAAATAAGCCATTACTGATTTATTCTTCCAGGTCAGTTTTGGAAGATGAAAACTAATCATGCATATTTATTTCTTGGTGTTAAGGAAGAGTGTAGTTGTAATAGTGATTGTCACTGTCAGTATTTGATGTTCTTTTAAGTAAAGAGGCAAAGTTGAAGTTTCATATGACTGTATTTACATTCATAAATACTTATTTGGAAGTGCTTGAGACAAAACACATCTTGAGGATGAGTTCTGTAATTTTTATTTTCACAGAGTAACATTTACCTGTGTAATCCTCTTGCTGTGTACAGGAGTATCACAAGAACATGATGTAATCATTGGGAATAACAGCCCAGGACCTCAAATAATACTAACCTTAAAACAGTGAAAACATCTAAGCTGATGTGAATGTTTGAAATGCTTGTGAATTTTATTAACATTGTGTGCACCATCTTGCTTTGTGCCCTAGCACTCCTGCACTTCTTCTAAGCCTTTTCACTCACAAATTCCTGACTTTGACACTCACCTCTCACTATTCTCTGTACCCATCCACTTACCCTCTCTTTCCACTCCACTCCTGGCTTGCTTTTTTTTCTCTAAGCCTGGAAGGTGTGGCCAGGGAATGCTCAGGAGAGGCAACATCTTCAGAAAAAGTCTTCCAAAGAGATTTGTTAAATTCAGTTAATCCTAAGCATTTATAATACAGCCAAATACAGCCCATGTTCAAAAGGAATTTCAAGAGCAGTTTTCCTTGCATAGAATGAGTGGGCTTGGATTTTGACAAACAATTACATAAAAATTGATTTAGTTAGAACAATGCAGTGATTAATAAAACATTCCTAAAAATGGTCAAATAATTGCTAAAACTTGCTAAGGCTTTTGCACAGAAAGAAAATGCTAGGTATTCTGTTCTGACACTTAAAATAATTTTAAAGTATCTGAAATTCAAGTTTAAAAATGGAAAGTGATAGACAAGTTGTGCAGGTGGCACAATCAGATTTACCAGTAATTTAGATATTTTTCTCAAGTTTTGCCTTTGCTTTTGACATCTTGCTTTCCTGATGTTTCTGTGAACATTGCTGCTTGATAGATCTCAGGCAGAGCAACACAAGAAAGGTGCTGAAGGCTGTGTGAGAAAGGTGAACAAAATACATGAAGTACAAAAAAAGAAAAAAATGGAAGAGTAAGGATATATAAATGAAGTGATGATGACAGTAAAGATGTAACTAATGATTTTATTAGTCTATACTGACATTTGGAGGATTTGCAATCTGCTAGCCAGCTGTTAATTCTACAGTTAATTTTTCTGAATCTATATGGAGATAATTCAGTCTGAAAATTGACTTTTTAGTTTATTTTTTATAAATAAACTTGAAAACCAAAACCAAATCCACAAAGGCTCCATTTCACTAGTTGAAGTCTTCACTTTGCTTGTTGAAAAACAAAGGATTGTTTTAATTTATTAGATGAATCTTTTAGATTATTTTACAATATGGAGCTCAATGTAGAAAGCCCACAGAATGTTTTCTAACAGAGTACTTAGATCTTCTCTTTACAGTAATACTGAATGTCTGTCAGGATTGCTTTTCTTTATAATTCACCTACAGATAGAAATACTTGGTTTCCCTGCTGTATATGTCTTGATATTATTTGGAGTACATTGGAATCTCATTTTAAAGAAAGCTGATAACTGAGGTGTAATATTTGACAGCAGAGGGCACCAGTATCACACCAGATGTCAGTTGCTCACCAAAGTTTTTCAACACCTCACTTTCATGGACACAATTTTTTCAGCCTTAGAAACAGTAGAAATAACTGCTCTGGCTGTAAATTCCCATTTCTCAGTTGAATGCCAGCAGATTTTTGATGCTTAGGCTAAATGAGACCTCTGTGGGTTACTTAATTTGCCTTGCATGTTATGATTTGCTATACAGTGCACTGTAAATGTTCTCCTTTTTGGCACTTACTGGTGAGATATTTTATCCTCCCCAAAATAACAGTTTGTTCCTGTGTTCTGAGTGTTTTTCAGCCTTGTGTAGGTTCTGTGGCAGGGACACTTTCTTGCAGCCTGGGACTTTTAGTTTTGGTAGGGGTTTTTTGGTTTTGTTTTGTTTGTTTGTTGATGCTTTATGTTTGTTTGTTTTTTAATCTGCCAGGAGTTTCTACAAATCTCTAAAATACAGGATGTTGTAAGTGTAGTTATAGATCTAATCAGAAAAACTTACATTTGATTCCAACTCAGGCTACATTCTGCAAATGTGAGAATTGGCATCAAAGCATCAATCTCTTTTCAAACCTGAGAGGCAGAAATCCAGAAATCCCTCAATTATATTTTCATGTTTGGGGCTGTTAGGAACTCATCGGTGTGTGACCTGTTGTGATCTTTCCCATAAGCAGACTTTCATAGTTCTAAGCTACTGTTTGCCATAAGCAAAGCATTTAATGGCTCCCTGCTATGGCATGTGTTTGGTGCTAGGCTGTGGAAAAGCAGGGCTGTGCTGAAAAGAGGATTCCTGCAGGTAGAATGGAGCACTGCCTTGAGGTTTGCAACTCGGCAAAGGTGCGCTCCTCACACTGACACTTTGCTGTGCTGAGATGTTCAAGTCAGTGTGTGGTGGTGGGAGACATCTCCTCTGGTATAACTTGGAGCAGGGTAGGTCCCAGAGTTAGTGGTTGAACCACAAATCTCTTTGTTGAGCCCCTGGACCGCTCTGAGCAGTGCCAGGATGTGTGGGCAGATGCCTGCTAGGCACAAGCAGAGGGGCAGCTTGGTTGCCTGTAGCAGCACGGGGTTTAGATGGTGGATGCTGCTACCTATTTCCCAATAAGCATCTCCTGTGGAAAAGCCACTTGGGTCCACGTATTCAAGCAAAGCAGTCAAGCCCTCACACCACACTTGCCATGGCTAGCTCAGTAAAGAGAGGCAGAAGGACCTTTTGTATGATAAATTCCAGTGAAGGTTTATTCCAGCATGCCAAAGGGAAATCAAGAACAAAACCTCAAACCACACGCTGTGCACAGGGTTAAGTAGGGGTCAGTGGCCAGTGGTCTGAGGGCACAAGGGCAGGGCAAAGGGCATTGGCCCACTGGGAAGATAGGGCCAGCCACCAGGGATACCACAACCAATGAGGAAACAGGGAAAGGAGAATTTGGGACATATGGGGAAAGGAACTGGGGTGGATGCAAGGCTCCATGGGGGAAGTCTTCTCTTTCAGCCTAGGTGGAGACTTTGTGGTATATTCTTCCAAGGCAAGCCCCTGGGGATTTCCTTGAAGGATTCAAAGGATTCCACAGTTGCCCCACGTGTGAGTGAGGATGCGACCCCTGCCAAGAGAGAGGGGTGATCTCCTCTGGCCACAGGGGCAGATGCTGTTGGAGGACATCACATCTTCTCAACCAAGTGTGATTGCAGTGTGGAATAAATATGCAAGAATGACAAAAAACCCTGAGAATTATCTGTAAATCCCAAAGACAGTGCAATTTTTCTTCATTGTCAGACTGCTGTCTGTGGATCCTAGTGCTAACAGAAGACTGCAAGAGAATTACTGCTGTTTGGAGACATGAGGTTTTAAATGACTTGGAGACAATTTGAAGAACTTTTTCTTATTAAGAAAAATGGGTTATGTTGTAACCAGGAAAGGCAGACCTGATGACATCTGTTCAGTAGAGAATTACTGATTTTGTATAAACTTGGTGCTGTTCATCTGAGCTGATACAGGATGAGATCCCTGGGTCAGATGCATCTTTATAGTGACCAGTAAGAGACACCACAAAATCCATCTGTTAAAGCTGCCATTGTTGTTTACCATGCAGCTGCATGTGATTTCCCAGGACTACTTGTCTGGAGCTATGGGTATCTAGCAACTTGAACCTTGGTAAAATTAATAAACCAGCCTTTTACCATGTGCAGCTGAATTCCTCTTAGCTTTAGTCATTCCAAAAGAGAACAGATTTAAAAGAAAGGGGAAAAAATCTTGATGGGCCACTGAGCTTCTTTGACTTTTCAGTATCACTTCAACAATGAAGTTAAGACTAACCAGAATGAAATATCTATGATTGTGTGTCTATGTGACTCTGTATAAATAGTTTCTTTTGTGGTTTTATTTTTTAATTCACAATTTTGTGCTTATTATAAGTATTAGTTGAAGGAATTATCCTTTAAATCAGTTGCTTAATTAAGATAGCTGCTTCGAGAAGGGAGAATAAAAGGTTGGTATTTTAGTATTTATACCTTTTCCAGTATTTTCAATTGCAAACTTGTAAAATAAAAGTATTATAAATCTTTGTGATTTGAAAGAGCATGCTTCTCTTGCAGAAAATCCACTAACAAATGTAAATGTGCTAATTTAAAGTTAGTCACAATGGAGTACTACATTTCTGGGGTTTTTTTCTTTTTTTCTCTTATATGTATATACTATCTATGGTTTCACTGAATACTTTTCTTTGCCATGTACATCCCAGTTGTGAACTCGTGGGGGCAGGCAAGCTCCATGGATTTGAATGTAGTTGGGCTGAATAGTTTATTTCTTAACAGAAGAATTATTTTCTGACTCCTTCAGTGGGAGATGGATGGACCTTGCATGTCTTTCTCTGAATATTATGTACCACATGTCTCAGAATTTGCACACAAAAAAACCCACAGAGAACCATCCCCCACAAAACCGGTCAGATATAACGGCATCTCAATTCTTTTGTTGTGTTGACTTCATCTGTTTCACAAGACTTGGCTTGGACAGATGATTCTAGACAAACCCTTGCTTGGTATTAAATGATGATAGTTTTGTAAAACTGTGTAAATTCAATTTAATGTTAATTACAGCAAATATTTTACTTAAGTTTATGAAAATTTTCAATGTATTATTGCATGCAAACAGATATGTGTGTTACTTACATGTGCATTTTGCTTTTTTCCTCCTTGTCTCATTCCTCATGGGGTTTTTTTGCATATGGTAATATTTAAATGATGGTAAATAGCATAGCGCACAAAATATTTTGATTTTCTTCAGTTACAAAGAGTTACAAACATTCTTTTGCAATATGAGATTTCATTAACTGAGGCCTGAGAATAAATTCAAAGACAAGGGGAGAAAGGCACCTTATTTTTAAATAACCCATTTATTTCCCCAAATTAAAAACACCTTCATATCTGAATTCTGAATATTTTGGTAGTTAAATAAATGTATTCCACGTGTTACACAGCCCCCACATAAAATTGTAGAATAGTAGACATATGTCTTCTTTTAAAAATTCTTTATATTTTTGAAAAAATCTCCCTATATTTTGGCGCAGCTGCATCCTCTTTGTGACATTTGTCTGGAGGAGAATGAAGGCAGAGCAGAACAGTACCCAGACATGCAACACATATCAGCATTTTGCAGAGCCCAACTCTAGTCAGAAGAGCTTCACATTCCTGGAGAGGGAGGCAAAGAAAAATGGAACTGAAGTTCAAGGGAAGTGAAATTCTCTAGTGAATGGATCCAGTGGGTTTTAATCTTTGTGATTTGTTTGGGGGATTTTTTTGGTTGTATATTTTTTTTATTACCTTGCTATTGAGTGTCACCATCATATTTTCTGAAAAATCCATTCACCAGGATTTCTTCTCCTGGGAAGCTGAGAAGCCTCAGAGAAAAGTGAAAACAATAATTATGTGATTGCTTCTCCCGTCTTTTGCTACTTTGGAATGTGGTTGGAGATTGTTTATCCAACATGAGCATTGTTTTTACTTAATGACCAATCTCAGTCCAACTGTGTCAGGACTCTGGAGAGTCACGGGTTTTTCATTAGTATCTTGTTAAGCCTTCTGTAAGTATCCATTCTCTATTCTTTAGTATAGTTTTAGTATAGTATTCTTTAATATATAATATAATATCATAAAATAAATTAGCCTTCTATGAACATGGAGTCAGAGTCATCATTCCTCCCCACGACGGGGGACTCTGAAAATAGCACAATTGAGGACAGCTGAGGGTATCCTACAGGATGGGCCTAGGTTATTGCTGATTTAAGGCAGAATATGGACTCAAAGGTTTTAGGAGGGATTGGTCTTGTATTCCAAACCGGTTCCTGACATCTGCAGAGCCGGGCTGCTTTCCTCCAGCAGGGGAAAGATTTGACTGTAGAGCTGGTAATTTTGTACTTGGGAATGTCCATCCAAAGGTAGCTAAAATATCACATATGTTGACAGCTCCTTTGCTGTAGATTAGTTTTCATCTTATCCTCTGCAATTATTAGAAGCTTGACCTGGTCACAGGTAATAGACATGTCAGTGGGTGAACCACAGAGCTCCTAAATGGTAGCTGGCTTTTTCACCCAGCTCTGCAGGTCCGTATGCCTGGCTGCAAATGCCATTCCAGTTCTGTTTTCCAGAGCTCTGGGATAGAATTTTCCATTTTAAATTTGGACAGCTGTTGTATGTTGCTGCCAAGCAGCCAGTAGATTCACAGGGATGATTCATTTTGAACTGGGGTTTTCTCAGACATAGGGCTGACTTCTCTACACTGTATTTGAACTCAACACAGCCTGGGCCTTTCCTTTTGCACATGACAGAGGTTTAAGCCAGCTTGCTTGAAAAGGAAAATCACAAAACTTTTCTACATAAATATCTAAAGGGGAGAGCAGGATCTATCCCAGCTTACCTTGTGATGCTTGGCATTGAGTTCAGGTTCCTTTCCAAGCTCACTGTTCTCAAAGCAGCATGGATTGTAGAGATGCAGGCATGTCCCCAGCCACCACTACCATTGGTGGTCATGAAATTCCAAGACTATAATTCACTGCACGAATGGAGTGGCAATCTTCTTGTTCTGTGGTTGTGCCTACCATAGTACACAAGCATCATATCCTTTACTGGAGATGATAGTTGCTGCAGCAGGAAGGAATTCAGAATTTTACTCTTCAGAATTTTACTCGTCAGTGATGACATAGGAGAGAGGCCACTGCAGCAATAAACCGGCTGCTTCATGTGTGGCCTCCCTGTAGATGCACATCCTCAGGAAATAATCTTCTATTTTTATTTGACTGACTTTGATTTTACTTTATTGCTTATAATTTAAGTATTTTTTCTTTAAAAGGGAATATAACTGAAAGTTGTTTTGCACCTTAAATTTCAGAAGCAACTGTTATGTCAAAAAGTTTAGATAAAACTGCCCAGAGTGTAACTAAAACAATCAAATATATGCTCTCATGGTAGTCTAAGGCTTAGAAAATTCCAATCCAAGCAGCCCAAGATTTGGCACAATTTGGTTTTGAACTTTTCATTTTACTTAATAAAAAGGTATAGAGATTCTTATTTTTTCCTTATTGATAGGCAATGTAACTCATTTGTTTGGAGCTTATGCTAAAATATATATGTACACTCATTAACTATTTTGCATCTTTTCCTTAAGTTTTCTAAAAAATGTTTGTTAAAGAGCTCTGAATTTCTCCTGAATTATGGAGCCATTATGCTTAAATAATGAGTGGAAGTCAGAAGTCTACCTTACCTAAGAGGCATTAAATTTTCCCAAACTCAAAAAAAGCTTTTCATGACAAAATTTGACTTAGGAACACTAAGTCTAACTAATTGACACATATAATAGGAGTCACAGAGATAAAAGTGCTGAGGTAGATTTTGGGTCTTGTGGGTATGACTTCTGTCTAGTCGCAAACATTTAATCCGTGTACATTTGCAGTATTCAAGCGTAGATGGTTTAATTTCTTTGGCTTGCTGTTCCGGCTAGCACTGTTCACACTTTTTTCTCACGTAACTGTCTTCTTGTTAGCTTGATATTTCTCCTGCAGGGCAAGGATGAGAATTCTTGCCTTAGTTTCTATCTGTATAGAGAGGGAAAACTGCTTTAATGACATTGGTAACATTAAAGCAATCATCTCCCAACACATTCCAAAGTCATAAAAAAAGCCCATATTTATAACAGTAGTTCTTTTGAGGTTGGGGGTACTGTGTGCCAGCTCTTCCCAGTGTACTTCATGAGTGTTGTGGTTCAAACAGTACAAAAGTGGCTTGCTGGCCAGGACGTGGGAAATATATTCCATTGTGATTTTGTAAGAGCTAGAGCTTTCTGAGAAGCTGTAGCTCTTGGTTGCTCTCCAGCAGTCCTGGCTGAAGGGACACCTGCTTCACACTCTTGCAGCTGAGCCTCTAGAAGGTCTCATGGGAAGGGTCCCTAATTCCCTGCAGTGAAAGCCATCTGGATCAGCTTACATCTCATCCAGCAGCCGTTTAATCTAAAGTGGATTGACTTTGCCCAAAAAGTCAGGGTAGACAGGAAACCTGGCAGGGTCTGGCTGTAAAATGATCTTGTAATCTCAGTAAATAAACTAGTATGGCTTTTAGTTTTTTGACCCAGTCCCAACTATATCTGCAACTGGATGTTTGACTGCTTCTTCCATTTTTCTGTAAACTTAGTGGATATGGTGAGATATCTGAAAGTAATTTTCCATGCTGAAAAAATTTAATTGAAATGACCACAACCCATTGATTCATTCTATATATCCCTGAAAGAGTATATGACGTGTTACTACTTAATAACTACATTTGCCCGGTAAACATTACTTCAGTCATAAGAAGTCAATAATCTGTGAAGTGCTAAAAATGCATCTAACTTTAAAATCTGCCCTTAGTAACTGAAATAAAACCTGAAAGGTGGCTCACAGTTTTTATGCATTGGACAAAATGTGATCATCTGAGCTAAAGCAGTCATTTTGGAATCTTCTAGGCTTTCAAATTATTGGCAGACTGTAGGGTTTAAGATTTTGGAATCAGAACCATTAGCTCCACATAATATAGGCATGTGTAAAATACAAAGAAATATGCAAAAGCTTTTTGTCTTGCTTTATAATGTGTAATTTATTCATGATTGAAAATATGTAGTGCTTTTGACATGCCTGTTATGGTCTATTTAGTGATTTTTAGGTGATTTAATTGCACCTCCTTAACATTCAGATTTTTACAAGTTTTATCACTAAAGCATCTTTACATACCTGGGACAGATTTCTGGTGGTGACAGACATTGAACTCTATTGTTCTTTACATTAGTTTACATATTAGCTCAATGAGTTAAGGATATACAGTAGTCAAATTACTGCTTTTTTATCTTTTGTTGGGCAAATGATGTGCAGATTGTACTTAAAATTTCTTTGCTGTTGAAAGGGTTGGATTTGAGGTGAGGTCAAACTTGATCCAGGAGGTCTGTTGATTAACACATTACCTAGATAGGAACATGTTTCATTCTTGGAGGATAATATTTGTAGTCTACTAATATGTATCCCAAAGCTGTCACACCAATAACAACAAAAAAAAGAAAAACAAACCTCAAAATTTCTACCTGCTAGTAGAAATGGACTACTATTTGCCAAAACACAAAGCTAAAAAGACCTAGAAATGAGTTTAAGGAAAAATCACCATCACTGTATGCAGATATAATTTTTAATTTTCCGTGAATATTATATCCAGTAGAAATATATTGGAGTTCTTTTTATGTGGTGGAATAATGGGAATCTGATTTAAATGACTTGCACTGAAAGTATCTTAAATTATTTTCTTCATATTCTTTCAAATATATAGCAGTTACTGAGCTTTGGATGCTCCTTAGTTGCATTAGAGTGTGGGGTTTTTTGTGGTTTTGTTTGTAGGTTTGTTTTTTTAAATTCAGGAATCCTCCTGATAATTTTCATTCTATCACTGAATTCTGTTGTAAATTAAAAAAAATAGGCTTTGGAAGAAAAAAAATCACATTTGCATATTTAAGTAGTTATCAAGAGAAAAACAAATCTACTAGTTCTTGCTTCCATTGATTACACAGAGGCTGAAAATTCCCAAGTCACTATTATATCTCATTAAGTGTGATGATGGCAGTGGTGTGCAACATCATCATCTCTTTGAATACAGTGCTGTTAAATAAAAAGACAAAAATATTTCCTCATTAAGAATTTTAGCTGACTACCTCTTCACAAATGTTGGTTTAATGCAGTATTTTTCCTTATTTGTAATTCTTGTGTAAATGAACAGATGGGAACATTTTGCCTGTAAAACTTAAAGTTTATTTTGGGAAGGGGTAAATGGTGAGTCTCTGTGCTCGTTGATACTTTTAGCATAAGTTTCTCAATTCATAATTCACCTTAAATCTCACTTTAAAAGTTCCCACTCTTCTTGTCCTGAGTTCCGAGGAACAAACATCCACGTATTTACTACTATGATTTCCCAGTTTGATCTGGGGAAGGTTTTGCAGAGGTGCTGTAGAATCAGGTTGGTAATTGCTTTCCTTCCCAGCCCACAGAACAGTGAGTTAGATTTAAAAGGATGAAGAAAATGAGTAAGCGAGTAATTGAAGATGGAAGAGGGAAATTGCTGTCCCCGGTGTTACCTTGGTAGACAGATTGTTCCTTTTTCTGTTAAAAAAAAAGAAATATGACCAGTTTGAGAGGGTTCATTTTAGAAAGACACCATTAAAATTGGATTCTTGCGACATTTGGAGGTTGTTCTATCATCTGTTCTTTTACAGTCCTGACTCTTCCCTGAAAACTTCTGATGTATTTCTGTTATGCCCCTTACGGAAGTGAGGCATGCAGAATAGGGATTCACCTGAGCTGCTTTGGGATTGGGAAAACTATTATTGGGTCTAGCACCTACTCCATACTGCTTTCAGGACAGACTAGCATGATTTGGCAACTGATTTACATGGCTGCTGTGCACAGCACCGGTGCAAAATCTGTGATAAGCTATCAATACCTGTCAAGACAGAAATAAATTTGTATGTTAATCACCTAGAAATGCAGGGAAATAAATAGTTCCTGTGCTTCAGCGTGTTCATGTGGAAAATACTGTTGTTAGGAATAATATAAGGAGTAAATGTTCCTTATTCCATTAGCAGTTACAGACAGTACACCCTTGCTGTGAACAGGCACCTCGGTGTGAGGACTGTACCTAGCAGTGAAATCCATACATCCCTCAGAGACTGCTGCCAGGAGTAAGACAGTGAAGCCATTCAGGGTACAGAAGAAAGCTTTACACAGCTAGAACTGCATTAGAATGCTAGGTTGTCTGTAATTACTGCACTGGGATTTAGCCAGAAAAGCTATCATATTGTGAAACATGCCACGTGATATTTTTCTATTTCTTTTTTTAATAGCATAAGCAAATGTGATTTTGAGTTTTCATCTTATCAAAAGCAATGAACTTTTGTTCCCACAGTATCCTATTGAGTTGGCTAAGAAATTCTTGAATGTTCTTGTATGTTAACATGTGTGGCATAAGAGCATAAGCTGTTAAATACCACATAGATGCTGAAGCTGAAAAATGCAAAGATATTACTCAGCCTAGTGGAAAACAACCAAAAATTATCTGAAAAATTGGAAGTAACAAATCTGTTTCATTTGTATTTCTTACTCCTAGCTTTTCATAAAGCAAAAAATGCCATAGATTTTGTACTAAATGGATGGAATAAATATGCCTGAAGTGCTGTGTTCCATATATTTAATAAATTATATTGTAGGTGGGGTGTTTGCCTACTTCTGAATTATTCACTACAGCATTTTAAAAAATGTAGCTTTGTATCTCATTTCTAAACCCACTCTCAATAACTTAATATTTCAACCACAAATATTTATCATGTTAAGAAAAGGATGATTTTAGGGGGAAGGAGAAAGAAGGAAGGGAACAAAGTGTCTGACATTCCTTTTGAATTTCAAGAATAATTGAAGGTAATGTATTGTCTCACACATGCCAGAACTGTCTTGTGGATCCTCAGCTATTATCTGCTTTTGTATTTCTAGTTATTTAAATCAACAGAGCTGAAGATCAAGCCCTAGTTATACTGGGATCCCATGAGACAGAAACTTTTGAAAAACAGAAACAAACTGAAAATAGCTGGGTTTATAGGCTTGACTTGGAGATAAAATAAAAGTGATGGAGAGATGGCTTTTCTGATTGAACATAAAACTAGTAGTGATGGTAAGAGACAAAATGAGTCATCCTTACTAAATGTCATGAGATTCCTCATGTCCTTTCTGTTTGTTTGTTGATTTAGAATGGGATGAAGCAAAAAACTATTCAAGCAACTGTAGGTCAGGCTTTTTATTTGTGTCTTGCATTTATTTTACCATTGTAAATGCCAGTGAAATTAGTAGTAGTATTTTAATAGCTGGAGAAATGTAGCTGGGTCTTGACACCCTATGTGTTTGTCAGGTATTTATCCAAGTGTCCCCTACCTGTGCTATAGCATGGGAGACAAGAGTGCACGTTCAGCCCTGTGCTGTAGTTCTACTTCCATAAGTTTTTGTAAAACTGGTGCTGTAGGGTTCTCTGCTGACTGGTGTTCCCATGGTTCCCAGTAGCTTTCCCAAGGAAATGGACCTCATGGACCTCATGACACAGTAAAGTATCAAGAGGTGTTCCTAAGGACTTGTACTTTGTGGCCAAATTGGAGGTAGTTTCAAATGCAGAGAAGGATCTGTAAGATATTCATGCTTGTTTGAGGAGGCCATTTGTGTGTCTGTGAGACTCAGCCTCTCTTAAAATGCCCTTTTTGAAATGCTTGAAAATTGTAGGAGGGGAAGTTTTCTCTTCCCAGAAGCTGAAGTCTGTGGGGCTTATCATGTGTGTGAAGCAGTTTTGTACTGATTTTAAATGTTCTGAATGATAAATGCATCAATGTGGAAAATGAAAGGTTGAGTTGGGGAAATAGTCATGAAAGGCTATTGTCTGTCATTCAGATGAGCGGATGAAAGTGAAAAAAAAAATTTAAAGGGGAGTTTTTGAAACTTACAACTCAGTAAGACATTGTTTTCCCTTCCTAAACTACAACTACCCTTCTTAAATACTTATTACATAGATCTTTCTGTATAAAATCCAGGGTTCCAGGCATCCTCTTGATTCCCTAATTAGCCCGTGATTGTTTTGTTTGTACACCAACAGCCCTAATCTGGAAATGTACAACCAACAGGTTCTGCATGCCATCTTCAGAATAATATATTTGTCTACTTTTGAAGTTGCAGCAAGCACCTAACGTATAAATTTTGCTTTCTACTATTTTTAATCTTTTATGTGACTGTGAATTATTGACTGGCTAAAACCAACGTATAATACATCTGAAGCTAAAATGGGCAAAAAAGTAGAATCACTCACTTCTACCACCTTATGGCCTGACAGACTCAACAGAAGGAAAAGTAATAAAACCCATGCTTTTATCAGTGAAGGAGGTGGATCAAACCCTGAGCACACTGCAGAAACACAGTAATGGTAGAAACCTGTGCTGAGCTTTGCCAGATTTCTGGTAGTAAATGCACTTTTAAAGTCCCTGTCAGCTGGGTCTCACAGAATAGAAATGCCATTGCAAAGGAGCTAGGGGTATCTTTCTGTGTCAGAATGATGAGTAGAGAAGGAGAGATTGCAAAGGTGATAAAAAGAGCTTTGCAGAAGGGGGGCATTTTTTGATGGAGACATATTCTTGGGACTTCTGAGCAGCTTCTTTGGTGTAGCCAGGCAAATTTTCACGTTTAAACCATGAACTAAATGGAGCTTATTCAAATGTACATTTCATTTCATCCAATCAAAAAATCAGCTGTTAGTAAATATTTTGGGCACCTGTAGTTTTTCATGTAGTGTGTGAAACTGAACATCTGCAATACGTATGTGCATGTGGAAGCTAATGAGTTCTAGTTATATATGGTATGCTTATTCATTAGTTCCATAGATGAAACTAATAGGTTCAGAATGTAACAAAAAATGTACCTGAATTCCACAAGATGAATCTGTTTATTTTCATATAAAATTTTATCTGAGTCCTTTTGTATTCAGGAGATCCAATAGACTTAATACAGCTATTTAGTCTGGTAGGGGTTTTTTTTCTCTTTTTTGTGGTTTATTTGAAATAATTCCATAACAGCTGTATAAATAGGTGTTTTGGTGTCTGTTGGCTCAATTATCTGTATTTTCATGCACTTTTAGTCTGTAGTACCACCAAGGAGTCTATCTCCATGAACAACATGGGCGTCTGTGCTTCTAAAGGGTTCAGCCTTTGGGAAACTCCATTCCACAGCTGCAGAAGTGAATTACTGACATGCCAAACTCATAGTGGCTGCATTTAATTGTAGAGTTTTTCCAGGCATGGACAATTTCCTTATTAAGAGTTTTCTGCTCAGCAAAAAGAGCTCTGTTGCTGAACATTTTTTGACACAGCACGCTAACACAGTGCTCACCACACTGGGGAACTGATAGCTTTTGTAAAGCTGCTCGTTGAGTGATCTTGCTCTTTTTTTTCAGAATCATGTAAACCCAGCAATGGATTTCACGCAGACCCCTCCTGGAATGCTGGCCCTTGACAACATGCTGTACTTTGCCAAACATCACCAGGATGCTTATATTCGGGTAAGGCTTCCTCTTGTCATGGAGATCTTTGCAGTTGTCTATTCACAGTAATTATGTCCTGTTTGCAGTTGATTTTGGAGGGGAGGTTGAAAATCCTGGTATCATTAACAGCAAACTCTAGGCAGACAAACCACATGACCCTAAAACATGACATAAGTCTGTAGAAGGTCTGGGAGAAAGCTGTACAGGTGTCTTGTCTGTCATTGCTGAGTCAAATATTCTATTCTATTCTATTGCTGAGTCAAATATTCAGATACTACTTTTTGCAAGTATTCCTTTTTGCTTAGGCCTGCAAAGAGAAGAGAAATGAGCCTGTGCTTTTGTCAGATGCATAATGGATGACCATAAACTCAGGAAGAAGTAATTATACAGAAATTTCTGACCTGATCCAAGTCTACCAAAAACTGACAGTATTTTTTTGTGGAAAGGAGGATTTGAAGATCAAATGCTTTGAGAGGTGACCGAGTTGGCAGGGTACTGAGAGTTAAGATGCTTCCACTAAAACTACTGCTGTAGGAGAGGTCATGCTGGGAGTAAAATATGTACAAAGCATCATGATTTACTTGTGTAACCCATTCCTGCCCCCTGCCCACTCCACTTCCTACATTATTTCAAGGTTATTTCAAAGGTAGTTAGAGGAGGTTATGTGTTGCATCCCTACAAGAAGAGGCATACAGCTGAATAATACCTGTCTCTGTAGAGAACTTTTCTTGAAATTTATTGAAATCAAGTGCTTGCCAAGCATAAACCAAGCAAGCACATATAGGAAGGGAGGATAGTCACAAAAGTCTCCAAGTGTCTGGAGTTCACAGGGATGATTTAATTCCCAAAGAAAAATGCTTATTCAACCCTGCTTAAAGAAGATTGTGTATAGCAAGAAAACAGTAGACATACCAATCATTTCCAGTAAAAGTCAAGAGTGATCTTTTAATACATGTTATCATCTGTTTTCTGTTTGAAGTAAATTGGTGCCAAAGCTCTAATAGGTTTGCAAAGGCCTGCTGATATGTATGGACATAATACCATATGATGGGATTGTGGGATTTGCTCTTTAAATGGATATTTCTCCTTTGTCTGAATCTAACATTAACTCTTTAAAAAGACACTGTGGTAGTATGCAATACAATAGTATTTATTAATCCCTATAAATCCCTGAAATCAAGGACTATCTCAAGCAATGAATAAAGAGCATGTTATCTGGAGAAACGATGCTGAATAGTGGTTTTGTTTATAAAAAGAAAATTGCTTACTGTTTCTCATTAAAATGTGATAAGATCTGGACTGTGCTACTTCATACTTATGAAAATTCTGTTTAGAGAGTTAGAGGTAGCTAGTGCTTCCAAATAGGTCAGACATGTTTTAAAGAAGTCTGAAACATTTGAAAGAGGACAAAAATTCTGTTGAAATAGAGCTTTCTCAAGTTGACATCTCTCAAGTTTTTCTTATTTTTTCATGTTCATGTTGCAAATGCTGTCTTAAAAATTGGATTCAGTGAAGCATGTAATTAGCCACTTTTTGGAAAGGATTTTGCTGCTGGCTCAGCCTTGTTTCTATAATGCAGTATTTTTGCTGCTGCATTACTGAGAATTTTTGTTGTTTTGAGCTGCCTGTTTTTATTCCTGCATGGTTCCTGTTAGGAGAGTGCCTGACTGCCTCATATATTTCCCTCCTGAGAAAGAGTACACATCCACTAGAAGTGCCTTGCAGAGACACTCTCAGATTCAATTGCTTGCCTAAAGCTGCTTTGGGGACTGTAAATGTGCTTTGGGAGTATGTTAGTTTATCCACCACTCTGAGGAGTTCTACTTAGTGTTTATACAGCATTGCTGGCGCAGTAGGAACACCTCTAAAATGATGGTGTTGTGCAACTCCTACAGCGTTGATAGTCTTTGATTTCAAAAGACACCTACTTTCTCTCTCTTCATCTCCTTGACTTGCTAGCTGGTGTACAGTAGTTTCCTGTGGGCCCTGATGTGCCTGTTCCTTTTTCATTTCCCTTATTTCACATCTAACATTACCCTTCCTTCATGGCCTTTGGCTCCCAAACCTCCCACAACACCAATTTGCTCTACTTGTTCAGCCTGTTGACCTTGCTTATTTTTCCAGATGTATTTCTACTCCTGTACCCTAATAAAATTCCTCCTGTGGTCAAGCTGAAGTTTCCACAAGAAATTGTTAGCTATACAGTCAGCTATACACTTGCATCCTGAAAAACTTGTTTGAGTTTTCATTTCAAAGTCTTTTCATTGCTGACACCAGGAAATAGTTTGGCTCCTAGGAGGAGAGATTATTTTCAACTTGTCTCTTTGCAATTCAATTGATTCCTGTGCCATGGGTTAATTCCTAAGCCCCAGATACTATCTCTGCTATGCAGCAATTAGAAATTGAGGCTGAAAATCAGAGCTGGTTTGAAACAAACTGGGAATATCTGAAGTTTTCCCTGATAGAATGTGATGTATTAAGCAGAGACACTATCAGGAAGTCATAATGGTTTCAGTGAGCGTATTGGCAGTGCTGCATTTTAATGGGCAGCACAATTCCCTGCAGTCTGACCTGTGACTCTTAGGATGCCCCTGCTCCATGACCTTTAGTTCTTGTAGTAATGAAAATAATGGATAAGTAGAAGTTGGAAGAGAATGCAGTCAATAAGTAATCTCTTCCCTTTTCAGTCCTTGTTCTGCCTCTCATAAGAGATTCTGCTTAGAAGTAATTTGCAAAATAGATTAGTTAGGTAGGAAGAATGTCTGAAACTGAGGTGCCCTCTTGGGGGCTGGCAGTGGGTCTTCAAAGGCCAGTAGAAAACTAATGTACTTTAGCACACTAAAGTAGGAGGAGTAAATACAAATGCAATTTTTTAAAGAACATGGGTGTGAAGGCACTGCAGCAGATGGGTAACTCTGCATCTTGAAAGCAAAAGGCATTTGGGGGTGAAATTATGGGTGTCACACAGTGAAGGAAGAAACAAAAATAACCACACTTTCCCCCCTGTTTTATTATTTTTTAACTACTTCTCCACAATCCACTTCTTTCATTCACCTTTTCCCCGTTGTATATTTTTTTCTGAAATTGCAGTAATATGTTTTCTTTACTTGCTGTCTTCTTTCAGATAAACACGGTGTTTATACAAACTTTGAGTTAACAGATTTTGAACCTCAGGGTTTTGTTTGCCATACAAGTTGACTGGAGCCTCCAGTAGAAAGATTGTTTAGTGAATGGGAAAAAACCAAATGTTCTCTTTGACTGTGTGGTGTCATTAGCTATCATTTGGTTTTTTTAAAAAGTGTCCTATTGAGTTGGTTTCCTGTTGAGTTATCTTTTCTTTCTCTTTAATTAATTGTCTGGTGCTATCAGTGACTGATATGCACTGGATTTTTTTCATGTTGCTCTTAAATAATCAATCACTATAGAGGTTTGGTTTTTAAAAGGTGATGACATAGTATATGGAATGCATTGATGGAAGTAGTTGAATTTCTGCAAGAAATTTTAAAATCTTCCACAGGAAATAATTGGCAGCTTCCCAAGATCTATAATTATAGGACGGCTAGAGTGTATAATTAAATTTAACAGAGAAGAAAATGATTGGAATAAAGCTTTGTGACAGATAATTTTTTTGTTCTTTTGTAGCAGACAAGTCATGTGTTCCCCTACTTTCAATTTATTCATTTCCAAAACTACTTCAGCTTCACATTCTACTAATTTTAAAAATAAAATTATAAGTTACCATTGAAGGCAGACTTTATTCAATACAGACATATTGAAATTTTTCTTACTGGTAACTTGTAGCAGTGTGCCTTTTAATTTTTGTGAGTTTAAAGAGTCTGTGGAAAAAACCTTTCTTATTCTAATGAATTTGATGACTGACAAATTGGTGGCTTGTCTATATTTTTCTTCTGTGTTTCTGACCCGCTATATTCTAGCAGGACTCACTGCTGCTTTGGGGTCAGATTCTGCCTTGAGAGGACACATACTGTGTCTCATCATTTTGTTTAAGCACAAGGGATTGGTGCTTCAGGCAGAAAATACAAATAAAATTAGCAGCTTGGGTCTGAACATTGGCTGGTCACCTATTTTGGGTTCTGTCCAGGTGGCTGCCCATGTTCATGTCCAGTTCTTTGCCCTTTATTAGATTAGTAGGCTCTTCATCTGTAGGAAAAATATCATTTTACTCTAGCCTGAAATTCAAGTTTCATCTGCAGAAGAAAAAGTTTATCACTTTTCCTGCTGATTTTATCTATTTTGTTCAAATATTTGTTTGATATTGCAAGTAAGATTTTCCATATAAAAGACTATCACTGGGGCTGGGAAGGCAGTGTTGAAATCCATACTGAAAATTGGATCCATTTTATAATGGATCCAACGCTTCTAAATTTTTGTGAGTGATGTGTAAGATACTTAGTGGTATGCTCTTAGATTTTCTAAGATGCATTGTTCTTGCATTTAAAACAAGTTTTAAAAGTTATTATTACAGTGTTCCAAGTAAAAAAACCCAACACATGGACTTCGGTTGCACCAATAATTACTTTGATTACCTGAAAATTAGAAGCTGACTTAGTTTATGGTCAGTACTAGAAAATCCCCCTTCCCCTGAGTTTGCTGAGCTGGTAATTTGGTTACTCACACAGTTGTAATGCAGGGACACTTCTTCCCAGCAGCTACATTTGGGGAGGCTGAGGAGGGAGCTCTTTTGCATTTGAAGCTTTCAGAAATCAGAGAGGAGGAGCAGGTGCTGTTTGCAAGTGCCAGTGATGCAGGCAGGAAGATTGCTGGCATCCTGCAGGGACCTTTCAGAACCCAAATGGGTTGAGTCACAGTCAGACTGTCTGCCGTATACTTTCTAGCCCATGCAGTTGTTGTATAGGAGGCTGCCTACACATCCTTCCGTCAATTCACAAAGTCTCCTCGTGCCTACTCACTCTCTCCTGATCAGATATGAGGAGTCCAACATATAACTTCAGCATTTTCTGAAATAAAATTGAGCTTGGTTTCTGCCATGCTTTCCTCCCCTCCCAGAAATGGTAGGAAAAGATGTAACCTTTTTTTTTCTGTAGAAGATAGAGAGAAAAATGAGGTTTTTTACATGAGTCTTCCTGGTGAGTCTTGTGTATGAATGCAAAGAGAGCTAATTGCCTAAGCCAGGTTCCCAGATCATTAATGTGTTCTTGTCTTTTCTCAGCCAAGCTTTCCATTCCACTCACATATCTGTGTCTTTCTGCCTGTGCTTTGCTTCTTCCCAAACATCACATAATGTTTCTCCTTTACAGGGCAACCCTGAGGGCCTCCATCACTGAGGGGGATTGAGATGGGTCCCTCTGCAGTTAAAGATGCAAAATCCTGGAGTCGCTGATTGCAGCATAGACAGAACATTAGCACTGAAAAAGGGAATTGTGCAGGAGTCATGGCACTCTCTGCACAGCCCTGTGTGGAATGTGCAATGGGATGCATATGGCATGAGCTCAGATCACTTTCCACCATTCATAGCACTCCTAAACGTTCCCAGGTTTATGGCAGCTGTTGTCTAAATTGCATTCTGATCCAAAGGGCGCAGAAATTGTTGCAAGCCTAGCAACTGTCCTCAAAAGGTTTTGAATTACACCAAGGTTGCAGCAGTAGCATACAAAGATTGGGCTAATTTTTGTGCAGCCACAGTCCCTCCACCTGCAAAGCTGAGATGCTTATGCATGAGGAAAGAAAACTAGCTTTTGACTGTCATGGGTTTTCCCATTTACTCCATGTCCAGAGCATTTGTGATGTAACTCTGGCTGCCAGGCTCATTGATGTGCTATAAAGGCTGATGTTTTTCTCAGATATAGCCATACCACAATAAGATTAGGCCACCCATAGGGCATGTTTTACATTATGAAAGAAAGAAAAAATCAAAAACTATGTCTGCTATATTCTGCAAATACTGCAGGTTTCTGCCTTCCACCTCTGCCATTAGTCAGCCAGGGGAGAACTTCAGGAAAAACATTGCCTTCTTACATTTGTGGGGGGCATGGAGGGAGAGGAACACCTGACTGGTAGTTTCCAAACTGGACCAGTTCAATGCCCTCTCACATACCTGTGACTTGCAAAGTGAAGAACATATTCTGGCGCTGCTTCTGAGGATGGCAGGGCAATGGAGCCTTCTCATCTTGGGCCTTACCACCAGGCTTTATGATTATTTGGTTGGTTCTTCATAGAGAGAAGAAGGTTCTTCTGTAAAGAAAGGAGGAAGATACAAGACAAACCACTGCATATTTATCTTTAGATGGAAAATAAAAATTGCAGTCATGCTTCATAAGCTAAGGTGTTTGTGTGAGAATGAAAATTTATTGCTAGCTGAGCACCTGCAGAACCATGCATATTTAGCTTGAGATTGTTTGGCACTACATTTGTTTGAAAAGTATAACTTCATCATAATTTTCCAGAAAAAAAACAACTTTTGGAAATGTTAAGCCATCGCATGTCAGTGGCTCCTTTCTTGTTTTTCAATATCTGTAGAAGGTCTCAAGTTTTCTTCCAGATCTTTGTTTAAATTGCAATTCTAATGTCTCCCAGAGGCAGACAGAAATAACTGTTGCTTTATTTTAGCTTTGCCATGAGAAATTTCTATAATGACTCAGGAATGTCAAGGAAGAGTGAGATAAGAGAGAGGGGAAGCATTGGAAATTAAACATACAGTGTCAGAGGGGACAGGGCAGAGTGAAGGATGTTGGAAGAAGACTGATGCTGAAGCTGAAGCAAATGACAAGCTATCTTAGGAAGAAAGCAAAGTTGGTGATGAGGATGAATGGAAATGGAGTCTGTCTGCAGTAGTCTCTTACCCTTCTCAGGAAGCATATCTTAAAGATTTGCTTCTTAGACTTACCTAAAGCACCTAAATGCAGAGGGAATGGTGAAGCCTACCATATGTGATAAGGAGGCTTAGGGGAAAAAAAAAAAAGCAGTGTCAAGAAAAGGAAGAGGATCCCTGCAGTTTCTGGATATTTAAATGCTGCTTGACCTTTCATTTTGGGTCTAAGGAGGTTTTTATGATCTCTACTGAATAGCTCTCTGAACCTCTTGATATTAACCTGCAGCAGACTGCTAAAAAGCTTGTTCTCTATTAAGACAGGATCATTTTACAAAATTGGTCTGTAGAAATGCTCCTTTTTAATAGTGCAGCAATATTCGTTGAATTGCCTGCTCTGGGACTTATTAGAAGTATTAATGCAGCTAGAGTGGATCTTGCCTTTCTTTCAGTTCTGTATTTATTTCCTAATCGCAATGCATCTCTATTTCATTGCCAAGCTCTGATTTTGGCTTGGGAATCTGAGAATTACATCTGCAGTTGCCATGGGCAATATGCTTTGAGACAATTTCATCTTTAATATGAAGGATTAAGGGACTGGCTAAGTCGATATTTCTTCTCAGTGAAGGAGAAATGTTTCTGTCTGGTGGTTTCAGCCTCCTGGATTTTTTGAAGACACCTGTCTTCAAAATTTTGCTTTTTGTCAGTCATTAACTCTTAGATATAAGGTATAAGCTTCACTACTGAAGCTGATGCAGACTTTAAAACCCATAGTAGTCAAGTGTGGAAAATCCTTCACATAGTCCACTGCCTTCTGAGGGTCTATTCTGGGATCCTGAGGTAGTGACAGACTCAATGAATAATTCAATGGAAAATCATAAAGGCACGCTGCCATAAATTTAGAAAATCTTTTTGATTTTGAGGTTGGTGTCTTGTAAGGAGTTTTTTTGCTACTGGGAAATTTGCATTATTTCCCTGTGATCTTGTCATGATACTTAAATTTATTTTATTTTAAATTTAAAAATAACTTTTAATGGTTTTATTTAATAATTTTGCATATTTTTATTTTATATATTTTTTCTTTATTATAAGTTTGGGGTTTTTTAAATTAGATTTCAGAACAAATTTTTATTTTATGGCCAGGCCAATGGTAGGTATCTTGTTAAACCTCAGACAGTTTTCCTCATCCCATCCATCTGTCTGTCAAGATCCTTCTTCTTACCCTCCTGTAGATCAGCACTCCCATCCACCTCGGCATCATCTGTGAACTGACTGAAGGGGCACTTGGTTCCCTCACCCAAATCATTGACAGAGGTGTTAAACAGGACTAGGCTCAATACTGATCCCTGGGGTGCACCACTTGTGACTGGACACCAGCTGGATTTAGTTCCATAGATGGATGGAACTATATAGTAGATAATTTAAAATAATAATAACTGTACAGAACTGTATTCTACTACTAATACCGTCAAATTCTAATGCCTTAACAGGCTACAGACTTGCATTTGTAGAACTGTCAAGAATATGGATAACACTGATTTCCTAAAAATTTCACCTCCTTACATTTTTAAAAAACATTTTTCAACCTCTTCCTCTCTCCTCTCTGCTAGTCAATTAATCTCATTCATTTTCTTCTCATGCTATGATTCTCTCACTCAGTTTTTCTTTTTTTCCCTTCCATTTTTTGAGCTGCTATTGTTTTTTGCCCTTGTTTATTTTTACAAAGAACATCACTAAGATATTTCCTGTCTGCCCTCTCTTGGTAATTTTTTTTTGTTTTTCTATTGAGATTTTTGTCTGGAATTTTTTGCTCTTCCCTAAAGAAAAAAAATATACATTGCTGTTGAATACTACACATTATGGTGGATTTTTTTTTCTGCCTCATGGTAATGGGCAGTATTGATCAAAGACACAAGAGGAAGAGAAGAGGATCTGCAGAATTTAATACTCCTGTACTGTGAGCTTATTTTGGTTTTTAATTGTATAATGTCTAGTGTATTTTAAGCTGCATTTCCATGCTTGACCTACCCAATTCTGTAACTTCACAAGGACTGAAGACAGGAAAAACTGTTAGAAATAGATTTGTAGTATCAGAATAAAGGGAAGCCAAATAGATTTGTAGTATTGCAATAAAGGGCAAACCAGTGTCAAGAAAGTACTGAAGTAAGATGGGATGTGAGCCAGCAGTGTGCCCACGTGGCCAAAAAGGCCAATGAAATCCTGGCTTGGATCAGCAGTACTGTGGCCAGGACAGTGATTATCCCTGTGCACTCAGCACTGGCGAGGCCACACCTTGAATCCTGTGTTCAGTTTTGAGCCCTTCACTGCAAGAAGGACATTGAGGTGCTGGAGTTTGTCAAGACAAGGGCAATGGAGCTGGGGAAGGGTCTGGAGCACAATGAGGAGCAGCTGAGGGAGCTGGGGGTGTTTAACCTGGAGAAAAGGAGGCTCAGGGAAGACCTTATTACTCTCTACAACTCCCTGAAAGGAGGTTGTAGCAAGGTAGGAGTTGTTCTCTCCCAAGGAAGAAACAGCTGGACAAGAGGAAATGGCCTTAAGTTGTGCTAGTGGAGGTTTAGGTTGGATACCTAAATTCTTCATGGGAAAGGTTGTCAATGACTGGAACAGCCTGCTCTGGGGAGTGGGGAGTGGTTGAGTCACCATCTCTCGTGGTATTTAAAGGACATGTAGATGTAGGCACTTGGAGATATGGCTTAGTTAGTGCTGGACTCAGCAAAGTTGGGTTAATGGGTGGACTAAATGATTCTGCAATTCTGTGGTGCCAGGAATTCTACTGCAATGTCCATGGTCTCTGCTTTTGAATATTTGTTTTCCCCAAGCAAAATTTAACCACTGTGGCTGCTGATTGTGAATGTCTGGTGGATCTGCAGCTCACTGTGGATTTTTGATGGGGAGGTGGAGGAAGATAATAGGGTGAAGCACTTAATGAGCATTAATGATAGACCTCCATTTAAAGGAAGGTTGTGTGGGCTTGCGGCTTCCTCACTACTTTCCTTCCAGTGGCAAAATAACTGTTGTGATAAAAACGTGACTCAAGCCAGGAGTATGCTCTATAGATAGAACAAAATGTTTTTCTGTCTTGAGCTGTGTGTTATATTTCTTTCCCTGGTATTGTTTTCACCACTTTATGAAGGGAATGTGTCCATTCCCTGCTTATTTCTCCTCCGTAACCACAGTGATAAAGGAAATAACATTAAAACCATGTCCTTATCAGCTCTATTTATAGCATTTTACTTTGGAACAGGATATGAGTCGTGAAGTCGTGAAAAGAGTACTACAAATATAATAATGAATGTTGTAAATCTGTTGCCAAGACCAGGAATGATTTCTCTTTGGATATTTATAAGAACCTATTTTTTTTCTTTCCCTTTTTACTGTTGCTGTTTCCTGCAGAAGATCCATATCTGTCAAATTTGCCTACAGATATTTAGATGCAGTAAAGGGCCGTCCATCTTACTTTCTTAAAGAAATGTGACATGGCAGCACAGCTTTATTTTGTACAGCAAATGCTAAAAAAACTGATGCTTGTAGAGAGTGTTTCTGAGGATCATTTTAAGACTGCTTTACATATTGATTACTCAAATTGCCATTTAATTTGCTCTATAGCAATACACAGTGCTTTAACTATTTCTCTGGCATTCTTATTGATTGCTGTAATTCTGTCTTACATTATATGCATATATGGTGTCACATTAAATATTTATGTGCTCATGAAATGTTAATATGTCGGGTTAATGTGAGACTCAACAAAGTGCATTTGCCAGAAGCGAGGAGAAATACATCCCCATGCTTCCCTCTCCCTCCCCCTTGCCCTTTCAATTTGCCTCTCCATTGATTTTATTACCAGTGTTTCTCTGCTGTATCTAAATCTGTGTCGAAGCAACCCCCTGCTCCAGTATGCAGATTTTATGTTTTATTATGTGAGAGATAAAACAGGGTAATAAAAAGAATGAGGGAAGTAATCTTAGGGAGATATTGAGACACACAGCTTTCCATTGTGCTGGTGCTACTCTATCATTGCTTCTGCTTTTGGGTGTAGAACTGTAGCTCTATCCTCCATGAGAGAGAGAGTGAAGCAGGATGACTCATCCAAAATATAAAGTCATATTCACATGTTTCTTGAACAGCGGCTGCAGCAACGTAAAACAAAAATAGCAGGGGTGTTTCTCTGATTTACTGTTACCCAGAGATGACATGGAGCAATTGCCTGGCATTTAAACCAAAACTTCTATAAGGAAAAGTCCTCTTGGCGGACTCTGGAACATGACACAGTACTATTGGACAAGACCAGTAAAAATTTGTGGTGATAAAGTATATATCATATCCCTAATGACTTTGTAAGCTTCTGTGGGAAGTGTAAGCAATCAAAGGAAATAGCAGCAGCACTGGAAAACAAACCAGAGAGATCACGTTTTCTCGTAACACAGAGAGCATCCACCCTTTCACATCCCTGGGTGATGGGTTGGGAGCAGCTAGAAGCTGCCCTTTGTACTGTAGGACTAAAATAGATGCTTTTTGAAGAGACCTTGGCATGCTGTGTGAAGCACGTAACTTTCCTACTTGCTTTAGGGTTTTCACTTTTTCCCATGTGTAACTGCTTCACAGGAAAGAAGCACTAAAAGCAGGTCTCCATCTAGACCTAAACAGTCAAAACCAAGATCTGAGGAGTGAGGGAAAGTTTTTAGTGCCATCCAGCATTGAACTGCTCCTTCCCTCCACCTTTCCTCCTGGTTTTGGGTGGAATTCCAGCCTTGAAGCCCTTTGCAAACCTTTCTTTACTGCAAAAATAGAAAGATTTAAAACAAACAAGTAAAAAACCACAAACAACACAAAAAGCCAAACTAACAAAAACCATGATGGAGATGGGGGCTAACAAGACAGGAGGAATGCAAGGCAGAGAGCAATGTCTAAACACCTGTTTGTGAGAAAAAATGTGAGATCTTCTGGGATTCTCTGCTGCTTGGCAAAATATCTTACCTTTGAAATTAATTTTCTTCTTCTGTCCCCCTTCCCTAGGCTATGCAGCAACTGCTTAGGATGAGGGGTTTTTTTTTGTAAAGTGCAAAGTTTGTTCTGCAAAGACAATTTTTTACTTCAAATTTGTTTTGACAATTTCATTTTTTTCCCCAGACCCTATTCTGCTCTTTCTTTTCAGGCTCACTGCTTCAGTGAAATCTATAGTATTTTTATAACTTTTCATTTCTTATTTAGTTGTAGTGCCAAGGCAAACTTTATCTCCACTGTATCAGATATGGCAGAACTTAATGGGTATAAAAATGTAGAAGGAGTTATTTTCTTCCATTTATTTTACAGTGTTGCTCAATAGAGAATGCAAAGACTCTCCTTCAGTCATTTTTGCACCATTCATGGGCTTGATACAAGAGTGATTGTTCTCTCAAATGTTTTGCACATAAGCAAAAATTCTTTTCATAATAGAGAGAATGCAGACATTTTCTTCCTTTGTGTGCTGTTTGATTTTATCACTTGAGACTACTTTGAAGACTGAATACAATAATGAAAATTCTGTCCCAATTTGGTTATATAGATCCTTCTAGGTGTGTTCATGCCTATCAATAATTTACCTAATTTCCTTTATCCACCACATTTAAAATGAAACTATTTCTTTCTCTTTGGCTTCTACTTCAGTTTCTCCAAGTCAGGATGGTGCAGAACAGCAACATTGCATAGCAATGGCAGAACTTCCCAGTTGGTCATGGACCAGCACTGTTTATATGTTGCTTAGTGCCTCAGACATAGAATCATAGAATGGTTTGGAAAGGACCTCAGAAATCATGTAGTTCCAACCTCAGAGCAGGGAAACCTCCCACTTGACCAGGTTATTACACAAAGCCCCATTCAACCTGGGACACTTGAACAGTTCTAGGTATGGGGCATCCACAGCTTTTCTAAGCAACCTGTTCCAGTGCCTCACCACCCTCACAGTAAAGAATTTCTTCCTAATATCTCATCTAAATCTACTCTCTTTCAGTTTCAAGCCATGACATAAATGGCATAGGTCATCTAGCTGTGGGGAAGACTAAGGTTTATGAAAATACATTTTCCTGAATTCCTCATACAGTTTCCTAGACTAAGTCTGATATTTCCTGTAAATGTTGGATGTGGAGAACAGTGTCGCAGCTCATGAGTTCTTCAAACTGATTGTTTTCCATTTTGATTCCACCTTCAGATTGTCCTGGAGAACAGCAGTCGAGAAGACAAGCATGAGTGCCCATTTGGCCGAAGCAGCATTGAGCTGACAAAGATGCTGTGTGAAATTCTGAAAGTAGGAGAGCTACGTAAGTTGATCTGTTTGACCTCTAAGAACTCTGGAGTGAGTTCAGTGATACCTGAGTTTTTCAATGCAAGGATTTTCTTCCAAGAAGCATTTTTTGGTATAGTTCCACGTAGAAGACTGGCACTCACAATGACTATGTCTGTTTTCTCTCTCTTACTGGTTTGTGGCATCACAGGGATGAGGGTGGAATAGAGGAAATGGGCACCTATTCTTTGGCTGTCTTCTATAAGAAGCAGGAAAGTTGCATAATTTCTAGAGGAGTCAGTTGATTTCCCATTGGGTGATTTGGTGTAGGAAACTTCGTGGTTGTTACATTCCACAACCTTGTCCATAGGTTGATTTTATATAAGTATCATGGTCATTCTTTGTTGGATTGCTAATCTAAACCGACACATCCCATTTTCTCTTAAATACCTGAAGCTCTATTTAAATATCAGATGATAGACATAAAATTTACTCTGAAAGCATGATATTAAATACTGTATTTTAATACAGAGTAAACAAGTTGTCTTTGGCTTCAATTACAGTCCCTTGACAAATTGTTAGATACTATCAAACAGAAGAGCACGTCTGTATCTTCATTAGTATAGAGTGTTGGTGTTTATTGATACGTATAAATTTCAGTTACCCATCAATAATATTTTGGATCCAGCTGCAGTCTGTTTTGGCAAGCTCTACCAACAAGTTTCATTTTCTCCTTGCAGAAGCAGGGGGCAAAACTGAGATGCTTTGCCTCCCTCAGAGACATCTTCCTTTTGAATTTTTTTCCCTACTAAAGATCTTTTTCTTTTATCTTTCCACTCATGTCCATGAAATGTAATGAGAGAAGAGCAATGCAAAAGGCAGCAAGAGAGCACATAGGTATCATCGTTCCTACTAGCCCTGATGCCAACATGCATCAAAAGTTGTTTTAAAAGTATAATTTGGCTGAAACACTTGAAGTTTTTAAATGTAATGTCTTGAGAGAATTTATTGACCAAAAAAACCCCACAACTGCCTCTGTGCAATGGACCAGGATAAAACCTGTGCATTTCTTGCAGCTTCCAAATTGGTATTTGTGTTTGACAGACCCAGACAAATGAGACAATATTGGCTTTTGAATACCATCCTAAGTAAACCAGAGTTATTAAGGGCCACATTCACTAGGTCTATAAATAAAGAGTTTAGCAACTATTTTAGATGTTTGGCAATGATACTGTGTTGTATAAGGTTCAGACTGTAGCAGACACGACTCTTTAAAATAACCTTACTGCTGCAGTTGAGGTGTCTAATGCCAAATCACGCATGACAGATCTGCCTGATTTTTTTCTGCTGGTAAATGTAGGAGGGACATATGATCTCAATAAAGCTGTAAGCCTACTTGAAATAAGTGCTAAAGGTCAATTTTATTTTTACAAATGCACAGAAGAGTATCTAAAATCCAAAGAATAGCTTTGTACATTGTGTTTTAATGCACGCCCCATCACTTTATGGGACTTTCACTGGAATTTGTTGCTAAAAAAGATGATTGATCTTGAGGTTAGCCAGGTGTCTCAGATTTCCTCCTTGCAGTGTGATAAGTCATTCGATAAACTTATTTTTTTGCCATAGACTGGTTTGGCATCTATATATGCAGGGGGTTGTATGTTGATGATTTGCTTTTTATGATACTGTTTGTCCTGATTGCTTCTAAATTCTGCAGATAGATCCTTTCATGTTTTAATTTCTTCCTTATCTTTTTTTTTTTTTTAACTGGGGACTGTGAATAAGCTAAGAGGAATTGGGGTAGGAGCTCAGTTACCATATCTAGAAAATACCTTTGTTTTAAAAACAAAAGGAATTTTGATATTTTAAAATCTGGTTTTTGTTTTGATTGTAGGTTAGTTGTTTGTTTTTTGTTGTTTTGGACAGCGGGTGTTTGTGGGTTTTGGGTTGGTTGTTTTTGGGGTTTTTTTTGGTTAGAGTAGTTCTGTGGTTTGGAAGTGTGGAGTTAAAAAAAAACTAAAAGGTTCCCTGAGGATAGCTCTAGCTAAGGGATGGTACCTGCTAATGTTCTGAAGGCACTTGTTTCAGTGTTGCTGAGGCTGCAAGTCTCTGGATGCTTGGTGTGCTGAAGTGCAGCAGCTCCCGTGGTGGTCATTTATAGGTGTGGGATGCTGTAAATGTTATGGTGCTAAGGAGAAGCATACCAGTGCTTCTGTTGATAGAAACCAGATGTAGCACGACTGACTTCTGTAAAGTCGTGCTGATCTACACCCACAGAACATCTGTCTCTGGATGCAGCAGTAGGTCTGTGTCGTGGCCTTATATTCACAGAGGACAGAGCTAAGGTTGCTTCTAACTTATCTTGACAATTCACCTATTCACCAGTGTGCTTCCTTAATGGTTTTGTTTATGTGGAACTCTAATTGTCATTTGAAAAGGCTGTAATAAAATACACCTTTAAAATAATGTGCAGAAAATTAATTTCCTGAAAATGGCTGTCGCAGCTGCACATCTAAATGACCTGTGATCAGCAGTATATTTTGATAAGAAATGCAAACTAGAACTGACAGCTCAGGAGAATGTATGTTAAGGTTTATGCTTCACTTGATATTAAATACTGTATTGCTGAATAGGATTGGACATCTTAAAAACCAGTAGTTACAGTTCAGGGCAAAGATGTCCCCATGAGTTTGTATGTGGTAGGTTTCAAAATATGTATTTAAGGTGGCCCATGTTTCTCAAAACTCACTATTATTGCATTGCAACGTAGAACTTTCTTTCTTAACAGTTTCTGAATTGTATAATTTAAAAGCCACAATAAATGACTTTTGCTTGTGAAATATTCAGCAGTAGAAACTTTATTTTAAAGTGCAGAGTAGATAAAAGCTGCTAGATTGTCCATTATTTATGAAGAGCACTTTAATGCTGATTATATTCCCCTTGCTCCACCACATAAAATACCTTTGGGCAACAAGAAGACATTTTCCTATTTCTTTTTGGTCCTCTCAAGCACACATTCATCCCAGAAAGGACTCACAAGACTGTGTTAAAGGCATGCTAGTCTACTTTTGTATATCCACAAATCCAGATTCTGGACTTCTTAATTCTTTGACTTTGATTCCAAAATGTCCATGACTTGAAAATTCATCTCTTTTCCAGCAAAGCATTTAAGTGTATGTTTAGATCCTGTGTAAATAGAGAAAGCTCAAGTGCAAGCTGTGAGTTGAGCATATGGTAACTGCTTTACAGAGGTGGACTTGCAGAGTAGAGGAGGTAAAACTTAAGAGGAAGGTTGGTGTAGTGTTTTGGTAACATGGAAGCTAGAATGCAACATATCCATAAGCCTCTTCACTAAAACTTCTGATTCAGGAAAGAGTGGGATATTTAACCATAAATCTTTTAATCTTGTGCTACTGTTGCTGTTAAAAAGGCATTGAACAGAATATCTTCAATGAGTGCTTGCCCAGGCACTCATCTTAGCAAACACTGTAGTAATTCTGATTTCTGCAGTAATAGCTTTCTTTGTATATGTTGTTGAACAAGATTTTCTTTCTGTCCTCTGTGTCTTGGAGATGATATCAGACAGGAACACTGTGACCCAGTGGTCAATCTTCCTCTTCCTGTACAGTTAGGTACTTAGACACGCCTTATTCCTAGTACACTGACAGGTTTACAAAGAGGAGAAAAGGGGAGGCCATTCATAGCTCCTCCTAAGTAGCTATGAAAGCTGAGCTAACCTCCACCTTCCCTCTTATTCAAATTTTAGTACATGTCATATATGCTCAGATGAGAAGGAATACCCATGAACAGACTTCTAGCTTTGCAGGGAGAGAGTAACATTGCAGGTAAATGTAAAAATTAGAAGTGATATCCAGAACTGGAGTTAGTATATTTTATGGGAGATTAGGGGTTCATTAAACCTATTATTTGTCATGAGTGAGAAGCTCACCATCTTGCTTCAGTAACCCCAATGCTCTCTGGTCTGAGCCTACAGTGTCTAGCTCTCTGCACCTCTGCTCAGCACATGACACTGTTTCTACCCTTAACGTCCCCTGAAACTCTCATTCCTGGTGGGAAATGGTAGTGGACCATGTTACCTGATTTATGCAGAACTAGCAAAACTTCTTGGACTTGTTACCTTCTTTCCATACAGGTTCAAATGAAATTGTTTAGCAATGAAGCAGATGAAGAGGCTTGCAGCTGGCAGAGGAATGATAAATTAATAATGTATGCACTGAGGAAAGACAGTGCTACCAACAGAGCAGTAGTCTAAAGATGTTTATAACATTATGGTGTTTATTAACATATATCATCATAACATTATGATGATTTTATATGTCCATTATCACTGCATGGCTGAAGTTCTTCTGTAGTTAAGGCATGTCAGATTTCATGTATTTTTCAGTGCATTTTTGAGCAGGACACAGATGTTCAACTGCCTGTGTTCCTATTTGATTGTTTTGTTGGGGAGTGCTTTTTGGGGCTTTTGCAAAAATCTGCACTCAAGTTTTAGGACAGACCAAAGGAGTCTATGCCACATGTCAGATATCTATGTATGGATTGTCCTAAAGCTTCTATCAGATAAATATCTTCACTGGGGCTTTTGGTTTTGGGTTTGAGATTTTTGCTTTTCTGGGATGGGGAATTTAATTGTCATGGGATTTGTTAGAGTGAAATTACCTTACGGTATTTTTTTCCTCAAAAGAGATCTATGCATGTATTTTCATGTGCTTGATGCTACTGTGCATGTTTTTGCTATAGATTTCTTGCTGCAGTTATTGCCCAGGTCCCAAAATCAAAATACTCTAGAAATTCTTATATTGGTGTCCCTTTCTCAGCTAGAATACACTGGGCATTAGAAGGTATACAGTGATATTCATGGTTGTGCCCACTGAGATGAAGGTAATCAAATCTCATGCTTCAAGGAATAGGCTGATTGCTGCAAGGGTCAGGAAGCACTTTTTCTCTTTGCACAATTTTTCCTCTGCATTGCACAATCCATAGTGTGCAGTGTAGTTTGTTTCTATTGGCCTTTCCCTGGAAGCACATTGGTCATTTCAGGATCAGCATTCCAGACCTGAGGGCTCATGTGGTTTGATTTTCCTTTTGCTACAGCAAATGCAATATTTTTATGACTGAATGTCATTTTTGAAATTATTTTCTCCTTGCTTGAAAGCTAATTGCCTTTTTACGCTCTTCTTCCATCTCCTTAAGTTTAAATAGAATAAAGCCCTAAAAATAGTAAATAGAAGAAGAGTTTTTCTTTTACTGGCATTGTTCTGGCATTTCTTCTAATTCCATTTTCTGGAGAGTGAAGAATTTCATGAGTCAAGAAATTTTTGTTAGGAAGTTGAAAAACTTTTCTGGTCAAAGAGTTATTTAATGAAAGATAACAATTTTCTATTTCATCATAAGCTTTCATTATGAATGCAATAAAAGAATTTAAAAGATATTCTAACCTCCTTTGTTGTAGCTTTTTCCTGCATTCATTCTTACCTATACACCTTTTTGTCATTTTGCCCAAACCATCACCACAACAGAAATAACCCCTGTTCACAGCAGAAATTAAACAGATTGTGACTGAAGGCTAGAAGATAAGCAACATTGGAAAACTGGTTTGTAGCAGGGAAGGGGGTGGGGGGAATATTTCCTTTGGAAACGTTGCTTGCAAATTAGCCATTCCTGACTTATGGATATTAAATATGCTTGTCCTTCTTGATGCAAAACTAATAACTTGCTGAGTAGTCTAAGCTGTACTTTTCTTTTGTATGAAAGCAGAATCTTATTTTATTGAATAGTCCTCTCTGTTTGCTAGCACAATCCTACAGCGGAGACAAAGTTAAGCTTTCTTTTTCTAGGGAGGTAATAATTTCTACACAATTAACCTCTTCTTACTCTAAAAAGACTCAGTCTCTTCATGGTTATAGCAAAGTGTGAAGTCTTTAGAAAATTTCTACTGTAATCTGTGAGAATATGAGCAACAGAGCTGCAGACACCTTCCGAGCAAGATGTTTGACTTTTACCACTGAATGACAGTGAGACAGATTTAGGAATGTTATTTTCTACACATGGTACTGTTGGCTTCAAAGCTGGCACAGTGTTGACTGCTGGGTGAGTTAGCTGGAAAAGCTGGCCTGCCCACTATCCTCTAGTGTTTTTACCTACTGTCTGCCCTCTGTCTGGTCTTTGATCTCTTTGGAGCAGGGATCATAACTTGTTTTGTAGGTGTGAAGTGCTTCATCTTATTGAGGTTTTGGTGCAGGATTCTTTAGCTTCTTTTAAATTGCATTTACTCAGTTTTAAATATTATTATTAATACTAAAGAGCATGGTGCAGGGAGAGCAACTCAAAAAAACACTCAGGGGCAAGAAAGAGATGTGAGTGTTTCTGCTTTTTTTTTTTTTTTTTAGAAACTGATTAATGTATCCAAAAGACAACAACACTAGTTTGACTAGTTTGATTAAGACTGAAGAACTCTTTCATCTGGTATTGAAATGGGTAGCAGGAATCAAGACCTGAGAGTTAAAAACTAATCAATTCAAACAGGGAGTAAAGTGTAGGCATTAGCTGTAAGGGTGCTGAGCTAGGGAGCTAGTGGAACAGAAGGCTGAAGAGTTATGAGAGGAGAAGAAAGAAGTCATGATGCTGATTTCCTGCAGTTACAGGAAGTTGTAGCTTGGGAAAATTTGATAGCATGATAGAATAACAGCTGTAATTTGTTTCAATGTGATTATTGGAACCCAATTCCAGGATTTTTAACTTTTTAAAAATAGTCTATAGTGCATAATGTAGCAGCTTAAAAGTCTGGGCAGATGAGACAATAAACAAGAAATCTTAAAGTTATTTGGATTATTGCCACAGGAATAAGTTTCCATAGGTTAAAATATTTTTATTTATTTCCATAGGAAAAAATATAAAAATAAAATCTCAAAAATATTTCCCATTTCAAAAACTCAGCATCTCTTCTGGGCCTGTAGAGCTTTGTTAGCTGTTTGTTTGGTGTGCTCCACAGCACTTCTTGGTTTCCCAGGAACATAAAAATACAGCAAATTTCTTTCTTGCAATGCCAAACCTTGGCTGTCCAGGAAGTGGTTGAGTCACTATTTCTGGAGGTATTTAAAAGATGAGTAGGTGTGGCACTTTGGGACATGGTTTAATTATGGAATTAGCAGTGTTAGATTTACAGTTGGACTTGATTACCTGAGAGGTGTTTGTGGCCTAAATGATTCGGTGATTCTAATCATGCTTTGAAGAAGGAAGAATTAGACAAAACCTTGTAATAAAATTCAGGGGTTTAAAGTTCACTTGAAATGCAGAGGAAAGGAGCTTTGGAGGACTGAGATATCTGCTGCTTTCCTGAAGCAATTTCAGTATGTTTCAAGGGCTACTCATTGTTCACAGACATTTTAATTCTGAGCAGTTTTTTTTACCTCCTAATTTCTTTTTACAGTAATATTTTGTAAATATAGATTTACTAAAAGTAGCCATAATCTCTTGTATTTTGTAGCAAGCTCTCGGGACTGCAAAGTCGAGCAGCCCTACGTTGGGCGCCAAAATTTTGGAATATGATCCCAGTATTACCGGATGGAACATGCCTGGCCTCGTCTGGCCCTTGCTGCTTGACCAAAGGCGGCAGCTGTGGTGTTTCACCTCAGAGACACCTTTGGCTGGCTGTATGTTGCAGCTGGCACTTGGAACAAGCCCAGGCAAGCAGGAACTCAGGTTTACCTCTGGTGGAAAGGCTTTAGGCGAGGTGAAGGAAAAGGAGACAGATTCTGCCGTAGGGTTTAATCCAGAGTTTTATTCCAGGGTCACAGATCTCTGAATCTTGTAACAGCTACAGCAGAATTGCCACCGCATGGTCTCAGTGTCCTTTTAAGCTCGGGGGGAGGGAAGGGATAGGTGTGCCACCAACCAGGTGGGAGGGGGGGAGTCTCAGGGGACAAGTGACACCTGGCTAGGCCAATGACCCCAGGGCTGAGAAGCATCTTTTGAACTTCACCAACCAGACGACGCCCTTGTTGGAATGTTAAGCCTGATGGACAGCACTTAGCAGGAGGCAAGGGGAGGGGAAGGGAGAAGGTATTGCCACACCTGGGAAAGGACTGGGATAGCTAAAACAGGATATTGCTTCACACTGCAACAGCAAGCTATGCTTCAAATCTGAAGTTAGCCCTTATGGTTTCACAGCACTGCTGTGCATAAGACTGAAAATTTTGCAGCTGCTCCTTTTCAAAGAGTAAAGTTGCTTAATGAATTTTACACAGAATTGAGCAATGTATAAAACCTTTTTTTTTTAATGGCAAATTTTAGTGAATATTAATGTTATTTTTTATAATCCAGAAATGTTTGTGTTGGCAAAGGTAAAGGGTTTTCAGGGTGAAAGATAAGATGTGTTGCAGGTGAAGAGATGCACCTCTTCCAAACAAAGGCGGAATGATTTTGGGAGTTGAGAACAATTGCATTAGCAGGATCTCTGATGAAATGAGCATTAACTACTGTTTCTTTTAGTTCCCAAGACAAAGCTGGACTTGCAAAGGCCAGTAAATGTGTAGTATTCTGGGATATGCATAGGGCCTTGCAAAGAATGTTCCCTTCACTCAGCAGCTGAGTATCCTTTAACAATCCTTTACAGGAGTGGCTTTGAGGTAGTCAATGTACCATTAATTGTCTCTGGTTATAACCCTGCACATGAAGTTTGATGGATGCTTGCAAGGCACTGGAGGCACTTCAGGGTTGCTGTAGACTGTACAATCAGGTCCTCACTCAGAAAGCTTTACTCTCTTAGACTTTTAAATTTTGTTTATTCTAAGAAAAATAGATACCTTTTTAAACTCTGAATCTGCAAGGGGAGCTTTGGAGCTCTGCAAGTATTTCAGATTCAGATTGCCAGGCATCTGAGAGAGAAACCTGGACAGAATGCCTTGGTGCTGCACTCACTGGGGTAAGGCAGGCACTGAGTACAGCTAAGACACATTTGTCTGAAGCTTGTCTCTGGTTAACACATGCTGCTTCTGGAGCTAGGCATTAAAACAAAGCAAACTACTTATGTTTATTTAGGCTGACAAAAACCTTGGTTGTGTTGCTTGGTGGACCAAACAGGTGAAAGCGAGTGGTCTCAGGGGAAAAAAAAAACAACCAAACACTAAACCAGAGACACTAGTTAGGTTTTGTCATATAATTGTGCTTATGTTTTGACACCACACAATACTGTGGAATGCTATTTTAAACTTACTGAACTTATACCCACTTGAAACTGGAGGTAGAATTGTTTTCATGGAAAGGTTACACTTAGCCATCAATCGTTCCTAATCTCTTAAAAAGGGCATGTGCTTGGGTTTTTTTCTTTGCAAGAGTGTTTTCTCAGAAGTAATCAAAACAATGAAAACAAAGTAATTAGAACCTGAAATCATAATATATTTTCTGTAAATTATTTACCATACACTATACATATTTAATTCTGTCAAACTGCCCTTAATGTATTTTGTAGTAAATCTCTTACAGTCTTCTTTGCAAGTAAAAATGATGGTAATGGTGAGTAACCTGAATGACTGGAGCTATGCTGTGAAGGTGACACAGGTTTTTAACATTGGGTTACTGATGTTATGTATGTGTTGAAATACCATCTGCCACCTTCGTTTCTGTTGAAATGCTTCCTAATGAAAAGCTTAAGAAAATTAGCTTCTTACAGTTAAACTTCATTTGCCCTTCTTGAAGAAGCATAGATTGGCTGGAACTGGGGCAGGAGGAAGCTACAGACCCTCAGGCCTCTCACAGGCCTTAGAGATGTTCACATTCAGCAACAGCTTTAAATAGTGCTGGCTAAGTCAAATGAAAACAGGAGTCTATGGGGTTGTATTTTGTTCTGTTCCATGAGGGGAGATTTAAAAAGAGAGTACATCCGCTCTTGAAACTGCCCTTTCAGCTCTGCTTCTTTACTCCACAATTTCTATTCCATATTCTTTGATTGACAGAAACTTTGTATAAATGTTTAAATGTCATGAATGAGTTTTCATGTAACATTTCTTTATATGTGGGAAGCAATTTAATTTCTTGTTTCATAACATTTCTGGTCTCTTTGTGCTGAAGTTATGTCATGGCTATCTTTTGTAAAATGAAAAATAGCTTCCATGTAATTTTTAAATATAAACCTGAAAGAAGTGGAGAGGGAAGAGTACTTTTGATTTTGGGAGAGGAATTCCACATAGCCAAAAAATAGCTAATGGCATTATATCAAATGTAATTGTGATGTAGTGTGGAGTAGAGACAGGAGGTGAAGCCATGACCTGCTGGAAAACTTTGGATAAGGATCCCATCACTCCTGTACGGCACAGGAAATGTAAGTAATGGCACAATTGGCACATTTTCAGCTAATGTAGCTGCACTTTCTGTTTTGTTATTTCCTGAGAGTTTTGAAAAACTATGGTCCTAGTTCTTCTCGAGGGCTTACAGTTCCTCTCACATTTTTGTTCCTTAGGAGGAAAGGAAATGTTTGTCAGGAGGTCCATATAGGCTCTCAGGACACCTCTCAGAAAGTCTCCTGTAATTCCAGCAGGTTTTGGACAACTTGGAGCTGCATTCTTTGTACACATAAGTTGTGTGCCTATATGTGCTGATAAGTCATTAGAGGAATATAATTTCATGCTTACTCCAGGATCTTATTACAATGTATGCTTTGTTAATAGGAAGACACAAGTGCAAGCACTCATGCAGATGCTTGGTCTTTGTCTTTGAAGCCAGGCTGTCAAACTAATCTAGGCTCCTGTAATTTTGTATTTCCTCTGTTGGGGATGTTGTACCAAAATTGAGCTCTCTTTGAAGAATTATTAGATATGTAAATGCTTTCTGACAGAAGAGCTGTTAGCTGCCACTGAACACCTTTTAATGTACTGTGTATGTCCTGTTGGCACAGAGTGCTGAGACTCTCTTCTGGATCTTTCCAAGTACTTTATAAAGGAAAAAATTGTGTCTCCAGTTAGATATGTCCTATTTTTCCCTTATGTTTTATTTGCTACTGAAGTTTGTACACACAGTTTATTCTTTCTCTTGCAGTTTCAAATGCTGTGCATTAACAGACCTAGGGCCTCCAGCACTTCTAGGTTCCCACTCTTCAGTACTAAGCACTCTGCTTATTTTTCCTGAGCGTTTGTGTTTTATATGTGCACAGCTTGCTAATAATTCCCCAAACTGGCTGGTGGCTCTATTTTCTCCCCTAATTACCAGTACAGAGCATCAGTTTAATTATTCTATCAAGCCTTTAAGAAAGGACTTAAAACATCTATCAGCTCTATCCACATTTGTTGTCTCTTCACATCAAAGACCCACTTGCTGACAGACACTTTAAAAACCACAGCATAATGATGTTAGCTACAGGCATGTATGAAGTGGCTGATAAGGAGATAGGGAAAAGTGTGTGACTCTTTGTTCATCTGAAGTAGGTTATCAAGACAGAAAATCATTGCTTGTTTGTATACACTTGAGTGGGAAAGAGGTTGTTGGTGTAACGGTGACTCTCTCAAGCTTTTTGCAATAAATTTTCTTCTGGTGGATACTAAGTCCTGTTTGATTGTGCTTTGACTGGATGTGCTTCATTTTTTATGTTTGTAGCTTTTTAGCACAAATATTTGCATAGTAAAAATCTGAGGGAAAATCTCTGATAGTTAATTCCTTGGGCCATTCCAAGCTCTAAATGACAATTAAGCACCAAACCTACCAAAACAGAAAGCACAGCAAATGGCTTTATAACCACAAGTTTCACTTGTGTTCATCTTGATATTGATAATATATTTTTCCTTCATGTGTTTAGGTCCCCATAGTTTTTGGCATGGAATACATTATGTTCATCCCAATCAGTAACAGGACATTGTTTAGCTGTACAAAATGGGACTGAACACTATAGAATTCATGTTTGTCACAGGGTGCAGCAGAGCTTGTAGAACTGAAGTTCTCATTTTCCAGGTAGACTGCACAGTATCTCAGTGAATAGCTCAGTTGTTAATCATTTGAGGTTTTTAGAGTGCTAGCAAGCGTTACCTGAGAGATTAAAGACACTTCAGGAGATATACCTAAGCAGGAAAAGTTACCTGAAGCCTTAAATAGGCAAAAACCTGATTAAGCCATGACACAGGAGTGTCATTGCTAGTTTTGCTTAAGGCAGATGCTGTTATCAAAACAAATGGAAACATTTTTAAGAGGAAAAAATCATCAGAGCCTGTGCCAATTAAAAGATACTAGGAGGAAGTGAATGGTTTTCCACAGAAAACAATTTTGAGTATGTCTGTCTAGGTCCCATATTTATTAGTTAATCAGGATGCAATTACTTTTAAATTAGGCTTTGATTTTTATGCTTTGCAATACAAAAATAAGATTCTTAGCTTGGAAAAAAGAAAATTCAACCAACAAACGAGAAATGTCCTCTTTTTGAATTCTTAAGAAATCTCTGGTGAGACCTAATTGGTAAAAATGGAAAATGTCCAATCGCTTTCCCATTTTTTTTAAACACTAAGCCTTGTGATTTCAGAGGTAACAGTTTTGCAGGTATCAAAGACAGTCTGTGTGGAGCCACAGTGCAAGCTGACCATTGCCATGAGAAACAGTGAATCATCTATTATAAAAAGTTTTCAGGCTGTAAAGACTGTGCAGCCCCCTCTTTTTTACTTTTATTGCCAGCTTTTCTTATATCACTTTTTTCCAGGTATGTTATGTGAGGGACTTGTGGTAAGACTGGAGCAATTCCTACCATGACCAGCTGCAAGGTGCTGTTGGAACTCCTGGCCCTGATAGCAGCTAAGGGCTTAGATGTTGGTAGTCTTTGCCTAAATTAATGTCCCAGAGTCCAATGTATTTCCAGTTGGGAAAGTTTGCTGCATTTTCATACAGTAATTCATTATCAGGCTTGTTATAAGGATGTTATCTGGAAAGTCCAGAGGAGCACTGATCTACAAGAGTATTTTGATCATGTGCTATATTTAAAGGCATTAAAAGTCTTGAGGATTATTGAAGTCTTGAAGTATTCTTGAGCTTTACAGGCACGTGCCTGGAAACTGGTCCTGGAATTCTTCTCTTCCTTCAGCTTCCCACAGTGGAGCCATCATCTACCCCTTTCTTTTCCTACCTCTTCTAAATAGTGACAGGCAGCTGTAATATTTTCTAACAATTATTTCCTTGTGTTTCAAAATTATACATTTTTGGTTTCATGTATACCGAGGACAGCTACAGGATTTTCAGTGCAGGTGAAGAGTCTAGAGTCTAGAGTTCAGTCTCTTGTGTTCTCTGGCTATGCTTTGTTTGTGCAATGGTGAGATTCCATTTGATTCACCCCCATCCCCATTGTTAAATAGCATATCTTCATGTTTTAGCAACATTTGGGTTTTCAATCTTTTTTAAAATATTTGCATATTAATAAGTCATTGAAAAACATTATGTAAATTTGATATCATGATGAATTTATTATCTAATGAAATGGCCTTTAAGGGTAACTGTAGAAAGCTACTACCAGGGAGATGAAATTTACTTATAGTTAACTTTTCTGTTTTCCATATAGGAAATTCAGAAATGCCACTGAAATGGTGGAGAGGAGGCATACCTTCTTGGGCTTTTGGAGGAGTTGGTTTGGTTGGGTAGTTTGTTTTGTTTGGTGGTTTGTGTGCTTGGTTTTCTTGTTTTGATGTAAGATTTCTTTGTTTGATGTTGTCTGGTATTTTTGGTTTTTGGTGGGAGGGGTTTCTCTTGGTTTGGTATTTCTGCTGGATTAGCTCTCTGGTTTGTAATTGTGAGGTTAGAAATAAAAAAAATTCCCTGAGGATAGCTCTGGCTAAGGAATTTTACCTGTTAATGTTCTGAAGCCACTTCCTTTGGTGTTATTAAAGCTGCAAGTCACTGGCATGCTACGTGTGCTGGTTTGCAGTAGGCTCCTGTGGTGGTCATTCATAGATAGGCATGTGGAGTAGCATGGAGAATAGTTGACACCTTAATGGTCTGTTTTGATTGCTCAAGTGAGGACATAAAGCTGTTCCTATATCTGCATCCACAAAAATTTTGTGTTATGTAGAAAGTGTTCTCTTTACCAGGCAGTTGAGAGCAAGGAGAAGAGGTGGTGTCTTTCCATTTTTAAATTAGGAATGGACACCCCAAGACTGATTTAAAAATCTTAAGATCTCTCTTATTTGACCCTTTTTGAGGATCAAAATCTGACATTGTTTTCTCTGCATTTATCAAAGTGAGCTGAGGAAAAAAGCTCTAAAAGTGCAATTTTTCTGATCGCAGTACCTGGAGTTTCAAGAGGATGCTAAATATGGTGCAACATTAGAAAAATTCCATTGTTGGAACTTCTGCATTAGGTAGGTGGAGCCTTAGGTAATTATGGATGTGTTAGGCTGGAATTTTCAGGGATCTTCATGACAGCTGGAATTTTAAATCTCATGGATTTTATATCCTTTAAACTTTCCAGTTAGTTGTGGTAGCAACAGCATCTTGCACTACTTAGTTTTGAAAAAGATAAGCTGACCCTTAGACAGAAAAATTTGCACTGGGAGAGCTATTTCTGTCCCTGCTCACTGACAATGAACAAATAACAGCATTTCCATCATCAACAGTTCCTTTCCTTCTCTTTTCCACCCTCAGATTCCAGGGGTGGGTGGTGACAGCTTGAAGTGATTAGATATATTTTCGGATATCTATTCATTTAGAATTATAAAAAAAAAAATGTTTTTCCCTGCCACTACTAAATTATGAATTTTTTAAGTGTTTCTGTAGATGCTAAAGCTGCCACAGTTATTTATTTCTATTATTCACTCCAGTTTAAAACTTCTTCTGCAGTGTGTGTGTATGTTCCTTTTGTTTTCTCATTAAATGAACTTCTGCGAGGTCCAGATTACTGTACAAGTATTAATGGAAAACAAATCTTCCCATGCATGGACAGCCACACCACAAGTGGTGGGTTTTATTGGAGATTGGATTTCACTTAGTACAGCAGGGGACAGTATTCACAAAGAGCCTTGCCAGAGCATTGGCAGGGAGGCAGCTCTAGAGGCTGGAGCGAGGATCAGATGTCAACCCTTGTAGCACACACACATACACCAAAAAACCAATTTACTGGGGGACTAATTCTCACTTCCCTATAAAATTCAAAGTTGCAGTAAACTTCCCCAGGATTTTTTCCTGATTTATTGAGCTCCTGTATATCCATTCACAAAGGAAATGCAGTGCTGTATGAGTTGCACAAGGAATTGAATTGAATTGCAGCATGCATTTCTTGAAGAATTTCTGAATACAAAATAGTTAAGCAAAACCTCTGTATTATTTTTGACAAAAGAGAAAACATGAGCAAAAATAAAGGGCATCTTGTCCCCATGAGAAGTCAGGGGAAAAAAATTACCATTCCAGCTCATTCTCATTAGGCTAAGCTGCCCCAGTGGAGGAAACATTTACATTTCATATGATGAATTTATATACCATTATTGTGCTGGGATACAGGAGAATGTAGGTTAGAGTCTGTTTCTATACCCTTTGTGTTCAAATTTTCTTGACCTCACACAGCACAGAAAGCTTTTTACAGGTGTAGCTATAATATTGTCAGGTTTTGTAGTTAAATGAAAGTTTGTACCTTAATTCTATCCATTTTAATAATTTGCTATAGATAGTGACCAACTGTGAAGATTTGCTGTCCTGAATGCCTTTGCAGTATCAGTTCTACAGGAAAGACCATGGGTCAGCAAACAGGTTAAAAGTGAGATGATGAAACTGCTTTTCTTCTAGCTGAACTAAAGATTAAGCCTTTAGTCTTTAATTTTAGTCTTTAATCTTTGCTTAAAGATTAAGCAAAGACAACATAAGTAGTGAGGTTTAAAACACAGATGCTACCTGAGAAGAGCATGTTCCCAATACATTTTTGAGGATTTGTCTTTCAACTTAACTTATCTGTGATGTGATCTGAGGTCTTTTCCAAGCTCTCAGTATGAGTCTGTGTTCCCTATATCACCCTCTAGGTCTGATTCATAGAATTTTGTGAGCATTATGTGCTTTTCAAGAGCCCCAAAATGTCTCAGAAGGCAGAAGAGGCCAAAACTGCATCCCACTGACAGTTTCAGGGAACTCTACGACTTACCATGTCTAAGACAGCTAATATTTTTTAAAAAATTTAAAAATAAAAATCCTCCTGGTATAGTTGTACTGGGGGAAGAAATAGTGTGTAAAGCAAGCTTGGTTTATTTCCTTTTCATCAAGCATTCATTTTGAAGGGTAAGTCATCTCATTAGTGGGAGCCCATCTGCTCCCATTTCTTGCACGGTAGTCTGATTTGTGTGTGTTGTGTGTATGCACAAAGGATTTCAGTTTCAATCTTGTGTTAATTCCCATTAGACTTAGGCAGGAGGAAAAATGTAATGCTTCAGGAAGAGAAAAGTAAGTTGCATGCACACAAAAACTTGTCTGGAATGGTCTAACTTCTTCCCCTCACAGAGCAGCTATCAATGAATAATTAAAAATTTGCTTTTTTAAGTTGCAGTAATGATGGCTTGTATTGATTGCACCTGAGCCCTGATGCAAAGCAAAGCAAGATTTGTTTGTCATGCGGTTATATATTACAGTTTTTAATCCTATTTTAGGTTGTGCCCTGTTTAGTATGGAGTGACACCCTCCATACAGTGTTTCAGAGAGCTATTTGTTCTGTTGTCTTGAGTCTTGCAGTATTTTCATCCAGAAAAGTCTTATTACAGGACCTGTTGCAGCAGTGTCTGTTTTATTGCAGTGGAAAGGTCCTTCTGAGATCTGACAGAGGATGTGTTCATTTCTCATTCTTCCCACTTCTTTCTGAGAAATAGAAAGAATGATACAGCAATAGGACTTCTGTTTTCTGACTTCTGTTTTATTACTTAGACATTTCAGAGTTGATGTGAGCTATGATTTGAGAATTCCCAGGAGCACGACTGCAGCTTTTTCCCCTTTACCACCTGCATTTCTCAAAGTGCCACAGACTTTTATTACAGCCCTATTGGAAATCTCAGGAGTGCCATTCACTCAGAACAGATTGATAGTGTTTTCAATCCTGTGGTCTTAAGAAAGTATAACCGGTCTCATTTTGGTTCATATTATAAAAAGCTGATCATGTTATTAAGATGCAAATGAATCTATTTAATGACAAGCCTTTAATAATGATAAACAGCCTACTCCCATTTGTCACAGATGTGTTATCTTTTTTATTAAAACCCCTTTGCTCTCTCATACATTAAACTTTGAATTTCTAAGGTCAGATCAAGGATGTTCATTGATATTACTGTGCTTGGAAGAGGAAGAAAAAAGTATGAGATGTATGGGTCCTACTTCTATAAAAAATGAAGATCTCTTCTGTGTTTCCTTTGTGTCTGAAATGAAAATGAGGGCTGTCAGTTCTGTTCTACCTAATACATGTTCATATTGTGTAATCCTGTTTCCAGCAGCTCTGCAGTGGGTTACAGTCAACTTTCTTGAGAAGATTTTTATCTGCAGTCGCATGTGCTGGAAGCTATAATTATTTTTTTTTAAATAGAAGCTGTAAAATTTATGTTTAGGGGATGTCTTTTAAGTGCAGTAGACATGGATACATCACAGTAAAAATAGCTAGGAATTAGGCAGTGGCTGAAGTTTTGTCCAGCAGTGACTAGTAGCTTTGAATGCTTCAGTTCTGGAGCACCTGGGGCCCTAAGTCCAGGGGCTCAATTTTCAGAGTGTTGAATCACCTTGTCAGAAACCAGGGCCTTTGCACCAGGTAGAGTACCAGAAATTAACTTTTAAAAAACAAGATTAATGCACTCAGTAGAGATTTGGTAGAGATTTTTTCTGCTCTGGAGAGATTTACAGTTCTCTTTGAAACACATTAGATTTGAGTACAATTTTTTCCTCTAGGAAAAATGTAACAGTGGCAGTATTACATATGATGAAGTCATTACTTATGGAGATGAAATTTCACTATTGTACCAAATTGAAATCATTGTGCTGAGATCCTCTTCAAGGAAAATACACAAGCCTATCAGTATCTCATTTCACCTTGATTAAGGGGAAATACAACCTCCACAAATGGGAGAGATGGGAAAATCCCAAGGAACTGTAGGAGCGCAGTGTTATAAGGAAGATTACAAGGAGAGCAGAAACAGAAGGAGGTGTTAAGTGTATGATGCAAATGGATGCTGACTGCTTGTAACAATAAAAAGAAGTTAGTTTTCCATTAAATTTTAAGGGTTTTTTGGTCTTTCCTTCCTGCCTCCTACTTTTAAAGTTGTTCTGTTTCATGGTGTGCATTGATCATTTGGCTTTGAGATAACTGATTTCTGACAAACTAGTTTAACTTTTGTGTTGAATGAAAATAAATTTCAGTAGATACATGCATATGGCTAGAAAAGGAATGAAAATATGGATTTTGTGATGGTAGGAGCAGAAATCAAATTGATCTGGGCCTCTCAGAAGAACAGAGGAGCAGGTGTGACAGTGTCACAGCTGGATCAGTAACTGATACAAATGTGGCTAAGATGGCAAAGGGGAAGAGCTATTTTGTGTAAAAATGTGTTGAGTCTTCCTAATGTTGAATGCTTGTAGGCTCATGCTGATTTATTAAATGATGTAGATTTGCCAGCTTGAGCTCACAACTTCACTTCCACTAATGAAATTTAATTCTTCAGTGTATGACTTCTAATTGGCAGGTTTATAGCCTGCATGGTATTGGCACTCAGGGCAGGAGCCAGATGTTGCTAAGGCAGGTGTCACAAAAGATTCTCTAAATCAAATCCTGGTAGTTAGGGACCTGTTTCTAGTCCAGCTTTCACTGAATTGAGGCACATTTATGTGAGGTGCAATGAAGGTTATGGTTGCCTAAATATTCTTGTAATGACTCCTAACATTTCTGCCTTCTTGGAAACCTTTAATGTTTGTTATGAAGCATTTCAGGTTATTTCAGTGAGGGTTTTGTCTTTTTTTCTTGGGGCTTTTAGTAAGACATACCTTAATATCATAACCCAGCTACTCCAGAGTAACTCAAGGCCAGGGCAGTAATTCTCCTAGTATTTTGTGAATTGTTAGTGCCAAGGGAGATGAGGCCAGGTGTGGGTAAAAAGCTGGCCAGAATCACTTAAACAAAGCTTAGCAGCCCCTGGAGTGGGGTGCTGAGTGGGGTGTCTGTGGAAGTGCCTTGACTGCTCCAGACAACTTTTGTCAGGCTCTGAAGAAATTGGATCAGGGTGTAATGGCACAACTGGGCTGGGGAGTAGAAGAACACTTGTGTAGAGAGTGGAGGTGGTGTCGAGCAGAGGAAATGTCTCTTGGGTAGCTAGAGTTAGGTCTCAGTACGTGGAGCTGCCTGGGGAGCCAAGGCATTCTCCTCTGAGAATGGAGGCTCTGTGCAAAAGATTACAGAGATCTCTTGGGGATCTCGTGTTGGATTTTTGCCTTGAATTACATGTGGATTCTTTCCCTTCCTTCCCTCTTCCTTCAAAAACAAAAGACAAAAATGAAAATAAGCATGCAAGTAAACAATTTGGGGAAAGCACTAAGCAAAAACCTACAAGATGGAGTCTAATAAGTAATTATTTTAAGATAGGGTCATTTAGTGAGACTAAAAAATTGTGTGAATGAGCTATGGCACAGGTTATTGAAAGATCATAAGAATCTTAAGCTAGATTTAGAATTTTGCTTTCTTTTAGGGCCCAGCACAATTCACAAGGAAGGACTGATGAAGCATAAAGGGGCATATTCTGCTTATGGTTGTTTTTTATTCCTTTCCCTTGGGCTAATCAAGTTCAGAGGTAAAATAAAATGAGGATTTGGAAATAAACCCATGAATTGTTGTGGAAATTATTTGTTTGGCTGCACTCTGCAATTATGTTTGAAATACTTTTTTGTTCTTTGGAGACATCTTGCTAGGAAAAGATCTGAGTACTGACTTACACTTTTTGTCTGGTGATACTACCCTGAATATTCACTTGAGTCTGCAGCTAAAATGAGATTAAACAACTGCAAATGTACTGCATTTTTAAATCCTATATATTTACAAAAATTAACTGGTTCATGCCTAATTTCATCCTCTTTTTTTATAGAGGTTGTTTTTTGTGATGCAACAACTATCTTAACTAGATAGAAAAGGAAAATTCCCTGAAGCTGCTCTGTTTGCTTCCCAGTATGAATGGGAAAAACATCTCTTTTAATTTGCTATGCCAATGAAAAAGTTGAGAATACTTATTCAGCAAAGGCAGTTTATCTCATTGTCTAACTGTATCTTAAGCAAAAGCAGGATTGGAATCCATTTTACTTAATTCAAAGCTACCTGACAAGTCTGAATGTAATGTTAACTTACATTGTGAAAGTTGTAGGGGTTATAACACAGTTACCTGTAGCATGCCAAATTTAGGTACTTGCTTGACACCTAAACCTTATACACCTTCCAATTGCTTCATTAACCTGAATGAAGCATTTATAATCTAAATAGTTCACACAAGTTCTTAGAGGTTTTGAAAAACCTCCTGGGAGAACCTTTACCTCAGGCTCTTAGCTGAGCACACACACACAGACATGCCCCTTCAGGAGACAAAAACTTTAGTTCCCTTTATTTTAAACATAGGAGGAACATACAAAATTATTGTAGGAGAATATGAATCTGATTAACTGTTGGAAGTTGAGTAATGCTGACAGTTGGGCATGGGCAAAATTGTCCATGAATTCGCAATCAGAGGGGAAATGGTTACAAATCTAGTGGTTCTCCAGATGATTTATAGAATATAGACTAACACTCTGTTCCAATGAAATCACAGTCCACTTGAGATTACTCTCACATCTTCTTATGAAGAGTACTTTTAAGAGGGAGCATTACATCAGTGATAATTGCTTGTCATTGTTCAGAAAATGCTAAGCTGCAGCAACAGACCATGAACTCGTGAGTATTCTGTACTCAGAACATTTGTAAGATAGTCCCATGGGCCGCATTTTTAAATTTGACTTCAGTTATTATTTAACTTCATCTTACATTTTGTAGGAGAGCTTAACAAAGCATAATAATAAGAACAACAACAATAATTTATTATTTTTAGTCCTGTGTCTGCCTATTACTCTTCAGTGTATTTTTTATCAGGTTCATATATTACACATAGTATTTAATCACCTGTTTTCTAATATTCATTTAGTACAAGCATCAAGATAACTCAAGTGAAACTGGCTGGTTTGCTTTGATCTTTAGTGCTCACTATTGCCAGCAATAAATGCCCTTCCACTGTACTATGTTAAAACTTTTATTTTGAGGGAACAAAAGGTAGTGAACAAAAAGAAACTGTCTTAAACCAAAACCCACCATAAATCAATACAGGGCAGGTTCTTTCACTTGTTACCTGACAACTGATGCAGAGCGGACCCAATGGGTGCTGTCTTCATCATGGCCTACATTTAGAAGTGACATGGACAGAAAAGGGTGCTCATTATTACACTAAATGGCAAAGGAATCAATGCAGCATGCTCATCATGTGCAGGAAAGGTGATACAGAACTTAAGGCTGTCCTGTACAGCCTCTTCCCAAAGGCAAAGTCAGGAGCACTGCTCTCTGGCCACTGCAGGGAAGCACATGTTGGGTCTGCAGTACTACTCTGTGGAGCAGCAACAGATCAGCTCTGGGAGTCAATGCTTCTCCAGCAGCCAGAATGGCACTGGGGTGCCCCAAAGGCAGACTTAGAAGAAAACTGGGGTTCAAAGGAACATACTTCTTTTTTACACATATGGACCTTTGAATATAAGCCTTTGCTAGTCCCCCCTATACCTTGGAGCTATGGAAATTCAGCATCTCCCCACAGAATGAGTATGTTCTCTCTATAAAATTCATAATGTCCTGTGTCAGAGCTATCATCATTTGCACACAAGCAGAAGTGAAGGAAGAGGTGTGTGAAGGTAGACACAGTGGGAAGGCACAGCCTGTGTTTCCTACAGCTGCTGAGGGACTTGCATTGGGTGAGTAATGCAGAACCTGGATGCCAGGCTCTGACTACTGTACACAAGGAAGATTTGAAATAGCAGACATTAACATAATCACTGTACTAGACAGGCATATTAGTTCACTGAACTTCTATCTTCATTAAATTTGTATTTCATTACTTACACTTCTGACAAGGAAGTGTGGATGTATGCAGCCTACTTTTGCTAAGTGTTTTTATGTATTAATTTCTGTCAAATAACTACTACTATTTTAAAATATTTATTTAAAAGTACACCATGTCTTTTTCAGGCTTGTTCAAATGAGTCAGCTCAGACATTTTATATCTTTTCCCACATAATTTCAATTGTCCACTTATGAGTAGTTAAAAGTAAGCCAGAAATTGAACTGCTTAAATTTTTAGGGAATACAAATATAGAAGTCTTAAGCAGGGTGTTAGTAATTTATTTTTATTTCTGTGTAATTTCTGTGTGTTTTAATGAATTTAACCTTTTCTCTTTTGATATAAGGGTCTGAGAAAATCAAAGACCAAATGTGTGAGTAATGATTTTACAGCACATAGCAATAAAATAAGATTCAAGCTACATCCCAAGATTTTGGAAAAATAAAATGAATACTTTAAAAGCAATTTGGCTGAACATTATAGCATATGAGCTGTCTTTTAAAACAATTGTATATGAAACATGCCTTGGGGTCTGTTTTGTGTTGTTCCTTATATTGCAGGAGGAAAATAAATGTTGTAGATACTGCTGGGGTTTATTTTGCAGGACTGGGACAAGAGGCACTATGCTGAATTTCAGCTGTTGCAGTCCTGGAAACCTCAAGGACTGTCTTTATGGTTTAGGGTTTCTTTTAGTGTTTGTCTCTGAGATGTCTATGATAGAGTATATGAATTATGCATAAGACAACCCAATTTAATACTATAAAATGCAGTTTCCCCATTTAAATTTCTTCATAAAGTTCTTCTGTTGTCTCAATGGAGACTGCAATCTGCTTGTGCTTATGTTTCTGGATGTCCTGATGTCAGAAGGATAAACAAGAAATACTCTTCTTTCCTGTTTATCTAAACTATGGCCTGCTGATAAAAAAATCAAGGAAGAGCCTGCAATACACTGAGTTGCTTTCTTCCACTAGTCTCTTAAGAATCTTACTTACAGACCAATATAAGGTTTAAAACAGTTTTTATCTTGGGTTTACTTATGAAACTTAAAAATAATTTGGGTAGTCTGGGCATCCCTAATATTCAGGGTGTATTTTAACAGCTCATTGAGGGTATCTATCATATCATCTCTGGTTTTACCTGTCAGACTGGTGGCTTTCTCTGTCATCTCCAAATTAAAAAAAACAAACAACCTTTTCAGAAGAAAGAGACACAGCTTTACTAAAGATATAGGATGGGAGGTGGCAAGAACTGTGGGAGTATCAGCATGCAGAAGAGTAGGTCTCTTGTAGATAAAAAAAGCAACCACCATATGGGGCAGTTGTTTTCTTCAGTGAAAATATGCTTCTACTGTTTTTCATTGTGAGAATTTGCTGGTGTTGTTGCATTTACCAGCTTCTCTTTGACAACCCACAGAAACAGTTCCAGGATTGATGATTTTCATCATCTGAGTCTGCTTCATTGGCATATCATAATGAACTTCACTCCATGTGGTGCTGCTTTAGATATTCAACACAACACAAACTCAAGTCTCATGCTACTTGTTGTTTTTGCTTTAAGATGTGAGGTTGTTTTAACACCATGACTCTTGAAAATAATTCTTTATCTTGTCATTAGGGCTTGCTTTTTCTTTAGGTTTTTTGCCTTTGCATATTTCAGCTTTTTGACTTCATATTTTTAAGTTTTATTCCACACTTTGAAAGGCAAAGTTTTTTTTATCCTGTTTTATCAAAAGAAGGAGCCAAATGTTACTTATTGTCTATCTGAGCCTGTCCTTCCTAATATTTTGGGTACATTAGTCAATTTCAACCCAAAATAACAAAGAGAAGTGTGAAGTTATAAAAATATAGAGAAAATAGCTTTCTAAAAACAGTAGATTTTTTTCCTTCAGTGTGAGGAACATCTTTGTAGTGATCTGAGTCTTAGACACCAGCAGATTCTTGTGGGATCTTGGGGATTTAAATCCCCAAGGTCTAAATCCACAAGAAGACAATTCTCATCGATCCTTCTGGAAACTAAAATAAAATCTTCCATAATGTTTATTTCCATTATGTTATTGATTTTTTTTTATTTTGGGCTTCAGGTGAAAGTTTAATGTGGCTGCCATCACAGACCAAAAATCACTGCTGACATTTATAATGTAAATATTGATAGTAGGTGACACAAATGACTCCACAGTAGGGAGAAAGTGCACATGAAGGCTGGAAATTCCATTGATGTCCTGGCATTTACCATGCACCACGTCTCTGAGGTCAGTTTCATGAACCTCCAGGTCTGATGGGTGTAAGTTTTCAGCAAAAGAGAAGATGGATAGGAAATTGCATGAGACACAAATGTGACTACAAATCCTTTGTGTGGGAAGTGAAGGAGTTGAGAGACATTCTGAAGTGGTGGCTGTCAAGACAGGTAAGGTCAGCACAGTGAGGATTAAAGGAGAATACCAAAGTTATTAAATGCTGACATAGTATAATGGTCTCCCACTGGCATATCAATGTGGAGTTATTTGTGGGTAATTAATGTCAAAGCCAGGCAGAGATGTTTGTGTTTGAAGGAGATATTGATCCTCTGGCACAGTACCAGCATATAATGACTCTATTTCCCTTACACCAATTGATTGGGGCACCATCAATTATTTTATCTGATGGATGTTGGTGCAGTAGAGGGACAGTTGGTTGCTATAACATTATTGAGTTGCTTGATATAACACTGATCTCTTCAGTTGGTTTATACTTCCTCTAGATCATAGCCAACCATGAAGTGCCATGTACAAAATATGCAATTTTTATTTTATGAAGATTAAAGTAATAATTATAAGAAAAAATAATATATATCTGAACACTTGATTACAGGAAACACTTGTGCCTCTAGAACTTCCTCACATTTGCTTCTGCTTCTATGCAAAGGGATCAAAAGATGAAATTTTACCCTTGCAATTGGTGCAATGCAGAGGAAAGTGTTGATTCCCTTAGGAAAAGCAGAGTCCAGCCTAAGTTGAATCCATAGAAAATTTTTTACATAGGGTCATGGGAGTCCAGCATGTAAATCTAAGCTGCCAAAATGATTGATGAGAACTCTTGCAAATACAACAGTAAGCCTGAGCAAGATTGGATAAAGTCTGGAAGAACTGACCTGTCAGCCACTCTTCTTGGAAGGTGAGGTACAAGTTGAACACTATTTAGACTTCAAAGATGTGCCCTCCTGAGTTCACCAGGAGATGGATGGGCTTTTTAGGAGAAGTGAAGTTCATCAGTTCTTTTTCTGTGAGAACACCTTCTGGAAATGAGATCTAGAGAGCAGGTTTCCCACTTAGATGTTTATGACAGGTCCTGAACATACAGAGATTTGGGGCAGGGGGTGCATTGTGGGGTTTATTTTTTGTTTTGTTTTGGTTTTTTGCTTTGTATGCAGGGGGTTGTTTGTTTGTTTATTATATGGTGGGGATACTTTAGGAAGGCTTACAGGCCAAGTCAACCTGTGATAAAAAAGATCTTCATGCATCTCAGTCTTATGGCTCCCAATTGGCAGATTACCTTCATCAGCTTTAGTGTTGTTATCTTTTTCTCAGACACAGGCTAGGCCAGTCACTCACAGTGGTCAGAGACTCTCCCATCCTTTCTTCTATCACTGAGCTTGTTGGGCTCTATCTAATGCTCCTCCCTTCTGTATTGTTAAAAATCCCCAACACTACCAAAAAGAAACACCTGAAGAAAAACAGACAACAAGCAAAAACCCCAGTTTAGCAACACTAACATGAATAATCTAAAGCATATCATATCTATGTTACATGGATCAATAAAAAGTGTGAAGTGATTTATGCTCAGGGACACCTGCTTTGCTTTCCTCCACCCTCAAAATGATCCAAAAAGTTGTGAGAAGGTTTGAGAAAAGAAAACTTAGATCAATATTATTTTATATAAAATAGAAAAAAAAATCACAGAAACTTAAAAAGTAAGTTACCAGTTTTACTGAGATCACAGTCTAGGATGTTCTCAGAAGTTATTCTTTATCCTTCTTTCATGTGTTAACTAAGATACTACTTACTGAGTCTGTATATAATTTCATCCTTTTCCTGCAGACCAGATCATGGAACTTCCCATATATCAGTTTTGGCAAAAGTTTTTTCTCCATATGAATAACTGAATCCTGAATGTAAGCCTGTATAATTTCACTTGGATTGCTACCAATTAGTCCTACACACCATAAGAAAGACCTCCGAAAGTACTATAATAAATGCAGGGCTCAAAATATATTCAACTGTTTTCTGTGCAAGAGCACTTCATCTTCTTTAGACTTTATAACAGACTTAATCAAAACTGAATATGCAGAGGGAAAAAAGCCAGCCCATAAAGCAATGTATTAATGCTGTTCTTCAAACAGTGTTGCCAAAGACTTCCTGACACTTGTCTGTTTCAATATATGTACAATAACAAAGTTTTTATGTGAATAGACTCTTTGACTTTAGATACTTGCTCTTCGAATTAATTAGAAGGTATTCCTATGGAAATGTCTGCAAGATATTCTCTGTCTTGAGATAGATTAATGCTAGTAGAACTGGAGAAGTATTTCTCACATTCTCTTTTCCTTCTTCTATCATTAAAATGGTTTGTTTTGATGTTTCAGGTCCCTGATCACAAGTGCCATGTGGTGTTTCTCCTTTTTAACTGTGTCAAGCAATGCTCTACCTTTTTCTGTGAATAATTCTGTTGTGCCTGCTAGTAGAGCAGTATAATTTTTTTTTCTTATTTTTCAATCTCTTAGGCAGGAGGATTTGAGTCATAAGAATGGCTTGTAACCAGCAAATATACAAATAACTATTTTCTAAAGTGGAGGAAGAAAGTTTAAAAAGAAAAAGCAACCAAACACACACTCACACACACATACCACCTCTCTCTAACTGCTTCCTTTATCCACCCCCACTGAATTCCCACCACAAAATCTGTGCTCAGGACTCTCTGGGTCTCTTTTTGTTCCTGTTTAGTCTTGTGTTTATTAGTAGTGGGCTAAGCCCAAGTACTCTTTCACATGACTTAGACAGTACTTGGGCTACTTTATAAAAAAAACACCCCTCCTATGTGCCAGTGCTGCTGCACTTCTGAACCAGACTTACACCTCCTCTGTGTGTTGGAGGATCTACTGGAGTTTGACCTGCACATAACTGAGACTTTCTGTTTTGGGTGTGATAGCAGCTGACTGCCACAAACATTACCTGTTCCCCATTGCTGCCTTCAGGGAACAAGCAAAATTGCTGCTACCAGTGCTCATGTGATTCAGGAGCCTGTGGGTTCTGCTGCTCTTGGCTTTAGATGATACTCGTGCTGAAATATAATTGTTTTAATCTCTTGGGAGAGGAAGAGATTCCAGCCCAAGCACTGAAGCTTGACATCAGTGTCAGGAGCCCTGCCAGCAGATTCCTCCTGTGGAAATAGGCACAGTGCAATGGAGATCCAGTGTCTCAAGGTACTGATGGTGAGGCCTGATCTGTTGTGAAAATAATTCACTGCAAATTTTCATGGTTTTACCTATGTCTTTGGTATTATGAACAGATTAATACTGCTGTTCTAGAGGAGTTCTAGAGGAGTAGAGATTATCGTTACATGCTATTCTAGAGGAGTAGAGATTATCATTACATTTTGCATTCCTTCTTCAATTAAATCTCATTGAAAGGAAGCTGTCATTATCTGGCAGGAAGTTTGCGTTCTGTGGAGTCTCTGCAGTTTGTTTTAAATTGTGTGACCTGCATATCTTTTTTTGGGAGATTTCTTTTCACCTGTGAACTTTGTAAGTCCTTTGAGAGCTTAGTGTCCATTTCTAGACATCCCGATAGGATTACTCAAGTAAATATTTATCTTTGAACATTTGAATATTTATCAACTATTTGAACAATATTTGGTAATATGCTTTTATTTGAAAATAGGAAAAATGGAAGAAAGATCATGCACAGCTATGTTTCCATCTCTCTCTGAAGGAATTCTAGCTCTTCTCAGTCAAGTTCAGGAAGGGCTCCAAGATAGTGCCAGCCATTTGCTTTTATGGTATTATGCATAGGTAAAATGTATTTTTTGTGTTATTCTGAAACAGGCAAAGTTTGTTAAGAGAAGTAAATTTTTTTAGGCTAGTGGATAAAAAAAGTTTTTACAAAATAATATGACAAGCTTTTAGCAGAAAGCATGCTGCATTTCTCTGATTGTATCAGAAACAAAAGAAATGTTCCCAAGCGTGCAAGCTCTTCCTTAAACCTGGAAGTTGGCTGCTTATCTTTGACAAGCACCAGTTAGTCTAGTATAATTGTCCCACTGCTCTTCCTCTGTTTGTATGTCTGACATCTGAGAGCTCTGTCACTGCAGGTTGGAAGATACCACTTGGGGAGACCAATAATGAGAGAGAAAGGCACAAGCACAGACAAACACACACGCCTGCAGGGCTGCATCAGCTCTGGGGTCCCAGCACAGGAAGGACATGGACCTGTTGGAGTGAGTCCAGAGGAGGCAACCAAGACAATTAGAGGGATGGAACAGCTCTTGTACAAGGAAAGGCTGAGGGAATTGGGATTGTTCAGCCTGGAAAAGAGAAGACTTCAGGGTGACCTAATTGCAGCCTTCCAGTATCTGAAGGGAACCTACAGGAGAGATGGAGAGGAACTATTTACAAGGGGGAATGGATTCAAACTGAAAGAGAGAAGGTTTAGATTAGATATTAGGAATAATTTCTTTACTGTGAACGTGATGAGGCACTGGTACAAGTTGCCCAGAGAAGTTGTGGATGCCTCATCCCTGAAAGTGTTCAAGGCCAGGTTTGCTGGAGCTCAAAGCAGCCTGGTCTAGTGAAATATATCCCTGCCCATGTTGGGGTTTAGAACTAGATGACCTTTATGGTCCCTTCCAAACCATTACATGCTAGGATTATTTAGATGAAGCTTGAATCTTTAATGTCCAACTCATTATTATCAGCAGAGTTTACCAAATTGCAGGCAACTTCTCTGCCATGAGTCATCCAAAATGGGAATCAAAACCATTCATAATTAAAAAAAAACTGCTTAGAAGATGCTTCAAAAAAATAAACTTCTCTTGTGATATAAATAGTCCTTTTTTTTTTCACTGATATACCTATCACAGCTAAAATACTTCTCATGGAGATGTTGTTGTATAATAAAATAAGAAGATTTATGACATAAGCATGCATTGGACTACTCTGCTTAGTTCTGTCATTGGATCAGAGTTAGTTTGCTTACCTCATGGCTCTTCTGGGACATTTTCATATTAAGCAGGTGTTCTTTTGCACTCTGTTAACAAGCAGGTTTTCTATTTCAGGCTTTTTTTTTCCAAATATGAAATTTGAAGTAACTCCTAGCTTAGTTTGGCAAGAGTTTTAGAGCAGCTGGAGACCTGTAGTGACCCACAGTAGCACTGTTGCTCAGCATGGGGAAAATGAAGGTTTATAGGCAGTGAACAATATACTCAGTGCACAATTAAAGAATCGTTTTTGTGTCAGATTCAGTACTAGATGTGGCAGCACCATCATTGTGGGTTGCATGGCTGAGGTTAACATTTCCCTGCATTTATGTAATTTAGAGATTTACTAAAAAATAATGCATCAGCTTTCAAATACTGGTGTTTAAATGAGAGGTGACTATTAAGACTCTCTGTGATGATTTATCAGAGAGATAATCTCTTTAATAGGAAAATATCAGTAAACTATTCAGTAAGTAATCTATTTAGTAAGAAGAACTATTGTGCCTCATTTCTATCTTCCTGTTCTTTTTTCTATTTAGTAGGGGTCTAGGTTGGAGCTGACTTTTACACCATTTTTCTGGGGTGTTGGAGTGCTAATTTGTTAGAATAGCTGAGTGTTCTGCCTCCCATCAAGCCAAGACTGAATTAATTGATTAGTGCCCAGGACAAAATATTTTCTGGTAGATACTGGAAGAGATACCATGACAAGTGAAATGTATTAGACCATCTGAACAATCACTCTCAGAGGAAGAAAGGAAACATTAACCCTATTCTATACTCAGAGAAATGGAGTTGTGGTGTTCCATTCTTATCTTAGAGAGAAAAAGTCAAATCATTTCAGTCCCAGTTTATGTATTCTGGTCCACAGCTGATAAGCAAAACCTACTGTAGATGATGCTGGTTTTGGTCCACTTCTACACTGCAGAGCAGGTGTGAGCTTTGTTGCCAAAGGTTGGAGGGTATTGTAGTGTTTGCCTGAAATTCCAGCCACTTCAACTGAAAGCACAAAGTTAGAAATTCTTAATGTACTGACACTTTCAAAGGTGGTCACATGAGAAAAGTAGTTGAAACTGGGAAAGGAGAAAAAGTAACAATGCAATATTTGTAATAGTTATAAAACTGTCAGAAACAGTGTGTGAGTGCAGGGCAGATTCCTTAGTTTACTTTCCATTTTTGTACATTTAATAGTGCACTGAATTATTGTTCGTTAAGACGGCAATGTCATAATGATTGTTTAAATGTTCTGAATTGTCCCTGAGTTGCCTAATGCTCACTGTGACTGATGATGTAACACCCTCACTAGTGCAGTTTAGTTTCAGTAAAGTATTACAAAGGTTTAAATATGGCACTGTGCAGGATGAGCAACTTCTTTTTCTTAAAACAGAAGGATTTTTTTTGTGTATGCCTTTTATGGTCAGTGCATTTTCTTACTGTAGATTCAGTGAATCAACATTAGTCAAAGTAAGGTAGGGCAAATGAATGCAGCAGTTCCATGATACCCAGACACGAAGGGGTAGCTGGTCTGGGTTTAATGATAAATGCAGAAAATAGCACTACCACAGAAGTGAAAATGAGGGTTAGAACTGGATCACTGCAGGTAGACACAGTGTATATTCCCATTCATGGATTTATTGAACTACATCCTTAGACTAATCACTGTTCTTTTCATGCAGGAGAAGGCTCGAAACCTTTTCATTTCTGGTCTAAATATATTCCAGACATTGTTTAAATCTGTAAATCTTTGTGCCAGATTTGTTCTTTACTTAACAGGTATTCTCTTTCTGTTTCCCTCCTCTCCCCCATGTATTTGTATTATTTTGTTTCAACCTTCACTGTGCCAAAGTAAACCAACATAGACATTTCAGTCTGTTTCAATACCACTTGCTGGCCATTTTAGGATCTCTTCCTTCTGTGTTCTCATTTAAGTCCCTATATCTTGTGTATGGGTGCACAGAATTGCAGGTGTTATTGCCGTTTGTGTATTACCAGTGCCCTGTATCACATTATTTTTATACTTCATTACCATGCTAGAAATTTCTTACTGATTATGTTTTAGGATTACAGCTGCTTTTGTCGTAAGGATGGCTCTGTCTACAAATTGTCTTTTTTCTACTCTTTTTTTTTTTTACAACTGATGAGTCTCAGATTAGAGCAGAAATCCTTTTTTTTACTCAAAATCTTTTCAGTGCCATACCATTCTGATTTCTCTAGGCCTCAAAGTCCATTATTTATGACAGTCTGATCTTCTCCCATGATACCATCAGCAATGCCAGTTTTGAGCTCCAGCAAATTTTGTAGAGTTACTCTTAGATTTTTGTGCCAAAGTGATTAACAAAAATCTGGAGTCTGAGACTGACTTTTGAGAAATTCTAGCAGTACTGCCCTTAGTTTGATACCTCCTCTTTTCTTTTTGTCATTTCCATACATGGTCTGCACCTCACCCCCCACGCTGATTCTTGTCTCAAATCCTATTTTGTCCAGATGAATTACTGATTTTCTGCCTGGCACACAGAGTTATATCAAAATACTTTTCTTAAGTCAAATGCAGGAGAGCTAAATCATCTGCTGTGCTGATAAAGCCCACCACATTTCACCCATGAGAAACAAGAGTTATTTTGCCAAAGATTAGATGAATCAGACTTGATCCCTTCCTGGTAAGCCTGTGCAATACTTATTCCAGTCTCTATTCACCTCAATATGTTCTTACTTACTTTCAAAATTTGTTCTGAAGCTGTGCCTGCTATTGAGATCAGCCATGACAGTAACTAATTTCACCTTTCCCTCCTCTCTTTGTTAAGTATAAGCCTTGTGTTTGCTTTTGTATTCCTCTTGCATGACAAAGTTATTAAAAATCTGCCTTGCTTGCAAGGCCTTCTGTAGGTCAGAGAGAATGGACTTCATGAGAGAAAGGGTGTTTTATGGTGAAGGAAGTGGCAGGATTTCAAGAAAGAGGATGTTTCAGATAAATCAGATTCTTTTGCAAATTATATAACAGTAAGTTTGGCACATAATTGGGGTGCCTTCATGCTGGTAGCTGTGAAAACTGGAGTTTCTGTTAGACCTGAAGCCTTCATGAGGGCATCAAGGAACTGTGGCTATTTACAAGTGTGAGCACCAAACTGGGGGACTGAAGTCTCAGTGTGACAGGAGCAAGGTCCTCTGCTGCCCATTCTCTGGGCCCAGGGGAGACCAGGCCAGGCACCACATCAGGGCTGTGGCACAGAAGTGTGGCACCCCCGAGTGGCTTTGTGTCCCTAACTGTATGTCCGATTTGCTCTTTTTGGGAGGTGGCAGAAATCCCTCCTCTGCTGGCGTGGGTGTCCACTGCAGCCCAGCTTCATGTGGAATGACACTTGTGCTGTCAAAACCAACTGATAGCTTGGTTCTTCACATCTTAAAAACCTTAAGTGTGCTGGTTTTACTTTCAAAGAAATTTCCCTCATGTCATTCAAGAATGAGAAGAAAAAGAAGAGGGCTGTAAGTTTTAGCTTCCTGTTAAATCTATTAGGGAAAAGTGGAACCCCTTTCATCTCATTGTGTGAGGAGGTGTTGACCTCTGAAATATAAATGGGTAACAAGAAGAAATCGGTTGAGTCTGCTCTGTAATGGTTCCAGTTTAAGGTGCAACTCATCTGCTGTACTCTGGGAGTGGGATTGGTGCTAACGCTATGTTTGGGAAGCAAGAGACAGGAGAGGAAAGGGAAAGGGAAGGGCTCTGACCCTGTGACAGCCAGATCCACACAGGCACATGGAGCAGTTTGACTGCAAGTTTTCTCCAGCAGGAGCAGAAATATTTGCCATGAGCAGCTTATAGTTGTCCAGGCTCAACAACCTGCAACTGGGGATAGAGTGTTTCTACTTTCAATTGAGCCATTCTGCTGAGCTGCCAAGAGCAATGAACTTCTAAGTTTGTGCCAGTTCCTGCTCAGGAGATACTTCCAGATATTGAACCAGGTTGGGTTCCAGTTTAAAAATAATCCAAATACAATCCCTAAACCAAAATCACAGAGCCTTAGAATTCAATTCAGTTCATACTCTCTGTAATTCCTTGCTGGGAAAAACTCCTGGCTGCTGAATTTTAATTTAACATAGGAAGAGTTTCTACTGCTTTTTACAAGTTTAAATGGGAAGGAGTAGACACTTATTTTTCTAAAAGCATCAGGCTGGTGCTTCTTTTGCCTCAGTAATTTTGAAACCATCACATCCAACCTGTCCTATTTGCAGTGAAGAAATTTAGCTATTTCTTCAAAAAACTATTTAAAATCTCAATTATTTATTGATGGTTGGTTTGGAAATGTTATTTCTCTAACTTCTCACAGTAGACTGGGAAACACTTTCCTCTTCCAGATGTATTCCTTCACAATTTTTGAGTTGATGCTAATAACCTGTGTATGATGTCACCAATGGTCAGATTCAGTCAAGAAAAATTGGAAAATGCTTTCTTAGGGCATGATGGTATTTTTTCCAGATGAATATATATATTGTTTAGCTTGTGTTATGAATGAGTCTATTTTAATAAAAGTGAGGATAGTTCACTTGCCCCATATGCAATATCTCTTGAGACATGAGTGGGAGAATGCTTTGTAAAAAAACAGCCAAGCAATAATCCTAAATTCTGAGAACTAATTTTAAATTGAAATGCAGAAACAAAGAGTGGTCCTATATATACAAGATGACTTTCATGTTCCTGTCTGAAATTGCTAAGTGTCTGCAGTGGGAGTAATAGGACAGAATTTCTAAGAAGGTTAACTTAGATCCTTTTTCAAGTACAGCCATAGTCCAACTGAGAAATTTCAGCTGAAGGGTTTTGCTTACCTCTTTTTTGTTGGGTTGTTTGTTCTGAGAAATTATTTTAATCTTTCTATGTCTCTATTCTGTGATTCTCATGCATACAGACTTATTTCTGGAGTGAATGATTGTACACTTGATCAAACAAGATCCTCAAGGAAAAATTAGGCAATTACTCATGGTCAGGATATGGAATAAGTGATTGAAAAGATGTAAATGTATTCAGGAACCTCAAGGCATGATGAAAAAATTATTTTATTCAATTCTTGTAGTCAACAAGGGCAAAACAAATAATGGATTTACAATACAAAAGAGAAAATATAGATCAAATAACAAGGACAACAGTAAAACTAGAGACTACACAAGTAATGGAACAAGCTACCAGGGAAAAATGTGCTAAAATTAATACCTGAGACATTATACTATCAATTAAATTTCTTGTTATCCTGATTCTGATATTTTATAAAGATGGACCTCAGCAATGTGTTGTCTGGGCCTCTTTCCTTCCTCAGTTTCCCACATATTCACTTGATTTATACTCCAGGGCTTTTTATCTCCTAGCATCATGAGGAGACAAACTGCACTACTTCACTTAACCTGAATAGGTGATTCTCTAAGCTTCTTCAGAAATGATAAGGTTTGGTGTTATAATGAATTATATCTCTTAGTATACAATACAAATGCCATAGGATATAGGGCAGGAATTAATTTTAAAATATTTGGACTCTTTAGAATACCTTCAAGCAATAGACCTGGTTTTCCAGAATGCAATGTTTTAACATACTGGTTTTTTTATAATGGTATGACTAAAATGCTGGTTTAATGTTTCAGCCTATAAAGAAGAGCAATAACATAAAGTAGGGCAATATTACAGCCTAATTAAACATTTCTAAAACATAACTTTTGATGACAGTAGTTCTACCTTTCCAAAACTATGCTCTCTCAGCTGTAGGGTTGTTCAGCTTGGTTCATATTGGTCCATGAAGTGAAAAACTCTAGTGGAGTAACTTATGAGCTGAATGTGCCACTTGGAAATATATTATTTAAATAGCCTCTCTTGTTAAAACTGTGGCCTAATTAACTTGATTTTTCCCTTTGCCTTTCAAGAGGTCAAGCTTGACATTTGAGGAGTGAGTGTTAACTACTGTCCTTCTAGAGTCTGATTAATGCTCACAAAGCCATTCGAAGATGCTTGGCACTTAGTGTGTTATGGTGATGATCTTAGATAAAAACACTAACAAGCACTGAAGTTCAGTGTTTCCTGAGCAGCTTGCACCCTGCCACATCACTGTTTTCCCATTTTGTGAGTAGCAATTACTCAGTTTGGTCTGTGTTAAAAAGAGTATGCTTCAGCAGTTTTATTTTTGTTCTATCAGTCTGACTTTGGGACTCTAGCCCAGAGAGTTAAAAACATAATTTACAGATTAAGATTTGTAGGGGAAGAAAATAATGTAGGTGGTTGCAGTTAGATAAGTAATGTGCAGTTTTCACCATGAGTTAATGACCTTTGCCTCACCAAGTCCATCTGGGCTCCAGGAAGGATTGGGAGTGGGAAGATTTGCCCACTGATTTCCCCACAGATCACTGTGTTGTCACTGCCAAGCTTAGAGCTGCTGATTGCCCATGGCAGACCAAGAATGGAACAGAGAGTGGGCTGTAGACATGCCAAGGAGTGTTCCCAGCCTGGGGCTTATTGCATAGGATTTTGCCTGTGCAGAGTTGAATCCACTGGCCAGTTTTTTCTTCCTCACATTTTATTTTCACAAAGAGGCAGGGGAAAGATGTTATTTGGCAATTTAGTGGATGTGTGAATAAATATGCATGCTTTAAAGGAGGTACAGTTTGTAGAGATGCAGAAGGGGAGGGAGGAGAGGCGTTACTGCTAAGGTGGGTTGTCCTTTGTGGGGCTGTAGTAGTGGTGGCACCACACATATTTTCAGAGAAGTCGAGGGCAGATACTGGGTGTGCATCTCCTGATTCTTGAGCAAGCAATGTAGCTTCAGCATAGCTCAGAAGAGATCTGGCATGAAAGATGAAGTGCCATTGCTCTAGGATGTGTGATATAGTGAACTCCTTCACTTTAATCACAGAATTTTTTTTATTGATATAGATGTAATTTCCTCCTGTGTCTCAGTCTGTTACCTTGTTTGGCATTTTGAGTATATCTGGGATTGATTCAAAGCAAGTGGTTGAACTTAGAGTGCTTTTGTCCTGTTCCATTTTCTGTGATGGCAGAGGAGCTGAGTGAGTTTAGTTCACTTTTTAGGTAACTGAACCTTTATCCTCCCAGCTTTCACATTTTGGAAGCTGGCCTGACTGACTAGGCAGAGGTGTCAGGCAGCCAGCTGTCTGATACCCCACCATAGGGGCACTGAAAGCAGCCTAACAGCCTGTCATAAAATGCAGCAGAGCAGGCATCTCATATACAGACCCCTCTGATGGTGAGTACAGATGGTTTGTGCCAGGTCTGCATGATTAATTCAGTTGTAACCTTTTTTTTCTAATAGAGGAATGCCTTGGTACCAGGAAAAAAAGATTATATTCCTTCCTGACTTGACTGTTGGTTTGCTGGCTTCTCCATTTTTTCATTTGTTTTTTTCTCCTTGTAGTTGTCCTGCTTTTGCTGACTTGGAAGACCAAATACCCCCCAAAAATATGTTCTTTACTCTAGTTGTCTTGCACAAGGACTGCATAGTTTCTTTGCAGTATGGTTTTAAAGATCTGATTTTAATGAGGAGGTCCATGTCTGGGAGCAGGGAATGGGAGCTGCTTAGGTAGTAAGGGGTAACCTAAAAATATCCCTAGACTTCCCAGGTTATGGTTTGTGGTGTTTTTCATGCAGGTTTTCATGGGCTTCTTTAAGTTTTGCTTACAGATGGAGCCTTAGCCAGCCTACTTAAAGCAGAATTAATTTTCACTGACAGTTCCTCCTCTCTTGTGAATCAAAACAGCATGGTCTGTATTTCAAATGGCAACCAGAGTACATTCTGGTTGAAGTATCTCACAGAAGGTCTTTGAAGAGGCAGGAGTTATAACCTGTAATACAGTCTGTGTAACTTCCTAATAAAAACAATGAGTAATTAGAGGTGAGCATTTGCTTTTTAGCAAGAATCCCTTCAGGAGGAGAAGCAATAAGCTGGTGCTCTCTAAACCAGTCAGAGTAAGACAAGAAAAGTCAGCAATTCTGCCCTGGAAGGCAGTTTCTCATCGCAGTGCTTGTGGGAGGTGGCATCAAGGAGATGCACAAGCAGGGGCAGAGCAAATGTCTGCTTCTTCTGCGCCCAGGAGCTTCTGACCCTCAGAGTTCTGTGTCTGAGGTGCTGCAACAGTTATTGGAAAATGTGCCAAAATGTAGCATTTAGCAATAAACCTTGCCAATGGATACTTTAGGGCTAAAAAGGGTGGTTGCACAGAGTGCTTGTTTTTACACTCTCTTTATAAATGCAGCGTATCGACCTCCCCCATTGCCACTGGCATTCTTCCTGATTTGTCTGGAGATGAGATTAAGTCTAGTTTCTTTGAGGGCTTATGAGAGAAAGGGTGCAACAGGCAAAGGAGCAGGGTATCAACATGGAACAGATGTGAGAAGATGCTTGCCTTCATAGATCTGAGTTTAGCTGGCCTTCTGTCAGTGCCACTACCTGTGTCTGCTGGATTTCAAGTAAAATTTGCGAGAAATGCTTTTTTATATGGTGGTTGGACTTGTATTCTTAAGCTTTCATGTGACCATCATTACCCTCTGTGCTTTGCAAGATGGCAGGAACCCGACCGAGAAGCAGTAAGAAAATTTTGTGTAGTATGTTTATTTGGTAATAACATAACAACCTTCTACAGATTTTTCTTAATATGTCTACTTCCCTCTTTTTCTATATGTTTGCTAGAAGTGACCGTAAAGACTTCATAGGCCCAAGCAAATTTCTCACATTAATCAACTAGCATTCTGATATTCTTGAAGGTCTTTTCCAATGTAGATAATTCTATGACTCTATATTGTTGTTCAGGGATACTATAAATATGCCAGAGCATAATTAGAGATGTGTGCTTGTGGACCTATGTCCTTTTCTTCCCAAAGGAATAATTTTGGTTTATTTGGTATGATGAATTTTAAGCTCTTGTTTTTTTCATGCAATTTCCACTCTCAAGGAGTTTTCTCCTTGAAGTGCATGACTAATTCACATGAAGTGCTCCCTCACTTCTGAAAATGATACTCCAATTTATCCGTCAAGTTTTAAAACTACATTTTCTTATTGTTATTGATTACTGCTTTTTTAGGACTGGAAGTACTGGAGAAATCAAGAGGGAAGCAGAGAACTTTCCTGTTGCCCAGCAGTGTACTGTGACAGATTGCAGAGGCAGTTCAGATTTAGTTATAATTGGCACCTGTTTTGTCACAAACAAAAATAGGCTGCTCTTGAACGAGATGGGGAACTCTTATCAGCATGATGCTCTTTGTAATATTTCTCATTTCCTAGTTGCATATAAGAGCTCTTTTTTTTTTAAACTCTCTTTGTACTTTGGCTTTCAGTTTGGAAATGCTTGCATTTCCAAACTACAGTATTCAGCCTTCAGGTCTCATCTAAGCAGGGGAGGTACAATGAAATCTCTATTTACTGAGAGCTGCAAAGGGAGTTATCTTTATTAACAAGTCAGCCTGCTTGTGTAGACACCACTGTCTCCACTGGTTTCCTTCAGTTCACCATCTCCACTGGATGTGGCAGAGTGAGTCTGATGCCTACTTATTGCCACCTCTGGGCTGCTGGACATGTTGGTAGTGATGAGTGCAGGGTTTTATTGAGTTGTGCTGCAGTAGTCAGGGTTCTTCTTTCACAATTTTTGTTTGGGACAGTGGAAGAGGTGGATTTTTAGAGTGGCTCCTTTATTTAATGATATATTGGGGAGAGGATATGCTTTTCTGACAAAGCTGCAGTCACCTTTAAAGCAAATATGGGGAAGTTACTGAAGAGCTTGGGGCTGCATATGCCATGAGCATCTTAGTCCTGAAGTTTCATGGAATCCTTATTTTTCATTGCATATTAAAATTTATTCTCAGCCTTGAGAAACTTGCAGATGTAGGATGCCTTTTACGTGTTCTTTTATTTCCAGTTTCCCTCCATAGCATCACGGTGGATCTCACAGGTTCAGAGACATGGTATTGTCTTACGTTCTCAGGAGTTTGAGTTGATGGGTTTTGCTGCATGCTTAGTGATTTCTTATAGTTTCTATTCTGACTAAATATGTGATCAGGTAAGGTAAAATGTTGAAGCTCTCTTGTAGCCCTGTGTTGCTAGGCAATTTTGGTGGCTTTTGTTCTAATACCAGTTGAGCCTTCTAAAAAGAACTGTTCCCCAGGAAAGAAAATTACACGATTGGCAGCAATATTACTGCTTCATTACTGCACTGGCACTGCCAGTGGCCTTCCTTGCTTTAAATTACACTGTTTCCTTATCATGTGCCAGAAGGGTAGCCAAAGTCAAATTACTGCTGGCAAACCACAGGGATCAGCAGTATAGAAAACCTGGCAATCACTGTATTTCTGCAGTATTAGGTGCTCTTCTTCTTATATGTTCTTGTATTACTGAGAGAATTTTTGATTGTGGATATAAAAATGGTCATGGCAGTAGTTATTTTTACTGTACTGCATCTTCAGGAAGAAGCAGAAATTACAGTGCCTCTCCTCCTAAGAGCTAGTGAGAATTAGTTGCTCTTTGGTCCTTCTCTTACTGGCAAATAATAATCCCAGAGGAGGCCATGCCAAGTGGAGATGATATTTCCAAGGTCCGTATGGCACCCACTTCGTTTGTGGCTCTTGCTGCACTTCTGAAAGTGCAATGGTTCTTTCCACCCACCTCCTCTCTGATGAGATATTATCATCTCCATTCTGTGAAATTTGGGAGAACAACTGAAGGGATAAATGACTCACACTGAATTAAGCAGCAGCTCAGGAAGAGAAAGCACAGCTCTCTTTGAAGATTGAATCACGACTCCCAGGTACCTTTAAGACAGGGAGATGTGTTTGAGCCCCTCTCTCCCTGGGACTTTGCAAACCTGCCCCTCAGGATTCTGCATCACTGCTGCCCTCACCTCAAAAGTGTTCTGATGCAATTTCAGAATGCTTTTCTTGATGAGTTTCAGGGTGCACAGGAGCTGTTAATACCACCCCTGGCACAGAGGCTGGCTCCTACATGAACTACATTCAGGTGTCTGTCTGCCTCTCTGCATGACAGCATTTTTGCCAGGTGACCGTGTTTAGATGGCTGACTGAATAATATGATTGATTTAAGCTGACTCCCTGCTTTTGAGATATTTGAGAATACACAGCAACCTTATCACTTTTATTTATTGTCTACTTAATCAGGTCTGTTGAAGTTCTATTTTGTAGAATGATTGTACATACCTCACATCCTTGATTGAAGTGTCTCATTTGTGATTGTCTTTCATATGCATTGCCAATTTCATGGATCCAAGCCTCAAATTTACAGAAAAATGACTGTTTAACTCACCTCATCTTGATGCCCCATAGCATTGTGAATGGATTTTGTAAATAATGGATTGGGTGGTTCCTAATTTCAAACATTCCCTTCATGATAGATATGGCTTTCATACCAGTACAATCATCTCTTTTTCATTTCTTGAGTTCAAGAACTTCACAAGAGAGGTCAGAATGACCACATGCCATTTTAAAGACACAGTGAGGGATGAGTAGTATCAACACAGCAGTTTAGCAGGGTCAGAGAGAAAGCAGAGTTTTCTCAAGATCAAGGGCAGTACCTTGCCTATGGAGGTGTATCACTGTATCTCTGCCTGCTGTTCTAGCTTCCAGGGCACAGTGATCTTACCTCTGTGTTACTCCCTAGTGTTCCACAAAACAATCTAGGATAAGAAATTGTATTAATTTTTTCTTCCCTTCCAAGTGGAAACCACATGTAGAAGATGTGGTTTTAACTTTTTAACATGAGGGGAAAATATAATGAGCCCTTACAGCAATCAGCCTTGTGTTCATACTGTTTTGAACAGTGAGGTGATACTGCTGTCTGGTCTGGTGCACTGGTCCTTTCCTGGAGTCTGTCTTGCATGGAGAAATCCCTGTTGTCCAAATTCAGTTCCCTACAGCAGCTTTGAAATTTAAATCTCTACTGTACTTCAAGTAAAACACTTATTGAAACACCATCACATAATCTGTGGCCTTTCAAGAGAGGCTTAGGAAAATATGCAAATACCTAGACGTTCTTGACACAGCTAAATGAAATTCAACCCTGATGATATTCTGTATCCTCTGTTTACAGATGGGGTACAAAATGCAGGTACAACTCTTTTCTTCTTTCTCACTTTTTTTTTTTCCCTGTTGTTTTCTGCTAATCCACAGAGGAGCAACATAACATGTCAAATCTGTTTACTCCTCAAACAGTCTGGGATGTTTGAATGTCTTTATTGTAATTTAGGAAGCAACTGACAGACAAAATTGTGTTGGGTAGACACTAAAAATTGGCACTGTAGGAACTACATAAACTCCCAGGTACAAATTAGCTTTTGTTTTTTTGTTTTTTTTGTTTTGTTTTTTTGTTTTTTTGTTTTTTTGTTTTTTGTTTTTTTTTGCCAGTGCAATTTATAATGAGAAATGAACTAAGCTTCTATCTCAAAGTTCCAGCTATAGATCAGCTAGAAACTTGAGGGACTACTTTTATCCTGAGAGGTGGCATATTGATCTACAACTCCAAGAATTGTGCCAAGAATAGGAAATCAACAAGATCTTCACCTGATTTATGTAGGCTAGACATTTGTTGCACGCCTTTTGAAGGTGATCTCTCAGAGGTGTAATTAAAACTTGATTGTGAGTAATCATGATAATTTGTGTCTCTACATTGTAGCCCTGTGGCTGTTTTTATGTGGTTGTAAAGGTGGTTTGTCCCTGCTTGTGAAAAGGATGGTTAGAAAGCACTGGGCTTAAGGGCTAGAATTTTGCACACAGTTCTTACACAGAAGGTCTCCAAATTTTTCCAAGACTAGACCTCTGTTTCAGTTTAGTATTAGTCAAATTGCAAGTTAGTGAAAAAATAAATTCAAGAAGTTTTTAATCAGTAAAACTGAGCAGCCTCTAAATTTGCTCACTCTTCAGAGAGAGGCAGTGCTCTGATATTGGAGGTGCAGACTTGGGGTTGGAGAGAGTGGGTAAAGACAGCAGTTTGTAAATTAGTCTTACTTTGACCTCTACATATTAGCAAGAACAGCATCACTTTTTCCTTCATCCTCAACTCACCTGTCAAAAGGAGAAGGAAAGTATTGGGACAAAGGTTATCCTTCAGCCTGAAGATTTTTCCATTGATTTTCCCTATGATTTTGTGTTAGTGTGGATAGAATTTTCAAGGCACACAAAAGGCTACTGCTGAAGCAGACTGGATTAATTTCTTTTCTATCTGGATGATGGTTAGAATGTTGAAGAAGCTGTTCATCATTTGGTTTTGAATTATTCCTAGGGTTTGTTTGTGCTTTAAGATATTCATCCTGCCTTCTAAAAGGCCCAGCTTTCTCAGTTTATATCAGTAACAGTGATTTTTACTCTTTCATTTTGAAACTGAAAGGCATAAAACACCATCCATTGTTTACTTATAAAATAAGGTGGGGAGAGGTGGCATCTCTAATTCTGCATGCAGAACAGTCAGCATAGTAGATAGAGTTAGAAGCTGATTATTATAAGAGGCATGAGTTAGAACCAATGATCAATTTTGTGAGAAACCCTAGCCTTTCCATTAATTTTGATTTATTGATTTTTATGAGCAGGAGCAGTGAGAAGCTCAGGCTTTGAGGAGGATCAGAGAGGCCAGTGCATGTCGAGGGTTATTGCCTTGTTTCATGCTGTGATTTATACAGTGAAGGTACTGGCTGCATTCTTCTGCTTGGTGTTATTTTATTTCTACTCATCATTATAGTATTTCATGACTTAAAGACAAGGGCCCTCTGAGAATCTGTTCTGTTGTGTCTCTGACATTATTACAGGCTGAAGGTCTGATTATTGGAAGTGCTGAGCCCTTGCAGCTCCAGTGGAATGAGTGAAAGCTGAAGGTGCTCTGAAAAGCACGCCTGAGGCATTTTGTTCTTCTGAAGGGATTGAGTTGTTCCTCATAAATATAGGTCCCTGCTTTGACTAATTCTCCCTTGGCTGCAAGTCCTTTGAAGTAAATGGAGTTTACTTGATTAGAATTAAACCTGTGCTCCAAATTTAACTCCCATCTTTGCATGTAGCTAAAGAATTGATTAGATCTTAGTAAATCTGATGTTAAAATTAAGCTTCAGTTTTGCTTTCTAATTGGAATACTGCATGCTGGGAAAGATCAGAAACCTTTTTTTTTTTTTTTGAGGGTTCAGGTGATTCTGCACACAATTCATGTTCCTACAGCAGAGTGAACACACTGAAAGGGGAGTTTTGTGGCTAGAAGAAGTACCAAGACCAAGTGTCTGCAGCTGGTGCAGAGAGTCAGCCAGCCTGAGCCACTCACATCCTCCTGGACAGACTTAATTCTAATTTGTCCAGTTCCAGTGAGAGAAAGCGGATGTCAGACAGTGGTTCAGCCCTGGGAAAATGTGATTTATCCCAGTGCTTGATAATTCTGCTGTTCTTGCAGAAGGAGGAGGAGGAGGAGGTTCCTCTTACAGGAGGAAGTTTGCCTAAGTAGTGGCATTTTGATCCTGAAGTAAGGAAAGATAATGCTATTTAAGCATATGAGTGACTGCTGGAAAAGTTCAAAGGAGCACTCATGAAGGGGGGAAAGGGGAAGCGAGAGATTTGGGGACTAGGTATATGGAGAAAGTTTATTCAACTTTACTTTTTTATTTGCCTTTTTCAGAACATAGATATGCAACCTACTGAAGTGGCCCTGCAAGTCATGGCAGAGTTTAAAGATTCTGTTCAGTCCTTGCTAAAGGCCCTTCTCTACTCAGGTTGCTCAGATGTGTCCAGAAGTCAGCATTGCTTCAGTCCTTGGTTTTTGAAAATTCATTCTTTGCTCAAGGAGAATCACAGCACACTCCTGCTTTTCCATTTTGGGATCGTCACTAGAGTGCTCCTTCATTTCTTTACTTCCATAAAGCCAGTATTTGATTAAAAATAAGGATGTTTTGGAATTGGTTTTTGATTTTGTTTGTGTGGTTTTTATTATGTTTGTCTCAGATAAGGGATAGGTTATAGAAGATCCATTGCTTTTGATTCTGGTTATTTTCAAAGAACAAATTTAATCAGTTATATTCTCATCTCTATATCTGTCAACATTTTTCTTGTTACCTCTGTGCAATATGGTAGATCATCTGCTGTGTCAGCAGAGCTTCACATTTCAGTGTGTACATTGATCTAATCCTGTTTTGTGAGTGATGGGCCCTGGTGTTTGGTTCTCAGCAGGCAAGATGGACCATGCTGTTATAGCAGTGGAGAAGGCTCTTCTTTTGATGAGCTTCTTCTCTTTGTCTCTCTGTCCCAGAGTGAGCTACAAAACTTGGCACAAATGACAAACATTGAGAGAATATTCAGGCAAACAGGTAGTTGCTTCCTCTTCTTGCTGTCAGTCTCCTAAAGACAAGGGTCTACTTTGTGTTTTGTTGTCTTTAAGACTTTAGACCAAGGCTGGCTTTTTACGGTAGTGTTTTGGCATCTTTTGCTCCAAGAACTGGGATTTCACTCAAATTTGCTACTTTCTAGATTTCATGGTTGATTGTATTTTACGTTTATTTTTTGAAGCTCCTGCCTGTACATGTTTTATTCCACCCCCCTTGTTTTTCTGTTTTTAGCCAGTGAGACCTGCAACGATTTCCACCCCATGTTCTTCACCCATGACAGATCGTTTGAGGAGTTCTTCTGTATCTGCATTCAGCTTTTGAACAAGACATGGAAGGAAATGAGGGCAACTTCAGAGGACTTTAACAAGGCAAGAAAAAGGGTGGGGTGGGAATAACTGGGCAGAATGGTGAAACAACGCCATATATTCTTCCCTAGAGACACAGGGATTTCCTAATTCCCATTCTGCTGAAAGCCTAGAGATTTATCTCTTTGGATGCTTTGCACATCAGGATGCCAGCATTTAAAAAGTTATGGATAGAAGATGGGAGATGTAAGGAGGTTCAGAAACCTTTTTCAGTCATGTTACACTGCAGACTACGAGACTAAAATCCTGGCTTGAGGGGAAATTCTGCCTTTTTATGTTAGCAATATTATGCTGAAGTGCTGCAGCCTCCAAGGTTGTAAATAATGCAGAGAGAGTACTGCAGTGATAATTCTGTGCATCCCTTTCATTTCATGTGAGCACTAAAGTGATAAAATATTCAAGAGTGGACACAATCATGACAGAGTGCTGTGCAGTTTAGCCTGATAAAACAAAAAGAAAAACAAAAAAACCCAACAAACAAAAAAAAAAAACCCGAAACCACAAAAAAAACTAACCACCAACCCAACCAATCAACAAAAATTAAAAAATCAAAAAAACACAAACAAACCACCAAAAAACCAAACCAAAACAAACAAACAAAACCCCTCAAAACCAGTGAAATAAAAATTCAACCAAAAAGCTCCTCAGTAGGAATTCTGGAAGCTTCAGCCAATCTTCTGATGCTCAGAAAAGCAATAAAGAACACATTTGTCTCCGCGGTCCCTAGACATCCAATTTTTACTCAATTTACCATGAGGCTGAACAGTATCTCTGGCATTTTCTAAGAATGGCAAACTCATGCTTTTATGGCCAGCTGTCATGCTTATCTTTATTGGGATCCTCTGACTGGATCTTGGGCCTCTCCCTGGGAGATGTTGGGTTTAGAGCTGTTGGTTGAGAATGAAAAAGTGAGACTAAGACATGCTCTGTCAGCACGTACCTTATGAGTGCTCTGAAGTCACCAGACTCAAATGTTATGTTAGAGCCAGTAGGAATAATCATGCCTGACTTTTAATTGGAAGTGTCTGTTATTGAAATGGTCCCAATGTCCATTTTCTACTTCAGAGTGAAGCTGAATTTTTAGGTCACAATGAGGAGTAACCTTTGTTGACTTCTTTCAGGCAAGTTAGTTGGCAGCACTAGCAGAGCCCTGGCTAAAGAGAGAAAGGAAGTCCAATATCCACGCTGCTGTAGCCAGATGACCTAGAGCTTTGTTCTTACATGGAATTTTTGACATGCTTCTCATCCCTAATGATCCAGGAACACAGAAGGAGCAATAGCAAGATAATTCACTGGACCATATAGGGTTGCTAAAATCAAGAGCTTAAAAAGCAACTTTATAAAGACTAATTCATAATATGTGGTTGTTTTAAATAAATGTATTGACAGCTGCCTATTACTTACAGGCCTTCTATCTCAGTAGAAGAAGCATTTGTCTACATAATTTCCCACAACTTGGGTTGAAAAATTATTAGCAATCCTAGGGAATTCAGATAAAGAATGGCTCCATTTTGGCCACCAGCCCAGGTCACCCTAAAAGGAAAACAAAGAAATTTGCTTTGCAGTGTTAGGCATTGTTGTGGAGGTTCATAGGAGATCAGGGAGTTTTTTCTCTGATATGACTAGTTTACTACTTGTGTTTTCTGTTGCTGATAGTCCTGTGACTTCACCTATCAGTTCTGTCAGGGTCAGTAACATTGGCACTGTGTCTTACTGCATGTGTCTTTGAAGACATTGGCAATTCTTAACCCTGTGGGGCAAATCTGAAACATTTGCCATTGGGTTTACCAGGGTTTGTGTCTGGTGGTGGCACTGTGCTGCATGATCCTGAACCCAGGATCTCTGGCTGCAGAAATCACTCTTGATTTTGTAACTGTTTCTGTAAAGGGGAGGGAATGCTAAGCTCTTGAGTCTCTCATTTCTAACACTTCTCTAATTATGTTTTGCTTATCTAAATCCTTTCTTAGAGTCATAAGGAAATTTTTGTGCTCTTATCCACTTCAAATGACATGTGGTAGCGATGTGAATTACTCAGCTGATAAACATCTGAAGGGATCTGTGAGTGCAGCAAACTGTGTTCTTGTGTGGGTTTGTGAAGCACTGGAGGGCTTGTGGGGGCTGACACGTTATATGGTGGTACCCAAGGTTTATCCATCTGCTTGGTGGGTGACAGCAGCCAGTGCAGCCCATGACTTTACCAAACTAAACACCGCCATTTTTCATCCTTACCTGGCAAGAGGCTTTGGTGATCACAGCATGTTAGTGTCCTGTCTGCATCTTCCCTGCGTACTAAGGGTGCCCACTTCTGTGCAGTCACTATTGAAAACTTGGCAGGCAAGGGCCACGTGGGCCTGGGGAGCATTTAGTCTGTCCTTTCAGAGGTGGGGAAGAGACCAGACCTCACAAGATGCAGTAATTTACTTGTGTGGGGAAAAAAAAATCTTCCATCTTCTCTTTGTGTTACTATTTTTCAGTTTCAATAACTTGATTGTCATGGTAGTGCATGAAACACCACTTTGTTACAGTTTACTATCCCCCTGCCTGATGGGATCATTTGTTTTATTCCTTTCTCTGTCCCTTCCTTCCTTAAAACCTCCAAAACAAAATTAGACACTCTCAGTATATTGATTGGTAACTCTTGAGACCTGGACATTCTGCTAAAAAATCTAGACTGCTTGCCTTCATGTTTAATCATAACTGAAGAAGAGGAGCTTTTTAGTTTAATTTCAAACTTTTTATTAATCACAGTAACTTGTACATTGAGGGTCTGTAGGAGGTCTGTGTGCACATACAGAGAATTATTTCCTCCTCTTTGAATTGGGGAATGACAGGCAATAAAAGAGGCAAGGTTATTGAATTTCCCCTCAGGTTTTGGTGCCTGCTCTCAAGGGGTCTTTAAGCCACATATTAAGACTTCTTTTGAGGACAAAATGGCATACCATGCCATCGTGGTTCTTCAATCTATGGTGTGGAGATTCCACATAGGTGAGTTCATTTTTAAAGTTTCAAAAATAATTAAACCAGCTCTTTGCTCACAGTTGGAAGAATTTTATGGTATTTTAGTGAGACATTTATGATCTCATGCTTTACCCAATTCTTATTCATTAAAAGACACACGTTTTGTCAACTCTTGCATGAGAAAAAGTCCTTTGATGTCTATGGTGATATTATGATACTGTCAGACCTAAAACCTTTTTTTCAGTCTCTCTATGCACTGGTAGACATCTGAATAGAATAATTCAGACAGGCAGCTAAGCTTATATTATGCCTTTGTAACATCTTAAGACATGCATAATTCATGTTTTGTGAGTTTCCTAGAGAAATTAAGATGCAGTTGTATAGATAGACATGCAAGTGGCAACAATTCCATTTGAAACCCTTTTGTTTTTATTTGAGCCTACAGATGATCAAAGGACACTTTACAAGTTTCTCCAAAGTAATTTGTGAGCAGGCAGTGTGGTTTATGGCTTTGAAAATATAATCTCCAAGCTTTACATACTTCTACATGTTTTATTAAAGCAGAAGAAAGTGTTGTGTATTGATTTTTGGAGTCAGTGCTGATTGTAAAAAAGCTGGCCTGAGTTATCTCACATCCAGCATCTAGAAACCTTCATCAGCAACCTGCCCATTTAAATAGGTGCCCATCAGTCAGATTTCTTATAGGGACCACCCTACACTCTGCCAGGGTAATCAGACTCTGCTGCCACACAGACTGAGAAATACTTAAACTGCTTTGAGGTTTATGGTTTCTTTTTAACACAGTGGTAGGGGGAATTTAAAGTACCTGCTGGACAGTAAAATTCCTCCCATGGGGCCAAATGAAAGCATACTCCCAAAGGAAAAGTTTTTCTTGATCCCCACTAGATGTACTTTAGTAAATGCACCTGGATTGCCCTAATGTGGATTTACACTGTGATTGATATCTCTTTAGTGGTCTTCTTGTAAAGTACATATATGGTTTCTTGGGATACAAGGAGACAGCAAGTAGGACATTGTATAGGGGACAAGATTATCCTCTTAACTCTTTTTTCTAGAGATTTCAGGCAGCTGCTTTTCGTAGGTTTGAAGTTCACATGCTAATAGGAGGAAGAGTGAGCAAATGGATTATTTTAATTGCAGCCATAACTTGTCTTATTAAATCTGCAGAACAGAATAAGCAATTTGCTAATTCTGTACCTTGTGTTGTACCATCCAGTGTGGAAGGAAAAAGACAAATTTTTTTGACTTGGCTAGCAGGGTGTTGAAGCTGCATTACAGAGAATGGGCACAATGTGGCTGATTTTATTAGTATTAGTGTAGTTGTTGGGTTTTAGATGACCAAAAAGGACTACTCATAACAAGATGCAGATTATCATTCCAGCATGGCTAAAGTTAAATTGGAGGAACCAAAACTGAAAAAAATTGTAAGCACTGTGATATAAGGTGCTTGAAAACAAAATCCACTGCATTCACTAAAATTACAGGTTTGAGGAATAGGAAAGTGGGACAAGGTTGGGTAATGATGCTGCCAATGCATTTTTCTTGTTACTTAGAGATTTAGTTAATTTGCCCTCTGGACGTGTGTTTGAGATCATCACAGTACAGAACATGAGCTTTTAAATGTTTTGTGCAACTGTTTTTTTTAATAAGGGTATGTAATAATATTGCATAATATAGAAGAAGAAGAAGAAGAAAATACTTTGTAATAAGAAAAATATTCTCAGAAACCTCAAAAAACAGGTTTCAGCATTCAGCTAGTATCCATTTCACAGTGACAACCTGCTAAGGGATTGCCCTTGTGGTATCTGCCTATTTCAGGGACACACAAAGCTGCAGCACTGGATCCCCCTGCAGCAGGGGGATCTGCTCAGCAAGATGATAAAACATGTCACTGACAGGCATGCACATAACAAACTGCCTTTGTGGTGATCAGAGGAGTAGACATTGTTCACAGTGGCAACAGATGCAAACAATAAATGCCCTACGTGAGTCCTGTAATTAAATAGCAAAGCAAACACAGAGGCATTTGATAACCACAAAAGATGTTTATGGCTCATGCTCAGGCTCTGCAAACATTTTTCCTTGCTCACTGACAAGATAACAGAAAAGGTAACCAGGCGTAACATAAAAATGAAAAATACCATTTCCTTCCTCGGTGGAGGTTTGGAAATGCCATGCCACAGGTTTCTCAGCTTCTTTGGTGCTGCTGTGTTTTTGGCAGCTATAGGGATGAATAATTGGGGAAGGCTGGGTTCAAAATATGACTATGGCTCTTAAGAAGCAAACTTGTGTGAGCACTGGTTTGTGTGAAAATGTGTGGTGGGCCAAACCCACCATCAGGTTGTGTGAGTTACCCATGAGGAAGCAAAGGCCTAGGGGTCATTTTGAAAGGGTCAGAGCAACAATGTGGCAGAGGAGTTGTCACCAGCTTTGTTGGGTCCACTGCAAACTGGGGAGACTGGAGGAGCAGACTCTGCATAGCTCCTGCCCAAAATGCCCCCCCTGGCTGCAACCTTGTGGTCCTAATGCTGGTCCTTGACATGGCAGCTCTGTGCCTGACCTAGAAGTGACAGGCCTTTGCCTCACTCCTGTGGGAGCAGCAGGTCCCCAGCATGCTCAAGTGATCCCCTCTAGTGGCACTAACAACATTCTGCACTTTTCTGCTCCTTCTTTTCCGCTCCTTGCAGGCTTGGCCAAGTCTTGATAAACCACACTTAACAGGAAGGAGGCAAAGGCACCCAGAGCTGAAGTGCCTTGGCAGTGAAGCAGCTGCAGGGTCAAAATCAGGACCAGGATGTCTGGCCACTTGCTCCAGCCCCCTCCATCACCCTGCCACAGCTGCAGTAGCAGCTCCAGCCCCAAATGGGTGCTTTCCTCTCTCTGTGCCTCTCTTCCCCCCCACCCAGCTGCACAGGGGGCTTGGAGAAGGATTGCAAATGGTAGCTTCAGAACATGAAAGAATCATTACCTCAAACAAGAGAAAAATAATTCAGACAAACTTGAAAGTAAAATGCTTTGGTCAGTCTTTAAACCTGTTTGTCACCACCTTTTCAATGCAATGAAAGAAGGAAGGAGAGGGATGGTAAATAGTTCTTCACAGGTGCTCTCCAAAGCATTATTGTTTTCTTATGGGTCTGAAGCAGATGAATTTAACTTCCTTTGGGAGAAGCTTTGGAAGGCTGCTCTGTTTGGATTTTACTGTTGGGAAATGCCAGGCTAGTGGAATGATTGCACCTCTCTGTTAGCTTTATTGCACCTTCCCTTGAGAATGTTTTGTTTATATCACTCAGGGATATTGCAAATAAATTATTCTCACATAGAATGAATTCAGTATTCCCCAGGCTGGGGCAGATTAGCACAAATTAAATCCCACATTTTCACACCTGACGCCAATAGCACTTTATTAACTTTTATTGGAAGCAGATAATTGCTATAAATATATTGTATCATTATTTGTAAAATGCATGAATTTTTAAAAAAATGTGGCAATTAACATTTTGCAAGTCTGCTGCATAGATTACAGAGAAAATGAGACTTTTTAATTGAAGAAATTACTCCCTTCAAATATAATAGGAATCCTTTAGAAAGCATAATTTGGGTGCAGAAAAATTGTCAAGTCTATTCCATCAATAACCTCTTCCTTCAGAATGGACTTTTTTAAATAGTGCAATTGAATGTGATGCAGAGAAAGCCTTTAACACCTTTCCCTAGCATTTGGTCAGTGTTCCCTCTATGCTTTTTGTGGCCTAGATATTCCAAATGTATGCCTTCATCAGCTGCTCACTTAGGAATGGCTCTGCTTAGTCTTCTCCATCTCTGTGCATTTATCTCCACCTGTCAGATCTCCAAATGTGTCCCATAGCACTCATCTGCTGCTCCTGGCTGCAGGAACCTGAGAAGAGGTGTTTAAGATGCTGAAGAGGCATCTTTCCATTTACTGAGGCATCAGTCTGTAAAAATCAGAATTAAGTATTCATACCCCAAAAAATCAGGGCTGTCAAGCTCAAAAGAATTGAACAACAGTATCACATTTTTAAATCTAGGTGGTTGCTTCCTTCTGAAAAAATTTCAGTCTGAACTAGCATTGTCAAGAATGCAAATACATTTTAAAAACTAATTTGTGAAAATTAAGTACTTAGACTGCATAATGAAGCAGTCTAACTTGCCCTTTTTCTGCACTTTGTAGCTTATGAACTGTTTTTCTAGTTCAAAGACATTTTTCATTTAAAACAGTGTCTTTACTATTTTTTGTCTTTGCCACAAGGCTCTGGAAGTCTTTAGTAGTAGGGTCATATCTAGTTACAGATGAACAGTCCTTCTCCAGTGACCACATATGCAATGATTTCAAGGGGGGTATAGCCTTAAAAGGAAAATAATTTTCAAGCATGATTTCTGCCCATTTATATGCCTGGATGGGTGCACCAACAAAGAGATGGATTCTTCAAGCCAAAAATCAAGGAAAGGGAAGGATGTCTGAACAAAACATCTGCTATTTAAAACAAGAAAAGAGTACTTTAGTGTAATCCATTCCTTGGCCAGCAGTTTGTCTTGTCCTTTCCCAGTGATGAAGCACTGTGTTGGTTTCAACAGTGGAATCTCTTATTTGAGGAAAACCTAGCCATTGTTGGCAGAGGAGATTTTATCCCCCAGATTTCTAGTGAAGTCTGTGTGTTACTGTAGAATACATGCAGGTCTGTGTAACACCCTGGAGATGATAATTTTTAAAGCTGCTGGTACTTCATACTTTCAAAGCACTCTTCATTTTCATCTCAGTGGGTGCTGATCAAACCAATAAACTTTCTCAGCCTGCAAAAAGATGACTGAGTGGAAAGCCCAATAACCAGAGGAGAAACACTGAGTGTGGGTAATCTGTGCTAACCACTCACTTTCTACTCCACAGAAACCTTTTGCACTGGAAAAAAAATGCCTCAGTTGCATGTAGAGTGTGTTAGTGGTGAAGGGAAATGATATAACCTAACTGGAACTGTCACCAAAACAGCATATTTTGTGATATTGCCCCTGTCATTCCTGTCTAAAAGTGTGGATAATAATCAGATCCCAGGAACCACTCCTGTCTCTGTATTTTTATTTATTCTTTCTAGGATGTGTTTTTGTAGTACAGTTAAATCAGAGGTGCATGGCATATGGCTTTTTGCTGCATGAATTGCTGCTGATGTGAATGTCAGTGGGCATATAATACCAGATTTTCATTTCGTGAATCACAATGCATGGAATTCAGCCCAAGAGCTCCCCAGACTATAGACCTTATTATAGGCAAATAAAAAAGGGAAGGAAGGGGGGAGAGGTGATGTCTTGGATATTTTGTTTCAGTTGAAATGAGGTTATCGTGATGAATGATGCAGCTGACAATGAGATTTTTATAGCCTCTCTTGGAGTAGCAGAAGAGCTTGTATTATTGTTGGTTTGCTTTAAGTAATTGTAATCTAAATAGCACCGTGGTTGAAAAGAGCAGCAGAAATCTTTCATATGTGTCTCGTAAGCAAAGCCAGGGTGCTTATTTGCTTTTGTCTCGTCTGTCCTTATACAAATGTCCTTCATTGTTTGCATCTTACATCTCGGGTATTGTCTTGATTGAATATGTCAGTCACCATTAAAGAGGCGTTTGCCAGTCAGGGGCTGCTGCTGCCTGTCTCTATTTTTAGCACATGAGGTAACTGGCCAGCAGCTGACAAGCTGATCCTGCTACCCATGCACCAGTGTAAATTAAGGTTGGCTGTGATAGAGGCAGATGGGAGGGAGGGCTGCTGGAAGGCAGTGTGAGAGGGAGGGAGAGGATGGTGTGGGGGTGCAGAGAGGCTCTCCTCTCCTTTACCCACATCAGCTGTCTCAATCCACATCCACACCATGCACACTGGGCCAACACAGGTACCTGCTGGCTCTCTGTGGGTTACCTTTATTAGGTGGTCACAGGTTAAACTGGGCCATGATGTGCTAATGTGAACTGTCCTCAAGTTCCCAGACACTGCATGAGAGGGAGAATGGAGGAGGTGAGGGGTTTAGCATGTCTTTCTGAAGGCAGTGTTAGATTTTGCCCCACAGAGTATTTGGCCTTGAGACCACAGCAGAGGCAGTTTTTATTTGGGATGGTAGTGAAGCTTAGGCATGTAAACTTGGGTTCTGCCACATTTCCACTGAGAGCTAAATAGCTTACTGGGGAATGAAAAGTGTTGTGTGTGCCTCTGAAAGTGGTAAGGCTCTTTTTAATTTGCCCTTTCCCCTCTTCACTGTGGATTTAAATAGTATGCAAAAAATCTTGTAGATTTATTGATGATGAAAATGTAATCTATTAGGAGGTTCCATCCCAGTTCCTTAAGTTACCTTTATATGTTGGTCATGGTAAGCAGAGAAGCAAGGCCCCCAGTAATGCATATGAAAGCTGAGGAATATCACCTTAAAAGCTGAGCACAAGAATGGAGACAGATTAGATACCATTGAAGTATATCAACCCAAACAATGGGGAGAGGTGAAGGAACAAATATCAGAATCCTTGAAAAGGCATTTGTGTAGATGATTAAAGATCTTGCCATGCCAGCTGAAGATATTTTTGCCATGGCCATGAAACTAAAATGCTCAAGAACCAATCCTTGCATCAAGAATGTCGAGTCTGCTTCTAAAAGACTTCTGTGAAAGTATCTGGAAAAAGAGCTTTCATGCATGCTTTGAATTTTATGGCAATTTTTTTCTCTGAAGACTTTTCTTCAGATTTCAAGCATCAGTTTTCTCTCTCAGGGAAACTGATCAGAACCTCAGCAGGAAGAGCTTAAAATTGCAGTTCTATCCATTTTACTTGACTAGTACATGCTGCCTAGAACTTTTGTTGTACTTAACCAAGAGCTCAAAGGAAACCACAGATCTCATCATATCATTGTTACATTGTCAGCCTCTTCAGAAGCAATTGACCAGCCCTTCATAGTGAAAATAGCATCTCTAAAGTCACCAAGTGGAAAAATGAAACATCTTTGTTTTTGTAAAATCAGATGTGTGAGATAAAGAATGTAATCTCATAGCTGTCAAGATTCTGAGATTCCTTCCAAAAACTCATTTTTATGTAAGCTAGGGTTCTGGAAATTGTTAAAGGACTGTTACCTTCCCTGGGGATCTGGAAGTTGTTAAAGGGCTGCTTTCTTCCCAGTGATTTTCTTTTTTGATCTGATTGTCAAATAACTGATACTTCTTCATTTTAAGGCCTATATGTGATTTTTTTTTTGAAAGCTAGGACTGGATGTAGCAATCTTAATGAATTTCTCTCTCTGTTCCTTTAGCTTCTCTCCATGTTCAGCACTCCAATCTTCAATAGGATTTATTCCCCCAGCTTACTTTCCACCTGTCCTCTTTCCTTGGAACAACGGCATGCTTCATAGTACTTCCACCTGCCCTAAGGAGGGTGTTAATGGCTTTTCTCACTTTCTAGCTAGGGACACTCGCTGACTACTTTGGGCAGCCACAACTGACAAGACATCAGAAGAGACCCTTTCAGGTCATAGAATATTGGAAGCCAGTTTTTGGAGCCAGGATGGGTGTTATTGGCAGCTATGTATTTTCAGCAGGGGTAGAAATCTGAAGGCCACTGTTAAAATTGTAAAGTCATAATTACACGTGCACATGCATTTCTTCTTCCTAAAAATTGATCCATGTGGACAGAAAAGTCTTACCTCAGAAGTAGTGGTATAAATACAATATTTTAATAATGATGGCAGAGAACAAGATACTCTTTTATCTAGCCTAATTCTGCACACAGTGGACTTCAAAGTTTACTTAGAGAAATTTACTTAGAGAAAAGAACTGTCTCTACCAATCTGGGAGATGGACTTCAGGTAAAAGATATTTTATGTGTGCAGCTTGAAAATGGATTCAGTTATATACACAGCCTGAATGGCCCTTTGCTGTGTAAAATCTTTAAAGTACCAGGCAAAATCTTTAAACTGGTGGTTCTACTTTAGGAGAAAAGAAAGAAAATATCTCCATAAAACTTATTTACCTTTGCATGGGTTAAGGGTGTTTTATTGCCTTGATGCTTTTAAGCTCCAGAGAACAGGATGTTTCATAGCTGCTCAATTTGCTTTAGTTATTATAATTTGAAAGAGTTTGATGGTTCTAATTTCCTTCTCTACGCTTCTTGATTTTAGTACTAGAGTAACACTTCAGTATCTTGTATTGATTTTTATGGTGGCCAGGGTTTTGATATTAATTTCTGCGGATATTTTCTTTGATACTAAAAGCTGAGGATGGGTGACTGGCAAAGCAAATTGAGGACTGACAAAGGCTAATTTCATGTAGGCTAATTTCATGTTTTACAAATATTGTTGTAGGTGCTTGGTCTCTGGGCTGATGAGTACCATGAATCACCAGTGCACCCTTGTGTGGTGTGGACTAACTGCACTCTGGGTTGCATTAGCTAAAGCACAGCCAGCATGGCAGAGGAAGGGATTATTTCCCCCAGCTTGGCCTTTATGAGGCAGCATCTGGAAGACTGTGTCCAGTTTTCTCCCCTAGAAATTAGGAGAAACTGATGAAATAGTGCTAGTCCAGCAAAAGTCTACCAAGATGATTAAGGAGGATGGAGCATGTGGTGTTCAAAGGGAATGTGAAGGAACCAGGTTTGTTCATCCTGGAAAAGGCTGGATCCAGGGTGGATCCAGTTGTACCTTCTGCCATTGTTAGAACAAGAAGGAGGAGGAGAAGGTACACACCCTTCTCAGAAGTACGCAGAGAAAGAGGAGAATAGAAATCGCAATGAAGAAAACTGTTAGGATGTAAGGATGAAACACTACTGATACTGGTGCAGCTCTTGAACCAGTTGCAGAGAGAGATTATAAAATCTTTATCCCTGGAGAAAAATAAAACTTGCCCAGAATTGCCCTGAGGAACCTGACTTAAGTATGAAATTAGCTTTGCTGTGTCTGCAGAACTCAATCCCTAGAACTGTCTAGCAACCTGAATTATTTTGTAGTTTTATGGGTAAAAACTACTTTCTCATGCAGTAGGGTATCTTATCCAGATAGGAAGAAGTGGTAATTCATGTCATTAATCATCATTGAAACAAATTCAGATGGAGCATCAGCCAAGCTCATAAATTTTTCCTTATGTTAAATAAAGCATAAAAGATCATTATGATGGATTCTGTGGCCCCTTTAAGAAGTCAGGCTTTCCCCATTAACTGTGGTGATCCCTTTAAAGCAGTTTTAACTTGTCTTAGCTTTGACAGCTGAGCTGTTACTACTCAGGGGCATTCAAGCCCCTTCAGAAATGTGATGTTGAAAGCATTTCTTCAAAATTTTCTTGCTAACATTTACAAAAGTATATTTTACTAAATGGTTACCACTGGCTATACTACAGCACAGCTGACATGGTAACTTCACTAACCACAGTAACTCATTTGAACCCTAATTCTTAAAGCAGGCAATGTGTGTAGAAGTTGCAGAGCCATGTTTGGCTGCTAGTGGATTGGTTTTTGGGATGCTTGCTGTTTGTGGCTGGCTGTTTGGGTTTGGGGTTTTTTTATAAGTGCTTATCTTATAACAAAACCTTGCTTTTGCTAAAGCTCCATTCCTTACAGGTTCTAGCTTCAGGTGCAAGCTGTCATTTCACCATCCCAGGAAGTTTCAGGTATTTCTTTTAAGCACAGGTTTATGACCAAAAGGAAAACACCATTTGAATTGACAGAATATACAAAGGGTAAAAAAGGAGAGCAGAAAGGTGATGTTAAGTGATTTTTGTAGGATAACAAGGATGTATAATTTATGTCTTCCTGCATGTTGCCTGAAAAGTTAGTGGTAGAGATGGGAACTTAGCCCACACCTCACTTGTCAGTGCTTTGGTGACAGGACAATTATATCTTGATTTCTTTTCTTCTATGATACACAATTCTGTTAGCAAGGAACGGGGGTTTTTCCCTCTGTGGTGGAAGCATCTTCCACATTAAAGGAAAATATTTACTCTTTGTTTACATCCTTTAAAGGTTAAAGTAATTAATGCAGTGTTTGCTGCACCTTTGGTGTCAATGGCTGAAATTAAAATGTTTGGCAATTTGAGACAGTAACAAGAAGGATGAGGATAAACTGAAGAGATGGCATTCACACTGTCGTTTTGTGCACAATCTCTCATGCACGGTTAGAAGCAGTAAAAATTTGAGAGCATTATGAGAGAACCAGAAATAGTTTTTTTCCCCTCTCTCTCAAAATGACCAGAAAGACCGCAGTCATAAATGACAAATTTAATAATCCACCATTATTTACCAGTATGTGCATACATGAGCACAGAGTTGGCAATGCTTGCTGGCTTTGGGGGGGTGTGCTTCTGTGGCTGCCACAGGTGTTAGAGATGCTCTGTATTGGGCAGAAGGTAAGACAGGACCTTGAATATAGGAACCTGTATGTTCATGGTGCCTGGCTCCAGCACAAAGCAACAGAGCTCTTATTGCCAAGGAGAGACTATGCCTTGGCCTTTCTGGAAAAAAGTTCCCTGCTGTCCAGATGTGAAAATTAGTTTCTGGCTAACACAAAAATGTTGAGCACCACTTGAAAGGACAACAGCTCAGGTGTGGAAGGCAGCCAGACCTCACTGCAGGCTGTGGCTTGGGTAGAAGGGTTGTCCACAGTGGAAGTATTATATAGAGTTATAAAGAGTTATAAAAAAGCTTCCAAAAGCATTGCATCCTACAAAGCAAAGCTATTCTGATTAAACTGATAATTTTAAAATAAAACGGCTGCAGAGAAACCAAGAAAACCAGCAAATCCCTTCTCTCTGTTTTTCCAGATAGTACGAAGTGTTATTTAAAAAAAAAAAAAAGCTAAAAATCTATTTATAAATCAAAAGAAGAAAAGCAGGCAAAAAATTGTACAGGCAGCATTAAGCTGCAAAAATTTTCCTTGGACACATTGCAGTACCTTTTCAAAGCAGCATATGGGGTTTATTCTGGTGACTCTAATTTTAACATGAATGGGAGTCACGTGGAATACTCTTGGCATACGGCTTTGAAAATATATCCCTGCATGATTAAGGAAGACTGAAATATTTTTAAATGTCTATTTTTATTTTTTTTTAAACCAATTCTGAAATGTTTTTAAAGGAAAGCATTAATGGAATGAAAGTGGTCCAACACTGAACAAAGCAGTAATGTAACAGGTAGAAATACTACTGGCTTAGCACTGTAGATATGTTTGTGTTTCAGAGGCTGGGTAAAGAAGAGTGAGGAAAACTTGGAGTTTGTACCCACTGTTGCAACTGCTCCTGCATTGCTTGACCTTTATGAATTTGTATCTTCACTTGGAGGATGAAGTAATCATTCCACCTTCCACATGGAAAGAGCAGAGGGTTCAGCGAAGGCAGTACAAGGTGGGACTTGTCTCTGCAATGGCAATTGCCATGTAGCAGTATTGACAGCATCTTCAGCTTGGGGATGATCAAGCCTGGAGAAATATGTACTCTGAAGATCAATTAGAGAGAGGCTCATTAGCGGGAAGGAAGTTCTGAGCAGATGCAACAGCCCTGACAAAGTGAGCCAGAACGCTGATAGAGCTGGGCCTGGTGTGTGGGCTGAATGTGAAGCAGGGTTGCTGCAGGGAGGTTCAGAGAGTCCTTTCTGACAGCCGGTCCTTCCCACCCATCTTCAGAGAAAGCAGTCTTAACAGCTTCTTGAAATGTTTTGAAAAGGATAAGACAGAAAATGTCCATAAAACCATATTGATGAATACAGACATGAGCATAGTGAGGAGTGTGGACAGTCATCTGGTGTCTTTCTAAAGATGCCGAGAAAGAGGAAGAAGTTACTTTTCCTCTTCTAATACTTGTTTTTTTTCCTCACTTTTTTTAAACAGAGAATGAAAGGTTAATTTTTATAACTTTAGCTTTGTGGGGGCTGCTGCTTCAGTGCTTAAGGATCTCCTCTGATTGTTTGCAATACTTTATTGCCTGTCTTACTAATATTTATCTATCTTGACATCAGAGACACGTGAAAAAGGAAGTTGCCTGCCTTTTATTCTTTTCACGAAATCTTCACCAGTGATATCATGATGCTGAGCTCACCTGTCCTTTTTATCTGTTGACTTTGAATGGAGTTTCTCTGGTCATTCCAACAGAGTTGCCACTTTCCAGACTTAAACATGAGATGAAACAAGCAGCATAAAGAAAGAGTATTTATGCCAGCTTGATTTAAGCAAGAGACTTCATTTAAGCAAGGCTATTTATATAGCAAGGTTATTTATACTACATTTGGCTGTGAATGGGCGTGTGTGGGCACGCTTCTGTTGTGCATGCGACACGTGTTTGGGGTATGTATATTTGGCTGCACATTTCCATGTACAGGGACTGAAAAAGTGGCTGTTAGTGTCTCTGAGAAGGGGATGTTTGCAAAGCCCAGCTCAGGGAGACATTGAAATCCTCGGGAACAGATGCCTGCTGCCAGAGGCTGACACAGAATAGAAGCATCAGTAGCTCATTTTGTGTGCTCCGAATTACCTTATGATGGTGTGGATGGAGGATATTGCCCTTTCTAGCTGAAGCTAAGTGCATGCTTGCAATAGCTCCATGGTAAACAGCCCTCACTGTTCATTCAGCTTATGTGAGCATTCATTTGACTTTCATTCCTGCATGAGGTGGAAGCAGACAGAACACGTTCTTCTCAGGAAAATTTGTTGTGTACTTGCTGGACCTGTAAACTGGACTCGTGTTTTCTCTTCTTCACATTTGCTGTAGTCTTGGCAATCCCTTTCTGCACCACCAGAGCCTTCTGACACTTACTCTTCCATGCAAGCCTGGAATGCAAAAGCAGTGCTAAGGGGATGTGGAAAACATGGATTGGCTCTCATCAGCAGCTATTAAAATAATAGTCTGAAGATCCTTCAGCAGCAGCTGGGAAGGTGAACCAAGGCAAAGATAGCTCTGTAATTGAGTTGTTTTCAGTATACTCTTTCTAAACATCATCAACTAGCATTGTCAGTCTGGCCTTAAAGGTGCACAGTCACAGCAATGCAGTTCCCTCTTAAAACTGCTGGGTGTCTGATTGTTACTCTTAAATAACACACAGCAGAAGCTTTTAAAATTAAAACACACACATAGAAAACTCTTTTCAATAAAAATCTCATTTCTTTTTCCAGGATGCCTAGACAAGTAAATACTGGGTTTTTAGAAATCCAGAGATGTTTGCTAGCATCATCCATTGTGACAGTCTTAAGGGTCTGTTGGATAAAACCCAAAGCCCCTGCTTCAGGTCTCACACTACTAATCTCTTCTCCATTAGCAAGGGAGAGCACGAGTTTTGTGTGAACAGATTTAATCTTCCTGTGCAGCAGATGTGCTGACACATGGGTTTCTCTAGTCAATAGGGTAAATAATCTTCTGTTTAAGGAGTTCCTAAGTACCTATTTGTGTAATTAACATATTAAAAAACTCATGCATCATTATTTAAACAGTGAGCCATGACAGCATCAGACTGAGTTCAGATAACTGAGACAGATGACTTTTTCCTTTATTTTGTCCATCCTATTGCACTTTGGTTTTGTTAAAATCAGAAAAGCTGAAGAAATCATTCTGTTGCCATTTCATATGATTGAGTAGAGATTTAATCACCATCTTCCAGAAAAAGAAAGCCACAGTGCACTAATGAATAAGATGGAGGGGGAGCATGCATGCCTGTAAGAGAGGCAAGACCGAGCACCTAAGGGGCATAATTTGTTTCAACAGTGTTAGTACAATGTACATTCCACAGTGCCCATCCTATGGAGAACCAAGCATTAAATGGAAATCTCAGACTGTTTGGATTGAAGATAAACCTGGCTGCTGTTGCTTATTTGGTAGCCTGTGCAAAGCAAGAGCTGGAGAAGTGGCTAAAGATGGAAGGTAAAATGCTGCAGTGATGTGAAATTGTTCTGTCTTGGCCATGTGTACTCCAGACAGAGTGATTGAATGAGAGAACTGAGATACAATGACATGACTGAAAATGCTCTTGGTATGTTCCAAAGGGTTTTGATACAAAATTTTGATATGCATTTGAACAATGTGGGGAAAAGGAGGGAGCAGGGAAAAGCCTAACCCCGACAGTGGATGAAGAATATGTGATAGATTTGGCAGATAGTGCTTATATGGTCTGAACGCACTGAAAATTTTAAAACTTACAAGGTGACTTCTGAGCCTCTTGCAGTTTTGTATTTAAGAGTGCTATGTGAGGAATCCTGAAGCTGATGATGTGTACTGTGAAACCTTCTGCTGTCTACTGTCTGGATTTATTATAATTGATTTGAAATTCTTCAGTGCCCTCTCATGCTATATGACTGCAATGTGTGTTGGAAATGGCAAGACTTAAAGGTTGCAGACAGCTGCAGGGGCTTGTGTATTTTAAGGGCTTTTTTAATACGATAGCTATCCAAAGACAAACTATGATTGTATACGACACTGCCGCCAAACCTAAACATCACTTGAGGTTGTTTGTCTGCTGTACCCACTGTCAAGGTTAGAAATAATTTTCTTTTTTTTTCTTTGTGCATGTATCAAAAATTATGCAACTCAGAACTCGTTCACTGTGAGAGAATAGTCTTCCTCTAAGCAACCCAATTTCTCTTTCTTCCTTTTTCAGACTAGGTTTCTTATATGCAGTTGTGGTGCTTTTCTTCTTTTTGTTTAGTTGGTTCTTTGGGTTTTGTTTTTCTAAGATGTGGATATTTTGGATCTGTATCAAAGACAAGGCATTTCAGATCTTCTTGGAGTTAACACTGGAGGTGCAAATGGAGCCTACAGTCATGTTGTCTAGACTAGGAAGTCTCCTTTCGCTACTCAGACTACGTGTAATCATTTAGCAATAGGAAAACTGAGAAATATTCATGTCAGTTCCTGTAGCCAATTTCAGGATTGTTTGTAGGCTGTCTTTGGCTTAGCTGAAGAGCTTCAGTTGTCAGGGAAGATAAAGAAGAATTGCAAATTCAACACCCCTAGATAGTCATCATCCAGACTACTGTTGTGTATGTCCAGGACTGTTGTATGAAATTCTATAAAGCTCTGATTTCATTTGTATGAGACAAGTGGAGATTTTATTTAATGCACATCTTTGAAGTCTTTTAACATGTGAATGCATCCTCAGAATGCAGGCAACCTACCCGGTGGTACAGGAGGAGACTTGGATGCTCCCTGTGGTCGAAGCACAGGGGAAGGTAACGAACACTGAACACACTTATTGGTGCTTGGATGGTGGAAATGCCTTGCAGAATGAAAGGTTCTTTGGTTCTGTAATTCACACAGACCTTCTGGGTGCTATGATGGCAGATGACCTCTGAAGGTCATGTCTAATCTGATTTGCAAAGCTGTGTTACTGACTGTTTTCAGCAGCTTATATATCACTTGTGTGTTCCTAGTCAGATAAGCTTTGTGTTTTGTAGTCAAGCTGTCTTAAATGGCAGACAAGATAGATGTCTCTTTATGCTCTGGCCCAGCATTTTCATTTTAATTTGTGTTTATATATTACTATGCAAAAATTTCTTTCTGATGCAGTAGTAGTAGGAAAAAAAAACCAAACCAAACCCTCAAAGCTGTTCATTTGAAATAAAGTGTAAGGCCCTACTGATAAAAGGGTTATGAGGTTTTCTGATACTAAGATTTGGGAAAAACCAAACTAAATGTCAAATATGGCCTCGGAAGTCTCTGAAATACATGTTTATATTATCTACAGATAGGTCCTAATTGATGCTTCAAGAATACAGATGTGAAAGGGAAATGTGTAGGTCTTCCTGGAATAAATCAATAGAACTAGCTGTTCCTGGTGCAAAGCAGCTGCTTCTACGAATGGACTTTTGAAAGGGCTTGACACTTTACTCAGAATTAACAATAATTTATGGCACTGGAAGAGGAGTCTCTGGAAGCCAATGATCCCCAAGTCTATGACTGGGGAAGTCTTAGCACAATAACCATCTTCCCCTTTAGGTATCTAGGCTAAAAAAAGAAAAACCCACGATCTGGAAGGATGAGTAAGCATTATATCATCACTGATTGTTCCTCAGCTCCCACACACAAACAGGTCTTAGCCCATGACAGAATACTGGCAGGAGCTGCTGTCGGATTGACAAGTAGCAGCTTTGGTGTGAAGCCTTCCTGGAAATCTTTTTTCCTTTTAGTTGAACAGCATCATTTTATCCTGCTATCTTAGAGGATTTTTTCACAAATCTTATTTATTATGCTTCTTTTGAAATGCCTGGATTTTTCCAGCCTTGAATTTTTGATCTCCCTTAAAAGCTTTCTTAGGTATCTGTGTCCTGTCCTGCTTTAGATTGCAATGAAATTCTTAGTGTGTTTATTCTCACAACACAACCTTGTGAGGAAAAGAAATGCAATTTGCAGGGGAGATTGCTAAGAAAATAAAGAGACAAAGGTGAAATTTCACAACCTTAAATCTAGTGGCTTGTTGTCATCAGAAGTAGAGATCTCTGTCACTTCTGCTCCTTTCCTGTGAAAGAAAAGACCTTAAAAATGGGTCTTCTGAGTTCTTGACTGGTTGCCCTAATCTGGGACACAGTCTTCTCTCTGTCAGCATGTGAAATGCAGATGGGAGTTTTGGAAACTGGGCCAAGGGAAAATTTCTCCAGATACATTAAAGTTGCACTGCTAATCATTATTTTTGATTGCAGTGGGGCTTTGTTTAACAAAGGACAGCCTATTGAAGAGTTTTGAACTCTGTGTATAGCAGGAAGGAACAATTTATTTCATTAGGAACCTCTTCAATTTAATATTGGCTTTAAAAATACTAATTGCAGAGAGCTCCTAGGAATGTGCTATTTGATTTTTGTTGTCCTGTAGAATTTAAACTTGTTGGTTTGCATGACTATTTTAAGCTCTACATATTGACAATGCTTCCAGACCATGACATGACAATAACAGCTAGCAAAAATAACCTTGAAACTGCTGAAGTGTTTCACCCTTCACAGACAAATGACAGAGCACGCTCCACACTCCCAGACCACCCTCTCCCCTGTGAGATTTGGGTGGGAGAGGCATGGAATGGTACAGACTGCTTTTGTCTGCAGCAAGTTCTGTCAGCGAATATGGGCTTTTTAATTAGCCCTCATTCCCTTAAAATGCACACTGAATACCTTTGCACAGTTTAATACTTCAGAACTGAAAGAATGACCGCAAAAGCTGGCAAGCCCAGGGTAATCCATATGGTGATGGTGCTGCTCCAAAGATAAATGAAAACCTGCAAGTACAGCATTGCCAAAAGTGAACCCTTATGGCATCCTCAGCCATTACAAATACAGTTCTTTCAGAAGCCCTTTTCTATGTCAAGAATTGTAACTGAGTCACAGATGCCCTGGAAACCCAAATCTCTGGAGTAGCCTTCTCTTATGGCCTTGCTCTTGAGGTTTGGAAGACCTTCCCAGAGTCTGGATTAGACTCAGGTAGAAGATATTTAACAGGGAGTGGCATTTATTGTACAAGGAGATGAATCTACCTCTGTTTACTATGGCACATGAAGTGAAATGCTGTTATTAGTGCAATATAGAAATATTGAGGGTTTTTTAAGGGCTTTAATTTTTTTAATCTTCTTTTGGTCAAACAAATGCAGGTAAAAGTTCCTGAAAAAGGAATGTAACCTCATTTTTTTTCCATCTAAAATTCTTAACACCATAATAATAGAATGCCAGTGTCTTGTGGCTTGTCTGAAGCTGTCTTTTTAATATAAATGCATGAACTTGACTTTTCTCCTCATTTTGCAGTTTCAGTAACAGAAACATGGAAAGGATGAATTGAATGAACCGTAACTGCCGTACGGTTCCTTTGCTTACTGCATTGGTAGCTTAGGAATCTTTTCTTTCTCTCCAGTGTTGCTTCCTTTCTTCTAATGATCTCTCCTTCCTTATATTTTCAGAGGTCAGCACAAAGTTTTTGTCAACCCTTTGGGCATAAAGATTTCTTAGTGGTGGGTTTCATCAGGCCCTGAACAGGACAGGAAATAGCGAGTGTAGAGTTAGTTGCATGAAGATTCAGGTCACTGTCTGTGGGTGCCAGATGCATTTTTGGAGGTTTCCTAAAAGCTGTCTCAGATTTTCACCTTGTTTTGGAGAGATACAATATATGGAACTAGAAAGCAAAATACAGTACTTTGGCAGTAGTCTTGTCTTCTGCTGGTCAGTTACTTAAACTTGAAATGTGACTAAGGTGCACTATTTGTTGGAGCAAGTCCAAAAGAGGGAAGATTATCAGGAGACTGGAGCACCAGCACCTCTCCTATGAAAACAGGCTTGAGAGAGTTGTGGTTGTTCAGCCAGGAGAAGGGATGGCTCCAGGAAGACCTTAGAGCACTTTCCTTAGCTGGAGAGGGACTTGTTACAAGGGCATAGGGTGACAGGACAAGGCATAATGTCCTTAAAGTGAAAGGGGATTCATTTAGATTAGATATTAGGAAGAAATTCTTTACCGTGAGGGTAATGAGGCTCTGGGACAGATGGATGCCCTATCTCTGGCAGTGTTCAAGGCCAGGCTGGATGGAACTTCAAGCAACCAGCACTCATAAAAGCTATCCCTGCCCATGGCAGGGGCGTTGGAACTAGGTGATGGATCTTTTAGTCTATGATTGTGTGATTTGGGCACATAGAGAGTGTACCTCCTTAGCATGCATACAAGCGAGTACTCGTGGGGTGTGTGCACACACGTGTACGTGTGTTCCTGATGTGTTTGCACAGGGAGAAAGTCACCGTGTACACGGCTCTGTCTGCGTGTACTTTCCCAGCATGTATGAAAAGAGAGAGCAAACTCACAATCAAATAAGCAGCGCGAGGAGAGGGAGAAAAGATGAGATTGCGGTTGATTATGAGCCTGGCAGCAGATGTGCTACACAAATCCAGCCCGCTGCATCCAGCCTGTTTCCATGGCGATGGAGCGAGTAATTGTGGAGCTCCGGCGCGCTCCCCCGCGGCCCCCGCCAAGGTGGACGCGGATGCCGGGGTCCCCATCAGCGCTTCCTCCGGGTGAGCGCCGGGCTCTGAGACAAAACGAGCGGGCGGCGCGGGGGGAGCCCTAGAGACGGGGATCTCTGCTCCGCTCATCCCCGCCGTGCGATGGCAGGATGCGAGGGAAGCGGCGCTCTTCCTCGGAAATACGCTCTCCCGAGATGCTAAATAAGCGGGCAGGAGTTTCCCTGCCGCGGGAGTGGGCTGCCATTGGCTGCCGCCGCCCGCCCGTGCCAATGGGAGCCCGCCGGGCGCCCGGCACATAAGCGGAGCTGGGCGCGGGCAGCGGAGCGCGGCCGCGGGGCAGCGCCGGTCCGTGCCTGCCCGCCGCCCATGGCCGCGCCCGGAGCGCGCCCCCGCCGCGGAGCGCCCGCCGCTGCCCGCCGTGCGCACGGAGCCGCCCGCCAAAGGCTGCATTAAGTCATTCGCTCGCTGCCGTGTGGGAGGTGAATTTGTCATCGGGAACGATGGAGCTACGAGATCTCTGTAAGTAAAGCCGTGTACTTTATCCTGTTTCAGGCTGGGCATGGAGCGATTGGTGGTGTCGAGGGATGGCAAAAAGCGAATTAGTGGCAATTGTATATACACCGAGGGATTCCTCGGTTTTGTGTCTTGTGTAGCGAGATGTGTTCTTCCCAATGGTCTCAGGCATCGGACAAACTAGTTAGCTGTTTGCATTGCCTTGGGTGGTTTTTTTTTTAGCTTAATTGAGGTTAGTCTGTGGAAGGATGCTGTGTTCTTCGGGGTATTTCAGATCACCCCTGTGTTTGATAAGGAAAGCAAACCACATGGAGCAGAATGTTGCAGGCACAAAAGTCTGAGGTGCCCACATGAAGTCACCAGTATTTCTGGTGTCAATATAATAATAACAGGTATGTTATTGCAATGATTTGTCAAATGCCAGTTCAGACCCTGAGCCAAGAAAACACGAGTTGCTCATCATTCATCACTGTGTTCAGCATAAAAAAGTCATTGCTTTTCCTACCCCTCCTGTACCTTTTTTTCTCAAATTGGTTTATCCTTTGAAGGCTTTTTAAACTACATTTAATTCAAAAGCTTTCCTATTTGTTTATGAAACCTGTGAGTACATGAAAAGTGTGAAGAGTTTCCTTTTTCACCATTGTGGGGCATGTGTTAGAAGTTGATTTCTTTGCCTCTTGGGACTCTGCTTTTGATTCTGTAAAGCAGAAACAGTATATTTAGAAAGAGGAGGGAAGTGTGTGTGCAAATCTGTCCCTCTGCAGCCCTCTGGGGTTACTTACACCAGCCATTAATTCGGCTCAGCATTGTTCATGTTTTATCGTGACAGGGAGCCTTGCTGCATGGAGCTCATGGTTGTCTCTGCTTAACCCTCTCAGAGACTGTAGTAATCTTATCTGGTTTGTGAAAATACATAGGAGGAATGGCAGAAAATTGGGGAAAAAAAGATTTAGAAAAAACTTTTTGTTTTTTTCACCCTGTTCCTGAGCTTGTCAAGTGTATCGGGTATTTTATAGTAACCAAACTAGGTGCAAACATTGTATGAAGCTGGCTGCATTTTAGGGATCCATTTTTGGTATCTTGTGTTCATTTTAGAACTTAACACACAGCTTCATTTCCCAGCATTAGGAACTGCTGAGGAGTCACATTGCTGCCTGGGAATCTCAGACTGAGGGTGTAAATTTCTTTAGATTTGGTTTTACTGGTCAGCTTTGCTTTTGCCCTGCAAGTTGTGTCAGGAAGGTGTGTACATGGAGCTTATCCCTCCAGTTAAAGGACTCAGCATTGCCTCAGAGTTGATGCCAAAAAAAAGTCAGTGTTTTGAAGAGCTGATGGATCAATATAATTTTTTTAAAAATACAGAACATAGAATTCAGTGCATCAATACAGGGAGAGTGTCTATTGGTGTGTGTAATACTACTCCTCTGTGTAGTTTTGAGTATTTAACCTGATGTATAACAAATTCAGGAGGAACCCCTTATTAAGCTTGACTTATTGCTTTTTCTGAAGACACAGATATAAGTCACTCTTCCCTGTATTTCCCAGGGGTGTTTGGGTCACCTTTTATTGGAATGATGGCCCCAGGCATCCAATGGCACTGGGCTTAGAAAAAAAATGCATTTTTCTAAGGTATGCAAAAAAGAGATAACTGTTAGCTATTATTGCAATTCTTATTTTTGTTCAGCAGCGATGAGAGTACCAAGAATGAATAATTTGTTTTTTTCAATGAGGAAGGTATTTTGTTGCTATGTCACCTTCCCCAGGGTCTTGTATCATTCATTTGTATTTACTTAGCACTGGTGTAGCTGAAAATCCCATTGCGTACGGCAGTCTAGGCAGAGATGTGCCCACTCCCCATCTTGAAGGTGGATGCTTTGATCTAGGCTAAGATATTCCATAAAAATCTGTGAGAAAGCTTGGACCCTTGCACACCTGGGCATGGTTTGTTCCTGGCTGATCATTTTGAATGCCTTTGGGATGCATCAAAATGAAGCTTAATTGCACCTTTGATGGTTTTTTGTTCCATACCTACTGCCATCTTCTTTATTTTGTGATTGCTGATGTGAAAGCATAGGAGAACATTGTCTTTTAAGGTGACTGCAACTCTTAAGATGATATTTTAATTCTTGTTAGCACTCCAGGGATATAGTTCAAACAACATAAACATCTCAAGTTTAGTCACCAGTGTTAGGCAAACACTGCCTGTGATGGAGTTCCTCTCTCTCCCATAACCTTATTTGAAGGGATTTTTTTGCTTGTCTATCCCTGTGCATTAGCAGATAAAAGGAGGGGGCTGGGGAGAGAGGGAGAGAGAGACAGCCTATAACTGCTAAGCACTGGATCAGTCTGTCTGAGGGCTTCCAACCCCAGTGATGCCAGAGGTGGAAAAACTCGTGTTGCAGTCAAAGCCATGTTTGCATTGGATTTTTGACCTGATGGTGCAGAGAACTGTTGTTCATCGTTAGTGCTTGGGGATGATCTACGTGGGAGAGGCATTTCAGATTCCCAGGCTATAAGAGTTCCAGCAACAGAGGAGTGAGTAGGCTTCAGTGAGAACTGTGGCATGCTGGCAGCAGTTGGGAGGATGCAGAAGCTGAAAAAAAATGCTATCTTGGGGTAGCTTTAATTGGTTGCATTGGAAAACACTTGGTTTGATGGGCTCATATGTCTTCTAAAATGCTTGGTGCCAGACCAAATTGGCATAGCTCCATTGACTTACACGAGATGCCACCCGGCATTGATCTGATCTTCAGTCTTATGCTTATATTTTTCTTGGAAGAGTGAGATTTTCACAAAGGCAGCAGGTTATTTTTTTTCTTTCTATTTGCCTCAATGATGGTAAATTGAAAACTGAAATGGAATAGGCATTCCAGAGGTTTTGTTTTGTTTCTATGGGCTTTAAGCTTAATGGGTTATCTTTTATCTGCCTGTAGAGCTTTATACCCATATGTCAAACTATACTGGAAGCATAGAGCATAAATTCTGATCTGAGCTTTGTATGTGTTGAGAGATATTAAATTTGAATATTTCATTAATTCCCTTGATCTTAACCCTCCTTCAGTTACAAAAACCCTGGTGGCTGTTCGTGTTCTAGGTAAACAGATGCTAGAGCCACCAGTCTTCAGTTTTGCCTCAATTGTATATTGTATTATTTTCACCCCATTATTCAAGTGAGTTGGCACAAATTTTTACACACAGGTGTAAAAAAGGTGGCTCGATATGTTCACCTCCAAATGAATAGAAGACAGTTGTAACTCCAAGTAAGACTAACCACACAAATATAAACAGTTCCTTATTTTTGTGTCTGAAAGAAAAAAAAACATTTTTTAGGAGAAAAACCTTCTCCATGCTAAGCTTTTGTTTACATGGAACGTCATGCAACGGAAAACTCTCACTCCCTGTTCAGTGCATACACACTCACATCTCCAATGGCACGTGCACACCACAAAGCAAGACCAAGCACAGAATAAAAATGGAACAGCAGTAAAACATAGACTTGTGAATTGTGAAAAGCCCATTGATTTGCTTGACACCCATTTTGTTCAACATTGTGCAGTGCTAATCTGAAAATTCCTGTGCGTCACGAAAACTTTTCAGAACAATAAGAACTGTCAATTCCAGCAGATTTTACAGACCTGTCATTATCCTTCTTGTCTTGAAGCACTAAGTGGCATATAGAGGGATTTTTGGCAGGAGTTCAGGACTACTCTCATGAAGAGGAGTCGTGTGCCACTACCTCATGGATATTATCATTTGAAGCTAGAGTTCAGCCTAGCACAGGCTCCTGGAAGCATGTCTTTCCCCATCCGAGTGAACTGCTCTTATGGATTTCACTTATTTTGTCTCTTCAAAAACCAACTAAAAACCACTGCTTTTTACTGTTCTCAGATGCAAAAATGTAAAAGAAAAAAACTGTACATTCTCTCTACATTTTGACTTATCTTCCAGAAAACTAGAACATTTTAATGAAATCATACCCCTCCCCTCCACCTGCTGCTTCTTCAGAAAAGAAAAGTGGGGACAGCAGCACTGATGGCCACAAGCAGAAGTTTTTATTAACTGCCTTTTTCTTGAGATCGTATTGCTGGCACTTCCTTCTCTTGGAGTATCTGTTAAGAAATGCTCACACACCCCACATTGCCAATCATTAGGAACTACAGTCCCCCTTAACACATGCCTCTGTGAGGAGAAGCATAATGAAGGGAAGAAACATTGACTTTGTGTCAGAGAGATTCAATTTTAAGTTCTTTATCAGAGGCCATGTAACTTGAAAGTGTTTCAAGTTAATTTAATTCACCCAAATTAAATAAAGTTTCAGTACAGTCAGAGTCATGACAGTCAGTCTGAATATGAAAATATTCATTCAGTTATGCATCCTTGGTTTTGGTAACTTTCAGAATCCATTCATGTTGCAATAAGCCATCAGCATGTTTAAAAGTCTGAAGAGCACAGATCCATTTTTTGTGGACTTTACAAAATTCTAGCAGGTTTTGCTACCTAGGAATTAAGTGGTTTCAAAAAAGCATGTGAAAATCAGACCTCAGAGGACATGCATGACCTTCATTTAAACTAGAACTTTGATTAGCTCTATCTTGGGTGTTTTAAACTCCTCTGTACTGCACAAAAGCAATCTTGTAATGGGGTGAAAAAGGAGAGCTTCTTACTAATGCTAGCCCACTGTCAAATTAATGCATCAAATAATATGTTCTTATCCTGAATCACTGGACTGCTTTTATCAGAGCTTTTGATGTGGCAAAGAAAGTGCTTGTTCCATAGTTACAAACCCAACTCTCTTAGTCTTCCCTTCTCTTTGAACTTCAGTTTTCTTAAGACTTGGAGCATCGTGATACAGAGAGCAGCATTCAAAGATAGGTATTCCAAGACTCACATCCAGAGGCATATTAGAAGCCACACAAAGGGATTTTCTGTAAGTGTGGTTTTCAAATATAGGTAACCTTCTGGCTTGACCTCTGGATCCACTCCCAGTCTGCATTTCAAGAAAAAGAATCTACCCCCATACAGTTATCTCCAGTAAGATCAAAGCTGTCATTGTATTCTGACACCTGTGAGAAAGAAATGGAAATATTTTAAAAAGTGGGGGAAATTGTGAAAAGATTTGAATGAGTTCACATTTCTGAAAGACATGAACCCACGGATCTTGGAAGGGAAAGGAAGACTTTCAGGATAGCTGCAGAATGTTTCTTTATTTGTTGGCTTCACCAAGTTAATTAAACAGATTTGAAAACATAAACAAAAATAGATTCTCTAGATCCCTACAAATATAGCTCTGCAAGTGCTTTGCCATGAAAGTTAATAAGGTTCTAACTTTAGACTGGGGTTTCTGTCTGGTGCCTAACAGAAACCACTGCAAAGGATGGTGTTATTCCATTCTACCTTTGCAGCCCCTTGTCATCCCAGGCCCCCAGCCTGGTAATAATTAGCATTGACTCCATGATTCTCAGCAGGCTGATCAATCACTTTATTATTCTATACTCATTAAGAAACCCATTGCCCTTACAGACACTCACGATACGCGTGGACCCAATTGGTCCTTCAATCCAAACACCATCACCATTCGCCAAATAAGAAACCATCTTTTGGTAAACAACTCTACATAACACATTCCATGTGTTCACAACAACAGGTGCAGCAAGTGAAGATAAGAAAGAATTGTTTATCATTCTTTTCTCTGATCTTCTCACAGCCTTTCCCAGGACAATGCCTGGGAAAGTTGTGCCTGTTGCTCTCTGTCAGAGAGCTGCTGCCACAGTCCCTCTTCCAGGTGTGGTGTGTTTCCCAGTTTCTACTCTTTTTCTGGCAAAGGTGTAAGTTGTCATAGATTTATCCCAGCTCTGGTAGACTTCCTGAAGGACTGGTGAGAAGGTATCTGCAGATTGAGAAATGCAGCTCTGTTTGTCTTCTTGTATTTCCCACTGTCCTGCATGAAAGCACCAGAAAGGCTTTGCAGAGCTTGTCCTTCCTCCATGTGGATGGATCATCAGCAAAAAGCACAGCAGAGTCAAGGTGTGCCTTTTGCTGCACTTCTCCCTTGCCTCAGCACAACCAGCCTTAGCAGAGCCCTTGGCTTTCAGCCAGCTGGGATGTGCCAGAATGTGCTGGAGTTAAAGCTTTGCGTGCCCTACAAGGGAAGCGTGTCCCAGTTTTTGGCAGCACCACAAGGTTATCACTTCCCCATCAGATAATTCAGCGTGGTGCTGTGGAATGTTGTGTGTGGAAGATCCTTGTCCTGCAAGGAAGCTACCTCACAGTTCCTGTGCTCAGCACAAGGGGTTAGGATGTATCTGTGGCCACAGGGAAGGGAAGGACTGTGGATCAAGCAGGCCTGATCCCCACTGTGCCCTTACAAGGGACCTTCTGCTCTCTCCCTCCCCAAACTCACCTTTGGATGCTGGAATTAAGCCACTTGGCCAACAGAAGCTCCTCTCAGCTTTCAGAAAGGGGAGTCTCCGCTATGTGAGGCTCCTTGTTGGCTGTTCAAGCTCTCAGGGTCATGCTTAGGAGTAGCTGCAAAGAGATACAGAATGTCTGTGAAACCTCTCACTTTTACAGGACCAGTTGCTTTAGTGCATAGAGTAGTAAATAAGCAAAGGCTTGAGTTAGGAACACCTCTGATGTTCTGTAACTGCACTGAGGAGCTGGGTTATATTTATATGTTAATAGTTGGTCTTGAATTTTTCTGCCTTTAAATGCTACTATAACCCAGTTTAATATTTAATAGAAGAGTGGAAAGTCTATTCACTGCAGTTTCACAAGTAAATTCCTTTGTTCCCACTTCCCAACTTACCTTTTAAAATCCCCTATTCAAATTACCACCCTATCTCAAACAGCAACACGGTGTTTTGCCATTATGCTTAGAATGTCATAAGTTTCATTTTCAATGGCAAGGGAAATTATGCTCATTTTTGTTCGTACTGAAAAGGTAAAAGTGAGTCTTTAAATAAGTTCTGGTTTTTCATGCATGAAATTATGTATCAGTTCACCTCTGCATGCAGGATTTCCATCATTGTACAGTCATGGGCATCTATTCCAGAATGAACTTCGCACCAATCCCAATAACAATTTTTGTTGCTAAAGGTTCTAGCCCAGTGAATTTCAAGGCTTTGAATTTGTATTGCAAATTTAAGGTATAAGCAAGAAACTTCAACTAAGAATGTCTCTGGTGGAGTACATATCAAGCGTTTCAGGTATCCAGTTCTGACCATAAATGTTTATCATTGACCTGGTAAGATAAAAAATCACTAGATTGTGTTCCTTTTTTTTGGTTTTTAAAGGACTTTCTGTCAGTCTTCAACATAGGATAAAAGAGATACCTTTCTAATTTTGTTAGATGTTATTGGGTACTAGTAACTGAATGAAATTTGAGTTTTTTCAGCTGGAGGGATGAATGACAGATTCATGATGTGAAAAGTATAGGAAAGTCCCCCAGCTAATTCTATGACTTTCAACTTAAACACCAGAGCTCAGTTGCTGATTATCCCAGAAGTTTGCCTGAACTATGATTTAAAGATTATATTGCCCCAAAATCCCAGAGGTTATTGCAGTTTGCAGCAGACAATCAGAGTGTGTGGTTCTTGTGATTGTGTAGAAATGCGCATATTTCATCGTGATCTCCAGCACAGGCAGACACCTGGGCCCGAATCCAGATCCTTTCAGATCATGCCCTCAATCTGGTGCTCTCATCACTGCCTCTGCATCATTGCTGCTGGCAAACTATTTAACCTAGCAAGGGTATTGTGCATCCCTGATGCCACAGCCCGTTTGGAGCACCTACATGTTGCCAGTGCCACAGAGCACCTGTAAAAAGTGAACACGGCAGGCTGTGGGTCACTTTTGGGGCTGAGCACACTGGTCCTGCCTCACAATTCCAGTCACCTCAGCATTATCCATCGCTTACATGATCATGGTCAGGATGCAAACTCAGGAGCTGCTTAAAAAGAACACCAGTCCAGAAAGCAAAACCTTGGCCATGTTGAAACAAGTGCTAGAACTCGCATCTTTTTTAGGCTGGTCCCCAGAATTAAGGGGTTGAATTCCTCCTGGGCTGAAGTGGTCAAATTGCACCATGAAGTCAGTCAAAAGGCATCTCCTCCTAAAGAAAATGAAAGATGTCAGAGAGCTTTGTGTGAGTCAGTCGCAAAACAAGTAACAATTTTGATTGCTGATACACAAAAAAGACTCTTCCACCAGGGATAACAGCTTGTTACTTGCTTTGCTCTCGGGATGCAAGGGAGAAAGGAAGAGAAAGTGCGTACTTGTAGCCAAGTTGGCTGCTACAGTCCAGCAGCACAGTCAATCAAATTGTTTGATCCTTCCAAGTCACTCTGTAATGTCACTGATTTATCTTGCTGCCATGCAATTGTGCCCTGTTGATAATTCCAGTTTTGTCAAGAGATGACAGAGATTTTGCAGAAAACCTGCAAGCTACTCTTACCAAACAGTAGGCAAACAGTAGGAGAGCAAAGTAAGATTTCCTCCTTTTCATTGATGCCTATAAATAGTCCATGCTAACCTTAACAGCCTTGGAGATGTAGGGAACCTTTTTTTAGAAAAAGAATCCATTACTTTTAAAACCACATCGACTCAGCAGAAGTAGATGTGTGTGTTTTAGATCATGATAGGTTGACAATCAAGCTCTGCTGTGAATGCTTAGCTCTTCAATTCTGACTGTAATGTTTTACTTTTTTTTTTTTTTAACTCTGCAGTGTATTGGCACAAGTCTTGATATTATGGCCAGAAAGGATACTGCTTAGTTACTCTATATATTTAAAAAGAAAGATTTTATTTACAGTTTTTACAATGCAGTTCTCTGTTTCTTTGATTTTTCCCTGTGTACATGAGAAGGGGAGGACATAATTAACCAAAGCACATTTAATTTATGTCTAAGAATGGGTTGCTTAATAAGAAATTTTTGAGCTCTCTGTTGTGCTGAGCAGAATTAGTCACAGGAGCCATTATATGCACTTCAGTGGTATTAATCCAATATGCAAGTGCTATCCAAGCATGATTTGAGCTACTTTGAAAAGTATAAGAGATTTCTTAGGAAAGCTGAGTCCCTTGGTCTTGCAGACAGGAGGGTTTTCTCAATATGATATTAGTATGCATGCATCCAATTGGAAATTAATGGGAAATCCAGATCTATGTAGTAGGAGGACATAACTAGGATGCTTACCATTACTGATGCAAAAAGAAAAATGGTTGTTTCTGTGTGTATAGGTGTTATAAATAATCTGGGAATACATCACCTTTTAGTTAGCTCTGTAGTCCTACAAGACTTTTTACTAATACAACTCATAGGATCTTCACTGGGAATGTAAATTTCTGCAGAAGATGAAGATCTCTGTATTTCCAGGTTAGTTTTAATTTTTCATGTGATTCTAGGCAGATTTAAAAGGCAAAAAAAGAGTAGTTTAATACATATGCCATACTCACAAACATTTAAGTGAAACAAGGCTGTAAAACAACATAAAGATATTAGCTACTAATCAAGTTATTTTCCTGCTGTTATCAGTCTTGACAATTCTGAAAATACCATAGAGAAGTATGAATTTGAAAATGAAGAAAAAGAGCAGATTTCCACTATTTTATGCATGTTTTGTGGTTTGATAGAAAGGAATATTAAACTTTGTGTGTTTGACAGCAGCATTTCATTAGCTGAGTTTCTGTCTGCTCTGCTTTTAGTCCTGTGGTATTTCAGGATCTTTAACCACCAATTTCTAAAGATGATAATCCAACCCCCTGCAGTCAGTTGTGTTCCTCTCATCAAGAGCCACACTGGAGTCACTGGTCTTTCAATAGAAACTGGCTTAACCTAGCAGGTGGTTAGATTTTGTTGAATTTTCTTTTAAAAGAGTTTGGCTAGTCTATTAGTTGGTTTCAGTGTAATGCTTAGATGTCATTCTTTTATTTGGGTCTTTTGAGGGTGGCCTTACTTCAGTGATGATGAAAATCATCCCTGCTTAGAAACCTCACCTCTGGCAAAGCTTCAGTTAGCATCATGAAAAGGAGCTTTCACTGTACAGGCTGTTCACTTTTTCTCACTGATCTGGCAGTCCACTGTCTTCCCCCAGGGCTTTGCTTTAATATGGCTTGTCTTGCCACAGGGTAAATAGGAGAGGACATCTCATGATAACCACCAAAATTTCATGCAAATATCAGCATGACCTGGTTACAGCACCTCCAGTGCAGATATCCTACTCTAAATGTTCTAGATTGCTATTAGGAGAACAAGAAGGGGAGCCAATTCTCAGGTATGTTTCTCTGCAGCCTCTTCCTCATCCAGAAGCTGCTAATGAGCCTTCAGAATTAGGTGGCTGTCTTTTAAAACACTAAATCATAGCACCTTATATTCCTTTCTAGTTTACTTTCGAAAATCAGTCCTAAGATAAAGGACTTTAGAAGTAAAACTACCAGGTTGATGCTATAAATAAAGCCTGTGGTCCTGTTTTCAGTAGCGCAAGTATCAGGAGTCAGGCTGAGATGTTTATAGATGATATCTAGTAGTTTTCCATTGACATCAGGAGATACTCAGATTTGCTTCAAGTTGCAGCTGGAGAGGCATAATAAATTCTCTGTTGGCAAATTGATCACTTAGAAGCTACACTCCAAGCAGAAGCAAGCTGCAGGCATACCTGACACTAGAGGGCAAGTTTCCTATTCCATACAGGCTAATTTGATACATCTCTTCTGGAAATCTGTGGTATACTTACTTAAAACTAGGAAAGCTGGTAAAAGGACTTGTCTCTAAAACTCTGGAAAAGTGAAGTCAAGTTGCTCTGAGTTTTACCAGAGCAGAATAACAGCCAGAAAATACTCAGCAAAATCTAAGGGAGGAAAGCAGGATGCAGGTCCTTGCAGCCTTTGAGGGCAAAAAAGAGTGAAAACTAGAGAAAGGCAGAACAGTAAGCCAAGATTTGCTCAAGCTGGCAGTGTGTGTTGTGAAGGGAGGAGAGAACATTCATGCCATATCCAGAGTGGAAACACTAAGACCAACCTTGAGCAAGAAAATATTATTTGTATTTGGAAGGCATCCTATCTGTGAGAAGTAGGAAAGGAGAAAGCCCTGTCTCATGGTGTGGTTGATGACTACATCAAACTGACACAATCTGCTTCAGTCCTGCCATCCACCACAGATTTGGTGTACCCCCTTGAACCAAGGAAGGGAACTTCCCTCTTGGTCCTTGGCTTTCTGCCTCTGCCACCCTTGAGCAGCAGCACTGTCCTTACTTAGTGGGATATTGCAGGTGTAAAGTGTGCTGAGGATTCAATGCTGTGCTTCAGAGCAGGCAAAAATAGGCTTGAGCCCTTAAGGGTTAAGATTTCCCTGCAAACAAGCTGCAATAATGTTTTTAGATGTAAACCTATTTTGTTAGCCAAGGATACTTTTGTAGTTAAAGTACCGCGGTTCTAGTTTCTTACAGGAGATGTGAAATTTCCTTTAACACAAGTGGTTTTGTAGAGAAGCAGGAGTAGCCAATACTATGTGCTAACCCTGAAACACTATGTGATAACCCTGAAATTGTTTCTTGTGTTCTGTCAATTTATTTCTGGCTCACTGCATCCAAATGAGGGCTGTCTTTCTTCAAAACTCAATTTTACCACTGTTAGAGCCAAATTTGGGTCTGAAAGGACTAAAATTTGGGGTAAGCATACTATATCACATGTGTGAAGATAAATGTCCATAGCTGGGCACCATCAAGGTTAAAAACAGACCAGTGATGCCAGTTGTTTGTTGAGAGGTGTGGGATCAAATGAAAGTTGCAGGTCATGGGCTGCTTGGCTGTTACGGAGTTGGAGTGTCCCCAGTGTCTCCTCCTGCTGTGCACATCTCCTTTCTTGGAGCAAGATGCAGGCCTGCTGTGTGATGGGAGGAAGTGCAAGTTGGCTTATTGTTGAGGAAGGACTGAGGGAACCCTCAAGGAAAGGAGAGGGAGGGAAGAAGAGAGAACAGACCATATTGGTTTGGACACCATAGGCAGGTCACCTTCACTTAGGTATCTATTACAGAGGTATTTTCTACCTTGTTTCTATAAGTGCTGGGATTGGGAAAAGTATTTGAGTAACTTCAGTATCACTCACATTTTCCAGTGCTTCCATTTACATTGGGATGCTTTAGTTCATAAAAACAGATAAAAAGGCAATGTGATATCTTCACCATGCTGCCCAAAAACCAATCATCTTAAAGGAAGGAAAGTTCAGAAATATAAATAGCTACTAAAAATATGTCTCTGATTTTAAAAAATGCTGAGTCCTAGGATGTTTCTGCTGTTAATGCTTTGTCTTTCCACCCTTTTTTTCTTTTTCTGGCTTGGTAGTGGCAGCCCATACAATTATGAGCTACTGCACAATTTTACACCTAAGGTACACAGTCACATTTAGAATCTGACAGTGTTCTCCTTCTGGAATAGGAACACTGCTTGCAGCCCACAGCTGAAACAATTAGCTTCATTAAGAAAAAAAAATGTTCTCTGGCTTACAAATACATTTTTAGAATTAGTTAAAATGAAGCAAAAGAAAAAAATTCAAGTAGACAGGTGAACAAGCCTCAGTACTTCAGGCTTCTCTTAAGGTTTTCAGAATCTTAGGGTTTTGAGAAGATAAATGATTTAAATTAAAAGCTATTGAGAATATATAATAGAAGAAAGGGCTCTGACAACAGCAGATGGAGCAGAATAGAAATTTTGATGTTACTATATGTACACTCAAAACAGCAGCTGTAAGGAAGAATTTGAACTAAACTCTATGAACATGTATTCTTATAGCTCTTATTAATGGGTTGTTCTGTTTCTCTCCCAGTTTCTCTTGACCCTTTTCTGAGGGTTAAATTAATCCCTTGTGCAGCTCAGCTGAGGATAATGAAGTTGTCCCAGGGTACAAATGTAGCCTTTGGGTTTGACCTACAGAAGGCTGAGCCTCTATTCCTCACTATGTTTTCAGGCAGTTTTATTTATTTATGTTGGATTAATTAAAAACACCCTCTCCATTCCCCAGGCTTATGTGCTCTCCTATGCAGAATAAAGGAGGTTCCAGTGTCTGGCCTCTCTCAGCCCATCCATGCTGATGCAGAGACAGTATAAAACTGCTAATGAGGGGATCTTAATGACCCTGATCAAGTTTGTGAGCAAAAAGACTCATGTTCTGATACAAGCGGCATGAGCATGATTTATGATGTGAAGAACAGTTTGGATTCCTTTTTGGAGTCATAGGCATGGCTCACATTTGGCCAGTAAGGCAGAGCCTTTTTTGCTGTAGGTGAATGTGAGGCATTAAACCATATAGTCATCTGGAATTTGATACAGGGCAGGCAGACTGAAATAAATGCCTGTTCTAGTTATTATGTATATATTTTTAAAAGGTCTCAAAACAGGTTATTTATCTTAAATATTTTAAATACATCAGTATCCCCAAATAGTGCCAGTTTGGGGTCCAAAACCTGGCTTTTTAATCCAGTGTGAGAGACAGACTGAAATCTGGTCCAAACTCATCCCATTATTCTGAGAATTTGGACTGCAGTAAATTTCCTCTCCCTCTTTCTCTTTCTCTTTCTCTTCTCCCCTTCTTTCTAACATGCCACTGTGCAGATAACACATAGTGGCCAAGTGGAGGCTGGTACTTTGCTCTGAGGCATCGAAATAGACTTGAGGGAGAAAGAGAAATTGTCATCATGAGATCACAGCAAGGAAATATCAGGTTTCTATGCCACAGTGCCCCAAAAGCTAAGTGGAGCCAGCCAAATCCACCTCTCCCATCTTCTTTTTCTTACCTAGCCCTCTAAATTGTCTGTAAATTGCTGTTTAAGCTTGATTTAGAACAGCCCATGCATAGTAGTTGATACCTTCACAAATCAGGAGACTTGCATATCTGTCTTAGCATGAGCATTTCAGTTCAGTGTTCAGTAGGGCAGAGACAGAAAGGGTTTTTTGGTCATGTCTAACAGTGGATAGCTTCTGACAACTTGGAAATCTCTAAAAGTATAGGGAGCACTGCTGCACTGAAATCTCAAAAATGTTAAGTTTTCCTTATGGTCATAACCAACCTGTGAACAGCAAAAGGGAATTTACAGATGGTGTTTAACAGATGCCACTGATGTTTCTGGTGGCCAGGATGTGTTGGGTGCTACATGTAAGTGTTTGATTACTTGGCTAAGATCTGTCAAGATGGTATTTTCAGACAAAAGAAAGAGTGGTGGCTAAGACTTCTTTCAAGGTCTGTAGTTGTGTTGGATTTGTTTTGCACTGATTCTAGAGAATACTGATTAGTATAAATCATCTTGCATTGCAACACTTGACCAAGGCCTGTAATCATGTCACTACTTCATCTGTGCCTGATTGAGAAGGCCCCAGATTAAGCAGACTACTTATGGTGAGAAGTTCCCTCTTTGCCAGCTGGGAGTTTGAAACCAGCTGCATTCTGAAATCTGAAAGAGAGAAAGAATCCTTTAACTACTTTGTAAAATGGTCTCTTCCTCATTACCCTAATCACACAAGTATGCTGAGGGCTGAAATCAGTTTTTTCCTTTTTTTCTTTTAAATCAGATTCAGGAGGGAAAGAGTAATAACCACTGAACTAAAAAGGATCACTTGGGTCATCCTGGTCCCATTCCTGGGACTCAGTAATAGACATTGGAGCAGAGGACACCATTAAACTTCTATTCCATCCGCCTCGCTGCATGCTTCAGGACACAACATTTCCCAATGCCCTCTAAGCCACGTGGATCCTCTTGGAGATCTGAGTGCCTGTATTATGTGCCCCAGTATAAATCAAAGGAATTGCTTATCTCAGGATTTCTTTTCTTAAATGAAATAGTATCTGAAAATTACATTTCTTAGATTAAGTTCTTAGGTGATTCAGGAGAAAGCAAAAGCACCCAAAATTTTCAGTTCCCTCCTGGATCTTGTAGCCCAAAGTGGCAGCGGTTTAAACCCTGAGCGGTAGTAACATAGGCACAAGAGATAATAATACTACCTGTAGCATTCATTTCCTCTGTTTATTCTCTTAGATGTGGTAGTTGCCAGTCTTCAGTGCTGGGGAGTAAGACAAAAGGAGAATGAACACATGGAAGGATTAAATTATGTGTCCAAGGTCATATAAAGGCATCTGTAGCAGTCAGCAATTAGATATATGCTACCTAAATGTTAGTGCAGTGCATAAATTAAATGATGGCCTTCTTTCAGTTTGGGAATTTTTTTTGTGTTTAAAGTGAGAAATGAACCTTCAGACTGTGGTGCTTGTCAAGTTTTTAACTAACATTTAGTCAAGTGGTGCAAATTGCTAATATTGTGCTATCTGTAGTTAATGAGAATTTCTGGGTATTCATGGACATTGTGAGCTCCAGTCTAGTACTTAGATTCAGCCACTGTTTTCCCATTACCCTTGAGACTGCTCTTCTTTTGATGGAGTGCACTTATTGCTGTGAGGTCTGTCAGGGCTTAACAAAGGAAGCATGGCTTCACCAGCAAAGACTTGGGATAGGGGCACTGTTTGCTTTCTGGCAGGATAGAACAAACATTTATCTAATCAACATGGAGCAATAGCACAGTGGTCGCTAGACTACGTCTGGCAAAGCACAGTAGAAGCATTGATATTACAAACATAAAACTTGGTTAATAATGAAGTGCAATGAAAAGTACCATGCTCTGGCTATGCATAAATCTGAGTGCAAGAGAACTCTGAGCCCTGGAGGTTCCATACTATGCTTCAGTTGCTTATGTTAAGGAAAAGAATTATGCATTTGTGGATATAGCGCACATATGACAAGAGCGTTTGTCACCAGTAGATTGAGTTTGTGAGGTCCTGAGCATTATCAGCTCTCAAAAATTTTAATGCCAATTACTCATGCAGGAAACAAGACTAAAAAATTCTCACCCTCCCCCACCCACAAAAAAAAAAGGACAAAATTCTAGGAGCCTTTTGTTTTGGAGAAAAGTCTGTGTTAAAAATAGTACTTTTCGTAATTGGGTATCTGTGCCTTGTATGTAACATCCTTGCTTTGTACACCAGATAAAAGTAACATCTGTGGCTCCATTTGTCTAACAAGCAGTTTTCCTGCAGGCTCTCTAATACTTGCCCTGGGGGGAGTTCGTGGACCTTATCTGTGAGGAAGAATTACTTTGTTGTGGCTTTGACATGCTCTTTAAATAATATTCAAAAACCATCTGAAACCATATTATATAAAAGAGGAACCTTTTTGTGATTCTCAGTGGAGAAAACAAGAGTAAGAAATTTCTCTGTTCCATTTTCTGGCTCTGCTGTTTCTTACCCAAAGGCTAGGAAGCTGTTCATCATAGGGCTCAGTAATTAATATTACAACAAACAGAAGCAAATCGAAAAGATTTTCTGCTTCTCTTTAGTGTCCTTATTCACCTGTTCTCCATTTCTTTCAGATGGCTTCTAGCTTGGCATGTATTTAAGCACTGTCCTATTTCCACTGCTATTTGCTGTACAGATCACAGAATCCATTCCTCATCTGACAGAATAATTTAATCCTTAATTCTCCAAATTATTTATTGAAGAATGCTTCTACTGGCTCTACTTTAAGTCCTGTCCTGCTTTCTCCAGCCCTGTCCTGCAAGTATGCACAGGTTGCTGGCCAGTGATGTGGCTGGGTGCTGACCAGCCCTGTCCTGCATGCATGCACAGGTTGCTGGCCAAGTGATGTAGCTGGGTGATGGTATCTCACTTAGAGTTAAACTCCAGGTGCTCTCAAGAGCTGGCTTTGCATCCTGAGCCTCTCTGTGATTTACAGCAGCAGATACACTCTTTCAATGAAATGGAAAATGATAAAGATTTGTGAAGCTGGGTTTGACTGCCATTTTCAATTTTTTGATTACAAAGAACCCTTTATTTTCAGAAAACTGACAACTGAAAGCTCTGTGAGGACAGTCCTAGTTAGTGACAGCCTTTAAAAAGCCACCCAAAGGTACTGGCAGAAGCCATCCCCAGTACTTCACTCTGCCCTGGCACTGCAGTGCAGTCTCTGACCTGAAGAAACTAGGACAGAAACCAGAAGTCTGTTCCTCCTTCTCATCTCCTTTGGACATGCCTGTAGGTCGCTGATGTAAATGTCAGTCTGCAAGGAGCCAGGATTGAGATCACCCATGCATTTCATTCTTGCCTTAGAATCCGAGTTCACTTTTAAAAGCAAATACGCTGAAATTTTCACGTTAAAACTTCTTGTCTGCTTGAAAATAATGGTTATGGTTACAACAGTAACAGCAGCAGCCCAACATTCCAAGAGAAAACCTTTTCAGTTTCAGAGTGGGAATGATTGTTTTTTTGTAACATTAAATCTCCGCTTGGCCTTGGCAGGGAAATGCCATGCTGCTGCTGCTGGAACAAGACAGAAAAATAGGCTCTTTAGGTTTGACATCCCTATAGTTTTCCTGCATTCTGGAGGATCCCCAAAGCCCTATGGAAACCAGATGCATTCCTGCTGCAACAATTAACGTAACCAACCCTTGCAGGAAGGGAACGTTTATGAGGGGGGAAACATTTACAGTATTTTCTTTTGGAAAATTCCGCTATTGACATGAAAAACAGCAGGGTAACAGCAAAGATGGATTGCAAATTTTGACAGCCCCGACAGGTAAATATTGGCTTTGTGCAAACAAGTTTCTATAAATAACCAGTCTGCTCCAGAAACTCCACAGATGGCAGCAGGGCTGCCGGGGTATTGATTTACCCACTGTGCTCAGTGCAGAAAAGCACAGCTGTCAGTTTTGCTGTTCTTCTCATTCTGAGTGTTGCTGCTGCTCCTGCTGAGAGCTGCGTGCCTTGTTCACCATTTTTCTTTGGCAAGTGGAGATGAAGATTAAGAGTCTAAAAGAGATGATTTGAAAGAAAAAACTGCCAAAACAACAAAAAATAAACAAGAGCAAAGAGCAACAATAAAGAACGCTGTGGATATGTATTTGAAACACCAGCAAGAACCTGTCTTAGTCTGTATCAGGTAACTTAAGAGAGCTCACAGGAGTGGTTTACAGAAAGTGGTTCCAGAAACCATAGCGGGTTCTTGAAGGGCAGGAAAAGCTTATGAGGAGACAATATAGATTTTGTACATGCTGAGTTGTAACAGGCTGAGGTTAGAACTGAGAAGTAGAAAGTGGTGCTAAGAGTAGAGCTGACCTTATGTGCAAGTGGTGGCTCTGCCAAAAATTCCCAGCAGCTGGAGGTGACTTATAAATAAATACCAGCCAAACAGGCAAACACTTAAAATTATTGTGATTAGGTTTTGGGTTTGTATGACCCATTTGAGTGCAGTCTAAATCTCAGGATTATGATTTTTCAGGCAGTAGAGTCAGCCAGTGCAACCACTGTCTCATTAACAAAAACGTTGATTTACAGGCATAATATCTAGAATTGCTTTTTAAAGGAACAGCTTAGAAAGACTTCATAACCTCAGTTCCATAAAAATGTTTTCCTGTGGTGCAGGTTTGCTCCATGGGCTCATCAGTGACAGAACTGTGCATCTCCTGGGGCAGATACAGCGTATGCCATTTGAGGGCATTTTTCTTCGGCTTTTCTGTGTAATTTCTGTGTAGTTACACAATCAGCCCAGACAATGAAAGTGCTTCTGTGCTACATCTGCATCAGGGATTTTGCACAGAATTACTGGGTGCAGCTTTTGGTTGTCATTTTGTCCCATTTGGTAGCTTTGGAGTTCTTTGTTTGATTTGTTTGATTTTGTGGTTGTTCAGGTTTGGGGTTTTTTTTGTTTTGACTTTTTTGCATTTGCACAGAATCACAGATTAATTTTAGGAAGGGACCTTAAAGAGCATCTAATTACAACTACATAACTAAAATGGCAAAAAAAAAAAAAAAAAGCAGGTATCCAGACCAGTTGAAATAGATGGATAATCTTTGGATTTTTTAAAATCTGTTTTGTTCATTTTGTAGACTTTGAGTGGTGCAGGCTGTGCTTCAGTTCCCATGAACTGGCTATGAAGTCCAGAGCAAGAGAGCTGGCCCCATTTTCAGCAGAGTTACTTCTTTCAGGGTCTTTGAGTGCTTACCTGGATGGAAGCTTAGATCTGTTCATTAGTCCTGCTTCTGCCTGAGTTTTAAATGATTACAGAAGAAGAAAGTTTGGTCAACAAAAATTATAAATCAAGAGTTATATGCTTACATAAATTTCAGGCTTGACATGATTCTGTCTTGATTTTGGAAAAAAATTAGAGTTGCCAAATGAGAAGGGATTATTCCCAAGATAGATCAAGAATCTTTTACAGGAGAATGTGAAAAAGCAGGCCTGTGCAATAGACCATAGAATTTTTTCGACAATTGGCATTACTTTAGCCATTATACAAAGTACAAACTTGCAAACTCTACATAGACTGGGTAGTTTATAAGTAGCAGGGCATAAGAAATTGTCAAGAAGATTCTTCTGTCAGAGTTACAGTGTTGCTGGGCTGAAGGAGCTAGATTCCAGCCTTTCTAGATAGTCTGCATATCTATTGACTTTTGTAAAGCTTGTTTAAGTATTGAGTAAGGTATCTCACGTGTATCTCGTAGAAGAAGTAACATAGTTCCATCTGAAGCTGTTCTATCCCCATACTAAAATTCTGCCTTGATATGCTGAAATAACAGACAGAAAGAATCTTGCTTTCTGACTTGTAGGTCAATTAATTGACAAATACAAGTACAGATCAAGAAGTGGTTGGACAATGTTCTCAGGCACATGGTGTGACCTTTGGGCCTGTCCTGTGCAAGGCCAGGAGCTGGACTCAGTGGCATTTGAGGGTCCTTCTCAACTCAGGAGATTCTATGATTCCAGGTCACCAAGCTTGCTTTGTCCCTCTGTGTGTGTGTGTGTGTGGCTGTTGCCCATTGTGGTTGCAGCTGAGCCCCACACAGCTCACACTGACAGTGAGGTACCCAAATCCTACCCCCACCAGCTTCTCCAGAGCTTTGTGAGTTTAGATGCTGAATTCTTTATCTTTGGCAGCTCGATCCATGTGATGAGGGATGCAAACTACCAACTGAGCTGAATATGATGTGCTAAAGGTTCCAGTGCTGAATACATTTCAAGCTTTTTGTTAGATTTTTTCTCTCAACTTATATAAATATGTTGTTTTACTAAAAATACCTAATTCCAAGCTGTCTCTGAAAACAGAGTCCGTTCTCTGTTTTGAAATACCATTTCTCATGTCAGAGATTTGACAGAGGAATAAAATACCTACATGTCTCTGCTTAGAGAAGGGATGGGGGGGAGGGGAGGAAGGGCATTCTGTAAGAGCATAATGCAAAGTGATGCCAGTTGTCTCTGCCTTGTACATTGGTGACCTGTGAGCTACCATTTCCTTGCTCTCTCTTTTGAAGTACAGTTTGTGACATTTCCACTGTGCTGTTACTGCTGTCTTTTTTCTTAAACTTCACCTGGGGGAAGAGAGGGAAGAGTTATGTGTTCAAAGAAAGCAACATCAAAGTATTCCCAGCAGCCAGTCAAAGCTTAATTTGGTACTAATTCTAATAACTCTGTGGCTGGTGATGTGGACTGTTTACATGGGTAACCACCTGCCTGATCCTTGCAGCTTTCTCTGAGGTGTTTTTTGGTTTGTTGGGTTTTTTTTTTTAGTAGATGAATTTGTGTTTTCTAATAGATCTTAGTTGACAATACATGGCCAACAGTATTTGATGCAATGTTATTGTAAGAGCTATAACAGAGATTGTTGGGAATTGCAACATTAAGGTTGATAGGAGCCCCCCAAAACATTGGATAAAAACACTAAAAAAATGAAAAGGTAGAAATGAACCTCTGTGCTCAATGTAGTTACCTAAAGAATTTTAAAAGCCTGTCCACAATATATATGCCTATGCTAGTGCAGAGAAGTTATTAGATTTTAAATTAATTTCCTTTTTAGTCAGCATTATGTTCCTATTTCAAGTCACGAAAGTTGCTCCTAGCTTATGACTATGAGACCAGAATAACTAAGAGAGAAAAGAAGGGATAATATTCATTGTGGATGATTTCTACTCAAACTCTCACAATTAAAGGGAATTTCTAAATTGCCAATTGAAAAATATGCAAATATCATCCATTGTTAATTGAAGCAAACATATTGCATTAATTGATGCATTAATTGCAGTGTGTACTGAGTCTACATGTATGTACAATATTGTACATGAATATACATTAACCACAGACCTGTACATCCTCTGTAGTATTTTCTTGGGCCAATGAGTTTTCACCTCTCTATCAAAACATGTCATGCATTACAGTAGACTAATGTTTTCCTAGGTTAATCGCTAATCTGCCTATGTATTGGTAAATGTTGCCATGGGCACAGCAACAGCAGAGCAGAGAGATGAGCTTTCGCCTGGTTGGAGATGAAAAATGGCTATTTTTACTTTTTATGCCCATTTGCTCAATCACAAATGAGAATAAGAGAATAAAAAAGTGTGTTTCACTGCCTTCTTAAAATTTAATTACAGAAACATTTTTCATATGTACTTTGCAATATGCAGGTAATGTTTACTATATGTTGATTACTTCAACAAAGCTCTTCTTTTGTTGGGCTTCATATCCACCAGATTGTTTTACAGAGTGCAGTATCCTACATACCATCAGCAAGGAGAAATCTTTTCCCTTTTTCATGCCAACATAAAAAAACACCCATTTTGGATATTGCTGAGTCCCATTATTTAAAACTTAATTCCTTCCCTAAAGTGCTCCATGCTGCCACAATGCTGCATAAGTTATTTAGTTGTGCGGATTAAAATCCCAGACTGACTCTTGTCCCTTATTTGTGGCACTTTTTTTATGAAGGAAAGAAGATTAAACTATGTAAATGGAACATGATTATGGTTTATTTTGTTTGCATGTGCAGTGATGAGCTTTTGACCTACATTTCTTGTGTGTAGTGTGCTCTTGCCCTAAATCTGGGTATCGAATGACAGAAACCCACATGATGTGTGTTGACCTCTTTTTCATAATTTTTTGGTCTTTTTTTATATATATAAGAAAAACACTGAGATACGAATCTTCAGTTGAATCCTAGCAAAATCCCAAAGAAAAACAACACGTATTTCAACAGGAAAAAAAGAAAGAAAGAAAATATTTAGACACAATGCCAAATACATTAAGTTATTTAGAAAGTACAAATACAGTGTCAAAGCAAAGGGCAAATATGATGGCTGCTGTTAAGTCTTCTGGGTATTTGATATAGATACTCATGGACAAGATTATGCAACTAGAACTTCCATCCTACAGTCTCTTTCTGTTTCAAAAGGGGTTTTTTTCTATCAAATTTGGGCAGTTAACAAATTATGCTGGCTTTCTCTGGATGCTCCAGAAAGTCAAGCCAAGTCTTTATGCATGTATCTTCAGACTCTTGTGTTCTTCTAAGATTCTGAAGGTGAATATAAGCCTGTAGGACTCAGTGGGATAGTTTGTCTCTCTGTAAATTACTGCCAAGGTAAACAGGTTTTTGAGAAAGCTTATCTAAACTAAGACAAATGTCTTCTGCTTGTTTCAAAGTAGTTTGTTACACAGTTTGTCTAGGCACTTGTACTGGAAGCATAACATGAAAGAAAGGAGTTATTGAAGATACTTAATATTGAAACCATTAGGAGAGTTTAATGTCATTATCTCTTAGAAAGTCTGATGTTGATAGTGATATATAATTAGGAAAAAAGTTAAAGACGGTGCCTTTCTAGGGGAGAAACTAGTAATGTCTCCTTCTCCTTCACCAGTCTGCTTTCAAATGGCTGTCCAAGCAAGCTCTGAGATTTTAATATTTCTAGAAACTGTGTATAGCTTACTTTAAATTGGCACATATATCAACAGCATGAAAAAAAATGTTCACAGCTCTGGGAAACTGAGCTAAAAGGTCACTTTTTCAACAAATTCATCAGCTGGGAAAAACAAACCTAGCTTTCCTTTGAATTTTTAATAGCTTTCCTTTTTCTGTCTGAAGTCTGGGGGGCAATATTCTGTAGTGTAAAGGCACCATCTGAACAATCCAGTGAGTGTTTCACACAGATTGGCATGCATTTGTTTGTCTGCTTAAGTTTAGGTTTGTTTAAATTTGCATGTCGTGGATTTGATAGGTATGTTCAGCTGCTCTACTTATTTTTATCCTGGGTGCAGCATTTGAAGGCTTACAGGGAAGTATTTTTTTTCCTACAAGAGTGACTTGAAGGCCTTAAATTAAAGACTGAAAACATTAGGAAAGGCAGTGGGAAAAATTTATTGGGACAGCAATATGGGGCCTCAGGAAAGGTTATTAATAAAAAATTCAGGTGAGAGGCATCTAATAGAAATTTTAGCATGGCTGGTAACCAATGTAAGTGATCACCAAGGTGCAGAAAACTTTTGTCCCTTTGTTCACAGGAAAATGTACAACTCAGTTTTTTTTCTTTCCATTCTAAGTATAATGATTGCAGAACACCTCGAACAGTAAATTATATGGCCATACATAAGTCACAAAGGCTTTCTTCTGTGCTGCTGCACGGAGAGGTCAGCAGGTGACCAGGCATTTATTTCAGCTTTTCTTTTCCTCTTTGTTTGGAGTGCAGCTTTTTTTCAAAGCATTGAGGTGCTAGCACATGAATTTTTAGGACATCCTGAAAAACCTGCTGTTTTCAATAACCTCTCCAGATGGATGACTGCAATCAGTGTCCTCTGGTCTCACTTCATCTCTTGATGGTTTTTTTTCTGAGGCATGGGGGGTGGTCTATTAGATTTGTCTGTTATCAGAAGCCAGGTCCTAACTTCTAGAGGGCTTTAACTACCAGAACAAGGATTTCAGATAGGTGAAGCTTTATTTAAATAATGATCTGAGACAATTCAACTGATTCTTGTGTACCAGCTTCTATGAGAAGCCAAATGAATGAAGCTCAGCTTTAGCATTCAGTTCTTCCTGCTGTAGTCAGCAGACGTTATGTCTTTGAGAACAGAGATCTTCCCCCTTCCCTTTTATTTTTCACACTACTTCTTTTTGAAGAATTAATTGGAAATGCAAAAATAATCCTCTTAATTTTCATGGTGGAACTTGGCATGCTTGAAATTTCAAAGCAAAGGGGTGTGGAATTTTCACAAGGACATAACTTACTTCTGTGTTCCCTGTAATTGGCTGAAGCCTGAGAGAAACCTGAGTAGAGGCAACTCTTCATAACACTTTTGAGAGAAAAGAAAAAATTGTTGGCTTTACTCAAAGTTCAAATTGCAGTCACGAATAAAGCCCGCAGGCAGGTTAAATTAATGTATTTCAACCAATAATTCTAAGTACTGTTTCAAGTTCTGCTTCACCCAGTTAAATTACCTTTACCAAAGTTATCAGTTGTACTGATACAACTATAATGACAACAACCTAAAGAGGTTTATAATAGAAACAGTTGAAAATATTTCATTTTAAATACAGTTCACAGTATGGTACCTCATATTCCTCTCCAGGTTGTCGAACTCCTAACTCTCTATTTACCAGGATACGTGATTTTTTTTTTTTTTTTTGAGGGATGAGTAAATAATATGAGCAGAATTCTCATGGCAGCGGGCTTGAATACTTGAATATTTTCTCATTTCACACAAGTATGACCACACATAAAGATGTGCACATGCACACTTTGTTTTCTCCCTCCCTACAAAGTAATTGTGAGAGCGTTTCAGTATTACAATTTTAAAAGCAGCTGCTTTCAGGGTATTTCTAATCACATCAGGCTGAATCCCTGATTTTTCAGACATAACCTTTAATTAAAATTTAATTAGATTTTAGACAGTTTAAAGAATGAAATCCCCACCATATATTATGTCCTAAACTGCATAATCTAAGCATCATGAGCTGATTAAATTTTTATACAAATATACTATTAAAGATTGATCACCTTACTTTGGAAAATAATTATGAAAACCCAAGTGCTGAGGTGATAATAGAAACTCAGCAGATGGAAACCCATCAGAATTTTAGTGGTAAAAATGTAGACTTGGTGGATAGTTTATGTATTCCTGACTGGAGAACAGGGTCTTTGGCATTTGACATTTGTTGCCTCTGACCTATTCCTGTGTGCTTTGAGTTATAATTTTCATTCATGTAAAGAAACAGGTGAATACAGAGCACAGTACTTTACAAAAACTGATTACAGCCAGGGATGGAGCCTGTACACACTTTTGAATTACTGATTGTTTAGTTGCTGTGATTTTTCTAGTGATTTAGTTAAATGGTTCCAGTTACTACTCTGAACCTTTAAATGTTATGCACTGATGCTACAATTTCTTGTTCCACGTGGGAAGGTATTAAGTTGCTGCCACAGATCCCTTTTATAACTGCATACCTTCCCCCTCACTCATTTAACCTACTTATTATACCTCCTCTTCTTCAGGAATATGGCAGCCAACCATCCAGTCTATGGGTAACCTGGGTAGATGATGAAATGTCTTTTCTATCACCTCAGAGCAAGGAGGTGCTTTAAATATTATTCTGTCTGGTGGATATCAGGTATTTATCTGGTGGACAGATGGGTTCATTCAATAGTAAATGCAAGAGATAATAGATTGTTGTCTCCTATAGGTATTCATAGAGTAACCTGATGGCTGCCATATTCTTGAGGAAGAGGAACAAAAACTAAACTAACTGACAATCTGACAACTGAAAGTTAACTGTAGGGAATCTGCCACTGGCAGGTTGTCCACAGCTAACATTAGAAGAAAATTTTCCTATAGTTACCTGGAGCATGAGGAGCTTTTCCATCAAGAAATGGCATGGGAGACAGGTAACAGACTAAACAAACTCCCTGGTAACACGGCTTGCTCTATACCATGACTTCATGAGATGAGAAGTCATTTTGAATTAGTACTTTTGTCTGCTATTTATGAGTTTGTTGTGATGATTACTGCCTGAGTCATTCTTGCAGTAATATATTTCTATGGGTTCTTAACATGTATTCTTAACAGATTGCTCATACCCTTTAACAAAGCCTGGACCTCTTCTTTCACCTACAAAAACCAATAGCATTTGTCTGGATCTCCAGGCTGGCAGATTAATTTTTGCTTGACTATTTCATCTTGCTGAGGAGGAGGAAAATCTGGAATATGTGAAAAGGTCATTTTCTGCAATATAGTGAGGATTTCTAGAAGCACTTGTTTCTAAATGCTTTTGGGAGATTTGCTGAAGTGCAGCAGACATCCACCACCTCTTTTCCAGTGCAGGAGTTTAACAAGGAATGGGTTTCCATATTGTAGTAGAACAGTATGTACAAGTACTTGGAGAGTTGCTCATTCTGATAAGTGCTCATACCAACTAAGTGAAGAGGCCATTAAAAAAAAGATTAAAAAAGACCTCTAACAACAGAATGTGACAGCAATGAAAAAATGCACCACTGCACTTAAAACCACCCATTCTGTTAGCCGAATATTTCATATATGCACTTTTCCTAAAGTGTCATGTAGTGGTTATAAAACTTCAGGGTTGTAGAATTTTGCTGTGATGTAGCACAATTGGTCTTAGCTGAATGTGTCCCCATTAAGATGAATTTATGCTAATTCTGTCCCATTTAAACTGCAGACACTGTTATTGGCTGCACTATTAAATTGCTTTCCTAGGAGACATTCCATTAGATAAGTGATGCACCCAAAGTCGAATATAAAAAATTACATTTTTATTTAATCTGAATATGTTTTACATCTGTAATCGGGATAGAATTATGTCCACTGTGGATAACAAAAGACTTTGGGTTCTCAGTGAGCATGGAACTTACTAGCAAGTGATTTGTCCAGCTAACTTATAAATAGCCTAGGCTATTTCTTCTGTTTATATTGGGAGGTAATTCCACAGCCTGACACTATTTTTCTAATATTTAGCTGAAATGTTACTTGGTCCTGTGTTCATTTATATCTTCCCAATTATTCTTCTCACAGGCTGCTTATGTGCCGAAAGCATTTAGGCACCAATCCATTCCAATAAATGCCTTTAATTTTCTGGATAGTCTTACTCCTTTAATTTTCTTGGTCATTTTAAGAATGGCTGGGTGAATTAGATTGCAAAATTAGCCCTTTTCCTCATTACAGACCATAGTTACTTGCTCCAGGTCATATGTTCCCTCTGTTCTGTGTTCTATGGCAGCTCTTTATGCTGGTTGCATCCAGGAGGAGCATAGTCCCCTACTCTTATTTCAGGCATGAGAGCACTCTCTGGGAGAAGAAAAAGAAAGCAGAAGGTGTTTTACCAAGGGCAAGGCTGCCCTTCAGCAGGATGTTCTTAGTAGTCAGTGACATTTAAAATAGATCAGCATTTCAACTAACCTGGATATGAAAAACACCCCATTTCCCAGCAGGCCTATCTTTGTTATTTTTCCTGTACTAACAGGGTGAGTTGTAATGATGATGCATTTAGAGACAGAGGTTTAGTTTTCCCGAAGTTCTGTTGATGTGGTTTTGTTAGCTAACAGCTTGAAAATGTGCTCTCATGTTTGAGCTCAGGCTATGCAGCCATGGAAAGCTACACAAAGTCAGTACATGGGGCTTAGGGACCAGAAAGCTGCGAGACAGAACTCCCAAAAAGGGCAAATAAGGAGTGTTTGCTAATCTGCTTCATATGGAGCAGTGTGGAGCACTACAGTGGGTATCAGGCTGTGTAAAGGACTCTCAATAAAAGATTCACTGTCTGTAAGGAAAGGTAAAAGTTTTCAAGTCACTTGTACTCTAATCACTAAGAAAAAAACAGCTATGGGCTGCAGAACCAGCATGTGCTTTCCATTCATGCTGTCTGGAGTCAAACAATTATTCCCAGGGATCCTAGGGCACAATAGAAAGCCACTGTATGCAATCCATGTCAATGGCAAGCTCAATCCACAAAATCTTTTCAAGAGTAGTGAGAACCACAGTGATGTTTAGTTGGCATCTGGAATGTGTCAGTAGGTATCTTCCCTAGTGAAACTGAACATAATACAAGTTTAGTAAGCAAGAATTCTTGAAGGTAAAGAAATAAGAAAGATTTATTTGCATTTCATCTTCTGCCCATACTGAATTTTAATGCTTCATTGCCATTTGGGAAGTTGACCATTTGAAAGGCAAGTTGTTGGCTTTGAGAGGTGATTCAGTGGAGGCAAAGCTGTATTCTGGTGAGTGGTGGGTGACAGTGTGTGCTACACTGAATGTGAGCAAGAAAGAACAGTGGTTCAAGGGTTCTCCTTATGTGTTTTCCCATATGCACACTTTTTAATAGCTGGTATTCTGTAGTTTCCATATTTTCATAAACTGAGACCTATTCTCTTTAATATTTGTAATGAGTTTATGGCCAGAACAAGCATAATTTCATGCAGTTCAGCCTTCTGAGAGGTTCAACATTTCCTGGGCTCCACTTTCTCTACAAAAACCCAGCAGCTTCTAGAATACCCCATACATAGTGGGAGATTCAAATGAATTAATAAGTGAGGACCAAGAACTCTGTCTTAAGGGCAAAGAGAATTGCTGCACGGCCTTGTGATTTCTCTTTCCTCATGAGTGTGTTGCATTGTATTATTTGCCTGATCTAAACTACAAGTTCCTGCAGGGTGGGAGTATCTCTCCTGCTTACAAGGTGATCAGCAAAGAAAACAAGATGATACCTTGGAGAGTTCTCTCTCATGTGTTCTGTGTGGTTGCCAGAAACAGAACTATGGAATGGTGGGGTAGGAAGAGAGGTTATTCACTCATTTTCTGTAAAACTGGTGGAATAGACTTTGAGGTGTTAGATACAATACATGGGTTAAAATTTCAGGGAGTCGGTTACTTGGCAGTGCAGTACATCATTCTTTTTAGGATTCCATCTGCAGAAATGGTCTTGAAAAGCTCAGTTGAGAAAGAAGGGGTAAGATCATAGACAGTAGGTTTGATATCTGAAGAGTGAAACTCACATTGCAAAACTAGTATTAGAAGAAAACACCCAAAAAAAGGCAGCTAGGGTATGTATGACAAGGGTAGATGCAGAGATAGCCTATTTTAATGTGGTAGATTGGACATCATACCTACATCAGGAAATATGTATGCACTTTTCTTGTTTCTGGTCATTTTAAGCATTTGACAAGTTATGGCTGGGAATTTGCCAGAGCATTTGCTGTTTTGTTGTCTTGTTCTTGTCAGAGCACCACAGTTGAAGCACATCATTATGCCGTCAAGCGCAAGACCTAAATTCTTCCATGTGCAATTTCAAATGTGCTCTGCCACTCATGTTATTAATAATCTCTGTCTTGGCTTTCACCACCACTTAATGCATTTGCAGATGGGTAGAGAAAAATTGCAGCTAGCTCAGTTTTGGATTTTGAACTTCATTTTACAATCCTTCAAAACCCCAGTAACTAGCCAACCTGAGAAAACATACCTTCCCACTTTGGTGGCAAAAAGCAGTGAGAAGAGTTTTGCAGGGCAGGCTTGAAGCAGACATAAGAGGCATGTGTGAGCCTGCATTACTCTCTCCCAGCACCTTACATCCACGCAGACTGATCCAAGTGCTGGCAAAGGAGGATTTGCGTGGGAAGAAGGGCTGCCTAAGGCAGCATCTGCATCTTCAATATGTTCCCACAGTAATACCACGCTTTCAGCATGAATGCACTCCCACCTATGGCTAAGACTTAAAAGCATCTAAATTGGGGCCTGTATATTATATGTGCGTTTGTTTAGGTATGCATTACTTCCTTTCTGATTATCATTTCTATAATTTATACTGTAGGTAAATATCTGGACATATTTCCTGCATTTACAATGAAAATTAATGACCTTCAGTAACCAACAGTACAACCTGTCATTTAATTGTCTTAAAAAAAAAACCAAACAAAAATGTCAGCACAATAATCATTTTAAGTTGATTTCAGGTTAGTTATGGTATTGTACCTGGGAAGGTCATTTTATAAATATGGTTTATTTCAAAAATATAACCACAAAATGATGCTTCTTTTCTGATAGAAGGTGAACTTTGTTCTTGCAGAGAGTTATAACTAGGAAGGAGGCAACTCTTCAGAAAGTTCCTCATGTACAACTGAGGACATGGAGCCAGCTGTAAGCTACAACAGCTGCTGTCTTGGCCTTGTCCAGTAGAAGAGATATGTGTTCACTTGTAGATACATATGGATGAGAGATGGATCTCAAACAGAGAAAGAGGCACATTTTAAGAGCATTAAATGTCTTCCCAGTCCATTAGGAAGAAAGTGAAGTCTGTTCTATTCTGTTGTAATTTCCCCAATTTTTGTGCATCTTTGCCAATTTTGTGTCTGCTGAATACAGCTGCAGAAGGCCCATTATAGGTTATTATGTGTTATTTCTAAAATCAAATTAATGGAGATATAAACACTGATAAAATAGTCTCTCTGACACCTCTCAGTGTCTTCCTATCTAAGCTGGATGGCAGTCTGAGGTGGGTCAAACTAGGTGGTCTGATGGTTCTGTCTGAAGGGAAGGGCTCTGAACCTTGCATGTCAGATTACCAAGACTGAAGAAACGTGAAATGAGGTCGTTGCAGCTGCTACAATACATTTAAAAAATGAAGGAAAAAAAGGTTTATAAGGCACTGTTTTTTCTCAAGCTAGAACAAAATTTGGACACTGTCCTATAACAGATATGGCCTTTTGGCCACAGCAGTCTGCAATATTGGCCGTAGCTGGACAGATATAGTGGCTTCAAAAGGAGATGCTCACCTCATTCATCTGTCAGGAACAGTCTCAGTTCAGACAAGGACAGGGAAAAAAAGAGCTCTTATGACAACCTATATTTGATGCAGCATTCCTGTTAAAAGCATAAAGATGAAACATTTTTTTGAGGCCTATTCCCTAGAGTTATCCTTCAGCATGGTTGCTCATAATGTAACAAAACCTCTACAAAGTGGATCACATGCAACTTCCAGCTCATCCTAATATAAGCTGGACAAAACTTTGTTGGAATAAATTAATGCTATTGTTTGTACTCAATGGAACTAAGCTTATTTACCCCAAAAGGGAGTTTTGTCAGATGTATTATAGCAGTTGCAGCAGAAAACATTAGCAAATAGGGCAGTCCTGCTCTAAAATTTCCATTAAGATTGCATTATATTACCCAGTGAATATCTGTCTGTGCTGTTTGTACTTCTTACTAATATGATTTTCCTTTACTCTTTACTCTTGTTTCTGTGCTTGTGGCTGGGAATACTGCATAATTCTCGTTCATTTATAAAGTGTATAATTGCTAGTGAGCATCAGGTTTTGGAGCTTCTGGAGATTCTAGGACATGAAAGCAAGGGAAAAAACCAGAGTTAAGTGCCCCTAACCATGCCCACTGATGTGTTTGTTAATATGACTTTTACAACTACAGATATACAGACTTCTGTGCTCTCTGTCATATTTTAAAAGTCACATTCACAAGTTCCACATTGGGCCATCTTTGAATGGAAGTATTTTACTATTGCAGATATTTCTGGTGACCACAATAAAATCAGCATGGCTACCAAACACCTGAGATGTTAAATACTGTCATCACTGGGCAACAATCCATGTGTGCTGCTGGTTAAAGAAAGCGTAACAGAACCCTTCACAGTGGTTGTTTGCTTTTCCCATTTTACCAAACTGCTGGGAACTACCAAAAATAACACAACATGTTATGCCTGAAATAGCATCATTTATTTCACTGCTCTGACACATTTGAGGTTGCACAGAAAGAACAGATCCATGTGTTCCTTTCCTTTCTGAGGAACTCTTAACAGCTTTCTCACAGTAAAAATTGCCTGCAAAATCTTTTTTGAATTAGAGTGCTCTGGACATGTCTGAAAACTACCTCATTTTCATTTAAATTATCATTGTGTGGAAGATAATCGCAATTTAAGTATGCCCTTTTTTAAAAAAGCAAAGACAGAGGCCCAGCAAAACAGCAGATGAATATTGTAAAATCCCACAGGATGGGTTCTGTATTGACAGAAAAAAGCATCTCTATTCCCCTCAGCAGCTGTGAGCAGCTCTGTAGCAAGTTGTGAATCCTGATCAATCTCATCTTCCTCACTTCAAAGAGCAAAAAAGCATCAAAAAGCTTTCCTTTCTGATCTGTGTGTGTACTGTGAACAACTGCCCAGGCCCAGGTTCTTTCTGGGAGGATTTAAAGGGATACTTCTTTTTGCTAATACTTTCTTAACACCCAAGGAAGATCAAAAGAGTATTTAACAGCATGTAACTACTTAGTCTTCAGCTAGAAGTCAAGCAGAATTCATAACCAGTCTGACTGTGATAGTTTTGTGTACCAGCACCTTGCAGGGAGTATTCTGCAACCAAATTAGCCAGTTGTCACTCTCCAGGTCTCCTGCCAAAGAGTGTGGGGAAAAACCTTTTAATTAGCTCTTCCCTGAGTAGGTCCTCCTTGATTAATCATATCTGAACATCATGTTTTAGAAAGAAAAAGCTGTTTAGAAAGGGGCAAGAGTATGCTTTAGAATTCCTAACTGTCCTTTGCATCCTTTGCAGTGGGAGTGCATTTCACAAGAGGCCAGCATGAACCCAGATCATGTAGCAGCAGCCAGAGTGCAGTAGGCATGGTGGGAGTCTTGATATTGATGAGGTTAATTTGTTATGTAGTGTGGGACAAAAGGAGGGGAAAAAATCATGCTGACCTAGCTAAGACAGTACTTATATGTATGTGCATTTGTGTGGCAAGGGACAGCAGTGGGAGGAAAGCTGAGGAGGAAGCAAGAATAAGTAAAACAAGATGGATTTATCAGCTCTGAATTGTTCATCTGTATTCTGTTCTTCACTGTGCTGCAGAGGAGGAGAGCATCTCTAGCACCGTGGTTGGGGAGCAGAGCAAGAGAGGGGGAGGAAGGTGATACCTATCACAGGCGTCAAAAGTGTTTAATTTTCCAGAGGCTCTGATTAAACAAATGTTTCTGCTTCCTGGCAGCCCTTGCAGACATTTGTTGGGACAGAATAAATCTGGAGGTAATTTGTCAGTTGTGATGATCAGAGCTGGCTTGGTGGCACTGTCTTGATGTAGATTTTTTTTCTGAGTTTCCTGGGAGCAGCCATGTTTGCCAAGCACCCAAAGTAATGCCACCAGCTTTCCTAAGGATGGCACTTTAGTATTGATGGACCTGGGTGGGTTAAACAATGCTCACAAATAATGATGTATGACCATGGTTAAGTTTACTATGAAGCCCTGGTAACTACAAGGGAGAAGGTCAAAAGAAGTGAATGACCCTTGGGACTGCTTTCCTGCAGAACTAAATGGTGCTGAAAGAGGTTAGGCTGGGGAATGAGTGGGGAAGTTATTTCATTGCTGCTGCTGCCATGTATAAACAGGACCAGAAGGCCAAAAGAAGCAAAGGAGAATAGGTTTAAGAATAGTGCATGGTGTGTGGGCATGAGCAAGGTGGGAAATGGGTAACCAGCACAGACATACCTGTACTTTATGTAGGTAAGGAAGTCTTTGTTTCACATGTTTGCCATCAGCACCTAAGTTAGCTCAACTCACTTCAGTCTTGTCCTTTCAGCTCTTCTCTCACATATTCATTGTAAGTGTACTTCCTACTCTTTGTGTGTTGTGGGTATAAAAGTGGCTGCATGAGCCTGCAATGGCCCCACTGTCCAGGAGAGATGAAGGCACAGTTTAATTATGCAGGCCACTCAAGGGAGTGATTATAAAATTTTAATACCACTCTGTGAAGGTCAGCAGTATTATAAAAATCTTATTTCTGCAGTGAATTAGGAAGTATAAAAATACATTCCTGCAACTAAAACGCACTCTGACTGATTAACCTTTAGTCAAAAAATCCAGGGCTCATAGGGAAAGACAGATTAATTCTAACTGATGTAAAACAGCTACAAGAATGATTTAACATTCCCATTGGTGAAAGTGATGTCATTTTAACACCTTTTGACTCTGCATGACTTGAGGTAAGCACTGTCAGCCCTTAAAGGTAGGAATCTCACTCTTGCAGTGTCCTTGACTTCCTTGTTTCTAGGCCTGTGGAGCTATGAGATGAGAGGGAACCTTAAAGCTCTCATCTTCTGTTGTCTGGGAAACCTGTTAGAAGTCTGAGACTGAGTCTTTGCCTCTCTTGAGATGGCTTGATGTCCAGTTTTGTTTGTTTGTGGGTTTCACTCCTTTGTAGTGGAAATGAAATAAAACGCTGTTGTTTATTGTTTTAGTAAAGATACTGGGAATATTGCTTAATCAGTTGTCCTTGTAGGATAAAGGAGGATAAGATCCTTGTAAGGAGTTGCTTGCTGCAATGCCTGTGGAGTTGCAATGGATGGATAAAGTCAGAGAGATCATTGAGTAGGGACAAGTGATACCATCAAAGCTGGTTTTTCTTGTGCCTCACACATAGGTGCCATCTTGGCTTCTGTGTGGCACAGCTGCAAATGCAGAGAGAAATGTGCTTCCTCAGAACAGTGTTCCTCTCAACTGTACTCAGACACATTTGCATTGTACTCTAACGTTTAAAGAAGTTGTCTCAGCTGGCCAAATTTTTTAGCATCTCAGGCATGGAAAAGGTTTCTCCCTTTCTCACTTGATTAGATGGAAACTGGAAAGTTAACATCTGCTCCTTTCAATGAGTGAATTTAGTAAGTTTGAAGGACATGCCTTTATATATATGCAGGTTTATCAACTCTTTGAAATAGAGAGCTGTCTGTCCTGTCTAGCATACTATTTTCTGTCCAGTGGAGCCTAAAACTTGCTTTACTCCATGTACAAAATGTAAAATTAAGAGGAAAATTCTGCAGCACACTCTGCTGTGCTCATTTGGTAAGATAAGACATTGGACAGTTCTTGGGAATTACACTTTTGCTGTATACCAAGGAAAACCTCCTTTTCAGACAGGGCTTCCCCAGCAGGGGAGTGTGTGCGTCAGAGGTCTTAGTGCTGAAGCCACATTTGTTCTGTGTAACTGATGTCAGCACCAAACACTGGGGTTTGCGTTTGAAAATGTCATTCCTGATGGTTTAGAAGGAAAAAAATTACACATCTTTCTCACACTGATTTATGCTACAGTCATTCAGAAACAGAGCTAGTCTCTTCTGATATTAAAGGAGAAAAGAACACCAGGAAAGAGAATTACAGGAGTGCCATTATGTATGTGTGGCATGCTCCAAGTGTGGCTCTTGCTCAAAGATAAGCAAACTGTCTCTGGAAAGCATAGTGCCAGAGGTGGACAAGGCGAGTAAAAGGGCTCAAGGAACATACCTAGCTTTAGATAACAGCTCCTGTTTTGTTTGGCCTTAGTAAGGGAGGGCTGCTTCTGGGAGCCCATAATTCAAAGGCTCTGCCTTGGCCCAGTAGCAGAGGTTGACCCTCTGTGCCCCAGAAATCTGCTGCTCTGCAAGAAGCACTTGCTGTCTGTGACTGCATGGGTGCTTTTCCATTCCTTTGAGCCAGAGCCTCCATTGCAATGGGGAACATCCTCAGTCTTTTTTGCTCCAGCTGACATCCATTCCTACCAACCTGCAAGTCTTCAGCATCCTTGTGAACAGTGGAGAATCTTTCTCCCTCTTTTCCCAGGCAGGGAAATGTGTTCAGGGGAATTTATTAGGCAGTTGCAGTAACAACAGCAGTCTGGGCAGAGCGGGGTTGTCAGAGGTGCTGGAGGTGCTTACTGTAATACCTCAAATCCTTGGAGTGGGAGGAGGAATTGGGACTGCAAGAGAAGCAGTGAGTAGTGGCTGTTTGATTGGTCAGGCTGAGAGCTGAGGCAAGAGGGGTCGATCCTAAGTTTTATCTCTGAGGGGGAGTGCTTGCCAGGTGCTCCCTTAGGTATGCTGACAGTCACAGTACTGGGAAAAAATATATGGAGGGCTCCTGGTGGCTCTGCTGCTGCCTGCTCGGTATGAATGTAAACAATCCAGGGGCTGGCAAGGCATGGCTGGGGATGCTACAGCTGTGACAGCCCAACCCTTGCAGATTGGCTTCCTGACCTGAGGAGACACCATGTCCTGATATTACTGTTCCTCAGCAACATGTCCTCAGAGCCTGCCCCAGTAATACTTACTACCCATTGTCAGGCTTCTTAAATCAGTCATGAAGGATGTAGAGGGAAAAGTATGCTAATTTACATCCTCTATGTTCCCCAGCACCGGCACATCACAATAGGGCTCCTGTTCCTTCTCGTCGCCTTCCTTTCCCCGAGCAGAGCGAGGTTCCTCCCACCTGCCCACAGCCCTTCAGCGAGCGCGAGCACAACTCCCACACCAGTCTCCTCGCCAGTTTCAGCTGCTGGTGCTGCTTCCATGTGCAGCCTGTTCTGCTTGCTGGGATTGGGGAGTTGGTTTTTAAGCTGTCTGTTGAGATAGGATTTTTTTCCTCCTTTCACTTAGTTGTATTTGACTGTGATTTGTGCTGCCTGCTCAACACCCAAGCCCCAGTTTCGGGCAGCAAGTGATACCTAAACACAGAGGGAAGCTGAAGGCAGGAGCTTCTTAGTGGGTTGAGAAGTTTGCACATTCAGTGGTTTCTGCTCCCTGTCCCAGGAATCACATCCATTTTCCTGACAGATTGTCCTTGGGTGGTCATCCTATACTGATCTAGTCTGAACGGACATCTGAATGCTTCCTGTTCCCTAAAATCTTTTGGAGCTGAAGGCATTTTAACTTCACAGGTTTGTATATTGTGGATATGTTTGGTTGGTATCACCCACCACTCTGGAGACATGTCCTACCATAGGAAGTCTCTTACCCACACATAGACTTTCGTGCTCAGTTTCACCTCTTTTAACTACTTGCTGTAATTAATAGCAAATTTGATATGCATGGAAGTGTTGTCACTGGCAGCTCACTCCTGAATGGCATATAAAAACCCATTAGAAGCTGATTATTTGAATTATTAATTTTTTTCTAGGCCATCCTATATCTGATTGTCTTTTGCTGATTTGTTACTGATTCTCTAAGTAGCTCTAGTCTTAAAATGAGGAAATATTCCTGATGCCTTCTTTTACTGATGATTCCTGGTTTGTGGCTTCCCCCATTTTAAGGAGTCATTCTGGAGGCACAGCAGGAAAAGAAAAAAGATTAAAATTATCAAATCGGCCAAAGAGATTAAAATGACAAATAATATGTAGGCTGCAGTCTTCCAAAAATCCAAGAATAAATAAGGTTTCTTTTAAAGTGTTTTGAGGAGGAGGTTGATTATCATTTTATATCTGTATTTTTTCAGTGAAGTATCCAACTTCTTTAGATAAAGTGCCCTAAAAACTAACTTATGATAACAAAAGCACTTCAAAATAGATTTACTGGACTGTTTTTGTGGACAAGAATTTTGAGCTAATGAAAAAACCCATCCAAATTAACTGAAGTATTGCAATAGTCATCTAGATTGAAGCCTGTTGCATGCTAGAGTTATACATACACATAGAAAAAGTTGTATACAACAGACTGCTGATTGATGGGTTTTTTGGCCACTGCCTGCTGTCTCTTCCAATGTGTTGACTTTTGAGCAGAGCAGTCACCAGGTTCTTAAGTCCAGTGTTAGTGGGACTTCCCAGATGTTTCTGTTGGACATAAATATTTTTTTTTGTCCTTCTGTTTGTTTTTCTCTCCGCAAGTTTTATATTACTTTGTGGAGGAAACACAAAGAACATAAATCTAAAGGAACCTGAATGGTTTCCCAGTCATTACATTGATTAAATTAACTCCAAGGGTCAGTCTGGCCTGCTGATTTCTCTTCTTGTTATCTCATTTTGATAGGCAACCATGGCGGTGGTAAGCACTGGAAACCAATGTAAAGCAGGGATTTTTTTGTTATGAACTTGTGCCCAGGTGAAGATTCTCCACATCCACAAGGAACTGCACTTCTCTTCTCTCTCTTGGAAAAGTTAGGCTTGCATTGCTGCCTGAGCAAAATCTGTTAGAGCAGCAGTACTTCCCTGGTCTTCACTCTAGCCCTCTTAATTCTTTCTTCTTTGCAGCTATTGGAGCCAGTCATGCATGTTTAAAAAGGCTGCACTGATTTGGGCAAGCTCTTTTCTCTACTGCCTTGGCCTCCCATAGTCACCAGCTCTGCTTTGGGTGCAGGGCCCCCAGGACCAGGATCCCTCCGGGAGCCCTGGCGGCAGTGTGCTATCAGGGAATTTGCTGGCTTGTTTTTCCCTCAGTATCTTCCTCAACAGAAAGCACTGTGTCTTGGTTTATAGAGGTTGTAGCTCCACTCCATTGATTGCATTTCTAACATTTTTGACTACTAGGAAGTGCTTGCATCCAAATGTGCTGTGTTATCTCTGGCAGTAATGCCAGCAGATAGTTGGGGGAGACATTTAGTTGCAGCTTGTGTTCTTTACAGGATATCAGAGACTGAGAATTGGTGAATTTTATGAGCAATGTTCTGCAGATGCATGAAGAGCATGGCTTCAGGGAGGGCAGGAGGCTGTCACTGCCATGGGAAGGACCATGGCATTGTCCTCAGCAGCTCAAGGATCCCCCTAGCAATCATCCTTGTTGCAGTGCAGGCCTGAACTTATATCCAGAGCAGTGTTTGCTGGGAAAACTCTATAAGAAAACCAGAATTTTGTTTTCCCTATGAAATATTTACCTGTCTTGGATCTTGTTCTGCTGTTTGTGGAGGTGGCTGCGTCACGTAGCAATTTTGAGGAGTCAGGTTTACGTATGTTGCAAGAAGATATTTGCTTTTAAAACTTGTGTGCTTTCACTTCAGAGTTTTTTTTGTCTTAAAGAGGATGCTGCTTAGCTGAGATTTCAACTGGAATGGTTTACTGCCTTTCCAAAAAGCTCTAAGAGGAAGCATTTCTCCCCCTATTTCCTTCTGACAAAAATGGGAACAAAGCTGTAATAGGGCTTTTCACATACCCAAGTTCTTCTATCTAATGGACTTGTATGTGCATTATAGATGTTGGAAGGATCTTGTGGTCTTATCATGAACCAAATGCAATAAATTTTTTTCTACCCATTCCACAGTGGAGAAAACCTGACACGAGGCAGGTGCATGCTGCTTTCAACAAGAACAAATGGTTTATATGATGCAAGGGAATATTGTGGGGAGTCAGATTTACTATCACTTTAATTCAGTAATATTCCAACGTGTAGAAAATACATGCCACAGCTAAATGTTGATTCAGGGCTCAGATACAGTGATGCTGATCAGTACTGAATCAGCATTGAAGATTCTTATTTTTATCTCTGAAAAATACTGGTAATTGGGAGAACCCTGCTGTGAATAGGCTGTCCCTCCAGTGGCCATCACTTTTGTTACTTGGTAGGTAATGGCCTGTGAGTTGCAACACCAGCTCTGCTAAGATGATGTTTAGTTTGGCAAAGAGTTATGATGTGCAAACGACATTTGCAGGGTCTTCATGCAGAACAGAGGGTACCAAAAGCCACCAGTCAGTCAGCTTTGGGCTTGTTGCATTGCTAGGCTATTTATTTATTTATTTATTTATTTATTTATTTAAAGCTCAGGCCTAGCAGTTTGTGTTCCTTTAAATCGCTGCAACCCACCAAACCAGGCACAGCACGATGTGCTCTGAGTCATGGTCCTCCCCCAGAGGAGACGAGACCGAGGGAGCAGAAGCTGTGAGCAGCTCTGAACCGAGCCTCCTGAAGCCGTGGGCGTCGATGGTAGGTGAAATCCAGCAGGTATCGCTCCTGCCAGCGGCCAGCGGCAGCAGCGCCTCTCCTGCCTCACTGGCTCACTCCTCCATGGAAACCAGCCACCCTGCACTCCCTGCCCCTGGCCACGGGGCCCCTGGGCACTCTGCCTGCTTCACAGCTGCCGTGGGGAGCTGCTGTTTTCCTCTCTCCCACTATAATAGCATCCTTATGAGGCTTCCCCCAGCCTGTCTCCCTAATAGGAGGTTGCACATTTCTGCATGCGGCTGGCGCGGTGATATTTGGGTTCATTTAGTATGCTCCTGGGAGTGCCTCTGAACTCAAAAAAGAGGGAAAAAAAAGGAAGGAAAAAAGCCAGGAAGGTCAGGGAATCCTAGCCTGTAGCAGGCAGTTGAAGATAAAAACACAAAGTGGTTTTGTATAGGAATATTGCTCTTGCTGAACTGGCTGTGTGGCTGTGTGGGGCAATGACACTGTGGTCATTTGCTTCTGCTGGGCAGACTTGGGATTGCTCAGAAAATAATGGCCAATCCAAATTTTTCACTGGAAAGCCAACAATAAGGGTAGTCTGTTTAGAGAAAATGCCAGAGACAGCTGACTGTTCTCAACAGCTTTGGACTTGTGACAGAGGGTGTGGGAGTCTCCAAAAGAATCAGGTGTTTAAATATTAGCTTTTCTTATTTTACAAAAATACCCATTTTGTGTTGATGCCAGCTTCATCCATGCTTACATCCTTTATCCTAAAAATCAGGCAGAATTTTATTCCTGATGTGTTTTGCTCAGTTGTTTCCAAGTTAGCCCATCATCACCTTTCCCTCCCTGAATATTTCCTTCCTCTGACTTTACAGCCCCGATAACACCAGCCCTATCCCACCAAGTGTGCCTTGTCTCTACACAGTGGTTTCCTCTTGCCTCTAGCATATTGTCTCTGTGAACCATTCATGCACAGAAACAAAGATTCCATCATTCCCACCAATCCTTCCCTTACAGGAATTTCCTCCCGCTCCTGCCTGACTTCCACTAGGATAAAATATTAGCAAAATTTTACAAAAAACTTTTGTTGTCGTAGCCTCACGTGCCATTCTGCACTCTAATTACTCCACAGAGGCAAAGAATCAGTAGGGGGATTAACCTCCTTATATCTGTAACCTCAGTTCTAGTCTCCTTGTCACCAACACATGAAACAAATGTCTGGACACACCATGTCTGTGCCCCTGGACCATGTTCACTCTAGCATGACATCTCCCATTTGTCTTCTTTCTGGACCTGAGCAAACTTACCAAAGGAAATCCGTTGTGTAGTCACATAGGCAGTCAGGTTGCAGGATGAGTGTGATGCCCTTATGCCCTTTTTTTTTTTTTTTGGTGACTACTAAAGTCTGGAGTACACAGAATCTGAATCTAACCTTTCAAGGGAAAACAAATATCTTGCATTTAATTCTAAATTTATCTTCTGCCTAAAAGCATAAAGTAAATAATTATAGAATCGTAGGAAAGAAGGAGTCTGCTGGCTGATTAGAAGTGTGGATTAATGACAATATGGAGAGAAGTGCAGTGATTTGTGACAGTGTGGAAAAAATGTGCAGTGATACATTCAAGTTATCAGAGAAAGGATCTTTCATTACTGGAAGATTATAAGCCTTTATTCACCCATAAGTCACTAGTTGGTTACTAGAAATAGCACTATTTTAAGACATTATTAGGCCTCCTAGGCAGGATCGATGTGTTTCTGTGTATGTCATTGGTAGTTTCAAATCAATAGTGGGAAGTAAACTTGAAGCCAATCTTGTTTTAATCCTTTTGTGAGAAAAAAAATCCTTTGGCTCTGATTTAATATGAGTGAAAGGGAGAGAGGGAAAAAATAAACTGAGAATGTGGTATTGACAAAGCATTCACTGGAGGAGAAAAATGTGTGATTTTTTTTCACATGCTTCCTATGCATGTAGTGAAGGGGATGGAGCAATGGGACCAGTCCTGATGGTTACTGATATATGTCTTTAGTTCAGATTTCAGATAACTGTGGATGCCTTTCCCTGTGCTTTTGGAAGACTATTATATTCCCAAAGCATTGGGTAACCTAAGTAGTTTGTTCCATTCCCAACTTCCCTGGCTAGCAGATCGGTTTTGTAATCACAGGGAGGTGACTAAATGCTTTTGAATTGTTGGTGTTAGTATTAGGTGTCATATAAATCACTGCTCTCTGTCCTGGGGAGTAGTTTATTTTCCAGTACTGCATGTAGATCCCAAAAAAGCTTCCCTTTGATCTGTGGGGAAAAAAGATTGTTCCTTTGCAGCAATGAAAAATACAGGTTTCTGAAGCCATAAACCACTTCACTGCAGTTCTTAAAATGAGCTATGGCAAAACAAGTCATCTGTGCATTTTCTTCTTCTAAGAATAGTCTGGTTGAATTCCTTATATATTCTTGGTTACCTGCCACAGCTCAGGAGGAAAAATAATATGTGTTGTTCTTATTTATATGACTAGCATAGTAATGATATAACTACCTGAGGCAGAAATCTCATTGGACTAGACTGCAAAAATTCAGAATTTAATGAAGGTACTAGTCAGTTATTTCAGAACATTTTAAAATGGCAATGAAAACACTTTTATTCCTTTCTCTTGGACATGCACATTTTGTGTATGTTTGGCAGTTCCAAGCAGATCTTGGTTTGTAATAGTCCTGACAGCACTTATTATGATCTGTCATGTCAGTAATTTGTGAGCAGCAGATTTACAGAATAGTGTCTCTAGCTAGCATCTCACTAGTTGCAATGTGTTTAACCTCTTCATTGCTTTGTGTATTTCTGTGAATCATGCAGCTATTTCATGCAGCTATTTTTATTATCGTGGCACACACTGGAATCTCTGATAGCAATGCAATTATCACTAGAAACAGTTATTAATATAACATGTGCTAAAAAATTGGTGTTCTGTAGGCACGTTTGTCAGCTCACTTTTCTTCAGAGACATGAATATGAAAACAAGGCTTTACCTAAAAATGATTACAGCTTACTCTTTTTATAAATTATGATGTAAAATAACATGTAGGCTCATTCAGAGGCATGGCACATCTGAACAACTGACTTTTTCATAATTCCTAGATGCTCAGCCTGATCATTTACCTTAACTGTAAGGACATGCAAATAATGGGACTGAATGAAATAGTCTAACATGAGCATACCAAAAATTGGGTTTATGCATTCATCAGAAAAGCCTAAATATGCAATTTACCTTTATAATTCAAAGAACTGAATCCAAAACCACATTTTCAGTCTTTCATGGTTTTGTTAGGTAGAAATTCTGGAAGTTTCACTTTTCTAATAAAATGCAATGCCCAAAAGCACACAAACAGTAAAGAAAATAAGAAGGTAGCAATGAAATGGTGAAAGTCACTTATGTCAGTACACAAAGGAAAATGAAGGCAAGCTAGTAGGAAGGGTGTTATAAATATGGGAAAGTGAGTTCCAGAAAAGGTCCTCACTGTTTTTTATATATCAGGTCCAGAAAACAAAAGCTAAAACTTCCAGCTTCTATTTAGATTTTATTTTCCTTTGTTCATGTAATTAACAGAATAAATGTGAGGGGATACTTTTAACTAAACAAGAAATTTTACTGTTTGGGTGGTGAGCCAACTTTTGGACTTGCTGAAGGAACAGCAAGTATTACATAAGTACTACATAGGTATTAGCAAAACTTGGCAAAATTGCAGAGCTTTTGCATATAGAGTGTTTAATCATTGAACATTTTTCACAGGCAAATCTCCTTCTCTGTGAAAAATGTTCATGGGGAAATTTGGCTGAATTTGCTGCTGAAAACAAGTGGAATTCATGGACACACTGCATGGATTTTCCAGGTCTATCAGGTTTGGGACAAGGTTAGCAAGGAAGAAAGGTATGCAGTTGAAAGGTAGAGGAGCTGTACTCATATTGCCTGGTGCTTTGTGCTCGCTGGTTTATTTGTTGCTCACTTATATGATGAAGGAACTCCATTTCTTTTGGTACTAAAAATACATGAACCTGGTTCACTGGCTCCCCTTCCATTTAGAAATTAGGCTGGAGAGTCCCTGGAGTTGCCTGGAGACAAGGAGAGGGACAAGACAAGCAGGGACAGTGGCAGGCTTGCACCCCCTGCAATCCCATGTGGCCATTCATACCTCGGACAGGAGGGACTTCAACACAGTGGGTTCAGCTGGTGAAGGAGCCTGCAGACCTTTCCAGCAGTGCAGCTGGCCACACCTTTATTTGGCTTTGTCTCAGCTAAGGGAGATAGGTAAATACGAAGCTCTAATGTTGTTTTTACAGTTTTATCCATTTATCAGATGTACTGAGCAATGATTCCAGACTTTTCTGTTTGACTTTTTTAAAAAATTTGCTCTGCCACTATTCCTGTTTTTGTACCCGTTTAAAGAGTCTTTTTTATTCATCATTAATATGTAGGACTTGAGTTCTTTGATTTCTATGTTTTCCTAGGGGAAAAAAGCTGTTTGGTAGAATCCTGTCCTTGTTTTCCTCCTGTAGAACCAGCAGTTTGCCAATATATTAAGTTAATTTTCATTTAGTATATGCCATTTAATGTAATTAAGGGAAGCAGCCCAAATGTATGTTCCTAATCATGGGTAACTCTCGTATTGTTTTTCATTAGAATTTACAAGCATATTATTTGACATGTTAATTATTATGTTAGTATATGACTAAGGATACAAATATCTCCTCATTTCCCCCCTCCCCTCACTTAACATTTTGTTTGAGAAGATCAGTACATTTTGTCTGTGCAAAGCTCTGGATTAAATGCCACCCACAAATGATTTTGTACATGTTTTATTTTGCCAAAGGAGGTTGTCAGACATTGGGGGAAATAATGTAATATTGTCTGACCTAAGACTTCAATTAACTAATAAGAAAGTTTACAAAAACTGTCATATTAACTTTGTATATCATTTTACTGGGGCAGAAACATTGTCACAGCACTTATTTCTTGCTGTGTCTACCTCAAGGCACAAAACACAAACAGGAAAAGAATTTTAATCCTTATTTCTGATGCAAATAGTTTTCTGCAAATATTTAATGCGAGGAAGAGGTTTCCTGTCTATCAGTCATTCCTGTTTCAGCCCAGTATTACCCAAGAAAATTATATTTGACCTGTGTGTTTAGATTAGGATTGTTTTGAATGGAACCTCTTGCATTTGTGTGTGGCCTCTGATTTTAGTACTGAAAGAAGATAGCGAACTTCTTCCACTTTATCTTTTATCAAAATGAAGAAATTATGGAGAGTGTTTGCATGTATTTTGATGATGATTCCAAACCCACTCACATTTCCAGTTTGTAAAGGACTGCTGTTCACTTCCCTTTCTGTTGCTATTAATTTTATCCTCAACTTCCTCTGGCCAGTCCTTAAGGAAGATTTCCTTTCAGTCAGCTGCTTCCTGAGCCATAATTTTAGAAATATATAATTTCCCCCATATTTTACCCTCTGTTTTTCTATTTCCATTTAACTGAACCTGTAATAAAATCTCATTTCTTCTTTTCCTCTAGCTTTTATTTTCTGTTGAAATACAATATCTATCATACCCCCTTTTTTTCTTCTTCAGACTTGTCCCCATTTTTATTTATTTTGTTGCAAGCCATCCTCCAGATGCCTTCCTCCTCATGCTGATAGTCCCTCCTGGAAGCTTTGTTCTGCTCTGGTCACTTTTCCATATTTATAACACCCTTCCTACTAGCTTGCTTTTTTTTTTCCTTTGTATACTCCAGTCTGTTCCCATTCCTTGTAAAAATCATCTTCTTGCCCATTCCTTTAGCCATATTACCCTTCAGTAGAATTTTGTGACAGCTCTTTGTCTTTTTCTCAATTAAGTTCAAGATGATTTGTGCCCCCAGCCAAAGTTTCTGCCAGTGTTACTGCGTTTAATGGAGAAAATAGACAGTAATGTTAAAAGAGAACTGGAGGCCTCCATGGGTATCCAGTGGTTCTCCATCAGGATCTGTGTATCCAAGGGAAAAATCATCAGTGCAGCTAACAGAACTCTGGGAGCTTTTGGAAAGTGCCAAGTCAAGCTGTGGCCACAGACCCTTCCTGTAGAGGTGGAGTAGCCCAGGGATGTAATATGATGGAGTTCAGCAAAAAATGGTCCATTTCCTCTGAACATGATTTACAAGGTGCTCACATGCAATAGCACAGTAAGCTGGGAATCTCTTGCAGGGAAGTCAACTTTTTTACATCACCTTCTTCAGATGTAGCACTTCTCTGATCTCTTCCTTGTTGTTTCTCAGCCTCCCTTTCACACTGTGTTTCACAGTGCTCATTAGTCATGTGCTCACAACCCTGATGTTCTTATTCCATCTTTCTCACAAGAATGTAAAGAATCCTCTATCTCCTCTTCCATAGTCTTGAATTAAGAGTAGTCGCAGCCCATCAGTTCCCAAGAACTGTGTGGTTTCAGTCTGTTTTCCCACACCTGGGATTCATTAGTCAAGGGAAAATAAAAATCAGAAAAATCAAGTTCTCTGAAATGTAAAACAGTTGTGACCACTCAATCTTCAGCCTTTTCTTTCTTTACTACTTGACCTTCTGTATCTTGGAATCCAGTGTAAGGTCAGGCTCTTCAAGTTCTCTTCCCTCTTTTCCTCACCAGAGGGCAGGCAATTATTTGGGTCCTGAGGCTCTGAACAAGATTTCACTTTGATGTATTGCTACAGCATCAGGTTTTCTGGCTTCTGCTATAGACCTGTTAAACACCTTGTGTGGAACTGCTGTCATATCTCCTATATCTCAGCACCATCGTCACATCTGCTAGGTGTGCTCATTTGTTCTGCAGAATGATAGTCACTGCTGAACTGGATACTGATTCTGATCCTGCATGGAAACAGACTGCTCAGCTTGATCAAAACCATTGCATTGTTTCAAGTCTCTTTTGTGCAGACTGAAAAAGACCTTGATTCATACTGGAATTTACAATCACAAGCAAAAAGGAAAGAAGGAAGGAAAGAAAGAAGGAAAAGTAAGCCAAAATCACAGCAACACAAACTTTTTTGCAATGGGTTTTAAATTCAGCAGAAAAATGAAGAGATAAAATGTATCAGAGCATATATCTGCTAAATCCTCTGACAGCTGCTTTCTCATCCTGCTTCCTGAAAATGAATCAACTTAATTATTCCTGTGGCTACGTACATCCAGACAGCCTCTTTATCGCTGGCTACAGTAACTGTCCTTGTGTTCTGGAATAGCTAAGATGATTGCAAACTGGGGGGTTTTTGTAATTCCAGAGTACACAGACTGTAATAGAAGTAATGGTCTGGAATTTTGGAGTCTCTTGTCAATGGTTAGATTGTGCCAGCACTGAGTTTAAATTTGCTTGTGTAGGAGGGCATGTTTAGATTAATATTCTAAAGTAATGTGGAGTGAATATTTGGTACAGGCTGTGACTGAGAGACTGGTGTAGTGAATTCACAGACAGCAACATGTGGAGATTGGGGCAGGGGGGTGGGGGGAATCACCATTAAATTATCTTCCAAGGACCTTGAAGCCTCTCAGGATGACTCTTCTGAGTACTCTGAAAACATAACCATTGATCTAGTTGTAACAATTTATCCTTTGGAACAGTCTAAAAAATGTCTCAAATTACCTGCTGCACACATTAAACATGTAAAGTTTTCATTAAAGGAGTTGACAGGCTGATGGTAAACTGAAGTTGTTTCCTTTCCCTTCAGAATTAAATTTTCTTTACAGCCTCCTTTGTCAGTAAGCACTGTTCATTAAGAGTGATTCGGCTATTTCATTCTACAAACTTGTTTTTGCCTGCCTTGTGGATTTAACTGAAGGAAATCTCTTTGTTACACTGAAATTATCAAGCTGGATCTCAATTACTAAATTGTTTCTACCTTCATTCTTTAATTTGTATTAACCAAGCTACTTTTTTTTCAGGAACACTTAGATAGGAAGGAAGCTAAGTATGAATTTTTTACAACCAATTTGCAAAGAGATGTCTTTCCTCCAGTTCCCTGTTTGTTGGCTGGATGATTTTTAAATGGTCATGTGAAAAAGCTAGTGAATGAGGGCCTGAAACTTCTCACATCTTAGGTTCTTCAAGTCTGGTTGTAGAGAGGAGTCTCCAGATGAAGGGCAGTTCAGTGGCTGCTCTTTTATCATTGCTGCAGTGAGGTAGGGGAATCACACCTTGCAGTACTTGATAATGTTGAGCCAAATCAGGAAAGCACTGAACTAAGCACATCATTGTAATGTGGGTTGTTTCTAAGTCTTGTCTGTGCAGAAGGAAGGTGAACTGTCAAGATTAATAGCAGTAGGTCAGCATTACATGCTGACACACCCAAGCCCCTGAGTCACCCATCCAAGCAGCAATCAGTGTAACAACTCCCCCAAAATACAAGAGGTACAACTTAGAGGCTTCTCTGATGGCATCCAGACGTGTTCTGCTGCTGTCATTGCGTATCAAAGGGCGTGATTATCCAAGTGAAACACTGATATTGTGGGGAAATTGTGAGAAGGGTTCATCTCCTGTCTGGTGCTCCACAGATCAGAGGATCATGGTGTGATCTGGGGCCTTAAAGATCATCTAGTTCAAGCCCTACCACCATGGACAGGGACACTTTCCACTTAACCAGGTTACTCAAAGCCCCACCTAGCCTGCATTGAACACTTCCAGGTGTGAGGCATCCACAGCTTCACTGGGCAATCTGTTACTCTCACAGTAAGAATTTTTCTCATACCTAATCCAAACCTACCCTTTTTCAGTGCAAAGCCACTACGACTTGGGTAACATCCCAGATGGGTTGTTGTGAACATCTGGGCCTTCCGGCTGTTCTGGAGGAGGTTTCTGAAAAGATTGATGCTGTGAGTTTGTAGAAGGAATGTATCTGGTGAGTGGAAGGCTCAGACTTAAATTTCCAGAATCCTGCAGGCTAATGCTGGGTGTCTGAGAGGGCCGCCTGGCTTCTCTAGTCAGTACCAAGAGCAAGCTTTGCATCAGTATGGGGTAAGGAGACTAGAGAGGTTTGTGCTTTCTGTAGCTGCAAACAAGCTGCTGAAATAAGATCAGTGAGAAGGTTTCTGCAGAGTTTGGCCCTGATAAACTGCTCCTTTTGGTATTAACAATTTCTCACTCTTTTTATTTTGACCCCTTGTTGTAGAGCCCAAGTTCAGACCTCAGCTCCATCCAGGAAGAATTGACTTTATTTGCACTGGCAAAAGTTGTCATGGCAAGAAAGAGAGAGGAGAGGGGATAAATGTTGGAAAGCCAAAGTAGTCAGAATATGATATGACAAAGATGAGGTCAAATAAGCAAAACGCATAACAAAATAGACTAAAACAGCTTAATGAAAAATGTGTCATGGGAGGATAGTAGCTGTAGAAATATGTTAAATGGATACAAAATCTGGGAATAAAGTCCTATGTGTTTAATTGAAAAAAAAATGTTATTGTTTTCTTCCTATTGTCTTTCTCTTCATGTGTTCAGTGAATTTACCTCTCTTAGTTGCAACACAGAACTTGGATTCTCTTACCCATACCAGAGGTTGTCAGATAAAAAGCACATGATTTAAAGTAAATGCATCCTCTGAAACACTCATTTCTCAGTAAGAGTAGCAAAGCATAATGTAATTAAAACAACTGTCTACAGTGTCTATGTGCAATCACATTGAGTGGAGAATACATTTAATTTCATTGTAAGGTCAGATACATGAGGAGGAAAGGTTGATGCCGCCTCTCAGAGAGCAGTAATCAAAGGCTGGCAACTGAGCATTGGAAATTGAACAGATTAGAAGTCCTTGGCAGTGATTCCCAAATGCTCAGGAGACTCACTAGAAGCAGCAGCTTTGACACTTTGGCCAGCTAGTTAAACAGTGTTGGCTATGAACATTACAAGGCAAGAGATTGTCCCCTTACGTGCTGGTCCAGGGGCATACACTTCCTGCCTTCTCTCTCAGGGGCAAGGGCAGCCTCTAGACCAAGGGGCTCTTTCATGATACCCCATGAATGACCTTCCACACAACAGCAGAGAAGAGGAATTTTCATTGTTTGCATCTTAACTCTAAAAATTAATTACAGAAAAGGGTGTTGCAAATAAGCCTAAGTGACAGAGCTCCAAATCTACTAGATTTGAACCTCTTTTTGAGAGTTTAGCCAGGAATGAGAACTGCTTCATGTGGATAGTTTAGAGATCAGACTGGAAAGATCTTCATGCATGTGATTCCCTAAAATACATTATTTCTTAATTTGTTCGTCCATTTGTTTTATGAGAAAAAGTGCTTGTAAGAGACAGCTTCCCTATTGTGAGTCCCTGAATTTAGGAAACTAAATCTATACGTAAGCAACAAAGAATCAGATCTCTATAGAAATTTGAACAAACTCATGAAACTGAAATTATATGCATGAATAAGTGATTGCAGCATTATATTTATATTTAAAAATAATTCTCAGTGATAGGTAGTCATTGTCAAGAAGGCAGAAAGAGGAAGACAGAACATATTTTTAAACATCTGACTTGGCACTAGAATTATCTGTTTCACTCTTTCCCGCTGTTCCTTTGAGGATGTTTCCTTTGTGGACACGTTCTTCATTACATAAGCCCTTTTAGCTGTTAAACCAAGACCCAGTGAAATCAGTAGAATTATGCCACTCACCTTGTTGGGCATGATCCATCAGCATTCAGGTTGTTTGGGTTTTACAGTGGTTTGTCATTTCTGAGGTGTGACAGCACCTTTCCCACTTGGACTGGTGTGGACTAGTGAGTGCACTGCAAATGCAGGTGAGGAGGTGTTAATTCCTCTGAGCAGTCAGGTGCCAGTCAGGAGTTCCTCTCTCAATAGGGAAGTAGCTAATTGTCACTGGTAGACCAGCTAAGTAATTCTTCAGTTCTTTAGTTGCTTAGTTTCACCAGCTGGACCAGCTAAAATGAGTGCTTAGATCGCATCTAAGAAGGTACATCTCAGGAAGCAAAAATAGAAAACAGCGCAGGCAATGAGTTAGAAGATTGAAGCAACACATGTGAAACAATTAAATATTTATGAAAATAGAAGGTTTTGGAATTATTAGGGAACCTCTGAGTGGCTGGCTTTCTGTTTTAAGATGCATGGTGAAGATGAAAGAATAGAGAAAAATTACCAGCACAGTAAAAACTTTGCCTTCTGTTTGTGTAACTGTTGATTTCTGTCATTACAATTTTGATACCGGGAGCTGTAACCATTTCCTACTAGTTTTTAGCTTTGGCATTTGGGTGAGATGGACCTTTCTGAGTATGATAAATTGTTCTTTCAGCAAATTTAAGCACATGATCAGATAAATATTTTGAAGTGTGTAACTTGCACTATCCCCAAGGAAATGAGTCTAGGATTATGGAGAGAGAGAAAGTAATCTCTCATATGTATTTATCTGAACTAGGTCCAAGCAATTCTCCTTAGTTAACTGTCTCAGCAGTTTTGTCCTGAAAAAATTATTATTATGCAGAATAGATGGCTGTTGCGTAGCCATCCTTCATTCTCTTTTTTTGGTTTGTATTGTTTATGGCATTTATTCAAAAGCAATCCTGTAATATCCTTGGCAAAGTGATCTCTCTCTTTCTCTGACTAATGGTCTCTTTTAGTGAGTTCTCTTTCCTTCACTTTGTATGGCCACAACGTGCCTGCAGTGTAAGGCTCTCACGGAATCTCAGAGGGGTTGAGGTTGGTTTTACCTCTGGAAATCATCTGGTCAGCCTTCCCTCAAGAAGGGCCATGCAGAGCCAGTTGCCCAGGACCGTGTCCAGACAGTTTTTTAGTGTCTCCAAGGATGGAGAATCCATCACCTCCCTGGGCAACCTGTGCAAGTGCTTGGTAACCTTCACAGTGCAAAAATGTTTCCTGTTGTTCAAAGGGGTTTAAAGCGTGTCTGAAGTGTTTCCAGTTGAAGTGTTCCAGTGTGTGCCCATTGCCTCTGGGTGCAAGGGATAAAAGGAAGCAATGGGCCACCCTCAAAAAAAAAAACATATTTTGTCACAGAGCAGATGAGCTTTTGATGTAGGCTGTGATGCCCTGTCAGAAGTTGGCTTATTTTCTGGTTATGTTGCTGAAAAGTTGTCTAAGAGACCACATAATCTAATCATGTTCTGTACCTAGAAACCTTAGTGTGACCCAGAATAAGATTTGGAACAAAAACACAGAAAGTGTTAACACAGCTTCTTTTTCTTTCCTTGTTAACTGCAGGTAATGCAGGTAGTGAAAGAACAGATAATGAGAGCACTCACTACCAAGCCTAGCTCTCTGGATCAATTCAAGAGCAAACTTCAGAATCTCAGTTACACAGAAATACTGAAAATACGCCAGTCTGAAAGAATGAACCAGGAAGATTTCCAGTCTCGTCCAATTCTGTAAGTATTGTCTTCTCTCCCCACTCGTTTTTTCATGGAAGGATTAACAAGGGAGAATGACATTTGTGAGCTCTTCTGGGGAATCCCAGGGAGAAAAGCTGTCCAGGGATCTGTGCTCAAAAGCAGTAGTGAGGCATCTGCTTAAAGTACATGTTTTCTTCTGCTGAGAATCATAACTTTTTCCTTGAGTTCAGTGAAACCAGATTTGGCAAATCCCAGCAGGATTTCACTTGGCTTATATATATGAAACAGTGCTTTGACATTTCCGAGCTCTGCAGGATTGTGAGCCTGATTTTGGTGCTAGTAGTCTTTCAAAATAAAATCGAACTAATCAAACACCACAACTTTGTCTTCTGTTCAAGGCCTCTCTGAGCAAGACAGGGAGAAGCCCAGAAGAAGAGGAGCCAGTACACACTAACTTTCCAAAAGAGTTGTCCTTGTATATAACATTATTATAAATTGGTGTTAATGACAAGCATTCATTTACTTATTTGTAAATAGCAACATTCTGGCAGCTTGCCAATCCTTTGCTTGTTGTTTACTGCAAAATATGGAAGGCTAATATTGCCTCCATAGCTCTTTCTCATGTCTCAGAATACTCTTTGTTCTGTTATATGAGGAGTGGAGGCTGCACTTGGCTCTGGACCAGGTCTGGGCTTGTGGCTGAACTGATGGCACAGGACAGATGCAGACTCTGTGCTGTGCAAATGCTGTACTGAGAATAGCAGGAACCTTTTGAGATCAGCTGAGAAATGGTGAGGACTCCAGAAGCATCAGCTGAAATGTCATGAAATCCTGACTGTTGCAAGTGGAATACCTCATGACACTCTAAATCATCTTTTCCAAGGTAAAAGTATAGAAATGGATTTGGACCAGAGCATTCCAGGATTCAGAAGCAGGATATTAATTTGGATTTGTTTCTAAAGGTATCAGATATCTAAGTACAAGCTCTGGGGACACATTCCTCCTGGGGCAGCAGGGCAACAGTGGAAGTGTAAGCAAAATAGAATTACAAACTAAATTTTAACCATACCAGTGTGGATCAAAGGGGGACTGCTTCTTTTATGTTTCCAATGTGTTAGAAGATACAACCTAATGCCCACTTAGAACTGATGTCACTCATAGTAATGCATCAATTAAAAAATCTACAAATGGTTTCAATTAGTTTTGTTTTGTTACACTGCTCAGAAAGCCCCTGCAAAGCCCCTGCAACATTTAGCAGTTCCAAGCTGCTCAGAACTGCGAAGCTCATCACCAAAGCTTCTCATCTTCCCTGGTTTCCCTATGACTCAACAGTTTAAGTATAATGCAGGTCAATTATTTATGTTCTCTTGCACCATCACCTAGCACTGAAAGACTTGCCAATGCCCTGTGCAAGCTCTTCATTTACAGTGCCACTCTAGCTAGTTGCTGCCACAGTGCAGAGTCTCCTTCCCCATCATGGAGCAAGTGAAACAGCCAACAGAAATAGTTAAAAGCAACTGAAGTGTTACCAGACAATCATTTCAAATTCAGTATAAAGGCTAAGCCTAAAGGCTATAAAGGCTAAGTAAATCGATAAGGTGTTTAAGCAATCACAACTGCATTTGCAGAGATTTAACTCCATGCATTTGCATTTTGATTACATCCATGATCACTTGTTCTTGACTGTGAAAAGAAACAGTCCTTTCATTTTGTGCTTTGATTTGATTCCCTGTACTGAACTCTGTCAAATTGCATAGATGGCACAGCTGATAGAAGTACAGAATCATGGCCTCATTGTAGGGAAAGAGACTGTGAGTGAAAAGAGCAATCGTGGCTGTGCTGTATATTTTAAAGCCCTGCAGATATGCTAAAAGAGATTGTGCACAATGGTGCCTGTAATATCAGCAGACCTTGTTTAATTCTGCTTGAGAATATGGCAATCAGGGAATGGCTTTTCCTGTCTTGAACATGATAAAAGTCTTTCTTTTTCTATTCATTGTATGAAGCACTGTGGTTTTAAGCGTTCAAGCTGCTGGATAAGAGAAGCTTTGGTGAAGTTGTGTTTGAATGTAAACTGGAATGTGTTGCCTTAGATCCTCATAACTACAACAACCTTGTTTTGCAAGGATTAGTTGTTTCTTTTATATGAGCATTGTTGTATCATGTGAAGTAAAGCTTTATCAATATCTACTTTTGATTAGGAAAAATAGAATGTCCTTCAGAATAGATTCAGGGATTTGGTATCGTTATTGGTCATCCAAACTGCCATTCCATAATGAAATGTTAAAGTATCCCAGTTTCATTTTGAATGGCTGCAGAAGAAGTTGGCTAGGAATCCTATAGATGGACCTATAGATGGATCTATAGAGGACCAGAGATCTCCTTGACAAATTGAATGGCAACAGAGATGGATGCTAGATAATAATTTGGCATCCAATTAGGAACTTGCTGGTTAAAGGAGAATTAATGGCAACTAGGGAGCCATTACTAAGTAACCTCTGTGTGAAAATCAGCAACACAGAGAGAAAGAGAGGAAGGTGTCTGGATGCTTTTCTGCTTTTTATCTTACATATTTCTCTGCAATGTTAGAAAGAGTCACTGCTGCTCTGAATGCATGATCAGGAGAGGGAGCATAGCTAGATGCCAGAAAGATAAAAGGACAAAACAAATGAAACCAGTTCTGGGATTACTCTTCCATTGTATTATAATAATTTAAATGTCTGAAATATGCCCCATCCTGGAAAGAAAACAACTATCAAGTGAGTCTTAACTATAAGCTGGAAAGGTCAAAGCTGGAGACAGTTTAACTGCCAAAGAAGAATTTGTCTAATGTGAAAAACTTGAAAATAATTTCTAATGATTTTCAGATATTTTAAAAACAAGTAACTGCTGTTATTATTGCCTCCAGTGTTAAGACCAGTGAGATCACAAAATTGGCAATCATATATTTTAATGTGTGTTTCCCTCCACCCCTCTGTCTCACCAGCACACAAACTTTTTGCGTTCTTATGGGCTAGAAAGACAGTAGGAAACTAATGGCAGTTTTTAAAGTCACTGTCTCCTTAGACTTCAGTCTGTTCTCTCTCTTCACAAAGCACAAAACGTTAAGCAAATGTCATCTGAGGGACAATAAATAAATATTCACAAAATGTATTTGCATTTATGATCTTCCTTTAGCTGATTGTTCCTGATGGGTTTTAAAATTAGGCAGGACGTATTTCTTGCACAAAGATTTTTTTTCCTAACCCTCCTGTCTTTAGACACTGATGGTGAGGAAAAGAACTTTGTTGCATTCAGGTGGCTTTCAGAAGAAAATAGAGTTGGTTTGATTGTTCTGACCCATTTCTGTCACCTCGAAATGGTGCAACAGAAACCTTGACAATGAGGAGCACTGTGTGGCAGGATCACCTTGCAAAAATATATCTGGAGTCATGATGTCAGAAAAATGGCTGAGAACCATACAAGTCAGAGTAACCATGTGTTGGCATGAACTGCTGAGGACAGTAAGTGCAGAAAGTCACCATGGCAAGGGCACGATGGTCTTACAGGCTTACACTAAGTTGAGAGTTACCAGAGACTGTTTCTGCAGGGAAAAATGAGTTGTCTCCACAAGCTCTGTGTGATCAAGTTCAAGGACCATCAAACAGAAGAGAGTAGCACACTGAGTTTCACGACTGTGAGAGCAAAACTGTATGTGTGCAGAGGGCTTCCAGAACATAACCAAAGGTCCCTTCTTTCTTACCACCCTTTCTCCAGTGCAAAGTCTGCCTTAGGCACTGAAGTATTTTAGAGATGATTACCTGTTGCATTTTGGATTGGTTAAAATGTCCTTCTCTTCCTCTGGTTTGTTAAGGGCAGGTGGGGCATTAGAGGCCAAAAGACAGAATGTTATGAGCAAACATTCAGATGTTAATGTGCTGGGTGACCCATTCATTTTTGGTTTTTTGGTAGTGTCTTACAAATATACTGTTATGATATCCTTAACTCCTACTTAATGATAACCATCCACTTTCTGAGTTAAACTACCTAACTATCAAACTGATGTTTATACCAGTCTTGAATGTTTGAAATTACTCCAGCTGGAGATTTAGTCAGCAGCCTGAACTGCTGAGTAATCCACACTTGCGTTTTGACACTGTTATCCTCAGCCCCTGCTGTCGGGTTTTACCTGAGGAATAGAGAAGCTCACAAGCTCAGTAAAGGCAAGACATTTACTCAAGCATAAAATTATTTTAATCACAGTATTTAACCATTCAACATATTTATATCTTAGATCCCAATGGGAAAACAACAGTGCTTGAAAATTCAAGTCCTAAAGGACTAATAACACATTTCCAAAAGATGGCCTGTTTCTATAGTTACACTGTTTCCTTGGGTTTTTGACCAGCTAAATTTTCACAGCTTGTAAATATGCAGTGGGTTATGCATCCAATCATTTCGTCAACACCTAGGGGAAAGAGGGCATTTTATTTTAAAGGCCTGATCTTTGTAGCAGAGGATCGGCAGTGATTTCAGTGGGGGTCTGGCAGATCAAAGGCATAGGATCCAAATGAGTGTGGAAATCAGTAGAGAATGGGCTTCCTAAGTTTTCAAGAAGGGAAAATTTTTTTTTGTTGTCTCTATGGGATACCACAGCTTAGCTTCCTTTTGATGATGATTGCTGGAACATACTGCCAGACAGAATGATTTCTGGTATTACCCAATTTGCACAGCAATGCAAAATTATGGTTCTGACAAACTTCATATTTTATAAATCTTCTACACATTCAGTTATTTCTTTTTAATCTTACTAGGCTTGCTGTCGAGTTGATGTTTAAACCTGTCTTTTATGTATTCTTAATGAATCTAAGTGAGGATATAACTGATGAATTCAGACATCTGTGAATCCATGTGATGGTGTATGAAATTAAACTTTAAATATCATGTGCATATGTTTTCTGCCTAGTTCTTGACATGTTGAACTCTTATCAAAATAAGATGGAGAAAATTGATTTTCTGAAGAATGTATATGATTATTTCTAGATGTATTGTAGGTCTCTGCACTCCTGTGCAAGGATGAAGTTGGTTTCTTGGGTGTTCCCTAGTCATGAATTAGTCCTCCACAAATTCTGATAATAATAAAATAATCAAATTATATGAAATTAAGAACAAGAATATAGTGCTGATCATTATTAGCTTTGCTCATTGGCATTGCTCCCTACTTTTTATTGTTGTTTCAAAGTGTTCTAGCCTTCTTGTGTTGCCCTAAATAATACTGCTAGAGAAGTGTACCGGCATAGGATCATGCAACAGAAGGTGACAGACCCTAAAATAAGCTTCACAGGGCTCCTATGATGAAAGAGCATTATTTGCTGTGGAAAAATCTTGTTGATGCATTATAGCAAGTGTTATTTTTAGAATGAGGAAAGTAATATAAAAACAAGCAACTTGCCTGAGTCATACACTGATGTTGTAACAGGGAGATGTCTACAACAAAGATATCCTGACTCCCATTCTTCGTTAAAAGAAAAAGGGGTTTTTTTCTGAGGCAGACTAGATTCTGACCTGGGCTTGTCTGTGACTGATGTCCTCTTCAAACACCTTGCAGAAACATCTTATGAGACTCTGTTTCAGAGGAAGGAGGATGGTCTTTGATTGAATTTTACAAGTGCCTACTTTCTCTCCCAAGGGAACTAAAGGAGAAGATTCAGCCAGAGATCTTAGAACTGATCAAGCAGCAACGTCTCAATCGGCTTGTGGAGGGCACCTGCTTTAGGAAACTCAACAGTCGGCGTCGGCAAGGTACAGCTCAGACTCCCCAGTCTGGCTTTATATTGTCACTTTGGTCTCTAAGTTGAGCTGAGGAATACTGTTTTCATTGGCAGGATCCTTGGTTGTAGTGCTGTCTTGACTGCTTTTACCAGGAGGCATCTGAAAGCATCTCCAAGTTACAAATTTTCAGGATTTCCTGTTTCCCTGAAACTGGTTTCAGCCTTATCACACAAATGGTCTGGAACAAGTTCAGCCTTTGACAAAATCTCAAGCAGTGGTCTCACATTCTGAAATTAGTATTTTGATTTCTGCCTGAATGTCCAGACTTCTTGTTCATCTCAAAACAATGTCTTTGCAGGAATAGCACATGAAACTTGAATTTTAATCTCTCAGTCTTTGATCACCTTTATGTATGCAACAAGTTCATTCTGTACCACTTCCTCTAGTACTGCCTGTCCTTTGTTTTAGTCTTACATTGCCATATAATTTTATTATGGTGTTTAAACATGCTTTTTGCAAGCACTTCTATCAGTAATTCGTGTACCTTCTATGAATACTTGATTGATATGAGAAGATTATTTTCCCAATTCTATGAGTCATTGCTCATTCTATGCAGTAAAACTCCCTATGGTTCTTTTCCCTTCAGAGATGCACGTTTCTTTCTCCAGATAATGTAATGGGGACATAGTGTAAATTCAGGAGATTAATTAGAAGTCATATCCAAAATTTCTCTTTAAATCCCTCATTTTGTGAGGATTCAGATTACTGTTTGTTTTCCTCTGTAAATACAGAACAAATTAGAAAGATACAAAAGCTAAGAGTAAGAACTGACAAAGATCAATATTTGAGACCTTCAGATTAATTGGGGAAAAGTGCATTCTTCACAGAGAGAAGTATCCCTGCAATGCCTCCTTCCTTAGAAACAAGGAGGCAATTTTCCTTAATGTAGGTTATTTGTAACCTCTCTGTCAGGCATACAAACACCTCTGAAGCCCACTGCACAGACAAATGGTCAATATTCCACTGTGAGTTTCTGTACAGACTGGATAGAGAGGCATGATACATGATTCTCCTTCACCAATGTACTCATGGAGTGAAAGTAGGTAAAGTAATGTGTAGTTTGTCTGGCTACCAGTAGCGAGGGTTGTCTATTTTGTACCTCTCACAGCCTAATCCAAATGACTTAAATTCAAGGGAAGGAGCAGGATTTGTAGCAAATATTCTTCTTTTGGCTGATCTCCAAGAGGAAGATAGACTGTTTATTTTATCTTAAATTGTTGTTAGTTCATGATTTATAGGATCAAGAGCCTTAGGGACTATAAATTCCTTCAACTTATAAGAGTACAGTTGAAGCTAAAAAATAATTATTTTTTTTAAAATCAATGTGATCTTCTCATCCTCAGTTGAGAGGGTTGCTTCCTATCGTGCCTTGGAGTGAATTCTATAGGTCATGAGATTAATTGCTTTGATGTCATATTTATACAGGGCCAGAAATAATTCACAATTCTTTGGAAACAAATAAAACACACAACCATGCCTCAAAGAACATTATCTTCACTGAAATAGATTGTTTTTCACAGATGGAAGCCCATTTAGGAGGTCATGTTTTCACATGCCCTTGAGAGTTGTGTATGCTTTATGATAGACTTCCTGTATTCCCTGAAACAGAAGGGTAAAATACCATTTGTGAGGGAGGTAGTAGACACAAAAGCATTTAGAGGATGATGATGTATGGGGCCACCAGGATTAAATTCAGTATGGCCAACCCTCTCCTGGGGTGCATCAGGCATAGCATTGGCAGCTGGGCAAGGAGAGGATTGTCCTGCTCTGCTCTGAGCTGGGGCAGCCTCACCTTGAGTCCTGTATTTAGTTTGGGGCACCACAATATAAAAAAAAAGATATTAAGCTGTTAGAAAGCATCCAAAGGGTGGCAACAAAGATGGTGAAGGGCCTTGAAGTAAAGCCAAGTGGCTGAGGTCATTTGGTCTGTTCAGCCTGGAGGAGACTGAGGGGAGACGTCACTGCAGTCTGCGACTTCCTCAAGAGGATAAGAGGAGTGGCAGGTACTGATCTCTTCTTTATGGTGCCCAGGGACAGGACCTGAGGGAATGGCATGAAGCTGAGTTCAGAGGAGGTTTCAGTTGGATATTAGAAAAAGGTTTTTCACGTGGAGTGTGATCAGGCACTGGAACAGGCTCCCCAGGGAAGTGGTTCAAGAAGCATTTGGGCAGTACTCTCAGGCACATGGTTGGGATATTTGGAGATGGTCCTGTGCGGGACCAGGAGTTGGACTCCATGACCCTTGTGGATGTCTTCCAACAACTCATCATACTCTGTGATTCTGTGACCTAACATAGTGTGATTTAATGAAGCATGCTTGGCTCGTAAGCCATTCAATCAAGGTCCTTTTTAGGTATGTACAGTGCCTGCCACAGTCCAAATAGCAAATACTGCCAGATCACAGGGAGTGGAAGAAGCTCTTTTGAAAGCAGCATTTATCCTGCAGGGTCTCCTGTTCCCCAGAGCAGCACAAACTGTAAAACCAGGGCTGTTGTGATGTCAAGAATTAGAAGATGAAGTAAAGTGAGTGGAGGATCCAAAGTTTAGCTAGTGATGCTAAATGTTATGACAGTAAATCTTTCAGATGTTATGACAGTAAATCTTTCAGATAATTCCTCTAAATGTCCTGATGAAAACAGTAGAGGTCCCAGATTCCGAGTGTGTCTTCTGTTAGCTTTGTCCCACATGCCCATTTCCTCTCTCTAAACCCACCTCCCTGTACAGGTGCCCGGTGCTACCTCAGGGGATTCAGGAGCCCTTGTCACCTGCCTGGTGCTCCCACTGAATCCACTTATTATGGAGCATTACCAAGGCTCTAAAAGGGCTGTGGTCCATCCAGGTTGACATGGAACTTAGACAAAAGTTAGTACTGCTCTGAGGCATCACGATTTGCCTGTTATGTGGCAATCTACTTGTAAGAGTAGCATGATCAGGCAGGTGTTAATACTAAAGTGTGTATATGGATTTTTTTGCCTTTCCTATGATTATTTTCTTCCCTTTAAGCAATCCTAGAACAAATGTCATGTATCTGAAGATTGTACAAGAGGAACCTGAACGTGCCCTACACAGAAGCTGAAAGCATTAAATTGCCCATTTAAAGATAATTAACCGGCCCTAGCCCATTATAAAGACTCCAGAGCAAACTTCTATTAAGATTGTTGTTTGAACATGTGGTAGGACATGCATGGTTAGTCACAGTAAGTTGAAAAAATTGACTTACAAAAAAATGAGAAGGGAGTTTACAGCCTCTTATGGCCTTTTGAGAAGAGATTAAACACTTTCATATATACTTAGCATTGGAAAGCCTCCAATCCAGCAGGTGATTCACTGGGGGGGTGCTGAAGATTAAGCCATGAGGTATCTATATTCAGATCTCTGCTTTTTGTGTTTCAGCACAGGATTATCATAGCAGGATCTCTCTGTAGCTGAAATTCAGAAATATCATTGTTGTCCCAGCAGGATCCTTAGCACTTCCAAAAAATACATGGCCTTTCCCCTGCAAGGTTTTCATAGGAGAACTGCAGCAGTAACTCCTGGGTTTTTGTTAAGTATCTCAATCATTTGGAAATGAAACAGCAAAATCTAACCTAGCCTTCTGATCGCTGTTCAACAGCAGATCATCCTGCTCTGCAAATCCCCATTTTGTTCCTGGGCCATGAACATCTGCTGAAAGATAGATCTCTTCAGCTTTCTCCTTCCTTAGATAATTCCTAAAAGAAAAGGGAGAAGAGTAAAGCAAAAATCTGCCAAGCACTCTACACCCCCAGTAGTTATTATTTCCAGTAGAGCTAAGTAGCAGATAAAGGCATTTTATTGAGGATAATAGATACTTGTAATGCTGTCATCCAGTACATTTGTAATATATATTGCTGGGTACACTCTTGAAAATAAATTTCTTTTTTACCTTTATAAAGATTGTGGAGAAATTGCATGTTGTTGAAGTGGTTTTGCAGCCAACATGAGGTTTCTCAAACAGTAATTTTTGGAAGCAAGGGAAACCCTGCTGATACCATTAGATTAAAAACACAAGGTGCCATGGAAGTAACCTGGAAAGAGAAACAAAAAATCGACTGAAGAGAGGTTTTCCATCTCTTGCTAGGATAAGTAACTCACAGTTCTGAACAACACACACTTTGACTTTTTTCTGCCAAGCTCTTTTCTACTGTTACTTCATCCTACTCTCCATGTTCCAACAAAAAACCTAATATTCTGTGGGTACATGACTTGCTGAGAGGAGCCAGTTAACCAAATATGTCTCCAACAATGCCACAGGTCAATTATTTGCCTGTTCTTGGAAAGCTTCCTGGCTTGACCTAGGCAGTTTAGACAAGCTGGAGTGAAAATGTCAATGCAATTTTAATAGAGACAGAAAAATGAAAAATAGAAAATATGCATGCCTACATGAATATATAGATATAAAATCTACACAAATGCATGTTTTCAGAGATCTGTTTAAAAGCAGGTTTCTCTTGCTAAATCTATGAGGATGCTTTTCTTTGAACAAAAAACTAGTAACCTTGAACGTATCTTGGGAAAAAATACATATTCTCAGACTTCTGTTCATGCATATCTGAGCTATTTTCTCCCTAGATTCTAACAATAGAGCACTTCTGTACTAACCACAGCAGTCCTTTACCTGGAATAGTATTGTTAGAGGCATATGAGTCATTGGCCATTAATGCACTTGGAAACACACTGTGTGAATGGCCAGGCACTCTGTAGCCCATCAGCAAAATGTTCTGTGCTCTGCTATTTGTTCACAATTTTGAATATTACTTTTGTAGCCAAATTGTAGGTGATTTTGTTATTTGGGATTTTTTTTAACCTCATTTATAATCTTCAACAATATGCTGTGACATATTTAAGCCCCTGCCTGCTCTAGCAAATATCTGAAAAATCAGAACAATTGCTTGGAAACTTTTCAGATTAAAAACCAGAATGAATAATTCTGTTTCCCAAAAAAGAATTTCTAGCACCCTGATGTAATTGCATCAGTGGTCAGTGAGCTGAAAGACATAAGGAGTTGCTGGAAAGTATAAATAATGTAGTGTCTGAAAACTGTGATGAAATACCAAGTCCACATCATCTCTAAAGACTGTGGTTAGTGTCTGCCCTCCCTACAGCTTCTTGCTCTGAGCAGGAGGTAGGTGTAGTAACACTGGATACAAAACAGGCCACAGAAGGGACCCAGTCTTTGGGGAAAATTCTTAAGCCTGGGCCTAAAACCAAAACAAACCCCATTCCTTCCTGAACTCACAGTTGCCCTGTTCCAGCTGGGCACATGCACATGGATCTGCGAGATGTGGAGTACAGGGACTAATAGGGACGGTCTGTCCCAACTTTAAACCTTTTGTAACACTTCAGCTCTGCAGAATTTGGTTTAAGAGTTTTGGAGGGTTTGAATAGTAGTTTTTCTTTGTTTTATAAACACCACTTTTGAGTCATAGTAGAAAAGAACTTTTTCTTCTGCTTATTTTTTTATTTATCAATTTTGAGCTCAAAGTAAATACTGGCTACTTCCCATGTGCTGTTCTAAAATTCAGGCTTCTTCACTCTTTTTCTCAGTGGAAGCAATTTCATATAATTTTTGTTTTGACTGCGGGATCATTCTATACCCTACTTTTCCAATGTAGCTGTGTTTAGCACTTGCACTTCAGTAAAATAGCTGCATCCAGTTTCAAACTGTTCCCTTCCAAGGCACTGAAATCTCATGTGAGTGGGATATTTGCTGATACACCGTTTGTAGCATCGTGTACAGCTGAAGTGAAAACCAGGATGGGTAAGGCTGAGGTGGCTGTAGAAACAAGGGTCCCTTCTCCTACCAACATGCTGTCACCCTCCTCAGCCTGGCTGGTGCAGACATTTAGTGGCTGTGGTTGAGGAAACCTTGTTAGTTCCATTTGTAGCTTTCATTTAAGGGCTTTCCCCTTGACAGCAAGGCTGTGGCAGAGCAGAGTTATTAGTGAGCCCACAGCAGCATTGTGCTGGACATGCTTCAAGCTATAGTCTATGGCCATTAGTTTTTAATTAACCTTGGGTTATGGGGAATTTCTGAAAGGGCTCCTCAAATATTCAGAGCTTGGGTTTCTTCCCATTAAGCCACCCCTTCCCGAAACAAAATATCTTCATGGAGGGGTGTTCCCCTCTTTTATTATTGAAGCATGGCATTGAAAGAGCCAACGTTACCAAAATACTAGCCCTAGGAGGTAGAAGAGCTAAACCCTTGCTAACACCAGCCCCATGTGTGATAAATTGAAAGGAATCCATGGTAATTTTTTTTTTTCAGTTATACCATCTTTTTGCCCAGGTCACTGGGAAGAGAATGAAACCATGTCCATTTCTATGAAGAAAAAAATTACTGTTTTAATTTTAGAGTTGGAAAGTTGTATTACTTTGTACAGCCTCATAAGCAATGAGGTTGCAGTTAAAGCTAGGTGTGAAAGCCTCCTGCTGCAGTTACTGGAGAGTTTTCTTTAGGCATTATGGTCACCCATCAGATTCCATGGGGTATATTCTTCAAGCATCAACATCTGGTAGAGTTCCCTGTAAAAGGTATAAATCTTGAAAATGTTCATATACATCCTTCTGAGGTACACAGACTGCTTAATGAGAATCTACTGAATGAGGGCTCCTACTTGCTCTAGTTTCAATTCCCTGCAAAACTTTTGTAAATGGGGTCTTCTTCTCAATCCCATACTGTGCCACACTGTATGTTCTGCTTACAGTCCAGGGATGCTTATATTTCAGCAGCTCTTCTTGTATGCATCACAAGGGCGCAATCTCAGGCTCTCTACCATCAGTCTTACAGTGTTGTGCATGCCTGTAAAGTTGATAGCCAGAATCTCTCCCATGGCCATTTTGAGCCTTTGCCAGAGGTTTGTAGTGTTTTTTGAAACCTTGCTGTTCAAGGGGCTGCACACTCTGAAAGTAGTTTGAAGGGTGTAGGGTTTTTCCCCCAAATCTTTTTATCCACTGGGACAAAGAAATTTAAAAGGGTGCGTGAAAGTCGCTTTTTATCATTCAATTGCCTTTTACTGCATTGCATTTTAAATGACTGGCCTGGAGTGTCCTTCAGGACACAGCTGGGTCCATGAGGCCAGTGTTTTACTCAGAGAGCCAAGAAGCCCTTCCTTTGCTAACACCCCAAATGAGCTCACATATGCTGGTTCCACTGCTCCTCCAATGTTTTATCCAAAAGGAGGCTCCCAGCGACTGCAGCGCCGCAGGGCTGTGTCAGTGCTAACATTTCCCCTAAATTGTCCCTCAGGCTGCTGCTTGGCACAGCATCAGCACTGACAGTATGAGAGAAGCACAGAGCCAGAGAAGCCCTCTGCACCCCTCCACTGGCATTTTAACATCCAGTCTTGCTCTGAGCTTTTGGAGATTTAGTTTGGATGTAACAAGATTGTATTTTTGACAGCTTAACATTGTGTGATCTACTTATTGAATGGAACATGCTCTGACAAGGAAGGGTAACCTCTTTCTTGCCATTTCAGAAAGGGAATTGGCAAGCACCATCCTTGCAGGCTAGGCACAGTGGTGGCCTGGCTCTGCAAAGGCAATGTCCTTCACAGGAGCAGATTTTAACAAATGTTGGGGGGAATTATGTTCTGCAAAGCAGGGGTTGTCAGGGGATGTAAATGTACATCTCTTAGGAAGGACTAAAATGCAAACTGGGGTGTGAACTTGCATGGTCACGCGTATATTTGTGACCATGCAAAGCACTGCAGGACAAGAGACTTAACGTCTGCTTTTTAAGTCCTTGCATGTTTATTAGGTCCAGTCTCTCCATAAATATGGGGGTGTTCTCCTACGTCTATAAAAAAAGATATGAGTCATAACTTTCATAAAGTATGGGATATTTCAAATTTATCAGTTTTTGGGTGTCCCACACAAGACAGCTGGCAGGGCTTGATTTTCACAAAGTGGGTGCTAAAAATGAATCTTTTATGGGTAAATTGAAGTTATCCACTCAAAGTAGTTACTTTGCCAGTCTTCTGGCCATGAGGGTATATAATATCTGGTAAAACTAAGTCAATTTTTTCTCACTAGTAATTTTTTTTTGACCCAGTGACTATGTCAATAACAAAATGCCTGTAGATTAATGTCAGCTTCATTTAATCTGGTAAAATTACTGAGCAAAGCCCCTACCCTTCTTATATATACCCCACACATTTCTTCTTCTGAAAGAAAAGACAGTTTCCCTGTAGCAACTTGTTTGAGAAAGCTTCCTCCTCTGCTGTTGGTAAGGCTGATGAATACATGTCAGTAACCTTAATTAATGTGTTTATTTCAACAGACAAATTTTGGTATTGTCGACTTTCACCTAATCACAAGGTCTTGCACTACGGAGACTTGGAAGAAAGTCCACAGGGAGAAGTCCCTCATGATTCCTTGCAAGATAAATGTAAGTCATACACAAAGATTGTGACACTTCTGCTACTTTTATGCTAGTTCTTCTTTATAACCTGTAGTAGGTTTCTCTTAACATGGGACCTTATGAACAGCTCTCTTTATGAAGATAAAGAGCAGAGCACATTTTCTCCTGCATTCAACCACCACTCTCCTGGGTTTGGCAAGTGTGTGTGGGGACTGCATTAAGCTTTTCAATGAGTTTATAATTTCATTCAGCTTGGAAACATCATGTCTTTCCTAGGGAGGAACACAGTTTATTTTCATTGCTCATCTAACTGCAGATGTCAAATAAAAATACTTGGGCATATTCAGAAGCACTGCCTGTACATGGAAACAGGCAGTCTAGTGTCTGGAGGAGGAATAAGTGCAGAGGTCTTTCTAGTTATTGTGAGGAGTGGACTTAAAGGTGACAGGTCACTGTGAAGAGCACTGAGAGGACCTCACTGTTTCTGTGTAGCCAACTGGGAGAGGACACATCTCTGTGGCAGCTCCTACCAGGGGATTTATTGGGATTTTTCTTATGGTTGAAAGTAATTTTGGAGCTCTTCAGAACCATCTAACTGTGGTGATTTCTCCTTTGTTCTTCGACACGAGTTGTAGGGGTTTAACCTGTAATCCAGGAAAGCTTTTTTATGATAGTGGAAATAATGAGTATAGTTCTGTCACTTGAGAGGTGACTGCAAGAAATCCAGCATTGAATAAGGAATAATTTCGTTTTGTTCTTTTTTGAAAATCCTTGGCGTTATCAAATTAGACATGCTTATATAGGTGTTTCAGCTGGTAGTTCCACTTCTTTCATGGAATGGCAGAAGGACTAATTTTTCAGAAGTTTGAAATTTTCCAGCCTGAAAATTGGGGAATGATGTGAAATTTCCTCCCCTAACCTGTCTCCAGGCAGCACCTTTTAAAATGTCCAAGTGCTCCCCGATGCAGTCTGAGAGGGGAAAGAAGAAAAGCCTGTGTGATGCTGGAGCCCTGACAGTTTGCAGTCACGTTCTCTTGTTTTCCTTGCCTTACAGATTGCCTCAAGGATGTTCACAGTCTTACTGCAGTCTTGGCAGAATGTAGGACAGGGCCTCACATTGCTGCATTGGCACAGAAAGAGACTGTTTTTGTGGACAAGGCTTAGAGAAATAGCCACAGAATGTTACAGTAGTGTCAGAGTGACAGAAGAATGAAAGTCACACTTGAACTGCAGGCACAGTTACAAGAGCAGCAGCTCCCAGATTTGTTTGCTTGGAGCACTCTTCCATGCACAAACCCCTGACCCTGACTGTGAGCATCATCTGGCACTTGCATTTTCTGTAGGCTCTTGAACCTACTCAGGAATGTCAGGATCCCACGAAGGCTTCTACTTTAGAAACCATTGGGCCAGACCCACACGGTTGCCTCAGCTTGGCTGCTGGCAGAGTAGATACCAGTGCAGTTTCAGAAAGAGGTGGTTATTTCATCAGTGACTCAGGTTTTCAGGCTATGAATGAGACAAGATTTACCATAGTGCTACCCATGTTAGATGGAGTTTCATTAAACAAAGCTGAGAATATTGCAAGTTACAAGATTATAAAGTGGCACTATTGTTTGAAATGTATCAGGCCAAACTGGCTTGGGCAATTTACAGAATACTTTCATAAATATTCTGGTTTTCTCTGGACAGACTTACTGATTTTTGAATTCTTAAAGTTTGAATATGATGATCAACTTGTCAGCATTTGGAGCCAGGTCCACAGATAAGAGAGGTTAGGTGGGTAAGAAAACAGAATCAAGAGAAGCAGCATCAAGAATTTTGTGTATTCCTTGCCAAGCCTGAATAATTAGTCTCTATCCCCAAAAATAAATGTGTGGGTTTTTAACCTTTCCACTTCTGTGAATGTCACCCCTATCTTCAGGCTGGCAGAGTTAACAAGCAATGCAGACTCCAGCTGGGACAGAAAACAGCTGCCCTCCTTCTCAAGGCTTTATCCATTGTGAGCACATCACATCTGTGCTCACGCCCTCCAGTATCTTGTAGTCAACTTCTGACACCTGAAGTCTTTGATTCTATTTTTCTAAAGTAAGGCATAAGCCAAGTTCCAGATAAATAAAGATTAGGATGTCACATCAGTCTGTGATCTCCCATAGTAACTGTATTCCAGACCACACAGATCAAGTGTATGAAACCTGGAGAAAAGCTTTCTTGGCTGAGAGGTCTGACCTCAGAAAACCTTATCTTATGCAAACAGAGAAATTGTTTTTCTGGGCCTCTTCAAAAAGTGGCAGGAACTCTTTTTTCTTAAGAAGACTTTTCTACCTTAGTTGCAGTCAAATACCTCCTTAGTTTCCCAGTTTATCCTAGCTCACTCTCTCCTCTCTAAAACCGTATCTCTTCTTCTCCATAATGGGACTGTCAGAGGCATAAAAAGTCAGCAGACCCACAGCATAAAATTCTGAGACTAAAGGCAGAAGTTGAGTAGCGAAGAGTCAAATTATTTCCTTTCTTTTCAGTTTTCCATGCAAAGCAAATACTTTAAGAACGTCTTTTACATCCTATGCCATCCATTTGGCATAGTGCTGAGGTAATCTGTCATGAAATATATGGTGCTGCTGGGCCCAGTAGAAGAGTAAATGCATTTCTCCTCTTCACTATTTCCATTAGAGTTTCTAAAGAACTGGGCAGTAACAGGTTTTCATATTACTATCCTGTTCTATACATAAGATACTTTTCTGTAGCCCCAAGGATAATGGATTATTTATAGATCGTAGAAACTGTCACTCAGGGACCATATTGTATTGTAGAGCATATAGATTCTCCATAATGTAATTACCTTTGGAAAATGGACTTCCGCTTGAAACTCACAGAAATTTATCTTTCTGCTTTAGTGACCTCACTCTGTGACTCTGAGTGGCAGCAGATTCCAATATTTTTTCTTACCTTTCTTTTCCCCCAAGTCATTTCTGATCACATTTTAAAGCAATTGGAATGGCTCATTATAAGCCTTAGTATTCCTTATTCCTGCTAGTACCAGAAAGCAACTAAACTGCTGATGGGAGTAAAATAGGAAACTATTTTTAAAAAATTCCTACAGGCTTTTAAAAGAAGGAAAGCAGCACTGAGTGAAGGGTCCAACTTGCCCGGCATCCTCTCTCCAGCAGAGACTTTACCTGGATGCCTAAGAAAGAGTAACAACAGAGCAGGCACATTATATTAACAAAGAAGAAAATTATATGGTTTTGAGATTCATGAGTACACATAGTGTGCAGGCACAGGTATGCCTTTATATGAAACAGTCTTACCCAAGGTAGTCTAAATAGGCAAGAAAAAGCATTTTCAGACTTTTATCCAGATGCCTGAAATTTTGGCAAGACTCACTAGTTCCTGTGTTGGTTGTTTTCTTCCAGTTTTCTTTCTTACAAAAGGCTGGAAATGGCAAAGGACATGGCAATTTTAACACATTAGCCTTGCTTCTTTTTAGACTCTGTAGCTTTTACATACCTTGCTTCTAACTAATTTTCTGAGGTTTGATTTTCTTTCTTTTTAATGCAGTGCCAGTGGCAGATATAAAAGCTGTTGTGACTGGGAAAGACTGCCCACATATGAAGGAGAAAGGAGCTCTTAAACAAAACAAGGTATGGTTCTCAAATTCTTATGAACACATACTGTGCAGAATGCAAAGCTTGTCAACTTGACCTTCCCTGAAGTAACACAGGTATTTTTCTTTCCAGTCTGCAACATTTCCATGTATGTATACCCTTTGTTTCCACCTCAGACCATTTGAGTTAAGTTATTGGGACAGCTTAGCCTTCTGTACTCATATTCCATGGTAGATGTGCATTGAGATACGCCCAGGGCACAACGGGAATTGTCTTTAGTAGTGATGTTCTCTGTCTCTAAAGCAAAGCAGCAATGGCTGTGGGTGCCTACTCCTATATTGTGTCTCATAAATAACTAGTTTGCTCCAGCTGTGTTCTCTGATGAAGCCACATTCAGTGAACACATGCCAAAATTGCAATTAATGTCCAGCTGATGATACCTGCAGGTCCAATCAGGTAGAAAAACGACTGCCAACAAAAGGCTGTAAGGTAAATCCTGGGCAATTAAGGAGGCATATAAGGATGTGCTTAGCAGTTCATTTGGGAAAAAATGTGTAGGAGACAATATTCAGCTTAAATTAGATTTATACTACCTTTCAGTTTCAAAGCAAGAACTGTAAGCTGACAGTAGTACTAAAACTGTACAGTGCCAGAATCTTGCAGAGTTTTTGCTAGTAAGAATTGTCACCACATCAAGAAGAAATGGAGTTACTAGCAATGTCTGGCATTGTTAGTGCTGAATACCATATTCTATGAGGTATGTTCATAAATTTTCTATCAGGTTGTCTCTCTCACTTTACAAGAAGCAATGAGATTCTAATGGTGCTTAGTCTGACCTAGAACAGCACCCTGAGAGATCTGGGAGCCAGATCACAGGTTTTGAATCAGAATTTCTAATTACCTGATACTGAGAAATTTTTGAGTCAGACCAGGAGATTTTGATGGACAAAATAGTGAAGTTAAGAGTTCCTGCTTCAAGGAGATAAAAATGAAAAAGCAGTTCTGATGGGAGCCATAAAAATTGAGAAGGCCCTGTCAAAGCTACATCACACAACTAGTTGCACCTTCACAGCTGCAACTCCTCTTTCCTTAACTGTGCACAGGTGGGCAAAGCATCCTGAGTATTTCTTGCATTTGTTTTCTTACAGAGAAGTTGCTCTCCTTTCAACATTGGCTTTACATGATAGGAAAGGAAAAAGTCAAGTGAGGAAAAAAAATCCCAGGAGTATTTTTCCTTGTTGATTTTCTGAATCAGGGCACAAACACACACACACATGAGTACAATAGATTACGTATAACTCCTACCTCATGTTACAGCTGAACCATCAACACATTTGGCTGGAACATTTATATGATGCATATAAAATATTTTTAGCTCTTCCTTGCCTTAGCACTCATATGTCCACACAAAAGGGAAAGATGGAAAGCAGTAGGTGGCAGTGATGGAAATGTGTCATCGTTATGGCGCAGTAATGTCTAGATAGTATTTAATGCTAAATAGGAATGCTGCAGATCAGTTTGTCCTCAGCTCTCAGCATTGCCCCATTTCCTTAGGTAAAATTGCTTTGGACTGGTATGAAATTTCTGGCTGAGAATGTGAAGATCTGGAATTCATAGGCGGCATGGCTGCATCCGTGGCTGGAGGCATTCTATTTGTGACCCAGACAATGGCAATTTTGATGGTTTTACTGTTTCTGATGTGGTGCAGAAGTTTGGTTTGGTGGGTTTGGTTTTTTTTTATTTCCTCAATTCCTTGTTTCTTCCCCTGAGACACACAGAATTTTGTAATTAATCTGTCGTCCCAATCAAACTGTCAGGCACAATATTGCAACTATTTAACTGACATAGGAATAACATGTTGTTTGCAGCATATCAGGTTATATATGGGTTAGGCAATTAAAATTTATAAAAAGGCAGACACAGAATGCAATTCAGCTGAATTTGGTGTATGAAACCTTTCACTTTCTGAAATTTCACAATCAGTGATATATTTTTAAGAGGCCTTTTCATTCTGAGCTTTCTTTGTACATATATAACGTCCACCTCAATTTTATTCATTGGCAGAAAAGAAAATTGAATGGCAGAATGCCATGCTATGAGCATAGCTGGAATTGGCAACATGTCCATAACAAAGGCTTCCGCATCCTTTCATTTGCCAGCACATGGCCATTGTTCTCTCAGCAGGATAATTTAGAAAGAAATAAGAGTTAAACTGAATTGGAATTTGCATGCATATGAAGCCGGAAAGATGTGACGGGACCAGATCTGAATCCATTGTGTTTTGTCTTGCTTGTGTTTTTAAATTATGTTTAATTTTTAAATCCTTATTTCTGACTCCCAAGCAGTACCAATGATTTTCAAGGAAATGAAATACATCAGATTTTGCAGCCTTCAAAATAAAGCATGACAGAAGATTTAGAAAAAAAAAACACGGCCAGATATTTTGAAGTGTTCTCCTATTACCCTTTATCTGCTGATGTGGCAGGTGTCAGGCTTTGTGCCTTTTTAGTCAGCTAAAATGGTTCATTTCTGATAAATGAAGCTTCTTCTCTTCTCTTCTCTTCTCTTCTCTTCTCTTCTCTTCTCTTCTCTTCTCTTCTCTTCTCTTCTCTTCTCTTCTCTTCTCTTCTCTTCTCTTCTCTTCTCTTCTCTCCTTTGGTTGAACAAGTTCCCCACTGCTGCCTGTCTAGAGAGTTCTTTGAGGCAGATCTTCTGACCCTGGCAAGCAAACTCAACATGGCCAGGCCTCAGCCTTCAGTAAAGACATGGGTGTTTTGAGCATGTTGAAGACAGAGAAGGCAGAAAGTAGTGAGGCCATTCTAGCTGCATGGGATCACTTCACCATAGGCACCCAAAGTGCCCGTTCATGAAAAATAGCTTGCTTCTGGCCTGTGTTGGGGACCACTGGAGACTGGGGGAGAAGGAACCTCTGGGCATGGAAGAGCAACCTTCCCTTCATACCACCTATGACAGCTTCCCCCACAGAGCTGAATCCAAGGAGTGGGAAGCATTGGCCTGCTGTTGCAGTCTCTTGTTCTGTTTTCAGCTCAGCTCAGAAGAGAGGCACACTGTGGGTCCCAATGCTGCTACCTTTGAGAAGCATCTGGGGAAGAGCAGAGGTCTGACATGTGGAAGGAGCTAGGAGTGCCAAGGGAGTGAGTTCAGCAACTTGAGGTGCAGGAGGAGGAAAGCAAAACAAAGAAGGAAGGAACAGGTTGGAGGGAATGTGAAATAAACAGGACCAGAGGGATAGAGAAACAAGTGGAAAAAGCTTGAGTGAAAAATTACAGTGAGAAAGGTTAAGTAGGACAGAGAGAAGAAGAGAAAACTACAGATGGGTGATAAAGACTGACCAGTTCTCATTTAAGAATTGCCAGCTCCTCCTTGTCATTGATGGGACTGTAACAAAGCCAGGTGGGGGTCCCTGACAAGTCAGCCAGCTCAACCACTGAGACCACTGTCAGTGGAGGGCCAGCTGGCAGCTCCAGCTCCTTTGGCTTCCATTTTCCTTGACAGTTTGCTGTGCATAATGCAACAGAGATGCTGGCACCTGGAAGTTGTAATTCCAAGCCTTTAGAGTCCAGGGCAGCCAGCAAAGAAGCTGACCTGCAGCCAGGGCTGCCAAAACAACACTTTTCCACAGAAAGAGAAGCTTGGTGACCTTAATGTAGTCCCTTCTCATTCTCTGCCTGACTGGAAATGACTAAACCCTTGACATCCTGACACATTCTTCTTCCAAGCAGAAAGTTTTTTCCTCTTTTTTCTCTCTTTGAGGTGAAGAAGAAAGTATATTCATTGGGAGTTTCCCAAAGGAAAAAATTACAGAGGTCAGGCCTGTGGGATTGTTGACCTTCATGAAATTCAGGAACATCACAGTATAACAGTACAAGCCCTTTTTTCAGAGCTACAACCTCAGGGGCATTACTTGGCGTATTCTGTCAGTAATTTAGAACACCGTGGGAGAAGATAATGCCAGGTTCATGTGGGCAGAGGTAGATTTTTTTCTCTAATGAGGGACATCACTCTTAATAAGGTGTGGCTGAGAGACATGCCTACAAAACAAAAGGGCCATGTGAGCCTGAGCCATTGGTTTGCTGAGTGCACCAGCACTGTTTGCACTTGCAGCCTCCATGGAGATTCAACACAATGAGGATTTAACATAGCTTTGTCTCCTGTAGCCTTGGCAATACATCAAGTCAAACCTAGTAACTAAACTTAAGGAAAACAGGAACATTTCCCATGAGAAGCCTGATCTCTTATTATCCAAGATTATCCGTAAGGCTTGCAAGTTTTATGGTTCAGACTCTGCTCTTAATCATACAACGTCAAAACCAAAAAAGCCCTTACAGAAATCCAAATATACTATGTCTGTCTCAGACCAGGAGCTCAGGCGTAACAATCTAGAACAATGTTTATGCTGCAGCCCCCAGAGTCAATTCTTCCATTTTAAAACTTAGTGTTGCGAATTTAGGAAGTCGTTCTCCTTTCACCGCTGGCTGTGCAGGGACTGCTGTCAGCTGAGAGTCAGCAAAAGGCATCAGTGTGACAGGGCTGAGGAAGCCAAGAAGCTAAAAGAACAGGACATGTGATTCAGATCATAGTTACAAGTCAGCACTCTGCTGCGTAGCTGGGTCTCTTTTCCACAGTTAATATATCCATACAGCCAGGCTTGCAGACTGTGAGATCCTTGTACTGGCACTTGGAGTGATGCAGGCAGAAACCATACTATGGCGACATTTAGGACAATATTGCATGCTCACTGCTGGCCACTGAAAGAGCAGTGTTTATTCAGATTGCCTGGGTTTCCCCATTGGAATTTAACTCCAGGTGACTTTTAGGAAAGGTCAGCACTTTATGAATTCTCCTTGGTATCTTTTACAATTCCAGCTTCAGTGCTTAGGGGACAAGAAGATGATTGCTTTTTCCTTTCCCGAAATTCCTTTGGGTCTTTAGGTAACTGGCATCGTTTGGCTTGACTGAGGCTGGCGATTCTGGTTCAGATGGAAACAAAATTACAGAAATCTCCTGAGAGTGAATAATTTAATATATTTCCAGCAGTGAAAAGAACATAAGTATATACCAGGATATTCATTGTCCTGACAAGATTTTTAACACAAGGAGTCAAACCTTGCAGAACTTTGTGAGTTTAATCTATACAAAGTGAAAAAAACTGTGAGCCTTCATGAAGAGTTTCTTGCAAGTGTACAATTATTCATTATATTGATTTTAGTCCTCACCATTGCCTAGCTCAAATTTAAACTGAAATGCTAAAAGAATTCACGACCCAGTGGGCCACAGTAAGCTCTGAGGTGAGTGAGTTTGTTTTGACTGAAGCAACCATGGTGGTTTTCTTGCTGTGCCTGTCTCTTGCAGTGGTCTGGTACTGCTGCAGTTTTGGCCAGACAGGAGACTACCATAAACTTATTTTTCAACTTATTTTGGGTAATAATGGATAGGAAAGAAAGACAGACCTGAATGTACAGATGCCTCTCTCATGCAGCATTAATATGTGTTTCTTTGTGTTGTTCCAGGAGGTGCTAGAGCTTGCTTTCTCTATATTGTATGACTCAAGTGGCCAGTTGAATTTCATTGCTCCAGACAAGCATGAGGTAAGTCATATTCAGAGTACAGAAATTTATTTGAAGTTATCTTGGCTGCTTTAAGGCACCAGATGTCTTTATAAGAACATAAGAATGGTCATCTTGGCCCAGGGTATAGGTCCATCTAAATCAGTGTGTCACATCTCAGAACAAACTGACAAATTCAAGGGATTAGTACAGGAATGAGACCTTCTGCAATTTTCTTGCATATCTGAGGCACAGAAGAAACATGTTTTGTATTCCTACATTACAGAGCTCATGAAGCTCCAAATTACAGACCAGTATTTCTAAGTCCTCCCGAAATACGAGCAGTAAGAAAGAGAAATAAGAGAGCTTGGGCAGAAGTTCTACAGACCTCGCTCACCATTTCTTGATTTCTTGTGGTCTACTGTACTTCAGACACTAGAGAATTTTGCTGAAAGTGTGAACTTTGTTGAAAGTGTGAACTTTCAACACTGAGAATTTGTACAGCCAAGTTTTCAAAGAATCACTGCCAGCCGCAGTTCATTTTGACTATGCTAGCATAGTCAGGGGTGGTTATACCATAACTGGGTCTCAATTTCAGCCACAGACTTGTGCTGTCCAGAATGGCATATCCCCTTTTCCTTATTTTCACATTTCTTAAGACCATTCATGACAGGTGATCATAGAAGGCCCCCTGTATTCATTCCATCTCCACAGGAGAGTGTTTTGCAACAGCTTTCACTTGTATAAAGACAATGTAAATACCAATAGCAAGGATAGCCCCTTCCCTGCTCCCTTCTCTTAGTAAAAGCCACAAGGAAATAGAAGACATCATCACCTTCTGGAATGTGATGGGATTAATTTACCTTAATTGTGTTGAATCATTGGATGTGTTTCTCTCAAAGAAATTTCAAGTAAAGGCTTAGCAGAATGCACTACATTTTTTAAAAAATCCTTCTTGTTTCTAAAGCAAAAGAGTTATGTTTCATTTGCACACTTATTTTTAGATATTACATTTGGTCTCAGTTCAGGATCCTGTTCTAAGACGATGAAGAAGATCGCTTTAAATTGAATTATACTGTAGTGTTAAAGTGTGTGAAATTGCTTTACAAGTGAAGTGTATTAGCTATGCCACTTCAACATTTTTTGTTCTGGACTAAAACCTTCAACTAAATGTTAATTTTAGGAGAGGAGATACAGTTATGCCCATTTGGGTCTCCTGTGGATTAACATCTGAGTGTCATTTTCAAGAATGTTCATTCCAGAGAAGTATTTGCTGATCAGTTTTCATGTAAGAGAAAAGACCAGTAGTATCCCAGGCACACTGTGCCACTAGAGCTGTAGCTCTAAGCAACACATGGTTGTCGTCATCCTCTGAACTGAACGTGTTTGAGGATTTCTGATATAAATTCTCCAGAAACTGAATTCTAGACTGTTTCAGCTTAGAAGTGCAAATGGTCATGAAAACCAACAATTTTTTCAGCCACTGTATCTCAAATACAGCCTATAGCTAAAAGTGGATTTTAATGGTCCAAATGTTCAAAAGCTGCTGCTGCATCCCACTGACAGGCAGTAGCAGTGAGATGCACTAACCCAATTGCTCATGATTGCGTTAACACACCTTTTATCTTCACATCTCTTTTTGGTATTGTGCAGCTTCTTTGAAACAAAATTAATATGATCAAAAAAATGGCCAGAGGCAACAGTCTCTGCTGCCACTTGACAGTTCCCAAATGAAAGTTTTTAAAAGGACATCTCATATCCTCTGTATTTTTCCATGGCCTGCAGAAGAGTGAGTTGTGATTAAAGTGAAAAGTACAAGTGTTCAGAGGAAGCACCCACAAGGAAAGGGAAGTAGCATGTTGTGAAGCCTGTGACTCTTCATCAAAGTAGTTGGGGTGCCTGTTGATAGAAGTGCTAGTTTAGCAGCATTGTCAGTTTGTGGTGACATCTCAAGATTCTGAAAGCTTTGTGTGAAGCAGCAGGAATGATGTTGGTACATGACAATTTCAGGTCAGACTTGCAGGGCTTTTTTTAAATACTTGTGCAGCCCTCGTGATTGTAGAGTGAGGCTGAAATGTGGGAGTTGAACGTGTCCTAAAAAGAAACATTGAACAAGGCTCTTAGGATAATTTTGGCTGCAAGGAACCCTGAAGGTGTCCTGAGTCCAACCTCCTGCTCAAAGCAGGTCAGCAATGAGCTCAGACCAGGTTGCTCAGGGCTGCATCCAGATGGATGAAGCCTGTGCAACCTTTCTAGTTCTTGTCTCCCAAAGTAATTCTTTGATAAAATCTCATTACTGAACCAGTATCATTGAGATTTGGACCTCATTCTAGAACACTTAAGTTTGTGAATTCCCTTAGCCATCTGTTGGAGCTTACTGCTAGCCAGAGGATTCAGTACTATGAGATCACTCCATTGTATTTGTTTTTCATTTAAATACTAATAACTGGTTTCAACTACACAGCAAAAAATTAATCTTATCCATGATTTTTGACAGAGAAACTGATGAGGGAGGCCATAATTAGGTTTCATTGGAGTTTTATGAAAATGAATCTCGTAAATTAATTTTTCAGTGATTCTTAGTCTCTTTTGCATATTAAAAAGAAAAAAGCTTCTGAATGAATGCCTCTGTTTTTCCACCATCTCATTAGGATGTCTCTCTCTTCAACATGTGCAGGAGTTTAATTAGGTGCATTTGCCAATATGGAGATTAGAGAGGAAGCCCCTTTTCCAGGCCATTGCACTCATCAGAATTGTGGCCAGAATTTGGTTTCTGTGGGCCCTGAATGAGTTATATCTGGAAGAGGAGAGAACTGCAGTTCTGCTTTCTGGCTCTCTGGGACTCCTCCCCAGAGGAAGAGCTGGCCGCGCTCACTGCGCAGGTGATGGACTATTTACGTCAGGGGCTGCATCTGTTGAGAAGTTTCTCTGCTCCCCTGTAACCTGAGCAGAGCCTTTTGCTTTTCTGTTCCTTTCTTCATAATGAATTCAGGGAAAACTCTCCTAGAGAAAGATTTCAAGTAAATCACAGAAGATTTTATAGTCTGTTCAAATAGAATTATTTTTCTAGAATAGCTTCTTTCTTTTCCTGATATTCTGCATTCACTCCAAAAAAATTGCATGCTTTAAAAGTCTTCAGTGGCACACTTTGACAGCCTAGAATAGGCAGGCTAAGTTGTTTATTTAGTACTTGTCAACAGGACAACCTGAACTCTAAAGTCTCTTCTATATAGCTGATCTCATATTAAAGCTGGGGCTTGGCTTGCCCACACCCTGGGTGAAAAAGCTCCCTCTGCTACTGTTTTGTTTCTGATTTAAGTGGGTTGGATTTCACTTTGGATGCTGAAGTGTGCTAACCCATCCTATTTTTGAAAGATGCCCTTTTTCTGCATGAAGAGGGGGGCTTCTCTCTCTTCCTTAAAAATAATCCTCATTTCTGCTGTGGGATGAAGTCAGCCATGGCTATCTTTAAACTCGGCGGCATCATGTAGCAAATGGTCAGCTAAATTTAAAACCCTTTTTTTGGCATGAAATCCAGCAGAAGTATTTGTAAGATAAAAATGCAGTTACAGTTAATTTAATTTTTCTCCTGCAAACTAGGACACAAGTTCATGATTGAAATCTTTATTTTTAGATGACAGCATTTGAGTACTTTTGTTCATAGTTGAATAAATGGCTCGTAGTAATAAATGAAAGTGACTTATTCAATAGAAGTTGACTCTAGATCACCAATCTCCCTTGAATTTGTTGCTGATTTTAAATGGTTATTCAGCCCACGTTTATCACAAGCTGTCAGCTGTTGGGAAAGATGGCATCTCCTGTTAGGAAAAAGCTAACAGTAAGGAAAAGGTTTTAGAGGCCAGTTCAGCATTTGAAGGATTTAGTATTATACCCAAGCAGCTTGGCATTTAATTTTCATGAAGGACATAGCATTAACTGACTGTAGTTTTCACAATATGTTATTTTCTGTAAAATAGTGGTAAAGTAGGCATAGTTATATGAGACTATCAATTCTAACAGCTTCATGTATAGAAAAGCAAACAATGATAAAAGCAGATAGTACAGAATTTTTACACTAAGAGTCAAGAAGGATTTGGGGGTGGGATTTAGTTCACCTAACTTAACTGTCTTAGAATTAAAAGTTTAGTTAGTGTAAGATAATCAAACTTTTTTAATAGGTACTGGGGGGAGGAGAATGAGACAAGTGAAGGAGATTTCTCCAGAGGTTGATTGTCCTAAGTTATTGTTTCATTCTCCAATAATTGCAGAAGAACATTCACCAAGAAGTTTGGAGGAGATGCCAAATTGTCAAACAACTATACACTGTCATTTTGTCCCATTTATTGGAATGTTTTTCCATTTTCTGAGCAGCCCAGTAAAAGCCTTCCTCAAGATCTGAGCTGATAAAATGCATCAGCCTAATGTTAGGTCTCTTTGTAAGTCCCCATGGGAGCAGTAACTGTAGAGGACCAGACCAGACAAGGAGTTTGTGCATGAAAAGTCTATTAATGAGAGTTTTTATCCTTTTCCTGTGCAGTATTGTGTATGGACCGATGGTTTGAACGCCCTCCTTGGGAAGGATATGTTGAGTGACCTAACACGGAATGACCTGGACACGCTGCTCAGCATGGAGATAAAGCTACGCCTCCTTGACTTGGAAAATATACAAATCCCAGATGCTCCCCCACCTATCCCAAAGGAGCCCAGCAACTACGACTTTGTTTATGACTGTAACTGAGGCAGTCACTGAAACTTGCTCTGAAACTGGAAATACATTATAACTGGAGAGATATTAAAAAAAAAAAAAAAAAAAAAAAGAAGAGTGTGAGGAAAAAAAGAAACCCACTTTTGCACCTTGTATTTTGGCTTTGGGGAGGGATGTAGAAACACTTGCATTCCTCCCTGTTCCCTGCATCCCTTCCTTCCCCATTCCCATCTTCCCCATTGCTCATCCAAATCCACATTGCTTTAATTAACTTGTAATTGCAGGCCATTGGCCTTGCTTAAGGCAAAGACTGCCACTAAGAAGCAACCCTCCTGAGGACTTTTTTTACATTTTTAATACTGGAATAGACATTCTTAACTAAAGGACGTTGTTATCAAACTGCATGCCTGTGAAACCCACTTGGCAGGGCAGAGGCTTTAACTGGAAGGAGGAGGGAGGTAGGGAGCAAAAGCAGCTACTGTAAGCAGAAGATTTCCCCAGACACTCACAAGAGTCTGCTCACCACTGAATCCAATGTGATGATGAAATTGGTTAACTGCTTCCCAGTGCTTGCACCATCTGTCACTGTCATCATTCTCTCCACCGTCATCTCAGCTCTTGCCTCCAGCCTTCACCCAACTGATCGGCTCGCAGGATGGAAAGTCTGCAGGTTTTTGCTGTACCATACGCTGCAATGCTGCAACAGCTTTTAACTTCTTTTCCTCCCAGCTCTTACAATAGCCCCACACTAGCAGATCACTCGCACAAACCGTGTATGAAGCCACTAGTGTGTCCCATTCCTGTAGCGTTCCCTAAGCCTCAGTTGCCTCCGAAATTGGCTTGTTGCTATTTGAAGTGATTTTTATTTCCTTGGTCCAAAGTTCAACAGTAAGTTTCACAAATTAATTACAACTGCCAAACATCCAGGTTTACATCGTTGTCATTGCTACAGTGTTAGAAATTTGCAAGGGATTTTTTTTGTACGGGTTCTAATTTTTTATTTTATTTTGCCAAACAAATATATTTAATGAAAACTAATTTCATTGTGAGTACTTTTGGGGAACAATATTTTTACTTAATTTCCATTTGGAACATTTGCCCTGAAGGGAAAAAAACACCATTCCCTTCAACTTCACTGTTGAATAAAAATCTGAGTTGTGATGATTCCTGGGACTTTGTTTTTCTTCTGAAGTTGTCTTTTATTCCTTATGGTTCCTAGGAATTCTGAACTGTTTAGTAAAAAGAGGAGTGGGAAGACTTTTCTTATCTGCATCTGATTTAACTTACTTGTTTGTTAGTGGTGACAAGGAGGAAATGCATCCTGAGATCTCCATTGCTATGGTTACATGAGCCTTCCTGTGAGAAGGGCCCTTGTGAAATCCAAAATCCAAGCATACTGATGTGCTCATGGTCAGTTCAAGGCTGCTGCCTTTCCTGTGTTTTGCTGGGGCAGCTTTTTTTTTGCTGTATTTCCATTTTCTCCATTGAGAGTGTTTATGGCTGCAGCAAATTGGTATTAGGAAGGTTTGAGCTTTGCAGGATGGATTCCCTCTATCCTCATGTTTTTTCTAGGTATTTCACTAAGTTCAATTGCAAAAATCTGAGTCTAGAGGAACCTGCCAGCTCTTTTCCTCCCACTGCACATGCTGAAGACAGATGTTTATCAGTGTAAGTTTCTTTCCTGCTCAGACCCAGCTGACAAAGACGGTAAAGGGGTTTTATCAGAACTTGGGCTAGTGAGAAACCCAGAAGCTGGTTCCAATTCTGACAGTCATAGAAGTTCTCAACTGAGGTGGCCTTTGCTCCATCCAGATGGCTCTGGGAAAAACATCCTGACTGGCCTCACACCAGTAGAGGAGAGAATTTATGTCCTGCAGGTGCAACAAAAAGGAAGATAATGAGAACATTGTATGAATGCAAGCATCAAAGTCTCAAGGAAGGTGCCTTCCTGAAGCTGTGCAATATTTTATGAATGCCCTAATGTGACAGAAGCTGTAAGTTGGTTTTGGTGTTAATGGATGATAAAGTAAATTAATAAGAGAGACTGAGTTAAACTCTGGAGGGAGAAGTTATGGTGAAGTGGGGCCTCAGAAGAAGTTTTGTCTTAATGAGAACAGAGGTGTCCAACATGACTTGTGGGAGTTTGAGACGGTTTATTCTCCAGAGCTTTGTCAGACTATAGCAAAGGTAGTCATGGTCAGGAAATAGTAGAAGCAAAGGCACTGCCTGCCACAGGGCATTTTTAAGGGGTCCCAGGGGCAAGGGATGGAGGTAGGAATGTGTTTCTTTACCAGACGCTGATGCTGCCTCTTAACTTCATGCAGATAGAACTTGGAGCAGAACGGAGAGCCTGAGTTGTTTTAATTACCCTGACCCAGCTGGATTTGCTTTTTACTTACAGATTTCATACTTGGTGCTTCAGATGGGTATGGCTCTGCTGGCAAAAGAAACACCTTTCACTCCTAAGCTGTAAGAGCCAAACACACTGCCAGCTCAGCAGCACTCCAGTGCTGTGGTCTCAGCAGGCAGGCATCTGCGTGACAGAGAGGAGCAAACAAACCCCTCCTCCAGGGGACAACTTGAGCAGGAGATAAAGGTTAGACTTGCCTCCTCCACTAAGGTGTGCCCTTAATTCCACCCCAAGAGCCCAGGGGACTGGTGGGAGGAGAGCTGGCAACGCAGCCCTCTGTTTTTACCAACAGCTTGTGCCCATCCACATGACACTGAGGCACATCAACACCACTCAGGCAGCGGTGGGGCTCTTGAGCATGAAGAGCTGGGAGCCTTTTCCTTTCACAGCAGGTGACACTAACCCTCTGTCCTGCCCTGGGACCCCACAGGGTGGGTGCAGCCTGACCAGGGGCATCCAGGGCCAGATGGATACCACAGCACTGCTGCGTGGCTCTCTCTCACTGCTTCCTGCAGCCCTACTTTGCAGGATCCCCAGCTCCCCACATGGCCTGGCTCTTTCGAGGGGTTATGCACAGTGTGGGATGGTCACATGAGCAGGAATGCTAAATTTGTATCCACCACCCTGCCATAAGAAAGAAGAGGCTCAAGAGATGCGTTGGCGTAATAGCCCTTCCAGCTATTTTAGCAGCACTCCCACAGCAACCTGAAAGGCTGTGGTGCAAAAGAAGAATCCTGCCTTCGGTTTTTGGAGCTGTCATACAGGCTCACTTTGTCATTATGAAATTTAAAACAAAAAAAAAAAAAAGTTAAATGATGAAGAAATATCCCGCTGCTTCCCATTCTTAAAAAAAAAGAAATTGAGGATGAAAATGGCAAATTCATTTGCTCATGCTGTTGTGTTCCGGAAAAGCTTTTAAATCTTCACATTCAAGGAGATGCAGCAGGAAAAAGAACTGCTATTGAAGTTTCTTGTATAATTTCAAAACATTAAGTGGGTAATTGCTTGTAAAAGCCATAAAGGGGAGAGAGAACAAAAAAAAAAAATCAGTCTAATTTTAGCTCCTGTTTTGGAAATGACTTTGCTTTTGAAAGTTAATATATTCTTTTACCAGAAAACTTGAATCAAGAAAAATACGTATCTTCTAAAGTCAACTGCTTGCTCTACTTGTAAGGACAAGGAGAAGAGCAGCAATTCTAACTAATCCTCTACAAAGCAAGCTATGTGTCAGAGAAACAGGGCTTCTATTACCATCTTTTAAGAAGCCTTTCTTTCTTCAGTATGGAGAACTATTTCATTAAACCTTTCATTAAGATATAACATCCTCATGCCAAGAGGCAGGTAGGTGCTGACTCTCTCTTGGGTTGCAAAATGACAGTGCAAGATCCTGATTACTTCATTTGTGAAATCCTCTTGTGTCTTCACGCCCTACCCAGAATTGCATTTTTCTTGCCTTGGGGTGTTTGTCATCAATGTCACATCAATGAGAATGTGAAGGCTTGCATGGAAACCTGGTGGGATCCACTCTCCAGAATCTCTGTCTTCTCTGGCAGACAGCTGAAATGCAAGGGAGCCCTGCATCCCTTCAGCAACCCTGTAGGCCACCAGCTGCAATCCCACAGCCTCTGGCCGGCTCTCAAAAGAGGGAGGGATGAAAGAAGAAAAGAAACACGCTCCTGGTCAGGAGAAGAGGGAGAGAGGAGCATGGGCATGAAATGATTGCATCTGCCCCTTGGTTGTTTGTCGTTACATTGGACTCAGAGGTGCCTCTGATGCATCCAGCTCTATAGTGATTCAAGCTGCTAATTCTAAGCAATAACCAGCAAGGAAGATGCTGGGAGCAAGAGGACACTCTTGTACTGCCATATCCCCCCTGCTCTCGTTTTGCTGCTGCTTCACTGACAAGTAAATGGAATTAGCTTCACTGTCATGTGAAAGGCGTTCATCTGAGGAGTACAATAAGATTAGTGTGAGATTTTACTCCCTTCTTTCTCCATTCTTCTTCAGAGTCAAAAAAAGATTATAAATCCAGCCCTTATTGACCTGGGGATGTCTTAGCTGTCTGAAATACTAAGTGTATGAGCCCTTCCCCTTAGAGCATCCTCAGGAAAGTAAAGGTAAAATCCCTGCAAACTCTGGAAGACATTCATAGGACAGAGTTTTTGTCACACTGCTGGCTGAGCTGTCATTGCTTTCCCCACAGCTGGATAAATCAGGATGAGACTTGCTCAGTTCTCCCTCCCTCCCTCCCTCCCTCCCTAGATAATTATATTTGAATATTAAACAGCCACATGGCTTAAGCAAATTCCCTGATTAACAAAGCACTTACCTATGCAGCAAAAGAAGCTTGATTTCAGTTTGATAAACAGCACCTAAATTTAGGTGAGTGCTCATGGACCAAGCTAGATCAGGGCCTGTGTAAGCAGGAAGGCAATTTTACCTATTACTGAGATTTTGCTATATGCTCAGAGGCTATGCAAATAATGACTTTTCTGTCTGCTGTGTAATTGGATTGTGTACCTCTGGTCACTGCAAGAGACTGAACAGGATGCTGTCTGATTATTCCACATCACTCCAGCTGCTTCATGCATCTTTGGGACTTTAAACAGCAGTTAAAGAATTAAAACAGGAACCCTTTCTGGATGAAATCAGGCTGAAACTTGAGAAGAGTGGCATTAAAAGCACAAGTTTTTTTATGGCAAGACTAGGTATAAAATGGCTATTGGGAGAGCTGTGAATTTTGATAGTAAGGTGATTTTAAAGTGCTGAGTCAGGGAGTGGTGTCCTGCAGCAGCCTCCTGAGGGCAAGGTTAAAAAGTACAGGAGACCATTTCAAACTCATTTAATGGCATATATTTACTCTTTATTTTCACTTCTTGCTTGTGAAGCTTCAAGGGAGACCTTGAACATCACAGAAGAGCAGAGCTGGTGATGCTTAGCTTGCAAGGACACACATAGGGCAAAGGAAACATCTCAAAAGCCATCCCTCTCCAAGTAGAGAGGCTGGTGTTGGAAGTAGAAGAGTTTTCTGAACTGATGTGTTTTTCTAACAGAGAGTTTCTCAGTTTTACTGTAGGCACCTCAGTGGAGGTGCTATGTGGAGAACAGCAGCTGTTGTGGTTTTATTGTCTCTTGGAAGAGCCAAATAAGCCTCTTCAAGTTGGGAGGCTCCTGCAAACGCTCTCTCATCCTATTTGCCTCTTGTTCATAGATGTTTCCTGTAAGTTGTGACCTATGGGACAGCAACAAAGCTGGGGAACCCAGTACTGTGTGCTCCAAGCAGGATGCTGGCCTGCAGTTTCAGCCCAGGGAGGGTATGGCCACAAGACAGCAGTGCATGTAGAGGAGGGGAGGGAAAAGAGATGCTTAATAAAATTTTGCCAAGGGATGAAGCCAAGGGCAGGCTTTCTTTCCTGTGACATTTAAGAATCTGTCTTGAATGACTTTATTTCAGTTGTCATTAGAGGATTCTGTAGCCTGATTGAGTGCCACAGTTAAATTTTCCCTTGATGAAGCCTCATGAGTCTAATTTTAATCTTGTCAGCAACATGGTGTTCAGCTTAAACTGATAATGTTTTGGGATTCCTCTTGGTTATCATGAGGGAGAGGGAGGCTGGCTCTTGTTTAATAAGAGGCAGCATTTTTTTATGAGGTATGTCTGTATCTTCTTGGTTTCTCTTGAAATGCCTCAGGTTTAATATCCTCTTCCCACCCACCTTCCCCGAGGGACAAATGCACCCTGGAGATCTTTGCTGTCCCACCAGCAGGCCGTGCACATGTGGGAGGCTGAGCCTGTGGGACTTCATTCCCTGCCAATTAACAAGGGAGTTTGTATTGTCAGGGTAGTTTTGGAAGAAGTCAGGAGCAGCCATGTAGGACTCTGCCAGGCTTCAAAGCAAGTTTTCTATATATCATCTTAAAATGAGGACAGTGGGGATGCAGGCACAGTACATTGTGCAAAGCTGCTGACTGCTCGCATCTTTCCCAGAGGAAAATGGCTCATCCACAGGGTTTTCCCAGGGCATAGCTTCCCTCTTCCCCCCCATCAAGCAGCAGAAGCCTGGTGCATTTGAAAAGGCTTGGAGATGCAAGCAGAGAAACATGTGAAAGGTTTCTTTGCCAGGAGTATGACATTTAAAGAGCACCAGTAGAATTATTTTGGATGTTTTTCACCTGCACATGTTCCTTCACTCACAATACCCTCTGTCAGTCTCTGACATTCCTTAAAGCTTTGGGTTCCCCTTTCTGTCCCCAGTCCAGGAGGCATGCAGTGATACCTTACACGAGGTAAGGTATACAAAACAATACACCTTAGTGTTTTGTTTATCCCAAATAGTCAAAGTACAATCCAGCCAAGCTAGTTTCCACATAAACCTTCATCTCACACTCTTGGTTCTCTTCATTCCGGCACAGTCTGAGGTCCATTGAAACCTGAGGTGTTAAAATGGGCTGGTGTGAAGGTGACTTCTCCAGCTTCTCATAAGGTTGTTTTCAGCCAGAGATTTTCCTTCAGTGAGGACATTTACCAAATCCTCAACAGAACTCTTCATAAAACCACTGCTGAGCCTCCAGCTTCTCATCAAATCTGGCAGCTTGCAGGTGGATGCATGCGCACAAACATGCACAGGCATACAAAGGAGGTAAGTGCCTCAGTTTCCTTTCCCCAGGAAATAAGCCTGAAATAAGCTCATTTACAGCATGGCAGTGTTGGATGTTCCAGGAGGCAGCATCCAGGTAAGAGGGCATGGAGAATATCGGAGCTGATGGAAGCTGGCAGGTTTGTGGGGCTGGATGGGACAGGATGTGATGAGGGGAGGTTGGAGCAACATGAATAACCAGCCAGCTCCCCACCAAAAATACTGTATACCTGCATCCATGCTCAGTCAAAAGATGATGGGAGGATAGCAACCTTATTTTAGATTGTGAATGTTATTATTATTTTGAACCATGGCTATTATGCCTTGTGGAAGTGCCCTGTTTAGACGGATAGAACTGTATAGAACTGCATCACTTTGTTTTCATCACCTTGAGTGCACGGGAAGAAGCAGCACAGTGCCAGTGTGGGTGCTCCACCCAGCAGAAGGGCAAGGGGAGCACTGTGGTAATGCTGAGCTGGCCAGGAAAGTGGCAGTGGGTCTGTTGGAAAATGCCACTGAAGGAAGATTTAACACACACAAAAATTGTGTGAATTTAGCTGAATCACTGATTCAGCTCTTTGGTTGTTTGTAAGAAAAGTAAGAAAAACTGAGAAGGTCAAGTGACTGAAATTTCCTGCTCAGCTACTTTTGGAGTGTCCCAACTGGGTCATGGTTCTTCTGAAAATAATTAGTGTTTCAGAGCCCTTTTTTAATTCTAAGATTTAAAGTGCAGTAAAAAGTTGGAATCGAAGCAAAATGTTAATTTTTATTTTTTCACTTTTTATTAGAAGTTGGGTTTTTTTTTCCTAAGTCAAACTGCAGCATTCTTGATACCCTCTTTTGATCAGAAATTCTGGCCTTGGTGCAGCTCCAGAACCTCCATCACCAAACCTGCATGGCCTGAGGAAAACCATCCCGCCTGGCCTTGTAAATAAGTCATGGCAGAAAGGGACACAGAACAGCTCCATCAATTCATACAGAATGAATGGCAGTATTTTCACCTAAATACATTTCTAATATGAAAACAGCAGTCCAAGCCCCTGACTATTGTGGCATACACAGGACTAGCTGCAGCCATGAATCAAAGCTGTCTTTGTCTGAGGAAAAAAAACCAAATAGGAAAGCAAGTAGCAATTGCCTTCATTGATTTGGTTCGATTTTAATCAAACCCAAGTCACTTTTAAATTTCCAGAATTGAGGAGGCTACTCAGCAATGGGCTTCTGAAGACATATTCTTGCATTAAGCTAATTAGTCAAGTGACTAGCACATGTTCCTTCAAATCACCCCATCTGGAAGGAAAAAAATAAAAAAGAAAGTGTTGTAGATTTAATAAATTTGTTCATGCAGAGCAAAGAAATTAAACACAGCCAGCAGCAGCACTGTGGTCAGCCTGGACCTGGGCACAGATTCCCGGCAGGCAGCCCTGTCTACCCCAGGATGGGCATCAATAGCCTGAACTGCGAGGCGAGCCCTTGGCAGCAGGGAATTGTCGCCTGCAGTTTTCGAGCACTTCCCACTGTGTAGCTTCCTAGAGGTTTGCACAATGACAGGCAAGCCTGTCAAGCAGGCAGAAGGTGTAGCAGGTGACTTCTTCTCATGGTTTGATGAGTCTTGATAGACCCTTGATGCTGATTTTTGAAGGGACTGAGCAGGGGGCTGCTCCAGCACCTCTGTAGGGTCTTTCAAAACTGATCCCCCCAATCAGAGGCACTGGCAGGTATTTTGGCATGATGCTTTGCTGGAAGGGTGCTCCAAAGGAGGCAGTCTCCATGGCTTTGCACCCTCTGCCCAGCATGCAAATTCCTCCTTGAGGGCTGAAAAAAGTGGCTTTGCCTTTTGGGAGTCATCTCCAGGCACTCGACGTCTCCCCAGTGGTGCTGCTGAGTGGGGCAGTTCTCTAGGAAAGTCATCTTGGGGTAGCAAGCAGTTCCTGATGTTGTCAGCATTCCTATGGTGTGTGAGCTCTTCACACCTCATGCCAGGTGCAGGGGATTAAAGGTGGCTCCTTTGCACCCCATCATTGCTGGATGGGGCTGAAGCTGTGCTGTCCACACTGTGAAGAGAAGATAGGTATGTCTGGAATTGCTTGGTTGGCCAAGTTCCTGATGGCAATTAGTACCTTAGTGCTACTGACACCACCTTGTCTTACCAGCAGCAAATCAGGGCACCCAAAGTGCTGTAGGAGCACAATTTTATGCTATGCATTGAAAAAGAATATTATGGTATGGTAAGATGAGAACTTTTAGATGTCCCCCATTTATTAATGGTTTCATAATTCTCTTGCTGACAGATTAGTGCATTAAAAAGGCATTTTGCAGCATCTTGAACATGCTAGTGAAAGCCCATTTCCATTGGCCCCCTTTATAGTTTTCCAGCTTCTGAAGCCTACCACAGACTCCTGTAGGCAGCCATCCCTGTCTCCCAGGGTTGTTTGGTAATGCTCTGTGTCTTTTTCCAGCACACACTATCTCTTTTTGGGAGATAGGTATGCTTATCTTCAAGAAAGGACCTGCATTAGTAAGGTAAGAGAAGATTGGATTCTACCGTTGGAATGAAGATAATTAATATTCATCTCTGAAAGACAGAGGTGGATGTGAGGATGATAAAACTGTGCAAGACTGGAGCAACTGGTGCTGAATAACTCATGAAGAGGGTCCTGGGATTTTGTAATGACATTGGGAAATTTAATTTCTTGCATGAACCGTTCCCTGCAAACAGACAATAAGGTCCCATCAATTCCCCCTGGTATGAGCACAAAGAATAGCTCCCAGCAGTCTGTCAAACTTGGGACAAATGCAGGATTAATACTGTGGTTTGTGTTGGCCTGTGCCATGCCTTCCTCATTGTCCCCTGAACCTCCAGGGGATGGGAATGTCTTATTAATTAATTCTCTTAATTCAAGCACCTGTGACTGATTTATACTCAGTCTAGGGTCTGATCCTGCAGGGCAAGAGCTGACTTTGGTGAGGTGCACTGTTTTCCAAATCCCCAGCAGAGGAAAATTACTGGATTTTATGCTGAAAAATAAGCAGCAAGAGTATTTGGAAAACCTCTGCTGGCTTTTCCTCGGTGTAGCTAAGGCATGGCATTTGTTACTCATTGGTGCTACAGACTCACAACTCAGCCAAAATTCACCTTCTAGGGATGTATGGTTGCTTGGTTTCATCCATGGGTGACAGCATGATCTGGAAGAAGAGGGGAGAAAATGAAGTCAGGGGGCGAAGGCGATTTTGCTGTTCAAGGAGGCAGGGGATGAATCATCCTTCTCACAGAGATGTGGTCTTTTGCCAAAGACTTCAGCTGGTCCCCACCAGCTCTTTCAGCTTGGTGTGCTCTGTCCTCAGCTCCACTGCAGTGGCCAGCCTGCTTTTAATGCAGGAAACAGCTTGTCCTGGGAACAGTCTGAGCAAGGGCATGCATGCCCACATCAAGGGCAGGCTGACATTGTGGTCTCATGCCTCTCTTTCAGGCAGTACCACAGCACAGGGTTATACCTGGGAAGCTGAGGGGCCAAGCAGTGGACACACAAATGGAGCCAGCAGCCAGGGTTTGGTGGTCCCTGGACAGAGAGGTCAGTAGTATGATGGATAGGCCATTCAATGGGTCACAACACCTTTCCCACTCGCAGCTGAACCACCAAAGAAATAAGTGTACTCAAACAATCGGGCAATATTTTAAAATGAACATTTACAATAAGCCCTTGTCCTGCTGAGATATTTTTCTTTAGTCAAAGGGAAAAAGAATGTGCTGCTTTTTTTTTTTTCCTTTCCCCGTAAATGTGATAGAAGAAATGTCTTTCCAGATAGGAGTCTTTTCTGCCAGGATGTATCTGGCGTGTGTGCACGCATGCATACAAGTGGAATTTTCCTTTGAGAAAAAAAACAGACAGTAATTCAGTAATTCTGCCTGTCTCACTGCCCATCTCTAAAAATGCTGAAATCAAATATTTATGTTACAGTAGGATTGCTTGGTGTTGTGTCCCAAGTGCTCCAAGCAAAAGTGAGCAGCTTTAAGGGATGGTGAAAGTCTTAGCTATCTGTGTGGTGGGAAAATGAAGCATTTGGGTAAATATAGTATACGGCTTCTGTTGGAGAGGTTATTCTCTCTCAGAAATGCCTTATAAGAGAGCTACAATGCAAGGGGAAGCTCTAAACATGTGTGCTCGCAGATGGCTGGAGTGGAAAGGCAGAAAGCACTGCTGAAAAGGCTGAAGACTCATGCCCTGAAGGCCAGTGTTACCATCTGAGTGACTATGCCAAGAGCAAAGTACAGAATTAAGGTAAGAATGGAAAGATTCCATGACACACAGAATTTATAAGCAGTGTCATTCAGCAGGTCAAATTTTAATTAAGTCTTGGGTCATGGTATCCCAGCTATTCAGTATTCTAAAATTTGCCAGATCTTTCTGAGGACACATAGCTGGAAATCATGCTGGTTTGTTCCTCACGTAAACAAATCCAAAATAGCACCTCAGACAGCCCATATTCGCCTGTGTCCTTCTTGGTGAGAGGGAGGGACTGATTTATTTTTACCTGTGTACTGTAATCTCACAATATCAGATAAGCTTTTCTCACACCATCAGCATGCTTTCCTATGGCTTGTGTTCTCACCCTCTGCTCTGGGGGGCTTAAACCACCTTGAGACAGCCTGAATGACAGCTCAACAGCAGTGTGCAGGAGGCACCCACACAGCCCACATCTCTAGGGCAAGGGAATGCACCTCTGGCTTTGTCTCCTGGTGTTCTCCTGAGAGCTACAGCTAAGCATGGAGGAGCTGTTGTGGTACAAAGCATCCTCCCTCTTGCATCCTTGGTAGAATTCTTTAGCATCCTCTGAGGAAAACAGACCCATAGTGCTAAGGGAGCCCTTTAGTGAGGTGGACCCTCCTCAGGGATGCTGGGGAGCACCAAGGATGCCATCCCAGGTGTTGTGTACTGGCAAAGTTGGCATTTGGGAGCCCATGGAGCAGTTGGCACTCTTGGTGGGAGCAGGTTAAAGTCCCTTTTCTGAAAACACAAGCAGACGCCTGATAAATATGGGCAGAGAGTTTTAGTTAAAAGTTACAGCTTACCTTCATCTGCACTGACTGTAGTTATTTTTGCTAATCATCAAAAGAAACTGGATGTAGGATTAAAGCAAAGGAATGATCTAGACACATGAATTATGAATTTTGCATCATGAATTATTGCCTAAAATAGTGTGATGCACTAAATACATCTAGGGCAAGTGTTCTTTAGATTTGAAAGACTGGAAAGGACACCAGCTTCAGGGGAAAGAAATAGTTTCTTTCTTTATCCTAAAAAAAATTAAAAAATTGGACAACTTTCTTTTACCTATTTGGCATCTAGTAGTTTCTAAACTCTTTATACAAATTTTTCCACAGTGATGGTTTTGGGTCTTGGCTGCTCATCTTCAAAGGTTTCCCTGGGATTTGATTTTCACAAGGTCGGTGGTAAGCATTTGCCAAAACCCATCTGTAATCAGGGAAATGGAGAACTAAAAACTGAGATGGTTACTTTTGGATGGAATAAAACTCAGATGTCTACTTTTGGGCAGAAGCATGACTATCTGTATCTTTTCTACCTCTTCTTACTTCCTCATTGCTAAATTCCAGGAATTTTCAATGTGGCATCATTGAAATTTCTTAACCAACTTTCATGGTTTTCACATCAGAGCTTTGGGGCAGGGGACTTCCTTTCTGGAGAGCATTCAAGGAGTTTGGCTACAGGGGGTGAAAAGGGGAAAGGGTTGAGTAGAAGAAAAACATTGGTGAGTGCTAGATATCCCAGATCACTGGATAGCCGCATAAATCACTTTTTTAGCCTGGCCTGAGGTCTGAGACTTACCCCATTTGGCGTCACACACTGATGGGACATCTACTTATACTCTGTGACTCACTTCTGCCCCAGCCCAAAAGAAACTTTGGTCTACTACCATTCCAGCTCCTAATTGGAGTTCCAAAATGGAATTGGAGTTCCAAAATGGAATTCCCTATCTTGCACATTATCTTTTATCTGGACATTTCCCAACACCACTATCTCTGTATTGCTAGGAGGCAAGATTATTCAGGCTTCCTGCTGGGGATCTGCAGCATCTCTGCTGCACAGAGTGAAGCACACACAGAGACTGCAAAAAGAGCTGTTTCCAATATGCATGGACTAGATTTGGGCATACTCAGATATACAATTATTATCATTTCTGCTTCCTGAAAATCATTTCTTGGCATCTGATCGTTGCTGAAAGTGACTGTGAAGGTGACATGATGCTTGTGTTAAATCCAGAGCTTGGAGATGTCCAGAACATACCTGTTCTCTGCTGTGTGTGATGGGGATCTAGTGAAAAATGAGAGACTTACTGCTGGGGTGCCTACCTGCCACCTTTTTGTGAGACTGAGAGAGCTGCATTTGTTGTTTGGTCCCCAAAATGCATTTCCACTTACTCATTCTTCCAGAAGTGATGAAGAGGTACCCTTTTCCTTCAGGAGGTGTAGTTTGGGGGTGAAAGTCACTCAGTCCCCACTTTGTTATCTTCCATGCATAGTGTTAGAACAAGATGTTTACTCAGATATTTTAATTTTGAGAAAATACTCCAGTGAGGGGAAGGAGTTTTATTGGAGGCTATTTAACACCCTCAAGCTTTGTTGCTAATTTATGTTGGTAGCTTTAAATATATGCAAACTGAGTATTTAGCTGAAGCTAAACAATGAATGGAGGTAAAAAAGTTACAGGGAGAAAAAAGACACAAATACTCCAATGCTAATTTGTTTTCTAAGCCAGGAAGATGGAGGAGATACTACTTCTGTGTCACACTCCAGTGAAACCCTGGGTAACATTCCTGAGTCCTCTTCTTTCTTTTTATCATTTGGTTGTATAGCATTCAATCTACATTATTTAGGCAAAGAAAAGAGAATTCCTGGTGTGGTGTCCAGCAGCTTAATTTAGATACAAAACTAAAAAAAAAATTAAAAGGAAAAGGGGACAGGAAAGCCTGAACCATACTTTTTCATGGTTGTGGACATTCCAGTGCAGAAAAAGGTGATTCCATCACCAGGTTTGGAATCCTTCATCAGGGAATACAGATAGATTTGCAAGGCAGAAGATTGCCTGCTCATTTTTTCTGAACAATTTAGTTGGGCAGATTTTGCTAAAGCCTATGCCTATACCCCTCATATATAAATAACCTTGTACTGAGCATATATCAGGGTTCAAAAAGGATTCAATAACTCATTGATATATATTACAGCTCTTCTTTATGCTTCCAGAGCAAGAGCAGAAAGACGTCAGAAAGGTATTATAAGAGAGTGAACATTTATCTGAAATGCTATTTATATTTCATTGAATTGGCTGAAAAGGACTGTGGAAGGCCAATAATGAGTGAGGGAGGCAGGCAGCTGTCCCACTGTGCATGAAGGATGGTGTCTTGATGGATGATTTAATGACCCCAACGTGTGTGGAGGGGCCAGAAACCAGGCAGCTGACCAGGCAGAAATGTTCTATGTTTAAGGTACAGCTTGAGTGGGGGAAGAAGTGATGCAGAGCCTGCTTTACCCCTCACTAACAGTTTGATGGTCCTTGTGCTGCTGGTTTTGATTCTCATGGGGCCATTCCTCATTGTGAAGGCAGGAGTCATGCCCGCCTTCTCCAGGTTCAAGTCTCTTCTGGGATGAATTAATGCGTCAGATTTGCATCAAGCCCCAGCTGCTCACCTTTCTAGATCCCTCAAGAAGGGGCCTGAACAAATGCTGCTGTGTTTGACAAAGTATTTTCTCTAATACACTAATTTCTGGAATGGGACAGAAAAGAAATGAAAATACAGCTCTGAGTCTAAAGCTAGAGAAAAAGGCAAAGGTAGAGGAAAGAGGTAAATCTGTGGGATGCCCAGACAGGGTAAGGGAGCAGAAAAGATGAAAGGTGTTCTAAACAGAGAGCCATTTTGGAGAGGCATGTGTCTGATTTATGGTGAGGTGGCTATGAATAGTGGTAGATAAAACAGCTGCCCTTATCATCTTCTTGTATATATGCAAGTCTAAACCATCAATGTCGGATATCAGCAAAGAATCTAACACAAATGAAAAGACAGACAAGTGCAAACAAACCCTCCATGAATTTTCAGCGATAGGGCTAGGCAAATTGTGACAGAAGAAGTTTAAACTGAGTATTAGGAAAAATTTCTTCATGGAAAGGGTTGTCAAGCATTGGAACAGGCTGCCCAGGGAAGCAGCTGAGTCACCATCCCTCAAGGTATTTAAAAGATGTGTAGATGTGGTGCATAGGGACATGGTTTAGTGGTGGATTTGGCAGCACTGGGGTAACAGTTGGACTTCATTATCTTAAAGGTCTTTTCCAATCTAAATGATTCTATGATTCTATGATCTGAAAGGTGAAATGTTAAGGGATCACCTCATGCCTGACTCTGGCTTGTCTGTATAAGACTAGATTACCAGTGCAATTTTTACTGACTGCTACATCACCCTCATCTTCTTGAATTAGAGGATGTGTATTCCTCCAAGTGCTTTGAGTTCTTTATACAGCCTGACTTCTCTAAAGAGCATGAAGGCTCTGTACATGGCTGGCTGGCCAGTGACTTGCCTAATCAATATTTGAAAAATCAGCCTGCACTGCCTTTTCATATTCACCTGTGGATGATGGATACTATTTCTGAAGGGCTATTTTGGAGGGACATTGTCCAGCGCAGCTACAGGTCATTTATTATCAAAGCAAATCAGTGGAACATCTATTTAAAAAGACCAAAAAAACCACAACATCCCCACCCTGTTATTGAATGGCAAAGTGCCACCACAGTACATATGTTGTAGAGATCCCATTTCTGAGCACAGAAGTCCTAGTACAAGCCTCAATCAATATGTTTAAATAACCTTGTGAACTTTGGTATGTGCTAAAAATGCCTCCAGTGACATTCAGCACTGTTTCCTAGCCCAAACACTGGGAATAATTATCTTTAATTGGCACCTGTTCTGTGCTGAGATTAAGAGGCAGTTGAGCTGCAATTCTTTTATTTGCGGTACTGGGGGAAAGATCAAATGGAACGAATATAATCAAACATTTATTTTTCTTCTTCTTTGCTGTTGGGTTGTTCCCCTTTTAAGAGCTTACAACCTGACAACATCTGGGGCAAGCTTTTGCCCCGCTACCCTCCACCACAGCTTCATCAGCACTGAACTGGGAGCCTGATAGAGGGTTGCATTCCTGACAAAACCCAATGCAATAGCAATAGTGCCGCAGGGGTTGATGCAGTAGACAGGATTTTGGCTTGCCCAGCGGGTTACTAGCTATTTATGGCAAGGCAATAATCACACTGAGTTGGTAATGCTTGGATCTCACTTCTCTGGGATTTAAATGAGTACCCAAACTGCAGGACAGCAGAGAGTCTCTCCCAGGCTTCCTGACTTGTATTTACAGCTGGCTCTGAGTGACTCTCTTATCTAAGGGCCCTAACAAGTTTTTCAGTAATATTGCCACACTCTCTTGCTCCTTAATTGCCAGAGTTGAGGGTTTGGGGTATTTTTGTCTAGATAATAGCAAGAATTATGTCTTCTTTAGATTGGAAAAGGCCCACAGCTGTGCCTACCGAACTGGAACTACAAAATCTATGCTAGTAAGATTACTTCTGGATTTGTAAGGTCATCTGCACACAGTAAGAACACCACAGCCAGGTTTGTTTTTCTGCACTAGTATCAAACAACTAAGGAAATATACTGCATCACCAATAATCACAGACTCATAGAATAATTTAGTTTGGAAAAAAACTTTAAGATCATCAAATTTAACGGTTAACCCAGCACTGTCAAGTCCACCACTAAACCATGTAAATCACTATAGGACTCCTTACAGGCAGTAGTGAGAAATACACTTTGAAGATGCACTTCATCTGATCTCCACTTTGCAAAAGGCCATCTTTAGTAGAAAATCCAAATCACTCCCTTTTGTCAACCCTAAGAGCCAGATCTTCCCAGAAGTGCACAACCTGAACACAAATGGGCAAGGTGATGTAGCTGTATTTTTCATGGGCTCCCTGTTTGAAAGCCTTAAGAGCTTCGTTCCCACATTTTGTTGTATCCAAACTGAAGTCATGTCAGTGTAAATACATTTCTAAGAGTGCAGATTAACACCCTTGCAAGCTGGGGCAATTAATTCCATTACAGGTGGCAGAATAAAGGATAATCATATCAGCTACAGCATGGCAATAACTTGGAACAAATTTTTGGATACGAGTGTAAGAAAATACTGGTTTAAATGCTTTCCCTGCAGCTTTGAATGACAATGAGATGGAGAGACTCTGAAATAGACACATAACTTGAACTGCAAGCAGCAACTGATAAGGAAATTGGGGCAGAGGGAATGACTCAGTTGGCTGTGGTGCAGCCGCAAATCCACATGGGGCTCTGGAAATGTTCATCTGTGCCAGTGATAATGCACCAACCGCAGAGATGCTTATGACAGTCAGAGAAATTTGGAGAGCAGTAATGAAAAATAACCAACGCAAGAAACCACTGGGAACTTCAGAGTCAAAGGGCACAAAGGACAACGTTTTGAAAATAAAAGGAAGAAAAGGGACTGAGAGGATCTTTGATCTAAAGGCTTCTTCCTGCACATTTTATCTCTCCAGACACAAAAATACAAGGCTTATATCTATTCCCTTAAGAACTGAACAGCATGTCAAAGAGGAAAGAAAGGGAGAGAAAACCTTCCAAGATAACATTTAATCATCATAAAAATGCATGCATGAATGTGACAAAGAGAAAAAAATGCAGATATCTTAAAAATCAATATGTAAAAGAATCTAACGAAACAGGAAAAAAATTGCAGTAATGTGTGCAGTGACTTGGACAGAACAGGATAGATAAATATACACTGCCAGCTGATCTCCTTTTGTAAGATAAGTACTACGTATTTCTTTTTTCAACTAAGTGGCCTCTAATCCTGACAGATGACAAATCAATTCTTGTTTGTCCTGTTTTGGGGCTTCATTGAAGTATTTTCCATTCTCTTTTCTTTTTCGATGGCCTTTTCCAATGTATTTGCTGTATACATAAACAGATCTTTAGGGACCCATTATAGAAAGCAGCATTGAAACTCACTTCATCCTCGCATCTCATTTCACAGTTCTAGTGGCAATCACATCTTGCTCCCCACAGGGAAGGGGTGACTCTGAAATCGTGTTTAAGACCCTACTCAGAAAATCAGAAACTCTAACTCAGTTCCATTGCATCTCTGCTGCAGGGGCAGCAAAGATGGAGGCTGATACCATACCTGTCCCTTCGGTGATTTGGCACCACCACCAAAAACCAATGTGCATTAGGTGTCAGAACTCCTATGGAAACACGAGAAATGCAGAAGTGTTGTGGGTCCTTCAAACTCCAAAAACCACACTCCTGCTCTGGGATCAGCCTAGAGGATTGTATTTCTTCACCAGCTATGCATGTACCCTAACACTGCTCTGCCATCATGGAAATTCAGGCTTGTCTTTGCATGTTTTGCCTCAGGTTTTTGGCAGCCATCATGTGTGCAACTTTCTCTCAGCTCTGCTTAAACTGAGAGAGGCTTGAGGGTGTGGCTGGAGCACTTGGGCTGGGAGTTACTGATTGGGGCATTCCATGGGTCATTAGCCCCTGTGGCCTCCCTGGTGACCCCCAAGCAAAGCCATTCCCTACGTGGTGTGTCCCCCACACATCACACTTGCTACTGGCCTGTACATGAGGATATGGTAACTGAGATTTGCTCTGGGGACTCCCACATGTACTAAAACTCCCAAAAAACATAGACTGCATCAAGCTGGGTGAGCTGAGCAAGATCTTCAGTGTGTTCTGGCATCCTGAGAGCAAATACAGAGAGGTGCAGGACTTTCCTGCAGAGCAGAATTTTACCAAAAACCTGCAGAGTAATGTACATCCCTCCTGATCTGTGCGCTGAATGGAGGGAGCTGTGGGCCTTCCCATTTCCTCAGCAGGAAGCAGCAGCAGGTAGGTCAGCATATACCATGGATACACATGTGTGTTTATTTATGCATACATTATCACTAGCCCAAATTCAACCTTGAAAAAATTCAGCTGACTCTGTGTCTTCTGCCTAATAGCAAGTGAATGACTGTGGAGCTGGGTTATTTAAGGGCACTGAGGGTTTCCCATCTGCAAGAGGTGCTGAACTCATGGCACCTCTGGCTCTGTGCTGTCCTTGCCTCCACTTCAAAAGCCACATGTGGAGATTCAGAGAGACAAAACGTTGGCTGCGTTCTCAGCTCTGTTTGGGTGAGTAATGCTGCAGGCAGGTACCTAGTGGGGTGTGCAGGAGCATTTCTGCAGCATTCATTCCTCCACCCACTTGGCTCTCAGGGTCACCAAAGGCAAGTGTCAGGGCTCTGAGGCACTCATAGGCTATAACAACTCTGAGCAGCCCCACCAGCCCAGAGAACCCACCTGAACCGCACTCCTCTGCCACCTGGCTGGACCTGCTGCAAGCCCAGGTTGCAAACACATTGAAAAAACAATAGAGCTGAGGAGACAAAGATGGTCAAAAGCTATAGGGTGACCCTGCCAGACCCCTTTGGGCATGGGACACCCCAGACATCACCTCTCTGCACCTGGAGCTTTGCAGAGGGCAGAGCTCCCTTTGCTCTAGTTCTCATATTCTTTATTTCTAGGCAGGCAGCATCTCCTTGGTCACCCTTGACCTAGGTCTGCTTCTCTGACTTGGGTGTTGTGCTCAACCTAATGGAAGCATTTATGATCAAATCCCTTCCTTTGGGACAGGTCTAATTTGTTTTTTACCTCCCACTGAGATCATTTATGCACTTACTAAGATTAAAAGGCAACATCAAGTGCTCCTCTGCTCCTGTACCAAGACAGCTTTACGTCTTAATGTGTCAAGGACTTGGAAGTAATATAAAATCTGCTTGGCAAAGGCAGGATTTGCTATCCGATTTGAGTGGGAAGAAGAAAGATTTCACACTGGTCTGGGGAGGGGCCACTGGGGGGGGAGGTTCACCTTCCCAGCTTGCCTCCAAATCTAAGTATGCAAATCCCTCATTTCTCTGACCAGACTGCATATTTTAAAAGCTTTGGGGGCTTTTTTCTTCAAGTGGTTTAAGAGCTTGACTAACATGTAAGGTACAGTGCAAAGCAGCTCTGTGTTACACACGGAGTTATCTCACCGTTCTTTCCACAGGCTAAAATGAAAGAAAATAACACAGCTGATTACAGGCTTGAGCTACATGCTTTGCAGGTTTACATGCCTGGGAGCAGCTTGGGTTCTATCTCTGTACTTTATAAGTGCCGTTGTTTGGCTTTGTGTTTTGCAATAGATATAAAGCAGAAGCCATTCCGGGGACCTCTCTGCTAGGAAGGTTTTTCTTCCTATTATTAGCACTCTGCTTTTGCAGCAAGCGCTCATGAGCCAATATGCAGAGTTTTAAAGGACTTCAAAGTGTCATTGGGAACCAAGTGATATGTGTGTTAAAAAGGGTTTAATGGAGCTGCAGTTGCTGTAGCAGTGTCTTTTTATAGCAAGTTTTTACAGCGTTAAGAAAAACATCCTGCAGATTTCAGTAGGATTGGCATATGGATAAGGTACTTTGCACTATGATTTTTGTTTATCTGCTCTTAAAAGAAAATAAAGAAAGCCAGCATTGCTAGCTATAGGGAGAATGATAAGCAGAAACAGTTTTGCAAAACTCAGGCAACAGCTATTACCTTCATTTTGGGTTTAATTATTTTTATATTTTTCAAAGGAAAGCATACATTTGAAAGCAAATTGCTTGGCTTAAAGAATGGAAATACAGAGTGATTTGTATTCATGTTGAAGATTTTATAGTCTTATTTTTTTTCCCCAGAGCCACTGGATTATATCATCATTAGCACAAGGCAAATCCTCCTTATTAAATTTGAGGAAAACCATCTTTAAAAAGTCATAGAGGAGGCTCCCAAGGAAGGAAGTGGTTTGCAAAAAACAATAATGAAGCGGATCTGATCTATGTGTGATCATGTTGGTCTGCAGGAATTGGCTGGAATTTGCTGGTTTTAATACCTTCTCTAGTTTTTGTTTTTACAACACTATTTATAAGTCTCTTTTAATTATTCCTGGGAAGCATGTAGGGATACTTTATGAGACAGGCTCCTCATTGTCCTTTAGAAGCCCATGTCATTGGCCTGCCCACATCTGAAATAGAGAAGGAATCAAAAGGAAAGACATGTACCCACTGCCCACTGTGAGGGGAAGAGACTTGCACAGGTTTATACAAAAAGGCAGAGGCAGAGCAAGGACACAGCATTGTCCCTCCAGCGCCTCAGTCCTAAAGTGCCTCCTTAAAGCCATCCTTGCATCCACAGAGTCTGGGATGTAGCTGTTTGGACTTGTTCCACCTCTGAATTCATATAATTTAAACATGTTTTACTCTGCTTTTGCTTCAGGCTGGGGAATGGCTGGTTTATGCTTTGTCTGAGGGATTAAAAAAAATAGAGCCAGGGAAACCTTTAGTTGTTGTTACTGCCAAAGCAGGAACAGCACAGGATTTCTCAAGGCTCTCAGGCAGCTGGGGGCTGCAAGTGAATGTGCTCAAAGCTGATGGGAGCAGGAGTTCAGCTCCCCGTGCTACCCTCACGCTGGCATCTGTCTCCCATCCCTATGCCTCGGCCCCAGCAGAACTAAAGCCCTGGCAAAACCCCAGCACGGCAGCCCCGTCCCTCCCAGCCCTGCAGCTCCGTCTTGAGCAGCTTCTTTCATTTTTCACGCTCAGTCCTCCCAAACGGAAACCTTGGTGTGAGATTTTACAGAGGCAGCCAGAGAGATACTTTCTTTCTTTCTTTCTTTACTGCGGAGGAGGGCAGAGCAGTGACGGCACAGGGGGAAGGGTTTGTAGAGTTGTTTTTTTCTTTTTCCCTTTTTGCAACACTGGTTGTTCAGGGGAGTGTCTTGTGTTATTAATGCTCAGTGGCTCTGTGGTTCAAGGTCGTTAGTCATCCGCTGGTACTGCAGGAGACACCGGAGCGCTGAGCCACAGCTCTTCATCCAACCCTCTGGGTCCTCCCAGGCCAGCAGGTTGGGAAGAGCTGCACATGGGGAAACGGGGTCCTCTGGGGGTCTGGAGAGCAGCCTGGGGGATGCCACAGGGGCATCCCCACAGCGTGCCCAGGCCTGTGGGACCGCTGGGTTTAATGGGTGGCAGGGCCTGGGAGGGGCTGAGGGGTTGGGAGAGCACCTGCTTTGTGCGAGTGTGGGATCCTCCATGCACCCCATGAGAGGGTGGATGTCTCTGTCCCCGCCTGGCAATCTGTCCCTGTGTTACTTAACAGCTGCACAGGCACACCAGTCTCCTTCTCCTCAAGCTGCACTGATGCAGGATACTCCCTGAGGAGGAGTGGACCCTACAGGTCCACTTGCACCCTTCCCACCTGATTTCTTCCTTTTTTACTCCCTTAGGATGAAGGAGTCTAGGCAAACATTCCTTAATTTATTCTGCATCCTTGGGCTCTTGCTGCTGCTGAAGACTGCCTCTTGCTCCCCTCCACCCCGTGGAAAAGACCCACGAGTCCCTTCGCTCCCCTTTGGGCTGTACAAAGGACACACCTGTGTTGGTATGTATCCAGGGTTTGTTTGTCTGCTGGACTAGTTCGTTCCTTACTTCACTGGTGAGCTGAGAGTTGCTATTCACATCATAAATCGCTCCTTTATCTCTTTCAACAGCTGTACTGCAAAATACTTGTAGTCTTTGCTGAATCAGTCACTGAAGATTTTGCAAGGCCGTCATGGGATCTGGAAATATTTTATGATTTTGTTTTTGACTGGCTTCTTCCCAAAGTTCATGTTTTCGCTCTGTGGGAAATGGCATCTGAGAAGTTGGCTTTAATGTCTGCAGGTCTGGGATCTGGAAATAGGATGTTATGAGGTCCTAGTGTTTCTTAGGGCTCATGATGCATTTTGCTTAACTGGTAGGAAGGCACAGTTCCCTTCAGACTTTCCTAGGGTCTCCTCATTGATTTCAGTTCCTGGAAAACTATTCTTAAGAGTGGTTGGTCCATCCCTGGGCCAGAGGTTTTTGTGGTCTGATTAGTCATCTCTGGATAGCTGGGTTGCAAAGGCTGCTTCCTCACATTTCCTTTCCTTTTGGTGTGCACACGTCTGCATGACCCATACTGAACTGGGGCAAGTTGACAACCCCCTCTTCGCATGACTTCAGTGACTGTGGTGATCCCCACAGCACCTGTATCTGGGGATAGGTATCCCACAGTCTCAGGTGGCTGAGTGATTCCCAGAGCAAGACTGGTAACACTGGAGTCAGTGTAAACTGTGGATATTTCTGCACCAGAAATGCCCTTGGCATGGCACTCTATGTACCTAGGGAGATGTGGTAGCTTATATTTTTTATGTGTGCAAATTGATATGTCTTATGCATTACAATCAAATGCTGTACTTTGTCATCAGCAGGACTTGTTGATCTTACAGGCCTTTTTCAGCCTAAAAATTTCTATGATTCTTTTAGCTTCCCAAGGCACCTTTGACTGGAAACATAAACCCTGTCACAGCTTTCCATCCTTCAGAAGGAAACAATTATTTCCATTGTGGCTTGGGGAATACAGTTAGAAATAATAATCCTGAACTTGATAAAAGCAGATTTTTGCTTCTCTTCTGAGCCACACACAGTTTTGGTGGGGCAGGGTGAATCAAAAGGAGAGCAGAGTCAGGGTGGTGAGGGGATTCAGCCACCAGCTAGAACATGAGAACAGGAGATGAAAAGCATAAATGGCTGTGAGGGGCTGTCCTTGTTTGGGCTGGGAGCCAAGCAAGTAGTGACCGAGCAGCTGCCAGAGCTAGGGGGAAGTGGTGTTGTTTAGTGGTGAGATCTTAAGGCAGCTACAGTTTTGATGGCACAGGAAAGGCAGTGACTATGCTTATCTGTTGGATTTTTATGCTGGTGGCTTTTAGATGTCAGATTGTGAGCATTTTCTGGCCTTTCTATCCTGTTGACTCAGAAAAGTTCTAAATTCCACACATCGCATTGAAGTTGCCTTGTGCAAGATAACATGTCCTTTTTTTCCCTCCTAAAGGGAGGAGAGCTGTGCTAGCCCCATTTCTGGGACCACTGTGGATCTCTTTGTTCAGGGAGGAGACACTGCCTCCCACAACTAGTTTATCTTTCTGAATTGTCCCTTCAGCTAAAAAAATCCTTGTGAGCTTGACTCAGGACCCAAACAGACTGTGCCCACCTCTGCAAAACACAAGATAAAAATGAAGTGTGGCTAGTGATAAAAGGGCAGCCTGGCAGGGAGGGGCAGAAGGGGAAAGCACAGAGGGATTCATGGTTGCACTTGACATGGCTTGGAGCAGGGGTAATGTCAGCTCTTGCATCTGATTCCATGACCAGCCCTCTTAGGAGCAGATAGTAAGGCAGGACCAGCTTGTGATTTCCTTCCAACAACTCGACCCCAGATACTTAGTTGGCTTAGTTTGCCATCTGGGGAGGTAATGAGAAAGAGACATGGGTACTTCTGTGTCTTCTTGGCCTCATAGATCAAGGCCAAGATGATTTCATAGAATCAGAGAGAATGATAGAATTGTTTGGGTTGGAGGGCACCTTAAAGATCCTGTAGTTCCATCCCCCTGACATGGGCAGGGAAGCTTCCACTTGATCACCTTGCTCAGAGTCCCATGCAACTAAGCCTTGAATAGTGGCAGGGCACAGCTCTTTTGGATGACCTGTTCCAGTGCCTTCTCACTGTCATCATGAAGAATTTCTTCCTTAAATCTTATCTAATTTTTTAACGTGTGAAATTCCTATTGCTAAATGCATAGATTTCCTTGAAGCATTTTTTTTCTTTCATACAAGTGTCTAATCTTTCAAAGTTATCTGTCTCAATTTTCTGAGGGAAATGAGGTGGCTGCACATTGAATTTCTATTCACTCCTGTGTACCACCTGCCTGATTGAGATTGCTATGTTAGTAGCCAAAGCCAGTCAGAAAGTGAATGTTCTTTCACTAACAAAACCAAGAAAATATTTCCCATTAAGCCTTTGCACTGAGTGTATCACACTTCTTGAAGAAGTATGTAGAAATAATATGACAGGAGAGCAAAGTGCAGCTCTGGTACCTCTGATAAATGTGATGCAACTTGGTTGCTTCCTCCTTCTGTTCCCCTTGCTTGCAGCACTCCCTGGGTAGGCACCACCATCTGCCCCAGTATATTCCAGTTGTATTGGCAAAGCATTTGAGTAATTCAAGGGGCTTCCCTGCCCTTAGCAGATCCTGGGAAATGTATTTTGGGTAGGCACCTATGTGCCAATACGGAACAGGGCTGGAGGAGAGGAGGGTGTGCCTCCAGTGAGGTTTAGACAGCAAAAATCACACAGAAAGTGACACATCAAAAAGTCACATGATGTGACTTTCTACAGTTAAAAAAGATTTTAATCACCTTTGCTAACTGTAGAAAGAGTCACATCATTTTTTCTTCATTTTCCTGAAAAATGTGGCTGCTTCATTTAGAGAAAGGCTTTTCATAATTGACTTGACATACAAACAAAACAACTGGAGGGTTCCCACCTAAAAAAGGGGTTTAATACTGCTGCATTTTAGAGTTACAGCAAAGAGGGGAAAAAGCACCCAATAACAACCCTCCCAACCACAGGATCAGATGTAGTATACTTAAGCAATTCCTAACCATCTAAGATAGCTGGTCTGTAGCAGTATCTAACCACAACCAGATAAATGGCTTTTCTTTAACCTTGTCACGAGAAAAACTTTCCCAGCATCTGACATTCCCAGTCTTTTTTCACCATCAGTATTTCCTGTCCCCTCAGGCTGCTAAAATGCCACCTTTTTTGTATTCTGTGAAATCAGCTCAGGCCCTTTCTCTGGGCCTTCTGCACACTTTGCATGTGATATGTTTTTCTGGTTTTTCCTTATGAGAGGCAAAGGGGCTTTTCTAAGTTTTTCTACATGCAAAAGCCAGTGAAGCTGTTTTCCTCCTGCAAAGGCAGTGAGGTTCTGTTCTGTGCACGGGTTTGGGAGCTACATGCTGAGTCTAGCTTTCCTTTCTGGGTTTGTTACTAATAGACAGCATGGCTTAAGGGATTTATTTGGGATGAGACCTAAAAATCCTTTTGCTGAGTGCAGCCTGACTGTTTCAGTGTGGCATCCTGAGAAAGAGATGCTCTGTACTTTTCTCTCAAAAATTAGGCATGAATGAACCTTTCATATGCTCAGGTCTTTACTTTCTCATCTTCCAAATGAGGAAAGTGCTGCCCATTTCAAAAGGCAAGCAAAGTTTTACTTAAATTAATGTTAAGGTACCCAAAGACAGTACAGTAACACTGGTAAACTGTTGACACTGGTGTTAATGTTTCATCATTTTTCAACTGATTTTTAAAGTTTTTATTCAATTCCACCCTTACTTACCAGAGAACCCTTATATTTTTTTGCAAATTGCTCTGCTCTCTAGCAAAGGTGACTTCATCCAGAGGTACCTGAAGCAACTTCAGGAAAGGCAGAAGCTGCCCTGGAGTATGCAGAAAGTGAGGGGGACACTGAAAGATGGATGGGAACTTCTGTATTCATCTTCCTCCAACATAGTAGGAAAGGGAATTTGGGGAATGGTAGATTAGTCAGTTAAAGATCAAATCCTAGAAAAATCCTGCAAAACTTTTTTAAAACACCTTTCAAAAGTAGAGTCAGATCAATCTAAGTTTCTTTGCCAAAGGGATAATGCCATGTTGACATGGAATAAGAAGCAGATATTGTAGCTGGGCTTTAGTAAGGCTTTTGGCACTACCTTAGCACTAATCTTAGGCTTAAGAGATGTTTGACAGCGATTAAGCTTCTACAGGGCAGAACAAAACTGAAGGGTAGTCTTTTTCAGAGAGTAATTACGAGTAGCTCACTCCCTAAGCAAAAGAATGTACCAAATCAGGTCTTTCTTCAACTTCTCTTTTGAACATACTATCATTCTATATTTTCACTAGCCAGGATAACTAGCTATTAAATTAAATCAGTTCATGTAAAGATGAAATCGTTTGCAAATAAAATTAGGGCAGAATTAAATTCAAAACAAGCTTGACAACTTGGAGTACTTGCATCTGAAAAGGTAATTTCAATATGGGAATGTTGAAGGCACTCACTTCAGTGGGAATAGTCAATGACACACACAGCAGATGAGGATCAACCGGCTGGGTAGCATCCCTGAGGAAGATGATCTGGGCTTGTAGTGGCACAATGATGGCATGCTGTCACAAAGCATGCACACATGACACGCACCGAGACGTGCGAACAGAAGTCAGCTTGCAAGACATGTGAAGTAACCTGTTACCTTTCTCAGCATTGACAGAGCCTCAGAGGAATTTCTGCCTTCCCTTTTGGGGCTGTGCATCAAGAATGATGCAGAGTGACAGGAGGTTTCACAGAAAAACAAGCATAAGCTATAAAAGAAGAGTGAATAAATTAGAGTTAATGAGTCTAGAGGAGAAAAACTTGAGAAAAGATATATCTGTCCGTGAAAGCATTAAAAGTGTGATCCTTTCTCCAAGAAGTAACAGAAATGGGTACTAGTGGGGACATTCAGGTTAGGAAGAGGATTTTCTTGTGACAGTGATAAGTGAGCAGAGTAAGAAGTTCCTGAGAAATCTGTAGAAGACCTCATTAGAGATCTTTACAAACTGTGTCTGCCCTGTCCCTTTGGAACGGCCTAGATGGTTTAGATCATCTGTTAGGGCAGAGGTTTTGTAAGAGGACTTACTCCAAGCCAGCATTTCTGGAGTTGTGTGCTGTGGCTGAAAGAAGCATTTGCAAAGAGCAGCATTTATTTGTTTCCCCCTCCGCCACAGCAGACTGCCCTGCTCTATTGCCGATTAACTTTGGTTGCCCTTTTCAGAACGAGGCCTTTAGTCAGGGAGCCCTCAATAGAGCCAGACAGCAGTGCTCTCCATTTTCTCTGCTAGCAAGCAGAGATCCTGTAGGTCAGCAGCCAGAAAAGCAAATTTCCCCATCTTTGTGCTTGATATAATGCCATTCTCAGCAACCTTTGTGGGTCACCACCTCCATTCAGCCAGGAGCACACAGTTCCTAGCATATGAAGAAGCATGTTTTCGAAACGTGTTTTCAGCTCTGATTGCGTTAAAGAACGGGTGTTTCTGAGCTACCAGCAGAGTAAAATGCTGACCTCTACCTGTGTTGATTTGTGTGGTAGTCATTGTCCTCAACAGTTTGCCTCTGTCTAGCTGTGCATGAGTGCAGGGATGAAATATGCCCCTTGGAGTGGCAGCAGGACCAGTGGCGTTCAGAGTTCCCAATAACTTCACACAATGGAACATGCCAAATGGAGATGGAGGCTTTTAACAACTGTGCTCAGGCAGAGAGGCTGTGCACATATTGTCTGGGGGGGCACCATGACAGAACGTATAATTTACAGCTCAGCGAGTTCTGTAAAAAAACCTTGCTCAATATCACTGAGCACCACAATGTATTTTACTCTAAAAGGTTGGGAATCTACTTTGATTACAGTTAAGTCAGTTTCAAGCCATAGCAGCTCTGTTCACTTCACCAGCATTGCTTTGTTTAATCAGCAACAAAGTTTGACCTGATGATCAGCAGTAAATACTAAATTTGACCCTAACATTTTTCCTATGATTATACATTGGCTAGCACAAACACAGGTATGGGAATAGTACAGTAGAGATACTAAAGCAACCACTCAGCAACTTTTCAGCAACTGATGGTAAAAATTTCTTTTCCAAAATCACTCCAAGTCTTACTGAAAGCTTATGAATCTAAAATGTAAATACAGCTATTGATCACAATGAAAAGATGTGCTCAGCATGCCAACACATTCATATCTATGTGTGTGTAAATACACAATCACATCTGTGTGCATTTGTACACATGGGTAGTCTTGTACATTCTACATTACTGATGCTTGCCTTGAGCATAATAATAATTTTATTGATTGTCTGTTTGGATGCTAGTTCCCATGTGTGCAGCTCTCACTCTTGTTCATGTGTTAACCCTACAGAGAACTACTGCTCATGTTTAAGGCAATCATTTTTACTGCTTTTAGGAAATGTATATCTGAAAAATTTTCTTGCATTCAGAATCCTGAAATGGGGAAGCCTTTGCAACAAGGATAAAGTTATCCACTTACATTAACACCCCCTGCCAGCATTTGGGTTTCAGTAAATTTTCAATACCTTTTCCTGATTTGGAAAAGAAAAATGTATTAGTGACACACATGCATACATAGGGGCTTTTTTCATATTAATTAATACAGAAAACATTTCTATTGGAAAGGCCTGGGGTTATAGATTTTGTTAAATAGGGCTCTTTGAAGTGTAATAGAGGAAACACTAGGGATACATTTGGCTGTCAGGTATGGATACCAGAGTCTTCCACTAGATGGAATCTGAATTTTCTGTACTGTCATAACTTTATCAGAGTCCTTGTTGTATGTCTAAATGAAGCAAAAATAAATTACTGGAGCTCTCAAGTTAGGGTGCCTGAGGTGGCCCATTGCTTTTGCATGAGCAACAGAAATAAAAACTGGTATTCCAGGTTTTGATGGAATTTGTTGCTAATGCACTCAAAATGCTGCTATTTTTATATTAATATTTTAAAAATTTCTTTAGCCACTACACTATGTGTAATTTAATGCCCAGTGACAGGTTTGTTAATAATGTACCTTTTAGTATTTCCAAGATATTTCATAAGATTTAGCAAATTAAGGGTGAAAGGGTCTTGTATATGCCAACATATTTGAATATGGATACCTATAATTATGTTCAATCACCTCAGTATCTCTGTAAAATACATTAATTCTGTAAATGGGATAGGAAGCAAAGTCTGAGTTAAAAGACTATCACTCAGATCCATTTCCAAATTACCTTTCAAAGCAACAAATCCTCTGACTGTATATGGGAAGATAACTGCCTATACTTTGCATATACAGTTATGTCATTTGAGCTGAATATTTCATTGAACTGGAATGAAATCTTGAGGTTATAAAGGGCTGTTCTTTGAAAGTATCAGCTCAGTAATGAGAAGCAGTGCAGGAAGGCAATAGAGATATTGGGCCCTGTTAGGAAAGGAATATAATAGTAAGTGAAATGCTGGCACAGGATGCCCAGAGAAGTTGTGGAAGCCCCATCCCTGGCTTTGTTCAAGGCCAAGTTGGATGGGCTTTGAGCAACCTGGTACAGTGGAAGGTGTCCCTGCCCATGGCTGGTGGTGGTTCAAACTAGCTGATCTTTAAGGTCTCTTTCAACCCAAACCATGCTATTATTATATGAAAAAGAAAACATTCCTGGATTCTAAGTTTGCATGGCCACGGTCTCCCTGCACCTAGAATACTCACATGGATGTCCCCATCTCAGAGGAGAAAGCCCTATTTCTTATTATCTCTCCATGTGAATTTCAAAGAGAAATGGTTGAACTGGAACTGGATTAGACTAATTTGGAAGGAGGTATTTTTATGCCAGAACAACAGTGTCAGCACAAGGAGTAGCAATATCTTGTAGACAGATTCTTGGGTCTCCTCACCTGTAGGCTTTAAGAGATGCCTTGGAGCTTAGGATCATCTATAAATGGAAGAATCTAAGACTGTGGTTTGGGAAACCCTTCGTCTTCTGCATAAAACCAGGAATGGGATAAATGGCTTCGTGTGTGTGGAGCCCTGCTGCAGCAGATAGATTTTTGAGGCAGAGTTTTGCCACATCACCAAGCAAGGCTCCAGTTCCTGCTCTACCAGGAGCAAGCAGAGTGGCCGCAGGGTGGCCACAGCCAGGTCAGCAGGGTTTGCAGAGAGATATTTCTGTCCAAGGCCGTTTTTTGGACTTGTGTCTTCCTTGTATTCTAGGGGTACATTTAATTTATGGCTGTAGGGGTGAGAAAGAAATCCAGCATCCAGAAACATGAGAAAAGAATGGCAAAGGAGGATGTGCCAGGTGCCAGAAAACCCATTTAACAGGGTTTTACTCAGACAAATATACCTACAAATCTGAAACTTAGAGAGGCAGCTTTCACTATCCAAAAACTTCTTGACATCCCTGGGTATAATTCTAATTATAGAGCCTTTCAAAGTTGTGCAGCAGAAGTGGATTTAAGTTAAATAGTCTGCTCAAACTGCCAGAGGCTTCACAGCTAAGCAATGAATTCCTCTAGTTCTGATTTTATTATTGGGGTAAGATTTTTTCTTTTCTGAGCTTATTGGAAATGGCATTTTTTTATTACTCACTACCTTCAAATATATGGAAAGAAGTACTTCCTGATGTGTGAGTTTTCACCTTCCTGCACTGAGCCAAATGGTTATGGTCTTGTCTTATCTTTTCAGAAATTAATAGCAGATGGGACAAGCCATCGCTGAAAGCGACAGGCATTTATTAATACCACAGTCTAGTTTCTAATGCCTGGTAGGTATTATAATGCCAATGAATTTCTTTCAGAGAAAAACATCCTTCAGCCTGTCAAGGTATTGAAACCTATTATTGAAGTGAGACAGCATCAACTTACTGAAAGTGAGACAGAATCAACTTACTGAAAGTTGTTTCTAAAGAAAATCATGTGCAACAGTAAAAAAAAAAAAAAAAAAAAAAAGAAAAAAGAGCTTTATTTAATGATGCAGCCTATTTATGTTGCCTTATATGTGTCCAGCTCATGATGAGAAATAAATCACATCTAAATATCTAGTGAATTAAAAGCAAGCAATAGCTGCTAATGACTGGTCAGATCTGAATGTGCTTTTCTACTGACGCCAGAGCACTTAAAAGTTTATATTTTTGTACATGTCATAAGTAATTAAAGCTATGAGATTTTTACAGTCAAAGACATCTGATTTCCCCCTGCCCTTTTTAGTATATAATTATTTTCCATTTTTAGCCAGTGGAATTAAGACCCATTAAATACTAGGACAACTGCTCAGCATTTCTGTCCCTGCCACTCAGTGCAGAGGAAGATGATAAAAAGAGAGCAGGTTTGTAGTAAAAGCAAGGATAGTCTGAATTAACTTTCATTTATAGATACTAACTTCTTGAACTTTACCTATAGCCCAACACCAGAGATAAGTTCTCCTAGAGGATAAATCTGAATTACTGGGGAGGCACGTTTCCATGAAAAAAAACCAAATAGAGCCTAGGTAGATTAGCCTCCCTCTGCTGCAGTGAATCCCCTTGGAACATTCCTCCTCACAGGGTTCCACCTTTTTTCCTGAGTATTTTAGAATCTCCTACCCAAAAACTGCTGCTGGTGGCATCAGCTTAAATGAAAGCCTTTGAGATCAGCAGAACCAACACAATAAGCAAGCAACCCCCAGGGCACAGCTCACAGGGAGTAAGGAGGGGTCAACCAAGGGCAACTGATAAAAGCCCAGGCAGATGTGGAGGACCAGATCAGCCAATATCATATATGTTGGTAGAATGTGTTCCCTGGGAGCACCTTTCCTACCAGAGGGTCAGGAGATCCTCCAAATTCACTTCCAGAGACTCCAGCTGCAGTGCCTAAGGAACCTTTTCCAAGATCCTTTTGAAAATCAGCCAAGACTTTCTGTATCAGCATGTCCCATGGAGCATGGAATTTCATGTGGAATAACTGCACTTGAGGAGGGAGCATTTGGATAGAGCAAGGTGTGGTTTGCAGGTGCCCAAAGTGGGGAGGGTGTAATAGCACGAGCAGAAACATCCTCTCTGATAGTGAAGATGAGTTTATGAGAGCAAACATTTTGAAGTTCAGCTCTGTGGGTTTTTCCCAAGTAGTCAGGCTGTTATTATTGTTATTTATATTCATATAGCATCTAGTAGCCTGAGGTACTGCATTAAGTACTGCTCAGACTCAGTGTTGGCACCATTAATCCTCATGTGAAGCAGATTTGCCTTTGGGCCTGGTTCAATAGACACAAAGGTGTCTATCTGACTTAATCAACATGAAAAGTTTTCTTTTAATTGCTGGGAGACTGCTCCTTGAGTGGGGCTACCTGCATGATTGTTTGTGATTAGGAATTCTGTTTATTTTGCTGAGCTGAACCAAAAATAGCGGGTTTTTTTCCTCACTCCCTCTGAGGTACTTTGACAAACATGAGAGAGAAACTTACATCTTCAGTGGGAACTGTCTTGCTGTATAACAGAGAAAATGAAAATGTCAATGGTATTTTTATTCTCGGCCCAACTTTTTGGATTTTGAGCTGTTTGTCCATAATCCCTTTTTTCTGCAGCCCCTGGCTGCAGCTACAGGAGCACAGGAAAAATGAGAAACACTTCTCTCTGCTGCAGTAGGTGACACTGTCAACTCCAACCTAAACAATTCTATGATTCTGTAGAATCCTCCAGTTCATGAAGCAAAAGAATGAGAGGTAAAACAACAGAAGCTGCGCACTTTGGAAAATATGAAGAAAATAACCTTGGAAAATATCTTCTCCCTGCCTCTCTGCTTGGACTCCTTTTTGTCTTTCTGACATCTAGACAGCATGATTGATGGATGAACATCTGACCTTGGTAAGAGTAGAAAGGAAAGCACAGAAAGATTGTGTGGTTTTGTGGTTAAGTTATCATTTAGGTAATTTAATTTTTCTGAGCCTCCATCCTCATGAATAAAATAGACACAGAGGTCAGGGCAAGGGTAGTCCCTGTTGTCTGCAGGTTGTTCATGTGTGTTAATAATATAGCCTTTATGTAATGACTTTTAAACGTGTTATGGTGTGTTTTCAGAATGTGCAGTGCCATCTCAGTGCTAAAGGCTGGAGTCAGTACAGCAAGGCTATTACCACCCTAGCCTGGCAAAGGAGCCAGGGTCTGTGTTCTGTGCCTGAGGCCAGTGCAGGGCATGATTTGCACTAAAACAGCTGAAGTCTCTTGCACTCTTTAACGTCCACTCCCACAGCTGTGGGAGTGCTGGATGTCCTGTCCCTGGAAACATTTGAGATCAGGTTGAGCAGGGCTCTGAGCAACCTCATCTAGGGGAAGATGGCCCTGCTCACTGCAGGGCTTGGACTATAAAAGTCCCTTCCAACCCAAACTATTTTATAATAAGGCTGTATAAGGTTAAACCTGGACCAGGGGGCCCTGACCTGTTCTGTGAGACCAAGACCTGAATATGCTATACACTTCATCTTGGAGCTTCCTTTTCCTTTTAGTTTGGGTCTTTATTATTCAACTTTTTTTTTTTTTCAGCTGTTGTGTTTTTAATTAGCTGTTAAGTCCTGGGACTAGTTAGCCTCTGGCTATTTGGGGAATTGGGGAGGAGAGCAGGAAAGATGGAATATCTTGCTTCAGGGTTTTTCTTGGTTGTATCTGTCTCCATTTTGTCTTCAATTCTTTTAGGCTGACTGGAGGTAATGGTTCTTAGCATGCTTTATAAATCATTCTGCAGAGGATCTTGAGTGAGCCTTTTATTAAATAAGTACGGCTTTTATCCCTGCAAAAGCGGTGACAAATTCACTGTAATTTCTTCTGGATTACTGTATTTGGGATAGAAGAAGTAATAGAAGAGTCAAAAATATTGGTCTTACAGCAAGTTCCAATCGCCCTACCTTCTCTTTTACATGCTATAGAAGCATCAGAGTTATTTATGTTGAAAAACAGCACTTTGATTTAATAGCACACAGGTAGGGGTGCTTGGAAGGAATTTAGAAGCTCACTTTGAAGAGTTGTGCAAGTCTGAAAACCTGAACATTAATATTCTTGAGCTTTGGAAAAAGGTGAGTCTTTGCAGACTCACCTGATGTGCAGACACATCAAATGCTGCAGCTCACCTCCATTTCTCGACCCTGCTAGAGCAAGTCTCAGAGGTGAGACTGCTTGCCCAGGAGAGGAAACAGGATGCAGTTACAGGGATTTCAAAGAGAAGTCTTTCTCTAGGCTGCTGGAAACTGGCACGCTGGCTCCTTGTCTCCTGTCAGCCTGGGATAACTGCCTCTCTTGCACAGGCTCTGAGTCTAGGCAGGGCTATCACAGGTCTGACTACGGTGGAGAGACTTGGCACCACCAAAGCTGTGTTCCTCATAAAATGGTGAAGCCACTGCAGAGAAAGCACAATGCTGACCTACAGAAATTTAAAATTGACTTGAAATGAATGCTTACCATGTGGATTTTGAATGACTGTTCTGTGGGGATCATGTTGAATCTATTTAATCCCCAAAACAGCAGAGGAAAAAGTGCTGCACATCTCAAGAAACACTTTGCTAGTCCTGCTCACACCCAGATTAGTGATGAGAAATAACCAGATTCATAGGTCATAGGAAGTGGTTTCTTTCCAACCACAGAGGAAGAGCAGAATGGACTGTGAAGTCATTTTGGTTTTAACAAATGTGTAGCTGGCCTCAGCAGCCCTGTGTGTGCTGAGCATCACTGGGTTTCACCAGAAAGTCTGTGAAGAAATGATGCCACAGATGCTCTGTCATGGTCAGCACATGTGTCTGTGGTGTGACTTCTCTTCTGTAGGCAGTAACAAACATTTGGTTTCCGGTTTTTGTACCTCTCTGTGCTGCTTGTGTGGAGAGGTATAAAAGTCCTGTTAAGTATAGACCTGTGCCTTTTTTCTTGTGAGATAAAACGAGAGAGCAGGTGATCAAGCAGGCAGTTGTAACAATGCCTATCCCTTTGACTCCTCAATTTTCAACCTTGAAGGAATGGAGTCATTTTTCCAGGAGCACCATACAGTGCTGTAAAAACCAGGCTGTTCTGTGTGCTCCTCTGGAATCAACATCCTCTCTCTAATAAATTAAAAGGTTTCAATGAAGGCAGGAATCCACTGATATTTTTTCCCCTTGAACATCTATCTGCCATGGAGCATCTCAAGAAATGAAATGCCCAAAGATGCCAGAAACACTTCTGTGGTGCAGGGCGCTAAATAACATTTCACCAATAATGTTATTCCCTCTTTTTGGTTTTTTGTTTTCTTGAAGGATGCGTGCTTGTTGTGTCTGTCATCGAACAGCTTGCACAGTGGCACAACAGTACAGTGAAGGCAGCTGTGGAGAGGCTGTGTGACTACATACCTGGTAAGTACCAAATAATGTGCCATATGTCGTGCTGGTGCTGATGTATTTCCCTGTTAATTAAAAACTCACATGGGAAGTCTGGAAAAACTTTATCCATCTCTTGTGCAGTACCTCAAATATGTGTGGCTGGGAGATAGCAAGTTGCTATTTACAGGGAAGTCAGTGACATGGCTTCACTTTGATTCAGAGCTGGGGTTTTGTCCCAAAAGTTAGAGTGAATGGGCCTATATTAAGCCCCACACACATGTGAGCACCAACACATGCAGACCAGTTCCCTTCCTTTTTCCCTCCTTAGTCTCTTTGTTAGCAGCTTAAGAATAGATTCAATGTATGCCCCACCACTCCTCCTGCTTGTTGATACGGGTCTTTGTAGCAACAGTGAAGATGAAAATGTTTTCAGCAGGTATGGGAACCGCTATTGTAAAAGTCTAAAAATGAGATGAGGCTGACAGGTGTAAGATGTGAGCATCTGATGTGCACAGAAAAGCTACTGAAATGTAATTTGTGATACAAATTTCAAAAGCGATATCTATTCCATGTGAATATATGTAAGACTCCCCTTTTTCTGCCCCTTATTTTATCTACCCAAAGGAGGTTGGAGCTCCACAGGCACACCCCTAAACAGCGAACAGTTTGAATGCCAGAATAGCTCTGTGCCTCACACACCAATCCTATAACTATTTAAGAAGCTAGATCTCACATTCATGATATCTTTTTAATATTATTAATGTAAAAAGATGGCTTAGAATTCTTCATTAAAATGTCATTTTTATATGATTCCATGAATTGTGTCTCTGAGAAACCATCTTGCTCTGTAGACCCCAGTTTCACAGAGGATATGTGTAGAATATTAATTCCCTCCTTTCCAAGGAAGGATTTCCCAAGGCAGAATGGGGCAGGGAGCTAATTGCTAGGATTCATTCATCAATAGAATGACACTTATCTGATTCCTATTCCATAAGTCATATCCTCAGTGTTGTAAATTACAGGCACATAACCATGAAGTTGCAATTAGAAGCACTGATCCTGCTATTAAAACACAATTTTCTTCTTTAAATTATGACATGCTAGCTCTGTGCTCATGATTCACTCAGTGGACCTTGTTCTTCTGACATGTCAAGATATTTCTTTTCAGCTGCCATTCTTTACACACATAAAATCCTATTATGCCTTTAGTTGAATCTGTATAATCCAGTTACCTTCTGAGATGCATGGATATATCCAGTAGAAAAAAAAAATGACCCTGAACTTGAAAGGAGCGAAAAATCCTGTGGATTGTGTGGGAGCTACACTGTAACCCGATTTATCCTCTCCTGGGAGGTGAACGCTGCAGCCCAGCAGGAATCAACAGTTTCCTCTTGCTGCTTGAAACAGCAGAAAAGCTTTGGATGCTGGTGAGGAGCAAACCTACTAAAGCAGGTCATGCATTTCACACGGAGAGACAATTTCATTATTATGCACATGCCTACAATCCATAGCAAGAATAACAGCAACAAATTAATGGCAGCAAGGCTTTTCCTAAGGCATAAAAACCTTAGAAAGTGGCTTTTTTGAGGGCCTCCTATAATTCTGATTACAATCGAGTCAGGTTTGGATCAAGCCTTCTGTAAAGTTGTGTGATGTTCAAGTACAAAAAAGGCTTAGAGAAAAAGAGAGAAAATTTCAGTACCTGTCAGTCCCACTCAATCTCATGGGCTGTGTAGAAAACAGAAGCACAGCCTCATTTGTATGGAAATACTTGCAATGTGTGTGATTCAAGAGACATGGCAAATAGACCTATGACAATAAGAACAGTAATGTCGTGAGAGAAGAAGGCTCTTGAGCAAATTGAAAGGCCAGGTCTGGGGGAAGGGGCAGTATTTACCGTGTAAGAGGTGTTGTTAGCAAGAATGTATGTTTACCTGGATACTGACTGTCTGCTTGATGACACAGAGGTGTCTGATACCTGAAATGTGCTTTGAGACCCTCTGCCTCCAGCTTTGCCTCTGAGTCATGCTCTGCTTCTGTGTTGACCACGGCTGTGTAAACACCTTAGAGCTCAAGTGCAAATGGCAATGTGATAATAGCATCTTTTTTGCAAATATTTGTCCTCTGAGACTCAGCCAGTGTTTGTGTTTCCAGGACTATGAAGCTATATAGGAAAACCTTCTGGACTGTTCTTAGGGGATCTAAGGCATCTTAGGGCATCTCTTTTACCCGAAGCAAGTATACTCTACATTTTCTCTGAATTTTCCAGCATTTAGTTTTGTTTAAGCTCTTCTCTTGCCCCTGAACACCCACAGTTATTCATAATTTTTCTCTTTCTCTCCCCCTCTTTTCTGACTTACACTGCTTCTTCCTAACAGAGATTTCTCTTTGAAATATCCTCTCCTTGTGTGTGTTAGCAGAGCTGGAGATTTGTGAACACATGAATGCAGCCTGGCTCCAATGGCAAGTCCTGTAGACGCTGCTGGGGCTTTGGTCTTAGTGTTTTGTTGAAAGCCAAAGCCTGAATGGAATCTGAATCTTCCTAGAGGACTTCACGTGCTCAATGATAATTTAACATTATTACTATTCCTTTTTCTCCCATCATTTTTTACACTGTGGGGTAATTACAGGTTAAGTTTCCTATGTGCATTAAGGAAATCAGTGTGACCAGCAATGCACCTATATCAGCTCCCCAGAGCTGATAGGCAGCCAAAGTCTGCTCTCTTTTCAGACACCAGGAGAGGTTACAGCAGCCAGCTGGCTCCTCCAGAGCCAAAAATGTTGTGGAAACCAGCTGGTTTGGCAAACTCATAAAGAGACCATCTCCTGTGATGCACTGGAGAGGTGTTGGGGAAGCCAGCCACGTTTGCCTGCAGGCTACCTTAGGGAGCCAGGTACCCCACTGGCAAGCCTCATCAGAGAGTGTTCTAATCAGCAGTGATGCCAAAAACAGGGTTATGGATGTCTGCAACATCTTTCAATTTAGGTGAACAAGAATAAAATCTAATTCTAGTCAGGAGACCAATTTTTACTTGCAGATTGCTTCTAAAGAGCCAATAGTGAGGAGTTATGTGGTAAAGGAGGCAAAGAAATGAAGCTAATAATTTGATTGAAATAAAACACCTGTCATGGAATAAGAAAAATCAGCTACTGTAGTTACAGAAGCTGCCTGCAACACCATGAGTAGGAGGGTGTTGGGAAAATTAATCTCTTCATTCCCTGATATGCCTTCCTGGTGCCAGTCCTTCTTTCTCAGATGCAGGTTGCCAGCTGGGGTGGCTGCAGTCCTGCCAGGAGAGCAGCTGTGGGAGCAGGAGCACACCCATGCGCACCCGTGGAGTCCCTGCCACGAGGATTTGTACCCTCCACACAGCAGGATTACCCACCCTATATGCAGCAGCCCCCCAGCCCTGGGCATGTCCAGCCTGGTACTGGTCAAAATGGAATATTCAGCCCAAAGTCGGAGGGCAGTGACTTGTTTGGGTGTTTCTGTGTCTTTTCTCTGGGAAAGATGAGAATACTCTGTACTTTCTTCTCCAGGTACAGATAGTTATCTGTCTGGGTAATGGAGGTGCAAGAGAAAACTCTGAGGAGTTTGAGGAGCTGCAAGTTTGTTGCCACGGCACTTGTGTGAACCTGTCTCTTACGAGATTTCACAGCACCACCCCAGCTGGAGCAAGGCCTGGCACCTCCTTTGCAGGATATGTGCATGGTTAACCAGCTCTAGTCTGTTCAGGCCAAGAAACAGGCTTAAAACAGTTTTCCTTCATGGGCTGTCAGATCAGTGCCCTGCTTGTATTCAAACTTCCCCTCTCCCTCAGTGTCTTTGCTCAGGTGCATGGATCACCTGTTATTTTACAACAGTTCCTTAAAGAAATCTCTGATGAGCTGTCTTATCAATGACATGCTTCACACATATTAAGGAAACCATCTGAGCCAGCATCCCAAAAAGGCACACGGCTGTGGACTGTGAAAGGAAGCCAAATGAGAAGTGGCAGGTATTTCTTTGAATACAATTACTCCTGCACAACTCCTGCTCTACACAAAACATATTCTCTTAACTCCACAAGCCCCCAGAAGCTCCAAGGCAGTTCTAGGAGTAGCATCAAGCCAAATATCACTTTCCGCACTTTGATTTATGGGTTTGTTTTCCTTCTTCTTTCAAACCTACTGAAATGTTTATTTAAAGTGCTTAGAAGATGCTGTGGCATGCACACTTTCTTTTGACTTTTCCATTATGTCATACTCAGAAAAATTAACAAAAGCTAGTTATCCTTTTTAGTCTTTATCATGTGACTTATCTAAAGCCAGAAGGTTTTTAGGCAAGACTAGAAATACAGATTTTCCCATTCTCTGGTGCTAGACTGAGGTCAGAGATTCACATGCCTTCCCCTAAGGTAAATCAGCATTCACCTTAATGAACCAATTGCTTCTGTATTTTGACTGCTACGAAACCAGTTTTACCATGTTCAGCTACTTTAAAAAAAAACCTTTAAATTATGTTTTCTAGAAAAACTGCAAGGTTTCTGTTATGTGCTTGCTGAACTTTACGGACCACACATAGCTGAACTGTAAGTATTGCTGTGTCCTCTCAGATTTTTGCTTAGTTTGTTCTTGACGCGTACAGATGTGCTGTCAGGTTGAAGCAGAGGGATTTCACTCCTAAAATCACATTATTTTTAAAGCAGAGATGCTTCACAGTGATTCTGGTTAGGCATTTGGCACAGCTATTCCTGAGTGAATAAACACAGGCTGCCACTGGTAACCATTTTGATATTCCATTTAAATCTCAGATCAGGCCCACCTGACATAATTATCTTTTGAAATTCAGCTCATTTGGCTGAGGGAGGAATTTGAATAACCCATGTGTGTGAGACAGGTTCTATAAAATCACACAGTTGTTGCCTGGCTCTTGCTTTCCATTCTACCTTTAATCAGGCTTTCTGATTGTCAGCCCCTACATGCTCTCAGCCCCGACCTTGATATGCACTCTTGGGGAAGCCTACTATTTAATCTAAGTGATTAAAAAAATAAAATGTAGGTAATTTTATTCCTCTTTGAAAGTTCTTAGTTTAATTAACAGAGATTTTACTAGACCTTCTTCTTCCCTAGGGCTTTTATTTTTGTTTTTACAACTAGCCAAGGGACTGCAAAGTGCTTACAGGACTAAGAAACACTGTAATCAAACATTTTAATTTAATTCCTAATTAGCCCAGAGGTGTGTCCCAAAAAGGAAGAAACAATCCTAGGACTAGTGCTTGGTGATTACAAGTTAAGGATCTTTGAAGGATTTCTGGTTATGTTGTTGAGTTAATGATTGAACCTTCATATGTGCCAAATTGCATATGCATTAACTTTAACCTTTAAATCTTTGTCAGGCTTATGATTGATTAAAAAACTAGAATAGTTATAATGAATTTGATTCAGGTGCTGCATGTAGAGCACAGTCCTTTTTCATCATCCTGGGTTCCAGTTTTAAATGCTGAGTAGGATGTCGTGGCAGAAAATCGTTAGAACCCAGCACTGTACTGAGCAGCGGTTATGGGCCACGGTGAAGTGAGCTGAGATTATTGTGTGGTGTGTTGGGAAGATTTAGCTTCCTATGGAAATGGCTTCCACTTTCAAGAGCCCAGAAAAACATAGTCTTTGTTTATGCACCATTTCATTTAGCATAGACAAGGAAATGAATGCTGATGTGGTTTGCCATTCCTTGAGGCTGTGTAAACAGGATCCAGGACAACCGCTTTGTCATCTCTACTCTCCTCCAAAGGTGAGTTGGTTTCCAACTTTTCTTAAAACTACTGATTGTGGGATGTCTTTTAAGCTGGAAATGAGCAGTTTGAAGGCTTCGACTGCACATGCATTGTCTAGGAAATGAACATTTAGAGCATGGACATTCCTAAAAAACATCTATTTGAACAAAAAGTGTGTAACACATATTAGCTGTGTGGACCACCATCCACTGGGTTGAGGGTGAGTGAAAGTCACAGGGCCAAATTCTCCTGTATCGGTCTGGATCAGAGAGGAAGAGTAGGGACTTTATTGTTAAGCAGTACGATAACCCAAAGCATATACTCAGCTGAGGTTCATCTGTGCCACCACATTAGCACAGCACAACAAGTGATCCCCACATTGCCTGATCTGCTGTGACAGCCTGCGTGGGCACAAGTTACCTGCTGCAAACACAGGGCTGTTTGACTTGGATTAGTCTGCAGTGCAAGAGGTTTAAGCTAATGTGCATTATCTTTTGCCACAGGCTGAAATCATATTTAATTACCACCACTTCTCTGATGTACAGTTACTTGCTACAACATTTGCACATCCTTGATTGCATGTCCCAGACCTTTGCTATACTTGCATATGTACATATCTGCATAGGTGTCTAAACATGTGCTGTTTGTTTTGGGATTCTTTTGGTTGTGAGTAATTTTTTCTGTCCCAGCCATCATGCACCTCCAGTCACACTCAAACCTGTGAGTGATGGGGGTTTTTGCTGATGCTGAAAAGCAAGCCATTCATTTCAGCACCTATTTTTGGAAATATTTTTCCCTGCATCTGGATGAATTTCTAACTGCATGAGGTTTTCGCACAGGGTCTAGTCCAGCAGTCACTGAAATCAAGCAATCTTTTTATGGGCTTCAATGATCTGCAGTTCACCTCCAAGATGGATTTAGTTCTGCCAATATTAAGGTCTGGGGAAACACTTGCCTTCCAAGAATGACAGTAATATTTGGTTTATAGCAGGTGTGAGTCTATGCTCCACGATATGACAACATAGAGATCTATGGGTGTGCAACCACACAGGAGTGAAAGAAGACAAGTGCAAACAGCAGAGATGGCCCACAATAACTCAACCCAACCAGAATATTGCCCAAACTTCATCAAACAGGTGCCATCAGAAATCCCCCATCCTGAGCTGAGGGTCAGAAGTGCAAGGTACCTCTTGAAGTGAAAGAGGATGCAGGCAATTAATTGCTCTGAAAGAGAGGAATGGGCTCGCCACGGCTGCACAGTGAGTTAGGCTAAGGAGCCTGGAGAGATGGCTGTATAAATCAAAGTGGCTCCTGTGAAGAAATTAAAACACCTGCATTGAAATGCTAGGCTGATCAGACAGAGGGGAAAGGATGCCACTCATGGGGTTGATGTCACATCTTTGTGAGCTCTTACCCATCTCCCAGGACAGGTGTAGGATCAAGGTGTTGTCTCCTTCCACCTCCAGCAACCACTTCAGTGAGTGCACTGTCCACGAGGAAAACAGCTGAATGTGGTGGAGCTTTGGTTTATTTTTTTTTTAAACAAAATTTGGACTCTTTTTTGCATGGGCTGGAGACTGTCCCTCTGAGTAAGCAGCTCAAGCAAACCCTCTTCCGTTCCAAGTAATAGTTAAACCCCTTTCTGTCAAGGTATTTGTTTCTCAACAGGAATAAGGGAACTCTACCAAAAACCAATTTTTTTACACTGACTGTGTCCTTCTTTTTGCCTCTCTTTATGCCCTGAGAGAGCATGAGGAGATGGGAGGAGAAGAGCAGTGCTTGGAATTCATGCTCAAGTAGTTGATAAATTGCCCACAGGAACTCTGTGACTAGTCAGACTGAGTAAAGATGAATTATGGGTGAAAAAAATTAATACACAATCAGAGACACAGGTGCATAAAATGCAGTTTACCTCACATTTGCTTCTTTAGTTTGTAATTTGATTGATCACTTCAGTTTTATGAGTCTGCAAATGTTGGCGCAGTCCCCTGCCGAGTGTTTGAACAAGACTTTAATACTAATGACTGTTCTGTTCAACTCTATTGATTTTCAGGTACTTCACTTATTCATTTAGACTTTGGGATGCCCATTTTCCCAGAATTAGTATCATATTTGTACTGGCAAAGGGAGTGAAAGAAATAGCGTTACCCATCCTTGGATGGCAGCATAATGCTCAGGCTTTAATTTCCTCTAAATAAAAAATTGGAAAGTGGAAAATATCAGCATGCTTTTTCCATCATTAGTTTATTTTCTTCTGTTTCTGCACTGTTGCTTTAGTGAAGTTTTGTGTTTTGAGGAAGGAAGAGCCCCTGCTTCAGAGGCCTTTCAAACTGTCTACATAATGGAGGCACTGCAATCCGTGTGATACGGAGTGCATCATTTTACATACTTCCCTGGTTTCTGACAAATTAGCCCAAATTATTTTTGGTTTTGCCAAGCTGCCTGGAGCTATTAGCACTCTGTGATTATTCTGGAAGACTTTGCTCTAATTATGAATAAAAAATATTACTCCGTTCGCATGGAGCTCAGTGTTCTCAGCACGGAGCTGGAGGAGAAAGGCATCCAGCCTGGGCAAGGGCAGCCCCCTGCTGCTGGGGCTTGGGCAAGGTGGGCTGCTCTCCTGGGAAGTAGTTTCAGGAGCAGACTTCTGATGCTGTTGGGGAAGATTGAAAGGGGCCCTCGCAGCTCCTGGATCACCGGCATGACCATGCAACCAGGTGTCCCTTGTAATGGGTCCTGTGAGCCCCTTCTTGCCACCAGTGGCTTGTAGAGAGCAAAGGTTCTCCTCTGCCCTTTAGTAAGAGGGTTTGTCTCTTCTAGTAAAGAGACAAACTAATGGGGCACAGAAGTGAGGGGTTACTAAAGGTGGCTGAAAAATGGACAGTGTCTGAAGCTGCTGTAAAATGTTTTGTAGTTTTTTGTAATGCACTTTGTAGTTTAGGCCACATCAACAATAGGTATTCTAATATGGGCTGCAGCATCACTCCAAAAGACTGACAGTAGTATAAGCATCCAAGATAGCTGGTTTAGGATGACTGCATAATGTTTTAGCCAAAAATGTTTATCACCTCATATGCTGGAGGACTTCTGCAGTAGTTTGTGTAATACAGGGATGTTCCTTTAGTGAATGAAAAAGCCTGAAACAGGGTGAAGAATTTTACGTAGTGCCTACCAAGATTCCTTTCTGGCCCTGGGAACAAACAGGTTTGCAGGAGATTATTCTCAGCTTGTCTCTAGATTGTTTTAAGCCAGCTGGCCTGTTTGGTTAAATGACAATTCTTTAATTGATTTGTTGGGGCCAGAATAATGGCTCGACTTCAGCACTGTTGTTGTGCTCTAGCAATCACTAAAACAGTCTGTGTTGGAAGTTTGTACTCCATCTTTCTGCCTTTCAGGGTGCTTCTTCTGTTTCCCATCACTTTTATGCTCCACATTATCAGAGACCTTTCGGCTGCATATTTTGTCTGAAACTCCATCAATAGGATTTTGGTAGAAGTAATTTTTCATCAGCAAAAATATACATATTTATGCTCTTATAATTTTATCTTGCCAGAATAAGCATCACTGCCACAAGCACTCAGGCTGGTTTGTGTATCCTCTATCAGGTCTTTCACTGACTTTCTGCAAAGCCACATCCCTCATGGGTATTACTGTGGTCAGTATGCTGTTTGGCAAAGTAGGAGCCAACTAATTCTGGGTGGAAAAAAGAAACCCTTTGGGGTTTAGTAAAATGAAAATATTTCTGCTGCTATCTCTCATTCATCTTTCTCAATAAAAATGTGAGCTTCCTCCTTGGAGGTGAGACAGAACCAAACTCCAAGGTGAGAGTGCTTCTGCATTCCTGATTAAGAGCAGGCTGCCAGTCGAAAGTAAACTTCATGACTGGGACCTGTTTCCTTCTTTTGAGACCACAAGCAGTAAAACAAACAGCATCTGGGAGGTAGGCTAGGTCTTGTGGAGCCAGATGCCTTCCTTTTAGCCTTTGTTCTTGGAAACAGGTAAAATCTACTGGAATGTGAGTTTCTGCTGCAGCCAGAACTGAGCCCTGAAGAAACTACCTATAGATAGGTAATAGCAGAAGGCACGGTTTGAGTGCTAGTTCCTCCTCTTTCACTTGTTTCTCTTCATTTCCTCTGCTCCTCCTCACTGGCAGAAAATAAAATAAACCCTACCCCAAATGAAAACCCAAATAACCCCAAAAAGCCAAATCATACAATCCCAACATTCCACCAAATAAATCCAAAGGAAGTAGAGTGGCATGGGTTTTGCAAGGTGGTGCATGCAGCTGTGCCATGCCAATGTAGAAGCTCAGGACCCTAGAAAACAAGCAGGCACAGAGATATTTGGGGTGGGAAGGTGGCAGACAAAAGTGTGAGGACAAGGAAGCATTGCTCATGAACAAATCTAGCTGTGCTATTTGACAAGCTTTGCAGAATTTTGCTATCTTGCTACTCTTAGTTAAAGGATGATGAAAATGAGTTAGAAGGGAAACTTGGAGTGTTTTGTAAATATCTGGTCTCCTGGGAAAAAGCTGGCTAACAAGGATGATAAATGAGAGAGAAGTAGAGCTGGTTCATGCATTTGTTTACAATGAGAAATACAGCTGTTTGCCAAAAACGAAATCATTACTGGGAACACGTGGTCTCTGTAGAGAACACTGGAAGAAGGCACTGAATGAAATCCCAGTGACACCCCACCCTCGACCCCATCCATGGCTGGATATGTTATTCACACAGGGTGGCAGGGCTGCTCGAATTGGGGTGGATGGTGCTGGCTGCTCCCCAGGACTCATCCATCAGCTGCTGAAGCCTAAGGAACCCCCTCCTTGGTGGTGCTCTCATGCAATGGGAAAGAGAGGAGGCTCCTTGCTAGCCAAGGTGCAGCAGGGGAGGTTGTGTGGGTGGTATGGCCTTCAGTGGCAGGCTTGGTGTCAGCCAGGGATTACAGGTGAGCTGTAAAACCAGGAGTGTTTTCTTCCCAGTGGGTGTTTCAGCTGCCAGTCTTCCACAGTCCAACCTGGAGTCTTGGCTGAGGTAACTTGTGAAGTGAGAGAAGATATCAACTTCAGTGCTTCAGAGAGAGCATTTTCTGCGCATAAGGTCATTCCAGCCTTCTCCTCCCTTGTTTTCTGCTTTCTGAGTGCAATATTCCTGTAGCTTTCTGAAGCATGCATTTCTCATGTGCTATGTGCTGCTGCTGTGAGCAAGAAAGGTCTTTCCTACCCTGCCCAGCAGAAAAGGATTGATAAGTCCTACATCTCTGGGAATTTTTCTACTATTATACTCAATTTCAAGCCATTTTTCACATCTGCCTCTCAAGTAATTTTATTGCAGAAATGACAGCAGCTGGTATTGTACAACATAACAATGGCAAACGTAAGATCTATGATTGGTTTTGGGGACAGCAGTTGCCCAGGGGGGGAAAAGCTAGAAAACAATGGCTTGGCTCATTGCTAGCTTCTCTCATCTATTTGTGACATACCCTGATTTTTAGAAGACTATAGACACCGTAAATTAAACATATATTAACTACATATATTAATGTGACACATATATTAAAACCCAGCAGCTTAGAAGTCTGTGTTCCTTGCTGCTTATGCTTATTCATCCGTATCCCTTTGTGTTGTTCACCATAAATTTTTGACCCTTGAATATCACGGTTAATTAATTTACTTTGATCACTGCCTAAATCAATTATAATGACATGCTAAATTTTATCCCCAGCACAAAAATGCTGGCAATGATTACTTTAAATACAAATTAAGTCTGCTTTAATATTCTAATCTGGCATGCTGCTGTTCAATAAGGTGCCATCACATGAGGGACATTTTCTTTTTTTTCCAAATGCTGTAATAATAGCATTTGCTGAAGCATCCCTATTTTCCCCCTTGCTGAGTTCCTCTAGCTCTGTCCAGATGAATATAAACTTGTGCTGACTTTACCTCAGAGCCCTCAGACCCAGCTAATGTTAGGCTGGCAGTAATGTCCTTAGGCTGGGCTGTAAAAGGGACTGATAGCAGGTCATTTTCAGACAGAACAGTTTGTCCCCACTAACAGTTTTTGAGCAGAAACCAGGTGTTAATGTGTTTGTGATATTCTGGAATTTTTTTCCATTTGAAATATTTTCAAAAATAATTTATTTTTATCTCCTTTTTTATTTTAAGTTTGGGGGTTTTTTGCCAATTCTCAAAGCCTGCAGAACATAAGTAGTTATTCCTGCTGAAAGAGAGCAAACAGGCAGTGCTTTCAGCCTTTATCATGATGAACACTGAGAAGGAGGACAGAGGCCATCACTTAGTTATGTCACATACCATATCTCACAGATATGGCTGTTTTCAAAGGTGGCCTAATAAATGCAGCACAACATATGGGAATTGTCATCATTGAGATACAAGAATACTGTCCTGAATTGAAAATGGAGCAGCAGGGGGGAGCACACTGGTGTTACCTTGACCCTCCCAGACTCTTCTGACTGTCTCTTCTCTTATTTTTTTTCCTAAACTGGAGTTGTGAGAACTTCCTTTCTTATGGAAAGATATGTCTGAATTTAGAAAGTGCTGTTCGTCAGAGTTGTTAAACAGTTGTTAAATATTTTGGATGGCATGAGCATCCCCTCACCTCCATGACTGGGAAGAGTCCTTGTGGCAAGAGAAGCAGTGTGATCTTTCTGTGCTGTGATACAAGACAAATTTCTTAAGGCCAGGTCAGCGTTTAATGGCACAGTGCAGAAACAGCAGCTACTTATTGCCAATGCCTCAACAATTCTGCAGACAGCGCCCAGGGCTGTGGACCACATGGGGTGCAAAGATGTATTTGTTGGGGTTTTTGAAATGGCAGAGCCTTGAGGAAAGCTTGGAGAGCAGGACCAAGGACAAAGGCAGCGTTTTGGTAGTTCCTGGCCATCGCAAGTAGCCATCAGGGTGCATTTGACCTTGCTCACCACACATGGCACATGTGTCCTCCTGCTGCCAGCAGAGCTGTCCTGGCTGTCACTCACACTCATGGATGGTGCCCCTTGCACAAAATTTCCTCTGCTCCTTCAAAGAGCTTATGTGCAAAGGGATTTCAGGATTTATTTGTGTATCACTAGTAGCTAACTTATTTGTAACCCGTGGCCTTATGATGGCCAATCTGATGCCTCTCCAGGACCTTTTCTTGGAATGGTTCTCCTGCTCTTTCTTTCTATGTAGGTATAAGTACCCACAATGTGGGGGTATCCCAAAATACCTCTTCAGCACAAGTTGGCATGGACCCACCAGAAAAACTATCTTGCCACTGTCAGCAAGAACTTGCTCTCCAGGGCAGGTATTTCCAGAATAAAAAGCTAACCTTCCTGGATCCTAAGCAGGGGATTTTCCTTCCAAACTCTGTTCCCTGCTTTGTACCTTCCTGCACGCCATGTTCCCCTGCTGGGATGAACCTCAGCTGTGTATAACCCTTATCCATGCAAGAGAAAATGTTTCCTCCCACAGCAAGTCAGACTGATGTTACATGAGTAACGCTCTTTTAGCCTTTTAATGGATGAGTTTTCCTTCAGGAGGAGTTGCTAGAGAAGTATGTCCTCTGCAGCTCACGTAGTGCAGTCAGGATATGAATTTCAGCTCTTCAGCTGATCTGGACTTTTCCTTGGGAAATAAATGATGCCCTGGAGCAAAATAAATGAACTCTTGCTACTGGAGTTTCATAGAAGGTGACTGGATAATTGATTGTTAGTCCAATAAAAAGTAACTGATGAGGAGTTTGTGGACTCATACATCATATCTGTGCTGTGACTGATATTAAAATAGAAAAAAATGGTAGGAAATGGGGGGGAAAAGTTGGTAGGATACTGTGAGGCTGATCTGGTTGTTTTTCATTTTGTTCTTGCTCTCCTAGGTGGGACTGAGTGTTGCAATAAGAAAAGCAAAAAGAATTATGAAGACTTCCAAGGACTTGGTAAGAAATTGATGGCATTAAGGTGTTTTACTCTGTACTGGCATTTTATCAGGAGTCCTTGTTTGTTTTGTCTGACTGTGAATCCTCCTGATTAGCATTGAATTGGATGCTGACTCACTCCTACTTGATACAGGATCTGCTCTATCGGGTGACACTAGAAGAAAGAAAGGGAGAAATAAAGGAAAAATATGAAAGGATGGGGAGAGCATAAAAAAAGAAAGATGCAGCTACCTTGTAGCTGTATGTAAGTGGGTGCTTCATGAACTGACCCCTTGCCTCAGAGCAGAGCAACTGTGCTTTGGGGCTGTCTGAAACTCAAGCAATGGACTGAATGCAAATTCTGCATATTTTTGCTGTATTTATGAGTTGCTGCCTTTGCCTCTAAAATTTGAAAAATGGGATTTGAAATCTTTGAGTTCTCAGATTTGTAGAGGATCACTAAAGGGTAGCAGAGAAGAGTAGCAGCTGTTATTCTGCTAGGTTCACTTAGGTGAGTCAGTTCAGCCCTTGAGTTTGCTTCCAGTTAAGTCACTTAATGAAGAGGAAATGCTTTAAGTGTTTGTGAAGAAATTATTTATATTGCTTATTCCTGAATCCTTACTGTGATGCTAGTCACAAAAGTGAAAATTGAGGTGCCTAATTAGCCCTTGGGCCGTTGCCAAATTACCAAGCCAGGGAAATAAACAAAGCACTGGAGAGACCAGCCTCAGCTCCCACAGAACAGCAACCAGCAGGATCTCTTACTCATTTCCCTTCCTTTTCAGTGCTGTGCTACTGATGGCCTGAAATTTCTGCTCAAATTACATGAAATTTTTATTCTTCTCTCCCTGGAGCAAGTCCCCATGTTAGCACCTGTAACAAGAGGCTCTGAGTCAAGCAGGTCCTCTCTGTGAGCTGGAGATCGATTGGGTGCAGGCACGGGGCTGGAGAGGGACCGGCACAGCAGTGCTGCCCTGTGGGACACAATTCCTCTGCTTCCTTGCATGTGTTGTACCCTTGTTGTACGCATATTGGGCTGAGTCTCTCACATGGCCAGCCACATCCCACTTTCTTGGAATGGGCAGGCCACATCCTTTCAGGCTGTCCTGGGTAGGGTGGCATGGTTGGCACCAATCTTTGGGTGCAATAGGCATTCCTATTTTGCCTTTACTCTCACATATCCTCAAAACTGCTCAATGCCCCAATACCTCTCTCAATCTCCATTAGCCCTCGGCCCCTTCCTGCTCCTAGCTGCGCATTTGCAGCAGAAAGGACAAACAGACTGGAAGCAGAAAGGTCACAGATGTGTTTCAATGTATTTCCAGACCTCCTGCACAATGCAAGGTCAGCTCAAATTAAAACACATATCATATGCTTGTTCGGGCCTCTCCTGAAGTTATTCCTAGAGTTTTTCCTGTAATGACCATGGCTGAAATTTATTTTCAACCTGGAAAATATAAAATAACATTTCTAGAGGCATTACTTCAGCTTTTAATTTCCCATTCACCCAGACTGAAGTTATTTTCAGATCCAGAAAAACAATGCAATAAGAAACACAAAAGAGAATCTCCAGGAGGGAGCACAGTGTGAATCATGCTTGCATAAGCCATGTATCCCAGAGCAGCAGCATGTGATGAAAGGATAAGGAAATCACCTGCACAGTCTCAAGGCTCCCAAATCATGATCCTACCTGCACAGGCAGATAGACCTTAGTGAGAGCTGAGGAGCTCTCACTGCCTGGGGAGAAGATTACCTGTCTGAGTGGGGGGGTGAGGAACCAGAAACATCCCAGCTGTGGTAGGACATCCCTGCATAAATATCAGTGAAGAAAGGAAAACATTCAGGTGGACTCTTTTATGCTCTGGCTCATGCTAGACCAAAAAGTCAAATTAGATCTGTCAATTCTTCCCATATCTGCTCTTTTTGTTGTTTTTGCTGCATTGTATGTTTGGGGAAAGCCTTCTCAAGAAATTCTTTCAAGTTAACTGTCCCCATCTTGGCATGGCAGCTGTGTGTGACTGTGCACGAAAAAAGAGATGTGATGATGGCTGCTGTAATGAGAACAGGAAATCCATCTGGATCCCAGGATTTCACATTTACTTGGAATTTCTTAGGATCGTTATGAGTTTGGAAAAAAGAAAAGGTAATCAGCAGATGTAGAAATGCTGTAAAAGCAGCTAAACTCCAAAAAATTTAAATAAATTTTCCATTCATTAAAAGGAGTGAGCCATCTGTAAGGCACTGGCTTAAACCAAACACCAACAAGCATTAGGGGCTCATTTTTATTCTTTTTAGTAAAACCAATTAAAATAATTACAGAAATGTCATTAGGGAATGTTAACAGGCAATGAATAGGATATTAGTGTTATCAATCACTGTGAACACCTCTAGCATTAACTCTTCTTGTGGGTGGAGAAGATACTAAGGGGCATCTTTGAGCAATAGCAACGAAAGAATGGTGATTAGAGTTGTGGCATTTAATGAGAGCAGGCACCATTTGTACAGTCCTGTCATGACTACAAGGTCCCTGCACGTCACAGCCTGGCAGTGGGACAAGTGGGAAGCCATGGAGGGAGCCCAAAGTGAGCTGACAGGCAGAGAAGGACATAAGCTGATCTCCTGCCCACTCACCCGTGTTACACAGGGGCCAGTAGCCCATCTTCTGTCAACAACTCAGGCTGCAGTTGTAGCCTGTCTCTGCTGGGAAGGACCCAATAGTGCCTGTTCACACAAAGATTCTCTCCTTTTTTATACCTGTATTCCTTGCCTTCTGAGAGTAGCCCAAGACAGCCTCAAAGTTCAGATGAGCCACTCTCCTGCACAATGCCAAGCAGAACTAAAGCATTACCTCCAGATCTCACTGTCCCACCTGCTGTGGGAATAGAAAGGCTGTGGAGCCACAGGCTGCTGGGCTTTGGAATGCTGCTGCAGCTGGTCCTCAGCCACAGCATTGCCAGGTTATCATCATGCATCCACTCCCACCAAAGCTGAGCAGTCTTTGGGACTGCAGGATAACCTCCCTTTGAAGTCAACAGAGAGCCAGTCAGCAAGAACTTTCAAAAGACTAGGTGAGAAAAAGACAGGAAAGATTTTATTCTGTTTACAGCAAAGGGTAAACTTTTAGCACAGCCTGTGAACAGAATAAAAGGAGGTTTTACTTATGTACTTATTTTTTGCAAGCCCTGTAGTTTGTCTTTCTGGTGCGGTTTTGACTCCAGGTGCCTTAACTTCAAAGGCTTTGCATACCGTGGCTTAGGCTGAAGTGAAAAGCTGACAGCTCAGATGAAGACCCTGCAAATCTTAGCCTGATGGAAGGCTTAAAGAGTTTCTGGTGCTTCTGTTGGCAGGATTAGTCCTGCATGAAGGAGGGGGGAAGTGATTTCTTTCCTCTTTCCAGGAAGTGTACATAAGTTTGCAAATCTCTTTGAGACAAGTTGGCATCCTGCCTGTGCGCCTCTCATCTCATGCTCTCTGCCCACCTGACCATACACTCAGAGCAGGAAGGAGGCCTGTGTCCCAGCCATGCTGTAGCACACAGCCCTAAGGCAGCCAATACCCTCAATACAGAGGGCAACTGGAGGTGCAGCTGTGGGACCAGGTTGGCCTTTCAGCCTAAGGAAAGGCCCTACTTCCTTGGCTGCTTTTGGCTTTTTCTCCCCATTTCTTCTGTGGTTGTGTTCTGGTTTCTCCTTTCACTTCACCAGTACCTCAACTCCCTCCAAGCTGGTGTGACTAAAGCTTTGTCATTTGAGTGTGTTGGACAGAACTGAAGAAAGTTAATTGGTGGCCTTTTTCAGGATTCTTGTCTCTTTGACCTTCCTTTTTCTTTTCTCCTTGATTTCACTTTTGCCTTCTTCAGAAAGTGCACCATTGCAGCTCCTACTCCACTGCAGGTCTCTCCTCCTCCTTCTCCTTTTCAGTGGTACCTGAGAAAGGTACCATTCTTTTTCATCTTCACCTTGCTGCATGATCACTTCAGCCACCAGCATAAATGTTGGCTGCAACCTTTTACTACGGGCTCTGTCCCCTCTCCACAAGCCCAGTTCTCCTCTCCACCCTGAGATCCTGGCTGTGGCATATTTCTGTGCCTGACCTCCTGCTCTGGGCAGCATGACACCCTTACTTCCATAGCCTCTTGTTACCTGTCCAAGCAAGCACCTTCCCTGGAGCTGCAAGGCAATGCCCTATGCTCCTTAGCCTCACTGCCTTGCTGTGCTGCCTCAAAGTTCTCCTTTGTCACTCAGAGCTGTATACACTGGGGTTATAGACCCACGTGGTGTGTAATAACCTTCCACTGGCCTCCAAGCCTGCTGCATCCAAGCTTTACCTTCTGTTTCATGATGGGCATGGGTTGTAATATCATTAGGTTGAAGACTATCTTACTTTTTTTTCTGTGTATATAAAATATGTAACAGAAGGCAGTTGGTCCAAGGACAGAGCTTTCAAATGCTGTATCTGTATAAACAATTACCCTTCTTTGCATAAAGTTATGAGTATGCCCATCTGCTCATCTGCTTCATATTTACATGGTAAATGTAACCTCAGTGAATGCAGAGAACTGGGCTGTGCACCAATTAGCCCTCTGCATTTAGAGAACACTTGAGCACCCTCAGTGTTTCAAGACCAGCTGAACTTACAGTGAAGCCACATGAGCAGTGTTTTTGTGGGATTAATTGCCCATGCAACACAATTCATTAGAAAAGTCTCTTTCAGCTTCTGAAGCTTCCTGGCTACCTGGAACATCAACTGGATTGGCCCAAGGATATGGGCTACTAATGTTGAAGGAGTTTTTCTAGCAGCAGCTGTCTTTTACAACTTACAGGTTTGGCCAAGATAAATCTAGATTTCCAGGTAAAAAAAATCTCATTTTAAAAAATCAAGGGTATTCTATGCACAGTCTGGATCCTCTCATTTCTCCTCTTCTTGGAGCTGTCCCTGGCCTTTGGCATGTAGAAACCAGACTCATGGCCCCAAGTGTGTGGCTTTCACTAGTTTTGCCCTGTGTCAGGTGTCACCACATTTACCAAACATGAGAACAGTAATTTTTACAAAGAATGAAAAAGAAATTGGTTACATAAGAGAAGACAGAGAGAAGACCAGAACTTTTTCTTTCCTTTTTGAGTTTTACAGGTCTTTAAAAACAAGAATAGTTGGTTTGTAAAATGCTCAGCCTTAATCCTTGACTGCTGTGTCAGATCTAAATCCTTTGGCATGTAGCATCCTTATTGACATCATTGGAATTTTTAGACGTTTCTAGGCAGAAAATACATGGTTTGGAAAATACATGGTCTGCAATTTACTGACGCTGAATATCCCGAGCTACACCACCTCTGTGAACTAATGCATCCATCTACTTTTATTTTTCTTCCTCTCCAGAAAAGCTTCATGGGGTTCTCAAGTGTGTGTGCATTTCCTCTTCTGGCTAACCTCTGCGAGAAGATTAAATTGTATGTATACATTTTCAGTCCTTAACCAGAAACAGAATATGGTAAATTTGTTTGTTTCGAAAGTCATCCTTAGCTATCAAAGCTTCCCATATTTACTTGTGTTGGTTTCCTTTACAAAACCACTGTCTAGGTAGTACAGAAGGAGCCTGCACAGAGTTCGGGTAAGTAATATTCTTCACAGGGATCCTTGTGGTTGTTTTAATGCTTAAACCATTTGCTCAATTTTAGCACGTCCCAGAGCTCAAATATGTGACACTCTCACAGATGTGACATCTCCAACAGGAATCCACCCTTCTCCTGAGATTTTCTGAGCCCAAGAAACTTCTTCACTTAATTTGTTCACCCAGTTGTGGTGCCCATGGCTCAGTGCAGGAAGGCCACCAGCACGTGCATGACTTTGTGAGGAACCCAAATTTTTGCTTCAGTTGTGAAGCATAGAACAATCCCAAGGTGTTTAAGAAAGTCAGGTGGATGGCATCCAGGAAAAACAACTCATGACAGTGCTGACTTTGAGCCAGTTTCTAAGAAAGGCCAGGGACATGAGCTGGGCAATTACTCGTAAAGTGTATTTGTCGATGTACTCCAATGACTTGGAGGAATACTCAAGCAGGTCTAAGAATAAATCAGGATTATCATTTATATTTGACTGATTCAACTGCCAAGACTAACTTGCTCACCTATTTTTGCTCATTTAACTGAAACTGCAAATATCAGGAGTTTATTTGGAATGGGTTGATTGACATGAAAAATCTTGCAAGTGTCTTTTGAAGTGTTAGTCAGGATACATAAGCTGAGTTTGAGCCCTGTGAGTTCAGACACACAGGGAATGAAATTTTATATCACATGTTGGATTGCATATATTGAGCTCAGATTTTCTGATCTCTCCCTCATGCACTCTCTCTCCTTCACCACTTTTGGGTTTTCACTTTCCTCTTTCTGTAGCTAAAAAAAAAGAAAAAAATAACAAAACCAAACCAACCAACCAACCCCCCCACTAAATTTTACTACAGATTTCTTGTCCTAGTTTGTTTTAGAGACTGCAGGTTCGACATTGAAGCCATACAGGAGTCCATCAGCCTCCAGAGCACAGTCAGTGGATATTGAAACACAGGATTTGCTCTTTTGGGCAGGATCACTTTGCTGAAGTACAAGCATAGAGGCACAACTGAATATAGAGCAGTGAATATCATGCCAGTTATTATCTGTTCTGTACACTTCACTGTGTTTTTTACCTTTTTAATAGATTCCCTTCCATATGTTAACACTATGGGGGTTGTTTTTGTTTTTTACAGTGTTCTAAGAAATAAACTGCCTTTTGAAGATTTTGATGGAGATAAATTTAGCACCTTCCCAGTAAGCAAAGCTTTTCCTTTGGTACAGTAATCCCTTGATAATGAGGATGTCTCTGGGATTCCTCCTACTTTCTGCAAAGCCTTATCCATTCATGTGAAAATAGGAATAGGAATAAAATGAATGGAAGGTTTTTTTGTCATAAAATGTTGAGTTTTTTCCTGGATGAAAAAGCAATCATTCATGTGTGCCACCTGGGGAAATGCACACAGAAAGCTGTGCTCCCTGCAGAAGCAAATCGCTCTGCTGCTGAGTGGTTGTTTACTGAATTAATAAGAGGTGAAGTAAAGTCATATTAAACAAAAAATAAATTGCCAACTTGTCTTATTTCTGCACCAAAGCATGCTAGGTGTCACTTATTAAAGCTTAGCAAAGGGACTCTGGAATACAACCTGTTTACTGGGTTTTATTCCTACACCTTGAGTTAGATTCTCATTTTAGATATTTTAAATTTAGAGTGCAAGAGTAATAATGGCTGTCCTATCTGTGTGTTTCTCCTGGCCTTTAGACGCTGAGGGGCTATCACTGGCGAGGCAGAGACTGCAACGACAAAAACACAACCGTGTACCCTGGCAGGCGGTAAAGATTTTAATTATCTTAAAGGCTTCTTATTAACTGTGGCTCTGAGAAGAATGGGCTCCAGATTTTGTTGTGACCATACTCTTCGACAAGCACATCACTGCTTGTTGCTTGACTTCGCTGTGAGGGAGACAAGAGGGGATGATCAAGACCAGGATGGGACTCATTTGCAGGGGTGGTGCAAATTTCTTTCCTTTCTCTAAAGCACCTGCAGCTAAAATTGGTCAGACAGACCAGAGATGGGGAGGGAAACCATGACACTGACTAAAAGAATAAGTTTTATTCAGCAACTTCCAGTATTAACTTTAAATTAATATTGCATTTTGCATTTGCATTTTGCTAGGAAAAATTGCCTCTCCTAGATCCGAAGGAGGAAAAACCCCACCCTTCCATGCAGAAAGGAATTTCTAATTCTTTTTTAATTTTGGTGAAAAATGGCACTGGAGATCTGATTTCCTGATTTTTTTGGTGACATTTCTTATCCTTTTGTTTCTCCGTTTTAGTCCTGATAATTGGGATGCAAAAAGTGACTCTAACTGCAATGGCATATGGGTAAGTAAATGAAGTTGCACCTTCCTGATTGCTGCTTCTCTTTTGTCCTCTTTAGTCTTTGACTTAGTTTAGAAGTGTTCCTTTTTTATTTATTCTGGTTTTATTAGCTGATATTAAGTTTGTTTGTTGATGCTTATGATTATTTAAATTATAGCTTATATGATTAATTAAAATGTACATATACTTATTAAAATAATGTCACTGCATCATTATTATGATGCAGTGCCTCCTGCAGGCAAACATTCAAGAATAACTAAATTCTCAGCCTCTGTTTTGCACTGCCATTCTTCAGGTGCTAGATAGGTACTGTTATCTACCCTTTCTCTTCTCCAACAGGGTGTGGATCCAAAAGATGGAATTCCCTATGAGGAGAAGTTCTGCAAAGGTAAATCATTAGAGCCAATACAATAAACCATGTGTCTTATGTATGAATTTTATAAATATTTCAATATTTGCACATTCACAAGGCTAGGGAAAGACAACAGGCTTTATAACATCATGAGAAAAGCAAATTATTGAGTTTTTTTAGTCGTGAGGACAGGTAAAGATGAAACTTGTAAAACACAGGCTGCTGGTAATTTCCCCTTAAAAGTCAGCTCAGTAAAGAAATTGAATACATAGACTGGGGACAGCAGCAAACTGAGATGTCAGCTCTGCATCTTCTCTGGTGCCTGAAGACTAACCCAGAGTAATGTCTTTGAGATTTAGGGAAGCAGCTTAACATTTGCATTTGTCCAGTTTTACCTCTCGCCATAAATACATACATTTTTTTCCAGATAAGGCTTTAAAGGGGTGAAGTGATGGCATGAGCTGATCTCCCTGACCATGATGTGGGTGGGTGCCTGTGTGCCCACACTGCACAAGTAAAAGCCTCACAAACCAGCAGTGACTGCAGTTGCCACTCACCTCACCTCACACTGAAATCAGTATCCTGGGGATGAACCATTGCCTGGCAAGACTCCTCAACATTTTTAGATGAAAGGCTAATCTACAAATGTTAAGTGACATTAATTATAAACCAGACAGATTGTTCTAGCAGAAATACTCGTATGAGTAGCACATCCGCCACCCAGTTCTGTTATAAGGAGCTTTGAGCAATTTTCTGAGTAATCCGATTTCCCTAAATGTTTAAGTACTTTTTAATGCATAATCTATGGATAGCAAAAATAAACACTGTCTGCACAGCAGAACCTCTGCTGAAATAACACACAATTTGAATACATCCAGGATTCTTTTCTGATTAGCAAGACCTCCCCCTGTTTTTCATGCCCAGTCCCCAGTTGTTTCTCTAGGGTTGTTGGCAAATGCCTGTTAGACCGTTTCTGCTGCAGATGGAATGAAAATCCTATTGCAGTGTCTGAACATTTTAGCCATGTGAAGGGTGGTGTAGTCAGTCACCCTGTGACTCCATCAGCTGCTACTGCTGTTCCTCTTTAAGCACTCTCCAAGCTGGGTTTCAGCTTGCCCTTTCTGCCCACGTGACTAACAAAATGCATCCATCAGGTGCAGACTCCAGAGGGGTCGTGCTCCTGGGGGACTCGGCCGGCGCTCACTTCCACATCCCTCCCGAGTGGATGACCGTCACACAGATGTCAGCGGTGAGGAATCACGTTCAGCTTGCCAAAACCACTGATTGCCATTTGCTCTCTCTGCTGTGCTGCAGGCTGCCAAGGGGAAACAAGTGCAAAATGCTTCACTGCACTGGAATTTGTAGTTATGGTCTCACGTGTATCAGTCCCCTCCCGCATCTGCTCCTGTGAAGATAAAAAAGCACAGCCCTGTGCTACTGCCGCTCCTCCGGCATCTGTGCAATTGGGTCAGGGAACAGTTTGGCTGCAGTGTCCCAGTGCTGTGCCAGAGACACAAACCAGGACATCTGGCTTTCCAAGCACGTGCCTGCAGCTCAAGGAGACCCGTGCTGTCTGTGGGATCAGACCTGCCATTAGCAGCCTGCTTGGGATGGCTCCTTGCTGTGAGGGTGTTTGCAGAAGTGACCCTGCTGACAGCCGGGGAATTGCTGCTTTAGGAATCTGGCTTTGAAATGACGTGCCCTGGATTGTTTTCCCTCATCCTGTGGCATATGTGAAATAGGTCTCATAACTCCAGCGTTCTGGTTTTGAGGATTGTTGAACAAATGCATTCACAGGTGTTTGAGGGTCATCCAAGTATTTATAATAGATTTGTCCTTAAGGGAAGAGTTCCTGTGACCATAAAATATCCCTGTCACACTGGTGTCTATCCTTGGGTGGTTATCCCAGCATTTCTGATTTTCAAAAAACAACAAAAAGCACCTGACTGTGAACTATACTGAGCCCGTTGCAGTTCACTGGCATGTAATGAAATAATTGAGAGGAAAAGATCATTCCAGCAAACTGCAATTATGGGGTGGAGATAAATGTGCAGGTATGTTCCCAACCTTCACTGTTGTTTCCTATCCTATCAGTCTCTAGCCAGGGAGGACTGTACCTTGTCCTTCTCTGCACAAGAGTCTGTTGCACAGGCGTTAGCAGATAGATCATCATGCCCACCCTTCCTGATGAAAACCTTCTACACATCCACTGGTGGCTGTAGAATAAGGTTACAGATATTTCCTGGAGAGCAATGCTGTTTTCCCAGACTGTTAGTAGTTGCAGTGCTGTGGGAGGTCTGAGAGTTTCATGGGGTTTTTTTCCACTTTTGCTCCCATAGCTGATTTAAATGTTGCAGATTAGCCATTGTTTTTCTTTGTTAAATGCTTATGAACAGCAATTAGACGAATGACACTGATGACAGAGCTGATGAGGAACATAATAAATTACCACTAATGATAATTGAGATTATCTCATCTAATAATACTGATGGCAAGGATGATTCTGACAGTAAGGCTGGTAGTAAATCCATATAGGCAAGACCAGTTTTAGACTATGTCAGCATTTTATTTTCATTGTAATGAAGATTTAGAAAGAATTTCTCTTGCCTGAAGCTTGCTGATCCACCAGTTGGATGGGTCAATGCTAATAGCATGCCAAGGCATAAGCTTCAAGGTTGGGAGCTGGAGTACAGATTACAAAAGTAAGTTTTGGAGGCTCTTTGTTACTGTCTGATGCATGCAGAGCAGCTTGCATGGGGAGGGAATTGGTGCACTCTGTGTAAGGCCCGAAAAATACATGTGAGGTTTGGGATAGGAAACAACATGTTTTTTTCTAGGACTATTTCCAAGCTTTCCTACCAACCTGGCAAAAATACATCAGTTAAATATTAAGGTGGACATACAGAGATCTCAGTTGTATAAAAACAATTATCTGTGATTAAACTCTAGCAAAAGTAAAAGGTTTTTTAATTTGGAGCTCACCATGAGTGTGAAAGCTGTCACCTGAGCACAGAAGCACTGGCAATACCATTTCTGAACTAATTCTGACTTTATCACTGCCTTTTCCTTTTCCTTGTCCTTTGTGTCTTGCTTTCTCTGTGGAGGATGTCAACAGCAGCAATTTAACTGCCTTGGGGTTTTGAAGGTGCAATATTGTTGTCTCTTGTGTTGTATTAAAAGCCACTGGAAAATATTCTTCATCTCTAGGCTTAGTTAACAAATTAACTGTCTTCAATGATTTTTCAGTGCAAGGCTTCCCTCAAGGAGAATTTTGAAGCACATCCAGAGATGGTTTTGTGACCAGAGAGAGTGCAGAGAGTCTGTGTCCTAATCTTACAGGAAACATCTTTAATCTGGGACCACACCAAGAATTTAAAGTTAGGCCTTGGAGAAGAGAGGAAAAGGCATCATCTTTGTATACCTACTGTTCCCTTGTGCTGTCTAGCTCAAGACGCTTGGCTTTGATTCTGCCAAAAAGAAATTGGCAGAATTTCTTTTCACATAAAAATATTAGTTTGTCAAATGGTTTTATCCATAGTCAATACTAAAGCACGTTCAAAGCTTTAATTTTCATTTCAATAGAACCTCAAACCTCTACATGGAATTTCAAATAGCACTTCCTTACCCCTGCCCTGTGCAGATATTTTATCATGGGTACAGAAAAAAGTTTTGTGCCTATTAATTTAGATTTATTCTGTGTATTATTTTATTACTTTAATATTTTTCTATATTTTTGCATATCCATTTTATATGCTTTCTATATTTCACATATTTCTTATTTATATTTATCCTTTTGTGTGTTTACATTTACAAGTGTTTACAGCCACAGGTGTAAAGTAAAATTTACACTTGGTAACAATGCTGTGGGCTCATCTGCTAATCAGCACCACATCAGTGGCAGCTGTTAATTCCAGTTTTAAAGCTAAGTAGGTGAAGAAATAATTTTTTTAGGAGAGATGCTGAGTATTTAATTAAAAGGCTCTGCAGAATGGTTGTTTTCGCTGATTTTGCTTTGCATAGTCTACATTGGAAAGGAGATCCTACGATGAGTATGGAAAGAAAAGAGAGTGTGAATGAGAAATTCACTCAGGGTGTTGTCTGGGTAGCTGGATATTCAGCACAGGCGTGACAAGATTTGGGCTGAACAGCTTTGGAATTCTTATGTCCATGCCATTGACTTGAAGAGTATTGTGGGGAAGATGGTATACATTGGATTTTGGATTTCCTGGTCTAATTAGGAACTTACTGCCCTGTTAGTTTTGCCCTGTAAGGGTCATAACCTCCAGTGTAATCTGGGGTTATGCCAGGGGACGTGCTTCTGTTATCTGTCTCATGTTGTATGGTATGCATCAAGTTGCATCATTCACTTTTCCCACATCAAGTCCTCTGGCATGCTAAATATCAGAGGGAGCACTCTTGTTTTCCAGTGCTATTTCCAAAGCTTTTCCTAGAAGCCAGTCACATACACAGTTAGCATCCCTCTCAGAGTATGTTCTCCCCAGAAAGAGCACATGGAGGCATTACTCAGTGTGGGAAACACCCATTATGAGGTGGAAACATCTTTGAAAACTGCAGCTTGGACATGCTATTTCTCCAGTTGAAACTAACAATCAAAGAAACAAAACAACTGAAAAACCACCACTCTTTCCTGTATAGGGGAAGTCACAGGTGTCTTACACAAAGAGAATGATACATCTCTAAGAAGGGGTCAAGTCAACTTTATTTTGGCTTTCTGGTTATCAACAGCTCTTGGCTTTGCCTGATTTTTCTTTTAAGAGTTTCAGCAAGAATTGAGCTGAATGTTCAACCCCTTAACCTGAAAATCTGGATGCTAAAAGTGAAGTGTAATGCAGTAGACATTCACTTTATAAGGCCTAGGAAAGCAGAAGAAGTACTAGGGGGTTTTTTGAGGTAGATGTTTTTTTGCAGAAAGCTAATGTTGAAAACACTAGTATGTCTAGTGATGGAGATTCTGCTCCTGCTGCTCTGTCCATCTGCTTACTATTGACTTCCAAATAGCTACTAATTACAGCATTTTTCTGTTGTATGTCTGGAATAGAAGCAACTTTCATATCTCATTTTAGAGAGATTTTTATTTTGAGGTAAAAACACTATATTTATAAATGTGATGGAAATAATACCCTTTCTGGAAAGATGCAATTTAAAACTGTTGGATCTCTATTTTGTTGCTGAATAAAGGGAAAAATAAATCCTACATTATCCATAGTCCAGTAAATACCTAGTTGATCACAAATTCAAGGGGTTCTGAGATATCCTTAAAGTAACTGTTTCATATTATTTATTTCCTATTAGCAGAATTCATCATTTCTTTAAATGTGAATTCAGGATGTCGCAAACACTTATCCCACTGACTTCTTTTTTTCGGTACGATTACAAAAGAAACAGGAGTTTGATGTGTGCAATTCTTTTTAAAAACATTATCTAGCATTCCTCTAGATCCAGTGAAATGCAGGCAGGTTTCTCCATGCTTGTATTGTCATGACTAAGACATTTCATTTTGTGGGAAATAAGGTAATAGTTTTGCTAATTTCAAACCTCTGTCCCTTAAAGCTTTACAGAGCAGAAGTGCAATTTTTGCTTTTTAAAAGATAGGCTGTGCTTTTCTCAAGAGCTTAAGGTTTTCTTATTTGTATTCTTAGAATAATAAAGTTGTCTGTGATACTTAATACTCTCACCAGGATTTGAACAGCATTAAAATCATTATAAAAAGAAGGACCCAATTTTCCTTCAAATTAAGGTATACCTCAATGATTTCAAATTTTTCAGGATGGAAAGGCTTGTAGGAGTGTTAGGTTTCCAGTGCCCTTTTTTATTCTGAGTTTGAAAATCTCTTACCACAGCAACCCTGAACTTTCTTCCATTTAAGCACAGCTTGCCATGTGTGCATTTAGCATCACCCATGGCTTTGGCTGCCCCATCCTTCAAGGCAGGACACATGTAGGAGAGGAGGATGTTCACTGGAATGAGACCTATCTAAAGCATTTGATGCTGAAATATGGCATTTGAAGCTAGGCTGGAATAATTTTCTACTGATTCTCTGCTAAAATCTGGCACGTGGGCTGAAGTAGGTTTCTCAGCCAGAATAGTCTAGAGAATGGTATTTAAACAAGGCTGTGCTCAAGAGAGTTTTATGCTAAAAGTCAACACAGTTGCACCTCTAGAGTGGGACACATTTGCATCTGAGACTAAGCAACACAGTCTGTTAGGCTGCACTTTCCAAACTACATCAATGCAGAGTTTAAGGTTCAGCATTCTTCTGAATTTTCCATTAACTACTCATCTTCACCCTTTGGACCTGAAATATCTTCAAAAGTCTGGCCCTTAAGTGCTTTGTTGGAATAGTGTCAATGCTAAATGCTTATCCAGTTTTCAAATGCAACTGTAATTTTGGGCTCAAACGCTCCTCTTCAAATCAATCTGCAACTCAATTAGGTTCTGGCAAATTCATATTTAAGCCAAGTTTGCAGGGGAAAAAACCTAACAGTTAGAAATTACTGGGACTTGTCCAATGAATATGTTGTTTTGGAGTGCTGATGGTAAATAATGAGAGAATTGTTCATAAAACTATTTGTTTAAAAAGTATTAAATAATTTTTATCTCTTTTATACTCTAATATATGTGTTATTTATAAGAGATCATATCTGAAGGGTTTTTTCTGTCCTAGTGACTGTTTTTCTCACCTCCAATGCTAACCTGTGAGGAGGAAAATATTGCAAAAGGCCAAGCTATGCTGTATCCCTCCACTTCTGCTCATAGCTGTGCCTTGGATTAAGAACTTTTTGTTTGCACGCAAAACTAACAGATTTGAAGAAGGCAAATTTGAAGTTTCCCTGCAGCCTTAAAAAACGAAATTTTTTTTGTATGTATGTACACATACACAGAAGGACACATATGTGTGAGAAAGAAAGAACAAACTGAAAGATAATTAAGACAGCCCCCTTTTCACCTTGGTAACTAATGCAGATGTACTGTAAGTGGGTCAAATGTGCTGTTACATGCTTTAAACTGGCATCTGCTGTGCATTAGACTGCTCAGAGCCTGGCTTCAGGATTTCCTGTTCCCCACAGCCCCCCCTTTACTTGCCTTTCCTCCCTTTTCCCTGCATCTCTCTCCATCCTCTTACAGTCAAAACCCTCAGACATATACTCAAGCCATAGCCTCCAATATAGCTCCCATTCACCTAAACAATAATTTTCTTGGAATTAGAACTTGGTGAGGAGCACAAGATTTAGCTGTTTTCTAGCTCTTCAGTTACTCTGACCCTCCTGGATAAAGAATTGCCCACCTGCTTGTTGTTTATAGCAGTGAGGTCTTAAGGAAACCCCACAATTGCTTGAAGAGAAAATGAAGCTAATAAATTATATGGATTAAACCAGCCTGTAGGTTCTCTGATTTTATGTTTTGACCTTCTTTTGGTTATTACCTTTTTCATCAGCAGTTTTCCTCTTTATGAGCACACTGGATTTATACATTTGTCTTTGCAAGCATACCCCAGACCAGGAGAAGCTGGAAATTTACTCCATGTTCTGTCCTTCTGAGGTGGCACAATTTATCAAGGCTATTTTCTTAACCTTTCATGATTTTTGGGACTTTCAGAAAACAAAGTGGGAAAGAACAGGGCACTGTATTTTGAATGTGCAACATGGCTTGCATCTGTGAAGAGGCTTTCACAGGGGCAGTCACTGTAAAAAAGCATTAGGGACCAATATCAGCAAAACAGAGAAGGGTAAAGGATGCATGTATTTGCACAGGAAGGTTATGCCAGATGATGTGTTTTTCTCTCTTGTCCCTGCCATGCTCTGAGGCCTTTCTAACCCTGTTGCTTTAGTGCCATCCCCAAAATTTAGTGAGGACCAGGCAGAGGTTTTCAGGGGTTTGGTTGTTCTCAGCTCATCCTGCTGTAGAGGGCAGGAAAGCTTTGAGAGAATTTGACATTATGCCTTGCCATATTCTCTGGGGACATCACGCTGTCATCTCTTCCTGTGCCCAAGGGTGCCACTCCTTTGGGCAGGACGGATGCTGGAGCAATCAGCTGCTGCCTTGGGGGTCTGCACCTGCAGTACCTGCTCACATAAAGAGGAGTTTTGGACTCTTTCAGGAAAAAAGGACACCAAGAACTGCAATTCAGATATCTCCTCTGCTTTTCCTTCCTCCATCTCCTCTTATGCCTGTCTTACTACAAAAGCCAACTTTTTAAGTATATGCATACATAGTTGCCACTACTATGGCAGTTAAAATGGCTGTTGTCTGGCCAGTGCTCTGGCTAAGAACTGTTCAAATTTGCTAAGAGGATTTTATGTCTGTGAAGGTGAAACCAGGTTGATTTTAAAATTTCTCTTTCAGAAATCATTTGCTAATCTCCCCATGGCTTTCAGTGATGAGTTTGACTGGCCCCAGTTCTCAGAGATCACTGGATTTCTCAATTCCACCATTGGGTAAGCCAACAGACAGAGTGGCCAAGCCATAGCAAGTCTCTAGGTTTCTCAGAGCACAGCAAAGAAAAAAACCCAAAACTGCTTGAAAAGAAAGAGAAAAATACTATTCAGCTCTGCATCTGCTCTTTCTAAAACCAAGATCAACCCTGGATCTTGGGTTTTAAAAGATAACTTAAATATATTAGCAAGTCTTCCTGAAATTCAGGGTAGGTTTTAGAATTGGTCAAACTGTAATTTAGAAGGAGAAAAACCCCAAAGAAATAAAAGATAAACTATTTTTTTTACAAAATTCAGGGGAAAGAAATTATTGCTGAAAGTAACAAAAATCAGCCTTTCTCTTATTTTTTTTAATCTTCCTGTCTTCCTCATGTTTTCTTTTTGCTGATGAAAACAGTGGAATAAAGGGTATCCCCATGGTTATTTCATAGTGTTCCCTACTGGGAGGAAATCTTTCTTCTCCTCTTCCCACATGTTTTTGGTTTTTTTTGTATTTTTAACACATTTAGAAGGAAGTAGCAAGAGGAGAATTTGAAAGAGTCTGTGACCTAATTTGCTGCGTTAGTTTGGCTCATGTGGATGGGCAAAGTTGCAGGCATAGACAGAAAAAAATAAACTCCCTTCCAGAAGGGAAGAAAAATAAAGTCTAAAACACAAAACACCTTGAAATGCCTGCAGTTGTAACTGTGAAATTAAAAAAAAAAAAAATCAAAAAACCCCACCCCCAAACAAAAAAAAAAACAACCAAACTTTTTATTAATCATCTCTTTGGCCAGCATTAAAACCCCTTTGAATACTGCAAGATCTGTAGATACAATCATTGACCAGTGCCTGGTCTGACCTAAGTTTCAGATAATTTTTATTTTTTATGTCTAGGATAAGTCAGGAATACAGCTGAATGCCAAACCAAGCATGGGTCAAGCTGAAGAGGCTTTCTACCAGCAGAATTTAAAAGTTACCAGAATAACATTTTTTTCCCCAGAAAAATATCTGTTGCACCATATACTTGGACTTTTTGTTTCCTTTTTTTTTCCCTGTGCAAAATCCAGGCTCTCAGCCTCAGCTACACTCACACAGTATCTGCTTTAGGCAGTTTACTACTTGACAAGCCAACAGGAAACGTCTGTGCAGCCTTCTCTATCAGAGCCATGGCAAAACTGATGTTTAAAAATGTGTTACAATGCCCAGTCTCTCAGTACACATTACTTGTCTGGGCTCCAAAGAATCTGAAGCTCACAAGTGATTCGAGCTTAGAACTGCCCCTGAGGTTGTCAGTGATAGCCTTGGTCCAGTGTTCAGTTTTTAATCTCTTCCACTCCTGAAAGAAAAAAAAAAAATAAATAAACAAACAGTTGCAACCCAGATAGAAATGACTGTGTACTCATGGCTGGGAGCTTGATCTTTTCATCACCCTCTGGGCTGTTATCCTCTTCATTTGTTTTGGGGTTTTTTTCTCATTTTTCTCCACAGTGCAAAATAAAGGAGAGAACTTATAACAGCCAAGAGTAACCTGTTTTCAGATTAATCTGTCCAAGATTTATGATGTTGGGAAATGATTGCCCTGCCAATATTTCTTCTCTTTTACTTACTGTTCCATAACAACCAATTGAAAAGTCAATTTGTGAACAACCAACAGAATTGTTTTGATAAATGATGTATAACAAAAAGGTTTTTAAATGCTTTATCTGAAAGACCAGGATAAAAGTATTGTTCCTGGATGGAACAATGTCAGAGAAACTCTTCACCAGTTTACAGTTTCTGAGCAGGTATCTTTGCTTTATTTAAGCCACCCTGTTCAAGATTAAAAAGATTTAGGGCCACAAAAAGAGAGAGATGGTGAAATAGAAGCATATAACTGGGGTACTGAGTTTTTCAGAGACAAGAACATACTTAATTTTTAATATCAGCTGTGTTTTCTTCATTGTCATATGACTTTAGCAGTTTGCATTTTCTCAATTTATTTCAGAGGGTGGACAGACTCTCTGTATCTACGTTTACGCAAGAGAAATCGCTGTAATCACAGAGACTTGCAGAACATTTCCCAAAATGGTATGTTAACTTCTTTAAACTTCTTTTGTTATTATTATTTTTGACATTACTAGTGCTGATATTAATGAATATTACTAATGCTGCATTAATGAGCATGTGTCAGGAGCAATGAGAAGCCCCTTCTTAGTTGCATGCATTTCTTATGGAAAAATAAAAACCAGAACCTACTTAACTCAGCACTTACTTAACCCAGTGGGGCTAGCATCCTAATGTGCTCTCAGAACAGATTTTTAATAAGTAATCAAAGACATGAACAAAACTTAACACTGTTGGGTTTTGATTAATTTATTTTGTGGGGCTGGGACACGTCATCTTTCTATTTAAAAACACACACGTATATATACAAATATATGTACATATATATATATATTTACACATTACATTTATATGCACATTACACATATATATATATAATATGCATATAAATATGCAGTAGACCTGATCTACCTAGAATTAAGGGAAGTGTCTTGCATGGTACCCCGGTGTGCAGTGAAGAAGAGGAAGATTAATACAAGAAATAAGTGGGTAGAGAAGCAGCTAACCAGGGAAGAGCAGTGGATTTGAGAGCAAAGCCATGTCCCTCCTGCATCTCTCCTGAGGCTAATGCTGCTTAACATTTGGAGTGGTGACCTTAGAGCAAAGACCAAGGTCCATGCTTGATGGCTTCTGTGAATGATGCTAAATTAACCATCCTGGAGTGGGGCACATCCTTACACAGGAATAATTTAGATGAGCTTGGGAACAGCAGGGGCAGGAATTGCAGCAAATACATGCTGCAAAATTGTACAAAACATGCATGACAGAAGTAATAATGAGGCTTCTCTGTAAACTAGTGGCCCCATCAGCCAGGGGTGGTGGAGGGGCAAGGCCATTGGGGTGCAAAGAGAAATTCCAAGAAACCATCAAGAGTGCAGGGTAAAAGAGGAAAGAGAGTAAGAAGGTTGCAAGATGTATCAGGCATGACATTTTGTCGAGAGACAGGGAGACAGTCCTTCCTCATACAAGTCCTGATAAGACCTCAGATTTTGGTCCTGTTTATCTAAGGAGGACTGACCTTGATGGAGACACAGGGAAAGATTTTGGGGAGGATTAGGGCAATGGAGACTTCTGAAGGGATGATACAATACATTGACATTTGATCACAGCATTAATTAAAAGGTATTTCCAATTTGATTTCCTTTGAGGCATAAACACCACAGAGATGGAAGAATAGTTTAAACTGAAAGATAGTTCTGGTACAAGAACATGGGTTTTCATTAAACTTATGTCTGTTTGGGGGGAATTTTTTTTTTTCAAAAAAAGCTATCAGGAGTGAAAATCTTAAACCAGAGGAATGAAGGTGAACAAGAAATCCTGAGTTGTCAGAGGGGTTGTATGAAGGAGTGACAGTAGTCTTATAAATTGAGTTTTATGATCTTAGCTTTTGTGTCTTGGATTAGCTGATGTCCCTAACAGCAGGCTTAAAAGATACTTGATTATGCAATGATTATGCCTTTTTGTTTCTGTTGTATTTAATTAATTTTCATGCTTCAGAAAACTGGCTGCAGAAGCTTGGGAAAATTTATTTTCCTCGGGTAGATAATTTGGCTATATGGGATGTTCTTCCTTTCCAGCAGATGATTCATGCTGGCTACAAATGAGGAGCCCTGCTGTCTCTAGAACTACTTAGAAACTTATTAAATGGTTGGAAATTCCTGAAAAAAAATTTGGATCAGAAAGGATCTGCCCCAGCCCTCTACCTCCAACAAACAGATGCATATAAATATCTCTAAGGCAGGTGCCAAGAGGACAGTGCTGGAGTCTTTTGGTGGTGCTCAGCAACAGGATGAGGAGAAATGGCTATAAGATAAAATTCAAGAAGCTTCACCTCAAGATGAGGAGGATCTTCTTGACACTGAGAGTGGCAGAGCACTGAACAGCTACCCAGGGAGTTCATGGAGTCTCCCTCTCTGGAGACATTCCAACCCCACCTGAATGTGTTCCTGTGTCACCTCCTTGAGGTGACCCTGCCTTGCAGGGGGGTTGGACCAGATGATCTCCAGAAGTTGATTTCAACCTTAAAAACTCTGTGATTTTGTGAGTCTGTGATCTTACCGGGCAGAAGAGGTTGCACAGACAGGTATCATGATGCAGGGATCACTTCCAGGCTCAGGTGGGCATTTTCACGTTAAAAATTGCATTCTGGCACCAATGACACTGGCAATGCTTCTCATATGCCTTGCTCCTTCCTGTGGCACACATGGTGCTCCTGAGGCTTGGAGTCTGCTGTGAAAGTGTTTTACAACATCTTTGGTGCCACCAGTCAGGTGCTTCTGACTTTCTTGCCTGTAACTTGTAGGGCATTAGAGTTAGTGGCTCCCATCATCGCAGTCCTCCAGGTGGGCTTTCTGGTGAGACAGAATTTAAAAAAGGCCCAAACTAGATGGTCAAGGATGACTAAGCCAATGGTTCTTCTCATTTATATCCAATTCGCCTCAGTACCTGATACCCTAATTATCTTATTCTGCTCTTTTTACATTAATGGGAGTAGTATTTCATGTGCTTTTCCCAATTTCCTTGTAGATTTTTTTATAATCTCTCACTGTGTTCATCATTCGTTTTTCTCTCCACATATCCCCTTTCCACTTACGCTACAGACACCTGCAGGATATAAAAAGAGGTGAGCCTGTGTCACAGCAAAAGACTCTGCGGAAAATTAAGAAGTGAATTTAAAAAGGGAAAAATTACCAGTAAGAGAAGAATCTCAGGATATCTTCTCTAAATCATCACACTGACACTACATTGTAAAGGTTCACTTTAATTGCCTCATTTGGTGTAATAGTTTCCCAGAATGGGAGGATTTAAAAAGCTACCCTCAGTGTCAATAAAGCAAACAGCTGAACAGCCTGACCTAACCCCACCCGGGACAGCTAAACCTTCCTCTGAAAATGATGCTTTACCGCCCCACATGTGTGCAAGGAAAAGATGCTGATCTGGTGGAGGAGATATGCCGCCAAGAGCTAGAGCCCAGGGATGGCAAGCCAAGCCAGGCACCAAGAGCAATGTTCCTGTCCAACTCCCCTACAAAAACACCAGCACTGTGTCAGACTCAGCACAAAGGGACATTCCCCCACTGCTTTTCTCAGGACATACATCTTCACCATGGAGAAAGGCTTCCCCAGCTTCCATGCTAACAGGATTTCTGCCTTCCCTTTCTTAAAAAAATCCCATTATCCTCTGGAGGTGGTGGACCCTTCCCTCACAACTGGAAGCAAACCTAACCTTGATTTCTCAACCAAAACTGAAAAAAAACCCCTCAGCAGTCTGAGAATATTTGGCAAGCAACAGAGAGAGAGAGGCAGGAAAGATCCAGGACTAGATTCCAGGCTATTGAACAGTGCAAGGGTAACTGTTCTGCTTCGTCTCCTTTTCTCTCTCGAATGTTTTCATCACAGATTTCATCCTGTATCACAAAAGCTTCCTTGAAGACTCAATTTACCCATAAAAACTCCTTTCTAAAATACCCATTCGTTTTCTTGGTGTTTTGATTTGTAACTGTGCTAATGCTTTCCACTGAGCTGCTTATAACTACCTATGCTTGTGGAGGTAATACATACCCAAGATCAGCTTATTGGTTTTTTGTAAATACATTTGAATTTCTAGAGGTCTCAGTAGTTTATTTATGCAGAAACCACAGCCACAGTCCAGGGAGCCTTGTGACAGAATGGCTTAAACATAGGGTGTTCAGCTCTAACTGAAAGAAGGGCTATTAAACAGAAGAAAACCCCAACTTTTGGTAGTTATGTTCCAAGCCATAGTTTCTGAGGTTTTTGTGGGTCTCTTACCCTGCTGAAAAGAGCTTCTCAATAGAAGGGCTGGATTTTTGAATGGATCAGCAACCCCCAGGAGAGAAGCAGCAGATAGATACATTCATTTTCAGCTTGGAAGAACTGGATTATTTAAAACACAAAGGATTCCTTGATATATGCGGTTGGCATCACTGTGAGTGATAATAATAAAGGCACCACTATTAAAATGCAAAGTGTATTATTGCTACCTTAGGGGTTTATATCTTAGATCTCTTCCCCGATACCAATCCAGCAGGGATTTAATGATGTTCTGTCCACAAGTTTCCCCTCAAGAGCTGCAGGGAGGGCAGGATTTACTCCTCAAAGCAAGCTTCAGAAGCACAATGCAGAAAAGAGAAGAGAGAGATCAGGGAAGCATTGAGCTGAGAATAGGAGGAGGATAATAAAAGAGGAGAAGGAATGAAAAAAGAGGAGAGAGTGAAAATACTGAAAAATAAGAGCAAGTATAACCTGTAGGATCTCCTTCTCTGAAGTTTATGTTTCTGTACCTTGCTATGAGGTGAGCTTCTTGCAATCACAGACTTAGTCTCATCTTGACCAAAGCATAAAGTCTGGTTTTGGTTCCTTGTTTGCTATCCCTCTTGTACTGCAGGTGATGGAGCTTGATTTGTGTGCTGGAGATGGTTGGGATGAATATGCATAGCTTTTAAAGACCTTCTAATAAGTTTAATGCACAAAAGCTTTACTAAATGGGAATGCTATTCTCATTGAAAACATAAATTAAATATTACAGATGTTCACAGATGTTTAGGTGTAGCCAGCTCCTTTCCTCAAGGAGGAAAGGTTTTCATCCAACCCTTTGGGTGAATTGCTAGAATTGAACTCATCTTGGGAGGAGTGCAGCTGGCCTATTACTACTTAGAAAGAGTCTGACACTTGTGGGGAGAGCTGTGCAGGAACCCAAACACTGGTGTCTGCAGCTCTTTGAGGTGCTTTATGGTATCTTTCCCACCTCCAGTTGCCTCTCCAGAAGTGCACAATCTCTCATGCATCTTGTGATGTATCTGCCAGCCCTGCTGCAGGTGTCTTGGATACTCTGGGATGTCAAAAATGGCACTTGGTGCCTATGTTTAGGACCTGAATCAGTCCCAATGTGGTATAGCTGTGAGACACTTACTCTCTCAGAAGAGTGAGAACAAGTTCCCTTTGCAATTTATAGGAAAAGTTAAAATAGATTGACTGTTGACAAGTCAGGTTGGCTGGTTTACAGGAGACTACTATGTTCAACAGATGGGAAGAAGCTGCCAGATCTGGATTAAAAGCCAGATCCAAATAACCCTGCACTTAAAAGTATTTGATTTTCTACAGGCTGAAGTGTGCAACTCAGATAAGAAAGCAGCAGGTCCCTGGACATAGCTTTACTTCTTGCTGTCAGCACCTAAAAAGGTTACAGAGAGGAATTGTTGCTCCATTTTTACTTTTAGGGCTTCTACATTCTTGGAAATATGCAATGTAGTTTGGTTTTGCATTCAGGGTTTTTTTGTCACTATAACAATATTGTACTATTTCTCTTGTTCCCTCTATGTGTGATCAGGTGGTTCTTCAGGAAACCTCCTCTCTTTAATAAAAAGGTGAGTGCTTAATGGGATTCAAGAGCTAACTTGAGGTACAGGAGCACTGATGGAATTCTACCTCTTTGACAGAAACAAGCAAAGCACTGTGAAGATTATTTTATCCGTGAATGTTCTAAGAAGCACAGCTTCCCTTGACCAGTGTGCTCTGAAGTGCTGTCTCTTTCTTCTCTAATATAAACATTAATAAACAGAAGAAAACTGGGTTTAAGAGTGGATGTCATCATATCCATGGCCTTGAACTTGGCTCTGTTAAGCCAGTGGAGCATTTCCAGTGATTTTAGGGGAGAGACTAAGCCTTTCCATAAATCTGTGTGTTGGGTCCCCTTAACTGTGTGTAGCAATGTAGATAGACATGGGCAGGCCCACTGTTATTTCCATATGGATATAACTCAGTAGCTACTGAGTAGTGAGAGGCTGAAACTCTCCTTTTCAGATGAATTTGGGTGGGTTGTGGGTCAGCTGGGTTTGATTTAGTTTGCTTGACATTGATATAGTTTGTGTCCTAAAGGATTTATTTTTCTCTCATCCGGACAAAGAAGTAATGAATTCTTGCCCTCTAGCACTGAGATTCAAACCACATCCTGATTTGATCTTGAGTTCAATTCTACACATAGATTTAGTTGTCAGCCAAACTGAGTCTTCCTCTCCCATCTCTGATTAAAAAAATTCCCATCTTGATTCATGTCTTTGCCCCAAAGTGAAACTATTTCATTTGGCTTCTAAATAACACAAAGAAAATGGAAAGCCAGCTGGAAAAACAGTGAAAAAGACAAGTCCATGAGCAGTAAAAGGGAGAAGTGAAAATAACTTCATTTAAGTCACTTTACTAAAACATAAAACTAGAGTGAAAAAAACCAACCACCCAAAAAACCCGAAACAAAGCAAAAAAACCTCTCACAAACATAGGAACACAGTCATTTGAGCATTGGCCACATCCAAGCGGGATACTTCCAAATGTGATCTCACACAAGCATGGTGTATGACTCAGACACTGAGAGTGTATTTCCCCAATAACATAGCTCCATATTTATCTTTTAGTTTGGCCAGAAACCAGCTGTTGGACAATCCAGCCATAGTTATCTACGCTACAATTGGGAATGATGTCTGCAATGGGTAAGGTGTAAACCAAATGAACACTTATAGTAGCATAAATTTGACTTCCTTAGAGTACTGCTGACTGCCTGGACATTTGTGTCTCATTGATTTGTGCTTGTCCATTATGGCATTTTTCTTTGTTATTGGTCCATTTTTCTTAATTTTCTGCTGAAAATACTTATTTCCTTGCCTGTATTTGTCATAGGCACCTACCAGTTCTGATTTGGAGCTTACTTTTTTTCTTTCTTTTATAAGCTAGTCATAAAATGACTAATGGTATGTCTGAGGTAATTATTTCTAACTTAGCAGAGGAAATGAATAATAACAATGGGGGGGGGGGGAAGTGTTTAAAAGCATGTATATCCATCTTACCCATTGTTCCACCTCCTCACAGGAGGGAGAGCATGACTGGTCCATCATTTCTGAGTAATGACAACCTAGTCCCCTATCGAGGTCCATTTTCACCCTGTCTCCCCTTCCTGCACTCTTTGCTGTGCTGTCCTGATGAGGTGTTTTGTCTTTCTGGCTTTATTCACATCATAAACTCTGCAGGAGAATGAACTGAAGCTTTCAAAACTAATAGTTCTGGTATTACCCATTAGCAGTGCTCACAGGGACACCAAGAGGTCACTAGCTGGATGCTTCCCTTCCTCCTGGTAGTGGGAAGGCAGAAAACACCTTGCAACCAGGCCAGTGCACAGCACATCCATGCTGCAGTTTTGGTTTTGCAGGAGGCTTGAGTGCTGTTGCTAGTGCAACATTATTTTCACCATGGTCAATCTTCAGCTTTTCTTGTGCATGGAAGGAATCAATCTTACTTACACAGAGGCTTTCAAAACATTCACTTTAATAAATGCTGCACACTCAGCTAAGTTTCCTGCCAAAGGTTTTGAAAGTTCTCACCTGCAGATTGTATAACAAAGTGGGAGCTATATGCAGGCTGTCAGATATGGCCATGAAAATGGCCAAGGTTTGGTGTCCTAAAACTGCTTAACAGGCAGTTCATGGGTTGAAGCTTTGTTTGCCGGGTCCTGTGCTCCAGATGAAGATGTCCAAAGCCAGACAGGGTTTTCCTCAGCACTGCAGAAACTGAGAGCCCTCAGCTGTGGCAGAAGTGGGGCCACAGGGGCACCTTTTGGGTCCTTTCCTGGCATGACCCTCACCCCAGCCACATGCAGGCAGCACACAGAAATGACCTCCCATGAAACCTTCACCCTCTAGTGCTTGTGCTCTCTCTGCACCCCTGCCCAGAACTTCCAAATCTGCCCTCTGCACCCTGTTCCTGTCAGGGAAAAGATGCACAAATCCTCAAAAGCTGTGCTACCATGCTCTGACTGAGAGGGAAAAGCAGTCACAAGCTCCCTGGTACTTGCTGACAAGACTGTCCTGGGGATCTGTTTACTGGGAAGCTTATGGAGAGATCATTGCATCCATTGCCAGGATGATAAAGCCCCTACTGCCCCCAACACAAAAAATAAAAATTCCACCTTTTCTGACTTTCAAGGTGTCTTCTCACAGGCTTGGCCCGGGCTCTATTGTGCACATATTTAAATTCTGCTGTGTCACTGCCTTTGCTAAAAGCACCTCTTTTTCCTTTTTTTATTCCTCATTCTGCAGGCTATTCCTTTTGCTTACCCTGTCTCTAATACTGCTTTCTACTCATCTGAAGTAAAAAGAAATTTTCCAGAAATTTAAACCGTTTTGACCTTGCCTCACTCATTTGTATATTCCAAAACCTTCCAGGGCAGTATTTAATGCTTGCTTGAAACTCTGATTTTTTTTATCCCAGCATTCACTATCTGGCAGAGACACTTTTGTCTGCTCAAATTCTCACTGCTGTTTTCTGTCTGTTTTCTTCCAAAACATTCACAGCATCAAAAGAGGCTATCAGGCTGTAGTGATCCCTGTGACTCCTGCAAGGAAAGATGCTACAGTTTCTGTAGCATCGTGCTGTTTCCATTGAGGGGGATGGACAGCAGAGAGAGATTTGTTTCAGTGTCCTGTTACTGTGTAGTTGCCCTGGCTCTGATGTACCTAACAGAGGTTACAGGGGATGCAGAGCATTTGATGGGCTTGACTCCAAACCTGGGGCTTGGCAAATAAAAACCTCTTCAAGGACAGCTCTAAACTGCAGTAAGACAGACTTCCTGGCCTTATCCTGTATTTTGGCTTCAAAAGAGGGCGGTGTGCTGAGCATACTGGAGACACAGCTCTTCCCAAAGCACTGTTAAAATGCAGGTATTTCTTCCCATGTGAAGAGCAGGGCAATGAGTAATGGGGATGTTTCTAGAGGGAAAGGATAATGAAACTGGCAGCCTGTGTTACACATTCCCCGTAGTCTCCACACCATGGTGTCCAAACAGGGGGGTGAGAAAAATAAAGACAGATGGAATGGTATCTCTCAGCCCACTGAGGTGTAAATAGGGGATACAGAGACCTAGCAGAAAAAAAAAAAAATCAGACAAGAAAATAATGAGCACCAGAAGTCTCAAATGCTGCACAGTTAACGCAAATATTAGTTGCATTTTGGGTATGACACCATTTCTCCAGCCTCTCCTTCACACCTCTGCACTTATGGCATCTGCAGCAAACAGCGAGGTGGCAGCAGCAAAGCGGGGTGAGCAGCAGCCCACCGTGAAAGGAGCTTGCACAAAGTAACCCCAGTGCCAGCAAGAGCATTGTGCCCCTTTATGGTACAGCTATCAGCACCAAAGAGCTGCTGCACCCCTCCTGCCCTAAAAATAGTGTGTGAGCAGGCTCCTGTAGCCCTCATGCCCTGGGCATACCAGCCCTGTGCATCAAGCCCAGGGGAATGAGGTGAGGGTACCACAACAGGCCCTGGTGCTCACCCAGGCACCTTGGAGTCCTTATGGCAGAGCCAAAATTGAACATGCCTACAAGGTTGCTTTCTTCTAATTCAGATTTAATTTCATAGCCTGGCAGATAAAAGAAATGTGAAGGCATATCTGCAGGACTTCAACACTGCATGACAAAAGAAAGTGGAATTATGAATGTCATATTAATTTTGGCTTGTGCTGACATGTTTACTTGTGGTAGAGGCCTTACATCAGACCACTATTTTGAAACCAAGTGCTGCAACATCTGTAGGTGAAATGAAGTCATTTCAGAGCAAATCCACAGTCTTATCTCAAAAGTAGCTTGATTTGGTGGCTGTCACAAGCATAAACCTGAATCCTAATACTGTTTTTCAGTTCTCCCTGCTAGAAAGTCTCAAAGACTTCAGCAACACAAACTGCATTAAGATAAATTTCTGGGCCCAGGAAACTCACCCAATTATTATTTTGTGTGCAAAATGCAGCTCAGTGAAGAATCCCAAATCCTTCTAAGGGAACATGGTTCTCCCACACAGGATTCAGCATCCATTTCCCCTCTCTGAATCTAAACATTTTGAATGCCTCAAGACAGAGCAAGAGTGCTTTGGAAAGCTCCTGCTTCTATGGTGTTCACTGACAAGAAATCTGACCCAATTCAGCTTGCTCAGCACTGCAAGCATCAAGTTTGCCCTTCTCTTACCCCTGGAAAGCCAAGAAGGAGATGAAAGGACTATCCTAAGGAAAGGACCTGGATGGAGCCTTCTGGCTGCTAATGTGATTGCTTTTCTTACAGCAAAGAGCACAAGTAAGAGGACAAAACGTGGGAATCACCAAAACAATGAGGGTGGTCATTAGTGCAACCTTCTTGCTTGGAAGGACATCCCCTGTCTTTCTTGACCTCACTTTCTGAACACCTTGTTCAGTTGGGCCACATCACCAAGACAGAATGAAAACTGTCCCAAGACCCTGCTTTCCAAGGTGGATGGATCCTTCTAAGGTTTTGTGTTGCTGAAATGGCTCCCAAGGTATTAAGGAGTCTTTTTTCCCAGCCCCACAACCAAAGAAGAAGTCGTGGTTTTCAGCCTCAGCTCTGGTTTTCAAGGTTGTTTATTTTATCTAAGAAATTCTTTTTCTGACCCGCTGAGGTCTGTCTGGCAGGTCGATTCATGGCACACTGACCACCCTCAGGACGGTGTTAGTTTTTTATACTAAAAACTACGTGTACTTTATTTACAATAATTTTCCAATACCTATCACCTATGTTAGACAGTCTGTCTCTACCCTAAACCAATCCAGAAGTGCCACCACCACAGCAGAAGATGGAGGACAAGAAGAAGGAGAAGAAGAAGAAGAAGAAGAAGAAGAAGAAGAAGAAGAAGAAGAAGAAGAAGAAGAAGAAGAAGAAAAACAGGACACTCCCAGATTCCTCCATCTTGCCTCTTGAACCCCCATTCTAAATCCCCAAAATTCTACTTTTTAACCTTGTGATAAATTCACTATCATTCTACTCAAACACTTGTCGCTTGTAAATCTTCACACAAAGTTGATAATGGTTTCCATGGGCTAAAATCAGAGGCACAGGTGTCTTTGACTCCGTGCCAAGGTCTCTGGGCGCCCTGCTAGGGTCTCAAGTCCTCCAGGGCAGCCAGAGGAATGTCCTGGGTTCCAATAGATGCTCTCTTGATGGGATGAGACAACCTTCTCAGGGCTGTGTCCCCTCTTGCTGCCAGCCCCTGCTATGGACACGTGCACCATGAGAGCACAGCAATAGCTCTCGGGTGGGAGAGTGCGTGAACGCTTTTTCTGTAATAAAGTGGTTGCTATAATAACATAACTAGAGCAGTGTTCTCCAGGCAGCCTGGGGTGGTTCTGCTTGTTTGTTTTTCTTATATAAATTGAAATGTATTTCAACTTTAGGATTTAATTTCCCCTCACACTCCTGCAGCATTTACAGCTAAATACAAGAGGGAAAGGATAAGCCTGAGCTGGGGAATCTGGATTGAAGAGGTTCTCGCCTGACAATGAGTCACAAAATGTGGGCATTCAGTCCATGTGGAACACTGACACAGCTCCTGTACCCCAATGGACTATTTTAATCTTAGGTATCACCTCTCTCCAGGCTCACACATTTGTCCAGACCCCTCTCCTGCCCTCCTGGAGAGCTGTAGTAAGAGGTGTATGACATGTGTATGACATCTAAGCTACCTTAGATGTTCCTACATAATCAAAGAGTATGTTAAAGGTAAGGTATGTACAGGAACCCATGGGGAAAGAAGTCCTAAGAGCATGTTGAAGGAAAGGTATGTACTCCAAAGAGCACATTGAAAGTAAGGTATGTACAGGAACCCATGGGGAAAGAAGTCCTACTTTCACCCAGCTGTGATGAGGGATTGGTTTTGCATTACTTCTTTGCTTGCTTTCTCTCTTCTTCTACTTCTTCCTCACTTATTGAACAATAAGTGCTTTGGTTTGGTTTTTACCTTGACCCCCATGTTTTCTTGCTCTTTTCTTCCCCTGTCTCACTGGGGAGGAAGTGGAGGAAGGAAAGCAGGTAAGCAGCTGTGTGATGCTTAGCTGCCCACTGAGGTTAACCCACAGCTGGAGTCCACTCTATAAAAAAGGGATTCATTTGTCTGTTTTTAGCAGAAAGATGGGGTAATGCTGAGGGAGGGAGGGAGGTTTTTATATCACATCTGATTTTGGCAATGACAAGTGAGAGACATCACAGCATTTTTCTAATGTTTTATTCAGCTGACTTAATGTGGAAGAGCAGCAGACGGAGAAAATGACACTGTTTCAGGTGCCCTTTTGGAGACACAGTATTCCTGACACAATGTCCTGTTGGCATCCTCTCCTTTAGGGAACGTGACACACTGGCCCACATGACCACACCCAAAGAAATGCTCTCCAATGTGGTGCAAGCTCTGCGGTACCTGGACACCCATCTTCCAAACGGCAGCCATGTGATTCTAACAGGCTTGGTGGATGGTCGCTTCCTCTGGGATAACCTGCACAACAGATACCATCCTCTAGGTAAATTTGAGGTGTTGTGGGGTTCCTCCTGGTCACCAGCACAGTCATGTTGGCTTCTCTCCCTAAAAAATCTATGAATCCATTGATGACTTCAAACAAACCTGACAGAGTGGAGGAGATCTGAGAAATATGAGGCAGATATTGGCTGTGCTGCAGAAGTAGGAATGACAGCTCTTACCATTTCCAGTGCAGGACAGAATAGACCCCTATTCTGACTGGTTCCCTCACAAGCCATACCCACCCAGATCCAAACCAGGTTCAACACATTTTGATGGTGCAAAAAAGCTGTTCTACCACAGTCTTGGCCCAAAATTGTGGCCAGCCTGCCTGCATTGCATCCTGATTGTTGTTACAGGTGGAGATGGGCATTTGGTTTACACTCACTGACTGGTGGATGTTGTATTAAAACTGAATGTGGACCAAGGCAAAAGATTAGGTCAGAGGGTTCCAAATGACTTTTTTTATATTAGAGAAATAAATTTTCTGCCAGCACTGGGTGCCTGGCACCTCCTACACTAGCTATATGTGATGATTGAAACCTCATACTGTGTGCAGGCATGTTTTGGGACATTCCCTCAGAGTGTAAAGTGCTTTGGGGCATTTTTTTTCAGAGATTTGGAGGCTACCTTTGGGATCCTGTCATCTCAGAGTGTGAATGGCACAGTACCTCTGACCATTAACAGACCACTCACTCCTTGGCTTTCTAGACCAAAAGCACGTACTCACTTGTATTGGAGTAAAAGAATCTTTTTTGCATCTGACAGGCAGGAAGTTGTTGTCATAATGGTTCTCACCAGCAAAGAGAGAGAGAAGCTAAATCACATCATTAAAATGGTAGATTACAACTTCAGATGATTTTGGCAACCACTGGGTAACACAGCTTGCAGCTGTGTTGTGGTTTCCCCAAGGTTCCCTAGTAATTACCAATGGGTTCACATCTTTCCCATTTCTATTCCTATATTTTTCTCTCATAACCACTATACTAGTACCAATAAAAAAAAATTTTAAAAACTAAAAAGAAAAATCTTACCCCTTTCAAGGCAGGGGAAACCTGTCATAATTATTTTTAGTCACATAAAACCATTTCTTCCCTTGAGTGCATGTTTATCACAGTGACAGTTCCTCTGACTAGGTATCTAATTATCACAGACAACACGTAGCCAAATCAGGAGTGATTAACTATAGGATCAGTTGGAAAATTTTCAGAGGGGCTGATTTGCCTTGGAGGGACCCAATTAATCCTAAGCAATATGTTTTGCAGCAAGGGATCCCTTCCGGCACATCCTCCAACAGGCTGTGAGCAGTTTTCCCCATTTGGCTGCCACTCAGCCATGACCAGACATCAATCTGTCTTTCTGCCAAATCCCTGGTCCCCACAACAGCCCATCCCAGGGCCTGATGCTTCAAGCTACAGAAATCTGGAACATCCAAGTAGCCAGAAGTGTTCCTAGATCTTTGAACTCCCCACCTTTTGCTTTCTGGGCAGCTGGAACTGCTGCTGGGTGACGGGCAGCTGTGTGAAAGGCAGGAAACACATCTGTATCAGGGAGCCTCTGCAAAGCAACCTGAGAAGCCCATTTCACTTGGGAGAGATTATACTTTGCAGTTCCTAAAAACAACAATAAGAAATTCCTATTTCAGCACTGCAAAAGTATCAAAGCCTGATGGGATGATCAGAGTACTACAAATAATACAACTAATACAAAAAAATGTGGCCATTTAAATCTCGTCTTAGTTGTAGTTACCAAAGAAGCAAAAAGATTGATAAAATAGATCATTCTCTCAGCCAGCCAGGCTATTGCATAGCACAGTGAATTTTATGGAATATTAGCTGGGTGCTTGACTTGATGCTCAAATTTTCTCACCCACAGAAGCATATCCACTTCCCTCCATGACAGCAAAATTGTTTCTCCCTTTTAAGGCTAACCTCTGTGAAGTAAATGCAAAACTCAGAGTGTATACAGGCACCCTTCAGCTTTGCAAACCCTGCATTTCTTTGGTGGGTGAGAGAAAGGTTAATAGGGAAATATCAGCCATGCACTTTGGAGGCTGGCACAGGCTGTGATGACTAACCCCACACGTGAGACAAATCACCTATGAAAGGCAGCAGAGGGATGCAGGAACAGCAGGTGTGGGGCTCTGCACATTGCAGGGACACGGGCACCTTAGCAGGAAGGATGCCTTGATGCTGCCACATCTATTGCACCCCAGCTCTGGTGGTGGGAGGGTCCCCTGGGCGTTGGGTGTGTGGTGAGGCTCTGGGGGTGCCTCTCCCCACCCAGGAGTGTAAGGCACAGGAATGCATAGGTGTGCAGAATGAAATCACATTTGGCCATTGGGCACACGATGTTTGGCTCCCTGTGCTTTGCAGGACAACTGAACAAGGATGTCACGTACAGTCAAGTCTACTCTTTCCTCGACTGCCTCCAGGTAAGGTCTGCAGCTGTAGCTTAGGAGCCCCCCTTTCATCTTGTTCTGCTGCTAAAGCCCCTCTCCTCATGCCTGCCCAGGTGAGCCCCTGCAGCGGCTGGCTGACCCCCAACGAGACCCTCAGGAATCTGACCTCAGAGGTAAGTCTCAATGGGGCTGCAAGGGGATCACCCCAGTGCTCAGACACTCTGCCCTGGGTCTGAGGAGAGAAGCCCAATTGCCTCAAAGGTAAGATGTCAGCACAGGTTTTTTTCTTTCAAAGGTGAGGAGAAGTTGTGGAAACATCCACACTTATTCTTTCAAATGCCTCTCAGGCTCTGGGAGGCAGCATGCTCAAGTTAAGGGATTTGTAAAGGTATTGCTGTTACAACCTCTCAGATACCCAAATTTATGCTCAAGGGATGTGATCTCCCTGAGACAGAACTGTTCAGGTCCATGTTCTTTTAGAAGAAAATGTGCCTGATAAGAAAGGAAAGGCTTTTGAATCATGTGAGCTGTTGGTCTGACAAGCCAGCTGCATAGATTTTTCTGGCTGTAGGATCAGGTCCTGAGAGCAAGAGCCTTACCCTATTTTCATTTGAGATTTGTGCTAATCTTCCTCAGACACATTTCTGTGGACTTAATCACCAGATGGTGTGACCAGGGAGCATCCAGGCTCAGTGCAGGAATGAGAACAGACAGAACAGAGATGTCTTAAAACTCAACCTAGAAATCTGGCTGCAGAAGTGAATGATACATAAAAACAGCCACTTATTTTCTTATGATACAAGCTGATATTTAATCCCAGCAATCCCCTGCAGCCATGTAAAAGGAGCCAGTAACCAAATGTTATGAAAGGTGTCGTCCTTGTGTTTGGTTGTATTAATGTTTGCATTCACTAAACAACAAAATATGACCTTAATTTCACCAAAGCTTACATATGTATTTCATTTTATGCCATGTCCCCCTTGACAGGGGGCCATTAAGCACATTCCTAAACCTTTGCAGGACTGCAGCTTATATATTCATACCAACAATACAGAACATAGAGTACATGTAACTTCTGTCCATGAACAACGCATATATCTGCAGGGTATGAATTAATCATTCTGAGCCCCTGTCTGAAACTAATTGTCTATGTTATTATCCAAACTGCACAATTTAAATATTTAGGAGATCCTGATCTCTGTTATGGCTGCAGAAATTACACTGAATGTATCAGGCAGACGTTCAATGGTGGTAATTTACTCTTCTGAAAGTAAGGGTGGAATTTGGTCTGCATAGATAAGCATTATCACCCCCAACTTAGTAATGGCAAGGATAATAGGAAAAGAGGGCATTTCTTTTGTAGAAAAGTTTTGAATTTCTTTAAGAAAGAGCTCCAAAAGCGAGAAACTTAGAATATTTATATAAGTGTAGGGGCACTACTAAAAGCAGTCTCCAGTGAAATAAACATATGCTGCAACAAACTTACCAAATCAGCTGAGACCTCAGTGCAGTCCGTGAGGATGAACTGGGTACTCCAAAGGCTGGTGGTGCTTATGCAAGTCCACGTTCTGATGAAGAGCCTCATTTCACCTCCAGTCTCCCAGAAGCAAGGGCAACATTAGCTTTCAAATTCCTGCCTGCACATCAGTGACAAAAGCTGAATCCATGCAAAGCAACATGAATAGCAATGAACAGTCATTAAATCATTTGATTTTTGCAGAGAGCATTACAACTTTCCAATGTCCTGAAAGAAATAGCAAGATCTGAGAAATTTGCCAACTTTGATATTTTCTACATGGATTTCCCACTGAGACAAAGTAAGTTGTTTTTCACCCTGTCTTTCTCACAAAGCTTTTACTCAAGTTCTGGCTTGCTGATATGCTCCTCATATTTTGGCTCTATACCAGTAGAAGGGCAATACAGTCAGTTAGCCTGGGTGACCCTGCTGTCAGGGCTATGGCCAAGGATGTATGCTTAATGCCAGCTTCTCCTGGCTTCCATGGTTGCAGTGACCAGGCACCTTTCCTAAGACAAGATCCCACCACTGCCTTGGGAGCTACAGCGTCCCCACTAGTCCCAGCTGCTGGCACCCACCACCCCAGTGATGCACAGCACATTGGCCACTTCCTCTTGGGTAGCAAAGTGACAAGGACAAGAGATGTGCCTCTGCTAAGAAGGCCTCCTGCTTGTCTACTGCAACTTCTCAGGCTGATGAAGAAAAAAAAGAAATCTCAAACCATATTGGTCTGTAAGGTTTGGTTTTATTTTTGAACATTGCTTTTAAAGCAGGTTTTTAGGCTGGAGATGTATACCTGCAGTGGTCAGAGTAGTCTTCATGCTGCCTCCTCTGGGGTGAGCAGCGCCTTGGGAAGGGGATCTTTCATCAGCCATTTCCCTGCCTCAATAACACAGCCACCCTCTCACTGTTCCCTAAAGTAGAAGCACCTCTCCCAGGAATAACTGGCATATTTCCTATGTTTCTTTAAACACCTACATACTACTGTAACTTTTGACTTGAAGAGCTTACAAAACTTGTCCTTCTGTGATCTTTAGTGACATTAGGTAAGCGCATTACCTAAATCACTTTCTTCTGAAACTGACACTTAAAAATAAATTAAAACACCTGGGAAACTTTTGTCATTATGCATGAGCGTGAGCAGACAGTGTCCCTGTGGGGCTGGGGACCAACACCTGTCCTTGAGTCCCTGAATCAACTCTGCTTACCTTTCAAGATGCACAGCGGCGGTCCAGCTTGAGGCAACACCCAGCATCAGCTCAAATTCATCACAAGGAGAAACTCACTCCTTCTTTTTAAAAACAAGGATCAGCATGAAATGAGTGAATGAGTTGGGCAACCAATTACAAGTAGATAGACAGTGTAGACAGTGAAGGGAAAGTAGGAAAACAGCTTTTTTCCAGGCTGGATGTAGAAAATTTCTACATCCAGCCTGGATCTCCCATGTTACAACTTGTCTCTCCCTCCCCCAGTGTGCGCTGCTGTGAAGAGGCTGGCCCCATCTACATTGTCTTCCCACAGGCTCTTCCCTGGAATGGACCATCCCTGTTCCTCAGCCTCTGCTCTTGGGGCAGGAGCTCCAGCCCTCCCCACCTTGGGGCGTCTCCCAGATAGCCTGAATGTTTACATTCAAAAAAAGAGTATATAATAATTAGGAAAAAAGCTTGATCTTCATTTCTTTGTTTTTATGTTCACATAGAGAGGTAGTTCCATGTAGTCCTTATTGAAAAATTTTGTCTGGGGACTGTATTTTAAATCCCAGCATGCAGACATCTAAATCCAAAGCCACAAAGGGACAGAAGCACCCTGTCAATGCTTTAAAGTGTACTTCTCTAATGCTTCTCCCCATTAGTGCTTAGCTGTCCTTGAAAGCACGAAGCAGCCGCATCACGTAAGATTATTAAAAAAAAAAATCTCCTTTTGCAGCTAAATCCCATCAAAATTCACAAACTTATTTTATCCTACATGACCCAATTCAGGAAGCTGGTTCTGGGTCTCATGAAGACCATATGGAGGAGGAGGAGGTAAAGAAGTGAGGATGGGAGAGGTAGACTTTCTGTCCAAAAGTTTCTGTCAGAGAGGTGGGCTCCACTGTCAAGTTCATTCTCATAGCAGAGTTTCAAGGGTGTCCAAGTCTCCTGGTGGCTTTTGCCTCAGCTACTTAATATTTAACAAGTCATTAGGATTTGGAATGAACTACCTGCTGGGTAGGCAAATTACTTTAATAAGTTAAATTACCAACTTTAGTTAATTTATTTGCTTTCACAAAAGGAAACATCTTAATATAATTTGCTGTTCTTGATTACATTGCGTTAAATAAATGAAGTAAACAAAATCACACACGCATATACAAACATCAGCTTTGAAAGACACTTTGCAAAATTTCCTGCAGCCCTGGAGCCAAGGATTCAAGTTTGCCATCAGGAGAGCTGTCAGATCACGAGTGTGCTCAAAAGCCAGCTAAGGCTGCTGACCTACTTTTCAGGTCTCTTTCTGAAGGAAGCAGCAAATCCTCCCCTAAACTCTCCAGACATCAAATATTTAGCAGTGGTTACACACTGAGTACATAGATTTCAGGCTGGCCTGGGCATATATATGTACATAGCAGCTCCCAGTTTTCTCCGAGTAAAATTTGAGTACATTAGCATTTATTCTAGATTTAGGTGGACACTCAAGCTCACATGTTGACCTTGACTAAAGAAATTAGTGTTTCCTTTATGAAGCAGTGGAATAAAGAGGGGGATAGGGGTTGCTTGTTATGCCTTTTCCTTGATGTAGATAAGAGCAAACTCTAGTCCAGTCCAGCCAAGGCAGCAAAGCATCTCTAAGACAAGCTCTGGACATACTCAGGTGGTGGGTATTTGCTCAGCTGCTCTAGGATTTTTGGAATTCAGGTATAACAGTATAAATTGACCTATCTTGATACATATCTTACTTCCTCCTCTGCTGTTTCTGGCACTGGAACAGTAGTCTCTCTATAGATGAAACTAAAACACAGTACACAGCCTTGTACTCCATGTACAGTATCACATATAAGGGGTTGGGTAAGTTCTCTGTGCATCTGTATGTGCACTGCGTGGTGGAATCTAACGTAAATAAATATGTGTTATGCCCAACATACTGCAAATTTGAAACAAACCTACAAGCCCCATGTCTTCAAACAGGTTACTTTGGGCACTGCCTGAAGCATCACAAGTGGGTTTCTACAGTCAAAGCAGGAATATCACCTTTCTGTGAATTAGAGTTAGCATGGGGACCCAGACATCACTTTTTGACACAATAGCCAGGGTCCAAAAACCAGCAGTGAGCCCAGATCAAACTGTGGTGCTTGAATGGAGAACATTTTCCTCCTGACAGGATGCTTGCATAATGCTATTAAGAATTCTTAATCTGTCATTATGAAAGGAATTATTGAATTTACAGTGTGTTAATGCCATATCCACTAGTCCCATGTTTGATCACTGCACAGCCCTTTTGAAGAGAGAAAGCTTTTTACTTCTCTAATGGCTCCAGGGCTTACAGCACAGCATCATTTGCATTGAATGTCACGCTTATGTAATTCAAAAGGTTATTTTGTTGGAGTTGAAAAAGACCACTTGGAAGATAAGTAACCAAAAATGACAGCCTGTTCATGCAGATTTCAGCCCATGTGAATATTCTGTTACCATCTCTTTCTCTAAAAAGTGCTGTTTTCTTGATCTCTACTTTTTCTTTTGCACTGCTGAAGATGCAACTAACATGGGAAATGCAAAAGTGTTAAATCAGTATTAAATAATTTACAGGTTTACTTGCTACAGCATCCATCTTAGTTGGGAGGGAAAGTGAATTGTTTTACAATCATTTATGTTCAAAGCACTTCCTTGCATAAATATCGCAGAGGAAAAAAAAAAAAAAAACCAATAAAGCCTTAAATACTGCCCCAAGGAGAGGGGATTGTACACACTATAGGCTCTGACAACTCTATGCGAATTATCATAATCTTCACGCAGAGCTGTCGCGTGCCTAAAAACACCAGCGATGCTTTGAGGAGGAGGGGGATATGTCTCGGGGCGGTGTCTCCGCGCTCCCGGGTGATAAATCCCTCTGCTTGCGCTCCTTGCAGCGGCCGAGGAGTGGCGCAAGATGGGAGGCGAGCCCTGGCAGCTGATCGAGCCAGTCGACGGCTTCCACCCCAGCCAGGTAAAAACCCGGCCTCAGGAGATGGGTGGGAGCAGGTGGGATGTGGGATCATGTGGGGTTCCGGTGCCTATTGCTGCCCCAGGCATCCAGCTGGCGTGCCACAGGGATGCAGATTTAGGGAATCTGTCTATTTTAAAGGAGAGAAAGTCATAGAATCATTTAGGTTGGAAAGACCTCTAAGATGATGGAGACTGCCGGGTCCACCAGTAAACCCTGCCCCAAAGCAGCACATGTTGAATACCTCCCAGGATAGTAGTGTACCCACTTCCCTTGGGAGCCTGTTCCAATGCTTGGCAACCCCTTCCCTGAAATGATTTTTCCTAATATCCAATCTAACATCCCTCTCCAGTGCAGTTTGAGGCCATTTTCTTATATCCTATTAATTGTTTCATGGGAGAAGAAACCACCCCCCACCACATCTCAATATCTTTTTAGGTTGTAGAGAGCACTAAGATCTCCCCTCAGCCTCCTTTTCTCCAGGCTAAAAAACTTCTGTTCCCTCAGCTACTCCTCAATAAGCCTTGTTCTCCAAACCCTTCCCCAGCTCTGTTGCTCTTCTCTGGACAAACTCTAGCATCTCAGTGTCTTTCTTGTTGAGAGGGGCCCACAACTGACCACTGGATTTGAGGAGCAGCCTCACAAATGCTGAGGATAATCACTGCCCTAGCCTTGCTGGCCACACCATTGCTGATACAAGCCAGGGTGCCTTCTTTGGCCAATTTAAATGACAGCTGTAGCCCAAGAACCAATATCTCCGATATTTCTGATGGCTGCACTCTGCTCTGAGTCCTGCAAGGAGTTTGCCTCTTTCCCTCACTAACCAGTATCGTGACCAAACAGGTCTTAATGCACAAAAACTGATCCTTGCTGCTTAGGCTGGCCAGCTGCCTGCCCAAACACCCGTGGGAGTTTTGCAGGATCAGGACAGTAAGGCAGCACTGCAGAAACCAGACAGGCCCCCACCAGCCCTGCTGCTGCCCTGCAGCCTCTGAGACTGAAGGTTTGCCTGTCACAGTCTGGAACAAAGATTCTTTTTGAAGTTATACTTTTAAATTGCTTCTGCTCAGCATCTACATCTTATTACTTTTTCACTTGCTTGCTTGGCCTCCGAGGACAGGTTGAAGGAGAAGGTTTACAGTCTGTTTATTACAGAAATAAACAAAGGGGAAGGAGAAGCAGCTGCTCCACTGTAAGTCCTTGCTTAGGTTTGGTAATCTAGCGTGAGGTTGCCTGGTTCCCACCATGCTCACTTAAAATTAGGGGTTTTTTGACAAAAACACATGGAGAGTGTTCTGCAGTCAGCTGCAAACAAAGCCAGTTGGTTTTCTATACACCACCTGAAGGTGTCAAACACATGTGCAGAGAAAAGCAGCAGTCAGTCTCCTTTGCAAGCAAACCCCACCACACTGCCCAGCCACTTGGTAGCTCCCCCTGCTCAGAATTATGGGGGGATTTTATGGGCCAGTTTTATGTTGTGGAATAATGCCCTGCATGTGTTGACTCCAAAAACCCCATCTCCATATGACCCAATGTGATGCTGCTTTCCACACTGGGAAAGAGCAGTCAGTGGAGAAGCACTTCCACAGGAGTAGGGTGCAAGCACTGATGGATTCCAGCATTTCAGCAGCTTCTCCATTGACTGTTCTGTCAATTAAGATAGGGGAGACCTGCAGGGGGAAAGTCCAAAGGGAAAATAGATGCTTTAGGTGCTATCTTTTACACTCATGTTAGTCACTCGGGGCCATACAGTGCCTTGCTTAGCCTTGCCAAATTACAAGATCCTCCTGTTCAAAGAGGGACTCCTACATAGCAAAAATTCCTGCCTGTCTACTTTACAAGTACCAGGAGACAGCTGCATAAAAGTATGAATTCACAGCATGGGGATGTGGAGAAAGTGTGCCTTGATTTTTTGCTGCAGGCCTTTTGCAAGGAAGCAATTAGAGAAAACCTAGCAAATGAAATGAGAGTAAAAACAGTGAAGAAATAAACCCCATTCCCAACCCTTCCATCATGTGGGGAAACTGCACTACAAAGTCTGGAGTGCAATGGAAACATTTGCATTATTTTCTTTGCATTATTTTCCTGTCTTTCCCTGGCCTAAGGCTGGCCTGAGGTTTCTTATAACCCCCCCCCCTTAGCACCAGGCCACAGTGGGAGCCAGGCTTGTCATATCACAGCTTTTCATACAGCCCCCGGCCCACATCCTGTATCCCACCAGCAAGGTAGCAAGGAGTTGAAGGCAGCAACTACTTAACAGGATCCTTCCTAGGCCACAAGAAAATTACAAAAGGACATTGAAGGGCAGCTACAAACCTGCTTGCAGCCCCCAGAGTGCTGAGCTACAGGATGCAGTCAAGCACTGCCATATTTCACTCCCTCTGGACCTGGCATCCTGCAGTGGTTATGATCTCTCCCTCCTGCTGCTAGCATGACGTTAATGCTTTTATAGGTACATTTTCCTTTACAGTCAAGGTGCCAGCTGTAGATATGCCTCACTTCAAGTGAGTTATTGTCCTCCTAGGTTTTATTAATTAGCCTTATCCAAACATCCACCATTGTAAATCCATTTTTCTTTTCCTGTTAGAGAAGTCTGTTATCAACATACCACTGTTTGGACTGAGATGTTGCACTCTGCCCCAAGAGTAACTCTCTTAATAAATAGAAGGGGAAGTATGAGCAGAGACTGCTATTTTAGAGTATTCTTAAGGAAGATGATAAACAATTCACTCACTCCTCATACAAGTTTTATTTAAAGTTTTACTTTCTCCTGACACAAATGCCTCTGGCCAGGTATGGGTTTTGTAGCACACAGAGCTGCCTAGCGGGAGAGGATTGATTCCATGCAGCTTGTCAAGTGAACAGAAGCTCTTGCTTCCATCCCTGCAGCTATTCCCCACACCTCACAGGCAGCTTGATAAATACAACAGATAAGATACTGAGCCAGCGCATTTCTGCTGAATTTTCCCTCTGTAGATATTGAAGCACCTGACAAATATTTTCCAATTTTTAGATCGAGAAGCACTCCAAGGAAAGCATAAACACCTTAGCTCTTGCCTTCAATGCAGAGAAATTTTGCAGTTTGGGATGAAGGAACCCCTCTCTGTGCCCTTTTCAACCCAAGGTTGAGCTGGCAAGTTGTGATTACTAGGTGATCCCTAATCACTGTGGTACAGCAATGGGCAGGATAAGGTGGTGTCTGTTGTCAGCCTCTGAATTTCACCTGCTGTTTATCCACTGTATCTTTAATTAAAAAAAAAAAAAGTTGTCTGCTGGTATAAACAGGGCAGAAGCAGATGTCAGCACATATATCCAGGAGTCCAGAGGTCCAAACATTCTGGAGGGATGTGGGAGGGAATTGAACCTTTGTAACTAAAGCTTGCATACCTCGCAAGGAGAAGGAAAAGAAAATAAGAAATAAAAGGCCCCACTTTCCCTGTCCCATAAGAGCTATGGCAGTTTTTCATGCATTGGAGAAAGGCTAGGTTAGGCACTCAGGCAGGAAAAACTAGCCCCTATGGTCCCCACTCCAGGCAATATTTTATATGAAAAAATTGTGAAAGATGGGATAAACACCAAGTACTGATTTGTTGAGTTGGGCCCAGAATCACATTCTCTTCCTGTAAATCTCTTGTGGGAAAAGGGTTTTCCTGCATGTTTTTTTTTTAAGTTGCAAAACAGGAGGGAGCAAACAAAACACTCATAATTGGCATAATTGCATTTCAGTAAAGTTTCAAAGCTAAAATTTGCCTCCATAAAGTTTTTTTCCAAAACACCCAGGATGGAGGTGGAGGAAATACACACTATTTACTTTTAACACCTAAAAGTAAAGTGATCCACTCAGTCCTCCCAAGTTCCCTCTAGAGTATTTTTGAGACACCATTCACCAAAGTCCAGCTTGGTTGTCCTTGGAAAAAATCTGACTTTCCCTTCCCAGTGACTATAGAGGGAACCCAGGGATTTTCTTCAGCATCTTCTCCTTTACTACAAAATTTCACTGCAAATCCTTGTGAATGCCAGATGGCTTCAAGGACACCAGGCTCCTCTAGAACAGTCGATTGCTTTGTTTGGATGACAGGGCCATGCATTTCAACAGGATCCTGCATAAATGGCTCCATTTCTTGCTTTTGTGATGTTTCCAGGGAGAATGCAAAAGCCCTGAGCATCACAAAATGGAACCAGAGACGCTTGGAAGATTCTTAATGTTTATGTACAGGCAGGAAAGCACAGCTTGAGTGTGATTAGCTTCTCCTATTTTCTTCCTTAAGTCATAGCAAAGCATGTTCCAGCCAGAAATAAAGTGGAAAAGCTGAAGTGACGCATATCAGATGAGTTGGGTATTTACACTTGGCTGAGAATCATGCCTATCACCTGTTTGGTGCAGAAGGGGAAAGCAGATAGCCAGAAGCTGCTGAAAAACCACAGCTGCCTCCCAGTTGCAGTCACCTAGAGCTCTGTGAGGAATGGGTAATACTTCCTTTAAAAACTTGCTTAGGGGTTGTCATCTTCACAACAACAACAAAAAGATAATTGCAAAGCTTATAAAAATTATACCACGTCTCAAAGTACAAGAACTCTGGAATTTAAAAAAGACCTGCAAGAAAGCAATTTCCAGAGTCACAAATCCTTCTCTGTCTGCTAAACTACTCATCCAGAATTAATTATTGAAATCATCCAGACGTCAAGAAATTGTGTGCACAGAACCTAATTCAATTTAGGGCAGTCTAAGCACACATACCTTAAATTAGAGTCAGCATTAGTCTGAACACTGTTGACCATACCTCCAGTGGTACCTTTGCAAAGGATGTAGGGTTTCTTAAACCACCCACCCACCCACAAAATTAACCAATCCCACCTATCCTGCTAAAAAAAAACACATGGAAGGTTTAGGGAGGTTTGTGAAGGAGGTTTGGAGACCACCATGCCAGAATGGACCACTCTGACAGGGACAGGTCTCAGCCCCCTGGCTGTCATAGGGTGTCCCAGAATAAGATTTGGTCACAATAGAAACTGCAACCAGGAGAAAACCCTCTAATGAACAAACCTCCACTATCCCTCTTCCCTGCCCCAATTCCTTCATTAGCTTAACAAGACCTTGAGAGACCAGAGTCTAAGAGCCTACCCCCCACAAATGTTACTCTTTGTACATGAGCCCTTAAATAAAAGAACAATATTTGTCTTCCAGCCCATCATTAGAGCTTCTTTTAAAGCACAGGATTAAAAAAGTAGCACATAAAAATTTGCCACAGGCTCCAGTATCTTCCCAAACTCCAAAACAACAGTACTCAAATAGCTTGATTTCAAAAACCCACCTTGGCCCTTAAAAAAGGCTTTGTTAGCCTTATTTAAACCTCATAACTACAATCAATATCAGTGTGTTGAAAAGTTTGGGTTGAAAATAAAGTTCTCGTATGGGCCAAATATTACTGCAGGTCAGGAGTATAATAAAATGCCTTAGAAGGGTGTAAAAACTTGGACAAGGGAGACTCAGGCTTTTCTCTCTGTCCCTTTCTGCTACCGCTGATGTTTTTCACCCTGGCAATACAGCAGATAACATTTCTCTTTGGTACATAACTTCTAGGGCAAAAACCTCTGCGAAAGCTGGAGGGACACTGATATGGAGGAGAAAGGCTATTCTATCATTCTGCAAGTCTCATGGGAAAAAAAAACCTCTGAAGACAACCCAGTAGCAGGTGCAAACTTAGAGCATCAGACACAGTTAGTTATGAAACTGGAAATAATTGGGCCTCTTTTTCCTCAACACCTGTGGTTTCCTCCCAGGAGAGCACAGAGAACATTTAAGAGAAGTACCAAAGGCATTTGGGAGCATGAATTCCTTTGGACTTGCAAGAGTTTTATGCATTATACCCAGGTGGTGCTTTTGACATACTTTCAAAATTTTTCACAGGGAAAAAAAAATCAGACTTCAGGGCTTTTAAATAGCAGTTTATGGACTAGACACCATAGGCATCTGGAAATGGTTTGAGACAGACATGATTAGACAAATGACAGGTCAGGGAGTTGCAGATATATGGCCCTCACCCTATTTTTACTGTTCAGAAGGACTTAGACCTGCTCAAGGAGCTGGAATGGGGTATTTGCTTTGGTTAGAGGTTACAGTCCATCACATGGTTATACTTATGGTGGGGTCTTCTAAACTCTGGCATTATAGAAGCACAAGAAATTGACAGCATTTGTGGTTTGCAGATTGCTGCAGCCCTTGGAACAGGCATTACCTGGCAGAAGGCACTACACGAGTGGCCTCAAGTGCTTGGCAAGGAGAATCCATTCAACGACCAGATTGAAGCCATATTCAAAGATCAAGGTGGACACTGACTTCCCAACTGCTGGAACCCTTGCACGATTGATGATGGCGCTTCCACGAACCAAGATGATTAAAGACACACACAAAAAAGGGGGGAGAGGAGGTTATCAGAGCCAGTAGCAGTGGACATAACACAAGAGCATTCTTTTCAGTTTGTATCTCACCTGCACAAGTAGACAATGCTTTTTCTGTGGAGCTACAAAAATAAAAATCAAAGGATAGCTGCCAACTAGACTATTTGTTGTACCAGTTTGAAAATCCATTCTTCTTTTTTCCATATACAGTAAACTCCTACCCTTACCTAATCCTTTTTCCTTCTGCAGAACATTTCTAGGTTTTCTATTTGTAGTGTTTCAACAGTTAATCTGATCCCAAAAGGAGAGGGGGGGATCCCAAACTCATTATGTTGCTATAAATTGTGTGTATGTAATTGCCTTGACTGTCAATACATTATTTAGCTGCTATTTGCTTATTAAAGTGTGCCAGGAATCACAAGGCACTACAATTTTGATGTGCCTGGCAGCATCAGCACAGGCTGACTGAGCACAGGTTCTTTTTCCCCATTAATAAGATATTAGGTTGACAACACTTCATGTATTTAAAAAGCGGGTTGCTTTTTCAACCTGTAATGTATCTGTGCTTTTTTTGCTCCCTAAGAAAAATAATGTGCCCAGTCCTATGTGTTTTACAGGCATGGCCAAGGGAATCACTGAAAATACTGGGCAATCCTTACTTCATAGGCAGACTTGAAGATGGAAAATTACTGCATTTTTTCACCAGCTTATCCAATGCTCTTAGCAAAATAAATATTTAAAAATCAGAGACAGCTCTATGCTACTTGCAACCTTACTGATGATGGAGGGATCAGAGAGCATTAAGTGGCATTAATTATGGGTGAAAAAGATCCAGTAAATAGCAAGCATTAACATGGCATGACTCAAACACTCCAACAGCCCAAAACTCAGGTAGAGTTGCTCTGCTCCTTGTTCTGAGCACAGCCCTTGCACAAGGCTGTCACATGTGAGGCAGCTCTTGGGCTGTGGTCCAAACCCAAGGATAGGGCCTGGCTGTAGGATGTACACCCACTCAGCATTTTGGACAGGCAGGGGATGACTTGGCTAATACTATTTTGATTGAAGCATATATTACTGCTTTCCTAGATCCTAATCCTTTTTATAGGGTACAGTCAATGCTGGGTCTTTTATTAAGATATTAAGATAGAAACTATGATAATTCCTTTGGGATGACTGCTAACACTTAAGTAAATATTCAAGTCACCTACTTTAGGAAACCAGAAGGGAATGCATTCCTTAATTGAATGATACTTGTTAATAAGGCCCCAATTCATTAAAGGCATTTAGATGTTACAAAAATACCCAGTCTCCCAAGGAATAGTTTCAACTCCAGAGAGGCACACCTGGGGAAGACTATTTAGCGTTAGAAGGAAATCCTCTTGCTTCCTCTAGAAATTCTCTTCAAACAACATAACATTCCATGTACCCTGGCCAGGTAAAGCACCTCCTATTTTTGTATTACTTATTCAGGACTCTTATCTTTCATTAAATACAACACAAGGACAGAAACAAGTGCATCCACACATTTTTACTACAGCCCAAGTACAGCACAGGCAATAATTACAGAATATCAGATTATTTTCTCTACATCAACACACAGAAGTGTAGCAATTAAAAGGGGGAAGGGAGTCATGTTTGGAAGCCTAATTTTCAAGGCAATTTCTTTGCAAATTATTGTATTTCATTTGAGGTTGGGATTTAATAACACCAATTAGGAGTTTTACTAAGTAGTAAAACTGAAATTTCCTCAACTAAAATAAACTACATTGCCCACAGAAAAGCATTTTTCTCTTACAGACTTTCTCACTTGTGAACTTACAGAATTTCTGAACAATGGGGAAAAAAAGGTTTCTTTTATAATTAGAACATCTTTTGAAAGACAACCTGAAACCTCCATAGCCAAATCCCAAAGCAAAGCCCTCTCAAAGATTTGCCCAGTTCAACTGCTAATGCTGGATACAGGGTCTCTGAGGGACACCAAGGAACAGGCTTGCCCCTGGCTGAAAGCAGACCACCCAAAGCACATGCCCTTGCACCTCAAGGTGAGCTCTGCACCTCCAAACCCATCTGCATGCAGAAACCTGATAATGCATTATCTATCTTTATTAAGGAAAGATGAATTTTGGGACTATTAAGCCATCAGCTTTTACAACCACTATGTCTCAATTATTTCAAATGCAAAAAACAGCTGAAGTTCTGCACCCCCTAACATCAATCACTTACCCATACCACTCTAAAAATACATGTCTTATATTTAAAAAATGCTGCTGAAAAAGCTTACTTATGCTAAAGCAGTGAAACTATGAATTGTGGGATTTCAGCACATTGTTCCCAATGTCCAGAGATGCCAGGAGAACCCTTGGGGGTCTCGAAAATCCTGGAATGTTGCCAAGAGTGTCTGGTGGCTTGATTTTGATCCATCCACAGAAATAACAAGAGTTTGAGGACAAGAGAATCACTTTAGAGTAAAAGGTGTAAAAGGGACACATTTAGAAAGTGAAATATAGATTTTAAGGTTTTTGGGTACAGGGGGGTTATGGAGACAAGATGGAGGGATCAGGGCGTGTCTCGTCCTTCTTCTTCCTTCTTCTTGTCCTCCATCTCCTGTGGTGATGTTGGCATTTGGGGATTGGTTTATGGTGAAGGTGCACTTGCCAACATGGGTGAAAAGCATTGGGAAATAAAGGTAAATATTATGTACATAGATATTAGTATAAAAAGACATGACCGCCCCGTGGGTGGTCAGAGAGTGCCTGTGACTGCTTGCAGATCAGACCTCTGTTGGGCAGACAGAAAATTTTGTAGATAAGAAATAATAAACAACCTGAAGACCGAAAAGCTGAAGAGTCCAGACTCATCCTTTAAAACGCGTGCCACCCAAGAACCACACTACCCGTGTCGGGGCAGAGACAGACAGCCGAACCCGACAATGAATTCTAGTCTATTCCATTAGGTTAACTGTCTCCTGGTGCTTAGGCTGGTTGAAGGTGAAAAATGCACAGGGAAAAGAGAAATGGGAAAACAAAGTTTTTCTTGGAAAGCTTATTATAATTCCATGCAATTCAAAGTTTATTAGCAGGATGAAGTTTTAGAAGAAATGGTCTGTCAAGATCTTTTTTTTGGGGAGAGTCAAGATCATGTGAATGAATACAGAAGGGATTATGTCACTGGCTGGGTCCAGCACACTGCACAAGGGCAGGTTCTCTTGATGTTACTCTGCAAACGGTTTTTACAAAGCTTTGCTTGAAATCAGACAGTAGGAACTCATTTTGAGGTACAGAACATCTAAACCTACCTGAAGCCATTTGAATTCACACAGTCTGGCCTCTTCACCAAGAATCTGCTCCAATTATGGAAAAAACTATGTAACCATTGTGGCAAACTTTCACCACAAAGCCTTAAAAGAGTAGAGGAACATGGGAGGGGAGGAGGCAGCACCCAGCAATGCCATAAGCACAGGTTTCCTGCTAAGCTTGCATCCCATGTTTCTGCTGGCTGCAGGAGCCCATGTGCTCACCACTCATGTGCCCAAAAGTCACCACACAGGTCAGCTTTTCTAACTTAACACCACCTCTAGCACTTTATACCTTTTCCTCTATGAGGAGGACTTCTTGGGCAATGAACAAACACAGATTGGTTTCTACAAGGGATAACAGTCCAGTTAGCCTAAATAAAAATTCTCCCTTGAACGTCATCCAGTTCTGTTCTTAACACCTTTCTGTGGACTTATAATTCAAAAATTAATGATTTTTAACACTCACTTGGGAGTTTAAGAAGACAGCCTACCACACATCCACTGCTGAAATTTGCTCTTGCACTGTCCAGGTTGTGTTATTCTGCTGCCATATCTCTGTCACAAAAAAAAAAGTCTCTCCTCTTCATATTTGATGAGCTGCTGCACACGGACAATCTGGCCTCCCACTACAAAATTCAGCTAGCTATGTCCAAGACTTCACATTATCAAGTGGAATTCTGGGATACATGTACACAATAGAATCCTTCCTTAAACACTGTGTGGAGTCCAGCTTTTCTTCAGCCTACAAATTAGTACCTCAAATTGCATAGATGACATTATGAAAAAAGCAGGGAGTGTTTTACTTTTTATTTTAAATGAATAAAATAAATCTCAATACATAGTTTAGAAATATTTAAAGACATCAGAAAAGAAAACGTGATTTAAAAGCAAGTACAAAAGGGGCAGGATGAAAACAGTATAAGGTAACAGAATTTAGTGTTTCGAGTGTGAATATATAACAGCAATAGCGATCTTAAATTTTCCACTACTGCATTCCTAGTGAAGTAAGGAGCTGGAATTTCAATACGCTCAGTGAAAAGCCATGAGAACTGCAAGTTTTAACTGAGAAATGTTGCCATTTTCATGATGGGTCTGAAGTACTGCTTTTATAGGCTTTGTAGACATGTATATCAAGGGGAGGAAGACCCATTTTTTCAGCCAGAGGAGTATTAGTTGGTACACAGCAGCTTTGTAAAGTCTTATCATTAAACAAAACAAAAAAAGGGCACTTTTACTACCTATTAACCTATTCCTGGTTCTCAAATGGACAACTCTAGCTTGTAAAAACCACAGTCCCAGGAAATACTGATGTATACAACCATAAACCTAAATTTTTCTGTCTGATTATTTTTTATATAAGAGTCCTAACAAAAATATTCAAGACCTTCCATTTCTATCAAAGTGCAATATTCTGCATACTTAATTCCACACCTGCAAATCACATAGTGTACATGCCACGCACTTATCCACACTAGTTTGTATAAGAAATTGCAAAAGTAGTATGAATATGTTGTGCATGTTTTGTTCTGACCACAAGGATGCTGGACAAGCAGAATTATCTATACTGCATGTTGTAGAATAAAATTGACAAGTTACTTCTATGCCAGATCACTACAAAAGAACCCCAACAAATGCTACAACATTAGATATTGTGCTTCAGCAGCATTCTTGTTAAGAGCATTTTGAACTGTTGCTTCTTTCAGGGAGCTGAGTTACCTAGAAAGCTTGTCTTTCACTAGCTAGTGCCCCCCTTACTGCCCTGAAGTGTGATTTCCTGCAATAATTTAGTTGTTTGAAAAAGAGAATGCACCTAGCTAGAAGACTTCCAGAAAAGGAGTTATATAAATATTTAGCACATTTAAAAACAGCTAATTGCTTCCTACCATACTCAAAACTAGGAAGTAAGAAGGTTTTAAAATTTAAGTGAAATAAAAATACCGCATAACATAGTCCTGTATAATGTTAAATACTCTCTCAAACTTAAAGCATAAGTGACCAAGAGGACTTCCAACATTTTCATTTAAATTCTTTTCTTGTGTAGTTCCCTTCCCAAGTTTAAAGCTTTCCAGAAGGTTTGTAGCAGGCATCAGGCTGCCACATGCGAAGGTCAATGAGGACTTGGTTGAGCTTTTGCATCCAAAGGTTACGCTCTTCTTTAGTATCAGCAGACAGCCAGTTCCTAGAAGGCAAGGAACCCTATGGATTATTTTCCACCTCCAATTAGTTATTGTGACAAATGTCAAGCTGATCAATCACAGAAGCCCAGAAGAAATAGTAGGGTTAAAAATTAAGTCAAACATTCCACTATCCTGCTACCAAGCCACTTCTAGAAAGCAGTTAGGATTAAAAGTGAACAAAACAGTTCAAGTGCCACCCAAAACCTCAGCATTTAAATGACTTTTGCATCATTATGACAAAGTTGTAAAGCTCCTACATTACTACAACTATCACATGAGGTAGAATACCCTCTCACAACCTCCATGGTTTTATGTACTCACTTTGTAACACAGAGTGTGTCTCTGCACTGGCTGACAAGGGTCTCTCGGTCATCTTCTCTCTGAGGTCGGACAGTTATTAGTTCAAAAGTGTTGGGACGGGCACAGAACTCCCTGTTGGCAGGTTCAATCTGATGATTAGTGCAGTTAGCCAAGTTTATCCGGCCCAAAGGATGCTGAAAGTGAAATCAGTTCACCAGTCAAGAGCGCTGCAATCAAAAGTAATTCTGAACAACATATGCTTTGACAACTTCAATGATATTAAGTGAACACACCTTCTCTCAGTGAGTTACTCCATACAAAAAGGTGATATATGTGCAGCTGTAAGAAATTTATTTTAAAAAAAGTCCCATGTTTTAAAGTAATCATGGACTAATACTGATACTTCTGGGTGACATCTATCTCTGCACAATGGAACAGATATAGGATGGGCGAGGGATGCATTTAGTAAGTTTAATATTTTTGTAGATCACCAAAATACAGCTGACTCTCTCTCTCGGAAAAATAGTGAAACAAGTCTAGAAAATTTTCCAGAACAATCTGCAAAACAAACCAAAGCTTCTTGCTTGCAGACAAAAGCAAAATAGGAACCTTCTTCTTGCTTAACTTTTTTTTTTTACTATCTTGTCTTGCAGTAGGCAAAGATTTCTCCCTCTCTCCTGGCAGGGGAATAAAGTACATTGATATATTTTGGCAATGTCAACTATCAGCATATGGTGTTCCTCTGTTAGCAGGGGAGAAACTAAACTCAGGCATCTGGATTGGCATAGAAGTCCCAAAAGGACCAGAGTTTGCCATGGAGTTTGGGAAAGAAAATGTTCTGCCACTAAACAAGAAAGTGTTTAATGGTAAATAACTTCAGTGAATCAGAAAAACCCTCTTGGAAAGCAGTCTTTAAAAGAAACTGGAAACAATTTAGTGCACTGCAGGAACACACTAAGGAGACAAGGTTTATCAGTGACAGATAAACCTCTGATTTGTCTCATTAGCCCAACAAGAACTTAGTTTTCTGTGAGAACCATTTAGGAAGCACCACTTCCAGCTACAATGTGGAGCTGCAAGAAGACAAGGACTTCAAGTAAGGTAGTCATATAAGATAGTTCTGCAAAACATACAAGGATTGCCCACTCTAATTTTCTACTATATTAAGTGTTAGTCATCATTTTGTCTAAAACTTAAGGCAACTAGATACAGTCTGCTTATTAAGCTGTACAAGTCCAATCAATTTCAATTCAATAATTAGTGATTTGATGAGCACAATGGAAAGCCTTGAGACTAAAGGGGAAATTAAATATGGATCTTCCATCACTTTCCCCCCTTGTTCTACTAGAGAGGGAAGTCAGTTTCTAAGTTTGCCATGATTTAGGTCAGCTTTATGAAGAAAAGTCCCCTCCATTCCCCAAGGAAGCTTAAGGAACTTGAATCCCATGCTTTACCAGTCTAAAGCCTAAACATTACTGTCCTTAACAATGAACAACTATTTGTGTAGGGCACTACAGAACTTTAGACCTAAGCTTTACAAAACAGCATTACCTTTCTTTTCTCATCATCTGGATATGTCCAATAGGAGATACAATTTCCAGACAGCACACACCAGCGCCTATGCCATGCTCCAAATCCACTGACATCTTCAAACATGGTCTTAAAAATAAAAAATTAAATGGGGTAACTTTGTACCTTGAGCTTGGTCTATATTTGACTATTTTTCTACTAGAATGGTTCTGCAAGTACAACCTTTCATAGCACTAAATGAAAGAGAAGGAAAAAAAAATATACTGAGAGAGGCTTTTACTCAGACAGTGTATTTATTGTCCAGATGGTATAGAAAATTAGCTCACACTATCATTCTCAGGTTTGCAGCCTTTTGCTAAAAGGCACCTATCACTGCTGTTTAAAATTATGAGATTTTCATGTTGATGGTTTTCCCATTATTTTAAGGTAAAGAATGGTTATTTTTAGTATATACAACATAAATGGTTCATAAAATGTGTTCAAAAAACAATTTATTATTATTATTAGATATTTGAGTAATTTTTGACTTAAAAAATCAGGATTAAAAAACATGCAGCTATTCAAGAGGCCACTCAAGAAAGTTTAGTCAGTTCAAAGGAAATTAGAAATTGATTTTTAAATGTTTGTGTTGGCAGTTCTTTTATTGGATGCTGGATTTCATCCATTTCAAGCCTCGTTTCCTTAGAACTGGAATGGAGAGTTTAGTATCTGACTTCTATTCCTGATATCTCTTGAACTTATACAGAACTTTTTTCCCAATTAAGGTGTGTATTGTGATTCTCACTCTTCACAATTCAGATTCTAATTTTCAATGGTGCAGGGAGTTTCCAAACCCCTACTCTGAACAAATCCAGTATGCATGTACATCATTCTTCAGGTTATACATATTGTATAGTAGAAGCAAATATGGACTTTCTCAAATTAGTACACAGAAACATGGGACAGCAAATACCATAAGCATGTGAAATGTTTGCATCTAATGAAATCTGTTAGACTTCAATTAAGTAAAGGGAAAGGAGACAGAAAGCAGTGTTTGAAAAGAGTCTAAAGAAATCGTGATTTCTGGAAACACAAAAATAACAGCAAATGTTAATGTTTCATTTTCATAGCACATTTACTGCCATCTTGTGGACATTTCAACAGTTCCAGCTCCTAGGCCCAAGTATGAGCTTCATTTTCTAGGTCCAGTTTTAGAGAGAATGGCACAAGATTTTTCTCAAAAAAAAATACTGTTGTTTCTTTGTCATTTAGAAAAGTTGTGAACACAGTGGATAAAGACCCAATCTTTTGTGTTTATTAAACACACACAAAAAGAGTCCTGTAAAATTTTTTTGCCATTGAAATTAAAATCTCATCTACCAAAGATTTTTAGAAAGAGAAGGTTAACTGAAGTTCAAAATAAATCAGATGTTTATAAGAGAGATACACAAACTCTTAAAAGGTAGCCTTAACTTAGACATGTTTAGAAGAGAAACTAAAAACCATTTGTGGTCTGGTTCAGAGATTTTTAAAAAAATCAAGCCAGTTTTTAGCTTTAAACACAGGTGTGACATTAAAAATTACTATATTTAATAGGACCTGTAATTTCCAAGGCAGGAGTTTGAAGTGAATACAGTAAATACCTTACCAAGAACCCTTTCTCCTCCACCGAAGAGTCCACTTGGCATTTCAACTTCAGATATATATGACCTTCCAAAGGAGACAAAAAGGGAACCTGCAAAATGTAAAACAATCATTAAATTTTGACATATCTCATCTAAGTCTTACCAGTTCAAGCAAGCCACCTGCACCAAGATGTTAGCACTGTCTTGTTCTTAGGACCTTCAGCCAGAAAGAAGCAATCAGTCAGACTCAAGCAAGACAGTAATAATCACTTTTGGTTCAAGTTCATTTAGAAGCTTTCCAATAATTATTTATTAGTTTGCTCATCAGGATATAGATATATAAACATGCACTCTAGCTATGAAAACAGGCTCTTCAAGCATGGTTAGAAACAACAGAAGGCACCAATCCACACCTTTCAAGCTTCTGCCTAAGTTTGACACCAAGTTGTTTGGAAAATAACAAAGCTCACCAAAGTGAGCTTAAACAGGAATGGTACTTGGATACCATAAGCATTTTTGGCAGATACTGATGTAGTAGTGCCTACTCAGATAAATCTTTACACTAGAAAGGGGAGAAATAATGAAAACAGTTCTCAACTAGCATTCAAGGTGTTAAAGACATGTGTTAAGTAATTTCTAACAGAAAAGGTTTCCAGTCCTATTTTTGCCACAGGAGAAAAAAAAGAAAGCTTCATTACTGTACCAGAGGTCAGTTAAACAGCCATTTGACAGTCAAGAGTTTTGAGGAAGAGCATGCAAAGTCTGCCTTTGAGCTTTCCCCCAATCCCTCCACACATAATGCCTCATTACGTTGACTACTCCATGAAATCACATCCCTTCTTTTTTTACCCCCCTTCACTGAGGCAAAGAGCTAATTCAACAAGCAAATGACGACCTGCACAGCATTCTACAAACCATATTTTATTGCTAATCTGAATAAGCAACACTGCTAAGACTCTTAAAAAGAAATTGACAAAAAAATTCAGAAACACTCATCTTTTGTATTACTAGAAAAGCCAGGAAGGCCGATGCTGCCACTCAAATACAAATAAAGAACTGTTTGCAAGGGAATAGGCACAGGCATGAGTACAGAGTAACAAAACAGCTTTCAGAACTATGAAATCAACACCATGCAAATGGAACTAAATTTTGCTAGTAGTTAAGATGAACAGGAGTAACCCTCAGTAGTTAAAAGTGCTCATCTGTGGGCCTCAGTGAGCCCTGCAGAACACCAAAATAGGTGTTGTGGTTAGAAATTGATCACCTTTGAATTGCAGACCTCATGCAGCCTTCCTCCCAGACATAAGACATACATGCAGAAGCAGGTGATCAAATCATTTTCACAAGTCAGATCTACTCAACTAACACAGCATTAATGGCTTGCTCCTGTACTCAACAGGAATAGTATAGCAAGAAAAACTCTAAGCATTAGGTAGGAGTCTCCATGACCACTTGAGAAGCAAAAAATAGTAAAACACTTCCACGTAACAAAAATAAGAAATCCAGGACCGATAAGACAACTCTAACCCTACATGCTACACCAAGGAATAATGGCATATAACCCTAATAAAGCACAGTAAAACCCATTTCTGAATGAGGGCCTCAAGAATATTTGGCCATTCCCCACTTCAGGTTTATGGGTTTTGCATCTCCTTTAAGCTTTATGTCAGAAGAGAAGAATCCAATTTATGAAATTTAGCAGTGAGGAACTGTGTGAGAGGCAAAGCAAAGAGGTTGTATAACAAACACAACGCAGTTTTGCAGAACCTACAATACCATTACTAATTACTACATCAGGTCTCAAAACACCCTCTTGTAGACATAATGAAAAAATACTGAGTTCTAGTTAACAATATATCTCTCTAATAGAGCTAAAGGTGATGGAAAGAAAGCAGTTTGACAAATATCCAGCTAGATTAAAAGAAAACTAAAACCCATGACTATGCTATCTTGCCTACTGATGTGGTCACTCAGGTATTTGCCATAGGAACACAGCTTGCTGTCATAGAAGATTATCTGTAAAAACTTCTCAAAAGAACTCAAGCATTTGAAAAACTGGTTTCTTAGGAGACTTTTGATTAAAAATAGCAGATGATAGGTACTAAAAGTATGACTTGCTTAATTTTGAGAGAAACCATGAAAATTCATCCAAAACACTTTCTTCTGCAGGACTCCAGTAAACAATTAACTAGATAAAACTATTTTCATAGGTTAAAGACAAATTACTTCTGGTAAGGATATCAATTCACATAATTTCTAAAGCCAAAACATACACCAAGCAAAATACTTTAAGCGCACATTTGTGTACAAATAAGGACCTCATTTATTTGACATGTTTAGTATTTTCAAAACTTTTTGTTTAACATGCCAAATGTCCTGCTATGTCTTGTCAGAACAAGGTTAGAATAGGAGCAAGATTACTTAGGTTCTAAGAGATTTTAATTTTCTTCCGCAGCAACAAGTTGAGTTAAACCAGAATTTAGGCTGCCAGACATTTTTCTCTGGTTCTCTTATCAGCACAACAGCTGATTCTGTTCTGTGTAGTTCATCAAGAAGCTGGCTCAAATTTCCTAACTAGAACTCTTTAGGAAACACATCATTTTGCTCTGAAGCAAGAAACACCCTCCTCTAATGATCTAGGAAGACAAGAAAAACATGCTAGTTAAGGAGCAACCCTAAGCTACCTAAATAACTGAGTTCCAGCAGCATGCTTATTATTGTGAAAGAAAGGGGTAGAATTCTGCAAGTCTTAAAGGCTTCTAGCATCTTGTGTTTAGTTAGTAAATCTTTGTAAGCACTTTCTCAGAGGAAGTAAAAAAAAAAAAAAAGCTGCAAAAATGGCCAGACAGAAATAAGCAACATGCACTAGAAAGAATTTTCCTCTTTTAAGTTAGAAACTAAAGGATCATAGCAACCTTGTCCTGGAACATATATCCCAACAGTTCTTTTTCCTCCCCTTCAAAATTTATCTAGGGAAAAAAGAAACATGCTCAATGCAATTAGTGTAAAGTTATGGTCTAGAAGAAAAAAGGACACAGTTATATACAACTATATTTTGGTCCTTTATACCCTGCATTTTAACAGTGCATAGGTAAAAGAGAGGACTGACACAAAAAAACACTGTGGCATCAGTTTGTTCCATATTAGAAATACATTAAGCAAATAGCTGTTTGGTACAGCCTTAGGCCCAGTCAAAACTGAAATTTTACTGAGGTAATTTAATAAAAAAACCCAAACAAATCATGAATAAGAATTCCCCTTTTTGCCAGATAACTGTAAGACTGCATCTGCAAAAAATTAACCAAGTGATAGTTTCCCCAGAATTCTCTTTGAACATTGTCTTTTTGCTATATTTCACTAGTCCAGTCCAGTGTCGTGTCATACAATGCAAACCAATGAAGTCCAAACCTAAACTGCTGAATATAATACAAAAGCTGATTCTATTATCTCCAAGAACAAGAGGTTTCCAATAAGGAAGCTACACACAAAGATTTCTACACATAGTTCTGGTTAAGAGGAACATTTATGCTGAAGAACCAAAGCTGCTACTTCTGAAATTCACATAGTCAGTAACAACAGTGCAATTTAACCATTGTCCTGCCAGCTGTTTCAGTAAAGGAATCTGCTTCTATCTACAAAAAGTAAAACTTCTAAAATGCAAGATAGCATTATTGAGATATTTTGTTTTAAGACTTATACACAAACACAATTAGTTCTTGATTTCTCATCTCTTATCAGAAGCTGAAATTGCAATAATACTATTATTGCAATAATACTATTATTGCCATAAGACTTGATTGGCCAAAAAAACCAAAATTATTCTTTTGCTGCTCTTGGGTAGCTAAAGCTGTGATTTAGTACTACCATAAACTGTAGTAACATTTGAATTAATTTTAAACTAGCTTAGGATAGCTGCTGGCATAAACACCTATTAAAATAGGTTTTAGATATTAGATATTACAAGGTTAGATATTGCAATGAATGTAAAAATGCATTTTTTAAACTTCTCATAGCAAAAGCCAATAAACATTCTGTTTAGACAAGGAACTAATGGCATAAAAGTCAATAAGAGTTCTAAAAAAACCTTAAGATAATTTGCTTCTACAAATTTAATTGGGATACGAAAGGAAAAACTGATACTCCTAAATATATTCAAATAGCATTTTTTAGGTCAATTAAATGCAGAAAAATTCAAAAACTTCATTATCATTAAAACACACTTAATGCCTTCTTTAGTGATAACTGCAAGACTAGGAGCAACAATATGAAGACCACATATAGAAATGCCAACTGCATACATCAATTTTTTGTCAGTGAAAGCAAATTAGTAATCAAATTCCTTTGTTATCTTTGCACAACCATATCTTATACTGACCTACAGGAATTAAAGAGCACCTGGCATAGTAATGAAAGTCTCCCTGTTTATCTCAAAACAACCTTTAATTCATATATTATATGTAAGTAAAAACTATACAAAAATTGTTAATGTCTATATAAATAACCTATCTAGAAACCATTATATATATTTCATTTCTAGGATGGTGCTTCCACCTGAAAAGTAAACCCACTCTTATTTTTATAGTAGCATGCAATTACCTTTGGATTAGCAACCAATAATTTCCATTACCTTGTCCAGTGCAAATTTGGTATTTCCCACAGAAGACAGCGATAACTTGTGGGATCCAACAAGGATGAAATTTGTACTGCGTATGGCATTTGGGCCACCTGGACTGGCCATGGCTGTGGAGAAAAGTTAAAGTGAAGTCATACCAAAACACACAATCAGGATGCTGCAAGGCTTAAAAAAAAGTACTTTATTTGCACTACTGCAAGCATGCCCTGCTGAGTAGTCCAGGAGAAGCGCTCTTTGCAGTGCAGCCCAGCCCGGCAACATTCAGAGAGAATCTTGACACACGCCATTCCTCCTGAGAAGATCTTTTCTTTCAGAAACAAGGTTTGAAAACATCCACAAAGGAGAAAACAAAGCATTTTAAGTCTCAGGGGGATGGAGAGTGTGCTGGGGCACACTACAAGGCACACATACCCTGCAGTAGGAATGTGACTTTTCTATCTCTTAACCTCTTAAGTGACACGCTGCAATCTTCCAGAACTTGTACGCCTCTCCTTTGCACTTACATCATGAGAAACACACACTGTAGCTCAGGAATTTTACTAGTAGCAGCAGCATGATACACATTCCAGATTTAGCTCATGAGCTCCTGTTGTTGCAATTCCTGCTAAAGCTAGCTCAAGTATCACAAACTTTAGTCAGATAAGTGTATAATGTTTTTACTTAGAGGTGCTGTTTTTCTCTGTCAAGAGTCAGAAATATATAAACAAGTTTATATATGTTTTCTATATATAAATATTTATACAAAACAATACACACAAGAAGTATTTCAGGATCTGTTCATATTTCCAAATTATTCTGTTATTACTTCATTGGCAGCAGACTCTAGTTCCCTAATTTTAAAATCATTAAATTAGTTTTAATCCATACTTTCAGGAAAATAAATGCAGACCATGGGTATCTGATAGCAGATTTTAGTTCTGATTTTGTAAAGATATCTTCTGTTGAATGTAATGGTAACATAAGCACAGGGCCAGTTTCTGGGCTGGAGAATTTAGTGTTCATTACTCACTAATTGTCATCTGTTACAAGTGTTATTTATTGATATAGTAATTTTGACAGCAAGTGTAGATTATTCATCCTGGCATAAGATGGTTTAGACTTTACTTACCTGGAGTAAGAAGGTTGCTTTTCTAGAAAGAGAGAGAAATAAAAGCTTAGTGAAAAAAAAAGTACTTTTGACAGTTTCTACTGAAGACAAAGCCAAGGTAAAAAGAAATTACATTTGAAATACTTTTAAAAACCCAATCAAATAGAAAGACAATCAAAAAGAAAGTCCAAATAAATGCATATTTCCACCATTACATATGTAACAGCTGTTTCTTGAGCTGATGACTGAAAAATTTGGCAGAAAACTGGACAATTTATAGAGCCTTACATAAGGAACAGAAAGAATCTATTATGGGCACAGCCTTAATCTGTAAGAACATGCCCTTTGGAAGGGGGCATAGTCAGATCTTGTTACAATATTAAATTCATACTTACCGAGGTAATAGATGTTAATAATCTCTTTGGAGTAATAACCTACAAAAGAAGACAAGAAGATAAATGCTTTTGCTACTGCATTTGTCCAGCACATTTGCATGAGAACTAGACAGTGAAACTACTGAAGGCTTATCTCAAATTTTGAAAGGGTACTCATTACTATGAGTAAGTCTTGGGTTTTGACTGGATGTAATAGATCTCAGTGGAAGAAATGCTGCATAGCAAAGAAATAATTACCGCAGAAAAGTTAAAGCAGAAAACCAATCTTAGTAAGTGTTTTTACCTATGTAACGGGATAAAGTTCCATTTGCTAAACTAAAGGTAAGAATTAACAATAAAAGTAAGGATATGTTCAATATACTGCTGTTATACATCATTATTTTCAAGTTAAAATCTCAAAGTTTAAGTGAGACTGTATATTAAACACAAACTGGAGTTATGTACTTTTATTGAGGTTGAAAGACAAGTCTAAGTAGCTTGTCAAAAAGCAGGTAGAGGATGCCACTGGCAAACCTATAACCTCACATCAGCAACTTACCCTCAGTAGCATGAAATCATTCAGTTTTAAGTAAAAACTCCTTTAAACTACAGCACAGGAGAAGTGAACCCTGGTACTTGAAATTTTTATTAGAGAATAGGTGGAAGATTTCACTGTGCCAAATCAAAGAATAAAGAAATTTCCTATTTCTGCTTGCCGACAGGGGACTTAAGTACTCATTCCAGCTGTTTTAAAAGACACTCAAGTTTCTTGGTTTTACCAAGTGACAGATAACTTGTCAAGGAGGAAATCAGACCTGAAACCACTAATTCACTGTGTGCTCTATTAGAATGAAAAGAAGAAAAACACACACACACATGCCCTCAAAAGCAACCCAAAATAAACAAACCACCAAAAAAAATACCCCAAACCACCTCTAGAAAGGCTTGTTTAGGGTTACATATCTTCATATATCCTTAAAAAAGTACAAACACTTGATATGCACACCCTTATTAAAACAATGTTTGCTTTAAAAAGTAAGCCTCTAGTGCTTATACTTAATACTGGGGAGAAAGAGGAGTTTTTAGTTGATCAATAAAACTTTTAAGACAAATCAAACTCCAGAACAGGGCGTATTGACTGGCATAGTTTAACTGAAGTAGAGAAAAAGGGCAATAAAACACTATCGGAGGCCCCACAGCTAACAAATAAATGTCTGCAAAGCATAGCATTTTGCAGAACTAGTAAGACTTCTTCCCCACCAATACATTTCAGACTCAACCAAGTGCTGCAGGTCCAATCTACTAATTGCTGTAGGTCTCCATAATCCATCTGTCGTGGCAGATGTTCCAAGAAGAGAGTAAAAGCAAGCAACAGATTGTGTAAGACTATCAGTCAGTTTTGCTAGTATACCTTCTGTTGAAACATTACATTACTGATTTTCAGGTTTCATTTACCTTAGATTTATTTGTCTTTTTCCTTTTATCAGTGCTTGTACCTTCTTTTCTCTGCACCTGTAAGGCAAGAAGGTATTGAGAAAGTACAGCACATCATTCTCCCTTACACCTCCTCTTCACAGGAACTGATACATACCCAACTGTAAACTTCTATATTTATTTCAAAGTCATTTGACACATCATGCCTAAAGGGAAGAAAAAACAAGTTAAACTAACTGAAGCAAAAAGGCTTTTGTTTGTGGCAGAGTTTTGGGGGGTTTTCTGTTTGTTTTGGTTGGTTTTGTTGGGTTTTAAATTACTCCTTACTTCTTCCCTCCTTTTGCTCCCTATAATTGTCCAAGGAGCAAGAGAATTTTAGTGTATTACTATTTAAAGATACTTTCTGGAACTCAGAAAAGGGGAGAGGCTGACAAGAGGCAGATAACGTGCATCTACCATTTCTCAGATTGCACCCTCCCCTGTCACAGATTGGGTTTTTCGAGCAAACAGCTTTAAGTGAAAATTCCAGTACAGCTGAACTTCAAAAACAGAGTTTGTTTGTTTATTTTGAAGACTTAGTAGCAAACAGCCTTTTGAACTCACAATGCCTTTTTAGCTGACATGTGAGAGTTGAAGTTACAGTTATAAAAGCACTATTTTCCCAGATACCAAAACCAAATAGCTATATAAAATGTTAGTTGCTGCAAAAGAGAAAAACACATCTCAGGCACAGCAATCCATCTGTCATTGCAGGTGTTCCAGGAAAGAACAAAAGGCAGAAAATGCAACAGATAAAATAGCTGATGGATGGTTGAATAAGTCTAGGTTGCTCTTTTGAGAGAAGTGCCTTCCAGCTATTTTTTGAAGAAGGAAATAGCTATACCACAAAATCTCTCCACACTTTGTTGCAGAATATGACATTCTTATAAACTAAGACTACAAATGTTTTTATGCATGTTCCACCATCAGACTTAAAACTGGTTCAAGAGTTTCTTTATACTTACATAGTAAATGTCGTAGTAAAAGTAAGAGCATCTCCATTCAAGGAGCTGGCAGTACTTGCTAATGGAGTTGCAACCATGTTTTCTGCTCCAGATCTCAGTATTATTACATAGTAGTAATTTCCGGCTTCTGTAAGCACACATCAGATAGTTTGGTTAGCCAGAGGACTCCAAGTATCTAAAAAAATCCCCAAGTACTGCATTGCTATTAAGCACTTCTCTGTTTCACCTACTTAAAACATTTAGTTACATTTGACAATTTTATTTTCTTTATGCTGTGTCTACTAGTAAAATTGTCTCCACAGGATTCACAGCAACTGCTTTACTGCCTGGGGCATCTCAGGCCAGACCTACAATAACCAGTGTGTGAAAGGGGAGAGGAACTTTCAGTCAGATCAGCAGATAATCTTAGTTATTTATTTATTTTACTTATTACTTATTTATTTTACTTAGGTCTGCCAGCTTAACCACACATCAGCTTTCACAGAAACATTAAAAAGTTAGTCAGAAGCAGATGAACTGAATGCAATAGCTAAATTTTCATTACTCCTAGATTTCTGAGAACATCAAAGCAGAAGACCAAAAAAAACAAAACCCAAGGAGAATGAACCAGAAATACATGTTGGGAGAATGAGGAAGGAGGAGAAAAGAAATAAAGCTTTTGTTTGCTAGTTTTACCTGGCTTTTGAGCTGTACCACATACAAAGTCTGCTTTTAGAGGTAGACGCATTTCTGAAATGGAAACAGATCCCCTGGAGGGAGCAAATTCAGCGGAAGTAGAAGCAGCTTTATTTCTTTTATTATGTGGTCCCTCACTCTTCAGTTTATTCAATTCTTCCAATAAAGCAGTTCTCTTCTCAGCTGCACAAAGAAATTAATTACAGTTCTACAGAAGAAAAAGTAGTGAACAATTTTTTTCTGCCTTAAGTATGCAAAATGCAACTTATATTTCTATTACACTGTAAAATGATTAATATTTAAGGGTCAAAAAGGACCTCTTGCCTATAAAATGAGCTGAGACAGAACAGATATTATCCTGTTCTTTTTTCCAGAAGAACTATTAATGAATGGCCACAATGTAACACAATAAATGCATGAGGAAGAAACTATGAAGCTTGTCGAAATGTTCATTACAAAGAATTGAACTTGAGTATAAAAACCTACTTGCAAAGAGAAGAAGTCTCTCTGCTTCTGCTTCTTCTTGTGACCCTTTTCCATGCTCCTCATCAAAACAGCAGTTCAGAGCTTGACTGGCTTGATAAATCACTGTCTGTTGCCTGTTGACCTCATTGTGCAGTTCCTAGAGAAAACAAATAGTAAAAATAATTATCAAGAAGAGAGAACTAGTGTTGCATTCAAACAAGGAAATGTCTCTAGATGAACTTTTTTGGGGGGCAAGGCTTCCTTTAGACAGCAAACTACAAAAGCCTTGCAGTTAACTGTTACTTCAGCAAAAGAACACTGCAGCACAATTTTTTTTGATCTCAGAGGTATGGTGTGGAGTGAAAGACTACAATATTATATGTTCCATATCCCATCTAGTCTTCCCTTCTCCGGGAGTAGCAGCACTAACCAGAAATTCAGCAATAGAGATTAGCACAAACAAAGCACTAGTAAAGATCAGAATATTACCTACTGAAAGTAGGTAGTTACAAATTCTGCTTAATTCAAAGGCAGTGCTAAGCCACTGATTCTCTGTCTTCTTATCAAAATAATGGCTTGTTCTCTCCAGACTTAATCTATAACATGATCCTTTTAAGTGAAGCATTAGCTGTTCAAATTATGCATCATCATCAGTCCCTACCATTAGATATTTATGCAAAATAGAAATAACCTAACAACCTTATTTTGCAGTTCTAAGCAGTATGTTAACATCCTGGACATTCATAGGGGCAATTAAATTTGAAAACAGTAGATTAGAAAAAGGATTTTAAGAAGCATATTAGGTACCTGCATTTTCTTTTTGATGTTGACTTGATCAGATGGGCCATTTCTTCTCATTTCTAGTCTGGAAGCCACATCTTCTTTGCGAACAATTATTTGCTTAATTGAAGGACGATCAGTTTCCTTAAATCTTTGGGATCTGTATGCATCAACGCTTTTGAAAAAGGAAACATCACGAAATGTTTCACAGGTATGCCAAGCTCTTCTTAAAAGATACATAGGCATGTATCATTGAAGCTTTCCAAATTGCCTAAATGGCTTTAAAGAAGGTATTCTAACAGCTGATTTTAAGTTTAAGCAACATAAAAGACTACACAATCTTTGATAAAGGCTGAGATCTTGCAAAAAAAGCTTAAGTTGTAGTTTGAGTAGTATATAATCATTAGAAGAGTTAAAAAAGCCAGTGTTTTAACTTGAGCGCTTACGGAATCAGGGGTGTTGGGTTGTGTTTATTACCTGTAAGGCAGATTGCGATCTTCTGACATAGAGCCAATACTGTCTCCAGATTCTGCCCTGGGAACTCTGGTCCTTTGGAGCTTCTCAGACTTCAGACTGACATCACTGATACTGCTACCTTCCCCAGTTGACTTAGAAGGAGAACCAAAGGCCTGAAGAAAAGAAAATATTATATTACAGCCATCTGTTCACATAATAATAATCTGTTTTCTTTCTCCTTTACTTGTTTTACATATAAACAGTAAATTTGCTTAATACTATTTAACAGATGATATTTTACAAGTACAGACATAGAGCAAGTTTATTTATTTAAGGACACTAACAGATGATTGAACTCTATGAGATGTCACCTTTAACTGCTAAATCAGTGCAGTTACATAATTACTTCTCTTCAGATTTTTCATCAGCAGTCACTCCACTGAATGCATGTATACCAGTGCAAGTCCAGTACTAGCAACAGGTTTAGCAGACCACTTGTTTAGCAGAGCATCCAATATGCTACACTATTTTCAGAGAAAAATAACTTTGCCTCATTATGCTTTCATTAGCAAAATACCATTTGAAACTTCTTTATTTGCCCACATATCCTAATATTACAAAATATCACAGCTCACAAGCCAGTTGGACACCTCTGTGTGATAAAAAAGCCCTTCCCCACCCTCCCTGAATTCTCACCTCTGAACCAACAGATTCCACTAGAGGGGTTAACAGAGACATTGATGAAATGTTCAGCGACTCTTCCTGCTCATCCTCATCACTTTCACCTTCCAGGCTCATGCTCATTTCTTTCTTCAGCTTTTCTATGTCTGGACCATCCTCTTGAAGAATTTCAAAAATCTCATTTATCACCTTTGAGCTATTCATCTCGTCATCCACACACATTTTGCCTTCGTATACTTCATCTGAAGGGTGACATTTTAAAATATATTAGTAACATCAATACTCTCATTAAACAGAAGCAAACTTGTTTTGCCTTTCAAGCAAGCTTGATTAAAAAGCAGTTTTTGCAGTTGGCCGTATAGAACCTAAAAGCACACTTCCATGGCTATTTTAATATACCACTTTTACATATACTGCATAATCAATGCAGTAAGGGAATATATAGATACACATTTTAGACAAATTTCAACCTTTTAGTTCAAATACATCTGAAACTTAACCGCAAGTCAAACACTAGGGCAGTTATTTGTGTCCTTTTCCAATGAGTCTTTAATATGAGCTTTTTAATATTCCTTGAAGACTTGAATGTCAAGAGAGAAGAGTTATGTATGATAACTGAAGCTTCCTAATTTGTTTTATATAAATCTCATTAAAAAACACATGGGAATAAGCAGATGTTTTCATTTGAATTCATTGTTCAGACTTGAAGGTTATTAACACTGTCCTAGACAAGGGGCCATAGAGAGCTAAGTCATCAGTATTAGTCTACTCAATACAAACCTTTTGGTTTTTCATCATGTTGTTCAAGTTTTGAGACAGATATCACTTTTACAGGGCTCTTTGACTCGGCAGTCTTCAGAGGACTGGATTTATCAGTGTCTTCACATTTAGAAGTATCTAAGGGGTTTATAAAGAAAAGAAGTATTATGTCTAACCTTTATTTTAGTTATTGAATTTTAGAAGTCCTACTAACAAAAAGACCACCAGATTAAATATTCCAGTTAGCCACATGTAAAAAAAACCCCATTAGAACACCCTCAACAACCTGTACATCTAGACTTCTATATTATAATCAGAAAACTGACACTACAAGAAACAATGCTAAAACCATAGCAGAGTGCAGACACTCATGAGCAAAAAGGGAAAATTTTAAAAAATACACACAAAAAAAAATCCACTGAACAAACCACTGCATGCAAACCCAATTTTTCCAGAAGGACATTTGTTAGATCTTTCAAGTGAACAGTCTACCAAGAGCGTTAACTAAGTTCACACTTTTTTCACAGAGAGCTGAACATTCTTCTGCTCAGTAAGCACCAGAAAGGCTTCCAGGAGTACCTCACAATTCTTTTCAGGTGTCCTACCATAAGAATTAATATCACAAAGGACACTGACAAGGGAAGAGTTCCCTCTCATCAGCTTCTTGTGGAAATTTGGTTACTCAGGTAGTAAATAGGTAAATTTGGTTACTCAGGATAGACTAAACCACAACTGACAATTCTCATTCACTTCCCCGCCCTTCACCTCCATTAAAGCTTGAAGCATAGGTATATCCATTGAAAAACAAAAAGACAGTCTTGCCTTGCCATCCTTTCAAGTGGTATAGGAGTGCAGAGTACTACTATCATACAAGAAGATTTAGATAAGATAACCAGTAACCAAAGGAGAGGTCCAGTTCCACACATCAGTTACTGGCCTCTTTCTCTGCTCATGAATATCAAGTGCAGTGCTCCTGTCCAGCACTAGTCACAGGCAAACTGTGACAGTTCTCACCCAAAGACTCCACGCTGGGAGACTTTGCTGGCCTGTCACCTGCTGATGTGTCTTCTGAAGATCCAAGAGCAGAGGCATCGGAACTAGGAGGATGTTTTGGACTGGCCTGAGATTGGCTTTCCTGGCAAGAATAAAACCAGAATGCATTCAGGAGGTAATGTTCAAAGCAACTAAAAAACTACCAGAAAAAAATACATTTTAACATCTGCTAGGAAAAAGAGGTTGCCTATCCAATACCCTATTTATTTATCCAAGATATTTAACTGAATGAGTAAATATTAAATGTTTGCATGAGGAGCTCTTTTGATTTTGCAGTTACTAATCATCAAAAAGTAAATAAGTCAATTGGCTCAAAGAGGTATCACTTGTTTTAGTTGATTCTACAAGAAGTAAATAAACTAATAATTTGTTAATAATCATACAAGTCACTAGACAAGTGGTCTTGCTAGCCCGGGCACTCCCAAAGCATAGGTTTTCATCCCTTATATACATTTCCATATCGAACTTTGTATTCAGAAAATGTTAAAGCAATTCAAAGTATCATATTTTGATTGAGGAGGTGACACATTACCATTTTAGCTTCTGGAAGCTTCCTCTTTGAACTGTGATTTTTCTCTGCACTCCACAGATTGCCCCTATCAAATCGGCCACGAAGGCATGCAAGTTCCCGTTCACGTTCCTAAACAAATGAAGGGAAATGGGAGAAAAGCTGACAGCCTTAAGGTGTCACAACACTTCAGATTTCTCAGGTAGGGGCAGAACAGTAATAACCTTCCCCAGGCTTATAAGCTAGCTATGAATGTAACAAGTAATACCTGTTTAAGCTGAAGCGCTAAACTGGCAGTAGAGGAATTTTCATTTTGTTTGAGAAGCCTCTCCTGGATTGTCCTTGTATTTGGGGTAACAGTGGGTGTTCTGCAGCCTGGAGTATTCGTAGCAGGGCTGCGTGCACTACGCTCCTGACAGTGCTCCCCAAAGCGTTCCAGGAAGGGCTTAATTCCAGATCCCCCTACAAGAATAATTGTTTTGCCTTGAAAGAAACTCTCAATATTAAAGAAATCACTGCAATTTTGTATCCTGAAGGTTCCCAGTGAAGCAATTAAGCTGCCTCCTTTACAGCTCTTACTCCATTACATTTTATACAAACTGAACCTGAAATGCAAATCATAACGGTGATGTTAATAAAACAGTAAATCAAAGCAAGTAGACGTCTCTCTCTTACCACAGTCTATATGCAACACATCCATTATTTAAACTGGTTTGCCTTTTCCAAGTTTCCTCTACAACCAGCCCCACTTATATCTTTCACAAAAATAAGCATTCTAGTGCGTGAGGAGGATAATGTTGTTTGGCATCCACCCTGCTTGACTGAGCTTATCTGTTACTGTCAGCATATCTAAAACATGCCTTTCTGGCCATCATTTTTAAGAGTTCAAGCTGTTAGTCCAGGTTTCTGACACCACAAGAGTTGAATTAAAAACTGAGGATGTTCACTTGTTTTGACATCAATGCTATCACTGAAAATAAAGACACTGCAAAGTTAGAGCACCTATGTGGCAACAAGATTCTATTTCTTCTAAATATGCATCTATTTCTTCTAAATATGCATATATCAAATGGATACATATAGTACCAAACAATCTGAAATAAACTTTGAATAATGTCAATCAACATTTTAGGCTGCTTTTGCTATTAAGAGTTACTAAAAACACGTCCAAGAAAACATCCCCTGCAAAATACAGAAGCTGTATAACTTAAAATAATTATCACAGAATTCATCAGCTTTTTATTCAAGTTACAGCTGGAAATAGCTATTATCTGGTATGGTACTTCAAATTCTTAACTAGTATGTTGTTTTCAACACAGCACACATAGGCCTAATTTGAATGAATATTTATTTACTGAAGCCAAAACACAGCCTACCTGGTGTCGTGGGTTTACCCTTAGGTTCGAGTTGCACATGTGTTCCTTTGACTGGCTCTGCTTTGGACTGAACTGGTTGAGGCAAAGCTGACTTGGCTGTTTGTGTATGCTCTTCAGCTTTCCGAGGACTGCAGGGATTCTCTGCCGGCTGTTGTTGTACTTCAGATTCTTTAGAACAGGGAGCAGTGACTCTTGAAGATTGCGTTAAAAAATTGTTTGGATCCTTAACAAGGGAAAAAGAAAAAAATAAAAGATGAGACTTATGTTCTTATTCTCTCAAGAGAAAAAAGAATAAAAGCACTCTGCATAGCATACTATCACCTGATCCTTCAGCAAAAGAAAAAGCCAAGAACAAGTGTTAAGCTTTTAGTACTTTTTTTTTTATCCAGTATTTCAAATTGTTTCAGCATTTGATGCTCTTGTCAGCTATTTTAAATATTATCCCACATTTCCCTAAACAAGAATGCACATGGCAGATATTGTCATGGCAGAAATTGCATAAATTGATCAATAAGTGTCTGGTACTACTTATTTCATCGTTCTGATTGAGTCTTCGTACAGCAGTAACATTCACAATTTCAGTCAATCAACTACATGAAGTTACAGAGTGAAATCCAGTATCTCTGTAACAAGCCCCCCTTCTGATGGTCAAGGGCAGCAATCAAGTAGATTGCCATCAACAAAACACATTAAGTGCTCATCTTTAAGTTGCAATAAAAGGAATTTTAAGCTGTTTCAGATCGGCTATTAAAAAAGGGCGTGAGGGATTGCAATAAAGCAAAAGTTGTAAATAGACTGACTGCTCACACCAAATCTTTAAATTCATATTAACAGTTATGTGCTAGCATTTGTCCGTCCCAATACAATACTCAAATCAATTTTTAATTAGCAACTAAATCAGACACTCACCGCTCTCTTTGAGTTTGCTGGTTTATTAATAGAAGCCTCAACAAGCCTTTGAGAACAGGATGCAGCTTCCTGCTTTACACTGCTACTATTGATTCTAGCAGATGCTCCACTTGTAGTGGACAATTTGGATAAACAAGTAGTGCCAGGCTGTTCTTGTGCATTGTTTTGCTTTGCAGATGGATGACTTAGGTCATCTTCCCAGGAACCAATTGTAGCAGCAAGGTTAGCTAAACGGCCTCTCCTCCCAATAGGGCATTCGCTTGCCAGGGCATTGGATGTCTGCTTAGGTGGAGAAACACACAGATCTTTTGACTGGAGAGGAGACAGAGGAACACATTCAGAGGGATCTGGAAAAAAGAAAACACATTTATTTTGCTAATAAATTATATTGAGATAGAACTGTATCTTTTACATTACACTATATATTGAGTTTATCAACAATTAGATGTTCCTGCCATCAACGGAAACAAACTACTAGCCCTAGAGGCACTTGAGACTAAGCAAATTAAAAATTTTTAATCAAGCAGTTTACTAATTTTATGTCAGTGTTGTGAGGAGCAAGGCATGAGAGTAACAGAGAAAAATAAGCTTAAAATTAAGCTGTAGATAAGAGCTTCAATGTTTTAGGCCTGCCCTAGTATTGTCTTAGAATTCTTTAAAAAGACATTAATCTTCCCACACACAACATTATCTTCTTCTAGCCAACATAATAATCCATGCAAACACTGAGAGACACCAACGGTGCTTAGCACATGAAACATACCCTCACTATCCCAGCAGCGCCGCTGCTCTGCCAACTTCTGCATACGTGTTTTGACTGAAAGGGCCGCAGGAGTTTCTGACTTGGTGTTTTGTTTTACTTTCTCAAGAGGCTGAACCAATGGAGCTCTGTTAGAAGCACTTTCGTGCGATTCTGAAGTCATCTGAGGAGAATCATGGCTTGTGGAACTTGAAGGAACTGGCTGTACATTCTCTGAACTAGGAGCTTGAGTCTCCATATCATTAGGGCAGAGCCTTTTTGATGGTGATGGCTTTGTATCTGGTTTTACTGGATAGGTCAGAGATTCAAACAAATTAGTATTCAAACAATCTAAAATATTTTCCAACAACACATAACTGTAGTACAAATAAAGCTATGATTTATGAATACTCTGATATGCTTCCCAAAAAAATGCACTTCCCAAATCTACCAAGCACAAGGCTCTCTTTGGCATTACACAATCATTTCTAAACTAAGGACTTGGCACATCTGCTCTCAGGTCCAGCTAAACACAAACTAGCCCTAGTGGCCAAGTAACTGCATCCATCACTATTTAGTATAAAATAAATGTTCAGTGTTTTCACTTTCCCTTTGGAAAAAAAGATGAGACTGGTATCAAAACAATCTTTATTAAACATGCCACTAAATACCTTCGTCACTGGGAAGAGGTGCCTGGTTACCAGTTTCTGCCAAAGGCTCTCTGGCCCTCTTGGTCTGCATTGTGGGTCTCGCCCCCATCTTCGGCCGCTCTGCCATTTTCCTCTGCAGGTTCTCTCGCCTGGCACGGGTTCTTTCAAGGAGTTTCTGAGGGTCAATAAGTCATGTGTTACCAGACATTGCTGTGTAAACTGCTAACAGCTCAGAGTAAAAGATGATGGAATTCTGTTTAGCATAGGTAGCCAGCAGGTTCCAAATTTCAGTCCTTACATCAACTATTGCCTCCAACTAGCTTGCTGGTGACAGAAAATCAGGCTAAAGAGACAGGAGCAATGGCAAAATTAAAGAGGGGCTCCTATAGACTCCAAAGTCATCAGAAATATTTGAAAGTAATTTTTTTTTAATCCTGAATCATCACATGACAGTCTTGATCTGTCAAGTCTCACTAGCAGGGTTTTCTGACACATTGCTAAAGCATCTGGTCAAATCATCTGACTGGCACTAGCCCTCTAACAAAATAAACAAAATTGAAGCAATTGTCAAGAGGTCATAAAAAAGTTCAACAAATAAAAGTGTGGCTGTCAATATTAAAAAAAATTGTTATTACACCTTCTAAATTAAAAGGTGAATTTCTTTGCCTCCAGCTTAAATTTTAAGAATAGACTGATATTATACCTAGCTATATTATGGTAAATAGCCTGTTTATTAAGATATCTCTATAGAGAAAAACATATAAAGAGATACCAATTGAGCTATATAACATTCTTTTTCATTTCCTACTCATTGGAAATTTGAGTACCCTGATTATATTCCATATAAAATAGCTGTTTTAGTAAGTGTTCCATACTAATACAAAGTGATTCCTTACAGTATTCAGGTCTAAAAGGTTTGTTTGTTTTAAATACAGCATTTGTAAGTCATTATCACTCAGTTTGATCACATCTAAAGGATACTTAATGACTCTTTTGATCTAGGTTTTAAGGTTGAGACAAGAAATTGTGCGATTGAACTAATGCCCTTTAAAGGGAAGCATATAAACTGCACTTGTTTGGTGGTACATAAATTATTGTGAGAACTGTGCCAGCCATTATCTGTCCTGTTGCACAGCAATTAAATACACATTTGACATTTTTAACTGTCTAAGGCTGAAGTCTTAAACAATGTTCTATTGTAGGGCAACACAGGACAAATAGAATGTCAATCTCAACAGCTTTTTCATGAAAACAAATCTCAGCATTGCTAATTTTCACAGAAGAGGGGGAATTTGGAAAAAAATCCCAAACCCAAAATATATGAAATGCATGAATGCCTTCAATGCAGGTTCCATGCTAGTTGTGCCCACAAGTCAACATTCCTTACTTCCAAAATGCAAAGAGCAGGATACAAAGTGCATGTAGTACCCACATTAAAATAACCCTAAAGGCAATTTAAATTAACAGCTCTTCTTGCAAAAAGTTGAATATGTCTTGCAACAGTATTCCTACAGTTCTATTCAAATAGAGGCACATTCCTTTCTGTTTTGTTAGCTGAGCAAAAGAGTTTCAGTTGTTAATATGAGATGTCACTTCCCAAGAATGCACGCCTCTGTTATTCAGCTCCAGCTCCTATTGGCTTCTTGCATCTCAAATTTTCCATCCAACTGCCATAATTCCAACAGTGCTGTTAGACACGATGAGTAAGCCACACTCCACAACTTGAGGCTTACTTTCCAAGTTCATCAACAGGGTATTTTCTACAAGGACATTCTCCAATTGTTCTGATGACAAAGTTTCAGAGTACCACAGAAGTTTAAAATCCTAGAATATACTGAGCTGGAAGGGATCCACTTTCTAGTCCAGCTCCCGACCCTCTCTGCACAGAACAGCCCCAAGAATCACACAGTGTGCCTGGGACAATTACCTATTTTATTACATGAAGGAATCTGAGGACTACAAAGTCAAAGTGGATTATTGTGTTACAAAAGCACTTTCTAAAAATCAGAAAAAACTTTCCCACCTCAAATGTTAATGGGCAACTTCAGTTTTTCAAAAGTATGTTTTAAAGTGCATATTAGAGAAGATACTTAGGCCCATATATAATCATATATGATTATGTTCTTAAACAAGAATTTGTTCAACTACCCTGCTTTACTTAGCAGAATAGAGCAAAGAGAGCAATTGAAGCTACAGTTAACTTCAAACCTCACATTTGCAAATTTTCCCCAAACAACTGCATCACTTATTTCTCTTTGCTCATCCTCCATGCTAGGAAATCATCCTTGCTTCTATGAATGGTAAAAACTACTTCAAAGTACAAAATAACCTAGACTATTTCTAACATCCCATAGTAATAAACATAAACCCTTTTGTGCAAGAAAGTTGAGTTATAAAATCAGCTATGAATGGAGTCACAAATAGTATGTTCATTGTGATTCTGAGAATGTACCCCCTGTACCATCTCCTCAGTTCAATCTGTATTAACAATTTAGTTGAGAATCAGAAGGTTATCAGCTTTTTTTTGCAAGATTAACCAAAAGAATCATTATTTCAGAGCTGTTTTGAAAGCATTCCACTGAATCTTACACCAAGATTCATTTGAACTTAAATTCATTGAGACACAGACAAAATTTGGTACTGCAAAGTGATCAGCAGACACTTAACAGTATGCTTCATCCAATTAAGGCTCAAATTATTAGCTTTTACATAACCAACACTTAGAGTGCCTCAGCAGGTCCCTGAAAGTAACAGAATATGGCAATGTGTAGACAAAGATTATTTGAAAGCAGTTAACCTAAAGGAAGGTTATGTTAAAAGAAAAAAAAACAGCAACACAAACCACAGAATATAAATACTTAAAAATACGTGGTAAATTTCTTTTTACAGAACTTTGGGAAAAGTTACTAAGCTTCAATACTAGGACACTAATATTGGTCAGAACTTTACACAACAGTGGAATGTCTTCCACAGCAGAAATATTCTTGATAAGGTGACTTTTTAAGCACTCTGCAATACTGGCTAACACTTGAATGAAGTTTACTCTGGGGAGTGGCCTCACAGTTGGTCATTTTCAAAGCATTTCAAGTCAGCTATGTACAAGAAGGGCGTGTACAGGTTGGAATATCTCCCAGAATGCAAAACCATTTTAAATTTGATTCAGTAGTCCGGACTTGAAGTTTATTTAAGACGAGCTGGATCATGTCACTCACTACCAATTAAGGAAGGAGGTTTTAGATGTTTACACTTAGCAAGGCTTTACATGGGAATAGGGTAGGACTGCCTTGGCATAACACATTTAGCAAATCTGTTCAGATCAACACCTTATGTTCATTTTTTAAAAATCAGATCTGTGCAATCACCTGTTCTGGGCACTCAAATTATCTAAAGAATGTCAGTTTGATAAACAGATTGTTTACAAGGGGTGGAGAGAGTATTTCATCAGTGTATGCGATTTGAATTTTTTTTCAAGTAGTTCAGATTTTATGCACGCAGGCTGCAGATTGAAGGCCCTTTTTACTATGACATTTCTCAAAGCAGTCACAAGACAGCTCTAAAACTACACCTCTGACATTAAATCAGAGTACAGACAGCATCTTTAAGAAAATTTCAGCCTTCATACAGATTCAAGGTGGCCAATTCTTCATTTTACTACAACTTTGCTTCTGTAAAACAAGCACACAGCCAATTCACTCTAACAGCCAACAGTCCTTTTTTTAAAAAAAAAAAAAAGGAACTGTGCCTGCCAAAGAAAGTGACCAATCACATGTGGTAATCGTGCCAAATAGTATGCATTTTTATTAGATGGTCTCCTCTTTTCACAGATTTATGAACATTTATGTATGATTTAGGACCTTTACGTGTGGCAGGCACAGAGTGTCAACAGCGCTCCCGTCTGCTGCCGAGATCCTTTCCGTCCCCGCTGGGAATCTTATCTGCCAGATACGCATAGAAGGCAAACTCCCGGCTAGGGAAAGGGCCTCTCCTCCGCAAACCCTTGCGCCTATCAGCCCTGCTCTGTCCTCTCCCGGCGGGATCTGACACAGCCCGGGCGGCTCCAGGAGCGGAGGCACCGGCAGGAGCGGGGCTCCAGGGGCGGGGCAGCGAGGGTCTCCCCGCTGCAGAGCAAGAGGGTCGCTGCAAGCCCGCAGATCCCCCCGCGAGCAGGGACGAGGGTGGCTAACAGGGCTCAGCCGGGAGCAACTATCCCGAACCGAGAGCGCGGCGCAAGGAGCAGCTCCTTCCCTTCGGACCCCAACCGGCCCCTTCCCTGCCCTGTGTCCCCGCGGTCCTCGACACTGACAACTCGCCCCCTCCCCAGCGGACGACCTGCGGGAGGCCGGGCCCGGCCGAGCCCTCACCTCGGTGAACGGGTCCATCGCTGTGCCGGTGCCCGCGCAGGGTCCGCTCTGCCAAGGCCGCCCGCGAGCGGCCAAACCTCACCCCAACCGCTCCCGGGATTTGAATTTCAGCGCCCGCCGCGCGCAGGCACCACGGGAAGAGGGGGCGGTGCCCGCACGCGGGCGCTGATTGACAGGAGCGCCGCCCAATCCCCTGCGCGGTGCCCGCCCGGGGGAGCTGAGGGGCCCGGTGGCGGCCCGCGAGTCACGTCCGGGTTCGGGAGCTGCACCGCGGGTTCTGCGTGTGACCCTCTCTGCCGCCCAGAGCTTCTTTGTGTTGTGTGCCCGGAGTCCATCCCCCCATGGCTGCCGTGTCACAGAATTTGTTCGGAAAAGACCTCTGAGATCAGGGAGTCCCAACCTATGGCGGAACACAACACTGCCAACCAGGCCATGGCACTGAGTGCCACGTCCAGTCTTTAACGCCTCCAGGGATGGTGACTCCGCCGCCTCCCCGGACTGCACATTCCTATGGCTAATCACTCCTTCTGTGAAGAAATTCATCCTAATATCCAACCTAAAGCTCCCTTGGCACAGCTTAAAGACTGTGTCCTCCTGTCGTCACCTTCCCACTCCTCCTTGCTGACAACCCCGTCTTCGAATTAAGAGGCTTTTACCTCCTTTATGGTCGATCACACATCTTGCTGCAGCTGCTCAGTAGGAGTGTGCCCTGACCTTTTTTCACTGAGGATAAATTTTTCACCTGGCATGGACATGGAGATGTCAGCAGAAAACATTATTTTTGTGTGACACAGTAAATACAGAGGATACTTACCCCAGTGTAGCTGTGAAACTTGTGGGTCCTTTTCATAATTCTTGAGGTTCTCCTCATGCTACAGTCTGTGGGTCTCACGAAACCTCACTCACCTCTTCCTACAGCTGTCCCCTGCACCGTTTCACTGGCACACCTTTCGCAGTGAATGTGGAATTAGCAGAGACCCACTTGTTGCTGAGGTTCACTCCTTGCTATCCATGCACCGCCCCAAGCACCCTTCACATACATGTTTTCAGTATAATCACAAATACAGCTTGTTTTTTCCATATCTGCCATTCCCATCAGGAGGCTGCTATAGGCTTGCCTGCCCAAATGAATAAGTCTTGGCAAATTTCCAGTGTGTCCATACATACTGGCACCCTTTTAGACCTTTTTGCTCCTATGCAAATAGTGTTCATTACCTCGCATGAATGCCTTCTTCACACGTGCTGTGCTTCTTGCCTCTTCAATTATTTATGGGCAGCCTTTTTATTTACTTTTCTTCTTTCAGCCTTTATTTTGCCTTGCTAAACAAACCAACACTTCTAATTGGCCCTGATTAAAAAAATCTTTCCAGTGTCCTATTTGCAAACACTATGGCATCAGTGTGCAGCAGAATCTAAAAGTACAATGTCAAATAATACTTTTCTGAAGAAATTGTCAAGAGTGGACACTGGCAAACAAACATCTCTGCACTGTTCTCAGATAAACATGGGTTGGCGGAGTCTGAGGTCCAGCATCAGAACTTGATCACACAGGCAGAAAATGAGGACTTGCCAGATGGGACTTGTCACTCATTCATAATCTATGAACCAGCCTGTTCAGTGATAAGAAAGAACAGGCTTTATTTCCTTCAAGAGAAACTAGGTTTAGCTATCACTGGTAAACAACAGAAAAATTCCTTTAATGAAGCAGTAGGGAATGCAGGAAAACACCAGAAGACAAAATAGCCAATATGGAGCTCAAAGTTATTGGCAGAAAATAGAGAGAATTATTGTTAAGTCCTTTCTTTCTCCTGCCATCCCAAAGGAGGAAAATTCGTGTATAATTTGGGCCCTTTAAATACTACAGAATTACTGCAATCTAAACATGCTTTCTGCTTTACTTTGGGTCTGTGAGATTTATATGGTGCAGCTCAAATGACACAGCACAGCACATGATGCTTAGCCTGGGGACCAGCAGAACAGGGGTGGCTGCACTGTTAGTGTATGTAAGGATGTGTAAGTAACACTGACATATGCTAATTATTACTATTAAAAAGAGGACAATCATGATTCTTAATCTGTGCAATAAATTTCTTATAACATGTATTTCTATACAGTGTACCCTGAAAAATGAAATGGCGATTTCTAGGAGTGTATAACTGCTTAAATCAATGCAGTATATATGTGACAAATGTCCATCCCTTTTGCTCTCTACAGAGCCAATAATTTCTTCATAATTTCGATCCAGACTTACCAAGGTCCTGCTAGAAGTAAATAGAATACTTAGTTTCTCATCTTGTCAAGGAATCATGTCTGGCTTCCAGGAACCAGTGGATAGTAAATATATCTTATCCTTTTACCACTCTAAGGAGCCAAAGAAAGTCAATCCTTTTCAGGAAATGTGATATAAAAATGAGGCCTGTTGTTTGCAGAGTGGTGGGGGTATAACTCTTAGCAATGGAATTTTCAGTTGGAGTTATATTTTTCTTAATAAATAAGTAAAACTATTTCTACAGCAACTTATGGGAAGAAAAATCAACTGATCTTTCACAGTGTGAAGGCACAAAGAAAAAGAGAGGGAAAGAAAGGAATGCCATGTGAAACCAGCAGAACAATGAGCCAGCTCTGCCCGTTCAACAGCTTTATATTTTATGCCAGATTTTTGCATTCAAAAATTATGAATCACACCCTTCACTGTCTCCTCCCCTCACATGATGTGGTTTAAGATGTCGTCTTGCCAGGCATAAGCTAATGAAAAGAAATTCTTTCTGTAACAATAAATAACACAATACAAAGCACTGGGGGAACAGTTTTCGCTGGCTTGCAGTTTTCATGGGAGTTGAGAACTTATACACTGGAGCCAGTAATTTTTCTTTTAACATGGCTTGAAGAACATTTTTACTTTGCCAGGTTTTCCTTCAGGAATTTTTAAAGTGTAATGACTGTTTTCAGGGGTGCATTTTCAGATGGTTATAAATGTTTGCACTAGCACTGTTCATTTAGGTCTCCTAACTGATTTACACAGGAGAAGGAGAATTAGACTTCTTTCTTTTGTGTCTCAAGGTAAAATACCCCCTTTTCTTCCTTTATCCATACGGTACAGATGTACCATTTGCTGACATAAAAATTCTAAAATTAAGCAAAGGGAATGAGAGTACTTAAATGCTGCTATGTTAATTTAGACCAAGATATTACTCTCAGCATCTGAGACTTGCTTGCAACTACAATATAGTGCAAATGGAGTAATCACATAATCACATCAGCAATTTCACCAGCCAAATTGTTTTTTATGGTTGTGTAATATTTTCTGAACAATGGAAAAATTAGGACATTCTCATTGAGAAACCATTTTTCACTAACCAAAAAAAAAAGTGTTCTATCAGCTCTAGTTTTTTTTTAAAGACTTGGGAGGCTGTAAGCTTAACAGGTGATAATTTTCTGGCCTCTTGCCATCATATTACAAATAAATAAATGAAACTACAGGACACACATAAAATAAATTATTTATAAGGAAGGTCAAGAATGTTACCTACAAACTCACCTGAAAGTTTTAAAAACCAAAATAGGTGCTTCAAATTAAATGTAGCCTATATGCTTTGCTAAATAGGGAAATGATATGATAAGGATACAAAATGGGTTTTATGTGAGTTCACAGTAGCTTTTTTCACTTTCTATATCAGTTCTTTAGAAAAAATCAACCATACAGTATAATGAAATCCTTTCTGCAAAAGTAGCATATTTACACTAGAGGGTGCTACTTAGACAGGATTTTAGGCTGCTCAGTGTCTTTGGAAAGCCCTTTTTCAACATTTGGAAAAAAATGCATATCTGAAATAAGAAACAGATGTTTCTTATGGGACAAATTCTACTGAAATTTAAATAAACATAACTGAAATTTTATTTTCCACACATATACCCAAGAGGGACACTGGTCCCTTATGTCATCTCAGCTTCAGTACAAACTACATATATAATTGCACTGAGGATATGTTAGAGATGAGTAAATATCCTTAATATTTCAATCTGTTTCTGGTTAACAAACGAATATGACACAGAAAATAGGCTAACTAAAGGAATCTAAAAATAAGACCACGTCTTTTCATTAATGAGAAGGACTGAAACATCTGATGGAGTAAAACCTAAATTAGCAGTCTATAGTACAAACATTGTGCTACCAAATGCCTGGGTGTATTATGACAAAGGGTTGCCTCACCTTACAATAAAGCATGAAAGAAGGCAAAGGGAATGGAAATGACCAAGAAGTTACTTAAAATAATTCTTCTTTAATTCTTCCCATGGTGATGATAGTTGTGAGCACTCTGAACGTGTGTCTCTACATCTCCAGGGCCTTTGGCTGCCTCAAGTCAGAGCCCACATGGAGATGGTGCAGATCTTGGGCCATGAAGGTAGCTGCTGCTCCCTAACAGCTGTTTGCAAGCAGGTTGGTATGGGCATCTTATTTTCTTATATGTCAAATCCAAAAATCTCTTTTGAACTTGGCAGGTTTGTAACAAGGTAAGACAGTGTTTGCCCTGTTCTGTCCCTATCTCAGAGATGCTGCAGCTCCTACTCTAGGACTCTACTAACACCATGATGAGGAGGTAGCCAGGGAATCTCCAAAACCAGTCAGGAGGTGTAGGTGAATGAAGTCTGAAAATACCTCTGGTTTTGTTTACTCTTTTCCCCAACACTACTGAACATTTTCCATTGGCTGAATTTGTCACTGATACCACTTGGAAGGTTTTATTCCTCACAGAATAAATAAAATAGCCTCAGCTGTTTTATAGCCCCATTTAACCTCACAAACTATGTGGGAATCTGCAAAGTAAAGCTCAGTAGCAATGTCAGGCAGGTACTTGGAAACTGGAAAAAGAGAGTGAGTTTATACCTTGGGTTCTGCCCCTCACTGAGTCAGTGTTTCACCTTGAAAACAGGTTTTACCAGAAGACCACCTTCTCCAGGCCAGGAAAAGTCCCTTCTGCTCTACAAATCCTGTCCTAACTGTGAGAATCTGGATGTCCCATGAAGTGAAATGCTTTGATGAAGAAGTACATCATCACCCTTTCCACAGCTATTGCATCACTGCCCCCTAATGTTAGCTGGAAGGGTCCCCTGCTCCCAGCACTGGAGCTCCTGCTGCCGGATAGTGCTGGGCCCAGCATGTAGGTGAGAGATGCCTCCAAAACTCCATGTACTCACACTTATCACTGCACAAATAGTAAGTTTGTTTCTTATAAAAATCTGCTGAGGTGTTTTGTGTTTGTTGGATATCCCCTTCTCGTTTTATAAGTCTGTTGTGTAGCTTGGACTAGCAAAAACTAGGGGATCAAATAAACAAAGTGGAAGAGGAAAAGATAAGAAAGTGAATGGCAATAGAGAGAGGAACATGGTGTTTTTTTCAGGTTGGTTAAGAAATAAGTGAATTGCTCACCTGAGAAGCCAAAAACAATGATGCACTACTAGGAAAACTTTGCTTTTCAACTGAAATTATCCCAGCACCACAAAAGAGTTGACCAACTTCAAAAGGCACAAAGCACAAATGTATAATAGATTGTCATTTTTTGTGGCCTCTGGTTTAACCCCAGCCACCAGCCAAGCCCCATGCAGCTGGTCACTCACTCCCCCACCAGTGGGATCAGGGAGAGAATGGGAAGTGTAAAAGCTAGAAAAACTTGCGGGTTGAGATAAAGGCATCTTGATAGAAAAAGCAAAAGCTGCACACACAAGCAAAGCAAAACAAGGGATTAATTCGGTGCTTTCCATGGGCAGGCAGGTGTTCAGCCATCTCCAAGGGAGCAGGGCCCCACCACATATAGCAGTGACTTGGAAAGACAAATGCCATCACTCCAAACATCCCCCCTCTTCCTCCTTTTTCCCTTCAGTTTATATACTGAGCATGATGTCACATGGTCTGGGATGTCCTTTTGGTCAGTTTTGGTCACCTGTCCTGATTCCATCTCCTCCAAATCTCCCATGCATTTCCTGGCCAGCATGGCAGTAGGAAAAGCAGAAAAGGTCTCAGCTCTGTGTGAGCTCAGGTCAGCAATAACAGAACCTCTCTATATTATCAACCATGTGTTCACCACAAATCCAAAACACAGCCCCACACCAGCCACTGTGAAGACAATTAACTCTACCCCAGCCAGAGCCAGCACAGGGCAGATTGTCTGGTGCTGCCTGTGCTGCCTGACCTGGTATTTGTGTTGCCACAGCAAGGCACCTGTGATTCATCTGCTGGTGTTTGCAGTTCAGCAGGCAGCTTGTGCTCGGCTGCTTGCCAGTGCTGTCTGCCAGTCCTGCCTGCCCCTGCCAAAGGCAGCACCCTGCCTTTGTGAGAGGGACCCCTGTAGTGACAAGGCATTGCTGCACAAGTGGACAGACGGTTAGAGGAGGAAAGGTCAAGAGGGGTGAGTTGGTCCATCAATCCACACTGAAGGTGGTGAATGCTTTACTGTGACTGTTACATTTTTATAAGCCACTTCTCTGCCACAGGAAAGCCGCCTCTTTTTCATTAGTCGGTATAAGTGCATTTGTGAGTGTACAATAGACATCTTAGATTTCTTTCCTCATATGATGGCAGACAACAGTCAGGTGCACTCATAGGTTCACATCACAAGGATCTTACATTGCTTTCACCTCTCTGTACTTTACTGCAAGGTTTGCCTATGTTTTGTTTGCCCTTGTTGCATTAAGTGTACGGTTTTGAGCTTCCTTAGCATAAAGTGTGAACAAATTCAGTGGATAAATCAATCTGAATACTGGAGCTGTATCAAGTTGTGCATCTTAAAATAGCAGTCCCATTGAATAAGTCTATGAGTAAGCAGTTCCCACAAGCATGTGCTGCATTTGCTGTGTACTAGGAGTGTAAGACCCAGCTGGAATCAGAAGGCAACGTCAGACATTTCTGAAGGAGCTTCTAGAAAGAATATGTCTGGAAGGACAGTCAGTTGGAGTCACTTGGTCAGTGAAATTGTTTGGTCAGGAGATACTCAGCCAGCTAAGAGTCATTAAGTGGGGAGGGAAGGCTGACCTTGCCACTCTGAAGGACCTGAAGCTGTGCCAAATTATGCAGAGTTAGTTAAGGACTCTCGTTCGTAGCTTTCATAGTTCATCAGTGATTCTTTGTAGTCATAGAGAAGTGATGGAAAGATGGTGTGAATATGAGGAAGGAACCAAATAAAACCAATGTTAAAACAAGCGTGTGTACATATATATATATATATATATATATATATATATATATATATATACACACATATACATATTTAAAATCCAAATGCAGATATACACATCTATATTTTTATATGCATCTATATGTATGTTTTTATATGCAGATATACACATCTATATTTTTATATGTGTGTATGTGTTGGAATTTTGCAATGTTAGCTTCTGACAGATACAGAGATCAATAAAATGTGTCACTGCTCTTCCAAACTGTACACATTGCAGAGCTTGTTGATGCTAATATTCCTATAAAGATACTCCTCTGTGTGCAAGACATTGCAGTGTTTTTGATCAAGTGACTTTGACATTACCTCTGAAGACATGACCACATAAATCCGAAATTATCTGGAAGTAATGTTCCGTTAAAGCTGAAATACAAGATGCATGTCCCCTTTAATTCTGGCTCGTAACAATGGGTATAGATCCATTTGGACTGTGGAACTGTGTCATTTAAGCTGTATTCCACAGTGTGGCTCATCTAAACATCACAATTTGTCCCTATGTTCCCTCATCTTGCTACAAGTGCCAGCTGCACTGATAGCCTCCAGAAATTTTTTCATGACAGAATAGCTTGTCTTTTTCCCTGCTGTCTTTTCAGACAGACTTGCAAGATAAGATGTCTTTAAGGTCAGAACTGCTAGAGGTACACTATACATATATATATATATATAAAATTATATAATTCTATATGTGTGTGTGCAGCATTTTTGTCATGAGGTATTCAGTAATGTTTTTCTCAACTGACCTTTCCATGTTATGCTTTTCATCGACAAATGTGACAAAGCTTGCTCGGAGATGAAGCAGAAAGCTGGGACAGGTGGCCCTTTAGCATCCCTCCTCTGTGCCTTCTGCTGCTATTGCTTTTGGCATCCTCTTGCTACAGCCAGGAGCTGGTATGACCTAAAAAAACCTTCACGCCATCCTGCAAAGGAAGAGGCTAGTGGGGAAGGAGAAAAAAACAAAGTGGAGGCAGCAGATTCAGGGGTGACTGACTACCCAAGCACTCAGGGAAAAAGGACACCAGGGAGAAGCAGGCAGGAGATGAGAGAGATGGAGAGAAGGAATCCACTGGATGGAGCAAGAAGAGGAGGTAGATGTGTGAAATACACAAAGATAGCTGGATAGTTACTAATTTCATTGCTATGGCATCCAAGTATATATAAAAGAGCACCTCTAGAAGGAGAATTAGGGTCTATGCAGCTAAATTTCTGGGAAGTTTCATTAAAATGGTACATTGACTTTATATTTTAGCAGCTTATCATTTCTTCATCATATCATTTCTTATCATTTCTGCCTATCATTTCTTCATCACCTGTGCTAATTATTTGTAGTGCTTGAACAGATTCACTGGTTTTTGGGTTTTTTTTCCTGTAATTGCCATGTATCACAAGCAAATTCTAACCCATTAGGGATAGCTTTGTCTCTCTAAATTTAAAAGTGTTTATTCAGTTCCTGCAATTTGAGATTTGGAGACAAGCCTGCAAGTTCCAGATGCGATATTGTCAGCAAAATAGTTTAGAGGGTATTTTAGGTGAAACTTGGACATGTTGACAGAGCATATATCTTTTTGAATCTTCAAAGAATTTAAGTTAAAAGAGACATCAAATTTGTCAGCTAGGTAGAAGTGTGTTTCAGCACTGGCTCCTCATTAACCAACTGAGAAAAATGACACCTCAGTCTTTTCATAACTGGTCTTAAGAGTACCTGGGTTTGACTGTGTGTGAGACAATAGAAAATAAAATGAAAATATTTGCTTTAAACCCTTAATTTTGGTTTTTCAATAATTGCCTGTGAAGGCTGACATGAAAGCAGACAGAGCTATCTGAACAGTGTTTACTCAGTCTCGTGACTGCATACTTGCAAGTATGCATGTCTGTCTAAGAAAGATTTATAAAACTCAGTAAAACTTTTCCAAACAGGAGGCAGAAGGGGAACCTCTGAAGTGTCAACAAGCTGTGATCCGTAGAATTTCCTCCACTGCTATCTGATGATACAGCCAGTTGTTACTGGACAGTGCAGAGGAGGGAATCTCTGTGTAGAGCACATTGCAGATATGGATTTATTGATGAGACAAACGTGGCAGATATTTAAGATACTCAACTAAAGCACCACACAACTTTCCAGCTCTCTTCTCCCTGGGAGATCACTACACTCCCATAATCTGTGTTAAGCACTATTGTGCTGGTAAATCACTTTCAATTAAATTACTCTCTCCAATAAATGTTGACCATTTAAGAAAAGTAAATGTGTTATTAACACAGTGAAATGTATTGATGTGTAATCTGACTTCAGCAGTCACCTTAGGTCTGCATGAAAAGTACAGAATCTTCCTACACCACGCCTACATTAATGGGTTACACAACCACGATTGCTAAGATAAAATAACTTGTTCCTATTTGATGTTCATTTTTAAAACACGCAGATTGTATTTCAAGGAGTGAAAAGTTTCACAAGCAAAGCAACAGATTGCACAACAAATAAGGCGACAGGAGGGTGTAATATAAAGTTTGTCTTCTACTTTAAATTCTCTTTACTACTTATCAGTGTATGATAACCATCAGTTACAGCCCTAAACCGTTGCCCTGATGCAATTCCTCCCTTCTTGTTACATGGGACATTCCCAAGCACAAGACCCGTCTCCCAGGGTGGCACATGTCCTGCTAAGCACCCTTGTCTCATGCAGTCCTTCCTCTGCCTGCCACAGATCCAGCAGATAATTACCAATCACACCAACTATTACCAATTGCAGCAATGATGGTAGCTGATGATTATCAGAAGACTGCAGCCCTGGTCTGTGCGTGAATGATGCTCGCTGGATTCCAGCAGAGGATGACACTAAAGCCTCGCCTATGCTGCTGACACTTGGGACCAGCCGTGCCGGTGGGATACAGCGCACTGATGTTCCCGGGTGGCGTCGGCGGGGTGGCACACCGGGACACCGACAGCTGCACTACAGATCCCAGGGTGCAGCGCGTCTGCGCCCTGCCCCCCTCCAGCGCTCAGGCCCCGCGGAGCCCGCCGGGACTTGTAGTCTGCGGAGGCGGGCGGGCGGGGGCTCTGCCGGCGCGGCTCCCGCCTGCCGGCCCGGGGCCAGCCGCGCTCCCCGGATCCGCCGAGGCGGCGAGGTGGGTGCATCCCGCGGCGCCGGGCGCTGCCTCCCCGCCGCCTCCCCTCTGGGCTCCCCGCCCGGGAGCAGGGAGCCCGCCGCGCAGGGGGCAGCCGGCGGGGCAGAGCGGCGGCGCTGCCCGGCGAAGCACCATGCTGGAGTCCATCTGTGTCACCGGTGAGCAGCGGGAGCAGGAGCGGGAGCGGGAGCGGGGGCGGCGCGGTCCCCGCCGCGCCCGGGGCAGCCGGCCGGCCGCCAGCGCTTCCCCGCCCAGCGAGCAGGCATCGCCCGGGCGGCGCCGCGGATGTCGGTGGGGTGTCCCTGGGAACGGGGGAAGGGCTCCACACCTGCCTGGCTCCAGGAGCAGGAACCCCCCCGGTGTCCCTGGGGACGGGGGAAGGGCTCCACACCTGCCTGGCTCCAGGAGCAGGTGCCTCCGCGGGGAGTGGGGAGCGAGCGTGTCACCTGCGGGCCCTGCCCCGCGACACCGGGGAGTGCGGAGGTGACACCCGCTCCGCTGGAGCGGGGAGAATGCAAGGGAGAATGCCAGAAAAACTAGTGCTGGTTATATCTGGTGCTTACACGTTTTGGCTCTACCCTTTGCTGCGTTCTCAGAGAAGTTAACAAATCCTTATAGGATGTATGTATTCAAACCTCTGTTATAACTGTATAACGATAATATAGGCAGGTACGTAGTGCCACACAAAACTGGCTTCTTGTGCTGTGTACAATGCAGTTGCTGCTTGAAAACAGATGTTTTCCTTGTTTAAATTTGACATCCTTTCTTGTGTCATTACTTCAGCTGGCTCAAGCCAATGTTACTTTTCCACGGGGAAATCTATCTACAAGAAATCTGCTGGAGGTGTCTTAATTCAATACCCTTGCAATCATAACTAAGATCTCTTACAGCTACTCTTTCTCTGCATAATTGATATGCTGTTCCATCTGTGCATGGATATGACTGGAATGTTACTTCTGATAATGGGAACAGAAATAAAGTTCCATGGTATCGATCAGAGCAACCCTGGAGGTGTGCAATAGCCACTGCAATCTTAAAGGATGAGATTTTGTGAAAAATAGTTATTTTGAGTCCATATCCCTCCATCAAATATTCCTGACTGCACCTGTGTTGCAGTAGAAGCCAGGGACCTGCTTGGATGAGAGTTTCATCCTGTGCAGGTCTGCCCGTAAATCAGTGTTCTGTGATTATATCCTGAGTTTATTACATCAGTAGGAGTTTGTTGCTTGATTTCATTAGAGCCAAGTCTTCACTTTTATTGATTATTACTGTGCCCATGTAATTTAATTTGAAGGGCCCAAATTTGGAGTCAGTTACATAATACTGTATTTCAATATAGAAGTAAACGTGCAGGAAACTGCTTGCAAGTCAGTCCATACATTTGGTTTTTTTTGTTTGGTGGTTTTGTTTTTTTTTTTGGTAGAAGGGGTACATCTCAAATAGCATTGTCATTTTAAAGAAGAAAATCCAAACTGCCAATCATCCCTAAAAATGCATAGTTACTTATGAACACTGACAGCTAATTAATGAGATATACAAGTTGGCTGATATCTGAAACCTGCCCTTGGTTTTGGAGCTCAGAATTAAAAGCTGGATGACAGGTAACACCTTTACAGGAGAAAAGTAAATAGGTGGATATTTTGGGAGTGGAGGAGAAAAAAGAGTCTTAGGTTAAATGTAAAAGTTCCCAATATCATACAGGCTCTAGTTAATAACTAAGATGCTTGTGAAAGTAGAAAGTAACTCAATGTCAGTGTTTTTACAGAAACTCATTGCCTAATTCTGCTGTTAAACCATGTTCAATCATAGACAAAGCTTCCAGTGTGTTCTAGTTCAAGTTACCTGACAGCTTCTGTTCAAAACTGGTGTTTTTAAACTTTAAAGGGGTTTCCAGTGGTGAAGAAATAGAATATAGGTTTGTGGGGAGATTCAGTTATGCCACAAACACAAGCCTGCAGTTTTTGGGAGGCAGTGGAACATTACAGGTTCGTATACAACACTTTATGTATGCTTTCTTCAGAATATTCTTTCTATAGCCGTCTGCAGAGACAAGCCATACAGTCTAGAGCCCATAAACTACAGGGGATTGTGAATCTATTCAAATTTTCTGAATATTGGAGATAAAAATTTCTTTGTAATTCTTTACCTTTGTAAAGGTAGTTGTACCTTTGCACAGTGTATCAAAGGAACAATTTTACTTGTCACATCCGTGTAGTTGCTTCTCATCCCACAATTTCAAACTTAACTATTGCTTGTAGATAGATCACATACATTATTTGCATTCATATAAATCTGAAAATTGAAGTCAGCCTTGAAATGATTTCTGATTTTCAGCAAAAAGAAACTCAGCCATATTCTAACATGGTAATGGTAATCTTAAGAACAAAAATAGTGGCTCAGACCATTACATCCCAAGGATAGGAGGAAGTTCTCCATGAACATGTTTGCTAACCACCTTAATGACATCTGGAGTTTGGACAGGGTTTGTTCACTGTGCATATATAACCTGAGTGACAGCTGCTTGAAAACTGCAAGAGCTCTCTGCTATTTTAGAGCAAGGCTAGCCAGACAGGGATATCTGTGCCACAAATACCTGTCATTAACCTCATTCCACCTGTGGATTTAAGAAGCTGCTTGGATAGTAGCTGCCCTGTCGTCTAGAGGAAGGTATTATTTATACAGCACACTGCAAAGGCTAGAAAAATGCTTACGCTGGGATTTTACCATGCATATTATCGACTTATTAGCTCAATCCATTAGTTTCTAAAGGACAGAGACCAATCATATGACCTGGCTCCTAAATATAACATAAAAATCTAATATTTTTTTCTAACAAATAACCTCTGACAAGATTAGGCAGTGTCTGCAGTGGTGCAAGGCTCCAGGCTAGTAACTGGGATGCAATTTATATATAGAATGTGTTTCATAAGTGCAGAATTGTCATGAAATTTGTGATTCCCACATATTCTCTGTTAGCACTCATGGACTCCATCCCTTTTCTAGTACTACTGTGACACTGGAATAGCTACTTGTGCATAAATGGAAGTTACAGATACAACTCCTCTTTCTGCAAAATTCTATGGTATTTTGAACTGTTCTGTGACATGTAGTGCACTTGTGTCTGCAGGATGGAGTAAGTCCAGTACTGCCAGTTCCAACTGATCTCTTGACAATGAGGGGATTTTGGCTAGGGCACAACCTGCTCTCTTGTGAGATTCTTTAGACTCACAGGGGTAGTTGTCTTTGGCTGGCTGGCTGCCCTGATAGCCCAGCTTATAGGACAGCAGCCATTGAACACATTGCACTCAAGAGTGGTAGAGGTCTACTCTTTAAGCCCAAGACAGACCAAGTTGCCATTAACAGGAGGGCTTTCTGTTTTTTGGTACCCTAATTATGACAAAAAGGGGACAGGCAGCCCTTCTGTCCCCTCCTTGCTTATCCCTTGCCATCACACTGCACTCCAAATGTGGCAGATTGTTGCATGTAATATTTCACCTGTGCCTCTAGGACCATGTTTTTATTAGTGTTGTTGCAGAAAGGAACAAGGTGTAAATAAATGGAAGTAAATGTGATGGAGAGAATCTTTTAGGAAAAGACTATATTAGTTTTGTTGTGGGTTTTGGGGTTTTTTTTTTGATTGCCAAAGGGCTTGTGGCTTTGTGACTGTTGAGTGTTAGGAAATGAGAACAATGAAAAGAATCCTGGTACAAAAATTACATGAGGGAGGTTCTCAAAGGTGACTAGAGCCCGGGGCATATGTTCTTTGACAATTTTCTACTGGAAAAACAGAAATAAGCCAGGAAATTCAGATTTGTACTTCTCAGAACACATGTAGCACATGTGGATGAGATACAAAATATAAAACCTATGGGATCTGTAGCGTGATATCTGTATTCCGGTATGCAACGTAGTGTTACACCATAGCATGGTGGTTTTCAATTTGTCTTTTTCATGTCTTTTAGAAATAATCTGTCCAATGGTATCCAGAATTTAAAAGCTGGGAATCACTGCTAAGCAATCCATGCAATTAATCTGGGTTGATAATCCATTCCAACTGGCTACTTTATAGCAGCACAGTATCTCAGTACTTTTTGAAATACTGAAGCAGGTTTTCAGGAGGCAGTGAATTTGTTTTTGTGCAATGAATTTGTTTTATATTCAAAATACTAGACCTCATTTTCAATCACCAGGCATTGCTAATCAGTGGAAGCTCTTGGATATAGTAAGACAAGTTTCCTAGAAGACTGTATATTCTTAATTTGGCTGATGCTGTCTGATTTACAGATGTGAGTTTAAAATATGTTATAGCTTAAATAAATGTACTAGAGAAAGGATTTTAAATTTGGTGCTTTGCAACATGATTTTGACATAGTCTCAAATATTTTTTTCTCATTTATTTGGTAATGATGTTCAGAAGACCTGTACAAAATTTTGGAATAGCAGTTAAATGACTTCTGTGAAAACTGCTTTGTTGTCTATTATAATATTTCAAATGTGCCAGATTACCTGTTGATTCTAGGTTTCCAGCACAAATAGGCATGGAACAGTATCCTTTAGTCAGAAGAAAATTAAGGACAGCCACACTTAGTTTGGCAGCTGAAAAATCACTTTGCTACAAGATTGCTCTTATAAAGTAACTACAGATTGGGAACAACTATTTTTGATATCAGCCATGTGCATGTGAAACCTGCCAGTGCATGTTCAGCACTCAGCCACAATTTGTGACACTTCCAGGAGAATTCTGACTTAGGGCATTCAGTGATTGTCTACATATAAAAGCATTTATTACTGGCCAGCTGTACCTCTTAGCTCTAACAGCTTGCTGTCATGGGTTTTTGGTATTAGATTGACACAAGCTTTGGGGGAGGGAGGGAATGGGTGGTTTAAGGTCATTTTGAGTTGTTTCCTTGAATTAAATTTCTATTTTTTTTTCTTTTTTATCACTTCTTAGATACTTGTGTGATATTAGTTCTAATTGTTCCTTTACAGCAGCAATTTAAGGCTTCTATATTCTTTGTGGCTTTTAAGAGCTGGTTAATAGAGAAGGTGAAGCATTAATGCCTCTAGGATCCTGTTATTTCTTTATCTATATTTTAAGAAGTAGCTGTGTAATTTCCAACTCCAATTTTGTCTACCTAAGCAAAGTCATGTGCTCAGAAATTTAATATGTGTTCAGACATTCTGGAAACCTTAGTTTTCACCTACCCTTCTTAAAAGTAAGGATTCTCATACTGTAGCAGTTGATACAGGTCTGAAATCAGTCTCAAAAGACCAGAAATACGAGCATGGTCATCCCATTCTGTTATCCAAAAAATGTGTCTCTCTTATGTATTCAGTTTGAAGTTGTTCTCCTTGTGATGGGGAACTGTGGTTTCTAACCACGACAGCTCATGGGAGAGCAAGATAAGCCATGTAGGCAGGTTGTCACATATGTGATGAGAATAATCTGACAGAATTTGAACAGGAATGCCAAGGAGCACGCTCCTGTGCCAAGCATGGAAAGAGGATTCACAGACTTACGATGGAAGAAAACTGAGTTTGCATAGGATACACGTGCTTTAGTGAAGGGGAATAATCTAATGCTTCTACCTCTTTTCTTTCCAGTGGAGAAAACACCCTGGCTGCAGATCACTCATCACATGTTCATGCAAACTGGATCTCTGGTCTTTTTGGTTTTTAGGGCAGGATGTTCGGGAGAGCTGAGGAACAGAGGTTGATATGGAACTGACAGAGGTCCAACAGCATGAAATACATTGTCATGGTGCTTATGTTGGGAGCAAAACTGAATTTTATTGTGAAAATAAATCCAAAATTAAGCCGCTGTTGATTTTTTTTCCACCTTGGAGGGATTTAATGATCTCTTGCTGCTATTACCTTCAGAGTATAATTACTGTATGTAAAGTAATTACAGTTCAACTACATATAACTGGGGGATGAAGCTCAAATCCCTTTTGCAGGCTTTAATCATGCCACAGCCATATCTCCTGTTCTGTGAATCCTTTTATTTTAGGTACAGATGTAGGAAATATTTCTCTGTGGCACAACTTATTTGTATGTGTAGTTTCAGCTCACCTAATGTTCTGGGAGGAACTGGTTGTCAAGAGGAGGGGGTGGTTAGAACCAGTGAAGTGAGGTCACTTCTCTCTAACAAGCCAGCACAAATGTTAAATTCAGTTTTAATCCTCAATGACTTTTCTGTGCAGCCGGTCTGCACCAGGGACCAGTCTTCCCCAAAGGCTATGCCAGGGGTCAGAGCAAGAAAGGATGGTTCACTCTAATTAAAGAAACCTTATTTTGCTTCTTGCACTTAGTTTGAGTATAATGTTTCTTTTCAACTGTTTTTTTAAGCCAGCTGTTATGGTAGAACAACTTTGATTACGTGAAACACACACTGTCTTAAGGCTTTTCAGGAGTGTAACTAGCTGATCTCTCTTGCCTCTCCAAATATAGCTTATTGTCTGTATTAAGACTGAAACTGTATTAACACGTGAAACTGAAGTCTTTTAAACATATATTACTATCCATATACTGTTGAAAATTGTTTACAGTGCCTGGCCCTTTCCAATGTTCTCACCCTTTTCTGAGAGTAAACTCTGTGAATCAGATTTTGCAGATGAGATCACACCAGACTGCTTGTATCACAGCACAGATCCCTGTGGGACTTCACTGTAAACACTGCTCACATGCTCCTATGCAGCTTCCTATGTTTTAAGTTATTCTTTGTCCTTACAGAAAGCCTTCCTTGCATGATAAAGATCAATCAATCAGCTCAAAACTATTCATTTGTTAATGTAGCAGTAGATGTTCATGAAGTTCTGCAGTCTTTTTTTAAGCAACTAAGTTCTTACCTGCCAGCAGTGTAGTTGTGCATTGTGAAAAATGCATGTATTTTATGACTGGCTTTTCGCAAATATTAAAATGAATATTATATGTGTTGTGTTAGAAAGTAATGCTGTATTAATTCTCTTAAGTAGTGTGTTAAATATAGTTTTAGGTTATAAAAAATGTTAAAATAGAAACTATGCTATGTAGGATACTTTTTTTAAAGAAAGGACTCGCAGGGAGATAGCAGCCACAGGACACCTAAATCTTTCAGAGAAAAAGAATTTATTGCCCTCTTATCAGAAGAAACGAACTTCTTCCCACCTTGAAGGCGCTGTTAGGATTCAGAGGAAGAAGTTGACGTTGACCAGACAGAATCCTGTCTTTGAATGGAGTTTATGCATCATGTATGAAGTGTATGAATATGCAACAGGTTGTTGTTTTTAAGGGTTAATCCTTTGTTAACGGGTGTCCTTTTTCGGGCTTGTGCTGCCCAGAAAAAGGTACCCGGACGTCTGTAACTCTTTGTCTCTATTGTCTCATATTGTCCTAATTCCAATTGTCCAAATTATTATTACTCTAATTGTATTACTATTTTTATAACCATTTTATTACTATTGAACTTTAAAAATTTTAAAAACAAGTGATTGGCGTTTTTCACATGCCTGGAGATGCAGGCATAAAACACTCGTTTAGCTGGACCTTACGGGTCCCAGTCTAATTGTTCAAAAGTGATATACACACTCAGTTCTCCCCTTTGCCTAGATGTCAAGATTAATGCGATGTGACTGCAGTTAAGACATTTTGTTTCCTTTATGTTGCAGTTTTGAGTCCTTAACATTAGTTTCACTTTGTGAAAATTAAGTTTGTCCTCATTATTTCCTTTTTTTTTCCTTTAAATGCAGAAAAACTTCACTGGCCTAAGACAGAGCTTTCTAGGAAATCAGTCCTGAGTCTGGAAGTACACAAGCTGAACATTAATAATGAAAACAGCCTCCAGCATCCTCCTTCTGGCATCCTTAAGGACATTTTCACAACAGGAACCAGTAGCTACAACGTCCTTCTGCAGAGCAAAGAGGAGAAAAAACACCACGCTCAGAAGCAGCCCTCCTCGCACCACAAGAAGCACCGGAGAGCCGCCGCCAAGCGCTCCTGCAGCCCGCGGGGCAGCCGCGGGAAGGCGCCGCTGTCGCTGCCGGGCGGGCGGCGCTGCGGGCCCCGGCAGCCGCCGCTGCTCGGCAATGGCCCCGCGGCCGCCGCCCTCGGCAGCGCCCCGGCCCCGCCGGCCCGGCCCCGGAGCAGAGCTAAGAAGCACTCCAGCCTCGCAAGGCCAAAGCAGGCCCCGGCCTCCAAAGGCCATGGGCAGGAGGGCGATGCCGCTGGGCAGAAGCTGTGTTTGCTGACTGCCATCAAGCCGTCCAACGTGGAGAAAGAGAAGGTGAAGTTTTTCGACTCGGACTTCACGTACAATCCTCAGTTTGAATATGAAAACCCTGCTCTGCCAAACGTGTTAGCTAAGCACAGCCATGCGTCCGACAGATTTCTTAAGCAGGTAGAGTTGCTTTTATTCCCCTCCATTTCCATTGATTATTTCTTCCTACACCTACATGGTATTTGGCTTTGTTTGTAGCAAGTAATTTCTCCTTATTCTCCCCTGTGTCACAGACATCTTTTATGAAAAATCCTTTCCTTAGGATTTTTTCTCCTGAGAAGCTGAGAGGCCTCAGGAACAAAATGTAAACAATGGTTATCTGCTGCTGTGGAATGCAACAGGTGGATCTGTCATTGGTCACATGTGGTTGTTTCTAATTAATGGCCAATCACAGTCCAGCTGGCTCGGATTCTCTGTCCGAGCCACAAACCTTTGTTATTCATTCCTTATTTTTCTATTCTTAGGATTTCATCAGAAGGCTAGCTTTCTTCTATTCTTTTAGTATAGTTTTAATTTAATATATATCATAAAATAATAAATCAAGCCTTCTGAAACGTGGAGTCAGATCCTCATCTCTTCCCTCATCCTCAGACCCCTGTGGACACTGTCACACCCCTGCTCTTTGAAACGTGCATCAAAGATGAGAATGCACTACTAAAACTGAAATAAAATCTTTTTAATTAAAAAAAAATGAAAACCTGTCTGAAATTTACAGGATTTTACAGGGATAAAGGCACAGTTCCTTCTAAATGGGTTTACATGAAACATAATTTAAAGCAAGAAAGTTTTGTAGGCAATGAAGCAGCATCCAGTAGAGGAAAAATACAGTGCCTAAACAGACAGAGGAGTAAGGCAGCATAGAAATCCTGCCAATCCTCTTGGTGACACAGGGATTGGGAGGGGATAGCAATTATTTGAGGTCATAGTTATTGGATAAGCATATGTTGATGTTCTTTGTTTTAATCAACTTTGAAAGGGTGTTTGGATATACATTAGACTCAATCAAGCAGCAGCCAAATTCCATCCCAGAGAGAGGTAAATTTTAAGAAGACAATTTTGGTTTTTCATAACTTACAGCCATACTGGTAACATAGCTACAGACATTCCCATACTGTGTAACTGCCTTGGCTTCCTACCTGAATGACCAAAAAACCTAAACAGCAAAAGCCCTGCTTTCAACTTTGACCTAAGTGACAAAACCCAGTGCTTATCTGTACAGTAGCAGAAGCAGTATTCTTCCCACTTTCACTATTTTAAATGCTTTAGAAGATTTTTTTAATGGTTTAGATCTTATTTAGGTCTGAACAAGCTTTTCTAAACAGAGACTCTTACATATTCAAGTGATACTTAACTTGGGAAGACATCCTGCCATTCCATGAGTTTCACTTCTTTGCAATATGAATATTTCACTTAAAACTAAAATTCGTGGTGGCAAAGATACAAGAATTAAAAGGACTAGGGATTGTAAGAACTCATCCCTGACTTGTGAACAGACTGATTTTTTTTTCTTCTTCTAAACTGAAGATTGTACAAAAGTGTTGTTACCCATTACATCATTGTATTGATAGTCTCCACTTTCACACTGAAAATATCTGTATATTTTAACAACTCAGTTTCTGGGTTTTCATTAAAAATTTATTTTCTTTATGAGAAAAGGGAACAGCTGTTCTATTCTTAAAATCATATTCCATACTTCCAAACAATGAACTAAATTGCAATGACACAAATAAAACTGCTCCTTGACTAGAGCTTTAATTAGGTTCTCCTTTGATTTTTTTAGCAATATTAGCAACATAGATGACAGCAAATCAACAACTACTGATTTGAGAAACTGAATTTAATACAAATTATCCCTTTTAGCGTGGGCTAGCAGAGCCTTAAAAGTCCTTTTATGCATGATGATTTTCTGGAGCAAACCTGCCTTTGGTTTACCCTTCTTTTAACAAAAACCCATAAGTGTAAGTATTGACTATTTTAAGAATTAATGATTCCTCAATATTTTTCTGATTTGTAACTCTACCTTTTTCCCTGCCCATAAAACATATGGGAAAATAAAGGCCCTGTAGCAACTTTATAAAAGGCAGTAAAGGATTTAATATTCAAGGAAGTATATTTCTGACAATTAACAAGGAATATGTAAATTGTTTCACAAGACTCAGTTTGAGTCGTTAGAAAAGCATGTATTCAAAGTTCAGCTCCTAAAAATACCAAACAAAAATACCTTGCACTTAAAAATGCCCAAGCCAGCAGCTTTAACACAGCTCCAAGCCCAGCAGGTGTCACTCTCTCTCTTTTATCTACAACTAGCTTTAGAAATTTTCATCTCCACGCAAATTTGAATTTAATTTCATGCAAATGTACTATCCAAAAAAAGCAGCATTAATCAAAAATTTTAATCAGGAAGTATTGTAGGAGCTCCTGTTTTTCCTCATTGCAATTTTTTTTGACGCAGATCTTACTTGTCAGAAGAAACACGTAGGTATCTTACAGCAAGTTCAGAAAGGATAACTTCAGTTGCAAAAAAAGTACTCACAGTATCAAGAGCTGGGTGTGCAGTAAAAAAGCAGCTGTGTGTAGTCATCCTTTTTGCTTCAAGAAGGTTCAGTTCAGTTTTGTTGGGGGTTTTTTTTGGAAGCATATTTGGCTTCTGTTTATTCATCCACTTATTTTAGAAAGCCTTGGTAACTGTGAATAGTTATTCCTATTTTTTTCTACAAAAGGTGTTCATGGCAACTTACACTTGCTTGCTCTTTTATGAGTAAAAAGCTGTAAACCCAGCTCTTACTGACTGAACCCACCATGTTTATAGGGGGCTTTTAGGATACTTAAGCAAAATGAGCTCAAAACCTGACATTTCAGAACTTTAGAGACTTTTTCAGTCATGTCAGAAATCTTTTTACCCACAGCTGTGCATAGCCTGCTAGGACATTAAAACAGATTGTGTTTTCTTATTGCCCTTTCTGCATTTGTGCATGTCTATGAAATTGGTTAATATAGCATTACTGAAATATGCCTGGAAGACAAATCACACTCTGCCCCATTTATTTACTTTTTTTTAAAGACAAAGAGCTCTGAAGGTTTGCAAACCATTAAGCCAGAAATGCTGCAGTGGGGAACACACAGGCTTGTGAGCACCCACTTTACGCCATGCCTCTGCTTAAATCAGAGCTTTTAAACCTTGGGCACAGCCCAACACTTTTATTGATTTTCACAGACATAGAGAAAACATTTTTGAGTTATTAATGCATTTGAAAAATGTTAGTTTTAGTGTCTTCCTTCTCATACTGTGTTCTGTTTGTTTCTCCATATCTACATTATGATATTTTCTTCATAATAAGTTTTTTTCCATGAGTCACACAATACAGTGTTTTTAGGGTAATAAACTGGAGAATAGAAAATAGCATGCAGATTTGCACTCTTCACAAGGATTAACATATCTGATATTACGGAAGTTAATTTTCTTACCACTGTGTTTCAAGGTCACTGCAGCAACTCTGTGCTCTGAAAGTTTTCTGGCTCCAACTACTCAACCCTCATTGTGAAGTTTCTTAGCACTCAAACTGTTTATTATTTTTGCTCAGATGCTAGAGGTGGCAATATTTGCTTAGAAATAGTTGTTCCCAGTGTTTGCAGAGCAGATGAACTTAACAGTTGCAATTTGCTGAACCAAAATCAGCAAGTTGCAATTTTAAGTACCCTGTTTCTTTGAACTGTACAAGGCAGCAAGAATTCTATTTCTGTATACATTAAAAAAAGAAAAAAAACAAACAAAAAATACCCAACCATTTCATCAAATGAGTGATCCTCCCACAAAAGGGTTATACATCCTCTTCCCTTTTACTCATAAGAGTATAGCAGTTTTGGATTCATAAATAAACCAGTTACACCACATTGCAAGTGTTTGTGTGACACCTTTTAAGGCAATAATAAAAGCCTACAATTAGCAAATTTATCAGATGTTGGGGAAAAAAATTTAGGTGGAGCTGGAAGGCTAAACTACATGGCATTCAACACTGAGTAATCCTTTGCTATGTCCAAGTGATGTCACAGCTGAAGCATGTGGAAGATTCAAGGACATGACACTGTCTGTATAAAGCACTTCATTCTGCACTAGTAACAAATTCCCCTGCTAACTAGGGTTTATAGATAAGTTGTGCTAATACATAACACAAAGCATGTCAGGCCACCCAAGTGGCACATGTTCTCAGGGTCTGACACAAACATCTCTCTTCCCCTGGAAGGGACTAATAGATCACTTCTGGTGATGCCACAGTAGGAAGACAGCTTTACTTCAGAGCATAGTCTCATACAAAAACACAGTGAGTATTAACTTCAAATTCTTTGCAAAGTAATTTAAAAGTTTTTAATTAAGAATACTTCTACCAGTTCTAAATTACTTAAATGTGACCTTTATACCATTAAGAACAAGCATGCAAAAGAAAAGCCTCTATGAACGCTGAATAAAACCCCAAATACTACAGCCTGAGTAGACTAGAAATGGATGCTTACCTTCCTCCCTCCATTCCTCTTGACCCAAACAGCCACCATTTTATGGTTGTTGATTAAAATAACAAGCTCAGCCTGGTACTAACTGTTACATAATGATGCACCTTGGAAGTTTTTATGCACCTTGGAAGCTTTTTTTTTCCCCCCAGCAGATAAGTTATGCAGGAAGAAGAGCAATGGTGTGTGTCTGCCTTGTCTGTCTTACAAGCCTCAGCAGAGATTGCAACTCCTTTGCAGCAGAGCTGCTTCTGAATGTAGGACGGGCTGACTCCTAGATCACTGAGACCCTTCTCTGACTTGCTTGCCTCACACTACTCATAAGTAGCCTTATCAGTACATATTTCTACAATAAGTCTCAACCACTGAGCTGAGTTGCTGGACATGGGTGACTTGAGATTCAGAGACCTACTTGACTGTAAATAATTTGTTTTAGAAAGCCAACACCACCATAACCTAATCCAGTCAGTTAAACAGCCTTGCCTTGCTCTTTTTCATGCTTCTGTGTCATTGCTTTCCTGAGCATCAGTAGAGTTTGCTGTGCAAGGGGGCTTGTCTTATGATTGCTACTTCTTTTGGCACTCTTTGGTAGTGATCCGAGGGATAAGCAGACATTTTAAGTAATATTGAAAAGAACAGGAATTATTACTCCTAACCAGTAACCTGGTACAGCCACATAGCTCTTCTTTTCTTCTATTTTTTCACTTGTTGCTGAAGAGTTTACAATTTGGCCTTGGGAAGTGCAGCAGTACCAGTGTCCTGCTGGCCCAGAGGCTGGAAAATTAGCTCACAGTTGGATGCTGCAGTAGGCAGCAGCTGGCATGCTGGTCTGGATTTTCCCCTTTCCCAGCAAGTTCTTGCAACAGCTGGCTGAGTCATCTCACCTTGGAGGCAGGTGCAGAATCCTAAATTAAGGGCTTGGTGCTTTAGTCAGTGCCTGGAAACCAAACATTTCCCAAACCTTTTCCCTTCTGGAAACACCCCCCGCAGGAGTGGTTGTGGCAAGAAGTGTCCAAACCAGGAACATCACTGGGGATGGGGCTCGCCCCAGTGTCAGGGACGTCTGCCACTCCCTAGGGATTTGTGTGCAATGTGTCTGTGTGTGATGGCTCTCCTTGTTGTTTCAGTGCTTCCAGAGCCACACCTGCCCACTTGGAAAGAATTCTCGGAACTTTTTTCTGTTTCACTTGAAACAGAGTCAAGAGAGAAGGTGATAGGGGTGAGCACCCTTCTTAGTAATTTCTGAATATGTGTTCAGCAAAGAGGAGCTTAACAACTTTCTCAGTATGCAGGAGCTCAAACTTGCAACACCTATCTGGATGTGGCTGGAATGCCAGGAAGTGGGTTACCTAGTGTGGCACATAAAGAGGTTTCCCCTTGAAGCTGTGAACTCTGTCAGGTTGAGGTACGAGAGGTTGGAGTGGGTCTGTGGTTCTCGAGGAGGATCTGTGTCTGAGAACCTGCTGTTTGTATTGTGCTGTTGATTCAAATGTCTCACAGCATTTAGGAAAGTTTCAACAGCCCAGGAAGGTGCCTGCAGGCAGGCAGGCAGGAAGAGTTAGAACTTGAGTCTCCTGACGCCCGAAATCATGCTGCCTTCTATAGCATGGAGGTCTCAGCTTCCAGGAGTTTGATGTTACAGACAGCCAAGCAGGAGGTTTGATGTGTTTAGTAATCATTTTCTCACTGTTCATTGTGATGAGGTGGTTTTAGAAAATGCCTGCACTCCAGCTAAGGTTGGAGAGTCCTCTGGGACTTCACAGAATTTACAGAATCACAAGGTTGGAAGACACCTTAAAGATCATTGAGCCCAACCCATGCCCTAAGACCTCAACTAAACCATGGCACTGAGTGCCGCATCCAGTCTTTTCTTAAACACATTCAGGGATGGTGACTCCACCACTTCCCTGGGCAGACCATTCCAGAACTTTATCACCCTTTCTGTAAAAAACGTCTTCCTAATATCCAGCCTATATTTCCCTTGATGCAGCTTGAGACTGTGTCCTCTGGTTCTGTCAGTTGCTGCCTGGAGAAAGAGACCAACCCCCACCTGACTACAGCCACCTTTCAGGGAGGTGTAGAGAGTGATAAGGCCACCTCTGGGTTCATTTCAAATGAACTTAGGCATCCTAGAATTTAAATGGGTACTTAGTGTTTAGTCTTATAGATTTAATTGAAATTTAATAGCAACAAGTTGTGAAGACAAATTTCATGCTGGAAGATTGACTGACAGATGACTTCTTCCAGAGTGAACAAATAAAGTTAATTAATTGTTCATAGAAACCCAATATCCCAAACAACTCGTAGGTGACATAAATATCTTAAGGATCTGGCACCTGGCAAAGGAGAGTGAAGAACTGTTATCATTAATTGTTCAGGCTGCTGGCTGAGAATAAACTTCCTGGGAAAAGGGTGGGAATATATAGGTCACTTCTTTAACCAAGGATTTTGTATAGGTCAGGCAAAGGCCTCAGAATGTGCAGACACTAAAAGAATTATAAAACAGACAATGGTTTTGGAAGTTAAAATTCATAGGTAATTTTAAAAAAGGAAAAAAATGGTCTGGAAAAATATACAAGACAAAGAAATACTGATCATTAGGTGCAATATTTCTTTGGCATTCCAGTAAGTGACATTTCCTTCATCAAAGAGCTATTAGACTTTAAGGATATGTGTAGCTGTCATTTATGGGTTTCAGTAGCAATTACTCAGGGTTGATTAGTTTCAACTTGAAAAACATTAGAGAAGGATTGATGGTAGCTGTGAGAGATAAAAAATTAATCAAATTTTTGTGGAAAATCAGTCAACCTGCCAGTGTCAGAATTACGTAGCTGGAGACAACGCGTTCATGAAGGGATATAAGTGTACAGTGTAAAAAGAGATTCAGTCTGCAGGATTTTCACCTTTTAATGTTAGTGGTATTTTCTTAGCAAGAACAATAATTTTTTAAGGTAGGACCAGGAGCTTCTGTTATCAAATCTATGACAAAAAGCTATTCCCTGTAGCTGGACTGTTGCTGGGAAAGAAGTTATTCCATACCATATTTTCCTTTAAGGGTGTGAAATGTGCTGGAAAGCAGATAACTAAGGGATGAGCATTTCACACCCCATCAATAAAATCTTCAATATGCATAGTTCAGATCATGCTTATGGGCATTGTGCTGAGCTTTGCTCAAGGGACTTCTTCTAGAGGCTATTCCTAGGAGAACTGGTGATACTATTCTATTTATCTCATGAAATAGGCCTTCGTTTTGGGGGGTTTTAAAGAAGTACTGTGGTTTAAATGAAAAGTTTAAATGAAAGTTCTGTAAATAAAAGTTCCTGCTCTCTCTCCTCCTTTCTCACACAGACACCCATGGTACAAGGGATTTTATTGTAAGAAGACATTTTTGGTAGAGGTATTATTGTAAAAATTATAGTTACACATCTGCTTAATCAGTGTTCCTAAATTAGAACATGCCAAGAAATGAAGCGAGATGACAGTAATAGTTGATCTTTTTCAAATTCTTAGGAAAAACATAAAAAGAAACATGCTGTCAAACTGCAAATGTCCTGGAGACCTGTTACAACTGTTTTACAAGGCAGTTGTACAACATTGCCAAAATTAAAGAGAAAATGGATATTATTTCACTAGACTGATAATCATCTAATCATCACGCTCATGTATGTGGGTCTAAGATGAGTTGATCAAAATCTTTTTTTCAGTATACTTTGGCATTAATATACATCTGAAGATGGCATAAATTCATTGCAGAGCGTGTCAGCATGTATTAAATGAGTACAGCCTGTTAGTGAGACTACCAGTGAGTTAAGAAAAGAAGGATTTTGTACTAAGAAAAAAAGAGATTGAGAGGGAGAGGAAGAATACAAGTATCAGTATGAAGAAAAAGAATACAAGTGTCAGTAAGATCCTCATGAGGCTCTTACTGCCCTGATATTTGCTGGTTTTTCATTTTACAGTCCATTAACATTATGAAGAGGACATTGCAGAAATATGGAAGCTATGAAAAATTTGAACAGGCCACTGGAGGCAGCTTGCTGACCAAAAGTCGTATCTGGAATCACGTTAGGAAGTACATGGTGAAAGAAGGCTGTCTTGGTGAGGTAAGTCCTGCACTGGATCAGGAAAGAAACACTTGTGTGGACCTTAGACATTGGATGGACCCAAGAGACCATCTGGGAGGCCTTTCCTCCATAATCGCAAGAATATTCCTTACATCATACTTTTCTCATAGCTAAGCCCAGTCTAATGTGTGAACAATTGAAACGACACACATTCATTGTGAAGGCTTCAGTCATCTCTCTGAGCCTGTTTCCTGGTTCATATATGCTTGTTCTTAAATTCTCTTCTTCTGGGAGTACCCAAAAACAACACCCTTCCTTCCCTCCTTTTTTCAGCTACTTGGAGACCAGCACATTTCCATTTATTCATCAGTTCTGCCATCTGTTCTCCTGTATCAAATTATTTACACCAAAGGAAAGAGTTAAGAAAAGGCCAAGAAAAATAAGCAGCAGCCCAAGAGAATGATTTATAAGAAGCAACACAAATGAAAGTGACATAAGTGAATAAAAATGTCTGAAAGAACTTGTTGAGTTGGTTTAAGTGCTGTTTTTTTCCCGGCTTTAACCACCTAATTTATAGAGCCCTGTGAAAAAAACCTTAATTTCTATATTCAGAATTTTAGAAGACTGGTTTGATGAAGTTACATGAAATTGCTTGGAAAAGTCAGATGAAATTGAATGTATAAAAAAGGGATTAATCCAAATGAAATCACCAGATGACAGAGTCAAAGACTTGGATGAGATCACTGGCAGTGAGCAAGAGGAGTCTGGAATCATAAGGCAAAAATTAATTTCCCAGAAACTAGGTTTAATTGGTAAACATAATATTATTAGAAGAAACTGCTAAACTCATCACATATTTTTGTGAGACTATGATTTGACAGTGATAACCAGACTTTACCTGGGTTTATAAGGGTGGGATTAATAAACTACAGTTTAGAGCAGGCAGAAAAAAAAATGTATGTTTTGTCTTTTCTTGTACTTTTATCTCCCTCTTCATTTTTGGCTTGGTTTGACTTCATGGCAGCTGGATCCTACATCTTTATCCAGCAGTCCATGTCCTTCTTAATGAAATACTTCACTTTTTCTGCAAAAATAGGGTTAATACATCATGCTCATGATAGTCTAAAATATGAAAATACTCTCTCCAGCTGAAGAGGTGTTAATAAAGCTAAGTGGCACCTGTACTTTAAATCTAAATGCTTTGGGATTTATCTTTTTTTCCTGCCTCTTAAGTGCAAGTTTTATGGGACTGATGGTTTGCTGTTGAACTTGAAGCTGAGGGTGAGTTTTGAGTACAGGGAGGTGTTATATTCATGCCTTTGATCTCTGGGTCCTTTTTTTTGGATACTAAAACAGTAATCTTTCTTTAAAGTAGTCTCCCTTGTACTCTTCTGAGCAGAACTGTTTCATTAGGCTTTACGTGAAGAGGGAAGGGTGCTTAGTCTTTAACAAAGAGTTTTGCTTTTCCCTCTCAGTCACTTGTTTAAAAAGGCTTTTTTAAGTCAAATAATACAGTATATCAATATACATTAGTTTCCTTCTCTGCCAGTTTTTGTTTTGATTAGCAGTTTTCCAAGAGAGAACAGGAAAGCAAGAACTATTCTGCTGTGTAGAACAAAACAATGCCAGTATTTCAATATTTCAAGTCTGCAGCATGTAACAGGAGAAAATGTACACAGTACTTCCCCCTCTCATTGAAGTGGCTTTAGAATTGCAACTGAAATGCATTCAGGCAGCTAATTATATAGATACCTAGTCAATTTACGTGTTCTTATCTAGTATTTTCCAGTTCTCAGTAATACTAAGATAATTCAACACAATTCAAAAACTGGTATATTCTCTAATTTATTGTGCATGCAATTGCTCCTTGCCCTCTTGAGTCTAGTCAGTGTTACTATACTAAATTTTTCAGTCTCACGTTGGTCTACCTTTACCCTCACTCATCCCATAAAGTCTGAGCTTCTGTCAGTAGCCCAGGTGAGCAGGATAAACATTCCAAAGGTTCTCTCAGGTGACCGCTGATCACAAGACAGAGTTGTGGAGGGCAAGGGACCAGAGAGAAATGAAATAATGGAAGAGACAGAGGAAAAAGCAGGATCAGGAGCAAGAAGAGAGCTCTTTCAGTTCTGCCTGAACTCTCTCCTCTTCAGATTGTGGTCCATCTCACGGAGGACCTGCTGTCGCGAGCCTCCATGACGGTGGTGAACGGCCGCCCCACTCTCACCATCAATGTCTCCACCGCGCGCGAGCACTGGCTGGAGGGCATGCTGAGACACGAGATTGGTATGAGCATCACACCCCTTCTGCAGGCACCGGGGAGTACTTGCATGCATTCTTACTTATGGCACAGTGGTGGGCCAGGCACTGGGCAGGTACAGAAAGAGGGAACATCCCTATCCAAAGAGCCTGTGCTGGAGATGTGCTAAAGGGAAGAGAAACCTTCTCTTTCCCTAAAGGGAAGGAGAAACCTTTTGAAAAGGATTCCTAGGGTTCATGGACATTAGCATTTTAGGTCAGATCCAGAGCAAGCTTTCGAAGTAACCCTACCAGCCAGTCCCACTTATAGCACTGAGGTTCCCATGCCAAAGGAATCTTGGAGCAGACAGAGAGTAATCCTTTCAGATGATGCTAGCCCAGAGGCTCTGCTCCAGGGCATACCTTCTGTGCTGTCATTGCTTAAGGACATTTTGCTCTTTAGAGCAATTTTTTTTAAAATACCCTAGACTTAAAAAAAAAAAGGGAAATAAAAATAGTGTGACTGTTCAACCTTGGCTCTTGCCATGTCACTTTACGAACCTGCATCTGTCACGCTGCACTGCATGCAAATGTAGACATGCTTTAGGTATGAAGAATTTACCCAGTGATCCTTAAACTGGTGTAAAATTGCTGTGGTTTTGCATTACGCAAGGCCCAGCCCTGTGGAAAATTTCTACAAATTTTTCAGTGCATCTGTTTCAACTAAGTACATAAAATATTGATAAACTTGACTAGTGCCTAAATAGCAACTGAAGAATAAGCCTTGCAATTGCCTAGAACCACTGTTAATCACATTTTAGGGGACATAGCATCTTCCAAGGCTGCAGTAGTGCTGCTTAATCACCTTCAGGAGGCAACATTTCTGCCCTTTTACTTTGATTTTCCTTCATGCTGTTCCCTACAATGCCTAGCCTATGCTAGATATGATTCAGCTTGTTAGACTTCCGAAAATTCCTTTTCACAGATTTAGGAAGTCAAGTCCTCCTGATAATTGCATTACTTAAGCATTTTCAGGAATTTCACTTGCAGTCAGCAGGTGAATATTTGCATGGTATATATATATCTGACAAAATAGTCTGTTGTAGACATAACTGAAGTCCTCACTTTTCCCTACCAGCTCAGAGTTCTGAAGTGGCTATCTCCTTATATATTTTATAACTTTTTGTTAATCATTGGATGATTAACATGTTCCAAGTGCCAAATTCCTTTTTTTTTATTTTATTTTTTTCTTTCTACTTTTTTTTGTTAGGAACTCATTACTTTCGGGGTTTCAACAACAACAGCCAGCCTTGGTGCAACCGCAATGGCCGTAGGAAACACGGGTTAAAGCCAATCAACCCCACAGAAGAGGGGCTAGCGAGCATTCACAGCGTCCTGTTCCGCAAAGACCCTTTTCTTTGGAGAGCTGCCCTGCTCTACTACACGGTGTACCAGGCAAGCCAAATGTCCTTCAGTCAGCTTTTCCAGGATGTGGGCAAATTTGTCAAGGACCCCAACACTAGGTGGGATTACTGCGTACGGGCCAAGAGAGGGTGGACTGACACCTCACAACCAGGTGAGTTCCCTGTTTGTCTTCTCTTGTTTTGTGCTTCAGGGGGGTTTTCAGAACGTGCACAGAGCTCCCTAATCATGTCACCCAGTAAAACCTTTGCAAAGGGGAGAAATCGGACTCCACGCTTTCTGAAATGGGGTCTCAGGAATTCTGCTATGGAAAACAAGGCTGAAAGTGCTCATGGGTGAGACCTTCAAGCTGAATTAGTAAAGGATTTTTTAATTTTTTGGTGGAAGTGGAACATAAATGCAAAACTTTGAAAAAATTCATACTCACAGTTTGACCTGTTTTCTACTGATGTAATGTTGCCTGTGGTTATTCACAGGCCCTATCTTCTATGTTTGATTTCTTTTTCTGGCTAGTGGGTTTTGCCTTCTAGCTAGTTTTTGGAAAGGTGTTCAAAGTCAGGGATATAAATATCTAGTTTTTAAAAATAAAATTGTTCTGCTCATAATGGCTTCTGAGAACATGCCTTGACCGAACACTGATAGAGTGCAATGTATCTCCATTCCTTTCAGGCTGTTTCAATAAGGACCAAGTGTACTTGGATGGCATCCTCCGAATCCTGAGATACAGGGAGTCCATTGATTTCCATCTTCTGACAGCCCTTGGAAAGGTGATTGAACTCATTATTCCCAAGGGTACAGTTTTATCATTTCAGCAAGCCTGCCTGTAATGAACCATGAGTCATGGTGCTTTTACTTTGATCTAGAATTCTCTGGTCTGTACAGCACTTTCAGTTACACTGTGCAAGTTGCAAGTATTTTGAGGTCCTAAAAATTTCTATCAGCTTGACCTCAATATTCACTAAGATTTAATGGTCATATTTCTCAGACTTTCCTACCTTTATGGGATACTACCTGACTTGCAGTACAACAGACTGCCTTGGCCAAACAAGACAGGTACTAAAAGATGACAAAAGGAACCAACCATTTGACATTAATGCACCCCCCTTCCACCACAAAGACTATTTAATCTCAAAGTTCTCTCACTGATGGCAGGTGTTTTTAAAAAATGAGGTTTTTTTCCCCCCAGAATAATGATATTTCTGCATTCACAGAATGTGAATGAATTTTAGGTGCATTCTGACTGTCATGGCTTGTTTGTCCTCAGCTCATCCTAAAAAGTGCAGAAATTTTGTCACATTTCCTAAACCCAAGGATTGCTAAGCTTTCACAGTTCATTAGGCAGGGTTCATACTCACATAAATAGGGAGTCAAATTGACTTGAGCTTGAATTTAGAGCTGGTATACCAACATTTCTGCCTACTTAGCAATCAATGGGGTGATTAAGGGACGGGGCATATTATGATAGAGGGTCTTGGTCCACATTTGAGTTTTCCCTTTACTGTCAGAATCATACTTATTGATAAGCAAGAGCTATTTAGGTAACTGAACCAAGTTAGGAAGCTTTGAAAATAAAATCACACTGTCAAATAAGTCTGCAAGTTTCTCTCTGAAATTTCCTTGTGCTTTAAGCCTGGTTAACTCCACACAGCTTCTGCCTGCTAAACCACTGAACACACAGTTCCTTTACTGCTTTATGCCTGTCTCTCTTCAGGGAATCTGCAGGTTGTCAGGCCACTGGAAAAAACACACGAAGTCATTCCTCATAAAATTACAGCTTCCACTATGATCCACATTGCATGGCACCCACATTAAGGGTCTACAAGCGATTTATTTCTAGCAGTATGGTAATTTATAAGTGCTTGACTTTACAACTTTTAAAATCAAGGGATCTTAAAATGTGTTCTGAATGGTTTAGCTTCAGACATCTGCAGTCAAGCTGGAAATTTGTGTATCAGGGCAATGTCTGTTTCCAGCATCACAGATTAGTTGAGGTCTGCAGAGATCTCAACATCATCTAGTCCAGCTTCCCTGCTTAAGCAGTGTCAGCCAGAGCAGTTTAACCTGGACCATGTCCAGTTGGGCTTTGAATATCTCCTCTGATGGTGACTCCATAACTCCTCTGGGTGGCCAGTGCCAGTGTTTTTCCACCCTCATTGTACAAAAATGTTTTTAGTTCAGATGGAATTTTATGCATTTCAACTGGTGCCCACTGCCCCTTGCCCTGCCAGAGTGTGCTGGTGAGAAGAGCCCCATTCCCATGTTTATACACACTGATGATTCCTGTGAGCTTGCTTTTCTCTTTTTAGCAGGCTAAACAGTTCCAGCTCTCAGCCTTTCCTCACAGGAGGGATGCTCCAGTGCCTTAATCATCTTAGTGACCCCTCACTGGGCCCGCTCCCATATATCTTCTCATGAAAGAGAGAAGCATAAAACTTGCGCTGGGATCTAGCCTAGTGATTTATCACCACTTTAAATGGGGGATTTACTTGGATTTTTTAGGGTGGAATGGGAGGATCAGGTTGTTCCAAAGGGAGTATTAAGCTTGGCTGGCACATTTTCCAGGTCCTGCCTTCCTGTTGCTTCTGACATTGCTTACAGTGTAGAAGAGTGTGGTGTGGATACACGCAAGCTGTTCAACGTACCTAGAAGTGACTAAGGGAAACACTTGAAACCTGAGAAAAGGTGCTTCTTAAAAGGAGCAGTTTTAAAACTGCACAGGAAAGAATCAAATACAGGAAGCACTGCAAAATATTCATATGGTAATTGCATACAGATATTGCCAAAGAGAAATAGAATGCAGATATTGGGTGCACTTGAGTTTAGAATAACTACCAGAGTTTGAAAAAGTAAAAGCAGCAAAATATCACCTACTGTTGTGTTTCCCAAGAAACACACAAGCACATTGCAAAGAGCATAAGTAAACCTGTTTTAGCCTCAGTCTTTTTTATCTAGTGCAATGACTAATAAAATGTGGTAAGTAAAACAACCTGTTTCCACCATAGGATGGGATTATTTTTTTTGATCTCCTCAGGATATCAGCTTTGGTAATTTTTTAGCAATTGCAAGGACTGGGGAAATGCATCCCATTCAAACCATATTTCAGATTATAGACGCATGTTTCTTGTTTGCAGCAGTAACAGAAACCTCTGAACATAAGTATGAGGGGAGAAGGATCCTTTTGCTTTCTTTAGGCAGGAAAAGAGGTAGAATTTAATTGCATGTGATGCTGTGTCTCCAGACTGAGAGATGGTATGGTTTTGTGGAGCTCCTCTCTATCCACTTCTAAGTAAGTTAATTAGGTGTAATGCCACACAATCTTCAAACAGCAGTATCTTAGTGACTTGAATAAGCCTGGGCATGGGTGTTTGTTTTCTTAATTGGGTGCATCTTGTCCTTGCAACTAGAAAAGCACACTTGTGTACTCAGATGCAAATTGATTCTCCTTGTGGGCTTTGTTCTAGTTATCATTGCTGAGATATGCACCTGTCCCTGTGGATCAGGTTTAGTGCAATCTGGATTGCACTGTCCTGTCTTTGCAGGAAGCCCTTCCGTGCCCCTTGCACACTGGTGAATCCTTCATGTGCACTTTAATTGCTGCTGAGTAGAAACCATCACCTGCCAAGAGGGCAGGCTGCTTCCAGGGAAACCAGGCCCTACAGGGCTCAGCTCCTTAGGGGAAACATGGGGCAAAAGGGTTGGAAGGAGCAGGCTCCACTCAAGCCACCTGGCACAAAGCTCGTGTGAAGCACAGCGAGGCTGGGGGCTTTGCCAGAGCATATGCTGCTGTCTGCAGGGTGCCCAGAACACACAGCTTGGAGACAAAGCGACAACCACGCAAATTTCATCACACTGGACAGCTGCCCAAGGAGTCCTGCTCTCTGCTTCCATGGCAGCTTGTGCCCAGCCAAAGCAGTCATCCTTTCTAGACTATCATTCACAGCATCTTGAGCTACTATTATTAGAAGTCCTAGCTTTTAGAATCATAAGACTATGAAGATAGACATATCCATCTTCCTTAGGGAAAAAAGCTACCAGACCCTCTAATAGCTGCAAAATGAGAGTTCAGCACCAATACCCAGAAGGCTCTGATACCATGAGGCAAACCCAGTCTGCACTCTACTATTGAATGTGGTAAACAAAAAAACTAAAATTGGGATGCTTAGGTATTGTTCATGCTGTAGTTAGTTACTAGAGATGCATTTCAATTTAGCTTTGCATAAGCACATTTACTCGTGAAAATGCAACAGCAAAGTTCAGGTCAGCTGGCACCATGCATTTCCCAAACTGCTTCCTGTGCCATGCCTGTGCTGCCCTCCCTTTCTAGTTCCTTAGTCTTTTGCACAGTGTTTTTTCCATTCTCATCTAAATCTTTCTGCCTCGTTGAGAAGACATTCCAGGACTCACATGTGCTCCATCCTTTCCTTCTCTATTCCTGCAGCTGCTGTAGATGATTCTCATTCACATTCCTACAAGCCTTTTCACTGATTGAATCAAAACAGAATCAGGAATTATGAAGGCATTTGCTAAATTTACACTTCTTTTGCATCTTCCACTGAAGCACACAAGTTGCTCATGTTTTCAAATGCTTCCCCAAGGTTTTAAATTCTCCTCCTCTGAAACATTTTCTCACTTACCAGAGAGAATTTATAGCAGCAGCAGCAGAGAGGCAATGGGACTGTACTGCTAAATTGACCCGTGTCCTTCCTTACAGATCTCCTATGAGGACGTGGATCGCCTGAAAGGATTGGCTGTGATTGAGAACATGAGGGTGCCACACTTTTTGCAAGACCACGCCCGGTACATGGAACACTTGAAAAAGATCATGGAAGTCAATGAGCTGACTGATGAGGAGCTCCAGGATCTCATAAATTAACAGTATTAGACATCCATTCACTTACTGTGTGAGGATGTGGAACTGGACTTCCCAGAGCTTGCAAAAAGGGACTTATGAGGAATGGGAGGGAAGAGTGGCCAGAATATGTGAAATTCATCAAAAGCCCCTTTATGTCCTTTTGCATTGTGATTGTATATGGATTATTTTTTAAAGGGATTGTGCATTTTTGTAAAATTTGGCTTAGAAATTCCTCTGCAGTGATCTGTTCAACCATCTACTCTGTTTTGTATGCTTGGTATAGTGCTCAGTGCTGTCTCTTGTAATATATTGCCTTTTCCCTCCCAGGTTTAGAGGTGGAGGAAAGGAGACAGAGGAGAAATTCTCCCTTAGTTCACTTTTGTTTGCCTTATCTTTGGTCATAGCTGTCACGGTTCATAGCAATAGAACTGCTGTAGATTATGCTGCATTGCTGTCTGCATAACTTTCCCATTTAGTCATCACTGCAATGAAAACAGAAAGTTTAAAAACAGTGCACAGAAGCAGGTCTTTGTGCCACGGGATCGAAGTCTGTAACATTACAAAATGTTTCAGGGTTTGTTTTTTTAGTGAGAGGATTAGCATTTAAAAAAGAGAGAAAAGGTAGGTAGTGCTGTTTTAATGATTGTAAGCAGGTAGTAAAGCTTTCCCCTTCATTCCCTCAGAAAGTTACACTGTTCTACATCTTTATGTGTATAGTACATGTTTCAGGAAGCTGAATTCTGGGAAGGGCCTCCCTCCTTTGAGGACAAGCATAGCATGTCTAGGAAATTCAGCATGGCATTGTTTTGGAAGGAGGATCGAGCAAAACTGTGATTTCATGACCTATGGTTCTAAATAAATTCAGGAACACAGGGCCACAATCCAGCACAGCAGGCAACACTCATTTCTTCCTTGGATCACCTGAGCCTACAGAGGATCAGGTCACATTTTTGAGCAGTACCCCCACACTACAGCAAGCTTGAGCTTGTAGAGCTCGTTTCAGAAACAAGGTGTGACTGGGGGAGAGAAGACAACTCTCAAGTGCCCTATTCCTGTGTTCCAACAGAAGTGCTGCACCACTCTGGAGCCACTTTACCTCTGTTTTAACTGCTGGTGCTATATCCAGGACCAAGGAAAGAAAGCTCCTTGCAGCAAAGAGCTTTCTCTAGTCACATGATGAATAACTTAGATGACGCAGGAGGACTTACTACATAAGCTACATTTTCTGATTGGGGTGTATTATGGAATTGGTGAGGCAAAGTATTCTGACAAAGGGTTTTGTTTTAGTAGACAGAATTTTACAAGGGCTCCTCTGAGCTCCTGGGAAGCAGCTGTGGTCAGAGAGGCTGGGCAGAAACTAGTGTGAGCCTTGGACAGGGCTTCTGCCCTTTCTTATCCTGCTGCTCATGCCCACTGGTAACAGGCCTGGCATGGGATAAGGTGAGTAGATGGAGCCAAGGTTTCCTCCACGCCACATTTGCATGGACTTGAGCCACAGTATCCCTCCCCTCTTATCTGTTCTTTAATGTAACAAATGCAATAACTCTCCCACCTTATTTTGTACCTGGACATTACCAGACAAATCTTGAGAACATGTTTCCTGATCCATAGGAAAATCTGTGAGGAAAAGGTGATGGCTGGCTAAGAGGTCTGAAGGTTTATGAATAATCCCATACAAGCAGCTGCCTTTCAGATACTATTGCAGATTGTTTGCAGTGGCTGGCTGACTGCTGTGAAAAAGAAAATGCATTCAACAAGCATAAATTTACTAAATTTAGTTGTTTTCAAGGCAGGGACTGAGAACTGCTTGCAGCAGCCTTAATTTTGTGTTGTCAGTATTGTTCAGGAGCTGAAAGCCATTCAGCCCCTGTATGCTGTTTTCTCTCCTTTCCTCCTTCAGTCTGTCTGGTTTGATCACTGGTGACTTGGCCTGCCCAGCTTTGTTTTAGAGCTGTGCAGAGCAGGCACAGAGCTGCTGCAGCAGCCTGACAGGAGCCATTTGCAGTCAGTCCCGCACGTGTGCTCCAGGTTTTGGCTCCTTTGCCAGAAACAGCAAGAAAGTCACACATGACTGAAGTCAAGCCAAGGATTACAGTCAAAAGCTGTCTTTGGAGCAGTAAACTGGGCAGAGATCATTTGAGCTACACTGTGGAAAAATCTGGCTCACTTTGCTGACCCTGGGATACTCAAAAGGGACAGTCCTTTAAGAAAGGAACCGTTTTGAACTGATTTTATGCTGACAGGAGAGATCCCTGCCTTTCTCCCATGACTTTTACATAAGCAAAGTGGTTTTCCTCTTCCCACAGAAGTAGCATCTTACAATCAAAGTGCACGTGCATAATGTGTCCTCAAAACCAGGAGGCTGTGCTAGTCACAATTTTGCCAAAATGCCATGCCTGCAGGCCTGACTCTTTTACACTCTGTAGCCCTAAACACTACTACAGGCCTTTTTGCTTTACTTGAAGACCTGCAGCACCTTTTTTGCAAAGCAGTAGGTGCCATTAAACTTCCATTCTTCATTATTCTAGAAATAGATTTGCCTGGTGCAAAGTTTGGAGTCTGGAAGCGGTCAGCATCAATATGTAGCAATAGGTGAAGCTGTCAGCTTCTGGTTTTGGCAATGTGTCATTCCTCCTTTGTAAAAGTGTCTCAAATTTTGAAGTGTAGCTTTTGTAAATTTTCCTGAATTTTTGTTCTTCACTGTGAAGAGGCTGGTTACTGAGTTGTGATCCTGAAGTTCTGTGATGGAGTGTGTGGACAGCAGTGAGCTCGTGTCACTGCACAGTTTCATGGTGTCAGTGCTGTGTTGGCAGCCTTTCCTGGCTGTCTGCCTTGGTTGCTTTGGTGTGTATCTATGTCTTGCTATGTTATTCCTATACAGAAACCTGGCTGGCATTGGAAAAGCCTCCCCGTTTCACCAGACCAATTTTGAAAGGTGTTTTATACAACTTTTACAAATAAAGACAAAATAATGACAGAGATGAGAGTATTGGAGTGTTACATCATGTTGTGTCAGAGAGTTGCTCTCTCCAATGGCCTCGGCTCTACAGCAACTTGGACATCCTGTGTTGTGTGTGGAAGAGGTTCCTTTCTGACTCTTTTTCAAAAACATCACTTAGGGCTGAAGTCATGAAGGGTGTGCTGAAGTCTTACACTGGGTATGGCTCTCCCTGCTCAGTCAGAAGGCCTGGCTGCTCATGAGGAAATTATCCTCCTATTTTCTAGGATATGGTCTGAGGCAGCATTGGAGCCTCTTTGCTGCAGTGCAATTCTCAGCACCATCCATGTGGGAAATGGCAACTCCAAATGTTCCATTTTAACACTTTGATCCACTCCCAAAACCCCCCACCCCCTGCTGCTTCATTCCAGTGCTCTCCATCCCCTCTCACATTATAAAATGTGCTTACTTATCTCCAGGGAGTCCCATCATCTCCTTATGGCTCAGCTCCTTATGTGTAAGGGTAACATTCAAGGGTTGTGGTTCTTTTTAATGGAAAGATTTTCAAAGTCAATTGCTAATTTTCCTTGCAAGCCTGCTAAGTATTATCACACCATATTCCCTTTTCCTTCCTAGGAAGTTTGGAAAACGTGACCTGAAATCTGGTCCCTTCAAAGGTTCCCAAACCACCACTGCTGTCCCTTCCCCATGCATCTCTGACAGCCCTTGTACAGCGTGAGTAGGGTGAAGCACAGCCCTCAGCCATCACTGGCAGGTCTATTTCACTACTGAATAAATCTCACATTTGTTACAGGTGATCTGCAGGACCAATGCAGTTCTGAAGTTTTTTTGCAGCACTCAGGTGCCAGGCCTGTGAAGCTAGATGCCCTGCCACCAGTTTGAGAAGCAACTTAAGTACCAAGGTTCTCTGAAAGGAGGGAAAGATGGAAATCATTTATGCTGGAAACTGGGATGGAAATCTGGAGACCCATGAGTCAGAGTGGAAGTTGAGAGACACCTTGTCTAAGCCAAGAGAAAGGCAAAAGGAAACAGCTGGAACAATTCTTTTGTCTGGGTTTCTTTGGGGGGATTTTTGTTATTTATTTATTCTGTTGGTCTGTTCAGTCTGGAGTTTTTTAAGGGAATAGTCATTTAAAAGTGTCTTAATAACTTCCATAATATATTAACACAAAATTAAGTTAGAGGACTTTCTTCAGTATGCAGTTTAAAATGAATGTCTGAGATACAGAAGGGAGAATCTGTTTTGGCTTTGCTGAACAATTAGAGGCTTCTCACAGTCTATATTAAATCCAGAAAATCTGGATATTGAATTTTAAACCCTTTCATTTTCATTGATTCCATTGCAGAAAGATGTCATCAGGACTACCTTTCAAGGCATATCCTTACTCTTCCCATTAAAGTTGTCCAAATTAATTTTTTATGCTGCTACTGAAATGTTTTGTATCCTCCCCAATCACACAGTGCCCCTGAGACACTTTAAACATCTTTTTCTGAGATGTCTATGGACAAGCAGGGTGAAGTACAGCATTGTTTTAGCTCTTTAGAAGGAGGAAGTGAAGAAACTGAGGCTGAAGTTGGAACTGCACTGGCCACAGTCTGAAGAAGGAAAGAGCAGGGGTAGAGAGCCCACAAGCAGGGGCAGGGAGCAGAGTGAGCAGGGTCAGGTTGTATAGACATGGTTTTGAAAAGAAAAAATTCCTGGAAAAAATTCCTAAAAAAGTTGGTGGCAGGAGAAATGCAGATGGTGGCACAGGAGGGGCTGGCATGAGGCCATATTACTCCTGCCATCCCCCAGGGTCAGTGGGATGGACACCTCCCTGCAGGGACCTTCTGACTGGATCTGTGCAATTCCAATTCCACTTTACACTACTCCAGTACAGCAGAGCTGGCCTCATGTTCAGGCCTGTCCCAGGAGTGCTCTGAAAAGGACACTTGGAGGGTCTCACATTTCTGCTTTAGGGCCCAATTTCCATCCTGTGGCACATTCCAAGCCACAGGAGACCTGTCAGGCTGTTTTCTCCAGCTTACTGGCTTATTTCATGTCAGTGTTGTCTGACTTTTGTCCTGGTCTCTAGCACTCATCCATCAGGCTGGTTTTTTTTTAAATTCAAGTCCTTCACATTCCGTTTTATTTGAGGAATATATTCACTGCCATATCATGAATCTCTGAGCCTAGAAAGTAAGTAAATTCACTCCTACCCACCAAAAAATTCACAGGTGATCTGTAAGTCAACCTCTTCTTCCTCTCCTCTTGGAAGTATTTTAAAGGTAAGGTCTCCTGTATTTTTGATCTTCCTATATAGTTTTCAGCCAAGAAGCTTTTCCAGGTATCAGCAAGACACACAGGATCATGTGGAGAAGCTTCCAGTGGCAATTCACTCCTCCATCTGTTGTCTCATCTCTGTCCTTCCCCATTTCCCAGTCTCTCTAGTGCACACTCCTCCAGCTCCCAGCTCCCTTGGTCCCTAAAAGGAACAATGGCTGTACAGTTGAAGGAATCAAGTTAAGGTTCTCCCAAAGGAGGGTGTGCAAGGGTACCAAGGTGCCCTTTGTGGGGGCCTGCTGAGAACTTCAGGCAGTAAGAATGTGGGGAGGTAAACTGACCACCCAGCTGCGAGGCAGCCTCTCTTGTCTATAGACAAGGAAATAAGCAGGTCAGAAGGAAGAGCTTCCCTGAAGGCCACTCCCTAAAATCTGGTGGGAAAATGCTCTGAGACCCTGGTGCTCCTTGTGTTTTCACATAAAGTTTGAGCAATGTTGCAGTTCAGGTCTGTGCACATTCCATTTTTTTTTCCCTTTTTAAATGAGGCCTTTTACACAGCTGATAAAGAGAACTTTGGACATCCTTCAGGCTGGGAACATCTCATTATGCAGGGTTATGAGATGGCCAGAGGGATGGGTCATTAAAGGGTCATCCAGCAACATATTTCCTGTTAGTGTACACGTAACCTGTAAGTACTTCAGAGTAAATCCTTTTAGCTACTTTGATTTTACAAAGGAGCTTTTTTACCTACAGATACGGAGGTAAAAATTGCTTAAGGCTTAAAACCCTAAAAACCAGGTAAGCAGACAAGGGCTCTATCTGTAATTGTGGTCCTGTCCTGCTCTGTGAAATGTGGGAAGCAACCCAGTACAGCTGAGTGGTGACAGTGAGAGCTGTGCATGCCCTGCTGGCATGGCCCTCCAGTCACCCTGAGAGCAGCCAGCTCACAGAAACCTGCTGCTGCATCTCTTCTGGGCATGAAAAAAGCTGCTGCAGGCTGTTTCCCACAAGAGCCCTGATTCACAGTCAGTGTGACTCCTAGTATGGGGAAGAACTTTACATTTTGCTTAGGAAAAACAAAGAACGTAAGCCTCCTATAAAGTTTTTCCCCTCTACAAACTCTGTACAAAAGTGTTAAAGTCAGCGGCCAGGAAATGCCTGCGTGACTTTGCCTTGCTTGCTGCAGCTAAGGAAAAGCTCATAACCTAAATATGGGACATTTGCACCTAATTTCTGAGTGCTTAAATTTATGACCTGACATGCTCCCAGTGAACAGCAGCTGCTGACCCCGGAGCTCTGCTTACCATCGCATCTGGCTCCTGCCCATGGCCAGTATGCTCCATCAAAAGACTAGGTTTAAAACCAAAAATCAACTCCATGACAGAAGGCAGCATTTAGATGTCTAGGAAAACCTTGAAGTCCTCTGGACTGACCTTTTTCTGTCATTTTCTAGGAACACTGAGCATTGACTCCCCTTAGGGTTTAAGAGTGCTAAGACCAAGGCTGATTAACTTGTACAGTCAAGCCTCCACTCCTGCCTGCTGCATCAGGATTTATCAACCCACTGCTGCCACAACCTGGTTCTTGGAAGTTCATCTCCAAGACAGTTATTTCCTTGCGTTTGCTCCTCAGAGCAAACTCTCCAAACCCTTCTATATCACACCTCCTTTTTTAGATGGCTTGCAACACTGCAGTGCAACACTGCAAAGCCAAGTGACCGAATGGACATTAGCCAAGTAGGTTATTTTAAAAAGCCCAAAGGACAAAGCAGAGGGTCTCCCATGAAGCAAATGGGCCAGAGCAAATAGGAAAGGAGAATAATTTGGCTGAGAATATTTTAAAAGCTTTCATTGTGAGGAACAAAGAGGCCAAATGCTAGAAATGGCCCTGTCAGCCTTGGTGAGCTGGATGCTGCTTTAAGCTTTTTCCAGAAGATGCTAAAAGGTAGAGACTCAAATGTGTTTTTCCAGGAGCTGCCTCCCCTGCTAGAAAGAGGAGTGAGCTCCCTGCAGAAGCCACCACAGTGAGGTCTCATCAGCCACAGCCACCACAGGGACCAAGTGGCATGCATCAGCTGTCACCATGTCCCCTGGCCAGGGGAGGTCTGAGGCTGGCATGTGTCAGCAGGGGACAGGAGGCAGCACTTTGTTGTAAGGAAATGGCCAAGGCTGCATGTGCAGTAGGCAGGGAAGAGCTTCACCAACCTTCACTCTGCACAGCTGAGATAAATGGCCTTACAAAAAATTAAACCTGAACCAAATCAACCTCTAGCCATTGGTGACATTACTAATGAAGCAGGACCCTGCCTCACAAAATCTGGGCTCCTGAGGGGACCCCAAGATGTGTAAGGTGTATCCACACTTCGGTAGGAATGGTTCACTGCTTCTGTACCCCCTCCTTAGTTGCTGCCTTCCTTGGCACTGCCTGGGCACTAAAGCCACAGCCAGCTGGGCCAGCAGAGCTTGCACTAGGGGCATCTTGAAATGTAATTGCTGTTCAGGTTAGCTCCCACAGGGGCAGGAGGAACACAGCCACCACTTCAGCTTCTGAACAACTATAGCACAACAGATGCTCTTGGGAACTCCAAAATCCACCAGACTCAAAACCACCTCATCCTCCTCCAGGGCAGTCAGAAAAAAAGCAAACTTTTGAAAACCAGTGAGGCACTGCTGATTGCCAACATGAAGTAATCAGGCCCATACCTCATACAGATGCTCCATGCAAGGCAGAATCCCACCTGTAGGTATCCAATTCCTCCATGTTCCACCCATCTTATCCTACTGCATCTTTTTATCCACCAAGTAATCACCTTTCCAGAGCTCTCCACTGGGCTGAGGAACCTCTGGGCTACAGAGCAGCCTCATTAACTTTCCCTACAGCTCACACATGGGTTATGAAGGGGGCTCAGCTCATTTCCCACACCTGCAGCCCCTGTTAACTCATGAGCCAAAGCAAGGGCCCCTGCAGCACCTGTGAGCACTATCACCTGCTCAGGAGGCTGCAGGTGCTTCTCTAGGCTTCAGTGCCTCTGCACTTATTTACACACAGCAGAATAAATGGAATCTGGCCTTTCCAAGTGTTATTTCTAGAGCTATAAAATAATTTCAGCATCCAAACATATTTATAACAGGGAAACACTAGCTGGTACAAGAGAGTGAGTGTGTTCTTGGGTATATAAATGCCTCTCACCTCATGGAATATTCATTTGACTAAGGCAACTCTTGCATCTTTGCCTATATTTTGCAGTTATCCAGTGAGAATTTCTTGGGGAATCTGGTGCTGCTCAAATTAAAAGAGGGCAGCAAAATTGGGCCTGATTGAAAAGGACAAAGTTGTAGCAAGGATTGAGAATGAAATCTGGAGCCAAGGTCTTTGGCTAGTTTCTTTAATGCCCAGAAATAAGTGCCTGCACCTTCCATTTTCAACAGGGAATGTTGAGCAACTAAAGGTACATTTATGGGCTGATGTTCTGAGTTCTTATTCATTCACTTGGCCTCTTGAAACATCCTTGAAATCTCCCTGGGTCTGAGAGTCACCCCCAGGCTATGCCACCTTTTTCTGGGTTTAATTTTGCATACAGATAGAAAAGCTGTTCAACTGTGTGTGTTTCCATGGGAATTTATTTAGTTGTTGAGAAATTAGTTATTATTGAGTCATTAGAAATGAGGTGTTATCTCAGAAAGTTACAGTAATAAAAATACTGCAAGAATATTTTACTGTTTTGCTCTAAAACCCTCAGTTACATCTCCTTTGGTGTGGCACTGCTGTCAAGAGTAGTGAGCCATGCCAGAGAACTTTGCTTTCCTCTCAGCAGCAAACTGTGTGGTCATCTGCAGCCCAGAGCAGCAGGCACTGGGTTAGGGGGCAGCTCAGCACCTCTCACACTCAACCTATTTCTTTTGCAGTTGCTGAAGTTTCCTGATCTGTTTCCCTTCTAGGTCACTGGCTACTGATTGCTGCATGAAAAATCTCATGTGGGTGGCAAATTCAACGTTCCATTCCTGGCACTGCCAAGGCAGGGAGCTGACTGAAGTACCCCCACCCAGGACATGCACAGAACCCAAACCCCCTTGGAAGCAGCCCCCTCCCTGCCATATGGACAATGACCACAAGCTGTATTTGTGTGGTTGCTGTGGTGAGTGAACCAGGCTTACGCAGCAGTGAGGCTCAGGAAAGGGATGCATAACTGCCTGGTCTGCCAGAGGGAGAAACTGAAACCCTTAAAAAAGTCAATGGACTTCTGGAGGTCAGTGCATCATGTGGGCAGCCCCTGCAGGGATCACATGAATATGCTCATCTACAGACCTCCAGGATGTTTCTCCCCAGTGCAGAACACCAACTCCTAGACAAAGACCCGTGGCTACATCTCACTGATGCCAGCTGCAGGCCCAGAGGACATGGGCTGTTCCTGTGAGATGCCCAACAGGGAGCAAGGCAAAGGGCACTGGAGAAGTGGACCTGGCTATGCAGAGGGACAAGTTGGTGCTTTCCCAGCTCCTGAAAACTATTGGGCTAGAAGAAAACCCAACACTGAATGTTGCACCAAACAAAAAGACAAAGTCAAGCTCCAGGAAGCTATGCTGGGGCAAAATGACCCTGCCAGCAGTGTAAGGAAGGAGGAAAGAAAGGATGAGGGGGTGCCTACATGGGGCTGCAGAGGAACAGTGTCTCTCCAGACTGGGGCAGAGGCACACTCAGGTCTCACTGCAGGTCACATAGGGACCAGCTCCAGCAGCTTTTGCAAGTGCTGAATGGCATTTGAGAGTTGCCAAGAATGTCCACTGTGTCTCTCTTTTTGGGGCCTCTCTTATTACCTCAATTTGCAAGCAGGCAAAGGAAAATAACCATCACCTGCCCTTCCCCCTCCCAGTAAAACCCTGTTCAGCTGCAAAACCCTTTCAGCAAAGAGCTTTTCCAATATTAAAAGTACACTTTATTTTTCTGTACAATTCTTATGCAAATCTCCAGGTGTGGAAATGTCCACTGTGTCCCCGGAAAAAGTTGCAGATTGTTCTGCTGCCATGAGGCTCCGTCCAGAACTGTCCAGGAGGGGCTCAAAGCCAGGACCACCAAAATCAAGTGCTGATGTTTTCTAGGTGCAGGGAGGAGAGCAGGAAGGAGAGGGAGGGGAAGGCAGTCCTGCTCTGCCGTGGGGTCATGAGTGACCAGAGCCTTCCGTGGGTGGCAGGAGAGGCACCCTCAAGTTCACGTCATCGCTCGTGCTTAGTGTGGGAGTCGCTGCGTTCAACCGTCACCCCGTTCCCATTCCGCGTCACCTCCTTCCTGTTCCAGTCCTTCTCCAGGTAAAACTCAGCGAGCACGGGGCAGTGCTCCGAGGCCACCCCACCCCAGGACCAGTTATCGGGGATCCATGGGTTTGTGAGCCCTTCTCGCACGACAGCCCAGTGGCCTGCATCAAAGAGAGGCACAGGGAAACGTTAGGTGACAGTGCCCAGAGTGAGCCTGACCCAAATAAAGGTTACACGACTTCAAACAAGCAGCTCTACCTGTGAAAACCTTTTTCAAGCTCCGACTGATCCAGATGTTATCCAGCGACTTGGACCCTTGTGGGTTCTTTGTGCTGATGTTGGTGAAGGTGCTGGAAGGGACCAGGTGATGAAACTTCTCCTTCCTCAGGATGTCATGGTCGCTGCTGTCTGGGGCCTGGTTAAAATCTCCAAGGATTATTACATCTTTTTCTCCTGGAAAACAAGAAAAATAGAGAAGAATGGGAGGAATGGACATCCATCAGTCAAGTACAAGAGGATTAATGGAAATAGGAAAAGTACAAATACTTAATAAACAAAGTGATTGTATTCTGAACTCCTGAAAGAAATGCTGTTTAAAGCCCTTTTCACTGACTGTTCACTCATCGCCATTCTCTTCATGACAATAAAACCAGCCAGTATACATTTGATGCTTGTTTTAAAAATACCTCATTTATTATAGAGTCACAGAATCATAGAAAATGCTGAGTTGAAAGGGCCTCATAAGGGTCATTGAGTCCAACTCCTGGTCCTGCACAGGACACCCCAAGTGACACCATGTGCCTGACAGCATTGTCCAAACACTTGTTGAACTCAGGCAGGCTTTGTGCTGTGATCAATTCTCTGGGGAGCCTGTCCCCAACCACTCTCTGGGTGAGGAACTTCTTCCTAATACCCCACATAAACCTCTGAACTCAGCTTCAGGCCATTCCCTCAGGTCCTGTCCCTGGGCACAAAAGTGAAGAGATCAGTACCTGCTCCTCCTCTTCCCCTCTTGAGGATGTTCAAGATCACAATGAGATCTCCCCTCAGTCTCCTCTCCTCCAGGCTGAACAGGCCAAGTGACCTCAGCTGCTCTTCATACCACTTCCCCTCAAGGCCCTTCACCATCCTCATGGTGTTCCTCTGGACACTCTCGAAGAGCTAAATGTCTTTTTTATGTTGTGACACCCCAAACTGCCCCCAGAACTCAAAGTGAGGCCACCACAATGCAGAGCAGAGCGGGACAATCCCCTCCCTTGCCCAGCTGGTGTTGCTGTCCCTGATGCCCCCCAGGACATGGTGGCCCTCCTGGCTGCCAGGGCACTGCTGACTCATGTTCAACTTGCCATCAACCAGGAGCTCCAGGTCTTTTTTCCACAGGGCTGCTCTTCAGCCTCTCATTTCCCAGTCTGTGCACACAACCAGGGTTGCCCCATCCCAGGCGCAGAATCTGGAACTTGCCCTTGCTAATCTTCATATGGTTGGTGATTTTCCACCTCTCTAGTTTGTTGAGGTCTCTCTTCAGAACCTGTCTGCTCTCAAGGGAGCTGACAGCTCCTCACAATATAGTGTTGTTTTCAAACTTAGTATTCCTTCAAGTCCCATGTCCATTACTGAAGATGTTGAAGAGAACTGGACTAAGGATGGAGTTCTGTGGAACCCCCCTAGTGACCAGATGCCAGCCTGATGTCACCCCATTCACTGTAAATTTTTGGGCCTGATCTGTGACCTAGTTGCTCACCCATCATGTAACGTGGTTATCCACATGTGTGCTGGACATTTTGTCCAGAAGGGTACTGTGAGAGACAAGCATTACTGAAGCCCAAAGATTACTGTCTTTTCCTTGCTACTCCCTGTTAGTGACAAACTCAAAGACAAGCAGTTTTAGTCTCAGAGGTTTTTAGAAATCTGTGCCTTTTTGTTTTGTTTTGTTTTTCTGCAAGAAATATCTTCTGGTTTTAACTTACGTGAACATTTTAAAATAGATTTTCTTTAAGATTCAAGAACACTTTTGTGAGGAACCCAAGAAGACGCAGCCTTATGCTGGTATACACCACATTGCCAAAAGTGCAGTGCTCATTCTAATCTCTGCATTAGAAAAATCCCAAGGAATAGGACCAAGGAGCAGTCTCTGCAAGGAGCATCATCTTCTGATGGCAGAAGATGAGTTGAGAAACCACACAGACACTTCCTGACTACACCAACTTTATTTTGCCTGGTTGACTGAAGGGATAGTGCTCAACTTGAAACAAAAAATTACTTCAGTTAGGTTTTGTTTCCAACCCTAATAAAGGAGAATAGAAACTCCAGACCCCAATCTCATATCCACAATGTGTGCTCTCCTGTGCCCACAGATGTGGATGCAGATATCCTACCTGTGTCCTTGGGTAAGAGGACAAAGCACACACCTCCTTGCCCATCTCAAACCACTGCCAGAAATGTCTGACAAGACAACTGCAGAAGAATGCTGAGAGCTGACCAGAGATGCTGCCAAGTCACAACTTGACACTCAAGAAGGATGGTGAAATGAGGCACAAATGCACAAAAAAAAAAAAATATGCCAAAGCTGACTTCAGAGAAGAGATCTATGAATAGTCTATAAGCTTTTTCTTTCCTGGGATTGAAGTGTGAGAGGAGATGGGGTGGACAGATTTTCTCTACCATACTCAGTGCTCTGGATAAACCTCATTTTTTGCTGTTGCTGTAGAAGTCGCTTTCCAGGAGAGGGAGCACAAGCTCAACAAAATCTATGCCGCTCCTGTCTTTCAGTGCAGAAAAGATGAACTGGGAAAAGGCAAGAGAGCAAGCGAGATTGAAGGGATATTACTTACAAATACTTCAAAACATGGTGCTTGCTAAGATGAAGAGGGTCAATGAATAGTTAGTGAAAATATTTGTGGTTTCTCTGCCCTTTCTAAGTCGCAAATCATATTGTAAACATGAAGTTTAAATACCATTCTACAAAGCATTCATTACAGCAGTCTTCCCACCTTTGAAGGATAAAAACCCAGCTGAATCTGAACCTCAGTTTTTTTAGGCTCCATCAGAACCCAGAAGAAAAATCAGTCATTGTCTAATGGGATGACCGTGCCTGCTATGAGCTGGTAGTTGTGCATACATCTCACGACAAAGATCTTTTGCAAGATTTCTTGTTTGGACCAGGAATCCTGAAGTGTAACTTTGGTCCTTCAGTGCTAACACTTGCTTAATTCCCAGGCAGCACTTGGCTCCTTCCGTCTCCACACTATGTTGGAAAAGACCATTACAGAAACCTCTGGAGCAAATCCTTGGTATTTAAAAATGATAGACATTATGATAGACATACTGCTGGGATCTTAACAGCAGTACCTTGATTATGCACAAAATCGATTCTACTCTATCCTAAACTACTCATGTTTTTTTTTAGCAAATCTTCAAGACTACCTCCCTTACATGAAATATCTGTGGAAAAACCCCACTGCACTTACAAGTGAAAATTTTAAATGACCGAAAATTTTAACCTCTCCATTCTGGAGAGGTTAGAAAAAGCAGAGGATAAAAGCTACAGCACTTGTATGCATGCTTGGAAGGAGGTAAGAAGTCGGCTTGCAGCTGACTGCCCAGGGAGGGAATCACTATATTCTTCACCCATTTAGAATTTGCATGCAGAATAACTAAGCATAAAATCACAACAAAGCGTAAACTTGACAGACAGAATAGGCTGGAGCTTGTTAAAGAAGCTGAAACCCCATTTGCCATTGGGGAGAGAAGGGAGTACTTTTGGTTCCCCTCTGACAGGAGCTCCTCAGACTGCAGAGGAGTGGGGAATACATCAGGCAGCCCTGTGCTAAGCAAGGAAGAGCAAGCAACCAGTTCTCTAGACAACCACCAACTTCATTTCCCCTTTGTCCTGGCTCACTCGCAGCCCTGCTCCTACCTCTGCCAGCTCCTGCAACAACAACATCATGCATGCCAGCACTGCAGGTTTGTGTCTGTCTGCCTCCCAAGACCCTGACAGGCATCCAGCCATGAGAGGGAAGGAAGTGAACCCGCCTGGATGCTCCCAAGTGTGTGACTCTGTCTAACTGGACACTCCTGGGTCTCTCAGCAGAGGCAGGGAGCAGAGCTGCCCACAGCAGCTGCAGCTCTCAGGGGTCTCATGGATGAGCTCCAATGGCTCTCAGCCAAACTTAGCAAAAGTTCTGGAAGAAATCATGCCCTTGCCCATAATGAGAGATGATAACTGATCAAAAACTGCAATCATGATGCCCACAGTTACAATCAGATGGAGAGAAAAACAGAAAATAAGACAATCCTATTGGTGCTGTGCTGTGATTCTCCTCTTTTGGAGAAAATTAGTTTAAGACTGGCAGGGCTTGATTCTGCTCCTCAGGAGCCAGAGGCTCCTCAGCTAATGCAATCTGGTCCTCCTCCTCCTCCAACAGACAGAGCAGCAGGAGCTCTCTTAACAACCAATCTTCTGCTGCAAAGGTCCCTGACACAGACTGCACTGTCCACAAGGACCCAGAGCCTCCATCTGTTGGGACATGGTGCCATAAAGCCCACAGCAGCCAGGCACGTGTCCTGTTCATGACCTCTCAGCAGTGCTCTCACACACATTCACGCCCTCTGGGCCCAAATGTGCCTTGTGCCTTATCAATGGAGAACTCCTCAGGTGAAAAAATAAGTCTGGTCTGTTTGCAAAGGCATTTTCAAATTCACTAAAGCACCAGCAAATTTTGGCAGTGCCTGCAGGTGGCTCTTGGCCAGCAAAGCAAAGCAGAAGCTTAACTCAGCCCTCTGCTGCAGTGGCTGAGCTCTGGTGTGCCAAGGCAATCAGCTGAGGGACTGACAGTGCCTGCAGAAGGTCTGCAGTGCTGAAATCTGCCTCTCTGCAGGAACAGGGAAACCCTCCTTTGCTTCATAGCAGGGCAAGGGGACCTCTGTAGGAGATACTTCCTGCCATGCCCTTTACCTTGCTCTGAATGATTTCCCTCATGAATTAAACACACTCTTAAATGCTCAAATCCTTCCTGGACAGAGTGACACACATATGATGGAAGGATGTGATGTTACATTGGCTGCTAAGAAGTCTTCTCAGAAGTCTTGTAAGCCCAGTCCCTGATGCATGGGTAACCCATGGAATATGGCCAAGCCAAGTGAGAGAAAATACCACAGAATCACAGCATGGTTTGTGTTGGAAGGGACCCTTAAAGATCATCTAGTTTGAGCCCCCTGCCATGGGCAGGGACACCTTCCACTAGACCAGATCATTCAAAGCCCCATCCAGCTTGGCCTTGAATACTGCCAAGGAGGAGCATCCACAGCTGCTCTGGGCAATTTGTGCTTCGCCACCCTCACAATCAAGAATTTCTTCCTAATATCCTAATATCTCATCTAAAACTGCCCTCTTTCATTTTAAGGCCATTCCCCCTTGTTCTATCACTCCATGTCCTCGTAAAAAGTCCCTCTTCAGCTTTCTGGTAGGCCCACTTCAGTTACTGGAAGACTGCTGTAAGATATTCCCTAAGTCTTCTCTTCTTCAGACTGAACAACCCCAGATACCTCAGCCTTTCTTCACAGGAGAGCTTTCTAGCCCTCTGATCATGTTCACAGCCCTTCTGTGGACTTGCTCCAACAGGTCCATATCCTTCCCATGCTGGGGATCCCAGAGTTGGGTGCAGCTCTCCAGGTGGGGTCACATGAGAGACAGAATCCCCTCCCTCACCCTGCTGGCCACGCTGCTTTTGATGCAGCCAGGGATGAGGCTGCCTTTCTGGGCTGCAAGTGCATATGGCTGGGTCATGTCCAGCCACTCATCCACCAGCTCTTGCCAGCTCTTCTCCTCAGGACTCTCTCAATCCACCCAGCACCCTGGTCCCAGCCACTAGCAGGACATCCAGAATAACACCTGTGTGCTGCCCATGGGCACCACACTGGAGACGAACTGGTGGAGCTTTGAGAGAAGACAGAAGAGCTGCTGCAAAAAGTTAGCTGTGAGCAGCTAACAGGCACTGCATCTCTCCAGTACAGATGAAAGGAAGAAAAGAGAGGGAAAAAGAAACCAGGACCCACCAATCTAATGGGAGAAATATGGAGATACTATACCCTGTGTCAAGGGAGGCTGTGGATAGTAAACAATGTTCCTCAAATGCTCACCTGCCTCTTAGTAAGAATAAAAGAAAATAGAACAGGCATCTGTTAGCAAAATGGGAACAGAAACTCAAATTTGCAGTACCCACACACAAACCAGTTCTTACTGCCCATATTGTGTGGACTAATTTGGAAAAAACTGAAGGATGGTGGTCATTTTTAGCATGAAATTCATTTTGGCAGGGCAATTCGGTACTTCAAAGTCACATGTGTGCACTACCATTTCTGTAGGAGACCACACCTGCATCCCACAAGTTTAGAGGAATCTGAATTTCTTCTTTTGTGAAAGACTAAGCCAAGAACAAGCATGCTCCAGTAATGTGCTGGCCATATGAAAATATTAAAACATGAAATAAAGAGAACACCAACAGTCTAAATTTAGATGCAGTGGAAGTGCTGCTCAGTTGACTTCAGAAGAGGTACACATTTATCCCATGTTTCAGTTCAGCCTTTGGGGATTAAACAAATGATCCTTTTTTTTACCTTCATCCTTTCCAATTTTAAGGTACGTGGACAAACACTTAAATCAGTAGCACTCAAAATAGCTCTGACTGGCTTCTGCAGCTCAAAAGGAACTACAATAGAGCACGCAGAAAAACTGCAAATACCTCTTGAGTTATACAAGAGGGACATTAACACTTCCAAGTGACCAAACTTGCTGAGCTGGGCCAAGTTGAAAATCATCACGTGAATAACCTTGGAACCCTTTCACATCTTTCTTGAGCGGTAAACAAAGGGCTGGACTTTTTCTGTTCCAGTAACAAGATCAGCAACATTTAGAATCTAAACTGCTTTGTTCTGCTTCACAGGAAGTTAAACATAATTTGAAAGCTTCAAAGTAAAAAGCAAACTCACAGAGATGAAGTAAAGAAATCCAGCTGCCTATTTCAGGGCTCAAGCTCAGGTCTAAATTCTGGTGTCATTTCATCCTCATGTAAAGCCAGAGCAACTTCTTTCAAATCAACAAAATTATTCTACATATTACATCCAGGCACCAAAGCAGGATTTGGTCTCTTTTCCCATTAGCAGTCATCTGCAAATTTGCATTGGGTTTTCCAAAGAGCTTCCAATTATCCAAAAATTAAATATATAGAACTATTTCTCTTGGAAGAAAAAAAAAAAAAAATTAAGCTTTGCTCTGATAACAGGTAGATGTCATTTCCACAAAGCACTTAAAATAAGGTCTCAACTCTAGTGACTTTTCTTTCCTTTCACAGAATTTGCTGTTACAGTAGCACAAAACTAGAAGGAACTTAATTTGAAAAAGTGGTGTCAAAGCCAGCAGGATCTCCTGTGCTGTTTGTGTTAATTAGGAAAGACTGTAAGACAATGAGCAAGGGAAAAGCACATTTGTCATGCTATGCATCACACAAATATGGGTAAAGACAATTGTGAGGCTGATAAGGGTATTTCTGAAATGCTCACCGAGACAAAGTTCACTCTTTCAAAAATTCCTTTGAATTAGAAAGTGTGCATGTGACAGCTGGCAGAAAAAAACCCTGCCTTACCTTTCAGAGTCTCCTGCAAACTCTGTGCACAGGCTGCCAGTTTGTGGCTGTCGTGGTTCTTCCCGCTGTTCTCCCCTGCGGAGGGCGGCAGGGCCAGGTGAAGGTTAACCACGGTCAGGTCATTCATTCCAACCTGGGGGGCAAGGAGGAGAAATCAATGCCTGCACATGGGGAATAGAAGGTCACAACACAAAACCACGTGCCAGCTCCCAGCACTTTCAGTGGTAAATCTGGAGCAGTAGGACTCAGACTGCTGTGTATGTGGTGTGTCTTGGTGTGTCTCAGTGTGGGGAGGAAGAGGAGGGAGGCATTTGCATTTTGCAGCTTTGTTTGCAGTAACCTCATACCCTCTCAGTTCTGGGGAAACTGGTTTGCATTAGCAAACTGCTTCCTTTCACCACTGTGGTGAAAAAGTCAGCAGAAAGAAGTCAGCTGCTTATGAAAATCAGTTTATGCAAAACCAGTTGTTAATAAGCTACAAATAATGTCATGGTCATTACAGGGGCTAATTACTGCTGTCTTGTGATTAGCCCTACCTTGTCACAGAGACTAACCAAGAAACTTAATGTACCTTGAAAGGAGTTGTTGGCTCCCTGCAATCTCCTGTTCACCTTCCTGGAATCACTTTGACCTATTTGTATGATCAATTAATTACTAATACTTTATTTATTAATAATTATTCAATTAATGCTTCTCTCAAAGCATTACCAGAGATGTCAATTTCCCTAGACTGGACCCTTTCATCACAGCCTGTGTGGAGATGGGCTCTCTCTGCTCACATATTTGCTCCAGCATATACCCAAGAACTGGTTCCAGAAATGATGATATTCTTTTAGATAGGTTTAGCTCTAGTGAAAAAGCTTTAAAATGGAAACTCTGAAGTGTGACAGCAACAGAAGTCCAAGTCTTACTGAAGCACTGTGACTTATACACACACATACTCATATATATATATATATATATGTGTGTGTGTGTGTGTGTGTGTGTGTATAAATATATATATGTAAAATTCATCTCCATTCTCCCTCATTCTCCCTGCACTCCTCCCTCTTTGTGGCAGTGACAAGAATCCCAGCCCTGTGGCCTGGCTGCTATTGAAGATCCACTGACCCTCAGGTTCTCAAATACTCCCTTGCAGCAAGGTTTGCTCCCACAGGAGCAAGGGAAAGGACTGACTGTGGTGAGCTACCCCATGTATTAAGGTGCATTAAACACCTATCCATAATCAAGCCATGGGACAGTGATAAGAAGGGTCAGAGGCTCGTGCAAATTTTTATCTGTGAGGAGGCTGTGTCTCTTTTCACCGTAGCCAAATTCTTTTTAGTAAAAGGTTGGACTGGCACTGTGGCAGTTACCTTGAAATGTGCAAGATAAGGATGAGGATATGAGTGCCTCCCATTGCCATTAGTCTGTGCAGTCTCCTGAGACGAGGCATCTTTCAGCTCAATGCCAGCTGTTGTATCCCAGAGGAAGCCAGAATATTCAACTCCCTGGAATTAAAAAGGAAAAAGAGAAATACCGGTCACAAGATGGTAAAACCAAAACATTCTGCCCAAATTCAGCCCCATATCTATCTATTGATCTATCTATCTATCTATCTATCTATCTATCTCTCTCTCTCTCTCTCTCTATACATATATATATATATATCTCTATATCTAGGCTTGGTGCCTGCCGAGGGCAGGAAGCCTAATTGGCTATACACAAGCATAAAGGAGAAACAGTTTCCTGGGCTTTTAGTGGAAGATACAGAGGACAAATAGGCTTCTTCAGTTCCCTACCAAAACTCCCACCAGATGTGGGAGGAATGCTTCCTGGGAAGCTCCACTGACTTCACTGAAGAGTGCATGTGCCAAGCTGAAACACTTATCACTCTGCTACTCGCAGCCCCTCACATCTGCACACTGGCTATTGGACACCCAGGTAATTCCAGCACTGCTCCAGTAAAGCCAGGGATTTAACAGTCTGTTTTATCTTCCAGAGGCAGAGCATGGTCAGGACCACTGCAGGGCTGAAGGATGCTGCCCCTCATGTGTGTGTTTGGGCTGACCTGTCCTCATTTCCTCTTACTCCAGGCAAGGCATTGGATACCTCTGAGTGTGGTCAGTAATGAGGTAGTTTGTTACCCTCACGATTAATTGTCTAACCATGAGTTTGGTGTCCTGAGGTCTCGCTGGGTGACTGCTAAGGCTTGCAGCAGACGATGCTGTGCACAGTTGTTCCTTCTCCCCAGGCTCCACACCATCTCACTGCCTTTTTTCAGCTGCAAGCTATAAATATCCCGGCCCCTTCAGTCTCTTAGTGTGAAATCTGGTCTAGACCTCTCAGCCCTATCAATTTCTCTGTCTTTTCCAGCTAGTATGCTTCATGCTCAGCTCTCTACTCCTTTCAGCTCTGCTTCTATGATCTTGAATGGGATTTTTTTTTGATCACTGCATGACGTGGAATTGGCATTTTCAGAAAGCTGTTTTTGCTGGTGACACCAGCAGCAGTATCTAATTCAAACACTGTCAGCCTCTTCTCCCATCACCCAGACACCATTTCCCTTGGCATCATTCAAACCCACTTCTCTTAGCAAATCACAATTAAATCTATTGCAAGGAAGAGTTTTCTCCATTTCAGCTGCAATAAAAAAGTGTTAACTGCTCCGCTGACTTCCCAAGAGCCTTGAAGGGATTCAGGCTGGTTCAAATTCTTTGGTAGCTCCTTCGATAAGTCACCTTTAAAATACTGACAAAATTATTCCACCAGTAAGAAGCCTAAGGTCTAAAAACTGATACAGGATAAGATGTGAAATAATAAAACTGCTGTCAACAGCTGTTGGCTATTTCCAGGCTCCAGACTTTGTATCTACATGGCAGTCAAAAGTAACTGCCTGGTTGAAATGCTCAAACTGTATGGAAGCACAAGCCAGAAGCACCATTCACCATTTTGTGTTATTTAGCCCCACACAGCATCCCAAAATCACCTAGTGCCAAAGATGCTGTGTCCTAGGAGTTACACTGTGTAACCTCACTGCATTTGTGTACACAGTGCTCAAATCTGACAGACTAACTAGCCCTAGAAAAAGAAGAGACTTTTTGGCTTGCTGAAGGGTTCTACAGCTCAGTCACATTCCTGTTAAAGCAGCTAAAAGGAAGAGTCAATAGATAAAATTTCTATTCTTAGTTTGGCTGCACATTTCTCCCATAATTTTGGGAACTGTTCATCCTTATATTCCTGTCCATAAAACAAGGTGGATAATAATTTTTATTTAGTCACCCTGTGGTCAAAGCTGCCATTGTTATCTTTGGAAGTACAGCTCAAGAAAGAACTGACTAAGACTCTGAATGTAACATAGAAATTCTGAGATATTTATTAATAATTCTTAATAAAAAAAGAAAAAGTGGAGGGAACAACTTTGACAACTTTGCACGGCTATTTATATTCAGTGTTTTTATGATCTGGCCTAACAAGAGATCCCAAAGGAAAACTCCAGCCACAAATAAAAATGTCCTGAAGGGCATTTACATTCTGCACTGCAATTAAGTGTGGATTGTATTAAACTTTAGACACATTCAGACACTCTGTATCTTTCTAGACCCTTCTTGACACTGTGTCTGTCTAGCTAGAGTAAAATCCTTGTGCTGCCCAGGTGGTGGGTTTTGGATTTTGGGTTTATTTTCCCCTCGTTCTTGGGTTTTTCTTAGAAGGGCAATAAAAGGAGGTGCACCTGCAAAAACATGACTCCAAAACCAGTGAACGGTGGGTGATGCAACCTGATTTGGAAAAGCCAAAATAAAGAAATGTGGATTCTAAGCAGCATGGTATAAGACACAGCTGCAGCCATTTATTTAGTAATAACAGTGCTCAGAATGGATCATTCTGGATCAATAAATTGCTGAAGACTGCCCCATGTGCTAACAGGCACTACTTGTTATGTGACAGGTCTCAGATCCTGCTTCTACCCACAACAACATCCACACTGCAACAACTGCACCATGAGAACAACCCTGTTCAGCAGCAACAGTCTCCAGCTCAAGGTGGGCACTGCTCTGAAAACTCATTAGAACACTTAAGGGTGAAAGAGAGAGACTTCCCTTGGGAGAAACTGCTTTTGGGCACTGTTAGTGATGTCCAGCCAAGAGCAGCTACACTTTGAATATTGTCAAGGGTAGGCAGGTGCAGCTGTCACCATCTTAATAAATCAGTACTTCCCCGCAGTACACATTTAACCATATATATATATATATATATATATATATATATATATATACACACATTTAAACACATTATATACATTTCTACATTTCTATAATTTAAATACATTTATATATTTAATACATTTAAATACATTTATATACACACATTTAAACACACACACACATATATATATACATAAATACATTTAAATACATTTATATACACACATTTAAACACACACACACACATATATATATACATATATATATATATATTCCCAGAGCAGAAGTTGCTGCAGGGAAAAGCACAGTGCAGCACAGTGCAGATTTCAAATGGAGTCCACAGTATTTTTAACACCTGTGCTGATGACTCTGGGGAACACAAAAGATAAACTCTTCTAGGTGAGGATGGCAGGCTCCAGGGCTCCTCTGAGGGGTCTTCACTTGCAAACTAGGAAAATGGTAGGAAAATGGGAAGGCCTTCCAAATGCCAGCCAGTGCAGCACCAGGGAGCAAGTTCAGGTGACTTGCACAAAAAATGTCGGAAGTATTGCAGCCTGCCAGGGGAAAAACTCAGGACTTCTACCTTGTCCAAAAGCATGGCTTTTCATCTATGTATCTGTTCTGCTTTTGTCCACCTCCCCTAAAAACATGCACACCAAATACACACACACCTCTTCCTCCTTACAAGTGCGCTCCAGTTCTTCCAAAACATAAATTGTAGAGTCAAATTAAAAGCTATAGGAACAGCCATCTTAAAAAACAAGAAATACAAACCTTGCCAAAAAGGATTTGCAAAAAGTGTCGCCTTGAACATTCAAAATATGTCCTTGGTTAGAGGGGGGAAAAAAAGCAAAGCCAAAGTTCAGACTTAGGGATTAATGTACCTTGTGTAGCTGGCCTGAGGGTTTTTCGGAAACAACACCCTTCCAACATCCTCTAGGGCCCTTCCACTTGCGGATGTTTGGCAGCGTCGGCTGGTTCAGCTCCATACAAAACTAGAGAGAGAGGAAAGGGGAAAAAAATAACATCAGCTTGGAGAGTTTTTAAAAAAATTGCAAAATAAAGTGTGTAGTAAAGAACTGGTAAGAGGCATAGAGGAGCACAGGCTGTGCTCTCTGCCTCCCTGAAGGCTTGCAAAGGAGGTGGTCTGAGCCACATCCCAGGCTGACTCACCCCCAAATTGGAGATAAATAAAAACTAAAATAACTCCGTGCAAATCCTGCAAGGAGAACATTTATCCCTCAGACCGTTTTCTTTTCCTCCAGAGCTACTTGTCTGATTGGAAAGGGGTTTCCTCTGTGCTGCCTCCAAAGATGCTGGCTGCACCGTATCCCACCCCTGCCTGGGGCTTCACAAACAGCTGCAGAATCCTCCTGGGGGCAGGAGGCTGCTATAGCGTGGCTGGCCCCACTCCAACAATACAGCCACCAGCACATGAGAGGAAGGGTGTAGGCCAAGCTCAGTAGCTGGAGTTTTGGGGTTAAGGCTCCTCTGACTTTACGCCAGGGACACGTGCTCGATTTCCTCAGTGCATGAAGGAAGCAGCTGCACACTTGCACGCAGCTCTAGCACGTCCTTCTCATGCTTCCCAGAGGTGCTCATCTCCTTGGTCACTGCTGAACAGCCACAGCACTCAGACACCATTACATGTCCAAGCTCAGGACCAGAGCTAGAGAGGCTGAATCCTAACATCCAGCAGATCAGAGATACCAGAACTGTGGACACTGTGGAGAGCCCCTGAGTCTACCTGTGTAACATCTTGAGATTTAAATAAAAGTAACTAATTAACTAAACCAACTAACTAATTAAATAAATAAATAAGAAAAACCACCCTGGAATTTCTGGGATCTGAAATTCCTTGGTGCAGATAATATGGAATATTTTTGTTAGGAGTTTTTCAAAACCAGGCTCAATAAGGGCTAGAGTCCTTTGCAAGGCTGATGTTGGCTCCAGGCAGGCTCTGGCTGAAAGCTGGCAGGGATAGGCCGCAGTCAGATGCCCTGGTTGTGGCAGAGGTTCTGGCTGTGGGGAAAGGGGCTGGGAAAAAGTCATCCCTGTGAAAGAGCAACAGAGACCTTCCATCATGCATCATCTTGTTCTGATACTGGAGAAACTGGGTTGAAATGCAGAGGCTTTCACAGTGAAGAGGGATCCTCAGACAAAATCTTGGATCCAGAACACCCCTCCAGATCAAGCAGCAATTTAACAAAGGATTTGCAAGGCAAACAATAACCTCATGTGCACAGTGATTCTTTGCAGTGGGACGTGTCTCACAGTTTGAAGAGCTACAGAGCTGCATGGATATAAGTATTTCCTACATAGATATCAGTAAAATAATGGGATAGTTATTTTTATGTTTACCTTTTGATTCAGAAACTAAAATCAAATCCTGATCTTTTGCCGACTCCTTTGTCTGCAAGTTCAGCATCCTGCAGGCTTCTGAAGCTGTAGGCATTGAGTCTCAGACACACACAGCCCAGACACCCATATCTGCTTCAGAAGACCAAGAGCTGTTCTGGTTGCACACCCAAAGCAAAAACACTTGGCACAGCTTTTAAAAGTTTTCTGACGTGCAGAGGTTGGCTGGGGCTTCTTATTCAAGATGCCACAGTAACACACCACAATGTTGCCCATTATGTACCTTCAGGCAGTGCTGGGGCTGGGCTGATTTATGGAACTCAGAGGCAGGTAGGGTGTTTGCACAGCCTGGGAACACAGCTCTGCTCTCAGCCGATCACCAGGTGCTACTCAGCTAACACAATAAATCACAGCAGCAATAATTATTCACTCCTGATGCCAATCTGATGTCTCCAAACAGAGTGGATTTGGTCAATGAGTTTTCTAACACTTAAATAATTTGAATCAGAAAAACAAAATTATTGTTGAAATTAGGAGTTTAAATGTAACCTGACAAAAGACTTATCTCTAGGTTGCAGCTGCCTAGAAGGTCCAGTCAGCACAAAGCATATGACAGGACTGAAAAAATCCTACCATCATTTTATTAAAAAGAGCATCTGCAGTTGACTAGTTTGAGCAGTTTGCTTCCTTCAAATTGATTTTTTTTAAGGCCTTGATTTGACTTTGTGGATGCAAAAAGACGACAAATAAGATTACCTGGTTTGTTCAGAAAAAAAAAGCCCATTCTGGGTACGGCTCCAGCCACAGAGAACTTGGCCTACAGCAGCTGATTTCAATCTGTACTCATTTTCCAAGGCTTACAGGCACACATATTTTGAAGCTGTGACAGCATACTTGCTGAGGTCATATTTTTTTGCTGAAGTGAGAATGGCATTTTTCAAATCATCTTGTTCTGCCCACAAAACCCAACGTCAACCAACATTACGCTTTCCCTCATGCAGCAAAAATATACAGACAAGCTCCTAGTCCACATTGGGAATGAAAAAAAAGCCTTTCCTCTTTTGCAAAGCTAAGTTAGAGCTCTGCCAACCCCTTTGAGAGGCAATTCTTCAAGTGGTAAAGAAAAATTAAAATCTCAGTTAATCAAAACAACTTTTTTTCCCCCCCCAAAATCCTCCTAAGGAAAAGAGCTCTAGCTTTATTTTTCACTAGAGCCTTTCAAGCTGCAAGTTTCCTAAAATTCAATCAGCCTCTTCATTATAACCTACATATACTAATTCAAAGCTCACACACACACACACACACACTGTGAGACCAACAGCACCCAGGCTTATTTACACAGATGCCCTGTGGTCTCTCCTCCAGCTGGGTGCTGGTTTTTGTGGGATAGGCAGTGCTGCCTGGGAACAGGAACACAGCAGCACCAGGCTCCAAGGCATACTTGAAACAAAGGGAAGCCTGTGCTTGTGAGTGATCAACCTCCTTGTGTCAGGTAACTACCTGCCCGTTGGATTCAATGATCTTTAAGGTCTTCTCCCACCAAAAACTAGTCTGCATTTCTATGATTGCCCCTGTCTGACACACAGGGCACCAATAAGAGCCACTACCCCAGGAACTGAGACAAGCTCTGTTGCAATTGCTGATAAGCAACACATCATTTTCCCAAGAAGGGAGGATCCAAAGATGCAATTGCTCTTTGTCCACCCTGATAAAGAGCTGGTACCTGTCCCTCCCTGCCTGTCCAGAAGCAGAGACAGGTACTTATGGCTGACTTAGGAAGAGAACAGAGGGCAGCTGGGAGAAGCTGGAGAAATGCCCATTTGAGGAGTGACTGGAGAAGCAAAGGCAAGGGGTCTTGGACTAATTTAGGAGCAGGGAAAATGACATATGCTGGGCTTCTACATTCTGGAAACCATAAGGCAGTTACAGTCTTCCTAACACTCCTATCTGTCTCCCCAGGGCACTCCAAGCACTGCAAGAACATCTAACTTGGCCATAAAGTTTGGTCTCTTCTAGTGAGTGCAGTAGCTAATTCTGCACACAAGCAGCTCCCACCACCTCTTCTTCAGGATGCCCTGGTTACTCTCTGTTTTATTTTGGGGTGCTATTTGTGCAGCAGGGTCATCCTTCCCAGCTGATGACACCACTCCATGCTGAACATCTTGGCCTGCCAAATGTTACTCCTGTAATGCCAGATCTGGGGACCACCCTGAGCCAGTGACCTCCCTTGTGGTGAACATCTTTTGCTCAAAAAGAAGATGGGCTACTCCTAAGCCCTGAGAAAACTAAATGTGACCCAGGAAAACAATGCCTTAGGGTTTAATAAATTACACATTTCTTATTAGCCAGGGATTGCTCTTTGGAGGATACCTTTGTTTCGGACCTGGAGCCAGAGCAGAGGCTGTAAGAAGGGCACGAGGAGAAAGAGCAGTGAAGAGGAGATTGCAGGGTATGCCTGTTGTTGTGGCATGGTACATCTAAGTGCAGTAATCATCACCTGAATTTCAGAAAGGCACTCAAAACAATTAAATATCCATTGTGGTTAACCACCACAGAAGCTGTCAGGCCAAAAGGGCACTGCAGTTGAGGTAAACTACTACTTGCTTCATCAAAGAAAAGGTGATTTTGGTTCCTCTTAATTGAGAAGAGAGATGAGAATGACAGAATAAATTTTCCCTATCTAGATGTCACATACGCACAGTTACTTTTCTTTTAAGAAGCACTAGAGGGAGCAGCTTTAATGAGTACCAAAATGAGTAAGGAACTTCTATCAATTCCTTATAATCTCAGCTATGTGCAGGTGTCATATTAGCAAAGATTTGTCTTTCCATGGGGAAAGACACTTGCAGTTTGAGGTAAGGGCTGTTTTGTGCTACAGAGCATCTCCCAGTATGAAGGACTTGGTGCACACAGGAAGGGTAAACAGAAGAGCTCTAAGATACACCTTGTATATTGAGCAGTGGCACTTGAGGAGAAGGCCCACAACAACTCTCCAATAAAAATCCCATCCTGAAATATGATCTAATTTATTTCTGATAGAAGATACAACAAAATAGACAGTAGCTTCATGAAACCATCTGGAAATGTTCATTTTTAATCCATACTTCATTTCCCTACTCTATTCCTATGTACTGTATAAATTAAAAATTAAATGCACATTATCCTTTCTTTATTCATCCAACTGGACTGTATGCTTATTTCTAATTGAAAAAGCAGACTTGAACACCCATAATCCAAATCCAATCTACCACAGGCTACAGCTACAGTTGGCTCACCCTAAAGAAGCCTGACCCAGAAAGCCAGGAGCAGAAACGTTACAAATGTTTCCAAGAACCTGAAACCAACACCTTTGGTTTTCAAGCAAAACTTTCTGATTTGACTTCCAGAAGATGAGTGTTTTGTTAGATCACATTTGTGAGGAGGAAAAGCTGAGTTGGGGGCTGAAGAGACTTGTGGGTTCTGTATTTTATTGTACTGGCAATTGAGATATAGGCAGGGAAAGGTCAGAGGCTTTGGGACTGTTGGCCTGGTGTAGGCACACCCTGGTGCAAGGCAAGTCAAGAGGAAATCAAAGACACAGCAGGGCCAGGATGCTCAGCACACTTGTACAGCTGGGTAACACTGAATGCACTTCCCACAGGCTGGAGCAACTCAGGAAAGGGACACGGAGGAGCATCAGGTGTTTCAGTGATATCTGCATTCTCCCATAACCCAGTGTAGCAGCACGGAAGGAAGCGTTATTATGAATAAAGGCTAAAACTGACAAGAATGTTGTCTCAGGCCTTCACTGCTTGTTTGCCTTTCTCTCAAGCATATCCCTTTCCTGTTTGCAACACAGTTGAAAAACACACACATGAGAAGGAGATGCATCCCCTGCCGTGCAGGATGCACTCACCAGCTCTATTCCACACAAGTAGCATGTGGGAAAACTGGGGTGACCCTATGTTAAGTATATATATGTTCATTTTTCACATGCCCATTCAAATAGTCCCTTTCAGGAAGACTTCATTAAAGACTGCATCACCTTTACTGCTTGTGTTGTTCATGTACTGATATTACACAAAGGCAGATGGGGAGCTGATAGGCATAATTATAATTATAAGTGTTTTCAAAGGAGAACAACCCCCTCCTTCAGGTAATCAGTTTCAGTTCTTAGCCATATGTATATATTTGTGATAGAAAAAGTTTTCTCTTTCTCAGTATTGTACAAAATTCTACAATGACGTTAGAGCTGAGGAAATAATTTTTAAAAATGTAGAAGTTTGGGAGAAAAATTCTAAGAAAAATAAAAAAAATAAAAAAGGAATCAATCCACTGAACAGGCAAAGGCCACAGATTCATGCCTGGAAAACTTATCTGCCCCTTTGGCCAAGCCAGAGTGTCCTATTTGTACTGGGTCATTGAGACCTGGGGCAGTACCTTCCCATCCTTTCTGTACTGGTTTATTCTTCCTAGAACTAAATCAAAACATCCAGATTCATGACGAAATAAATTCTTGCTACCCTCCACATTCTTTACATTACCTAATTCACCCTTCAAAAAGCTCTATACACTCATTGCAAGAGGTGAAATTACAGAAGAGCCCTTAAGCACAGCCAAATATTCACCCCCTGTCTTTCTTCAGAAATAATACAGGACCCACAGGTGCAGTCACCACCTCTACATAACTTTGTGTGCTATGGACATACAAAGCTGGGATAATGGTGGGATAATGTGCAAATTGGGGTCCTAAAGCTTGGTCCATCTGAAGGCACCTGTAGCTTTTCCCTCAACTCAAGAAGGACTCATTTTTCCTGGAAAAATGCTGTTTCTGCTTCTTAAAGAGCACACCAGTAATTCAGACACCCACAGAGGAAGGATTTCTTTCCTCTGAAGATCAGAATCTCACTCAGCTCTGGAATGACAGCTCCAGGCACTATGTTACAGACCACAGAGCAAACATTTACCACACCACAGCCTCACCCCTGTTAGCCTTGTGGTGACCTGAATTCCCAGCTTTGCTGCAAAAACCACTTCTAAGCTTTATACTTTAAAAAAAGGAAACCTTCAGGACAGCTTCTCAGAGGGGACAGGATGAGGAAGGATCATTTCTCAAGCCCAACTATACACAGGCTAGAAACTGAGTGGTGCAGTCCCTCTGCCTGCTTCAGAGGTGGGTAATTCCATGTCTGCAGAGAGGCACTGCTCAGCAAAGCATCAGAGGAGACCGTCATTTAAGGCACCCTAGGGTTAGGCAGCAGCTAAATGATGCTTGGCAGGACTGGAAGATTTTTCAAACTAAAGGCATTGTTTCCCATATCAGGTATCTGAGCCCCTTCATGAGCTTGACTCTCTTTTGAAGCAGCCCCTGGATGTGGATCCAGCTGGACACGCGCCCCTCTCCTGCCACTGCTGTGTTACTCACCCATTGTGCTTCGGGAATGTGCCGGAAATAATTATGCTGATAAGTTTAACATTATCTCAGTTATCAAAAGTGTGTGATGGTTTGTTTCCATATACAAACTTGTTGGAATCAGATCACTTTTTCTTTTTCCTAAGTCAGGCTTTACATGATCCATCGGGGAGTGGTAGGAGCCGAAGTTTGCAGTCCCAGGTTACTTGCTTTGCCTTTTGAGTACTTACTTTGGAAAAACTTATGAGTTTTATTTGCTTTGGAAAAACTTATGACAAACAGTGAGTTTCTACACTGCCCTCCCAGATGAATTATAGCTCACCACAGCCCCTCAAATGCTTACTTTTCTCTACTATCTAAGAGGAAATTGCTGTCGTAATCTTTGAATATGTGATTTAAAAAACACATTGTTGCCCATAAACCCAGTTCTTTGCTCACCTTTAAACACTGTGTTCTCAGGACAACAATGCAGATCATTCACTGGCCCATTCTCCTACCATCATCCTAAACAAAGGTGATTATTTATATAAACAGTGTCTTTTTATAGATCTTCAAAAGGAAGACAAGGAAGAACCTTTGGCACAGAGCAGCAAAACAACAACTGAAAGAGGCAATACAGTAACTCCACTAACATATTTTTAGTGCTGGGGACACCAGTGAAGAACTATGGGATGTTCAGCTGCCTATTGTCAAACCTGAATACTCACTATCTTTCATCCAGTTTGCCATTTAATGAGAAGGTGTCTACAGAGATGTTTAGTAGAAATCTATGCTGTCCTTTCTCTTTGGAAGGGGATGGCCACATCTACCAGGCCTTTATGTAGAACATTTGTGGGTTCTTAATTTTTCATGTTTCCATTCACAAGCTGAGCTTTTGTCTTATACTTCGCAGGGTGGACTAATTTGGCAGAAGACATTTCCTGGCTGCTTCTTTTCATACTCCTAAAGACTTTTTTTTTATTTTAAACATAATTCATAAATTAAGGCTCAAGAGATCATCAAGGATGGTCACAAATTTATTATGAAGTCTTTTCAAGACAGTGTTTTATACTTCATAAGTAGGCACTATAATCATTAACAGCTATAATGGCATGCCAAGGGGATTGACATTATATAAAAAGGAATAAAAAGAAGCCCTGGTGACTGTGAAAGTATCTTTTTTATCACAATGGTTTTACTAAAGTTGAGTGAGTTCAAGTAGTTGCACTATGTCATCAAATAGTACCCAACTCAACTGAGTAGCTATGCTAAAATCACAGAATCACAAAAATCATGAGCATCCATGCAGCATTTGTCTGGAGACCTAAGCTATGTGCTCATTTGGACTGGATATCAGGTACTGGGCAACCAGGAGTCAATGGCTTCCTGGAACACCTTTTTGTGGTTTTGGTTTGTTTTTTTAGTTTGTGTGGGTTTCGGATGTTTGCTGGTTATGGGGTTTTTGTAGGGTTTTGTTGGGGGCTTTAAGTTTGTCTGGGAGGTTTTTTTCAGTTTTCCTTAGGGCCTGGGTGTTTGGTTTTTTATGCTTAATCCTGGGTCAATTACTTTCCCATGAAACCCAGGAATCAATTTCTGTGGTGTGGTGTAAAATGACACCACTGTGAATACAGCCTTACTCACCCAGGAACTACCAGGAGGTGACAATGAGTTTATCAGAACCTAGCCCTTAATATAGAAAGCAAATAGAGAACCATCCTATGAAACATGAGATACAAAAGTGATAAGGAACAGTAGATTATTCACTGACTAAAAGCACCCCAAACAAAATGAGCTCTATCGATTTGCCATCATCTGAATCTCCTCATCTGCATGCCACATTCAGCCAGAGGAGAAGAGGAAGGGGGAGAAATGTTCTAATGCAAAAGAAGAACAAAAAAAAAAATGAAAGGGAGCAGGCAAATCACAATATTTGAATGTTATTAATCAAAGAAAGCTGCTTAAACATGCAAGCTTAGGTGTCCTTCCATCTCATGATAAAACTTCACTAATATCTAGAGGTAATAGTAAGTGAATTGGGTGTTTTGTGGCTTCATTCTTTCCTACTGTTGGTATTACTGTTTTCCTCAACTGATTTACATCTCTGCTTAGAGCAAGCATTCTTTCCCATGGTTAAGAACACAAAAACAAGGAAGAAAGAAACATCTAATATGACTCACAACCATTGCCAGCCTCAAATATTTATTCTTCCTTCAGGCATTGATTACATCACGCTACAGAACACTGGGCCATCTTCTGTAAAGTTATTTTAATCTGCCTCACCTCCTAATTCCATTTTTTTTAAAATGCTTATTGTCTGGAGTATCTCTTCCAGGCTGTTAGCACTAGGCCATGTTATCTTACCTTTAAAAAATTTTTTTAAAAAAATCTCATACTCCTTTCTTTTTTGTTTTTACAGCTCTAGCCCTTAATTCAAAGGGCCCAATTTGACATTGATTCCTTTCTGAAACAGTTCATTCTTTATTTATAGATTTCCATGAGTAATAATACATGCTTTTCTGTCTGTCCTTACTAGCATGCCCTCCACAGAGTCTACATGACTGTCCTTCAACCCTGACCAAAGTTCTGCTCCAACAGATGCCATGGATTCTGGCTTCCCACAGAGAGCATATGTATTACTATCAAAAATTATTTGGGATGGCATTAAAACACCCTTGCTGCTATGTCAATATGTTATAAAAAAAATAAAAAAGAAACAAAACCAAAAAACCACTCTTGCTCAAATTGCTGACTACTCAAAACAGTTCCTGTTCTTTGAACTTGCTTTGCCTTCTACCATCTTCTAGAGAAAATCAAGGAAAAAGGACTGAGTAAGTCCCCTCTTTCTTCTACTACTTACAACCAAACCTTAACACTTGCCAGCACTTATAAACACAGTTTCTCTTTCTCCCTGCTCTGGAAGTGTAGAGAATGACTTCATTATTGGGTGAGTTTGGCTTACGTCCAGGGATAAGACCAGATGATTTACAAAAAATGCCAAGCTATTGAAACAAGCAATCTCCATACCACCACTGCTCAGAGGCTCAGCAGTGCTCTAGGAAAGAAGAGGGCACCTAATAAGGGACAGCATTTTAAGAGAGTTAGTGTTCTCTGTGGCTCCCTGTGCTGTGTATAGCACAGCTTCTAGTGTTTTGGTTATTGAAGTCCACTGATCATCAGAAAAGAGATGGGTAATGCAACTACAGAGAAAAAGAATCCAGCCAAGATCAAAGACATCAGAAATCCTAGTAGATGAAAGCCTGTGACCAAGTGATGCTCCTGACCAAGTGATGATCGTTTGCAGGTGAGGGGCCTGGAAAGATAAAGTAGTCACAGGTACTCCTGCAGAGAGCTCCTGAAATCATCATGGACCTGGTCAGAACTGTAAGGTCCACCAATACATGTCCTTAAACTTCCAGCCATCTAGATGCCTCCTAGAGGACAGAAAGGAGGAAAAATATGAAAGACCAGAAGCAAACACAGTATAGCTGTAGTGATCCTAAGACAATTGAGTAGATATGATAATGTCAAAAAGGTACCCATTTAGTAAAAAATACTAAAGCATTTACAGCTCCACTTAGCAAAAAATTATTGCTTTCCAATTACAGCTATTCTTTCCCTCACTCTGAGATTTCATGACCCCATGATCATGAAAAAAATGAATACTTTGTATTCCTGAGTATTACCTGCACTCAGGTAAACAAGCAAGCCAAAAGAGAGAGGGGGAAATACAGCGAGAGTGTGGGAAAGCAAAAGGGTAAAGTAATAGGGTATAAGGTAAATCAGTGGGATGATTTGGAATAATCTCCTTTTACTTTAAGTGATCAATCATTGACTCCACGGTGGCTTTGAAGGAACAGGGCAGAAGGACCTACATCTGCTGATAACTCTGCAGAAGTCCATCCCATAGCTCAGAGACCTGACTCCAGCTATCCTCTCTAAAAACGGGGAGCAGAAAAATGAGGCAGTGACAGGGCTGGAAGAAACAGATCAAATGTCCTGATTGAGTCACTGGCCAAGTTGACATCTCCTTTTCCTGATCTCTGAAAGCAAGACTGCTGTTTCCTTTTCTGACTCTAGAGGACATCCAATTGTACTTAATTTTCAGAGGGGCCAACTGCTTTCTGGAAAGGATAGGTCTAAGAACAGGCAGTAATATATAACTCCTTTACAGTAACTAATTCATTCGTTGCAAATCGCCTTATGATCTTTTTTAACCAACAGCCCAAAGCAAGATTGTAAGATAGGGATCACACTGTACAGAAGGATTATGGCAATTAAAAATATGCACACAAAGACTCAGTCCCAGAGTAACTTCATTTCTGGGCGACATTTTAAAAAAAAAAGTCACATCAAATGCACACACAACCACATTTATATCCATGCAAGCAAGATGTGATGTGCCTATGCTTACCCTTGCAAATGAAAACCAGCACCTCTCTTTCAAACACCAAAAAGCTCCTAGGGATAACCTTTCACAAATAAACAACCTGCTCTGCTCAGAGAGGGATTTTATAAAGAACAGAGATTACAATGGGCTTAATCATGATTAAACACTGATCTGGCTCAATCTACTCAAAAGCAGACAAAAGATAAATAAAAACCTCCAGCAGATGCATTTCATACTGGAAATTCTGGAACCTCAATTGACGTCATACTTTTTATGTTCTGATAATATCTGGAGGAAACAGTACACTGGATCAAGAAAACAAAAGCAAATTTTTAGTTAAAATTCTCCATGTGCTGTGTAAAAAGAAGGCAGCTACATCAGGGAAAACACAGGGCAGCTCAGCATTTTACAAATCTCTTTTTGACTGCAGATGAAATTGCACCAGCAGAGCAATGCTACTAAAAATAAACAAGCACCTCCTTTTTGCCTCATCTTACCCTTTAAAACTGTGCAACAGCAGTCACTGAATTTCCCCTCACACAAAAGCCACTTTCTGATCAATGGCAGGCATGTTAAATTTCTTCTAGTAAAATAATGCCACCTCCTCAGTATCACCTCAGTTGTGCTTCACTGATTCCTCATGCACAGTGTAAAAATTCTGTGTGATGGGTAGGGGCTGAATTTAGCAAATATTTCTCAGATACAGACATCTGGTCTTTCCTGTGGGTAAGGAAACCCAGGAAACTGATTCCACATCATGGAAGACAATAGGACTGCTCATGGAGTGGGAAAAGCCAAAAATGAGCACAGATTATAGACATTGTCTGTTTACAGAGCTAAGTTTTCCATTTAATGCAACAAGGTAAATATGAAGAAAGAAAAATGGCTCTTTAGATGGTGTGGGGGGAATCTACCTGGAGGAGAAGGCTGATCAGAATTTTCTCATTCTATCATCTCCAGCAGAAATTCCCAATGGATGACCAAGTAAGGTTAGACCAGCAGACAGAAGAGATCCCTTTCTGTATTGAGAAATACAGAAATACATGGTTGCCTGCCCTCGTGTCCAGAGAATTCATTCTGTGCTTCAGAAGCACCAGGTGAAAGACTTTCAATCCCTCTTGATTTGTGACCTCCAAAACTTCTCCAGTGAAGGTGAAAATCCCCACACAGACAGCACAAGCCGACTGATAATTGTTTTGTTCTTTTCACTTTCTTTCCACTGACCTCTTGGACATAGCTCACATAAATTAGCTGTCATTGTTATAGGCAGACCTTAATAGTGAAACTTGTGTAACTGACACTGATTTTCAAGCTGCAAGTTATTGGAGCTTGAAAATTAACTTCAAGAACATCATCCCTTAACAAAATCGAAATTATCACCCCAATTCCTATTATCCTTTGGCCCACCTAGTGTGTCTCATAGCAATCTAAGTAGATCTCTTCCAACTCCAGGCAGAACAATCATCACTTTGCAAGTGAATTCCACACTTCACAAACAGCAGATCAGAATCACATGATTTGCATTTCCTAGATGAGAAGCCAACAAACTTCTCTGTGGAGTCAAGTGAACAGTCCTTTGTCATCTTGAGTAACAGCAAATGCATTTACATTTTAATACACAAATAGGAAAATAATGGGTTACTGTTGCTTGCTCACAAAGCAGGCTTACCTTTTAAAAACCTGTCGGGATTATTGAATTGTACAAATTATTTATTTTCCTCTATAACCCACCTCTGAAGCAGAAATGAACTCAAGAGCCCCTGTTAACACTTGAAAGATGCAGGAGGAAATGCTTAGAATGCAAAGAATATTTTTATTTTTCTTGTAAGATGGATGACTCTTCCTGCATAACTTACTGGCATCAAGCACCAGTGAGAACAATTGCTTTGGTGTAGATGGTTGCCTATTGAAAAAGGCTATGAATTTAAATGCTAAAACAGTTACCAATGAGAAATGTCACCTGGCTAGGCAGTTCAACCTAAATACTTACACAGATTTATTTTTAAACTATAAAAACAGCATGTTCCTTGGGAGAATTATTTTTTCCCCTTCCCCAAATAAATACAATTAACATTTGGCAAGTAGAATTATTCTTCTGCAATTAAGGACTTGCCAAAATTAGATAAAGTAAAGTACTCAAAAACACACACTGGGGCAAGAGCGTCGCTGGGAGCATCTCCCAGAGCTGTGCTTCTGGAAGAGGAAGAGGTGTTCCATACAGGACTGCACCAACAAGCCTGCATGCCTGTGTGTGATACTTCTTCCTAAAGCCTGAGCAGCCTTGAACCCTTGTGGGGATGTGTCTGGCATGGCTGGAAGCCCTCCCATGGCATCTGGCCATCTCTGTTCTTCCCTGCCCTCGGCAAATGCCAGCAGCACCGCTGAAGGGAAGGCACGTAAGTAACACAATCCCACAGCAGCAGGACAAGCTCAGCAAGGGGGCAGGGGGAAGCAAACACATTGATTTGAAGGCTCAAGGTAGGGCAAAATACAGGTAAGCACAGGCTTGGTTTTAAGCTGCCTGCAAGACCACTCACATGGAGCCTGTGCCAGAATGGATCTGATAGGCTATGGCCAAAACAAACACAAACTCACCTCTGACACAGAATTTTCTCCAGGTAAAGGCTCTTGTTCTTCTTATGTGACCTGGTTCACTGAAATAAATTATTATTGTCCCTTTCCTCCTAACAGCAGTAAGCATGGTGCTGGGGCTCAGCTCCACAAGCAGCACCCTGTCTGTGGTGCTTACAGGAGATTGTGGCACCCCAGAAAAACAAACCAGATCATGAGCTACTACTGCTCATCCAAGGGTCAGTCCAGCTTGTCCCAGTCCAGGACAGGCTGTAATTAAACCTTGGAAATCATGCCTCCTGTTTTGGCAACACCAGGCATAAATGCCACCAGTGTGGTAGATCTTGGGCTTAAAGGGCCATTTTGGCCCAATTTGCCAAAATGCCGGGGTTTAGGAAATTAAACAAATTGAGTCTTTGTATGACACAAAGCTTCTCACAGTGTGTTATTTCATTTTCAATAGCCAAGGTGGAAGAAACATTTAAAGACACCTAAGTACCTAAGATAGAACAGCACAAAATCCTTTTCCAGGAAGCAAGATCCCAACAGCTCAAGCAAGTTCTCCCAGCCTGCTCCAACAGTCCACTGGCTTCATGTGCCTCACCTCGCAGTCTGCCTGTGTTATTCACGACCAGAATAATTTTATGACACTGCCTCGAGGCCCTGGTTCTCAACAGACTTGCTGCACATGCACCCAGTTTCAATGTGGTTTGATTTCATAGAGCTAATCTGCAGCCCCTAAGTCTGTTCAGCAGGGGGCTTCTGCTCACTCCAGGATCCCATGCAAGTGTCAAAAATATATAAGAACACTTTCAAAGCTGGGCAGCCAATTTTAGAAACAAGAAAGTTTCCAAAGTTCAAAACCATCTACAACAGACTGGAAAGTGCCCTACAGGAAAAACAGTTTTAAGTTATCATGTCCATAGCTACTTTAAAGGAAACTTCCCTTTGAAAACCAGAAAAACCCATCTTAGAATAAATATGAAAATATTATCATTTAATAATAGTCTGTATTCCTGCAGTATAATGCTGATAAATAATGACTTAAGAATACAAAACTCAGCACAGTGTTCCCAAAACCTGACTCTTCAAGCAGGCTGGACAAGGGATTTTGTTCTATTCTATGGGTTTCTTTCCCCTCCTGTACTTAAAAAATAAAGACAGCAAATTTCTTTGAACTTACATAATTCAAGCCTGTTATTTTCCATAGGGCTAAACTGGTCTTTTAAATTCTTTAAGCTTGGCATTGTATGAAAGCAGATATCAAATATTCCGAGAGCTCAATTTAGAAAGATCATTTTTCTGAGGCTGAGCCTTTCTGAAGAGCTTCCTGCAGCGCTCCAGACAATGCCTCAAACTGCCATTCCCACCAGGCTGAGGTCATTTAACCTTGCCAGGCCATGTTTTTGGAGGCATTGGGCCAAAGGGAGGTACAGGTCTGCTGGGAAGGTGGGAAGGGTGCAGGGTGTGTGAGGGGCCAGAGGATCCAACTGCTGCAAACAATGAAAATTTGCTAAGATCAACCTGATTTGCACAATGAGTGGTTGAGAACCGTGTCTTGTTCATGTGTGAAAAATGACAATGTCTCCTGCGTAGTCCTGTGTCACTGCCTTTTATCAAAATCTACCTCTTCAAGTCAAAATCAGAGTTGACAAACACCAGTGAAGAGATGCCCCATGTCACTGTCATATTTTCTGAAAAAATCCCTTTGCCAGGATTTCTTCTCCTGGGAAGCTGAGAAGCCTCAGAGGAAAATGGAAACAATAATTATCTCATTTGCTTCTCCCTGTTTTGCTGCTTTGGAATGTGGTTGGAGATTGTCTATCCAACATGTGAATTGTTTTTACTTAATGATCAATCACGGTCAGGCTATGTTGGACTCTGAGGAGTCAGTCATGAGTTTTTCATTAGTATCTTGTTAAGCCTTCTGTAAGAATCCTTTCTCTATTCTTTAGTATAGCTCTAGTACAGCATTCTTCAATATAAGATAATATCATAAAATAATAAATTAGCCTTTTAAGAACATGGAGCCAGATTCTCAATTCCACCTTCATCCTGGGGACCCAGCAATTACCACAGCCCCGTGTGAATTAACTGGGATGTATGAAGGATCTTGGTGAAATGCAACTCCAGTCAGTGGTAAAGCACAAGGCTGAAGCACCCACTGCTGCTGTATCTTGCTTTACTCATTATTTCTAGAGTACCCAGCAGATGCAGCCTGAGCACAGCACTGCAGGACATCCTCCCTCACACAGACAAGAATGTGTCCAAGGCAGGAGAAGGGTTGCTCCTTCCTCCCTGAGCCTTTCCACACAACTCGTAGGTACAGAGGGGCTGCTTGGATCAGGACCAGCTCAATGCCCGCTCTAAGACAGTAGTTTTTCCAACAGGGCTCAGAATCCACTTGTTTTCTTTGCATGCTAAAAGGTCTCTCATGCTGCCTCACAGCTGGCTCCTTGCTCTTGAGGTAAAGGAGTTATTGTAGAAAGGAAGGTGAGCAACTGGTCCCAGTATGGGCACTGGGAGTCCAGTCCTGCTTGCCAGGCCAGAAGAATCATAAAGCAGAAAGAAATTTGGTTCTTCATCCAGAAGCAGGCCATCATAGAACAGTTTGGGTTGGAAGGGACCTTAAAAGATCATCTGGTTCCAACACCCCTGCCACTGGCAGGGACACCTTTCACTAGACCAGGTAGCTCAGAGCCCCATCCAGCCTGGCCTTGAACACTCCTAGGAATGAGGCATCCACAGCCCTGAGGGACCTGTTCAAGTGCCTTCTCACTCCTACAGTAAAGAATTTGTTCCACTTATCTGACCTGAGCCTGCTGTGCTTGCAATACCCTTGGATGAAGAGCAACGCTGGATTTATCAGTTACTGCTTATTATTAAGCATTGCTTACCCCAAGCTTGCTGTAAAATGAGAAAATACCAAAAGCACATGGTCAGCTTAGACAAAACATTGACCCTCTGTCTTCAAGCACTATGTAGCTAGGAAAATGTCCTATTCTATGCAGCATGGTATTCCATGAAGCTAGAAAGAACAACTAACACAATGGGCTTTAAGAGCTCGAATCTGTTACAATAATTGCATTAGATGTATTTTTAAATACCTTTTCCAATGCTTCTCTGTCAGCCAGCTCCTGCACAGCCAAAAGCTTGATACTGTAATAAAAAACAGAGAGAAAAAGACAATTAATCACTCTACTGCAAGAATTACAGAAATCAAAGAAACAGCAGAACTGCAGCACTGTTTTTATCCTATCTCTTGAAAAAAGAAATACAAGAAATGCTCATGATGAAACAAAATAAAGCAAGACAGACAATGACACTTTGTTTGCCTTGAATTAGCTATCGCAAGCAGATTTTTTGGTTTCTAAGTTACAAGCGTCTCTGAATTTGCCTGACAGAGAAACTGCATCAATCATTACTTTTGCAATATCCCAAACTAACACCAAAGGATCTTCTGAATGACAAACACAGAAAAATATTCTAGACATTTCTATCAGTTGTAGTCAACTTTGTTCCTCAGTGTCAACAGGTTTCTACGAGTCCTAAAAAACCATTCCCAGGGATTCACAATATTATATATGAGCTGCAGTAATAAAGACAACCCAGCTCACATAATCTGAGGGAGAGATGAGGGAAATGTGCACCACCATTTAAAGTTAGGGTAGAAAGGTAATCCTCAATTATTATTCTTGTAATGCCCTTTGTTAATCAATCCCAAATTTCTTCACCTGCTGAATCTTTTCTAGGTTTACCTCTAGGGGCTAAATCCTGCACACTGAATTGCATTCACTTCAACAAGGTTATGAAATTCACTCAAACAGGATTCTACACCTGTATTGCAACTCCACAGGCTCACTTCCCTTACCCAGTCTTAAACCCAGTCACTTCTTATCCTTGAACTCCAGAGGATAATTTCCTTTACCGGAGGATACAAAAACATTTTTATGGCACTAGAAGAATCAAATGATGCATATAAATATTGTTTAAATTACTCTCACCACCCTGCACACAGACACAGTAAAAAGCCAGTATAGTTAAAAGCTCATATTCAAGAGGGTGTGAATAGTTAACACAGAAGCCTGCCAAAGGATATAATACAAAAAGTTTTATTAGCCTTTCAAATCCTCAGAGCAATATTGCGTAATTCTTGAGCATCAACTGACACCTTATATGCTAATTATGTACATCCATCCTGCAACAGCAGCTGGCAAAGCACAGTTCTAGTCCTGTCTTTCTATGGCTTCCCAGTGCAGGTATTCAGAGCCTAATCCCTAAACACCAATGTGCTTTCACTTTAATGGACTTCTAGCTTTCAGTGTCTTCAAGGTATCATAAAAAGCCTATACCCAATGAATTATAAAATAGCCACAGACAATGCATTTCTAGTCTGCAGAGACTATTATTACTAAGACAAAGAGGGTGAAGATGCTTCAGAAAACAATGGGATATTCAGAAAAATGAAAAAGGTATTCCATTAAAGCCCAACCACTGTGGTAGCAGGGGACATGTGATTTGGTGTTACTGTTTGGTGAACACACTAGGCTGCACACACACAAATGCAGCTGAACTGGAAGGCAGTTAGGGAAAGTACAAAACCAATACAAGGTATTTGTAAACATAATTTTCCTTGCAATTCAGCCAGCATGCAAAATAAAGATGGGCTGGGCAGCAAGGAAAGAAGGCAGTGCCATTTAAAAAACACTGCAGTGCTATGTCCAACTCAGAAGCAGCCTTAGCTGATGCACCTTGGAGAACAATAACCCAGGCAGGAGCAATACAGTCAAGACCTGTCTCTAAATTCAGGAGTCACCTCATTTTGAATTACTCACCTCTGTAGCAATACACTTGAGAAAAACACTGGACAGGTGGGAGGGTAGGCTAACACACACAGGGATGCACTCAGGGTGCTCACAGCCACCTGGGCTGCTGCAAAGGTGGCTTCAAGTCTATGCATACATGGATTGGGGGTATGCAAATTACTGTTGTGTTTTTCTTTTTGAAGCTAGACTTTTTGATTACTTAATCAAATCAGTCAAGGCTGTAGATGCCTCTACCAATTGACTGATTTATTTCTAGAATGTTATATGTGAGTTATCTGACACTCAATAGCTACAGAAGAAAGATGTAGACTGCCCTAAAAGCAAGTACCACTTTCATTAAAAATCATCCTCTCACTGTAAAAACCTATCTTCCTTCCCATTTACACCTGTAAAACCCCCAAGAACTTTTTCAACTGCTATGTATTTATTTTTTTAAAAAGTATCCAGTCACAGAAAAGTAACGAAACAAGACGCAGGAATCGTTTTACTTTGTTTCATTATATTATGGAGATGCTGTACCCTTGTTCAGAGGTGAAGAAACCATACAAAGGGTTTACCTCTTGCAGAGATACTGCATATGCAGGGTTAGAATCAAATCTTATTTCAAAGTTGCTGCATGATTTGCAGCAACATTGGTTTGATTCCTGGAGAGAAAAAGACTTCCTCTGCTGTTATAAATTAAGAAATCAATGTTTGCCCAGTACTTTACTCTTTTCTCCTCAAGTGACACCTGAAAATACCTCAGGTATTTTTTCTTGGTCAAAAGGAATCTGCAAACACAAGAATCAACTGCAAGATCCTTCTTTCTTTAAAGCACCATCACAGACACTTTCTCTGTCCATTGGATTACAGCCTGGAAAATTGCTCTTGATAACCAGTTATTTACTGCTATTTCTTCCAGCAGTTCCAAGCAACATTAGTATTTGCTACTTCAATGCAATGTCAGCTTGGAAATGCAGCTTCTTTCAAGGCTGATGCTTTGGGCATTTGATGCTTCGAAAAGATTTCAGGCTGCTTATTTAGGCACTACATCAGCAATCTTAAAAACATTGAGAGCAGCTCATAACTTCATTTGCTGTTTGTAGGTTTTTGGTTCAACAAGGATTTCAAAGGAGATGTGAATACAGACAGTAACTTGGGGGAGAGAGGGCGAGGAAGTCTCCAATTAAAAAAAAACTCAAATGAAATGCAAATAGTTACCAAAAGCCAAAGCTGAAGCCCAAGCTCTTGCAGTCTACAATACAACACTTAAGTACTACTCTGTTTATGTATAACCTTGGCATTATTTCTTTCATCCTCAACCATGTTGTGCAAATACTAACTCATGAATAACGCTGTAGAAAAGTCGTATTCCCCAAAGAAACCTTATGGCTCCTGGAGAGTCTGCTCTAACTTACCAGCTTTAAAATGTACTGGTTAAGAAGCTGTAATATGAGTAACTATACTGAAAATGCCTCTGCTTGAATATGAAACTCTATTATAAATACTCACTGACTGAATTACTTACATGATCTATTTAAACAAAGCTATTGAAATTAATATCCTGGCACCCCAGGCACACTCAAAATACTTGAAAACATGCAGTGATCAGTATGAAGGACTCTCCTCCAGCACTGAAAATATGCAAACATGATGTGCTGTCAAGGAAACATGACTCCCTCTTTTTTTGGCCATGGGTGACGCATGGCATTCTCGTCTAAGGGAATTCCTTTTGGTTTCCAGAAGATTAGTCACAGTGCTGAGCAAATGCCTACAGCTTCAACACATTTCTACACCTCAGGGTATCATTGCGATCCTTTCCTCAGTCTTCCTACTCAAAAACAAGTAGCATTGGGTTTCTCTTTTTAATCCCACATACCCAGGAGTAATTTAAGTCTTTTTTGGCAGTCTTTTGCAATGCTGCAAACTTGCAGATAGGTCCTTTGCCTGCTGATGGCTTCCTGTTCACCCTGAACCATCATGACCGTGTTTAATTTGCACCAAGCTTCACTCCCCAGCTTGAATTCCCATGGCCCACAAAATCCCATCTGCTCTTGCAGTGGGAAATGTTGGGGCTCTCCTAAGAACCACTAGAGGGTCATCTGCCTGCAAACCAGTGAACCTATGGCTCTGCAGCAAGGTAGATGGGATGGTCTGAGACTGCTGCACAGGGCAGATCCCAGCTCCATCCATGCAGAATGGATGCGTCTTTACCTGAGGAAGAGAAGCTGCTTCCTCCAAAATCAGTTTGAAGGGTGCTTTAGGGGTAGGAAGGTTTTTAGAATTACAGTCCATTTCTGGACCACCCTGCACAGAACTAGAACTGCAGCCATTACAGACACAGGTCACCTGGCTGCCACTTTCAAGAGAGAGGGTCCCCAGAGCATCAGTGACCACAGTGACCCATTTCTGCTGAGCTGAGCACACATGGAGCTGAGGCTTCTATTCAGAGCAGAACCTGGTAATTTTGAGGAAAGGAGAAAGAGGAGAAAGTGAGGAAAATGTGAAGCATTAAGTTCAGCAATCAGAGACTCAGTGAAGTGTTTAAGCGAACACTTGGCCTCACAATGGTGCCCTACAAAGCTCAATTACATACCTTTGCTCGAGGCCTGAGTTTTTCTAAAACTCTCATGCTTTCTATCAGCCAGTGCATAAGCCTAAAGTTAACAACATTGAGAAATGCCATTTGCCTTCTCTTGCTTTTCTGTCGCCTTCTTCAGCATACAGCTGCACCAAATCTTGCTTCAGCTAGACTCACAGACATTATTATAAATAGCCCATGCAAAAACCACTCAATCCCAAATCATTTTGAGCAACATTAAATAATTCCTTTCTCCTGTCCTTCTAGTCTACAGACTCTTCTTCTTTGCTCTTGAGATAAGATCCCACAAAAATATTATGGCCTATGGTGAAGTTTTATGGAATATTTACATATCTAAGAGTAGAGCATGAATGCACGTAACTGAACTGTTTACTGTTTACTCTTTCTTTCTTAACAAAAAGAACAGGACAAAACCACTTGAGCCAACTTGTATGTCAAAATTGTATCTGCAAACCTATCCAAACCGGTCTTGCTCATAAATCTATTCTGCTCTAAGATATGGGCATGAAATGTGAGAGCTGGACTGAAAAAAGAAAAAAAAAAATGCAGCTGAGCTATGCTAATGGTACCTGGTACCCGGGAGGGAACACTCCCCATCAGCTGCCTGCTCTCCCCATCCCTGACCTTAGTCTCCACTTGTGCTGCTGAAAGGGCACACTCATCACCATTCACAGCCCCTGTTTTTCCTTTGGCATTGCTGGATGACGGGATGAGTATAATAAGGATGGGGAAGCACCCCATGTGCATATGTGTTCCCTGTGAGAGCTGTGGTGGTCCCTGCTGCCCCAGCTGTCAACAGCATGAGGTCAAGGGCTGTGATTAAGTCTTTTCTGATTGTTTTAAGAATAGCTAGATGCTTAGAGAAATAGATGGAGAGCAGGGAAAGCTAACAGCCCAAAAGTGGCAAACACAGATAAACACAGATCTTGCAGATCCTTGTGGCTTAAACAGGTGTGAGCAGATGTGGGGGGGAGTGGTGTGTATAGAGGGGGTGGTTTTCCAGGCTTCTCTTCCTGACTCTGCCTGCCCCTGTGATGATTACCTTGCACAAGGGTAGGTAAAAGAACAGCAGGCTCCCACCAATAGCACCAAGAGCACTTAGCAGACTAAGTTTAACACAGTGAGATGATGTGGGAGCAAGTCTGAGCACCCTGGGGCTGCAAAGGGATCTGTGCCACTCCTTTTTTGGGGCTGCCCACACTGACCAGGGCAATGAGTTACCTAAGTAGGATGCCTTCAAAGTGAAGGAGAAACTTTTAAGGCTTTTATCAATGCATGCACTGTAAAAATACATCTTATTTTTACTGGCATATCCCATTTACAAAGTTGTCTTCCCCCCCAAAACCCCGTTCACTCACACCCCCATAAAAACAAAACCAGAAGGAGGAAATAAAAGCATGCCCTTTTCAGCCTCATATACTTCTTTCATCTACTCCTGTGAAGCTGGATGAGGAAAAAATCCTCAGTTTCTCCTTTTCCAACAAAAGCATCTGCATCTTCTCAATCACTCCTTAAATAGAAGGAAAAACTGTGTCCAGTGCCACATCTTAACGGCTGCTGGAAGCCACCAGAGTGTTTCTGAAATCAGCTTAAGGGCTTGGATGGGAATACCATGCCATATTGCTTTGGGACTAACTGCCAGCTAATGACACAACAAAATATGTTGGAAGATTCTGAGGAAAAAATGTATCCACAGTAAGAAGAAATAATGATAAAATCAGGGAGCTGCATTTCCTATATATTAAATGTATTTATATCTATCTATACTATAGATACACATAAACACATATACATGTTATATATAATTTTGGAAACATTCATATATATGCACGACTATATATAGGTGAATTTATTTAGGGCTACTTTTTTTCAGCTCCCTCATTGGGATGAAAGCAGATATTCTTCAATGTCTAGTCATTGCTGATTTGCCTGCAGCATGGTCTGAAACCAAAAAGCAGATCAAGGCACTGCAGTTGGAAAGGGAACCAGGAGTAAATGGAAGGAGCAGAGAAGCCAAAATCCATCAAGCAAATTGGCAATGCAGTGCAGGCCACACAAACACTCCCACCCTGATGTTTGCATTCATGGATCCTATTACATTATGTGAGTGACTGAAGTATTTGTCACAGGGAGAAAGGAAACTGTAATGGAACTAGAAGAAGGAAAACATGAATTATGGATGGTTACTACTGAGAGTTGAAGGGGGAGAACAGCAGCATTACAAGGCAAGAGGCAATTGAAATAGTTCATTTTCCCTGGATTCAGGGATGCTCTCCACTTGCTGTTCTCTGCCCTGAATTTGCAGCAAAGCCATCACTTTGCAGGACCTATGAACTTTGCACTGAGGATCTGATTTATGTTCAGCTGATGCTGTGGTTTCAGTGCAGCTGTATCATTGCAGGAACACAACGATGATTCATAAACTCTGAGCATTGTGTATTCCCGAGGCATGAGAGAAAAACCAAAAAGACTGCAAGAACAGCAAACTTCTTCCTAGAATTCTGGAAGGGAATAAAACATGCTCACAATGATCCAAACCACAACCAACTGCAGGAAACACGTGAATGCCCACGTATAATGAAACCTGGAAGCCTTCTTCTTGACCATCTCCTTGGAAACACCCAACCCAAGCTATTTCCAAATGGATGAAATCCATGCTGCTGTGCATACAGGCTTCCACTACACCAGTAAACAGAGCAGGTCACACTCAGCAAAATTAAGAGGGAAGCTGCTCAAAACTCAGAGAATCTCTGTGAGGCTAAAGAAACATCACTCTTACCCATTTACCCAGAAAAAGTGTCTCCTGTCCTTCTCCAATTCGGTCTCTGCAAACTGGTGCAATGCCAAGACAGTGGCAGCAGTTAGAAAAGTAAAAGTCAGGGAAGACTTCGAAGGTCCTCAGAAGAAATGCTCGTTATTAAGGGCTGGGATACATTGCACTTGATTGAACAGAATCAAAGCTGATTCCTGAGAGGCAAAGGTTAATTAGGAAAATGGCTCAAAAGGATCAATCTGTTCTAACCCATTATTTGTTGATTTTTTTTTTTTTATTTTAAAAGAGAGTTTAAAATAGACTAGGCAGCTGAAAATATGTCCCAAATTCCCAAATGCATGAGATGAAACCACAAAAGGCCTGAGACTGCCAGGAACATAATGACTACAAAATAGTAACCTAATGAATAAAGAAACAGTAAAACAAATACCTATATTAAATTATACTAAACAAAGCAATCTTGTCCATACATAAATACTAACAGGAACCAAGTACATACAGTGGCAATGCAGCCAAACTCCCAAAATCATTCAAAACTCAGGGTGACAGTCCAGCAGGCTTCTTTGTCACCACCTCCACCGATTGCTCCTGTGACAAACCCTTCACTACATGATAATTCAGGCAACAGAACAGAGTACTACTGCAAGTGGCGTGTCTGTGTGTATGTGTGTTATATTTCTGCACAAAAAAATTACACCAGTTGTTGCAACTCCCTTCTGACAGACAGCAAACCAAAATCAGTTCCCTGCATTAAAAACAAAAGGGGGGGAGTTGCCTTTTGGTTAAATTCATATAATGATAAAATGCACTTTTCCTCTTCAGTATTTAGTTTCTTATTATATTTAGCTAAGAACAAATATGTCTTCATCCAAACCAGTTCACCTTATGCTCAATTGTTTTGGAGTTGGGCAAAATCCTCCATATAATGTCCACAGTCACAGGATGTTATTTTTTAATTTTTCAAAAGATGCCAGTTTCCCTATAATTCTGCAGGAAGAGAAAGACTCACAGAGAATGTTGTGTCTGTGGTAACATTGATTTCTTCTGAGTCATTAAACTGGACATGAACAGCTTATTTAACTTGCACTGAATTATTCAAATCTGGCCAATAAGGGAGGAGGATCAACACTGAAAACAAAAATTTAGAAGGTCATAAAAATCAAAGGTGACTTAGAGCTTCCAAATAAAGGCATTATGTTATAGTGTACACAGTCTCTGGCATTTGGCTCTTTTTCTGGATTTTCTGAATCATTCCCTGCTGGGGTAGAGTCTCCTAGTTCCAGAAACAGCACCTTCTCCCACTCAATCCTGCCCTACAGCAGCAGTGGAAAAACTGAGTAGTCTCTAGTTAAATAAATGGATATGCTTGGAAAGGGCACACCACCACACTACCGTTCTGCCATGAATTACAAAGCTTCCAGCAAAATTATGGGGCCTTGGGATGGAAAGTGGTTAATTGGGATTCTACTCTAAAAATATGCTTCTGTGTCCCTGCAAAATAAAATGTGATTTGAAATAGCCCACGTCCCTTTCTCTGCTAGGTACTTGAACCATATGCCATCAAGCTGTCATGTGAAAGCTCGTCACGGCCCTTTATTCAGCCTCAGAAACTTAAGGCAGCATTACTTTGCCATACATGCACAGCCTCATCTCAGAGGAATGAGTTTACACAGTTAAAATCATTACAAAGGAATACAGTGAAAGTCAGTTCGCTTTGCAAAATACTTGCTCAAGAGCAATGGTGCAGCCTTATGGCAGTACAACTACGATCAGCTGGTGACATCTGAGTGCCACTAAGATTTATCCTGGTGTTGTGCAAAGAGTATTGAAGCTTCCTGGCTGAATCTGGATAAAGAAATCTGCACAGTTTTTTACAGCACACTCTTAAGAAAGAGATTGACCCTCAAGAGCTGGCTCCTACTTCGAAGAGGCTGGCAAAGTGCCACAGCCATTGTGCATTTCATACGCACATCTTTTGCGGAAGACTTCGTGCCAAAATTGAATTGTTTAAGTGGTGGAAGACACTAAACACTGGGTATTAAAACATAAGAATGTGCACAAGAAATGCTCCAAGAGACCCTACAAAATTACAGAGAGGCACTGTGATAAGGGAAAAGGAGCACTACAGAAACCAAGAGCAGTGCTTGGGTCAAGCACTTTTCTCCACGGCTCTTTCACGAGCAGCTTATGTTGTCTCACAAATTCAAGGACATTTTGACAAAAAAGCTAAAATGAAGTGCATCATTATAACAAGTGGGAAACAAAGCAGAAACTGCATTAGCAGACAGCCCATATGTTTTAGGGACTTCCCACTCTGTGGCCAAAAGCCAGCCCACCTGTATTCCTAGAGTGGAGCTTGGGAAGCTGGTGACAAGACCTTGACACCAGTGCCCTGCAAGGGCAAGGGGCAGGCATTCAAAGACTTGTCAAGGTGACTGAGATCTTGTCGCCGTGAGAGGGGGGAAAGTGTGGGTTTAACAAGATAACACTCATGCATTATGACTCCAACAAAAGTCTCCAGAGCAGGCCTAGCCTAACACTATTGAGTCTGCATGTCAACACAGTGCAGCGTCAGTCAGCACAGCCATCTGCTGCTCCACACACAGGAATGGCGTCAGGACCCACTGCCAACAACTGGGGTGCTCTCCTTACAGCATCTATCCCAGATGGTGAAGGAAAGGTCACAATAGATGAGAATTCCTCAAAACTGTCACTCAGCTAGCCCACGCAAAGGTTCCTGAAAACAGAGCAACCCAAGCTTTGAATGAACATGAACACTCACCCTCCTAAAACAGAGGTCAATTGCACAGTCCAAAACAAAAAGTGGAAAACTGTGAAGAGGAGCAGGCCAGAGGCAGCAAAGGCAGAAAATCAGTTTTGCATACCAGTGAAGATGATACTCCTCCATCTTGCATGCACCCAAGCCTTTAAACGTCAGAAAAGCCACAGAAAACATCTCAGCCTTCTGTCAGTCTTCACTACTATTTACAAGTGGTGTTGATCTTAAGCCATAAAGAATTTTGTTTACACTGATGTAACACTACACTCTTGCGTTGCCAGAAACGCAAAGAATATTGTAGCCAGAAAACAACAGTCAGCCAATACTGAGGTTGCATCTGCAAGAGCCCGCAGAAAGCACAAATTAGATAAGAAAACTACCTGTCAAATAAGGGTAAGAAGTTAAAAGCCTTCTTGCCAAGAGCTAATTAACAAAAGTATCCTATCAGCTTCATTTACAACATTACATGATACTGCATTAGAAAAGGGAATTTAGCTTATGGGGCATTTGGAGTGCCATTTATATAACTTTAACCCAAATAACAGAACAGACGGTCTTTCTATCAGTCCAGTTGTTTTGTACTTCAGTAATGACTTTGAAGTGTGATGAGGGTTATGTGAAGCTTAAGCCTCTGGTTAGCCAAAAGCCACAACCGCATATAGCCTGTGCTCAGAGTATCGGAGTAACATGGAAAGGTTGGGATTTAAACCTCTCGTGGATGCATCACATAGCTGTAACTCTAATCCAGGAGCAAATGTAATCCGTCCTCAGCTCTCAAAGTCAGAAAAACTGGCTGAGTCGACACTCTCCCAGCCAACAGCTGTCCTCACACCAGCCTCTGCTCAGTTTGCTAGCAGAGATACACCAAGCAGAAGGGACAGACCATGCAAAAAGAAAGTAGAAGCAATGCAAACATGCAGCCAGGCAGACTATGGCCTATTTCCACAGGTTGCTACCTTTCACTTTTCCTACTGCACCTCAGAAAATTCCTTGAGACTGTGTGTGGCAAAGAGAAGACACTTCTACCAACCAAATCCTGTGTGCCTGTCTCTACAGTACTGCAGAGCCACAAACACAGGAGCATTGGTCAAAAGAGTCCATTTGATACAGCAGTGTCCTCAACACAGGGCTACCATGAGGTCAGCTGTAGTCTTGAAAACCTCTAAAACACTAAGACACCATGACGTTGAGATAACATCTTCCAGTGCTGCACCAGCTTCTGAGTGAGGAAGCTTCTTTTAATGTCTGTTTTAAAGATCCCAAACCAACCAACTGCCCTCTTGCAGTAAAGCAGGGAGCTATTTTACCTGCAGTGCTGAGCTATGGGCTTCCATTCGAGCTTCACAAGGCTTCATTGACACAGCTGAGTTTCTTCAGGATCTTCTGGATTCAAGGGCTATCGTCTGCCACAGTGGCCGCTCCCTCAAATTACACACTGTTATAGAGCATAATAACTTATGACTCATCATAAAGGATAATTATCCTGCATGCAAATATCTACTGCCACAAACAGTCTTTGTTGACAAAGGAAAAAGCTTATCTCACCAGATACAGGGGTCAAGTAATGTTTTCTTTCCCTTGCCCCAACAGTAGCTTGTGCCAGATTCTTTAGAGACACATGGTAAGGAAGGCAAAGGGTTTTTTCTACTTTCCCTGCTGTTCTCATCTCTCATAACAGGATGTCACCACTGTCTATGTAAGCATCTCACCTGGTGACCTGGTGGTTCCCAGGCTCTCTGGGCTCCAGCCTGCTGTCAAGATTGAAGCTGCCCTCCACAGCAGATGACATACTGTTGTGAAATATTTGACCAAAAGATACACAAAAGGGATGTATCACCAACGACAAGACCACAGTCAAATCAGTCACACCCCAGGAATGAGGTAGGTGGAGGGCAACTAGTCCTTTATCTGAGCTCCTGCCTAGGTCCTAAACTGTATGGCATTTTCTGCCATGGGTTTATTAATGTGCCATGTCAAAAGTTTCCTTGAAGAAAGCACAGCAGAAAGTTTTTCCCCTTTGTTGTATAATGTGCTTAGCAAATAGCACAGTTGAGTTACTTTACATTCACTTATCACAGCAGCCTCTTTGTTCTAGTATCTTATGACTTTGAGATCAGGACAAACTCCATCAGTTAAGGAGCCTCATTAAAGTGATCTATTTCTCCTAGAGAAGAGGAAAAATCTTAAGTTTCTGTGATGGAAGTTATCACTGAAAGTTTTAAATTGTGGAATACTTGTATGTGGCACAGTAAGTTTCAACTCAAGAGTGTTATATGTGCGCACACACAGAAGCTTATACTGCCTGTGATAATTGGCACTGCTACAAAAGCAGATCTTTTGGTCAATGTCTGCAGAAACACTGTGCACAGCAACCTGCCTAGTAAATGTTTCCCTGCAGCAGAGGTCTGTGCACAGAAGCATGACAGCTCACAGTTTCCCCTTGGTCCTAAGGAAAAGCCATGTCCTGTGGAAACTCAAGAGGAATGCCATCAAAGTGGAGCATCCTGAAACTCCAGGTGAATGGGCAGAACAGCAACGAAGCCAGAACCCTAGGTAATTCCTAGAGCAGTACTTACAATTTCAAGAGCATGAGTCATGACTTTATAGCAAACAGAACCCCTGCGTTTGTCAGAGTGCTCAAACAAATAAAAAGCAAACAAATGAGAATTAGTGTCAGTCTCCAAGTGCCCGAATTTGATAAGGAATAGTACAGCACAGCTGAACAGGGCCAGGCAGAGCAGCATCATGCTGAAACACAACAGCATTGCCCAGGCACCTGCTCCCAGTGCCAGCACCAGGACCATGCTGGCCACATCCACCCACCTGGAGTAACCCCATGGCAGGGCTCTGTCTCTCCCAATAGGCAGCAGGACTGATCAAATGCCAGAGGTGACCACTCAGAAAACATCACCCTGTGCCATGCTCCCACCACACAGCATCTCTCCTGCCTGGGTAATTTCAAGATAATGTCTCCATACACCATTCCCTGTGGACTTGCACATGCTTTACAGAGGCAGCAAGCAGTGATGGCCCAAATAGCCAGGGCATAGTCTGGCTGTCTCCTGCAGCTGCAGACAACATGGTCTGAGCAGTCACCACTCCTGCTCAGCAAGCTGTATTCAGCAGCTGTTTAAGTGAAGCCAATTTACTTGGCAGACAAGAAGCTCTCAGATTAACCTGGATCAGCTCTGGGTGCTGAGAAAGAGTAACAAGAAGCTAGCAGGAGATCTCAGGGACATGTGCTGCTGCTTCTTCACTGATCAGAATGTGCTTGAAGCCACAGAGAAGTGAGTGCACTCATCCAGCATCGTGTCAGAGAGGAGGTGGGACAGACCCAGAGTGGCTACAGCTCCCAGCCACAGTCTACTCCACTTAGACCACCTCATGTTTTAGTTCCTCATTTAGGCATTTTACAGAGCAGGAATGCATACACATTATATAAGTGCTAATTATATAGTGTACAGGGCTCCTACTTCCCACTTAAGGACAGCATTAATGCATTATTCATTACTTCAGCATTTACTCTTCACTATTTGGATCATTCCTCTGATTTTTGTCATAGCCCCCCTTCCGCCTCCCAGTCCCCCCCCCCCCCAATTTAGTCAAATAGCTCCTAGCTATAATCTTGATTACAAATTGCAATCCCTGGTTTTCAGAGGATTAATTATGGAGGCAGAGGAAAAACCTGGTGGATGACAAGTGGTAGTTTAGAAGCACAGGACAGCAACAGGAAGTGTCAGAGTTCTTCTCAGCAAGGCCCTGTTAAGCAACAGAAGTCTGAGATTGTCTCTTTCTCAAAGGGCATCAAACAAATCCCCAAACACTGAACAGCTGCAGCTTAATCCTAAATGGCCATATGCTGTTTAAAAAATAAGCCAAAATAAATAAAAATTCAAACCAAAAGCAGAACACCTAAAGAATCACAAGGGCTGGGAGGATGGAAAGGGGCATTAATTTTATTTTAGAGCTCTTAATAAACACTGATGTCTGCAAACTGTCACAACTGCTGCAGTGCACAGCCAGCATGCAGGTATGTAACCAGTTACAATAAAAAGTTGTAGAAATGACTATTACATAAATTACAGAGGACTGCATCTATGGAGGAATTCTATTTAACCAGCCTGCTAGTATCCACTAAGAAAAAAAGGAAATATTTAAGATCTAAAGAAAGGAGGACTTGTCATATCTGCTTTACCAGATGCATAATAGTGGACAATAAATACGATTCTGCTGCGTCAGCACTGTCACCAAAGGTTTTTCTTTAGAGTGAGTACAAGTAAACTTAAAGTAAAATCCCAAATCCTTCTAATTTTAAAAGACTGTGAGCTTGATGGGGATTTAAAAAAAAATAAATCTTTTCAAAGCTCTTCAAAGAGCCATGGAAAGGAGATTTTGTTAAACACATGATTCTCAGCATCTTCTTATTTGTGCTACACAGTGCGTGCAGGGCAAAGATTTAAGGCGCTTTGCCTGTGAGTGGATGCAGCCTGCCACGAGCTGCAGCAGTGCGCACTGCCTGAACTGAAATAACCCTGCACAGGCAGGGATCCAGCCAGACATCTTAGGGGTTACTAGGATTCACACCGAAAGAGAGGAAACACTGGCTCTCACTCTCTCCCACTAATAAAAATAAAAACTGCCAAAGGCAGATATCTCCACATGGTTAAATTCAGCTGGATAGTATTTGGTTGGGATTGCATTGCCACAGGACTGAATAAGAGGAAGTTCTCTTATCTCCCTTGGTTAAGCAAAACCAGCATGTCTTTTTTGCTTTACAGAGAAAAGAGAAAAATAGCACACACATGACACAGCCTCTGTACTACTGTAAGGGAAAGAAGTTCCCGATGTTATGCAAGTCCTAACAGTGTAAGAAAGGTTAATAAAGTTTACTGAACTTTTAATAGGGCATAACTCTAGCATACCTGCACAGCATCAAAAAGGTGACTTCATTCCTTTTGCTGTTTATTGCTCCATAACTCAAGGCTCAGAAAGGAGAAGGGGTTTGGAGGCAGAAGCCATTTCTCCTTTCCATTCACCTTGGCTAAGCATTCCAGTGTTTTGCAGATGTGCAGCACGCATTAAGAGTACTGGAGCTTCCAGACACATGAATCACTTCGGTGGGACTGATGTTGGTTTGCAGTTCAGGTGGCCAGGATACCCAGAGAGAAGGAAAGCCTCCACATCCACATGTTCTCCTGATTAAGGGGAGTCCATGGAACAGCAGCTGGGAAGGTGCAGTCCCCCATCAGGCTGGTTCCTCTCATACACAATGCCAATCAGGCACTTGGGGCTTCCTGAATCTTAATCTGCATCTGAACTGCCTGTGGTCCCTTAGAGGCTCACCAGCTTCACCAGCCTAATCAATAAAATACTAAGCAAATTATAACCCTGCTCTGGCATATACATATAAGCCAGTAGAAAATCATGAACCGCTTTCCCAATGCCTGAAACCCCAATATTCAGGAAAAGACTGGCCATGTCCCAGATGATGAAAAGAAAGCAGGTACAGCAGCATTCAGTCACTTCACCGAATAAAAAAGCTGACTGCAAGATGGCAATTCTGGTAAGGTCACCATGAAGCAGCACCATCCTTGGGGATAGCAGCATGAGGAAACATAAAAATGAGCCCTAATGGAGCAAAGAGGTCAGATGGGTCTCTGGGTGACACCATAGATCATAGCCAACCTCTTACCAAGTCCACAGGATGCTCAGCAAGGCAATGATGACAAGACTGGGTGGTCTTACTTGGACAGTGCCAGATGTACAAATGACCATGTAGAGACATGGGAGGATGAGTAAAGAAGCCATACCCTTGGGGAGGAAAGGCTACAGGGGCTGCAGTCGTGCCTTCCTCTTTTAGGAGAGCATCAGGAGGAGATGACAACATACGTTACATATCTCATGACATAAGCACAGAGGAAAATGCTAAGGACAGCTTTCCCAGAAAAGTGGAGTAGAAGAAGGGAGCAGAAAGGAGAATTTTAAATTGTTCTCCTCCTCTTCAGAGAAATGCACAAATGGTTCAGGCAAAAAAAAGATGACACATTTTAGTAGTCAGCACGGGCAGAAGAAGAGGCTGAGCTAACACTAGAACAGATCTTCAGCAGTGATGCTCCTCCCTTCATTCAAAAGGATGGCAGGGTGCTCTTCCCAGAGCATGGGTCACTACAAAACCTCCCACCAGCTGAAGTTTGCTGACCACAGCCAGAAGCAGAGAGATAACCTGTTCTGATGAGCAAGCAGGGGCAACTTGTGCGTGCACAGATACAAAGACAGCGTGCAAAGGGAGTTTTGTTACACCATGAGGCAGAGCCAACACTTTGTTGGGATCCCTCTACCAGCCCTGTCTGGCAGGAAAACATGAATTAGTCAACATTGCCACAAACCACCACTTCACAACCAGCTCTGCACTGAAGAAATCTCTCACAAGGCAAACCATCCAACTTCCTAAGTCAGCAAAGCCAGCATGCTGGGCTTTTGATTTCCTCTCTGCCCTACCCCCATCCCAAAACACAATAATGCTTTAAAGCCCTCTTTCAAGAAAGGAAATACCCTTCATGTCTACAGGATGTGAGGTGAAAGGGATGTGGGCTAACTGGAGGAGGTGGAGCAATGCGTCTCCGACTGCTGTGCCCTTTACGTCACACCAGGATGTGACCCAAAGCTCACAGTTGCAACCCATAGAATCAGAGAAATGTTTAGGCTGGAAGAGACCTGCAAGATCACCAGCTCCAACCATTACCCTGACAGCACCAAGTCCATCATTAAAACCTGCCCCTAAGCACCACATCTACACATCCTTTAAATACCTCCAGGGTTGGCAACTCAACCCCTTCACCTGGCAGCCTATTCCAATACTTGGCAAACCTTTCAGCGAAGAAATTTTTCCTAATATCCAATCCAAGATCATGCATATCATTGCGGGATTTGACTGACTATCCACCTCCCACTTTAGCTGTCCTATCTCCCAGAAACACAGCCTTTTCTACAGGACATGCTCTGAGGGACGAAAGCAAAATGTGTGAGATTACAGATCACAACAGACCTACAAAATTTTTAAGTGTAGCTCTGAGTTAATTCTGCCATTTTTTCAGAAACTATCTTCACCATTTTTGATTATTCCTAAGAGGCAAAACTTGAAAGTTAGAGCGTGACACTGCAAAGGATACTCCAACATCTATTTAGGGAATAGATAGGACCCACCATAGATCCACCATTGATTTAGGGATCCCAGTCATGCTGGCTGGTGCTCATGGTTATAGATGTTTCCAGGTTCTCATCATACAGAGAAAACCTGAAAAAATTCCAGCTTCAATCCCAGCTTCCCTCTCTTTAAATATCTCCAGTGCTCCAAATACACACAGCTAATAACATTGGAAAGAGCAGCAGAGTGAACAGTAGCACAGTCAAATGTACCAGAAGTTCTAATTTCACCTGAGCTCCTGACCCACTAGAAGGCAGGAAAAGGTGATAGAACTTAGCTGGAATAAATTCCCTTTACTCTTCTTTCCCTTTGGACCTGTGAATGCCTTGAGGGATATGCAAAGTCTTCTGGAGCCGCACCTTCAGGCCACCATCTTATAAATGACACAATCCAAATCTCCAAGGTCAAATCCCTGCACTGAAAGATGCCCTTGTAAAGACATCTGAATATATCTATTTATTCATTACCTTGTTCTCTCTCTCTCTGCTTGTATCTGGGTTTGGGAAAAAAAAAAAGCCAGTTCAGTAGAAAGCATCCTCCTCCCTGTCCCATTAACCTGCTTTTATTTCCCCAGGCTACCAGCACACAAAAAGAAACAGCAAACCAGGTGTGGATCAACCTCTGAGTGGCTGCAAGAAGGGGGATAGGGGGTGGCATTTCTTCCTGCTGAAACCCAGCCCCACCACTGCTAAACATTTGTGCTTCTTGCTGGCAAGCCAGCAAGCAGATAAATGGAGCACAGCCACAAGCCAGCCTGGCTAGCCAGGCATCCTCCCTCACACAGCACAGAGCCAAGGGCTCATCCCACCATCACACCATGCAGCCGCCCTCTGCCTTGGCTCATCGCTAATTCAGGGTTACGTTATTCCCAGGAACCGCCACTTGTGTTCCCGCGTGGAAAGCCAGCAAGGGAACATGCTAGCCTTCCCAAAAACCATGCTCTGGGAGAAGGAGGGGATTAGGAGGGAACAATGTCGGAGTGTCTTCAGTGAGCTGGAAGCAATCCCAGCTTCTAGCTGCACAATGACATGCAGGAAGGAGTTTTGAAAGCTCCTCAGTCACAGAGGACCCCTGCGTGCCAGGCTCGGAGACGTCTGGACATAAGAATGGCCTTTACAGCATAAAGATGCAAGAGGACTACAGAGTCCCCTATGCAGACCAGCCCTGGCCAAGGGGGGAATGGTGGCTCAAGTTTAGCTTTTCCTTTCTTGGCATTGGGTGCTAATTACGTGGCCCAGATCCTTAACCTTATTCAGGTCAGGGGCTTCAGCACAAAACAGTCTTAGAAACACCAGACTTCTGTGGGAATGAGAAAGTCTGCTTTATGCACACCCAGAGCTCTCCAAATATTGGAGCTGAAGTGCAAATGTATCTTGGAAAGGGATGACAGGAGGAAATCGTGCTTGATGGGATGCACATACTGGTGCAAAATTATGTCTTGTGCAGCTTTTGATACAATTTACATGCTTTGTAACAAGATCCAAGGCAAACTCTTAACAAGCTCCAAGTCAAACAAGCTCTTAACAAACTACATGCAGGGCATGAAACAGGATTATGTGGATGCTCATGAAGATGTTCCCCCATAGGTTCTCCCTGATGCCCTGGCCACCCACTGCCATGCCCCACATGCCTCCAGGTTGCCACTGATCTTCTCAAGCTGGAGCAGGTGGTAACACCCCAAAACCAGTGTTTTGGTGAAACGGTGAAGCTGGCAGTGCTGACACCCCCAGGGAAAAGGAGCAAGAACATTGAATGCTGAGCCCTGGTGACAATTTCATTGGATTCAATAGTGGACATAAGGCAACATAAAGAGGGCACCAGTGATTCTTCTCAATGGTGTTTACAACCTGCAGGTCTAAAAAGTCCATGGAGGAGAAACTATGAGCCTTTAACAATGTTGATCCCACTCCTGTTTCTTGATTATTCTGAGGAGGAAGTAATCATTGCTCCATGGAAATCATTCCAGATTATTTGAAGAGGTCTGCCTCACACAGACTTTGTTAGCATGACTGACTGCCTCCTAAAGTTGTGCTATAAAAACAACCTATAAAAACAATCAAACCAGTAATTTAATACCTATGGGCAATAACACAGTACTAAAATATATCTTGCCATTCATTGCACCCATAAGGCAGAATGCCAGTATGGAAAACAAGACATGAAAATAGGGTGACAGGGAAACATGCAGAAGTATTTGATTGGATGAAGCGCTCATTAGGATGAAAAAAAGGGATAATCAAACTGTCCAAAGTTTAACCACCAATTCAGTGGGAAAAAAACTTCTAGATATGATAGCCTTTCCAGGAACATCCCAGTTTTGAGGAGTAGACCTGGGAGGTGAAACTTGAGCCAAGCACAGGGAGTAATAAAAAGGGAAGCAACAATCTCTGCAATCTCTGTGCTTTTTTTGGATGCTGGATTCATGCTGTTGTATGACCCTTGCTCCTTGATAACATGAAATTGGCCTGCAGCAGATAAATACACAAGGAAATCTCATCTCCAGAAGAACTGAAGTTTTTAGACCATCATAGTTACATTCCTACTGAAAAACACACTTAGGTATGAGTTAAGTGAGTACACACACTTTGTGCTGGTCTGGCTATAGACTCCAAAAAAATAACCCAAAATATCTCACTAAGCATTCTAAAAACTGGGGCACAGGGAACCTTGTGTGGGCAACTTAGGCTTTCTCCTACTAATACAGGGGATTAGCCAAATCAGTTTGGCACTGATGATGAACAGCACCGCCATGACAAAGCTGATATTCCTCCAGTACTTTCTATTTTTAAGAGATATTCTGAACAGGGTGCTGTGCTGAAGAGCTGCTAGACAAAAAAGATTCTTCTGATATAAATTCATCAGTCTCTCCTCACAGAGCTGACATCTCCAACACTATCTTCAGGAAGATAGGATGCATATGGAAGAGGAACCATAAACTGTCAGTGCAGCACGCACCCGCACAGCATAATCAGATAGGAAAAAATACTGAATACTCACACTGCCAAGTGCCTAACATACATACAAACTCCTGTTAAACAACTGCTCGAAGAAGTTAAAAATAATTCCACAACCAACACATCAGGAAGCTAACAATTTATTTCTCTGCAGAGCTTTTAGTACCTCTGAGGAACAGAAATAGAAAACATAAATACTTTTTTCCTTTATAGCAATGGTACAAGAGCCTCCTCTAATTGCAAGAATTCCTAACACCCTCAGACATAAAAGGCGATGCTGCAGTTTTCAGGCAGCTTTTGTCTGAAACTTGATATATCTTAAAAGGCACTGATTTTCAAACTGCCTGGCAAGAGGCCTCAGCAGAGAAAGAAATGCTGCTGCACATCTTGGAGCAAGAAGACGGCATTAGAATGATTTGGGGGAAGTATCACAGATGATCCAAGGAAACGGAAGTCCTCAGCCTTGTAGGTGAGAGATGATTTCATTCAACCCTCATAGTGTGAAAGGAAAGGCTTGATCAAGCAGCATTTGAGATAACTGGAAGTGTTCAAGGTATGGCAAGACTTGAACATACAAAAAGCCCAGTAAAACCAGTGAAAAGGCTTTAGATTCAGCAGGGGTGGAAAGAGGATGTGGAAGGGGGACTCATGTTCAGGTTGCAAGAGCAAGCTTCAAATATAAGGCCAAAGATAGAAGCAAGTCTGTGAGGCAACTTCCTTTCAACCTATAGACAACCAATATACAGATATCTGCCCAGTTTCTTGCTTTCAGTTTCTTTTTGCCAAATTTTGGAGCTCAGCTGGGCAATATAGGTCACCACCATCATGCTTGCATCCAGCTCCTCAAAAAATCTGCTGCATACACACACACAGAGAAAACAAAAAAAAAAAAAAAAAAAAAAAAAAAAAGGGAAAAATAGATAGAGAAGCAAGTCAAACCTCAGCCAAGTCCAAGTGCTCTCAGTTTAAAATAGAAATGGGAAACACCACATCCTTGGAGGTGGCTTTTGCACAGCTTCCATCCAGCAGCAATGCTTCCAGAACTTTCACTGACCACAGCACAGAGTCAACATTGTTGAAATGCCTATGAAATATCTATCTGTGTCTATATCCACCAGCTGATGACTGAAACTGTATCTTGTCCTTTAAGCCACAGCTTCCTTTCGTGCAGCGCTGCTTTGCACTAGAGAACTCAGAAGGAATAAAAACAAGACATTGTAGGGGTTTCTTGGTAACCAATGGGTAATCTTCACCAAGAGATCCCTCTGGGATGTGCTGGAAGTACCTCTGTGCTATCTGCCAGCAGTACCAACCCCTTTGCCCTCACCCAGGCCACATGCTGCTGATTGCTCAATGCCGTGTTTTCAGGAGAGCAGCCAACAGGGATGGCAGTGGGCAGCTGGTAGTCCCCATTAATTATGAAAGGGGACTGTAAACACAACTATAGATAATGGAAAGAGCTGTACAAATGACTAGCAGGATGATATAGACAGATAGATAGCAAAAAATTGCACTGTCATTGCTGCCAGAATCATAGGAAAACTTGGGCCAGTCAGAATAAAGGTTACAAAGGGTAGTCAGGTACCACTGCAGTATTCTCTTGGTAACAGCATTTATTTTAGCTCTTAACTGACCAGCAGCTCTGGTGTTTTGTGTATGGGGGCAGAATCTCTTACAGACATGGTGTACTTCCTCTCCTGTGTATTGTGGTGCTAGTATGTGCCTCGCTACCATCAGCCCCACACATCACAAGAGGGGAACAACTCAAAGATTTCCCTAAGGCAATCCTTACAGAAAGGGACCCCATCCTTGTGTCCAGTGGAAGAGCAGTATCTGCCCATATTAGCCTAAAATGGGATTACCACCAGAAATTTCCTGCCCTGTTAGAAGAGCAGACTGTTTTAAAACAAGTCATGTGGGTTATTCCTAGCTAAGAGTATCCTCCCTGACAGGGGTTCACATTATTCCATGTTTCTGCCTGCTTAGAAGGAGAAAAAAAAAAAAAAAGAGGAGTAAGGCAGTCATTTAACATTCTACAGGCAATAAGTTTGACAGCAAACCCGAAGAACTTGACCTGCATGTATGAAAGGAAAACTTGCCTGACAGTTCATTTTTTCAACACCTAATTAAGACCTGCTTTTGACACAACACCCTGCAATTCAATGGCGTTGAGACAGAACCACACTTGGTCTTATTTGTTTAAATAGAACAAATAAAGAACCCAAATATAAGGTTTCTAAGTTAACATCCAGTGTGTATCCAACAGCACACTGCTTCCAGTTTGGCAGAAAGGTGGCTAATCTTTACTCCAGCCAAGCCTGAGCGAGAGAGAGCGGGCACTGACCGGCAATTACCTCCAGTGAGCCTGGAGCAAGCCCTGGGCAGCCGAGCGCCTGCGCCTCCGCACCCGCAGGGCTGTGACCGACAGAGCGACACGGAAGCGGAGGGGAAGAGCGGAGCTATAAATACCAGGGAGTGGAAGGATAAGTCTGAAGGCAAAAGCAACAGCTCCTCTATTCCGCCCGCCCCGTGAAGCAGAGGGAACGGCGGCTCTGCAGGATGGATTTGGGGCAGGAAGGCTGCCACTGCCTCACGCAGCCAGAGCAGAGCTGATCAATTAGCTGCTCAGGAACCCATTAAAAACCCGTTCAGCTGTGAACGGCTTGGACAGCTGTTGTAGCTAAATTTGCACAGGAGATTGATCACATTACCTGAAACACCTCTAAAAACAGGGAGAAAAATAGCCACGCAGAAGGAAAAGGAAATTTTCTGGTTCCTCTTCATTATCGGTATCTGTAAGCCTACAGTAAGAGCTGCCCCCAGGTATAGCCTTGCCCATTGGGATGTTCACCACAAAGAGCAGAAGGGCATTACTGTGCTCTCCCCCCAACTCCGTGACAGACAGAGGGACAGAACAGACAGCCTGCATGAGGCTCCCTTCCAGACGGCCTCAGTCAGAGGGATTCCAATCCATTCTGCACAAGCAGGCTGCATTAATTCCACTGCACTCGCAGTGCACATCCAGTATCCACAGTGTTCTCAGCCATTCCTAGCACACACAACAATATAAACCCAGATGTATTTTTCCATAGGAATCAATTGGTTTTTAAATTATATTTTTATACACAGTTGAACTTTTGGAACATGCACGCACATGGGGCACCTGCAGGGTAAACTTCTTTCTCTTACTCACTGGCCTCTAACAATTTTACCACAGGCACTGAAAAGAACAGCTTGGTGCTGACTCCAGGTTCCTTCCTGCACAAACCCCCAGCAGCAGGGAGGGAAAGGAGGTCAGCAGCACTGAGCCTCCCCGCCAGTGACCGAGCCGTTTAAAACATTCATGCCATTTGAAAATGTCACAAGGTCTGACCAGGACATGGATATGCTGTATATGCCAGGGGTGAGATGAAACATTTCGTTGACAGAAAATATCCTTTTTTACCACAGCTGCGTATTCCCTTCATATTTATCTACCACTGATATGATGCCCACCATGCTCTTGGCACCTTACAAGGCATTTTGGAATCCACTGTGGAGTACCCAGGCCTGAGATGAGGGAGAGGACAAACATGAGAAGGGAAGTCTCTGGTAGGTCTTCCCCTCCCCTCAGCAAAGCCATCATGCACTTTTACTCTCTGATAAATCAGTGGGGATCACCAGCTATTACTCAAACAAAGCACAGTACCTCTGCAAAATAACAATGGAAAAAAAAAATCTGGAAGTGAGGAAGCTATCGTGTTCCTATTTTTAAGCACTGTTATTATTAATGTGCCATGGTTCTTGTCTCCATCACCACACTATATAATAGTCTTAAGAAATTACTGCAGCATACTGTAATTATTTCAGTAAGGACACTGTGCTTCCATCTGTCAGCTTACACTTGCATTACAATGAAGAACAACGAGACTTAAAAATAAAGTTACACGCACACTGTAATCCATGACCTATCACCTCTTCTCTCCTCATCCAGCCAAATCTTGAAATCATGCTCCCAAAGAAAGACTAATTAGAAACTAAAGAAGCTGGGTCCTCCTAACAATGAAGCTGTAGGAAGCACATTGAAGCTCAATTACATCAAGAAGGATGCAGCTAAATTTGAAAAAAAAAAAACTCTGTCCAAAATATCCCTGTTTAACACTGCTGGAGACCTGTGTTCACAGTGAGCTAGACCCAGCACTTAGTTGCAGAGACAGTGTTTTCCTCTAGTTAACAGCGACTGACCAAGCTTCTGCTTGCACCTTGTCAGGAACTGAGTAGCCCCTTGGTTCTTCTTTCCCAGTAAGAATTGGAAATGGTCCTATTGCTCTTTTCAAAGAAAAAGTTAGAAAACTACCCTTCCTGCAGCTGTACTGCAAGTTCCCAAACCACAGAAAAAAGTCATGAAGCATTAAATATTTCTGTTTAGAGGATGAAGCCCTGTGTGTAGGCACTTAATCTGTCTCCTACAGCCATGTGGCACAAGATTTCTGAGAAGTCAAGCAGAATGAGGTTATAGTCTTGTGGCCTCTGCTTGTGATTCGGGAACAGGCAGTACAGCATCACTTAATAATTCACCAATTTATTACCATAAATCAGCCAGCCCATTTAATCTTTGCCACATGGAATAAAGCAAACCTTGCAGGATCTACAGGAATAAGCTGGCAGCTCTGGTTTACCAAAATACCTGCAATGTGCAACATGAATCCAGTGACACAAAATAACATGTGCAAAATAGTCAAGCAGGCATGGATTGAAACTATGTGGCCATTAAGTGCTGCCAGATGTATCAATTAGACATGTTGGGAGAAAAGAATAATATATGAACCAGCTCTTTCCCCACTAATCTGTTTCATTTTAGTCAAGTTTTATGGCACAAGTAACAGTGGCAGGGCATGGTTATAATTTTAAAAAGGAGAAGAATAATGTTTATTCTATATGGATAAACCAGCCTTTAACTATACTATTTTTCCAGCCACATTCTCAACTTCAAAGCAGATTAAAATGACTGGTTGAATACAGCTCTTGAATGTTCAGGAAACATGCTGAAACTGCAGTTGTGCAAAGTTAAAACAATGCCCAGATCTCATGTGAAACAGAAAATCCCTGGAAAGGCTACTCAGGGGTAATTTCAAGGGCCTGTCCTACATTCCTATGTCATGTCTGAGGAAGGAAAGCTGTGGGGGCTGTGGCAACAGAAACCAAGCAGGATCAAGCAGCTAGCTCAGTGCATTCACCCCTGAGATCTCCTACAGAGCACGTGGCTCCAGATACCTTCTCCAAGTGTCTGGACACAGGGATGGTGTCCACCCTTCAGAGTCTTGCTGCAAGTCCACCCACTGCTTTTGATCTCTCCTGCAAAGACCCAGGAGTTGCAAAGTATCCCAAACAAGCAACCCACCTCCTTCAGGAGGAGCAGGCATCCCTTGTAGAGGGGCTCAGTACTGCATCCATAGGAAGCAGAAGTTTGGAAATGGAATCCAATTAGAATATTTTTGATTAATTGATTAACTTAATTTTTTATTATTTGATTAATTTAAAACTGACATAACTTGCAGCAGTCCTGAAAGGGGCTGGAACCCCTACCCAAGATGGGAGCAGTACCTCAGAGGAGCCCTAACCCCCAGGGAGAGGGCAGTGCTCTTTAGCATTAAGCTTGGTGGCCCTCATGTGATTTGACACAGGCAAAGGAATGGGCTAAATCCTGAACAGGAGTAAATCAGTCAAGTCTCATTTCACTGGAAAATACATATCTCAGGGTGTGACCTGCTGCTTTCCCGTGCCAGATGGTATGCAGAAGGCAGTTCAAGGCTCCCACTAGTCTCCACTAGGTAAAATATTGTGGGTCTCATGCAGGTGGAGGCCAAAAAATACCAACAAAAAAGCCAATCCCCAAAACAACAGCTCTTCCATCACCCCACATTTCTGTCCTCTGAGGTATCAAAGTACAAATTAATGGTGGCTTTATATGCATCATTTTTTTCTACTGCTCATTAAAATCCCTTTGTGAAGTGCACATAAATGATATCATCTAACAATTCCTTTTTTTCCTTAAGCTTTCTCTGAAGTTGTAGGAGGCAGGATTTCCTCTCTATTACATAAGGAGAAGAGGGTGTATTTGCTCTTCTGCTGTTTGAGACTTATTAGCATGGTCAGGTTACTCGAGCCAGGCCCTCTTTCCTGATCTTTTCTTGCAGGGGAATTATTCTTGGCAAGGCTCCAGCCTAACCCAATGGAGGGAAAACCACATAGCATTACAAAGAAAGAGATATAAAACAGATGCACCTCAGGGCTTTGACCGACCACTGAGAGCTTCAGCAGCAGCATAGAAACAACAAATACAAGCTGGTGATGAGCCTCTGAAGTGTGCAAGTACACCCATCACTACTACCATGATAAATTACTACGATGTCTGCTTCATGGGGGTGCAATCTTTTTCCATCATCTTGATGGGAAACCCAATACAATCCTGAAGGCAAGGTACCACACCATACCCCTTCCCAATCAAATTAACAAGGCCCAGTAGCAAAGAGCTGCCCCCTTGTAAAACCCCACCTCTCAGCCCAGACTAAGAGACTGGAAAGTAAAAGCTCCACCCTGTTACTTAGTGTAGGGGAACAATGGGAAAAGTGGTTCTCCTGCCTCCAGCACCTAGTTCAGCCCCCTGAGCAAGATTAAGTTTTCCTCATGTCTTAATAGGAAGAGACTGCTTCAGAGGTTGGCTCAGAAACTTCTCTTTTATAGTGCTATTTATATTTGTTACTCTATAGACATGCAAGTTATAACTTCTTTTATAGTGAAAAGAGTCAATCACCAGAACAACCTCCTAGAGTTTTCAAACCTCTAGCCTGTGTGATTGGACACAGGGATAGATAATTCCATCCAGACTCCCTTTCCCAGGAAAGGCTGGGTCAGATGATATTCTGAGGTCACCTTCAACCTCAGCTCTTCTGTGGTTCTGCAGTTTTTGTGACAAGTGTTAAAGCTTTATTACTTACACTTTTTGCATGTAGAAGATGTAACCACACCAAGAAGCTGCCCAAAGAAAGCAGTAGAAGGAAACAACAGCTTGAATTGCTTGACATCTGAAAGGAAGCAGAGCTGGGCTCTGTGGACCTTAGGACCCACCATCATCTTGACACTTGGTCCCCCTTCTTTAGATAGAGTACAAGTTCTGGCCTTCAAACCTATCAATTTTCATCCAGTCAATTGCAAAGTGTGCTTCCAAGGAAAAGAAAAGTTTAAAGGTCTTCACAAAGTTGCTGCTCACTATTATAAAGCATCACAAAAACCAGTTGGAAAACCTCCAGTGGAAACCATGCTGGGGAAGGTGCACAGCTGATCACTGCCCCTGGCTACTTGCAGACTTTGAAGCACACAGCCAAACTGGAGTTTGCACCTCTAAGATGCCCTGTCTGTCAGTCAGTGTGGCACAAACCTGCCCCACACTTCTTCATGGGATCATCCAGCTGGCACCCTGACAGCCAGAGAAAGCAGTCACAGGGTGTCACAGGAACCATGAGCTCAGTTTATGGCAAGGAGGGACAGGCCTGAGCCAGGTATTGATAAGGAGTGGCAATAGTACTCTTCCCTATGGACCTGGGGTATGGGACAGTTCTAGGGTGCTTCCACCATCCTTGTCCAGAGGAAACATCCTCTGGGGTTGGAAACATGGGGCTACTTATTCTCCACAAAAACACTTGCTGCCTTTGACCTGAACTTGCCCTTTTAATCATGCTGCTCTTACCCCACATATTTCTTTATTTTTTTTTGGTGAGAAGAAGTAGTTGATTCCCTCATTCCCCCTTAGAATGGGGAGGACATGGAGGTCAGATAGAGGGGATGACCTGCATCCCCAGAGATAGGCCAACTCTGACTCTTTGTCAATAAATCCCAGATTTTCTGAACAACACCTGCAAGAAACACTGCAGGTTTGGGCAAACTTACCCCAGGCTTGATACTTCAATCCAATTATGTGTCATGCTCGCCTCCTTGTTCATCATGTTAAGCTCTTCTAAAATTACCCTCTAGTCCTCTGAATGAAAACACCTCGCTCCTTCACTTCAAACACTGTGATAAACATAGATCCTTGTAATATGAGAAAAGAGGGTGAGGACCTTGCTGTATTTCATTATTTTTGCACTACAGCAATGAATTTCAAAATAGCTTAGCAGTAGTAGTCATGCTTACTGATTTAGTGTACATTCCCTTCACTGCTCTCCAGAAATTTAGCACTTCTGGGAACAAGCATGAGACTTTGAATTAAGTTCTTTTTTTCCCCTCTCCTCCCTTCAGCAGGTTGCAATATGACATTTTCTTGCTTTTTGTTTGGTTGAAACATAAGTGAAACGAAAGTCTGCCCTTCTTTCCTTCCTACACAACTGTTCCCTCAATGCAAAGGGCTGGAAGACAGGAGAAGCACAGCCTTCTAGCCTCACCTGGAAAGAAGCAGTACTTTTCCCTGTGGTTAATACCTGAAAGAACAACTCCAAGGGGTTTTAAAGCTACTTGCTGTGACCAGGTCACAAAAACACAAAAAAACTCCAACCAACAAATATCAAAAAAGCAAACCCCAAAGCAAGCCTTTTAACTGGCATTAAAGTCCCCAATACATAAAATTTAGATTCTTTGCTTCTCTTTACACAGTTTTACTGATCTTCTTGACTTGCTGTTCTTTATTTCTAGACTTAAGAAACAAGGTGAGGCAGCTCCTCCAGCTGTATGTACTGCAACAAGACAGTACTCCAACTCCTGAGAGCATCCTGGACTACCTGAGACCAGCCCTGACTGTAAGGAGCCAGCATGAAGGAGCACATTTATTCCTGCACATCAGGGCAGCAGCAAGCAGGTGCCCATTAGCACAGCCCACAAAAGCACCTACTGTCAGGCCAAAGAGCCTTCAGATCCACCTCCACTTGGGTCATAGCTGGAGACTTGAGCAACACATGTGGGACACCCACAGAGCACCTTGAAAACACACCCATGGATTTTGTGAGGCTGAAAGCTGGTGAGCCCCGTGCAGTGATATATTCTTGCCTGGAGAAGCAAGAGGTGAATTTCCCCAGCTGACTGTCTACTGAAGTTGATTTACCTGGGCAAAGATTAGTTTGCAAGTCATTCTGTCCATTCCCAGGGTACACAACCTGAGCTGGGAGTGAGACCACAGAGCTCAGAAGCAGAATGAAGGCAGTTTCTGGCCTCAGCTGAGGCTGTTTTACAGCTACAAATCTCCCCCGACCCCAGCAATGCTCACACAAGCAAGGGGAAATTCCTCCCTGAGTTGCTGAGTATGGCTTTTCCCAACGTATATATTTTTCCTGCATAGTGCTGCTTTTTTCTGTTCCCACATTTATTTTTCCCAGGAAGGTTTTGCAGGCTTGTCTGTGGATACACATTGCTCTCATTTCTTTCCAGCTTCTCACGTTATCACAAATTGGATCAAGAACAGAAAACAATTGCATTGCACTCACCCTGTGTGATTGATGACACAGATATGTGCAATAAAACAGAACAGAAACAAGTACTTCTACCAGGCTCCTTTGAAACTCCAAAGTATCCAGGAGACATTTTACAGCACCCAGCACAACTAAGTGCCTGTTTGCTAGGCTGCACAGAAACTAAGCACCATGCAGTCTAAGGGCAAAAATTAAACAAATTTCCACTCTGCACACACAGTGGCCAGGTTAGGCTAAGGCAGCTTTATTTTATAAGCCACAACATCATCCTGGTTTTTGTAATAGGTGGGCTATCTTGTTTGGAGCTTTTCCCCCCAAAATGCTGAAGTTGCAGAAGTGACAGTTAGCACTTTACTGGAGGAGGTCCTTAAAAATCCCTTATATATGTATATAAAAAATATAAATAAATCAACAAAGTCACTTTTCTTCCAAAACTGGATTATTAGAATTATTCTGAGACTAGAGATAATCTGAGTTTCTATCCCCAGCAGCTCCACTCCAGCTGCTTACCAAAAAAAAAAAAAAACCCAAAACCAAAAACAAAAGAAAAAAAAAAAAGAAAAAAAAAAAAGAGCAAGAGAAAGTGGAGACAAAGGAGGAAGCACAGGATACCTGAACTAGTGAAGCAGAATATTGACAGATGTTAGGCTGAAGCCATCAGTGTAAGATCTCAATAACCCTGCTGGTTTATCATCTGCATTTTGGGTATCAAACAGTGGTGGCTGTGAGATGACAGATGTTTCCTATGAGGGAGCATCAGGCTCCCAAGCAGTGCACAGCAGAGGTATCCCTGGCCACAAATACTGTACTGCAGCACAGGATTTCATATCACTGTCACCATCCTGCTTGCACGCCTGACCTCTGCAACCGCACCAACAAGAGCTCTTATTCAGCATATTATTGATAAAGGACAGAGATAACAGCTCATGAGCACTTCCCCGCCCCACAACATCCCTTTTGCAGAAGCCTAAGAGTCCTCTGCCCCTATTCATTTCCTGCTGGAAGTCTGAGTCGCAGCCAGAGAGAAAAGAAACTTTACTTCTGCTGTAAACTAAATGCCAGATCAGCTGGGACAGGTTTGACATATGAAAAGGAAAGGGCTAGAGTTATTTCAAAATGCTTATTGCAATCTGCATTTCTGTGTCCAGCAGAAAGTTTAGTAAGACAGTCAACCCCAGCACCCTTGACCAATTACACACAAAAAAAACAAAACCCAAACTCCCAGCTTTGCATTAACACCTGAAGTACCATCCTGTTTGCCACACCACCAAGTGCTCAGTGCAGTCAGGACACAAAGCCTGGCACAAGGACAGCACAGCTTCCCCAGGCAGGTGCTCCATGTCTCACATCCCCAAGGATGAGCAGTCCCTCCAGCTCAGGAGATGCCCCATGACCACTCATTAAGAACTGTGTCACCCTTGTGGGACAAGCTGCAGCATTCCACACCTGTTACACAGCCCTTCTCCTGCTACTGCCCCCCAGCTTCTGGCAGGAAAGGCAGCTCTCCACGACATGTTCAAAAGGCTCTTAATGGAGAAACAATCCTTGACCAACCATTAACAGGCCTAAGGTGACTGTGACAGCCCAGCCTCCCCCGCACAGCTGTGTGTACACACACCCCCCTCCTCAGGAGCTCCACTGCCCATCCAGGGTTACAGCAGCTTTATGGAGGGACAGCCACTACAGTCCCAGTGTTATGACTCAAACACAGTTTCACGCAAGAAGTGGGAAACATTTAGTAATCCTGGGAAGGAGTGAGTCCCACTAGGATCACAACAAGACTCTACAGTGCCTCAAAGGCATGAGCCTGCAATCCTGCGTGGAGCTGGGCCTGCAGGTCAGGTGCTGCCTCTTACCTGTTCTCCAGCAGCGTCATGCACACGACCTCCCGCACGCCTGGGTTGTTGGCCTTCTCCATGGAGCAGTTTTGCAGGTTCCACGTAGCCACCCTGAAGACAGGTCTGCCATCCCTCACCCCCCCAAACATCTCCACAGAGGGGCGAGTGGATATGATCTGGGTTGGACCCCCGGGAGGAAAGTCCAAGTCCTCGCTCTGGAGGCTTAGAGAGGTGGGGCTGGGGTGAGGCTTGGCCATGAAGCTGAGGCCACCATTGGTATTTGTTGAAGGGGGCCTGGAGCGCTCTGCAAAAATCTGGTGCCTGATTTTGTCCAGAAAGGAGGAGTTGATGCAGTCCATCCTCACCAGGTCCTCGATACTTTTGAAGGGCCCGTGCTCTTTACGGTAGTCCACAATGCTGTTGGCGATCTTCTCAGTGATGCCACGGATGCTCATGAGCTGTGCCGGGGTGGCCGTATTGATGTTGATCTTGGTGGCGGACAGGTGGTGCTCAGAGGCCGGGTCCTTGCGCACGGAGCTGGGCGAGTGCTGCGCCGAGCTGCCCTTGCTGCTCACGCAAATCTCGAACTTCACCTGCTCCAGTTTGGCCGCCCCCACCCCGCTCACCAGCGCCAGGTCCTCCACTTTCTTAAAGCCGCCGATGTACTCGCGGTACTCCACGATGTTCTGGGCCACCACTCGGGTGACCCCGGGCAGGGTCATCAGCTCCTCCTCCGTGGCCGTATTGATGTTGAGCCTCTCCTGGTTGACGAGGATGTTGCTGAAGTTGCACGCCGCGCTGAACTTGCGGCTGTGGCACAGGTCGGCCGGGTCGCGGGGGATGGAGCGGTGGCAGCCCAGGCTGCCCCCCATCTCACCGCCGCCACGGGCCGCTGCCGGAGCCGGGGGAGCGGGCGCGGGGCGCTGCCGGGGCTGCCTGCCCGCCGCTCATGGACCTCCGCGGGAAGCCGGGGCGGACCGGGCGGCGGCGGGGCAGCTGCGGACAGACCCCGCTCCGCCACACTCGCCCGGTCAGCGGAACACTGCGCCCCGCCGAGGGGCCCCCGCGCCTTTCCTCGTTCTTCTCCTTCTCCTCTTCCTCCTCGGGCACCGCCGCTCTCCGGCGCAAGAAGAGCCTCCGCAGCCGCTGCCCGCCCGGCCCCGCTCCGGCCCCGCTCCGGCCCCGGCGCTCACAGCCGCCGCCGCTGCCCCGCGCCCCGCCGGCGGTAGTAGTAGCTCTGCGGGAGCCCCCGCCCCTCGGCCGGGCGAGGCGGGGCCGCCGCCGCCGCCGCCACCGCCCCCCGGGCGTCACCCGCGCCGCGCCCGCCCCCGCCCGGGCACCGCGGGGACCGGCCCGGCCGGGCAGGGCAGGGCGGGAGCGGCACCACCGGGACTCCCCACGGAGGGATCCCGGCCCCGGCCCCGGCGGGGGGCTCGGAGGAAGAGGAAGGTTGACCTCCTCCTCCTTCCCGCCTGGGCACAGGGGGACTAAGAACGTCCTCAGGGCTGTCGCCTGGGCGCTGAGGGCAGGCTTTTCCCGTCCCCAGGTGGAGGACGCTGAGGTCTCAGGTGTTTAGACGCTGCCTGCAGCATTACTGTCCCAGAAGTTCCTTGGGCTCGTCTCTCTGCATCTGGTGGGGCATAGGTGTGTTTTCAGACCTCTTGAAAGCCTCATCAGTCATCTCCACTGGTTTTGTGCTCCTGCAGGCACTATGCTTTTATGCATTGGGGTAAAGTCTGCATTTTTTCCTTTTTTTTTTTTTTTAATTTAACATCTCAAGCAATTACAAGAGTGCTGAACACACTGAAACTCCCCAGACACAGAATGATGCTTTTGGACACATTAGGTCTATATACTAGGTCTGCCTCAGCCGGGGTGGTGGTCTGCAGCATGCCTAGCCCTACTCTGAGAGTAACCTCATTCTGCAATGAAATCGTGGCTGTGTATTGCTCCTGTGCCTCAGCTGGTTTTAACACAGTTTATTCGTGTGCTGAGAGCCACAGCAGCCCACCACAGCCCATTTTGGTGAAGCCACTGAAATATTTACCCAGTTTCTACTGCATCCAGTCCCATGCTGCACTGTCTGCAATGTTATCTGTAGCCAAATTAGCTCATTTGAAACTAGCTTGACTGTGCCCACACAGGAGTGACTGCAATGTCAATGAATCGAAATATAATCGGTGGGTGTAATTGAAAGGAAGGGGGAACTGAAAGAAAGAGCAAATATATGATTGCAGATGCCAGCTATGTGCCCTGATGCTGCCTTGTGCTGAGTGTCTCAATGTATTTCTTTTAACTGCATAGAATATGGTACACATGTATTTTCGACATCAAGACTCTTGGTTGGCCCTCTAATGAAAATGAAACTGCTTGCAGTAGCAGCTTGTACATGTATTTTTCATGGCAAGCTAATGGAAATGACTTAGGTCCACCTGAAATAAAAAGTTACATGTATTCAGCTTCTTGGCGAAGGAGAATGTGATGTGCTTAAGGCAGTGCAGGCTGCACCAGGCTTTGCCAGGCTCCCAGACTGCACAGGGGCACGGGTGCTTTAACCCTGGCTCCAGATACTCTGCTGCCCATCACACATTTCCCTGCTGCTTGCCCCGGCAGTGGAGTTAGCAAATGATCATTACGGGAATGGCACTGGCTGCATCAGGGCACTGGCTGCATCAGGGCATTGGCTCTCTGCTGGCTGCTAGAGTGCAGAAAGTGCTCACTCAGGTGATTAAATGCTTCCACGTCTGCTGGAAAGTGCTCTGTGTGCTGCGATAGCAGCGGCCAATGCAGCAGGAGTCATGCTGGGCCTGTTCCTGCTGGGACCATACCAGCTCAGAGCTGGAAACAATTAACCATTGAAATGAATATTCTTTGCAAGGCAGTATTATTACAGTAATAGCTCCACAAGCTGTTATCTCAATGGAGAGCACACTCTTTTGCTTTCTACAGCAGGTTGTTTTGCATTGATCTAGGCTCATTAACTAAGTTTTGAAGCTGAAAATCCCCAAAATACATCTGAAGCATCATCTACATTGCAGGCAGCACTAGGTTTTCTGTGTTTCAGAAGAAAAGGCAGGGGCATCTTCAGAAAGAAAACAGATGTCCCTTTTGTCCAGCACTTTCTGTTGACAGCAACTATTCAACATTTCCTGAGTCTGCAGCACCAGATTAACCTGTGAGACTGGATGCAGCTGAGGAAGCAGAGCTCAGAGGGATGTAAAAAGTGTCCCATCACCTAATCCTGAGTATGACCTCATGCTAATGTGAAATGTGGGCTGGGGGGTGGGGGGAGAATGAGAGGATTATCATTCCATTAGCCCCAAACCTGTATTTTTTTGTTCTTGTTGACATTTACAGGAAGTTTGCTGAGATCTGAGTCAACCTTCAGCACATTTCAGGAAAGCACCAAAAGATGTTCAAAGGTCTTGAAAAGTTAAACAGAAAACAAAGGAAAAAGAGATCAATCAATGGCCTGACATCAGTGTTAGACAATCCAATAATTTGAGGCAATTCATTAAAATGAGGTTTAGTCAGTAAATTATTGAAAAAACAATGGCAAAATTATTGACAGCCAGTGTAGGCAACAGAAAATAAATCTCGTGAAACCCAGGTAGGTACCAGATTTTATCTTTGATCCAATCCTGAGCTCAGTGTATGTAAATTTATTCAAGAAGAGATGGATTGATCATGGTCTCCTGGTGATCACTGGCTGGCAGGTAGCATCCCTGGTCTGCTTGGCACCTATCCTGGCAAGGGGCCATGAATCCAGGATTCCTGAATCTCCATCAACCCCAACAGGTTTAGAAGGCTCTGAGACACCGTGGGTGGCTTATTCCTCAGGATCCTCAGCTTGCTGCCTACTGAGCAGCTGGCTGCTGGCCAGGGCTGGCTTAAAAAACCTCTCAGTGACAGCAAAATTGAGTTTCACTGCTCTGAGGGTGTGAATGGGGAGGATCTCACAGGGCCAGGCAGGCTCCAGCAGTGAGAGGTGTGGGGGGACACCCTCAAAATGCCCCTGGGAGCAGCCATCACACTTCTGCAGAGCCTTTTTGTGTTTCACTGGACAGTGTTGCAAAGCAAGGAGCTGGAGAACAATGGTTTTGCCATTGTCCAGCGGCCATTTGTTGATCTTGGACTTGCTTTGCCACTATCCACAGCCCTCCTCAACTGAACATCTCACATCCTGTCCCCCTAAATTGGTAGTGAAAGAGGTTTCTGGACAGCTGAGTGGCACCAGAGCAAGCAACTGGCCACCTGAGAAACATAGGGGAAGGGTTGTGTCACCTGCTTGCCAGCTCTGGAGGTCTCAAATGCCTCTTCCCTTCAGGAATTCTTCAAAGAAGAAAGAACAAAACCAAACATTTTCTATCTGAAGGAGGTTCTGCAGTACTTCAGGCCTATAAATGCAATGTTTAAGGATGATATGGAAGTGCTTGAACCTGATGGAGTGAGAGCAGGTACTGGTGAACCATGTCTTTGGCATAATTGATGCAAAAAATCTGCCTACGGACCAATAGATTTTAAAGGCTAACTTCTTAGCATTTTAAGTTGGTCTTAAAAGAATCTATTAATCTATTTTTGCATGTTTTAACATCCCTCATCTACACTGCAGAGGCTCTAAACAAATAAACTGAGTTTTATGATGAGGGATAGAAGGAGACAGAAGATGTTACTCAACAGAAAAACACAGAGTTTGCCTTCAGTGTTCAGGCAGCAATTGCAGTTCCTACCAGCCCACCATGTGATAGCAGTGCCTTTTCCAGCTCTCACACAGCCTTGGGGGGCTTGGCAATCACACTTTTACACCCTGTGTTTTCAGACCTGCTGCACTGGGCTCTTAACGGGCAAGGGTTCGAAAAGGCAGCTGATTAACTGCAGTGCCTGTGTTCTTATTAAAGGGAGCTATTAAAGTAATTGTTTTCTTTCTGCAAGGACATCTTCAGTAACACTTGTAACAGATGCCCGAGGGAGAAGACAGGCAGTGTTTTTATGAAGACAAGTAATAACAAGTAGGAGTTAGTAATTTCATAAGCGGTGGGACTTACAAAGTCTGATTCTTGGTGGCTCTTTCCTTTTTTGATTTTCTGGTCTTTATTAATAAAACTGAGTCTCCATTAGTGTCTCAGTGGGGTCACTAATCTGGATATCTCTGTTCTAAATGGCCATCAATATTTGTGGCTCTTTTAGAAACTTTGTATTTTCGAGACATTTAACCTTTATCAAATTCGCTTGAAATTAGCCCACGCTCTAATAAAATCCCTGGGGAAGGGATGAGGGGTAGAGCAGCAGAGCGCACAATCACATGAGGTTTTTCTTGGGAATCCAATGTCTATGATGTGAGCTCTTTTTCCTGTAAGGCATTCTATACAGCTGCCAAACTTGTTGCAAAAAAGTGATGTCACCAGTGCTGTGTTGCCAGGTTACGGGTGTCACATCCTACAGAGAAATACAGTCAGAAGGGTGAGCAGAAGTGAGTCATCCTCATACCTTGATTAGGCTTCACTTGGCTTGGACTTGAGTCTGAAACGCAGACCTCTGCCTTCCAGAGGAGATCTCAACCAGAGGCTCACCAGTGCTCAGTAGGACAGCTCATCCTAGAGGGAAACAAAAGGAACCCAAGCTAGAGAACACAATCTCCAGCAGAGTGTGGGATGCATTTTCCAATTTCCATAGACATCAGGGGGGATTTGATTCTCATGCCCCACATCTGAGGTGACTCAGATACCCCTTGGTCACAAGGATAGAAAAGAACTAAAAAATCTAGTCCTTCCTTGACCACAGGCAGACTCATTGAGGCCACGCTTACAGAAGCTTGCTTACTCCAGGCCTCCAGTGGCGGCATCTCCTGAACTTCCCAGATGAGAAACATGGGATGTGGTGGAGCTGTGACCCAGCTAATGTTTTCTTTGAGGCCTAGTCCATCCAGCCTCCAGTAAAAATGCCCACAAATCACTGCTGTGTGAACATGGCACGAGGGAGAGTCAGAATTGGTGACTTGTGAGCCAGGTGCCTAAGCTCTCACCCAGGGCGAGCTGTCTGTGGTTCCACACAAAGGCAAGCATCAAGTGGAAGAGACACAGGCAATGAGATTTTAGGCATCTCAAAAGCCAAGCAGGAGAAGAGGAGAAATAAAACCAATATGCTGGAAAGGGTTGTTAGTATAGCTTTCAGCACTTCACACAGCACTTTGGTCATCAGCAGTTGTACCGTCAGCCCCTCAACTGAATAAATTATTATTTTGCATAATCTGTAATTTTATCCTTTACCTGTAGTTACTAGGTTACCATAATTAATTTTCTTGCTAATAAATTTTAGAGAAATGTGTAAAAAATCCATATAATGTTTACCTTTTACTTTTCAAAGAGTTTCATGACCATTAGTTAACTCATGCATACAGCTTTTCAACTCAGTGATTCTACAGTTACTGTAGCAGCCACTGCAATTCTACCCAGACTTATATATTACTTATAACTTCTGCTGTTTGGGGGGTTTGCTTTTGGTTTGTGTTTTGGGTTTGGTTGGGAGTTTTTTGTTATAAAAACATAAGGGATTAGTCTCTACTCCTTGAACAGTTGTGTTTCAGACCCCCAAATGATTCAGATAGGCAAAATCTGGACTCTTAGTTCTCTTAATTTTCTCATCTATGAGGAGGAGTCAGTCAGGTTTCTGTGTGGTTTACTTGTGCCATGTTTATTTCCTGTCTTTTCCCCTTCATATATATAATTCTGTTTGCTGAGAAGAAAATAAGCCACAAAGTAGAGTCAAACTTTCCCTTAGTCCCAAATTCTCAGAGATCTGCAGAGGATAGAGCCCCACTATAAAACCAGAGCTCTGTTGAGGATCAGATCATTGGTTTATGAAACAGAAAATGTTTTGATTAAGACTTTTCACACAAAACATAGCACACTGCCTAAATTATCATCTCTGCAATGCTCTCCTGAGAAAATATGTCTCTCACATTTCAAGTCCTGTACCAACAATTAAAATGGTTTAATGGCTTCAACCACTCCCAGCAGACTTTGAACTTCTCTGAGGAGCCTCCCTGACAAGCAGCACAAGTTGCCTCGTTGTTACAACACCTTCAGTGAAAGCTCGATCCAATTCCCATGAAGACAAAGGAAAATGCCCAGAATGATTTAAAAGGCTACTGTGTTGATTTAGGCGAGCAGGAGGGCCTGCACTGTTGGTGGAATTGACTCGTGTGGTTCTCTGTCTGAGAGCCAGATTTATTGAAATGAAAGCATGCAGGAGGAAGAACAGCAAGACAGTATAGAGGTCTTCCTCTAGGAACAGGTCCTGTAGGATGGCTGCTTGGAGGAGACAGCTGAGCTCAGGTCAGCAGCATCTGGGGAATGGGCAGCAGAGCATCTGAGCAATGCTGGACCAGTGGAGGACAAGCAAGCCCCTGAGCACCTGGAACTGAACACCACTGAGCTAATTAAAACCAAACCGAAGGACCTAGCTTTGATCACTGGAAAGACCCTGGCACAAATAAGGATTTTAAGTCCTTGGAATGTAATTAGCTGTTCAAAAAACCCCACCAGCATGGCTGTACCAAACTCACTTTTTTCTTTGATGGGATGACTGACTTGAAGGATAGGACAGAAACAGCTGATTAATGACAGAGGGTGTGGGAGACCATATACTTACAAAGCTTGTGGGTGGAGTCAGAAAGCCTGCAAGGACTTGGGTGGGTAGGTTCAAAATTCAAGAGCCAGAGGGCAAAATGGACAAGATGAATTTTGGTAGAGACCTAGGGAGGAGAAATCAACATCATTCACTCAAATTGAGAATACCTGAGTCACAGATGGGTCAGGAAAGGCTCAAAAACATAAATAAGAGTCATCAGGGTGGCCCATTAAGTAGAGACCAAAGTCTGTTTCTAGCTTATCTCACTAATTCCAACAGCATGATTAGGAAGATAGCTGTGCATTGACACAGCTGCACTCAAGAACATGGTGCTTAGAGCCACCATGCCAAAGTATTGGTGAATTGCTGCCAGATGTCATACACATTGCAAAAATCAGAGTTCTCCCAAAACAAACCCCACAGCCCTGAAGTGCTTACTATTTTAAGGCTAGATACTAGTCCTTGCTTATGCTTAGTAATGTGTACTCTAATAATTGGAAACACAGGAACTCTGAAGTTCTGCTGGACAGGAATTAAGCTTACATATCCTGGGGTGAGGGGTTTGCTGCCTAAGTAAAGGTTTAAAGTAGGTAAGATGTTAGAGTATTCTTTTTACTGTGTGTGAGGTTTTAGCTGAGGTCACATCCACAGCTCCAAACCTTGTTCCAGCCAAATAACAAGTTTTGGAGAGACTTTTTCAAAGTTTGAAGAGACGTGAGAAAAAATAGCTGTCACCATGTTACACAAGCTTTTGCATTACGTCAGAGCACGAGCTCCCCACACTCTGCAGGCCGCTCATTCCTGCTCACCTGGTGTGTGCTCACCACCATGACTCACCACAAAAACAACTCAGCACATCTTGGTTGGCCGTCATTTCCATGCAAACACTCTTCTGGGTATTGTGGGATGTCTGTTTTTCCTGTGGATGGATTCTCAGACTTTGCTGTGGTTCGGGAATGGCTCCAGCACCTCCTGCTTCAAAAGTAATCTCACCAGGTATCCTGAAATCAGGTTCTAATCCTTCTCCCAAGTGTCCCAAAGCATGCAGTTGATTAATTCTGATTTCACACCACATATAGCCATGTCACACACACGCATTCTTGCCAGCCAGTAAATGAGCCACATTCTTCCTGCGTTACTCATGGAGCATGTCTCCTTTAACCTGTGCACTTGCAACTATGGCATGTGGGGTGCTCCTCCCATGACTTAGGGGATGTTCTTGTCACCTGACACTGCAAGGTGCTGGGCATTCCTGTCCTGATACCTACCAAGTGACATCAGGGAATGCTGGTAACCCACCAGCATCACTCCTAAGACAGGACAGAAGGAAGACAGGACACTCAGTGGGGTCAAGCTCAGAGAAATGCTTGGATGAATGACTCACTTAAGCTGACTAAGGCCCATCCCAAAAGTGCATGTTGCTGACTCTGACTGTTTCTGACTGTGCGTGCACACATGCAAACTGTGGCAATCAAACACCTTTGGGAAGACAGCTGCTGCTCCTTCAGTTTATGTACCATATTGCCATCCCAAACTGGATGAGAACTCACTCCACACTTAGGATTGACACTTAGGGCTGTCTGCAAGGTGGTGTTCCATGGGCTAGTGTCTTGGGCTTCAGAGTGTCAGGTATCTAGTTTGGATGTGCCGGTTCCCTTGGTCAGCCTGACATCCAGCATTGCCTTGGCAAAGTCACGAGGCTGTCCACACACAGTTCACCCCTTAGACCATTAGATTTGCCAGGTATGACTTACCTTAACCAAGCAAGCAATTGTTACATGCACTGTCACCTCCATACTGCACAAGGATGGGGAGACTGATTTTCACCAAACCAAGTCATCACTCCTACTATTTATTTTTTTCACCTGCAATTTTCTTTCATGGTGTTTCACTGCTTGCCATTGTTACTCCTACTAGTATAGGACAGAAGGGTTTTAGAAAGGTGGGTTAAAAGAGAACCAACAGGGGTCTCCATGTATTTAGAGAACTTCAATACAGTAATTATCCATCACACCAATTGGAGTTTGCAGGTTTCTAATGGCTGCTGGTGAAGCTCTGTGAGGTCTTTGGATCTGAGCCTGCCATTTCCACACTGTGCACGAGGATCTGCCATCTGCACTGCCCTTGTTGAGTCCAGCCCTCTCTAGTGTGATGGTGACTAGCTGGAGAGTGGGGGATTGCCCACTGTGAGAAAGGGTATCAGCATGTGGCCTTCACAGGGGCTGTTTGGGACAGGCAGCCATGCACACTAAGAGCTGGCAAGGACACTGAACTGCATTTGCATCAGTCAATCTTGACACCACCTGCTTCTGAAAGGGCTGATTCTTCCAAAGACAAACACTCGAGGCTTCTCACCACCTTTGCCATAGGTTGAAAAGAAATGGGGAAGGAGTTTTGCTCTGCCTGTATTCTCTTTTCTCGATATTTTTAGATAAGGTGACACAAACTTACAGATTCCCTTTCGATTCAAGCTAGTCATTGTTTAAGGCACAATGATAACTCTGTATCACAAGAAACAAGTCATGAAAGAAACATTGTCAGAGAAGAAATCCTTCGAGTCAGAAAGGCACTGTGTTTTGTCCTTCATTAAGCTCTGAATTTCATTTGGTTTTGCTGGGTGGAGGCTGTGGCAGGGACAGTGTTGAGTGCACTGCCCAGCAAAAACATTCCACCAACTCACTGCAGGATCATAAGTCGAAGTGGATACCAGAGACAAATTCTCTGCAGTGTTTGCAAGTCCCTCAGCAGTGGCAGGGACATTCTTCCCCTTGGATTTCAGGAAGGGTTAGAGATTCCCAAGAGATCAGGCCAGGCATGATGCATGAAAACAAATAGGCAAGACAAGAATTTGTGTCAGCATAAACCAAATGGGGGAAAAACACAACAACAACAAAAAAAAACAAACAACAAACAAAAAACCCCACCCAAACAGAAAACTGTAAAAACCATCTGTTTATATAAAGGTCCAGACAGGTTTCTTTCACATGATTCAGGAATTTCACAGTGCTTCCTCTAACTCATATTTTTAAATGAAAATGTTCAAAACATTGCATCAAGAAGTTTCAAATTCCAGAGCTGAAACATGCAATAAATAGTCAACTATAATCTTGGTTTTAAATGTTAAAATAAGCTTTAAAACAAACAAACAAACAAGCAAACAAATTAGAAAATTGGAATATCCCAACAAAAATTCCGTTATTAGCATAATTGCTCTTGCTCCAAGTTTTGGATGTTTGTGATGTCAAACAATTGCTCTAAGCTCATTGTTAAAAACAGCCCCCAGACTTTTAAGGATTTTTTTTTTCAAAACAGCATGAAAAACCTGTAATATTTGACTGATTTACGTTGTTAAAGGAATCATCTGTAAGGGTCTTCATTCATTATAGTGTGTCACTTTGTATGGTCAGATATTTAATGCTGACATATTTTAATCTCTGGACAAAGTACAGAGACTGCTCACAGATAAGATATCCAACACTCTCCAGAATGTCTTCCCAGCTGCCTCTGACTTCATTTCACAGCTCCTTGACTCATATGGTGTCACCACAAGAGACTTATACTCAGGTCCATTTAATATCAAGGAACAAATTATCCAGGAGAAACCATTTGCTTTGCTTCCCACCTTCTGTGCCACCAACTCACCTTTCCCTTGGCATCCACCCCTGATCCTCAGAGTTATTTATGCCCTGGAGCTAGCAGTGGCAGAGGAGCAGCAGCAAAGCCTGAGCTGGATGAGGAAGCATGGGATGGCACAATAATTTCTCTGGGCACGCCAGCATGCTCCCACTTTTATCTCCTCTTCACAGCTCTGCTCAAAGGCTGTGCCAGCTGACTGCTGTGGCGTTTTTTGCTCTCCCTGTCAGGGAAGAGACTCCTGCCTATGCCTCTGAAGCATTAAAGCTGTGTTGGGATTCAAATTCAGTGCTCAGATTGCTGAGATGGAGGAGTCCCTTATGCCTGGATGCAAGAGGAGAAAATCCATTACTGCTAACCATGACCTGGCTATTAAGAGTAATAGAATTAATTTTAACAGCATTAAACTCCTGAAATATCTTAAATTTCAGCAGAAAATTCTGAGTGATCTTTCCCCTGTACATATGCCCATAGCAGTGGTGCAGCCCAAGGGCAGGAGTCCAGAGAACCTGAGGAATCACCATTCTTGGAGATATCTGAAGCACAGCTCTTTGTGGTTTCCAGTAACTTTGACCACTAGGTCGACTAGATGATCTCCCTTTTGACCTAAATTATTCTGCAGCTTTGTAGAAAATGGTGGTCTTGGACTTGCTGGCATGATAAATAGGAGCTCGGGGAGGATTTGGTAAGCTGCAGAGAGCACAGATATTGAGAGAGAGAAAAGGGAATAGATCAGGGGTTGTATGGCATTGATAGTTTCATATCCATTCTTTGCAGATCCATGGGGATAATCATCCCATTTTAAACAATAAAGTGGCTTACAGCTGTATGGTTTGGGGTCTTTTTAGTTAAAGAAGATATGCGATCTAAGCTGGATCAAAAAAAAAAGAAACAAGCAGAAAATCCTCATCCATCTGTTCTCAAATAATTAAGATTTGTTTCTGATTCTGATTCTGCAGGAAGGGATATAGTGTTTTGTTAATACTGTAAGAATAAAATCCACACGTTCTGAACCAAAGCTCTGTTGAAATAGTCCAGAAGAGAGACTCCCTAGTCAAGGGAGTCACCTTCTGTGGGAGGAGAGGTACCTTCTCTGAAAAAGGAGAAACAAGGCAGCTTGCAACCAGCAACATCACAGAGCTCTTATTCTGCTCTCACTCTGCATGTTATATGGGGTTAATTTTAAGAGAGAGGAAAAAAAACTGCAGGGCTTCCTTAGCCAAACAGGGAGAAGTTCGATCTCTTCAGAACAATGGAAGCAAAGAGAACTCAAGGGAATTATTCATCTTGTAAATGGAATTTGATTTTCTAATGCGAAGAGCAGGCTTTAATTACAGCAAATTGAAACAATAGAACATTTCCTTACTAAAAAGTTGGAGGGCTTTTTGTTGCTATGATTACTATGTGAAGGGCGTGTTTGTGCTTAGAAGCCCCAGCAATTATAGAAAGGTTTAACTTCAGCCAACTACTTTGTAGAAGTTACCATAATTGACAATGGGAGTGTTTTCCCGTAACTTACTGCTCTTACAGACCAAACACCAATACCATGATGTGTGATGTACTACATTGGAACAGAAGGGGACAGATACCTCTGGGATTGGGAAAGAAACACTTTCTTCATTGGAAAGCATGGCCCCAAAGAGAAGCAACACAAAAGGAACTCCATCTGCTACAGCAAATGGAATTTCCCATCCCTCAGAAGAAATATATCAAACACTTAAGTCACATTATAGTTCTACCCAGTACTACATGAAACATCCTTGCTAGCTCATGGTCATTATACTTGTTAGCACCTAAAAAAGAAAAAAAATCTATTTTATTGTATTTTTTATGACTAGTTGCATTACTAGGATAGCCCAGGGCTCAGTAGATATGATATGATAGACATGATATGATATGATATGATGATATGATATGATATGATATGATATGATGATATATGATTGATACATAACACTCTGGTCAGGTGTTCAGGTTTAAAATGTTTATTTTAAAGTTTATTCCATAGCCACACTCCCATCATGTGCTGGGGCCACATGTACTGGTTGCTGGCATCACTTTTGGAAACAGAGGTTCCAAAACTTGAGGAAACTGAAGGAAAAGAAGAAATTCCCACACTACTGTGAGACTTTCTGAGTATGACAAAAATTCATGCTGTGTTTCTTAGAGGCTGCAGTCACATTAGAGCTTAATTACATTAACATTTAATGCTTAAAAATGTCAGGAAAGGACTAGGGGGGAAAAATAAATCAGAACTCAGAGACAGATGAGATGCGTACAAGTTTAAATACTGGATTTGGATTCTCAATGAGGAACTGTTACCATTATTTTTGCCTCATGCCAAACTGTAAACAAAAACTTAGTGCGTTTAATCTTAAAATGCCCCCACCTACTCCTTGCTAAAGTAGTTGAAGCTAACCAAATTGAACTACCACTTCAAAATGATTTTGTTCCCTGAAATGTTGTTTCATAATGAAAATTGTGATGGGGATAAAGCAGATCATGCTCTTCTGTGGTCTCAGGGCTATCAGCCACGCTCCATTTAGCCTTAGCAGTCATCTGAGCAGGAGCTTCAGTCTCTTTTACAGGGAGTAGATGTGCTCAGAGCTGACTTGGCAACTGATGCTGCGCCTGCATAACAAGGAGTGAGTCTAGAAGGCTGCTGCTCATGCTCAGCATCTTGTTTCTTGAGCCATGTAGCTCAGAACCTTGTGACTTTGGGAGACTGGTGCCTGTCAGGCTGAGGGGAGACTGAGCATACAGCCAGTGCATCCAGCTGAGAGAATACAGAATCTCTACATGGGGACAGTCCCTGCTAATGGAAGAGGATCTATGCTGCCATTCTTTTAGTCACGAGATTTCTCGTCACCATGGTATTTTCTGAAAAATCCTCTTTGCCCAGGATTTTCTCTTGGGAAGCTGAGAGGCCTCAGAAAAGAATGAAAACAATAATTATCTGATTGCTTGGGAATGTGGGCTGGAGATCATTTACCAACAGGTGCATCTTTGATTGGTTCCATGTAAATTTTTAAAATTAATTAATGACCAATCACCATCAGCTGTGTTGGACTCTGAGGAGTCAGTCACGAGCTTTCATGATCATTCTTGTTTAGCCTTCTGATGTATCCTTTCTCTTTCTTTAGTATAGTTTTAGTATATCATTTCTAGAATAGAATAGAATAGAATAGAATAGAATAGAATAGAATAGAATAGAATAATAAATCAGCCTTCTGAGAACATGGAGTCAAATTCTCATCTCTCATCTCATCCTGGGGATCTCACAACACCACAATTTCTCCTATCAGTAGCTGTACAGAAGACTGATCCTGGTTATCTACTTCATAAAAGCCAGATGGAGTATTTTTCAGGCTCTTATTGAGGAATAACTTGGGATTTTTTGTTTTTTGTTATTGTTTCAGTTTTTTAAATTATCATCCCCTCAAATATTAGTGAGGATTCCTACAAAGTATAAGTTGTGCAGTCCTAGAAAGTCCAGTAAAAGCCTGTGCTTTGTGTTATTTGCTGAATGATTCTCCAGTGGGATCACATTGCCAAGAACTTGGGATTTCATAGCAAAGTGAAATTACACATTAGAAGAAAATGCTCATAAAATATGTTAATTTTTAATGACATTTAAGACATTAAAATACCACTCAGAGCTTTGTCTCCTCACTTCTGTGCCCAGTCTACTGCTACTGTAATGATCCCAAGGCTGGGAACCTGAAGAAGAGAGAGGCCTCAGTGTCTCTCTGTTAGTGAGATTTCAGGGTTTTGATCTCTTCATTTAAAAAATTACTTTACAGTAATGGATAATAATGAAAGTAAAGTGTCTGAAAGATTTGAGCATAAATGTTTTTGAGTGGGGCCAAGGACTGTATGGCTCATGAGCCTTCTCACCATACATAAAACACTAAGAAGGTTCTCTCTCAGACTGTGGCAAGCAGGGCAGTGGCCTGAGGTCTGAGGCAAACGAAGTAAAGGATCATGAATCTCTGAATATAGCCAGAGGGGTTGTAAAGCATCACACAGAGCATTTAATCTCTCCTCTCTTCTAACAGCAAGGTTCAGACATAATATGTGGGTATCCTGTGTGTCCAGGATAGGACATGCAGGGAGAAACCCTTTAGGAAACTACCAGTGAAGGTATTTTCCTGGAGGTTTCTGATGATCTCAAGCCACATTAACAAACTGCTCAGAGGCACTTGCTCTGCCTGATCCAAAAGGAGCAGGTCTGAAAAATGAAAAACTAACCATGTGGGATTGGAAATCATTTGCTGAGGTCCTTTCCCCAATCTTTCTAATTTACGTGCTTAAAGAACATCACAGAAATCTTTCCTCATAGCACCTTTGTCACAATGAAAGTGTCATTAAGCTCTTTTTACCACTGAAAAACTGGAGAATAAAATAAAATGCCTGAAGTCTCAGAGCTTGATCTGTCCCAGGCTTTCCCCTTGCCCCTGGAACAAATGCAACATACAGACAACACTGTGTAGTCAAGCTGGGAAGGATAGAAAATTGGAACAGCAATTTGTTTTGAGAAACACCATTCGGGCACTGCATTTATCCTGCATGAGTCAAAGCAAATATTTTCCTCCTTCAGTACCCTCTCCTGCCAGCTCACCAATTTTTCAAGACAATATCCATAGAAAGGTATTTCTGTATGCACATGAAAATTAAATGTCATTGTACTGTAATGGCTTGTGGCATGGACATATATTGCATTTAAATCCTTGCTCATGATGGTTTTATTTCTGGACTGTGAAATCTTGGCCACCTGACTCTTAGATTAATATATTAACAAGATAAAATTATATACCACAAGGCTTCTTAGATAAAAAGCTTAGCTATGCAAGGGCTTCTTATCCCTTTTATCCTTTGCTGTGTCAGAATGAATTATAGCATCTAACTTCAGCTAAACCCCCTATTCAATACTTAATGCTCAACAGATAGGATAACATTTATTTTGTTTCGGAGTTTAACTAGATGAGGTGACATGTAACAGAATGGAGCACAGACACTGCAAAACAGTCTCCTGCAGTGTGACAAATTGCAGAGTATAAAGGAGTAGTGCAGAGGCAATTAAAAATGGAATATACCCCTGGAAGCTGGCATGCTGCAAACCCATGATTAACCCATGATTAAAACTCAGCCAAGCTGAGTCTTCAGCAATGTTTGTGCTCACATCTAACCATACAGCAGGACGTGATGGGAAGTCCAAACAAGGAGAACTTGGTCTGGTTCTGTGGCAGTGGTTATTTTTCTGTAGAAGAAAAAGGGTCACCCTATACATCACCCTTCCCTTCCTGTGCCATTATTCATGCAGTCATTCAAAATCATGCAGTGTAGCTGAGTAAGCTGGAAGATCTTGTTTGTGCTGAGACCTCCTTCTCCATGCAATAAAGTTTGCAAGCAGCTGCTCATTTTGCAGAGTATGCATAACCCCACTGGCTTTAGTGGCCTGATGGTCCTGCATGCATGCTTGTGTTTCTTTAGGTGGAAAAGGGCCCCTTCACATGTCCCATTTGCCTGGCTTCTAAGAGACTGCTTGACCTCAGGAACATGACCTACAGACTTGCAGGAGCTGGGATTGTCAGCAGTGTCCTTTAAGCCTAGCAATGCATTCAGCAGTTGGCCCTGTCCTCTGGAAAAGATGATCTATACTGCAGCTACAAAAGGCAGCTGGAGCAGTGGGACAGGTGGATTGAAATATATAAATTAAAACTTTAAAATGGACATGATAATAGAGCAGGAAAAATGTTATTCCTTCTCCTAGCTTAGACTGGAGGGTAGCAAAGACACTTGGCAAAGTCCACTTAAAAAACATGCTAAGACAAAGAGTTAAGATGGGCCTAACTCCGAGTTTCACATCTATTACCAAGGCATTGTATAGTCTTGTTCAGCAACTAAGTTATCACATCAAGGCACTGAAATTAGTCACACAACAGAACACTGTAATTCACACTGTCAAGGCTATTTTTATTCACTTGGAGCTGTTTTTATAGACTGACATAATTGGACAACAGGTATGACAAGCCTTTACTGTGATCTTATCTTTACCAAGCCTATTTTGTTGTCTTCACCTTATCTTCACCAAAATTTCTATTTTATTGTAGGAGAGGTTGAAACACAGGGCTCTGACAAACAACCCAGCACAAAGGAAGTCTACCTACCTCATTCATGGAAATCAGGGGCCACATTTTTCTTTCTCTGAAGCTAACACCAGTCCCACCAGAGCTACCTTATTGTTAAGACAAGAACTGTAGTGATGTTTCATACTGGACTGAAAACCAGTTACAAACACAAGACATGAACAATAGGGAAGAAGAAAGAGGAGAAGAAAAAAAAAGATGAGAAAAAAGAATACAATATATTTTTTATCTAAATATTCACCTTTCTGCAAGCTCTTGACGCAGGCAGCTGGCTTTTGTTTCCACTTTCACCTTCAAAGTCCATCTGCAGACCTGACCACACACAGCCACAGATCTTTAGAGCACATGTCATGTCAGCACAATAGGATTTGTTAATTTCTTAACCTTACCCCTTGCATGAGGTTGGCCAGAGAAGTTGTGGATGCCCCAACCCTGGCACTGTTCAAGGCCAGGTTGGATGGGATTTTTGAGCAACCTGGTCTAGTGAAAAGTGGCCCTGCCCTTAGCAAGGGACTGGAATTAGATGATCTTTTAGGTCCCTTCCAACCCAAACCATTCTCTGATTCTATGTTAGCCCACACAGCTCATCTTTACTGAGTCAAGCAATACCCCAAAAGAGCAGGAATTTGTCTGGACTTCATCATTAATAGTATGCTTAATGGCAACTTTTTCACAGTGCTTCCCAACTTGCAGACAGATTGACTTCTCTCGTTGGCCTCATCATGGAAATCGTTAAGATTTAGCCTCATTTCACTCAATGAGCAATTCTAGCAGAGAAATTGAGAGTTCTGCAGCCACACAAGGCCACAAACACTGCTGCTTGGCACAATAGACTGTGCCTCAGCAAAGCTGCACCTACAGGGGCATAAAGTCACCAAAATGAAATGAAAGATTTACTGCCTCCTGATTTCAGCCTGGTCTGAAAAAGCAGAAAAGGAAACCTTTGCAAACCATTCCCAGATTTGCTCTGAGAGGTTCTGCTCAAAAGCAGCTGGCAGCCTGAGGCTTAAAACCCACATTGATTACAGCTGACCTGTGCTGCGTTAGAAAACCTGATGCTTAAAAAAGGCAGCAAGTAGCTGCATTCCATGTCATTAGGAGATGTTTTCTCTACAGAGCGCTAATGAGCTGGCGCAGCTTTGGCTTTCAGTGGGAGCTCCTCGTCTTCCTGAGACTGCCTGACAAACTTCCCCAGGCACAGGCTACTTCTTTGTCATCCTTCCTACGGTGTTTAGCCCTGGCCAGGAATAATGCAGGCTGCTAAAACATGAATAAGGAAAAAAGCATATCCCACTGTGCTGCTGACACCGGCAGAGCTCGCTGCCTTGTGGCGAACGAGGCGATAATAATTCTACCAGTCCTGATGGGGATCACCGAAATGTCAAGGCTGATAGTTGCCCTTTCCCTTCTGACATGATCATTAGGAAATAAATTACTGAGCCACTTAACACCTCATTAGGAGTTAAAACTATGTATTCAGCATCTCCAAGTCGAGTTTTCAAGCAGCTTGGGTGTTTAACAGCCAGCTGTTAAGTTAGCTCTGAAAGTATACAGCAGGGAAGCTTTTCCTTTAAATGTCTCCAAATCCCAGGCAAACTATGTTTTCCATTCTCCCGGCTTAACTGTACTGGTTTGGGATGTATAGTCTGTCTGTATTTATAAATAACCCACTTTGTTTACCAATTCTTTTAAGTATTTTCAGGAAAGGAAGGGAAGGAAGAAAACTAGGAATATTGCAATTGCCAGTCTGCCCTCATTAACCCAGTAATTATTGCACTGTAATTCAATTATTTCTTGTACTCAGTTCCAGATAAGAAGACTGCAAAGGCAATAATAGCTTCAGAAGTTTCCTCTTCTCTTTTTGTTCTTTTTTGCTTTATTCTCTAAGGCTGTTTTTCTCTGCCTCTGCATCGTTCCATGCTTCTCATTATGATATACAGGGAGCTTGCTGCTGTGCATTGAATCAGAGCTAAAAATAATTATCTTCCTTTCCTTTTGTAGCTTTAGATTGTTTTAAAACCAAGATCTGTTGGCATTTGCATGGTGCATACACTCTGAAAGCTAAATAAGTTTTATCTTATTTTGTGCAAATTAATAAAATTGGCAAACATGTTGTGACCTATTACTGGTAACTATGATGCTTTAATACCCAAATCTGTGATGACTCAAGACAGTGTCAGAGCAAATGCTTTGAAGTATAAACCAGCTTTTGATGCTCTTTGCTGTAGCAATGGAGGTAGGGGGCACAAACACAGAGTTCCCATGTATGGAACTCTTCCTACCAGAAGTATGAATCGTGCAAAATGGTCAGGTAAGGATGGAGTTTCTAGGTGGGACCAGCTTCCTTCTGCCTGGGGCAAAAATCACCTGTCAGTCTGGGCTGCTCTGTGGAGGTGCAGTGTTTTGGGCTCAACATCACCTCTCATCTTCATGGGTTTGTTGTGACCAGAGGTGCAACCACAGCGGCATCTCTGAGGGTGAGGGCACAGAGCTCTTCCTCCCTGTGGTTTCACTGCAGTGTCACATCTTCCCTCTCCTGTAAACCCAAGGCTATGGCTTGGTTATGAAAACACAGCTGTCATCTACCACAGGGTGTTTTTCTGTCACCCACAGCATTCCCTGGCTCAAAAGTGTGTCATTTGTTCTCCATTCAGCTTCACATGCAAGTTGGATCATATCCAAAGGCTGCCACCCAATTCATTTGCTAAGGGGTCTTCTTTTGCTGACAGATCCGAGAACAGATTTGAGTTGAAGAAAAGTGACTCTAACCTGCTACTAGGAAGGGGGGTGAGGATGTGATGTTTAAGTACAGCTCCTCCTTTTTAAAAAAAGCAAGCCTCAGGCTTGGTTGATGTAATTTCCTCAGTCAGTGTATGTTGGACCAAACTGCTTTAGAATTGTATCTTGAGCCCAGCTGTAAAGCAAAAATTATTAATCCTTCCACTGCTTTACAGAGAACTGCATTTCAGAGCTTAAGAGCTTTCCTTACTTGAGTGGTATATTCCTCCTCCTGACACACACACTCCCACATAGCTCATCAGAGCAACTGAGGAGCTGCTGCACCAAAATCCTACTTTATAGACCAAATGGCAGCTACTATCCTTCCTCTGCTTGGTGTTCGAGTCTGTGTCCCTTAGATTTGGGAAGCTCCAGTGTGTGCGCCAGATCCCACCACAACAGCCAGGTGCTGAGACTGGACCTGTGAAGGGCCATGCACCAGAGCAGATGAAGCATCATGCTCCACAGATCAGCTCCAAAAATGGGGAAAATATCTCTGGTTTCACCCAGAGGAGCTGCATGTAATCTCAATGCATTTATCTTGTTCATAAGCTGGCCTCTTCTCAGGGAAGCCAGGATGTTTTGGGACCTGCATGAGAAGGGGGAACTTCCTACCTGATCTCACTGATGTCTCTGTAATGGGAACAAAGTGCATTTGGATAGTGCAGCAGGGCTTTTTGGTCAGCCAAATGGCTACTGCCTTATCTCTTGTGAGCACTCCAGATCCAAATGGATGGAGGAAGAAGAAAATGAAGAAAAAGATTTTTTATTTTTTCCAAAAATAAGCCTGGGAGAACTCTCCAACTCCCAAGAGTGATTAAGAACTGGTTTATAACAACTGTTCTCAAAGCCAAATCTTCCATTAGCCTACCTCTCCCCAGAGGCTTTTCTGGGGGATTATTTTTGAGTTCCACCACAGTTACAAATGGATAAACCAAGTCCTTGCAAGCAGTGTTACCTGCCCCAGCAAGAGCATTTGGGGGAAGCATAACCCAGAAGAAGAAGAAGGGGTGGTAGATTCTGCTGGGCTTGACTTAAGTCAGGCTGAGTCACCAGAAGGGATGACAAAAAGCGGATGGAAATGTCTTCTTCAGAAAGTTTTTGGAAGCTACCAAGGTCTTCTGAGACAGCCTCAGGCCTAACTCTGTGTCTGAATTCAACATCAAAGTCTGTTTCAGGCAGTGCACATCTTTGGGTGCAATGTGAAGTTCTCCTCAGTGCCATGTTTTTTCTCAAGGGACACACAGGACCATGTTAGCATACTAATAAATGTCTTTTAACATTGTGTTTCCAGAAGGTTTTAACATCCAGCATCAGGAATGGGAATGGCTTATCTTGCAAAGGAACAAGAGGGACGGATGCCTGCTGCTGTCCTTGGGGCGAGGGGGAGTCTGTTCCACTCCTTGCCTTCAGTCCTGCCTTGGCAACAGTGAAGGAAATTATTCTTCATGTTCTGAAACTGCAGACATTGACTTACTTTGCAGATTTTCCTTCATGCTTGGCAGCAAGCACCAAGGACTGGTGTGAAGAAGAGAAACTAGGTCTGGTGACAGCAGCCTGAGCCTTTTAAGTGGTGAGAGCTGCTTTTCCCAGAAAGTCACTGGTGACTTTCTAAATGACCTTGGCATGCAGTGGTGTGACAACCCAGCTGACTGGTTTGCTACAGCAATGTCATTTCCAGGTTTACTGCAAGGAAATCAGAGAAGTCCAACACCACATTCTTCCCAGAGAGGGGATGGCCAAACAGGACTCCTGCTGATTTTCCTGTGCATGGTGGACTGTCACCATTTAATACACCCCAGCTCTCTTATCAGTCCTGCAAGTGTGTCTGTAGCATTTGCAGTACATCCAGCAATGCTGTAGAGCAGCAGGATTATCCTGTAGGGATGGGTGAATTTCTCTGACCACATTTCAGATCTCCTCAGGTATTATGGATTGGAAAGTTTGTCTTAGATTCATGCATTTCTAGGGGTGGAATTAAAAAACAGTAAACAGGAAGAAAATAATGCAGGGAGGGAATGGTAGCCAGCCTTTGAAGCCAGCAATATAAAAATTATTATGAAATTAGAAGCTGAGATGGGAAAGAGAAAGTTTAGTAAGTCCCTAGCAGGCTGTGCCTTGTAGAAAATACATTGGCTCTCGAAGGAAGAGGGAAGATTACTTCATCTTTGGATCATTATCTGCTCCCTAGCTAGAGCACACTTTCAGTCTAGATTAATGGATCACCCTAGAAACCTGAATGTAACATTTTGAAAGGTGGGTAGATTTGCAAACCTCTTCAAAAAGCAGAGCAGTTTGTAAAGCTCTGTGTTCCTCAATATCTACTCTCGGTACCAGAATTTTGGGAAACTGCAGCAAATGACACCAGGCTTTCACCATAGAAGACTCACTCCTTTTTTTCCTTTTATTAATGTTATTTTTAGAGTAGTTCTGAGACTATTGCTTATCAATATCTGCAGTCCTGGGCCAGCTTGCTCCCTCAAGGTGTGCTGACCCATGGCAGTGCTGCCTGCCTACTGCTCTAAAGTCACATGTACTTTCTGGGCACTCCTTCACCCTGACAGGGGAATGCAAAACTCAGGCAGATAGGTTTTTCAGGTGGAAAACTGAGTTGTGGGGAACTGAAACATCTTGCTTTAGGATATTCAGCTAGTCAGGGGCAGAAGTGGATGTCAAATCCCAGGCTTTTCAAGACCAGGTCAGTGTTTTCTGCTCCGAAATGGAACTTGCTTCAGGAGAGCCAGATGTACTCATTCCTCTGCTTGGGACCCTTCAGCAGCACAGCCCTTCCCATCTCACACCAATCCTGGGGCCACACAGGATGGAGAGGGACCTCAGACCTGCTTCTTTCTCCCAGTCTCTCCTCTGGTGAGTCCCTGGCCCAAAACCCTTCTCATCTACCAAAAAAAGAAAAATGCTATTTTATGTTCCTGGATAGCAGGAAATGAGCATGCTGCCAAAATCACTGCTATGGTACAGCACCATCCCAGGAGGCAGCCAGCTCCTGTCAGGGGAAGTGCTCTGCAGACACAGAGGGATGTGCTGCCCAGGATTGCATGGTGGCTTTTGGCAAGGCTGCCAATGATGGGCTTTCCAAAATGATTTCCCAAAACTCCTCCTCCGAGGAGTGAACTGAGAAATAAACTCTCATTCTGTTCAAAGACATCCATTAAATTCCCATTTAAAAATGTCTTTGGATGTAATTCAGCATTAACTGTAAACATGGATTCTTGACTATGTGAATATTTTATTATTTCCATTAGTCATCTATATTTTTAGAAATAGAGGGCATAAAAGATTGAAGCAATTTTGCTTCAGTTCTTCCATGCCAAAATATATTTTCTCCAAAATATATTTTGTTAGAGCCTTGTGTTTCTGATGAAAGAAATTGAAGTTAAAAGGGAGATCTGTGCTCTAACACCTGCCTGAAATATGGGCCTACCTGGGCAGATGGCAGTGTGTAAAGTTTCATTTAGGCAGGTAGGAAATTCTCCTCTCCAGATCTCTTCCCAGCACTGACTGTTTTAAATTCCTCCCTTATCACACAGTCATATCCCTAGGGCTTACCCCTTCCTAGATAAAAGCATACCTTTTAATTTTAAGCCACACAACATTTGTGCTCCACTATATTTAAAGACCTACGGTGTCTTTTCTAATGACCCATGATGCTCTGATGGCTAAATCCTGCAGAAAGCAATATCCTTATGCAGGCCCAAGGGCTCCTGATGCTGCTTTAGCCCCAAGGATCCTAGTCAAATACCATTTATCATGTTATAAAATATTCTAATTTACAGACAGTTATAAAATTTGGTGCCTTTTTGCCATCAGTGATCTGCTCAGTGGGATTTTTAAATTCCTTTACCCCCCCACCCCAGAGCTATTCCCCTGTAACTAGGTTTTGGTAATGTATGACTGTACATTTTCAGTACATCCTGCTAATTTCCAGCTGGTCCCTGGGTTATAGATGAAATTTTGGAGCTGCTGTAATTCATACCATAGCTGTTCAAAAGCATGGTGCCACCACAGGCAGGCTGGAACCCATTAGGCCAGTTTTTTTCCCATATAATATTATTTCTCACAGCTGCTGGGGGAGCACACATATTCTGACTTCTAAATATAGAGAGCTGGGTATCTTCCACCTCACTCCCATTTTTCCACAGCTTGTTTTATATCTTCCAGACATGCATTCTTCTTTGAGCTTTACATGAGTTTCTGAACTCAACTGAAAGAGCCAGCAGGTCCTTGATGGAAAGTCACCACTTCTTAAGCTCAGCATGTGTAAGGTAATGGAAGACTCAAACTATTGCCAGTTATTTCCCTGCAGTGCTCCTATTCTTTTTGTTTGGCACTGGTAGTCCAGTGAAAGTGGCTGAAAGGGAAAATGTTTAACATAGGGACAACAGGGAATTAAATCTTTGGAGGCAGATTCTCTCCTTTTTTAAGCTCTTTACAGCATACACTGTTTTAAAGAGAACCTGATCAACAAACTGTGGAATCACAGACCTTAACCTCAGGGTGCAGCATGAGGGGATGAAAGACAGCCCAGAGCTATTGCATTGGTCAAGATTTCCAACCATGTATTTCTCCCTCCTGCAACTCCAAGAACCAGACTCAGAAATGTGCCAAAAGGTGGAAACCTCTACACTGCTCATGTCCTTACAGCCCTTGTTTCTATGAAGCCACATCAAGTGACCTCTCAAGGCAGATATTGGTCCCTTTGTACTACTAGGAGCCAGACAAGAAAGGGGAAAGTTATTTGGTCATTAATGTCAACACTGTGGAACAGATACCGTGGGACCAATCTCACAGCCCTGGGTGCCTATTTCAACTCTCTTCCTGCTCTCTCCCATGCACATTTTTGTAGTCACAAGGGATACAGGACATGAAAGCTACTCTAATTTTTTTAAAATTTTATTTTTAATGTCCTGAGTACTTCCCCATGTATCTGTGAACTAGATTTTAAAAATTCCCTTACATCTGACTGAAACTACAAAAAAATATTCCAGTGCTTAATGAGATGCCTGAATGCTGCTTTGACATCAGAACTGAAAAGTACCTGCTGGCTTTGCTGCACTGAAGTTTACTCCCCTAACTGGTGCACAAAGTCTAGTTTCAAGCCATTTAGGTTAGCTGGTCAAAGTCACAGGGTCAGTTCTTACAGCCTTTGTCACTCCAAATCTCTGCCAAGAAAGGTCAGTTTGATAACAGGGTTTCTCCATGTTGTCCTTCTTTTCATCATTGTTTTGCTTTATCATGCTTCATGATGCTTGCATCATTTGTGACCCAAAACATGTCAGCTTTGAATTAGAAAGAAAACACCACCAAAAATATCACACACACCAAAACAAACAAAACTGAGGGGCGGCCTCAGGGAAGAATTACACTAAGGGCTCATCTGTCTGAGTAAGTTTTGGCACTTCTATTAAATATGCTTAAACTCAATGATAGGCATTTTACTCCTATTCCTGTGAAAGAACAGTTTATGTGTTTCAGAACAGCCCATTGTTTATGGGCTATCCCCTTTGGGCCAATGGAGTGATCCTTCTCCCCAGAAATTTTACTCCTTAAAACACTCTTCCTAAATTACTGGGAGGACCGAGCCTGTGACATGGCAAACTGCTGCTGTTGTGAGGCTGAAAACTCAAAGCTTTTTTCCTCCAAATCTGTTCATTGGAATATTTTTGTGTATGCTGGATGTGTCCCATGCCCAGAGCCCCCATGTACTGCATGGGATCCTGTGTCCTATCTGGCATGAGGCTAAGGAGGGAGCAGTAAGCTCTGCAACATTTGGCCCAGGGTTGTATTTTCCAGGTGCAAGAGGTCCCTTATGTGCCTGTGGGACTGTCCTTAATCTTACCCTTTCTTTCAACGTCTCAGAAAGCTGCACAATGGAAGCAAGAAGAACCCAACAGAGCTGTGGCTGCTTTGCTGGCCCCACTAAAATAATTCAGAGGATCCTGATCAAAATTCATTGCCTTGTTCTGCTTAAAAGGAGAAAGTATCAGGGAAAACACCTGTTCCCAATTCCTACATCTGCTCCATGACCTTAGCAAAGGCATTTCAGCTTTTACTGCCTTTGTGTCCACATCTGTGAAGATAAATTGTGAAGAAACACATGGCATATGAGCAGGGAGAGCTGTAGGAAACTGAAATATCCCATATCCAAGCACTAGGGATATCAATCAGCAAATGAAGGCTGAACAAGAACTGACTGTCTCTGCAGACTGCTATATTTTGCAATCCTACTATGTTATTTTTCTTCTCTTTTCCCTGCATTTTCTCTCCCAGGCAGTTCCACTTCTACAAGGGAAGTTTGCAGCTCTCCCCTCTCCTCCCCTTCCCCAGAGAGAAATTACAGATCTCCTGCCCAGAGCTGCAATGGGCAGGATGCTCGTATTTCACTCTGTGCCTCTGTGACCTTTAAAAATATAACCTGCCAGTGATAAGAAAAAGGTAAAGCAGGAATGTGTCCAGCTTGAAGCACAGGTTTTCACAGCAGTACAGCCTTGTGGGGCACACCTGCATGGAGGGGCTACCAAGGCAAGTGATGAGAGCAGCTGTGCTGCGTGCCCAGAGCTGGAGAGACACCCTGGCACAGACTCTGCAGGTGCAGAGTGAAGAACCCTCACTGCATTCCCCACCCTGCAGCTCCCTGGCCACATCTGCTGTGACTGACAGCCCAGTACAAAAGAGGATCAGCAAAGGGTGGGGTGGCATTAGGCAGAAATTCCTGAGCGGGAACAGGGAACATTCAATCATGTACTGAAGTGGAGCCAGCCTGGGGACTGAGATTTACAGTTAATAACACCATATACTATTAATCCCCCGGTTGCATGGGACAGAAATCCACCATGCTGCAGGATTTTCATCCAATGCAGCCTTCTCTGTTTTCAGCAGCAGAGGATAAAAATAGGAAGGAGGTGTAAGAGATAATTAACACTGTTAACTTCAGCTAAAATCAATTAGGATGAGCAACAACTGCTTTATTCACTTGAAACAGTTTTTAGGAAAAGAACTCAAAGTCTGCCCAAGAAGGGAAAACAGAAGGAAAAGCAGATCACAATGCTTCTGATGTCCTCCAAGCCACACTCAGGGAATTGGAATAAACAGCCATGTGGCCCAATGCACAATTCCAGTGCTATCATCTATTTCAGTAAAAGAAGTTATAATACTTTTGAGAATCCCAGCAGCCACTGGGGTTTTTTGGTGATCCTCAAACCTCAGAGAAGCTGTCCTACAATCACAGGCTCCTGGTTTTCTATTGTCACCGTTGGGTGCCATAGGAATTAATTTGGGGAAGTATGTGCCTGGACAATGCTCAAGCTGCAAAGAGTAAGGCAGCTGAATTGGCAATTTTATCCCAATGCATCACAGGAGAGGGATGTTAAAAAAAAATTAGTTCCATTTTGATCTGGCTCAGTATGTACCCATTTATACAGAAATGCTGGAGAAGTTTATTTCAAGAAGAGCAACGTTTTCCACATAACACAAAAATCCAATTTCACACTACAGGAAAAATTTTGGAAGAAAACTTAAAACAACTTGAACATTTTCACAAATTATTTTGAGGGTTTTGATTTGAAAGGAGACATTTTTAAGAAGAAAGACATTGTGTGAAAATTCAAATCGCCTGTAATTGAATCCAGCAGTGGACTGATATAAAACCCTGGAAAGAGCTTGCCAAATACATGTATCCCATTATTTCTTTCCAGTTTATTGCTAGCACATTTAAGAAATGGAAAGCAAGCAATTACAATGGTTGTATTTGACAAACAACACTTGTAAAATGTAAATTAACAATGCCTGTTTCTGGGATTCTGCCTCCTTCTCATGCCATTTTATAATGGAGGGGAAGTGCTGCTTGTGCAGTGCTGGCAATAAAATATTAAGATGCACCCAGCAGATAATCGACTTGTTTCATCTTTCAGCTTTGGCTTAGACTCTACCAGGAGAAGCTAATTTTCTCATCAGGGCCAGCCTGGAGAGCAAAACTTGGTCACTGACAGCAGAAGAAAGCATTGCTTTGAAACCTGTTGAGCCACAGGACCCTTGCAGCCCCTTTGCTACCTTTTACTTTTTGGATATTAAGTGAAGGTGGCAGGTTTAAAATGAAGAAAAAGAAGCAACCCTTTATGCAAAGCCTCATCAAGCTGTGTCACCTCATGGTACCAACCCCATCAGTTCACAAGGACTGCAAGGATGGCAAGATAGCCTAGAAGACAGAGTACCTGAGGGCCAGGAAGTACCCAGAAAACACCAGTGAGTACCCCATCCTTATACCTGTTGGCAGGCACTCACATGAGGGTAGGGCGGCACAAAAATGGGGACCACGCTGGTAGCCAGCCACTGGTTTGGGCACAAGGAGAGCAAGGCAAGCCCATCCCCAAAATGAACACAGCAAGATGTAAAGAGTTAATCATATGCTGAAAACAATGTGCAGATCAGTTCTGAGCTTATCAGAGGACAAGGGCTGCCAGGCTGTTGTGGCTCCAGGGTCTGTCCGGGCCTCAGTGACACTGGCCGAAAAAACACTTGATTGAATTTTGCCTTGCTGACCTGATTACCTGGCTGCAGCCCAGCTTTTGACATCAGTCTTTCAAGCCAGAAGGGAAATGCTGACCCATGGCCAAAAAAAAAAAAACAAACCAAACAGGGGACAGATTGAGTTGGACAGGCATTAAAAACATTTTTTAGAAAATACATTAAAAGTCCTAAAGTACAGGATTAGAGAGACTAGGGTCTTTCATATTTATTTGAAACTCTTATATATTTTCTTGTGATAAACAGGCAGCTGCTGGGTCAGGAGTACCTTGTGATTTCCAGTCTAATTTCAATGTTTTACTGCTGCCTTCAGCTGGTAAAGAGATAAAGGCATCAGCCAAGCATTGGGCTCCTTTTCTATAGAAGTGGGCATTGAATCAGAACTCAAGTTGGTAAGAAAACAGAACAAAACAAAAGGTCTTCAATCTGAGTGTTTCTTTGTAAAGAAAGAAAGCTGACAAAGCAAAAACAATGCATTTTTTTGTGCAAACCCCACTGCAAATGATACCTCTGCCTCCATACTGATTTCCCTCTCTGTAGGGGATCTTGATGTGGGGCATGCCCTGAGCCCCAGTTCTTGCTTCAGGCACTGCTGTGAAACCATTTGCCCAGACCCAAGAATCCACCAAGTCTCCAAGACACATAATTTCTACTCCAGAAAGCAGTACTTGAAGAAAACTTTGGGAAAAATTTTCCATTTCCTATAGCATTTACTCTGCACTCACTGGAATTAAACTTCTCAGGGCATTCATAGCTCTCTGCAGGTGACATTGCATATACCAATCAATTTTTATCCCCAGATAAGATCTTGATATAAGGTACAAGCCATCTTTCTTTTCTGCTTGCTGAGGGCCCTGGCACAGTTCCCACATCCTACTGTGACACATGCAATAAATAGTAAATCTTTGAATTTTTAAGGGGTAATTTAGTACTGGCTTGGGAGTTTCCTCAGATCCTATGAAAGGACTCAAATCCTACTGAATTGGCAGCTGTTTGATTATGAATGGATGTCAGCTGCAGTGTAGCATGCCCATCCCATGAGGGATGCCTTTGCCTCTACTGTAGGGCCCTCTGCAAAGTGTTGGGGTGTTGGGGCTCCTTGTTTCACCTTTTTCTAACATAACTCCTTGTCAGCAAACACCAGAGAATATCTGAAAAGTGTGTTCAGCCTGGCTAGCACTTCCTTTTTTGCTATTTACCCCCTGCCCAATTATTTTAATTTCTCTAGTTCAAGGGTACTAGGGATGCTCAGGTGAACAAGGTGTGCTGCCAGAGAACAGACTTCAGCAGGGAAGACTAAAATAATGCCCAGCTAATGTCCCAACAGGTCCTTTCCTCACAAAGTGGTCATTGCAATTAGAAACCTCATAATGTCCAGAGTTAAAAAGAGTTGCAAGTGTCAAGTTTCCTCCAGCACATGCCCTGGAGGACACCATTTACCTCTCTTTCTATACAATTCACTTCACTTAACATACATTACATTTTGCCTCCTGATTTTTGCAGACCTTATGCAGACTCAAAATAAGAGTCTATTTAGAGAACAGTGGATCTGTTGTGCTGGGTTTATAGATCAGTACTGATACGAGCAGTGAAGAGTACCAAATTCAGAAGTCAATTGTTCTTAGATGATGCACACACACACAGAGCTATATTTTGCTCAAATAATTTATAAACTCCTAAGAGACATTTTTATCTGTGTGCATCTGCAGGTGTGCCTATATGTAGTTCTGTGCATATATTTGTATACTTGGCACCTCTATTAGCCTCACCTTAGAAGCATGGTATGCAGCTCCATCTTCCCCATTTATTTTCTTTGTTTATCCTCCTACTCACATCTCCTTCCCTTTTACTTCACCTGCTTATCCTCATTCCCCAGTTTCTCTCATTCCTGTCCTCCCTGCCTAGACACCTCTCATACCCCTCTGAATACAACTCCCAGGGGTGCTGTGTGTCCCAAAGCAGCTCTCTACACCTGTGGCACAGGCAGCAGCCACAAAAGAAAGGGAAAATAAAGATTTATCCTCCTGCCAGCTCACTGCAGCAGCTAACCCACTTCTCACTGCTAGGAGCAAAACACAGGCTCTTCCACCTGGTTCAGAACCCTTAGGGAAAACTACATTTTGTTATTATTTTTTCTCCCTATCTACAAAGCATGTATTCACAGGATGGCCAACAAAAGCAGACCAGGCAAGCAAGAAATTTCTAAGCCAAGCCAAAAATACAGTTGAGCCAAATAAACTCCCAAATATAACAACAACAACATAAGGAACAGTTTTTTTGATTTTGTTTTTCAATCATTATAAGTTCGAAGTGCCTTCCATAAAATTTTAATAAAAAACACAGATCAACCTGCGTGGGTGAAGTAAAGGGAAAGAACATGTCTATTATTGGCAGACAGTTTGACTTCAGCTATAGAAGAGTTTGTATCTTTTAACATCTCCCAAAAAAGTCACTGAGAGTACAGAGAAGGGGGGAGGGCAGTGAAACAGCTCTGGATTAACTTCCTCATGACTCACTTGCCACTGAATTTCCCCCCTCCCTCTCCTGCACCAGTGCTGTGGGGATACACGGTCTCCCCTTCTGCCATGGGTTCCCTGTGATCCTTTTGAGACACTCAAAAAGCCACAAGCCAGGAAGAAGCAGGGTGTGTAGGAGGACACCACAGCTTCAGCCTTTGCTTCTAAAACTAAAACTTGGCAACTAAAACTTTAAATGTAACAGGCCCTTGCTGGCAGAGAGCAGCCAGAGCCAGCTGTGTGCTAGAATGAAGTCCTGGCACTTGATGGTAACAGATAGGGCTAAAACTTCTCAGCAGCTCGCTGGGAGGCCAGCATAGCTCAGCAGGCGAGGGGGAAAGGTCTGCCTCCTGGCTATAATTAGCAATCATTCAGCATGCTAGGAATGGATCAGTGGACCAAAGCAGCTGGCGCCCTTGCGCTATAAGCAGTTCAAAGGTTTTATTTCAGAGGGTCTGGTCCCCCCAACAGGATCCCTGTCACAAGGACTTGGAATTGGTCTGGGCCACCCCAGATGGAGCCAGACCAGTTTTGATGTGCACATGAAGGCAGCTTCTGGTTTGGCTTCCTTCCCAGGCACCTGGGTCAAATAAGCCAAAGTACCCTGCAGGTGCATGCAGCCCTCACATCCCAGCACACAACTGTTCCAGGTGAGTGGGAGGCCAGCAGGCACAGACTCAGACTCTCAGACTTGCATCTCTGTGCTGGAGGAAAAGGAGGGTTGAGTACAAAGACAGCCGGCCTGGCTCTGTACTGTTGCTAATATGCAGCTTGGGCAGATAATGGTTCCTGCAGGCTTGGATCTGTCCTCTCCCAGGAGCTGGTCCCTCAGTCCCATTATCTCCCAGTTAGTGTAGGGCTTGTTGGGATGGTTCTGCAGCTCCTTGCATGCCTGAGACCAGCTGGTATCACTGGTATAGAGATGGGGGTTGCTACAGACCATCATATCTTTAAACAGAAATGGGAAAAGGAAAAAGGAAAAGCAAGCAAATTTCACATCATGCTACAAACTGAGGACTTGCTATTGACTTCTACCAGGGAAATGTCATAGCTTTGGATAGCCTCACACCCGAGGTGATAAATGGACACATTCATCACAGCTTGTGGCATTGCTTGACCTTTGGGGGAGGCTTCAAGAAATTTTCTTTCCTTTTTTTTCCTTCTTGCTTGGGAAGCAAGCTATCTGCATGAGAGGGTTTTAATTAGCTCAAAAATGTCATTAAGAAATAAAGCAGGCCAAGTTTGTGAAGGGAGTAAGTCTCATGAAGTCAGCCATATTGTACTCTAGGGGGTCAGTGTTCTTTCTGCATATTTTGTAACTGTGTTATGAAATATTCAAGGAAACAAATAGATCTTTTGACTGGAAATAGATTTCTCCAAAGAAGCATTTCCCCATTTTCACACGCATTTCACCTAGGACTAAGCCAGCAGCAGTTGGGGCTCCTCATCAGCTACAGAGCAAATTCTTATAGCAGTTTGCATAGCTGAGGCCCCAGATAGCCACTGCCATCTGTGGGCTATTAATAAGGACTGTTTTGGAACAAATTATCATTTCACAAGCAACCAGTCTATTTATTAGCCTTATTATCATTACTGCCAGCTGCAAGGTGTTTCAACTCTGTCATGCGTTGCAGATGTGGCCTGACCAAAAGACACGATGGTGCCAGCACAGGTGACAAGCTGGCCTCTGTGTGCAGCTTTGGGACCTGTCTGCCTGCTTGGTTCTTTACAGTAATGATGTGCAGCAGCCATTCCTTGTTGCTAGAAGCAAAAGAGATGGTGCTGTTCAAATTATCTGGGTTAGTCCCCTCAGGTATTGCTCCTTCCTGGCACACACTCTGCAAACAGAGCTTGATAACTCAGAGTGGCAGAGCTGCTCCCAGCTGAGTCAAGGCTCCAACTTACTTGTTGCTTTTTATAGATTGAGCTCTCCAAAATAATGTATTCTGCATGTTGAAGAATAAAACCACATGAAGCTATTAAAAAGGAAGGGAAAGCAGGATTGTATGATGAAGCAGCATCAGCCCAACACAGTACCTCAAGGGGATCCCTGCTTGGAACCCATCTTGAAACTTTTATTCTTTCAAATTCCTATCACATGAAAAGGCAGCAATGGATTGGGTGGGGTTTTTTGCTATATGATTTTGGTTAAATGCTAATGCTGTTTTTAACTTTTATTCCCCATTAAGTGTCTTCTACAAAAGGTTCTTTTGTCCCACCTGCCTCTCAATCCTCTTCACCAGCATTAGGAGGACAAAGGTAGGACAAAAAGGTTTGCTAGGACAAAGCCCAGTTTTCAGACAAGTGTTCCTGCCATCATGGTTCTGCACAGCGAGGGCTGTAATGTGGGACAGGTAAAGCCCACCCTTCATTGCAGTGACAATAAACCCTTTCCAAGCCAAGGTGGCCAACAGCAGCTGGCACAACAGCATCCCCATTCCAGGGGGCACCAGTAAAGCACGCACCAGGGAGTGATGCTCCCCATACCTGGGCTGCTCCAGACACCCTAATTCAAAATTTTCTGGAGGAAGCAAAGCAACTCCCTTATATCTACCCCTTCATCCTAAAGGCTTCCTACCTATGGATTTTGTCTCCTTATATGAAGCCTTTCATAGTCTGGGGGAGAAGCCAGAAAGCAGACCTATAATAGAAACTCAACCGCAGTCTTTGGCATAGTTTGGCAGCTCTAATCCTGTAATAAACTCAAAGCACACGTGAGCCTGAAAAACAGCGTGGTGAATTCTCTATTCCTGTCCTCAGTATTTTTAGCAACCAGGGTAATTTTTAGCCTGTGCTTTTCTGTTGGTTTTTTTCCCCCTCCCTTTTGGTGTAAAGATGTTGTCAAAATACAGGCATTGCTCGCAGTGCAAGCTGCAGTTAGTTGATTCAGACAGACACGCCTGACATTTCAAAACACAAAATGCTCAGCAACCAAATTCCTGGCATGCTATGAAATGCAAAAATGTGAAACTGTTACCTATGGCAAACATTTCTCCATTTAATGTATCACAGGACAGTGGTGAGGAAATCAATGGAAGAAAAGAGAAAAAGTCAGAGTTTATGTTTTGCAGATAGCTTAAGGGAAAGGAATCCTAAATCTTGAGCAAATGTTTGGTTTTGCACTGTGGCAAAAATGTTTGTTTCCTTAACGTGGGGTGAATACAATGCAATCTGCATTTTTGTTTAAAAATACTTCTCCTGCTGTCTGGGCTGCAGTGTAAACAGGATGCACTGAAATGTCAGCCCATCTGTGGGCTCTGCTCTGGCAGACACACACAGAGATCCAGCACACTCTCACTCAAATCTGACCTGCTTCCCCAAAATAGATCTTCAACACCTTTACAGAGCCATCATTGTCTAATTACAGATCCCCAGGCATGGAAGAACATGGGGATGGGTAACTTGGTGGTTGTAGTTAGTGTGGCCTGAGGGAAAGGCTGGGGAATGAGGTAGGAGACACATCCATAGCCAAGCTGTGCAGGAGGGGCTCCTCAGCAAGGAGCCCAAACCTCACTGTCCATGCTACCTCCTCTCATCATGCCATTGGAATAAATCCATCCTGGCTGGCTACTAACAGTTGCCCACCCCTGCAGGGTTAGCTGATATGGGGCTGGATTTGCTCCTTGAACTCCCCACCACAAATGTCAGGAAGAGATCAAGATGTCTGACTGTTTTTCACATTGGTAGAAACTTAAGAAATATAAACTTGTTTGTAAATTTTTCTCCTAAAAAAAAAAAAAAACCAAAGAAAGTAAGACATGGATCCTGCAAACCCCTCACAGGTCATGTCTTTGCCAGCCTCTAGGCAAAGCCAAGTTAAAGCACTAATAATTTGCTAGAATCGTGGACATTAAAATCTGTACAGAGAAATGCTGCTAATGCTGGAACCAGCCTTTCTATTCTGCTCTCTCCTCCACTGAAAGTTGCTCAAATCTAATCTTCTTTAAAAGACAGATATGTGAGATCAATAGGAAGCCTCAGCTAATAGACAAATCAATATTGAACAGACTGCCTGTGACAAGGTGGCACCAGTGCTTGGCCTGCAAGAAATAACTTGCCATAATCATGATTTTCATACAACACATATTTCTCAGTGAAAGCAGCTTCCCCACAACAGCTCCTGCAATGGTCTTCAGTGATAAAAATTTCCTTTGTGTTTTCCTGAGCCCTGATCCAAGACTACAGTTCAACACAAGGCTACCTTTAAGAATGCCTCTGATTGAGAGACTGTAACCAAGAGGACTGCAAGTGGCCTCCCTGTGAAAGGGACTCTGGGTTTCCAAAGCTCCATAATCTGGTTTCTTAGAAATAAATGTTTCTTGGAGCCTGGACTCTAAACACAACCTTACATATCTTGACTAATAAGACTTGGGTCTATGAGTATGCTCAAGTGCTTCAGTACTCCAAGACCTTATTCAGTGCAGGAATTACACTCAGGTTGAAAAACCTCAAATATTTTCCTACATCTCAAAGTTCTGACAAGAATAGCAGTAGGTAGTTCTGATGGGTGCAACCATGTTAAACTGACTCTATCCCACAAGCTCAAGTCTGTAGAGATTCTTAAAACCACAATGACCAAACTTCTGGTCACCAGCAGTGGTGTCCAACCAAACTAAAGCTGGAAAAAAGGATTTGGAAAAACCCATTTCACTCAACTGCCATCTCTTCCCGAAACAAAATTCCCAGAAGACCAGCTGGGTTTTTATGGAAAAGCCACTTGCAATTTCCTTGACTGTGGAAAAATATTTGTCAGCATATCACAACTACAAGTGGTAAGGATGAAACTAATTGCTTAGAAAATTACTTCACAAAATTAAATAAAGGCATTTGTTTCAACTCAGTGAGCACAAACTGCCTCTTGAATGAACCATCTTCTGTTTTCTTCTTTCTGGTTAATGACTGACCAAATTAGGCTTGTTTTTCAGTATGCAGTCAACAGCTGTAATCATCATGGTCTCTTGAACCAAGTCTTTGCTCTCTGTATTTCAGCCCAGAAATCAATGACAAATGTATTGCTATCACCTGATTTGCAGGTGGCTGCAAATCCTTTGACAAGAGATTTGTCACTGAGATATTCTTGGTCTCTCTCTAAAGCTGCCTTGGACTCTAATGGTACAAGGGTCTGCTCAACAGATTATTGTGTGCTGCTTGGTTCCATATGCAAAAGTGGTTTGTAACATGCAAATGCATCTGCTAAAATACAGCACACATTGAAGAAGGTGAAAAGATCCACACAGAAACAGTTATAACATCAAAGAAAGTTTTACAAGTGCAAGTGGGACACATTCCTTTTGGAAGCTGAGAGCCCTCCTGACTTGTCTTTGCTGGCAGGGAGTGGGAAGGGCTGATGACAGGCACTGTTAACAACCCTGTGCTGGGGTCACAAATTTGACCATCCACGTCTCTTCCAAATGGGGAGTGTTGCAATGCTAGACTGTTCCTGGAATTACCAAGAAACCCCTTTTCTCCCAGTGGCCAACATGGGTTTAGGGGTTTTTCCTAATAATTTTAAGGTGTGCACAGATGACCCATATAGACATAGACACCTTGTCATCAATAGAAAAAGACTTATCTGATCCAGTAAGCACTGTGTGAAGGTTGAGGAAAGCCGACTGGGATGGCTAGGATGTTTTGGGTGGGCTGGCAAGTCAGGAAGTGCACTTGGACCTCTGCTGACAGATTTTGGCTGAGCTGACAGGTGTTAGCAACATAAGATGAGGAGGTGGCAGCAGTCAGGAACAGTTGATCAAGCAGTGTTTACTGCTTAGAAACAAAACACAATAGGGTAGGGTAGGCCTAAACACTTGAAAACCCAATCCTCTTCTCTTTAACTTTCGTTGAGAACAAAGACAAATTTTAATGTAAAAACAAACCCACAACCCAGTCAGAACTTGTGTTGGTGTTACTAACACGGAAGTGAGGCCACATTTCTCCCACTCAATCCCTGCTTGGAGTACATCTATACATGACAGGTGTTTTACCATGCCAGCTTTTGAGTTGGGGTCATCCAAACCCAAAACATCCACACAAAGTGTGAGGGATCTGGACACTGATGGAATACATACTGCCTGAAATTTCTGCTGCCTCCAGAGCTGACAGGCAGCATCCTAGCAGTGGCAGCTCAGTCCCCATGACTACTGTGGGAGGGCATCAGTTCTCACTCATCAGCCCTGCATTTCTGGCCCACCTGCTTGCAGAGCAGTGCTTGAAAACTTGCTCTTACCCTCTCCCCAAAAAGAGCCAGGCATTTAGTATCGCTTTCTTGCTGAGGAGGTGAGGATGTTTTTATGGAGTAACAACAGCTCATAGTTTCAGGCAAAGGATGGGCTGCCTCACGACTTTGAACTCCGGGAGCTGGCAAGGTGGCGAGGGTGAGGAAGCTGGCAGCTAACTCTGAGAAATCAGGCTGCCTTTTTCCCTCCTCCCCTCCCACTCATTCCCTGCACCAGATGTCAACTGCTACATGCTGAAATGCTTGCCATCCTCCCAACTGCCTGCCTGCTGCCTTATGGCACAGCCTTCCCAGCTTCCCAGCACTACCTGCCAGCAGGTCTTCTCCAGAGACAGCACTCGGTGCATGCTGAAAAGGCATCTGTGCTCGTTCCTCTCCATCCTCCTCCTCTACCTGCCTGTTATATATTGCAGAGGTGACTTTCAGATGTGATAGCAGATATGCAAAGAGTGCATTAAAAACATGCTAAATGAAAATCCTGACAGGGAGGAAGAGCCCCAGAGGAGCTATAGCAACAAGGGAATATTAATCATTTCCAATTAAATAAAGCCCAGTGAAAGCCCACCTTCCTTGCAAAGCAGCAGGGCTTCCCCTTTTCTCCTTCCTGCTTTAAACATTGCACGGTTGGGTTGCTTCCCTACCAATTGAAGTGCCATGCTCAAGGACACCTTCAAATCATCCCCAGCCCACATGAAGATGGGCATGTTCAGCAATTTTATAGAGCAACCCATGACAGCCTGATGTTAATTAAAAAGATTCCAGCCAAACAGCAAGTCTTCCATGCTCTTTTGGACACAGAGAGCCTCAGCAGCAGTTTTGGGCTTTCAGAGCCCATTCAGCCTCACCAGCCTTGCAGCATCCCAGGCTGAGCTCATGCCATGCTTCATGGAGAGGAGCACATAACCCACCAGCCTCAAGCATTCCTGTACCATGGGGACTACAGGTTCCTCACTGCTCTTAGACTGGGAAGGCTTGAAGGATTTTCCATGATGAACAGAGATGCCCACAACTGAAACAGTTTTAAAGGAGTGGGATTTTTCCAAACTGCTGGGCACTGGCCTAGCACTGTCTCCAGAAATGTCGGCTGGAGTTAGACACCTGACTCTGGTGGAGCCTGCCGATGGTTTGTGCTTTCCAAACTCTTTCTCTGAGGTTAGAAACATGCTATCCTCCTGCCTTAACACTCCAAAAATGGGGAACTCTGCACAGCATGGCACTCAGAGGATGGGATTTATTCCCTCCCTCCAAGGCAGGGAGAAGTTTAACTGCTGAATTCCTCTGGGACCAAAGCCTAGATTGAAGCTTTGGCTTGTGAACCAGCCCAAACCCAGTACTAGAAATACCAGCAAGGGAAAAGCTGAGTTTGACAGACACTATCCATGATCTGTGGCTGAGGAACTTCAGTTCCTTTGTCCTTTTGTCTTAAGGGAACAAGCCAGACTTAGTGCACAGCTCTGAAGGGACAAGGGAAGAAAGGAACCTGAGCATGCTTCATGACAGTGTTCTTCACACAGGGAGTGCAAAAAAAACCCCAGCAAGCAGAGCAGGGAGAGAAAGTCCATCTCTGATCTTACCTGTGATGGGGGTTCTGCTAAGGCACTTCTCAGCATTTTGTCTAGGTTTCCTACTCACTCTGAATTAAGTTGGAAGTCCAAGCCTGGATAGCAACACAGAATGAAGAAATAGCTTCCCCGCCAGATGTCAGAGGGTGACAGAATTGCAGACAAAGTCCAGCACTTTCTCTCCAGCTGTCATTACTTAAAAACAAAACTTCTCTGCACTCTACAAACAGCTTTCAAAGTTTACTGCCATACAACCTGTATCTCCACCTACAGCTTCTTCAGCCTTTCTTGCCAAGCAGTTTTATACCAAGGCAATGATTTAATCATTCTTGTTAGAGATTGGTTTTAATCATTATATTTATTAAAGATTATAATTTCTGAAGAGGAAATAGACCAGATTGTGATTTTGAGCAGGAATCATGTTCAGTTTGAACATTTCTCCATCAGCTACTGAAGTCACCTCAGTATACCCTGTACCTGAAGGCAACCTAAGACAAAAACATTTGTCTGGAAAATGCTTGCACAGAATGAGGAGCAGCTCAATTCACTCACACATCTAAGGGGTCAAGATCTGCCAGCCACAAAACACCACCACAAGGAAAGAATATCATATGTACTGCTGGTTATCTAAATCCCTCACAAGGGGAAAATAACAGAGAGGGAGGGAGGGAGAAGGCCTCTCTGTGTTTTGCCATTCTGCCCAGAAAGAGGTAGCACAGCCTTGCTGGGGTTGCTTTTCCCCACAAACAGCAACCTAAGGGCTTTGCAGCACCTTGTGCCCAGCAAAAGCCCAGTTCTATCCATGCTGGGATAGGGTGCAGGGGTGTGGGACAGGGACATGAAGCATGGACAGAAAGGCCTTGCATTGCACAGCTCTTCCTTTTGCCAGGAGCAAATTGTCACTTCAGAGAGTCACTCTGAGCAAGGACAAAATATGAAATGGATCCCATCCAATTCTGCCTGCCTCCAGCCCATCCTGCAGAAGCTGGTGGAGAAGAGCAAGGAGAAAGTGGGAGAAGCAGAGGGGCTCTGGAGGAAGGCTGGTACTGGTTACTGTGCCTGCTGTCTCTGCCAACCACCACAGATTGGCCTTCATGTTTCAAAGCTGTGATTTAAGATGATGCCATTTTGAGGGGTGCCCAGCATAAACACTGCAAAAAGATCAAAGTTTCAGGGGGTTCTTAATGTTTTGAGAAAGCCTCCAGATGGCTGCCCAAATGAGAAACTGCAGTGTTTTCTCTTTTCTTACTTCATCTTCACTCCTGGCTACCCAGAAGATCATGCAAGGAACAGATGCACAGAAAAATGAAAAACAGTTGGGAAAACACATATAAAAATAGCAGCAGTGTCCATTTTGCAATGCAGAGGGCACAGCTATGTGAGGAATACGTTTTGATGCCAGCAAAGAAACTCAGACAATCCTCTTAATTAAGAAACATCAATACCCAACTCCATTCTCTTGCTCCCATGACAGGCAACAGCTGTTCTGGCTCTAGAGCAGCAGCCAGCAGAGGAGCTCACCCAGTGGAGCAGAGAGACACAGGAAAGATGAGTTTAGTGGCCCTTGAGCACCAGCACTGCTGCCTGCTTCAGCTTTCCCACCTGTGAGATGCTCCTCTGTGCTGCAGCACCTCTGAGCTCAGCTGCTGCACAGCTACACACAGCTAGTAACTCTGGAGGATCACTGTAGTAGCAGCAACAATACAGGCAGGTCTGGTGAGTTCCTAGCTTATTTCTGGGACAGCATACATTTTTTGAAATAAGGACTCCTGAAACACAATGTTGCTAAACCTTGCCACAGGCACCTGTCTCCTCTCACAGCTTTAAGTCAGCTCAGAAGGGCCTTTGCTTCCCTGCATCATGTTTGTAAATCCAGTATCTCACTGCTTCTGATCCAGTCTGTTGGGAAGCACAAGCTGTCCCAGCTCTGCCAGCTGTGCTCAGAAAGAAACCGCCTACAGGCAAAGCCAGCAGCTCTGCCTTTTGGGTCTTGCTGTCTCTGCACTTTTGGTAATGCCAGTCATGCACCACCTTGTGCAGGGCTGAGCTTCCCCTGCATAAATGGTAAATAATGCTCTGGCCAGTCACCAAATGGCACATTTATCTCCCTAACAGCTCATTCATCAGCTGCAGCTGAACACTGGCAATGCTCCAGACCAAGGAAAACAACCTCCCTGCAAGATGTACTGCAAGAGCACCAGTTCTCTGTAGGGTACCTCAAGTGTGGGTATGTAGGAGACAGGAAGCACATCCCTGGCAAGCCCTGGGATCCTCATGATGGCCTGAGCAACCATCTCCATGCTCCCTGCCTCAGCCATTGATGGGGAACAAGGCCCAACACCTGGAGAGAGGGGACAGCATAGGCTGGCTTTTGCTGCTGTCTCTGCAGGAGCCAGACCCCCCAGATGAATCATTGCACTTAACTTCTTTTATTATTCTCTTAAAATCATGCAAGTTTTTCCTCTCTGAAGCAGCACTTTGGGATGCTGTTCCCTTTCCTACTCTGCAGAAGTAGTAAACCACACCATGGTGCTGGCTGGACACGAGCAGCTCTGCTCATGAAGAGAGATTGGAATACTCCCTTGAGAAATGCCTCATTCCTCTTCACAAATCACATCATAGCTTGGGTTTGCCATATCCTTACACACAGGAAAATGTGAAGGATGAAATAACAGTTCATTTCACCACCATAGCCAAGGAGGTGACAAGGGCAGCAGGTGAAAGCAGAAAAAGCAAGTTTTCCTCAGGACAGCAAGCCTGGTGATGGCTGCTACTAAACCCCACACAATCAAAGCAGCCTTGCTAACAGCCCTGCCAGAGCATTGCCCCACACTCCCTGCCAGGACTGCCTGGGGGGGTGGGCATGTCCCTGAGTGGGGCTGGAGGTAGACAGGTGCACTCCAGCTCCCTCTCTCCTTTCCTAGAAAGGTTTTTAGAAGCCCTCAAATTCAGTTTTTTCTGGAATGATTGAGGGTATGATGTAAGTCAACGTGAGTGAAACAAGTAAATGAGACTTGTCAAGGAAAAGACAAGCTGGGACAATAGGAACAAAAGTCTTGGTGGGAATAAAGAGAAAGCCTCAGATCAAGCAATAAATTGATAAATGAGGCACAAAGGACAAGGGAGAACAACAACTAGCCTATTGCTGCTAATCCAGCCATAGTTTTCAAAGCAGGATCATGAGTCACCAGCCCCATCTAGGCTGGAACAGAAACCCCAGCTTACCACATGCAAGAGCAGAACATCCTTTCTTTGGCAAAGCCAAGGGTACCTCAAGTGTGGTCCTGTTCTTGGCATGTGGGAGGCTGAAGGTCTGGAGTCAAGTGCTGCAGGTACATGCATATGCTCTGGAGACAGCAGGAAGGCTGGCTGGACTAACTTGCATGGAGGGATGCTCTGGGGGATAGGGGCTCCCCTGTCAGTTCAGTGCTGGGCAATGTGCCAGGCTGGGGCTGTGCTATGCTTGTTAGGGTTCAGTCTTGCTAGAAAAAAATCCGGGGCTTTTTCTGGGGTTTCAGTGAGGTGAGTGTTCACATCGCTTCCTTCTTGCCCCAGCAAGACCCAGCACAGCCTGAGCTCCCACCCAGCCAGTGGTTTGGACTCTTTCCACAGCCCCAAGTCGTGCTGGAGGCTCTGATCCTGCCACTGGTGGCATGGGGAGATCTGTACCACCCCAGCTCTGTCAAGGCCAGCCCACGGGAGCCAGCAACACCTCCTAAATTCTTCTTTGCCCATCACAGGCATCTTACAGGTACTTCCAGGGACCAAAGGGAGTGCAGTTTCTACCCTGTTTTTACACATCCTTAAAGAAGTTTTGCCCCTGCTTTTGTGTTGCACCATGTGAAATACCTAAAACCACATAGGCCATACCACTGCAGATGGTACAAAGAGGTGCCTGCAAAGATGTTGCCATTCCACTGCTTCATGAACCCAGAAGGAAGCTGTGAGCAGACTGTTGGCCAGGCAGGAGGGCTGTACAGGCTTTGGGTTTGTTTCTCCCCTGCTGTGCACTGCACATTTTGGGTGGGAGCAGGACAGGGGAGCAGTGCTACCTGGCACAGTGCAAAGCAGAAATTTTGGCTTGCTCCAACAAAAGCCAGAGGTCTGGCTCCAGGCCTCAAGATCTCAGGCTGCTGGGGTGCTCGCTGTTGCAGCAGATGCATTCGTGTGCATGTGGAAGTGTAGGCGTCTGAGAAAGCAGCCACCACAAGGAAATGAAACCTTAGAGATGCACTGAAGATAATTTTGGGAAGCCCAACATCTTCTTGTCATGCGAATCAGTTGGGCAGCCTGGCAGTGGTCAGGGCAGGCAGTCTCTCACTTTTCAGCCATGGAGCACAACTCCCAATTTGGGCTCTGCAGTGTGGCTGGAGTGCACAGGGGCTGCCAACCTGGCAAACACCTCTTGTCAGCCACCAAGCTGTACTGCACCAGCAAAGCTGTGGGGATGGCTGCCCAGCAGAGCCTGCCAGTTTCAGGTGGATCCCTTTTATTTTAAGCCCAGAAGTCATCATCATCAGGGCTCTGCTGGTTAGAAACTGGAAGCAAAGAGAAGTCTTGACTATGTTCCCTGAGAGATGCCTTTGTGCTCTTTTTGGGGTGAAGCAGCAGGACACCTCACCAGTCCTAAAGCTGTCTGACCTCTAGGAAGTAGTAAGAGTTCTCAGCAACATTTTACATCTATAAAGAGTGAACACCCATGTGTTGGACATTTCCATTGCATGGATAAAGATGTTTCATTTGGTCTCTCACCCTGTGTCTCAGAAAAAGCCCTGACCTGAGTATCCCTACATACCTGGCAGACATTTTATTTCTGTCCTGGAAGATGGGATAAGAGATACTTCCTCCAGATTTTAAAGGCTGCTGAGTGAGACAAGGAGAGCCACAAGACCAAGAAGGAATCAGTCTCAGCTAGGGAACATGGAGAGAGATCCTCCAGTCGTGGTTCTGGCACAAGCCTCTCCTGCCTGCAAGTTCCCAATGGCGCTGTTTGTCACAGCATCTCTAAAGCTTTATTTAGGATAAAAGCACCCAACTGTTACAGAGCCTCTGGAGACAGGGCACCACCACAAAACCATGTCCTTCCCTGGCACCCCAGGGCCAAACTCTGCCCTATTGCAGCAGGGCGGGCATGGAGGCACAGCTCCTGATGCCTGGGGAATGGGCAGGACAGAGAGACCAGCTTTCTTTTTAGAAGTCACCCTGTATGTCAGGAGAGATACAGGGTTCATTGACTCATTAAACAGGGTGAAGCTAAGCCCATCTTGCATCACCCACAGCTGGCCAATACCCTGTGGAGGCAAGAGTGGGGAGACTGGTGTTTATTCTCCAGCCCCGCAGCTATTCAGCTTGGAACAAATGACCCCTCTGAGCGACAAGGCAGTAAATTGCTTAAACAAATGCAAAGTTCAGATAGTTGCAAGGAACTCGTCCCAGTTGCCAAAAAAATTACAAAACACCAGTGTTTTCTGAAAAGCAAGGCTGTGCAGCTCGCTCGTGAGAGAGGCAACAAGATGCCAGGAGCCAGTGGGCAGGGCAGATGTGGAAGGACTCTGGTTCTTTCCCAGACAAGACCTTTTGGAGCGGGGGCTGATTTTGCTGTTATTGCTCCTAAGAACAGGTGCAAGGTCCCCTGGAGCTCTTCACGTGTTTGTAGGGAGCAGGGCAGCAGAAGTCCTGTGGGCATAGCAGGTGAGGCAATGTTTGATCAGAGTATTCCTGAGCGGATTTGAAGGCAGCTCATTTCATCACCCTCTCAAGTTAGGAAGTGACTCACCTCAGCACAGGGGTGAGGTGACTTTCAAAGTCCCTTATCCTCAAATCAGTAACGACTTTCCATACAGTGATCCCAAACCACTTGAAGGAAAGGGCCAGTAACCTGGCCAGCATCTCCAAACTATGAAACAACCTGTATGTGCCCTTGTTCCCCATGGGCAGGCACATGGGCATTGCCTACTGCAGCACCAAGCTTTGCCATGGCAATGTTTGAATAGAGAAACTGCTGCTCCCTTTTCTTTCCATGAAGACTGGACTTTTCCCCCCCTCTGCACAACACCTCAAGCAGCTGGTAGCTGTTGGTGCTCCAAAAGCAGCTTAAAACCATCACCCCAAGCCAGAGTCTAGGAGCTGTGCTGTGCACAAGCCTAGTAAGCAAAAACTTCAGTAGTCAGAGAGTCACAGCCATCAACTTCAGCACAACTGCTTGTATTCAAAGGCTCAAACCAGTAAGAGATTTGCACCCCAAAATCTCACCCACCCTTCACCATTCAAACTGTTATGCTGGAAGGTGTTCTTTTGCTGGTTTAAAGTGAGGAAAGAAACAAAGAAGGGAATAAGTCTCCAGAGGCCAGAAGGCCACCAAGAGTTTGCACAGCTGCAAACTGAATCAGCTGGGCCAGATTCAGGTGAAGTGGTGGCTTCCTGATTTCAGCTGCACAGAATTAAGAATCCAGGTGCACAGCTCTTACACACCCCTCACTCAGGGGTGCTGCACTCTTCAAGTGCTCCTCCAGTCAAACTGCATTCCTAGGGTTCCATAAGTCTCCCAAGGCTGTTTTCTGAAAAGTTATTTTCAACCCCTTTTGCATGCAGAAAATTGTCACCCTTTACATCTTTCTGAAATGATTTCCAGGTGAGCCACAAAGCATCTCATCACATTATCCTGCACTCCCTCCCAGTATCTGCCCAGACAAACTGTTCTAAGCCATGTGCCAGCTCACCCACAGCAGAGGAGACTTAAAACCTCACTGCTTCATTTTTCCACCAGATTTCATAATCTTCTTCTTTTTGGGTTTCCACTGCAGCAATAACAACCCAAGGCATATTTAGAAGGTAAAGCATGCTGTGAGAGGAGTTCTAACACAACAGCTTACAGCCTAAATCCTTCACAAATAAGCACTTACAGTAAGAGCATGAGCACCTAAAATTATAGGGTTTAATCTATAGGAAATAAAAATGGCAAACAACATGCTTTGTTTAAAACCTTACTTTTCTTTCTTCTCTGGAGCCTGACTTACCTGCCATCCCTGCTCTCAGAAGCTGAAATGGCTTCTGAGGTCCCTGGTACAACAGCACATGGAACAGACCAGAAACACATCCACAGCAACAAAAACAACCTCAAACTCCTTACCTGGGAAAGGGCTGTCAGGTCTCTATATAACTTGGCCCCATAACTGGCAGCTGAAGGATATCAGCAGTAACTCACTATTACTACTCCAGGAAGGGGCTGGGATCTCTGTGCCAGGAGAGGATGGATGCACTGAGCCAGAAGGCAGCAGGAGAACACCCTGGCCCCACCAGGATGGAATAGGGCTGGGTCTCTCTGTGCCCTAAGTCTGTCTATTCCCTCTGTAGCCCCCAGAGCAAAGCCCACCAGGAGGCAAGGACAGCCTGTGTTACCTGATCAGTAAAACCAGGTAGATGGTAAAAGGGCAAATCATGACTGACATCATATTCTGGAAGATCTGTGGGCTAGGCTGGGAGCCTGGCTGCCCTACTGCTGCTCTCATGGGATGAGAAGGGATTTAAATGTCCTGTAGTGCCAGGGATGGGTGTGCATGGGTTTTCTAAGCCCTGCCAGAAAGGAAGAGGGGACGCAGAAAGGGCTGGTAGGGGAGGAAGGCAAGGCTTGCTATTGCCTGGCAGTGTAGGGAAAGCAGGAACATCATCCTGCTGCCTGGTGTGCTCCCTGCCAGCTCTTGGGTGTAAAGGCTTTGTGGAGCCTAGAAAAGGTGATGTGCAAGGCTTGTGAATGCCATCCCTTTCCCACTGCTGAGCAGGTGGGCTAATTAAACAGGCTGTGCTGCTAAATGGTACTGAAGTTGCACAATCTGGATCAGCGTGACAGACACCCAGCAGGGCCCAACACATCATAAAATTGTGATTGCTTTTCCACTTCTGCCTGGAAACAGCATCTTCATGGAGCAACCCCTGCAGCCACCTGCCACCACTGACTGAGGGCCAGCGCATGAGCAGCTCCTGCCACCAGCACTGCTTTGACCCACTCCCTCTTACAGGCAGGTGGGGATGGAGATTTGGGAACATTTACAGTTCCAGAGGGATGATTTGAACTCTCAGCAACATTTGACTTGAGGAAAGCATCACCAAGGATTAAGCTATTCAGGCTAAGCATGGGCACATAAAAGATGGAAGCATCCCACACCAGTAACCATGGCAGATCCCCTCATCCCACATCTCCCCACGGCCAGGAAGGGCTTGTTGATTGCTTTGCATCTGTTGTAGGTCACGCTGACTGAAGCTGTAACACCACTGAGAAGGAAATCAACAGGAACACAGAGGAAACACGGAGGAAATTCCCGTAAACACCACTGATACTGCTGCTAAAAATAGATGGGAAGGGTGCTGGTTCCTGATTTACTATTCCTTCCTGTGACTTCTCATCCACCAGGCTCATTCCTGCACTGTGAGAGCTGGGATGGACAACTTTCCATAGCAGCTGTTCCAGGCCAGCAGCCAGCTGACATTGCACAGCCTGTAGATGGATGTTTTGAAAGCCATTTGGCTTCCCCTGTACATGCATGCTAGTTAGGATAACCAGGGTGAGCACTGCTGAGAAACTTCATATCTAAGCACAGAGCAAGGCTGTGGTGCTCTCAGCCATGATGGTATCTCAGCTGTCTCCACTGGGCAAAGAGACCTTTTTCCCTGCATGAGGAGCAGGAAGCTGGGCTCCCAACAAGGTGATGGAGAGTAAAAGCAGCACTGCTGGGAGCTGGACACTCTGCAGCAGTGTCCCCAGCTCACTGGAAGGGGAGCTGTGCACCTGCTGGGTGAGGATGAGCAGTGGAGAGCAGTTCTGGTACTCAGCCCAAAGCTGCATCTTGCTTCACCCGATGACTATCTAGCAACTGGTTTTCAAATACATTTTTCACAGGCTGTTTCCTCCCTGAGGTAGCAACTCAGCATTCAGAGTTGCCAAGAAAATGGCATTCACCACATTATTCCTTTGGCTGCAGCCCTGCTGGCTGGGGAGAGGGACACACTCCTCTTCCAGGAGTTGATGAGAAGCTGCCTACTAATAGCTCAACCTTCCAAGACTTCTCACTGCTCTGTGCTGCCTGTCAAGCCTGGGAAGTGACCACAGCAGGGCTTCAACAGCCATCACTGGTGTGGGGCAGCACTGTCAAGAGGGACCTCTTGCCCATGTCCCAGCCACTGGGGTCTCAGCACAACCCAGCTTCTTCAGGGCTTATTTGGCTGCACACCTACCAAATCTGCTTGCATTTATACTGTGGGGAAGCCCAGCTGCAGGGCTCTGAGCAGCCACAGACAGGGTTTGCAGGGCTGTGGAGAAAATCCCCAGCTTTTCCCCCATTATGTTATGTCCTTGAGAATTCCCTTTGCTACATGCATAGGGCAAATCTGTTCAGCCCATGTTTAACCATTGCAATGCCTTTTCTCCTATGATGTTCCAAACCAGTATGGGATGGTCCAGCCCTGCCTCTGTTCTGCTCCAGCTAGCCTTATGATTTCAGGGCATCAGTTTTTTGGCTATGGAAGTCTTCTGTCAGAGTGTATTAAGGCAAAAGAAAGTTGGGAAAAGGCTGCTCCACCCATGCATCCTCCAGCATGCAACCCCAGGGCAGCACTGCTTTCTCCAACCCTAATCCCCCACACCTCCATTTTGGTGCAAAGCCAGGAGGAAGACTAATTGCTGACTGCATTGCCAAGAAACCCAACATGTCCACAACCATTGTGCTGTTTTTAGCATCCTCCATCCAGGAATCTCGCAAGCATGTGACTGAGGAGGTATTTTTACCTTCCTCCCTCAGCATTCCAGGCAGGACAGCTGGTGCCTCTGCAGTGTGAGCCAGTCACTGGTGGCTGCTGTGAGCCACGACCAGCAGCTGGGCCCACTGCCAGGATTGCCATCTTCCAGCTCCCAGCAGCCTGGGACCCCACAGCTGAAACAACCACCCCATTTCCCCATGGGGTTTAGTCTTTGGGGTCAGAGGCACGGCAGAGTGCTTGAAATCCTCCCCCAGTGCTTCTGTAAACAACCCCAGAGAAGATTAGGAGGAATAGCAAATGTGAATTAAGGACAAAAACAGTGCAAAATCGTGTGGGGTTTTTTTTCAGATAAACAGCAGATGAAGGCTGGGCACAGCTCTCCTGCATGCAGAGCCCTTTCCCATACATGCCTGAGCTCCTGTACCCAGAGCTGGGCTCTTATGGACCCCTCCAGATGCAGAGCTGGCCAATAAAACAGCAAATGAGAGGTAGGGGGTCAGACCTCAACTGGCACTCAGCACCCCAAATCCTCCAAATCCAGCCTCCCTGTCCCCATGCTGCTGCTCTTGGTGTGACAGAGAAAGCCATGTATTACAAGGGTCCCTGCAAGGCTCATTCCTCACAGAAAAATAGAAATGGTGAGGCTGGCAGGACCAGGGCAGTGACCACGGCCTGTACTCGGCACCAGTGAGGCCTCACCTTGAGCGCTGTGTCCATGTCTGCACCTTGCACTTTACAAAGGACATTGAGGGGCTGGAGAGTGTCCAGTGAGGGCAACAAGGTTCTGAAAGGTTTAGAAAACATGTCTGTAAGAAATAGCTGAGCCAGCTGGGCTTCTTTAGTCTCAAGAAGAGGAGGCTCAGGGGGCTCCTCATTGCTCTCTACAAGCGCCTGAAAGGAGGCTGTGGCCAGGTGGGGCCGGTCTCTTCTACCGGGCCTGCAGTGAGAGGGCGAGAGGAAAGGGGCTTAGGATGAGACAGCGGAGATTCAGACCAGAAAAAAAAAAAAAATCACTGTTGGGGTGGTCAGGCTTTTGACTACACCACCTCCCCCTGCCCAGGAAGGTGGTGGAGTCACCATCCCTGGGGTGTTTACAGGGCACCTGGATATGGCTCTAGGTGATGTGGGTTAGGTGTTACAATGGCAGTGCTGGGTGGACACCTGGACTGGATGATCTTAAAGGTCTCTACCAACCTTGATGATGATTCTGTAATCATCATCATTCTGGGAGAGTCTCTCTGCACACCTATTCCTTGGTAGGTACTGCCCAGCCCACGCTAGTTCATTCAGACTGATAGGTGGGGGAAAAGAGGGGTGTAACTCATTGGCTTTCTTGAGAGGCATCAAAATTAAGCCAAGGTCTGTGAAAACCCCTGGGGTTTCAATCAGCCCAAACCCTTCTTTGACAAAGTGATGATCCAGAGGAAAAGGATGCAGTCTCCTGACTCTCATTTGGACAAAGCCAAAGGCCAGCAAGGAAGGACGGGCTTCTTTCTTAAGGCAGGAAGGATGATGCTTGATGCAAGGGTGACTACATATTTTGCTGGAGAACAAGAACCTTTTCCCTCTTTGGGATATATTAATAAGGATATCTCTATTTTTAAGACATCACCGAGAGCCACTTGAAGCACTCAGCTTGAAGCAGCAGGGAGTTAATATCCCTGACAGAAATCCCTCCTCTGGGAAATCAGCCTTCAATGAAAGCCCAGCACGCCATCCATCCTTTCACGGCGCGCAGCAAATCGGCTCAGGGCGCTGGAAACCACGGCGTGTGCCATCCTCCGGCGCTCCTCCGGGCCGGGCACGGCTGCCCGCGCAGCCGGGATGCTGCCGGCGGCACATACCAGGGCTCAACATTCCGGTGCCCCGGGACAAAGTGCCCTGCAGGGACCTGAACCTGCGGTGATTGCTCCTGCTCTGGCAGCTGCTGCTCCGGGAAGCTGGGAGATGTGGCAGGAAGGGCAGGCGCCAGCGCCCAGATGCCGAATTAGGTCAATGGAGTTGAAACATCTGGCCCCGTAGCTGCCTCTCTGCGGGGATTAGGCACAGGCGCCACGCAGGCACTGCGACATAAATACCCCGAGATGCAGCCGGCGGGGGTCTGACATCTGTGCTCTCCCTGTGGCCGAGGGGCTCGGGGCTCCCTCCCAGCAGGGACACTGCATTCCCCTGTCCCATGGTGCTGTCCCAGCCAGGCTGCTCGGAAGCACTGCCCTCCCCCGGGCCGGCAGCTGGGTCAGTCACCTGTGAGCCACTGCAGCACCATGGGAGGAGTTGCAAACGTGAGCAAACATTCCCGGGAAACCGGGGAGAAACGGCCAGAAAATAGGGATTGTCCAAAAGAGCTCCCCAGGAATTCAGGAAACCCGGCTTAGTCATGGGACAAGGCCATGGGCAGGGGGGACACCAGCTGCTGAGGGACATTCCCATTCACCATGCAAAACCAGGGCCAACTTTTTACATCCCGTATATAAACACAGTGTCTCTATATAAACTCACATAAATAAAGACATACAGGACATTGCCCTTGATTAGCATTTTAAGCAGCTCAAATTTCCTTGTTTCTCAGTCATGAGAAGGCAATTAGGTTTTCTGTGTGGTTTTGGGTTTTTTCTTTGGATTTTTTTTTGTTTGGTTGGTTTTTTGGGTTTTTTTGGTTTTTTGTTTGTTTGTTTGTTTTTTGTTTGTTTTTTTGTTTGTTTGGGTTGTTTTTTTCTTGACTGCAGAGCAGCAGCAAGCAACACTGCCAGGTGGTCCCTTCTTGATATTCTGCAATGCTGTTGCCAGCTTGGGCTGCTCTGTGAGGCTGTGGATTTCAGGCCAGTTTAGTTCAGGCTTTTGCCTTTGCCACTTCCATTAGAGCAACCTGAGGGACACAGAGTAAGACAGGCTGAAGGATCATGATTGTATTTCAATAGCCTGCTCAAAGCTCAGAGCAGGGTACTCGGGATGCTCTATCCAGCGGGGCTGTAAAACCTCCAGGGATGGAGTCCTCCCAGCCTCCCAGCCCTCCTAACCTCCTGGGCACCTGCACAGCCACCGTGGGGCCTCCCTGAACTCGCTGCAGTTCATTAACATCCATCAGGTATCAGGAGGAATGTGAAATGTGGCATCCACATGTGGTCTAACAAAGGGCCAAGTGGAGGCAGAGAACTCCTTCCCTCGACCTACGGCCGCGTTTCTGCCCACAGGGGTGGGAGGTGCCGCTCTCCATCGCTGCCAGGGCACGCTGGGAGCTCACACTCAGCTCCTGTCCCACCCCCACGACTTTCCGCAGCGCTGCTCCCTGGCCAGTCCCACCCCCAGGTGTGCTCTCAGGAGCGAGTCCTTCCCCCTCGCTGCAAGTAGCAAAGGAGCAGGTTTAGCACTTGCTCCTGCCTTTTCTGAATGTGAAAATTAAATTTCTAAGTACACAAGACCACTTTTTTGGCATGCTTTCTCCATGCAACTGCATTTCTCTAGCTTCATGTGGCTAGGGATTGTTCCTGTAAATAGGACAGGAAGACATATAAACCTGGAATTTAGGAAGAACAATGGTTAGAGGAGGTTTCAAAAAGAAAAAGTTTAAGGCAAATGGAAAAGAGCAGTATGAATCACACACCAGAAATACAACCAAACAAGAGCCGAAGGTGAAATAGAAAGTGGAAGCAGGTCTATTGCCAATGCCAATAGCAATCCTCACTGCTTACAGTCACTTTGAGACTTCATAAGCTGGCCTCCTCACCCAGATCAAATGAAATCCCCTGAGCTTCCAGGCATTTATTGTTGATCATCTGTCTTTACAGACAGAAATATTTTAGTATCTCTTAAATCAGTGTCATGTGTGTCTCTTCAGCAATTTCTAGGAATTTCTGGGCTGCCTTTACTGTCTACACAGTTACAGACATAATCTTTGTTGTACCACAATCTTCTGATCTGACATAATTTTCTGGCTGCTTCTTTTTCCATAATAGACTCACTTAATTTGTTAGCTCTTCTGTGTTTAAAACAATATATAACCTTACCTCTGGCCCTCAAGATTCTCGGTCAATAAGGAGAGTTTGAGAGCAGAGACCAAGTATACTTCATAAGAACACAGCTGTAGGATGAAGACAGCACATAGAAGAAATTACTGAAGTTGTCTTTGATTCATTAGAAATCATACAATTAAATCGCTTGGTCTGGACTCTGGGCCCTCCTACACCAGGAATATAATAATTTTAGGCTTCTTCAAGCAGCTTTCATTTAAAAATTAGCCTTTTCCATTTAAAGATAAACCCCAAATGTCTTCCCCCATCCCACCAGACTGAGACTGAGCAAGGTGGTGAATAAAGCACACAGAAACAAACAGTGAATTGGGTCAGTGGGTCTACAGAAGTTTTTTTGAGAAGCTGAGGTTCAAAGATGCCTGAGTTAGGCTGTGGACTATTTACGAGTTGGTGGTTCCAAGGACTGCAATAAAGCCATCATATCTCAGGCCTAACCACTGTGATATCAGAGTGGTGCCAGGACATTTCAAGTTAAGGCTTGAATTCATATTTACAAGTGTTTTGTTTGTGGCCCACTATGGCCCACACAAGGCTTCAGGAGCATACTGAGATTTAGCAGTGGGAGCAGAAAGAATAGCAGCAGCAACACCCTTTAAACAAGAGACTTGATGCTTCATTAAAGGCAGTATGAACAAGGCACACAGAGTCATGCTTTAAAACATTATCCAGGATGGGTGCCCAGCTTGCAATCAGGTGCATCCCAAACACATAGGACTACAGCTCTGCTACCTCCCATCTCAGCTTCAGGACACCTCTCCCTACAGGCCAGAGCCAGCCTTGGGACAGCTGAGCAGTCCCTGTGCCCAGCAGCGGGAAAAAGAAGGTGGAGAGCTGGAGTGCATGAGGAGCCGTGAACAGGAGCACAGGAGGGCTGAGCGCTGCTTGCCCAGCACAGCCGTCCATTCCCAAGGGGCTTTCCCTCATTATCCCCTTGCTCACTGGAGCAACAAACCCCTCAGTACAAGGAGCTCTTGCAGGCACAGTGTGGAGAGGAAAGATGAGGTAATGGCAGGAGAGGGCAGTGGGGAGGTGGAGGAGAGGAGCAGGATGTATGGGGAGGAGGCAGCTCAGTGGGGTCTTTTTCCATAGACACATCAGTCACTGTAGGAGCAGCAGAAGAAGAGGCTGGGGCAGGAGAATCAGGGCATGACCACAGGGAAGGCAGCAGGAGGCTGGGGAAACAAGGGCAGAATGAGGAAAGTCCGGGGGCTCATGAAGCTGCTCCGCAGGGAAAGGCTGGGAAAAGGAAAACAGATGTTTTTCTCAATAGCTGATTTGAGAAGCCACTAAAGCATACATCTGCTCACATCCTTGTATTTAGGGAATTTTTTTTTTTTTTTTTTTGCATCTTTCCCAAACCAACCAACTAAAGCCAGCATGTAGGCAAAGCATTTGTCAGTACACATGGAGGCATTCCTCTGTGCTCTTGCACGCATCACTGATTGACTGCAGGTTACGCTCAGTGAAGACCATTCAACCCACAGGGGAAGAAACACCCTCTCCAAACAGGAACTAGAGCACAAAAGTCGAGACACTTTCCTACTATGCTTCTGCAGACTTTTCTTTGGAGGTACTGGCAAGGTGCTCCCAAGAAAGGCAGAGGCTGCAAACAGCCTGAGGTTTCTCTTGTTCCAAAAGAAGGAAAAAGAAACCCTTCACAAAAACCTAAGATGAATTTCATCAGGCAGAGGATGTTGCCACCTGCTGCTTAAATAAGGACAGACTATTTAAGTTCCTTATGGTTTGGGTCATTCCTGGGATTTGAATTTTTGTGCATGAATTTTTGTGCAGGGACTAATGGGTTATTTCTTTTCTGCTCATAACACATGTGCTCACTGTACTGCTGGCAAACACAAGCAGACCACAAAACACACCTTTCTCTGCACTATTCACTGTAATCAGGTTTGCACATCAGGTGGGCTACCACAGCAAGCAAACATCTGAACCTGAAAAGCCTTCAGATGAGCCCAGCTGTTTACTTAGCTGCCACTTTTTCCCTAGTGTCAACCTAGCGTGAGGTGCACACCTTTGGAGAGAGCCAAATCTTGAGCACCCAAAAGCAAATTAAAGACAGAAGGGACTTAAAATTATTTTCAAAGAACTGTTAAAAAGTCTATGACCTACACACACTAGGAATAGGAGTGAAACCACTGCTATTTGCAATTCAAAGAATTAGGTTGCAACGTTGAGAATTAGAGCATACATTCTTTGTGCAGGATTAAATAAAAATGCTGATGTTTCTGTGAGACAGTAGCTTGGCAGACAATGAGAATTGAAATAAAATGAGCCTGGGCTGCTCTGCAGTCAGAGCTGATGAAACAGCAGCACTGAATTTCTATTCCCCCGGGGAAAATGCCTCTGGGGAAAAATCTATTAATCACAACCATCTGGAAGGGAGCCTCAGCTGCAGATGCAGATGGGATACTGGGAACAGTGGCTTTGGCCAGGAAGGAACAGCAGGGACTATGCTACACCATCTGTGGGGACAGGGGAGAAACCCCACCAGGGTCCGGTGCACAGGAAAGGAAATGCAAAGCCTTGGGAATCCCACTGATTTAATCTGAATTTAATTTCTGTAAGGTTTCCAGGCATGATGAAATTACTCTGCAACTGGTTCATTTTCTGGGGGCTCAACCAGTTCCATGCAGGGTCTAAAATCACCAACACAGCAGCAGAAAGGGAAGGGAGCTCATGCCATGCCAGGTGGCAGGACACTCATTCACTGGAGCTGGCCAAATTAGCTTCATCTACTTTGCCAAGACCCACTGCCCTGCTTACATCTCCTGCAAGTAAAGAAAACTTTTCTTCTGCAGGGAGGCACAAATCTCTGTTTCCAGAGGGAAAACTGAGGAAAACAACAATTTTAGGTGACCTTTCAAAGTTCTCAGAGGCCATTACTAGTCATATGAAGGCCTGAATGCTGTCAACACAGTTCTCAGGCATGTCACATACAAAGCAAGCTTTCCTCTTCACCAGGAACCACAGAATGATTTGGGTTGGAAGAAAATTTAAAGCCCATCTAGCTGCACTCCCCTTCCACAAGAAGGGCCACCTTCCACTAGGCCAGGTTGCTCAGAGCCCCATCCAGCCTGGCCTTGAGCACTTCCAGAGATGGAGTACCAACTCAATTCTCTGAGCAACCTGTTCCAGTGCCTCACCACCCTCACAGCAAAGAATTTCTTCCTAAAACCTAATCTAAATTTACTCTCTGTCAGTTAAAAACCATTATTCTCCCTTCTCCTGTCACTCCATGCCCTTGTTAAAAGCCCCTCTCCATCTCTCTTGTAGGGCACATATGGGTGCTGGAAGGTGCTCTAAGATCTCCTTGGAACCTTCTCCAGGCTGAGCATCCCAAACTCCCTCAGCCTGTCTTGACAGGAGAGGTGCTCTATCTTTGTGGCATCCTCTGGACTTCCTCCAGCAGGTCCATTTCCTTCCTGTGCATCCCAGAGCTGGATGCAGCACTGCAGGTGGGGTCTCACCAGAGCAAAGGGTCAGAATCCTCTCCCTCTGCCTGCTGGCCATGCTGCTTTGGATGCAGTCCAGGAAACGTTTGTTTTCTGGATTGCAAAAGCACATTGCTGGATCACACCCAGCTTCTCACCCATCAGCACCCCTAAATCCTTCTCCTTAGGGCTGCTCCTCTGCCTAGCCCATATTTTGCTTGGGACTGCCACCACACATGCAGGACCTCAGATGAGTCAAGTCAGGGGAGAAGTAATTCAGCAGCTCCCCAAGGAGAGAAGGAAATTCTTAATGTTTCCACATGAGAAAGTCTTGAGAGCAGAAAAAGGATTCCTCTTTGCCTCTCTGTAATCTTGCTACACTACAAAAATCTGGTCACTGTGACATGACTGCTTTTTCCATTTCCCTTCATTGTGAAAGGCAGACTGGGGCAGGGGGTATCTGAGAAGCAGAGGAATTATATTCCCTTAGTAAAGCAAAAGCACAAGTTTTATCTCAACCTATGTGGTCGAGCTGTCCCAGGGCAAGCTGAAATATGATCGCCTTCATTAAAAAACTGCCCAGTCTGCACAAAGCAAACATCTTGGCTGCCTCATAAACCTCTCCAGATGACAGTGCAGAAGTGATATGTTACAGAACCAGAGCTGCTTTTTCAACCAGGAGGGGAATGGATAAAAATTTTGACTTGCTTTCCTGTCAGTCAGCAGTTCCTTATGATACTGCTCAAAAATCTGTTCCACTGGTCATCCCCTTTTAATAGTGCAAGGGAAGAGAACAGGGTGCAGCATGCAAGAATTATTTGCAGCTGCAGCCACCACAGCAGCACTGCCTGGCACCCCAGGCCACTTGCAGGTCCCCACCTGTAGTTTCAGATGCCCTCCTGCATCCCCTCCTGCTCATGCAGAGACACCCCAGGCAGCTGTGGGTACCCAGTGAATGGGTCAAACTCTCCAGGCTCACAACTATATATTCCTGGGACCTCCTGGGACCACAGCAAGGGAAGGCCTTCAGTTCATAGGGCTTCCCCAGTGCTGCCGAGAGCCAAAGACAGCCAATAACCTCCATCAAGCCAATAGGATGGGAACAGTGTTTTTTTCCAGCACCAGCAGGCATTTAGATCTGGGTGTGGGGGAGGAATCCCACTGGCACCCCATGAAGGTGACCTGTGCCATTTTTACCAGGATGTAACACACACTTCTAAAAAGGAACACTTGTGACTAGTTAGAAGCAAGGGAGGCTGCCAAGAAGAACAAGCTGAGTAGTTCCTGGGAGAAGTAACCATGTGGCAACAGGAAGGCAGACTGGGCAAACCCCCAGCATGGAGCAAAGCTCCAGAAGTGCTCCATTCCTGAAGGTGCTGGGAGGGCAGCCCATTTTCAGAAAGAGTAGCACAGCAGAACCTGGTATGAAGAGCAGGCTATCCTGATGGCTGGCCACCAAACCCACCAGGCACCCAGAAGAACAGGATACTCACCAGAATGTGGGATGAAGCAGGTGTGGCTTGTGGGGAAGAGAGTGACTGCCTTTGCTGAGCCTTGAACAGCTTAATGTCAGGAAACAGAGATGTTGGCAGTGGAGAAACATCAACTGCATCGAGAGAGGCTTGGAAACCCAAGAACTGTGTGCAAAAACAACCTCATCAGGTAGTCTGCAGGGAAAAGTACATCCTTTCCTTGGGCACTAACACAGCCTGCCCTCACCACCCACAGACAAATCGGCCTGACAATGCTGCACAGACAGGAAAAAGAACCCTCCATGTATTGGCCTGCTCCACAACTTCAGCTACACTTTCTGCTTATTGTCAAAGCATGAACCAGTGATCCAGCCCAACTCTTGACACCTATATTAATTTATCTGTATTGAAACCTTTGAAAGCATTATTTTAAGCCATTTATATTTAAATCACATTGAGGGGTTGCTTGAATTAATGAAGACAAAAGCAATCCTCTAACAATTAAGAATCTCTTATGCTTACTGTGGAAATTATGAAGGGGAAATGTAGATTTGCCTCATTCCCTGAGGTGCCCAACTGAGGAATGGTTTTGGCGGCCTGACCACAAGAGTACTCTGGTGTCACCTGAACCAAAGAGGTCCAACGTGGCCTTTCAAGGAGTCAGGGCATCAGCAGCTCACTGCCTATCAAATGGGAAAACTGCAGTGAAAGCCAAAAGAACTATGTCATTCCCTCAAAACTTTGTACTTCATGCTGGAAGCAGCAATTTCAGCATCATGAGTATCAGGATGCTGAACCTCCATTGCAGTCAACCAGATAAGGTACCCAATGTGGGAATGTATTTTATATCAGAAGAAAATCCCAAATTTGCAGTCTTTACTCCCTTCTTCATATATAAAAATATAAATGCATATTCATACCTATATTTATCTAAAATGGAATATACCTACCCCCCATATTTAAGTGCAATTGCACATTCAACAGGGCTGTTTGCAGTGCCACATTTGGCAGGAGCAGGATTATTTTCTCTCCCTCACTACCTCTTTCACAGAACATACACTAAGCTGAACAGAGATCTTCATTCTCATAAGAAAGCAGCAAAATTTCCAGCCCCACAACTACATGGGCCTGTGTTATTGGAGTAACTCCTGATACAGAAACGCCCAACAGATGCACAGAACTGCTCCTTAACAGCTCTTGTCCTGTGCCTCTGCAGAGCAGGGGGTGTTTCCTGCACACTTTAAAAGAAACAGGAGACAAGTCCAGTATTATCCAGTGGGCACCTGGATACAGCAGGTTTCTGGCTGATCCTCATACACACCACAAAACCTCTGCTGCATGTGCTCAGAGTTCCGACACTAATTCAGGGAAATTTTAGTACCCAAATATTAGCAAGTAAAATGAGTTTTGGCTTTGCAGAAATAACACATTTAAATTACATTTTATTCAGTGGAGGAAAAAAACCCCACAAACCTGGGCTGTCTCATGGTGCTTCTTTAGCTTACAAATTTTGTACTGGCCACACAGCTACTGTATTGCAGAGGTTCAGACATCATTCTCAGTTTTACTTTTTTAATACAAAAGCCCTAGTGCAGTGAAAACTCACCATGAAAAGCCAAAGCATTTAAAAAAAAGCTGAGGTGACAGAAGTCTTCCCCAAAAGGGTAATGCTCTATTTCAGAAGAAAACTCCAAACACATGCTCTGCATTTCCATTCAAATACAAATGCCATGTAACAGATTACATTGCCTAGAGAAGCTCTGGATGCTCCATTCCCGGCAGTGTTCAAGGCCAGGCTGGATGGGGCTTTGAGCAACATGATATGGTGGAAAGTGTCCCTATCCATGATGTGGGAGCTGGAACTAAACTTACAGAACCTTTTGAACCCAAACCATTTCATGATTCTATGATTAATACAGAAGATCCAATGAGCTTATACAAGTTTCTGATCACCATGAGTGAGTGTGAGAGGCTAGAGTGTTAACAGTGAGGAGAATGAAGACAAGCATAATGAAACCAAGTTTCCTGATTAAAGACATCTCTACTTCGGAGCAAATGGGGATGCTAAAGTTCCAGCATATACCCACACAGAGTGCATCCTCAGTTTTGGTGAGTCCAAAAAGCAGTTCAGAATTCTGTCCTAGATGGTAACTGCTGTCTGGTTATTAAATTATTCCATTTACTGAATTAAAATGAAACTTGAGGGGCAGATGCAGGCAGTGTACATCCTCTGAGACTCATCACAGACTAGATTTTGGAATTCTATTTACTTTCAAGGGAAAGAAATGTCCACTTACTGATACTCAGTTGTCTTCTCTGAAAGAGATAGGCGGAATATCTGAAATGAGTTACAAGGAGGCCTTTATGCAGGCTACTGAAAATGCAATTTCTTTGAGAAGCTAGCTGAATAAATCATATTCCTGTAATCATAATTCATGTAAAAGAAAAATGAGCAGAAACAGAGTGATAACAGAGATAATACAGGGAACATGTGCAAAAAAATGAGATATTCTTCATTATTCAAATAGACATAAGAAATCCCCATTGATTTTTAATAACTTACAAATGTGTTGTTTCCCACCCATCCACCAGATCCTCCTAAAAGCTTGCAGAAGGCAGTAAGAGCAGCAGGAAAAGCAGGACTGCCAGAAGGGGAGCTGGTGGGACACAGCACAGGGCGTGCAGGCACTTGGTGCCCTCTCCTGGGCACGACAGAAAGATCCTTGTTTAGCCAACAGAGCATGGCCATGGAAAATGGGGTCTTCTACATCCTAAACTGATTCCTCAGGTGAAATAAAAGGCACAGGTCAATCAGAGAGAAAGTTCACACATTTCCAGAGACGTACTCAGCTGTTCAACTCCATTACAATTCCTGACACAGCAACGTGTTACATCACAACATTGTTTATTATGTAACTTTTTACAATACAAACAAAAATACAGAAATGCAGTATATGAATACAGCTAAATGCAAAATGGTGATGTTTTTCTCGAGGCCATATTCCCATTTCTAGTAAAATAAAGAAAGACTGCACACAGGTAGAAACAGGTTGGTAGTTAACTCCACAATTTTGCCTAGAAATGACCTATAAATGCGTTTTCCTGCTACTTACCATAAAATGTAAAAAGGGAGTTAAAGGAAAGTTTTACTCACTGGTTCCTACCATATGAAAGAAGCTATATTCTATTTAGGAGGGACAATATATGGAAAAATATCTAAATTAAATGTTATTACAAAAAATGAAGCAGTAATGAGATCCTTCTGGCTAAAGAAGTTACTAAATGAGAATAGCATATATTTAAAGAATCCAAAACATAAAAGGGTTGTTATAAAAAGCTTAGGTGCACTGTAAGCTTACAACTTTTGTTTTTCCATGTGTCCTTTTAAACAATGGAAGTGTCAAAAATAGGGTCAACTGTGTTAGACTAAATTACATTATTGTATATGCTGCACTGAATGGATTTTTTATTATAATAATAGAGAAGCATTGTTTGCATCATATTATGGCAATTTATCCTCACTAAAAACCGTCTAGAGTCCTGCATTTTTTGATATCCTGTAAACCGTTAAACCACCAGAACATGATTGTACAACAGTAAAATGTTTTCTTTTGCATTAAAATGACACCTGTTTTAAAAAAAAGACTGAACAAAGGTACTTAGAGCTGTTATTTTTCCAAGTACACAACACCCTAGACAATTCAAGGCATCTCATTCTCCATCAAAATTAACAAAAATTTGTCATGCTGTTAAATCCATTACTATGGATACGACTGGTGCAAAATTGGTCAAACGGATCCAACAAACACTGATGTCCAGGCTGGCATATTGGCAACTAATACATAACTGGTGGTCAAAATGATGCATTTAAAATATCTTCCCTTTCTTCTTATTCTTTTCCAAGGTTCTAAAATGACATTAAAAAAAAGGTTTGTTAAATAATGCATACATGTTCTGATTAAAAAAAAAATATATATCTTTTAAAAACAGGCATTTTAATAAAGCTTTTACTGGTTACAACACAATGGATGAAACTGAGTACACAGTACTTGTACTGTGTGAATCAAGCAGTGCAGTTATCACCAGATTTCTACTCCCAAGGACTGGGGGAATTAAACATTTTAATTCTCAGAACTTTAATTCTTCATCCCTCAGAAGTCTTGTTGCAATCTATCAATATAAACTTTTTTTTTTTTAACACAGATACATTTATGTGTGGTATCAGGTTTTTGCAGGCTAAAACCTGCTTTAGAAGCTAATAATTTTCCCACTATTGCTGAAATATGGTAATTTATAACTAAAAGCAGTTCAAGATTTTTCTTGGCTTTTAAGTGACATCTCCATAGTGGTCAACAACCATGGATGGACCATTACTGTCTCAGAAAGCTACAGAAGTTTTACCACGAACTGCAGAACAAGACTCCAATTTACCTGGAAGAGTTCTGTTGTTCCAAAATACGTTGTTGAGCCTCCCAGTTCGCTTTCTCATCCTCAAACTGACGACGCTTTTCCTCCAATTCTTTGTGTTGTGCCTCCAAATTCTTTTTCATCTGCTCATGGCGTCGCTGCAGCTGTAGAAGATTATGAACAGAGTCAGTAGGTGCAGAAAACACAGCAGCTTTTGGAACTGTACTAACAAACATCAGTAACTAAACTTACTAATGCAACAAAATTATGTGTTGTATTTTTCTTCAGAGAAAGTAGCTCAGGTGATAAGGTGATAAATACTGCCAGTAACAGAAACCAAAAGGTTATTAATCCCCCAGCTTCATTTTACAGTTAACAGAAAATGCCCCAAATGCTACCCAGTTTACAAACAGAATTTGTAAGCAGCTACGTTTGGCAAATAAAAGGAAATTAAAAAATACTTTGGTATTTGACACAAACACTAAGCAGCAAATTGGAGAGCATTTGAGTATCACTAATGCATAAAAGAGCAACATCTTTGACTTTCTGTGGGGGGAAAAAAGCCCCAAAATATTGATTTCATCCTATAGCACTATAGGATGAAACTATAGTGCACTATAGGATATAACTATATTGTGGATCTATTTGGAAAAAATATAAATTGGATTAATTTATTCACTAATTAAATGAATTAGTAATATTGAGAAAGTGAATTGTCTACATTCCAAAAGAGAATAAGAATTCTCTCCTGCAAGTTGATGGGACAGACTGATAATCAAATGTGTTGTATGTAAGGATGGTAATACTTGTCAGGAGACATGATTCCTTTCATGTGGTATAGTGCTTTTTTGAATTGAGTTAAGTCATAGAATGGTTTGGGTTGGAAAGGACCTTAAAGATAATTTAATTCCATCCCTCCTGCCAAGGGGCAGAGACCTGGCTTGGTCCTATCCAGCCTAGCCTTGAACACGTCCAGGGTTGGGGTTCCCACAACTTCTCTGGACAACCTGTCCAGTACCTCATCACTCTTATAATAAAGAACTTTCTCCTAATATCTGATCTAAACCTACTTTCTTTCCATTTAGAGCCATTCCCGTTGTCCTGTCACTCCACACCCCTGCAAATAGTCCCTCTCCATCTTTCTTGTTGGGTCCCTTCAATACTGGAAGGCCACAATTAGGCCACCATGAAGCCTCCTCTTTTCCAGGCTGAACAATCTCAATTCTCTTGGCCTTCACTCATGCAAGAGCTGCTCCATCCCTCTAATTGTCTTGGTGGCCTCCTCTGCACTCACTTCAACAGTTCCATGTCCTTCCTGTGCTGGGACCCCAGAGCTGATGCAGCCCTGCAGGTGAGGTCTCCCCACAGCGAAGTAGAGTCCCCTCCCTCGACCTGATGTCTACACTTCAGAGAAAGTGATATAAAACTCCCTCTTTCCTTACTCTCTTGCATAACCCTGTTTTACACAGCTCTTGAAAATCTATTTCCTTTTACACATTTTTACATGGCACCGTCTGTTGCTTACTTTTCTACATTTACATAAATACAACAGAAGTTTACAAAGCCATGAATGGTGAAGAAAAAAGAAGAATGAATTGTAATGAACATAACAGACTGGTATCACAGGATACACTCAGTCAAAAAGTCATGAGATAGTACATGAAAACCAGAAGTATTTTTGTACTTCACATAACAAGGAAAATATGGACACCAGAAGTATTAAAGGGTTCAAAAAGATTCAAGACAGAAATTGAAAAAAGGATAAATCAAGTGGCTACAAAAACCATGATCCAGATAGAACATATAGCTTTAAAATCATCAAAATGCTGACTGGCATATCTTACTACTTACTATTCATATCCCTATCCAGTCAGTTCTCAAAAAAAAAAAAAAATCTAGATTAATTTTTTTCCTTTGATCCAGTATGCCTTGGCACCTTACAGAGCCTAGGCTGCCCAGCATTTCAATTACCCTTCCAAGTTTCCTCATTTTTCCTCAAATTTGGAGACAAACTTTCTTAAGGAGCTTTGACAGTTCTGAACTTCTCTATTAGGCTTCTTGTGAGAAACTGCTTTCCCAAAACTTAAAAAATTACTTAATTTTTTACTTTTACTTCAGAAGTTCTAATAGTCCCTTAAAAAGATCATTTTCAGAGCCCCTTGAAGCCTGTAAAAAACTGGTTTCACTGTGAGGACTTCACCTGGAGATGACAGAAATTAGAGTTAGGTATCCATAAAATTTGTTTGAATGGTACCAGAACACTGACGAAAACAAATCCCTGACTCTTCCTTAGTCTAGTAATTCCCATTTAGGTGAGATCCCTAGAGGCATTGTCTCCAATTCCTGAAATGCTTTTTCAATAAACACAACAAATGATCATTATTGCATGAGCTTATGTAAGCCATAAAAGTCTTTTGAACTTTTATGTTCAAAAAGAGAACATAAAAGAAGAAGAACTTTTTAAATCACATGGAAGAATAAGCACAAAATATTCCAAAGAAAAGGGAGAAGAAGAGGGTAAGGAAGTTAAGGAGTATTTTAACATGCTATGACTGAAAATAAAAATAGAATGCATGTGAACATTAAATTCCATTTTAAGTTTAGATTTATACCATTTCAGCAAAGGCAACAAGCTGAGGAAGAACAACAGTGTTGTCTTTACACATATAAACCAACTATGGAATCAATTATGTTGCAAAATCTTGGCAAAAAAGTCCCATCTCTACACTTGTTCAGCCTCAAGTTATATTGGTGTTTAAAACATTTCGGTTACCTCAGCTTCAGAGTCCTTCAGTTTCTGAACTTTTTCTTTGACTTTCATCTCAAACACCTGTTCCATTTCCATTTCCATTTTCTTCATTTTGGCTACATGCTCCCTCCTTTCCTCCTCCATCTGTGCCAACGGGCTCCTGCCATAAATCCAGAAGAAACAGTTAGCTAGTAAGAACTTTTTTCCCTGTCTGTTACATTAGGACATCTGGAAAAAGCAAGATAAAAATGCTGAAGCAGTAACATAAACACACTGCTGTAGGCACGCTAGCTTAAATTCAATTTACATCATTATATTAACTGTTTAGATAAGCTTTACTCAAAAAGATACTTTATGCAATATCTTTTCCTCCTCCACAATTGATTTATACTACATTTAAGTTAACAGAAACTCTTGACTTTCTATATGTAGAACCACCTGGTCATGGGAAGAGAGGAAATGTTAAAACATGAAAAAGAAAATTAGCATCTTCCAAGTGATCTTCAGCCATCTTTTTCTTCCCCATAATTCAAATATATAAAAAAATTAATGGACATAATAAGAAAATTAGGAGCACTACAGACTAAAGTTCTATTTTCTCTCTAAATCTTCATTGTCCCCAGGTGAGCCCAAGAGACAACACTGCAACTGTGTTGAATGCTCTGGCCATAGTTTTAAAGAGAGATCAGATTTGAAAAAAAGGTCTGGGCAACTGAACATCAATATTTCAAAGTGTTAGTTGGAAAGTTTTCCTTTAGAAAGCTATTAATAAATGTAATGTACAAAATTAATGTACGTTATTTTTATTTTTTCCATATACTTTATGGTATACTTTCCTGGATTGTTCTGAATTTTTAAAGCTGTATAAGCCTGCTATCCATGTTATGGTGATATGGGTTTTAAATAGTAAGTTTCACTGAAAACATATAATAAAACAGGATGATTGAGATCTAGTGATGATTGCTACAGAGTTTTGTTAAGACTCTGCTGTTCCACAAAGAGCAATCAAACCAAATCACTGGCCTCTTATTTCAGTTTTGAGTATCTATGGCTTAAAAGGCCAAAATTTAAACTATTGCGTTGGAGAAAATGAACTGATTATATTTGGAATTGTTACAATCAGCAGATGACATCTAATCTATATATTAAACTGAATCTGAATTGATAGCTGCAATGCTTGGACTTGTGAGTAAAATACTGTATAATATACATAACTGAAATTGATCTTCAGTTTAATTTTTACTTTAGTCCTTCAAAAGGCCAAGTGCTAGCAATCTTTTACAAGGAAAAAATTAATGGTTAAACACAGGTGAGGTAAAATAATGCAGAAAATACTAAAGAAATTAAAGAAAAGGTGAGTAGCAGTACTTGTGGAAGCTAAGCAGCTGTCAAAACTATACTATTTTCTTCTAGAGATGTAAAGTTCTCAAATGCATCTGCTCTTCAAAAGTTTATCTACAAAGTAGAATAAATACTGAGGAATCATTGCTTCAGTTTTAACTTGAAAGGGGTGCAGAACTGTTCTTTGATTGAAAACTTAGTAAATCCAATGGGGATGCCATGCAAGCTGTATTTGAGAAAGTGATAAAAATCAGTCTGCACAGAAAATTTGATTAACTGACAAATGAGCATTTACAGCTGAGAGCTTTACAACATAGGTCACAACTGGTTTTATTAGGTCCTAAGTATGTGACATGGGTAAAAGCACATCACTCTGTATTTTAGGACAAAATGATACAAGGGATTTAAACAAAAACAAACAAACAAAAAATCAGACACAAACACACACACACAAAAAAAAGAGCTGAAGGGAAAAAAACCCCACAAATCACTAAACAAAGATGTAAAACATTTAACTGATTTCAGAGGACATGTGGTCTAATAACAGTCCTCTAAGTTATTCTGCAAAAATTAAAAATTATTCTAGATATGTGCAAAGTAGAATCTCTGCAAGCAGGTAATGAGATAAAATCATGGTCAGAAATTATTAAAGTTACTAAATGCCCAATTCAATGAAGAATTGTAAATTTACAGGTAAGGATAAAAATTCGACTAATTCTTTATAAGCATCTATATAAAGATGATTCAGCCATGGATAGAAACTGGGGGAATTCCATAATTTTGCACTTCTACTAATTTTTGAAATTTGACCAAATTTGACTTGAATCTTAGCCAAAAGGTTTCTAAAGAGGATTGGTTTTTACAGTGGTATTTGTCACTGTAAACATTTCTAAATGCCTAAAATTTACAGTAGCACAGATTTAGGAAAAAAAACCAAATGAACTGCTAGTGGAAAAAACAATGCCAAGAGCAGGATACCAGGAAACTGTTTTAAATTTGAAACATCAAACAGTGAAATCTTTTTTGTGTTTATAGAATTTTTGTCTTAAGTTTTTTGGAAAAATTTAAATCACCACTTACATGCCTTCAACTGTGTCAAATCTAAAAAACAAAAAATACAGAGGCTTAGCTTAGCATGCTTAAATAAAACCACAAAACCAAAAAGCAATAATTTAAAAAAGTAAATTCAATATTATTAGATTCCTAAAGCTAATTATGTGCTCCCCCAAAAGCAAATTTTTCATACTAAAAGGAAGAAATTGTTAGCTAAAGCTTGTTATATTTATTTCAAATTCAGTTAGTTGATCACTACATCATGTCAATATTAACGCAGGTTTGATGCGCAGATGCTTTCAGGAACAATTTTCCTACAACATCTATGCTTTTAAAAAGATTTAAAATATTTTAGTGACACCAACCACCACTTGCTCCATACAAGTTTTCGGAAACCAATGCCACCTGGAGGCTTATTCTCCTCGGTTAGAATTTGTCAGCTAGCAGAGAGCCGTGTATGGAACAGCCGGGAATGTTCTGACACTGCAGGAAGAGCACTTGGCTCCCATGGCCACCAGGGGTCTCAGCGGCTGCAGCGTCACCTCCCCCGGGCACCGGGATGCTGCAGCCAGCGCGCCCCGGCTCAGCGGAAAAGGGGCTGAAAACAGGCTCTGATCTCACCATCCTCTCACATGGGCTCCAGGGCATTGGGGCTGTTTCACAGAACCCGCCAAGAGTACAGGCAAGAGCAGTCACAGGGACTCGAGCACTGTGCATTTTGTTACCCTGGATAAGACCCATCTTTACAACGTACAATATGACTTGCAATAAAAATTTTACTTTTAAATTCACTAAAGATAGCAGCTTCATACAGCAAACCAAAAAGATTTCCCTAATTACATCATCGCAATTTCAGAGCAAATTTTCCCACATGTCACATAGTACACATGTGAAACAATTACCACATGATTTAGAGATAAGTTATCTACATATCTGAAGACTACCTTGACATTTTTATTTTTTTAATGGTTAGGATGATATTGAAAATTTGACAAATCAGACTAAATCTAAAATACAAAAAAACCCCTCCATAACCATGGAAAATACTTGCTTTGGATTGCTCCTAAGTTAACAGGTTACTTACAGAACAGGCAAGTTTCACCAAATCAGAGTTACGATTATTAACTGGACAGAAAAATGCTTCAATTAATCTGCACAGTATTATTAAAACTTGTAGCACATACTTCTATTTGTTTTCACATGAGCATTTTTGTCTAAAGAAATATGTCAACAGCTGCATGAAAAACTGAGATCTGCTAGGATCATAAAAATACAGCTGTTTTAAAGCTACAAAAGGTCAGTCCAACAGCTCCAACAGCTGCCAGCAGGAGATACTTTTAGAAAAGTACAAGCACCACTGCATGTCTCCTGGTATGTCTGCCCCCCCAGTCTCTCAAAAACCAGCAGCTTAGGAGTTTCCAGAGCCAGGGGGTGTTTCTGTGTTTAACCATATGCTTTAATACCACCAGACAGCATCAGAGCACGTCTCCATTCTCACACAGATACAGGATCTGTCTCCCATGCAAGAATCAATATTGCCCCAATTTGAGACACAGACACTTCTTTCAAAAGGCCAGCAGGCAAGCATAAAATTCCTAAGGGGAGGCACAGATAAACTGTTAATATCTGTTCCTCCCCCTCAGTTTCCAGGAGGCACATGGTTATTAGGAAGATTCCTTCTATGCTGCTTCAACTATACTAGATTAAAAAACCAAAAGCTACAAAAATACACTGAAGTCAAAAATGCATGTTAAAGCATAAAAAAACACCCAAAAAACTGCAACTCAACATATGGTTAAGGTAAAAACAGAAAAACAGCATCAGCTGCTTCATAACCAGCACAGGCATTCAAGAATTTCATGTATTTACTTATTACGTCACCCTGTGTTCTGGGGAACAAACTCTTACAAAATGTTCAAAATAGTCTTTATAAGTTTGCAATAGACTTTGCCATCTTTCAGATGGCTAAATCAAACTGCAATTATTTACTCATTCTCTTGAACAAAAAAACCCTGATAGCAAAGAGCACCAATTGTATTTATTCATCTCTGAGCTGCAGTACTGCAGTGCTCCAAGCAACAGATTTCTAAAGGAGAAAATAGTTCCAGAAGGCACATTCACCTGGAAATAGTCAGGTGGGACAGCACAGTGATGTGAAGTGACAGGAGAGGCAAAGTGAGCATGCTTCAGAAAGCAAAGTAACTCCAGACCCTGGTAGTGTATGTAGGTTCTGGCTCAAAAAGAAGTATCAGGAATGCTATCAGAAACTGAGTGGGGTGGAGGGGTGAATGAAGGTCACAATGCGTTTTGAAACCTACTCATAGATGTATTTTTGTATAAACTAACATCTTATTGTGTCTGCAATATGGGAACAAAAAATAATTTTAAATAGTGACTCTGTTGTTATTTTTAAGAATGCAGAATAACCAGTCTTCTTACATGGATGAGGTAACAGACTGAGTTTGTAGGTGGAGACTAACACAAATCTAAGCAGGCACAAAACAAAAATGGTAAAAGTACTGTCACTAAAGTTCAGATTTTCCAAAATTTAAGAAAAACATACTAAGATTTTGAAAGGTATATAAGAAACCCCAGTATTTACCAACACACCCAGGAAAATGTTAACAACTTCCTTTGATATCCCAAATAACAATGGGGGGGGAAAAAGTTTCACTTTTCAGTACAGTAATAGCAAATAATAATACAGTAAAAAGCACAGTAATAGCAAGTTAGAAGTCCTGGAGAAAATGCAGAATTTTCTCTTCTGCACTCTTATTACTACATGTTCATCTGACATACTTGCTATGTGCACTCAGAAGCCTTGAGCTACGAGTCAGGAATAACATGATAGCAGAAACATGACAGTGAGAAGAAACCACAGTGTGATGGACACATATATTTGAAAACTAGTATTTAAGACTTGACCTCATTAGAAATGCTACTTAAGTGCAAGTACACTTCTGAACAGTTGCTATAACTGACATAAACTATTACATTTTTTGTCAGTGCCATGCAGGGAAGTCTCATGTAGACTCACACTAGATGAAACTAAATCATGTCCACTTAAATCATTCCCTCACAATTTTTAAAGCATTAAGAGAGTGTAGAATAAACATTTCTTTAGTGAAAAATGGCTTTGTAGCTGTCATATGGATGCAAATAGCAGGTATTTCCAACTATTTTCAAGGATCTTTTTCAGGAAGAACAGCTGTAACTTTGCATACCATTAGCTGAAAAGAACAGTACCCTATATTTTGATTGAGAAATATGTACTTAAATATAGTACAAAATAAGAGCACCATTCATTAATAATTATTTCATCACTAATTACTGTTGATGCAGTTACTACACGCAGAGCAGAACATTTGAGTGTAGTTATTCTCAAATAGCAATTCAGTATACAGTAGAGCCTACTTTTAAATCTTTGACTAACTTCATCTGGTTGGCAAATAACTTCTTGTCAGAGGTAATAAAAATGAGTTTGAAAAAACAGCTACAAAAGCCCCCAAACACTGCATTGCAACTCCCTTCTCACAAAAGATAATGATGTTGCAATAATTCCCCTGCCATGATGAGCAGCCATATGAATTGCCAGAGCAGCATTTCAAAGATGACAGTAGCAGGTCTGCTTTTTCAGAGTTTCTAAATAAATATTAACCCATTCTTCTCAAAAACATCCCTGACACAATCGTATTGATCATTCACACAGAAGAACCAAAAATTCCACAAGTAACATATAAACCAAAATAGAAACTAATGCACAAGAACTTTGCAGTATCAGTGAAATAAAACTCTGAGTAAATGTAACAGTTCTCTTCAAAACTGAATCTACTATTTAGCATGTTCAGTGAAACTAGTGTCAATCTTAGTGAAAGAGGGAAAAAAATCCCAAATTACAAGTAAACAAGAGGCTGTCTCTTTTCAGACACACTAAAGAGAACTGACTGAAGGCTATATATACATACAAACCCACCAGCACCCCTCCCTAGGAAACCCAAAACACCACCACACATTCACAAAATCAGCCAACCAAAAAAAAAAGAAAGTAAAATGATTAAAGTGCAATTCAGCCTTAACAGGAACTTACTTTGTTAGCTGCCCTTTATTTTTGTTGTTGTCAACACCGTTGTATGTAACAGCTGCCAGTTTTCTGCTTCTGTAGTTCTCATAGTGTACATTGTTAGTAACATCCTTCAGGTCCTGCATATGAGTTCTGTCAATAAGTGTAATTTATCAGCTTAGTGCACAAATACAAAATACTATCTGAAAAATCAGTCCCTGTTCATTTTGCAGATTGACTTGAATTAAATTATACCCCTCCATTAATGTCCCATTTCCCACAAAGTTTTTGCTCTACCATTTAAATTGAAGCTCTCAAGACAGCAGAGGCACAGATATACCAGCTTATTTTGCACCAAACTATCTGAAGCTTGCAATATCCCAAACACTAACTTACAGGACCAGTCTTTGGAAAGTTTGAGCTCTGTGGATAAACTTGCAGGTATTTGATAGGCAGATAAGAAAAGTGTATATTACTACTGCAGTAGGTGAGAAAAAGCATGTCAGGCAAGAAGCAACAAGCCAAAACTTCCTAGTTTCTATCTTTTAATTCTACAAAAGCTAAATGTTAAATTCAAGACTAAGCTGAAAGAATTCACTTCTTTTCATAATTTTCCATTGTCAGCCAGGAGAAAAGCAAAGCTTAGGAATCAGACTAACAGTTTTTACAGCAGATGTCACCTAGTGGACTGCTGGGAGCACAGGACTCAGCACCTAACCTAACAAAGCACAGGCTTTGTTTGTTGTAGGTTTTCAGTGCTAAAGTTTTTAGAAAATGCCTACAACTACATACACATCAGCACTAAGAGAAAACTCAGGCTCCTCTGGACTAGTAACAAGTAACAGAAAAAGTAATCACAAAAAATTCACTACCAACACCACTGCTTGCTAAGTATGTGGTTAAACAAGTTATCATAAAATGTACGGTAACTGTTTACAATTAAAAAAATATGAGAATTCATATGAACTCACAATCTCAAATTCCTTTTTCTCCCATATATGACTTTCCAATCTCACAGATATACCAGAAAACTTAATGTTACCTATCAGTTACTCACCTTATCAACATGTTCCTCAGAATTGTGAAGTCACAGTGTTCACCATTTTCAACTGCAAGAAGAAGTAAGCTTTTGTTGAGATGTCAGCCAAAATCTGTGCTTTACACAGAGGTAAAATGTCACTCGTCTACGTTCATTCCAACAACAAATTACTCCCACAGCCTTTCCTTACTCAAACAACATGTGTGTTAGCAGAAGGAAAGTATTAACATAACTATAATAATGTGTCTTACTAGCAGAGTTCCTATGCTCCCCTAAGCCTTACTGGCAAACTGTTCTGAGTCAGTGCAGCAGAATAAGCTACCACAACAGAAGCAGTTTTGCCAGTTTAACTGTTTCATCCTTTGGCTGCCTCACAGCACAGTTGTGTAAGGATCAGACACTAAGGGAAGACTTCAGTCTAGATCCAGCTATATCCAAAAACCTTTAAAAGACAGACTCAACCTGTTTGTCCCTGCCCAATAAGTTGCAGAAGTCTCCATTTTAATTTTAAGATGGATTTAGTTCTTCATTACTGAAGCAAAGATTGTGTACTGAATTTGATGCACCAACCTACAGATCAAGAGTGAGCTGGCAGCTGTCATTATGATGTCATTACAGATGCCACCTATTCCACTGCGCCCATCACCCCACTGAAGTAGAAGAGGCTGGTGCTGTGAGTGGCATTTCCCTGAGAGATCATGAAATGACACTGGAGGAAAATGCACATTCCAGAACTCTCTGATGTGCAGACAGAGAAGGCAACAGACAAAGCTCTTAGCACACACAAAAGAAAGGCATAGGGCAGCTTCCAATGTGCCTCTGAAGTAAAGACAGACATTATCATGGCAAGGAGGGAAAAAACCAAGATGAAAGAATTAAAATAGCCCAAGTAAATTCAGTGAATCCTACAGAAAAATGCCGAACATTGCCACTTTCTGTGTTCATTCTTGCATCTGCACTCCTGCATTATTTTATTCCATGGTTTTACACAGACTGGTAAATTCTGCTCAGATGGTACATGAAGTCATACTCCCAAAAAAGCATCATCTCTGTCCTGACAGACTGAAAGCCACTCCAAGAGGCTCCTTTTAGTTAGGCTAGCTCTTCCTTTCCAAAAGTCATACCACTGCGAACATGAAACCTTTCAGAAATTAGTTTTAAAATAAAGAAAAGCAGCACAATTTTGCACATCTCCAAATGCCAACAGAAGAGCCTGAAATAAAGCTTGATCTTCTCTGATGCAGCTGGTTTTTACTTTCTGCCAAACCTCATTTCCTGCCAGACATGCACTTCAAAGTGCTGCAGCATTCCTTTTTAAATATTGGTCCATACACTGCTTGTTGGCTGGGGTTTTTTTGTCTGTTTTACACTGCATCCAATTTATAGTCCATTGCCCTTGGAAGGCAGAAATAATGAGAGAAAAAAAATTTCTCTTTATTCAATACATGCACACCAAAGGAAAAAACTCAATGATCATGGAAAAACAGTCTAATAGTGATTGCTTTACTACAGAGTGTGGTGCAAGTCATGCGATGTGGCATTTGAAATATATGAACAGCATTAAAGCACAAGAAATGGCTGCCAGAAGAACATGCAATTATCTTCAAGTCTCTATAGCAGTAGAAAGTAAGTTTCAAACAAACTTTTAAAAAAAGTACTCTATTTATTACCAGGTAACTTCCTGTTGCTACACCCCAGTACTTAAGACTCAGATGTTTTGGGAAAAAATTTATTTATAGCAATTGAACTGATCAAATTAATATTTATAATGTGAATGCTCTAGAAAGAAGAATTTAATACACAGGTTTTAGATGAAGATAATTAAGGTAAAAAAGCTAGAAAACAACCATAATTTAAATCACATCATCACCTGTAATAAATTACTACAGGTTTTACAATTTCTCACTGAGGCTTCAAGAGAAATCTGCTAGCAAAGTTACATGTTGTTGAAACCTTTACCTTGTTCCAATATTGTCAAAATAACAAAATGGTATATTCAAAAGATCATTGAAATTAAGCATTTCAAACATTTCAAATACAGACTCATGTCTAGTAAGTTTTAAATGGATTAAAAAAATCACAAGAAAGCCTTACCTTCTGCAACACCCCATGGGTACTGCCTTCCTCTAACTCTCTTGCCATTGACTTCAATGATCGTATTACTACCTACCACAGCAAGAGGTAAACGGTCCTACAAGATAAAGTATGACTTTAAAAATCAAAATCTGCTGCCAGAAGATACTGAAAGCATGCCCATGTATCAACTTAACATAAGCTAGGTCAGTGCTGTAACACTGCAATGCAGCTAACCCCAAAGTGAGAGAATAGTGATGTTTATTGACCTCTGCCCAGCTTAATGACTTATATATACACACACTCCTTCTGAATTCCCTATGCTGCTGCATTCTGTAAATCTAGTTAAGGAACAGACACTACTGTTACTTAGTAAGCTATGCAAGAGGCAAACCAATTCCTATTTTTTCAACTGCACAATTATTTACCAAGTCATATACCCACTGGCTACAAGGGCTGTTACTTTGACTGGATCTTGTACCCAGTTTTCAAAGGTTTGGCAAAGAACTACGTCAAGTTCTTGTTTTCAGCTGAACTGAGAATGCCTCCAGTGTAACAAGCAACAAAGGAGCCAAGAGCAGCTTCCAGGGGCAGAAAGGGACAGAGTACTAAGCTCAGTATTTTGCACTTTTGTCTTTGCTTTTATTCTGCTCTTCTCTAGGCTTAGTCCCAGAATATCTTCCATTTTTTGTCCTGTTAGTGTTTATCTATCCTAGGAGATTTCCCCAGTAACAAAAAATTTTAAAAGCTCTTACAAGCTGTTACAGCTACTGAACAAACAGAAGCAAGGCTCAAGAAACATACACAAGATGGACTCCAACATGAAAGAACAAACTGAAAACATGAGTAAACTAAGAAAAGGCCTTTCAACAGCCTGACAGTCCTTTTGATTTTCTTTAGTCATTTATCTCCATTAAGGTCTCAGTGTATCAATCAGCCAGAGAGCTATTAGCTGTAATGCACACACTTTATGCCACTGCACACCTCTGTCTGAAAGAAAACCCGTGCCTCCTTCAAAGCTCAGAACCAAAAAAAAAGTGGAAAGCTGTGGAGGGTGGATAGAAGTCAAATAAGGATGAATTTTAAAAAGTGATCTTTAAGAGTTCATTATATCTATCACTATATCTATCTTTAAGAGTTCATTAATAAACATGTGATCTAGTGCTCTCATTCTGAATTTTAGCCATTGAAGGACTTAGATGACTTAATAATGTCATTCATTGCTTCTGATAAGGAACACTGACCCTTAGGACAGCTTTACATCTGATTTCTATATTCTAAACACGCTGGTGGGCTCTTCATTAATGACAGAATGCTTTTCAAACTCAGCTCCCCCCTTGCCCCTCCATAAGCACTTTTTCAAAAGAAAATTAGTTTACCTTTATCTTTTTAACAATCTTATTTTCTTCTTCATCATCTGTTTCTGGAAATTCATATATTTTAATTTTGTGTTCTTGGATTTCTTTCATTATCTAGAAACAAAATTATTATATGCTTGAGGATTTCATACTTTATAACAGCCTGATTCTCCTCCTTTTGTTAGATACATAAAATCCTTTAGATTACCCTGACTTAAATTACAACATCACTTGTACATTTAACACCCTCAGGTGACCTCAGGTTAATAGTGTGATCATCCCTCCTTAGCCAAGAGAAGACAATCAGAGCTAGAGCTCCCAGCTACCAGAATATTATCCACCAACACAAGACAGCAAAAATTAATGCCAGTTTTCTATAACAGGACAAACAAGAGGTTTACTCTAAAGGAAATTCTACCTGCATAGAGTTAGGTGGAAAACCTAATACAACAAACTTTCAGACCAGTTTTGCAATTGGGTTCTTTAAAAACCAGATACTTGAATAGATAATTGCAGGCACACTTTATCCCTTTGAGTTCCCACAACAGCTACTGCTGTCACTCCTATTCTTTTCAGTTTTCATCATACCTGAGCAGCACTTGCTTGAAGCAGGATCACCTGCCTATTTTAATAGAGCTTGTGACTGATGGACTAACTCTAGCAGTTAGTACTGCTGAAAAACATTCACAAGCAATAATAAAGTGACTGTCCTGTTTTGATGCTATATTTGTCTGAAGGGTATTTTTAAAAACAAGCTGATTAGTTTGCAGAATTTTAGGATGGAAAAATATTAGACCATTTAGCCGACAGCTGCACTGCAGAGCCCTGGGGAATATTTCTAGCTCATGGGTTTGCAGCCTTAGGAGAAGTTAAGTTTCCAAATCATGCAAGGACTTATTTTCAAAGTTTGGTTTAGGAAAGTCCCCCCTGTTTAACACCCACTCATTCATAAAGCTACTTATATATTTAGAAATATTCTGTGCTCTACCATTTTTTCCTTTCTGTCACCTAATTTTTAATCTTATCTATTTAAATCAAGAGTTTTACACACAACACCGCTTAATGCCACCTTCTTTTCAGAACTCTGCGTTCTTCTAAACTGGGACTGGACAGAGTTCAATAAAAAAAAACTTTATGTCTTGTCTTGTTCTGGGTCCTCCTTGTCCTCTTCATACAATACTACAAAGCTTAACTGTTCTACTCTGATAATGTAGCTGAAAATAAAACATAAACCACTTGTAGACACTCACAGCAAATACATTCTACAAATACAAAGACATTGTATCAGTTGTATCAATGCTAGAATTATCTCACCATCTTTAAAATGCATTACCACACCCAAGAGTAAACAAGTTTACTGATTCTTATATAATACCTGAGGTATCTTTAATAATTACAGTGCATCAACATAGAAGTGGATACCTCAATGCAATCAGTAAAACTATGATACTGTTGAATACCTTATTTTTTTTAACACACTTCTGTTAGGCACCTAAATCCTGAAAGCTTCTTTCCTCCCTTACTGATTTTTATCTCAGCAGTGAATTATTTTACTTGCCAAGAAACATACTAGACTTGAAACCTCTTCCCCTGAGGACAGAAACAAGATTATTTCACTAAGAATTATAATTAAATCTAGAGATATAAATTACTTAGGTTTGCTGTCTCAAGTTATTGCTTCAGGGTTTAAACTCTGCTTGTAAGTTAAATCTCACCATTTCCATAGGGACCAACTTACTAAATTATCCTGTGTTGTAAATATTAATTTTTCAACTCACCTGTTTTTTAAATTGTTGGCATTCCTCGGGTGTAAGTGTGTCTGCTTTGGCAATAAGTGGAATAATATTCACTTTTTCATGCAGGCGCTTCATAAACTCTATATCCAAAGGCTTAAGTCTGAAATAGAGCATTAGAGCTTTGCAATTTATATCAATTAAACAAGACTGTACAAATGATGAGATTTGTCCTGACAACTACTCTTAAGACACTGATTTATGAGTGACAGATGACTGAAAATGAAAAGGTTACCTGCAATTATTAGAGCAAATCCCCTAACTTGTATAATACAAGAGGAATAAGTGGTAAGTTAATATTACTAGCAGTCATGAGTCTTCTGCTAGCTGAAAGTACACTCATTTAAGCAAGATGTAAGAACTCTATTAAGGTAGTAAAGTTTGTGTTATTAGCTGGAAGATAATCCCACTTAAAGCCTGACTGATAAGAGCTCACAGTTGTGAATTTTGCTCTGTTCACACATACAGCTGCAGGTTCTGAAAGTCTCAGTATGCTTCCTCTTGAGAGTGGGCTAGGAGACATTTTATTTTAAGACCTTAAGATTGCTGAAGATGGTAACCCCTGTAGCCTATGTACAAATGAATTAGAAATATCTCACCTCTAAATTGGTATGTAAAACAAAAAGACATTTATGAAAGTGGATGACAGTGATAAAAACTAAACCATCATATGGGTATAAAGTGGCTGTGCGGTTGTATATTCACCGTCTATGTGGATCAAAGTGGCCAGTATTTCCTGTTTCCTGAAGTAAAACTAGAGAGGTTTTGATGCATTAATGACAGCAAGTTTAGTCAGGCTTAAAGGATTCACTTAAAGGATTTAACAAGATTATTTTTCATCCTAAAAAAATTAGTATTAGGAACATTAAAACCAGATTAATTTGGTACTGAAATTTCTGAAAACCATACATAAAAGAATGAAGAAAATGTTCAAGAACTCATATTTAACTTCATTTTAACATTTTCTACCTGTCACTGATTTCACCAGTTCTCAACATGTGCCCATTAAATAGCTAATATTAAAGCACATCTACATTATAAGCACTCTTTTGGTTATCCATTCACCTTAATATGCTTTCCCTCTGCTTGCTTCAAAAAGTTACCTAGGGCAGCAACACTGGGTTGAAGCGCAGCTGCCAAAGCAGAGTTGCTCAAAAGGTCTGCTCATCTAAGGACTTGAGTGTTTACAAAGGAGACTGAAGGAGGAAAGCTTTTATAGAAAGATTCCAAAGTTGCAGAAAGATTGCAAATTCCATCATCACCCCATTCACTTACCTGGAAAGCTCCTCCTGTCCCTCCACTCTCTCCCCCTGCTTCCACAGAAACCAATTCAATCATTTCAGGTGTTTATGGGAATACTAGCTAAAAACGGTGGGATGTATTAAATGGAAGGACTTTAACTGTTGTTTTTTTATAATATCTAAAGCAGGCTTTTACAGATGTATTAAAATGACAAGTAGAAGCAAGCTCACCCACAAATGCTTTAATTCAACGTAAATATAACCATACATTAAGAGTAAAGAGGACACTACTTGGTGGGTTAGATGTGCTGCTGTCTGCAGAGGGAACAGGAGTAAAGACTGCATCACCACAAAAACCAGGTAGGAAGTGAGCTCTGTCCTTTCAGAGAGGGCAGCATCTTAAAAGAGGAAACGAATGCTAAAAGCAGCACCAATTTTCTTAACTTCCTTACTGAGATGACAATTTTAAGCATTTATTCCAAGAATTGAAAAACAGCGTGAAAACGTAGCATAATTGTACACCTTTTTCTCCCCTAAAAATAATATGAAATACCTGTACAAGGAATATACTTTTATGGCTTTTAGCCTCACAAATTTAGTGACCAAATTTTAATCCATTGGAAACATTTCTTTTTCCTTAAGAACAACTTGTACCTCCCACTGATTTAGGAAGTTCTAACAGACATGGGGGTGTGCAGGGAAGACAAGCTTTTTGAAAATTAGCTCAGAAATAACTGACTTACACAAGGAATCATCTTCCCGTTATTTAAATTACATTTTGGATTTTGCACACTAGTAAATCAGCATGTCAAGAATTCAAGTGTTTGCATTTAAAACTGACATGCATGTTGAGCAAAACTGGCATTACAAACATGCCTGTTGAACAACAACAAAATGCTTAATAAAGGCAAGTCTGCATAAAAAAACCTCCACCCTCTGGCATTTCATTCCATATTTGGAAGTATCTGTACAGTTCAAAATTATTAGACCCATTCCAATGTTAGCTACAGAAGCTAAGTATAATAGCTGTCAGTTTTTACTGCCTGAGGAATACTCTTTAAATTCTTTCATCACTCCCTTCAACAAGTTTTACTACTTTTGACCGACACAATAGAATAGGCTTAAACTTATCTTTGTCTCCTTCTGGTTTTGGAGGTATAACTTAAGAGTCTGACAAATTCAATCATGATACCATGATAAAAAGATACACAACCAGTTTCAGATAGTTAATCTGTACCTAATACACCTTGGAAATGCAGTTCTCCCTGTCTACCACTAGATAGAAGTCTGATCTAGTAAAAACTATGCAGGGGTGGAAGATCACATAATAACTGAAAAATAATCTGCAATGCCTATACTGGAATTGCCACTAGACAAAATACTACACACCAAGTGAATTACTGGTATGCTTACAAGGATGTATGAAACTTTCCATCTTCAATTTACACTAATGGGAGGGAGGAAGAATGGACAGGAAAAATCCTTTTGCTTTACATGAGAACCACTTTCTCCTAATGTGATCTGAGGAGATACAGATCACAAACAGACCTGGCACCTGTGACCGTCTTTGTATTTTTCATTGCTAGAATTCTATCTCTCTTGTTATGCCATTAATATACAATTGTATTTTCTGGTGTTTGGCTTGCTAATGTTTGACAAGCCAAAGTAAACTCATCTTTGAAATTAAGCATGATCTGCAGGCCATTGAGAAAATCCAATTTGAAACTCAGATTGACAAATTTAGATATTTATCTGAGATAAGAGAATGAAAACATAAAATACACTAATACAAACCCATGTCCTGAAGGAGCAATGAAGTATAAACAACACTGCACTCTATTATCTGGCATCTGGCGTCTGTTCACTCGAGATTCTGCATTCAGGTAGTCCTCAAATTTACTGTCAATGTAGTCAATAACTGGCTGCCAGCTGCAGAGATTACATGAATAAAAATCTGTAAGTTACATTATTTACATAAAGAAACCTCTTTTTGCTAAGAAATAGATGTTCGCAATTTCCCCATAGCTTGGGATGGGTATTTTTGCTTTTCATTTGCTTTTTTTTAATTAGGGTACTTCAACACTGCAACTGATCAACTCCTCAACCTAAAATTGAGTTACATAGTTCTGAAGATACAATGTGTGTGTCCACTTAAAAAAACCTTTCAAACACAATCACCTTCATTGTAGAAGCATTAAAGAGAACACTTAAGAACTGTAGCTAAAGTAATATGTTTCACTGATTGCATCTTGTGACAGCACAGAAGATAGTTTTGCACACTGCATGTGTGGATAAAGAGCCAAATGCACCATTCAGTTTAAGGGGAAAGGCTGACAGCACTTCAGTCAAGTTATAAAGACACTTGGAGTTACAGCAGTTAGAAGTTTTCAGCTAAATGAAAAGTTTAGAAGTGTTAATATTTTAACTGAATATTGAAGTCTGCATTTTACAATATGTCACAAGGTATTCTCACACACACACAAAACACAGTGCAGAATTATCATGGGAGAACATAGAAAGAATCTCTTACCAATTACTATTATCCACAGCATCTCCAAATCCTGGTGTGTCAACTATTGTAAGTAGTAACTGAACACCACCCTCTTTGATTAAAACTTTTGACTGCTCAACCTGTAAAACGAATACAATAAGATTAGATTTTTAGCAGTTTAGTCAACTATCTTAAACATTGGGAAAAGCATTCAATGAATAAGAAGCCTGACAAAGAATTGCTAACTTTTCTGCTTCAGAGGTACGCTGTGTCTGTGTTCTGCTTATAAAATCCCAATAATTTTACAATAATGATTTTTTTAAAAGAAAAATATCATTATTTAAATAAAGTCAGTGATAAAAGAACTCTCTAAGTATATGGGATATCTTAATATTTAAGTTCCTGATAAACGGGAAAAATCTTAACCAGGCATTAAACTTGATAAAACTTGCAAACTTGGTCACTTCAAGGAAAATGACACTTTTCAAAACTAATCCTCCCCACAAGCACCTTAGATACTTCTAGTCGTGTTCATGTATTTTTAAGAATACATTTATTTTTCAGCTAGCATAATGGTTGGGAACCATCTCAAAGTGATGGTTTCCTATTACAAACAGAATTATACTGGAAAGTAATACAATCTGTCTGCAATCTGCTGAGTTAGACCTCATGCGACTAATGGATTGGGTTCCTATTAGCTCAAGTCACTGATGGAAACCCGCCTCAGAAGGCAACTGTATCAGCACAAGGAATGATGCAAGACTGGGGCGTGGGAGATCATGCCTCCAGTTGTGACCACCCATCTACAGCACAGCTCAGGCAGCTTGCACTGAACACGTCACCCAACAGATTAGGCATGTCATGACAGAGAAGAACTAGGCTAAGCAGCACATGGACTGCTACCCTCTTCTTCCTACTAATATTTCAGTAATCATTGATACTGCCAATGTCAGGCCCATCTGCCTGAGAAAGTGCTGTACGCCACTGTACTATCAGTGAGATGCACCGCAGTATGAAATGACAAACCCATGCTGGCTTCTTTCCAATTGCTCAGACATTTAATCATTGTTTTTTTTTCCCCCGATATTAAAACAATTCCTATTAAATCACGAGTTACACCATTTTCTAGATATGGATTCAAGAAATCAGCCATGTAAGCCATTTATCCAGAAGCACATGAGAGCCAGAAGACTCAAGGTAATGCCATCTTGTTGCTCATTGCTTAACATTCCTTAAGCTTCACAAACCCTAAGTGGGGAGAGAAAGTTCTATTTATAATAAACCATATCTGGATGGTCTCTTGACCAGTTCACGAGTTGAGAAATATCATACTAATGCTTCTTAAGTGCTTGCACATCTCTGATTGTTATGCAAGTGAAGCAGACTCTCACAGCCACACCTGAACATTGTTGCAAATGCTCTGCAATCACTGCTTATGTGATGCAGTATAAGCCCACAAGATAAACTAACACTGCAGGAAGTCGAACTAAATCCCTCTTGCATGAGCATAACACTGATTCCAATTCAGAAGAGAATATCCAGAATCACAGAAAACCATAACTACCTACAAAGAAAGCTTCATATTTAAATCTCTGAGTATGCAGGATTTTATCTACTCATCAGTAGGGATCCTACCCAAGTTGGATCAGTCCCTTTCACTGCTAGTTCTCAAACAGTTAACGGCTACCAGGATACTGGTTACAGAAGTATCCAGGTTGCGCTGGACTTCAAGACCACCCAATTCAAACTCCAACATGAACAGGCCTTACTGCAAGGTTAGGAAGGTGTAAAAAAACAACAGGAATTAAAACCAACCAAACAAAACTGTACATGCACCAGCCTAAGCCACCACCAAGTTACTCTTTGACAAACTATACAGCTCTTGTCCTTCCAAAAGCATGTAGCTGAAAGCCATGAGAACCAAGGAATACATGCACTGCTTTAGAAACATACATTTTAATTATGGCGAGTCTATTTCCCCCATCCTCTAGAGTTCTATCAAGAAATTTTATTGTACACAATTGATACCAGAACTCAAGACAGTAATCCCCTGACACAGTCAACTCAGCCAAGAGTTTACTACTCTCAAGCTTTAGCACACAAGAGATTAACTTCTGATTCCTTGCATTCTTTTGGCTATCTTACATATAGTAACCACACAGCCTTCCTATTACCAAGCTCTCTGCAAGTATACAAAACCCACAACACTTGCAAAATACTAGAGATGATAATGTTAAGAGATGTACTCTTGCCAAGAGCTACAAGGTATCAGTGTTATTCTCCAGCACAAAAATTCCCAGCAAGAACCATTAAATTATTATGGGCTCACAGTGGAATGCCTTTACAAAGAAGCAATTAATAAAACATTATCTTGAACATATGTTTATAACAAAGGAAAAGAAAGGTCAGGAGATCTCAGAAATGTCACGCCAAGCATTTTCCCTGATTGTGCATGCTTGTAAAATCTAAGTGTGGCTAAATTTGTGGCTGAAGTCACCTTCTGACAAATGGTCTGCAGCGACTTAATCTCTGCAGACAGTGCTAATACATTACTGGGTTGTGAGGATTTAAATTTTTTTCTTATTTTTCATAAATTCATGTAGGTATCTCGCTATCAGAGCAGGATTTTCATAAACCTACAGAACAAGAGATATTAGCTGATGAATTAAAAGTCCTATGCTTGTGCTATGGACAATCAGACCACATTTAGGATATATGGTAAGCAGTGGATTCTACAGGTAGGAAACAGAAGACAAAGACCCTGCCACAAAGCCTCCACAAAGTTGTATTTTTCTAACCTAAATGGATGTCTCCATACATGGTCAAAGTCACAGAAAGTAGCAACATCTGGAAAAGATCCAGAAAATCACTCTAAACTAGTGTCATTCACAGTTAAGCATCCAACTGCATCCCATCATCTGATTTACAAGTATTCCCAAGGGATTCATGGAAAGCATTAGTTCAAGTCTTGGAATTTAAGACTTTTTAAGAAAAGTCTCCTCCAAAGAGCCATTTTCCCATGCACTCCAGTCAGCTGGGTCACACGGGTCTCCTTGGCAGTAACTACACAGCGTTCATCACTTGGTGCTTGTTACAGCTTGACTGCTTTTTATTGGATGAAACATGCCTTTGCCATCCTGCATCTAAGGCAGTCAGATAATGATCAGAGAAAACACATTTAATACCCTCTCATTTCTCAGTGTCTTTCCTTTGAATTCATCTGACACCAAATCACTTACTCTTAAACGTTTTTCTGCATTTTCTATGAGATTAATGCCAAGGAGCTGCCAACAACTCCAAACTGCAATGGTTTTCAAGCCCAAACCACAGTTTGTGTTTATCTATGTGACAGCCTCATACACAATTCCTGATCAGTAAGTTGTTCCCACCATATAAGAACAGGTGATTGTTACAACCAAGATCTGAGGATGCTCAAGTGAGGTGGTTTCTCTCATCCCTACCCTGCAAAACCCTTTTATCAATCCTCAACTTACAAAGGTTTTCACTGGCAGAGTACAAATCCAGTGGATCCAAACAGCAACTCCCACTGCTTATTCTTTAATATTTGACAGGAAACACCTCCACATCATACACATTGCTACCACACACGATTTTCAAGCTTGTAGGGGGAAACAATTTTATCCTCACTTACACTGACAATGAAATAAGATAGTTTCAGTTTCTTTCTTATAATGCTACACTGACTTTTCATTCATCCCAAGAAACTGAAAGAAAAGCTGCATTGTAAGTATATTTAAAAAAAAAAAAAAGACTTTATTAGATAAAGTCAAAATTAGTTTCTGGAGGGGAAGACTGTCTTTAAATCTATTTCATTCCCACCATATTATTTTTTAAGTCATGTCAGACTCCAATTCACTATTGAAAATAACTTGGGCAAGCTCTTGCCCTCAAGCTTTAGCCCACATAGTGGAAGTAAGAAGAAAATGCAATGACTTTTCAGCCTGAGCTCTGCTCAAACCCTTTTCTTCCCCTCTCCAGCTTTACATACATACAAAAAAAAAATCATTAAGTTAGGCTTTATGGAAAGTATGTGTCTTTTACTTAAAACAGTAAATCAATACAAATCAAACCACCCTGATGGTCAGAATGAACAACAGATCACCTAATCTTGCCCCCTAACAGATGAAAGTACTTAACTCAAATTCCAGAAATTCCACACAGATTGTCATATTTTTTCTTACACTGATGCACATTTAACTAGGGGGGGAGTGAGTTCTCTGGAAGATCTCTTGGTTTCGGTTTTTTTGTTAGCTTAAGTACAAATTCTTCCAAAGATTTTTCCCAACTGAAAAAAACAAAAATCTTCCAATAACAGGGAACCCATCCCACAGTTACTTAAACTAAAATTCAATGAACATAACCTGAATTGGTTTAGCTTCTGCTAAACTAAGATGTAATCATCAGTAATGAAATCATGCTACATCTCTCTTCCAATAAAAAAGTCACCCATCTATTTGGGTTTTCCAACAGTCACTGATTGGCTCAGTAATAAGTATATTATATGAGAGTTTAACACTCTGCACACCTCTGCCATCCCACTTAACATCTCTTTGAAACAAGTAAGCTGTTTCAAGACCTTATTCAAATAATGGTCTGATGGCCCCTGATAACAAGCTTTCAAGTCCATTTTGTCAGTCACTATGGTTTTACATTAAACTGATAAAGCAGCATAACAGATATGAACAAAGCTAGGAAACTAATATATTGGTAATCAAGCTCTGGATGTTCAAAAGCTTTTCTCAAATAAGAAAAAATTATATTCTGCAGTGAATTCATTTTGTAATAGTATTCAAGCTTTAATGTTGAGCTAACTGATAAGCAATGCAATTTAAACTTCTCGATATGGACATAATAACTAACTTTATCCTTCTACTGTGGTAATGATTCTGTGTTCTGATATTGGATTAAAAAATGTCTTACCCAAAGCCCCAAAGAAAAAAAATCCCGAGGTCCCACAAAGCAGTAAGGACTGTGGTTCATGACACTGGAGCCTAATTACTTGATTCCAATGAGTAAAAAAGCACTCTATTTTACAGCTTCTGTTTAGCACCTTGCATACCCTCCTAACACAACAAAGGGCTTAATCACTTTATGACAACTCTACAATTGCCCAGTCCCTTCAGCCACAGTTGAATTTTGCAGCTGGAGGAACTCTGTTGAACAACAGCAGCAATGGTGAGCATCCATGGTTCTCACATGAATGAAAGTTAGATTATCACATGCTATCTTTACCAAAGTCTTAAGCAAGTGTACATCAAGAGAGGTAAGCAGAGCTCATGCATCCTTATTCAGCTGCTCAGCTGTGGAGGCAGAAAGTACCTCACAAACACAATGATTCCTAAACTACCCATAGCATTACTATTTCTTAGCATTAGGTAACTTATTTTTAGTAATCTTTTTATAAGACAGAAAACATGCTCATTTTCTTAAGGGAAAGTAGCAAGTTATTACACAAAAAAATGGATCAGCTTCAGTTTTCCAGTCTTTAGCTTAATATTTTATGTCGATCATGCACTTGCAGCAACATCATCTTTGCCTAGGTCTAGTGCTTAAAGTCAGGCAGGTTCACCCTAGTCCCTGATGTTTTAGTGTAACAACTTGTCACAGGTAAACAAACAAGGTACCACTAAATACCACTAAAGATAGAGTCTGCAGAAGACTCACAGATACTTTTATACCCAGGTCCCTGCCCTTCTGTCAAATCATTTACTATTTGGTCTCTAAAAGCCTGCCTTTAACAGACAAGTTTTACTGCTAATCTATGTATTTCTACAGATTTCCTCACTACTTTAATTGATAATAAAAAATATATTTTCAAAAAATTCTGTACATACATGTGCTTTTTAATCTACAGGCAAAACACAAAACACTTCAGGGCTCCCATATTTCTACAGGCTACAGGTTCGAGAACCTGTAAGTTTTGCTGTTCAGAGACACTGAAAGACACACTGAATATTTCTTAGTGATTCATATCATGACTAAATGTATCTTGAAACTCGGGTGCTTGTGTGACAACTTACATCACCTTACATTACTAAATTGCAAGTTACAAAATTCAGGCTGTACCTTTTTTCCCCCAGACATACCTGTACGGTCTTTTTAATTCTGTGTGAAGGACCTGGATACTCTGGGGAATACAATTCTGTTAAGAATAATGAGTTGATTAATGTTGATTTTCCCAGTCCAGATTCACCTAGAAGAAAACAGAACAGTTTCAGTAAAACCAGGAGTATCATGTCAAATATAAACATTTAGATCCACATTTCAAACGCTCTTTAAACATAGTACCTGAAAACATGCACTGCACTCTAAGACTTTAAGAATCTGTATTTTCCAATTTCAAGGAAAACCTTTCAAATCCAACTGCCACTGTTGGGCTCTACAGACATTAATTTTTCTGATCATATTAAGAATTAGGTGCATTCAGCACTTTTGTCTATTTCTCCCATTACAAGACACAGAGATGATATTACATTGAATTTTATACACAAGCTATCTTCCTGGTATAACTCATCATAATGCCAAAGCAGATTAAGTTGTCTCCTTTATTTCAAATATTATTTATTTGAGAGTCTTTATTATCAGGGTGAGGGTGGGAGTAGGGGTGGAGGGAGAAAGACTGAGATCAGCTGGCTATAACTATTAAAGCCACAAGAGATAAAATGAAGTTTCAAACTACATGGTTTGCCTGGGAATTTTGTTGTTGTTGGGGTACAGAAGGGGGGCTGGATTTTATTAGGCTTTTTTTGATAATTTCTTCATGACCAACAGTAAATCAGCCTTGCTAAACAATGAACTGCCATGACAATCCAAGCAAATACAGCTAAAGACACCACAGCAAAGGTTATCCTCCATTTACAGCTCTACAGAGACAAGGGCAGGAATTTCAGATCAACTATTTATTATTCTAAAAGAAAAGTCTTGCTTAGGTTTTTTTTTGTTAAGAAACTACTTCAACACAACAATTCACACTGGCATTAGAGCTAAGGAGAAAGGTATAAAAAAATGGCTTTTTTCTGTTTAAATTTCATATGCAGTCTGTCAGTTCATTGACCTAAACAGAAACAGACACAGAGAAATTTGCTTTCAAGCTAACAAATTTGAGGGCAAACCATGTATTTTCACTACAGTAAAAGAGAGGGAGGAAAATTAGCTGACCTGGGCCCATAATTGAAAAGTCATACTTCACTAAAGCACTAATCACTCCAGCCCCAATAAACATTGTGTTGATTTAGAGACTGAATTGAGAAAACTTCCAACCCTGTCTTGAGATAAATGTTCTGGGTTAATGCAAGAGAGTTATGTAACAGGAAGTAGTCAGGAGCTGTCTCCCTGTAATAGGTATCAGGGTTTCCTACAGGAGCTGGCTCACACACAGCAGCCATCTCGATTACAGCGGGGTAGCACAGAGCGTCTGCAGCACCGAGCAGAGCAATCTCATTAGCTACACTGTAAACGGATTAGCAGCTGATGAAACACTGCAACCAGAGCTCCTGCCGGCTGTCTGTGCTCTCAGCAGCGCTTGCTCCTCAAACCCCACCCTCTTGGACAGATGAGCTAACCCGTAGTGCGAGCAGCAGCTGCCCACAGCCAGGCTGATGGAAAGGGAGATAGGTACTCAAGGTATGGCTGTCAAAAGAGCAATGAACACTAACCCCCCCACCGGGACAGGTTTAGGCAAGCCAGCAGGAACGTGCTTGCTGACAAGATTTCATCACTGCCCTGCAGATTTTGCCTTTTTCCGTGGTCAGATGCATGAGACACCTACGAACTATGCCTCCGAGCCTGGTTTTGAAAAACACCGATTTGCTACTCTGCATCTGCAAGACTTAAAGGGCAGGGACAGCTGCAGCCGAGGGGCCTCCCCACCAATTCTGCAACAGAAAGAAGCTTCTGAAATGCCCAACTTTCCATTGTCATAGACGCATCCTGATTAAAAAGCTTAACCTCCATCTCTCAACCCTGCTCAAGAGATAGGCATCATTCCAGTTAAACTGAAGGTTTTTATGTACCCTACTGAAGCCCTCAAGAGGGTGGCTCTGGTTTTGAAATGTACAATTCATATCCTTTCAGTAACCTCTGCTTTTTAACTTGACAATAATCTTGTAAAAGGCATCCTACTACAGTATTGAAGAAAGATTTTAGCATCAGATTCTACTTGAGTATACAAGGGCTGCTCCTTCTTTCTCCCTTCTATTAGGGTTACTGCCAATCTTAATATGCTGAAGAATTTCAGGTGAAAAACACTGACAACTACCACTTCTCCTGAAAATGAGTGCCTGTCAAGTTGTCATTGAAATACAACATATGGAAATAACATTTTCAGCTTCAGAAGAGTGTAATGGAAAACCAGCAGCTTGCCCTAGATGGCTTGGGGCAGCTGTGGCACTCCATACCAAGCAGTGTCTGAACTGCTGAAGCATTACACTCTGAGAGAGCTGAGGTTTGTTCCCCTCCTCCCCCTTCATTGCCCTCACAGCTGCAAGGATGTGAAGACAATTTTGAGCTGAAATTAGTGAAAAGAAAGTATGCTAAAGATATTTATGCTCAATCTTGTTCCCAAAGGTGCCCAGCATCCTGGATATCCTTATCATCATGCTAACTTTAATCAGCCAGTGCAGATTATAACAGTTTAAACTGCTTAACTGCTAGCAGTAATTGAAGTATCACATGTAAGAGTCTGCACCAATGCACCAATCCCGGATGCAGTTGTGCCTTAGACCATGCAAGGGTCAACATCTGCAACAGGAGTAAGAGGCTATAACATCAAATAAAACAATTGCACTGAAACTGTAGGTAAAAACTCTAACTGAAATATTTAATATTATAGTATAGGAAGTCATGCTGCTTCCACTGTAATAAAACTAGAGTTTCTCTGATGACTACAGTGAAAGCAGAATTAGAGAGATCAACTGTAAGTGAACATTCTATCAGCCTTTCTGGACACACTAAAATATTCTAATTTTCATTAGAAATACAGTAAGAAGTAAAAACAAAACAAAACAAACAAAAACCCCACAAAAAACCAACCAAACAAAAAAAACCCAAAAAACCCCAAAAATTTCAAACCCCAATGAAAACAAACCCCCCGGATTCCCCAAACACACACACAAAACACCCCAGCCAAACAAAACCCTCTGTCCTTCCCAAAATTACCTAAAAGGATTGCTTACTGGAAAGGCTGAGAAATCAGCTTCCACGGATGCAATAGGCTTTGAATACGACTAACAAAACCACAAGGGAGAAGGGAAAACAAGGAATTTAATTTGCCTTTACAGAAACAAAATGATACATCCCAAATAAAATGCATCTTCCCACTTTCAGTGGGCATGTCTGATGAGATTTTTCCTTTTGACCACTGCATGAACTGGCAAAATGATGCAATGTAATAGAAACTTTTCAACAGCAATAACTTCCAATCACTTAGTGAATTATGATGTGGTTAGACCTAGGTGCCTAATTTAGAGTGAGCAATTTTTAGAAATTTGTTTTAAAAAGAAGCAAAAAAGGAAAACATTTATTTTGCAGGGTAATCCTGAATCCACAATGTTAATTATTTCTGGTATCCAGGTACTGCTTTAACCTTGCCTTCATTCTCCCACTAAATATTTCACATAAGAACAATATTCAGAAGAATTTGAAGCCTTTTCTTCATTATTTTGTGTCCCATATTTATGAACAGCTTAGTGTTTCCAAATGTTAACATTTTATCAAGCTGTTTTTATAGTCACATTCAAACACATGAAGCTGGGCACTCTTGTTGGCAGAAATAAGCACATACTTTTACTAACATACTTTTGTGAGGGAATACCTTTTGTGAGCCCTTACAGGACTAGCAGAAGTTCCAACTCTTCTCAAGTCCATGGATTTCTAAATGGCTGTACAAATAGAGTGGAACTCTTCTTATACACTTGCGTTAACGATTACCTCTTGACCATTACCATATTTGTAAATATGGCTCATAGCACATCACTTTAAACTAACCCTGGATAGCAAAATTTTTTCTTCTGTTAACAAAACACTGACCAAGTACCTTCCTTTTTCCTACACAGATAAGACTAGCTGTTAACATGAGAAAACAGACCAAGGAAAAAACCCAAAAACCAACACATTCAGTCTCCTCTTTTATATCTGAAACATATAGATCTCAAACATACTGCTGGGGATCAGAGAAGACCACTAGGAAACCACTGGGATGGTTTGCAAACCATGTAAATAGTCTCCAGAATAGTACTAAAGCAAGTTAGCAAAGGAAATGAACAACTAAAATACTGGAACAATGGTGTACAATCCATGTGAATAGAGGAAAGCATTGCTCAGGTAAAAAAATAAGTAACTAGCTCAACTGAACTACATCAATCTTTCACCTTCATTTCCAAATCCCTCCTCATAAATGAACCAGAAATCCTAATCTGTGACAATCAGCTAGAAAATCTACTCACAGCTAACTCGTTTCCATCAATTCTTGCTATGACTTCATTACTACAAAAAGCCTCAAATTGCCAGCACCTGGTCCCTGTGATAACAGAAGTGAATTGTTACGCTTAATGATGCTTTTTTCACTGTTCATTGCTGTGGCACATTGAGCATGTAGCATATTTCCAACCTCCTCCAACTTTCTAGCCTGTGCCATTCACACTCAAATATCTATGAGAAAAATGGACAAGAAGTCCAACCTAGGTTTCTTTCTTCCAGCTTTATTTGTAACCTCTGGTGAAGACCAGTTTTCTCATTCATATATTGCCCCTCTCAATAATGCATCACACTACATCTTCTAGATACCACATCATTCTAAAAATCCAGGATCAGTTTTCTTCTATATTTTTAGGATCTTGTTTTCTAAAACGCAAACCCCAAAAATAGCACAACTTGCATTCTTAGATTTATGACCTCACATGAGAGCTCATTAAACATATCAAGTGATCAAGGCGAGTAGCCAATCTTGAACATTCTCAGCGTTCTCTCTGCATGACTTCCTACCTCTTCATTTTAAGTTACTCTTGCAGAAATAACCAGAAGTTTTCTACTCTTCACTAACAATTACTTGGCTATCTACCACTGAAACAGTATTTCAAGCTTATGACCTGTGACAGTCAACTGCACCACTGGGAACATGACCACAAGCGCTACGTGTATTTAGGAATTTCAAGTTGCTTTCCCAAGCTCCAGGTGGGACTACAAGACTGCCAAGGAACCACCCAGCAGCAAGAAAAATCTTTTGCAGCATTAGATGCTGAGAGTTCAGTTAAACTGCTCAAAGTGATTTGCTTCATATATCACCACCAAGAAGATGGCCCAGTCTCTCTGTCACTGTCTCTATTAACCAGACACAGCAAGAACTGCAAACTGAAAAGAAGCATTAACTGCTAGTTCTGATGGCTGAGAGAAGGTAACTCATCTCAGTGGGACTTGTAGCTCATTAGAGAAAAACTGCCAGTAAGTCCCATGGTAACCAGGTTTCTAAAATTGCACAGGGTTTTTGGAATCTTCCACAGCATTTTAAGTAGACATCTGTATTTCGAGTTCCTTGATACAGTCAAGCATAAGCTGCAGTTCCTTCACTGCTTTTTCAGAATGAAGATATTCAACAACACATTTCTTCTGTGATGAAGTGCATTTGATAGCACATTTGATAGCCACAAAGAGTTATCAAAAGGGGATCGAATTCAACAGAAAAATGCTGTACTTCTCCACAACCTACTTACACAGAATGTTTACATCAAAGCATATTTTAGTTTTAGCTAGTGAGCAAGTTTTTTCATGGAATTTTTCAATTTTATAAATTCTAATTATTGTGACGGGTTTTGCTAAAAATATAATCCCATTAGTTTGATGCTGGTGACTCAAAGAAGGGCAAAAAGCTTGTCAGAAGGCATAAAAAATAATGCATTTCATCTTCTTTCATCCTTGTACAATTCACAGTTTATGTGCACGACAGCACCTGCAGCTTTATGCAAATGTGCAATGGCTTTGATGGCACTGTAACATGCAGGCTTTTGCTTTCATACAGAAGGGAAGCTAAAGGAATAATCAGAGAGCCTGAACTACAGCAAGTGGTATGACAGAACTGTCCTCTTGCCAGGGGGAAATGATGCTCTGCCATGCCATTATAGACAACCACAAAAATGGAGACTACAAGATGCTTTTTATTTCAAGTCTGATTTTAGAAGCTTTCGTAAAGGCTAGTTCCTGCCTTCAGTGCAATACAAAATACAAACAACAGTCCAATAAACATGTAAGAAAATCCAAATGAAACTTGTCAGGAGGAAGATGGGAGCAGGACCATGCTGCTACCACATATCTGCTTTTCCATGTAGGATGGTGTCATGTGAAATCTTGCAAATTATCAACTCTGTCTTTTACAGACATTTATAAGGGGAAGAAAGTCAAAGCTCCACCATTTAACAACTTGAATGTGAAGCATAAATTATGGAAGCAACATATGTTAGCGCCACAAAGATGCTTCTAGCAAAACAGAAGAACAAGGAAGTCTAGCAGCAATAAATCCATTTCTGCCTGTCAGCAACTGCATCAACAGCAGCATAATTTCAGCATTTAGGATACAGCAAGACAATTTAATCAATTTTCTTAGAGCCAAATTTAAAGTGCAATAACTGAGGGCAGACTCTTAGTATATCATTCTTGTTAGAGATGACATTTAAATAACTCAGAAAAGCCATTAGTGGGAAATACCTCAGAAGAATATTGCAACAGATCCTACACAGCATTTTCCAAGTACTATTGTTTCCTCTCAAAGCAGAAGCAGGTCTAGCATTCTACAACTGACAGATTAAAGCTGCCATGAAACAGTGGTTTAATTTCACAGGTGAAATTTTGGCTACTGCCAAGAAAAATGGTCCCCTACTCCCAGTCCAACTCTTGCACTAGAATTCACAATGGAGCATGGGAAGCAAAAAGCAATCCAGCAAACTAGGGCACACAGGGCTTCAGTATGGAAAAATGAAGGGGAGATGACACCAGCTAGATGAGCTAAGTCAAATATTCTCCTCTCTTTTTGGAAACAAGGATAAGTGTAAAAATCTGCATTTAAAACTAGACCTCTTCTCTGTCACAAAAGAATCATCAACAATTCACAAGTCAAAGAATTTGTGGCACTTCCTGAAGAAAGTCTTATTTCCTCTAATTGCATATACAGGCTTTGCTCCTGATAAACAGTGTGTCTGGCAAGTAGCCATTTAAAATAGGACATGTTACCTAATTTAACATGAGGCATGGAAAGAAATCTTTCAGCATCTTGGACAAAAATTTGCAGCCCAGTAAAAACCAAGGAACCAAAACCACAAGTTTCTCTTCACTTCCAGTTCTTCAACATTACTGCAGATGACAAAAACACTGCATGGCATTGGTCCCCTCTTACCTAGTACCTAGAACAGCTGAAATGTAACAATCTGAGCTTCAGAGTTACAAGCCCACCATTAGCAGCTGCAGTCCAGGCTCACCAAAGCTTACCTTTGTTTTTTAGTTTTAGGTGAAATAAAACTCCTATGTCTGATTAAGCTGTAGTCATACTGCAATGCAGCTTTAGAGACCTTACAAGCAGCAAGAAGTTGTAAAAACTGACCTACATGGGCAATCTCAATGCACAAGCTCTCTGTGAAATAACTGGGTTAAAGAATTCAATTGGAAATGACAGAAGCTGAAGAGTTTCGGGACAAATCTTCTGTGGTGAACAACAGACAGAACAAGAGAACACAGTCTCAAGCTGTGCCAAGGGAGATACAGGCTAGAATTAAGGAGGAAGTTTTTCACAGAAAGAGTGGTCAAATACTGGAATCATCTACCCAGGGAGGTGGTGGAGTCACCATCCCTTGATGCGTTTAAAAAAAGACTGGATGTGGCACTTGGTGCCATGATCTAGCTGAGGTGTTAGAACATGGGTTGGAGTCGATGATCTTGAAGGTCGCTTCCAACCTAGAAATTCTGTGATTCTGTGAAATCTCACAACCAGGATATACCTTCAATTTTCACAGGCTTTGACAAAGCAAAAGTAAAGAGCCTTCACAAGAGAAGAAAAAAAACCTTATTGCTTCAAAAATCAAATCAAGAGGAACAGAAACTGTTGTGAAAAATGATAAAGCAGGATGCTCTGTTTAAAGCAAGAGTGTAAATATCTGAGACCACCACTGCTGCAGAGCTGGACTTATTCTCTGGAGGCAAATACAGGGATAAACAGAATTGAATTCCCTGATTATACAAATTATTAATAAAAAAAAAAAGAGGGGAAGATTATAGGAACATGAGATTTGTCATCTCCACATTACTGCTGCCAACCAATTGTACAGCATTTCCAGTACATAACTGCTAACATTTGCTGACTAAGGAATAAAAAGTATATTAATGAACAGAGATTGCAGATTAGTCACATTAGGCTCTTTCTATACCTGGACAGAAACAAAACTGACATGGCCATCAAAATGCTAATGAAGAAATAAAAAAGACTGATGGGGTTTACTTAATCATTAAGATTAAAACACTTGGTACAGATACAGGGTCAACATCTGAATGTGACATGCATGCAACTCAAGAACAAGACGCTCTAGACATCAACCTGAGCAAAAGGAGAGAAAGGTGAAGCACTTTAGGCAGCATCTATTGTGTTGTGTCTATAAGTTGGACTGTTCTGTTCCCCCCTAACATGTAATGGTTCTACCCTGGTTCTCCCTTCCCTCCCTTGTGCTGCCAGTTATCCCAACTCCTCCCCAGTTGCCTTGGAGATCAATGTACTCTTTCTCAAATCCCTCTGCAGTGCCCTGTCCGCACTCACACCCTTCTCTCTACAACTCTCTAGAACCTTCCAGCTAGCGCGTCGAGTGATTGGCTCAGGGGCCGGGGCTCCACTCTCCAGTTATCCCATGGGGGTTTTCCCTAAGTCAATATTTTGTATCCTACTCCACTCTGAAACCCTATTTGTCCAAGGACTGACTCCCCCCCTGTGTCCCTCCCTCCTTATAAGCTGTTGCAACCCCTCCCTCACTCTCTTCAGTTGTCGGTTTCCCCTGGGACCCAATAAACCTGGATTCACCACAGCTGGAGAGCGCTCTCTTGTTATTTCTGCTGACTGTAGCCATAAGCCAAGCCACGTCCTACCACAAGGTCGTGCTGCTGCCATAGCACAGAGCGTTTGCCTTAGGTGCTGTCCCAAACCACGGAGATTGGGGTAGTGCCCCCATACTGCTAGCAGTCCTGGATAGCTAGCTGGGATGTCCAAAAAGGACAATCTTTCTCCAGCTGGACTGCTTCAAGCATCCTCCTCAAAACACCATCAAACTGATACATCTATGGCATAAGTATCACAGAAAATTTCAGAAGGACAAAAACCAAAATTGTTTTTACTTACATGGAACCTAATAAGTCTCTACAGAACAGTACAAAGAGCACTTATACTGACTTCCTCAAATCTTTATCATAGCTTCCCTTGAAAATTTACACTATAACAGAATAAAAGCTACTGGAAGTATATTGAGTGCTCTCAAAATATCCCAGAAGGGACACTCTGCTATTAAGCAAATGCACCAAACTTTGTCAGAGGACTTAGAATATTTCTTGTGGTAGGAACATTTTCTTTCAATACCTTATACCCTCCCTCTTGCTGCCTTCTCTCTTTAATATCCTTGGAAGCACTTTTTATAACAGGAAACTATGTTATGACAAACCCCTTAACTGGCACAAGTGGCAAGAGGAAGATACAGACAGCTAGACAGAATTCTGAAAATGCACCCTTAGTGATATGATTCCTGTGGCAATAAGGAACAGGAAATTAGGGCAATGTTGCTTGCAAATTAGGATAATTCTGCTTCTTTGGTCTGGTGTTAGCCAACCAAGGAGCAAGAGGATCACAGAGATGTACTCTCCTGGATACACTGCTGCCACTTCTAAGCAACCTTGGCAAAACGTGCTTTTGTTTCCCTAAGACAGCCTCCGCTGGAATTGTAAAAATGGGAATTTTAGCTCTAAAAAAGGATGTGGAATAAGCTTGTGTTGTCAAGGCTATACCCTTTTTAATATGGTAACAACTGTTCTGCTTAAGTGCTAAGCCATTATTTCCAAACTGCTGCCACCACTGTTCAATTTTCTAGTAATGACTTAGAAGAAAACTGAGCTGCTTTTGTAGCCAACAGAAGCATCCATTTACAAAGTGCAAGGGAAAACAGGTCTGAGGAGGTCACATCCTAAGACCTGTCTAGAATGCTTGCTATGTTTTGCAGTGGATAAGTCTGAAGGACAGACATGGGGAGGTGGACCAGGAATCCTTCTGGAATTCCTGCCAGCTACAGAGGACGCAGCCCAGAGCCAAGGACGCTGAATCTGCTAAGTGATAGGCTTGTCCTTTACAGAAGGTGAGAATGATACTCTCTTTTGAGTTTAGTCAAAAGAGATACAAATCATAATTCTTAAAATATTTTTCACATAAATTCTTATATAAATCACATAAATTCTTAAATCATTCAGTCAAATAAAATGCAAAAAAACCCCTAACATGTAAGTAAGTAAAAATATGACATACTCTTTTCTGTCTCAATGCCTGCTGAGTTGCAGCTATTGTTTTCTGCTCTGCCTGGCACTGATGTAGCAGAAAAATGGTGAACAAATACTTGTCAATACCCATTTTCCTTTAAGTTAGCGACTTCATATATATTCCACACTTTTGCCAGCAGTGTATATCTCTAAGACTTCAAAAATAAAGAAATCTTGCAATTTCTTCTCCATGACAATGTAATGGTATCCCTCTAAATTAATCTTTTTAATACAAAACATCAGTTTCACCTCATTTTTTATTTCAATATTTATGCTACCCTAAGGCTGAGTTGGACTGTGGATTTCCAAGTTATTTGCCTCTGTAGGGCCAGAAGGACATGAAACAGCCTCATAATTTCTATATTCCATAAATTAGAATACAACAATACCACCTTTGCAGCACTATCTATTTTTGTTTTATCCAGACTTCAAAATCTGAATTGAAGAAGTCCAATGTTGCTCTCCCATAGCAAAAATCTTCCCATACCTCATGTGCCATTCTTAAAAATTCATTTCTGCAATTATCATATTCCTATTCAAGTTTGTTGTCCAGAATGATATATCAGATACACATTTCTCCTGAAATAGTCATTTTAGTAATAAGACTTTAAAAAATAAAGGAAATTAAATTAAACTTCAGTGAGGCATGGAAGTCCAAGTGAGATAGACCTGATTAACATGTAGTTACTTATTTATAGTTTATATGTGAAAGCTCCCCATTTGGGGAGCCATTTGAAAATGCATATTACTAAGATTTCCATATTCCACAAATGTTTCATTTGGAAACAGACATCCTGATTTGGAAACATGCAACTAATTTAAAGCCAAGACTGCACTATGCTAAAGGATGTGTCATTTACAAACATTTAAGTTGTACTTTTAAAACCAAGAACAAATATTTGCCTTCATCCTACACCACACCGAGCAGCAGCTGCAACAACCAGTGCTTAAAGGAAGTGTGAACTCAAAAGGATGTTGCCAAAGTTATGTACATCCACTAATATCAGCTGATCTGATGTGTGATTTAAGCTAAACAGTGCTACAGTTTATGCTCTTCCCCTGAGCTCTCAAAAATTTCACGTGCATACAGAATTCAAAAAATACAGTTTCTAAACATTTATCTAGTAATATTTTCCAATTCCACCCTACAAGACTGACTTCTGCATAGCCTCATTTAGTACTTTTAGTAGAAAGTTATCCATAGGATACAGTGCTCTTCCAATTAGAGAAGTCAAAACTGTTCAAGGAAAAAAATCTCAGACATAAACACAGATCCTTCGTTACAACCACAACATTACATAATGCTCAAGATTTTTCGTCAAAACATTAGTTCAATGCAACCAAGGCTCAGTTTGACAACTTTCTGAAACAAATGCCTCAAATGACTGTCATATCAACCAGTACTGACACTGAAAAAAAATTAAATCCCAGCCTCCAAGCCATTCCTCCTTTGTGCTGACACAAGATTTTCCTTTGCTGTGTTGTAAGCAGACTGAAGACTAACGTTCCTTGCAGCTCCCAGAAAACACTCCAGCTGGATTTGCACACTAATCCAATTCAGGCCAAGTGCTATTAGTTCTTTTAGCAGCAGCACAGACTTAGGCCAGGTTAAAATCTGAACTTCAGCCTAGAGGAACACCTGCTACCGCTGGATCACAGCTTTTCTAATTAAACCAGGAGGACACTTTATAAATGCCACTGAGGATGTTATGATTTTTCCAGTACTTAAAAATTATGAAGAATCATTTCCATTCTCTTACTCATGCCACTGACACCCTCTACATCAACTAAATTTTCCCATCCAAGTATCTTTAAACACTTGTCCACTGCATTAATAAATAGCATAAAAAGAGAATTCCAGCATCTGTAAAAAAAATCAGGGACTTGAAAAAAAAAAAAAAAGCTCTACAGAAGAACTAGTCAAAAGGAGGCTGACCACATATGGAATGCATAGTATAATTTTTTCCCCCTTCACTTTGTTCTGTTTTTCATTAAACAAGCAAACCTTTTATGTTTTGGGGTGGTTTTATGTGGGTTTGTTTTTGTTTTGTGTGTTTGTATTTTTTTGTCGTTTTGTTTTGGTTTTGTAGTTCTTTTGGCAAGGAAAGTACACAAGTCTCATTTTCCTCAAAGCCACCATAACGTGGTCTAGAAAAAGCAGCTGACAAGCACACGATACTTAAATGAAAATATGCATTCAGGTTTTAAAGTTTTTAAAGACATACAATTATTGAAAAGCTAGAAGAAAATGAGAAGAACACAGACCTTGAAATAAACAAGTCTAATAGTGAGCCCAGTGCCATAATCAAAAAGTAGTTTTCTTCACAGTGTTTTATCCATTAACATCTGTGATGCTCATCATCCTTGCCATGTTCTGATGGGAAACCTCTCAAAGGACCCAGCAGTCTTGAAGACAGCAGCTCTGGTTATTTTATTTTCCAGTGGTAACTTTATGCTGGTCACATTACAGATCTACCAACACTGAAGTGATTGAAGGAAGCCTAGAGAAAGACAGTTTGCCACCATCCCATTAGTCGGTGGAAAAAACAGCCATGTCAAAGAAATCCACAGGTACTGATACTAAAAATAAAAAAGCAGCCAGATGGCACAAAGAACTCCAAAACAGATTTGTACGTAAAGCACTGACTGACAAGGACTTTCTGCTGAATTTAAAACTTTTGAAAAGAAAGATCCAGTTCTGGGGTTTTCCTAGCCACTTCTAAATGCTATCAACTAGTAGTATAACAGCCTTATAAAAAGAGTGGGGAATAGGGAGGCTTTTACAATTTCAGTAACATCAGCTATTGTTCAAATTTACTATGATGAAAAAAACAGTGTGTTTTTTTGTACTTGAATACCTATAGTGCTATTGGGAATTCTGTTCTCCAAAGTACAGGCAAAACAACAGCCAAGTCAGCATCACAAAAATGAAAATGTAACTAAGCACTCTAAAGGATAGGGAATTAAAAAGATGAAGCTAGCAGATTCAGTCATTATGCTGCACTGTAAGGTGTCTCAAACATAAATACCCATCCAAAGGTAAACCAGCATGCAGGCAAATACCAGAATCAACAGAAAACCTGGGGCTGGAATGAGGAGAACAGTGAGAAGAGAATGTTGCTAAGTGTTCAAAAAGTACAAGACAGTTTGAATAAAACTGAAAAATAAACTGCTAACTATATCTGAAAACAGTAGTTACACATAGGCAGCCCAAATCTATCTGCTACTGAACGAGACTTCTCAACAGTGAAGCATCTAAGTCATGCACAGTGGTCAGAGAAAAGACATGGACAGAGTCCCAAATCAAATATAATACTGGGAGATCAGCATCAGTCACCCCAGCATCCAGTTATATGCTGCAGTGAGACAGTCCTGTAGAAAAATCAATTGGAAATCTATGGAAAATGGTTTTAGGCAAGATTCAAACTTCAGCAAAAATATGTTGTGCTGAGCTGTGTACATCAGTGTGCATCAATAAGCCCTCTGCTTCCAATACCATTCTTTCCAAAAATAAACTCACCATAAACAACCTCAACAAACTTCCTCTTTCTATAATGTGTTTCAGGTTGACTACTTTTTACAGTTTGAACGTAATTCTTCTAGTCTGTAAAATAAAGACCAAGGTTGGCACTGTCACCCCTGCAAAACATAATATTTTCTTCCAAGTTTCCATTAGGATTTATTTTTTCCTCCCCACTCATCTGTAATAATGCTTCATTTGAATTATAGGCCTAAATTGCTCCAGAAGTAATTCAGGTACTGAAGTGACCGACAGAAGTTTCTTGTAATTGGACTCAACTTGCTACTTGTACACCGGAGTTACATTTCACAAAACGTTCTACCCCCTCAATTAGAGATGCAGGGCTGCAATCTCTATCAGGATGCTGCATTTTTTCTTTCAACCAGACCAGTTAACTCAAAAAGAAGTAAAAATTATCCTTCTTTGTTAGTTGACTGCCCAATTACTGGAAAAGGAGTATCCAGGGGGTCCCTAGCTCGCTACAAAAACAATATGAGATGTATATTCCTGTCCTCCCCATCATGACCACAAGCTGTGCCTTTGCTGCTTGAATCAATCCTGAAGGACGGGATGCAATGCTGGCATATTCCTGCATCAAAATTTTTCCTAAAACTAACCCAGCTCTGATTCTGAAAGGAGCCATTTAAAAGATAAACAATGAAGATTTAAACGGAAATGTTTCTTGAAAAATAAAGTACTTCAACTACCACTCCTGAAGTCCTTGTACCAAGTATACTACAGGTACTCCAACAAAATACATTTTCCCAGGTTGGGTATATTTTGGGTTTCTTTTTTCTTGGTGAGAGGGGCCCACAGTGTTTTTTAACTTGAAAAGCTTTATTTCAATGATTAAAAGAGATAATTACCATAACTGGGGGAAACCACAAAGTAACCTTTCAGTCCCAAAGTATGTCTTTTTTAAACTTCTTATTTAAGTATAAATAGCCCACAATAAGCTACATTAAGATGTCTAATGTGATAAACAACAGTGATGTCTGCAGCACAGGAAAAAATGGAAAAGTCATTTTCTGCTATAGTGACTCTGATACAAGATACTCTTTTAGCATTAAATTTGTTATTTCAAATCAGATCAGATCTGCTCCAAGCTACATTCATTTCACAGCATTTGTACAGTAGCACAAAGTAAACTGGTCTTATTTTTAATACCAACTAGATTTTTAAGAGTTTTTTACTGGCTTTTTTTTCTGTCAGAATCAATTTCCTTATCTTAAAGATCATTATGACTATACAAATATTACTTAACAAATATTTGTAACCTCCTCAAGCCTACTACAGACACATCACACCTATGTTCTTGCATCCGTCTTCATGCTTACTCAACAGTCCTGAAACGTCACAAATGGGAACAACCTGGGATTGGGGCAATCATTAAAATCCCACCATCCATCTGAGAGACTATCTGCTGATTTCCTCACTAGGAAAAGCAAATGCAGCAAACCCATAGCAAACGTTGAAGTGTTAACCTGTTTTATGCTAAGCACCTTGACATTTATTGAAATAAGATGAACAAGCTTGAAGCTTTTACCACTGAGAGGTTTGCAACACTTGACAAAGTAATCTATTAATAAAATGCAGTCAGAACTGCATTGGCTAATTCAATCTAACTTGAAATGTTCAAGTTATAGCTTACACCCTGCATGTTAAACATGTCACGTGCTTTTATGGTTTCTCAGAGTTTTTACACATAAAAATCCCCCAGACTTCTAAAGCTTGTACTAGACATCTTATTTCCTTATATCCTTTCAAAGAAATCACCCTCACCTAACAGAAAATACAAACTACTTCCTACAAACAAGAAAAGCCAAACAGTGCAAAATTTGCATAAAAAGTTGTACTACAGGAACTAAGACTTTACTACACCTAAGGCCACATTTACACTTTTACTTTTGCCCATGTTATTCCTCAACTGACAAAACTAAGTTTGGTTTCCTAGACACCAGTGGCCATCCCTTCCTCCCAGGCAATTAGCACAGGTTCCTCTTTTATCCCTCTTGACTCTTTTCTGGATGAAAGCCTCAAGGCAGATGGACTGAACTCTAATCAGCAAACTGACCCCATTGCCTGTAATCCTTGACAGGACCTTCTGATTTAATATTTTCTTCTCAAAAGAAATTGAGTTCACATGCTGCCAGGCTTCCCCATGATATGAATGAAATCCCAGTAAATGGGAACAACTGGGAGAGCTACTTGAAAGATAAATTTACATCTTAGCTAAAAATTAATTGCATGCATTGCAACCATCTAGCACACAAGTGAGACTTGCTAGCCCATTACACTTGTGCTAATTGTCCAACTAACATCAAGTGTAGAATAGAAAAAGCTTATTTATATTCTCTCCCGGGAAGAGAAAGTCACACAATTCTACCAAAAAAATGTGCAGTAACAGCATCTATGTAATTATCTGACATTTCTAATCTTCAGCACCTTTTTAAATACTCTGAGAGTATTTAAATATTTTAAATATTTAAGTATTTCAAGTGTTTAAGTATTTTAAATACTCTGAGAGTCATCAAGAGGCAGCAGAATAGAAGGGATTTGAGAACAGGCAGCTTGACCACTGTGACTTCCACCCACAAGGAATAAGGAGTAACATAATAATAACAAGTATTCTGGTACCAGATAAAAGGTACAGGGGGAAAACAGCTCCAATACTTCATACAAACGTCTATAATCCTGAATTAGGTGATCAAAGCAGTAATTTTAAAACCTGAATGCAGAATGCTTTCCCAGTCTTAAGGAGCTGTTTTGCATGACCACTGTTGCTGGCCTTAGTTATCCCAAAGTTTTTTCACAGACAAAGTATCTAATTATAGGGGCATAATTTATATACAATCCAGAAAGGAAACAAACCTCCCTTCTCCCCTCTTCCTCAAAACTTTAGGGTCTGTCTTCCCACACCCAGAATTGGGAGTGAGGAAGTTAGCTTTATTCAACCAAACAGGAACACACCCAAAACAGTTTTTTCCTTATATTCTATTTCATATATATCTGTATTAATGCTTTTGACTCCAGCTTCTTTGCAAGGAGCCTTGCTGTTGCTGTTTGCTTCTTTTCCCTACAGGTGCAGAAGCATTGTTTAATCTAAAGCAGAACAGCACTTTTTAGTCCTCAACCCCTCAGACAGCCTAAAGCAGCCACCAGTGAGTCAAAAGATACTTTACTGACCCCATCAAAACCAGTGCTGGTTTGCCAACCAAAGCAGCAGCATTCCCACAAAATAGCAGAGATACTCTCCCTTCCAGAGCCAAAGCTGAGAACTCTAATATTAGTGCCTTGGAATATAATTACTGGGAGCAACCCGTTGACTCTGCAATTAGGGAGGGATGAGAAATTAGTTCTATTCCATTCTATTAATGAATCCCACTCAAGAAAATAAACCTGAAAGAGTCTACATAAAATTATGCAATTTTTGCAACCACACTTCTACCCTCAGAGATTTCATAGCCCACTGAATACATTTTATTTACGATTCAAACATTGGTCCATTGACCCAGGCAGCAATATGCTGCAGAATATTGTTAGGCTATTTTCACTAGTATTTTGGCAAGTATACATGAATGTCTTAAAAGAAACTGAATTTAGTACCTCTGGATCTTAAAATTCTGAAAAAGAAGGGTAACAGAGTATATAGCAAACATACTCCTACATGAAATGCGTCATTATATAACAGATCTCATGAAACTTCATAACAAACAACACGTTTGAGCACCCTTTTGCATACAAGTTTTATATAAAGTAAATATCTCAGTACTACTGAAAAAAGAAAAAAATCCCACAACAGTGCAGCTTTTAAGTAATCTATCTATCTTTTTCACTTGCTTCTTTCCATAATCACTGTTGGACTTAGAGCATAGGAGAAACACTGTTTTACAACTTCAGTGCATTTAACTGAGAAGGATCAACATTAAACAACTAATACATTTGGTATATCCTCAAACAAGAAGTGCCAAGAAAAACATGCCTGTAACAAGGCAGAAAGCTCTTTTACTTCATCCTGTTTAGAGCATACACAATAGTGCTTAGTTTAGATTTATGGTCAACACTGACTACTAATTAGCAGGATTAGAACAGAGATATTAAAAAGCCTGTTCTGAAAGGCAAACTAGAGTAGTTTCGACAAGCTTGAGTAGATAAATTATCAACATAGTACAAGTCATAGTCATTATGCATAAACTCAAATATGCCCAAGAGCAAATGGAGACATGCTGAAAAAAATCCTAAAAACCACCCAAAAACAGCATTACACAACAACTTATATAAGTAAGTAAAAAAGGAAAGATTTTACTGCATTTTAGCAAAACTTTATATTAAAAAGGTTACCAACAAAGTATTTAAAATTTTCTTTGCTACTTTGTTACTCTTAAAAAACAGCCAAAACAAAGAACCATAATTTCCATATCCAGGTTTGTTTATTAAAAAAAATACAAAATCCAGATCCTGCTCTCAGGGACTTTATAAATAAATGAGATTGGGATTACACATGTCAAGAGAGCTAATGAGGGTAAACAGTTTCAGAATAGCTTCTATACATTCTTCTGCATTCTTTTCAGCCATCTGTAGTTTTAGACAGACTTCAGATCCAGGCACCCTTTGAAAGCAGTAAACTGAACCAACTTCTGAGTGAGTTACAAGGCAAAAAGTGAGAAAACCCTTCAGAACAGCAGCAGCCAACACATCCATAGAATGACCATGAGTGAATGGATCACTACATCTGTGCAAGAAACAATTCTGCACTTAACCTTTTACAGTGCCTGTCTTTGTGAGACGTGAATCCCATGAGTCAGATGAAGAGTTACCCCGAGGATTACTGAGTGGATTTAGTGGTACTTGATGACAGAAAGGGCAGGACCAAAACTCATCTAAGGCTTCAACAGCAAATACCCACCAGCTCACATGTAACAAAAGCAGCAAAAAAAGCTTCTGATGAAAGGGGTAGAGAGAATTCATGCTTTCAAAAATTCCCCGTGATACAATATTCAGAGCACTTCCAAAAAGCTCAAGTAGAATATAGGGAATTGCATTAATTCTGAACAGTGTCTATGCACAATGTCCCAGGCACATATGACTGAAGACAGGCCATGAGCCTCCCCTTACAAATCTGCTTTGTAACAACCTGTTAAGTGGCAACTCATTTATCCTAATCTTTTAGGGAAACATGGAACATACCACCCTCTATTTCACACAATTCTGTGATTCCAAAATCAAAGTTTGATGAAAAAATGCTGTGGTATTCAGCAGATTCAAGATAAGAGAAATCCTTGTGGGGCATGGGGTACCATCTGACAACCTCTTTTGGCAAATTGCCAGAGGCTGAACAGAAATTCCTGTTAGCAGATTCAGCCAAGGAAGAAGGTTCTCCATGAGCCACAGCTCTCTGCTGCTCCTGCCCACCTTATCACCAGCCAGTCACATGGTTTCCAGGTCTTCAGCAGCACCCAGTGCTAAATTTGAATCACAGGATTCAAAACAAGAGAGCAGCACACAGCAGGTATATCTGTCCCAGTCACATTCTTCTACCTTTTTATCCATGGAAATTCAATTACTAATTATTTTTGCAAATCAAAATTTACATCTCAAGAACAATACAAAAAGTTTCCTATGTCTCCTGTTTTCACCTTCCCCTTCGGTACTTTCCTGCCTTCACACCCAGCATATAACATCCTCACTTTCTCCAATAATAGCTCAAAGAACCACAGCTTTTGCTTGCTGCTAGAAGCAGATAGCTCTGAAGCTATACATGTGTTTTGACATATGCAGTCACTTTGTCAGAATATGTGGAAAAAGCTAAAAATGGTTTTTGAACAGTAAGTAATAAAAAGCCTTCTGGAAAAAGTTCAAAGTGCATCAACAAAAAAGCTGCAGCCAGAAACATCAGAAACAAGAGCACTACAATTTATTTGGCATGAAAAAATGCTAAATACACTCAACAGTACTGCTATGACACAGCAGCTTGAACTAAACAGGTAGAAAGGCACACAAGAGACAGCCCTTGATCTTCCATTCTCAGAAGCATAAACATATTCAAGATACAATTTAACCAAGAAGTCACATGTGAATATCTACAAAAAACAAAAACTGTCTCTATAGTTATCTTAGTCTTAGCTGAAAAATAAAAATTACTGCATTTTTTAAGTTTATTTTTAATAATTATTTCAATGACACTTCATTTAAAAGCTTCTCACTGTATCAAGAAAACCCATCTGAGTTTACATCTTTTTGCACCTCCACATAGCAGAATTTACCATAGAACTTAATCTACAAAGAGGCTTTATACAAAAGCCAAAAAAGGCCAATCAGCAAATTGAGGCTACAGATTATTACAAGCAAGAGAAACTGCACGTATATGCCTCTCTGTAATAAATAGGTAACATTAACTGAGATGTCCATGTCACTCAGATAATACTATTCATATAGTAATGAATAGCATTATGACAGTAATATCTGACATGGAAAAACCCAGGTGTTTTAACAGGATAGATACTTTATGGGGAAATATGCAGCAATTACTGCCAATCTAAATTGGGCATATACACCCACTTCTCTAAAAGACATCTCAATCTGCAGTAATTCTGTGTCAAAGTTTATCTTTTTTCTTTCAGTTGAGTTAAAAGTGCTGAGAGGCTCTCTCTTCTTACCCAGAGAGCCAGCCTCAAGCTTCATCTGAAGTGCATGGATAGTAGGTTTGTTAGAACAGTACATTTGGGTTTTTTCGTATGAACAAAACCAAGCAGCTTAAGATGTGAATTCTCTAGGATGTGACTCTTCTACTTTACTTGCAGAGGTATAGTTCCCAGCAGCTGAAGAATTAGGAAGCAGTATCCAGCTCCATATTTAAAACCTACAAATAACAACATGAAAAAAGCAAAGAAAAAAAAGAATCCCATCACTTTATTAATGTTTGGATATGGGCGCTTTCTCAAGAAGGAGCACAATCCATAAAAGTGTTCTGTAAGGCACAAATATGAAGAGCACATAGAAGTTAAGAAAAGTCTCCCCAAAACCACTGAATGCAGTAAGAAAATAATCATCTTTACTTAGGCTAGAGATTGAACCTGAGTGCTTATTTTTGCATTTGGCAAATTGAGGATATCCTGACCTAAATGTGATATATCTACATCAAACCACTAAGAAATATGCAAACAAGTAAAATCTTACTAGTAACAGGGAAGCCTTTGTCTCCCTGCTTTTCAGCAACACAAAAAAAAAAAAAATCCAAGAAAAGATGCAACAACATGTCAGTTTTAAGATGCTAGAAGAATAAGATAATCAACTATAGATTTGCTCACTAACTGCATTATCTTTTCTGTAGCAGTTTATTAAAAAGACAAACACCAAGAAAGATCTTCACAATCTGCATATTCAAATTAGTGTAATTCAAATAAGAATTGTCAGTTGATGCCATTTAATCAAATGCTAATTTCTATTAATTTTCATCTATTTTGAGGCAATTCAGTTTCATCTTTGGGTAAAAAAATCTACATTTGGGTAAAATATTTTCACTTTCTCATTAACACAATACTTCGAGTGGCCTAACTTCACCTGATTAGCAACTGCAAAGCATGTCAGGACACAAATTTAACCACAGACCAATTCTAAAAGATATTAGATCCACAAAGTCTTCAGAGTCCTATCAACCTATCAACATCTTCCATCTTCCTGAGCTCTGCTTCTGTTTGAAATGTATAAAAACATTTTTGCAGTTTAGCCTTTTTTGAGCCAAAACAAACCACCTCAATGGTTAAATGACAAAGCTGAATGGCAAAGATACCTCTGCAGCATCTCATCCACATGATGAATTTCTACATCACAATGCTGTCTCTGGAAAGGCTTGGACTACTGAGTCCTTAAACTGATTTGACAGAAACATTTGTCAAGTAGTTTTAATTATCAGACTAGAGAGCCTACATTTCACCACAAGTTCAAGAAGGCAACAGACACCAGACCACTATCATCAAGTGTGACTCCAAAATGGGACTGTGCTTATTTTATCCAATCCAGCATCCTCCTCCTGAGAAAGGACAACAGCAGATGCTCAAGAGAAACCACATGAAAGTGCCTTGAACAGTGGTTGGACCAGATGACTTTTGAGAGATTCCATCCAAACAAATTATTCCATGATTCTGTAAAAAGGCATGCAAGCAAACAGTGGCGCTTCCTTGAAATATCTCTTACCTCCCAAAGTTTATGGTGCTAGCTGACAGTAATCTTTATTTTGACCTCTTCACAACATGTGTTTTTGAGAAGTTATATATAGTAAACAAGAAACTATCAACCAGGCCCACACACCATTAAACTCAAAATTTGCTTCTCAAAAACCAAAGGCACGGACTTCAGCAAGGCACAAACTTCAAGCACAAAATGGCTGCTTACCATTTATTTGCAGGAGGGCTATTTTGAAACCTTTTAAAAGAGCTCTATAGATAAGAGTCAAGAAACTGCAGGAGGCATGAAACTGGAGACTTCTTCATCCATCTCTACAGAGAGCTGTTTTCTCCAAATTAGTACCATGACATGATTTCAGCTACTGTCATTATGATGATCCTCCTTCTGATTTCCTACTTATCCTGCTGACTCTTTGCCTGGTCTTAGTCAGCCACTCAACACCATTTAATAGGCACTAGAAATACAATTATAGCACTCTACACTGTGCCCTAAAAGCAAATTACTTCTTATAAATGAAATTTATTTATAGAAAAACGACCAAATAGAAAACTTCATATGAGTGCCAAAATAGGGAATAAGAATGAATACATATATACACACACACACACAATGCCTAGAAGTTTGTCTGTTGATTACATAGCACAGCTGCTGCCTTGAATGGTAGGTCTCAACTCCTTTCTAATTAGACAGGTATATAAAAATGTTATGCAACTAGCTGTAGAATAAATGCATTTACTGTTACTTAAAGCAGAAGCTGTTTTTGAGTGGAACCTCAAACCGTCCAAGTATCTGCAAAGCTCATAAAATACTTCCTCTGAGTCACTTTTATTTTATTCAGCTATCTGAATGCTTGCCATTTGACATAAATCAACCACAGCAGATAAATTCACAGTCAAAAATCTGGACACTGTCCTCAGCTCAAACCACAGCCAACAGTATGTAAAAATCACATTCTTTTACTTATTGTAGACTGAAATAACTGTGATAATTCAAGCCAAACTTTTTCAATTTGACAAATATTTAAAGGTAAAATGTGACCCAACCATCCAAGTATTAACTAATTTCTCTGCATTCAGCCATTAAAAAGTATCTGATTATAGAATGACTTCACTATTAAACAACTGTAGCTAAAAGGATCAAATTGAACAGACCAAGAACAGTATTTCAGAAACACAGCATGTTTTTCTTCTTAAGAATGTGGATTCAGTTTTTTAACCACTAGACAGTGTTAGTCTATTAAGTGGATTAGTAAGCACCATGCATTATTGGATTAAGGTCTACCTGCATTGAAGCAGAAGTGGGTATTGCAAAATCATTGACAGAAGACATTGCCCTGCAATGGTAATTGGTTTAGTTTTTTAGTTTCAGTTACTCAGAAATAGGAGACAATATACATCCTTGAAATAATAATTCAAATAAAAAATTACTTACTTTAAGATAGTAATAGAATAAAAATTGAACAATTCCAGCACAACTTTACAAAATAAGCAAATGTAAAATGCTATTTTTATTGATACAGTAAACTACATATAGGAGCAGTTTTGACAGAGCAACTAAGATCATGCTCTTCAAGGTCTGACTTGGCTGGAGTTTCACTCAAGTTAACCAATGCATCACAAATGCTGCCACGGAACATAGGTGGGGTGTGGGACAAATGGCTTCTTTTGTCCTGCTCAAACAGCCTCTGCACCAGTTCCCTCACAGGCTTCAGAGCACATGGAAACAAGGTGGCTATGATTTTGTTTAAAGCTAGTTTTTTCTGCACCGGAAGATTCATACTAACAAGGTTACCTCTGGTTTTTTCAGAGCTGGGAGTGTCATACACTGGATCTATATAAAGAGATTATATGATTTCTTTTCACAACTACCATTGCTGAGAGCAGTGAAGAATGGTTAGTCATAAACCAGTGCAAACATCAAAAACGCTTTTACATTCCCCAAAGTTTTGGCCAGAAGTCTGGAGATAAAAGGTTAGAATCTGGTGACCAAAATGTTCAGAAGGGACATCCCCTTAAAAAAAATTACAATAAACTTGAACACTACTTGATGTTGCTAACCTATCAAGCAAAGCACCATCACACTTCATCCAAGAGCCAAGAAAACTCATCTTCAGGTCCTTAAAAATCCCCTTGTGTTATTTTTGTTATTCAGTCCTACATGAATAGAGGGTATTTTTACTGCAGGGTATTACATTAATTGCTCAAAGGCTTTTATGACAGACTGTGCTAACGTCATGTAAGGCATTTTCTTGGACGACAAAAAGAAAACAAACCAAATAATCTTCATCAATGTCAGATGAAAATAGCTAATAAGGAAAACAGCAGAGCAAAAAATAACCGGAAACTGACAATAAACTGTCTCCATCCATCAAACCAAGGAAGAACAGATGGTAAAAAGAGAATTGCCTACTTTTGAGACAAAGAAGTTGCCTCTCAGAAAACCTACAGCTCCCTTTAAACTCTGCAGCGTGGGACAGAAACTTCAACAATATCTTGTCATCAGAAAAGTCATGTAGATGTGAAGGCAAATTAATGGATCACAGTTTAACACAGAGAGAAAGTAAATGTTTTACACATTTACATCACAGGGTCCAAGGAGATAGTTATAGATGAAATAACAACTGGCTCTTTACCAGATTATTACATCCCAGGTGAACCACTCAGATCTTTCATGAGCCAAACTTGGAATATTCCTGAGATTCCTCCCTATCATACTTGTGGATACAACACATAATATTTCTATCTTGAAAGACAGACGACACAGGCAATGTGCATGAAGGCAAGAACAACCGATGGAAGTGTGCAGTGTTACTCCATGTCATTTGATCTGATTTGTTACTCCATGTCATTTGATCTGATCAAGCATCAGCAACTGCTTATCTGATAATTATATACTTCAGCAGTGGTGTGCTTCACAGTTGTTCAGTTTAACACAATGCTCATGATCCTGTACTGAAAAGTGTTCCACAATCATCCAACAACTTCTTTCCACTTCAGACCACTGAATTACTATTTTTTCACTATCTGAGCAACAGAAAATGGACCCATAATTCTGGATTTGCCCATAAATTCAAAATTCAACATATAATGACCTCAGACTGTTATTTTAAAAGGCACTGCTGCTTGCAGTTTGAGATTCCACCTGGGAATGCTCCAGATTCTTTTCAAAAACACAAGCTGTCACCTTATACAGAAAGCAACACCACAAATCCCAAGCAGTAAAACAGCGTAGCCAGATGCTGTTAGAACTGACACTTGATGTTTTCATCCAGCCCACATTTATCTCTGTCCTTCCATCGCATTGCTTCTCACTCCACAGAAGGCTGAGTTTAATCCCCTCGAATCACAGACCATTTTTGCCCTTCTGAGGAAGCCTTTGCCCCATGAAACACATTTGTTTAGCCTTCAAAGGAGAAGCTTCATGACAAGAACCAGAATTATGCACTTTGCATTAACTTTGACAGACACGTGGATCCAGTCTGAAGATCAGCACAATTCTGGCTTAAGGTTCCATCTATGACCAAAACCAAACTTTCACTGATAAAAAGCTAGAAATAACTGTGAAATTAGGAAACCAAGACCCTCAGAAAAAACTTTCACTTCAAGTTTAACAGAGGGAAGGAACTATATCAAATGCCATTACAAACTTAACATAGCTTATAACAACTTGGACATAAAATTAGCACTATTCCAAGACAGAGTGTAAGAGTTCTCGGTAAGCTACCTACAGAGAAAAATCAGGATGAAAGTAAAGGATGACAAGAACTCAAACAGAAAAAAGTAATTCGATTAAACAGCTACAGCAGCCTTTCTTCCCTCCAGCCACTGATAAATCTAAACAGTCTGCTTAAAGTATTGCATTATGGTAAAAATTACTGGAAAATACCATCAGATACACCATAAGAAGTGAGAAAAAATATTAGAGGATGCTCATTCTCTTTAATAAGAGAAATTCAAGACAAGAATATGGTATAAACTCTTAATTTATCAGTAAATGTGCTCAGAACTTCAACAGAAAAATATCCAAACCCCAAAATGAAACAGTTGCATATAACAGCCATACTATATAAAGAAAAAAAAAACTGGAAAGGAAGAAAAACTAACTGTTTCAAATGGATTGACAAGGAAGATCTGAACTGACTGTTGCAAAATCAGCCAGAGGGAAAACAATCACACTGAATCACATTTAATGGGTCACATAGGCTTTACTAGAACTGGATATTTAGACCACAAATACTCCATCCAAGAATATCACTTTGGTTACAAAATGAACCTATTTCTTGAAAAAGTTGTCAGCATTTCCTGATACAGCAGGAAAGACTTACATTTTCAGCCAACAAGAAACAAGAATGAGAACCAGTTTTAAATTCATACTGCATATTTATCTGTACGAAAAACTGGCTCCTACTTTGAATCTCACTCTGGGCTTGTAGCAATGATGGCTTCAAAAACCAGTGCTGCAGTATAGTGTCATCTGATTATCCCAGGCTAAGGAACTGGAAACAGTATTAATGTGACTTCTAACAGGTCACTGCTTACAAGATGTGCAACATTTAGTTCACACCCTGCTCATGCATGTGACAACTCAGGACAATCTGTTGAGTAGCATCAAAATAAGTGTTGGCCACCTGATAATCAATTTAAGAAATAAAACATTCTATTTGTTTGGTACATTCTCTAAGATGTGTTCAAGTTCACACATTAATAATTATCCTTATTCTAATATCAAAATGCCAGACGCTTTCATTGCAGCTAAATTGTGATCTACAAACTTGTCACCAACAGCAACAAGGACCAGGTTCAAATGCTGATCTCACCAAAATGAACAAACTTACTACAAAAAACTAAATATCAACAGAGTAACTGTGGGTTTGTGCGCACACAGCTGGATGTGTAAAATCAGCAAGCACATTTTTATTTAGAAATAAAACAAAAAAGGTAAGGTAGGAGAAGAAAAAAAAAACTGAAAAAAATATTTATGCAGTGAGGAAGACAGCAAAGATGGCCTGAAGACAGGTAGTACTGAGTACTGTGGCAGGATTGATTATGAAGAGAACCACCAAAAAAATCCACAAAGCTTCAAAAGTGAAAATGACACCTACACAATGCAGAGCATAATCTCTCATTAGATGTTTTCTGTGAAATTTCCTGAATTCATCTATTAGAGATCCAGTAAAATAATTCACAGCATTTGTTATGAGACTGACAGAAAAACAATTTATGGAATAGAAAAAAAATGGTTTGCAACAGAATCCTCACTTTTTTTTAAATAAAAGCCATTTAGATTACAGGCAGATTTTTGCCAAATTATGGGTTCACATCCACACACTTGGAAATACAGGTCTCTTCCAATAAAAATCTTTGCCAGTAAACAAAGAATTTTAATAGATAAATTAAGATCTGACCAAAATACTGCCACATGAGAAACTTACAATCACCAATGCTTTACAAACACATTTTCCTTGTTCTTCCAAGTAATGTTTTAATATACTAAAGGTACTTGGTACTTAAGGTTAGTTGTCAGAAATTGAGTCATTTAACAGCAAGCATCCAATAAAAAGTACCTTACTGTAGTTGGCTTTCATATAATCTACTCAAGAAGCTTTGCATCCAAACACTTAATAAGAAAACAAAAATCCAAAGGCTCTTTAGAAGTTATCCAGTAAGCACTACAATTCCAATTAATGTTGTAATTGCAAACAATTAAAAAATGAGAATTGAAGACCAATCCTATTAAATGCCAACTTTAGTTCTGTTCATTAGAACCTTTAAGCTACTGCACAGAGAGGAAAATGTTTAAAATGAGCTTAACAAAAATTAAGATTTTTTTTTTCCTATTGAGCGATTAAAAGCCACTATGCTACAAGCAATCTGTGAAAGTATTTGAAGCTATTTGATAAGCTCAAATAGGTCGGTTGGCTGAATTTCCCTGGCAATAGGTTTCAACAACAACCCACTGTAAAAAGTTTCTCTTTTCCATCGGGTTATATATACTATGTGCAGGTTTCTTTTCCCAGCCATAGAAAACAAACAGCAAAACACCAAAAAATAGGCGAAAGCAGTAAGTATGGTGCCAGCTGTAGTTCACAAGAAAGAGGAGGGGTAAAAAAAGAAAAAATCTATCCATAAACCAACAAAAAAGTATGAGAGAAGATTTTCTAACTGAAGCTGAGTACTCACATGAATATGTACTTCAAGATCCCACCTGAAAGTAACTCACTGGAAAATCATGCAGGCCAGTAAACTCACTGTTAAGTTGCTGATCTTTCACATCTTGGAGAGACACTTATTTCTTCATTAAAGATTTTCAGAATTCATCCATTCTGCCCTCTCAAAAATATGTTTATCAACCTCTTTCCACAAAAAGGAGTAACAGGTGACTGATGAGGCATTATTCCAAAACAGAGATTACTCCAGAGGAGCATGTCATCTGTGGGCATACACTGGCTCCATTCTAAATTCCACCAATTTCCTCGTGTTTTACCTCTGCCAATTCTCCTACGTTCAACCTATTTTGCTTTGGCATCCCCATCAGGTACATGTTAACATATTCAGCCATCAACTTTTATACTTTCTAGGCATCATCAGTGGAATACAATAAATTACTTCTTTAAAGAATTCAGTAACCTTAAAAACAACCTTTTCTATATGAATACTTCAGGGAAACCTCATAATGCTGTGAATAGAATCTCTGCAACTTTATTTTATTTATTAGCTAGTTTTCTAAAGGATCTATTTCTGTTATAGCACAACACTCGAACCCAGCCTTCAACATCTCATTATAGAAAAAGTCCCCTGAGAACTGGAAGAGTGCTGTCTAACCCAGCCCTAGCCTAGCCCATTGGCACAGCTGTACCATCCAGGCAGTTGCCATGCAAGTAGCCCAAAAGGGGCTGCAGCCAAGCATGTCCAATGGCACACAGGGCAGTTTTCAGAGGATGAGAGAACTAGGGGAATTCAGGTATTCTGAAGAAAGGAACTTACAGGGGAATGGAGGATACCTGCAAGAAATCTTGCTAGTTCTTTTCCATCACATGCTTCTATTTTGTAAAAACAAGAGGAATCTACTCCAGTCCTGCACTCCCCTGACTGTATGCACAAGGCACTGCACACTCAGCAATGGCAGTGCAGGATCCTCACCAGCCAGGTAATGAAGGTCACACCAAAGGCCAAACACCTACTCAGATACTGTGGTAGAGACACGACTGAAACCTTAACCAGGAGCATTTCAAATCACAGTAGATGAACAAGAACTGGCAACATCCCAAAACTCTTCCTACTTAGTTGTACTGCCCACACACAGGTTACTTTTCATTTAATTATTCTTCCTATCCTGTGATAAATGGTTTTGTTCTTGGCATTAAAATTGACAGCAAGTAAAGAATAAATATCTGTGAGTAGCTGAGTGTCTTAGTACTACTGGTTGGTTTGATAAATAAATTGCTTTAGAATTACCCCCTTCACTTGCTCCCTTTCTGATCAGAACATGACCCATCACCAGAAGATGCAAGTATTAAATCTGTCTAAGCTTTCTTCAGTGAACAATAAAAGCATTTTAAAATCAGGGTGTGCTGCTTCTTTAATGCAACTTCAAGTCTTGCAAAATACAGTCCTTTTCTTTGCATCCATGCCAAAAAACCATGTTTAAACCAAATCCCTTGAGTGTACATATAATTACAAATGAAGCACTCCAACAATACTGCATGGCATTTTCATTCCAGCTGTAATCTACAGGTGATCTACAAGGCTAAAGGAACAATTTGGAAGCAAAACAGGCAATTCACTATGGGAGAGGTTTCAAAACAGCTTTCAAAGTCACAGCTACCAAACAGTTGCTCAAGAAGTAGGAACTGCGTAGAAAGGTCCTGTGAAAACCACTTAACTCTAAGTGTTCTGACTTCGGAAATCAGATGACTTTAAAAAAACCCCAAACTTGAACTTTCAACTTCTAATGCAACTCATGAAGCCTGAACACTTTGAAATACACAGCTCTAGGAAAAGTCACCAAAAATACATGTTCTTAAGTATATAAGGTCTATAGGAGAAATGAATTTTTAAGAATTATGACTTTTTATCTACTTGGGTGTTGGTTCAAATCCCATTTCCAGTGTCATTTCAATACAACAACAAAAGAGCGATTTCCTGACTCAGTGTTTAGAAGGAAGATACACTGAAAAATAACTATTTGTTCCACACCTCATATACACTAAAGCAAAAACACACACCCACTACTTAAGCAACTGTAATTATATTAACAAACAGACAGAACCACAATTCCACAATTAAGACTTTCTTTAATTGTGAGTTACTAACCACAGTGATATTACTTCTGGAAATTTTGTTTTCTTAAGCATCTGACTCAAACATGCACTTTCCTCCAAAAAACCCGTACAGCAGAGAAATACAGAGAATACTCTTTGAATTTCAGACAGACTAAATATTTATGTCAGGTTCTCAAGTGTTTCAACAAATGTCTTATATTTGAAGAGATTACACAAGATTATGAAGGAAGCAGGCTACCAAGGCAAACTTGACATTTTTTCCACTACTGAGCTTTAGTGCTTCAGATGTAGAATCAGTTGCTTTAAACCACTACTTAAATATCTTACTTTGAAAGCATCAAGAATGGAGCTCAGTTAAATGTATATTTCTGCTCACTCTATGTCATATCCTGAGAGGAGGCGCTTGTGAGTTTTTATTCTGCAAAACCAACTTGTTCCAGAAGCAGCATGACAAAAACTACTGCTTAGCCTTTGAGAATATAACTAATATGAAATTGTCTCATGAAGATGACAGACAAATCAATGAAAACTCATTAATAAGGAAAACAAAGGGCTATCTCAGTCTTCAGTTTCTCAAGAAAAGTTTAAACACTAACAAAAGAATCAATACAATTTAGAGAAAAGAAACAGATATAGAAATGTCAAAATGTTTATTATGGCTAAATACTAAATATTACTCTTTAATATTAAATATTAAAGAGTACACCAGTTTCTATTAAGTTTCTATTATTCTATTTACTTTTCAATAATTCCTAAAACATTTGATATAAAGAAGGTATTTAAACATCCTCTTTTTATACTTGTATGTGTGTAGTTCATAATCACTTCACCCATTAGTTATATTTAATGTAAACACCATAACACCTGGAAATCAGCAACTATGCTTTACAGAAAAAGAGCTCACTAACATTACAAGCCTCAGATACATCAATCCTACCAAGTCCTGATTAAAAGAGCAAGTTACAGACAGAAAACTGTCCACAAGAGCCCAAAGTAATGCCACCAACCAACTTAGCTCAGGAGGAGAAAACTTGCTCCAGAAACCATTCTCTAGGCTTTCCAACAACTACTAGGCCTTATGCATGCCCCCTTTAAAAAGCCCACTGTCCAACTTCCCTGGCACAAAGAAGAGCAGGAAGCCACCACACACTGCTATGGGCAGCTCCATCATTCCAGGGCAATGACAATAACTGGGGAAATATGCATTTTATGTACTCACATTCATGCTTTAGGCACAGGAAATGTTCTGCAAAATTAATCTACTTCCCTGCAAAAATTCTTACTGGAAACAACAGATCTGTTTGATGCTGTCCTTACTACTTGCTCGGTCACAGAAATCTTACACTGTTAAACTGAAAACAGAATTGTTTCTACAGCAGTAGAAACACACACAATAGTACAACCATACTGGCAAATTCCTCCCAAACACTGCTCTGGTCAATTTTCATACTACACATTCCAAAGACCAAAAAGTCAGATATAACACTATGCACACCTTTTAAGTTTAACTGATAATTCCAGACTAGATGTACAACAGGAAAACAGTTTCTATACAAATGCATTAGCTGCAATATCAAACCTCATGGACACCTGAAAATAGCTGGATACAGATCCCAGATCCCAAATATGATTTGTTTTCTCTGTTGTACCTGTTTACCAACAGCAAGCATTGTTTTTCTCTTTTTGCCTCTCAGAACAAATGGGTAACACACTGACTACCTCCACATAGAGCAGAGCCAGCAGACCAGTAGCTGTGCTATCTGTAGTAAAAGGTAGCCACACACACACAACTCTTAGTAGTAGAAAGACAAAGAGGAAATTTTAGATAATCTCCAAGAGGAAATACATCCAGTATTCTTATTTTCCCAGCACTGACCATACACAGATAAACACCTTTTAAACTTAATCAAGCAGATTATAGATAATTCCATTTGCTATTACAGATTTGTATCATTATGTCAGCTAAAGACTTCAAACCAAATTAAGAGTACACTACCTCACAGGATGAATACAGCAACAAAAAATTACAATCCTAACAATCTACTTGCAGATTACATTACAGTGTTTACCAGCGTAAGTGATCAGTAATACACAAACTAGTTCATCTTCATATTTAAAAACAAACACATTTTTTCAGGGCATACTATTATCAGGCACTTAACTTTGAAACAAAATAATTTCCCTACCCCACCTCTCCCCAAATGTCCCCAGAGGACTAAAAGATCAGCTACCATTTTGTTTAAATGTTCACTTTCAAGTATCTGATTTCTATACTTGGGGGTCAAAAGAAGAGAATTAGTGGCATTTTTAATTCAGGAAAATACTGCCACCTCTCCAGTAAGCTTCCAGACAGTGGCATAAATCTCCATGCAAACAAATGAAGTCTTAGCAATAAGCACAAAAATAGTAAAACTAGTCAACATCTCATTTTCAATCTAATTTTGGAACAATTTTTCTTCTTCCATCTTCTACAACTTTCCTAAATGTAATTGCTTTAAACTATACTACATGGAAACAAGAGAATATTGAGGTAATTTTGCAGATTATCACAGGTGTATCACATCCCTACATCAACCACTTATGAGGACAGTTTCATCCCTTCCTCCTTTTTATTACCTGTAGACAGCAGAAAACCAAAATTTACTTTAGACTTAACAGTTTTATTCTAAATAATTATGTAACTGGATGCTAGACTATGAAGGAACTCATCATTAAGTTCCAAAATAAAAAAGCAATCCTCAAATATTAAAATTCTAGCTTACTTTTGTAATCAAAAGAAAAATATACATGACCTATACAACGAGTTTGCACCAATTTGCCCTTGATATCTGAGTGTCAATAGTACTGTTATGTTACAGGCTACATGCACATAAAGCCTGCACAAGAAATCCATTGTGTTGATGACAAAACAAAGCGCTATCAAGCTAGCCAAATTACAAAAGATAAAACTAGATAACAAAGTGACAGATGGCTATTATAAAACACTTTCTAAACTATTATTATTATTTTGCTGATTAGCATGCCAAAACAAGGTCACATATCCAGTAGCATCAGTTACACGTGAATGTACCCAACTTTACTAAGTCTATTATCATAAAAGTACTCAAAAGAGCAAGAAAAGAGAAAGAAATGAGATTCCTTAGCAGGAAAGATGACAAATTTGGGTCATCACTGAAGCCTAAATGAACTGTTCTGAATGGCATTATTTCATTCAAACTAACAATAATTTCCCATTTACTGTAGTCCATAGGGAACAAACTGTTTACATTTGGTTTTCTTTGCAACCATACAAACTAGAAAGGTTTGTTTTAATTAAAGCTTTGATTTTGCAGCATAGTTTTGTGGCCACAGAAGTGCAGGATAGACAGGATCCTACTGCCTGGTTATATACAAGGTTTGCCTTGTTGCACTCAACCATAAAAATTTCTTTTTTATTTAAATGACAATCAAGTTCAAATTACATCAGTGATACTTAGAAGTAGCATTTTAAGCCAGATCCACACTGAACTGTTTTCCTAACACAATATGAATTACATAGTTATTATCATTTATTTGTCTCCTCATTAACTTGTGGACCAGACATGTTCTTTTTAACCAACCTAAATTTATCAGTCCAGCAGGGGAAGATCCATGTTTTCTCCTGAGATCATACAAAACATACTTACATCATCATCACAGATTTTAAGAACTATGTCAAAATACTTCTAACTATCAACACGCAAAACAAAGAAAGAAACTTACCTACTACCATGAGCGTGAACTCAAATCCTCTCTTCACAGACTTTCGGTAAACTTGATTTGGAAGATTTGCAAACCCCACATATCCTTCAAGGTTCTTCTGTTGCTAAAGCAAGAGATATTTAGGGAAAAAAAAAAGTTAAAAAGAAAGCAAGTAATTTCTTAATTGGCTAGTACTGTTGGTTATTGAAATGTTCACTTCATTTTCACATTTGTAGAAAAGTGATATCTACCCAACCTTTCAACAGCCCAAGCTGTCTACATTCAAGACAATATAATGAATTGCAGCAAAAAATACCAAAGAATTTTTTTTTTGACTGGATGGTCAAAAAACTGGCACAGAAACTCAGGTATACTAGGAAATTGCATTTGGGCAAATGCAATTGCCATATTATGCCTGCACAGTGAGCACGTACAAACAAATTAAAACATAATCAACTTGGTACCAATGCCCATTTGACACATAGACCAGCAGTATGAATGCACCTTTCCTATACTTCCAAGTCATGGTGGTACTGCCTCAACATGATGGGAATCAACTTGACACCTCTGCTTTTGTGTCATTCAACTGGAGGCCTTCATGTTAAACCCAGACTTACACTAATGCAGCATGCCTTGCGTAAACTCTCCATACAGGCAAAACTTCAGTTGCCTTGTACTCTGAAAAATTTACCCAAAATAGTGCCTACTGTGAAACAAGAGAAGAATTCTGGATGTTAGCCATTACTTCTTCTCACCACATTAATGAAAATGCTGGAGGTACTTAAAATGCCTCCTCCTCACTGTACTAGACCCAGCAGTCTTTCAAAGCTCAACTGTGCTACCTTTACACCACTCTTCCAGCACAATCCTACAACTGTTTGTTTATTAACACAGCAGCTCTGAGGATTGTCTTATGAGACTGGGCAATTTAGATATTTTACAGAGATTCTGAAAACACTTTCTTGAGACAACTGTCTACTAAAAGCAACACAAGGCACTGCTTGTCATGGAGCAATGATTTCAGCCTTTAGGCGTTATGTCCATGCAAAGTTGAGAGGATGTCATGTGGTAGTGGTACTGACTCAGTTTCTGCTGTCTACAAGTTCAAATTCCACTGCCTAAAATTATCTTTATGAGAACAGAGGAATTCTAAAAAATAATTTGTAAAAGAATTTTCTCCTGCAGGCACTCTTGGCTCAGAACTTCTCTGTATGGGATACAGTTTGGTTAATTCAAGTTTGGTATGTGGTTGAGTCATTTATTTTGAAATTCTTTCTCTCTAAAACTGACAGAATAAGTTCAATGCAGTAATAAACTCAGAATTTTTAAATTAAAAATATTTCTTTAATTAAAGCGAGGATATAAAACCACTATCACCTTTAAAGTATTGAATTCAAGAACTAACCTCTTGGCAATCCAACAGCACTAGTCAATAAATGGACTCTGTGTTTTAAGTCACCTGATTTCTCCATTTGGCAAATAAACTATTAATAATCTCAAACAAAACTACACCATTGCAAAGACTAAGTTAGAGGCTCCCGTTTAAATACTCACAATGCAACAAATGTTATTACTTCCCTAAATGTAGGAATCTTTGTGTTGTGTCATCAAGGAACTTCTTTAAAGAAGCTTTTTGTTTCAATATAGCCTTTGGTGCAACTGTAATCTCATCTGAAAGGTTTTAAAGTATTTTAAAAATCAGCCAGGAATTTAAAATCTAAATATTTGTTTTAATTGTCCAATCTATTACTGCATGTAAGGAATGGAATTTATCACAATCTGAAACCCTGAGCTGGAGCCAATGCTTTAGAGATATTACATGACATGCAGGTCAGTGCTGTTAAAGATATTAAAGGGTTCCTTAACAGTGCAGGTCCTTAATAACCATTAAGGATGTGGAACTCCTATTCATCCTACCAGATATGAAATATCTAATCACAGTCACACACTCCTAATAGTTCTACTTGTCAGCCACCTGCATTTTTTAATATCTACATACCTTTTAATGTGTGTCATGTTTACCAGAAACAACTCACCCACTCATTAGCTAATTCTTTTGCTTAAAAGAATGGGTTTCCATATAATTTTTGTTTTGAACTAATGTTTTTTCTCTTCCCCTTTATAAAGAGCTCCACACTTCAGATAGCTTTACCCCTATGAACTTCTAAATCACTGAGTATGAAATGCTAAAAAAGAATAGATGGCAAATTTTGGGTTGTTTGCTTTATTAAGTGGGTCTACATTAACTACACCCACAATTTTAGATAATGAAATAAAAATGGTAGTAACCAGAAAGATGAAGATGTACGAAACGTTACACTGGGCATTAATGCTGTGTTTAATGTGAGCATTTGTCCTCAGTAGGAAAAAGCCTTTTAAAAAATTGCAGCTGGATGCCAGATTCAGATTTCTGGTACACCAGTTAAAACTGAAGATTTCAACATACTGGTTTTTAAATGGTTGCCTTTGTTCATAATTTGCCACTTCTAAAGAGACCAAAACAAATTAGGAATTGAGTTTCTTTAATTCCTGCAACAGCTTTTAAAAGAACTTAGTACTTTTTTTGGTAAAAGAGTTGACTTCCATTGTCTTGAACATGGTGCCCAATGAGATCTCATGTTTCTAATACTTACAATACTTACCCTTAATACTTACTTACCCTTAATTTTTCCCCCTTCCTGATTTTCAACCAGCTGCTACCTAAGCTCAATTTTAGTTCATCTACTTAAAACCTAATGCTGCTTCTATTCCTACATTAGCTGTAAAACATCTGCATCAAGGTAATACTTACAGCTACTTTGTAAACAACACGTTTCCATCATTTTCATGATTGAAGATATCAAGAGAATGCATCCAGAAATAGTCCAGTAAAATGACGAATTTGAACCATTGCAGCAACAAGTCCATGCAGGTGCAGTCACAATCCAGAGAGAGTAACAGGGGCAGTGTGAGAAAGAAAAGAAAAGAAGAAAACGTTACTTACATTTGATCAAAGTAACTCCCATCATCCCACAACAGTATTTTCCATCTACTATGCTTAGCATGCAGCATTTTAAGCAGAATCACAGAATGGTTTGGGATGGAAGGGGTATGGAGGAACATCTACTTCTAAACCTCCTGTCATGGGCATGCACACCTTCCACTAGGTCAGTCTGCTCTAATCCCCATCGAACCTGACCTTGAACACTTCCAGGGATGGGGCATCCACAACCTCTCTGGACAAATGGTTCCTCACCACCCTCACAATAAAGAATTTCTTCCTAATAGCTAATCTGAACATATCATCTGTCAGTTGAAGGCTATTTCCCCTTGTCCTCTCACTTCATACCCTTGTTAAAAATCCCTCTTCACCTTTCTTGCAGGCCGCCTTAATTGACTTTGTTAGTAACCTTAATTTAGTTTGGATTACACATAAAACAACCTAATTTCATGGTAATATTCCACCTGAACTCCAGCCCTTTAATGATCAATACAGGTAGCTATACAATAGCTCTTTTTACTTCAGTTATTCAACATGATTTTGTTTGCCACATGCTACCTGAACCTGTAATGGGTTCAGGGTGTTTCTTCTTCTGAGGTGTTCACTAGAATATGCAATCTCATTTCACCACACTACTGCATAGCATCTTTATTTTAGGGTGGAAAAGGTAGAAAGACTAAAGCCATCATCTCTGCAAACGTCTCCCAGGATTCTGTACTTCTAAGTACTTGACACATTCGGTGAACAGTGTCAATTCAGTTCATTTGCAACACTGAGCATTAGAGCACTGCTGCAACCTTGGGAACAAGTGTCATGGTTCAACAGCCAGAAAATAAAGAACAAAGCAGGGAACACAAGCTAAGTATCTGTTCAACAACATCTAACTCTGTGTGTGACAAGAGATCTACAACAGTTCTCCAACACACCACTTACAATACCTTCACTAAAAGCTGTATCACGAAGATCCTGTTTGTCACTAAACATCTTCCCAGGCTTGAGTATTTCAATACATAGATACTAAAAAATTAAGTAAAAAACCCCATCTTAATAGCAAATTCTAGGCCAGCAGTTAAGATGCTTCTGCATCTTAATGCCTAATTTTTAATCAATCCCATAGTTCCAGAGTATGAATTTATTTTTAGAAACTCTACACTGTGATGGAAACTGCACTTCAAAGTGGAACTGAAGTCTCCTTCTGCTTCTCTACCTAATGCAATATAAGCTTTCTGTTTCTACAGCCCCCCTTCATGGTCTATCAGCACCCAGAGCCATACCAGCTCAGCACATTGGGTACACTGCTGCTGTACTCTTCTGAAAGGACAAAAAAGCAAAGCACTGCTGATCAATGCCAGTCCTTCTCTGTGCCTCGCAGAAAGGTGGCATAAGATGCTCTGGGAGGAAGCTCCCTCTGTTTTGGGAGGAAGACAGGTGTATATGCAGCAGAACTGGAGCGAGCGGTACAGGCTGGAACATAACTAATACTGCAGATCCCACAGCGGTCTCAGTACTCCAAGATTTTAATATCAACCACCTTAAGTACTACATCACTATCAGGTATCATGTAGCACATCACTACTTTCAACTGTGAAAGAAGGTAACATCATCAAGCACTAGTTCACTGAGTGCACACAGGGGCCTCCTTCCCTGGACAAAAACAGTACTATTTGAAATCCTATCATCCAGCAAGAACAGCCAAATGGGTCACACCAAAGTTCCTGCCTTCACTAGTGGCCAAAACCATACATCTAAGGTAGCACATACAGCAGAATAAACAGAGTAGTGTTTCTCTTAACACCTCCACAGTCACCAAAGATCCACCTTGCAAGCATTTAGGATGGACTATTTCTTCACTTAAACAGCATTTGACCAATTTCTCTTCCACGCACACTCTTATCACAAAACCAGCATCCACCAAAGTCCCTGTAGCAAGAACTCCCTCTGTACATTGTTAAAAGGATGACTTTATAATTTTAAAATTACCTCCTGCTAGCACAGTAGTATCTTCATTGGAAAACAGCCCTAATCATCTAACATACTGCACTCAAAAGAAGCCATTTCATATCTCTGATTGCTCCTGCTGCTCTTACATAACTCTACTCTAGCTCTGTACTCTTCTGAGGAAGCCAGGGCAAGAGCTACACACAGTATCCAAGATCCAATGTCTGATCATGTGCTATCTCTTACTCTCTCGGCCTTTTATCAATTCCCAATGTAACTTATTTGAATCCTTCCAAGCACTGAGCTGATGACACTGTGAACTGTACACAAGACCTCACTCCTGAGCTCTAAAAAATGTTCACAGCTTGTCACTGAGCATACAACACAGCAGAACACGTGTATCACTTTACATTCATCCATGATGCATTCCAGCTAACATTGTATATCAAGTCTTCTAATATTTTAATCTTCTTGTAGTTGTCAGCTATCTCCAATCTAACTCAGCACAAATGAAGGCAAGCCATACAATTATAAACTTGGCCTTAGATGACTTTTAGTGCATTCACTCCATGTACTCAATGTTGCTTTAATGTACATCTCCCTCAAGCAAAATGTCACAGCCCACATAAACCAGCTGCAGAGCTGGTGTTTTTGGATCCATCATCTGAATCAATGAATTAATAGCCAGTAGCAAACTGCTCTAACTATGCAAATGAGTGAAAAGAGAAACAAGGCATCAGTGGCTTCCCAAGCAGTTCTAAAGAAGATCCCTGATATTAAAAAAAAAAGTAGTTTCTTTTTAAATAAGTCTGTCATCTTCATTATTGCCCAGACACTGTAATTTACCTTTCTCCTTTATTCTGGAATGACTGTATTCAGGAATGATAAATTTAAAGTCATTCTTCAGATATTACCATCTGGGCCAAAAGATGAGAGCCTCTGGCCTAAGGTCCAGTGCCTGACAAAAGAGCACACCTTATCTCTCTCCAACTAAAAGGAGACAGAAGTCCAAGGTGAGCTAAAGCCATTTTTTACCTCTATGATGTGCAACCTGAGAGTTCAGCTCACACTCAACACGGGTAAGTGCAGCTTCTGTGCACTGGTAGCAACCAACAGCCTGTAATATGATGTTATAAAAACTCTTTGAGGATTTATGACATAGCCAAACTAGCAGCAAATATTAATGAAGACAGCTGGAGAGAAAATAGAAGACCAAACAGAAAAGCAGTGTGACAACAGGGAGTCACTGTCCTTTCTAATCAAAGTTGGCTTTAAGTGCTTCTCAATCAAACTTACTCTAAGAGAAAGAAATACTTATTTTTCTTCTAGTCACCTCCTAGGAAATACTGCTTTTAAAAGTACCCAGGAATATCACAGAACACCCAAAAATTGTTGAAATCTGACCATAACACAAAGTGATATTATAAAGGGCAGATATGCTCTGCATTTGGCATATGATAACAATGTTTGTTGTTATCAACAATGAAAAGAAAAGCTGATCATTCTTCATGTATTTCACACAGCTGGAACCAGGAGCATCCTCTGAACACTATTTTATCTTACAATTTACATTTGCTATGGTGTCTATTTTGGTAAGGTAACTAGATGTAGGGCAAGTTTTCTTTATATACCATTTACTTTACTCAGTGCTGCTAAAATACAGGAATTTGCACCTGCTCTAACAATGATTTGAAGAATTAAAATAGTATTTTTAGAACTTCTAGCTGAATTTCTGCAAATCCTTTAGCCAGAGTATTTCTATGAAATATCCTACCACTGTGCTGTGAGTATGACCAGTTTGACAGTATCTGGTTCTATGCATAACAACTGGTCTATAAGCATTGCTTACTTCTATTTCCTCCATTATCCCTGACATGGTAACTTTTTATTTTCTTCTTTCTAACGCTACTAGTTATTTGAAGTCTCCACATCAATACAGAGAAGTCTCCAAAACTTGCAAGAAGGCCTTACCAACTTCTTCAAAACCCCTTTAAATTTTCTACAGTTTATCTAATGTTGCATTTTTTCAACTTGTCAATATAGAGGCAAAACATAAAACAAGTAAGACATCTCCCCATCTTGTCCTCCCACATCTCAGAGACACAACTGCACATCTTGCAACTTAAGAGTTTTTGTTACTGCATTTTTAAAATAGAGGCTTCAGGTAGCAGTATTTAATGTAATAATGCTTCTATAATCCATGAGCACTTGTTAAGATAATATGTAGTACATCAGCATTGACTTTTTTCTCTGCAAAAACCCTTAAGATAAACACAATCCATATTAAAAAAAACAACTAACAGAAAAAAATCCAAAGAACAAAGTAGGGAAATAATATAAAAGGGAAACTCATCAGACCTATTTGCAAAGTTAAACTTAAGCTGAGCATCTATGAACATGTTTGTCCTTTCACTATTCTAAGTAAAGTAAAAATATTTGCTGGGTCAGTAACATCTGCTGTAATCTGCATGGCAGAAGTCTAGCACTGATGGAAAGGAAATGAGCACTTCTATTCCCTCAAACAGACATCAGCTGCAGCTTTTCTTCACAAGACAACAACTTGATTTCCAAGTGTGAACTGAGGGTATGGCCTACATTAGATAAAACAAAAAATATTTCCATAAAGGATTGAAAAATAGAAAATCCTTTCAATGCATAACCACAATTAAGAAATGAGGATGTTTTTTGGTCTCTAGTAGCAAGTTGAAGAAGTCAATAAACACTAATTTCAAGCACTAATCCAGTGAATGCACTAATTCAACTGTTCCTCAAAATCACACTGGGCATAGTGAGTGAGCAGGTGAAGAATGAGCTTTAGGCTTCCTTCTTTTTCCCATACCAGACACCATCATCTGGCTAATTAAAAATAGTGCTGAAATACATGTGATGTCTACAAGCCAAAGGACTCTGCACTAGAAAGATCAGACAGCATAATCTGTCTGTTGAGCTACAGGCAGCATGTCCAGGAGGAAAGCAGAAAACTCCAAAGAAAAACAAACAGGATGTTGTAGGCACACTACTGAAGCTTAAGTTCTCTAGTAAAAAGAAATATGAGAGACTTCAGAGCCAGGGTGCAATAAATATGCACAGCAGCTATAGCCAACACAGCCAGTGCTGCACTTATTTGAGCAGTCAAAGTGCAAGAAAGCTGACAACTACAGGAAAATGAAGCCAGTCAAGCAGTAACTAATCATAGTTATAGAAAGGGCAGAGAGGGAGGAAAGTTGTCAAACTATAAAAGCAGGCCTGTATAACTAAAACATACAATATTAAAAAGTTCTACTCATGATGACTCTACTGAGTAATTCAGGCCAGCCACACATGCTGACAATTTTTTGTAATAGTTCAACCTCCACTACAACTAGCTAGGCAACTAATTCCTTGAAAATAAAGAAAACCTTTTTTGCATTTTAGATGAAATTTTAAAGTACAAAAATACTATTTTAAAGCTGCTTGAGTGTGCATTTTCCCTTTTATTCTGGCTTTAAAAAACTCCTTAATCTGCCTGCAGAGAGGAGCACATAAACCACCATCACACTTGCATCCAACTGAAATGACTGACTAGAAATCACATTTGACAGTGAAGTGACCGATTATCTTCCACTCTATAAAGTCAGGGTCGAAATGAAATGGCAGCTGGGGACCTCATGTCAGGAACAGCATCAAGCACACATCACTTGGTGCATCAATCACCACCATTAACCTCCCTAACTCTTCTTCCTCAGTTTTGCTGCCCTTGAATGTTTATTGCAATACAAACACTGAACCAAGGTCTGAAGATGAAAGATACAAAAGAAAAAAAAAATTAAAAAACGACCAAAAAAACCCAACCCAAGTATGGAAGATCCCTGGATACAAAGCCTCGAAGGAAAAAAAAACCACTGAACACAAACAAACAACTCCAACAGAAATGAAAACAAACTATCTGCTATTCAACTTCATATTTAACATGCCTCATGTCTACTTAGCTTGTGGATATTTCCCAAAAGACAAATAAATAAAAGATTTTAAAATAATTTTAAAGCCCCCCAAAAAACCCTACCAACCAATACCAAAATGGTGGCATCTTTCAGACAGTTTTATCTCGCACTACTTTCATCTCCTATGACATCAACTAAACTATGGCTTTGAAAAGAGCCATTTTTAAGGAAAAGGATCTTCTCCCCCAAGTAGGTCAGTGCCTCTACATGGAGTCCATTTCGAGAGTCTCACTTAGCACTGAAAACACAGAAGGAAAAAAGCACAGTAAGTATTGAGAAACAAACTAACAGGCATTGCCACAATGTATCATTTAGTTCCTTTGTCATATCGTTTTTCAGTTCCTTCATGTTCACCCTAACATTGCATTTTCCTTCAAAATTTGCATACAGATGGATCAGTTAACTGAAAGATTCAGCAGGGGATGATTAAAAAAATCCCCAAAATTAAAAAAAAAAAACAAAAACAAGAACCCCAAAAAAACCCCAAGAACAAACCCAAACCAACTGATTCCCACACCAAATCTCTGGGTGAAGCAGCAGCAACAGCACAGGTCTCTCGTATAAGCCCAAGCACAGAAGTCAGCTTCTCAGGAAAAGTAGATTGCTGCAATCCAGCTGGCAGTATTTCAACCAAGGGACTCTGAAAAAGGCATTTGCAGGTGTGCACTGTGCACTTGCTTTTGTTCCATGCCTGGAATCCCCACAGAAGTGAACTCCTCAGCAGCACATCCCATCCTGCCTCCTCATGAAGCAGCTGCAAGGATGGCAGGACAAGAAATAGCATTATTACAGTTCTAGCCCAAAGGGTTACTATCAGATCTAGTAAAATTTCTTGAACATGTAGGTGCAGAAATGCTAATGAGAGGTGAATCATTCATGCAAAAATACTCAAGCACATTCAATATAGTCTAAATGAAGTGTCTTCCCCTTAAAGAGAGAAATTACACTATTTCATCCTGATTCTTCTGTTAACATGCACAATTCTCCTTTGAGAAGTAACAAGGGTGAAGGGCTTTTATCATACATTTCTGTACAGTGGATGCAAATCATTCCAATATGGAAGTCATCTGGTTTTCTGTATATTCATATTTTCCTACAGTATTTTCTATACTGAACTCCTTATCCTCTGCCATAGAGAAGCTTTCAAAAGTCCTGCTGGTTTCACCATGGCAGATATTTTGAGCTAAAATTCTAAGGCACATGTCCCTGTTCCCCTTATAACAGCGTGTTTTAATGATACCAAAACACAGAATTTCGGCTTTTTAATTACAATTTTAATGATATGCTGAAATCATATTTTTTTTCAATTCTTCTACTACAAGGTTCATCAAACGTTGAGAGGAGTCCATAGGGATATTATTACATTACTAATACTTGGAGAATTTTACCTTTTAACTATTTCCACACTGAGTTCTCTATTTAGAATATAAAGAATTCTAATGAGACCAAAATGATTTTAAAAAGACCCAGGTGTTATTTCAAAGGATTATGCCAAGTCAAGTATTAAAAACCACTTCATGTGTTAAATTTAGATGTTATGAAACACAGCTGGCTGGATGCATTGTTTTTAATTATCTTTATTTTTAAACTAGAGAGATACCACAGAAAGATAGCTCCCATTATAATTACTGTGTAAGGAAGATAGTAAGTAAAAGTTAAGATTGTTTCCCTGTGAGTTGCAATGGCAACTGATACAAAGAATGGTCCATATCTACAGTAAAATTTACCACCCACATTTAATAAGACTATTACAATATATAGTTGATAAAACTACCATTCATCTGTAAAATAGTTTGGCATTTTGAAATCCTAAAGATTTATTTCATTTATTCTACATCAAAGATTTAATTTTTAACTTGGTGTTTACTGCACATGTTTTTCAAAGAAGAAGGCAACACATGTGAGAGCAACCAAATCACCAGTAGTCAAACTGCTTTGGACAACAAAACTAAAGAGGAGTAAGGAGTGAAGCCGCAGCTGGATTGTAAACCATCCCAGTGATTAACAGCACCAAAGCTGTTGGTTTCTCAACTTCCCAAATCCTTTTGTTTTTGGCTTTAGGGAGGAAGCTGGCTGTGAAGACATGGTCCAACATGTACACCAGCTGAGCAGCTATCCTACATGATTAGCCCTGCCAAATTTTCAAGTGGGAGTTAAATCCTCTCCACACCTTGCTGACACACCAGAGTACTCAGCAGGCAAGATGCACAGCCAGAAACACAACTCAAAGCACAGGAAACCCAGGATCTTTCCTGATGCCCACAGCCACAAAGAACTGAACATACAGAAAAACAGTCACATTTACCTAGGGGGACACTGGATGCCTGGCAGGCAGATCACAAGGCCAGGGCAAGTGAAAATCATTCAGCAACCAGGTTAGAGGCCATCCATTAATACTCTTTTGCAGAAGCTGTGTCTTAATCACTATCAAAGTCTTCTTCAAATTAACTCTTGCATGTGTTTGGACAAACAACACATCAGTGACCCTTCATTACTAAGGTATATTGTATATAAGTGTATATTACATTTGACTGTCAGTATATTACTAATATACTGACATTCAAATAACTTAACTTGGTCTGCACAAAATACTGAGCATTAATATGATTTTGACTTCCCCTGCTGAAAATTTCAACTGTTCAAGAATTCTGAACAGAATAAACCTCAAAACACCTTTTATAGAATCCCTCTTATTAAAGACATGAAAAGGAACACCACCACCCAGCTCAAAAATTAACTTGCTAATTTTGAAACTGCTGGTAAGGAAAAAACTCCCTGCCGAAATTCCCAGCTTTCCTTGCCAAATTTTTATGGGGGGGGAGCTCATTACCCCTACCTTCTCCTCTCTTCAAGCATCTAGTCTTCAGCATTGTTTTGAACTTGCAACATTTAGCCATTTTTTCTTTAACTGATTGAAAAAGGAGATTTTTTTTAAATTCACAATCCTCAACTGTACAACAACCACATATTATGGTTTTTGCCCCAGTCTCTTTAAGGTCTTGTTCCTCATTGTTTCAGTCTCTCAGATAGAAACTGCAGGTTCTTTCCACTGCTCTGAGAACTTACTGGTTTGCAGAGGCCCATAGAATTGCAAATAAGAGCACTGAAGGTCAATATTTGGCACAGCTGAACAGTAGGAGGTGACTGCAAACTTCAGTACCATACTGCAGCAGTTTGCAGTCTATTCTCCTCTAAGTTCTCCCTCAACTAAGGGCTACAAAAATAAAGAACACAGAAGGCAACAGGATGGCTTCCTTCCCTTTACCCATCATCAAGGGATTACTCAGACCTTGATTTCACACCATCTGGCAAAGCCTCCCAAGAAGAAACTAAGATAATCTTGAATCTCTTGGTTTGTTAATACACCTTTACTAACGACAATAAGGACATGTTTGCTCCCAGAAGCAAGGGATGGGGAGAAACAAGAGGATGGGTTTCTTGGCATCAGTCTATTTTGGAAATTTTCACTGTCCCAAATGTGAAAGCATTAAATTACATTTAATCCAGCATCTGGAATTTTACTACAGTGCATATTGGTAAGATCACACATTCAGAAAAGCCTCTGCTGTCAGAAAGCTTACAGAGAATTATATTTCTCCAGCAACAGCTTTTAATGCCTCAAAACTGTTTTTTTTTCCCTTTTCTTTTTTTTTTTTTTCTCCTTTTATAACAGGAAGTCAGCTAAAACTCTGATACCACCACAATCAGGATCTGGTCATGACTACAAGACCCTCTACACTGTGAGATTTCTGCAGCCATCACTAATGAGGGCCTTAGTTTTGCAAATCACTCTAGAAAAGTCCTAATGCTAATATAATATTACCATAAATGTCATAGGCAATGATTCAACAGCCTGTAATAAAAAGCCTCACCTCACCCATTCAGTGATCAAGGACTGAGCGACAGGAGCTGAAACCAAAGCCATTAAACTTTGCCCACTTGTGTTTATCCTCAGGTAAGTCACCAGCTCTCACCAAGGGGAGAGTACTACTCTCAACCACTAGCACTAATTCCTCCAACAGGATACAGTCTTCCTCCTTCCCTATCTCAACGACTAGCAGAGTGGAAATAAACAAGTTGTACAACAAGATCAACTACCACATATCTCTGCTGCGTTGGGCACACCAACACAGCAACTGCCGGCCTATGTTAGGATTCAGTGTTTGGGTGGGAACAGCAAACGAAGCTCTCTTCTCTTTGCAGCAGTGCCGTGTCACACCAGCCTAAAGCACACACTAAACCAAGGCTGCACACAGCTCTCTACTGCCCAAGTCGTCAGCTCAAGTTCCAGCTCTTGCCTCAACCCCACTTACATTTCTTTTTCCATGCCAACACTTCTGTGATCACATAGTATAAAAGGTTCAGGGAGCTCAACTAATAGAAAGAAAAATCATTTTGAGGAAGAAAAACAGGCAGACCCTGTGAGCTGAGCTCCATGAATTGACTCACTATTGGGCTGAAGAGGCAGCAGGGTGGGCAGACCAGCAGAACCGCCTCCTTTCAAGCAGCTGGCCTAGATTCACCCAGGAACTGCTCCACCAGGGTGAGCTCAGGCTGCCCTCCTATCAGTTCTGATAAGTGCACATCCAACAAGTGAGATTAGCTCACACACCCAGCTGAAAACTACTCTACTGTAAGGTTAACTTTCCATTACATCAGCAAGCTCATCTAATCACACCACCATATGAACACACAAGTTTTCATACACTGTGCATAGAAAACACATACAAGCAAGACAAGATTTTTCAACTGCAGTGCAGTTACATATCAGTCTAGGCTATAAAATCATATGGTAAGGCTCTTACAAAAGAACAAAAAAGAAAGCAGAGGACACTGCTGGGCACACTAGAATTTCCTGCACACTGTAACAGAATTACACATAAATGAAATTCAAACACTGCAACTGGCCAACACTGGAAAGGGTTTGATTTAAGCATTATGTTAATGTTAACTTAAGTATTCTTGGCAATTTGAACACCTCACTAGGTCAAGTTTCATTTTATTTAAAGTTCAGTATGAATTATTACATGAATAGTCTTTTAAATGTACAAGATATAAAGCCAGGCAATATTTAATGCATTATTCTTCTAAGAATCTACCTGCTCATAATTCAGTGACAATCACTGGTAGCAGTACCAACCTTCATGCCATCTTACATTTTTCTCAGCATCAACTCCAATGACCTACAAGGCTTTCTCAGACAAATGTCACTCCAGAAATTCTGCCATCAAGGACTTCAATTGCCTTTATGAAAGGCAATTGAAAGGTTTATTTGTAATAACATCACTGTATGATAGGCTGATTTCTGCATATATTGAGACTGCTTTGATTAGAATTTGATAAACTACTACTTCATAGTTCAACATTCACCAACAACGCTGAAGAACACACCTCATATACCTAGTTTGTATTTCTATTTTTCTGGTCATTCTCCTGTCATGCTTTACCTCACGGCACTAGAAAAAAGCCTCATAAGGGGTATTTTCTACTTTAAGAGCACACTTCTACAGACCACTGTCATCCTCTGATCTTTTTCATCACACAAAAGAGCAGTTTAAGTAATTTTTCTTTTCTTCAGGTCTCACATCTTTTGTGAGTATGATGCAATCTTCCCATTTAAAAAGCTCTGTTCTAAAAATGTCAGACCAAAACTTTGTGCTGTATCTTAATATCGATCTCCCTTGAGCTACAATGGGTCACGGGAGGAAGCAACTACCTAACGCTTTAATCAATCCTCTCCCTGGTTGTAAGTCAATATCTTAAGTATTCAGATTAAAAAATAAGAAGCACACAACTATTAATAGTTTTAAGTAATAAGAGCAATAATAGTAATAAGCAAAAAAGAAAATAAAGGCAATTAAGAAAAGCTGTATCTGGAGATGCTATTTTCAATGTTGACCAAAAAAAATTTCTTAATCTTCTGCGCCACTAAGAAATAATTCAGTTCTATTTTAGTTTAAGTGCTTCTGAATGTAACACCCAGAGTGATATTGTTCAGCAATACTGCTTCCAAAATTATTTTTAAATGCATACTGAGCTATCACTGCGTTAAATGACAGAAATGTGGCATGAAAACAGCCACACAAAGAGCCATTTGAAAATAAGATACAGAAGTATTCTGTTCCCCATGAGTGGCTTTAAGAAGGGCTGCTGGGCAGTGACTGTGAGCAGCAGCCCTGCCAGCCCCTGAGACCAGCAGGCTCCTGTAAGGCACATCTGAAGCATGGAATTGCACTGATGCACAAAAAGCAGAAGATTAAGTGGCTTTTGGGGGAAGGAAGTCCAGGACATACATCAGAGCAAGGTTTAGTCAGGCGTGTGTTTTACATTGCTCTAACTCAAACTCTGTCAAAAGGGAAGTGGATACATATTGGCTTCTGAAGTGCTTGTGAACCTACTGGCTACTTTTTGATTTTTAATGTAAAGTAAGGAGGCCATGGCTTACAGGAGTTTCACAGCCACATCCACACAATGAAGCCACTACCTGGTTTCACAGGGTGCTGCATTAAACTAAAGTTTTGAAAGTAAATACTGACCTGATTGTTTCCTATTTAAAACCCCCACATAATAGAAAGGAGCCACTTTTACTGATAACATTACAGAGTTATCAGTATGCAGCCACTAAACCAGGGCTGAAAAAAAAATTGACTCATCCCTAACATACAGGAAACTCACTCTGGCAAGGTGAACAGGAAATCACTGGTTTCTGTGAACTGAGTTCCTGGCCCCTGCAGTTGAGAAATGCCTTCACCTCCTTGTGCCACCATCCCCACCTCTGCAAGACATCTACTCCACAAACATCAGCTCAAGACGTTCAAACCCTCACAGGGAATAGTTTGTGACTGCCTACAGTTTAACACTACCCCAAATTTGAATTACTAATTTAAACGAGGCTTAACTAAACTACTTAAATGGTGCCTAAATGCCATTCTAATTACAGAGCACACATTTGCAATTAACTAGCTCATTTCAAGAGCTGGAGCACCAACTTAGAGAAAACAGAACGTCACTCATACATACATACACATCTCTGGTCTAGACAGGTTAAGTGAACAGTCTGGCAGTAAACTGAAGCTAAAAATGTGTGTCATACTACAGTCCTCTCTCCTACACCTTCTCAGAGGCAAATTTTCCTTCACTGACTTTATGCTTAAAATGAGGTTTTGAAACTGCAGCCATTGTATTTGTAAATCTTTGTTGTCTTAATGGGTATTTTAAGGTAGTAATAAAAAAACCCACCACAGCAGCACTGAGTTACTAGAACTGAAGAAAATAAAGCACACGAAGTATGAACCTGCCCCATGAAAGAGACCAAATACCACTAAGCTGACAGCCAGTTAAAGAAAAAAAATTCTGCTGCGCACGTTTAGACATTTCTATGCAAGAAAAAGCAAAACCTCTTGTATTTTAGCTTACAAAGCAGACAAAACTGATCTATAATTTCTGCACAAGATAAACAATCAAGTTTTTATCCATACACACAGAAACACACAGGCATTGAGTACTTATATGAAGCACTGTTTCAACTAAGACCAGTTACTTGTCCTTATGGGTAAGCAGAAGGAAATGCTGTGAGTTATTATCAGTGCACAGATGAGATGCACAGTTCTTGTTACAATTGCTTCATTTTCAAAATGACTTAAGTAACAACCCTTTCTTCCATAGTAGCAAACACAGAACAGGTGATGTTCCTGGATTCCAATTCAGGTTTCAACAGACAAGGTAGTAATTAACTTTAAAGCAATGGCTTCTTGAAACCCACTCTCCTAAGATAAAAAATTTCTCGTTATTGATTTTTGCTATTCTCGAGTCAGCTTAAAAAAATGCAGCCATCCAAAGTCAGATTGAATTACTGCTCTTATGATCACAAATCAACAGCTAAAAATGCTAGTAATCTCACAAACTAAGCAGGTATCAACTGAAAGATGCTAAACACTACACAAAAATACATCTTCCCTTATTTCCTAGCATTTCAGCAGGTAAAAACTTTATTGTACGTATAGAATAATAAAGAAGAAATAATACTAGTTTGATACCTCAGTGAAAGTTTTAGACATAAATTAAATTATCATTTAGCACTGAGCAGCTATTACTACAAAAAAAAAAAAAATCTCACTTCCATAAGAAGGTATGGTCTACCTTTTAAGCCCAGATACACAGCAGTGACCCATCTAACTTTCATGGGAACTAAACCTACATATTTTACATAAACTGACATTTTTTCGGTCAAGATATTAATACAGACCATAGGAATTTCTGCATATAAAAGCATTTCTTTCACTGAGCCCAACCTGAAACCACTGTCAGTCAGAGGGAGATTACAATGGCCAGGAAAAAACATTCAGTGAATGGTTAGTTCTGACAGTCTTCTGTTCAGCGATATTTCATCTGCAGGAGGCGGCACACAAACTGCACGCAGAAGATTCCTGAACGCTGTCTTTTCTTGGAATTACATTTGCACATAACTGGTTCAGCGTGAAGCCAACAACTTCATGCTAAAATAAGTTTAGCTGCTTTTCCTTAAGTCGCCCATTAAAACAATCTTCGTGCATAATCGCCCCTTTTCCCAGCAACCTTCCTGAAACACTAAGCACCCCTCCAATTTATTCTGCAAGACTGGTTCGCTAAGCGAGCGGATCAAACAGAAACTGCTCAAAAAGGCGTTTCATACAGACTCCCGGGGCAGCTGCTCGAAAATTGCAATTTCTACTTTTGCCTTTTTACGAACGACCGGCCGAGGAACCCTCCGGCTGCAGGGGCACGGGCTGGGCCGGCGGGGCAGCGCGGGCAGGCGCCAATAAAAGTCAGACCCAAGGAAGATACACCCCTCAAAAAACGCTCTAGAGAGGAAGAAAAAAAAAAAAGGAAAAAAGAAAAGGAAAAAAAAAAAGGGCAGGAGAAGGCAGCAAGCAGGCGGGCAGGCGGCTGGCGGGCTCCCGCTGCCACACACGCTCCCACCCGCGCACGGGCGCCCCCTTCCTTCCTTCCCCCTCCTCCCGCGATTCCAGTCCCACCCGCTCCTCTCCCGCATATTTGAAAGGCTGCTTTAATTCCTGCAGCAGCAAATTCCTCCCTCCCAAATTTGGGCGCAAAAGGAAAAAAAGGGGAGGAGGGACCGGGATGGAGGGGGAAGGGGAGAAAAGCTAGGGAGAAGAAATATCTCCGGCATTCTCGCCGCCCGACTCCCCAAGCCCCGCGCAGGCATTATACAATTTCGGCGAGGCAGGAAGTGACTGGGGGGGTAGGGGGGAGAGGCGGCGGCGAGGGGGGCCGGAGCCGCATCTGAGGAGGAGGACGAAGAAGGTGGGGGGCGGCCAAAGGGACGGGAGGCCCCGCGGCGGGGCCGCCAGGATGGGAGCCTCGGCCGTGCCCGCTGTATCCCCCCGCTCCCCGCGCCGCCTCTCAGCCCACCCATCGTGGAGACCCCACGGCCGCAGGCTCGCACTGTCACGGCCCCACCGCCACGCCTCGGCCCCGGGCTGGAAACTCACCCATGGCGCTGGCCGGCGGCGGTGCGGCTGCCGCTGCTGACGCTGGGCTCCGGCTGGCTGCTCGTCCTCCCGCCCTGCCTCCCTCAGCCGCGGCGGCACCGAGCGGGCCGCCCCCTCCTCCCCGAGCGCCTCCCGCCAGCCAACCCGGCGGCGATTCTCCAACGCCCCCTACGCCGATTCCGCCGAGGGGCCGCGGCCCTTCCGCACACGGCGCCTACGCGCTCCGGCGGCCGGACGGACTTAGCGGCTCCGCTCCCGCCGCCGCCTCTGCCTGCTCCTCCTCCTTCTCCCCCGCCGCCTCCGCCCAGCTCCTCACACGCTCCCCGCCCGCCTCTCCGAGCACACAGCAGCTTCCGGCTCAGCCCCTCCGCCCGGCGCTATCCCCACGTCTCTCCCCCGCCCCTCCCAGCCCGGGGTCAGTCACGCTGTTATTTCCTCCCGCGCCGCGCCGGAGAACAGAAGGAGCGCTCGGAGGCCATTTTGGAACCGGGCTCACGCTGCGGAGCGCGCAGGCCGCACGGCGGACTCTGCCCGGACCAAAGATGTCCGCCGGGCTTGACGCGCGGGGCGAGGCGGTCGCGCCGCCCCCGCATGCTCGGAGCGGCGCCGCTCCGTGAGTGCCTGGCGGGGCCCGGGGCGGCCCAGGCCAGGGCCCCTGCGCCGCCCGCGGCCGCCCACACAGCGGCGTAGGGAAAGGCCGGCGGGAGAGCGGCACCGGGATGGGCAGAGCGAGCGAGGCCCTCAGCCGCGCTTAGCCCCAGGGAGCTTCGGGCTGCGGCACTGCGGCGATCGACTCGCTGCTCCCCCCACATAGTCACGATTGGGTGCCCAAGTCCCCCGTAATGAATGAGGACACAGTGAGAAAACACCAACCGAAACACAAGCAAACCATTTGAATGCAGCTGTTGGCAGGCGCTAGGTTACATTTTTCTGGGGGGCCGAAGGGATGCTTGGGTGCCCTGGGAATCCCAGTGCCAAGCCCTGCGCCTGGGCTGGTCTGTCCAGTACGTCCCTGAGAGCCTGCCTTGGCTCCTCGGAAATGCTGCTGCCAGCCGAGAGAAACGTCCACTGCAGTACAGAAGTGAAAACATGGATTCCAAGAGAGGCAGAAACATGCCTTTTGCCTTTCCTATTCCAATAGACCTCTCAACGTTGTATTTCTATTTTATGTTTTGGACAGGTATCTATCCATAGGCTCCAAGAGCCTTTTAAAATCTGGGATATTTTATGCCCAAACTGGAATACTGGAGAGCTGTATTTATGATGTGCGATTTGAAAGTTAGCATACTTTCTTTTGTGTCAGGGATTTTCAAGTATGGTTCATTCCTGGCCTTTTCTTTCACATGAGGCACGGTGCACTTCTCTAATCAGGAAAGGTGGTTAGCAGAAAGGTAAAAATACATTAATTTACTGCTTATTATATAATTTGTGGCTGCCGTTATTAAAAGTACATCTTAACATCATGCCCTGGACTGGGAAGATGAAAATAGCAATTTTCATTTCAGCAGCAAATGGAGATTTTTCAATAATGCAATATTTCTGTATGCACTCATTGCCAAGCAGGCAGGAGCAACAATGAAGACAAAAAGTTTGCCTTTGTTTCTCACAGAGTTCCATCCAATTCTTTCCTGTCTAGTGTATTTTATTTTTTTTTTGTGCATTTGATAAACAAATACTTTTTATGACAACAAGGAAAATGCATAGTCTTTTCAAAAAGGTATGCAGCCATTCACAATGTGGTTCAGCACTCTTTAAGAACTGGAAATATTACAATATGCTGTGGTTCTTGGGTGCCCAAGGGAAAGAGATTTTTATTATCGTTGGTCACAGGACTGCCAAATGTTATCTCGTAAATCCATGTCTTTCACAATGGATGAGGTAAGAAATAACCTTTTTTTCATTCTGGTTGGTTTAGGTGGTAATGTCCATGGGAATGAGATAGAGCTACATTGCTTTTGTGGTTATTCGAATACCAAAGAGGGACATTTTACACCACAGAAGTTGTTCACTGAATGCAAAATATGGTCCCCACAGCTCTCCCATAAAAATACATTGTGGGAAAACAAACAGTACGAATAAGACTTGTTTTCTCTCTTGTAGTAAGGGCTTCACATTCCTTAAAAATATTTATCTTGGTTTTCAGATATGTAATGTTGAGAAAATAGCATGTAAGTGATGGGGATATCTTCAAGTAGGAAATAATGATTTTGGGGAATTCCCTTTTAAGTAAAACATTACTTTGTGTATTGATTGTTGGAAAAACAAAAGTGAGCTTGCACCTTTGAAACCTTCTGCAAAACTGGCACAGGGTTAATGAGGAAGCAAGATGCAAGCCAGTGGGTTTTATGTGAGGTTAATGTCCCATTTTTCTGGGTTGTGAATAGCAGTGAGGGGGGTGTCTCTTTTCATACAGCAATTCACAGGCTTCGGGAGATTCTGCAAAATTGTGTTCATTTTAAGAAATAAAGCAAATGCAAATGGGTCCCTGAGGTTTGAAAAATATTGTGTTCTGTGTACAATGTAATAAAGCCAAACTTTTTCCATTCCTGTGGTGATCTGCTGCTCCTCTTCAAAAGCAAAGGCTTCATTAAATATGTCATTGAACTATAAAAAACTGATCTCTACAAGTAAATGTCAGGATTCTGTAGATTGTATTTATTTGATTCAAATATGGAAGGTACAATTTTGTGACTGCCTTTTGTGAAATTAATAAAAAAGCTTTGCTAAATTAAATGCAGGACACTACCTGCCATAACTCAACCCCCATCTCTGTCCCTCTTGTCCTCAGATACAGAAACAAAAACCACCCACCTTATTTAGAAAATCTAGTAACTAGGGTTGCCTCCAGGTTGGTTCCCAACCAGCCTAGCCAGTTTCAGTCTCTCCTTGCCAGTGAGACATAGGAAGACTATTTTGTTTTTGTATTTCTCTTAATGCAAGCAGACGTGACTCACTAGGTGAATTTGCACACAGCATTAGCTCCAGCATGAGATGTGGTGGAATAACTGCACTTGTAGTTGGCTGACTTGCTCCTGCATGGCAACTCCAGTCCCTCCTGGGTTTGTAGGGCACATGGTGCATCTCCAGACTGAATCATGTTGCTCAGTCAGTCCAAAGTATGCAGCATCCTTTGGAGCTGCTGTGCAAGTGTGACAGATCTTTGTGTACCAAGCAATGTCTTGCCTAAACAACAGGTTTTTTACAGCAATGGGGTAAAGTCCCAAATTCCTGCTCCTGTCTACAGTCCAACTCTTGCAAGGTAGGAGGCTGAGGATACTCAGTGGGGATTAATAAGCACAGCATCCTCTTTCAAACCCATCCTTAAATTTCAGATTTGGAATAATGCCTACCAGCATCTTGACCACTCTTTGACCCCTACTTGTCATGTTGACCAGAAGTGTCTCTTGTCCTTGTACTGTGTTGCCTCTTGGACACCTGTTGCCCCTTACATTGGATGATCTCTTTGTAAATGCTACCATTTTGCTTTGTTCTCTAACACAAGAAACAGCAGTAATACAAATGCTAACAGTAATGTGAGGCATCAGGTGTCACATCTGTCTTGTCCCTCGACCCTGTCTTTTGGTGACATACCAAGTCAGTATGGTCATTTGCCTGAATAAATGTTTCCAGAGTCAGTCCTGTATTTATGGCACTTTTCTGTTCTCAGAGGAGGAGGGCTGTCATGAAACAACCCTTGCAAACTCACAAGCAGCACAGTAACCAGCTAGAGGGATGGAGCACCTCTCCTGCAAGGAAAGGCAGAGAGAACTGAGTTTTTCAGCCTAGAGAAGAGAAGGCTTCAGGGTGACCTGATTGTAGCCTTCTGTACCTGAAAGGAGCCTACAAGGAAGAAGATGCACTTTTCACTGGAGCATGGGGGAATGGCTTCAAACTGAAACTAGGTTTAGATTAGATATATGGAAAAAATTATTTTCTGTGAGAGTGGTGAGGTACTGGAACAGGCTGCCCAGGGGAATTGTGGTCGCCCCATCCCTGGAAGTGTTCAAAGCCAGATCGGATGGGGTTCTGAGCAACCCAGGCTAGTCGAAGATGTCCCTGCTCATGGCAGGCAGTTTAAACTAGATGATCTTTAAAAGCCTCTTCTAACCCAGGCCATTCTATTATTCTATCCTATCATTACTGCTGCATCATGACTGGCATCTTTGGCTGCCACCTACAAGATTATTCTGCAGATACGCAAATAAAGCAAGATAAAATGTTCACCTCTTGCCCCCCTTTTAAGTTTTCCCATTTGCTTTTTTTAAAAAGTGCTCTGCAGCAATAGGAAAGAGCCACATTCACCAGCAAGTGAATGCTGTAAAAGTTATGAACACAGGCTTCTATTGAACAATTGCTACAGGAAAAATACAGCATCTCTTGTTTTGTAGTGTGTTTACTGTATCGTCCTGGTATACATCCATTACTACAATTATCTAAAGAAAGAGGCTTTGATAGATTACGACCCAATGATGTGATCCTTGTGAGAGGCACACACATGCACTTATTGTTTAAGGTAGAAAATGGTTGCTTTGTGCAGTTCTAGTGTGTAGCAGGGAATATAGCTCAGTAGAAGCAGGAAGGCAGCCTAACCCTTAGCCCCACACTCACACTAACTATTACTTCCTTAAGTGAGGTGAGATACAACCTTCGTGGCAGTTTCCTTCATCCATGCAAAAGACTCCTGTCTTGGGAGACATAGGAGGTTTCCAGTAGTGTTAAGCTATTTGAAAAATGCACCATCTAATGCATTGTTTGTACGAGAGTCACAGATGCAAGCTGGTGGGCTGACAGATTGAAAAATACATTTCCTACTCCAGGGAATCAGAGCCTTGAGCAAAGGCCCCTCTCACGCTTCCACCCCTCCGCTTGCAGGCAGCAGCAGCTGCTGCTGGTATGACCAACAGCAAGGCAATGGTGTGCGCCCCGTGTCCCGTAATTCCTCTTCTCCCTTTGATTACTTGTTAATAAGTAAACCCCACTGGGGCTGGGCAGGTCTGGGTAGATCCTTGTGAGGCTTTCCCTGTAGCCAGCTGTGTAATTGTTCATGAGCAGCGCTGCAGCTGAGCAGGCTGAGGGGCCGCTGTGTCTGAGCAGGGCACTGAGGAGGGGCTGCTCAGGCTGCCACTGCTGCGAGAGCCAGGCCTTCGGGCAGCTGGGCTCGCTGCCTCTTTACATTAGCAAGTGCTTCCTAGCCTGGAATAAGGTACTGCTGTCACACTTTGCATATTAGATTAGGCGGAAAAAATACTTAGACATGCATGCAATGTGACATTTTATTGCCTTTTTTTTTTAATTTCAGGAAAGGAGTTATGCTTTCCCAAAGAAAAGTGTTTTTTCTTAAAATGAATTAATGAGCTAAAAATTAATTTCCTGCATAAACACTAGAGGGTGGTTTTTTTCAAATTACAGAAGAAAAATATTAGATAATAAATATTACAGAATTAAAACATCAATTCTGTATGTACAGCAGTCAGCTATTTATTCTCTTTACTCATATCAGGACATTGTTTCTATAAAAAGTAAAGTGAATGACAGGTTTTGATGGGAAGGAAGTACTGTGTTCCCTGTGCCACTGTGGCCCCAGCAGTCTGGCTTTGTGTTGTCACCTTTTGATTAAAGGACACCTATATCAGCATAGGAGCATTGAATCAGGCTTTATCTTTGCACATACTAAAGCAGCAGTACATCTAGTACTTGACACTAGACTGGAGGTAGCAGTATGCACATCAAGGCCTTGGGTAGAAATGCTGGACAGCTGAAGCCAAATGTTGCAGATTGTGCCACTTACTGGCATTTTAATCACTTTGTCATTTCATTCTGTTTCCTTTACCTGTAAAAATGTGAATGTAGATTCTGTTATAGTTACTGGCATGCCTACAATCTGGAATCCTCTCCAAGTTCATTCTGAAGTGACGAGTCTCTCCCTTTGTGCCTCAAGCTGGACCAGCCTGGACTCTGCTCCCTCTGGGTAGGCAGGTCCTGAGTCCACCAGTGCACTTACCCTTGTGACACTGTGCTTACTTAGCACGTGATCTGGCTCCCAGATCTGGCCTTGGAGGCTGCACCTGGCACTTAAATGAATTGATTAAACAAAATTAATTGCTTGGCACGACCTTTAGGAGCGAAGGATTTCACACAGAGTAGGACTTGTACCACCACTCCTGTCTAATCTACCACACAAACATGTGTAATTTATCCAAGGTAGTCAGACCATCCTTCCTGGGTTTTCTGAGTAGCTGCTGTGTATGAAAAAATTTATTGGTGTCTCGGCACCAGAGCATCAACCCTACAAAACCTCCTGAAAGTCACTTTTCAGATACTCAGTTGCAAATTTCAGGTACTCCTTATGCATGTGATCTCTAGGTTCCAGCCTAAACCCAGCTGTTGAACCCCTGGGCTAGAATCAATGAACAGAAGCTTTTATAGTTCACTGCTTGGTTTTGTCTCCTGCTTTTGTCAGAGGATGACTTATTTGTACCTGTCTTTTGGGCTTTGCTGATAGTTTATTTAGTGACAGTCATTAAGCTGAACACACCTATGCATATAGCTCCAGTTAATCCAGTAGAACTAGTCACTTGTCTTTTGCAACAAAAGGTGGCATGAAATACTTAGCAGTAAGTAAAAAGTGAACTCTTTGTTATTTTTAACTTAAACCATGTGTGACAGTTGGCATCTGATTACACGTAGGTCTGACTGAATGCTACTGCCATTAGTGATAGTAGGAATTTTGCAATTTAAGGGTTATTCAATCTTGAACAGTCAAAGCTCACTATTGACAGAAAAAAATCTCAAAACTATATTTTGTAAGAAAACCACAAACTGATAAAATATGAATATAACATTATAGAAATACTCAAAATACATTATGGTTCAATCCACTTAGTTAAATTATTGGTGCATAATGTGGAAAAAAACAGAAAACAAAGAAACATAGAACAAGGAAAACGCTGCAACTTAATTCAGATTACTTCTTTGTGTTTATATTCTGAATTGCAACATTCTCAACTTCTGTTTTACATAAGGAGAAAAATACTTAGTGATTTTTCTATGATGACTGAGCAATACTAGAAATAGAGCACAGTTCTGAAAGAATCAGTTACATAGACATTTGGGATTCATAATGGGAGATAATGGTCCTTTGATGATGAATACACTATATAAGCCAAGAATATTTCAAGAGCTTGTTTCAAAGTAGATCCATTAGCATAACCCAAACTTGTCCTTATTCTTCCAGATAAGGAAAGTTCTTGTGTTGTTGCAATAACAGAAAGTTAGTGTGTTAGAGAGTTTTTGAAGAAATTATGTGCTTGTTACAGAGCCAGACTTCGGACATACTCCTTACAGTGTGTAAATTTTAATGCAAAACACATAATCTGCATGGAAGTGTGGAAAAATAAGGGTTGGGGTTATTTACATAATATTATAAATATATATTTTTGAAACAACTTCTGGGTCATGTGCTCATTAAGTGTCCTTCTTGGACAAACTGTCAGCATGGACTCTTCCTACACAGGATGTTTCTAAAATCCTTGCCAACACTTTTTTTTTTCTTTCCCATTAACAGCCAAATGTAATGCCCAAAGTTCTGTAAAAACTATGGTAAAAAAACTGGTCTAATATATGGGAAGCATATACTGTTTGGTTTTAAATTGATAGCACTTTTTGGTAGTTAATCTTGTGCTCCTGGAGTGCATGGGAATGCCTCTGTTTTATAATATACTAAATGAAAGATAGATAGATGGAGAGATAGATAGATAGATAGATAGATAGATAGATAGATAGATAGATAGATAGATAGACAGACCAGAAATGTTTAGATGTATGACTTCATGTTTTATTAATTTAGTAGTATTTATAATGGCCATGTCTGTCTTCAGATATTACTTACTTTGACCAAAGATACTGTGATAGAAATAGTCTATTGGACTGACACTTACATGCCAGCTCCTGTGTGTTCTTTATGTCCTTAAAATACCTAACTGGAAAATTGAATGTTATTGAAAGAGGGTTCAGTTGTGTAGGAAGCAGATACTTGTCCTCATTACCTTTCTTTAATAAGTGTTTTGCCTGCTTTATTGCAGAAAGAATGCAGTATTTCTCTACCTGTAGTGTATTATTGAGCAACTTGTGCAGTTACTGTTGAGTTGGCTAGCTGGTTCAAAAATGTAGTGTATTTCATTCCAGTTTGTGAGCCAGTGATCTCCTATTTTATATCAATTTATTTCTTGGTGGTTTTTCTAGTTTATTGTACTTATCTCAACTATTTAAAATGTCTGCAAATGTCCCCATGGTAATGGAATTCACTTGGCAGCATTATATAGTTATATGAATCATTACAAGACAGTAAATAAATTATTTAAGGCATAACTAAATACCAAATGGAAGTCGATAGGTTTGGAAACAGCAGAAAGAGTTTATTGTGAAGATACTTCAACACCATTAATATTTTTTTTCCTGAAAACCCCTACTTCTTGAAAGAGTTGGTTTGGACAGACTTGAATGTTTGATCCTGATGTTTTGGGGGATGTCCCCCAAAAGAAAAGCTTTCCCTGCAGATGGGTAGATTACCCCATAACTCTGTTGTGCCTGAGTCCAGACAGCACAGCTGGCTGTTGGAACCTGTATGAAAGAATGTGGATCACTTAATTTTGGTGTCATGCATCTATTAGTGCTATGGTCTGTCCATTGTGGAAAATGGAGAAGTAATCCTTCAGAAAGGTTCTCAGCTTGAGCCTGTGCCTCTGACAGAAAGCAGGCTAAAGCAGTGTTTACGGACTGTCAAGAGATGTAGTGTATGTGCATGAACTTCCAATGAGTAAACAAATAACTATTTTTTTGTAATGGCATGTAATGGAATAAGATGGCTGCATTTTATGCAAGAGCATTTTTTGCAAGAGAACAGTATTCAATTTTCTTGGGCTATAACTGGCAAAGCAGCTTTTTTCAGAGTATTCATGATTACCACAGCTATGAAAAAATTGTCCCTTCAACTCAATGTCTTAGATGGACCCATTAGCTACTGTTGTCTTCTTGCATAAATGCAGTTGCAAAAGTGACAGGGTTTTAATGTAGGATGTCTTAATCCATTGTGATAGCTACATGGCTTCTTCTTTGAATATAAAGGAAGACCATGCAGTCAAGTGTATTTTAATTCCATGTCTAAAGTTCAGCAAATGGAAGAGAGAACATTGAAAGCCTTAAATAATCCACAATGTGATAAATCATAACAAAGTATAAAATGAAAACATTCAGTTTATTTAGAGAATGTTCTCAAAGAATGGAATACATGGTCTTGAACCAAAGCATACATTTATGTAGTCCGTTGTTATTTCACAGTTTATTTATAAAATGATTCCATTTTTGATAACATCTGTATATGGCAAGGTGCCTAACCTCTGGGGCACAATGGGGAGAAGTTATAAAGTTAGCATCCTCCTTCCTCTTGATGTACAAGCAGAGAAGCTGGAAGGAATCACAGTCTTACTCTGCTGACTGAACTCAGGCAGCAGCATCTGCTGGATCTTACTGACTTCCACTCATTGGAGAAAAGACAGAACTGCTCTAAAATGGAGGCAACAGGAAATCTTGGTAGGAGGCTCTCAGAACAGCCAGCCAAGGCAAGGTAGATCCAAGGCTGTAGATCTGTTGTGGTACAGAGTCAACACTGACTTCAGTCATGGTGCAAACTAGACAAAACCACACAAAGTGACAAAAATAAATTTGAAATTACCTACCTCCAGCTGTTTACACAAAGCACAAAACTCCTGGCATTTATAATTCTGCTTTTCTCTCTGGTTACTTGACTGAGAAGCTACTAAAACATAATTTCTATTTGAGCAAATTTTTGAAAGAGCAGTGAGTACTTTTGAATAATGCACCTATTAGGTAAAGTACTGATCTGGATGGAAACAAAGCTCCTAAAACACATCTTTGTGTACAGAAATTCCATTTGCTGTACATCACTGAAAAATTAAGTATGGCAGAAAAAATAAATATGATTCGCCATAAAAATGTTTCTTTCTGTAATAGTTGTGACCTAAAATGTATTTTTAATGTTGGAAAAAATAACATCTTGTTCATTTTGTCTGATGGATTTTACCACTTCCTGCCTGATTATTGAGGAATTCAGAATGTTTTGGCCAACAAGAAGTGTGTCCACACTAGGGAATTTCTTGCTCTCATTTCAGGAAACACAGCTACATTACTGCTATTAATGCAGGCTTTCTCACCACCATTTATCTCATGCTGTCTGGCCTCTGTCATTTTTCGAGATCCCTCTTATCTGTTCTGCCGTGGGCCTCTATCCTGCCATTAATTCCACGTGGTGCAGAGGCTGGCAGTGCACTCCCAGCCATTAAATACCTGTGGTAAACACAGAGGAGATTGCAGTACCTGTGCTGGCAAATACCAAGGCAGCAACTTTCTCACATGTGTCTGGAGATCAGAGTGAGCTCCTTCAGACACAGTTACACAAAGTGACCATTCACCTCTAAGCTTGTCAGCCTTTGGAGCAGGCACCAAACCCTTCCAGGCCAACGGGGACCCTGTCCTTGGTAGGGCAAGTAATTAGAAACAAGAAGATGAGACCTGGCTGGCCTGCTTTCCATTGCCTGCTCCCATCTTCTCTCAGCTTGAGCTCTCTACCCTCACTTGCTTGTTTCTTTTTTTTTTTTTTTTTTAATGATGCTTAAATATTCTAATACAAACAAAACAATCTATTTAATAAGAAAAATACATTAGCAAATGGAAGGGTGTTTTAAAGACTTTTCTCCTCAGCAAACTGGCTTTCACTGAGCATTGAGATTTCATGTATCTCTGGTAAATAAATTAGAAGATAAATAGCATTAAACTCTTAAAACAATTGCTGTATTTTGCTGATGGTTGGCATCTCTGCAGTACAGCTGCTTCTCCCAGCCTCCTGGGAGTAGAAAAAGGGACAATAGTGAGCTATGCAGTGTGACTGACATCTCTTCCAATCTAAAGGCACACACACACATATTTACCAATACTATTTACCAATACTCACCATCAAATCAGAGTAATTTCTATAGGTTTGGTAGCATCTTGAAAGGCTTTCTGTCACCCAACCAGGAGCCAGCAGCTGGTCAATGCAGGAGGTCACACAGGATGGTCTTAACAAACTCTTCTGCCCACACAATCCGTCACGGGTCAGACAATGCCTTTGTATCTCTCAGAACACATCTCTTTTCTTAGCATCTATTCTAGCAGGTGCAGCTCTGCGTGTCAGCCACCCCAAACAGCCAGCTGTGCTTGCAGTGAAACATTACAGTCTGCAGCCATCAGAGGAGAGGAGTCGTCACCAAAGGTTGTAAATAAAAGGGGAAGAATGTAGTGGCTTTGGGACTTCTGCCCAAGCAGATAAACTTTGACTGCTGTTGTGCCTTTGCTTTCTTAACAAGCCCCAAGTGCTATTTCTGATCAGAGAAGAAAGAAATCTGCTGCCATGACCCTCATCAGGATCAGCTGTTCCAAGCTGGAGTCCACACTCCAGCATTGCCAGGACTGTGGCACTTGCTCAACTCCAAGTGCAATCCCCCATGCTGTATTCCACATGGGTCCCCTGATTCCTCTTGTGGGTCCTATATGCTTCCACATCCTCTGCTGATTTATAAAAGTTTTTCATTAGTTCCCTGTTCCCCAGTGCCTGTGTCCAATGAGGAGTCCTCTACATTAAAGTAGGTGTTGAAAACACAGGAAGGGACAGGAGGGTTATAAGTAACTGGGTAATGGGTAATTCAGTTAGTCTTCCAGAGGCTAAGAGACAAGAAGACTTACTCTAAGGAGAAGTCACTCCTCAGGAAATCCTTATGGATCATTGTTTCTATGGAGCAGGAAAACAAGCCTCTCACAATAGAAAATATCTTCCCATCAGCAGCATTAGAAAATGATAGAGCAACCAAGCTCTGGTAGAGTGAGTCATCACTCAGCAATTTTTCTTCAGTGCTTTCCCACTGATTGCCAGCAAAGGTCATGGGTTGCTAAGCCGGAGTCTGGAGGCTGTGAGATGGGAAAGGCTATCAGGAAGCCCTGATGCTGACAAAGATATTTAGCTCTCAATTTCAGTCAAGCTCAGAATTAGAGTATCGGGGGAAGATCCATCTTCTTTCCTCTAAATTCAAGATTTGCATTTTAGCAAATCTGAGGGAAGTGTTGTGGTTGCTATGGATAAGATATATGCAGGGTTCAAAACTCAGATTTCATTCTTTTAGTAGACAGAGAGCAAAGAAGACAGGAGAAGTTAAAAGGGTGCAGTGCTGTCACATCCCCTGCTGAGACATCCAGTTCAGGGTTAGCTCCAGATTATGACACAGAAAGTAGCTTTGACTGCAGTGTTCCCCTGCCTTTTGTGATAGAAGTCACTTGTCTCTGAAAGGTTTTCAATCCATCATTCAGCTCCTTCTCTGTTCCTTATTTGTACTGCCCAAGTAATTAATTTACCACCTGTAAATCTGTGATAGGAGGAGGAATTGTGTTTGAAAAAGGAAAATCATGGCTTTCTGCTCCATTTATCTTAAAACTAAATCTGTAACGAGGTGTCACATTCCCTTCCTTCCTGCACATGTAGGCTTGTCTAAAATAGCCACCCTCCCCTAACATTCAGTTATCTCTGGTGTAGCACCATTGCCTGTAGCAACGCTGAGAATAGTTAAGATAAGACATCAATGTTTTATCAGTGTTTGTTCTAACCTTACTTAATGCAAGTCTGGATGATGGAATAATAATAAAAATACCAACACCTTAAAGGATCTCTCCTGCCCTAAAGCTATTATTTCTATCAACAATGCAGCCACAGGAGAAATCCCAACAATGGAAGATGTGGAGTAAGGACCCAAGTTTTAGGGTTACATTGGGGCAGCAGGTATAAGGAGAGGTAAAAAACTGGAGCCAGGTTTTCATGTCCATTGTATTCTCATATTTCTGCAATATCTCTGTGAAAAATTAGAGAAAAGTGGTTCAGTAGTGTTAATTAACTATTAGTGACCTCCCGAGCTCTACAAAATTTATGGCCTTCGTGGAGGTCTCTGGCTCTTTTTTTCAAGATTGCAGGGAGACTGTTTAATTTTTGCATTTCATGGTGGTTTGGTTCCCTGTGATTTCCCCCTGCAAGGGTAAAGTGACAGGCTGTGCTTGGGTAGAGCTTCTATCCTGAGAATGTCCAGATGTGCCCCATTCCCCTAATGAGATTATTTTTACTCTGTCTTAATGGTATTTTAGGTCTTCACAGAAATTAAGTTTTAGCTGCATACCTTACAGGCATACATATATAAAGACTGCTCAAAGTACTGCTCAAAGTATGTCAGAAATATGTAATGTATGATAAACAGAAAGATGGGCTTGGGGTTTCAATCATCTTTCTTCTAAGTGAGGTATTTCAGGACTTCAGCGAAATGCACATGTCTTACATTAGAGAAGCTTAGCAGGCTCAGAGTATGTATATCCCCATTTCCCTTCAGCCTGTGAAGCTGCCTTACTACCAAAGCTGAGTAAAGTATCTTTATTGAGTTCGTGTAAACAGCTCCTATTCAGCTCTCAGCCCTGCAATCACATACTGGCTGATTTTTTAATTTTTTTTCCTCCCCTGCCGCATTTTTCTTTTTCGGAAATAAGAACTTTCTCATGCCTGTTGATTTCATCATGCAGGAATTTAATTCAGCAGTCACCTTAAAAGGCCATTCATTTAGATTTAGGGAGGAGCACATTTGCTTCCTTTGCAAAATGTGATGTCAATGCTTGTATTTTTCCCCCTCAATTCATCTTTGAATAGGAAATGCAGAAAGAGGAGGGTCCACAGTAGAGCACAGCACACATTTATATGGTCATCTAAATGAACAGAGCTGAAAGACTCATAAGCAATGCCTCTTTCACTGAATGTGAGTACACTGGTTGTTCTTTCTGAGGGTCACAGGTATGGAAAAAAGACACAACCTATTTTGGCAGGGTGCTGATTCAAGCTTCTTAATTAGCCAGCTAAGAGATCAAAGAGCAGAAAGAAGTCAGATGAAAGCTAGGTGCTGGTGTGGCTGCAATTCCTTTCCTAACTATCTCTTTCCCAGATTACAATGATGTCAGTCTGTATCTGTCACAATTAACATGGGGAGGAGGAAGATAAAACAAAAGCTTGCTTACTGTAGGCTGTACCAAAACAGTTTTTGTATAGATTTCTTCAAATGAAATCAGTTATTGTAGGTGAGTCTGGTGGCTCCAGGTATTATTAAAATTGTCTGCACACCTCACAAAGCCCTGTTTGCAGCCAGTTATAATTCCTTCAGAAATCAGCTCCTAGAATTGAGCTGTTCAGAGCTGTCTGGCTCTATGGGATACACCTACATAAGCGTGGCTGTAATTTTCAGATCCAGCCTGAAAGGCTTGGTCAGGTCAAAGGCGTTTGGAGTGGAGATTTGGCCTTTGCCATCAGGAGGGCTGGGGGGAGGAGGGAGAAGTGGTCAGAAGTGGTCTTGCTGAAAGAGCTCTCTCTTTTACACTGCTTCAGCAAACGCAGGTACAGTTCGCTCAGTCAGAGGGAGGCCCTTGAAGGTTTGTCACTCACAAATATTCAACAGAAACAGTTTTAGCAGCTAACCTCCCTGATGGCTTGTCTTCCCTGAGCACATTCCAATCAAAATTTAAGATAACTTTCCCCCAGTATGGTCATTACAAGGCTGGCTCTGTGTCAGGTCACACGTACTGGTGAGATCTGAACTGAGAGAGGGGCACTGCCTGGTTTTCAGCCAGCTTCCCCTGGTAGAACTATGGAGGAAAGGGGAAGCTGCTGCACAGCAGAAGCCTCAGAATAATGGAAATTGATCCTGGAGGTGGCAGGAGGAAGGATGAAAGTTTTAGACCAGAATGAGAGATGGGGGAGAACACAGGTGATGAAGTAAAGTGCAGGGCAGAAGCTGGAAGGGACCATCAGAGCTTGGGAATACCCACAAAGAGAAACTGTGGTTGAACCTGGCTGAGTTGACACAGGAGAAAGGGAGAAAGGCAGTGGGAACACTGATGCTGAGACAAGGAGAGGGGAAACAGTGCTGGTCCAAGAAACAAGCTGTACATAGGGCTGATGTCTGTAGTCCATAAATCTTGGATTTACTAAGGCCTAGGTTTTGCTGCACAAGAAGATTAAGACTGGGTGGGAAGTTTACAGAGTGGAGGTAAGGACTGGATCAGTCAGAAGTACAGGACTCAAAGCTGAGGGCAAAGAGAAGATATGGTATGGATAAATGGCCCCTGGGGTTTAAATGCTGCCTTGGACTCTGTCCCACTGCTCCAGAACTCCTTGCATTCCAGGCAAACTTTGTATATGTTTACCCGGAAGCTCCTAATTTCCCTGGTGGTCAGTGTGACTCCTGATGTGAGAAAGTGCTGTGTTCAGAGCTGTAACCAAAGTCAATGGGGGCTATGTTTTTTGTATATGAAAAAAAAATCCCAAACATTAGGTGCTTAAAAGGATCAGGTTTTAATATCTCACATTGGTTACCAAGATTATTTTACTTTCCCCCCCTTTTTTTTTATCCACTTATAGGTTTTCTTAAAAAAATATTTGTGAAATACTCAGATTTTATACTGTTAAATGCCAATAAACAAGCATCTTGGGAAACAAAAAATCCTTCCTTCAGAATACAGCAAAGTAAATTCTGAAGCCCCATTAAACAACCATCAGAACACAAATCATTGAACAGCTGCTAATTACATAATCAGGTCTTGTTCTGTGTACTGGCTGAAGCAAAGATACTCTGAAAATATAGTTGTGTATCATGCTAGTAGGAGCTGAGTCATCCATGGAAGTACTAATTGGAAAAATATCATCCATTTCTTCTGATGTAATAGTAATAGTGTAAATGCAAAGATTTTAAGCTTTCTTCACCTGTAGACCCCTGTAAACCTTACTGGAGACATGCAGATCCTTGAACGGTGGCTAGACAACAGCTTGTTCTTCAGTCATTTCTGCTGCAGCCCTTGGAAGTCATCTGTGGAACCCTGGGAGTCTGCAGACCACATGTTTTAGACTGCTGTCTATGACTGTATAGCTCACAAAGGCAAAAAAAAAATTGTTAAACCAAGAATCATTTTTTCAGTCTGTCCAGTAACGTGCTCTGTGGCATAAGAAAGCGTGTGAAATATTCAACACCCTTGCTGCTAGCAGTCATCTTGAAAGAAGGGAACAAGTTTGTTCTGATTATGCCATATCAGATGTTCTGCCTAAGACTTGTCTGCTGGCTTTCTTTTTCTCCCTCTCCAGTGCCACTGACAAATCTTGCATTTCTCTAGTTGACCATTGTTATCATACCCAAGCCCAAGTTAAGATCCCAGCACACTAGCTCACCCCTGCCAAAACAGTCCAGCTCCTAACATGCACCATGTAGGGCTGAAATCCAGTCTAAAGGTTCCCTTACTTGAATGTTTCCATCCCACTGCAAACTTGGAATGATATTTGATTCTGTAAAAACAAACATCATTAAGGTGTTTCCCCTTGGAGTTTGGGAACTTCTGTCACTGATGTGCAAGGATCTATAATTACAGCAGTGTTCCCTTCCATCCACCACAGCTGTCTCCAGCAGTGTTCCCCCTCATTAGGAAACTATCCTATAATTTAAGATTAGACCTTGAGCATAAGGCAGTAATTGCCTCTTTCTGTTTGAGTCCTTACAGAATTTACATTGTCAAGCTGAAGCGTCTGTTGTGCCTAGACCTTTCCACCTTTCAGAGACAGGTCTTTACTTGAACTTCATTTTGCTTTGCCTGCTTTGCACCAGCAGCTCCCCCAGTGCAAATGCTGTGAGAGCTGGTTGCAGATAGCCCTGGCTTCAGGGAAGCCAGGCCTCTGATACTCTTGATACTGTTAAAACCACTGAGGATTTTTTCTCACCATCTGACGTTCAGCTTTTTATTACATCGGTGACCTGTGTCACTTTCCCATTAAGTTATTCTGGCTGTGAAAATTATGGTAGAAGAATTGAAAGTGGTGTGAAACGATAGGTTTATTCAGTTCCCCATTCTGAATAGCTGCTCATTTCTGGAGTATGGAACAAGACACATTTATCTTTATTCATTACCCTTTAAAATGACACATATTTTAAAATTTTGTTAGTTCCATCAATGTGATATATGAGATCTTCCTGAGCTCATAATTTTTCACTGCTGCCTTAATAATAAAAATCTTAGTAATGGATGCTGGGCTAGTAGCAAAGGATGTAGCTCCTTGCTCCCTTTTTTCTGCTTTTTGATCTTTTAAGCCATGAGCCCTGGATGTTTTCCTCTGAAGAACTTGGTGTTTGCTGGCTGAATTATAACAACACAGACATAAAATAAATTTGCCAGAAAGGTCCTTTTAGCTATTTATTTATTTTTAATTCAATTTGCAAAACATAAAAAAGGATGAATTCTGAGCTGCAATCACATTTAACAAAGGATTAAAAAAGCAGACAAACTCATAAGAGCTTTAGCAAACCACTGGCTTTTCCCCACATGCCAGGGTTCTTCATCATATTTTTCAAGACTAGCAGAGTGAAAAAAAAGGGCTCAGTGTGGGTGGGCTTGGGACAGAGGTCTAACACGTGTGGACGTGACTCAGAGTGCTTAAGCTGTTTTCTGCTTCAGTCTTTCTGTCTCTTGCCTCAGTGTCTGCATGGCAAAGGTGTACATGTGCACATCTTGCCCCAGGTAGGTGTGTAACATCCACATATTGTAAATTATGCTTTGAATAGCTACTCACTGCCTTCACTTTTCCTGATATTTCCTGTTCCAGCTTTTTTCCTGAACCACCAGCATTGACTTACTTTCGCTTTACTGCCAGAACATGACACATTGCAAGAGATAAATTTCAAAGTTCCACCGATAATTTATAATGATTCCTTTCCAATTACCCCCACTTAGTGAGGATAAACATTTCCCCAGAAGACAAAACCTTAAACCACATTCTGGTATTCACATTGACTTTTTGGAGGGATTGACTTTGTAAAAGCGATATGCTGCTTCATGGGAAGAAGAAAATTCCATTTCTGAAAATCAAGCCTTTGTTTTCAGAGAAACCCATACAGCTTGCATTTGCTGACTCTCTTCATGTGTTGCCAGTGAGTGGGGATGGCCTGAGCCTGACTTTTCCTTCCTCATTATATGTGGTGCATGTTTGCTTCTTTCGTGGGCTGTGTTTTCAGTGTTTGCTTAGTTTCTCACTGTCTACCACACAGACTTCTTTATTCTTTCACTTCTGAATCTGCTGCATATTTTATTTCTGTTTTGCATCTGCACTCTGCTTGCTTTGCTCAGCTGGATTTAGCATCCTGATTTTATAAGGACGTGCCTTTTTTTGTCATTTTAACCTCTTCTGCCTTAATGCTCTGTTGGAGAGACTGTAGAGGGCAAGTAAAAATAATTAAAACCCTAAATAAAGTCCTACTAACAGCAAGAAGAAAATTTAAAAGCCAAAAACCAGTCTTTGCAAGGTTAAAATTATCAGAATAGACTCAGAGTTTTAAAAGATGCATAAATTCTTCCCTCATACATGATCCAGATATTACTCAATGAAAGAATCACATTCAAATATAGAGGAATCTATTTATTGTGTTGCATAATCACTGTATTTTTTAAGTTCAAGAAAAATATTAAAAAACCAGGTTCAGTAATTCACAGCTTTCACAGGAATGCAAACCTTCCTTAGCATGGTTTATGACCATTGCAGAATATGTTCCTCTTATCTCTGGTGAAAGTCTGCAAGGTTTATCATCAGCTCCCAACACAAATGAACTTCATATCTGGCTGCTTTTCTACAGAAGCTATCTGGGATCAATGGGGTCATGCTATATCTGCACTCCCTGCAGAAATATCTGAAAGAATCATGTTGGTTATCTTCTTGCTTCACATCCCCTCGTGGAAAACTGGTTGTCAACATTTGTGTCTATGAGATGTCACTTGATGAGATACCTCAGATTTCTCAAGTGAACAGTTGTATGTACCTCATAATCTGTAACTGAACATAACAATCATCCAGCTATAGCCAAGCCTGGGAATAGAGAATGTCAGAAGGAGAAAAGAAGCTATCTCAAAATAAGTTTGAAGAAAAGATGAGTAGAGCTGACAGATGGTACAGCACTTCAAGGAAATCACGACTTTCCCCTTCTTCCATCAGTTACTAAGGAGAGATTATATATAAGAGAGTATCAAGAATACCAGCACCCAGGTAATACTTAGTTCTGATAAGGATTTGAACACCCATGAAGCCATTTTACACACCTTCCATCTTAATCCAACCTGCTTCTTGGGGCTAGGGCATTTATCCCTGTATCTATTTCTAAAATGGAAGATGGGAATGTTCTGTCTTTTGAAATGTCCAGAAAGCTGTTCAGAAGTATTAACCAATACACTGTACAGCTATGCATCTCTTGAGCTGCAAAGGCAAATACATACAGCTCAGAACATATCTCCCTGCAGCTTAGTGATTCCCCATTCAACTGCTTTAAGCCAGAACAATGATCTTTTTCTTTTTGGCTTTCTGCAGGATAGGGTTTAACACCATTAATGACTGTATTTCCCTCCTTACCACTCCAGGGATACTTGGCTCAAAGGGGATGATGTAATTGTCTTGAAAATTGAAATGAAGCTCAGATCAGTTGAGGGGACAGAGTGTGAAGAACACATATTTACTGCAGAAGTTCATCTGGCAAAGAAAAAAAATTGCAGATCATTGCTTGCTTTTTTTAAAGGTGATATTTTTTATTCAAAATGCAGATCATTGCTTGCTTTTTTCAAAAAGATGGCAAGGTGCATATTTTTTACTCAAGCTTTAACTGACTGGAGGGTAGAACTGAGAGTGTTGTAGGGAATGAGGCTACATCTGGATAGACATCAGTCACTAGCAGTGTTCCTCAGGGCTTAATCCTGGGAACAGTTCTGTTCAATATATTTATCAATGATTTGGGTGCAGGAGTTGAATGCACCATTAGTAAGTTTGCTGATGATTCTGAACTGGGAAGTATTGTTGATTGTTTTGTAAGGATAAGTGGCCTTGAGGAGAGATATGAATGGACAGGAACATTGGGTTATGATTAATGGGATGAAATTTAGCCACCTGAAATACCAGATTCTGCACCTGGGAGAGAATACTGCTGGGTACAAGTATAAACTAGGAGAGGAGTGGCTGGAGAGCAGCCCCACAGAAAGGGGCCTGGGGGTGCCAATTGACTGGAGGCTCAAAAGGAGCCAGCAGTGTGTGCCCTGGCATCCAGGAGGGTAAACCTCATCCTGGAGTGCCTCAAACACAGCACAGCTGACCAGCCAAGAGGAATAATTATCCGACTGTATTGAGCTGCTGCAACCTGATTTTGAGTATATTGTGTAGTTCTGGGCCCCAAAACTTAAAAAGGATGTGAAGATCCTTGAATGTGTCCAGAGTACATGAAAGATCATGAGAGGACAGGAAGGCATATCCTTGGAATTGCTTATCTCTTCTCCTTGGGAACCAGTGATAGGACACATAGGAATGGTTCAAAGTTGCACCAGGTTTAGTTTGGACATTGGGAAACCAATGTCTCTTTACCAAGAAGGTGGTCAAACACTGAAATAGGCTTTCTAGAGAGAAGGTTGATGCAGCACAGTTGTCAGTGTTCAAGAGGCATTTATTTGGACTAAGCCCTTAATACCACACTTCAATTTGGTCAGCCCTGAAGTGGTCAGGCAGTTGGACAAGATGATCATTTTAGCTCCCATCCAGCTGAACTATTCTATTCTATCTTCTGTATATTCTATATTCTATGTCCAATATTCTATATTCTATTCTAAACCTTCCTTCAACAGAAGCAGGGATGTATTTCCTGCTAAATTATCTCCCTTGTCTCTTCTTTTGACTACCTTATATCTACTCATTTCTCAAAACACAAAAGGTATTGGAGAGACTTTCCAGCTGAGGATGAACAAATTTAATTCCTGGATGTAAGAGAAGCCATGTCTACAACATCTTCCTCTTAAACAACATGCAGAACCCTAAAAATGGCCCACTTCTTTTAGTAAAGCAGACTATATTATGTGGTGGCCATCCACAATCATGACAATTATGACGGAATTCATATGAGTTAACACTCTTACTTAAGAACTGAGACCCACTAATGGGTCTCAGTGGCCATCCACAATCATGACAATTATGACGGAATTCATATGAGTTAACACTCTTACTTAAGAACTGAGACCCACTAATGGAACAGGATCTGCAGGTGTACAGGATGGAGTCACTCACTATCTCAGAGAAGGAAACTTGGATTTCATGAAGGGCCTTCAGGGAAAGGAAAAGAACCAGGCTTCTACTTTTTTGAAATGAAAAGCACCAAAGAGTGCCCAAAGCACCCTTAAGTGTTAGTGGGAGAATCCCTTGGGCTGTAGCATGGGTCAGATTTGAGTGACTGGCAGCAAAATGAGCTACAGATTAAGTGCACATGATGGTGATATTCAGAATGGGAGGCACAGAAAAAACAAGGGACTGGTAAAGCTAGTAAGTGGACAGAGTCAGTGGTGGTATCTGGGGGATATTCATAAATTTTATGGCTGGAAAGGAAGATGATGAGAAGCAAGGCTGTAAAAGTGACTAGTATGATTTAAGGCCAGTAAGAGAGAGACGAAACAGACACTGGAGGCAAGTTGTTTTGGTCAGAACACAGCAGTGGGGGTGAGGACAGACAAGTATCACTCAGGCTCACTTCCCAGACCTTCCTCAGCTGCATCTCTCATTCCCACATAACAAAGACTTAAGAAACTCCTTAAGACTCCTCTTTTTCAGCTTCACTTTGCCTTGACTTTAATGAACTAGCTTCCATACTGGTGCTGTTCAGCACTGGTCTTTCCCTTCCTTTGTGGTCTGTAACTATCTCAGTCGGACTGCAGACTCCATAGTAAATCATTTTAGTGCTAAAGTATAAATCACAGAGAAATACAGCACCTGTACAGTGGCTAAATTATACCCATGCTGCTCTATAAATACTAAACCACTCAGGAGTAAAAATCACAAAAGGGTAAGGTGCAGAACTTGAATCAGTTGTGTTGTAGCTCTGGTCAAATTAAGATGTGGTCAAGAATTTTAAACATTTCACTACATATTTTATCCAAAGCATTTGGTAGCACACAGAAAACCTCTTCAGTTGGGGAGAAGCTGTGATGTATTTCTAACCCAAGAAATATCACAGACAGAATGGTCACCAATGAAAATCCATTTGAACTCAAGTGAAAGAAAGGGTAAAAAAATGACAATAGGAAGCCATTATAGGACACTGGGGGAGGATGAGAAAGCAGAACAGGAAATGTTTATGTAGATAAAGGAAGCCTGCAAAATAGCTACAACAGGAATCATAGGAATTTCAATCGTCCTGTCACTGAGTGGAATTGTAATTAGGAAATATCAAATAAGTGGGAAAAGCTGAAGACTAACATGAAGACTAACATAGCTCTGAATTGTCTTTAGAAAGATTGTGAACACACTCTACGTATAGAAGCAACAGACTCAGAAAGCTCACATCCTGGCTTTTATCTCCAAATCCAAAATAGTGCAGATCTGAAAGAATCAGTTTATTGACCTACTGGGTTATACTACTAGCTCTATTTTCTCAGGCCTTCTGCAGAAGGTTGGGGGCTGGTATTCACAGAGGATGTGGTTCATTTAACTTCTGGGGACTTACTCTTGTCATGTTTGTGGAGAGCGTGAGCTATAAATTGTTAGTAAGACAACTCTGCAAGCTATGGTAAAATGGCTATAGGCTTTTACTACTTGAGTTATTCTAAATTAAAGTTGGTATAAAAGATAGGCCATTTCTGTAAATCACAGTATACACTAAAAAAAGTTTAGTTCCATTTATATTTTTAAAAAATCATGTGCAAAATCCATTCTTCTGCCAGCAGTACCATACTGACTTCTGTGAGGTTTGAATTCTCTGCTGCAAAAGTGCAGTTAAGAATGGGAGGCATTGGCAAAGCTTCTTTGTGTTGCAGTTGTAAGAAAGAGCAGTAAAGTGAAAATTACTTGCTATTACTCAGCTGATGTTAAAGCATCTGGTAGCATTTGTCTTCTGTCCATCCCAAGCTTTTTTGCTTGCCTTCTACTTAGGTTCTCTGTGTCTGCTGCACCACAGCAAGCTTCCCTTTGCCCAGGGTTTCCACCTGATACTTCCAAGAACATTCAAATGCCCTTGATGCTCACCTCATACAAAACCAGTTTGGTCTGTCACTGGGCCAGCATAAAACAGGAGGCAGTCCCCTCTGAGACTGAGCTTCAAGAGACTCGAGGAACATTGTCTCATACTAACGGGACTGCACTCAGGAAATAAGAGGAGTTGCAAGAGTAACCACCAAATATTTATGACAAGTAATTCAAAGTGTGTTCTTCTGAGATGCTGAGGCTCTGAAATTTATTTCACTAGACTCAATTTTTGCAAAAATTCATCTGAACAAGCATCTGGTATGTTCCAATTCATAGCACATATGTCTGCCATTGTATCATTCTGCACAGCAATAATCACTTTAGTATTTAGCTCTGACTTAATTCAGTATTGCTACTATAATTCAGAATTTTCCTTGACATCTGCAAAAAAGGACAACATAATTTCACAGTATTTTATCTTTTCTGGCCTTTATTTGCTTTCGTGAAAGATGATCTAGCCTGATATTTCTCAAGACATAACTGTTGTGTCTGGAGTCATCTTTGTTTGTGTAACAGGGATAGCACTTGTGAGACTTCCAAGGGATTAAAATGAGCATTTATTTTATAATGTGATTATAATGTAATTCACTAAGGTTTTGATGAAACTGTGGGAGAAAGTGCATAGTTAATTCTACTTTTCTCTGGCTCCATGTGCATTCTGGCCTCCAAAAGTTGTGCAGAGACTTTCTGAAGAGGAAACTCTAATCAAACCTTTTCATATGAATTTTTTGTTTGCAGTCTGCAGAAATGCCTGCTTTATTTTAATTAGCACTTTCAGTAGTATCACACAACTGTTTTCATAATCTCAAAATTCTTATTTAAAGAGCTGTGACAATCAAGCCAATTATGCTCCCATGGACCAATTTTTAGTTATCTTTGGTCAGCTTCCACTAAAAACATATTTGTGTCCCCTTGCTGTCAGATGAAATATTTTTCTGGAAATCAGTATTATTTATCTCACTAATTACCCTTTAACTTGCTTTTGATTATTTTTACAAATTTTCTTTTTTTTCCCTCTACTAGATTATTTGTTTTTTTAAGGCTTACTACTTATTGTTTCTCCTGACCTTTGGATCTCTGAGCCTATGAGGCTCTGGGATATTTTTTCCTATTTAAAATATGAAAAGGGACATTTTAGTTTCCTTTTCTTTTTTTTTTTCCCTCCAAATATTTTCTGCCAGAAATTCCCTTTCATATGACTGCTTGATTTAGTTTCCCCAACTCACAGAAATTCACATTAAAATAGGAGAAGAAGAGATTCTTTTGGCAGCCTGCCTGCTGAACTCTAGAAATGCCACTTCACATAGTCCATGCTATGGATGGTTGAGTGAGCTCCAGAGAATATAGCAGGGAAGAAAAACCTGTGGACTGAAGCCTGTTAATCTGAGGAGAGGGGAAGGTATTCTTTAAAGTGCTTCATCTCGACCATCACATGTCTGTTTTATTCTGAGTGCTTCACGTTGGCAAAGCAATTCATTCTCTTCACTGCTCCATTAGTCGGTCACTGTGAGAACTCAGCCAGCAGGCACTAATGGTGCCTGGGAATTTCGTGCCACTGACACCCATTTATTAATAAACCATTAAGATATGGCACACAGACAACCATACAGTTATTAGATAGCGTTAGACCTGTGCTTACCTGAGTATCCTTTAGGAATCTGGCAGGGAAAGGATGGCTCTGTTGTCACTTCACAGTCATCTTCCAAACATGACATTCCTAATTATATAACTGGGAAGCCCTAAAAGCATTTTGGTCCTTCATAAGTGAAATGAAACTGCCAGTTTACACTCCATCTTTGCATGGAAAACGTTAAAATTCACAGCAGATTTCCAGACGTCTGCTTCCCAACTGTTTTTAAAATCTAGGTCATTATATATAGGTGGCATCAGATATGTCTCCATGGAAGTCTCAGAATATTTTAAACAGCAAAATGGGTCAGCCTTCTTTCAAGCTTGTAACCATCTAACTCAAGTTTTCATATGTGTACAGTCCAAGAAAGGTTAAATATCTCCCTTGACCCCCTCACTGAATATGGATTTTTAACGTTCCATATTCTCACAGCTCTGTGAGAAAGCATTTTCTAGATAAATTCCTCTGCTATTTCAATCTGTGTGATGTTTTTTGCCATCCAGTATGAAATCTATGGCAATACAAATCCTATTTTGTTCCAGACCCTGGGTATTCATTTCTACATGCTGGGCAGTCATTCATTGACTGCAGGCATTTTCCACAAGTTGAAAATTTGTTTCTTTGATTTTGTGATTATTATTGTCCTCACTATGTTGCCCCAGACTGGGACTGAAACAGTGATTCCAAAAGGTGCCATGCTCCCTGTGTGCAATTTTACACATGCTTGCAAACAATTTTCAGACTAGCAGGCAATACACGTTACTTTAAGCAGTATAGAGCAGAGGTGTGGGGTAGTGCAGTGCTGGAGAGGGCTACTAAATGGATGCTGCTGGGAAGTGGAAAGGGATTAATGGGAAGAGATGGTCACCAAGCAGGAGGGAAGCACAGAGAACATCAGCCCCATGTGGTTCCAGTGCAGAAGGATAATGAATGAGTCAGACATTGCTGGGTGAGAAAAGGAGTTGATGCTCTGATTTGGGCTTTCCAGAGGCAGAAGCTACTTTAACTGTGGAGCAAAATGTTGGGGATCCTGCCATCAGTGACAATAGCTTGGGAACCTTTATCCTGGCTCCCCTTGTCCTGGATCAGGTCCACTGCTTAGGGCCATACTCCACTTACAGACAGGTCATGATTACGCAGGAGTAGAGCCATGGGGGTCCCTAACAGTCCAAAGACAGAACTACAAGCCAAAAGCCTGACACATTTTCCCACTGCCAGCTTGAGTGCCTGAGAAACCAGCTGAAAGCCAGGCCAGCGTGAGAAGGTCCTCACTGGCCTGAGTGAAATGCACAACATTTGGCAGCTCTACAGGCTATTGAAACCCATAAAAACATTCCCAGTGCTTCCAGAGGACTGCAGATCCTGCCTACAGGACCTGTTTTCCTTGCTACAGGAGCTCAGATAATATTACCACCTTCTGAACATGAATCCACTTGCATCTGAAATTGTTTACTATTTTTTCCTGAACTTTTTACCTCTGCGACTAGTTTTGCTGTGTCTTCCCACAACTGCCAAAGAATAAACTTGTCTCTTTTTTCATTTCTTTCCATTGCAGCCAATATAATCTCCTTGTGCCCATTGCAAATTCTGCCACCACTGAGTTCTTCTGGCATCATGCTGGCTTGTGTTTTTAGGACGGAGGGAAAGAGGGTTTTGTGTGGTCATTTAATGCATGAGAAAACTCATTAATAGATTTTCTGGGTAACTGAAATGTTGTTTTTATCTGCAGAATAGAAGGAGCCTAACACTCCAAGCTTCTTCCTGATGCCCTGGCAGTCTCCTCCAATTCCAATTTGGTGTGACTGTTTCTTTGGAAGGGAAGAGTAGCTTGAACTCTGTATTTATTCATTCTCTCTGCTGGAGCTAATCAATGAAGCAATTGTAATTTTTTGGTGATGTGAGTGTTGCCATGTTTTAAGCTGACAGGAAGCCCATCACTTGCACAATTGCTAGGCCACAAGGTGAGAATGAGAAGGAGCCAGGACAGTGATTATGAATACACAACTGAAGAAACTCTCAGTCCACTTCTAAACAGTTGAAATAACCCATTCTTTCCCAGTGGGGCATTTGTAACTGGTTGCTGTGAAATTATGGTGATGTCAAGAGCAGATAATTACTAAAGCTAAGCTGTATGAAACAGCAATGCATGATGGCTCAACCAGAGAGTTAACAAAGATTTCGTGCAACTAACAAACACCTTCAAAAAACCAAAAAAAATAGATGAACAATACTGTGTGCAAACGGAACCATCTGGAAACAGCGAAGTGGAAAGGTCTGTGAGCACTGTCAGTGGCTCCTTGTATCCCAGGGGAAGAGCGCTCTCCTTGGCCATGGCAATGCAGTGTTGTTCCCTGAAGGTGGCTAGAAGCAACAGAGCCATCTACTGACTGACAAGGTTAACCACAGCATCTCTGTGCGCTGCTCATTTAACTTGCCATTTCCATCCTAAAATTGTGGCCTGTGGAGAACTGGTTTTCAGCAGAAGCCAATTACTGAAGCACACAGTTAATAGCTGATTAGCAACTTGCTGAGTCTCCCTATTACTCACCACTTCGACATCTGGTTAGGTACCTGTGTGAATAAGCACTCTTAGGCATGTGCCATTTATTTTCCCAAGCATGAGATGACAACACATCTCGTGGTTGAAAAGCAAGCTTGGTGTTTGCCGAACACTGATTACTCTGTAAAAGGCAGAAAAACACTCTGGACATCAACACAATGTTATTGGAGCAACCTGGCAAAATAAGGGGACGGGAATGTTTGACATGGGAATCTTTGACTTGGGAATTATTGAGGATCTTTAATTGTGTTTAGGAGCCGTTTGTAGGCAGGTGTTTGAAAAGGGAGCCTGACATGCAACACCCTGTGTGCTACGTGACCTGAGGGCTCGCATGTCCTAGGACCACGGAGTCTTGCAGGAAATCCATGTCTTGCCAAAGACTCTCATTAAAGCAAACAAGCAAAGAACCTTTCAAGTTCATTCAACTTAAAATGACAGATGTGAAAATGGAGTGAAAGTGCATGAAATACTGATTTTAAGGACCATTTTTATTTTGGTAACATCTACATCCTGGATAGATATCACGAAGCTCACTCTTACCAACCTTCTGTTGGTTAATAATCATATAAGGTTCAGCGGGAGCAATGTCTGCGCCAGCAAACTGAGAAAATACCTGGCATACTTGCTGTACTGCTGAACAGTCCAAAAGGCACTCAGGCAAATGCAGTCAAACAGCAGACTGTCAATATAAGAAGTCTGGCATTGTTATGAAATGACTGTAGGGATCAAGAGTGGCCAGAGCAACTGACTCTGCCCAAGAACCCTCATGACAGCTTGTAGAACCTGGTCTTCACAAATGGTTTGTGAAGTCCCACGATCCCCCTTGGGTTTAGGAGGAGCCCTGTGACCTGCAGTGCTCCTGAGGAAGCTCTAAGTGCTCTGCTAGGAAGAAGGCTGATTACATACACACATAGGATTCCTTGCTAAAACTGGAGCATCCAGATTTACACGGCTAAGACTTCTCTTTGAAGTGTCACTATGAGGAAATTGTGCCTTTCTTCCTCTTGCAACCACTTCAGCATGGCATGAATTAAATTGTAACTAGGTTTAACCCCTATTGCTTACACAACCTATAGGCTGAATTCAGCCTTTGCAATTTTTAGATAAAACAAAAGCCAAAGCATCAAAAACTGCAGGCAAAATACCTCCCCCCCCCCCAGTTATTTCATTGTATCTTGCTCTTGTGAATGAGACGTGACTACAGATTCTCAGAACACAGTGTTAAGCTCCACATTTATGAACAAGGGCTTTTGAAACTTTAAAACTGAGACTCAAGACTCTTCTTATGATATTCAAAAACTTGTAAAATCTTTCTTTAAATAAGAGTGTGATGTTTAGTGGACAGAGATAAATGTTATTATAAAACCTTCTAGCTGCAAGAACAGCATTTCAGACTGAGAAGGTTATATTTTTCAGAGTACAGATGTCAGGATGACCCCTAAAAAGACAAACAATAATAGAAAAGCATTTGGAAACAAAATATTTGGAAGCAGAATCTAAACCAGCTTGTTTCCACTCAAAAATATATGAGAGTGTCATCACAACAGACACGAGACAATGGCTCAGACATAACAAAATATAAATATACAAAATATATGGATTTCCAGGACAACTGGATCTTGTTTCTGTAAATACCTATGCACTGAAATGGATGGATGAAGTTTTCTGGGACTGCTCATGAATAAAGATATTAGTTAGAGTCTGTAAGTCTCCAGTCATGTGCTGTGACATTGGCAAACCTGTAAGACTGGAATTTCAAAAAAGATAATTGATTAATCATTCTGAAGAACAATGGTTTCTTTTCTACAGGCTGGATAAAACTTAGCAAGCATTTGATAATTTATGTTAGAAATAATAATAAGGCGTATAAAGACAAGAATGAGGGAAGATAGATATTTGATAATCATTAGACTGGCAGTTTTTAAAGGTTTTCCCCTACCCCTTCACAAAGACACATTGTCAGCATTTCACATTCTTCTGCCAATTAATGAATTACTTGTGTGGTTATTTTCACCTGTGTAGCACTGATACACAGAGTGTATGGGACAGGGGGAGAGAGAGAAATCCCCAGGGACTGCTGCAAGGGATACTGCCAGGAGGTAATGGCTACACCAGAGTTGCAAGCAGGGAGGAGCTGCCTTGCTAATTCCAAGCATTTTCATCACTGAGCCTGCCACACCTTGTTCTCAACCAGACAATTCTGCCATAACCACACTCCTAATTCTATTCCTTGTCCCACAGGTGCCACTGGAAGAAGATGCTCGGCCATGCCATGCAGGGAGCATGGTGAGGAAGGCTTGGAACTGGCAGTGCTGCACTGCTCTGCCCTTGTAATGCCCCTGTGCCATGTCCTGGGAGCTGGGGAGGCGCTCAGTAACAAACACCACTGTAGTGGTTGGTGGAGGAGCAATCCCTTCTTTCATGAAAAGCTGGGTATTCACCTACATATCCTAATTCTTTCCATGCATGTCCTTTCTTCCCCTCACCCCCGAAATTTTATTGAGACAGAAAACCAGGAATTTGGTCTTATGTCTGGGATTTCTGGATAGTTAGCAACCTGAGTGGATGTGCAGTACTGCAGACCAAGTGATGTCTGTCCTGATAACTGGCCAGCACACATACAAAGATCAACTGTACTTGAATAAAAATTCAAGATATCTGGAGCATGTCACACTTATTGTGCAGGTGCCAGTTATCTGAGCACATGCCAGGAGATGCCCCCATCCCTTTTTCTGCCTGTGTAGTCCTGAGCTGAAATTAAAGATGCTGACACAAACTTTACACAAGAAAAGGTAAAAAAAAATTAAAATATCTAACAGAGCCCCTTTAATGTAAATCAGGAACCTATCAGGTTTCAGAGGAACTTCTCCTTTAAGCATGAAAAATTCTGGCTACCATCAAGTCTCTTTGTTTTTTTCCTTATGTTTTTAGCCCTAAACACACTCAAAGAAAAAATAAGACTATAGGAAGGAGTGATCTTCAGTGACAGTAAATTTTACATTGCTGTTGATTCAGATGAGTCCATTACTGCTTCCTGGAGGTGCAAGGGATGATACTCTAATTGGCAATGCTTCAACATAGCTTGTATGCTATGGAGAATGAAACAGGCACCTTTTCAGTCTGCACTTGCTCTGTTCTTAGCTGGGGGAGAAGTTACTCCTTTCCCACCATGAACCATGCCCTTCCCTAATCAAATGCTTCCTGACAACTGCCTTCAAAACTGGGATTATCTTTAGATAGCAAGTTCCACAGACTAATTATACTATATATGTTGTAAAAAGAAATATGAAAAGAAGGGTCACACTTGGTTTCTTCTTATTTTAATTAAGTATCACTTTGTTCTCAAATTATGAGAGATCCTTTTGGGTTTGTTGCTTCTGTGGTTATGGACCCAGAATTGTGGGGCTGCCTGGGCTGTGCCATGATGCACAAAGAAGCCCCAGTTCCTGCAGACATTTATGCACCTCCCACATTTCAAACATGTTCCTAAAACACAGCCAGCTCATTGCTTGGTCTACAGCCAGGCACTGTGGAGAATAATCTCTGCTCCAAAGGGCTTATAAACCTCAAAAGGTAGTCGAGCAAGTAGCAGAAAACAAGGAAACATTTAGAGTGAGAAACACTTTTTCAGCTCTCACTGTCATTTTATCATATACTACGCTATCAGTGTCTTTGTGGGAGCTGACTGCAGTTTCTTTCATGTGGGCAGACTGACAGGTCTCTTAATGTTAATAGGGCGTCACATGAGTAAAGAATGCTACTGATGGAAGCAGAAGCTGGATCACAGCACTCATCTCATCAGTAGCCTCTTGTGGGCAGTAAGGTCAGAGGCTTTTTCAAAATTAAAAATCAATTGTATCAGTAGACTTTCCTGTATTTACTGCTTTGCAAGAGATCATTCTTCATAGAAATGCTGATTTGTCTCAAATTTTTCTTCATAGTGTCTTAGAATTATTTGAAATTTAAAAAGACAAGGAATTTGCTAAATGGAAATAGTATTTTTTACAAAAACAAATGCTCTTCTTAAAAAAACCCATTATAATAGCCAGTTTTGATAGATTTCCAATGGCCAATTTAGCAATGTTTTAAATTGAGTATTTGAAATAATTTTTCTTTTTCTTTCAGAAGCCCATTTCCATGTTGCCAAATGTTTGACTGCCACCCCTTGCAGACTTGTAGGGCCTTAAACTGTCTTGTTCTTTACATGATTTGCAAGTGAAAACAAGTATTTCTGTATTTCCTTCTTAGTCTGCTCCATTTGAATTCTCTGGCTAAAAGGAGAGAGATTATTCGCTTTCTCATCAGTGAATACGTTTGTAAAGTTTCTCTCTCTCTCTCTCTCTTAATAGCCCCATAGTTCTTGCAGCCTTTAAATAATATCTGACTGCTACCCCTTGTGATGTTTGATGGAAATTGGCCACTGAGTTAAAAGTTTAGAGGAAGGATCAACTGGTACATATAGAAAACATAAGTGCATAAGTCCTGACAAAAAAAAAAAAACAAAACAAAAAACCGAGAAGCCCATTATTATATTTAAAAACATCTGCATTTCAGCTTGCTTGCTTACAGAAATATCAGAAATATTACTGACAAATTGCATACTTCTTGTCAAAAGACATGTAGTCAAACCTGTTTGTCAGTGCTGTTAATATGGCAACAAAAAGGCTTACAGAGACATTTTTCCTGACAGAAATCCATTATGGAAATTCCTATAGTACTGTTGGGAATTGTAATATTTCTAGTACTGAGGAGATGATACACACTTCCAGAGTGAGAAAACCCATGTGAACATGACCTTTCCCTTAGTTTTCTCAAGGAATAAACCACTCTGGCTGCATGTATACAACTGAACAGAGCAAAAACAGCACAAACCCACTCTTTCTTCCCTGTCAATCAAGTTTTCCAAATCATTAACTGAAATGTAAATTCTGTGGTTTATAAGAAATAATCTTGGCAAGGACTGAAATACTGATTTTCTCAAAGTCATTTGTTCTGGAGAAGGAATGTGGGAATCCTTGCGATTGTTCCATGGTAAGGCAGAGTTTTTAAAAAGTCTTGGAGAAAACTGATGTGTCTGAGCATAGAGATTCTCAAGTTCTTTCTGGTTGTCACCCCACATACAGGTCAGACATTTCACATGACCCCTACTATTAGTATAAATAACAGAAGAGGCTGAATTTGTTAGTTGCAACTCAGCTTGTAACTCAGCTTGCAACTGCTGTGATTTTACTTCATGTTACAGCGCCTAAGCTGTGCCCTGCTGGCTTCTGCAGAGGAATGAAAGAAAGAAATTATCCAAGTTTTTGGACTGCATACTACCTTATCAGGAGATAAATAAATTAATAAAAATAATGTAGAAACAGAGATGGTATTTTACTGCCAATAACTTGAGATTTTTGAGCTATTCCAGCATGATAAATGGATATTAGCATGGACTAGAATCACAGAATATCCTGAATTGGAAGGGACCCATTGGAAGGATCATTGAGTCCAACTCCTGCCCCTGCACAGGACACCCCAAGAGTCACACCATGTGCACGAGAGCATTGTCCAAACGTTTCTTGAACTCTGTCAGGCTGGTGCTGTGACCACTTCCCTGGGCAGCCCGTTCCAGCACACAACCACCCTCTGGTGGCTGCCCAACCTAAACCTCCCTTGGCACAGCTTCCTGCTGTTCCTTCAGGCCCTACCATTGGTCACCACAGAGAAGAGATCAGTGCCTGCCCCACTGCTTCCCTTTGTGAGGAAGTTGCAATCAGGGCTCCCCTCAGTCTCCTCCAGGCTGAACAAGTCAAGTGACCTCAGCCACCCTCTGTATGAATTCCCCCTCTAGGCCACCATCTTCATTCCCCCTCGGTCACCATCTTCATGTCCCCTTTTGGATGTTCTCTAATAATTTAATTCTACATGTATCTTCTGTGCCTTAGTTAAGAGCCTGGAGATGCAGGATCTCATAGACTATGAATTTCCTTGTGGATAGGCTAGTGGCTGTATAAGAAGGCCCAACTCTCAAATTAAGTACCTGCTTTAGACATTTCAAGAGTCAGAAGATGATCTCCTTGGTCTTTTATAACATTTTATTGCATGAATTCCTTTACAAAAAAGAATAGTTTTGGCATTCTTTAAGATGTGCCGTAATTCTTCCTCTCCACTACAGAGATGTCACAGATGATAGAAATATGCAAATTATTACTATGGATGTGTCAAGGTATGATAAGCCAGAGAAGTATTAAGAATAATGACATAATTTATTGCATGTTAAAATATCAAATGGACTCTTGGTGTGATGTGATACCTCACAATCTATATTCAAAGACATTTATGCCCCCATGACAGGGGTTTGGAATGATGTTTAAGGTTCCTTCCAAGACAAATCATTCTATAATTCTATGAGTCTGATTTTCTGGAGCATAAATAAATGCTGAGCCATTTTTACAAGGTTTTAAGTTTTAATCCTAAAATGAGATTGTTGCAAGTGTCATGCTGCCCTCCATGGCCCTGTGCACAGTGTAGGGATCTGCTCACAGAGCTGGCACACCATGCAGCTTCTAAAATGCCACCACCAAAGGGATCTTACTGTTCTCAGGTTCTAACTCAGGAGATTTCTCAGTCATCCCAAGTCTGAAATTTTGTATAGTAGTTAAAATGTGCACTGTAGAAATACTGTGTGTATTTACAGATCATCAAATTGTCAAGTAATAAAATTTCAACCACTCTGAATGAAAAATTCTATGGAATTGCCTTGAGTTTTGCATATTAATTCTTCCAAGTGCCATGATCAGCTAGCTGATCCATTGCCTTATGTACAAATATCTGCCAGGTGTTTGGAAATTCTAGTTTATTCTTGGAAATTCCAGTTTATTCTTGGAAATTCCAGTTTATTCTTGGAAATTCCCAGTAATTCCAAGTACATACTCTGGTAGTGACAGCATGATCAGAATTTCAAGAGCAAACAATTGCTCTTATAGAACAAGGCAGGGAAATGGAAAGCTGGTATGAGTATGTCAAGTGTTGTAGCTGAAAGTGCTGTCAAATACCAGTTGTCCACATTTACAATTTGATAAGCCATCTCAAAGACAACAGGTGCTGTAGGAACATGCTTGAGGTCTCATGCCCCATCTCAAACATGAGGTTTGCAAAGGTGTGGTTGTACAGAAAGGTAATTAAAAGTCAATAAACATAAAAATAAGGACTGTTTCCTCTTCTTTTGCAAATCCTAACATTAGTTGTCTGCATCCGTGTTTTATTTAAACAGGAGAATTAGGTCCTGGGGGCTAATGATATTCCTTCAGGCTTTTCTTTTTATCTTTCCCTTCAGAAGCTGGAGTTCCTTATGGTCCTCTCTTCATTAGCAAACTTCTCCCTGCCTCTCTCCAGCTTAATTAAAGGTCTGATTTTTTGGCATTAAAGGGACACTATCTACTGGAAAAATCAAACCTGAAACTCTTGAGCCATCTGTAGCTACATTCAGTGTTTGATGACAGAAGGGAATAGAAGGAAACATTGTTTATTTGTTCAAGAGACAATTTGGGTTTTTATAACCTTTTAAAAATTTTTGTCAAGTTAATGAGGCCAACTCTTACTGTAAAAATTTAGTAGAAGTATAATGAACTGAACTTTTCCCTTATTCATTGTCATTTTATCCATCCACCTTGATGGTTATTCTTTGAAGTATTTTCTTCCCAGCAACTGAAAAATTACATTGATGATTAAAAGTTTGCAGTGTTAACCTGGAAATTTAGAAGCTTATTTTATGGTTTTAGACAGAATTCTTGAGCAACATAAGGGGTCCATATTGAGACAAGTGTTATTTAATAACTCCATTAATGATATAAACAAAGGGACTGAGTGCACTCTCAGCAAATGTGCCAATGACACCAGGCTGAGTGATGCCGCGATGCCATCCAGAGGGAGCTGGACAAGCTCGAGAAGTGGGCCCATAGGAATCTAGTGAGATTTAAGAAGACCAAGTGCAAGGTGTTGCACCTGGGTTAGGGCAACCCCTGGTATCAGCACAGGCTGGGGGATGAACTGATGGAGAACAGCCCTGGGGAGAAGGACTTTGAGGAGCTCATGGATGAGAGGCTGGACACGACCCAGCAATGTGCATCTGCAGCCCAGAAAGCCAAATGTGTCCTGAGCTGCATCCAGAGCAGCGTGGCCAGCAGGGCAAGGGAAGGGATTCTGTCCCTCTGCTTTGCTCTGCTGAGACCCCACCTGCAGGGCTGCATCAGCTCTGGGGTCCCAGCACAGGAAGGACACGGACCTTTTGGAGTGAGTCCAGACCAGGCCACCAAGACAGAGGGATGGAGCAGCTCTCCTAGAAAAAATGGCTGATAGTGGGGTTGGTTCAGCATGAAGAGAAAACTTGATCTCGGGTCACCTAATTGCAGCATTCCAGTAACTGAAGGGAACCTGCAAGAAAGCAGGAGAGGGACTATTTACAAGGGCATGTAGTGACAGGACAAGGAGGAATGGATTCAAATAAAAAGAGAGTAAGTTTAGATTAAATACACAAGGAGGAAAATTTTTACTGTGAAGGTGGTGAGGCACTGGCACAAGTTGCCCAGGAAAGTTGTGGATGCCACATCCTGGGTACTGCTCAAGGCCGGGCTGGATGGGGCTCTGAGCAACCTGGGCCTACAGCAAGATGTCCCTGCCCTTGGCAAGGAGCTTGGAACCAGATGATCTTTAAGATCCCTTCCAACCCAAACTATTCTGTGATTTGGTGATTCTTTGTGATTCAGTGGCCTCCAGTCTGGTTATAAAACAGCATTTCCTGACGTCACAAGGGCATTTGGGCTAACTACACTGCGGCATTCCCACGCAACGGTGACGGATGCAAGACACACAAACAGCAAAGCTTTAATTCCCATGCTCAGAAGCATTTAAGCCTTCCAGTCGCTGAGACCTTCTTGTGAATGAGCCCAGCGACCCGAGCAGCCGGCGAACGCCCACACCCCGCACCGCGGCCCACGGCCTCGGCCCCCGCCCGCCATTGCGGCCCGCGGGCGCCCCCGGGTGCCGCTGGGCGGGAGCGGCGGGGGGCGGGGGCAGCGGGGGGCGGGGGCAGCGGCGCCGCCGCTTCCGGCCTCCATTTTACGCGGCGGCAGCGGCCGGAGGCCGAGGTGGTGTCGCGAGTGGAGGGTTCGGCCTGCACGGGTGCGTTCCGGGTGCCGTGTTTCTTCTTCCTTGGGCGTGGTGGACGAGGTTGTGATATCCTGTGGCTGCGGTCGGAGTGCCAGCGAGGGGATGGGCTCCCCCAGCTCTCCCGAGAAGTTCGGCTCCGGCCGCTGAACCCGCCCGGAGCCCCCCGAAAGGTTCGCGGGTCGTGTCCCCGGGGAGGAGGAGGAGAGCGGGGCAGGGCCGGCCGGCCCCGCGGGCAGCATGGACCAGAGCGTGGTGGAGCACCCGGTGACCCTCATCATCAAGGCCCCCAACCAGAAATACACCGACCAGACCATCAGCTGCTTTCTGGAGTGGACTGTGGGCAAGCTGAAGTCCCACCTCTCCAAGGTGTACCCCAGTAAGCCGGTGAGTTGTTGGCCAGCCCTTTTCCCTCGCCTTGTCGGTAAGGCTGGCACTGCGGCGACTTGGGGACAGGCGGTCAAGACTTCCCTTTTAAGCCTTGTTAAATAAACAAACAAGAGCCCTGCTGCCGAAGAGTGAGCTGCGTGAAGGCGATGGCCGGCCCTCTGCTTTCAGGGAAGTTGGCAGTGTAATAAATACGAAGCTGCTCTTGTACATCGTGTGACAAGATCGCAGTGTAGCATCCTGAAAGGCGATATCGCTAAAGATGCTTACTAATGCTTCACTTAGCTTTTATTTGGGAACTGAGATTTAGGTATCTCAGTTAACTGAATTTGAGACTGATTTTTGTAAATCTAAGAGCACTGGCTAAGAGTTCTGTCTGTTCTCAAGTACAAGTGATATACGTAGGGTTAACAGGATCTAGGGAATTCATTGAGGTGTGGAGCAGATAGATGTTTATTCATAAAATCATTTGAAATTATGTAGCTGAACAACCTCCAAAATTATTTCCTCCATTTTTCTTGAGGTTGTGCTGAAAATTCTGCTATCAGGTCTTATACGAACTTGTGTGACAGCTGTGACTGTATTTTGAAACAATACCTATAGCTTTTTTTGTTTCTGAGGGGAATACGGTTTATTTCTGAATTCCTCCTAAATTAACTGTGGCAGTTAAAAGGGGCTATGAAAAAAGCATAGGCAATAGATGATAATACTGTATATGTGTAGAAGGGCAGTCGTGCAGAACAGTATATTTAAAAATTTGTTCCAGAGAAGTGTATGAGAACTGCAGCAGCATGTGGGGCCTACAACCAGGCTTTAGAAAACACCAGAAGAAAGTGGCATTTATATTTTAAATTATTTTTCACCTAGTTCAGTAGAAGAATTACTGTCATTGTTGATTTTTTTGACATGGAAAAGTAAAATGGTTGCTTTGTCTCAAAAAGGGTTTCTGCCTTTTGGGGAAAGAAGAAGAAAAGCAGCCAACAACTTGGTCTGTGTCACTGGTACATTGACATCTGTTAAACAGTTGTGAGAGTTTGTGAATATAGTTATTGCTGTGGGTAATTCTCTGCTGAAAGAGCCGATCTGCTGTGGAAAACAAAAATACCACTCAGCTGATTGCTACTTTGTCCTCCTCACTAGAATTTCCTCCAGTGACGTGTTTGTGAAACACTAGTTTTCTTACTCATCCTATGAATGATCTTGCTAAATTCAGCTCCTGAAAGGAAAGAACCATAATGAACAAGAGCTCTGCATGTTGCACTGTCGGCTTTAAACAGCAGTATAGTGTTAAATTTCAGTTTCCTGAAACATCCTTCTTCTGTTGAAAATAGATTCCTCAACATGCCTCTCAGTATTACATGAGTAGTTCAGCACACCCAAGTTTGTTCTGGGTTAAAGAATGGGGAGTTTCTTTAATGAGAACTGTCTCAGTAATTCCAATTTTATTTGGATTTACTGCACTTGCAGTTAAACTAATAACTGAACACAATATTTTTATTTCATAGGACCCTTCAAATTAAAGTAATTACATGGGAGAGGAGAAAGGTGTTTAATAGCATGGCTCCTATGTATAGTGAAATCAAAAAGTATATTTTTGGCTCAATATATTTTGAGTGCTACTGCTTTTTTCAAATGTAAGTCCTTTTGCTTTTAGGTGCTCCCCTCCCCCCCCCCCCTTTTTTTTTTTTTTCTTTTTTTCTTTTAAACCAGATCAGTGTTAAAAGCTTGATTTCTCTTTGATTTCTCTGTTACCTCACCATGATAGGTCCTGGAAGTAATTTCTATTAGAATGCTATTTTAAGGTGGTGGGAGTACACCAGAACACAGAGACTCTGCAGGCCTTGGAGTGTTCTTGAAGGGTGTAAAATAGAAGTCAGTTGCTGTCACTGCTGTACCTAGTATTTCAAGTTTTCTGTGTGAATTGAACCTCATTCTTGTATGTGCATCTGTAAATTATTCAGTAAATTATGATAACTGTAAGTGTCCTAATTAAATTTACAATTTATGAAGAGTATTTAGAAAGTGAGGTGATTAGAATAGGCAAATGAGAAGGTAGGTCTTGAGGCAATATTTTCCAGATTAATTTGTGTAAATTACTTGCCTAAATACATACAAATTTCAAATACAGGCAGATTTAGATCGGTTTAGTTGTTATTAAAGTTGATACACTTCACGAAGTAAGTACTTGCATAAGCTAAATAGGTTCAGAAGGGTGTTAAATTATGTTTGTAAGCCTTAACCAAGATTCACATTTTTCAGTACTTTTGCTCCCTGTCTGGACCAGTTTTCGCAGCTAGAGTACTGCAGTTACAATGTCCCTAAATGAAATACTTATGTAGAATAATACAAGGCTCTTGTAAAATCAGCCTGGGTGTCTCAGTCTGGCAGATCCTACCTTCAGTGCATTAAGTGCTGCATTGATTACACCATAAACAGTAATTGAAAACTGCTATTTCTCATTTCCCACAGTACCTGTCATTAGCATTTGCCTACAGTTCTCACCAGATGTGGTTGTCTGGATTTTTATTAGCTATGGAAGAATGGGAGAGAGGCTTAGTGAACTAAAATAATACCTGTCTGGTAGCTGCAACTGTATAGCTCAGAGATCACCTGTGTTCCTACAGAACATTGCTACACTGTCTTAGGTTTGGTGTTTGGTAATCTGCTGGGCATAGCTAGTTTGGACTAAGCATTGCAAAAAGAAGTCTTGCATGAAAAATTTCCAAACCAGTAGCTCTGGAGTTCTTAGTTTTGAATACATACATTTTGGATTTTGATCTGCAAACTGTCTCCTATCTCGCTCTAGGTTCTAGAATAATTTTTTCTCATGTCATGTGCTTTCTTCTGAAAATGGGACTACTCTAATTATGTGGTTTGAGGTGTTTTTCCATCACAGTTCAGTGTTTCAGCTAGCAGTGAGCGTCCTGTTCTTGAAGCAGGAGGTGTGGTACTGACATTTCCTCTGGCAGAGGATGAGTTGAATGCCTTTTCCATTTACTTTGGCATATATGTGAACTACTGTGTTTCCACATTTATTACCTCTTCTTCCAAAAAAAAAGTCCATTTCAGAATTACAGGCTTTCAACCTGAGAATTGCAAGTGATAATCCTTTAGTTCTCAGGCAGTTGTTTAATTTATGAAGGGAGGAGCATGGGGTTTAAGGCCTCATCTTCCCCATTAAAGTACTCAACATATGCTTAACCTTTTCTTTTGTGGCCTTACTGTAGGGAGTTAAAATGCATTACTGAAGGCTGTGTAGTCAGCTTTGAGGGGCTGTTTTAATCTTGCCAGTTTCACCTCTGTAAAATACTCATATTTAAAAGTGACTTGTATCTTGTTTGAGAAAATACTTTAATGAGAGGGAGTGGAAGAGGGGCTGGTTCATGAGGTACTAAAGAGAGCAATTGAAAGTGACCATGTAGAAAGCCCCATTAGAGTGAGACAGGGAAAACAACACTCTAGTGCTATGCTGGATGGTGATTTAAAGATTTGGAGTTTGAAGAGTTTTTGCTGTTGGGCTTTCCTTGTTTTAAATGCTTATCTGTTCTTACTAATCTCCAGATAATCTGTCTCAGGACCCAGAAACAAGGATTCTTAAAATTTTTCTTCTGATTGCACTGGTCAGTCTAAAGCAACAAGTCTCCAATTTAGAGGAAATTAAAGTTTTCTTTAATCTTGATGCTTAAATTCTGATTTTTCAGTCCTTTCCCAAATACAGAATGCAAGCTTGCATTCTGCTGGTAGCCTGTTCGTGCTTGAAGGGCGCAACAGAATGGTATACCTCAAAAGAAGTTATTGAATATGAGTCAGGCTTTTTTTGTTGTTTTAAATGTAAATAGAAATAGTACAGCATTGTTGTTGAATGTATTGCAGTATTTTATCAATTTGAGCTGCAAATAACTAGTTCCCCATGTTGGGAGACATAAAAATACTGTCCAAGGCCACTAATTAAAAATACAGAAAAGTGCAGAACAGTAGAGAAAATGAGTCTTAAATAGAAGTGATAAACAGTTCTGCACAGTATGTGGCAGGTTATTAAAAAAAAACAAAACATGTATTTAATCATGAATGGCTAGTTTGGCTTTGGGAAAAAAGTTAAAGCTTCAGATTTACTGAGTACTTATTACCATTATTTGCTTTGAATATCTGTTTTGTTCTTATGACATGACCATTTTTTTCCAGATAGAAAAAACCCAAACAGTTTTGTAACATTTCTGTATTCTGCTAAATTATTTTGGATCTGTAGAAGGCTATTGCAAGAAGAAAAAAGTCAAAACTTATGTGAAAGCTTTTCCTAATCAGAGAGATCTGGGGCTCAGCTATTTGTCTTAGTATTAGCATGAACAAGACTGCAGGGCTGGGATAGGAAGAGGAGAGGTGTAAGGCTTGGTGTTTGCATGATGGGGAAATTCTTCAAATAGTTCATGCTGATAATGCATGTTTGTTCCAATGGTGTTAGGCTAGATTTCTTTGTTTAGCATTTGTGTTTCTGTATTTTGTTGGACGAAGTAAGCTCCTTGTTTTAGCATACTGGACATCTTACTGTAGTTAGGCACCTAAAATAGTTTCCCTTAAAATAATTCAGTTGTTATTTCTATTGTGTGGATTAGTCCAAAGTTATTAAAATATGAACAGTATATAATTTGTTAAAAAAAATAAGATCTTTGTTTACAATACTAGATTGTTTTAAACTGTGAAACTGTAAGAATAGGAAAAAAAGCTTACCCAGGTTGGAAGGCTACCTTACAAAAAAAAGTTCTGCTGATTCTTGCTTTTTAATGCTTTCCTTCTTGTTTTTTTTGTAATGATGTTATTTTTGGTTTTGTGTCTTTTTGATTTTCTTTTTTTTCTGCAGGGGGTTTGAGGGTGCGGGCAAGGACTAATAACAGAAAGTCCTTGTTGAAAAAGACTGAAATGTGTGCTCTTCTCTGTATTTTAATTGGCATTCCATTGTTCCGCTAAATTTCTTTGCTCCAGCCACTTCTCCATCTATATTTTCAGAAGGTGACTGGGACCAGGAGCAGGGTAAAGAACGAATCACTAAAAGACAGGAATTTATGAATGTACTTGAAAGTTTTCTTGACAAGCATTTACCCTTAAGTGTTGTTAATTGTTATGGCACTCTTGCTGAGTGCTTAATAGCATAATTCTTTTTCAGAAATAATTTGAGTTGGACTTGTGAAGCCTCTGAAATGTTTTTAAGTCTCTCTGTTGGTGATTGGACTTAACATTTGCAGATGAGAAAATTCCTTTTATCTCCAGCTATATACCTGTGCAGCAGGAAAAAAAAGCTAAATTCCTTTCTTTGTCCCCATCTCCTAGTCTACAAAGGATCAGAGACTGGTGTATTCTGGCAGACTGCTTCCTGATCATCTGCAGCTGAAAGATGTTCTCAGAAAAGTAAGCTCTATATCAACACCATACAATATTTGATCAAACCCTGTCTTTGGGAAATAGGAATTTAGATTTGTGTTATTTAAGTTAAAATTATCATTGTTGTATTGAGAGATGTAACTATAGAATGTTGCTATGTTCTGGAAAATGTATTTTCAGGTGTGCCTTGTGTGTAGGATTATGATATTGTGGATTGAGGAGGTGTTTCCAATTGGTGGGAGAGCAAGTAGGCTATGCTAAGTCCCAACCAAGTGATATGTTGTGTCATGGAATGATTCGTGTTGGAGGGGACCTTATAGATATTCTAATTACAACCCTCCTGCTTTGGGCAGGGGCACCTTCCACTAGACCACGTTGCTTAGAGCTCTAACCTGGCCTTGACTTTTTTGGACAGTTACCACTGTCACATAAATGGAATTATACAGCATATTTGTGTTGATTTGGGACATCATTTAAATTCTCAAAGAGGTTTAAATCCAGAAGTTATGTCAAAAATGGCATTTGTATAAACAGATAAAGAGTAATATATTAATTATGGAGAAGCAAGAATTCTCAATTCTTGAGTAATTTCCTGGGAAGGGAAAACTTTCTTGGTTTTGATTTGGCAGCTGTTAACCATTCCTGATGATGTTTCAAACTTTGTTTTTTCTTGCTCTTTTCATTTCATACTTTTAAAAAAAATTCTCTTGGTTCCTATTGGAACAAATAATTCTATTAGTCTAATTTTGGATTCTTCAGTCAACATTTAGATCCCAGTTCTGAATATGTGTGACATCTCATGCACACATGCACTTGGTTTTTCAAACTGACTCAAATAGCCTGGATTGATGATACCAGGTAATCAAACTTCATTAATTCAGGAATGTTCTTAAAAATGCGTAGAACAAGATATTTAGAGTAGATTATAAAGAACTTTTCTTTCAATTTTGATGGTGACCGGAAACATGATGCATTATGTTGAGTTGTGTAAGTTCTTTGTAAACAGATCAGGATGAATCAATAGCTGTTATTGGGGAAATGCCTTAGGTCCTTGTACAGTTTTTAATCCTATGAAATAGATGAACTCCATAATATAGTACCTGGCTGTGGGTAAGGATGGTTTTCTGTAATGTGTTGGGGTAAAAATGAATCTACAGGCTGTAAGAGTGTGTTGGTCACATTGTAAAACTTCCTGTGCAGGAAAGTCTCCAAACATGGATGGTGCTTTAGTGAAAGTGGGCACTTGAACTTCAGTATTAAGATGGAGAAACAGATGCAGAGGCATCTTGAGTATTGCTTCAGCAGACTAACACTTTATAATCTTTATTCTGAAATAGATTTTATTAAATGGAATTAAACTTCTTACCAAAGAAGGTGTTTGCAGTTTACTATGTATAGGTTTACTAGAAAACTGAAGCTGGACTGTTGCAAACCAGTGTATGCCCTGTGCCACTTAAATGTTCAAGGAAATGGTTACAAAACTTATCTCAAAGCTTAGTTTTGCTTGCTAAGTACAAAATGAAATCCAAATTCCTTAAATTCACTTGGCCTGCTTGCCATGCACTTGCTTTAGAAAATAAGATTTCAAACTTTATGTGCTAGAGGAGAAACTTTGTAATTAATGTCTTCCTTCACCATACAGGGGCTGTGCTTGACTTCAGAGTATTGGCATAGTGCTTTAATGTCATAATGGCAGTTATAGGCCTTTGGTGTAGTTAAAGAAATTCAGTGGATTTGAAAGCACACCAGCACAAAGTTAGAAATTTGTGTTGGAAGAAGAGGAGTTTTTGCGCTAAAGCTTTTGAGAGCTTTTGGAAAAATATGATTAAACTTAAATTCAGTCTCATTCTCTGCCAAAATCTTCCTACTGGATTATCTATAAATTCCTAATATTATCTGAGGACTTACTAAATCACTGAGTTTAGCTTTGTGGTACTTGCTCCTTGGTACTAACCAGTGTCATTTCACCCATACAAAATGCATAAAAGCTGGATGAAAGTTGTGACACTCTTCTAGCACAGTGGTGTCCAACATATTACATATGAATAGAAGTATGTTACAATAAACTGCTGCATTTGATAAAGCTGTATGCTGCAGGCTAACCAGTGGTATGTCTAGCTTTCTTTGCCTTTCCCAGGGGCATAAATTCTTATCTAGGAAGGTGATTAGTTAGGTTCAAGGCTTTTGACGTGGCCAAAGTGCTGATCACCTGTGTTCAGGGCTTTCTGATCCTTGCTCTCACTGACTGGTAAGAAGTTACACTTACTGTAGCAGTGAGGCTGTGCTTGGGGTTAGGGGCCAGTTCATGGGAAGGCGTTTAAAGGACTGAGTGTGCATTGGCTATGCTAGCAGTAATGCACAGTGGTGTGTAAAAGCATTTATCTAGTTTTCTCTATTCCTAAAGATTAAAACCATAAAAATGGGTAAATGGCTGTTATAGCACATTTATATGTAGTTTAAAAAAAACCCCTCCAAATGCAGATTTTCTGAATGTCATCTCATTAAAAATGGCAGCTTGCCTGCACCATGCTGATTTCAGAAGAGGATAGAGGGATGTTTTTGTTGCTCCTCTTGCTAAAAATTTAGTTACTGAGGAAGCTGCAGTGTGCAATTTAAATATGGAGCCATAGCTGTTGTGTTGCTATGGCCGTGTAAGGGAGTGTTTTAATTTGGTACAGCGAAATAGCTTCAGATTTGGGGTGAGCATGTTCTGGTGGAATTGGCATGGCCTTGCTACAGGGCTTCAAGTTGTGGCATGCATTTGCTTCCTCATTTTCGAATATTTGGGAATACTCAAGCCCCACCTAGCACTTTGAATAGCATTCCACGAGCATGGAATATCTGCAGGGGCCTTTAGTTGCATGCAATGGCTGGCACATTGTTCCTATCTTGGTCTGCTTGTGGAATTCCAGTGCCTTCGTTTTTCATGTACCCTGATGTCTCTATTCAATAACATTCTTCATAGATTTCAGTGCAACTGTAAGCCTTCCTAATATTAGGTAAACTTAGCCCTGTTAAAGGTGTGAGATTTTTCCAAAATAAAAGTTTAAGCTTGTGATACACTTCCTCATGCTTTTCCTGGGTTTCTTCCATTAGTTCTGCTATACTACAGTTTTAGGGGAAACTGGGATAAAGTCAATGTTCCGTATTTTATTGTGGACAGCTTTTAAGAATACATTTGCTGTGAGACAGTAAGACTCTTGTGCTGGACTCAAGTGTTGCTCTACGGTCTCTTTTGTATAAGGTTTCTTTAGTGCTTACAACTTTGAATTTTTAAAGACTTTTTTTATACTTGTAAGTTTCTCCAATATTGTTGCTTTAGCTCTTTGATTTCTTTAATTTTTAGCAAGATGAATATCATATGGTTCACCTGGTATGTGCATCTCGGACACCCCCAAGTTCTCCAAAACCCAGCACCAGTAGAGAAGGTCACGGAGCATCAACCTCCAGCAGTAGCTCAGTGAGTTTTTTCATACAGAGGACATGAATTCCTTCTACACTAAGGAAACTTGCCATTAATTTCTCTTTTAACTTTTCATATTTGTCTGTAAAATGGTGTGTTGAAAGTAGAGCATGCTATATGAATTTGTACAATTAGACTTGATTATTTAAGGATGTAATTTTATTTAAACAAAGATGACCTTTTTTCGTATTGTAATAGTTATGTTTATTAGACGATAAAGCACTATTTTTCTAAGCTACTCTTTCTTTTTAACACTGTATTGAAAAGTGCACTTTCCTTTCTCTCTCTATCTCTGTATCTTTGGCAGAAATTGCAGAGTGTATTCAGAATTTTAGAAAATCTAAGTTGAGACTTGTTTTGTGAAAATTTGAGAGACCAGTCAAAATATTGCTGTTGTCGTGAGATACAGGTGGAACTTGGCCAGGTTTTTTTGTTTGACAGGAATTGGCCAGTGTTTATGTATGAACTTGGAGCTAGTCATAGCATCTGTAAGGCAGTCAAAAGTAGCAAGTGTTCTTAACACTTTTATTAGTTAAATTGTTTACAGAACATGTTTGTTTATGGTGTTTTGAGCCTTCCTCTCCTCACACCCTCTCAAAATGATGGTGGTCTTTGTTGTATTGTATTTTAAAAGCAGTTATGATTTCTGTTGAGAACTTGGTAGTTCTTTTTTTTCCAGAATTGGCAGTATCACTAAGCAACCCTTGAAGGTTAGTCAGAAAGGGATATGTACAATACCAGCATAGGTACATTTCATCTGAGATGTGTGGATTGTCAGCATATGGGAAATGCCCTTTGAAGCTGTCTGCCTTCATTCTCCTGTTGACAGGGCCTGTGTCAGGCTGCTACGTGGTAGTCAGAAACACAAGCAGTTTAAGCAAAAGTAGAGAGGGGACTGTGGCTACAACATCTTTTCAAAGGTTTTATTTATATTTCTGTATACAGGCAGGACACAGGCGGCCTGCTTGGTAAGTGTTTATTGCTGTGTACATCAGTTGTCAGTGTTGTATTTGAATCACTGTATTAATGACTGCTTAAAGCAGGCAGTTTGCAAAGTGCTGAGTTCATAACACTTTGGAGGAAACAGCCTAAACCCAAAGCTTGAATGGCCTTTGTCCTTCTAGTTGTTTTTTATTTCTATTCCTCCCCACCCCCACTGGTCTAGCGGTAAATTTTTCTTGTGTTTTTTGTGGCATAGATGTCTTAAGTAATTGCACCTCCTCACTTCCTGAGTTGTCAAAGTTAAAGAGGATTTTTTACTAAGTAACTACTACAGTAATTCTTAGCAACAGGATTTGGGGATTTATTACAACTGAAACAATGCATCTCAATGGCCCCATTCTAATCTTGTTATGGTGACAGTTTAGAAGCCGGGTACCAGAGGTCTGACACTAGTTTAGATGTGTTCCTTGGAGCCTGAGTAGTTCCTAGCTGTTTCCCTGTTTTCATTCATAGCCCCCTTCTAGTGATGAGTGCAGCAATTTGGATTGGGCAGCTGGCACAGTGAAGAGGGTGAAGAGTAGAAGGGGTAACTAAAGATAAGGATAGGGGAATGGTGTTTTAAGCCACTGTCTCTGAGGACAGTCATATCCTGAAGTTGCATTTATTTCTGTTAACAATAGCCACTAGAATTTTTGTTCCTGCTAAATATTCTTTCAATTAAGTTTTAGTTTGCTTCGGCTTTTTGAAACTATGATTCCCAGTGACTTGTGGTTTTCTCTGGAAGCCATCAAGTGTTGAGTCTTTCTGAATAATTCTCTTTTTTTTCCCCCTCTTGCACCTGAGTACAATTTTGAATTTCTGTTTTTACTAAGGCTTGCCAGAACCAGTAAAACCACAGAAGACTTACCCAGTGTTTACACTCCTGTTAAAACTTGTGACAAAACATTAAAGCAAGTAGTTTTTTTTAAGACACTCTGGTAAATCTTATAACTGTGGCAAAGATCCACAACCTTGATTTTATTTATTTTTAAGAATTTAGACCGTTCTGGATCAACTGCTGCCTCACCCACAAACCAAGAAGCTGCTTCTACGTCTTTGAACACTAGTGCAGATGGAGTGAGGCATCGTAATCTTCCACAAGCACACAGCAATCCCGTGCCAAGCCACCAGTTCCCTTATTTAATGCAAGGGTAAGTGAGACTGAAGCAATCCTCACTCTTTGATACTCTGTACAGTGCTTTAAATGTTCAGTTGCAATTAAGTTTCTTTCACAGTCTGGAAAACCATTTGGCTAGTTCGCCTTGAAGCATAAGTTGCATTAGAAAAGTTGAAAATTAGTGTTTTTAGCCAGGAGTCAGTCAAAGAGGAAGTGCTCTTGGTGCTCCCCTTCAGACTGATTTTTGATATTATTCTTTATGCTTCCTGCCCTCAATTTTCTTGGAGTAGTGCAGCTTTAATATGTGTTGTGGATGTAGTTAGTAATGTAACTGATAGAATTATTACTTCTGGTTGTCTTTTCTGTCCTTTATTTTAGCAGTCAGCACTAAATTCTTAGTGGAATCTGATGGTTTCTAGTTTTTTACACAAAAGAGATATAATTCTTCATTTCTCCATATTTAAACTGTAGAAATAGAAATGCTAGAAATGATATGCAGGTGTTTTGAGTATGTGTAGTAAATGATATGCAGGTGTTTTGAGTATGTGTAGTAAATGATATGCAGGTGTTTTGAGTATGTGTAGTGCTTGTGTATCTACAACAGAATGTTTAAGGATTTTCATACATACCAGTGAAATGTAACCAAATCTATATCAGGTCTGTTACTGCATAACTATTCAAATTCTGTTCTTTTTTTTTTTTGTGTGTGTGTGCTTAAAAAGCAGCTTTAGGAATTTTAAGCCATGTGACCTTAGCAGCTGCTTAAACATGTTTTTGTTGTTAGTAGCAGTAGTAGTAGCTTCTTCCAAGGGGAAAACAGGAGGATTTCTGAGTGTGTGTTCTGAGATGATAGCTGTCAGTTCTTCAGGGAGCACTTTCAAATTTCCTTTCTGACAAGGTGTCTTCCCAGTACTGTATAGATTCTAGAAACCTGCTTTGGAGAATGTTGAAACAAAAGCCCCTAAAATATGAATGTGCTAACAATAACATTGCTTCTGTTGCTGGAAAGAAAACAGATGCCAAGAGCTGTTAAAACTTACTAAAGCTTCAGTTTAATTCACATGCTCTCATTACAGTTAACTTAGACTTTACTCTTCTTGCTAGTTTTCATCTTGAATTTGTTATTTTTTTTAATATTATCTGAAATGTACTATCTGCTGGCAAGAATGGGTGGAGACTTGTGTTATTATGACCAAATGCATCTTCACAGATGTGGTCATACTTGCCCTTCTGACAAAGCTAGGTGACACCGGGTTGACTGTCAAGACTGCTGTTGGTGTAATGTAAATTAATTCCAGAAGCAATTTATGATGTGTTGTGTGAATGACTAATCTGTAAGAAGTTTAAATATTTTTACAATTAGCTTTTCACATAGACATATTCTGAGTGAGTTTTTTTCAAGGGTGGTGAACTGAATAAGCTATGGACTCCAAAAGGCAGCAGAACCATTATTTAGTCTTTGGGCTGAATTAATTTGTGTCAGTTTGGGAGACCTTGCTGTCTTGGAAAGAAGGAATAACTTGCATTAAAAATACTAAGTCTGTGACCTGCTGTGTCTAGCAGGTAATGTGGATTTGTGGACCGAATGAAGTGCTGAGAACCTGACATGACTGTACATATTTCAGGGGTTTCAGTCCTACTTGGACTATTTCTAGCTTGGCTACCTGGAATAGGGTCCTGCTTGTGTTTCTGGTGCATTGGCAGTGCACCCAAACCACGTATTTCAATTTTGTGTAATCCAGAAGGAATCCAGATGGTGTTCCAAGAGCATTCATTCTGTGGTGCAAACAGAACTGTAGTAAGAGCAAGTGACTGGAGGTTTCCAGGAGTGCATTCCTAATCTGAACAGAAATGCCAAAATAAATGAACTCTAAATAATCCTAGGCTTTTTTTTTTGGAAAGTATTTTAATGGAATGCTGTCAGAACTTGAAGTAGATCTTTGTGGACTGTTGGATATTGGCTCTGCTCAACTTGAAATAATCTGTGCCCAGTGCCTGCTAGAGTCTGCTTGCTTCTTTAAGAATGCTTTTTAATGCTTCAGTAGTCTTTTCAGATGCATCTGCTTTTGCTTTTGGGCACTGCTGCTTGTATTCCAGCAGTAAAAAATGCCCTCTGTTTTTTTAGCTGTCACTTAAACATCATTTGGGGCAGGGGGATCTGGCTTTAATGTAATTTATGTGCAGATCAAGACTTACTAGGAAAATGAAGATTCATAGCTGAAACTGGTGTTACTCTGTTGATTTTTCTTTTATTTTTATGACCAAGCAATTTTTATTCTCGCTATTCTTGCATGATGAAATATAGGCACTGCTGATAGGGAAAGATCACCAGGTGTTTGAAAATTTATGTAAGAGTCAGTTTCTTTGGGTGTTTTGCAATACTTGACTGACTTGTATAAATAAGTAGTGTGGATGTTAGATGATTAAATTACAGTTTTGATGTTTTTTTCAGCTCCTGGCTTAATGCTGCAGTGTGAGAGTTGAACATACTTTGGGAAAATAGCATTTAGTTCAGATTGTTGAAGTATTACAGGGAAAAAAAATTAAAACCTTCTGTTGCTTTTAACCTTTTGTAAATGCTGTTTTTAAGAACTCCAAACTTGAGGTGGAACTGGGGAAGTAGTTTATGTATGTACCAAGTGATTCTTTAGCTGTGGGGAGCCAGCACAGTGTTGCCTGCTCCAGTGGACTTTGTTGGGGATCAGGGTCTGTGCTGCAGAGGTACAAACAGAACACACGGGCTCAGCTCTGACGGGGCTCACATTTCAGACTGGAGAGCACTTGGAAGCAGTAAACAGACAAGAGACATCAAGGCAGTAGAATCATTTGTCAAGTGTGAGTGGCCCATCTAGTGAAATGCTTTTGTATTGTGCACACAGTAATGTTTGAAAGCAAAATGACATACTGACAGCATGCAGTATATCCTAGCACATAAATACATTGCTGCATCAGGCACCTTTGCTCTGTATTTTTTTCTAAGTAGCAGGTATCATAGCAGAGGATACTGAAATGCTGCCTGAAGTTGATATTCCAGGCTTTTAAGTCTGAATAAAAATTCTTGTTTTTTCACTCGTGGTGAGCAGTATCTTTGTGATAACCTTACCTTCAAATTCAGTGCTGGTTAATTTATTTGGGTATCTTCCATAGATCAAAAGAAGTAGTTTTGTGCTTTTCAGCCATCCTGAGGAGTGCTGTGTCTCTTTTCAGAATTTTCTGAAGCTACCTCTACCATTTGAACTGTTTTCTGGCTTATGCAACTGTTCTTCTGTTGTCTGCTCTGCTTTGTTCTCCAGTCTTAGAATGCCTTTACAAATCCTGTTTGCTTCTTTGTTCTTACACTGTTGCTGCCATTCTTTTGATATACTCTGCTTCCTACCTCTTTCTCCTCCTTTTGGAAAAAGATGAGGAGAAAGTATTGTGCTACTTTACTTTTTCCTTGAAGAGCAAGCTGCCTTGCTTAGCTGAGAAGATCCTCTTTGTGGAGGTTCTTCTCACTGAAATACATTGTTACAGTGTAAAGAGTTGCTTCTGAATTTCATAAGCTGTCTTAATATCATGGCAGCTGTAATAGCTGTATAATTGACAACATCTGCCTCCATTTGATTTTTGATGAGCAAAGAAAATACTGCTGTACTAGCTTGTGTTCTAAGCCAGAAGCCAGTTGTAAGCCAGTCTACTTTTACTCAATTAATGGAGCCAAGTCTTGAAAAATTAAGTCTTTCTTCTCAAGAAGTCATGTCTTCTAGAAAAGCTATTGGGGAAAATAAAATTAGAAACCACCACAATATTTGAATGGGAAAGAAATCATGTGAAAAAAAAAGAGCATGACAACTGAACTTCTGTGGTTTGTCTTGTTTGACTGGCTACTTAATCTACCATTAAGCTTTAAGACATAAAGAAAGCAGCTTTCAAAAGAGTTTGAAAGAAAGGCGAGGCTCAAATCCGGTGATATTTCTAAAAGATGTGTCTGTGAGAGCAAGCTTAGCCTAAGCCCTCTCAACTTTTTTTGAGGTCAACATAGCAGTTACAAGGAAGAATCCTAAAATCTGTATGTGAGAAAAGGAAGTGGCAAATTTCTTCAGAACTCACCCAGGCAAGTTGAGTAGTACTGATTTTTGCTGACTGAGGTGGAAGTGAGTGATCCTGCCTGTTCAAAACCCCATCTGATACTCTAACTGCTTGAAATTGAGACACTGCTCAGTGATTTGTCTCAGCACAGTACTTAATGACACTCATGTCTTTAAATCATCTTTACATTTTGAGGTCAAATGTTTTGTGAATTTTGGAAGAGTCTTATCTCTCCAAGTGTATGCCAGTTCCAGGGATAGGCAAACACATTCTTATAGCTTGCAATCGTAAATCATGATTAATGTTTTTCAACAGTAGCTCCATGGCATTGCTGTTTCAACACATTAATTATGCATAAATAAACAGCATCAGCAGGGCTCCTAGTTAACCCTTTCAATATTTGAAATAAACCTTGAATAATGCCTGTGACTGTTTCAGTTTGTGTTTGGTATCAGGAAGGTACTTTTGGTTATTTTTGTTTGTTTTGACAACAGTTTAGAGAAAAAAAAAGGTTATAGCTAAATGCAAACACAACAGTTTTAGCAGAGGTCATGGAGTTGCATGGCAGGTTCTTGTCCAGAATTACAGTGCAATACTTATTCATGTGTAACATGGAAAAAAGATTTTAATGTCTTCCTCCCATCTTTCTTTCTGGGCATGTCGTGTATATCTGAATGCCTGGTAGACTAATGAAATCTCTTGGTGATATCTTTGCAGGGAGTGCCTTACTTAGGGAACAGGTGTAGTCTGCAGTACAATTACAGCAGTCTCAGCTTTTGCTACCTGCAGTCTGAATAAACTTTTCTTCATGCTTTATACTCTCATGCTGTCCTGAAAGATGTCCTGGTTTACTACAGTTCACTACATCAAAATCTTTTGGGAAAGAGTTGGAAATCTTGCCAAAACATGCTATATGCTCTAGGAGGTAAGAGAGGATAAGAAGTCTAATAGCAGACAAAACCAAACAAAACTTATGTACAGGAGTTTTATCTCTCTTGCATGTGAATCAGAATCACATATGCTCAAAATATTGAAGGGGGGGAAGTAAATCCTTTAGTGTTCTTAGTTGCAATCTTCAGAAGCGGTATCTGAAAGATTAGTTTGTTGTCTTTGCTTATGTTATTTCTTCAGGTCTCTGATCACAGTGATATTTCAGATATTGCTTCTAAAAGAAAGCTGTAGAAGATAGTGAATTTTCCCTTTAGACCTCTTGTAGACCTTTAAGGATGACCTCTGAATTTGAAAAGAATTGTATGAAAGAATTTCTGCAGTTAGCACAGTCTTGAAAAATTTCCAGCATTTTGTCCCAGAGACGCAGCTAGTGCACATACTAAGTACAAAACAAAATATTCTTTCTATGGAAATAACTTTGCTTATTCATTCCTTTTATGAAAATGTGCTTTTTTGGAATGGGTTGGATGATCTCACTATTTGTTATTTCAGTGTGTTATTTTAGGGGAACAAATGAGAGGAGAAATGCTACTTTAATTGTTTTTTAATACTAGCACGCTTTTTAAATATCACAATTCAGAGCTGAATATTTTTCTTTAAATCGTTTTCTAGCAACATAGGCAACCAGTTTCCAGGCCAAGGTGCTCCTGCTGGATTTTCCATGTATCCTGCATTCAGTCCCTTACAGATGATATGGTGGCAACAGATGTATGTACGTCAGTACTACATGCAATAGTAAGTCTGCATTATCTTAGTACTGAGCTACACTAGTGAAAAGAATATATTAAATGGGTTTTTTTCAGGATCAAAATGGCAGTGTTTATTTTGTCTAGCTCTGTTTTATACTCTGTTTTGTCCAGCAACTTATGAAATCTAGTCTTGGATTATAATTAAATTAATGTCTTAGTAAATAAAACTCTAAGGGAGAATGCAGTTTGTTCTGACATGTATTACATCTGGAACTATAGCAAAGAAGACAGGCTTAGTAATTATGGTGCGTGTTTTTTGACAAACCAGGTTTATGTTTAAATTTTTAGCCAAGCTGCTGTTTCAGCCCAAGTGACTTCCAGCACCGAGCCAGCAAGATCTGCAGTTGCCCAGGCTGTAAATTCAGAACACGCTCCTGCAAATGAGCCTGCAGCAGTGCCAAATGTAGCTGTCCAGGACAACAGGCCTGTAAACCAAAATGTTCAGATGAATGCACAGGGTGGCCCAGTAGTGAATGAAGAGGACTTCAACCGGGACTGGCTGGACTGGATGTACACGTTCTCTAGAGCAGCAATTCTTCTGAGCATTGTATACTTCTATTCTTCTTTCAGTCGGTTTGTCATGGTAATGGGAGCCATGCTGCTGGTTTATTTGTGAGTACAACAGTTGAGTATAGCTGCAGATCTGAGATGTGGAGTATGGTGCTAATGTTTATTCCACTTAGAATAAAAAATCATCCACGTGCAAAAATTTACACACTGCTCCTTTACAATAGGATGTGTCTGTTAAAAAACAAATTTAAACAAGTAGAGAGACTGATGTGAAGAAAAGCAATTCTCAAAATGTTTTTACACTGAGCTGGATACCTCTTATACCTGAAACACAATGTTCTTACGTATTGGTGATAATAAGTGATCAGTATTGTTGAAATGTAGCATTTTGGAATGAAAATTGAGAAAGCAGGGTTGGGACGGGAAGGAAGCTCATATAAGTCAAGCATATACTTGCATAAACTTAAACTTACTGCTTGGATATGAAATTGCAGAGCAAAGCTCAAATATCTTTCCAAAATAACGTATAGGGGTGTGTGCAGTAAGTTTTCTTAGGTAATGGTACTGTAATAGTGAGGTACTAGATCTGGTAGAATATGGAGACGTAAAATTTTTTTAACTACATGTCGTAAAGACATAAGCACATTCTGTGCTTAGTTGAGAAATACCAGTACTGTTGTCATCACTTCCTTTTGCATATGAAGATACTTTAATGATGTAAATAGAAGTGGAAAACAGAAGTAATGCTTGGTATCTTGGACTGATGTCATTCACTGAGAGTTTCCTTACACTGTAGTCTCAGTCCTAACTAGGACTGTTCTTTCATACAGGTAAGGTAATTGAAATCAGAATATAGATGCTTGGAAATGTAGGAGAGGCTTATTTTATTTACAGTGGTGATGTGGTTCAAGCATTAGATGAAATTTAAATTGCTTTTTTGCACAGAAAATTAAATTTAAACTAAGAAAATTAAGACTGGCTTTGAAAACTTACTTAACTTCAGTGCTTAAAAATGGGGAGGAAACCCATATTCTACATATTTAATCACCTAATTGTGGTACATTATTTGTCTTCTGGAGCTGAGGGCTGTGAACAGCAAGACCTTAATGCCTACATTGAAGAATAGCCATTCAGTTTAGTAGGATGAATTACAGAAAAATAGATGTAATCTCATTCATTTGAAAATACTTACAGAATTTGCTGCAGTAGTTAGCTGTAGAAGAAAAATCTTTTTGTTCCTTTCAAAAGAGAGGTTTTCAACTGTTCCGCTTTCTTACATAGACACCAAGCTGGATGGTTTCCCTTTAGGCAAGAGGGAGGCCAACAACAGGCAGCCAATAATGCAGAAGTGAACCGTGATGGGCAACATGCAAATAATCCTGATCTTGAAGAGATGGTGAGTAAGGGCAGATATGTCTTTTGAGACTCCTATGTATTATATTGTAAAGTATGTTGTAGTGCCTGGACAGAAAGCCAGCTTTTGTGGAATGGAGTTGGTTTAACCAGAAGGCTTTCAGCATTGTCCTCAGGTTGTGCCTGCTGCTTAAATTCTGTATTTCTCCAGTCTGACAATTACTGATTGTCTCTACTTCAATCACTGACTTTCTTCATGCTAGTTACTTCAGGAGGTTGTTCTGAGAGAAGTCACTTAATGTAGGAAGATACTGCTGGTTACCTTATGTCAGAATTCTGAAAAGAAGCAGTTGAATTGCTTCAATTTCTGTTTTTAAAGGAGCGACTTATGGATGATGGGATTGATGAAGACAACGGAGAAGATGCAGGTGAAGATGGCAATACAGAGCAGCAGCCTGGATTCATGGCTTCTGCTTGGTCCTTTATCACAACCTTCTTCACATCACTGATCCCTGAAGGGCCTCCACAGGTTGGCAATTAAAGTGGAAAAAGAACTGTCAGGCAGCCTCAGTAGCCATATGTAGAAGTGGAGCAGATGCTAGAGAGTGTTCTAAATACAGTGCAATTTCTGAAAATTTATAATGTTATCTTTTTGATCATGGTGTACAAAAATGTGTATTTTTTTCTTTTGGCTTTCTCATGCATTGAATATTTTAAGCACAAGTGGACTACTAAATGCTTTCTTTAAGATTCTTCTTTTTCTGAAGAATAAAATGTAAAGATATTGGTCTTCCGTGTTTTGTTTTAATTTCAAATGTGTGTTACTCTGAGGCAAAGAGCTTGTATGTAATCTGCACCATTACCTCTTTAAAGAGCTGTTAAAAGTATGAACGTTGACAGACCTTTCCAAATGCTCTCTATTTACCTGAATAATGAATCTTGTGTTTGATGCAGGGTATGAATTCTCACATGGGATTTGGAATTTATATAATTCCTGAGAGAATGAAGTTAACACAAGGGTTACTTGTTAATGGCATGTTGTCTTCATGTCAGAACGTAGTAAGCTTCTTCATTTAAAAAGCTGAAAGCTTTTTCTTGAGACTGTACTGACATTCATTAAAGTTGGAGGTATTTGACAGCTCTTCAAAGACAATTGGCAGTCATGGGATAAACTTTAAATGTTTGATACATACAGTACTTTTTAAGGAGAATATAGCTGTGCTGGGGCAAAACATGTACATTAGGTTTTTTAATAAAAACTGTTACGGTAACTCTTTTGGATGTTTATATGCATATTTGAATGCAAATGGCTAAATTGTGCCTCCTTAAGGATGAGGATATGATTAATTTCAGAGTGTAATAAAGTTATCATGGTGGCATTACTGACATTGACCAAAGTGATGTGTTTGTAGCAGCGTCTATACAGTTACAAGTATGCTCTCAAGAGCAGACTATCTGTATTTTTTAACTTCATTAACCTTATTAAAACTGAGAAAAAGAAAATGGTACATGAGAGAGTAGCAGAGTGCCATGTCAGGTTTTTGGTTGCTTTCCTTAATCGTAGTCAAGAAGGTACATTTGGTTTTGTACTTAATTCTGAAGTTATGGCGTGCTCTCTAACTTAAGAATGTCTGCAAAGATTCTGTTACACTACCACCAAAGTAAAGCATGTTTGACCTCAAGTATGGGGCAAAGTTCTTGAATATTCTGCATGAGTGATAAATAGGGATTTATTTTTCGCTTGCTTTTGTTAAACTGCTATGCAGCAAAGTTTTAAACCCAAAGAAAACCTTTTAATTTTCACAAGTTTGTCAGAGGAGAAATACAAATCTAAGTCTTAAAAGCATCAGTTATGTTATTTGCTGTATAGGTAGCAATGATGAATAAGTCATTTTTAATTATGATATTTTCTTCCCATTTTTACTACAGAAAGCTGATCTTAGTTTAGGTTCTTTACTAGATATACATAAAATGGATAGACCTTGTCCATGAAAAGTTACCTTTTTTAGTTTGGCAAATGGATCTAACTTGACTAATATTTAAGGCATGGTACAAAAACGTATGTTTTTAAAGGAGTGTCACAAGTGTAATAGGCCTTACTTCTGGAATACGCTGAAGAAGTTTCATCTGTTTGACACGTGTATTCTCCTTCTCACTTTTACCAAAGTTTTTCTTTTACTATTTTTCTTTTTGTCCTTGTGTTGGCATACCTGTTAGCTGTGCAGTTATGACTGACAGTATCCAGCTATCAGCAGCCATTTGTTGCTTCTTACTGATGTTATTCAGGTTGGCTTGTTTTCCATGCTGTAGGAAGTTGATGGCAGCTCTCTGCTATTAGCAGACTGGATTAAAACAGCTCATATGCTGTTACCCATGGTTTGGTTAAAAGCTGTAGAATTGTCACTGCTGATTTGTATTTAGACAAGGATAAATTTGGCAGGTTTCACAAGGCTGAAATAGTGAAATGAGAGATTCTGGTAGTTGGTTGGACGTTGAGGGAGATGTTCTGTGAGCTTTAACCAGAACACAGAGCTGAACTGATTCATTACAGAGGCCACACTTCCATGAGATCATTAAATCTCCTAGCCTCCACAACTTACCAAGATACAAGCAAGGAAAAGCAAAAATATGGTTACTGAGGAAAGTGAGTGAGAAATAACAATGAGGTAGGGAGCATTACCAAAGAGTTGGACACAGAGGAAAGCTAGTGGCAGAAGCAAAAATAGGATAAGGTAGTGATCATGAGTAAATACAAAGCAAGCATTGAAAAGCAGATTGAGGTAAGAAGTGTACAGTTTTTAGAAAAGGAAAGAACGTGGTGAAAATTAGACAAGGTTGTTGTTGTGTGTTTTTCTGAGCAATTTGCATATATAATTGAGCATATGAAGTATAACAGTTGATGATAGGAGAGAAATTAGAACCCTAGGAAAATGGTTGGTTTTTCTTAGTATATCCTTGTAGAAACTGTTCAATAGCATAAACCAAGCCAAAACACAGTTATGTAGTACATGGTTCTAGGAAAAGCTAGATGCAGAACTCTATTAAATCTGTGGCACGAAATGTATCAGAAGGTGTGAGGATTAAAGCACCATAGGATGTGCCCCAACTGACCTGTAAATCACACACTTTTTACAACTTTGCATATAGAAAAAGTGATTAAAATTGATTATTTCCTTTGCCTTGCAGGAAGACCTGAAATGACAGATGCATTTAGATTCCTCTAAATGTAGATTAACAACAAATCTGTGGCATTATGGTGCAATACCTTCATGGTGCGTTAATGTAAGAGACTCCTATCAGAAACAGACACAAGTGAAGCACATTCCCTCCATAACACTTCTGCTGTGAAGACACAGATCAGATCAGCAGTGCTGATGGAGCAACACACTGCTACTCCTTAGCATGATTTCTTAATCCTATACTTTGAAAAATACTTTGCAACTCCTGTTTATCCATACATACATGTGCATCGACTTCTAAAGCCCAGCTTACATTGAGTTTAGCAGTGCCACTGTTGGCTTAACAAGTTGTCATGGTTTAACCCCAGTGGGCAACTGTACTGTGCAGCTGCTTGTTTTCTTCCCCCTTTCTTCCCTCCCTCATGGAATGGAGAAGAGAATCAGGAAAAAAAGTAAAACTCAGTCTAATAATTGAGATAAATTGAAATATAATGGTAATACTAATAATTATAGTAAAAAGGGTGCAAAGAAAACCCAAGAAAAATGAGGCACAATACAGTTGCTCACCACGTGCTAACAAATGCCCAGCCTTTCCCTGAGCTCCCCATGGCACCATTTAGGATGGCTTCCCCCTGTTTATATCCTGGGGATGATGTTCTATGCTTGAAATACTCATTTGACCAGTTCAGGTCAGCTGTCTTGGCCATGTTTCCTTACAGCCTCTTTTGTGTCTCCTCCTGGCAGAGCATGGGAAACCGCGAAGACCTTGATTTAGAGTAAGCACTGCTTGGCAACAAGAGAAAAATCAGTGTGTTATCAGCATTGTTCTCACACTCAATCCAAAACACAGCACTTCTTAGTACTGGCTACTAAAAAGGGAAATGAATTCCATCCCAGCTGAAACTGGGACACAAGTGTAACATAAACTGGAGAATTCTTGGATACAAAATAGTGGACAAAAGGATTTTTTTTCTTCTATTGTAAGCTTGCCATCTCTTGTTACTGCTTGGTTGGGAGACCCTGAGAGGCAGAATTGGCTTTCCAGGTCACTCATAGAGAAGTCACCACCTGATATTCCAGGAAAAGTTTGCTTCAGTCTAAGACACTACCTTGTTACTTGATGCAAAATGAAGCTGATGCTTCCATCAGATGGTATGATTAGTCATGTTTCTGCTGCTTGTTTCCTGTACATACTGAACATTTTTTAGTGTAATTCATATTTAGCAGTCTTTGCTGTTGACAGGAAGCAGTTCAGAATTTATCCCAGTGAGTGTGAACTCTGACCTATTTTTGGTTATATTGGGGTGGGCAGTTGTGGACCCAACTGCAGCCCAGCTGGGTGCACCCTTGTTAGTAAGGTTGGGGCCTGCCTTTACTCTGGTGCCAGCCAGATGCCAAAGCCTCCAGGGTGCCATGGGGAAGCTTTAATACTGCTGGCATTCAAGTTAAGGGGGTTAATGCCAGTGTGGCTGTTCTTGTGAGTGAGGTACTCTTCTTTCAGATTCCAGTGTTAGTAGAGGTGGAATGATGCAAACTGGGAATGAGTTACTTCATCACTCAGAGCCTTTGTTTCAAATCTGCTGCTTGTCCAACTAACAAGGTAGTACAAGGTTTCATTGTAATTCCCACCCTCCAAAAAAAAAAAGTATTTGGCCATTCTGTGTGGTGGTGGCTCTGCAGGAATGCTGGATCTGGAGTACCTGTTCAGCTGTAGCTTCTTGGCTGGATTTACTCACTTGCAGCTGTCTGTGCAAGTTCTTGCTTTTGAAGGAAGCTGGATGACTAATGTGAATGCTTGTCAGTTTAGATGTATTTAAGGATAATCAACCCAGTAGCAGTGATTGGAGAGGAGGGAAGCACATACTGCACCTGAAGGAAGTGTCCATAAAGAGGCTAGGGCTGCATAACTTCTTTTGCCTTTGCAAAGGCAAGCACAGTGTCCAGTGGGAGAATTCCCATGGAGCAGCATTTCCACTTCTTTACCAAGACAGTTTTTCTCTTCTTTATTAGGATTAGTTTGTGCTTGTTTTAGACTTTGTTTAAACAACATGAGGCAATGTTGCTATATAACAATATTTTTTTTTTCCTTTAATGCATGCCAGTGATATTGGTGGATGATTCTTGCGTAGTTTTTGCCCTCCTAGAAATAAACTGCAAAATTACTGGTAATTTTTGGAGTATGGCGCTTATACTACGGCAGCTACAACTGGAGTTTGCTCGCACAGTGGTGCGTGTGCTTAAAGCAGGGGAAAACTTACAGAAAGACTGTTGACATTTTTTTCCCTAGCTTTGCAGAAATCTAGAGGGAGAAGCTTGGTGTGAGGTGCTCATGAGACAAGTGTAAATTGGATTGTGGATACATTTGGTTTTAAAAGATGAGGGGCTTTTTTGTGCATGTGCAGAGGTATTTTCTTTATGGCTTTAGGAGGTCTGCTGACCTTAACTGCTGCTTGGAAAGGAAAGACAAAACCTGGTCTTTGTGTCAAAGTTATCATATTTGGGTGGCTTTCTTGGACTGTTTTGCTTAGTAACTTGGTGCAAGGTCAAACTGTAGCCATGAAATAACCACAGCAATGTGAAAATACGCTGCTGTAAAAATAAATGAGCCGCTTGTCTGGCCGATGAGCCACTTGACGCTCTAATTTGTCAGCCAAAGATAATTAAGGAAATGAGTATTTGACAAAACAAGAGCACGTCATTGGTGACGGGGTAACCGGGGGTGCTGAGGGCAGGGCCGGAGCCCGCGCGGAGCGGCGGCGGCGCTGCTCCAACAAGCCGCTAGATGGCGCCGCCGCCCGGCCTGAGGGGGCTCGGGGGCAGCGGGGCCCGCGCTACCGCAGCTCGGGTTACCGCGGCTCGGGCTATCGCGGCTGGGTTACCGCAGCTCGGCCTATCGCGGCTCGGCCTATCGCGGCTCGGGCTGTCGCGGCTCGGGCTGTCGCGACTCGGCTGCGGGCCAGCCGTTCGCTGCGCTGCTGCAGACGGAGGCACGGGGCTGCAAGTGCCGCGTGGGCCGCCGACGGCGCTCCTGGATTCGCCTCGCGTGAAGTGAAAGCTCCTTGTTTGGCTGGCCCCGCGGCAGCAGGTCACTGTGGTTACTGAACGTGCAGAGCAGAGGTTCTGTGTTTATAAAGGTGTTTCTTTTCTCTGTTACCAAGACTCCTTGCTAGCAGGAGTGTAGCATTCACCTTCAGGAGATAGCTGATGCTACCAGGGAAAGCTCGGTGGCTTTCCCTTCAAAAAAATGTGCATCCGCAGGCGCAAACCCTCCTGCGGGGCCCTCAGCAGAGGTGAGTTCCTGCAGCTGGCATGAGGGCTCGCTCACTCCACGACTCCTGCTTGAGATAAGTGGATGAAATACTGCGAGGGAGCTGCCAAATTGCTCCCATTGTTGTAGCTTTTCTCTGGCTCGAGGGCTTCGTATTCCAAACATGCCTCCAAACAGCCGTGTCGGTAGCTTGCCTGTTCCAGAGCCACCAGATTCTCCCATTCGGGTGCTTGTGGTAATGCTGCTGCGTGGTGAAGCAGTGCTGTAACACTAGGCACCCCGCTGTCTTCATCTGGTTGAAAATACCCAGCCTCCAGATTATGTAACACAGAGTAGGCTCTGGGAAATGTGGAATCATCAGTTTATTGAGTTGTAGGCTAGTTTTCCAATGCTGATGATTTAAAAGAATTTTTTTGCCCTGTGGCCAGAAGGATGCAGTGCAATACATAAGTTACAGCATGAATACTGTTAATTGAAATGATTATACATGACTTGGCTTTGATATGTCTTGAATTATTTTCCTACCAGTTAGATGTAATGCAAAAGACATTGTGGGTCTTCCTAGCAAATAAGCTATGATGTATGGATCCATTTCCACTTAAGAACAAGTATTTTTTTTTAATTGCTCAAGCAAACATTTGTCTTAACTCATCTGAATCATTCCCAGGCGCTGCTGTAGAGGACAACTGATACCTTCCTACTGCTGCTTTGCCAATTGCATTTCTCTAGTGAGGGCTGGAATTTCTATGGCCTCAGCCCAAGGGCTTTTGAGGCCCTTTACTAAGCCAGATGACAGGATCTGCAGAGATCCAGTACTGTAAAACCAGTGACATTACCCAGTGTCACAGCACAGCACTAGGCAGGGGCTGGAGCTTTGTAGAGGTAGTCAGCTGATAAGGGGATTCAGAGTCTGGATCAGCTCTCTGGTCTCATTCCCAACATAGGCACCTGCTGCAATGGAGGGGGCAGCATGATGTGTCATGAGAACACTACTCAGCAGCAATATCTTAAGGGGATGTTGCTGTCAAAGATCCTGTCTCATGGGACTGCAGTTAGTGTTCCAAAGTCCTGTTCAGGAACTGGGAATGCACATTTTTAACACACTAACTGGCCTGGACAGCATGTTGGGTTCAAATTTCTAGGGAAACATATAAGAGCAAAATGTAGGCAGAACCCTAAATCAGTTGTCCCTCTTCTTCATCTGGTGTTTGCACAGCATATGAAGCCAGTTAATAAAGTGGGTAGATTTGGACCTGTTTGCACTGTGCAAAGATCTAGCCCTAAAGTTTTCTGAGCTATTACAGACAGGCATAACTTTACTTGTATATGAAATATACCACATCATATATCCTTCAGTTTCTCTCTTCCTTGGCTTGTGTGTGTACGGTGATCCCAATTTGCTTTCATTTTTCTCTGTACTGACTTCATTCCCCTTTTTGTGACAGCACTTTAAGGAACATCCATGTGTAAAATGTGAGGCAAAGATTAATGTGATAACCATACAGTTAAAGTTTGCTTTTCTTGTTTTGGCATTTCATTGCTTCTGGGAAAGTAGTGTAGCATGAAGATGAGCAGTGGCAAAAAATAGATGGTGAAGCTCAGGGAATACATTGTGAGGAAAAACTGTTTGGAAGGTCTCCTCCTCTTTTCTGTGTGTTTGTAAACTTTCTGAAATGCCTTATGTTTGTTAAAGAAGGAGGTAGAATTTTAATATTTATTGAAGAGAAATAATATCATCTTTTTTTGCTAGCCAAGCTAAGTTTCATTTCAAGTGGTATAATTGTCCATCACTGAGGGTCTGCAGTGTTCCAACAGTACAAACAATAGTGAGATCACAAAGACAAGTGAGTTTTCAGATCAGATGCTTGAGAGCACAATTAGCATCAGGGAAACGTTTCAGAGAGCTTTGTTGATTGCCATGAGATTTTACTTTGTCCTTAAGCTGAGAGAGAGCCTGTTGCCTTGGTATCCACAATGCAGATGATACTTCATATTCTCTAGCCCTTGTGATGCTGGAAGATAAATTAGGTCAAAGAACACCAAGGGTGAGTTATCCTGATTTTAAGTTTTCTATAGAGTTTATTGCACTGCTCTTATGACTGTATAGAATTTTCCATTTTTAAGAGGAAAAATTGGAATTGCATACATGGATAATGGTCATCTCAAAAATCAATTTGATTTTGATTTTAATGGCTACACTAATGTTTTTGCCCATTGTAATTTAATAGCCATAGTGATCTTCCTTGTAGGGATAACAGACTGACTCACTCTGTATATTCACACAGACACGCAAGCACTCAGCTTCAGTCACATGTATAACCAAGGAGCTACTGCTCAGTTTGGTACAGCCTGTTCACATACAGAATCTGCTACAAGATGGTTTTTGTGTAGAAGAGGAATTATGGGTCCTAGACTGTCAGATTTTCCAACAGGGCATATGTATATGCAGTATAATGTAGAAATATACAAACTTTTCAGTGTTTTTAAAAAAACAACTGTCATGTCAAGGACAGCAGGGTATTAACAGAAATGTGTAATTAACACAATAAAGTCATATGAACTACATATGAACACATAGTGAAGGACCTCAGTGGGATTGCAAGGAAGCCAGGTTGACACTTTGGGAACAGAGATCATGAAAGAAAATCAGGTGTTCAAAGAGGTGCACTATTCAGGACAGATTAATAAAGCTAAAGGGGATGATAATTCTCTTTTCCCAGTATGACAAAGAAGGAAAAAGGCATAACACTAGTCAAAAGAACACACTTTGGATTAAAAATTTATAGGAGGAATGGTGAAAGAAAAAAATCTGCTGGTATAATGTTTTGAGTCCTGCTTGCAGATACTCAGCCTTAGATTTACAAATGAGTGGGTTTCTATAATTAAATTTCATCTGTAAAATCGAGGTGGGATAGTCTTGTACCCAATAATTTACAGATTTCTTCACTAGTCGTAATGGGAATCTGATATCAGTACTACAGATTCCAGCAGCAAAGAAGTGATGGTCAGAATCAAACCAAACTGCTTGGATTGACTGAATGCCCATGGAGTTCTTTTAAATCAAAAGGTTGCTAAATAACACTAAGGTGCTTTATTTCAGGAGAGCAAACTTTGTGAGTGGGAATGAACAGATCAAGGGGAATTAATGAGCTCAAGGATTTGTTGTTAGAGGTGTCTCAGAGCTGCTGACATCAGAAGTACAGAACTTGCCTTGACTTTGAATAGACAAAATCTTTGTAAGAAGTGCTAGAGAGACAATTGAAACATGAAATGTGTCTGGCAGACCAGATGTTATGGTCCTTTGAAACAATTTATTAGTTTAGATGGTTAAAATAGGGATGAATACAAAAGCTAGATAAAGAAGAGATAATGGGGAGCTTTGCTGACAGGGGGATTGCAGGGCTGGAGACATGTTTTAAACATAGCCCTGAGGAGAAGAATTCATACTGAATAGTTCAGTTAATGATCTTGCATAAAAACTAGCAGTGTTTCTAAGGACAGATTACCCTGGGCAGTGAGATGGTAATCGGGTAGCATCCCTTCCCTGTGGGCTTTTCCAGTGGTAGGTTATGTGTCCTGGTCACAGTCCTCCTAGCCAGGGCACATCTGTGGTCTGTGACCAGGCTCTGGAGTGCCAGTGAAACTTGGTACTGACATGAAGTTATGAGGCACCAGCAGTATGAAGATAATGGTGATAACAAGAATTAGTCTTACAAACCAAAAGCATAGCACTTGGAAATGGCAGAGTATGTAACATATGGTGCATGATCAGATGTTTACAGGGAGTTATAGATACAAAGTAACCAGGAAAAAATATCTACAATCCTGATGTCTTAAGGTACCTCAAATGAGGAAGTGGTAGAAGGGTAGGAATTACTAACTCCATTGTTCAAGGGGTTAATGTACACTGCGTAGTTCCACTCTCTCATTTTCACCACAGATAATCTCCACAGTGGAGTGGTGTGGAGGAAAGAGACACCTGGATGACCAGGAGAATTTAAATCATCTAAGAAGGTGTGAACTGAGGAATTATGAATGTTGCCTATGAGCACATCAAAGAGATAAACTCTGTCAGGAAGAGCAGCTCTTTGGCGGGAAGGACAAAACTGGCCTAAAGAGAAATGGTTGAAATTTCCAAGAGTAAATTTGGGCCACGATAAAATTACCAACCATGGAAGTGGTATCTTCCCAAGAAGAGTGATGGGGCAAAGACCACCGGTAGGTGTAAGGTGGTGCTCAAGGAATCCTGTTACAGGGGAGCTCCCTTTCAGTTCCCTGATCCAGCACCCTGTTACCTGCATGTTCTTTCAGGGTTTTCATTTTGTGAGGAAGCATCCAAAGTAGCAGGACAATAAGGTATTGATGCAGCAATACCATACCAGCAGGCCCAGAGATGTGATACTTCTTCTCTACTCTGCTCTTGTGAGAGCCCACCAGAGTACAGACTCTGGCTCTGGGGTCCTCAGCACAGGAATGTCATGGATCTTTTGGAACAGATCCAGAGGAAGGCTACAGAGATGACTGGAGGGCTGGAGCACCTCTCCTATGATGACAGGCACAGAGAGCTGTGGTTGCTCAGCCTGGAGAAGAGAAGGCTCTGGGGAGCCTTGGAGCAGCTTTCCAGTACCTAAAAGGGACCAGACCAACAAGAGAGCTGGAAAGGGACTTTTTACAGAGACAGGTAGCAATGGGACAAGGGGGAATGGCTTTAATCTGAGAATAGTTTTGCTTAGATACGAGAAGGAAATTCTTTACTGTGTCTGGAGAAGTGGTAGATGGATGCCCCATTCCCTGGCTGTGTTCAAAGTCAGGTTGGATGGGGCTTTGAGCAACATGGTCTAGTGGAAGGTGTCCCTGCCAATGGCAGGGGGCTGGAACTAGATCATCTTTGAAGTCTCTTCAAACCCAAACCATTTTATGATTCAAATCCCACTGAACACTCAGGGCACATCTAGGAGATGAACTGTAGTTATCAGACTTGGAATCTGTCCTCACCACTGAAAATAATGCTTGCCTCTGTGAAAAATAAAATCAGATTCCTGAGGACTCTTGGTGAGCTGGACTTTATTTTTATGCCTCTTCCAAAAAATTAGTAATAGTTGCTTTGAAGACTTCAGGGAGCTCTCATTCCTTATACTATTGTCACTTTCAAAAGAAGAAAATTCCACTGGACTTTCAGAGGCTTAAGAAAAAAACATATTGGATGCCAGCAGTTTAAATTGGGTGATGTCTGATCAGAAGATTTATTCCTTGTGGCAAAGGCTATTACTAAGGATACTGTGAATGACTCCTATTATACTTTAAAATAGTTTCCTTGGTCTTTGAATAAATGCAGCTCTCTGTGTCTTGGAAGTTTTTGCCTACCAAAATGTTCATAGACAAATCACTTCTTACATGCAATGCTTGTGATCCTCTATCCTTAATTCACCCGTTAGCCTTAATAATCTAAATAGAAAGCTGGGTAGAAAAAGGTGGATGACTGGTTATTTATATCAGAATCATAATGCTCTTTAATGTCCTCTATCTTAAAAACACTGAGAATAGCTTTAACAAAGATTTCACACTAAACTTGAACCATACTGTTTAAATTGTTCAAGTTTAGAGCCTTTAGCAGAGAGGGGTAAACCTTTCAAACAGTCTTTGGATTCTGGAAACAGGAGTGTCCCCACCCCACTGGGCTGCACCTAAGTTGCAGACAGGGCTCTCAAACTCCTGCCACCATGTGCCTGGTATTGGAATGCTGCTTTGGAGGCTACTGAGGTGATGGAGTCCTGTGTCTCAGACACAAATAAGAAAAGACACAGATAAGGAAAGCCAAAGAAACGTAAGAGACAAGAAGGATGTAAAAATGCCATAATGAACTCGTGTGTCTTGAGAAAACCTCTAATCTAATGAGAATGGATTTTGTTTGAGAGATTGTACTGGTACAATTAATTATTCATGGCAGCGACATCGTTAGGATTTCATTCTATTTAAAGACCTCTAAGTGACTTGGAAAATTGGGTTAAGCTGAAAAGGAGTTTGAGGAGAGAGACAGGGGAAAGCTTTTCCTTTTATTGTCTTTGTCTAATATTTTTTACATAGCTATTAGAAGTACAAACACAAATTACACTCAATCTCTAACATTCCTGTATTAAACGTGGGCATAAATTTGAACCACATAAATACAATATCTGGGCCAAATGGGAACCTAGATGGCTTTTTGTGAGACAAGTTAGATACCATTAAAGTGACCTACTGTCACTTGTTGGGGACTTGCTATGTTTCAGCACTGTACATTAACACCAGCCTGTGATTGGTGGCTGCAGACTTGAGCTCCTAGTGCAGAGAGGGTCTACATGGACTTTCTGTTTGTCCTGAAGCATCATAAGTGTGGACACAAACAGAGGTTCATGGGGCCATTGTCCTAAAACCGGAATGGCTTTAACTGAGGTACATACATACAAAAGACACAAGTCTTTCCCTTGGCTGCAGCAGAAAGCAAAGGCAGAAATGGTCCTAAAAACCAGTAACAGCCAGACCTCTCCTTCATATACAGTATCTAAAGCTCTTCACAACTGACCACACCACCAGGTGTATTGCCCCTGCTGACAGACAAAAGCACTTTGCAGGGTGGTTTCTCACCTCTCTGGAGAAGACAACCTGCAGGCCAGCCCACATGTGGTGTGTGGTGTGCCTACGACAGCCCTGTTTTATGGCCTGAGACCACGTGCCCTGCAAGGCACAGGTCACAGGAACAAGTCAGGGTTCTCCTCTCTGCCCTCACCCCTGTAAATCCATACCTGATTCCCAGATAGGCTACACAGCCTCAGAGCTGCTAGATCTTGTGCACTGTTGAGGAGATTGGGGATTTTTCTTAACACATGAATTATACACATTCCCTGCTTAGCCTGGGAACTATGCAGGCGCCTGAGTGTTTAAAAAGTCTGGTTTTCTTTTTCTTTTAGTAATGTTTATTTGTTCCTTCCCTTGTAATTCTCCCTGTTAACTCATGGACATCATTCAGGGACAGATTTAAATTGAAGCAGACAGACTCCAGTTCTGCTCTGTCCCTGAAACAATGGAGATTTGTTTAAAAGTGCTATCAGGAGCACACTTGGTATGACTGGAATGCTCAGGGCTTTATTTTTCATTTCACATCATGTGCAAAGTAATACAGCTATAGCTTGAGATGTTCATGTGGTCCTGGTGGTACCATCTCAGCCTTGGTTTGCTGAGGGTTGTGTAAATTATTTACAGCAGCTTTACTGTGGATGCTCAGAAACAATGGACTGGCCACTGGGAGGAATGTGAGAGCCATTGGGCAATCGGTCTTAAAAATTAAAAAGTATGTCTGCAAGTACTGGTCTGGATCCAGTTTCAGGCTTGCTCTGGAGCCCAGAAGCAATCACTCTTGCTTAGATGTCTGGAAGGGTTTGTTTCACAACATTTATATCTAGCTGACACTAGAAGGGAAAACTCCTTTTGAAATTTTTTAATTACGAAGGAATTTCAATAAGAAAAATGCCATTTGTTCTACAATCCCCAAGTGTCATCTTACACAAAAATCCACAACAGCTCTTAGCTCCCAAGCTCTCATTCACCTGAAACCTAAGCTAGGTCGCAGCAAAGTTTTGGCTGGCATGAGTGGTACCAGCTGGGTCAGTCTTGAATCACAAGAAAATGTGGCAGTTGTGGTTGTTTTGCCAAAGATGTGGCTTGCCAGCAGCATCTCCCAGGTGATGTCCTGGGCACCTCGGGGCTGCAGCCCAGCCAGGCTGGGAAGTAACAGCCCTGCAGTCCTCCCTGTTCTCCTGTACTTCTCTGTTGGTGCTCGCTGCTCCTCTGAAGCTGGGTGCGCAAACACTTCCCAGAAGCATTGAAAGCCAATCCTTCTTTAATTTTGGAATGCCTCTATAATTGTTGCTGCAATGGAAAGAGATGGAGAGTGAGATCTACATCTCACAGATGGAGACTTCAGAACCAAGTGGCTGCCTAAAGCATGTGTAGGCAAACATTTTGTACTGATGGTTAATTGATTTCCAGTGAAGAGCTTGAGATGCCTCAGCTAAAGGAATTTCGGGTGGTGTTCCCTTGGACACTGTTATCTTGAGTTCTGTGGTGTGTATCATGCAAGGGTGGAGGTCTCTGCTCCTTTGGGCAGTGTACTTACCACTACTTGCTTTGCTATTGCTCTGGCTGCATCTGGAGAGCATTGGAAACAGCTTTCCCCACAGTGTCTCATCTTAATCAGTCTGAATGGGTGATTATGTTGGGCTGTGAAGCCTCTCAATTCCTTAGGGCCCTACTCTTGCTGCTTACCAAGAGAAAAACTTAGTTTCTCTTTTAACAGGGGCCTGCCACCTCCCCAAACTTTCAACAGATGAAATATGGCTGCAGCCCAAGTGTTTATTTAGACTGAAAGAAGAAAGAACCACAGAAGGAAAAAATCTATTCAAATAATAAGACCTTTTCTCCTGATGGCTTTTTGATGACATTATTTTGGTGGCTAGACACTTGACTTTACAATATATAAATATTCATTTGCCTTCCCATATGAGATGAAAATTCAAGTCAAATAAATTCAAGTCAAATTGGTACTCTCATTTCTCTCCTTTTAAAAAGTTCTTTATTATTTTTGCAACTAAGTAATATGTATTTGACTAACCATTAATTTTTCCCATAGGTAACCTTGGATAAATAAAATAATTGTTAAAACAGAAATGAAAAGTAACTTCTCAGTACTCAGAGAATTTCTTCTCTCAGTCATTATCCACCATGGCAAATGTAAATCTTCATACTGTACGTGAAAGCTGACTGGTCAATCCTCAGCTCATGAAAATAGTTTTCCTTTGGTACTGGTTCACATAAACTTGATTGCTCTCCCTGGGACTTTAGTGGCACTATTCAAACTGTTGAAATGCAGCAATGCTTTTCTAATCATCCATTATTAAATCCCAGTCATCCAGATCCTTGCTAAGCAAAACTTCTGATGATGTCCTTTAGCTGTGGCCCAATTTTTATCTAAGCAAATTTCAAAACTCCTCTTCAGTTTATTAGAGCACTGTGTTAGCAGCTGCATAACAGCCTTGTGGCTGGGCAGTGCTCAGGGCAGTGCAAGTATGTGCTGTTTTACAAAGACAGATCCAAGCTCTACCACCAGGCTTTAAAGGGTTTGTGTTTCTGGGCTCAGTCATCCTGTTAGTCAACTTCAGAGAAACTTGCACACTTAGATCATGCCAACTTCAGTGGGAAACAAATACCTGCCTTGGTGTAGATTTAACTTTTTTCTTCATTTGGAATGGATTTTGGATATCCTTACCTCTGAGTGGTTGTTTAAGAAGACAATCATTTCTTTGGGGAAAAAGAGAGGCTTTGGGATCTTTTGTCTTAGTACTTTGTAAGGAAAGGCAGTAGTTCCTTCTACATGGTGCTCCCATTAAAGGGGAACACCAAGTTGTCCTAGGGCAGGAACTGGTGCTTGCTTTGGCTCCTTTCAAGGGTGCCGATACTGCAGGATTTGTAGTCTTTTTTTCCTTAGCAAATCAGGGAAAAACCCTTTTAAGGTTGACACCATGTGTTTTTCCTCAGAAGAAGGAACACACTCATCAGAAAAACTAATGCCATCTACTAAGCTCTGTTGTCTCAGTACGAACTGACTTGAAGCAGCATCAGCTGGGAGAGAGGTGGTTCCAAGTTACAGCTGCTGTGAATTAGCACAGGCCCAGCAGGTGCTCAAGCAAGGGCTGTGAGCCTTGGGGGGCTGGTGGGAGAGGGTTTAGTGTTCTTCAGTTTGCAGTGGGCTGTTGGGTCAGTTTGGTCTGAGTTAGTGTAAGTATGAACAGTGAGTAACTAGGAAGATCCTTGTCCATAAGGACTGTGTTGGTAAATACAAATTTTGAGCTTGTTGAAGCTCCCTGAACCAGCAGTAAAATACAGGTGTGCTGTGTAAGAAAGGATAGATGGAAATAGCTAGATGCATCTTGTAATGGATGCTGTTCCTGTGTTTTGGGTGGACTGGTATGACTACAAGGCAAGTGATCTGTGGCTGAAAGGTAAGTGAAAAACTGATTTGCCTTCATGGATGCTGATAGGAGAGAGGGGAGTGAAAGTTTCAGTGAAGAGAAGGAGGGAAAGGTTGTGTGCAGCAAAACATCTTTGAAGCTGAGAAAGGAGAAAAGAGATGCCAGCATCCCTAAGCCAGAATCACTTACTGAGACCTCTTGAAGGCATCTGCATATCTACCTCTCATCCCATCTTGATGCCTTGAGTAGCTAGTGAAAACTGCATACTTGGGAAAGAACAGCTTACAAAGCTGTGCTGGGGACCATTCACTTTGGTTCAGTAGTGCTAGCTGCTAAAATATGTCTTTAGTGAGCTCTCTTTGGGCTGCCTCCTCTCCTGGGAGTTGTGTTGCCTATGTTGCACTGGTTGAGTGGTTCCCTCCTTCCTTTCCATTGACTTTTGCTGGCTGGTGTTTGTTTGACATCACATCCCTGCCACTGATAAGCATGTATCTGGTTATTTTGTTTTGTTTTGTTTTTTAACTGGAGGTTGTTTAAATACATCAATGAAACACTCTGTACTGTGGAACAGGAATAATAAACTTCTGAAAGCTCCAGGCTCCTGCCTGGTGCCAGGAGAATGAGCGATGAAGATTTCTGCCTGCAAATCACAGCACTAACAGGGCCTCTTGATTTGGTCCAGTGAGTCTCTGTATGTGGGTGTTGGGTACAGTAGCATAATTTTAGAGGTGTGAATTGATTTGTCCCATTTTTCCCACCACATGTCCCAGGACACCGGGAGAGGAAATCTTAGCTATTTGAAGGAGAGTGGAAAGAAAAAAATTAAGTGGCTAGATTTAATGAAAGCACAAGGCCCATTACTTTTTCTCCATTCTTAATTATTTTTTCTGCTTCTTTGACTCAATTAACAGATAGGAAGGGCTATGCAATTTGGTGCCTGACCCTCAAAAAGTTTGAATGTAGGCTTGCTCATTAGATGTTCTAAAGCTTTACTGTACAGATGGGTAGCCTGTGTTGCTTCCTGATGTTGGATGTTATTCTCCTAGTTCAGCACATAGATCTGTGTAGATTGCTGCACATTTTGTAGTCTTAGCAGCTAAAAGTTCTGTACTCAGAAATAATCCTTCTTCTCAGAGCCAATTCTTTTCCCAGTTGGATCTCAAAGCTGGACTTCAAAGCTTCATAGAAATTGGGTTGAGACCCATCTATGTTATTCTTAGATTGTAACAGCTTCTGTGTTTGAAGTAGATGGCAGCTGTTCTTGAACTGAAAGCTGCCTATCCAGGAACCAGCAGAGTTTAGGTCAGAGCTCAGCAAAGTCCAAATGCTGAAGTTTGGACTCTGTAACTCAGCTGAATTTTATGTTGAAGTACCCCTGCACCAAGCTGTGGTTACAGTGGTGACTGTAGTGTAGGAGTAACACAGTCAGACATTCTTGAGTATCCTATTAGGCATTTAATACCATCCAAATTTTAGGTTTATATCATCTGGGCACTTTTTGTGTCAGAACCATGGTGCTTTGAAGTTCCCAGAAAGCCTCACAAGGTTAATGTAAATCTTCAAACTCATTGTATGTTTTGCTTCTAAAGTGAAAAGGCTGGGGAAAGGGGAGTTGGATGTTTTGGCATGGGTTTTCTTTGTGGTTTTTTTTTTTCTCCCCAGTAACAGGGTCATATGCAAGAATTGATGCTCTAGCTTTGTGTGAGGGAGAGGATCTGGCTGTCCATAGCTGTGAACAGCTGATCCCTAAGGATCAGTGTACCTTTGCATAGCAATGCTGTGGAAGTACCACATGCTCTTTTTAGGTGATCTTATCTGGATATGAAGAATGGGGTCCTTTCTTTGGTTTTGAAGCAATAGCATTAAATTGGATCTCTTTGAATATAGCTCATATCTGGCCAAAATTTGGTGACTGTTTCATAAAATTAGTGTGAATCTGTGTGTGTGTGCACCACAGTTTGTTGTTTCAGAGCAGAACCGCTGCCCAGATGGATTTGAGCTATGTACCAAGACAAAGGTAAATAAATGCATATACACTTCATCAGATATGAATTACTCTGTTAAAATATGAGCTGCCTCTTTTTAGAATACCACCAGATTGCTTCTCCTCTTCTAACTTACTTAAGAAAACCATTATATTATACAGAGAGAAATTGTGTGTTATTCCCCTAGTTGACTTCTGGCTAAACTCCTTGGCTTGGTTTGTACCCAAACAGCTAAATGCTTAGTCCTTAAAAATAATCCTCCCTCTTGGAGGCAAATGCTTTCCTTTCAACACTGTTTCCTTCTTAGCAGGGCAAGGGTGGGATTCTCAGCCTCAGGCTGATCTGTAGCTCTAGACTGAAACTAAATACAATGCCCTGGGACCAAGTCCCATCATCTGCAGAAGCTGGGCAAGAGGAAATGTTTCTTGTGTTAGCTCAGCTTGTGGCCACACTGGGAGAATTTGTTTTCACACCAAACAGTTGGCTGACTTTTCTGTTGGGGGGAAAGGAGAATCAAGGACTGATCTCTGAGAGAAAAGGTTTTGCCTTAGCACGAGTCCTTTCCAGAGGCATGCTGTTATTTTTCAGTTGGTGTGCATATACAGGACTTGCCTCCCTGAAACACAAGTGTAAATGTTTTGCTGGTGCTGTACTTCTGTGTGCAACATCAGGGTTCAGGAGAGCTGCTTGAATGTGCTGCTTGTTGTCTTTAAATCTTTGCTGCTTGTTGTCTTTAAATCATTGCACAAGTAGAGCGGTGCTTGCCTAGCTCTTATTCCCAGAACATCAAATTTGATGGCCCTGGTGACAGGGTTTGGGTAACTTATGAATCCCAGCCTGTTTGCAGCGTGTCGCTCAGCATGTACTTTTGTTTCAGGTTGACTTCCAGGTTCAAAGAACAACATTTAAAATGCTGGTTTGTAATCACCATACACCCACTTGATGATTATTCTTTATAACCTATTTCCCCTGTGTAGTTCAGTGCTTTCTTGCCAGGAACAGCCACTATTTGGTTCAGGTTTCGACCTCCCATTGTGCAGGGAGCTGAAAGTCCTCTTGGAGTCTTGGAGCTCAGCCTGGTACAAGCCTAAACACAGAGCCTTTCTCTACATGGGATAACGAGACCATCACTCTAGGCTTGTAAATCACCACCCATCAGGAGCAGAAGGTGAATGCTCTTCTTGTTGTTGTAGCAAATATTTTGAGTCAAGTTTTCACATGTCCCTCTTGAGTGATGAGAGAGGACATGAGAGATGCTTGGTTGAATTCTGTGAGTATGGGAATTTTGGATGCCTGCTGGTTTGCTAAGCATGTTCTTTAGCCTTTATTTTTTAAATGATGTTGCATCTATGCCAGATAGAAAGTACTAATTTGGACATCATCATTTGGAGTACCAACTATTCCTGGTTGTGTTACAGACAAGGCCTTTGGGGATGGATAAGTATCTTCTTCAGATGAACAAGATGCTTTGTAATAACTGGCTACCTATGAAAAAAAGCAATAGGATGACTGGAAATTTTGACAAAATATTTTCATTACAATGCTGAGACTCCAGCACTGGTTTGCACTGGTTTTGTTAAAAACATTGCTGTTACATCTTATCCATTGTGTTAGAAAACAAAACTGTGTAGTCTGTAGAGATTTCTAATTTTTCAGACTATATCAGAATTATTGCTGTCTTGTTAGAATGTAGATCACTGAGGATTTGCTGGGTCTAATGATGGCAAATAATTTCCAGTAGCTACTTTCTACTTTTTGATAACAATTTTAGACAATCTTGTGTACCAACAGACAGCATAGCCATTTCCTGACTCTAGATGGTACCCTTAAGGAAGAGAATAATCTTGCACCGCCTTGTAAAAGTGACTCTATCTTGGATGTGGTTCTTGAGGTCTGGAATACTGAGCCACAGCTCAATGTCAAAGTCCTGGCATTTGACATGACTTACAAGAAAAAGGCACTTAGTTAAGAGTAAACAGGAGACACATATGGAAGCTGGCAAATGTCTACTGCCATTCTACTCCTTGCTGGCAGTGAGTGAAAGTGCCTGTGAATGGTAAAGCATTGAATACATGTTGAATATAGGTTCTGCAGTCACAGCCAGTTTCTGGTTTTTTACGCTTTTTTTTTTGCTAGTTGGTATGTATTCAATTTCTTCTGTTTCTCTTCTAAAGTCTGCTCAATAAGATCACAAACTACTGCTGAAAGAAAAGGAAGACTGAGTCAGTTGTTAACGTTAATTGTCTGTTGTTTGATATCCCTAAGCTTATTGCCTAATGGCATGTATGTGGGTTTTAGAGTACAAGAGGGATTGTGAGGGGAATAAAATAGAAACCTCTATGGAAATAAGATTTAACTTTAGCATTCTGGCTGAGGAGAGAAGTGATCATATTAAAACTTTTGCTCTTTAATCTCTGTCTTGATCTATCATATCCACCACTTTCTTTCTTTGCAATGATACCACCTGAAACAAGTATTTTCTGAGTAAATCCATGTAATGTCAGTGGTAGGATAGAGCAGAGCCCAGTGTGATGCTGGTTCTTTGGCCACACCACCTGTCAGTTGTCTGTCCTCCACTGAGTTCAGTGGTCAGGACTGTGAGGTGTTCCCTATCAGCACCTGCGGGTTTGGCCTCATTAGGGCTTCTAGAAAGTTTGTGAGTCTAACCATATAGCTTGTTTAGGATTTTGGAGAACTTGGCCCTTCTTGAGGCCAATCCTTCTGGGGTGACAAGATACACAAGCACAGCTACAATCAAGACATCTGTAACAGAAACAGCACTCCCTTGCAAATTTGTTTGGGAAAAGCACTGAAGTAAAAAGCAAAGTATCACGTTAGTAAATCTCTGCCAGGTCATTTCACTAGGCTTTTACTAACAGTGGATTTTGTTAGGGCTTTGCTGTGGCAAGTAATAGTGCTCTCAGCAAAACAAGTCAGGTAACCATTAAAAGTATGCAGGCATGTTTACTGCCTCCTCTGGGGAGTAACTTCTGATTGTCTTGGGGCAGGTAAATGTGTTGATTGCCCCAGGCAGTGAGTATTTGCAGAGCAGTTATCAGCCCCCTGCAGTTAAAGCAGAACAGGTTGCTGAGATGCTTGAGTATTGTTACATGACCTGTACCACCTACACCTGGTGCTTTGAGATGGGAAGTGTGGTGCTTCAGAACAGCATAAGAATAGTCTAATTCTGGCATAAGCTTTGTCCTTTACCTTCTTCTGTATAAGAGAAAGTGAGATTTGGAAGAATTAGAGCAGAATCTTCCTCCCTAGTACATTCTGCCAGGCTCATGCAGGCATGATAACTTGTGGTTTGGCTTTCCTGGGAGCTGGGCTGAAGGCAGATACCATGGTAGATCATAAGTTGTCTTAGGCAGAGACTGGCTGATGCCCTTTCTCATGATTTGGGCACAGACTTGCCAAGATGGACCTCCTGCCGTATGCAGAAGTAGCTGTGTATTTAATCCTTGGGGAAATAAGTTGTTAGCTCCTCTTCTGCTTTGAGGTTCAAGCCATAACCAGTCCGTAAGTCAGGGAAGGAATAAGCTTTGAAGAACCTCTTGTGAATGCAATGCTCAAAAGCACATACAGTTGAAGAAACTCACACTTTATCCAAGCCTTCCTTCTGAATATAAGAATTTAGGAGGTGCAGATGGTTCTGATATGCAATTATAAATGAATAGGCAGACACATGTTTGAAAATGACATTTGGATTAATCTGGAGTTAAGCTATTATAGAAATATGGAGTCACATTTTACATCTTGCTTTGGTTTCTACAAATATGTTGAATATTTAGTGCAGCCAAGTAGCAGAAGCACCAGCCATTAAATATAACTCCTTCTAACTTGTAGTTAATTTAGTTAAGCACAATTCTTCCCATCACTTTCCTTTTTGTTTTGCTGCAGGGAAAGCTGTACTAGTAGTTAGTAGTGAAATGAGTCACATGTGCTAGCCATTAAATAGTTCAGTGTCCAGGATCAGAAGTATTAGAAACCTAGACTTGGGCTGTCTGATGAATTTTGTGAAGCTCTTCTACAGGAGTTAGTGCACTCTCCTGCCAAGTGTAGTGTGGGCACGTTTTACGCTTGAAACTTGGAGGAGCACACCCCAGCAGTTCTCTGAGAGCTCCTGCTTTTGTGAAAACACAGCAGTCCTTTAGGGATGTGTAGGAAGAGAGTCTATGTTTAAGCTAGCACTTAACACTGGAGTAGCCCTGCTTTGGGTTTTCAGTGTGTTTAGGGATCTACTGTTCCTGCAGGCTCAATAGCTTTGAAACCTAGTCTAGAGTGTCTTGAACTCTGCCTAGGTAGGAAAGCCAAAGGTGGCAGTGAAATGTTCATTTTCTGTATATTTCTAAACTTAACAGAATAAACTTCAACCTAGATAGATCATTGGTTCTGTGGCTTGCAGCAAAATGTAATAAAATTAATAACCATAGGCTTTAACATCATCTCACACAATTGTATTACTGCCCAATTACTTTTTTGACCTCTTTCGAAACCTCTTCTTAAAACAGCTTCTCTTAAAACACATTCAGTCTGCAGTTCTCACTGTCCTCTCTGTGTCTTTTGTGTCAAGCAAATTGATAACTCAGTATTACATCATGCTCTGGCTCCAGTTTGTAGGAGCACAGCAAAGTGAAAGGTGTTGTGTGTCTTAAACAAAGAGTTTGTCTGCTCAGTGGCTGCTTGCTCAGTTTCTCAGACTTGAGAGGGCTCAAGACAGCTATTTCTTTTTCTGAACTTATTAATCAAATATGACAATTATCTTCTGTCAGTAGCTGAGATTTTGAAGTCAATAAGTTGTTCTTGTAATAAATTAAACCTTCTGAGCTAATTCTGCCACCTCCTTCAATAAGTAGCCTATCCAGTCAATAGTGCTAACAGATAGCCTTCCCTGACTTTAAACAAGTATGATGAGATAACTCCCTGGCTCTGATTTAGAAGTAATTCCATCATCTTCCTGGTTGTTTTCAGTCATGAAAATATTTTGCATAAACTGATACTTGGCAAAGAAAGATGTTGACACAGCAACTGCTTCTGGATAGTCTAGGAAGAGCACCAGAGAGGGTTGGTTTTTTCTACAGTTGTTTTGAAATGTGTTGTAGGATTTTTGTTAGTCCACAGTGAGTGCAGGACTGTTAATCTTGTCCTTGTGTGATAGTGGACAAAATATAGACCCATATTTTGTGTGGCTGCACAAGGGGCCATAAAGAAGAATTACAGGTTATTTATATGGACTAAATAATCCTGGACATCTTCTTTTATCATCCCAGGGTTAAAGGCTCAAACAAGATCTTAAAGGTCTGCAGGATCAGATTTAAGTGCTGAACACCCACAAATCATGCTAGGTTTATTGTACAATGGAAGCAGAAGGGAAAAGTACAGCTTGGCACTCACTTGATCAGACCTGGCAAAACCCAACCCATAACTCTATTAAGGAGTAGAAGCTACATACTGAAGTCTTGAAAAGGGAGATTTGCCATTCAGTCTGAGAACAGCTGTATCTCACAGGTGGTGTTTTAAATGAAAACTCCTTTCCAAATGCCAAGTCCCATAACATTCTAGGCATTTCTAAATATAATGAAGGGAGAGCTCTAGTAAGAAAGAAGTATTTATTTTGTGCAAGACATCAATGGAATATATAATGCATTTTATGGTATGTGTAATATTCCTTTTCAACTTTTAGTAGAGAGCTTGAGTGCTATGACACCCTCCATTAAATCTCATTACTGTCTCTGAAGCTGTCCAGCTAAGAACCAGTCACCATAACCAGAAAGTCTTTTCCATGTTGATAGGCAGAGATGCCCATGCTGATGCAAAATGTACTACTGGACATCCAAACTCTCTGGAGATTTCAGGTTCACAGTTTTATGCGTGTCTCAGTCCAGTCCAGTCTTCTGTGTTATTTCAAAATACGTTCCTGTCAGACACCTCCTAATGAAAAGAGCCCAGCCTGGAGGTGGCAAGATCACTAGTAATGAATGTCTGCCTCTGCACAGTACAGATAAAGAATGTAGGCTTAATAGTGAGCACTGGTGTCCTACTGGACAAGTACTTTCTAATATTCTAGCTCATTTAGCTGATTAAATAAAAAGTTTCAGGACCATCTGGTTAATAGAGATACTATTACCTTTGCAGTTAGTCTTCTCCTTTTTTATAAATAATCTTTCATTTACAGATAGAATGGGCAAATTGGAATGCCAACATTCGGTGGGTTTTTTCCCCTATATATAAAAGGAGAGGGTAGACAGGGTGAAGTAGTCATGGACATGGACTTCTAGATTAATGTTGTTTGTAACTGAGATTTTGAGGGTAGCTATAAGGCATTGAGGACTGGGAATATCTTTTCCAGCTTTAGCTCTTTTGCCTCAATGAATAATAGAAAGGGCAAGATTTGGTGTGTGTAGGTCTCTTAAGACAGCATGTCTCAAAACTTGCTCGCTCTTTCCCAGATGGGAGAGTTGATCTCTTACATTACAGTGAGGAAAGAAAAAAAAAAAGATTTAAAAAGAAAGCAGCAGGGATGATTGCAGTAAAAGAGAAATATTAAATGTAGTTTAGAGCTGGGGGCAACCTTTGTTTTGCAGATTGTTTTCTGGCATTCAGCCTGATCCAGGAAACCACTTCTATCAAGAGAATGAAAGATTAAAGTCTGAAATTTAATTGCTTAAGAAAAAAGATTTACTACCCATGAGGTTCATTGGCATCCAAAATAAGGCCTGTTCTGTAGTGTACACTACATCTCAACCACACAGAAAGCTATCAGAGAAATAGAAATCCTTGCAGCTCCAAGAACAGGCTTCTAGTTCCACCACAAGAAAGTGATTTCTCAATACCACTGGAATGTGGTTTGTAGTACAAAATTTCTGCTTACAATATTCTTCTGTCATCTGGTGAATTTAAAGAATCAAATTATAAAGGAGGAAATATTTTGTTATTATAGATCAAATAAATTAAGGCCCAGTTAGATGAATAGCTTGTTGAGTTATCCGTAAGACACTTTATTTTTCTTCATGTCTCATTCATATAAAGTAGTATAAATGTTGCTCTTCTGGCTATTAGCTTGTGATGCAACACATACTATGTCTTTGTGCTGTCTAGGCCAATGCCAAGAAGATAGCTCTTCTAGTGCAAAATGGAACAGCCAAGAGGTTTTAGAAATGCCAATTCAGTATTTTCTGAGCTGTGCTCTTATTACAGTGATTATTATGAGAAAGAAAAAGAATAATGTGGTTTTAGCCTTTCCAAAAATAAAAGCCCCCCAAAAATCCAGCAAAAAATCCCCACCACCCAAAACCCCCAAACTCATGCTAACTACATGTGTTGTTAGCAGTTTGTATTCCTAGTTACCTTGCTGTGGATTACCTGCCTAGTGGGAATAGGGCTTTCCTTCCTCAAAGGACAGTAAGGGAGGTAATAGAAAAAAAATCCTGAAACTTTTCTGTGTTTTATTCTTTCTTCTTGTTGTAGTTGGTGTTTGGTTTGATCTCTTTTTAAAATTTTTTTAAGCTTTTTTTTTTTGTTGTTCTTTGTTTTTTGTTTTTGCATTACCAGAGCACATAGAGCCTCTAGCAGGGACCATGATCCTTCAAGGAGTAGAGAGCTCAGATAAAAGGAGGGAAGGAAAACTATGGGATGGGGCAGTAATTTGAGTATCTTGAGTGTTCAGTAGCTATAAGATCAATTTAACACTGAAAAGGGAGGTTCTGGATTCCCAGTCTGAAAACATACACACTCAGCCACTCAGTGTCTGTCTGTCTCCCTCCATGCTCTGAGAGGGAAGGCAGGGACTGGACTCTGGAGGAGAGCTGCCTCCAGCATGCTTCCATCAGGAAGGATTGTGCTGGAGTGGAGCCTCTTGAAAGATGAAAGAAAAGGGGGAAACTGTGCTCAGCTTCTGTACCCATGGTGCAATCGTGACAGAAATGGATCCAAAGCAGCACTGAGGTGAACCTACAGCTTCAGTCAGTGGAGAACGTTGTCCTAAGGAGGTTTCCAAGGAGGTATTTTGGAGTGTAGTCCACTTCTGTTGTGCTTGTCACAGTAAGATCACCAACACCCTTTTGCTAACAACCTTTACTAGAAATGAGCAACTTGGGGAAAAACCTGAACCTGGGGCCAAGCCAAAGCAGCTGGTTTACTTCCACATGTCCAAACACCAGTAATACCTCTAAAGCTATCTGCAGGCATGTGCCATACAAAAATGTGCCAAATTATATACATTGGGAAGTGGTTGCCAAGAAATAATGACAGTAATTATTTTCACTGGCTCTTTATTTTTGTTGGCTTGTCTACATCTGTGAGCCCAGAAATAAGTCAAACCCAGGCAATGTGTTGGAATATGAATTTCAGATTAACCACATTCTCAGCATCCCTCTGGCAACATGTTTGCCTCAATGGCTGATAGACACTGTGGTCCTCTGTGGACCACACCAGGTGGGAACTGCAGCAGAACTTAACTTACCAGAATTAACTTGGGGACAGGATCTTCCCTGGATGGGAAGATGGAGGACTGCAATCCAATTGAGAAGTCAAGCACAGAAGGAAAAAATATTGTCAAGTGCTTCTACCTTCTGAATTGTCTATGTCAGTATTCTTTAGCATGAGTTGTTGCTCCCCACTTTTCCCGGTGCAGCCAGACAAGCCTATCTGCTTTGTAATTAACAGGCTGGTGTCTGGTGTCTGAAAAACTCTACCCATCTCACTGGCTTAATGTTTCAGAAAGGCTTAAATTTGAAAAAAGCATAAACATCTGGGTTGCATTCCTTAAGTATCCTTGCATATCCGGAGTTGAGAAGAGCAGAATGGTATGTTGGATAAGCTGGCGTCTGAAGGTTTAAAGACTTCTGGTTAGCACTTTGTAAGATATAACTTGGCATTTTGTGGTACTTCTCACTTCTGGACTGTATTTTCCTTACTCCCTTTGAAGCTTGTTTTCAGGTTTTTGGTGTTACTGTGATTTTACTAGAAAACTGGTCTTCTTTTTGAATGTACTAGCTTCTTCTTTGGTTTTACACCTACAGGTAGGTACCAGGCATATAAGTTAAAAGATCAAGAATTACTGAGGAGATGTTTTCCTGCAGCCTGTTAGCTCATTCATCAAGAATTCAGTGGTATCTGAAGCAACTTTTTTCTTTCTAAAGCCTGAATAAAGACCAGTACATTTGCAAGGCTTTATCCCCTGTGCCTTGTAACTAGCTTTGCTTTTTACATGGCAGAGTTGTAGCAGGGGTCCCTTGCTCTGTATGGCACATGTGTGAAGATGCTGATTCCAACAGGAATCACAGTAAAATGTCAAGAGCTTGTGAGGCTCATGTGATACTGTAAACAACAGAAAGGAGTGTGTTAAAATGCCTCTACATTCAAGGCACATACAAAACTCTCAGGAATGTGAAAAGGGTGATTTTAGCATAGTACAAGAGTCAGAGTCTGGTCTCCTAGTTGGACCACATCAGTACTTGCTGCTTTGCAGTCTGCCTGTACTGGGATACATGACTTGGTGGCATGTGCAAGAATAGTGTTTTCCCAATCCCTCCTCCTTGTCCCAAACCATTTGTTCCCCAGCACTTAGGTAAGCATAACCTTGGTCCCCATTGTTTGAAGCAAAATTTTTCCTGTGTGAGTTCTTGGCTCTTGAAAGCAGCTGGTGTCCTCCAGCAATGCCTCACTGGATTTGTAGACACTGTGAAGTTAGTACTCTGAGCATGGAATAATGGACCTGTCCTGGCACAGAGAATGAGATAATTGAATTAGCAGGAACATAGAGCAGGTGGAGGGGCAGGATGAAGGTTGAGCCAAGTCTGTGGGTGTTTACTCCTGTAAATGTGAACGCTGTGACTGATGACAGAGGTGCAAGGATAGACAGCTGAGATCAATGACAGGCCAAAGATGAAGCTCCTCTGTTGTATGGTGCTCTGCCATAGGGTTCTTTTAAATTGCCTATCTCTGTCAAACAAAAGATGAAATATACATGTAGAGCTTGCTCTGGAAAGACTTCCTTTATGTTTCCAGTACTTGCTCAGCATATTTTTATTGCAATGAAAAAATACTTTTGAGTAGTCAGCTAAAAGATCCTTATTTGTTTATTGCATTTAACTGAACCATGGAGGTCTAGGGGGAAAGTTCAGTGCTATGTTTAGGAGACAGTATGTATGGTCCTTGATTCTGCTAACAGGAGACTGGTACTTGATCTATCTGTCCTGTCACTAGTGTCAAAAATAAGATTTAAATTGACCACAAAATGTATGAAGTGGCCTGCTGAAAAAAAAAAAATCTCATCATTTCTTAAGAATTAGAATAGTATGTAGCTGATAGCTTCAATTCAGCTCTCATGCACTGAGCCAGTTTGACATTGGCTGAATTCCCCCTGCCCTAACATATTTTTAACAGTCATCATCCAATCTGCTACTGAAAAGAAAGTTACTGTCTCCTCTTGTTAGCACCAGTGGGATGCAAAGCCTGACAGAAAATCCCCCTGAGAGTTGGTAGCTCTGCTGCAGGTGCAGCCCCGTGGAACAAATTCCAGTTGGTGTTGAGGCACAAGGGGAGGAATACAGGGACACCTTTTGTGTCCTTTCATACATCCAAGAGGACTGAACCAACAATGTAGCCTGTGTCTCCCAAAGAAGAAAGTTTGTTCTCTCAGACAAGCAGTTTGGAAATCCTAATTTCTGTTACTATAGGAAGTTATGAGTCCTTGGGTATTGTTTCTGTGTGGGGTGAAGCAGAGGTAACCCATGGCAGCCCTTGTCTTCTGTGGCCCTGAACCAGCAGGATATGAACACCTCTCTGCTGTGCTCTTGAAACCTCTCTGGAATGTCGTAAAGCCACAGGACTCCCTATCCTTTGGGCTGGACTATTTGCTATGTGGAAATGCCTATGGATTCTTTAGACTGGAGAAACTGCTCAAGGCCTCTATTCACAGTAGGGATGGGGTGGCATGCTTGTGGGGTACCTGCTCTGGGGCAGGAACTGCTATGAATCCCCTCTGACTTTGAGGGGTTGCATGGGAGCAGCTGGGGTATTGCAGGATTTCCTGAGGTGTTTGGGAACTCCAGGAGTCATGGTAGGATTCTGCATTATGGGGAAATAAAATTAAAATGTTTCTCACATGAAAAACAAGCAGTGTCTTTCTTTGGCATAGTATATCAAAGTAATTAGTTTTCACCCCAGAGGAAGGAACCACCCTCAGAATGTCAGTGTATGCAAGGAACAGAAATGTTGAGTGATCTGTGGTGTCTCTCATTTTAGGGCAATGATGTCACAAAGGCATCAGCCAGCTAGTGTGCTTGCACTTTCCTTTGGAAACAATATTGCTTTCTTAAGCTTTCTCAGACTAAAGCTTTCAAGGCTTTCTCAGGGACTGCAGACCTCCCTGTAGTTGGGCTCTTACCAAAGAGGTTCCTTGAGGCTGAAGGATACAAAGAGGCCCATAATATTTCTTGGTCATCTTGAAAAGGACTTGCAGCCTCATCAACAATCCCCTCTGAAAAAGTTTGGAACAGTGATGACAGATGTTGTGAAATATGCCTGTGGTGGCTGTCCAGCTGTTGTTAGCACCTGCAAGGTTCATGGGTAGGAGATACTAGGGGAAGGGTATGAAGAATTTGAGGCATGAAGAAAAGATATCCTAACAGCAGATAGAATTGAGGGGCTTCACTTCAGAGACTCCTATGTTTTCATTTATACCTATGTGCTGTGCCTGTGTAAAATATGTAAAAATTTCTTTGTAAAGATTGAATTGATTAAACAATGGTCAAGTCAAGAAGGAAACAGGCTTGGTACATGAACTAGAGCAATGTAAAGGAAAATGATTTTAGGTCCATTATTTATGATATCTAGCCACAGCATCATGAGGTTGAATATAATGGGTTCCTTCTTCACAAGCAGTTCTCATCTGGTACCTGTGATGCTGCTTCTGGCTTGAGTGTAACCCATTGGGTGCATTAATTTGCCACTTATGGTTCTTTTAGTGAGAGTCAAGGGTCAGATGATAGAAAAAACAAGTATTCTTCCCATTCTTTAAGTATGTGTTGCCTGGTGTTCATTGACAACCCCAAAATGGATGTCGCTTCCAGCACTGATGTTGGGCAGCAGAGAAGTTCTCACAAATCTGAATGCAACAGTGGAAACTGGAGGAGCCAAAATGCTATGCAGAGAAGCATTTTTTGTTCACAAAAATCCCTGCTGGCTCAGAGTGATCTAGAAAAAGCTGTCCTTTGGACTGTGATGTGTTAAACACTTGCAGTCCAAGGCTCTCTGGTATTCTCCAGCTGATGTTACCCACAAAGGCCCCATTGAGTTGCAGGACAGCACCCAAGAGACAGATGGATCATGAGGGGTCTTTCCTGTGCAAACCTCTGGATGTCAATGCTTTGCAGATGCTATGTAAGAACAAAGCATGGGGCTGTAAATAGAAAAGCAAGAAGATCATGATAGAAATATTGCTGGAGTGGGAAGCCTTATCTATAAAGAAATAAAAAATGTTCAGTCAGCTGTGCACTAGACAGCTCTTGCAGCACAGGAGGGCTGTGAAATGAACACCTGGCTGGAAGAAAACTTCTTGGATATGATGGCCATTGGCCAAGCTCCAAGGTTGGAATGAAGACTGTAAATCAGAAAACTTTCTCTCTGGTGTTGGTGGCTGTGCAGGGTCTCAGAAGCTGCATCACCCTGTTTGTGCAGGCATTGCTGATTACAGCGTAGGTGGTCTGAGGTTCTCAGTATTCCTCTAATTTCAGTTGCCTTTCTCCTGACAAGCAAGTTTGGGATTTATGTTGGGTGAACAGTCCAAGAAATGCTGCTAAACCAGCATGGGAAGCTTTCCTCAAGGCATGATCTTCAGAGCAGAACAGAGACTGGGTGGTGATAAGACCTTGCTGCAGCTTAGCAAGCAGCTGTCCCCTTTTGTCAGCACATGTTGGGTCCCTGCTCATCCTGTCTCATCTCTGTGACAATGTGTTACAGACCTGATCCCTTATGGAATAGCATTTAAAAAGAAATATTTATACCTATGCTGATTGCAGAATAGGTTTGTACCAGGTTGACAATGCTTTCATTTTGGACAATCAGTGTGGGTTTTTCCTTATGAAGTAAATAATTGCCAACTCCAATACAGCAGCAGTGTTTTGTGCTTCAGGGATGGAACCTGAAATAAAGGAGAAACAAAGTGCAAACCATCAGCTCTAATCCACTGAACAAAGACAATCAAATTTATGGAGGGGAACAGCTAAGAGAATTCTTCCATTCCTCCTGAATCTTATGGAAATTTTACTGGATTCAGTAAGACCAGGTCAAATTTTTTTTTATAGTGAACATTTCTACCTGTAGTGTGTAATTTGAACTTTGTCTAAATGGTCAGCATACCACTTTCACTTCTTGTTTTCAAAGAACTATTTTGAAGTCTAGATATAGCCTTTCTGCGACTTACTGTCTATAAGTTATGTTGTGCAATTGATAACTTCATTTTTCATTGTCACCTTGACTATTAAAATGTAGTTGAAATGGTGGCATTGAAGTACTAACTTTTCAAGTATGCCAAAGGCCAGGTGAGGATTTGTTCTTCTTTGTGCCAAAAGTTGAGTATAAAGGTTATATAGGTAACTTCAGTTCTGGGAAAATTATTAGCATAATTTTCTTTACCAGCAGAGTTCCCAACCATTTCATAGGGAAATAAAAAAAAGAAAAAAGAAACCTTGGTGACTAATTCACAAACAGGATAAGAGTAATCTGCATTGTTTCCATGCATTAGTCAGCTAGAATACTCCTGGCAAATCCTATCCCTTTATCACCCTAATCCTCCAAGTCTGGAAGGAAAATGCAAAAGCATGTTTCAAATGGGAAAGCACCCTCAACCTCTCTCCCTGTTAACAACTTGCTTTTCAACCTCACGCCATCTTGGGGCATTATTGGACTTAACACTGAGTTCCCATTAGTATATGCAGAACAGAAAATTCAATTTACCATCTCTAGGGTCTCTGCTGACAACTATTCCCCTGACACAAAACAAATGCTTTGGCTTTGTGTATGTGAGCAAGATGCTTCCTACCCCTGCACTTTCTCTCAGAGAATTGCTCCCTTGATCTTTGTTTTGGAAATACAGACTTTTAAATGTGGGAAATCAAACCACCAAGGCAACACATTGTCTCAGAGAAGTCATGGGCTGCACATCTGAAACACAGCGCTCTTCTGCTAGAGCTGTTGGCAGTGTAAATTGTATTATTGATTGCTTGATTAGTTGTGTGTAGTCACTGTTCTTGCTTAAAAAAAGGCACAAGATTCAAAATCATGGATATTTTTTGCCTGCAAAAAACATTTTGATGGTTTTGCCTTAGGACACAGAACTCTTCCACGTCTTCACCTGGCAAAATCCAGCACTGCAGCCCAGTGCTTTGTGCACCATTGAGCCCTGTCTCTGTTGTACCGGAGTGGGGAAGCAGCTGAGAGGAGCAAGTGCCAGAGTAGAGGCACCTTCAAGCAAAACTTCAGCCTGGGATCTCTGAGGAGCATAAGCAAAGTAAAGCAAGACCTGGTGCACTGGAGGGGGGCTTGCAGAGAGTTATCAGTCAACAGCTGTAAGCCCAGACTCCTTGCAGCTGATAACAGATCTGCTCATTCAGCCTGGCCACTCATGCATGGAAAATCAAAGAAGACTGAAATCTGTTGAGGGCAGGGGGAGGGGAATCACCCAGCCTTCAGTAAATGCCAGACTACCACAACACTGTTGTCAAGACACCATGTGCAGTAGGGAAAGATTCACTGAGCACTACTGCTTCAAAAGATGCCTCTGCTGGTTATTGATCTATGACATAGACAGTCCACTCACCTCTTGTAGCAGGAAATTAGGAATATCTGTATTTGGGGTTTGTGGTTTGAATTCTTGGTCAGTAGCAGTTGATTGAAATATTGACATTTCTCAAACTATAGTTATTTACAAGCCCATGTTGCCCTCAAGAAAACTAGGGATGAATGAAATTCCAACCTACTATTAACTGGCTGACAACCCTTCCAGTTTTTTACTCTGTCAGACACTAAAGGGCTCTCTTGTCTATAAGGCTGCATGTAGCAATACAACTGAACACAGAATAGTGCTTATAGTATTTTTAAAAACCCAAATTTCCATATTTTTTATAATTTATTTTAAATTTTTAGATTTATTAAATTTGTTATAAAACATATACTTCTCTCTTGCAGCCTTTAGGCTATATGCTTCTGTGCTTGGAGGTACATAGGGCTGCAACCACTTGTGTAGAGCAAGAATCCCCTCTCCTCCCCATTTTTTTAATAGGAAGGAAACCTAAGCACATCCCAGAAGCCAGAGCTGCAGAGAAAAATATTGCGTAGAATTTTTCTAAAAAGTTCTTTCTGTTGAATGATGGAGGGGACCAGGAGCCTGAAGAAATAGTGGTACATCCCAGTGAGAGTGCACCCCTGGAGCCTATGATTGCCCTGGAGCAGGGGCATAGTGGAGAGATCTCTGTGGTACCTCCCGTGAATGTGTAGGTGGGAACAGTGCGCAAGAACCAGCTCCTGAGTGAAAAAATACCTCTTTTCACCCAGGATGGCCAGAGTCAAAGAGGCAGTAACAAAACTGTACATTCAGGACAACAACTAGAACCTGGAAAATGGGCCTGTTTATGATGAGGGTGCTTCACAGGAGTCCAGAGGAATTGGGCTTTTGGGAGGAAGATTTGCTGCTATGTCTGAAAGACAAATCTTACCCAATTAACTCAGCAGTGAGGTCTCAAAATCTGCTGGAGCTCATCATCCTTCTGCAACAGCTTGGCACCTCCAGGGCTTGCAGTTTATAAAGTCCAGAGAGCACTGTCTGGCTGAACGGCACTAACTATGCAAATGCAAGGGGAGTTATTATCGTTATGGTGCTTTCATGTTCTTACTCAAATCACTGATGCACCTTCTGTGTCCAGCTGACCAAGCAGTATTTCTTGCATTATAGGATTCTGATTCCACTTCCATTGTTAATGTTCATTACTTTCTTAGAGAGCTACAATTTCATTATTAATACATCAGTGTAACAGAGCACAGATTACATAAATGCATTTCTGAGCATTAGCTAAATATTAGTTTTAAGAACAGAATACTCTTCCTATGCCAACAATATGTTCTTTCTAATACAAATACTTTATGGCTACAATTGCAAAAGTACTTGAAAAGGCTTTTATTGTCTTAAAAGGATATATATATATGTATGTATGTATATAAACCTTTACTTATCCTCTTCTTCCAAGGAAAAATCAAAATTTTGAGTTTGAAAGGTGGTTACCATGAATGTTTCAATCTGCTCAATGATAGTATCAGTAAATTTTAAACCTCTTATCTCTATGAGAATCAGAGGGTGAGTTGCCCGTGTCTGATCTGTTTCAGTGGTACAAATGTCAGCTGTGGTGTGGTTGTCTCTAACTTTGGTGGTTTCCCTAGTCCTGGCTAGAGAGCTGATGTTGTTTGAGCTGAGGAGAGTGCCACAGTTGAGCAATAGGAGGAGAGCAAGGTGATGACCATACTCTACTGTCACCACTTCTGGAGCTGAAGCTGGTTGAAAAGCTGATTTAACTGCAAACAGATATTTGGAGCATGGATGTGATGTATCCAAAGTATTTCTTTGCTGTGGTCAAACTTGGGCTGTAGCTGTCTGTGGGACTAGGGAGACTCAGAGCTAGGTTTGGTTGATCCTATTACAATAGCAGTTGAGTTCTTGGAGTGTCTCTGGGAGTTGACCCTCTTGGGAGAGCTGAGGCTAAGCTGTAACACCCACCTCCTGCTCCTGGGCAGCAGCAGGTGCCTCATCCCATGCTGGGGGGGATGTCTCCCTCCTGCTAGCCTTGCACAGGCAGACATTGTGGCCACAGCTGGTTCACCAGGGATCTTCTGTCCTCCATGGATTCCTGGTATTATTTTGGTCCATTATTATGAGATAATCTCCACTTCAGGTCTCATTTTTTGAAATATAGCAAAAGCGGCTGCTTTATAAGAAAGTTCCTGTGCTTTAATATTTCCCTCTCACCCTCTGCTTTCGTGTTTTAGCCTTAAAATTAAACTTGGGAATTATTTGGAGATTGTCTGAGCAGGACTCTTCTCATTCTGTTCAGGGAAGCCTCAATGCTCACACTGCTGAACGCATCAGTTTTAGCACATCATTTTGGAACCTCTTTAAAATGCAAGCTAGTTGTGTTATCTCCTCCAGAGATATTCACAGGACTGATGCTCTGGTGGATTAAGTTATTTTATGCATTGTAAACAATAGGCTGATGGAGCTGAAGTGCTGAGGTCCTTTTTTAATCAGAGGCACCAGATTAACTTGCTTTTAGTCTTTCAGAAACTCACTTACTCTTAATGAGTTTACCATGATATAGGTCCACAAATTTCCTGTCTGGCTTCTTTTGGCACTCTTAGATAAAAATGCCATCTGGAAAGGAGATTTATTGGTTTTGAGACAATGTCCCTTCCTTATCACCTTGTTTTGCTGGTCCTGAGCTCATCCAAGATAGCAGTACTTACCTAGACAGCATCAGTTTGTCAGACACAAATTGTGGAAAAATTAATTTAAAATACCTTGACCTTTCTACCCCACTAAGATAGGATTTCTTTTTTTCTATAGTAAAACCTCAGTAAAACCTCTTGCTAATGTAAACTGCATATATATATATGTATGTATGTATGTATATGAATTCATGTATGTATGCATACAAATAAATAAAAGCTTTAGCCTTTTTCTAGTGTTCTGCTCTGCTTCCACTGTAAACGGTGTCTTAGTTTTGTCATGGAAGCATTTCTGTTTTGCATTTGTATTTATTTTTGCATATTTGTATTTATTGAGAGCTTGGAGCTTCAAATGACATGTCTTGTTGCGTGCTAAGATGCCAATGCCAGCCAGGGGGAGTTCCATGGCACAGTTCTACTTGGAGACCCTTCAGCTCAACACAATTTTCACTATTTAACTCTGTGTATGGCCACCCTAGATAGAGGGATGAGTGCAGCCACTGGGTGAAATTTGACTGAAGCACCACAGATGCTTTCCACAATATCCAGGTGATAAGGACTTCCCCACTCTCCATTTCTGGGGCCTCAGAAAACTATAAAACATCATTTAATCAAGATGGCACCAGAAAAATGCACACAAATACTCACTGCTGCAAATGTCCGGGGCTCTTCCTCACAGCCAAAAACCCAGCAAAAAGAAAAACTTTGAAAAAATTGTAACTGACTATAGGATATGTGATGTGTGCATGCTCACATGTTATGGTAAGGTAATGTGGAGGACAAAGCTGCTGTTAACTCTTTGCACTTGAGCTCTAGCAATAGCACTTAAAATCTGTTCAAGACATTTAAAACAAAACAATCCTGTGTCTTCTTGTAAACTTTCTACAGAAAATGCCTTATCCAGAAATTACATAGGAAACAGGAAATAGAAGTGTTTCTAGTTCTGTGTGTTCCTTTATACTCAACCCCATTGTTGAGGGATGAGTGTATCCCTTTTTTAATCTGCCTGAATTGCATTTGTGGACAGATCTTGGCTGTCACTACTGAGGTGCTGCTTCTTCAGTGATTAAAGAAGCATTGTAAAAAAATTAGTTTGTGTTTTCAGAAATATGTGGGAAAAGACTTATGCATGAATTGGAGATGGACATAGAAATTTGCAGTGATGGTCATAGCAACATTTATTAATTACAATAATAACAAATTATGATAAGTTCTCTATAATTTAGATAACTTTGCTCCATTGCTCATGGATGATTAAACTTGAAGGGACTCCTGGGCATAGAAAACAAGCTCTGCTGGAATTATTTAAATTAACCTAAGCATTTAAAAGGCTGTGCACTTTTAACTGGTGAAATTTATCTTGTGACAATGCAGCCGTCTGCTACGTGGGAACAGAGGGCTGCCTCAAGAAATGTATGTGCTGTGCAAGGAGGGGATATTTCAAATGTGTTTTAAAAACATTGCTTTCTTTTCCTTGAACTTGTGCTTTATTCCCATATATTTGTTTTGCTCCAAGCTCCTAACAGCAAAATGTTCCTCTGATGTACGAGACTGACAGTTAATTGGTTTCAAGGGATGACTTTACAATGATTTTTCATTCCTGTGACTCTTTATAGCTAGAGAGAAGGAAGCTGACACATAAGCAAAATTAATTTTTGCTTCTACCTCTCTGTAAAATTTGTGCTTAATGATCTTGCCTCTTCCTCAGTGCTGTGTTTTTTACTGCAGTGTCCTAATCCAAGCTCTGATCTCACTTTCACTTAGCATCTGAGCTCTGATGAGCTGTCAGCACTTGATGCTGTCCCTTTCACTCTTTAGTCTCTCATTTAAGAGTGGAGTATTTGACTCTCTCAGTGGCTCTAGACATCAGCTAAATTTTTCCAGGACTCTCTTAAATGAATATTTTGTATTTGTTGCCCTGCTAATGGAAGATGTGACAGCCACATTTGCCCTATCCCAGCATGCACAAGGGAAATTATCATCATGTCAAATTACAGCTGCTGACCCTTGCCAGACAATCCCCTGCCTTATCTTATCTATCTACATTTTTTAATGCCATGCTCATCATCGTGGCATCTAAGTGCCTTAAAAGTTTTCCATTGCTTCAGAGGAAAGATGCATTTATGGGTGTGTTAGTGGAAAACTTTCCCTGGTTCTGGCTATTTGGTTGACCTGTGTGTGAACAGGGGTGATAAAGGTTAAAGCAAATTAATACTGAAAAAGTGACCAACCAGTACAGCAACCTTTGACTTGGCAAACTTGATCCTTGTTGATATTTTTTCTAAAATACATTGTGTGGCTTTTACTTCTGGTTATGTTTGGGGATTAGCTGGATTCTGCAGTGCTTCTGGCACTGGTAGTGGAGTGAGGGATCAAGCACTGACACAAGCTCTTGCTCTGTTTTCATGCTCTCACACTGATCTTGGGTCTGGTTTGAAGTATTTGAGCCTTTTTGGTTCCCAAGTAGGTGGCACATTCATTGGAAATAAACCAGCTTGACTTCTGCATTTGAGTTTTATTTTGTACTTCACATTGTAAGGAAGCCTGGTGCAAAGGCTGTCGGATGTTACATAAAACAATTTAAACTAGAAATTGCTGATATGGGAAGAAGTCCACAAGGTATTTCTTCCTTATTAATCACATTTCTGAGCAAAGCCATCATTTTATGTCTCATAAATGTTCTGTTACCTGTTGTATAGAGCTGCTGTTTATTTTTCAACCTGTACCAAAGAGCATAAGAATTTAATATAAGGGTTGAAACCTAAGTGTGTATATAAGCATGTGCTTCTGCATGTTGAGTGCTGCTGGCACCCTTCACAGGGCAGATTTGTATCTCTAGCTCTTTTACTGTCCTCCACTGACTCCAGTTCTGCAGTCTCCAGGGGTCTGGTCTGAAGGCATCCACCTGACTGATGCTAGAGACCAAAGTGTCACTTGCCAAGTACTGCCTTTGTCCCTGAGACATGCCACAGCCCTCAGGATCCTTGTATGGCTCCTGGGATATCAGATTTTGCCTGTGCACTGACTGTGGTTGCTACTGTGCCTTTCCCAGAGGTTTGTGTTGTTGCTGTCTGCTGTGCACTGCTGCTGCCCAGCTCAGTGCTAGGCAGCAGGCTGTGAGCTCTTTAATCCTCTCCTCAAGTCACAGCTGATCCATGGAGATCCCTGTCTGATCTGACAGCTCTCTGTTTTCACCTCTTGACCTAGAGCAGTGTTGGAAAAATTAGTAGGCCAAAAGCAAGCTCACATTATTTTATTATTTGCAGTAATCTGCAGTAGATGATGACTGTGATGTTATTTCCAGGGTTTCTCTATCAGTTGGGGGAGGTGATGCTTTTACTCTTTGGTGATAATTTGGATTGGGGAAGCAGGCGGAGGGTTGATATATTTCAGAAAGATTTTACTATTCTTTCCTACTGATGTAGAGATTTCAAGGCAAATAACAGTAGTAAATGCAGATTCTCAAGTCAAAAGGAGTAGCTGTCTGGCAGTTAGTTCTTCCATCTTGCTAAATCATGTGGAAGGGGAACACAGAGGTGTGTCTTGGTGCCAATGAAAACATTTTAACTTGCTTAACATCTCCCTTAGCTGTACTGCAGGTTGTTCTTTTTTTTTCTGTATTTTAGCATAACAGCAGCTTGCAAACAATGCCAGAGTTTTGTCTACATGTCTCTGCACTGTCAGAGATCAACTTGTTCAGCTGGCATGCTAAAAAAGAAAAAAAATCACAAAGTAACACAAGAAGTAGAGAGCTTAATTTGGCCTGCAGACTGTACTTCAGCCCACTCAAACCGGGTCAGCGTAAAGCAAATAAACTGCAGCCATGTGGGTTCTACTGTGGGAGCTGTTGTGCTGCCTTTGATCTTGGAGAAAGTATGAAACTCCTGGATCTGACTGATCAAAGTTCTCCTTCATGCATCTAATAAAAAGCATACAAGCCGTCCTGTTGAAGTCGGTAGGATGACCCACCCATATGCCTAAATTTGAGACCACACCCCAATGTAGGGATATTTCCATCTCTCTTGGACAACATTGCTTGGACTTCCACTGAGCTGTTCTACAAGAAGAGCAGAAGTTGAGAAGATGCAGAGGGGAAGGGCAAGATTTGATCCAGGTCCTCCTTCAGCTGACATTTTTTGCTACTTCAGGTACAGTTGCTAAAGTGTGTGTGATTGGCTTTGCTGTGTGCTGAAAGATTGCTTCCTCCAAGCTTGTGCTCTAATTTCCTGCCTTGTAATTAGCTCTTCCACATGGTTACCCCAATGTGCACAGCATGCAGTCATATGATGAGCTTATGGCACTGGACATCCTCAGCAGGCTGAATCACAAGGCAGTGCATTAAATCCTGCCCAGCAGACCTGCTAGATGGTAACACAGGCTGATAGGCAGAGGGTAAGGTTGTGGAGAAGCAGCTCCTGAGGGCAGGGACTTGCCTGCATTTGGGCAGTGAGAGATTACCCAGTGTTTTGAGAAGCACGGTGCCTCGTCTGTGCCGGGAGGGTCACAGCAGATGCACCAGCCTGCTGTGCAGGTCCCTCTTGGAGATGCCTGCTGTTGTCTCGGGGCCTCTCGCTGGTCAGAGTGACCCCAAGAAATGTTAGAAAGTCTCTTTTCCCAGCCCGGCGCTTGAAGAAGGAGTCAGAGCTCTTCAATTCTCAGTCTCAAGTTTGTTTATTGTTCCTTATCTATAAAATGTTTTCTCCTGTCCAGCTGAGGTCCACTCAGCATGGCAGTCCAGGCACTCTGCCTGCTCCTAGGGCAGTGTTATGTCTTTATACTAAAAGCTACGTATACAATGTTTACAATTACTTCCCAATACCTATCACCTATGTTAGACAGCGAGCTTCTAATCTAAACCAATCTGTAAGTGCCAACATCACAGCAGAAGATGGAGGCCAAGAAGAAGGAGAGAGGCTGGACACGCCCAGATCCCTTCATCTTGCCCCCTGAACCCCCATTCTAAAAAACCCCAAAATCTACCTTTTCACCCCATGATAAATTCACCATCATTCTACTTAACTGTTGCAGCTTCCAGATCTTCATCTAAGGTTGGTAACTTGCTCCACAGGTCATAATCAAAACCGTAGGCATCTTGGGCTCTGTGCCAGGGTCTCTGAGCCCCCTGGCAGGGGTCTTGGCTGCTCAGGATAGCCAGAGGGATGTCCTGGCTTCCAACATGCTGTCCTGGCACTTGTAGCATGGGGGCTTCTGTAGCAGGCTGGGCTGAGATATCTTTTCCCTCTAATTTCAAGGCAGAACAAAAAGGAAAGAGAGGGATACAGTGCTCAGGAACAATACTGAGCACCTTACACCAGGAAATTGGATTTAGCCATGATGGTTTGTTCTCTGAAGAAACACAGAAAAGTTGCTCCATCTTTACAGGCAGCTCCAGCCTTGGGCAGACACCACCATCACCAGGCATCCCCCTGGCTGCTCACTGCTCCTTCTCCCTGATGGTGTGGCTGACCCTGGGGTTTGGGGTCACTGCAATTCCCTTCCCACTCATGAAAGTCACTGGGCAGCACTCACCTTTGTTTTCCACTCCATTATGCCTCAAAGGCCAAGCTTTCATCTGGAGCAAATTTGCACCTCTCTGCTGACTGCAGTGAAAGGCTGTTGAGAAGCCTATGAGAAAAAATGGGGGTATATGCTGGGATTTTGTCAAATCTGGCTTGGGCTGATTTACACTGCTTTGTCTGCACAGACCAAAACAGACAGTTTGACTTCAGGTTTCACAATAAAGATTTACCCTTTCTTTGAGTACCTGCAGCTCTCAATTAAAATCTTAACTTGAAGAGATAGATTTGATTTCATTGGATCTGACTCTTCAAATCCTTTTGTGCATTTTTTTTGTTTATAAGGTTTTATTTTAAAGCCCTCGTTTTCTAAAGTGGTGCTTAGTGTCTTGTTGCTTTCATGTCAAAACCACTGGGAGCAAGGTGAACTCCTTCCTAGAGCCATGGCAACAGAGGAGCTCATAAACACTAAGGTCAATCCCAAACTTTTGAATTATGTCAGATAAGCCTCTTGATGAGAGGAATGAAGAAGAGAGAAGAATCTACTTGAAAATGCCAAAATAGATGTAGTAAGCACCTCATAGTGTTATTTTAATGTATTTCAAATGTTTCCAATATATTTTACGAAAGATTGCTTGAGGGTTAGGTACTTGTGGAAGGATGAATAAGGGTTTTTCAGTGGCAAGAGATTTGTACCACAACAGGCAGCTCTTATGGCCATTCAAAGGAACCAAGGTTCATGTCTAAGTCATGATTAATCAAGAGGCATCCATGATCAAATCTAATGCATCCTATCAATACCTTATTTTAACCCTGTTGATTGTTGAGGGACTGAGCCATGTGTTGTGTCCATCTGCCTCATGCTGTGTGTTGCAGTGCCACCAGGAGCTGCTCAAGGCTGTCCTGAGTACCAGCGGTGAACTACCAGCTCCTGGAAACACCACACAATGCTGCAAGCCCTGGTGGAGTCAGGACGTCTGTCAGGGCTGGGGCTCGCAGCTCCCCTGCCTGGGAATGGCTTTGTGAGCCTCATGGCTGCTGGGGCCAGGGACTTGAATGGGCATCCCTTGGGGGTTTTGGTGGGTGATTCAGTGTAGCTCAGACCAAGTAATTTCTTTGTCTTGTGAATATGGTGATCCTTGTTTTTTCCTCAGCATGCCATGTGCCCTTGGGTATCTAATAGGTCATTTTAAGTCCCAGGCAATGGGTTTTAGAGCCACATTATAATACAGAATAATTGTGACTCCTTGCAGTAAACACCAACAATCTTCCTCTTGCCTTGCTCCAGTCACAGGAGCTACAACCAGAGTGTGAGGACAACTTCCCTGCCTATGTTTCCAGCCCTGGTTGCCTTGTTCTGTGCATATCTCACCTGTTCAAGTATGACACATCTCTGACAAAAACCCCCATGGAGGAAAGAGTCCCCCCACCCTTCGCTGTCCTTTTTGTGTTGCCTGCTCTGGATATTTGTTTGCAGAGAGCTTAAATCAACTCTCCTTACTGCCTTAGACTAAGCAGACTAATAGACTCTTTCAACACCTCTGTAGCGCTGCCCGCTGTCGTAATCATTCAGCGGTCACAGCTCTCTGCAAACAGCAGCCCTGAACTCGCTGTTCAATTACCAGTTTATTATTCTAAGACGTCTGGGGAGTGGAGTGGTGAGAGCCATATGCCAATACGGCTGTGGGCTGCTTGTGAAGTTCCTCATGGGACGTGGAGAGCCAAGCCAGGGGTCTGAGCAGTTCTCTTAGGCTGGTGACTGACAGCATCTGACACAGGCTTAAAATAACCTGCCCCAGAAAAGAAAACATGTCTATCTCCAAGTGAATTTATAGTATGTGAAAGCAGCTCAGAGGTGGGTGTTTGTGTTTGGGAGTCAAGGCTATGTTGACTTGCCTTGCTGACCTACTGTTTCAAGGTGTGCTGACCTGCCAGGACTCCCTGTCTTTAGCAGTGCTGGTTCAGCAAGCTTGCAGGCAAGTCTCCTTCCAGTACTGAAGAGCTTGGTTGCTTTGGGATTTGGTGAAGCCACCATGGAATAACCTATTTTTTGCTGAAATTCACAAATGAAGCGGGAACTAATCCTCAATTTGGGCTGGTGAAAACCAAGTCTTTCCTGGTGCTGACACAATGGCCTCTGGCTAGAGAGGGTCTCACGCTGTAACACTTGTTCTGGGCTGGTTCCCGCAGTGATCCTTGGAGGAAAGCTGGGGCACATTGACTGAAATAACAAGAACCAATCATCATGAAAACACATCTGCTGGGTTCAGTGTGTGTGCTTTGTAAAGGGTGGCTGCTATTGGACAGCTCAAACTCTTCTGTGGCACAAGAAAACTGAGTTTCCTTGAAATATTCAGTTATGCCAAGAAAAAAAAAAACATAGTGGATTTCTCTGTGGTCCCAGAAATCTGAGGAAGCCTCCCAAAACTTAATATCTACTCATGAAGCATCCATATAAAATAATTTATCTTCTTATGACTGGCTTGTCAAACAAGAATTTCTTCCAAAATTCTTCCATTCACTAACTTCCTCAACTATGTTTTATTTTTTTTCCCTTTTGTCTACACTCTCTAATCTCCCTCTGAAATTCCGTACATTCTAAATGCATGCTGAGGGTGTCCATGCCAGCTTAGCAAGAGGAAAGTTTTATTGGAAGTTGTCTTCTGAGCTGCTGGAATCCAAAGCAAAACTAGAAATTGCCATTTCTATTTGCCAAGATGCAGACTCATTCCTCCTCTTAGCAGGAAGGCATCCAAGAGATAAGGAAGTTAAATCAGATGAGCGTGTATATTTTAACATATCTAAAATCCTGCTTCTGCTATTATGCCTCATTCCTTGCTATTGTTGACTTGTGAAAAAGATAAATCTACCAACAGTAAAATCCTTCTGGTAGCTTGCTTATTCCAAATTTCTCTCTTGTGCTGCAGCTTAAGCATTAGAAACAATTTTCTCATGAGACAGCTTACTTTGTGTGATGGCGGTTGCTGCTGGTCCCTGTGGGCAACAAGCTGGTTGGTAAAGTATCCATGTTTTATTTGTCAACAACCAGAGTGCTAGTGGAAAACAAGGACAAGTAGGCATTTCAGAATCTGACTAGGGAAATTCCACTTCATCCCTTCATATTCCAAAAGCATCTAATGCCAATATTTTGTTTTGGGAGCAGGGTTGACTCTAGCAGCATAGTGCTACAGATCCACCCAACAGGGTAGAGATGGAAAAATGAGTTTTGGCAGGAGGAGAGAACTGTTGAGGAATGACTGCTCTGATGGGAGATTAAGGATAATACAGGTTCTGTTGATTGCAGGAGTCCAGTTATTTAGGGACTTCATCAAGAAGATGAAGGAAAGAAGGTAAAAGAAAAACCTATGGAGAGATTTAGTTAATGTTGTCTAATAAAAAAGAAAAAAAAAGCCACGTGGAAACACAGAGAGAGCCAAAATAGAAAAAGATGCAGATGATTAGGAAAAAATACCTATATATACACCTATATACTTCCATGGTATGCAGAGTCCAAATTTCTTTGGTGCTTTCTGACCCCAAGCATCTTGGAAGATACTGAGGATTCAGCTGGAGTTGTCACAGCTCTGTTGCCTGCTGGTGGATAGGGTAAGGTACCATCTTGCAGAGAGTGGGGGGCCAGTAGGTTTATCTGACATGATTTTTGGTCATGAGTGTCTAGGTATAAATCAAGCAACATGATATCAATTTACGGATTTCCTACCTAAACTAAAGCATTGCTGCATTTGGACTTTCAGTAGCATGGCTCTGTAAGAATACAGATCTGTACCAGATCTGCACACAAATTTTAGAAGTTTTATGAGGAAAAAACCCCTAAGGATACTTGGGAAATCTAAAACCCCCAAGCTTTGATTCAGAGCTATGTAAAAAAGAGCTACTGAAAACTATGATGTTGTTAACCATCTTGTTCTCATAAAGCTTCAGTGGAACCTTGCTTTCTGAGTAGGTTTGGAGATGTCAGGTAGATGAAGTGAGAAAGTAGCATTTTCTACCTCAAAAAGTGGAATAAATGTAAGTAGAATGAATGTTGGCAAATGTTGAAAAGTCTTCCTTGATATGCAATGAGGCTGTATTAATGGATGTGCAAACATACAGTAGTTTGTTTTACAGTAGTTTTCATTAAATGTATGATATGCACCTGTATCTGTTTATGTGCCCTAATGTAAACAAGAGGACACACAAAACCATAAGCACTGTGTAATGTTAATGGAGAAACATACTTCTAGAGACCTCAGCAAGAGGAACTGCAGTGCTAATCCTACTTTTTACTGCCTGAGCAGAGATGTTAACTGGAAAGAACTCGCCTGGCATGGCTTTGCAGAGCCTGGATGCAACTTGCTCTTCTGAACTGTGAATGTCAGCAAAGTGCAGGGGCTGCATTTATTCAGCAGTACCATTTAATAGCACAGTGTGCTTTAAGGAATGTGTCTTCCCTTCAAGGCTCTGGTAGGGAATCAGTATTTTGTGCACTGCACATCTGACTCTTGATGTTATTATTTTACATGGAAACAGGGCTGGAGTCCCAGGTTACTCATAGCGTGGCAATGAAACCGAGCACTTGCACAAAGGCAGAGGTTTGGGTCATATTCAGAAGGTGCAGGATGCAAGATATGACATTATCCCCTTCATTTGTATTTCACTGTGGTGTGGATGACGGAAAGCAACAAGTTTCCTTCACATATTACAGAGGTACCTCTGGCTTAGTTGCAGAATAATTTAATTGCTTTTTCACTTTGCATCATTTGAGGAAGCTGCAGATTGCATCCTTGGAACCAGTAGTGAGCATCCAACCTCCATTCACTTGCTTCTTCTCGTTTAGCCATTCCTGTTTAAAAGGAAGTAGCCAGCAAAGTGCATCTGTGTGTGCAGATCCCCCTTCTTTGGAGGAATTACATTGGGGATGAATTATTCTCATTGTGATTGCTTGGAAGGACTCAAAGGGTGTCTCCTATCACATCTTGTGGCTACCACCTTTGGCCAATATTAATCATATTCCTGTACAGTCAGCAAATTCTTTGGGAGGAAAGAATCTGCCCTTAGTTCCCATGCATATTACAAAGGGTGTTTTCGGCAGTGTGCAACTGTAATCAGTGGAGCTCAGCTTGGCAATTTTAATCCCCTGCTGTCTAGTTTGGGGCTGCTTGTTATGCAGCCAGCATTCACTCAACATAATGGTTGCTACCTGCCAATGTGCTTTGAGGGATATTGTTAGCATTAAATTTGCCATTTACATTTTCATGTTTGACATAATTGAGGAATGAATGCTCTTATGAAAATTAAACTTGTGGTCCTCCTGGACTACTGTAACCCTGTTAAAATGTAATGCGATTCTTGATGCGTCTTCTTTAGGTTTTTATTAAATAGAATATCCGTATGACTAATTCCCCTGGCCTAAATGTAGGCTGGGAAGGAACATTATTGATAGGGCTGAGCACAAATGGCCCTCTATACTCAGCCTCTAATGGCCTAATAATGCATTATACTTGAATCACAAATACTTTGAGTTGTAGTGCTTATTGCCATTATTGAAAACACCTGGATGCTCCATTCATCAAGGTTACATCAAAATGGGCCCATTTGTTTATTAGTCTGTCAGTAAACATCTTTATTTAGTTTCATGTTCCTCTCCTCTCAGTAACATCAGAGAGGACAAGACCATGTAGTGCATCTTTCTGTGGTTTGCCATTATTAGTTTTCCCTGAAAAAGAAAGATAATTAAAAGTTTGGATGGCTTCATGAAATAAACATTTTTCTTGGAAATTGTTCTTTTTTTCCTTTCCCTTTTAGAAAAGAAGGTTAAAGAAAAGCTATTGGATATGCAGTCAGGATGACCAAATTGCAAAACAGGCAGATTTGCCAGACTAAGATTTTAATGCATGTTTTATGGCCAGCAGCCTCCGGAATATTTTTGTCCCACTGCTACAGCTCTGCTCTGCCTGGAGGAGTTTGCTGTGCTGGGAAGATGCTAAGGGACAGACAGGTGTGGCTGCTGGGTATCGCTGGTGTTCACAGCCAGGCATCTTGCATGGAGAAACCTATGCCCAGGCAGGCATTTTGGGTTTGGAGCTACCATGTACCTCTGTCCATCAACAGACACCCTAGTTCATTGCAGGCATGTCCCTTTAGAGCTTTTGCCCCTCTTCTTTCCCCCTAGCAAAAGGATGAATTAATTTAGGTTTGCCAAGTGCTTTTATGCTGGCTAGGGCTGAGGAAGGAGGCCCCATTTTCCATCCAAAGAGGAAAGGGTGTTGAAATATTTTGGCCCTGTAAAACCCCATCTCTTTCAGGCTAGCTGAAATATTTTTTCTTTGTCAGAAAATGTTAGCTTTGACTATTTATACAGGTTTTCTTCTGAAAGGAGAAACTTTAAATATGACATTTTTGACTTCCATTTCAAAACAGAGAAAAGATCAACACTTGAAAGTTAAAAGTTTCTTCCTTTCTTGTTTTTTTAAACAATGTTTTGCTTTGACATTTCCCAATCAAAATTCTCCAGATTCTTCAATTCTGAAGAGATAGTAGCTGGAAATCTGATGCAGAGCAGACAGCTCCAACACCACTTTGGATATGAACCAAGCTTCAATTGAACCAGAGGTTTCCTTAGTTAAAGCTGGAGGAAAGATATTATTCTTGAGGGTACTGAATTATCCAGTGTTTGATGCCATACATGAAGCATTTGTACCTTGGCTGTAAAGATAGGCACTCTTGTCAGTGTGTTTGGCATTTATATTTATGAATTTAATTATACCTCCTCAGTCCTGCTCCTTGTTGCTTAAGTAATCTCTCTTTTATGCTCTGTCCCATGAAACCTAGTCTGCTCCCAGATCTGTGGTTGTGCTGTGGCTTCTGCTGCCCTGCTGCAGTGCTGGTGATCAGACCCACAAGGCAAAACTTCTGGGGGAGGGGGGCATGGAAAAGCTACACTGTGTGTGTCAGTCAGTGGATTATGTGAAACATTAGAAGACAGAGTTCCTGCCAGCTTATCTGGTCCATTTTCCGAGCAACCTGAAGAATATGACTGACCCAAATGGGGGTCACAGTATGGACTGGATAGAAAACAACTCAGTTTTAACTTCTGAATTTTTTGTCCTTGCCATCCTAGACAGGCAGCAAGGAAGAGTTAATATGTCTGTGGTCTGCTTGCAGAGGGTTGGTTGCTATTATAGCTCAGTGTGTGACTGCACTGATTTCAGATCGTGTTCCTGCTGCTGGTAGTAATGAATTGCTATAGTTGGTGTTTGAGGTGTTCCAAAATACCAGGGCAGGTCAATGGCTGCTTTTGATGTATAAAAAACCATCACTTTTGTGCTATCAAGGACAACTTTACTGCCCTTTTCACCTGTGGACTCTTCAGACACAGACAAGAAGCAGCACTAAACCTGAATCTCAGCTTCAGATTGTTGCTTGTGGTGCATTCCCCAGTGCATCACTCTCCAGTGAGAGAACAGGAATCAGAATTGCAGGGGCATGATAGCTGCAGTTTAAAGGGATTGGCACTGAAATGTCCAATGTTGTGGTCTGCTGATGGCTTGGATCATGGCTGGAATGGGATACTGTCAGTTAGCAAAACTATTTGGCAATTTTGGCAAGATCTCCTTGAATTTACTCCCTTCCTGGATTCAAAGGAAAACAAAGAAAGGAGTAATAGCCTTTTCTTCCCTCATCAGGGAAATACCAATGTGTTCATGACAGCAAATAAAGGGAATGCTGAGCAGGGAAAGGCCGATGTTCAGTTTCATGTGGGGTTTGGAATTGCATGTGAGCTAAGGCACTGGTCCACACTTCAGGTCAAGAAAGAAACATGGGGTTAGCCTATGGTCTGGAGCCATGGAATACAGATTATGCCATATATGGATACAGGGTGATTTCAATCTGACAGAAGTGGGACAACCTGAAAGGTGTTAGCTGATGATACCAAAATTATTAGTTCCTCCCTCTTACACCCTCTTGATCTTGCTACACAGTGCTTCTGGAGGACTGTTGCAGACCTAATTTCTCTCTTCAGACTCATGCTTCATGTCCATCCAACTTGAATCCTGGCAAGATACATTTCCTGGATGATCTTACTCTTTTGTTGCTGTATGCTTTATTTTTCCCGGAGTATAGGAGGATACAGCACAGAGCAGGTAGAGCAGCCAGACAGCTTATTCAGTGTGGAATAATGCTGACAATCTACAACAGACCTGAGTACATTTGGGCTATTATCTTATTTTTGCAAAATGTGTAATTTTGTTCAGAGCATGGGAAGAGAATTAGAAATTGAAACACTAAAATCCTTAAAATTTATTGAAATAAAAACCTTGCTCTGAACCCAAGTAAGAAAAAATTATATTAGTATTGGCTTCCTCAATGCTCACATCTATTGAGTTTCTTTGATTATTAAGAGAAGTGATGAATACTTGCAAACTAATCCATCTCTAAATCAATCTTCTTGTACAGTCATTCAGGATCAGGGAGCATAAGTTCATGATGTTGGAAGAGAGAATGATATGGCAAGATATGAGGCAAGTGGTGCCACGGAGCAGTAAACACATCTGAAACACCTGCTATCAATTACTGCTATTTTTGCAGTGATCAGTTTCACGGGAAGGATTTGGAGACAGGAGCAAGGGAGATTAGAGGTCTTCAACCATAAGTGGGAGAACAGAGAGTAAATTAGTATTTGTATTTAAAGAGAGACAGGCTGGATATGAACACAAAAGTGGCACACAGATCTTAGATTTAGAGCCAGCCTTGCAAAAATTGTGTGAGCACTTGAGTCAGAATTCTCATGCCCTAGTGTAGGTTTGATTTTTACAACATGGCTCTGCTTAATCGCTGAAGCAAGAAAAAGGTGTTGAATCTCTCCATATGCAGAAACTTGCCATCTTCTCCTCTAATTTGAAGGTATTGGAAATCTTTAATAGCCTCAGATTTTAACCCAGAAGTTCACAGATACATAGAAATTGTTTCTGGGTAGGTGGAAACACCCATCAGTCTGAGAGGCAAACAACCTAAACCTGAACAGATCATGTAAGTTATTTTACCTTCATATGTGCACATAAACTGGGCAGGGTGCTGATGACTAACTGTTCTTTCAAGATGTAAACACCAGAGAGTCTGGTCTCTTTCTTGTTTGTATTCAAGCTGATAGTAAAAGTATTCACCCAGAAAATAGGAGGTCAGAGGTTCCTGGCCCAGGGTTCCAGGGAGGTCTGCTTTCCAGCTGGATTCTCAGCCTGGTGCTGCCTCCTCTGAGTCAGTACCTGTGAGTTGGGTGCGGTGCTTTCCTTGCTGGATGCTTGCCTAGCTGGATGCTCTGGCTGGTGATGAAGCTCCAGCCTACTGGAGTGCCTCCTGAGCAGCAGGGCCCTGAGCCTCACTCACCTTCCCTGCCCAATTCACATCCACGTGTCAGGAGAGGGCCAGAACATGCAGCTTACAAGGTTTCTAGGGGCAGTCATCCTCTGCTTTTGGTTTGCTTTTGAGTACAGTGCACCCACTGATCTGGAGGTAAAACAGGACCATGACCTGGTGCTCAGAGACTTAATCTTGGCTTGTGCTGACTATGAAGGCTCCTTAGGTTAAAAAAGCCCTGAAAGAAAATCAGGCACTGTGCTACCACCTTCCTGCTGGTTGCATCCTTCAAGAAAGCAGTGAACTGGGCTGTTTCTGCCCAAAGCATCATCTGGGACACCTGAGCTAGGGGAAACGTGCAAGGCATCCTTGTGTTTTGTTCTGGCTGAGGATGGGGAACCAAATCCCCGGGTTTTGGGCACAAGAGAGTTACTGTATATCCTGATGCTCTAAGTCCAAGAGGAATGTGAGGCAAGCATTCTGCCTTCAGTCTTGACCATGGAGGCTAAAGCTGATGGCTGTTTTACCTGTCGTTTGTGACGGGCTCTGACGCCACCTTTGAGCGATGACCTCGAGCAGGCAGCTTAAGATGATGTCAAAAGACTCTCCAGGGAGGCACAGGTGCGGCTCGGATGTGCCCATGTTGGTGGTACGCAGGTTCTGCAGAGCCCTAGGGACTCAGAGAGCTGATGCCGGGAGGCTCCGGAGGGATGGGGGTACGCAAGTTCTGCAGAGCCCTAGGGACTCAGCTGATGCCAGGAGATTCCCGAGGGACGGGGCGGCAGTTCCCGCCGTCAGCGCTAGGTGGCGATAACCCCCCGGCGGAGACTGATCCTCGAGCACCGAAGCCAGCGGGGATGCGGAACGCGGGATGCAGGATGCTCCCTCCACCAGGCCGGGGGGATGCGGCGGGCGGGGCAGCCCGCATCTCCTGGGAGGAAAAAAAAAACCAAAACCAAACAAGCCAACTGACTGCGTCACTACTACTCGATCAGATCAAACTTCAGTAAGTGAGGGGTTTAAAAATTGCTTTTCCTTCAGTTACCTCGGGCTAGAAGGCATCTGGTTTGGCACAGGCGACTGTAGCGAATAAAATTAAAATTGATTGAGTGCAAATGTTTTAATTGTATGATGTTTTCTCATTGATAATCTCAGTAAGCTAATTTAATTAAGGATAATGGGAACATGTTTGGGGACATTTAGGACCCATTCAGACATAATGGGTTCAAAATGTCTCAGCAGAACCAAATCACAGGGGTTCACTGACAATGCTTCCCCTGTGTCCAGGGTGACCATAAGCCATACTGTGCTTACTGCTGGGTTCATGCCACAGGAAAGTGGCTCCCCAGTTTGTCTGACAATAACTGTGTGTGGGGATACCCACATGTGTCTGTATTTCCAGGGCAGCAGCCTCTCTTCCAGTTCCCTCAAAACTTCATTGAGGTTCAGCTGTGTTCCTCCCCTTACTATTTCATTTGACAGCCTCGCATCATTGTTGGCCCCACCAAGTCCTGAGACTTTCTGCTCACACTGCTCCTGCCCAGGCTCCCACAGCACAGGGGAAGAGCCAGGTGAGGGCTGTTCTGGCAACCATGGGACTAATTTCTATCCCCTTATCTGAATATGATCTTAGTATGAAAAAATTGACACTTCCTTTACATAGTCTCTCAGCTTTTATTTTCAGCTCACATTTTTCAGGGAAGTTTGTTGTTTTGGTTTGATTTTGGTTTGCTTTTCTTAACTTTTAAATTGGCTGATGTATCTGTGTATTTAATAATCTTCAATGGACCTTTTTTTCCCCAGTACACACAAGGATTAAATCATTATATCTCAATAATTTTCAGACAAGTATTTCCATAGTTCAGTGTGAGAAATCTGTGATGGGTTCAACCCTCTTCAAGACCGACTGAAGGTGGCCAAAGAAAAGGAAGGCATTACAATACTGAGTCCCCTCTCTAAGGATTTTGTATGATCTTATTGAAAATATTATTCTGGATCCTGGTAGCAAAGTTTTGCATAATGTTTTTCTCATGCAGCAGTTCATTTTGCAGCCCTCAGTTTCTTTGGAAAGCCCCTTTCCAGCCCCACACTGGCTGTAGTCCTAGACTTTCTGTTAGCCCAAACCCAAATCCTAGGCTATTTCATGAGCCAGGACACTAACTCACTAAAAACAAATGAGAGTGCCAGTATGAGCTCTTAATTATCTTTTGGGATACTTTTGCAGGCACTTCAGCACTGTTGCTGGTAGTTTATTCACTAGGAACCCTAATCCTTAATTTCAGCTGTCTGTAGGCCAGTTTGCCCCACTTCATCTCCTTCATCCCAAACTCTCCCTATATCTCAGATGAAGATCCTAACCTCAGCTCTTCCTTTCTTTTGTGTGTCTCTTACATTCCATCCCTTCCCAGGCTCAGGTGCAGGTTTTACCATTCTAACATTAACCCATTCCTATTTCCTACTTTGAAATATTCAATGAAAATCTCTTCAAATATACGGGGACCTTTTTGTCCTAGGAAACAGTAATGAAAGTTCAATGACTATTCAGTTTGGAGACATCTTGCTAAGCCATGCCTTGCTAAGTAATATTTTGGTGAAGGCCCTGCCTTTTCTCAACAGATCATTTGTTCAGATGCAGTATATTTTATGTGACAGTTAGGTTAAAATTTCATTCGAGTGGGGAGGAAGTGAATTAGCCTGCTAGTAAATATGGGAAGAATAATCCAAGCTTTCCCACACAAGGAGCAAAATATCCAGTGGAGCCTTTGGTGTGGCCTGGAGTGTTCAGGGAGAAGTGTGTGACCCAATGTCGGTCAGCAGCAGGTGGCCTCTGGCAGTGGCGATTCAGCAGTCTGGTTTCATCTCCTTTGGGTCAGCCATAAATCTCAGTGACCTGTGAGGAGAAAACTAGATAGAAGTGCACCACATTAGCAGCTGAGGACAGAAAATCAATAGAAAGTCCTAGTATACTGGCAAACGAGTAACTGTCTAGAAATACAGTATTTTTTTCCTTGGTGCTCTCAGGAAATGTTGATATTTCAATAAACTCTGAGAACAAACTACGAAAAAAATGGGGGAGAGAAGTCTGGCCTGGAGTCTCAACAGACAAAAGTGGTGCTGTGATTTGAATGTATCAACTGTGATTTGAATTCATCTCATTATGTAGTCTGATCTAAATATGATTTATGTATCTGATCAACAACTAGCATGACTTTCTGTATACATTAAGATTATACTAACTGGAAGAGAGCACATAAAGCCTGAATTGCCTTCAGGGAGCTCCTCAAACTTGTATGTTTTCCTTAGAGAACAATATGACTAATTGAATGAGATCTAGTGTTTAAGAATTACATTGTCCATAGACCGTCAAAGTCCATGATTTGCACAGGAATTTTTTTTCTTTTTCCCTTGTAGCCTGAGCAGGAATCTCTAAGTATTGGAACAAAAAAAAAAAAGTGACTTTTTGATAGGCTTATACCAAAGTATATTAGGACAAAGGGTTGATCTCTACTCATGACACCAAAAAAAATTTCAGGAAATTTCTTTGATCAGGAAGACAGACCAGTCAAAACAGATCAAGAATTGTTGCTTGCATACACAGGCACCGGTGTTATTTAATTTTACTCTTAAGAATTGCTGTAACTTAGTCACAGAAGTGGCATTTAGGTGTCCCATGCAGACCCATTTGACACCAATAGGTGTCTAATTCTCCCATTTTGCCTGAAGTGAGTTTTGGTTCAAGGCACCAGGGAAACACAAAACCCTAAAGGAAATGTTGTGCCATAAACCTGCTGTCAAAGTCATATGGAACAAAGCTTAAACTAAATGTGAAGTTCCCATCCTGGCTAGCAGGCACTACTTGAGTGTGAAATAAGTCCTGGATTGCTCTGCTCACCCAGCTGTTCAGTGGGACAAGGTAGTAGAGAAGTGCATCTCCCCATCCTAAAGTCTGCCTGAGCTGTAGCACTAAAATTATAAAGTGCTGCATCCACACAGACTCGCATACTTTGGGAAAGGTGTACTCATTCATCCCAGCTGAGTTTCAGTCCTTTTAAGTATGCTTAGCAATCAGCATTTGTCCCTATGGACTTGGCTTTGTGGATTTCCACTGAGCACAGTGACTGGTGTGGCAAGGAAAGTGCCTGGTAGGCAAATGTTGTATGTCTAGATCCTTACTGTGCCACTTTGTGTTAACATACTCAGAAGAGGGGAATCCTGGAGGAGAATCCTGTTGAGAGAACTCTTGGAGAAACCTCCCCTCATGCCTTTATGACTTCTCTTTCTCTCTTTGCCCCTCAAGGAGAGGGCCAATGAGGATCTGGCAGTCCTGCCGAGCTCACAACAAATTTGGTGTATGGAGCCAGACGTGAGATCCGGCTGCAACATAGAGGGGTCTCCTCAGGGCTGTGCAGTGGAATTGCCAGCAATGAAAGTTAGACTTATATGTCAGACCAAAGAGCTCACTGGGTATTTTGAAAAACCTGAGACTCTGAGCCAGAGAGAGCCATTATGTGGGCCAGTCATGGAGAAGCAGAAAATATTGTCTCCCAATTTCTTCCCCCAGCACTGGCAACCTTCCCTGTGGGTAAGGCTGTGAGTAAATTTCCCCTTCTGCTTTTACACAAAGCATGAATTTGGAGAGCATGACTTGGGCTTGCAGAGCTCAGGGTACAGGGAAGAATTTAAGTTTAAGGTGGAAGATGGGAAACCCTGCAGATCTCTCCCCCACAGATTCCTTCATTTATTTCTACTCTTACTAGAAGAGCCTGAGAGAAAATTTTATATGAGGTAAACACACATTTTTGCCCTATCTGTGGGCTCCACTATGTTTTCTTGGAGATGAGCTGTTAATAGGCATGGGAGTTTATCCAAGAGCTTTTATCTGGTGCAGATAATCCCTTAGATTACTTCTTTCCTCTCCTTCTCTTACAAGAAAGTATCCTTGAGACAAGTCTCTTTCCTGCACTTATCCCAAGTGTACACTTATGCTCTTATGAAGACAATGTGCCTTGTAATTTACTTCAATTTTTATGTTTCTTCCTTTTTATTTTCTAATTTAGCTGATTAACCACATACTTGTTTTATCTTCCCATTACCTAAAGGAGTTACGTATTCTTCTCGTAGAAATTCAGAGTCAAGTATCAAGCCTGTCTGCTGTGAGTTTCTCCCAGCATAAATATTTTACAATCAGCTGAAAATGTCACAGCATCCTATAAAAATGAGAAATTTAAATTAGGTTTCTATTTATCCCTTTAGGAAAAAAGTAACAGTCAAGGGAAGTTGGATGCCTTAACCAAGTTTAGGATACTGAGTGAAACAGCTGTTGGTATTTAATATTGCTTTATTGACTTCTTTCACTCATTTGTGCCTTTGAAGCCCACTGACCTTTTCTCCAGTGGAGATTTCTGGCCATGAAATAATATTGTGGTGACTAAAATAGCTGCTGCTCACTTTTATCAGAGAACAGGAACAAAAAGGACTTAAATGCTAGTGTAAAGAGCTCAGTGATTAACCTATTTGCCAAACCTTACACAAGTGCACTTCTTTCAGCCATGGCTCTTTACAAGATCTGATTTTGCACCATATTTCCACAAAACATCTTCTTCTTTTCCAGGTACCATTCCTCTTTTAGAGATCCTTGCTTGTCTTCTAACATCTGAATCTTCCTTGCTTGCAGTGTTCTTCCTCCACAACTCACTCCCCTTTTTGTTAGTCCCAGAGGCTCTCTTCCCACTTCCCTCTTTCCCCTCTTCCCTCTTTAGGAGAACCGATTTTAACCAAGAGGGGTAATAGCAGGAATGCTAGAGTGCCATCCTGACAGGGGAGATCCTCTGCCTTCTGCCCACTGAGACTGAGTGACTGGGGCTGAGTGGGTGGCAAAGCAAAGAGATGGGGTTAAAACTGTACTTTTACTTGTATGAGGAAAGGAATAAATGTGAGTTGAAGCAAAACTTTTCCATAGTCCTAAAGGATGTGTCTTCAAAGGTAGATGGGGTGGATTGCTTAGCAAGGACTCTCTGCAAAGAGTTCAGCAGATGCCTGGGCAAATGCTTTAGAGTAGACACAGCTCCTAGATAGTTAAAATTAACAGAAACATATCTCACTCTGTATGTATACACAAAAAGAACAGCCCTTGTCTGGGAGAGCTTACAGTCCCTGCCTAATTGATTGCCATGTGTTTTTCATTTAAACTCATTGTTAAAACAGAAGAAAGAGCAACGAAATATTTTCAAAAATGTTTCAAAATATCTTGCATTAGTTTTGTCTTCAGATACAATTGGCCAGGGAGAGTGGTAGGCCCAAGTTGTCCTGTGCTAGCAGGGCTCCAGACAACTCATATGCATGATACTCCTTTCTTACCCTGGCACACCATCCAGCTGCCACTGGGGTCAACAGCCACCAAATGAGGGGTCATTGCTTGGTATCTCCTCTGTGTGTGATATCTGAACCAGATGGAAGCTGTAAAGTACAAGGCACAACCACTGTTCTTTTTGACACAGAAATGAGACTATCTAGGCCAAAGGAAATCTTTTCTACCCACAAAAGTCCTAGTTTCCTATATTATGACCTAAATCAACAATATTAAAACTCAAAGCTATACTGTTACACTGATGACTTTTTTCCATTGACTGTACAGTTCAGTCAGTACCTATAAAATTGCAGAATGCATTTAAAGTAATTCAATTAGATTTAATTGAATTAAAACTATTATTAAATTCCGCCAAAGGTAAGTCTGTATAATTTTTTTCTAATAACTCAAAAAGCTCGAGTCTGGATGAGTTTAAAATAATAATCCTACAAGAGAATGATTGAATAAGTAAGAACATACAAACATTTAGAAGTCCAACTAGATATGAAACTGGACTTTATATATCGCATAAATCAGTCATTACAGAAATGGAAATCAATTAGGGTGGGTTTGCTCAACCTAATTTTTGCTCTGCTTTTAAGTATTTAAAGAAAGATTGATTTCATGCCATTTAATTGGCTTAATCCAGCTAAGTGTGGAGGTTCCTGTGTTAACATTAAAACCCCCATTTTTTATCATCTGGCCATGGGGAAAGTCTTAGAGCTCTTTCCCAAAGCTGTAGCAATCCCTGACAATGAAGACCTTGCATTTACTACTGTAGCATTTTAAGCTACAGTTTTTTAAGTCTTCCAGATACCCCGAGCCAATCCTGCACTGTTTTCAGCCAAGTCTTCTTTTCCTTCCTTTCTGTCTCTCCAGTTGCAGACATGTAGTGGCCCAGTCAAACAATAGGAAAATCAATTAAGAAGATTTCAGCCCCAAGATCTTTTTCCATGGAGGCAAAAAGGCAATAAGGAGCCATTCCCTGTGGTGTTGGTGACACTTCAAACTTGCATCTACTGGTTGCTTTTGTTACAAGCAGGGGACTGTACACACACCATTAATACCAAAAAAAATGCCAGTCATTTCTGTTTTCCCTTGTACAGCAGGAAGGATAAGTTGTTTTACATCTTCTGTAGCTGGCTATGTTAGGTACAGCTTGGATGTCTCTGATATAGCAAGGGCATGTTCAGGTAACTGAGGGGCAGAGTGCTGATAGAAAGGAGCTGGGAATCCTTGGTGTGGGACTGCAGCCTCAGATGTTGCACTAGTTTTGTCTAGTAGCCTGTTTTGTCTTGTAGCCTGTCTCCTGGGTAGGTGTGCAAGGTGCGTACCAGTAAAAGGCTCTTCCAGCCATTATTAGTAACTGGAATGTGAGGAGGTAGTCACTGGGAAACTAAGTTAGTTGTAGCTTTGCTTGGATGCTCATGGAGATGATTTGCTAGAAACTATGAAAGAGAGCCTGAGACACCTGATTAAAAAAACTTCTATTATACAGAATATATTTCTGTACTCTTCCTCACTCTGCTGGCAATGGAAGGTTTGTCTGGTTCCACCTTTGTGTTGGCTGCAAAGGGTCATATGTAGCTTCAGATCAGATCTCTTTTCTTGCCAAACAAGAACAGTTTCCCCTGTAGATGGCTCTGTTTTCCTACACAATTTTGTGAGTGCTCTCACTTTAGAAACACCATGCAAGTGAGATTGAGCTATTTCTTTATTTCCCTATTCCAGTGGGTTTTGTGTTCAGAAAGCAGTCATTGAGATCAGATGCTATTTAACATGCTGAGTTTAAAGATAGTTGGATTGTGAATAGCCAGTCACTTCCCACAAAATATATTTTTTGATCCTAAACCAAGCTTGATGTAGGACTTATATTTAAGAGCAAAGGCTCAATGTGAGTGCCTAATAAATGCCGCTTGAGCTGCCTTGGGCTGCAGCAGCTGGTGTCAAGGTACTGCTCAGAAGGATGAGGGTCTGTCCTAGTTTCTGTTACATCTCCCAAACTGCCATGTCTTTTGCCACTACCTATATGGCATCTCCAGTGATTTTAGGGTGCCTGGCTTTAGGCAATGGAAGTAAAACCAGAGCTTTCAGCTTTTTGTGTGTGTGGAAAAAGCATGTCTTTCTGTTTAAGGAAAAAAGAGAGGGAAAGTTTTCACTAATTTTCTTTCTAACACCTGCAGAGCAGAAGCTTTTGGTGTGGGATGAACAGGCATTGTGACTGCTCACCATTAGCAAAGCTTAAATATTTAGTGCAATGATGGAGTTCCTCCCTCTGGGCCCAGCAGCTTGGGTGCTCTGGTGTGGCACAACTATTAGGCCCTGAGAAGGCACAGGAGGTGTAAAGAAGATTAAAGGGAATTGCCTTTATGAGTCAAATGGACAGAAGGATTGTAATGTTTAAATCTTGGTGTTCAAGAATAAACCAAATGTAATGATAGCAGTGAGACCTTTCTGGGGTGCAGAATGGATGCTGTCTTAATGCAGACAAGGGATTATAATACCTGATGTTAATTCCTCCTTAATGCCACTGTTGAACTACATCAGAGAACACCTTTGTTTTGTTCTGCTGTGTGCTGGTGGTATAAATTATTCTGCAGTGGAGCTAGCAACTCACCTAGTCTATCTGCCTGCTAAAAATGATACTGTGAACCAAAAAATATTTGGAAGAGATGAGAAAGCTCTGACAACTCTCAAGCTCCTGAACTGCACGTGGCATTTTGTCACTGATGATATACCAAGACATCCATTCAATGCTTGCACAAATTTCTATCTGTTTAACAAATTGATTGCTCAGAGATATTGAAACAGGAGATTATCTCTTCTAGTTTCAATCAACAGCAGGAGCCTGAGCTGAGAGTGCAGGATCAGTTGTTTGTGCTGAGTGCTGGGACTTCCCATTGCAAGCTGCTGGATGGGGCTCACCTCCATGAAGAGGAAATGAAATCACCAGCCTGCACTCACTGAGAAGAAATTTGGCAGAAGGTGGAATGTGAAGGTCTACTGAGGTCACCTGAAGCACACTCTGGGCATCAGCGTTGCAGAGGTGCATGTGGGATGGATTTGACTACACTCTCAAATTAATTGTGAATGTAAAACCAGACCTGAGCTGGGCTACGCCCCAAAGTGTTGCCCCAAATACATAAACAGTTTGAGGCTGAGCTTAGTCTCTCATGTTTGCAAATATTGCTGCCCACAAAGACCATTCCTAGAGGCATTGTTTTCCTGATAAATCTGCACTAGTGTAGAAAGGATAGATCATAGAAGGAACCTAGTTGTGTAAACTAGGTTCCTTCCTGGTCAGTGTAAGACTTTCTAAATATTAAATTACTGTAAACTATATGTTACTTTTAAATTATTACCTTGAGAGATCTGAATATCCAAGAACTTTTCAGAAAGGGCAAAGCAAATGATTACAGGTTGGAAAGTATCATTTAATAGGAGAGATTAAAAAGATTCCAGCTATTTAGTTTAGTAAAGAGACTAACAAGAAGTGACATGACAAAGGTATATAAAATAATGTATGGCATAAAGAAGGTCAGCAGGTGCTTCTATTTATCCTGTCTTATGAAAGAGACACAGGAGGATATCTGATTAAATTAAAAGGCAATAAATTTAAAAATGGTAGAGAAAATGCCCTTTTATGTCATATATAGTTAATCTGTGGAACTCACTGCCACAATAAGTAAAGACTTTTAGTTGAATTAAAAAATCTTTTAAGTAGCTAAAAGAAGACAGAATTGTCAAAAACATTCAAGTTCTGTTTTCAGGAGTAATTTGGGATCATATGTACAAAGAAATGTAAGCACCATGCTGGATTGCTTGCTGGATAATACACAGAACGTCCTTATTGCAGGGGCCAAGTTTTGGTCTTGCAGTTTTCAATTGAAGAATTAGGATTTTTTTATTAAACTGAACATCTGGAGAAAGGAAATGTCCCCTTTTGGGATATCTGGGAAGCTCTGGGATGAGGTATGCTGTGGTGGGGCACAAATATTGCCTCAGTCAGAGGAAAGACTTGAGTTTAGGTCTGTAATATTTATACTGTGCCTTTGGATTACTATCCTGATTATTGTAACCCCTAGGTTGTCATGGAAATTGTTTATTTCTTGGACAGCCTTATATTGCTGGTGTATATATAGGTGTGATCTGGGCATCTCAGTCCTCCCCACCTCAAGGAGAGGGTCAAATACTTAAATTTTGAAGCCCAGATGAGCATAGGGATGTGACAGACATCAAGCCAATATTGTGATCCTCCAGGTTTTATACATGAAACTGAGAAACCTGAAAATCAACTACAGGTGCCCAGGAAAGGCAGGTAGGGACTGAACAGGTAGAGCAGTGTTTGGTTCTGAGTTTTTATTGCATTTTTAGTTTTATATTATATTTATGTTATGAATAATGTTTTCAGTATCTTCACTGGATCAAGTAATATATGCCTTACTCCTCAAAATAATGTTTGAGCACTTACATAGGCTTTTTAGAAAATGCTGTCCTAAATGGTGCTTTCATTATAGTAGCTATTTTATTCTAATGGAATAATGAGACAACTGAGGAATAGCAGGAAAAATGGGGAATACAGGAGACAACTTCCTCAGGACTGTACTTGTTTTCTATGTCTGCTTTATGCAATGGAGATTGACTACCTTGGAGCCAAGTGGTTCAGATCTAAATGGAAAATGTGTTTCCTGATTCAGTCTCCTCTGACTCACTCAGCAGTGGATGCACTACACAGGAAAGGAGATGTTCACACAAATTAGGCTTTGCAGGGAGGATTGGGAGTGTTGAGATCAGTTTCTGGCTTTTGCAACTCTGCAGAATTTCAAATATCTCATTTCTTCTAATTTCTGAGTGTTTAAAACATAGGTAGTGCTTTTTTTTGTCTGACTTTCTGTCATGCTCATTCAGTGTACAAATGCCAGGAAACAAGAACTTTCTATGTGAATGTAGTTCTATAGCCAATACTGGAAATAGAAATAAGTATAATTAAAAAGCATCTTGAGACTTCTATAGGGGCTGAAGGAATTTAGATATTCATCTTATTCTTGCTTTTCAAAATTCTACCTTAAATGCTATTGGCATGTGAGTGATTAGCTAGAGATTTTCAGTGACTTTATCGTATATTATATTATATTTAGTAATTCTGGACTTGGGATAGGGAAGGTCCTCACAGATAATGAGATCCAGACTCCTGATATTTCAGGCAGTCACATCACATATCCCTCTTCATTTTTCAGGCTGAGTTTTAAAACTAGTTAGGATTTTTGCTTCCCACCCCATGTAGGGGTTGAGTCTGTTCCAGAATTTGCCTTTGCTGGTACCTAAAAACTCTATTGGAACATGATGCTGAGGACAAATAATAGTGACAATTAATGACAGAGAGGACTATTTATGAATACTCATGTGGTAGTCTGTGAAAACAGAAAATACAGGGAAATACATCTTAGGTTCACATCAGGTGATCCATTTCCAGCAGAAGAAGTAAAAGCAATATCCTGGGCAAAGCATCAGTGCAACTTCATAGGAAATATTGCACATGGCCCTAGACACCCATGAGCACAGGAGGACAGGGCAGATAGTGTGCCCAGACTAATAAAAACCTTTGGAGAGAGAACTGTGAGAACAGCACATGCAGGGTCTTGCAAAAAGTCATCTGGGAAGAGGCTGGAATTACTGTCTGCTTACATGAGAGGAACAAAGAGCAATGAGGAAAAATTGTTGTTTAGCCTAAAATAAAATTGAGAACAGCTGACCATAAAAGAGTTTGGCTATTGGATATTGGATATTGAAAGTAGGGGTGTTCTGGCATGGCTTTCCAATGGCAGCAGGAACAGCAGCAAACCTACCTGCTCTCTAGATTGCCCTTGGTCAAGTCTCTGAAAGACCAAATTTGCAACATTCAGCTATGACGGCATCAGTGATCCAGAAACTCTCTACTGACATAATTGCTAAAGTAAATGTATGTAAATCTCACTGCAACTTTACAAAGCTGGGTTTTGTATACCAACCCAACAGATATACCTCAGCTTCCTCTCTTCTAGCTTATACTGTTCTGCTGTCATTACAGAGAGTTATCTCCCCTCTTAGTCTTCATCCTGCCAACCTAAAATGTAAGAAGTACTATTTATAAGACAGGTTCACTCAATCTAAAACATCTGAGGATGTGATGTGAACATGGCTTGTTTGAACAGATATTTCTTGAGAATATGAATAGCCAGAACAATTTTTTCCCTGTCTTTAGAGCTACTTTTTTTCTAGTTTTGTTTGTATCCACCATCACTTCAACTCTGTTCATTTGAGTATGTTGAGATCAAATTCAGTTAAGAAAATAATTATTGTACATGAGTTGATACATTCTGTGCTAGAGCTGGCTTCAATACAAAGGACATAACAGCCTAATTATAGTTTATTTTCAGTACTCTGGTTTGTAATGGAAATGACTGACATCTGTCAGTGCTGATGAGTACTATAACAGTATATATTTCACCAATTATCTCTTTAAGATAAGAAACTTTCTTATTGAGAACCTTCTTGTATTATATGGAGAATTGCCCTTTAATCCAAGATACCTCTGGTTTTTTGGAGGCAAAGAAATGTATATAGGATCTGAATGCAGCCAATAGGAAAAAAACCCCAAATCTGCTTTGGTAAATTTCAGTTCCTCTCATAGACTGGTGGTTTCTGTGATCCACAACATGCAGAGGATAGGACCCACAATGGTACAGTGGGTCAACTTAGGGAGAGGAGTGGAAAGACTGCCAAGAACATTTCCACACCTCAGTGGGGCACAATGCTGAGTTTTGGGCCCTCATCACCAAAGTTAGTTTGGAAAGCATGCATGAAACAGGACAACAAATCTGAGGGACCTAAGTCCTGACACAGGTCCATATTCCTGAGATGAAAGAGGTAAAATTTTTAACTTTTCCTTCACACAGACTTGAGTTCTGAAAGGACATGTAATAGAACAGGTGTTTTCCTGTCCCAAAGGAGGAAAAGAACTATTAAAGTGCAAGGGGAAAATAGAGTAAAGAGCAGAAAACAATCCAGAGCGTCATTCCAAGTAGACCTCACCATAGCAGGTTGGTCTCTACATCTCTGTGGAGCTCATCCAGAGGGAACAATCCCCTTTTTCTTTTTCCCTTCTGACATCATCACAATGAAATAAATGTATATGGTATAAATGCCCTTTTTTACATAGTCTGAATGTACGCACCAATTTTAGCAACAATGTACAAAATTAGAAGAATAATATTACTCCTTACTCTTTCAGTACCCAAAATGCTAAATCCTAAAGGGAAAGGAGATTTACCAGGATTTTAAATAAGGCCTGAGAATCTTCTCACAAAGTGAGGTAAGCAAATGGGATGAAGGGCTTTGGGCTCTTTAGGAGGGATAGACAGGGCACATGAGGTGTAGGAATTGCAATGTCTGTAAGGGAGAAGTTTGACTGCACAGCCCTTAATGTTAGGGATGATGTGATTGAGAGCCTCTAGGTGAGGATCAAAGGTAAAGCAGGCATCATGGTGCCTATTATCTATTGCTCAGCCAAGATTCTTGTTGAAGATGGGCACCTGACTAATGGGCATAAAGAAAAAGCAAAGACAATCAACGCTTTCAATTGTTTCATTCTCTAATAATACTGGTAGACCTGAGCCAGAGGACCATGAGTATGGAAGCAGTGACTTTCCTTCCATGGATAATGAACTTGTAAGAGAGCAGCAGTATCAGCTGAATGTTTACAAGTCCGTGGAGTTTTGATGGGTTTCATTCCAGAGTAATGGAGTTTGTGGATCTCTCAGTCATCTCTCTCTCAATCATCCACCAAATGTCTTGGGAGTCTGGGAAGATTCCTGCTGGCAGGAATCTAGCCAGTGTTACTACAGCCTAGAAAAAGGGCATGAGGGAAGACCCAGGAAACTGTTGACTGTTAGTCTAACCCCAGTACCTGGAAAAAATAATGGAGACTTTCATAAGGGGTGCTGCTGGAATACATTTAAAGAAAAAATGCAATCATTAGACAGAGCCAACATTGGTTCACAAGGGGAAAGTCTTGTTTAATTAATTTAATGTTATTCTGTGATTAGGTCACCTGCCTAGTGGATGAAGGGACAGCAGTGGGTGTAGTGTTTCTGGATTTTAAGTAACTCTTTACACTATCCATCACAGCATCGCTCTGGACAACTTGTCCAGATGTTGTGGAAGATGAACAGGGGAACATTACACTGGGTGAAGAACTGACTGAAGGGCAGAGCTATCAAAGGGCTGAAATGACTGGGGCTATAAATGTCTGGCAGGAAGTCACCAGAGTATTGACTCTCTTGAGGGACAAGAGCCCTTGCAGAGGGATCTGGATGGATGGGAGGTTTAACCCTTTAGCTGAAATGCATTTTGTATCCCATATAAACACAACAAAGTGGTGTGTTTAACAGAAGGTCTATGCAGCTTGGTTTCAGTGGGGAAAGGGAGTATGACAGTGATAGCAGAAGTGGGCTATTCTTTGCCATTTGGATGAGTTGTTGCTTGCCTGGCTCTGCTTTGGGCACACATCTGAATTTTCTAGATCTGAGAATGACCAACCTTTCCACCCTACCAGTGTAACCTCCACTTTTCAAAGCTTGTATTTCCATGGAAGTCCTTTGGCACTGGCCAGCCCAGCTCATGGCTCTGGTTACTCTTTGGCTTTTATCCAGGCTGTGGCTGCAGAAACCACCCCTTGTATCCCCCCAAAACTGAGTTTGTGTCCCCAGCCCTCACTGCATGGCCTCATGGAAATTATTCCTGGTCTGCAGAGAGGGAACAGCTAATAGGGGTGGTCTCTGGGTGGCAGGGTTGGTTTCTGCTGTGGCCTAAGTAGAGAGGAGTACCATGAGGTTAGTCCCTGGTAGCTGAATGGAAGAAGAGGCATGAGGAATGCCAGCAGCTGTAACTAGTGCATCAGTGTGTCTGTCTTGATGTGCATTTCTAGGAAAAGGAGGAGATACTAGGAAGAATAGCATGGAATAGAACAGTATAGTCTGGCCGTAAGGGACCCATAATGACCATCTAGTCCAACTGCTTGACAGCTTCAGGGCTGACCAGAAGTTAAAGTATGGTTTTCAGTGCATTGTCCTAAAACCTCCTAAATTCTGCCAGGACTGGGTCATTCCTTGTGTAGCTTTTATGGAAAATGTATAACTGGTCTGGGTAGGATTTTGTCTGTTGAGGTCTGTTGCTATTCAGTGGGTGGCAAGTGTTGGTGTAGTTTGGTGACTGCCATCAACATTGCTCAAATGAGACACATGATGGATGGTTGATGGATGAGGGTTGGAAATGGGTCATTTTGCACAGGGCAGTTGTGGGCCTTCTGATCATATACTTTGGTTTTCAGGTCTACAGCTTAGGCAAAAAGACAGAGAAGAAGGCAAGAAAAAGTCAAAAAAAAGAGTTTTGGATCTCATATTTCTCATGCATGCAGGAGAGGATGGCTGTTTCTGCATTGTGATAGGATTCCTCCAAAACTGAGTACAAGGTAATAACTGCACCCTCATGGAAATCCATTCCCAAATCACCCTCTGTGTTTGTATGCCTGGTAGAAATTTCATGCAAACCTCTTAGATTGTATGGTGTCACCCTAAGGGCATTTTTAGTACCATCAGAATTTCTCATAGTGTGTCTAGTCTGATGAAGATGTAGGTATGAAAAAGTCATGTAAAGCAAGAAATGGACACACTTAAAATGCCTAATATTTTAGAGTGGGGATAAAATGCTGTTCTCCCTTATAGAGTTTTCCCAGAGCCCATTTTCAGAGAAGAAAGGGTGGCTCAAGAGGATGAGAGAGGAAAGAGTTCAGTCCTTCAGCTTGGGAAGGAGCAGATTGTCGAGAATTATATGTTAACCCATGTTTTCTGATAGGAGTGAGAACTATAAATCTACAGATTTTCAGGAAAAAAGTTGGAATTTACCATCCCTGGAAGTGTTCCAAAATGAGTATGAGTGTTGTTTTGTGACATGGTTTAGTGGGTACGGTGATATTCAAATGTTGGACTGGATATTGCAGGTCTTTTCCAAACCTAATGGTTCTAATTCTCCTCCGTTGAAAGTCTCTATAGAAAAACCTGCTTGAAAGAAATCCGACTATATTAATTTGCTTAGTTGTGCCTTTGATGCACAGAGGTTTGGAGTTTGTTTTTATATACTTAGCAGAGATGCAAAATGTCTCCTTCACCATATGCCTTCTCAAGAATAAGGTGAAGGGAGTGATGGAGCTGAGGATACTGGGAACTCACTGGCACAGGAGAAATGTGTCCGGGTGATAGGACTCCCATGAAGGCACAGCAGACTTACAGCTGCCCACAAGGGAAAATGTTCAGGCCTGCTTCCCTGACAGTGATTAGAGAAATCTTCCCTAATTTTCAGCCCACATAGAGGTTTTCAGCCCACAAGTGTTCCCACCGACAGCCCTAAAGGCACTACAGACCGACAGAGAGAAATTACAGTTCTGTAGTCTTTTGCCTTGTGAATTCTCTTTCCTTTTTCTTGCTGACTTGCTCTGACTGGGAAGATTTTTTTCCCCATAGTTTTGAAAGGTGATATTTCTTCTTAAAGGATCATGAGAGCACAGGGTCAAATCCTTGACTTGTTTTTGTTTTCTCCTTTGTATGTTGGATGCATTCACTGGCTCGTGTTCCAGAGTTGTGATTGGCATCAAAGCTGGCAGTGACAATTGTCTCTACTGATCTCTGGACTTCATTAAATTAGATAGTTAACATTCAGAAAAAGGCTTTGCCAGTTTCTGCCAAAGTGAATTTCCTTGATTTCCTCTCCAGGCTTTTTCCTCCCCTGCCTGGCCCTGTTGCGGTTTTCTGAGCTGACACAACACAGTAATGGCTTTTTTTGAGTTTCCTGCAGGTCACCTTCCAGCTCAGAGCTAGGGCAGAAGATTGAGGTAGGCAAGACTCAGGAGCATGCCCCAGCCCTGGAGAGCTCCAGAGCCAGCTGAGGTAGCCCCTCCTCTTGCAAAGGGGTCAGGGCATACTATGAGCCCTTGTTTTCAGTTTGACTCCTGCACCTGGAGAAAGAGCTGTTGCTTGCATCCTACACTCCCTGGGAATCCTGCAGGTAACCACATAGCAGGTAATGTCTACTATTAGTAGGGAAGGGAGAGAGAGACAAGGATCTTTTTCTCTGTGCAGACGGGAATCTACTGCTTTTGTGATAAACTGACCTACCATGACGGTAATTTTTCTTTAGCATTCCAGAAAGTTTTCACTGGTTTTAAGACAGTCATAATGCAGCACTGAGGTCCTGGTAGGCAGTGGGTTTCCTTTCATGCAGGGATGTGATCTATTAATTCTGCTAGCTCTCTAGAGCTGGTGATGATGTGGAGGCTTTCACTCTTGTCACCCCAAAGCAAATTCATGAAGCTGACCCACAGGAAAATTGTTTTAGCACTTTATAAATGTGTGTGTCTGAGAAATCGCAGAGAAGTAAGCACACAACTTCATTATGAAAGCAAGGTGTTGCACTACTCCTACTGAAGCATGTGGAAAGTCCACCAAAAGAAAACTGACATTCAAAATTCCTCCAGAAGAAAAGTGGCATGCACAGAATAGAGGCTAGGTTGTGTCTCAGCCTAGTGCGCATCAGAAGAACAAGTGCTAAAAACATTTCTTGAAATACATGCAAGGTTCACGGCATGCAATACCCTAACTAAAATATCAGGGTTTTCTGATATGCTCTCTTAGATATTGATAAGTGATGGAAGTGCTTGCAGGGTAACAGCAGATATGGCTCTTCCAGTCAGAAAATCTTCGCATCTACCAAGACCTACTTCAGTTTGCAAAGCTGTAATTGTTCATGCTTATAATGGGGAAGTTTTAAAGATTATTGATCATGTTTGATGTTAATTAGCATTTCTAAAATGGTGGTTTTTTTACTTACTACCTATCTTTTCTTGAACAGATCCCACTCAGTAAAGTAAGCATTGAGACAGCATCCTTCATCCCCATTAAGAACACTGCATGAACTCTGCCATCCTGACCATTGTTTTTTGCAGGTTTTTGTGGTTTTTTTTTTACTCTGCTCACATGCTCTAAGTGCACAGCGGAGGCATATGCACATATTAACTCTGTAATGTAAGAATGGCCCCCAAATTATAGGTGCTCTGTCTGGGTTTCCAAAATGTGGGTTGGTCTTTATATGCAGTTGGGCATCTTGGATACAGTTGTGGTTTTTCAGGAGTCATGCTAGTAGCCTGTAATATGTTAGACAAAGAATACCTTTAGTGCAGTTGTGCTGGAGGGTTAAAATGTGTGTGAAACAGGAACTGAGAAACTAAATTAAGCTTTATGATTATTTTAGTCTAATTTAATATGGAAATAAGGTTGAAGACATCCCACTTATTAGGGTGTATGTACATGTGTGTCTTCCTGCTCCTTTGGGTGCTTTCTTAACCACAGGTCTGATGGTGAAGATGGATTATCTCCTGGTTAATTAATGAATGTTATTAATGGACATGGTGGGAAAGAAAGGAGGAGAAGGGTATTGGTGCCTTCTCTTAAAAGAGAGACTTTAAAGTGAATGCAGTTCTTGTTAGAGTTGGGATAAGCCACCCTGGAGCATGGTGCCTTGGGAACACCCATCTGAGCTCCTGCTGCTCACTCTCCTGTGCCCATCCTCACATTCAGTGGCCATGAACACCCATGGTGGTGGCTGGAGATAGGTTCTCATGTAGATTTGTATTTCTTATTATTGTAGATCTATTGCCACAGGTTTCATGCTTGCATCTTCAATACTACTGCACATACACAGCCAGGACAGTGTGATTTACTAAGTGTTTTGAGATCTATGTGTTTAATGATTTTATTCCAGGACAGGAAAAAAGCACACTGAGACCAATTTGATTTCAAAGGCGGGTGGTCTGGGTGATGTTGGTACTGAATTTGGTGACAGCAAGACTGTGGTAAACATATTGCTTCAAAAATATCAAACTCTATGCTCAGGCTGGAAAGTAATGATGAGTGATGCTGCAGCAACATAATTGATTATATTCAACATAATTAATATATTCATTATAACTGCTGAATTGTCAGTGCTGCGTTACCCAATGCAAGGTGCAGTTTCTAATGATAAACACTTATTCTGGTGGCTTTGGACTGTATTTGTTGAATGTGAAATATTTGTGATATTTTTCTCTCTGTCAAAGAAATTGAAGGCATTTCTTTACCTAAAAAGAAAAAAAAATGTCCCCAAGAGAGTATCAGAGAATCAATTTTTCAGCATGGGATTATACAGTTTGGCTGTATAGGCTTAAGGCTTTTAATTTGCTTACACATAGATAGACTTACTTGAGCTCTATACATCACCAGATCAATGCAAACCTATTTAATAGAAACTTGGGTCAATATTAAAAGAATTCCATTAACCAGCAATAAGGACCCTGGAATAATATGATTACTATAGGCTTCCAAGCACACATAAAGAATCAAGGATTTTCTTCATACTAAGCTGAAACAATACCATTGTGGAAATCCCTCTTCTGATCCCTGTCTCCTGAAAAGTAAGAATGAAAAAGGATAGAAGAGGCTGTACAGGGTTTTTTATGTCATGAATATTGTCTCTTTAGGTTAGCACCTCTGAGACATGCTAATAGTGAATGTTTCTTCAGCTTGTGGCAGAGAAAGTGTAGATGGGCAGAAAAGGTCTGGGCAATTACTCCAGGGGAAGAAGAGAGAAATCAATGGATTCTGAAGGACACAAAGCAAATGTGACATTTCCAGAAGATAAAGTTGATTTTCTTTTCTTTATTTTTTTTTATTCTTTATTTTGGCCCTGGTAAGTAAGGAAAAGAATAAATGTTCTCTTCCTATTGTTTTGAACAGCAAGTCCCATATTGCGGTCCTACTGAATTAACTTTTGAAGGATAAGTTTCCTGTGACTGCAGGCCACAAATATGAAATCTGCAATGCAGAATGTAATTCTGAGACCCACAGTTTGGTAGTAGAAAATCAAGACTGTCCTGGAAAAAGTTACCACTTTGCCTGAATGGAGACTACTGTTGGAAACCCCCACTGTTTTATTTTGTGTGATAGATTTCTTATAAACAGCAAAGAAACCTAAAGAGGCTAAAATGACATTTTCTTGTTAGGTTAAGCCTGGGGATTTGCAAGCAAATTGCAAGCAGTGTGCATTAGCAGTCTAAAACAGAGACTTGGATGCCTAACTCTCTTTAACCAATCTTGGGCATCCCCTCTGCTGGGAAGAGCAAAATGAGAATTGGCCAAACCAGATACTGGGAGGAAATGGATACATTATCCTGGCCATCTGCATTGAAATGACCACAAAATGGTGCTGCCTGCCTGTACAAGATGTATTAGAAACTCAAAATTAGAGGCCATGTAGGAAAAAATTTAAAGTTTACAAGGTGTAGAATCAGGTGGAGAATTGTGCTTTAGGTCAGCATTCTGCAAGCATTTGTTGTAGCTTCTTTGCAATGAGTTAAAAAAGGGATTTTGGAATGGGGTTTGGGGAAGAATTGGAGGTAGAGGTGCAGATTTGAAAACTATAAAATCATGAGACTGGTTTGCAGAGATAGTCACCTCATTCCAAAGGTGCTGAGCCGGCTGGGCAAGAGGACTTTGGAAGGGCTTAAGGCATTGGATCCATGCTCAAAATTTGCATTTGTGTTACAGCATCTGTGAGTTAGGGAAGGATGAGAACTAGAAAGGGTAATTTGCACCTGGACCTTCTAGAGAGGGTTTTAAACCCTTCCATGTGAAGGCACAGAAGGCCCCAGCCTCCACTTTCCCCTATTTTCCAGGATCTCTGCCTCCCCCTGAGTATTTTAAATTTAATCAATTTTCTTCTCAACTTCAAGTAAAGAGTTTATTTTATTTTATTTTATTTTATTTTATTTTATTTTATTTTATTTTATTTTATTTTATTTATGTAGAGTGTATAGAAATCAGATTCTTCCGCCCAGAACAATGTATTGTATTGAAATGCAGACTGTGAAACACAGTACTTCCTCCCCAGGCTGTGCAAGAATGCCAAGGACAGTTCTAAATACCAAGATGTTAACCATTACAAGCAAAGTTTCTCCATCAGGCTGCAGGTGCAGGCAAATGGCTCAGCAGAAGCTGAATCCTTTCTTCTGCTTGGCTTACTTGCTTGAAGGAACTTTATGGGGCTATAGTAGCCAAAAATCTCCTTTTTTCCTAATATAAGGTTGTGCTTCCAGTAGGGCAACTTGCTGGTAATTTTACAGTTTTCCCTTTTCCAGCAAGCCCTGTCTAATATAGGCAAGACTTAGATAGATAGACTTCCCCAGGCTAATTTAAGCATTTTTGTCTTCATGCACTTTAATTTTCAGTCTATATTTTGCTACTTGGTCTGCATTTCTTTAAAGAGAAACCTACTACTTTAGCTTTGTCCTCAACCACTGCTTGCTCAGAGCATCTTGGACTTGAAATTTAGAGATAAAATAACCTCCTTCATGTTAACTGTTTCCTTTTTAAAAAGTATTTTTATTTTAAAGCATTTTCATCTTCTTTCTTCTCTTTACCCACTCTTTTGCAAAATAAAATCCATAGAATGAAAATATTGAGTAAGTTTTTCTGGTTTTCAAACCAGCTGAACTCTACTTTTCCAGAGAGACCTGAATGAGTCATATTTTATGTGAATTTAGGGAATAGGCTGTGTGAGGACCAAAGCTGTGCTCCTAAGAAAAAGAACTTTTCAGTAGAAGTTTTAAGGATTGTCTACGTAACCTGTGAGCAGCAGCTCATTCCTTTGAATTACAATATGAGCTATTAAGTTCTGGATGACATGACAGTCTTTGGGTTTCATGGCAAGTTATTTGTCAGGCTGTGAGAAAGCACATTCTGGAGGTTTTTCACACTCCCCTAGCCCCACTGGTGCTGGGACTCAGGGTCTCCTCTTGAGAAGTGCTAATGCAAAATGCATTGGCACTTGCTGGTGAGAGAGTTGGGCCTCTTGGTACGTGGGTCACTTGTCCCTTTTCAGCCCATGCAGTCCAGGTCAAACCTCTCATTACAGGATGTGAGAAGGGCAATAATCCCGTGACAGTGGTGCTGCACAACAACGGTATTGTTCTAAGATATTTCTCTGTTGATTCCCCCATTTTTCACTTGTCAGCATAGATACCTCTGTGGTCTCGAGATGGAAATTGATGAATAAATAAAAGCTGGAAAATTGGTTTCTGTGCAGCAGTATTAAAGTATTAGTATTGAAAACTGATATCTATCAATAATGTTAATTATTAAGATTTGGACAGCATTTGGGCAGCAAGGACTGTCTCTAATATATTCTGTCCCCGGTGTAGGTGCTTGCCCACACTGAGAATGAAGGTTTCTCTCTTTCCCTATAACATGTTACAAACAGTTTAAAATGATGATTTGGTTATTATTTCCATCCATAATTCATAAGCTGTGTATCCTAAACAGTCTTTTCACTGTGAAAATCTGATATTTATGTGCTTTTTTCATAAATCAAGCTGTTTTCAGATTCCTCAACATGGATCTAGAAAGCTCAGTGGGTATCTTCAAGTACCTGTCCTTATTCTCCCTGTCCTGTGTTCTTTTACTGAACCACAGCCTCCCAAACTCTGCTCTTGGTGGCCTGCACTACAGCAGCATCCTCAAACAGCCTCAAAGACAGGGCAGATATAAATAATTAATCATTAGGCCTAAGCCCTAAATACAAGAGGGTAACATTGTTCCAAAGTGCCTAAGGTAACATCTGCTGAATAATGCCACTTTCATACACGCTAATTCTTTTGCATTGCTCTCCAAGAAGTAGCCTAGACAAGCCAGAGACCTAAAGGCATTTTTGAAACTTTGCTGCCCAGCAGAGTCGCTGTCATTTCACTCTGCTGCAGAAATCAGAACATTTGGAAGCTTTTCCTTCCAAGTTGTAGCACTGCCTGCTTTATCTAGCATAACCTTTAATGGAGCACTCATTGATTCCTTACGGACACTTCCTTATGTCAGCTATGTCTCATTGCTGGGGAATTTGTTCTGATAAACAGTGCAAATGTTACTGTGTTAAATTTTATTCCTTTGCTTGTAATTGTGTCCCATTGGACCACCTACACCCTTTCCATAGAGCTCTGGAGAGCTCTGGAAGACGAACACCATTTTGTGAGCACATTATTCCAGATGTACTGTGTACCCTCACAGGATGAGAGCAGTGCAATACAGTTCTTTGGATATTTTCCTCCTGCTTTAGATTTTCAGGCAGCTCTGGAAAGATAATTACCATTTTGACATCACCTATCTGGGAATGTTGATTACTTAAACACTGACCTTGTTGACTTTATTCCTTTTAGCTGTTTTTGATGTAGACATGCTTTGCTTTTTATTTGTGTGTGTTTCTCAGAGACAGGGTGTGTTTCTTTTAAATATTTATTTTCACATTTATTAAAACCTCATATTGTGGCAAGATACATATCTGGTAAAAAGACCTCAAGTATTTAACACAGGGTGGATAATGTATAGAATTGATTCTTTATGGTGTAAGGTTTTCTGGGTTGATGTAAAGACCTTATCTTACCTGAGAAAATCAGAACTATCACACTAAAACAGAATTTATAACCATGCACGTAATTAATTCATAAAAGGAAATATTGTTCAGATTTCAACAAAAAGCCATGCAAGAATAGCAGAGCGAGCAAAGTACCATACTTATTTGAAAGCTGTGGTTTAAGATGCAGCTAGAGAGGTACAAGTGCCTGCACAAGGCTTGTGTGGGGATGCCTCTGCAATGGGTTGAGATGTAAAAAGATCCTCTTGCTGCTATTGGAGCTGGCAATTCTTGCCATATTTGCTTTGGTTGGGTTTTCCCCCCACTGAAAATAGATTACTGTTTCCCTCAAGTACTTTGTTAACACTGGAATAATAAACAGTATGTCTTTTATGTGACAGGGTACCTGTAGGACTTAACCATACAGACAATAAAAAGGCTAAGATGTGCTTGAGGCTGAATATAAACACTGGGAAGGATAATGTTTTTCACTAAGTGCTTTGCACTTCTGGCTAAGCAGAGTGGGTGCCATGAGCCACTTGCAGAGATGTTCAGGACCAATGAGTCTTTCATAAGCAGCTAAATTAGCCTATAAATCTTGCAGGAGTGAAAGATATGCTTATGTTCACAGATACAACAGGTGAAAGCCTATTAAAAAATAACTGCATGTTTTAAATAGCCTGAGAAATTCAGTCTCCTCTACTCATTTTTCACTGCATTGATATTTGTTTTCTTGTCTTCAGCTTATCTCATGGGGAAAATCTGTTTCACTGCTGATGTCCCAATGCAGTTTCACCCTTCCAGTTGTGTGTCTTCTATTATCAGCAGATGTAACAGAGCTTTTTGTCCTCTGTGGGCCTGGTGTCTCCCAGGAACTTCAGGCAGCCCTCTGATACTCTTTTACTTTTACAAGCAGGCTTTGATAGTGAGTTACTTGCTTGTGGAAAGCAGCGATTCTCAAGTAGGAAGATACCTCCATCCCTAACAACATCTTTGCACCAATTTAATCACTACATACAGCTCTCCCTCATCACCAGTATTTTTCTAGATTTTCTGCATAATGTTTGGAACAAACTAAAATGACACCATAAAGGCGAAGTGTGCTCATGAGCCTACTGATTTAAATCTAGGCCAATTTAATTGAAGCTAGTCTTGTTCCAGGCATGCCAACAGCAGAACTGTGTTTTACTAATTTTTTGAGTCTGGAGTGAAAGAGCAATAGACCTCCTTTCTGTGTGCAAATTAATGCATACTGATAAAGTCTGCTAAAAAAAGCTAAACATTTAAGGAGGTGGTTCATTTCTCATCACAATACTGGATACAGCAAGTTTATACTGGATGGGTAAACCATTATGAGAATGGTTGAGAGCAGTAGTTGGTTAATAAAGGGAGTGAAGTGAAAGCTTCTGTAGGAAAACAAGATCACTGACAGCATACAAGCAAGTGGCTGCAATTTTTGTCCACAGAAACAGCAGGGTCCATTGGATACATGGCCAGAATGAGCTGGTAGAGCCCCATTTTCTTGAGAGGAACCACGACTACTGCATTTGAGCCAAAGGTTCAGTGCTAGATCCTGTTGGAACCAAGCAAATTGGTAGATGTGTTTGCCCAGCTGTTCCAGCATCCCAAAGTTCTTCTCCTGGGAAATCATTGTGTGAGGGCAGGCACTTGGAACTGTTTCCTCAGCTCTGACCCAGAACAGGTACAACCTCTGCCAGGACTCTCCTGCTTTAGGGAGGCTGATGATGATGGATTTCCTGTGAGTCCAAACCTCAGTGCTGAGGTGGACTGAGAAAGAAAAACCTAACTTCCATTAAAGAATTATTTTTCAGCCTAGTGCTAACAAGAGCAAGTTTATTTTCTTCTACCTTTCCCCAGTGCCAGTAATCTCTGTGCATAATCTCAGGTCTTCCTTTCTTAAAATCTTGTCACCCAGCCAGTTTTCCACTCTAACATTTTTCACCATTTATAAAATTTCTCTCTTGATTGCTGGCTCTTCTGCCTTACAAGGCCTCCTCATCCAACCTCTGCAGATGAACACAGACTCCACTGCACCACATCTAGGTTGATGTGCTAGCTGACCCTCTCCAAGGCACGTGTGGTCACTGCAGCAGATTCAACACCCTAAATAACTTTCTAGTAAGAAGTTCAGGCTCCCAGGTTAAAAACTCAGTGAAGGGAGACTTTGGCATCTGCAAAGTGCTCCCGTTCTCATGCTGCACAGACCAGCAATATCTCCTGCCCTTTTGCTGTTTCTATTAAAGCCATCTATACATTGTGAGCCTCTGTGCTGGTTGGTGGGTCCTGATTCCCTTGCAGTACCTGCCTCTGTGTGTGCACTTGGGCTCCTCCTGAGCCTGTGATTTCTTCCCTGTTTGATGACATTCTTAACTGCCTGCACAGAGTTGCTGGATTTCTGTGTGTCTTGTACACACTCAGCTCTTTAAACCAGGGGGATCTCACCAACCCCATATCAGCAAGATAATATAATGGAAGAATGGTTTCCTACCTCACTGCTAATTCCATCACTCTTCTCATTCCCCATGGAGACAGTTAATATGAAACACTTGCCAGATTTTAAAGTGAGCTAGTTTAGGGGGAAGGACCTTAACGAGTTGGAGAGATAGGCAGGGAAGACAGTCTGAAATTCAACAAAGGTAAATACAGGGTCCTGCACCTGGGAAAAAGTAACCCCATTAGGCCAGGGCCTAGTCTTCTGGAAAGCAGGTCTGCAGAGAGAAGCTGGTGGTCCCAGTGTCCTGGTGGTCCCAGTGGGCAACAGGCCATCCCTGAGCCAGCAGGGCCCTTGTGGCCAAGAAGCACAGTGGTATCCTGGGGTACATTAGGAAGAGCATTGCCAGCAGGTTGAGGTGACCCTGACCCTCTGCTCAATCCTGGTGAGGCCACATCTGGAGTGCTGTGTCCAGTTCTGGGCTCCTCAGTACAAGAGAGACTTAGAACTCCTGGGGTAGGTCCATGGGAGGGCAACAAGGATCATTGGGTGACTGGAGCATCTCTCTTATGAGGAAAAGCTGAGGGGGTTTGGCTGGTTCAACCTTGAGAAGAGATGACTGAGAAGGACCCTCATCAATATCTATCAATATCTGAAGGAAGGGTACCAAGAGGATGTTTCCAGGCTTTTCTCAGTAGTGCCAAGCACTAGGACAAGAGGCAGTGAACAGAAATAGATGTACAGGAAGTCTCACCTGATGAGGAAGAACTTTACTGAGCAGTGACCATGCATTGTCACAAGTTGCCCAGAGAGGTTGTGGAGTGTCCTCCACTGGAGATAATCAACAACCATCTAGACACAATCCTGTGCAATGTGGTCTAGGATGGCCCTGCTTGAGCAGGGAGGTTGGACCAGATGACCCACTGTGGTCTCTTCCAACCTTACCTATTTTGTGACCATGTGAGCCTTTTTTATTTATTTTTATTTTTTGCCACCTGCTTTTCCAACATTACAGTTTTCTAAGACATCTGTAACAGCTCATGGCCATAAGACCAAGTAGCAGGTATGCCCTTGTGTCTCCTTTTGGCCACAGAGGGAGGCAAGGAGCCACAGGCCAGACAAAAAAAAGTCTCTCTTTCTCCTCCTCCCCACACTCCCTCCCTCCCCACCCTTCTCTTGATCTGCTGGTGGCTCCTAAAAGGATTAATTAGAAAGATGTGAGCAGGGGTTGGGACGTCAAAAAACAATCGTCACTTTCATATCTGACCCCTATCACCAGCTGCAGAATTAACAAATTGAATGTCGTCAGCAAACAGGAGTTGCAGATGATATGAAGTTCATTACTAGCAGCACAGGGCTTGTTTTCAAAGCCCAGTTTAAACAACTCTTGCTGATTAAATTCCTTGCTGGGGCTCCTGCCAGACACATTTAGAAAATACAAATGTCTAACAACTCTGTCTTTCTCTGCCTGTCTTTTCTTTTTTTTTTCCCGCTTTTTTTTCTTTTTTCTTTTTTTTTTTTCTTTTTTTTTTTTTTTTTCTTAACATGTGCCAATTATTTGTCTCCTATCTGCAGGTACTGGCAAGTATCAGCGCTCTGGTCCCACTGTCTACAGCCTTATCCATTTGGCGCCTGCTGCAGCCCTCTCACATTACCAGCAGTGGGGTCTGTTTTCAGCTGTGAAAAGCTGTGAGCATGACTCCATTCTTCCCCTCCTCCCACTGCAGACTCTCTCCCCCCTTTCCTTCTTTCCCTCTCATCCTTCTGCTCCCAGGGATCTCTTCAAAAGCTGTGAAGCAAAAAACTCAAACTGTGGTAACCTGCTAGACAGTGGCACTGGGGATTTATAACCTCCCTTGAATTGTGTGGTTGTGTCTCCCCTGCATGGGAGCCCCCAGAGCAGCTAAAAGCCCACTTCAGGCAGCTTGCATGATGGATCATCTTCTGGCTGGGCTCGACTGGGATGGAGAGGCAGGAGCTGTAAGCAAGCAGATGGGAGAGCTGTGGGGATAAAATTCAGAGCTACTATCTTAGCTCCTCTCTAGTTCAGGAGTCCAAACGTTCTCTGAACTGTTCTTCCCCTTCCAAAAACATCTTTTTGTCCTCTTTACCTTGATCATTTCACATTTGTCTTGCTCATGCATTTATAATTTTTCTCCATCATTTCTCTAGGAAGTGAGGATGGAAGGATGGAGGAAGAGAGGATGGATGTCTGCTCCTTCTCACACTCACAGTAGCTCCAGGACTTGGCAGGTTGGGTGGCTACCCAGCTAGAAAAAGCTAGATCTCAGAGGTAGGTTGTTCCTGCAAGTTTGGTGAAAACAGGCAATCCCAAAGAAGGGAAACATCATCAGGGAAAGGTGATATGAAGGTCCCAGCCCTGGGAAAGCCTTGTCCAGGCACACAATGAGGTACCCAGGAAGCAGACTATGAGACAGGCATTCATAACAAAACAGGTGGTGTTTGCTCTATCAATGCTTTCTTTTGAGCTGAATATTGCAGCTAAAAATGTTGAGCCAAATTGGTAGAATTTTCAGGGATGCCCAGGAGATGGTGTGGAAAATGACTGTCCTTTGGGGGCCACATGGAACTGGGGCCCTGCTGCTTAAGTACTTTCTTTTTGGCAAACTCACTCAGAAGAAAAATACCATGGATTAACCAAGCAAAATACTATTTCGCTATCCTTTTGACAGTAAAATTGTGGTATTAAGGGTAAGAACACAACATAAATTTCCAACATAATTGGGTCTCTTCTGTATCATTATTTTTCCCCTGTAGGAAGTATTTTCTTTTCCCACCAAGGCAGTTTGAAATCTTTCTGAAGGATTTCAGAAATTTTTAAATATGGGTGAAACAGTCACAGAGATTTGCACACACTGCTATGTGGCATTTTGGGCTAAGGGGTGCTTCATACAAGAAATAGATAAGTATCAAGGGGGTTTTTATATATTTTTTTTGCTGTTTACCAGCCATCTCTCTGCCTCGGGGTAGTATTGACAGTCACAGGATATAAAACTACCCTACATCTTTATCTACCCATTTTTTCTTCATTTCCTCTCTCTGACCACTTTTGAGAGAGTGTTGTTGTAGAAAATGTCTGATTCAGAGCAGCATGTCTAATTTGTACATTCCTTATTCCTAGGCCCCTTGCATTCCTTACACTCTGTTTTACAGATTTTGATTTTGAAAAAGAAAAAGCAGCTTCCAAAATGAATTAATTTGGTCTGACTTATTTCCCCCCCCTGCTTTTTTATTTTTAAATGTAATTGAATGCGCTGAATTATAAAAAAAATTACTGGAGTGAAAGAGCACTCCACCACTCTTCACTTTGACACTTCACCAGCATTTTCCACTTCCGATGCTCCTGCTGGTATATTTTTTTGCTTTTACCTGTAAAAACCAGGGAATTTTGTAGCTATCTGTCAGTGGCGAGTCTCATTTTGGCCTTGAAATCCATTACATACCTGCAAAGCATCCGTCCAAAGTCCACATTTGAAGTTGACTGCTGTACACAGGTTGAATTCCTCTTGTACATATGCTTGCACTGATTACTACTCAGCAACTGGGCATGCAAGTGCACAAAAGAGCTCTAGCAAGTAGGAAGTTATTTTTGGAGGAGTTTGCCAGAGCATGAGTTTGCTGCGCTGCTGAGCATGGCACGTCTGTCCTACAGGAGGAAAAATCCACTATTAATGCAGTGTTCTTGCCAAATAATTGCAATATGAGCCTATGGAAAGACTTGTTCTCAAATCCTAGAGGACAGTATATGTCCCCAGTACTGGCTGTTATTCTCAGCTGATTGGCAGACACTGACCCAATATTTTGTGCCAGCATTCATTCAATTCCAGCAAAATGAGAGGGCTAGCTAAGTGCAGGAAGCATAAGGCTAGAGAAGTCCCTGATGGGAATTCTGGTAGTTCAGCTGGTAGTGTCAGGGTTGCAGAAACTTCCAGCAAGGGTTACCCCTGCAGTGCACAGATAGTCAGCTCCAGCCCAGCTGGATCCAAAAGATTCAGTATCTATATAGTACCAAGTGGCTGGTTTTCTTTCTTGCATCCATACCATCATTGTTGGGACAAATTATGTGTCATGTCAACTGCAGTCTGTAGTGGTTTGCCTGCACAAATCCCTGTTCTCTCAGGAGACACCATCTCAGATGCTTTGAAAAGAGGCTCAGGCAGATTTTCAAGCTACCTCATCCATGTTGGAAACTAGCTCAAATCTTTGGCTCAGTCTTTCTTTCCTGAAGCAACTCACACACTCTTCCTTATACCCAGAACCTCCATGGGTTAATTGATCTCCGCACTATTACAGGCTCCCTCAGCTTTTGGTGAGGAAGAGATTTGCAATCACTCAGAGCCAAAGTAACTTTTGGGCACCTTGAGGTCTCTGTTAAAATACTTGCTTTGATGCAGCTTTTCTGGCTCCTTTCAGTTTGTTTGCACCTTGTTTTTGAGCACTTCTCTTGGTATCTCTATCACACCTTTTGCCTCAAGTACAGTAGTGCTTAGAGTGTTTGTAAGATATTTTGTTTGGAGAGGGGAAATATGAATCAATTTAATTTGTGTTGGCCAAGCCCTGCTGTCCTGAGGGAAAGAGGGATCTATTGCTATGAGATTCTTGTTCATGGTGTGAAGCCCTTATGTGATAGCAGGTTTTTTTGGTTTTTTTCCTTCCTGTTTCTCTGACATCTATTGCTTCCGACAAAACTCCAGCAATGTTGCTCCAGCTCTGAACCTCTGCTGTTGTCCATTGCCACCTGAGCCCATGGAAGACATTACTTGTCTCCCAGCAATCCAGCACAGGTAAGAACCAACTTCTGTCACTTTTCTGAATGCAGGCTGAGGGTTATGCCCCACAGCTATGCTCAGATTTGTGCTCCAAGGTGTTATGCTGGAGGATAAACCAGCACAAATGATCTGAGTAGTCATGACACCCTGTCCCACTGGTGTTGGCAGTACTTTTCCAGTCCTGCACCAGAGGTCTAGCTGAGATGCCTGGGACAAGGATTTCACATCTAATTTGGAGCTCATGTTAAAGGACCTCACACTAAAGAATAAGTTAATGAAAATCTCGCTCCTCCCAATTCCTCTAATCTGGTAAAGTTGTAAAGAAATCTACTTGCAAGGAAGTGCATTAAGCAGCCTTTATGGGCAGTGACAGAGAGCACAGTAAACCCCATGGCTGGGCCCCTGCAAGAACAGCTCTTAGGAGGGACACTACAGAAGTACCATCTTCTGTGTCCATACACAATACTGTAATAGGGTTAGCTCACAGTAAAAGTGTAATTAATGTCATGTAATATAAAGATTTGACATTTTCTCTGAGGACTTCTCCCCCAGGCAGTTTTTGTGCGTCATTCAGTAATCTAAATTAAAATTACTCTACCCATTCTCCAGTTTTTACCCTTTTTCTGCCAGTATGTTTGTTCCCAGAGATGTTTTTTGGGGGATGCCACTTCACCAGAGGGGGGGCTTAGGAAGACATGTAATGATAGTGGTGATGCCTTTGCCTGCTGGCTGAAAAAGGAAACAATATGTAACTTGGTTGGAATTATTCTTTCTCTGTCTTTAAATCTTCCACTATGCGTTTTCTTACCAGACTGCCATGTCTCCCACACTCCTTATCACTTGCTGTTGGAGATTTCTGAGGAAATAGATATCCATGTCTGCTTCATTTATTCTACAGCACTTTTACCTGAAGGAGAAATGTTAAGATGGTTTTATTGACCAGTTTGCATGTGCACCTTCCAAAGGTGCTGGGGCTACGTCTAATTCTTGTAGAAACCCTGATAGCAGGGGGTGTTTATAATTGCAGAAAAGCAGAGAGCACCACAGTGCCTAGGCTACCACCTGCCACTTCCATCCCTCCTCTCTCACCTTAAGCACATGAGTGTATTACTGAATTATTTGTGCCCCTTTAATGAGTACTCTCTGTAAATATTGCTGCAGTCAGCAAGAGACCTCAGTGGTTTTCTTTTGGGACCAGTCCTGCTATGACCTGAGTTTTGACCTGACTCAGCTAAATTAGCTGAAGAGGATAAGAGTCTGCTTTTCTAAGAAGGTTACTAGGGCCACCCTTGCTTTATGTCAAAGGTAGAAATGCTCCTTGTGATGTCCATGTGTTGAAATCCCAGACTCCTGTGGATCCCAGGCTGAGCCTTCTCTTTTGAAGCCTTAACCCAGGCCAAAGCCATCCACACACCATAATGCACAGAAATCAGCATGTACTTCCTTCCACTCTCAGTACCATCCTTGATATCAGGCTTTGCTGCAGGTAGCTCCCATTTACAGCTCCTTCCCCACATTTCCTCACTTTTTCTGACATTTACCAACCAATAAAAGTCCTTCCAGACCAAAAATACTCCTCTCTCTGGACTGACCAGTGCTACAGAGAGCATGTTTTGCTGTAGTGTAACTGGAGACCAAGGAAAGGCTGGTTTGTGCCATCAGCCTTGTGTAAGGCACTCTAGTTCAAATGTAGCTGATTAAAATATGACAAGGCTGTTTTGGTTTTTTTTAACCTTGTTTTCCCCCATCTGCTGTCTCAGTCCTGGCAGTCTGGGTGCTCACCTCTGTGACTTGCAGGGATTTTTGTTCTGACCCTTCAATTGCAGTCATATGAATACCAGTCATCTGGGTGATTTAATGGAGTGTGTGATCCTCTTGTTATCACGTACTATAAAATCCCAAAGTGGCAGATCACCTGGCCACGTGGCAGGCCCAGAAATATTGCCTGGCAATGCTGTTGCTCTGTTGCAGGCTATCAATTAGTATATGGTTTGATTTTCTTCATCTCACAGTCTATTCCCTAACACTGACCCGAGTGAGAGGCAGCTGCAAATGGCTATTTGCATCAAAAGCTCCCCAGTCACTCCAGATTAGAGCGACCACATCTTTTCCCAGCTAATGAATTGCTCCCATCTGTGAAATTACAGCTACTCACTTTTGTTTTGTTTAAATCAAAACTGCAGGCCTCATGTGGCAGGCTGTCTGCTGCCTCCAGGTATCCAGCTCTCACGCCAGGATGCCGAGTTGAAGGCGAGAGGGATCACTGTGGCTGCTGTTTTGTCACAGGTTGTTTGTCTGGACTTTGACAAGGAGCATACACAGAGCAGCCCTGGCCTTGCATGAACCATCCAAGCAGAGAGGGGAATGGCTTTAGAGACCTCTTGGAGACCTGGGTCTTGCTGGCCCGTCATGAGTCAATGGAGATGCTTTCTGTGTAATGCTCTCCGTGAGTCTGACCTATTGATTGTCAGGAGTCTCAATAAATTTAGATTGCTGGTTTGTGTCTGCACTCCCTAAGCAGGGGTAGGACAATGATTAGCTGCAAAGATCAATAGGGAGGAGTCTTTTAATCGACCATGTAAAATGTATCCTTCGTCACTGATGGTGTGTTAATTGGGATTTAATTCTTGAGGGGGCATTCTCCTGTCCCTCCCAGTTTTCTCTCTCCTCCTGAAGCCCTGGTTGAAAAATCCAGCATAGCTTGAAAGTTAGAAAGATGAAGTATCAAGATGTTATTATTTTTGAAATGTTATTTCCACTGTATCCTGTCCATCTCCACCCTGAAATAGCCATCTGCAACTTTCTAAAAAAGTCCTCTTTCAGCAGCATTCACCAACACGAGGATGTTTAGCATTCTGTTGAATGTTGATGCATTTCTCAGCCAAGGACTTGGTGCCTGACTACTTCCTGGAAGCCACCAGAGGCACACAGGTGTCTGAGATGCTGCTGGATAACCAGAGAGACAACAACCCGTTGTCCCAGAAACCTGGAACATAGAGGGCACATGTATCCTGCAAAGAGCCATCCCCACAGTTTATCTGCTGTCTTTTGATGATGCAGCTCTCCTTTGCACCCTTAATTTTCACCTGTGGCTCATATTTTGGACAAGGAAGGGGTGACAAACTCTTAGCCTGCCACTGTGGTTTGGCCTCAGAGAGGTTTAGGGACAAGCCACCTTGATCAGTAAGACAGCCTAAAAGGAGTAGTGTCTTTCCTTGCTTCCTCAGGGGGTACAGTGCCTTCCTTAAAACACAGAGGTCTGAAAGGAAGAGAACAAACTAACAAACTTTCTTTTTTATAAGCATGTAAGCATGGTTTGCTGGTATTTATTTTTACTTTTTTTTTTTTTTTGTGAACAAATGAATTTCTTTCTAGGTAGATTTTCAGAGCAGTGGCTTATCCCAGCAATAAAACATCTATTTCAGAATAAATCTTGTTGAGTCTGTGCAATAAGAAGACCAAAGCCAAAGGTAAGAAGAGAAAGATATGATGTGAACTTTACCATAGATCCTACCATGCTATAATACCTGTTTTGCTATTTTGGCCACTCCAGCAAAGTCTGTTGCTGTGTCAGTCTGCTCCTTGTGAACAAATTCATGTGTAGTACCTGTTCTCACAGGTCTCACCCCCATAGCAAAAAATCTTCCAATTCTTTAGTTTCTTTTGGGACTTTGCAGTTCAACCTTTTATGAAACAAATCCTGTCACTGGCTGGAAGATGGAATCAGCAGCATCCCAGCTCCAAGCATTGGCATTTCTTCTTATTGTAAATTCTTTAATGTCTTTTAACAAATGACCTCTCTAGGGCTATTGTATTACCTTCCTGCTAGTCTCCTGACAGGTCTTCTATTTAACTAAACCAATAAATATGCATATCTGCAACATATATTTCAGTTATCCAGAATAACTGTACAGGATGTTTGTTACTCAGTAACTAGCTTACAATTAATATTGAAAATTATTGCAGGCTGTGTGATTGTATGGAGATATAAAATTCTTGGATAAAACATCCATGAAATATCCTTTTTGTAGTTAAATTGAATAATTAGTAAATATTCATACACAGATCCTGAATTCCTTCATGCTGCAAAGTATCTTGGGGAACGGATGAGTAAAGCAAAGCAGTGAAAGGAGTCTCTGTTGCCCCAAACACAGTTAGCTTCCATGTTTTCAAGGAGGACCTGTGGTGGGAACCAAACTCAGCTCTGTGCCCCATCTCTGTGGTTAAGCTGCTTTTCCTAGCACCACGTCCCTCTCCTCAGGCTGTGAAAGAGGCGGTTGCAGTTTGACAGTGCGGGGACAGTGGGAGCAGAGACCAGTGGTCCCATTAGCAGCCCCAAATCTGTGTGAGGGACCAGAAGCGTAGGGTGAAACCTAAGTGCCTGCTGATTCCTGGCACAGGGCATCTCTGTGTGGAGGCTTCTTGATGTTGTCATTGTGTCCTCTCATTTGAAGGCAGGCCTGGTGGTGAGTTCCTCTGACCTGTCTTTTCGCTGCACAGCTATTGCATGTCAGCCACCAGAGAGAAGTTTCTCTTCAATACCCTTTTCCTAAGGGAAGGGCTTGGGAGGGAGCAGTTGAGATTTTTCTAATGCTTTCTTCTGTGATGGGATTAAGTGGGACCTGCTCCTTTAAAAAGTGTCCCCTTCCCCATCATCCTCCCTCCTTCCAATTACAGCACTAATTTCAGTAATGGAGCATTAATGGAGTAATGGACTGCTGAAGCTGGCCTGAAGGAACTGTAGTGCTCAGCACAAATTGAGTAAATAAACCATATATTAGATTTCTAAACAATACTTTTAGTCTAGTCCCCAGGGAAAGAGAGTTGTCAAGACTTACTTAAGTCAACCCAGCAAAACGTATGCAAAAGATCCACCCATTCATACCCTGGAAAATGGCACCAGTGGCCTGAAGCATCAGCGAATCTCTCACATAAATCTCTCCTATCCTGACAGACAGAGCTTTGCGTCTTTTCCTTCTCCCAATTCTTCTTCTTTGATTTATTTACCAATAAGCAGTTTTGTGCCTGTTTCCATTTGTGTCCTGCTAGAGAGCTGTCTTTGTATGTTGATAGAGAATGACTTGCAATTTTAAGGAGACTTATCACGGAGCCGTACAAAGTGATGGATGAGAGTAGTGCCCTAAACCATTTTCAGTCTGGGAAAGTCCTGATTATTTTTTTTCTTCCAAAAGCAGAAGCCCTCTGTCAACATTTTTATTACTTTATTTTAAAAATAGGCTTTGCACTACCTTAGCCAAATAAATAGGAATGATTAATGAAATACTGACTACCCAGATCTACCCTACTGGCATTAGGGTGACTAATTGTAATTTAGTTACCTTTGAACGTGTAGGCTGCAAAGTTTCCCTAGGCAGTGTGCAAGCAGGGTGAGAGCCAAACACAGAAGGTGGGGACTTTGAAGCAAGACATAGGCACAGAGTAGCAAAATGACCTTTCTACATCACACCCCAGGTCAGAGGGAGAACCAGGGAAAAATAAGGGACTCAGATCAATGCCATGTCTTCAGCAAAATTTCTGCATCTTGACAGAGCAATCATGAGAAGCCATAATTCCTACAGGGCACCATCTTGTGGGTATTCAACAACCTACAAGATGATTATTTACTTTCTATGAGCTTCAGTGTGATCTGAGAGCAATACTTTGAGCCTTTGTGGCAGAAACAAGCAAGGATTTTTCTGCTTTTATTTCGTCTTAACCCTGAGGCAGTCAAGAGAGAGTGAAGAGGGCTCTAGGTCTAGTTTATACATTTATTCAGATTTCTTTTGGTAAGAATAAGATAAACAATGGCAGCTTAAGCTTGATTTGAAAGACAGAAGATTGGTTTAGTCCTGCAATCAGACAGGAGATGGGGTCTGAACTGCAGCATTTTATCAGGGGCAGTTTTACACAGACATCATTAATCTGCTTCAGATGTCTGACACTTAGAGCTTGAGTATGTTAAAATCACTCCCTCACTTAACCTCCGGATATAGCACGTGAAAGAATCAAAACCTACTGATGTACACCAGACCAAGACCATGTAGTGTCTCTCAGGGTATAAAACAGTGTCACTTCTGTTCTTTATTTTTTATTGGGGGTAATTTTCTATGACAGGTATAAGAAAAAGTATGCACACTGTGCTGGTAATAATAATCCAGCAAACTTAGCTAAGAAGTCCTGAATTCTGCTTTTACAACTAACCATAGTAGGTACTTTGGGCATGCTCTGATCAAAGAGACAAAGGAACAGCACTTTTTTTTTTTTTTTTTTTTTTTTTTGGTCTGTGTGGGAGGATTAACATATTACTCTATGATATATTTGTTAGGCACAAAACCAAGCAAGTCTTCAGGAGTGATGAGTTTATCACTGAACACTCACACCCAGGAATATGGATTGAAGAGCTTGGAAGGTGTCTGTTCAACATTTGAAATGACATGCAAGTTTAATGTTTTAGGAAATAGATTTTATAATGATTCCATTGAACTCCTGGGCTTAGTGTTTTCACAACATTATTGCTTTTGAATCCAATCAGACTGCTGAGCTCCTCCCTCAGTACCATCCTCTTCCAAGAGAAGCAGCTCTAGCTTATCCAGCTTGACAAATTGCTGAACCTGTAAACTTCAGATCCTCCTTTTACAAGGCCTGCACTTCTCTCCTTCCTCAGCATGAATTCCTGGAGAATGCTGGTAGTGCACAGCCCTTCATCCGTGTTTGATACATTTCCTACTCCTCCCCTGCAATTCCTCCCACCCCTCTTCCTTGCTGTTCCAAAGTTTGAGAAATCCATTTCCCTTTTCTACCACTTCCACAACTGAGTCCAGCTACTTTGCTTTTTGTCACGTCCCACCGCTTTCTACCCTAACCTGCAAGCCTTACTCTTACGAGTTCCTGCCCTGGATGCCACTTGATCCTGCCTTGGTTTTCTTCATTTCAGCTCTGACGTCACCCAAAGCACTGTTTGCAAATATTATTTGGAGTTTTCTTCTATCAAAATTTCAAGCTGTTTTGTGAAAGTTTGCAGGCCTTAAAGAGGCACTGTACATGCAAAGGTGTAACATATACAGCGTACTTCTTCTCTGATGATATTCTCAGGAGGAGCAAGGACCACCTTGATGGGAATTTTCAGCAAATATGTGCTTAGCCTCAGACATCTGCCATAGAAACTTCATCCTGAAGTTTTGCAAGGCAGATGAAAATAAAATTTTGTGATGAAAAAAAGTCCCGGAGCTTAAATAGCAGACTGTTGCTTGGTGGTTAGTTCTTTGGCAATTGGAACTCATGGAGCTGCCAGCTTTTCAGTCTCATGCACAGAAATCATAGTATGTGTATAACAACCTGATTAAATGAATATGAATGAACTTTTTCAATGAAAGGGATTCCAGAAAAACTATCCTAATTACACCTATAAATTCTGAGCTATTAAATTGCTGCTCTTGTTTTCAAAACCTTTGTGATGTGGCTACACACACTGGTGAGATGACAAAATGATGGCTAGAGATCCCAGCTTTTCCACTCTGTCTCCTATGCTCAGGAAGGGAAGGCAATGAAGTTGTTAAGAAGAACCAATTGCAGAGGATGTTTTTTGGACATGGCAGTTTGTTTGGTGGACCTGATCTAGAGCTGTCTGACATAACTGGGATCTGAGAAAAGACAGCCTTCTGTCCCTTCTCTGTCAAGAACTGTTTGCATTCAGATGGTGATTTGGAAGGTCACTCTGTTATGTTTTCATTTTGTTTTGTGATATGGGGTCTTTAGTAATTGCCAGAAAAAATACAGCTGTATCTAAAGGGTGGCTGATGGGTTTTTAGGGTGTTTTCCTTGCTTTGGTTTGGTTTGGTTTGTTCCCTGAGAATTCTTAGGTATTTTGTGAAACTCCCTGGGTGCTATGAAGTTTCTCTTTCCACTACTGTAGTGATAAATATTGTTACAGACTTAATTCCTTTTAACCTACCCAAATTATGTTTAATAAAATCCTTGTCTTCCTATCCAAAGCTGTGTTGTCATGTCACCTGCATTGAAATACTCCTGTTGTCAAAGATAAAAAAGCCTGCGATATCAAAGAATGTTTTCTTCCTTCTGCTGAGAATTTCTTTCCAGTGGAGAATGTGGAAAACATCTAAAATATTTTTATGCAAGGTGAGTCGGGTTTTTTTGTTTCTTTGGTTGGTTTTTGTTGGTTTTTTTTGTTTGTTTGTTTGGGGCTTTTGATTTTTGTTTTTGTTTTGGTTTGGCTTTGGGTTTTTTTTTATTTGTGGTTTGTTTTTTTGTTTGGTTTTTTGTGCTCTAGCATGTCTGGAAGAGGAGACCAGGAGTAAGATACTCAATAAGCCTGATCTGGTACCAATGCTTTCTTGTATTAGGGAAATAATCTTTCAGACACCTTGTGGGAGGTGTTTACCTTGATCTCTTGGGTGGTTTGTATCATTCCTGTGGGGGAAGCTTGGATGGAAAAAAAAGTTGTTCTTCTACTCCTAAAATGGAAAATTTGGCCAGAAAAAGATATTCCCCCAGAAGAAATCCACTGGAACACAAGAAAACTCCTACAAAAATTTGCAGTAAAACTTAAAAAGGTTTGTAGCAAACCTAGCTTTACCACTGTGACTAGAACTGTGCCTGAACTTGTCTCCCTCTGAGCCTTAGTCTGGCCTTAGATTTCTGTTGGGTTTATTTCACTTGTTCCAGCAGCAATTCAGGGTGCACAGGTAATTTGTTTTTCCAAGACTAGATGGCCCATGTTAAAGGAGGAGGGAGAAAAGAGAGGGTATGGTTTTTAATCTGGGGCAGTATCTTCTCTGCCACCCTGGCCTGAGTGGTGGCCTCTATCAGGAGAACACCTCCCAAAGAGACACCCTGTATTAGTGCTGGCTGCCAACCTGAGAAAAACCATGGTGCTGGCCAGCTTTGCCTGCTGCTCCCCCTGTTCCTCTGGTCCCTGCCAACCACATTGTTAAGACCAGGAAAAGCCATTCGGTAGGTGACAAGAGCCAAAGAATTTGCTGAATGTGTCGGGCTTGATAGCAGCTGCTCCTTGCCCAATTGCATTCCTCTGCTACAGGACAGATGCACAGAATACATCCCAGACCTTCCTCCCAGCAGGAGATAAGCTCTGGAGCCCTCCACAGAGTGGAGCTGCATGTGTCCTTTCCCCCACATGGTGTGAAATTGGTTTTTCTGGCCTAGTGGATATGGGCAGCTGGTAGAATTTTTAATTTTATTTTTCATTATTCAAGAAATTTTGATAAGCTTGCATTTAGGTTTGGTTATCCTGTAGGTAGCAGAGACTTGTGGGGTTGTAATTACTGGGTATGGCTCCATCAGTGAGGTATGGAACAGAAAACTGGGTTGTGGCAAAGAGAATGGAGGGCATTAAGGTACACAATCCCACAAAAGGTGCAGTGCAGTTTTCCCCCACCCCAGATGGCTGTGTGGCACTGGGCCATGGTAGGTGCAAACCCGGAGGGGAAAGATGATGCTGAAGAATGTGCCGTTATGTATTTCCTCAGGTTTTCCCTCCTTGGCAGAGCTGCACCAGGACCGCAGACTTGGCAGGCGTAATGCAGAGCTGTCTTTCCCTGCAGCTCTCCAGGGACCTTCCCTGGCACTTTGCCCAGCTCTGGGCACCAGGTGCTGTGGCGGGGAGAAGAGCTCTTCCAAAGAAACTTTGGGTGTATCTGTGCAGTCCCGTGAGAGCACAGAGAGCAATGCAAAGGTCCCCAAGTGACCCTTTACCACACTGGGAGACTGGGATAATTCATCCTCCTCTTATAAGGCCTAATTAGTGAGCCCTAATTAGTATTGCACCTGCAGAAACATCATTGCTTCCAGGACTGGAGTGAGAGCCCCTGCACCTTGGAGTGTCCAAATAGGTGGACACCTCTGCCTTGTGCTGCAGAGATTCTCTAATTATGCACAATTTGGGCAGGCTTGAGACCCAAAGTAAAGGTACAGCAAGATCCTGCCATCATAAGAACAGTGTTTATGGACTTCAGATTCTCAAGTCTCACAGGGATTTTTTGGGCATTTTAAATTTTTTTTTGAAAATATCCCAAATGTCTGCATGGGATAAATTTCCAAAATACGACAAGCTAGTAGAAATTTGAAGATCTTCCTCAGCTGCTGCTGTGCTTCCTTATGCAAAACCCATTTAAGCCCAAATCCCAAAGGAGAAGTGGTACATGGAGTCTCATGGTGCACATTGCATAGTCTGTGTGTATGGCTACCTCTGTCCCAAAAATAGTTTTTAAAATCACTGGACATCAGGAAATAAACAGTTCAGAGATGTTTAATCCTCATAGGTTTCATGGCAGTAAATACCTAGTTGAAGGATAGACAAGCTATTCATGCCCCTGCTGAGGAAAATGTAGCAGTCAACGCATCCTAAACACCAGAGTTTTTGAAAGTGCACATATCCCTGGCTCTAAGAATTATTTCGGTCAACACTTTATGTGTATTAAAAACCAAAAAATTTAACTGCGAGATGCAAACTTTCAAAAGTCAGTTCTCTTTCATCCCTGTGATTGCAGGACTACAACTTCCTAAGACACTGGCTCCCAGAAAACCCCATGCACTTTGATCCATCAGCAATGCCTATGAATTTCCATCTCCTTTTTGGAATCTGTAATGGATGAGGCTGTGGCCATGCACTGAAAAAGACAGAAAGGTCCCTCTTCCACTACATTGTCTTTTCTTGTTCCTCCTGGGTGAAATGTTAGCCAGTGATTAGTCACAGTGCACTGTTAGGACTCTTCAGTCACAGTGCTTGTTTGCTTGAAATCCCTTCTGAAAATGATGCCTTTTGTTCAATATTGTTACTGAGTTTCTGATGTGATATATAAAGTACTTTCCATCCTTCTGCTCAGGCAATGGGGAGAAATTAACAGTTTGTGGAAGTTGTTTATTGTCAGTGCTGTTTTCTGTGGTTTGGGATAGGGAAAGGAGCCAACAACATCAGAGATCTCAGAGGTAATGTTATGGGGAGACAGTACAAGCCCTCACTTTTCTTGACCTTTCTCGCTTTCTTTCCCCATTTCTTCTCCAGGTGCACTATCCAGCACATCTAATCTCTTCCTTTTCCATCAGTATTAATTCTGGCTCTTCCCCTGCTTTTGAAAGTTCTTTTGGGAACCTCTATTTTGCCTGATGTATCCGTTGAGCTCTAATATTGCAGGGTGCTCTTGAATTGCTAACACTTCCATGCATTGCCATAGCCACAGGGATACCTTACATCTTTCAGAACAGGACCATACCCACAACACACTGCTAACCAGAAGAGCTGGGTGAGTTAGGTACTTTTAAATCTCATTTGCCAAGATTTTTCTTTCCCCATTGAGGATCCAGCCAAGAACTGGTTTTTGAAGGAATTACACTTTTTTATGAAGTTGTCTTTTGTGGGTATCTGTGAACCATGATGGTGGACATAAAGTGTTTTCTTGATTTATCACCCTTCTGCATCACACAAGTAGAAATGTCTGTGATTTTTTTATCATACACATCTTTTTATAGAGATCCATGTGTTGATCACATGTTGAATATAATTTATATGTTTGAATCTTTGCAGTCTGGAAAAAAAAAGCCAACATTTAGCTGGAAATTCAGGCACTTGGGAAGAAGGAATGGAAAGGCTCATAGGGAGGGGAGAGGAGGTAACTGAGGCAAGGGGGAGCCCTTGAAGAGTGGTCCTCAAACCACGATGTGTATTTGTCTTTGATGCTGGCAGAGCTGAACAGGCTGTACAGGAAGCTCTGCACTGCTGGAGGACTGCTTTCAGCTGAGACACTGGACCCAGGTCCTATTTTTCCTGGCTCTGGTGACTGTCCAGGAGGAAGTCAGAGATCCTATGACACTTTTTGGAAGAAAAGGACATGATCCCAGTGCTGTGGATAAAGTTTCCTGTCTGGCAATGAAATCTATTCAGCTCTGTGGATGGTATTAACAGGTGCCAACATCAGACTCCACAGGCTGTTTGTTAAAGCTGAAATAGTTCTCAGCTGGTCTAGGTCAGGAGACCTGCTTAGATGGTGTCACTGAAGGAATTTTTCCCCCTTCCTTTGCTTGGAAATTATTTCTTTCCTTTTTGGTTCTAACATAAGTTTGGCTGAGCATAAAAAATCAATTATATCACTATCATTCAAACCTGCTTTTTAAGAGTCATGATATGAATCTAGTTTGGTACAAAAAAAAAGGTTGTATGCAAACAACATAGCCTATCTAGTGACATACATTTCTAGAAAGGTAATTAGAACACCTAAAGCTAAGAGATTTTCTGGTGTGTAAACAGAAAAAGTCTTCCAGACTGACAGAAACTAACAAAAAAAACCTTTGAGAATCCAATTACTAATGTCTATCCTTGAAAGAGGCATCATGATGAAGAGGGGGGGCAAAGGGAGGAGTGTCTGTGCAAGCTGATTTGTTGATTAGCATTTAAAGCATTTTGATATCTCAGGTGAAGGTCAGTCCATTGTTGTGTTTTTCCTTTCTGCAATTAGCTGTAGGCAATTTGTATGGAGCACAAAACATGAATAGCATCTCTTGAAATTAGTACTGAGGTGGGTGGAAAGGAAGAACAAGAGAAACAAGCAGAAACTAATTTAACAGGCTGGTTGCTGAACGGTGGCAACGTGGCTTGACTCAAAGCATTACCGCTTTTAGCACATGATTTATTGCTAATGCCCCTTCCCATGACTGGCCTTCAGCCTTTGATGTCAGTCAGCTCCGAATTAATTACTTCATAATGCAAAGTGAAAGTGCAGCAGGTTTGGTTTATTCCCCGTTGCTTCCTGAAGTTGTTGTGTTAACTTCAGTTAGCCTCGTCAGTGTTTGCTCGCTCTCTTACCCTCCCGCAAGGCGCCTTCTTATTTGTAAATCCAAAAAGCTGGCAGGGGTGTGTGCACCCGTTGTGTTGCCTCATAATAAATGGAGCCTTTTAGCCAGGGCAAGCGAGACTGATGTAGGAATGCAGGAGATCATATCTTGGGGGGAAAATCAATATTAAGATGTACAATTGCTCCCATGGTATCGAAAGAATTAGTTGATCTACATGCCAAATGACAGCCCCCTTGATAACAGGGATTATGTGTCCTGTCTTTCCAGGCTGTGCTCCGTTGGGGCTGCTCTCCGGGTCCCTCAGGCAGAGATAATCTAATTAGTACAACAAAGACCAGGTCGATTTAAAAAAATAAAGGGCGGGAGCGGGAGGCGGGGGAGAGGGGGGGGGGGGTGGCAGCGAGAAGCAGTCTTTGGAAAAAGTTGCTGAGGAGAGGAGTGGAAAACTGGGAATACAAGTTAACTGTCAGTTTGGCTCCACAGACGCTGGAAATTCAGACCCACCGGACTATTACCAGACAAACCCCGAATTAGCAACTGCTTACAGCCTTCAGAAGCACTAATTTAATCACGCTGAGAAAACGAGGAGGTGTTGGGCTGAGCAGAAAGGTGGTGGCTTGGACCCAGACCTGCTTATCCACTGCAGAGTCATAGACACCTGCTGCAAGAGCGGCTTGTGGAAAAATGCTTTACCACAGAAAAACCCAACAACCCAGGAACAAACAAAGAATCCAACACTTTTTCCCTTCACTAAATTGTGCTTATGTGTAGACTTTTTTTTGCACTTTTTGGCTGAGGCTTGGGCAATGAAACTGCACTGCCCATGCTAAGCACGAGGCGAATAATTTTGCAGAGGACAAGGTGAGGTTTTAAGATGCCTGAGTGGAGCACTGGTCTCCATCTGCCACAGTCACACCAAGGCAGATGCACCCCACGGCCAACTGTGCACAGATGAGTGATTCTGAGACTCTGTAAGCTTCAGAGTTGTTTTAAACTTAATGGCTTAGTGTCAGGAATCCACACTAAACCCAGTATGCAGCCAGCTTAGTTGGAATAAGAACTGGGTTTTCCCTCCTGGGTGATGTTGGCTTTTGCACGTGTTGCATCTGTTCTGTTAGTGCATCCTATCAGCCCCTCAGCACAAAGATCCCCTGGCAGCTTTTGGTGAGACCCAGATGGATGGATGTGGGAGTAGGTACTCCTCAGTGGGTGTAAACTGAACTGGATTCACAATAAGTGGAGATGGTTTACAAGAGAGTTACTCACGCCTGGCACTGGGCTTGCACATGACATTTTTTTGGTGATTTTTTGACAATAGGTATTAGTACCTGGATATTTCAGTCTTGGTTTTGCTTTTAGACAGAGAGTCTTGATCTCTGCATAGAGTTCATGCAAGACAGACACCACAGCCCTGGGCTTTTGCAGTTCATTCCCAACCTTGTGTTAAGGGTGGATCCTGGATATATCCTGTCTTTTATGACCATGCTCCTGAAGTATAATTTAACTCTAATTCATTACTAACACACCTGAAGTGCTTTGGTGGTTGGATCTAGAATTTTGACACAGTTCTCCCTCCAAGGAAAATATTGCAATTTCTCAGCCATGCAAATAGGTGCAGGCGTCTTCAGGCTGTATAACCTGATATACTTAGGGGACTGGATGGCTGAAGGAAGGCTCACTCACATCTGGAAATTGCTTTCTTCCTAAGGATCATGAGCACAAGGAGTTCAGGCATTCTTGCACAGCTCCCCACTGACCCTTGCGTTCATGTCATCAGACCCAATCTTGTTGTCTTGGCAAATATTCACACAAATAAGAGAACTCTAACAATGGGATCTTTATTTTCTTAGCTTCCCTCTCCCTCTCCTCTTGTCCCTTGCTGCCTCTTTCTCCTACATTGGAGATTGAAAATTTGGAGGCAGCAAGGATGAGATCACTGCTTTGTGAGGAGTGACAAGAAAACTGGCTGCATGATTTGGGGCTCTGCATATCATTTTCCCAGGAGCAGATCTGATATTATTTCCCTATCCACAACTGCACAGAGACATCAGCACTTTGGAGACGGTGCTTGCCAGCTGCTTGGGGTAAGACTGTAGATAAGGCCCAGAGATGAGGAGCCATCAAAACATGAATGTCTAGCACAGACTTTGCATTCCTGGCTTTGCTGTATTTACTTACTTAAATCACCCAAGCCTATAAACCATAGTTAGCAAGGCATAGAGTCATTACCCATTCCAGGGAAAGGAGCAGTCTGACTCATGTGGGGGATGATGTGTGGGTCCATATTGGACTTTGCTTGAGCTATGAATTAGATATATGATTTTATAAACAGTTTTTAGACTTTTATGATTCTTTAGTAAAAAGTTATACTGAAACACTGGAACTGGGGGCTCCAGATTCCTACCAATTCCTGCATCAGTGTTGCTTCAAAGCCTAACTTCAGGTTACTTCCCACATACATTTGCTAGGGTGTTCCCTTTCCCAGCACAGTACTTTTGTGTTCACCTGAACCATTGGGAAAAAGCCCACATCACCACACCTGAGATCTTGCCAGCTGGCAGGCTGACCTGTCTGTGTGCTCCTGGATGGCAGGGCAGCCCCAAAGCAGCCAGGTGTCTCTTGGATTCATGTTATAGCTCATCCTTCAGCAGAGGTGCTGAGTATATGCCCCCCTTGTTCCTCCAGTCACAGTTTTCACCAGAACTGCAGGAATTTCCTGCACTGACCGTCTGGACCCAGACTTGTTTTTGCAAGTGTGTGCTCTTTATTTTCACAGAAATAGAATAAAAAACAAACCAGAAGAAGGAAATTAAATAAAAATTACATTTGGTAGACCCAGAAAAAATAGATTTTTTTAAAGAAAGACTACCATTTAAAAGCCCAGATGCAGACATTCCTTACTATCCCACTCCCACTGAAAGTTAAGATTGAAATCACCTAGGACTCAGTTCCTCATATGTGTGTGGTTTGCTTTCCTTTATTAAAATCAATGACAAGAAGTCTTTGGGGGATTTTCTCAAGCATCTTGTACAATAATCTACAATAAATTTTTCACAGTATACTTTCTAGTACTCTGTTAACATTTTGGTTTCTAAGGCATTGGGAGTTCTTGAGACCACTTTTTGTTTGATATTTTGCCTGTCATGCACACCACATGTCTAGTTGGAAATTCAATGTACTATTGCTAAATAAAAAGAAGCCATGCCTTGTTATGGGGTGCTATGGCATTCATATCTCTTGGAAAGGCACTGTCTCTTGCATAATCATCAGGGCAAAATGTGGGCTGCTACATATTCTAGTAAGCACCTGTATCAGCTGAGGGCAAAATGCTTCACCTGTTTCTCTTTCTATAAAACCTTGCACTTTGATGTGTGATGCTTTCCTCTGAAGGGTTCTGCATCAGCTGTATGTTGAGTACAACTGCTCCTTTGCATGTTCCAAGTTTAGTTCCTTGTTCTGGCAGACAGCGTAACTCTGATACAAGCTGTAGTAAATTACCATGTCATTTAACAATTACTTACAATGCATTCCCTGATCATTTGGTGCCTTGGGATATTGTGCCTAATTGCAGGTTTAAAAAAAACATATTGTGGTCATTATGTCATTATGTTATGAGAGCATAAAGAGCAAAATAGAGCAAATCAGATAAAGTTGAGTGAGACTTAGATGTTTGTATGGGAATGTTAGGAAAAGTGTCTCTCACCCTTGCAGGCCACAAAGATAATTTCATGACTACTAAGTAGTAGTTGGTTTAAAAAAAAATCTATTAGGCAGTGTCTCCACTCTCAGGGGAAATGTCTATCAGCAAAACTGATTAGAGATAAGGGTAAGCAGATGTCAAAACAGAAGACCACCAAAGAACTGAGGTCCTAAAGCAAATGGGGAGACATCCAGCAAGTATTAAATGTAGGGTGGATTGCTGTTCCTACCTTTCTTTCAGCTCCAGGAAGAGTTTTGCTGAAAAAAAATTGCATTTTTAACTTATATGGGAGAAGTCTGTTTTTACAATCATTTTTCTGGGTGAATGTGTATGTGTGCATGTGGTTTGTTGTTTTTTTTTTTTTTATCCTTCCCACAAATTGCTTTTTAACCTTAGGAGTGAATGAAAATTAGAAATGTTAGGGAAAGCAAAGAACTGTGAGAGGATGAGCTGTAGAATTTCTCACTTTTTCTCTAATCATGGAAGAGCCAAATTTAAATTATCTCTTTCTGTAGAAAGTACTTCTCCATAATACTCAGTTTTGCCACAGTTTTCACCTGAATTAACCCTCCAGTTATGGGACTACATAAAGGTTAAAAAAAAGCCAGTAAAAAAAAGTTTTATTGAAACTTCCATTATGGGAACAGATATGTGAATTTCAATTGTTGCTGATAGAAAGAAGTAAGAAAATATAGGCTTTTAGGAGGGAATTCATGGGAATAGATTATTTTATAGGTTAAAAATAATTTTATATGTCAAATTATTTCTGTGGATTGACATGAAATTATTCATAGTGTTTCACACCCACCCTGCTTGTCCTTAACTTCATAGGTGTAACTTTGTGCTGGCCTCTCTTCCCTTGTCCTTCTCTGCCAGCGAGAGAGACACAAAGCACTGCTCTGCCACTCCTTTTTCAGAGACATGCCCACATGCATTGAATAGGGCTTCAGGCAACCTCTCCCAGCCAATGGAAAAGCCACTTCTACATCACCATGCAAGGCCTGTGGCAGAGTTTTTCATAAAATCACAGAATGGTTTGGTTTGGAAGCTAGGCAAATCTTAGGCAGATGATCTATGCACTTTGACAGCAGCTTCAAACCTTCCAGAAGGAATATCTGCCTTGTTTTGCTGAAAGAAGGGCTAAATCAAAACAGGATATTATTTATCCTGAAGCACATTGCCTCTTCTGACAGTGCTGGCAGCAAGTCAGGGTGAATTACAGAGGCTGCCCTTCCCAGATCAGTCTGTACCTCACTTCTGCAGCAGCTGTGCCTGTGCAGCACTTGTTTGATGCTCTGAGATATCTCAGGTCTTTTTTGAACTGCTAACTTGGGTTTGTTCAGCTTCTTGTTGTCTAAGAGTTGGACCTGGGTTTCAGCATGCCTCTACCAGTCAAATTCCTCCAGCCTTCCAACATCCATGCTTCCAGAGCCACGCTGCCAGAAAGGAAGATGTAACCTGTCTCCACAACCACTTCTAAGAAACCGGTTTTCAGAACATAAGTTATCCCTATCCCTCCATGTCTGGTTCAAAGGCAGGGAGAAACTGTCCCATCCCCAAGGCACAACGTGATCCTTGGGTATTTCTGGCCCTCTGGAGGAAAAACGCCAACAAAAATAGCAGGGGAAAAAATGTGCAAGCTGTAATTGTTTTTTCATTTGTTGATGTTTTTCTACACAAAATTTCAGAGTTTCATCCCTGCTGCTGCTTGTGCTGAAAGAGAAACTGATGAAAGCCACAGTAGATTTGCTTCATTGGATACCATAATACATCATTCAAAAGGTGAGTTGCAAACAGTGGTTCTAATCTTATAACATTAACCTCTGCCACTCCTCCCCCTATAATCCCAGCCACTTAAAAAAAATCTATCTTCTTGTCAAATACATGATTTTTTTATTGATGTGGTATATCCAGCAGTGAAATAGATTTCCCTTTTTACAAGTTATGACAATTTTTGCTATGAAATATTTCCATTACAGGAGGGTTTGATTGATTTGGGAAGTATCCTACATAGTAACAGGCTGATCAAGAATAAATCTGTCTGAATGTTTATGTAGAGTGCTGTTTCTAAATGGGCTAATGCTGTTCCTAATAAGATTGTGTAATGTTTGGAAAAGTTGCTTCTTGTAAAATAACTACAATATTATATCATTTTTATATCCCTCAATTTAGCAAATACTCATGTTTTTCACTTTTCCTTCTGGGACGAATTGTACATATGACCTGAAAAACTTTGGTGTTTCTTAATGACTCAAGTTGAAAGCAAACAGTAGTGGCCTGTGCCAAATATTGATCTGATCCTGGAAAAGGCCAGCAGCTGTGGGCTGCTCCGAGTGGAAGCTGTACATGGTTCAAACCACCCTTTGATCAGGCTTCATCACTTCCTGTCTTATTTGAGAGTCAAAAATCAGAGAGCTGCCTTCTGTGGGGAAAGTTGAACTGTGTTGCTCTGCTTCTCTTCCATGTACTTTGTCCTGAATTCTTCCCTATGTACCTGCTCCTTCGACAGTTGCCAGATAACAAATACGGTGCTTATTTCAACTTTTTTGCACAAGTGGAGAAAAATGCATTACTGAAGTGAGTTTCTCTGACAGATGCTGTACAGGGTGCTTCACCCACAGATATGACCTTTATGAGGTATCCTTTCATTTGAGCAATGCCCACTCTGGTGGAGAGCAGACTTAATGGAGCAGGATTGCTGAACGAGTCACCACATAGACATGGCCTCAAAGACTCTCTATGGAGGGTGCTGCTCACTCATAAACTTGAGAGGGTTTTCTTCTGTCTAGCGCTGGCACTAGAGAGCCAGGCATCTTTCTCAAACCTTTCTCCCTCTGGTTTTGCCCAAAATGAATGACTATGGCTTCTCCATCATCTGCACTGCAGCCATAGTATTTTCAACTTGTCTCTAGAGGCAAGTCCCATGCAGAGCTGTTGCAGATCTTCACAAGTCCAGTCCAAAATGTGGAATGGCAGTGGCAGTGGCACTCGAGACACTTTATGTTGTGTCCATGACACACACAGTGGCACTTGAGACACCTTATGATGTGTCCATGACACCCACACCAGTTTTCCCATTTTGCCCAGGGAGGCAGACCCACTGTGAGCAGGATTGATGCCTGGTCCCCAAGACAAACTCCCCTCCCCTGCCTGTTTGACCCTGCTCAACAGGACCTGGGACACCCCAGACCCAGCACCTCTTGGTGCCACTGGCACTCATCACCCCCTCTGTGTTTTGGATGAGCAGCCCTGTGTGCGGGTAGGTCATGAGTGATGGGTGTGGTCATGTGGCTCTGCCTCGGGCTCCTTGCTGCCATCCATCCGTGCCGTGACCACAGGCTGGGACCAGCACCAGTACGGAATCACTGTTCTTAATTACAGCTATTTTAGTGGAGACTACATCTTCCATGGGAGAAATTATCAGGATTTGAGAAATGCCAGACAGAATCAACTGGAAAAGCAGATTTTTTTCTTTTTGTTGGCATTCCCACACCACAATTTTAATGTTTAAGAGGTTTTTTCCCCTCACTCACACAAAAAGACAGTTGATGCAAAAAAAAGCAGAGCTTTAGCCCAAAACGGTCCATTCTGAATTTGCATAGGACTGTTATTTTTAAGAGAAGCTGGCTTACCTCCAAACTCATACGCCAGAGGCTGAATGAGCTAAATTTAAATACCAAAGTATTTAAAATGGATATTTTACATTAACAGAAATCTCATTTATTTTAGTTTAGTGTTTTCACATAGTTTTTCAAAGTTAAGCTAAACCCACTGTATAAGAATAAGTGTTTCATTAATTTTTATAAGAGTTATAAGAAGCATATGTTTTAAAGCTTCCTTTTGTAACATAGCAAAGTATACTTTAGGCATATTTATTTACATAATGGCTGCATTAGAAGAAATTTTCATATGGAAAAATGCAGCAATACCAAGTAATAGTTGCCACAAAGTTAAAAAAATAAATTAATGATATGGGGTGACAAGAAGCAGAAATAATTTAAAAATGAAATGACAGGATGTGATTTTTTTTTAAGTACTCAAAGTGAGCGTATTCCCACTCCTATCATAAAGCCAATGGAAGCACAGCATTCTACAGGAAACTTTCATGAGGATTTGCAAAAGAATTCTGTGAAAGAATTCAAATATTTCACCTAGAAATATTTGAATTTCTATCAAATATTCAGATCTTCATCTTAAAAAGGTGAGAAATGTTGATTTTAACCTTATTAATCTAGTCTATTTGCAATTCTTTTGTGTTCAATTTTTGTTCAGGTTGTATTTTTTAAATGTAGTATGTACTATGTATATAATGTGTAAATCAAATGCTTTACTATGATACAGCAAAAAATGAAAAGCACACAAATGAAAATGTTTTTACAATAGCAAAACAAGAATTGACACAAAATAGTCAAACCTCTTATGATGGGAAAATTTGTGATGTATCTCAGGTGGTGGGAAAAAAAAAATCATTTTCCTGTAAGAAAAAACCCTGCCAGCAGCTTATCAGCTCAAAGTTACCACAAAAATTATTGAAAAGGGTTACAGCCAATAAACTACATCAGCACATCATCTTACTAGAATCAAGTCAGCAGCTACTGTAACCTCCCTTTGTTTAAGGAAAGGTTTGAAAGGAGCCTCAAAATGTAATTTGTTTTTATAGGCTTTCAGGGCTTAATAACTGTAAGCCTGACCTTAACAGGAATTTGAATTACCAGCTAAAATAATTTATAGGAGATACACTAAAGAGGTTTTATATATATAAAAGACATATGTTTTCTTCTCTGCCTTGACTGAAGAGCTGTTGTTTTTGTAGACATGTGTACTTACATTTTGTGGGTAGCTTCATAATCTAAGGTTCTCAGCAAGAGGGCAGGTTTTTACATCAGGTATATATTTTGAGGAAAGCACAAGTGTTTCAATTTTTTTTTTTTCTGAATACTGGAAGAATATCACCAAGATTTTGCTTTCAAAAAGCCTCTAGGATTGGAACTATTGTTTCCAAGACCAATTGGTCCTAGTACAGAACCTGAACCTGTTGTAAGCCATTAAGCTGCAGCTAAACCCCAGATAATCTAGTGAGTATATCAGGAAAGCAGCAAAATCAACACTGCTCCACTGTTCCAGGGATTTGTTTCGACATTGAGTAACAACTCTCTCGACTTCTCTCTGCAGAAAGTTGTGTAATGTCCTGCTCAGTGAAGGCATGCATTCCTGGAAGAGCGGAGGTCCTGAGAATGTCAAAAGCTCTTGAAAACAGGTCCAGTTTCCACTTTGCCAGACGCTATGGCAAAGATTGCTCTGAGAGCTAATTTTGGATAATGAGCAATCAGCAGGGGCAGAACATCCTGTAAGTATCTACAGCTGAACACTCTTAAACAAGATTGGGATCACCCAGAGCTTTTCTCCTGGGTGTTAATATGGTGATTAAAGTTTACAAGAGGCCCATGGTTTTATTTTGGTCTTGTCACATTCAATGGCATCTAGGCAGGAAATCTGCTTTAATGCATCAATGTTTTTGGTCACCTATGTGCAGAATGCCTGACATGCTTGTGTAGAATAACTGCTGTATAAATTCAGTCATGATTGCTGTATAATTGGTGTTAGGCAAAGGTGTGTCAGGATACTCGAAAATATTATTTGGATAAATATACTTTTACTGGAATATCTTCTTTAGTCTGCCAAGGTGTCTTGAAGTACAAATCTTGTGTTGTATGTAAAATAGGCACACTCACAGGTGTTTGTAACACACAAATGTGTGCTCTGTCACTGTGAGAAATACGTCCTCTGAGCTGGGAATGTCTGTTGCCAGCACTGTGTACTAGCAGATCCTGTTGTCTATTGTATGCTTTTCTCAACAAAAGTCAACATGAGACCTCCTACTTGCACATTTTTGTGTAAATTTCTTTGTCAGTGTGTAGGGACAAACTGCCAACTTTTGGAAGGCGACCTACTCAATAAAATATGTAGGATTGTTTCTTCCACTTTCTGTTTCTGTTCTTTCTCACCTTTGTATTTAAAAGACTGTCTTGAACAGATAGGATCCTAAGTGAGTCTTATCAAGGTCAGAGCTTGTTGCTCTGCCACAGATTTGAATACAAAACTTTGTAGATATCTGATTTCCAAACATCTTTGGAAGCCATATTTACTACCAATAATTGCCTGTAATTGTGGCCAAATTTTTGCTTTCTTTGTTTCATTTCCATTTTTAGATGGATTCATCTAATTTAGTTAAATCAGAAGTTGATTTAATTTAATTTAATCTACATTTAAATGGGATCTGGGAACAATTTGTTTTGTTTTGGGTAATGGTTTTTGACTATTGAGTACAAAGCCGAGAACAACTTAAGTTTCATGAGGATGAATTTATATATTTTAATTTTTCTCTCTTAAAAATGCTTCAAACTTATTTTTGAAGAAAGTAGTCACTTTTTTTTTCTTTTTCCTTTTCTTTTTCAGTAAGAAAAAAATGAAATCTCATGTCAATGTTATTTTTTATCTCAGAGTAGATATTAGAATGGTCACTGTCACCAGAAGGGATGCGGGCATGCAGAGCAGCTGCCCCAGCTGCAGGGCTAGGATGTGCTTAGGGAAAGTTTTCTCTGATTGGGTTCCACTGTGTACAAAGCACCTGGATTTTTTGGAAACTGGCACTCACCTACATGTGGGATAGTTTTATTTTGTACCTCTCTCATACACACTATAACTCTTTCATACAGAGTGGAAAGCAAATGTAGAAACTACTGAAACACAATCTCCTACATCGACCCACAATGCGGCAGTTTGGATTTAAATCCCTTAAATGTGCCCAAGTAACTTGATGAGTGCCAACGAGCACTTTCTGTAAGACCCCTCTTGGACCCTGGGGGGATAAAGTCCTTGCTCACATTGCCTCGTTCTAGGTGGTTGGGGGATGGCCAGCCCTGACTCATTTGTTCACCTCTTGGTGTGTGTGTTTTCTTTGATATGTTCCCAGGGCACCACATCTGGGTTTCATTTGCTGTTTGCTTGGCCTGGTACTTTTATGTAATATCTGCCAGCCTTGTGCCAATGTCCCAGGTGTCATGGGACATGTCTGTTGGTTACCTGTACAGGGGCAATTGAGCTGGGCCACATCTGTCTCCTGAGTTTTGAAGATGACTGTCTTTAAATGTTGATGATTAGGGCTTGATTACCTCTTTTTCTTTCTCATCCTACTTTGTCTTGAGCAATGCAACAAAAAAATCGTTGTCTAAGTTATTTTCACTAGCATGTATGCATGCATAATATAAGCAAAGGGATGACACTTCATCTTTGTGGAAAGGTTTCTGTGGGCAGAATTGCAAATAAGTAAGAAAACAGCAAGTTGGAAAGCATTTGTTATGCCATTTGTCTCAATTTGATTTAGAGTTGTAAATATGTAGGTTTTCTATATTAACTGCTGAAATTTTTTGTGTAAACATAGATGGGTGTGGGGGGAAAAACACAATCAAGATACTCATCTTGGTAACAGTTTCAACAGAAACTGTCTTAGAAGAGCTGCTGAGACAGGATTCACGCTCATATCTGGGTTGAATCACCAGAATGTGAATATGTACACCTGGATGGGTGATACACTTGGATGTTCTGTTAAGATCAGAGAGAACAGAAACCAAAGGAGAAGAAGGTTATTTGTTTATCACAGAAAAAGAAGCAAACATTTATGGGATGTCAGGTCAAATGCTGAACTAGCTTGATGATATGGTGGTAAGACTTCAGGGCAGAGATGGAGTTCCACCAATTTTGTGCCTGCAGTGCCAACCCACATCTTGGTTCTCAGGTGATCTCAGTTTTAAAGGCTATGTCCACTTTAAGAATATTGCAGAGTGAGATTTTTATCTGTATTTGTTCTTTTGCTGCTCTACACTGAAGATCAAACCATCATAAGAGTCTGGTTTCCAGAACTGAGTTACTTTTGATAAAATACTGGTATCCATAAGCAGGATCTTTTCCACTGTGCTCAGTGTGGAGAAGGTCAGCTCTCCCTGTGGTACCTCTCTCTACATTTTCCTCAATGATAAGTCAGCTTGAGGGTTGACTCATAAATACCTGGCAGGGAGGAATGAAGAAGGCAGAGACAAGCTCTTTCCACTGGTAGCCAGTGACAGGACCAGAGGCAATGGGCATCCATTGAAACACAGGAGGCTTTGTCTGAACATCAGAAAACACTTTTTCACTATGAGGGTGACCAAGCACTGGCATGAATTGACCAGGGAGGTGGTAGAGTCTCCATCCTTGGATATAGCCAAAACCTAGCCAGATACAATCCTAGACAGCTTGCTCAAGGTAACCCTGCTTCAGCTGCAGGGGTAGACCTGAGTGATTCTGATTTTGAAAGAGCTCTATTATCACAGATTCTGGATATATTTGTCTCAAAAGTTTGGGAACATCCAGAAATCTCCAGAAATTCTTGAAAAAGAAGGTTCATTGTACCTTCTAAACATGAGAGTGTTTTTGTAACATAAAAAGCTTTGCTGTGAAGCACTTATTTAGCCCTTTACTATGCACACACTTGTGGTCTGCAACTCTGAACCATGAAGAATGGTCATATGTTTCTGGGTCCTTGTACAATAGCTGCAAACACCGATAGTTATTAATGGTCTAGAATGGCATACAGTAAAAACATGAAAAGTGAACCCAGAGGCAAGTCAACCATTAACTTCAGAAGCAGAAAAGCTTTTGAAGTTAGAAATTTGCTAGCTGTGGAAGCTTCATCAACTCCTTATTATTTACAGTTTGCTCTCCAAATGTAATGTTGGTAAAAGGACAGAACAGCTGGAAAGGGAGTGATTTTCTTGCCAGGTCCATGGACCTCTGATTACAAACACATGACTACATGACATACAAAAGTGACAGGGTTAGCAAGCATGTTATGCTGAAGGTATATTGCCAGTTGTATAGTTCTGTGGGATGAAAACACTTGCGAATATCTAGCACTACAGCAGAATTTAAAAAGTCAGTCTTTGCAGCTTATTTTGCATGGAAGGAAATAGCACATCACATTCTTCCTTGGTTTCCTAAATTTTTCTAATAGTGCAAATTGAAATAAATGCATGGGAGTCAGTGTGCATATGCACTCTGCGTGTGTGTAGACAAATACAGATATATATATATGCGCACACCTGCACGTATATCTATTGAACCAGTACATGCAGAAGGCTAGTCATGCTCTCTCAACACTGTACAGGGCTTGGCCCAAACTGTCCTGCCTGTACAAAAGAAATAGTTTGGAATATATCAAAGGAGTAAAGAAAATAGACAAGCTGCCCATTAAGTGAAATCCCAGCAACTGTGGCAGGATTCATGCACTTCATTGCTAGGTAAGCTGCATTGCTTTTCAGAATGTTCAAAGTTAATATTCATTACTTAGTCATAATATTTAACATATAAAATCAAAAGCCATATGACTTTGACTACATGGTTTTCCTGCATATCTTTCAAAACCAAGCAAATAATAACAACAAAACAGTAATTTGCTGTGTGATGCAGTAAGAAATCCTGTGTTAGTGGTTTGTGTTGCATCAAGGTGTGCAGTGAGGTACACAGTGTCTGCTGTCCAGTTCCCACACTGCCATACCAGCAAAAACCACACAGAAGTGTGTGGTTATAAAGACTGCACTGCAATATTTTTGCAACTGCTCTGCTGGACAGAATGATATGTATTTTTCAGTAATTTTATACGTCTCCAAGAATAACAGCAACTACAGATTTACACACAGTCCATTAATTATAAATTTTGGATTTTGAAGGTAGATACGTTACTGCTTGATTTTCACTCCAAATATTTTGCCATTCAGATACACTTCTCTTAAACATCATTATGTCATTTTCACTTTTATGTTACAGATTGATATTTGTAAGTTCAACTTTACTGGAGTTAGAGTTGGTGTTGAATTATAGACTAAATTGGAATCACATATGCCCAAAGTTATCTCTAATGGATAACACAGTTAATAAAACTATTTTAATGAATTTGGTGCCTAATTAAACAGTAATTTTAACAGCAGCATGAAGTTCCTTTTTAGGTGCAGTTTGGTCAAAGAACAAATGGCATCAGAGAAATTGCCTCTTCAGAGCATAAATAAATGTAGCAAAATCACAAGCCAATGGGAAAGAAGAAAGCCATCAAGAGTCTGTGAAATCAGATATGGAAAATCCTACTTTTATCTCCCCCCATTATTAGTCACTGCTCTCCATCTTTCTACCTTCCCTGCACATTCAGCAAGTGTCAGCTCAACATTAGCTGAAGGATTTTTCCACTTACATCTATTCTAGCCGACAGGGATGACGACAGCCTGTTATCTGTTCCCGCAGCTCCAAGGAGCCTCAGCCAGGGATCCTGCGGCGCTTGGGTTGATAGGAAATGCAGAGACAGTCTCTTGGTCTGCCTCAGAGCAGCTGCAGCCTAAATACATGTCACGTATCTCACTCCCCAGGCAGCTGCAGCAAATGGATCATGCCAGTGCTCACCCACCATCGGCACCAAGTAGTGCCCTCGGCAGTGGGGTGCCACGGGATGCAATGGGACACCTGCCCCAACAGGCACTGATATCTCAGTCCTAAAGCAGCGCTGGTGGTACTCTGCTGCTGGTGCTACCTTTTAGCTAATGTTTGAGTTGAACTACCAAATAAGTTAGTAGGCTGATTTTAGCATCAGACGGACCTGAGAAGAATCAAGGAAAAATTACCCATCCCATCTGCTATATCTAAACCTAGATGCATGTTGCTAATGGATACCTGTATTTCCTTACTGGTATCCATATTGGTATTTCAAGGAAAATAACCATCACCACAAGTTCTGCTGTTTGTTTGAGAGTTTTTTGATTTCTAATGGTGCTTTCTGAGTTGTTCCCATTTTTGACTTCATGGTTTATATTGCCACATCCTCAAAAAATGTATACAATAAGCAAAACACCCTCCCCTTGGAAGCCATTTATTTTCCTTCCATATGCACATCCCCGTGCTTACTTATATTAAATGTAAATAGAGTAGGTTGGGAGATAGACGTGAGGGAGAATGTTGTGTTTTAAAGTCACTGGAGACAGAAAAGTTATGCTCCCTCTCTTTAGTAATAACAAAACAGTGCTTATAACTCTTATCGAGCCGTCTGTGCAACGTCTACATCCTTTCACTAATTTCAACAAACTGTCCGAAGGAGTGGGAAGATTAGCTGTAGGGTTGTTTACTCTTGGTGGAGTTATGGACATGTTCTCCATGAGTGAGAAAGAGAGGAGGAAAATAAAATCTTGTTTGTAGCTATCTGATCTGTCCCAAGTTCTTTCAGTGGGAGAGCATAATGCCAAGGGATTTAGGGTTCAAGCAGATGCAGTGCTCTTCCTGATGGCATGTTCATATTCAGGGGCTTCACAGCCCTTCATTTCCTGCAGCCAGAAAAATGGCAGGATAAGGAATGTTATGGCAACTGAACAACCCCTTCTTTAAACATCCTACAAAAGCCCACAGTGTCCTGTATCAGGTGTGTGACAATTAGCGCCTGTAGTTAATGCATGGATATTAATTACATAATCTGCATTAACAGAAGAAATGGTCTGTTACTATCCTTTTCTTTTTTTGCTTTTAGGCTCAAAAATTTACAATTTCCTGTCATTCATAAATACTGATTTAGACTTCAGAGCCTAGATGTCCTATGTGGGGTTTTCACCATGGGAGGAATAAAGGATATTGTATGTAAGCATTAGGAGTTAGTAGTTGATCTCTGTATATTTTGTTTGATATCTGAACCAAGAAACAGGAAAGGAACATTTTTCAGGATTATCTTTAACTTAAATTAATGGGAGATAGTATTCTTTGTGGGTTCTAATTTTCTCTGTGTCTCCCTCTGCTTTTATGTGTGTGTGGTCATGTGTACACATGCACAGATACAGCTTCTTTGGGTGATCTTTGCATGATTTGGGGGGTGGCATTCTTTTACAATTGAAAGGGAGACTTTGAAACAAAATTGTATTTTGAATTGAAACAATTTAAAATAATTTTTATAAAATACATAATTCAGAAAATGTTTCAGATATTTGGATCCATTTTTTTTTTCTGATCTTATTTGCTAAATTCCACAGGGTTTTATGGATAATTTTGGTCAATGTATGATTGCAAGTTTCAGTAATTCCATTCGTGTGAAAACTTTGCTAAGACCCACCATGGTTAAGGATGGTAGGGAATTAACAGCTGTCTTTTCCATGACAGATCTATAGACTAGGTAGTGAAGGTTAACTGAATTCAGCTTTCAGGTCACAGAGGAGATCACAGCAAAAAGATATTGTAGACTATGTACTGAGGGGGCAATGTTAAGAGTCAATCTCAAATTAGAAGCTACTAACAAAAAAATAAGAAAATGGCTCTTTTGCTGCTAAACCTGCTTGCATAGATTTTCCCCTACACACAGCTTAGTTTTCCAGTTCTACATTAGGTGCACTACTGAGAAAATAAAACTCAGTGCAAACATAGCTACAGCCCCGCCAACTGTGTTATGCCTGATTTTTGCCAATGAGCCTGACCCCATGGAAATTCCACCTATGCATGTGCACTTGTATAAGTGAGAATAACTTTGGTATTCATGTCTGGGAGTTATAGCAGAAACCTCTGCATTTCTTAGTCTTTTCCCTCTCTGCATTTTGCCAGCAAACAGCAGTAGGCTAGAGGCCGGTGAGATAGGCTCCACATGGGATCCCATGGCTAGCAGATCTCACCAGGAATGAGGGCCCGAGGCAGTAGCTTCAGAAAGGTTAGGAGTTATTTTAATATTTTTTTTTCTTGTATTGCTGAGGGAGTTTGTCTCGGCCGTGTTTATCTGGTGTGGAAGAGGAAGCTTGCAGGCAGCATGATGCATGGGCGGCGAGTGCCGGCATGAGGTCATGGCGAAAGGGAACAGAGCCCGGCTGTGTCACAGGAGCTGGGGAGGGAGCTGCCATGCCGTGGGACGGCCACTTTATCAATTAGGTAATGTCTGGGGGAGATTGGGGGGGAATTTCATTACATTGTGTTGGGCCGTGCCGCTGATGTGTTACCAAACATCTGCAAGGGACCCTGCAGCTTCTTGGGCAGCACGGGCTCAAGCTGAATCCTGCTGGGCTGAATCAGCCATGACTGAGAAGAGGGAAGGGGTGGGGAAGGGGAAGAGTGATAACTTAGCTCCAAAACAAACTCCAGGAGGGCTTTGCCCTTGATGGACTTCCCATTGAGGTCTGGGGGAGATGCTGATCTGTGCATTGTGCAATGGAGATGGTGGGATTAAATGTTCATGTGTGCTCAGCTATCCCAGCCTGTTGCACACAGCCTTGTTGAGCAGGCTTTGAAAAGCCTTTGTAAAATCTTGGGGATTTTTCCCCCCACTTTTACCCTTTGAGAAAGACCAAAAAGCCAAGAGAAACAACATGGAAACACTCGTGCCAACCTTCCCTTTTATAATGAAAAGCTAGGGATTTGAAAGCAAACTTACTGCTAAGAGCCAGCTCAACATTCTGATATCTCAGAGCCACCATAAATAAATGACTAGTTCTCCAGGTATTCCCATCAGGAAGGTCTGTAAGCAGTCCTCCACTCACTCACAAGACATGCATCCCTCAGAGATGGTGCAGTCACGATGAGCTGCCCCACTGACAGAAAGTGTCAGGTGTCCACTCACTGAAGAGGGTGCCCTGTAGATATTTCTAGCTTTAAAATCACAGCTGATTTTTCTAACCCAGCCTCAGGGAAGCAGCAGAGGAGCAGAGCTTACCCCCCTGGTTCCCAACCCTGCTGAGCACTGTTAAACAGTGTTAAAAAATGCTTCACGAACATGTTCAAATCAATGTGTCGCTGCCCAAGAAGCTAGAAAATTGCTTAAGTTATATATTTTGTTTCTGCCAGCACAAGGAGGACATGTTTTCCCTCCTCCTGTGTGCCAGTGGGCGCCCAGGCAGCGCCTGGAGGCTATGAAGGGGCTGGTCCTGCACCTCTGAAATTCAGCATAAATCAGGATTAGTGCTGGGGAGCTGCGCCAGCAGAGAGCTGACACGAGAGGGAAATCAGGCCCCATGGAGCAGGCTCCCCAAGTGACATGTTTATTCCTGCCAAGCTCCCATCTTTTATCCCCTAAACAGAGCAGCCTGGTAAGCCCCTCTAAGTCTCTGGTATGCTAAACTGATATGGAAGCCTGCTCTCACTCTGCTGGAAGGCAATGTGGTGGAAAGGGACAAGGACTACATGTTTTGGCATTGCCAGCCAAGGCTTTCACTGCCCATTCAAGCACCTAGAAGTGCCCTGCCATGGGGTCAGCTTTTTTTCAGACCCCAGATGCTATCTGCAACCTGCTGATAGAGACAATGAAGGAGGGAAGGGCAATGGAAAACTGCTGATCAGGGGAAATGTGGCCCTCCTTGTCCTCCCCCCTCCCCTTCTCGCCTGGGAGCAATTGATTTAGGAGCTTTTCTTAAGTAAAAATTTCATCACGAAAGAGCTTTCTTCAGAGAGCAGCTGAGAAATTGTCTCTCTCCTCTCTCTCTTATTTATGTACATATATGTGTATGTTTCTGTTTAGGAAGAAGCATCTATCCTGACCCAGGTGGCAGGAACTCAAACTAAGGGGTTTATTTGCTATCCTTCCCCGGAAAACAATACACAGTTTTCAGGCTTAAGGTGTCACAGAAAATTACTAAAGTGCCTCTGTTGATATCTGAAAATTTCTCGTGATGGATTATAAGGAATAATAACCTTGACCTTTCCTCTGAGCCTAGAAGGAGTGTTTAGGAGACAGGGAGTAGGATTCCTAATGTTTTCAGCATTAGAATTTCAATAAAAATCAAGTAAATCCACAGGATAACAGCTACCTTTAAAATTCATGGTATTACTGAGAGAAGTTTTGCGTTGCTTCTGAATCCATGCTCATCCTTCTAGACTTTAAACACAGGATAAAAGAGCTGTGTCCTGATTCTTGCTCTTGCGAGTGTACACCTGGGCAGGGCCACTCTGAAGGGCACAGATGTTCCACCAAGATATTGAGAGAGTCTACATCCTCTCCTATGGTGTGTTTCACATGGTCAAGGCCTCAATGCTCTGTGTTGCACCATGATAATTAAAATTATTTATGAAAATTCCTTAGGAGAAAAGTGACTCCTCTTTGAAAAAAAATCAGGTCAAACCTGTAAGTGAGTCCAGGTCTGCAGAATGTGAAGGCATTCGAATTTTCTTCAGTAATTAGGGAGGTCTTGCCACACATAGAAAACTACCTACTGGGTCACTTCTGGAGACTTTCAATATTCAACATGGTAATAATGAGATACAGAGACCCCACCCTGAACTAGACATAGTAGAGCTTACAGGAGTTTTCATCAGAAAAATCCCCGTTTAGAAGATTTGCTGTTTTTTCTCTTCATCCCCAGAGTAAAATGAAGAAAATTTAGACTGTGGTAAGATCTTCCTTCCCTTACTTTCTTGTGGATTTCCAGCACTAGTTTAGGATGGAAGAGTAAAAAAAGCATGAAAACATTTTTCCCCATTTCATTTTATTTGTTCTTCTTCTTTTTTTTTTCTTTGAAAGAAGTCTCAGGGTATTAATTTTGATTCCCTGAAGAGAAAATGTTTTAACTGTTCAAAGAAGATGTTAAAAGTGGAAATGTTAGTTTCTTTGTTGAAACATTGTGTGAGAACTTTATGTAATGATCTGCTTTTCTAGATTAAAAATAATAATAAAAGCAAAGACCTGCAGAAAGGCAAGAGCTTCTTTAATTAATACCATGGAACAACCATCTTTCAAAATACCAAGTAATTTCAGAGCTTTTGGAAGATGAACAGTTTAACTGAACAAAGAATGTTTCCTGAAAGAATTCATTGTTACTTAAAGCCAGATTTGTAAGGAAAGCATGCTACTGAGAATGGCTTAACTCCAAGATTTGTGTACAAAACACAGACAAAAAATGTACCACTTTGTCAGTAACTGCTGTTGTAAGAAAAAAACAGTAGTACCTAATTTATACAAATCATTCTGCCTTTGTAGATGATCATATAAATGTATTCTATTTTTTATGAGAGTTTAAAGGAAGCTGAGATTTAAATATCTAACCTGTAGGTTTTCTAGAAGTGAACTATTTAACAGCTCTTTACTAATGCCTGGAACTTAATACCAGAAGATATCTGGAACTATTGCAGAGCACCCCCAAATAACAGTCTGGGCTTTCCAAAAGCTTGGAGCCCTCATTTCCCTTGTGTAGCACAGAAATAGTGACAGTGGCTGTAGGGACACCCCTGCACAGCCCTTTTGCTGTAGCCCGCTGGGGTGAGCACATGCAGGTTTGGAGTGCACTTAGTCACTACTTACTTACTGTGTATTTATTTAAAATGATATTCTTTTGTAAACTTTCCTGGCAGTAAATTCATTATTTGAACTAATTGAGGAGATTAAACATAGAAGGACCATGATACAGCAGTTCACTAATGAAGAATCATGTTAGGGGAAGAGTCTGATCTTCTTTCATGATGAAGTATCAACTCTGTGGGATATCAGCTCCCAGAAAAAAAACCAAAAGGGACTGCAGGGCTGCTTACCCAGCCAGATATTGACTGAGACCCCAGGGACCAAGAGGACCAAAAAGACACATGTTAGAAGGAAGTAATAGCATTTGGGAATGGCAGTTCAGGAGATATCTCAGAAGAGATGGATGATGGTCTAAAAGTCTGCCTGAACATCATCCAGTAGTAGATACATATATCTCTGGCATGGCTGCATGGGCAGGGAAAGGACTTTGTCAAGGTGAAAACTACTGATTGTTTTTTAAAAAAATTGTTCTCTTTCTTATCAAATTAAAAATCAATATTAATATCTGGATTCAAATACCACATTCAAAATTTGAAATTAATGGGGGTTTGTAAAGTTGTAGAGAGAAAAGAAATCACAAAGCAGAGAAATTTGAGGATTTGTACATTTTTTCAAGAGATGGGCCAAGAATCCCTGTGCTTCACAATAAATTTGGTTCTATTTTATACTTTCTTCTCTATAAACTTTGCCAGTAGACAAGAACCTGTCCTCCTGGAACCTAGGTTTCCTGAAGAACATCTTTCCTTTCAGTTGCAGTACTCCCACTGCAAAGTCTTCTATTTGATCTTTCCTTGAAGACTACAGGAACCATGTAGACTTCAGAAATACTGTTCACAATAATGAAGCTGAGTCACAGAAAGGTTTCCAAAACCTGGATCACAATTAGCTGTGCTCTGGGCTTAAGAACAGTTAATACAGACATCTCAGAAGAAATATTTCTTCATCTTATTGCACAATGCAATAATTCAGTACACAATTTGCATACACAGAAAGAAAGCAAGCAATACAGAAGCAGTTGATATGCAATTACAAGGGAAGAGCTTAAACAAGCCCAAATTGCTCATCAAAAAAACCATCCCATCATTGCTTTCTTGACACGAGTGCTTCTTTGCCCAACCTGGTGCCACTTATTAGGAAGCAAATAGAGATTCCTCTGTGTCTGAGGACAACAGCTGTGGGCTATAATATACCAAAATGCCATGCCAAACCTGTGTCCCACCTGACCCAGGAGAAGGAATATCTTCTCCAGGTGTTTGCATCAACAGCCATCACCTGTAGGAAACCTCCCATCCAAAGAGATGGAGAAGGCCTCCTCTGCACAAGTGTTGACCTGGAACAAAGCAAGGCTATGAGAAGCTTATGGTGAGTAGCCTTTGTCTTGGCCTTTGCTGAGAATAACTTTTGGTATTCTGTAGAGCTGGGTAGCGAGGTGTCCGCGATTTGCTGTGCACAAGGAATGGTTGTGGTGGGTTTATTTGCCCCTTTTGGGTATGAGCACCATGAGTGACAGCAGTATGTTCGTTTGCTGGGCTCCTGCTTGCCCAGGACATTGGTATATTGTGTACATGCCTGGTGTGTGTTATCCTCCTGTGCTGTTACCAAAGCTGAATAGAAATGGTAACAACTGTGTTATTGTCCTTGGCCCAAACTTGGTGCAAGTGCTAATGGCCACCTATAGTGTAGAAAAGTAATAAATGGTCCTTGAAATGTCACTTGCCTGCTTCCCTCAGAGATGGGAAGTTCTCTTGTCTACAGCCCTTTCATTAGTGTGCTATTGAATACTCAGGTTAAGTTGGGCCTTTGTCAACCTTACTTCAGTCAAATTAAGTCTTCTTAATTTAAGTTATATTTTATACAGTGGAGGCCTGAAACTTCTGCTTGCAATCTGTATGAAGCTTGCTGGTGGTAGGTAGGACAGCTGTGAAGTTAGTTATTTTCTCTGGTGGGGTTTTGATTTTTTAACCCTTAAATAAAGATAAATTTCAAGAGGAAGATAATATATTTCCCTTTTTCCAGAATTTCATTAAGTCCTTTGCCTTCCTGACCATATCTGCCCCATGCCTTGAAATGCTTTTGCCTATTGGCTTGTGTGTGTGCGTGCACATATGCCTGCTGCAAATTTTTGTGTGTGCATATTTATATCTTGGTGGCTGTGTTGCCAAGGAGCTCTGAAAGAAAGCAGAGCTGAGATAACTTCTAATCCACCTTTCTGTGATAATGTGGCGCAAGTGAAAAAAGCCAGGGGTCTTTCTCTTCTCTAGGTTTGGTAGACTGGGGCCTTTAACAGGCACTTGGGACTTGGCTCTTTCTGTCTCAGGGTTAGTGCTTGGCAGGGGAGAAAGCAAATATCTGGGCAAATGGAAACTGTAGGCCTTTGCTCAAGGAAGACTTAAAAACAGAATGGATGTTTCTGATTGGGCCTGGGCAGATGGCAACTGTCCTGTTATCTGTGCCTTCTATCAGAGTGCTCTGTTTAGTTTTCCTTGTCCCTTTTGGAAAAGGGGTCACAGAGTTGGAGGTGTGTGAGTCCTGCCTGGGATGCTGTTGCTTTCCTGGTTAAGAAGAGGGATGGACATGAAATGATTGTACCATCCCTCAGTAGTTTTTCAGATGTGGAAATCCCTGTCCGTGTTTCCTGTTGCCCTGGAGGGTCTCTGGACTGTTTGCAGAGGCAGCAGGAATCCAAAACAGGCAATGACCTCCTGGTCCTTTCTTTCAGCACAGAATTTTGTTGCTTTTACTCAAAGCAGAGCCCCAACTTTCCCTATCTGGCAGAATGTCCAGGCTGTTGGACCATCCTATAGTTTTGTGATGATTATTTCTGCCTCTCAGAAAGTCTTCTTTCGAGTTGAGGCAGCCGTGCTCCAACTGCAATGCCTGGTGCTTATCCAATACCCTGCTAAAAACAGGTTTGTTTTTGGAGTACACACTGTCTGAAGAAAGTGTTCTTCATAGCAGAATTCCTGACTTGGCTCCTGCCTTTGTTACTTTTACATAATATAATATAATATGCTTCTTGGTAGCATGGACTTGCAGAGCTGTTTTGCTGATATTACCCTTGTGCAGCAAATAGAAAGAGACAGTTTGACAGAGAATCTTTGGGGGATAATTAATTTTTCATTTTGACAAGGGTTTCAATTAAGTGTGATACTCTTCTTCATCTTCTGGATATTAAAAATAATGGTCCAAATGTTCCCATGGTGTAACTGCATTAATGACCTCAAATAAGATGTAAACATATGCACCATCATTTGAAGTTTTGTCATCCATAGGCTTTTTAGGATGTTCAGTGCTTTTGCCTTTTTCATCTCCATTTGTTATCTGGCTTGGCTTTTCAGAGTCTTATTAGACTATAAAGATAGATCTATAATATGGAATGCACACTTGGCATCTAACTTGTAGTGTTGCTTATAGGAAGATATGTTCTGTAATTTAATGCTTTTGAATGGAGGGATGACAATAAAAAGGCAAGGCATCCATACTGGTCACTTTATTCTCGATAAAAATGTAACAAAAATAGCAAGCACAGGTGACAGTTTTGTCATACAAGCTTAGATTAAAAGGCATCAGTGACCCATTCTGCCACTTTCTGACATTAGGGTATTTCATTTTGCAGCCTTTCCACTGCTATGACATTTGGGTTGTAATTTCCTACTCATGTAACATTTGCAATGTATTGAGAATAGTAAAATGGGATCATAGTTCTTGCAATAACTAAGCTCAAGATGTAACTTATAAGAGGTGAGAGTTCTGTTTTTGCTATTAGACTGCAAAGGGCATCCTCTGTGCTGACTCCAGGCTCCAGAAGGCCGGTGTGTCTTTCTTTTCACCTCCTGCTCCAAAATTGCTCTTCCCAGCTGCTGCTCTTCCTGCTGATGTGAACACATCTGCTTTTGTATCTCCTTTCCTATGTGCTTTCCTCATTCATCCGAGCTTCACCTTCTCATCTCCTTCCTCTTCTCTGCTTATTCACCCCTTTGCAGCTTTGTCAGGCTGCTCTCATTCTTCTCTGCCAGAACATTATCAAGGGAAGCAGAGGGCACAACACAGGCGGCTGCTGTCAGTTCTCCTGTCTGGCTCCACGGAGACCCCAGATAGACAGGAGAAAAGAATAATTGCAACAAGCATTTCACTTGGCCCTTTAGCCCTGGGATGTTCAGTGGAGACAGCCTAATCCAGTTGAATGCAAGAACTGAGGGAGGTTAGAGTAAGGGACCATCAGGGATCTTTGCAGACAAGCTAATATGTTCCAGCTGAATGTTTGTGAGCATTAATTTATTTTTGCAGAGGCTTTGAACATGGGCAGAGGCAGAAAGCACATTCTTGATGAGATGACAAGCTACTTCCCAAACGCTAAGTCTCCACTCTCAAGTACAGGAGACCACAGAGCTCTGCACATGGCAGAGAGATACCCCTTCACCAATTCTCCATCACAAATTATGGCTAGAGGAAGCCTTACCTGAGGCAAGTGAACTGAAATATTTCAGGATGGCAAGTGAGTCAAGATTGCTAGCAAAGTTAGATTCCTGCTAAAAGGCAGCCTCTCCTGTTATTGCAACTCCTGTTATTGCTTATGGCAGAATAGGAGGAGATTTATTACCATTTTTGTTTTAATTCTCTCTGCTTCTTTGTGGTTTTGACAATAGCCCCTTCACTATCATATACACTCCTTGATTCTGCTCTTCTCCTTTTGAGATATTCCAAAACCAGTCCCATGTTTCACACCTTCAGACACTAAGGAAATGATGCAACTGTTTTGTGCCCCTTCCCAAGACTATGGTGCTGCTTGCCTGAGCAATGTTGTGTTCCCTTTCTCCTGTGACTGATGCTGGGGACACCAGCAGCTCCTGCCCAGTTATCTCTGAGACCGTGCCTGTCCTGCTACTCTCAGCTGAGAGTGGTGGTGGTGACTTAATTCCCACCTTGCTGGTACTTCAGTCTGATACCCAAAATTGTCTCTTCATGATGCTCTGCCAGTTGATATGCTCATAGGATGAATGAATTTTTGTGGTGGATATTACAGGGTGATGAGAAAAGGCGGTGGTATGTGTCACTTGAGCTGAGTTTTTAGCTAACATTTATGTTGCCTTGGAGGTAAAATAAGGGGCTAGAAGAATACTATCTTTCCACTCCAGAAGCCCCTCTCTGAAAAAGTGTATCCTTCTGAGGGATTCCCATGGATAGCTAAAGTCATTATGATCTTTGTAGGGCTGTGAAACATATTGGTGCCACTCTACTATTCAAGTCAAGGATGCTGTACTGCTGCAGGGTCAGATCTGGAATCAGAGTTCTCCCTTAGCATCTTTTTCCAAATATGCTTGCTTTGGTCATGGTTTATGGGATGGATTCTAGACCACAAAAGCTTTCTAAATGGAAATCCTGAGTGTATGAATATCTCTTGCATTGCATTATGGGCCTTTTGTGCTGGTATCTTTTGTACTGGTGTTTTTGATTGGTGTCTAAGTCTGTTCTGTACCTGTTCATCAGATAATGCTTTTTCTTTAAATAATTTTCCTCAGGTTCTGACTTGAGTAGAAATAAATGTGTGCCAAGTCAGTAGGTGTTGTGAGAGGAAGAGCAGAGCCTGCAGAATTGCCATAGGTCCCTTGGCTTACTTCAGGCTCATGTTCTGGTGATACAAAAAATAAAGATTCACTTTGTGGGCAAGGTGTTCAAACCTTAGGAAAACCATAGTGAGAAAGTGGTCTGGGATTGTCATAACTGTATTATGAATTGAATCAAGTAAAACCTGCATGCTTGAGGAGAGGGCTTTAATGTGAAGCGATACATGCCTTTACAAGAGTGATTATCAAGTCCATTCAAGAAGACAAAATGCTCAGATGTGGAAGAATGAAAAATGTAGCGTGCATGTGGCTATAGAAAATGTTTTTGTTGCAGCTGAGTAATTGTAACAGAGTATCATAAAGTAGAAAACAGAGAAAGTATTACATAGTTTAGACCCAGAGGGGAGAACAGTGCAATATTTATTAGAGGCTTGACACTGGATCTATTTAGAGAAAAAAGAAAAGCTCTCCTTGGAATTTGACATCTGCCTGGTAGCTGGATTCATTCCTGCTTTAACAGCCCACACAGAGTGACACTCTGCAAACACAACATTGTCACCTGAACAATTCACTCAACAGCTCGCTATGCTGTCAATCACAGCAGACTCATTTCTCATTTAAAAAAAAAAATTATATCCCCTCATTTTTTTTCTTTTGTCTCCAAGTCTTTGTTGATGTTGACAGCTCATCCTTTGGCCATCATTCATGCTGGCTACTGCAAACTTTGGAGAAAATAAAAACCCTGCTCCCCTAATCAGATTAGAGGGCCTGCAAATTGAATTCCACCCCTCTCAGTGTCCCCTCAGCTGGCTGTCATTAGGAGCAAAGGCTGGCCCTTGGCAGAGGTCCAAACACCAGCTAACTGAATTTGAGATGCTGGAGTCTTGACAGGCCAACGAAGGTAATTGAAGAGCTGTGGGGATCTTGTAAAATTTCAGCCAGTAGGGATTACACTGGGGGGATCTTTGGGACCCATCAGTAAAGAGGGACAGAGCACTGAAAAGCTGCTCTCTTCATTGTTAGACTGACACAGATAAATAGAGGAAAAATATTGAAATGCAAAAATGAAGTTTTCGACTTACTGACTTCTTTGCCCCCCTTCTCTGCCTCTGTCTTGACTGAATGCCCAAATCCAAGCACCATTGATTGGTTGTAGCTCAGAAATGTCCGGAGGCTTTAGCTGTTCTGTAAACATGCTGAATTAGTAAATGCTGTGTTTGAATAATATTAGTTCTTTAAACATTAAGAACAGAAAAGCAAGACTACAAACTCATGCTTGGATTTATTTGCTGAAGTATCTTATCCTGGAGCCTATTAAGTCTTTGCTCCATATAACTTTGCCTTCCAGTTCAAGCTGTCTTGCTTCAGCTGAGACCAGCTATTTCACAGCATAACACCATGTCTTGGTCACTGATGTCTCGCCTACCATTAGAATTTGCTAAATATCCCAAGGCAAGGGGAAGCTCTTTTTAGCCAGTGTTCCAGCACTTGTAAGTACTTGGCAAAAATGTTTTGGATTTTATGCACATGAAGAAAGGTTCTGATGGGGAAAACATTAATGTTCTGGTCTGTCAATACTTGTGGATTTGGGATGACTTTAGCACATTGTTGCACCAGAGGATAGGCACCACAGATCCCATATATACCAGAGACTGAAGTTAAGACTAATTTCAAAAGAGAATAGCTGCACCTAACTGGGCTCCTTGAAGTGCAGCATGCAGACCATGGAAGAGAAGAATTCCACTGTAAAAATGTCATGTCTTTTGAAAAAATCTGAACTCCTGCTGAAGCGTATAGGTGAATCTGTCCTAGGCACAAGTAGCACAAAATGTACAGATACCCTCCCTATCTATGCTCCTTCCCCTTTCAGAGAGGAGTAAGCTGATTCCAATGTCCTGTTGCCTTGATTTGTTTGGTATTACAGTTATTGGTATATTGATTGAATCCTTGATTAGAAACCCTCATGGCTTTTGAAAGTCGCACTCTTCCCTCTGCACCATCCCTCAAGAGAAAGAAGTTTTGCAAAGGAAAACCACATTTCAAGGACTCCAGGGCTGACACACTCTCAGGACACTTCATCTGTTTCTCAACCCAAGCCCAGCTCTATGCCAGCTACACAATTTTAGCTGAGCTACTGGTGCATATTTGGTCTCTCACCATTTAGCATTGTTATCAGCTGCCTCAGCTTCCCATCCATCATTCAAAGCACAGTTTAGGAAACCAGAATAACACAACATACATTACAGGCAGTCTTCAGCTTCTGTAGACTTTCATAGCCCTGGGGAAGCCAAAGGAACTATGCTCATTTAAAAACAAAAAATAAAATAGATTTCTAAGGTCTTGTTCTAGTCATGCAGTGTTATAAGTAGGACCAGAAGTGTAACCTGCTGCTGAAATTGTTGACCAAGGTCCAGCTGCCCCTAACTTCACCAGGATGTATCTCCTTCCAGTATTAAATGTTTGCTTTGGACTGGCTTAATATGATAATGAGGGATTTAAGAATTTTAGCTCTTCTGATCATTTATGTGGAGGACCACATGATGCCACATGATATTCCCAGTGTGTGTTTCCTTGGGTCTTCCTGTGATTTATAAGAATTTTTCATTGGTCTTCTGCTGCTGGCTGCTGCACAGCTGGGGCAAGTTCCTTGTGTACTGAATGGGATCTGTGCAAGGTAACAGGGTTAAACACACTGTAACATGTTCACCACCTGTGGGCTGATTTAGGGGTCACAGGGCAGCCATGGTTTTGGCACTTCCCAACTTGTGAGTGCTTAACTCCATGACCTGCTTTTTATGTCTGTTCCTTTCTATTTTTCACTTTGGGATGTGGGGTAATCTTCTGTAGAGAGGAGATGAAAGGAGGAAAGAAAGATGCAGGCTTATCAGTTGGAGAAGGTAACTCTAAAAACAATTAGAAGTGTGAAGTGTGCTCTCTTTCAATAGGGAAAATGGCTGGAACATCTCCATCTATTGTAGTACGTGTAGACTTTCTAGGGAAAAGAAAAGTTTTCTCGTTGAATTTTTATTTTATTTTAAATTTTGAATTCATTTTCTGTCCAAGTAATTAAAAACAAACTTCAGCTTGCTTTTTTGTTTTTGGTTTTAGGTTTTTTTTTTGGAGGGGGTGGGGGGAGTGGGAAGGGCAGGAATGGTGTGTATAACAGACTCTTTGCCATGGGTTTTGGGAGGAACATATTTAACATGGTAGGTGCAGAAGATATATGACCTTCTCAGTTACTAGAAACCAACAAGGTACATTTTGGGCAGCTTTTAGTGGCCAGAAGGGGCAGAGAAGTCTTCATAGTTTAATCATCTGCCACCAAGAATTGCCGGGTTACATGAAAGCTGAATTCTGCTGAAGATTTACAATACAGGTGTAGAGGCTTCTAGATAGTCCCAGGAGCTCATTGATTCCGCTTCATTCTGATAGATCTGAAATCACTTCATGATGCTCACAAAGGCCTCAAAGTAAGTTCAGGTAATCTCTTCTGTGGAATAACAGCCATGCCCTTAAATTTACTAAGTTTGAAAGCCTGAGATAAAGCATTACACTGAGTGCTTTTCAGTACTTAAATATGAGTATTTGCTCCCAAAGAGCAACATGGAATAATATCCCAGAGCTTATCACTGGACTTGAATGCATTGTATTCAAAAAACCAAAACACAGTTTTTAAATCCTCTGGTACTCAGACTCCAGTGAGAGACTCCTGATAAACTAAATATGGGTAGAGGACCCTTTTGTCTTGTCCAGGCCAGACTGTGTGACTTCAGACTATCAAACTGATGACCTCCATGCTCCTGATAACACTGCCTTCTGTAGGTCATACTCTCCATCTAGATGAGCACATGTAAATTCATATTCCTTAGAATAAAATATTTCAATGACTACTATGTTTTATGTAATAGGCTCCTATGTAACTGTAAGGTGTTACTTGGGAAGGTCAGCACTCACAGGATAGTGCAAAAGAGCACTTTTTCTTTTCCTAAATATCAATTTTTTTCTCTTCCAGCCTTCTCCATCTACCTACATTTCAGTCTGCAAAGAGCAAAAGCCCTTTGTATGATAGGAAACTCTATCCACACAATCCATTACTACTAAAAAACCTATGGAAACTCTTGGTTAGCAGTGGCCAAAGTTGAAAAGGGTGCACTCTATGTAAAGGAACTCAGAGGGTTATGGCTTGAGTGGAGTTGCAGTGCCCCTATGGAGCAGGGCTTCAGCTAAGCAGAATGGAAATGTGGTACCCAGCAGCTCCCTCTTCCTCCTGGACAATTGGCTTTATGTACACACCAACGTGCTTCTTATCCTTGGTCTGGTTGTGATGTGTGAGATCTCCAGCTCAGGTGAGGTGCGTGCAGAGGGTGTGGGGATTTTTGTGCTTCTGACTCTGCTTGTGAAGTTTGTTATTGTCCTGCAGTGCTTCTTATTCTATAAGATGTACTTCAAAAGGAGATGTGGCAGAAATCTGCCATGAAGCCACTTCAGCGAAAGCCACCTTAAAGAAGAAAACAAAAGTCACTTCAAGGGCTGTCCTTGTTTTCTAACCTCTCTTTAAGTTTGCATCTTCTGCCTGCGTTTTTCATCTTCTAAAACTTGATGGGTATCTCCTCTTTACTACATTTCTAATAGGCAACCTCTCCAAAGTGGCCTTGTGTGCGTTGGCTGTACAGCTGAGAGTGAGGCCTCACTTTGTGTAATGGTTTAATTATAATGTCAATGTGGATTCATTAGCATGACAGCTGTCACTGTAAATGGGTGAGCAGGGGGGCTTTTGGACCCCCTGGGGTCGGGGTAATTGATGTAGTGAACAGAATACTGTATTCACTGAACAATGGGATGGGTTTCCATTCTGACCCGGGAAGGGCAATCAGTGTAAGCAGGGAATCGATAGCAGCTGAATTTTCATCCATGATCAGATTGATTCAAGCATGTTAACCTCCATGTGCAGATTATATTCTGCTGGAGCCTGGGTGACTCTAGCACACCCTGAAGCAGGACCAGCAAATGCTGATGCTTTCATTTTTAATATAAATCTTGAACAGACACAAGAGCAGCTGCAGTTTTGCTCCACCACTCTGATCAGAGGAAAAGGGGATCTGCCTGAACATCTGGAGGCAGTTCTTTATGTTTGTTTTGCCATTGCTTCCCCCGTTCTTACTCTTCTTGACATTTATTCTGCAGTTTGTCTTCCTTTGCCAAGTATGCCTTTGGAAAGTGAGCAATACTGTTCTATTAGCTAACAGTGCATCATTGCTCATTTTCCTTAAAGGAATTTGCCCCATGGAGTAGCACCATATTTGTGCTTCCTTTATGGGAGTCTTGGTGAAGGTTTTTGATATTTGATATCTACTACAGGTTTGTTTCTCTGCAGGTCCACCATAGATCTTCTGTTGTTATTTCTCCAAATGGAGTTTATCTCCTGCTGACAATTGCTTCCTGTAGTATTTTCTAATTTAATTTTTTTGTCTTTTCAATGTTACTTGTACATTTGACCAAACATGGAGACAAAATAAATATAGCTGGAAAGTGCAAAGGGTAAGAAAAATAAGGTGTTGCGGTACAATTTGTAGGTGTCTTCTGTGATATTTGTAAGGTGACCTGAATGCTAAATTCATTCCTCTAAGCATTGAGCTAGGTAAAAATAAGTTGAAGCAAAGAAACTGAGTAAATCATACTTAAAGGTGGCAGTGATACCACTGTTCTGAGTCATCTTTTATTTCTTCCTTGACAAGGAAAAAAAGTGCTCATTATTTCTTTCATTGATGACAGAGAGAGGTGTAGAGAGACTTCCTTCTGTCTTACAAAATAAAAAAATCCATAATTCCCCATGAAAATAGAATATCCTTGTTTGAAATCATACTGAGTAATAAAAGTTAGCAGATGTGTGGCAAGACTTTTAAACTGCTGACAGCCTCCTTTGTCCTCTGCAGCCATGGCTCTTTCTGCAGCAGAGAAGCTGCATGCATTTTGGGGAAAAGCACACTTTAGTATGAGTGATTCATCACCATAGCTCTCTGCCAGCTCTGCTTATAGTCAAACTTGATTTTTGGTCTCTAAGGCTGACCCTTCCACATAAAGCTGATGTTAGGAGAAGTCTGGCCTTTGCTGGACCCTGCCTCCTCCAGTGCCCTGGAGCTCAGGAGACTCAGATGTGTTTCAAGGCAGCTCAGGGGATGTGTCTGGAAATACAGAACACAGATGATGGTTGTAGGAGAACTGTCTGCAGGGAGAGAGGAAGTTTAGATACTTGGGGATTCAAATGGACAATTAACACCAGTACTGGGGAGATCTGGCTGAAGTAGAAAGTCTGAGGCCAGCAAAGCAGAGTACAACGGGACTTTCTAACACTTAATGGACATGAAAATGCCCAATGAGATGGGCAGGAGAGTGTGTAGGCTGGGGTGTGCTGAGTGACCACTGTGTCACAGGCTCTTCTCTAACTCTTAAGGTTACTGCAACTACCAAAATGCCCAAGGTCCTTGCTTTTGGAGAAACATCACTCAGCTCCCTTGGTGAGGATCACAGACTCCAGGAAATGCAAGGCTACAAAGCAGGAGGGAGAGATTTGGTTTCAGGGGCTTCTACAGAGCTCTTCCAGCAACTTGCTTCTGAACACATCTCAGAACAGGAATCACATGAGGAGTCAGTATACTTAAATAAACATTTTTTCCTCTCTAACACCCCAACATAATCCTAATTTTGTATCTCTGGCATTTTCAGGCTATCTTTTTTAGTTTCTGAGTTTGAAGAAGCTCAAATATTGCTGGATACTAAGACATATTGCCAGCCCTTTCTTTGCCATCTTTGTCACCATGGGTAGAGCTCTTTCTGCTCTGCAGGGAGTGATGGAGTTACGATTAGGAGATGTTGACATTTGGAGAGAGGACAGCACAATTCTTCCTCCCCATAGCCAACCAGATGAAGGTGGGATTGTTGAATACCAAACTTTCCCTTTCCACCTGTCACACTATTCCTGTTTAGCTGTACATCCAAGTGCAACTCTTTAAAACAGAAGAAAGGCCAAACAAATAATTTCTGTCCCAAAAAGGGATTCTTTGTTGCTCAACAAAAATCATCGAGAAAGGTCAAAAAAACCCCAAAGGCTCACCTGCCTTGGGCTGCTTAACCTTTGAGGGGAGGAGAGTGAAAATGGACTGTCTGAGATAACCAAGTATTGAAATGGGAATACTGCATCCGGAATGACTGTCTCAGTCCAGACCATCTGATAGGCTGCCCTGGTTCTGTGTTTTGGGGGTGTTTCACTGTGTGTCAACATTGTCTTTAGCTGCTTATTATGCTGGCTTTTAGGCATATGTAATGAGGGTAAATGCTATTTTTTTAGTTGGAAGTGTATCATTGGAAGCAGATTTCAGAAGAATGATATTAATGGCCAATAAAATAGATACTTTCAGTAGCAAGCAAATAATGTGAGGGATTCAAAAGTTGAACCAAAACCTGGCAAACATGTTTTCCAAACACTGGGAAAAAGTGACACTGGAGTTAGTTTGCTTTAGAGTAAGGGAAAGCACTGCAATAAATCCCTAAGCATGCATAGGGGCTGGAGGTGGTTAGAATTAGCCTACTGGTCAGGGGACAATTGTTTAAATTCTCTGTTAAAAGGAAGCGACTTCCATGATTAAAGTGGACTTGTATAATTCATCAAAAGGGCATTCTCTGTGCCTTTTCCACCAAATGTAGCAACTTACTTGGATTTAACACTGTACATTGGAAGCTTGTGTTTAAGATAGATACAGTGGATATCAACCTGTACCTGGTTCAAATTTTTTAAAAAAAATTATTAATATTGATAAAGGCTAGAGAAAGGAGAAAGTAGGGAGAGGACACAATCATATTGACTCTGAGGAGGCTTGTGTATGCACACACACATGGTGTTGCCTCTGTTGGTTGCATAAGTGCTTTTAAAATAATGAAATTACTTCCATCAGAAGGAGGAGAGAGATTCTTGCATGATATGGCTTTTGGGGAGGAGGGAGGGGGGAGTAGGAAGGCTTGCTTTTGCAATTTAAAAATATCTATGGCTGTATTTATACCAGCCAGGGAAGTTGTGTTGCCAAGTCTTTTAAAGCTTACAGAGGAAACGCAACACAAAGCAAGAAAAATATCTGTGGAAGTACTTTAGTATGAGCTCCAGAGGGGAAAAAAAAAGAAAGAAAATTCCAAATGCTGCATACTGTGTGGTCTTTAGAGGACTACTTTGAGGGAAGGGAGAAGAAAGGCTGTATAAAATACAAATGTACATACGTACGCCTCCTGGCAAACTGGCCTGATGGTTCTGACCAAAAACAAGAGGCTTTTGAACTTTTCATTTTATTTGTTTCTGAAAAGGAGGAAGAGGACTTACTGCAATAACCATCTTCCTAAGTTTCTATTCTGAATAGAGTCAGAATTAAAGAGAGTGTGTATAGCAGGAGGAGATGTTTCGTTTGGAGGAGGAAGGGAGAACCCTCCTGTGAAGAATTTCCGATTTGATTAGTGTTGGCTGAGGTAGGTACTAAGAAATCAGGGGACACGTGCAGTGGGTTTGGTGTGAAATGGCTCCGCCAGAGCCATCATATACGTAGAGGTCATAGATGAAGCACAGACTTGCACTGGGGAGGGCATCAGCCTGGGAAATGGAGGGGTCCACACAGCCAGGTAAGGACCCATATGCTCTGTGTGACAGGGACTGTGCACCATGACAGGGTACAGTCCTTCCAACAGCCCTTCTGCCTTTTCCTTCTCCACCAAACCATGATTCATAACCACTTTCATCTGCTATTTTTGGTACCAATCCAGGGAATAGTCTGGCTATGGCTGAGCAGTATTGTATTTCTCTGGGTACCCCTGACAGTAGTTGAACATTTTTGAGAACAACCACCCTCTCAACCAGGCAAGAACAACTGGGCAAGTGAAACTTCTGTGCTTCCTTACTAAAATATTTTTTCCTCCATGACGGAATAAGGCAGCATTTCTATATGACTAGATGTGGGTGCAAAGTATTTTGTAGTCCCCTGAGAAAGTGCAACAGAAAAATTATTTCTTTAATGACACATGCTTGTCTATGAATTTACACTTCAGAAAAGAAATAATATCATGGGAGTTTTTCCCTAGCTTATAACTGTTTATGGACTAGCACCTTTCCTCTCCTCCTCCCTAGCTAGCCATAAGAAATAGAGCCTGCCACAGCTGACAGCAAAAGCAGCTGCTGCATGTCTGCTCACATTTGGCTCTTGGTATCCAGGGTTCTGCCACGCTGCCAGTGTGTTAAAGAGTTTAATGTGAGCCTCAGAAGTGTGCCTAGGAAATCAGACTCATGGACTGACCACCTCATTTCAACTGCTTCCCTGTTTGAGCACTAAGTGGAATGTATAGCTGTGATCCATTGTTTTCTTGACAGAAGCTGTAAATTCAATGTAGTACATGATTTTTTTACACATGAAGTATCTAGGAAAATTTGTTTCCATTGGTAATATGGCCCATTTATTTGCCTGTGAGAAACAGGCATATTAGGCAGAAATTCGAATTAAAAAAAAAGGATGTTATTCTTTGCACTACTGAACAGTGCAAAGAATAAACTGAATTTATTTTTTATTCAGACCTCTTCTGACAATGAGACTCTTATTTAAGGGCTTGATACAACAACAAAACCTATGTAACATCACTATGTTGCAATCTCCCTGCTCAAGGATGGTGGCATACACAAACACATGTAACCTCAGAGCTGACACAGACTCTGTTAAAAATAAAGCTAAGACCTTCTTTCCTAAAGCCCTTCATTCTTCCTTAAGAGTGCTGTTTTCATTTCCCTCTTTCTCCTGTTACTGTTAGGCATTCTCCCTGAGATCCTGGGGACTGTCAAGAGAAACGATGACATGTCTTCTCTTGCAAGTAGACCAGAAGTCTGCAGTTGCAGAGTCAGTGCTGATTGCCTATCTTATCTCAAGTCGCTGCTCTCTAATTCAGGCTTTGGCAAACAACTACGAGTCCTGTTTTTTTCTGGAGCTACAGGTTAGTATTTAATGTATTACTTTTCTGGGACTTTGCCTATCAAGAATGAGAAAAAAACCTTTTGCCTGTTTTGATACCATCTGGGAAGGGACTCAAATCAAAATTTCATGTCCAGAGAGCCCAGAAGGTGAGAGGGTGAAGGACAGGGGACATTGTCTGTCACTGAGGTCCTATTTTTCCTGTAGCCGCCCCTGAAGGATGACAGGCCACGATTTATCAAATAGTAGATAAACTTCAAATCAAACAGAATTATGTCAAATTGACTTGAGAGGTTCACTTTGTCCTTGACCAGTGGTGATCATTTTAAAATGTGTTTATTGAAGCGAGATCCTTGCCAAGAAGGAGCCATAATACAAAGGAAAGTATTCCTTTGTCATTAACCAAATTTCCTTCATCACTATGTTATGAAAGAGGTTTCAGAGCAGTCCAGTATCAATACCTACCTATTCTCTATGTCCCACAGGCCACCCCCCAAGGGTGACAGACAAATAGTATCTGTCTGCAGGGCAAAATACCACCTTATCTGAGACATTCAGGCAGTTTAGTTCAGTATTGCATCGTTTATACGCCACTGGATGAGCAAGTGTCTTTTAAACTTGCAAGAGAATTAAGTGTATCTTGCAAGGTCTCATTTTCAGGAATTCATGGCTATGAATTTAGATTTCTTGGTGTGGCCTCAGTCTGGCTGTTTAGGAAAAATGTTGTGATCATACACCTTTTTTGATAGCATCTACCTGAACCATAGAAGTTGGTATGAAACAACAGGCTGTATGGTTATCTACAAACCATTGCATGGGTTTGTAGATGACCATAACCAAGCTCATGGGCTGCAAGGCTAAATTTGACTCAATGCATCTTTGTATGTGCATCTTACTCAGAAGAAACAATCTGTCTTCAGAAAAAGATGGAGAGAGGAACTGTTGGTGGAGGGTAGAAAAACTGCATACTAGGAGGTGATCACAGATATTTCCTGCTGCTGGTCCTAGATTATTTCCTTATGTAGTAGTTCAAAGATGCCATGGAAATGGTAAACTAGCATGAGCAGTCTGGTTAGTGTGATGAGCAAAATTTGCTTTGCATGTTGGTAGAAAGAATGCTCTAACATTTCTGGGTGCTGAATCTCAGACATGTGCATCCATGCTGCTGTATTCAGCACGGTGTTACAGCAGCCTGCCCTGTCCTGCCTTGCAGGAGTCCAGTCCATGCACCAGTCCATCTCTCATACATGCTGAAGGCAAATGATTCACTGAAGGATTTTACTGAGAGAGACATGTTGATATGAATCTGCTGTCTCCACATTATTACAGTCAGGCATGGTAGGAGACTAGGAAATATTTTCTGTTGCAAGTGATCTTCATTGATCCCTAGGTGTAATATAACAGCCTGGTCCTTCAGGACTGACTAAAAGTTAAAGTACATGGCATGATATTTAACATCATGCTAATCTTTTTTTTTGGTTTTTTTTTATTTTATTTTTTATTTTGGTCTTTTTTGTGGTAGTAGTTGCTGGGTAATACTGCAATCAATACACTCCCTAAAAGAAACTCCACCACAGAATTAAAAATATCGTGTTACAGAATTTGAATAGAGAATTTCTGCAATGCAGGTATACTTTTACATAAGCAGGGCTCCACCATTTGTTAGTGTATCACTGTAGGGCAAGAGTGTTTCTGAAGTCTGTCTCCCACATGTCCCCAGTTAAACATGCTTTGGTTTGTGTTGTGAGGCAGTCCTGGAGGTCACAAACCTCATTCCTTCTGTGTGGACTGGAAGCGGAGGATGTGTGATCAATGTGCTCCAGCTAACGGGTTCTAAGCCTGGGGTAGCTTAGGGACCCCTTCAGCTGAGTGCAGTGTGAAGCTGCACTCTCTCCACCATTTTCTTAGCTCTGCAAAGCTCTACCCTCATACTGCAGCAGAACTGCTTGTGAGTGCATAACTGCCCTTCATTTTTCCTAAGATATTAACTTGTGGCACGTGTTGCTTTCACTTGTTTCCTTTTTATTGCTTCAGTAGTTTCATGGATTATTGAAACCTGACTACCTCAAGCTATGGGTTGTTTTTGGTTGGTTGGTTTAAGCTTTCAGTGGCTTCTGAGGTTTGGCTGTTTTGTCTCTACCGTACTTTTACCAGAAACTGGACATCATCTACAGCTTATTTTGGAAGCTGATCAATCTGCTGCTTCTGCCATATTCCAAATACCTCAATAGTTGTTTCTATATTGTAGTATGTGTTAATCAGTCAAGTCTGATCTCCCTGTCTAGCATGACACTTTTGTCTGTAGGTCTATCACGTGCCCCACTGTACAGGAAATTGCTCAAGGCAAAATCTCTGGTCAGACAAAGCCACAAAGTAACTTAATGGTACATTATCTGCTGATTTTTAAATTTTTTTTTTATTAGTCCATATAGAAAAAGCAAGGCCTGGTGGCTCTTATGAAGAGCTTGGTTTTATAACACTAATACTACCCATTTTGTGGCTTCTGAACAATTCTGTACTGTGGTCTCAATTAAAAACCTCTTCTGTTTATAATGATGTGTAACACCAGATTTATTGCTGTGTTTGCACCATTATTTGAATTATTTGGATTCTACCATGTTGCTGTCTAATTCAGCACTGGTATACGTATAATGGGTGGGATTTTCAGTAGGGACTGCTATTACTCTAAGCCTTTTCCTGTTGAAGCTTGTGCAGTCTTAAATCTGCTCTTAATAAAGTGGATGAGTCTCACTTCTGATGACGAGGAAAGAGTTTTACCAACAGTCATCACTTCCTCAAAATCTTTCTTGTTATAAGTATAGAGTCATCCTGTTCTCAGCCCCAAATAAAATAGCCTTCTATGAAGTACTGACCTACTTCATAGCTACCACCTGTACGTGCTGTTGTGGTACAAATTATTAACACTTCATGTGTATGTAGTCCTAGTTGTTTTATTTCAAGCCAACAAGCCAAAATCTATAATATTTGGCTTGAATGCTCTTTTGCCAGTACTGGAGTATGTGCAGTATTTTACAAGCATGCTACTAATCAACTTGCCCTCTGATTTATATTTCATTATTGAGAGAGCTGAAACTGTTTAGATAATTCACAGGCAAGATACTGATGCTTTCTGTTAGTGAAATAAAAAAAAACAAAAACCAAAAAGTAAGATCTATCAGCATGTAATATGACCATAAAATTAAGCACAGCCACAGCATCCCAAACCAGGCCGGTTGAATCATTGCAAAAATGCATTTGAAACCAGGCTTTTGCTTCCAATTCTTGCAGTACATCAGGGAAACTTTCAACTGCTCCCTGGTAACAATAGCCTTGGCTCCTGACAAACTGGTGGGAGGGAGAAGAGGAAGCCTTTGCATTTTTAGCGTTGAGACAAAAGAAACATGACTTCTTGTAAGTGGAATTAGCCTTGAGCATCTTGAGGTGGATTTTGCCTGGATTCTCTTGCTGATATAGCCCACCATCCGTACCCCATGCTGCCATGTGACTGCTGTGCAAAGCACTTTCCACCATGACACCTCATTTTGTGTTTTATGATAGCACCTTACGAAGCTCAGAGAGGCAGCAACTTGTGCCTGAAGCACAGCAGCAAATTTCTTGGCCTTCACAGTGAACCTAAGCTAATGGGTGCCGTGGATGAGCCGTCCCTGGCGCAGGAGGATCAGCACTTGTGGCTGCTCTGCTCAACTACTGATGACAGATGCCTGTCACTCAAATGCATGGCAGATAATGTGCTGGGGATGACATCTCTGTCTCTCTTCTGTCCCAGTAGCACCCTGGAGGCCAGATGTATGGTGTCTCCCAGCCCTCTCCAGTCTGGCATGGCTATGAGAAGAGGCTGCCAAGACCTACTGTGGGATCAGAGAACTGGGACATTTCCCTTCTCCTTCCAGGCTAAATTGTTTGGTCAGATCGAAACTGTTGCTCTTACTGTTAGGATCCTCAATTGATCTTGTTATCTTTACAATGACCTTGTTGGTCAGAAAACACATTGTGCTTACAAAAGGACCTAAGCTAGTTCATATTTTGGAATACTAGTCTTGATCCAGCCCCTCACAGTTAAAGGAGTATTGATATTTTCAGGCCAAGACCTTGAGAAATAAGATTTTAGTAGCAGAGTGACACTAGCCATCCTCATTGCACTTTCCCTCTTCAGAAAAGCTCCAAAGTCTGCAATTTTCTCTGTTTTGTTTATCAGACTATCTGAATGGTTCTTCATGGTCTCAAGTGTCATCTTACATATGCTAATACAGTAGTTATTCAAAGAATTTCACTGGTTGACTCATTAAAAATAAGGATTTTTTTGGATGGAGTACAGAAATGTACAAAAGGATGCTGAATGTGACTGAAAATTGGCTGATGTTTGTTATGCTACATTAAACCTTTAAATAAGCTTCCGTTGGAGAACATGCTACATGGGCCATGCATGGAATGAAGACCCTTCTTTTTGCAGCATGATGTCAAGGTGAGTGCACCATTTTAATGGCTTGTGTCAATCTTGACAACCACTTTTCAAATTCCTGCAAGTTAAATAATCAAGAATAGCTCCAAATGCACAATGATCTGAGGACAAATTATCTTAGAAATTGTGATCAAGAAATCTCAGAACATGTAATACAGTCAAGAGATGAGGAAAAGCCAATGCCCACCATATGCCACCTAAGCCGCCTGATGTAGTTTGAAGTGAAGATCCAGAAAAGTGCTTGACTTTGAATCTGAGTGTGGAGGGGCACCTGGGATCTAGCACTTTGTTATCCAGCTTGGCTGTGGGAGACAAAAACACAGGTTTGAAGGTGGGTGCAAGGGTCAGCAGGCCACAGCCTGCTGCTTCTCATGGTAGAGTCAGCTACTGTGCTGTGGGTGAGGTGCACTCCTCATGCAGCACAAGAAAAATTCAGGCAGCTCTAGCAACACAGGTCATAGTTCCAGGTACTGCACTTGCAACTAGCTGAGGTCTGCAGATTTTTAGCCCAAAACACATAGCTCCTTCCAGTGCTTGGCCCATTATGATCCTTCTGACTTTACCAGTCCCTGCAGTCCCTTAAGTGAGTGTGCTCGTATTTTCTTTCCCTTTTCTCTCAGCTAAAAATTACTTCAAAATATTTTGGCACTTTCTCCTCTATGGTGAGAATTTGGCCGGGGTCTCTCTGGGAATAACTATCAGCCACTTGCAAAAGAGCCCAACCTCTCTGAGCCTGCCTGTGAGCCAAAGCTTTTATCAGGGAAAGTTTAATTCTCTGTAGCTCTGCCATGACCCTTTTTCTCTCTTGTTGCCTCTGCTGGGTTAGATGGTGTGATTTAGGACTGACGCCTGGGAAGGTCGGGGTGAAGGCATCTTCCCTGAGGGAGGTGGGCAAGGAACAGCCTGGGTTTTCTTCCTCTTCACACGCTGAGAGAATGTGCTGGAGAAATACAGCTAGGAGTTTGAAAGGGGAGAGGGGTACCTTCACCTTTGTGCTCCCAGCTATTGAGGAGGATGTCTGCCACTCTGTTGGGGCTGTGTGGGCACCTGCCCCTTTTCCCCAGACTTCAGCTCCCCCCTCCCCAAAACTCATCTTCAAAGTCCTTTGTCCAGTTACACCGAGAAAGCCGTAAATCTGTACCCTAGTTTAGTGTGGCATGTACTCTGCCTCTAATCCAATTTCCCTTCTGTTTGTTCTCTGTACAGCCTCATTTGGCCTGACAGCTATTTAATAAACCTATTTGCTTTTCTTTGACATGAGGCAGAAGTGGTGGGTGTTGAAGAGCCATAAGGCCCTAGCGGACAATGAAACCCTTTCCCACTCAACACTCTTCCAGCTCAGCACAGATAAATTGTGTAGAACTGGGGAATTAACTCATCCTATCTTTAAAAAAAAAATTAAAAAAATAAAAGGAAAGAAAAAGAAGAAGGCATTCACAGGCTGGTCCACAATCAATTCGAGTTCCTTTCTTACTCATAAATGAGAATTCCTCTCTGTCAGTGCAGATCCATAAGGCTGTAAGATGTTTGAAGATGATTATTTATGCACCTTTGTCTTTGTCACCTATAAGAAAGCAAAAAATTCAGAGACGCTGGCATGTATTTAAAAAAATCCTGCCTAAGATATGAAGGAACAATATTAATCTGAGAAGTTGAGAGAAACTAGCTTGGTAATTTACACACCACAGAGATGTTTTACAAAATGTCCAGCTTAGACATTTCCATTTGGTTTTCATGTATTGTTTCTGTGCTCAGCTTTCTCTATACGCTCTCCCCTCAAACAAATGTTGACTTGCGAATATCTTTCAGGCAGACTCCTCAAAAAGGATTCACATCCTTTTATGGCTCAGATGGAAGACACAAACTCTGCAGTGGTGAAGAGGGTAAAAGTCAATATTTAGATATATAGCTGCAGAAAGGAATGAGGAAGATTTTTCTTTTGATGAAATTAAAATAGAAAATAAACTTTAAAAAAGTTTTAGCTTCCTAGTACTCTGCAAATTAAGAAAGAGGCTTTCTTGGTCTTTATCTCTTTTAATGATCTGGCATACATAAATATATGTGTAAAATTCAAATGCTAACTACCTACATTCCAGGGTAGCGGGGGGGAAAAAAAAAACAAATGTGAACTTTGTCTGCTTTTCTTTTGAATCTGGACTATTGTGTAGACTTAACTGAACAACAGATTAAGCAACTAGAATATTTCCTGTCAATTATTCCAGCTATTTAATACTGGGTAATTGTTTCTTAAGTGAGCTTCTGTATTGCTGCCTGTAGACTTTCCTTTTGGAGCAGAGCCTTACTGAATTAGATGGTGTATAGAGAAACAGTGAAAAGAGGTCTTTCCCAAAGAAGCAACACAGAACATCCAAAAGGAGCCATTCATTTGACAACCCAACCTGAACCTGATCTGTGTTGTAGTCCCAAGCTTATTAGAAACATCAGGAAAGGATGGACTCAGTTATCCTCCTCCTAGTTTTGTTTCTTATATATTTCTGATAGAGGATAAGCAAATTAAATATCACTTCCCCATATCTCTTTCAACTAACAGAGTAGGTATTTTGATATTTTTTGATCTTTCCTTCAGAGCCACATTTTCTATGATACCATAGATATGTGTTCAAAGCAGCACCATTCCTCTTTGATAGCACTGGCCCCAAATCTTACTTTTAAAAACTATTCTCAGTCATAAGGATTTGAAAAGATATGTGAGAAGTATTCACTTACAAATACACAAATTCAACTCCTCCAGTATAGCATTTTTCTTTGAAGTTCCTGTCTTGCTTCATTTTTGCTGCAAAGGAGGAAGGTCAGCACCAGCAGGAAGAGGTAGCTGCTGCTCCCTGATGTCATGTGGGAGCTATATCAGCTGTGGCAGCACCTATCCGCAGTGAAAGGCCAAGTGGCAAGCTGAAATATGTTAGAGAAAAGACTTGCTGGCAGATTGATGGAGAACGCTGACATATTTCTGTAAACCACAATACAAAGGGAGTTAATCAGGATCAGAAGGAGTGTCCGTCTTCTTGAGAAGTCATTTCCCACCTCAATTAGCTGGCAGTTTAGGCAAACACAGGCACTGGTTAGCCCCCATCAGTCTGAGTGATGCTTTCTTGAGCAGCTCTTGCACTCCTGCCTTCACTGAGTCTCTGTGACAATGCTGCTGGCCACTGGCAGACTTTGTCAGCAAGCCAATAAATCTTTATTGACAGCCTCAGTGTCACGTTTCGCTCAACCAATGCCCCCTCTTAAAACAGAGAGGAAGAGGAGGAAATATCTAGGCTCAGCATGCACAATGTCTATCAGAGGTCTGGCAGGGATTTAATTTCTTCGTTATAGCAATTGTCACGTTTTACAAGCCTGTGTATGTCTCTGTTGCTGGACTGCTCTCTTTTGGGATGTGTTTTTTCTCTCCCCCTGTTTGTATGCTTGTTTGGTGTTTCCTCTTCTGGAGTGACCAATGTCCTAATTCTGCAGTGTAGTCTATGTGAGCTCTTTGAAGAAAAGCAACTTCTTGTACAAAATGATGACAAAAAAATCCCCAAGTCTTGTGATCAAGAGAGAAAATGGAGCCTTCAGGCTTGTAAGTCTAAACAAAGGCAAGCAATAAACATGTGGTAGAAAGGGATGATTTCTTTTAACCTTTTTTACTGTAGTCTCTGATATTATCCAGAATAGGTTATAGCCCTTTTGTTTTTCACTCTCTGGATTTGGCAGACCTCTACTCCCAAGCTGCAGTAATACGTTTTTTCCACTGTCTTTTGTCCAGTTTTTGGTGTCCATGGGCATAATGAAATTCTGTGAATTTTCCTTTCTGCCTGACAAACACCCTGTTATTGTTTTGGACCACACTGGAGGCTCTTTACAGGGAAAGCTCTCAGGAGTAGTATGTCATACACTGGAAAATTAAGTAGTTAGTCTCCAGGTCTGGTTTCCTAGTGTCCTACCTTGCAAAGAGTAAATTGACCTTTTTTTTTTTTTTTCTTACTTTGGGTCACCCTTTGACATTCCAGATTTTAGAGAAAAATAATACTTTTCCTTTCTTGTCCATTCACAATGAGAATTCCTCTAGCTGTGCTTGGTAAATATTCTGTGTGAATGCTGCTGGTGCACATAAAGATTGAACTGGGTGCAAACAGCAGGCACTGAGACTCATCCACTGACTCATCCATGTAGAAAGGTTGTCTGAATGGCTCTCATCACCCAAGGTAAACAGAGCCCCAGGTCTAATTCAGGCAGCTATGGCAAGTAATTTATGCAACTACTTTTTTAATTGATTCAGTCATCTAATTAGGAACTATAGAATGCGGTATGAACTCAGTCAAAAGCTTCCTTTTTCCTACACCCTGTATTTGGAGCTATTTCATTATCAGGAATAAGTCAGGACTTAGTAAAATCTCCCTAGTAGAAAATTAGTTTGTATGAAAATGCAAGTTTATTCTGGGGAAGGGGTTTGCAGACCTGTTGCAGGAGAAGCAGGTGCTGATCTCTTATCTCTATGTCATTGGGAAATGCTGCACAAGGATAAATCCAGGTATTGCAAGGAACAAGTGTTTTGCTAATGGGGGTGTGGGAAAACCACTGCTATGGCATTAACAGTACATTTGTTTGTGTGAATGGATGGCTCTGCAAGGGATGTCCTCGTGAATGTGTGTGGCTCCATTGAGTATTTGGAAATAAAGGGGCAAAAAAAAAAAAAGAAAAAAAATTTCTTCTGTCCTGCACATGGTGCTTCTTAGTTGCAGACCATAAAACAGGAATGCTGTCTTCTGGTGCTGGACCCTTCTGAATGATGGATTTATACTTCAGTGCTGAGCCTTCTTGGTAGCACCAAGGATGTTTTGTCCAGTGCTCCTGTGGCTGCTGACAGACAAAGGGGTCATGGAGGTGGTCTTGCAGTGAACAACTCAGCCATAGTGGTGCCTCATTAATTGCTGCTGCTAAATAGGATTGGGGGCCCAGTTTTCATGCTTGGCTCTTCTGTTCTTTGCACCAGAGTGGTCAGGAGCCACTGCATTGCAATTACTGGTGTCACCAAAATAAAAGTTTCCCTGAGGGAGAACCAAGCCTTGAGTTTATTTTTTTTAGTGAATTCTTGATTGTGAGATCAGGGAATATTCTTCACCCCCAGTGTTGGGGTGGTACTTAGCAGATGGAGCATGTCCCTTCATCTGATCCTCCACCTGAAGGAAGACACCAAAACAACCCCAAACTATTTCTGCCTGCCTGGAAAAGCAGCTCCCTGCCAATGAGATTAAAATATCACTGGCACTAGACATTAGTCTAAAGCATATTTATTTTCTGACAGCAAAATATTCCCCTCTTGCCCTTTCTTATCTCCTTGTTCCAGCCTCGGTACCTTGTTACTCCTAGGAGCATGGCTGCCCCGAGTAGCCACCTCTGTGTCATCTCATCCTGCCTCTCCCCTCTTTTTGGCAGGCCTTGGCACTAATTAGGAGCGTTATAGCTTTGTGAAGGAACAGTGAGGGACTGTGAGCCATCTGGCAAGGGTGCAGCTGCCATGGCCCTGGTGAGTGCTCCCTGACACACCTGTGTGCATGGGAGAAGCCCTATTTGAGTCTGGAGGCTGTGTGGAAATCACATGAAATTCCAAATAAGCCCCTTTTCTTCTCCTTTTGTGGGCTAGAGGGAGGTGATGAACTGTGGTTACCTCGTGCCTGGTGCTGCATGGACCAGAAGTGAACACATTTTGGGGACAGCCTCTGCACACGAACAGGACATAATTGTCACAATAGCTTGCAGGAGAATTTTGTCTGAGAGATTTTTGATTTGTGCTAGCAAGAGATTGGAGAGGTCGGTGCCTTCATGAAACAGAAAAGATGGCAGCACACAGGCATCTTCACAATGCAGGCCTCAGACTCCAGAGAGAATTTGAGCTGGGAATGAAGCTTTTGAAATCCTTTTTTCCCCTTCAGCCATTTCCACTTTAACATGTTGACCCCAAAACACTGGCAGTGCTCGAAAGGGTTGGCACATCAGCGCTCAAACACAAGACTCTCTATTATTTCAAATTTATGCCTTAGAGGAGAAAAGATTCAGCTAAGCCTTTGAAGCATCACGTAGCGTTTTTCTCAAATCTCTTTCTTTTGTTGGGAGTGTCTTTGGAGGGAGGCAATAACAAAAAAGATTCACTTGGGTGTCTAGAGGGGCTGATGCAATGTTGCAGTTGTCAGATCTCCTCTATGCTGTAAAACTGCCCACTCAATGCATCACCCCAGTCCTTCAGAACCCCAGATTTACAGTGATTGTGTATGCTATGTCCTAACAGTGTTGTCCCAAGGGGAGTGTTTAACAAAAATTCATTCAATAACTTGAGATGGCTCTTGACATCATCAGAAGTTGAGGGTAAAATATTTTAACCTGCAAGTGTAAGTCTGCAATCCTGGAAAGCAGTGACCAGGGTAATACTTGGGTAAGCTTCTAACAATTGCAAGGAGGGGGTCAAACATTGAGAGCAAGTTTGAAAGATGAAGATACAACAATCTCAGACATCAGCTAAGCCCCCCCATGGAGCATCCTACTGTTATCTACCCCAAATGCTAACCTCCAACACCGCATATTTGCATTTCCCACTGTATCTGAAGAAGCATCCTGGAGAGCAAGGGATGAGGCTGCTCTGTCCTGGAGCTGCTTCCCAGTGAAGTGATGCCATCCTGCTCCGTCTGACTCTTACTTTGGTGCCTGACCCAAAAAGAGTCACTTGAAATGTGGCAAAAGGTGAATTCTGCAAGAGCCCCTTTCCTCCGAGAGGGTTGAAAAAGTTTTATCGCTTGGTTTAACCAAGGCTTTTGCTATCAGCTGGCAGAACTTGCAGCCTTTTCCTGCCTGGCAGTTGTAGACAGGGAATTGCTGATAGACTGTCTGAAATCTGTCTCTTGCTCTGAGTTGACTCCAGAGCTACCTTGTCTGGCGCAGTTATAAGCTCTGGGAGATTTATATATTTAAAAAGGGGTGGGGGTGGGGGAAAAAAAAAGTCTGACCTAACCTCAGAGTCCTATGGGGCTGCAAGAGGAAGCAAACTGGAACCCATTTTCCTATTTCTTCCTTGGCCTTATCCAAGAACAGCCAGCCTATCTGTAAGTGGCAACTGTGGAAAATGTGCTCTGGCCACTTGGTGTGAAAGATAGGCAAGACTCCTAAAAAATCTTCTCCACAGCTTATCACCTTTCTGCTGGCTCCACAGCAAACTAGTGGCCTGGTGCAGAAGGAAACTGGCTGTCTGTAAGGCTGGACAGGGCCTCATCAACAACTGATAAGCTCCCCTGTGAACATTCAGGCTCTTCAGGGTTTACTGTCTTTTCAAATACCACAGAAGCTCTAGCTGGGCAGATTCATACACACACACATGTACATCACTGCAGTTGGTATTTAACTTCATGCATCTGGTCTTCCCTTCACTCTTTTTGCTGTTTTGAGGATGCTGCTCCTGTATCATTTGGATGTAAGTGTAATAGGCCCATGCAGCAGGTTTTATAAAGTTGGGTAGAGGTATTTAAAGATAATTCTCCTACCAGTTCCCTGGTTGCAGGAAAAAGTGCAATTTTTCACAGTGCAAAACTGTGAAAATTCATCTTACCACTAAAATAGTAGTAGGAATTGAAGAATTGAGGGAGTTCCCATTGTGTTTTTGGGAAAGAAAATGCCCACAAAAAATTTACATCTGAAAGTTGTTCAGGTGTGTGTTATTTTAAACTGGACCAGGGAAAGTGTGACAAGCCATTGTTCATGTTTCATTTTCTGCTATGATTTCAGTAAAAACAGAGAAGGAGCAGTACAAAACACTCCTCTTCCATGGAACAAACAAGTTTGGAAAAAGCAGTTATACAGCCAGTTGACTAAAAGCAATTAAAATATGCTGCTACATGAAAGGAGCAGAGGGATGCAAGGAGACAGTATAAAGGGATCCCACATGCTGAAGTTCTGCTTTATATTTTGATGAGTAATTTTGTAAGAAAAGGCTTGATTTTGTCATGCAGAAGCTTGAAGTGAGGTAAAAAGCAGCTCTGTTGCTTGACAGCACTTTAAATTCCCAGTCTTTGGAGTTATCACATTCAAACCAAGGTTCTCTTCACACAAAAGGCTGGCACAGACAGGGACGCTTAGTGGACAAGTTTAAGTTGTGGTTGATATACATGAACCACAGCTCCGTAGAAAACTGCAACAAACTGGAGCAAGGTGGGGAAGAGGGATGGATGTCTCGGGGGGAGTCTGCTGAAAGCACTTTGATTTGATTGCTTTAAAAGAGTTAATACACAATGGATCTAATATCACCAAAACCCAGAGCCTCAGGGTTTCTCTCTGCCACTTGGCTAGGGAATTGTTTAGATGAATATAATTTATAAATCTGAATAGCTAACAATTAAACCAACTCAGTTCAATAAACAAGTAAACAAAGCCACAGTACAACACATCGGTTGCCCATAGGGCATTTTCAATGTTAGATTGCCATTGCAACTGCAAAGCGTCAGACCTCAGAAAATCCTAGCTGGGATAATCAGGTACATGACTTTGTACCAAAATAGGAGTATTTCTGTGCTTGAGAGACTATAAACAAGATGTACGATTAGTTGTTTATGAGCAGAACAAAAACATGGAAAAGGGGAAGAGAAGAACATTAGGTGAGATGGAAACTCTCTTGGGCAAAGTTTAGTCTCAAAAACAACAGTGTTTGCATACAAGAATAACACTGTAAAGGAAAAGAACAAGGAATTGCTGGTTAAGTAAAGCATGTATTGATCCTCTCCTGGATTTTGGTTTTTGTTTAAGATCCACCAGCAAACGAGATTAAAATATAAATTGCAATGTATTTATTCAATAGGACATGTACTAAAGAAGCTGGAGGAAACACTGTAATCACTGGATAAAATGGGTCTGAATTCAATTTGTATTTTAGAGCAAAACTGCTGTTACTGCCCCCCAGAAACTCTTGCTATTAGAAAGGGTTTCCAGGCTTCCACTGTAACAGAATCTAACATGTTTATATATATATATGTATGTATATATGTATGGAATACATTCATGAGAAACTAGGAGATTTGAGAAGGAATAGGAAGCTTAAACTGAAGGGAATGGATGTGTCTATCTGTATTATGCACAAAAGGAATATAATGAATTTATATTATGAATTGGGTTAGTTGGTCTTAACAGGTGATCTCTTCAGACTTCTAGAAAGAGGTGGACTGTTTTGGCTGTATAAAGAAGTAGAATAAGAGCTGTAGCTGTGTGAGCATATTGTGTTTTATAAATGTTGGGGTCTTTTTTACTTAACACAAGATCTCTAACTCTCTGGGTCTACAGGTGCTCCTGTACTACATAAATGTAAAATATTGTCATACTGAAAATCTTTATTTTACCTCGGGCTTTATAGGTTTAATTCAGAAAGAGGCATGGCTTCCTAGCATGCATTCATTCCTTCAGAACACAAAATTATCATACAGTGACATCAGTGATGGGAAAAATACAAATTGAATGAGGGTAGAACATGAAATGCCTTTTAATCCCGTGTTAAATAATCACCATACATACATTTTCTAGCTGCCAGAGAATCAAAAGTTGGTCCTTGTCTCCATGATTTCAATGGTGTATTTGTTTTCCTTGGTCACCACAAAAACTACCCGTTGTAATTAGCTGGTGGTGGGAGCTTGGGTTCAGCCCCTTCACACTTACATTTAATCAGAGTCTCACCAGAAACCTCTGGGAACACACTGGGAGAAAGACACAGTCTGTGTCTGAGGGTTGTAAAATTGGCTTGCTGTTGGAGTGCTCTGTAATGCAGAGTCTTGGATACTCACTGGCAAGCACCATTTCCTAAAAATGTGTGGTCCCTCCATCCTCCTGGGACATGGGAAAATCTCTCCTGACAAACCTGCCATGGTCTCAGTGCCTGCTGAGTGAGGGAGCTGCTCACCCTGCAATGCACACTATGCACACCATACACACCGCATGGGTACATGGTCATGCTGTGGGGCACCACAGGAGGAAAAGGGGCTTGGATTTTCACTGCCATAGCTGTATGTCCTTCCCTCCAAGACTTACTCTGCTAGTTATTTTATGTGCATGGTCATGGGCAATTCTTCAGCAAGTGTTCTGCTGGTTGTAATGCTAGAGGAATTATCTGCTGTTTTTCAGGTCATCTTTTTCTCCCTGCTGTGAAAAGCTCCAGCTTTGCATCTCTTCTCATTTTTCTCCCATGCATTCCCTACCTGGTATCTCTGTGTCCTACTTCATATAGAACAATAAGGTAGGGAAGGCAATTTAGGCTGCCAGGCAGCTTTGAGATTGCTTGCTAATGCATCTGTTTAGAGCTTCTTCAGATGTAGGGAAGCATATTGCTATTCAATATAAATACCAAGAGACACATCTGACTCACTCTCAGAGACAGTCCCATCAAATCAATTCCTGTGAAGATTTTTAGGGACAGTGAATTTTAAGAGCCAAGGCCCTTGGCTATGAATGTTTTGGATGAGCCTGGAAAGCAATCTGAACTGTTGTGTTTGGTCCAGCTGCTGGGAGGAAAGCTGTCCCTCTAGTGATACACTACACACAATGAGAGCAGGTCTCTCAAAACTAAAGAAGAAAGGAGGAAAAAGCAAAGTTCAGCATTGCAAGTTTCCCCTTCCATATTAATTTCCCCCCTAGTTGAGTAACAGCATGGGGAGAAGCTGTGAATTTGTCCTCAGGCTACCAAACTACTCCACTTCTCCCTTTGGACCAGTTACAACATTTATGAAGACTGGAGTTTTATAGAAGAAAACTGTCCTGCTTCCTTAATGACAGTGATCACTGTGTCTGCTGCTTTTTAAGAAGACAATAACTTATTATGTTAAGCCTGTGGGATGTTTTTTTGGCTAGGAAGAGGTTGTACACCGCTGATATCTGACTGGTTTCTGTGGTGTCTTGCCTGGTGTCAGGAATGATGGGGATCTGCTGTTTCAGGGAGAAAAAGCACTGCTGAAAGCAGACAGATCTGTCAGCATAGAAACCCTCTAAAGCAGGGCTTTAACCAGACTCCACTGAGCAGTCCCACTGGTTTTAATCACACTCAGAAGACTTTATCTAATGTCCTTTGAAGCAGATGACTCTTCCTACTTAAATGAATTCATGCATAGTTATATTTGTGTGAGACTAACACAGGCCTACAGGATATAAAGTGAAGCAAAAGGTCACAGAGATCTCCATTACCCCTCAAATGCAGATGTACTAATAGGAATAAGTAACTGTAATATCTAAACTGTATTAAGAGCAGGGTCTATCCTTTCCTCTGTGACTGCACAGCCCCTTCCATGATGACTGCTGGCCTCAATGGACAGGTGTATGTGACAGTGCTCTGCTGGGGTGTCAGGACTGTAAGTAACAAGAACCAAGGGTCTGTACTCCACTCTTCTTCCAGTGCCTCTCTATTTTCCCACCAACCATGTCAGGAAAAATTCAAGGGCTTTGATTGCTGGGTGAAAAATCCATTTTCATTGTCAAGGGAATGTGGGATTATATTTGGGAGTCTTTAAGGTTTGATGCCACTGCTTCATTTCTCCAGACAAAATGTGGAATCCTTGAAGGAGCAGGACAACATCTTGGAGGGATTCAGAGAAGCCAGGTGACCCTCAGCTTGCTGCCTCTTGGCAGATCTTTTCCCTGGGGTGCAGCAGGTCATTGCAGTATTTTGCTGTTGCTTGGCCCTGCTTTAGCATACTGTGTATGATTTTCTTATGTAGAATAATGCCAGTGAAAGATAATGGTTCATTTTTTAGTGTTTTACCACAGACAGCATCCGGCCGAAACCAGCCTGATAATGAGGGACAGTAGTTGGTTAAGGTGAACCAAAATTTTTGGTATCATTGCTTTCAAGAATTTTGTATGTTCACAGAGCTGGAGGGCATTATCTTAGGAGTACTACATCACAATCCTGGCTGAGCATGGGCAGATGACCCCCACTTTCTGGCCCAGCCCACCCCTTCATGGGGTGAAGGTATCTATTCTTCAAAGGGGGGTTGGGCTACCTGCAGCCAACCTGCACTGTAGTCATATATGGTGACTTGCTCCTCCCTTAAGTACCTATGGCTCCTGGAAAGACGGTGCAGGGTAGGAATAGAACATCTGTGGAGATGCAGAGCAAGTCAGTGACCTCATGCGCAGGGCAAGTGACCAAATGTACAGCATCCTTAGAGATTTAGGAAAGTCCCACATTTTATTCCAGCTGCTGCCATTCTTCTGCTAGAGTCCTGTGAGAAGCTCAGCTGTTTCCTCCCTCTTCCCATCCTTCCTCTTTTTTTTTTTTTTTTGTTTTGCTCATTCAGAGCAAAAGGCAGGGACCAGAATAAACAAATCTTGACCTTACCAGTGCAAATAATAATAACAGAAATGATAGGTCAGGCCAGCTGACACCATTTGTGATTTAAAGTAAGTGTGAAGTTTTTGTATGTAGGAGTTGGACTGGGAGAGGCATCCTCCTTTGAGGACATGTCTTTTTAAAATACCTGATGCTAGAAGGAATGTGGTGTGCTCTGAAGGCAAATGCTTTGGCTGCTCTGAAACGTTTTTATGAGGCCTGGGATAAATCAGCTCTGGAAAGTATGAGTTAGCAGTAATCAGAAGAGAGAGGGAGTTTTATCCAGGATGTGGGAATCACAGACTGCAGTCTTACTCATGCAGCAATAATGTGCCAAAGGAGATTTCTGTGGGTTCTACAGCAGTGGTGCTTTGCTCCCTCTGCAGAAGAAAGGCAGCATGTGGCCCTGGCATCATCAGGGTTTTGTGGAAGTGCTGGAGCTCCCTGTCCCTGGCAGCTGCCTGATTGAGGAGGAGGGCTCCTCTGGCTTTGGTTGAAGACTGTGAGGCTGATGCACTGGACTCACTTGGTTCATTCCTGGAAGAGTCAATGGGGGCAGTAGCAAAGGTCAGACAGGAGTGAGGAGGAAGGAGGGACAGCAGGAGGAAAGGGGTGGTGGCAGTTGTCCAAATTCTAATTCTAAAGTCAGCTGCATTCACAAATTGCTTTGTTCTTAGTATATTGTACAAATATTCAAAATTTAATGATGCTGTCTTGGCTCTGTTGGAATATTGAGTGCCAGGGCTGAAACGTTTGGGTTATACAAGGCACCTTGATTTATGTTTTTGAAGATGTATGGTTTCTGCCCAGCCAAGAAGAACCCACAGCCTCTTTGGGGCACCTTGTCCCTCCTGCGTCATGGAATACACATTGTTGGCACTGTTAGGAGGGCATGGCTGATGATGAGGGTGCTTTCTGCAGAGGGGAGAGACCTGTCTGGTGGTGTCTGCCTTGGCATCTATTATGCCTGATGTGCTAGATTTTACTGAGAGAGCAAAAGCTGCCTTTCTGGAGTAATGCAGGCCTTGATGCCTGGGACTGCAGTCTAGCTTACTGCCCATGCCACTCTCCCACTGCCCATGGAGGGTCCATCAGGGACTGCTGGTCCTTGACCTTCCACTTCCTTGGGCTTCCTCCTTCTCCAAACTTCTCACAGAAGTTTGCTCTCCAAACTGGCAGTTCCTGGTTCCTGAAGTTTTAGTGGTCTGGTTCGTCTTGCCCTACAAAGCCCTGAAAGTTAGTGGGTTCAGAAATGTATGCACCTAGGAAATGTAAAAGAGCTCCATCTGCATCCCTGGTACCCAGCTGAAGGCCCCCACATGCATTTATAGCCAGCCATGCTGAAATTCAGCCTGGACCTCTGAGAAACAGGGTGATCACATACTTGGGGAGCTATCAGGGAAAGCAAGCTGTGACAATCATGTTTGGAAAACACTCCAGGATGAAAGACATGCTGCAGATTAGGTATCTAATCAATCTATGTTTCTACACTGAGTCCATCATCTCAGGGCCCATTTTTTACAAGCTAAAAGATCAATGCATGTTTCAGGTAAACCTCCAGCCTTTGCTATAACCCTATGGACTTTAATTTTATTTCTTTACTTGTTAGTGGCAAGCAAAGCCACATTAATTCTATGTACATGATGCTGAACCAGATTCCTGGTGAGATAAATCCCTGTGGTTTCAGTGATCCTGGCCAGCTGAGGATTTGGTCTGCCATTTAGCAAGTTTTTATGTGAAAGTATTATTTGGAAACATCCTTTGATATTTCCCCTGGTGCTGAGCATATTACATAGCAGGCGTTATCTGAAGATTACAATTGAAGTCAGGATTTTTGTGCAATGCTTACAGCTGTCCTGTTTCTTACACAGTATAAAATGCATCTGTATCATTTTAGGTTTGGAGCAAATGTAGGCTTTATTGGAAAACATTGTCCATGCTGGAGGGGAAGCCACTGGGGACAAGGAGATTTCTGCTCATGTAACTATTTTGACATGTCAGAATTGCAACTCTATCACTTTTGGCAAGCACGACTCTGACTGGAGGTGACTGGAAGTAGAACATGATAATTGTAAGGAAAAGGCCTGGAACCCAACAAAATACAGGCAGGGGTGACAGGCAGCCATATGGGGTAGAGAGGGATGGGGACATGGACACACTCCCTGCCAGCATGTAGGATTTTAGAGGAGGAAGACTTGATAAATTGGCTGTGGCTCCACCACTCAGGGCTGCCAGTGTCAGAATGAATGGCAAAATAAACATTTTGGCACATGCATGTTGATCCCTGGCCGGGAAAAAGCCCACAGGGGATTTACATTTAGGTGAAGTTAATACAATTCTTTTGAACATACAAACTCTGGAGCACAAATAACATCTTCACTTATAAGCACAGTTGCATTTACTCAGTAGCCATCTCTTATGTAAAATGACAGAAGGGTAAAGGTAAGTGACTGGTACTAGCCATGCAGCATCACCTTACTCCTTCCAAAGTCCTCTGGTTTTGATTCTTTTGGCTTTCAAATAACATGTTTTAAGATCTTTCTTGCTAAAGACCCATAAATTACTTAAGCAAGGTCACATGAATGTGGTTCTTTGCATGTTAAAGCGGTTGCAAAATAGGCATCTTCAGACCATAAATATGTGAGTTTAGGCTCATCTTGTCTGAATCTTAGACCACACAAGACCCAGGACATGCTGTAAAACTACCAATATTTACATTTTTAATAGACAGTCAGTAGCCACAAAGAGTAAGTGGGATAACTTAAACCAGTGAGACAAACATCAGGCTCAGTCCAAATAAAGAATTAATTCCTACAAGGCTCTGTTAGTGAAATATTCAAGGACAGGGACAGAATTTAAATCTGTTCTTAGATCAAAGCTGATGCTCTCCTCTTCTGGAATTGCAAACTTTATTGCTAAAAGAAGTTTTGGAAGGTTCTGGCACTACCTTCTGCATGCCAGCATTATACATTGCTAACAAAGCGTATATGAGATGGACCAAACTTTGAAGGAGTTGTAAGTAAATGAGGAATTTTAATTGGATGTGGACTTTTCTTGTTTGATTCAGTGGCATATGTGACCTGGCAGTTCGACATCTTTATCTGTGAGTTGAAGTAAAACCATGATCTGGAGATAAGGCAAAGACTACCTGAATGATAAAAGTCAGGATGACAAAGCAGTGATATATATATATAAACTGGTCTGAATGACTTGGTAAGCATAGCCCTTTGAAACAAAGTAGTGCAGTTAAAATACCAGTTTGTATACCTTAGAACAAAAAAATACAGCCCTCATCTACAAGCAAGGAGGCTGTATTCTCAAAACCAAGAGGCTGTGCTGGCTGTGTTGGACCAGAAGGAAAGCAGGGGATTGCACCACAATACTCCAGTTCTCTTTGCAATAATGCTTGCATGAATAAAGAGATTATTGAGCTCTGAGTTTGTCTGTGGCTGGAACTGGTGAGAATGATGCTGGAATACTGCAGTTTCAGCAAGTTCTGCTTGTGAGGTGTATACCCAGAGAGCACAGAAACAGCTATAAAACACAACCAAAGGTTGCAGAGAAATCCCTGAGATAGAGCTTCTTATGCATGTTTACCCTCCATAAGTGTCCTCCAGAGAGGCATCTTCATTGGAAGAGAAGGCTGAACACCAAAGAGTTTTATAGTCCAGTGAAGCAAAACATAACCTGAATCCATAGCTGGAAGTTGAAGCTGGACCAATTAAGCTGAAAATAACACACATTTTTATTAGAGTGAGTCTAATCACTGAAATACTCTAGTGGAGTAGGGTGGATTCTCTGGCTCCTAAAGTCTTTACATCCAGACAGATGCCTTTCTGGGGATAGTCCTTAGCAAAACACGATTTATTGGACTTGACGCAAAGGTGACTTGATGAAATGTAATGGCCTGTGATATGTAGCAGGTCAGACTGGATAACAGAGTGGTTCCTCCTGGCTTGGAGCATTACAAATCTATGAACACTTAAACTTTAGGAAATTATGACAGCAAGCTGTAATATTTTTCTCTGCCGAGATTTCTCCAAAGCTCCTAAATAAATCATTACATACAAAACTTGCTAACCAGCACTGATTTTTTTTTTGAGCTATGTTGGGGATTTTTTAGTCTTGTTTTTAGAAGAATGGTTTATAAGATTTTCTTTTTTAAGTTCAGTTAGGAGGCTCTAACACTAAAACCTTCCAACAATAGGGAGAATTACTTTGTTGTACCTGGAACTTCACCAAGCTGTGTAACTTCATTGTGTTTAGCTTTTCAAAACCTTTCCCGTAGCAATTTGCACTTTCCATGTGCCCTGATACCAGCTTTAATGTCAACTCTACCACGCTGTTGGCTGCCCATCCCCTGTCACAAAATTTATACAAAATATAAAGTTTTGCTAAAGCAGGCTCATACAAGAACACTTTTCTCATAACAGGGAGCTGTTAATCTACACACTTCTCACCACAGGAGCAGGGCTAAGGAATTGTCCTTCATGTGCTTTAGTTCCTCATTTGAAGGGGGTAGTTTTGCATTACCAGTAGAACCTTCTCAGAAGCTGCTCTTTACACATCCTCTCCTTGGAAGATTCTGTGGGGAAGAAGGGAGGCTGGGTATAACTTAAGAAGAAGGTATTTGAGTCCCTTGTTGAGGAAGCAAGTGCTTAACTTTAACCAGGTGCTGAAGTCCATCAATGCAAAATAAATAAATGATCTGTGGAAACATTGCAGCATATACTTAAACATAGCCCTATGCTGCCAGTTCTAATGAGTTACAGCTTCAGTCTACAGAAGCACTCGAGGAGCTGTGTCATCCAAAGTGCAGGAGAAGTCCCTTGAATTTAATGGGATGGTGTGTGTACTCAAAGCCATCCACCCCCTAAGTGTAGAACTGAAATAAAGTGCTCTGAAAAGCAAAAGGAAGCAAACTGGGAGAGTGTAGTGACTGCACACCACTTAATTTGTTGATGTTTGTTAGTCACAGCAAATAGATACACAGATCTTGGTAAGGATGGAATGATGTGAGGCCTTCAGGTGTGATTTTCTTTGGGGAAGATTGGGGGCATTTTTAGAGGAGGAAAAAAAAGAAAACCAACTCAAATTTAAATGAGCAGTTCGGGAGTAAACAAAAGCCTACATCTTAACCTGGTAGAAACTAAAAGGAGTTTGCCTGAGATATTGAATGATTTAACTGTAAGCAGGGGATGAGCTGTCTTCTAACTCCTTAGGCAATGGATTGATGGCTGTTTGGTTTGTTGCTAAAGAGGCAACTGTTGTTGATTCAATTCTTGTAATTCATCCCTTGTTTCTCTCCTCTCAACCCTATACTTAATGCAATTATTTAAAAAGAAAAAAAAGTAAGAGAAAGTTTAGCTTTGTTTTCTTTTTTTTTTTCAGAGGTTATTACTCCTAACAGTGCCTTAACATAATCTCACAGCTGACTGAACACTACCCTCTGACCTTTCTTTCCTTGGGGACAAACTCAGGTTTAATTGACGTTTGTGTCTGTGAGCTCTGCTGAGGAGAGATTAGCAGTGGCTTAGCTAATTAGTATTTAAATGTTCACTAATGTTCCAATGGATTTGTCAATTACAATCTTATTAAAAATTGAGGCAAAGATTTAAATTTTTTTTAAAAAAAGCAGCAATGTCAGAGCTGATTCAATTTCTCCAGAGGATTAAAGGAAAAATCAAATCTGCTATTATGATCTTTTCAGTCATACTAGAATGCCAGGAAAATATTTTGAAATGTAAATGGCCCATGTGTTTCTCAGTGTGCAAATATATTCAATTCTTGTTGCTGGGTTGAAAATTTTGAGGATGCACAAGCTCTTATTAGGACAATTTGGAAATATTCACAGTGTATTTAGATGTATTGATGTTCTAGTCTCCCAACAAAGCCTTTGCAGTTTGAAATACTAGAAGAAATTTCCAGACAAATTTAACACATGACATTAGGATAACTCCACTGGTAATACAGGATATCAATCTCTTCAGAGTTTCCCATTGTGGACATGACACACATTTCACCCAGTGCATTGAGTTTGATCCATAACAGTTTTTAGCCAAAGAGTTTCAATTTCAAATTAAATCCATAGTTTATACAGTAAATGATGAAGGCATCTTCTGGCTGTGGAAAATCTTTAACTGATCAAAACAGGGGCACCTTGTTATAAGCTGAAAGCTTTCTTCTGACTTGGTGAATGGGGAAAGATAACATAATATAGCAACTTCCTTAGAACCAACCTTCTTTCAACCCCTTTCCACCAAAGTATTTCAGCACATAGAGAAAGGACACAGATATATTCGATTTGGATCAAAGTTTGAAATTTGGTGCTTTAAAGACAGTCTTCAAAGAGATTTCAGAAGACATCTATATAACCTAAATATTCTTGACTTGACTTTTTTTTTTGAAAGATGCTAAGGTATTACAACAACCCAGCAGGTTTGGTGCATTAGGAGTTTCAGCCATTTAGGGGTTACACACCTTCTGTAAAAGAAGCTAGTTTGTTTGGAAATGTAACTGAATGTAACTGCATTTGGGTACTCAGGAAATATAAGGAAATATTTTCATGCACATCAAATATTCAAAAATACTGGTGTGATGGGGAAGCCCAAAGTCATTGACCTTCCATGACAGCTCTAATTTGGATAGCAAGAATATATAATTATGTTGGGGTGCGGTTTTTCCCCTCATGATTTAAAAACAAATCTATATTAGCACAAAATTACTTTGTTTCCTGTCTAATGAACAACTACAAAAAGATGTTTTGGATTGAAGTAGTGAAAAGAGTGTTTCTAGGTTTACCTGAAAAAAAGTTACATTTCATTTTCCAATGCTTTATTTAAACTTAAGAAAACAAGGGGTAGTCCAAAGTTTCAGAACAACACACATACTTTTAGTGTTCTTTTTTCTAAAGCACTTAGAAACTAATATCAGTCCAGAATTGTTGTAATTTACCCAGCTGCTTTTCTTCTGGTATTTCTCCTTGATAAACTCTTTTTCTGAGAACCTGTGGTTTTTTTGGAAAGAGGCTGTAAATTCGTACGTGCCTACATGATTTCCAGTCATCCTTACCATCACCAAGCCTGATGCCATGGTGCAGACACATCAACTCATTTGGGTCCTAAGGGTCAGTAGGTAGTTTTCCAATGAATCTCATTGGAGCTCTCATTAGAATAGAGGTGTTTTCACTGAACATATTAGGGGAAATTCTTGGACTACAGCAAAGGAAGTAGGAATAACATGAGCTCCTCTCCTCACATCTAAGCAATGGCATTATCTCTTTCCATCTCTTTTCCCACCCACCACCTTTTGGGTGTCCTCTCCCCCCACTCCTCTTATCCCTATCTCGTGGCTTCCTTCAGGAAGGGCAGCATGTGTCACCCTGTTTTTTTAAGATTTTCTAAGCCTTCTGATGTTGACATTCTTGTAGTGAACTTTCTGTGAATAACTCATTGTTTTGCGTTCCTTTATGGAGGAGGAGAGAGTTGATAGACTGTTGGTTTGACCAGTGTCATTGGAGAGGTGTCACTGTCACCCTCCAATCCGCTGTCACTTTTAGAAAACTCTAAATGTTGGAGTCAGAAAATAAACTTCCCTTTTTTTCTTCACCTTGAGAACAGTGGTGAGCTTGTGTTCTTTCATGTCCTATAGCGACAAGCATGCTCAGGTCCAGGGGATGCATCAGCAGGGGTGTCAGCAGCACATGGTGGGTGCAGACCTGGGAGACCCAACCCTGCATTACTGAAACTCTCTGTGGGCCTTGACTGCAAAGATACTAGGCTCTGTCCTTCCTAAAACATCCCCCTGCAGCCCCAGAGCCATTAGTTACAGTTATCAGGGAAAGAGTTTTGGTGCTGAGTTTGAAATATTGGACTGGAGACACAGGGTGAGCAAATTCACCTCTGCATCCTACAGGGCATCAAAAGGTCCCAGCCCTTCTGCTGGAAAATGGATGTCTGAGGTAGTCCCGGGACATTGCCCTGCCTCCCCCAAGCCCTGATACTGTGGGTGTTAGAAAAAAGCCTTGATAGGGGGAAACATAAACAGATAAAGACATCTGGGGACTGTAGCCAACAACTGTATTCTGGCACCATGAGCCAAACTGCAGTCTTGACATTGTGAGGAAGATATTTGCTGGGGTCACTGCTCACCAGGAGGAACCAAGGGGACAAGAACCTCCTATCTCCACCAGCTGGTGGAGGATGGGAGCAGGGGTGAGGGACAGTGTCAGCACTTAGCAGCCCAATCAGGTTTTGGGGAGGGAGGGGACACCAACACGAGGTGTCCTCTTTTGGGGAGAGAGAGGACACCCACTCTCCAATCAGAGTCATCAAAGGGACATGACCCATCCCCAAATTCCCATGCCACTTCCTGATACTGTGAGTGCCAGGGAAGAGAGCCCAAATCACTGCTGCCATATCCCCACAGTAACTGTGGGGGTGGTGGGATGTCACATTGCACCCAGAGCCTGCTGCTGGCAGGGGAGAGATGGCAGGATGGAGCAGGGGATCCTGACCCATGCCAGAAACCCATCTCAGCTTATCAAGGCACCCTATGGTATGGCAAATATGGTGTCAGTTGATGGGGAGAAACTCTGTGTGGCCAAAATGGAAATAAATGGAAATAGAATAATTTGTAGCAAACTGACATCCCTTGAAAACGGGTTAGAAAGAAGAAACCAGACTTATTTTGATTTGTTACTCTTTTTGTAAATGCATTTGTTGACAGTAGCAGGGTATGTAATGTCTGTCTCTGCTTGATTGGCATATCTGTTTTGCTCATTGCTTTATGAAATAATGCATACTCATTGTAATTCCTTTTATCATGACTTTTTTTTAAACTGAGAGGCCAAAATGGTGTTGCTGAAAATACAGGTTACAGCCATTTTTGTTAAACCTGTAAGTTGAGGAAAGTGAACAATGAAAGTAGTGTCCCAGTTGTTAAAAGCCAGACAGCTTTTTATATTGTTTTGTCATCTTCATTCCCCAGAATATTTGTAATATAGGGAGAGTCAGCCCACTTCCTGGCTTTTTGCATAATGTAATGTTCTGCCTCTAAAGCTTTGTTGATAAGAGATGATTGGCCAGGCTTCATAACAGTCCTCTAAGAAATGGGTCACTGTATCCCAAGATTGGGCAGGAAGGGGATGACAGCTGCATGAGGCAGCTCATCTGCACTTCCAGAAGAAATGCATAAAGCCAAATTTTTAACTGGTTTAAGGAATAAAACCAGTAAGTATCCATGTAACCTAAATCTGAGATAATAAAATACTGGATTCCAAAAAGAAAATACAGTAATACCTATTGAATTAAGTGCCCAATTGTGTGTAGTATTGATTTGCTAATTTAACTGACACATTTTTTAATGTCCTACCCAATCCTTTTTAACAGCTGAAAGTTTTGATGTTTTGGTCTACCGGGACATGATGTAAAAATGTATTGCCCAGGTCAATCTACTTCTGTCAGCTATCAGGTAACACATGCAATCAAAAAGTAAGCGTTGTCCTGGTCCATGGAATTAAAGGGAAAAGGTGGAAAGACAAAATATTCCTCCCTGCATTTCAGTGAAACGCAATATATGTTTAATCAGCTTCTTTTAGATATAAAAGCAAGCACATTTCATTTTGTGAAGACAAAGGGAAAGGAGAAAGCAGCTAAGCTAGTGAAAGGATAACTGACAGATAGGCATCAGCATTCTCTTCATTTCTGAACAATTAAGAATTATAAATTACATTGAAGCAAACATGAAGTCACTTCTACTCACTGAAAGCCCAGCCTAAAGTACACTGAAGTTGTAAACTCCCCTGCAATGAAATTGGCTCTCAGCTGAAGCAGGCTTCCTACTTTAAATGAAAGTTATAAAATCATCCTGAAATAGAAACTTGACTGGGGATATTAGGGTGCACTCAAATGTGTGAGTGCCCTAGCAGTGGGCTCCCATGCATGGAAGGTGGGCAGCCCCATCCCTGCCACACAGCTGCCTGTGCACGTGTGCTCCAAGTGCAGGGTGCTGCATGGAAACGGCCTCGGAAACCGACTGCAACCAGATGGTGAGGGGATGAAAGCTCATAAAGGATGCCAGTATTTTAGATAATTTCACAGAGGGTTTCTGCTTGGCTGAAGGCACAAGGAAACTCTCTGGCTCGGTGTTTTGCACAGCCAAGTGTTAAATCACTTTATATCAGAGCTGAACTTCAACCTCATCACCGTTAATCTTCTTGATTGTTTAAGTCTTTGCTTTCTGTCAGAAAATCTGAAATCTGAGTGTCAATGATCAGCACATGAAGCCTTTCCGGCAGGGCCCCCCTGTTTCCATCTCTTTTCCCCTGCTGCTCAAGGGAGAGAGCATCCTCTCTGTTTCTTGCACTCACTGCTGACTGTGCAGCCAGCCTGAGCTGCAGGTATATCCTTCTAATACTCACCCCCAGCCAGGCTTTTTATTCAGGTACTCGTTATTCACCTGTACAAAGTAATAGTGGCTGGGAAAATCACAGTCTTCCTTGTGTATTTGAATGTATTGGCTCTGAGAAACTGGTATCCTTGTTAAATGAGAACAGTGCTATGAGGAGAAATCAATCTTCAATCACAAAAGGTCAAATGCAATTCCAGCTTCTATTTGTAAGTCACTGACACTATTTACCATTTCACCAAAGGCAAAATCCCATTCTTTCATGAACAGGACCTGGTTTGGGCTCCTAGGTGAATGTACACCCTTGGCATTGAGATATCCTCCCTAGACTGTGTAGTCACTGCTGCAACCATCCTAGGAGTTATACTGTGGGTGAAAGTCTCCTCCCTGTCCACCATGCACTGACTGGCTAATGCTTTACTCATCCTCAAGGCAATCCATGCAGGGCACCCAGTTTTCTTCCAGAGAGCGTAACCCATAGCAAACACCTGCCCATGTTGTGGGCCTTGCTTCCTAACAGCAGAGGAAAGGATATTCAATGAATTACAGACATGTTTTCTTCTCATGTCAGAATTCATGCCTTCTTGTCCATCAAACCTCTTAGCCAGCCCCTTTGTAACTTAAGCATGATGTCTGACTGGCCCCTCAGTCACAGGGTATTATTTCAGTTTTCTAATTGAATCACAAAACGATTTATCAAATTAATTAAGAATAACAAGAAAAAGGCAGGGTGATGCATGAACAGGCAAATTAATATGGACATTAGGAAGATTAATAGACATGTCTCAACTACTCATATCAACAAAACTTTGGTGGTGTAAACAGACCATTAGCAAATAAAAGCAGGATGCTAAAAAGGTTAAGGAAGGCAGCCTCTCAGAAATCAAATAAATGTTTAGAAGCAAGATTTTCCAACCTGGCCTGTGGAAAAGAAGCATCAACTCCCAGCACACAGCAAGAGTCTCGAGGGCCATTCTCGTGATGTGCAGATCACTGCATGAGATTCACTGAATGCAGAAATTCATCTCTGTGATCACTGTTCAGTGATGATCCTAGTTTGTACCACAGTCATTTCACTGGGTGCCTCAGTGAATAAGGCTGCCAGAAAACTTGCTCACACAGTGTACACACAGCATGTGCCATGGTGGATCCTTCCTTGCAGCTTGTCCCCTTGGATCTGATAGAACCACAGCAGAGATTTTGCAGACCAGCTTCACCCAAATTTGGAAAGCATGCTTCTGGTTAAAGCTGGGCTGTCTCATGCAGAGGGTAATGTTTGCACTGAATGTCAATGTGCATTTTGCTTTGGTCAGGATAATGCCTAGCCAGTGACCTTATTCAGCCCCAATTAGCTGATAACTGCCAGCCAGTCGCATTCCTCATTGTTAGGAGTGAAAAAGGCAATCATGGGAGAAAGGCAGTAATAATAGGAACAGCTAATTAGAGTGTGAGTGGTACACAAGGCAAAAAAGGAGAAAGAGGGATGTGAGAGTTTCTAGATGGTCTGGCTGCCAGCTGAAGATGAAGTGAGGATCTGGAGTCCAGTTCATAAGCATAAGGCTCAGATCAAGGTTCAACTCCCTCTGCTTCTATAGCCTTCTCTCCCAAGCCCTTTGAGCACATTTATGTCTTGCAGCCCAGCACCCTTGCAGCTCTGCTCAGATAGGCACCATCCTGGTGACACCACAGACCGTGACACACAGGCGGCAGCTCTAGTCCCAAAAGGACAGTGGATGGGTGATTGCAGTGCCCTTCCTGACCCCACTGCTCCATGCCTGCAGAAGGCAGTGTAGAAGAAGCACTGGGTTGTTGCTGGCAGGTTGTTGCCTCAGGTGTTTTAGGGAGATAGGAAAGTGGCATGTTTTGTGGGAGTCCATCCTAGCACCTTCTAGAAATCACAGAATCATTTACATTGGAAAAAAACTTAAGATCACTGAGTCTAGCTGCTAACCTAGCACTGCCAAGATCACCACTAAACCATGTCTCTGTGTACCAGAGTTCTCTTGGGCACTTTGTGCCCACAGGATTTTAGTATCAGCAGCATTGATATTCATCAGATTGGAAAACCTTCTTTCTGAAACACACTTTTTGAGATACATTTCTCTAATTAATATAAGATCTGTAGAAGAGCAAATCATCATTTGTAGAACCCAAGGGAATTCTTCATATACTGCCAAGATTTCCAGATGAAGGGAAATATTTTCCTTTAATCCTATTGCCACATTCAGGCCTTATACTTCCTGCTCAGTCACTCCAATTCCAGTTTGTGATATGTCACTTGGGAGAAAAATGTATACTTACTCCAGCTTAATTGTGCCTACAAAAATACCCAATCACAGTAGAATAATCCTACTGAAACGATGAGATTACCAATATTTCCTTACCTACAGTCTTTTTTGTGTGTGCCAGTAGAAAAGTCATTATTATGGTATTTTTAGAAAGTATTTGTGGTGGACTATACCCTGCCTTCACTAATCCTCCTAAAAATCGGGCAATTTCTATCAAAGTTGCTAGAGCTGACATGAACTTGCATCTAGGCTGAATAATGAAATTTGACCCTCTACATCTATAGGAAATGTGGTTTTCCATGTGCTGTCTCAGGGGAACCATGTTTCCTGCATTGGATGTTGGATATTCCAGGCAAAAAATATTGATTTGAGCAGGTACAAATCAGTGCATCATGAGAAGGTGGGGATGCAGCCTAGAAAGCCCTGATGGTTTAAATTGCAGGGAGGCAGGAAAGTTATGTAAGCCTGCAGAGGCTGTCATTGGAGGGGATCCCTGATTTTAGCAGAGAACTCGGGGCACTACTGTGAGACAGATACAATAAAGTGTAAGTCGTTAGGCAGGGAAGATAAAGCACCACTTAAGGGAACCACTGACAGATGGGAGTGTGGCTCTGCAGCTCCGAGCAGGGAGAGACTTGGGTGTTTGCCCCTTCTGCTGCTGAACCTCCTCACAATGCCTGGAGAATAAAAGCCTCATGGCATAATGGTGGTGGTGATGACAAGGGTAATAAGGCTCATGATAATAAGGACAAGCAGGGTTTCCATTTCCATTACCAGAGCAATCGATTGGAGCTTAAGGTTTTTTTCTGCTTTTTTTTTTTTTTCATCCAAAGCAAGTTCTGTAAGGGCCATGAGATAAAACCCTGAAAAAGGCCTTTAAAAGAGTCTTTGGGAACAGTGTGGAATTTTAAAATCTAATCTGTAATTTAAAGAATGAAAACTAATGTAATTGGTGTACTGTCCGTTTCCATTAGGAGCAGGATACTGCCAGCTTCTTTCTTTTCTGCTCAATGTAGGCTGGATTAAACATACAGGTGAACTTTTTTTTTTTTTTTTTTCCTTTGGAGTTCCACTCTCTAGGGCATCTGCAAAGTAACAGATACAGCTTTTTGCCCATTATATAAACACACACACACATATTTTGCTCTCCATCATGGAGAGAAAAGCAGCTGGCCTTTAAAACAGAGGTAGTTTTAAAACTATGGTAATCTCAAAGCTGCCTACGTGCTTGAAAGTGGTGGCACCTTGCTGCTTACAAGGGATATAAGCTGCAGCACTGGGTGGCCCCTCGGCACAGAGGGGTGTGTGATGCCCCTGAATCCCCACCACACTTCTGTGCCAACACCTGCCACAACTGACCACTGCAAACAGATAAATCAGCCTGGGCTGGCCTCAGCTGGAGTCCATACCAGCAAAGTGAGGTAGGGACTTCGAGGGGAAGAGGTGTTGCACAATGCCTGGGGCCATGGAAACACACAGGGGTTATCCTGGAGGGGCTGCTGGCAGGGAAGTTGGTGAGAAGCTGGTGTGAGATGAGGGTGGGGGAATAGCCTGGCTTCTGCTCAAGGTAAAACCACCTCTTTCCTCACCCAGGAGCTTGGAGCCAAGGCTGAAACTGAAGTGCTAAAGAAATAATCCTTGCCCAGAGCAGTTGGCTATGTTTCAGGATTGAAACTGTGAGTCAAAGATGTTTTTATGTCAAGACTTGCTTGAATCTCTCACTGTGGTCCTTTTATTTTAGTCTGTGGCTGCTAGGGATGCAGTTCAGATGGGTAATGATATTTGGGATCTTGAGGATGAACTTCACTTCTAAATCAAAATGTCTTTGTACTCTGCTGCCTGTTGCTCACAGCTGTGAGATGCCCCAGAAGATGCTTGCATACATTGTGATGTTCTGAGTGTCACACAAAAAGCAGTTGTAAGCTGTATCCTGTGGGAGTTTGTTAATGATGCAGCTTTTCTCAAAAACATGACATACATGGCCATCAGTCAGGTGTCCATGCAGACAGCATTCTATCTGGAGGAGAAAATTAGCAACTATTACGCATTTTAACTCCCTCACACCATCAGCTTACCAGATTGTATCTGGAACAGTAAACCTCAAGCAGATGAAGCAAAAGAGAATGAGCAACTTATTTGCTAAGTATCAGATTTAAATAACTATCTTATTTTAAGGTCTGTAGTTCAAGCAGGACTGGGCAGGGGTAGCATATATTTGGTAGCATGGGATTTTTCCAAGGCACTGAGGACAGACAGTGCTTAGCACATAAGAAAGGCCAAGAGCAAAGAAGGGTACAGTAACAATCTTACACAGACAAATAGAAATTTTGTTCCTAAAAAAAATCTGACATGAAATTGGAACCTATTCAATAGTATAGTCATTCCTCCATCAGTTGGATGCCCCTAGAAATCTCAAGCTGCAGTGTTTTATTGAAACCACTTATGCACATCAACAATATGTTTTTCTGCAGCAGTCATTATGCCCCCACTTTTGCAACATGTTATTTTTTCCCCCTCTATGAAACTGTGACTTAATGCAAAGTAATGGCATGTCAAAGGCAAAGTTACAGCCCCCGTCTTGAATGCAATGCTGAGTCTCCTGTCATGCGTGGAATGTAATTACCATTAAGGCTGAAAAATGAGGGAGATGAACAGTAGTGGCAGTTTTTCTCAAGTTTACATAAACACTGGCTGCAAGAAGAGGGCAGGAACATTAAAATCAAAGAGCTCCTGTCACATCAGCGCTTTAAATCTCTAAGCGGCTCCTTGAAAATCATCTGGCCTCGGTGAACACAAACAACCGATAAAAGCTTCAGTTAAGGTCTGCTCTTATCTGCTAATTTCAGGGCAGTCTTGCCCTTTACCCACTGTCCCTAGGAAAGTAGCAGTTTTGGCACTTTCTCTCGGCTTGCTAAACTCTCTGCCGTGGCAATAATGTTAACTAGCTGGAAAAAAGGTAAAAATAGGGTTGAAGATGTTTGAAGAGGAAATCCCTGTGTCACTCACTGAGCAGCTGTAGGGAAACACACTGTGTGCTTTGCCCATGCGTCCTTACAGTTAAAGCCTGGCTGATGGAGAGTACCACTCCTCTCATTCCTGGGTCTGGATGTTATCTCCTGGGCACAGAGCAAGCCCTAAGCCTGACCCAAAATCTCTCAGAAACATGGGCAGAATCTCTCTCCCACCCGTTCCCACTGAATCTGCACTGGGAGTGCCAGGAAGCAGGAATGCCTTGGGAAGAAGGAGAAGGCAAAGGTGTTTCAAGTGGTTTCTCCCCACTCTAGCTGTGGGACTGGTTCTTTCCCTGACTTGTGTTGAGTTAACAGCCAAAATACAAGCCCACAGGTTTCAGGTTTCATTACGGACCTGAAGCTCTCATCAGGTTTGCCAGAGGATGTTTCAAAGGTAACTTGTCTGCACGAAACTGGGCAGATTTATTGTCTCTGTGGTTTTATTGAACGTTTTTGGCTTCTGTTTTCTCTTTTTGGTTTTTTTCATGTGAAACCCGATGGCTTAAGGCAGGATTTGTTTTGTGGCTTTGATGGATTGGAGTCTCCTCATCCTGCCGCTCTTAATGGAGCAGAGCTGTAAAGCACTTCAGGTTCAAAACATTCGGTGCTGGTAGGAAACGCAGGTTGCTTGTGTCTGTCTCCTGGGTTTTCTGTGTTGCCCTCCCTCTCCTTTCTCTGAGGCTGGCTCTGGGCATTGTGCTGGAGCCACTGGCAGGCAGCCACCCAAGCAAACAGCCTGTGCCTTAGCATGACCCTTTTGCTCCCCTACTTGCCTTTGGCTTCTCCCCATACCCAGCAAGGATGGGAGCCATGCCATGGAGATGCCCCTGTCAGTGTCTCATCATGCTGCAATGGAGAGGAAGAGAGAAGGAAGCAGGCAGGAAAAAGACAGGAAAAGGGACACTCAGCTGGCAGTCTGTGTGCCAGAACTCAATAATGTCTTCATGAAAGAAGGCAAAATGCTGGTCTTCTCCCTGGCAGTCTTTTCCTGCTGCCATTGCAAGTCACCAGCTCTGGCGCTTCTGAGCTGTTATGAAAGTGGTCCTCTTGAGTCTAAATGGGCTCTTCTCGTCTTCCAAACTGCAGACTGGGTGGAAATTGTAAACAGCTGAAAGTGGTTTACCTAACAGCAGCAGAGAAATTACAAGAAAAGCAAAGAATATGAAAGTCTAAGGCAATCCCACTTGTAGGTTTGGAGACTGGTACTGATTTGCCACAAAATAATCATGTGTTTTCAATAAATATCTTATTTTTCATTAAAACATTTCTTTTTGTGGCAAGCATTTTTCTTGGCAAAACCTTCTCCCCACCAGTGTCTTGTTCAGCATTTGTTTCTGAGCTGACAGAAATTTGTAAGCTCCAAATATCCTGGGGAGAAAAGAGGGTTTCATGCCTCAAATTTTCCAGGTTGAAGGTTCCAGATGAAGCCAAACTTAAGATCTTATAATGTAGCTAAGTCTTGAAATCACAGAATCACAGAATTGATGAGACTGAAAAAACCTTTAAGATCATCAAGTCCAGGTGTGAACACCGCATTCCCCACCATGGTCACCATTAAACAAATATTTCCATGCTCTTTGCAGAATTTGGATCTTCAGATGGGCTGGAGACTAATGCTTGCAGAAGTCATCTCCTCAAAGCACAGGCTGAGAGCTGTGGCTCATCCCTTATCATAAAAATACTTCTAAAGCTATAATTGCTGAATCTTATGGGATCTGTCCTATGGTACTCAACAGCTGCAAGCAGAGCATGTCTGAGGATGGTTGCCAGGCTGAGATAAGGACACTGAAGGAGCCCATGGTGGTAAAGCTGGTTGGTCCACAGCCAAGCCAGGACCTCTGGGCCAGGGGGTCAGGAATGTTGATATATGAGATTGAGCACTGGAGACATAGCTCAGGCAGAGACTGGGGTGGAAGCCTGAGCTTCAATGTAGATCAGAAGGGAAATGGAGACCTGCAGAGACTTCTCATGGCCAGACCCCTAGGATGAAGAAATCCATCCAGGGTCCTGACACAGATGTGCTCACCCTTCAAAGTTGTGGACAGGTGTTTGCAGTCCTAAACCCTGGAGAGTACTCTCAGTACTATAAATCATTCTGGTATTAATGTTCCTCAGCAACAGGAATCAATATCAACAACTTCAATGTCCATTGCTGGTGCTCAGGCAGCAGAACTTCATCTAACCTTAACCCCAGTCAGGTGGGGGGAAATGCCATCCATTAAATATTATCTTAATGACATAGTTGGAATAAATGTATAAATGTAAACACCACAGCACTCAAGTAGAGTTGAAAACACCCCAAGGGACAAGCATTCTTCCCTACAAGTGAGACAAAAATTGGATACTTCAGAAATGGTGAGAATGTTCTTGAGAGTACAATCCTTTTTGCAGTGTCACACGACTATGATGGACTTTTATCAAACCACTATGGTGATAAAAGCCCAGAATTGAGAAAATCAAATGGAAAAACTAAAAATGGGAGGAGGGTGTCACCAAAGTCTAGTGTGTAATGTGCCATGTATTAGTTTTTAATCAGTTTCTATATGTGGCCACAGTAAAGAAATCTGATAAGATTCCTCTGCTTATATGTCACATTCTGGCTGGTGGTCTTATTTATTCATGCTTTGTTTTTCTGAATAAAAGCACTGGGGGTGGACAAGAAGAGGTGGAAAAAGCAGAGAGAAAAAAGCAGAGACCATGCTGGAAAAAGAAAAACCCCTCTGAGTATTCATCCTTTAAGTAGTGCAGTCTGCATTTCATTCCATGTGTGAAAACAAAATGCAGTTCTCCTGTTCCCCAAAGCACCAGTGGACCAAATGGGTTTGATTCCTTTAAATACAATGGAGTAGGATCATTTGGCGTTTGGGTTTTTTTCTATTACACTGAATTTTCCACTTTGCTTGTACCCAGATTAATTTATGCCTCTATTTAGTCGTAGACAGTTTGTCCATTCAGATTTGTTCATTTTATAAATCTTTGAGCCTTGATCTGTTTTGATACATGTAGAGGGATATGGTTTAGCAGCTAGAGAAGGTTTTAGTTTAATTAACAACTATATAAAAAGTTTTGAACTTTCCTAGCACTAGAGCAGCAGCTCTTGGACCACTGTCTCCTGGTTTGTCCCACCAACCAGAGGGCAACATGTGCAGCATGATGCATTTCACTGGCTTGCTGAGCAGAAAGGGATAAGCTCCAATCTAGGAGGAAATCATCATGCTGGGAATGACTTCTATGATCTTACAGATAGCAGATGAGACAATTTGCATGTAGTATTTCTGCAATTAGGGCCTGCAGCTTTGATCAGACACAGAGAATGGGTCCCAAAAGAAATTTTACACTTTCATGTGTTTCTCTGAGTGAATTCTCTGCTGCCATGTTAGGCTTTTTCTGGCTAGCTTCTTGCAAAGGTTTGAGTGATGGAGCTTTATAGGTATGTATATTCAAAGGAGGCAATTTAGGAATTACTTCAACATGACTAAAAGGAAAATCTCCTAATGAAATTCTAGAGATGGTTGCATGTTCATTATTTTAATAAGCAGAGGTGGTACCATGTGGCTTGTCTGAACAAATTAACTTAAAAATTTGTACTTTTTTCCATTTATATTTGCTGGTCTGCTAAAGGATAATGTCTCTTCCTGTGAGGATTGTCAAATTAGTACAGTTCAGATACTGAATATCAAACCTTGGCAAAGGACTTTGTGTGGACTGAGAGAGAGAAAGGTTTGGAAATAGAGACAACAACACAACAGGTTGTTATACTTTTTAAAGGACAGATATTTTGAGGAACATTTTAAATTACTATCAAAATGAAACTGGGGTTTTTTTTCCCTATTTCCTTCATATTTGTTTATTTATTTATTAATCTGTATGACTTTTTAAAGAAAGGATGTCAAGGAATAGAGTGGTCTGTAATAGCACCTATAGATAAAACCACAGAACAGCCCTTTTGCTGCTCTGTGACCCTGCTTCAGCCCAGATTATTGTCCAGAATGTGAAATGCCATGTCACGTGCAAGAGATCACTTGTGGCACAGGGCACCCAGCTGCAGCGGGTTTTTTTTGTTTTTGTTTTTTTTTTTTTTTTTTTATGTACCATTTTGATAATTATTGTTTTTCATTGAGGTATAACATTGCACATGTAAGTTACTTCACTGTTCACAAACAGCTGGAAGTTACCATTAAAAGGTCCAAGCACACATTATTTATAATTTGATCTAAGGGTCAGTTAAATATAAATTGTACAGAAACATAGAGAAGATTCCCTCTCTCCCTAAAATCTGCTTGCCCAAATACCTATATCTCCTCAGTTTTTTCTGGAGGTCACCCATAGCTCACCATTTGGAGACATGAAATAAGTGCAGCTCTTTAAGAAGAAATAAATAAAATCAGAATTTTTAATTTTTTTAGTTCCAGGGACAAGTGTCCTCAATTAACACTGACAGCTATTTAATTTCATTTAAAGTAGGTTGGTTTAAAATATGATTCTTATCTTGCCACTGCAGGATGGACTAAGTCTCTCTTTTAGAGCCACCCAGCAGTGGGGATTAAGGGAACTGGGTTACATTTCTTTCTACAGAAACCTGAGCTCCATTAGCAAAATATAGATTTGAGCAGATACAGACCCAGCATCTGGCCCTTTCGAAAAAAGATAAAACTGTGAGGAGGAAATTAGAGAAGATCCAAAGCCCATTTAAATCAGTAGGGAGGCTCCATAACCTTCAGCAGATTTTGGATCCCACTCTCAGAGAACAGAAGTACTTGTTTACCATAAAGAAAGAAATTATGAGTTCATTAAGGCCTTGATTTTATTTTACTCTAAAATCTCTTATTTTTTTCTCTAACTGGCTCTCTGAAAACGGGCAGCAACCTATGCCATGGTGGAAGGGAGTATATATTGTCCCTTACTAAGAGGGCTCAAATACTACTCAAATTGTAATTAGGTGATGTGCTGGTTTATGTGCTGGTCTAGAGTTGGTAGAGTAATAAAATCAACTACTGTAATGTTTTGAAAATGTCTTTTCATAGTAACAGATACTGATGTGCAGTGCATTGGTCAGTTTGGTTTTGTGGGCTTCTTATTTCTCATATAGGTTGTTTTCCTTTCAAAAATCACTGATCCTATTGGTGGAGACTTTTTGTTAAAACACACACAAAAAAAAGCCCCAAAAAAGCATAGGGAGGCAAGAATGAGAAATACCTCTCTTACCCAGCCTTTCAAAAAGAATTTACTGAATTTACTGAAGTGAGAAGAACTGATGCTGAACTCATTGCTAAGAAGGTGTAATATGTCATATTGCATTATATAAACTCATTGTTTGAGGTGATTACAAAATAGCTTCTTATCTCTGGGATTGTTTAACTCCTGAAACACAAGGCTTGAGGGCACAGCTACTAAATTAATGTTTGCTGGGCCATGGTCAGCCGGAAGAAATACCCAAGTCCCAGCACAGCTATCATATGTGATGGCTTCACAACAGCCACCTAAGACACCAGAATGATGTGAGGAGCACAGTCTCCATTTCTACCAAGATGTGGGGATTACTGGTAAGGGTTCCAGCAGGAAAAATTGTCACTACTGGTCTTAATCCAGATCACAGCTTGCTATTTGAGTAGTCCAGTTCCAGGTGTCAGTTTGTTTTCTCTGTTTTCTCAGTTGTGCAACTCAGGAGAGTTGCAGTACTGCTCCAGATAAGTGAGCATGGTGAAGTTCTCTGTCGGCACTCATAAATAGCATCTACATGGCACTTAAAATCAGTACCTAGCATGCCTCTGCCAGGTGTGGAGTACAACACCTGCATACAAAGACATGTTTCCCTGTGTAGGAGAGCATATCTGGGGTAAGGAACTTGTCAAGTGCTCTCAGGTGTTTATGGTTTCATTCTAGATACCCTTAGGCAGGTGTTGGCCTTGCCACAACCAACTGGGAATGGCAGAGAAATTGTGATATGCCTATTTCTTGGTTAGCAAGCAAGTGGACTGATTTGCTTCTGTCCATCTGGAGGTCCTAGGGCTGAAAAACATCTGTATTTTCTGTGGGTTTAATGATGCCAAAGATGAAAGGGCCATGGAAAGCTCCTGCTTTCTTGCTGGGACTTGTAGTGGTGAGTGGAGAGGAGATTTCTGAAATAATAGGGAAGGGGGTATCAATGTAGCACTAAAAATTCCATAAAATATATAACTTTTATGTGAGCAGTCATCTACTTCTACATTCATGCTTCCTGTATGCAACTGAGAACTGTACCCACAGAGCACCTCCAAGGACAGCTGTACACAGGTAACTCTTCCTTGCTATGCCATTGTTTTCAAATTGGTGCTATGCTGCTTCTCCCTTACTAAAATTGTCCTTTTTTGACCTGAGGTGCTTGCAAGCAGTGATGTTACAGCTTCTACGGCTGTGGTTAACAGGCTGTCTGGTGCTCCTGAGAAATACCTTTTAAAACTCAAGTTGATGCTGCATGTTTTAACATAGTTCTGTTTAACTAATGGGAGATTGAGTGTAGTATGGAGGTTTGGGAAAAAATTGTCATTATTGGAAAAAAAATCAATAAGAATTTTTGTTCTATTACAGTGATAAAATCATGCACTATATGAAGTGTCTCTGCTTTCTAGTCAGGGTGTTGGTCTCCTCCAGCCTATTCATCTCCCATATTCCTTCTTTGCACATTTTTTAGGATAGGTTTTTGGGTGAAAGAAATGCTTCTGAGGATAGTCTTAAAAATACATTACTCTTGGGGTTTGATCTGATTTTCTTAGTTATTAAATCTTAGTATAAAGTTCTAAAACACAAAACTACTATTAGGATTAAATATTTTTTAAACCAGAATATTGAAAGAGGCAGTAACAAACACAAATTCTAGAATACTGAATTGATATACCATAGAATAACACTATGTCCCTAGTTTTAAAGATGATGTTTTTTCTTATAATCTCTTAATTACCTGTTTTTCAAATATTTGCTAATTATTAATATAGCCAGGAGAACACTGCCAGCAGGCTTTCATGTTGAAAACAGAATCATGTTGAAACATAGGTGGGAATAAAGAAATGGAAAAAAATATATCGGTGAACAAGGGGTATAAAAGATTTTTATTTTCATTTCTAATTTCCAAAAGTGCTGCTACAGTGAACCAGACCAAAAGCTCCATACAAGCCAATACTCTGTTACTTGTTTTCCTACAAGCTGGCTGAGCAAAGAGAGAGGGATCCCTTTTCTGGCATATTTTTCTAGCTTAAAAATATTAGTGATATAAGGACCACTATTCTTCAATACACACTGAGGGATAGATTTATCCTCTACAGGTTTGCCTAATTCTTCTCGGAATCTCTTTTTATGCTCCTGACCTTCACAGCCTTCTGTGGCAATAAGTCCCAGAATTTAACCATTTAAATGAAAAAGTACTTCCTTTCCTTTAGGATTGCTTTAGGGTTGTTTCATCAGCTACACCTTCAAGTGCTTTGTGAGAGGCAAATACCATCACTTCACTAGTTTTTGGTGTGACATCCACCATTTTTAGGAACAGTTACTCTTAAATATTGTTTAAAATTCCTACTTTACTAAAGAAAATGTTTCTAGATGCCTGTCTGATGAGTTATTTTGCAGGAGTTAGTTTTAGCTGTCTTTATAGGTGCTGAAAGTCAAATTGTAGCTACACCCTTCTTCCATTACAGTCTGTCTGGATTGTCCCCAATAATATTGTCATTATTTCAGTCCTTTTCCAGTTGATGTTGTGCTCTTCTTCCTAACACATCCTTTGAAATTTATCTTTGTATTAATGTTTCATACTTGTGAAATTGTGTCAGGGAGATTGTGTCATTTCCCTTAGGACACTACTTTATAACCATGAGAGGTCTGACTCAATAAGGCTGGAGGTTAAACTTTCGTAGATCATAGGAGCAAATGAACCATCTCCCAGAACTTCATTTTTGGGTGATGAGAAGGGGGGAAGAACTAATGAAGTTTAGGTTTTTGCACTTATAAAGGTGAAACACCTTAGCTGCCTCAAAGTAAATTATTCTACTTTCCCTTACTTGGGCCCCAAAATGAATAACATTGAAAGAACACCTATTTTTCTGTGAGGCAGTGACACATTCAGGGGGTATGTATGAGCTGTAGCTGAAATGAGGTTTTTTCAATAGCTCATTTGGACCAATTTTCATGTGGTACAGAGACTCAAATAATGCAGTGGTCCTGGGTTTTAAGGTGAGCAGTGACCCAAACTCTGCCTGTCTGAGCTCCCTTTGCTAGTCCTGCCCTAGGGCTCCCTCCAGCTGCTCCAGTGCCACCTCCAAAGCTGGGCATGGCCCAAGTTAACCCACAGCTGTTAGTTAGCACTGATCATGCTAAACCCCCCCTGTCAGCTCTTGCCAGCATGTGTGCTCCAGGGAGCCCCAGGGTGGACCTGGGGATGTGAGGCATGGCTTAGTGCTGGACTGGGCAGTGCTAGGCTAATGGTTGGACTCGAGCACCTCAGGTCTTTTCTAGCCTAAATTCTTCTTGGATCCTATGGAATAAGTGGTTTTGTACTTCCATGGGCTACTTAATCTTTTCCTACCTGGAGATGTTCAGTAGGTCTTAAGGGCCTTAAGCATATCATAACAGGAAATGGGGGACTGGCTTTTCCAATGTCACAGTAGTTTGTGTTAGTGAAAGGTGGGCACCAAAAGAAACAAAGAGAAACAAATAAAATAAATAAGACCCCTAAAGTACTCCAAAAATAAATTATTTTAATGGTACTCAGCACCATGTTCAGGATGAATTCATTGCTCCTTGATATGAAATGGTCAAATTTTATTAGATCCTTTCACTAAAAAAAATGTTAACTTGTCAAAAATCTTTGTAAAAATTAATATGCAAAGAGTCTGCTCCCTATTTTTACACCATTTTGAAAGGATTTAAACATAAGAAATGACTCACAATGCAGATTTCAGTTTGCAGTTATTGGGAGCGAGGAGTGTTTTTCGTGAACATCGTGACTTTGGTTTTCTTGGAGTATTAGTTAAGGGAATGTTGTTTGTTTTGGGTCCCTTGGAAAACTGTTGTTTGGCTACAGCTGGAACAAATGCATCATCTCAGTTAGACTGGTAACTAATGACATGTTAGAATTTCTTGCCTATTGGAAAGAAACTTTCATATAAGACAGAGCACAACGTGAAAGATATCCAAAGCTGCTTAGAAAATTCTGACAGACCTATCCTATGGCCAGGAGAGGTTAGAAAGGCTAAGATACTTCCAGCTTGTTAGAAAGGGAGCATCCTGATAATCCAGTGCAAGAAAAAATTAGGTGGAGTTCTGTGTCCTGGACTCCTAATGAGTCTGTTTATCTCTAGCTAAAGATAATTCTATCTTCTTCTGATTTAGCATGAGAGGCTGGGTGATGGGAACATAATCTTCTACTTCTCAGTCCTCCTGTCCTAGAGTTCAAGTACCCCTGTGCTTCCAAGTTCTTTGACACTTTTCCAGCATATCACTCCCATTCTTCAAGCTCCTTCCCCATTCATCCCCAAACTGTTCCCACACAGAGTTTTCTGCTCTTTCTCCTACAGACTATGAAATTTCACCACCATCTACCCCAAAGTCCTCCCTTTCCTCACCTTATCCATTTCATATTGGGGCAACCTTTGAATAAAACTGTTGGTAGCACAACGTTTGGTGAGCTCTCCCAGGCTCTCCCTCTGTCTACTACAGCAATTGTAGCAGATGAACTAGGTTTTCAAATACTCACTCCCAGCTGTCTACAATGGGAGCTGTTAGATGTTGAAATAGTCATATAAACCTAGCCCAAATAGGACCCTATTGTAATGAACAAAGGAAAATGGTGTGAATTTCCTCCTAAGAAACAAGAGATTGTGAGTTTGGGTGTGCATACTCATGAACATCTGGTAAAATGTTATTTGGTGATGAAAGCTTCCTTCACATGCTCAAGTCCTGACAATATCACATGCTGTTTAGTCTAAACTTTTATTTCAGGAAGTGCTACACTTTTGCTGTCAGTGACCTTGTACATCAGTCAGAGGGCATGCCACACACACTGTGATTTCCACTCTGAATGGGGAGGCTGAGGTTGAAAATCGCAGGTTGGAAACCCTACCACCCCAATACTCAGTCCCCATTGTTGCAGCTAAGCTTGTTATTGTGGAATAATTATTGTTATGTCGACAAACCAAGCACTGGGCCGGTGACCCCTGCCATATCAAGGGTGCTGTTTTCATGAGACTCATTTCAAAAGACATATACTAGTGACCTTGAACTGCAGCAAAGATACCCTGCTGTTCTTTTGTGATTTGGATGGCCTACATGGCACAGGCATGATGCTGAAATAGATTCCTTCCACAGCAATCTCTAGAAATCCTTGACTGTTGGTTGTGTTCTGATGTAGCCCGAATGATGGGACCTAAACTGTTATCGGAGCTGTGTTATCATTTTGCTTTTTGCCCCTTTGCCTTATTTAATTTTCTATATGTGAAAGAGAAGGGGGTGGGGGTGGGGGGAGGAAATATTGTGCCATCTGTACTCTGGTGTTGTTGTTATAAGTGTTATCTGGAACTCTGGTATGTGGAGAGTTTTCATTACAGATGTAGGAACTCTAGGACAGGAGGACAGCACCTCTGTCTTTTTGCATTTGTGTCTCTGATGGCTTGATGCAACAGGGGATTTTAGAACTGTGGCTCTGCCCAAGTTATCTGTATTACTCAATCCATGTTGAAACATTATCCAAACATGCAGGAATAGGATGCAAGTAACCAGTTCTTTCAGAGATGGGAAGGAGATTACTGCTGACTCCTCTGACTGCATCAGAAGCCTAAGAGAAATGGTTATTTTTTTATTTTAAAGGAAAAGTTGAAGAGTCAAAACGTAACACCTGATCCAAGGTTTTGTAATGGCTACCTATGACAGGATTTGGAATAAAGACTTAGATCTGAATGCAAACTTAATGTAGGACAGTGCCTTCTAGCATTCTTCAGGTCCCCTCTTTTCTTAGAAAGCAATTAATGAGGATATGTAGGGACAGATGTCATGGCTAAACAGGGGAGCCCAATGCTTAGGTTTTCAAAGACTTTGTGCTCAGAAGGAATAGGTACTCCAGGTGTGACACTTTGTGACTTCTCTTCCACATGTTTTCTTTTTAGAAACAGATTTCCAACACGTATTGCTAATACACCTATTGATAAAGTTCTGCAGGAAAATTTCCTGCAAGTCTGTGCTGATGTGAATGTGGAGAAAGGTTTTGAGGAGATAGTCTTCTTCTACATAGACAAAGTCTAGACCACAGAAGGTTGAAAAGCCATCTTTTAAATGAAAATAGGGCCTACTGCAGAGGCACTCGGTGACAGGGAAGCTGTTTTGCTGCTGAAGTGCTAAAATAGAGAACCTGTGCTTTCAAAGTATGAAACCAAGGATGTTTTGTTATTCCACGAGGCACAAATGAAAGATGCTGGAGGTGAATTTTCCCCTGCTCTACCCCTTTTATTCCAGAGCAGACAAACATCCACAGTGGAGCTAGAGAAAGTAGCAGGAGAAAGATTGTATAGTCTGTTATATGGCAGCTCTTAATATATATGCTTATAGAAAGTTTGAAAAAGTCTGCTTTCAACTTGAACTCCTAGAAATTGCAAGATTGAGGTGACAATTTTCTCTTGAGGGATTACAAGAAAGCAGCAGTGGAGTGGTCTTATTCAGACTGGTAGTCTATTGAAACAGCAGTGCAAAGTTCTTTTCAACAGATCTAAAGGAGTATTAAGAAAGGTGTAGTGGGGGGGGTATTCATTGATTTTTGTTGTTTTTTTTTTTAAATATACATTAGCTCCTACCTATGTCAGAGATTTAAGATTGGGTTGGATCTATGGCAGTGCTTTGCTTCTCTGGACTCTCCTTTTGCTGGCTTCTCCCACCTGCTTGTGGAGTGCTGTCTCTCACTTGCTTGGACAGTCTCACTGAAAAAGGAAGCATATCCTAAGCAGAATTTTTTTAAACTGTCAGATCTTGAAAAAAAATTTGAAAATCACATTACAAGTGCTATGTAAATCCCTTGGAATTTAGTAGTGACTTTTAAGAGAAATCTGTTGTTTTGCATTCTGTACTGATTAATACATGTTCTTAGCATATCTCAAAGACATTTCAAAGGCTGGAAATTCATAGATCTTCAATAACTGCATAGTTCTTGTCCAGTCTGTTGAACTTCTGAAGAATTAATTTATTTGGAGGTTGAAATGTTCTATCTGTATGTCTCCCACTAGCTTCTGCTTCCATGCACTAAGGTGGACAGGAACATATCTGCACTGTGCCTAAAAATAGGCTTTCTGGTTGTCCAAATTCTACTGAGCAGAAGATTAAAAACTGGAAGATATATAGGCATGTGCATATGTACCTGTGTAGAATATATTTAGTTGAAGGATGCTGGATGAAAGGAGCAGAGCAGTTGATGATTGCTACTTTATGCAACAGAGTTCAAACAGAGATCTCTGGTAGAGGTTATTGCTTGAGGCTTCTTTTCTTCTTGCTGTTAATTGGGTCTTGATCATTGTTTACCTCCAAGATATGCTGAAGTCTTCCTGAGACCATCATGTCTGAAATCAGATCAAGAGAGTCCTCACTTGGCTGAAAACTTCTGTTTCCCTTGGATTTCTATGCTCAGAGGGGAAGAAAGTCCTTTAAAGCTGCACAATGCCCACTTTTTCAAGTCAGACTCTGAGGAGGCTCGTAGACATACAGTGATTTCCAAGCAGTCTTCCCTCAAAATTAGAAAGCTGTGCCTTTCCACTCCTGAACCATTTGAGTAAAGTTAAAAGCATCCAAAAGAACAGGGGAAAAACCCAACCAACAAAATGGAAATCTTCCCTCTTTTGCAGAGTTGTCATGCCTTGATTGTAAATTAGAATTTTAGGACTTTAATGGGGAACGGAGCATTTGGCTGCCTCATTTCATCCTAAATCAGAAATAGCATAATAGAGCGGTTATTTTGCAAAGAAAAGAACAAGAACTACTGCCCAGAAAACTGCCAGGTTTCTCCTGTCTTTGCAGCCAAGCCCTTGGGCCCCTTTCATCTCAGCCCCTGCTATAATTGTAACACCTGCTCTGGAGTTACAGAGAGCTGAGCCGATAAAGGTGGTCGTTTGCAGACCTGAGCATAGTGGAGCGCCTGAGCTTTTTGGAAGGCCCTGCTTTCCCTGGCCCAAGTCCAATACACCACTTAGACATCTGCTTAACTTTAAGCATGTGAGTATCCCCTTTGAAGTCCTATGTATATTGTTTTGCTGGACTGAGGTCAATGAGCTCAGTACCTTGCAGGATTGAGCTCCTGAATGTCAGATTTGATTAAATGCTCCCCTTTTCTTCCCCCCTCCTCCTCTCCTACCATGAAAGCCTGACCAGAGCTAAAACAGCCTCAACAAAAATAAAAAAAGAAAAGAAAAGAAAATATAAAAGAAAAGGAAGGCAGCTGTTGGGAAGTGAGCCTGCCTCAGCTGTGGTAGCTTGGTTTTAAACTGTTGCAGATCTAACCAGAATAAAAGCAGAGCAAAAAATTCGATTGGAGGTCTGGTTAAAAATTAAACTATCTACACTTTCCTAAGGGAGCTGGAGAATCTCAGCTAGAAGTGACAGTGATCATGATCGTGCTGCCTTTTTCTCCTTAAACTCTTGGTGCTCTTGCTTCACAGGTACAACTGTCTGTTTTATCTAAGTGCCCCCTGTTAATTGTCATCCTGTTTCTGTTTTTTTTCCGTGTGGCTCCAAAACGCGCTCTCCACAAGTGGAAAGGACCGTGCTCTCTCTCCCCCAGTCTGTTCCTTGTCAATTCGCATCAGTTTAAGGTCAGGAAAGCTAACGGGGAACAAGGCACTGCAGCATTTGAACTCAACCTTGCCTTCCCAAGGAACAAACTGACAATTAGTACAGGGATCAGCATCAAAAAAGAGCAACCCAGCGTGAAGCCTGTCTAATTAGTCATATGAACGGAGGGCTTCCCCTCCACTTCCTCAGGAACACATGCCTGTCAGATCTGATACAAAGAGACTTCTCTCCCTAACATAATACTGAAATTAGGTTGAGAACAGGTAGCCCTGCTTGTTTAAGCAACAGGAGGCTTAGCTAGGGGATCGATTTGCACACCCGTATCCCCAGTTTCAGCGTGCTTACGACCATATGCTTTGCGAGTGATTGCAGGATGTTTCCTTCCTTGCAAAACACAGGGGAAAAAAGAAAGAAAGAGTTGATCATGTTGCTAATCTTCTCGATTTAATAACACTTCTTGTTTAGATGAAAAATGAGCAAGGGGAAAAATTAGAAATGAAAGCTGAATGACAGTCTCCTAATCTCAGAGAATTGTGCTGGTTGAGAGACTCCATGTGTCTGACTTTTTTTTCTTTATGAACCAAGCATGCCCTGATCCCCTACAATATGAAAAACAAAATAAGTATAACTTTAAATTTTGATTACTGCTAATTTTGCTGTAGGATTTGGATAGTGGATAAAAGCTTGAAATTAAGATCCTGTTGCATTCAGTCTCTGATGAAGGTGGTAACCAAAGCTCATGCAGACTAACAGCTTGTCTAGACAGAGACACAAAGAAAAGGAACAAGGTAAATTAACCAGAAGTGTATTTTCTATGATTAGTTTAAATTCCCAAGTCAAACTCCTAACTCAGAGTCAAAAACTCCTTCATCTTACTCTGTGATTCTGTTGAATTTACTTTGTAAATGAAGAAAATTAGATTAAATAGAACCGCTTTTACCATGTCCTGAATCTTTTCTGATGTGGGCTGCAGAATGTATGTGGCATGCTAGCAATTCTGAATTTTCATTTTGTTCTTGAACATAAGGTATGTTTTATAGTGCTTTGGTTTATTTCTGAAAGGAGAAAGGAATAAGCTACTTGGACATATAGAACTTTTGCATCAAGAAACATCTGCATAGGTGCTACATGCACAGAATAAGGAAAGAAGACACACATCTCCATCACTGCCCCAGTTTAGTCAGTGCATCTGCTGTGTTTTTATGATGGTGATGTGTTACAACAAGTCCCTCAGCAGTAGTTTCCATACAGACCATAGCCTAGACTGATCTTGCTTCTCTCTCTCTCTTTCCTTTCTCCAAATTGCTTTATGGCTCAGTTTCACTGATACATCTGTCCTTTCAGACAAACTCTCTGCTCCTTCTGTAGGCGCTGCCAAACAGCCATCAGAGAAGCTTTGCTCCCACAAGGTACATAAGGCTACCTGTTTCTGACAGGGGGCTGACAGCTGCATGTCCAGGTTTGGGTTCCTGGCATGGCAGGAGAACACCAGTACCAGTCCAGGCATCTGTATTCACGTTGCTCCTTTGTTTATATACCAAAAAAGGAACACAGATGTTTTTTATTTCATATAATGCTGCCCTGTGTCTTGGGAGACGTGCATACACGTCCTACCATGCCATTTACATTCTGGTGCTTCAGGGGACAAAGCTGGAACAGTTTATGTAGTTCTTCCTGTCTTATCTATCATGATCATACACTTATTTGCAAAGAACTTCAGCTGTCCCACTGAAAAGTGTGAAAGAAGGTGTTTTCATCATTAGTTATTCTTCTTAATGCAGAAGCATGGGCAACCCTAGCTTGAGCTAGGTGTGGGCTCATGAGGAAGCACCGCTGTGCCCAAGCAGAAATGCCCAGGACCTGGCTCTGTGATTCAGTTCTTTGTTTCCCCATGCACCAGGGTGTGTATGTGTGTGTGTCGATTCCTCTGATACACTGATTCAAAAGTAATGCCACATGCCTGCCAGGGAAGCTGCATCTCCCCAGTATTCAAAAAGTGCTCTCTGCTTTGTTCATGCAGATGTTCCACATATTCATTAACTGAAATCAGATATTGTTGCTTTTAGAAGCTTGTATTTGAATAGACACTTGGTGGCACACTTTCTCTGGACAGTGCTGTGGGAATACGTAGCTCTTTTGCTAGAGACCCTTTTTGTTATCTTTCCTTGTCCTTGGCATGGTGTGTTCATACAGGCTGCCAGCCTTGTCCTCTGACTTTTGCAGCTTAACTCGCGAGGATGAGCAGGTGCTTTTACAAAACAAACAAACCATTTCCCCACAGATCCCTTTCCAGTTCCCCAGAAAGAGAAGAATATTGACAGACAGAGTTTTCTGCAAGTTTTAATAACCACCTATGTGGTTCCAGCTCAGCTGAATTTCACTGTAGTCTGTGAGTGGTGGAAACACAAAGTCCTGCTCTCATGGATTTCCTGAGCATTCCTTCCTGCTCCTGCATTGCTGCTTTCTAGAGGGTACAGTACTCTTCAGTATTTGCATATACTCAACAAAACAGCAGTGTTTGCTTTAGCTAGTCTTAGAGACATATTTCTGTCATACTCACATGTAAGGAGGAATCTCACTGTATCAAAAAGAAAAAGTATTTGTACAAGTAGTAAAAAGATAAGTGCTTTTTGATCTTTCCTCATAAAAATATTTGTGGCTCATAAATAGTATTTACCCTGTTGCCCATCTCATATGAGTACTTGCCTAATACTGTTGCTCAGCCATAAAGCTGACTTTTGCTTCCAGCAGAGTTCAGTGGTGTGAGCTGGCTAATACAGGTGTCATCTCTCTGTGAATAAGCATTACTGGATCACGAAAATAAGAATTGTGTGTACATTGCCCTGAAATTTTAGTTTTACATGATGCACTGTTGCCTTCCTGTGCTTGGTGAAACATTGGTTGAAATGTGGAAAAATTATAGGCAGTACCCAATGTCTGTTAAACTTACAGCTCCGATCATCTTTCCTTTGGGCTGCTTCTACTTCAGGGATGCAATGGACTGCACAGAGTTGGGGGTGATGAACCAGCAGTAAAGGACTCTGGCAAAATCCACTGCCATTAGAGCACAAATGTGGAGAAATGGCCATATTGTAAAGTGTTTCATATGTTTACCCATGGACAAGAACTGAAGGAGAACGGAAAGAACAGAGGGACGGTAGTATGTTGCATATCAAAGATGTCTGTCACATGATGAATGGGTAACTAGTTCCCTGGTGTTTTATCTGCAGTTCCCCCAGCCCTGCAAATAGTACTTTAATTAACAGGGTAGTTGTCCAAAGCAGTCTTTGCTTATCTGCTCACTCTCCTTACTCGGTGTATTACAGCATTTACTGCTCTGCAAAGCTCTGAGGACTTCTGTGAGGAGGAAAAGAAACAGCAGATTTGGTTCCCAAATGCTCTAAAGCTCAATTTAAAACCAGAGATTCCCATCACTCACATGGGAAGGTTTCAGATCATATAATAGTGTCTTTTTCATCCTTTAAAGCTCTGGTTCAGGTCTGTTAGCCATTTCAGCAGTGTCCCTCTGAGGGAGCATTAGCAATTCTGCTGCTGCTGACTCACAAAAGGCTCCACTTCCTTGACACATCACAGTGACTGCAAAGAAAGCCCTTCTCCATGTGAGCCATGCAGCAGCCCAGCCTGGTTCTTGTTATGTTCCTCTCCATCCCACTGTACTTCTGCATAGATGCAGTACCCACCCAACTGGGGTCACGTCTGCTGCTAACAATCTGCCGACATATTAGATAATTTATATGGGTTTCTTCACTGCTGCCAAGGGCAAAATATTCCCACATATACCGGGTTTTGTTATCTTTTTTTTTTTTTTTTTTAAACCAGATGTGGGTCAAACTGCAAAAGCAGGGAAAGTTCCTGAAGTATTGTGTGTTTAACACTGCATGGTCTGCTCCCCAGAAGTGTGGGAGATGAAACAATGGGGAAGGAACTGTCAGGATTTTCCCCCTTGGCATGTCTGATGGGTCTTTCACTTCTTTGCTTCTTGCTATACTCACCTGATGTGGATGCTGTACAATTTACTGTTGCTTCACTTTTGATTGAGGGGGGTCTCATCTAATGATTCACCTGCAGGACCTTTACCTTCAAGACTGAACACATGGACAGTTTGCAAGATGTCTTAATGTCTCTCACAAAGTTTTTGACCCCAAAGCACTGTCTTTGTTTATGGAACACAAAACAGAAATGGGTCATTGTTGTGATATTACCATGAAGGAGCTATGTTTGTTTCCTATTTCTCAAAACCGTTCTCCTTAAGGAAACAAGACTGAAACAATTCTGCCCATCCCACCCCTTCTCCAACAAACCTTCTGAACTACTTGGGTAATTTCAATTCAATTTGGAAACAAGGACAGGATTTCAACAAATTTCAATACCTACTTGTTTTGTGACTATAGACAGACTGATATATGAGGCCAGAATTCTCTTCATACTTCCATTCATGGAAGAATTACAGCACAGCTTGATTCTCTTATTAGAAAATCATTGACATAGCAAACTTTATCACAAGACATACATAAATTCATGGGTGACCAGCCTTCATAGGTTCTACTGCTTTTTACTACTAATCAAAACTCTTCTTTATGTCCCCTTCAATACATTCAATGGAGAAACTGTACCTAAATTTGCACATACTGCATCTCCACCGCATCCCAGAGGAATAGCCTGGTTCCCAGCAAACAGAGCATGGGGTAGATCTACCAGCAATCTTGCTCCTTGAGCCTCAGCAACTGGTCTGGTTTCCCAACACATGGAGTTTTGCAAGCTCTGATATGTTCTACCTTGCTTTGATTGCACAGGTTTCATTTGTTATAAGCTCCTGTTAATAAAAGCAAACCAACCAACAAAAACCCAAGCCAACCAAGCAAAAAAAAAAAAAAAAAAAGGTAAATTCAAATTACACCAGAGAAGGCAAAATTAACTTTAGTTGTTTTGTGTGTGCTACTATCTCATATCTAATAGTTTATACCTTTTCCAGTCCCTAGCATGTGGATGACTAAATGAGCTTGTTAGGAGCTTCACTGTAAGCTGTCAAAAAGGACCTCACCTAGACATGTCTTAAGCTATTTGGTATCAGTGGGGCACATGAATATCAAATCTGCTGAACAGATAGTAAATCTGTTTTCTGTCTTTCTTCTTAAGAAGGGAACCCAGCTTTTGTAAAATCTGGGTTCCATATGCAGAGCCAGGCTATGAAGTCTTTCCTTTCACAGGAAAAGCCTGCACCAGTGTCCTCAAAGTCTCATCAGCTCTGTTATGCCTCTCATGTCCCTTCCTTCCCCCCCAGGAGATTCAAAGTACCAGTGCTTTGGTCAGGCATGCTTTTTCTTTACTAGAGACAGATGGTGCTAAGTAGGTTTCACATCCCCACTACCTGTTAATAAAGAATCACATTGAAGGACCAAGGTGAATAGCCTAGCAAGGAACTGCAGCTTCTGGTGTCAGTTGTATGAGTCAACAAAGATGATGTGAACAGGTTATAAACAGCCTATTAATATAATTCACTTGTAGTTTGGCTACAAAAGTTTGTTACAATCCTTCCCCCCTGATTTATGGCTTTGAGGGGAGGTTATTTTAAGATATCAAGAACTAAGTTCAGGAATATGGTTAACTGATGAAATTACCCTGTCTTTGCTAGATGGTGCATGGCATGTTTCCTGTGGATACCTGGGCCAAGTTCACCAGCAACTGTGTGTTAGCAAAGATCCATCTAAATAGTAGCTTAAGAAAGTGTAACAGTGACACACCACAGGAGGAACACTGCAGAATGATCTCTGTTTATTAACTCCTCTGGGTCTGGGACTGAATGTGACGATGTTTCAGCTTTATATCAACATTTATGTGCTCTGAAAAAGAGCTGGCACTTCACAGCAGAAACTGCTTTTCTTTAAAATAATAATAAAAAAAATCTAAAGTAAAATGAGAACCAAAGTGAGTTACAGATGTCAAGGACTGTAGGCTGCCAGTGATGACATGAGATAGCATTCAGATGACTTAGGCAGTGCGTGAATAAACTGAAAATTCTTTTGTTGAAAAAAAGACAGGAAAAAGAAAAGATGGTTTTCACTTCCTCTCTTTCTCTAATGCACAACCTTCCTTCTCTACCTCTGAGCTCATGGATCTCTCCCTTACATGTTTCAGATGCACTCAAAAGTTGGTTCTTTTGGGTTCTTGCTTTTCTATGAAAGCCCTCTCATTTCCATCACAGTTGGTTCTCTGGATTTCAACATGGTGCATCTTGAAGAATGCACATTTGTGTTAATAGAACAAAACCGGGATAAGTGACAAGGATACATTTGAGATCCCACTCTGTGCTAAGTGGCTGCATCTCCAGTCCCACCATTGCGACCATCTACACCACCACTGGTGGGAAAAGTGCATGCTCCTCCTTCCACCATTACCACCATGGAAAGTACAACAGACACAAATTTTAAGGCAAAAGAGCAAGGTCCAGAAATAGATAATAAATAACAAGGTTAAAATGTTATTCAAAACTGTATATACTCAATTTTTAGTGGAGAAGACCAGAAAAGTAATGGTGACCATTGTGTTGTGCTTGTGACTGGTCTGCACCCATTCAGTTCTCCAGTGCTCAGGTCACACATTAGAAAAGGATCAGTCACTGTAGATTAGCAGATGTCATCCATTTTAGTGACAGCAGAACTAAGTAATACTCCTTTTTCTGCAGCAGTCAGTAGTATCTCTAAAGACATTTCCAAATTCAATTGCTGATGGGTTAATTCCTCTTCTCTTATATCATGCTGCAGACTGGACAGCTGCCTCAGCTGGTGTCTGAATCCTCAACAAAGAAGAGGTCAGCAAAACTATTTTTCAACATTTAGCAGAAATCTACTGAAACTGTCAATTTTAGAAAGCTGATGGCAAGTTGTTTGACAGATGCCAAGTGGTAAGAGCCCAAATATACTATTGGGAATGTTTATTTGTGGGCATAATCTCCCCTGTCAAACTGAAGAAAAGGAAACCTTGCAGGTTTCAGATATTAAGTGACAGATTTCATGTAGTCTTTCTTTCACTGGAAACGTGAGTGCATGTTAAACATAGAAGTGCTCTTCCCAATCCCTAGGAACGCATCAGTGCAAAAGGCACACAACCCTTTGAAACTGAACTGAGGAAGTAAAGGGTTTAAGTATTGGTTGTTTTGCTAACAAAAATATTTTAAAACCTCTCTGAAAACTGACCTAATTGAATATGATTGTGTCATTAACTGTTGTGGGTAGGAAGGTCAAGTTTAAAAATAGGCTGTATTTTCTTTGTGGAAGCTCAGAGAGAGGATACAAATCAAGGTGCCTTCCCAAGTGCCCTGTTTTATAGGTAATACTGACACCATCTCTCTAGGTGGTGGTTTTAATCAGCAGACTCTGATGCCTTTTCTGTAGCAGGTTGGTATAACTCCACTTGGGTTTGGGCAAAGCAAAGGAGGAATGCAGAGAGTTGCAGTTCTGGGCTAGAGTCTAAGACTAGTTAATTCTGACCTTGTGTTCTTGTTACCACATAGTACTGATCAAGGTCAGTTGTGGCATTGCCAAGGAAGGGTGGAGGCATCACCTGAGGTACAAAGCTGTCATTACAGCTGTAAAAGTTTAGCTGTGCTTAAGCCACTCTTTCTTCTTAGCATTTCCATCCCTGGAACTTAGCACTACATTTTTTCTCTCTCACTCTTAAAACTTTGGTCTTAGGTTTTTTTCCAGCACCAAATATCCGATATGTCTATACGTCTGTTTATTTTGCCAGAGTTAACCTTGGGTTTCCCTTTTTGACATAAAACACCTGTTATAAAGCACTCACTAAATTATTTCCCAACTTTCCCCCTCTTATCCCTCCTATAGCCTTACTGTACACCATTATCTTTCTTTTATGATGCCAGCCTCGGTTTTACGATCTGCTTAGTAAATCCACATAATTTATTTTAGTAATATAAAGGGAATTTTCCCTTCAATTTTCATTTATTCTAGGCCTTGTTAGGGGATCCATGCTAATCACAGTTAATAGTTTTAGTATTTTGCGCACTCTGTAATGGTGAATATCACTTTCCACATCATCACTTATATCCAAGTCTTTCAAACCTGAGAGACAAGGTTTGTCTTGGCACTGGCACCCAAAGCATTCCTGGTTTTAGAAAGAAAAAAATATCAAAATTCTTGTACTGTACTTTGGTTGCTGTCTTTGAAGTTGAAACATGCAGGTTCTGTATTCCATACTTGCTCAAGAGTTTCAGTAACAGAAAGAGGGATGTGAACTCAGGTGTATGAAAAGGGGTGCTGCCATAGACTTTTAGAGACAACCCATTCATTTCAGCTTCTGCAAAACCTAAGCTCTTGATCAAATCCTTAATTTGCCAAAAAGTGACAATGTAAAATATATTCCTTAACTTGAAATATACTATTTTAACCTGTTTAAAACAATAATTTCCACTATTGGAAAAATGTTTCAGTTAATGAATTTTTTTTTTAATTTGAATTTTTTTCCTTTGAAATCCATGTACAGATGAAATTAAAGTCTATGACTTCAGGCTGGTTTTCATCACAAAAATATCTCTTAAAAAGACAAAATGTTTAACCTTAAATTTAAGAGAAGACCATGGAGGCAAAATAAGTTTCCCCCAGTCCTCAGCAGTGGTTATGGGGGAACACAAGGAGGCTAATCAACCTCCAGTGTAACACAGGGCTGCCTTGGCTACTAATCATCAACTCTGTTGCGGCAGGATTTGGGTACACTGGGTAACTATGGACAGAGAGAAAGGCCAATTCCTGGTCGAAAGTCCTTGCAGTATCCTAGCAGGCAGAATCAGGGCAGTGGTGAATGGTGGAAGAGTGAGCTGTCTTTTTCCACTGATGGTCACCTTGCACAAGAGGAATCTCTCCTGCCCAGCAGTCACTGGTGGGGTTCCCTAAGGCCCAATATTGGGGCCAGTTGTGTTTAATATCCCTATTGATGATCTGGACAAGGGGTTGAGTCCACCCTCAGTAAGTTTGAAGTGGGGCAGGAGAGCTGATCTGCTGCAGGGTAGGAAGGTTCTGCAGAGGGGACCTAAACAGACTGGATCAGTGGGCTGAGGCTCAATAATGCAAAGTGCTGGCTCCTGTGCTTGGTTCACAACAAAAACCCATGCAGCACTACAAACCTGGGGAGGAGCAGAAGAAAGCTGCCCAGCAGAAAAGGAACTGGGGGTGCTGGTCAACAGCCAGCAAAGGGCCCAGTTATCCTGGCTTGCATAAAAAAAGTGTGACCATCAGGACCAGAGAAGTGTTTTTTTTCTCTGTGCTCACCACTGGTGAGGCCACAACTTGACTATTGTGTCCAGTTCTGGGGCCCTCACTACAAGAAAAACATTGTGGTGCTGGAGCATTTCCAGAGAAGGGCAACAAAGGTGGTGCAGATTCTACAGAGAGTAAATCATGTGAGACAAGTGGAGGCTCAGGGGTGACTTTATCACTCTCTCCAACTGCCTGACAAGGTGCCTGTATCAAGGTGCCTCTTCTCCCAGGCAGCCAGTCACAGGACAAGAGGACAAAGAGTCAAGCTGCACCAGAAGTTTAATTTGGGCATTGGGAGGAATTTTTTTCATGGAAGGGGTTGTCAAGCATTGGAATGGACTGCAAGGTAGTGGAGTCATCATCCCTGAAAGTGTTTAAGAAATGACTGGAAATGGGACATAGTGCTATGGTTTAGGTGACAAGGTGGTGATCAGTCAAGGCTGGACTTGATTATTTTGGAGGTCTTTTCCAACCTAAATGATTCTATTTTCTTTTTTTTTTTTTTTTTTAAGCTTCCCATTTATGTCCGTAATGCTGGGACAAAAGAGGACTGGAATGCAATGTAGTTCAGTCCTGATCTAACCAAAGATCATCTAACTAAAAGCCCAGGAAACCTGATTTTTCTGCTATGGAAAAAAAGAAGATGCATGATAGATAATAAATGTTGTCTCTTTTTTGTTGGAAAGGAGCTGTTCTCACACTTTTAAAATTCCCTTTGTTTTTATCCCTGAGATATCCAATGTACATGACTTATACCCATAAATATGAACTGTATCTATGATTGTATTTCTTCAGCACAAGCAGCAAAGTATTATCTGATTAGTGGTTTCATTTGTGTTTCATAGTAACAGCAGAAAAAATTCTGTCAAATTTTGTTAACCTTTTCTGTATCTCGGAAAACCCAGCCCAACCTGGTACCCTGCAAGAATGCTTGAGGTTAACACATGACTTACTCTTGTCTAGCTATATTTTAGACTGCCAGATTTGAGCACTACAAGACCATAAAGGTTCTCCATTAGCAAAAACTACACACTCACTTATATTTAATATAAACTGTTACAATCTCATGTCTGTCATGAGGCAATATTAATTTCTATGTCCTCCAGAAGCCTAATTAATTTGTATTTTCATTACTGCACTTATTATTGGTGAAGGTATTAAGATCAACCATGAATACTGTACTATGGTCAACAATAAGTTAAGTTCTAAAACCAGCCAAAAATTCCTGGTAAGGTTGAATTGAAATATTGGTTCAAGCTCTTCTCTGATCCTCTGATCCATTCTAAATGAACTGTTAACTTTAAAGGGGCCATAATTTCACCTCTGATCACCTGAAAGATGATGGCAACCTACTTGGCTTGTAGCCACTTTTCATAGTGCAAATTCCAGGTTGATTGGTTTCCTCACTTTGATATGACTAATGGAAGCAAGCTGGCTTCTCCTGCAAACCCGTGCAGGCAGGCCAGGAAGTGCTTACCTCGTAGGGTTGTCTTCACACTGCTGAAATGAAAACCCCCTTGGAGTCAGCCTTCCAGCAAAGTGTATGCTGGGAGTTACACAAACTTGTGAACTGCTTTCCCCCAGTGTTATTTACGACCACATTATTTCAAATAAGCTTAGTTTTACTCTGTGAGCTTAGCTGTTGCCAGATAAATCAGTGGTATGTTATGGGTACTGAAATATGTTATTCAAGCCCTAATCCTGAATGCTTTCAAAACTGCAGGCTTAAAAAAAAAAAAATCCTTTTTATGCCAGAACACCCCCAGTTCTGTTCCCCATACTGTTAAAATAAGCAAAAGCAATGCCTTTCACCATGCCACAGTGTGGGAATGCTTCTTCCTCCATCCTTACCGTGTGGATATAAGCCAGAAATATCTGGTGTTTGCGGTGCCTGGTGGGTCCAGCAGCAGCATCCTCTCTTCACCCGCTGGGTTTCTGTGATCATGGCTGTGAGACTTCAGGCAGCAGAAGGCTGCTGGAGCAGCCCTTCAGTGACAGCAGTGCTGCTCCCAGACCTTATCACACGCTCTGTTACAAGCTCTGCATGAGCTGGGAGAGCTGTAAACCACAGCTCTTCTTCTCACTTTGCAAGCTCACTAGGCCAGAAACAAAACCTCCTTTTTCTATGTTCACCTTACTCCTCCTTGTTTTCTATCTTTTAATTTTCTTTTTCTTTTTCTTTTCCTTTATTCTTTTATAACTACCTTTTTTCTTTACACCTACCAGGAGAGGTGGACAAAAATTACAGATACATCACTGAGCAAAAATGGAAAAAGCACCACTACTGAAGTTTTTGGGAAGTGGCTGATAGCCTTCTTTTAATGCTTTCTACCTCTGGCCTTCAAAGCAAAATCCATTTTCTTTACCCGTTGTCTTAGGGCGTATTCTACTGCTCTATGCTCACAGAGGGAAAATATGCAGAGATCAGCAGTTTCAAAGGCAGTCTCTAATTTTAGGTCCTTAGCTTTGGATATTTTGGGACAGAACTTCGGACACAACAAAAAAATTGCAAGGAACTATAAATCTAGATGAAGTAAGTAACACCCAAGACATCTCAAACTGGAGACCTCAAACCAGAGTCTTCTATTAAAAAAAAAAAAAAAAAGAAAAAGTTTTAACATTTACCAGAAATTTTTTTTCTTAGTTGTTGAGGTTTCTATTCTTCCCAGCACTTCCCACTATTCCTATTTTCATATTGCCATTACAGGCAACTCTGAAACTCTCCTACCAATCCAAGGGCTGCAAAAGTCAAGAGAAAAATTTGCCCTTTCTCATAAATGTGCACATGATCATCTTTAGGGCTGTGTAAAGTCTGGTGATTTTTTTAACCAAAAAATGCTCCTTGAGACTTCTTTTACTTAGCTAAAATTGTTCTAAATACTTCTAAATTGCCAACTTATTGGTTATTAGTATTCCTTAAACAGGCAATTTTCAACATACAGCAAGTAAATTAGCTATTTAAATCTCACTTGCTTAATAAAGCTCAAAAGTTCTGATTCATTAATTTTTAATGGAAATTAAATATGAAATGAGGAAAAAGTCAAAAAGCCTGAAAGAAAATGAAAAAAAAAATCACTTAAAATATCTTTCACTGATACAAGAAAAAGAGAAGAAATAAATATTGTCTCAGGAGCTTGAGGAACGTTTTCCAAGCTGTTCAACTGCACAATCAAGTCACACACTAGCCAGAGATTTACTTTAACCAACAAACAGTGTGAGTGACAGCTTTCCTGAAGACTGCAAGCCCAAAATTTCAGGTGCATCACTGTACCTGATCAAAGGAGAGTGAGCCATCACGTCCTTGCAGCCTGCCAGGAACTGCATCTTGACTTCCATCATCAAGGTGAAAGTCAAGAAGAAGCTCCATCCTATCTCAAGGACAGACAAATAGGCAGACATACATATGCCTGTCAGGATATCTCAACTCCAGTGAGACTTCAAAAGTCAGGAACTAGAAAAGATTTTTCCAATGCTCCAGCAAACTGCTTCCATATCACTGTCATGAATTTTTTATGTCTTTAAAATGAGCACTGAAATAAAGAAGTTTTGTTTTCCACTAAAGTTTTGGTCCAAAGCAGTGGTTTCAGCTTACAGTAAATCTTGTGCTGTGGCAGACCATGGGTTTCTTGTATTGTTTCATGGAAGGCAACTAAGAAAAGCACCACTGGGCAAGTTTAAGTGTATGGTAGTGCAGATGTATGTATGTGTATAGGAAAGTGTACACACAAGCACATTTTGTTCATCTTGAGTAACATTCCCATCTGCTAAGTAAACAAGTCACATTTTATGATTTATAAAATTTTGAAGTGTTCTGAAATGCTTTGTGAGTGAAGAAATTAATAATAGTTTTTGTGTAAAGAAACCAGACAAACAGATTCTGTTCCAAGCCATTGAAATGTAGTTCTCTCCAATGAAAAAGCTGGACAGACAATTCTATGTTCTCTGTTGTCTTTCTTAAGACCTGTGAAGGAGCTTTTCTAAACTTATCTTTCCTCTCTAACATGCCAGCCTTTCTGCTTAATTCTGCCAGTTAATTAATATTTCCTCTAACTCTGCAAAACAGGTGGAAGGGCTCCTAAGGACTTTGATCTGAAACTGAGCATAAAATGGTTGTATAAAAATAGAGCATTAAAGATGTGGCTTTTCATCACATTTCTGACTATTGATTTAAGCCCCAAAGTCCAAAGCTGGTGCTTGGTCCCTTCAAGCCTGGTGTGCATTGCATAGGTCCTGGCAGTTCTGGCTGTTTGGGGGGATGACTCGTTTTGCTTTAGTTTTAAATTAAGTGATGTTGGGAAAGACGAGCAAGACAAACTTGTGTGTTAATTATTTATATGTGTATACCTTTAAAAAACCACAAAGGCTCATGATTTTTTGTAGGTGTGACATGAAAGGTTGATGAATGGATAAATAGAGTCAGGAAGGCCCTGCTGCCTCTGCCCAGCCCAGCCTTGCCCTCCACCGCCCTCCGGTCCAGGACAGACTCTTCTGGGGCAGGGTGTGCTGCTGGCCGGCCGCCGTGGAGCATCGTCTTCCCGGGGCTGCAAGAGCCTGTCCCCACCGCGGGGAGGGAGGCTCACAGTCCCCACGCCCCCGGGACGGGCACGGCACCGGCAGATGCGAACCCACTCACCCCATGACAAAGATTTTGCAATATTGGAATTAAATGATCACATGCGAAGTCGTGTATTGCTTGGTGGTACTTAAAATTAACGCTCCTGCAGAGCGTTAGGAGTTCAAGCCCCTAGTGAAAATTTCGTCAGTTTTCAGTGACAGTTTTAAACTGAAGAAAATGATCTGTGGAGTACCCAAACTCGGATATTTTTTTTTTAGTAAAAATGTCATCGCTGTCATTAAATATAAACTTTAGGTTTATACGGAAAATAGTGTATTTTCTGCACGTGAAGGGACATTAAAATCTAAATGTGTCCAGCTGATGCGACGATATGTGAGAACTAGATGATCTTCCAAGCTATGCTCTACACAAACCACGCTCTACACACACGGCATGGCACGTTGGAATAGGTGCCTCTGGATGCGCTTATCCTGGCGCCTTCTGCAGCGGCTGTGCGTGCGCTCGTCAGCTTGTACCACACACAGATTTGCCACACGGCTCTGGGTCGGGAAGGATGTCTTTAATGATCCTCCTGGCTGCGAGACCTTCTGCGTGTGCATCTGTCCGTGCGTCCGTGTGTCTGTGTTGAGTTGCGCCCGGCTGTTCGCGCTCTCCGCGGACAAAGACATCTCCCGTTCAGGAGCGCGGCAGCCCGCAAAGTGTGAATAATTTTCAGCGAGGAGTTACACTAAATGGGAAAGCTTTTAGCACATTATCCGCTGGCAATTGGACTATAATCTAATTGTCAGCCCTCGGGTCTTAATAGAGCCTTTCTCTTTCCACCATTGGATTTGCATCTGGGAGATGCCTAATAGGTTTAAAATGCCTCGCATTTTGCTCCGATAAGCCACCTTCTCGCTGTAGGTGACATTGAGATGTTTTTGTTGTGAAATTGGATCTCAGGTACCCGGGCTTCTGCCTTGCTGGCGCGGCTCTTTCCGCGGAGGGGAGAGCATGGAGCGGCGGCAGGGGAGCGATGTTCCCGCGGCAGCAGGAGCGCTGGGAGCGGGGGCTGCTCCCAAAGCGGGGAGCGCAAAGAGAGGGGGAATCCGGCGGAAAGAGCAATAGAATTACGTGCAGCGGAGGACAAAAAATCTCTTGAAAGCAGGCTGATAATCTCGTGAGGTTGCAGGGGAGCAGAGCCAGAGCCGGCTAGCGCTTTGTAAAGTAGCGGTGCTCTCGCAAGGCACGAACGGGCGAGCCGGAGACCCTGCTCGAGCGAATAAACACCATTCTTTATGCTGGATAAACTGTTTTTATCTACAGGGGTGAAAAATAAGAAAGAGCAAAAGATTTTAACTCTTCCCGACCGAGGCAGGAGTAAACTCAATGCCAAAGCAGCGCCGTAGGTTACCTTGGAGAGGGGCTGCGGGCTGGAGGGTCAGACACACGCCCGGGCAGCAGCGCTCGGGGTGCGTCGGCGGCAGGGAGGGTCTCGGCAGCGGCACCCTGCACCCGTAGGCTCCTAATTAAAGGGAAACGCGCTCCTTGCCCGCCGCACAGGCTACGGATCCGGAGGGGAGACGGGGAAGTAACGGAGGAGGAGGGATGGAGGCAAATGCCAGGTTATCCCAAGGGACAGCCGTGAGAAGAGTGGGTATCAGCTCGTCTCGGTGCCGGGTCCGTTTTCGGGGCGCAGCCCCGCACAGATTTGTCTCTGCCGCGTGAAGTGTGCGGCGTGGGGGCTTTTGCGGGAACAAAAAAAGAGTAAAAGGGCAACGGCCCCTCATAACTACGCGAAAGAGTTGTTTAAAACCTGAGCGTGGTTCCCCGCCCGGTGTGCGCCCCTCTCCGCACACCCCGCCCGCCCGCGGGCCTGCGCGGCCGCGCAGCGCCGGAGCTCTTGTCACACAGGCGAAGGAGCACCTGAAACCATCCCTCTGGACCCTAGGCTGCTCGGCGGGCTTCTGCGAGTTTTCTGTCCCTCGTGTGTCGTTCCCGTCGTGATTTTGTGTAGGTGAGGAAAGGGCCGGGAAGAAGCGGTGCTCATGGGTTTTCACGGGATCGTGCTTTCTCCTTGGTTCGTCAGGGATCAAAGAGGGATTTCGGAGGCGGGCTGCAAGCTCCCTGTTTGAAACCTGACGGCGAAACTGAGACCAAATCCTGATTAAAGCTGGGAACCGAACGAGCGAGATGAGGTGTGCACCGATTACCGCACTCTGCTTTTTGCTGGTGCACAAGAGACTAAGGAGCTTTTTGGGCAAAGGAAAATGGGAAAAAAAGAAAAAAGTATTTTGAAAGAATAATGAAGCCTAATGAATGTCTCTGCCAGAGCAGGCTGACACCAGCGACAAACACATGGATTTGCTAGATTAAAAACAAATCTGCAGTGTAGATTGCGTGTCCTTCATATACGGGTAAACAATAACGAAGGATTTAATTGAAACGGGTTCAAGCGAGGCAACCTCCCTGCTGGGGAGCAGCAGGGTTGGTAACTCTGCTCTCGGGAGGGGGTCGGTACAGTGGTGACAGCCGCTCTGTGCCTGGGCGCGGCGGGGACTGGCAGCTCCGGTTCGCATCCCCTGGGAAGAGCGCGCGGACATTTCTAAATACATCCACTTGGTTGGGAAAGCAGAGAGGCATCAAGAGCTTTGGGGTAGTAGTGTATTCCCCTGCCACCCCCTGGTCTCTGGAAGCCGGCCCTGGCCGGACAGGGCCGTGGGCAGGGACGGCAAAGCAGCCCAGGGAAGCCGAGCTCGGGTTGCCTGATCCCTGTGTCTCCCCAGTTCGGCCCCGGCGGGGGAGGGAGCCGTAGCGAGGATTAGACGGCCGGAGTTGAGACCCATTCCCTGCCCACGGGGAAGGAGGGGGTGCTCTGGGCGTCTAGACAAGGCTCATTTCCTTATCGGAGGCGGAGCGAGGGAAAAATACCTTAAAAAAATACAGATTCTCGTCGAATAGAGCGAAAAATTGCATGGCGTAACCAAGCAAAAGAAAAGCCATCCCGTGGATGGATCCGTTTAAAATAAAATAAAACGAAGTTCCTGCTTTCTTTCCACCCCGGTATTTTAACTCCAAGGTACGAGCAGAGATCTGCAAGCCCCAAAGCCAGTTCCTCTCCCCGGGGGAAACCTCCTGCCCGGAGGTGTCCGGCAGCCCCGTCCCAGCTCCACGGCCGCACCGCGGCCTCGGCTGCCCCTCGCCCTCCGCTCCACGCCCGGGTGCGCCGTGCCCCGCTCACCGCGCAGCGCTTCCCCCGCCGCGGCCGCGTCCTCTTCCCCCGGGCCAGGGCAATGACCGGCCGCCCCGCGGGACTGGAAATGCCGCGGCCAGGGAGAGCAGAAATCGGTCCGGAGCTGCCTCAGCTGCCGAGGCGGTGTTTCTCAGACGGATGCACAGAAATATCCACAGGCACCCACCGTCCCTCTCCCCTCAGCCCCGATGGACCGGGGCAGCCCCTGCTAGGGACAGGTATGTTACGACCTCACTGCTGAAGGACGGAAATAAGCAAGGGAAAAGGAGAGGTGGTTTTGGAGGTTTAGGTTGTTTAGGGTTTTTTTTTTCGGTTTTGGTTTTTTTGGTTTTTGGGTTTTATTTATTTATTTATTTATTTATTTATTTTTGGGGCTTTTTTGGTAGGATCTGCGCTGTTACTTTGACAGGTTTTATTATCCTTGCTTGCGCGGCGCGTACAGTAGGTAGGAAACCAAAGGAGACTTAGGCATCCCTGTTACCACCAGAGGAAAGGTGAAGAGGATAACTTCCCGGCTGCTTGTACCCTCCTTTCCCTCCTTTGTCTGTCTTTTCGGGCAGGCCGGACCCTGCTTTCCAGGTAGGGCCAAGGGAGCGCAGGGCCGGGAGCTCGGCACCCCCGTCCCGCCGCCCCTCGCACGCCCAGGAGAGGTCCCAGGAGCGGGGCTGTCGCGCAGGGTAAACGGACCCGTATTTGGCGGGATGTCCCTCGGGATACAGTGGTAAAGTGTTGAGGGGACTTTTTGTTTGTTTTTGTTTGTTTGTTTGTTTTTGGTTTTTTTTTTAAGATTGGTGTCGGCAGAACCTCTCGTCTCTGTTTCCCTGTGTCAAGCAAGAGGCGATGCTTGGTGAGCTGACCCTCCCGGCTCGCCGGCCGCGGGGCTGGCTGGGCTCTCCCCTTTCGCCCCTCTCCTCCCACTAATGTCTGAGGGGAGACACCAGACCGCTGTGGGCCACGCCGAAATCCTCTGCCAGATTTAGGCTTTAGGCTCTTCTAAATAGGCACGTCCCGTTTGCGATAGATATTCTATCTGTTAGCAAATCCAGGTATCAAAAGGGCAAACTGCAGTTGGTTCTCGCTGATCTCAAAGCGATAAAGCACTGTTTCGTCCTCCCCACTCCACTGGCCGGGCAGGGTGACCCAAATAATTCTTTCTCCATAATAATTAATTAAGTGTAGTAGGAACGGGATTGACACCGGGTATGTGTGTGGCTCTTGGCACCAGCCTGCGTAATTAAGAGTGCTTGGATTCTGTTCTAGATTTAGAAGGTGGAACTTCATTGATAAAGTTGCACGTCCTCTTGTGAGTCGTTCTAGCGAGTAAATATCTTCAGTGATATTTTTATTTAAAGGAATTTTATTTAAACGCACCGCTTTTCTTTATTTAATTTATTCATGAGAGTATGCTTACATTATACGTGTGAAAGAGCACTGAGAAACTTACTTAAATCACCGCCTTGGAATAAGCTACTCGTTGGTACCATCACCCCGTCCCGACTTTCTCTGTCTTATGTGCCTGATCAACACCACCTATTTCGGCGCAGCCGATGAAACGGATTTGAAGAAAACTGTGCGATCAGCGGCCCACGCACTGGTTGGGGTGGGAAGGGAATGCTGCAAGGGTCTCACCTGGAGTCGGTGGGGGCGAGTACATCTCACCGGGGTGACAATATTTGGGATCCGGTGCAGCAAAAGCAAGGGTACGATCAGCCTTAAGGAACATTCTGTCCCAACAGAAAGCACACAACGACGAAACGTCTGCTTTGAAAGCTGCGGTCTTTTAATATTTGAATGCAAAAGAGAAAGCTGACACACACACGCGCACCAGAAAAATTCACAATTACATTTCATCCTTTCAAGCGCCCCTGCGCCGTGTCTTGCCTCGGCGAAGCGAATAGCCTAGGGACGCTCCCGGGAGCATCCCTGGCCGCGCGGCCTGGCCCCTCCTTCCCGCCCCCGGGGCTCGGAGAAGCGGATGGCGCTCCCCGAACCGCAGCCGGGGCCCCGGCGGGGAGCGGCCCTGGGGTGCCCAAAAGGGGAGCGGCTGCGGGGAGCTGTCCCGAGGGCCGGCCGCCCCCTCCCCACCCTGCGGGCGGGCAGAGCCCTCCCCTCCTCTCCCTCCCCTCCCTCCGTCTGTCCGTCCGTCCCTCCTCCTCCTCCTGCTGCTGCTGCTCCTGCTGCTGCTGCCCGCCTCCGCCCCCTCCCCCGCGGCCGGGCCGGGCCGGGCCGGGGCCCTTGACGTGTCCCGGCGCCGATTGGCCGCCGGCCGATAGGATCTCCGCGGCCCCGCGTTAAGGCGGGGGAGCGCTCGGCGCCGGGAGCAGAGCGCTCCCGGTATCCCGGCTCCGCCACCCCCGGCCGGTCGTGCCCTGCCCCCCGCCCCGTCCGGGCAGCGCCGCAGCGAGCCGCGTCCCCGCGCAGTGGCCATGGAGTACACGCCGCCCCCCAAGCCGCAGCTCTCCTCCCGGGCCAACGCCTTCTCCATCGCCGCGCTCATGTCGAGCGGCAGCTCCAAGGACAAGGAGTCCCCCGAGAGCACCATCAAGCCTCTGGGTGAGTGGGGACCGGGGTGACCGCCGGTGTCCGTGGGGTCCGTCCGTCTGTCCTGTCCGCCCTGGCTTACCTTTCTCAGCGCTCCGGCAGCCGGGCCGGGCAGTGGCGTGTCCCCCCTGCCCGAAGGTTTCCTCTGCAGAGGGGAAAGCAGCACCACCTAGGCTCGAAAGTTGAGTGCCCTCATCACCCACGGTCTTTTTTAGGCTGTTTATAGCATGAAGAGTTTCCTAAATTCCTCTAGTTTCAGTTATGCCTCTTATTTATCCAGCTTCGCCATTTGCAGAATAATGCCACACTCTAAGGTAGTTCAATTTCTCTTCGCTGACATGAAATGAATCTCTTAAATAGATATTGCAAATCCACCCTGGTTCTGAAGTCAAATTAGAGACTCTCCGTTGTGGTGCCTAGGCTTACAAGGCGTAGTAAAACTTGCGCGTAGAATTGAAAATCCCTTCACTCCACAGCTCCTCAATGTAGGCTCATATAGGCTGTTTTGCTCTACATAGACCGGGAGGAGTTTTTGTAAGCTTTTGAGATTTTCGGGTAAGCGATTTCGCTCTATTCGGTTGCCTCGATTCAGAATCCTGAATGCTTTTAAAAAACATGAACATCTTCCCCTCCTTTCCCCCCCCCCCCCTCCAAGTTTCTGCGGTTTGTCATCCTTGCGTGTATCCAGGAGTTCTCAGAAAACTACAAAATATGTGTTAAGCTTTCAGGGCGCCAATGAACAGGATTACACTCAATCTTAAAAGAATTTAGAAAAGGCAGCTCCTCAGCGTCTGCTGCACCTAATCAACTGTCTCAAAAGATTTCACATAGTCTAGGGATTCATTGAGAACTTCAGTTTTAAGTCGAGGCGCTAATGTAGGCCGGGAACGTTGTAGTATTCCCGGTCGGCGTATTTACATGGGTTTGTGTTAAACTTTGTGTTAGTGGGGTTGGTTTGGTTTTTTGGTCTTGTTTTGAATTTTTCCTGAAAATGCTTATTTAATTTAACTTTTCAAAAATTTTTAACCCCTTCCCTCATGTCGCTCATCTAAAAATAGAAGGGAAACGACTGCCTGTGACTCGGTTTTTATTAACTGGAGCTTTAGGCAAAACCTTTCCCTGGAGGGGCAGGGAGCGTTCGTGCTCCTCTCGTTCTTTGGCGCCGGGCGGCGGATCCGCCGCCGCATCCCGGTGCCGCACCGCGGGGCCGGGCAGAGCCCTCGCAGCCCTGCTCCCTCCCGGCCTCGCCTCCGGCGGAAACTCCCAAGGGAGCTGCTGAAGCGCCCGAAGCCTCCCGGGGCTTGCGCGGGTGGGAGGCAGAGCCAGGCGCGGCGGGCGGCCCGTGTCGGCAGCAGCTTCTGCACCCGCGTAGGTTGCGCGGCGGCACGCAGCTCCTCCGGAGCCTGTTTCTCCAAACGAGTGGCTCAGTGTCAGCTAACCGGCTGGGAGAAAGGCAGAGCCAGCTTTCCGGGAGGGTGAGCCCGTGCCCGCTGTTTAATTGGTATTTGGGGCTCGCTTCCCCGCGAAGGAAGCGCGGAGCCTGCGCGGCCGCGCTCGGGCTCCTTCTGCTTTGCGCTCTCTGCCAGCGGCGCAATCCGGGAGCAGCGTCCCGTGCCCCCCAGCGTGACCCTGGCCCTCAGCAGCCCCTCGGCGCTCAACGCTCCCGTTTTAATGAGAATTAGTGACCTTTCCGTGGAACCCCTCGGTTAGCGGGGGGGCAGCGCGCAGGGCCGGCTCTGCCCTGCCGTGCCCCGCGGAGCGGATCGCGGCCGGGCGGCGGCGGGGCCGGGGCCGTGCTGCTCCCGCCGCCCCCCGGGCGTCCCTCCCGGTGCGCCTCTGCGAGCGGCGCCGCTGCGGGCTCTTCCCGGAGCTCATCTCCCAGAATCAACACCGCCGCCCTCAAATGATGAGCGGACGCCTAAGGAATCGGCCGGGTGTGCGGGGGCAGTTGAACGATAAATACCTTTCATAGATATAATATATATATTTTTAAATATCTTGTCTCGCTGGTCCTATTGTCCTGGCTGAATCCCCTCTCTCTCTCTGTCTCTTTTTCTGTCTGTCTCTCTCTTTTTCTTCAAACCCTGCAGAACAATTCGTTGAGAAATCCTCCTGCGCCCAGCCTTTGAGTGATTTATCCAGCCTGGACCCTCACGGGGATTTTAGCAGTAGCCCTTCTTCCCTGTGCACCGAGCCCCTCATCCCCACCACCCCCATCATCCCCAGCGAGGAGATGGCCAAAATCTCCTGCAGCCTGGAGACCAAAGAGCTCTGGGACAAGTTTCATGAGCTGGGTACCGAGATGATCATCACCAAATCCGGGAGGTAAGACTGAGCAGCCCAGGGTTTCCCTCTGCGCATCTTTCGAAAAGCGGCTTTGGACAGGGGGAATAAAGGGCAAAGTTACCGAAACCCTGAAGGTTTTTTTGTATCGGGAGAGCAGCACGGCTGGGTTAAGGGGAGGAGGAGGAGGGTGAAGCCCCATATTTGCCGCAGCCCCTCGGCGGGCCCCGCTGGGGCAGAGGGAGAAGCGGCCGGGGCCGGAGCGAGATGCGATGCGCTGCGGCGGGGCCGGCTGAAATCCATCCGGGGCGTCCTGGCGGCGGGGAAGAAGAGTTGTTTCCGTAATAATCATGTTTGTGACTAAAGTTCTGCGGTGATTTTGAGGCGCTGGGTTGGTACAGACCGAGGGAAACGCGGGGTCGTGGGGAAGTGATCCTGTCAGAGCTTGCTTTGGTTTGTTCTTTTCTCTCGGTTGCAAAAATGCGCAAAAGAATTTCAGGCTTTCTTCTTACCTCAAACTATGCCTTCTTCAGTAGCGCTTGTGGGGTTTGGGTCAGTCAAACGCAGTCCGGAGGAGCCAAATGTTTTTCGGAGTTTTTAATCCCCAAAGTTACTTTTTATCAACGTAGTTGCCTAAAGATTTTTTTTTTCCTAACTGATAAGCTCTATCGCTATATGTTTTTATTTTTTAAAATTAGGTGTAAAACATGCAATATAAAGTTCAATATTTTAAACTGTCAGAATTATTTAACTTTATTTCTGGTCTACAGGATAACCTTACAGTTAAGTACAGATAAACAGTATAGAAAAGAAATATTTTAGTTTTGAAAATTCCGTTCAAAAATACTGTGAGCAGCCTTAAGAAAAGACTCACATAAAATATGTGAGAATAACAACGGAAATAGTTTTGGAATATTTCCCTTGCAGTAATATGGATCCCGCAAAATATAAATAATTAAAGAAAATCCAAGTTCTTAAGACCTTAGCTACAACTGTTTTCTGAAATCGTTGTGTGCTTTTAACTAACAGGCAAATAGTATATTTCTCCTTTCCTAGTTCACTTTTTACCATGTTTTTCTTTTTGCTCCCCAAATATAATTTCGATTTCAAGCTGCTTTTTGTCTCCTTATTAGAGAGACACAAGATTTAACTCCCGTCATGTGGAAGCGAAATCAATACATGCTTTAAGTTTTTTTGTGGGGAATTTAAATATAATTATTACTTTTAGCAGCTTTTCAGATGCTCTCTAATTTCCGTTCTCTGCCTAAATATTTATTTTCTGATTTGCCTTGTTTTTTAGGAGAATGTTTCCTACAATCAGGGTTTCCTTCTCGGGAGTGGATCCTGAGGCCAAGTATATTGTGTTAATGGATATAGTTCCTGTGGACAATAAAAGATATAGATATGCCTACCACAGGTCTTCCTGGTTAGTGGCTGGGAAAGCTGACCCTCCTCTCCCTGCAAGGTTTGTAGATTTTATTGCTGCTCTTTTATTTCTCTTTAATATTTTTTTTTCTTTTTTTCCCCTTCACAAAATATCTTGTATTAATCTTTCCATTCTGTTTGCAAACAGTGCTCTGAGATTTTAAGTCCATGTTCAACAAAGCTGGTTACAAAACTCTGATTACAATTTTTGTGTTGCAAAATCTGGCTTCAAATCTCTGCTCGAGATTTGATTTATACTGAGTATTCCAAGATATGCAGAATTTGGTTAAGAGTTCTTTTACACATACCGGGGTTTTAATTTTTTTTTAATTTAAGTTTGTCATGATTCAGATAAGAAAACTTAAAAAAAAAGTGTCCCTTGGATTTACCCCCCCCAATATTTGACCTCATAATTTAAAGCAATCCAGGCACCACCAGCCAAGCCAAAAGAGGAATAAATTGCAGCTCATTGCTGTTTATGCTTGAAATTATATTATTTCTGTAACATTCCCAGCATTTGCTAACCAATGATTTTATTCTTGATTTTAATCAACTCTTAGGCAGCGGGCAAAGTACAGATCAGTTCCTCAGTTACTTTTCTTTTTGTTAAAAGATCATTACATATTCTGAGACATCAGGAAAAACCCCTCTAAAATAAATTCCCTTTTCTCTACAGAAACAAATGCTTTAGAAATTTAATTTCTAAAATAAATCCATTAATGTAATTAATGACTGATTCCTTTAAGCACTGGGCAACTGAGGCTGCAGCGCTGGGCTGTACAGTGGGAGGGCACTTCAGGGGAGACCCACACTTCATCGAATTCAGCCCAGCACTTCTGTACCTACTTCAGTCCCCAAGGCCAGTGAGCCTGCAGCACATGTCGAAGGGCTCTGCTGAGTCAGAGCCGGAGATATGGAATAACGCGGATGAAGCCTCTCTGGCTTCAAAGAAACTTTTTGTGGAGGGCTCCCCGCAGGAGCACAGATCTGCTCCAGGTGGCTTAGCCTGGGGTTAAGAACTTGCTTATTACAGAGGCAGAAATTATAAGTGAAACACAAGAAATGGAAACAATTTTTTTTTTGGTGTGCGAGTATAGGCACCAAATTCTGCGCGATTTCCTTATATAAATAGTTGAACTGAAATCTTGGTGACTGGTGATCTCTGGAAGGCTGTTCAGGGGAGTAAACAAACAAAAAGCGCAAGCAGAGAAGCTGTGATTAAAGACAGCAACCTAGGAGTTATGTCTGCTTTGTTTTCATGGCCAAAAACTCCTTCTTGCAGTGTGGTTAACGTCTGAGGGCTTCATTTGACGTATTGTAATGGGCACTGATCAAAACCCAAAGAAAATACACAGATCCTACTCCAAAGGAGTCAGCATCAAAAGAAGAAATAACAGAAGAACAGAAATAATTTTAAGGCAGTGTTTTCCCCCCTTCTTATTTTTCTGTTCATGCCCCTTTTGGGATACCTTTAAATAGATTTCTAATTCACACACTCTCTGGCATAGACTTGTTCAACAAGGAAATATTGGAATGTAAGACAAGAGACTGGAATAATTAGCAATTGCCCTACTGAGTATTGGATAAAGCCTTCTTGAAGCTTAACAGTTTTTTTTTATTGTACTGCGGTAACTTTTGGGAGTCCTCAGCAGATCAGTGCCCCTATGTGGAAATCTGTGCTGTTCCATTTTCAGGATGCTTTGCCCCCGTGTGTGAATGTACACCTTTCCTGCTTCATTTTCAGGATGCTTAGTTAAACAGACTATTGATCAGAGCAGGCAGAGACAGCTTTTTCTTTGTGTAGACAGCACTTACTTATACATTTATGCACTTTGTCCTCCTTATACTTCTCTTTGGTGAGAAAAAGGATGTGAAGAGGTTCAATGCGCCAGTGTTTGCATTACCAGTGCTTCTTCTAGAGTGTTAATGCATCTTTTCAGGTGGGAGGCCTCAGTCTTGCTTGAAAAGATTAAAAGTAGTTCTCCCATCTTGAAACGAGTTTGGTCTTGCTTCAGTAACAAAACCCTTAACGAAGTTATGATTTCTTGTCCTCCAAAAGCAGGGTTTTATCTCTGCCTGCTTGAGGAGTGTCAGTGAGAGGTGTGTGTGTGTATGTTTTAGTGTCTGGGAACTGGTAACAAGGTACTTACTCCCCACACACATCACTGCCTGCATCTGCCCAGGCACAGTGACATCAGGGGAATAATTCAGGAGTTGCATTGTGCCTGGGTGTAAGACTTTGCAGGATTGAACCAGTTTGATGGTTTTACTCTTTCCATTATACAAATAACTTTCAACACTATGACAGTTTTGTAGGGTTTTTTTGGGTTTTTGGGTTTTTTTCAAATTAATAAGTATTCTGTGATTCTGTTTGAAAGATTAGCCCTTCAGGGAACTTTCTATTAAAACCAGTTTTATCCTTGTCTTCCTGCTGTCAATGTTGAAGACAAGTTTATGTTGCAATGAACAAGTTTATGTTGCAACGAGCACTTAAACAAAAATACTTTTCAGAAAGTCTTTTATAAATCTTCTAAAGTGGTATCTGGGGATAGAGTTCCTATGTGATATTTTGTATTTGTCTTCCACATTGTTAAGACTGTCTGAAACATCAGTTCAATAAGTTTCCGCATGTACCTTTATTTGATCTTCTTCCTTTTTTGCCTCATTTCTTTCACTCAAAAGTTTATCACTATATATTTTTTTAAAACTGTTTTTGTCTACAATAATTTGTTTAATGAACCTAGTGTTTACAGACTTACAGAAAACTCTAGGCAGCAAACCTTTAAAAGGTATTATATTTTGAGAATTATTTGAGATGTTACAGTAAATAAAAGTAGCATGCACGGGGACCAGACCATCTGTTAAAGTAAATAGACGGAGTGCAGTGTTGCATTCCAAAATACACAAGAAAGAAGCAGTACCCAAACCTTGTGTATATCATGAATCATTATATACTGCAGAGCAAATTCACACCCAAATATGGCTCCTAAACCCTTTGTGAATCGAAGTGAGGAGCCCCTCACATCTGGCTGGCCTTAGGCAGCAGATCCCAGGCAAACTTCTGGGAGAGCCTCGTGTGCTGCCCTGGAATGTGCACATTTATCTCACTGGCCTGTTTGCTTGGGCACACTCGTGGTCTTGCCAACAACTTCTGCTTCAGAAATCGCTACATTGCTGTGTCAAGGGTTCAACCCTCTTCCCTGAGGTGTGCAAGCTCTGACTGTGGGAGAAGTGTGGGAAATAGGTGTAGCTCACCAGGTGGAACCCTGTGTTGCAGTGGGATTGTTGGGGTGTAGCAAATGGTCAAAGAAAAGGAAGGTCTATGATTGTATAATTGATATTCTGGTGCCCATCCTTCAGTGACTTTCCTGTTAGCACTCTGTTTACAGGCCCTCTGTCGATCTAAAGCAGTGCCAAGCATTAACCATGATGGTGTAAAACAATTGTGCTCAGCTTTTCAGCACAGGGAGGTCTTTACTCATTCCCTGCACATATTTGAAATACTTTGGCTTCTTGGTCCCAATTAGCCAAACCTTGCTGAGTCTGACACTCTGTGATTGCAGTAAACACTATTAGCTAGTATCCAGACACTCAAAATTAGGAGGCGGGCTCAATAAAAAAACCAAAAAACAAAACAAAAAAACCAAACCAAACAAAAAAATCCCCCCCCAAAAAAACACCAAAAAAACCCAAACAAACAAAAAAAACCCCCACAAAACCATCACAACTCTGGCTGAAAATTTGCAGGGCATGTTCAACATTCTTTTTGTTTTGCCTTCCCTAATTCATGGCTCTAAATATTGAAATTTTCGCACAGTTCTTTAGAGGAAGGCAAAGTTAGTTTTCATCAGAGCTAAGATTCTTTTGACATAACATGATTCCAGGTCTTGGGATTTCAGATACATCATCATTTTTCATGAGCTTTGCAGTGCAATCAGCAGAGTCAATAGCAGTGAGGATGCCTGCATGCTAGGAATATTTTATTGTGACAGGAATCCTGGCTCAGCATCCCTCCCATGGACATAGCTAGAGCAGCCAAGCTGTGCTTTGGATCAATGTAAGGAAAACATCCTGCTCATCTGAGGCAAGCTGTGCTGGTAAAACTTTAGTTTCACTGTGTCTTGGGGATTCTGCTGGCAAAAACAGAATACAGGATCAAATCTCCCTCCTCTTTGAGCAACAGGGCTGCTCTCCCCAGCGTCTTTGGTATGGGCATTCCTTGATTAGGGATCAGCATGCTCTATTGGAGAGTTCCGCCCCACCGCTTAGTGGTTTTTCCATTCTAAAATCGTAGCTCAACAACAAGAACAAATGTTTATCTTCCTAACCTGGCAGCTCGGTCCTGCTCCACCCACCTAATGGAAGAAAGTAATTTGTGAGGCCAAAGACATCACCCAAAATGAGAGCCAGGCTCTGAGAGAGTGATAACCAATTACGGGCAGTAGCAAAACAGGGCTGGTTTGCACTAGCTGAAGGTTTAGTCCAGCTCTTAATTTGCCATCACAAAAGAACAGCTGAGTTAATAATTTTCAGCAATACATTATTCCTATAAAATCATTGCTCTTAAACAGCACAACACTTGTAATTAGTGTAGTCATAATGTATATATCATTGTATCTGCATGTCTTCTTGCTTCCTTTTCTTCTGCCTAATTTCCCAAGTGTAGGATTGTTAATAGCAGAGCTGCAACTAATTTTTCATGTCAGACCACTGTGCTGGACTGCAGCCTTCAACCTCTTATAAACAGACGTCACCACAGCAAATGTGTGATCGAGTGCAGGTTAAAATCATTATCACGGCTTAATGTTACATATAAAGAAAAATGCATTTTTATCTGCATTCCCCCATTATCTCTGTAATGACACCATGTTTTTTCTCTTGGAGTTGTAGTCATTGTTATTTTAAGTGCTTGTTAGTACAGCTGTGGGGAAAGACATGATCAATTTTTCATTTGGGAAAAGACACAACAGGGAATGTTAATGTCTCCATTTTAGATAGTGGGATAAAATAATAGTTATGGTTAAGGAGCAGTCTAGTACTCAGACACAGGATTCTCAATTATGTTCCAGTGAATTAAATAAGTCATCTGCTTTACTGTCCTTCATGAATAGCATTATTTCAGGGATTCATTAATTTGGGGGAGATGGTGTCATGTTCTAGCAGTAGATCTGTATTACCCTAAGTTCTCAGGAAGTCTGTGCTCAGGGAACCACTGCATATCCCAAAAGCAAAATGATGTGTGCATTTTAACTTCATACAGAGGTAGTACCCACAGACAAGCCCAGAGGTGAGATTTTATTTTGAGCAGGCATTTTCTCTGTGTTTTTTAGGTTGTACGTGCACCCTGACTCCCCGTTCACCGGAGAGCAACTGCTGAAGCAGATGGTGTCCTTTGAAAAAGTCAAACTCACCAACAACGAGCTAGATCAGCATGGCCATGTGAGTAGCCCTGTGGGTGGGAAAGGGAAAAGAAATCACCAAGGAACTGCTTGCTTGTGCCACAGGGCTAAATGGGAGAGAGGCTGCCATGGGAAAAGGCTGCCACGGCCCCCATGTTGCACCTCTTTTAGCCAGCCCTTCATACCACAGGGGTAGAAGATGTTGTGTGAAGCTTGAATGTGTTTGGTTTGACATGTTTAAGGGCCCTTTTGAGTTACTTTGTTGTTGAGGAACAGGCAACTTTCAAAGTCAGGATTTTCTGTAATTTCATAAGGTGGAGCCTGATTCAATGGTTCAAATCATGCTCCTACTTCCATCAGAAAAAAAACATCCATCAGGGACAAGTTCAGGGTGGAGCTGAACATCAGAGCAAGGGATAGAAGGAAGGCAGAAGAGCCTTTTGTTGTGCTTCTGCTTTCATTTTGCTGCGACTTGGCAGTATGCTCTGCCATGTGCCATGGCCAGCCAACCCACGAGCTTTTATATGTGTGCTTGGAAGCTCCCTACAGGTCACTTCAGGCCACCTCTCAGGATTGGGTCTGTCAATAAGATCTCTTTTGCTTCCAGACCCATCACAGTATGGGCTCAGAGTCAGAAGAAAATACTGACCTGAGACCAAAGCAGGGTCTATAGAATTATAAAACATAAGCGTGCCTCAATTGCCCTTGAAATAACTGTGGGCTAACTGCAAATCAAGGTGCCACAGAAGAAAATACTGACCTGACACCAAAGCAGGGTCTATAGAATTATAAAACATAAGTGTGCCTCATGTGCCCTTGAAATAATTGTGGGCTAACTGCAAATCAAGGTGCCACAGGGTGGGCTTGGGCCTCTGAAGGAGACAGGTCCCAGCTCTGATTGATGCCAGTTTGTTTTCCCTGAGGCTGGAAGATGGTGAACAGGATTCAGAGCTGCTTGCCACAGGTCCTTGCTATGCTCCATCAGTGGGGACAACTTCTGTAGTTATCTGAGTGCCTAGTGGTAGGTGGTAGGAATAGGTATTGTCTGTCCTGTTCTCTCCGTGAAAGTGCCTGTAAAGTGCAGGAACAACTAGATAGTGCTCCCAAATTGCAAAGAAAGAGCTAAAATTGTTGCCTCTGGGCTTGGTGGTTCTCTCAAGGAAGGCAGAAGGAGGAAGGGGATGGATTTGGAAGAATTGTCAACTGAGAACAGGGCAGTTCAGTTTAGAAGAACAAGCATAAATGCAGTGTTAGTAAATGAGGTGTTGGGAAGAGAGAAATTATGTTGAATTCTAAAACATGTTCAGGGATAACTAATTCATTCAGCTGAATAATTGCTGAATGCAATGTATCAGAAATCCCTTCCCTAGTGTGGTATTTATTGCCTGGACTCTCAGAGACAGTGGCCATTTGTCTTAGCTGCATTCTGTGCAAATGTTTCTCATCCAAAAGAGGATTTTCACTCATTTCAAGAACTGAGAATTGAATCACAGCCATGACCGTTTAAAATACATCCTGGAAATAACAGCATCAAAAACAGCTGAAACCCCCAAACAAATAAACAAAAGAAAGCCCAGATAGATGCCTCTGTGTTGTTCTTTTGCAGAGATCCATCTGTGGGTATATTGTTCTTGAACCAGTCCCCACCGTTGTTCCCTTCAGGACTAGTGGAGAATGGTTTTGCTTTTTTCCTCTCTTTTATTTCATAATCTGTAGAAGGGCAAAGCTGAAGATTTGTGGGGTCTATCACCGAGTGATGATAGAGCAGTATACGTGAGCACTTAAAAAGCAGCATTTTTCATCATAACAGGGGCCATGTGTGCCTCTAATAAAGGGCTTGCAGCAGTATATTGCAAGCTAGTTAGGAGAGCTGCACTTCCCAGAAGCCCAGAGGAGTAGGAAGAAGAAGTGGGTCTGAGGAGCTGTCGGGAACAGAGACATGTGGCAGAGCAAGAAGATGTAATCGTCTCAAATACAGGCAGCAGGAGAAAATGATCCCTAGTGTTTGAGACGCAGCCTTCCCATTCATTTCCGGAGAAGCAGAGCTTGATCCCATTCTTTACACAAAGGCTCTGGACAGCCAACAACAATGGAAAGTTTTGTGTGCTTAGCTAAGGATAAGCCCTGAAGGCTGGATCCTGTGTTGATTTGAGTGTCAGGTGTTACCCCTTCACAGAGCATTGTCTTTTTAATATTTTGTGGGGCTTCCATCCAAATTGGGATGTCAGGTTTTTTGTGCTGCCTTACTGAAGCTATGCAAATACCATCATTGGATGATCAGTGGAATTAAGGAAGAAATCAGTTCTCTTGAGCCTTTAAGGAGGGCTCCCTCTACTATGGCTCAAGGCATTTCCAAACTCTTGTGTATGAAGAGGAGAGGAGAATTGAAACCTCCTGAAATCTCACACTTCTGTTTGAAAGAGCCAGTCTTCACTTTTTAATTATGTTTGATAAGGCATGTTGGCTCCTGAGGAAGTTTGGATGACCCAAAAGATGCTTTTAAATACTAGTTACAGGTAGGGAAAATGGATCCAGCCTGATTCCAGTTTGTTCTAGTTGTTTGCTTTCCTCACCGTCCAGAATACAGTTTTGGGTGTTAAGGTAATTGTGGTTTATTTGTAGGGTGGTTCCCTTCCTGAAAAGGAAGAAGTAGAGAAGAGAGGCATTTGTTTGTTCTAGCATATGTTTGTTTTCTCTTATTCCGAGACTTTGGGGTTGGCAAGCATTTCTGATTGTCTACCTTCAGCAGCATGTGTAACCCCAGAGTTATGCACATATTCTCCTCAAGCCTCAGGCAGAAGTCTTATCTCTGTGTGCATGGCATACAGCTCACTGCATGGGAACACTTTCAGATTATCCTTACCAGAGGAAGGAAATGCCTTCTATCTCTAGATTTTTACAGCCAAGCAAGAAATTGCCATTTTTCTGACTGTGAAATGAGTGTGACATTCCCCCCCCCCCCCCCCCCCGCCATTATTTTAGTGATACTTTTCACACAGACTGCTTTCTTTAGTACTTTTCATTGCCCTTCATTGGAGTGCTATCATTTCTGGTTTATGGTGAGGTGAGCCATGAGTGTATACATTATTGTAATAATGTACTTGGCATTATTTTTGGCATTTACTCAAACACATGAATCTATGCAAAAGCAAACTCAAAGCTGTGAACATGTTTAATAAATAACTGTGAAAACTGAAAAGGGGTCGTGGAATAGCCACAAGGATTTATGCCCAAGTTTTTTTAGTCAACCAGGCACAAGTTAGGAACCTTAGTGCTTTCAGAAAGAAAACTTTACATGGTAATGCTATTATTTGGTGAATATGGAAGTGGCCCTCACAGCACAGTTCCTGAATTCAAAACCACCTTGAAATTTTGCAGCTGGCATCCAGATTGCCTCTGGTGGCTGGTCTGTAGCCAGTGGGAGCCAGATGCCTACAAACCTGCCTTGCCTTACAGCAATCAGGATCTTGTAAGGAGGTATCCTGGTCATCTGCCCTGATTCAGGCTGTCAGCACAAAGGTGGATGGGGTGGCTGAGGGCCTGTGGCTGCCAGCAAGTGTGTGCAGGGGGGCAGCCAGGAATATATAGGCACCTGAGGTACCTCTTGGGACATGCCAGCAGGATTGTCACTGAGCTGGCATAAGGGATTTTCTGATAGCTACACCATGCAGGAGGGAACTGCTTGGACTTTGAGGCTGCTCTTGGAGTCTGCTCTGTGAGGAACATCCTTTGGATCTCACTCCTTTGGGCTGTTTTTATATGGTCCTAACACAGATATTAAGGAGTGTCTTTGTGTGTCACCAGCAGCTTGTGTGGGGGTGGAGGTGGGGAACTATACATACAGACCCTCACATGAAGGAAATGGTGACATTTTCCTTGGTCATGGGTGTTTTGTGATCTCCTGGCTGCATTCAGTACTTGTTTTGTACATGAATGACCAGACTTGCCTCTGGTGGGAACGAGAAACGTAGAGTATCATTGCAATGGAAGTTATCCATGTGCATTCTATTTTATGGAAAACTTTCATAAAGGATTACATGGTCTTGTTTGAGAAATGTAGTTCATTTATCACAATTTGCATTCAGAGAGGAGTGAAAGGAAAGGGCATGTGTAGGAGCTGCTCTCAACTTTTTCCTCCTTCCGCCTGACTGCTGCTCAGATGTAATGCCTTGGTGTGGATATCATGGCCATGAAAGGCAATGGAAAGCACCAAGGTCTGTGGGCCGACCCCTCAGTAAGCTCATCACCATCCACACACCCTGCTTTAAAATGTCTTTTCCATCTGCTTAGAGCACTCCAACTAACTAGGATGACAAGACAAAAATTTTACAAAGAGAGGGAAAAGTGCTAAGGAGGCAAGGTCCATGGCCACTGTGTGTGTTCCTATACAAAATGGTGAAGTGCTTTGAAAAAGGACCTGAGCTGGTTAAAGCAAACATGCAACACTTTTAGGATGATGGTTCACTGTCATTGCAATGTCTTTCTTGTTGCTCTGTGCCTCCCCCCAAGTCCCAGTGCGAGTCTTCCAGTATTTGGCTCCAAAGGAGCAGCAAAGAAAAACACTGATGGAAATTGTAGCCATGATAGAACCGTCTCTAAGCTCTCCACTCCAATGCAATGTGCAACCTTTCTCATTGACTTAGCATGAAATACTGCACTGCTCCTGCTATGTTTCAGCTGAAGTTAACGCTTCCTGAGGAATGCACATTAGCTATTCCAGATGTAGGGAGCTGACTGTAATGTCGTTATGGCCCCTGCAAAATAGAACCACCCACACCATTGCCAATTTTGTCTTGTGACTGTGATTATATCCAAAAGAAGGGCTGGTGTGAGCTGAGCTCTGTATTTAATTCTTATATTGTAATACTGTGGTTAGAGACCGCCAAACAGGCCTCCAGCCAGTGGTAACTAAAGCGAGGGGGACTCTTGGTTTGACGCCAGTGAACGTTGAAATTGGTTGGTTGGTACCTTGGGTTTAGAATTGTTTTGAGAGCTCGTAAACAATTATTAATGAGGATAGAATAGCAAAACCCAGTCATTTGGGGGTTCCATACTGGTTTCCCTCCTTGCTCTCATTTTTGGTAGTCTGCGGTGACGAGCACCCCCGAAGGAGTTTGTTTTAAAGGTTTGCCACAGTGAAAGGCTACGTGGAGTTTTACTTTTGGTCAGATGGTTTGTGCTGCTGCTGGTAGGCTTTTGGATGGGTCTAATTTTTTCCATAATTTTTTTTCTGAGGGATTTGTGGCTGTTTTCATTCTGCACATGTGCATTTTTTGCAAGTGGGGGCTCTTGGCCATTAGCTTTCAGGAGTTACATAGTCACACCTGCCAACCAGGGCACACTCTGGCAGTGACTAATTCTGTATGCAAAACACCTCACCTGTAGGAACAGGTATTTATGCCTCAAGAAATGCATGCTCACCAGTGGCGTAGGAGTGAGAGGATACTAGCTTCTGGGATGCCTGCTTTTCCACCTTCATTTCCTGGAACTGCTCAAAGGAGCTGGAGAATTTGCTCTGAAAATCAGCCCCTGGCTGGGTAGATTTCAGGTTCTTCCTCTCTAGTGTTAATTAGATCTTTCCCTCCCCCCCTCCCCCCATGGTTTTATAGCCTTTAAGGGCCCTGTCAACCTTCCTCTCAGGACAGTGTTCTGTCGTTCTGCCTTGCAGATCATTCTGAACTCCATGCACAAGTACCAGCCAAGGGTGCACATCATTAAGAAGAAGGATCACACAGCTTCTTTGCTAAATCTGAAATCAGAAGAGTTCAGAACATTCATCTTTCCAGAGACAGTTTTTACTGCTGTTACTGCCTACCAGAATCAATTGGTGAGTAGAGTTGCTAATTTCCACAGATGTAACTAGATCCCACCCTGCTAAAAACTCCCTTCTGCCCAATCTAAACTAGGAAAATTTCTGCTATAACCTACCTTTCCATGCCAATCTTATTAATATTCATGAATAATTCCTGAAGATACAGTAGTAGTACAGACTTCAAAGAGCAGTAAGAATTATTCATGAGAGTAAAAATGACAAGTAGGAAGCTTTCTTTTGTCTTCCTCTCTGTCTATACAAAGCTGCTTGCATATAAACATTTAGTCATTTTCTAATTATAGCTCATTAAAGAACTGCTCTTATTTACAGTGATCTTTCATGTCACAAGCTATGAGCTGAGAGAGATTCTGGTTTGCACATGATGATTTCATGGGCTTAAAAAGTTGACTAATTAAGCTGTAAAGCTCAGGCGTAGGGAAAATCACTCAGAGATATGCTTTTCAGAGGCTGCCCAAATTACATCCAGATGTTTGAATTTCAATTTGCATGCCAGTGAATAATATATACAAAATGGAGGAGATCATAACAATGGATTGCTAATGAGTAATTTTAGGAAGTCTATAAACAATCAGAGAACAGAGGCTCTGTTTGATGGTGGATAGGACTTTTATATTTAAGTCAGTGGAAATACGTTGTTGCCTTCAGTGTGATTCAGAGCATGCTTTAAGGACTTACTGACTATGGTACTTCAAAAAAACCCACCTATTTTGCTCCTTAATTCCCTCAAGTTAAGAAAAATATAGGCACTGCCCAATATGTGGGCAGGCAGCATCAGAGAGTTAATGTACCTGCTGGATTATTTAAAGAAGAAGACATTTCCTAACATGAAGCAAAAGCAATTTTGAAATATTACTAATAAAATGAAACTAATGCATGGGGTGCCAAGGAAGCTCTGAAGATAATATTAGTAATATTAAGTCAGTCCTCATGACAGACCCCACATCCTGCTTTAAGGCTTTAATAATATATTGATTTAGACTTAGATTTGTATCTGAATGCTGTAGAAAACATACTCAGCACCTGGCAATCTCAAGAAAATAATGTTTGGACAGGCAGTTAGATTTTTCCATGTAACTTTCTTTAGAAACCAGCAAAATAGTAACAGGCACAAAACCAGCTAAACCCAGAATTTATTTCTGTAGGATGGATTTTTGTCTACCGACAATATTTACACTAGAGATGTTTCTAAACTAAAAGCACATACATTGAGTCCTGGAAAATTTCTCAATGGAACATCTCCGGAACCCCTAGAGGTTGATGTTGTCATTTTATTTATGACTAATGAAAATGGAGCCTTTTTTCATTTTTGCCATTTCTTTCAGAACTGTTTTAAGGAGGGATTGATTACATTTCTGGAGGTTATTAGATAAAAGCTAAATACATTACACTTTCAACAAACTATCTCATAATTTAAGATTTAAAGGGCATGCATTTATTTAAACAGTCAAACCACTGCCACAGAGTTGAATTGTAGGTCAGATTTCATTTTAAAATGCTTTCTAGCAGATGTTCTCTGATTGTTTGTGAGACAGTCTCTCAGGAAAAATATGGCCATAAATGATTGTGAGTCTCATCTGGCTTTGGTGGATACAAAAAGTTTCTTCTGTGATGTCATACCAAAACTTTAATATCAGGAAGATGGAAGTTTGATTGGTGAAAATATGCTCAAGAGATGAATAGACATCCTTATTGTTCTGTAGTGCAGTTGGCTTGGTGTGTCAGTGATCTCAGTCAATGGAACTAGTTAGAGCTTGTCTTTTTTCAAGGTGGTTTTCAAAATGCTGCCATAAAAACCTTCACTGGATGTGAGGCACTAACTTGCCACTCTGCAACATCACCATTAGCTGAGGGCTTATGGATGTCTTGGAAGTAGAATGAGCCTATAACTAATTTTCTGAGCTGTTTCAAGGTCCTTGTGACAAGGCTTCAAGATTGTTTCCACCAGCTGTATATAAGTGATAAGACAACCTCAAACTCTCCACCAGCACTCAGGTCTATGGTGTTCGACCACTGACAGACCCTTAATTAGAAATTCAGAATTTCCCTTTGTCAACATGTCCCTTCCTCTCTGTGTTTTCCTCAGAAGACCTCTTTCTCAGAATTAAAAGTTGTTTCCAGTTGTCCTCTTTATTTTTTAGCATTTTATATAAATATATATTTGTCCTCCTTATTATTTTGTTTTTATTTTGGGGGAGAAGCCATACCATTTTGAAATATATTTGTTTGATGAGAGTGTTTCAATTGTTAGAGGATTTGGAAAAGATCCCATTTCTTTTTTTCTGAGTCTTGAGGCCCAGTTATTAAAAATGAGGTTGTAGCCCCTTTGACACAGTTTTTTTTTTAAGGAGTCAGGCTGACAAAGCCCCATAATATGAAATATTGAGAGCTGTTGATTTTCATGGGCTTAAGCTAGAGCTGATGGCATTCACTGCCCTGCAGGACGGGTCCTGTGTTTTCTCTCATAAAGCTCTAACTCCCACTTAAAATTTTATTTTTAGCTCTTGGAAGAAGTATGGCTGGAAAATCCAAATATTACAATGATGCCTCAGGTTTTATTCACTAAATCTAAATTGGTTGGATAGATTGAAAATTTCACAAGAACAATGGTGCATTTTTTTCCTGGTCCTCAAAAAAACATATTGAAAGCCACCACCATATGCCTGAAAAGTTTCACCACAAAGGGGAGCTCAGATGTTTTGGGGCAGGAGGGATTCCTGGTCAATGGGTTGCTCACTCAAAATGGAAAGGCTGACTCAATGAGTGGGCAGGTTTATAGCTACTTTTGAAGAAGGGAGGAAAGTTTTTATTCATGATCTGTGGTTTTTCGAGATAAAATAGTGATAGTTTCAGTGGGGTTACTCCTTCAATCCAAGCTCTGTCACTTTTAATCTGAGCTCTCCCCACATTTTTCCTTCCCTTCCTCAGCTTCTTTTCATACAAAACCAGTTAAACTGGCCCTATGTGGTGGCTGGTAGGCCTGCCTGAGAAGATTTCCCTGGAAATTAAGTATTTTTTAACACCACCAGTATAAAAATGGTGGTGGTGAAGTGAAACTGTGGCATCAGGTTGCTGGGGCTTGTGTTGGTTGATGAGCAGCTCCACCAAGCATGCTCAGCTGTTAGCAGGGTGATTTGTGCTGCCTGTGGAAAAGACAACCTGATTGATGCTGGTGAAGTATTTGGAAGCTGTAATGCTGTCCATGGGTGGGTTCCTCCTGCTCCAGGCAGCAGGAAGGCTGAGCCTGCCATGCCCTTTGGTCTTCCCCCTGCCACATGTGCAGTGCAGCCTGGTTTGCCTCCTCCTCAGCTCTGCAACGTCTCAGGAGCAGCACACATGGGGCACACGGATGAAATGGGCAGTGAAGCCACAGGGGATGGATTGGCCAACACTTTGTACACTGCAGTACCCTGACACTGTATTCGTGTAACGTTGCTCTTTTTTGTGTTCCCAGATAACCAAGTTGAAAATTGACAGCAACCCTTTTGCTAAAGGATTCCGTGACTCTTCCAGACTCACTGATATCGAGAGGTAATGGGGACTTTCTGTTTACGTTCCATGCAGATAAGATAAAGAGAAGAGAGAGTTTGTAGGAAAAGCATCCTTTCAACTCCTGAGAACCTGTGCATTTTAATGTTATCTTGCTGCATATAGTAAGACTCCTCCACATCCTTTAAAAATACTTATAAACTTTATGAAGAAAGAGCTGTTTTGAGTTTTGACATCTGTTCCAGTTGGGGCCAATATATTTGTCTTCCTCAGGGGGCTTCTCGAAGGGGGAAGAGGGTCAGTTTTACAACTTCAGAATGAAAAGCTTTTCTTTCTTATCATGCCATTTAATCCTATTGAGAGCTGTGAATTGGGTCAATGGGAAACAAGGGCAGTGGTCCTGTGAAAAACATCTTTACAGCTCCCCACTGCTCAACATAGTGGAAAAGAGAGAGGGGAGATCCCAAAATTCACTTCAGCAGTCCCAGACACCAAATTGGCAATTACTGCCATCAGGAAGACTCCCATAACTCCCACTCTGACAACAAAGATGCCATTTTTGTTTCACCAAAGTTGTATTACAAGCTGCATCAGGGGAAAGCTTTATCTGGAAACTGTTCTGTGTGTGTACAGCTCATTACAAGCAACTGCTGCCATAGGGACAGAAGCATTAACCCACAGCTGAGTTAGGAAATAAACTTCAATCTCTTGGTAGTTTTCCAGCACGTCACATTTTTATGGTGTCGTGTCAAATAACTTGGCAAATGAAGCAAATTAAGCTGCTTGTGTCCTTTAAGCTGGAAGAGAACTCGATGGAGATGGATACAGCACATCCAATTTTTCCTATGAGCACACAATCATGAAAGAAAGTTTGGAGAGGCCAAAACCCTCCAGGCTCCTATGTGGAGATATCCAGATGTATCTGTGAATCATTTTTCACAGGTGCATGCAGGGGACAAACTGCTCAGTGAAGTCATAGCAACAGAGCTAGAGAAAGTCTTTACAGCAGTTCAAAAGTACATCCATCTAAGCAGGCCCATGGATGGAAAATAGGGGTATCGTTTACACCTTAGTAGAGACTGGATCATAAGTGATCTGTCAAGTAAATGGGTAAAAGAACAATGATTTGTGGAAAGATAGCTTATAGGCTGCAGTGCACACTTGCAAAGTTGTTGAAAATTGTTTTTTAAGTGAAAGCCTTCATTGAAAATGAAAACAAACAAACAAGGCAAATTTAATAAAATAGCATGGCCTGCTGTATTGAGAAAATACTCAGGTAAACAAGATCCAAAGCTCAGGTTAGTATGCAATAAATAGTAAAGGAAGGACCTGTCAGAAGAGGTTTCCTTGTTTTACAGACAAGAGACATCTAACAACACAGCTTTGCAAGGGTGGAAAGAGTCTGAACAGATAAGCTGGGAGGAAAACTTAGTTACCTCTGTGCAGATGAACTGACTATCGTGGTGCTGGATATGAGGGGAATTTTTCCAGAGGACATCTTATTATAACAGCACATGGCATGGAGTCAGAAATGCTGAGCATAAGCTGCAGTGCCCTTTTGTTTATTGATAAGTGTAAGAATAGAGCCTGAGACAGGCAGCCGAGCCCAGGCACAAATGTTGCCACAAAAGATAAGGCAGACAAATGTGAAGCCTACAATAAATACAAGAAACAGACTGTGAAAACTATTAAACTTACCTTAAAACTCTGGATTTGAGAGCCCAGGTTTGGGTGAGGTCTGATTTTTGACTTAAATTAGAAAGCTTAGCCCTGATTACTACTACAATATTATTTAAAAATTCAAAACCTGCTGCACAACACATCAAGTCATGAGATAACAAAAGTGTAACAGGCAAGTGGGCTGGTAAGAGAGTGTTTGAGAATTGCCTAAGTCAAACAAATGGTGCAGAAATATTAAGGGGTTTATTCAGTTCTGCCACTAAAATACTCAGGCGCATGAAGATATCATTCTCTAAGTTCCCACTGGTTCTCTAGATTTTCTTAGCACCAGAAAAATCACTTAAAATCCAAAACAAAGCAAAGGAAATAGCAAAATAAATGATAATAGGAAGAAAGGCAACAGAAAGAATTTCTTATTTGATGTCCATTGCAGCATTAATTGCAAATAGGTGAATCTTGAATAGCACAGCATGACTCTTGCTCAGTCTAATTGGAAACTATAAGATCACTGCTGGAGAAAAATACTTATTTTCCAGGGAAAAGACTGTGAAGGCCAAAACACACTTGCACAGCTCTTGAAAATTGACTAGTTCTCTAGAAGCTGTGAAAATACTTTCCCTGCACTGCTCCCTCAGCAGGCACGCACTCAGCACATGTGTGTGTGTAATCTACAGTGTGGCATGGTGATCCTAATGGCCTCCTGTAAAGCATCCCATGATGTTGGGGCCAAGAGAGCACTCATTTATCCCGAGTTCTAGCTTTTCCAAATGACCTAAGTAGTGTGAAAGCACACAGAGCTTTGTATTTCATTTCCAAGTATTTAAGCCTGCTTTTTCCTAAACAGCCTTTGGGGAGGGAAACAAATCAGATCAATTGATCTTTAGAGACCCAAAGAAATTAAATTAGTCTGTAGTCAGTTACTGCACTAAACCATCCAGTAATTGGATTGCTTCTTGTAACTGATTGAAAACAGCCTCTATCTGTAACAATATAGGGAGCTTTTCTTTATAGTAGATCTGAGAGAAAAACACATCTTTTTATGACATGATGACAGAAATTGCACTTTTTTAACCTAATTGAATATGATTTTATAAATATGTGACTTTAACGATTTCAGGCTTCCCATTCTAGATTTACGATCCTTATGTAAGAAATTCAAGCTGCAAATGCCTCTAGGATTAAATCTGTTGGCATTGTATGTGTTGGAGCTGAAATAATATATATAAAAGTAGTGAAATTTACACAGCAGTAGAGGAGATAGGCAACAGCAATGTTTTTGAAATGCCCTGTGTCTTCTTTTGTTCCTATCATAGAATGGTTTCCTTGTACTCATAGCTATATGTAAGTCTTTTAACTATCAAAAGAAATCTTTTGGTGAGTTTGGTATATACTGAACTTTTTGTAGGATGCAAGGTTCCCATCACAATCAACCCTTTCCCTATATTACTTGTGATCTATTTATAGCAATGTGGCAGACTTTATCTGGGGCTACTGGGATTTAGATAAGTTTCTGACTCACCTTTTGATCTTTTTACGTGGTATTTACATCTCCTCTACTATAAAACGGCTCCCACTGGGTTGTGAATGAAAAAATTGAACATTTAGCAGCAATTACCAGAATGTGGAGCTTAGCATACTGTGGTGCTGACTATGGGATGCCAAATTGAGTAATGAGGCATTTCTGCTAAAGAAAAAACTGTCACAGGCATAAAGGATGCAGAGGCAGAACCCAACAGATTAATTTTTTTTCATTTGAGTCTGAATTATCTTTTGAGTTGTTGTGAAGAATTAGCCTGTTAAAAATAAATAGATAAATAAAACCATCATACCATTCAAAAAGTCCAGTGAAAAAGGTGATAATTTCAAGAGCAGGAGCCAAGTATGTGATAGGCAAGTTTAGGGTGTAGATTTTTACTATTTAAGGAGAGAGTTAAATGAGTATACCCATCTGCACAAGTCCAATAATTCTTCTGGGATACTTCAAGAGGAAATATGGAAAAGTATGGTTGCATGCCCAAGTAATTTTAGGTAGAGAAGGGAAGGATGGGGGGTGGGGAAGTTAGAGAGCAACATCCCAACTGGATTTGCATGGTAATAAAATTCCAGACTTTCCCCTGAGGAGCTTCATCTCTGAGATGTGGAAATACATCACACTGGCTTCCAAGGCTGTAAGCAAAGTTCATGCTAATGCCTGGATAGGGGCACTTCCCTGCTGCAGGATCAGCGATGGGCTGAGCGCAGCCATCCTCTCTCCCAGCCCTTCCCTGCTCGCCCCACTGAGCTGCCTTCTTCCCCATTCCTGTTGCCTGTTGCTGGTCTGGAAGAAGAACTTCCCAGACCCTTGAAAGCCTCCTGCCAACAGCCAGAAACAAATACAGGCTCTATGACCTACCCCCACACCCATGGTTAAGTAGGGCTTTGTCATAATTCTCCAATAAGTCAAACTGCCAGCTGATCCTTTATTCTCAGCCAGCTGCCAGTCTGTGAATGTCAGCAACCAGCCATGAGATATCATCCCTGATGTTTGGGTTCAGACAAGAAAAGAAGTCCTGAATTTAGGGAGAAATGCCAAGGACTCTGGCATAAACACCTTGGTTCCTAGTGCCAGTATTCCAGATGCCAGTATTCCAGCAGCCTTCAGCTGCTGCTCCAGATAGGTGGGTGGATTGTCTCTATTTTCTGCATCATCCCTTCCAGAACACTGCATCTGGCTTGGATGCCTTAGTAAATCTTGAAAACACTACCTGCCTATTTAAACACCTGAATTATTCCCTTCAAATCTGGTTCATCTGACTCTGTTTGTTGTTAGCCAGGCAACTGTTCCTTTTCACCCAGCAGAAAGCCCCCCTGTGCCACTTAAAATCCTCTTTAGTTCCCAAGTTTTTGAACACTCATACTCTGGCTCATTTTCCACTTGGGTGTTCTGTTATCTATCTCCTTACTTATGCAAAATGGTATAAAAATATTGTTCTGGTTGTTTCCCCTCACTTCATGCAGATGTAGTGTGGGCATAACAGGTGGGGATGATGTCAAGTCAGATTTATGGTTTCCACCCCAGAGAAATTTTTCCAGATACTTCCCCCTACAATTTCATAGGACTTCTCTGTACTCACCTCTCATCATTTGGTTACAGTCAGAAAGAAATGGTTGCTCCACTGGGTGAAGTGGAGATCCATGGGGCTGGCTATGTAAGATAGTTTTCTCATTTTTATTTGCAATTGAGAGAAGTTGTGTGAGTGTATTGATAACTTCATGCCCCTTCTTCATAAATGTCATTACTTTTTCCATGCCATGGCTTCAGCTAGGCTTTGTCATATCCATGCATATTTCAGCTCACCTACAACTGCTGGATTTTTACTGAGAGGGTGACAGTAAACATTGTGGAGCTACACTTGTTCTTCTACAATCATCAAACCCTACATTTTTCCTAATTTAAGACTCATTTCCCTTCTTTCCTGTATAAATTCTTGCAGTAATGCATCCATCCAACACTTGCCCAGCAGTTTTGACTCTGTGTGAAAGGGTTTTGCAGCTCTGGATGAGTTTTTGGGCCACTTCACATGAGCTACTGTAGCCTGTAGGCCTTTTTTTGTCCCTGGTTGGCTCTGTTCTAAACTAAGCAGTGGAACAGAACTACTTTGTTGTGCTCAAGGATTTGGTCCATACCATGAACCATCCACAACCTGAACTATGTTCCTGTGGTCAGCCTCCGTCTACCAGTAAGAGCAAGTATATGTAGATAATTAATACGTCTGTATGTTTGTGCCTATGTAAAGTAGCGAATAAAAGCCAGAGGGACATAAAGGCTGAGTGATATCTGAACAGTGGTTCTGACAACATAAATTGTTCATCTGTAGCTGCTGTTACAGAAATCTACTTGCTCTTCCTGCTATGTTGTTTTGGTTTTTCAGGAGGTGAGTGGTTTTTGTCGGTTTTTTGGGGGGAGTTTTATTCTTTGGTTGGGTTATTTTGTTGGGGTTTTTTTGTGGGTTTTTTTTTTTTTTTTAGAGACTTGTTTTTAGCACTTGTGTCTTGGACAAATAAGTCATCTTTTCCCTTAAAAAAAAGTCCTATTACAGTGTGACTTCCGACAAGTTTATTTTTGTGCCTTCTCAGCCCATTTATTCCATCTGTCTTCACCTCACCTCACTTCTGACATCTTCTGTTATCTGGGCTTTCTTCCAAACATACTAACTGGCAGCTACAAAAAAAAGGAAACCTTTGAAATGCAGAACTAAAGAAGTCATTCAGGCTGCAAACTGATAATTCATACACTTTATATCCTGTTCTGTTCTGTATTTTTCTTTTTGTTGGAATGGTCAAGCAAAACGCGATTGTCAGTTTTACTATTTTACTATTTTCCTCCTTTTTTTTATTTATTTTTTTTAATTTACATTGCCTTTCCTTTCAAAGAACAAGGAAAAAAAAGTAGAAAAAAGCAAACCCCATGACACCAGGAACAGGGAGCAGATTCTGGGAATATCCTTACCTTTCTGCATACCTAGCCCTTGGATAGCAAGGGGTAAAAAAAAAAGAAGTTAATAATAAGAGGCTTCTCAGCTCTGCTCTGGATTTTTTACCTCTTGTAGTCATTCTTGAAACAGTAGTTGTGCAGAAGACATAAATTCAGAGTGCCTGGCTCAGCCACTTGCTCTTTCTCACCACAGCTTGACTTTAGTATGTTGTCTTCAAAGAAGATTGATCCTGGCTCCCACTGGAAGGGATGGCTGCCCCTTACATCAAACTTCACCCTCTTTGTAGCCATGGTATAGATCTGAGATAGATACTGGATGCCCTGGTATCCAGCAAGCTACTTCTGAATCAGCGTTCTTGACACCTTCACCAACACTAAATATATTGTCTTAAGCATTTTTGTCCCAAAGGGAGAAGGTAGGCTTCCCATCTCCATCTCCTTTCTGCCAAATTCAGAATCAGGGTTGTGGTGATCACCAGGCTGCTGTGCATGCACAGCTGAAGTAGAGTCATAGCAAAAGGAGCAGAAAAAATTACATCAGAGATGCCTGCTCCCACCTCCAAAGAAGCCCTGTTCTTTCATCTTGATTAAAGATCCTGTTCAGGGTAATCTGGGACTTTATCATCTCCTGAGAGAATTTCTGTAATCTGGGTTGACAGCAAAAGAAAGTGAGCACCCTCACACAGAGCCTCAGCTACTTACCAAGCCAACTCTCTTCTCTGCCCTCTCCTAGCTCAAATCCATGGCAAATCTTGGGTTTGGGCTGTAAAGTGTTAGTGAATCATTTGTCAGTAACATCAGGATTTTTCCCATCTTTTGGTCCTTCGAGGCTACTCTGTACATCCAGGGCACTGTACATGCACCATACAGGGCACTGTTAGCTAAACAAGGCCAAAGACTCAGCTTGGAACTCTGTGACACAAAGCATCCCTAACCAGAAGTTTCGTTTTAGAATCAGCTGCCAGCAGAGGCAAGAGTGAAAAGTTTAATCAAGAGGTTAGAACCTGCAGAATAGCAAGATATTCCCTGTGCACCCTAAACCCTTTCTAATTGATGAGTTCTTTCAGCCTTTCACATGCCTTGATTTCAGGTTCAAATTTTGCTGTTTTATTTCTTGGACAAAGGAGACAAGTGCTTCATTCATAATAAGGTTTATTGACAGGGCTGGGCTCAAAGTGTGGTTCTGTTGGAATGCAGATTATTGGGATCAACCAGAGCTCCTTTTCCTATTACCTCTCTTCACATTTGTCCTTTCTTAGCATCTTCTCTGTGGGTGTGCTTGCCAATATGAGCTTAGTTTTCTCCTTTCCATTTGGCACATGGATCCTTTTCCTCAAGAAGCTCAGTCCCTAACTTGCTCTTCTCCAGCCTGTCATCTCCTACTATTATCCAGTTGTTGTACACCGTGCAGAACTTAATCATAGTAATATATTGTGTGTATGGGCATGCTTTTCCCTCCTCTGTGTATTTCCAAGATATCTGTGAGTTGAAGAACAGCATGGAAGACTGAACTTGTTGGTAGACCACACAAAAACATTTGACAGAAAGAAGACATCTTTCCTTTATTCAATTGGCAGCTTGTGATCTCTCTCAGAACAAGGTTTAATGCTAATTTATTGCTAATAGAAGAAACTGTGGAGTTCTTAGATGCATTAAAAATTGTTAGGTCCCAGTATAAGATAACAAGTCTCTGATCTCAAACAAAGAAACAGGACAGAAGTTGAGTATTGAGTTACTGGAAGTCACTTTGTTCCTCAGATAACATGTTTACTGTGGAACAATGCTGAAAAATTAGCAAAGACAGCTTTAAAAAACCCTCCACCATATTCTTCACTTGCTATTTTTTGAAATTAAGCATAGAATCATAAAGAAGCAAATATTAATTTATGATTCAGTAATTTATAAAATTATTTCCATAAATCCTTGAAACCACATTGAAATATCTGATGTTGCATACAAAACTAAAAAGCCAGAGGTAATAATGTATTTCCCTTTTAGTAGTGTTTGTGTAATATTTTGGGATTTGAAAAAAATGTATTTTATTAATCTACTCTCCAGAGCACCATATTTGGGATAACCTAAAGGGTTCATACTTCCATAAGGAGAATTTTCAGAAATATTTTGAGATTTAAGTCCTTTTGTACCCAGTGGAAACAAGGATATAAGAAGGAATCTGTATTCCAGATTGCCAGCTTTGCTCCTGCATTTTGAACTAGATTTCACAGGCACTTAAGTCTTGTTGTTAAAGTTTTGCTTCCTCCTACGTCTCTGTGCTGGAGTCAAGTCCTGAGGCACCTCTGTCTTTAAAGGGTGGAGTAGGTTAGTCTCCTCTTTCCAACCTATGTGGGAAAATCCAAATATTTTTATAGGTTAAATGAATTGCAACTGCTCTCTTCTTTATCCAGACTCCAAGTGGTGTTCTCTGAGGATGGAATATTGCAGCATGGTGCAGAGGGCACCACACCCTTTTCCTTTGAAACACAAGGGGAAGGAAAGGCTTCTGCTCTTGTTTTCCTAAGTAGAAGAAACAGTGCTTGGAGGATAACTCAGAGATATGCCTTTTGAGTGGAGAAAATACACCGCTTCTTTTTTTTTCTCCTGTTTCCTTTTGCACACTTAGGTGCACTCAGCCTTTTGCATTTTGTAAGTCTGTTTGGAGGTTTATATGTGTTGTATGTGGAAAGAAGAGGAGCCACCTGGAGACTGTGGGGGCAGGTGCCTAAATTCTGGTGTGAATCTCAATGCTTTGCACTCAGGGTGAGAGTCACAGCCTCAACCTCTAAAACGAAAATTCAGTAGGTGTTTTGTGATTATAGCATAAACAACCAACGTGGTTAGTCAAGATAAGCTCATACAGTTTTGAATATTAAATCTCAGCTGCACAAGAGGACTGTGAGATTAGTTGCTTTCCCTGATCCAAGTTTCCACATTCCCTCTGCCATAAAAACCTTTGCCTCTTGTGCCGATGAATGAGATTAATCTTCCAAAACCTTTTGCATACTATCTGCAACACTACATCATAAAATAAATAAATAAACCTACCACATAGTTCCCTGGTTTCAAACTTTGCAGATTCAGGGTTCACTAAGAAGTCATCTCTCTTTTTCCTTTAAAAGAAGACAACCATATAGAATAATAGAGTTCTCTGTCTAGCATACAAACCCATCTGGAAAGAATTTAGTCTGCAATAATTGTGGGCATTTGATTTAGCTTTAAATCCCTGTAGGTAATTCAAATGTAAATTTATTGGGGTGAGTTTATCCCCAAGCTGCCATTGGATCCAATGTTTTAGAGGTGAAATTGGCCCACTGTGCTAAAACTACAGCCTGCATTGTTTCTGTTGCATCAGGATATTATTATGTGCTGTAATATCTGCTGTTATAAGCAGACCCTTACTAGAAATAAAGTCAATAGAGACAATACAGACAATCACCTGTATTAAATTTATTTTTCAGACCTTGATGGACTAGTAATTCCTAGATTCTGAATATGTTTATATATCAGTATCTAAATCACTCAGAAAACACCGGTCTAATTTGTTATTCTGTTATGCTGTACTCATATGAAATAGCCCTTTTGGTCAAGTAAAACTCTATGCATTTCACATTCTGCTTCAGAAGAAAGTCTAATGTTTCAAGAGGCATTCAGCACATAATGTAAACAATGCCATCTGTCTTTTTCTTCGGAAAATCTTCTTCAAGATAGCCCTGATATGCCTACTGTTTTCAATCACTTAAAAGGCAGTAATCCAATTATATCATCCTCTATGTAGGAACTGCCATTGCTTTCAGTCCATTTCCAATCCTGACACAAGTAAATCACTTTGATAAGATCCTCTTTTTATTTATTTTTTTCTGAGGAGACTAGCATAAGTAATGATGCCAGTGATAGACCAAGGACAAAATGACCATAATGGACTTTCTGTAGGAAAGGAAAACATGTGCCACTGTGATTTATCATGTTACTCGAAAAATATTTTTCCTTGGAATTTCTGAAACAGGAGCACTCTCTAAGCAAAGGGCATTAGCAAGTATGAATGGACAAATGGTAAATTCAGACAAAACATTCATCAAGTAGCAAATTTAAACAACTATTGCTACTTAGATTTCTTAAACAGGAACAGAAGGTCAAAGTCATTTTGGAAATGTGCCCAGGTCATTTTCATCTTTGGTATAATGCCACCTACTTACATGGAAATGCGCTTGGTATGTGTAAGGTTGGATCTTCCTTACAAACTACTAAGGCTTATCGTGCAGATACGCCTTCCTTCTATTTAAAAATGGTTTGGGAGACTTCAGTGATTTGTGCTACCAGCAAGGCAGGGGCCTGGCAGACACGTCTAACCTCCCAGAATAGACGTGGCACGAGATCAGTAGTATCTGCAGACTTCCTGCTACAAACTGCCCTCCACTGTGATGCTGAGAGCATAGTCAGAGCTGAGTTGTCTCTGGACACACCTATCTTTGCCCCTGCTTTCAGGAAAAGGGGAAAGCAGAAAATGAGGTGGTCATGTGTGATGCAAAAGCTTGTTTGAAAGGAGCTGGACCACAGGTGTCTCTTTGAACCCAGACTCATCACTCAGCACAAATAACTGCAGAGTTTGCATTTTCAAATTTATGAAGAGTGCTGGTCTGATAGTCACTGTCTGAGACCACATCCAGGAAGCACAGTAGGAAGTTCACTCTGCTGAAGAAACTGGTAAGTGGTGATCTGCAATATGAAAAAAATGCAGGCCAAATCTGGCTTTTCCAATGTCATGCTATGAGGTAAGTCTTTTGTTAAGTAACTTTGGAGAGCCTGTGTGAGAAAGCTCTGATCTGGACAGAAAAAGGCATTGTATTTACCTGAACAAAAAAGTTTGCTGTTTGGGATGGTATTGATACATTAGGTTGCTTCCTTTTACAGGGAAAGTGTGGAGAGTCTTATCCAAAAGCATTCCTATGCTCGATCCCCGATTCGGACCTATGGAGGAGAAGATGATCTTGGAGATGACAGCCAGGCAACACAAAGCAGAGGTAGGAAACTGTGTTCATGATGTAAACTGGGGTGACTCAGTTATGCTTGAGAAAAGCAGGACCACGGGCACTACCGTGGTACTCTAAAGCATTTCTCTGGTGTGTCTCTCTGCCATGCAGTCATATAATGAACTTTTGCCTCTTTGGGACATCTGATGTGCCCACAGCACTGGTGTGGGTGGTTCAATTCAGGAGGCCATTCTAGAGACAGCCATATAATCCTTGCCATCAGGAGAGAATTAGTTCTGCTTCCTCTTCAAGATATCTGCAAACCAGAAAACTTCATTACTGAGAACTACTTCATTCCTGAGAACAAGTTAACACTCTCCATCTCTTGGCAGAACTTACTAGCTGGGCTCCACACCACTTGTAAAGCACCATGTTAATGTGCCACTTGCTGCCCCTCCAGGCTCCTGTGAACAGAGGACTTAGTCCTAACCATCTTCAACCCACTTGTGGTTAACCCGCTTTGCTTACTCAGGAAGAAAATTTGTTAGCTCCCTGAAAAATTGATGTTTAATTGTTATCTGTTAGTCTCTTAAAGGTGCTGTTCCTGCTGAAGCAATTAGCCCCAAATGCTTTATTAAACACCTTGTCTGCATTAGCAGTAGCAAAAGTAGTAACAAGACAGACTTGATCTGTGCGAGGATACTTACTGGAGAAATTGCATCTGTCACAATTAACCACTGGAAATAGATCTCAAACCCTTCCTGTAGGATTGCTGACTGGCAAAAACTTGTCTTGCATTATAGTTTGCACGTTGACTTTGTGACCTGCCTGATATGCCACAGCCACTTGAGGTAAAGCAGTTCTATCTGTCTTCCGACTGGCAGTGCCCTTGTCTTGTCCTCTAACTTCATACAGTGCTGCTAAGATAACAGCATTCTTTCTGGTCATGAGCTCTGTGGACTTGTGCAGGGAAAACACACTTATTTTTAACCATGACTTGCTCTTCAGCAAATGTGATTAGGTGGGCTTGTTTTTACACATCTATTCTAAGAGCAGGTCCTTAGATTATGGAGTTTCTCAAGCAAGTTCACCTGCTATGATGCCATCCTTTCACACAGTTCTGGGGAATTACCTTGCTTCATGTCACCTTAGATCCTAGGCCAGCTGTTGTTGAAGACAGTATTAAATTTTCCATTGCTGGAAGTGCTCAGAGCAAAGCACGTTCTCTTCAAGAATTAAATTTCTCCCTAGTATGATGTCCTCCCTTGGGAGTGACAAAATGAATCAGGTGAACCTCAGTATGAGAGCTGGCCATTAAATCTCTTCAGAAGAGAGTCCTTAGAAAGGTGTCATGGGGGATATTCTACTTTATGACAATTAATTTTCTGTGTAATAAAAGGGTACAGTTCTGCATTTGCTCGCAATATGGCAAACGAGTAAGTGAGGAAAATTGTGAATCACGGCGAAGAACTTTTTTCTAATCTGGGAGCCATATGCTACATGGGACGTGAATGTTCTGGGCAACCAGAGACATGCACAGAAGGTAAATCATACTGCTCTTACACATGAGTAACTGGTACTGCCTTTGCTCTCTCTTTAGGTCTAGTGTCCTTAAATTAGGAAAAATCCTCCAAGATACAAGGAGAGAAAAAATGTTCTTATTGGAATGCCATAGATATTTTCATTTCTGCCAATGAATTTTAAAATTACCTTGCATGCAAAACTGGTGGATGTTCCCCCACAAAAATAAGAGTTGAGAGCCAAGTACATATGCATTGCTGGGTGGTGTGTGTTATAAGCTCTTTGAGACCTTGATTTCCTCAGAAGTACTAATTCCCTTGGTGGTGGCAAAAGTGGTATGTGGAGTACTAAGCTGCAATTAGAGACCAAATCAGCTGGAGCAGGAAAGGATGCTTGAGGAAGTTCCTTGTGAAAATCATTGGACAGTTAGTGTTGGAAGGGACTGTTAAAGGTCATGTAGTGCAGCCCCCCTTCTGTGAGTAGGGACATCTTCAACTAGATCAGGAGCCCCATCCAACTTGACCTTGCATATTTCATGGAATGGGACATCCAGCCCCTCTCTGGGCAGCCTGTGTTTCACCAACCGGTGTTTCACCACCCTCACAGTAAAAAATTTCTTTCCTATATCTAGTCTAAATCTATCCACTTTTACTTTAAAGCCCTTTCTTGTGACAGATCATGGTAAAAGATTTGTTCCCAGCTTTCTCATAGGCCTGCTTTAAGCACTGACAGGCTGCAATTAGGTGTCCCAAAAGTCTGCTCTTCTCAAGACTTCACAAGCCCAATTCTCTAAGCCTTTCCTTATAGGAGAAATGTTCCAGCCCTACAATCATTTCACAGTCATTCATAAGAAAGAATCACATACCTTATTCTGCATAAAACAAAAGAATTAAATATCAGTGATAGGCTTGGTAATTACCTAGGCACCCTCCCAGAGCATTCTCTGCTCAGCAAATTTCAGCCATCCAAAGATGGAAGCAGCTAACCTACTGTACAAGATGTCTAATTCCAAAGGAACTAACTAATAGGAAATATATAAATTCAATGGAAACTCTTTAATGCATAATTTCTCTGTGCCTACATCCACAGACATCCACAGGATTCATAGTAGCTACCTGAAAAGAGAGACAAATTAAAACCTTCTGGGCAAATCCACATTTGCACCCTGCTTTCCCTGTAGTGCAGCAATGCTCAGATACCCTCTGATTTTTCAAGGGTTTTGCTGTGGTCTGTGAGTAATGTGTCATATTTAGAGTTTGGCTCTGGATCCTAATTTCCCAGCAGTTAGGATTTGATTCAGCGGTAGGACCAGGATTTGGTTCAAGTTTATCTCCACTGCTAAATTGGCACAATTTATTTTTCCTGTTACTGGGCTGTTTTACTTGTTTCCTTAAGCAGAGGAAAAATAATTCATGGCTTGAGGATATATCCCGTAAGAGATTTATGATTTTTTTTTTAAAAACCCCAACAATATACATTTTTTATTTCTGTTGTTTTTTGCTTATAGTTTGGTTTAAGTATGTGGCTATGATTGGTTACTTTACTGAATTCCAGTAAGTTTTCCTTGATGGATAAACGTCTTCATATGTTTTCATTCTACAGTTTGGATGAACCTCCCTTCTTGAATTAGATTTATGAAACTAGCACCTGTTACAAAATTTTTTGTCTCAGAATGTTTTGCAATACTGAATAGAAATTCTATTTTATCAAATCCTCTTTCCAACAAATTTATTTTCTAAAGTAAGAAAGCTGGTCAAGTAAGAAAATACATAAGAGACAAGAGGTAAATTATAATTTAAAGAGGAATACAATGAGTTTATTTATAGCATTTTGTTGTAGTTCCCATTTCTAGAAATCAGACATATGATGATGACCAGATGCATATAGGAACAACAGAGATGAAGGACAACACAGTCATCAGATTATTTGAAAATGACCATGTGTAATTATCCAAACGAATTATTGTTTCTCCAAAATTTTACTGTCAACATATGTAATTAGTTCTAATTTTAGGAAATCATTTTTCTTTTTTTTTTAATGATTCTTCAATCTTCAGGAAACCCAAAGTATTTTAAAGAGTTGGTAGATTTGTGGAAATAGGTTTTGAAACTTTTCAAATTTAAGTCCAAACCCAACACAAAATGACAAACACAACACTAACATTTGATCAAAAGTAGATAATTACCTTCAGAGCAAGTTCTGCACCTCTTACTATGAATTAGCACTGGTGCTCTTTATTAGAGTACTATACACAGTGGGAAAAACAACAAATACTTTGACATTTATGTTTTTAGGATTTCTTGCTCTATATTCTGGAAAGAATCAGGTTGACTGGAAAGATGTAGTAATGACAGGTTTTACTGGGTTTTAAAAAAAGGGAAAACGTGTAGAGCAAATTACATTTTTCTGCATTTTTGCCACACTGAAATTTTGGGAAAAAACACCAAAACAACAGTTCTACTAAGGATCTGATGTAAAAATCTACAAGAATGTCTTCAAAACAGGGATGTAATACAGTGAACTTCCCTGTGAGAGGAGATATTTCAGTGTTTAGCACAGCATTACAAGGTGCTTCAGCGTTTAATATCTAAAATGTTCAATGTGCAAAGCTGATTTTACTGTTGAAACCACTGCAACCAGCTTCTGAAAATGGATATTTGTCTAAGACGTAGTGATAAAGGACAGCAACCAGCAAATAACATTTTAAAGACTGAAGTATATGGGAAGTATTTCCAATGACAATTGGTCATTGAAACCTGGCTTGCTGTGAAGGACTCATTTCCTCCCTTTTCGCTACTTTACCAGCTTTGTGTGCCAATGTTAGGTATTCTTTCTCTTTGCTTGCAGGGTCAGCCTTCACAACATCTGATAACCTGTCCCTCAGTTCCTGGGTTTCCTCTTCAACCAGTTTCCCAGGATTTCAGCATCCACAGTCTTTGAGTGCCCTGGGTACCAGCACTGCATCCATAGCTACACCCATTCCTCACCCGATCCAAGGATCTCTGCCTCCCTACAGCCGCCTGGGAATGCCTCTTACACCCTCTGCTATAGCCAGCTCCATGCAAGGTAGCGGCCCCACTTTCCCATCCTTCCACATGCCAAGGTACCACCATTATTTTCAGCAGGGTCCTTATGCAGCTATCCAAGGACTGCGTCACTCTTCAGCAGTGATGACACCGTTTGTATGAGTGACGTGCGGCAAGAGGAACACGAGATTTTAAATGTGCAAGTTTGCTATGACAAAATACAAGGGACCTTCCTGAAAGGCCTGTGGCAGGACTGCTGAACTCATGACAAACCAGCTAAGAAAATGCATTGTGGATACAGATTCCTCTCTTGAGGGATCACAAGAAGAGAGCACGCAGCTTGGAGCTGCTCACAGATCTATGTGTAACACAGCCAAAATGGATCCCAAAGTCCCCAGGATCTTTGGTCACCTGCAGCTTGTTCCAAAGGTGCATTATACGTAGTGGAAAGAGATTATCTTTAAGCAGCAGTGTACAAACTAATTGGTCTAAAGGTCTTTTTTCATATACTAGATGAATTCTAGAAAAGGCAATACTCTTACTCATCTTCATCTCTTCTTGTGACTGATGAGCATCTAAACAGAATAATGTATTGCTATAACTTTGAGCATGTTTTAGGCTATCTCAGCATACATTTGCTGAAAACAGGACAAAGTGGAGAAGACCACTGTCCTTTTTAAGACTGGCATATATTCACCAAAACCAGTATTTCTTAGTTGCTACTATAATCACAAAGAGAACGTTATTAGTAAGTCTTTCTTTCTTTGTTTCTTTCACAAAACACTTATCGGTTCCAAAAAAAGAACTGTGTTACAGAACTGTAGTAGTAATAATGTATTCTGTCCTTCAGTCTAAAAGGAAGTTTGTCCTATATCCAAGGAGGAACAATTTAACTGTCGGTTAAGATATAATGAAGAAAAATTGTGATTTGTAAAAATCTGTTACTTAAACTTAGAAACCCAAGATTTCCAATTTTAAAGCAGTGCTTGTTGCTGTTGTGTGTACCACTGAAGACCTGTTTCCAGCTGCACATGTGTACCAAGTTACCCCAATTTCAGGCTAGATCAGCCTATAGACTCTCTGGATCAAACTATAATTAATGGACTGGTATGAGTGGCATTGAAGTATCTTTCCACTTGTTCTGATTTTGTTGGTTTTGGTCATGGCTGTTATTATACAAGGCATCACCTTGGCTAGGAAAATGAGGGTTGAACTACCAGTTTTTTCATGTGCCACTAGAATGGTGGAGTTACCTTGGGAAAATATCAGTACAGAACTTCACATGAAAGTTTTTTTAAATTCATGTCTGACTTTTTTTCAGTTAGTATTTGGAGCTCTCGTTCAAAATATTGTCCCCTTTTTCTAATATGTTGTGTCTGATGCCATGGAGGAGCTATAGAGGCATAAGAAAATAATGACCTTGTCTGCAGAGAGCTGGCAGGAATCCTTTGCACTACTGGAGAGTACCAGCGTTGGTATGTTTGGTTTTCTGTGTGGCAAGAGCTGGGATTCCAACTGTAAATAATAAGTTGACACAGAGTTTCTGTGTGAGTTGCATCCAAGCTATAGATGATAATACATCCACTGACAAAAGAGAACTAGCATATATAATTTCATATATTACAGATCTCTGTAGAGCTGGAACACAAAAGAGATTTATTGTCCTCTGCTTTTCACCATTCTGTATTGATGTTATATGGTAAAAAGCAGAGTGCAGTACACTGAATCACCTACTCCCATCTCTGCAAAGTGCAAGGCAAGGCATATGCATTCCACAGAAAAAGGCCACCATTATGTATTTTCTAGTAGCTAGATTGCATTTTCTAGAATGCAAAATCTTCTCAAGCAGGCCATTTCAATCACCTTTCCAACCAAGTTATCTGCAATATCACCGTAATTCCCCATTAATCGCTCTTGGACCTGCTGATGAAAACTGACCTGGGCCAATTTGCAACTCCTGTGCTCTGTATGTAAATAAAAATCAAAATTTATTTACAATTCAGACGTGCTAGAAGGAGTTCCATAAATTAATATAACAGGCCAAGCTCTGCAGTATTTAAATGACTCAGAATCAGACACTGAATTTGTCTTAGTGTACCCAACTATTAGATTTTGCTGTAGGTTATCAGATTCACAGGGAAAGTGCATGTTGCAAGACTGTGCCTACTTATAACAGGTTTTGAGATAAACCCCCTCTTTTTCAGGAAATTAGGTGATACTGACCCTACAAGAATGTAATTCTTCAAGTTACCATGACTCTACAGAAACATAAGAAGAGGTTTGGAAGAAAGTTTTCACTTGTTTGTCTTCTGTTAGAGTTGTACGAACACCCTAGGATGACATGCACTAAAGCCTGTGGGGAAATTCTGTTTCTTTTATCTGGTTCCTTCTGCGGCTTCATTAACTTATCTGGAGTTCAGGGGATACAGTTAGGTTCAGAACTCAAGCCAGCAGTTTTACTGCTGATACTTCCATCAGGAAAGGGTCAAGTGACTAGGCAACTTTTATATTACTCCAGAAACAACTTTGAAACATGTGGGCTGATTTAGGCATGGTCAACATGTGACATAAAGTCTGTTCATACATCACCTTCCTTCATTAACCAAATTCACAAAAACAAACTGCACAATCTTTTCAGCCCTGTCCCAGTCCCTGCTCTGAGAACACCAATATTTGGCATGCAGAAATGCCCCTTATACTGTCTCAGAGAAAATTCTCCAGGCTCTTTCTGGAGAATGAAACCAGATTTTGAAAACTTCATTTACAAAAAAATATTAAATGAAAGAAAAGGGCTTTCCACTACAAATGAAGTGTGATTCATATCTGAAATAACATGGTAGTAGGCTGTCTTGATATAAAAGCATGATAAAGCCAACACCTCTTCCAAATTCTCTCTGATGAATTTTGTATTACAGATGATGCAAATTATCTGTCAAAATCCACAGCTTGATTTTTCCAGTCAAACCAAGTCTCTCTCAGTGGGCTCATCCCTCCTTGTGCTTCTCTCTGATGGTTTAATTCCTTTGCAACAGAAACCCATTGGGTTGCCCACTAATGCGGAATCACAGGCAGATCACAAGCAAGGGAATGAAGGCAGCTTGTGACAGATTTCCCCAGGAACGAGATCAATAGGTATGTCCATAGTGAGGAATGTCCATTCCTTACTTCCTCTTCTTTGTCCTCACAGTCCTGCCTACCAAACCTGTTGCAGAGATTTGAGGTTAAAGGGATGAAGTTCACAGAGGCCACAGGATGTCCAGTGAAGAGGTCTTGCCACCTCACAATGTTTCTGCTCCATGTCCCTCTCACCTTCCTGTAGGCCTGGGGAAGCATGGGAGTGATTCCAGGAATGAAATTTCTACCCAACTGAAGTCAAATGGAAATTTATTGACTGTAATGGGGGCAGGATTTCATTTCACATTGTAATCTAAAAATAAAGTCTCGCAGTAGGAACAGTGACTTAAATGACAGCAACAGTATAGACACAGGAAAGATTAAAACCCAAAACAAATCAGCTTTAGCACTGACCTCACAACTGGAAGAAAATGAATGTGAATTTATAATTAATTGGTTAAAGAGTGAAATCACTTTTGCTAAAAAAAAAATTCATTATCTCCACCACTTTGACAATAGCCCAGTAATTTATTTAAGGAATTGCTGTACTGCTGTCAAAATTGCATCACTTTCAGGACAGAACATCTGTTGTTGGTAGATGGGCTAGGAATGCCAAAAATATAATCCAAAATTTATTTTCCAAATACAATTCACATTTTATATCCCATGAGAAGTGCTCTTCATCTTTATGAGCTTTTTTCTTGGCTCAGAAAAATGGAGCTGGTTTATGTTGTTTGATTTTGTTTGGGTTTTTTATATTTTTGGAGGGGAGAGTTGTTTGCCTTTTTCTAAGAAGAGTGGAGAGAACATGCCTGAATATGCTTTTCAAAGAGAATGATAAGATTTTACTTGGAAGTGTTCCAAGTATTTTTGTGTTTTTCCTGTATTACCGTTTTATCCATAGATTGTCAACACCCTCCAGTCTTTAATCCAGCAAAAGTATCCCGTATATTAACAAAACTGATTTGGATGTATTTGTCTGAATATTTTTTCTTCTACTTTTGGAGCCCTGAGAATCTAAACATAAACCCTCCCATTTTTAATTTATCTCTTTGGTTTGCAGCATTGCTTTGTATGGTCTGAGGCACTGTCAAAGACAGCAAATCAATGCCACTGGGTTTCAGTCATACTCTTCTGGGTCTAAACTGAATAACAAGCATAGACCAAGTAGATAAAGGTAGAGTTCCCAATGGAAATGCTTCTTCATGAGTCTAGGGACGGTAAGTGGTATGCTAACATGCTTGGTACCACAACCTTCAGAATGCAATTGCAGAATTTGTCACAGACAGTTTTACCCATGGAGGCCGGGACACTGCATCAACATGTACACGTGTAAGACGTTGCCATTTCCAACATCCAGCAAATACTAACTGAAAAGGAACCTTTTTTAACTGAAAAGCATTTGGGCTGGCAACTTGATTATATAGTACACACTCTTTATACAGAAATATATATATCAATGAAAATTTTCGTAAAAACTTGGGATAATTTCCAGAAATGTAAGTCAATATAAATTGTGGTAATTTACTCCTAGATAATGGTAAAAGCAACAGTGAGATGAGTGTAACACTTATGGCTTCTTGTCTCAAGGAAGCTGTGGCCACAGGGCATATACTCATCATCTGCAGGGGGATAACACTCACTGCAAAATTAATTTTGGTTTTAGTGAGATTTTATTCTCACAATTCTTTACAGAGCATTTCTGCTGCAGGAGATGTGGTTTCTTTACTAACCACCTACTTACTGCCCAGAGGATTTATGTATTACTCTGTAATCAAATGTCCTTGCATATAATCTCTAGATTATCAGATGACAACTTCTTTTTCTTTATTTTATCTTTTTAAGAGAAAACTAAGCAGTGAATTAAATAAGCTCTGAAATAACTTTTTATGATACTTTAAGGACAGAAAATACAGTTTGCTGTATTTTACCTTTAGCACATGTAAACAATCTTTTTAATTGTACCTTCAGAAACATGAGGAAAAATTTGGTTTAAAAATAAGGAAGGTAAAAGAACTGGATGTAGCCTCTTTAACAGAATGTACCACAGTTCTTCTGTTTGCTGTGTTGACTTTGTTGTTTATATTGCATTGCGTGAGCACATTCACCATGTACCGAAGTGTGTGTTTGTGTGTATGGGGTGGGGGTAGAGGGAAATCTTTTTATGGAAAAAAAAAAGTTGTGAACATAAACTATGAAGCAACATCTAATGAAAAATTTCTTTTTAAGTGCAATATATTTATTTCTGCTAGAAATATAATATCAACATTATGTAATATTTGAAGCATTAAATGTTATTTGTAAACAGCTTAAAATTATATATATATCACAAAAACTGTACAGAAGTGCAAATGTGTGGATATTCAGTTTCTTTCATTAAAATATTGGGTGTTTTGATATATCATTCTTATTTAGCCAAATCTTTCTGCTTCTGTTTTTTTTTCCTCTAACCAAGTTGCTGAGGGCAGTGGAACCAGTCACAGATGTTTCTGAGAGTACACAAAATTTATTAGGGCTGCTCATCTACAAAAGGTGGTCTAAGTTTTGGATTCATATGGAGTGATAGTAGTACTGTAGTTAAATACAATTGTAGCTTGCTTGGAGTTACACAAATTATTTCTTTTTCAAAATTCTTTGCAATTTTATTCATAAAAACTCCTGGGTTTGCCAGCAGAACTCAAATAAATGGCTGAAATATGGGGTTCTCAGATAGAGATAGTATCTCCCCAAGATAGTAAATACAGACCTAGGAAACACAGTATAAGAAGAGAGTGGAATTAGCTCTGTTAAGTCAGGAGAAGTGAAGAATGTAAAAAAGGGAGGAGTAAATTCCTCTCCATAAATGCTTCAGGCTTTTTATTGAAAATGATTTTATTTCAATTATAATAGCATATATTAAAGCAAGAGAGAGTTACCTGAGACTCTATCTAAGGTATTCAAAGAGGAAAGATAGTGGCACACGGTACAGGATTACCTAGAGAGTATAAGGAGCAATACCTATCATTCAAGGTCTTTTAGAACAGGTTGAACATGCACTACTCAAGAATGATGTGATTAAAACTAATCTTGCCTTAGGACAATCAAATGATCTCTTGAGATTCTTCCAAGCTTCCTACAAGAGGTATCTCTTAAAGCAGCTTCTGACAAAATCCTCATGTCGCTCCAAAAGTTTTTTGTTATGCACCCATAGTTTATCTTGTTCCCAAACTGAGATCAGCTGCTGGGTGTTTTGCAACTAGGTCACAAGATCCCTGGTTTGCAAAGAGGCTCAGTGGGATGGAAGAGCTGTGAGGTTCCAAGGAACAGTAGCAGCAGCATTGTCTTGGTTTGCAAATGTAAGCAAGGGGATAACAGCCTCAGGTAATTCAAATCTACCTTGAACTATGCTAAATTGCAACCAAGCATTAATGCAGATCATTAACGTCTGGAATATATGAAAATTAGGATAGATTGCTGAGTTGGTAACTCTGTATGATGCCTTTTGTCTCTGCATTGTATTTTTATGGCATCTTGGTAGCAAAACACCTGCATTCTCTCATGGATATTCAATGCTGTGAAAGTCTTTTGCTTTACCTCAGGCTAAGGGGGCTTTCTTGATTACAAGTAACACCAACCACGTGCACTGGCACTCTCCTGGATCTGAACTATTGGCTGCGCACCAGTTCAAGACATGGTTATGCCAATGGTCCCATTGAAATCAGCAGCCTTGCTTATGTAAAATTTAATCAGTGCTCAAGCTCTGCAACAGCAAAACTCCTCATGCTTTGCAGAATCAAGACCTTTGGGAACAAGCTGTCTGTGCAACAAACACCTCTATAATTGGAGCCTTTATTTGCTATTTTCCAAAGAGAAACTGGGGGATTAAACAAAAATGAAGGTTCTGAACTGTCTCCCAGTAGGATTACTTTGAAGAGACTGATGAGTAGTTATGATGACTGTAGGCTGCCTTGTGTATCACATTTAGAAAACAGATTTATATCCAAATTATCTACCTTGGAGATAAGCAGTGCAGAAAACAAATTATTTGGAGAATGCTATTTTCTAAACTTCCTGTGCAGGAGCACAATGAATCCATGATTTAATGGTATACTTGAACTACAGAGCAATAAACAATATTTTGAATCATGACCATTTCAAATACACATAAAATATTTAGATTACACACCAACAGGTCAATATATAAAAACTAACAATAATCACTAATAATAACTCTAAAAATTAAACTGACAGCGGTCTAATGCTCAAGATCTTTATAAAAGTTACTCATTGATGTCAGGGTTGGTCAGTGAGGCTCTAGGGACCTTTGCAGGCAGTGTAGAAGCTGGTGCTTGTTCTCCAGAGTAATAACCAGAGGAACCAAGAAAAATCTATGGGGGTGCCTATCAGGAAAGTTGGACAGAGAGGTTTTTTGAAGAGTAGGATAATAATTTCTCTCAATGCAGAGAGCATTGGATATATCACTACTGTAGCATTTTTAGCTCTGTTAATATAAAACATAATTTGACAGCCAGACACATCAAAATCTTGTATTTTTAAGGCTTTTTAGGATGAAAAATAGGTCTATTGAAGAAACTGCATTGAATAACTAATTTGATAAATTAAAATTAAGCAACCATTCTCAAGCAACAATTTTTGCCTCTTGCTTGACTTTGAATTGTTTTTTATTTTTATTTTTATTATTGACTTTATTTGTTTTTTTTATTGTGAAGCCTACCAGAAATATATGCAGTAATTTTGAGTGGTTTTAAGGTGTTGTGTCCTAGAGAATCTCCTGAGTTTGAGTGATGTTTTCACAAACTCCATGAGCACCTCTTTCAAAGGTTTGTGTTCTCCTGTGTTTGGGGAAGGGTAGTTGCAGAAATGGTTGTGAAGTGAATGGCTGCCCTTCAGATATGCAGGGGGCACTCAGCTAGCTCTTTGCCTGTTTAAATCACCAACAACTGCAGAATAGCTCAAAGAGTAAGATGAATTAAAAAAGGGGGAAATGCTTGCAGCTGAATCTGTAATTGATGACATTTGGAACAAATAATCCCCCAAAAGGTGGATGTGATAACAGTTCCTTGAACAGCTGTGGCTCTTCTCTATTTAGATGCTTAACTTTGGTCAGCTCTTCTGAGAGAGCCAGAGAAGAAACAAAGTATATACCAAAAAACCTGCGTCAGAAGTCACCAATTCCATTTAATTCCTTTCACATCACTTAAGACACCTTAAGACACAGGTAAAAAGCACAAAAATCATTCTAGACTTTGTTACCTCAAACGAGAATGATTTCTGTGTTTTTTACCTGTGTCTGTGTCTTAAGGCATCTTAAATGATATGAAAGGAATTAGATGGAATTGGTGAAGTTCATGCTGTTGTTACTTCTAGTCTGCACTGTCTTCCAGTCAGCTTCTAGGGACAATGCATACATAATTTTAAATATAGATACTAAAGCATTTAGGTATTTGGTGTCATCAGAAACAACTGTCTCTTTGAGTTCTCACAGAGGTGGAGTAAATTGTGATGCTTAAAGTGGCAGTGTGTGCTTCACAGGGGTTACTGATATTGGACTGCTTTCGATCAGGGTTTTTTCTGTTGAAAATCCCACCTGATTTTCTGAAACAAGGACTCTGTGATCTTCACTGGTCTTCACTCTGGTGTAAAAGTCGAGTGTGGGAGAGCAGTTTCTGTTTCTCTTAAAGACATGGTTGATACATTATCACAAATCAATTATTATTTCTTCCTGTGCTCTCTCATGAATTGATCCCAAGGCAGCCAAAGGAGGAATTACTTTTTATCTTGATGCAAATTGTTGGCTGTAAGATTTGCATTGATAATGTCTAAACATGTACCAAGGGCTTTGGAGTGGCAGGCTTCAATTACCTTCCCTCTGAATGTCATAGCTTTCTGACTTGAGACACCAGTCATACAACTCACCTCCAATGATATTACAAATAAGTTAGTAGTACTCAGGGGATTTATCAGACTGACTTTATTTAATTTCTCAATTTTCAGTTAACATAGTCACCTCAAACAGTGCATTTCCAGAGAATGATTAGATTATTTCAGATGGTTAAAGACCTTGGCCTTCCTTGCTGCTTCATTTTACAATGCACTAGGAATTTTGTACATTTTTGACTGAACATATAAAAGTCTAACACTTGTGCCCCCATCGTTTCCTCTACAAGGCTTTAAATACCTCTGAGTTGTTCTTAAATGAATTAGTGTGTGTTGTAGAGCCTATCTAGCACTTAAGACAACTTGGCATGGTTTCCAGCAGTTCTGGATAGACAACTACTTGTGTTTTCAGTCACAGAAAATGTCTTCTTTCCTATATAGCTGATGAGGGCAAGGACTAACGAGGAATATTATAGGCTGAGATTTCAAAGCCATTACCAAGGTAGATGCACAGCTCACACTCATTTTAGCAAGACTTGTGTTTCTGAGTCCTGTACAGAAAGTCTTTTCTATAGTGTTTGTTATTTTAAAAGGTTTATGGTTTTTTTTTCAGAGACCAGCCTAAACATTTTAACATTTGTTCCTGAATTATTTTAAAGCCTCTTTTGCTCCATGCCATAATATCATGCCTTTGTTCTTCTGTTCTTTCAACCTTGGCCAAACTGTTAGAGAACACATGGATACTTCCTTTCCATTTGCTAATTCGATAATAAGAGAACTCATGTGAGCTGAAGAGGTTAATATACTTTTTTCTTTGTGGAGTTTTGGATGTGGTTGTTTGTTTTGTGTTGGTTTTTTTTTTGGTTTTTTTTGGGTTTTTGTGGGTCTTATTCTTCAGAGTTTAGTTCTATTGTGCTTTGCTTATAGAAGAATAGCCTATATATTTATCTCAAAGGCAGAGTTGCCATCATTAAAATATACCCAAAACCGAATTTTGCTGTCCAAAATTTGAGGGATGGTCTTGAGCTGTCTTGACATAAAAAAAATCAGAATGTAAAATGACACAGAGAAGCACCAGATCAGCATGCTTTTACCACTGCCAGGAACTCCCACCCTGCTGCCATTCTGCATGCAAAATTTCCCCAAGAGCAAAAGCAAAATGTTTTCCTCCTCAGGGCTATGGTATAGGCAGCAAAGCAGGCATCAGGTTTGGGACTGGTTTGTCCCCACAAACACATAAACACACAGAGTATTTGATGCTGAGGAAGTGCCTCGTCAGCTTGTGCCAGGAGCTGCTCAACGCTGTGGATTCCCTGAGTTATCTGAGCCCAGAACCCAAGATCTGCAGTGTACAAGTCTCTCTTTCACACACACAAAAATGTATGGCTTAGAATATTTTTAACACTTGTATTGTTCTGGAAATGTGAATCCACAGTGCAGCTGCAATGAGATGGACATTTTCACCAGAAGGGACACACTGGAAAATCCAGAAAGACATAAATAGCAACTGTCCGGATGCAACAGCAGAAATAAATTGGAAGCTGATCATAAGATCCAAGTGGGTATTTAGAGTTAGTGTAAATAGAAATACCAAATTAAGGAAATAACATGTAATTTTGAGATGAATTGCCCTATGTGCCAAGCACAAAACTTTGCACTGACTATGCAGAGCATGATAACACGAGAATAGGGCAGACATTTTAAAACCTAAAATCACATGAGAAATTGCAAACCACAAAAAAGAATACTAAAAGTCACACGTGCAATGTGACCATAAACAAAACTGCAGTATGGTTAAACACAACTCTAGCTCAGAAAGAAGGATTCCATAACATGGAACCTGAAGGAAAACCAGATCATACATCCAAATTTCAGCTATACCAGATTCTAACTGCAAAAAATTTTAAAAAGCACCAGTGTGAGCATGCCTAAACACAGAAAATACGAATGCTAATTCTAATTTTTGTGTTAGAATACACTGGTAATTCCCTGTTTACTGCTTTGGTTCTGGAGTATGTCCACATAAAATAAGTTGCTCAACTGTAGCTTAAACCAGTTATCCAAACACACAAAGACAACAAATGGGACGGCAATAATGGATTTCTTCTTTATCTGGGATTCATGGCAAGTGCTGAACATGCATCCAGATGGAGAAATTATTTAGAGAAGACGAAAAAGATCCCAGAAAAGGAAACAGACAACTGTGTATCATCTTCATTTAACTAACAAAAGCCATAAGAATTAATAAGTGCACCAATCGGTTGGAAAAAAATTGAGAAAGAAAAGAGAGGTCTGCAAAATTTCCCCCACCATTGAATATGACATATATAATTTCACAATGAACAATGACTTCATTTTTGTTTCTCTCCACACTTCACTGATGTTGAATTAACCAATGCCTTAAAATAGATTTCTCCATGTGAAATCACTTTGAAAAGTAGCTTTTGAATTAAATGTTTCAAGCTAGTGAGGAAATCACAAGTTAAAAAAAAAAAAAAGCAAGCCTTTGCAAAAATGTTACGTGATGGTCTGCACTTTTGCTAATAAAGAGAACCATGATTCCTAAACATGAAGAAGTTCAGGCATAAACCTGATTCTGTAGGTACTGTGGATCTCTGTCATGGAAAGCATCACAGCAGGGAGCTCGTTTATTTAACACAAGTGTGGTTTCAGCTGTTTTAACTGGATTTCCTTATTTGTATATAAAAGACATTGTAAACTAGTTGTTCTTCTTGCTCCACCCACATGTATTGAATATCCACAGTAAGAGCTATCAGGTATAAGAGTACTTTTAAATTTTAATATGGGATGGCTATTCACCATAATCTAATTTTAAGACTAAAACATTTCAATTCAGCATTAGGGAAACCAACCTTTTCCACTTCAAGGCATCCTCTGATTTTTCTTTGGTAATTTTACTATGAATTTTGTGTTGTTTCACCTTGTGTTGCTATTAAAAGTATGGACATGAGAAACAGAATTTCATGAGAACCCCACCTTTCATTAAAAAGAAAAAAGGTGGGAAGAAACCAAGGTGGAATAAATGTTTCAAAATTCAGGATACTAATAAATAAACCACCTTATAATTCTTATTTGGACACACTTTTCTTTTTTTTTTTAATATTTGGGACTGGAAACAGAATAATTTTTGCTGCTGCTGCTATGTCAGAAAATACATTTATTTCTAATCTAATTTATTCTGGTTACATAACCAAAATAAACAGTAAGGGCAAAGTGACTTTTCACTGTCACCCTTTAGGACTCTAAAAAAAAAAAAGGTCTTGTGGATGGTTTTTGGTTGGCTGATGAACTGGAAAAATAGGGGGAAATGAATTCAGAATCAAATGAAAATGCAAAAATCAAATTTGGGAGAGTATGAATGGCTGATTTAAATGAAGAACAAGAAGACCCACGCATTTTGGGAAAATGTACAATGTTGTATTCACGGAAAATATTTGACTGTGTCCTCAAGTTAATCGCGACTCCTTGTAAAGTTACTGATTTAGATCAGTTTCAACTGAAATACTAAAACACTTTACCACCTATCAAATAACTTTTTATTTTCAACTTCTGATATAGTTTCCTCTTTTTATTTCCAGCTGAAAATCATTTGGTCTGAATTAGAAACTCATTTCCGCTTCCAGGAACCAGACCTTTCTTTTGACAAACGCGCTTATCACTGAACTTCTTGGCCATGTGGGGTCCTAAGACACGTGACTATTTCATCTATTGTATTATTCACTGCCACTCCATCATAGCTTTTATTATTAGATGAATAATAATAATAATAATAATAATAATAATAATAATAATAATAATAATAATAATAATAATAATAATAATAATAATAATAATAATAATAATAGGAGGGCAGTTACCTTCACTATTTCTTGACAAGCATCATTGAGTTTCAGTGAGTTTCTCACGCGTGCCCTAACACTTAACCTGCTCTGAAGGTACGCAGACACAGGAACTTTTCTGTTTGTTGGTTCCTAATTGGAAGCTAATGGCCTTTGGGTTGCACACCTGCGATGCAGGGAGCGCAGCCGCGCGTCCCGCGGGCGCCCTGTGCCCTCTGCCGGCGGCACCTCCGGGGGAAGGCGGGCGGGAGAGCAAACAGCCAGAGGGAAAAAACAGAGAGGTAAGAAAAAGAGGGATTTGTGTACGCGGTATTTTCCATGCGCCCCGCGTGCCACCTCTGGTATTGCCTAAATTCCTACTGCCCACCCCTTCCCTGACCTCCATCCCCTGTGACACAGCGGGAACTCAGCTCTCTGCCCAGGAACCTCTTCTGCCACTGCTGCACAATTTCACTGGAATGCCTCGGACGTTCTTCAGGCAGCGATATCCCCTTGTTTTTTTCCCCCAATACAATAAAAAACAAGTACACAATAAGTAACACAGTCTGCCTCGGCTATGTTTTCCCAGATTTTCCACCAGATCCTCAGGTGCAAAATCGACATGGTGAGTGAAAGTGTGCTGGCCTGCTGCACCTATCTATTTATGTTTCTTAAGTTGATTAGGTTTGTTTTTACCTCAGTAGCTTTGTTTGTTTGTTTTCTACTTACTGGTTGGCTGGCATCCAGGCAAGACATAAATGTCTCTTTGGATTATGAATGGTAAGATATAAATTTTTTTATATTTTCTCCTATAAATTTTCTCCTATTTTGAGTAAATATTACTGTTGTCTGCAATAATTGAACCTGAACCAGAGGAAAGAATTAGCTTGTATCCACATGTACTACTTCTAATTTCCTCCAAGTAGACAAAACAATTATTTTGCTCTGTATCTTAACAAAGAAGTAATCTTTAAATACTTCTGGAACATGCACTCAACACCATACCAGGCAGAAAATACACAGCCTGATTTTCATTTACACAAAAGGCAGTTTACAAAGCTCAGGAAGCCTTGCAAGGATTAAAGCAGATGTCTGCACCCACTTAGAGCTTTCTTCCCGCACCAGAGTTGTGTAACTGAATAGCTGCTCAGGACTTGCTGCTGCTGCTGAACCGGGTAATCGTGCCACACCTAACACCTTACTCAGGGCAAAACTATGCAGATTGTATGTTTGAATAAAGAAGCATATATTTTCTTTTGTGGCAATCATTTTCATACATTTGCAGCCCTTCACTTCAGTCTCAGAAAGCCATGCTGACGGTCTCAGCATTTTGTCCCCTTTTGCCTCCATTGATCGTGTTTGTCTGAACTGTCATTAATACAGAAGTCACCAAATTACAAAGCCACACCTCACCATTTTAAAGTGTAGCGTTGAATAAGTTGAAACTGGCTATATAGTAAAAAATCATTTCATATAATCAGAAAAATTCATATATCCAAGCATCTTTTTCTGTAGGAAACTGAGTAAAAACCATGAGCATAAGGTCTTATTTTCCTTCTTAATCTTCATGATTTTGGATTTTGGATTTTGAATTCAAGTGGACACAATGAAAGAAATGCAATCACACACTGGAAAGGATGAATACAGTCTCTGCAAAAGGATCAGGTTGTCTCAGGTGAACTCCCTTGTGAAATGGGAATAATTCTCTTTTAATGGAAATGCTGAAGTCCAAAGCACGTGTCTGCCATACCCCTGGCATCTCTAAGGAGCAAAGACATATGACTGGTCTTGAGTTTGAACTTCCAAGCCATATTTGGAGAGCTTTTTTAGAAACAGGAGAGCTAAACCCCAGAAAAAAAAATTCCAATTCCATTAGCGCTAAAATTACAGGGACTTTAAGACACAGATAGGGCAACTCCAAAGAGAAGAACAGGGATAGGACAGTAACCTGACAGTGTTTATTAAGGACCTTACAACAGAAGTGTAAGAAAAACTTGAAGGTGCAGTTGTGATCTTTCTTTTCACAAGGTGGATGTGAACTTCTTTGCCTTCTTTGGCTTTCCTTTCTTTTTCTTCGTGCACAAGGGGTGCAGCTGCTCTTCTCTGAACTTTAACAAGGGCAAATGCCAAAATCTGTACCCAGGACAGGGCAACTCCAGTTGTGGCCACAGGGAATGAGAGGCTGCAGAGCAGTGCTGTGGAAAGGGACCTGTGAGTCTTGGCTGACAGCAAGCTGAACACGAGTCAGCAGTGCCCTGGCAGCCAGGAGGGCCAACCCTGGGACAGCATCTCCAGCCAAGCAAGGGACTCACTTGAGTTCTGGGTGCAGTTTTGGGCACCGTAATATAAAAAAGACATGAAGCTGTTAGACAGCATCCAAAGCAGAGCAATGAAGATGGTGAAAGGCCTTGAGGGGAAGCCATGTGGGAAGTGGCTGAGGTCACTTGGTCTGTTCAGCCTGGAGAAGACTGAGGGGAGACCTCACTGCAGCCTGCAACTTCCTTGTGAGGGAAAGAGGAGCGACAGACATGCATCTCCTCACTCTCATAATCATGGACAGGACTTGAGGAAACGTCATGAAGTTGAGTCAGGTGAGATTTAGATTGGATATCAGGAAAAGGCTGTTCCCCCCGAGGGAAGTTGGGCACAGGAACAGGCTCCTCAGGGAAGTGGTCACAGCACTAAGCTTTGTCTGATTTCGAGAAGTGTTTGGACAATGCTCTCAGGCACATGGGGTGATTCTCAGAGCATCCTGTGCAGGGCCAGAAGTTGGACTCGATGATCCTGATGGGGCCCTTCCAACACAGCATTTTCCATCATTCTATGATTCTAATTCAGGTAGTAGTGACAATGAGGAGCAAGGACCAAAAACAGGCTCTTCATTAGACCTTTGGGACTTACTTGTGGAAATCCTGAGTAGGAAGAAACCTCAAGTCAGTTCAAAAGAAGACAGCAGCAAAAATCCATCACAGAAGAGACAGACCCACTCTTGAATGAGGGCAAGAGACTGGATAGGATGCCATGAGAAAGCAACATTTATTGTATCCTGGGGTAGAGAAGGTACATACAAGGATGCTTTCTCAATCTCTTGAATTACATGAGAAATTTACCCATGGCTGACTGGTTTTTACCTGTCCTTGGGAGTGTGATGTTTCGTGGTGTCTGACCTACTATAAGCAGCAGGTCAGGGGATGCAGGTTCCAGAGCCAAGGTTCACTTCAGCACTTAGATTTTTTTTTCTACCTGTAGAACTCCTTTAAAAACATATGAAACACTGAAAAGCACAGAATCTTTGTTGGAGATAGGCCTCTGCTGCACTTGCATATTTAAGGTTATTTTCTAATATGACTTTTCTTTCCTTCTCTGTCCCCTGACTTTTCATTTTCTTCCTCATTTATTACCTTCTCCTCTTCATTCTCATTCTGCTTACACATCCCCTATTCTTAATGCTACTAATCAATTATTGTCACAGCTCTCTTCCTTCCTTGTTATCACCTCATTTTAGACCATCCACTGTAATTACAAAGTACATCTGTGGCAGACCTAGTAGTGAAACCTGTGTGCCTCTTTAAGACCTGGGTGAGTTTTCAACTGCAAACTCAGTGTTACTTCTTTCTTTTCTTCTGCTCTCCCACCTTGAAAAAAAGGCCCAAGCAAATATTACAGGTTTGTCCCTGCTCTTCTGCTTCCAGAGTTCTTTCTCTTTTCTTGTGTGGTTTTTTTTTTCTTCTTTTTCAGATAATGGCAAAGTTTGAAGGTGTTGCCCATGTAGTTTACTGTTGAAGACTGATATTCTCCAAGTTACATAGAGCCTTTGTGATAAACAGCATGGCAGCAGCATAGAGGGTGAAAGTAGCATTTTCTTCAGTATATTAGGAGCTGGTTGGTCTCCAGCTCAAAGCTGGGTCAGGGGATACTTGGAATGAATGTTTTTCATAAATATTCACTGAGGGATTAGCCAGTATATAATAATAATAGGTAGGGCAGGAAGGAGTCTTCAGAGATCATCTCCTTGACTCAAGCCAAGATCAGTTTATAATTAAACCACCTCTGGAAGATGTTTATCTTTTTTGTTTTTAAAAGGCCCCTTTTAAAAGGCAACTCCACAGGTCCTTTAAAGATTCTGCTGCTTAACTATTCTTTCTTTATACATTGGCCCCAATATCTAACCTGACCCAGACTGAAATTTTAGCCCTTCATTCCTTATCCAGTGCTTCTGTCACTTCTTGTAGCAACCTTTTGCCTATTTGAAAACTGATATTACATTCCCTCTGATTACTCTTCTCCAGGCTACTTTGTGTATCTTTCTTGTGTAGAATTCAAGGGTATTTTCTGCTGTGTGTATGTGCATGGTGGAGGGGGAAATCTGCTTTGCAACTACCATGGCTGATGTAAAATTAGAATGACAGCAAGGGATAAAGGAGATTAGGAAAAGTCCCTGTCTTTCAGTGGGTCTACACTACTGAAGTGCAATGTTTACTATCAGACACAATCCTTTAGCTGGATCTCCCCAGTACTAACTAAAGTTAATAGATGACTGCAAAGTAAGACTGTCATAACCCTTTTTGTATTCTTTCTTCTGCAGTTTTTCCAACAATGCTGGCAATAAGGCTTATAATGACAGCTGAAATGTGGAGGTTCCATGCTGCCTGTAAAATGGAGTTCCACATATGGTGTGCTAACACAAAACTACTTTAAACCTGGTTCAGACAGTTTGTGAGTTGTTAGTGGGCATTGAAGCTTTTTCTGTTTGAAAGGCAGATAGAATTTTTCCAAGTACCACCTCAACAGATCAGAAAGTCTTCTCTAAAGAGAAAATACTTTGTAAAACTTTATCATGTTTTTCTGACAGTTATTCTGCATTCTGCTCTTTGACATCCTTTTCTCCTTCCACTAAGTGGCAATTTTAAAAGCATCCTTCTTTCCATGAAGTATTTCTTCAGCAAAACCCAGGGTTACTAGTGGGCCATAGTTTCCTTGCAGTGCAACCCTGGGATTCATTCTGAAACGACAGCTCTACTCAATGAAATTCTCTGTGACTTTTTGACATGACAGCTGCATGGAAGAAAAGGCTAAAGACAGGTCTGTCTTGTGAAATATGCCTTCCATGCCCAGCAGTGCAGGGTTTTTAGTATTCTATAGATGCTTTTTATATATACATGCATGCAAACACATACACTAGTATGTGCACACTTGAAAGTGCATTGTTTAGTGAATTCTCCTCATTTTGCTGTGGGGCTAGCAGGAGAAAATGAATACCAACCTACATTCAGGCTTCAGTCCATCATCAACATATATCTTGACATAGATCATCAATGGAATCTCTCTGGAAGAGAAATCCTCTGAACTCATGCCACGGGGAGCCATGCTACAAGATCCCTTACTGGGAAACAAGTTGTAGCACGTTGAGGACCTGGAGTGGTTGCACCCGCCTTGTGAAACAGTAAGTCAGCTGCTCCTGTCTGAGCATAATAAGTTATTCTGTCAAACTAGAAAGAAATTGAGAATATGAAACAGTGTATTTTAGGAATTTTTCCCCTCCACTCACATAATCTCTTCAGTGCTGACAGCTGCATGCTTCCGGAGAAATGGGTGAGGCTAGAGATTTTTCTTGCCTATAGATACTTCTTTTGAATTGTTTTTGGTAACATCAAAAGTTCTAATGGTAGGGATGGAATGGGCAGAGCAGTCCATGCCTTGTGTAAATGTAAATGGGGCTTATGGGGTGAGGGAGGGAGTGCCACCAAGGGTGTGTGGTTACTTGTGAGCAATGGTCCCAGGCATTCTCACAGGACAGTCCGTGGTGCTCCAGGCAGCCCTCACAAGGAAGTGAAACTACCTACGTTGCCACACAGCACTCATGGAGAGAGTGAAGGCAAACACAAATTGAAGAGGAGCTTGTAAAGAACACCTCTGTATGAAACAGGTAATTTGTATCTGCAGAGCTGGAATGATCACCTGGAGCAAAACAAATCTGCGGCAGAGGTATTTACAATTTGTACTTGAAACACAGGCCTGATTCTTCTTACTTTGCATGCATCTCCAAGTGCTTCCTTATGTAGACTTACTCAACATTTACAAGTCAGGTGTGATTCAAGATCTGCATAGCTCAGTTGTTTTATTTAAATTACCAGCAACTCTGACAAAGCAGCATTAGTCAGCAAGAAATGGCAATGGCCCGGCCAATCTGTTTTCTTTTCAATCAATGAAACAGCCTCAGAGCCTCAGACTTGGCCTGCTAGCCTAGATGAAAGAGTATATTGAGACATAAATGATGAATGTGTTATTTCACCTGCTGTTGTTTGTAATTGTGATGATGCAGCAGCAGAGAGGATGCATTGGACAATAGAGGGCACTGTGACCTCAAAAATAAGCTTCAGACTGGTCTGTAATCGAGCCTTTTTGTGAACACAGCTGATCAGGCACAGACAAATGCCCTGTTCCAACAGAAAAAAAAAGCTCTGTTTGTTTCTTAGAAGATCTAGAGACTAGAGAAATAATGTCAAAAATAAGGAGGGTTTGGACTTAGACATACTGTAAGGGCATGATCACTACAAATTTCCACAGGAACAAATTGAAAAAAGGGGATGAATTCCATCAAGAGGCTTAACACTGTGGCACATCTTAATGTTTTGTGAACACAGACTTTAAAGCCTGAGTTGGGTGCTACTCTTAACGAAGTTTAAGAATGTATAAGGAAGTATTTAGGATCATGCTCTGAGACAGATTGTCAAAAAGTTGAAAAGGTGAGGAAGGAGATGAGAAGATGCAACTACTATTTTTAGTCACCAACAGGGACTCCAAGCACCATTTAAAAAAATTTTCTGTGTAAAATTTGTATCACATTTTTAGTCTTGTATGGGTATAGATTAAAGGGTTTGTAGCCTCAGTGTCTTTTTTCCCCCTCCTCTTTATAAGGTATCTAGCAAAAAGACCACATTTACCAAGAAAGGATGCCCTGCAGTGCTCAAAGTAACTATGTTAGTCACCTCAGTTTCTCATAAAGAGTTCACCCTTTCTCAGTCATATACAGGAAGCAAACAGCATTCCCAAGCCACGACGTTGTTTGTCATTTAAGGGGTGTTTGATGTGTAGGATTATCTTGCCTTCAGTCTTGTCTGCCATGTTGCTCAGTTTGCCAGAGGTACTTTCTATCACTGTCTTAATGTGCCTCTTCTCGACCTCCAGTAACCAGGGCAGCAAAGTACATTCTGGATTCCTGACTGAAATGAAAATCAGGTCAAGCAAAGAGTGAAACAGAAATCAACTTGCTAACATCTGAACAGGCGAGCTTAGACCCTGCTGCTGTTCCTGATACAGCTGTTTGTATTTCACAGTGGTCCACAAGCTTCTCTTGCCAAAACAGATTTGCCAGTAAATCTCCAGCGATGCAGAGATACTGACTTCAATATGGCAACATATTTCAAGAGCCCCACCGTCTCTCACATCTGGCTGCTCTGCCAGTTGTTCACTGAAAAGCTATTCTGTGAGCACTTCCAGATCATTGCTTTCCTCCTGTTGCTAAGTCCACCGCTGACCTTCCTGTATTTCCACCCTAAGTGGTGTCTATATTCTCAACTTCACACAGTGAGCATCTGCCATGAGATACAGTAGTAGCTCAACCCATGTTCATATGGTCCTGTTCTGCTGTTACCACTTAGCTTCTGCTTGTCGCTGCAAGCTGTTTCCTCCGTGTTCTCTGATGCATCTTTTGGCAGCTGCTACTTAGAGACATAGCAGATAAACACCGACTCCATAAAAAATTAAGTAAAACCACCGTGGCTAGTAAATCAGTTTAGGGGAAGCCAGATCCATCACTTCTGCTTGTAAATATTGAGTTTTGTGGTCCTCAGATAACTTACTCTGTAATTTGCTCCTCCAAATAGAAGCATAATGAGATGCAGTTGCTGTGGCTGTGAATCATGGCATCTATTCCAAATTAGCATGACTACTCACAGTGGCCAAATGCCACGCAATGAGAATGTGGCATGTACAGCAAGAGATCTTCATTTTGAAATCTGTAAGGAGATGATGTCATGCAGAGGAGTTAAAAGTCCTCAGAACTGTGAAGAATTACAGAAACATTCCAGGCCTCAGTTGGGAGGAGATGATCACACTCCATGCCTTAGGAAGGGGCATTGCCAAATCTTCCCAGCTGCTCAATAGGGCAAATGAACGCCTCTGCCGCTTTCATCGCTCTGTCTGCAGCAAGGAAAGAAGGGTAACTGGAAATATGTTAGATCTACCTAAAAGGTTCTCAGAATTTCTTTCCTGAGATTATAGTGTTTAGTAGCCCTTCTTTTTTTCTTCAGAGCTGCAGGGAAGCACTTAAGGTAGCATGAATATATGGTACTGGAAACTGAAAGCAAAGAAATAAGGAAAACTCTAGGTGGAGACTAATTAGGTTTTCTGAGTCACTAATGTTCTTCAGTGTTATTCTGGCAGCAGGAAGTTTGAGGCTTATAATCAACATTACAAAAACAAAGGAAGTAATTTCCATGTCAAAGATAGAAGGGCTTTTAGGACCTCTAATTCAAAATACGTGATTTTTTGTTTCCTTTGTTGTTGTTGCCAGGGTAGGCAAGCTAGGTAAATTGTTCTTATTCATTTCTAGTAGAAACAAGGTTTTGGTTGTATGAGCAGTTAGCCACACAGACACAGATAATCCACTTCTACATAGTGTTTTATATATAAAAAAGTTAAAGTTAATGCAACTGCAACTTGAAAAGTGAGAGCAGACATGTATGAGCAGACATGTGCAAGCAGAGATCAGATTACTAACCTACCAGGAGCATATTTTCCCCTCCTCAGAATATATGTGATGTATGTTTAAAGGGGTTAGCTCAAGGGTTGTATCCTGCAGAAAGTGAACTGGTCCCACAAAGCTGTTAAATAGGACAAGTTACACACTATAATAGTTTGCCACTGCATTCTGCTGGTTTTGTTTTTCCCTAGCAAATTCCTCCATGTACAAACTCCGATGGCAATCCTGCATCTTTACTTCTACCTTACGAGACTCCTTTGTCTTCTGCACTCATATTCAGCCTGGTCTTCACAAGAAGAGGTCCCAAATATTAATGTTTTCCTTAAGATCTTCCTGTAAGTAAGAATTTTTCTGCTCTGTGACTGAAGCTCGAGTAGTATAAATAATGAGTTAAGTCAGATATGGCCATATGGCATGGAGCTCAAAACACTCTAACATCCTGGTTAGTTACCTGAGGCTCTGAGCTCCACATTGCTGTAGCTCTCTTGCTGTCAGCACTAAAAATAGCTCATTTAATGCTAGGTTGAGTACATCTAACCATGCAGCAGTCACACAGTGGTTTTCTGAAGAGACATACTTTCTAGAACATGCCTTCATTGCATGCTAACCTTGGATTAAATGAACCAAGGAAAGGGAGCCTGAAGTTCCCTAACTTGCTACAATGCAGTCCTGCTATTATTAAGTCTGCTGCTGAACGTGTGAAAGTGTGGGGGATCAACAGAAAATTCACAGAAGCAAAGCCCTGTGGTAGGTGGGAACGACAGCCTTGTCACAAAATCTACAGAATTCACTCTGAGGCAGCTCCACTGGAACAAAGCAGAGCAGTACACAAAACATCATTACAGACTGAAAAAGGGAGTCTCTACAAGCACCCTTATTCAGATCACCTTGAAGGTGACTGGAGAGAGAAAGGGTTGGTATTGGTAACAAGCTAGAAAGCAAAGGTCTCACTAGAGGCAAGAGAAAAAGAGAGAATTGGTGTAATGAAACAACACAGAAGATGAGGACGAGTAGGAGGAGGAATGCCAGCTCTGGACTGTTTGGTAATGAGGTGTGCCCATCCAGCGTCCCGAGTTACAAATGCTGTTAGAGAACTAGGAACTGCCAAGGCCAATGTGCTTCACTAGCAGGGGTTTATTCCTGAGGACTGTGAATTATTTCTGCTGACAGTGTGTCACAATCACTATCCAGCTGAGATTGCTGATATCTGTCACAGTGATTTGGAAATATGAAGGGGCAGTCCAGTGATCATAAAAAATATCTGAGCAAAGAGATAGAGAAGACCTAGCAGAAACAGAAATATCATGTTCCAGAATGTGCCTTGTCCTGGGACAGCAGAAAACTGTGGAACAAACTCTTAGGGATTTGCTTTCCCTGGACAGAAGTCAGGACAATCTGATTAATATGATGTCTCTCCTATGTACTTGTATAGGTCTGTCAGCACCCTTGAGAGTTGAGAAAAATCTAATTTATTTTCAGAGATATATTTCTTTCCTTCCCTTCCTTTTTTGTTATAAACAGAAAGATTTATTGGAATCACTCCTTTCACTGTAGTGTGCAGGATTAGTAATGAGCTACACTGTCTGAAACGTGATGCTGGATATTAAACATAGCACTTCTCAAAAAAATATGCAATTCCTGTGATGATATAAACCCAAGCTTTATTTCTTACTGCTTGTATCTTACATATTGAAATAAATGTCATTTTATTTTTAGAGGTGTACTGCTCTACTGCAGCTCTTCTGAAGTAGTGTTGGAGGTTTTCTATAGCAATTCATGCTTGCTGAATATGGGCACCTTTACATTTAAGAATGTGATGTTCTGTTTTTGCACACTTATAGTAACTTTTAAAACCTTTAGAATTGTTTAGTAGTATGTGCCTTTGTAGCCAGGTTCTGTGGGTGGCACCTGTTGAAATAAATTGCCTGAAGAGTTTTATTAAGAGAAAACAGCCTGAAGGTAATTGATCTGCTGCAGGCTGGAGCAGGCCCAGTTAATCTCAATGGCTGAGCCATCCCACAGCAATTTTATGAACCTTAATAATATCAACCTTCAAGTTTCTAAATGTTCCATGACTCTATTGATTTTGGCAAAAATTGAAATATAGGTTACAGGAGTTAAAAATCAGCAGAACATATCATATTGCTCTTTTTCTATGCTGGTTATGTACAAAACTCTATCTGGAGCCTGTACCCTTCAATCACTCAGACAGCAACAACAGAGTCCTCTGGTTACTGAATTTATAACAAGGCTACTCAATTAAAATCAAATACAAAGAAGAGCAGATTGTGGGACTTTTTCTCCTGAAAAGCAGGTGGGGAAAATAGTATGTAGTCCTCAAACACTTGAAAGGTGTTCCTTTTATGCCTTCATTTATATTTAGTATGTAATAAGGACAGATAAATGTTTCTTGCAATATGAAACTGCCACACATAATTCATGTTGGAAGAAGAGCCTGGGTACCCAGGAGACCAGCTGTCTTATATGAAAAATTGTATTTCTTCCTTGCTTGCTTTTTTGAGATCAGTGTAATACATGTCCTTTGCAGTTATCTCCCCAAAACAGCTAGTGGTAGAAGGGTGATTCTTCCCCAGCAAGAAACAAAATATGGGCCAGGAGGACTTGGACACACAGGATTTCTGTCAGGCCCACAGGCTGCTTTGTTTAGTACCAGGTTTATCTTCACAACCTTATTGGGGTGTCAACGGCCTTACTACTACCACAAAGACAGCAAAAGCCATCCTGTTCTTACACTTCCATTCCCTCGGTAGCTGAATCTGAACCAAAATTACTTTCCTGGGCTAACAATGTAACAGTTATCTATCTGTTAAATAATTTTTTTAAAATACCTAGTATGGTACTTGCCACATTAGACTCAAACCCTGTGTTTCACAGGATAGGATTCATAAAAATAATTAGGAAAAGGGGATGGACATAGGTTGTAAACGTTTTAGGAGAAACCTACATTTGTCAGAGGAAAAAAGTGCAAAGGCTAGAGAAAGTAAACAGAGTTGAATGGAAAACTCAGACACTGAAAACTTCTCTGAGCAAGAACATAAAATGAAGAGTGCAGAGGGATAAAGAAAGCCTGAAGACAGCAATGAGGAGCACCAGGGAGGCAAGGAATAGGTACAGTCAAGAAAGATAAAAATAAGAAGAGGTCAGGGAGGAAAGAGTGAAATGGATCTGTTTGGAGAGGCTGCACTTACTGAAGAGGTTATACCCTGCTATATTTAATCAACACTACCAAAAAGTGGTATTTAAATTATTAATATATCCCTATTGGATGAGCCACTGTTTGAGCGCTGTTCTGTGCTGAGTAGGAGAGCACAAGGAGGAGAAACAGCGGCTTTGCTGTAGCTGGGTCTTGTTCCAGAGTTGTGCTGTATATTCACAGCTCTTCAGAGGAGTAATTAGAGTAGGAGCTTCAGGGATTTCGACTGGGAGCTCCTGAAGATAAGTGCTCTGGAAAAGTCACGAAACACCTCATGTCCCAAGGGGCCATGTAACAGAGTTTATGTGCAACGGGGCCTTTTAACCCCTGAACCCCAAGCAAGGGTTTGGCTCGATCTGCAGGGCGCTCATGGGCGAAAAGGCCGCTTTGCAAAGGCAAATCCTATAGAACTCTATAGAAGAAGGAGGAGGGGTGTTCTCTGTGGTGCGGAAGCCCTATAGGAGGTAACAACGACACACACAAGTTACCTTCTGCGTGTTAAAATTTTGGGCATTTTGGCGGGGGGATGAGTGCCGCGCACTTCTGGAGCGGACTCAGTTTAAGCAGACGGTATCACAAAGCGGAACGGCCCGGAACGGGAAAGGCAAGTGACAGAAACACCGAGAGGTGTCGAAGGACGAGGCCGCAGCAGCGCGGAGGGCAGGCCCGCCCGCACGGGACCGACGGCAGAACCGCAGCCAGCCCTCGGGAAGGACAGGGAAGGAGTGAGCGGGAAGAGCCCCGCTCTCGCCTCCTCTTTCCCCTCCTCCTCCTCCTCCTCCCCCTGCTCGCCGGGCTCCGGGGCGGCGCGTCCGTGAGCGGCGGGGCGGAGCGGGGCCCGCGGGAGCCGCTCCCCGCCCCGCCGGCAGCGCCGCCCCCGCCCCCACGTGTCCAGCCGGGCGGAGCGGGCGGCGCTGGCGGCGGTGGCGGCGGCGGCGGAGCGAAGACCGGCCGCCCCCTCGCCCCGTTACTACGAGCCCGCCGGCTGCGGCTCCGCCCCGTGGCCTCCGGGCCCTGCCAGGGGGTGGGGGAAGCTCCTCGCTGAGCACCGCCCCCCTCGGCTCGGCTTCCCTCCCCTTCGGCACGGCGCCCTGGCCCCGGCGGGGACTATGCGGAGATGGTCGTCCCGAGCCGAGGCAGGAACAAAGAGTCGCCGCCGCTCAAGCCCGGGCAGCAGCAGCAGCAGCAGTCGCCGGGCGCCAGCCCCAGCCGCGGCCGCCGGCCGCACTCGCCCGGCAGGCAGGGCTCCGGTGGGGCCCGCGCCATGCGGAAGGGAGGCGGCGGCCGGCGGGGAGCCAGGGGCGACCCCCGGGGACCCTACCGGGAGGGGCCCGCGGCGGACGGGGAGCGGGACGTGCTGGGCCGCGGCCCCCTGAGTCTCCTGCGCCTCTGCGGAGAGCGGCTCCGAGGTAAGGTTGCTGCCCCGAACCCTGCCCCCTCTCCGCTCCCTCTGCCCCCGCGGGGATGGGAGCCGGCCCTTCCGCCCGGGGGAAGTGCGGCGGGGCTGAGCGCCGCTTCCCGTCCCTCTTTCCGGCAAGTGGCGGTTCCCTTGCCCCGTGGCACGGGGCGGCTTTTGCTGGGGAAGGGAGCGCCGGGACGTTTTTCCCCGGGAAGCAGCGGTCGGGGTCCGGCGGGCGGGAAGGTGCCTCCCGCGGCGGGGAAGGAGGAAGGAGGCGGCGGGCGGTGCCTGGCAGTGCCCGGGGCAGCGGCGGCGAGGTCGCGCTCCCGCTCTGCCCGGGCCCCTGCTCCCCCTGTCACTGCGCGGGGACGGTAAAGAGAGAGAAAAAGGACGAAACCCACACAGGGGTCGGCGAGAAACGGGGGCGAGGGAAGGGGAAAGGGCTTTTTACTACTTCAGCATCCTTTGGGGGAGAAGTGGGGAAGCGTGCTGTTTGTGTAAGTAACTCTTGCTAAAAGAGTCTGTCTGGTGGTGTTGACTATCGCAGCTTGCGGTGCTGGCATGACCAGCTTATTTCTGCTGGAAAGCATGGAGGGTTCAGTGTTCTTTAAAAGTCTGACTTTCTGCTTGAGCGAATTTGTCAGTAACATAGCTGTGTAGAAATTCCCTTTTGACAAGTTATTGTGTAAAAGTTATTTCAGAAATTAAAAACCTGATGATTTATATAGTCACCTTAGTAGTATATCTGTGATGTTTAAAGCTTTTATGTGTAGTTATGAACTTGGTGTATGAAGTTGCAGCATTTTTGGGGTCAAGATTTTTACATAAAACTAATGTTGCAGAGCTCAGGTTTCCTTTTATAGACTCCGTGCTTAAGTGATGCTTAAGGTACTTGTATTCTTTTGGCAGTATTTGTTGTCGACAGAAAGGCCTTCATAACAAAAGCTGATAGCAACATCTGGCTCACGTTCTTTCTGGGTAAGTAGAAGGAATACATCGAGGGGGGAAACTGATCTCTTTACCTTTCTTTCTCTGTAATTGTAAATTGTGTCAAAATGTATTTGGAAATACAAATTTGAAAAGGAAGAAAACATAGCTGATGTTGAAAAGGGACAGGAAATAACTTCCTACCTGGTAACTTTTGGAAAGCTGTTACTGTAGCAGTTGATGGAGGAAAAAAGGGTTTTTAGGAAAAAAATTTCCAGGTGTTTACATATTTCTTCTATCTAGTCATTAATTTATAGGGAAAAAAAAGGCAGCAACTCTTATTAAGTAATGTAAGAACAACAGCTTGTTCAGTGGAAGAACATAAAGTTGTAGAGGGATGTAAATTTGGATGTTGTTATCTTTGGCAATATTGTTGAGTAAATAATGGCATGATTAATGACCAAAGTCTTGAAAAAAACACCTGAAGTATTTGCAAAGAGATGCATTCCTAAATTTAACAAATGTTAGGTAATAGCATATTTGTCAGCTGCACCATTAGATACACCTTAAAAGGTATTCTAATAAAGACTTCCAGGGTATTCCAAAGATGCTGGTACTGTTAATCACATCACCAGGAGTCCTGGCTGCCGGAGGGAGTTTCTTCAGTTTGATGAATTACATTGCAAAGCAGTAGCAGGGAAACAGCCCTTAGCTTACAAACTAGTTAATGAATAAAGTGTTCCTGAATTGCTTTACTTGCATCTGTTTATTCAGCAGTTCCTGGACTCATAGTTACTTAAATGACTTAGGAATGTTTAAATGATGGTCGGAATTGAGAAATGCTTTCCTCTGATTGAAATTTGAGAGCAGATTAGGGAGAGAGCTTTATAATTTCTGGAATTTGAATTTGTCCATGAAACCCAGATAACACATTAAATATTTCAGGGAGTTTTTTTTTTTCAATTGGAGTAATAGCAAAGTCTGTACTAGCATACAGTATTTGCAGTAGCAAAGAATGTACATTTACTAAGTATGAAATAGTGAGTTTTGATTAAGTTTAGTGGAATTTGAATTTTTGTTGTCGCTTTGCTTAAGATTTAAGGCCCATATTTTAAAAACAGAGGCTCCCACAGCTGGAGCTAGTTTAATTATAGAGTGTGAATTTTTTTCTCTTACAAATTATCTCCCAATTTATGTGCAGCAGTAAAGTTGTCAGACTTTCAAGGATGCTCTCATACAACACTTCACCCTATTATGTTGTTTGGGTTTTTTTCATCATGACCATTGACTTGAGGCCTTATTCCTAAAGACATCCTTATTATATTGCACAGAATCTCAGAATGTAACAACTTGACTAAGCTGCAGAAGTAGTCAATGCTTGCAGGTTCCTCATTGCTTCCAGTTCTGCTGTATTCCTACTTGGTCGTTTTGTGGATATTTACAAAATATGAATCAGTTTATTGTACCCTTCACACCCTCTTGGATTATAGTGTCTCAGCATTTGTTGTTCTCTTGGTAAATAAAGCCAAAGAATGGCTGTATTCTTCAGTATTTAATTTCCAGAATTAGAATCCTTTTTATATGCCATTCATATTGCTTTTCTTAGAATAACACACAGACAAAAACAGGAAATCTATCAGATTTTACATAATAACCCTAGTCTGCAAAAATCTTATCATATGCTTTGGTTTTAGGGCTTCTTAGGCTGGGTGAGAAAATGGCATCTGCAAGTTCAAGTACATGGTAGCTGTGTAAGTGTCTGTAGCATTAGGACTGTAGTGTTCCCTTCCTGTCCCCTCCTTCATTCCCTCTCCAGTAAGGACATTAATGAGATCAAAGGGTGGTAATTTGACAGAGCTGAGCTGCATGTTTTCCATCAGAAACTGGCTTAATGCAGTCTGTTGAAAAATGCTGATTTGGACTTAGAGTGGAAGTCTATGAATTAAGCCCATTGTCTCTTGAAATATGAGTAATTAACATTAATTGCTGTGTGATTATGAGAGGTCTTTGCTTTGTACTTATAATAGAACGATACTGTGAAAATGTATATGAAATTCTCCAAAATAACTGTGAATGTATTTACATTTACTGCATTGACTTTCAATAAAGCATTTACTGAAGGGAAGAATCAGATTTAAAGACATTGTTTCTTCTATGAAATAAGTGGTATGTCTGGATGTGAAATGTAATTTCCATAATAATAGTTAATTTATTTGCATCAATAAAATACTGCATATTTGCCTTATTTGGAACATGTGAATTTGAGTTAATGAACAATACTGGTAGCTAAGATGCATTGGACTTTACTGTATATTCTTAACATGTGATCTGTCTTAATTTTTTTGTTGTTTTTTATAGCTGGTGTGTGTGTATATGCAAATGTATTTCAGTATCTAATCTTACTGGGAATCTTGTGAATGTTGCTGAGAAATAAAATAATGCCTTGTGCACATGTGTAACTATTAGTCAATAAGCAGTAACTAAGAAAGGTATGGGCTGCTCTGTTTCTTTCCATACAATTGCTGTAGAACATGGGGGTTTTTTTTGTATGAAATATGGTTTGCTGCATTGCTGATAGAGCTAATGTGCTTACCTGGAAATCCGTGTCATATCAATGCCTGCTCTTCTGAAAGACATTTGCAGCTTTCCATGAAAACTAATGTAAACGTCCTTAGTATAAAAATACCCCTGCAGCTCCTGAACCTTTCCTAAAACATTAAGTTCTGCTTATGCCAAGCAATTTTGGTGATTTTTTTTTTTTTAGAAAGTATATAAAAAAGGTGAAGTTCTAAGTGAAAGATTGAGGTCTTCATTTTCTAACTGGAACCCAATTGTCTGGGTCCAGTCTTGTCTTTGAAAAACCTGCTTCAAGCGATAGAAGTGGAGCTGTAAAACTCTGAGGGAAGTTTCAGTGTAGTATAGTGCCACCTCACCTGCTGTGCGAAGTGTTAAACATGAGGTCAATGTTGTTAAATTGTACCAGCAGCTCGTTTAGAAATTTTTTTAGGTAATTTTTTGTGTCTTTTTCTTTTTTTGTTTTGTGGTTGTAATTTTTTATCTTACCCAGGTTCATCTTGGATCTCTTCACTTACAAAACTTAAATTTTAAAATTAGGTCATAATGCAACACACTACAGTTAGGAACCTTGTTGTGACCAGGATAACAAGTACTGGCAGTAGCAGCAGCACTTCCAGCCTCTGTGTTGGAGGACTATGTGAAATATATATATATATATATGAAATATATGTTGGGTTTATATACCAGGGCATGAAGTGTACATTAAGTCCACTCCCACTCCACATAAATTTAGTGGATTTGCAAAGGGTTTTTCTTTCTCTTATCCCTGCTGCTTTTCAAAAACAGACAAGTCGAGTCTTGTAACATGCAGCCTGAACAAATGTACATTCTCTAACTCTCAGACTATATTCTGCATCAGCATGCAGGCATTGCTGTGTGCTTTACCAATGTCCAAGCCCCTTGATTCCTTCCACGTCTTCAGAGTGGCAGCAGCAGTGTCTGGGTGCCAGAAGGAGGGAATGTGTGTGCTAGTCAGCACCCTGGAGAGGGACACCCTGCTCAGCACCTTTCTGGCCACAGCTGTGTCTAGGCAGGGAGGGTGATTGTCCTCTCCATTTTCTCTCTGCTCCATACAGCCTATGTGAATAAGAGGGTTCTTCATTAACAATAAAGATTTTTGTGTGTTAAAGACAACTAGACTGCCAGATCTTTCTCTGGCAGAAAGCCTAGAGGGCAACTGAGACACCTTCAGTCCAGGAGGAGCACTGTGGTCCCTCAAAATGCCTTCCCATTATCCCTCACTCAGGCAGGCTTTGCTTCCGTGGTAGGCTGCATTTGTTGCCAGCATTGCCCAAGCTAAATGGAGTGGTTCCTTCTCTCTCTGGGTCTTGTAATGCTCAAGGGGTCAGAGACCTAGGCTGTTAACTCACTGCTTTATCAGCATTTGTCTCTTCCCTTTGTCCCTCAGACTACCCTCCTTGTTCTGTATCTACATGGTAGCAGTGCAGATAGTCTTCAAATGGACAAATGGAACCTAATTGTGCACAGTCTATCATTTTTTAGCAATTACAGTTTCAATTAGATTTGTGTTGGTTGTCATGGTCCATTTGGATTTCTCATCTTTACAGCACATGTGCTCTATAAATTAAAATTTATTTTATGAGTCCATTAGGGAAGAAAACAAACAAACATGACTAACAAGGGCCAGTCCACTTTGTACAGGCTAGTCTAACATAGGAATTCACTGAATCATCATTTAAGGCATGAGGTTTTGAACTTAAAAGTTCTCTAGTTCATAGCTCAACTTGAAGCTTCTAACTTGTGCACCTCTCAGCAAAATAATTACCTAGATGATGGCGAGAGTGTTCATCCTTCCTTTTTCATCATGATGCTGTATCACCTGGGAAGCACAAAAGCCTCAGGAGTCCAGCTGCTGCTGGATCTGCTTCAGAAACTTTTTTGCTAAGCTTGTTTTCACCTTAAAGTTTCAAAGTTTGGTCTGTAGCATTTCCATGACTTAGCAGATTCTGAAGAAGCTGCCAGACAATCAATACGCCAGGAAGTGCGGGTAGATGGCTGCAGGAGACAGCAGGCTGCAGGTGATAATGGCTGCAGAGTGACCTTAAGCCCTTTCAGGCCACCAGGTTCTGCTTGTTGGTTGCCCTTGCTCTGACCTAGCAGTCAGTGCTGCTAATAGTGTGCTCCAGGCCTTAGCATGAGTTAGTGAAAATCTGAGCAGGAACTGAGTGAACAGTCACAGTAGGTGTCATAAAAATTCTAAAAATATTTATGCTTATTAAAAAAAAATGTGTTTAATTCAGTTTTGTTGTCGAAAACTGAAATGTGTGCATTAGATGCTGGTGGGTCAGCTTGAATGATGCAAGATGTAGGTGGAAACGTTGCCTAGTGCTGAATACCACAGAAAATTTTCAAAGACCTGGCTGTGGAGGTGTAATTCAGATGTTCACATTCTTCTGTTTGCTGGGGTCTTGAGTACCTTCTGTGCATATCTGAAGTAGTACTGCAATTACTGCAGTGAGCACATTTTCATGTTCAGTTATTTAAATATTTGAGTAACTTTGCACCTTATGTTTCCTTTACAGCTGTTTTCGCAGGAGTCCTACATTGGTAAGGTTAAATTTATTACTTCAGAGTAATATGGTATTTTAAAATAATAAAAATGTAATTTTTAGCTATTTTTAGAGAAGACGTTGGGATAATTTATATTTATAACTTTCCTCTCAAGATTAAATTATCTTTGAACTGAATAATTCTGTTCTTGTGAAGATAACGTGAAAGGTTTCTTAAGCCTGTTCAGAGAAGAGTGAAGCCTGCTTTTCAGGTGAAAAATTGCTGCTTAATCCTTTAATGTCTGCACTTTAATTAAAATACATTACATATATATAATATATAGCATTATAGTATTGTTACTAATGCCATAATAGAATTTAATTAATACTCTTTGTTCATTCTTCTTCAATTTGAAATTATCTGAATAGATGAGGATATTGGTATAATATATGAATAAATTACAATAGCAGTTTGTAAGTAAACTTTGAGTATTCATTGAATGTTCTTTGCTATCTATGACTTAGTACATATTCTAAACCTCTTTATTCCATTTTAATTGTTATTATTTTTTGGCAGGTGTCACATAACAACTCTTTTTGAAAATGACCGTCATTTTTCTCACCTGTCAACATTAGAAAGAGAAATGGCTTTTCGCACGGAAATGGTGAGATTATGTTTCAGTGTTTGGAAAATTCTGTCTGTAATCTGATCATGGGCTTTCCAAAATGTCTTAATACATTCTGCAATAAGTATGCATATTGATCTCTTACAACTACTGTGCATTACACTTTTATGTGCAAAGTATTTGTGTGCCTTGCAGCTGATCCCTATGAATTTATCACTTCACAGTTCAATTAAAATATAATCTAAAAGTACGGTTCTGGAGGACCCAAAATACAAAACTGCAAGTATCTTATACCTTGCTTTCAGTTATAATCTTCTTATGCAGCCTTTTTTGTCTAAATATTTTTTTAATTAATATATGTTGGCATATATATATATACACACACATGCACACCTTTTATCTGCTTTTATTTTGAGAATTATGAAACACTATTTAATGCGTAGTTACCAGCCCAAATGAGAGATTGCCAGGTATGCTATGAAAAAAAGTGGAAGGAAACCCACATCACTTGTTTCAGTGTGACTAATAGAAGAGATTTGAAAAACTGGATAGTCATCTTCAATAACCCTGTCCTGTTTGTTATGTTACAAAATTTGTTTAAAAATGAAGCTTGTATGTAGTGGTTCCCGAAGCAGAAGTGACATCTTTAATTGTAAATAATTAATCTGTTCTCTTGTAGGGTCTTTATTATTCCTACTTCAAGACCATTATTGAGGCACCCTCATTTTGGAGTGGAGTATGTGCCATTATGAATGACAAACTAACTGAATATCCTTTAGTGATTAACACCTTAAAAAGGTTCAATCTTTACCCAGAGGTGAGTTACGTTTTTAATATAATCCCTTCTGCAGATCTTTGGTTGTTTTAGCTTTGACTATAAATTTGTAAAAGTTACTTTGGAAAATGTATTTGTAAAGATACAGTGACTAATGAAGTGTTGCTTAAATATTGTATTTCAGTTCCAGATTTCAAATGAGAAAGTTACTTCATACATTATAATCAATCAAACTTCAAGTATTTTCAATTAACTATGAAAGCTTTTTAGATCTTAGTATTTTGTGCCCAAAAGTTGCACTTCCTGCCTTTTTTTTTGTTCTTTTCCCTGAAAGCAAGTAGGTTGCTGACATTATATACTTCAGGAAATCAGATGTATGCAGTATCAGTAGTACGTGACAATAATGACTGAAGTGATGCAGGTTGCAAGAGATTATTTTGTTTTCCATTTTTTGTAGGACACATGAAACTGACAGAACCAAGCACATCACAGTTCACAGTGGCTGTGAAATCCTTGGGTGATAATAATTAGATGTTGCAGAGGAAATTGCTCTGTGGAGGACTGACTGCTGTTGATTTGTGCATACTTAATGTTAGACTTATTACCTGGTTAGATCACATTCCTCTGCTTTTTTGTCAGTAAAAAGAACATGTGTTCAGAATGTGTTCAAAAGAGCATGTGTACAGAAATGTTGAGGTTTCTGTCTCTTAGGGTTTTGCCAGCGTGTCTCAAATATTTTGCAAAGGGAAGATTCCTTTGGTTAATGTACATTTCTGTAATTTCAAGTGTCAGCAGCAGTTTATTTTTATGAGAGCCAACTAATAATGGCTGTGATTGTTGGGTACTAGCTTTTATACTCATTCTGCTCTGTTGGAGCAGAGCTGCTGTCAGGAACTGTATGTGTAAGAGTTCTTGGTGTGCCTGTATTTGTACAAGTTGCACGTAGTGGTTTCATTTCCTTCTTAAGTCCTTGCTCTGGAAGAACTAAATGCTATGTAGATGAGCACGTTTTTGTTGCCCTCTCACTTATTTAGGATGTGTTTGGAATTTTTTTCTAATTCCAGATGGATTGCAGTTCAGTTCTAGAAATGACCTATTGTGAACATCATTTGAATACTAAAGAGTTATTTCCTTTAGCTGAAGAAGATTTATTGACTTCAGCTATAGTCTGACTTTCAAAAATCAAGGGTTACTGGTCAAATCAACTTGTTTTTAAAGACTCATCAGTATCATCCTGAAAGATGACTAAATAAATTAGATGGTGGAATCAAATATAGTGGCTGACATTCTATGAATAAGAACGCTGGGTTGATGACAGTGCAAGATGTGTAGGTTTGTCTGTTCATTCAGATTTCTAGGATTATACTGGCTCGTAGAAATTGGTGATAAGGTATGAATTCATTCATCTTTTCTGTGCCTGTGTGGGGATGAAAAGCAGACAAATAGTCTCCTCTACTCCTTTCAGTCATTTACTGCTTAATGTCTAGACTTCCTGTAAATAGTGCTTTGGGGTTTTTTTTAAGTGCATTTCTTGAGTACTCCTGTTTCCACATAACTGTATTTATAAAACTGTCAATAGGTGCAACTTGGCATTTGAAATACGTTGTCTGAATTTATAGAATTTTCTCATGATTATAATGGGGCTGGGTGGTGAGAAGATGCTTGTGGATTCATTTGTTTGCAGTAAAATTTTTCCTTCCGATGCTCAGTATCCAATCATGCTTCCTGAAAGTGTTTCATTTCCTGTTTGATATTTTGGGATCTTTCCAGCTCTTTAAGCCCATTAGTAGCACTAAGGCTGAATTCTAATAAAATGTTTGTTTGTTTAATGGATATTAAAATTAAATTCATCAAAACCAATCTGGAAATCCCATTGCTAAATAGGACGTTAAATTAATTAAGAAAAGTAAAACAATTCACTTACATGTACAGCCAGTACTAGCCTTAAAAACTTCAAAAAAAAAAGGAAAAAAGTAAAATGAGTGTGTAGTAATCAATACATCATTTATGTAAATTATACATATAAGCAGTAAAAAAAAGCTATCAAAAGCTACAAGGTTGTCCTTGTAGCTGTACAACATTAAAATTCAAATAAAGTTGATTTTCCAAATATTTGCTCCATAGTCAGGTTGTTCTAGTAATTGTAGTGTTTTCATTTCTGATGAAAAATGGTAGAGAGATAACATGTTAGTTTCTGTGGTGGAGAGATAATGTGTTAAGTTTGCTCTCTGTATGTTCATTGTTATGGAACAATTGATATTTTTGTGTGTGGTGGTGATAATGAAGATGTGAGTTGAAATGAGGAGTGTGTTACAAAGATCCATGTAGTTTGCTTTAAAGTGCACACTCAAAGGCAACTAGTGAAAGGGCTTAACTTTTCTGCATGTTCTTTTGCAGCAAAGGAGTGGCCTTGTCCACAGAGCACTCCTGGGTCTGAAAGCCAGGCTTTTGTTTTCCAGGTTCAGCGTTTACTGCCTCATCTGATACAGAACAGTAGAAATTCCAGAAACATCACTGTGCTCCAACTGACCTAGCAATTTTGTGCTGCTTACTGATTTGTTTCCATTTCTATGCCCATGTTAACTGTTTCATGTAAAGCAGCTTTTGGCAAAAAATAGATTCTTTTGCTTGAAGTACTTAGCCTGATACCTTTTTAGGGAGTATTCACATGTAAAATCTGCAGCAGACACAGGCACTTGTGGCATAAACAGGTTAAATTGATAAATTAAAAACAGGTTAAGTAGATAAATTAGTAATTCGATTTTTTTTGGTTTTTTGCAACATTTGGCAAGAATGGTTTATATGCTTAGCTAATGTCAGCTTCAGAACTGGTGATACAAATATGCCATACAGATGTCCCTAAGAAAGGGACATTCAGGTGATAAGAAGGACACTGATTTGGTTCTCCAGGCCTATTAATGTCTGTCTGGATATGGGCAGTGTCTGGTTCATGTATGCACATGTGCATTGCCAGAAGCACCAGGGCATGGATGTTCAGAAAGCTTCCAGAAATTCAGGATACTGTACTTTCTAAGGCACAATGTTGAGGCACGGAGTCTTGGTCTAGGAAGATGTAGTTATATTTAAAATATACAGGATTTACATTGTGAAGGTCACAGATGAAGTGAGCCATGAAGATTGGAGCCTTGATATTAAAAATTAATGAATTTTAGAGTCCCAGAACAGTTGAGATTGGAAGGGTTGTCTGAAGGTCCTCTAGTCTCAGCACTGCTCAAACCAGGGTGAAGTGTAGAGCAGGTTGCTCAGGGTCATCTCCAGTTTCAATTTGAATATATCCACCTCTGTGGAGATTGTTCCAGTGTTTGATCACTCCCAAATTAAAAAAGTTTTGTGCTCATTGTCTCATCTCTTGTCAATGAAAAAGAGCCTGTCTCAGTCATCTTTATTCTATGTCCTCCTTGTCTTGGGCAGCGCCCAGCTGAGCTCAACATCGCAGATAGGGTGTTAGCAATGCTGAGTAGAGGGGAAGAGTTGCCTTTCTTGTCCTGGTGGCATACAGCTGATGATATATTTGTCTTTTTTGCATCAAGGGCTTGTTGCTGGCTTAAGTATAAATTGTCCACCAGGACTCACAGGCCCTTTTTGTGCAAAACTGCTTTCTAGGCGGTCAGCTTCCATCTGAACTGGTGCACGGTGGTGTTCATTCCCAGTGCAGGACTTTGCATTTCCCTGTTGGGAAGATTCCTGTTGGCCCATTTCCCCTGCCTTTTGGTGTCCCTCTGAATAGCAGCACAAGGATCAGTCGCTCCTTCCAGTGTTTATCCTGCAGATGTTCCCTTGTGCCATCATCTAGTCTTAAGATGTAGAACAGATTGGCACCAGATTAAAAAAATATCTGCAGTTGTCTCCTTATCTATCAAGACAGTCATCTCAGAAGGTTATAAAGCTGGACAGGTGTGATTTCACCTTTGTAAATCTGTGCTGATTGCTTCAAATCACTTTTTTGTCCTGTGTATATTTGGAAGTGGTTTCCAGGAGGATTTACTCCACCCCATTCTCACATGCATTGTCTGTTTTTCCTTCTTGCCCTTCTTGAAGACAGAAGTGACCTAAAGAGTTTTATTAATTGTATGGGGAATGAGAAGAGAGAATCATCTTTCTTATATATGTTCTCTGTGACACAGGGCAGAGGCAGCTAATACTGCAGTGGTGAAACATATTGTCAGTCTGGGAACCCTTGGGTTATAACTTTCAAAGCAGCTCAACTGGAATGGCCACATTACTCATTTATGAACTCTATAAAGTCAGTTATATCCTGACAGAATAGCTTGGTAATGTTATTAACTAATGACTTTGCTGTGAGATGAGTTCTCATTTTTGCTGTGTGTAAACTACTGATGTTTTCTGTGTCAGGTGTTGGGATTTAGTTGAGTTGTTGTTATAAGAACATTACAGCATTTGCATGGAAAATGGAAATGCTCTCTTACATTGCATCTGGAAGCCTTTGAATGCATGCTTAAAATTAAGCTGTCAAAATTTAACAGACTAAAAATCCTAAAGATTTATTCCACTAATATTCTTGTGAGGTGGAAAAAAATTGCCTTGAATGGGTTCAGTTTCATCCACTGTCCTCTGTCAACAACATTGGTGATTTTAATATCTGATAAACAAAAATACTCAAATGAGGAGCCTTCCAGACAATGCAATACATAGGGTTGGTTTTTTTCTGAATATTGCAGCTTGATGCATTAAATTATTTTCGTTATAAAGCATCTGAGTATCAATAGGCATAATAGGAAAAAGTGCTGAGATAAATCCTGAGTTTGAAAATGACCCTGGATGAGAACCAGCTGTCATGAGGGGTCGCTCTGGGCAGAAACTTCTAATCCTGTTTTCACCCTAGGTGGTCCTTGCCAGCTGGTACCGCACATATACCACCATTATGGATTTCCTTGGTGTACCAACAAAGACATGTTGGACTGTAAACAGAGGAAAAGGGCTTAGTCCTGTTGAAAGCTGTGAAGGTAAATTCTGGTTTATCATGGTTTCTCCTTGGAAGCATGCACTTGTGGCTTTATGTATTTCAGAAATAATAAATATTCCTGTGTTACCAAGGGTGAAAAATGTGGGTTTTGCTTATTAGATAACTCTTCTGGCCTAGATTGAATTCCTATCCTGGAGTTCAAAACTTCACAGTTATGGTCTGAGCCTTCATAATGTTGGGTTGCTACAAAGAATAAGATGTCCTAAATGTAATTGGAAGTCTACTGTAGATGTATTAATTTTTGTAACTTCTGAAGGATCCCAAATACATTCCAACTTCCTGCATTTCAAAATTTCCTCCTTCAATTTTTGAGATTTTTTTAGAGTACTCTTACCTAGTGATGCTGCTGAGAAGAATCCTCTTCCTTACATGCACTGCTATTTAGCATAAGAATTCAGCATAAGAATTTCAACCTTAAACGTTGATTTGACACTGTGCTCCAAAGGACATTGCCACTTTTTTTTTTTTTCCCACGTTTGAAATATTGCCTTGTCAAGTAGGTATTAAACACTAAAAGTACCTTACCGAGAAGTGCTTTTGAGGTGTTCTATAGTCAGTTCAAGCTGAATAATAGATGGTAGTTTGTGAAGTTGTTTCATTTTATCATTTAGAATGCCTTTGTGTGATGACAGGGTAGTATTTTTCCTTTGCACAAAGGCTGTAAGAACTTCAGATCTTGAATGGGTCACTTTCTCTAGTTTTGTAAGAAGCAATAAATGGTGTACAACCTTTCATTCCTGTTTTTCATGAAAACAAAACCAACAGAAGCACCAGCTATTGAGACGACTGTGTTTTGTGAGCATATCATCATCTTACTTTAGAAAACTGTCTTGCTGTGTTTTCAGCAGTGGGGAATAATCAGTTCTGCATATGAAACTGAAGTTTTGCTGCCATTCACTTTAATGAATAAGGCTTTTTAATGCTGTATTGCTGAAATGATTAGAGCCAGGAGGGTTTAAAGAAATAGTGGGAAAGAGAATAATGGCAGAAGAGTGAGCACAGAAGTGTCTGTTAATGAATAAATTGAAAGACTTGCATTACTGGAAAATATCTTGGCTTATAATGAAACAAAGCAAAGAGTGTTGTGTGTGATATGTTTAAAGATGGGTTTACTCCTGCAAGAGATGGGAAGTGTGAGTCTAGGATTAACAAACCTGTTCTAAAAAGCTCTATGATATAAAAATGTAGTCTAGAGAATATTCTTAGCAGTATTTCTACCTTCTAAACCTCACAGATTTTTCTCTGCAGTTAGTGCATCCCTCTTGGCTTATTCTGTCACTGACTGCCCCAATGTTGTATCTACCCCTACTCTTCCTGGTTTTTTTCAGAGCTGTGGTCTCCTGATTGAATCTTCACAATAGTCTTAATGACATCTACATTTTTTTTAAATTGTCTCTTTCTGTAGATACACTGAGATACTATACTGATAGTTTTTATATGATACAGATATATTAAGATAGTATACGGATTGTATGGTGCCTTATAACCAATATGGCCTTCCTTCTATATTTGACAACTTATATTAACTGTTTTTTGTTAGGGTTGGGAGACCCTGCTTCCTTTTATGTTGCTGTGATTTTTCTGTTGAATGGATTCATGATGTCACTGTTCTTCATATATGGTACATACCTCAGGTAAGGCAGTTGAGACTGGGCTATTTAGTTGGTATTAGCTGTTAGTTTTTAGACAAAATTTGAGAAAGTGAATGTAAAAATATTTTTATGGGATATTGATGATTTGTTTGTACAGCAGTAGTACTTTTTTTTACATACACATTGTCAATAAAAATTACTGAAATAGAGAAGCTTTTTTCTTAAAACGATGATGCTGCTGGAAAAAAAATTGTCAAAAATTTTATTGAGGCTGTATCTCATTGATACCACGGGGTTGTGGATAAAACTAGAAGTTTATATGTGTTTTAAACAGCTTTTGACATATTTCTGCTCTTAAAATTATCATTGTGACTCATTTTTACAACAAGTTGAATGATGGTGTACTTTTAACCAAGACTGGGGTTTTCCCAGTGCTCTGCTTCAAGTTGTATTTGCATGTATTTCCATTTTAATGTAACTGAGAAGGCAAAATATTTTTTGACCTAATGCATTCTTTTGGACAAATTGTATGCACTTCCTTTTTTCTATAAATTTGTGTTTCCAGTATCTGTCCTTACATTTCAGGAGCTGTAATACACTTCCATACAAAAATGGATTCCACATTCAGCAGAAAAGCAGAAGTGGAAATATGTTTTCTGTTTACATCTGTTTTCATGTGTTGGTTTTGCCAAAAAGTGAAAGACAGCTATATTTTCCTAAGAGATGTGATTGATTCCCCCCCCTGCCTCCCCCAATTCATTTCTGGCTTCATTGTCATGGGTTTTACTTCTTTCTCAAGCATGTGCTGATAAAATAAGGAATAGCTCAGGGCAGACACTGTCAGTAAAAAGAGGAAGTTGCCTAGTGCATGTTTTGAGGAAGTAGGTAAACTTTGAATATTTGTCTCGTTAACTTGTAATATTTCTCTTAAGGGAGTTATACAGAAATTCACATTTTATATATGAATGCCATTGAAAAATCAGTGAGCTCTTTCTTTAGAAAGCATAGACCTTGAGTTTTGTTTCTGGTTTGGCGTGTTTTTTGGCAAATTTTTATTCGGTTTCTAGGGCTAACATTTTTAATGTTAAACATGTTCTTATTGTCATTTTGCATTTTAGTGTTGAAGCTTTTCAAATTTATGGGATGTAAATTTGAGTTTTAAGTGCACAATACCTGGAGATTGGTTTAGCACTTGGTATCTTTAATCCTCAGATTTTTACCCAGAACCTACTGATTCTGTTTGACTTGTATATTAGTGATGGGTGAAGGATCTGAAAGGGTTTTTTGGTTGTTTTTTTTTGTTTTTGGGGGGGGGGTTTTTTGTGTTTTTTTTTTTTTTTTTTGTGTGTGTGGTTGACTTTTGGTTGTTGTTGTTTGGTTTGGGGTTTTTTTTCCAAGAATCTTAACAGCTGGCTGCTGATTTGGTTTAGTAGCAAAAATGGTATAATCTGTCATTCGGAGTAGTAGTGAACTTGTGTGCACAAAAAAATGTTCTTTGCTTTATATCACATAACTTGAGCAATTACAAATCTGTTCAAACAAATAGGAACATTTTCTATTGCTCTTTGGAAATGGGAAAAATCTAATTAATATCTTTGGGTTTACTTTTGCTATTTATTCAATAGGTGAATTTGATTGGTATGGAAATGTAAAAAATACATTTAAGTCAAGGGGCTTAAAAAGCTTCCTCATGTTAACATTGCAGTATTTCACCTAAAAATTAAATTGTATCTTGCATTGACCCATATAATGAATTAATTTTTAAGTATGCTTTTTGAATGTGCTTGATTTGATTACCCTAAATTAATCTTTAGATCCACACCAAAATTTCCTGTTGGGTGATTGAGCATGCAAATTCTGAAATTTGCTGCTCAACATATTAGGCAAGAAGTACTGCATTTATATTGTCTGATTTTTTAAAAGCACCAGACGTAATGATCTGCACCAAAATTTGTGAGCAGTGGAATAACTGTTTTCCAAGTTATTAACATTAAAATTGGTGTTCTGCGCAAAAGAGTTGATGTATGAAGGACTGATTTGCTCTGAAATAAACCCTGTCTGACTAACTAGTATTTTAATATTGTATGTACTTTATTGATGGCCTTCCCTTGATGTTTGAAAGCTTTCCTCCCTTCCCCCCCAATAAAATTAGCTGTACAAAAGTGCAGCTTCACATTTTTTAAGCAACATTGGCCATGATAAGATTCTGTTGTACCTGTTTTTCTTCTTTTCACAGTGGGAGTCGCCTAGGAGGCCTTGTTACTGTGTTGTGCTTCTTTTTCAATCATGGAGAGGTAGGTTTCCCTCTCCCACCACTCCTTTTTTTTTCAGTTATTACTGAAGTTTAAGCTAATCCTCATTTCATTAAATGTAGTGATGTTGCTTATTTATTTGAGATTGAATTTAAATAACTTAAATTCAATTAAAATAAATTAATAAGACAATTGAAAGCAAAATAGATCAGGACTGAAAAATACATAGCACAGTCCATTGTCCCTTTAGTGCTTAAAATAAAAAATCAGAACAGAAATATATTGTAAATTGGTCCTGAGATTGAAACTCAGTAGCACAACAACTTCAAGTTTCAAAACATCAGAATACTCTATTTTCGTGCCCATACCACACATAACCAGGCTACATTTACTATATGATTAAGCTTCAGAAGCTTCTTTAAATTGCTGTATATTTTACTGGATATACAAAAAAAAGTGCAAAATATTATTTATATACTGTACCCAGGGTACACAGAATTTAGAAATAGTGTATGTATGTAAGGGATTCCAGTGCTAAACTTTAGTAAGCTGCATTGCAGGAAAGAAAAAATAAAGGAACTGTCACTTACATCTCCTGTGTAAGTTAATGCTGTTCATGTCATTGTTTCATATTTTGGAAGAAAAATCATAGCTTTCATTCTTATTCCCTTGGGATGTTTTCTTTTTCTTAGTGCTCATTTTATGAATGGAAATTTGTAAATAACTTCTAAATGGAAACTAACTATTTATAATTTAGTTTAGGGTTGAATTTATGTTTTGTTTTCTTACTTTACTGAGCTGAACTTGGTAAAGAACACTGAGTTGTAAGAATATGTATTGTACATAACAGAATTAGAGATGCTTCCACTCACAGTAAGCTTTGACAGTTTTTTAATGAAACAAAAATGTGTGTGATACAATGGCTATTTTATTTTCAAGTTTCATTGGAAATGTCTTTTCTTTAAATATCCCCCATGTGTGCATGGGGGATATTCAAGAATTTAAGCATATTAAAGCATTGTCATCCATGGATGTTGAACTACCTGGTTGAGAACAGGTAAACATTAGAGTTCCTAAACTTATTTTTTGTGCTCTGTGAGTATAAATATGGCATTTTATGTGGATTTCTATTCTAAATGGGATCCTGAAGTGAAATGATGTTTCATCCTTTGCTAGTGAATACTAAAAGAATAGGCAGTGTTTTCCAAGTCTGTGAAGGTGGTAAGTGTAACTTCAGAAAGAAATGTGTTGAAAACTTCAAGGTAGTGGTAGCAAAAAACCATTTATTTCACTGTGGTACAGTGCAGTTGTTTCCATAGGTGACTGTAGGAAAGCCTCTTTCTCTGTGAATGACTTGGGGAAAAGGCACAGTAAATGTATTTTGGAGAAATGTATGAAAGCAGATCTGCATAATTCTACACAGATGTAGTCTGGGCTTAGATGGGGCTTAAGGAAGTCAACCATGATTCAAGCTCAACTGCATGGATTGCTGGAGGACAATAGGAAATACTTGCAGAGGTGCAGTGTTGGATCTCAGCTGGCACTTTTGTGTTTGAACTGTAGCTGAATGGAACAACTCAGACTTACTTGATATTGTTGTGTATATAGGTATGGTAGTAGCTGTAGTTAGAGGTGCACAGGGGCTCTCTCCTCATGGGGTGCTCTGTTGAATGCCATGCTGTGGGAGTGCCTGTGTGTGTGGAAGAAAAGCCCAGCTCTTTGACAGGCTTGTGATTGTGTGCAAATCATTTTGTGCGGGTCAACAGTGCGTGCAGTCCGACTAGACCAGCTGCCAAAAATTTCCTTTCCTATTTGGGAAGGATAGGACTGAGCTACACAAGTAAGCCTGATCTGCAACCCTTGGTATCTCAGCTCTAATGCTGAGACGTAAAAGTAATATGTAAAAATGCTCTCTGGCTTTGAGCTAGTGACCCTAAGGCTGTATGTTTTCGTTTGTACCGTGCTTGTGCTACTGTGTTTTAATGATTTCAAACTTAGACTAATCTGATATATTTCTACCTGCAGCAGAGTGAGTTTACAGCCTTGATAAATCATCCACAGATGATTGAGTTTAGCATTACTTTACAAATATAGAAAAGTAGTGTAGCTCAGGTTAGTCAGTCCACTTCTAAGGTAATGCTTCCTTTTTATGGTTGTATATGTTCATCATTTTTTTCCTGTCTTATCTTCTCCAGTATCATAAGATTTGGTAAACCAAATGTTGCTATAGTCTTGAAAAATATGCAAAATGACTACACTGCTTTGGAATAATCATGATTATATTTAATGCTTATTAAAAAAAATTTAACTCATCACATCTGTGCAGTCAGCTGAGGACAGCATATTAATACATATATTTATGAAAGTTTTTAATGATAATTGTTGCAGCTTTTACAAAGAGTGCTTCTAGATGTCAGGGACTGTGATTAATGTGATGCGTTTCTGTTCTTTGCTTTTATTTTACACTGTTAATTTAGCATACTTGGGAAATGGCAAGACAATAAGCAAGGAATTATATCATGTTGATTTTAGTGACTTGCTTGGTAAAACAGTATTTTATAAAATGGTTTAAAGATTCTAGGAAGCAAAGGAGAAGGAACATTCTGGCAACAGTATCCTACAGTATTTTCATAGATTCATTATAGTCTATGTTAAGATTAATTACATTTTTTCTCTTGTAGCTGTAAAGAACTTCTAATTTTTAATGCAAATCTCTTGATAGCAAATTTAAACCTGGTTTTTTGTATGTCAAAGTACTCCTGTAAAGTTGTATTTGTTGTTTTTTTTAAGGTCAGTGTAAGCACTTTATAAAGAGTTGAATATAAACATTGGAGACAACAGTTGTAGCTGAGCCATTTCCATGAGGCCCATTATTTATTTGTCATTAACCCCCTTAATTAAGAAATTAATGAAACAACTAGTTTAGTTGACTTCAGTGTACTATGCTTTGCTTTTTATTAGGGTTAAAGAATGGAATAAATAAGTTATGTATAAGTAGTATAGGGTCTGTATGAATTTAATTTCATGATTTTAGTGTACTGGCCTGTTTTGTAAGGCAGCTTCAGATTTTATACTTAATGTGCTGTTACTGATAGAAATTTGAAATGTTTATAACCTAAAGAACTCTAGCATAATGAGGAATATATGGCTTTATCCTTCAGATCATCTCCCAACATACCGTCTCTGTCTAAATGTGGCAAGTCACTGCATGAATTTGAGAATTATTTACCTAGAAGAGTTGATTATTTCAGCAAAACCAGGGACAAGTAGCTGCTGTCCTGCTTTTTTTCTTGGATATTTTCTAGCTGCCACATTTCATTTTGGAAAAGCAGTGCTCTATTTTAATTAAACAGTGTATATTAGGCCCCAAGGGTGGAAGCCACTTCCTTTTCCTTCCTCTTTTCTGCTTCCTGGCTTGTCTTTTTAACATTCTGACTAAAACCTCATGTAGCTTGGTTTTTGCTTTATTGGAGTATCTGTTGTCATTCATTTTGAAATACAAATGCATGGTTTTATAGAAATATATCAGTGAATGTCACCATCTAACCCAGTTCTTATTTTCAGTGCACTCGTGTCATGTGGACTCCACCTCTTCGTGAAAGTTTCTCGTACCCATTCCTTGTGATGCAGATGTTGCTTTTGACCTATATTCTCAGGTACCTCTCAGTTTATACTGGGTCTTTACAATGCTTTAAAGAAACTGATTGTCACAGGACATTTATTTAAGTGCCTTTATTTAAATATTTATTTAAATGCCTCCCTGTGCTGTAACAATGGTATCATTAACAGAGAAACTTTCCTGTGGCTGTTACATTACAGACGCTGCACCAGTAGAACTGCAGTCGTATTACTCACTTATTAAAAGGAAAAACTTTGCAACTTGAAGACATGATTAACATAAAAATCAGAATTACTGTGTTGGCAAATACGTGTCCAAAGTAAAAATCAGAGTTTTTTGGTTGATGTCCCTTCCTTCCCATGAGAAACAAGCTGATACTTCATCAATTGGTTTTGTCCCTCTTGGAGAGTGGTATGTTGGCTGCACGTAGAGTAAGCCCATGCTTTGCAACAAAGGATGCTATAGGCACCCATAAGCTAGTATGTTCTTGCAGTTTTCTATGACTAATTAACTAGTCTCATTAACTAGTTCAATGATTTAGAGCAGTCTAATTACGTTAATGCAGGGATGCTCTTGAGTTCATTAGCCGTGCTTTTCCGTGATTATTTCTGGCTTGCAACATGATTATTACTGTCGTGCCTCTGTTTTAGAAAATAAGCATGACCATTCATACTTAAGGGCTTCTCCACCAAGTCCATTGCATCAGATTTACAATGTATTTATGATTTAGTTGAACTTAGTACTTATAACCACCAATTTTCCTTTATTAGGTCATACTGATTTGTAGTTATTGATGTTTAAAGCAAAAGTATTTCATGCTTGTCACTAATTTGTGGATTTTATATGAGGAAAAGATATGTGCTCTCTAGAATTTAGTGAAATTTGAAACATGACATTTCTCAGAATTGAACTTGAATCAACACAGGATTAAATATTTTAAATAGCATTTATTTCCAGACATGAAGAATAGACTGGGGTTTCAGTTACAGATGAGTTTCATATACTTGTCATTGTCTCCTTCCCTGAAACATCACTCAGGATTCCTAGCAGAAAGTAAATATGGAAGAAATGTGAGAGAGAGGAGTTAAATCACTTTCAAATGCAGACCATTCTGAAACAGTTGTGATTTCAGCTGAAATGGAAATGGTTGTGACCTGACTATAGAGTCGTCACAAGAAGGTGAAGCACTTGCAAATGACATGCTTTGGCCTGCTCTACTGCATACTGCCAGGAGAAGACTTGTTTGGTAACCAGTGAGTCATCAAACAGTTAAGGAATCAGAGCTGTTGTCATGGAAACTCAAGAAAAAAAGATATTAAATTTACTTGGGCAGTGTTGTTTGTAGTTGATCAATATTGCTAGCTATCTTCCAAGGTAGCTGTGTTTTTATTGCATTTTCTATTGTACTTTTCAATTATATGCAAACACCTGTGTAATTGTACTTACTGATGCCTATTCTGTCTCTTTTTCCCAAGGATTCCGAGTATTAATACAGGAAGCTTGATTGCACTGTGTGTTTCTAATATCTTTTTCATGCTTCCCTGGCAGTTTGCTCAGTTTGTTCTTCTAACTCAGGTAAGCCCATATTCACCTCTAAATAGCCTCTTTGTCTAACCTGGACAAATTGACTGCTTTGTATAGACAGCCATTGAATTCACTACTAGACTTTCCTTTTTAGCCAGATTTCATTCTCGCTGTCAGGAAAGATTCTTACCCTTTACCACATCAATCTTGCTAGTCTTTAGTTTAAAAGTTGACTGTTTACACCTCTTATCATTCTGTCTCCAGATCTAAAAATATTTACTTTTCCCACATAAACAGCCTCTAGCCTGAGATCAGTACCTTAGAACAAGAAAAAAAAAACTTTGTCTTTTGAAGCACAAAAATAAAAGGCATTGATCAGGCTGTTAAAAAGTTTTAAAACCAGTGTTTGCATGGCATGTAATAGCTGGCATGATTGTGCATGAAAGAAACTTGTCACTGTAACCTGTTCAAGAAACTGAGCCTGAAATTTGAAAATTCAGGTTCACTTCATAATTTCATTAATTTCCCATATGACTTTTAAGAGGCTGTCTAATCCATAAGTCAACAGGCCTTATTTTCTTCAGCAGCAAATTGTGGATGTTTCCATACTTTGCTGAAAACTTTGAATTAATGAGTAATTCGTTTGTGGTTTTGACTGGTATATTTTGGGTTTTTTGGTTTTGGTTCATTTGGGGTTTTTTGTTTGTTGGGTTTTTTTTCCATTTTTGTTTGATTTGGTTTATTTGGTTTGGGTTTTTGTTTGCTTGGTTTGGGTTTTTTTGTGTTTGGGTTTTTTTTAAATGTTGTTCTAAATTTAAAGTTGAAAGGTAATGTGTTAGTGCTGTATTTTGGTGACTTGGATTTTTATAAAGTTGAATACTTATTTCGTAAATATTCAACTGTATTTGATAATTCTTATTTAGAGCACCAGAACAGGATTTTTGAAAGAGATAATTATAAAAGACCTAAGTACTTAGCAAAAACTAGCAATAAAAGTTAATGATTGTTAGAATAATCTATTCTTTTGCATGAAGGAGTACACCAGTGGAAATTGTTTTAACTTCCCTTTCACTTTTGATTTTAGATAGCTTCATTATTTGCGGTGTGTATTATGGGTTATATTGACTCCAGCAAATTACAGAAGATACTGTCTGCTCATATGGTAATGCTTTTTAAAATAAACCTTAAGTCCCCTCAAACAGGTCAAAGCATGAAAAGAGACCATTTGTCTCAAGTGTTTTCCTTAGTTGCACAAAGGTTGAAAACATGCAGTGATAGGGGAGGGAAGGGTCTCGATTGGAACTAAAATTGGGTTTTGAAAACTGCTGTAGTCTTGACCATGCAGAGATCTTGTGGTTTAACTATCTGGGGAAACACTTAAAAAGGAGGACAAGAAAATAAATTTTTAAGTTGAAAACCATTTTTTTTTTTCAAAACTGTGCGACAAAGTCAAGAATGAAGGGAAATGATAAGTAAAAGATTGTAAGTTTCTGCATAATACCTGATTTTAATTTTTAAAGTTGAGATAATGATCAAATTTTGCTTTTTGAAGTGAGATTACAGTTTGAAATACAAAGGAAGATGTAGACAAGTTTTTTTAAGAAACATGATGGTGTTTAAAAATATTTTATGCTAAAATTGTGCTATGCTAACTCAGTGGATGAAAGGAGACTATTTCCCCAGAAAAGAAACTAAATTATATTTCATATGTTTTAAAACATTTTTTTGAAATACTGTAAATGATAAACTAAAGGCAATGTTAAGTTCTATGTGATTTATTTCTCATGTAAATCCGGGACAAAATAAGGAGATTTCTTTGGTAGCTTTTTGACAGAAGCAGGATGACATACTTAAGCTTTCTGGCTTATGTCAATAACTATATCATCATTTAGGTGCTGAAGTGCCATAAATAGCCTATTTTCAGATAGATAAACAGTCATGTTACAGAGACAGCTTATTGAGTCTGGGTAAACTGCCAGTCTGTTTTGTGGTGTTTTCAATTTTTGCCTCCCTCCTACCCTCCTCCTTCTGTGGAAAATGAAAGTCTGAAGAGGGGAGTAGAAAAGTCTGCAAATTACTGTGTTATTTTTCCTTATTCCTGTGTATAAAAGGAGACAAAGTTTGCTTATTGATTTTTGGCCTCCAAGTTGGAAAATGTAATTCAGATTGCTTTCTGTTAAAAAAGAGAGCACAGTAGATCAGTATGGTGGATAAAAGTTGTATTTCAGCCTTGAATTAGGTGCATATGTTCAGACAGAGTTCTGCTTCCTTGACTTTGATGGTGATTGTGTTTTAAATAAATGTTTGTCAGTTAGGAAGAAAGAAGACATCAAGCATTCTATTAATTTTTACGTTTGTCCAGAATTCTAAAATGTAACAAACAGGATGAAGAGAACTAATATAGTAATGTAGAAAAAAATTAATATGTTAGAAATAGCTTCAGAAATTTATCTGTTGTATTACATAAATTTATCCTATGACCAGGATTTGTTCTTGCATACTTTTAATGAATAAATTAAAACAATTATCTACACTTGGCTACCTAATCAGTGTTTTCAGAACAAATCTGCAAGTGTATCAGGATTGCACTTTACTGTAAAGTAGGTGTTTTTAAATTTAAAGCTGTTAGCACATTAGGTAATCCTTACCTTTTCTATTTTAAATTGAATAATTCTTATTTTCTTCTTTCAGGTATCTCTTCTGGTGTGTTTTATTCTGATGTTTGGTAATTCAATGTTACTGACATCATACTATGCTGCATCTTTAGTAGTTATCTCGGTAAGTTGTTTAAGAAGGATCATATGCTGTGCTGAGACTGCAGTGCTGTACTATTATATATGTATTGATGTAAAATGTGCAGCTGCTGCACTACCAGACAGATGAGGAACCTCTCGCGTGAAAAACAGAATTAGACCATAAAGATATCTGGTGAAGAGGTAAATACTAATTCAAGAAATCATGGATTTACACCAAAACCTCTTCATAAGAGCAATTCAGTTAAGACTCAGCTCTTCTACTTTTATAGTTCTCTTATTTTTATTAAAATATAAAATATACCATGTATGTAATTTTGACCAGAGTAACTGTAAAACAAGAACCATGAGCAAGAAGGAGCTTCATTTAAATGCGTCTTATTGATAGTAAATCCTCTAGTGCAGAACAAATGACTAAGCCATATATAACAGTGGTTTAACAATGTTTGAAACTGCTGCATCATACCACTGTGTTAGCAAAATTACTCACTGAAGATTCATCATCTCACTATTCATTATCTTAATTTTTCTTTAAATAGGAAAAAAACCCACAAGCTCTTTCAGTTTTGTACAGTTCCTCATAAAGGATTTATGTAAGAAATAGGAGAGAAAGTGTTATGAACCTATTTAGCTTGCTGCAAATCGTCTTTATTTCTGATTCTTTTTGTCTGTTTATATTTTGTCAGCAAGAGTGTGACAGTTTCTCACTAGACCATTTCTATGCTAGTAGTAGACTGCCTTGGCTGCATATTTGCTGTGGTACAGTTTGCTTGTTATGAATCTGTTCTAGTTTCTTGTAGCAGCTTTTGTAATTATATATTAAGTACAGGTTGAGGTGAGTTCTCAACCTGTTGAGTTCCTTGCCTGTTTTCTGCTTTGATAAAAGTATTTGTTGTTTGTGTGTTATTTGGATACTTGTATTGGCCTCAGTCTCACATATGGACTGGATTTCTAGAAGCTTTTAATTACATTGTTCATCAAATTAGCCTAAAATGGGTCTTCCTTGTGTCATAAAATGAACATGTTGTGAAACAGAAAGGAGTGACTCCTACCACCTTCCATGCTCTGTTGCCTGACTTGAAAATTGTTTGTATTAATGCTGCCAGTAATTTATTTTATTCTTGCTTCAGTCTCTTGTCATTCACAGAAGGAGACAGAACTCAGTTTCCCATTGGTTTTGATTTAAAGAAGCTTAGAACTGAATAATACAGAATCTCCTTACTTGTTCAGGAGAAAAGTAGTCTTCCATAATTGTACTCGAACTGCAGTAAGAGTTATTTTGTTGGCAAGTTTTGCTAGTGGAGGGTGAAATCATACTATATATATTCATATGTCAGGTTGTATTAATTATGGAAGATTTTTTAATAACTAAGCATATGGTGTGATAGGCTTACCAAAAGGAAAAACCTCTCATTTAGGGTAGGGGAATAGCTTGTTGTTATTACGTTACCTGAAAATGTGCATTAATTTTTTTTCTATTAGGGAATTCTTGAATGGAGTCCAAAAGTCTTGAAAAGGCGCAAAAGAGAAGTCTATGTATGGGTAAGGAATTCGAATATTTTGAAATTTCAGGGAAAAACTATGACTTTTTTTTGTTTGTTTTTGTCAAATTCAGAAACAACTTCTGGTTTTGTTTCTAATAATTAAAAATCAAGGGATGTAGCTGCAGTACTGTCTTTAATAAATTGTCAGTGTTCCCAGCAATTAGTGTTAAATTCCTGAAGAAATAAAGAGAGCATAAACACACATTTATATCAGAAAGCTGAAATAACCTTTAAATGGCAACACATTTAATTTCACATTGACAACTTTACGTGTTTACAAAACCTAAGATCTGTATGGAAATCCTTTTAAAGTAAAGGTCAATTTAGAAAAGGCAAGTTAAAGGGTAACAGTGCTTGCAGAAATGGAGATTAAGGTACTGCACTTGATATTCACTAAAATGTGGTTATCTATAGAATTTTTTAAGGATATTTTTATGACAACAGCAAACATCTTAAAATTGCATAGGGAAGCAAGTCAGAGTAAAACACTGTAGAGTGTGTAGTTGAGGTTGGAGAGTAGAAGTCATGTCCAAACAGGGAGAACACTCCCAAAACTATTATGAATAAAATGTAACACTGGAGAAAACATGACAATTGACTTGCTGCATAAGACATAATGTTAACATGTAAAAACACCTGAAATGGGAGCCTACCAAGACTATGCCTGACTTAAGACAGGCATTCTTATTAGGTGAAGGGTAAGCTGTTAGCAAAACTGGATGAAATTCATACAGTTATTATAAAGGAATTAGAATAGGAAGGAATTAAATATTTATAGGAAACTGCAGTGCATGGCTGCATACCTAGCTGTAGTACCAGGGGAAATCAGAGTGCAGGCAAATTTCATGTCAGTTTTCTGAAACGGAGATCCAAGGCACTTGTGGAACGGCAAACTAAAAAATCTGGGTTTGTAAAAGAATAAAAACTTGTATGATGAGGAAGGTGTTAAGCTGTATGTACTTGCAGAGAGACATCCAATGCAGCCTTTGTCAAAGGAAGTCGTGCCTTGCAAAAGTGTTTGACTCCTCTGAAGGATGTAGATAAGGGTGTGTGGGTGAATGTACTGTACATAAATTTCAGGAACTTTTTGGAGAAGCTGTCTAACTGGAACTATAAAAGAAACTAAACTCCATGAGATAAGGTATGAACATTAGAGGGTCAGAAACAAAGGGTGGGATTAAATGGCAAGTTTTCGAAAGACCATCACCACCCTAAAAATGTATATAAAATAATTGATCCTGAATAAGGTGCTACCATTCAGCAGGGAAATCTCACTATTCTTACACAAAGTTCTCTGAACATAGCAATTCATTACTGAGCAGGCACCAAAAAGGAGAATACTTGATGGAAATCACAGAGAAGGATCTGTAGAGAAAGCAGAATTTCTTTTTTTTTATTTTGTAAATTCATATGTAGCATTGTAAATATTGCCAATAGTCTCAGTCAATGTGTCTTACATTAAAAAAAAAATTAAAAACTATAATGCTGTCCCCCAAAATCTATTGACGTTGAGTATGAAGATAATTATTAATGTAGATTTACCAAATAGCTGATATTTTAAAATATGTTAGAATTCTACATCTTGTAAAATAAAGGTAAATACGACAAAGCCAGTGAAGAAAAGTAAAATATAATTATAACTTTTTATTGCCCCTTATGGTAGCAGCAATAAGCTTATAAGGAATAAGAAAGTTGCTGTGGAAGAAAAATACCCAGAGGCATTCAATAAAGGATTAGGATACCTCCTAGATATTTAGGTTTCTTAGCAGCCATGAAATGAGATGATTGAATGCAGCCCATCGTCACATAAAACCCTGGTTACATTAGGGCAAAGATCAGTTTTTTGTTGCATTCTCTCTGAAGGCATCTGCTATGAGTCCCAAATACAAGATACTGGGACAGGTTGGCCTGTTCACTTGATCCAGTTTTATAAAGAATTTGCTAGATTAAGCTACACTTCCAAGAATTTAACCTTCTTGGTACAGGAATAAACTTGATACATAACTAAAAGTAGTAACTGGACATGCTTTGTATATATTTCCATCAACTTCTAACCTCAGATAATCTTGAGATGGTGCTATAAATCAGCAAATTCCTCCAAAGATTTGAATTACCAGGCTAGCACAACCTGATATTATGGAGCAGCTCTTGTCCAGGAAAAATTCTTACACACTGATATGTGCAAAACAGATGGAATAGACAGCGAGGCTGCCCCTGTTTCAAGATAACTTTTCTACCCCCTCTGCTGCACTGTTGTATGCAGTAGTACAGCTGTAGTTTAAAGCAGTGGCACAAAATTATTTCAGCTATAACATAGAAGAGTTTATAAGTAGTAGCTAAATTTAAGAAGCCTTCTAAAAAAGAAAAAATTTGTAAAAGTTAAAGACATCAATTTAATTCTAAATATATTTTTCAAGGTCATTGAAGGATGTGCCTGGTTATTTGGGACAGTCACCTTGAAATACCTGACTTCTCTTGTGTTTGGAATAGCTGATGATGTAAGTTCTATTATGAGAGTATCTGGTTGGTATCTTTCAAAAATCTTGTCACTCCTAATATTTGATTTTGACATCTTACTGATATACTTTCCTGAATTTCCAGAATTTGTTTTACAGAAGTGAGAGAGAGATTGTATATTTGCTTTTTCTTTCATTATGTATTATCAATTTGAGATGTTATTACCAAAATTTGCAAAAACACAAATATCTTTACTTTTGTCTTAGTGAATGCTCTATGTGTTTGTTTTTAAATGTGGATTTATAGGGCTTTGTTTGTCTTGGGTATCTTCTACCTACACCTTTGTTTACTCAGTTTGTCAATTCACTTTTCTCTGAAACTAATTTTCAGGATAGTTTTGAAATGATTATTGTAACAGGTACAGCCTTTGCTATATTTCACCCCCTTTATTCTATTGTTCAAAACTTGTCTGCAGATGTGTATCAGGCGGTAAAAGATAACCAAGATCACATCTTAAATATGACTATGCAAAACTATGGTGTTGTTGAATACAATCACAGTGATAACACCCTTTTTTTTTTTGCTGTTTTCTGCTTTTTATTTAACACCATACTATCTGTGTTAGACTCAAAGATGTTATTTAATACACTGGAAGTAGATTTTTGGTGCTCTTGTAATAATACTGTAAGTGATATAAACTTCTGTTCTAATTAAAAATATTTCTCAATACAGTGTAATTTCTCATATTTATACTATTTGGTTATGGAAAACAGGACAGTTTTTGCTTACTGCAGTTTGGTATTTGTTTCCTGTGTATCCTCCCAGGCTCATATAGGAAATATATTGAAATCTAAATTTATTGGCTACAAGGATTTTGATACATTAATGTATACCTGCGCTGCTGAGTTTGACTTCATGGAAAAAGAGGTAATTTGGTTAAAATATGTGATTTTGGTAGAGGGAACTTCTTGCTTTATTTTTATTTGTAACATAAAACATTTCAGAACCACACCTCCTACTGCCATCATAAGTTCAAATACATACTTGAAAAGATAAATTAATGAACTAAAGCTAAATTTAATTGGGTTTATTGCATTTAAGTGAACTTAAACCGAAGCAGTGTTTTGATTTTAAATCTAAGATATATGCTAGCTTCAGTGACAGAAATGCTTCCTCAGGAATAAATGAAAGGTTACAGTTCTGCAAACAAGATTTTATGGGGCTCTCAGTACCTGGTTTTGAGTGTATGGAAAGCATACTGAGAGCTGCAAGGGCCTTATGTGATAAGTTTAGACCAGAGAACAGCATTGAAGGTTCATCATATGGCATTAATAGACTTCTTTTAATTTATCACTCCTAGATATGCATTTAGAATGTTTATAGATTAGTCAACCTATAGTACTCAAATTCAGATGAGATACAATCTATTTCTCATCTTTGAATGGCTTGCCAAAGAACTGGAAATAATTTACTGATGACCCTAGTATTATGTCTTTAGTATGATTGCTGAGTAGAGTTTACATTTACATTTTACTCCAGAAAGGTCTCATTATATTAATTTATTTTAAATGGTGATTGAAATAATTACAGATGAAGGGAAGCAATTAATGAACTTGATTTCCATTTTAGACTCCAGTAAGATACACAAAGACTCTGCTGTTACCAGTTGTTCTGGTGGTTTTTGGGGTAATCATCAAAAGGGTAAGTGATTGATTTCTTGAGTCACCTTTACCTTGAACTTACATTTCAGTTTTTTTTTTTTTTTTGAAGGGATTACTATTTATTTATTTATTTATTTATTTATTTATTTATTTATTTATTTATTTATTTATTTTATATGGGAAGAAATTGATATGATGACTGCTAGGTGCCTGCCAAGCCATGCTGCCATTCCTTACCCTCACTATGATGGGGGAAGAAGAGTAGAAAAATATCATGGGTCAAGATAAGTACACTTATTGGGGGCCTCACTCTCTGATTCACTGTCATGAATTGAGGAAGATCAAATTAAATATTTTGTGAATTAAAAATAAAATGCAAGAAGAAAACAAAAAACTAAAACCATCTTCTCCTCATCCCCAGGCTCAATAGGCCCCTTCCACAGGCTGCAGTTGTTTTAAGAATGGGGTCAGCATAGGTCCTTTCCGTGGGGTACAGTTCTTCAGAAACAGACTGCTCCAGCATGAGTCCCCCACAGGTTGCAGCTCCTGCCAGAAAACCTGCTCCTTTGTGGGCTCTTGTCCACAAGCTGCAGTTCCTGCCAGGAGCTGTTTCCTTTGTGGGCTTTCTGTGGGTTGCAGCATCCTTCAAGGCATGCGCACCTGCTCTCGCATGGGGTCCTGCACAGGTCTCAGGTGAATTTCTGTCTGCTCCACCATAACTTCATTGCCCTCCAGAGGAAAAAAAAACAACTTACATCACTGTGGTGATGTTCTCCAAAAGCTACAATCTCATTGTTCTCATGGAGCATCTCCTCCCTCTCCTTCACCCTCGGAGACTTGAGTCTCGTTTCACTCCCAGTTTTCTTGCTGCTCTCTCTTAAACATGCTGCAGAGTTACCTTTTGTAAACATGTTATCAATAGAGGCCCCACCAGTGTTGCTGATGAGTTCAGCTTTGCCCAGTGGTAGATCTGATTTGAAGCTGTCTAGAACTGGCTCTCTCTGACATGGGAGCAGCCCCTGGTCTCTTCCTACAGAAGCCACCCCTGCAATGCTCCTGCTACTGAAACCTTGACATGTAAACCCAATACAGTCAGAAAAACACAGGTTTTCAAGAACATGTATTTAAAATTCTGTATTCTCATTACAAAGCTTTTTGCAAAGGTCCAGTCCTGTGTCAGTTAGAAGAAATTTCTGTTATTTAGCTGATGAATACTAAACTGGAGTTTATAACTGTTTTTGTAAATTTGATTATGTATAATTTGTGTAAAAACAACTTACAGTTTGCACAGGAACAGATGGGATAACTGCTAACTGCCTGGCTAATTAAACATCCTCTAAAAGAAGTTCTGGCTAAAACATTGCATGTCTTTTATCTTAGCATTATCTCAAAAAGAGGTTACCCAGGTGTAGTTTAATTTAGCAAATGCTGAAAATGCTTCAAAATGATTTTGAAAGTACGTTCATACTTTTTGTTGTCTCTTGTTTTCTTCAGGCAATTAAATATATTCTGTGCTCCTTATCTCACACAGGCCGATATGAAAAGTAAGTATTGTCTTCTTTTTTAATGTAAAACTGAATTTCGATTTGCTATATGCTACAAAATTCAGAATTCTACATTTTGTAAGTTCTTTTTGAAAGGTTAGTTGTGTGCAGTTCAGTAACTGAATGGATGTATTGCAAATGGTGTTTTTATATTATAACTAAAACAAAAGTTATCTAACATGTTTTAGACATCTTAATCCATTTATGCATAGATTTTATATCTAATGATTTACTTTTCTGCTCTTTTCCTAAAGCAGTATTTATGTGCTTTTTTTGCTTTTTTACTATATATAGTAAATACAAATTCTTTTTTCCCCATTAATTTCTTCCTGGTTATAAAGGTACCAGAGTTTCATCTCATGGAATTAATTAAACAAAACCTGCTAAAATCAATACTCGAGATTTCCAAATAGATACAGGGATTGAAGAAGATAGTTATGATTTGCAATTTATTTCAAAACTTGCGTAGAGGGGTGAAAAAAAATTCTGACACTCAATTCGTGCTTACCAGATTAGTTGCATTGTCTGATGCCATTAGAGATTATCTTAATATAAAGCCATTTCTTCTGTACATAAATAATGATGGATTTTGGGTTGTTATTTTTTTCAGAGAAGAACGTTTTAACCATGGTGAGGTAAGATTCTTTTTCTGCACAATTTTATTCCTGTGTTAATGTAACTACTCAGTATTGAAATGCAGGTTGCAATGGGCTGATGCTGATTCACGTGGATTTACATCATTATTTCCCTCGTCTTAAGTTGGGTCTGGTATGCCACCAGAATAACTCTGAAATGTTGAACAAAGGAATATACTGGCTAATGGGGGCGATTGTGCAAAAGAGGAATCTTGGGCTTTTACTGTAGCTGTTCCAAAAGACACTGAAGCTAGGCTGGACCTTCTGTTTTCCACATGGAGACTGAGAAGGAGATTGGTTCCTTTACTGGGTTTTCACATGACATGTAATGTTCAAATTCTATTTTGAGATAGGCCATAGTGAATGTTGTAGTACACATATGGTTCTTTTTAGTAAAACTCTGCAAAGCAACATAGTGTGTCCCCCTCTGGAGCCCTCGGCACAGGAAGAACATGGACCTGTTAGAGCAGGTCCAGAAGAGGTCCACAAAAACAGAGGGATAGAACACCTCTCCTATGAAGACAGGCTGAGAGAGTTGGGGATGTTCAGCCTGGAGAAGGCTGCAGGAAGACTACTGGGGCCTTTCATTGCTTAAAGGGGGCCTATAAGAAAGACAAGGACAACTTTTTAGCAGGGCCTGTTCCATTAGGACAAGGGATAATGACTTAAAACTGGAATCAGATAGATTTAGGCAAGCTATAGGGAAGAAATCTTACTACAGTGAGTGGTGAAACACTGGGATCAGGTGGCCCAGAGACTTGGTAGATGTCTGTCATCGTTTAAGCTCAAGTTGCCTTAGAGAAGGTTTAGATTGGATATTAGGAAAAATACCCAAAAGAATTATCAAGCAGTGGGATAGGCTGCCCAGGGAAGGAGTTGAGTCACCATCCCTGAAGGCATTTAAATACATGTAGATGTGGCACTGAGGTCATGGTTTAGCAGTGAACTTGGCAGTGTTAGATTAATGAGTGGACATGACCTTAGAGGCTTTTTCAAACCTGAATGATTCTATGATAATCAATCAGATAAAAGCACTGATTGCAAAAATGCCTCTATTTAGCACAGCACTTTGACAAGTGACATAGATTAATGTTAGGAGTAATGAGTGACTATCTGATGCTTTTTAGAATACTAAAGCAAGCTGCCTCTGATTGTGTCATTATCAAGGATGATCTTGTTTTCTTCTCTTACTCCATACTTGTGTATTTTGGGCACTAAAAAGCAGGGTCTCTTAACTTCTATAAAGAGGTTATACAAGAAGTTTTACATATTCTGTTGTTGTCTAAGTGAAGCCTGTTAATGGCTAAGGATTTTTTTAATAGCTAGCTGTTTCTCTAGCTCCTTTTTCTTTTATTGATAATGTTTCTCCTTCCTGTTATTCCATTCGTCAGCATACTACAAGCATTCGAGATAAAAGATTACAGAAAGTCATTATCACCATCTGAAATATGAATGTCTTTACTTTGACTTGGACTCTTTCAGACAAGCTTGTCATTTAAGCTATACTGAAAATGAAGTTGTGTGTTTAAGGCAGAAATGAAAAGTATGCAAATTTGCTTCTGTGTCTTGTGGTTTCTTTTTTTCTTTTCAGCTGGTATTCCATGCATTGCAGCTGTTGGCATACAGTGTCCTAGCGATTTTAATCATGAGACTAAAGCTGTTTCTAACACCACATCTGTGCATTATGGCTTCCTTGGTGTGTTCAAAACAGGTAAGGTCTTTTTTATCCTGTAGCTATCTCAGTACTTAGAGTATTACACAGATATTTGTCCTAAAGCAGATTTCTCTGTGTGTAATTGCTGAATCTGAGGGTACCAGATAAAAATAAACCAGATTATATTGCCTGTCAAAAATGGTTCCATTCTCCCCTCTTCCCGAATAAAGCAAAAGTCTTGCTTTATGCAACTTGTCCAACTGCATTATTATACAAGTTAGCATGCTGTGTATCAAGCTTGAGCACAGGGAGACATCTCTTAGATTTTACTGTGTTTGCACACCTCTATGCCACTGCAAGTTTTTATTGACTATTAATTTTATCCAATGTTTCTCTTTGTTTACACTGTGTTTTCACAGCTCTTCAGAGCTTACTGCCTTGCATATTTCCTGCCTATTAATTCTTTCTAGAAGTCTTGTTTGCAGTCTTGCTTGTTGAAAACATTTCAGTCATAAAAATCAAAACTCATATACCTAACTCAGACTTAATCTTACTACTTTGAATAATCTGTAACATCAAATGTTAACTAGATTTCCTCCAGATATAAAAGGTCTTATAATAGGCTTTCCATGTTTCATTATCTGTGTTTCTGAGAAGTGAACGTGATTAAATCTCTATTTAAATAGCTATTTTAGAAGCTTTGAACATGCGGCAAAAGTAGGGTAAGTAGTCCTTTGTCTGGGAAGCAGGCAGGAAAGGTAGATTGAAAAATGTCTGAACAGCTGGGCCCAGAAACCAGTGGTGCCAAGTCTGGTTGAAGGCCAGTAACCTGAGGGGCTGGTGCTGGGTCCAGGGCTGCTCAATGTCTTTGTTAATGGACTGAATGGTGGGGCAGAGGGTACCCTCAGCAACTTTGCTGATGGTGCAAAGCTGGGAGAAATAGCAGAGTCTTTCACGTGGTGCCCAATGACAGGACCAGAGGCGATGGGCACACCCTGGAATGCTGGCAGTTCCCTCTGAACATGGGGAAACTTTTTCACTGGGAGGGTGAAAAGCATTGGCACAGATTGCCCAGGGACGTGGTGGAGTGTCCAAAGAATCAGGTCCATCCTTGGAGGTATTTGGAAGCTGGACATGGACCAGGGGCACTTGGCTCTAGGTGACCATGCTCAAACCAGCCTTCAGAGGTTCCTGTCACCCTGCACTGCACTGTGATGTTGTAGAAAGTGTCTAAAGGAGAATTAGGGTGCTATGGTGAAGACAGTTCTGTCTGTGGAGCAGCTGATACCCATGTCAAACAACTGGAAGATGAGTGAATGAGACAGATTTATGCAAAGAGGAGAAAGCTATATCATGTTAGGCTAGCTGAACAAATAATTGTTTCCCAGAAAACTGAACTGCTTCCTAAATGATCTTTAGAGAAGAGTAGTTCTTTATAACACTGGACAGATTACACAGTATCAGTCTGCTTAAATGTGCTCATCCCTTTCTTGATGCCTGATGTACTTGGTGTAGGTGAAAGTGCCGCATGTTTGCCAAAATCAAATTAGTATCTAGAGTTAAAATATAAAACGCTAAGAAATTATCAAAACCTCTTTCTTTAGCCACCTTGTATTGAGTATTGGGACTTAGGAATTTCCTCTACATGCTTGCTATTCTGGAAGATTCATAGATGTTCAGTTTTGCAGCTCTTAGTTGTTCTTGAAATGCTGGCATCCTCTTAGGTGGTCTGGTTGTTCAAGCAATAGCAGTTGCATTGGTTATTTTTCTAAGTGAACTTTCATAAGATGTTTCTGAGTAATTTGAAATGAAGCTGCTTTTCAAAAGTCAGAGGAACAAAATGAAAAAATATTCTTTTAACATCCAATTTCTAGATAACAATTAGGATTTAGATTAATGCTGTCCAAAGTTGATTTGTTCTTAGTTCTTTTTTAACTGTATATTTCTTGATGGGCTTTTCTGCCCTGTTGATTGTGGTGGTGGTGGTAGTAGTAGAGTTTTGTAGTGAAGTTCAGGACTAAAAGTATTTATGTATTTTGAGCCACAGTAAAATCTGTGCTGATTTTTTTAGCTGCATGGTGACTTTTTTTTTTTTAAAGCATCAGAGTAATAACATTTCAATAATTTTTCCTGGATTGTTGTGTGTTTTTAGTACTGCAGCTGAGGTCATCAGGCCAGTTTGTGAATGCTGGTGCTTTTCATAATTGTTGCATGTTGGATCTTAGAGAATGCCACATGTCATAAATGTGTAACTATTGGAAGGGAGGACAGTGGACAGTATTTTGTCAATATTTTTTTATCTGCTGCTTCCAACTGCATTTTGGCCCTTTGATTGTTCTGCTGTTTCCTATTGTAGAGTGAGAGTAAGCTTCACAGGGAGATGCAATTGCAGATGCTGTTCTGGGAGCTGCCCCTGTTGGATCAGGTGACTCTGGTCCAGTAACTTTTCATTCCTTCATTGCAGCATCATGGAGGCATAGTTGGCTTGAAAGAAACAGGTCATGAGTGCTAGGGAAGGGCTTTAGCTTGCTGCAGGTCAGACATTTATTTTGTGCAGAAAGGGATAAGTGACCAGCAGCACTACATAATACAGCTTGGGAATACCCTGGCCCTGGTGTGGACCTGAGGAGAAGTGTTCAGGTGAATCCAACTTTAGGTGAACAGCATAAGGGAAAATAAAATTGATTTCCTTGTCCTGTTATTAGTGAATGTTCTTTTGCCTGTTCAGCTGTTCCCAGGTTGGTGCTGATTGATAGTTGTAGAAGACAAGCTGGATTTTTTTCCTGGTCTGACAGATGTGTGCTTGCTTTAGTAGAGGGAGGCTGATAATCTTCCAGGCAGTACAGGACTGGCTTCAGCATGGTAGACAAACACTGGCCCATAAGGCTGTTGAGCCACCATTGAGCAGATCACTTCTAAGATTTAAGCAAACAATAAGAAAACTTTTTTTTGTTCTTGTTTTGGTTGGTTTGCTTGTTTTTGTAGGGCCAGGAAAATATGAAGTGTTTTTTAATGAGCTTTTTCTATCTTACTGGCAGCTGAGGAGAAGTGGTTTTTTGAGGCTGAAAAATCTAATTGTATGTGCAATACTGATCCAGAATTTCTTGGATGGAGGAAGATGAGATTTGTGACAAAATGATTTATTAACACTCAGTACAGTATATCATTGGATAAAGTTTTAGATGTTTGAATGAGCATAAGTTAATAAGTGACAGTTCGGTTTTACAGATGCAAGAAAAATTTAAGCAAATTTAAGATAAGCATTTATCTTACTGCAGTTGAGGTCAACACTATCCTTTCATCTAGCAGACCATGAAAGCTTATCTGCAGTGGTATGTTAGTATATCTAATTTCTTTTGAGGCTAAAAATTACTGTTTGCACATGGAAAAGAAATTTTGTATGTTGTGTTGTTTCAGCCCATTGCGTGAATCTCTGCACTTTCCATTTTCCCATTACCAGCAGCTTGTGGCAGCTGATGGGCAATAAAAATGATAATCTTCTTTTTCTAATAAAGAGTATTTTCATTGTCTGGAATGCTTTCTGATGAAAAAAAGTGACCTAATGTTGATTTTCATTGGAAAGTAATTCACTTCATAACACATTTTCAAGAAAGGATTTTTAATAAAATAAAAATATAAAGTAGTTGCATCTTTGCAAAGGGGGTAACTCCCTTCTTCTGTACAGCTGCATTTTAAGTAGGAGAAACCTGTGATTAGAACCTTTACTTCTCTTAACTTCAACAGAGAGGAGTAATTAAATTAGGGATTGGTTCAGTTTTGTCATTAAACTTACTGTTTGTGCTTCAAGTTAGGCCCAGATCTCTTGTTGTTACTGTTCAGATTTTGACCATTTGCAGCCTCTTTTGACATTTCCTCTTTCTATTAGGGAAATGATACTATCCTGAGTGGCAATTGTGATAACAAAATAAAATAGCTGGAGAAATACTTTAAATATTCATTTGGAGAAAATAACCAAAAAGTAAAAAACAACCCAAAACCTTGAATTGATAAAAAAAAACCCAAAAAACATAAGGAACAGCATCCAATGAAAGAAATGCTTTTTTTGAATTGCATGTATATTCAATCATTCTAGGCTCCTTGTGTAAACAAAATAGTGCTAAATTCAGAGACTTTGAACATCAATGAGGCTTTATAAAAGCATGACAGTAATGTAATTTTCTTTGATTTTAAAAGTTGTGGAACTGTCAAAGTTCTGACATGTCAATGAAGTGACATTTTTGCAGCTGTTGGTGAAAGGGAGATTTGCTCATGTAGAGCAGCCTACAAATGAATTAATTTCACTTCATCCTTCCAGATCCACACAGTGGTCAGGCCTGTTTGGGAAATTAACTTTCCCTGGATAGTATTGCTGTTCTTCTCTGAGTGTTTAGTGAGTCTTTAGGGATGAGAGTAGAGTATACTGTATTTTCTGAGAGGTGGCTGAAGAATTTTAATAATCTGAGGTAGTTTGTGGTTAGTTCATAAGAAAGATAAAACACACTACTTAATTGGTGTAGCCAGCCTTGTGGGAGCTTCTACTGAGAGACTTTCTTTCATTGTTTCATGCTTTAATTGAAAAAACCCAAGTAACAGTACTATGAATGAAATGTATTTATTTAGTGGGGGTTTGATATTTTTGATGTGTGGAGCCTTCTAATTGGGAAAAAAAATATAGTTTGCACTTTCTTATTTAATGGTTCAGGTATGGATGTGGTAAAGTGTTACTGCTCAAATTAAGCTTCCACACAGCAAATTTAGTACTACTTTTTTAACTACCCCTTTTCACGTATTTATGAATATTTGCTTAGAGCCTCCAGCAAATTGTTTTTAGGAAACAATGCAATCCCCAGTTCAAGAAAGGAAAGAGTGGGGTATAAAGCAGCATTAAGCTTATTGTCCTCCAAGTCTGTCTTTCTAATATGTTTCAAAAGTTTGCCCTACAATCTCTAATCTGTATACACAGATAAAAACTCTAGATAGAAACAGGAGATAAAATACTGTTTAAGTCCTGTTAGCTTTATTGAATCATCTTTCCTTGCAGATTTTGATATCTGAGATTTGACATTCAACTTTAAAAGTTTACATTAATATGAATTTTTAAAATTCTTTATTTATTTAGAATTGCAAATGTAATGTGCAATATTTGTTAAACATGAGTAATTCTTAGGAATTGCATTCTGAAATACAGTATATATTGTATATAATATTATGTTCTGAACTATATTATAATACTATGAATTATAATCTGGAGTTTAGTGGAGAAGAAATAGCAGAGATGTTTTATAGTGCAATATATGTTAGATTCCTCATAGAGAAATAAAAATTAATTGTTATGCATACAACATTACAGAATTGTTGTCTAGGAATTAATTGATTCTTGCATTTCAGTTGTTTGGATGGCTCTTCTATAAAGTCCAGCCCAAAACATTGGTCTTTGCTATTTTAGCATTGATGACAATAGAGGGATCTGCAAACCTTCGAACTCAGTGGAACATCATGGGAGAATTTAGCAATTTGCCACAGGAAGAACTTCTAGAGTGGATACAAGTCAATACCAGACAAGGTGAACTATTTAATAATGTAGGATGTCCCCATTTATTGTGAGGTTGAACCATGGAACCTGTCACAAATGACTGCAGAGGTTTTGCTCCTATCTGCAGCTCTGGCATGTCTACTTGTCCACATAAAAGCTATGTCCAGTGAAAAAAAGCACCAGAAGCTGTCTTTGTTAGACTCCTGGCTACTGGTCTGGAGGTTCTAACCACTGGTGGAGTATTTTCAACAAAAGCATCTTTGCCTAGTCCAATTAAAATAGGTTTTTACTTAAATGATGCTGGTCTTGTATGTGGGTACATGATCAGCATTTTTCTAGAGCAGAATTAAAAATGTCTATGTGCGTTGTGGTTGCACCCCTCCTTTTCCTAAAATCTGTCAGAAAACTGGTTGGAAACAAGGTACTTGCCTTTCTCGAGGGAATGTATGTTAAAGCCATAGTGAACTGAGATTTTACTGCCCGTTTAACACTGATGAAAGAGTGGTTATAATGTTATTCTACCCATTCAAGAAAAATGAGTTAATTTCCATTCTTAGATGCTTAGTTATCTAATTGCTTATATTGAGTTCAAGGTTACAAAAAACCCAAAGTAAAACACAGATTTTGTGCATTTCCTGTTGATGTCACATACAGCCTTTTTAAAAGGCCATACCCTACCCTTTCATGGTTTTCCTATGTGATAACTGCTCAGATAATTGAATTGCTTCTCTAATTGTTTGATTCCTCATTTCAAAAATGCCCTTGATTGTGTATTTCAGATGCAGTTTTTGCAGGAGCAATGCCTACAATGGCGAGTGTCAAATTGTCTACACTTCGTCCTATTGTAAATCATCCTCACTATGAAGATGCAGGATTAAGGTAAATTTTACAGTTGAGGGGTTTTTGTGTCTGCTGTTGATTCTCATAATGTCTGTAATACACAGTAGGAATGGCACTGTGTTATATTGTAAAATTTGTTAAAACCTCATAGAACTGGATTTGTTATTTCAATCAGAATGGAAACACATTATTTCTTGAGGATTTGTGTTCATCAGAAAGAATACACTCTAGGGACAGATATGGCTTCAAACTTCAAAATCAGAATTAAGTTAAGGAATTTTATTTCATCAGTTCAATTATATCCTTTCTTCATTCTAGTTACTCCTGACATTGTAGACAGATATAATTTTTTTTCCAAGATAGCTAGTGTATTTATTTCTATTAGCTTTCTGTGATGGGCTGTCATTTTTTGTGATAATTGGTTAATTATTGAAGCTGAAATTTTGGGATGGAGTTACTAAGATTTGTATTCTTGTTATTTTCAAAATCAAGATATTTGCCTAAATTGAAATTGATTTATCTGAAAAGGTCATGCATTTCTTTTACTAAATTTAATAGTGTAGCATCTATTTTTTTTTGTTAATTTGGTGGAACTGCTTAAAATAAATCCAACACCACAAGAAGACAGCAAGATAGAGGGGGATAAAAGAGAAAGGGCAGGGATTTATTTTACATGCCTTATGTCCTTAGTTCTCTGCCTGGCATTAACTGGCTTTAACTTTTGGTCAGACAGTGGGACTTGGATGATCACTGTAGGTCCCTTTCAACTGAAATATTCTGTCCTAGTTACAAAATCATGGGAAAAATAAGGTACAGGCAATACCTGTATTAAGTGTCAGAAGATGGATAGGCTTTAAGAGCGTCATGCTTTGTACATTCAGAGGAGAATATTGCTGGATATTATATGAACTGACCTGGTTTGGAGGGACCTAAAGGTCATCTGCTTCCTAAACAGGATCATAGTGTCCAAGGGCTGATTTTGCTTGATGACTGTAGGTGGACTCCAGGTCTTGTGCTCTTCATTTCAAAATGTCCCAGCAAGGGCAGTGTGACCATAGTGACCCAGAGTGATGGGGATCTTTTGTGGAGAGACTTGGCACAGGATTGATTCCTCCTGATCACCCCAGTCCAAGCAAGCTCATTTCTAGTCCTGAGTATTCCATGGTGAATGCATTGCTTTGACATCTTTACACTTGCAGTTCACAGTAACCATGGATCTTGTTACACAGTTGTCTCCTGCTACAGAAAAACTGTACAACTTGTTCTTGGAATCCTTATATTTCTGAAGACGTGATCATACTTCAGCAAATGGCACTATTAATGTAAACTTTGCTTTGGCATAGTTACCTTGTGAAATAAAAAAGCCTTCCTCTCCAGTCTAAGGTTAAAGCTTACATTTTCATGCTCTATGGCAGCTAACACTTAGATTTTTCTTTTTGAAGGGCCAGAACTAAAGTAGTGTATTCCATGTACAGTCGAAAACCTGCAAGTCAAGTAAAAAGAGATTTGATAAAACTAGGAGTGAATTACTACATCCTTGAAGAGTCATTGTGTGTAAGCAGAAAAAAGTAAGTAATCTCCCTCTTTCTCACAAGAATGATACACTCCTGAAATACGTAGTCTAAAATTCATATCAAATTTTGATTTGTGGTTTATTTATTTATTAAAATACATTTTTGTCCAGCATCTGTAGATAGTAACTGATGTAATTGACTTTACCCTCATTAGCAGCCCTGTGTTCTTTGTGTGAACCTGGGAAGCTCTGTGGTATGAGTTTTTAAACTTCACTGTAAAACCCTGAAGGAAAGAAGTCATTACAAAGGAAAGAAACAGTTATTCTCTGATGGCAAGAACAGATGTGTGTGTATAATGAAAGCCTAGTATGAATAAAAGGTGCAGAGTAAAAGATAGTTGGAGCACCAAAATGTTATGGCCACTAACAGTCAATAAAAATTTTGTTACATTTAAGATGTTCTCCAGAAAGAGCTATGCTTTTACTTCCCCCCTCACCCCCCTCCCTTGGTTTTTGGTCCCCCTTCTCTTTCTGGCCTCCAGAGCAGAATTAGTTTGGATTTTTGATTTCATTTTCTTTTCATTTAGAATAAAATTAAATGTATGTGTTCAATTTCTTTTCTGTTATCTTTGATAAAATTAGAATATTCGCAGTTATTATAACTTTGAAAGGCAGTTTTACAGGGAATTGATGTTGGCTGTGATCTTTTATAAAAAACAAGGAATTACTACTTTTTTAAGGTGTTTTATTTCCTGAATTTTCTTTAGAAATGTTAGCAATATGTATATCACCCTCCATTTTATAGGACGATTTAAGGGTCCCTGGTAATGTATAATGTGTTGCATAATTTGCGTTGTTTTATGTGCTTCCTCTTCCAAATTAATTCTTTATTAATTGCATAACCACAAAAGCCATTCTCAATACTATTTTTAAATTACTGCTATATTTATTGATTTTGTGATCTGATAATTTTTCTAGTATAGAGACAAACTTTAAAAAATACAGATGGCACAATCAAGTATTCATGGGGCACTATGAATGAAGCTTCATGAGGCTTTTATAGCATTTCTTCATTTCCCTTTTCATATTCCTGTTTTTTAGGCCTGGCTGCAGTATGCCTGAAATTTGGGATGTCGAAGATCCTGCTAATAGAGGAAAAATTCCTTTATGTACCCTTATGAGCAAGGATTCCAGGCCATATTTCATCACAGTATTTGAAAATAGCAATTACAGAGTTTTGAAGATTCCAAAGGAATAACATTTCAATGCAATGAAGCATCAGTCTTTCAAATCTTTAAACTAGTAACTGTAAGAATTCTAAATCAGAAATACCTTTTTTACTAGACTTAAAATGGAAAAATGTGTATTTTATTTTTTACCATTTTAAGTGAATTCTGATTATAGAAATATCTTAAACCTAACAGTTTGGATTTCTATTTCAGGGTCAGTCCCTTGAGATTTGCTATGCAAATGATTATATGTTTGCACATTTTATTTAACACTGATCCAAAAAGAGCTAAAAGTAGCTATGGAAAAGTTCGTAGGTGGACTTGAAACTTCATTTTTTTGGTGCATGTTATTGGAATCCTATTGATATTAAAAAAGAAGACTAATAAGGGTAATATTTGCAGTAAGCAATAGTTTAGCTTCTCAGTGTCCAAGGGTTTTTAGCATTCTTATGCATTCAGAATAAGCTGGCATAATATACATGAAATTTTTAAGGGAAAATGCTTTATTCAGGAAAAATCTGTCATAGCCTTAGAAAGTTACTAAAATAAATCCTTCACTGCCTTAACTAGACCTTCAGCGCCTAACTTGATAAGAAATTACTTTCAAAATTTAATGCCCTTTTTCCTTTCCCCATATATTAGATCCTGCCTGGACTTTTTCATCAGCATTAAAGAAAAGCAAAATTTAACCCAGTTGTGCTATGGGTGTAGTCAGTTGTGTGGGTATAATTGCTCCAGCATCATTAGACAGGTTCTGCTGTTTTTCTGTCATCTTGTTGTCACACCAGTATTATAATTAGATACTAGAGAGCTCACTTTCTGAGATACCCAGTGCAAGGACACCCTTTAGTCGTTTATCTGACTTGGTAGAATTTTTGTATGTTTATTGCCATTGGGAGCTATCACAGTAATTGTGATTCTACTGCATCATAAGAGTGCTAAGGTCTAAGATGTTTCGCCGTGTGTTGTTCATGGTTTGGATTTGTTTCAACTAGTTTTTTTTGTTCACATCAGTCTATTGGTGTGACTGGTCTTTCCAGCCCTAATAGCATCTGGTGATCCTGGATGTTATAGGGACACCATCCATCACGCCTGTAACAGTGTCAATTAAATGGGAACCTGTGATAAAGTAGTAGTATAACAACTGATCAGTATTCTAAAACATCTTATTTTTTTATAATCTGTTTTATTGAGAGGGTGAGGGAGAATGGCTGAAAATGCATTAGCTTTTTAACTTTTACAGAATAGATTTTGGAAAAATTTCTATAAGGAAACTCACAAAAAAAGGGCTTTTGGGAAGTCACTTTTTAAAATGTTAATTGAATTCAAGGAAGCAGGAAAAAGTCTTTATATAAACATTGTGACTAGTGTTTCGGCACAAAAAGGTACTGTATTTTTATGAAGTTTATGCCAACTGTTGACATGTACTTATGTGGTTAAATAAAAAAGAGAAAGATGGAAGTTGTGCTCATGTTTCTGGTAGGTGTTACACTTCTCTTATGTCTGTTAAACTGAAGTTTAACACAGTTACCACAGCAGATATGATTGGAGCCAAACTTTCAACTAAAAAATGCACAGAAGGGCTGCAGATGATTAAACCAAAATCACACACCTCTTTCTGGCTTCCTTTTTATTCAAAATATCAGTGCAGGAATATGTGGAAAGACTGGTGGAATGAAGAAACATTTGAAAGTTAAGGTTCAAAGATGTGCTTTAATAAAAATGTTCATTTTTATTAAATGAACATTTGTTGAGGAGGTGACTGTTACTCAGTACATGGCCAGACACTGCAAATTTTCATCTCCAGGGATATTATGCTGTTCCTCTCTTTAAGCTGCTCTTAAACCCAAATAATTATTTTCATCTGTTGGATATTAATGTGATAAAATTTAATAATGAAAAAATATGGAATGAAAAAAGCAACATAGGATTGTGAGGAAGAAACCTGTGAATTCTTGAATTAGTGTCCTATGTTATGAATTTCCTGTCATCTCAGTAATTTACTCTCAGTTTCAAAGGAAAGAATTTTTATTTAAACAACACAACATTTAACACATAGGAGCACCATGTTAACATTATGCTTATCACTGCAACCTCAGCCAGAAAACACAAGTTGGAGGCTTCTTAGCTCTCATTGAAGTTGCTTCTCTCTTTGCAAGATCCAAATCGATAAATGTGTAACACAAGTAAGTTTGGCTTTAAATACATGCAGGCCTTAAAGTAATTTAGGCACAAAGCTGGAATACTTCCATACTTGAAGACAGTTTCCATTACATTTTAGTAATATTGTATCATTGTGCTGGTTTTGGCTGCAAGCTGTATTTTGGTAGAGCCAAGGCATACTGCCACACTGGCCGGGAAGTTGGGGGTGTGTGGGAGGTGGGGACGAGACACAGCCAGGACAGGTGACCCAAATGACCAAAGGGACATTGCAGACCATGGCATCATGTTCAGTGTATAACAAAGTGGGGAGAGGGAGGAAGAAGGGGGAGGGATGTTTGGAGTGATGGTGTTGGTATTCCCAAGTCACTGCTGTGGGTGGTGGGGCCCTGCTCTCCCAGAGATGGATGAGCACTTGCCTGCCCCTGGGAAGCACTAAATCAATTCCTTGGTTTTTGCTTGTGTGTGCATTTTTTGCTTTCTCTCTTGAAGTGTCTGTATCTCAGCCCACGACTTTTCTGGCTTTTGCTCTCCTGATTCTCTCCCTGATCCTGCTGGTGAAGGAGTTGAGCAAGTGCCTGTGTGGGGCTTGGCTGCTTGCTTAGGTTAAACTATGACAATCTGCCTGAAATGTCTGTTGGAATCCGAAATACTGCTTGCTTTGTGTGAAATTTCTTCAGTACAATGGGCAGAATTTAGTACCAGACTTCTGATAATTGTGCAAGCTTAATATTCAGTATGGAATCCAAATGAAGCACCTTTGTGAAATGAAGGTGCTAAGTCCTATTCAGTATTGCCCTGCACTTCATTCTATTCATATACCATTTAAAAAAAATGCTCTTTTGACTTTTTTTTGCAGTTTAGTTGAAACAGTGACTTGAAGCAAACTCTTGAATTTTTATGATTAAGACATGGAGTTCCAAAATGCAGGACTTGCTCCAAGTGAAGAAAACTCCTTCAGCAAAAGCAGATATGTAAGGAAGAGTATAAACATAGGGTTGTCAGAAATCAGCATTGTTTTTCTGCATGGCATGCAGAATTCTAAATATGAGAGCTGGTCAGCTGTGCAGAATTTGCTTGGGTAGTGAAACCTGTCAGTGCTGCAGTAAGTTCTCAGCTGTAGCTGTACAATATAAGCACTTTTATTTCAGTACAAAATCAAAGTCAAGTGTTGTGATGAACTGTTTGTAGTGGAGCTTTAAGCTGACCTTTTGGGTTGCAGCAGAGTAATAAGAGGATTTACAGGGGTAGGCAGAATCTCCTTTTCAGCAAACTGGCTTGTTCCTGATCTCATGCTGTAATTCTCCATTATTGATGTAATTCATATAATGTCTGAAAGCATCAGTTATTTGAGTGGGTTCATCATGTAATAGTTCAACAACTTTATTACTTCCTGCTACAGCATATATAGAACACTTATTGCCAATAGATCAAGAGATAGAGATAGAAAACACAGTGAATGAATAATATTGATTTCATATCTGGCTGAGGACTCAGGGAGGATCCCTGTGGCCAGTCTTCCACCCTGTCAAGGTTATTAATGTTTAAAGTGAGTCCTGAGTGCAAGCAGCATTTGTTTCGCCTGCTTGGTAGGAAGGATGAGGTCCAGTTTTTAGCCTGAAGAATATGAAAACACTGACTAGATTGCATTTAAAGGTGAAACTGAGCCTGCAACAGGGAAACCTCTCTCCTTTAAATGTTTACATGAAAGGAGACAAATCACTCTGGTTCATTCTTTAGGCTAGACCAAGCTTATTTTTCACAGCCAGTGCACCAAATTCTTACTTCCACTACTAACAATCCCTGTGTTTGAGCACCTGAGCAGTATCATCTTCATGTTACTGAGCAACCAGTTGCTCAGCTTCTCTGACTACAAGTCCCTGGAGTATCTTGAGATGCTGTTAGCAAACATTATTTGCAGGCAGTTAGTGTTTTGGTGTAGGTATCTCTGTCTGAGCTCTGCAAAATAAATCCTAACCTCTTCTGAAGTATTGGCTTTTATAGTTTACCTATTTCTGAAAAATCTCCTTTTTTCTTGGCTCAAACAACATAGCAATGCCTGAAAATAGCCAAGAGTAGGATGCCGCCTATTTTTTTCCTAAATTAGCTTTATGATGTTGTATGAATTGCTGTCTTGCTTTTATTTGGAATGTAAAATGTAATGCATCTATACTTGGAGAAATTTACCTTCCACTGCTTATTAAAATTTTTTTCAAAAAGCTAAGGTTAGAATCTAGCTTAGTAAATGCATTTACATTCCTGGAGTATTTCAAAGCCCATTCGACTAAAACCACGAATTGTATAAAGGCACTAGGTGTAGATGTTTTCCTTAACCTTAATTTTCTTTGTTCTAGATCCTTGCTGGATTTAGCTGCAGTTATCATGCTACTGGCTGCTGCATAAAGAATCTTTGATTTGATACACTTTGGCTATTTTGGTGTTACTACATAATTTGATCATAAAATGGTTTGTGTTGGAGTGGTCCTTAAAGATCATCCAGTTCCAACCCCCTGCCATGAGCAGGGATACCTCCCACTAGTCCAGGTTGCTCAAAGCCTCATCCAGCCTGACCTTGAAAAATGAAAGGAACAGTTAATTTGAGAAAGAATAGGGGGTAGCAAGATGATCAAAAGAAATTGTATTCCACAACTTCTTTATTCAAAACTTTAATTTTAGAATTTACTACCTTCAATGCTTAAAACCAATGTAACTTTACTTAGGAAGTGGTGCTTACAGAATCTGTAACTAGTTTTAAGCTAATGACATCTTGCCTATTTACTTGAAGAGCTACAGATTTGTTTCATCTGTGAGGTTTTGCCTGAAATAAAAAGATATTGTAAAAAAGCTGTTGAATTAGGAGCTTGTGACATGTATTGTCTTACTGTCTTTCTTTGAACCTCGATGTGCAACTGAATTAATATTTGAATTTAGAAGGAAACCTGTCAGGACTGATGGCTTGTTTTGTAAAGTTGCCCTTGCACATAAGGAAGTAGTGAAGCAATAAAGTTCCAATTGAAATAAATTGAAAAGCGTAAATATTTGCAATGTCAAGGGGCAGCCGGACTGTCAAAAGGAAACATGGTTTCAATAAATTCAGACTTTATTTGGAACGTCTCTTTCTGGGTGGTTTTTTTTTTTCTTTTTCCTGTGTTCCATTTTGCTTTATTCTGTTTCTCTTCAGTGCTGGGAAATGGGATAAAGCTGAACAGAACAGACTTAAGAAAAATTGTATAGCTGAAACTGAGAAGATGTTTGTGTCTTCCAAAAATGACCTGGTTTTAGTAAATCTTGCCAAAATGCCTGGCTTATGCCAATCATCAGAGCATGTGGTCTTCTGTGTGGTCATGAACTGGTGAGTTAGTAGGAGCTGGGTTTGTTCTTAGGGAGGACTATGTTGCTACTGCCTTAAGCAGCACATCCAGACGTAGGCTTTCCTGAGGCATTTCTTCAGGCTGCTGGAAATCTGCATGACATCTTTTTCTGGGTCATAGTGGAAACCAAGTTTCTCAAGGACTTTGATTTCATCTTTAGAGCACTTTGGACAAATGTTACATACTGTGTCATGGTGCAGTCCTTTGAAAGGAATATAACGTGGTCTGACTGATCAATGTGGCAGAGTCAATGTACAGAGGAGGCACTCTGTAAATTGAGGGATTGTTGGGATTCTTAATCACTGGGAACATAATGCACAAAGCTTACAAAAGAGGTGAAGGAATGACTTTTCCAAAGTCATGAATTATTTTGTGTGCCTTCATTCTAGGGTGTACAGTCCTGGCCCAGCTTCTAGAAAAAAAGTATCAGTCAAGTCAGTCACTCAGAACTGGCTACTTAAACTGAAACTTTCACCCCAGGAAGAAGGGAGAGAAACTGATATCCTACAAGTAGCTTGCTCTGGGCTGTGTGTGTAATAGTTGTTATAAAGAGTAGTAATAGTAGTAATAACAGGAAATCTTGAAAGTTTTTCAAAAAAGAAATAAGTTTTTATTTTAAAAAGATAGCGCGATCTTCAATGATCACCGCCTCAAGGTGCCCTTTTGCTTTGGGTGTAGGACTAGAGTTTGTTCATTGTTTTTTGCTGCCACGTGAAGAGTTGCAGAGTCCTTCCAGTCCAAGGCTCCTTTTTTTGTTCTCTTTCCAAGATTGATGTTAAAGCACATTAAGACAAGCCACTGAAGAAGCCACAGGAGGATGTTGCTCTGCTGTGATAAGCAGTTCAGTTGGAAAGCTTTTGTGGAAAGCTGCGCTTAATGAACATGTGACCTGTACAATGCCCACTCCTGCTGTCAGAGTTTTTGAAACAGAAGAGGATATGTCCAGTGTGTTTAAAACCACAAAATTTGAATGGCCTGTGGTTGGTGATGTCACTTCATAGCACTATTGTTTACCAGCTTAACTACTTAGTTTATCTTTGTACAGATATGTTTTCTGAATTGCTTCAAATCATCTAGACTCTTAGGCAGCACATGGTTGCTGTTACCTTTGCTGTCAGTGAGGTAAGGCACAGGACCTCTGTTCCCTATTGTCTCACTGTGCTTTCTCCTTCTTTCCCCACCTTTTTACCACTTTTTTACCCTTACTACCACTGTGTTTCACCTAATGCCTTTGTGTTAAAGGTCATATTCCACTCTGTGACTAAAGGGATTTAAATGCTGTCTGTGCAGAGCAGGCAACTATGATGGAGTGTTATCTGTTTCTATGCTCCCCTGTTTAAATTCCACAAGTAGCAATAGTGATAAACCTTTTGATGTTGCTACCACTCTGTAAATGCTTACAGTTCCTTATGGAACTTTCTTCTGCAAATTTGTGGCAGGAAATTACAGTAAATACACATAAAAATTTTACTGTTCATTTTATAAATCAGGGCAATTTCCTCTGATAGAGTGGCCAAAATGTCAGAAGATATTCTCTGACAGTGTTTCAGATCACACTGATCTGTTTTGTTGGGTCAAGTTATTTGTTAAGAACGAAGGATGAAGGAAGCACACAATTTTGAGATAGAATTGAGGGCAAACAGTACAGACACATTTAATCAGTTTCTGGTCTCCTGATAGCCCTTTGTACTTTTTCACGTTAGGTGACTGCGTGACTGTAGTCACCCTTCTCTGTTGCCATCTGAGCTGATAGCAGAGGGTATGTGAGCAGAATCTCAAGGTAAAAAGGAAAGGAACCAAAACCTCTTGCTGTCTCAGCTTATTGAGTTCTCTGCATCTGTTCTTTCTGCACAGTCAGTGGCAGAGTTCCATTGCAGGGAATCTGTCTGGATATTACTTGCACCCTTGCACACAGACCCCATAAATGAAATTCACTGACTCCTTTGTGAGTGCCTAAATCATAACTGTGAGAACAGCAGTGACCAGCAAGGTCCTTCCCAGCACTCAGAGCTGTGAAGGTCACATTCTGTGCCATGGGCTGTCACCATGGAGCGTGCTGACCTGCACAGCTGGCATGCCAGAGTTCAGGTGGGTTTCCTCTGTAGCAGGTATCTCTGCCAGCTGAGATGCCTTTCAAGTGCTACTCCAGGAACTTTAGGGAGGTTGCCTTGGTTTTAGTCTACATTTCCTGTATCCAGGGACCCATTTACTCAGGCTTTGTTTCTTGAGTGGTTGGGTTCAGTCTCATCACTGGATGAAACTTCCCTATCCATTTACTAGCATGTGTGTTTGATTTTGGAAGGATTTAGAGAAGGATAAACTAAACTTTCCCTGAGGTAGAGATTTTCTACTTCCTCAGGATTACTGAAGTCTAAACACACAATTTGTACAAGCTGTAATACCACCTCCCAGAACTGTTCTGTGGCTGAGAAAGATTGAAAGGCTGAGGGGAGACACAGCAATCACATTCAATTAGAGAAAAAAAAATCAATAAATTATTCTTTTTCATTGAATTAAAAATAAAATGAAGGATGAACATTTGAAGAAATGAAAAGCTGATTTGACTTTGAGAGATTGGCTAATGCAAAACACAGTTATGAGAATGTTAAATACAATCTTTTTCTAAACCTTCCTAAGGTAAATGATATTGGAATGGTGGAAAGATTTAGTCTGGCTAAAGCTGTATTTCCACATACATGACAGCATAAACATGACTGCCACTGATGAATTCATTGTCCCCAGCCAGCTCACATGCCAGCATGAAATTTCATGTCGTCAGGGCCATAAACCAGATCAGGAATTGGTCCAGATGAAACTCATCCGGGAAAATAAATTGATTTGAATTAATTTGTAGTCTCATTTATCACACAGCTACAGGAACCTTCAAATGACCAAGGGGAAAAAGCATCATGGAGAATACACAGACAGTCAACCAGCTTTTTTCAGTGGCTGGGTCAAACAAGACTCACAGAAGCCTGGGATGCTGGACCTTCAGAACAGCCCTGCTCTGTCAGGCCCTACTGAAAAACTTCTGAACTCTTACCTAAGTTCAATAAAAATTAATGGGGAGGTAGAGCTCTAATAGGATATTTGGTACAGATTTTGGTGAAACTGGTGCACAGGAGGAAGGCAAGAGAGGTCAGAGTTTCCTTCTGCCCTGCAAAAGCAGTAGAACCCAGCTGCCTGAGTAGCTCTGCCCCAAAACACTGGTGTCTCTGTGCAGGTGTAGTGAGGACATGGGAAAAGGGAGTTATTATGGTAAAGGAGGGAAAGCTAAGGAGAGCAGGCTTTACTGTTCATAGGGCTATTAATTAGGGGTTTTTTCCCCTTGGAAAGTGCTTATATTTCAGAGCTTTTCCCCACAGCTCTACGCATAAGAACGAGAGAGAGAGAGAGACTTTTCACTGGAAGGATCAAGATGCCTACAAGGTATCTATAAGGCATATTAGTTGCATCAGCCTGATTTTAAGATATTATTTCCATCCTCATACCCCAGACAGAAAAGCTCCTCTCCTGCCTCATATCTGCAGGTTGTGCTCAAGGAGTGTATGCACATCCCTGCCCCTTTTGTGGCAGCCCCATAGCTCCAGGGCTTGGAAGCAGTGGCTCCAGGTGCCGCACCTATGGAGCACTCCCAGCCCTTCCTGAGTCAGCACAGGTGGGACCAGCACCTGCTGCAGGGAGGACCAAGAAAAGGAGGCTGTCTGAATGTTGTTTGAAGAGCTGTGGATACTCCAGTAAATCCCCCTGTGGCCTAGAGGGACTACAGTCCTGTTTCCAAGGGCACAACAAAAAGCCAGAGGGGGCTGCAGGTAGGTCCAAGCCAAGGTCCTGTAGGCTTGCAGGAATAAATATCAGCACAGGCTTGGAAGGCAGCCTGTGGAGATGAGGCATTTCTGTGGGTCTTGTGAGGTGCACAGGTTCAAGGGGACTGGCTTGGGGACAGCAAGGACGTGGAGTGGGCGTTTGTGTCTGCATTTGACCTGCAGACTCCCACAGCTCTGGAGGAGACAGTGATATGTGCTTCTCTAATACAGTGGGTTATTTCCTAAGGCATGGTTGAGTCATGTTTATCCCCTTTATTATCTGCTGATAGTTTAACTAAGTCAACCAAATTTAAGGGTGAGCAAGGCTTCCTAGTTTGGGCCCCTTCACCAATGCAAGTGGAATCTGCTGCAAAGGGCTGAGCACTTTCAGCTGTCCATGAAGCCACTAGGAAATTTGACTGGAAAGTATCAACTTAGACCAGGTGATGCAAGACTCCTCTTCTGTGTCCATATAGATGGAAGGATGGGCTTCCTCACAAGGGTGTTGGGGACATAATTTCCTTGGTGTGTCTAATGCAAACTTGTGGTGTGATAATGGCTATGAAATAGAAATCTAAGGCAGCACATCTGAAAAGCGTGGAGTAAAGAAGGTGTGTGGCCATGCACTGAACATTTGGGATAAAGTAAACTAAAGAAACAGAATTAATCAGGGTAGCCTATTTCATGTGCTGTATAAATCAAATATACTTTGTGGTAGCAATTCTCTCCTATAATATATGTCCACATGTAGGAAGAATGAATAAATTAACTGTCACACCCAACCTTAATTTTGGCTTGTGCTAGTTTGGGAGGGATTAACTTTGACACATTTGTGGGTTTTCCAGGGTCTAGGCATGCACACGTGAACTGTGTGGTCCAAGGGTATGCGAATAGTGGGTCTCTGTTAGGCACAATGCTGGACCTGAGTTTTCATCTATGGTACCTCACAGTGCTTTGTCCTCAGAGCACATTTTACCACACAGTGTTTTGGAAAGCTTTGACAGCTCAAAAGGCTGCCTGCTTTCTGAGCACAAAGCCCATGTCAGCACTCCACAAACTGCTGTTGCTGCCAGAAAGCATGATCTGCTGGTTAGCTGAGGCATTCCTGCAGCTTTATGGGGAACAGGATATGGGAAACAGGTCAAGGTTATACTTGGTGTTGCTGAAATTAAAGCCAATTTAAAGCGCTTGTGCAAACTGTATGTAGACATGTAGCCAACAGCTGAGAGATGAAGGTGAAGGAAACATGCATGCTGGAAAACTTTTAACAAACCCTCTCTGATACTTGCTGTATGTTACAAAGTCACACCCTAAAGCCTGAAATTGTGAAAAGTGGGGACTGGTTTTGATGTCAAAGTTGAGTATCTGTGAAGATTCGCCTTATGAGGTTGTGAATGCGTCCTGGGTAGAGAACTGACCACAGCTGAATACCTCACCAGCTCTGTTTGAGAGCTCTCCTGTTGCAAGGGAACTCCATACTAAAGCTGCAGATAGTTTTTTCCGTAATTTATAACATTTTGGATGTTTCCTGACGGTTGTTCAAGCTTATATTGAGATTGTTTTGATTAAGAGGGGACAGGGAGGTGGATGATAAATAAGGTAGATAGCAGTCATCACCTGAGCTGTCAGCAGCCTGAGTGTGCATGCACAGGTGGAGGGCATGAGCTTTGATTGTAGGGTGGAGCTGTATCTGAAATACCCTGTCTAAGGTAAAGGTTTTGTTATTTTTATTTAGCACCCCCCCTACTCTTCCTCAGGTATAAGGAAAAGAAGACAGCTATATGATATGTAAAGGAAAGCCTCAGGCTCCAGAAATGCCTAAAAAGGGGGAGAACAACATTATGGCATCTCTGGCATTGTCAACAGCTAACGCTGATATAGGTATGAAAATCCAGAACAAAATGTAAACTGATTGAACTGCACAAAATAGCCAGAGATTTAGAGAGAAATCAGGAGATAACTTTTAGGCAGTATGGGAATAAGTCTTTTGGCTATGGTTTTTGGTTGTGTTGAACAAAGCAAGCAGGCTTTGTAGTGCTGTAGGTAGGTGACACCTGTGTCTCCCAGAAGGACAGGTACTGGATACAGACTGCCCACCCTAGCATGAGTCAGCTGTGCCTATCCTGGGGCAAAAGTGTTTTAGAATCATAGAATCATTTTTAGGTTGAAAAAGAACTTTAATATCATTGAGTCCAATCACTAATCTAGCACTGACAGGTCCACCTCTAAAGCATGTCCTTAAGCACCACATCTATGCCTTTTCTAAATATCTCTGGGGATGATGACTCAACCACTCCCTTGGGCTGCCTCTTCCAGCACTTGACAACCCTTTTGGTGGAGAAATTTTTGTAGTACGCAAGCTAAACCTCCCTAGTACAGAGCTGTAAGATTTTAGTGGTTGTTGTCCCAGACACTGAAGTGCTGAAAAAATAATGACTGATGTGTTAAACATGACTCAGTACCCAGTAGCAGCCCATATGGAGTGGGACAGATCCAGTGCCCTCCTATTACACAAAGGCCTGAAAGAGTTTCTGGAATCTTGCACATCCAAGATACCTGACACCTAGAAGACCTGAATTACAGTTGTCTGGTTGAAAGACTGTTTGTTTATTTGCTAACTGAGATCAGTTTGTTACCTGGCAGCACAGTGTAGCATCTGCTAATTGATTGGGAATGAAGCTCAGCAGCAACAAGGAATTTGGAAACACTGAACTGAAGAAATGCACATCATCAACTTGAATTCAAGGGTACTTAGTCATGGTCCAAAGTGGCTGGGGTTTGCTTTCAGTTCAATGTTTCATATGCTGTTGTCTGTATAAAATCAGTATGTCAGAGCTCTAGAAAATTGCTTTTCTTGCCTTTTCATATTCTCCATATGTTTTTGCTCAGGTAACTGCAGAAACATAGCTCATTTCAGTGTAAAATTTCTTGTGTCAATATTTTACCCTTTGTAAGCTGTATAACTAGATGAGATGCTAATACATAACCCAGAAAAGAATTCTCACTTTAAATGGAAATGCAAAAATAATGGAATTTTGCCATTCTGGAAATAGTTGTTTTCCTTTGGATTTAGGTTGATTTAAACGCTCTTTTTGCAAGTACTGGCTTACAGCTGAGAACAAGAAGTGAGTCTGAAACCTGCAGCACTGATGTTTCTTGACATGGTGCTGCTGCCTGTGTACAAACAAGGACGGGACGGGTGGAGGGCTGGGAGCATATCGACTCTGCAGGCAGGGATTTAAAGATTGTTGCTGGCATAAAAGCAGAGGCATAAAGCTTTCATCTCAGTAGCTCCAATGACAAAGGCAAAGTGGCTGCAGCAGCGCTGGCCCTGAGTGTTTAGGCAGAAATGCCTCTGAGTTGCAGCAGTCTTGATATCCTGCCTGGTCAGATGAAAACCACCTCATGTGCATCTGTACAGCAGTGTTTGCATGCCTAACACTGCTCTGCCAGTGTGAGGGAGAGCAGAGATCCCAATTATTGCTCTGCCAGTGTGAGGGAGAGCAGAGAGGTGCCCAGACATCGCTAAGGGACCCTCACCTCCTGCAGCCCAGAGAAGAGCTGGCAACATTGCAGGAGCGTGCGGCTCTTGTCTGAACTGCGAGGGGGCTGGGAAGCACAGCCCTGGTTCCTACCTCCAGACAAGCATATTTCAAAGAAGGCAAGCAAACAGCCTCAGAGCCTTGCAGCAAGCTCAGTGTAGTGTAAATTCTTGAGGCAATGCAAGTAAAGAGGAATTCAAAGTGTAGTTAAAGGTCATGAACTTTGCTTTCAGTACTACAGCAAAATAGAATTAAAAAGAGACATATAAATAACAAATATGCATGTCTTGATGAGTATAACAGCATTTTGAAAAGGACAAAGGATTCCCCTGAATAATATTTAAACTTTCATGTTGCGAATTGCTTGAATGAATAAAAATGGCATTTTTAGAAGGTCAAAAATTGCTTCAGAAAGGCATCTAATCTTTAAAGTTCAGTAAAGAAATCTGCTTCTTACAGCCATGCTTCTGCTCATGTTGCTATGGACTCACTTCCAGCTGGAAGTGAGGAATCTGAGCTGTGGTGCAACTGACCCTCTTTGTCTGTGGATTAAGGTGTATCAGCCTGGACAGTGGCCGTTTCTGGATGCTTTTCATTAATGCTGGTGGCTGTGCAAGCTCAACAAACCTCTAGGTAAAGTCCATCCCTGTCCCAAAGAAAGCTGAGAGGGAAATTCTGAGCATTCTGTGCAAATCACAGTCTACATGGCAAAGCAAAAATAGCTGCTGTAGCTGGCAGAGGGGGCTGATAGGATTTTCTGTCAATGTGTGGTTGGCACTGTTTTCCTTCAGCCCTGCATGGAGACTCTTAGTGAGCTTCCTGAAATGTCCCTGCTCTTGCTTTTGTGCTTCTGCTCTCAGATTAGCAAGATTAGGGGCTTCCTTAATTTCTGGGAGATGTTTAGCCATGGGCATAGAGTGTGGTGTGGATGGGGTGCCGGAAGGGTGAGGGAGAAGTAGGGGCTACCTCAGTACAGGCAACTCAGTGTCCAGTACCTGGAACCAATGGACTGAACTTGCATTTTGGTGCTCAGCCTGTCTCCATTCAAATACACACCTAAATGTGGTTTTGGCATCAGTGGTGTTACAGACAAGAGAGTTCATTTCATACCATCATATCAAAGGATTGTCCCTACTCTTAAATCTTATCCTCCTGAGGCAAATGTCCCAGGGAATGCAGGAAGATGGGCTGGAGAGATGGTAGCATGACCTTTTGCAGAAAGGATAATCAGTGGGATAAAGTTGCATATTGAAGTACCCATCTCCATTAGAGTTCTGCTGGTGCTACATTGATCCAATGTATGGAAGTGCAGTGTCTGGCTCACTTTGAAAAATGCAGCCAGCAAGGAGCAATGTTGTCCTCTTGGAAATGTGCTCATGATCCTCCCTCCTCTCCCTCCCTGCCTGGCACATGAGGAGAGCAGTTGAGCAGGGGATATACCACATTGCCATCATTTGTACTGGGTTAAACAAGGATTGTGAGAATTTTGAGCTATCAACCTCAAACTCAGAGTTTCCCATCTGGGAGGGGAATGTGTTGCAGATCCAAATCTTCCAGAGTCTGACCTCCTCATGGCAAATTCTCTTTCTTGGCCTTTCTTGTTAGTCTTTTACATAGTAACTGACTGTAACTCACCTGGAAACAACATTTTGTTGCTGTGTGCCTTTATTTGTTGTTTTCCTACTATCAATTTTGTGCAATTCCAAGGTGCAGTTACAGTGTGGGCTGAGTAATTATGTTGCTGCTTTACATGCCTCTTATGTAATTATAGTTACAGAGACAATATCAGCCTCCTTCTCTCTAAAGTTGCACCATGGTAAGGCTCTTTTAGCACTATTGCGTTTTGGGTAATTAATTTGGTGTGCTTAGACTAGCACTGACTTGTAAAAAGGAGGATTTTTCTGTGCTATCACCAAAGGGTAACCAGGCAGTGTATGCACACTTGTTCTTGGAGAGTCCCAAGGGTACAGGGGTGGATGGCACGAGCTACAGCAATATGTGTGGTTAGCATTAGATCAAGGAACAGAACGAATAGGAAGGCTTGGCCTGATCTCATCAGCAAATTAGATTAAATAGACTTGGCAGGCTGATTGGAGCTCTAGTTGTCAGAGTGTCAGTGAACCCTTGTTCGTGAGCTGATTGGAAAATTGCAGTTTTCCTTCTAGTAACTTTGAATGCCTTCCTTCCCTTCAGCCTGCTATTGTTTCACTCTGGTATTTCAGCTCTTGCTCATTGTGCTTGATATTTCCAAACAAAACAAAGTCACATTCAGTAGCAAAAGAAATATTCTCTGGGATTTTGTTGTAGGAGCAGTTGTGAGAATTGAGTTTTTCTGATAAATGTGTAAATAACTGAAACTTGGAGTTTGACCATCTGCCCGCATCTGTTTCAGGCCAGCTTACTTGAGTACATCTTTGGATGGATGCTGACATATTGGGAAGGCAACTTCATTTCATCTTTCCTGCCACTCTGTACTGACTGACAAAGAAGTCATCTGAAGGTCACTGTGTACCCTGGTAGGTCTGACTCTTTTCTTGCAATGGTGATGACCTGCTGTTGTTGGACTACTGAAGATGTACTATGGCAAGTATAAATGGCTGAATTGTGGGGATCAGCAGTTTCACAAGTCTTTGGACCAAACCATTGTCAGCAATGAATCTGTTCTTCAGGAGTTGTGGTGGGAAGTTCTGGTTAGGTCAGAGCAATACATCTACCAGCTGGTGTCTGTCTCATGCACTGGTCTGCACCCTGTACAAAGTGAGAGGTTCACTTTGGGGAAGTCTGAAGTGTCACTGGGGCCTGACTCTGTCTTGCAGTGTTAGAGAAATTTTGTCGCCAGGCTCTCATCTACACTAAGTACTTTTTGGACACAGACCAATCACAGTCTCTGGTAGCTCAAGCCAGGTGCCTCTAAAGAGGGACCCCAAACAGAGAAATCCCTGGGCAATACACCCTTACAATTTGAAATCCTCATCCTTCATGTGGCCATATGGACAATCAGACAAATTACAGTCTGGCGTGTTATCACTCTTTGTTTGTTCCCTGTTTTGTTACCAAATGTTGCAATGTTGTTGTCTTCATAGTCCCTTCAGTCAGATTTGGTGAGAGTTTCAGCTGATTCTGCAGTCAATGTTGTAATGTGTCTGTTATAGTTCATATACCATGACCTAGGGGCTCTCCACTCTAGCTATTAAATTTTAAGCAATATTTAAGCTTCTAGCCTTGTCTATTCAAACCATTATTAATGTTTAGACTATTAGCTCCAGATTTCACTTTAATCCATCTTTGACTTACACAACATAACCATAGAGTTCAGCTAAAGTTCAACTTGCAGCCTAACAAATCTAGGTGTTTATGTCTACTTTCAAATAATATGAAAATGTCAATGTGCAGGCTAGCCAGAGACAGGTCTTACCTGGAGCACCCATATCTTTGTTCATTTGGTCTGTCTACAGGGTTAATACCTTTGCAGGACTACCCTGTGTGAGAGAGAGGCAGGAATTTGTGTAGAGTGAAGACTGGTGCCTCCAGTTTTCTCTCAGTTAAAGGTGTCTCATCAGGCTTGACAGTGTCCAGGCAATTTTTGCACATGGATATGTGCACCCTTTCAATGACCCTGGGGCAGATTTGATCTGTCAGGGCCGCTGCAGTTTGACCTCCAACTGTCCTCCACAAGCAGGTCCCCACCACCTCCCAGCATGCTAGTGGTTCTCAGAAATTATCTGGCTAAAAACAACCCTAACAAGAATAAAGCTTGCTTTCAGACAGCCTGATGGACATGGCACCTTAGATTAGAATGACTTCAACAGCTGTGAGAAAACCCATTGTCTTCAAACCCCACCGAGAGTTGCTGCCCAATGGTCTTTGAAGCTGTCAGCCTAAATGCTGTTACAGGATGCCCATCCCTTCTTTCTCAGCACCCTTGTCTGTAAGTGCATGGAGATGTAGGTGGAACTGTCTGCCCTGCTATCATCTTCTGTAGAAATCATGAAGAAGAAACCAAAGGAAAACAAGGAAGTGGGATTTACTCCATCAGAACCAAGGGTTCTGCTCATGCTTCTAGATGTCTGCAGTTTGCAGACACTGTGGCCCAAAGAATTTTTAAGTGAATAAGTTGCTAAGAGTTTGTGGTGGTGGAGGGTGAAAAAGAAATTAGATCAATTTTATCAGTCAGAGTTTAGGTGACATTTGAGATATGCTAAATTAACCTTCAAAATGTCTCCAAATGTCTTGTTTAGGGAAAAAAAAAAAGGACATTCAGTCTGGGTAAAACAGACAATGAGTGAGTGCATGTAAACAAATTCCCTAAAGCATTCATAAATGCATTTCCTCAGCCTCCAGTATTACACCAGGTAATGAATTATTTTCACAGCTGTCTTATTGAACAAAAAATACCACCATCTGAGCTTGAAGGAGAAGAGGGAGCAATATATTTAAATAAAACCTGGATGCAGTTGAATACAGAGAGATTATGTTAAAAAAACCCTGAACATACACAATATTGCTTCCCTGTTCCAATTACAAAAAAAATGAAAGCAGGCTCAATTCTGTATTTTGCTGCTACTACAACTTTGCCATTAGTTGGTGTGATTCCAATTTCAGACCTTAAAAAAACTGAGATGAAAATTGCATGAAATATTACTATAGGTTAACTCTTGTGCAAATCCTTACCAGGCTTGCCTGGTGCTTGTAGGCCCTGTGCTTGCACTGCCACATGAGATGCTGATAAATATACCTGTCCTTCCAAAGAGAGCCTGTTTTCTGAGGATAGCTCAAGCATCCTGGAGCCCCAGTATTGTTTCTGGAGGGAATAGATTTTTCCTTGCTGGTCCAGGTGCCAGGGTTCTCTCAAGGGGAAGCCTGGCCCATTGCTGCTTGGCTACAAGCATCCTGGCACTTAGACAAGGCCAGTTGTCAAGTTTTTCTGAGGCAATACATCTCAATAGTCACAGTGGACCATGCTCCCCATGGGGATCAGCTGAATACACTGCCTTTAAGGAAGGATTAATGCCCACTAATCCTCTATTCAAGAGAAAAAGACTCAGGTGTTTGCCAAGCACCAATGAGCCAGTTTAGTCCTTTCCTCCCTCCCTGCGCTTCTTTTTTTTTTTTTTTAATAAATCCTTCTCAAAATTAGAAAAGCAGATCCAAGCAGACACAGTGACTCAGCTGTAGAGCCATAAGCAGTCCACACTGCAGATTAAATTTGCAATTGGTAATATCATTGTGCAGCACTGTGAAAACGTAAAATCACTCTTTTCCTACTTGCTACATGCAAAGATTTACATCAAGCCAGAACAGTTGCTAGAAGAGGAAAAGGAGGAACTGACATCCTCAGAGGGGTTAAAAACCATCTCCCCCAGTGCCCTGTTTTACCAGTACTGTGATCTTGGCTAGGTTTATCTGAAAGAGAGAAAGGAGACAGACTCAAAAGCAATATATGACAGGGCACTTATTCAGATGAATATTGCAGGGAGTGGTATTTCACCACTTTTCTGTGACATTTTTTTACTTCCAAAGATAGCAATCATGATATTTTTAATCTGAAATCCACCCAGAGCTACTGCAGGTGCTGATCATTTCAGTCGAGTTTACAAAGATTAAAACTGATTAAGTGTTAGAGAGGAGTGATGAATTCCAAATACTGATATGCTAATTACAATAATGCATTTATAGTGATTTGCTTACAAGTGTAATAGCCTTTCTCATTGAATCTGGTTCTCTTTGTTCCTTGGTCATGTGACAAAATAGATAGCAGTGTCACCAAATCTCTGAAAACTGGAATTTTACTCCTTTATACCAATTTAGTGTCAAGAAGAGCATCAATTTTTCAGGTGCCTGGTTTCACAGTCTGTTGTTTATCTCTCTTTTTTATATCTCATTCCTGTTCTCATAAGACAACTGTCTCAACAGTGCTTAAATAGTATCATGATGTTGTCCAAATTCTGACTTTCTCCCAGATAAACTAAACTATGTTTTTGTGTTCCTTTTGATTTCAATGTCAGAATTTCCATTGACAACAATAGGAACAGGAAATCTCCTTCATTATCCTGTGAGTTTCTTCCTGCCACCCAACCATGGTCTTGTTCATCCCCTCTGTTAAGATGCTCAGTTTACTCTGTGTCCTGCTGGGATGAGGTTAGGAGTTTGCTTTACCCTGACTTCACCCAGCCACTGGTTTCCCTGTGCCACTTCAACAGGTCCTAGAAGATACCAGGTCACTTGGCTGATTTTGATTCTACATTAATAATCATTATTTTGTTTCTATCCCAAACCAAGGATGCAAAAATCATGTTGGAAGCTGGACAACCATTTTACCTCTGTTTCTTCCATTACCCATTATGGCTAACTATGGCTTGAAGGGAAGAGGCAAAGCCATGCAGAATATAACTCTGCTTTACAAATCCCATAAACTGAAGAAGGCTTGCTGAACTGCACTTATAAAAGACAAGTTCTTCAGCTTTGATAAGAAAACAACCACGATGAGGAATCCAGTATTTCTTCCTTATGGTGATTCCCTTCACTAGTTAAAAACATCCAAAATCTGTAAAAGCTTTTTGAAAAGGGTGTGATTTTTATGTCTGTCCTTCCCATTGTGTGTGGAAGGGTATTGAATGACCCCTTGTTTCTTGTCCCTGAACTCCTTTGATGCCCTGATAACACTCATGCTTTGTTGTTCATTATTATTATCTCTAGTCCCTTTCTACTCTTGGGCTTTGCATCCACAGCACCACTTTCTTTAGATAGAGGGGACATTCTTTTCCCCTTGATTCATAGTTTGGTGCTTGATTGTACTCATACACCTTTTGTATAGGTCTAATTTACTGAATTAGACCTATACAAAAGGTGTATGAGTCCTTGTCCTGCTTTTGTGAACACTCAGCCCCCATCAGTGTTTATCTGTTTGACATCTGCATAGCTTAGCAGAAGGGATTTCCTTTATATTTTCAAATCACTGATAAGTATACTGAATCAGATCAATATGATATTTCTCCACTTTCTTTTTTGATCTGCCTACAGGGTTCAGATTGCATAACACTTGGTAGCAAAGCAATTGCAAGAGCCCTGGGGAAAGGACTTTCAGTGGAAGGTGATTTCTTAATGCCCTCTTTGCCTACACAGTCCTGGCAGAGGGCACCTGCAGCCAGCTCTGCCTGTCCCCCATTAATCCCCTGCATTTCCTCCTGTCCCTTTTCTGTAGAGCAAGTGCAGCTGGAGGATTAGATAGAAAGAGACCCCTGCCATCAGGGATTGTGTGGGGATTGCTCTGGATTTTGACACATTGCAACATGGTAACAGGGGAATTTCTGATGCACTGTAAGGGATTTATGAATCAGACTGTCATGCTGCAGTTCTGATTGTAGCTGTGGGTTGTAGTAAACAAGTTTCCTGATAGTCACTCTACTTGAAAAGCCTTTTTTTTTCCCCTCTGCTTTTCAGCAATGCTTTAAAGAACTTAAAAGCAGCTTTAGAGCAAAAGTGCTACTTCTGTCTCTGCTTGCAGGTATGCCACCTGAAATAGTATGAACCATAAATTGCTTTAATAGATAACAGCAGAAACTTCAAAAATCTTTGTGATTCAAACTTCAGAGACAGCTAATGCTGCAATTCAGAAGAGGAAAACTGGGAAACTGCAGTTGAATTTTGTGCTGCTGGCTGAAAAGATCATGAGATGACTTCAGCTAATCATATAAAGATTGTCAGTCAATAGAGCAGCGGTTCTGTGTTTAAACGATTTAATGACTCCACTGGTGAATGTCCTGTAGCTTGATAATCATTTGTCTTTCAGTTAATTATCTGAGTCATATTAGCTTTGTGAGGCAGAAATGGAGTGGTGGGCGGCTTTTATTACACCATAGAAATATTAAAATCAGACTGCTGTACTGTTAATCTTAAATGAGAATGTCTTGGCAGAGACAAGCACTTAGGGCACTTTCACCCTGGAGCTCACCTTCTTCTTGAACAAACAGCAAAGCAATCAGGCATGCTGAGGCTTTTATCCAAAAGCTTTTACTTTACTAAAAAAGACAGATGTCAGAGTTGGTGTGACTGTCTCCTAGACAGAAGGGTGGTGTATCTGCAGAGGCAGTGTCTAAGGATGCAGCTGGGTGCAGCAGCATGCAGAGGCATCCAAACTGGCTCCAGGGTACTATGGCCCCAGACTTTTTGCCTGTAACCTCATGCATGCACAAGATTGCCATGCTGAGGGCTACTCAAATGATGGGCTTGGACATGGCTTTTGAACATGACTAAATATTTCCTGGGCTTTTTCCAGTCTGATTCCTTCTCTCTGCAGTCTGGTGTTCAGGCTGCAGATGCAAGTGTATGGTACAAGTAACCCCACAGAAACCAGGGTTTCCCCAGGGTGAGAAGATGAGAAAGAAGATGAAAGAGAAGTCAACAATGAATCCCCAAACTCTCCATGAAGAGAGTGTGTAGGAGCATCAAGGGGTAGCAAGGTCGGGACGGATGGAGACGAGAGATCTCTGAAGCCAGGTCGTGGAACTTGGGGTTTATTGCAAAGGGTGTGGGTGCAGGGCCCTGCTGGGAGCTGCCAGCCACAGCTTGGAGCAGGCCCGAGAGAAGAGAGGGGGAGAGAGGATGAGAGGGTAAGAGAGCAAAGGCATAAGAGAGTAAAAGGGGTAGGAGCATAAAAGGGTAAGAGAGCAAAAATATAAGAGAGTAAAAGGGGTAAGAGGGCGAAGTTCCCATTACAACACAATAAATCTTCTTCTGTGTTGAATATTCTGATTCTCACTAGCCAATCTAGTACAATATACAAATCTTATAGCATTTACATACAGCCTATAAGAATCACTATATTACCATACTGTGTTACATTTTAAACCCTAAAAATTACTCTTGAGACCCCTTCTGCCAATCTGGTAGGGTCTGCTCGGACCCTTGGACCTGCCTGCAAGCAGAGGGTCTTGTTTCATCAAAAGGGGATTACCTTCAGTGGCATACTATTGTTTTCCCATTGTTCAGTAACTAAGGAATCTCAAAGCTTGCTTTCATTTCAATCTCGCTTATAGTTTCGATAGTCTCAAAATCATTTGCCAGACAATCATATTTATAAGGCTTTCCTGTTTCATCTTCTCCAACAGAGTGACACCTGTGAAATACTCCAAGCCCACTTTTGAAAGCCTGTCTATGACTTTTGTCACAGTCTGGGGGCAGGGTAGCACATTTCATTGAGTTTAAGACTTTTTGTCTATTGGGACCTTTAAAGCATGGACTTTTTGCTGCTTAATCCCAGTTTGTGGTGGGAAGGAGTAAAATCCATGAGAATTCTGATCTTGACTAGGGAGAGGATTGTATTTTCCCTGAGATTGCCTTTAGTTCCTATAGATGTGACTCTGAGCATTCTTGGTGATCCAAGAATTATGTTATACCACTGCCAAACCCATACAAATGTCAAGAAGGTGTATGAGGTTCGTGCAAAAATTCTGGAAAGATCTGTGTCCCATAGTGTCATCAAATACATGCTGTTTCAAGACTGCTGGTATTCTATGATATTCCTGTCTCTCCTGTCTGTGGTGTAATCTGAATCCACTGAATTTCAGCAGAGTATCAGGGCATTCTTTCAAGAAATAGGAATGACCCGTGAAAGAGGAAGCAAGCATTACTTATTTCACCACTGTCACCATTTCAGTAGTTCCTCCCATCCCATTTCTTAGGTGTTTTGTTAGATAATTCTATGTCAGTGTGCACTATTTTTCTCCTAGCATTTTGCTTGGCTGACCTGAAGAAAACCTGCAACCTGTTTTTTAAATGTCAGTTTGTTTTGAGGTGGCAGTTAAATCAGTTCAGTCCTGCCTGAAATAGTAAATGTAAACACATTAAACAGGTCTTGTGCTCTTCCTGAACAGAGCCCGATCAACTCCTACTGAAACCAGCAAAAAGAATCTTCCTGACTTGTGATACGGCTGGGTTAATCTACCAGAAATATTTATTCATCACCCAACAGGCCTCCTCCAACAATGCAAACTGAAGTTCATGCTGCTTTATCTAAGAAAAGAAATTAAATTGATTAGATACTTTCAAAATATAGCAGCTTAATTGCCTTCAGGCTTTTGCAAAGTCTCCAGCTGGCTAGACTACTAATCTTTTGCAATTATTCTCATAATTATAAAATTAAAATTATGCCTGTTTTCTGATGATTGATTATGGTTCAGAATGGCTCACACTGGAGTTCCTTGATATATGGATGTAGGCCTGATCTAATGAACCCACCATATCTTCAATGGAAGGTGATAAAGACCTGCTGAGATACATAAACAGAGAACCTGGCTCCAAATATTAAACAGGTCCAAATGTGTAATGCTGAATTCCCACCAGGCCCTTTCTGATATCTGAGTCCCTTTGTGAGCCATATCAACAGCTTGCCTCCATATATTGTTAATTAGGTATCTCACCCACGGCTTTGGAATTTGAAATGAGCATTTACTGTAAGCATGCAGTATGGTGCCTTGCAGTGATTCTTCCTGGCCATTTCTCCTCTTTAAGAAAACTGAGGCAGAGCCATTTGCCCCCTCTTGAATCAGGTTAGACCCATTTTCATGAAATTTCTCTCTTTATTTCATTTTTGGTAAGAATGAAGGCATTTTTCCAGACTCAACAAGAAAGCCCAAGCCACATGAAAATCTTGGTGTAGGAGGGAAGATAGGCTAAGAAGGCGGGGAGGAGCTGCAGAGGGGTGTGAAAGCAGAGGCAGCTTGTCCTGGTTTTGCCTGAGATAAAGTTAATTTCTTCTAAGTAGCTGGTAGAGTGATGTGGTTTGGATTTAGTATGAGGATAATGTTGATAGCATACTGATGTTTTGGCTGTGGATGAGTGGCGCTTACTCTGAGACTTCTCAGTGTCTCGTGCTTGACCACTGAGCAGGTGCACAAGAAGCTAGGAGGGAGCATGGCCAGGGCAGCTGACCGCAGCTGGCCAAAGAGATACTCTGTACCATAGAATGTCATACCCAGAATTTAAACTGGGGGAGTTACCTGGACAGGATTACTGGTTGTGGGGATGAGATTTGGCATTGGTCAGCACATGGTGATCAACTCTATTGTGCATCACCTGTTTTTTTTGGGCATTCTCTTTTCCTCTCTTTCAATTTACTATTAATATTATATTTTACTTTGTTTCAGACATCGAGCTGTTCTTAGCGTACAAGTTTTTGTGGCAGGGGAGCAAGCAAGCAGCTGTGTAGTGTTTAGCTGCCAGCTGGGGTTAAATCACCACACAGCTCCAGGGTACTCCTCTGTGAGGGTCTTTTGAATGGGAAGTCATGAGATGAGTCTGAGGGGTTCAATACCACAGAGTGGATGCTGGACTTTATAGGGGAGTGGAAGTCAGGAAATGTCTCTTTATTTCTAGCCCTGGGGATTTTGGATCTGAGAAGCTACATTAAGCTTAGCACGCTAAAGCACGTTGCTTAACCCAGTAGCCAAGGCCATAGTGATGCTGAAGTGCCTCTCTTCTCCATTTGATTCAGAAAATGTTCTCTGCATCAAAAAACTTCAAAGTTCTCTCAAAAATAATAATTTCCTAGAAGAGCTTGATTGAAAGTAATGATTTCCAGATGACCCTACACCTTGTCCCACATTACCAGTCCATTCTTTGGGGAATGTTCTGGGAATTGCCAAGTGTTCGATGACATTTGAATTTCTACTATGAATTATCTGACACCCACAGCATCTCATAAACACCATAATGCTGAGTCACTTTTAAATTGCTATTTTGGTCCTATATTAAAACTGAGCATGCTTCTTCCACCTACATTACATATATACAAATCTGTAATTCCCCTGTCTAGGTTTTTAAAAACTCTCTTGGAATAATCCTCCCAAGGAGAAGATTAAGCCATGAGGTCCAAATGAGACTTGGCGATATTTTGCTACTTGATCACTTTAAAGTCTCCTTTCACTCCCTAGAAGCTACTTGAAGTGCCTTTTAGCTTTTAGCATGATCAAGGGAGTCTGACTTATCTTCAATTTTCTATGTAAAGCATTTAAGGGGCCCAAATCCTTCAACTTAAGGGCACTTTATCAATTTATAGTTGCAAGAATTTTTCCCTTTGGCATTAGTCTTTCCTGCCCTGGAGGCTGAATTCTGCTGTCACTCCATATATAACTTCTGCAATTACAGGCATTTAGTCACCTCTTTGTAAAACCATGTGTGAAGGAGGGAGAGTGGGAACCCAGACAGTGGTGAGTGGATCCAGGCTGTCTGCAAGCCACCAATGTAGCCATGGGCTGCTGCTCCAGCACAAGGTTGTTGTGTGAGAAGAGAGTGAGTGTCTTGGGCAGAGAGGACAGAGGATTAAGCTTCAAAGAGCACTGCTTGTATAACTCTGCTCTCATCAGTATTGATCTCAGCCTGGAAGCCTGAACAAAATCAAAAAGGCCAGGTGCTACCTTGTACTTTCCTGAAATCTGTGATGTGAGTTGGCAGGGCAGCAATGGGGAGGGCATGCTCATGCCTGAAAGGTCATTGGCTTTTCCAGCTCTCTCAGCTTGACTTAAGAGGATATTATCCCTCCAAACAGAAGTCCCCTTTGATACTGTTCATATTAGGTCTCCTCACTGCACCATTACAGAGGTATGACCATTAGAAAGATCCAAAATTAGAGGAACAACTCCTGGTCCCTTTGAAAAGCTTGTAGAGAAAGCTTTGCCTTGCCTTGCCTTGCCTTGCTGTGGTTATAGATCTCAATAAACAGCCATAGCAGAAACTAGAAGGGCTCTCTTATAACCCAAAAGCTTGTTTCCAGCCCATACAACAACGTCTGGGTAGGCTGATCACTGTATTAGAGGAATTGATTCGTAGTGAGATTATTCCAGAGGGCAGAGTTTGTTGCAGACTTATGTTTTTAAGTAGTTTTTTTTCCCTTTTCCTCCTTTTCCCACTGTCATTATTGTCTTAATAGGCAGCAGAAATATCCCTTTTTCAGCTTTCCATTTTACCAGCCCCAACAAACCAAAAGCTCAGACTGTTCTTTTCCATGTTCCCTCTTTCTCTTGTTTAACACCCAGTGGTCTCATCAGAGAACAACAGTGACACTCACGGAGTCTTAGAGCTCTTCTGACAAATGCTTCACCAGATACCAGGGGAGATCATATTAGCCCCCTGACCCCACTGGTTATGGTGGTGTTGGTAACCAGGCATCCTCTGGCTGAGGATGCTCAAGGCTTTCTTCTCTTCAGACATTTCCAGCTGAAGAGTTCCCAATTTACAACAGAATTTCTTGTAATTGATGTAATTGATTGTTAACATTGTGTTGTAGTTATCACATTTCTGCTATTTGGGTCCTGAAGGTCATCCTTCTATGTGATGCTTCAGACTCTGTTCATTTTTACTGAGTTTATTAAAATTGCTGAATTTTAACCCATTTTCATTTGCCTTGCTTGAGACTAAATCAACAACTAAGATTCTAATTATGTACCACTGTAACCAACTCAGCCTGAGGAATCAGCAATGTCTATTTGTAAATTCATGGGTATGTTTGTATGCCTAACCCTCTACCTCCATATTTTATGCATACTCAGAATAAGATGCCATCAAAAATGACAAAAGATTATTTAATGAGCCATTCAGCTATAATGCTTATCTAAATTAAACACTGTGTAAAATAAATTAGTTTGCTAAAGAAAATGAAGCATATTTTACCCTTCACTAAATATTGCATTTACTCCACAAATTAATCACATTTCTCAAGATTGATGAATAAAGTGAAATCCCTTCTCCTGTAAGCACCAAGGCTCTGTGTTGGAAGGTACACACAGATAGCTTCTACACCAGATTATTTTAATTTGTGGAATGGTTCCTCTCTGACAAAAGGCACTTGTGACCACAGCATATATGTATACAGTTTTTTTTTTAGTATACTTTCTACCATTTCTTTATTCCATTGTTCTTTTTCCATCAAGTGTTTATGAAAAGTAAATGCAGTCCTTGTGAAGGGTAAAATGAAGTGGCAGGGAGTGTGATGCCTTCTGCGTTCTTGTTTGAAACATATCTGCACAAACAAGGAATGAGGACTTCTGAACTTGAGACACTGAACTTGAGGCCTCTTGTCAGCAAGGGTATTCATTGTAAAGAGAGCCAAGTGACTATTCTCACTTATCTTGGCTCATAGTTACCCCATAGTGCTCAGATCTTGAGAAATTCCTTGCCAGTGTTGTGGGGTGTTCAGTTGGGTTATTTTTCTTTTGTTTTTTCATAGGGTCCTATGGTTTAAAAGAGGATTTTCCTGATTTCCTGCATCTTGTATTGTCAAGAAAATACGTAATCTGAATAGACATAAGGATTTCTGTTGTTCAAATGTCAGGGCTTGAACTAAGCTAAGTATTAGACTTGCTTTTACTTCTCTTTTGTGTCTTTAGAGATTGCTGTTAGGAGGGGTCTGGTGCTTGCAATATCTTATATTCCAAAACATACTTCTATAATGACAGGTGCTTGAGTCTCATGAAAACAATTCATATTTAAATGCTTAGGTAACTTGTGGACTATGAACCTTCATTAATTTATGCCTCACAAAAATTGGAGATGTGTAAGAATAATTTTTATTTTTTTTGTTACTCTGTGGAAGTCAAATCATTTGGTGTCATCTCAAAAAGTGTAATTATATTTGTATGAAAAATATCTTTCTAAAAGAGCCCCAAACCTACAAACCACAAACTAATGGCTAAATTTTTCTTTTCTTGGACTGATAATGTCTGCACCTCTTAGCACTGGTTTGGCAGTGTGCAGGAGGGTGAAACACGTTTCTAGGTAGAGTTTTGCTTTGATGCTCTACCATGGTCACAATGGACAATGTTGAATTTTGCTGCCTTGCACTAGTTTTTTCAAAGTAAAAACAAAAAGAGGAGACAGAAATCTCCGAGGCAAAACCAAACTGAAAGACAAAATGCAGCTTTACACTTTTAGCAAGAGATGGAAATCTGGTCCAAGAGAACTGAACTTTAAATTACATCAAAAATATCCAAAAGAGAATTAAATAGCTTTTTCATTCAGATTTTATTTGAAACTTGCACTGAAAGCATACATGTTTTCTTGGATTAATGTTAGTTTGGAAAGTATCCTAGTCCTATGCTGTTTGATGTGACTTCTCTGAGAGATGAGTATCTGATTTTTCATGCTTCTCAGGAATCTACAGTCAAACAGGACTTTATCATCACACAAGGCTTTATGTCCTAGCAGTCATGCGCATGAATATTTCTGTTCACTGTGGGAATGTCAGAAGGATCTCACAGATGCCTCTTGAAGTGTTAAAGCTGTTGAAAAGCAGAGCTGCTCCTGGGCTGTCATGGACAAGCCAGATGGGTGCCCTCTTTTTGTTGTGTTCAGTTCCCCTCTCTGTGCAATCAGACCTCGACACTGAATTTTGCTGCCTCCTCCTAAGGGTGGGGTCTGTTGGAGCAACTCTGGCACCTTTAAGCAACCAAACAGCCAACAAATGTGGGGTGAGTTGCAGACAAAGAATAAGAAATCTACTGGAGACAGATGAAATTCCCTAAATTTCTCTTCCCTGGAGACAAAGGAGGACTGTGCAAGTGTTTTCCAGACTAATGGAAAAACTCAGCTTTACAACAGAAGATGTGGAGAATAGAAAAAAGGTAGTAAAATGCCATCTCCTGCACAGTAAGAAAGCAGCATGGAAAATAAGATGAATTATTTATTTCTGTATTTAGGCAATTATTAAGCACTTGCAAGGGATGCAGACAAAAGCAGTGTGAGGCCATTTAAACTGAAGGATTCTCATATGAGGAAAGGCATCACAATCATGTCCAGAGGAAAAATGATTAAGAGCAACTTGTAAATGGTACATAGTAGAATAATGAATGAAACAAAAAGCTGTTTCTTTGAAAATAGATTGATAATGACTTTATTTCAGTCCGGAGTCCAACATAACTCATGCAAATGCTCAATTTAGATGGATGGGATAATTCATGTGGTGACCCTAGTGACTATTATGTAAATTTTAGTGGGATTGAGTCATACTAAATTTGCAAATCAAAGTACTGCTCAGAAATGCTATCTGATTTCCAGGTATTGAGTCTAAAAACTCCATTAATTGTTCAAAAGTAGGTAGTGAGTGTACATTTATCAGATGAAAAATCTAAAATCTACAATCTATGAAGCTTAAACAAAGCAGTCCAATTTTAGGAAAGTTATTACATGCCCATGGGAAGAAAATATTGTCTTGTTCTTATATACAGCCTATCCAAGGTCACTGCAGTAAAGGCTGCTGCAGATTCATAGTTTTAATTAAGCAGTAGCAAAATTTAGACATAGAGTCTAAATAACAGAACTTCATGGTAATAAAAAGAGATACCTTATTTATTTTCCTGAGAACATAAAGCCCCATGATTTTATATGTCTCCTACTTAGGAAAATGTATTTTTGTAATATAGGCAATTATAAATAAATTTTATTCAGTTCTTGCTTTACAGGGAACAAACTCATTGCAAAAGATCATAATAATAAAAACCCCTTTTTAAACTGAGTCCACTTAAGCAAAAATAATTTTTTCCACTGAGCAGAAACAAACTCAGTTGCCATACAGCTGGTTGGAGTGCATTTTTAATACAAACGCTTCAAGCTGCCTTGTAGTAAAATGAACATTGAAGTTAATATCACCCCCCCCCCCCCACACACACACCTGCATGAGAAATTTTTTCTTATTTTTGAGAGCAGTGTGGTGGGAAGATACCCAGAGGGCTGGGAAAGGGGATGCCCAGGTGTTTGGGCGCTCAGCAGCAAAGTTCTGCCTGAGCATTGGTCCTCTGTGAAATCTATAATGAGTTCACAAGACTGGACCAAAATAATCAACAGATTATTTTTTCTAAATGTAATTCGAGTTTTGTGGTTTCGCTTGGGTCTTTTTCCAGCTCTGAGTTTGTGCAAAGATGTGTGTGGTTCCCTGCATGATTTAAGTGACAAGGATGATTTACAGTGGTATGGGATAGGGAAATGCTGCCATGTGGGTGGTGAGAAAGACCTGCACTGGCTAAGTGCCCTGCATGGCAGCTCCCCATAGGATCCTGAAGAAGCTGCTCAGGGCCTTTGCCACAGAAGTGTGGAAGGATCTATATGTGGGGTGCACCATGGGGTCTGGGGAGGGCTGGTGAACCATTCAGTAGCCCAGAAATAAATGGTTGTCCAGATGTGTCATGTGTGTCCTGCTGGGACAATGGGGTGCCACTGATGTGCCAAGGTAGGACAGCAGGGAAACAACACGCTGGAAGGGGAGGAAGAGGTACAGGGACAGTGCTGCTGGTGTGATCTGAGAAGCTGGGCCAGGTGATGTGGCAGGCACAATCTCAGCCACCCATTCCCCTCTTCTCTGGCTATAATTTTGTAAGTGGCTCCGTATGAAACCCAGATATAATTACACAGAGTGACAATGGTGTTTTCTCATTGGGAAAGTGCTTGTGTTTTCATTTTAGCTGGGGTCCTTGCTCTGTAATTGCTTGTAAACACTCTAGTGGTTATAAGAGCCAGATGGTGCAGTAGATGGCTTTTAGTGACTCCTGAAAAATAGAGAAGACTCTGACTAGACACCATTTACATTTTTTTTTTCTGTTTGGAGCACATAGATTACAGCTTGCTTTAAACAGAGGGTCAAGATGAAACCTCACAACAGAGGCATGCAAACCTCTCATACTGAGCTTGGCACTGGCAGCGTGCAATTGGTGAGGCTGCATTGCCCACCCAAAACACGTGTGCTGCAAGGTGCAAGGAGCACAAGGTGCAGGCTCTTGCCAGTCAATGTCCATCCACTTCACCATGCACAGGGCTTGTGGGGGACCTCTGTTTTCCTCTGTACAGGTGTCAGTGTGGCTTTGCAGAACATTGTCTGCGCTAGATGTATTCTGGTTTTGACAGGACTTGCATCTCCTGCCCTCCATCGCTCCTTTCCCGGAAAGTCCCCCCCAGCCTTTGAGTTCTTCTTTCCCTACAAAAAAAATAAAGAATGGTCAGAATTAAAGGAGTCAAAAATAGTTAATCAGTTTAGGGACTGTGTTTATGTGTTCCCTCCCTTCTTAGGGGTAGTCAGAGTGACAGTAAAGGAGCAATACTCAGAAGGGGGGCAGAGGCTGTTGCTGAAGAAGCAGTAGATGAGGGGGTTGACGGCACTGTTCAAGGCTGGCAGGTTCTGAATAATCACAGATGCGTAGAAGCGCTCTTTGGTCTCAGGCAGTATGTTGAAGTTGTCCAGGATATCAAAAAGAAAGTAAGGGCTCCAACAGAGAATAAATGCTGCAGACGAGACAGAGAGAGGAAGAGCTTGATACTGGGTAGTTTAGCAATTTAGGGAAGTAATTACACATTCATGAAGCAACTGTCATAACACATAAATATTTGTTCATGCAAAAAAAAACACCTCTCCCCATTCAGGATCTTATTTAAGAGAATAGTTATTAGATTGTGCTTTTATTTGTCTTTATTTTTATTTTAATGCCTATAAAATATATTATGTGTGTTTCTCTAAGTGTTTAGAGTGCTCCCTCTAGACATATTGAGACACTTCTGAACACTACACAACACATAAAGGGTAAATAGGTAGCCAGTTAAAGCATCATCAGTTATAGTGAAGTGCTCTTTTAATGGTCCCCAGAGTGAGCAGCCAATCTAAATGTACACACAGCCAAAGTGCTGCTCCGTGACAGCGCTGCCTGTCACAGCCACCTATTAAAATAATGTTCTCAAACACCCAGGAGCAAGGAATAACACCCTTTCACACTGCATTATGGCAAACCAACATGTCACTTGGCATGCTGGATGGAAACACTGTGTACATGGAGTGTGTGGGAAGATTCTCCTGATTTCCTGTACTGCCATTTGAGAGATGAATTTGAGGAGGGGAAGAGAGGACTGTACTGCTCATAGCCTCTGCTTTTGTTCAGAGGTGATAGGGAAAAAAGGTTAGCCACGGATCTAGCTTTACTTGCAGGCATAGGGAATAAATCTGTCTCACAAATTTCTATGCTGTCTCTTCTCACAAAGGCCTTTGATTCAGGATTTGCATAGAAATGCTGGGACAGGCAGTTCACTCAACTAAGTCATAAATATCTGGGTTGCAAACATACAGGTAATTGTGAAATCAGACACATGATGACATCCTGACTCAGATGAGACAGCAGAGTAACCCCGTGCCTGTTTTCTTGTCTCATTAATCAGAATTTCTTCACTGGCAGTCAGCTGAGTGCTCACTAAAAGTGCAAGGAAGAGGTAAGCTCCCCTCCTGTTTTCTAGAACAACCAAACAGGAGATGTCTGTGCATAGATATATGCAAACTAGCAATACACAGTGCCAGAGTGTGGATCATAGCACTCACTGTGCAGAATTTTATGTGGCTTTAAGAAAATCCATGGATGTTAGGTGTCAATCTGTTTGCACATCAAGAGATACTGGGTGCCTAATATTATCAAGGTCTGCTGAAATACTTGAGCATCCATGTGAACTCTCAGCATCTGATGGCCTTGCAGTAGTAGTTGTGTCTGCCAAAAGCTTTCTCTGATTGCCACGCAGAAAAGTTCAGATGCAGAGAAGCTGTTCTTGGGCTTGTGGAAAATATGAATCATACTGGCCTCTCTCATGTCTGCAGATGCTGCCACTAGACAGTGAGCTAAGCTACTCAAGTAGCTGTTATCACAATAGTCTCCAATCTGGATTTTGCAGTGTTGGAAAGAGTAGCAATCTCTTTTTCAGTGTCAAGGGATGACTGTCAGCCCTTGGGAGTAAACAGTTTTAGTTCCTTTCCTGCATGTCTCTGGCAGCTAATCACAAGCTCTGTGTGATGCTGCCTTTATTTATTGAGATAGAATATCAGCCTCCTAATTGCATCAGAATAATGTCATTTCCCTGGGAGACAGAGAACACCTGCACTAAGTCATCTGCTGCCCAGTTGGGAAAGGAGAGCTCATTCTTTCCATCTGGGCAGGCAACACACCTGTGACATTAAATACAATTGCTGCACATCTCACCTTTCTTCTTTCCCTTGCATCACCCCAGCAGCTCACAGGCCATACAGTGTCTCTAACCCTAAAATACAACTCAGTTGCCAAATCTTTTGATAGTCTAGTTAGGAAAGAGATGTTCTCTTCCTTTCTTCCTTTTAGACATTGTGTCTTTACTTTCTTTATGTACGCGAGGGGCTGTGCATCTAATTTAATTCAAGGGTTATGTCAGATACCTAAAATAGAAACATATCAGCCAGAAAAGAGGGGAAGGACGGGATCAGAAGGCAAGTCAGGTGTCTGAGTAAAGCTCCTTCTCCAAGCTATCTACTTTGTCTGCTGATGACAGAGGTTGCTGAGGAAAAGCAGCTTCCTAATGTCAGCATCCACCCTAGCTCCCAGCTCTGGGGCTTTTCACTTACCAAGGATAATTACAATGCTGTACTTGATCGCCTTTACCTTCGCCCTGGATATGAACCCACGGCTGGTGTAGCCACGGGAGGTTTTGCCACCTGGGAAAAGAACAGTTCAGCTAGTGAAAGAACAGGACTGGTGTGTGGATGTGTCAGTGTGTACCTTGACAGGCAGGACAGGAATACACAATCTCATCTTTCCCTGGTGTCACTTAGGACCTCAGTAGTTCCTGAAATTTGGACCTTCACAAGTCAATCAAAACCTGAGCCACCCAAATAAAAGGGAAAAAGTAGGCAGAGTAGATCTCCCCAAAGCATTGAGGCATGTGCAGTCTTGGGATGGAATACTCTGATCATTTTATAACTTTCTGTGGCCAGGAATTTCTGATCCTGAGCAAAATTTAGACTTGCAAGGACCTGTGAAGACACAGAAAAAGTGTTGCTGAGTATATGCTAGGAAAAAACTATTCTGGAAATGAACAAATTTCTAGGAATAGGAATTCTAACTTCTAGAATAAGTAGTTTTACTTTTTATTAATTTTCTCACAGATGTTTCCTATTATGCCTCTAAAGAGAATTTAGTGTCAAAGGAAAGAAGGTAAATAATGTAGAAATGAGTTATGAATGAACAAATACAGAAACCCCATTCCCACCACAGCAATGAGGGCCCAACATGACATGTGCATGTCCAAGCACTCCCAGATTTGTGAGGATCAGCTGGAATTGTATCACAAAGCTGGAGTCACAGGTATGCTGAGACTCACCAGGACAGCTGGATATGATGACAGCCTGAGCTTTGCTCTTCATCCAGATGGTTCGAATCACAATTGAGTATATGACACTGCAGAAGGGGAAAAGTTGCTGGTATCAGGCACAATAAATTTAACAGACATCTGAGTCTTGTGCTCTAAGAATATACTTGTCCATGTGTAAGGAGTTCACAGAGGTGGTGGGACTGCATAGGAATAATAATAGTAAATGACAATAATAATAATAAATATGATATGACTCTCCCACAGTACTTTTCTGTACTGAAAAGAAAAGTGAAGACTTTTCACTATGGAAGTACATATGGTTGTCCTGGCTTTGTAGATGTCAAATTTGAGGCTCAGAGGAATGTAGTAATTCAGCCAAAAAATCTTTCAGGCAAGAGGTCATTGGTGATTTTGAGCCAGCCAATGCCAAATCCATCTGAGTATCAGCCCTGCAGCACTAGCTCTAATGAGGGAAGCAAGGGAGGGACCTGGTTTTGCTGTATGTACACTTCAATTTTGCTGTTACTTTTTGGATATGAAGCTGGTGAATAAAATTTCGCCCTGGGGAATTTGATAAGGGCAAGATCAATCAGAAATGCAAGTAAATACAGCAGTGCTCAGTTTTGGGTCTCAGTATCCAGTGGTGGAAATCAAGGAGAACTGAAGTGTCAGATAAATGGGAAGAATTAGATGATTCAAAATCGGATCCACCACAATTTGCATATTTAGAGAGGTTTATATACTTTCAATAGGAAAGATGAAAATGTCCTAGTACACAGTGACCTTGCATAGTTATGGATGCATAGTTATTTCCCTGTGCAATAGCCAATCTGGACTTCTACTGATTTAATATAGAATAGATAAAAATAATTCCTTCAAGATGAAGAGCTGTTTAAACCCACCTCCTGCTTGAGGATGTTAATTGTCATAAACCTTAGTGGTCCTTATGTGAAATAGGTGCAACAAAGGACATAATTTCAGGGTGTTTTATAGAGGAAAAATGTGTCTTACTGTTATATGGCTTATTTTTGTTATCAGAAGAGGCATTATACTTATTAGTCCTTTCAGACTGATATATGAGCCTTTCCTACACCACCCTCAATCACTAGACACTCTTGCAAAGGCAGAATTTGTGCTCAAAAAACTATGAAGGTTTGGAGGTTTCCCTTTCTGTGGAAGTCTGAGCCATCTGGCTTCCAGGCTCAGTAGGTGAGAGCTACAAATTCAAGGTGCAGTCTGGGCTGTGCAGCGGAGCAGTCATGTCCCTGCCCCAGCGAGGGGTTTGCTCACATCTACCTACAGCTTGGACTACAGCTTGCTCTCCTTAATCCCTTCAAAAGTCCAGCTTGGCTCCCAGCTGATTTGGACATTTTCCTTTTATCTCCTGCCTTTTCAAGAACCTGTTTATTTAACAGCTCATACACTTGAAACTCGAGAGTTTCTTTGTACTTTTTACAGACAATGGTGGAAAATTCACGTACATTTCTCCTTTGATTGTTCCAATGAATCAGAATGTATTATAATGATAATTGTTGTCATCTCAGAAATCTTACCAGCTCACTCTTAAAAGTCCTGTTTCTATTTTCTTCCTAGCCTGCTGTCCCTAGCCTGACCTCTTTATTTGCAGCTGAGACAATGTCCTTTCTGATGCAGATTTTCCTTTGTCCAGCAGGAAATATTCAGAGTTTCTTAAGCATCAGGACAAAGGAGTCTAACTCTGTAGTCAAAATATCCTTACTTTCAGCCAAATGCCAAATAAGGATTGAATTATGAAGCCAGGCTTCTCACTTGCTTTGCTTTGATCCCAGAATTTCTGCCCTCTTGGCTGAAGATTGGTAGGGGCATGTCTTTTGCCAGCTACAGTTACATCATCTGTCTTCTCATTGGCATTTCACCTGTGAGATTACTTGCTGATTCGTTTGAATCCTTAATTTTTAGAGCTCCAGAGGAAAGTTGAATTCTTGTTTTCATCCAGCAGCTTAACAAAGTGCTGCCAACATAGTGGATCTGTGTCAGTATTTTTGCTTCTGTTCATCTTTCTTTTCTCTGTAGCTGAAGCCAATGGAGTCTTCCTTATCAAGACTGGACTAGAGGTGGTGTAAAGCTGCTCAGGGTGGGCGTCAGGAAAGTTTACATGCTAGGTAGATTTCTGAGCAGTTCTTGTGCCAGCCACAGTTATTCATTTATAATTTGATCTCTCTGGGACTCCAATTTGTAGTAGTACCTGACCCTTTTCCTTTATTTTTTCCCCAGCAATGTCGACACGCAGCTGAGAAACTGCACTTTCCAGAAATGAGTTACCTAAAGCATAGGATTATAACAGGCAACTGCATGTGTATTTCAAAGCCACAGAAGTAAAAAGAGGGCTCTTATGAAGGAGAAGTATTTTTCTTACAAGGAAAAATCAGCTTTTTTCAGAATACATTTGTAGCTCCTTTTTTTCTTGTAAAAGGCAGCTGGAGGAGGATCCAGAAGTTGGTCAAATGTCAAAGAAATTCTCACTTGAAAAATGAAGTAGCAGATGAGCAAAGAGTAACAGGGAACAGATGACAAACTGGTATTCAGAGGAGTGTTTGGAAATAGTCTGCGCTATTCCAACCATATCCTAATTTCTGATCCCTTCCTCTGGACTCTGAACTGCTCAGCCTTCACTACCAAGATGTAAAAGCATGTGGTACACACTGCCACAAAGCTCTTTTTTTAACCCTTGTAACACACCTGCATGCTGCTGGCCCTTGTCTCCACTGAAAGCACAGGGAGGTGTGATGTGCAGCTCTGGAGGTCCAGGTGTTGTCAGGCTTCTTTGTGTCTCTAAGTGCACAGCACACTGATCTTCCAGCCCAGGTTGTAGGTGAGAGACTAATGAAAGGGTACTAAGGTGGAAAAGTCAAACCTGGATGGAAAATTCATCCAAGGCATTCTGAAAAGTAGCTGCTCAGGCTTTGAAGACCACAGGATAGAAAGGACATGCTGTTGATCTGAAAATGTGATGATTTTTCTAACACTGATAAAACGGGTATCTCAAGAGGTCGGAGAAAAATACAAAAACATGGCTCGCATTAAGGGTGTATCTCAGAAATGAAATTCTTTACATCTCCAAAAGCTTGATCCAAATTTTAAAGGATTAAGAGACATGTTCATCATAGCCTGCTATTAGTTAAATGGTGTTGTTTAATATGCCTCATTGGTAATTACAGCATTTTTTATCCATGTAAATATGTAACTTATGGTTAGTCATACAAATGCAACTGTGAATAATCACACCCCATCTGTATTTTTAATTCATAGAACACTTTTTTTTTTAAATAAAATGTCTTCTGGTAAAGCTATGTATTGATATTAACAATCATAAGTGTTATTGATCTGCCCACTCTTTAAATGTAGATTTTTTGGAAATAAATAATTGCACTATGAGGGCGTCCCACACAGCCTCAGTATTTTCTAGTAAAATGAGCCTTCACCATGGCAAAAGTGCACTTAAGCTCCCTGTTAATTACTTCTATTCATCATCCAGTATTGCCTATCGTTCCCTATACTTTATTTGTGCAAAGTGATGTGGCTGCTTTGTTTTATGGCAGCTAATTTACAGCCCTATTTGTCTAAAGAGCAAAGTAACCTCATCTGAACAAACCATTGCAGCCACATGTAATGGGTCAGTGAAGAGATGGACAGATACTAGAACGTATGTGCAAGGTCCAGGGTCTTAGAAATGGAAATTGCAGGCAAAAAAGAATGGCCTCACTGAATCAAGTTCAAAAAATGACCTTTGGTATTTTTATTAATAGCATTTCTAGTCCTTTTATTTGATTTAATTTAGAGAAATACCTTTATTTAATCTATTTTTATTTCATTACAATGCCTTGGGTTTAATTCCATATTTTTCCTTTTAGCTGATTTTAGGTTTTTTTCTCTTCTAATTATTTTTCAGCTTCTCCAAAGCAAATGTTCTCTTTGGAGTTCAGATTTTAAACAGCAGATGGATATCTTTTTCCTGGTGCTTCAAGAGGAGCTTTAGCAGTTTTTTTTTTTTTTAAAACATGAGTTTGCAATTATATTAGGTAAATGTCTATGTATTATATTTCTAATTTTAAAATATAAAAAATATATTTAGCAATCATGAATAACAGCTAAAAAGTTCTAAATTTCTGGATACTCAAGTGCCAGAACATAATTATGTTTTGGCACAGAGTAGCAATGCAGACTAGAAACACAGTAGCTCTTCTGTTTCCCCATCACAGGTTCTGAGGGGCCCAGGTGCAAATATTTGCAGGAGAGCAGTGTGTAATCTTGATTTGAGCCATATTTAACCTCTGTTCAACAGTGCCCCAGAGGTTTTCAACAATCACAGATACCATGTCAGCTTTACTTGGTGTGTTTCGGGATAGAAGAAAAGGCTTTGGTTATAGCTGCTGACACTTGTCCCAGAAGAGGAGAGAGCTAATTACTGCAGGTTCCCTAATTACTTTTTTTGAATCTTCTGCGGTTTCATAGGTTGATAATATCAACTGCAGAAGAAGTGGTAGAATAATGTAAATAAGAGGGAGCAGGCCAAATTTTTAAGCGCTGTATAGAAATGCCTGACTCAGGATCTGTGGTTCTTCTTGCACAATACTGAGACAGTGGGGACAAGGGAAGTTTTAATATGAAAAGAACAGATATTCTCCACTTTTTTCAGCTCTCAAAGATATCCACACACTGGGGTTAAAAATACCAATCATAGCTTTTCATTTTCTTTTCATTATTCAGGTCTTGTTCATTGGTATTGTAATCAGATAAAAAAAACTTGCTGAAAGACCACAAGCTTTTTGATAACTGATTGCTGATTCTCTAGTTGTGAAGAAGTGGTAGGAATAAACCTCAGAAGTATTAAGGTCTTTCAGGCTGTTGCAGTTTTCTCCATAAATTACCTTTCTATACGTACATTTTTAAAAAAGCAGGGAGTGAGGGGGAGAGAATGCTGCGTTCTTCTGGTTCATGTTTTGGCTTGGAATCTGTAGAGTTTGCTCACACCACATCTGGGGGTTTAGCTTGTCAGTGGAAGGGTTTTTCATGGTGAGCATAAGGTTATCAGCTAAATAATTCATTCCATGGGCTGCAGTGTTATGAATAACACAACTCCTGTGAGTTAGTTGAAGGCTGTCAGGAACACATGAGATCAGCTCTACAGAGAGAGCTGAGAGCTGTGTGAGAGAAGCTTAAAAGATGATGGTGTCTGAACTGTAACAAGTGAAAACAGCTCAGCCAAAGCAGCATATCTAGTGTGGAATTAAGTCCTGCACCTGAAAAGTATGATTTTATCCTTTGTATGCACTTCAGATGAACAGCACCAGAAAAAGTGCTGTCATCAGTGAACCGCTTTGCTCTAGAGGTTAGGTTTTCAGCAGATTCAGGCAGCAGAACTAATTAAGAATTAACTCTGGCAGCCAGTGTCCCACATTGCATCAGACACCTGCCATGCAGTTAAATCAGAGTGCTTCAGCAGAGAAAATAAAGTAGCTGTGCAAACAATATGAATTCTTGCAGAAAAGGTTTAATTTTTTTCTTTGTGTGCACCCTGCCTTGCTTCCTCACTAAGTGTGGTGTATGGCTTAGCTTCTGGCTTATATGTATTCATGGCTTCTTCTACTGATCCTTGACCTTTCAGTTACACATTTATGGATCTTCTCTCCATTTTTATGTTGTGGCCTTTTTTAAATAACATCTTCGGCTAAAGGTCATTAAATTAAAAAAAAAAAAAGCCTTCCTAAATTTATTAAATAACACCTTTCATTTTATAAATAATCTCTTGTACACAACTGGAACATACGTGATCTCTCTCACCCTTGTGAAATAGCATCTCGTTTATCATCAAACCTCCTGTGCATCTGAAAGTATTGGGTGGAACAAAACTTTTACAGAGAAACTGAGTCCCAGGGGGTATTAACAGCCATTCCTGCTGTTCTTGAGCCACATACTGCTTACCAGAGTATTTGTATGCTGCAGCCACATCAGGTGGATTAGCTTTAAACTCCTGGACTCCCAATGATTTTTAAAGGAATAGATGTCACACCTTCAGGCTATGTTGCCAGATGTTTTACAGATACATCAGCTGGGAAGCTGCAACCTTCACTTTTATGCTTGAGACTTAAAAAAGTGTTCTAAAAAATAGCCATTTCCTTCCAAATTGCATGGCGTTTTTTCATAATGTCTCTGCTGACCTTGCCCTGTAGCTAATCCTCTTTTTCTGTGGTTTTAGACAATCCTCTCTGTTCTGAAGAAAATAGTATCACTGACAACTAGAAATAAATAAGCACAAAATAAATCCTTCCCTGCACCACTCCCCTTCCTTCCTTCCAGTGCCAGACACCAATTTGGACCTGTCAAAAATCCTTCTTCTGCTGGCAAGGACACAGAAGCATTTGTGTTAACAAACACTGAAACCAGGAATGTTTCTGGGCAGGTGATGGACACTGTGCTGCCCCTGGCTCCAAAACCAGTGGTTTTAGCTCCTGTCCTGCCATAAACTTCTTGTGAGAATGTTGCTTAAGGTTAAAGCCACAAAAAATTTAGGATGTTTTATTCATGTGTCAGATGTCAGGGCAATCTCATGAAATGCCAGTTTCACTGCCTTTCTCTTTCCCCTCATGTCTTCATCACCTTCTTGCTTCTGGGGATTTACTGTAAAGCAAGTCACAGAGCTGATCTGGTTTGAATATCTTTCTTTGGCAGGGAGGAGGGGAGCATAATGTCAGCAGCTCTGAAATATTTATTGCTCTGTAGCTTGCCTTTTCTTGCCAAACAAGTATAGATGGTGTGTAAAAGGAGTGGCTGGTCTGTAACAGAAACCATGCAAATCTATGTGTATGTTAGAGTGTGAAAGAGATGTTTCACACACCTGTGGAATGACTGGTAACTGGGCAGGCTGTGGGATTTTTTTTTCCTGAAACACTTAAGATACTGGCTAGAATTTCCCAACTGCTGCCTATTTGAGAAAGCTCATAAAAGAGCCCCTTTCACAGTAACAGCCAGCCTCAAAATTTTCTAGTGCCATTTCTTTTCACTGTTAAATTGCTTTCTGTTTGTGCAGTGTATGTTTATTGATTTTGCTGCTACTGCCGGGCTGCAGATCTACCCACATTTTTATTTACATATTCCCAAGAATATTTTTTTTGCATATTGAAAACTAGGTTGGCTTTCAGAGACAGGAAAACATGCAGAGAAATTATCCCACCTAGGAAGGATAACTTGGGAGTAGTTTTTCCTTTCTTCTCAAACTTTTCTTTAAGGAAAACTGTCTTAATTTTTTTAATTATATCTATGCAATCTGGCACAAAAAATGGAAGGTTTAGTGAACCGACATGTTATGAGAAATGTGTAAAAATCATCCCTTCTCTCTAGGGAGCAACACTGGTCCATTTTGAATCCATAACAAAAAGTCAGCTAGATGAGTTCAAGAACCACATGGTTTTGATTCTATCAGAGATAAACTAGTTGCCATTAAAAGCTGCAGAAATTAATCTCTGTGATAAAACAGTAATAAACATCAAGGTTATGTAGTCACTCCTGTCATCATCTAGAAGAGATCAGCCTCTGAGCACCCCACTCTCACCCAGGGCACTAATGAGCAGGGAGCTAAGGGACGCTCATGGCTCATCACTTGTTGGAAAAGCAGCTGGACCAAGAGATAAATCCAAGGGACATTGCAAAAATAGTTTTTCTCTCAGAGTCCAAGCAGCAAATTATGGGGGGAAAAAAGGAGTCCCAGCAAGGCTTTCTTGCTGCTGACAAGAAGAGATGGACACCAAGAAATACAACTGTAACCTTGCTAGTGAAAGAAAGAACAGTAATGGCTCTGAGAACTGTCACTGACACTGGCAGCATTTTGAGGCAGTTAGGAAGCCTCACTCCCCTTCCACATCTGATTTTGGCTGCTCTTTTGCATTGGTGACTCCTTGTGGCTAGTTACCTTCTGTTTCACAGCAGCTGAAGGCAGTGCTCTAGAGGGAGACCGATCACTAAGTCTGCGATATTGATTGACTTCAGTTTTATACAGTTTCTGCAGATTGTCTTTGTGATTTGAGGCAAATCAGTCTCAAATATCTGCTTAGGTTTCCTATTACAAAAAAGGAAGAAGTACATTTGTTCCTATTTTAGGAGTAATTGGCAACTACTTGGAGCACTTGGAGATTTCTTTCCCATCCTGGTGAAGGAACCCTTGTTGAGTATTGTGAAGCTTGAGAGCACTTCAATTTAATTTTAGTTTAATTAGTGTTAAGTGCAGTTTCCTGTTCTTCTATTAAAATTATCTTTTGTCATAATGGATAAATATTCATACTGGTTTTATAAAGATATCTTTCAAGCCTGAAGCTGTGGAGATAAGTGGACACACTTAGAGATTCATTCCTTTTTTCAGAGAAAATGTTTCTGGCTGTTAATACCACACAGAGAACACCCAGGGCAAGTACATGGACCCGTGTATTATGTGATAAAAACCAAAACAGCTACGCAGCAGGTATGGAAATGAAATTGTAATGAATGACTAGAAATTAAAGCATTAAGCTGATTGCACACTTGACAGCATTCACCACACATTTGCTGACTGGGCTTTGGACTTACCTGATTATGATCAGAGGAATGAAATACACCAGGAAAGCCACAACTGTCATGTAGGGGATCCAGTAGGAGTCATCAGGCCAGAGAGCCCAGCACTGCACTTCCCCATTTGAGAGCTGCCGTTTCCCAAAAATAATCAGAGTGGGTATAGAAAACAGGAAGGAGAGGCCCCAGGCCACTCCTATAAGCACTTTTGCCTGCCTTTCTGTGTAACAGAGTCAAACAGACAGTGTCAGTGGGGTTGTTGGTGAGAGTGAACCCTTGCAGCACTATTGACAGAAAGGCAGGGAGGAGGAGGAAATTCTGTGAAGAAAGGGAATTTTAGGCTGCAGCTGGCTGGTGCTGAAAAGACTTCAAAGGAGAAAAAGGATTTCATCTCTTTCTCATGATAAATTGTCATGTCATTAGAAGCTTGTATTTTGCAAGTTTTATTTAAGGATGCTTAGGGCCTGTTGAATCTGAAACACTCTGAGAAAGGCACTGGTCAGGGTCAGCAAATCAGAAACATGAAATGCAAATGGTACCTCTATGCCACCGAGAGAACATCACTTATGGATGTGAAGGACCTCAGACCTGCCCTACTGCATGCCTAGTGATGCACCTTGAAGTGAGAAAGACTGCAAAACATTTCCTATGAGGAAAAAGAAAATGCCTCAGTTCACGATCAGAACAAGATTGCACAACCAGCTGCCTTTAACTCCATCTGCAACTTTACTCACCCAAAGAATCAAGGGCCTGAAGAACCTGGGTATCTCCTGCCCTTCTCTGTGTGAGGGTGTGGATCAAATTTAGCTCCTGCTGATGAACCCAAGCCATGCCAGGAGTGGACTGCTAACCACAAGACAGTGCAGATGACGGTGCTCAAGTGCCCAGCCCTGTTTTTATCTACTGCAAAATACAGGAATTGGGAGATCCTCCTGGACTTCATGGTGAAGAACAGGAGCTAAAGGACCTCAAAACCTCCAGCAGGTTTGGGCTACTGCATCCTCTTGATTTCTGGCCACTGCCAAGTGAGGAAAAGCAAGTGGGAAACGAGGTGACATCTGGTGGCACCCACAAGATTTTGTAAATATCAGTGGGTTGGAGCAGAAAGTTCCAAGGCTTTAATTTTCAAAAACCTGCATCTTCTGGCTAAAATCCAGTTAGCTCTAGCTGAAAAGTGTGGGGAAAAAGGGCTTATCTGTGGAGTACCCATGGTTATCAGTGACACTTATTCCTCCTCAGCCAGTTTGCAAGAGGAACATATGGGGACAGATTTTTTTTTTTTTAATCTGGGAGCTTTAGTGTTCAAATACTTTATTGTCCTAAAAAACACCCGAGGTTGTGTGTGAAATCAAAAACCACTTTAAATTATGCATATCAAGAAGAATGTCTTTCCTCCTTGAAACTCTAAGAGCAATACAAAAGCATGTGGGCGAAACATTCAAAAAGTAATTTTATGCTTTATAAAACATCAGTTGCAAATACTCAGTTATCCTGCTCATTTTTAAATGCTACCCACGTTCAGGAAAGTATGGTCTTGCTAATCTAAGGCTTAAGGGAACTCTGATGACATCTGCCTAAGTGAGAGGGTTAGATTAAGGCTATAAATATTGTACAGGCAAAAGAGAACTGTGAAATTTCCCAAAGCATAAGGGAATAGACTTAGCAAAAGGAATATTAAGAATAAATTTCACAAAATATTTCCTCACAGAAAGGATATTTCAAATGTGAGCTAACTACTTAAATTGCAATCATGCGAGCCTCAGTGTTTTTCTAACTAAAAACGATCAGAGCTGGAAAAGAAATCTTTTTTTTTGTACTGTATATTGAACAGAACTGGGCAATTTGGGTTGGGCAATAGAGCTATTTCTCTGTGTTTCATAACACTTTTCCTGCAATGTTAATTTATTTTTATTTTTAAATGTCCCTTGCATTTGGTAGAATATGGCCTTGCTAGTCTAAAGGGTGTTACAGAGCACTGATAGGTAAGCAGGTTTTATAAGAATAATGTCAATTTTCTGCCTCACCAGCAGGACTTTTTTTATGCTGCATTTTTAATAGTTGCTCTAATATGCTCAAAATGCCAGTAAATCACATAACTAGAGCTGTATCAGTTATAAATGAAATCAAACAAATAACTTTTGAAATACAATATTCTATTGAACCAGTCTGAGAATTTTCCTTTAGAGCTTTTCAAACTGTGGTGGCCAAGACTAACTCCCAGGGTTGGAGTGGGAACCTCAGCTGTGAGCTCTGGCTCTGACTCTCCTAACAGATGTTTCCTTGTGACTGTCCCCTTTGCTCTGCTCCCACCACCCACCACCCCTGCACTGTGACAATGGGTTTGAGAACATCTCTCTGCTCCCAGCAATATGGGAACTTTGCTTCTTGCCATCAAGAATGTAATGTAAATGTAATGAATGTAAAATGCTATGCAATCCTTTGATAAACTGAGTGTTACCTTAAAATTAGGTTTTAAACCCAGAGAGAGCAGAGCTGTTCCAGATTCTCAGTGACAGCACTGTTTTCAGCCCAAAGCCCCACAGGGATCAGTTTACACCTTTTTGGGTTTTGTCATTTTCTTCAGCAGTTCTTTTTTCACCTGCTGTTTAGTTTGTATGTTGTTTGCATATACCTTTCCAAGATGATGAAGTATTCATAAAATATTTTCTGCTATAACTTCTCAGTTTCTTTTCTTTTTGATCTTTATTTTACAAGTTTTTCTTAGTACCCTTTTGGTTGTAGAATTAGGTGTCTCATAGTAAAAGCTTTATGATTAAAAGGCATTTTTCTTTCCCATACTGCACTTTCTCTGGTCATTTATATATTTGAAATGTATAAAATATTCAGCTGTTGAAGTTTCTTTTCTTAAAAACCATGCAAAGAACAGCTCATTGCAAATACTTTTTAACAGGACTTGAGGCTAGTAACTAAACCACAATTTTAAAAAATTGTTTGACATTTTCAAAGTGGAATGTTTGACTTTTTTTTTTTTCTAAAATGATATTTCAAGGCTACATGGAAACATAATTTTTCAAATCAATAAGAAGAAAGAACTCTTTTGTTTCTTGATTGAAGGATTTTGGGGGGATGAGTGTTTCATTTTGCAAAGAAATTTGCCACAGGTTGACTCAGAACTATTCATGAAGTTCCTCTGTGTCATCACCAATGACAAAGATTTGTAAATCTCTTTGTTCTCCATCTGTAGAATAGCTAAGAGGGCATTTCAAAAGCGTCCCACACAGCACCTCTGCAAGGAATACCTGGATGCAAAAGGTGATTATTTTATGTACGCTCCAGAAAGTTGCTATGTTAAATATAACTCTCTAGAGCTTTCTTTTGGATTTACAGCTCTCTTCTTTTTTCCTTTGAACATGGACTTTGCTTGTGCATCAGTGTGTAGCCAGACCTTGCAAGAGGCAGATGGGTTTTGTCAGTGTTCTCTCTGCTTGTGACCTTTTTCCCCTGACCAGAGCTGCACCCAGCTGATGATTTTGCTACCCTCAACTGAGGCAACATCTGCTTTTCTCCAGTTAAAAAAAAAAATCAAACAAAAAAAACCTTTATGGTCTAGGTATAGGAAATGGGATTTTAAAAAGGCTTTTATGAAGATTTGAAGTGATTTTTCATGGGTTCTTTTTCAACTTCAAAGCGCTTTTCAAAGATTACCCATCGAATTCTTTACTATACCCAGGTACTAATTTAACAAGCACCACTTTTTCTGTGCCATGCATGAAGAAGAAATGCCAGCAGGTCTGTCCCACAGCTCATCCTGCTCAGCCAGCAGGTTTATGAGCCCCCACCCTGCCTGGTTGATGAGCCCTCCTGAAGGAGCTGTAGAGCAATGTCACCCCTCCCAAAACCCACTGGGAAAACCTTGATATCCATCTCCCTGTTCTGAAAGAGTTGATCCACACACTGGGGAATCTAAAGCTAAATTTCACACAAGTTTTTGAAGCTTTCAGACCTTAACATCTGCCAAAGCTGCGCACTGTCTGAGCTGCGATAGACTCACAGGTTTTTAAGGCCAGGAAGGACCATTAATCTGAATAGACCCGTCTGGCAAAAGCCATCATTACTCCAAAATAAGAATGATATTTGCATCTGATTAAAGCACAGCCTCCAGACCTCACAGCTCTTGTAATGTTTTTCTTCCTCCACACCTGCAATTTCTGTTTCTTCACTCAGTGCAACATTCTTAACACCCCACTTTGGCTCTGTGGGGAAGAAATAATTTTGTTTAAACTCTACTGCTAAGAGGTCAGGATGTATCCGAGTGCTGTAAAACAAACTGAAACCAAACAGAGGAAATTATAAGAAACAATAGATATCCAAACTTATATGCTAAGTCTTTTGAACATACATCAAATTATTTTGTGAATTCTCAGTACACCTTTCATCCAAGTTATTTTTTAATGTGAATAAATAGACATTATAGATGTTGCAGCTCCTACAGTCAGTATAGTGGAACAAGGGATAGCTTTCGTCCATTAAAACCTTCTAAAAATGCTGGAATATAATGAAAACCATTATACTTTTAAAAATGTCATTTCATTCTTTGCTAACACAACACTTATAAAAACTGCTGAGGGCTAAGTGGAGTTTAATAAATCTTGAAACCACAGCTACTTCATCCTTTGGAAAACTGTAACAGAGTTCAAATGTAGCTAGAGCAGGAATGAATAATTCATAGCAACAAGGTTTAGAATTTTGAGAACTAAAAAATTACCCAATAATGTCTACAGCAATAACAAGGTACTGAAATTCTCCTACCTCCTTGCAAGAACTTCATGGGGTAAACTATGGCGTGGTACCGGTCTATGCTTAGTGACACGAGGACGTAAGTTGAGGCATAGAGAAGGACCACCTGGGGCAGAAAGTATAACAAGATAACAGTTGAGACACATCTATTGCAGAAAGTAATGTCAGTGTGAACTCTGAACTAGGAATGTTTCAAAGCTTACTGGGGAAAAAAAAAGAAAAGGAAATCCCCCCACCCCCTTGTATATTCACCCAGGTATTTTTCCTTTTTCTTGTCCACAAAATTTAAAATACTTAATATGCTTTAATGTGTTTGACCTTTAAATGAACATTTTCAACATTTAGCACTTTTGTTGCTAGAAAAAATTCTACGCAGGGTTTTTGTCAGAGTTTATTGTTATGGGGGCACAAAGCACGAGGTTTTTGTACCTGGAAGTAGCGAACGACCCTGCAAACGATATCAGGGGCCATAAAATCTCCAGTGTAGCGCCAAATGATGTCAGTCATTATGTTGATGAGTCCTGTGAATGAATCTACAAAGAAATTAAGTGAAGAAGCATTGGAAGAAACAAATACATCACTTCAGGTGAATCCCAGAGGCAGGTAGGACCCTTGGGATGTATCAGTCCTAGGGGCAGCCAAGCCATGACCACTCAGCCCAGTATGCCAGAGGAGCTGGGAAAACCTCAGAAAACACCCCATAATTATTTTTTAAGTGTGTCAGCTTGATTACAGCTGTGACAAATACTGAACCACTAAACCTCCTTTATTCTTTATCTGTTATTTCACTTTTAAAAGTCCCCTGCGAAATCACCTGGAGTGGCAACCAAATGCTGCTAAAGTTAGTGGAAATTCTGTCAGGAGTTAATTTGCAAACTTAATTAATTAATGACTAACTGTGCCTTGTCAGCTTGAAGTTAACCTACTTATGCCTTTACTTTTATATTTGCCAAATAAAATACACCTCAGGCTATTTCTTCTTTTTTCTTCTCCATTTTTTTCTCCTGCAAGAAAATCTAAAGAGAAATTCCAGCCTTTGTTCTGTTTCTTATTGAACAAGTGAGTGCTCAGAGAGATGCAAGTTTTACAAATGAATCACAAGAACTGGTACTCCTGTTTTACACACAGGTAATATTAAGTTTTGTCTTCAAAACCAACTTCTCTCACATGGACAAGATAAATGTTTTCAGTGCAGTCCATGGAAGAAAATGTGTACCAGTCCAATGTCCTGCCACTTCAAGTAATGTGTCGTGTTGCTCTTCTTGCACAGATTACCACAAAGCGAGAAAACAGGTTAGGAAAACATTTCATGCAATTTTCAGGACAAAATCAACAATATGAAGAAAACACTTCAGTCTATATTAAAAAAAAAAAAAGTGTTTCATTTTGCTACCACCATTTTACACATTCAGAAACCATCTCTAAATTTTGGTGTGATAAAGATATTTTAACCCCCACATCAGAAGATTTTGATTTGAAATGTATGCCTTTGGAAACAAGCTATTTCAGCAATTTTTTTTTTTTTTTAGAAATAAACAGTTTGGGTCAGTATTTCCAAGCAAACAGGCATGTGTTTTGCAAAATAGATTACTTCGAAGCCCTTTGAAATTACAGAAATTTCAGATATTCCTAGTTGAAAATTGAGATTTCAGCTTAATGCTTCAGAAAAAGCAACCTGGTATGCTTCAGTGGAAAATCAGGGTTATTTTTTCTGTATCAGTAGTCCTTTATCTCCTCATTTTCTTCTTTCATTTATCTTCCTCTTCAAGTCTCAGTTCAAAATTAAATTAGTGTAACTACATTGCCTCCCTCCTTATGACTACGGTTCAATTAATACTGGTTTGCTCTTTATTCTCGCAGCCTTTTCCAGCCCCATTTTCTCTCTCTTGTCTCTTCCCCTGCCTCCAGAGAGAGGCTGGATCAGAGGCAATCTCCAGAAGGAAGTCTGTGGTTTGAAACATTATGTTAAATATTGTTCATTGAGTAGGGTGATGGGCCAAGGAAGGATTGTTTCTCTGATGACTACAGTGGCTTTAAGATTTTACTGAAAAGACTGTAGGTATATAATTAAGGCGGTCTTTGAAAAAAACCACACAGTTTAAGTGTTTCAGAAAGTGAAGCGCATCCTCCAGCAGTGGTTCCAACCGATCTCTTTCCCTTGCCTTACCCCTGAATTATTGATTCATGTTCTCTCTCTCTACAGTAATGAAATATATATTGGTTCAAAGTATTGCACATCAATAGAGCTTCACCTCAGGGCATCCTCCGGCTTTTGATGGTCTGAGCATCTGCCAAGCAGGTGCTAAATCAGGGCTCAGCTTTCCTCGGGAGGGGGAGGGCGCAGAGGCTGCCCTCCCTCCTGCCAGTCTCGGTGCTCTGAAGAGGAAAGGGAGGGAGAAAGGACAGCACCTGGGTTATCTCCTCATTCCCCTCTCCTCACGGCCATCTTCCTATCTCTTTTCAGTGCATGGGAGAGTGCTTTAGAGGTGCACCCTGCAGCTGTGGTGGGAGATGGGACAGCATCCTGGTGCTTTCCTTCAGGTAAGCAATTTGGCAGTCCCAGGCAACACACTTTCAGCTTACACCTTTCAGCTTTTTTGCATCAGGTGTGTGATTTTTAACCTGTGGATGGCCCCCACTTCACTGGAGATGTGATGGAGATCCGTAGGGAAATGAGCCTTTGTTTGACTCAGCCCGAAAATACTCTCCAGGGTTGCCCTCCATGCATCCCACTCGTGCAGCTACCAGCCAGTGCTCAGGCTCAGGAACCATGGCAAAGTTTATGCAGCAGAAGCAGATGCCTCTCCAGAAACACGGAATGTGGGTATCAGCTCTGTCCTTTTCATGCTACCGGTCTCTACCCACTGTGTGTCATTACCTACAAATGTATCTATAGCCTTAAGTACTTCAGGAGCTTTAAAGACAACTCAGAATTGTCATTCCCTTGAGAGCCGTTGAGTGAGGTTTTTCAGGTGACTGCAGAGGCTTTTAAATGAGGCTTAAACTTCACAGCTTTTTTTGTGCTGGCAGCCTCAGCTCCTCTCCCCCAGCAGTATGTTTTAAGAGCTCCTTGTGCTGAATTTCAGAATTGTGGAGGGCTCAGCATGAGCCTCCAAGCACGTGCCCCTGAACACAACACACACGTGTGTACCAAAGCCAATGCACCCAGCTGCCTGTGTGGGCCAAATTTAGTTAGATTTCTCAATGCCCTTTAATTATAGAAACATTCTCCCACTCAATGCCCTCATGCCCTCCTCAGGTTTTAGGAATATCTCTTGTCTTTTCAATCCTAAATGTACCAGACTAACTTTTCTCAGAGGATCCTTCAGTCCTCTGCTGCCTGCTCCAGAGGATATTTCTTATCCCATCTCTACAAAGGATCAGGCTCTCTCAGTATGAACACACATGTCTCGAGGGTTTGTCCTGCAGAATTTACACAGGACCACCAAATAAATAATTTGCTTTGTGCTGGTCATCAGACAGCATAAAGGGAAAATGCAGCAAGCCTACAAATTATGACAAAGGATTGCTTGATACTCTCCAGAGACACAAGTACCTACTGCAAACCTTTATTAGTGATTTAGACACTAAATGTGCTGCTCATTAATCTGTTCTCTTATGCTCATCACACCTTCAATAACTAGACTTTATATTTTTCACACCTTCACAGCAGTTTTTCTTACAAGCCTCTTTTTGTACAAAGCCCTGACATGCCAGCACTATAAACCTGGTACAGAGATAATGAATTGCCAGCAGACCTTTTGCCACTGGTAGATGAATCCTTCTCACCCTTGTATCATCTCAGATGCAATTATATCTATGACCACAGCATCCTGAAATCCTCATTTGCCGTGTAATTTGAATTGCTGTGGTAGAGGTCAGTGCGTGGAAGTCAGCTGGTTTCAGCAATGATCTCAGCAGATCACACATTCCCTGGCTGCTTTTGGCAAGCTTGCACCTCAAACCGTGTCACTGGATTGCATCATTGCCATCCTAAGTGGTGAATGTCAGGTACACAAAGCTGACATAGCCAATACATTGCTCTAAACCTCAGTGTCCTCATTACTTTGACTATGCTCACCACTCCTTACAAAGCTGGTGGCTCAAGTGTTAGATACTTGTGCTCTTTCACTGACAAATGCTCCTGGGCCAAACAGCACCAAGATAATTTCCGAAAACTGTCCTAAACAATCTTCACTCACAGCTGTGTACAAGTTTGTCATTCCCACTGCCTTCTTAACAGTGTTCTAAATTTTTTTACTAAGCAGCAGTGTGTTTACTGTGGTACTGTGTCAGCATTGCTAGGCAACACTGGGGTTATAGACCCATGTAATTACTCAGAAAAATAGGCAGAAATTCAAATAATGAAATATATTCTCTTCTGATACAAAATAAAGATGCCAGCAAGTGATAATTTGTGACTTTTAAGCCAAATGTATATTCAAAGAAGGATACAGATGAAACAATTCCTTGTCGAAGAGAGAACATGGTACTAGTGTGACAGGAATGGAAGAACTTTGCTCCTGAGGGAGAGTGGATTTTCTATAAACAAATGTAAAAGAAAAAAATCCACGAGATTTCAATAATAAGAAAAAGTAGAGGGAGAAAGGGAGTAAAGATAGCTTTGCCTGGGCAGAGGGAGGGAAGAACAGCTTTGTGGGGTTTGTGCAACTGGACAGGTCTGCAAACCTTTATCGGCCTCCTCCCTGTTGCCGCCATGGCCACAGACAGTCCTCAAAGGCAGAATTAGTGTCTGCCTTTACAAACCTGTCAGCATTTCAAAATGCAGCATTTTTAGACAGCATTTATCAAAAAGGCCAAGAAAATGCCTGAGAAGGAGAAGCACCCTGTTGTTCCCAGAGGAGACTGAAACATGCTGAATATAGAGCTGCAGCATCTGTCGTTGGGAAATATGTCAGGTACTGAAACAACCTGTGAAAATCCTGGGTCCTAAAGGCCAACATAACCCAGGTTTCCATCATTTTATCAAAATGCCTTTGGATTTTTTTACAGGCATGAGTGAGTGCAGGCATTGCCTCTATAGTTTTGAGCCCAGGAACCACTTGGTTCAGGAGGTGATTGCAGTAGCTTGGGTAGTGGGTGCTGCCTCATATGACTGATCTCAGAAATGTAAAAAAGAAATCACTGCCCTTGGAGGGAGAAATCTGAATGTCAGCTTGCTGTTGGTGTGAGTGAAACAGATTTTTTTGTCAAAAAGCCCTCCACAGAGAAAGAAGTTCATTATAGAAAGCAAATGGAGGTAATTAGCAATCTGGTTTGGGAACAGACAGGTTACAACTGTCTCAGATAATATGTTCATAGAAATTCATTGACTTGATGGTATTGCCACAGGGATGTACCTGTGCAGACTTGAGGATATTCCCTTCATTGCAACTAAGGAGGTTCAATCAAAAATCTGCACTAGCAAGTCTACAAGAAAATATCTCTATCATTTTATTATTACTACTGACACCAGTCTTCCCTCAAGACACTCACCCTGAGGATGAAAGTCTTTTCTGTCAGAAGTGGAGAGCAGATTGCTGGTAAGCTGTGATGGGTTAAAAAGCTCCACATGTCATCTCAGCTGCAGTTTCATTTTCCCCTGATGAGAACAGTTCTATTAAGTTGGATGTGGTGATCCATGACTTCTTGGTGAAGCTGTGCCTCTTACTAAAATACCCTTTCTCTTTTCGTGTCACTTACAGAATGATTCCATTTTAACAAGGTACATTTTGTTCTGCTTTGTAAACAGCACCAAGCTGCACAAGGAAACACAACATTTTGTAAGGCAAGACAGAGGATGCAAGCTGCTGGTCAGGGCTGAGCATTTCATATGGCTCATTTTTTTTGGACCTCATGATGTACATTCCCATCACCCCCCACTCCTCAAGGAGTGTATCCTCTGGAAGCATCAGAAACAGCAGTTCACCAACACCTGCCTGCGACTAAGTGATAGACCCATAAAAACAAATGTGGCTTCATTGCCCTATGGCAAAAATGAGGTCTTGTCCATGATTTTTGAACTGATGAGGCAGCCACTGCTCTCTGACCTTGCTGCTGTGTATCACACTTTATGTGCTGTCAGCTAACCAGAGTCAGTGCTGTGAATAGGCCTTGCCAGTTAGCAAAACTCATATCTGATATTTCTACAGGCCTGTGGGTGCAAGATATTTAAATTAGGTGTTCTTAGGGGTCCTGGAGGTTGGCTTTATTTCAGGCACAGGGCAGAGAGAGCAGGAGAAGCTGCCCTACCTCTTGAAGACACCCCTGCAGCTCATTTTCTCCCACTCTTCCCATAGCCTGTGCTTTCGCCTCTAAATTTCACAGGTGGCTTTGCAAGTATTTACTGAACTAGAAATAATTTTGTAACCACATGTCCTAAAAAATGTACCCAGAACTCTGTTCTCATTCAGGACCTGATAGTGAAATAGGTTGTGTCCCTGCTCTGGGCATCTGTAGGACAAGATACTTACAAGATGCCTTTTCAAATTATGACATTTTAGCTCTTTAAACACTGAGCCAGGAGAGCCTGGTGTGTGGCCTCTCTGTGCAGTCATGGAGCAGCAAGGGGCTGCGTGTGGAGCAGGGTAGGTGCAGGGGGCCTGGGTGCAAGAGTTGCCCTCGTGCTTTGACAACTGATTCCTCCTCCTCACAACCCCTCCAGGTGCATTTATCTGAGTTTATGGTGGTTTGCAACCCCTTGTTCCAGCACTGCAGAGCATCTGGGCACCATGCTGGAGGCAGGGCCAATGGGGAGGATGGCTGACAACCCCAGGAGCTGCCATGAATCTGCCAATCCTGATTTTAACTATTTTAGAAGTGTTGATATGAAGCAGATGTGATTGTGCTAATGCAGTGTGAGGATCCCAGGTTTCTGCCAGAGAAACTCTGGCAGAGGGACAGCAAGTGTGAGCCAAAATGTGGGGTGCACTAAGTTTTTGTGGGGAATCAGCAAGGACACCCACAAGTGCTTTGTTCCATTGTGGTGCCTGCATTGGAGCACACATTTTGCATTGGAGCAGGAGTTCTGCCACAGGTGCTAACAATGTGTACTATGCTGCTCTTGGGCATTTTATCCTTCAAGCCTGGCAGCCTGGAACAGAACTCCAAATGTAATGTATGAAGCAAAACCCGCTTGAAAATTGTCAAGAGAAAACCTGCTCAATTGACCTGTTAAAGTTATGTGGATTTTTTTGTGGCAGAAGTGGTGCTTTCTTTCTCTTTCTGGCTCATTGGAAGTGACAGGAAATTTTGTTGAACTGTGTGAGCACCTAATTTATTTGTTGCATTTCTTATATTTCTGCTCTGAGGTCCACTTTCTCATGAGATGAGGCAGGCCCTGTTAGGCTAGATGTTGTAAGGGATGGATTCAGTGATGCCCCAGCCTCACTCCATAGCTCATCCAGGCTGAAAGATGAAAGGCTGAGAAAAGAATATACTGCACAGTACCAACCTCTTAAGAAACAGCACTTACAAGGAGATCAGACCTCCAAGAATTAAAATTTAATATGCCCTGCCATTGTGAAAGGCATTAAAGTTATGTTTAATTTACCTTTATTAATATATCTCTTCCTACCACACCATTGCTCTAGAGATAGAGCTGGAGGGAGCTGGACTGATCCAGCAGTTCTGATAAGAAGGAGCATGGCACCCACCAAAACAGGGCAGGATAATGGGAACAGCAGCAGCACATCAAATACAGTGGGGAGAGGTGGGCAAAACAGAGGGCTTTGTCTCTTTATTCAGAAAAACTGGTTTCTCCCACAAAGTTGAAGAAATTACTGGAGTATGGTTTCCTTGTAAAACCAGGATGTATTATGAACCAGTCAGAACAGTAAAGGCAAGTAGTTTTCATTCAGATGCCCCCTTCTTCAGACCTCTGCAGATACTGTGGTTTGGGAATGGCAGTTGCCCTTAGGGGGAAAATGCAGGGGCAGATGAAGTTGGTGATAATTCTAAATCCTAGGAAAAAGTTTCCTCACCCCATCTTGTGTTACTTGCACGTAGATGAGACCACTTTCTACTAGATGAAATGTTATTTTGTTGCATGCAGTTCATTTTGTGTAAATTCATTCCGTGGTTCAATCAGTCGTTCATTCTGTGTAAAGTGAATGTGTCTCAGTGTAAATGCAGAAAACACACTCCTGTGGATCAATTTGTCTTACATAAACACAGAAAAACAAGAATATGTCTCCTCAAAAGACAAAGGAATCACACTGTTTGTAATTCATTGCTGCTGTATATATTTCAAAAACATTGCTGCTGTATATATTTCAATTTTTTTTCTGGAAAACACTTGTAGTGTTTTCCAGAAAAAAAATTACCTTCTGAGATAGCAAGTACCAAACAATTCCATTTTTAATTATTTGCTTCCCCAACATCTTGTACGTACAACCTTCTGCTATTTCTTCTGAATCCTCTGTATTGATCCTTTTGCCAACTCTTTACCTCAAGTATTTGAAGGACAGCAGGTTTATATATTGGTCACAATAGAAACTGTGTGACTATTGTCATCTAAAAATGTGGACCATCCTAGGAGTATTTTCTGTTGGTGTAATTCATGCACCCAGGTCACTAGGGTCTTTGATTACCCACACTTCTTCCAACACTGCCTTAATTGGCTCAGATATTGTTGATGCAGATACTTTAGTTTAAGTAGGAGTGGTAAGGGTGAAGCCTTCTTTCTCCCCTCACAGCAAACGGTAAATCAGACTCCCATGGTGCTCAAGCAGTGACAATGCATGCTGCTGCTCAATTTTTCTTGAAGCTTAGGCTTTCCTTTACAGAATAGTAGAATAGTGTTCCTTCCCGTTTTCGTATCTGCTTTGTCTCCCCTGGTGTTTGCTCATAGCATGAACAAAAGCACACTGGTTAGTTTCATTGGCAAATTCCCATGTAAAATCATCAAGTGGAAAAGGCAGATCAGGCAAACCCTCACTGAGCTGTTTTCCATTAAATATGCTGCAGTGCCAGAAGAGGCTGAAAATTCATTACATGTGGTCTGGATCTCAGTCCTGTAATTGAGCTGAACATGGCCAAAACGGACATCTAAGCATTTGGTCTTAATAGAGCAACTAGGTCTCTGCAGTGCCACATGATATCTTTGGCTGAATTCCATAAATCCTGTTAATCATTTGTAAACATTTGGTAAGCATCTAGGCAATGGAGCTAAAGGGAGTGACTCTCCAGAGAAAACCTGTAAAACACGTGAACATGAATTGGACATATCGGCAGGTGATGAACTACCACATGAAAGTGTTGGATGTGTCATCCTACAGCCCTTTGCAAAGATGGGTAAAAGAAAATGTGTTGGTGTTATTGTTAGTGACACAAAGACAATCTAAGTAAATAAATATCACTGCTTGAATCTGCAAGAGGGGAATAGAAAAACCCTGATCTTCTTAATGTAATTTCAGTGTATGCAAAGGCTATTTCCAGAATAATTTCTGTTTGATTGCAACTAGATGTGCTGCAGTACAGATGATGGACTAAAAGGTGCTAATGATGTATTTGTACTTTTGATGTCAAAAGTTTAAAGTCATGTCTTTTAATGGGAGATAATGAGATCCTAAATGATGATTCCAGGTAAAGCATAGTCGTTATAGCCATGCTGTTGGCAGCACCACACTCATGCAATCCTGTTTCTCAGCAATTACTGCTGCACATGAAGAAAGGTAGCAAACTCCACACACCTACCTATAGTTAACAATGGAAGTCAAACTCTCATGTAGAGTAACTGTAAAATAAATATCCTCTATGCCAGGTGACAAACCTGCCTGGATAGCCATCAGGGAATCAAACAGGCATCCATAAAATTTAGAGGTAATGTTTTCCAAGTAATTCAGAAAGAAATCCATTTCTCCCCTTAATGCTGAAATGTTGGACCCAGAGGATTATGCAATTTATCTGCCAAGCACCTTTTATTAAAAACAAAACCAAAAACAAACATAACACAACTGTCATTAGGATTTGAATGTCTGAAACAGGCTGAAGATAGGAAAGCCATAATCAGTCCTTCAGGACCACATAACAATTCTGTAGCTGTCAAAACAAGAATTAAGGCTTCCTATAAACTGACATAAATTGGCACAGCAAAAGCTGACTGCTGCTGATGTAGAAAATGCATGGTTCATTTCATTGACTGTCAAGTGTATCTACAAAACATATTCAGGGCCACCACTGGGCTACAGGAAAGGCTATTAAAATTACCTTCCTAAGGTTATCAAAACAACCTTCCTAGACTATCCTCATGTCTGGTTTTGCTCTGGACCCCCATAGAAAACCCTGAGTTCACGTCCTGCCCTTCATGTTTCCCTGAGCCTCATTACATGCAACAAGAATAAAACCCCACCTGTTCTTGCACTCTGCCTTGTTTGAAAAATGCAGTGTTTTGAAGAAAGTGACTTATGAAAAGAGGCATTAAACAGGACCATTGTTTTTGCAGCCAGACTTAGAGATGCTGCTGCTCTGTTTTCCCAAACTATGTTACTGCTGTGAATGAGGGCTGTGCCTACACACAGCACATCTGGACTGTGGCACTGCATGGAGCTGGTGTATCAGATGTTGTCAGTGTGGCCAACTCAGACCTCTCTGACTCCTTCCCTGGGTTCCCAAAGTGTTCCACCTGAGACCAATTTGAGGGCACAAAAAACCTCCAAGACCTACACAGAGCTTTGCTCTAATGGAGTCAAAGTCCCCCACCAGTGTCAAAAGTATTTGGATTGCATCTGAGTTTTAGTTTAAGGGCTAAGCCAGCCAGCCAGAAGCTGTGTCAAGGTTGCAATCACAGCCCAAAGTGGAAACCCCAGCATGCTAAAATCATAAAAGACATTAGTTTTTTCAAAGTGCCTGGCTTCTTTTCCCGACCAAAAACACATGAGAATCTTTGAGATTAATAACCAGATATTGGATTTTCCCTGGAGGTAATTCACTGAGATTGATTGACTATAAAGACTGTAAACAACTCTAATTTGAAAGCTAAAATCAATTGATTTGTGCCTTTTCCACATCCTGTCAGTCAACATCCTAGCAAAGTACTTCTGAAATTGGAATGTCTTCCCAAATGATGAATGAATGTGAAGTTTTGTGTTTATTTAAAATTCACACTGAAAATGTAACTGTGGCAAAAAAATAACGAAAATCCAAGTATGTTTATCTATATCTGAAGCAATGAATGGTCAAGAAAGGGATGTGAGTACTTTTACAAACATCCTAGAATCATAGAATTATTTAGGTTGAAAACAATCTTCGTGATGAATAAATGGCATAATCAACAGACTTCATAAATTCAGCAATATGAAGAATTTATAACCACTATCATTTCAAGAACATTTTCCTCAAGGCACAAAAATGTATTGTGGAAATATTGTTAGCTGAAAACAATGCTAACCTACCAAAGCACTCATATTGAAATGTATTTGGTATACTAATGAGTGAGTGTTTAAGGATTTGGAAATAGAGTTGAAAATGAAAAACTCTATCTTGCAGGAGTCCATTCATTTGTAACATTTCAGAATGATCAAACTAGTCTTGAGCAAGAGCAAAACATTTTGTTTGTGATAGTATCTGCATACAAAGAGGTCCGATAGAAGAATTCAAAACCATTTCCTTTTACAGATCCTTTCAAATTCACATTGACATTATAAACCTTGTAAGTGGAGCACAGAGTTATTTAAAAGTATACCTTCAAGGGGCATGGTTTTGGAAGCACGGCTTTGTTTTTCCGACAATCTTGTTGAATTGATTTTTTCCAGTCTATTTGTATTAGCTGGGTAGAAGATTCACAGAAATGCAATTGTGTATTGTAATTTGACTTTGATCACAGTAATTTTCTTTCTTGATTCTCCCAAGCAGTCTTCTAGAAACTACAGCAGTAATGGTATGCAGCAGTGGATATTGAACTGCTTGCAAGCCACTCGGGTAGCTCATAAAAAACATTATTAAAAGGCAAATGCCCTTTGTGCTCATAACTCCTAAAGTACACAAGCTGAAGTGCTTTAATATTTCTAATGCATTTTAATATATTGAGATGTGCTCTCTTGGAGTTGGTGTCGTGGCTTCCCTGCTGACAGCTTGTGCTCTCCTGCCAGTCACCGGGATCTGGTTTGACTCTGGCTCTCCCTCCAGTTCAAGAAGTCAGGGGTCTGAGCGTGGTTTGCTGGGAAGCTCAGTGGCTGGCAGGTGGCATATGCATCCTTTCTGGAGTAATCTCGTCTTCTCCAGAAGGAACCTTTTCAGAGCATCCTGAACTATTTCCCTTCTACTAATGAGTGTTGTCTCAAACCGTGGAGGCTCTGGAGATGCCCAGTCCTGCAAAGGGGCTTTGGCTCACCTGCTAATGTGAATTGGCTCCCAAGGTGAGAGTTCTGGAGACCTGCAAAGGCCACAGAGGACAAGAGCATTTTCTGTGCCCATGTGCTGTGTGTGCTTTACCAGGTAGAACAACAAAAGAACCCTTTAAAAGATAATCCTGATGTTCACTGAGAAAGTGGCATAGTGCTTTATTTTCTGGCTGCATTAAACAGCAATCTTCCCAACTCCTAAGGTCATCCCTCACCCAGTAACATCCATTAATGTTATGTTCAGACATAACATTCAGACATATGAGTTTTCTCCTTTACCTGATGAACTGGCACCACATCTGAGGATGTGCTTTCTCTCAAAATCAGAACCTGTGCAGGTGACCCGGAGCTTTCCTCAGAAAGAGAAGAGCAACAAGACTTGCTGTAGAGCTCAACAGCTGAATAAGTATTGCTAATCCTTACAGTGTGCTGGGGAATTCTTCTATCATTTCTTATTTTCTGTAAATGTTTGTTTTATTATCACCATATTTTTTTTTCTATCTTGCCTAGTTCTTTTGTAAACTAAGCATTAACTTTATACTGTCTACAGGATCCAGATTTTGTGGCCTTAAGAAGTATTTCTGCAAATTGCAGTCAAAAAGGTTGCAAGATATGTTGGAACATCTAAAACCTTCACACCAACAACAGGCACCATTCTAGTCAGTATCAAATTGTCAACATAGGATTTATTTTTTCCGTTGGCCTCAAGAGCTTTATCCCAAAAAACAATTTCTCTATTGGCTCACAACTTCCCCTAAAATGGAAATTGCTTTCCCTTCTGGTGTATTTTGGTGTATTAGGGACTCCTCTTTAATAGTGAGTAAACTGTACTGCCTTCATTTCCTCCTCTTCACTGCTCCCCTCCCCTTTCTCCACTTCCAGGTCTGAATGGAGATATTTGATTTGCATAACTGGTCTAGATAGTGAGAGCTCCGCCCAAAAAGAGCACTTAAAAGTTACTTTCAGAGATGGAGTTTATGCCTCCACCACAACAAAAACAAAAAATAACCCACAAAAACTAACAAAAGTTAGGCAGAGGGCTGACATTCAGTTTTAAGTATGTAAGTTGTTTCATGCTCCATGCCTTCGGACATGGTATGTACTTACAGTAAGGTAACTTCAGAGTGCAAAACATGCTTTTAATGCCATTACTGACAGAAAATCCATATTTGAGGCAATATACACACACTTTTCCCTGCCCCAGACACAGTGCAAAACAATTCCATGCTGATTTCCATTAACCATCCATTTTCTCCAAGGCCTCAGAAGACATCCAACACTGAATCTTGTCTCACTCATTCTACAACCAGGTCCCAGTAAGCTGGGGTGCTACATGCCCACACTACTCAAAAATATCTGGCTTAACAAGCAGTTGGTAGACATGTGACTGCCTTTGAGAAATACCTGAGGAGAGCCAAAAGTGCTCTATTTTGAACAAACCCAGTTGGTTTATTTACTGTTTGGAAGGCAAACTGGGAATTTGGGAGGCACTTGAGTACCATGTTGTGGTGTCCCTTTGAACTAGGCAAGCTGTGAGTACCAGAATACCCACGCAGGGAGACTTACAGCCAGAATGCAAAGGCACAGGATGCATTACTGATTTGTTTGTCTAAGTTTCAGTGCTTGAGAGAAAAGATTTTACAGCATATTATGAGAGGGCACTTCAGAGAAACTAGGTTGATGTGCAACTGATGTGGTTGTCACTTATTAATATTAGATTAGACACCTTGGCAAAGCAAAGATTTCAGGTGAATAGTTTTATCACTGTGCTGTCTTTTGTGCTTTAAAATTTCATTAGAGTTTCTGTCTTAGAGCAATGAGATTTGCCACTAATAACTCTTTGACACAAAGAAACTTATTCTTTATTTGAGTAACACAACACTATAAATCCTCATCAGAGCAGATCATCAGAGATTGGAGATGCATGGATTCCATGAGTGGATTGGTACTGGTACTGTAGTAGAGTCTTCTTGGGTCTCATGCTCCCAGTATTGTGAGGATTATTCAAATGGATTGTGCCATTTAACAAGTTCAGTACTTAAAATGTGTCAAGCTTGCTGTGTGCCTGCATGTGCTTCTGACAGGGATAAGAAGGAATCCAAATTTAAATTGATTCTCTGAATGAAACATGGAAGTGTTTATGGTATCCTCCTTTCAAAAAGATGAACAAAACACTGAAAGACCCTTACTTTACCAGGGTTATGTACAAAGCTGTCCTCAGGAGTGGTGACACTGGATTCCATGCCAAGGATGACAGAAAATGCCACTCTGCTTTTCAGCTCTTTTAGAGGGAATCTGCTACTTTTCCATGAGCAAATAGCTGTTACTTTGCAGTTCTTAAGAAAAGGGTTTAAATAAAAATGTCCCCTTGATTTCTAAAAGTTTTGCATGTTTCATTAAACAAAGATGACTGAGCAGCAAAACACATTTCTTGTATTTCAACTGGCTTATCAGCAGGAGAGACAGTTTCAAAATGAGCATTGAAATTACCATACTTAATATACCTTAAATCTTTTCTCTGGACTTACTAGTAATATAGCAGTAACTCCACCATTTCCGTAACACGTTAGATTAAACAGTGATTATACAGTCCCTATCACTGCAGCATGGATAGGGACTATCTAGGAGGGCTCTCCATCCTTTCCAGATGTGACATCAGCTCCTGATTTTCTCTCTGACTATGGAAGCTGGAAATGAAAATGTGTAGAAATCATTCTTCTATTTAAGACTAGAAAATGTCCATCAAAAAAACCAATACCATCTCAAAATGTAGATGAGTTTTTGATTGTGGAGGGTTTTTTTAGGAAACAAATAAACATCTCTTTTTTGTCATGTGTCTTCAAATTCCCAGACTTTCAAAGCAATCTGTTTCCTCATGCAGACAACCCCTTATTCCCCACTTCTAGTGTGCAGGTTTCTGGCATATTTGAATAACGTTTTGTCTCTTGTTCTATTTTGCTAGTTTACAATGAAAGCAAAAAATGCCTTTCAAGAAAAAATTCCTTTCATTTGTTATCAGTAACCTCTAAGAAACTGGCATAATCAAACACTTCACTTTTCAGTGCTGTTATCCCTGTTCCTTAGGAACTAGCAAAAAGTTTGACTTGTGAATGAAATGTTTGGAGATTTTTCCAGATGTAATTTCCATGATATTTTGACTGATCGTGTTCTTGTTAAGCAGGTCTTCACTCTTCTTTCTTGCTTGCTACTGCTTGCAACATAACATAATAGGAGTGGAGAAATGTGTGACTTACCTGCAAGTTTTTCTGGATTTCAGGGCTATGGTGTGGGGGTGGGTGGGTGGATGTGGCTGTGCCTGTATTACATGTGTGCAGAAACAGAACCAGATCCCCATTGCATCCTTCAGTGATTTCAGGTGGTTCTTTCCACCAACACAGTGGAGCACAGCACTTACATGCACTGAACTCAACAATCTTGAAGTTCTTTCCTAACCTAATCTATTCTATGATCCTAAAGATTCTCCTTTAAGGCTAATCATGTAGCTGTAGTGTTAATGCACAGGTTTGGAGTAATATTTGTCACTTAAATTTGTCACTTTTGTTCCATATCCCATCTAGATCTCTGCAACTACCTGAAAGGACACTGTAGAAGGTTGGGAGGCAGTCTATTCTCCCTAGTATTAAGCAATAGAACAAGAAAATGGCTTCAGGTTGTGCCAGGGGAAAATTAGTTTGGATACTTGGAAAGATTTCTTCTTAGAAAAGGTGCTCAAGCATTGGAACAGGCTGCCTAGGGAAGGGGGTTAATCACCATGCCTAGATGTATTTAAAAGAGATGTAGATGTGAAATGCAAGGACATGATTTAGTGATGGAGTTGGCAGTGTTAGGTTGGACTTGATCTTTTCCAACCTAAAAGATTCTGTGATTTCATGAACAAATTGTCTTTTGGCCAGCACCTAGAAAATCTGGGACAAGTTCCACATGGCAATTAAGAAGCAATTCTGAGCTCAAAAGAAATAATCCTGCACTTTCCATCAGGTAACATTGCTATGCCTTGCTGTGCTTAAAAATAAACAAATGGAAAGGTTCTGAAAAATACCTTTCCTGTAAAACTTGGTGTTTGGGGATGGGATTTGAGTCAGAGCCTTCTGAGATCTGATTGAAAAGGAGGAAGATTGGGTTCTTAGTTGTCAAAAATGAATAGTAATCCTGACATATTTGGTGATGAACGAACATTGGAGGGATTTATATAGTCAACTTTAGAGATCTAAATTAGGAATTGAGTCCTTCTGTGCAAGTCAATGAAACTTAAGCCCAAGTATAGAGCTGCATGGAGTGTTTTGCTCTATTTGCTATAAATTGAGCATGGGAAGGGTGACTTTGTATCTTACATACCCACAGTGAGGTGCCTAAAATAGATGGCATGAATAATCCCTAAAATGAATACCAGTGTGCAAGAATGCAGTCATGAGATTTAATCCAATTATCTCTGTGACAATTATGTCCCATTTTTCTTCCCAGAACTGATGTCAAGGTGTGGGCTTTCTTCAGACCTACTTCTGTACACATGGCAAGAGGCTAACAGGGCATCTGCCCTTCACCCTCCCTGCTATTAGAAAGAATCACAGAATATTCTAAGTTGGAAGGGACTCTCAAGGATCACCAAAGTCCAGCTCTTAAGTGAATGGCCTCATACAGAGATCAAACCCACAAAATTGGCATTATTAGCACCAAACTCTTACCGGCTGTGCTAATCTCAGTATTAATGATGTTGTATAAAACAAAAGGTGTAATATTCCAAATAATAGTAATTTCCTCAGGTGAAGAAGGTCACAGATTAAAATTGCTTTGGTCAAAGACCTGCAAATGTAAATAGTCACCACCCAGCTGTAAGACAAGGAAGGTATCTGAAGATACTTGCCTAGTCTGCATTTGTATCTGAAGATACTTGCCTAGTCTGAAGATACTTTCCAGTCTGCATTGGCTGACTGGAAAAGTTACCAAGATTAGAATTTTGTTGATCTTTTTGCTGTTTCTTTCAAATGCCACACAGCTGCTCTAGCATATGAGCCCAGACCATACTACATTTTTGTCTTACAGCCCTCAAAGTGCTGTAGTTGCCTGTACAAACCTTTATAATCTCCACAGAGCCCTGCTGGTACCAGCAGAGCTGTGACAGTGCAGTAACTTAGCTGCAGAGTGCAAGTGTCAGCAGAGGGTTCGAGAAATTATATTGCAGGTAAAAGTGGAGAGTAAAAAGCTACTGGCAAAAAAAACCAAAACAACCAGCTGAAAGGAAATGCTTTCATTTTAGTCACACAGCTGTCTAGTCAGGAAAAACATTTGTATGCAAAGATCTGAAGGAATGACAGCTTCTTTTGAAAGAATAGAAATGGTAAATGTGAACTTCCTGTGCAGAAATCTGTAGGTGGGTAAGTGGAATCAAGTTTAGGCTGTGTGTGTCTGTTGAAATGAGAAAACAATGCCTTTGACAAAGATAGGACATATAAGGCCCATTCATCACTTTTAATCCTTTCAGAAATTACTTATTAGCCAGGAAAAGCAAACAGAAGAACTGATTCCATCTTAGTTTAAAATTGCATGATCTAGGGTGAATTTGGGAAGATAGAATTGTCACTGAGATGTTACACTGATATTTCTTACTTCCTTTCAGGGGATGTATGGGGGCCCAAACCTTAGAGATGGCATTCAGAAACACTCCCAGATGACAGTACAGAAGTCTGGTGCCTGCTTGTGATTTTAAACATACACATACACTGCAAAGGAATAATCATTGGACACTGTATTACATATTTATAGGCATGTTGTAGTTAGTTTTTCCCCTGCTTTAGAAGCAAGAGGATTTATGAACTGAAGCCTATTAAGTCCCTAAAAGCTGTATAAGGAAATACTCAATATCTTTGTAGAAGAATCAACACATCTACTGAAAATACTTCATAACTCAAAAAAAAAAATCCAAATTAAAGAAGGATATGTCTGGCTTCAGAGAATTAAAGTGATTGAGATGCAGATGAAATGAGGGCATATCATCTTTGTTGCTAAATTCTTAGGTCCCAGGTGGTCCACTAGAATGTGAAAAAAACCCCACATGACCATATCCTACACTGGAACTACTGACAAGCAGAAAGAGCGTGTCTGCTGTTTTGCATTTGCAGAGGAAGATACAGTTTCTATCCCTAGGCACTCTGAAAATTCCACACTGAGTTCCTATGTATGATGAGCACACAAACTGTCCCCTTCCAGAACAATTTAGTGCAGCATTTAGATACTTTGAGGAAAGAAAATACTTTTTTCATGAGTTCTCCTTGCCTGTGTGAACATCAGCTCTGTACTTGGTTTTAAGCTGCAGAGTGATTTTTGCTACCTGAAAGGGATCTGAAGACCACTGTTCACAGAAAATAGACAGAAAACCACTGGTTTAAGGATGTCTGCCTAGTGGGTTGTGATTGCATTAATTACAAATCATGAATCATGGACATCTTGTTCCTGCATTTGTGAGATTAAAGTAGGCTATGTAAATAAAAGTCATTACAGGGTTTTTAAGGGAATGATCATGCTTGCTTCCAGTAGCAAATTACCTTTATATTGCCACTAATGGGAGGGACACTGCATTCTACTCATTCTACTCCTATAGTTACTGCACATCAGTGCTTTTTTTTTTTATTTTTTTTTTTTTTGTGCTAGTGCTGCTGTTTCCTACTGCAGTGAGCTCCAGTGGATAGAGTCTAAGCAACTAAGCAAAGACAAATACTGTGTCCATCCCTGGACTTTCCAGTGATCCCCTGAGAAAATATCTAATTATCTAAAACTACATGAGCATTAAGAAAAATATAGCATAACAGGCTTCCATCTGTGGGCTGGTTAAAAACTCCTAGGATTTGGTTTGGAATTGAATTCTAAAGCAGAAGTTGTTGTCAGCAAACCTACAGCTCATTTCTGCATTCTCCAAATGTCCCATCTCTGCAATAGCTTCCAGCCAGGTTTTTGGGGTAACTCATGCTGGCCTAAAACTCTCTGGTTTCTGCATCAAGATTCGATCCATTGCTGTTTCTTTGTCTTTCCTCATATACTTGCTTGACTCCAATCCTTTTGGGCACATACAAGAAAGGCAAAGGTGATCCAGCTGCCTTAGACCCCAGGATTACTACCAAGTCTCCAAGGCTACCTTTTTTCCTTATAGTCCCAATCTTGTGGTATCATAACTTTACCTTTTCAAGGAGGTAAATATTGCACCAAAATAAGTTTCTTTTTCTTTTGCTTTAGACCTCACAGGGAAGTAGGGTAACCCCATAGATTGTTTGAGCACTAGTCCCAAATTCAATGTTCCTACACTACTAGACCAGACCGGAACAAAGTATTTTCAGGATACCAAGTTTTCTGTGTCAGACCTCTTGCTTCATGATTTCACCTCTAAACATAAAATCTACTCTGTTTTCTGTGAGCATTTTCCTTTGGCTGGCTGACCAAACACTGTGAAATAGAGGCCCTGATACCCCTAAAGAGAACATCTCTCTTTCACATAAAGCTTCTTTCTGTCTCTCCTGAAGTTCACTTCTGGTTTCCTTTCCTACCTTCTGAGGATATTCCACTTTTTACCCCATCTACTTCAGGACTGGTTGGGGAGAAAATGAATTTTAAGAGGGATGAATGTATTGGATATTTTCCTGGTGAAAACAGAAACTATGTTTTGACTAACCATTTATGCAGAGATAAATGAATACATACAGACATGCAGAAATACTCATGGCTCTTTACATAAGAAATATTAGAGTATAGTAAAAGATGATTCATAATATCAAGCTGGAATTGCACAGCACCAGTGTCCAAGTTGCATATTACAAACTAGGGAACTATGATTCATCTTCAAATGTGAGTAAAAGTTCAAAGGAGAATTCAAGTCTCTCCTAGATGTTATTGAATCACAAGGAATGGCAATGGGTAGCAAATCTGTTTTGTCTCGTGCTGCCACAGAGTATTGCACACTGTGATCACATTTATCTTATCCTGCATTATGTTTCAGTTTGTGGGGGCATGCTAATACATACCTCACTTAAAGTCCCATGTTGCTTTCCTCTTACTGAATTCATCTTCTTGGCAGAATCAGCATGGAAAAATGATTGCTGCTTTTCCAGGCAGCTTATGCAGCCATGAAACAATTTTTTTTTTATTCACATAGTTTCATGGGATGCATTGAATAAGCAATACTAATATTGCTGTGTTTACTCCCAGAGACCATTTTTGCTCTTCGTAAATTGAAGCACATTTATTCTGTAAATGCAAAATGAAAGTTGTACTAAATGCTATCGTTTTCATAGCCTACAGAGGAAAGGTGGATGTAATCTATTTCTTTCCCTATTTATCAAGCGATGTGTGCAGTCAGGTGATTTGCAGAATTCTTAGACTTCCAGATAGGTGTTTGGGAATCAAGCTGCTTGCAAAAGTGGGGCATTTGGATGCCATTGGGTATTCTGTAAAATTTAAGTGTTTGTGCCTGAGGAAATATTAACAAATTACACTCTTTCTTCCCAATCTTGACAAACCTCTTTCAGCAGTGATGGGAGCATGCAGTGCAGAACACAGATGATCCATTAGCAGAGACAGTTTCCTTACATTAATTACACTTTCAAGAGGTTTTAGATCATAATGAATATAAGAAATGCACATGTCCTTCTCTCAATTTCAGCAATGAATTCTGCTTCTAACTTCCTCTAAGTTTTCTTTTCTTCAGGTAGGATGATGAAATCTCTCACCTTTCTTCAGCCCTCATATTTTTCCTACAAATAGCAGACAATTAGTGTGGAAAGAGGAGGAAGACAGATTTCTGGGAATTAGTTCAGTTTTGTGCATTAAATTTCTGTGTCTTAGGTGGACAATCATGTAAATCATATTGGTAGGTTCCAGCCAAGACCCAGCTGGCAAGAAAGGCAAGTTTTCTAGTATACCTGGGAACTCTATGGACTTTTTGGCTGCCAACAGTCCACCTCCATTAAGGTGACTTGCTGATTTAGCTGCTAATTGCCTCTGTGCAATTAACTTCCAATGCTCATAATCACTGTGATGTCTAAGGTACTTGTAAAACTGATGAAATTGTATGTATGATTTCTCTAAAGTGCAGAAATATTCCAAGTATCATTTTCCCAATGAAAAGCTGGAACAGAGACCATTATCTGTTAATAATGTTCTACATATCAATTTTGGTAATGGTGTTATTATATTAAGCTTTTCTACAGATCATGGAGTAACAAGTCATCTTCATTCCTTCAAGTCATGTAGAACAATAAAGAAAATTATTGAAGGACAGGCACAGTGCATTAAAGCAGTCAGTACCCAGTACCCTGCTGGTTTTAGTGTAGGGGAAAAAAAAAAGAAGAAAAGAAGAACAAAATTTGTTGATGTTTAGCTCTTGTAGCTGCACAGTTAGATGCACTCATTTGGTGCATTTAACTGGAAAATTAGTCTCTGCCTTCAGTCATCTAATCCAAAGTCCCCCTAGATGTTGGTGATTGAGCCCAGCTGGTTTTAGTCTCACAGTCATGCTCTCTCTGGGAAGAAGCAGCACAAAAATATAGCAGCACTCTTTGCTTTAGCAGGGTCCATTTCCACCTATATGCTTGTGTTGCCCTCTCAGTGTATCAGCTTTTTACCAAACACTGAACAAAATGAGTGCAGCTGGTGAGGACCAAGGCCTTCAACTTTCTGTGAGCAACCGAGGAAGGTAATGATACAAATATCTTTATATCACTTTTTAAATTACCTCCTTGCCTTTTTAATGTAATTCGCAAGTCATCCCTTAGGATTTGGTATTTATACCATAATATGGACTGTACAGCTGCATATGTTTACAGAAAATCTTTTGTTTTCCTGTTTATATGTAAGCTACCATAAAAGTTTTGTGATGTTCTTTCTATTTTCTCTCTTCATTACAGCCACAGCAATATGTATGTGAGCACACATTTCCAAACAAGATTGTCAGGCTATAGCTTAAAATTTGGCATGCAGTGAAGTGCCTACATGTATTTCTACCCTTAACAATGGACAAAATGTAACACTGTTCCTAAATTACTGATTTCTGTTAAATGGTGGAATAGAAGCACACTGAGCTAAAGGTCATGACATTTCAAGTTCCAAATTTCTGGATGGTAATGTTGGAGAAAAAGATCTAAATAAACTACCTACTTTTCATCAATAAAAAGAACTTAAATACATTCCTCTGTCAGTGGTAGTTAAAGTTGAATGGAAAATAATGAGAAGCAAAATTCTTTCTTTTTATTCATTCTCTTAAATTCATTTCTTTTCATTCAAATATAGACTTTTAATGTATTGCTTGATTGGTTTTGGAATTGGTCAAATAATAGCAGCTCTTGCTGTTACAAAGTACTAACTCTTTGGCCCATAAATTACATTTCTTATCCACTTATGCTACTCAAATACTTTGATATATGCCTCATGTCCACTGCTTTTACATTTTGAGAGTAAACTTAAGAAGACCTTCATTTAGTAGATACAGAGATATAAATGAGCTGTACAGAGCTCATTTATACAGATATAAATGTGAGCTATACAGATATAAATGTGTGGACAAACCATTTTTTCAGAAAACAACAATATTTCACTTCAATACTTCCAGCTTCATACAGCTCCTGTGAACTCATCCCAGTCTTTGATCTTGAACCACTTGGTGATTTCAGTCAGAGGCAAACATCTTAAATACACTAAGACACTGAAGTTATGTGAAATGGCATTGGGTAGGGGAAGATGTAGAGATTTCCTGCCAGGAGAGATAGCTATGCCATGAGCATAACTTGTGCTAAGCTCAGAAGGAAAGTGTTTGGGGAAAAGTGCTTAGAAATACCCTCCTCACAGGGTAATCTTCAGAGCTTGCTCTTTCTGAGAAACTAAATTACCTTGGAGATAGAAATCTGTAGGAAACCTAGTTTTAGTTTCTGTCTGCACAGACAAACTTGTTTCTAAGAACAACATTTTTACAGAAGAGGAATATGCCCAAAGGCAAACTGAAAACTGAACACAAGGCAAATATGGCAATATTCCTCTTCATTAAATTAGCTGATGCTGAGTGATTAGTACTATTGTTCAGCTCAGCTGTTAACTCTTAGCTGATTTCCTAGTGCTTAATTCCCAGATAATTTCAAAGAGATTTATGCATGAACTGAGAGTTAGACATGGACTTAAACATTGTACTGACACAAGCATTGTATAAGTGTATATTTAATGTAAAATATTGTGAATCCAGGCTTCAGCAACATCCTTAAGCATTCTGAAGCTGAAGGGATTACTCACATTCCTACAGATCCCCGCAACCTTGAGCACCATGTTGAATTATGATGTAGTAAAGGATCAGTAAGAATATTCTCTAGATTTGTGGAGTGGGTTGAACCACTGAATTCTGTCAGTGTTGAAAGAAGCCTCAATCAGTTAGTTATTTCTCATCGGCATCTGGCTTGGCAACCAGTCAAGAAGAACAACAGCACTCACTTCCTATTCATGTATTATGCACAATTTTGCTTTGAATACCTTATTTATTCTAACACAAAGGCTGTATTTTAATTTCATTTTTGGTACTACATCAGTGGGAAAATGTGAGAATTGAGGGCACCTCTCAACTATTGAGCCACAGATCAATAGACAAAAAGTTTTTAAATGGCTTTGAAATGTCTGCATTGACAAAGCTATATCCATTATTCTTCTTTCTGCTACTGGGCAGAAATAATAAATATTTTAAGGAGCTCAAAATAGATGGAAGTAGTAATATTGACTAAGCAGAAACTGTTTGCCAGGAGATTAGGCCTTAGTTGGAAGGATTTAAATATGCTTGACATGTCAAAGCAATGTGACAAGTCGGTGTTTTCATAATGTTCTGCGTCTACCTCATAACTTGTTGTGAAAGGATGATGGCTGTTGCCAGCTTGCTTTGTTCTTAATAATGTTTTCAAAGATAAGAAAGTAAAATGGCTCCATTTCAGGAATTAAGTAATTTCCTTGTGCCAAAATACTGACAAGCAGTCTTGGTGCGGGAAGATAAATTAGAGTTCTGACTCCTGCATCACAAAGAAGAAATCGACATTGCTTGAAAGGAGCCTTGCTGTTAGAGCTGAAGTTACTTCTTTTAACGTTGCAGATGTGAATGTCAAGTGAGTTTTCTATGTGAATTTTTGTAATATGAAATGGAACAGACTGTTGAACTCAGGCAATTTTAAAAGTCAAGGATAATTTTAGGGAAGGGGAAGTCAGAAGAATCAGCAAGTGGAACACACAAATCCCAGTCAAATTATAGCATCAGCTATATAGCACTATTTGCTGCCCACATCTAATGGTATATTTGCCCTGTTGTCTTTGCCACTGTCACTGATTCTTTCAGCTCCCTCAAAACTGCACTTGCAATGCCTTCCTCTCCCTTCATGCTGACAGTACTCAAACCCCTAGTGAACAGTTCTTCACAGACCTCCATTCTAATTCAAAAAGTCCTCTTTCCTTTGGGTACAAAATGGAAAAATTCCCACTCAGACACTTTTCCAGCACAGAAACAGCAGTAGACTCCTCCCAGTACACCTGACATTAAGTATGAAATGGATGATGTCCATCTGGGGCTTCCTCTGTTCTTCTTTCTTTGCCTGTGCTTCTGCTTGGCTGCCTGAGTACATTCCATTCATCTGGGATTGGGAGCTCTTTGAGCAGAAAATGTTTATTTTGAAACTCCTGTGAACACTGTAATGCTTGATCTGTGATTGATGCTTCCAAGCTGTGGGGTGAGGCTGTATTGACCTGCCTTACCTGATGGATAATACTGCTGCCTCATGAAGGAAGTGGCAATAAAGGTCACAACTGAGATAAGAAGTAAAACTATTTATTACAGATGACTCAGGCAAACAGGAAAACTAGCTGTCAGCACTTCAGAAAAGAAGTCACTGCAAACCTTCACCTCCTCACCTTACGAGGATTCTTCCATCACCTGTTACAGGCTTGCCTCTTTGCATCAATTTGCACATCCTGGTCTGTTTCAGCTAAGAGTAGTTCTTCAAACTGAACATGCTCCTGAGCAGACATGGCTAAGACCACGGAGTTCATTTATTTACAAAAATGCATGTTGGAAATTGGGCAGTGTAGTGCTTTGTTTTTCCAGTTTAAACACAGGTACATCAGAAACAAAGGAGGAAGCAGTATTGTTGGAAAATCATATATTAAATGGTTCTTTAGTGAAAACGTGCTATAATTCCTACCATAGCTTAGGGGAAGAAAAAAAAAACCAAAACAGTAGAAGCATATAAATATATCCTATATACACAAACAGTACAACACAGATGTCTTGTAAGCAGGGATTAGTAGCAGGACACTGTTATAGAAACAGCACATATTTTCCCTTGGGAAACTTAAACCCCCACAAATGTAGTCCATTCAAGACCACAGAGAAACAATGTGCTGCTTATGCTCATTTCCTTTCCTTCTTGCTGAGACTGACATTTTACAAACCAGGCTCCTGTACATTTCACATTCTGTTTAAAAACTACAAAGTCCTTGGATCAGCATCCTTTTGTCCATTAAAAAAAATCTAAATGCATTGCTCTCCACCTTTATATTGTTATATTTCCCCTCATTAAACTGGACAACATGAAGTTATTTTCACTCTTCACCACAGGAGAATGATTGATGGAGTAGTTTTAGTAGAAAAACACAAGAGATTCATCTTAAACTAGTTTAATTTAAGCAGTTCCATGACAACAGCTGGAGACATAGCTTCTGGGAAATGCAGATGCAAACTCAGACTGGAAGATAAGATTTAGTGACACCAATGAGTTGCAGCTGCTGCATACTACTACATCTAGCAACATCTTTTTAGATCAGAGTCAGACTGAGCCCTAAGATAAGTAGCCATCCATTTGCTTTATGGCAAACTGCATCTGGACATTAGGTGGCAACTGAATTCTTCACCACTCTACTCACATTTCCTTATTTGTCATTTTAATAGTGATTCCTGTGCAGGTCAGGTGCCCTTTCCCCTCCCATACACTACCTGTGATTGCCAGCTGAGTAACAAAGTAGGTCATTCGAGATTTCCGCTTCCTCCTCCAGGTAGAGAAGAGCACGATGGCATTTCCAGAAATTGTGACAATAAAGAGAATCCAAAGAGTCACCAGCTGCTCTGTCTGCAATGCAAAGGAGGGGAAAAAACGTATTGATGGGTGGATGGACAGTGACTTATCCTCAGACAAATGAGATGAGAATGGAAAACAGGAGTGAAATTTGAGTTTTGCCAATTGATTTCAACTATTTAGTCTAAAAGACATTCTTGGGTGTTTTCAGAAAGTATTTAACATGCATCACTGCTAGTGATGTTCTTTCCAGTTTGGTTTGCAGTGGCTGTATATTACTTCTCTCTTCACAAAACCACTAGCAGTGTCTGTATTCTGCACTTAGTGCTAAAATGAGAGGCAGCTCTCCGCTTTCTTGTGCTGCTCCAGCAAGCTGTGAAATAACCAGCTGCCTCACTTCATAAGGAATGTTGATAGATGGGCTCCTTTGGAGAAATGGAGGAAATAAATACTTTTCTCTTCCCTGACTTCAGTGAGTCTGGGTCATTCACGAGCCCTAATGAAATTCAGACATCCAGTCCATGATCTAGACGTGCACCAAGACTGAAAAGGAAGCATGACCCACTAAAGAAAAGTATACTTGTGTAGCGACTGAAACGTGATGACAAAACGTCCCCTAGTGGTGTGTATACAAAGAAAACAAGGTAAGAAAGCTGTTCGTGCTCTCAAAGCATCAGGATGCTCTGGCTGCAGGATCAATACCGTATGTGTGTGTCCACGTTTGCTTGTTTGGTGAGTGCACTCCCAATCTTTACATCCTAGCAACCGTTTTACGTTTTGTCAATGCAGTCTTTTGGGGTCTTTCCATTCAAGACAGCAAACCCACAACATGGGAGTTAGAGGAAGGTGGAGGAGGCAGCTGAGGGCTGCAGCTGAGGAGGGGTGCCAGATGCTGGCCCTACAGACGTGGCCTCAGCAGGCTGGGGGAAAGATGCTGTCAGTAATACATGACTAGGCTGATAGTAGAGGAGAAACCAGGGATAACACTCATTAAAAACATTTGTAAGCCACTGTGGGTAAGCAGAAACCAGAGCTCCTTCTGCTTGCAAAGAAAATAGCTCACTGTGAGCATGGGGAGGGAAGGTGAAATGAAAGAAATGGAGCAGGGACATGGAGCTTCCTGATTTATAATTAGCCTTAGTGCCTTCTCAGCACTTAGCCCCACTCCTGGCCAGCAGTCATTGTCCCTCCTTGTCCCTCCCATCAACCCCCCTGAGAAGCCTCTCCTGGGATCCAGCCTCAGCTTTGCTCCAGGTAGGGAGCCACCGTACCTTGTGGATCACAGGGTCATGCAGGGAAAGCAAGACCTGATGAGGAGCAATTTGATGTTGCACTCTGTGCCTGAGCCCAGAGATTAATTTAAGCAGTTAGTTGTGTAGAGAGGACTTCACTTTTCCCAGCATGATGATTTTCACCAACATAGTGTCATCTCACCTAACTTTAAAGTTCCAAAGAGACACAACTGTTCTAAATTGTCTTAGTATTGTCTAGGTAATAGCAGTGTCTCAGAGATGAGTCACCACTCATCTCACCTACCTTGGGATGACTTGTCTCCACTGAGTATAGAGTGACCTAGATGAGACAACCTGTGTGGGCTAGATAGTTTGCCTTTAGATTCCAAAAAAAAAAAAAATCTATCTTTTTGGGTTACCTGCAAATCTCTTGAATTTCTTGGGAACAAATTTCCTTAAAAATGTGTGGCAGAGATATGGTGAAACTATTTTTATGGGGATGCTTTTCTTAGCACAGGAATTGGAAGGAAATGTCTTTTTTGGAAGACAATAAAATCATTAAAGATAACATTTCATATCACTTTTGTCCTTGAAATCAATGATTTCTCCTCAGGGTTTGTTTTGGTTTTTCCATTTCAGAAAACATATTTCTCACATGAAGAAAACTAAGGGACTAGACTTGTTCCGGTTTTCTTTGGTATAAAATCAGAAGAGCATTTTCTCAAACGGAATTATATTCCTGTATTATACTGATATAGATAGGAATAGAAGAAGGATCTGACGCTCAAACCTTCTTATGTTTCCCACAGAAGAAATAGCTATGGAGCATCAGAGGCTGTGTTAGAAGGATAAGAGCGCAGTACAAATGGTCAGATTAAATCCCTTCTGCCAATTTCAAAGCAATGCCTAACAATTAAGCAATGTTAGACTCCAGACTTTAAACCAGACTGCAAAGATAACTTAAAAATGCAAACACTGAAAATGGAGGTAAGTCTGGAAGGGCCGTAGACAAAGAAATAAAGCCAAAATTTCTATTAATCTATTTGTGGGAGCTGCCATTCTGACTAAAAGGAAAAATATCTCATTCCTGAGGATTAAGAAGTTGTAACAATAGGCAACTTAAATCACTGCAGCCTCTCTCAGTCTGTGTTAACTTGCAGAATGAAAACTTCCATGGTTATTAATGGGATGCCCACTGTGATAAAGGCCTTTGCAGAGGCTAGGATCGGAATTCAAAATTATCTTCATGAATTGGAAACGTGTACTGGGAAAAAAGCAGCATGCTGTCCAACAAGAAGTGCAGGACTGCAGTGTAGTGAGTGTAATCTCTCTTGGTTGGACCAGCCTTCCAAACATCAACCCTCACACGCAGCACACATGCAAAGGGCCCCAGAACATCATGGAATCACCCTACCAAGAGGGCAACAGCCACCACCACTTTGGGATCAACATCAGGCTCATGTGCCTCTGTTCTAATCTTCCCACTGAGCCATGCCCACTCCTGGGCACAGTGCTTCAAGAGAGACACACAAATGAGTTGACATAAAGGATATAGTCAGGCAAAATGACTGAATGAATCAAGTTGCTAAATCCAGGAAAAGCCGACTGCAGGAAAAGATGAACACAGCACTGAGGACACAAAAAGACTAATGCAAAAAAGTAAAGGACTAATCTCTTCTTCAGATCCACTGTGGACTGGACAAAAAATCAAAACTATGGTACAGAATTCAGGATGAAAATTTAAAAAGAAAAAGAAGGCTTTAAAATATATCATAGATAGAGAGATTGATTGAGCCAGTGAAGCCATCTGTGAAGTCTTTAAAAATAGTTATTAGATTAGAGAGATAGCTGATGGATCTTTGAATCTCACTCCAGCTGAACTTTCTTTAGTTTTATTCATCATCTTCAGATTGTTTAGACATAGAAGTGTTTAGTTTCATGTCTTGTTCATTCATCAAACAAAAATACTTTCTTAATAAGAGTCCTAGACAAGGTAATTTACAAAAAACATGCTTCAATAATATGTTGTGCAAACATCAGAAGCATTCTGATAAAAAGGAAGATAATAATATCTCCCAAACCTCTTTTGACAAGGGCTTCTTTTGAAATGGGCATTAATAATTACACTAGATGAGAATGCCATGAGAGACTGGTGTCATACAGCAGTTATTTCACGTTAGAAAAGCTAGAGATGCTGTTGACATTATTAAGGTTACCAACAAATGAAAGTCAAGAGGATTTCCTTGGTTTGACTCGAGCCATTGCACATGCTGCTGTTCCACAAGGCTGATGTGTTTGGAGCATGGAAGTGCTCAACATCCAGAAAGCGTATTCAGGTTTTGCTATGTTGCTCCAAGATTAAAACCAGGTTTAGTCAATGAAGAAAATGCCTCTTCATGGGTGCAATGTAAGCCAGAAAACCTGTCTGAAGATTGTGTGCATTTTCCTTTGGCTATAAAAAAGGCTTGTCACTTTCTATCTCTAATTAAATTTCTGAATCCAGAGGCTGGAATAAGTCTAACAAGAGATGTATTCTGCTTTACATTTGAGGCAGAGATCACCCCTGCAAACCCCTTTAATCAAGACCATATTTAAATCCTTTTGGAGATGTTGGGTGGCATTTTGGTACTGCAATGCCATCCCTCCTTCCAGTTCTCCCCAGCCAACTTCCTTGCTCTGTCTTCTCTGAGGATTAGTATCTCTCTTGCTGGGGAGCACAAGCTGTGATTATAGAATGGGGATATATCTGATAGCCCATTCCAGTGGAGGAGCTGTTCCTCATGTCTTGAGGTGCAAAAGCCTTTGTCTAATATTAGAGAAGTTGCCTAATAGAAAGAGAGGTTCAACTAGAAATGGACAAAGATTATTTGTACTTGGACAGGGACCCAATCTAAAACACTTTGGCTGCTGAGGCTGCTCTGGAAAAAATTGGTTACAGGTAAGAAATGAGCAAATAGAAAAAGAGAGGGAGAGATACTCCATGCCTGGAGTGGCTGACTGGCCCTTTAATATGAGCACTGCAGGCCTGTGGTAACTTCTTAGTCCTGCTGACCTGGCATCTTTCTGCACCCTCCTCTTGGTCTCCTGGGTGAAGAAGAGGAATGATCCCTCATATCACAAGCCAGTAGCAGCTTAAGTCTCTGAACAGCTTTTTCTTGACAGTTGATAAACTCTGGGAATACACAAATGATCTTGCCTTTGGTATATTTTAAAAATTATGGGGTTAGCATAGCAGCAATTGAGATTGTAAGAGAGCTGTAATCATGAAGCAAGCCAAGCAATTTTGCAAGAGTGCTCTTAACACATAAGAAGAATATATAAATCCCCTTGTTAAATTGGGTAACTGTCATGCTTGTGGTCAAGTTCACCCCTAGTAGATTGCATTGCACTTTCTTGAAGGAGGGAAAAAAAGAGAAAAATCTTTTCTCATTCTCTAAAATAATCACATTAATTGCAGACCATGCAGAAAAATGGAGCAGTCTAGATTAGCAATTTTTTTAATCCTACTATAGAAGGTTTGGAATCTTGAATATTAAAAACTGAAAATGTTCAGTTTTAACATCCCCCATTTATGATGGAAACTTAAAACCCTTAAAAAGAAACCCAAAAAACCCCAAACAAAGACCAAAAAAAAAAAAACACAAAAAAACAGGAGAATTAATTTTCCAGAGGCAGACAGGTGCCATGCAGTTTGACTGATTTCTGTCAGGGATTTATAATCAGCTTATCTCTAAGGCAAATTGCACTTTTGACTGTAACACTGAGGGGAATAAAAGGAGTACACCCATTAACCCAATTAGGGAGTTTTAAAGGTACTGACTAAACCTCTGATATAATTAATTGAATTTTTAAATAAATAAACAAAGCGAAAATAATAAAACGCCTCTTTTCCATACTGCCAGATTCCTACACAGCAGAAACCCTAGAGGAGCCTTCTGGGGTCTAAGTGCTGCCTACAATTATCTGGCAGGAGGGTGCAGAGAAGATGGAGCCAGATTCTTCTCAGATGTGCACCACGAAAGGGTAAGAGTCCACAAACAAGGCTTGCAACATGGGACATCTTGGTGTGACATTACAGGGAAAGTTTCTTCATGAGAGTGGTCAAGCATCAGGAAGGGAACCCAGAAAGGTTGTGAGATTTCCATCCCTAGAGATATTCAGAAATTAGACAGACACTGCCCTGAAAAATCTAAAATCATTTGGATTTGCATTCAAGTGGCTGGTTCAGGCTACCTCCAGAAATCCTTCTCTACTTGAATTATTATGCACACACACATAAGACCTATTTTCTTAACAAATATTCTTAAAACTAGAAGATACTTAAACAGACATAATCAGATTAGTGGTTTGCACACGTTGCATATTATTTTTTGTATTACAGAAACATGAATAGCTCAGATCTTTCTGGAAATCTTTACGTAAATTAAAATTTGCTCTACAAGTAAAGAGTATGGCTGTAAAGGCTACTGGCATGGAAATGGCAAAACCACCATTGTCTTAAGAAAAAGGACTTTAAAAGTCCTTTTTTAAATATTTACTTGAAGTCCTGAGATGAAGAATTTCTGCCAGGTGTGATCAGCTTAAAATGTGGGCTTCCAGAAATGAAGTGTGATGCCACTGAAGGGGTCATGACTATGGTTATGCTTGCCACCTACAAAATAAAGGTTCTTTTATAAACAAAAAAAAAAAAAAGAACAAACTTGGTTAAAATTCCAAGGAAACATCCATATTTTCTCCTGTGCTGAAACTTTCTACACAAGTTGGGTTGTGAAAAAAACCCCACAACGGACAGCAATCTGCTTGAAGAAAAGCTGTAGATGCATTGTGTATACTTGTGTTGTAGATAACAGTTCTAACGGTCAAGAAGGAAAAAAGTAAGGGACACCAAATATCTTACAAGAGGAGGCACAACGAACAGAATACTTGGGCTAGAAGTAAGCTTCACAGGGCAAATGCTAATGACCTGACTGTGAAAATTCAGATCACTAATTCATCTCCTAATGCTCAAGAAAAGAAAAGCTGAAGAAAAATGGCTGAAAAGCTCTTGATTCATTTGCTGATAGGCTGTGTCTTAATAAGAAAGAAACATAAAACTGGGAAGGTCACTGGAATCTGCAGCCTTGGCTGTCACAAGCAGCAGGAAGTTGTACTGTCCACCCCTGTAACACAAATATGTTTTGAAAGAAGGTTCTCCATCCAGCAAGGCAAAACTGAGAAGATGTTTCTACTCAGATCTCACGCAAGATATCCCTAAAAATTTTGGGAAAACAATTTGATTGACACTTAAAAACCCAGGGAAAACTCATGTGAAGGTAAGAAAGACTGGGAGAAAAGAAAGTTCCAAGCTAAGTTTTATATTTTGTCATTGAAAGTGCTTCCATTATGATTGAATTTGAGAGAAACACATTTCAGCAGGCAACAAGCCCTCTAGGAGTTGATTTTTTTTTGTTGTTTTTAATTAGTGTGGCTGGAATGGAGCCTGATTCAAAGTGCATAAACACCAGTTCAGCCTCAGGTTTGACTCTGGGACTGCTGCTTTCTCATTTAAATGCTACTGGTTGTGCTTGATAGCCCTTCTATCCCCTGTGCAGAGGCTGCCTTCTAACTGATTACTTGGGTTATTCTCCCAGCCCAAGGTTATGGAACATTCTGGCAAAGCTGGGATGCATTGCCGCATGAAACCTCCACCAACATATCAAATATTCTGACAACAGTCACTTCCCAAGGAGTCCTTATCGTTGGAAAAAACACACAGCTGGAAGGAACACAAGTTGATTTTTTCTGTTCTGTTGAACTTGAGAAGCAGTTTTGTATGAGTTTGTGTTGATATGGTATTTCACTCATAGTCTGTTATGTTTATATGTTACATAGAGGAAAGATCTACAATATTTTCTTCCTTTTAGACTTAGGGAAACAGAAAAGCTGAGAAATAGACTGAGAAAGTCTATTCACTAAATTGGGACACTTCCTTATGGAAAGGGGCAATTTTGTTATCAAGATTAATTTCTCATCTTTTTGAAATCTAGCAATTTTTTTTTTCTGTGAACCTCTGCTTTTTAAAAAAACCTATTTATTAGCTCTGACTTCATCACCATGGATAAGCAGGGTCCCTTCAGTGCACACAATCTAATGCATGCTACTTGCAATGATCTTTCCAACCTCAACAGCTGAACGAGCCTCCACTCTGTCCCAAAATTCTCTATAGGTATGATGGTGACAGTCAGTAACAAATGTGATTAATTCAATTCAATTCTATCACCAAATAGTTCTTATTTACCATTCTGTTGAGATTTGGTACAAGACAGATAACAAAGGCAGGCACTATACTGTTCAGTTATTGCAGGATGTTTTACCCATTGCACTCTAGGAAAATTCCACAGAATTAGACAGATATTCCTGATTTAAATGTCATCAGGAAACATAAATTTTTAATGGTGTACCTATCTATTTTTTTGTAGAATATTTTCAATGTAGAAAGATAATATTAGACCACTCAAAGGTCTATCCATAATTTTATGATTTCTGACAGCCCTATTTAAAACTCTGAAGTGTTGTTTTTCTTAATCACTTAAAATTATCATGTATGCCTAACTGTAAAATTTAAATATCTCAAAAAATGTGAAAAAATTTATACTTCCTAGGCACATTTATGTAGGAGATGCAGACAGGTGCAAACCGTGTGCCTGTGTGGAGCACAGGGACAATAGTATGAGGTTTGCTAGTACAGAACAGCCCAAACCAGTTGGCTCAGAGCTGCTCCCTGCCGGGCTGTCATACTGCCAGACCCTTCTGTGCTGTGTTTAAGCCACTGGATGAGGCCAGCCTGGCCAACGGCACGGCAGCAGCAGTTTCCTAAGGAGATTATTCTCAGCACAGCATCTCAGGAATAGCAACAGTCATTACAGCATATTGCAGAGGCTGTGTTCAGGAGTCCCTGAGACCTTATTTGTGTAAACTTAATCCTCCTCCTCTCCCCCACTGAAAGATTGCAAAGTTACCTCTGAATTATTTGATATGTCTATTTTCTAAAATGTGTGATTGCATTTGCAGAGATTACTCCAGAAATTTGACAGCACCCATTATTATTTTCCTATTATGTATTCAATGATGGGATGCTCTGTGATATTTGCTTGAAAATCAGAATGAGCAATAGCATAAGCAAATACTTTTCAGGAGATAAAATGACTCCTACATTTGGGTGAAAGGGTAGGGACATTAGACTGTGACTTCAGCAGTCTCTGAGATCACCTGGAGCCAAATCCATGTAACTGGACAGTCCTACAAAACCTCTTGACATGTTGATCTCCTCAGCTCTTTGCTGGTGATGGTAAAAACCCCAAGCCTTGTAGAGAGCATTAGCTCCATGGATAAGCAGCCCATGTTCTTAGAGATGTGCTTACTAGTGCTAGGTTGTCCTGTCCTGTTTAATATCTGAGCTACATGGGCTAAAACACACAGGTACAGGGAATGCTGTAGTGCTGGGGGAGTACAGTCAAAGACATACATTTAAAATAATTTGTGATTGTTTTGATAGGCACACAGTTCCTCCTGAAAGCTGTAACACTTCAGTTTCACTGCTGTGCTGTTGCTGCATGGCACAGGGACCAGGGCTTATGGGGCCACAGGCAGGGGTGTGTCAACATTTGGACCAGTGATTGGGGCTCCCACTTGGCACAGGGGACACTGGGGTTCCCAACAACCTTGGATGTAAACAACAAAACCTTTGTGTCCTGCTGTACAGGCGGGGACTCTACACAGCAGGAAATAAAAAGTACTACTTGATGGATTCCCAGCTCTGCTGGGAGGTAGGAAATGATGGTGGGAACACAGTCCCACTGAGAAAACTCAGAGTTGCTGTTCCTTTCTCTTTTTGAGCACTCCAACCTTTACTTTCCTGCGTAAAAGCAGAGCGTCTTCTTTCTCAGCAGAGCTCTTAAAACAGATCCCTACCCAATCTTTCTGAGGACAAGCACGCGCTCCCACCATTGTAGGAGCGGAAAACTTCTGGTCTGTTTAGTATCTGGCAGGAGGAGATGCTTCCTCCAGCCCTGACAAAGTCTCCCAAACCCTGCACAAAATCAGGCCAAACCTATTCTGAGATTCAACCTTTTCTCCAGGCAGGTTTCTGGTTTGTACCGTGTTAAGTTTGCAGAGTTAAGAAGGTCCTAAAGTAGAGGAAGGTTACAGGTATTTAGATGATTTCTGCCCTTTTTGGACTACTGTATTTGGCAGGTGCTCTTGATGCTTAGAGCCCTTTTACACATGGATTAAGCACATATGGAGGAGATTGTAAAGGATTGTAATGAACTTTCCTTTGGCTTGGAAGGTTGGAGCTGTAATTAATACCAATTTGCACATCTGTTCTGAATTAGGTGCTGAAACAGCCAGCAGAATTCCTTATAGTTTAAGTCAGCAACATACCTGGATACCCCACAGAAAGGCACCCAGGAAGAAAGATGATCTGGGTTTTCAGGGACAATTTGCCATAACAGAGAAGCAAGACCTAAATGGCAGTGGGAATGAGGCAGTGCTTTTGCCATGGAAAGAACCAGCTCATCTTGCATGCTGAGTGATGCATGGATACACCCAGTCCTGCCCCAAAAGCTGCCATTCTGTATGCCAAGAGTCAGTTTAGTTAGCCCACATAGTCCCAAAATTAGACATCATTAACAAAGCTTTGATGAGCAGCTGGCCCTTCTGTAGTAATGACTACCAGAAGAAATTCTGCATTCCTCTAAGTGGAGGAAATGTTCCATTTTTGAGATAAAATAAATCAATAAAATTCTCCTCAGCCTTCCCCCCAAAAAGACAACAAAAACCTGAACTGGCAAAACATTCTCTAATCTAAACTAAACTCTGCAGGGTTTAGTTGTTAAGCAGAAGAAGAGACAGAAGCACAAATTTTTCTGGAAGAGAAGCAATCACAGCTCAGCCTTTCTGGCACTGAATACTCTAATGCACATTATTTTACTTTTGTCATGTTGCCACCACAGTATAACACAGACACTACCTGGGGTGGGTACTGCCCGTCCTTTTGCAGCTCGGGAGGAAAAGAAGACACCAGCACATGCTCATGTAGTTTGAGCAGCATGTGAGATACCCTGGCAGCTGTCATTGGGTAAAATCATTAAAAAGTCATAAACACAGTTACAAGGTGTCACTCCCTAGTCTCTTTTTATCAGTTTAGATCATGTTTTGCTCAGACTGCTTTGCTAAGGTAGGTTACACCTGCATTTTCCAAGCAGAAATAGCTTGTGTGCTGTCTGCACACAGACTCTGGGCTCAACCTGTGTAGTGACTTCTCACCCACACTACCTTCACAGCCAGCCACAGGTTACAGTGTGTTTGAAAATCCAAACCCTATTTGTAAGCCACATTTTGAACACCGAACTCTGTTTTTCAAATTCATTCAGCCTGTTCCATACTGAAACTTGAATTGTTTTAGCTGCTTAACTACAGCATTGTAAAGAGGAAGATGATGCTGCTTGGCTTGCTGAAGTGGGCAAGGACGCTGCCACAACATGGGCAGAGCTGGTGGAGGATGGCCAGCAGAGTCAACTGGTATCAGCAGCACCTTCCACATGTGGGTTTTACTGAGTGCTGAAATTGCTGGCAGGGAGCCCTGTCTTCCCTGCACTGCAGTCATCAGAGCAGGTGCTTTCTCCTTCCTTTCCTACAGCTGCACCAGCTGTCACTCGTCTCTAGAGTCAAAATATTTCCATGCCTATCAACAGCTAGTAATTGATGTGAAATCAGTGAGTCTCCTTGCAAAGTTCATGCTACATGTGCCAGAGCCAGGCATCCGGCAGAGACTCGAGCAAATCTAATGAGAAGTCCTCAGCTACAGAATTGTTTCCTTTAGCAATGGATGAGCATGCATGACTATCCTTGGTTCCCTAATTATTGCAATTTACTCAATCTCTCCTATTAATGAGCATTTTTCTGCCTGGGGACTTTCTAATCATGGAATTAATTGTCACTTTTACTATTATAAAATACTGCTCCCATGACATTGTTCAGATTTACAGCCCTAACTGTGAAAAGAAGATAGGAGATAAAGAGAAAGTTGTTAAAATATTTTTCTTGTCCCTTGTGATTTCTTTTTCAAGAGCATTTTAGGAGTCTAACATGGAGAGGGGAAAAAAAAGGAATAAAAAATAATTTTCACCCTTGAAATCCTAGGTAGGAAGTATTACCTTAGCAATTATAAGCAGCATGTTAAAAGAGACCCTCACTAATTAAGACTGGCAGTATGGATCATCTCTTTCTTAATCAGGGCTGGGAACCTGCTGTAATTCCACCGATTCCACTAGGATTGTGTCAGAGCACTACCAATCTCACAGATACAAAAATTGCTCCTGAATATATCCCCTTTTACCTCACATGTTGTCAAATGATATAAATGCCTGGATCTTTCCTGCTGAAATTGATCTCTTTGGTGCTGAGGTCCAGAAGGAATTGCAGGGCACTCCTAGCCAGACTTTTTAATGACTTGAACTTGTACAATGTACCATAAAAATAAAGAGACACATGGCATTCAGAACAAAATTAAGCAGTAGCAACAGGCAGAGAAATCTGAAGGAAATATGAACTTCAGAACTTCTCCTGAATCTTTTTCCTCCATTTACATATTGCTAGGGTGATGTTTAGTTTTGGAGATGACTGAATACACTTCCCATTCAATTGAACAGCATTCACTACTGAATGACTCATCTAATGCATTCTTAACAACAGATTTCTAAAGACACTGCAACCCCCACTCAATTCACAAAAAAACAAACAAACAAACAAACAAATTAGAACCTGTCCCTCACGATTAAAAAAACCCCAAACAACAAAAACCCTGTCTCACTTGTGTACAATATTTGTTACAGCTGGAAAATTGAAAAGAGATCCCTTATGCCAAGACGATGCATCTAAGAAATTACATTAAAAATGTGTTAAAATAATGCAAGCTTTTGACTAAAGATGCATGTATAATTACAATACCTCTACAGAAAACCAGTACTGTCCTCTCTTGGAAGGGGATAGAGTTAGCTAAGACATGTAAATCTGAAGTCTAATTTCTACAAGTATTTTGCTTTTCAGTAAATGCCTCACACATGCTGTCAGTTTTCTTTGCAGGGAAAAAAAACCTACCAATATCTGGGAAAAAAAGTTAAAGAATCTTAGTTATCTCCCCACATATGTGCTGAAAATGCTCCAAAGCTGCAAGCATTTGAGAAAAGTAACGCACCCCTAAAGTAATACCTTAAAGGAATAGTAAAAGGATCCCCACTCCTCTTCTGCCACCACTTCTGTGAAAGTCACCGTTTCAGTGAAAGTGACAAGGGTAAGATCCAGACAGCTGGTGCCTCCCTGGGAGCTGCTGCTGGCTTCTGTGGAGTTGACCTCCATCACTGGATTTTGCTGAAGTTGTCCAGGTGCTGGTTTTAGTAAGAGTTAATGCAGCCAGGCTTCTCCTGTAAGAGCGCAGCACAAAACCAGCTTCTCACTGGCTACCAGAGGTGTCGGGCTTCAGTGCAGCTGAGTGATAGGAAAAAAAAAAAAAGCCAAGCTGGCATTCCTTTGAGCTTTCTTTTGGTACAATTCTGACAACAGCCATTCACATGCTCTTCCCAACAGCAGCAGCCAGTAGCAAAGTCTGCACACATGGCCCCAGCCATGTGCTTTGTCGACTCTGGATTACCTTGCACCCCAAGCTGCTAGCTCTGGAGTCAGGCACACCTGTAAAAGCATGGAGCTCTTCCCTGCACTGAGCCCAAGAGCCTGGGTATTCTGCTCAGCAGCATTGCTTACTTACCTTAGCTGACCTCACTATGATGTTGATTACCTTTAGTCTTATGGTATATCCATAAACAAACACCAACATGCTCTCCCATATTAACAAAACCCTATTAAGTTTGTAGGCTTAAGGGATCTGTCAATATCTACCTGACTTCATAAATAGACCTCTCCCTCACCTCTGCAAAGAGCTGGAGTGTGCTGCCACCCAGGAAAGCAGTGCTTTCTTCTCCATACAGAAAACCTGCCTGGAAAGGCACAGCTCCTAAATACTTAGAGGCTCAAGACTCTTCAGAATGAGGTAATCAATTATCTCTCTATTCACAGATTTTCTGGGCACCGATCCCACACACCCTCTGTGTATTCAGATCTTTTTGCCCATCTCCAGCGGCGTCACTCCAGCCGTACACCAAGGTGACAGATGAGAGTGCACTCACCTTCCCTGACCAGAGCTCAAAGTCACTTGTAAATACAGCACTTGTTCAGCTTTGTGAGGATGCTCTGCCCCAATGACAGTGCAATCCTAAGCAGAACTCGATGTGTTTCACACTCACACCCCACCAATTCAATCTCTCCTTACCTGCTCATGGCAAAACCCAGTCCTGCATTTCTGTAGGTACAGACGGCCATGGGTGAGCTCAGGACTCTTTAAATCCCTCTCTCTTGCTAGCACAACACACCTTTTCCCCAGGTGCTGGAGCAGGGGTCTCCACAAAATGCCCACATCATCCATGTCCCTGATCTTCTTGGGACTGTGCCTATCCCTGCCTACATGAGCAGCAAGAGAGGGGTCACTAACGGGCCCTCCAACTCCCAGATTCTGTATTAATAGAGGAAATTTAGGGAAATTCAGGTCCAAATTTTGACTCTGAATCCTCCCAAATTAGGACATGCCTGGATCTAGGGCTTTGGACGAGGCTGTTCTAGAGACTGCAGAAACCTCTGTGTGTCTGAGCAATAATCAGACTCTCCAGAAGATGCTGGATTCATCAGAGTAATTCAGTGGAGTCATTAGAAGAGGGAATCAGTCTAGACCAGTACAGATAATCAGTACCAGTCAGGAGGCAATCAACTCTGACTAATATGCACCAGCGATCAATATTTAACAGTGACAAATGATTCACGGGTTGGAAACATGAAATAGATAAAAAAAATATTATAAAGAAAAAAGATAAAAAGAAATATTATAGAACCACAACATTTTTGCTGAAAATCACTGGGGAAATGCTCGTATATATTATATAAAAGAGAAGGGAAACATTTTTGCATTTTTTTCTGACTGATTGTACAGGTTGACTTTGAAACTCTGTTCAGTATTTAAGTAGCATCCAACCTTTAGCATCCAACCTTCTTGAAAATATTTTACCATTTTTTTACCCCTCTTCTTCCTTCTTCTAATGTTTCTTTCTTATATTTACAGAATTCTCTTAGCTAGAGTCAAAATTTATTACACTGAGCTTTTGGGTTTTTTGCACTTTCATTCCTACAGAGCTGTTAAGCTCAAGCATATTACAGGCACTAAGAGGCTTCTCAGTATCTACCCCACACGCCAGATCATGTGCAGCTCTCAGGGCTAACCTAGAGTGACTTGCCTTGTGGCTTTGCCAGCTACTTTCTCTAAGTAGTGCTTATGGTGCTGCAAAAGGTTATACCATGCCCTGCTCCAGCACTCTCCAGTCTACAGAGGGCTAATTCAGATTTTCCATCATTATTAGCTTTTCCTCCAGTGAGCATTTCTCAGTCACTGTCACTGCCGTGTTTTGTTGTCAAAATGCTGTTTAGTCACAGAATTTGAAGCCATGGGCTGTCTGTGGTACCACATCTAGAATTAAGCTAATTCTCTAGAATAAAATACTTTGGATTTAAACCACTAAAAGGGATTAACAACTCTTTAAAATTTGGTGTTCAGACTTTTTTCCCCACCCACCCTCCATGGTGATGTTAAGCAAACTCTGAAATTAATGGCAAAATAAAATATTTTATTATTGAATCTCAAAAACTTACAAAAGGCAAGATCAAATCCTAGAAACTCCTCTGTGCTGAAGGAATAGCTGATTGATTCCAGTAAGTCACTTTGTTTTTTCCTCAGTTGGGACCTTGAAAAGTCTCTGAGAACTTTAAATGTTTTAAGAGATTGAGACAGTTTTACAGGGAGAGAAATTCAGTCTTCTCTCTGCTTTAATGTAAAATACTGTCCAATTATTATTGCAAGACAGTTTTTTTATCTAATGTATAATAAAATATGCTTCTTCCTTCTTAACCTTTAGAGTGGCTTTTTATAAAGTTACTGTATTGTAGTACTGCACCACAGCATGCTTCCTAAGTTGGAAAGGTATTTAAAAAACCCATAAGCAATAAGAATGGATTATTTGAAAGAAGAATAGAGAGAACTTGCTTCAGAGGCCTCCTCATTTGCTGTTGCCTTTATCTCAGTCTCGCAAGCTACACACATTTCATTTTCTTAAATAAAGCCTTGAAGCAAAGGACCAGAAAACCCAAGAGCATAAATGGTTCCACTGAAAGGTGAAGAGAGTATTCTGTGGTTGCTGTGCACAGCAAAACTGATATTCTACGTGTGCACAAACATGGGGGCAGATGTGCAATGCCCATCTTTTATCTCCCCATACTGGCACGGCATTCCCCTCTGGAAAGAAGAGGAAACCCTGTGCAACTGCAGAAAGTGAAACCAGGAGATTGATGTGATGATGTGATATGACTGATGTGATGTGATGTGATGTGATGTGATGTGATGTGATGTGATGTGATGTGGTGTGATGATGTGATGTGGTAGATGTAGGTAGATAACTCTGGAAAGAAAAGGTAAAAAATTAAAAGGAAAACCAGGAAGCAATGAATCAAAGTTTTTAAAGATCAGGTAAAAATTAGTGATTTTGATTATTTAAGCCTGAAATTCCTCAAGCAAAAACTCTGGTCTTTCCTGCACAACACCTGTGAAATGCAATAGGTGGAGATGGTTGATTTTGTGCATCACAGTGTGGATGCTCCATGGCAGGCAGAGGTGCCATCACAGAGGATGTTACACTCCAAAACTCAGCAGCAGTAGGAGGAGGGACTATGCAGGAATATCTGGTTCCTCCTCTGCTATCTGTTCCTGTATCTTGACTTCCCTGGCAGAAACTGTTGTGTGGCAGTATTTTTGTGCATGATGTAGATAACCTGCTAAAAGCCAGACAGTGTAAATATTCTAATGTGTCAAATTTTAAAAAAGATTAGGTACATCTGAAATGGGCAGAAAAAAGATCTGCTCAAGTATATTATTTTTACTGAGACTTTATGCTAGATTTCATTTTGTTGTATTTAGGCATCATTCAGAGTAAAATTGAAAAAATATTTGGTTTTCTGCTCTTTGGAGCTTTGGCACCCCAGAGTAGTTAGGCATAATCATATTAAATGCAAAGAGCAAATAACAGTATCAGACTGTAGGAAGAAAGAGAATGAGAAATTTCTTACTTCTAAAAGAGCAGCAAGTTAATTGCTTTTCTGTTAAAAACCCCATCCTTATCCAAATCTTTATATGCCAGCTTTGGAAGAGGAAATTTAGCCTGCTCTTCCCAATGCTCAGCTCCTCCCCAAAAGCTGAACATTTGGGGCAATTCAGAGGGAATCAGCTGCTGGCTCTGGTGGCACAGCACCACTTTGCAGCTGTGTGCCCTCATCCCGGCTGCACAGGAGAGCAGAACTGACACATTAGTGACACAATTCCTGTTGTTTGTCAGAAACTCATTCTCCTTTGACTTAACAAGATGCTTAGCATGTGTGGTGGGTTCCTTTGGCGCCGTGCATCCAGAGGGATGCAGACCTGGGCATCCCGGGTAGGCAATACCCAAACAGGCATTGATTGCCTCAAATCTGGAACCAAAAACATCTCCATGTGATCCCAGTGCCTGGGATGTGGCTGGGAAGGGATGCCCGTGTTTCTGGACTCTTGTAGGTCATTGCTGTGTGTGAAACAGAGGGTTTCATGTGTGCCTTACTTAGGATGCAAGTATTCTGCCACACATTTGCACTCACATTTATACAATTTTTGAGCCCCTCCAGGTGGAAATGACAGCAAATTTCTAAATCTTCAAGACTAGAAACAGCAATGATATTTTATAGCCTAAATAAAAAGATACTGGATTTTCTTGACAGAAATCCCTAATATCCATTCTCCACCCTCCAGAATGAAGTGGCTGTTACTAGGATTTAAAAATTTGGGAGTCAAAGAAAGATTTCAGAAGCTGGTTATAACCTTGTCCCAAGCATTTAGTTTCAGGATCTGCATCCCAAAGCAGGACCTGGTAGCAGCATGTTGACATTGCCAAACTCAGTCATTCCCAGGATGCTCTTTGTGAGGTGTGAATTTCAGCTACACTCTGCAGAGACTCCAGGGTTGTGACTCTGTCCCATCTGCAGCACATGGATCACCTTGGGCCACCGGGCCAACTAACAACACACTGTGTTCACTGCAGCCCCAAATTTCTTGGTTCTGGAGTTAGAGTCCAGTAAGTACAGCTGAAAAGCCCTTCTCTTTGATGGAAAAGTTTGAGCTGGATTTTCATCCAGAATCTGCATAAACTTTATTTTGAAATATTAAAAGCATCACAGAATTAGATAACTGTTCTCTGCTGGGCTCCAGACTGATCTTCCTCACCTGTCAAGTCTCTATCCAGCTTTGAATCAGATCCCCAAACGGACAGAAAGTTGAATTTTCCTCTAATGTCAGTTTTGAATCAGATCTTTTGCACATGGTTAGATTTTACCCTTAGTAAAACACTAGAGTTTCAAAAATCACTGAGCATTTTTATAATAAATAATAAAATGCGAGTTGGTTGTTTCTCTTTCTTATATAATTTAAACACTTTTTTTTTTAAAGAGGAGATTTTTCCTCATCTTTATTACTCTTTGTTGTCTTATTCCAGACTGGTTCATTTTGCAAAAGGGATACACAGCCATTTCTTATTTCTTGTTAAGAAACTTTTGCAGAAGAATGAGGAATTCTTAAGGGATTATCTTTGAAAAGAAGCAAGCAGATAAAGAAAACATGGAGATGAATGTCATTAAATATGAATATTGTGTTAGTGGAACTGTCAGACACCCTGAGATTTCAAATCCCTTCACTCTGTTCCTCTCAATATTACCATCAAGGAAATCATATATTTTGCAAGGGCCTGATTCTCTATTCATTTAGTGTGTTGCAGAGCAGAATTTCTTCTTGTTCTGTGACTAGAATGGCAAGTAGCTTCCACAAAAAATGAGCCAAACCCCTTGAACTGAAACAGATGCCTGATGAATGTGCATTCCTGAAAATATTGAGACAGTCAACATAGTCACTTGGAGTGTTCTAACTTTTCAGGAGCTGAGCAGGTGGCCAAAATGTATGGCATCCATCAGGTGCTGGCATGTAGTTATGTGTACAGGTGCCAGTACGTAGGTAGAATAAATTCACAGCTCGCATCACCATCAGAAAGATTTTTCCTTCAAAATCTTCTACTTCCAATTGCCAAGGTACTGTCTGCCCTTCTCAAAGCACTGCAGCTGGAAAGGGAAAAGAGCACAGAAATAAAGCCAAGCTGCCAAAAGGGAGAGGTGGCTTCAGGTGAGCCCAGGCCAGCTCCCAGCACAGCCGGCAGGAATGCAGCCAACCCTTCCGACTGCATCGCCCGGCACACCGTATGCTCATTAACAAGGCAACTGCAGGGAACAAAGCACCAGCCATATGCTTGTCCTGCCCTGCTCCTCCCTCTATTTAAGGTCCCATTTAACTACAATGAGCATCAATGTACTTTGAGAGGGGGGCCAAGAGGCTGTCCAAATGCGGGTACTAGATCCTATTTTGTCTACAGCTGGCATCAGCAGCTTGCTGTAAAATCTCCTGAGCCACAGGCCAGAGCCTCAGCAATCCAAAGCTCTGTTTTCCACAGTACAGGAAGGCCATTGGAGGAAAATTGGGTTCAGGATTTCCAAAAGCCAACTTCTTAGCCACTTCTGACACATAATGTATTTAATATCCATTAATAAGAATCTTTTTCAATTCTGTTTTCACATTGTTGTTTAGAAGAAATTTTCTTTCCTTTCCTCCATTTTTAATTGAACCAAAACCAATTTAACAGGCTGTTGGACAAGATGATCATTGTAGGTCCCTTCCAACTGAAAATAGTCTCATCTGGTCTCTTCTATACCAATTTTTAATTCATCTTAATCTACAGAGTGTGGATAACCACATCATATCTGCTTTGGGAGAAAAATACTCCCCTCCTCCCACTCCTTACCTTTCTTTCTGCTACCTCTGGTGAGTAAACCAAGAGGTCATTTCCATTATTACCATTCAAGCCTGCACTGATATAGGAATTACTCCCCTGTTAGATTTCAGAGGATGCCCAGATCTGATAAAACTTTCTCTTCTTCTGCAGGTGATGATCCAATGGCTAAGACTCAGGCTTGGAGTTCAGGGAAGATAGTAAGCACCTTGCTCTTTTGCACATTCCCATTCTGACCCCGACCTTTCTCCTGTCCCATAAGAAAGAACTCTGGAAAGCAAACATGTAACAGAAACTCAGGCCCTTCTGGATCTCATTCCCCATTCACCTGGATGCTCCTGCCTGCATAGTTATCCCCAGCTCTGGGTACATTTCACAGCTGGTCTGTGGCTGAGTAATTAATTCAGTTATAAATAAGAAACCCAGCCCAGATCCATAAACTGGCCCCTGGGTTGAGCTATGGTAGGATGGATTTGAATACATACAGGGACTTCACCCCATCATGTTCCACCCTAAGCTGCAGATATCTCACTGGCACAGGAATTGGCTGGTGTTTTAGCCAGACCAATGAGCTGTCTGGACTGGGAGATTCAAATCCTCCTATTTTAGGAGGGTGAGGACAATAAAACAGGCTGCTGTTGCATGAGAATCCTGGGGTGTGTGTTGTCTCTGTCTCCAACCACCGACTCCATGTAACACCTGATGCCCTGTGTGAGGATCCAACTCAGCAATTTATAACAAGCAATGACAGTATTGCAGGGAGACAGGAACTGCAGTGGAATAATGCCGTGGGCAGCAGAATAATTGCTGCAACCAGGCAGTGGGACAGCAGAAAAGCAGTGGGAATTGCTGTGGGCAGCAGAAATGTGAAATCCCAATGGTAGGCAGCAGAGTGTGCCATGTGGTTTCAAACCCCACTTTGCAGATTGGGATCACCATCAGGACCATGGGAGCATGGACCTCTATACCAGAAGACCCGCTCTGAAGATATGGACTTTCTTTCTTAAAAAAAAGAGAGGGATTAATTATGACAAGTGGGCTCTGCTAATCCTGCTCATGTGGTACAAAAGCCACAAACTCGATGTGTCTGAAAAACCTCCTCGGACTTATTAACCTGGGAGAGGACTGGCTGAGATATACTTGCCACAGCCGCCATTGGTGATGACACAAGGCATTAATACTATAAACCACGACCCAGGTCGTGGGTGATCAAAGACCTAATATGGTTTGCACTGTTACGATGCCTAAGGCAAAGCCTTTGCAGATAAAGGTCAGTGGAATGATTGGCACAGGGGCAGACATCACTCTGCCAACATATGGCCTTCATCATGGCCTACAACACCTCAGAGGGACCACATAGAGCTGCTTGAGCAGCAATCCTGTGTTGATGAAAAATCCTGAGGACCAAACAGCTACAATCCAGCCTTACATCACTGCTGCACCACTGAACCTGTGGGGAAGGGATGTTTTTTCTGCATGGGGAGTTCAGACGGGAAGAGATTTTTAACAGAGGCCACTGTGTTAAAGTGAATAAGGTGTTCCACACCATCTCTGAAATAGCTTACCACTCAGCCTGTGTGGATACCACTATGGCCTCTTGAGAAAGAGAAGCTAGATCCCCTAAAATCATTAGTACAAGAACAGCTAGCTCAAGGACACATAGAGCCATCTATGAGCCCTTGGAACGCCCCCTGTATTTGTTGTGAAAAAGAAATGTGGTAAATGGAGTTTGCTTCATGACCTAAGAAAAATCAATTTTGTAATGGAGGGCACGGGTGCTTTGCAAGCTGGTGTGCCTTATCCTACAATGATACCTGCCTCCTGAGATATCCTGATTGTGGACCTGAAAGATTGTTTTTTCACTATTTCACCGCACCCAGATGACACCCCAAAGTTTGCCTTCCAGTAATAATGCTGCACCAGTGCAACGCTACCAATGGCAAGTTCTTCCCGAAGGCATGAGAAACAACCCTGCAATCTGTCAATGATGAGTTGCACAAGCACTCTCATCAGTGAGAGAACAGTTTCCAGGGGCCTACTGTTATCACTACATGGATGACATTTTGATTGCAACCTGAACAAAAAAGGAACTCTCACAGATTCAGCCAAGCTTGCTGCAAGCATTAAAAACATTTGGGCTGCAGGTAGCACCAGAGAAGGTGCAGCAGCAAGCACCCTGGAAATATTTGGGCCTCAAAATAATGAACCAAACTGCTCAGCCACAAGCAATTCAATTTTCGACCAAAATTCAGACTCTAAATGATGCACAAAAACTTTTGGGTACTATCAGCTGGGTCAGATTGTATCTAGGTTTAACCAATTCACAATTAGCACCCTTATTTGACCTCCTAAAAGGTGATCCTGAATTAACTTCCCCCAGAAAATTAACCCCAGAAGCAAAAGCTGCTCTTGAAACAGTAGAGCAAGCTATCACAAACAGACAAGTCTGCCAGATATGCCCAGAGGTGTGCTCATGCCACTGTGTTCATTCTTATTGTTAATTTTCATCCTACTGGTACTATTGGATAGTGGAATACACACTGGCCTGACCCTTTGCACATTCTAGAGTGGGTGTTTTTGCCTCACCAACCAAAAAAGACCCACCATCTTTGAGCTAATTGCACAGTTAATCATCAAATGTCGTCACAGGTGTTTACAATTGAATGCTAGAGATCCTTCATAAATTATTATTCCTGTGGCACAAGAGCAGTTTGAATGGTGTTTTGCTAACTGTACAGCCTTGCAAAGTGCCTTGCAAAATTTTTCAGGACAAATCACTTACCACTTACCAAGCCATATATTACTAAGTTAAGTGGCTAAACTGCACTATCTCTGAAACCTCTAAACAGCTGAACACCCTTAAAAGGTGTTACAGTGTTTACTTATGGTTCTGGGAAAACAGGAAAGTCCATTGTGAAAGAGGAAGGTGACTGGCAAACATTGGAGGGATATGAGAATGGATCACCTCAAATAGTAGAGCTACAGGCTGTAGCTGTGGCTTTCCAACATTTTCCCCACACTCTGCTAAGTGCTGTAATTGATTCTGCATATGTGGCTGACATCACACAAAGATTAGACCAAGCACTACTAAAGGAAAATGATAATGCACAACTATTTAACTTAGTACAAACTCTAAGCCTTATTATCCAAGCCAGAACTTGCCCTTATTATACCCTACAGATCAGGAGTCACACAAATTTACCAGGTTTTATCACAGAGGGCAACACTAGAGCAGATATATATGCTAGCTCTGCTTGAACAGTACCACAACCAGATACACTAGCACAAGCAAAGGCATCACATATTTTTTTCCACCAAGGTGGTTGAGCCTTACAGCAGCAATTTCAGCTGTCAAACACCGAGGGTTGTAATATTGTTAGCACCTGTGCTGATGGCCAAGGTCACACTGCCCCACTGCAGGTGGTGGTAAACCCTCATGGACTGTATGCTTTGCAAATCTGGCAAACTGATGTCACACACATCCTTGAATTTGGCCGCTTAAAACATGCACATGTCTCAATTGATACCTTTTCATCAGCAATATGGGGTACAGTACACACAGGAGAAAAAGGTCAGGATGCCATTGCACACGGGAGATCACCTTTTGTGGCTTTGGGCATTCCTCACATCATCAGAATATACAATGGCCCTGCATACACTTCACAGAAAACTAGACAGTTTCTACAACTCTGGGGTGTGTCACACCAAACTGGTACTCCCCACTTAGGAACTGGACAGGCCATTTTAGAAAGGGCACATGGCACTTTAAAACATATCTTAGATCAACAAAAAAGGGGAATGTGTAGTGAAACACCACAGTGCAGAGTAACAAAAGCTGTTTATACTTTGAACCATTTAACAGTATTAGAAAATCCCAGAACCCAGTTATTTTAAATCACTTCTTATCACTACAATCATCCTGTGATTTTAGCTTGCCCAAGGTAATGGTGAGAAACTTCCTCACCAATACATGGTGGGGGTCCTTAGGATCTTATTACCTGGGGACGGGGACTCTTGAAGTGACAGTTCATATAAGGACTTCATTTGTTTACAAATTATTTTTTCCTGCTTACAAGCTGTTTTTTCTGTTTACAGATTGTTTTTCTAGTAGTTGGGTTTTTCTCTAACAGTTCTAACGGTTAAATGGTTTCTTGTTTCTAGAGTTAAGTTGTAACTTGTAACTATAAGCAGGCAACCTGTGGCATGTTAGCCTGAAGGATGGTGATCTCACCTAACAGCTCCTGTAAGTGGGTGCTGCAACTTCAAGTGGTACATGGAACACTTTGCTAGCTGGGGAAGCTAGGTTTGTCAAATTAAGTAAAAGGCCTCATTCACATTAGACCACACCACTGGTCCTCAAGTGCCAGTGAAATCAGTAGTAACTAAAACTGTGCTGAGCAGGAGCAGAAGGTTTTAAAAAACTGCAAGTCTAGGTGACGTTTAAAATTAAAGTTCCAAAGATAGCAAAAAGATTGTAATTAATACATAAGAACATGTTTTCAGACTACACTGCCATCTTTAATCTCTGATGAAATAGTACTTCAGATGCTACAGAGATAGAAGGGGGAAACAAAGGGAATTGGTCTAATCCATCAACACTAAAACCTTAGGAAAAGACCAGTACAAACCACAACGTAGGTAAAAAAGTGTGCCCATAGAGAGGTACTGGGAAGAAAAGCAAGCGTGGGAAGAAAAGAAATTTAAATTCCTGCATCCCAGTTCTTCTTTTCTATGGAAGAAGTTGTACCTGAAGTAATGAATTTACTCTGTCTTGTGGCGATGAGCAGCAGAGTGGAATTACAGATTTACAGCAGAGGTAGAAAGCCATTAGATGAATTGCAGGACCCTTTATTACCAATTGCAATTTCATGGCAGGGTTATTATTTATTAAATACAGGAGCAGCCAGTTGAATTCTTACTGCTCTTTGGCTTAATTCCACTTATAAAAAGGCTGAAGAAATTACAGAGAGCAGACTAAACGTACTCTGCAGTAGCAGGCTTCTTTCTCACTGCCTTCACCTGGATGCACACACACACACACACAGAGAGAGAGAAATTTAAAAAGTCATTGTATGGAAGGGGAACAAGTGATATCCAATTTCTCTTTAAAAAATCTTAGGTAGAGTAAAATAAATGTACTGTACTGCTATCATTACTGCACCTGAAGAGCAGTTTGGACAAGGTAACACCCTCAAGTAGTGAGGCTCAGTTTTTAACCATCTCCAGAAGAATATACACTTTACCCCCTGCTCACTCATACAAAACCAGTGTGTAGACAGAAAATAAACACATGAAATGACATGACCCAAGTCAGAATTACTAAGTGGGTGGGGGGAAGAAGATAACATTTGCCATAATATACAATTGCATCCCAGGTCATCTTCATGAAGAGAGATTATGTATATTTTCAATCAGCAAAAGGGATGAGCTATTCAAACCTCAGCAGCTTTGTACCAGCACTTATTTTGAATTCCCTGAACTGCAGAGCAGTGGAAAGGAAGAGGAACCAGAAAGAAGTGAAGAAATACCCACTGAAGAAACTGTCTCAACATGGCTCAAATCTCTAAGGCTTTGTTCATGCTTATCTGTCACTGCACATTGGCACAAGCAGGGTGCTTAATAACTTCGTTTGCCAGAAAAACAAGTGCTATAAAAAAATTTCTTTAAATTTTTTTTCTTTAGTGTTTGGCAAATAATTAAAAAAAAAAAGATTCACTAGGAGCAAAAAATATGTATAAAATTTCTGTAAAATATAGTTTGTATATAAAAAAGTAATCTTCTGCAAGCCAGCTATTTTTATAGTATAATGTAGATGTAGATTAGTCTGGTGTAATGCAAACCTTCATTTCCCAAATAACATAGTCCTTTGCTAATATATTTTTCAGGCATACTTCTTCATATATTATCTGATATTCCTTAGCAGTACATTGATGTTCCTGATCACACTGTGAAATATATTTTCATTAAAAATGTAAAAACGAACTGCTATCATTTCCATTTCTGCACAATAAAACCACTCAGTTATGGTTCCAATCCAATGAAGAAGTGAAACAGGACTGCCTCACATGCTGACTTGAACACAGAAAGCACAGTTCAAAGAAACAAGATTGTCTAAAGAAAAATACAAAATTTAGCAACCAGTTTCAGGTTGTGGATACAGTTGCTCTAAGTGTTCACATCCCCAGTGACCAAACAGGCAAATTCTAACTAGGCAAATAAACTCAATCCAGCATTTTTATGTTCCCACATTTTGAGACTGTTGTGCCTCTTAGATCACCCGCATTTGAATAAGGTGACAATGATGTGGATATCTCATGCTAATGATTCTTTTCTCACTGTTGTAAATGTGAGCATAATGATACAAATGCTCAGAGAAATGGGAACTAGGGTGTTGTTTTCAGAGTGGGCATGATTACCCTCACAATGGCATTGCACACAGGCAGCCCTCACAAGCTAGATGAGGACAGCTGCTTTATGTGCAGTAAGCTGAGGACCTGCAGCATCAGATCTTCATGCAAATAAATGGGCTCAGCCCTTTTCAGCTCACAGGTTGTGCCCAAGCATGTGAGCAGCTGATCTGGCCTGCTGCTTTTGGGAGGTAAGCTGTGGATTCTTTTCACATATACGTATATGTATAAGCAGAGATGATTTACTGTCTATACAGATAAAACAACATCTCCTTTAGTTAGCTGAGAAATTTCCAGTGCCTGTCCAAACATACCTCTGAAACAGGTAATATTGTTCTTGTACTAAAGGAATACAGGATAAAATAATAAGTATCATCTAGGAAGCAGGAGTGCGAGAAGTTTCAAGTGCATAACAGCGGTGTGGGCGGAATATATGAAGTAGCAAATACAATACCCAATTTGCTAAAGTCATTAGAAGCAAACCAGAAATCAGTGTGGGAGACATTCGTTGCACCTGCTGCTCAGAGCTAAGTTTTCAGAACTTTTAAAAAGACCAAAATTGTTGAAGAGTTCCTAAGGTTTTATCTCTGGAACAGAAAGAAAATTGGAAGGGAAAAAAAATTATTGTTATGCATCCACATGTATCAAGCCAATGAGAGATTAAATGAAGGAAAAAGAAAATGCCTCTACACTCAAAGCGTTCAAAGCTTTTGTAGCACAATTTGCTTCAGGAGAAAATAATGTTTTCTGTGGTTACGAACATGCAAAAAAGATTCCAGACTTTATATGAACTACTGCTTGGGGATTAGATGAGGATTTAATATTTTTCTCAGAGAAAGGATTAATTAAAATCTGTCTTCTTTGGGAAGGTGATGAGCAAAATAATTTCTTATGCACACAGAGCTTTTGAGTTTTTTCTCTACAAAAATGAAATGTATTTGGTGACTTCTCATTTCATATCTTTTTCTTCAAAAAAAGGAATAATTTTATATTTTTATTCATAGGACTAGCTGAAGGGATTTTAACATGTTTCCAAAATGTCAAAAAAAATTGAATCATGGGAGTCTCCTTTAGAAAACTTTGAAAATCTGCTGTTAGGAGCTGAAGAAATACTGCTTGAACATCTCTAAGGATCTGTCCTTTTGTACATATTTCACCATGCTTAACAGTGAAATTGGTTAGAAAGTCTAGTGGCTAGTGATAGACCTAACTGCATTTTTAATTTCATGATCATACTGCAAAAAGTTTTACTTCTCTTTCCACAAAAGGCCTTGATTGTCATCAAAAAGCTGAAGCATGCATACACACAATTGGTTTTTGTTTATTTGCAGACCTTAGCAGCTGGTGTTTTAGGGAACTAAAATCCAAGTAATCTGGCCCTGCCTCAGGGTGTGAAAGTTTGGAAATGTCTTTCACCACCTTGAGAAAGGAATGACACAAATTAGAGCATCTCATAGGATACCTGCTGGCCCCCTCCATTCTCTTTCTCTTTATAAAGCAGCAATCCATGACAGTTTCAGTGAAAAAAAGAATTTTAAATCTTGCATTATTTGTTTCATGATAGAAATGCCACTGGACATGTCTGAATTCCCTCCAGCACCGATACGAAAGGAATATATATTTTACTGAACAAATGTAATTTTAAAAAAATGCTAAAAATATTCTTTTTGAGCCATCAAGAGTGAAAAGGCTATGATTCTTATCTTTTTTATCAAGGAGTCCTTATCTTTTTATAAGGAGTTTGACACCTGTGATCCTTTAACTGTACCATTTTTAAAAATTAAATATCTGGTAAATTTACATAAATTTATACACACATATGTATATCTATCTGTATCTATAGATATATAGTAGGAATTTAAATTACTCAGGCTAAATTTCAGAGCTTCCTGTACTGGAAATCATTGAGACACAATGAATGGATAGTTAGTTAAAAAAAACAAACAAACAAAAAACCAAACAAAACAAAACAAAACAACAACTTAAAGAAACCTAAACACAGCCAAGCAAACAAACAAAAAACCCAAACCAAAATAAAACCAAAAAAAACCCCCGATCACACAAAAATCTGTGTAATAGGTGCATAACCCATACCAGAAGTATAGCAAAGTAAAAAGCAATAAGTGACAAACTTAAAGTAAGATCTAAAGAAAGAAACAAAAACAAAGGCTCTACTGGAGAACTTCACACCTTTTTTTTTATACAGCTTCTGTCCTTAAAAACCTGGGACCTCAAGTGGATTTTTTTGTCTTTCATCTGTCTCATTTCTTCAGTCCCAACATGCAGGAAGTCTAAGGCAAAGGCTTGTTCACTTCTGCTGCCCTGTTCGATGAGCATCAGTGTCCCCTGCTCAAGTGGTCAAGGTCCCTGCTCTGCATCAGAGCACGGGTAAGGCCAAAAAAAGCAGGTGATCCTCCTCCTGATGAGCACACTCCAGAAATTACCAAATAGTCAGTATAGCAGGGAACAGCATCTCTTGGATGGAGCAGGGAACAGATTTGGATGATCTGGTCTACTGATTTAAACATGGCTCAACTTCAAGAAGTGTTTGCCTGAACTTTATAAGGCAGTCTTAGCCCATATGTTTATCATAGATCCAAGGAGCTCAGGAAAGGATTGATGGCCTGCAATTTTACAGTCACTGCATGGTCTTTTAAGATTAGTATGGATTAACTATCTGAGCATTAAATATTTAATGTAATAGAAAGTTTTCTTAAAGGTATGGAAGTGTGACTTGGTCCTGCATTTTAATTATGCTTAAAAAAAGGCCAGTCAACATCTAATTTGTTCTGTTCAAATCCCAATATGGTCCAAAGATAAATCTCTTCTGTTTGGAGAAGAAGAGAGAGTCAAAGGAGAAGATCAAATAATTAGGCATAGCTGAATTTAAAATCACTGTTCCAGACTATCAAATAGATTAGACTTCAAAGAGAGAACAGTAAATTATACATAGGTATAATACATGTGTAAAACTTCTCATTCCGTTTTTGTAATTGAAAAAAAAAAAAAAGAAAAAAACCATATATTATTAATTCATCCCAGACTCTCTAGATACTCAATACTAGGTCAGCAATTACATTAAATAAGTTACAGTGAAATCTTTGTGGTACCTGCCCAAAATTAACCTGAGCCTGTACCACATCATAGCATATCCTTAGCTCTGTCCAGCTGAGACTAGGTATGCATTTCACCTTCTGTACCTTTTCTCCTGCACTACTTTTTGCACCTGTGCTAATAAATTATGAGGACAGGAGGTATGACCTCACTCGAAATGAAAATAAAAAATTTCAGCTGTGTTGCTTTAGGTCAGGTAACAGCTTTTTTTACTTTAATTACAAGTAGATGAAGCAATAATGTTTCAAAACTTGTAAAATGAAGAAAATTAAGTATTCCATAGAGAAAGTGCTGAAGTTGAAATTTCTCTAACCTGTTATTTTAGCTGAAATTCTTTGCTAATTTGAACACTGCTTGTGAAAGCAAAAACACCATTAAGATTTTATCACATTGGCCTCTTACTGGTTCTTGGTGGTTTGCCTGCAGATGAACCCAGATCTTATCTGTGTGTCATCACTTAAGAGCAGCACCCTTCAGTTCAGGTCAGAGGCAGAACATTTTTCCTCCTCTCCTCTGTTCCTGGTGTCAGCCAGGTAAGAAGTTGGTGGGTGGTAAGATCTGGGTAACAGAGAGGGACCATCCTCCTGCCTTTCTCACCTTTGCCCAAGGGAAACACAGCTCACCTCCAGTGCAGGGTGTCCCCCAGGAGCCTCAAGTTTCCCAGCTGAGGGAACAGAGTCATGCAAAGTAAGGGATATAGTTCCAATGGCATGTAGGTTAAGGTTTCTGGCCACTACCTGCAGCATCAACTCAGTGGCTGAGTTTTTAAATGCTTTTTTATTGCAGAGACCATTAAACCACAGAATGTCCCTCCTGAACACTATTAAGTGGATAAATAATGAGTTCAGCTATCAGTGGTTTCTGCACCTTCACTGCTGCCTCGCAAATGGAAGAGTGAACTCAACAATTTGACACCAGCAATTAAAAAGAAAGAGGTGAGCAACAGTTAATTTTACAGCATGGAGCAATCTGAAAGCCACCCAAGGTAACACCTGCTAGTGGAGCCAGCTTATAAAGTGACCACACTGCCTGAGTGGCAGCATTCTGGTGATATACTTCACTTCATAAAGACTCCTTATTAATTAACACATTTGCATTTGATTTCTGATGGCAGAGTTTCAGCGGCAGCAGAACAAACTCTCTGCGGACAGGGAACCTGCTTGCAGGAGCAAACAAACCAAATCCACTGAAGGAGGGGAATTGTCAAGTTTGTCTTGGTGAATCCCCTAAACCCGTGCAGTGGGAAAAAGGCTGCTTGTGACTAGCATGATTTTAAAATGAAGCTTCACACCTTTTGACACCTACCTTTTTTCTGGAGACCAAAGCAAATGTGATTTTTTTTCCCATTTCACAGTGAAAACTTTGTTCCTTAACCTGAAGAAACAAGATGAAATTTCATTTGTGCACAATCATTGTGCCATGATTGTATTTAAAAAATCAATAGACACAGCTGTCCTATGGCCTGCCTTTATTGTAAAGTATATTGATGCTACCAAAACCAACTTTCCCAGAAGCCTACTACCTCAATCAGGCATATGAAACATTGGAGACAGCAGCTTGCAAGTGGCTGATCAGTTTCTACCATTTTGCAGTATCGTGACACTTTTTCCCCTCCATGGCTTTACATTTTAACTCCATGCATTCTCTGAAAATTAAACACAGAGTACAGGGTCTACATTTTAAAAGGCAGAAATCAGCTGCTCCCTATGTGTGAGGCATCATGCTTGTTTTCAAACTCAAGTGGAATTTTGAGGACAAATCCAGCATATAAAAAGCAGCTAAATATTGATGGGTTGTTTTGAAAAGCAAATAGAGGCTTGACAGACCGTCAGTGACAGCAGGAAGAGCAGGTACTCCATGAGTTTTACCTGTGAAAAAGATTAAGGACAACTATCTCTGCTGATGTTTAAAAATCAGCAGCAGCACTCATCCTCAGTATCTCAAACAGAAGCTCTACATGCTGCCCATTGGAACCAGAAGAAAATACCCCAGAGATGCAGGAGACAGTGGGGTGAGTTTCTCAAGGTGATTACAGGTTACTGACACACCGATCCTGGTGGTTCCAGATGGCTGCAGCCAAAAGTTGAAAGAAGGACACAGCTGACAAATTACATAAAGCTCACCACAGTATGTCACACTACTCACACCTAGTCCTCCCACATCATTGAATTTTCCACTGTCTTGTATCTGTGGGCATACCTACACCTTCAAGTATTTCCAGCTGCTGCACAGACATGTTTCATTATCCTAGCTAGAAATGGAAGATAAAAAGCAGAATTTCTAGCTCATGGAAACTTTCTTCCCTTCACTCCCCAAGTACCTATTCTTCCACTTCCTGTTTCCAAACTCTTGTACAAATTGACAAGCCAAAGATCTGAGAGGGCTCTTCAGTGAGCAGCTGTCTGTTGAGAGCCAAAAGTTAATGAGCTTTCGATTTCCTGAACTCAAACAAAGACACTGCAAGCTCTGGCGTGGCTCTGCTGGAACTGCCTGGGATTCAGAAAACACACACTAAGCCTGATGTATGTGAGATCCAGTACTTCAAATAAATCACTGTCTTTTAGTAAAAGAGAATTGTACCTCCTACTCTACTAGCAGTTGTTTTGTCAAGTTCTGCCTGTCAGTCAGTAATGATTCTTTTTACTGTCCATAAGATGTCAATTCCATAAAAGGCAGTGTCTCCTAGACCTCCTATCAGGGGTTTGCTGGAAACATCTTCTCATCTATAGATCCTACTCAGTACAGCAATTTGTCAGAGCAATTACAAACTCACAAGAGGACTTTGCACTGCTGCTCTCCATCAGCCCTTGTGACACGCAGCTAGGAGAGCAGAGAGCACTGATTTCAGCAGGTAAGATCCACATGGTTTGTGGCAGAAGACATGGGTGCTTAGAGCAAAGATCTTAAAAGTCAACAAACAAAATGACGGAAAACGAGCTAACTGTACACTTTTTCATGCTGCTTAAACCTCATCTACATTTAAGTATTCTCAGCTGCAAGAAACTTAAAACTTGCAGCCCCTCCTTTAGGTGTAGGTAAGTATCAGAGCACCAGCACACTGCAAGATGAATTCTCCATCCAGAAAATTTATGTAATAGGAGCAAAGCAAGACAAGCCCATCATCTCTTCAATAAATGGTCCAAACTTTAAAGGTCTGCATCATTTGCAGCTATAAAACAACTGTTCAGTGTTTTCAAATAGCTATTCCAACCATCATTATTCAATAACACATCTTCTCTTAGCAAAAGAGGAAAAAATAATGCCAGTGCATAGAAGATATATGATATATGATGTGAACAGTATTAAGTACCTTATTTAAGCATTAATCTTTAACCTTCACAAACTTTGTGACAGCATACAATGATAGTTGCTGGAGGAAACTCTTTTTTCATATTCACACAACAGCATTATTTATAGCAGCAATGCACATCTGAACAACAAAGGAGCAGGAAAGGTAGTGATGAAAGATGCGTTGAAACAAGCAATAAATCATACAGCACTGAATCATTGAATGCTAAAGAAAATGAAACTACCTGAAAATAACACTGTGATTTAGCAAAAGTCCTTTAAGATGTGCTTAATGCTAAGTACATATTTGTTTCTTACTGAAGTAGTGAACTTTTATTCAGAATTAAGTATGTTCTTAAATGCTCTGCAGAGTCAGGATCTAAAGGAGGTTGACATTTATGGTGACTTCCCTCTAAGTCTACAGGATAAACAATGTTTTCGGGGAAATTCATAAAGCCATCAAACACATAGGCACATCTCAGTTGATAACAACAAATATCACTGACAAAATAAACTCTATTAGCATTCCTTTCAGATTGCATAAGTGGCATTCCTGTAAGCATTCATTTTTCACCTTCCAGTAAAGTGCTTTTGCTCATGAAAAACTGCTTTAGGAGACTTAAATATATCTAAGAGCTGTTACAGATAAGCTGTTCTTCTTTACCCATGATTTTCATGCCTTTCTAGGGCAACAATTCAAGACAGTCAGGAATGAAACATTGAATTTATCCATTCGGTCTCTATCTTTGCAGACTGCCTGTGATCTTCATATGTGTGGAGTCCTTCATGTGTATTCTGTGTGTGAATGCATTTGTATTGCCTTAAATAACATTTAAGCATCAATCTTAGATTCTCTAGCAGTTCTCCATAATCATCACTTTCATTAAAAAAGCTTTGTTCATCAAGCCATAAGGATCTGGTCTTTACAATATTTAGCATGATTAATTTATACAAATAATTACTTTTTCACTGATTTAAGGCAAAAATCTGTAATAGTAAAAATGATCAGAATCTTAGGGCATGAAGCCTATACAATAACATAAAAGAACAGTTTAATCAGGAGAGGAAGTGAGTGAAGAAAGACACAGAACCAGTCTTTGAATCCATCAGCATGGGAAGGGATATGACATGAGGGACACAAACTGCAGCAACAATTAAGGTGGACATTAGGGACATAAAAAATGCTCTAGTTATAAGGCAATGGAAATCTCTGAGACAAGTTGCCTGGGGATGTAATGTAAGCCCATCCCAGGGTTTTTTCTAGTTCAGCTAATGAAACATCCATCAGGAAGGGTTTAGGAATAAATTTTTCTTGCCATGAGGATAGGAGACGTGTCTCTTGGCATGTCGTTCATCCATTTTTGTAGGCTTTTTTTTCTAATTCCAGGGCAAAATTTAAGTAGAAAGTAATAGAGAAAAGAAAATGGAGGAAAAATCATTCTAGTTTCTTTATGCCAGACTGAAGAGACAGATGCTACTTTGTTTCTGGAGAGTTGTGGCTCTTCAGAGTACCCCTTAATGATGCACACATTTTTATCACCTCAGCAGTATGAATCAGCTGCCTAGATGTCCTGGAGTCTGCAAAACACCCCACAGGGCTGGCACAGGCTGAGATATCTCCCACAGATTACTTGTCAGGCCTCTAGGTAATTTCCATTTGTTGAGATAAATGCAAAAGCACCTCCTATGTGTTACTAGAGGCCTGTTCTCTGCTCAAGAGGGACCATGGGGGTTTCCTTGCCATTTTCATATACATACATATATAAGTTTTAGCTTAGCAAAACTAACAGCTGCTGCTGGTCTTTGGTGATGTAAGGTGATGTATCTGACCGTGGGAAGCAATCTTTGATACAGAGAGCATCCTCATTCATTAAATTAGTTTCAGCCTGAGTCTATAATAATGTGACAGCATCTTTGCAATGAAAGCCTTTTGACTCATACTCCCTCTTTAAATGCTGAGAATCCAAGCAGCTGCAGAGGTCAGCATCAAAGTGTGAGTCATGAAATGAGTTTCAGACTCAGTTATATAATGAATCTGAGCACACAGCCTCCTTCGCACAGAAATAAAGCAGAACTCTATGAATCAAATGAGAAATGGCCAGAAGGAGAAAATGTTTTCTGGTCTTTGATGTAAGTCACTGGTATTTTTCAGTTTGAAGACCCCATAAAAGTTTCCCAGTGAAGCTGTGTACTGTCTTCAGTGAATTTCACCCTCTGCTGATAGCTTTGCTTTGCCTGATACTCCCACTGATCCCTTAGAAGTTGAAGAACACAGGTATATGTGAATTCCTTAAACTCAGTGAAGTTTAAAAGGGAACAAAAATTATGTTCTTCACAAGCCTGCCTGAAAATGTTTGCAATTACCTCGCTGTTCTGGTTGCAGTTAAGGAAAGCTCATCCTGCTCAGTGTAAGTAATATGAAATGAACAACCTTTTCCCCTCAGAGACACAACACCTAAGGATGCCAGAACGGGTGTATTTCAGAGCAGAATTAGGCTCTAAGTAAGATTTCTGTTGGCAGCTTTTCTTACACTTTTATATTAAATTCATTTCAGAAGGTTTTTAGGCTACTATTCCAATATCAGCTGAAATCAGTGATCTTAATATTGATATTAAAGAACAATAAAGACCAAGTAGTTGCAGGATTTTTGTGAACAATTAGCTAAAGACCAATACATTCAGGGCAATTTTGCACATCTGCTCAATGCTAGGTACTTTTCTAGTTAACTCATTCCAGCTGCAATTACAACAAGCCAAATTTTTAAATTATTTCCTCAAAATTTGCTTCATTCAGTGTGCGAATCTATAGGACTTTGGCCACCAAAGGCCACAACCTTGTGTGCAACCCTGGAAAGAACTCAGTGCAGTATTCTGAAGAGCTTTTGCAATGAAAAGAAAGGTTCATACTTCAGCTATCAGACATTACCTCTCCACCAGTTGGTGCTTTGATCAGCCCATTGCAGCGATGCAGCAGAAGTGATGTACAACATACAACACGGCATGGCAGCTATTTTTCCGTGCTCTGAACAGCTGCACAAAACAACCCACTGCAAAGAGAAGACAATGACATTTGCTGTGCCCTCATCTGGGGCTTTTTACCACCCATTTATTATTCATACAGAGCTGTAAAAATGGTCTGTGCTTGGCAGTCCTAACAGGATTGAAATTATCTAGGTGAAGCGACACTGTTCTCAGCAGTTGACCTTCCTGCAAGTAGGACATCCCTTATGCATCTGATTTTAATTTAATAAATAGTGTTTCATTTTCCAATACAAAGAACATTATTGTAATTTTATTCAGCTGTACCTCAGGATACATTTTAAATGTGGTGTGATTTTATTTAAATGTTGCAACCTATGTACATATTAGACAGTTTTCACCCAGAAGCAGCACAGAGATATTAGAGATCATTATAGAACTGTTTGATTTTTAGAGGGAATGTTGCTGATAGGAAAAATATGACAGGCTAGTAATCCTTATTTATTGAATTTCTCTGTCTTGCACTGAAAGGGATGTGCTTTCCTAATTCCTCTTCTTTCTGTCTTTAGCAATTCACTTCAAATTTACTCAATTTAGAGCGTTTCCATTCACATGCTGGGTCAAAATCTAAATAGAGCAAACTTCCAGGTTCATATCCAAGCTGTAAATTCTATTTGAAAATCCTCCATCTTTGATCATGTGTTTTATGCTACCCAGAATCACTTTCATAATGACTTCATTTCCTCCTTTCAAAAAAAGAGCTATTTTAATCCATGACACCGTCTAGGTCTTCTCTCTTTATGCAAACTGCCTCATCCCTCTTCTGGATCTTTTCATGGGTAAGGATTTGGATATTTATCTTTTTGCCTTTTTTTTTTTAACCTGCATCTCATAGGAGAACTAGAATTAAAATATTAATTACCTTCTAACAACAACAACAAAAAAAAGCTAAAGGGCCTTCTGAAATGTACGGAAAACTTCCCAATAAATCCAGCAGGGTGACAATTCCATCCTGCAAAAAACAGCATGTTTTCTAGTGCTGGTCCATGGATATGGTTTTAGACACACATGGATACATTTTTTTCACTGGGTTTTACACATGTATATCTTCCTTAATGTCTCCATCTACAATCAACACACTATTTGAATTTAAAACAGTAATAGGCACTGTAGAGAGAGAGATATTAATTAACCATCCAAGAAATCCAACAAAACCCATCATTAAAATATTTGTAAACACCAATTAATGTAGTCTTAACAGATAAAACTGTGCCTGTCATAGATTCTCTCCTCTACCTCCACTCAGTCCATTTACTGCACATTTCTGACATAACATTTCCTCTGATGAGAGAGGGAATCTTTTCTGTTCTTGGACAGCTGTGAAAGGCATCTCAGATGTGAAACTGTGAAGCATCTCAGCATGGACATCAGAAAGTCCTACCTCTTAACCCTTGCCCTGCCACCATGCCACTGTTATACAGTTGCTAGCATCCAAAGAGAGTGTTCCACAAGAGCCCTGCAAGTAGGCAGGTACAGGGTTTTGAGCAGGGAAAGACAATTTCAGTATGATTTTGTTTCCCAAAACTCACACCAATTGCATAAGCTGCAGAACTCTTAATCAAAGACCTTTAATTTGCCTGGAAACACAACAATAGCACTCTCACCTCACCAGCAGATTGTGTTCCTTTCTCTTGGTGCCCAATTGTCACCATAATAAATAATTTTCCAATTACAAGCTATTATCTAGCAGACATTTAAAAAAAAAAGGAAGATAAAAAGTTTGATTAATTTTATAACATTTCTTAAATTGTTTTAATTTTGCTATAGATTTTTGCACAATACTGACAGTTTTTCTCTCCCCATCCTTGTAGCTAGTCTATAGCTGTTTGCTCACTGATCTTTCCCAAAGAACAAGATGTGCTGTTATTCAGCTTCCATTCTCCTCTTCTAATCTCTTCTTTTCTGAGAAGTCAGCCAGAGAATAAGAAAGAGCACAGTGAAAACAGTATTGTCAGAAAAAGGCAGTATATTTTAAAAATAGATAGCCATTTTTTCTATTAATTTAAAAGCTATTTAGTCATAACTACAAAATTGAATCTAAATCTAACATCACGAAGCATTATATTTCCAGTAGTTTTTCTAACCAGTCTTTTTGTTTAGAAGTTTCAAACTGGAAATCATTTTAAGATAAGGTAAACCTACATAGCAATACCCTTCTGCAGAAAAGAAGCAAAAAATACCCACATGGATTCTGTCTAATCACATCAGATTTCCAATATTTTTTCAAACAGATTTTTTCCACCAGCTATGTTAGCTTGAGAACATATTCAAGAAGCACCTTTTATTATTGGGTTTTGCTATTATATTTATTTTGGGGGGCATTTTGGTTTTCCCCTCTTTTTCTCACTGTGTTCAAGGTGGGAATTCTTTTAAATCTAGTGTGTCACAGCAGTTGTCTTGCTCCTATTATTTTATTTGCACAGATTCTTCATAAGATCAAACACCCAGAATTTAACCACAAATATTTCTTCTTTATTTGAAAAAAGAAAATAAAAAAGTATTGGTTTTCTAAACTAAACTGACACACTCAACTTTTGTTGGGATAATGCAAGCAAAGCTCGAGAAATTCTGATACTTTGATCCCTCAGATTGAATCATCAGGTTTCTGGTTTTTGAAGTGCTTTGCTCAATCCTGCTTCTAATGAAAGCCAATGATTTTTAACGAATGAGTAATAGAAATGACATTCAGAAAACTTCCACTGAGTGGCCTTGGCAATGTAACTTTGGTTCAGTGTAACTGTAGAGCTTTATACCTTAGCTGATTAAAAGCTGATCTTCTCATGAAATTTTTAGGATATATGCAGTGTTCAAGCTGCACTGTATTGTAATGCAAATGAAGCTAAGTTAATCAAATTGGAAACTATGTTTTATTAAACTGCTACATAGTTTTCTCATTTTGCAAAGCAAATGCAAAATAAATGTTTTGTCATGATTCTCTCATTTTCCATTTCCTCTAGATCCACTGCTATAAGCCAATCTGTCAGACTGTAGTTTATTTATATGTTTGTTCAATCAATGGCACAAGAGAGAAATGTTAATGCTCTTCACTCCTTGCTCCATTTCAACTTCAGTTCTCCTCCTCTTTTAGGTTGCAACTCTACTAAATAGTTTTCAAATGTTTTCAAATGAGGTTTGTCTGAGAGGAAAGATTCCCCCTCTCTTCCACATGTGGAAGTTTTTTTGGTATTTATTTTCTCTGCCCACTCATTTTAAATCTCTGACGTGGATACACTCAGCTGCTGAAATTGTCATTGCTTAAAGTTCCTGAATTTTATCTCCTCTTCAAGGGGCCATCTTTTTATACAGCCCTAAATGCCACACTGAACCAATCTGAAGTGTCAGATGCAACTTATTTGTCCTTCCAGGCAGCTTTTTTCCACAAATAGCAGGGAGCCAGAAGGGTGCACAGCTGCAACACCTCTCCCAGGACTGTTTCTAAAGACTGCTCAGAGACCATTCTGGCAGGACTTGTGGCCCATAGGGGACCCACCACACTGGAGCAGCCCATTCCCAAAGAACAGGACATCTAGAAATGCTCCGTGCTAGAGAACTTCTTGAAGCACTGCAGCCTGTGGGAAGAACCAAGAGTGATGAAGGTTTGTCTCCCATAGGTGGAACCCTATATGACATACGGAAAATATGAGAGGAGGAAGGAGAAGAGGAGAAAAGAGTTGTCAAAAGACCACAATCTCCATTCCCCATTTCCATCTGACACTTGGGGAGTGAAGGGGAGGTGGAAGAGTCAGGACTGAAGTTGAGCCTGGGAAGACTGAGGTGGGGAGTAGGGGGAAGGTAATTATGTTTAATTTCTCATTATCCTTCTTTGTTATTAACTGGAAGTAAATTACATTGCTATTCCCCAAGGTGAGTCACCCATGAGAGTGATTGATAAGTGACATCCTTGTCCTTATCTCAACCCAGGAGTTTTTTCATCTTATTTTCTCCTTCTGTTCTGCTGAGGATGGGGACAAGTGAGCAGCTTGGTGGGCAAATGACAGCCAGCCAAGGTCAACCCATCACAGGCAGAGAGGTGAGGGGAGGGTGGGTGGAGAGGTCCTGCTCTACCTGCTTTCATCCAGAGATGCATGGGACTCATTTTCTCCTTTTTGCTCTGAGCAGTACCTGCTAATCATTGGTGTTCTAAAGTTTAACTTGCTTGCTGTTTATTACTTTGGGCAACAAATTAAAAAATATGGGACCTAAGCAAATTGGTCCAACATAAAAATAGGAGAATTCATTGAACAAACTGGTAAACATCAGCTATTCTTAATTAGAGTTATTTTTCTTTTTTATGTGACTTTCTTTATACATCTGTGAGTGTCCCTTAACGGTAGAAGAAACATTTCCCTCCTCAGCTGCAGTGGAAAGGAAAAATTCCTCTAAGGTGGCAAAAGCACATGAAAGGTCAGCTGTATCCTGAGAGTTTGGGTAGCTCAGTGCCTTGTGCCCTGCAGAGAAACATTATAAGCTCAGATGTGCTAAGCATTTCGTGTCCTTGAAAGAAAAGTAAGGGTCCTCCCTGTGTTATGACAAGTATTTTTGGATTATAAATATAGTTAAAATAACCTTTAATTTTGTGAGAGGCATCTGCACTTAAATTTTACTAGAATTTGGCAGAAGCCACAGACCCAAGCTGTCTCATATGCTGGTGTGCATGATTAAAGGGATGCAGGCAGGCCCAGCCAAGGAGGTGTGCTGCATTCCTACTTAATGTGTGTTACTGTTGCCAAGTAACATAAATTCAGTGCTGCAGTCAAATACTGCCATAAGTCAACAGCTACCCTCCAGCAAGGCATCAATCTTGAAATGAGTTGCTAAGATGCAAACATAACCTTTTCATCATTTCTCTGCAATGGAATATTGTTTTGTCCTTCCTATTTTCCTCTACTTCTTTCTCTTCCTACCAAGGTATGGGCAAAAGAATGTGACAAAAATATTTGCTGTCTGTCAGCAACTTTTAACACTAAGTGGTCTGTCATCATTTCTTTAACACTAAGTCAACAGTTATTACACTCTGTTCAAAGTTTTGGCATGTTGCTTCCTAATCAGCTGGTTGAACCTCAAGTCAGGACCTCCAAGAATTTCCTTCCTTTTCCAGTCAACCAAACTGGCCAGGCTTACATGATACAAGGCTGTGAAAGTTTTGAGTCTCAATGCTCAGCGAGAAAACCTCTCTGTAGTTCCCAGCATACAATGAAGCTGAAGGGAAGCAGACAGAATGTCTTCTTTTCATTCTAAGGGTTCCAAGCAAGCTCAGATTAAAAATAAAAAAAAAATTTAAAAGTAAGAAAAGGGAAAAGCAAACCCCTTTCACACTGTGCTGGTTTTGGCTGGGGTAGTTAATTTAATTCACAGTAGCTGGCATGGGGCTGTGTTTTGGATTTATGCTGAACACAGGTTGATAATATAGAGAGGGTTTATTTATTGCTGTTATTGCAGGGGCTACACAGACCCTTTTTTGCTTTCCATACTGGCTCACTGCTCAGGAAGTTGGGGGTGTATGGGAGGCTGGGGGCCAGGAAAGCCAGGACAGGTGACCCAAACCAACCAAAGGGACATTCCAGACCATGGCATCATGCTCAGTACATAAAGTGGAGGGAAGAAGGAGGAAGGGGGGACATTTGGAGTGATGGTGTTTGTATTTCCAAGTCACTGCTACATGTGGTGGGGCCCTGCTCCCTTGGAGATGGCTGAACACCTGCCTGCCCATGGGAAGCACTGAATTAATCCCTTGTTTTGCTTTGCTTGTGTGTGCAGCTTTTGCTTTCTCTATCAAGCTGTCTTTATCTCAACCCGCAAGCTTTTGTAGCTTTCACACTTCCCATTCTCTCCCTGATCCCACTGGTGGGGGAGTGAGTGACCAGCTGCATGGGGCTTGGCTGGTGGCTGGGGTTGAACCACAACACAAAACACACATACACTTTTGGGTATGATCAAGCAAAGACTTATGTGTGGAATCGCAAAATACAGAAAGTTAATTTGGCTTCAATGAAAAGACTTGTTTACACACCTTTGTGAAAGTTATGCAAGGTTTGTTAAACACTCTGAGAGCTTTGCATGGTGGAACTGCATAAGGGAAGGCCACAGGAGCCATCTTACCTCTACCAAAGACAAGGATGCAAGCATTTTCCACTGGAGAGCAATAAATGCCAGGGTGTCTTGAGCCAGGATATCCAGAGGCTGGGATATCCTATTATTGTAAATACAGGGAGGAAAGAGTTCAGGTTTATGCTTATTTAGGTTTAGCAGAGATTTTAGTTAATTCATATTTAATGGATTCAGGTTCAGTCCCCATTCAACTAACAGATGGAAATGAAAATGGAAATATTACAGGTCTTTTGACTATTTTTAAACTTCACAAGTAACAAGACTTTAGCAACTGAAAATGTACTTGAGAAATTAATAGAAAAAAATAAGGAGCCTGATACAACATATTTTTTATTTGCTCAGTTTTTTTACCCCTCAAAAAAGACAATACTGAATGCCAGCAACATATGCATACATAGCTGGACTAGGCAGAATAAGTTTTGGTAGTTGATATATCCAAGTTGCATCCTTCCAGAAGCAGTGTCAGAGACTTAGTGTCACTTCTTGCTTCTTGAGATTTGGTTCATCTGCAATGCATTGGCTGGATTCTTTTTCAAAGCATTGAGGTCTCTGTATAAAGCTCATGAAACCTTAAAACTGGAAGAAATTTCAGTTCTTTAACTGCACTTTCAAGGTCAGCTATGTTTAACATTGATTCCGTGGTGTCATTATTTTTGTTCTATGAGCAAAGAATGTCTCTCTTAATTTATGTGTGTGTTAGACAAAATTTTGTGCTACCATTGCCCAAATTTTAGAGTAGGACTACTATCTGTGACCACTATACACATCTGATGAAATGCATATGCTCATACAATTTTTGCTCTTTATCTTTTTTTTTTTCCAATGACATTTATAAAGCTTCAGTAGAAGAAACAACCTGATGGTTACTGCTGACCTTTTAATAAAATACCATGAGGTTCCTCATGGCACTGTTCACATCAGAGAGTCTTTGTTGTTGTCTTAGCAGGCTTCATCACTTATTCCTTTGGTGCTATCCTATGCTCATTTCTGTTTCAGGATGTGTACTTCAGATCACTTTATGTTGCAGACAGGTGTTTTATAACATGGCAGGAATCCATGGGCTCAAAATGTTGCTTAAAAATACTTTAAATTAAATGTTACTTGTAAGACAAACTAAGAGGGTTTTTAGCTTGATTTTCTAAAAAAAAAAAAAAAAAAGAAAGAAAAAAAAGCCAAAACCTGTAATCACACTGCACATCTTTCCAATTCTTACCTTTTGAGTCCACCAGCAAACTGCAGTCATGAGTGCTGGATGTGTCCAAGATATAAAGATCCTGCAACCTCACAAACACCTGCTACAGAAAGTACTGGTGTCTTCACAGAGGACCCACAAAGGAGAATGCTTTTTTTTCTGCTGGGGTGATTTTCCATTTCCCTGAGCAACAAAAGGCCACCCAGCATATACACAGATGAGTACACACAGAAGCTACCAAAATGCGTGGAACAGCCACCAAACTGCATGAACAATTTACTGCACGTGGTGGCTTCTCCCCTGCAAAAGACAGGAAAGAATATAGGAGAACAGTGTGGTGAACACAGTATGGTATTTAAGGAGACATACATATCATGCTAAAAGAATTTTATGAGAGATTGCATTAATTTTAACTTCGAAACACAGTGGGAATACACCCCCCTCTAATTTAAAATGCATCATTTTCAATGCCCAGAGAACATTCTGTTCTGCAACAGCACACTTATTTCTTTAGTCTTGAGGCAAAATGCTCAATCAGTAAAATCTGTCTTCCCTTTATTTTTGTTGATGGTAATGACCATTGTCACTATTCTTACATCTCAAGTGTTTGTAATTTCAGCATTTGTTCAAAGTTTCAAGTCCTAATGGCACTGAGTCAATTATTTTGCAGGATAATGATTTGTAAACACTTAGAGTGACCGAATCAAGGAGAGGGCACAGGAAGCAATTTGCTGCACTTTTTGTAGTAGTGACTGTGAAATACAAAGAGGTGACCATGAAATACAAAGCTTGTGTTGCAGTATCCTTCTTGGATATGGATTTAACTGAGAATATCTTTTTGAGAGAAGATACTTAGGATTTGAAAGAAAGTGCAGCAGTTTTCTCAGGATGATGTATTTGAGTGAGTTTTCACAGACTGGTTCCCACATTTAACTACTGATTTTGCTTTTTTAGTTAATGACTCTTATACCTCTAAGAACATTCTTGGGAAATGGGGGGGTTTGCCACTCTCTCCCTTACTGCAGCTCAGCTTACACTGATTAATTCATAAAATGGTGCTTACACTGCAAGCACCATTTTATATATTAACCAGAGGCTGAAGAGGTGGTTGTTCACATTTGCACAAAATAGAATTAAAGACAGCAATGTGGCTTTTTTAATAACAAAAGAGGTCTGAGATGATGCAGAATGATCTCCATAAATGGTCCTTCCACTTCAAATCCCAAATGCTGTACACAAGATTTCTCCTACCCTTTCTCCTACATGGCCAAGGGAGTAGATTGAGTAAAAAATGCCCTCTACACTGCACCTCAAGTGGCAAATGGGTGGCCATGTGCTTTTCTATATCACCTCTATGTCATCTGTCACTCCTAGCATAGCTGAAGAAAGCAGCCTTTATTAGATGGCACTAAAGGGAAAAAAATGAAACAAACAAACAAAAACAATCAAAAGACCCAAACAAAAAAAGACAAAAAAAAAAAAAAAACAAACAACAACAACAACAAAAAACCCAACCAGGCAAAAAAACCCCACAAACCCCAACTACCAAAATCATTATTAAAACCCACCTTCCCACTTTCAAGCATAAGATAGTTTTGAGGTTGGATTTTTTTTTAATGCATCTGAGATGTTATTCTCTATACACACACATTGTCTTTCTGGTTTGGATTTGGTAGATACACTGTGGTCCAAAACAAAAGCTGCATCCTCTTTAAATTTCTGTTTTAACTCCTTGCTGGACTGTAAGCTGAGGAGTATTTGATAACAAATTCAAAAGCTGTGACTCACTGGACCTTGGAAAAAGGCTTGGTTTTTGATCTCAACAGCCTCACCAAGGTTGAGATCAAAACCTATCTCAGGTGAGCAACTACCCAGGTTTGCTGGATCCCCAGGTGCATGGGATCCAGCAAATCTGGGCCTCCAAATTCACCTCTTAATGACCTAGGCAGTATCCTATGTGCTGTGCTGGTAGTATATATCCAGGTTTGCTGCCCAAACAGCCCTTGTTTTCACTTTCCTCAGAGGACAGTCTAGACCTGCAGAAGCCTCCTCAGGCAATTCACTTGATGGCTCTGCTACAATATAGGATGGTGCTGGATGGGGCTTTGAGCAACCTGGTCCAGTGAAATGTGTCCCAGCCCATGGCAGGGGGCTTGGAGCTAGATGGTCTTTATGATCCCTTCACACCCAAACCATTCTATGATTCTCTGAATATTCCTCCTGGCCCAGAGACTCTCAGAACAGCTCCACACATTCTCAGCTGAATTTTTCTCCAGCTGCTCTCTCCTGACTGGCTCCTCCAGCAACCTTTGGGAACACTCTCCCTAAGGGAACTTGTGCCACTTTGTCTCATAGAACAAGACACAAGGCCACTGCAGAATAAAATAATAATAATAATAATAATGATGATGATGATGTTGTCAAAGTTCAATAGTTGCCTTGCCCCTACTGGGACAGAGCTGCCACATTTAAACTTGTATCTGTTGAGGTGCTGCACTAGACTCATCTGTAGCCAACATGAGACAGAAGCTTTGCATCTTTTCATTTACTTTTACAAGCCATGCTGCCCATTAAGATTTCCACATGACCACTTTACTGAGCAATTTAAATCAGAGGAGTGCTTTCATTAACAAGCTTGATGAGTTGATTTGTGCTGGGCTCCAATCACTAGAATCCTATCGGTGCACAACATAACGTGCTAGACATGTATTTCCTCTAGAGGCAGAGGTAAAGGTTATTGTCCTACTTTAAATATTTGGCTTTTAACTCTTTCCACTGTACTGATCATGGAAAGACCTCTTCAATATAGATTAATTTTGTACAACTTTCTCTGAGCTCTATGTGTGTTTTGAGTTTCAAGACACCAAGAGTGCAAGAGCTGCAGGTATCTTGAGAGACAATGAAAGCCGTCTTTTACAGCAATCCAATTCATATTAAACTAAATGTGCATCAAGGTCTGCTTTTGATGGATGCACCACTTCCACAGTCTCTTGGTGCTTAGCCATGTAACAGTGTTTTTTTCACAAGTGCATACCCACTAGTCACAATTGGTAGATCAATTATCTGTCTTTCTCTCTCACTGACAAGAGATAGATCCTACATCTTCCATCCCATTTAACCACAGTCTGCCCTCAAGACCACCTTCACCTGAAAGACTTTGTCTGTTCAACATCTAGCATGTGACCAGCAGGTCAAGAGAGCTATGTCTGCCCCTCAGCCCTAGTGAAACCCAACCTGGAGCACTGCATCCAGCTCTGGAAGCCCAAATGTAGGAAGGATGTGGACCTGTAGGAGTGAGTCCAGAGGAGGGTCAGGAACATGAGCAGAGGTCTGCAGCACCTCTCCTGTGAGGACTGCCTGAGAGAGTTGGGATTGCTCAAACTGGAGAAGAGACTTTATGGCATCTTTACAGTACCTGAAGGGGGCCTGCTAGAGAGCTGGAGAGGGACTTTTTACATGTAGTGATAGTACAAGGGGGAATGGCTTCAAACTGACAGCAGGCAGGTTTAGATTAGATATTAGGAAAAAATTCTTTACTGTGAGGGTGACAAGGCACTGGAACAGGTTGTTCTGAGAAGCTGTGGATGGCCCATCCCTGGCAGTGACCAAAGCCAGGATGGATAGGGCTTTGATCCAACGGGTCTGGTGGAGGTCATCCATGTCCATGACAAGGATGTTGGAACTAAATGACCTTTAAGGTTCCTTCCAACCCAAACCATACTATGACTCTCTGATTCTGTTTGTTTGATCAAACAGCATGTAGGAAAGTCCAGATGTAGCTACCAAAGAAAGCAGCCAGTTCACAGCTCCTGTCTGCATATATTTAATCAAATCTTCAAACACTGCATCCTGGACTTTCCCATTATTTAAAATGCTTCATTTCATTAAGCACATAGTTGAGCCTCAGTCATCACCAGCAGTATGTGTTCACCTCAAACATGTGTCTTCAATTGCTGTGCTTGGCCACTTCCAGCCTCCATATCCCCAGTGCACAATACTGCAGGCATCTTGCACAGAACTCTCATTTTTCTGACAAGGTCTCAGTCATTAGCCTGTTATCTGCCTGCTCACCAGTTGCACTCCTGACAGTCACGCTCCATTACCTCATCCATACTGCGGTAATAATTAGCCTTCCTGTTTACAGGCATGAACAGCATTGCTACAACATTTATACATCTCAAGAAGAATTCCAGGCAAGTAAAACCAGAATATATCCCAACCTAATCCACAAGCAAGAATACAATAATGAGTTGACATCTTGTATTGGATAATGCACCTCTATCAGCAAAGATAACAACACTGCCTTTGCTTTGATTGTGTTCCACATTCACTACATGATCCTAAGGAAACACATTTATTGACTTATTTATAAAAATATCTGCTTTTACATGAGTTGAATTTTCCTTTTGTTTTCTTCACTGTGTTCCAACAGCTCTGTATCAGAATACAGAACTTGAAAGAGCATCCTGAAGGATGGTTGTATCCAGTCCCCTCCTCTTGCAGGCACAGCCTCATACTATGCCTTTCACAAAGTATTATCCACCTCAGCCTTAGACATGGATTTTTCCCCCACTACTGGGGGGGGGGGGGGCTTTCAAAGAAATCTGGCTCAGAACCTCATGCCTCTGATGGTTGGGAATACAATTTTCATCTTCACTTTATGTATGGCTTTTTAATAACCATTTGTTCACCTGCCTCTGTTGTCACTTCTCTCAGATTTGTCCTTCTTGTTGGGAACTTAACATTCGTGATTATAGACATGCTAATGTTCCAACATGTTTTTATTTTGTTTGGCTAAAGAAACAATGGTGTTTTATGGCATTGTTTAAGAAAAAAATGTCATTTATACCCTCTATGTTGGCATCAGGCTCCTTATTCCACTCGTGACCCTGTCTGTGACTGTCCCATGTCCCAGTATGACTTTGTCTTCCCAGAGGAAAGAATGTTTCCACATTTGTCCTGATAATATCTTGAAGAGTTTTGTCACACGATCCAAGCTCCTTCCCTGTCTTTGTTGAAAAGCTACCCCTGAAATTGGATTACTTATCACAATTCCTCTTTATTTTTTCCCAGCTGACTTCACCTTTTTCAGGCCACCATACCACAGCTGAACTGTCTAAATATTCACCATGAGATCCTGGTTTTCAGGGATCATTAGCAAAACCCTGCTGAACTTACAGAAGGGAAACAATTTTACATTCTGAAGTTTGATCAGTGGCTTCAGCTTCCTCCCACCACTCAGACCATGGCACACAAAGAATAACCTTCTGTAATCATGCACAAAACCACAGCAAGTTGAGGACATAAACATTAATTCATCCTTGCACCCCATTCACCTCCCTCAGCTCTTACATGTTTGAAAGACTTTTTGAAATCATTTCACCTTCAGTTGGTAAAAAAAAACCTGCGGTGTAAAACAGATGAAAGCTTCAGTCAAGAAACACTGGTGGGTGTTTAAGCTTGTGCTTCTTCCCCACAGGAAAACACAATTAAAGCTGATCTGTTTGCTTCTGAATTACACTTCCATAAGAATCCCCTTGGAAATTTCATTGCAGAAACAGTGCCACAGAAAACATAAACCAGAATTTTCTTCCTCTGGCAAATTTCATTTAATGAAGATTCTCTACTCCCCGTATCTTAAGAAATTCCTTCAGTTTTCACTTGCCCTTAATGATACTTGAATAAAACCAGTAATTTGGCTTTCAAGCAAACAGCCTGTGTGAGCCGTTAGACTGCAGCAAATTGGCCTTTCTAAAAACCCCAATACCCACAGTAGGTTTTATCACCAATTAAATAAAGTACTTGAGCCATAACTGGACATTTAGCTTGGAAAAAACAGTGCCTTTGCCAGCACTGTGAGAAGAAATAAAAGGGAGACCTCAGATTTGTGCAGCAGTTTCCTTGACTATTGACTAGAAATCATGACAGAGAGGGAAAGATTACAGGTCCATCTGTGTTAGCCTTTTAGTTCAGATCAAGAGTGCCCTTTTGAAGTGAACCTCCCAATTTTTCCCTTTTACCACATTTTGGTTCACATGGCTGAGCAGTCCTGTAGAATACAAACCGGATGTCTTTCAAATAAAACTTACCTGTAAGAAGCTTTCCACAACTGTCCGTAGGGCGCTCCAGTCACTGACAGAGGTGGATCCTTCGGGATGAGACTAATCCAGAGCATATCCCCCTGAAATGTGCATCTTTCCTGCTGAGTCTGCAGTGTCAGCTCTTTTGCTCTGCAGATCCACCACTACTATTGCACTGTACTTACTGATGCAGGTGGACAGCCCAGGTCAACCCAGATGTCTCGCTTCTCAAGCATTTCCTTCCACTGCTTAGCTTCATTGCTCTGAACTTTCAGAAATCTCAGGGCTGGAATTCAGCTATGCCTCAAAATGTTTAGGTTTTTCTTCAAACGAATCTGTGCCTATTAAGGCAGCAAAACAGGACTAAAAGTACTGTATGTATTTACCCACTTGCCAGAAATGTGGCATTTCTGCTGGATGTAACATGAAGCAGACACTTCTGAAGTTTCAGCGATTCTCCTTGCGCACCTGGAAAAGGAACAAACACAAAGCAATAAGCCAGAAATAACTAACATCCCTTAATCTGTTTGGCTAGAAAGAATCATAACACACAGTGAAGTTGGAGATGCATAAGCCTGCTCATCTTCTGGTCCCAGCTGCAAAAAATATGGACATGCAGTGCTTAAGATCAGCCTGAAGCCTTCAAAGGCTGAGAAAACTTTGTGTATTCAAGTCAGCCAAGTCCCTTACGGACATCTCTGAGCACCCATTTGGCTTGTGCTGTGCTACCTTTTGTACCACAAGGCTCAGAGGGATGAATGTACATTCTGGTGGGTGTAACACCACAGCAGGGACATTTCTATCAGAGCTGTTTCTGGGGTGAACCACTGCAGCAGCTCAGAAGTGTACAGCAAAAAGCAACAGCTGGACACAAGACATATAGCCTAAGAAGCCTTACAAGAAAGACTCAGAAAGGCAGCATTATAAGGCACTTTTAATACCACCAATGTGCCAAACTCAAAGCAGAAGGGCTTACTCATTTAAGCAAGGGAATACAAATATAACCACATATAAGCAGCTCACCACTATTATTTCATCCCATCCTGTCACACACACAGAGAGAAACTAGAGCTACATGCATCTATCCCCTGCCAAGAACAGTCTCTAAGGAGAGATTACCATGTGTTATCATCCTGAAATGCATTAATTTGATCAAGGGATCAACTTCTGGCCAACTTCTTTAGCAAATTTCAACCTCATTTGCTGTCAGTATATTATCTACAAACATCTATAAATCCCAAACTACTGATGGCTCTGTAACTCTTGATAACATTAGCGCTGCAGGCAGGGTCCTGAGGGTATGAACAGCCCTTTTCGTCCCCTTCTGACCTATCCTGGAGACACTCCTACCTCTGCCTATGGCCCAGGACCCCATTTTACCCCATGTCCAAATGTGTAGCACTGCCAGTCTTCAGCTCCACACAGCCCTGAACTGCCTGGCCATGGAATCTGCTAATCCTGTCCCCAACATGTGGTGTGGGCTGATGTCCCAGACTGGGCTCAGGGATTTGCTCCAGATGCTTCATACAGATGACTTCTGTTCCCTCTCAGCCCTCCATGAGGACCACTGCTACAAATGCATTTGCTAATACATCTTTGCAAGATTACTTGCACAGCAGGGACAGGTGTCCTTTAGTGCGGCATGTGATCAGCTTTCTTAAAAGAGCTCCATTAAGAATAAATGAACAAATTTATTTACGAAGCATTGAAATTGCAAAGGAAAACATGATGAGTAAAATTCAGGGCAGTGAGCCAAATCAAATATCATCCAGCTGAAAATAAATATCTAAAAAAAATGAAGAAAATAAAATGTCTTGTTCACATCTCAGAAGCCACTGTATAAGGACAAGGAAGAGAAGAAAGCTTCCCACAAATGAAATTTGAATGACAGTCTGAGAAACCTGTAGACAACTGGATACTTCTATTCTCCCTGTTCAGCCTGAGCAACCTGGAAACAGTCTAACTGTCCAAGAAGCGCTGCCAAACATTGAGAATTAATTCCTTTTAAATTGTCACCCTAAATTCAACACACTGAATTTAGAAAGCACCCATCACCAAGTTCAAAAATCTTGGTTTTCATCTGAGAACTTAACAATAGTGACACATAGGGGACACAAGCAAAGTTAACATCTGGGTGGCAGAATCATTAATTCAGTGATTTTTTTTTTAATGGATGCCTAACCTTTTTTCTACTAACATGACATGAGGGTTGCCATGTGCAATTCCAGGATTTGGTGAGACTCAGGCAGGGACACCAAGTAATGTTACTAAGAAGATGGCTCAGTAAAGGTTGTAAATCTGTATTTATTTGGAATAAAAGGCAGGGTGTCTCTCAGAGAGCTGCATGTGAGTTTTGTGACAAAGCAAAGATATCTACACAGACTGCAGTAGGATGAACTCCAAGAAGAGATATAGCTTAGGATAAAATTATCAAGTACGGTAAGTGGTGAAACAGATGAACACATTAAAAGACTTTTTGGGAATCTAAGCTCAGCTGGGAGCTGTATTTAATTCCCTTCTATAATTTATATTTAGCCAATGTTCTTCACAATTCTGCTGATGTAATTAGTGCATGCTTTTAGAGAAAAAATTATTGAAGAAGCCTTGAGAAGACATTTCTAAACATCTGAGTATCAAAGCAACAGTGAAAGAAACAAGGGGACTTTTCCCATGCTGAGTCTGCAACCTGAGCACAGAGGTAGCCAAGTGCCCATGGACAGCTCGGAATTATTGGGAGACACCATCTTCAATGTGTCCCTTGGCTTTCTTTTCCACCACCACCCCTCCCCTCTTGTTTTTCTTAGGTTGTTCCTATCAGTAACCCCAAAGAATATATCTGTCAGCTTGTTCAGAAGGTGAAAACATAAGCTCTCCTCTGAACTGCCAACCAGGAGGATTATAGTAGCCAGAAAAGAGTTTTTAATGGAAAGAGGAGAAACATTCCACAAAAGAGATGTCTCCAAATTGATAATGTCTGCAAAAAAACCATAAAAGAAAGAAAGTTAGCTTAAACCAGAACTAGTATCCTATGGAAAGAATAACAGTCTCTGTTTTAACAATTCCATGCAATCACAGAATTGCAAAATATTCTGAGCTGCAAGGGACCTGTAAGGATTATCAATATCCAGCTTTGGCCCACCACAGAACAGCCCATGTGCCAAAACATCACACCACGTGCCTGAGAGTGTTGTCCAAATGCTTCTTTAACTCTTTCAGGCTTGGTGCTATGACCACCTCCCTGGGGAGCCTGTGCCAGTGCCCAACACCCTCTGGGTCAAAAACCTTTTCCTGTTGTCTAACCTAAAACTCCCCTGTTTTTAGGCCATTCCATCAAGTCCTATCACTGGCCCTGACAGTGAAGAGATCAGTGCCTGCCCCTCTACTTCCCCTCATGAGGAAGCTGCTGACTGCTATGAGGTCTCCCCTCAGTCTCCTCCAGGCTGAACAGGCCAAGTTCCCTGTATAGTTTCCCCTCAAGGCCCTTCTCCCTTCACTGCAGTCTCTGCAAAACCATTCCCAACTGAATAAGGATCAGGCAAACATGACTGGAGAAAAATTTCTTTTCCTACGACCCTTTTTCTTCTTTGTCCAACCTCAAAGCCAACACACAAGAGTGCAGAGACCCGCAGAGCCCCCATCAGCCTGGCCTCCTCCTGTCTTGGATGAGGAGGGAACAGGTGTGGTATTCACATTCTCTGAACAGAGAGAGACATAATTCTCTCTCCCAGGATTTTTCCTGGGGAAGGCAATGAGAAGCTCAGAGAAGAAGAGAAAACAATTCTTATCTCTATTCGCTACGCCTGTTGTTTGGCACATGTGGAATGTGTTATGGAGATTATTTACTGAGAGAGATTTTTTAATTGGACACTGGTGAGGGTTGTTTGGATTGATTGGCCAATTATGTCAAAGCTGTGTCATGACTGTTGGAGACATTAACGAGTTTTTCTTTAATATCTCTTTAGTATAGTTTTAATACATGGTATTAATGTAACATAACATAGCTTAATAAAGCAATTGTTCAGCCTTTGGAAATCATGGAGTCAGAGCACGTTATTCCCTGGCTGGGGGTGCTTTTCTAAGATAAACAAGGTTCACACCAGTGCCTTCTTCCTTTGCCTGCCCTTTGGCAGTGAGAGAGCAGTGATGCTGTCTTGCCCCAAGAGGCTCCTAAAGCAAGTTCCAGTCAGCTCTGCTGTTCCTATGGGGCCCATCCTGTGGGCTCTGAGTGTCCATGAGTTGTACAAACCAATACTCAGGAAGAAGTCTGCCATCCAAGAAGAGTCCTTTTCCTACGGTGTTCAGTGCATTGACATTCACACCAAATTTTACAAGTAATTACAGATACAAATAATTAATTTACAGAAGATGAAACCACTCACCCAAGGCAAAGTGCCACCAATCCCATACCTAAGCTTTGGGTAAGTAAGTGAAAAGAAATAGTTTTTCAGGGATTAACAATCAGATTTTACATGTTTGATTCATAATTTTTTTAAACTCATTTTGAGGACAGCTCTTCAAAATATATATCTCAGTCTTAGTCACAAGCCCCTGAAATGAATGTGACAAGAGAGTGAGAGTGTTTGCTCTTCCTTTTCAAAGTGTTATTAACAATGAAATAAAATCCACAAAGATTTAATGTGCCAAACACAACACACTCCAAGAACAGAGTTGTATAAAAGTCTAAAATTTAAACATGAAGTTACCTTGGGCAATAATCATAGCTAAGATATTTTATAGAGAGCCATTCTTGTGTTCTCTGCATTCAAGAATAAATTACTTCAGCAGAAGTTATATGAACAAGGATATACACTGAGGTATACAAGTTACTTGTTCATATCCTGCATAATCACTTATTCCCATCTCATAACCCAGTCCAAAAACTCAATAAAGTAAGAGAAAGAAGGACTGATAGTACAATTTTGCAGACAGCCAACAAAGTACTGCACTTAGGGTTCATTTTCAGTCGTAGTGGTGGTCATTCCACAATGAAACTATATTAAGAGAAGTATAGAAAGTTTTTGCTTCAGGCTTGCCTTCACTGCTGTATCAACACCAGGAACAATCCTGTCATTGCTGCCACAGGAATACCAACTCCTGCCCACACACAGAGATCTCAAATCTCCATTTAAACCATATCACAAATCCTTCAGACAGGCAGGGGAAAAGCAAACTGATAAACTTGCAGGATAGAGCCACAGGCTGCGGCTTTTCTTAGATTAATTAATCAGCTGTTAACAAGTATTCTGTCTTGCAAACATTCCTTCAGCCATTCTGAAGCCCTTCTTTCTCAAGTCAGAGTACATTAATGCAGAACCAGATCCTGAGTACTGCAGTCAGGCAAGCCCTGTTCTGCATATCACCAAATGAAGGGACTACAAGAACAGCTCATCTTGAATGAGATGGAAAACCATCATAAAGTACCTGTTCCTACTCCATGCTCTGGTAAATGCACCTGACTAAAACACAGATAACCAGTTTGTTATTCTTTCTGCTAAAAGAGCATTTTTAAGTTAATAAGGAAGACTTAAAGACAAGTCTTTATGCTTCCAGCAGCAAAGGAAGAAAAGTCAATATATGCAAATGCAGGGTTTAAATCTGTCATATTAACTCAAGCTTTTAAATATTAATCTACCTCAGTGTTTTAGTAGTACAGTTGTCTTCTTTATCCTCAAATAGCTATTTATGAGTCAGTATGTTACCAAGGGATACCATCCAAAGAAGTGTTTCAAGGAGGTGAATGTGTTGTTGGATCCTAATCTTGATTACTAGTGATGTGTTTCTGTGAGACTGCATTTATTCATGGCAGGAATAGCTGGTTTGCACTCCTCTGACAGTTTCATCTGCTGGCCTGAAGGAAGGATAATCCCTGTAGCAAATTAAAAGTGATAAAGATTGATGAAAAGATATTATAAGGGCAAAGAAAACTTCATGTAGGTATGATCTACATTTACCACCCATCAGAGACCCAGGAAACATGAGCTGAAGGCTGACCCCACATCTGCAATAGCAAGGAATGTGACCCATGGGGGTGGACCTGTAGAGTGAAACATTTGATGCTGAGGACCTGATTTGCCAACTCTGCTGTGCTTGGTTTTACTTTCAGACTATTTCTAGTCTGGCCTCTTGGCCAGGATGCCCGTTTTGGCTGAAGTGCTGCACTTCAGCACATATTCAACCTTCATTTCCTCTTGAAACAACACAGCTCATGAGTTCTAAGGGCCACCCCATGGTACAAAATTAGGTGCAGGAAGTGTGGGAAACCAGGAGGTTCATTTAAAACTTCACTGTGATCCAAAAAGAAATCATTAATCTAAGTGGGCCCTTACTGCCTAATTGATGCTAGCAAGATGCAGCTTTAGTCCATGATACACAGTGTGCAAGGGAGAAGGGTACAGGAGAGAGAGGCTGGAATAGAGGAATCCACTCAGAAGTCTGGCCAACTTGGAAATCTTTCTGCCAAGAACTGAAGAACTAATCAAACAGGTCATAATGGCATCATATATCTTTTCTTCTACTGAGCTGCCCAACTTTTTTTTCTTGTCATTTATTACATTGACTACTAGTTGTGCTTTTTATAGAAAAATCACACTCGATATTGAGCATTTCAAGACTGTTGGGATACAGATGGGAGGGAATAAGATTACTTTCAATAATCCCACTAAAGGAAAGAGGCATCTAATTCTCCACCAGAAATAAGAGCCTTTAAATTAAAAGATGTCATTGGAGCTAGAGGAAAAGGACACAAAATGGCAACGAGTAAACAGTCTGGAAAAAATGAGAGATTTATAATCATGGGAGAACTGGAAGTGTAGAACTAGTTTCCAGCAGAATCCAGGATACATTTTTCAGGTGAAATTCAATAATTTGCTAAAGGAAACTGCCAGATATCATCGTCTACAATGCTGGACTGCCATCATAAAGTCCCTCCTAGTTCCATAAGAACTGCATCAAAGCCCAAAACCAGCAAAGAACATGAGGGATAACTCACCCCCATGCAAAAGAAAGTGATCTTTCTGCTCTCAAAGTGGGAGAGTGGTGGGTTTGCATCTTGTCTGGATGAGTACTATGGACAGTCAAAGCACCGCATTAGACAGAACACTTCACATCTCAGAAGTCATTGCCTGCCCCCTTCTTTGGCATACAGCTAGATGTTCATGGGCTTAGCTCCAATTTTGGCTATAGATCTCTTGCTAAAGAGTTTATTGCTCCAGCTTGCCAAGAAGCAGAATACTGTCTTTGGGAATGACACTACTATCTTGGGAACATGCAAATGCCTCTCCTTGTAAACTGTAAACTGCCACATATCTGTTAAGATTTAGACCAGACTCCCCATAATGTCAGTACCTACCAGATCAACAACCTGCTCTATCTCACAGGCCTTTCAAGCAATATTGCCTGAAGATTTTCTCAGCTCCAATGTCCTATTTGCTTCCAAATGCCCACAGCCTCAGACTTTACCTCTACAGAAAGCTACCAACTATTGCTTATGGATATACAAAAATCCCCAGCCCTTCACTAATGATATGTTACAGTGTTCCTATGGAAATGGAAAGAGATCTGTCCTCATGCTTGGAATTAAAGAGATGCACCGGACTGTTGTTATGGAAATGTTTTGCATTTTTTGTAAATGCCAATTATATGAAAACAAAAACCAGGCTGAAAAAGCATAAAAGGTATTTTCTGCACTGAAATATTTCAAAGGGGTATATTGACAGTCCCTCTGAAATAATAGACAAAAGAAAAAAAAGCAAATCAGGAATAGCTAATTGCTAGGTTTGGTCTGAAGTAAATGTCAAAAAGGAATCAAAACACAAAAGGCATCAGCTATGACCATCATAAGCTTTTACTCTTGCTATCTTCCTTTTCAAAACATTGGTCTTTATTAACTTGGTTTAATTCAGTTGTTACATACATACACACTCTGGCACACAGAACCATGATTTCTGTGCTTTTGTCAAGATAGAAAATTGTAAACAATATGTTAATATTACTCAGTTTATTTCATACAAAATCAAATATTTTCACTAATGACAGGAGGGTCTTGCACTGTTTTTCAGGGGCACAGTAGTGCAGGCTGTGAAGAATGCAATTTTGATACATCGTATTGCAATGCTTTTATTTAAAAAGAGCTGTAGCTCTTCTGCTTTCATTTCTATCTTTGCTTATAGATAAAACTATTCACTGACTCCTGCACAAATTCTTTTAACTAGTCTGAAAACACACATCTTTTAAAACTAAAAGGCTATTTGATCCAAATCTTCACCAAACTCCATACTGGCACACGCAGTGCTAATGCACCAATACCACAGCCCTTGCCAGCCCTTTGCAAGCACATCTTGCACCCATGGCAACCTCATGACTAAGTAATTAAATGTAGTAATACAATATTACAGTCACTATTTTAGGGAAAAAGATTTTTTTTTAGATCAAAGTGCGGCAGGCAGCTTCAGAGTCATATCAAAATTAAGTCAGTAATGAAAGAAATCATCACCATCATGATTTTGATCTCATTAATTACCATGGCCAACCTGATCTTTGTAACAATTTCTGGTTTTATTCAACTACATATTGATGTTTGTCTAAGTTTGGGATATCAGTACTTTCCTTTTCAGTATCCTCCTCTTCCAAAAGAATTAGGATCAAATCAAAGCACACATTTCCTGGGTAGGTTCATGCTTTAATATTTTACCAGCACAGTTTGCTTTTAACCACCTTTCCTCCCCACCTCCATCACTGCTTTTCATTTATCATTCAAAAAAACACCACACTTTTGAGAAGCCATAGAATTTAATGGCATCATTATCAGCACAGCTTTCTTCTAGCATTAAAATTCATATTTACACTGGTAAATATGCGAGGGAGCACATAGGGGTGAAGAAAGGATGTGCGCATATCTCTGTGTGTGTGAGAGTGTAAAATGAACCATGAGGATGGGTGAGCACAGGCCAACTTCTCACAGTCCCTGCTTGTGGGGACATCCAGACCTTCCTGGCCTCTTTGGCTGATGATGTGCCTGTTTCACTGACTATTTTTACCACATGAAGGTGACTCTTTGCAAGCAGCTTCATGTACCAGGAGATCTCAAAACAGCTCCCAAGGGAGGTGATGTTGGACCAGCAAAGAGTATCTGTGATCAGGCAGAACCCTGGTTCCCCTGGGTCCAAGTCTATGCCCCATGTGCTGCAACATGTTACCAAGAGTCCCCTTCAGGCCACTGAAAAGAGATTCTTCCAATTTGTGCTCCGCCTCTCCTCAGACAGCAGCACAAAAGTAGCACCACAAAAGTACTGCGGCTCCCTGCAGCACTCACAGAACTCTCATGTATTATGACACACGTACCCCTTCCTCCTCCCCCACATTTTGCAGTTGCATGGCTTCAGGCCATAACTGTTTATTCTTCTGAGGAGCTGGAAAACACTATCATTTTCCAGTTTGGCTACTCAGCATTGGATGCCATCAGCCCACCAAAATGTTAAAGGCATCAGTACAGTCTGCAGATTGTTTTAATGGCAAATCAGTCTTGTAATGCTTAAATAATGAAGTCTCATTTTCAATAGTGACATTGTAGCAGATTTGTAAAGGCCCTCTAGTGCTTTAGCCCTCACACATATTCCTATTAGACATCTTTGAAATAAGGAGGCACAATAGTCTCATTAAAAATAATTGGAGCTGAGCATACAGCTACTTTGGAAAATTCTTCCAAGTACCTACCTGTATCTTTAAGCATCTAAATACTTTTAAAATCTGGGCTGAAGGGAATACAAGTCATTAGCATTTCCTGCCAAGCACCAGTTTTATTTTTTAATTAAAGTGATGCTATTTCTGTTGATCCCGTTGGTCCTTTCAGTGACCAAATGCCAGAAACAGCAAATTCTAAATTAGTGCTGTAAAGGTGCAATGGAGCAGCACCAAAAACTTGTTTAATGAAACCTTGCCCCTTCTCAATGCCCTTGGGGCATGCAGCAATCAGCAAAGAAGGCAGAGAGGTCATACTTTTCTTCCTATCTAATTACCCTGCCTGCCGTAGCCCTGCAGTATTCTGGGGATGTCATTCAAACCCTAAGACATGGTTCAGAACTTTATAATCTGCTGGTGGTCTACTTGGGATGTCTGCAGTGGCACAGATTGCCTGGTCTCCACTGCTGTATGGTACCCATGTATCTAATTATCAGCACTGATACATATCTTCAGGTTTTGGATCAAATCAAAGATGACTTGAGAAAGGTGGTTTACTTCTAATTCACCTAAGTTCAATTACACCAACATACACAGCCTTGACAAAGGAAAAAGAAAGTATTTGTCAGCGGGCATAATGGTATTTATTTCTGATGAACAACAAATACCATGCTGCCAGAAAGTTTCAGTGGGGCTGCTTGTAACACCTCAGTGTTGGTAAGACACCTTGTCCCCAGGACTGTACCAATTTCTAGAGGCCCATTTTTCTAGGCTGACCCAGAAGGAGGCAAATAGTGCACAATGCTTGTAGTGCCTTATTTTAAAAGACCCTGAGTACAAATTCATCAGGAGAAAGAAATGCTAATAAGTGACTCACATTGCTTAGAAAGGGAAGTTTTAATCTTTGTTTAAGAAGGAGCCAAGAACTCAGTTGGCAGTGCTGCTGCCCGTGGTAGCTGCTGTCCTGGGAATGCAATGTACAGCCTCTCACAGTACTTCCAGCTATGCCAGAATGGCCTATAGGCACTGTAAATTTTTAGGGAGCTGGTCTTGGAAGAACATCAGCTTAGCTTCTCTCACTATTGCCAAAGAGACATCCTTCTCCTCCCTGCCCTTGACATCAAAGAACACTACCACTTTTCATAACCAAAGAGTTCAGCACCACACACTTCCCTGTGGCTCAAAAGCTCAGCAAATACAAGTACAGATGACATAAATGGCCACACTATTTTTTTCTTCAGAACAGTAACCACCAACACACTGCTGTGATGGTTTGGTGCACATATCCAGATTAAAGCTTTGTCACTGCAGAATTGTTGATCATCTAGTTGGCAAGGAATCAGTCCACTGAGTTCTGCCTATAAGCATTAAGTGCCTCCAATATTTGCACAGCTCTACAATGTCAAACAAAAAGCTTTAAGACTGAACTGTTAAAATTCACCTGAGCCTTTTGAAATGGATTTGCTAATAAGTAGGCTCAGATATGTTCTCTGAACTTTCCAATCAACTTAATCTTGCAGTGAGACATATTTAAAACTAACCTGGATATCTGTTTTTTCATTCCAGTTTTCTTACCTTTGCTGTAAATATCCTTCCTCTGCTAGGTAATGAATTTTGCAGGCTCAGCTTGCTGTAATCAGTAAAGCATATGCCACAGTGTAAGCTGCAATACAAAACAAAGCACAAACTCAATATATTCAGGGAAAAAACCAAATACATAAAATGAACATATGCTTCCTTTCAAAGATTTAGGAGCTTACTTGACTATTTCTGAATTTACTTTGGCTTTTAAAAACAACCCACCCAAGACATTCCAGTGCACACAGCTCATGGCCTTCAGAGAGTCCAAATTCACACCTTGGGGAGGGATGGATAAACTAAACTATCTCCCATTAATAAGTGGGAGACCAACATATAGACAGATTAATTATTCTTGTGCTGCATATTGGGAACTGAGAACATTATGCTACTACTTCTTACTCACCTGCACTTCTGCTCCTACAGATTTCCTGCTGACCAACACATAAAAACTCCCAAGTGTCTTTTTTTACCCCACTGCTCTCCTGACTTGACCCCTTCTATGGCTAACACTCTCGCTTTATCAGTGCCAGGCATGTCTGCAGTGTTCCTGTTAAAAGCAAATTATTCCCAAAGCAACTTTTTCTCCAATAGTTTAGATTGAAATTTGTGGCCTCATGGAGTGGAGATCTGCTGATTTGACTGCACTACTTCTTGTGTCTTCACAGTCAAGGCATTTGTGCATTGAGATGAAATTACCTCAAGAGACCTGTAAAATAGCCTATCAGATTTACTATTTCTGTCTTTTATGTTTTGTTGTTTAGTATTTTCTCAGCCTCAAACAATCGATCCCCTTTCTTGCAGGCATCCCAGTAAGGAAATCCAATCCTTACACTGTATTAAAGTAGCACTTTAACATATCAGTATTGCCTGGAATTGCTTTTATTGCACAATAACAAATCTTCTGGAAAAACTAAAATCTTGCCCAGCAGATTTATCATCTCTAGTGTCTGTGTTTGAAACTACAAGCAGTGTTGAAGTGTATCAGCATAAAAATACAGTGATAAAAATTAAATGCTATTATCTCCAATGAGATAAGAAGAGGGCAAGGCTAAAGAGCTCTGACATGCAAGTATTTTTGTGATGCTGTTGCTGATGTGTTCATACAAATTGTTATATTGATTGCACTGATGAATGTAGTGGTGCAAGTTCAGGGGAAACCTGAACTGAAAATCTTAAACATCCTTTTGTTCTATCACTCTGATGTAGAGTTTATATTTCCACTAATGTGGTAAACAAAATAGCTTCCCTTGTTCCTCTTTTGCTTTCAGCTCTGACAGATCTATCCTAACAGGTTTTATTTGGGGACTGAAGGAACTGAGCATCACAATTTCCAATTTCTGAAGAGCAGAACAAACATCCATCCTGCTAATGCTATCCTGATAGGAAATGCAACCTCCAGACTAAAAAAAAACCCCAAGTTTTCAGAAAAGAGAAAGTTTTATAGAAAATTTTCCCCCCTCTTGTTGAATGTGTTGGATCACCTTGGAAATTGCCTTTCTCTGCCTATCGAAGGGAGAGAGTCTAGATGAAAACTCAGTCTGGATACCCAGCTTTCAAACGCTCAGCTGAAGAATATTAGTCTGTTCCTTCGACTCACAGCAACTTGTTCCTGCCAGAAGGCTAAAGAAAGGAATAGCCACTGGGCTACTCTCAGCTGCAGTGCTGGAAAAACTATGCATGGAACTATGTACTAGAAGGAAAGCAATTGACACCTTGGTTGTTCCCTGTTTATTCTGTGGAAATACAGAGAGGGGAAAAGAAAACAAAAATATGGTGATCTTCTAAGCTGGAGAAGGAGCAGATATTTTCTTGTTGTTAAAAGGAGAACATGAAGTAAAGAGACTGCTGAAATGACAGGAGCATCATGACAACATGCAAACAGGGTTCATAAAAATACCCATTTGAAACCCTAAAAACTAAATTTAAATATTAAATACGCGCACTTTTCTGTTAATCTTTTCTTTCACCTGAAATAAGGCAGCTGTTTCACTGAAGCAAATCATCTGCCGAAGGAAACACTGTGGAAGCCCTCTCCCAAACCGCAGGTTTAAAAACAAAAAGAAAAAAAGAGCTGATGTGTAGCTGAAGTCTCTGATTACAGGTATGCTTCCTACTTTGAAGCAGCCATGGAAATCCAAGTGCTAAGCCCAGACACAAAGGCTGTCAGGATCCCTGAACTGCTCTGACAGCACAACCCCTATTCCCCCATGCATACAGCAAGAACAACTGCCACCAGAGAAGAGCTCTGCTGAAAAAAGCACTGAATTGACTGCCTCACTCACCTCCTCCTGTGATTTTAATTTCACATTTTCACAAATTAAGAAGAATCCTCTTGATTTCAGCAGGGACCAGATGAAGCCCATCCACGAGAGCAGTATCTGAGTGTTAAACATCTGCCTTTCCCAAGTCGGCCTGATAAAATATCAAAGAGCATACGGACCATTTATTCAAGTAAAGAGTGTTTCTTTGGTTACAGATGTTGCAGCTGCCTCGAGACTACCTAGAAATTAAGTGTTCAGAATTTGGATGACTTTAATTGGCCCTGCAGAAAGGAAATGTGTAATCTACCACCATGACCATGAATGGGAGAATTCAAGAAATAACAATTTACATGGGCTGCAGCTGCAGACATAAAAGAATGAGTGTATGTACAACACATGCGTATTCCTACAACAAACAAACACTTGGGCTTCACATTTGAAGCCTTTAACTCTGTGAAGACACAGAAGAAGATGAAAGTGATGTCAAAACACCTTAGCTCAAATTGCTGCAGCTACTTAAATTGATTTCAAGGGTCTGTTAAGCTTGTTCTGAAATGACCTAATAATACATTGCATACCTAAAAATCACAGCTGAAAATGGGACATCTCTTTCTCCTGATGAACATGGAACCACTCCAGGGCACTGAGCTATGTTTAAAAGCTCCTGTGAACTTTCAGAAGAGCTTTGAAGCAAAAATAGACAGGGAAGAGCAGGACAAGAGCTCCCAGGGACCATGGAACAGAAGGGCTGTGGACAAGTTTGCTCCACAGTTTTGTTTCCTTTTGGAGGTTCAGTGTTTCTGAGCTTTTTGGCAGGTGGACATTTTAGTGAAATTATCTTTGTGCCACAATAAAAAAAGGCAGGGGTGAGTTAACATAACCCTACATATGTTCAGGAGCAAGAACTCTGCCAACTGTGATTTGGATGAGATAAAATTGGTAGTACTGCTAAACTCTCATTTTTTTAATTCTCTTGGGGTTTTTTTTTCCCATAAAATTTGAGCTCTGGAAAGTGTGAACAATAGAAAATGGTAAAATCTTGGAGAGGAGTGCAGTTGTAGTCTTTGGTTCAGGTAATGATTTTAGGTCTCATTTTCAGACTTCAAGTTTTTTCATAATTTTTTAAAATAGGCATTTTGCTTCTTCTGTGACTAAGACTTCCACATAATAACATGAATTAAGCTGCTAGAAATTTAAAAATAGCACCATGAAATATTACACCAAATACCACAGGAATAAAGATTTTTAAAAAGAGACAACCACAGATTGCACTGCTTGGATTCCTGAAACAGCACTGCTACTGCAACAGGAGAGCCCGCTGCCCTTCAGTCCCCAGTCCCAGCTGAGTAGAGAATCTTCTTCGTAAGAATGCACCAGATGAAATTTCCTCTTCAAAAGAAATGTTTCTGCTGGATATTACCAACCTTTTCATCACTGATCCACTGGGAAAAACTGTTTAATTAAGTTACTGTGCCTGCCTCTGAATAGTTATCTAGTCATAGAAGGATACTAAGATTGCATTATAATTAGATGCCACAAAATTCTTTTTCCTGAAACCAAAACCTTCTGGCAGTTCTAGATCTTAAAATTAGTTTTACAAAAGAGTTTTAGAACATCCATATTTGAGTTAGACTGTTCAACACACGAAACTGACTCATCAAATAAATTTAATGTAAAAGTTAATGAAATGTGGCACCTTTATCTTGTTCACATAGAAGCCAATGCAATAAAGTTATTTAAAACCAGCCTGAATATATGGCAGTTTAGGACTGATCTTTCCAGCAATAATAATTATGTTATTATTGCACCTATGCAAACTGTTGGACTTCAACAGAGTTAAATTATTCTATGACTTGGCCATGTAATTCCTTTCCAGAATCTCCTAATACAGAATTCTGCTTTCATATTGCCTTGATCATTCCTAATCAGTGATTGCAACCTGAATTTCTTTCCTGCTAGGATTCAAGGTCCAGAGCAATAACACTGAGCACAGGCAGGTATGCAAAACACGTGAAATCCACCTGGGAGCTGAGCGTTTGACTCCTGTTAGTTCTTGTGCTTCCTCAGACATTCAGGGCTGCATTTCCTTCTTTTCAGAGTTCAAGGCAGAAGTTAATTTAGTAAGAAATCATGGCATTACATTGCCTACCTACTACAAGCTGGGGTAGTCCCAGGCTGCTCTGCCTTGCTCTGGGGTGAGCACCAGTGGCCACCTCGAGCAGCAGGGAGATGGCTGAAGGTGTAGAGAGACATTTCTGCCTTGCTGCTCATCACAGGCAACTTGTGCATGCTGCTGTGTCTCCATCACACTCCCTGGGTGATCCTACAGTGGCTATTGCTCAGCCAGGTGCCAAAGTTTCTCATATAATGTTTTCAGTTAAAGGTGATCCAAGAGGAGGGAGCCTCGTTCCTGCCATGTATTGCCCTGTGAGGTAGCAAAGGCTGTTTTCGCTTTCATGTCATCAGGAAAAGCATTCTGGAGGCAGAGCACAACCTTGCACATTAACGATGGTTCATGAGAATCCTGAACTGTGAAGTGTAAAAATCAAACACACATGCACCCAAAACCCTGCCTGCGCTTCAGGCTTCAAAAGGATGGACAGCACTTAGCCATTAATAGAGGAAGCTTCTCAGATTAAACTGCATTGTTTTTTTAAGAATTATCAAAAGAAGGAAATGACAGATAATAAACAGTTAAATGTTTCCAACTGTCTGATTGGTCTCCAGCATCCTTTCTTTGCACAACATTGTAGAGCCCAGTATTAGCAAACACTTCCAAACACCTGGAGACAGAGTCTTTCCTGCATCAAACCTGGAAACAGTAACCAACTCTGCTGACTTCTCATTTTCCCCCTGGTTCATTCTGCTCTTTTTTTCTGATTACCAAAGCCCCATTTGGCATTGATGCATTTTGCATGCACACAAAGTCCCGCTGGAGATGGAGGCATGTTCACTTAATTGAATCTGCCTGACAGATGTGATGCACTGAGATAATGAATATGCAGTTGACAGATGCCTATGCTATGTGCGTACACATATTAGGAAGCAGGGACACAGATTTCCTGTGATGGAAAACAGAGAGAGCTGCTCATTGGAGTTGAGCTAAGAGTTGTTGCAGATCTCTTTCATTTAAGAGAATGACATAGTTGGAGCCTAGGGAGAATTTAGGGTAAGTTCAAGACCACCAACTGAATGAATTGAGACTGTTTGACGCTGCTGCAGGAAAGGGCCTTTCCTTCCCACTCGGGCTACACAGCCCTCCTATCTGCCTTGCAGAGATTCAGTTGCTCACTGCATGCCCCCAGGCCAGGGCTCAGCAGGCAGCAGAGCTGGGACAGGGCTCCTTGTTGCCAAAAGAGAATGATGCTCCATCCACATTTTTGGCACATCATTTCCTGTTCCTGCCCATATGGTCCTGCTTCCCTGCTTCCTCCCCAGCTTCAGCTCTGGCACTCTTCAAGTCCTTCCAGGGACAAATCTATCTCTTCAAAATGGCATAGCTTTGCAATGTTATGGCACAGGGAACATGCCAGTCCGGCTGCAAGGATGGTGATCATTTTATTGTTTATTCTGTGCCAGTGAGCACTGGTGGGATGTTCTGCAATTCACACCACAGACAAGCGAACAGCAAGGAGAGGCTGACAGGGAGCATCATTACAGGTGATGGCAGCAACAGAATTTTGACTGGCAAGTGTCAAAACCAGCATTGCAGTCCCATATGTTGTTGTGCAAAATCAAATGCTGCAGAAAACAGGCTCAGGCAAGGACTACAGATGAAGGTAGTATTTTAAACATACCAGCAATGTAGTAAGGTCACCACTAGATTCATACTGATTTAAAAGTTTACATGAAAACTACCAAAGGGAGTGTGATTTATCACAGTATCTGGTAATGACTTCCCCACATGATTTTCAAAGAGTGGTGTTTTAATACTTGCTGTGCAAAAATTAGGTCCACAGACTGGCGGTCCCTACATCCTTTGGCTGTGTGTCAGTCTAGAATTTCCTCTGGGACTCTTCACAGGATTCAGAGCCTATGCCAATTGATTGTGCCAATGCCAAAGGCATGAGAAACTTGGAGCTTTTCCTGAAGTGCTGATTTTCAATGAAAATTGGAAAGTAGTATGAAACTCAAAGTGAAAAATATCAGATCTGTAGCAATGAAAGCTGAAGGTTATGTGAACAGAGCTGTGATGGGCTGATCTCGTCCTCATGCACTTCATGAAGATCCAGCAATGTCTCAGGGCTCTCAAGTGCTCTCATCCTCCTTCATGAGGATGAGAAGGTGGTCGGCTCCTTGCAGGACTGCACAGTTCCTGTTTGAGAAGACCAGGAGCAAACAGGTGGTAGGTTTTCCTTCGTCCCAGATGGGATGCTTGTCATGCAGAAAGCCATGCAGAAAGCACACAAAATTCTGGGCCATTTGCCATGTAACTGGAAGTCCCCCAGCAGTGAAGGCAGTGAGGTGTATGTGGTGCAGTCATGGAACAGCAAAACTGGGACTTCAGGGCTTTCTCCTGAATCATATAAATAACTCTACCACATGCAGGAGGCAGCTGTTTCTTTCTCAGATAACTAAAATCAGTCACATACTTCCTTAAGGATATATATAGTTCCCCCTAAATCGAGTAAATAATAAAAGAGCAAAAGGAAATCTTGTTCCCTTTTTTCAAATAGGGGAACTGCAGCAGAAAGGTGTTAGACCTGGACCAAGCCTTTCTGTCTTCAAAACTACAGTGGTATCTCAGCCTCCTACACAACACAAATCTTCCTCACACCTCTCTGCTTTGGAAGTCATGAATCCCAAGAAAAGCAACACTGACCAAGGAGAGAGCTGTTGGTGGGTGACCAAGAGGTATAGCAGGAGTGCATGGATATCACTATTTTCCCCATCTGGAGTGCAAATGGACATGGCTGTTACATGAGAGGCAGGTGGGAAAAGCAGCCTGTCCTTGATAACCTTCCTTCCACGTGGCATCTATGTCTTTTTGTTCTAGTGGGAGTATGACGGTAGAAGATCCCTCTCTGTGAGATACTCTTGTGGGACATCACATTGTCTGAAGCACCTGCCACACTAAGCAGGCATGGAGAAGAATATACTTGGTTCACAGTATCATGGCAGGACACAAGAGTAAGGTCTAGGAAAAGGTGCTGGGATACCAGCATCTGTATCCACACTCACACACAGGTTTACATTTTCACAGATAGACATATTTCTGTAACAAATTTATCTAACCCACAATGCTTGGAAGTTTATCCTGAGTCTCCATCATAATCTAAATCATGGCTCCATCATAATCTAAATCATGGATCATCAATTATTTGGTCATTAACACCCTCAGCTGCCATTTCTTTCTCTATGGTTTTCTAGTGGAAGCTGCTACAAAAAGTTACACAAAAGATTGATCAAAGTTTGCTCATGTTTGACCAAGAAGGGTTATGTGTCAAGTTCAAATTCTGTCTAACTTACTGCAAGACACAGATCCAATGCAAGTTTCCACTCAGAATGTTTTCCTGGACCACTAAAGCAATTAAAATAGTATAATAACAGAGCATGGAACAGAAGGTCAAGCAAACTGATACATTCAGGTAGATCATAGGAAAGAAATGTTGATTTACCCAAGCCCAGATTTACCTATCAAATGTCTGCATAGCATCACTTTGTGTTGTTTAATGACAGTTTCACTGAACAGTTTCATGAAGATCAAGGAGTTTCCTCATCTATCCCACAAAATCTCAGTTTAGCTTTTCGGGCACTTTAACATTTTAAATGTGAGTAAGCCAATAACAACAGTAAAATGCACAGTAAACTGTAGCAGTTAATCAACATTTGCTTACATAACTGTCATCTAAAATGCTTTTGGATGTGTTTTCTGATCAGTACAATGGAAAGATATAGACTTGTACTTTGTGTAATTGTTTTCAAAGCTTGGTAGCATCAGAAATCAACATTCTGCAAAACTGCTTGTTATGAAAAGCTTCTCAAATCAAAATTTTATGGTAAAACAATATTATTCGTTAAAATATAGATACCATAATAAAACACACAGGGGCATTCCCTGCTGCATTTCCAGGAGGGACTTCAATCATGTTGTCATATTTGCACAGGGTAATAGCTCTTCCTTTAATTTGACAAGGATCATTAGAATTCTTTCTGTGGCCAAGGGATTTGCACTAAAACACTTCTAATTAAACCTTTGGTGAATGTGTGCACTGTTAGAGTAGTTACTGAGTATCAAAAGCCTTATAATTAGTATTTTGCAGGTGTTAAGCAGACATGCCTTAGGGCTTTCTGGAAAAGTCAAATGATAGCAAAGCATAGACAGATGACATTTTCTCTCTCTCAGAACAGTCCCATTCTGACAAGAACGTGAGGCTTAAAAAGGCTTAGCTTAAGTCAACTCCCATTTGACAGGAAATAGGCAATCAAGACACCCCTGCAGAGCAGAAGAAGGTGAAGTTGGCAGTAGTCAGACTTACAAACAGCAAGATGCCACCCAGAAGTTGGCTCCACTGGCCAGCAGAAAATAATGAGTGGGCTCAAAGACACACATTTCCAAAAGCACATGTCCCCATCTGGTTTTGCACATGCAGCACAGTAACAGCAGGTACCTTCCAGCTGTATTTCTTGGCAACCATTCAACTTGTCAACTGGAGGCTGTGCACCTGGTGCTAGAAGATCAATTTAAAATGCCAGCATACTGTCAACTGCCAAATTTCTGTTGTCAATTTTGGGGGGAAAATCCACCCAAATTGGTTTTCTTCCATTTAAAATTACATTAAGCAAACCCAAAGGCTAGAATAGCAGTGAATGGAAGTGAAGGAAATGTAGTTCAACAGCTACAGCATCTTTCCTCCTCTCTCAATGCCTATGTCTCCAATAGACCGAGACTTTCTACAGTTTAGTGTTTCTTATATTTCAGATTAAATATCCACTTACAGAAATTATTGCTCTGTGAAAGCAATAATTATAGTTACAGTTTTTCTCTTCAGAGTATATGTTTATGTGTGCTGATCACCCACTTCATAGATAATAATATAAAACACTCAAGTAGATGATTGAAGGATACTACTTCTATGTAAAGCCAGATGCTGCTGGGCCTGCTGCTCCCACAGCCCAGGAGATGCTCTGAGGCACCTGCTGATTCCATCTGCTCTGAATGGCCTCATCTATTTGTGAAAACACAGGAAAATGGCCCTGCCCATCACCTTTGGCACGGAACCCTTCCAGTACCATGAATTACACCCATGGCATGTTGCACTAAAGGTATGACAGGGATCCCATTTCTAACCTACAGAGGAAGGAATATATGCACTTTTTTGGGATGGCAAAAGAGTTTACCTGAGGTTATGGATGTGGGGAAAAGTCAGGAATAGGAAATTCGTAAGAAGCTCTCACAATAAGGAGAGCTGTAGGTAAAAATGCTCTTGCTGTTAAAGTTCGATATGCAGTATTTTCCCACCCGAAAAGATGCATTCAGCACATATATTCTTTTTGTCTGGATATTGTAATTATTTCTTTCTGTCTCTAACATAACCTTCAGGTTGCACAAAAGCAAAAAGACATGGAAACTAGGTAAAAATATTACATCATACATTGTTCCAAGGTTCATCAATCAGGCATACTGGTCATCAATCAGGCATACTGGTCTAGACAGATGGATTAGAATTCATAACCTCCTTAACTGCCAAGTAATAATAATCTTCAGGATTTCTTCATCATGAAGGGATTCTACAATCCATTTAATATTCACAAATACCAGAAAAATATGAAACAAACAAACAAAAAATTGCTTCACGAGTAAAGAAATGGCTGAAAGAATTAATAATTCACTGAGATGTCAAAAGGAAATCCAATCAGAATTTCCTATTTGTGACTTCTATTAAACAGTTTAACAAAACACACAATCATTCAACATCTACAGAACCAAGAGATTCTTAGCTGATCAGAGTTTCAGAACATTTAGATTTCCTCTTTCAATCAATCTTTTACCTGCTGAATAACAAAGCAGGGGAAAAAAAAGAGAAGTATATACCAATATGCCACAATTATTCAGAAGTAAAAAGAAAGGAAGAAAGGACACATTATTGACATAATATTTCTGCAGAAGCACTGAATGCAGCCTTGACACCAAAATCATGAAAAAAACCACTGAGAAAGATCAAGAGAAAAACTAGTCAAAGTTTGTACTTCATGATCTTTATATTTCAAATCACATTCACAATCTCTGTTAATAAATAAAAAATTCAACACTGGTTCCTGCAGAGAAATTGCTTAACCCTGTGAAACCAGATGTCAGGGAATGGGACAACAAGCAACCCACCGATAGCATAACTATTTCCTGATAAGATATATATTTTTTTTTACCCAAATATTGCAATATTTTGTGCCACAAGGCAGAATTTCAATAAGCTGCTTGAGGGGAGGAAGTAATTCCCTCAAGACTGCATTGCAGGTGTAATGTCAGAACAAAGAAATGAGCAAATTAATATAATCTGATTTGTGGTTACAAATGGCATTTCTTAAAGCATTTGTTACATGTAAGAGGAAAAATTGATGAATTATAATGTAATGGAAATTTACATTATGGTTTATTCTTATTGTTTTATAATAATTATAATGATATCCATAATAATGGTAGTAGCAACAGCAGCAGTAGCAGTAGTAGGTATTTAGTGTTAGTATTAGTACTAGTAGTATCCAAGATAAAAGTGAACATAAATTTGGCAGAAAGCTTTAAAAAACTATTTGGTCTAATAGTATTTTAAAACCAGCTTGTCTAATGTGCAAAGGAGCACCTGAATTTATACTCTGGATCTCTCCCACCCTCCAAAGCAAGACGGTCCCATCTAAACTGCCTACTGCGAGTGGCCCTGGCCCTAGCTGGCCTCTGGCCCCTGCTCAGGAACTTTTTGGGAGAGCTCTACCTGCCACTTACAGCTGTGAAAGGCCTTCCTACAAATTTATCCGTACCACAGTCCATCTACAGTGCCCAGGACTAAACCCTGGCACTATGCACTGGCAACCATCCTCCTTCCTGTCTAATCAGTGTCTGATTATGAAATAAATCTGCATCTTTCAGGTTATAAGAGATGACCAGTAGTTCTAGAAGTATTAGCTTAGACTCTGACACAGCTTATACTACAGGTGTCTATCAATTAATCTATGCCTCCAAAATTCTCATTCATGATACCTTTGGATAGAGGATAAAAGGTCTTCCGTGGGCATTTAGTCAATATTTTATAAAATAGACTTTACCTTGTTTTATTTTTTCCAGTAAGATTTGATAAGAGAGATCAATCTTCAGCCCCTCTCCTTAGAGCAGGTTTCCAAATTTGTTTTGTTAATAAGGAATCAGCTAAGGAAATTGACACTCTGCTCTGGAGAGAGGCTCTCCTATTGTTTGATGGCTACATTGAGCAAACTATTCAAGTGGTGAAGGAGGCCATCCAACCTGTAAATGCTTTTAAAAGTCCCATCACAATATTCTAATAGTTCCTAATAGAAATCTCAGTAGCTATAAAGACCTTGGATAGAATGTGGCCCTCACACTGAAAATTTTCCTTCCATATCCAGCAGATCTCTGTGATTCTCATCCAGTTTTCTACATAGGGAACAAACAGCTGTGTTCCCACACAGCAGACCACAGCAACTCTTCCACATGATATTTAACAGACATCTTATGGAAACCCCAATTTCACAAGGGAGAGGAGATTCAGTCTGGAGCATGTCTTCACTTTCTATGAAAGGAGGTATGTCACTCCTTTAATTGCCAAAGGTCCATATTAAAATAAATTGTCTCCTCATCTACCTAGCTGTTAACATCTTTCACACCTCAAAGATGGCTAACAAAACCCAGATCATGTAGTACTGTAATTTTTTTTCCCCTCCTTTAATAGTGATTTCATTTATTCAAGACACTATTATGGGAAGTTGACAATAATGGATGACTTTAGTGAACACAGACAAGATTTTTATGTTTCCAATCAGTACATGGCAGTACCCCAGTTTAACTGTAGGTAGTCTATTAAGTATCTGGAAAGCCACTTAGTCTTCTGGACAGACTCCACAATTCCTCTGCACCTAACATTCATAACTACACAAATCAAAAGCCTTTATTTTCCATCCCCTCTTAGTCTGAGCTCATTAACAACCTTGTAGGATTCATTTCTCCCTACTCCTGTGACAAGCAATCTTCAAAGGAAGCTCTAAGAATGATAAAATACGCACCCTCCACATCCAGCATAAACTAATGTAGCCCTGTGTCCCACCAGCAAACTCCTTCTAGGTACCTGAATTTGGTGTTGCAGCCAAGTTATCCATCATAAACTAAATGTTTGAATGAGCTGGGAGCAGTATGGTGCTGCACAATCCAACTGTGCTTCCAATGCCATTAAGGTATTTGTACCTTAAGTCCTCACAGGGGGTGATTGTGAGTCACACATCCTGGTGCCTTGAACAAACCCATTTCCAAGGGCAGTGCAGAAAGCCAGACAATCTGCTTCCTATTCTATTTGCACACAAGTTTGTATTACTAGATCACAGAAAACCTTGAGCAAGAGCTCTGGTATAAAGTATCCTCTAATTAGCACTCACACCTATCAAGGGTAACTACCAAAACCCCTTAAGTCAAGCATGAAAAATCCCACATTCAATAAAAGGTAGGTATCCTTGTTTAGCTTTTGAGGGTGTACAGAGACATCAACTTTGTGAATAACATGACCTGCAACATCCTGTATTAAAGTTCTATTGAACACTTTAAAAAGTCAGGGACTTTTTTCTTTTCAGTATAGTTGTTTATACTGCCTTTCAGGGGCCTTGCCAGCCTATTACACTCACCAAAAGAAATAAAAAATCAACAAACATTTAGACCTGACCAGACGTAAGTCCTGTTTAAAAGGCACTCCTTTATTCTGGTAAATGTTCTATGAAGAAGCAAGGACTGAGCACAGGGACTATAAGTACAGAGAAAAACTGTCTGTCTGGTTTGCGTTATGTATTATTACTTGCTGCAACGGGATCAGGCAGAAAAGAAAGACTGTAGGACTCATCATTCTCATGTCTTTGATAGTACATATACATAAGTAGAGAAAAAAATTCACAATTGCAAACAGCATCCCAATTACTTAACCTTTTGAGACTATAACTTTGTGACCATTAAAGCCTTTCTGGTAGAAAATCCATTCTTCTGCATAAACATTTTCCTTGTACTAGGGCTGAGAGATGAGACAATACTTTTTCTCCCAATACCCTTTGCAATAGCCTTCTCAGTGTTGCTCAGGTCATGTCACTCATCTGTGGAAGCAGCAGAGCTGTACAAGACTTAAAACCCCAACACAGACAACCCTGCCATCGCTCTCTTCCTCCACCAGAAACAAGGAAAGCTGCTTGAAAAGTAGCATTAAGACATGTACTCTTTCAGCATACCTGTTCCTATCCTTCAGAGTTATCTTCTTAGAGATTTCTTTTTTCAGTATGAAAGGCAATGGCAATTTGACAGATCTGTAGATATTTTTAGTACTTCTCTGGGAAAAATCTTTTTTTGACACCTTGTTACAATTATTTAAAGTCCTGTTGAAGACAGAGATAGAGAAAAAGATCCAGCATGTAAATAAGATACATTTACCATCCATCTCATCAACATACTCGTCACAGTTTATGCCTGTGGGGTATTTTATTAAGCCCTAAGTTAGGAATAGGCGTTAAAAATGGCCTATTCTTAAATTAAAATAGCTGATACATGTCATCTAGTATTAGAAGAATTTTACTATTGTGTTCTATAAATCAAAACTCCAGTTTCATCATATAACAGATCAGTGCACTTAAAGGTTTGTTTTAAACCTGTTAGCTCATATGAGGTGAGAAGCAGGCCCATGATGTTCCTCTAAAAACAAAATGCAGTGTAGTGGAGAGCACATTTCTGTGAAAAAGACAAACATGTTAGCACATTTCCAGGCAGAGATGCCACAGTGCATCTGTGCCACACAGGTCCTCGGGCTGGGCAGAAGGCTGCTCTGGCAGGAACACTTTGGGAAGTCTTGACAATCATCCAGGCAATGGAGAGAAGCATTCTGAAGAGCTGCAGAGAAATCTGGGGAAGAAAAAAAGCAGTAACTTGTGTGTCTATGAGGGTGAATGGAAAAAATATTACAAGCTGCTGGATTGTTTGAGCAATCACTGATAACACTCAATAATTCAGACTGCGTTTTTCCTTTATCAAAATTATTACATTTAGCAAGAGTTTTTAATCTCATACCAGCTTCAAATTTACTTTTATCCAAAGGCATTCAAAACTTCAAGGAGACCATGACTAACAAATTATTGTTAGAACAGCAAGTCTCTCAAAGCAACCAAAAACCTTTATAACATTTGTCCATAAGGAGAAGTAGAAAACAGCAATGAAATCTGCTGGGGAAGAAGAAAGCAACAACAGCAGGAATTTTTAGTTTCAGCACAAAGCATCAGTGTTAAACATTTGATAAGTCTCATGGTTTTGTTCTGAAAATAGATGAGAGGGAGTGTTTTCGTGCATGACTAGTCACAGAGCAAATAAATTCATGCTTAAAAAATATAGCTTATGCACAGATGGCTGCAGAACAATTACTATGTATTAGTCTTTCTCATTCCATATTAAACTTGTGATGTACTAGAAACTCCCTCTTCTCCCACTCTGAAGATTTCTCTGAGAGATTTTAATGCATCATTACTTCAATAATTATGACATGGCCATATTGCATTTAACCTTGTTTTATTCCTCCAAATGCATAATAATTCTCTTTCTTCTTATCCAGTTCCTTTCATTTAACAAAGTTACAGTCTTCTTGTAGTGATAAGGAAGTAGGCAGTCAGATGCCATCTGGCAATAAAACAACAGCCTGCTTGCTGTCCACACACATCATCCAGAGCTAAAAAAAAGAAAGAGAATAGCCAGGCTCTCTATCTGCAATTTAAGCAGTAAATATCTGAAGGTGCCATGCATTCACTGGAGCCTGTGGTTTTGGTACATGTGCCATTCATTCATCTGGACACTCAGCCTGTAATGAGGACACACCAGACACACTCCAAAGATTCCAAAAACAGATACAGCAATTCTGATAAAATGCAGACCTGACACTCAGATTACAGCTCTTTCAGATCAGATTGAATTTACAATAAGGAAACAATTAGTGACAGAAGCAGACTTGAATATGTAGACTCATTTTCTCTTGTTCTATTCTAGAAGAATGTGAAAAGTAACACCCCTAATGCTATTATTCCTATTATGCTATTTACTCTAGAATGCTTCACTTTTGTGCAAAGATTTAAAGTGAGTTGCAAAAATATACTTGGTGATGGGGTCCTTTTTTTTAAATTCAGTTTTCACTTATTTGGTCTATTCTGGGCACACAATTTATTCATATTGGTGACTCTTTTTTTGTCTTCAAAATATAACTTGCCCAAGCGCTGTTTTGCCCATCTATCATATTCTCTCTTTTTATGATTAGAAGACTTTGACAGCAGATTGATGTTATGTACATTTACAAAGGCAGCTGAAAAATTGCATACTTTTTTAGTTTTTTTGAAAGCTACATTAATATAGTTTATTCTCCAAGACAGCACTATCAAACAGTACTTTGGTTTTGCAAAATTGAGTCACTTTATGTCAGATTTGAAAATAAAAACCTATTTGGCTATTTAGGCTTTTATCAAAATGCTCTCTTCCTTCTCCCAGTTCTCAGGGAAGTTGAGCATTAAGCTCACACATGAGTACCACATAATACAGCTCTGACCCAACTCAGACAACTGAGCCTTTACCTGTGAGCATCCCAGAGCCCCTCCTGCCAGGCTACACCTTCATTTATCAGATTATGATACACAAAATGCACAAATTACACCAAACTGGGAGAGGAGGCAGATCTGCTGGAGGAAAGAGCCTCCTCCTTGACACACCTTGACAGTGTGAAAAGCAAGCAAGCCAACAAGGCCTGCGTGAAGTTTAAAAAAGATAAATGCTAAATGCTGCACCTGGGATGCAGCAATCCCACCCAGCACCTGAAGGCACAGCTTGGGTGGTCCTGATGGGTGACAGCCTGGACACGTTTCAGCAGGGTGCCCTAGCAGCAGGGAAGGCAAACATTGTCACAGGTTGCATTAACGAGAGGACAATCAGCTAATGGGAAGCTGTGATTTCTCCAGTCCATTTGGCACTTGTTAGGGCACACCTGCAACACTAGGTCAAGGCTTGGACTCCTCACTTCAAGAAAGACACAAAAAACTTGGAGAGGGAAGAGCCACCAACATGATGAGAGGGTAGTAGGGCTTGACAGATGAAATAAAATTGAAGGAACAGGGTATGTTCAGCCTAGAGAAGTCTTGAGAGAATCTAATCATATTTTTCCAATACCTGAAATGTAATTTACAGAGGAAAGACAGAAATTCCTTCCACAAGGATGCGTAGGGACAAATACAAGTAATGGATGCAAATAATTTTGGAAGAAAAGCCATATGCTAAGGAAAAATTGTACAACATGAGAAAAAATAAACATTAGAATAGGTTGTCCCATTTCCCTTTCTGGAAATGACAAGATTTGACAGGAACCTTCATAACACAATTAAAGGCCCAGCTTTCAGCAAAAGGTTGGACTGTGCAATCTCCAGCGGTCCCTGCCAGCCTCAGCTTTTACTTGGCTCTGCTGTGCTATGCAGGTCTGGTGACTGGTCCATGTTCAAAGGTGACAGACAGAAACTTGAGAGAGTAAATCTCTGCTAAGAAACAAGAGTCAAAAGCAAGAAGATGCTGCTTTTTGATGCTCCCATCTCTAACCAGGAAGGTGAAGCTCCTTGGCATGAAGAAATACCTATTGCTGTTAGCTACAGAATTCCATACCAATAACTTTTGATATAGGGTCAAAAACAGACCAGTAACTATGTAAAAGTTGTTCCATATCTTAGTATAAAATGTTTTATTGATTTAAATATAAAATAATTCAGGACCAGCACTTTATTATTTTCCATCTTTCACTGCCTGTGAAAATCTGTGTCATTTTTACTTCTACTTTCCTGACTCCTCTCTTCAAATTTCAGGGGGTTGGGATTGTTCTGAACCCAGTGTATGGTGAGGTACTTTGTGCCCCCTCTCCAACAGAATGCCCACCTTGTCTGCCAGGCTGAGCACAGCTCAAGAAGCACCACATCCCCTTCTCCCTGCTGCACACTGCCAGAGACAGAAATCCTAAGAGAGGAAGAGAGCCTGGGAAGGGAGAAAGGGAAACCAAACAGGTTAAAGAGCTAGTTCCATGGCAGTAAATCACTGATTACACTGTTCCCCCTGTCTGCTAGCTGTAGAAAAATGTCCAAAAAATGCCGAAGTCTGTCTGGTGAAATCTATTGCTATCACACTTATTACTCAGCATTACACTAATAAAATTGTATTTCATAGGGTTGTGAATTATAAAAGAAGAGAAAAAAAAGAACAGAAGATACTCAAATGGGCATTATAGCTGTGGGTATATAAGTCACATTTCACACAACTACCAAAGGATGGAGGGATGGGAAAGTGAGGGAGTGAAATAAAAATTGATTCACATTAAGTAACTCTTCCCAAAGATGTAAAAGATTTTCAACCAAGTGAAAAAAGGAATTATTGTGACAGCTACTCATGTGCATTCCCACCAGTGCTGCACAGGTGACAACTTGTGCTAACTGGTTCCTACTCACTGCCCAAATTTTTGCAGCTCCTGTTTGAATGCATCACTTCTTCCCCTGTCTGTATGCAGAGTGTAGCTATCCCACATTGGATTCTCAGCTTTCCCACTGGGGGCTGGATGCACACATAACAAGCATAAATACTCAGGCTTTGCAGTCCCCAAGTCCCCTCAGTGTCTAGGCACTCTTCAGAAGCTGCCTTGCTTTTTCACTCACAGCATATTAATATTAAGCTATTTGCTTAAAAAAAATCAATTTAAAAGAAAATAAAGATTTAATTTATTTTCTCTCTTCCAACTAGAAATTATTTCAACCCCAGAGAGAAAAAAACCCCAAACATCTAACTACCAACATAATTTTAAATTCTAAATTTGGCTTAAAAAATTGCTTCTGGAGATCAGAAGGTCTAAACTCTGACATACAAATATTACCCATGAAGAAAAAAGCCCTTACATTCCACCCCTAAGTCATTCCTGATGGCAAATAAAGCTCATTTTATCATTGAAAATGCTCTTCAGTGCAGTCTTTCAACAATGCAGTTATGTGAGTTAGAAAGGAAACATCAGCCTTGCTTCAAAACCATTTTATCCAGAGTGTTTTCAGAGCACTGAGAAACCCTCTAATTCCTGATTTAGTATGTAACAGGGCTTTCAGGAGAGGCAGGAATCCAAATCTTTACTTAGTGCCCCAGATTTACACAAATGCTACTAATGCAATTTAAATGTCTTCAACGTTAAAACATTATCAGTACTCCCTCTAGTGGGTGTCCTAAACGAAGCAAACATTCCCTGCTGACTTCCGAGGGAAATATTTTATTGTCTATAAAGTTTCTCTGAAATTGAAGGGCAGAATTGCAGCTCCCAGAAAACAGGGTTGTTACTGAGTATCCCAGGACTTTTTGTTTCCTTAGGAGGTGCAAGGGCCGGCAGCAGCCAGCACTTCACTTTTTGTGGAACTGGTAGGGGCAGGTCAGATAGAGGGAAAACCTGGTTCTAAAGAAGCAGGTACTCGAAGACATCAGTTTCCTTTGGATGTGCATCCTGCATCCCTGCACAGCCCTTCACAAATCCATCAGGACCCCAGATCCTCTCACACACACTCACACAAACTCTTGTTCCTGCCTTGGTCCTTCCCAGACAGTGGCACCTGGGCTGGAGGGAGCACGTGCTTTGCCTTGCCTTTTTGGTTCATTTTCTATTCCACTGTCTGAACAGAGAAAACAGAGAGAAGGATGGAAAATATTAGAAGACACTCCCCCCCCTCCCCCCCCCCCGCCATTGCAAAAATCTCAAGATCTCAAGGGGGAAGATTTTAGGGAAAAAAAGGTCCCCATCTCCCAGCCCCCCCAGAGGAATAGCAGGCATTATCATTTCACCAGATTTACTGTCCCAGCATGAAATTCTGACTGGTTTGAATGAACAAAGCAAATAACAAAGCTCTTATTGAAATCCAAATCCTTCCTTTTTCCTTAAGAGAAAATGATGAGAAAAGTGATGCAAAATTAGAAACACTAATTGAAAGCATTACATTGATTTGTGTGATCATTTTATATACTTTCTGAGTCAAAATTTAGCTTCTTTTCCCTCCTCTAATAGAAAAAGAATTGGAAACGCACACCATGAACAGAGAGGAACCTTCTGCATGTAAATCACTACCAGATTAAGCAATGGCAGCAAGTTATTTATGAATACATTGCATTGTTCCTGTGTTTTAAACCGCAAGTTCTGTTGAAAACAACTTTCCAGCTGATTGAATAATTTAGAATGTCATCTTAAAAGATGTTCAGTTTTGAAGGGTTTAATACATGCTTTTAGAATAGGAAAAAATTATGTACTACTTTATAAAAATAGCTGTATCAAGAGCATATTCATGTTCTACATTTCAGAGCTAGCACACTATTATCTCATCATAGAGAAGCTACTTAAGATGAAAGCAGCTTGTTTAAGAAGCTCAGATGTTTGTGTGATCTCCTTCAAAATTTTTTGGGGAAAAAAAAAATCTCTAAATATACTGATGAGGAAACAGTCTTGTTTTCTCTGGGCTGCTGCTAGTCCCTTTTTTTTTTGTGTGCCTTGCACCCATCTCCTCACCTTCAAGGACTCTGTATTCTATCTCATTGTTTGCACAGCCATAGACCCACAATAGATCAGCCCCTCTGAAGGCATTGGAGCTGGAACCTCCCTCACACTCCCTTTTTCTGAATATGAGATGGCAATAATGCTCCAATCATTGATATTATCCTTATTCCAGGCGATTTGCTAATGTAGCTGTCTCAGCCACAGTTCCAAATACAAATGCAATCTTTCTCTTCCAGTTATCTGGAAGGGAAGAAACAACACAGTTTACCTAATCATGTAAAATAAGAGGACACCAAAATTAAAATGTGAAACCAAAAAACTTTGCTTTAGAAAGCAAATAGCCATACAAGAGGAAGGGAAGATCAAGCCTTAACTATTGCAGAAAACTGCTATATTTCTTTAATATCTTATATAGTCTGTGGGCAAAGTGACACAACAGGAGTTTAAAACCTTTACAAGAGAAACAAAATAAACAGAAGGGGAAAATCACAGTAATGAGTGATTTTGAGTGAGAATGATTTCTAAAATCCAACCCAGATTGGATCTTCAATTATCCTAATTAAGCATTTATCCTTCATTAGTCATCAGACATCAGAACAGGACCATAATACCTAGATCTTCTTTTTTTCAAGAATAACATTTTCATGCTGAAAGACACATAAATGGTTACACTTCTGTACTTGCACTTCTCAAATTCTGTTATGAAAGTATCTGCACAACAAAACCAAAGGTTTTGAAAACTGGCTTTTTAATTTTTGTTATGGTTCTCTATATCCAGAGGCTACTGGGCTTTAGGTACTCCTCACATGCAAGAGGAAGGCACTGCTCTGCCCATGTCCAAAACTGGAGAAAATTGGTCTCATTTCTGTCACAGATTTCCAGAGACTGCAACACCAGAAGAAGAATGAACTTAAACTTACAGTCAAAGTGACTAAAAAAGCCCCAGTAATCTGATAGCAACAAAAATGTGATTGACCACAGAGAAGATTATTCTAAGTTGCATTTGTCCAGTCTATGAAAATGTGTTTGCCATTTAGCCTGCACAGCTGAGATGCTGTGTTAGCTGTAAAACAAGAAATATTGTAAAACAAAAGTCAGCATGCTAACGAATCTGAATGTCAAGAATCAAGTAAAAATAGAACTGTTTCATGAGCAAAGTGGTGACATTTATAGCATTTCTCATTAATTACAGGCCGTGGGGCTCTTTCAGCTAAGTGTGGGAAATGTTACGATGACTATGAATTCTTCAGTCACAGAAACCAAACTTAACAATCAAAAAGATGTAAAGAAAAGTGATACAGCCTTAAATAGAGCATTTCACCTTTCCAAATAGCCATTCTTCTGACCTTTTGATGACATCTATGCAGTTAAGACAGATTCAAATCTGAAGAAAATACTTAAATAGACAAAAGAAAAGCAGGGCCCAGTCCCCACAAGGTATTTGAAATTTTTTTTAAATTCTTCTTCATGATCCAGAAATCTACAGCAGGGTACAAGCTGACCATATACCGAAATCTGAAAAAAACATGGGAGTGTTTCCATACTAACAGGAAAAAAGATTTCTGGATATCAGGAAATGTGAAATAATTATGGAATCGTAGAACAGTTAAGTTTGGAAAATGCCTCCAAGATCATTGAGTCCAACTGTTAATGTAGCACTGCCATGTTACCATCAAACCATGTCCCCAGGTGCCACATTCACTCATGGGTTTTTGAACAATTTCAGGGATGGTTATTCCATCACTTCCCTGTGCAGCCTGCTTCAATGCCTGAACATCCTTTGAGTGAAGAAATGTTTCCTGTTATCCAATCTAAACCTCCTCTGGTGCAACTTGAGGCCATTTCCTCTTGTCCTACCATTTGTTACTTGGGAGAAGAGACCAGCTCCCACCTGGATACAGCCTCCTTTCAGGGAGTTGTAGAGAGCAATGAGGTATCTCCTGAGCTCCATTTCTCAGGGTAAAGCACCCCCAGCTCCATCAGTCACTCTTCATCCAAACTGTGCTTCATACCCTTTAGCAGCTCCCTTCTCTGAACACACTCCAGCACCTCAATGTCCTTCTTGTAGTGAGGAACTGGACACAGGAGCTGAGGTGCAGCCTCACCACTGCTGAGTACATGAGGATATCTGGCCTCTGAAGCCCACAGGAAAAAAGTCACAGTCACTCAGAATTTGAGGGCACCATTAACTTCCTATTCAGATGTAACTGAGCAAAACTCTCAGTGAAATCAGCAGGAAATTGTCCTAAATAGGCTGAGTAGCAAACTCAGGATTGAAAAATCAGATTTACTAAAGGAAAGAATAGCATGATGTGCCATTTGCACAGAATAAGTAGAAAATAGTTATATAGACATATGGATACACACATAGATACTCTCAGTAACACTCCAGTGTAACCAGCATATATGCATACATTGTGAAGGAACTATCCAGTTTAATAACAGGCAAAATGAAAACTTCTAAAATTGGTATTTCTAGATGTTTTGTGCATTTTGCTGTAAAATCTAGATTACTGTGGGTTAAAAAATAAGTTCAGGGATTTTTATTAAAACAAAAGATAATTCCCTTTCTCAAAATGGAGCATTGAGTTTTGAAGAGAACTGCTTTTGGGTAGAATATGCTGTTACAATGCTTTGCATATAGTAATGCAAATCATAGATGCTAGAGAGAATTAAAACACTATTCCCAGAGAGATTAATCCAAAATTAAAATTTATTCTGCACCAAGTTAAATAGGCCATACTGGGTCCTTCTTTGCCTATTGCAAATTAAGTGTAATTTCAGACTATATTCCAACAACTTTGTATCAAATGGGGACAGTGTAGAAGAAATGTTCTGTTTTCATTCTGGAAACCATTTTTCCCCTTTATTTCAGACATTTTGCTATTCCTAGCAGCTTTTGACTGATAAAATGAGTCACATTGAAATGCTGCAATACCCCTTCACCTCCACAGAAGCACTTACGCAAAACTTGCCCTTCTGTATCCCAAAATCCTTTCTTTTCCCCCTTAAGGAGGAGAACATCATCATACATATTCCCAGTGACCCTGAGCTGAATGAAAATCAACATGTGCTGTAGCTGGAAGTTTTACAACTGTTGGTCAAAACACTCCAAACTAAAACTGCAATAATATTGTCTAGAAAGAGGCTCAGTCTTCTTCCCTCTGAGGCATCCACTCAAGCTCCAAATTTCAACCATTACCAGCAGCAGAAACACACAAAGGCAGATGGAAAAGTTGACCAAGAGACCTCTAAATACACAGGGAAATAGAAGAGAAAAAACCTTCAGAGAAAAGACTGAGTTTTATTCAGCATGATCAGAATTTTAAAAATATTCACTCCAGCTGAAAACTTCAGTAAAGGAGGCTCATTAATTTCTTGCCAGGGCCTTCAAATAGAAGCAGTTGAACTCCACAGGACAGAGGAATCCTCAGCATGCTGAGAGAAACCACTGTATTATCAGACCAGCAGAAAATGAGCCTGGTAATTATTCTGCACACCCTGATGGAGATTGCAACAAAACAGATGGCAATAATCAAGAGAGGAGATGAATTTTAACTCTGAGGGCAGGTGGGGAGAAAAAAGGCAAATCTTGGCACAGCAGGGAGAAGGAGTTCTGTGTGAAGAGACAGTGGAAACACAGGCTGCCTTGTATGAAGCCACCAGCAGTAGGTGCCCCTGTTGTTGCTCTGGGTGGATGTTTCTGGACACGCTGCTGGTTCCATCTGACAGAGGGAGACGTGCACACCTCATCTGACTCACACAGCCACCAGGCAGCTCTGCTGACAGCTCCTTCAGAGCCCTCCTGATTGCTGTGCTGCCTGTAGCATCCCTTTGTCTGCTGAAAGAATCCCTGAAGTGAAACACTTCCCAAGCTGGGATCTGCTGCTCCTGGAGACGTGGCCATCCAGGCCCAACATTCCTCAAACAAAAACACTTACACACCTGATGTACAGCTGAAAATAGAGACCTCAAAATAGATTACCCCAGCTTACTGTCTTCAAAGCAAAATCTCTTTATCTATTCATCTTTTGTGAATTAAGAAATTTCTCAAAAAACCCTGCAAAGGTTAAACCTTAATCTGTTAGGAGTTATTGCAATTTTTTCCGCTTGACAATTACCACTTGTTAAGAACTAATTGGTTTATGAATAACTTAAATGGCCTTTTATTATTCAGAGGAAAATTTTTGATACTTTACATCTAATAAAGGCAGTTTTTATAGATAAAATCTTCATCTAAATTACCCATCTAAAATTTTATTTCTGTTGTTCATTCTGTACAGTGAGTAAAGGAAACCTTAAAATCAAATTCATGAAGGAACTGTATTTTAGAAATTCATTTTAACTCCATGTTAATCAAATTATTTGTATAATCAAATGCATGGCTATGAAATTCTTGTTTAGAGACAATGAAAACAATCTGCGAAGAGTAATTTACAAAGCTACTTGTCTTCAAAATAACAAAAAAAAAAACCTCTTGAATTTTTTTGTTTTAAATGCTATAAACAATGTATAAAGCTTTTTAGTAACCCACTATCAGTGGCTTATGGTTCAACTGAAAATTATTCTGGTTTATTTCCTCTTGGTATAGGTAATTTATCAATAGAGCATTTTTACAAATTCCTACAAAAAATGTAGCTGTTGTAGAGCTTCAGTTAAGCTTGCCCATACAATTACAGGAGGAAATATATTTACAAAGTGTTTGTAGTCAATATTTCATATCACTCTAATAATTTTTTCATTCGTCTCTGGAGATGAACACTTGGCATTGTCCTAGGTTTTAGACATTGCTTGTAATAAATTTTCAGGAATCTCTTCTCATGGAATTTCCCTCAATTGTGAAAAGCTTTTGTCCCGTTTTTCACTAAGCTGTCTAGAATTAGACTTTCTGGACTATCTAGAAGAGCCTCAGGAGTTAAAGTAGATGAGTGTGGGAAGTATCACAATACAAGAATGAATGAATTTGATATAGAACAGTATATATACATAAAATAGTTATTAGGTTAACATTTTTAGTCAAGAGCTCAGGTTTGAGAATAACCTGAGGCTTGCACTTTGCATGTGTGTGGTATAGCTGAAGGGACATGTAAAGAGAGCAGCTTTGGAGCAGGACCTAAATTTCCTGATTCTGATTCAGAGCTGCCTATAGAACCTCTGTAGAATCAGTCCCACAGCAGTATAAGATGGATTTTTCAATTAAGTTTTCATCAGACAAGTGTCCAGATTCAGCTTTGTTGTTTGGGCTGCTTTAAAGATAGATTTGTATCTGTTTTCCTTCCAAATGGAATCCAGTTCCTTAAGTCAGGAAACGTCAGGAGGAGTCAATATTACTGATTTATGCAAATAGATTATTTGACAAGTAACTGACTTTTCTCCAAACTGTAGGCCTTTTTTTTTTCTGGAAAGTTATCTTAAAGACATCTGTTTCTATCCTATTCTTTGTCCTGCTTATAGATCACCGCAAATGAAGGGTCTGGACACATTTCTTCAGGGTCTTTCCATAGAGCACTGGCACAAAGCAGTCAGTAAACTGAATCACAGCCAGTAAACCCCAAACACAGCCACAGCAGTCAATGAGCAATGGGAGCTGATGAGAGACCACTCCAAAAAATAAAGAACAAGTTTTCCTTTCCTTGTGAAGGGAAGCCCTGTGCTTGGGAGAGTTGTAGGAGACACGTGAAACATCAGATCCCTGGATCTATTGTTCTTCTAATGATTCGGGATCATAATGTACACCTTCCAGGAAGAAGATCATTGTTTTGACAGGGCAGGTGCACCTATGAGATGTAGACAGGGCCCTAGATGGTTTGCTGGTTACCAATGAGAGGAGCCAAAGGAATGTGTCAGCTGATACAGGCTGGTGGAGTATCCTGTATTTCACTGGAGCTGCGCGAGAAACATATTATGTGAATTTATGCTACTAAACATCTAATCTAAACACCTGCTTTTGTAAGCACTAATCCATAAGCAGTTAGCCACAATAGGAATCTTCTTGGAAATTGCTTGTGTAGGACATGTTTTTCTGACTGGAGTAAGGAGTTGCTGTCTTCGATTCTGTAGTCTTGTTTACAAACACACGCAGCAGAAAGCAGTTATTTTAAACACAATTCAGTCAAGATTTCTCTTCAGTCTTGCTCCCACATTGCCTTTGCTTGCTGTTCACTCACTTTCAGATTCCAGTCACACACAACCACAATGAAGCCAGTGCCCCAGTGCCTTTCCTTGCTGCCTGTTTGAAAGGACCTACCACAGAGTTTCTGCTCAGACCTTAACCATTCCACTCTGTGCCTGGGGACAGGGATTTCTGTTGATCAAAAAGAAATTAAACAAAGATGTGTAATTGACTTTCTCTTTTCTCTGTAGAAAAACTATGTGGCATTAACTAAACGTCTCTTTACTTTTTCCTTTGTATAAAAAGTTCATGGCATTAACTAAATGTCCCAATTAACTAAAAGTCCCTTTCAGTGCCACTGAGAGCTGAACTTGGATGTAGGTTGGATTGCAGCTCCCTGCAGCCTTACAGGACACTCCAAGAGCCAGTTCAGTGTTAAAAGTAGATGTAAGAATTTATTTCTGTCATACATCTCCAAGTCTTCTGGAGTTTACACTTACTTACCTTCCCTGATGTAAGTCGCTTTCTTTGTGTTTGCTTGGTGCAGTTCACAGTGATGGAGTGAAACCCAAGGACAAGAAACAGCAGCTCTTAAAACATTAAATTATATGGCACAATACCTTCTGCTCTTGAGAACACCCTTATTACCCTCAACTCCACATTACCATTTCCACTTTTGAGAAAATAGGGTAAACTTGTGAACTCTAGCTACATTTAGGCAAGCATTATAGAGACCAATCTTGTAAATAACAGGACACCTTTTATACCTTTCTAAATTGCACCTGCAGCCAAGCTCTTCCTCTCTCACTGTGGCTGGGAAGACTCTTCCCTGGTTAAGGGGGCAAGTTTTAGACTAGAAGTGATGCTGCAAACTACCTTGGTTCCATTTTCAATTCTTTTTCTTCCCCCCCCCCCCACTGGAAACTGTGGTGCTGAATACACCTCCCTTTAGATGGATGGCAGCTTTGAAATTTCCTAAATGTGAAATATTAGAATACAATTTCTGAACAGGTACTAGTAGATTCAGCAGTAAAATTTGTTCCCTTTAGCTCCTTCAGGGATTTGCTTAGTGGTTTTTCTAATGTTATTTTAGTATTAACCATCACTTGAAGGAGGTTTGTGGAGAGCCAAATCTACATTTCTGTTCAGCTCTCAGGAAGACATTACTGACTGTGGTAGGGACAGAAGTAGCCAGGAGGATTTTGGCTCAAGTACTCACAGTAGGGAAACATTGCAATTCTCCATACCAAAAAGGAATATCCTGATTTGAGGAAGAAAGAGAAACAGCCTTCACCATGAAAATGGACAATGCATCCTACATCATATGATACAGTCACAGCAATCCTGCTTCTCCGCCTTCCCCCATCCCAACTGAAGGTACACATGCAACACACATGTGCACACACACTTGGGCTGACCTGACTCCATGCCTGGGAGTGCACCCTTTTCAGGACTGGGTATATCACAGTTCCTTTCTGAAGCCTATAAAATATTTCTTTTACAGTCTGCTTTGGCATTTACCCAGTACTCTACAAAATGGGACTGATGAAAGGGGAGTAGATGCTGTAAATTTGTGACAGATTAATATATCAATTAATCTTTTTCCTACAGCTTTGTAATTGCAATGAAGTGCAACTTAAACAATGGAGTCTGTTGCCCAAGTTTGTTTTTAGAAACTTCAATATTAGACTTGACTTTCTCAGTGGCAAGAGAGTTAAAATAAGAGCAGTATTGATTATTGCCTCAGCAGCACTGTGATCTGCTCACAGCAGCCTGTGGAGAATAGAAATCTAAACAAAAGGGGAAGGTGGGCCAACAGCTGCAGATGGTGCTTAAACAGACACTCAGCTGCACACAGGCTCTCAGCAATCTTGGCTGCAATCACTTACTCCTCTAAGAAATGTTCTTAGGATCAGGAAACAGAGGCTCCTTTAATTGTCTGGTATTATAAAGGTTTCATAGAGAATTTGGCCATTTCTGTTTGGCAACACCTCAGATAAATTCACATCATTTCCCATTGCCCATAAACAATCGTGCTTCATATGCCAGAGAGATGAATTCTCATTCCCTCCTCTGCCCCGGAGCAAGGAACACGGGCCCCTTCACAGGGCTTGCACATGTAAGGTCCCAGTAGATCTTCAGCCTCTTTGCTGAATTGATGGCAGCTTTTCCACTCAGGTCTCAGGAGATCTGAGTCATTAATGGACCACTCACCTTTGTGCTAAAACCTGGATTCTGGCTTGTTTTAAACAGCAAAGCTGATGCTTTTTCTTCCCCATATGGACTAGTAGGTATGATTCATAATGTCTCATGGTACCATGTATTTTTCAAAGTTAATCTGATCAGGTCTGTATTTGAAATCACTGTGGGTTTGAATCCTAGTAAATCTACTGCAGATGTGGGACTTCTACATTCAAGTCCAACTGGCAGGTCATCATGTGCATCCCTATGCAGATGTGTTGGAAAAGCACCCAACTCATGTGCTTAAGCTCTTAAAGGAGTCTTAACACCGGCACTTGGCCTGCAGCTGCATTAACTTGACTTAAAGGCTGGCTTGCCTTTAAAACTTCTGTAGGCAAGGATATGGACTGCATCCCCCACAGCTGCACATAAGATCTATCATTTTCCTATGGACAGCCTTAGTTCTAGTAGGGAATCAAGCTTTGACTCTATAAAGAAATTGGGGCAGCACTATGGCATAACTGCTTATTTAGCAGGCAAGCAGGGCATCTGAAAATTAGAGTAACTCCAGATATTTTAGGTTGATTATGTGAGCATGAAATGTCTTCCCAATGGGTTTTGCATGGCTGGCTGGCTGTCGCTACAGCCCAGAGTCTGCAGCCAAGTACCCTTCAGGCTTCAGAACTCACCCAACAAGGTTGGGGTTGATACACCAGTGCTATAGACTGGTGTAAATGTTTGTATTCCTGCTGTTCATACCTTGTAAGTGTTTGTGCAGGAGGAATTTCCCTCTCTGAGACATTAATTGTGAGCCCTTTAATCAGTAATTTTAAAAATGCACATTTAAAAAGAAATTATTATTCTTTTGGAAGAAAAAAACAGGCCTAAAAATAATAACGATTTGTTAAAACTTTACTAAGCATGTCATTAAATTCTCTTTAGCTTTCTGACTCATTGCCCCCCTTCATATTATTCCCTTGGCTCATGATAGCTTGTGTTTCTTTATCATGACAGCTGCCTTATTTGAGATAAATCCTGAGGTTTTGACTTTGCAGAATGTAAACAGCACCTCAGAGATGCAGCAACTTCGTTATCTTGCTAATAAGACACCAAGAGTGGAAACAGTGATGCAAATTCTTGCTTAGTCCTGAGACAGGTCCCACCCACACTAGGAAAGGCTTACCCAGAACCACAGCACAAGATCATCTGTTGGTAACAGAAGAAAAAGTATCTTCTCTCATTGACAGGTGTGTGAATGAGAGTTTGGGGACATCAGACTAGGTCTCATCACACCATTTTCTTCATTTCTTTTTGTCCATGTGGAAAGTAGTATTTGGGGGCTTGGATCCTTCCCATTAGTTAAGTGAACTATGATGAGCCTGGAGGAAAAGGGCAATGATCAAGATCAATAATCCTGCCAATGCCTAATCCCTTTCCAAATATATAGTTCCTCATAGCACAAAAGAGAAGGTTTTTGAAGAGCTGTTGTTATGTGCCCTTCATTCAAACATTGTGCAGATTGTATAGATTAATGTAAGTCAATCCTGTTGGGGGCTTTCCACTCAAAATCCATTCTTTGAAAAGACTGGGAAGTATCATTAAAATTCAAGTTGCTAGGCTTAGCTGTTTTCAGACATTGGTTGCAAAGCATATTTGTTAAGCACCATCTGCTGTACATTCAGAAAATAGCAACCAAAATTGCTACTCTCTTTCCATCTTTTAAAAAAACCCATAAATTATTTAAATTTTGTCAACTCTCTAATAAATTATTTCACCTCTAGAATGTTAAAACAGTATTTATCTAGTCCTAGAAATTCATTATCTATCCATGTAAAGTTATATACAGACCACAGACTGGAATAGACACCTGGGGAGAAACTGCATTACAAAACACTGTGTCGTCTAACCGAACACTGGAAGGAGATGGGGAAATAACAGTGATGTTGAGCCTGATTTCCAGATCTACTAAATAAAACAGGATGAATTCAACTGAAGACATAGCATTGTCTTTCTAGGGCAAATTTAACATGTGCTAACCACAGGACACAATCATAAAAACAGAAATTATGCACCAGCTAAAAATCCTAAATGAGGATTATTAGTGTGTCGGTATGGTTTAATTAGAAAAACAATTACCAATACTCTCAAACATTAAAGTTCTATTGATGATGAACTGTAAATGATGAAGAAAAGTACTCCAATTATTAGCCTGAATTAAGCAAATAGCCTGAAATAAATAAATCTAGAGACTGTTTAAATGGAAAACAGACACACTTTTTTCTTGTTCTCCATGTAAGCTCTTTCTTCCATACTTTTCTTAAATAAGATTTTCCTCTTTGAGCGTTTTTATGAAAAAAAAAGTGTGTCTGCCCGTTGGGTGTCTGCTCAGCTCAGAAAAGGTCACACAGGAGGGAGGAAAAGATTACTGCTGTGATATGCAAGGCACAGGCTGCCCAAATGAACAAGACAGCAGAAGTGGAGGAGCCACAAGTGCTCTGCTTGAGGTGCCCATGACACCCACACTTTGCCTCCACTAACAGTGCAAGTGTTCTGCAAAAGGTCAGTCTGTAAAGCTCTACATTGGGCAGAGACAAAATGTTGATTGTTTATATGCTTGATCTCACCAGGAGCCAAGTGAAGCCTGGAAAGAGAGAAGTGGGGATAAAATCCATAAATGCACATTGTTTTGAATGAGAATTAATACTGCAGCATTTTTGGTGAAGAGGCTGCATCCCAAATGGTTGGGGAAAATAATATGTAATCACTGTGACCACGGAGTGGTTATTCTGGGGTAGAAGTTTTGTGTGACCGTGTGAGTCATCACCAAGCACAAGGAGCATGCAGGGCCTGATCACAGAGCCTTTGAAGTACTGCCCTTGCCATGTCTGCATTGCCCTCGCACCTCAGTAATGGAACAGAGTCTGAAGGGACCAGCCTGCACATCCCAAAATGAACATTCAGTGTCTTGTCATATTGAAGCAGCCTGTCACTGGGGGCTTCACATGAATTTAGTTAGTACAGACTGAGCAAGGACTCCCACAGCTACAGAGGATGCAGCATAGTAGTCCTATGAATTTCCAGGAAAGTTCCAAATCTCTTACCTTCTGTGCTCTCCTCATCCTCTCATCTCCTCCTTCCAGGAGGAAGAAACACATCAAAGAAAGTCTTCTTGCCCAGGGTAGAGCAAGGTTTGCTCTCAGTCCTGGCTGTTTGGGGTCATGACCTATTTACACTTTCAGAAGCAGAACAGGCTGCTCTTGGCAAAGAAAAAAGCATAAAAATAGTTGACTATTGTAAGGACTGATCTGGAGCCCAATGGGCATTAACAGGAGCCTTGCTCAAACACAGATCAGTGGATTTCTTTCCGAAAGCTCCTGTGATTTTTGTAAAGCATCATCCTTTCTGCTTCACCAGTGAGAAAACAAAGACAAATAGCAGTGAAGTAACTTGAACAAGCAGTACCACATAAATGGCTCACCATCTGAACTAAGGGTCTCAAAATTCCATCTCTCTAATCACAGGTGAAAGTAAAGGAAAAGAGTTTGCATGGCTCCTTCCTCCCATCCCAAGAAATAAGAGTATTTAAATTCTTAGGAGAACACAGTATCAACCATTGTATGGGACATGCTGCTTTTCTGAGTCAGACTTTGCAAATCATAACAAGTTTTGCTGAGAGCTATGAAATAACAAGGCATCAATATTTATCTGCATAAAGATAATAAATATTCTGTTTATAGAGGAATAAATAGTGTCTTTACAAACATACTCATCACAATTCTACTTTTACAAAATTGTATTAGTACAATATTCTTACAAAAACTGTATGGATACTCAAAGACAAGCCATGGGAAGGTTACTGCACAGTTTGCAATTTTGTGAGACATTAAACTACATAACAAATTTAAATTCAACAAAGATACAAACTGAGACACACTGATGAAGAAAAAAATTTAGTAAAATTTTAAATAGGTATCATTTTACCTTAACACACCTCAGGTGAGATCTATTAAAAATTTAGCACAAGTAAGCAAAGCAATTCTAAACACTAAGATGTAAACATTCTGCAGTAATGCTCTTGACACTACAGAGCATTCTCCATAAATTTCATATAAAATATGTAATGTAACCCACCCATAGATTAGTGGCTTCTAATAAATGTGATACACTCTGCAATTCTCCCTACAGCTTCTCTTCCCCTTCATAACTTGCAGGGTACCATTTAAATGAAATGAACAAATAAAAAAACCCCAAACATGTCATTTGATATAGATACTATCCTACGAGTTCCACTAAAGTTATCCCTGATGCATACCAATATGAAGAAAGTCAGGGCTGTATATTCAGCATAGTGGAGTTCAAACACCTGCATATTTACACTCCAAACTAGAAAACATTCAGATGTCTAAGATGGGATAATATATTTCCTCCAAACTCTACTCATTTATTTCAGTCCCTTCAAGACACAGTGAAATTTTAACTGCAGAACTGCATCAGCACATATCTACTTCTGAGTTTTGATTCATATTCTGTAGAGCCCAATCAAGTTTTTTCTGTGGGTTTTGAAAGCCATTCAGGGATACTTGTTAAAGAAGCTGAATACTTGCACTAAATATTGAAAAAAATATTAATCTTCTTAATTATGTTTTCTTCATCACTTTCTACAGCCATAATTTCCTTTTCTTTATTAATACAACTTATACAAACTATTGTCAAAATAAGAAAAGAAATTATTTTTTTCTTCATCATTTACAAACTCTTGTAGCAAATTATTTATACTGATTTGGGCTACAGATGCTTTTATTCTAATACAGTGTTATCAGAGTTTTATAATGAACTACAGCAACTGGGGGGTCTAACAACTGAGAGCAGCCACACCAGGATTGTGGATTACCTCCACAGCTATAAAGTCAGGACAGTGTTAGTGTGCACTCAACCCAGTTTAAAACTAGTACAGCTAGAAACAGTTAATTCACTGAAATTGTTCCCCACTTTTACCAGTGCAAAAGAAAAAAAAATCAAGACCACTACATCCCTTTGTTTTAACAATAACAGCAAATAAAATATAGTAGAAAATTGCAAAGTTATGGAAGAAATTACTACGTTGACATAGGAAATCAATAGAAAGAAAATCCCCAATCTTCTAAAGACCCAAAACAAAAGCCTTCAAAAAGCCTTAACTGCTATGATTTTCTGGCAGTAGATAGCAGCACGATCATAAAATAGACCTATGTGTAGAAATAATGAAGAAATACAAAATATCACAAGGTTTAATATTTGATCCTGCCAGATGCTGAACTCTTTGGCCCTGGCCCAGGAAACCATTTAAGCCTGTGGTTAGAAGTCAGCATGCATGTTGCCTCATTGAAGCAAAGGAGGTTATTCAAAGTTTGAGCACAGATAAGTGCTTTGAACGATTGGGTCATTAAAGTACCAACCACTTACTGCCAGAATATAAAGCTAAATTGCCACTATGAGCAGGTTGTTGCAGAGCTGTCCATTATGAGGCTTACAAACATTCTTTGAAGTGTGCTTTGAAGCATTTCTTCACCGCTGGATAAGGAAAAAAAAGGTGGGTCTGTCTGGACAGGAATTTCCTACATTCCCATCAATTCACTCTAATGTGCAAAACTATATTGATGCCCAGGTATAAGCATCACTGAGGGAAATAGAAAGTGCTATCAGTGATAATGATAATTATATCATGCCATCACTCTCCCACCACACATATGCACCCCATTAGAGCCAGCTTCCTCCTGTGTGCAGGGCTGGCATTAACTCAACTCGCCACGAAAAGGGTAAAGTCATGCAAATAGCAAATGCTACATGTCATATTTAACATCACTTGCAGTTTCTAAAATGGTCCTTGATGGTGAGTAATGTTGCTGCAAAAAAAATGACTTATGCTCTCTCAGCAGTGAGGAGAATTTGCAATTTTATCTCAAGGCCAGGAACAAGTCTAGTTATAAAGCGCATTTGTAGGTTTTGTTCTGACAGTTGTGGCAATGTGTGTTCACTAAAATATAAATCCTGGAAGAAATCAAGGCAGGTTTGCTGTGCTAGGAAATATGTGCTAGGAAATTTCCAACCCTGGAAATAAAATCCCTTTCCTTCCCTTTGGTGACTTCTTCAAAGGAGATGTAACAGTTGTGAGAAAAGTAGGAATAGACTCATAATCTTATTTTAATTATGGATTCTACACCTAACAATGTATCTATTCCAATCAGATCTCAACACATGACTACACTGCCATTGGATTGGGATTTTGAGTGGTTGGTGGGGTGTTTTTTTTGCCATGGGCATGTGAGGGATTAAGAGTTACCTTATGTTGAGAGGAGGAGAACCTTATTTTGTTTTCAGAAATTCTGATGCTGATGTGTCACACTTATTTTGCATAGAAATATCAATCTGTGCAACAACTTTTTAACACAAAGGAATATACTACTATGGCAGCACCGTAAGGCCTTTGTCCTGAAACATTTGCGGAGGTGGACTAAAAATGGTTCTGTAAGGGAGCAGAAACGTCTCTCTTGCCACAGGGCTTTCTAAAAATGATAAAATCTAGGACAGAAGGACAAGCATTTGATCAGTGTTATGTAACATAAAGTTTCTCTTTGTCAGATACTGAGATCATGGCATAATAATATCCTTTAGTTGGAACTGTTCCTGAAATAGTAGAACACCTTACCACTTCAGTGCTAAATGCTGTTGACTGACTCTCTTTCCAGTCTGTCCAGCTGAAAATGTTGTTATTATTATCATATCTGTTAGCTCTGATATCACCTTATCCACTTTTGATGAAGGCAAAAAAAAAGCAAACTGCTGTACCCCTACACAGTTGTTCAAGATCAGTCCAGCCATTGCAACTGTCAGGTTCTGTCAGTGAGAAGCCAGGCAGTGTCAAACTGTATTTGAATCCTGTGTTCAAAAAAAGCAGAAAATATGAGAACTTACTTCTTTTAGGTTATCTGCTGAAAACTACTTGTGTGATACAGGGATGGGGGGATGGGTTCACATTTGGGTCAGACAATAAGAATATTTTCTTTTTTATTTCTTTTTGTTGTTGTTGTTTGTTTGGTGGTTTTGTTTGTTTGTTTGTTTGTTTGTTTTGTCTAAGTGCAACCAACCTTACTCTATAGAAGAAAAGTGTTCTTGGAAGATGCCGGACTCTTGGGCTACAACTCAAATTGTTCTGTTTGGCTATGGCTTGTCTCCATGATTTATAAAACTTAATATAGAAAAGTAGACACAACTAAAAGACACAAATACATGAGAAGGAAGTAAATACATTCGACCTCCACATATGCCAACTAAAAGCTGATTTCCAAGTGATGATGATTTGGGAGAGATGGGACAACTTGATGTAAAGCAGACCTGAGTAGATTGGTAAAATATCAGCTGACATTAGCCTGGTATATCATTTTAGAACATTTTCCATCCATAAACTTTAAAAAGATGCACAAATCCAGAGCCTTGTTTCCCCAATGAAATTAGAATATTAAATGACTTGCCAGAGAACACACAGCAGATTAATTGTGAAAATGTTGACCAGGTCTCTACTTGACTCTCTCCATTGGACTACAGAAGTGTTTCTCGGACTTCACTTTTGGATCATTCTTTGATTGGAACCTCTGCTCCTTCAAATATATTTCACCTTACAAATTGGCACGAAGTTATATACACTGATTGACATAAGCATTATCAAGATCAAAATTTACACCACCATCAGTTTTGCATAGTGAATACACCATATGCCATATGAATTACCAATGTTATATTATTATTTTAAAAATTATTCCACATTAAACACATTTAGCATACTAATAGTGGATTAGCAGTTAATTTCATAAAAAATAAATCCCCAGTGATATAAAGGAAACTTCCAGCTCTAGCATGCTAAGGGCAATATTCCATGGGGAAAGACAGAAGGAGAAAGATGGGCTTCAACCCAAACTTTGTGAGGCCAGTGATAATAATGGTATTGATGGTATTGGGCTAGACTTTCAATTTTTGAATGGCCTTGAAAGAGAGAGAAACAGAATAGTGGAGTGCAACAGGGCCAACTGGGCCTGATAGGGTCTCAATAGTTCAGTTAGCCACAGGGAAACCACAGATACAGATGTAAAACTTCTGCCAAGTGGAAATCTGGGGGAAGTTTCCAGAAGAGTGGAACAACCTGTTCTTAGATGGTACATGTGAACTGAGCAGACAGATTATAGCAGTTAATCTTGCCTTGAAAACTGTGGATTTTGGAGGAAAAAGCTCTACAACACCATAAGGACACAACCATTTGGCTTAGAGGTAAAACCATTTTCTCTTCCTCAGTCTACATCACTAAACTTAAAAGCATCGGTCTAGTCTTAATCAGGCAGACATGAAAAACTTAAACCAAGGAATGAGTCCTCATTTTGAGATGACCTGGTCAGGTTTCAAATTGAATCATTTTAAGACCTAAAAAAAGAAATAGAGTTCATCCTACAGAAAGACTGAGTCACCTCTTCACCTAGAATCAATTAAGCACTGCTTAAATGTGATCAGTGGACTGAGAGAGCTGGAGGGCTCTCCCTTCACCTTTCACTCACCTTTATAAGTCTGAAGAAGAGAGAAAGAGAGATGTATACACCACTCTTGTATGCAATTCACGTTGCCTGTATTTTTATTTTGGAAACATCAAGCAGTAAGTAATTACAATATGCCCTAAACTAAAGGTAGGCAAATATTCTTTTAAATGGTTTAGACCCCATATCTTAGCACTGAAAGCTCGCAGGCTGAAAAGCTCTTTGATCTGACTGACACTAGAAATTATTTTAATGACTGCTATTTTATATTTTAACTCCTTCAGCCCACTGCAATTGTTCTAAATTTCAACTTTGCCATTCAATTAGCACATGAGCCACATAAAACTCTTCTAGTTTCCTGCTCTGATGGGATCTGCACATTTTCAATTCTGCTTCCCAGTCCACTTGTATATGAGTCTTCAAAACCCTCTCTTGCCAGTTAAACTGAATTATTTGATTGTTACAAGAAAACAAACACAAAAGGGACATAAAAAGATCAAGCTGAGTTTATTTAAGATTTGGATGAACATCCATGGAACACTCTTGGCATTATATGCCCAGCTCTTTTTAACACTGTGGTGGTACAGCATTTTGGATAGTGTGGTGCCTAAGTTAACCTGGTTCACTCAGCATCTTCCTCCAGGGTGGGATCACAGAAAGGTTGTATAACCCAAGTGTGTTTACCCACTCACTTACTGTAAACTCAGGCCCTGCTTAACTTCCTCAAAAGAAAAGAATTAAAGGAGAAAGTTGTTCAAAGCATTACAATGTGCAATTTCAATGCAAGGCATGATGGAAGTAGCTGTGTGGGAAGATATTACTTCATTATAAACCTAAATCAGATGCACAAAGATTTCTATCATCTCCAGAGACCATTCCATCAGGCTCTAAAAGAGCCTTTTCCAGTGAAGAAAAATAGCCCCCTGTCCCTTCAGGCTTGAGAAAGTTGCACGGTTTTTTTATCCGTTTCTTATGAAATCCCATATTATTGCTTCTCCCCTGGGAGACTTCAAAAGTCATGCAAACTTCACAGAGCCCACATGTTCGTAAACCTCAACCAAAAGACCACTAAGGAAATAAAATGCAGTTCTCCAATTAGCATTTGACATTCCCACATTCTCTACTGGTTTTCGGTGGGGTGAATTTGTCTTTCTTCTAAGCTATGCTGATAAATTAAATGAGTTACTAAGCCTGGCATTATTTAATGTTTTAAGGCACACTGAAATAAAATGTTTCAGCGTGGGATTTGTTTTTGCATAATATTTGGGGGAGACATGAAACAAACCTAGGCGTTTCAAACATATTTAAGGGGCTAATATGCACATGAATATTTTCTTCAAGCTCCTCATTGTGTATTCACAGCTACTGCCAAACACAACAAAGATGGGGCATTAGGATATGAAATGGGAAGTGGTCAGATTTTCAAAGTGAGCTGTTGGGTGCCTAACACTTATGAAAATCTGGCCCCGACTCTTTGGTGCCGTTCCAGAAAGAAATATCTCTATCCTGGCCATTGTCCAACCAGCTTTGGAAATCATTTTGCACAGTTATTTCAGTAAAGCATAAAAGCCAATCCCTAGCTTTCTCTGCCTGATTAAGCACTGTCACCAATCACTATGCAGCTCTAAGGTACGCATGAAATATTCCTAGATAAATCCTCCATCTCCAGAGAAATGTGTTTCCTGTACAACTGTAAATCCAGGTTCTGTGTTGAAACTAATCCAGCCTGGCAGTGCTGTGGCCCTAGAAAAGTTTCCTTGGTAACGACAAACTTATGCAACGGCAAAGTCATCCAATCTTTTCATGCCACAATATTATATTAAAAACACCTGGTTTATTTATACAATGACTTACAGATCAGGGTCCTAGAAATAATAATACATAAACTTTATAGCAAAAAATATACATATTATAATTCATCCTTCTATGGTATATAGAAATTATGTATATTTGCATGTGGACATATATATAAATATATGGGTTGTACTTATGTTTAGGGCACTTGTGTATGGACACACGTGTCCAAATACACACAGTATACATTTATATATATCTTTCTAGGTGCCACGTGTGTGTACTTAGAGACACACAAATGCACACAGAGGAGCACAAATGCACACAGAGGAGCATATTTACACTCTGTAAGCAGACATGTACTTTGCAGAATCTGCACACAAACAGCTGGAGTCCTTCACTGGCTGTGAGCATCGGGGGAGTCAGTGACCACCCGCACTAGTGTCCATGGAAAAAGAATGAATGTCACCGCTGCGGGCACAGGACTGGCTTGATGCATCTTCCTCTGTGAAGAACTAAATTTGCAGGGCAGTGACACCCTGCAACACAGGGCTTGTTGCATGGTCCAATTTCATTCCAGTTGTCACATGTTTTGACACATCCCGGACCACAGGTATCATAAACTGCACCGTGTTTACACTGGGTTGCTGAAAAGAGTTAAAGGGAACAAATTATGCATATTACACACAGCACCACAAGGAAATTTACTTATCTGTTTGCTTAGTTTCTACTGCAAATATCAAAAAGCACATTTTATCATGACGATTACCTAGAGGAAAAAATTACTTGTAAAATGATTCCACTATATTACATAATAAATATAAAAGTAGCGAAATTCCTTATCAAAAGTATCAAATCCACAGCATTATTGAAGTTTTTGAGAATTTTAACACAACCAATGGTATATAAGGCTTTGGCAAGGTTTCTATCTATATGCAGATGTACACTTCATATTAAAGGATTAAAACTGTTTATTCTTTATTCATTACAATGCCTTTTATCAAAGATTTCTGAAACATTTACAAAGACAGTTTTATTATCAGTTCCATTCCTACAGAAAGAGGAAGAGAAAGAAGAGTCATTCACCCCATTAGAATTTCTGACTCTAAGATTATATTTTCTATATTTAATATTGCAGCAAACTAAATCAATGTTTTTATCCAGAAGCACCATTTCTAAAACAAACAAATAAACAAACAAACAAAAATTAAAAATCAATTGTATCCACACTGTTTTAAGGGATCACTGACAGTGAGGGCTCTTGTACTTAATGATTCCAGTATCTATTCACTAATTTATGGAGCTGACAGTTCAATGCATTTTCAGCATAAAAGATCACAGAAGACTCAGCTAAAAGCACTAAAACCCCTTCAGATCAATATTGAAACTCTCAACATTTTATATCCTGCCTTTTTAGTATGGAGAATAATACACAGTTCAATAGCAAATAAAAGTCTGTTATTCTTTTTAACAGCTGTGCTGACGGCAAAAACAGAGACTGATAAAATAGTTCATAGGTGGTAAGGGACTCTCAAGCATTCAGAATCATCTCATGCTATTTTCAGAAAGGTGATTGTATTGGGAAGATTTCTTCAACTTTGAGAGAGACTGAAGGTCAATATTTTTTAAGCGAAAATTTTCTTATGGACAGAAAACACTATTTTGTTTTGAGAACTGGCCTACAGAGTCATTACAGCACTGCTATTATTCATAAAGAAAAAACAGAAATAAATTGATTAAACATATATAAGTGTATCAAAGAGAATGGAAGTCTTATTGCTAAGATATATAAATTTAAGGGGTTCCTTTTCACCATTAAGGGATCTTCAAAAAAGCATCAGCTTCTTTCAAGTTTTACTTGTGCATTTTATGGAATTTATGCATACGCAATTCTCAGGACACAGATATTAATAAAAAACCCAAAATTGTAAAAAAAAAAAAAAAGATAGTACAGAGGCAAATTATCCTGGTGTTACAGAGAATCAAATGCTGAATATTAGTTGGATATTAGATATCAGGGGAGAAAAACCCCAATCTTCTATCCTTAAGCAATAGAAATCACCAAGAGCAACCTACCTAGAAACTCTCTGAGACATCTTTAATTAAACATTGTTTTAGAATAGGCTGGAAACAAATATCTGTCTGTCAACTATGTTCAAGATAGGCTTATTCAGTTTTTGAGCATAGATCTTTTGAGAATATTTTTCCAACTTTACATTTCTGTCTTGCTCTGCATGATAACTTCCATGCATACTTAAGAAGGAACAAAAAAAAAGGAAAAACTAAAAAAAAAAAATAAATTAAACATGAAATTCATAAGGTGGGAAAAAAACATGCAAGCAATATTAAGCATAGAATAAAATGCTAGATTCCTAGGAAACTCTAGGCTTACCTAGTGTGTTAAGAATAGAGTTTCAATCTTTGTAAGAGGGGAAACGAAACTGTGCAGATCTTCTCAGTGCTTTGCAAACAATGTAGTAAGAGATTAGAAAGGTAGACCAGGACATTCAAGGATAGTTAGTGATTGTCTATACACAATGTGAATTATCTTACAGGAGATGTTTATTAGAAGCTTTTATCCTTTCTCTCTGAAAATGAGCTTCCCTTTGTAGGATCGCTAATTGACCAACCAAAAACAAACATTAGACTTCAGCTCATGTAGTTTCCATACAGAAGGCAATACAAACTTCAGCTTTAAGGCTGCACAGGTTTCATCCCACAAAGCTCAAGTGCAGTAATAGCTGGCCCATTCCTTTCACCTGAGCTCTGTTTGGTTCCTCAGCTGGTGGGTTTAAGGAAAGTTGGCTAAGGGCACCTTTCCAGAGCAAATGAGAACATATTACAGCCTGCCCTCGGCAGCCATGGCATGGGTAAGTACTCCCCGTTCTGCTTTACCACACATGCATGTGTGATGCAGGAACACCTCCTTATCCTTTAGATGATGCCATGTAGAAGATATGATGACTATTTTCTGCTGTAGGCAGCCCATAATGGCATTATTAACACGCTGTCAAGGGAAAAATCAGAAAAGTACAATGGCTGCTGTTTAAGTTCCCTGGATGGCTTTTATTGTTGAGCGATTCAGTTGTTAACATGTGGTGTGATTGATCCAACATTCCACTTCATCAACAGCTTAAAATATAAAAATAAAGACATTCTGCAGAAGGCTTCCCAGGAACTGCTGAAGTGATTCGCTACCATGTAAACATGGAAAACAGAAGTGTTGTCTTTGCACCCTTCTTCCGAGACAAATTCCTCTCAAAGAACTGAGCTCTGTTACTAATAAATTCCTTAGTATACTAGCAAAAAAAAAAAAATAAATCCAAAACCCAAGTCCAATGTACAAAAGTTACTAATAGTACTGTATTTTGAAACATTAGCAGTCCCAACAGGATTTTTCCACTCTTCTTCTAGAACATGTGTTTGGCATGACAGATGTGAGCTTCCTCAGACCACTTTCTGAGCTGGCGGGATAATAGCCTGCTCCAGTCCAGAAGCCATATAGCCACATAAATACAGCACTGTGCCTGAGCTAATAAACCCAGCCTAATAAGGCTACAGTTTGCAGACTAGACCTGGTTTAGTCCAGCCACTTTGGCAGTTTCACAGAGGAGGCTTCTGTGCCTGTCTTTGTAGACATGGCCATAATTATTCAGGAGGAAATCTTATTCCCCAAATAAAAAAGCCAAAATATGTAGCATAACTGCTGAAGGATTCCCTTGGCTAATGATATCTGGTAAATCTGATTTCACTGAAAATTCTGAACTAATATTTGAGCATCAATGAATGTTCTGGCTTATTCTGTCAGTGTTACACAGTTTGGAAGTCTTCTGTAAGACTTCCAAATGGTATTTGACTAATAGTGCTTGCAATTCACAACACCTCTTTCTAATAGAGCTAAAGGTGATGGATCTGAGCACTGACCTTCCCATGATACACTCATGTTAATATTTTCAGTTTTCAGTTTTCAGTAAGTATCCACTGAAAAGCCAGAATAGCCCTCCTGATACATTTACACAGGCAATAAAGCAGTCAAAGGAAAGCAACATATAGCAGGGGAAAAGAGTGACACATGCCATAAAATTCTCCAGCATAAAAGGGACCCAAAGGAGGAGTCAAAATCAGATATACGTTCATATTCCTTCACTTCAACTGATCACAGAGGAAAACAGAAAATTGTTCAGATTTTATGAAACTGTTGTAGCATGTCAGCACAGCAGTGCATTTTGCACTATATTATAGCCCTTATCTCATTGTTTTCTTGCATGTGTAGTCATGCCCATGGCAGGGAGTTATTGCCTTCTGCCATCCTTGAGTCTTCTTTCTCTTGGTATCCTGAGAAATGCAGCATTAAATTACTATATCCCAAGGCCTTTTAGCACTTCCGTTTACTTATTTGTACTTTATAAATGTCTTGTCTAGCCTTTCTTGGGTAAAAAAAAAAAAAATTTCTTTCTCCTTTCCTTTTCAAACAACTTCCTTCCACTTCTATCCTTTATTTTTCTTCTTGCATGTATCACTTTTTTTTTTTTTATTTCTTCTTTCCCTCATACTGGCTGTCCTGGCTTTTTAATTTCTCCTTCAAGAACCATATTTTTTCCTATGCCCATCCTAACAGGTCTAACTCCCCACTACTTTCCATGGCAACCCATATCTTTTTCCTAACCCTCTCAGTTCCCATGTTCACCAACCTACCCTAACCATTTTCCTTACTCATTATCTTCCACTTTTCACTCCTCCAATAAATGACAGCTGACATTCCCTTTAATGAGCCAACCTCATAGGACAGCAAACCTTGAGCAGCAGTGTTCTGCAGAATAATGAAGAGGAGGATAAGCTATTGCACTGGGGGAGAGAGAAGAGCACGCAGGGGACAGGACATGCAATTCCTGAGCCTCCTGAGCATCCTATTTGGCTGGCCCTCCAGACAACAAAAGTTTTCTGAAGATTATAAAGATGAGCTAAGCTTACAGCAGTTAGGGCAGAGCAACTGGCAACCACACAAGATCTAGTTTTAAAACACACAAAAGTATAATTAAAACCTGACTTTCTAATAAGTGTACTCCATTTTCATCAGAACACAACTTGTGCAAGTATCCTGCCAGCTATGAAATGTCAAGCAGGAAATGAAAGTCACAGAATGCTAAAGTTTTATTACAGAAATTTTGTTTCCGACCTATGAACTTTTACCTGTAATTGAGACACAATAATTGCACTACTTGTTTTGGAGAGAAAAAAAGTTTATTCAAGATTAAAATCTTGATGCTGGCCACTGGTACCATATGGAAAGCAGTGGATGCACTTTAATTTAATGGTTACTGTATTATTTACTTAGAAGATGGTGCTACTTATCTAACATTGGATACTTAAATAAGTGTTTTGAGGGTATTTAGCCTTATACAGCTTATTTACATTTTCTGCTTAACAAGATTTCCCCTTTCTCTCTAGAAGAGATTAAAAAATTCATGCTGATTTAAAAATGTCTTTCATTAGCTTTAATGGAGGCTGTGTGTTTAAATTCCTTCATAATGTTCTCTCAAGGACTGGTTTTGCCTCAGAAAATTTTCTTCTCTTTGGTAAGATGCCAGAAAAAAAAATTGCGAAATGAAGCCTCAATTAGTTAAGTCGTGATATGTCAACACTTGTATAAACTCCTTAAGGCAGGGGCTGCTAGCAAGAAGTTTTTATTCTTTTTACAGCATCTGCCACAGTGAGGTCTCAGTCTGAAGTGCTTTGGAAAAAAAACTCACAATGCTTGCTTCATGTTCTGCATGGATCAGCTACCATGATAGATAGATTAAAATTATATATATTACTAGTGCTGTCCAAAACCACATCCTTGAATAGGGTTTTCACTTAGTGACACCCTGTTTGGATTATCCTGTTGCTTTGTAAGGAAAAAAACGAACCTTTTGGGAACAGTCAATCAAACATAATTTGCTCTGTCACTCACCCATCCCTGCTAAAATGCCTTCAACAGAAAAGGAAATTGAAGTTCAGAGAGTAGACCCTGAACCACACACAATTACCAAAATGGACCACAGAGTAATACCTCTTAGAAGAGCACTGAGTATCCTCCTCTCATTCTTTGTTGGTTTTTTTCAACTACTGTTAATTGCTTTACATAAATCTGAATACATTTCTAGGCAAACCAATGCCGTTACAGAGTGTCCTAAATTAATGAGACCATCATCAAGGGAAATACTCATCTGCAATATTGTATTTTAGTTCAAGTGCCCCTAGCCACAGGCCACTGCTGCTCATGGAGGCAATTACTCACAGCTACTTGCAATTAATGCAGTCCAAATCACACAGTGAGTATGGACCAAATGCAATTATTAATGCAGGTTTACATTTTAATATTTGCACTAAATAGATTTGCTCCTCTTTCCTTGTTGAACCTACTGCAATTGTATGTGCATGTTGTCCCCAGAAATATAAATATGTTTTGACAGGAGGTCAAAGGAGTTTAAACTTTTTCTGTAATCAACAGTTTACATATCCTGAAAGAAAAACTTGCAAGAACTTCCAAGCTGCTACAACTCCTGTATCATTTTTGATCCTGCTCCACCAGTAAAAGGATAGTATGATCACAGCCTATTAGCCTATGCAACAGCTTACAAAGAAGCAGTCCCAAAATGCTTACCTGCACAGTTCTGCTCCGGCACCCACTGGACTTTCAGCCCTTCCCTCTGGCAGGCTCGGGCGTATGCCAGGAATGACTCACAGTAGCAGTTTTTATGGATCGGACACTCACACATGTCTGTCACACAGGACCTGCAGAACAAAACCACAAAACAAATAAGAAAGGAATGCTTTGGCAGATATCTGCCCAAGGGTTGGAGTTGTTTACTTTCCAGTCACATGGCATTCAATGCCACAGCAACTTGTGCTAAATGGCAAGAAAGTTAAAGGCATCCCTGAGGTTACATCCCAAGGGCTCATCTCTTTTTTGGTGTGCTACTTTAATGCAGAGAAGCCTCCAGAGCACCAGGGAACCACACAGAAACAGGGAGATGAGAAGACCCAAGAAATGCCAGGTAGAGAGGATTGAGACGATAATGGGGGAAGGCAAACTCCATTTTTGCAATGATTTTGTGTCAATATAAGACAAAAACTTTTTATTCCTAGAAAGTAATCATTTTATCAATCAATCAATTACCAACAATCATCACAGTAGTGTTAAGTGTATGAATTATGTAGGCAATGAGCACATGTCCCTCCAGGAAAGCGATGATGCCTTCTCTTCAGGTTACCTCCAGACTTACCTCTTCCTCCTTTGAAGGTGTGAAAATAGCTATATGCCTGTTTTCTCAGCAGCATCACTACTAAGTGCCAGACTTTAAGACACTCCAAAGGAACAGGGCTGATGCAGCATAACTGAGCAGTTTCATGCTAGGAAATCCCTCAAGTATGGTTCATACCACCCAGTCTCTTCTTATGTGGAAGTACCACAATGACAAGGAGCAAAGCTGCTAACATGACCCTATGTGAAACTGCTACTGTGGATGTCACCACTATATTTCAAGTTAGCTCATTCAGAACATGTGCCTATTTGGCACAGGCCTAAAATATAACTGGCAAGAGCCAAGAGATTTGAAGTTGGTGGTTTCTCCATATGCAAAATGTTTAGATGGTTCTGCATGTGTAGCAATGTGAATTCAGAAATGCTGAGTATCTACTGCTCTCAGCAGAATCATTAAAAGGCAGGGACAAGGTATAGGGAAGGCATACTCTGAAAATCACACCCTCAGTTCATCTGCTTTCCACTGAAGGTGACCTGTGCATGAACCTTGGGCATCCATGGTCAAGGCCCCCCTGTTCCATGCATGTTCAGGGGCTTTCCTGCTTCCCTGTTTCTGAGAGGACAAAGGCATAAATCCTCTTGCAAAGATGAAGGGCTGAAATGAAAAATGTGCTCTTCATGTTAGTTGCTCTTTCTGTGGACCATAATATGAACTGTCTATAGGAAAAGGATAGATACAGGCTTAGCTTCCCAGAAACTTTTCCACAGCAGAAGAGGTAATAGCTTGGAAATGGTGCAAAAACCTCAGACAAAGTAATCAGGAGCCCTAATGCCCATACTCTAGAGTAATTGAGAGCCCTTTATTCAAAACTCGGAGAAAGGATTAGTGATCCCTTTAACACAGACAAGCCTGTTTCTGTAAGTCCAACAGTGCCCCTGAAAGAGGAGTATTTCCCCACGACAAAGTCACCGGCTGCTTCAGTGACCCGACAGTTCTGCTCGACATTTTCATGAGTTTTAATAAATTTACTCTCAGTGGACCCTCAATATGAAATTACCTAAAAAATCACTGTGACAAATAAGTAACACAAGTGTTAATGTATGAAGGTTACCTGTCCTTGATTTACTGACACATATGCACTGTGAATAAACAGAATTGCTTTGGATCAAATATATAACATCCTCATATTTACAGACCAGTTGTTTTCACTGGCAATAACTTTACTTTCTAAGGACAATGTCATTTTATTTCACTTTAGTCCTGTGGTAGGTCCCTCTACATCTTTTCCAATAACAGATGTTGCTGTATGCATATCACAGCTGAATGGCAAGGAATAGATTAGCATAACATCCTTGGGGTGGTTTGATGTTGTCAACTGATAAAAGACCTTGTATAAGCACAAAGGGTCACCTTTTTACGTGGCACACTAAATAACTTCACATTGTTTTCCTTTGGCCACAACATCTCTTTGTGATCTCTTCCTATTATCTCAGCAGCAGGCACTGCTCCATATACCCCATATAATTTAAGAGGTGCCTGTCTCATTTTTACAGTGAAGTAGATGCTTGCTTGCTACTGAAACAAATCATTATCACAAAGAAAGTCTGTATATAATCTCCATAAATAGTTGATTGTCAAGGTACCATTTTATCATGTTTTTGTTTCTGTGCCAGCCCCCTTTATGAAACACATTTCATCGCTCTCCACTCAGATTTAGTTGTTATTGATGTCCATGGTGTTTAGGGATGCTTGCCAGTATCAGCTTGGCTATATGTTCAGCAACTTCTTTAACTAAGAACTTATAAAACCCTAAATCTGAGGTACTTCCTCTGCTTTTTAGAGCATACCTTTGGTTTTGCCTTTTTTTTTTTTTTTTATCATTACCTGGAGAGAGATGTCACATCTTGCGCTGAGTCAATGAACCTACAGCTACCTCAGATGCTTGCATCAGAAAAAGATGCAAGAACAGGAAAACTCCAGGCTCACCATCAATAACCCAAGCTTTTTAAAAGCTAATGTGTTCATGGTAAGGCTAGCATAGACCCTGGCAAAGCCTAGGCATAGTCTGAGGGATCAGGGAAGGGAGGACAGCATTCCCAGTCTGCAGGAGGGCAGCCATGCTCTTTGAGAGTGCAGAGCTTAGCTCTTATATTTATGTGAGCAACACCAACCATTATCCCTTGGCATTGAAATGGCCATGGCCATCCAGGCATGCTCCGGAGTGAAACATCTGAGCTTTGGCTGGGATCAGCGCTATTTGCTGCAGTGTTCAGCATGGGTGTCCACCAAGGAAGTAGCATGCCATGTGCAACACAAAGAATCTGCTGATTAATTACATACCGAATTGCTGGTGTAATTTTTATTTTCATTGAGAGTTTAATCCTGGTGACAGCTGCTCGGATCAAGCCCTAGGCTTAGCTGAGGAGCCATTGTCAGATTGCAGCAGTTTTATAAATTAATTACAATTTCAAATTATTTGTACAGTTCATTAAATTAGCTAATTAATGTTAAATCAAAAAGGACTGTAAAGAAAACTATATCCACAGCTGCCAAGCCTAGTGAATAAAAATAAAACCTCCTTTTATTTCCTAATGAAAGGGCAGTTCTGAGTAAGGACACAGAAATAAAAGATGTCCATTCTCTGGGGCCTGGTTCTGAGGGTGACCTGCTGATGGCCCAAGGCCAAGCTTCAACTTTGGGCCTGTTTTTTAGCAAAACTTGTTTACTTTTTGCACTTAATTAAATTTCTCACATTCACTATTGCTACAGTTGTGTTAAAGGGCTATTATGGGATGATTTACCAAGTAAATTGAAAAACGGATTATTGTGTGCTATCCTAATCCTTTCCCCTTGCAAAAAACTTTGGCGTGCCCATAGCTTTTATTTTTTTATCCTCTCCCCTGATACATTTCAAAAAATATTCTCTGCTTCCCCAGATTCTGCCTTCTTATCATTCTTCCCTTGAATTGGAAAAAGAGATTTGGTGATACTAACTGCATGTACTCACATCTTATCTGTACTCTAATCTGACTGGACTGTTCAAACAACAAAAAACACATTTTAATAAAACTTTGGAATTATGCCAATAATGAAGCTCTATTGACAATTTACTGCACTGCACAGTAATGGAGACTTTGGGTCTTGTGGGGTATTGTGACTCTTTACCAAGAACAAAGCATTTGTGTAAATGAAGTAAAAACATATTAGAAACTTAAACATCAAAACATTACAGTCAGACAGAAATAATTCCACAAGAAGGCTGCAGTGCAAGTTACCTATAAAATGAAGCTATTTCACTAGTCATGGAAATACAAGCAAGATACTTCAGGCAACCTTAGTTCTGCCCTCAGTGAAATCATACAGAGATGCAATGATGTTGTGGTCCAAAAGAAAATTACATTTATTTTAAGGACATATTTACATTTAGAAAAAGAAAAACACTTGGATGTGACCGTACACTTTATCTGGCCTCCCCGCTCCAAATAAGCACCAGAGAACAGCCAGCCTCTGAGTCCTGGTACCAAGTGCCTCACTGTGATCCCTTTTGATGCTGTCTGTGCTGCCTGCAGGGTATGTGTCAGAGATGGTGTTAATTGGGTGTGTATAATCACAAACTGTTGCAAGGGGAAATCCATGAAAGTGAAGGCATCCGGCAGCTGTGGGACACACCCTTGAAGGAGACAAACACACACTCTGCTGCCACATCTTCAAAGCAAACTGGATGACTACACTCCTTCAGCAACAGCCCTTTTTCATATTAAACTGTGGAAAGTCTCCAAGTCCCACAAAGGGCAAAGAACAGACTCCTGTGCTACATGCAGTATTTAAAAAAAGAAAAAGAAAAGATCACAGCAATGAAGCCTACAGCCTTAGTCTGTGCCACACGGGATTGAAATTGCAGATGTTCACTTGTGGAACATCAGCAGTTCATTTTCCTCTGCGATACAGATGAATCCAAACCCAGAATCAACCATTTTAAGAGGGGCTTAATTTTTCCCCCACATATCACAACAGGAGTATGATGCAGTGCATTTTTCAAACATTTTGACCCTTTGAGTTGTTCCACACAGATAGAAAACAATAACATCTACTTCTTTCCATGAGTAGATCTCAAGAGGTTTTACAAAAGCAGTAAGATATAGTGCATCACTGCATACATTTTGTGTATATGAAGAAGCATCAGAGGGTGACAGGGTTTGTCCTCTCTATACTTGGAATAAGCTGTACACTTGCAAATTTCAAAGCCTGAAGAGTCATCTGCCTATAGAGGAATATTAATTTCCAGCCCCACCATCCTGTGAGACTTGACTTCTTGGGATAAATTTTTATTGGGTAAGAAAAATCAGAGTTTTAGCATAAGCTTGGCCTAATTTTTAAGGAAAAAATTAAATTCTCTTTAAAGTTAGTAAATTAAAGTCAGTAGTTAAGTTGAGAGAAAGTTTCTTTGGGCTGTTTTTTCAACAAAATTCAATGAGTTGCCATTATTTATGGCCCCAGATAGAAGACATTTCACAAAGTAAGAAGATGAGAAGATGAACTATTTTCCAATGTATAATGGAAAGTCTCATGCATTTCCTATCTCAAACTCTCTCTTGTCTGCATGTGCATGTTTAACCTTACTGAAGTATTGAAATATAGTATGTAGAGCCGGAGACTTATTATGGCTTTGAAGCTTGAGATCAAAGGCCTGAGATCATTCTTTCTTTCTCCAGAGTTTACTAATATTAATGCACAACCAGCAAGTAGCTCAAAGAAAGTAATTTTGGAGGCAGCTGAAAACACAGAAATTCTTAAGTTTATTGAGAATGCACTCAAAGCACTTGCCTGGGGAATTGACTGTTTCATGCAGCAAAGTCAGTCATTTTCAAGGACCATTTCTTCCAAGACCAGGTAACCATGTCTGTACTCCCTCTATGCTTTTCCCACACATCCTAACATTGGTAACTGCCTTAAATTGGGGATCAGATAAAGGCATCCATAACAAAGTTAAATCATCACTGCCCTGACCCTTTTTTTCTGGTAAGTGTGAAAATAAGGGCCCACAAAAACTGGCAAGCAGCTTATGTGCACTTTGTACTGGAGAATGTGCACTTTGTACTGGAGAATGCCCCATGCTGAAGAAGTGTCGCAGACATCTTTCATGAAAAATCCTTTCTTAGGATTTTTCCTTGTGAGAAGCTGCAGTTTCAGCAACCAAAAGTAAACAATAGTTATCTGCTTCTGTAGAATGCAACAGGTAGACCCATGATTGGTCTCCTGTGAGTGTTTAGATTTCCTGACCACTCATGGCAGAGCTAGCTCTTGCACTCTGTCTGAGACACAGATCTTTGTTATTCATTCTTTTCTATTCTTAGCTTAGCTAGCTTCTGAAGAAACCTTTTCCTTTCTATTTCTTTTTAGTATAGTCTTAATGTAACATATATCATAAAATAATAAATCAAGCCTTCTAATCATAGAGTCAACATTCTCGTCTCTTCTTCATCCTGAAAACCCTTGTGACCATGGTCACAAAGAAGTCCCTGCTCAACAGGCTCCAAAACATTGCTACGAGTGTGGGAGCAGAAAGGGAACTCACAGCTCATCTTCAGTGAGCTGTACATAGCAAATGTACTGCAGGCACATCCTCTCCATGGGGAAATCTCATTACTATAAAGAAAGCATTGGCTATAATGCTTGAGAATACGACTGTTGTTTTTTGGCAGAATGCAGAGGAGAAGTTTGCAGCAGAAGGCACGTGAATCAGGCATTCAAAGTTCATTCTGATTCCTGATTTTTGTGCAACTTGGATTCAATCATGGACTGTATTTCCACACTAAGCTAAGCAGAGAGAATTATAAAATACATAATTCCATCAAAGGAAAAGAGCTGCGTGGGATCTAAGATTTTTGGGGCATAGCAGTCTTGTTACACACACACTGAAGAGTCCTAATTTAATTCTGAGTATCATCGTTCCTGGTCCAGATATAGATGTGGCACTCAGATAATGAAACAGAATCACACAAGATACCCATATCCATCTCTGCCTTGCCAAGGAACCCTCCCAAAGCAGTTATTTAGAGTCAACATAGGAAAAGGATGCTTTCAATGCAAGTGGTAATTACTGCTGGTAATTTCCAACATAGCAAAGACAGGCAGCAATTCAATTTTGATTTTTTTGCGTATACATCTGCTTAAAAAACATCAGAACCCATATTTCCCTCACAAAGGAAAAGCAAAAATGGTATTTTCCCAATGCTGAATAAACTAATGTCCATGTGGACCTCTGAAAGAAACCATATTGTGCTGCACAATATCACCACAAGCCTACACTATGTGCTGCTAAAAATATTATCCAAAAGCCTTTGGATAAAGCCAAAAAGAGTGTTCTGCATGTATTTTTACCCTTTATATAAAGAGTATTCTGTGCCAGAATTGTGTTTCATTGCTTTAACCAACATTACCCACAAGAATATGGCAAAATTAACAATGAAACATTGTGGAAAATTTTCTAAAGCCTCATGAAATAGAAGTTGTCAAGACAGCACTACTCTGACACCTATTTATAATCTCTCTCAATGCGCAGTACCAGTGGTACATGCACTTAAAAGGGAGGAAGGAAGAAGAACCAAATAAAGAATGAAATGGCACAGTAGCCTTACCTACTTCCTTCTTCATGATAATTGTGTCATGATAATGTGTCAAGTAGGCTTTTTACATCTCGTGCTTGGATCCTTACAGGCATCTGTGACTTTAGTTGTACTTTCTGGTCCTGAGAATGGAAAGTTTGGCTAAAATCCCTCCACAGGGAAATAGCTGAACAATGACTAAGAAGGACAATGTAGTCCCATGCTGGACTCCAAGAAGCATCTGGTATGACTCAGAATATTTCCTAGAGCTGAAGGTTACAGTACAGCTGAGCAGCTGACTTGCCACCTTTAGAAAGAGTGGATTTTTGCTCAAAAAACTCTCAACAGAATATTAAAATGCCACCCACAGCTGTGGAAGAGCTGACCCCTTGCACTCCCACACATTTTTCAGAAAGTGGAAAAGAGTTTTCACATCCTCTTCTTCTGTTTCTGATTCTCTGCACCATGCAGAGTTTCACCTTCATTGTGCAGCCATGGCATTTGAAATGAATAGTCTTGGCATTTGAAAAAAAAATCTGTATGCAAGAGAACTCAAGTGGCTTGAGTTCATATGTAGCATATATCTTGAAGTGAAACAATTAAAAAACACTCCTCTGTGTTTACATGTGACTCTGTAACTGGAATTATTGGAATAAAGAGGAAATGCAGCATAAGATTCTTAACCCATTTCAAACAACTGCCCAAGATAACACTGAAAAGACCCATCAAAAATATCCTCATTTTACTTGCATACTGGAGCGGTATAAATAAAGTTTTTTCCACCCTCTTTGAAGAGATTACTGCAAAAAGGATTTGGCTGCCTGTACATTGTATGATCTGTGGATTGTATATCTAACTGGAAAATGCCAGTACCTTAATAACACTGCACTAGAGCGGAGTACCCAAATCCCCTATAAAGAACTCATTTGCAATTAAATATGTGGATCAACAATAATATGAGAGAACCAAATTTAGGAATATGACCTGGAATCTGACACTGAAGGTTCAAAAGCTAGAGCCTGCTTTCTGAAGATATGTTATCTTCAGTTAACTAATATCCATAGTCATCCACTTGCAAACATCCATCACATAACTGGCAAAGGCAACAGTAGCTGTATATGAAAAGCTATAAGATAAGGCTTATCATGCATTTATGCAAAGTTTTGGAAAAACATACTATAGATGCTCTACAGGTTTAATGTTCAGGAAGAAAGTTAACTCTTAAAGGATTTTCTACAAAAATCCCATCTTTCATAGGCCCAGGGGCCTTAGGTGTACAGCCTATATGCTCATCGCTGATTTCCTATGGCCAAATTGACCTTCTTTGTGTTTCTGGTACCCCATCATTTATCATAGAATGTCTTGGGCTGGAAGGGAGTTTAAAGACCATCTAGCTCCACCTGCCACAGGCAGGAATGTCTTTCACTAGACCAGATTGGTCAAAACCCCATACAACCTGGGCTTGAACACTGCCAGGGATGGGGCATCCCCAGTTTCTCTGGGCAATATGTTCCAGTGCCTTATCTGTACCCTCACAGTACAGATTTTTGTCCTACTACCTAAGCTAAACCTACTTTCTTTTAGTTTGAATCCATACCCCCTTGTCCTATCATTCCAAGTCCTTGTAAAATGTCCCTCTCCGTCCTTCTTATAGGTTTCCTTTAGGTACTGGAAGGCCACAAGTAGGTCACCCTGAAGCCTTCTTTTTTCCAGATTTGAACAATCCAAATTCTGTCAGCCTTTCCTTGTACAAGAGGTGCTCCATTCCTCTAATCATCTTGCTGACCCTACTCTGAAATTGCTCCAAAAATTTGATGTTCTTCGTATATTGGGGACCCAAAATTGGATGCACTCCATCTCTCAAGAATGGAGGGGCAGAATCACCTCCCTCCCAAGCCACAGCCTAGAAAAATTGCTAAATTTCATAATGTTTAGGATTTTTTAAGCCAGTAAGACTCCTTATTACAGATTCTGTTCTGACATAATACAGCAGTATTCAAGTTATTTGACTGACCACATCATATGCATATATCAGGTCTTTCTTAAGAAAGGAAAAAAACCAGAGAATTTTTTAGTGGACCCTTTCAATATCCATATTAGTATTCTACATTTCCATTCACTGCGTGCAATACTTAGCTTAGCACTTACACTGCTAAAGTGAATTTGCCTTATGACAGAGACACTCCATCATAATGGAATTTTCAGTGTCCTCTGGCACAGCTACCAAGGAAAATCCATCATCATTTTGAACTTTTACATTATGTAACTGACATAAAATTTTATCTTTTTTTCCATGTCTAGACTTGATTTTTAAAGAATACTTCCCCTAGCTCTCTAGTCAAGTGGAGACTGAACTGCCATATCTTATCTAGAAAAGGAAAAAAACTTAGTAATTTTAATTCCATTTCAAAAAGACAGACACATTTTAATGTCTAACTTTATACATTAAAGTACTTTCAATCAACAGTTAAACTTTGTCATTCTGTTTCAAACAGTGTAAATGAACATTGCATGGACTAAATGGTTCTAATATGACTGCATCAACTTTCACTCTGGTAGACAGAGAGCCCATTAGTGTATTCTGTGTGACAGTTCTCATCTGAGAAAAGCCAGAGGTTTTGCATGAGCTTATAAACATCCTAGATAGAACCTCAAAAATTATTGGGAGGTTTTGAAGTTATGGCCCTATAGAAATATAAACCATGCAGATATACCAAAAGCATATTGTCATAGTCATTAGATAAGCATATAAAATGATACAGGTTTCAAATCTTCAAAATAAAAATTCAAACCAGATCATCTCCTCCTGTCTGCTGACAAAATGTGCTGTGGCCCTGCTAAACTATCTGTCATAAAAATATGTCATATCCAATAACAAGCACAATGAGAACACGAAGCAGGAAATATTTCTGAACTATAAACATAAACTGAAGTTATCTTCAGCTTTTGATGATGATTCACTGTATATATTTCCAAGGAGGTCTTGTGATATAATAATAAACAGGCTGGCTAGTTTAGAAACTCACATTCTTAAACTCTGCAGAGCCCACTCCTTGGCTTAATCCATATAAAATTAATTTCAATCAAGCAATATTTTTCCTCTAGGTGGCTGCAGAGCATTTAAAAAGTTGCTGGCTCCAGATGGAATAAGAAAGAAAGACAGCAATGGAAAGACCTGATAGGACTGCTATTTAGAAAACAGCTTTCTCCCTCATCTTGCTCTCTTTAGAAAACAAGAGCCAAACTCTCATCTCAGCAAAGACAGACTCATGGAAAATGCCACCTTTCAGACAGTCACATCCTCACAGTGCATTTCACCTCTGAGATCTCTCTCTTTGCTCTTCATCAAAGTAGTTGCTAAAAATAGGACTTGGATGAAGTGGCAAAACAGCCAACTTACCTGAATTTAAAAATACAGAAAAACAGTCTGTTTCTGGGTTTTATGGCTTTCTGTGTGGTCCTGGCCCAGACCCATACAAAGACATAGGCTCATAAAGCATGATTGAGACAGGATTCAAACACATGAATGCAAAACTGCAGTCCTGGAGGGGTTACCCCAACTCCAGGAAGGCTGACCTTTTTCATGATGGATATTTAGCTCCTGCCTTACATTTCCTCAGACACCTCTGCTTTTGTTCTGCATGTTCTCATAACCATGTGGGCATTGGCAGGCATAAAGCCTGACTGGCACCCCAACAGTGAGGCCCATCAGGGATGGCTGTCTTAAAACAGCAGCAGTGCTGCCATGTCCCATTCAGGATTTGATACCAGAGGCAGAGGGTGAGCAGAGTGATAGGGATTCAGCCAGGAGGCAGACACCTAGTTTGTGCTCTCTAGTCAGTTTGACATAGCCTGCTACTTCACAGAGAGCTTTGGATAACGTATACTTTGCATAGTGCCACAGTTCTTTAGCCTTCCTGACTGCAAGGTTTCAAGTGCAAAACACCATACAGAGCATGAAAACACAGTGGATGAAAAGCTGGCTTCAGTGAAATGGATGGGGATTTTCCTGCTGACAACACAGGAGCCAAGACTCAGAACTGTCATCAGCCTTTTTTTTTTTAGTTCTGTACTTCAAGGCTTTGAAGGATCCAGACTCATTCAGGACACCACCAAACATTAAATTCAAGCATTCTGAATTTAAATGCTATGAATTAAAATTTTCTGTACTAGACATAGTGACTCCAAGACATATCAGCCTGGCCCAGGAACCACAGAAACCCACATAGATTTTATAAAGCCAGAATGACCTAATTCTGGGTGAAGTGGGATGAGACGATATGAGCAGACAGAGCCAAGGTTTGTTCTTGAAACTTACCTTCCAGTGAGTTGGTTTGGGCATGGTCATTCACTTGGCTAGATACAAAGGCAGTTGTGATGTAAATCAGCAGACTTTAATGAGAAACTGCAGCCACATGAGCAAACTCTCCCTATCACAAAATAATCACAGGTTGTTTTCCTGTTCATCTGTGGGTCATGTCCAATGGCAAAAATGTTAAGATAAATTCTGGGCTTAGTCTTGTGTACAAAGTACTAAACATGGTTTTGCCTCTTTTTGTTGGCTAGGCAGAGACTATGGAACAGATCAGTGCTCCATGCTGGCCACCTTGAACAAGTTGCCTGATGGAGCCACAAAGCAATTCATTCTCTCTCCATCACTTCTCACCCCATAAAATCTTCCCTGGCCTCCCTACAGAAGCAGCGGAAAGATCTCAGAGCTGTACCAGTTTGTTAGGAAGCTTGCTGTCAAACTTGGCAGCAGCTGCAAGCTACTATATCCTTTCACACCAGCAAAGTTTGCGGGTGGAAATTGTCAGACCCAAGTGTGTCTTACAGACTTTGGGAAAAGGGAGGCAGCACAACTGCAGCAAAGCAGCCCATACAGCACGTCTCCTGAAGAAGCCATCTGATAGATGGAGGGAGAAATCACAGAAGGCAATAAAGAAGGAAAAGCTATTGCTGGGAATTGGGCAGATTGTGCAGGAGATTGTGTTCATGTTCTCCACGGGTCCTTGGGAACCACAATGTTTACAGTCCATACCTCTGTGAAGCCACTGATTGCTTCCCTTTGAGGTGAGCATGTGGAACAAACTCAGTAGTTTTTCTGCTCCCATGGATCTTTCCACAGGTGGGGAGCCTGAGGGCCCATATGAAAGCATGAGCAGATTAGCTCTGTCAAAACAAAGATCCTGTTTTTGTGCCAGTAAGGAAAAAAAGGAGGGAGTGGGGAAAGCATAAAATAGAGTTTATGATATATAGGAGGAAAATTGTTTTTTAATAGAATCTTTTCAACATTTTCCATTAAACTTTGGTTGCTTGCAGTGCAAGTTTTGGAATGCAACTCCCTCATCCCCTTAGGATGGTCTGCGTTTTATTACGTTAGTAAGGAAGCCCAGCTTACTCTTAGCAGAGCTACTGTGTGAAACGTTTCAAACTCAAGCCAAAGTGGCAGGAGTAAAAGCCCCTCCTCATTGATTTTCAGCCTCCATTCTGAGGCCAGCAATTTAATGTAATTTTTATAATGTGTAAAAGAATATTTTGTTATCAAGCAATAGTAAATCACAAATGATCACATCATAATGAACAAAATTATGTGAATCCAAATGTTACCCATATGATGACTCGATTTCAGCTGGAATTCTTAACCAGAATGAGCAAAGGAATATATCAGAAGAGGGGAGGAGGTATTGGTCATGAAACAGGGGAGATGAACTGAGTAATGAAAGAACTTTAGAACGACTTCCTTCCTTCCCTTCTCTTTTCCCCATCCCTCTCTGTTCCCTCTACCCCACCAGTGATACTGGGCACACCAGTATTAGAAATAGGTGTACCAAAAGAAGAGGTATAACTGCAGTACTAGCAATCAAGGATGAAAAAAGATGGGAATCAGGACAAGTAGAAATACTAGAAGTCTATCATCTTGGAGCAGCAATAGTGGGGAAGTTAGGTGGAATAAATCCTCTTACACATTTGTGTAGCAATTTTTATAGTTCGGAGACACTAGGGAGGCAGAATGAAAGTTATGCCTACCAAGATGAACCCAGAGAACAGATGAGACACTTCAGTAGGGTCAGAGGGTAAATATCTGCATAAACCCCATCAGTTCTGTATATTAAAGGTAGCCATAGTCTCCATGGATATAATTTAGAAGATTCCGTGAGCACTGACAAACTGTTACGCATCTAGAGATCAGGGGAAAGGAGAAAGTCTTTAAGGTGCAATTTACCTCTCAATGTAGGCAGGGTCTAGCCTTCTCAAGCTGCCTTTCTTTCAGATCTAATTTTTACAGGTAAAGACTGAGCCTTTTGCTATGATTTTTGCTGAGTTCTGCATAAAATGCTACAGAAAGTAGTAGGATTTATCTTTCTGAAGTTATTTGTCTAGATGCAGTCAGCTTTAAGCATCTGCTTCTCACAAAGGCCAAGATTCATTCCTCTAAGCTGCAAGATTGTGGCTCTTTAATACACTGCCCAGAAAGCTTGAATTTTTAATACCTATCACAACAAATATTGCACCAAATTCTCTCTATCTTCCATGTGAATCTTGTGAATAAAGTCTATGTTAACCAGAACCAGTACAATTCTGCTGTACTTTCCTCTTTCTCTCTGTGTGCAATGGGTGTGTGTGCAGGTTTGGTTCTTTTCTACTCTTAGGTCAGTAATATACTGCACTTCAGATTAGACAAAAATCTTGTTAACTAGTTGCCCTTGAATTGGACTGGATATCTTGCCATTTGCTGGAAATAAAGCAAAGCGAGGGAAAGGCAAATTTTAGCATTAGTTCTCTCACCAAATAGGTTGATGAAATCATACAGCCTTAGAGATTTGCACATGTTCAGCACATTCCATGTGGATGTCAGCTGAAGTCATACCTTAACTCTCTCCACTTCTAAGAAAGAGAAAAACAGAACATGAAGAAATTAGAAGTTCATCTTATCTTCCAATCTTTTCAGAGAGAATGTGAATGGCAAGCCCAGAAATTCTTAGAGATCCATTTATGTAACAGTGACAGCAACCAAGGAAAGAAAAAATCAAGATGCAATGAAGTTCTTGATCCCATCTGGGCAAATAGTACAAAGGGAATCATCACGTCTGCATGAAGAGAGTGATGGTGATAGAGTATTAACAGAAGAGTCAGAATCCCCAGAGTCAAACACTGTGGGAACAAGTAAAAGCCACAGAAGGAAATGGAGGCTAAAGAGAAAGGCCCACAGTAAATATCTGCAGATGCTGTTGTTTGCAGTGGGGCCTGAACCAACAGGGATGTAGTCATACACACACGTAGCACCTCACCAGTAGAAGAATATTCTTTTCAAGATCAAAAGTCAAGCAGCAATAAAATCCGTGTCAAAAAACATCAGCAGAGGAGGTTGTGTATGCTCACTCATGAACATCTGCACTAAGAAGCCACTTAAGTAACCATGCAACAGCATGGAAGAAACATCTGCAGCATGTAGACCACCAGCTGTGCAGTAATAATACTTTGAATATCCAGAGTGCCTTTTATCTGAATGCTGCAAAGCATTTTCCAAACAAATTAAGCTTCACAACACCACTGTGAGCTTCTTATTTAATGGTAGGATTATTTCATCCTGCACCAAATGCCATTGCTGCCAGAATGAAAAGTAACACCTGCTTATCATCTCACAGAAATGTACAGTTTTCACGATGGTAAGTGACAAAAAGGGTGGGGTTAAGCTAAAGTGGAGGAAGACTTGAGGTGGTCAGAATCAAATGCTTAGAAAAGAAACTCAGACAAACATAGTATTAACACTCCCTCCCTTCCCCCTTTACTTTTAATGCAAACTGTCACATTAATTTTTATGCTCACATGTGGTTAGTCTTTGGTCTTAATTTCTCATTGGAAAAAGAGAACTTTCACGGGCATATACTTGTAGGGGTGTCTCCAGATGTGCTCAGAAGTACAGATAAATACCTTTCTTGGTTGTGTATGCTCAATAAAATGTATTGCTGTGCATTGCAAATAGCTTTCCTTTGTACTCCTTCAGATCTGTTTTTATAAGGCATCTTGATGATTATATTACAGATCTCCCTTCCAAGGCAGCATGCCATATAGTAAGTCCTATAACAAACTTCTTGCTGTGTGTACTTTCAACCCCACGGGGTACTCCATGTAAGCAGCATTCTAACCTGACTCTGCTGAGTTAGTGAGATCTGACTATGTTTCTTAAAAAAAAAAAGAAAAGCTGGGAAACATGACATATATCCAATGAAGATAGGAAATCTTACAGACACCCCATTATGATTCCCTCTTTCTGCTTCTTAATACACCCACATTTTAATCCTGTTGAAATGTTAGTGGAGGAAGTGCTTTGATGGGGAAGTTGTGGCAGTGAAGCAGGCTGTTTCTTCATTAAATGAAGTTCAGTACTGGCAGGACAATGCCAGACAGGCTGTCCTGACAGCTAGACAAACATAAACTTTTTGAGGGCAGCAAGGAAACTCTAATATGTGCTTGACACTAGCACCCTAGTGTCTTAATATATGAGTAAGGCTTTTTGATGTTACAGTTAAATAATAATATTAGCTAGGACTTGGACATGACTAATTGTATTTCTAAGAAATTGTTTGGGGTGTTTGGATATTAGGCAAATAGCCCTAGCTTTGGCTAAGGATTATATTTTAAGCATTTCTACAATTATATTTTAAGCATCTCTGAGTTGGTCTCAGCTGGGCAGGTGGTGGTTAACCTCAGGTCAACTTCTCCCTTCTCTTGAAAAGCTGGTTATAGGAGGACACAGCCTGGCTTGAGAAAAGAAGGCTCTTTTATGGTTAACATTTTCCAGAAACACTTGGTCTTGGTATAACTCCATGCCTGTTGAAGCCCAGGGTAAAATTCTGTTTGTCTGTAATGCCAGGTATGGTTGGCCAGCACCACCTGCTTCTGACGTCTCATCCTGCATGACCAGCTCTGAAAAAGTTCTCCCATGCTCACAAACTGACTTTTCTCCAGAAAGAGCTATTTCTTTTCTCTATGGATGCAACTGAAAATATGTGCCAAGTAGCTCATGATCCCGCCAGGACTGACTACTTCATTTCAAATAAACCATAAAATGGCATGTATTACTTGGGGAGAATAAAATGTTCCCTTTCAGTATGTACATTCATTAGTTTTTCTCTTGCATGCTGGTTTTGTCTGTTTGACTCACACAGGATTTTCCTTAGCCATATTTCAAAATGGTGAATAGAAGGATTAAGTCTTAAAAAAGCCTTCATCTTCAATTCTATCACACAGAGGATAAGCAGTTCATCTACTTTTTGATATATGATATTAAGCTGTCCACACAGTCTGACCCATTTAGAAGAACAGTAGTAGGTGGGTGGTTCCTGTCCGTAGAAGTATCAATGTTTGTTCCCAACATCAATTTCCATTTTGGTTTTTCAGGATCATAACATTTGAATTGTATTTTGCTTTCCAGTTCAGACAAGCCTCAGAGCTCAGAGGGTAACAAAGCTGAGACCTAAGCTGCACACCATCTCCAGCTCACCAGTTGAAATGATAGGACTGCACTGTTTCCACAAGACAAGGAGAAGAACCGAAATCTCCAATCCCAGATCTGACATCTGTTCCAACTTAGTCACAAACTAAACTCATTCTCCATCCCCCATATGCATATCTCCACATACTCACAATGGAACACTCAATTTTAAGAACATTTGCCTCTGGATCCACACTGGGTCACTTCTAGTTTCCAGAAATGACCATAAATCAGTTCAGTTTCACTAGAAAGAGTGAAGATTCACAGAGAGCCCCAGGCAAGAATTTCTACCCAACTTTCCTAACCCCAAACCTGGCTCTGCTGCAATACATTATATTTGTTTTCAGCAGTGGAATAATATCACATGTGATCACAATCTCAGCAGCAACAATTTATGAGTCTGTTTCCCCTAACTCTACCACATCTGGTCCTTCACAGAGCTAGGATCCATGTTCAGAAATCACTTGAAAACCACATCTTCTCTCAACTCTGCTTTGAACGCCTGTTGTTTTAGAAATATGGTAGCAAGAGGAAAAAGAAGAGCTGTGAAAAACAGCAAGGTTGAACCTCTGGATGGGGACACTGGAGCTCAGGACTATGTGGCTGGGGTCAGCCCCTTGCTGCCCAGTTGTGGAGCAGCTTGGCCAAGCATCACCAAAGAGTCAGGGTTGAAGCATCTTCCAGCTAGGCAGCCAGTCATTTTGGGACACTCACCAGAGAGCTGCAGTGGTCTGATAGTTAACTAATATCAGGCCTTGACACAACTGCTTTCATGGTGATGCTACATAAAGGAAACCTCCAATCCCCTCCCTGCTTCTACTGCTCCTCCTCTTCTCAAGAAAGTGCTCTTCTCTACATCCAAACAGAATCCAAAAGCTGAGGAAATTTTAAATATATTGCTGACATGTTCCAAAGACTGCAAATTGCTAGGCAAGTAGGGAGCTGGTCACACAAAAAAGCATTGTGGTTTTGCACCATGAACTCCATGAGGGTAATAGCCATTTTACCACTTGGTGGGTTCTATGCCAGTCAGAAGCTGCAATGATAGCAAGCAGCCCTGAATGCTTGAGATCAGCAGATAAAGCCTCAGAAGCATGCCATTGTTCCATGTTCTGTTTCCATATTTCATTTTACACACAAGTAAGTGGGCAATCTGGAGCCTCAAACCTTCATTCATGTGCTATTACAGTAAATATTTTTAAAGTCAGACTAGCTTGAAATGCCATTTCCCCCCGTCTGTTTCCTGCTAAGTTTGTGCATCTTTTATACTTTTTAACTTGTGAAAAATCCTACATTTTTAACTTATAAAACACAGGCAAGATAAAAGCCCTAGCATCAAAATCTCCTATTTAACAAGAAATGAAGGGAAGCAATGTATTTCACAGTATTAAAAATGATCCAGCTGTACAGGTGGGGAAGGACTCCAGCCCCTTTATATAGCTTCTTTTGAGGATACCACTTTGCTGATAATTATTTATATAAATGCCCAACAACAGAGGGAAGTCACCATCTCATTTAATTTACGTACTGCTCACTGAATGCAAACAGCTTTTAGCCTCAGGCTCAATTCAAACCAGAGGCAGTTGCTAAATTATGTGCATTGACAGTCAGATCTCACATCTGTGGGATGCAAGAAGGAAATTATGCCAAGTCTTAAGTTTGTTCTTTCCAAGTTCATGGCAGTGGGCAGACCCAACCAAGGAACCTGCACCTTCCCCTCTGGGACCCAGTCATGGGGAGGCACAGGAATGGTGACAATTTGGGAAGTGATTTGTCCCACATACTCACAAATCATGTCTTCAGCAGTGGAGGAATGGCAGAGCTGGCCCTGACACCAACTTCTGATCTCCCCATTGCTATGTCTTGCAAGGTGTTTCATTGCTTTCAAGTCTTTGCCTCAGACCATCTGAGTGAAGCAGACCCTGTCTCTCACTTTTTATTTCTCCTTCCAGTGCATTCATGACGATGAACAAAATGCACAGATCACACTCTGTGACTACAGAGCGAAACGGCGAAACGTAAATCACATTTCTGGGGTACACGTGCTTCTTAGAGCTTCTTCTGATGCTGCCTGAAGCACAGCAGATGTGCTAACTGGCCTTTCCAAATCCCAGCCTTTGCAGGGGGAAGCACAGCACACAGTCTGCTGCATCTGACTTCCAAAAGCAACGGGGAATATGCACAGAGGTGGAAGATGCCCTTGCCTCATCACTGTAATCGTATTACTTGTCTAGTATTTAACAGATTTTACAGACATACTCTCCCCTGGCCCAAGGTCTTGGCAGTGTCATTTTAGATTAATCAGCCCTGAGCTACCCAGGTCAAAAAGAGGGTCATGAGGGGTGACATTCAAAACATAGAGTTTCTCTTGACAACAGAAGCAGCAAGTGCTATCCCATATTATAATCTGAAATAAAACAGCACCACTTTTCCAGCAACTTTGTGAAAAATCTGTAAATTGACTAGATTTCATCAATCATGATGACAATACCAGCACTTATTTTCTTTTTCCTGTTTTCTGTGCAATAAAGTGACCCAGAGATGTTTTTCCATTCATAAGACAAAATAGGGAAATATCAGGTTAAAGGCTAAATAGAAGAACTTTGCTAAGAGCAATAATTCTTCCCCATTATAATTGTTTATAATTATTGTTAATATTATTGCATTACCAATCAAAATACCTCTATTGTTTTATGCTGCAGAACTCACTATGATCTACTGCATGCAGTAGCACAGCAGTCTAGGGTAGGCTTAAAAAACACTTCTTATTAATCTTAAATAGACATGTGATTTTCTGGCATGGCCTCAAGCAAATCATCTCGCCTGCAATGAGACAGATGAAAACTGTGCCATTAAGGTCTGACCTACAGCTGATGTAAGATGGTAGAGACCTGTAGAAATTGTCCTGCCACAGGCTTGTACTGAGAGTAACCCCTGGAACCGGTGCAACTGGCAATATGCTGTCCAAACTCTATGCACATTCTCTCCTGCAAAGGGACAGTCCCTGTAAAAATATCCACTTAAACAGCAACAGTCAAAGTAAATTTCTCCATTTAGATATCCCCTTGACATTGTCAGTCACACTCATGGTCTTATCTCCAGGGAACTTCCAACAGCTTCATATTCTGATTGGAGTGCAAATTCCTACAACATGAAGTAAACACCTCTGGCCCTTTGGAGCAGGCCTTTTCCCAGAAACCTCCATAGGAAAACCCAGGGCACTCTAAAGACCACATGCCAGAATGGAATCTTTTCATTCTAAATCCACTTTTATTGCTGTTTCCTACCATCACAGGAATCACACAGCATACAAGTCAGGAAATGCAGGCACCAGGGACCAGCTAAGTGGCAAATACCTCTCACTTGCTAGATCAAGCGGCCAGCTGCTGCCCTCAGCACTGGACTCCCCTCCTACCTCCAGTTCACAATGACTCTGAAATCTGGTGCCAACCTCTCTGCTCCAGTCATCAAACTGAAAAAGGAGGCAAATCTAAACTTTATCGTCTGCTTCTTCAACTTTCTTCCATGAAACACACTCTTCAGCTACACTCCCACTGACATTAGCAAAGCTGTTGGGTTGCTTCATTGGAGACCTAAACGCAGCAGAGTAAGCCACTCCAGAAGCACATTCCTGGTCACTGCCCACTTACTGGGCAATGAAGAAAAAGTGAAAACTGCAGTGCTGAGCCAATGGATAAGACGCCAGGAAATTTCAAACTGCACCGAGCATGACGGCAAATGGAAACCATGATACAAAGCTCAGAAGGTCACTGTTTCAAAATCTTTTTCTAAAGAGAGACTTCATTATGCTTCTTCTTTTGCAAGCATTCATCAATAAAGCTAGAGTACCAGAAACAGAGAAGAAATGGGTTTATAAAAGAGAATAAAAATAAATTTTGAAGTATACTTGTTGCCTGGGTGGTTCAGGCACATATTTTCAGCCTCTGGTGCAATGGGTGTATCTGCAAAACTCTGCACTGAAGAGCAGTGGTTTAAATGGCAGCCCACGTTCTGCACAGCTGATAACCCACCTGCACCAAAAGGTCAGAGGAGACTCCACCATAGCACCTGACAACCAATTCTCTCTGATTTTGGAGGCTTTATCTTGCATACTGTCCTGGATTGCCAAGCAAATTGTATTCTATTTGCCCTCTGTATGGCAGTTGCCTTCTGTTAAGAGGGCAGTTTTCCTCATCTCTTCCACAACCTCTCCTCTGGGGGGACATCTGCTGATAACAGGCTATTGAATGTCACTGCATGACTGATAAGAGCTATAGCATCCCATTGTGAGATGCTCTGCCCAGAGGGACGAGCCAAGCATTCCTACCTGGATATAATCTTGAGCTTCTGGAACACCAGCACCGATTCTCCACTGGATTCCCAGAGGAACAGCTGCCTCTTCCACTGGATCGTCAGAGGAAAACTGCACCCTTCTACAGGATCCCTGCTCCAACAGAACCACATCTGACACTCCAGGAACACTGCAGCCACAATTCCACCTGGACTGTTACCAACACCCTGACCAACAGGGTGTCAGGTTGTATTCTGACTCTGTCAGTGCTGTTTTGGTTTACCGCATTGTTGATTTTATCTTTTTATTTTCCTCCCTAATAAAGAACTGTTATTCCTGCTCCCATATTTTTGCCTGAGAGCCCATCAATTTAAAATTTATAGCAATTTGGAGGGAGGGGGTTTACATTTTCCATTTCAGGGGAGGCTCCTGCCATCCTTAGAAGACACCTGTCTTTTGAAAACAAGACACATACTCAGATATTGAGACTTGGAGTGATGTACTCCTGGTTGGTTCAGATGTGACACAGGACAGAGCTGGGGTCAAGCCTCATGCCTCCCTTTCACTCACCTCCAAAACACCAGCCACCTCTTGAAGGTTTAAAAAAAATTATGCTTACTAAAAAGCTTTAGAGATTGAAAATGAAAGACCAAGACCACCTGAAGAAAAGGGATCACTTCCATACAATGGGACTCTGGTATTTTCCTGTGTCTAACTAGGCTACAGCTGAGAGTACCACTGTACCACTTACAGGTTTTTTACTTAATAGCATAACAACACAGAGAAATATTTCATTACAGTGACTGCTCTCCACTAGGACTGAATCACCTTTGTATTAAACAAGTGAAAAAAACCCTCAAACAACAAAAAGCTCTGGGTTTTCTGTCAAAAGCTGAGTGCTTTGCTTTGATTAAGGTCCTCTAGGAGCTCTGCTCAAACTAAGACAACTAATTTAAGGTATTTTATCTTGTGCAATTGGAATATAATCTTAGGTTTTTCGGAAGTAAAACAGAAACATGACACCAGTTCAGCCCCAGGTGTTTTTCTCTTTCCTCATGTTGTGTTTCATGGCAACTTTCCATATTCGAAAGCTATCATACATGGAAACCCATCTCTTATAACAATCCACAGTCATTTATGTGACTCCCTAGATCAAGCCAACATAAGAACCATGTGGAGTCAGAGTCAAAAAGCAGGTTCAGAGATCCAAACAACCAGCATGGCTACACTTCTGGGAGAGCTGTCAGTCAAGGTCACTTTTAATCCCACTTGTAAATACAAAACCTGCTTAATGGCTGCTAAAGAGTTCTTGCCCAGCTGTTGAAATATTTGCCTATAACCTGCTGTGCAGTCCTTAGTAGGGTCCACTTCTCATGAGGTGATCACTTGAAGCTTCTATAAAATACAAGTAAAAAAATGCCACTTAAGTTTTTTCAGAAAAATCAAATCACAATGGAAACCCAGGAGGAGAGACCAGCAGATCTTCTCTCCTTCATGTTCACCACATGTGCACTTCCAATGCCGAGTCCTCTGATGAAAAAATTAAATTATTTGTGGGTAGGAAATTACAAAGCACTATTAAAATTATATAAAACTTTCTCATGGTTTTTCTCTGGTGTTTTCTGCAACATGTCAGAAGATTAATTTGTTTACTGTCCACAGATGCAACAATAACCACAATTACTTGGAACAAGGAACATTCAGTACAGCGACACTCTGTATCCCTCTGTGCCACGACTGTTTTTCCACAGCATCTACGGGGGACTGCCACTGTTGAGAATGATTCTGAAAGCTCAAAGTGTCCTGCCTGAGCTCAGAGAGCCAGGCTCACTGTTGGCAGTGGAGGAGAAAACTGATGTAATCTCCTAAGAATAGACCAAAGAGAGACTTCAAGCAACAGTGGGCTACAGTGCACCCTATGTCACTAAAGGCAAAACTCTTGCTTCTAAATCAGTACTAAACTCATGACACCACTCCTGACTTTAAAATGTTATCAATGAAAGAAGAAGCAGGTTAACAGGATTAACCATAGAAGTGTTGCCACATACTAAACGACATGACTGCGTCCTTCCACTCATGCATAAAAATTCACACAAGGGTTTTACACTGAAGCCCACCAGTGATGAGACACCCAAGCAGCTGCCTGTTGCTGCAGATAAAATGCTTATCACATCACAGCCTGGCCCACCAGCATATTCAAGTAAGAAGGTGAGTGATTCATTTAGACTACTTCCATTTCTGGGACATATCTTAGTCCTCCGTTATTTGTCCAAGTTGCTCCCACTACACTTCCCTTTTCTGAGTGACTATTAAAGTAGTCAGAATAGCAGGACAAAGCTCTCCTCCTGGGCATCACAAGAGTTTAGGATGTGTCAGATAAATGTATCAAAGAGGAGATTATTCCTGAACACTAAACCCCATTGGAATTATATATGACAGCCCCTAGGCAGTCTGACACTAGAATCCCTCATCTGGGGCTGTTAGACAAACAGCTCATATTTTACTCAGAGTAAAAAATCACACACATTATGGTTCTCTGACACACTTTAATCTTAACACAGCTGCAAGCTTCTTTCAGCAGAGAAACCTTCTGGGTGAATGTGACCTTTGGATAAATCCTTCCATGTTCTCTGTCATGGTATTTATTGTTACAGTCAGGCTAATGATTCACTTTGTGAACAGCCCTGGGAGGGACCTTTTTTTCCAGCAGCCCACAGACCTGTAAACATGTTCCTCCATCACTGTCACACTTGTACTACAACAGGGGAAAACAAAGGGTCAACCAAAAAAAAAAGGAATATATATTCTTTCACACTTTCATTTGGATTACTGCACAGAAAGACAGCATTCATATTTACAAGATATATAAAAGAGCACTAAAAATTTTTAACATTGAGGCAACTGGCTTCAGGTAAACTCTGTAAGAAGTTAAAACTGTTTGCCAGAAACACTAGCTACCTGAACATAATGCATTTTCCTAGGATAAGTAAGGCGTCACTTTTCCATTCAAAGCAGACAGTAGACACTTCAGGAGAGGAAGACAACGCCAATACAAGCCTTGAAAACCAATCCCTATGTCTGCCAGTTTTCAGATACACAACTAACCTTAAGATAAAACTGGTTTTCTTGCAGCTGACACTCAATATTAAAAATTTGTTTATGTTCCTACTGCACATAAGCACAGTAATCCTCTCTTGGTCATTTCACACTCAGCTCATAACAAATCCTTTTGCTGAGCCACCAAGAAGCCTGAATTCACTCTGAACATGTAATTTGATGGGCTCCAAACTGCCCAGGAAGGGAGGTGGCAAAAGCTGCTGGATAAATTACTTTGCTGGATCTAACTGTTGAGTAGGTGATTGGGCTACTTCATGAAACACCATCCTGTCTAGAACCCCGAGACATGAGCTAGGTCCATTCTTGCCACCAACAAAAATGAATCAAAGACTTGGTTCATGTCAATCTGGATGAATTTCTCACATCTGAATGGAAAGCAGACTTAAGCATTTTATTAGTACCTTAAGCCTGAAAATGAAGGATGCTGCCAGCCACAAGTCAGCATCTGCAAGAGATTAATTTCTGTGTTCAGATCTTTAGCAATGCATAAAATTCAGGCAACAGTTAGGAGCAGGCAAAAATACATATGTTGTGTATGTAGGAGTGATAGTCACGTAATAAGTTGGTTTATGAGATCAGTCTCTGATCTCTGACTTTCCTGGCTCAAACTCTCAGGCATTTGATGTTTTCAAATTCTAAAACTTTTAACACAAAAGCATAAGTAGTGGTGACCTGGAATGAGTCCAGGTGCATTTTCATGCTTCTCAGGAAGGAGCAGTTCATGTCACAAAAGTCATCATTTGTTTGCAGTAATTTAGAGACAGTCAAGGACTGGATAGACACAGGGATGATTCTGTGGACTTCAGCAAGCTGTGCCGTCACACCCTGAGCTGGAAACATAACAGTAAGAGACCACAAGAAACTTCTGTTGCTCTTGTTCATACTGCACCCACACAACACTCTACCAACGCAACACACAAAACTCCCTCCCTCAGGCTGCCAATCCAGCATTTTCATGCACTCCACATAACTCCAACAACTGTATGTCAAAGGGGTATTTCCACAAACGAAAGGCTCCTAAAAGCATTACTGCAATACCACTTTTCCTAAAGCCCTGTAAAAAACATTAGAAAAAACTTTGGAATCTTTCATAAAGGCAAAGAAGTTCTTATCCTTGAAACAAGTTGCTATTGGATGTCTAAACCATGCAACCTTCTGCTTTCAGTCACCATCCAGATTTATAAGTTCTTAAGAGAAAAATCAGGCCTAGTTTCCCCCCCAGTCAATATTGGTCCTCAAGTCAAAAAATCTTATTATTGACCACAACATAGAAACCAGTAAATGTTTAATATCTTCTTCTGGGTTTTAATTATAAACACTGAGGAAATTTATCAACTCTTGACTTCCTAGTCATATGGAAAAGCTTTTAAACATTCTGCACAGACCACTGTCGATCATTCCCATCACAGTTATGGAACTAAAACATATTTCACCAACAATTCTCTGAGCATTTACATTTTAAACCCTGGCATAGCTTTGAATGTAGCCCCCATCTGTTGCAAGGACAGTGAAGAAAATAAATAGCATCTTTTTGTGTTATTACTTCCAGTGCCACAGTTAAATATCCTCTGCCCATATAAAATTATAATTTCTATAGATGGAGAAAGTTGACAAAAATCCCTGTAGTATTCCATAACTAAAAAGTGTTCCTTTATCATTTGTAAAGAAATATGAACAGCACTGAGAGACAAAGAGAAATAAAGGATGCAGGTAAAGAAAATTCTTGGGGCTACAGTGCACTGTTTGCATGCAGCTGATAAAAAGAACCATGCAGTGTGAATTCCTTGCCTCAAAAGCCAGATGGGAATCCTGGCCAGGGATATCACTGGCTACCACATAATACGGACTATGGCTATGGAATAGATTATGTCAAGGCAGCAGTCTAGACATCTTGGGAGAAAGCACAGGCTCATGAGAGTACACTCTGCCAGAGAAATTTGTTCCTTTGGTGTCTCTCTGCCACTATGTTTGGTGTGATCTCACCCAGCTGTGCAGAGTACACAGCTCACAGATGCCTGTAAATGGCATTCTGCATCTGCAGGGTATCGGTAGATACCAGTTTGAAATGACTGTAGAGATCAAACTAACCAAAGAGACAAATGATCTGGAAATCAGAGCAGGTGAGTTAAAGGAGAGATGGAATATGAACCAAATATCCCATACAAATGGGCTGAAATGCCTGTGTAGTGTATTTTGATTTTGGGCTAGTGGATATTTTGAAGTCAGATCTTTACTGCTAATGGTTACAGTGAAGATTTGGGCCTTCTGTAAAGTGAGGAACTGTGATGCAAATAGTGGGAACTACATTTTTCAGATGATGACAAAACACAGCCAAATTAACATATAGAACCTGACATCATAGTACCAAGCTCAATGGCAGATAAAATAGGCACTTTTTTGTGGGATCTGTTTAAGTTCTTCTCTGATTACCAAACAACATTCAACCCTTTCTAGTGATATATTGGTGATCTTTATACTGTCAGCAAATAGTCTTTGCCTTCAGACACAAGGCCAGGAAGGGTATTCCTTCATGCCAACCAGTCCATAAGATGTTTTTGACAATGTTTTCTATAACCACAGCAAATCCTAAAATTACTGAAAGTTTACATCATCCTTTGAGGACAACAAGGATATCTATAATCTATGTCATCACCTTGCCATACTCCAAGGAGTATGGAAATTCTTTTTCATGAACAATGGGATGAAAACTTAACACAACAGAGAAAAACCATGTAGACAGACTGATGAGCAGAACAACAAAAATGGGTTTTCAAACCTCAGCCAAATCTTTGATATCTGAACACAAAGTTCAGTGGGGGTTTTCTTGCATATTGTCTCCTCCTGCTCCAACTGCAAGTGTTTTATAGCTCAAGCCTCAATTCATTACTAGATTTTGACTTATTTTAAGGTTCTTACTTGCCAAAGACACATTGCTAAATGGAATATTAATGAGGTTGTCATCTCTACTGGGCCTTAAAGGAGCAGAGAAGATTTAGTGTATTAAAAAAAACTAGCAATGCTTTTTTCAGAAAGTTTGAGAATTTTTGCTTTGACAAGAATAAGACAATACACTTTTTATGCATGTGAAACCTCTTAAATCCCATCAGAAGGACTTGAGCTTGAGGCCAGGAACCAGGCATTTTCACGTTTTAATCTCAACTCTGCTCTTGGCTTCCTGTGCAGCAAAGAAGTCTTTCTTCATTTCAACAACTTCAAACTAGGGTACAGTGAGAATTAAATGTTTACACTGTGATTTGAAAATGTAAAGTGCTAAGAAGGAGCACTTAGGAAAAGAACTTTGTAATCTTTTTCTTTGCTGCCATGGTATCCACCATTCTGAACAAGCTCTTACTTCATGTACTCATAGGCTACATAACCTTAAGCACTCACTCTCTGTAAACTACATACCTCATTTGAGAGCTGATGTACAAAAATCAGCTGAATACCTTAACACTTACAACAGCTTCCTCTGGAGTTATCATAAGAGAAATTACTTGTTATTAATTTTCACATGCTAGATTTATTTTAGCTTTTATGTTTCAGGAATATTATGTAAACAGAATGTTAGTTGTAGAAATACCCCAGAATGCAAGAAAACATATGGCTCCAACTCCCTTCAGTATTCCCAGCACATTCACCAACAATTTTAATTTCAACTGGCTTAAGTGCAGGAGTCACAGACTTTAACACCCTCATACTCTATCATGATGAAGAGATGAACTCACAGCACCTGCTCTCATATATGCACATCCCTCTATTTCGCATTAAATATAACCCTACTGCTCCCTTTGGGTGAGGAAGGTACTTGTCATAGTGTATTTTGGATGCAGTGGCATTTTAGTTCTACCCCTGCTCCAGGATGACACTGGCAAAGTCTGTGTCTGCTCTGACGAATCCACCAGAGAGAGTTAATTATAGGAGCACAGCCACATGTGTGTTTCCAATAGGCATCTCAATAGTTTAAGAGTGGGTGAACCCAACACACACACCCACACATTACCCAAGATTAGGGATTCTAGTGGCAAACATTTAAGATGGACAAATACACAGAAGTATCTGTGACACCATTCTTGCCTGCTCCCATTGAGTCTGCTCTTTGCTTTGGTGCTGCAATGCCTGAGGGTACAATAAACCTTAGGTGCTAAAACTTGCCGTGGGGGGGTCAGGACCTTTTGTGGTCATGTCCCAGGTCCTCACCAGAACTTGCCCTGCCACATATGTAGGACCTGTGTGCTCACAGTTAATCAAGGGCTGCATCTGTCTCTCATCTCACTGCTGGCGCCTGGTGCTCAATCTGCTCTTGCTCTCAGAGCTCGCTGCCAGGGTACAAACATTTTGCAGGTTGAATAGCAAAGGGAGAGGACCCCAAAATGGATTGTGCTGTGTTTGTTTGAGGCACTGTGTAAATCACAAGTCCTGCCAAGTGCTGATTCCTTCATGTGCTGTGGAGAACGATAGAAAAATGAGTCTTGAATAATTAGAAGATAATTGCTTTACACACTAATAGTTTGTACTTGAGAGAGCAAATGTGGAGTATGGGATCTTCACACACCTCTCAGTACAGCAAGCCCTTATGGGGACAGACAGGAAAGAAGGAGATTTGCCTATACCCCGGATTGCTGCTTTATACCACAGACAGCTACTTAAAAGCTGACATAATGCAGAGGTCCACAGAGATCTCAAAGCCTGGGAACATCCCAGATTTTTTGGATGCCCTGTGAGATTGAGAAAACAAGACAGCAAAGCTGAAAGAAAAATCTGCAACTATTAAAAACACCCACAAGAAAGCTTTTAGTTAAATCTAACCCATAAAATGTCTCTAGAATGGACCCCTCATGTGCAGCAAGTCAGCTCTCCAAAATACAGGGAGAGCAAGCTTGATAAGCTCCTTGGAGCTGTCAAAACCTTCCTAAGGCAAGCTTTATACAGAATTTTTTTTGTAGTGGTCACAGCTCACGTCCTGCTTTGTCTGGTTATCCTGCCAGAAACATAAATGAACTCATAAGAATAACAGGAGGATTTGGTTAAGCTTATTTTTAAAACATTTCCCACAAATTCATCTCATTTGCCTGCTTACAAACACCCTTGCTCATCTTTGCTGTGTGTCTAATTAGGTAGGATATACTGCAGGTGGCTTAAAATAGGAACTGAAATATAGCAGTTTTGCAGTTGTGCATGCTAAAGGAAAGGTAATTAAAATGTCATGTTATGGAGATGTAAACTGATCATCTCAGGGGCCTGAAAGGATTTCTCTTTCATTTATGACATGGTACAGTTGGCCAGCTACCATATGGGTGGGTTTGTTCTTCGTTGCAACACTTACTGACCTCTCCTTAAGGCAGAATATGAGATCTGATGGGTTGGTTTCTTGAATTTTTTATGTACAGAAATAGACATATTGCCATCAGCTAAGCATCTCTGCATTTTATTTAAAGTCAATACTGCAATAAAGCTTAAAACATAAAAAGCTAAAATTAAATTAAAACAAATTTGCAATGAAAGCCCTGCTGAGAACTTGTCGTAGAGGTTAATTAAAATGAGATCGAACAGAGATCTTGGATTTTGTAGTAGCTGTAGTTAAAAATCTGTGGTACCTGACAGAGACATGGTGGTTTCCCCTGACGATGCTTAAAACTTTTCCAAATAGCATCTCTCCAAAAACAGGATTTCTTTTTGCAGCTAAAAAGAAATACTGCAGAGTAGCAGGTATTTTTTCCTTGGCAATGGATTAAGTTGTACCAACTGGCAGGCGGTATCTTTTTAAAATATTTCTAAAAGGGAGGCTATTTCTCTGCTTTTTTACCAGTTCCTCTCCACACCTTCTCTCCTCTTTTTAAACATCATGCATTTTATTATAATACTGAAACATCAGTGGTGCTCTCCAGAATAGAAAAGGGCTATTTATTAGTGTCTGCAACAAGGATGGACTTGTATCTCACCATGGCAGTCCTACAGCATGTTCATGCTCACTGTGAAATAGTGGCATTTGAATAGTGTAGCTGTAATATTTATGATGGTGGATTCTAGATTAAAAAAATTATTCCTAGAGCATATTTTAAAGCCTATCAAACAAGCTTTGAAAAATGTGAGAGACAGCAGACCTATCATTGCAGGTTCTTTCTACAAGTTCCTTACAGAAAAGAAAAAAAAACCATGAGTGAATTCTAGTCAGCAAAACATAGAATGGACCTCTCAGTTGCCTGTGTCCAGACATATTAGGTTTTTTGCCTTGGAAAGTCACCCTTTAGTTTTCCCCTAGGAAAAAAGAGATCAGCAAACAGGATATGGGTGTCCAGATTTGAATGTGTTTTCTTTTGTCTACCCCAGTAAAGAATGCTAATGAAACAACTAGCTGAAGCTTTCTGAAATTATCTGTGGTACAGCAAATGGTGGGAAGACAAAACAAGGATTAGTAACTGATGCAAAGATTACTGTAATACAGCTTCCTGGGACAGGAAAATTCAAAAGGATGAAAACCTGTCACCCAAATATAGCGAAATTCCCATTGATTTCAATAAATCAGAATTGTACCTCATGACATCAAGGCACTGCAGAAAATAAAAACAACACCAAACTACCAAACCTCTATTAAAATAATCCAGGAACAACAAGCTCTAAGAATGCAGTCCATATTGACAAATGATAAGGGTATTGGGCATACCCTGCTTTTCTGTTAGATGTCTCCCCACCTCCTCCCTACTCCATAGTGCCTACCATCCTTCAGGATCATTTCTGTCTCAGTCAAACTGACCTTACAGCTTCACATGCAGAGTCTCACATCTGTCAGACAATGGACAATGAGGAAGACAGCAATCGGTTATGAAACACCTGACTTGAATTTCATTGAGCCTGGTAATAAACCAGAAGAAATGAAGTTTTACTAGGCAGAAGCAGGTTTTCACCATAATTCTCTATATACCTCCATTCATGATAATGACAAAGGAAGTTCTTTCCTGGAAAAGTGAGAAACGAAGCCTCATAATGCACTTACAAGAAGTAGGAAATAACATTTCATTCAGTGTAAAAGGACAGGTAGGGTTGTGATCATGTAACTACATAAGCAAAACAAATACATTCCAGAAATGCCATCCTTTGAAGGAAAGGAAACTTGCAGGGGTTTAATCACATAGTAGTATGCTGCTTCATCTGGTTTCCTATAACAAATCTCTCCTTGCTAAAAAAAAATAATTAAATTTCCATATAGGGAAGTACAAGGGGAAGCATGCTCTCCTCGGCTGGAAGCAAGCTATGGACAGTCCCAGGTGAATGGTGTCTATCCAACACCACTGTTTTGTCAGATTTTGGAGCCCTCTCCATCCTAATCCCTTCCCCCCACTGAATCCCAATACCTCAACAGGAAAGGAGACATCTGTGAATCCTCTGGCACTGCTTCGATGTTTTACAGCTGTAATAACCACTGATACAAAGAGAAGAATGTTTTCTAGCCCCAAATTCCTGAGGTACTTTTCTAAACCAACACAAGTGGATGGGACTTGGTTACATGAAAAATACCCCACCAGGGTCAGGGGTGTGAGGAAAGATGAAGAGGAATCATGATCTGCAGATAATTGAGCTCAGCTTGGCTTCAGATGTATCTTTTCTGACCACTCAACCCATTTGTCCAAATCCAAACTTCTAATCTTTACATCTAAACAGTATTTTTCAGGGAGCTTGAACTCACTCACTTTTGGATATATCAGATGAAAAATACTTCAAGGAAGGGGCTTAAAAGAGTGGTGATTTTACATATATGCAGTAGTTTTGCAGTACTCCTTACCATTAGCATATAGGCAGGGCAGTTTGATGCTTGCTCCTAGAAATCCCAAAATGCATCGGACACAACGAAGTCCATTTTCTCTCATTGCCAGCCACCAGCAGTCTAAGTCATGGTGCCTCTTACCTATATTTCAAGCAGTTCATCACAACCTTACACAAAATGCACAAGTTGGCATTGAGTGGTTTGGGGGATAATGTCAATTCATATAGAGGCATAAAGGAAAGGCAGTAAGCAGCCCAGACAGATAGGCATGAAGAACTGGTTCCCATGCACCAGAGCTCTTGCAAGGTTTGGGGACACACTGCCTCTCCCAGTGCCTATGCATCTACTACCAGATTGCTGTGCAGCCCTTTGAAAGGACCTCAATAGGTTGGAGAGATGGGCAGAGAGGAAGTGTCTCAAGTTCAACAAAGGCAAATGCAGGGTTCTGCACCTGGAGAGGAATAACCCCATGTACCAGCACAGGCTGGGGGCCAAACTGCTGGGAAGCAGCTCTGCAAAGAAGGACCTGGCAGTGTGCCCTTGTGGCCCAGGAGGCCAGTGGTGTCCTGAGGTGCATCAGGAAAAACATTGCCAGCAGGTCGAGGGAGGTGATCCTGCCTTCTGCTCAGCCCTGGTGAGGCCACATCTGGAGTGCTGTGTCCAGCTCTGAGCTCCTGAGTACAAAGGAGATATGGAGCTCCTAGAGCAGGTCCAGGGGGGCAACAAGGACTAGGGAACTGGAGTGTCTTTCTTATGAGGGAATTGGGCCTGTTCAGCCTTGAGACAACTGAAAGGGACCCTCACTAATGTGTATAAATATCTAAAAGTGGGGTGCCAAAAGGATGTTTCCAGGCTCTTCTTGGTGGTGCAAGTCAACAGGAAAAGAGGCAGTGGGCAGAAAATGATGGACAGGAAGTTCCACCTGAACATGAGGAAGAACTTCTTTGCTGTGCAGGTGACTGAGCACTGGAACAGATTGCCCAGAGAGGTTGCAGAGTCTGTCTCACTGGACATATTCAAGAACACTCTGGACACAATTTTGTGCCATGTACACTAGGATGATCCCTCCTGAGCAGGGAGGTTGGACCAGATGACCCCACTCTTGTCCCCTCCAACCTTACTCATTTTTTGATTCTGTGATTCATAGAAAACTCACATCCTCATGCAGATTTGCTTAAAAATAAAAAAAACCAAAACAATAATTGTTTCAAATATGTTTAAATTCCTTTCTAACCAGAAGTTCCCTGGGCCATGCAGCTGCTCTATGACAATTTGCCCAAGAAGCTGAATAAATTGTTTCATCCTGAGCTCCTCTCTGTTGTGGTTACACTGCTGCTAGTACCCAGACTCAGGGCCAGCTTCAGGCAGATAGTCTGACAGGCACAGAAACATCCATTCCTCAGCACAAGGGCCAGCAGAAGCAAGAGCCAACCCCTGCTCTGTGCCAAGTCTGTAAGGGGACCAGTCACAGTTTCATGCCATCAGTCCCTTTTTTGAGCCAATACCACTGGCTTTGTCTTGAAGGGGGACACAGCCAGCTCTGCCCCAGGGTGAGTGGAAAGACATATGTGGAGGCTGGTTCAGGAGCAGGAGCTAGGGCAGGAGTCACCCTGGTGAGCACTAAGAGCTACAGCTGCCCCGCACTTACACCACTCCAGAGGAGTAGAGCAGCTCCAGAGGAGTCCTGGAGCAGCCCAGCCTCAGCCAGAGCAACTGCTGTGCCCTAATCCATAGCCAGAACCTGAAAACCTTGTGGGGAGAATTTTGCAATTTGCACTTTGGCAGTAAACTGAGGGTTCCAGAGATCTCAGTTCCATCCACCCCTTAAACACTTGAAACGGGATTTTCTTAAGTCATTCTTTAGCATACATTCCGTTTGTACCATCCTGCTGAGTGAACATAGGGGCACAACCACATGAATTTTACAGCTGTAGGACATCATTGCTAACAGGGAAAAAGACCTTCAAACCTTTTGCTTCAAAGCCACAAAACTTTGGTGCCCATCTTTCAAACAGTTTGTAAACATCTTTGCAATGCTCACATGTTCTCTGCAGCCGTTTTATGGCATCACTGCCAATCTTAATAACAGAGAACAGGCTACACAACGTTGCAAATTTTGCCTCAACTCCAAGCAGTAGTATTTTCTCTAGTAAGTGGAAATTTTTAGAAAAACTGCAAGATTGCAGCAGTTAACTGCATAAAGTAAATAGGTTAACTGAGACAGAAATTCATTAACTGATTAACCCAGAACTATAGATGAAGTAATATCACCACATCACAAAGAACATTTAAGTAAAGAATTGCAATAAAGTAGATTTTCAATTATTGAATGCATGTGATTAACAGATTCAAACAAATGATGCTATTAGTATGTTAATTATTGCTTGCCCTAAACTACTGATGATTAAAGTGTTTAAGAGAAAAACACATCCCAGGACAATTACAAAAGAGAAAAAGAGTAATTAATTATTCAGAGTGCTATTGCCTGCTGAAATATAATAATAACAATAGTAAAAATATATATTAATAATAGGAATAATAATAATAATAAAAAGACTTCTCTTAAAAGTTAGGGACACAAATTTTCCAATGTGAAATAGAGAAATCTACTCAGCAGATACTGAATTTTTTCAAAAATTGTGGCAGTAGTGAGAGACTCAAGCACTGTCTAATCAGTCATTTATGAGCTCAGCTGCTGTGTAGGTGTGTTAGAGACGGGTGATACACCGATATCATGTCGATGTCATGTTCCAAATCCATTGATGCAACTGCTTAAAAGAAAAAGACCCCACCAAGCTACTAGAAAGCCATGGATACCAACGAGGGCAGGTGTTCAGGTATGAGTCCTGTGTCTTCCTCTACAGTGCCTCCTGCAGCCACATTTCTCCCTGCATAAAGCAGCATTGCTGTGGCTCCCTCACTGCAGTCCCTAGACCTATGGTAGGGGCTGCCTGCTCCTCTCAAGGAGGCTCCTGAGAGGTGTCAGTCATGACCAAGCACAACAGGCATGGGGTCACACTGGTGACCTGCCTTGCATGATCACATTGCTCCCTGGCCTCACCTGCTGGGGTCACCTGCAGGCCCCTGCTACAGCACAGCTCAAAGATGCACAATGAGATCAGCCATGGGGTACAGTTTGGTGAGAACAGAAAGTCCTCTTCTCCTTTTTCAAGCTCCCCAAGATCCCCAAATCCTCATCCATGAGCTTAAATGGTACCATAATATTTCCCAATAATGTGATAGAGCTTTTTCTGTTAACAACAGCACAAGATATTGAGACAGTATCACCTAATTTTAGTTCTGCTTATACTCAAGAGCAGTTTCAGGAGTTTGAGTGACAGCTTTATTGCATACATGGTTTAAATATCTTGCCTACAACTTGATACTGAGTAACCTTGGTAACTTTATTTTACCTTATTTTTTTTTTCAAGGACCACTCTAGGAAGGTTAGCCATAATGAAATACCAAAATAGATAAGTGGCAATAGTGATGACCCTAACTGCTAATCTCTTCTTCACACAGGATCTACCAAAATCTCCTAGAAATTCAAAATATTTTCCCTGCTTAATGAACTTGCCTCAAAAAAGTTGAACACAAAGGGTTATTTTTAGAGTATTACACATGAGTACTGAACAACTAGAAATGCATTAAAGACAAACAAAAAATACCAGCCCCAAACTAAACAAAGCAAACCACAATTAAAAAAACATAGTTTTTTTAATAGTAACATTAGTTACAAAACAAAGAACTTAAAAAGTGGTGTAAAATTTTTTTCATCTGCAGTCAGAACAATTTCAAAATCCTTTCTCACATGCTCACATTTTACTTTCTTCTGCCATATGCTTTGCAGGGAAACACAAGTCACCAAAGTCACAACATCACAAAAAAAGGGTTAAGGGTAAGATGCAAAACCTAAGGTGTCACAGATCTCTCAAAGTCAAGCACAGGAGTCAACATGCAGCTAGATCTCTACTCTCTAAAACATGAGCTATATCCTTTTCACTTAACAACCATGGCAATCACGCTGCATGTTTTTTGGATGGCTAACAAAAGGAGAAACTACAGCTGTACAAAGAACGAGACTTAAATGAATTTGAGATATCTTCACACAAATCTCCTCAGTAACACAATGTCAAACAAAAGTTTGCAGTGCATTGTTCGCTGCCTTTTTTGGTATTTGGAGAAAACACACCCTAATTCCTAATGTTCCTGCTGAGTTTATTTTTATTTTTGAGAATTTTTATTAATAGCAGGTTACTACCCGAGCAGCAAAATGAAAATGAAGCAATGTCAGTAATACAGGCAAAAAGGACAAAGAAAGGATAACTCTTGAAAATATAGTATTTCAAAAGGAAAAATTCCATAATTATGTTGGAGGGTAAAAACTGAGAAGCTATTCAATTCAACGAGGATATTGGGAGAAAAAAAAAGAATCTAACCCTATCCTTCCCTTTTCTTACGGCTAAGAGCCTGCTCAGATTAAAAAAAGCAGAATTTTAAAAATTTTAGTTGAACTCACCCTGAAATTAGAGAACATTGACTAAATATGCTTCTCCAAAAAAACCTCAGTTAAAAGCTGTGTTAATTTGAATTTCTTTCAATGGAAATCTAAATCTCCTGCAAAAGCACATCACCAGTAATGAGTTATTGGAACAGAATTAATGAAAAATGCAAATCTTTCTTGAATGTGTATCCCATAATCATTACCTCCTTGTGGACACTTCCTGGTACGAAAAATGGCCATGGTCATTGACAAAATTCCTTGCTACAACTTTATCAGTTTCTGACAAGAAGCAGCATTCTATTATATACCATTATTTGGCTATAAATTATAGTTTATCTTCATTCCTGTGTTGGAAGCTGAGCATTTTAACAGCTAGCAACATCGAAATGAAAACAACAGCTACTTCTGACAAAATATGATGGTCATTTCAATGTAATGTTTCCTGAGGGAAAAATACACTTTTCTACAAAAGGACACAAATTAAATACTTGCTTGATTTCATTGCCTTTCCAGGACAAACATTAGATATCATTTTAAAGGAACAGAAAAGCTCTATGGTAATTCTTGAGTGCAACCATGTAGAATTTTTTTGACTGTTGTAGCCAAAATATAAATCACTTTCTGCTCTGGTGTCAGGAAGTGTATTGCACTAAATTAATCATGAGCTACTTTAAAAAAGGAACAAAAAATCCACTGCAAAATTAAACAAATCTCTCTACACCTGTTTTCCATTTGCATTGTCACCACTTACCTTTAAAGGACGATGGAAGTGAGATGGGAATGTTGCTGAAATGTATTCAACAGAACCTGTGTGCGTGTGTTAGCTTCTCTAGTGCTCTCTGTTGTGCTTCAGCCATTGGAAAAGATAAAGTGTCATAACCTGCACACAATATAATCTTTACTCTTTGCCAGGCTCCTAGCACAGGATACACCACAGCAAAATAAATGCTGTGTGCTGAGGCACACAGACTACAAGCCAAGCTGTATGTTTCTTCTAGCATTTCCCAGTCTCAGATGTATTCTGCTGGATTAGATAAACGTCTTTCTGTCTCATTACAAAAAAAGAGGACAGGCAATTCCTAAGGGAAATTGAGTCATTCTAGAAAACTTTTCCTAGTAAATCAAATAGTGAATGTGACCAAGTGGGGAAAGCTGGGAGCACGGAGATCAGGCAGCTTCATCTACAACCATACAACTGTGACTCAGCTTGCTCTTACCTTTTATGTCAGGCAATCCAAAGACTAGACAATTGTATTTACTGAGTGAGGGGAAAATAAATTCATGCCAATTAAAGACCAGAAAATATGTCTTTGTGGCTTAAACTTAAACCATTTTAAAGATTTAAAAAATCTATAATAATTCACTCAGACAAGGATTCTAGATCCTCATCTGTCTTTCTTTTCTCCCAGGGCAGGACAGGCCATGCATGGAATTTTTTGTTAACGGTCCCCTTTCAAACTCACAACCCACAAACCACACCATCCAAGAGGCATTAGACATATTTAATATCCTTGCTTTAATAGAGTAATTTTCAAAATGTTTCTGGGAAGACACACTTCTGTGGACCACAAGCAATAGCAATTGAAGTCAGCCTCAACTTTACAACTGAGTTTGAAATCAGAGGGAGTTTACAAAAATGTTTTGACATCTCTTCCCCCTCTTTCTTCAGTCTCCAAAAGTACTTTTTCTCTAGCTTGTCACAAGCCTGCCTTCCTTTCTCACTGTTGGCTGCTCAGGTCTATTTGCTCAGGACCATCTTCTGATTCTGTACTCAGAAAACGTCATATAATATAAACTTGCATATTAATTCTTAACAAACATATCTCAACATGTGTTCAAGTGCTACAGAAACTGGGCCTCCTACATGGTTTTTCTCATCACACAGTCACTTAGTACCTCTCTTTACAGCAAGCCACACTTACCGGTAAAAGGTGGTATAATCCACTGTTGAATGACAGCTCTGGAACTCCCAGGCTTTGAGCTTCTGGCATTCCCGATGAGCTCGGAGTTTCACCCTGACTGTCCCGTGGCAGAGCTCAGGCAGGGGTTTCCTCTGCGGGCGGCTGCAGAATTCGTTCGACTCCACGCGCCAGGATTCAGCGAAGTCGTCCACATCAAACTTAAAATTCCCATCCCCCCCAATCAGGTCATCTCGCTTGTGCCCATTGTAATTGCCACACAAACCACAGAGTTTGCCTTTCAGATGAGGTGCAGCCATGACTTCCACAAAACTGTCTCCATCCCATGAGATTTCCAAGCCTGATAAAAAGAAAAGACAAAGGAAAAAAAAAAAAGAGAGAGAGAAGAAGAAATTGAGGATAACAAACTGCACCTTATGTTTGTGAAACAGTGTTAATGGGACTCTGAACAAAGCCATGGGCTTAGTTCTGATAATGCTGTTAGATTTCTATATAGTTCCCAGTAAGTGCCTCTGGCAAGTGCAGTGTTTCTTAAACTACAGTCAATTACAATACATGCCTGCCTATCTCTTCTTATTTTTGTTCTTTCTTGCTAATGAATGGGGTTATCCTAAAAAATATGGAGGCAAGGCAGGATATCAATATCAAAGGAAGGCTCTTGCAAAATTCTGGAAGAATTGAACTTGCTATGGTAAATGTCTAGCTGATTTTGCAGGGGGCCTAGAATTTCAACCATTGTTACCCATTGCACAGGTAGTGGTAATACAAAGATGTCCATGACCCATGAGACTCCAGCTGTAACCTTATGGGAAACATCCTACTCTTGCCTACAAAGCTGACACTGATCGCTCATTGGGATGAATACAACTGTTCCAATACAAGTTACCTTATTTTGGGGGAATAAAAAGAGTTAAAAAGATTACAACAAAGATATATCAGATGGCAAAACTGATGTAAGAAAGCATTCTGGATTGGATTCAAACTGTTCACTCAAAAGGCATTAATTACCAGCTTTTTGTCTGCATAAGTTAGCAAAACTGAGAAATTATGGTAAACATCAAACCTTCACCTAGTGGCTGGGATGTAAGCTGTCTCCTACAATTTGCTTTACAGGAAGGTTTGGCGCTTCTGGAACATCAAAATCAGAGTTACTTTTTGCGAGTGACACCCATTTTATCTGTCTGTACCCATCTAAAAGCTAGGTGTCTATTTTAAGTCAGCTGTCTAGGCCCTTTGATGGAGTAAAATAGGCAGCTCTGGATCACAACAGACTGTCTAATGCAGAGGAAATAAACTACTTTCTGAATGTCTTTCTGTTCCCAGAGATACTCTAGAGGGGACAGAAATCAGGGGGAGACTAAACTTCTAGTTTTTACCTTAGCGACTGTAAATTAAATGGATTCCATTCTTTGAGGAGTAAATAGGCAGCTCATAAGGGAAAACCATTTTGATATCATTTGGGATAAAAACAACACCAAGAAACATTGCTGCTTAACTTCTACCCAAAAATGGCCTTTCTGGTAACTATTTCCACTGTCTGCTGAATCCTTCTATGTCACATCTGCAGGAACCCTGCATTTGAAATTCATAAATCATTTTGCTGATATTAACTTATTCTCATAAAATACCTGTGAGCAGCCATTGATTAAGGATAAACACGAGATCCTGCTTTTCAACAGGATAATCCAGATTTTACCCTGTTCCCCCTGCTTAGCCAAGAATACCAAAGAGCATCATTCTGTGGTGGAGGACCAGGGCTTCACTCCAGCTTTCTTCATTTGCTGTGTGGGCTGGCTTAGCACCACCCTTTCCCCTGGTAAATCAGTGCTTGTCACTGTGTGATCCAAATCCTGCCCTATCCTCATGCAAGTAATTAACATACCAGTGACTCAGTTCAAAGCTGGAATCCTTCCTTCAGCAACACATCCCATTGTCTCCTATGACAATTCCTACCTGTGCTGCAGAGGAACAGGGTGAGGTTCAAGAGGAAATGATGGCTATAGAAGGGTGCCATCTTAACATCCTGCCCCAGTGCTTGTGTAGGTTACACCATGTCTCCAAGAGTTTTGGGAATGATTTACTCATCAAGGCTGTGAAGGTAATTCTGCATTACCAGTCACTGCAGTCTATTACACTATTTTCTTAACACCATAGGTTAGCAATGGTAGCACAAATGTATCCTGAGCTAACTATGCCTGAAATCAGTTTCAAATTACCTCATAAACCCAGCATGGATGGGGCCACTGTCTCCTCCTCCAAAGGCACTTTGCACCCAGCCAACTGAGAAATTGTGCAAGACTACAACTGTTAATGAGGCCAGCACAGTGGCAAGGGGGAAAGCTGCCTTTTAAGCTGCTTCATACATTATTACTGCTGGACAAATTCAAAATCCAGCGGTCTTTGCTTCTGACAACACTGAACAAAACAAAACACAGCTTGATTTGCAGACACAAGATTAATACTGCCGTGCTGGCATTTAGAAAATACTTGCCATTAACTTATAAACCAAGATTTCTTCAGACTTGAGAATCATATAAACTTTCTCAAAGTTTAAAGCATCAAGATCAAATTCTCAGACAGTTCTTTTCAGAAAATAACTAAAGCTTTAAGGCTATGTTCAAGTTTTTCCCCCAGAGAAGCTCCCTCAGAAGCTCCCTACTTTAAACAAAGTCAGAAAAGACTGGCTAAGGATTCTGCCTTAAGTTTGCTTTTAAGACTTCTTTTTTTCTTAAGACAAAAGTTACTGACCTTCAGTTAAAATACATTAATTATGAAAGGTTAACTTGAAAATTTTCATGAACATTTATGTCCTCTTTCCCTGAGTTAATTTACTTGTTACATGTTGCTTTTGTAGACCTGCAAAAGAAATGCAGGTATGCAGAAGAAAAATAACATGAAATTACCGCTTTTCTTCTCAGCATATAAAAATGCACATTTTTAAATCTAGAGATTCCTGCCTTGATTACTGGATTTCATTCAAGAGATTCACTGTGTAACTGCCACATGGATGTACTTTCCTCTAGCTGGTATGGCTTAATTACACTTCATTCTGCTGTAATTGCTCAGATAGAAGGGTAATTTCTGGCTTTGATGAAGAGCCTAAAGGTTTCTGTCCATAACAGAGCTTATTCCTTTTTGGAGTAAGAAGGAAGGGTAATTACCCCTACATGCATGACAATTTTGTTGGACCCTGATCACACTCTGCAGTGTGTGCCTTTTGTTTTCTCACAAGCAGAAAGTCCAGTTAGTTTCTGTAAACCAGTAAGAGCTGTGACAGATGGGATTATGCTACAGAGCAGTGTTTGAAATGGTCTCATTGGCAGGCAAAAACTGTTTGGAAGATTTTCTTGGTGCCTATACCCCCCCTTTCTTCCCCCCACCCAAAATGAATGAGTTTCCCATTCACTTGGACAAGAATCAGAAACCAAGAGATGAGAAGCCAAAGGATGCAACATCTGTCCCATCTGGGGATGTGCAGAAAAGGAATATTCTCTGAGTTACTTTTTCATTTTTTCCAATTACTCCCTCTCTTTGAAGGATGCTCAACCAACTTGCTACTTGATTTTTTAACTTGGCATATTGTCTGCTCTACTCCATTAAAAAAATCCTTCTGGATTTATGCATATCACATACTGAGTTGCCCATTATAGGACCTCTCATCAATTGTTCTGCATGATTTTTCATGGCATCCTTGAGGTTTAAAGGCATCCTCAAGAACTCACAAACAGCTCTTCCCCAGACATTTAATGCCAAAGTAGTACAGAAAAAAATGCAGCAAAATGGCTTTGTGCAAAAGATAGTGCAGAAACAAGAACAACAAAATGCTTGTGCAATAGAGGAATGGGTAAGTAACACCAGCCCCATGTTACCTACCAAAGACACTTTTGTCTTTCTAGCACAGAAATTTGGATAAGGACACAACACCCCAAGCACACCCATAGCTGCCAGTGCAGACTACAAAGACTGCTGCTGCGTGCCATCCAGGGCTACAGCTGGTGAGGAATTTAGCAACAAAACAGGTTTTCACTGGAAAATGCCAATTCATCAGAACTGAAATGCTTCAGGGAGACATATCGTATTCAATGAACTTCCAACACAGCACCGGCAAAGCTCCAAGCTGGTTTCCTGCCAGCTCGCCTGGTGGGCTGCCTGGAAGCCTGAATGATCAGGGTATGAAACTCCAAGACTGCCCTGCCATGCACACTGCCCTGTAGCCAGGGACCACAAGACTTCCTGAATCTTTGGGCTTGTCTGTTTTATCTAAGGCTCAATTCCCAGCTCTGCAAAAGGAAAACCAAAATCCGTGGGAATGCTGGCTGAGCTGTAAGGACCAGACCCTGCATTTCCCAGCCCAATTTTATTTTGAATTTTACTTCTGGTGCAGCAGTTTTGCTTATTTTTCATTACTTCCTCTCTCTCTTTTTTCACCCTACACTGGGAAAGCATATATTTTTAAAAATCCATGTTTCCTTCTGAAACAGAAATTTCTCCATTTTTTTTCCCCAGGTACTGAGAACTTCTGGAACAAAATGTTTGCCTTTAAACCAGTTCTACTCAGCACATTCTTCCTCTCTACAGTCTCTCTGTTGCTTGTCCTCTCCCAGCAAAATGGAGCCAGGTCATTCTGCTACTTCTCAGGCCTTATGTGCTGAAGAAAGTAGGACTTGGCCCATCATTCTGTATTCAGCAAGAGAAACCTGATCCTGCTCCGTTAAGAGGAGGAATTATTTAGGCTATAATTTGCAGTGATTACACACTGTTTGGTATGTTGTCATATGCCATGTTTGCACTTCCTCTGCCAACACATGGACAAAGATGTGTGCAGTCATTTATTAGGCTTGCACCAGAGACAAATGGAATAGCAGCAGGATTAGTTGTCATTCATCTTCAGTTGAAAACCTTTCCTTGGCCTGTGGCTGGCTAATGAAATCCACATCGCCTGAATTCATGGTGTTCAGCTGGCTGCAAAGAAAAACCCTCAAGATGCTTCTAATTAGAACTTGTGAATAATGGTCAACTTGTGTGCATTTTACAGACAGCCACAAAAATCTGCATTGCCACTTTGAGGAATGAGCCCAGAGCTGGGATCCACATTATGCAGACTCACTTTTCCAGAGGCAATATGAACAGGTGTCTAAATTCTCAGCTCAACAGCGGGTGCTAGTGTCCCCCCGAAACAAAATTATGCTAGATAATGAGTATGACTATGCGTCATGCCTGTGACCGTATCACTCCATAAGAAAGACTGGTTTCACTGCTTTCACATGGCATTTAATTGAATTAACAGTAAACAGTATCCTCACTGAAACAGTACTTCACTGTGTAAGAGAAATCTCTCAGGACTATAGTAGTACCTAACACATGCTAATGAGAAAGTTTTAAACCCTCCCTCAGTATTTATCTACGCAAAGACACTATGGTTTCAGAACAGTTTATCAAAACAAAAGTAAGTCCTCCTACTTTTTAGCATTTTGAAAATTTAGCATTTTGACAATTAATGCATTTTCTAAGACTCAAAAGATCTGAGAGAATGCTACTTCCCTTCCCCTTTTCTAGAAATAAGGTAGAAATTTTACTTCTAGTGCAGCAGTTTTGCTTATTTTGTATTACTTCCTCCCTCTCTTTTTTCACCTTACACTGGGAAAGCATATATTTTTTTAAATCCTTCTGAAACAGAAATTTCTCCAACTTTTTTTCTCCTGGTGAAAAAATTCTATAAAGTTTCTCATTTCCTCTTGCTTGTGGTGTTTGTTCCTTGCAGACAACTTCTTACTTGGGCATAAAGCAAGCCAAATAAGATGGCACTGAACAGTAAATTGGGCCTTGTTTTTCAAACCAGTGCCTCCATTTTGCTGGACAGTGAAATATTTCCATAATTTTACAACTTAAACTCATTCCAGCCATCTATAACTATGAATATATAATTGATCACCTTAACCGCAAGATACATTGCTGCAACTCTGAAAAACATGAATTTTATGTTTAAGAACTGATATTTTCTCAGTTCTTATCTGTATCAAACGATACCATGTATTGAGTTTTTATGGTAAGATTTTGGAAGGAGAGAGCTACAGGGGTGGCTTCTGTGAGAGGCTGCCAGAAACTTCCCCCATGTCCGACACAGCCAATTGCAGCTGTCTCTGAGATGGACCAATTCCAGCTGGCTCCAAGATAGGCTCAGCCTTGGCAACAGTGGCAGCACCTCCGGGATAACATATTTAAGAAGGGGGAGAAAAGCCCTGTGCAACTGCAGTCAGAAAGAGGAGGGAGAGTATAAGATCAACAATTCTGCAGTCAGCAGAGAGGGAGCAAGAGGAGGTACTGAAGCAGCCCAGGGTGCAGACCACGGTGAGACAAGGCTGCCCTCCTGCAGCCCATGGAGCTCCATGCTGGAGTAGACATCCACCTGCAGCCCCTGGATAACCTCACACTGGAGCAGATGGATGTCAGGAGACTGTGACCCCATGGGAAGCCATGAAGAGAGGAGCCCACCCTAGAGCATATTTGCTAGCAGGACTTGTGACCTCATGGGGAATCCACATTAGAGTCTGTTCCTGGAGGGCTGCACCCTGTAGAAGGGACCTGCATTTTTGAAGTTTGTGAAGAAATGCAGCCCATGGGAGGGACAAACACTGGAGAACTTTGCAGAGAACTGTCTCCTGTGGAAGGGACTCTCCATGCTGGAGCAACAAATAAGTGTGAGGAGGAAGAAGTGGTAGATACAGTATGTGTGATGGACTGACTGCAAATCCCATTCCCAATCCCCCTACAGCACTCAGGGCAGGAGGAGGTAGAGAGAATCAGGAGTAAAGTTAAGTTTGTGAAGAAGGGGATTTGGAGCGTGGAGGCTTTTTGAAGATTTTACTTCATTTCTCATTATCCTACCCTAATATTATTGGCAATAAATTAAACTAATTTCCTGAAATGGAGTCTATTTTTTCTCACAGTGGTAATTGCTGAGTGATATCTACCAGTCCATATCTTGAACCACAAGTCTTCCACTATATTTTCTCCTTCCTGTCCAGGTGAGGAGGAAAGTGATACAGTGGCTTTGGTGGGCATGGGCATGTTTAGTTGATGGCCAGCCAGGGTCAACCCACCATACTCTCCATAAGCCACTTTTAAGTTACTGGAAGTGAAAGTCATGGCACATTTGTCTGTTTGGGCAGTTAATTATCAGCTGCAGAATGAAACACAGCCTAGCAATATCCTCCAGGCTTCAAACTCATAGCTGGGATTTCTGTCTGCTTGTGGGCTGTGGGAATTTTGAAAGCACTGTGGGTTTCTCTGATCTCTAAAGAGTTATAATGCTATTTATTACTGCTATCATGTTTTTTTACTGACTACTGTTCATGCTGAACTTCAGAAGTTCTTCAGAGAGAAAGAAGACACACACACAAACACATACACAGACACACACATACTTGTCTTACCTGCTTTGGTTGTCACTTTCAGCAAATAACCATCCAAATCGATGTGAAATTGTGGTGTCTCGCAAGGCAGTGAAATTCGGGTCCCATTCCACTTCACTGTGAGGTGCTGCTGGAGGCTGATTGTGCTTCTGCCCAACACAAGGTCCACTGACTTTGTCCAGGAGAAAGAACGGGTCCGACGGGCATCGTTTTTTACCAGCACCTGAAAGGGTGAGGCAGAGGAGGAGCAGTCTTTCGTCAAAACGTACTGACATGTTCCCTGAAAGTTAAATGTCCGTCCATCAAAAGTGTTGTAGTGAGGATCTCCAAATACAGTGCAAACTCCAGGCTCTGCAGGTGAGTGAGAAACAAAAGTGCCATATCAATCAAAGGTGGAAAAAAGCAGTTATAAGAACTTAGAGATGCTGCTCTCACCTAATCTACCTGCTCTACAGGGTAGATTTTGACTGGTGCCCACAGAGATTAAATATATCTTTGAAAAACAAAAGCTTTATTGCTTTAGAAGTCTTCCCCAAAGTGACTGGTAACAAAGGCCAGTTCATCCCTGGGGAAGCATAGAAAGGCTAAGCTGCAACTTTGTCCCTTAAACACAACGTACAGTTTAGATTATTACAACACCTGTGAACTTTTTCAAATTTCAGTGACTCCCTGAAATAAAAAACATCAGATCACTTTAGCAGGAGCTGGGTCAGTTCGTATTTTATATGTATACACTTATAAATATCGTACATTTATAAACTAGATGTGTTTACATGTTTTTTTCTCCAAAATACCTGTAGAACCAGCATCTTTTTTCAGTGTTACAAGCTATTGTATATGTTGTTTATACACAACTGACTTGTCAAAGTTATTGATATCACACTACCAGCTAAAAGTCAGTAGTACATGACTAACATGATGCAATGACTGCCAAGGAGCATGGTGTCTCTACCAATCATTGAAGATCTCTTATGGATGTTTGAAGCTATACGCTGGACAGAGAACTCACAGCCCAAAGACAGAACATTTCCATATTCATAGCAACGATGCTGAGTTACCCAGCAGCTACCCAGCAACTGATTGAATTGCCTCACAACCAAAGATAGCAGCAAACATATTTGCCTTGCAGTCTTCTGGTATAACAATAGGTTCTAACCACATTGCTGGTATTCCTGGAAGAAGGAGTCTCAAGGCAGAGAAATGCACACTGCTATTGCCAGCTGTATACCCATGGGCTAAGGCTGCTTTTGAAAGATGATGTCTGTTTAATTAAAAATGGCTTGCTTGAAAAATCAGCTTAAAAAAAGCCAAATTCAAATCTACAAAAAAGAAGTAGACATAAATGTTTTGGAGAAGGGGAAGGGAATTCCTCCCATGGAGTGCAGTACAGCTCTAACTACAAAATACACCTTTCCCAACAGAGTTTTTTCAGCCTTAGCAGAGTGCTATGCTAAAGTAACTAAACTTTCTGGTATTTTTCTAGCTGTAAAGAGCACCCAAGGAAACCTACATGGAGACACAGAAAATGGAGCTGAAGGAGGCCCCATGAGACATTACCTTTTTTTTTCTCCAGCTGCAATGAAGAATCACCTGCACCTATATTATTCCTGATAAATGTTTATCTAACCTGTCCATAAAGAGCAGTAGTAACAGCAGCTCCATAGCCACCTCTGGCAACCTGCTGCAGTTTTGGTCTGTCCCTTCTACAACAAATGTCTTCCTAAAGCCTAATCTCACTTTCTCCTCACTGCATGGTGCAGAGCCATCACAGTGCTGATACCTGGGTGATTTGTGCTCTACCCCTAATGGGCCACACGCCTGCTTCTTTAGCTATGCCAGTAACTCATCTTGGCATCATTATTACTCCTCTTTACTGGAGTGTCTGGCAACTAGGGACCAAAAGTTTCAATTTCTCAAGGACATCATATTGACAACTCCATCAGAAATCAAAATGGTCTATATGTGATCAACATCTCCAGAAAACAGGCCTGATAGACTTTAGGCAGATCCTGAAAACCAAGACATTTAGGCAAAAGAGTGTTTTTAAAAATGTGCACTTCTGTGAGTTTTCTTTTCTTCACTTATACCAATGAGGACGTCAATAACTGCTTTCCAAAGTTCATTAAACGATTAATTGATTCTCCATAAATTGGCAGGAACTATATGGATTTTAATTAATAACATCATTTCTACCAATAGAAAAAATAATCTATAGATTTTGTATGGAGACCATCTGACTTTACCCATTACTAAATCATACTAACATGTTTCTGATTTCCTTATGTATACATCTAAGTATCTGCATGATGAGTATTAAGATACACGTTATTACAAGCTCGGACTGTACTTCAACTATTCCAGCTTTAATTTTTTCTTAAATTTAATGACAACTTTTACGAAAACTTTTATGTAAAAAACATCAACCAAACATCAGTGAAGATTCTAGAGGAAAGATCAGATTTTTCTCTGTGTTTCTAAATCCAAGAATGTGGACATGTTATACATGTTTTTAACCAACCTACTGGGAGGAGGCCGGTTCTTCACCTAAGCAAGTGACTAAGAGGCAAGACATGAGAGGAACAAACATAATTTAGAGATGTGCAAGTAAAATTGATAGTACCAATGGGATCCAAAGGAAATATTTATTTTTAATTTCTAATGTGCTATGCAGAGTAGTGCTGTTTTATGTTATGTTACATCATGTCACGTCATATGTCAATTTGATGCCGTGCAGTTAAAAATGGATTTTGGACTGGACAGCTGAAGGTCTGATCCAAATTTTGCTGTTTTCTTTAATAACCAAGGAAATGGAGGAGGGAAAATCCACCTAAAAACAGTCTGAATAACTGATTCTCTGATATCACTGTGTAAAACATTCTTGAAAGGTTTGCTAAAATTGTGGGGTTTAAAAATAAATCTACACCCTGCAAGAGTGTGTGTGATAACTCAGGCACTGCCAGTAAGAAAAACTGGTTGGCCTAGAAATAAACCTTAAATACCGGGTGTAACAAGACTGTCAACATGAAAAGAATTCCTGCCATTTTAGCTTTTGAGTTGTTGTTTATTTCCTTTTGGGAGAGTTTCAATCACATCATATTTTATGGTTTGCTTCTTTTTATTTTTTTTTTTATTTTTCCCTTTCCTTCTTCTTTTTCTTCTTTTTACTTTTTCTTATTTTTCTTTTTTTTTTTTTCTTTTCTCTTTTCTTTTCTTTTCTTTTTCCCTTGTGAAACAAACCAGTCTTTTTACTTGGCAATTTTTGAAATCCATTGGAAGCACTGATCTCTAGTTAGGATTGTGTGTGACTTTCTTCTCTGTTGGGGCATAACAGATGAAGAGGTGCTGCTGTATCACCAAAGTTATGTTCCCCAACCCTGGAGTATGAATTTTGCTAGCTTATGATAACAAGGTATAGGGTCACAGGTGTAGAGCTTTCCCTTTTTTCCCTAGATCAAATTGTTCCCAGCTTATTGCCAACACTCCATGCATCAGCTGTCTAAAGCAGAGCTAGAAAAGGGCTATTCTACAATATTTCCCCCTGAGACACCCCCAACCTCCAACTACTTTCAAATTAAGGACTTTCTGAGCTAGACATGGTTTCTATTAATTTAGTAACTTTTGATATAAATATTTTCTGTGATTTTTTCCAGTCCAAATTGTTTTTAGCATCTACGACATCCTTGGGCAAAGGAAATGAAGAATCATTGCCTCTCTCTCATTTTGAATGTGGCATTCATAATCTTTGGTGTCCACTTTTGCTTATGTGGATATGCACATGAATGCAAATTTACCCATTCCCTCCCTATCCTTGAAAAACACAGATTTTTCAAAAGAGGGCCCCAGAGCTATGTTTAGGAGGCTGTGATTTTCAAAACACCTCAGGCACTCAACTCTGATTAAACATTATTGAGAGCTGGATGCAAACACCACTAAATCTCTTTTGGAAATCCTGCATGTTGCTCCCAAATCAATATTCAGACCTCCATAAAAACTTCTGGGAGCTTGGCAGTTTTTACATTTGTTTTTTAAGCAACTAAATACGGACTTCACACTTTCACGTTTGACTAAAATATTAAACTACGTGTGTGATTAATGCAGTTTGCTCAGCTCCCACCTAAGGCTCTACAGCTCACTTGCCAACTAATAATAGCATTTAGGTGCTAAAAGTGAATACTATAGAACTGTTGGCATGTTTTCCTTGAATTTTCAAATCACGCTCCCAATTCAAATGAAATAGTGACTTTCATTAGAAAAGGCAGTGTTTTTGAAAACACATGTAGCTGTACAAAAAAGGAAGCTAAAAAAGCAATAGCATGGAAAAGAACACATTAGCATTTCCTAAGTTTCAACATACTCTCATAAAGAAAAAAAGTCACAACCTATTTGGCCCATGTGGAGGGATAAAAGTCTGAAAGACGACTCATTTATAGTAAGTAGTATGCTGAGTACAGGTAAGAACCACTTATTAAACTAAGTGGTTGCCAAAAAGAACCTTTCTGCCTTCCACCCAGTGCCTCCATTCCCCCAGACAGTATTTAGCCTTTTTAGAAAGGCAAAATATATATACTGCGTGGTGGAGGCCAGACAGACAGTCAGCACACACATCCTGACCAGCCGAGACCATGAGCATATTGGCTGGGCAATTAGCACACTTGTAGCTCCAGACCAGCCACAGGATATATTGTCTCTAGCTGGGTTTATTATTTGTTGGGATATAAAGGAAATGGGACACAAATCCATAGGAAACCAGGCTCTGTTAGCTCTGGTGCTCATGGAATAGCTTGTTTTGTTTTTTCAGGAGATCAGAGCAGTCAATTGAAGTCCAAGATGTCCAGATGTCTGGTCACACTCTGCTGGGCTTGTAGGTAGTTAAGAGTGGCCAAGAAAAATATACTTTAAATTATAACTAAAATCGGTCTGGACATGTTCTAAGTAAGGAGAAGGAGGAAAAAACACAAGTTTACCAGTGAAGGGTGTTCTGGTTGCAGATCTATAATTCAAAAATATCTCAGCTTTTTAAAAATAAAATTAAACTTTGAATGAAATTAGCCTGTATGCTGAATTAAGCCCTAAATCAAACAGAACACATTATTAACCTCTAAAAACTAGCTGCAGAACATGCATAATAGAATTTCATTAGGTTTTCTGTAAAAAATGCATAGCCATAGAGGACTTTCCTCATAACTGCTGCAAAGTGCAGCTTGATATAATACACATTACAAGGTGCGGTGTCAAAAACTCCTCCACAGGAGTCTTTATGGTCTATTTCATAAATAAAATAGCTATTCCAATTTGTCCAAATACATATTTGTACAGTAGACCATCACAGCTGAAATGGGAGGTAAATCATGAACAGTATTCCAGTATGAATAAATAATTGCAGTCTTTTTGTTGCTGTATTTCTTCATGGAAAGGAAATAACAGAAAAAACAGGGACCTATGTGGTCCTTTAGACCCACTTCCTGCTCTTACAGGTACCCACAATGCATAACCTCACTTTGTTTCTTTTTCTTTTCTGTTCTTTGAAAGTCAGCACTTTTTTCAGTAATTCTATAAAAACATATAAAAAGGATGTTGGACCAAGTGAAAGTACCAACCTCTTACTCCTAAGGTGGGTCCAAATGCCCTTGAATTTGGTTTAGCTCTGTTGATCATTTTGTCAATTAAACAAGCTGTGGAATGATTTGTGATGAACAAAATTTTCTGTCCCAAAAGCAGCCTTTACTGAAATATTAATCATGTGTACTGCACATGTAAACCTAGATGACTGCAGTCCACTTTGAAAAAACTTCATCCACAAAATCTCACAATGACTGGCATAAGATTGTGCTAGGACTATTAATAATGATTAAAGCATATCTACATGATTTTAGTAACAAGTTTTCATCCTGTACTGTAATTTCAGCAAGGCCTATGAATTCTTCTTTGTCAAGAACAAAGATTTTACTTCCACTGCAAGTTCCTATCTATGTCTGAAGTTGAGAGAAGTCTGTTAATGTTATTTGAACCCAGGTTTAGTTTTTTCTTATTTTTAATATGAAAATGACCTTGGTCTAACATAGGATTACTAATTTATGGAATTGACGTCAGTGGTGATTTTTCTAAATCAAGCCCAAAAGAGTACATTTCATTACATTTTTTACAGCAGCATAAACTAAACTGTTGAATTTTCCACTGGTATGACCACTGTGTTTAATTAGTGATAACTGTACGCCAGCCATGGAGCTTAAAAAGCAACATGCCAAAACTAACTATAGTTAACTTCAGCAACAGTAGACAAAAGAGACTCTCCAGACCTTTAGGAGACGAGGTACTTTTTCTCTTTGCAACAAACTGCTTTGAAAATAATCCTTGGATTATTTTTTTTTTCCAGTTTAAAGTGTATCCTTTCACAACATGACTGGTTTTGACCCACTTCATAGAAATTGGCTGCATTTAAACTGTACTCAAAGCTCCCCCATGTACAGTATGTTCTTGTACCTCCCTATGTTGTTTTTACATTGGAAAATTAATATCGGCTGGAGCACCAGAAATGTTTGGTGTGTTAGTATTTGGAGACAGGATCAGGATCAACATGAGCGAGTGGGTGAGAGGGAAGGGGCTGTGTGTACATCTTATCAGAAACTGGCTGAATTAGCAAAGTTTCCAATCAGATGGAATGTCAGATGATAGTCGTGATGAGATTTAGAGCACTTCTGCTGCAAAGGTGGAATTGATTCTTTGCAAATGGTGAATGTTAAAATACCAATGTTAAAACAGCTAGTGGTAGCCACCACTGCTGTATGACACTGGGTATTTAAGCTCCTTGCTCACATTCTCTGTAAAAGCCAAGAATGCCCTGTTAATCATGAAAGTTTGGAACCAGCTCTTCTCCAAGTACTGAATGGGTCCATAGTGAGATAACTGTAAAGAAAAGACCCCTCTATTTCATGTGCAATGGTGGAGCATGGGGCAGTGAGACAGGATGAGCCTCTTAGGCTCCAGCACAGGCAGTCCAATGCATATAGGACCCTTAACACCCTTGATCCCTCACCATAAGGGAACAAGGTTGTTTATCCTGAGGGGAGACCTAATAGCAGGCTACCAGGGGAAAGAGGTCACTGGGAAGATGAAGCCAGGCTCTTTACAGATCTGCATGGCCTGAGGACAAGTAATAATGATCTCTCCTTAATTTCACATGTTTGTAGTCATGAGAATTTCCTTCTTATATCACCAAGAAGTTTTGAGATTTTAGGTAACCTGGCTCCTAGATAAGTTATTTAAACTTTGAAGAATTACGATTTTTTGCCTCCTTCTCCCATGAAACAATTATCACAAGTCATCACTCTCTGACAGCATTTCTGAAGGAGTCACTGTACTGTCTTCTTTTGAACCTCTTACAGCAGAGGGTCTCCTGTGCTTTGACGGAATGGCTGGCCCCACTCTTTTCCTCCCCTCTCAAGTTACAGAAGAACACAGGAAGAACACGCAATAAAGGTTAAATGAGACTGAAACAAAAAAAAGAGGCAAGATAGAGATTGATAAATTCATGACATGGTATGTCATATCTGAGCAAAGGTCTATGCAAATTTCTTCTGCTGTGCAACTGAGCTAACATGAAATCAACTGCTAGTCAGTTGAATCCTCTTTTACTTCTTCCTCTGCTCAGTATTATTTCAAGTGTTTCTGAGTGTGTTGTCCCTTGCATTTGCTCTCATTTTGATAATGAAGACTTGCAAGCTAGATGTATTTTATCCCAAGATACACGTTTCAAACTAATTGAGCCACAGAGTGAAAAAACAGATATTTAGGACATGGGATTTGTGCAATTCAAGAGAACCCAGAACTGAGTTGAACAGCAAAAACATTTGATTTTAGACAAAAGAAGAGGAACATTTTCTCCTTTCAAAAGCCTTCTCGTAGGTCATAAAACCCCATTTTAGCAGTCTGTCCCTATTTGGTAAAATACTTAAGTATGTACTGAAGGAAATACGTAATGGTATCTTGTTAACTTCAGCTCTCCCTGTTGAGTTAAATAGAACAAACTTAAAGATAAGTATTTCTGTAAGTCCTTTGCTGACTAGGAGGGTGATATTGCAATTTAATGATCATTCCTAAAGAGAGGAGTAAAGGGATAAGAATGTAAGAGTTTAACTAAGCATCATAAACAAAGAAGAATAGTTTTCTATTCTACGTTCCACTGCTGCCCCAGACTGTGTCTCAGATTTCTGCACACCTTTTTTAACTCTCACAAATCATCTGCAAAGGTGTGATTATATATGCACATAGCTGGACTGTTAGTTACAGGTGTAAAATATACCCAAGTCCTAAAAGTTATAACTCTATTCATTTTCTTGTTTTATTGCCTACAAATGCCACAGACCAACCATATCTTTCAAAATGCAGCACCTCAGATTTGAAAAAAAAAGCATCATTTTGAAAAAGAAAATAAAAACAAAATACCTAGACATTTTATTTTAAAATTACAGATTTATAGAAGGCAAAATCCATTGCTAAAAATAATCATTTGCCCTTTAGCTGCCTCTAATAAGAAGGCAGAAAAGCAAGCATACTTCTATATATTTATTTTCTCAGAAAGAATAAAAAAGAATTTAAAGAATGTGAAGAAATGACTTACTTTCAGTGCAAATCGGACAGCATCCTTTTCTGTTCAGGATTTTACCCTAATTGGGAGAAAGACAGGCTGTTTTAATGAGAGAGTTCTTGCAGCAATGACTGTGTCATGTTGTAAGACTGGATAAGCCTTTGAAAATAATTCAAGTTGTGTTTGAACTCAGTGCCCTGGTTACAACTTCAAATATCAGGTGCTAAAAACAGACAGAGCTATTCAACAAGCTTCCTGGCAGTCTTATAAGAAATGAAATACTAAAAGGGTTCTCTGTTACCATTTTTCTCTTTAGAGAGTGTGAGAGAATTTTAGACTTGCACAGATAGCTAAAGCAGTTACTGGGTTAACAAGATCACTACCTTTTCTCCCACCTTCCCAAAATATATACCTTTCCTATGAGTTCAAGGAAGGGGCGGAAGGAAGTGGCAGAAGGAAGGCAGGCAGGAAGGAAGGAAGGCAGACAGGAAGGAAGGAAAGCAGGAAGGCAGGCAGGCAGGCAGGAAGGAAGGAAGGAAGGAACTTGGTCAATTCTACTTCTGGTTGTACCTTATACAAGGCTGACTAGGCAGGAGGCATGCCTCTGTGTATATACATTCATGTTCCTTTTCAGTCTTCATGAGTTTAAAAGATATTTTATCTGATTTTACTTAAATTACCTAAAGTCAATCAGCAAGCTATCAGAGAAGCCTGAAAAAATTCAGACTGAACAATGGGTTTTTCCAAGCAAAAGCTGGTGTTGGTTATAACAGAATGTACAGTGACATTGGAGCTCACCCATATTCCCACAGAGGGACTGAAGAGGTATATGGAGCTGTGCTGTTCCCCTTTGCCCTGCCCCTGACCCTTTGCCCACAGCAGCTGAACACAGAGGAAGTCCCCTCTGTGTGACCACTGCTCCTATTCCCACCAAGTAGGCGAGCAAGGTGAGGACAGCAAGAGCAAGCAAATGGAGCTGTGTTGTGCTGCCCACTAAACAGTATAGAAAACTTGTGAAAACAGACAAAAAATTGGTGACAGGTATATGCAAAGAGTGGGGAAATGAGCACAGGCAGCCCTATTGCTGTCTGCTTTGTTTTCTGCCTACAGTGCTGCCAAGCTTTGACAAGGTGCACGGGGAGGCATGAACTCAAAGTATCTTCTAGTAAACTGGAGTGGAGCATGTTCAATCCTACTCTTGCTTAACGTACACACATGGCATGAATGAATCCTTGGTCTTGAATGCACTTGGGCACATCATCCACAGGGCAAGCTTGTCGATGAATATGCAACTTCATGTGAACAGACTTGAGACACACCTGGACTTCAGAAAAGGGCTGGATCAGAGTTGCACTGGCAGAGTGAGCAGCACTTAAATTTTTGTGTGACTCCCAGGTCCCTGGGCAAAGAGAATAGCTGAGGACCAGGCTGGAACAGGGAGGCCTACCAAGCAGCTGCTAGAACAGAACCCCTTAAAGGTGGAACCCTTAAAACCACATAGAAAAACCACATGGAAATAGCAACACATACTTGTAGGAATGGAGACATGCAGCTGAATGCCACACACCGCACTACACAGCCTTACCTCTCTGTTTCAATAAAAGAGCTGAAATCATCAGCCGAGCTGGAAGTGGCAAGAATTCAAGTGAAATTGAAATCTCCAAGGCAGCCTGCTGAGGCTGGTTACTTGAGCCACCATGTTGGCCCGAGATCCTGTTTTTGTCTTGTAGAATAAGGAAACCCATTATTGCTAACATGTGCTGCAAGAGTTCGTTAGCATTGAGGGTTCCCTTAGGAGTGGGCTAAGTGATGTGATCCCATTTTTCCCTATGAATATTTATAAGCAGACCACATTTGAGTCTATTTATTTTCAGGGATTTTTCTTCCTTTTTATGGGGTTTTCAATTTTGTGTCTGAGGTTTTCATTTTCTATTTTTTTTAAGGCAAGACTAATTGCTGGGGGAAAGGGGGTTGTTTGGTTGTGCAATAGGAACAGCTGTTGTTTTTTTGTGCCTCATTTGGCACTAAAGTAAAAACAGCAACTTTTTGTTTGCAATAATAACAGATGTGTATAACATTATATGCAGTCTGTTCTAGAGATGGAAGAACGTGTTCTGAATTAATTTACAGCTCACTTGAAGTTCACAGGTTCAAAATTTACCCACAGACTCAAACCCTGCAAATGTCTTCACCTGCCATGAATTTAATTCTATTAACTTTTGCACAGCCTTGGAGCTCAGAAAAGGTTATATGCTGTAAAATTCAGCAATCTCTCCTCTAGCACTACAAAAAGAGACATGTTCACAACCACTGATCATTACCACAGACTTAAGATGTTAGTGAGGAATGCAAAGGCATAAGGAGAGCAGGCAAGGTGACAAATTATAAGGATGGGTAATAGAAAGGAGATGGCACAAGACAAGGAACAGACTAGAGCAGAGCTAGGGCAAGTAAATAGTGAATTCAGTAAGAAGTCTAAAGGATCTCTGAAACTCAGTCTTGCCAAATGTTGAGATTGTTCCCTTTCTATAAAGTATTTAAGCATGTGTTTAAGTTTCAGCACACATGGAGGGCCTACTAACTTCAGCAGAAATGGACACATGCTTAATAGCTTTGCTGAATGGGGGCCTGTATGCATCACACCTTGCAGGCTGGCACTCCAGGTAACTTGAGAGAGGAAATATCTGTGTGGAGTCAGTGGTCAGAGAGCAACAAAAAGAAACCACAAGCCACAAGGCTCTAGAATGCCAAGGAGGACCAATCTTACTATAAGTCTAAGAGGAGGGACTAAATTTGAAAAATATATTGCCTCCACAGCAGATGAAAAGAATCTAAGACATTTCCTGCAATGGCTGATATGGGATTAAATGCTTCAAAAAGAAAATAACAAAAGAAAGAAATTTTTGTCTAGCACTATCAAGAAAACTAAAGAAATGGCAGAAACAGTCTTAAAAAATATGTCAGCCTGCAACCAATAGATTGAATAATACAAATAGTTATGCAGTATCAGAAATTTCTGCAGAACTACCACTTTGAAACCCACACATTCAAGAAATAATTGGTCAAAATTTGTTATTATAAATAAAATAAAATAAAATTCTACGATCAAAAAAACCCACCCACAATATCATGCAAAGAGTATTAAGACTGCATGGTAAAGTATTTAAGTCAAGGAATAATATTCTAAATTCTTTTTGAATCTTCAATCCTTTCACACTCAATTGTCTGTATAATAATATACGTTTAATGAGATAACGTCATGTTGCCTGATACCTAAGGGACACTAAACCACATTTTATTCGACAGCAGTCTTCAACAGTCAGTAGAGACTGCTTACTGTCAAAAATATTGTGAAGAGAGAAAAGGAGTGGACACACCTACAGTTTGCAGAGACAGCAGCACAACTCTATGCATGATATTCAGACTGTCAGTATCAGAACCACAAATATATCTTTAGCTTGAAAAATGTGGTGTGTTTAAGTGATATTTATAGATTTATGACAGAAAGTCTCATCAAAGATAGTGGAGCAGAGATGAAAAGTAAAAGATTTAAATCAATTAGCATACATTATTTGCTTTAAAACTACTTGGTACCCACTTGGAATAGGAAAATAAATCTTACTCTAGAGTTTACATTCTTTCTCCTACTTCTCCTTCCAGTTTAGCTTGGAAGAGCAGAAATGCAATGTGTTCCTGTGGAGGAGGGTTGGTTTGCTTGCAGCTTGCATTTTAAGGTGGGGACATGGCTGACTGGTTATATACTGGGGGGAATGGTGCTGCAGGGTAACAAAGCTGGTCCTTCCAGCCCTAAGGAACCAGACCTTGTTTGCGGACTCATCTCAGAGGTCGGGGCAGTTTAGGACTTCACATTAGCCTTGGAGCAGGTTCTATTGCAGCATTGAATGAGTTTGTCAGTCTCACTTCCATGCTGCAACACTGTCAGTGGTGAATTTTTACCAACCACTACTTTCATTTTAGAAGCCACTTCAACTGATCATCTCAATGCTCAAATTTATATACAGATACAGCTGAAGCAAGGCACTTAACTGAAGATCTCTATTAAGTCATATTAGCTACTTGATCTCAGAAGCACCTTAAAAATTTAAAATGCATCAGCACAAGGAAAATATAAATGCAATGCAGTGTGTATGAGACCTGAAGAGCCCAAGGTCTCACTTCCTGCTTACACTGTGAATGGCATGAAGTTAGCAAACTTTACTGCCATGTGCCATATAACATTCCCAGAAGAACAGCTCTATTTGTTCACACTTTCTGATGTGCATGCAGCATCTTGTGTGAGGCCCATTAAGAGGAGAACTGCCCTCTGCAGTGAGTGCCAGAGTGACAGGAAAAGGACATTCCCTCTTCTGAGGATCTTGAAGCCCACTGTCACACCAGAATGGGAGGTGCCAAGGACAGGCTCTTTATTATACCACCGCTTCTGTCAAAGGTTTACACATATAAAGTTGTACAAACTAAGAGTTTTTAATTTAAAAATTTTATATTTAGGTGTCTGTGATTCACATTTTCCCCACTGTCTTCCAGGATCGAGAAGGAAACACTGAGAAGGTGTAATGCTAACAACTTTGCTCTCTCTTCTACAGTTTTGCTCAAAGATCTGCCCCTACATGAGGTGCTATTTAGAGCTCCATCTTGTGACAGCTTGAGCCATAAGACCAAAATCATTTGTTGGTGTCAGAAATCCAAGAAACAAAGTCTGATTTTAGCTCAGGGTTTCAAGTAAAGCTAATTTTTGATGCCATTAAGTTACAATTACAGCATTCTTTGGGTTCACTTCAGACTTTCAAATAAAAAATACCCAGGCCACAACCTTAGTGAAAGCAGCATGGTTTGGTTGAACTAATTTTCTTCAATTTGTCTAATTTACATTTTCAACCAAGTATTAAGCCTCATATCTCATATGCACTGAGAAATGCAAATACAGCAACATCCTATGGCTTGCCTTAACAATATACACACTACTGAAATATTAACACAGTCACCTCACCACTCTATAAAATTATTAAATAAAAGTCAAAAAAACTATTCCAATACAGATACTTGGGACAGAGAGGGTTAAAGGAGAAGGAGAGGAGGAGCACAGAGTCTTCAGAGCAAGGACAGAGGCAGGAAGACCAGATTCAGGATAACAGTAGCGCATTTGGGGAATGCCAACCTAAATTAACATTCCAGATTATCCCTTCTTTCCAAACAGCACTCCCCACTGCCATGCACACACTTCCAAGAAACACTGGAAAAGATAATGTTGGAGCAGAAAAGACAAGAAAGCACAGTTCTTTTAAAAAACTCACATGAGGACAGCTGCTGACTGGAATGCACTGTTTCTTGCGACACTCTGTCTTGCCTTTCACACAAGCACAGATGGTGCAGTTCACAGAAGACCATATCTCTCCATCCTGCAAGAGGGAACATGATATAGTATCAGCTGGGGTGGCAACAAGAAGCTATTTCAGCAATGCATCATTGCTCAAGAAAGGATGAATTTCCCTGTTGGCATTGTCTCATTGTTTAGTCTAAATTATTTTGAGGTGTCTGTCCATGGCCAGTTGGATTCAAGACAGAGATCAAATTCAGCCAGGTTTTCTTCCCGTTGGCCTTTTTGGTAAGAAATTCATTTTTCCAAAGCTAACCAAATCGCATTTGCACTTTTCAACAGTGCCCTGATTATTTGCATTGTTTTCTCTCCAATAAGAGTCTGAGTTGTGATCACACCTACCACAAATTTTCAAGTTCACATAATTAGAAAAACCTGATTCAGTGGGTTGAGTGATGTCTTTAAGTTGTTGCACATGAAAATATTTGATAAGATGTCAGTAGACAGTGAATTTATTCCCATATGTAGTAGCATCATTTCAACATAAGGCAGGAATGGTCAAATAATTCTAATTTAGATTACTTCGGCACTTTCACAGATATTTAATCTGCTAAACATCTGAAAATATTTAGAAAAGATACAGTGCTGAATCTCTCAAAAGCAGAGCAGGTAAGACAGCCTATGTATAGCTATGAAAATATGAAGTGCAGAGCATAATATACCTTGTGGTCTTGTCCCCACTTGGGATGAATTGCATGTGGAACTGCCCTGGCTCCTTTTTACATGGTGTTGCCTCTGCCAAGTGTGGTTCCTAAAACATTCTGTCCCACCCACTTACAGTCTAATGCTAGTCCACTTAGAGCCAAACTGTGCATGTTTTCTGTTTACAGGGCTGCTGGGAAGGAAGGGTGAGGATAGACCTGACAGGAACAGGCAGTTCAACAAGACAGCTGTGAATAATTATGTGCCCACCTCAACATGATGTTCTGACCAGAAACAGGCTACATCTGAAATGCCAAGGAGGCTAACTTATTCAGCTCAGCTTGCTTCATCAAAGGCTGTCTTTCTCCTGTTTTTTGTTTCTAGGGCATGTTTCTATTGCCTGGTGTTTTTGATGTTCTTCAGTCTCTAACGACCACTCACCAGGCATCCGCCAAGGTACCAGAATATATCACAGCTGACTGCATGCAGCTGCCCTGAATTTTTGTCTTACAGCTGGTTTTGCACAGGAGTGCAAAAGCACATTTGCTGTAGCCATTCTACCTGTGTTAGACCATTGACTTCAACAGAGCAACACTGAATTTACTTTTTTGCACACAAGACCAGAAATGGATGTACTGTCTCGTTATTTTTTCACACTCCATATAATATTAGTAATATAATAAAATCTTCACAAGAAGCAGAATATTTTAGTTGGGTGCCTAAGAAGTAGGCATTTGTTCGTGAAGCACAATGGCGCCAGTGTGGAAGTGCCAATCAGATGGAGCATAGTCTCAGAGTACAGTAGGTTCACATGTAATTTCCAGAATAAACACTTCTGCTATGTACACAAAAGATGGAATAAATGGGAAGCAATTCTGGCTGAGCAAACCAAGTATTCACACAGGACTTAACATTTGATCTGATTCAAGGGTCTCTTAATTCACAGATGGCCCATGAGGTGACAGAATCTTTTTCTGACACAGTGTGAAAAAAAGCTGCACCACTTGGAAAAACAAATGGGGTCTCAAGAACAGCAGAAGTGTTCTGCAGGGAATCCCATGTGATTTGAATACACTGGGTGAGAGTGCAGTAGGTAACAGTTATCACATGGCTACCCCAGTATTAGATGTCAGGGGTGCTGTCCTTAGCAGAGACGTGCAATGTAGTAAATCAAGTAACTTTCAGCCAAAATGAACTTCACAAAGCTCCTGTTGGCTCAGTTATGGAAAAGACTCTTTGGCACAGCCAATAACGCCTACATACCACTGAGAATATCTTTTCCATGAGTATCAGTGTTTGTTTGGGAAAGCAGAGCATTAGTATCTCTTACTAAAAATGCATCAATTGTCATGAAATAGCAGTTTGAACTAGATCTACATACAGAAGGGGAGACCACATGTAACATTCAAGGAGGAATTAATTTTTAAATGTTGACTATCAGCAGAATTTACGCAAACTCAGAAAAAAATAAACAGATGGCAAATTTTGCAAAGCTTTGCCTCTGAGTTGTTCCATCATCAATGAGGATGGTGAGGATTCTGCTAAAAACAAACCACAATACTAATTTACAGCAAACTCATGCTATATTGGCTGTTGAAATGGCACCTATCCTTAAGCCATTCCTGAAACCTTACCTGGAAGATCTTATTGCCAAACTTGCACACTTTCACCTCCTCAGGAGAGATGTATGAGACACACTCCTTGCAGCAGTGGTCTTTGTTTTTATTGCATTCACCAGGAAGTAAGCACCTCTTCTTACATATCACTGTTGAATCCTAGGTACAAGGGTGAAAGGAAATCATAAAATTGTCACCAAGATGTTTGTGCTTCTGTGTGTCCTTATATATTTCTGCTTGCTCAGTCATTGCATCCACCCAAGCTACAGGCCAGTTGCTTGGAATAGGTCAGCTGAGAGAAAATAAATATTATTTATAGATGTTATTAATATATATAGATATATATTATAGATATTTATTTATATTATAAATATTCTTTAAAGGGAATCTTTCATGGTCTGTGAAGCTAAAGCCCAGCTTCTAATTCTGTTGGCCTGCAAAATCTCACTGATTTGGTGTCACTTTCAATTTTTTGCCTTGGTAAAAAAGTGCAAGTTGTTGCAGTCATGTTAGGGAACTAAATAAAAAACACTGACCTTCAGCAGAAACATGGTAATTCATCATTTAGAAACTCCTCTTCTAATGCAGTATTAAAGATGACCACATAATCTGAACAACTTTATTTTGCATCACACAGGGTGAGGCATCATGTCCCAGCTCAGGGAGCCAGTAACGTTTTAAACTTTCCTAGCACAACTGCAAGTGCTCTTCAGATCAGATTCTTTGAGACCACACAAGATGCCAAAGAACAGTATCATGCTTACAATTCCACAGCCCTACAAATTACTGCTAAGCCAGACAACCATCAGCACACAATATCCAAGCACTATGGACTTACCTTGCATGTACACACTGTGCAGTTGTCATACATAAATGAGGAACCATTATCATACACGTTGCTGTGAAAGAGGCAGCTTCCAAATGGGAGGTCAAACACCTTCCTCTGTCCTGAATATAAATAAACAGTAACAGAAACAAAATGTGGTTGAAAATATGCCACATTGTCAACAAAAATAGTAGGGCTTATTGTCACCAGACCAAATTTATGTGCAGTGTGTCATTTGCTATGTGTTTCCACTTCAGTGTGAAAAAAATATGTACTTTTAACAGTTCACTATTCTTTTAGTACACATTCATCTCTACAAATTCAACTGTGGGATGGAATATAAATTATTTATAGCATGTTTATATAGGAAAAATCTTTCTTATCCTTCTCATCATAAAGTGCACAGTGCAACTAAAGGAATAAAAAGTAAGCACTGCAAACTCTTAAGGTAGGTAACTTAAACTAGTTTAAACAGTCTTTGACTTAAAGCAATAACTTATCAAATAGCGCAGTCTTAATTCTTTTAGCATATCTGTCTCAGGGGTTCACAGCAGCCAAGCTAGATCAACTCAGTGACACTGATCCAAAAAAGAAAATCATAGGTGTTGTCCCATCTCATTAAGATAGGGTTTTGTACCATGTGTTCACACAAGGCTGCAAGAAATACAGGAATTTGCATCATTTATGAAGAGAATGAAGGCAACACAAGATATTTAGTCTCCATAATCTGCAAACTATTTGGGTTCCATGGGAGGGACGCAAGGGTTTGGGGCACTCAACAGGGAAGGCAGCACCAAAATCAAATCCTTCCTGAAGTTGTGCAATCCCACAGCACTTTCAGATCCAAGTTACAATCGTTTGCATTCCTGTAAGCTTCTCTTATTCCTCAGCTTCTTTCCCAGTAAGTTAGTTTAAAAAGGAGAGCATTATAGTACATACACATGAGCTCTTCAGAAAAACACTACACTTATCTTTCTAATTTTGAATTGCCTTGCTTACTTTTGGAGGCAGTCAATTAATAAGTTCTTTTATGAGTGGTTGTCAATCTCTTACCTTTTAATTTCTGAGGTCTAATGTTTAATAGGCATCAAATCCAAAGTAGGGAATGCCCACTCTAAGTACATACTAGAAGTACTAAGTACTAGGCCAATATTTTAGCTTTCAAACCATAGGGCTTGGCACATGGTAATTCCTTCCTTTTTCAGTAATTCTTGATAAATGTAGAGCATCATAAAAAAAGTTCCATTTTCCTCTCAGATATAAGTGAACAAAAGGATAAGTACACAGCAAACTTCATTGGATTTACCTTCAGTTTTTACAAATTGAATGTTAAGCAAAAGTTATTAAATAATTGCTTTTGTTCAGTTAGACACCATTTAAACATCACTCTCATGCAAATTAGCTACTTGGAATTAATCTGTGCTTGCATAGCCAGCTTTCCTTTCACTGGATGTGTGTCTTTCTCGAGAGGTTTAATTTCTCTTGCAGAACTGACATAAGGAATCAGTTGAGGATGCTCAGCAGCGCTAAAAGGAACTGCTCTACATCCATGCACTACTTAGGGGCAAAGCCATGCCATAGTCCTGCCTGTAACAACACTTCTGCTGCTCTCTGTGGGGCCAGGACTTCAATTGCAGAGCTTGTGTCAGCAAGTGAACAAAAGTCCAGTTCTCTCCCACACCCTATTGCCATGCCTTGCAAACCACTCAGCACAATTCTGGGTGGCCAGCCCAGTTCAAATAGTTGGTTAAAAACCACTGTCAAAGGAGGCATCACTTTAAAAGATGTGGTGATGAAGATATTGGCTTAATGGTTGTCTTTGCTGGCTCATAACCACTAGTTAAACTATTAATTCAAGTCCCAGTAGAGTCCACAGCACTCTTCTAAGCTATGTATGCTGAATATCAGGAATTCAATTGTAGGGAGGTCTTCCACATGATACTTTAAAAACCATGCCTCAGCATCCCTGGAAACTTTTCTCTTTCCCAGCTGCCATGCAGTGTGTTACTCATCCCTTGGCTTTACCTCCCCACCAAAACTTTTAACACTTTCCTGTAAATAGACATAATCTATTCCCAGGTATACTAAATACTTTAGAGTAAAAACCACATAAAATTAAATTCATTATTATTACTGAATTTGTTTAAATTTGGAGGGAAAAAAGAAATTGTAGAAAGATCCCCTTGAAGGAGTCAAAAATTAGTCAAACTGCAGTCAAAGGCTGCAGTTTGAATGCCTAGTTCAAGGAGGGGAAAGTTCAGTCAGGAAAAGCATGGGGAGGAGAGGACAAGGAGAGTTTTCAGAAGGAAAGAAAAAATGTCCTCAGCCAAAACAGAAGCTCAGCATTTGGACTGTTCTCTCCATTTCATTCCTCTACTGCATTACTCTCTGGTACTGTGGTTGAATGTTCCAGGCAGACATTCATTTACCTGTAGCGCTTCTCAATTAGCAAATAAATAAATTCAGGTTTGTTTCAAGCAGTCAAAAATGTTAAGTATTATCAGAACTCAGAACTCTATATAGCTCTACTGGCTCCAAGGCCAGATATCTCTATATCCCTAACCTAGATCTGCTAAGAGATTTCAGATATAGTCAAAACTACAAAAAGTTTCCATTGAAGAACTGGGAATAATTGGCTCTGAATTTTTTCCAAACCTAGTTATAACCTCATAGACCAAACTAAAGTCAATTTAATTGGTAGGATGCAAGCACTCCTTGTTTATGAAATAGATGGAATATTAACACGTGGGATCTGTGGACAAAGTGAGAACAAAACAAGGCAGTGCCTTATTTTGTCACTGCCTTGGTTATCATGACCTGGAAGAACCAGCCCTTCTTAGAGGCCTATGACTCACACCTTTAAAATGTGTTGGAAGGACATAATTTAAAATATTCCTGGATGACAATGTGATTCCACCTTCAGAAGGCAATCCTGAGATGGACTCCTGGATCTGTGGTATCTCTGACAATAAGTTCTAAAAATGCAGAAGTTCAGAAGTTTCCTCTGACCTGGATTTCCTCAAATCTAAGAATGCAAATGCTCACTTAAGTGATTATATGCAATGATGAGGCCTTTTCCTTGTGGCAACCCCAAAGAAGTGAAGTGGCACTTCCTCCCACCTCAACCTCCTTTGTAAAATATATAATGAAGCTGGAAATCATCCCTGTATTTGTTCTTCTAAGCAAGGCAACTGGTCTATGTTCAAATGCTCTTCTGCAGCTGCTTGCTTAGTACCACCCACCACAACCCTAACACTGACCCTGAGTACCTGTTCAAAATCTGTGGATTATAAACTCTGAGCAATAGAGTCTCTTTCAACTTCTGGAATTTACCAGCATTGTGAAATACTGGTTTGAAAGATGTTATGTACAAACATATTGTATTAATTACAAAATTCCTAGGGGAAAAAACCACTCACCTAAGCATTTGGGGCAACACTGTCCAGCAGGAATGTGACTGAGGTGCTGGGGACACGAAAGAATGGGGCAGACTTCTTGGATACACTGTGTCCTGCCACCCTGAATGAAAATAGGCTTCATTAGGAAAAAAGTAAAGCAAAATATCAAGTAAATGTGCACACACACACACACACACACACACAAAAGCAGGCAACAAGGTCTTGAAAAGCCTTACTGAAGCCGTATTTGCCAACAGAAATTTCTGCTTGCATCAGGCATACAGGACATGTAAACTGTCCTTCAAGACTTTCTATATTGCTTGCAGAGACCTTGGATTACCAATATTTTTTTTCAATCTCTCAAACAACAAATGCAGTAATTGAAGAAACAGTGTCTTTTTATCTTATTTCTTGGTGTGGATATGATAAAACCAGGCAAAATAAAATCATTATCCATGAACACTTCCGAATGTTCCAAAAAGTTATTGAGCAATTTTTTATATTACTCTTCATCTCCTGTGTTGTGCCCTTCTAGGCTTGTCTGGGACAGGGATTAAGTGCTGAAGCAAGATGAGAGCAGGTGTTCTTCCACTATGTCTGTGACCTCAGAAGCCAAAATCACTTAAGAAAGCACATTCTTGTTAGCCTCCAAGGCCAACTATGCAAAGCCAAAAGGTCTGCTTTGTTCAGAGGACTGAAAACCAAGTGGGTATATGAAATTTTGGGAAAGAATGAGGGAAAAAAAAAAGAAAAAGAAAAAAAAAGAAAGCAAACTAGACTGGATATATCCTGGTATATCAATGAATACCAGAAACAGAGGCAAAGACAAAAGCACAGAAAATGTATCAAAGATTGAGTCACTTAAAAGAGATCCTATTTCTCATTCTGCTCTGTCGTCTGATTACTACATCGTGCCTTCAGAATACTGTGTTTAGCTCTAGACCCTCTACCAACATGTGCTCCATATGCCTGTGAGAGGTCCAGGTTGCCCAACTTTAAAAATCAGTTCACCTTTTTCTCAGCAAGGAAAGTCAGGTTTTTTCATCTAGTTGTCTTGCCTTATTTATCACTCAGAGCTGCAGGCTCATCCCAGCACTAAGCATTGCATTCCTGATGCTGTGATTGAAGGCTTATGAACAGTATCCTCCAACCTACATGCTGAATGGCTCTTGGGGCTCCCCAGGGAGAGATGGAAAAAGCCATTCATTTTGAAGAGCCCTGTGCCTGAAATGATGGCATACCACTCCACTCCTAATGGCCTCCATGAATCATGTAAAAGCTTTTACATATAGGCAGACCCACTGTTGCACAGAAAATAACATACTGACTGTACCCCCATTCTATAATAAGTTTTCAGGCATTGAAGTCTACCTGTCCCATGGGGCTACCAAAGCATCCTGAGTGCACATGGCTGAGGACTGCTCGTAATTCTTTCACTGCAGCACGCAGAAACACAGAGCTTATTGTAGACTGAAACGACTGGTCTAAATTAAGGGTCAGACCAGAAACTTGACAAAACTAAATTAATTCTTTAGTGATGTTCCTTAGTATGCTTAGGGAATAGCTCTGTGAGAAGAGACACAGGTGCAGAATGAAAGAAAAAAACAAAGAAGGGCTCTCTGAAGTAGTGCTGTGATTCACCCCAGGGAAAAAGGCTACAAGAAGCCAAAGTTCAAACTTCGGTGACAATCCAGCAAAAGGGAAAGCAGGGCATGGATGTCTCAGCCAGACTGGTGACAGGATCAGGGATATATCCATGGAAGATAATGAGGAAAGGCTGAGGGAACTGGGACTATTCAGCCTGGAGAAAAGAAGGAAGGATTCAAGGTGACCTAATTGCAGCCTTCAAGTACCAGAAGGGAGCCTGCAAAAAAGATGGAGAGGGAGTGTTTAGAAGAGCACTTAATTCATAGGAAAAGAAGAAATGGCTTTAAACTGAGAGTAGGGTTAAATTGGGTATTAGGAATAAATTTTTTACAGAGAAAATGACAAGACCCTAGAACAGGTTGCCAGGAGAAGTGGTGGGTACTCCATTCCTGAGAGTTCAAGGCCAAATTGGATGGGTCACTAGGCAACCTGGTCTTGTGAAAGGTGTCCCTGAACACAGCAGGGGGATTGTACCTAGATAATCTTTAAGGTCCCTTTCAACTCAAGCTATTCTATGACTCTGTGAAGATAAAGCAATAGTCCAACACATGGTGAGCACAGGTCTTTTCTCGCAATCTTGCTGCCGCATTTAATACTCACATAAGCTGTGGCTCTGCACAACTGCCATGGAGTTGTGCTTCTCTGATAGATTGAATCAAAGCTCAGGCTTAGCACACTATTGAGAGCCTTTGTAGCCTCTTGCATATGTATCTTTATAAATACAAAATGCCATGGATAATGTAAAATAGTTTCTCACTTCAGCCTTTTGTTTATGGCTCCTCCCTTACTTTTTGTACTGGCTCCTCTGCACAAAACTAAGACTAGTTCCACCTGTCTCTTCAACTCATTGCTACTCCTGCTTCCAGCTGGAATGCTGCCTTTTAACACCACACTATTTTCTAACTTGCTGCTGTCCCAGATAGGCTCTCTCATGCTAGTGCAAGTTCAAAAACAGTCTGAAACAAACCAACCCATACCCTTTAAAGTGAGAATAATTCTACCTGCCCTACCAAACTTAGAGAGTTAATTCATTGGGCACTCATTGAATGTTAAAACACACAATATTTCTATTTTCTTAAAAGCCTCAGTCATCATAATTCAAGACTCACAAAGCGTTCAGAATACCTGCTTTCAAAGCAGCTAGTGCAGCCAGTGCTTTAAATTGCATGGAATAGAGGTAGGTAGGAAAAAATGAGTGCAACAAAAGTTCAACAAAAAGCCCAAAATCAATGGAAAAAATAACTCTGGAGAGGAAGAATATTGGCTTTGGATGACCTAAGCTAGGATGGGAATTGTACAGTGAACACCTTTCTTCTTCCACTTCTCAATTGAATCCACAGCTTTTAGCTCACATTTCCTTGTTTGATATCTCCCAGGCAGCCAGAATGCTCCAGGTCAGAAGCAACACCCTCCAGTTGTTCCAGTAAAACCAAATCTGAATTGGAAGCCAGCACAGACCAATAAAGTACAAGTGACATCTGCTTCCTGTGAGAAATGCTATTCAAGATCTAGACAAATAAATCCTTGAGCAATTGTTAACATGAAACTTGAATCAGAGGAGGCTGATGCAGTTCACAGTCTTTTGGAGGTAACAGATTTTGTAGGAAATCTACTGTCTACAAAGAAAAGATTCACTTTCCACCTTGTAGACAAATAAAAACACTTTATCTCCTGCTGCCACCTCATATCTGCAAGACAAACCAAAAGACTCTGAAGCCACAGCTCAGCAGGTGGTGTGACTGAGGTTTCGTCTTGTCCAAGCAGTTTTCTCAAGAGACAGAAGAGAGGGGGAGATGAAAAAGCACTTTCTAATGCTCCCACGAGAGGTCCATCTTTGAGAAAGACAGATAACAAAGCCTTCTTTAAAGGAAAGCATGGAGCTGGTCCATCTAGCCATCCATTCACTTCTGCTCAGCTCCTGCCTCAATTAGGCTATTCTGCTGTTCAATAAGGACACAAGTAACTTGGCAGTGTTGAGAGACACACCCATCCAGGATCCAGGCTATGATTGACTGCTGGACACACTGGATGGAGGACAAAGTGCAATTTCTGGGTAGGCTACCCACATTCCTGGTGCACAGCACATGTGCAGCCTGTGTTCTGGGGCAGACAGAGACAAAAATGTCTGCAAAAAAGACTGCAGGTTGGCAGTCTGTTGTAATTAATCCCCAAGAGCCTTGGGCTTCATCTACCAGGAGGGCAAGAAAGTGATCACCACCAACAGCTTTTCTTCAGCAGATTTTTAAAGCATTCATGAAATCCCAGTAGGACAGAGACTTCCACACTCCCAATTTGTTTGCTACTGATAATGAGCATGTCTAAAGTTAATAATATTTTACATGCATGATTTTTAAGGTTAAAGGTTCACATCATTATTATCAAGAACCAGGTTTCTTGTGGGTATCTCATTTTTCTATTTGACTTTCAGGTTTCATCTCTGTGCTTTAGTGAACCTATAAATCATCTAAAAAAGATTCCTCCTTAGTTTTGCCCTTCGTTCACCTTACACTTGATAAACTTCTCATCCTCTAACAGAAGTAAAATTTCCATTGATTTTGCAGAATATTTTGTCTAAGTACTGACTAGCATGAGGAGTCAGTGGATTGCAAATATTTATTTTTAACTTTCATTCTAGAAGAAGTGTGAAAGGTTTCATTTGCTACTAGTGAGCCTATCTTTACAGGGAAAAAAAAAAAGGAAATATCAAAATAACATTTCTCTCAACTCTGGGATACATATTCCAGACATTAAGAGCAAGGTCAGACACACACTGTAGACTCAGCAGGGTTGTTGTAAGAACTAAGACAGATGTTCAAGGCTGTCTCCAGCTATGAAGAAAGATTTTGCGCCACCAGCATGAAAAAAAACTTTGAAAGTTCAACAGGGTCACTACTGAGCAAGTCTGCCCCATGCCAGTGGCCAGAGAAGCCAAATAAACACCCAACTGTGTGACTGTTTGTCTTCAACTACTCTGCCCCAGTGCAAGTACAGTCACCATGAACATAATAAGAAACATCATTTCTGTGACAACAAAGGCATAAAGGCAATAAATAGACATGTTCCAATTAAGAGACGGATATATTATTTGAGATTTCAATAAAAATGAGTATTACCATTGTGGAATTAAAAAATATTGAGGCATTCCAGGACTCATTTCATTACATCATATTGGCTGATGTGTGTAGGGCTTCCTAGGTGAACTGGACAGTGTGTTGGCTTGCATACACCTACACAGGAGCTCTGACTTATTAACTACTGTGTCATAATAAAGACTTTGATCACCTCCCAAACGTGCACTAAAAACATAAGCCAGGTCAGCAGCATGTACTATGCAAGCATCTCCAAAATGCCTCTAGAATCACATGCCCTGAAAACCCATACCTTGAGTTTACAATCAGATTACAGTCTCTAATGTACCATGTAAGTAGACTTCAGGTACAAAAGGGAGAGGATACTGTACTTAGAATGTGGATTTAATCTGGAAAGGTGTCCTCTCCCAAATCAGATGAAAGGCACTCCACTTGTAAGAATGCTGGTGCATCACGGGGTGGACAGCCTCTGGAAATAACTTCACCCCTACACAATATTTCAGGGCCCCTGAAACAGCCATGTCATGCACAGTGAGAGTTCTCTGGAAGGGTCACAGGAGATAGAAGGCTTTTAGGAAATGAACAAAGTAGCATTACAGTTTGCAGCATAAAAGCAATCAGCACATCAATCAGACAGACAAGCCACAGTTTCCCACATCCCTGCAGCCTGATCTATTGTCAAGATAGGATTTTTAAAATGCCTCTCTAGAAAGCATTGGATAAAATTCAGAATGGGGAGATCTTGAGCTTCAGTTCAAAACAGCAGGTATTTATACTGCAGGTATTTATACTGCATGTGCCAGATTTTTAAACTTTGGATTTAGATCCCAAACCATATTTTCTGAAATATTGCTCCTACGGGAAGGCTTTAGAAAGTGGCCCTGGTGACAGTCTGAAGTGGTGTCTTAAGAACTGCATGTGAAAAAAATGCTCTACAAAGCTCACATTTATGTTAATACCAGGTCATACAGATTGGTGTGGATATAAATAAATCTTCTTAAATGGCATAAAAGTCACCTCAAATCTATACAGATTAGAAATAGTAAGATAAAAGATTCTTGTGAATAAATTACTAAACCAACTCTGGGGCAAAGCAAAGGCACAAATCTTGACATCATTTCAATTTTTAAACTCAGTCTGATGAAAATGCATTCCTTGACACAGCAAAAGAAGCATAAAAAATTCCAGCAATTTTTAGCAGGTAAAAGTTTGACTTCCACCACCTCTCTTTCCATATGCACCCTTATGATACAACTTGTTAGGTGTACAGTCTGTGTCATCAACAAGCTACAAGAGCAAAAAAGTCTGACTACTTGTCTCCAACTAATGTAAATTCATGTCCCTGTGTTCCTAGCAAATTGCAAGTGCAGTTGCAAAGTGTCACAGAGTTAGAAGATCTTGACCTAAAAACCAAGAACCAAGAATTCTCCCTCCTTTGGAAGTTACTGTGTATATTATTGTATCCACCTGCTGAAGAATCAACTACATTAATTCATTAATTAGTTATTTAGGATAGAATGAGGGCTCTAAATACTGTTACATGTTCCAAATTATGTGTTATGTTAACCAAATACAGAGTGTAGAAAGTGACATGCAGGGGCCAAGTCCATCCAGTCTTGCCATCCATTCCAGTTCACAAGAATCACTTTTCCTGGAATTGGTTAGATTAAGAAAATAGATTTCTCTTCTGTAGAGGGAAGAGTGTTGCTGTTTGTTTGCTGAAATATCCCAGCTTCCTCCTAGAGACTGAAGTATGCTCTTCTGGGATATAGCTCTGGCTCTCCATTTGAAATGAGACTGTTGGGGAGCTGCTGGTCCTGCTTCTGCTTCTTTCAAGTTTCACAAAAACATGAATTGCACTGAGTGTCCTGTGGGAGGAGGTGGAAGACCAGGGTATTTACTGCCTTAGGTGAAAGGGACCATTCTGGAATATGAAATTATGGGTTGCACAGTAACTTTCTTTAAGGTATGCGCAGGCAGAGACACTGGTCCTAAATTTCACAGTTGCTGGAACTGGAGAAGGGCTCCTCGGAGAAGGTCACAGCACTCTGCTCTCAGCTGGGGGACAGTGCAAACAGCACTTGGCCAGATTTCTACAGTCTAATAGCACTATGCAGAAGTGTTGCTGGGATGATATTGCATCTGGCTTCACAATCCAGCTGAAATCAAATTGTTTACTGACCCAATAGCCTACTTGCAAAGTAACACAGCTGAACAGCCAGCAGCCCTCTCCCCTCTAGGGCTTCCACACTGAGCTCTTGGCTCTGTTCAAAGTGATGTTGTAAATAGCCCCCTTTCTCTTGAAAGCCCTGAAAGGTTTAATTGTGGTGCATACTTTGTCCCTTTCAGGCTGATTCTTAAGGAAAGAAGGCTTATGCAGGTGGAAACCAGGGACACCTGTAGTTTGTGAATCACTGACCAGCTCCAGCCATAAATGATCAAGGGACTACTCTGAAAAAGGTATATAGAGACAAAAAAGCAAAAATCAAACTGACAGTACAATCTCAAGGACATTAAGTTCCTACAAGTTTTTTTTCAAAGCCAGACTGCTGCAGAGAGGAGAGAGCCCCCAGTTTCTTAGCACGAACTCCAGAAAGCATCCTACAGTGTTAGGCAGCAGCTGGCCTTCCAGCCAGCATCTCCCTGATCTTCTGCCTTTCATTCAGTGCTTGTGTCAGGGAGGTGTTGGAAAAAAACCCAGATTTTTGCAGATAGGACAGATCAAGTGCCACACATCTATAGAAATAAATCTTTGCTGCTTCTGCTGTTCTGGGAACATAATCTATTCCTAGGTTAACAGGAACAGTGGTACACAAGACAGGTCTGTGTCCCACAGCTAATGAAATTTTCCCATGAGATGAGGCATTTTTCTTTATGCCATTCCTGTGTTGGTGTTTTATTCCCAGTACCTACAAGGATTCATGATACCTGTGTTCCAGACTGGCCATCAACTATCCTAAGTGCTGGATGCTTTCAGATGCAGTCCATGTATTTGTTCTGCTGTAAGAGCCGTTATTTTATTGATCCTTTCCCTGGACAGTCCTGGACAGCTGATGCTTTTTCCAGGGTTAGATCTGTTTCTCTCAACAAATGTCTCCTGCAAGCAGAAGTAATGTATCTCACAAATTATTCTGTCTTTCATTAGGTGGTTTTCAATGTCTCTGAAGTTTCATCCAGAAGGCAAAGCTTCCAACAATGTAATCTATACCTTCTTTTGCTAGTTGATAGTGAGTTAAGAAAAAAAAATTTTAAAAAACCAGAAACAGTATCTCTCAAAAATTCAGAGATTGCTAAATTCACACTGCACCACAAATACCTTTGTGGACTGTTTAATTATCCCAGGCACTATCTCCAGCAACAGATCAACACTTTTCATATTTTTTTCCCAGTGAGAGACCATCTAAAAAGTTACTTTAATTTTTCTCAAATTTACCAACTACACTTAATGCCACATAGCATGTCAGTTCTTGCTTTCAGTATACAGATGACTGATCAGCATCTCAAATCCAGCTTTTCCTCTAGTCTGAATCCTTTCACATCATCTCCACCCCTTGCTGCCATTTCATTCACTTACTAATCAAACTCTTCCTTGCTGCAGGTCTCATTAAACTGATTGCTCTCACTGTGCCTTTTAAAGTCCATGCTGGGTAATAGTATCAAAAGGCTTTAGCCTTCTGAAATTAAAAATAGCTCATTATTAATAGGCAGCTACATAACAGTAATGCCACAACCACGAGTACCACAGCCCCTATCCTCCACATACCTTGGTGTTTTCCACGAACCAGACATCTTTATACAGGTTATGCTTCCCCCTCTAATCTCCCTGCCAGTTGCTGCACAGGGCACACTCAAACAGAGCCAAGGTTGGAGGTTAAAATATATACACCAGATGGAAGAAGAGAATTTTAGGGCAAGATGTAGGCAAGCACTGCCCCAAAGGTCATACAACCCAGTGGGGGTCTTTCCACTGATTTTCAGTCCACTTTGGATGACAGCACTTTGAACAAAAGTCCCAGAAGTTGCACAGGCAATGGTGAAAAATGAGCCCAGATAACCACTTAGGCAGGAATGGGCCAGGAAGGCAGCTGCACACTGCAGAAAGGGGGCTCTTCGCCATCCTGGGGGAAAAGAGCTGCAGCTTTGTGGGGACAGCAGATGGGAAGCAAAGACATTGGCAAGGAAACAATTCTGGCACACGACTGAGGAAGGGAGTTCAGCTATTCATGATTAATTTAGCTGTTGCACCAGAGGTCTCCAGTGACTATGGAAGCTTTGCTGTGAGTCACATGATTATTTATTTCTTTTCAAAAAAGAACTGTTTCTATGAAAAATTGCAATAAAACATGCTAAGCTGGAAACTGTCTGTGGCCAGAAAAACTATTAAAAACCACTAACAAGCTTCTTCATGTCCTATTCCAGATAATAAGAAAGTTAGGGTTAAATCCAAGGGACTTTCCTAACTTCGGTTATTAGAAGCAGAGCAGTAGCTCTGTAAAACAGGTCCTGGCTTCTTGCAGCCATGACTTTTCCCCTGAATCAGTTGGAGCCTGCTTTGTTTTCATTGGCATCAAGAACACATGAAGTACAGTCCAGTGGGTGTACAGTTGTGTATACACCACCAGTGCATTTGCATAAGGTTTCAAAGTCCTAACTCAATGCCTGCAAAATGATAGCCACTGCCACAATGTATTTATATTAAGATCATTTGCTTTTCATAAGATAAACTTCCACAAAAGGGTTTTTTCTCCTTTTTTGGCTTATTTTTCTACAGCATAAGTTTTGTGCTAGTACCTCACAAGCTTTTCTCATTACATCCTACAGTAAATGGTACTCCTATAAACCCCACACTTTGGCAACTATTGACAACACCCTTCACCCCACTTCCAGCTCCCACATTACAGTGCAGAACTGACCTCCCTTCTGAGAGCAGCTTTTCCCTCTGAACAGCTTGTTCACAGAGATACAGTTATTAAATCCCTCCAGTGTCCCCAGTGTGTTCCTTGCACACACAGAATACTAGTACCATTGTGACCCTGAGAAAGGTGACAGTTCTGACTCTCACTTCATCATCATTCTTTAAAATACTTGGTCACAACCAGAAACTCTACAGATGTATCCACACAGCTTTGCCTTAGAGCACTAGTTTTAAATAATTCCCCTTAAGTTATCTGCAGGAATAAATTGCAAGACTTGAGCGAATTAAATCTCCAAATGCCCAAATTCTGACATCTGGCATTTAGATACAAAGTAAAGACTTTCTATTCAGCAGATACTTTCTTGTAGACAATATAAAAATCATTTCATTGAATGGTTTGAAACTTCAGGTTTTGAGATGCAAATGAGTAAAACTAATTAGGGATGTTCTTGGAAGAGCAAAAACCACACAATTTAGAAGCAGGTACCTACACACCTTAACTCTGAAAAGCTGTTGCTAGGTCAAAACCTACCAGAATAGTTCACATCAAATCACTGTTCCATTCACAAGCAAAGAGAACAAATCTCCCTCTGTGATTCAGGGCAGTGAAGTATTGGGGAGGTTGAGACTTAATCTTTCACCAGTTATTTCGACAATTTTTGAATGACCTTGCCTCAAGGTCTGATGATAAAGCACACTGGTATCTGTAGAACATCCATGGTGAAATAAATCATACTGTCATAGTAGTAGTAAGGATACTACTTCTAGCTTTTTACAGGACCTTTATACATGCATCTACACTCCTTGAATGTTATGCTCCATGTATACTGGTGAGGTAACCTCAGGAAATATAGGATTACATACACACTGCTTCCTTAATTCATCCATCAAAGGTTTTCATTAACAGGAGATCCTGTTTGTCCTAGGCACTTAGCAAAGTGAGTTAAAAATACACTTTTAAATGTTATGTGAGAAAGAGGTAAACTGCAAGAGAAAGTGGTAAACTGCAGCTCATTCAGAGGATTTCTGGGAAAATGAAGTTTTAGGAAAACTAGGCTACCTTTATGAAACCAGTAGGTTATGAAACTGTTCCTACAGTGAAATAGTCATAGGGATAGCTTCAATCTACCCAAAATGGTATAGGATTAGACTCACTGTCAGCCAGTGGCACCTATCTATAGCAACATTTGTAATACCACTGTGCATAATTCCATTGCTTTGTACTACATAGAGCTGTCCATCCCCAGAGATGTGACTTGGCTCTACTCCAGGGTAGGGCACACTCTGGCTTGGGATCAAGGTAAAGTAACATGTTTTAGTCTTAAACACAAGCCTGAGCAAGGGGTGCTGAGGAATCTGCAGTTCTCCACAAATAGCCTTGGGAAGCATTTTGATTAGAAATCATTTACAAGTCAGAGTTCCTCTGCCACTTCCTCTTTCCTCCGGGGGTAATGACTTAGGGAAGTACCAGCAGCAAATGCTGACATTTCCCAGTCCTGGCTAGCAAGACTGATAGAAGAATAACAGGTTTGGACTTTTTTTTCTCATTCTTAGCTTGCAAGCAATCTGCACATTCATGTGGAGAGGGTGGACGAAACCCTAAGAAATCTATTTGTCCTTTACATCCCACCATGACACCCATTCAGACATTCCAAGACTTGGCTTCCTATTTTTTCACAATAAAGTTCATATCTAGCTACTGCTGTTCTTTATGGATGGGATCCTGTTGCTAATTAACAGCTTCTCATTGGCAGCCTTTGCCATTTGTAAAAGGCTGATGCCCAGGTGGCAATTTTCTCAGGGACACCTTCGGCATGGTGAAGTCTCTACATCAATATGGTGCCATATAGGCATTCCTAGCACACCAGACTTGGCTGTATTTTGGGCAGGCCAGCTTTTCTGGCACCTGCCTAAAGGCCTGCTGCTCTTCTTGATCTGGGTCAGCCCCACTACAGCAAGCTAACCAGCTTGGAACTTATCTCCTAGCTAAGCTCAGGTGGCATTCCCAAAGTGTATGGCCATACCTAAATTCTTTGCAAGGCAACAGCACATGACCAACTTTGTTCAAAAAGATGGACAGAATAGATGGAAACACTTGTACCTACCTTTCCAATAATGTCCTGCTAACCAAAGCACTTCAAAATAGAAGTACAGAGCAGTCAAAAATAAAAAGAACCATATGAACCATGAGGCTGTCTAGAAAGGAGGAGTATGTTTCCAGAACGGAGTGAAAGGGGCATGTACCCAAGAAGAATTTTTCACATCTGGGACTTCTCACAAAGGAAGATCTTTCTGCATTTTACATTACAGAAAATACTTATAATAGCACTAAGAAAGGGGGTCACACCACATGCAATTGGAAATGCATTACAACACAATCTTTTACTTGGCTTACTGCTTCATCATCAAAAACCATTATTAGTCCCTCGAAGAAACAATAAGCAAGCAAATAAAATCTGGGTTTGCTTGCAAGTGTAGGTGTCTCCTTGGCCTCGTTAACTCTCCTTTGTACCTGTCTAATGATGTAAAATAGTCTTAAAATTAGTGTAAAGTAACTCATTAAAGACTCTCATAGGAAACAAAACCACACATTTTTTATGTGCAGGATTTGTTGAAGTACTAGAAAAAGGTATGTTAATTGGCTAAGCAAAGACATTTGAAAAAAAAAGTGAATTATTTATATTGCAACCATCATCCATAAGCAGAGAACTTTGATAATTTACTTCTCCAAAAGCTCCTGTCTTTTTTTCCCTCTTCTTGATTTTATTTAACATGCTCCTGAGATTGCAGGACAGAATCCAGAACTCTCTTCTCAGCAAGTTTTCACCATTTGCAGTGCTCGCAGTTGCACACACTTTCAGTTATTAACCTTCCCTCTATTCATGCAGGGTGGTTCTCTGATTATGAGGAAAAGTATCATTCGAAATTATTCTACAGCAGAGAATAGCTACACACCCCAAACTATTATTGTAAGTCAACATTAATGGCTGCTATAGCTTTCAAAATGATACAATATTTTCTTACTATTTAAAAAACAGACCCATCATATAAAACAGCTGCCATGTTTATTTAGATAAGTGCTCCTCCACTCTTATAAAGTGGAGACTGATGACAGATGCGTCTTTAAGGCGAAAAATATTAATTCTAGAAATGTCAGCATCTGCTTCTTTTCAGCCTAGCCTTACAGATTCACACATCATTTTTCATCCACAATGAGAGTTTCTTTTTTCCTGTACAGAAATCTGAAAACATGGGTGTAAATTACTGGTCCCGGGGCCTGACACTTTTATTAGCACGTCACTGGTGCTACACGTGTTAGGTCTGATTAGACATAGAGAGCATTTTCCACTGCCCAGTCCCCATGCAATGAGGAAGGCCTGCCCTTCCCTGACAGGAGCTTCCCACCTGACTGTTCCATTTCTGTGAATCAGTATTTGCTGAAGTTATGAGATACAGTACAAAAATACTGTATGTAGTTAGTGGAGTTACTAGAGATTTAAGATATTTAAAAAACAGGACAAAACAAACAAAAAAACCCACACCAAAACAAATTAAAAACCCCACAAAGCTAATTTTTTTACTGAATTTAAGGAGTCCAGCCTTCTGGCCCACCTGTAAATTCATTTGCATGTATTTAGTACAGTAATTGTTGTTCTTTTAGTAATTTACATAGTACTGGTAGTAGATACAGCAGATGAAGCCCTACACCTTACTCACTACAAATGCACAGAGAACACTTCCTACACCACAGAAGAGCTCTGCAGTACTCACATTGCCTCCCACAGAAATACCTTCCGATAGAAAACATCACTCAAGGATAATTCTGTACAATCAAACCATGAACAGACACACGAACAAACAGCAATTAGAAGGTGTCTGCTAACCATCAGCAACTCAAGATAAACCATCTTACAATTAGTGACCAGTTGGAACAAATTAAAGCTGCTGCAAGAGTGGACCACACTGGCTAAAAAGTCCCTCTGGGCAAAATCCACCTACATGTCGCTAACCGGTGCCACATCATCGCCAGTGACTATCCAAGACATTCTCACAGCACTTGCAGACATGCTAAAGGATTTTCCACTGAAGATCCACACCTTCCTGGCACAACAGCAAGCAGACAGGTGTTCTATTCAACTGCACAAAAGATGCCTCTGTTGAATAACCAAATAACCAAAAGCTGTCCTACTCTAACTGGTAGCTGCTCTCCACAGCCAGATATTTTTTATTCAGACGACACTCAGGTTGTTATCCTAAACATTTCAGTGACAGTAAAACCTCTCCAGCAGGACTGCAGAGAAAGGTGCTGACAAATCTCTATATTTCAACAATGTGAGCTGGCTAGAGAGGAGACATCGCTTCTGGTTGCCTGCAGGCCACACTGACCTCTCAGCATGGCAGTGTGCCGAGGCAATACATCTCGGAAAGAGCAGACCATGAGCTGAGAACTTGAGGCTGCCCACATCCACTATAGGGGCACTTTGTACAAAGTGCTATCACTAAATTACTTAACAAAATATTCCCAGTTTTCCTTGGAGCGGGGCAGTGCAGATCTTCTCCTGTGAGAGTAAGTAATTTATTTACATAGGTACAATGTGCTGCAGGTTTTAAGCATAAGGAAAGAAGCTTAAAGACCAAGTTCTTGCCTGGGCAGTCTTATTATCAAAATAGGTAATACAAAGCCAGGCAACAAATGGGAAGCAGCTTAACAAAACTGCAACTGTGACTGTCCTGTAAGCTTTCTGATCTCTTTGTTTGCTTACAAGCTTTCTGCAATTTATCCTGCTTTTGCTTCTTGGCAAAAACATATTTTTACAGATGGGGCTAAAAATAGCAATGACAGAAACAGAAGACTGAAGAAACTAAGAGTTGCCAAGTGAGGTCTGCATGAGGTCTCTGCAATTCTGTGTCCAAATTAAACTGATTCTACAGCAGCCTTTGCTAATGGCTTTCTATTTTGCTATTTTCTGTGGTTAACAAGCACTTTTTCTATTGGCTACACTTAATATCCCTGAACTCTTAATTATTAGGATTGGTCATGCATATAATGTAAAAGAAAAGTTATTCTGACTAACATTAATCTTGTATATCTTCAGTAACACCAGGGGAGTCTGACTGGCAACACCATTTTGTTTGTGGTTCAAAGACTCTGCAGGGACTTTATTTTCAAAATATTTTTATGATTTCTTTAGGAGAAAATGTTTTTTCTCTCATGCATTTTCAGATTGCAGAAAAAAGGTCAGTTTGAACTTTTTGCAAGCGTGAGCACAGCTCTGCCAAATCCTGTACGCTTGCAAGCCCTGGTTAGTATTGAGAAAACAGGATTAGACAAAGAGGTCATTTTCAGCTTTGAGACCTTCTTTTCTGTCAAGGCCTCTGTAAAAATCATGCACTAAGGTTGTTCAGATGGTAACTTGTAAGCACAAACTGTCTGCCCCAGCACTAATTAAGACCTACGCAAAGAGAAAAACAATCCAAAATCTATTTTGAAATCCACCCTGTTTTTCAAGGAACGATGCCCACTGTGTCCCAGGTGTTCTTGAGGCAGCATAAGCAAGAGAGGTGTCTTAGGAGAAGCAGCACAAGGCTCTTGATTTGGCACAGGCATGACACAGCTCATTCCTTACACATACAGGAAGTAGAAACAGCAAAATAAGGATTAAGAGAAATTCCTACCACGAGCATCCATCAAAATACTGTCTATTCTTTCCATGTCATTTAAGAAAGTGTATGGACCAGAAGCAAGAGAATTGTTATTAAAGTGAAAACACAGAAGGCAAGGCATCACTCTAGATAACAGCAGTACAATTTGCACGTGAGACCTTCCCCCTCAACTCACTTCTTTCAAACAATTGGGTGCAACCAAAATAAATGTACAGAGAAAGGGATTATTTAGCAATTTCATCCTCTACCCAAATGTGAAACACTTGCATCCTCTTCAAAGCTAAATGAAATCTTCTCTGTATTATCCCTCCTATCCATAGCCCTCTCAAACTTTCTTAATTAATTTTACTGCTGGTTTCAAAGAGCACTCAGCATTGGCTCAAATCCCTTTGGATTGCATATCAGCATTAGAAACAGGAGATGTATTACTATTCTCTCTTTTTCTTTTTCCTCCCTTCTTTCTAAGAGGAAGCAAGGAAGGGTAATCAGTCACGTTATCACCCTAGAGAATGAGGCCATTATTGCATCTGAGGCAAACTCTGGACTCCTCATGTAATTTTTACACACACTTTTAACTTGATAGATAGTAACTGTGCTTTTTCTTTTTCCTTTTTTTTTCTTTGCTTTCATTCTGGCAAATTCTAACAGAGTCAGTCTATTCCATAATAATCTCATTAAATCAAGACAGGTCTGAATTATGCTTCTTTTTTCTTCCTTTTTTTCCTGCTTTACATGACTTCAGCACCAATTATAATGCCATGATGCTCTCCTCTTCCCTCTCTGTGCTGCAGCAAGCCCCAGCTGAGTCCTCTCTCCCTCATGCCACCACAGACTTTGTTTGCTTTCACTCAGCTGCTTGTTGCCCAGGAGTCAAGTTAGGCAAGATGGCTAGACAGCTTCAGGGAGGTGGCCAGAATCTCTAAGTTTAATTAGAAAAATGCTTTCCCAGTACACAGCAGAATTCTGTTGAGAACCTCCAAATGTCTATAGCGATGAACTACGAGCTGGTAACCTTCTGCCCACTCTTTTCCAGGAGGCACCTATCCACTCTGCTGGAGAGGAGGCTGAATGTAGATGAACCTGGATCATGCTTTGCTCAGGTAAGAACTCACAATGTCAAACACTGCAAGCAAAATCAGCCTCCCAATGGCCCCATCACTATAAGCTCCTCCACACTCAGTGCTGGGCCAGCTTAGGATTCTCATTCCAGTTTTGCTTTGAGTGATGGAAGTAAGAAACAAGAACCGAATTTTGATCTTACAGAGAGACCTAAAAACAGGAAATAAATTGGAGAAGCCCTGAGTGAGATTCATTACCTGAACAAAGCCTCCTACAATTCAAACATGTAAGGCCCATGAAGATGGTATAAAACATTTACCTCACGCCTGCCCAACATGAGAGAAGGGATAAGCAAGAATAAGGGCTGCAGTTGTGATTCTAAGACCACCAGCTGATGGTTGCCTTCCAGATCTTCCAGAACATTGCCAGCTGGATGCTCTCCCATCCTCAGAAGTTTGCCAAGTCTATGAGCTTCAGGAAAACGTGGTCAGGTTATCTCAAGCCACCTATACCAGCTGCTTGAGCTTAAGCAGCTGATTTTGCCTGGAGCCCATTCAGCAAGTGCTTTCTGGCTCCCTTCCACTGACAGAACTCAGGAGACAGGAACACATGCAAGATGGGAATATCGAGCATCTGGGTATGGTAACATTTTAACCAGCACAGCTGCCGGCAAAGTGAACAGCTGTCTGTTGCCCAGGTCTCCTTTCACAAAGAAAAATGCTCTCTCCCACAGGCTCATCTGCATACTATACAAGTATCTGCTCCTTCACAAAGTACCTTGGCCATAGTTAAGTTTGTCCACAGTGTAAATTAGCCCATGCAATGGTTTGTGTCACCATGGCTAGATTCCTTTGTATATCAACAGCTAACTTGAGTATATTGCAGCATCAAGCACACTAACTTATTTTTATTGCAAGTTTTGTGTAAATGAGCCAGAAAAGAACCTGAGAGGAAACAACAACTAGGAGAATATTCTGTATGACTTTTTAGCATGACCAGTACTGTATATATGTTGGTTTATAACAATGTGATTACCTCAAACTACTTCTTTCCTAAAGAACACAACACCTGGTTTGGTTCTTAAAGCTTAAAGTTGTTTTCCACCCAGTAATTAAGTAACTTATCAAGCAGCTGTCCTATACACAGCCAAAGCCATTGCTTACAAACTGTCTGGGGCCCACTCTGAAGCACAGTGGAAGATCTGGAAGCTTCTTAGACACAGCTAACCATGTCATGTACACCCTGCATCATGCAAGGGAAGCACTACCACAACTGAATAATGTTGGCTAAGACACAGAGAATTCTAGATTTTGGAAATTCAAACCCCTAGAGCAGATCTTGAGTGTGACGTCAATCCCACCTGAGAATGTGAACCGTGTTACAGAAAGAGCAGTGTCAGGTGGGAGAGGAACACCACCCAGTGCTTATCATGAATCTTTCTGGCCTGGAAATACCCTATTCTCATGCCTCCCAGGCACTGCTGGCTTCACCCAGCATGAAATCACCACTAACACTGCCTGTGTCTCACAGTAGTTTATTTCGCTCCAAGGTGCAATCAATTCTTATTTTACTCCAACTCACACATTCCTACTGGTGATGCCTTTAGGCTCTCCTAGTCTCATGACATCAATGAGAGTCTCTTGCTCTCATTAGCCAACCAAGTTTTCGAACAACTGTGTCTGGGGAGGGAATTCCTGCCTGAGAACATAAGAAGCAACTTCTTCTCTCTGGCTGCTTCACTATGACTTCTATCAAATCCCATTCAGCTTCCCAAGTAAATGCACTTCTGCCTGTTCACCTCCTGCCTCCCCTCCAGCTCAGTACAGCACAGCTCGGAGCATCTCTCAGTTCCCTTTCCACCACGGCAAATTAAACAGAAACCGTGTGCTTTCTACCAGCAGAGAAAAACAAATACATTTGTACTCTGTTTTTTCCATGCTTGGCTAAATACACCTCTGCCATTGTTCCTAATGGTCTGATTTGCAGGAGGAGCAACAGGGAAAAAACAGTAACCATTCTTTCACCAAACTCCTCAGTATAATGATTCGTTCTTCTAATACATTTCCTGTGTTTTTGAGAATTTTCCATGTTTCAGAGGAAGGTAAATAAATCCTGCAACTCACATGAGTGTTCTATTTTTGACAGTTCTCAAGGATATCAGATTAATGGACAATGTTCAGTACCATGAAAATACTGTGCAAGAAAAGGGAAAAGCCACGCTTCCCGGGAAAATGCCTAGAGATAAAGTGTTCCAGCTTGAAATGTATTTTGCTGCTCTCCTGCTGGCTCTGTGCCTGCCTTCATGCGAGGAGAAAGGATAAGGTGTGAAGCCAGATCAAACTTCCTCTTTTGTCTCCAACAGGACAAGCCACAACTAAGGAAAGAGCACTGTAAATAGGTCCTGCATACAAATGCTTTTCAAGAAAGCAGGACAGGCAATCCCAGTGGAAGGTGAGCTCATACTTAAGCTTGGCTGGCCAAATGCCCATTTTCCCCAGAAGTGTTACCTGTCCAGGGATATAGCTGTAGCTGAGTCATACGGACCTTCCCACTTCCCAAAATTTTTCATCATTAGAGCTATCACTGAAGTAACACAAAATCATTTATCCCATTTGTAAAAGCTACAAATAATGTGTTCCATCACCCACAGTTAAACTCCAAGCTCATATAGAACTTTTAATCCTGCTCGTTCAACATGAGGCATTGCTCTGCTCAGAGGATGCAAGCTCCCAGAACTTGTCATGTTTGTCCAGTTTTCATTTGTAGCTTTTTAATGGTAGTCCAACATCTGTATGTCACATTCTCTCTTTAAAAGCATAATTAAATTTTCAAAGCATGCCATATGCCAGAGTTTTCTCAGTTATTGCTAGTTACTGGAATGGACTTCTTCCTCTCCTTGTTCTTGGAATGTCATCTCTGTAGGTGACCCAGGAAGGTGCTCACTGCTATGCTCTGGCCACACTGCACTAGCTCATTGGAAAGCTAGTAGTTATTAAGAGCATCCTAATATCCCAGTTAAAGGGACACCACTGTACAGTAAATATGTGCCACATCAGTGAGAAGCAGCCTGACCAGCAAGAGAGAACAAGGGTTGAGAAAGCACAGGCTATAGCAGTAGTGGAGCAAAATAAAAAACAAAACACTAAATGCATGATTATACATTTAGTAAATAACAAATTACCTTCTTCATCTGCCCCAAAATTTCAGGCACCTTTTCTACTTCTAAATCAAGCCAGTCTCCCTCTTCATCCTGAAGAGAGCCTGTGGCTTCTGCTGCATGAGACAGCACTGGCCTCCTCCTCTCTCCTCTCTCTTCCACTGTGCTCTCTCAGGGGAGTGGGATGGCCTAGAGCCAAACCCGTGGCATTTCTTCAAACTATATCCAACCCTAAAATGCCTTTGACCCTCTGACTTCTGCTTACTGCATGATGGGGCTCTATGCAATGTTACAGGGATGAAGTCAATCTGGCCTACCCAAGGTTCTGTAACTGATAGTTTTACTATGCTTTTTAATCACCACATTCCTGGCCTCAGCATCTCTTACAGTCAGCTGAAGAAGCGGTGATAAAACTTGATATATGGTATTAGGAAGAATATTAAATTAACACCTGCTTATAGGAAGTGCTGGAGACAAGACACATGCCCAGATGAACCATTCTTCTGCCTCAGTCTGTCAATCCTTATGTCTGAACAAGCAAACTGAGGATTCAGATACACAAAGCACCTAAACAGGCTATTGTAGCAGCAGGCACAATGGAAAGATGTCCATAGGAGTCCTAGAGAACACCAAGACACTGGCTAAGTAGCCGAGATATTTCTTTTTAAATATTCAATTGCGAGTGAATTGGTGATGACTCAAAATAAACAACCTTCTTGTCTCCCTGTGAAAAGCCAGAGCTGTCCCCAGAGAAATCCATGTGGGTGCTTCTTCCCAGGGTTAGCAAGGCATTCTCTACTAGAGTGAAAAGGAGAGAAAGGAAAGTAGAAAAGGAAAAAAAACCTACATTTTGTTCTACATGTCTGCTACACCATCCCCAGGCCCTTCACGTCAGAGACAAGGGAAATAAAATGTAAATGGGAATTACTAGGGCATAGACTAGTTCTCCTTCTAAATTATAACACTACTTCGGACAGGCACTCCTAATTACTTACTTCATGGGGTGGATCTTCCTGCTAACTCACCTGAGAGAACAAGAGGAGTAAGTACCTTCTGGCACTGCTTCCCCTTCTGTTTTCCAGGTGGTTGCAAATGCTTCCAGTCCCTTAAATCCTTCCCAGCCTTGCAAAAATTGAAGTATTGTCGAGTTTAAGGTTGTAGTTTAAACTTGTCCTCTAGGTGGTGACTTCAGTGGCGATGTGACTGCTGACTAGCTGACACACCCACTGACCAGCCACCACTTCCTAAGTCAAGCCCTCTGCCCAGGAACCTGCTCATCCCATGCTGTTTTTAGCTTGCTTCCCTGCCTGGGCACACCTTACCCATCAAATTAGCCCAAAAGAAGATATGTCAAGTGTGGATAACCCTGCAGCAAAGCTGTTGCATCCTGTTAACATCCTCTGCAAGGAAGCAGAGAGGCTGCAGCTGCCCCTTGGGAGTCTGCATGTGTGGAAAGGCATTTCAGAGCTCTTTACACATTGTGAGTTAATGACTGGTGATTTCATTTATCTTCATTCTGATAATAAATAACAACTCCAACTTAGCACTTGCAGCTGACTAGCCTCCTGCTCAATACTGCCTTTCTCCTCAGCAGAACACAACTGTTCAGGTTTCATTCCTTTGTATTCTCCTATAATTTTAATTAGGCTGAAAACCAAAAGCCATAAGTTAATGCCAATACTGTTGTTCCAGTATTGCCAGTTTTTAATCAGTCTGCATATGCAAAAGTTTATTTCAAAAACTGCACTGTCACCAGAAATCAAATCCAACAATTTTACTCTGGTGACCTGAGTTTCATTATCAGAGAAATGATGACGGGGAGAGGCGAAAGCAGAGAACAGGAGCACTCATAAAAGGCCTCACTAGCACAAATACACACACAGGAACACCACCAGCTGGGAAGTCAGCTCATACAGAAAAAAAAGGGTCAAGTACTTTCAGGTTCTAGGGAATTATATTTAAATCAGGGTTTCACTGCATGCAGAAACAGAGCTGCTGGAATCTCTGAATGTGGCTCCTATTAAACGTCTGTTATTAATTGCCCAGTTAGTCATTTCTCTGCTTAGGAGCTGCTGAACTCAAGGGCAGCCCACCAGGCTGTTGTAGCCCTTCACAGTGCATTTCTACTGGTAAGTTATTGGCACAAGGGGTAACTACTCCATCTTTATTACTCTGCATCAAACACCCCCTTCTGCAGCTCCCTGTGTGGCTGGCAAAGGCCGGCGCCCCTGGGCCAGGCTGGGTGGCAGGCCAGGCTCAACCCCTCTACACCCCATACAGCCGGCCCAGGGCTGCACCAGGCCCAGGGGGATAATTTGGTGTCCATTTCCCCTCTCTGCTGTCTCCCTGCTGCTTGGTTATGGATCTCAGGCACACCTCGGTATGATGTGTGCCCTGGCTCGGGCTGAGCCACCAGGCGTGGCTGAGGTGACCCTGCCGAGCCCCTGCGGGATCAACATCACCCATCTAAACGGGTCACTCTTCACCCGACAGGCTTCACCTCCTTCTCACTTTACGGCTCCCGGTCTTTTTCACAAAATCTGCCATCACAAGCCGGTTTCCATGTTGTTTGTTCTTGAGGCGGCCCCTGGCAAGCGCGCGGGGACTGCGGAGCGAGGCTCCCTCCTCCCGCGGCCGCCAGGTGGCGCTGGGCAACAGCGCCGAGACCCCGCGGGGCCGCGCCCGGCAGCGCCGCCTGGTGGCGGGGCGGGAACGCGCACCCAGCCACGGAGGGGCGCGGGGCCCGCGGGGACACGGGGAGCACACGGGGGGCACACGGGGGGCACACGGGACACAAGGATCCAGGGACATGGGGACCCCAAGGGCACCGAGGGCCGTGCACACAAGTGCACCCCTCCGTGGGCACGCAGCCGCACGCGTGCAGGACATAGATCCACACACACGTGCACAGACAGAGGGACCCACGCACGCTCCGCCTTTTCCATGCCCCTGGGGCTGCACCAAGAAAGAACAAGAGAACAAAAGAATGAGCAAAAGAACAAGAATGAAAGAACAAAAGAAATATTTTTTTTAAATGCTCTCTCTCCCCACGACCACTACTCCCCTCCCCCCCATCCATCCCTTTTTCTCGATATGGCAAAGCAGTCCATTTAGATGAAACTTTCCATTTGGCCTCCAAGCCTTTATGCAGGATGTTAAGGTAAAGCTTGCCAGTATTTGCTCTTGAGTATCAAAACAGTAAGTTACAAACGCAGGACTCAATCTGTCTCTGAGTTAGCACTACTGAAATGAACCTAATTAAACCAGGAAATCGTGGGTTGTGTGGGATTACACAAAATCCAGTTTCTTTTTCAAAATTTAGAGATAGCACATAGTCATCTCCAAAGACAGCAGTCTGCTGTTTTGACAGCACACTAGCAATAGGTGATAAAATTATGCAGTGGACATAATTAGTTCCTCATTTTTATCCCATCCAACTCAGTTCCTGGATTCCATTTTTATGAACAAAGTTATCTCAATTTTATCATGGAAAACCACATTCTTTTAAATATTTGTAACTTTTTAAGTTCAGCATCGTTTAATTCAGATAAAAGGAGGAGACATGGAGTCTAAATGAAATTTGGATTAAAAGGACTAGAAAAAACTTCTATAAGCACCAGCATTTCAAAGCCAGTGCTGTTGAGACTTTCTCATTTGAGAATGAGGTGGTGGAATTCATCACTGTCTTATTTGAAGACACGTACATTTTGGAGCCAAATTCAAAACTAAGAGCACAATCATAAGTTATCATTTTTTAAAAATTCCATCCTGTTTCTTTTCATTGCTTTCATTCCTGTACTGAAATGCTGAAACCCTGAATGCTAAAAAAAACTCCAGCAACTTCATTTCTGTCAACAGACTGCAAAAAAAATCTTGATAATATTTCATAGGGCTGACACATCCTCATTCTGGTATTATGGCTGTTGAAGACAAATTGTCAAACTCCTACACATTTTCAACATATTGGTTCTGATTTATTAAGCCAGTAATTTTGAAAGCTATCATAGAAGACTAAATTTCATTCAAATTCCTGTTCAGCACTGGGGAAATGGGGAAGCAGAGTTAATGCATTTCATATTATACACTACCCAGAGATTGTGTGCTTAAATAATTTTGAATTAATAGTATTAAATTGTTATTTATTTTGTAGTTGAACCACAAATATGCTTGTTGGCATTCCAGATATGAATATTTCAGGCTATTCTGACTAGGCATGTGTGGTATGCTATGTTTTATTTTAGTTTTCCTTCTGTGGGCAATTGTCATCCCTAGGAGAAATCTGCTATCTGATCAAAGTTGATATGAACTTCAAATGAGATTTTAGAATTTTTTTTTATGATACTGACTTAAAGCTCCTACTCCCATCATGACTGGTTTACTTTGTTTGCAAGAGCACAAATACCTTATAAATCCTGTACACCAGAAATTATTAATTCTCTTTTTGCCTTTGCTTTCATCTGCCCACTTCTAGGATATAGCTTATGCATGCTTCCTCACCTTAATAAATGTAAGTATTTAAAAAAGGTAGAGCTCAAAATGAAGGAGGGATGAGGATTTTGTGGGGAGCTGGGAATTACAGATTTTAATCTCTGTACTGTCTGGATATCCCTGGGTTTTCCTGGGCAAGCCAGCACGTTTGCTTTCTGTAGCAGCTCTGGGGTGCCAGGCAGTTGGAGCCCTGCTTGCTTCCTTAGAGCACTGTGTGCTTCACACATTATTTTGCAACCACCACATCATGAAGGACAAAATTATTCCCTAGGCATGACTTGGCTCCCTTCTGCTAAACCTTGTTACATACTGAGAAGGGAACATCCTCTCTGTTTGGAACCCATTGCCCTACAAGAAAAATCAGACTAGCAATCAAAAACTTATTATAATCAGAGTATACCAGGCTGCACACTGAAGTCTGAAGAGCAGTATCAGGGAACAAGCAAGTCAAATCCAAGTCAACTTTGGGAACTTTGCCATCTTTCCATAAGTTTGAAGAAAGTCTGAGATAAGGATTTCCCAGAGACTTTCAGCAATGAGAGGCACATGGATAAGATATTTAGAAATAGAAACAGGCACTCATTATGAAAACTGCAAAAAGTCCCTTTGGTCATATTAAAAGTACCTTTAGATATATTAATAGTATCCTCATTAGCCTCTTATCTGACTCAGAGAAACACTGCATGATGCTGTTCTCAACAGAATGACAGCAAATGTGTTACACAGGTTGATGATACTTGTACACTGTACAAGTGTGTTTCTTCTCCCTCCATCCTCACACAAGCCTGTAACTTATTACTCATTTTATATAATCACTTGCTGTTACCTCTGCTGCACTGAATACTCAGGAAGTGAAAATGTGTCCTCCAAATACCACAAATGCTAAAGCTCCAAGCAATGGCAACTTGAACATGGAGTAAAACCCCACAGCCCGTACTTCAGAAGGCAGAGCTATTACTGCAGACAACAAGGAATGTAACACCACCACGGGGAAAGAAAATGCCTCCCTGGCTTGGTTTCCACCAGGTGTCAACTTTTATGGGCCCTATTCCCACTTAGCTACTTCATAAAATGCTCTCAAAGTTAGAATCAGGCTCACAGTCAAAAGAGACAAAGTCACAGCAGCAGATGCTGTGTAAGTCTTGCTGATACAAGACTTTACATGTGCCTGTCAACTACAAAAAGCAGTGGAGAATAGAAGATATAATAAACATGGGATTTTCCCTCCCTGCATCATCCCAGACATACACATACTTGCTTAAGTGCAGCACTAAAAAACCTAGAGGGGGAGGAATGGTAATTGCAAGAACCTTTGGGAATTTAAAAAACTGACCTCAAAAGACAGGGAGCAGGGCAGTTCAGCTGGCTGCTGAAAGAATAAATAGTACATCAACAACTGAGACTGCTAGGAAGAATTGCTATTCATCTGCATCCAGGAGAAGGAAAGTTATGCTGCCCCTAGGAGAGAGGGCAGAGAACAGACAGAGCACTGAAAAGAAAATCCTTACAATTCTTGCAGTTAATTATTTTTGCATGCATTAACTCATTTTCAAATTTTTGTTGAGAATATTGAGTATATGGGTGCAAGGCCGAGGGTAGTAAAAGGAACAAGACTCTCCTCATTTTTATGCTCTCAGAGTTGAGACTGGCTCTGTTTTTTCCTGTGAAGAAGGATTCTGTTGGCAAAGGCACATTAGCTTCTGTCCTACTCTCAGAAAATTCCTGATGCTGTGTTCTGGAGAAGGAAAAGAAAAAAGGGAAAAGGAACCATACAAAGCATGCAAGCTACTTAAATCCTTTTGGGCTCCAATGCCTCAAACATGAGATCTGAGTGCTGGAAATCTGGTCTTTCAATTGCATCAACTCTGACACCCAGGTAGGGGCAATAAAGAAATTTCCATGCCAATGATTTTAGCACAAAATAACAAGTAATGCCAGTAACTCCAGTTAAAAAAAAAAAAAAAACAGCACATGCACACACACACACATCTGCTTTCTGTAGAAAATCTTGATGCTTCATTACAAAGCTTCTGGCAGAGAGCTGAAAACTTCTTGGGTTTTCAATGAACCTTGGAGTTGTTAAGTTTAATGGTGTTCTAGTCATGTTTGGGGACAGAAGTTTAGGTACCATGGGAGTGGAACTTCCTGGAAGAAAGCTAAGACATTCAGGCAATTTCTATGGCTGGAGTTAGAAAGCGTTTTTAAGGCATCACCTTTCATATTCAGGCACCCACACCAGAAGCTGGGTGTTTACATCCCACTCCTGACCCTTTGCTGCCTGCAAGGATTTCTGCAACTTTGCTTCACATTGATGTACCCACAGCAGAGTGCCAAGGATGTTGATAGTTTAGCACCTAGTCACATTCTATTTCTGACAGGTTAAACCCAAGGGAGTAAATCACTGTCATGTCTCAAAGCACTTTCTTTTTTTCCTTTTCTGTTTCCCATGTCTATTTTGACAGCCAATGAATTATTCTGCCTATTCTGCTCTCAGCCTAACAGGATGCATTGTATGAAAAAGTTACAGCCTGTCACAATCCTGAAAATAATTTGCTGGGTATCATTTTACTCCCCTTGACTATTCAATGTGTTTGTCTCAAATCATTAAATAAGGCAAAAATAGTAAGTATTTTTGCTAACATTTAAAAAGTTGATGGAATCCAAGGAGCTTTAGCTATCCTTTCAATACAACTAGTTTGTTTTTAAAAATGTTAATTTATCACATATCCAGCTGGAGACTAGTTTATCAGTTAAAGCTGGAAACCTACTCTCTTATCAACACAAAATGCTTCAAGAACAGAAAACAAAAACAATGCTGTAGGATGCAGTAGAAAGAGCAAGGAGAATTTAGGTGGAGCGATAGTAAGTCAAAATGGAATTTGGCAAGCACACTAGAGCTCAACAGCAATTCAAACTTATTGATCCCAAGTTTCACTTTACATCTTCTACAAAATATATTAAATAGGAACAATGTCAACAACAATAACATGATTAACTAAAATAATTCAATACCCAAAGTGGTACAAGGTCAAACTTAAGAAAAACAGGTGGAAAATCACAGAATTTCAGAATATTCTGAGTTGGAAGGGACATACAAGGATCATTGAGTCCAGCTCTTAGGTGAATAGCCCATACAGAAATCAAACCCACAACCTTGGTGTTATTAGCATCATGCTGTAGCCAACTGAGCTAATATTCATTTTCATTCAAAACTAGATTGCATAAGGTCTTGAGCAACCTGGTCTAGTGGGAGCAGAGGTGGGACTAAATGATCTTTAAGGTCTATTCCAATCCCTTAACGTTCTGTGATTCTATGATAAAACCTAAAGCCTCATATGTAACAATATATTTTCTCCAATAGTTTATTTTTATTTCATTTTTTGCTTTTGAAATCAGAGAGAGGAAAACAAGTAGGTGCTATGCAGTTAATTAAGCTCTCCTGTAAATTAATTTACTAGGAGATTGTGTGTACTAAACCATCTTTTCTAAGGACACAGAGGGTTGTGTGCAAGTTTAAAATCATTAACTATTGTTATCTGATAACAAGCCCCAAACCTGTGACATCCAAGTTTATTTAAACTGAAAGGATGACAAACATGAAAGGCAAGCACTCCTACTCTCTTTTCAGCCTTCCCTTCATTGTACCACCAGCCAAAAGGGTCTTGGACTCTCCATAAAATGTTTGGCAAACAAAGGCCCTGTTAATTGACAAGCTATTGCTTTTACTGCTTCCTACCACAATTTGTAGGAATCTTTTAGACTCAAATCAATTCTGCACACAAGCCTTCCCACGAGATGCCACACGCATTCTCATTTGAAGCCACTTACAAGAACTGCTACAGCCTCTCTCATAAAACCTTTGTCTTCACTGGGCACTTCTGGAACCACGTGCAAGCTTTTCATCCCCTGATGGACAGCAGGTTCCTTTTTTGCTTGTTTGCTTACTTTAACCAGGTTCTTTGTTTTCTGCCATCTTACTGCTTTGTTTTTACTTGAAGATAGATCCTTGCCTTTGCAAGGAGTGAGTTACAGCAGAGATGTTTGCAGTCCTCATTGCACCCCAATGCCCATAAAAAATAGTCCTCTCATCAGAAGCTGCCTGTTAACAGCTCTCCTTTATTGCTAAAGCTCAGTCTAGTTAATTCTTCTTTGTCAGTAAGAATAATCAATCTCAGCCTGTTAATTAGGAAAAGTTTAACAGAGAACAGACACCTGACAGCATAAGCTCTGTTCCTTTTTCTTTCAGGAACAACAGCAACCTGCACTCGTGGTATAAGCCCTTATTATCGTCATTTAAAAGTGGTCAGCATTATTGTTTTCTTTATATGCTTTAGGAATGCAAAATCCACCCTGCTTTGTGTATTTATTTCCTTTAAATGACAAGAAGTCCTGGACACTTTTTTTCTGTACTGCAATGCCCTGTTCAGGAGTATTGTTAATCAGCATTCATTTTGGCCACTCAGGTAGCCAAGAAGCTTTAAGTCTTTCATGGCTTCTAGTGTCACTTAATTAATTCACTATCACAATACCATCTTTGATCATAAAACTGGAAAGACAGTCTCTGTCTAAACAAGAGCATTATAAAGTTAGAGCACTTTCCTCCAATTCCTCAGCATTTCTACCCTCATTTTCTAACAGGAGAAATTCCCCACAGAAATCTGCTAAATCATGCTTTCATCTTTCTTCACATTTCTTTTTCCTCATTTTTTTCCTCTCAGGGACAGAATACAGGTCTTTAGAGTATAAAGCACAACATGCTCATACATGTCATCTCAGAAATAGTAACTGGGTAGTGCTACCTATATGAAACGATGGACAAGGAAGAACAGCTGAGGCAGACTCCTCTGACTGCACAGCCAATGGAACAAGGACCATGCTGAAGCATGGAAGGAAAATTTGAGCTGAACCCTGAAGAGTAGGAGGGGCAAGAAAAAAGGCTTAAGGAAGAAAGAAATGGATATGAGAAAGAGGCTGTGTGTTCTGAGCCCATGATCCTTAAAGAGTATTCTATTCCTTCAGGGAGCTGCTCAATACCTCTATTCCCTTGGGAATGCACCCAAACAGGGCACAGTCTCTCGCTGCATAGAAAGACTCATTTGATCCCCACCAAAATTAAAAGTATGATGAAGGGCTTCTGCAGCCTGAGCTGGGAACACACTCTGAGTAGGTGAGCTAGGAAGCCCTGCAGGTAGAAGAGACATAGGATGAAAGTCAAGTATCCACAGAGGGAGGAAATGAGACTTTAACACAGAAAATTGTTTCTGAAATTCTAAGATCTTAAGTGCTTATGAATAAAAATTATTTACACTGAATCATGCCCACTTGTACTGCTATGCCACAGTCTACTTCTATTTCAGAAAAATTGTTAATATTTTTAGTATTTATTTTTAACTTTGCTTCTTGACTCCTATTAAAATAATTTTTAACTTTTTCTCAGAGGTGTGTTTTTTGAGAGAAATCAGAAAAAAATATTTTAAATGGCTATGCATGTTGATAAAAGAAAAAACACACTGGTTTTAACCTTTTCTTTTTAAATGTCCAAATTTTTTTTGAAACACTGGTATTTCCAAAATTTAAGGAATTTAATATTTTAGACATGGCCTAGGTAGTGTACAATCCCCATGAAAGCAGGTATACCTTTTGAAGCCTGAAGAAAATCAGATAAAGGAAATATAAATAACAGGAGAATGCCTGTCTCCATGCTGCATTATTTTACTCACTGAAGTTCAGCACATACCAAGTCCTTGGTCTTCCACACCCACCTTCACAACCACACTTCACCCACCTGCAGGACTGTTTTTTTATTAGGCTACTGGGAAAGCCAAACTCTCTAGCCTTGCAAAAAGCCTGCAAACAAAACTATGGGGTATTCCCAGAGAGACACAGTGACCAACCCTCCACATCCCATTTCTGAGCACTCCCTTTTGCATCTCCATTTGCATCCACCCATAAACCAACCACTTCACTTATGTCACTAACTTTGAAAATGTGAACACTGCTCCTACCAAAAGACCAACTCTTTGCTTTTCCACCCCTCGCTACAACTCCTTGTCTCTGTTTCTTAGCCCCAGAGTAAGGGCAGACAGTGTCTGCTGCAGTTTGGAGCTGAATCAAAGCAGCTGAAGTTCATGGAAATTTGGGAAGATCAGCATTTGGCACTGCACTAAGGATGGAAATTTGAATTTGAATTATCCTCAGCCTTCACTAAGGATACATTTAATTCCGCGTTCCCCTCAGCTTCCCAGTAGGCTGGCGTACCTCCCCCACTGTCTTTTGTGGTGGGAATGTTTTCCAGCAGCTCCCAATACCAGCTAAAGCCAAGCCTTTAAAGCAGTATCAGGGTGCTTAATCACCCAGCTGACTGCAGGGGCAGGATCAGTCTTGGCTATCTTCAGCCATCTCTGGGGCCAGGAGCTGGGTAGGCTCCCCCTCGAGTTAGTGGAGGAAGATAAGCATCTGCAGAGAGTAATCTATCCCACCTCTCTCTCTCCCTGAATTAACTGAAGAGGAGCCCAGATAAGTAGTTCAGATCAGACATATTACTTCTGAATAGCTGCAGCTAGACAAGATTAATTCCACCCTCAGCATCCAAAACACTTACATATGTAGTTTCTCATTACTTATCACAGCTGAAACGTCTGTTACTCATTGATTTAGAAACAGATTTTGCCGCTGTGATTTCCTTTTCGTTGTGCAGAATGTTTATTATTCAGTATTTGTACCCTAGCATGCAGGAATATAAGTGACAAGACATTTCCTGCACACACACAGACCCACAGTGCACCTGCAGACCAGTAGCTGGGCACATCTTGAAACCCTCTGAGCAGTGGTTTAAAAGCCCCCGATGATGATGCAAAGGAGATTGAGCAGAGGCTCCTTTTTGACTCAGCCCTCCAAGAGCCTCCAATCCCTGTGCTCTGCTTCCAGCTATTTGGGTTTTATTCCTTCCAAATCATTTTGGAAGAGCAGCTAGGAGGACAGCACTGCTTTTGTGAAATGATGCTGTCTGGGGACCAAACTCACATAACCACCCTGCTGATGGTCGTCCCCGGGACACGTCTCTCTGCAGGACAGACAGACAGCGCAACTTTTCCCACTCCCAGCAAGGCCATAACCCAAGCCTCCATTTCCCAAGCAGGTCCGCTTCCCTTCTCCCGGCAGGGGTGCGGAGTGAGGCCGGCGCAGGGCTGCGCTCCCGGCGTGGCGGTGCCTCGCACGGGCGCATGCCTCGCATGCCGCAACACGCAGCGCCCACGGTCTGGGCAACAGCGCTCAAAGGAGTCAAAAGGGGCTACTTATGAGTTTGGATACTACCACCTAAAGATAAGCTTCTCCATGGTTACCGCTCTCACGCAAGGTCACTTTCCTGCCAAAACTCCTCTCCTCCCTCCCTAGCCCTGTCTCCTTCCCCCTCCGCTATTTTTTTTTTTCCCAAACGTGCTACATCAAAGGAGAAAATGAAAACATTTACGATAATCATAGTCTGACTATTTTAATGCAGGCTGTAGGAAAGGAAACATGTAAGCCAAGTGCTCTTACTGTGCAAGCAGAAACACACTCTCAACCTCATAAAAGTAGTATCTGAGAAATAACACTTGATTAAAGAAGCCAGTCCTTCATTTAAGTAGGTGCTTATGGTAGGGAAAACAGCCAGGGTTTCTCTAGAACAGGCCACTGGCCTATCACGAAAAGCAGGAACAGGCCAGACAGATGAATTATAGTGAGACAGCTGGGTTTCAGCCGGGGTGCGAGGAGATCCCTATTATCCCATCCACCTTTCCTACACAAATGCCTCTCCCCAGGGAAACTGAGTCATTAAAAGCCAGCTCGTTCACTCCTGACAGGCAATATGCATTGAGTGAGAGGTGATACATTCTCATTTTCAGCAAGAAATCTTAGTGGCCCCAAGGAGCAGCTCACTTAGGAGAGCGGTAATGGAATACAGGGCCTTTCATCTCCGCCTCGCCGCCGCGAGCACCGCCTGGCTCGGTAACAGCCCAAAAGTTATTAGATAATGGCTGGTTTCGCTGACCTCCATGAAATGAGCTTGGTGGGTTAGGTCTGGTTTTCAGTAGACAATAGCTAGGACCACAAGTGGTGTTAAACAGGAACCACATTAATGAGTTGAGCACCCAGCAGGTAAGGTCCGAGTGAATTTCCCAGGTGCAGCCATGCCGTTGCTCTCTCTGCCCTCCAGGGCCATGGAACACATAGGAAGCCCTGCAACTGGCCAGTCTGCTTCACCCAGATGGGGACCCCCAGCTCCCGGGATCCCATTTATGTCCTTATTTACACAAACAATGTGTTAAAAACAAATAAACAAACAACAGCCATTTCACATTCTTTGGGAGCTCAGTAGGATCTAGTCAGCACCATTTGGAGCTGATAATACCACAAACCTGACCTACCAAAGTGCTGTCCAAAAATGTGTTCCCACGGTCCTGATCTGAAGATGTGTACTTACTTCTGGGTACATCATTTTGCAACAACAAAATCACTTTATCTAAGTAATTCCTAATTTTAATACATTTAGTGAGGTCAACCTTAGCAGATCAACCCTACATCTCTCCAGGAAAACAAACCACAGCCATCCCTCTTTACTTTCTTCCTGTTCAGTGGTATCTGTAGTACTAAGTTTGAGCTACCCCTGGGACAGTGATGGTCTGTGGACTCCAGAACTCTATCATTTGAAGAGCTTGCTCCCAAGAAAACGCAGAATTCACGCTGAAGTGAGAGTAGCTGGATACCATGTATAAAGTATAATATCCCCGAAGTACCTTAGCAACACTTTGTGCTACTTCCTATGCCAAGTTTCCACAAAAGACTGAAATTCCAGAAAAAATATAACTTGGGTTGAAGAGCTTCCATCCATCTGTTAAAGCCTGCACAAATTACAGCACATCACACACAAGCCTGTTTCTATCACCTTGCATGAATAGATAGGTATCTTCAAATAGACATCCATCCACCAATTGCTTAGATAAGAGATTCACTGAGGACCCATTCCCAAAAGGGATGCAAAGCAGGCAGCAAACTGTTATCACAGCCCTGAGAATGCCCCCTTTATTTACTTCAAATTTAAATCACATAGGAATAAGCACAGTTTCCATTTCTGGGGGAGACTGGCAAGAGGGTAAAAAAGGCTCTGCAGAAAGACGGAAGGAAGGTCTGGTGTGGCTTACACATTGATGCTCTTTAGCTGTCAGAAAGATTCAAATGGAGAGCTGGACATTTTAAACAGATGCCATTAACATCCAAAACAATCATGGTGTCTTTCTTGGAAGGGTAGTTAAGTGGTTTTAAACTTCTTACTCTCAATAGTTGATGCATTCCCTTCTCTAACACAGCTGAGACTGGTAACTCTCAAGGTCAGATCTTCAGGTGTGACCCTTTATTCTTTTATTTCTTTACACTGCTCTCCAGTGTAAAGGTACCTCCCTCCAATGCTCTTCTCTGCACAGAAGCTTCTGACAGTCAGAGAACAAAGGAAAGTTGATCAAGGAGATGCTGGTACACCATTAACTGGGCAATAGGCAATGTCTGTACAGTACTTATGAAAGAGCAAAGCAGAACCCAAAAAGACTCAAGCATGTCTCCACAGACTTCTCAACCATTCAGACCTGCCTTACCCTGAGGACCATAACAAAGGAAAGCCAGAGTGTAAAGCTGCTGCTTTACAGCTGAAGTGAGAAAGGGACCCACCAAGTACAGAGGGAGTTCTCAGCCTGAGACTGAAGGCATTCAGCAGAGCAGGAGCCCAGGGCATATATCACTGTGACATGTGTGATGTTTTCGTTATTACAGGATTAAAACTTTTTTTAAAAATTACCTTAGCACCCTGATCTCCACAGGATCCGTGATGACTTAGTGTAAATTAATTTTGCAGATTACCAGGAATTTTTTCCCCACAGAACAGTTCAAGTACTCTGCAGCAGCTTCATTAAATCACTATGTGTAAAGTTACATCAATTTTTGAAGTCTATCATTCCCTCCTCCTTTTTTGATTTTATTTTAATGATGCAGGAGAACTGTATCTGGTACTGACTAATTTCTTGGCATTCTACTGAAATGTATAGCCTTACATATTTTGCTGATAACCGGCCCACAAATTACAACAAAAGCAGCGATTTGAACTTTGTGTTTTGCTCATCTCACAGATTACAGAAAGGAAGCCAAAGCTATCCACCCCAACTCATACAGCATTATCTTTTAACTTAATAGAAGTGAAAAAGAAGTCTGCACTCATTACTCAAAGGACACAATTATTACTTCCTCTCTATATTGTTGCTAGTCAAGAATAAAATCCAGGATATGACCTTTTCATCAAGCGTCAAGCCAAAAATCCACCTGGGACAGCCACAGGAGGCAACCCTCATTCTTTCACTCAGTAATTCAGAGCAAAGGCCCTTGTTGTATCTAGTTGAAAGGAATCCTTGGAAAAGTTTGGCTTAAGGAAGCATCTAATAAATGCTGATCAATAGATGAAGGCCAAAAAGATTTCTGTCTCCTCCTGTATGATCCTATCACAAAAAAGGCACCGCTAATTCAACAGATCAGCCCTCTTCCAAATAACCTGCTCCACCTGCATACAGTGGAAAAGATTATAAACTCAAATTGTGAGTGATACAATGTATTAATGCCATAAATTCTCCAACAGAGACCTGAATTCCAAGAGAAGAAAACATAATAGTGTGGGATTCCTTATATTTTTTGCTTTGTTATGGCAATAATAATGTGCCTTTTGAAGTTCATACAGGGAGATACAATGCCAAAAGGCAAATACTTACAATACAAGAGCACTTGGTACATTTATTTCCTTCAGGCCTAAATTCTTCTCCTTCATTGTAAAGTCTCCCTTCAAATACACAACCTGGAAAACAGCATTTGAATAAGTTTGGCTCAAGGTAGAATGCTGAGTTTTCTCCCTAACACTCCCCACCATACAACAATATGAAAAGTAAATCGTACCATCGTCTCCAATACAGAATCATGGAATTGTTTCAGGTGGAAAAGACTCCCAAAATATCAAGTCCAACCTTTGACTGATTACTATCTAGTCAAGTAGACCATGTCACTAAGTGCCACATCCAGTCATTTCTTGAGCACCTTCAAGGATAGTGACTCCAACACCCTGGACAGCCCATTACAAGGTTAAAAACCTTTTCCATGCTGAAATTCCTCCTGGTATCATCAGGGGAGACTGAACCTCCCTTGGCACATCTTGACACTGTATCCCCTTGTCCTGTGACTTGTTGCCTGGGAGAAGAAACCAATCCCCACCATGCTACAACTTCCTTTCAGGTAGCTGGAGAGAGAGGATCATTTCAGAAGAAAACAAATCCTGAACAAATCCTTGAGAAACCCTAAATGTCTTTTGTGGGGAGGAGGTGGGGGGAGAGGGGGAAAGCAAACATCCTTCTACAGCACATAAATATGCAAAAATGAAGTTGAGGCAAGTCTCCCATTAGAATTGCCTTTAAAACAGTTTTTTGGCTGTTTGCTTTTTAATAATTCATTCTTACTCCCTAAGTTTATACTAGATATTAGCAGATATTATAACTAATCAAAATATAATAAATCCATTATATCACAACTGGAGCAATGCTTACCTTCAAAATCACTGATAAAATCAAATTAACCTAAAAAAATGGCAATTTGCCACTGCACTTCACAAAGGCAAACCCATTCTCACTCCCCTTCATAAGTTAATCTCCTTTTTTATGATTACTCTTATCCTTCCCTTCCTCACAAAATCATGGTCATCGGTCATGCAAACCCACCTTATAGACCCTCTAAAAATGACACAAACACACCTGTGAATATTAGCACAGGATATTGCCCCTGCATCCCCTGGTCTGCATGTCCTCTGCTAAAGCATATTAAATAAATCTTGTGTTATATTGATCATTGTGAGTCACCAGCCCACATTTTAGTAAATTTTTGAGTATAGCAGATAAGTTAGAGGCAGCCTCCCAGCCTCCCAGGTGATGATGAGTATCATAAGAAATACAGCTGCACATGTAGAATAGCATCTTAACCATGAAATCTCACCTGGACACACAGGACAACACATTCCCCTGAGTTTGGAAGGGTTTTTGCAGTGAACAACACACTGTACTTCTGATTCTACTATCACTCCTTCCTGGAAAAGAAGCAGATAAGACACATTCACTGTTAGCATTGCGGTTGCTTTAACAAGTAAAAATTCACAATTACATTCAGTAGAATTGAAGCCCAGCACATGCTGAAAAGCATTGGCTTTCAAAACTTCTTTTCTTTCTGTACCTGCTGCCTGGTATCAGGATTCAGGTTAATCCACACTCAAAAGACCCACTTCAGTCTCCCTGACTCCAGACATGGGATTTGCCTTAAAATGCATCAGGTAAAAAAACCAAGTATCCTCTTAGGGAAAGGAATCCTGCTTTATCAGGAATCCTTAACCTCGGTAATCTGCCATGCAGCTCTGGTGAAAACAGGCCAGACACAAGGCATTCTCCTCCCTCTCCTATTGGAGGAAAATGGACTTAGTTAGCAGATAAAAGCATCTTGTTCTGTAGAGGGGAGACACTTATCTTTGATATTTTTCCTGATAAGTATTAGTGAATTAACATTTCCTGTACTTATTCGAGAAGTCAAGAGTCCTGAACAAACCTGGGTGTGAGGATGTATGCATAAAAGCTGCTACCTTTTTTTTTACTTACAGCTGTTTGAGGCAAGGCCAAAATGTTTTTTAAATGTGTGGATCTAGGGTAAACAGAATCACCCAGTTTTGCATTTTGACACTGAAACAGGCAATAAAGAATTGACCATTTCATGCAACATATTGATGTAGTGAATTTCTTTTCATTAGGTGCAAAAATACAGACTACTGGTCCAGCTTCAGTCATCTCAGTGTACTTATTTTCAAAAATTAATTGGTTTCACAGAGCAGAAGTTTTAGAGAAAAAGAGAAAAAAACCCTTGAAACTCTCATCTCCTCTTAGTAGAAGCTCTTCATACTCACAAATCTCTTCGCTGCCATTCTTAGTAGCTGCCTGAGTGTTACTGTTAAAACCAGATCAAATTGTCAGCAAAAATGGCAGACTTATTTACAGACATAAGCTAAAATTGCCTACATAATTACTTGGTTTGAGCCTGACAAGCAACAATCTTGAAAATGTTATGTTTGCGGATAGCCAAGCTACCAAAAATACCACTGTGTTAAGAGTTCAGGAGCCCAGGAAAAAAGATTTCGTTGTGAGTTTTTCTTAAAGAAAGCTAAAACTCATGGACACATACACACAGAAGTGTCCAATTACTAAAATAATTTGTATCTCACAAAAGGGCTTCAAATGCTGAAGAAAAGAGGACTTAATTCAAAGTCAAGACAGCAGGAAATGGCATGGCTGTGTACCTCCCCTTCAGCAAAGTTTGGATATTGGGGTGCTCAAGTCATTTAAAATCCATACTTCTGAATATTTGGTTATAGCTGACTGCATCTAAGTGGATTTAAATTACTTTAAATGCAAAGTCCATATTGTGCTTTGGGCATAAAATATTTCAGGTTATTTGGATTGGATAAATGAAGGCTCAGGATTTCCTGGGAAAAGCTTATAACTCAATTAGCACGATTTTTATGACATCCTTACCTGGCACTGGTATGTAACACAGGGATTGCTGGGGAGGTGCCATTTCATGGAGCTGTTGTACGTTTTTCCTTCAAAACTGCAATCTAGAGGATGAGAGAGAAGCCCCTCAGTTCAGCTGAACAAAATCTTGTGGGAGGCTGCTGCTGAGGATCACAAGGTAGCATCCTAAATGCAACCCACCCTCTCCCCTGGGTTAACAGAAGAGGTAGAGCAGAGAGCTGGGATGAAAGAGAAGGATCATGTCCTGGGAGGACTGGCAGCACTGTCCCAGACACCTGCTGCTGATGCCCAACTGGCCAAACTCCTTACTAACTCTGACTGGTCAAGAGAAACCAAAATCAGGGACAATTCACTTAAAAATGGATGTCAGTGCTTGCTCTGCAGTCCATTCAGGAGCTACTTGGTTACTCAAGCACTGGAATGGGGAGAGGGAGAAAAGAGGGTAAAAGAAGAGCTGGAAGCATTCATCATGTAGCTGGGCCATGCTATCTTCATCCATTAACCAAAGGCCTCGGGAGAGCCCTTCAGCAAGCACAGCTCAGCAGGGATGAGCTGACACTGGCAGAGCTACCTCTCCTTAATGCCTTTTCATATTCATGACAGGAAGGATCACCATCCACATGAACTAAAAGCCATCAAGTTCTGTGTGGGTATGGTGAATCTCCTGGAGAGACATTTTGGACTCTCATAGAGTTTGGCTTTATTCATCTTTTTGTGCTATATGACAACTTTGTTAACAGAAAACAGGTTTGTTTACCCGTGCACTGGATCAACCCACATTTATTTTGTGCAAAATGAATTTTCATGGAGCCATTTGGAAAAAAGCAAACACCAAAACAAACATTAATTTTCACTTTTTTGATTATATGTTTCTACTAGTTTCCCTTCCTTTTTGGTTTTCTCTTTTGCCATTTTCTGGTATTTTGCAAAAAAGGAAACCAAAAAAGAAGACAAAGAAAATAATAAAATAACTCACCAGAGAAGCAAGACCAGAAAATACTTATGAAGTAGAAATATAATATTTGTTTAAAAAGAGTTAGTTTATTAATGCAACATAGTTTCTACTAAAAAATAATTCTTTAGAGACCTAGAGTGGTTCTGAGAAAAATTTGGAAATAACACATACCCCATTTTCTGTGGGAAAAATGCCCATTTTCCATTTATTGCTTTTAGGTTGGTTTTTTTTTCCTAGTATATTTTATTCAAAATTAGCTTGATCAAAGAGCCCATGAAACCAACAGGAGTCTTGCCAAAGACTTTGAAACACAGACATGTACATGGAGCTACAGAATCTCAGAACTACAATCAGTCAAACAATGCCCAGGGCACCATTCTGTTTCCACACCCTACCTCAGCAACTAATGTGTGTCTTTCTCTGCTGTGTAGGGTGCACTGTCCTGCTTTGGAATAAGTTTTATATCCTTCTGAAAATAAAGGCAATTTATCAGCCCTACACCAGTATATCTTTGAGCCTACTGTAAAAAAAAAGATCAAGAGTCACAGCTCTGAGGTACTCAGGACCTTAAAATCTCCTTAAAATAATTTTGAATTCAACACAAAATTTAAAGGAATCATGATATATAAAGATCATTTGCAAATGTGTTAACTGCCTCCATTTCAGTTCCTAAACAACAGAAGGCTTGTACTTCATTATTTGCAGTAATCAAATTCTTTTTCCAGGATAAATACAGAGCAACACAGGAGAAAATTGTAGATGCTGTGGCCATTTCACTTACCTAAGCTGAAAGAGGTATATTTTGAAAAGAGATGACCAATAGTCTCAAAATTGGCTCTGATAATTTCATCTTTGCCAAACATTGAAAGGCACAAAGTATACATCTGAGTCTCATAGTCTTAAATAGAAAAGCCCCTATTAAATTATTTTGAATAATAAAGAAATATTCAGATTCTCAGTGCATTAAATACAGTTCTCTGAGCTCTCATACATGCAGGATAACACATCAAGAGAAGAGTGTGCAGCCCTATCCTCCTCTTATGCATTTTGAAGTTCCATTCTGAAAACCACTGAATTAATCTTGCAACACAGTCTCACTTACTGCTCACTGAAAACCCTGATGACTGCAGAGCCTATTCAATGTGTTTAACATCCCCAAGCTGCTGAAGCCCAGGTCAAGCTGGTCCCAGTCTGAGAAACAGTTTACAAGTCAGGACACTCAGCATGGAACAAGCTGTGTTGTTAAATATCTGTGTGTATATTTTACCAGAATCAAGAATCAAGGGCTAGGTTGGAAAATAGCAACTGCAAAAATACCTTACATATTTGCTCAGCAATTATGTTCTTTAATGTAAAATGTTTCTTCTAAAAGAAAGCTAATGACCCTGGGCTAATCTGCATGTACAGATGTGCATATTAAAGTGAAATTTTCAGCTCAAGGATTAGTCTGGTCGACAAAGCTTGAAGGTATTGCCCTCATGTAGTCAGCACTGCTCTTGCCTAAAGGGCATATCCAAGCTGTGCTACAAAACCCTCTGTCCTGCAGCATTGTCCCTCTGGAAAGCAGCAAAGGCACGGCACACCAGGAACAACCATGGTAAGGAGAGTCTGCAGGCACCTAAAGGGGAGTTTAAAAATGGGAACCAGAATGGAAAAGACTGCAGAAGCATTGGAGGGACTAAGACTGCTCTCTCTGGTGTGGGCCAGCAGGTTGAATGAGGGAGACAGAGCAGCTCCCATCCAACACCAGTGTGAGGTGCGGTGGGAGCTGGATTTCAGCAGATGCTCAGCAGAAGGGGCAGCATGAAGGAAGGGAGAGTTAGCCAGTGTAAAAAGCTATGGGGGAAGGCTGAAAGTCAGGCAGAACTGAAAAGAGTAAGAAGGGAGTGTTTTACAATCTCTGGGTGACGCTTTAACCTGTCTCTGGCCACAGGTGTGCCCTGACACTCTGCCCTTTGGACGCCCCAGAGCTACACCCACTACTCACTCTTCAAAAGGAAAAAGAAACAAAGCCCACATACCAGCTAGTTTTTCTGAACCTCACTTTCAATGTACAGATCTCTCAGCTGACACCTGCAAACATACAGCTGGACTTTCCTAGTCCCTTTACTCACAGCATGGATATTTCTGGGCCTCACCTAAATTCATCTGAGTGAAACTTGCTGCATTCTATGTGCCAGCTCAGTCAAGCCATTCTGGCTCATCCATGGTTAAAGGTCCACCATATTTGGCCTAGAAACTAGAAGTCACTGAATATTTTGTTTTCAGAAGTCCCTGATGTCAGTTTCCACAACAGAGTATGAGGGAAGATCCTTGAAGTTCCTAAAAATCTTTTAAAGCTGTTTTTGTCCCCCCAAAAGCCCTTTGGAAATATTAGTACATTAACTATCTTTCTCCATCCACCATTCAAAGGAAGAGCAAAAGAAACTAATAAATCAAGATCAGAGCTTAGGACTATCACTTAAATGCTGTCTACTTACTTCTGCCTGAATACCTACTTAAAAGAAAAATTTAAAAGGGTTACAGAGGAAGTTTTCAAAAAGGGAACTCAAAAAGTCTGAGAACACTCTAAGGAGTATGCGAAAGATTTGACATTAATAAGTAAATTTGATCCTGACTCATATACTCCATAAGGAAAACCTTTAGGATTCCAAATATGGAAGGAAGTTAAATATTAGTGGTCTACATCAATTTTAAAAATGCTGAAGTGATTCATATCAGTCAAGGAGTGTGTCCTAATTTTTCAGTCTTTCCTGCTCCTTTCTTTAAAAATAGCTGGTGTTTTATTAATGTAAAATATTAACTTTCAGTTAGTTGTAGGTTTTGTTGCCATTGCCTCCTTCAACCCAAATAGTTCAGATAAGTCCTGGATAAACATGCAAGCCCAAAGTTGCTTATCTGAATCTAACCAAACCACTAAATACTTTGAAGTTGGTCAATTGTTGCATATGCAGTGGAAACTAATGCTAATTACCTTCTAGTCACCTCTTAAAGGCAAAATGATCCTCCAGATTTAGTTCCTCTGACACAAAAAAAGAATGATGCTAAAACACTAAAATAACTTCTAATATAATTATTTAGCTACCTTGTTTTAATATTTTGCATGCCATACTTGGGGACCTTTGTTTCAAATATAATAAACCAACCCTTGGCCAATTTAATTTGAAAGAATAATTTCATTCTTAAACAAGCATCCTCACGGAGAATTGGACGAGAATAACCAACGAGGCGAATTATAGTAGATTTTTCTGTTGGCATGTGGACAAGCTGATGATCAGGAAGACATTTGTCTTTCCAAATTGTACAACTCTCATAAATGGCCCTTTTTACTTCTTCCCCAGATACCCACCCATATAACAGAACCATGAAGATAGGGAAATTGACTGTAAGAGACAGTTTAGTAGTGCTGAAGCTTTGCCAGTGTCCTCAGGAGTTCATTAAAAAACAACCCTTTATTACTCAATTTGACATAGCCTACTTAGATTCTAGAAGAAACTTGTGCTTATTTTAGTCTAATGAGAATTTTATAGACAAGTCATTTCCTTATTCTCCCAAGAGAAAGTGATAGATTGGTGCACAATAGACTGGCTCCTCATCCCTCATTTCTTCAGCATCTTTCTTCTCCTATCAAGTATTTTTTTTTTTGCTCTCCCTCCACTTTTTGTTTAAAAATGCAACCTCTCTTTTGGCATGGAAAATAAACATTAGGAAAAAGAAAAGAGTCAGAAGACATGTTTTATTTAGTGTTTGATAAATTAATCCTCAGGGAGGTATCCAGGCATGCTAACACTAAGTACCAGTTCTAGCCAAAAAAAGGAGCCAACCCCAAAACCCTAAACAAAAAAACCACACCAATAGCTTGCACATTCTGCAGTATTTCTCTGGCATGAAATCAGTTAGCCAAACTAAAAGAACTGTGAATCACACATATACCTATTATGAAATATATTTTCACATGTAGCAGTGATGGTAGAGCCATTGACAGCTACTAGAAAATTAAACTTCCTGTTGAGTAACCCTGGTCTTCATTTGTCAACACAGAAGCATGAAAATGTATACAAAACCTCCCATGCTTATCAAGCCTAGCTCTAAACAGTGAAAATCCAACTCTTTCCTCTCTAACCAAGTCCAAGAAAACCTATTTGCAGCTGAACCATGGCAATTACAATACCCAAGGGATGCACAGGGGCCATTTAAAGGCTGCCCAACACAGCAGAGTGAGGAGGCCATGGGGGTGAGCTGTGCTAGGACCACACAGTTCACACACAGAGGATGCAAAGCAGCCCATATTCGCTGAGCAAATAGCAGCAGAAACAAAGACATCAACTTCTCCCAGTGCTGTTTTTGGCCTGTGCACACCACTGGAACTGAATTTTAACTTCCCAAATGTCTTGTGTTCTATGTATAGGGTGAAAAAATTTGCCCTGCAGGGTTCCTAAGAACCTCGCAATTCAAAATGGCATACATTTAGAGCTGCCATTGAATCTTGAGCTGATACTCAATGTGCTTGCCAAGCCTGGCAGCTGGAGAGCTTTCACCTCTCATGGTAATGAGAGCTGCCATGAATGATGTTGCTCGGTTATAAAATTACTTGCTCTTGTACCCAATTTCCCCACACCAGCAAAATCATCCAAGATCTGTACAGCTTACACCTTCAAAATTAAATAGTAAAAAAATTCTTATTCCGGTACTACATGTCCTAAGATGTCTATCATTTTGTTCCAGAAAAACATTACATGTGAAACCATCAGTGTGAAAATCTGTGTAACTGATGTTTGACTGAAAAACTATTTACAACAACACGACAAGACTGTTCATTGAAATGTCTTACATAAATGGAAAACTATATTCACCAAGGTAAATAAGAGTATCTGAAATTTGAGGCACTACCGAACACAACAGTATACACCAGACATTCAAGAGATGTCAAATGTATCTGCTAAGACCTTTGAAAGAAGAGCCAACTCAAAGAAAGGATGGAGAGATAGAGACCTTTTCTTAGCATAACCAGAAGTAATCAAAGGTGGCCCTGTGATGATACTGAATGGTACTGTCCCCGGTGGCTGTTTGTCACAGTTTCAAAACCTCTGCCTTTTCTTCAGATACAAAGCTAACATCTGAATGAACACTAAGATGAACCTGTTCTTCCAGCCTCAAGAAAAAGACCTTCTGGTTTAGAGCTGGAACACTCTACCAAGGGGACTCAGAAGCACTGAGAAGGGCCAAGAGAAAAGACTTGATTAGGTTCTCAAACCATCTCTCATAGCCAGTCCCTGACAGAAGCCAGGTCTAGATTATTCAGGTGAAGGTGAAAGAAATTTCTTTAGGAAAATATACATATTATCTTCATATCCCATCCTCCTCCATCCATGTATTATCCCTTGCCTCTGACAGCTTGCCTTAGAGCATGCAAGGATGAGCTGAAAGTTGTAGCGCCCCACAAAAAAGATCCCCCCAGTCAGTCTTGCATCAGGACACCAAAATGGTGTTGGGCACCTCACACTAAGGCTGTCCAGAGTCAAACAAAGTGCAGAGGTACATATGGACCCTGCAGGGTGTCAGTAGAGCAGCCAGAACACTGATAATCTCACAGCCTCCCTCTAACTTCCTTTGCAAGCCAGCCTAATAGTTGAAATTGGCTGCAATCCTCAACCATAGTATTTGATATCCTTTCCAAGAAATGCACAATTAACTATGATACCCTTGGATATTCAATATTTAGTAGACCTAGCACTGTTGTTGCCTGGGCTGGGATTCCATTCTCTGATAGATTCCATATCAATGGACCATAGCACAAGAATTTCTAAGATCAATAATTAATTACTAAAAGGAAAACCAAAAAACCAACCACAAAAAAAAAACTAACAAAAACTTCCCAATAATTCTCAAAAGTTAACAAGGACAGAAAATGCAAAATTGTGTATGAGAAGTGAAAGAAAATTCTGAACATCTTTTCTTTGTTGTAAAAGAATTCCCACCAACTTTTTCTTTGAACATCCATAGAAGATCAAGATTCTTAAGATAAGAGAGTAAAATATGGGACACAATTTTAGAAATGCAAACTTTATGCAGTCCTGAGCCAGCAATACCACTTCTTCAGAGTGCAAATAACTTACTAGTCGATGTGTAGAGAGCTCTATATGTAAGTGACGGGTCTCCATCCAACTAAATAAGATAATGCTGCCAAATCTATTTCTATAATCTCAGTGACCTCATAGGTTTTCATTAAATATATCAAGTAAAATGAGAGATGAAAAGTGACCTATTTATCCCATGCAAAAGTAATAAGAGGGCTTAATTTTTTAGTATTTTCAAAATGAATAGCATGCTAGACGTACGTGGTATGTTTTACAAACTACAGAAAATACCTGTCAAAAGAATAATCTTACTGAAAATTTTTCCTATTAGACTGAGTCACCTGCATTCTCCTTGCAGCAGGGAGCCATAATCAAGGGCCCCACATTTCTCTGTTCCAGACTTTTCACAAACACACAGCAAAAGTGAGCTTTGCCCCACCAACTTTACAATTGAGGTCCTATGGCCCAAAAGTCAAGAATGGTGTTAAAACAAATGGCTAGTCTGGAGGATTTAAATCTTAAATCCCAATTTAAATCTTAGACCTCATTGCAGCCTACAATTTCCTCACAAGGGGAAGCAGAGGGGCAGGCACAGGTCTCTTCTCTGTGGTGACCAGTGACAGGACCTGAGGGAATGAGGCTTTGTCAGGGGAGGTTCTGGTTGGATATTAGGGAAAGGTTTTTCACCCAGAGGGTGGTTGGGAACTGGAACAGGCTCCCCAGGGAAGTGGTCACAGCACTAAGCCTGACAGAGTTCAAGAAGCATTTGGACAATGTTCTCAGGCACATTGTTATCCTGTGCAGGGCCTGGAGTCAGAATTTGATGATCCTTGAGGGATCTTTCTAACTCAGGATATTCCGTGATTCTGTGACAAAGCAAAGCCAAACCTTTCCATATGCTACTTTCCAGCACAGTGAATTTTCTGATTGCAAAAGCTGTACTAGTAGCTGCTCCTTACTTTTTCTGTTTCTTACAAAATATGAAAAAAAGAAGTGCTATAAATTATCTAAGTAGCATACAAATACCCACATGGAAGCAAGGGACTTACGCTCAGCACACAACCATTTGCAGGAAAAGTTCTCTACCAACAATTCAGTTTCTCCTGTATGCAAAGCTCTGAATAGCAGAGTCCAGGTGGGTGCACTGCTGCAGGTACCATCAGAATAATTTGGGTTGCAAGGGACCTTTAAAGGTCATCTAGTCCAACCCCCCTCCTCGTGCTCCTCATGATAGAATAAAATGCACTGGCAGAGATGTGAAAAATGACTCAGTGGTGGTTTCCATCCTACATAAGCCTGCTCTGGAACATGCCCTTTGGTCTTAATGTTATCCTCCTGATGTTGCACTCAGATGACAGCAGCCATTCATTCACTCACTCACTCACTCACTCACTCACTCACTCACTCACTCACTCATTCATTCATTCATTCATTTCTTCACAAGGTAGGAAGATGTGAAGCTATCAAAGAGAGCTGGCAAGAGCCTCTAAGGCTTGATTAAGCTCTCCCAGGCTTTGGGAACAAAGCCAAGAAAAAAGTTATCAGGTTCTGATGTCTTTCCTTAGTAACATTTTGTTCATGTTTAGATGAAACGCAACTAGTTAAAAAAAAAAAAACCAAAAAACAAAAAAATTCCCTGTTTCCCTTTTCCTGCTTGCATTCCCCATGGGCACTCTGGCAGCTTGACAAAATGGTAACTGAGAATAAGTGCTGCAGGGCCAAGTCCCTGCTGCAGCTGAGCTCTGTGTGGGGAGTGCTGGGGAGTGCTCCGAAGGTAGCAGCTGAAGCGCTGCACTGCCAGCCTGGTGTTTGCAGCCTTCATTCCCCAGTTACCTCCCACAGGACACTTGTTTTGGACCTGGCACAGGACAGAGCAGGATCTTCAGCAGTGTTCAGTATGGTGGGAGAGCAAGCAGCCTCCCCTAAGGTAGAGGTGGCTCCATCAGCCTCTTCCCCTGGAACCAGAACAACCTGGGGACAGAGGGTGGTGTCAAGACTGTGGGAGTTAAATGGGTGCATATTTTGCTTTGCCTTTCAGAAAGCCCAGAAAAACTTACTCAGAAATTTAACACCTACTTTGAAAATTCAGTCCTTGAGAGCTTTTTCTTCTCCCTTTGAATTATGAAATTTAATGTTTTTCTTGTGTTTTAAGCACATAGAACCTGCCATCTTAGATCAGACCAAGAACCCTTCTAGTCAATAATCTTCTGTCCGATAGCAGCTACTACAAGACACCTTGGGAAGTGTGAAAAATACAGACCAATGTCCCTAGCTCTAGTTTAGCCTCCAGAAGGGCAGGAATAAGCAACCTGTCTGACTCAGAGGGAAAACAGGGCATTTTGATTTGTACCTTGCTCCTTTCCTAACAAACTCAGCATTCAGTTTTCCCCCTGGAGACCTGCTGAAGGTTGTTTTGATTGTGCCACAGAAGTATCTTCTATAACACTCAGAAACAGTTGCCATTCAGTTATTGTCAACTCAGAGCCCAGTATTGCATTGGTAAAGTTAGGACTGTTTTGTCCTCTGGGCATCCATTTATTCCCATTCACATTAATTTCCTTTGCTGCTTTGTCATCAGTTGTTCAGTGCCCTGAGAGCCTTTTGCAGCTCCTCACAGGCCATCCTCCTGCTTTGCTATGCTACAGAGATCAGGGCACCAGCAGCAAACTTCCTGTCCCCCTTCACCCCTTTTCTAGGTCATTTCCAAGCACTTGGGCAAATTGAGAACTTTGCAAGGATATGTTGGCAACATTTATTTACTATGAAAACAACCATACACTAGTTACTTATTTGCTGATGAGAAGAGTATCTCTAAAAAGTCAGGGCTGCTTCCTTTCTTCAGCAGCTTCCTTGTGAGGGATCTTGTTGGATGCCTAATAGTGGGATCTCTCTGTCCATTGATACATTCAAAGGACTCTAGCTAAGCCCTCCCTCTTCTATCTCAAGTACCCATTTGCCTCCTGATTCTGTTTTTGAATAGTTTATATTAATTATCCCATTAGAGATGTCAAGCATACCAATCTGCAGATGCCAGGCTCAAGCTTATCAATAATGTTCTGTAGGTACCAACCCCAATACAGGATAAACAGACAATCTTAAAAAGAGTCTGAATTGAAATACTGTTTGAACCAAAATACTGTTTGCTCAGCTTTGAAACATTCATTCTTTTCATTTTGCATGCATGCATGCACATATGCATATGTATGTGTGTAGAATTTTCAGACCATTGAGCAAATACACATCCCATTTTGAAACTGAAAAATCGTACTCCATCCTAATCCAGCCAACACTTAGCAACCTTTTCCTACAAAGCTGATACTAAACATGACAAAAGAAATAAATTACATTTAATTTATGTAAAATCTGCAATTCCAAATTCTTATCGTTTCAGTAATGGTTTAATTTTTTTTCCAGTTCGCTTCCTTCTCTTTAAAGTGTCGTGTTTCTAGACAAATCCTCAAATTGGGGCTTGCCAAACCTATTCCAAAGCTGCAGCACAGAAGCAAATCATAAGAACACCATCTAACACACCTCTGCAACCTTCCAGGAAAAATACACAGCCATTATGCCTCTTCCATCTAAATTTCAGTGTAATCTGTTCTCCTGAATTTGTATTTCCTCTGGGAAGGCAAGAAATGCTTTTATTACCCAACAATTTATTCTACCCTATCTCCCTCTCAATCCCACACAATCACTAGTGGAGAATTAAAAATGACAGAGGAAAAATAAAATAAAGCTGTTTGAATTTGACATTCTGCACCTCGTTGATTATGGAAGCAGTCCCTCAACAAAATTATTGGTTTAGAGCATATTACTTACTGTATCAATATAAAAAAAAAAGACTACATCTACTTGCTTATTTTTCATGTGGTTAAACATAGCAGATACATGCCATGCATGCTTACGCTTTATTATTATTATTATTTGATCATCATCTCATTTTAAACAGATTGGAATATACAATGTTGATCAATAAATAAATGTATAATGTTCAGATTGTTGCTTATTTGGCTTTCATAAAAATGTCCACAATATTATTGTTTTAATCAGGAAATATTTAATAAAATGAATAAAATTTGCTTGGTTTGTTTCCTTTCAAGGGGAGTAATAGGAATAGCCATAGATAATTACCCTGCTCTTTATTAATCAGAAGTATTATTCTTATTCTGTCCAACCAGATAAAAAGTTAAAGAAATTCTTACTGACTACTAGCAGATCGATGCCGACCTAAAATATTTCTGATAAAATTAGAACTCTTAAAAATTGACAACATAGCGATAAAGAATAAAGATGTATTTCTAAAGGACAGTTGCTGTGCAAGGACTAATAATTGCAGGACAAATATGTGAATTTATGTATTTCCCTCAGCTTTGTAAACATATGTATTTCAATTATGGTTACTGCCCTCTTCCAGCCTCTGGTGACAGCCAAGTCCCAGCTGAGAAGCTGCGAGTTCAGTCCTATCTTTGGCAATGTAAATGTGCACTGATAACTTTTTAAAAGCAAGGAAAATGACAGGAAGGGAATGGCACCTTTGCAACGCTCACAGCAAGCTCCTCTCTGCTTAATGACGAGAGCACAGTCCTTGGAGAGCACTGGACACTTTTCCCTTTTGCACGTCACTTCCTTATTCTGGAAAAAAAAAAGACAAAAGCTATTGCAAGCAAACCAAACCCAAGGCTACCATTTCTTGCAGTTCAGAAAACAAAGTGTGGGGCCAGCAGCCTGCTCTTTTGCTTCAGGAAAGGTCCTTGTGATTCAATGCATCTTTCTTCTCTTGAAGAAACACAGTAGAAAACAGTTTTTGATTAATCCAGGAGCCCAAGTAAATGGTGTTTAAACCCTACATAGACAGCAATTCATAACTGCTGCCCAGTGTCATACAGAACATGTGCTGCACTGAAGAAATCCATGTTACTTAAATGAACAACTACCTACATAATGTGCTTGTTAAAATATCCTCAGGGTCTTGAGGAGCTACCCCATAAACTGCACAGCTTAGGAATCACTTCTCACTGTGACAGAAAGACAAACAGCAGAGGAAAAGGCAGTAACCTCAGAAAAAACAAAATTCTGCCACTGCGGAAAATCAATTTTGCCTAGAGGTTCTTTGAAAGAGGCTACTATGTACTGTACCAGGCAAGATGATTAATGTAATTCATCTTTCTCCCCAAAATGCTGAGAATCAAAGAAACACCATGAGCAGACAGAATCACTGTACATTACAATGTCATCTTGCTATGGCAAAAAGCCAGGGATTTCCCAAGGCCAAAGGGCACATTGACCACATTAAGGAATGTCAATAGAGGATGTGCAACAGCAGCAGGCAGCAGAAATATTCCATTTATTGCCTACCTTGCCCCAGTGGTGTCAACCCTTTTGGTTATCCCTGCCACTAAATAGGTGCAGAAAACAAATACTTGGGGTGTTTCTTTTAGTAAAATTTTGCTAATTCAAATTCCTTATACTTAAAGTAGCCCTCTGAAGTGACCTCCACCTATAATTAGTAGCTCAGTTCATTAGGTGACACAGGTGGCTATCTAGTACATGCAAGTACCCACCTCACCCAGTCTTATGACTTAATTAGAGACCAAAAAATCAAAGGGCTAGAAAAATGTAAATCATAAAACTCAAGAAAAAAAAGCTGTGCTTTCCAGTCTTTTTACTTTGCTCCCTGTGGCCTTATTCAAGGTGCCTGTGAAGAATAACACGCAGCTTTTATTACACTCCAGCCCTTTGTCTAAAATCAGAGGTTTATTTACTTCAAAGTCACTGCCTGATCTGATGGGAGCTATAAAGGCACTTCAGTCTTATCAGTGTAAATGAGGACTCACTCTCACCAAGACAGTGTGAAATCAGCAAATAAGAATCAGGCCCTAAAGCGCAGCTGCAGCAACACAACCCATTACTGTAAAAAGCCAGGTCACTGCAGTGCTAGCTGTTCTGCATCACTCCAGCACTGCAGAGCAACTATAAATGCAATTTAACCAGCAGGTTAAGCTGAATTTATGGCTGGTCTGTAGCTATGGACTGGCACAAAGCAGCCACGACACGGAATTCAAGTGGTTCAATGTCTCTTTTAAAGCACTCAGTGGAATCTTGATTCCCTTTGCAGGAACATGGTGCTCCATAAAGTCTGCTGAAGGGCAGCAGAACCAAACGTACCAACTCACAGTTGTATTTTAAAGGATTCTGCTAAGACCTGATTCTCTCTAATGAGTTTGCTTAAGGAAAGATTTAATAAGCCTATCAGCCCCACCACCTTTCCCTTTATCTGTGGGAAAGCCTTCTGCCTGGTGAAAGTGGGTGTGAAGGAGGGGCAAAACCCGGTTTAGAGTTTGTTCCTGTGGAGAACATGGCTCACCCAGCTGCAGCATGCACCGTGCACCTCTGAGATAAGCACAGTGCCCTTCAGGTCCAACCTGGCTGGGCTGGGTGTGTGTAAGGGAGGCCACTGGGCAGCTGCCCATTGGACTCTCTCTTCAAAGGACAACATTATTGTTGCAGATGGCAGCAAGAGGGACAAAAAAATAACAGAGCTTTGTTTTTCGTTTTTAATTCCCTGGTTGCCAGAGGACTTCTGGAGCAAATTCCTCATGCAGCCCAGCTTCCCAGGCAATTTCTTCCCTGAGTGCTGTCTGCCTCCTTCTGCCCTCAGGTACATCCTGACATGGTATCTTCCTGTTGGCAATGCAAGGAGTTCCTAAGGATGACCCAACACACGTATTTCAAACAGGAGATACTTGCTAGTTACTGTTCCCAGTAGAAGCCTCCTGCTTCCCCCATATTGCTAAAATCAGAAAAATTCTGTCCAGTTATGAGCTTGGTCTCACTGAGCCACCCCAGGGGGCCAGCCAAATTCGGGTCTTGCTCTTCTTTCCTTATCACCAGAAAAGCTGCTGTTTTAGCAGGTTTTCTGGGAGGAAAGATTTTGGAATTCATGTACTGATGCCAAGGGCTGTTTTGCATTAAGCAGCTGTTCCACATGAAGAATATTAGTGGCCCACAGTGCAGTGACAGGACCTGAAGGGTCCTTCCCCCTAGGAGGATGTCTTAAGCAGTAGGCTACAGATTCACATTTCCTTTCTCTATCTCAGTAGGCTTTGAACTATTTGCTGTTCAGTGGCCTGGCTTCAGCAGAAAGAGGCTTGTGCTTCGTGCCCCCACAAGTCACTGGTTCTTCCAGCAAGGGCACTTGTGGGGAAAGCAGGAGATGAGCCATTGAATTGCCTCTAGATGTGGAGGGCAGCAAACCTGGATCACTGACTCAAAGCTCAGTTATTACAGCACAGTGCTGAAAGGTAGGGAGGAGGTGCCACACTCATCACCCACTACACTTTTTTGTTGTTGGGGTTTTTTTGTTTGGTTTTTCTTTTGTTTTGTTCCTTTTGTTTGGGGTTTTTTTCCGCAAATTAAAATGGAAGGTTAGCTCTGTTCCTTGGAGAAGCTGCAAGCTCCTCCTGCCTTAAAGGACAGCTCCGTGTATCCAAGTAAATAGAGCCAATCTTTGCCAGCACAAAATAGAAGAGCAGCTCAGCACTAAAACAGAGTAGGATTTGCAAAGCTGATGTTCATCCTCTCTAGCTTGCTATAGCCCCAAAACAGGCTGTTTCACATGTCATCCCATGCTGCCTAACTCTCTGCCATCAGGGCTGGGCTGCTCTTCCAGGGTGTGAGGTACAGCATTGTTCAGGATTGCAGCCCCACCACTCCTTGTGGGGTCTTTTGGTGAAAAAAAACATACAGTAGAGCCCCAATTGCAACATATTGCTGCCCTGGGATTGTCCTCATGGCAAAATCCCTCTTGAAGTAAGAAGAGATGAACATAACTCCAGGGAAGTGCATCCTCCTACTGCTTCTAGTACTATTATTACTATTATCCCAAAATTCTTTCTAAAAAAGTTCTGCTGTTTTATCTCAGTGCTGTATCTTGTGGAAAACAAGGTCAGCAGATGTGGAGGAAAGGGTTAATGTACCATGCTGATCCATCACAGGCCTGCAGCAGATAAAGCAGGGCTGGTAAATCATTGTTTAGTCTATTGCAGTCAGGCATTATCCAGTGCAGATCTCCTGGGTCCACTGGGTGTAAAAGTACAAAAATAAAACAAAAGAGTAATTGTCATCTGGAGGCTGGGTTTTTCCCTTCACCCAGTTGCCCAAAACACTGCTCTTAATGTCTACTGTCCATCTGCTTGTTTCAGTTCTGCTGCCTCCTCCCCTCCCATTTCACAAGGGCAAAGTGGAGGCTGAGAGCAAATGGGACTTGAGCAACAAATCCTTTCCTCCCAGTTATGTCCCCTCCCATACCCCCAGTAATCATAACATTTCATTACTTGTCCCAGCCATACATTTAGAGAGCGGCTAAGTAGCTGCATGCAGGAGAGCTGTATTACCAAGCCTCCATCTGGGCTGTCAACAGCGTCTCTGAATCTGTTGAAAGCTCTCAGATACTTTGAATTTTGCTGTTCTTAAGAGAAAACTTCTTAGACGGCAACAGTCAGAAGCCAACAGTTATGGGAGGGTAGGGGATTTTTTTTCCCTTTTGTTTAAAGGACATGCACTCTGGCACCAAGAAGTGCGGAAGAGACACATGGCCCATAAATACATAAACCCTTTGCTAAGTCAGAAAGCTGGGAGTCAGTCAAATCCATAATAGGATCCCAAGATTCATAATAAATAACTTTTAATTACAGTCCTGCACAATAGTTATTTTAAACAGATGGTTTATAGATTCACATCTGGGATTATTTTTTTTTTTTTAATTTAGTGCTCAGGCACACACACAGAAAGGGAGAGAACCTCAGCTAAGGTTTCTATTAGTGTTGGAAAAACGGGTATTTTTTTAAAAGAGGTCAGGCTGATCCAGAACAATACTGCCGCATCTGACGCAACTCCCCAGCCAGTGCTCAGCTCAGCAAAGGGCTCACTCTGGAATCCCAGACTCCCCTGAAAAGGAAAATTTAGGGAAGTGCTGGAGGGTCACCCTGAACTCCTCACTGCACTCACCAAGCCCAGCTGTGGAGAACTCATGTTTCAATGCATCTGGGGAAAAGATCAGAAATTTTGTTGGGTGTCCATGTTTCTCCCCTCTCCCACACTTTTCCAATGAGAACCACGGATCTCCTTAAGTAGGCATGCAGAGGTGATGTCAAATTCCCACACAGGAGAGATACACTAACCAGACCCAATATCACTGCTACTGCTTCATGTTACCTTTACTACAACCTCCCCTCAACACAATTTGTTCAGCTTTTACATGCACCTCATATTTTTTACCTTCCATCAAAGAACCCCACGCAAAACAGCCCATTCTGGAGACAAATTATATCAAACTAACAGCCTTAAACTCATATGGTACAGCTAAATAAAATGCCAACATGAAAAGGAAAGAAAAAAAAAACGCACACACTAAAAAGGAGTCTGAATATTTGGCAGAGATGTTGGAGAGGATATGCGCCAAACCACAGCTTGGAAGCCACAGCCAACTTTCTACAGGGTTCCCCACTGGACTCCTGCCGGCTCACAGCAGCCACCAGGAGGATGGCTCTTTTCAACCTGGATTTGGCTTCAAGAGGGAAAAAAAAAAAAGAAAGCAAAATAGGAGTCTGCTTCGTTTATTCAGGACTGTACCAAGGAGTGCTTACATCAATGGTATTCTGAGCCTACTCTTGTGCTGTAACAGCTGGTTGCAGAAGACATTGAAGGTGTGGTTTCTCAGGGGGACAGATGTCCACAGTGATGGTCTGGGGTTGTTTTTCTTTCTTTCTTTTTATGTATTGAAAATGCTTTTAGGAGGCTTGCGCTGCATTTCTAATACCCCGAGGTTATTAATTATTTATACTGAATGGGAAAAATGTTACTTAAACTTTCATTTAACCAAAAAAAAATGCTGTGGAGAGAAAAATAATAAAAGCAAGAGAGAGAGATTAAGTAGAAATACCAACTACCATTAATGACTAATCCTGAAAATTTGTTTTTTACCACTATCCATCATAGTCCTGCTGGCAATTCTGATAGGACTCCTCACCAAGTAGCTCAGGGTGCCCTTAAGTTTCTGCTAGGAGAAGGCTGTGGGATCACCTATGAAAACAATAACAATTTTCATACAATGGCAAAAGTTGCCCCCGAGGAATATGGGATGGAGCTTTCAAATACACACATGTGGCCTTAGGAGAAGAAAGAGCCATTTAAAATTAATGAAACAAGTGTATTCAATTCAAATGGGCAGCCTCTCCACCGCAAGGCAAAGGGCAGGCTCCAATCAACGCCGGCCCCTGCCACGTGCCATGATCCACGTTCTTAGGCCACACTGCTGGGCTCTCTGCCAGGTGTTGCACACAGCCAGAGCATCCTCTCAAGCACACAAGAAGCCACACTCACACCACACAGGCCACAGGAGGAAAGGTCTGGGCCAGCACTGGCCACAGGTTCTGTCCCTCAGCAAAGCTTGGGAGTCCCAAGCCTGTGCCTGCACCTATGTTTACATGCAAACAACCCCAATGCTGGGCCAGCTTGAACTCAAGAACAGGCTCAGACACATGCTTAACTCATGGTCTAGACAAAACCTGAGGCTCTTTCTGAAAATAGTACCCTTGCTTCTTTGGCACTCCTGCCTGGAACTCTGTCTCAGGACTGATTTACAAACCAGAGTTGATGCAAGCAAGAGATCCCTGCTAAAACTGTGGGACTGCTGTCTTCCATGAGCATTTCTCTACCTGAGCAAGAACCACACCATTAGGCTTCAGGGAGGAGACACCACTCCTCAAGGAGAGATGTCTGCAGACTCTTTGAATCACTGTCAAGGGAGATGAGATGATGACTTTTCCCTTATTCCCTTCTAATCCTCTGCTAGGGTTTCTTTCTCTTGCAAAACAAATTTTGTGGGTACAGTAAAAACATCGTTTAGGACACTAGATGCATTTCTAAATTCAAGGTGGAAAAAATATTTCCCTATGAAATGATGTTTGTTCTCAGGAAAATGATAGCATTCTCTCCACATAACCCTACAAACACCAAGGCACATGCTTCACCAAGAGAGACAAAGGTCCCATTATTTTAAGCATGTAAAATTGTAATGCGACAACTCACGGGAGTGAAGTCAAACAGACACTTCAGTACCTTCAGCATTAGGTCCTTGCCTGTGGCAGAATGTGACCATGATTTCAGCATGAACTGCATTAGATACAAATGACAGTATTTTAGTTCAGTTCACAGTGTCTCGTTCCTTTTTTTGAGCAGACCACTCAGTAGCCTTTGATTTGCCCCCTCATCCCTGTAATCTGTTTAGCTTATCTGGCCTCTCAGGGTGAGCAGGGAGGAGGCTGCAGCCTTCCTGTGGTGATGCTCAGCCAGCACCAACCATCCCCCTTCATAATTCGAGCTCTCCCCGCTCCCTAGGAAAGATGATTAAAACAAAGGCCCTGCTGAAAGATGACACCAAATTTCACTTCAAATGGGTATTCCCCACTGCTGTGAGGAAGACATGAGTATGTGCAAGTGATTCAGGACAAATCACTCACAACCCCTTACAGTCTGAACAGATTTTTTTTTTTTACTGTGCTTAATGATGTACACCAGCACAAGGAAAGTGACCTTGGTGGCCTGCTGCAATAGCAACACTCCCTGACAGCAGCCCTGTGCACCAGCATTTAGTGAAAAGAAAGTGCCATCTCTTCCTCCTACATTTGCTGGCATTAATACTAAGGCTGCAGCTGAGGTCAGGGTCCCAGAACATCAAACATTTTGCAGCACATCCCTGCTCCAGTGGGCTCAGGGACAAGGTAGACATGGCCAGACAGAATTACTGTGACTGCAGATTGACATTTCAGTCAGAAAGCCAGAGCAGGATCCAGACCATGTAGCTCTCAGTCTCCCTGTCTCCACCTCAACCTCCAAGTGCAACTTCAGATTAGAGTTCTTCAGCTGCACAGTTATAGGCAACACTCTTTACCTGTCAGCAGAATAGCACGGCAGTCTTCTAGCAATAAGAGACAGGGCCTTCACAAGTTCCCAGCAGTTCATACTATAGTGAAAAAAATACCCAGAGTAATCCAGGAGCCAGATTTCAAGGAAGGGTTACACACAGGGATTCCTGTGGGAGACCACACCTTCACATTTCATGAGATGCACACTTTTAAAACTCACATCCTTTTCTGTGACTTTTAATTCACAGGATTATGTTTCTCCTTTGTCAATGAAGAGTTTGAATCAATTATCAATTACTTAAATCTGATGACAATATCTAAGAAAAAGGTAATTGCAGTAGGTAATCACAGGCAATACCTATCAATTTGAAGCTCCAGCTGCAAACCTGGACCCATGCTTCTGTAAAAGCTCACTGACCCAGCCCTGTGAGTTTATGATCTACCCCTTGTTGAATGTTCTCAGGTACTCAGATCAGTCAGAAAAAACCTTTTGGATGATTACTACCCAACCAATTTTCAACTAAATGGGTGATGCTGAAGGCAAGGTCCAGCCTAGTCCTAGTCTGGTTTACCCTGACAGAAGCTGGTGAAGAATTCATTCTCCCAGAGAAGTGACGGGCAGCTGAGGGCCATAAAAGCTTCCACTACCTGAGCTTGATCCACCAAACACAGCTGAAGTCAGCAGATGTGGAACAGCATTGCTGTCCTGGGTGTATCCTGGAGAATACTGGTCCCCCTTAAGTGCCATAGGATGGCTTGGAGAAGGACAAGTCTGCCAAGAAAATTGTTCTGAAAATGCCCAAAATAAATTCTACTCCTAAAAAATCATTGAAGATGACACTCATGAATTATCTAGATGATTTCATAGAGGGCAAAGCATACTACACCAAAGGTTTAAAATAAATTATTAAATGATTTGAATTCAAAATTTTAGATCAAGATATGGTGTCACGTTCTGGCTCATCTCAAAAACTAGCCCTGCTCATCAAAAGAGTGCCCTAAAAATATTCTTCTTTTCTTTCTTTACTAATGTTATCCCAGTACTATACACTGCTATTTCCTGGTAGATATTGTCAATGAGAGATAAACAAAGCCATTAAAACAATAAAAAGGACATCAAAATCAAAGCACGTCAAAATCAAATCTATCAGTTCAGAATTCCTGTTTTCGATAACTGTATTTTCTATTAGAGACTAAATACTGACCGATATTCTTTTTCTTCTAATGTTGTGAATTAAAAATTCATTTGACATTTATTAAAAATAAATACATTGACTGCTTTTTAAATAAGTATCATTTCATCACAATTTGATAGGCTAAATCTACAAATATATATCCAAACAATAGTTACCTGTCATTGCATCTTTATTACCTTCTTTATCTGAAGCCTGCTTACTCAGTCTTTACACTAGAGATTTCAGCAGTGGCAAATGCTCTAGTTTTGGGCTTCAGTCTGTTCTAAAAACTTTGAACAAAGCAGCCCTTGAGGCCATGTACTTCTTAAAGACTTTAAAAAGCCCAATGGGCCTCCTAACTTACTCTGCAACAAGTCATATCCCATGAAGAAACTCACTCCTGTACAACACAAAAACAGGGCTAGATTAAAGAAAAGGAAAGAAAAAGAGCAGGGTCCCCTGCTGCTCTGTCTGGCCAGAATCATGTCTTTTACTGCCCATATCCTCTAAAGAAACGATGCTCTCATGATATATTACCCTAATACATCACCAAGTGACAGTTTTCTCATGATACTGTATCCTCAAAGATGTGATGCATGCCAGAAGCAGCGACAGGAGATCTCAGCTGGGGGAGAGAAAGGGGAGGGGTTTTTTATTTTCTTTCAAATGTTTAAGCTATACTTTGGGGTTTTCCAATGTTATTTTGAGAAGAAAATCCCTGTCAGTCGTAGCTCCATAATCCAGAGGACTCCTAGAAGTTTTTGCTGTACAGCTTTTAAACCGGAAAGCACCAAAAAAACAGTCTCTTCATTTAATTGAACAAGTTTTGAAATAGGACCAAAACGCTTGAGGAACAACAACCAAATAAAAATAGTAGCCCAAAAGAAAGAAGCAACGAGAGTCTGTTTTCTATTATGAAATTATTTAGGCAAAAGGCCTCCAGACACTGCTGTTTTAATGAACTTGCAAGGAAACTGAGAACTGACCCTGAATTTGTTTCCTTACGTGATCTTGCCCGTGCTACGCAGTGGTTTTAGAAAATAAAAAAAGGTTATTCACAGCAGAGTCTGCAGAGAGAAGGCACAGCCTTCAACTTGTCAGTCAGCACAGAGAAGAGCGGGAAGAGACAAGGAAAAGGAACAATTCAGGCAAGACCCCCCAGAGGAGGCAAAAGCTTTCAGGGTCTTTTAATGCTGCCTTCAACTCACAAAGCCACACTCATTTTTGCTGCAACTGCTGCTTGGCTGCAATAAAATCTTGTAGGGGCTGTGGTAATCCTGGGTCATGGGCAACCCACAGCAGGCATCACCCTCAAGATGTCTTCATCCAGCTGCTGCCAGCAAAGGAAGGCTTAAGGTCTTGGGAGAATTAGTCAGAAAAGCTTATGACACTGTGATGTTTAATTTGACACATCTCACTTCTGGGTGTTTCTACTTCCTATCTACTGAAAATTCTTTGCCTCCATCAGATGCAAAGAAGAAAGGTAGAATAAGCTTTCCTTTGTTGTGATTAATCATACTGCCAAATTCAGTGACTTTCAAAACTTCAACACTGTAGCTAATAGGAGAAAAAGCATATTTTGACTTGTGGACTAAGCAAAAGCGATATGGAAGTCATTGAGAAGAAACTAAAAGCCAAAGCTGTCAATGTCACTTTCACAGTCCTTGAGCTGACTTTGACCATATTTTGTGGCCTGGCCATGGCTGCTTTTGGGTGAAATGTAACAGCTCTCAATCACAGCAGTGATCACTTAGCCACATAACAATACCACTGCAGTCAATGAAACCACCCGTGAGAGCTCAGAGCTTTGAGTCGAGCTCTTCAGTGCAGACACATGCACAATGCCCCATGCTTTGGGTAGATCCTCTTAATTAAACACTTGTTTTTAAATGCTGCTCTGGAAAAAATTTGCTGTCCAAAATAAGAAACTCATCTTACACAACCACTTTCTTCTTGAAAAATCCAGTGGTTAAAACATGTTTTTGCATAATCGTAGCCCTGCAGGGACAGTTCTCACTTCTGAAAAGCAAATTCCCTTCTTTCTGTTTTGCACATGTACAAACAAACAGATTCTGGTATGTCCAAAGCTTGCAAATCTCAGCTATAATAATACATTGAATAGAAGCCATACAAGCAGGTTTTTTTTTTCCTCAGCCCATGTTCCCTTCACTCCTTCCTTTCCCTTGCCCCACTTGCACTGCGGGAAGTAAAAAAAATACCTGTTTCTGACAAGTAAATGGAGCTGACATTAGAGCGAAGCTCGAAGGTGAACAGGGTATGCACAAGTCATTTGTCATCTTGACAAAGTGAGATTTGGTCACCAGTGGGACACTTGAAAGACATCTGAACAGTTGGCCTTGACCACCAGCATTTCTTACAGCTTATAAAGGGACCCATGGGACCAAGAACACAACCTGCTTTTGGAAGTGACTCCTGCAGGGGTACCTCTTGATGGATGTAAAGGCAGTGTGATATATCAGGTGCCATTAAGATCTTTGCTAGCAGGTTCTATTTACATAAGTATGGAGTGTAGATAGCATCTTGTTAACCCAATTAATGAGACTCAAATGTCAGGAAACAGATTATGCCTGGCTTAAAGTCCACAGTGCTCTGAAGGCAGATAGACAGGATTTCATTGTGTGGGACAGCACTGTTCTTTTTGAGCAAGAACTCAGGCAGCAATCCTTCTACCTGGACAGCTAGGGGAGGCAGAAAGATGATCTGAAATCCAAAAGTTTCACGCCTTTAGGACAAGAGGGGCTCTTTATGATGAGAGATTCAAGCGTCGTGTACAACAGAGAACCTGCAGCTGAACCGAGGAAAACTAAAACAATATCCACTTGAGGTCTTGGAAACTTTATTTTTTATTAACTGTACCTTCTTCTGCAATTAGAGAAAGTCCTTGTTGCCAAGTCACAGCCAGGCCTGGATTAGAAGAGAAACACTGTTTCATCCAGCCTGTCCACACTGCTGCGTTTTATACGGGCAAGTGAAATGTACTTCTCTACCCTAGAGATCCTGACCAAGATGAGATCACTAATCTCTTCATCAGTGGCTCTCGACATACTGCTTGATACAATAAACTGCTGTTCTCCCCCAGCCTCCCACTATTAAGCTCTATGATATAGAAGCAGATGCTCTTGTCACCCAGGTCAGAGCAGTGAACCCTGAATGGCACAGCATGAGGTGCTTGGCCCCAAAACAGAGGGGGGGTTTAGGGAAAGGCCTTGTACTCAGCAACTGCTGCCAGCTCTCTGCTCGGCATGACAGCTGTAAGGAATTCCTGTCCAGAGCTTTCTTCTCAATGGAAGAAGACAGAAAGCATGGGCAGCCTGGGCCAGCAGCCCAACCTCAGCACCACTCAGCAGGTTAACCTAAATCCTCCGATGGGAACAGTACCTCATGGGCACAGACACAAGTTGTCTACAAACACACAGGAGTCGTATTAAATCTCCAGAAGATGCTTCAAATCCTTCTAGACCTCTGGTTCCAGAGCCATGCTTTCCTGGAGTGACATTGCATCCACATCCTCTCCTGCCCGCAGTCCTTGTGCCCACTGAACAGGCTTGGAGCTGCCTTCCCATTTCTCCAAAAGGCTGCCTTCCAACAAAACTCCCTTTTCTAGTACATGGTTTGCTTCCTTTTCCCCTTTTTTGGTTTCCACCTTTTTATGTTTCTTTTTATGTGGACTGGTTTAATTATTTCAAAAAATAAAAAAAAAATATATCAAAGATACTCCTTTTATACTGAAACAATTATACAAAGTTTTAGGCAGCAAATATTTATGCTTCACACAACAAGTGCATTAAACCAGTCAAATTTCTTACTATCATAGCCTCTAGTTGTAGATATTTTATAAATTTCAGCTTCAGATTGATCTTTGGGTCAAATTATTTTTTCTTGATGATTGGAAACCTTGCCAAGTTAAACTGAACATACACAGGCATTTTCTCAGAAGCCATACAAATGGCAGTTTCTTCTGCATTTTCATGTTAAACAGGTTCTGGTTCAGTATCAGTGCATTCTGCTGCATCTTAATGTCTACATCAACAATTTCCTCCAGAAATACTTCATGTCTATAGATCATGGACAGATTATGCCACAAACATGCATCTGTTAAAAAGATTCCTTACACTACCAGACCCCAAACATTTTAAGGTGCAGCAGTTTTAATTTTCCAGCATTTTTTATCCACTGCATTTACAAACACCCACTAAGACTTGGTTTATAGGCTAAAGAACTTGCATGTTTTGCATTTTGTCTGCCAAAACAATTTCATTCATTTATTTGAATCAAAAGGATTTTCCAGATTGAATCACCAGGCTAGCTATCCCCAGGACTGTTTGGGTAGAAGGGTAAAGTGCTACATATGAAAATTATCATCTGTGCACTGTCATATACAGAAAAAAAAATATTCTCTGTAACAAGCAAATGTTCAACAGCCTCCCTGTAGCAGGAGAGCCTTCTGGTTTATCAGTGTTTTGTGTCTTACAGGCAATCCTTCAGCTAACAGCCTTATCTCAAAGCCAGCCACCCTCCTGGCTCCTTCCTGCCCCAGTGGTATCTAGGTGACACAACCCTGAGATGTTTCACTAACTGGCACAATCAGATCATAATCACCATGTAGCCCTAGAGCAATCATTTATCAGCTCTTCTCCATCTCTCTGAAACCGTACCTCAACTGTACATCCAGACATAAAAAAGAACAAGGAGGCAATCTCAGGACAACCAAGGTCTGTTATTCGTCATCCACTAATAAATCCTAAGACAAAACAGAAAAACAAATGCAAACATATGAGTCTAGCTGGCCAACAGAACATACTTTGATGATTCCAAGCCTTGGGAAATTCTCATTTCCTATTGAAGCCACTTAGTATAACTGAACATAAACATGTCAGGAGCAGGTGAAAAAAAACCAAACCCCAAACAAGGAAACATAATCCAAAACACATAGATTTCTAACCTGTGAGCTGTCAGAAATCTGATTTTCCTGGCCAGGGGTATGCAACATCTTTGTTTGCATCCCCCTGGTTATGGAGAAGTGCAAGGTGCTGTTGCCATGCCTCAAGCAAGATGTTTAGCCAGGAAAGAGGATTTGAGCCATACCATGGCCTGATGGGGAGAGGGGCAGCTGATCCTGCAGCCAACAGAGGAGCCTGGGGTTACACTGAGCACACCGAGCTGCCCAGGGCTGAGCTATGCCTGGTTTTCAGTGAGGCAGAAATGGCACTCTTCAACTTCTCGAGTCTTACAGGATGTTTCAATACTGCTTGCTGAGGTTTGCACATGCTTTAGGCTGCATTGCTACCAGGTGACCGACTGCCAATGCCCAGGGTGAACCAAAGTGTCTCTGGAGCAAAATGCAGTGCAACCAGGTCAGCAGAGCTCTGAGATGGCCTCACTCAACCTCTAACACTGAAGCTTCATGCAAGGTTTACTTAAAACAGGGACTCAAAGAAACTGGGACTGCATTTTGTCTGGGAAAGCATCAGGTCTTTGGTATCATTTTTTCTACATGGCATTTCATCACATCCCCGTCCTTAGTACTCACAAGAATAAATATATCTCAACTCTAATGCTGTTCCACAGTACTGCCTTTTGCCATAGCACCTCCCAGCACACACGTACAATGCTTCCCTCTCTGAAAAATCTGGGAAACAACACAGAAAATGAAAATGAAAACTATAGCCAGGAGGTTGATGTGTAGAATGGATGACAAGTAAAAGGCATGAAAATAATAGACAATGCATGAAGACAAGTTATTTTCTCAACAAGGTAGTGACACACAGTCCTATTTTGACACCAGATTATGGATGACTATCTAGAGCAAGTGGATTCTAGACATGAGGAAAAGAGGAAAAAAAATCAAGGGAAAAAGTCTAATAAATAAATGAAGAGACAGACAAAAAGTTTATGAAATTCAGGCATCAGCACACAAGGTCAGCTTCTGAGCTTCTGGGGATGATAAGGGATGAGATCTACGCTGTACTTGGATCCAGAGCCCAGCACTTGATTCAGGTGGGTGCAAAACACTGCACAGAGCTCCATCAGTCAAACAGTCAGACTAGGAATTTTTTACCTGCAGCTTAATGCATAAGATGAAGAGGCCAAGAGGCCTCAAAGGAAGTAATCACACCAGTTATTAGGTACAGTATAAGCAAGTATCAATATGATAGCCATGTTAATAGTAGTAATACAGGTAAAAGCTTTTATGTAAGATTGGGTTTTTTTTTTTCACAATGGCCTTTTATTTGGCCATAAGCTCAATATAAAGAGGTTGCATTTTCATTTGATTTTTTTTGGTTGTTTTTTAATATTTTTCTTCCCTCAAAATTTTCTATTAAATCATGATGGGGAAATAAAACCAGATATTTGATGGGGAAAAATATCTTTTTTATACAGCAGCACAAAGCAGAGCAGCAGAAGTACTGACACTGTGAGCCATTCACTTACAGAACCATAATTCTTAAAAGGACCATTAACAACTCAATGGAAGAAACTTGAAAGCTAATAAAAACTATATACAGGTAACTGTATGCTTTTTAAATGCCATTTTGATATTGGACCAGCTCTTTAATAATGTTTTTCTTATTGGCAATAAAAAAGTCTCTTAACTTAGACTGATCCATTTTGCGCTTATTGTAGACACATTCCAAAGACATTTGCAAGTTATATTACATTTTTCCATTAGTTTAAGGCATTTTTGTGCCCTTCATACTTTTCCATGTATTATTTATACATATTCTTTTGTATTTGAGATATCTGATCCTTTAATTACACCAAAGAGAATCTCATTTGCATACATGATGGATTGGATCTTCATCATCGTTACAGTGACATATCACCAGCTCTCTTCCAGGAGGGTTTTGCCAAGACCTATAATCAGTTCAGCACTGTGTGCATATGTGTATTTGCTCAGTGCAGCTGCCTATGTTAGAAATGTGCAAGTAGTGAACTCTTCACTAGCCCATGTGGTCTGAGAACAACATGAAATAGCTTCTTCCAGCCTGCAGATTTGCAGAAAGGTTTCATCATAAGCTGTTACACATGACTGTGTACCACATCCCCAAAATAATTGTCACGACAAAGCAGAGTGCTCTGAAGGCCAACATACCTGTGAGGGATGTGCCACAGTCTGAGGCAGCTCTTGGATATGAAGTGCAGAAAGTGGACATCAAGAGGTCCGCGGATGGCACAGACACAACAAACAATACTATACAATCCATGCTCGTTCCCCAGAGGAGGGAATCAGATGAGATGTTGCATGTGGTACTACTTGACCAGGGTGGGCATACCTGTATATGAACTAAACTGACTTGAACATTCCTCAAAACTCTGATGGAAATTTTAAGGATCAAGCCAGAGTAACCATCCTCTACCACAGACAGTTTGTCAGGCAGGTCAAACTCTTGTTTCACAGATGTTCTGCATGAATTAAGAACAACTACAGGTGAACCTACTAGAATCATCCTCCAGAAGATTTTACCAAAGTAATCACAATCCACCTCTGGGTCTTGCTCCAAGTCACCTCCCTCTTGCAAGACCTCCTTCATATATACATGTATATACATATTCATACATACATTTCTTTCATTTCTATGACAAAGCACATATGGGACACCCTGCTGCACCAGACATGGCGTTATGTCTGTTTTTTGTTTTCAGGGTTTGTTTTTTGGGGTGGGGGGTATTGGGTTTTTTTCATTTAAGAGATTGCATATACATCTGTATTTGGAAAAAAAAAAACTAATAAAACTTTCATCATGTTGGAGCATGTTTGGGTTTCAGGAACCCTTCATGCACCGATCAAAAAAGCATTCTCTTTTGGAGTAATATGGGGGTGAAAAGTATCAGTACACTACTGTATCATAGGCTTTTTTGTCTCTCTGTTTATTATTTTTGTGGGTGAAGAGAAAGCTGATTGTATTATACAGTAATAAAGACCAAGAATATTTAAATTGAAAGAAGATGCAGTCCTGGTAGACTCTGTAGCTGATGTATGTAAACTATTGAAATTAAATTAAATAAAATAGGTATGAAAGAATTGTTTGATGATTTTTTGTTTGGTTTTTAATATGCACTACTCCACTAAAAGTCATCTGGGCCACATTATACCTTGAAGCAACAACAATTGAATCCTCATGTACTAAAACACTGCCATCTTCACTGAACATGTGTCAAACACTTGCTCTCAGGCTAGCTACGTGCTTTTAACTTGTGTACTGTGCCACAGATATCAGCTCTGCTATAGGTAAAGAACCCCAGCAATCAAGTAGCTGTTTTGCTCTTAGTCTGCAATGAAGACATGGTTTTCAGGATTGGGCTTCTTTTTGGCTGGAGGTGTGTGCGTGCAGGGGGGAATAAACACCAAAGTTATTTCTTCAGTTTTTTGGTTTGCTTGCACTTGGTTTCACCAATTTACTAGTTCAAGCTAGGCAGAACACTAGGTCTTATAATGACAAATTTAACATTATTTTTTATGAGCAAAGGTCAAATTCTACACTGCTCATTTGGATTTAAAAGAGGAAATTTAAACTACAGAATGATGTTTCATGCTGAGTAAAACTTATGGCAATCAAAGCTCTGATTTCTAGTTCCTGAGCTCCTGTCTCCAAACTTTTCTCAGATTTCCAACACTTGGTTATTCTTTCTGGCTTACATTTATTTCCTTCTGGTCTGGATTTAGGTGATAAAAGGTTGAGACATATGATTACCACTCCTCAGGTGCAAATGGTAAGTTTGAGGCACAAGCATGAGGGACGGGGGGAGGAGAAAAGGTGGGGAAAATGGCTCTGGTTTAGATGTGGTTTGTCAAGATTACAATTACACAACTCATTTGTTCTAAACTATTTTGGGGAATAAAAGATAATAAAAGACCTTTTTTCCCCACAAAAAGCATACAAAAACTCAAATCATTCATTCTCTTCAAAAAAATTCCAGAAGCCCTTGCAATGGCAAGGCCAGCATTAGCTGAGGTACACTTATCTATTTCCTTGCAGTTCCTCACTTCTACTCTGTCCCTTTCAACTGGCATTTTTGGTATGTTCATTTTGAAATTATACACATCACTGGCCAATGGATACATTATTCTTGGATCCCTGCTTGCTTCTAGAGAGGTGCTCAGGGTCCATGGAGATGATGACAAACGAGCATGAAATGACACGGCTCTCCACACCACTGCTGGCACCACCACCTGTCATCGTTGTCACTGTTGAGCTCATCTCACCTTCAAAAAACTCAGCACTCAGAACTTTAACTGGGGCTAAGTTAATTCTGTGGTCTTTTTACATTCTCACCCTATAATTATGCACAGGTTCTCATTTCACCTATTTCCGATGGACTGCAGCATTTTTATGTCTTTTCCACGTGTATGTTGAAGCACGTATTTCTTGAAAGTAAATGCCATAATATCAGTTGTGAGCCTACTTCTATTTTGAGTGCTAGATAGCTTCCAGCCAAAAAGCTGTACCAACAAAAACTCTGCTGAATTTCATCATTTACCGTACTTGTACCAGATCTGAATTTAAATATTCCATGCCTGTTTTAAATGCTGACAGTCAAATAAAAGAAATCTAATCAAAAATTCCCTTAATAGTCTGTTAATAGCATTTTCCCCCTAACGTTTCAAAATCCTCAATATACAAAAAGTCCCAAACTTACCAAAATGTGCTAGGCTTTTATACTTATGAAGCCTTGTTTGGTTCTGCTAACAGAAATTTATTTATGCCTCCACTACATTCAGCCCAAAACTTACACATATAACAGAGAAAGATCTGAAATTGTCATACACAACATGTTTGGGCTTCTCAAACTGGACAAAATGTGCAAAGTGTTCCTATGGATTTTAAAAAAAATCATTTTTCCACAGATGTGGGAGGATAATTTTAGAAGATAATTTTTGCATTAGGTAGTGTAGCTATAATCATTTGCAGTCTTAAAGCATTTAATAACTGGAATCAATTTCTCAAAGTGAATCAATATAACTCCATTGTGAATACCATCAAGATTATGTATTTTTACCTATAATCATCATTACCAATTCAGACTAGTTCCCTAAAACAAAATTTTTTTCACTCATCTTCATAACCACAGTTTCACTACTTTGATTTTCAGAAGCCAAGAAGACTTAAGACATTTTTACTGTTGACCATTAAGCATGACATAATGTCACAATCATATGTTCTCCAATGTTTTTTGTACTGTCAGGGGCCGCACCATTATATGAAATAATAGTTTCCCTTTTTTGGACAATTTTTCTTCATAAGGTTGGTTAACTTACTGGCCATCACATCCAGCATTTCCTTTCAGTGTTTACCTTTATCTGATACCCAACTTGGTGCAGCTGAGAGCAATTCCCATCCTTTCATCAGGAAAGTCTTTAGCTATAAACACAGCTGCAATGGGATGCTCAGCCATGGCACAATCAGAAAAACAATTTTCCAGTGCAACTTCTGTGTATCTGTTTTACCCATCAGCTCTAAGTACTTTCCCCAGGGTCTGTGTTTAACAGCATATAAGGTGAAAGCATTTAAAAACAGGTACTTTCAGTTGCCTTCAGCCTTCTTTGCCCTTTTCCAGTATCTCAAATCCAATGGAAAACAAGGCTGGATGTTTTATTTCCAGAGGCAGTGCATCTCCGAGGAGATGCAGAGCCCCAAGACATTCAGAGTGGAAGTGGGCAGAGCAACAGAGAACTCTGGCTCTAACAGCATTTTGCAGACAGCAACAGCAAGTTGTAAAGCATGCTTCCCCAAACCTCTGGATCATGAAGACAGCCTTAATTTGTCTTTTGTCCATCAATGCCTCAGAAGCAGCTCAGGAAAACAGACACACCAAAAACCTGGCATCTGTGCGGCCTGCCTGTTGCCAGAGACACAACAGAAAATGAGCATGTTCAGATTGTGACTGTGTCACCCACATCCACTTGTAAAGTGGAAGTGCATAAAGTAAAAAGCAATGTCTTTGTAGTCAAACCATTAGACCAGGAGTTAGGAGACCTGAGCTTTCATCAGTCCTACAAGAAATTCCTTGTAGATAAACCACATTCTGTTCTTTGATGTTTTTCTCTAAAAGGACAAAAACAAAATGGCCATTTGTTGCAGTCAGCTGCAATCATGACAAGTTCTTTGGAGATCAAATTCACTCATGCTTATGCCATTGCTAAAGTGTGGTAATTGTAAAAGTTCACATTGAAACCACTGTCTTAGAGGTATCAAAAATTACCATTTTTCTGGCATTATTAAACCATTTAGTAGAGACATATAAATTGTGAATGTGGGAACTTGAGATTTTACCCATAGAGGCTTATTCAGCTGGTAGTTTTTGCATGCAGAGCATTACAGTGTTTATGTACACACACACCTACACACCCTTAGTCTTACCTGTTTCCTTATATTAAAGGCCTTATATTAACAGCATCAGAGCTGCTCCATGCACTCCAACACATTCCATTTTGACAAGCAGGGATATCCAAAGCAGAACTATCTCACTGTGGGTGCAGTGCCTTTTCTATTAGAAAACATTAGGTACAGCTCAGAAGTGAATGGCTTACCACACACCATATATGAAACCTCCAGCACATGACTTTCGATGTGAACTTCTCTATCACCTCAACTTCTCTTTTCACATGTTAGAGCAAGTGCTCAAGAATGAGCAAATCTGGTTTGGTAGCTAAACTTGGCTATCTCTAGAACATCCCCACCAACGTCCCTCTTGTATTCAAGATTCAGGAGTTTGTGTTAACAATAAAATTCTAAAACAAGAGATAGAAGCTTCTACCAAAGAGGTGTCCACAGACAGCAGTCTGGGCTCTATCTGCTTTGCTTCTGCTCACGTTCCTACCATGAAAATCAGTCCACCCTGTCTCTGCTAATCAATGAGAAAAGAAAACTTTTGGTTTTGGTCTTCCTGCCAAGACTTTCCAGTGGTGTAAAAGGAATTGATTTTGTAATTGCTCTTTGCAGTCTTCATTTCATTATTGCAACTTACTCATTATCCATGAGCTTCCAATGTTTACCACATTTGCTCCGAGAGCACTACCTGTTGCTTTACCCTCCAAAATGATTTAGCCTATTAAGAGAAAGCCAGAGATCATTTTGCTTGTGCTGCCTCTCGTTCTCTCTTACTAGGATGCATCTGCATGCTCCACAGGACAGTCTGCAAAGCTCTGTCAAACACTCGATGATACAGTTCCTGCATTTCAGTTCTGTGTCCTCTAATCTGTGAGATGGGCAAAGCCCTGGAAGGAGGTTAATAGAATCATAGAATGGATTGGATTAGAGGGATGCCAAAGATCACTTAGTTCCAAACCCCTCACCATGGACAGGGATGTCACCCATTAGATCAGGTTGTTCAGGACCCCCATCCCTGGCCTTGGACACTGACAGGGATGGGGCACCCAGAGTTATATAGATATTCCTCTTCATCCCAGAGCTGTTCAGATTTCTGTAGCTTGTGTTGTTATTTATGGCAGCCTGTGGTCATGGAAATGCATCACTACTAAGGAAGACATGCCATAATCCAATCTGCAATTCCAGTGACTCTCTTTACCAGTGTTTTTAATATAGGTGCCCTCTGCTGAATTTTCTGTCATCTCCTAAACAGCAATTGCTTCCTTTCTGTAACAGCTTATCAAGCTCCCTTTTTAACTGCTCACCTCTTACAGTATGACTTTCCATCAGGTTTGCCCTTGAAGAGAATGATCACTCTTCCAGAAAAAGTTCCTCACTGAATTGTTATTAAACAATCAATATTTCTAGTTGAATGTAAGGCAATCTGGTTTTCTATTCCCTCCTGGTCACAAATCACCCCATTTTTTCTTTTGTTTCCTCTTTCCCTAGACCTCTTAAAATTGATCTTTTCCCTAGTGGCAGGCCTAAACAAAGATTTCAGCAAGGGGCAGTCCAATAAGTCAATGCTTTGGATGTCGCACAGCACTAAAGCCAGTATCTCCAGACTGGTTTCCATCTCCTCTACCAAGACTCCCAGCTTCCAACTCAAGAAACAGAGATTGCATTTATCCTTTGGCAGAAATAAAACCGAGTGCAGCCAGGGCAGGTAACTGCAGTAACTCACTAGGCATCTGTGTGCTTAATAAAACATAGTGTTCTCCTGGCACAGAAAGGAGCCAAATGCCCTCAGCTGCCATTTCACTAAAGTAAGCCCTGCAAACCACAGGGATTTAGAGTTCTTACATCCAATGCTTTTTGCAGTTCTTCATGCTCATACACTAAAAGGGTGCTCATTGATTTAATAAAGCCAAGGTCTAGAGAGATCTATAAATACAAGTGTTTTACCCTCATGCATTATTGCCCTGATGCCCAAGACTGAACTTCTGCTCTTTCACAGATAAATTGCTTCCTCGCTGGTTAACACCAGCTTCCATTAGCAAAAGTGGTGGCAGACATATTTGGGAAGGTGATCCATGATAAAACACAGCTTTGTCTCTCTTTTTGTTTTCCCTTTGATTTTTTTACTTGCCACATCCCATGCTCCTCTTTTTCCCATCTGACTATGCTCAGAAGAAATCAATAAGGTATTCTTTATCAATATTACCTATAAAGTTATCAATGATCTCACTAAAATCTACTGAATTCAGTGCACTGATAGATATCAACCTTGAGGGGTTCAAGATGCTCTTGATCCTAGAGTTGCCAAAATTGCCTTCTAAAAGGCAGTCTGAAACAATTCTTTACATCTTTTATAGACTTACAATAATAATAATAATATCAATAATATTAGGGGAGAGGGTATGTTGATATTTCAGTCCTAAAGTAGAACACGTTCTGTGCATTCAGCTACTCTGTAAATTCCAAAATGTAAAACATAAGGTTTTCTAGCCTATACTTTTCTTTGCATTTAACAGTAAATTAAGGTTTATGGCTTTTATTTAAAAATATCATAGGAAGTTTTATTTAGAATGACTGTTTTACAATAACTCCTAGGCCTTGGCTTGTCCAACTGAACTGCTCCCAAAAATGCTTAACTTTGAAACAGAACGACAAGGAAGCAGAATGTTTCTCCCCAAAATGTGCATCAGCTAACAACACCATTAACCGCTGCACTCCCAGCACAGCAGGCAGAGCACTCTGACGAAAGCATCACTTGTCCTTTCACTGTCATGCTTTTACAGTACATACAGTCATGTTGCTGCCTTCACCTCACACCCTTGTGGAGCTCCTCACCCACTGGGATTGTGACAGGGACCAGCTGGGAGCTCAAAGCAGCAGCGTTTCCAAACCTTACCTTTCCTTCTTTTTGCTGAGCTACAAGCAAAGACTTCTGGGTGCACCCTCAACTCTGTGAAAGTTCTCCCCACAAATTCACATGGTAAACATGGTTTCACAACGTCCTGAAATAAAGTCATGTACAACTTTGTGCCTGGGTTTTAAAGTCAAAGAAATGATTGCCAGATCATGTATTGGGTTACTTTCAATTAGCTCAGCTCTGAGATAACCTTGTGTTACATAAAGGCAACAGAGTCACCCAAGATTTGATTATCTGAAACATTCCCCTCTCTGTGCAGTTACATTTAGTACTCGTCTGGATGTTCTTACTAGATGAAATACACACTTACCAGGCAAACACACATTATACAAGGGTTGTCTGTGATAAAAGGTATCTGCAAAATTTCCCCTTCATTTTCACATTTTGCAACTGATCCTGAAATAGAAATAAAAATTTTTAAATACTAGCATATTTCATTTCACCCTGACAGTTTTGGAAACTATCCTCATCACACTCGTGTTTAACCCTTGCTCCATTCCTAGCCCTCGATTTTAAACCCTGCCGTAATTTGCCAAATTTAATCAGTTCAGCATTTCTGCAAGATTCTAAAGAGAACAGGGAATGAGTGGCCTTTTATTGCCGCACAAACCTAGACTTTCTTTGTGCCCCAGTTATAGCAAAGAAGGACGCTTTTTCTTCTCTCGGATGACGTGTGGAGAATAACGAGTACTCCATGCAAAGCAGGATACGTCTATAACGATAGATCCAGAGCTCACTGAAATCAGCAGAAAGCTGTCCATTACACTCTGAGAACCTGGACCAGCACAAGCCCTAAACCAAGCATCCTTTTAATGCACGGCAACCACTTGGCAAATGAGTCAAAATTAGCAGGCTGACTGTCAAATGGAATCAAATTAGGAAACCCTTTACATCCCTAATGCTGATTAGTCGGTATTCTGTCATGCTGGACTCACTCCTCAAAGTCTAATGGCTCCTCGCCTGCGCTAGAATTTGATTCTGCGTTTCGCTCCATGCCCCAGATCTCAGGAAGATAAAACCCTCGAGGGGAAACAGGGAGAATGGGGCGGGGGAAGAAAAGGAACAAGAAACCCTTTTTTGTGGGGGAGAGAGGCACGGTTGCTGTGCTCACCTGCCCCAGCCCACGCGGGCGCACCTCGGGCCGCCCTTCCCGCGCAATGCCACCCGGCGCAGGTGGGCCCGCGCCGCCCGCGCCCGCCGTACCTGTGAGCAGGGAGGAGGCCGGCGCCCCGGGCAGGCACAGGACGCCCAGCAGGACGGCGGCGGAGGCCGGGGAGAGGCGCGGGGCCGCCGGCCAGCCCCCGCCGAGCGGCGGCATCGTCCCGAGGATGCCGCTGCCCACCCGCCGGCTGCGGGGCAGCGTCCGGGACGCGCCGTCGGGCGGCGGAGCCCGCCCACCCCCGGCACGCCCGGCCCAGCACCGACCCCCGGCGCCGGGCAGCGGCGGGGGGGTGGGGAGCGGGACGGGAGACCGCGGCCCGCCGGGGAGTCCCACCCCACGGCGGCACCGGGGGAGGGGACTGCGGGTGCGGGGAAAGCAGCTGTCAGCGCCTGCCCCTCGGCCCCGCACCCCCTCTTTCCATCACCCCCCTCCCTTGCCCGCATCCCTTCTTATACCTTCCTCTCCCCATAGTCCCTCCTCCGGCACCCCCCGGCCCCCATGCCTCCCTCCCCCCCCGGCGCACACACGCACAGACAGGCTGCCAGCCCCAGACCCCGTTTCCCTGCCGGGAGATGCCCGGCCACTCCCTCCCCGGCCCCGCCGAGCACCTCCCGGCCCGGCGGCGGCGTCGGGGGGCTGCGCCCGCGGCCGCTCTGCGGGAGGGGCGGGGGAAAGGGAGAGAGAGGATCGAGGAGAAGAGGAGGAAAGAAGAAGAGGAGGAAAAGGTAGAAGAGGAGTAGCAGGGGAGGAAACGCGGATCCTCGGACAGGGCCGGGGTACCTGGGCAGAGCGCGGCGGCTCCGGCTGCCTCCGGCGGGCTCGCCCCCGGCTGGTGTCAGCGCCCTTGGTGCTGCGGGCAGGTCTTGCCAGCCGCCAGCGAGCGGCGAGAGGGAAGGAGGGAAAGAAGGAAGGAAGGAAGGAAGGAAGGAAGGAAGGGAGGGAGGGAGGGAGGGAGCGAGGGGTCGGAGGCTGTCCGCCGGGAGCTCCGCGGAGTGGCTTCGCTCCCCGGCTGCCCGCCCGGCCGGGGCCGCCGATCTCCCTCGCCTCCCTCTCCCGCCGCCGCTCCCCGGAGCCGGCCGCTCTCCGAAGGGGCTCCCCCGGCCCTCCCCGCCTGGCTCCGGGGCTGCCTGTCCCCCTCGGGGCGCCCGGAGCTCGGCACGGTGAGGGCTCGGCCGAGGCGCTGGGGAGCAGCCGGGGGCAGCTCCCGGGCCGCGCTGTCCCTCCCCGAGCCCGGCCCGCCGAGCGCGTCCCTCGGCCCGTCGCTCCCCGGTGAAACCTTTGCAGCTCCTCCTTAACACTTGCCACTTGCAGGTCCACGCTTTGCTGTCCCAGGTGTACACACGGGCAATGTTAGCGACAGACATCCCCGACAGACACCCAGCGTTTGCGCTCACAAGTAGGCGCGGGGTATGGACGGGATGACACTCGGGGCGTGTGGCAGGAGACTCTTCTGTGACAGATCTTCCCCAGCCTGCTTTACAAATCGATTTCTTTCAAAGTGTGATGTTTCACGTGGGGAAATGAACACTGTCTGAAATTTACTGCTCTGACAACAAGCTGAAAAATGCTTTCATATTTCTGCACGTTCTGATTTTATTTCTTTGCGGGCTGCATGTGAGCTGTGATTTCCAAAATGCTTACAAATAGTGGAAAATCAGGTGCATGACAGGCTGGTGTATACAGGACTGCTTCAAATACATTTTACTTTCCAGCAAGATGCAAGACAATTTGATTTGCAAGTTCATTTTGAGAGTAAAACCCAAAAGTCGAGACCTCTGAAAGTCTACACCTTTGCTCTAAAAAGCAAGATACGTACACCTCACTTTCAACACAACTTGTCACCTACCTTTAGGGTAGAAAGCAAAAGTCCTAAAACAGCTGAAATTGCACCTATGGGAGGGACTGCAGAAAACTGATACTGATCACCTTCTGGACATCGCTATCAAAATCTCTCTCCCTGAGGAAGGAAAAGCTACTTTTTTCTTCCAGCCTCAATCTGTACAGGTTGAAGCTGCATAGGAACACAGAATAATCTAGATGCCATTACCAGGGTTTTATATATACAAGCGAGGTCCAAAACTTTCTCCACGCTGTGCAGAATACATTATAAACTCAGTATATAAGTACAATGCATGTAACCTGGAAATATTTTTTTTTTCTGAGAAATATAATTTTTACATTTCCATGCATTTTAAACAAAGATAAGCCTGTAGAGGTACATATTATTATGCACTACTCCAGAACAGATTTTCACACATCCAGATGTTTTTTCCATTGGAAAGATGTACTGAATCTTCTGGTAAACTGGCCTTTTCTTTCTTCTCTATCTGTAATCAGTGGTTACATTTCCCTTTTCTAATTACAGTGCAGCCACAGCCTTTCTAAAGCAACAGCCATAGGAAAAATAAATCTACCCTGATAATTTCTTAAGTGACAACTACCACAGGAGAGTACTTATATTATCAAATGCATCGAATCTTCTCTTTATGCTGGTCTAAAATTCATTAAATATTAACATCTCCCGGTGTGAGAAACACACAAATCACAATGAGGGCATCAAATAACAATCCAGGCGTCCAAGTAACAGCAGGGAACATGCTAAAATAGTCTGGAAAATGCAAAGAGGAAAGTTCTTTACAAAATGAAGACAGGAGGTGACAACAACTGAGCATCATACTCAATCCCTGCCATAATTCATTCACTTAAGACAAATACTTCACAAAATCATACTAAAGCAGAGCAGTCACAAAGCAATATGTCCAGATTTGTGACATGATTTTCCATGGAAAGAAACCATTGTCATCATGACTAAAGCACCTTCCACACACTGATTAGGCCTGAAACTTACCTCTGAACATGTGCAGCATGAAAACATTGTCCATGGGGTGAGCTCACTCCATTTGTGCATCTTCTGTTGCGGCAGCAGTGCTGAGGAGAGGAATTTGTTCGTCTTCCTTGCTTGGAGCACCTCCTGAAAAGGGACTTTAGGTCTCCCTGTACCATGGCTACTCCACACCTCACTGCCTATTGCTGTCCAGTGGAAGAGCCTGCTGAGGACTGGTGCTGCCTCCGAGTCTCCCTGGTTCCCTATCTCCTCTGTCATCGGGGAAGAGGGGAGATGAGAGAGACGCTCATCCTTAGCAGCAACCTTTGTTGCTTCCTTGATATTGATAATGATGACATAGCACAGGGGAAGATCACTCATTTAAATCTCTCATGAAGTAAAACCCAGCCTGGGAGGGAAATATGCCATCTTAATCCTCCCCCACCTCAGTTTCACCCGCTCAGTGCTACAGGTTTGTCTTGGCTTTTTATCTCTCCTTTACCCATTCTGCCAAGCCTGCCTTATCAGGGATCAGCATCCTTTTTCAGTGTAATGTTGTGTTAAGTTTCAAGGTGGGTTGATTATTTTTCTCCCTTTTGTATTCCTATTTAAAGAGATATCTATTTTTCCAAGCAACATTCAAAGCTGCGGTCATTTTAGCAAAATCAGAGGGTCACACTGAAAAACGGTGTCCTGCTATCAGATACATACAGAGATTTTGTGCTATGGCAGCAGTTAAAACAGAAGTCATGTCATCAGACCACTTACCTCTTTTGTATAAGCATTGCATGGTATCAGCTGTTATTGAAAGGATATGTTCATTCATTAGTTCTATTTAGTGGTCGGCCTTGGCTCTTCCAGCTGATGGAGCAGTAGCTGTTCACAATTACCACTTTGTGCAGAGCTCAGCTCCTTCTCCAGGGATGCTTTCCCAGTGGTCAGCCATAAAAGAATGTCATGGTCACCCAGCACCCACCCTAAAAGAAAAACAAAGCTTTATGGTTAACAACAGCAACAGTGAAGAAGGCAGTGATCACATTCACATTTCTCTTCATGATTTTTTTTTGCAAGTCAAAATCCCTAGGAGGCCCATTCTTCATGGGCTAGGGAATTCTTCCAGAAGTGGCAGAAGGCAGCCATGAGTCATTAGAATTAGCATGTATTTTCTTTTTTTTTCTTTTGGGAAGTTGCTTTTCTAGGTCTTGGGCATAGGTTCTTCTAGAGCATCCCTATCATGAAAGAAAGAGTGCAATAAACATGCTGCATGTACATCAACACTGCAGGTGCCCCTGCTTTTATTACTTTTATTTTGTTATACATTATTCTAATACAGTTTCTTTGTGTTTATGAAACTCTTAGCATAAAGAAGAAATTATGACCCAGATATACACTGTCTTGAAGGCTCTGTAGATTGGCACAAGTTGCTGCTTCCAGTTCTGGCTTGCTAAAGAACTATGCATTTACAAGGTAGTGAAGGTGGTTTGCATATCTGATCAAGCTTACACATTTCTATTGTTATTAACAACTTGCAAAAGATAAGGAACTCTCCATCCAGTAACTTACACCATCAAAACAAAGGTCAGGGTGAACACATTTGCTGTAGTTGAAGGCTGATAAGCTTCAGCCCTAAAAATTCTTGCAGAAAGACCTATAATTTGGGAAAGTGTTTTACTGTCATGGTGCATAGGCACACAGCAATTGAGAAGCTCAGTAGTAACTCATAGAATTGTGATGAAGACACGGCACTTTCCTGCAGGAGAGCAGCTGGGAGTTTGCAGTTCATTCCTCAGTTCTGAGTGGGCTGCAGCCTTTGAAATGTCTTTGCATGTTCATTCATTTCAGTGCTTAATCCTGTTTTAAAGTTAAGAGTGTCTGCCAGTGTGGACAAACAGTATTTCTTGCACGCCACTTCTCCTCTAGGAGATGATGTTAATAAACCTCAAGAGTGGCCTGATTATGTCAAAGAGGTGCTCCTGACAAAGCTCCCCTTCTGCAAAATATTCAGGAAACTTAAATGGATGCAAGCAAGGTCTGAAGACCACACCAACAGGTTTTAAAACTGTAACAGGATTAAAAATCACATATGGTCAAAGTCTTTAAATAAAAGCAAAGTACAAGAAGTATCTAAAATTTACAGTGAGACTTACTTGCATAAATGTTTATAAATTTTATCAAACAAGTCATAATTTTGACAGTTTTCCATAAACCCCTGGAACATGCAAAGCATTTAATTTATTTGTGGCAAGATAAAGATAATGAGCAGCATTTTAAAAGTTTATTAACATAAAATGTCCTGGCACAGTCATACTTACATACTTCTATTGTTTAAATTATATTTTCTAAGAACTCTAAAAAAAAAACCTTGCAAAAGGGAGCTTCTGATTGCAAAAGCATTCAAAATTATCCTCATCATTTGTATTCATAGAAAAGTAAACCAACCAAACAGCATAAACTAAACTGGATACAAGCACCAGCCATACCTCAAACTGAAAAATGCTTTAGTGCAGCAGAAAATATGGCTCCAATATGGAGACAATAGGCTGCTGAAATAGTCCATATCAAATATGCTAAAACAACAACAAAAGAAGTAAATTACAGCAGAATGCTGAGGCCATCCCAGTGATGGGGTTCCCAGCAGAAGCTGTTCCAGAGGCCACAGGCCAAGCAAATAGAGTAAAGCAGTGTATGCTGGTACTCCTTTCTGTTATTTCACAAGCTGCAAATAGCTTGCCTTACAGAGATAATAAAAATTATTTTATGTGAGTTATGTGGGTTTTTGTTACATTTACTCTTGAACATCTGCTGTGTCTGATAAAGGATAAGAGCTAATGAAATCACATGAAGAGTGGCATACATGGAGTACTGCTTTGTTTCCAATTTGTGAGACAAACCAAACCCTGCATTTTGCTTGCCTGTTCTACTACCTAATGAGTGCAGCAAACGAGGAGTACTCAATAAACATTCTATAAAATGGAAGATTGATTGATTAATTGATTGATTGGAGATGACGATGGACCCTGTCTGTATTAGACAGGTTCTTTATCCCACTGCCTGCCCCTGCAAAAGACAAAATATGTTTATTGTGACAGTAGACAGTTCCTTCCAGCCAGGATCCAGTTGAAAAGCAGCTGCCTCTACTCAGCACAGAAAGGCAAAGGCTTTCATTTTTGCTAAAAGACAAGTCTCCATGGTATGCATGCTGTAAGAGCATCACTTCACCTACTAAGAGTGTACTCCATGAGTCCATTCCTTTTGCTGCTGGTCTCCTTCACAGCAGAATTTCTCCCAGGACTGTTTTTTCTTTTGAACGACAACCAAACGCTCACAAACTCAGCGGTGAGATTTGAGGAACGAAATGCACGGGCTCGGAGCCTGCTCTCCCGCCCCCGGGTGCCCTCCTTGGCACCCACGCGAGGCAGAGGAGCTCGGTGAGTTTCCAGCCGCCCGCGGGGAAGGAAGCGCGGCCGGGCGGGCCGGGCGCTGTGCGCGCCGCCGCCGGCAGGTGGCGCCGTTGGGAGCGCCGAGCGCAGGGCGGGATGAGCCGGAGCCGCTCCCAGGATGGTCCCGAGCCACGGGTGCGCTGGCAGCGAGCGGGAGAATCCGTGTGTCACCATGTCTTGATCCCATCTGCACCAGCGAAGTGCTCTCTTGGTTTATTCTCGGCATGTGGCTTTTCTTTTAACTCTTCTGGCTTTGTCTGTACAGGACATTCGCTTTTGCTGTCCCTGCGACACAACTTATTTTATCCGGAAACAAAAGAGTTTTACAATATAATAACCCCTATTTATTGTTATTTTCCAAATACAATGCCTAATCAATTTACTGATCACCTTTTATCTTCAGTATATTGGCTACACAGCATTACAGCTGGTAATGTTGTATACAGCTCCTTACCCTTCCTTCTTGGCTTCTGACTGAAGCACACTCAATTAAACAATAATAACCGATCGGTCCTGCTGACTGACTGTACCACACATACAGAAAGCAAAGATCCGACAATCATAAGCAGCCTTGTAAAGCCCCATCAATCAGGATATGTCCAAATAATGCACCTGAGCAAACTGGGGCAATCCTGCACTGATCTGCCAAAATTTCTGCAAGTTATGCAGCTTCATAATGAGTAACATGACCATTATTAAAGAAGCAATACTGCAAGATTTAATAACTGAGCTGCCCACCACTCTTACTGGCTTAATTAAACTCTGGATATTCTGCCTATGCTTAAATCATTTAGGTGCACGTACACACACACAAAAAGGCAGAAATAAGAAAGTATACTAGCAACAAAGAAGAAATTCATTAAAAATGCATTTCATTTTGCTACTGATTTCCCCAGGTCAGATTAATCTCAGACCTTCACCAAAAAGAAAACACAGAGCCACTCGGGCAAGGGAAAAAATGCACTTCCAGAAGGCAGTGTAATTCATCTACCTGCCTCTCAACTATCTAAGGCTCTTTCAAGAGATGAGAGCAACATTACATGTGCCAGAGGTGGGCTTTTGGTGTCATTACACAAATCTGCAGGGAGTTTTTGCCAAATCCCTGAGTTTTCTAACAGTAGCATACCTCCAAATACATCACTTAGAAGCATGAGGTGAACAGAGACAGGGAATAGTATTTACTTTGGGAAAGTATCAGTCACATGTCTTGTATATATTAGCAGGTTAAACCCAGGAGAGGTAGCTGAATTACTTGTGACCAAAGAAAACAATTAATCAACAGTTTTAAGGCTTCACAGAATTTTAAATATGTATTTACATGTGGTATACACTATTTATTTTAGGTATCTTTAAACCTAGACTCTGAAGTCTGAAGTTGGCAGAAGATGGAAAACATCTTCTGAGAGGTTGCTTGGTGATAAACTATTTTCAGACAGAACAGAATTTGTGGCTTAGGGGTTCTGGGGTTTCAATTCAGCTAACTTGAAAAACAACATTGAGCTGCCTCTTTACCAAGTTACTTAAAATTCTAATCAGTTTTAATATTGCTATATATTATTTTAATATTGATCTAATTATCTTCATTATTCTTATGTTTGGATTAAATTGAAGTCAGTCTATATGGATGTAGGGTAGCTTGTATTAGTATGGAAGTCAAATAATAAATAAGACCGCTAGTATTAAACAGAGAAAACTATGCTGCTGAAAGTATTTTGGAAACTGCTCACCATGCTAATAGACCACATAATTTAGACTTTTTCCCTGGAAACACTCACACATTGGAGTAGTCCCAATGAGGTCAGTGTGAATAATCCCATCATGGGCAGAAGGTCCTCTCCTGAAAGCACTTTTGGCAGCAGGTGCCTATAGGAAGCCAAGATAACTCCATTCAAAAGTGGGGTGACTGCAGCATCAGGGTGCCCCTGTGTTCAAGGCTCACTTTGTGTTGGATTACCCAGCAGTGAGTGCTGTGCAGTCAGCCAGCCACACCTGTGGCCTGAGGATACACAATCATGGTCCAGAAGGACACTGAGGACACTCCACCCCATTTAGTTATCCTTCACATTCCAACTGGCAACAGACCTAAAATAATCCACAAACTCAGCTCAGCGGCACCTAGGGTCACCCAGTGTTCCCTGGAACAAAGTGGTTTAATGGAAACCAGATAGAAAGAAACCCAAAAGTCCAACTGGAAACCTCTGGAGAAAAGATGTGTGATAGCTCCATGTTTACAGACTACACCATGCAAGCTGCATGACTTGGCTGCCCACTGGCATCCCTTGGATGGCTTGAGTGGGACAGCTGCAAGATGGAGAATCCCAACCTTTCCCTAGAGATCAACCAGAATGGCATTTCTAAGCTTTCACAATTACTTTCTTAGATGGATTCGTTTTGAAGTAGGTGTTTACTTTCCTAAATGCTCCTATGAAGAAAGAAAAATATCAAATAACAAATTACAGAATTGAGGGTTTCTCCATCCCACTGTAGAGCTGCTTTCAATTGCTGCTGTGCCAGCAGTAATGAAAACAACTGGACTTCTTAAAAGACCATTTCTGTGCATTTGTATTTTTTAAAAAATCAACCTCATGATCCAAATGATGATGACTCCTCATCTGAGCATTTCACAAAATGACAATGCAGGCCATCTATTAGAGAAAGTAATTCTGTGAGCACTAGCCAGCGCTCACAACAATTCCACAATTTGCCTTTGGATCCACTCCAGCTGAATGAATAGACAGCACATTTCCCAAAATGCAGGAATTTTGCTGCCATGAAGCACACTGAGGACAACAATCAGGCCTCAGCTTTGTAATGATGGGATTTAAAAAAATGGCCATTTAATTTAAAATAGTCTGTGGTTTGTAAAGCTGTTTCTGCAGAGCACACAAGCACACGCTTTCACAGGCCTTCAGCTGCTGGCCCAAGTGCAAAGAAGGATTAAGGCAAGACAGCTTGAATTTACATGATGCAAACTAGAAGGATCAGGAAGAAAAGATGGCTCTGAAGACTATACTTTTTTTTTGTCCTAAAACAGGGATAATACAAACTAAATAGTTTTTTTTACAGCTAGCAAGATCCAGCCAGATTGCAAAGATATGAGCATGGGAGCAGCCAAACAATAGCTCTATTCTCCCACAACCAATTTCTCCAAATCTGGAGTCTCACTTTCTGGGTTCCCACACTGAGCCGCAGGCCTCAAGTTTAATTAGAAAATGAGTGCAATCCAAAAAATTATTGATTAGCTTTGATAATGAAGGCCTTAGCAAGGCAAAGGACAGGGACTGAACCTAGCCTAGCAGTGTGGCACAGTAACCCTACAATATTCCCATGGGCACACAGTGAAGATGAAGAGAGGTGTGGGAAACTGTAAGGAAAGGCAAAAAACTCTAATACCAGCTTATGAGTATTTGCTAAGCACCACTCTGTGGTATAGTTTACAATGGGTGGAAAATACATAAAGGGGAGCCAGAATATGCCTCTGACATTAACTGGGTGAAGGCCTATTGCTCCAGGAATCTGTGGTGAGTTTTAAGGGATGCTGGCACAACCTCTGCTGGAGTTGTGTGCTGGAGCAGGAGACTTACCCTTGAGAAGTAAAACTGGGAGCATTCCCATTTCTGCTGTGTTCAGGAGCAGAGAGGAGCCTGTGGGGAAGGGGGAAAAGGGCTACTGCACAGCTCAGGGGCTCCACAGGGACACTATCTGAGCCTTGACTGAACCCAGATTCATTCTGTCCTAGTTCAGAATAAAACCCACACTCTGTTCTCCACAGAAGGCACATGACTAACAGTCTAGCCTCGAGGAACAACGAAGTAGGCACAAAAAATTAAGAAGGAGAAGGGTGCTCCTTTTGCTTGTACCCTATGGCTGGGGTTTTTTTTGAACAGAAATGTCCCCTGGCCACATTGGTGAGTATGTTTACCATTTTGGGAGCTGCTCCGCCACACCCATGGGATGGTGAATCAGGGAGAGTTATACAACTTTGCTATTTATGGGAGGTTTCACCCACTTACCACTGCTGTGCTGCTCTCTCTGCTCGCAGTTGTGCACAACCAGTTTTGAAGGATGGGTAACCAAGAGTAAAAATGATATGGAGAAGGAATAATTTGTCTTGGAACTTGGTGAATAAAAATTTACAGTAGTGAGGGCCATCATCAGAAAGAGACAAACAAATTTCAAATCAGAAGTCAACCTGGAAATTATTTGGTAAGGAATCCCCATACAAAAAGTCACAGTGCATGTAGATTTCCATAAACATTATGAGAAAGCCTCCCCCAGCTCTACTGCAGCAATCCAAGTAAACAAATATTCAGGTAAATTCCTGAACTCACTTCCTAGCTCAGCCCCCAAGGTATGGACACACCCACTGGTTTGAGATCTAAGAAACCTAATTCAGCTAAACACTTCAGGGTTCAGATTTGTGTTTTGGTATCCCTAATTTTCTTCTCAGTGCAATGTTTTTCTTTTCAGTGCAATGATCCTGAACAGGTAGGACCAGACTGTGTTTCTGTGCGATCAAATTGTCAAGCTGAAGGTAGGGAGCTCACCAGGTTTAGCATCTCTCAGCATTCTGTAAACTGGAAGCCAAAAACCAGTGGGTAGGCTCGAAAAAGTTGATCTTGGTGAGAAGCAAGAAAGGTTAAATGCACGAAGCTCTGTTAGTCATTGGGATTTATTTGCTCAGTTCTAATTTTAACTTTGGTTAGCCCAATAAAAGGTATCACATCACCGTCTGGGTAGCTGTCGTACAAAAAACAATGCAGCTACCAACTTTCCTCCTCCATTGGATGACATACTTGGGCAGTAGCCCTTTAAAAAAACCATCAGCTTCTTTAGTGCACATTTGGTTTTCCATTCATATTTTTCCTGATGGTGAAAGCAATGTTATTCATCCCAGAGAAGAATAGATACATTGTATTTCAAGAGTTTAACCAAAACATGCAGTTTGCTGCAAATTTTCCTTCTTTCAGGATTTTTAAAACACACCTACAAAGCGGTGTGTTTGCTGCTGGGCAAAATCATCAATTTACAGTCAGTGGAATTTGGTAGGAAAAAAGGTAAAAGGAAAAAGAAATGAATGACAGAATTGCAAGAGCTGACTGCTACTTACAAAAATGCAGATGATGAGATCAAGGACTAAAAGCAAAGACTCCTCTTCCCATTAAATGAGCTAATAAATGTTAAACATGGAATGATTTTTTAATAAAAGAGACAAAAATAGGAAAAAAAACAAAACATTTCTCTGTGGTAGCTGGCATGGGAGCATTTCGACATGATTCTGCTGGGAATCCAGTTCTTTGGGTCTCCTTTTCCTCCTTCTATGACTTCTAAGCGCAGTCAGAAGGGACAAACCTCTACATTTGAAATACTGTTGTCCAGAACAATGGGGGAAATGCTCCCCTCACAAGTGACACTCCTCCTGACTGCCTCTGAGACGTGTGCCCTGAAATAGGCAGTCCAGAGTCATGATGAAGGAATCACGTCGTACCACCATGAAATATCCAGTTAATGCTGGAACAGGGTGTTCAAATACACTGCCAAGAGAAATTCTCTTTGTTTCTACTGGATCAGAAGCAATCACCACATATTAACCAAGACGTATTCTTGCGAGTTCATAAGCCCAGCCACGGCTCAAATGAAAGGAAGACACTACACTTCCAGGCAGCTGGAAAAAAGCAGTTCCTGTTATATATGCAGTAATTTGACTGTTCTCCAATATTTATGGATCTTGACTTCATTATGCCATCAGGGAAAAAAAAAGTACAATATTCCCCTTTATGTCTCTTGTAATTGAATCCAACCATGAGTATAAAATAATGTGAGCATTTGAAGTAACTATTAATTACTGACTGCTTTCTTCATAATGAATTGGAGTATCATCTGTTATAGACCAACTTTTTCATATATTCTCTAACACTTCCAAGATGCTGTAGGACTAAGCTACCCTTTAAAATTAATGCAGTATTAAAAATCAATAGAATAAAAACTTTTTTTCTTTCCCAATAAAGCTGTAAACTTTGCAAATGGTCTCATCAGATTTTGCAAAGTAAAGAGGACTGGTCTAAGTCATCCTTGAATCATACCCTTGCTGTTTCCTTGCTTGTCTAAGAATAGCACCTGTGCTACCTTCATTAACAATGATATAATGTCTCAGTCTAATCAGAGGACAATGGAGCTTCCAATGTTTAAATAGTATGTGAAATTCAGGAAATAGTAATTGTAACAACCAAATCAATTTAGAGAAACCATCACAACTTTTTAAAAGACAGAGGGCCAAGCTTTGTGCTGATCAAATGTCAAATTAAGTAAGATCATCCTTCTTAACAGAATGTGTTTTGGAAATACTTTCTTTCCACATTCTCTTGGTTGAGGAGCAGAGAGAGAGCATGTTGCCCATTGCTTGATTTCCTAAACTATTTAATAGTGTTGCTATGATTGTTGAAAAGTTGCTATCATCATCCTAAGAGTGACTTCATCTATAAGTGACTGAAGTATCATGAATAAAATGCTCTGGGGTTTTATTTTGCAAGTGCCTGTTTCACATGCAGCGTCACTCTCTGCAGAGAAGCAATCACTTCTAGGGTGCAGTGTGGCAGCTGTTTAATGAATACCCAGTAGCTGAGCCTCATGCACATTGTATCATAGGAATAGTACCTTCTGGAAAGATCCTCATAATCTATTACATCGTCTAGCTAGGAGTTCAGTGGTGCTAATATGTCATCTTATTTTGACATGCAGCCCCTAGCAGGAGACTATGGATGATCTCCTGTCAAAATCAAGAGCAAAATATTCACTTAAATTTATCAAAAGTAGATTTGGGCCTCTAATCAGGTTACAGTAATGAGTCAGGATGAGTCAGGATCTCCCTTCAAGATTTCAGGCCAGGCAGCAGCTTACACAATTGGAACAGCTTTTATCTTGTTTCTACATCTGCATATACGGTCAGTCTGCTGGAGCTGTGGTGGAGGGTGAGCTATGATTGGCACTGATCATTCCCACTTAGGAAGCCCTCCAAGTCTTTATTCTGCTTATAAAGACAAATGAAAATATCTTATCAAACACTGTTATCATTTTGTTCTACAGCATTAACTGGTTTTGCAGAAAATAATTTCCTAAAGGAACAGTTTTTATGATGACAGTGTGGTGTTACAGTGGTGCTAGCAAACAAATGAACAATACAATATGTTGATGCTTTATCAAATGGAAAACACTCTCATCAGAGTTAACATCAATTTACATGGTGTAGCCTGAGGGTGGGGATCTCTTCCAGGGCTTCCTGCTTACTTTCATGATTTTTTTTACCTGATATGTAAGAATCCTTTCATTTAAAGCACCAGAATGGATATTGAAATCTTCAATATAGCAGGTTCATCTGAAAGAATGAATGCCTCTTACAGACATAGTAAATACAAACACATAGCAATATATGTAAAAGAAACATCAATCTACAATAAGTGCACATGAAAACAAATTGGTATTCTACTCCCTTTCCTGATTGCAACGACATTAAACTCTTGGAAAATACCGCAGTGTTTTAAAACAGTAATTATACTAATTTAAATCTATGTTCATATTTCATTTGTTTGTACTCCTTGATATGGCAGATGTAAAGATAGAGCAGTCAGGACACTTTGTCAGACAAGACCAGGGCAATTCAATTAGCTGGGTTATGCTTCCATCCCATCATTAACTACAGCACTTGCCATACACTTAATGCAAACAGAAGTGCAAATTATCCCTGCTGTGATCTGCTAGTCTCCAGGAAAAAAGCACATTTCCCCAGGTTAGAAGCTCCTATGCAGCAAACAACCAGCTGTCCTGCAGAGGAGGACAGAAATAATCATTCCTGATACTATTGACTATTACAATAATTTACATGACAGGGGACAAAAAAAAAATTAGAGAGGAAGTTCAAGACTCTAAAACAAGCAACTTTTTTCACTGTTACCTAAAAAACAAACTCATGTTGAACTTGGTCTGCTAGAGTATTAGATAAATTCTCATTGGACAAACAATGGATTCATAAGCTTTCCCGGGTGAATTTGTTAATTATAAGCCTGGCCCTATGGACATGTGCCCTCAAACAGATCAAGGCTCGTGAAGCAGCATAATGCTGTGCAAACTTTACCTTTGAGCTGCAAAGGAGCTAAGTCACCTGCAAACAGCACATGAAGATACCACATAAATACCAGAGCAACCTCATGCTGTAAAGGAGCAAATGAAGAAAGCAACAATATAAGAAGCAAACAAAGCTGTGGGAAATTCAAGGTTAATTTCAAATGAAGAAGTGATACAGAAGCTTGGTTTCAGGAGTATGCCATATATTTTACAGCACTTTTGCACCAGTTTGGTTTGTTTTTTAGTAAATTATTTATAAACAGAAGATTCTGATAAGAAGGAAAGATATTTTTTCAATATGACACATACTTGTAATTTTTAATTTTTTTTTTTCCAATGCTGGAAGAACTTCACATAGAAATACAATCTCTGCTCAACAAATTTCAGTTTATGGCAGTAAATTACTCTTTATAAGCAATACAAGAATATTAAAATTTATCTCTAATTCTCTCTGTACAGTAAATGCTGAAGAAGACATTATAAAGGAAAGCCCAACCCCTTGAAAGCAGAGAAATGCTGTTTTTCTGTGTCACAGTTGAATAATAGTTGGACAGAAGAATGAATCTGGGGCTGGAAACCACAGTCTTAGTTTGAACTCAGCATTGCGTACAAAGCCCAAAAAATGAGCAGTGTCCAGACCTCCAGATTTTGGTCATCAGAGTAGTAATTGTTTTAATCTGTTTTTCTAAAATGTAATGGCTGAAAAACAAAATTAAGGAAAAGCCACTGGACAATAACATTCTGAAAATAAACTTCTACCAAGAAAATAAACTTTAGAATTATTTACCTGTTTAACAGAAAAATATATGCTTTATGTTAGGACTTTTTTTAGAAAATGTATTTCAAAGTTCTAGATAACAAAAATGCCATGAATCACAGCATTCTTTTCAAAATGTCACAAAATTCCTTTCAGATTTATTTCAATAAAATTGTAATTTAAAATTAATTTTAGTCTTTGAGCCACTTAGCCATATGAAATCCTATTCAAATAGCTAAATGTGCAGATAGGCTGCATATTTAAGTTGACCAGAAGAGCTGACCAGGCATTACTATAAAATCCTGCTCAAAACAGTTTGACTGGCCACCAGTGCCTCTCTCAGCCTCAGAAACATTGCTGATGAGAACCAAACAGATGGTCCCCCCAAACTAGCAATGTTTCCTTACATTCCTTACACCTCTCCAGCTTCCAAACTTCCTGTAACTGGCCTGATTTTTTCCCAGCCAAAAAGAACTTTCTTAAAAATTCAAACTACATTTGAGAACTGCTAAGAATTACTTTACAATATTTCCTCTTAGGCTGCAGCATAAATGACTACATTTCAATTACTTCCTTCCTCTGAATTAGATGGACTATTTGGCATTGGGGGAAAGTAAGTAATTTTTATTCAATGCAACTTTTAAATTTTGATGATACTATCAAATACTGCAATTTAGCACAATACAAAGAGGTCCTACTTTACTACGATAGACAGTTCTACCTTTTTCTTCCTTTCCCCCCTCCCCTTTATTACCAGCATATTTTCTCCTTTTTGTAAAACTATCCTCATGAGACCTTATTTTGCAAAGCATGGAGCAGAAAAGGCAAATAAGAGTGCTTCTGAACATTACATCTTAAAATGACAGAAAATAACTTAAATAAGAGTGGATGATATAATTGACCTGAGTGCCTACTTGTCATTTACACTAAAGTCCCAACAAAGCCAGGCAGCTCTGAGCACTGGGATCACATTCAATAATGGGAATCATGACAGAGTAATATATTTCACAGAAGTCTCATAGCAGTGTACTTTCCAGCTATATTATATGCCTATAATTTTAGATTCTTTGGTCCAGGATTCTACACCATTATGTTATGGGCTTTCTGTAGTAACTGTGCTTGATTTTTTAAGATTCCCTAGTAGCCGCTGACAAGAGGACAAAAGAAGATTTGAGATCTATAGTTAACATTTAAGCCTAATAGCTACAGTAATTGATTAGTTCTCCATGGACTTTTTTGGTCACTGAGGTGTGTACAGAGACTACAGGAGATTATTTTATTGTGTAATTTTCACAGCGCAGCAGGGTACCTTGACAATGGGCTGGATACCACCCTCCTGACAAAACACCACGGGGGAGGGATCCAAGTGAAGAAAACTCAGAGAGCAGAATCACTACATAACAAGCAGGGGGTAGGATTTTTTCCTTCCTGGGAAAGAAGCAAGATTTCTGGCCCCACAATTTGTAGATAAATCTGAGATCTCCTGGGGGACAGAGTCATTTTTGTTGGGAGTTACAGCTCACTTCAGCCCTAGAGGTATCAGAGGCCTTACCCAGTTCCTTGGCTACTGAGCTATTTAATAGCTAACATGTTGAAAAAGCTTCTTGAAACAGTTATATCGTGTACTGAGCCAGAATAGGGCCAGAGGGTTAAGCAGCAGATGCGTAAGAGCTGCAAAGCTGGTTTTTTTTTGGGGGGTGGGTGGACGTAAAGAAATTGAAAGTAGACATGGAGATGATGAAGCTTGATGGCTTAAGACATTCTGAAAATAATGTCTCCTCATTAGCCATAGATCAAGCTAGCATTGACCACAGCAACTATTACAAGCTCTTTTGAAACAGCTCAAAAGTGAGTTGGAGAGGCCTTTACTACAGCTAGAACACGAACTGGTGAATCCCTGTTGAGGAAACCAACAGCAGTGGGGGATGTGGAGATGGCTCATGCACTTGCATCTACCACAAACTAAACTCCAGCTATCAGTGCATTCTGTATCTGCCATCCAAGAGACTGCAACTTGTATTTTGGTATGAACTAGCAACAGTTGCTCAAATGCCTGTTTATACACTTGATCCTGGTCTCATTCATTTTCAGTTCAAGTGTTTTTTAGTAATATCTCAACTCACTCTCAGAAATCCAGACATGAGCCTGACTCTTCCAAACTCTAGGCCAAGTTTGCCTCGGTTGCTGGGTGTTGTATTTCAGGCACCTTGCATGGGCCTGACCTTCAGAAGGCAAATACTCAGAACTTTCAAAATACACAACACCCAAAGCACCCTCCAACTGGATTCATAAAAATGAAGGCACTCAGAAGTTGGTAGTTACTTTTGAAAATCTTAGACATAACTAGAGCAGACTGGTTGACAAGAAAAGCAGAAATCACTGGTAACCATAAAAAGATCCATGTGTTGCTGTGCTCAAGGTACTTACAGTGTAAACTTTACTCCCATTCATAGTGGCATAGTTAATGGCAAAAGGGTTTGCCCTTTATGTCCAGTAACCATATTTTACTCTATATCTCTAGAGAGCAGGAGTCTGTATAAGCAATGAGAGAGAGGGGAAAAGAGTTGATAGATTACCAGTTTTTCTCCTGGTGGTGAATTCAGCTGTCTGGAATCATGAATGTTAGTACAGGAGGAAACGAGATAATTATCTTTTGTCAAAACTGTGATATAACAAATGTTAATATAATCTCAAAGGGAGGTACAGTTCAGAATATCTTTTAAAAAGACAAAACATATCGTGAAACAAAGTTTGCTTTTAACTATGTATAAACAGTCTTTGATCAATCAACTGAATCCTTAGAAAGGGATGATATATCACAAAACACAACAAAACACCCCTACCACAGTTGGGTAAGTGCTTAAACTTTGCTCACAGAAAAGATGATAGCAGTTGGCAGGGAGACCCAACCAAATTATTAGAGCGGAAATTTTTTGTTTTTATATAAATTAGCACAGTTCTCTCCTTCTGAAAGCTGTAATCACTGCAGAGTAAAATGGATTGGTAGTGCTGCATTATAAATGCATCTGGCATCAGATAGAATTTTTTCCTGAGGGTTGTCATCAGAGTTCATGGCTTTTTGTTTCCTCTTCTGCATCCTCAGACAGACCTGTAAAGCAAAAAAGAGATGCTTAAAAATTTAGTGCAGTTGGCAACTACATGCACTATATTGTTGATTCTATCAGTTTGTGAAAGCCTTGGTTATAGCTGGAGGAAACAATTTATTACATGCAAAACACTTAGGATAAAAATGCTTAACTTGCAAATTCAAGTGCTCACAAGTTCAGAAAATAAAAAAAAAATACAATAAAGGCAATTTCACATCAGCTTTTCTATACGTATCATGGACGATAACAGTTCAAACTACAAAATCATGGACTACATTCGCACCAGAAAAAATGACAGAGAACAACTGGGCATATGATCTGAGACACAGTTATTCCAATTTACTACTTGCATTTATTCTGTCCCTTTTTGTGGGAAAAAAATGACAATACAAGTTGCAAAACAATAGAAAATTGAATGCATACACTCATTAACAAGGATATACTTAGATATATAGAAAGATAGATAGAAAGATAAGAAAGAGAGAAAGAGAGAGAGAGAGAGAGAGAGAGAGAGAGAGAGAAGAAAGAAAGAAAGAAAGAAAGAAAGAAAGAAAGAAAGAAAGAAAGAAAGAAAGAAAGAAAGAAAGAAAGAAAGAAAGAAAGAAAGAAAGAAAGAAAGAAAGAAAGAAAGAAAGAAAGAAAGAAAGAAAGAAAGAAAGAAAGAGTATAGATATATGACTATCAGCTTGGGCAAGAGGAAAATAGCCATACTCTTACATTGAAGGCAACTTCTGCTATAAGCCAAGAGAATGAGTTTCCCATATTTTTCAAATATTAGTTCAAGAGTTTAATCTATCTTGGATAGGATAATAATCTTAGCAATAATGAACCTGACAGAATTTGAAAAGGGGATAGGGACTCATAGAAAGTTGCTTCAAATATCTAGGAAGAAAGAAAACAGTGGATGATCACACAAATTTTTACACATACATACTTGAATGACTAAAATTAGAAGTTGTTATTCCACCCAGCAGCTTCTTACATATGCACTCTTAGTTTAGATTGAAAATTATTTAAATCCTTTTCTAATTAATTTAAGCAATCCAAATAAATTGACACTATCTCCAAATGATATATGACTAATAATAAAATAACACAGATTTTATTAGGTTTGTTTTGATATGCTTTTTTCCTTCTTATCTGAAGAAGGCTAAAATCCCTCTACATACAATGAAATGATCCAGTAGGTCAGCAGAATAAAAATGTGAGCATCCAATGTTCTAAACCAAAGCCACCAGTCTCCCGTCAGCCTAACTGCTTTTACAATCATGTTCACACAGAATTTAGCACCAACAAACTACATAAAATTAAATCCATGTGCTTTCATTTAGATCTGTGCAATTTCACATGATCAAAACAATCTAGATTTATTTTCCAGCTTTTATTTTACACTTCCAATGTTTTTGGTGCTTGGGGATTTTAGAATTTACAGTGGTTTTCGTGGGTGATGGTACTAAACTGAACAAATGTTAGCTCAAGCCTTGAGATAAAAAGACTAAAGCAGTAACATTTCGGCAACAGCTGGAAGCCCAAAGCCCTGAGGGTCTGAGAAGTTCCCCTTACTGATGTTGCCACTCTTTTTTTTAAGGACAATTAAAAGTCTCATGTTAAGAGCTGACTTGGGGTTCCAAAGGTCAGCCCTCGAATGGCCATTCCTTTGTTCAAAGCTCTCATCACGCAGCCCACGCTGGGATGCCAAAGGACCAGCAGCAGGTCCCATCTTGTTTCATCAGTGATCATGGGGAAGGAGGTAGGTAGCATGATAAGGAAACTTGTGGATTATAGGAAACCAAGATGTGGTACAAACATCGGGGAAGAGAAAGAAATATTGCTCTAGGAACAAGAGATTAACAAATATAAGGTAGAGGGTATGCCGCTTGAAATGCACCATGGAAATAACAAACTTTAACTTTTTCCACTATGCTACTTCTGCAGAGCTTTCCTCAGCAAGTATCTGTGTTTAAGTTGTGCACTGGCAGTGAAACACTCACCACATAGCTCAATGCAGTGTAGAAACCAGTGCAAAGCTACAGTTAACACTGTTCCTAACTACATAGCTTTGTTGAGCTGTTTGGAGATCTGCCTAAAAAAAGTACCTGAGAATATCTTGATTTCACACCATAGTCAATGAAAATAGTGCCAGAATTATGAAACTGGCTGCTGCATGCTCCTATAAAAACTGGACACACACAAAATCTGAATGAGAAACAGAAAAAAAGGAGCTTGGACTATGGTCAGCTCTTTGTACCCAAAAAGAATGGTTGCAGATTTACCAGAGACCAAGAATTTACCAACTCTGCATTGGTGTTGCACATTTAAGCCATGACACTGCCACTGCACAGTGCCCTCAGCCTCTTGACATTTGAGGACTGGCTGGCTACTGGACCTCTAAGAAGCATAACAAAACAGAAATTAAAGAAGGGAGGCTTACAAAAATATCTGGGGGAAAAAAAAAAAACTCTCAATGAAAAAAAAAACCTCTCAAAGCTATATCATAATGCATTTTTTTTTCCTTTGTTAGGCTGAAAACATGGCCTGTTAAAAATTAAAGTGTAATTATAAACTTACAAAAAAAATTCTTTGAGACAAAAAATAGTGCCCAGAGCCCAAGACACTGCCTTCAAAATCTGTTACTTCCCTGACATTAACTTCTTACAAGTAACCCTTGTGTCTATTTCTACAAATTGCTGTGCCAAAGTGAACCATGAATGGTTACTTTCACGAAAAGCCATGGATCCACTAAATCTAACACATTTACTGTAATTACTGGCTGGCAGAACTGAAGTCACAGAGAAGGATTTACCCTAGTTTCACACAAGTTTGCACAACAGCCCCGTAGGTTCCAGCTATAGGGAACCTGGAATACTTCTGCATGGATCAAAGAACTACTACATGAGTAACTGTGGGAGAGGTGAGCTGACAGGTGAGGCACAGACTGCAGCTATTTTTATTGTGCAACTCCAAAATGGGAGGCAATGCAGAATCAGGAAAATACTGCTTGCAATAACCAGCCTTCCCACCTCTACCCGGTATTTTTTCTGACATGCAATTTTTATTAGTCATCTAAGAGAACAACATAAATGTCACATTGATGTAACTGGCACATTCTACATTGTAGCTGATGAGATAATTAACATCAGAGAGGTATCTCATTAGCATATTCCAACAAGCTTAGGCAGATCCTAAAAAATACCAGGTATAAATATAAATTCTGAAGATTAAGGCTTCTTTACCTCATTTCATCAGGAAAAAAAAGCTTCCTTTCATCTTCATATCCCCCATTATGAAGTTCTCTCTGTTTTACAGAGCATCCAAAAATTCTATCATACCAACACTGGTCTGAGCACATACACTTAGAGAAATGTATATTGAAAGGTTTATGTCTCTGTTTATTAACACAGCTACAAACTGAGAAGCTGCTTTTGGAAATGATCATGATAAGTTTTAACTCAGCAGTAGGCAACTCCAAGCAGCTCAAAGAGCTTTTGGAGTTCAGTTTTCAAAACAGAGCCAGAATACATGATTATATTAATATCCTGATTTGTAACATGAGATGGAGGATATTTGACACCAAGAAAGTCACTTAAATCCCTCAAATGCCATGTATTTGTCAATTAGCACCCTCAAGAAAGCAGCTTCTATAAACAAAGACACAGAATACTTCAATCATGTTATTCACCTCTTCAAAAGCATGACTTAATACACACATATCATTGAGTCACAGAAAGTTCATTTGTAGATCAAAATGTACTTTTGAGGCTTGAAAACCAAGTTCAAAGAAAATCAGTTACAGTTACAGAAGCACCAAAGACAGCAGAAAACCCCCAACTTTCCTGGGATTATTATTCATGCAGTTAGAAGGAAAAAAAACCAAAAAACCCCAATGACACATTTAAAGGGAGAGATGATATTTAAGCGTGATGGCAGTAGGGAGGAGAAAGAATCATTTTCTGTAGTCATAAATTGTTCACACTCAGCATGATGCTGTAAGGTTTAAAGATGTTCAGGTTAAATAATTAGGCAATGGAAGAAACTACCCAGGGAGGTGGCTGAGTCAGGGATATGGGAAGTTTGCAGAGATAGGGCAGATGAAATCCTAGTGGGGATAGTGAAAAGGAAGATACACAGGTTTTGAATTGGATGACCTAAAGGATCTTCTCCAATCCTATCATTTATGCTGCTATGATTCATGCTGAGGAGAACATTTTGGACCCTTATGAATTACTGGCTGAGTTTCCTGGATACTATTGTACATTAGTCTACTCTAAAGCATGCATAAAACTAAGTCAAAGTTGGCTTTGAAGTGTTTGATCTACAATATCCAATACTTCCAGTCTCTTTTTCATACAGTGACTCAGAAAAGAGCTGTTATAACAAGACAAAAGTTATTTTGAGTTCAGATTAGGTTAGAAAAGGGAGGCACCCTGTTCTTCAGCTATTCCCACCTAAAAGAGGAAAAAACCCACCCCGTCTCATGGCCTAATGGTCAGTATTGCTATTTCTAGACCTGACATAAGACAGCTTTAGAACAAACTACAGCTTTAAAGTAACTGTTTTTCATAAAATTTTGGATCCAAAACTAAATGTTCCAAATGACCCAAGTTAATAGCTTTTTGCTTTTTTGTTAACAAAAGATGACAGATTTTTCCCAGCACCTTTAAGTCATATTTCTGAAAATCATAATTCTTCTTTCAAGAAGGCCCATCTATTCATTATTAATAATTTTCTTTTCATTAAAAACTACTTGAGGAAATGTATACCACTTCCTTTTTCTTAGTATTTAACCTTCATTCTGTAAGCACAATCCAAAGGGCTTTTCAAAAATTGAGGAAAGCACCAGTCTTGCTTATCAAACAGACACAGTTTAGTAAGAGTGCAAAATAGATTACTGTAAAATTAACAAACTACAAATTTTCCTGTACTGCTTTAATGGGAGAAACTGGACTTCATAGGTATTCTGTATCACTTTTAATGGGCTAATAAGCTGCGAGGAGCCCCAGCACTGTCTCCCCAAGTCACCAGTGAGTCACTGACCACTACACACATAATTTAAAAATGCTCAGATTTTTGTATCAGGAAGTGGAGTGATGGTAGCTGAATAAGTGGGAAGCATGGCTGACTCATTTATGAAAGAATTGTGTAAAACAAATAAATTTGTTTTTCATTTAGTGTGACTGAGAGAAAGGGCTTCATTCAGTGAACTTTGCTTTGTCCTAAGGGACCATATACATCACAGGGTGGATAATGTGAAACAATCATTTCCACCCCTGTAAATGTGCCCCCCACTAACTGCGACTAACGCGACAAATCCAACCTACATGAAGGTATCCCCTGCTACGTTTCTAAATGCCACAAAATAGCAGGGGTAGAAGGGGCAGCTCTGACCTTGGGGAAAGAGGAGGGTCTATTCCCACAAAACTCTCAAAAACCTTGCTAAAGTCTTCCTTTTGTCATTCTGATTTAATAGTGGCATGTAGTAGCCGTGTAACACAATGGAGTTAATAAGGAGGTAACAATGACAAAGGCAACATTTACCAAATGTTCACATAGGGTTTTTTAATTAAGTTTTAAACAACTTACAAAGTTTTTGAGCACTCATGCCTCTAGGCATTAGCCCTCAGTATGGTTTCTTTAGGGTTTTCTTCTGATTCGTATTTGGAAAATGCCCAAGACATATGAAATTATTCTCCTATAAAGTTTGAAAACCAGGAAAAACATCCAGTGGCATCACTAAAATTTCCCAAGGTTCACACCTGCTTCTTCTAATGACTCCAGTTACATACACATGTAAATATAAATACACACATACACACACTCCACATACACAGAGTTGGAATAAACACATTCTCTAAGAACTAAGGAGCTGTCAAACCACCAAATCCAGCTTTTATATATGTGTGTATAGATATATATATATATATATATATAGGAGATCAAGATGAATGAGATGCTAGTTAATTTGAAGCAATGTAGAGTTCTGTAAACAGGACTCTAATAACAGTGTTTTAAGTTCCTCTTAGGAACAACAACAAAAAAATCCAAAAATTATTACAAAGCAAACTGAGTATGCTTGTAGGATGACAACCTGTTTAAAAAACAGTCACCTACCTAAAATCATGTCAATGATCATTATTATATGAAGCATAATTTTGATGAAGCCAAAATTTTGGATGAAAAATACTCATTTTGCCCAAATATCTGACATCTCACAATCACCTACCAAATCCTGGACATTTTTCCTGGAAAGTTTGCAAAGGTTTTGAAAATTGATTGTTTTCATTTAGAGATGATCTCAAGAAGTCACAAATTACACATTTCAGCTGGAACTGATATTTCTTGCCCGGAAGTAAATCCTGCAAATGAGTTTGCTTTTCAGTAGCCAAACCTCCCTTCTTTCTCATTAGCTATCTGCCCTTGTCAGGGAGGTAAATTAATTCAGTGGCTTCTAAGTCAAATATGCACAATACAAATCTAAGACTTAAGTAATTATGGCCATACAAACACTGTTGCTTCAATTTATTCTTCATCATGCCTATATCTTCCCATTCACTGCAACCCACAATCCTATTAAGCTTTTCAGAAAAGTTGAGTCTAAGAATTTGCTTTCAGAAAAAAAACCACTTGCACCATGCACCTTGAGATTAAACAGACAATAATATATTAAAACCAGAGTCTTTTTTGTGTGGACATAGCTCTTGGCTTTTTCCTGGGGAGAAGCAATGCCATAGCAATCAGTCTTTTGCCTGCCTGATTCGTTGTGCTGTTGTATTGACTTCCCAGACAGACGACCAGTCAGCTGACTATTAACAAATCCTTTCTCTTCCATCACCATGACAGATAGGCAAAACTCCAGGGGTAGGGTAGCTTTAGGGCAAGATTTTCCACCATTTTCATATGAATAGCAGTGAATCCTGCGCCTGGAGACAATCACCCAGAGTCTGCCTGCAGGAAGATCTAAGAGCCTTCACCGATACCATATACATATATACTTATACATATATATATGCATATATAGACACACACACATACATATATCTATTACAGGTTGGCTGCAGCTCACAATTAATGTCTTGAAGACCTACAACCTCCAAACATTCCTCATCTACATAATGTCACTTGAGCTAATACTGAGCAAACTTTCAGCTGAGATTATTTTCATTTGAAATCTATAAATACAGGTCAAATAAAGACATAGGTCAATTTTCTGCTGAATTTATCAGAATTATTTGGTTAAAAATTAAATAACTACAGCATTTAAAAAATTTAAAAATCCTTTGAATCTTCATTTCACACTGAAGCATTGCAAATAAACTTCCTTGAATATATATATATATATATACATACATATTTAAAATAAGTTAGTTGATATGAAGTCTAAGTGAAATACTTCATTTGAGGAGAAAAAAAAGAAACCTGAATAAATCATTGGAGCTTGCCCCAAAAAAACAAATTGTCCAATCTTTTTTTTCTTCAAGCCAGAAACTTTTAAAAAACCCAAAACCAGCCAGCTATTCACAGACCTCTACTCTTATTAGTGTGTACCTGTAACTTAAGTCAAAAAAGTGCAGTTATTCTCTTAATATGCCTGATATCATTGTTAGAATGAAGCTTTCAACAAACTTATTTATGATACATCCATATAAAGTACAGGCAGCTTTAGCCAACACCATCTTTGGTAAAATATAGAATAAAAAGTCTACTAAGTTTATAGTGGGGGAAAAAACCTCACTTTTTTCTTGAATAAAGAGTCTGGTACAAACTTGCATTTAGAACCTGTGCTGTGCTTCTTGAATGAGTTTAACTTGTCGGGCCACAAAACTCAGTACATTATGTACTTTGTACATAAACATCAGTTTCTCCAGTAGAGATTTCCACCGTGTCCATTATAGCCCATGGCTTCTCAATAACAGAAAGATATAATCAAATAGAAGAAATTCAAAAAGAACAGCATAAATTGTGTGATTTTGTAGAAAACAAAAGAGAGGGAGAGAAACAAAATAGCTAAAGGCAGAGCAACATTAGGAATTGTTCAGTAAAACAGATATGAAAAAGGATCAAGAAGATGAAGTCAAGGAAAGGAATATTCAAAGCTGCTTTAATGTCATGTATTTTCCCTGGGGAAGTAGTGGAAGCCACATGGCTTATGACATTTGCAAATTAGTACCACAATGAAGACGAAAATCTGGTGGTCAGGGAGATGGTCAAGCTGATATAACAAGAGTTTTCCATTTCTAACTTCTATTATTGTACAACAGATCTGAGGTGCTACAAATTCCTAAGTGATGTGTAATATTCACAGAAACATCAGCTTTTGCTTACCATCAAGTATTCAGCAACTGAATACTCTTCAGTATGTTGCTCCTTGTTAAAATGGAACATTACAGTGCAAATGATAAAATCATATTCAAGATTTCCATGGATTCTTCTGGAAATAACATACAACAGGATTTTACCATTTGATGTCATTTTTCCTTTGGAGTCTTGTGGGAAAAAATACTTTGGTAGAGAAGTAGGTTTGAAGAAAAATGTGTTAATAAAAAAAAAAGCAAGAAAAACTACTTTTGTATAATACTTTCCAATCTTGAATTTCACACATTTTTTTTAAGCTACAGTATATGAGAAAAATGCTTTCAGGAGGTTTTTCCAGAATGCAATCTTTTGATAAGTCTCAGGGTTGGCTTAAAAGCAAAAGAACAAAATAAAAAGAGCCTGTACTAAAGTAAGAGATTAAATGTCTTACAAATGGACACTTAACTCCTTTCTATTGCTCACCAACATTCTGAATCTGTTTTTTCTCGTTGTTGTCTTGGGGTTTTTTGGTGCCATTGCCCCTTTTCATAAAATCTTATATTTGCAAATGCAAGGGGTGATTTTTGAGGGAGGGAGTGGCAGTGTGTAATAGAATCACAGAATAGGTGAAGTTGGAAGGGACCCACAAGGATCAAGTCCATCAACTCCAACTCCGGCATGAAAGCACTTTGTAGTTTTTATCTGAGATGTTTTCTAAACTGTCTTAATATCTCAATATAATAAAGACCTCCTTATATTCACTACTTTCCCACTGCTAATAGTCTTCTCTCACACAAATGGAAGTGAGTTACCTCCTGCTACACCCCTGAATATTTCCAGGCATATTTGGCTATATGGGAACTATATAATGGGAATTTCAGTACTCACAACAAAAGTAACTATAATGGGAATTTCAGTACTCACAACAAAAACAGTAAAGCTACTCAGATTTGATGATCCAATTAAGGATTCTTATAGCCCAAAGCTGAACAGCAACTAGAAAGTTCTGTGTCCTCCAACCTCACACCAATCAGAACCAGAAGGAGGGCAGCACTTTGTGGGACTGAGCCTTTTATCACCTCCAGAAAGAGAGTAGAAGCCAACACACCAGCATCTAAGGCTTGGAGTGATGAAAGTAACAGTTTTAAATGTATTATGGATTTTCTCATGGGCTCAGGAAGCAATAAAAACTAAGTACAGTCAGACTGCAGGAAACCAATATAGCTTTCATAATTTTTTGTGACTTTAGGGAAAACATGCTCAACTTTTATAGACAGCTAGTTCAGTATTACAAAATTTTCAGGAAATGTCACTGCTATGGGATTCCCACAACAAATGCAGGTTATGTTGAAATTACTGTTTTCTGCAAGGACACTGCTCAAAATAAATTCCTGTCATGTAAATGGTGTGAATTTACAATGCAACACAACTCCTTGATCACAGGCTTTTCACAGAACTGGATACAAAAGATGCTAGGAAAAGCAAGATTTCATTCTGGTGGTTATATAACATTGACTATTGATTAACACGGTAAGTGCCTGAATAAAGCTAAGAAAGCAAAGACAAACATGCTAAATCAAAAAACAATCCTTAAAGATCTAAGATTAAAAAATTCCAGAAAATACACTGAAGTGCAAGGAGAAGGAGACCTTTTGTTGTGCAGTGTTTCAATTTATCAGTCAGTGCAGTTCTTTCCAACTCTGGAGGAAGTTTAGAAAACATCAGTGGCTTGGCACATTTTAAAACAAAGTGCCGAATTCCAACATAGTTAAAGGGTATACCACAGATAGTTTAAAAAAAAATAAAAATCCTTGATTTAAGGTCAGGTACTGTAAACACTTACTGTGGTTTATGCATAAGTAATTCAACTGAACTTAAGGAGTCCTGTAGGAATTCTCACACATGTAAATGCATGCAGTCAAGCCTAATTTTCATACTATACAGTCTTTTAACCTGCCAACTAGTTTTCTCTTTTTAGTCTGATGAGTAGTATAACATTACCAATTAAATATTATTAATTAATGCAAACAGTGATCTCTCTTAAAGTATGAAATTCAGGTTTCCCTGATAACAAAATCAATTTAGTAACAATTTTTTCTTTTTTAATCTTTTATACTTTACTGTGCCCATGACTTGCAAGTAATGTTGATATGGGGTTTTTGTGGGAGGTTATAAGTCTAAGAAGAATCTGGTGACATCACCCAAGGAAATGCCTAAGTCCTATATTACATTTAACTCAATACAATTTTGTTTAAATCTTTTGAGACAGAACAGCATCTGTTTCCTAAGAAAGTGTTCTCAAAGGAGTCTCTGCTTTTACACATGGCAGTTCTGATCTCTCACTGCAGGAGAGCTTTACATCAAAGTTCACAAAAGCTCCAAAAGCTCCATTGGAGCCTCTCAAGGTGATAGTTTCAGCAAAATTATAGCAAGAGAAATGTTACTGAGAGACATTTTGTTACAGCAAAATTGAAATTCAAATACAGTAGATGAAGATTTATCAAAATGTAGACATATTCCTACTGTGCCTGCCCATTATCTGTTCTATGAGGACATTATAGTAAGCTGGATGTTATTGCTTCTCTCCCAGTGCATTTGCAGTTTACAAATTACAGGTCTTGTTGCTGCAACCAGGGATATTGTTTGGAAGAAACATTTTGAAAGGAGCTGTGAGTTAAGGTATAGACCAGTTTTGGTTTAATCCTTACTTGCAACAGTGAGAGCGTTTTGCAGCCTCTCATTCATGAAATCACACTAAACGAGAAAATAAACATCATCCTCACAGTATTTTCAGCTAAAGGTGCAAAGATATGAAATGACCTGAATGAAACAGGCCAGCAGAAATGCATGACTGAACGACTGAAAACCACTCATTCAAGCGTGAAGATAACAAGGTTAATCCATAGACGATGAACAAGGAAACAGCAAAACATATGAACAACAACATGTATCAAATTTTTAAATAAACTGTTTAAAGTAGCACCTACTCTTCTCTCATGCCTTTCAGAAGGCAATAAAACTGTTGAAGCACTGTTGAAATAGATCCCGGTATTAAAATCCAAATTCAATGGGTTGCTGTATGGACTACGCAGCAGCTCAAGACAGATGGCTCCTTTAGGCATGGTGGAATAGGCTTAACACAGCCATATCTTCTGCACCCACACAGGAGAAATCAAACTGTGCCATCAGCAATAGTATTTGCCTAAAAGATTCCATAGCTTTTACCAGCCTGAGTTCCTGTGCAGTAGCTCGGAAAAGGATTGCCAATCATTTTAACAAGTAACAGATTTAAAAAAGAATGAGCTGTTCTCATATTTATTACCATCATACATAAGATGACAAGCTAAATGACTTTATATTAGTAAATCTAAAGTGGATCATACTGAGATACCTATCTTCAGATATGCTGCAATACTGCTTCCCTTTCAAGCCAAGACTGTCTTAAATGACACCATAGAAATGCTCCTAATACTTTACCTTCTAAATCCCGGGATTTCCAGGATCAAAATGCCCTCTCCCTTTATTTTTTCTCTAAATCTCATCTAAAAATCCCTTTATCTGGCATATGATGCTATCTTCATCAGACAATACCCAGACCTGGCATACTTCAAGCCTCATCTGTTTTTCCAGGCTCCTCCAGGAAAGGCAAAAATATATGAGGAAGAAGATAAAGTCTGAATACAGTTTGAAATAAATCCCTCTCTCAGTGAGATCTTTTTGTATCATTTTGACACACTGAGCTCTTTATTGGACTCAATGACACACTGAGCTCAATGGCTGGACTTGATGATCTAAAAAGTCTTTTCCAACTCAGACGATTCTATGCTTCTATAATTCTATTATTATTGCAATCTACCTAAAACCTTGGGTGTAGACTATTATAAACAGGAATAAATAATTTTAATTAACTGACTGATGGAAATAATACAAGGCCCTGCCATATCTTTCTTAAAGGCCCTGGCTCATTTGTCCACAAAGCACATCATCTACTTTCTTAATCAATGGGTACTCAAATTCATGACAGGAACTGGCATTGGCCTTCAGGGTGGGAGCAAAAGTGACCCTCAAAGCTCAATGTGATTATGAGTCAACTGAAGTCATGAGTCAACAGCAGTCTGTTGCTGATTGACTCTGCCTCACCAGTAGGTGTTACTTCAGCCATTAATGCAGAGTGCTGTATGGCTGCAGGGATACGCATGCCTGCCAAGGTACATAAAAAACATCCAAACCAAACTAAAATCTGCCAGGTCCTGAAAATATCATGTAACACCCTGCCCTGTATCTACAACAGCATCCAAAGTAATGTTTGGGAGAGCTGACCACGACCACACCCATCCCTGTGTCTGCTTTGCAGCCAGAAGGCTTTTCATTGACGGCCGTTCCACTTAATCATTCAAAGCGATGCTTGGCCATTTGATTGCTGTGATTTAACACAGTAATAACAATAATCCAGACTATGCTTAAACCACTCATAGTACTTCCAAAACTGTTTATTAGCATTGGCTTCTGCTTTACTAGCTATTTTCAACACCCTTAATACTGAAGTTCCTCCTCTGGCACCTCCAAGAAGGCCAAGAGTATATGAAAAAGGCTGCCTTATTTTTTGTTTGACTGAGTAGTTGATAACTGCACTTAACTTCACAGTTTATTTATTTAACCTCAGCTCAAGCCATCTAAAATGCCCAGTGCATTTCAACTTCAGGTCCAAGACAGAACTGTATACAGAACACAGTCTCTTTCATTTCCCTCTTGAAATGAGATTCAATAGCTCCTCTTCAACCCATGAATCAACTGCAAGGCCCTAATTTAATAATCCCATCCTTTTTTTGCAATCACTGTCTGAAAATTCAGGCGCTCACACTCAACACCTCCAAGCAAAGCATCAGACACACCAGACTGAGGACTTCTGTCATGCTTTGACTAAATCCTGTCTTTGAGCTAGTTCTTTCCAACTGGTAGCTGAGACTCTTTGTGAAGACCTCCACAATGGGAAGCTCTCTACTGGCAGTTTGTTCTGTCATAGTCTTTCAGCACATGACACACTTTCCATGGACTGGAACGGCTTCTTTCTTAATGCATGAGTCTCATCCTTCTTCACAGAAGAATTCACAGGAACTGAATGCATAATTTAAGACTTGTACCCCAACAGAAGCTAACATTTTTTCAAGGAGCCATTAAGATTGGACAAAGAAAAGGGCATTTTCACTTAAAAGTAGGTTTTTTTCAATGGGCAAGTCACAAGAGCAATAGATAACAAAACAAAATTATTTTTTTGTTGAATATCTCACATGGGTTCTCTGAAAAACACCCTCTGTTTAAAATATGCACTAACATTTTTATCAAAATGTTTTTAAGAAACTTACACAACTTTTCTTGTCTATACAAACACAGTACATAAAAGGCAGAACTATGTATTCTTTCATCTATACACAATAAGAAAGAACAGCATTTCTCTGGGAGATCCAGTGCTTATAAAATCAGTGTAATTGAAAGAAGGTGGGATGCAGCACAAGGGTTTCTCTTCGCTCTAAGTGTACAGTTCAGCTCACTCAAATAATAAAAACTCTATGCATATTCAGTCTTATACTTCTCTTAAAGTGAGGCCCCTTGATTGTGCCAAATAACGTGTTGTCCAACTTGGACCAAACTGAGAACACTAAGCTCATTTTCCTAGTGAACTGTGCTGTACTTGTGTGATTTTTACATTACGAACAGACATGATCTATAAGAAAAAAGAAAACTTTCTAAAGTCAGCTTTCTTCAAATTCCTTAGATTACTGGTGAAAACTTAAAGGATAATATACTTGAGATTAAAACTGAAAAAGATTATTATCATGATGTAAATATACCTATATAGTCATATATCATTAGGTAATCATGTACATACTTATATTCACTCTGCCAAATTCTGCACCATCACCATTATTTATATTTGATCTGATAGCTGGAAGACACTCCTTGGAACCATTTTCTTTAAAACTGTAAACAGTAGATAGCATCATCTTTTACAGTCATTAAAGATTTACAAGTTGCTAACAAAACTTTTACCACATTCATTTCTTGCTAACTTAAAAGAAGGAAGAAGATAAAAGGACAACTTGCATCTCATTATATTGAATTGCAACAGTGAGAAAGAAAAACAAAGATGACAAAGCAGAGGTTTACATGGTAAATCTGCTGATTGTTGAACATATTGAGATAAAATAAGAGCCATAAATCAACTTGAAACACTTGGAAGTATTAAAAAGACCAGGTAACTTTCTAGTGTCTTTCATTCTTCCTACTTCAAGTTATCTATTTTCATAAAAAACTCCTACATTTGGCTCATGGCGGATATCAAACACTAAAATTAGGGGTGACTGTAAAAACAGCTTTTTTCCTTGAAATCTGACTTGCCAAGGAGCAAAACTGCCTTTGCAATGGCAGTTCTTCTGAGATCTGAATACAACACTGAAGTACTAAGAGGCCAGATCAACAAAATCAGAATTTTTTTAGGCTGACTTTCAGTACTGGTATTGGACATACATATATACACACACACGTACACACACATATATACAGACACACACACACATATGTGTGTGTGTGTGTGTATAAGTAAATACTTGGATCTATGCAGTCTGCAATTGCAACTCAATTCTGGAAATGGAATGCTTGCATTATGGAAAATGTTGGTATTTGCTATATCAAAACATGTAAATAAGGCAAATAAAGAACCTTTTTATTAAGTTTCAGATCGGCAATGCTACAAGTACAGAAATTAAAACCTCCTATGCTGATTCCTGTATCTGATTTTTTTGTCAGATTTACATACTTCCTCTCCCACAGTTTGCCCAGCTAAAGCCACCTAAGTTTCCTCTCATCTCACCTCACAGCAGCTTTCACATCTACTAATTTCTTCCCAAGCAAGAACCACAAATTAGGCTGCTTTTGAGGTAAGGCCATACTTATTCAAATTCATATTAAACCAAACTGCTGACCTAAAGTCATTATTGTTGAGCCTTCCCTCTAGTAATCTGAACTTCTCCTTTATACCCATCTGGCAACTTCTATGAAAACTCTATGAAATTATATATTTTTGAGACGTTTATCTCTCTTCATGAGAAACTGGCCATGAGGGTTGAACAAAGGTGAGGAGATAACACAAATCAACAGTCCTGGTTACATAAGGTTTCAAAACAGATTAAAAATTAAAGGTATTTTTGTTCAATACAAAACATCTGGATGGAAACCATTTTGAAATTATAATTTTGATATGTTCTAGCTCAATAAATACAAATGCCCCATTTCCATAAATCCAATTTCTTCATGTTAAATGAAAATATATGCACTTTGGACTTGGCTTCCTACAATCTACGTCTCAGAGATATTCCCTGAAGCTGTGTGAAAAAGTTTATGTAAATTAATTCACCACTAATTTCCATTCAGTGGGGAAAAAAAAGGTATTGATGATTTTCCCTAGGTAAAAGTAACTTTAAATGAGAAATTTTGGAGAACTAAAGAACCCTTCAAAATCAAAAGTCACACCATGACATTTAACTACATATATGACTTGGAAAATCGTCCATGAGGAAGCACTTCTAAGTTAGAGGCTGGTATTAAACTTAAAAAATAACCCTATGATTTTACCACCAGTCACACATTAAAGAGCAATCATAATTTAAAAAGCAGAGTCAAATCAATACTTCTAAAAATTCCTTCCTGACTGTAAATTTTCTGTAAAAGGATTGTACTGAAAGATGCATCGTTTGAAGAGAGGAAGAATCAACACCATTTTAGATGCCCAATTTTTACCCTCACATTTCTGCAGTACAGAGCATGGGGCTCACAAGCCCCATATGTATGAACAATACCTTGGCAGGATCAGACACCTCCATGCTCATGTACAAACCAAGTGCCAGCACTGGAGACCCCACATGTCCTGAGCACAGACAGCCCTGCAGCCCCCATGAGATGTGACCAGGAGAGCTGTAATCCCTCTGCTCACCCTTCTGGCCCTCAGCTGCTCTCAAGGCACAGAGAAGATTTCAAGGAAAAGCATGGAAACCAATTTTTGTGGGTTGCTGCCCACAGAATAAAGGAGAAAACAGGAATCTATGGGGCAAAAAATTTCCCAGTAAGGGTTTACAAAACAGGTGCTCATTTTCAAAAGGAAACAATGAGGTTTTGGGTTTTTTGATTTTTTTAAACATATAGCTCTGGATGAAGACTAAGTTGAAGTCCTCATCCTCAGAAGTGTAAGAATGATTTGCAGTTCTTTCAGCTGCTACCATACAACCCTACAGGTGCACCACCAAAGTGACACTTTAATGGATCAGTGGGGAAAGGACCATGTAGTTATGCATCTGGCACATGCACAGCAAACACAGAGCACCTCTGTGTCAGTGAAAAAGAAAACCTGCTGGAGGTAAACTGAGCAGAATTTGTCTATTTCAAAGGAATACTAGGTATTATTTAGCAGCCTTTAGAATGCTGCTGTTCACTGGGGCACACCACTTCAGGAAACAAAGCATGGTAACACAAAAACATATGCAAGCCACACTCACTTTTCACAGATTTTAAAGAACAAAAGGGCTTCAACTATGATGTTCTCAATACAACCATCTAGTTGGATGCCTCGAACAATAATGAATATAGAATTTCACCCAATAATTTACTCAACAAACCCTTAACTTCAAGTTGAGCTTTTTGAAGTAAAAATTTCAAGTGAAGAATGAATCACATCTGTAAGGAAGTTATTCCTCTCTGCCCAAAATTTTCCTTTATTTCTAGGTCCAATTTTTTCTTGCTTCTCCTTCCAGGCATGTACATATGCAATACATTGGCTCTGAAATCATTATCTGCTTTTGTTCATCTCTACTTTACATCAAACAAAACACAAGAGGAAGTAAAAAAATAGTTGTAATACACACATTACAGAGCACTTAACCTCATGCCTAGTGACATACAAACTACGAGATAGCGATCTGGAATATAACACACATTGTCTACTGGAATTGCCATTGCTTGGATAGTGAGCTCAATTTGCCAGTACTAGAAGGATTAAATCTAGGTAAAGCACATATCCGAGCAAATTATGCCCAACATGGACAGTTCCCTCATTTGTAGGGAGCACTTATGGAATAAAGGAGACAGAAATGACACTCACTACACTGTGCTTCTGCAGATTCAGTAGATTTTTCTCCACAGGATAAGTAATAGTCTGGTGGACTTCTCTCTCTTTTTTCCACAGTGTGTTTGAAAGCCAGATGACCTGGCTTATGCAAAAGGTTTTGCTTTAATAAGTCATTCTACAGCAAGATAATCTTCTTTATAAAATAACGGTACTTCTGTTTACCTAATTTGCTACTCTGCACATTGAAACTTTATACCAGAAGGTTCCCTGCTGATTAGGAAGGATGCTGGTGTTTTCCTCACTAGAAGGCACTGGCAGACATATTTCCCCAGAAGCCTTCAACTACTAGTTCCATAATAAAGTAAAAATGGTAGAATAAGCTTTTTGTTAAGAAAGATACACACTTTATCAATAAAGAAGAAATTAGGAAAGTCAGAGGAGCAACATGTGGCGAGATAAAGACTATATAGTGTGTCTAAAAATACCAATTGTATAGAATACCAGTGTCCTAAAAATACCATTTGAGCACATGAAGTAGGAAAACAAGTAGTATGGGAATACAGTTGCACCAAGCTGAATTGGTGGAAGAGGGAAGGGCAAGACCAGTTTTGAACCATGGTGATTCTCCATCACCTCTGATGGATGGCACTGACCAAAGACTGTGGCTGGCAGTGAAACCTTCAGCCAGGCTGAAGATTAAATGGCAGGCAGGGACATAGCAATGCAAGCTCCCTGTGGGACACTGGCTGAACTGAGGTAACAGAATTCACAGTATAAACATAACATTTCAGAAAAATATCATTTTACCATGTTCATCAACAAACCAAGAACAATACCAGGAACACAGTTACACCCACATCCACATCATCTTTTACCATAGCCTCAAATCCTCAAGTCATTCCTGGCAGCTGCTCCACAGAAGGAGCAGTAATTTAGATATACATAGATACTGGGACCAGGTCCCCCGCTTGGGTCACCCGGCTGAGAATCAACAGGCTACTGTTGCTTTGTTTCTAACCACTTCCTGACTACAGTTTGGCTATTTAGTCTTTCACCACCTGGTTTATATTTGATTTGCAAAAATAAAAATAAACAATATCCCTCAAGGAGCAACAAGAATACTGCCCAGTTTGCGGTTTGTGACCAGAGAAGCAAGGACTGGGGCCATACATTCTCTGGTACCTAGGCCACAGGTCAGACCAGTTGCCAGCTAAGCCAATATTTCTGCTTTGAAGCATCTGCTGAACTCTTGCAGACAATTAGAAAGATTTGTTCCATCACTGAAATAGAAAACCAAATTTAAGAACGGCTGTGTAAATAAACTAGAAGTTCATTCAAAACCTGGGACACAGAGGCCAGCTATTTCTGGAATATAAAGTAAATTTGGTTGGGAAAAATTCTTAAAGTTTGAAGATATCATTCTGCTTATTTTCTTCACTGTGAATGAATACATAGGAATAAAAATGGCTCCAAAATATCAAGATTAATATTATTTCAACTGTTTCTCTGTGGATAGAATGCAACTTTTTATTTTGTTGATGACCTTAAAAGTCACTTGCTGAATTAAAAAGCCGTGATTCCTATCTTTTCATGGTAAGTGCATGTTGTATTGCAAAGAATTGCATTTAGAACTGTAATATCATAAGCATTTTGTAAATAAACAAATCCATTGTAACATTTTATTAATCTCTCATATCTAATAATTTTAGTTTATCCACTTTTAATTAACTTGGGGATTACTTCTTCCTACAAAATTAAGTTTCAGCATTAAAGTAAACTCTAGAGTCCAAAAGCCTGCTTAAAGTTGCTCAGGTAACATGTTTGCTTAAAAATACAACTTGTCAATTAAGCAAAATGGAACAACAGCATTTTAAACTCTTTTTAGAACTTTAATTCACAAATGAGTTCAGAGTTACGCAAATCTAATTGGAACATGATTATGATTATGCTCCTTAGCAGTCTTTTAGCATGGTGATGAGAACCTGAAAGGAATCCAGTGGGCACTTATAATCTGTCTCCAGAAAGTACAGAGCAAGCATATTTTATCACCTTTGTAAGCTGGACTGATAATGCTCAGTCCTGGCAGGAAGGCAGTAGGAAGTAAGTCCTCCTAGTAAGTGGGAAGAGAAAGAAGTGCTTTTGTTGACCACCCCCTTATTTTCATATGCCCCAAAACAGCTACACATCTTGTTCCTTATCTACTGATTCCAATTCTTAATTAACCAATAGAAGGGAAAAAACCCAAAACTTCTCTGGCAATGACTACACTTATTTTCACACTGAAGTGCAGGGAAAAAGAAAATTTAAAAATCTGTTGACTTGCAATTGCAATGTTCACATGGTGCCACATGCCATGGCACTAAACCAGGGAAAAACTTAATCTATGCTTACATTTTAGCACACACATATTTCCATTTATTTCTGTGTCAGTACTCACAAGTTTAAAGTTAAGCATGATCCAATTTTTTAGAATAAACTGGGTAACTTCTGCTTTCCATTTCTCTCCTTGCCTTCTGTTTCTGCCTAAAATCAAACCCTTCTTTACCCTTAAGAATAAAAATAATCTTTCAAACATTACTTAAATAAAAGCACAGGAATGTTGTTAGCTCTCAATTGATGCTTCTTTCATAAATTCATGCAGTCCCATTTGCATTTTGGGTTTCCACAACATCCTGCAGGAAGGTGTACTGCAATTTACATGCCATGTAGAAGGGCGTTCCCTTTATTTTTTTGCAACCTTCTGCCCTAATTTTAGTATTTTGAGAGTTCAGAAGTTGTGGATGCCCCATAACTGGAAACATTCAAGGTCAGGCTGGACAGGGCTCTGAAAGCAAACTGATCTAATTGAACATGTCTGTCACTGTCATATTTTCTGGAAAAATCCCTTTGCCCAGGATTCTTCTCCTGGGAAGCTGAGAAGCCTCAGAGAAAACAGAAAACAATATTATTTCATTTGCTTCTCCTGTGTTTTGCTGCTTTGGAATGTGTTTGGAGCTTGTTTATCCAACAGGTGGTTGTTTCATTGGTTTCATGTGAATTGTTTTGATTTAATGGCCAACTACGGCCAAGCTGTGTCGGGGCTCTGGAAGGAGTCACAAGTTTTCATTATTATGTTTATAGCCTTCTGTAAGTATCCTTTCTGTATTCTTTAGTATAGTTTAGTATAGTACTCTTTAATATAATATAGTATCTTAAAATAATAAATTAGAATTCTAAGAACATGGCGTCAGATTCATCTTTCCTCCCTGCCACGGGGGACCCCGCAAATACAATACATGTCCTGACGTACTGCACACCATTCAAGCTTTTCTACTATGTCTCTATCATATCATTTACCTCCCTTCTATTCTAGAAAATGTTACCATGAAGCACCTTGGCTCTAGCTTAAATTTTGTCCTTTGAATCGGTCTCCTCCCCCTTCTTTGTCTTCCCTGTCCTCATGGAGCAGCATCTCCCCTCTCTGTTTTCTAAGAGATCCTGTAAGTGCCTTGGTAAGTCTATCAACTCTGCACACCAATTTCCTAACTCAAGTAGGAATTTGTCCCTTTTTGACTAAGTGGTTATAGCTGGGCAAACTATGTTTTTTCCCCCAGTCAGACTCTGTTCCAAAAAGATTTCCAGTCACGTACTCTTTCCTCCTGCAGCAGGCCCAAGAGGAGATAGCACAGGTACAGACAACACTTGTGTTTGTAAAAGGTCCTGTTGCTCTGAGCAGGTGAGAGACAGGAGATACCAAACTGGCTAGATTGCTTTCTTGCACCCTTCCAGACATTGTGCATCCAATCCTGCTCCTTAGATGCCAAATGCCTGCCAGCAGAATGTCCTCATTCATGACTGTCACAAGTACAAACAGGACTCACAAAATAAATGTATTCAAAACTAAACCTAATCCCCAAACTGTGACAGAAGCCATTTGAGTAATCCCTTATCTGTCAGAGCTGTACTCCACTTCCTCTCCACATTTCCCACCAAAAAGGGCAGAGATGAGCACTGCAGTTCAGTTGTGGGAAGCTGCTGGCATGGAAGGAAGCTCCAGCTGAGCCTATAATGGAAACCACCTGTGCCTTTGCTATGACAGAACAAAATTTCTCATTCTATTCCCCTATACTCCTTACAAGACAGGAGATTTTTAGTGCCATGCTAGAAAAGGAAAGACTATTGCAAAGGATAAATGCATATAAAGGAGGTTAAAAACAAAAGAGTACTCTATTCTTTATTTTTTTTATAGTGGGTACACTCAGCACCTCCATGGGTTAGTAAAACAAAAACATATAGTGCAAAATGTGATGGAAAACAAATAGAAAGTAAGAGTTATTGCAGCAATTTCCTTTTATCTCAAGATAATGTCATCATTGCAGACAATAGGAAAAAAATGTCCATCTGCTTTTAATAACCAATGTGTTGTTGGCCTATCAATGTCCCAATCTGGGTTACCAAAGCATGAACTTAGAGCTAAGCACAACTGGCACAAATCCCTTCACCCTTTCCCCATCTCAGCTATATTTTCCAGCTTGGATGTCATACAGAGCACATTGAAAGTTAAGATTCCTTGGAAAAATGCATTGTTTTGGGTCTCAGACTTTGTGGATTCAATGCATTTGCTCAGTTTTGAATCTAAAAGTAATATCAGTTACAAGAAAGAAGCAGATGAAAAAAGTGCTGCCACTCTACAACGGGTTACAGATGATATCCTCCTCTTTTTAAACCACTATCATAATACCAAGGCATGAAAGTAAGAGGGACCATGTTTATTTGGGGGGACAACATATTGAATAGAGCATCACAGCCCTATGAGCTAAGTCAGGCAGAGATCATTAGGCAAAGTTCATTTGAGGGGACCTATAAGCAAGCTCCTGGACCCTCAAAGTCATCAAAAAGATGGTGGAATGTAACCTACCACTAAGAAGGAAAAGTAACAGGCAAAGAGATATGCTGTCTAACAAGATTCACCCCGCAGTCTTAGTGGGATACAGTTCTTTCTCCACACTCTGTCCTGAACTGTTGTGGAGTGTTGCTATGTACTATTGAATACTTACCACATTCCACCCCAGGGGTGGCTCCATTTCAGTACTGGGTGAAGTGATCTTATTTAAACATTACTTAGCTCACAGGAGTGCTGTGAAACTTAATTAAATTAATGCCTGCAAAGTGCTTTGAGGTTCTCAGATGAAAGGTGCTACAGAAATCCAAAGTACTATTAGTGTTTCTAAGGATAGGTGAAGCAGTTTGAATAAACTAAAAACCTACATAAATCTTCCCTCAAAGTAAAAGCTTTTGGAGTATCGGTTAACCTGGTTTTTCATTTTGTTTTCATTTTTAAGACCTTTACAATTCCTAACTTCACTTGCAATTTAAACAACCACTTTAGAGCTACACAAGACAAAGCATACTAATACCTCATTCATTTTCAGCCTCAACTTTACCTCTGCTTAAAAAGGTGCACTCAGTATTTCAAACCTTATCACTGTTGAAGAAGATAGCCATCTTTTACCTGTGATCCATTATGCAGGCAACTTTCTTAGATACAAAATATCCAGGTCTTGACTCTTCAATAAGTTTATAGTTTTGCAATTAGCAATCAATTGCTACTGGAGAGTTAGCTCCAGTCTCTAAATGTTCTGAGTAACAATAACACGATGAAAGGAAAATGCAAGCCGTAACTACCATCGTCATCTACAGACAGGAGAAACAATAGTTTTCAGAGAAGAGAACAATAGCTTGGAGAGATGGGGCTTTCTCCTCAGCCTCCATGACTGCATTTGGAATAACACACTTTTTTGTATGTCCAAACTAGGACACTTAAGAGGTCCCAGTCCCAGTTTCCTTTCTAAAAAAAAAAAAAAAAAAACCAAACAAAAGGGTTCAAAATGTTATAATCAAAGGGCTCTTTTAACATGCAAACCGAGGCCAGCCATCTACATGGCACATAGCTGAAGACTATGTAAGAAATGAATTTCTAAAAAGCATAAACACAGAGCATTATTAAAGTCATGTCACGACATGTAAAACTCGTACTCAAACAGAAGGTAATTAAATCCCAGAAAACTCATGAGAATGCTTGTTCTCATGAAATTCTCATCTTACTTTCTGGGTCAAAACAATATGAATAAATATTCCAAACAGAAAACTGCAGAAATTGAGCTTTTAATTCTTTTGAGATTTGTCTGTCACCATTTATTTCCTTTGCAGGCTGGAAATAAGGGAAGGACTGCTGAAACTCTGTCACCTGCAAGAAAGTACTGAGGGATGTGGGTACATAAAATGATATGGCTACTCCACTTCAGTATGCTTTATTCAGTGCAGACCAAGAGGAATTTTTATTGATTCAGTGCACTTTGGGGGTTTGGCATCTAGTTACAGGTTGTATAACACTACTGTGAGAAACCATTTTTAACCTTGAGTATGCATGACTGCTTGTGACTACTTTTATGTTATGAGGTAACTACACAGGAACAGAGGAGGCTGTGGTCAAAAGGAAGGAAGTCCCAATCCCTGCCCTATATATATTCACTGTAATTGCCATCTGCATATGAAAATATGTGCTCAGTTTGAGTAAAACCACATAGAACATACGCATTCTCTTGAAAAAGCACAAGACCATCAGCACCAAGCAAGATAATAAAATGCACAGAATGTGCATTATATGACAGTGCAATTTGACAAGCAAATAAACACCCACCAGGCCAGAGACTGATCAAACTACAGAGTATTCTGCTCACTTGCAGCCACAGAAGTCAGATCTGGTGACTGCAGTAGAGTATACACAACAAAAATATGCCACAACTTCCATGGCAAACTCACCCTATCAGAGCCTGGCACATATTTTTTAACTTGTGTTGCCTACCACCATGGACCAGGAACCATTCACACACAGATTTCCATTCACCCAGAGCAAGAACCTGTCTAGGACATTCTCCTCACTTAAGTCCTCATATGTTCACTAGATATTTTCTTTCAAATACTTAGCCATTATTTTTCTGAAAACTGCAATAGTTGCTTCTCTGTTGCTTACTCTCTGGAAGCTCTACAATATTAATAACCATCTGTAAACAGTTATTAATATTGTATAGAGCTTTTAGAGAGAAGGCAACAGGGTACAATTCCTCCTCAATTCCTTTCACACATGGCACTTCAAGTCTTGTCTATATCTCGTTGTTCTCTGCCCCAGACTCCAGTTCAAAAAGTCTTTAAAGACCCACTGTTTCAATTCCCTTTAAAGTCACACACTTTTTAAGTGGAATCCTTCTTAATTCATTAAGATCCCCTTCTTTCCTGAAGAACTCAGATCTGGTTATTTGGCATACCTAAAATGCCCACATTACTGCATTATCCTAGCTGTCCTTTGCCCTGCTGTAACTTTTCTCTTTCAGTGTTTTTCCTTCTTTTAAAATAACATGCATTCCTTACACAGACCTAAAATTATTTCCTGCAGCTATTCCAGAATTTTTAAACAGTTATTTTTGCAGTTTAATATAAACAGTATTTATACAATGCCTTCTATCCAAAAAGCTTGAAGAACTTAACACTTTATGTTAAGTTTTACCATATCTCCGTGAACTGCCTCTTTATTTACAACTCGCTTCCCTCTGGGCAAGTAAGACTATATCCACATTACAGAACCAGGATCTAATGCAGCAGGGACCAGAAAACCCTATGGGCTGGCTTCACCCTTGGCTGAAGCTCATCTAAGTATGGGCTGCAGCCCAGAACGAAGGTCCACCCTTCCTCCTCCTCCCTCCTCTTGAGTCCCTGCAAAAAGGGCTCACACAGCCAAATCAGGCAACAGATGACACTGCTGAAAATAGATCTTGACTTTTGTCAGGTTGCTAATTGTCTCAGCTCAGCTGACCATCCCACCATGCACTGGTGGTGTCACCACAAGGCAGGGAATACACATGGCTGAGAGGCAAGCATAGCTCCTGCTCCTTTCAGCAGGAGCTTGAACTTAAATGATTCAGATGCCTGTAAAACTTCAGCCACAGCGTAGAGACAGGCAGATGGCTGCTCTAAGGAGTCATTAATACAAAATGGAGTACTTACCTCCTTTCTCTTACTCCAGCTGCTTGTTTCCATTTCTTCCTTGTGCTGGTGCTAAGACCCACCAGACTTAACAACTGAATTATCACATAACAGCAAGGAAAGCTAAAGCAATACAAATCACACAAACATTTATTTTCTGATGGTTTAGTGAATAAAGTGCTAGTACATGAGCAAGGCAGGAGCAGGAGAAAGAAAGGGGAACAAGCTCCTCTTTCCAGCGAGGAGAGATCCTGGACCAGCTTAGTCATCTCATGTAGCTCCACACTACAGGAAAAGGCCACAAGCTAGAGTGTTGAGAGAATTGACCAGAAATATGTACTGCCTTTTTAGTGCTGTATTTGCAAACACTTCAGGCTTTTATCTCAAATAGCCTTAAAGACCTTTTGTCCACTCATTGTTTGCCAGTATTTGCTGACTTCCTACTTTCTTTCTTAACCTCTTAGTTTTTAATTACTTACAATTCACCAATTAAGCTCTGCTGAGTATTAGCTGACTCTTACATTCCCAAGTTACCTAAACTCCGAATCACCCTATTCTCTATGTATAAATCCCCTTCATCTTCCTTTACTGTTTTATCTTTCACTCAATTTCTTCAAAATACCTCTCACAGTAAAACATTGTCTTCCTTTTAACTTCTTCACTAGAAGTGGAATTTACCCAGTTTTACTTTCTATTACAATCATGTCTTTCCTTAACAGAGCTCTGAATTTCCAGCCTTCCCCTTGGAGCTAGTTCTCAGAAGACTCAATTTGTTTTCTCTGCTATGAAGAAGGGCCACCTCTTTCCCAACCCAAAAATGGGCAGCAGTTGTGTTGTACACACCACAACAGAATTTCATCCCAAGAATAACACACACACAAGTCAATAGAAACCATACAGCTACTAAATGATGCATTTTTCATAACAAGAGGCTGTCAGTCTATAATGGTTACCTCAATTAAAAATGTGTGACAAGCATCACACCACAAGTAAGTTTTAAATTTAATTTCACCTTCTATCTGTTGGCTCTCCACCTTACATTTAGATCTAATTAGACTGTGTTAATAGACAGTGCTGAATGAAAAACCGTGTAAAAAGGGACAGAATAAGAGCTGAGCAATATCCTCAGTAGAAGGACTCGATCCCATGAGGTTCTCAATGCCCAGAAGTCCAATGCATTTAATGTGAGGGTACCAACTGAGCAGTAAATAAATATACTGCCTCAACAACATTATGCCACCACTGATCTGAACAAAGTTCGTATGCCAGGCTATATAGCACTGCTCCCATGAATCCCTAGAAACTCGATTTACAGGAATGCTTTTCCAGAAAACAGTAGATAATCTCTTGCCTACATGGCACAATCACTCACAGAAAAGCAGTTGTGAAAATCTCTCAGCATTGCTCCAGCTACAAGAATCTATGTTTGCCCTTAACTGTAAACTCTTGACCAGCCCTAAAGCATTAAGAAGAATGACACAATTGTGTAAAGATAGACACACAGGCTATTGCAGACCTCTTCAGAGAATAGGATGCACATTTCTTTAAAGCACGATAAGAAAGCCTTTTTTATTTTTAACACAAGGATGCAATGTGTTTTTTAACTTAAGGGCAGTTTAGGTTTCTGTGCTTTCCTACACAACTGTCATGCAAAGAACAAAACTCCAACTTACTGTCAGCTTAAGATGCCCCCCAAAACCAACTTTAATACATTACTACTAAGAGGACAAATTGGCCATTCTGTCAACAGAGAACACCAAGAAGTTGACTAGTCTCCTTACAAGATGGGCAAAGATGAAATGTGATGAATGTACAGCTGATGAAGGAAATGTATAGTGAAAACTCTTCAGGATGGTACTCAGTCTGCTAGCAGAGGGCTCTGCCTTGCCAGCTGCCAGAGCTCAAACAAAGCCTTTGATGAAATCACAACTACCCTTGTCTCAGTTTCACAAAAAAAAAAGGAGACTGTGGACAGTTTAATTATCACAGAACCATTACCATCAGCGGCAGTTTCATAATCTTGAAATGCTGCCATTCTCAAAAGCCATTTGCCTGAAAAAAATCCTTAAAACACAAGAGGCTGTCATACTGTCCAAACAATAGAGCAATTCTTATACAATCAGACGCCACAACTAATTATTCAAAACAAAAACACCCCCCCTATTTTTAAACAAGGGAACAAAGGATGTAAATTTTATCCAGAAATATTAGATTTTAAAAGGAGTAAAAATATCCAAAAACCAAAACAGATGAACACTCTAGACTTGCCTTTCTTTCATGCCTATACGTGCACAAAACTGATTCTGTGTTAAAGGAATGAGTACATATACTGTTCATGTTCCTAACAAACACAATAAAAAATAATAAGTAATAAAAGCAAACTGTAGGAGCTGTTTTGGTCACTTTCACTTAGATTTCAAAGGAACTGCCTGCTTCATTCACACTCTATCTTATTTGGGTTAATCAAACTGTATTTTATTTTTTCTTTGACACCTATAAAGATTGCTCTGATAAAGTGCCTATTAAGATAAGTGTTTCAATGTTCTTTTTTCTTACCATTAGTCACAATTTCCTAATGCTGATATTTTGCCAGGATGACAGAGGAAGCAGATACAAATGCAAGTGATTAGTATGTGTGCGAGTGCCTTGACACACAGTTTTGGTCACTTACTAATACAAACACTGAGCTGGCCTAAGGGCATCTTTGTGTCATTTTCCATTAATAGAAAAATATGAACCCTTTGTAGCAAGCTGCTACTAAGCATTATGTCCTTGACTTCTATTGAGTTAACTTTTCAAACATCTGATGTTTGTTATTCATTTTGTACAGCATTTGGACGTTCTAAAAACCTCAGTAATCAAAGCAATATGCGCATTGGAGAATGTTCTTTTTGTTAGTTTATACTGGTCATATATCAATCATCTGACTATACAGAGACTGGACGGAGTTCAGCTTTTTTTCTTTTTACAAGACAGATCAATATGTAACAATTATGTATGCAAATAGTACCCAAACACATGGGAAAAAAAACAACACAGACAGATGGCAAAATCCTCAGCCAGTTGAATTGAGTAGGGCCAGAATTACATTCCTAAAATTTTGGCTTAAGAAATCCTGCTTGAGAAAGTAAAAGGAATCCAAAATGCTGGAGTTTATGAAGAGGAGACTCAGAGACTGGAATAAAAACACACTGCCAAGATCGGAAGACAAGCTAGGAGCAGCTAGAGAGAACTGCTGCAGGAAAAGCACAAGTACAACTGAAAGTCTGAAAGGACAGTTTGAAAGCAATGACATGAGAGGAAGAAAATGGGTGATTCAGAGAGGAGACAGTAATTAATGTAGGCAAATAAAACCAGTGGTTGTCAATAGAGGAAACAAGAGAAGAGATGTACCTACTTTGCAGCCCAGTTCATTTGACATAAATGAGTGGAAGGAGAATGGTTATTGGTTGTCAGAAGGGGTCCCAGACTAGCAGGGGGCTTTTAGAAGTGCTATAAGCAGCCCAGTGGTGGGTTTAATCCAAGTCTGAAGTGGGTATACAGGCCAGACTTCTGACAGCCCTGTACTTGAAGATGAGGCTCCATTGCCAGGGGATTTCAGAGGTCTGCATGGAACATGTGGAAAATGGATGCAACAAAGGAAAGCAGAACCAGTCCAAGACTTGAAAACAATCAAGTGAATCAAGTGAATGGAACAGACTACTGAAGAAAAAAGGCTTGCACCTGGAGGCTGCAAACACCATAAGTAGCAGTTCCTGTTTCTAAGGTGGCTGATCTGCATTAAGACTCAAAGAAATCCTTTGGAAGAAATTCAAAAGGATTTCTGCTGCTACAGGAGGGCCCTGGCATTTGAGGTCACCTATGGTCCAAGAGAATATTTTTCTGGCTGACCTGAAACGAGAACAAGGCAGGAAAATTTTCTTTGCTTCATTCTTCTGACCTGGCTGCTTTTCCTGGAGTCCCTTAAAACAGTAGCAAAGATGCGTAAGGCAGCTTCTACAAAAATAAATCAGTGGGGATCCATGGAAATCAGGTATTGTAACCAAGATATGCCTTCCTTGATTTTAACTAGATGTTATCTAGCTTCATCAGAAGAGGAAAATTGCTTCTTCTTCTTTCTTCAGTGCCTGCTTTTCTTTTTTTCCCTAACAGAAAATGAACGTATAAAGTAATTTGGGAAAGGCATGCTGCACCACGTACATTATAGGACACATAACAGCCCATCAGAAACAACTCTGAAGATGGCTTTAGTTCACATCCACATCCCAGTAAGTTCTGCACAGCCAGCAATATGGGGAACTCAAAGCTCGCTTCAGTGGTGTCTCCTTCCACTGCCAGAGCAACTTTCAGCTCTGCTCCTAGCAAAACAACCATGTCTAGAGCAAAATGTTTTAAACTCTGTATAGACGTAAAGGCAGAGAGAAAAATAATCCCTTCACTTCCATGGAATCAGTTAAGGAAGGGATAAATTACAAAACAAATTCTAGATGTAACTAGAGTTGAAGTGAGGTGAATTAGTAAACCAGCAAGGTACTGCTGGCATCCTGTGAGACATTTCCATGAAGTCTAACTTCTTTTTTCCTCCTTAGGAGACACACAAAAAGGCTGTTTAAGCAGCGTGCAGAGCCCTAACTAACCATGTTCTGAACACAGTCAAACACTTGGGAGTCTCAGTGGCTGCCACTACACAAACAGAGAAAGCAGACTGGTGTGGCAAGAGATTGCTCATACGTGTAGCAAAGTAATTTGATCTAGCAGCCATTGCATCAATGTCACCTGCAAGGAGGTTTTTGGGACACTCTGCTTGGCAGTTTTGATTGGCCCAACACTGAAACAGAAAGCACAACAACATCTGCAGGCCTGGGTGTGTAACTTCCAAGAGGAGGTAAAATACAGTGCAGAGAATAGCTCAACAATCCTGATAACAGTGAATTTATTGGATGTAAAATAATACACCATAATATAGGTGAAATGTAATTTAGACCATCAGTCTTCTACAGAATTCATATATGTGTTGGTTGAACTTATAGACAGCAGGAAGAATGATTATTTGGAAAGATACCACATTAAACAACAGAACAAATGCATAAAAAAATATGCATCCTTTATTTGGGACTTGGCATAAAATTGAACGGAGGGAGAAACACCGCCATACATTGTTGACAGAACAGAAATGTATTTAACACTTCTTCGATCTTATATAAATAGTAAGCTTATTCTATGAAGATTTATGACACTAATTCCACTAGATTATTTATTTTAAATGAGGTATTTAAATCAATTCACAAATGGATTGTTCCACGCCAACTTGGATAGCTCACAGGCACTGTACAAGGATTTTAACATAGTAGCCCTTTTGGCAGGGGAGGGGAAATAGCCATGTTTTTCCTTCCCCACCAAAAAAGGCTTTTCTATTAGAAATATAAACTCAAATCCAGGGTGACAGCTCATCTTTCCCTAAATCTAGGCATGTTTTTTTTAAAAGCCTATGAAATTATAAAGAGTAAGGAATTATATACAAAATAAAAATATGACAGAAAGAGAAGCTTTCATCTCTCATGGAAGCAAAGACTGTTTTTGTTGATACATATGGAAAAAATTAGGCCCAATTATATGTTGTGCTTTGGCACTGTGGTTCCAACTTCACCACAGGCTTATTTTTTTCACAGATATACCATTACAGCCAATTCTACCCTTGAACATTTGAACTCAAACCTCGTAACACAGGCATTTTTGTTGCTAGATTACTTGTACCCTGGATGAAATGTTCTGTGTTACTGTTGTCCTATATTTAGAAGTTTAAAAAGGGTTATCTGTATAGACTTCAGAGAACATATACTTATAAAAATATAATAAGATTAAAACATCTTGTGAATAAAGCACACTTTATTGGAGGAGAATATCTTGGTTTATAAATTAGATTTTAGAGAGACTGAATGTGATGTGGTAAGAGACAGAATAATAGAGATCATCAGAGAGACAGAGGAAAAAATTAAAAAAGAAATCTGTATAAGTTTTAGACAGGACAGATAAGGAAGAGGAAGCCATGACAAAGACAAAACCGTAATAGTCAAGGGAATGACAGAAAGGACACAAAGGCTAAAAGTGACAAAAATCTGAGGTTTATGATAAAAATTTTTATTAAAATTGTATTAATCATCACTTAGGAAAGACAATAAAATAGGCATCTTCAATTTGTAATAAATAGTTAACTAAAGGCCTTGAAAACACAAATTTTTATTACAGTTTTGCAGCTCTTTTGGAAACAGTGATGAAATTTTCAAATCAAAAGAGTTTGAATAAGCACTAATCCAGTTACTCCATAAGTATCTCTGTGGCTAAGTCCTTATATAAGTTTACTGATATTTTACTATTTGAACAGAGAACACGGACACAGCTATGTTAAAATTCTGCATTAAGCATCTCTCTGCAATATCTGTGAAGATCATTAGTCATAGCTGGACTAAAGACACAAGCTTCCCAAAGATCACAGGCATAAGCAAACATGGCCTGGCTATCTATAACCTGGAAGAATAAAATGTCAGAGCAGGCAAGCCATCAGCCATCTATCTGTGGTATTTCCTAAATGCCTAATATAGCTCGATATACAGTGTCACCTAACTGAAATACTATAACAATAATTGGTTCTTCCTGTACTTAGACAAGAATGAACATTATGCACAGAAAATGGAGAGGGACATAAAGGACAAGGAAGAAATATTAAATGGAAACCTAATGCATATAGTGCATACTAATAAATTGAGCTATTGTGACTTGCAGAGGAGGACACCAAAGTTTTCCCCTATGTAGCAAAGGCTGCTGCAGAACCAGGAAAGAATTCTTCTCAAATGGATTAATTTCTATAACAACTACATGAATACTACAGAAAAAAAATCCTGCAGATTCAGATGTTTAAATTAAATCTTAAAATGACAAAACCTCTCCAAGAATCAGACAATTATATATCCCAAATAAAGTTTACTCAGTTTCCTCGTGAGTTTCCTCAATTTAGAAACAGCGGAAGAAAAACTGAAAGCGACTAAATGTATCCAGCATTTACCCAGTATTTGGAAAGACAGGGGTTTCTAAAGTGTTTTTCTGATGCTTGTTTAGGACATGTAATTTATTTTCTTAAAAATTATTACTGTCCACAAACATCAACAAAAGAAAACATCCATATTATTAAATATAATGTGAACTCAATTGGTTTGTTTGAAATTAACTCCAGCCATCTTGAAAATACCAAAGATACTTTTGTGAATACTGTGCCCCTTCCAGTCTTTCATGGGAAAATACACCTACTGTTGATATCTGCAATCTTGACAGTATGGATAATCACATTCTGATAAGATCATGTTGTCTGGGCATTGCAAAATTACATAGTTCTGTAGTCTGCTACAGGTTTTCCATTACATGCACAAAGTAAGCTGCAAATTCTGAAGCAAGTCAGGTCTCAGGCTGATGTCACTTCTCCTCCATATTATTCAAGTAAAATTTGTAACTAAAACCCAGAGTTTGATAAATAGACTTGAATACGAACTTTTTAAGATTTTAGAACCGATGTTTAAAAACCAGCAGAATAAGTAGGACATTAACACAAAAAACCCAAAACCAAACAAACAAAAAAAAACCCCACCACAAATATATGGTCTCTTAATATATCGATTGTTTATTTCCTATATTCCAATTTTTCATCTCCCAAAAACTCTATTAAGGAGTTTATGCTTTTATAGAATTTTACTATCCTAAATTAGGAATAAAAAAATTATAATGAAGAAAAAACATTATTAAGAAAAAATTATTTATGTAACTTGTTATTATATATTTGATCTGGCACACCAAATTGAAAAAACATCAACTATTATTTTTATCTTTTATCTCCAACATTATTGGTTCTTCTTCAAAACTTATAGCAGTAAATCATAAATATTTTTGTAGAACTATTTTTTCACCAACTAAAAATCGGAGAGTATAATCAAAAGTTATTAAATTAAATCAGTAATGCATCCTTTACAGGTGTATACTCACATTAGAGCAGCCCCATTCTCTTACAGCACTGATTATTGATTCAGTGGTATTTGAAAAAAAATGACACCATTTTACATTTTATATTTCCTGGAAAGTTTCCTAGGATGGCTTCTCACGAACAACGCTGCATTTAGTAAGAGACCAAACTTTCTCACAGTAGTCTTACAATGCCTCACAGTGAGAATGATGCTGAGATTGGAGAAGCCTGAGACGGTCAATCTACACAGTGCTATGGAATACCAGGTATATTTAAGAGTGGTAAGTGTAACACAATGGCTGTGGGAGTAGCGTAACTCTCTCCACATGCCACTTCCACTTCTGGAGAAAAATGCTGTGGGCTCTTTTCAACAAAATCTTCCTATTCTGTTCACATGATGAAGCTAAGCCCCAAAGAAACCTCACGTTACTGCCACAGAAGTGAGGCAGTGATCCACTGGCTGGATTAACCTCATGCATCTGGGTTCATTCTGGGAAGTGATTAAGCAAAAAAAGTTTGAAGACAAATGCATTAAATAACATTTGTTACAGCTTGTATATTTTTAGCACCCTGGTGGCACACTCTACCATCATCCTAATTCCAAAAAGAGACCCTTCGCAAGGGCAGTTTTGGTTTACATGCTTTATTTCTCAATCTTAAATAAATCCACTCTCACTTTCCTAATCATCCCTCTATACACAAGCACTCTGGAAATAATTCACTGCAATCCTTTTCCTTTCCTCTGTCTCCACAGAGAATTATACAGGCTACAGTTTTAAAGGAAATACAGTTTACGAGTCAAAAAGACTGTTTGGGGAAATACAAAGTAGATGACAGATGTGTAATACAATATGGAACTTGCATATGTGTATGTAGGGGCATACAGGTTAAATTATTGCCTGATGAATTTCCCATGACAGCGAAATATAGGCAGTCATTCTGACCTTTTAAAAGTTGTTCATTGGTGCTCTGGTGCTGAAAAACAATCATTAAAAATTATTTTGTGTAGTAAACAGATGGCTCACCTTTGCAAAGGAGATCTCAGATGTTCTGTATAATGACTCCTATATTTCCTTACATCCCATCATAAGACAAGGAAAAAAGAGAAATAGCTGTAGTAGCCCTAACTCTGAGTAGGCTCTTGCTGTCAACCTTTTGGGTTTAGAACAGGTACACGCAATTTATGACAGATATTAGAAGAATGATTTTGAACACTACAGAGAAGCAAAGAGATCTATACTGCTCATGTACATTAGGTCACCTAAATCTCTGTTAAGGCAGTGAAAGGCAATCGAAGAAAGTAATAAATTTTTATTGGACACATCTTTTGGGAGTTTTGCCCAAGTAACATTCCTTCTTTTCAGCCTGAGCAGGAAGCCAAAATACAGCATCCTTAGGGTATTTCTACTACAAAGAGAAAACTAAGAAAAAGTTGCATGTTTCTTTGAAGCAAATTCTCACAAATGCTATTATTTGCCTTTCACCCCAGATTCAGCCTCATCTTAGCTCAGTCTTTGCTTTTTCTGAGGCTCAGTTTTCATAACTGTGTGTCTACAATTCTCCGCAGATTTGGTTTGTTTGTCTTCCATATATTTCCACAGAGAGAGGGAAGGCTTATTTGGAACTTTAATGGGTACCTCTGTGAAGATGTGGCCCCCAAAAACAAGCTACAGGCCTGCTCCTGGATCTCCGGGCTCTTTGGGTCTGCTGGCTTGTGCCACCACATTGCCACTGCTGGTGCCAGCAATGCTGGAGTAAAGTTTCCTGTGCTGAAGGCATGTTCATTCACTTGCTTAGACATGGAAGTGTGTAGGCAATAGTCAGTAGGACTCCTGAGTCCACACATGTTTTGCTAAGAGTTAATATTAAGTGGCAAAATATCTCTGTATCTTGGCAGGAAACAACTTTCACCTCTCACCTCCCAGCTGACCCCACGGAAGTTTTACTTCTTCTTTTGCTAAATTAAGTCTTACGTTGCAATATAATAGCAGTACCACAAAAACAAAGAAACAAACAAGCAAACAAAACCAAACAAAAAAAATCAAAACAGAAAAACCCACCAAAGTCAAGATTAGGATTTAAGTTTTTGATTTGGATCAGAAAAACACTGTTGAAGAGCTGCTCTAAGATGTAAGATTTTAAGGCGAAATCAAGAGATTTAGAATTATCTTACATGTACAAAAAAGTTAAATTGGATGCTTGCCATTCACACAACTACAAAATGCAGCACCTGGTGTCAAGCAAATGATGTCCATAGTTTGGACTGCAATTAACCACAGACAGCTTCACAGCCCAGCACTGGAAGATACTTTTTGTCTTTGAGATGCTCACTGAAGCTCAGACACTCTCATAAGAAACATTTGTAAATACTGCAGCAGTTTTCAGCAACTACCCAAATACTCTAATTTCACTGAAATGTGCTGAAATCTGAATCTATCAAGAAGGATGTTTGGGGAATTTTCAAGGGGTGTGTGTTACAGACTGCGTATACCTTATTTTGAAATTAATGTTAATTTACCTTTGATGTCTGGTATCGGTAATTGGTTTTTCCAGATTCTGTGTAATTAATGTACTTGCATCTCTACACACACTATTTTGATCATGGATTACTACGTCTTTGAAGTAGAAAAACTCCCTTTTTTAAGCTAACACTACCCCTTTAGTATGGCTCTGGTACAAGACTACTTAACTAATCATTTCATTTTAATGATGTAATGAAAATACCACAAGGCTGTCCTTACAGTCCTAATTACTACTAAAGGGATCTATGAGGACACTTTAGAATATATTCATCCTGTACTCCATATACCATAAATTCAATTAGCAAGCTATATGTTAATACTTTGATTAATATACTTCAGAGAAATTAATTCTTCATTAGTGACAGGTATACTAAATACTTCATTCCTGTTTGTACCACTTGCCCTCCTAATTATGATTTATACCAGGGATTAACTTAAAGACTTTGAAGTAATGTAAGATTACTGTTGAGTAGCAAATACAAGCAAGATTTAACAGTACATATATTTATCATTCTCAGGAAGTTAATATGAACAAGTCTATCTATCTAAAATAAAAACATAGTTTTCTTTTCCAGACAGCAATCATCCAAGCTAGAGGCAACAGCAGAATTTTAACCTTGATTTTTTTTTGATTTCTTGCTTTATTATCCCAGCTTATGTATTTTCCTGTGAATTACATACCTCATGTCTCCATGGTTTTTTGGACTTAAGTTGTACTTAATTTTAAAAGGCTCCACACAAAAGGACAAGTTTAAACATTCTAAATCATTAAATTAAATCCATAGGAATTTCTGAAGCAATTAAAAAAAAAAACGGCCCCAAATATGGGGTTTTATAGACTTGGACTAAGTTCTTCTCTGTAGAATTAAGATAATTCTTAACATAATTGTCTTCCTCCCAGATTTTCTCATTTTCTCTTTCCAGGAGGAAAGAATATGCTGTTAAAAATGAGCAGGTTGATTATTAACTATAATATTCAAGATCAACATTAACAACTACATTATTCAAGACTGGCATTCTTAAAGTAGATTTGCCTTTTCTGAGTCTTTTTTCAACCTGTCAAGAAAAGAAACCATTTCACTGCAAATGTATAAAAGCTGCATTATTTCACTGTCCACCAGCACAGATTTCTTTTTCTCTTACATTCTATTTATAAATGAAAACAGATGAACTCAATAAAACATAAGTCCACAGAATTATGACTTCCTTTATTCTAGTGGTAAAGAAGTTATACATAATTGGCTCATAATTTTATCCAGTGGTTGAAACTTTTTCTTGAAACCAAAAAAGGAACCACTCTTTAAAAACCTGATGGTTTCATTTCAGTGCAATCCATCCTATTTTCTGATGCTAGTGAACATGGGTTGACTAAAGAGCACCCACCTACTATATGGCTTGATACTCAGGAAAGTGGCTCTATTTCAGTCTCAAACCTGAAGTCCACACCATCATAGCGGACCAAGACAACTATTAGCTTATCGATAAGTAAGACAAGGTGGCCAAAGAAGATGGAGGCCAAATTCCCCTTTCACATCAATGTTATCAGGGAATTGAATCCCATTCAACAGAAAGAACTTTGCCCTCTGTTATGCAAATCCAGTATTAATAAACAAATCACTCTATACACTTCATTGTTTTATGTCAAGTTTTATTTCAGGTGTACACTAGAGCTTAACATTTTGGTTTCCTGCCAACACTCCGCAAAAACTGCTTTGTATTTTCCTTTTGTTACTTCTGGGTAAAACAATCAATTACCAAATCTTTACATGCTTCATGAGTAGGTAATAAATGCCAATTCTAAAAAGTGACTGACACAAATATATGGCAATGTACTGTATTTTGAAGACCCTAATAAAGTAAAAGTAAACATGAAAGGTCCTCCACACTAGCTCCAGAAGACAGGCCAGATCTTCAGGTCACATAAAATCAGCCAAAGTCCATTGACTTCAGTAGAACAGCACAACAGCACTGATTTTCACATAGAATGTGTTTCTGGGGTTCTAGAAAAGGCACTATTTCTTTCAAAGCACGAGAACACTATAATGCAAAGCCACTAATAATGTTAATGTTTCATTTGTTACCTGCTTTAGTTTTATCTAGCAGTTGACTTCATTATACAGAGGAATGGGGGGGCAGGGGGGAGGAGGAGGGAGAGTAGGATTCAGCTTACCTAATGGTAATCATGCAAAAATTAGGCATCTACTCCAATAGAATAAAAGACTCTCCTTTGACAGATAATAGAGAAAGGAATTCACAACCACAGAGTAATCAATTTCTTTAGTAAGACATCCATCTTAGAGCAGGATGATGTTTCACCCACTCCTACTTTCCTGCATAGTCTACAGCCTAAGCAGCGAGCACTGATCACATATCTGACTTTGATACTGTAATTGTGAAAAGTTGCTGATTTGGTTATTTCATTTTTCTTTTTCTTAGCATACCTGATGCTGAAACACATATTAAGCATAGTGCAGAATGTACATATTAGCTACTACATTATGAAATAACAATTATCAGAAATTCAGGGTTTTTTAACTTATGTGGAACTGTATGAGTTGCAAATAGACGATGTGTAGCACTGGTTTTTTTTCAACAAATCAGTGAAGATAAGTTCCTTTAAAATCACAAAGAAGTATTGTTTCCATCTAGAACTACAACATACTTAAATCATACAGCCACCTTGAAAAAATAAAATGGGAAGAGGTTATAAATTACAATCCAGTCATTAGCTCAAAGTTCTTTCCATCACAAGATCATACAGAATCATTTTTCCCTTTTTAATCTCTCCCACCATTCAAAAGAAATAAGTTTTGGAAAATTTTAATGCTATGAATACAATTGTGTGGATATATACGGAAATTCTAATTTTCAAGTCACTTAGGTCACTCAGCCAAAGACACACTGTTTTATAATGCACACCTTGTTGTGTGCTGTGACTTGCACAAAAATATCATTCATACAAAGTTTGTAATAACATACTTTTAGCATTATGATAATAAACATTGTTAACAAATGTTCTATAGTTGGCAAGAACAGTACTCCACCTTACACTAAGCTATTAGTCTTGCAGAATAAAGTTTCACTTCTAATAATTCTAAATCCAGATTTTAGATATGTTTTTGTGAAACTACTTGGAAATAAAAATGACCAGAGAAGCAGAAAAGAGAAACACAAAATGAAGAAAAGTGGCATTAAAAATCAGAAATAGTATGTTACAGATCAAATTAAGATTAGAAGTCATCAAGAAGTTTTCAATAGACTTTTTAAACTTGAAAATGTAAATTTTATCAGTTCAAAAAACAAGGATTACAAAAATGCCTCCAGGCAGAAGATACACTTCAAAAAGGAGAGTCTTCAGGTCAAGAGCTGAATTCCATTATTTCTCCAGCTACCTGGACATTCCCTGCCTATCAATATATTGGCTCCTTGGAGGTGGTTGACTCATTCTATGCAACATTTTTGATAATTGAAATTCACTGGAGATGAGAAGTCAAAAATCTCTATTTCCTAAAAGAACTCAATGGCACAAACCCTCATTGCGGTCTTTCCCTCTCATTGATACTTTATTTAAAATGAAACAATTTTAACAGAAGAGACTGAAAAAATATCAGTTCAAAATTATCAGCATAGCTAATGGTACAAACACATTCATCTGATTAAGAGAGCTATGGTCATACCTCTGGTCAGTGAATAAATATCAACTATCAAAACACACCCACAGGCACAATTCAATTTGATTTTTCTCACTAATGTTCCTTTGAAACTAAAGCCATCTAAAAGTAAACTGAAAAGAACAAATAGCACTACAGAGTCTACTGAAGGCATTTCATTAAGGAGGTATACCTGGCTTTTGCACAGGTGAACCAGTCCTGACCCCTAACTTCTGCCCTTGGTGGGCAAGCTCCAGCCTGGCCACCTGAACTGGCTCCATTTCATTGGTATCCTCCCCTTCCCAGAAGTCCCAGACTGAATGCAGTACCTACATGTGGCCAAGTGTACCCAACAGGTGTCAAGAGGAAGGGGAAAAATATGGTCTCTCAGCCTATGTGCTGTGTTCCTGCCCATCAGGGGCTTGTTGCTGTTCTCCATCTCTGCCAGGACATGCTGGGGACTCTGCTCCTCAATCTGTCCAACCTCTGCAGGCCCTTCTTACCCACTGGTCCCAGCCAGCCCCTCCTGAGTATCACTGTAAGGGGTTAATTCTTCCTGCTGCAGCACCTCACAGTATCCTCGGTGAATTTACTAACGTTCCTATTGTCCTTTTCCTCCAGCCTGCCAGGACCATCCTGAGTGGCAGCCCTGACCTTCAGGGCCTCAGCTGCTCAACCCAATTTCGTGTAGTGCACACCTGATGAGAGTACACTATTCTCCTCCTCCTGATGGATGATAGAGATGTTCTATCGCATTAAGTCACAAACAAATCTCACTTGTGACTGACCTCCAGGCTGAGCATGACTCACTACATCTCTTTCAGCAGTTTTTTGCTTACCTACTTCTCCCCCCATTCTAGGCTGCAAAGCCCCAACTTGGATACCCCTTCTTTTTGGGTGGTTATAGTACAGAGCTATGTTCTCATGTCATATCTTCTGTTTTATTCTTCAAAACTCCCCAATTACAAATGGTAAAAAAAGGAGACCTAAGACACAGAAGCCAAAGCTTCTTTAAGGAATTTATCTAGCTACTGAGCTATACATCATAATTTATACTCCAAAATATCATCTATCATTTGGACAATTAATTATTTTAGAGTATTCCTTCAATTTTGCTAAATATTGCCATAGGAATTAAGAAAATCATTGCCATAGGAATTAGGTACATACAGTTCCTAGTTTCTTCCCAGCCCAGCTTGGTTACTAAGACTGCCACACTAGCAGCAGCACCACTTGGTTCAGCAGATTTAGGCTTTATACCTCCAATACATAGACAAGAGTCTCTCGTGGTATTTAAATTCAGGTTGCATTATAACAAGTTGTGCATCTGTCTTGTCAGAGATTTTGTCAAAAAATGTTTACTATTTAGATCATTATTTCTTTTCAGTTTGAATGACTTGCAAATCTTCTTTCTCAGCAAAACTATGGTATCAGCACCATGCAAACAAAGCAGCTAAACAGATTTGCAGTAAATGTCCCATTTAAGGGTCAACTTTCAGTTTGCTAAGAACTCCAAAGAGTAACATAACATATAGTATGTAGTTTTCAACAAGAGCCTTCTATTCCCAACCCCCAATTTCTCTGAGCCCTTGGAAGGCTATCCAATTTAATGGTTACATCAGGAATCTTAATCCCTCCTGACTTGACTTTAAGCGCTCTTCTGATCAGATAATCCAGACTGCATGAAGTTCCATTTGTTTTCTTTGTTTACAAGAAATATCTTCACAACAGTAGAAAGTATGTTCTCATTAACTACAAAAAATGGAGTCCATGAAATAAAATATGAGATGCACTGAAAGAACAACTTTTGTTTTCAGTTATATACAAGGAAACACTTAAATTGGGATATATGAGCCATCTTGGAAAAGTTAAGGTTATGAAAGAACTGACACTTTGTTCCTGCAGCAAACTCAGGCAGACATAGCCCAGGACTACAACTGCTAGTTGATCCAGTTCTTTTTGGGAGCGTAGCTTCAACCTTTTTGGTGAGCCATATTAAAAATTTTGCACAAAGATAATATGACCTTCTTTTTTGTACTTGACTCAGTCACTATTCACTTAATAATGGTGTAAGCCTCAAAATTAAAAAAAAAAAAACCAAAAAAACCCGATTTCTTGGCCAGTTTGAAACACTAGACTGCCCTCTTGATTTATAAGAGTCACTTTCGCCTTTTTGGCATAACCTGTTGTAAGGCCAAACAACAAAATAGTCCTCTGATCTCCTTATTCCATTGAAAATAATTGCTTTTTCTTTTTTTATAGAAGAATTTTAGGTGGTTCTCTTGATCAGATACTAGTAAGAAAATAACCTATGGGGGGGAAAAATGATGCTGAGAGAGCCTTTGATTCCATCAGTGACTCAAAGCAAGGTCAGAAGCATTATCCATAAAGTCATGAGCTTTCTGGTCATTTTTGCTAAAAAAGCATCTTCAAAGGAGGAGGGAGGAGAAGAGTCAGCCAGGAAGCTACAGAAGTCACTCTAAGATGAGTGAGAACTGGCTGAAACTGGAAATAGCACCATGAGGGAAGAAATTCCTAGGGACAGAAAAATCATCCCTGTGTACGCCTTGGGAAAGAGAAGAATCACCTATGTAAGACAATTAGTTCAGCTACAAAAAGCCTGAAAAATGGGTAAGACTCAGTGGTTTCCGCAGACACAAGGAATTCCTCTTCATAAGAGAAAGCCTCAGCTCCTCTATTTTTTCAGTATAGAAAGAAACTACAGATGTTTAAAGAATAGACTTTCAATCCAGCTTTGGCTGTTAATAACAGGCTGAAATCCCAGAAAAAAATAAAGTACCACTTAAAACCTTTCAAAACATCAGCTAAGATGGAAACAAGATTCAATTGCTACTACTCCTCTTTGTATTCTAGCCACATCCTTAATAAAAATCTGCCTAAGCCCCTGCAGCACTTGGACAGTACTTAAATGCTCACTTCCTCTTATGTCATTAATATAACTGCCTATGGAATTCACTGTCACAGAGGAAGAATTTAACAGAATTTCCAGATACATTAGACTGTCTTTGATTTAAATACTGAAAACTATGTAAAGATTAAGATTCATCAATGGGATTACTCTTCTCTGAAAAGCTACTGAAAAGGTGAATGCTCTTTTAATCAAGCAGCAGGTCAGGTTCTTTGTATTCGCTGCTAGAACAAATCCTCCATGACTGCCTCAGTCTTCCCTTCTGTCATACAACCTCTACTCATTTTTAGAATTAATGTAGTCTTTGGCTGCACTTTACAGTAGGTGATGAATCATATCTGCTTTTCTCTTGCCACATTATATCCAAGTTACCAGAAAAAAAAAAGATTAGTCAGGAGTGCAGACCACAGCATTAAAAGAATAAGTGTCTTGGATTTTTTCTTTGTAAGAAACATTAAAAGTGGGAAGCCAGAAGTGAGCAGGTAACATTAGAAAAGCAAGCTCATTAGAGAAAAATATAGCAGCAGTTCTAACTCAGAGCTTTGAATGTTGCACAAAAATCGTTGCAAGCCTCAGATGGCACCCCACATGCAAGTGATTCTGAGAGTCATCATCTTAATTATTCAAACTGAAATATGTGCAAATCTTGCATAGACACATTCACATACACTACATAATGAGCAGAAAACCAGCAATATGATCAGTAAAACACAATGGGAGACTCTCGACTTGTGTTCAAAGGCCCAAATTGAAAATAATGTACTTACAGTTTGAACTCTGCAACAGAAGTAGGTAAGTTCTCCTGGCTGTGCCTTCATAAAGAGGTGATAATTCTAGCACTCAACAATGCTCCACGAAAGAAGTTCCAAAAATGCCACCATGAACTCATATATCACTGCCCAACACAGGATGTACTTAATGCTCATCAGTGCACCTACCTTTCATTAACACCTTCCTTTAGTTGCTCAATTTACTAACACATGATTCATTACTGTCAGAAAAATATCTTGAAATATTCTATGGTCCAAGTTATTATTGTAATTGGCATCAGCCTAAGCCACATTCACTATTCCACAGCTAACTGTGAGCATCAGATGTGATTTACAAGTCCTACATTTCTGAATAGAGGTATGAAAAATATAACACTTCTGTGACTTTAGTTGACTTTCTGGTTTGGTTCCAGAAACAGTTTGTGCTCTGGCTAGGACGACTCACAGCACTTTCCTGTGTCAAAATCCTAGGACACATTCAGCACCTTCAATTCCTATCAAGTTGACAGCACTTTGATCTTCAACTTTACTTCACCCCACACAAAACATTTGGCAGGTTTGTGAGTAGGCACCGCTTGTTTCCTTCTTTCTCATGAAAATGATAATGCAAAGTCATCCTGTCTAGTTTGTAACCCCGGGTGCAATCAAGAACTTCCTGAAATTTTTCCATCGTGTTGTTTTGCCTTATTTGAAGAATATAAACAGAAATTCGGTCATAAAGGTGAAACAGCTCGCTGTGAAATCTCTGATCCCTTCCAGCAATGTCTGTAAAAACTTACACATTCACATTTGCTTTTCTAAATCACTCACTAGCCTTTCCATAAGGAAAAATAAATCATCTTCACTAATGACCACTAATCATCATACTGGGTTAAAAAAAATTTCTCAAGTCCATTTTCCCTTTGATTTTGTCTTTGGGGAATTGGTTCCAGTTAATACATAGCACACCCCTTGCTTGACTAACCAGCATTGGCTGGAGGTGATTTATCCGACTGCCATTACCTAGGTAATTTGCCATGTATCATTACACTGTTGACCAGTGATTTGGGAGTCCCAGCAGTATCCCTGGGATGTAAAACTAGTGAGAACCTACTATATGAAAGCTGGAGTTATTATACTGCTCCTCTCTGAGCTATTTAAGCTACTTTTAGGAGACCCTGGAGCTTGCTCCTTCAAGTGCAGTATTTATTTTCCATGACAGTTACAGACTTAAAAGCTCAGGGCCCAATCCAAAGACTCTTGTAGTCAGCGGTGAACTTTCTTTGCTTCACATCAAGGCTTCACACGCCACTCGCAGAAGCTACGGCCACAATAGGAGCCTGTTCTGAAGACAGAAGGGATGGTTCAGGAGGGCTGAGCCTTTTCACTTCCCCCTACTGCTGCTAACAGCTGGGGAGAGCAGGAACATGCTGTAGAGCCATTCCAGTGCCAACTCATAAACAGGTACGGAGGGAGCAAAGAAGACCCTGGACTTCAAATCCCCTATTTTACAATTTGGAAACAGTTCATTCTTTTGTTCTTTCTCACTGACACACAGAAGATTCATTTGGGGGGTGCCTTTTTTTTAAAATTATATTATATAAATTTTCCCCAAGAATGAGAAATATATGAGTTTCAAAGATGTTCTTTTCTTTCTAACTCTTCAGGATTTTGCGTAGGAAATAATTCCTACACAAAGTTTGAAAATATCAGCTGTGACTTTACACTTACGTGAATTTTACTAAGTTAAAAAAAAAATTGGGGACCCAGACCATTCAGGAAAACATTGGGTAGCTTCTGCAAATTATCCTAATCCACAAATTAAGGATTTAAAAACAGAAAACTATCTGATACAGGAAATTTTAAAGCAACTTTAGACATATTTTATACCTCAATAATTGTGAATACTACTTTTCTGTAGTACAGAGACTGTTTACAGAACTATGAATCTGTGATTTATCCATTGGATTTGCTTGGTACTTAAAAAAATCTCATTTTGTACATTTAAAACATCTGTTGTTCTGAACGTTCCTAGCAACAAGAAGGGAACTAAATCCAAAATCAAGATCATAATATGGCTCAATCACTCTTCAGTTTTACTTCTGTATTAAAGCTGCTTTGGGGTTTATGAGCCAAAGAAAGTTTGTCTCATTACAAAAAGGAAATGAACATACACTTTGAAATGACTATTTACAGAACAGATTGTCATCAGACTAAGAGCTGCTGCTTTCAGTAGCTAGAACAGACTAATGACATAATACTGAAAGCTATCAAAGTAATATGATATAAAATAAAACAAAATTAATTAAAATTGAAATTCTATTATTACACAACTATTTTTATAATTTTTCCCATTTAATATAATAGAGATTAATCTGGTTTCACTATATTAAATATGAATTCTCTGTCTCAAAAATGGTAAAAACCAATTCCTTTTAGGACCAAGGATGCAAAGTTCTCTTCTTTTCACTATAGAGGTATTGAAAAACTGAAAGTACTTTTATAGCTAAAGAAAAACAAGAAGAACAGTAAAATAAAATCATTAAAAGGTTCCTTGATTTTTTTTTTCCCCAAAGATCAGAAGGAAGGAAAAAAGAAAAAGAAAAAAATAAACTGAAAGAATTAGATTAAGAATTACTTTTATGTATGAAGATGTATATTTTTCACGTAACAGAATGAAAGCAACTTCCTAAAACATTTATACTGTCTATTTCCAGACCACGCATCCTCCTTTCAGCTGGCCTTTCTCTTGACTCCAAAGCTGGCTGTAGGATCTTTCAGCTTGAATATCCTTGTTTCACACCTGCCTTACAACAGTGACACATGTTTAAGTTATTACATTATGCACGTGTTCATATGACATGCCAGGAGTTAATGTTTCTGATCTGTAAAGAAAACAATGGCTTCCTATTACCAGTTAACCAATACATTCTGCATGTGAGTGCACTTCAGCACAACTGCTGGGAAATTTTATGTACCACATACACACTCCTTTGACCAGTGCCAATATTTCCCCCTATGTGTAGTTTTTACGCTCCACTTGTACAAACTCTTTCAAGGATTGCTCTACCTTATTCATTCCACAACACAGATATAAGCACACCTTGGGCACGGCAGCTGCAGACAATGCTTTTTTTAAGAATTCCACCAAAGGGTCAGCTATGCTTGTTAAGATATTTAAGGTGTCCGTTCTATTTAAACCAAGTCTAAAACAAATTTTTTTGAATGGAGTCTAGTAAGAGAGAACAATTCCACATAAATGAAAAACATATGGAATTGTTCAAAAGGTCAACTATGTAAAAACGTGTTATATACGGTGTTTATAGGTATTTTATTCACAGACAAGGCTGGCATTGGGGTTTTATTGATATCCTGGTGAAAAGCACATTAATCAAAGGGTTGCAACCCCCTTTTCTCTGCATTTTAATGAGGACCACAAAATAGCACAGTAACATACAATTATTTTTGAAACATATTAACTTGTATTTCATTTGTATTATGCTTTGATTGTAAATCACCTCTGGCTTTGTATCCAGATATTTACAGGTAACCTGTTCATATATGCCATGCCTGTTCATATGCCATATGAACATTTCTGAACCTCACAACTGTGATTACAGATCCAAACCAGAATCCTATACTATACTCCAGGCTCAACTCCACTCAAAAGTGCTGAATATTTTACCACAACTAACTTGATAATCTAATCAAAATAGTAAATACAGTCTGATTTTGCTGTGTTCGAGAACATTCAAGATTTGTCCAGAAGCAACTAGACTAAGCCTAAATATGAAAGTCCAAAGGAAATAAAAAGCTATTGCATAGTGAAGACCTGAAGATACAAAATCATTTATGCACAGAAAGCAACTTAAGAAAGGGAGAAGTTTGTGCCTGCACATCACCTTTGCTTTCAGTGAAGCCAATGATATGATTGTGAATAAAATATGATGCAGTATGGTGTCTGTACATTGACCGTATCAATGCAGCACATGACATTTCTAGGGCCACTTATGTTTGGCCCTAGAAATCATGCCAGTTGTGTACAGAGCATGGTAACCAGTCAGAAAGTGCCAGGCACCAGCTTGGTACTCCTGGGTACCAGTTAGGAACCTCAGTACATGGAATTCCCTTCAATCACCTTGGTAACTGTCCTTATCCAGCTGCACCTCTACTGCATTTAAGGAACCAGGAGCCCTACAGGGAATGCACGAGCAACTACAACAGGAAGTTGTTAGCTGCTGGGCTCAGCAGTCAGAAATCTGCTTTCCATTTACACCTGCTCCAGCCAGAGCCTGTAGAACAGAAACAAGCCCTTGATTGAGGTTCAGAGGTGTAATAGTAGGTGTGATTGTAGAATACAGAAAACCATTTATGGGTAACGTTCTTTCTCAGACTCTATTTAAGAGGCAACCATGGATACTGGATTTTGTTCATTTTAAAATGTTTTAAATCAACAGGCATACATGGTGCAAAGGGTCAAATTTGATGAGAGATACTTGGAGTAAAATTGATGTTATAGATTCATGTATTTGATCTCTATATTTCTACCTGTAATAAACACATTCAATATGTAACACTGGGCTATATACATGCATGCAATAAATATTTATATTAACTAGAGAAACAATATTGTTCAATCTTATTTTCCATTTACTAATTTCAGACTTGGAACAAAATTTTATCCAAATTTTAAAAAATCCACTGAAAATAGGAGAAACTTTCATCATAGAAAGTATTCTATCTGCAATTAAATATTCTGCAATGGATACAAGCAAGAAAATCTGAATACTAAATATTTAATTTTCAGACTTGGAGGGAGAGAGGGATATAAAAAAGAAAAAAACCTGAAATGAAGATCATCTTCTATGTTCATTAATTTCATTTGCAACATGTCCAAAGAGCAGCCTTTTTTCAGAGATATCATAGAAACAATATTGATCTATACAATTTCTGAAAACAGCAGAAACCTCAATAAAAATGCATGGACTGTTCAAATTAGGTAAAATTAAAAGGCTTAATTTGGGGCCAACAGGTGCTGGAAATGCTCCACTCATATGCACTCATAAAAAGAGAAGATAATTAACCCTCCAATCTCAATGTTAACATCCAAACGACATAAATTCCACCATCTACATCAACAGACACTTCAGGTTCCATGTCAGTATTCAAGTTATTTCAATACTTTTTTTTAACCGTTGTTTATTGCACCAAAAATGTAAGGTATCTACACATCAAAGCATGAACCCACATGAGTATATTCAGAATTTTAAATGCAGTATTTATGACATTGATTTGAAAACATTTTGCTCAAAGCACACCTAGAAGTAGAGGAAAAGGCATGTAAATGTTGCTTTTTTAAATGGCCATTAAGATTTATTATTTGCTATGATAAATTCTTTTGATGAAATCTTAAAAGATTTATCTTTTAAAATATATTTTTCTACTAAACATACTTATTCAGATTTTTAATCCTAAATCCTAGGAAACATCCCTCTGCATCCTTCTCATATTTATTTCAAATACAACTGACTTATCTACTCCATTATTTTCATTAATTATGTTTAGCATATACTCCAATAATTGAAAATAAATATATATTCCCTGTTTCTTCTCCAGTCTTTATACTATTTAAAACATTTTTTCATCCCATAAATATGATAAAGCATAAACACATGCACACAGCACCTCTCTATGCTCTAAGTATCAAATTGGCAGCTGACGAGTAAAAAAGAAAACATTCTAGATTTAAAAATTCTTCACAAGCTACTGAAACTACCCTCTAGGAAATACTAGGCATGTTGATACACAGCAGTCTTCTCTTTGTATCCTATATAATTATTTACATCTGTGCTGGTGCACATATATTGACTAATTCAGCACAGAGAAAAATCCCTCACCCAAGGAAAACAATATTTTTCTGTCAGGATCCATAATCTGAAGTGGCATTGACCACTAAATCACTAAATGGTTATTTCACAGATTTTAGGGACTGATGAAGTTTAGTGCAATTCGGGACTCACTATGTGCAAAATGCATATTGCGTTTGTCCCTTTCTTCATTACTTTCTTCCTCTTGTTCAAATAATCCTGAGACAATTTCAAGTCTCAAAGATCTCAGAAAACTGCAGCTTGAGGAGAAAATACTGTAGCTACACAAGTTTCAAATGACTTCCTTATTCTACCTCTTGGACTTTTTTTTCCTTCTTTCCTTGCCTAGTACCAAACTTCTACATAACAGTTAATAAAACTGTTCAGAAATAAAACTGTTCTTCTCTCAGTAAATTATCTGTAAAAATGCATCGTTCACAGCTGCTTTATTAACCTAGGCCAGATTAAATGTGGCATTTCCAGTTATCTCAAGGGTCAAGGCACAGTCTGAATGTACCTAAGATGCTTCTTAAAAATTTGCTTTGCACAACCGTGCACACACTTCCCACATCCATGCCTGTTCTTCCATTCTTCCTTTTTCTTGACCTTTAGACAGTCAATAAGACTAGTTCCTAAACCAAAATTACTTTCTGTGTGGCCATGATTTCTTCTACAGTTATAATTTTGACCTCCAAACTCCTTAGCAAGTCACATTTAATCAGAGAAAGTACAGATAAAATTTAATTAAATGCCATACACAAACTAAAAATCTTAAACAATTCAAGCAACAGTTGTCACTGATATTACAAAACTTATTCTAAGGGAATCCAGTTTGGGAGAATACAGTGCCTAAGATGAATGATCAACCTTCTTGTGATGCACATATAATTAAATTAACATACCAGGGTAAACTTCCACACAGAAATATGCTTGAAAATAGAATTTCAATGAGGGCCAATATTCAGCCTACAAGAATAAAAAATTTGAAATGCAAGAGAGATTTCAACAGAGGAACAAAACCCAAGCCATTAAACATTGCCAGTGAGGGGAGGATGATATATATGAAAGGAAACAGAACTGAACTGGAGTTCATGGAATTTTTCAGAGACAGAATGAAAACAATGTAAAAATGGGACAAAGAATGAGAAGAGTTACATAGTTCAATCACATGGAGTAGGATTTGGTACAGGACATGTTTCCAACATTGAAACTTCACAAGCTCACTTTCTGGGATTTGAGCTGAACAAGATTTGCAAAAGTCCTTAAAAGTAACTTTGCTCTTCCTGAATAAAACCCCAAAACTCACATTAGTCTTGAAAACATACTAACTCTTGAAGCATGCATTTGAACCACACACATTTTATTCCTTACAATTTTCATTCAACTCATTTATTTGGGGGAATGGGTGATCTGCAAGAATTTTTGGAAGCCTTATCAAAAGACATAAAAAATACAGATACTGGGAATAGGAAATCTTATAATGAAAAGCATGACACACAGCTCAAAACCCTGAAACCAAACTGTTTCCCCAAAACATCTGGCTTTCTTTTGTGGGATTTTATGTCCATAATAATAAATAAGTCAGGTTTAGGAGTGCCAGTTCATTAACTATTTAAGAATGTCTAAGGCACAGCAGCTGCCTGGATCTCACAGCATGTCCAAATAGAACGAATGTTCTCTGTTGGTAACAGTATATTCAAATACAAGTATTACTTTTGTGGATTGATACTAATAAACACAGGTTTAATTTTAAATGGAGTTTAAAATCCATTTCCTTCCCTTACCATTTGTTATTTATTTTTTAGCTACTGAATATTCCTGGACAGTTAACAAAAATCTTAAACATTTCATCACTTTGCAGTACTGTTGAAGGCTTTGGATGTAACAGTACAATATTTCTGAATTAAAGTTACTTTTTTGACTCAAGTACGTAAATACATACCATGCCTGTATATTTTTCTTCTGAAACTTTTCATTTAATTCATGCCTTACAGTTTCAACTCACCAATTCCTATCATCTGCACTGAGGCTGAGGAACAGTAAAAGAACAGTGTTTTAATGTCACCACTCCTACTTCTTACTCTCTTGAATACATTTTTCTTTTTTATGAGTCCATGAAGATGATTAAAAAGACAATATTTTTCATCTGGATTTAGTTTTGAAAATGTGTAAACTCCATTTCTGAAATTAGGAGATCTTCACAACCAGCTAATGAGGGGTTTTGATCCTTTGGGGAATCATTTTGGATTAGGCCACTAGGAATTTTTCTGCTTTAAAGGAAATCTCTGGGTAGCAGGAGGACAATCGAATTGTTAATAAAACTTGTTTTAGAGAATCATTGCACATCAGGTGCAGCATGGAGAAGGAAAAGAAGTTAACTGTAGAGCTGTAAAGCTGTGAGTGCTCTTTGCTAAGACCCAACAGCTGTAAACAGTTCTCACAGTCTATTTATCGGGTTGGTTAGGTATTGGAATTTAGAGTCAATTACAAAGACTGTATTTTCATAACTAACTGTTTCAAGTAGTTGGACTAAGTAAGGAGGCTAGGGAAGAGAAAACTCCTCAAAAATAGATGCATATGATCATTGTAACATTTAAAAGAGGAGATGCGTTCTCTGCACATGACATATAAAAAGACATAAATACATAAATATGTTTGGAAAACATGCAAATCTCATAAAATACTCCAGTGTCATTGACTACCCTTCTCAAAATTAAAAACAAGAGTAGATAAAGGTGGGGCATATTTTGAGGACCTAAAAACCTTTTGAAAAGATGATACCTGCCTTCTGCTCATGGTGAGACTGAATCCAATCCAAGGCAAAGACTTAGAGCAGTATGCTCCAGCATTGCATTCTAGGATTTGGCATATGATTGGAATTCTTCAAACATTTTTACTGTGATATAAGGATGACAATCAAAACAATTTCAGCCAAAAAGAAAGTCATTTTCTTTTACAAAATATTTTAACCATCTGGAATTTTTTGAAAATCATTTTATAATCCAAAACACAGCCTGTATCAAAACTAAGTTAACTAAATGGAATTTTTCTTGTCCTCCAAGAATTACCAAATAAGTAGGGTTGGAAAAATCCTTTAAGATCATCAAATCCAACTGTCAACTCAACACAGTCAAGTCCATCACTAAAACAGGTCCCCAAGTACCACACTACATGTCTTTTAAACAACTCCGGGGACAGTGACTCAACCACTCCTCCAGGCAGCTTATACCAATGCTTGACAACCCTTTGAAGAATTTGAAAGAAATTGAAGAATTTCTTCTTAATATCCAATCTAAACCTTACCTGGGCACAACTTTAGGCCATTCTGCCTCATCCTGTCACTTATTACTTGTGAAAAGAGACCAATCCCCACCTGGCTACAGCCTCCTTTCAGGTAGTTGTAGAGAGAGATAAGGTCCTCCAAGAGCCTTCTTTTTTCCAGGCTTTAGACCAGCTTCCTCAGCCATTCCTCATCAGATTTATGCTCCAGGCCCCTTACCAGTTTTGTTGCCCTTCTCCAGACACACTCCAGCATGTCATTGTCTCTCTTGTAGGGAGAGGCCTAAAACTGAACACAGGATTTGAGGCAGGCATCACCCAGTGCTGTGTACAGGGTGACAATCACTGCCCTGCTCCTGCTGGCCACATTATCGCTGATCCAGGCCAGGATGCCATTGGTCTTCTTGGCCATCTGTGCACATGCTGGCTTGTGTTCAGCCAGCTAGTCACCAACAAACCCAGACCTTTTCCATGTGGCAGCTTTCCAGCCACTCTTCCCCTAGCCTGTAGCACCGCGTGAGGTTGTTGTGACCCAGGTGCAGAACCCAGAACTTTGCCTTGTTGAACCTCATGTAATTGGTCTCAGCCCATAATTCCAGCCTGTTGAGATCAAGTTCTGTGAAGTTTACTTGATACATGCTCAGCAAGCCACCATTTCAGTAGAGGCAGCTCATGCTCCCTGAAGGGCTTGCTAGGTACTCAGCTCAACCCTCCCTATCAGAAATGCAGAAATGCCCACCTTCTCCAGACCAGCCTACAATCTGCTTCCTTAAATTATTTCAGACAAGACAAGTAAGCTTGACTTAGTAATTTAAACTGTAGGATTTTGCTAAGTAAGGTCATTTTGTCTGAAGCAGTTTAGACTGCATTCAGCAATTAACTCCACTCACAAATCTAAATTGTTGCTAATTACTGACAAGGAAAAAAAGAGGGGGGAAGAGGGAGAGAAAAATAGTGCTTATCTGTGAAAAGGTTACAGATTATTTCTTTCACTGAGGGGCAGAATAAAAACGCGCATTTGCAATCCATTAGAAAATGGCACTTGTGAATTCTTAAAATGCATATTTCAGGGAATAGAAATCTTTGGGAATGAAAGCCTGTCTGGATTGATTAAATCATCAGATGCAAAGTGTTAGAATTGCCAGTCTTGTTTCCCTGTTTAATCTCTTGTTGAGGAAGTCCCCAAGGCACTCTTTAATTGTGTTTATACAGCAAAGCAATGATATATCACATGTGGCAGTACAAAAATATTTTCATGCTGATTCTATAGGTTTGCATAACTCTGATTAAGGTACTTTTCCTGTTTTAACTTCACAGATTAACTTTTAAATTTAAATTTATAACTGAAGACTTGCAAAATTTGCACTTACACAATTAAAGAACACTTTAAAAAATTATACTTGATTCACTTTCATTTTCATTGCAATTTTTTTTTACGTGATATAAGATGTTATGCAAACATTTATTGTGCATTTCTTTCACATACCCTCACAAACAAAAGCAAGTTTGTTCCCCTGGTTATCACCCATTCAGGCAGCAGGGTACACAAGATTAACTGCAAGCCTATGCAGAGACCTAATTCCCAGTATCTCTTAAGAAATGCAGACTGCAGTAGTTTTCTATTTTACTCACTTGTCACAATGCCTCACAGTTTCCAAGGGTTTGGTTTTTTTTTTGTAAAGCCTGACAGATGTGAAAGATTTGAAGTATTTCTTTTGGTTTTTGTTTTGGCTTCTTAATTGTACAATTCAACATTGTTCAAAAGAGTCTTAGGTGTGGCCAAGAAAAAACCTCTAATGGTCTCCATTGCAAATGGAAAGGGGAATAATTCAGATTGCAATCTAAAAAAAATTACAAATGTTTTTGAAAGGAGCACCAACTAAAAACTTTTCTGTATTGTTTGAATAGGATGAAGTACATTGGAAGCTGCTAACTCAGACAAAAAAAACCATTTCCCATAAATACTTGAGTTTGTACTTGTGTTGCAGCACTGCCATGTGAAAAATGAGAAGATAATCAAACTGCAGCCCCACCCCAAGTAAAACTAGTTTGAAGAAGGATAATTTGTTTGGTTTAGCTCCCCATAAACAGACTCCATACACAGCAATACAAAACATAGATTTTTACAAACAAGGAAAAGGCATCTCAAGCCTCAACAGTGGAAACAATCATACATTCCTACAAGGATCTCAGGTTTTGTTTGTAAAGTTGCAGCTAACAGAACACTGCAACATCTTGTTTATATCTATTTTATCCACAAAGATACCCACTTTTATCTATATACTGTATGTATAAATGTTTATGGATACCCTAATGCTACATTCTGCAGACTTCAATTCAAGAGCATTAAGCATTGTTTAATCTATTCTGAATTTGAGTAATAATGAGAATCACACCGGAGTTTCTCACACTTAGCATGTGCAACAGGTATATATTTTCAGATATGGTTTTATGGCAGACAAGGTACATAAGGGAGTGAAAGTTACTCAGGCACACTCCTATAGATTTTGCAGACTTTGGGATCACATACAAGACAGGAGTTGGACCCCCAGTAAATTACAGGCTCTTTTTCACTTTTAGAATACATTATTTTCACTAACATTTATGGAGCGTAAACAACCAGTCAACATGAAACACTTCTGTTCAAATGATGCCATACAGCCTGTGCAGAGACCTCTAAAACCTGCCATGAGTATTACACCCCACACTTCTGACACAACAGTGTAAAGCCATCAGTGATTAATCCCAACTGGTTTCTTCCACTGCCAACACTCCTCAAAGTAAGATGTCCTTATCTGTGTGTGTACCCTGTGCCACCTTCCATACTGTGACAGAGCATATCAAAGGCTTTGCATGATTTTTTAAAAGGCAGTTTAATAAAAGCAAATGAGCCAGCAGGTTTTTAAAAAAAGAAGAGCTCTTGGCACCCAAATTCCATTACATTTCAAAGGAATTTAAGAGCTCAACTCCCTTAAGGTCTTTAATGTAGGTTAGCAGCATACCATTTATTAAAACAGTGACTATTTGATACCCGCTTGAGTAAAAAAAAGACGGGCACCAAGAGGCAGCTTCAGCATCCTGAAATCATGATTTACAAATATCAATTTAACCTTATATGTGGTGCCTGCACAGTCATTACCTAATAACTACTTTATTGCTTCCTGGCAGGGGCCTCCTTCACTGTACCAAAGCCACTAAATAATACACTCAGGCTCCCACATCTCTTCCACATCATGGGTCTGTCACTGGATCACTGACCAGGCAGTTGTCATCTTAAGATGGGAATAGTTCCAAAAAAAGCTGACTAGACTAGGTATGACTTATCCTCTTTGGAAAGAGCTCAGTAGAATTTTCACAGAGTGCTATCAGATCAGTTGGGTGCACCTAAACCATTTTTTTTAATATATTCACTTTACAACTGTAAAAATACTCCTAGCACTGTACACTGCCTTTGAGGGAATGAGATATTTGAAAAGTGGATGCTCCCATGTTTTTCAGGATACATTAATTCCAAGCCTAGACATGGATGGCTCTTCAATGCCACCTAGGCAATTTTTCATTCTTCAATTCAGCAGTTCTTCTTACACTGTGAAGGAAAAGCAACTGCCATTCTTATTGCCCAAGCAGTAAAAGCCTATAACTTTTAACACAAAAGCACAGAACAGGAGGTAACTACTCCCTCAGTGTAGATCAGTAAGACAGAAATGAAGGGCAGAACCCAGAGGTTGACCTCATGTTGTTTTGTAACATAAGCACTTTCCACCCAAAGGGCAAAAGTCAAGGAGAGTTTGATTGTGGAGTCAAAATAGTCCTACTGCTCTGTTATTTTAGCCTCCCTTTCTTCCTCCAGATTATTCCACTCAACATAACCTACAGCATTTAGTGATAAACCTGCTGGCACAGAATTTATAGAGAAACAACGCTTGATTCTCTTTCAGCTACTTATCTTTTTAAGCAGTGGAAAGAGAAAGACTCCTACTATATATAGTGACTCCTTGGTGTCTAGCCATCCCCCCCCCCCCCCCAGCCCAGCTCTGTTTTTGGTATGCACACAGGACATGATGGTTTTAAGCACAGCAACAGAAAACAGTTCACTTTCCCAAAAGGACATAATAGGTGCTTTTTCACAAATGAAGGCCACTTGTAATGCATGGTTGACTGTGAAAAGTAACTGTGAAGCAAAGATAAGATCAAGTATCTTTGACCATGTTGAAGAATCGAAAGCCATGAAGTTTATGCCACTAATTGAGAATTAGTATGTACTTGCACGATGTACAACAAAATCAAAGATTATTCCATTATAGGAATAATGTAGAGCAATAACAAAACCTTTTTTTTAATAACTAGCCAAGTATAAGAACAGCAAAGGAAGCAAAAAAATTACTAAGTAAACTACTTTCCTATTCTCATGAGTCTGGAAAACTTCAGTGACTGATGTGTGGAAAAAAATCACAGAAAATGAGAAAGGTATTTTTTAGTTTGCCAATTAGTAGTAAACATTATTTTGCAAAGGAACACTTCTAATATTGCATATGATTAACTTACACATATATATAACATATATATACACATATAATTAACTACACAAAATTAAATATAACTCCCTTTCTGATTCAATAATTAGACAAATTAATGTACAGAAAATTAAGCACTTAAAAAGCTGTAAGCAGCACCCCAGCACTAATTCTATTAATCAAATATTTCCAAATCAAATTTTTAGACTATCAAACTGTTATTCCAGCACTGATATAACCAGCAATCAAAAATAAGACACTTTCCCCTCAAAATTTAATTTTTAGGCCAATCCTAAACCACTTCTCAGATAGAACACATAGCTTTTTGTGGAGTCATGCAAAGGTCATATTAAGTGCTGTATCTGAGCTTTTTTTTTTAATCCAGTAAAATGAGCAAGAAAGAAAGTGGATTGCAAAAAAAACCCAAACAAGCAAAAATCGCAACCAAAATAAAAAAACCCCACACCTTCTGATGCCTGAATTCTGGGAAGGCCAATTTCTCTGCCCACTATTTTATACATCTCAGACAAAAGCAAATATGTTCAAATCACAAGTGATGTTCAGGGGAAAAAAAAAAACTTATTTATGCACAGAGAATTCCGATTTAAACCAGGCAAAGCAGAACAGCAGTGATTTTGCATAAAGAAACAAACCCAGGAAAGAGTAATTTGAAATTAATCAAAATTTTATAAGTTTTAAGAAGTTCTCTGTACTTTTTAATTTGTTGCAGCTTGGTCAAGAAAAGAAGAAAAAAGGCTGTGTTCCACCTACTACAACCCTACTTCTGTTATAGTTATCCTTGTATCCTTCCCAGCCTGTATACACTTATTTCCTAGACAAAATACTTTTTTTTTCTTAATCACTTACACAAAACACAAGAAAAAGTTACACAAAGAAACCCAGATTTACACATCTCCAATCTCTGTAAGACAGAAAAATACCAGAAAGAAAGAATAATCCAGCTAAAAGAGCTGTCAGTCTGCATGCCATTATGGGGATGACTCATGAGTCCATAGGCACCAATCTTTGTGTAACAGGCTGAGTTTTGAGAACTGAAATTTCCAATTTGAGTGGTGTAAGTTTTTTTTTTTTTTTAAGAACATGAAAATGGATCATGTTTGTGTTAGAAAGCTACAGCTGACAATCAGTTTTATTCTACAGTTCAAAACTGTGTCTCTAAGGAAATGCCTTTTTTATTTTTAATTTAAACTAGCTTCTAAACAGTAATTCCCAGGTGGTTTCAAAATCCAATTTGTTCAAAAACATGAGCAACATAGGGTGACTGTTGAAGCTGACCATAAAAAAAAAAAACTAATCAAGTTAAGTCAACTTGAGAAAGATGTTGGAATTCTGACTAATATAACACAGAACTTTCTGCAAATGTTTCTGCAATGCAGATCTACCTTCTTTTCATAGCTTTCTAAGACATATTAAAGGACAAAATTGAGCAAGAATAATGCTATCCTATAAACAACAGTACAAAAAATGCACCTACAGACAGTGGCAATAATATGACTTGGCTCTTACATCAATAGGAGTGAGTATTCTTGTGTGCTGTCCATATGCAGGCTGTGTAACTCTGAAGAAAATAGCCAAGGGACTCATTTATATCTGTTTTTGCAGATGATACAATTTAATATGAGGATCCGTGGGGTGCATGACTGTAAATCTTTGACTGAAAATTACACATGGAGACAGAAAGCAACAGAATTATTTAAATAGTTTGAGCCTAACTATGAACATCTCAGAGCTCCTACAGCATCAGTACAGAGTGCCAAACCCATAAATCACTAGCCTGAATGAAAATGAAAACGTTTTATTTGTGTAAAAACATGAGAAAGGATGACTTAATTAGAGAACAAAACCTTCACTATATCCAGTTGATTTATATGTTTTTCTCATCCATGAGACAAATGAATCTTGCATTACATTCCTCTGCAATAATGGGCATGAGTTATCCCTCACTACCACAGTGAGCACAATAATACATCAAAGGGCTCAGGAAAGTTACATTTAATGATATCCCTTAGATAGTCCATAAAGTAAAGCAACACATATTGCCATTACATTAATCTCAACCATCCTAACTCTGTAAGTATCTCAAAAGGCAGGCAAGCTTACCAGTATCTTAACACAACTTTAGCAGAAAAAGATGGCCCTGAGTCTCCTACTGCTAAGCAAAAACATTTTATGGTATTATGTAGAATATTTTACAGAGTTTACAGTACTAAATAATAAGGTATGAATAAATACACTTATATAGTATGCCTGTACCTTCCCAGAACAGAAACACACATGTCTCTGTGCCATTCAATCCTGCCCACAAAGCTTCTCAGCAATCAAAAATTCTGCCTGCCTGTGGTCTGTGTTCTCTTGAGGCTGGAGATCATGCAAGTACTTCAAAGCACAGGCTGTCTTCATGACCCAGAACTTAATATTTTTATTTTTCTGAGTTCAGGCTATTTGTACAGCCTGCCTGTCCAGCAGCAATGAGTTCAGGCTTCTTGAATGCCTCCTTTCTTATCAGCACCAGTCTCATGACAACATTTTAGAGGCAGGTGAGGTCAATAGGCCCCATGGACAAGGCAGCATGCTTAGTTTTCCATATTGCATGTGAGTGAGTCTAGGGGGTCTCTAAGTTTCCCTTAAAGACTGTGACCATGTTCCACTAGAATTGACACTAAAGATGAACAGATGGCAAATACAGCCTTCCTTTGCACAGCAGGTGCACACAGAGATTCTGTATTACCAGTCTCCATGGAGGACAATAAAATTCTCAGGCCCCTAACATGTAAGGCTTAAAAGCAAGGATCAAACAACTATCTTAGGCATTATACCACTACACATTACACCAGAGGGAGTCAGTTCCACCTATGTTCCTGCATCACTATCTATGGCATAAACCTGCAGAAATATCTAAACATAAAACACAAGGTGAAGTGGTAAGTGGAATTTAGGTTATCTATATTTGGTATTGGTCCCTCAAAGGAGACCTAAGTAATGACTTGATGGAGTCAACTTTCTCCACAATGCAACTGAGAAGAGCTTAAACAATAAAAAAAAGTTTGTAGTAACAGCTACAGTGTTGCCTACTATAATTTAGGCAGCATACATAACTGAGCAAGGCACATGTGCATTTACCTTCGCCAGTGCCAGCCTAGAGGACACATTGTTTTTGAAGAAGCAGGAGAAAGGAATCAGTTCCTTTTTGTAAAACGGATTAAAACCCACACTCCTCCTGTGCTCCTCCTAGAATACTAAAATACCAGGTTGCTGGTGATTTTCCTCTTTTAACCTCCCACTTCGGGACACATCAGGCATTTTATGGCTTCTAAAGCAAAATTTTCCCAGAAGCATTATTAGAGAACAGAGCTTTTACCACCTCCTCCAAAATGAAGTAGTAATTCAGCAGCAGAATAGTAAGGCTTAAAGCATGCTGAAATCACTGCTTTGCATGCATACTAACACTGTCCCCTTGTACTCCATTGTCCTCTCTCTTTCCACTTCCTCCCTCCTGTTTTGTTGTCTGATTGAAAGCTCTGGCACAGGCTGCCAGGCTGCTCTCCGTTTATACAGCACCTACTATAACAGGGTCACAGCCTGTGAAACAAATTCCAGTGCACTAAAACACTATAAACAACCACCGCCAACAGGCCTGTCAGAGCAAATTAGCTGAGTATATTCTGGTGACGCATGATCCCCAATGGCTTCTTAAGCAGTTTCTCTTCCTGATTTATGAAATCATCCACTTTTCCACAATGAACCAGATGGCTGTTAGCGCAAATTATTGAAATTCTGCTTGACTTATGCAAAGTACTTTATAGTACTTTCATCCTCTGCTGGCGCAAGCTAAGACTTTCAACAGCACCAAAAGAACAACTTATACCACCATCTGCCCCTTCATCCACACTGACCTCGGCCCTCCTCATAAACACTCCAGTTTTGATGGTATGACTCAATACACATTCATATTTGAACTCTTAGTCCTGTGGAAAAAAGCATCTATTTGGATAGGATGCAGCTACACTTAGTGCATCTTTCTACTCTTGACACTGCACATACCTGTTAGTGCCTGTACCCTCTGTAAGAGGGTAGAGCTGGGAGAGGGAAGATTGCAACTCACTCTGCCCTCCTCTGCTATCAGCAAAACCATCCTCATGTTTCAACCATAAGACAGAAATGGATGGAGCATACAGGACCTCCCTAGCATTTAGAAGATTTTTCCCAGCAGTAGCTGGTTGCTACAGCTTGGTCTAGACATGAACAATTTAAGTTTCCTTGTAACCCCTGTGGGAAATGTCCAGCTGTGAAAACTGCTGGAATTTCCTGATAACCTCAGCGTCCTGCCTTGTATTTTAGAATAAACAATGTTGACAGCAACAGTGTGCCAGAAGTAGACTTTACCAGTTTGCTGCAGAAACAGGGAACTTCCATCTACTTTTCACTTTTGTTATGAGAACTGATACGCATATCATGAGCCATTTCTGCCACACTCATACCCATTCCCCCAGTTACATAAGTGAGTACACATAGAAGAACAGAGAATACACAGCAAAGGAGGATTATTTCAAAAGCTTTTACCCATTACTCTTGTTTCTATTGTTATAAGAAATTAGTAATGATTATAAAATTTTTCATATCTTCAGCCAATTTTTATAGAGTAATTACAGTAAGTTACGATTTCATGTACTGTATAAAATCACTCATGAGGAAAAATAATAATTATACACCTCTTTTAAACCAACTTCAAACAATGGGCAGCCATGTAATTGGCTTTTGACTGTTCTTTTCAAATCAACACAGTCTCTGGGTTGTATTGTCAAAAAGACCATGAGATACCACAACCTCAAATATATACAGTTCATCTCTGTACACCCTTTAAAAAGTATTACTATTATTAATTAAAGATTATTCTTATTCTTGTCATGTTTTGAAAAATTAGAACTCAGAATTCTATGCTACACTATTTTTAGCCACATGCCCACCTTTATGTACAACTTTAAATATATGTTGAAATTTATTTTATACACTGGGAACAAGGTAACACATCACGAACTAAAAAAAAATAAATTCATGTCACCTACCCAACAATAAGCTTGCACTTCTTAACATGTAAAACCCACAGAATTTCAGGAGGGTTTGTTTTCCTCATATGACTCTAGAGATAAGTGATCGGTTCAAGTATCTGCCTGTTCAGCCATCATCTGACTGAATGTGGTAACATGAGCATTAGCTATGGTGACAGGCCACTACACATTGTCTGTTCTTCCTATCTCATGTATTCAAAATTTGACAAAACCATACTTTAGGACTCCAGGAAACTCCTGCGTATACATCCACCCAGCCTGATTAGCCTGCAAAAACAAATGGTGTAGTGGCAACTATGAAAGACAAGTTCAAAGGCAGGTCAGAAGATAACAAAACTCCACATGAAGAAGGATCAATTGAGCTCAGCTGCTTTCTGTATGATCAAGCAGCACAATATCATCTCTTTTTCTTTAGGACTATACTCAATTCCTGCATCACTTTTTTCAAAATAAACTTCCAAAGCCAAATACAAATATCAAGCAGCAGACCTGCAGCAAGTGAATGGTGACAGCAGAATCAAATGGAAACAAATGGACAGGAACATCACCAACTGCTTCTGGGGGAGGAGAGCTGCAGGTCACCAGCTACATCTGGTCATGCCAGCCAAAGGCAAAGAGATGATCAGAGCTGGAAGATGAATAAGTATCTTGATATGGTTGTACTGGGAAAGGCATAATGGAAGGTGGAAACTTACTGGCTAACAGGCCAAGAAAAAGAGAGAACAGATCTATTCAAACCAGAATCACACTTACGAATACTTTTAGTTGGATCAAGCCAGGCAGCTCATCTCAAATTACGTTACACTACCATGGTGCTCCTGTGAAGTACAAATCCAGCCCCCGGTGCTGAAGTAACAGTGCCAGACACACCGAGTCGCTCGTGCCTTCTGTCAGGCCATTAAAATGTGCTACAGGTCTCAGACCTGGTCCAGGAGAAGAAGTTTTATTTGACCACCCGAGCCAGCGAAGGTGGCAGGCAGCGAGTGTGTGCTGATGTCTTACCACAGGGAGAAGTTGAGTCACTGTTCACAGTGCCAGCTGGATTCAGGCATGAGTTTAATAAACTGGTTCACTGCAGTGATCATGCCTGGTTGTTGCTGGCACCAAATGCTTTCATCTCTAAATGTCACAGGCAGGTTACTGTGGCTTTTCTTTTTTTTTTTTTTTTTCCAGTAGGTGAATAAAAATGTGGAAATTCCAGCTACAAAACCCCATCAAGAAAGAGAACAGAAAAAAAAAATCAACTTTTGATGTTTGTTGCCGAAATAAAATGGCTCCACAATTCTAGCTCCACATTAAAATAGGGACAAAAATAAGCCTGTCCTCTGTGGTCAGTCATAATTTCTGAAATCTTGGAATTATTTTCTGTGCAATCATTCTGCAAAGATTTTCTTGGAATGGGTCAGGGAAACATCAAGCAAGGAGGTAACATCTTGTAAGAACCTGAAGAAACATGTCCAGGCAAGTGAGAGCTAACCAACTTACTGCTTGCCAGGAAAGTTGCACATACATGCCACTGAAAATTCTCAAGAAGTGCATAATTGTACTGCCCCATTGCTTGTCAAATTTCCTTCTCTGGCTGGGATTGATCAATATTGAACTCTATTGCACTTCAGAAAAAGAACAAATCTCTACATGAGAATCTACCCTCTTGAGACCTTGTTCAGAGCTTTTCAACCAGATCTTAATGATCCCATTACAACTTATCTTCTCTCACCATAAATAGGAACAAGCAAGCTCAACAGCAAAATTTTCAGGAAGAATCTTTAAATCTTAGTGCCCTAGTCAGCTTAAAAATACACTTAGTTCTCACTGCTCCTAAAGCTTCCAGAAAACAAGTTAAAGCCACCCGAAAATGTCTGTCACCCCCAAATGGTGGCACTCGGTAGCAGATGGACTTTTTTGCTGTGTCACACACAAAAAAGGCCAATGATAAAGAAAAATAAGGTGAAGGATTATTTTTCATTCCTCATTCATCAGGTTGCACATGTCTGCTGACCACTGAACTTGTTTGATTTGCAAGGGCAGCAGGGAACAATAACAATTCTCCAACAGAAAAGGAAACAGAAGAGTTATAGAATCACACATAACCCTCCCCAACATCCTTTTAACAATCAAAGGAAAAAAGATAACCATATTTCCATTGTGGATAATGAAATTTGATATTCAAGTCATCTTGCTGCCTCCTTGTTGGCACAATTAATTTAAGGAGAAAGTCTCAATTTCTCACTTCAAATATATGTGTCACAATCAAATATAATTTACATTTCATTTATCCCCTCGCATCAAAGAAACAATATAGGTACAAACCAGGCTTCTAGAAATGGGAAGGCCATAAATTTGATCATATTTAAAAGGAGAACAAAAAAACAAAGTGTATTTTTATAACTTTTCCAGCATCTAAATAGGAAAAATTACTTGCTTTTCTCCTATTCGTTCTGGATACAGGTCAGATGTGTCTCTCAAGTAATTTGCGTCACCCATGGCCTCACTAAGGATTGCCAAGCCTTTACAAGGTTGTTTCTCAGCTTTGAATATTGCCAAAATAAAACTGCTTGTGTATTATAGGGAGATGTGAGGAACTTGTGTATTATAATATTTGAGTTCTGTCTGAAGCAGAGATTTAATAAGGTCTTGCTGCTTTTTGATAAAAGCTATTTCTTTAGAAATATAATACAAAAATAGCTTTACATGGACAACCAACAAAGGTAACGAGAAACAGGACCATTCACAGTGTCACTGCCAGTCTAGACAAACATGCAAAATCCTATGCTCCATCTCACAAGGCTCATTATATAAAACCATACAGAAAACAAACCAGGACCAAGTCAGCATTTCCTGCCAGGAAAAATATTATATGGCTTACCAGCTGCTGAGGACAGGAGTCTGTGAATTCAAAGAAGTAAAAATTATGTGATTCAGGATCTAAATGTCTCCTCAGAAAGAACAGGAGCAGGACAGTCAAGTGGTTTAGCATGCCCAGGGCAGGATGTATTAGCAGGATTACTGGAGATGACTTATGCCTGTTCTGCAACTCAGAGTAGGAAATGTAAGCACGTTTACATGCCTGCCTCAGTGCCTTCTTGGACAGGACATCAGACCTTTTAGTGACCTTCTAATTTCTCTTTCCTAAACCCATTTGCACATAAAAATTTTGGACTGCAACTTCTTTTGTTAATATTATGATAATCCATGTTAAATCAATGATGTTGCTTTATACAAACAGTTTATTCTAAAGTGATGGCAGTAAATTTTTACCTCATTAGACAGTGAGGGGATTTGGGTACTGCATTTTTATATAAAGAAGAAATCGCAAGCCCAACATTCTTTTTCGTTATTTACACAATAAAAATACACTAACATAATTTATCTTTTAGACGCAATCGATTTTTTCCCCCATTCTATGGATTACAATGAAGTCTGACCTTCATATCAGTCCAAAGTAGTTGCCTCCCTAACCAAATTATTTTGGAGTTCCCTGATAAGCAAACACTGGTCCAATATCACACTTCAAATGGTTTTGGTTAGATACTGGTAGCCTGACATTGATTTTGCTTTTCTCAAAACTTTGGAAAATAGTGAGTCATGTAGTTGGAAACACAGCAACTGGTGGTGGAAACTCAACTTGCACCTTTTCAGCTCCACTGAAGTTTGTAGTGATGATCCAAAGCAGCATTTGGATGTCATGTGTAATATATACAAAAGACATAATCATTGCTTATTTACCCCAGAAAAAAACGCAGATGCTTAGGTCATCAACTGCCTTCTCTTGATACTTTAAAAAAATAAAAATTGCTATATATTCCTATAAAGCAGCTGTCTTTTTCAATACAGAAGAATAATTCCCATAATAGAAGAGCAAAGTTTTAACAAAAGAACAGCAAGGCTTTGAAGATTCATGAATTCTCCATACTGGAAATCTAAAATGTCAGAGCTAATCACAAAGATTTTTAAAATTGGTTCTTAGTCTTTTTTTCCTCCCACAAGCCAGAGAAGATACATTAAATTATTTTATTCTGAAATATTATTAATCATTGAGGCTCTTTCTCTTCCTTTGAACTTCAAGTGAAAAGAAAGCAGAGCCATTAGTGTTGGGAAAAACAGCTTTTCGGAGTCAGGGCAGTGATTCAGGTTATACCTGAATTTTCTCCAATATGTTCCTGTAATTAGTGAATTTGACTTCCATTAAGTATAAAACACATCATAAAAATATCATGGTTTAGCATACTAAGTGTAAGATTCAAGTTAAGCAAATTCTATATTTTAGTCCTTAATTCCTCCTTGTATTTATATAATTCATGTAAAATGGCTGCTTTAGCTTCCCTCTGTGTACATACATGCAAATACTATTGCTTGCATCACTGACCATTTTGCTGACAAATTAATCCAGAAAATGTTTATGCTCGTATCTGCAGAATGAGCATGGAAAATTTCTAATTTACACAGTTGCCTCTTGCAAAATATTGTGAAAGTTTGTTTAAGACACTGTGTGACAAGGAGTTAGCATCATTTCTGGGCCAGGAAATAAGGTAGAGAAACAACCACAGCACTGTGGTTGAAGGTCAGAAACTGATTCAGGGATTCCTCCAAAGAAACTAACAGCAGTGGGATATGACCCACTTTGGACACCTGTGCAAAGCATTTGTACTTGGCCAATGTCCTTAAATAATGACAATTAAATGCTTTGGAATTTTTTTTTTCCCTTTTCCTTTTCTATATTGTAGAGGTAGACCAAATACAACATCATCTTCCTTCTGGGGTGATCAGCTTGTTCAACTGGAAGTGTGTTTTATCCCAGAATTCAAAAATAAATGCCTGCATGCTCTTCCACACTCCAAAGGGCTCTAAAGGATACAGGAAACATGACATTGCCAGTTCAATGATTTGTGCAATATCACTTTATTGAAAGCAATTTTGGGAGGCTTAGGTTCAAACTTTTTCTCTTAGATAATCAATGAGCTTTCTTTTGTTACATGTCCCAACACCTGGGTAGATGAAAGTACATAAAAATGAAGCAATAATGGGGAAAACATGAATGTAGTTCAGCTGTCTTGCGTGGTTTGGAAGATCAGAGAAAGCCATAATATGAAACTCTTTCTTTCAAACAAAATTCAACTTTCAAACTTATTTAGTGCTTTAAATGTAGTATTTTCTATCACAATTTCCCACTCTGGTAACACATTGTTTTTAAATTGAAAATCTCTGTAGCAATTAAAGGCTTAAAGTGCTAGTATAGAATCTTTACTCAACAGATTACATCCACATAATAGATTTTATAGTGTGCAAAACCAAAGAAAATACAAAGGTAAAAAAATATTTTACCATTTATCTGCTGATGAAAATAAACTACATTTGTGTCCCCGTTGGCCTAATATTTTCAGACTATAAAAGTGAACAAGTTGTGTGGCACCTGTCAGTTTATTGGAAGCAAATTACCTATGGATGAAATTATGAAAGAGGAAGGTCATCAAAGGTATAAATATTTGACTGAGCCTTCTTGATCAAAAAACGTACCTCTCTGACCTTTCCTTTTCCTGTACTTGCCAGAAAGTTATTCCATACAAAACATTTTCTCACAACTGCTCTAATTTCCTAAAGGCTACTGTTTGTTATTCTAACTGTAAAGGTAGCAAGCAGCAATGTTAATTAATGACCTCCTAGAAATCTGCACACAATTACATTGCATGCAAACACTAGAATGTTAGTAAATTATTTCCCTTCTATACAATAGCAAGGTTGCTTTCTGCATATCATTACATAAACCTATGTAGAAAGATATTTCTGTAAATTATGTCACAAATTACCTTACTTCCAGTATCCCCATGTTAGCAGCTGAATGAATATGCTGAGGAGATGTTGCCATTCACTTTAGTGATATGATATTCCACAGGATTATTTTCCACTATACCCTCAGGTTTTGTAGTCATTTTTATGCTAGCAATCACTGCTAATGTTTTATTCAATATATTTAGCACAACATTTTGCTAAATTGCTAAAGCAATGAGCAAATACTAAGAAAGGAAAAAAAATTAACAAGTAGAAGGTGAAAACACCAAATCATGGTCCAGTGAACTCTGGCTTTGCCTTAAACAAATTAGCAAATGTTCCTCAGCTCCTTGTTTCTCCCACATTTCATAAAGCCCTGTTAACCCCTTCCCTTTGGGTGTGGGTGGGAGCTCAGGGCACCAATATGATATGTTCAAATCCACACAGCCTTCAATGAGTTAACTTTTCTTCCACAAAGGTGAAGAGTTTTGCTGACCCAGTGCAAGTTGGCTTGAATAAAATTCAATTCTGCTGTAGTCAACAGGAAAGTAGGAAGGAAAATAGGATTTAACAAACAAAGCATAAAAAGTCCACAGCAGGAAATCATTATTTGGGCAATTGTTCACTTTGTTAACAGACTGGACTGTATTAATATCTATCAGTGCATACTGCTGTGTTTGTGGTTTCTCTGTAGTGGCACGTCTGGTCTGATTAGTTACAAAGTGGTCATATAGGCAAGTGAAATCTGCAATTGTGTGAGGTTTCCGAAGAATACAGAATACATATGTCATTAATGCTTAATCTGGCACCAGCTTATTCTGGTTAAAGTTTGAGTGGTTGACTAAAATTAAATCAATACTAAAAGAGGCTCAGAATGCCAATAGAAGTGGTTTACAGACATAGTTTCACTGACCATTACAGCTGCTATAGATTAGGCACATGAAACGCTTCAGTTCAAGTTAACATTTTTAGTATAGATACACAAAAAACTGCAGCCACAGTATTCTGTGTGCTTGCAGTCAAAAACATTCTAGGAACACATACAACATTGTTCCAAGTTACCATTTCACATTTATCAATTTCAGTCATGCTTCTTACCACAAGAAGCTTAAATTAAAATTATTAGAATATATACATGTGTGTGTGCTTATGTGTGTGTGTATATATACACACACACATATATATATAAAAATATATGACATTGCTGTTAAGAAACACATTTCTAGACAAAGATCCTATAAACCACTGGGGAAAGCCTGACATTCTACAGGGTTTTACATAATAATTATATTATAAAACTTAAAAAGCCATTGATATTAACCAGTGAACACAGTAACACCAACGATGTTTGTACTGGAACAGTTCCTTAACTTTCATGAGAGGAGTCATAAACCAGTTTCTTTTATGTATTCTGAAGGTTCTGGATACAAAGCAGCATCACAGGCAGAACACTCTTCTCATCTAGCTATATTTCAGGTCCCTTTTTCCCAAAGGAAATGTTTCCCAGCCTGCCTGCCTTACTCAAGCTTCTTTGAAGCTACCTTAAAAGCTACAACTTGCCTCTGAGAAATGAACTTCTGGTTAAAAACTGCAGGTGGTGAGGTAAGAAAAGGCTTGCAATATAACTTTTTATCAGACTCAGACATTTTAGATCAATATGAAGGCAGTAGAGATGCCAGTTTTAATTGACTGTGAATGCAGTTCAGTGGTTGTTCTGAAGAAAGATTTTGATTTACTTGTTTTATGATGGGAGTGTGGCCACGCCAAATACTATTTCCCAATACTGTAGAGACTTAAACGAAACACATGGTGGATATATCACTCTGAGCCATTCATTTATCATCTTTTATGGAATTTGAGGGATTTACTAGGCCCACTTTCTCTTAACTATTAACATTTTATCCAGTTCACAGGGCATCAGCTATTCAGGAGAAAACTGGAAAAAGTCAATTGCAAAACATATCCCATGCATTGCATTTCACTCTTGACCCAATAACTTCCCTTTTCCAAACTTGATATTTCAGAAAAGATCGGTATTTTTTATATCTGATAGTTCATAGGACTATCATTAGCCAGATTTCACTGTACTATGCTCTGACCACTTTCCCAGGTGTGGGATCAAATCCAGTATCTGACAACATTTGCAATCCCCTCTAGACAAATCCTTAGCTGAAATGTACAAAAGTGCTTCAAGGCTCCTTGTAGCAAAGTTAAGCCCCACATAAAACCATTTGGCAAACTTGGGAATAAGCTCAAGAGACACCTGTGTAAGTTACCTGTGCCTCCTCTGCCTTTCACTTTCAGCCAACTTTATATTTGAGCAAAGGGGGTTAGATTTACAGAGAACCAGTGGCTCCTTGGCCTCCATAACTAACATGGAGGAGATGCCCTGTTATGCCTATTCACTCTCAGCCACTTTTCAAAAACAAAGTGTATAAGATTACTTACACATGCCTCAGCACGCTGCTTGGCTCCAATAGCCATGTGGGTTTACTACTCTGTGTATTGGATTAGTGCAGGAGTTTAAAAACTTTTAATTGAATAATTTATTATTCTGTCCACCTCGCATTTATTAAAACTTTGGTTTGAGCCATATTTAAGTCTAAAATAATTATTTTCAGTTTGGGTCTCCTAATTTGGAATCAGTTTCAGGTAGAATATCAGAAATTTTGTGGAAGTTATCTGTAATTTACAGTTTCATAAAATCCTCCATTGCAAATCTGAAGGATAACAAACGCTGTTGGTAATAACCTGAATTTACAGAACAGATTTTTTTTCTGTTTATTGTGAAGGATTACCTTTTAAATTTTACTTATATGGACCACTTTTTTTAGATAATCCATTGTAAAAGTAACAAAGCTCATACTCACCTTTATACAAGATTGCAACTCACTGAGGTAATCCAAAGGGTGGATTACAAAGCACTAAATACTTGTCTTTTACAAATTACTAGCAAGAATGAATCTCATTATTTATTTCAATTTCAGATACTTGAATACCATCTCAGTGCACTGAATTCTATTGACAGTTGCCAGGAATTTTGTAGGACAAATTCATAAGATTACACTGCAAGTTTTTGCTGTTAGTGTCTAAGTACTACCCATATAAAACATTCATTCTAATTATTTAAATGACAAAGTCAAGCCTTACAATGAGAACAATTAATCTTGTGGCTTTGAAACTAGGCTAGCACTGAGAGGTAGAGCCAGTATTACACTATGCTTTCAGGATGTCTTCTGAAATATATTTAAGAAGTCCCTTCAAAAAATGGGAATGGTAATATTTTTTAATTCAAATTACAATTGCCTTTTCTAGTGATAGATCATTTATAGTAGCACAATAGTAATATAATCTTGAAGAAACCTATTTTACAACTTTAGACCACAATCTGCACTGACTAAATTCAGGAAAAATAGAGGAGCACATATAGAGATCAGTGATTCTGGAACAAATACAACAGTGGAAAGACTGCACTAGGTGCCTGTAAAGTGAAACCTGGACATACAAAACACAAAAACTAACACAAACATGTAAGGAGAAAGCATCTCCTGCTATTTTACACTCTCTTAACTATACAACAACCATTTCATGTCTTACACTTCTCTTATCCAGTGGCATATGAATTGTATTTCAGTTACATACTAAATCAATACTAAGATAGTATGAGACTTTTTATTCCTCAGATTCATACAATAACTGAATAAAACAGTCTAAATCAAATCTCCTGCTTCAAACAGGGTCAACACTGAATTCAGGTCAGGTTACTCAGGGTTTTATCTAACCTATCCAGGCCTGAACACCTCCAAAGGGGGAGATGCCTCAGTCTCACTTTGAAGCCTATACCAAAGTTTTAACATCCTCATCATGAGAAGCTGGGTTTTTTTCCCCTTCATATAATTTGGGAACCTCTCCTGTTTCAATTCATAACCATTGTTATGTGTCCTCTTCTCCTGCCTTGCAGCTCTGTGAAAGCAAGGCTCTTTCTTCTTAAGACCTCTTCAATTCTGGCACCCTACATTCAAGGTCCATCCAAAGCGTCCTCTTGTCCAGGCTAAACAAGTCCCATCACCTCTACTCCTCCTCACAGAAAAGTTCCAGCTCTCAACTTCATAGTCCACTGCTGATCTCACACAATTTTACTGACACCTTCCTTATATTGGAGGGGACCAAAGCTGAACCCAGTATTGCCCATGTGCATATGTTTTGTTGGGTTTTTTTTTTTGCTGGTTTTTGTTTTGGGTTGGGTTTTTTTGTTTGTTTTGTTGTTGTGGGTTTTTTTTTTGTCCAATTACTTAGGTTAATCTAAATGTAGCCATTAATCAGAAATATTACTATAATGGACTATGAAAAAGGATATAAACCTCATGGCCTGTATCCTGATACTGTTATGAACTCCTAAGATAAAGGTTTGGAGTATATAATATATATAGTTTTCTGAGTATACAGTTTATTTATACTTAATTTATATCAACATTTGTTATTACACAGTGGTTTTGGAGTGTCTATTTAATCAAGAACAATATTTGAATACCATTTTATTCCAAGAAAAGGTGTAATTTAGGAATAATAGATCTGCTGCATGTAAAGGACTAGAATGTTCTCATAAAAGTTTTGTTACTCAAAAAAGAAATTGTCAGATAGAAGTATTAAAATTTACACCAAGTTTTCATATTTTACTTCTCATTTTCTCTAGTTTATAATACTTGTGGATTAATTCCTGTGAATTAATTCCCGCTATAACTATTCTATTAAACAAAGTACCAAAATCACCCTCATCAGGCCCTGCTTGGGTTCTTCCTCACTTTGGACCACCCATACACCAGGTTCATGTTGTACTCTGCTTTCTATACTCACAGTAGAGAAAACTCTTTGTTTCAACACTATGAAATTTAATCCTTCTCCATTGCTGCATTTTAAAAAGCATCATCCTTGCCTTCATACAGCTCAGTCATTATTTTCTCATGTCACACTTTTCATTGGAAGCCTTATGAATATAAAACTTTTCTCAGACTACAACACCAAAACCCCACAAAACCCTACAAGCTTGCAGTAACAAAGCCTGCCTTATTTGCTGTCATCTTGATCTTTTCTGTTTATCAGTATCTTCAATCTTCTCTCTCAACCAGCATAATGTCTTGGGAAAAAAAAGTGCCTTAAATCTTTTTGTAGGCAAAAATAATTATTGCAAATGCACAAGTCCCATTATATACAAAAAGCAATGCAACAATTACTTCATTTGTTAGGAAGAGGTTAACATCGCTCTGTGGGCTTCTTGTCAAGTACCAGCAGTTACAAAATGTCTTTGTGTAATGTATCAGCATTCCTGAAGTTTTGAGAAACGGGGGAGGGGAAATCAATATTAAAAATCAGGGAGCTGGAGCCTTCACATGAAATACAGTTTTGTTCTTACCACAAAGCTAAGTGGTTTTGATCTTTCTGAACTTCTCAATCATGTGTGACCAAAGAATTCTTTGCAATGAATTATGTTTGCCTTCTATGTTAATGAAAAGCCAACATGCATAATTTATAGAAGCTAGGAACCAAACATTAAAAAATAAAGTCATAAAAAAGCCATAGGAGTCTTTAATGGCAGAGTTCTCACCATCTAAATGGAACTGTTATACAATATTTTTCTGTCACATTTATTGGGTTTTATTTGAATATGTTCGACTTCGCAATGATGTTTGTACAAAAATTCCAAAGAGGAAAAACATTAAAAACCAATAAAATCAAACAAATGAATGGTCACAAGAAAAACAAAAAGTCTGTAGAATACCTAATTTTCTTTTAAAGTCAGTATTAGGCTTAAATCTCAGCCATAAACATCTAAAATACAATGTTCCTCTTTCACAAAGTTGGATCCTAGTGTTTTACTTTCTGTTTTGCTTTTATGCTGCTACTCCTCAGTACAATGACTTCCTGTAAGGAGTGGTATTCCACCAAAGTAACTGCCATCCTCTTTCTTTAGTGACAGAGGAAGGCTTCTTCCAGATGCAGGAATCGAAAAAGCAGAGGAAAACAAGAAAAGGTCTGAATCCTGAGCTACAAGCATCAACAAGCAGCATTTCCATTGGCTTGCACAACTTCAAAGTATACATTACCATGTATGTTTTGCAGTGCCATATCATCCCCACACCCTCATCCTCATATAAATAAGATTGTAGAGTAAACATTCTATTGAAAGACAAAGCTAGCAATACAAAATGTTTTCTCACCCAGTTCCTGCCTGCGGGACATATTATTTGCTTGGTATTCAGAGCAATCAGATTTTTCACATAATGAGTAAGAATCATCTCTCGCCCTTTAAAAAAAAAATATATATCATTTGAGCTTGTCTACTTAAGGTGAGGTTTTTTTTATCTGCCCCATCTTGCAAACTGGGACTAGTAGAGAAGAGAGTTGCTCTACTATCTAAGTGCTAAGCTGTCACTGATTTCACATGACAATGCAACTTGATTGAGATGTATTAAATACAGATTTCCAGATAAAACAACTACTTTGTACATCTGAAGAATTAATTTTCCAAAGTACCTTCAATAAGTAAACAGCAAGATCTTAACCGAAATGTCCATTGATAGTAAGTTTGAAGGTATGTTTTGGGAAAGCATTAAAACTATCAGTAACACAAGCTTATTCTGTGCCAATGCAAAATACACAATTATGAGCGAAGTTAAGTAAGATTAGACTGCTTAGTTCTGTAAGCAGAGGAATGGAATAGTTTCTACTTTGAAAACAACTCAAGAGCTGGATCTCATTCCCAAGGGAAGCCTAATGAGACTGAACTGTTTCAGAAGTGAGCTGGTTAGACAGCACAAAACACCATTTACCTACAACAAAAACTGAATCATCAGTGCAGAAGGGAAAGAGCTCCCTAGAATAACATCCTTCCCTGCTTCTTAAAATCAGTAACTGAGAAATGTGTCCTCTCCATTTATTACTGCAATATTTTTTAATAATCTTGAAAATACAGTATTGATTTGGAGAGAAGCTGGTACAAAATTAATTGCTAACTTTAATAAGGTAATTCATTGGATCCTGCATTGCTTCTAGTGATAATTACAGATTACAACTCCAGAAACAACCTTCTGTTCACCTTTTCTTCTAGCTAACCTACTACATTTTGGCATTTCCTGTTCGCCTGTGGTAGGTCTGTCCAGAGGTTACAAAGAAAACAAGCTAAGACAAAAATGTGTACTCCTCACTCTGATTGCAGTCTTTTTTCCCCAAGCATAGTTCCTATGGTAAGACAGCCTTCTTCCTTCTAAACATTTTAACACAAAAAACCTACTTCTCAGGGTTAGCCATAACAAATTCATCATCTTAGTTCCAAGAAGACATACATGCAAAGACCTGTTCTACAGGTTGTCAAAAATAATTGACTAATTTTCTTAAATGGCTGAATGACAGGAAGCACTGACAAGACATTACAAGAAAATTATAATTTTTTTTCCCCCACATAGAAGTTTTGCTCCTATGGGGTAAAATCAATTGAATAAAAAAAAATACTGAAAGAATTATTGTCAGGCATTTGCTTCCTCTGTAGCATCTAAGAATTAAAACCATTAAATCATCGGCTTGAAAGTGCTGGTTTGGCTGCTATTATTACAGAAATTAAGTCTTCAGATATTCAAAAGCCCCACTATCTTCATACAAAAAGCATAAGCAATTCCAAATATCTCTATATATGACATTATCTCCCTGATGATTAAACAGACCAGGAATTGGAGAATAATTATAATAATTAAAAATCTTCATTTCATATGGGACCAAATTCAGTACCACTGAATGGTATAGGGATCCTGATGTCTTTAGTCAGTGTACAACTAGGCAAGAAATCAACACTATTAAAAATATGGAAAGAATTTAACAGATCTTTCTGACACTACTATCATATTTAATTACATTCCTCTAAGATTTCTGTGGGAAGATTCAAAACTGACACTGACTTCTATTAATGCCTTCAGACATGTTTAGAACACACAGAGTTATTAGATCTTTGGAAATTTTAGGCCTTAATTATTACTAAATTTTAAAGAACTTTGCATGAGAATCCTGGACACTAGCAAACAACTAGCAACTCTGAGTTGACAGCCTCAGAGGCTAAAAATTAAAATAACTTTATATCCTCTGATTTCCTTTTTCAAATAAATTACAGACATACCATGGAAATATGGCATAAAGGAATCTGTACCATCGACATGTTTGATTTTCCTTGTCTTTGGAATACACAGTGAAATAGACAATGAAGTAAATCATACAGATTCTTTAGTAAGTACTTAGTGAATCTAGAGTCACTAAATAAATTCTTTATGACTTTTAGAATTAATTTATAAAATCCCATAATAAATAAAGGATTTTTCTCTACACCCAAGTCGACTAAAAGACTGTTCATGAAAATTATGCAAATGTAACCTCCAACACAAGTTAGGCACAGACCCATCATTATGGTTTAGCTCTCCATAAGGAAAACAAATATGCTGCACACAAGATCACATACCACTCATTATAACCTTTCACAAATTAAAATTCCATAACTACAATAGTTATTACTTAATAGACTACCACACTGAGTAACTAATTTATTCATTGATTTTAGACAATTGAGTTAATAGTAAATCCAATACTTTACAGCCACAGATTTTGCTAAGATACCTTCTGCAGCTGAAGTTTGCATTGCTGCAATGATTTGCACCCAAGTAGTCATTTGGCTAAATTTCAATCAAGATTCTACTGTATTATGCAAATTCAAAGCTTCATGATTACAAAATTAAAACTGTTTCTGAATGTAAATGAATATAATTTTTTAACTGTGAAAAGGTAATAGCATATTTATACTACCCTAGAAAATAGTCATTCTTATAAGTTCTTTCTTTACCAATACATAGCAATAAACTCAGACAAAAGCCATTTTCTGTCTTAAGCATCTCAAAGTAAAATGAGTATCAATATCAAAAAGGGCCATTTGAATCCATTTAAATATCATTGACACTTTCTTTCACCAATTTTTTTTTTTTTAGAGAGTGACCAAGGAAATTAATGCAATCCCATACTTTAAAAGGAAAGTAGATCTCTATGGTTAACATAATGAAAAACTTCAATAGTTTCTAATTGGGTCAAACTGTCAGTAAGGGCCCTTTCTCATAATCTGAGTTGAGGAGAATGGAAGTACTGCTCCATTATTTTATGCAGATATTCTAGGCGGCCAAACATCACTTTGACAGTTGATATCCTCATTACAAAAGTCTGATTTGATTAGGCACCTTGGATGCTTTGATAGAAAGACTGAAAATTACTTCAGTGATTGAAATCATCAGTGCTAATAAAAATGGAATTGGAAGAGACATGTGTGCTGCACTGCTGTAATTCATATTTATAATTTTTTTTATTAAACTCCGAGCTATGGATCATAAAATAAAAATTTATTTAGGCTAAGACAGAGATATATGTATAAACCTGGCATAACTTGAAGCTGAAATTATACTTTCCTACATAGTTCAGAACCAAGTAAAGCAGTAAATGTAGCACAATCAATAGGACAACACAATGCCAAACCTGAAAAATCTCATTTCTGATGACCACAGGTACCATATCTACAAATACTGGTAAATTTTCTGGGTAGAAGTTTCAAAAGTATTACTAAGTAAATCCTAAATAAAAGGAATAGTAAAAGTTATACTAAGCATGGTTGTATCCAAATAAAACAGAATTTCACCTAACGCATTTCTGTGGTTTGAAAACAACAAACAACACTTACCAAAGTGTAAGATTTTCATCAGCTGGCAGATTTTCACAGCTCAGGAACTGACTATGTCTTTCACTGCTCTAACCCCAGTATTAGTCAGGATGAGTATTCACACTCCTAACCTGTTTATTAGTGATTTTTAACATAGCTATCAAATCATACACAACTGTACATTCATTCCTTTGATCAGCCAGCAAACAAACCCTCCTAAAATAAAGGGAAAAAAGAAGCCTAAGTAAACACAGAAAAAAGCTTTCTATTAACTTCTTTCACATGTTGCAACCTTAATTGCACAGTAAAGCAGCATTTCAGTGAAAAAAAAATACCAACCAAAACCAACAAACAAGTAACCCTAGAGAGCCTGTTTCTACTTAGCTACTTTCCCCATTTTGACTTTTTAACAGCAAGAAGAAAAACACAACCCATACAAAAAATACAAATCTTCCCATAAAAGCTCCTTCCCAGGTTGACTGTTAGTGCACGTGGGAATTTAGTACAAAGACATTTTCTGCAAAACTTCCAGCTTACACAATGATGACTGAAAATACTATATCTCTGTTAAAATGACTGGCTATTTATCAGGTCTACAGGGGAGACTGATTCTGGAGAAAATATTTAAGACTGAATAGAGACGTGGCACAAAGAGAAGCACTTTTCATTTTATTATTGAAAAAGCTTTGCCTTCTACATCTCCAATTTCATCCTAATACACAGATGATTTTATACCTATTTAAGCTGTCACTGTACAAACACTATGTCCATCGTAGTCCTAAGTAGCAGAAAATTTTTAAGAGTTGAACTATTTACAACCACCAACGTTTTTTCTTCCTGAAGGAAAACACTGCAGCATTATGTATTTGTTTTACAATGTCTATTGTTAAAAATTTCACAAGGAACATATAAGTTTATGTGGAGAGCTGTTGTCTGTAAAGGGAGTAAGGTTACAGATCAACAACCAAATTTTACAAGGACTTTCACTGTCACCAAGGGGTCAGTTTGATTAACCCTTTATCAGTAAGGCTTTGCCTCAGGAATACAGCAATTTTCCAGTTTCAGAGTATTTTCCTTTTGCCTGTTCCAACAGCTTCACTTCTCCCAAGAAATCTGGCCAGTGTTGCTGACTTTAATTTTAGATTTCTGCTAATTTACTTGTTAAAAATAGTACTTCTGTCTTAATACTATATATTTTGAAATATTGCCCATTCTGTAGCACTTAGAGACATGTATGAGAAAAAAAAAAGGAAAAAAAAAAAGTAGTTAAAATATTCACTGCTTTCATGCACAGAACAGGACCAGAAATCTAATACTGTGTCAGCAGACAGACTGTTTCAGAACCACATCCACACACTCTCTGGCAATATGCAAACTCACTGCCTCACCCTTATACACTTTCTTCTTCAAAGCAGATACCAAAGAAATTATTTTGTCCCCAGATTTTAACATCAAAGACAGCAGGCAAAATTAATCCCTGGTGTAACTCAATGGAATTGGTCCTTGGTCTTAGTCCCTAAGGAAAGCACTACTCCAAAACACACATTTAATTAATATCCTCTCTTGCCTATAGATTCCTATAGGGCTTTTAAATTTTTCCTTGTGGCATGCTCTTTGCAACTAGTCTAAATTCATACAAAGGCCCCTTCTATCCTTGTGCTTTATTAGTGCTAGGAAATAATTTTAACATGTATGTTAAAAGATGTTTCCACAAGAACACGGATAACACAGAGTGAACACTCAACAGTGGAATTTTGCAACTAACATAAAGCAAAACCAAGGAAGTAGCTTTATAGTCTGTCACAGCATATGGAAAACTGGTGAAAGAGAAGGGGAAGCAATGGCCCAAGACAGATAAAACTGGGTATGGAAAAAAAATAAAGTTTGACCACTATCTTGCTCACAATAATAATCAAAGGCAAAGCTCCTATTAGCTAAAAATATATAGGATCAAGCTTTTCATGAAGTGGAATAAAATTCTCTCAGTTCTCTCAAGCAGAGATTATTACTGAATTGATGTAAGCATATACTGAAGGGTCTTTCTGAAAAATAATCATCTTGAGTGCACATAGAAGTAAGATGAATGATGTTTTTCTGAATCAGAGCTAATATTAGAAACACAGCAGCCAGGAAGAGAAAACTGAACAGAAGTGTAATGGAGAGGAGCAATATAACCAGAACTGCATTCAACTTCTTGATATTAGAATCAGACAAACCAGGTAAAATAAAGACACAGGCTTGTTTTAAAAATCCTTTAACTGCCTCTGCATGCATTACCATGTCTAGCTCTGAACTGAAGTGCAGGGATACTGGACAGCAGAGACATATGGATATTTTATGTTATAATTTGCAAATGTGCGCATTTCCAAAGTTTACTTGACAAAGAAAACCAAATGATCCCTCATACCCATATTCCATGATTCTAAAAACACCCCCAGCATTAGCATACTTAGCCATAAGAAAAATGTGAATTTAGATTTTTATAAAGACAAACTATATAATTGTGAACTGCTATACATGACAAAAAAAGATGTTTCTGAAATCTGCTGCAACATCATCCAGCTCCTTAGATTGCCTAGAATGCCAGGACCCAAGACTCCAATAAGAAAAGATCAGTGTCAGACCATGAGACTCAAACTAATGCCCTTAGTGAGGTGTTTGCATAGTGAGGTTAATACGTAGAAAAAAATCTGAAACTTTTTGTTCTTGGGCTTTTTCCTCTGCCTTGTACTTTCTCTGGAAATAGCCAACTGAACAGAATCACTAGCCATGCTAACGCGAATGTCCTTGACTACAAAGTATCCATGAGCTCAGAAAAACTAAATATCTGGTATTCAGCTTCTGGAAGCATTTTAAATTAAATCTCATTTTACACAGCTGATAAGAATATGACTTCATAGAATGTGCTATCTGTGGTACAATGTGCTCTTCTACTATGAAGGTCATGCCAAACATTCCATATTTCATTATTTTCTCATGTGTGCAGGCTTTTTACAATAAAAGAATTCAACTTTTATTGTACCATATTTTCAGCTGCTACGATTCCTAAGGTACAACATGATTTTTGAGAAAAACATTAAAAGCGGTAACAGCTTGAAAACAAAATTAAGCTTGTGCCTTTAAAGTCTCTTCCCCCAAATTTAAATGATGCTGCCACATACACCCAACTCTGAGTGCAATCCAGTTCAAAGTAACTGATTATTTGCAAAACCATTCTAAGATACAGCACTAACATGCTCTTGCATGCCAATTAATGGGGGGAATGTATCATACATGCTGTTGATTTGTATTTTCTTTTCCAAAAATTTATAACTTAGGAGAAAAGTTCTTTAGAGCAGCACTCACAACAACCATGTCAGGGTTCTATAAATGACCTTCTTATCAAGGGATAAGCTTTGTAACTTTATCTACAGCTTTTGCTCAATAAAAAATTCAGCAGCAGCTTCCAAAAATCACGGAGCAGGTAGATTGTCCTAGCCATACTCACATTTTGGTGAGACCCTGGACATACTGCAGTCAAAGGGAAGGTGCTCCAACCTACTCCAAGGAAGGAAGCTCTCAGGCCTGATATGATGTAGTACTCCATAAGCAGTTCCACTGGTCAGCAATTATACAAGAGCAGCAAGACATGGTAGAATTACCGGTCATACAGCCCTTCTCAATTCTCAAGGAATAGCTATGTTTATTTGGCTTGAGGGACAGCTTTTAAGAAAATATTTTGAACCCCAAAACTTACTTCTGATCCTGACTTTCTACATGACCTTGGGTAAATTTCAAACTTAATATATTTCAGCTCCTCCTGCACTAAAACCAGCGCACCATGGCATACACAGCTCTATAAATCTCTATCCTGCTTAGATTAAAGGCATTTTGCAATATAAGTGCAAAATGTTGTTATTTATTAAAGGAGGCTTCTACCACAGCCCTTCACTTAACACTGTTAGGGCCACCCTTTACCTTTAAATCTAGCAAGATAATTATTGATTAATGACCACATCACCTCTGTGAGAAATATAAAAGCAATATAAACATGCCTTTTCCTGACAGATCAGCTGTCTTAAGCAGTGACTTGTGTAGTTTTATCTATTTATTATAATGCACCCCCACTTTAGTAGTTTGCAGTAGTCTTAAGTGGATACATTTTAGCCAGTCCTAGTTCCTGTGTGGTGTGCTGGGACACCACACTATAGTTTATAGTTTATGAGTTACTCACAGGCTCTTTTACAGATCAGTTCTTTTGTCCTCACATTTAGGTTTTGCATCTCATTGCAAACACAGGTTCAAATTTCCAACCCAACAGGTGGGACTAAAAATAGATAAATATTTATAATAAAAAATAAAATATCATCTTAAACTACAAAATATTTAGTAGTTAATATTTAGTATTATAAGTATACCACTAATAATTGAAGCTACCTTATTAAACTTGATAGGAATCTACACTATCCAGGGCAATATTGGCCAATTAAATCCTGGGGGAAAAATTATGCTGCATTCAAAGACACCATACCATGAATGATGTGCTGTTGGGATTGCTGTAGTTCTTAGTACTGAATGCAATTTATTGCTCAGAATTCATACCTACCTTCATACCTACCTAGCAGGGACTGAAAATGTACAATAATACTTATTATTAAGTAAAAGAAACACATTAGTAATCTATTTTTGGAGTGCATTACTGAAAGAAATTTCCCAGTTATTACACACACCAGTTATGTGGTGTTGCTGGCAACAATTTCATAAGTTACCAAAATTCATCTTAAAACCACACTTGGCCTGAATCAATCTTACTAGAAAGCTGTTTAAGAGAATCACTGTACTTTGTAGGTGGTGAAGGGGTGACTTATTTAGCAATTATTTTATCTTGGAAAGAAGTAATAAAAAGCAACACCTTCAGCTAGAAAGTAACAATCTACCTGAAGGAAGTTATATTTTTCCAAGAGTTGCTATATTTAACAATCAAGTGTAAATCTACTAAAACACACTATCCTCTGCTAAAATTACTTATTAAAATTAGCACAGAGAGGGAGAGTAAAACTCTAAGAATGGGACATGCTTGGTGACTGAAAAACATTATATAAGCCATAGATAAACTGACTGAAATAAGCAGACTGTCAAAATATGACAGGAGCAAACTGTTGCATCCCAAATATGAGGACAGCTTTATAACGTGACAATGAGTTATAACTAAGGAAGAACGCACACAAAAATAATTTTTCATCCCTCACAACAAGAATTTGCTATGAACAGTAACCAACTGCACATTGAAGTTGAAATACCATCAAAATCCATGCATTTAAGAATGCCAAAATCAGTTTCTAAGACATTGGATAAAATATAAGGAGTACAAAATATAACTCCTCTCCCATTGCCAATTAATAAACTCATCTCTAGATTATCATGAATTAAACAAATTAACAAAACAACCTAAGAACAGCAACAAAAAACCCTATCACAACCAATCACAAATCCCCGACACATCTGCAACTCCCTGCAGCAGTTTTTGTAGAAGAGCAGCATTATTCCTTTTTCTAACAGCTGTAAAGGTATCTCATCCTAAAACAAGCAAAAGATGCAAGGCATCCCCTAACTGTGAATCTAGGTCTAAAAAGAACCTCTAAATCTCATGAAGCTTCAAGGTAAACTAAAGCTTCGAGGTACAGTGGAGTTGTTGGAGGCATTTCTTTACCTATATATTGTACTTTGAATGCATCAGTATCTGCATTATTTAACACTGACAGTACCAAATACATTATCTAGTCGTACACAGAAAGATCCCCAAAAAGCAAGTGAAACCACAGTAAGAATCATTGCTCTAAAATCCCAGCCTAGCCTGAAATAAGGGAAATTAATAGATTTTAATCAAATCTACTTCTGCATCTAATAGCCTACATTTTGCTGAAAACCTTTATATCCAATGGATATCATAGGCAGTGCTGCCAGGCCAATGCATGGGTAAGTCACGTGTGCAAGAATTTGTAGAAAACAAAGACAGCCAGTGCTGAGGTAAACACTCACTGGTACCTTGCTCATTAATTTACAAGAAGTTCCACCCTTGGACCCAGCTGCTTTTAGCTTTCCTTTATTCTCCATTTTCTTTCTTGCTACTATCATATTTCTTGAGCATAGATAATTGTAACCTATCTAAAGAATCAGAGGTCTAAAATTCAACATCCACATATCTGTAAAAGTATAGTCTTCCAAGAGCTTCAGTGTTTAAATGAAAGGGGAAAAAATTTCCAAGAGCTATAAAAACGACTGCCCTTCATTTAGTGAAAGAGTTTTACATTCCAAAGTAATCAATAAATTATCTGTATGACCTTCACAGCCTCTGTCTCCTTCCCCTTCCTGGGAGTTCGGTGGGTACAAATGAGGTCTCTATTGCACATCCAGGATTCCCATTCTTTTCCTCCAATTATCATGTTGCTCTGAGTTTTCCCTTCTCTCTAAACTACTTGGTAGAGAAGTAACCTTTTTTAAGTGTCTGTACATCAAGCAGATGACCCTTGATCATCTTCACTTTATGAAGTGTTCAGTATTGATGAAAATTGCAATCAACAGAAACATTTTTTTTAAAAGGGCAGTGGGTTGTTTAGAATTCAACACTGGGGAAAAAAATTAAGTTTAAGCCATTTGTTCAACAAAGGTGTTTGTCTTTGAAAAAGTTTCATAATACAACTGGATCGAACTGTTCTCTAGACCTACCCATCTTTTCTCTCAGAATGCAAAATTTTTTCATTGCTAGCACTGTGCCATGGGCCTGGAATTCTACTCAGGAAAAGTCTCAGAAAAAAGAGACAAGGAAGCAAGCAGTTTTCCAATAGAAATTAAATTTGCAGTGTGATAAAAGTATATGCAAGGAGTTCACAATCTGAAGCCAGTATGCATAAAGTATAGATACCCACATTCCCTATGGAAAGCTTTAAAAAGCTCTGCAGGAGCTGCAAATAGCAGTGAGGCCTAAAGCAAAGCCAAGGAACACTTGGAACTTCTGAGAAACTGAATGTCAACACAATATCATTTATGAAAGTATGCGGTAAATTCTGAGAAGCTGCCTTGCAAGTCTCAGTTCAACCAATGACTTTAGCAGGAGCTTAATTGGTTTTCCTTCTACCCTTCCTCTTGAGCTGGTTCTATTTTGACCATTGAGTGAAAAGCAACAGGCAGTGTAAATCTCCTAATCCGTCACTCATGACATTTAAACAGACTGCGTTGTCGTGAACAGCATGACTCAGATTAAATTTCCATTAAATACTTCCCTGCTTTAATTAATTTTTCAATGAAAATTGACACTAGTAACACAAAAAAAAAAAATCCCATCACAAGCAGGCAAATTGGCTGGAACTCTATCACAAAGCTGTCACTAGGCACAGTGAAGAATTCACTATCAGGTGGTATCAGGTGGTTACTCATCAACAGAAGAAAACTCATCATATTGAAAGGCTCCCCTTTTTGGTCTGTATGAATTCCTGCTGATTGTGACATAGTTATTTTTTCAAATAGTTAATACTCGAGTTCAGAAGAACCAAAAAACACTGAAAATTCCAGACAGCAGCAAAGCAGAGCAATAGAAAGATTAGTGTCAAATAACTATTACTTTTATCAGTATTAGAGCAAATAATTCCAGGTATAATGGACCCTGCAATCATGTGAGAATATACTTAATATGCATACTGCAATGGCAATAGAAAAAAGAGAGCCTGCGCATACAGAGGGACTGTTACAGCCCTAAATTTCAGCTAGGTGCATGAAATAATCATATGCATAAAACTATTCCTACTCAGTATAACAGTCCACTGATATTAAAACACATTTTGGAAACCATTTACTTCAGCAGTCTGAACATCACAATTATCATATTAAAATAGCTAATTAATTGTGTACACAAGTGGCTACTCCATCCGAAAATGTATCCTAATAGCTTCAGTGATTTAAATGCCATTATGAAGAGAGATAGTTGAAAAATCTGGACCCCATTCACTTGCATAGTAAGTAATAGACTACAAAATGTGATTTTCTCATAATTATTAACCAGTAAAAAGGTACTTGTTCTCTTTTTATGTGGCTGCTACTGTTTTCAACCTCTGGAGTAATAGTTGACAATAAATTCAAAAAATTTACAACTGTAGGAGGAATTACTAGATCAATATAATAATTTTAAGAAAAACTCTAAACCTTACAGAACCATACCAATGACAAAATGCAGAAAATTCAGGAACATTTCCTTTGGTTAAAACAAAGAACATTCAATATATTGACATCTGGTAAAATATAAAAACTAGTAAAAATTATTCAACCTGACCAAAATTTGTACTTAATCTTATAAAATATGATAAGACAAGAATTAGATGAGACTTTAAGCAAGCTTCTTCTACTGCATTCCACTTCATTACAATACACTAAATAAATTTTGAGGTAAGAGGCTAAAAGCCTCAGCATTTTTTATGCATAGAGGCGAGTCTTTTGCTTTTTAGTTGATGTGTCACTCAAATTACATCATTATCAATCATGAAGGAAAGAACAAGCTGTTTTAGAAAATCTGGAGATGTGGCCAATGTCTCTGGGAGATACAGGGAATGGCCACATCTTTTTTGAGGAAACTGACAATCTCTCCTTGCCATTAAAAACAAATACAGCCCCTGAAGAACTTTGGGGAGTTTTTTAACCTCTTTAACTCATAGAAGGGACATAACCATGGTCATATGGTGGGAATACAGCTAAGAAGTGGTATTATAATCTCTCCATCATCTGGCATATAAAGCGTGCCCCAAGATGCTAAACCTGAGAGCTCTGATGCCTTTTCCAAGTACTTCCCTTCTCTCAGAATGATTGTGAACCCCTAAAAATAACACGTCTCTAACTGAAGCAAAGACAAGACAGGCAGCAAAAGTGAGATCAGCAAAAGATCAGTAGGAGGAGAAAGGAGTAATCTCTGAGTCTATTCAAGTAACTCAAAGATCCAGTCATCTCCCCATTCACTTCCAATTGATCCAACAATCTTTTGCTTAAACATAGAATTCCATAGTCTAAAATAGAGTCTTCCTTTTAACCTCCTTAGACATACAGAAAATGCAGGATGATTGGTTGAACACAGATACATAAAATCAGACAAGGCACCCATAATAATGAGATAAGTTGGAATTATACCAGTCCTATCTATTTTTGTTTAGACAGGATATAATCAGTTCTTCAGACTGAAAGTCAGCACAACCCAAGTCATGCACAAACAATTAAAAAAATTACCTGAGCATATCTAACTTCCTCAGAGAAAATTTAGGAACAATTTATAAATTTGTCAGTTTTGTCATTGTTTCTTATAGTAATACAATTGTCGAGGAACATACAGATCTTATAGTCCAACCTCAAGAACTTCTTGCAAAAGGCTATAACCATCAAGGAATGTTTTGACTACACAGCACGTCCTGAATTAATGGGAACATAAGACCTTTTTACTGGTTTAAAACCATAAATATGAGAATTCATAATGTTGATGATAGTATAGCTTAAGAAAAAAATGAAAGTAGAGGATTAATTAATTTATTGTTTGCTTGGTTGGAGGGGTTTTTTTGTTTGAATGTTCTAGTTAGGGTATCCATTCAGTAATGTATCACATATGCATTGAGAGTCACAGAAAAGTTTTTATTGTGGGTTTAATGCATCAAAAGCATAGTTTTAGCTGCTAGAAAAATTCAAGCAAGTCCTTCAATTGAGTTGCACATAAGCAGGGCCACTATCTTCAAGATAACTCATGCTGCTTCACAGACTGTTCTTAAAAATAGTTATCTGTTTCCCCAATTGACTTGTTTTAATTCTCCAGTATGGTCAATGGGGTTTTTTCCCCACAAAATAATATTATATATGACCATAGAATCTTTTAGTTTCTTGAGCCTAAGTCCACAGGCCTACTTTTCAGGGAGCAGACTAGTTAGCCTAAAAACTGAATCTGAAATAAGACCAAAATGTTTTAAAAATGCATTAAAAACCACAAGGATTATTAGTTCTGCTTGTCAACTCCATTTTAATAGTTTTTATGAGTCTAATTCTGACACTGAGTGAGAAATAGCAGGCAAAAAAATCTAACTATAACTTATCAGGGAAAACACAAAGAAATGTAAGCTATCTTGAGTGATTCTCAACAGCTGCACTTTAAAAACAGAATCAGAATTGCAAGTGAATAAACTCTGATGAAAACAGTGATTTATTTTTAAGTATGTTGTACTTGGAAAAATCATTATAAACCAAAACAAGGCAGAATGCAGCAATGGAAAAGCAGCTAAAAGAAATCCATATGGGCTTCATTTTTTCACATTTTTCCCCCCCGACTAATCCTCTTGCCCTCACTGTTCTTTTCTGTGCCCCCAATTGTATTAATCTATCTCTCTTGTATTCCTGACACCTTCACTAGAGACCTCAGAGTTGCTTGTCTCTATCCTTCCCTTTCTTACAACTAATTATCCATCTGCTTGGCATTCAGATTCTTTCCAAAATTTCCACAGACATATGCATTCATATGTACAGGCAGGACAAACTCAAATGCAGGGGAAATTAGGTCCCTAAGTGTACTTGCAAGCCTGGATATGAAAATCAGGCTGGAAAAACGAGAGGCAACAACATAGCAGTAATTTATTCTACATTTGATTCTGCAGATTGGATGGCCAATGCACCAGAAGTGGAATTGGAATTATGGGAGAGATCCAGAAGTACCTTCTCAGAAATCTTGAAGTTAAGGGTTGAAATACATAAGAAGTGGACATTTGATTCCAGACTGCAGTCCTGGTCACTTGCCTAACACAGTCTAATATTTTGCTGGGCACAGCAAAATATCTTCAAAGTAAGGGGCCCAAAACCCCAAAAAAGCTATGTTTAGAGACAATAACGACAGCAAGTAGGAAATATTATAATTACATGGGTTGGAACGTCATCTCCCTTCTTTATCAAAAGCATGACTGCCTACCGAGATTGTCCAGTTAGAATGGATCAAGGACAGACGCCTCTACTAAAGACAGCCATTGTATCTTTGTCAAAAACCTCTCTTGATTTTGAGTATGTATAGCTGTTATGCCAAGTTGTTCTCTGAAGCAGACATTGGGGGTGTATTTTAATAATGCTCAAAGAACACACCTCCAGGGATTTCCAGGCATATTCCCCCCCTTACTTGATGAGAAGTAGTGAAATAAGGGAACTTTCAGTCCAACAGACTCCCTTAGTGCATTTAGGGCATCTCTAAGGCTAAAGTAGAGCCTGAACTCACGACTGTTTTCTTAGGATTTTTTGTCCACTTCTTCTAAGTCCTATTTTAAACACCAACACAGGTGTTTCCAATCTTGCCTTTAGAAAACAGACACTGTGAAATCAATTTCGGTACAGTACACCACCATGAGAAGATATTACACCACTATGTGATCCAATAGACAGATAAACTACTGTATATCTTCTTAAAAATAAAGATCTAAGTTGTTCTTGAAAAATAATTATTGTCAATAGTATCATTTCACGTTGGTTTTGTTGAAGAGTATACACTGTACCAGTAAAAGCACTTGGAACAAAAAAAAAAGAAAGAAACCAACAACTTTCCTCAGGAGGAAATTTTGTATGGTATCTCAGTGAATGTTTATTTGTAATTGCAGCCCCCACCTCCACTATTCATGGTATTGCCTATGTAAAAACAGCCAGCAATTGTCAATCACACAGCCCAGTGAACAATAACCTAGTATAGAGTTTCAGAGGAAGAAAACTGAGAAAGACAATAGGGGAAAAGTGATTTTGGCAGAAAGTTGAAGATACAGGGTTTGTTGCTGCTTCCATACCTCAGGAGAAACCTCCCTTCCTGCCTATTTAAATAACAGCAACAAACACACATAAGGAACAAGAATACAAAGCATTTAAAATTTTGGCTCAGTACCATGATAATAGATGATATAAAAGCACGAGGGTATGAGAACATCCAGTAGGTGCCATATGTTGGGAAGTGCCAAACACTGCATGCAAGGTACTAAGAGACTACAGCCTCTGCTGAAATAATTTGCAGGCACTTGGGATGACGCCTCTGGTTGTGCACTGCCAGCTGTTACACAACACATTCCTGGAATGAGATCAGCGTAAATGAGCAAGGCTATGTTTAGTGTGGGACATAATGGGTTATGAATCAGGAGCACTGAAGACAAGTTGGTCTCTTTTTTTTAAAAAAAAAGACATGTTTCCAACATGTATTAAACACACCAGTAAAACAGTGACTGCAACTTTGAAAATATCACTGCAACCATTTATTCCACTTAACATACCACCTGTATGACAGAAAACAAAAATATGTGAATACAAATGGAAAGTAAAATTCCACCACAGTTAAATATACCACACAGAGAGACCTTTTCATACAACATTATCAGTCAAAATAAGAAATGTCAGAAAACATAACGTCAGTGAAATCTACTAATAAAATTAAATTTCGTCAAGGCTGCAGCCAGAGGAGACAGCAATAAAATCTTGGTCAACAACGTTACGCTGTGTTTTTGAAAAATATCAGAGGAAGAAAATCTAGCATCATTTTTATTTTTATTTCAATCCTGACTATTTCACTCTATTGGAGTTCTTTTTGCAATTAACTGGAGAATCAAATTAAGGGGGTTAGTCATCTAACTACCTAGTAGGCAGGTGCAATCAAGCAAGAAGGTGACTAAATGCCAAAATATGGCTTCGCAATTAAACAGCAAAATTAAAGTTGTGCTTACAAAATTATAGGTCATCTTTAAAAAACAACCCCTTAGGGTAAGAAGGAAAAAAAAGAAAAAGAAAAAAGAGAGTTCCTTATACTTTCTCTGAGATTTGCAAAGCAACTGATCCTGATACTTCAGCACCCAAGGGCTTTTCTGTTAGAATGAAACACACAAAATAAATGAAAGGAGGTTCATCAGCAACACTTATGCTTTCAATGTCCCATATAGCTTTATAATTAGACAGATCTGATCCATGTGAGTCAAATTCATCTACGAATTTGATTAAACCAAAACTCTAATTGATGTTTCCCTGTTCTGTGGATCAAGTTATTAAATCACTTTAAAGAAGAGCGCATTAGATCACCAAAACCACCAGGTTTATAAAACCATGGTATCTTTTCTTTTTTTTGTTCAGAAGCCTGTGGACAAGTTGAAACACATGAAGCTATCCAACCTGAACAATGTGAAGTGGAGGTAGAGCAAAGAACCCCTCTCACTATTACTACCCCCACTTTTCTGTTGAATCAAAACTACAAGGTTTTATGGTGCAGCCAATTATCAAGTCAGTTTGGTGGCTTTTTCCTTTCTGGGTCTTTTCCTGATGCAGGTCTTTAAACTTCTGCCCCTGTTAAGCCTGTGAATCAGTGCAATTTACAGCACTCCTTACAATAACCGAAGATGGGCAAAAGGAAGCACAGACAACAGATACAAGGTATTTTATGTAGAGAGGATAATTTATTTTTCACATACCAACTTAAAGAGAAATTAAGCTACAAGAACACTTGAAAAAAATAGGGGTTTGTCCTACACTTCATTTAAAAAATAGTTTGATATACTTCACTAAAACATAATGGAGAACCACAAACTCGTGGTACATTGCATAAGAACAAAAATGAATGCTGCAATTCAAAGCAGTTACAACAAAATACTTTAAGAGCACAGCTTTCGAGTGGTAGTGAAGTGCTTTAGCTTCAAAATACTGGGACAAACGGGACAAACTAAAAAGATCAGAACTACCTCAGGCCTCAGTTCTGCAAACCACCTGTCTATGAATATAAGCATGCATATAAATGGAGAAACTAGAAGTGACTGCAAAGACACAGTTGATCCTAAAAGCTACCATAAAGAATCTTCAAAGGGTTTTGTTATTTTTTTTAAGTATGCCTCTTTTTTTATCCTGCAGAACAAGATGAGAGAAAATTAAACAAAATTTCAACTCAATTAAGAAAAAAGTGAGTGAAAAGATATTCATCCCTTGTACATCATTCTTCTGAGAAAAGGTTTTGTTTGTCAGACCAGCAATGCCTAAGGGAGAGTGCCCTCAAAGAAGCACTTTTTCACAAGACAATTTCAGTCTAAAGGAAATGTGTTTGAATCAGAGGGGTTTGGATGCATAAACCTAATAAGGTACAGCTGTATTTTTCCTTTCTCCATAGAAAAAAGTTTAAATCAGACTGAGAAAAGTAAAGTTAATAGTCTAAAGATGCAGCAAGGATAAGAAAAGTGGTTAGGGCAAACAATTTTAGACAAATTATGTACAGGGGGAGTTACCATATAAAGGATGAAGGTGATCAAGTCATATCAATGTTCAAGCTGATCAGAAAAACAATAACCTTTTAAAGGAATCTAGTATCAAAGAAATGTATTTTCTAATAAGAACTCTTGAAAAAATCCCAACCACATGAAAATCTAATTGTCTATCTATTTGCCAAATACTGAGCAACCCATTCTTTCTTAAACAGTACAAAGATCCTGAAGTGTACTGAGCATGTTTTTAAAGGTTCACTTCATTGATGGATAAGTGTAAACCGATTGCAAAATTTTGCATCTGAGCAATAAAGTAAAGAGCTAGTTTCAAAATTATATTAAGACTTTCAAAACTTCCTGTAATATTTGACTAGAGTTAAACTCGGACTAAAAGAATTCTAAAATTTCATCATCTCCTGATTACTGCTATTTATGGATTTATAAAAAGGTTTGTAAATTAAAAAGACTGCACAGCACACAATCTAGTTGACTTTTATTCTGCTTATATGAAAGATGCACCCACTGAATGGCAAATGTAATTGTGACTGCTACATGAAGACCAACTTAACCAGGCATTCACAAAACTGAATGAAAAGCTGATCCGTTTTGCAAAGTCTGTTTCATCGCCTTACAAGGGACAGTCATAAAAGGCAAACTAAACCAGTATCCAAGACAGTCAGAAGTAAATTTTTGTCCAAAAGGCACACTTGAAGCTTTGCAAAAGTTGATCATGGATTGTACTGCAGGTATCTCTCATGTACTTAAAAATTCAGCTTAGGTTTTATTCCACTGATAAAGACACATTTGGTCAGTTCTTCGCACAATATGATAGCCCTTACCAGATAAGGGTGTTCAAACCTTTTTAAACTCATATTGCTCTAAAATTCCACACAAAATCAACTAATAATAGTATAAAGCAGGGATAGACACACTAAGAAAAATTCCTTTAAGTTGTATATCACAATGTAGCAACATTTCCTATTGCAAGTGTGTGTGGGGGGGAGTTGTAGGTATGTAGATACGAACAGGGAGATTAGAGATTAAAAGATACTTTTCGATTTTTACTTGAATGTGGGAATACACTTAAATACAATCAATACCTGAATGATCCATAACAGGAACTACTCAGGTAAAAACAGAAACAGGAGGACAAAATATGGATGAAAACAATTCCAATTACCATATGAAAATACTTCATTTAAAAGTTAAATACCATATACACAATTTGGATACTTAAAAACCAATTACTGAAATGCTTTACTCAAATATGAGTAGAAATTGAATAGCATGTTCAGTTAATTCTGTTGCCACTACCAGTGACATATACTGGATGCATCTACACTACAACTTCAATTTGGAACAGAAATGAGCTTTTGAAGTCATCCCCACTTTCCGTACTCTGGTCCATATATCACAGAACTACAAGAACACAGATGAGAGTCCTTTTAGATGGAGCAATGCTAGAAAATGTACTCCAACCACTAATGGAGTCCACTGGAGCAGATTAGAGAGAGTCGGAAGTGAAACACCCTGAAATATAGATAGTGTGAACATCAAGCTCTCCACACAAACTGTTTCCTTCCACAAATGCCGAGCGGTTTTTGCCCTGCACTGCTCAGCACAGCCATTAAAATCACTTTTTAGACCACAAATTATGTCTACTGTCACATGCACTTGCTTTTAAGTACCGCAGTGTAAATTGTACAAACTGCACTGGACCTGTTACTCATTCCTGCTCTTTGGAATCTGAACTTAAGAGCTCTTGGTCTCCACAGGCCCAAGCAGACAGGTAACCTGCTGATGCTACACATCTACAGATGTAGTCAAAGAGCATAAACAATACTCATTCCAAAATAGGCAACAGCACTCCTCCAACCCCCATCATTTAACTTTCCAGGACTGACTCAAACACTTCGGCAGCTGCACAGAGAAGTGGCTGACAGAACTGCTTGAGGTGGGACTAGCAAAACGTGCAAGCACGGCATGAGAAGTTCCAAAGCAAAGGCACTGTCAGACATGAATTCCTGAACCTAGTAGAGCTGCCCCCAATGCCATGTGGCCCCCTGCACAGCATTCAGGCACCAGGGTAAGCTCTAAAACAATCCATGGGAAGATATGGGTAGATATGGGTATCTTCACTAGTTCTTTAGAGGAAACAGTTTTCTTCACTAACTATTCAGAAGCTGCTAATGCAGGTGGAATGAATGATGAAGTTTGAACCTAAGCTCAACTTGTGTTTTCATATATTGAAACACTTTCTTAGGGGCCCACAGTGAGCAGTCAAAACACAGCTCTTTGTGCTTGAAGCAAAGTGCATTTAATTTAAAAGACAACCTATCAGTGGTATGAACAACCTTGAATATATTGGTGTTACAATAGCAATATTCAAAATAATTTAAGAAAATATTATGCCATCTATTTTGCTATACTGAATTCTGAGCTCAGTGGACCAAAACTCTGACCTTTGGATTCACTGGAGACAGTAGAAACTTATCTTCCCTTTTTGTCTTTATAAAATGCTAGGTATCTAGTAGGTTTGACCTTTGGAGAAGGCAAAAGTCTGCTTCTTTCCAAATCTAATAGATTAAGTAAATAACCTGAATATTTGGATAAACATTCCAATTAAATATGAGTAGCTCTACATAAATCTTATACAGATCCTGATGCTGAATTCAAAATTACACAGGCACAAACCTTCAAATAATAAATTATACCTAAAATAACTCAGAAGTTCATTCCAGAAGAGATTTAAAATGTTCATAATTTAGTAAGACGTTTTTGTTTAAAGTTTTCATGAATGAAATATAAGATACTGGCAGCCTTGCCTCATTCCACTACTGTGAGCTCAGTAGAATTTAAGGGACATAAGTAGGGGGTCAAGTCACAAGCATAAGAAGTAGGAGTGCCTTACACACATGTTTAGCATTGTTTTCTTTATTTTACCACATACTTAGTAATGCACTTGGCTAAACATACTTTCACATTTCAAGTGCACCATTGAAGCATACTACAGATCTCTGCATATCCTCCAAAGGTGGAAAAGTTTATACTTTCCTATTGGCACCCTTTTTGTGTTGGATCAACCTAATCAGTTATACTCAAACAAACTTGTGTTTGATACTGCATTGCCATTGTTGGTGGTCCTGTATTTCCACTCCTGTCAAATGTCCTGCAGGTACTTAGCTACCATTTTCTATTAAATACCTAGTTGTTAACACATCATCTAAAACCATGGCAATGATTTGAAACAGCATGGAAGAAATAAAGAGCAGAATACCAAATTTCTAATGTAGCTTTGTCTTAACACACTTTCCTGAATGGGAGTGTTGGGGAGCAGACACTTGAAGATATTTTTCTCCATTTTGTTATTAAAATTTTAACTGAACTGCTCCTTAGGTTTTGAAAAATATTTCCATATAATGTTGTTATCCCTCACTGGCCCAAGATAAACCAAGAGTTGCTGACAGGTGTCTGTTATACAGGACAAGACTTAAGCAAACTGGAAATGGATTCAGAGTTTGTTCAGTCTTTAAAAAACTGGACTTCATAAATGTTCAATATTATTTTATCTCCACATAAATTTATGATCAAATAATTTGAAAGCATTGCTATTCAGCACATTGACCTGTACTAAGGCTCCTTTGTTCACAACATGATAGACTGTTTCTGATCTCACCTGAATGCACAGTACCCTTCAACAAAATTAATATGCCCAACCTTAGTTGGCAAAAGATTGGAGTCTATGCCAAAATGAGTTGCCCAGTGCCAATGTTTGTATCACCAGAATACCTGACAAATCAGTTTGCTTATCACTCTCTCAGTATCAGAATTATTCTGCCACTTCAGCAAAGGTGAATCTATTACCAAGACATTCCCTTTTCTATTGAGTGTAAATCTATGTTGGAAATTAAAGGAAATGTTTTTACAAATTTCACAAATTCATCTCAACATGAGACAAATTTTTCCTCAGAACAACTCAAAAATAACTATTCCAGCTTCCATTGGAATGGCAGGTGGAAAGAGGTGTCATATGACAGGACAAATGGATATGAACAGGTAGAAGAGATAGATATTTTTCTGGGAGAAAAGAGGTTCACAAAACAAAGGAAAGTCTTTACAGAGATTCTTATGGAAAGTTTTGTCAGTTATTTTATATCTGTAAAAAGAAAGAAGGTCTCTTGGGATCTCTATCATGATGAGCCTGTTAATTCTACTTCAAGCAGTGCCTGCCAAGAATAGTCTCCCCTGAAACTGTTACTTATGACAAAATCAGGCAACAAGCATTGCTTAATGTATATTGCAGATTTTAAAACTCATCCCATTTGCTGTAAAAATAGAGAACAAAGCATATCACCATGGATATGCAATATGGACAATAATACATATAAAGCAAAATCACATTCCAAGGACCTAAAGTGGCTTTAAAAACCTACCTCAAATCCAACTTCTATTTTTCTGTGCAAGGAGATAATGGTGAGAAGACAAGCATGAAAGACCTGCTTTTCAAGAGCTAACAGAATATTTCACTGGGAGTTAAGAAAGAGCCCCCTCCACCTTCTTTTGGAACATAAGAACCCAGTATGTCACAATGCTTCTACTCTGAAAATTAGAGACATTAGCATTCAGGTTGCTTTTAGCAACTAAAAAACAAACAAACAAAACTTAATAGGCTGTTTCTCCCGCAACTACAGGGCACTCAACAGGTAAACCCTGAAAGATGACAACTTTGAGAAGTACTGAAATTACAGATAATTCCAAGACCAAATAACTGTTGAAAAAAAAAATCATTTGTGTTTGAAATAGTGATTTAGGTAAATAATTTTGAGAATTAGAACATTGTTTACAATACCTAATTCATCTCATAACAATTTTTAAATTTCTATATAAACTTCAGTTGTTACCATCTTTTCCACAAATGCTTTCCTACTGTTTTACAGAAATAAGTCTGGAAACTCTTTCTGGTTTTCTAGACTGAATTGCATGGATACTTATCATTTCAGTTAGCTACTTTTTGATTATTTATTATAACTGTATTATATATTTCTCTCACTTCTCTTCTGTGATTTTGCAAATAACCAAGAACCTAATTTTAGGAGGAAGCAAAATCAGCTTCACACACAAACCTGTGAGGGGTGCTTCTGGAATAGTTTGAAACCAAGACCTTTGTTGCCTTAGTTGTAGCTGCCTATGTAAATTCCTGCTGGTAACAATTAGTGCTCATTCAACCTTCTGGAGGAGTTCAGGAATGAACCTGGCAGAGAATCACTATTTTGAGCAATAAGAACTGAGAGGCAATGCTCAGCTCTGGAGGGAACCCTGAGAGCCATTGACCTAAGCTGCCTAAGAAATGACCACGAATTTGAAAGCCAAAACAAATGGGTAGTAAATACAGATAAGACAAAATTCAGTTAGGGGAAAACATACTCTAATAACAGAGCAAACCATAGAAAACTTGCATTTATCTCAACTACCTTTCTCTAAATGTAATATAGTAAGTTCTACCTGCCACCTATGATTGCTCTTTCCAATTCAGGAACACGCAACACATTCAGAAACAGCTACCTAATTTAACTCTTCTGAATAAAATCCAGACTACAAAATCACAGAACTACAGACCAACCGATCATATCTGGACAGAAAATCTAGGAGTCATGACCACCTTCACAACTACCACTATGTGCTAGAACCTTCGGCATCTCTACTGAGCATACAAGCTAAGCACTGAAAAGAATTTAATATTCTCCAGTAAGAAAAACAACCCCAAGTCTGGAGAATAAAAACAAGAAAATGGGAGTAGAAAGGGCATCACTTCAAAACAAAGCCAACCAACAGAAAGAACAGATCTGAAATACAGATCTTAAGGGCTATCACTTAATGAGAAAAGGAATCAGTTTTGGCTAATCAGTCTATGTTTTCAAGTTTGCCCTTGCATTAGAGAATACAATATAGGCCATGGGGTAAATATCAAATATTGAGGATCCAGAAAAGAAACTGAAATACAGGATGTGACACATGACTTTTAGTCAGTGCAAAATTGAACAGTTCTTAAGAAAGCAAAAGAAATGCAAAATTTTTTGTACCATTTATTGTTATTACACACTATTACACTGTGTTTATCAAATAGCCTCTCTGAAAAGTCCTATTAACAAAGGGAAAAGAAAAGAAAGAATGGTATTTAATTTTAGACCATTCCAGATTGATCTCTAGTCCATGCTCAAACATCTGGAACTCACCCAGAATAAAAATTGTATTTTACAGAAATGAACTAACACAGACTTTGAACAGTTTGTAATCCTAAAATTTAGCTGTTAGCTACAAATACTCCAAAATGTAAAACTGCTGCTCAAGGGTATTTATGTGTTGGCTTAGCTTAGTGTTCATGATGGAGTCTTGACCTATTCTCCATTTGACAAAACCAAGGAAATGCTGAGAATAGGAGAAGCGGCTGTCCTAATATGACATTTCTTTCAGGCTTACAACCAATTTTACTCCAAGAAGGACCAAGTACAGCTGATATAGAAAGACCAGAGGGTGTTTTCACTTTGCCTACTATACTCCCTTGTGAGTCCAGTGAGGCTACATATGCTTGGCAGTGCATGCTTAAAAACTTTGTTGGATTAGGTCCTGTGTCCACAGTTTTAGAGCTGTGAGAAAATTGCCAGGAAAAAGCATAAATGAGTTCTGGCACAATGGACTGTGAACACAAGAATGAAGAGGCTCCCCATCATACACAAACCATCTTCCACGACATAAAAATAACCTGGTACTTCTAGCACTGGTTCATTAGGTAAGAGAACTCAGAATAACTTTATAATTACACTTATAAGGCATGGCACACATAAAATATCCTGTTAGTATTCTGGGTTCTTTTCTCAATGCTCCTATTTAAGGGTTTGATTGTGCTTTAGCTACTGGGACAGCGTAGGCTAACATAAGGTGGGGCAGTTATGGCTTCCCCGTTCCCTTATTCCCTGACCCAGCACTCATGCTCCTGCCACTGTGAGGGGAATGATTCAGATGGCTGATCAAGTCAAAAGCTAGAAGGCAATCATATTTTATACTTAATTTGACATAGCTATGGCCTGCTGCCACAGGGATGGTCATGGTCTCGTCCTGCATCATGATGTACATACCAACCTCTCTCCCACAGCAGAACTAGCAGTTTTGCAGCTGTGGACACAATTACAGCTCACTGACCCCACAAGACAGTAACCTGTCCTTCTGATGGTCTAACCATAAGGATAAAGATTAAGGTTAGGAAAACAACAACTTGAACCAAATTTTGAAATTTTCATCTGTTCAGCTCCCTAAAGCTGCCTTACCACCTGATCATTAAAAATAGCGCTGACACCAGTGAATGAAGAAACACTTGGTGGCTGAGAGGATGAGAAGATAAAGCCATGGCAACCTCCCCACTCTAGGCTGTAGCTCATTTGGATACAACCAGTCTAATTTTGAGTTAGCTACCCAAGTACTGCAGAAATTATCTTTTCAGGCATGTTTTGCAACAGACCTGAGGGACGGTTGCAGTAATTGCTTGTTTAATGCTGCTAGCAGTGCAGCCCAGGGGAAAGCAAGCAGATGTTTTTAAATCACATTTTTCACAATCAAAAGCTTTACTGAATTATGACTACAGGGGGGAGAACTAATACCCATGTGTTGTGGTACATTTAATGTATTTTCTACTGTGTTATTGTCTTCTATCCCCTGTTCTTACCTTGCTCCTTTTTCATCTTTCTCACCAGCAATGACAGAAGTTGCCAAGCTCTAAGTGACAAATTGTTGGTATTCATAAACACAAAAAATAAAAAAGGTAACATTTGCTGGAATATGCACAACAGAATAAAGCTAGAAATGATTTTTTTTTTTTTATAAATAGAGCCACAGGAGACCTCTGACTCTTTCTAACTGCAGATAATTTTACTATTTCTTACTCCTAGCTTTTCCATTTAAGATTTTCTTGAATGGGATTGAGATCACATCAAAATCCAAGTTGCAACATGTTGCTAAGGCTATTTTTCAGAAAACAAACTTAGCTTCTAACGTCTAAAGTAGTGATCTCTGGGGTGCTAATACACAGCTGGGGTATTGCACAGTCCTACACAGACCATCACCCTGTCCAAGACACTCAAGGTATTAGATCTGAAGACACCTATGACATCTATGAGCCAAAATACATTTTAAAAAAATAAATCACTGATTCAATTCAATTATGAACATAAAGGTTCATAATTGTAGAGCAATCTACAGGGCAAGGCCCCAAAAGAAATTTTAAAGACAACTAAATGAAGACTTCAGGTTTTATTAAATAGTATTTTACTTGCTAGATAGTTACTACACAGTGAGCTGAAAAATTATGTAGTCTATCAGTGCCACAAAATTTTTTACTCTATTTAGAAACTGAGCAAACTAAGGAACTACAGGGTTTCTCTTGTGGTTCACCTTGTCTGTCAGCGCCCCAACATCCCAACACTTGTCCTGTGAGGGAATGTGGCTGTAAAATAACCTGACACTAATAAAAGAAATATGTCTTCATTAAATGATATCATGCATTTGTTTTGGGGGTACCATTAAAGGAATCAGACCTAGCTCTAACACCACTCTAAATATCATATCCTGTTCTGATTGACATTTTGGAACACCTTTCTATTTTTCCCTTTAAAAGAGAACCAAATTTTGAAAACAAAATCTTCCTAGGAGATGCAGACTATTTTTGCTTCCAGCCTATGTTTCCAAAGTACTAAACTTATTCAGCTTTGTGCACTGACTTACTGCTTAGCAAACCCTGATGCAGGGGTACATACACTAACAGAGGCCACGAAGACAGACCTGCTTCCTGCACTGCTTCGTGCAGCAGGAGTACATCTGGTTGTATGTTCCAGCAGTTATTAAAAACCCAGCACTTACCCAGTTTTTCATTCACTCCTACTTCAGCCTCATATCCTACTTTTGGAAAGATTTCAGTAGGCTTAATACTAACTTGGTGAGGGTGACACCCAACCACAGGAAGACATAATTACTCTAACAGGTGAAATAGCTGAGAGGACACTCTGTGGAGTACAACAGTACAAAACTCAGAACTAGAATGTGCTTAGCAGTGATGGCTGATAAATATTTAATGAGGCTGACAAAATAACTGCTTACCTCAGGGTAAGTTATAAGCACTGCATTGTTGGAACTGTTGATTTTAATAATAAGGGCTACTGCTCTGCTGTTGCTTGTCCCTTTTGTGGAAATCTTCCTAAGTGTAATATTGTTTTTTCCCAGGGTACTAAACAATTCCTTACAAACTCATCCAATCACCCTCATCAGGGTGGTGAACTTGAATCAGTTCTGGAAGCCTGACTTTTGAATTCTGCCACTACAATTGATCTATCCCTTGATCAGTAGGTATCAGAAGACCCGCATTAACTACAGTCAAAGTATCAATAACTACTACATTTAATTCTCCAGTGACTTAAGTTAAAAATACGATAGATTCAAGTATTAGGTACAACACAGTCACATGTGCTGCACTTCACAACCACAGTCAATGAGAACCAATTTAAGAACCAAGGAGCTCATGACAGTCCATCACCTGTGATGGTTGTGACAGCACACAGAGATGGGACCCCATAAGATTCTATTTTACAAGTAGAACATGGATTAGGCATATGTTCACTCTGGAGAAGTGAGTGGAGAACTTAAAAACTGCGGTAGAGCTCCTAACACTACAGCATACAAATGCAAAATAAGAATTTTAGTGTCCATATTAACCAGTTTTAAGAATTACAACCAGCATGACCAAAATGTGCACTGTTCCAGCACACCAGAGTGAGAAAAATTTTGATCTACAATAGATTACTGAGATTTGAGGTAGAAGCTTCTTCCGAGGCATATCAACACCAGGATCCCAGGATCCCCTACCTGTACAAGCATGGCAATCACATTGCCTCTATAGAAAAGCTGTGAGTGGTAGAACCTCGAGGGTGCAGTAGCATTTTGAAGATTTCATTTTAATAATTAAGAGGAAAAATATTATGATTCCAACCCCAGAAATATTTTAATACTATTCACAATACTATTTAACTAAGATGATGTGAACTTGCAATACACATCATCCACATTACCAATAATATCCATTCTGCGACAATTCAAAGCTCTAGCAAAACTCCAAAGTGGCTTATAATGGCACTGATAATTTCCACAAAATGACATGGAAAACCTATTTGCAGTTTCAGTAACATTCTCCAACAAAGAGCATGTGGGAATGTGCTCCCTCTTTTGAGGCGTGTCAGCAGTTGTTTAAATGAGAGTCACTGTTTCCATTCAAATCCCTTATTTTTCAGGGGGTTGCAGAGTCAGCCCTCAGGGAGAGAGAACTGATCCTTGCAGTTTCAGGTGCTTTCATGCAATCCTGTATCTCAAAAACAGTCCTTTTTTCCTTTCTCTGAAGAACGTTTAAGCCATTAGCTCATAATATGGATGGCTGCCTCCTGGAACGGTGAGGGGAGAAAGGGGCGCAAGACACTAAAATTACTTCTAAAAGAAGATATTTTGGAAAATAACCTCTAACACCTCCACAATGTCATTTTTTTCCAGCAAACAGTTCCTAAAGATCTAGAGCTAATCTCCATTTGGTGGCCAATGTTGACAAGCTATAAAGTGAGTCTTGGCATTTTGTATAACCTGGAAAAAAAGACCTGGAAAACCATTTTAAAGGCTCATCCTGGAATTAACAAATAACTAATACTCATCTGATATATCAAATGATTACAAAAATATTATCTTCAGGGTTCTAAAAAAGGTAGTGAAACAGTTTTTTGATAAAAGTAACCCTAAGTGTAATCTGACTTTTATATAATATGTAAGTCATACAATTCCAAGTTTCTGCATCAGAAAAACTCCTCCCTTGGAGTACTCAGTGAGTTTTTGGGATTTCCTGAAATTTGCCGTACTGGTTTTCAGCAGTAGAGGAGATCTTAAAGTGGAGTGCTTGGCTCTGTTTTGTGCTATTGAATGCCTCCGATTTAATTACTTCTTTTATACAAAGATGGATGGCAGAAGCCAAAAGTGTCTATCTGCCAACTGTGTTGTCCAGACCATGAAAACCTGAGCAGGATTCAATATGCCTGGCAGCATCTAAATTCTTCTTGGCTTGGAATTTTGAGCAGGCATTCAAATAATATATTGATGAGTGTCTCTGTCCTTTTATTCTCTTTATTTTAATAATAACAGCTCATTAGAAATAAGAACAGCATGAAATGTTTATAGTTCTCAAAGACTTACATGAACATATAGGAACCATTATTATCCAACACAAATAAATATAAAGAATCAACAGCAGAATGTAAAGTTTACAGATACTATTCTATAATGTCAAGAAAGTAGCACAGATATCTGTGGGCTATCTCACAAACCAAAAAAGATCTGACAAAAGAAGTGAAGCCAGGAATAATGCACTAGTCCAAAGAATGTATAAAGTTCAAAGCTATCCATGTTCTGTACAAAAATTACAATTTTCCAGTTAAACAAAAAACTAGGTACAAAGTTTTGTGTTGCAGAATTGGAGAGCCAGTAATGCATTAGGTAGATAAACATGTGTTGAGAAACAAGTCTTCCTGAGTATTCAGTAAAAAAGACCTCACCCGAGCTAAAGAACACAGTGCCAGCAGTTCATATCCATGAGAAAAACTGCAGAATGGTGGGCATATTTATAGCGTGCAGTTTAAACAGGACTTCTTGATGCAGTGGAGGAAGGAAAAGCAACACAAGAAGTCTTATAAACACTTACAAGGAAAATGGAGCATTAATCTGCACCAAGACATATGAAAAGTAGGCAGCAGCACACAGCAGAGAAGTCTGACTAGTTTCTTTCCTGCCCATCATTACTTGCAGAAGACAAGTGCGTGAATGAATCCTAGTGACAGACAATCATCTACTTCTCTTAAGCACATAGTTATGCAGGAAAACTGCCAAGGAAATGTGAAAACTAACATTTAGTCCCCAAAAAAAGCTTTTAAACTTCTCTTTATTTTTTTATTCCTTTCACTGGGCTACAATTCCCCTTTCTTGCCTACAAAACCTAATCATAATTCCAAAAATGTGTTTAGATTTTATTTCTGGGTTTGTTTCATATTTAGCGTGCCCTCTCTTCCCAACTTATCTTTTATGTGTTCCTTACCTTCCATTATCCATCAGGTTTCTCATATTCAGGTCTCATTAAAAATAAGGAAAGGCTTTTTGATAGATTCCAGAAAGCTTTGGATATGGCCATGAATATGTTGATATGCCTTGTATCACTCTTTTCTAATCCCTAACTGCAACAATAGCAACCCTTTGCTAATAATTTTAAGAGCACCTTTGAATTCTCTCTTCATTAAAAAATAAAACACTTTACACAAACAATTCTTTCAATTAAAGCCACCAATTTGAAGGAGAAGGGTCAGGCTGTCTATATCATGACTTGTTCATTTCCTACCTCTTTTCTGTGATGTCACAGCAAATTCTGAGACAACCCACAAAGCAGAGTGTAAGGGAGTCCTCAGTTCTTGGTTACAATGACAGTCATGAAACAAAGCAGAATTAATCAGAGACTTTTTTAACCTCTGAATGCAAACATTTTGTAAAACACTAACAACTGCTGGTATGGGGCAAACACAGAGACTGATCTCTTTACTCACTGCAGCTGGCGATATACATTATAATATAGTACAATCTGCAAATAATACAACATATATAAGACTTGCTGTGTTCTCATGTGCTATATTACATTTCAGAGGAGATGTATATACAAGCTCCTGCTAAAAGAGAAACTGTACTTCATTTGGTATTGACTTAATGAAGGAATTCTCACATTAATCTCTTAAGCTGTACTGCTCTTTAGAAAAACAGACTGTGGAAAAGAAAATCTCCACAAATCTCTTCAACTCTCTCCAGAAAAATAGGCTTTTTGTAGCCCAGTGATTTTCTTTGCACCTTTTCTTGTGGAAACAATTAGCTTAGTAATTTTAAAGTATTAGGTGGGCCCAGCTGCAGGCTCCTGGTATCTTTCCTATTGCATAGCAATGTCTATACAGAAAGAAACAAGGATCTAGTCTCCTAATACCACAATACATCAGTGGGAAATACCTAAGTGAGCAACTAATGAGGTTAGGTCAGAAGGAGCTTTCACTTACCTGAGGCCATCACAAGTTTCCGCATTTTTGACAGATTTGTTTCTAATTCAGGATTCTTTGTTAACCAATGGCCAAACATTGTGTTGAAACTCACTTCTCAAAATGCTTGAAACTGAACTCCAACTGTCAGCATCACAATTACCCCTTCAGATAGACCTGTTAATTGGGCCTTCACAACTTATAAAAAATAAGTCTGTTAAAAAACTCATGTCACGAGTGTAGTAACCAAACTTCAGACAGAAATTCAGGTTCAAGACTTCAGCCATGAAGAGCTGAAAAGGCTGTGTTGCAAACAGTACTGATTCGTTCAGCTGATTGTTTAGAAAGTTCACTATGGGCATGAAATCCCTCTCTAGACAGTAGGGATATTTTTTCAAAATTAGCTTAACTTAAACATTTCCCTTTTATTTAATCTCACGTACAATACAGTTAGTAGTACAATTGATTTCTGTCCTATTATACTGTCTAACCTGGAAAAGTAAATTGCCTTGTACATTGAAAACACTTTTGCTGCAATTGGCAAAAACATCAGTATCCAAATGATTACTAGTGCAGCAAATTACAATTATTACAATAACAGTAGTAAGGCCATCTGCACCTTACTCATGCATGTTGAAAATTTAGGGCAGTTAGTAGTCCAATATATAGACAATATATGTATGAGAGAAAAGAGAAATCTTTCACAGACCTATTTTAGAGTTTCTACAGCAAATTTAGGTACCCTTCAAAACAAATTCCAAGATATGCCTTTCCTCATATGTGTAGGCAAGAAGTAATATTAAGAACAGTTCAGCACAAAAATAAAAAGACTCAGTGGAGAGCTGGCAGCAATTCATACCCAAAAGCTCCTTACTATCTAACTCTTTATAGAAAGCTAAGTGTTTAAGAGTACTCCTTTCTAAAATCAAATACATGAAACACTATCACAAAATTTCATCCTATATTACATCACTTTTTGATGAGCTACTTAGCAAATGTAGTCTGCAGTTTCACACAGTTGTGTATTCATAAGAAAAATTAAGCACATAGATAAATATAATGTGTCCCGAGACCCTTTAAAGGAAAATAGTTTCCATCTTGTTTATTAAAAAGTTAGTGCAAGTAAACATGTTTGTGAGCTGGAACCATGGGACAGTGCTTAAAATTGTCTAGGCTATTAAAAACAGCAATCTTTGATCAGAAGGGTGAAGTTGAAAGATCTCTTAAATGGCACCAATAGCATCTACACGAGCATTGCAATTCAATGCTGGAGAAAAAGTAACAAAATAAATAAAATACACTAAAGACATGCAACTGTACCATGTCTGGGTGTAGCTTTGGAGGGTGTTTTGACAATCTGACACTCAGAAGGTCTTGTTTTACTGGAGTTTATAGCTCAACCTCACTGTTGTATAGGTGCCTGTATATTTAATCAAAAATAATAAGGCACATTCAAACTAAAGACAGTTAAAAATCTACTCCAATCATAAATAGAAATGCTGACACAGTTTTTGGTCTTAGATACTTTGAGTATTAAACTATGGAAGTTTATTTACTTTACTAAATATAATCATAGAAGATGAGAACTTTTAAATTTAATCTTTAAGCCATCTAAATATTTGCATGACAGCAACATACAAAGAATATAACTAAAACAGTAGAAGCACAGTAGCAAATCCAAACGCTAAATATTTTGTCTTATAAATAGCTCCTCAGAAATATTTGTGTTTAAACAATAAATGTAAATACAGAGCCATACTGCTCTCTCAGGAAGAGACCATTATTCTGAATTATCATGGCAAAGTCAGGCAAATATTTCCCTTAAATATTAAAGATTTTTTTGTTGTTGTTTAGATAGATCATTTACAGAATAGGTTTACAGGATCTTAGATGAAAAATTCTCCCAGAAAAATCAAGTCTTACAAGTTGTGAAAATTCCACTACCTGCATGTCATGACACTTGACAAATCTGACTTCCAGTACTGTAAAATCCTGAACAAGTAAGGCAATTCCAGTGTAATCAGAACAATGGTTTCACACAAAAACCCAACAACAACAACCAAAAAAACCAAGATACATTTTTCAAGCCAAACATTCTTTTATTCATACTAACTTTTAATCTGCTTTTCCATCAATTTAGAGAAGTTAGTCATGATTTACCAGCATAAAACTCTTTATTCATAAAAAACCAACCAGACCCTTTCTATGTAAAACAATAAGTAGGAATATTTGTTGGAAAAAAAGGTCTTAGGAAGTTCTCTTTCATAGTAAGTAGCATACAGCACAGGGCATACAAGCAGTTCAAAATACTTAAAGGACTATATACTGATAAATGCATATGTTATTACATCCTAAAGCTCACCACCAGCACAGTTTAATTGCTGTTTTAAGGCAGTTTCCCATGTTTCTTAGAGATTTCTCTAAAAAACCTGCATGAACAAGAACTGCTTTATACCTCTTTGCGACAAACCATATTTTCAATTAATTCCAACAAAAATATTCTAGCACAAGTGAGAGCTTGAGAAGTAGAGCTCTGCAAATCTCTTAATTGTTACCTTCTAGAACACATGAAAACTTCTCAATAAAGTCAAATCACTCAAGCAGAAGCAACTCTGGTTAGGAATACATAACTTGTAAAGAAGAAAACAGAAGACAGCAGGAAGAGTACATCAAAAGAGAAAGCAATTCCACAGTACATACGTAGAGTCTACAGTCACTACATTCATATTTTTGATTGCAGTAGAGGTCACCATTGGTCTTATAGCTGTCAAATTCTCCACTAGGCTTGTGCAGTCTATATGCAATATATGCTCCTCTGTCCTCCTTCTAACTAAAACAGCAAGAACAAAATCAGCAGGGATTTATCATGCTAGCATAATTCATCCCAAAGCAATGCACACAGACTCCATGTCTTGAGGTGGTAAGAAATGGATGAATTCTTTTCCATTCACTGGGACGGAGAATGTTAAGGGAGTACTTCGTATCTACTGAAAGCAAAAGCCATCTAAAAGAATCTACTCCTACAACTGCAATAATACCATTAGCTTCCAAATACCATGAATGTGATCCCATTCTTCACTATGAAATCACAATATACTTGGATTAGAAAAAAATAAGTAAGAAAAACAACCCAGTGAGAACTACTTCAGCAATTAAAAGAAAACATCATAAATCCAGTAATTCCCCTTCCAAAGAGACTCCATGATTGGGCTAAAACTGTTCATTCTGTCCTTGCAGACTTGTAGATGACTACTAGATGTCATTTTCAGCTCTCCTAAATAACTATTCCAAGTAAAGCTAAAAGTCTTGCTCGCATGCTTAGTAGGTCCCTGGAAAGTCTCAGTATAATACTCTGCATGAGGTAATTTGCAAGTCTGTGACAGGATGATGCCCTACAGCACAGTTCCTCACTGAGTTTCTCTCAGTCTTATGGGTCTCAGTCCCTCATTTCCCTCAGTTCTTTGCATAGCTCATACAACACATTATCATATAATCACAGAACATCCTGAGTTGGAAGTGACCCACTAGGTCACTAGGGTCATCAAACAACCAACCCACAACTTATCATAAGAATCTATCTTGAACTCCATTAGGAAATGAAGGAAGATATGACAAGAAAAATTACTTTTACTCTACTTTGTCCGTTTTTCTCTCTCATTTAATGCACATAGTTAAATTAAATGCAAATTTAAATAAAAAGATACATAAGATACAGAAAATATTCTTTGAGGGCTCTTTGTAATCACCATGGTCTTGCTGCAGTCTGTGGCGCCTGAGCAAGAAATCAGTCCAAAAATATCATGTACAGAAAAACATTGAAAGGCTGTGATTTCATGCCTACTGTTACCTTCAGGTTTAAGTAGCTCCCTTGGCTCTTACACTCATAGCAATTAGAATTTCCAGACAGCTTGGTGGCAGATATTCTAGGTGTTCTCTATATTGCAGCACTAGCTGGCAGATGGCAGTCAATTCTTACCATGAATGAATTAAACTCACTTGTATAACACATGGCTGTAAACCTGAAGACTTTTAAAAAGCTTTCAAAGTTTTCATTCTGCCTTTTATAGCTACAAAGCAACAACAGCCAACTATGTGACGTAAGTCTCAATTTATATCATGGGCTAAGACCTACACTAGGATATGTAGGTCCCCATGCTGTTGTTTCTGGAGCTCATGAATACATTTCTACACTTTTCCACTCATGCTAGTCTTTTCAGTAATAAGGTTATTTAAATATAGGAGAACACTATCTACTGACAAATATGTGCTTGATCAGAAGACTGGAGCATCAGGCAAAGAGATATAACCTTCCATATGTTTGTGAGTCTAACTGCCTAAAGTTGGAATTTTATCAGGATTGTACCCCACATCAGAGAGATTATATACTTTTCTATTACCAGTAGGTTACTTAATATATCCAGATGTCAAAGGTTAAACTATATTTATGTCAACTTTGACAGGCTCTCTTCTTCTACTGACCTGAAATCCATGAGGACCACAAGTAATTAACACTCTAGAAAAGTCAGAGCTATAGGCCTTCAGGGGATTTTTTAGGTTGTTTTGTAAGCAGGTACTAATTTTTAAGTTACACTGTGGCATTATTATACATTGCTGCATTAGATACCCTTCTTTCCTGCCTACTAATACAAGTTTGCTAATGTAAATTCTACTATTGAAATTAACTATCTATTCCAACTCCCTGCCTGTCTGTGCTACAATTAGCTGGACAAACAAGGAGCTGAATGCTTTTTAAACACACAATTAACTGAGTTTAGCAGATGAATAAGGACTTGTTATTTTTTACTGTTGTTGGTTGCAACCTCTAAGCTGCTTTTCTTAACTTCAACACCCATGCATAATGAAGACTTCTGATTTACAAGCAACATTCAAATACACTTTATAATAAGTATTATAGGATAAAATCAGTGAAGGAGAGGGGAAAAGAAGTGTGAAGGTACAACTTAGCAAGCAAAATGTGAAATTGCTATAGTCAAAACCTGAGAATTTACCAGACACTTTATTAAACTGCAAGGCAGTACTTTACAGAGCTGCTTTTAAAATATGTTAACACTATATCACAGTTCCCGGCAGCAAGAAGTCTTTCCAGAAAATGTGTCATCACTGTATGCAGCATATTTTATAGCCAGTATAATTTCATTTTATTATAGCCAATAATATTTTTCTGAAATTCTAGGAAGTCTCCCCACAAAAGATAAGTAATGACCATATTTTAATCAGCTGGCACAAAATGTAACCACCATACCACAGGGGAAAAAAAAAAAAAAAACCTTTATTACACCAAAATGCCCACAGTTTCATTTTGCCTCTGTGGAAGAGATCATGAATAAAACCTGTGAGAATCTCATTCAAGTACTGTGCAGCACAAAACCTTTGAACTGTGAAGTTATTTCATTCCAAGACTGACCTTTACAGCTGAGCCATTCTTGACAGAAGAAGCTGAGTAAGTTCAGAATCCTACACATTGTACTATTGTAGCAAGAAAAGCTAGAAATTATGAAATAGATGCCATTTTTTTTCATGCGTCCACAAGCACTCTGAAAATATGAGCTGTACATCCATAAGTGAAATAACATAATTTTCCTTTTCTTACCAGGCTTGGATTTCTGCTTTGTGGTCTGCCCATGACTGGCAAACACCGCTGTGGAGCCAGGTATAATGGTCCTTTCCTCTAGATCAGACTCTGGGATTGTAGCACAGCCACCTAGGTGAAAATGGACAACTCTTAATGTGGGGTTTGTGCAACAAAACAAATTCACTGGTGCATAACTGAGGAAAAGAGGCGATAAATTAGGTGACAGGAACGTATAAAACTAAAATAGTCTTTACTTTCACTCCAAGGAAACAGTTGCTAAAGAAAACAATTACCATTGTTTAGAAGGCCAATTGTGCTTTAATGAATTATCCTTACTACTTATGTCATCTTGAAAAAAAGTTTGAATTCATTTAGACCACAGAATATGCAAAACTGGTTCCATGTAAAACATGGAAAATAATGCTATTTTTATTAAAGAACAAATTACTGGGAGCTATTTTTGTAATAAAGTAATTGTGAATGAAATAACTTTACAAAATCAACAAACCTATGAAGATTGCTAGCTTGCCACAGAAAATGACATACAGATTTTTTTTGATGGGCTATTAAATACAGTACGTTTATTAAAGGAAATGCAGGGACACTGTCAGTGTCCAATAACATGCCTTACTCAAGCAATTATAGGATATATGGTATAACATCTCTGTATGTTTCAACATTGTTTTATGAGCCGTTCATTAGACAACACAATTACTTACAGCTTTTTCTTCAAATATGTTCAAATGCCTACATTTAAACTATGAAGTGAGGTATAATCTAGTAGTAGTAGTATCAGCTGGAATAGCTTGCAGTGGAATAGGTTGATGTGTATTTATTTCAGAACAGCTGTGGTCAGGACACTGGAGGATGTGTCACTATTCCACAGCAAGAAGATGGCCTCACAGTAAGCACATTGCCAACAATACAGCACACAGCTGAGCTGCATCTTTTTCTCACAGCCCTCCCAGGAACACCACTAGCAAGCAAGCAAATCCATGTACTCATCTATTGGGCTCTGAAACCACATTTGTAAGCAGCACATCAACTCCCAACGGCACAGACTGACTTTTTACCTTCATGCAAGAGTTGCTCTGTTTTGAAAAGACATGTTCTACACCAGGCCCCATAAAAAGTGCATCAAATTTGCAGCAACACAGGCTATCCTCCCTTTACTAAACTAAATGAGTAAAATTTAAAAAAAGGTTGCGTTTCTAAGTAGGAGAGTTGCATTTTCCCTGGCAGTTTCAGAATGACTGGCAAACCAATGCACCATGTCTCGAAGAAATGTACCGCCCTGACTAGCCAGGGTAAAGCACAGCAGCTCCAGTGAAGCCTGTGAAAACACTCAGTCCTACCAGATAAAGAACTAATATAGCATCTTTGGCTCCTAAGGAAGAGTGAAGACAAGCTGCTTTATCCGAATACACCCTGAGAGAAAGTATGAGTTGCATCACAGGATTTATGTTTGATTTACAGCAATCAAATTTTTTTCAGTAAGAAAGGAAGGTGAGGAGTAAATGCATCAGACTTGCAACCCATGACAGCTTCAAATATTTAAGATACCTGCTATAAAAATGGAAGAGAAAATCAGAAATTAAAAAAAAAAACCCTCTTCATGTTAAAATACTGTAACAGTAGGGTCATGTCTGACATTGCATTAAATATAAATGTACCAACAGCCTAAATGAAAATAAATATCTGTAAACCAGTACTTCTGTTGCCATTTGAAAATTGTGACTAAAATGTAAACTACAAGACTCGAGGAAATAGAAATCAGTGTTTTACAAGTCAATTTAGATTTTTCACATTTTTATTGTTCAGACAAAATCTACACGCTCAAACACTAGCCTGTAAATACAGGATACAAAATTAAGGTCTCCTGCCCCAAAGAACTATTAAGAATAGCATAATATATTTTAATATTATAACATTTTGTAACAACATGAGTGAAAACTCACCAAGTCAATTAGTATCTATTGAATTTCTACATGGAAATAGAGACATTTTCTAACATTCATTCTTAAACCCAAAATTCAGTAACTTACATAGCCTTGAGGACTGATGGCCTCTGGTGCCAAAATATTTCATTAGTTTTCAATCATGACAGTGACTGAATAAGAGTTGGAAAAGGTCTATTTGCCCATAGCTACAACACACTAATTGTTAAAAGGAAGTAGGAAGATACACAGATACACATCCTCAAGATAACAACGGATACCCTTGACAACATGCTATGATTTCCCACAGGAAGGAAGGTGTGGAGACCACACTACAATTACTGTCACACTGAAAGAAGGGAAACATTCAAAGCAAATTTCAAAATTTCACTAGACTGAAAAAGAAACTGGATAAGGCACAAGTACACACTACTCAATATAATATTTGGTAGACCAAGATTTTGTGATTCAAAAACATTTTCCAACTCAAAAAGACAGCTATATAGGAAAAAAAAAAAAAAAAGAAAAAAACAGAGGAAAAAAAGACCTTTTCTGCTAGGACTACAAGCTTTTCATTTCATACTTCAAAAGTTCTACTCATGGTCTATATTCTGACTTCTCTGATCAGAACTTCTTTAAGTTAAAAGAACACTTTGATTTTCTTTATATCTCTAAATACATTTCAATAAATATTCACTGAATATCTGTTTTAGCAAGCATTTTCAGTTTTTATGTACATTGAATCCTAAAAGAAATCTCAGCAACAAAATAATTCACATTCATTCACAATTAACTGAATGGTACAGATCTGAAAAGTGGAATATTTAAGGAAAAAAGGGGAAAAGAGGAGGAATAGTAGTACAAAATCTACACACTGGAAATTTTCCAAGCTGAGAAGTCCTCCAGATGTCAGTCTGTAAACAGAGCTTCATAAAATTAATTTTCCCATTAATTGTTGGCAGGAATAACATCTAGAATACGCTATTACATCTGACCCACTCTTTCCCCCTTTTCCATGTAGCTAAATTCTCGTCTGGCATCACAGATTTTTTTATCAGTTGCAATAAATCCAAGAAAGCAAGCTTTTGTCAACAAAACTGCTTGATAGGGTACAACATGCATAAAATTACACTCAAGCTAATTGTGAACTTTGCTCACCAAAGGAAATGAGACTTCTCTTGCTTATTTTCACTACATCTGTTTTTGTAAAACTTTTGGTTCTTAAGCTGGAAAAAGATACCTACACCCAAAGGAAATATAAACATATAACACATATTGAACAAAAATTAAGTCTTGACAGTTTTCCTACATATTCCTATCACCATGTGTTTATGCATTCTAATATGGCTTTAAAAGTTGAAAAACAGGAAAACAAAAGTGGTATACATCAGAAAAAAAATGAAAAGGCACTTTGAGGTAAAGATTATTTGAGTTTCTTTTTTCTCTTCTACTCAATCACAGCCTAAATTAAGCATAAGTTTCCATTTTCCTCTGAAATTAATTCTTACAAGAGTCCACAGAAAGAAGAAAAAACAGCTTCCTGAGCAGTCTTTGGCAGCAAGATAGTCAAAATGTGAGCAGTAAGCTCTGTAAATAGCAGGTTTTGCATCCATATGTATACCATTATAAAATGGAGACAATCTAAACAGTAAAATTATTTCATAGAGATTTCAAAAAGCTATACCCAAAACCATGTTCACTTGAGTTTTCTGTTCTGTTGACAATCTCAGGAAAGTGTACACCAAAAATGCAGTCTAATGCTTTAGAGGTTATTCTCTCTTAAAGAGTTTATGAATTAATTGTACTGATTCTGCCAGTTGCATTTATTCAAGTCCTCTAAATTTTATTAGGATCTTCCCATCAGAAAGTAGCCTGTCTGTTGAAATAAACACTGCATGTAGGTGGTGAAGATAAGTAATGCTATTGCTGTTTTTTAATTGGAAGATAAAACAACACATTCTATAGAAGAAAACAATACATATTTGAGTGTATTATGAGATCCACGGAACATTTATTCACATACCAGCCCCGGCTTAGAGGCCATCATTTGAATAGACACATTCCAGGAATGCAAACACATTTCCCTTTCAGAGTTTGAAGAGAAAGAGGGAGAAGAATTATGAAGAAGGGGAAAAAATAAGGGGGAGAGAAAGAGGGGGTTGGGGGACTAAGACAGAAGGGAGGGCAGGAGGAAGAGGAAGGGAAGGCAGAGAAAAAGGTGTGTTTGTTTGTTTGTTCTTCCTAAATAGGTGCCTGGTAACAAACAGTGGTACATGTCCAATAGCAAACAGTCCAGGTTTAAGTTTGGATATTCACTTGCAGAATGTAGAGTCACTAAATAATCAGCTATAGATTTCAGAACTTGTCACTTAAGTCTAACAGTGGCTACAATCCTGCAGTCAAACAACTCCATTGTTTTCTGTGTGCTTTAACACAACCAAATTCAACAAAATGGGAAAATATTTCTGTACTACATTCCAGTAGAACAAATTAGGGGAAAAAAGTTATACTAACAGAATATGTAGTCCAAGGTTATAGAAAATCACCAAAATATATTTTCAATGGAAGCACACAGAGACATACTAAACTGTTGTTCTGATTTACTCGCGTTTTACTGAATTGCTTCTTAACAAAACCTCCAGTTCTTAAATTCCATAGTTGTTTTTCCTATAATGAGTTGTCATGAGTTTCACAGAGAGCTATGCAAAAATAATTCACACCAATTGTGTGGCTTCTGTTTGAGCTTGTAGCCCATTCAAATATTTTGAACATGCCTGAGTTCATAAAACCTTGACTTACAAAGTTCAGGGTACTTTGGCAGCAGAAGCTCTTTATGGGAGCAACTGTGGTGTTTAAACTGTCAAATAGTCTTGGCTATTCTTCCAGGATGAGGTTCAGTGCATGTGGTATGCAAGTCATAGGAATGGCATTGGGAAACACATTGCTAAGAGCAGATCCAACAGCTGTTTTCATTAAAGACATTATTGGACATTTGGCCAAGAACACAAGATCAACATTCAGTAGTACCCTTACTAACTCAGGACTGAGAATGCAGGAACAGTGAACTGAATAAATGCCACCCAATATCTACCAAAGCCACTTGTTACACACTGAGAACAAAGGGCAAACGATAACAGTTGTGCTTTGGCTACAACAGTACATTGTTCCATCCACCCACCTATTCACCTGACGAACACAGGCTGGCTGAAAAACATGGTCTGTGTTCTGATATGTCTTGGGAGAGGCAACTTACTGAATTTTGTAGTGCTTGTAGGGTTTCCATTTGCTTTTACATAACAGAAAAGAAAAATCAGCTTACAAAGGGATTTTTCAAGGGGATTATCAACTCTTGACAAATACCACAACAATAAAAATCACTATTTTTTCAGAGCACACTGCCTTACAAAACACCTGGTGGTTTTTGTTGGCTGGGTCTCACATCCTCTTCCCTATATTCAGTGTATCACTAAGTATAGCTTTTGTTTATCATAACTGTCTTAGGTTACAAGATGTGACTGGGGGGTGTATTCTATTGCCATCTGTTAGAGGTGGGACAGTTATCTTCTTAAATGGACAGTTTTCTTTATCTATTCCACAACCAATCCTCCCTTCAGGGAGATATCTTCTGTTAATGGGCGGGCCATGGAGTGTCACTGCATGACTGATAAAATTACACCATCCCATTGTGAGATGCTCCATCCAGAGGGAGGAGCCAAGCATTCCTACCCAGCTATAATCTGAGATTTGGAACACCATAGCAGCCTTTCCCCACTGGATTCTCAGAGCAGCAGCTGTCTTCTCCACTGGATTCCCAGAGGAAGACCAGGCCCATCTACATCACCACTGAACCTTCAGAGGAAAATTACACCCTTCTACAGGATCTCTGCTTCAACAGAACCACATCTGTCACTCCAGGGGGACTGCAGCCACCATTTAATGGGACTGCTACCCACACCCTGACCAACAGGGCGTCAGGTTGTATTCCGACCCTGTCAGTGGTTGTCAGGTTTTTTTCTGTACTATTACACTTGTATTTTAATTTTCCTAGTAAAGAACTGTTATTCCTATTCCTATATCTTTACCTGAGAGCCCCTTAATTTCAAATTTGTAATCATTCAGAGGGAGGGGGGGTTGCATTTTCCATTCCAAGGGAGGCTCCTGCTTTCCCTAGCAGACACCTGTCTTTTCAAGCCAAGACAATAACTAAACATGGTTCTCTTTCAGAATGCTTAAATAAAGCAGTAGCAGAAGTTACAGAATATACTGTCATCAATCTATTCTCAGGACAACATTCTCCATTCAGTAACAAACTAATTTCATGCTACCCTTCTGGGGAGCAAGAAGAATAATCAAGGCTTTTGTTTTGGTTTATACAGATAAACTCATTTTGGACACAAATATACATATTTATGTATTTGGATATATATACATATGAAATACATAAAGAAGTTTATACAAAATATTTTTAGTAAGGCTTTTTTTAATCTGTAGAGCCTGCATTGCATTGCTTTGGTAATACACAGTTGTAAAGAGGCTGCTAGACCTTTAGACTTTTATATTAACTTACATCAAAAACTTAAGTAGGTAATGCTCCCTTTGATAAACACTTTCCTTATTATTTTTGCTAAAAGCATATTTAAAAGAATTTCCAATGCCATTTCTGGTTTCTATCTGCCAATACAAGAGAGAGCACCTCAAAGACAGTGTTTGGAGCAGCTGGGATCTCTGGAGCATGCTTGGCAAAAAAACTTTCACAACATTGTCTTTATGTAGTCTCTAACCTTTCTTCAGCATACAGTGAAAGTAAACAGACTAAAACTGACTTTTATAGCCTTGATAACAAACCCTCCTGGCATCCATCATTCTGAAAATTCAGAGAAATATTTTGCTCCTATTCCCATTTAAAACACTTGTATTTCCTGGAGCACGTAGGTGAAATTTTCTTCCAGTTGAAGACTCAATAATGAAGACACATATATACCATCTACTTGTATTTATGTGCCTACACACACAGATTTTGGACTTACTGGTAAAGGAAGAGCAAGTCTTCATTCCCTGCACTCAGAAGTTGAAGAGACTGTAAATGTCTGTGGCCTGGTTTGCGGTGTTGTAACCCACAAGTTACAAAAGTGTTCCATCACACAACCATAGTGCAAAGTCCAAGTGAGCAGTCTTTGAGTGATTAAGGGGAACAAATAGCTATTTAATCAACAGGGAGTTTACAGTATATTGGCCTATACAAAACATTTAACAACAGGAGGAAGCTAAAAATGTAGGTCAGTGAAAATGTGATTTTTTTATCTTAGCTGTGAACAAGAAATATAAGACAATGCAATTTGCTGCATGGGGCCTTGTTATGCTGGGGATTTTGGATGTTTGAGACAGCCTTGAGAGAACAGTAGTAAGACAGAAACAGTTGATGTGGGATCTATGCCTAATCCAGATGAGAAACTGAGTGAAATCAAATAAAAAGCACATGCATGCTAATGCATGATTCTGAGCAAGAGAATACAGGAACAAAACATGCTGAGATAAGATGCAATATCAGATATGCTATGGATAACAGAAGACAGTGGACTAGCAACTGGGATTAAAATGTAGGTACTGAAGAATGCATGTTGCTCAGAAAAAGTAAATTAAATTGGTAACGTAATAATACTTCATAGCACTATTGTGATGGACTACTGAAAGAGTAGTACACAGAATTGGCCACTTTGGAAGGAATTATTTACAAATTCATTTTTATTTTTTCATCCCTGAATAGAAACCATGGAGGTGAATTATTCTATTTATAAATAAGACTAAATTACCTTATTCTAACACAGAGATGGAGTTTCTGAACAAGGGGGTTCTTTTCTTCCTTCCTTTCCAACCCCTCCAAGTAGAAAATATAGGGGATAGAGGTCAAAACAGATACAGATTTATCTATTAGCATTCTGAAATTATCCAATTATCTCTTATCTAATTATGAATAGTTATCCAATTCCTAGAATATAAATTACTATTCTCTATCCATTTATCTATCTAGTGATGAAATAAGCATGGATAAAAGCATCCTCTTTTAAAGTTATTGAAATAAACCAAGATCTTTCTGGTGGATTTATAAGACAAACTGCATATAGATACTTTGGGCACTAAAAGTTTAGGAAGGAAAAAAGAGAATTCTCTTTTTTAATAATACTGAAGGTCCCTTCCACAATTGAAAAGCAACTTTTGCTGAAAATTCTTGCTTCTCTGTAAATTATATCAAAGATAGCATTGTTTTAATTATTGGAAATTTCTACTTTATCAGTTGTACCTAAATATTAGGTTTTTCCATAGTATGTAGAACATGTACATAACGTTGCATTTGTTTAGTAATTAAAAATGTTGTTTTAACATAATTGTCAGCTATTACTTTTAGTCGTTGCACTGGGAGTTAAAAATCAATCCAATTATACTAACCTATCTTTGCTCCAACACCGTAAAAGGAAACATACACTACTTATATTTACTTTATTTTCACTAGCATTTAATACTTCATTCACTATATACTCCACTTAGCAAAAAAATCCAAGTATTATCTGGGGTTATCTCAACCTTCTACAGCATTAAAGCCTCTGGCATTAACTTTAAGAGGAATCACGAAAAGGCAACTTTGGCTCCACTAAGGATTATAATATCATTTAATTAATTTACTTTATTTGGAGGAAATGAGCACAAAACTGTTCATAATAGTTTAAAATTGCATCTTATCCTATAGACAGAACTTTTTCCTTTGTTTACAGAAGTTCCTATTCAGAAAATTTTACTCCGCAAACTGTAGAATTTTATTCCTTCACTAGTATCACACCTGTACTTGTGCAAATCATGCAATTTTACTAAAGTCACTACCATTCAAATGTTATGAAAGTGATACAACTGAGGGATAAACAACTTTGCATAAACATTTTATGTCATATCTCCTCCTGCAAACATTTTAAGAAGTAGCCAGGAGATTCATGTGCTTCACATGATAAACTTTAAATTAAATCAACTTTACAAAACTGCTAAGTATCTTTTGACCAAACACAAGGTATCTGAAGATCTGAAAAACGAGGCTTCCAAAAATCTCTAATGAATGGGGAGAATCCTGGCACTGAACTTTTCAGAGAGGGGGAAGAGATTCAGTTCTATTAATGTCATAAAATGAACTATATTTACTAGAAGATAATGAATAGTTAGGGAGAACTCTGTTCAAATTCAGCTGCTTTTTTTTTTGTAAAAGCAAGGTCTGCTTTTATAATAAAAATGCTATGTCTGAAACAAAGTGGCTTTTTATATGAGAAAGCACAGGATTAACTGTTCTGTTTCATTTTATTTAAAAGCTGACATTGCTGCTACTGTCTAAGGTAATAAAGTAAGTGACTGAGCAAGTGATGCTCTCAGTCTGCTACTTTTATGCCTTATGCTTATTTAATTCTCTAGGTTTTAAGGATCATCTTGTAGCTTGACCAGGACAAGGGCCTACTCATTTTTAAAACACATTGTATTTCTGAATGTGACTGGATACCCTGAAATCTGCTTAAGTACAAAGTGAAAATTGTAGGCAAAGAGGAGCGCCTACTTCCCTTCCCCTCCAAATCACATTTTTCTTTGTTTGTACAACATCAGTACATACTAGAGAAGTCTATTTCAACTTAAACATACATTTTGAAATGCTTATTTTAAATAAAAAATTAATTTAGGAATGTCAGGCTCATCTTTGAGGAAAGTATACAAAGCAAGATAAAGACTAAATTATGAAATATACTATTCCAAGTACATTTAAATGTATTGGACAAATAAAACAAAACTGGAGAGATCTTATGGCTTGCTTTGCCCAATCACACCAATCAAGGAAAAAAAAGAGAGGAAACAAGTTTAGAGGTCCTGCCAGGAGTCTGCTCCAGGCTAGGCTCTCCATGGGGTCCCAACCTCCTTTGGGCACATCCACCTCCATGAGCTGCAGGTGGATAATCTGCTACACCATGTACTCTCATGCTGCAGGGGGACAGCCTGCCTCACCATGGTGTTCACCATGGGCTGCAGGGCAATCTCTGCTCCTGTACCTGGAGTACCCACACCACCTCCTTTCTCTGCTGACCTTGGCATCTGCAGAGCTGTTTTTCTCACACATTCTGACTCCTCTCTCCAGATGCAGTTTAACAGAAGTTTTTCCTCCCTTATTAAATACACAATCCCAGATGTGCTGCCACCACCCTTGATGAGCTGGGTCTGGACCAGTGATCGGTCTGCCCTGGAGCTGGCTGGCATTGGCTATGTTGGATATGGGGAAAGCTTCTGGCAGCCTCTCAGAGAAGCCACCCCTGCAGCTCCCTGCTACCAAAACACAACCAAGCACTACTGAATACAAACTCTTACAGAACTAGACCAAAAGAACATACTAGTATATCCCTTTTTCCTAGGCTATCATCACTACTTGGTCTGGAAAGTCAAATATTATTTGAAATTGGTTTTTATTGTTTAAAGCCATTCTCAAAGCTAGGATTTTGCAAATGTTGATATGCTTTAAATTATTTGGTGAACTTTATGAAGCTACTGATTAAACTAACACCATGCCTGCTGCTTCTCCTATACTTCAGCAATGTAACTTTTCCTTTACTGGTGCTTTTTATAGTCCATCTTTTCTTTCTTTAAACTCTCTGATTATCTTTAAATGGCACTGACTTACTAGCTATACTTTCTCTACTTGTACATTACTTGAAAGAAACTAACTAGGCCAAATACCTGTATCTGAGTGGCAAACCAAAGACCATCTAAAAATATGGCATCCAAAGACCATCACTGTAGCTTGTTGACTTCATACCCATGATATGTGATACCAACTTCTTTTCACAGTTCATTAACAGCATAAGCAATCTCTTAGTGCCCACAATTGTGGGATATCTGAAGTTATTCTAAATATTTTAGAGTCAAATTTACTACAAACACTATTATCATACATTGTCCTCTTCATGCCATTGGACAGAAGAAGTATTCAATATGAAAAAAGAATTACATCATTTTGACTGATGGGTTGGGGGTCTTTTGGACTTGATATCAACTTTTACTCCAACAACAGCAAAATTCCTGCAGACCTTGGTAAGATCAGAACACCTTCATGAAAAGCAGTAACTTGAGGGGGGACAATTTCTATAAATAAACAAAACCCATCAAAAACCCCACAAACAAAAAAAAAATCCCACTAAGTAAACATCATGCTTCTTAATTTCCTTCCATTGAAAGTCTGCATTCATATAAAGAATTCGTTGTACAGCCAAACTTACTGTGGCATTATGATTCTCTTCAATTCATCTTCTCTCAAGATTACTGAACCATGCTAGGTTGTCTCAGCTCCTCTCCATAAAATAAGCTTAATGACCTCAAACACAGAATAAATAAAGGCCAAGGATACATTTCATTGATAAAAACGTGTTCTCTACCCCTTTGCTTTAATTTGATCATGACTACAACACCAAGTGAAGCAGAGCAATGGTAGGCTGTCTGAGAGTGTAAGACTGCACATTGAAGAATCAGTGTTCCCTCTGAAATGGTTAAAGTACTTCTTGACTCTATTCTTTTCTGCAACTTCAAGTTTTGAACATGATTTCAAATCCAACAAACAGTTCCCTACAGGCCAATGAACTTTCTTCCTCATTCAAAATTTATGAAATCAGACAAGTATCTAGAATGCAACACATCCCTCAACATTGAGTATATGACAATAAATTAGACATTTTCAAAGCCTTGAGAAAGATAGATTAATTTTAACAGATGAACTCAGTATTAACTTCAAATAAAAGATTATATTCTTGTTATTAAGCACAACATCATTCACATGAAAACACTAGCTATACTTTGTTCATGTATAGAAAAAATATATGTTAGAAATGCTAAAAAAGAAACTCCATAGGCTAAATATAGATTTTTCCTTTTCCAAGTGACCCAGAAGAAAAAGAAATTGGAAAAGACATTGTCTAGATAATGATTTACCTAAATAGAGTTACTGAAATCCAGCTCCAGTTTCCGTTATATAGCCAAACAGCCTGCAGGTATAATATCTTCAGCTGGCACCAGGCTTAATGCTTCTTTATTGATCTGCCATGGCTTAAGTGCACACATAGGATATGGATTGTTAAACAATTCTTGTTATCTATCACTGATTATGGAAATATAATACATCTTGCAGCAGCATCTGCATTTTCTCTAACACAAAATGCTACTTAAAGCAAACTGTCCATTTTATCCTGTGAACTCTCTAACACTTGTGGGGGTTTTGTGTACCAGTTAAATGCTTGAATTTGTTAAGTACCAATTGCCCAAAAAGCCCTCTCTGTTATAGCCCATAGCATAAGAGATAAAGTATCATTAGATTCTTTGCATTTGATTTGCAACAAATGTAACATATAATTATAACTGAAAGTAATAAGTACTTTCAAGTTCTTTCTATTTCCTTCTCTTCCCCAATTGATCCTTACCTTCTTCTCCTTTAAGGATTTTAACAAATTTGTGGGATTTGTTGAAGTCAGTCTTTGCAAAGGGTTTGGGACAGCTATTAATACAGCATGCTGAGTGTTTCCTATTTGGTGCTCAGTAGGAATTAAGATAAATAAATCAATGCTTTTTCATATTTTCTTTATACTTTTGTCTCTGTACTTGTCACAAAGACAAGAGTATAGCACTGTCATCAGAGCATCAGAGTTACAAGGAAAAATGAGGCTTCTGCAGTCCTCTAGTTTTTTCCTCCCAGAGAATTCTGTAGTTGTGTTTTCCTTTCTACTAACATCAAATTTGCAAAAAGCTAAAAAAAAAAAAAAAAACCCAAAAAAACCTTCTGTACCTTCCCTTTGTCCAAACACTGAAAGAAGACCCACCTGATGTGAATTCAGACTATGAAGGTACTTTTAAAAGAAGTCCACTTCAGGGTTCACTCTCATGCATTCTGCTAAGTCAGATTACCGAACACAACAAATGTTAGAACAGTAACAGAGAACTGTAAAATAAACAGGAGAAATCCTGACTAAATTAAGTCAATGGCAAAACTCCCAGTGGCTTCAATGGGGCCAGTATTTCATCCTTATCTTGTTGATCAGAGCAATTATTTCACTGTTCAGAAGGACCAGACAGCTGCACCTGCCAAGAATTTCTTAAAGCAGCCTACCACGGTGAGTTTTAATGGTATATACCACTATAACTATTCCTTTTGCATTCTACTAAGGTAAATTCTTCAACAGGCAAAAGTGTAACATGATTAACAGCACCCACAACAAAGATCTTTCCTTTGTATTAGCCAATGTGTCAGACATAATAAAGTTCACCTTAGCATAACCTTACCACAGGTCTGCAAACAAATGATTATCACTCCCTTAACACCTACTCCCAAACACTGATGGTCAAGCCTGCTAAAGTGGTATACCGGCATTAAATAAGAATTATTTGACCCAGCAAATGAAGTGCTTTCTTGGTTTGGCAATGTGTTACAAAAAATGCTTCCTATTTCACAGAGAATCACAAAGTACACACTGGAAGGAATATCTTTTACATACCACAGACCCAAATTCACAGTAGATTAACTGTGAGTAGTATAACTGAACACTTCTTCTATTTCTTCACAGGGTTTACAATATACACTGTAACTACACTAACCAAAATGATGTCATGCAGATACAATCCAATGGCCAGAGAGAATCAACTTATCCACATGAGAATCAATTTCACACTGAGCTAGAAGAAAACTGGTTTTAATGTGCTGCAAAAATGACCAAAACCAAGGCTCTTTTTGACAAGGACACCAGTATTTTTTATTTGAAAATATTTGAGAAATCTGTTGTAAAATTGTACCACAAGCATTTTTCCCTTGATAACTAATTAAATGAACTATCCGAGCACAACTGCTTCATTTTTTCTCCTCAGACTGGGATATAATTGCAAAGTATTAATTCTGCCAATACAGTTCCTTTGTAGGGAAACATGGCAGATGCTTACTGCCAAAGGCATCATAAGAACTTGTCTTACTTTCAGAAAGACTTTTAATTGCAGGAGCATAAGAAAATCCTGTCTGTAAGACATTATATGACCCTTTCTAGATCTTAACATCTTTAACTACTTCATCATATCCGGCTGGAGTCTATTTTACATTACTCCATAGGATCTCCCCCATCTCAACTCAACAAATTCCTGGTAAAATGTAACCATACCCAGGATATCTAACATAATTTACTGCGCTAACTGAAATCTCCTGCCTAACTCCTGTCGCATTGTTCCATGCTTTATTAACAACCTGATTCAAATGAGAACATCAGTTCATAACTTCATTTAAGCATCTCTGAACAGCAACCTAATACCACTAATGACTACTCTGGTTACAAGAAACCTGCTCCATTTTAGAGAAAATAAAACCAAGTAATTCATATCTATTCAAATAGATTAAGATTGGAAAGTCTGATCATTCAACAAGATTTTACCCTGAAATGTCCTCTACAAATCCCTATATGTAATTCAAGCATCCATTTATTTATAAGCTGGTTTCAAGAATGTCACCAGCAATTATTTTCACTTTAAAACCCCTCAGTTTTGACTGAAAAGTTTATTTGAAAAAAGTGCTAGAAGAAACACATGCCTATCAATACTGATAGAGTTTTAAGATAATTACAAAAGATTTCTCAATGCAGCCATAAAATTTAATATAGTTCAGCACCACATAACTTACATTAAAAAGGTTGTTCATAATATTTATTACCTCTAGCTGCACTATTTCTGCTCACCCATCCATTTGAATTGAGGCATCCTTCATCATCCATATACATCAGACCTTCTCTTTGATCTCTAATGGTAAATTTAAAGGCTGAGTAAATGTTCTTTGAAACACAGAGTGTGGCACAGCTGTTTATTGTTACATAGAAGACAGTAAGTCATTAAAATTGAAACTCAATTAAAACAGTGGAACATCCCCCTAATCATTTCCCAACTTTGAAGTAATACTCTTTTTGGAGATATCTCTAATTTACAGTTAACTAGTTTCTTAAAGTGGAATAAGTCAAGCTTTGGTTAGGGTCAGAATTAATAAAGTACATCTTTCATCAAAAGACAGAGCGCTCCTGGCAAAGCACTCTGCTGTGGTATTTGCACTTAGAACATGCAGCAAACACCCACCAGATACGCAGCCTACCATGATAATTGCATGAAACTCATCAAGCCTGCAGTTTTTACCAGTTTGCTGAAGGCTTTCACAATCCTAAAAAGAAAACTTCAGCATTATGTAGCTAAGTACATGTTACTTTTCAATTAGTTCTGTAGCAATATTCTAATTAGTAGAGGGTGAGCTAAGTCTTTGCCTCAAAGTGTAACTGAATGTAAACAAAACCTTAAGGATTCAAGTTTATGAACTCCTTCCTTTTGCATCCTTGTTATCATCAGTCTTTGTGTTTCAGCCAGGACATAATTAGGAAAAAAAAGCATTACTTTTTAAAAATTTTTAAATCTGCCAGAGTCATGAAGCACCGCATATGCTTGATTTGATGACGTTTTCCAGCTCAGATACCAGATCAAATTCTTAGGGATGGGCAAGTCTGAATGAACACATGGGCAAGGGAAACATGAATTTATGGACCTTCACTTACCATGTGAACATTAGCTGAACTACTGATACCAGGCTCATGAATAGACATAACAGCTGACTGCTCACAAAAAGCAGAACAGTCCTAAACATGCTCTCATTCTTTAAAAATCCAGAAAAATTAAAAAAAAAATCTGCAAGTTTAATACTGATGATACACAGCTCTTTAATAATGTCAGGCATTTAGATTCAGGAAGATGCTGCCCTTTTTCACCATAAGAAAAATCCATCAAGACCATGGGGGTGCAATTCACAACATAGCTACTGAGGAACATCGACTGTCATTCACAACCCAAGATGCTGCCTTAAAATGGCACTATTTTCATCCTTTGGCTGATATGCAAGGGTATGCGCAATGCTGGCCGAGGCACTGGCTGTGTCTCATGCTCTCTAAAACCCAGCATGTCCAATCACATCTACCTCCAAGGCTAGGATCCAACCACCCAGAGGCACTGAAAACCATCCTACATAACCAGATGGAGCTGGCTGGGTAACATGTTCCCTGAAGTTCAAGAGCTCTCTCTCAAATTAGTGCAGTTAACCTCAGAGAATAATTCTTTAATTGCAGTGCAGCTTTCCACTGCAGAAAAGAAAAAAAAAAGGCAAAAAAAAAGAAAAACCAAACACCAAAACAAAAAGAGAAATCATTTATTAGCACAGACATCTCTGACTCTCTCAAACTCACAACCCAAGATAATTTTTTACTGAATTCAAACTGCAGTTTAAAACTTTGTTTTTAAAATGCGTAACTGTATGTTCACAATCTGCTAGCACAGAGTTTGTCATGCTTAGACTAAGACCCAAGGAAATTTCAGCTTCAAATGTTAAAGTCACCCTTTTACCTAAAGTTAAAAGACCTTTAAAACTATTTTTTTTTTGTTTCAGAAAAGCACTGGGAACTTTCCTATATGCAACTCAAAACCAGCTGTACTTTGCAAGTAAAAACTTTCCAAGTGCCTGGCTTTCTGCAGATTTTTGGCAAATCTGTTTGAAAAATTGAAAAGTGGGGGCCTGAGCCAAAGCTTACTGAAGTCTGTGGAAAAACTCCCACAGATTTCATCAGGATTTGGATTAGGCTCTGAAAAAGTCTGAAGTAATTGAAAAATCAGTTCTGCATGTATAAAATATGAAATTTTCACTAGGTTTAGATTTATTGGACTCCTTTATGGTAATGTGGAAGAGCAAATACACTGTAAATGGTGTTAGTGATGTACATATAGTTTTACACTGTTAATTCACCACAGAGTTCCATAGACTCGTACATGTTCCTTATACTACATGTACACTACATTCCAACACAATAGAAATGATGAAATCAATCTCACATATACAAACCCCTTCCTTTTAAAGTGACTTAAATATTAAGAAAAAAATAGCATTAATATCTTTATTGTTCAAGTGGGTTTTTAATTTTTTTTACCTGAAGACCAAACATTCACTTAATTTTTCTAAACTGAAGATTAAACAGACCTTCAAGAGCTGTATGACAAATTCAGTGATAACATACATTAAAAAAATAATTACGCAAACAACTATCTCATTCTGGTCACAATTGCTTAGGGCAGTTTATAATAATGTAACACCAGCAATTTCAGCAAAGGTGCACCTAATTTATGACAGCATAAGAGAATCAGGTTTACTCAACCTAAATGTGTCAAAAAAGCAAGAATAGCAAATGAAAAATAAATGGATTGTGCTACCTGAAATAATAGTCACAACATATCCTGATGTGTAAGCAGTTGCAACTCTGCTGACTGAAGGATGCTGCTGCCCATCAGAAGAAACTGAATAAGTCACTACACTTGACATATCCTGCTTCATTCATCTGTATCATCTCTCTGCTTATAACTACTTGTGGATTGATAATTTGCCATGGTTGTACTTGAGGTAGACAACCCCTGTAATTTTTTGGTGGTCTTATCCAGAAAGGGATTGCAAAGGAAAAGTAATGTCATGCAAACTGCAGAGCTAATTATGGTCTTCAAATGCCTGCAGCTCATGTACAAATACCAGCACACTTCATCATATAAGCTGCTCTCATAGGCTGTTCTTCAAATATCACAGGAAACAAAAGCTTAAAGGAACCAAGACCTGGTAAGTGGAAATCCAAAGACTAACTAGACATACAAGACTGAATCTTCATTAATATCATACCTTAAATAAAATTATTACGCTACATTATTAAAATTTGGCTTTATTTTTTTTTAATGACAATATTTGTAGCCTCTAAAAATAACTACCCAGGTTTTAGCTTTAATTTTTTTTTTACCTGCTATTATTGAATCTTCTGAAATGGAAGGTCAGAGACTGTACACTTTTCTCCATTAGCAATACTTTTTCCATAGTTTTGAACAACTACCTTATTAAAGCAGATTTTAGAAGTTTATTTTTGCTTGTGGTCTCTAATGGTTTCAAACAACATAGAAAATAAGGTCCAGTGACAAGCAGGATCATTAGGGGAAATTTTTTCAACTGACAATTATTTTCACCAAAAGCTTACCTCAACATTATGAATCATTTGTGACCACTTCTACCTAAGTAGGACATATTAAAATTTAATTTCAACGCAAAGAGCCAGCAATAGAAGTGTGCACACCAAGGCACTAATGTGTTGATCCGAACTCTGCTTAGCTGAGGCAAGTTGGAATTGCAATACTGCCAACTAAATTTCACAGAACCACAAATGAATGAATCCCAGATCTCAAGAGGGATTCCTTTTTTATTCATTATGCATGACATTTTCCTCTTTAAATTATTCATTTTTTAAAAAATGTTATTGCTTTAGCCTTCTTAACCTTTGTACTCCTTTCCCCTGTGGTTTTTGCCAGCTGTAATATCAATTGAGAAGGGGAGATGTTCTAAACAACATAATAAAAACCTTTTCACAACCCTACAAAAAAATGTGTCTTGTTACTCTTCCATCTTATTTTTTCCCTTTTCACAACACTGGGACTTGGATTGCCCTGAGGAAAAAAAAAGCTTATATTTTCTATCAGTGCTTTCATTTCAATTTAAAAAAATATTTGAATGCTTTACCATTATTTATATAATCCCTGAAAATTAACCACTTGGGGAAATATCATTTGAGTCCTGCAGGGTGATGAAAGTTGACCAAGTGAATTAAAGACCACCTCAAACATTGTTCCCTACTTTCTTCCCGTGTCTGACATTCAGAGTTCCTTCTTTCAGCGTGCTCACCTGAAACAAGCCAAATGATGCAAGAACAGGCTGCAATGCGTTGTTAGGCTCACCACAATCTCTTAATCTGTGTTTTAATAGCAAAACACCCAAAAAAAAGTGCACATAGGAGCTACAACAAGACTGCAAGGCATATTTGAACTCCGTTTATACATGGGTATTACAGTATGACCTTAGGAACATCACTTATCTCCTGCATAGTTCAATTTTCCTTTCCACATAAATAAATGACCAAAGTTACTAAAACAATAGAAATAAAAGTTTTAAAGAGCTAATGAAGTTACAACAGAGAGAAATTACAAAGAGTAAAGATCCACATCAGAGAGCCAAGCAATCAAGTTTCTGGCTCCACTAAACTGTTCTTAAGCTTTTCTTCAGGAACCACAAAAACTTGTTGCTGTAAGCTCTCCCAAAATTCTCCCTAATGACTTGCTACTCCCCTTCCTTTTCACTAAATCAGCTTTATGGGACAAGGGACATATTTTAGTCTCAAAAACAGAACCCAAACAATTAGTTTAAAATGTTTGATATATTACTATTCACTTATTTCTAGGCTTTTATATTAAGGTAGAACTGTCCATTGTGAACAGCTGATAATTTTCTGAAGAAATTTTTTCAACCCAAAGAACTAGAAGTTGAATTAAAGCTGCAGCATTGTATCATGTTCCATTATAGAGTATATCATACCTCATTGTTAGCTCACCCAACACAATTTAACAGGAGTGTATGACAATGCCAAGGGCTGCAAGAGTCAGAGCAACTTCTTTGCTCTTATCATTCTTATGTGATTATCACTGCAATTAGATGGAGAGAAGAAAGTTATGCTTAAATTGGCAGAACAGTTCAGCCGCGCAGAGCTGCACAATTTGGACACAGAAGCACACGATGATTGTACTGTTTATGGATTTAGTCTCTGTTATGCCTTTGTCAAACCTTGTAAAAATCTCTCTGCCTGATAGATCCAGACTGGTACCACAGGATTTTCCCTGCAGTTACTGCTTTGGGGGCCCCAGATTGACAGCTGACCAGAAAAGATCTTCCTACCCTTTTGTTGCCACCTCTCCCTGTCAGACTTATTTACTCCCTTGGGTGGTTAGTGGGGATACTTGCTCCAGCTATCAAAGTGCAAGGACTCTGCACGGAGTTGCATGGACATCAAAGGGCATAGGATGGAGAAGGAAACCAGTGAAGCCAAATGTAGAGAGGAGAAATACAGAAAATAATTGAGGAAAATCAGAGGGGGAAAAAAAATGAATCAGAGCCATACAGGTAGCCTTACTTGAAGGAAGAACAAAAAGGAGAAGACAGTTCACATTTTACCAAATGTATGTTTACTTTGAGGCAGTATGAAAAATACAGGAATTTCAAAAATACTTATAGTGATGATAGATCTGTTTTGGTTTCAATATAAGTAGTACACAACTTTTCAACCTGCAAATATACATTAACTTTCAAAACAGGTAAATAGAAGCTTTGAGCATTTAAGAAAATGAAGAATAATGAATACAATTCTTCAGTAATACATAGCTACACTTTATATACATATATTAAATAAATTTAGCCAGCAAATGTAAAAAAATCTTACTGTCTTTCTATTTAAGTGAGGAGTTCAGTTTTATATTATACATTAAAACAATAATTTTTCACTGACTGCAAACAACCCACTTCCCAGGGAAATACATAGTTATTTAATTGATCAACCTGTATGATTTTAAGGAAGTTAGAAAAGATGAGTTAGTTTGCCTTACAACCGTTAAAGTCACTTAACGTCAATTTCATATTTAAGGGCCTGTGCCAAGAAATCTGTAGGAATTAATTGACACGTTATAATGTGCTTTGGGTAGTAAAAGCCTCCAGGTACATTTAAGAAAAAAGTCCTTAGTAAAGTGATTTTCAATGAGAAATAAGCACTATGACTAAGGTTTAGATTTCCTGAATACAAAGATACTTACCGATGGCCTTTAGACACTGCTGTAAATGCTACTTGAATGGAAGCAGTTAGGGAAGAGTGGAAACAGGTGAGGGGTACTATGATAAAGATGGGTAAAATGCTGAGTCTAATTTGGTCAATGACCACCAGTTCCATCAGTCAGCACTGACCAGTGCTCAGGTCTACAAAATCCTTTCAAGTACTTTCAACAGCCTTCGTGAATACTCTTCCTTACATAGATTTATTAAGCAGTCCTAAAAATCTTTATGAATACCCAATATATTAAAACTAAAATAAGGAAAAAAATCTAAAAACATTATTTTAAGGGTTACTAAAGGAAAACCAAAAAAGTAGTTCAATATTTTATTCCTACAGAAAATATATGGAAAATAAGTGAGAATCATACTTCATTATGGACTACAGTCTTCTGCAGAAATAAACAGCACTGGACTTGTGTCACATCAGTGAGAAACAACCCATATTTTTATACACTTTGCACCCAATGAGGGGCTACACAAAACTGACAGTGCATCATAGCCTCAAGCTCACAATATGTAAGCTACAGGAAAAGATCTCAAACCATGTTCTGTCAGCCTCACATGGTTTTTCTAAGTATCTGCTGGTGGTTCAAAAGCATTGTCTGAGCCTCAGGGCCAACTTCTGTACCTGTGCCTTCTTCAGGCTACTTGAAATTCAAACTACATGATTCTAACTTCTCCGGGGAAAAAAAGTTGTTGTAATTGCTACCAAGATAACATTACAAACACAGACTGGAGCCTGCATGAGTACAAATGGAAGCCACTACACTTTTCAAGATATTCTCAATTTAAGTCTCTTAAAGCTGGAGGACTTGACTTAGACTGCATGTTCTCTTCCACTAATGACCAATGAAAAATTCATAATTAAGGGTGTAAGAGAGGAATTTGCAACTACAAAAATCCCATTTCTTCAGATCAAACCATTACCAGTCTTTCTTCAGATAAACTCAGTTTATTAAGAACTTGCAGTAATATTTATGTCCAATTCTCATATATAGATTAATATTACTCTCCCAGGATCTCAAATCCACATCTTTTTCCAATTAATACTAACATTCTCCCCAAGTTTAGTAGCATGTAAACAGAAAGTTCCTTAAGGAATACGACACATTCTGTTTCATCCCAGTTTTTCAGTGAAGAAAACAGCTTTCAAAGGGGCAGTATTCACTCATAAATACCACCACAAGATTTTGAAAACAGGTTTTTATAATCTTATGCAAGGAAAAGAAACCCTAGAAAAATTTGTCTTCTAAAGTATGAATATAGATTCTGGGTGCATATATATACTTAATGTGGTAAAGCTTTAAAGCTTGCATTTACCCATTCATAATCTAAATGGTAGAACCATTATTACACAAAATAAAATTATAATGAACTTGATAAATTAAAAACCTAGGAAAACAAAGTATCTAGTCACATAAATGCCACCATGCTGATTCTGTATAAATACAGAATGGGAAACATCTGCTTAGGAAACAAATTTGTAGAAAAGGGTCTTGAAATTAAAATAGAGCAGAGTGCAGTATGATATACTTTCTGCACAAACTAAAGGAAAAGTATTCCACTTTGGTAAACAAAGAGCAAGACAAAATCATTCATAAAAAGAATGCTAGCATTTTGTCACAATTAGCATAAAAGAAAAGTTACTAGAGGAATGGACTAAAAACATTCCAAAGTTTCAAACAATTAAAGAACATCGTTAACTGCCAGCTCCACTTTCAATATTCACAATAAAACACTCTGATTTGCAGGAAAAATCATACATATCAAACATTAGGAAAACCTTCCAACCATGACACTAAACTATTTTAACAGCTATCGAGATATTGTTCAAGGTGTTTATGAGTTCAGATAAACTCTGTCATTGATGTTCTGAATCCCTTAACCCCATTGCAACACAAAGGGAAAACTAGATGAGCAGTCATCTCGCCTTCTAGCTCTAACTTTATATAACTTTCAAATATTACACTTACACAAAACTATTTATAAGTCCTATTTCAAAATATTCATCCTTTTCCTTATAATTTCATTTCTAAGGATTTAGCCATCTGGGTAGATTACAGTCTTTGGCATTCCACAAATTTCAGTGATGGAGATCAGTAATTGACTTTCTGGTTAAATAACGTTTTTTCTACTGCTCCAGTTATACTTAACTACGTGAGTAAATCATGCTAAAACACAGTACAATGATGTCCTAACAAAGCCAAGAGATAAAAAATACTGGAGTTAAAAAAAAAAAAAAAAAACAAGTCAGAAGAAAAAGTATGCTCTAAAGAAAAATAATTCCTTATTTAAATTTAAAACTCCTTGCTTGAACAAAGCCTTGAACTGATACAGGCAGTATTTGCACATCTCATTTATTATAGGAAAAGCAGGATAGCATTCTAGTCAAAGATTAACTGAGCTTCCCAAAATATGGGTAAAGCAATATTGTAAACAGGCCTCCAATCCGACTGACATCTAAATAAGTCTTCAAACACCCACACTTGATACTCAACAAGGTTTTAAAAGCAATCCGGCACAACACACAGATATTATAAGAAACCATTAAAAGCTGCAGAATTAACTCACTGCAGGTCATCAGGATTTATGCTATAAATTCTCACACCCATTAAACTCAATACATGACAATGTGGGTGGTCTACAGCACCTTTCCAAGCACTTCCCTGGCATTCACCCACACTTGTGGTTGGCACCAGGCCCTTAACCCCTCACCATTCCTCTCATCCAGCTGTTTATGCACTGCCAAAGGCAACACAGTACATGATATAGCCTGATGTGGTTTACAGCTATAATCATATTTAGCCAATGATTCTGATTAAATTTTAATCACCCGTATAAGAACATCTTACATACTGGAAAACTATCACGTCCCTCCTGAAATTTCTCTTCATTTTTCCCTCAGAAGAAACAAAACTGAACTCTATTCAATTTAAGGTTTTCCTTAAATTGTGCTCCCCATGAATTCTACTCATGAAGAACAGAAAGAAATAATCATATCTCCTCATTAAAAGTCATATGACTATAACCCAAAGTTGGAATTCACCTTTAGGGGAAACATATTACTGCCTTTTTCTCAGTTCATGGCCCAATATAACCCCACAAGTCTATCCTATGGCAATAGTGCTTATGGAATTATTTCTCAAATTTTAGTTTGTCAGATTGTTCCTTGCTAGAGTCCTTGGCGCTTGCTTCAACTGAAAATTGTCTTAACTTTAGATCCTCCTCTAATTTATCAAGATCAGAATTATTGCTCTCTCAATATGCCTCAAACTACTACAAGCTTGTTGCAAAGCCACAATTTTAACATTTGTGCCCATATTCCATCAGTGAAACTATTAAAGAAAATAGTGAACAAAACCAGACCCAGGAGAGACCATGATCTACCTCTAACATATACTCTTGGATTAACTACAAATATTGACAAACACTTTGGAAGGCATCTTTCAAATAGTTACACACTTCAAGATAATCATCAGCTTTTTAATGTGGCTTCAGGCAATTTCTCTAGATTTCAGGGTACACCATCTTGAACGTATTAAATATAACTTCTAGAAATTGAGCCTACTGCTACAGTGCTGCAATACTAGAATGGTCCTAGGCACTTTAAAAGAAATTTTTTTAAGTTGATCACTATGGAGAAAGGGGTTTTCATCATTAAGAAAAAATGGGCTTAAGAAAAAGTGGTATTGAACAAAATTCTCAAGCCAATGCTCACAACCCTACTGAATAATTATGGGACCACCTTTGGCTTGGAGCTTAAACATCCTGAAGAACCTTCCCCTACATTACCATCCAGTACTGCACCATAAATCCTCAGATACCAATACAATTCTCTGTCTCCCTCTCCACATATGGTTCTACCTCGTTCTCCTGTACCTATTCCAGTTCTCTCCTTTAAGGGCTGGGAAAAGGAGTTTCTCTATTTTCTAGGCATTATCAAAGAGCTCTTAACAGCACAGATATTTTGTGTACTGGTTTCCCTTTATAATAAGATACCATTCTCAATTTCTTCCACGTGTAGAGACAACAGGTGCTTTTAGCTAGACTCAACAGTAAGCCAAATTTTTTTTGATTATCCCCACTAACAGCACTGTTTTCATATTGAAGAGTGGTCTTGAGCACAGGAATGAATTTCTTTTAGTAAGTCTAACCAGGCAAATGAATTCCAGGAATGTACCTAGAGCACTCCAACTGCTAATGAAGAACCAGTACCGGCACAGAGCTAGTTCTGAAACAAAGACAAGATACAAATCACATTGCCAGCCTCAACTCCTTCTGCCTACAGATCTGCTTCTAACAGACCACATTACTTGCCAAGGTAGAGATGGCCAGAGAAAACCTGAACAGGTGACAAGACAAACATGTTTAAAAAGTGTCAGCAAAACCTTTATTCTCACAAAGAAGTTCTAAGTTTTCTCAGTCTGTTCAAAGACAAACACAGTTTCAAATCACACAGCAAATCCTGCTGGAGGATAGCTATTTAAATACTATGCTATTCTGAGCGTTTGACAGCAGTATTTCTCTCTAATGAACTTCTCATTAACTAAGATAACATTTTTTAGTTTCAACCTCTTTCAAAAATCATATTCTCTCAACAGTTAATGAGTAAATGCAAAGAATATCAAGAGCAATATTTCTTCTAATTTGTTTATAATATTTGCAAATTTTTCTCCTTTCCTAACAGACTCATAATCTAATTGCATAGTTCTTTGAACTCAATAACATTAGTCAACTAAATAGGAAGAAGTGAATTTCTTTATTAAATCAATTCACCTTATTAGCTTAGGTGGAAAAAGTTGAACTGCAGCTACTCACACCTTTTCAAAATACTTAGAAGAGAAAACAATGGTTATATAATCAAAGTTCAACAAATTAAACGCCCTTTGCACATATTTTAGACTTGGAAAGAAATACTAGCAGAAATGTAAAGCCAATATGACAGTTATTATGCCTCACTTCCTTACTTCACATGACTATGAGTCTGGTTCCAGATATGACAACAGTATAACACTAAAGTAAATTAATATATGTTGATAGAATTTCTACCACTGCATAGTCTGCAGCTGTTTTACCAGATCATTTATAGTGGCACATGCAAAGGAGGGTCACACATAACAAGGACTTTTGAGTTGTTGAAACATCCTACAGACCATTCATATTATATTAAACAAGAATTTAATTATTCTTCATAATGTAAGAAAGCAAAATACTGATAATCAAGATACTGCCCTAACATAACTCCAATCTTTATCAATAACAATATCCATATAGCCAACAAAACAAACTCCTAGGTTTAAGCATGATGCATATATAAAATACAAACTTTTCGTTACATATGTGAAGACTGCTGTAGGAGAAGGAAGGCACCGAGGTCAAAGACCATAGTGATATTATGGTTTTGGAGATTATGAAGCTGAACAAGCAGCCAATCCAGATCGGAGCAGTAAGATGGGGAAAAAAAATACCTGTTTCCAAGTCACCAGGAGTATCTAATGTTTACTAAGTCTATCTATCTCACTGGAGGAAAACAGCAGGAAGAAAATGTCTTGCAACAGTACAAAGATGCTAAACTCCAGACTCTACAGAAAAAGTATAACTCTGCTCCCACTACAACTAAAAAGTCAGAAAACAGAAAAGGACATTAATAAAATTTCCTTTAAAAATAGTAATTCCTTGACAGTCACGAAAATTATTGTGAAATCTTGCTCATATTCTTATTCTATATGGGAAATAATACATACTCAAATTAGTTCCATCTTCAATTTCATGCTTTCTATGAGATACCACCCAGTTAACTAGTACTTTCTAAAGTTACAGATTTTTAATTTAGTGTTATTACTACTTCATTATTTATCATATGGATATGCCATAAAGCCACTAATACAAATATATTAATTTCTTTACCAAGAAAACAGGACTTTTCACTCCTCCTTTTTCCATCACATTAGAAACGTACACATGCAGATACACATGCACACATCCAATTGAAAAGTGCAAAGAAATAAGTGATAAGAATTTTCAGTATAACAGTGACCATCTGTGTTTCGTTTGCTGCATTACTCTGCATACTTTGTAAGAGCAACAGTAAGTGTTGAATAGAATGAGAAAACTTCAAACTTGAAATTATCTTTTTACCTAAGTCATTCTACTTGTCAGTGACACCAGCGTTTGGTTCCCACAATCAATGGAAAACAAACTGCCAAGAAAATAAAATGTGCAAAATTTTTAGCTTTAATATGCAACTAAGTACTTTGGATTCTGAACATTCACGAACTTCACATCTTTACCTGGCATAGCAGCAGCTGGCTGAGTGGCCGAGTCCATACTCAATGAAAGGCGACCGCCTTTGGCCAATCTATCACAGAAGAGGGTGATGTTTTTCTTCAGTCTGCTGGTATCTTTGGGCATGGACAACTGGCTGCTGAGAGTCAGGGCCTGCTCCTTGGAGCTCTTTGATAAACAAGTTCTTAATAAGTAAGAGACTGCAGCATCCACAGTTTCTTCCCAACCCTGCATTAGAGAACAGAAAATTAAATAAAATTAGGTGAACTGCAATATGATATATCATATTAAAAATAAGGTAACAAATCATGGACCGAGAATTTTCAAACTAAACTGGTACATAAAATATGGCTTTGGGGTTAATGACTGTCATGAAAACCCAACTTCAACTTGTACAAGCAAAAGTTGAAAAAATAAACTTGCTCTAATATTGAGGTCAGAGAAATCGAATTTCATTAGTAACAGTGCATGGACAGTATGCGATATAACAGCTAAATTCAGTTGTTGCATTAATAACTGAAAACTAGAAGTTCCTGGTTGTGACATTTGAAATTAAGAACAGAATGGAGATGTAAATAAAAGCATAATAGGTAGTATATAATAATATAATATTAGGATGATGAGACATCAAGGCCAGGAAAAAATACATATCCAATTATATGTTCCTTGGAATCACAAAGAGTTGCATAATATGCCAATAGCAGAGAACATCATGACTGCAATACAAAGATATTCAGTACCCATTTATCAGATCAATTAACCCTAAGTTATGAGCACACGTGTCAGTGCTGTGATGAACAGGGACTTGGATTTCAGCAGAGTGTCAAGCTGTAAATATTTATGAAAAGACCAGCTTAGTAATCACTTCCATTTAAAACAAACAAATTACACTCAGAAAAAGCAAGTAAGTTTCTTTTCAATAAGCACCTTGACTAGCACATTTAAAAGTTAGCTTTGAATCTGTAATCTATACTTGGGTTTTACACAAATAAATCAAAGGCATTCCTTTAAGTAAGAATTCTGGATAGAAGTCTTACTATTTGTGACAAGGTTATTAGGTTAATGCATAAAATCTAATACATTATATCTATCTCATTTTTGCAGTATGACATGCAGATTGATTCCTCTTGATGTACTCTGGAATCTTAAATTACACTCTGATGAGCCTATGTGATTAATCCCCAGCATCTATAATTAATGAATTGCAAGACAGTCACAAAGCTTTCTCATGTCTTTTCATTACAATCTTACAGAGCTTGGATAGAGTTAGCAACTAATACAAAGGGCTTGGTGGCCTGCTAACTTCATGACTCACAACACCTCTTAGTATTCAGCCACCTGTAAGCAAGTTCCAGGTATGTGCTGCCTACATGCACAGGAAAGTATATTTAACCACTGCAGTATTAGTGTCTGCTCTCTCAATGCTCCTGATTGGCTGTGACTTATTTTGGCAAGTTAAGTGACTTTAGAAATTCTGACACGACAATCTGGAATCACCCAGCTCTACTTGCTGCTAAACTATCAGAAGCTAACACCAAGCTTGCTCTTTATGAGGCAAGTACTCAGAAAAGAAAACTCAGAATCTTCTAGTTTCTAAGCTCTTTCTCATGATGTGCTCTACTTGATTGAAAAAGCTAAGCTGAACAGCAAAATTGCCTTCATATACAAATTTCCATGACTCAGTAAGAGTAATGTTTGAAAGAATGACAACGTCAACCCAGACATAGCCCACTGAGTAAATAAGGTTTATGGATTTCTTCAATTAAATACATCGTGGCTTTTGTGAAGGACACTACTTTCAACACAGAAAATCAAAGGCCACCTTGCTGATCACGTTAAACTCCTAAGAACAAAACCAGGGCCGATGCTTACTAGTGGTCAAGTACAGCAGTGAGACCTCACAGTCATATGCACTTCATCATTGTCCAAACACACTCTATACTGAGTGTCCTGGAAATGTGATGTGTGTGTATAACATTTATATTTTGTAGAGGAACAGGATCACCTAGTGAGGTTTTCTTAGTCAGCATTTGCCTTTCTGACTTCAGAAAAATAACATTAACCTATTATCTTATCTGGATTTTCTCCCCATTAAAAAAAAAATCCATAAACTAGAACAAAAACTACGTAAACCAGAAAAAACATGCCAATCAGTCAATCAGTGATGTAGTAGTGTAACAGTTTGCAAATATTCTAGAAAGAGTCCATTAGAATGCAATGCATCCAGTGACCTGTGATGGTGACAGGAAATCATCCATTCTGCAGCCAATTTAAAGAGGTTAATGAGCTGGTAAATGCTGTCTACATTCCCACATACTGGGCAATGAAATTTAATATGTACAAAGCGCCAAAAACAGTCAAGCCAGCCACTCCTAATTATACTACAAATCATGAAAAATAAGAACAACATATAGGAATCTTGAATTTCACTAAAAGACAAAGAAACACATGATTAACTGTCGTCAGCATACAGTAGCTCAGAAGCTGGCCAATATGTCTCTCCAAATAAGTTGTAAAAATGCAGGCAAAAGCATTTAAATGAAAGCACTGACTTACAAGCTAACAAAAGTCAGGAAATTAAAAGTGGATAGTATTCTGTCCTTGGCTCACACAGGTATGTTTTACTTTATACCACAGCCTTAACATTTTCCAACCCTTGTTCTTGTATTTCATTTCCATGTAAAACTGGTTTCTCAGTAGACCATAAAACTATCTTCTCCAATTCAAGGTCTGTTGACCTAGTAAGTCCAGTCAAATCCAAAGCAGCCTTTATGATTAATGAAAGGGTACACAAAGGCTACCTCTAAATGAAAAAAGACTTGCTGGAAAACAGTTAAGGTGATTTTGTACAACTAAGAATTAATGGCTGCAAATAAGACTGCATTTGTCAGCAATTTTTATTGGTGCAAGGGGAGAATTGAAGGAACAAGAAAAATTCTTCACATGTTAAAAAAGCAGAGAGATGTTTGAAAATGAAAGTATTCTCATCTATAGCCCATACTGCAGAATGTTTCTACTGCCACAGTTGTAATATTCACTAATGGATTTCTGTGTAGTATTCTGCGTATTTAAGGACCAAAAGTAACACCTTCAACAGGAGTGTGATGCCAGTAATCCATCATTCTATGGCCAGCAAGCGTTGCCGTGACTACGACAATAAATGCCAGTCGAGACTCACAGAAAGAGGCATTATTAAATCATCCAAAATCTTTGTGTAATTGAAATAGATAAGAAAAATATTTAATTCATCCATTTTACTGTTTCACAGGGAAAGGGTGGGCTTCATGTTTTGCGTATACACATTATTTTTCTCTTTTAGGTAATAGGTAGAGATAGTTCCAATCTCAAAACCATATCAAATACACTGCAGGAGTCTGAAGACCAAATGCAGATTTGTGATACTAGCATGGCTAACATTATATTAGTACATATCATTAGTGTTCTGTACAAATTGCCACAAAGGATCCTCAGATGTCATGGCATATCTGAGTGTGACAATAATTATACATACAAACTCACTTTGGCATAAGGCTTCATCCAGAGTACCTTGTTTGTAGCCTGACACTTAGCTGCAACATTCCACTCCCCAAGAGTTTAGTTGGTTAAAAGCAAGGTCAACTAGACAGAGATAGGGGCAGGATCTGAGAGGAGGATTTCCATAGTGTTGTTGTTAAGACACATAGAACACATATAGGTAGGGAGAAGTCTGATAGGGCTCTGTTGTCAGATTTTGTGGGTTTACTCCTATGTTGTACCTTCTTAACACATTTATACAGGTAGCATATTTCAGAGATCTACAAATTAAACCTATTTGTCTTAAGTACAAATAAATCATTCTAATAGCATATCAGTCAAACTTGAACAAGATTCCTAAGCTGTATGCATAAGCCAGACAAGTATTTCATTGTGTACCTTTTACTTTAAAAGCCTTTATCTTTATTAACAATACTCCTAAGGCAACAGCCATTCTGAGCTGCCTATGATGTAATTTATCCTGGAGTGACAACCAAGGCAGTTCTGAAAGAATTCAGATACAATGTGAAACATACTGCATAAACTAAGCAAAATTGGTGCCAGCCAAATGATGGGAATTCTTACAGCTGTTCACTCAAGAATTTGCCTGGCTATATCTTATTTCTTTATTTTAGACACAACAGTGATTTCATCAGTTTTCAAAAATGCTAGAATACTTGGAAGTTCACAATATTAATTACAACCTTGGCATTTATGCATATCTCAAGCAACAGAGGTTTCTGTATCTGAAAGCATTGTTTATGCTAATTCACAAGGAACACCAGCCATGTGCCTCTCTGCACTCTGCTTTTACAGCAATTTTAAAAAAAAATCTTATTATATATACAAACCAGTAATCCACTAATCCATAGCTACTGACCTGGTAGTATCCAACACAGGCACAGACTATCAGCAAATTTGGCCAGGAATTGACTGTGGTAGCAGTCTTCCTAACTCATATTCTTCAAGCATATTCTATATTTCTAACTTATTTATTTGTCTCAAAGAGGAGATAACAGCCACAGAAGCCACAAACTAGGCATGCAACACCTGCCTGTGCTATCAGAAATGGAAATGACAAACCTCCCTTGTTAGTGTTCCTGAAAAATTATGGCTAAAAAAGAACTGATAAACCCTTCAGGAGACCTTTTGAAAAGAATTGGAATAAAAGAAAAGGCAAACCAATAGACTCAATATCTATTAAGCACTCAGAAAAAAAATGCACCAAAATAGTACTGAAGTCTCAATGTATTACATCTGAACAGTGCCAAGAGACAGAGACAGTATATTTTTTAAGAAAAGGCTTTCTAAGAAAAAATTTTTCTTCATTGAAGAATTATCCTCATAACAATATAAAGCCAGTTTTCATTAACGTAATGCATTAGATTCATCAGCCACAGATTATCTGGAATCTTCTACAATTCACTTTTGCATTTAAAAAAAAAAAAAAAAAAAAAAAACAGAAAACCCAAAGCAAAAGCACCTCCACACATACAAATAACAAAAACCTACCACTGGGATAAACTAAAAAACAAGGAACTGGCAAAATCCTACAGACTAATAGAATTCAAGTCTGATGAAAATCCAGACAAATGACTCAAGCTTAAATACATTCCAAATCTATAAAGTGCCTAAGAAGGACATTTGTATTGAGCATACAACAGAAAAATCACAGCTGAAGTTCTTACATTAAACTTACTTTCTCTAGTCATATCTTTTTTTAAATCATTTATGATGCATGATGTTCATAATATTAACAGATTTAATTTTGACTCCTACTGATACTTAAAGAAATTCAGTTCTAATACAAATGCATAGACTGATGAAAATTATATCAAAGTGAGGATATACTGGAACATCCCAGACAAAGTAAGAGCCAGAAAAACAAAACAAAACAAAAAAAAAAAAAAAAGGAAGAAAATTAGTATGATATGTAGTTCTAGAAAAATAGTTCAAAACCATAGATGAATCAATTTCACTTTAAATTATGGAAACCATCCTTATTTGTGAGATTGCACTCTGAAGTCAACCTGTCACAGCATATGCCACAGCACATGTCACAGTTGAGACAGCCACAATACATAGAGTATCACCACGCAACTTCAGAAGGCTTTAAGCATTCACCCAAACAGAGCAACACCATACCACATCAGAAGGCTTCAAGCATCTGCCCATACAGAACAACACCACTTCAGAAGGCTGCAAGTGGCTGCCCTTGCTGTTCTTCAGCAGAACCTTTTATACCATTATCTTTCATGCATTGCACCTGTGTGCCCTCTGCTCCCTTTGGTGGTTGGTCAGTGCACCTGGGCACACCATGGCTCATTGCTGTCAATGCTGCTCACCTGACCTACACAGCTGTAGCCCATTGGGGATGAGGCTCGGCCACACTCCCACTCCCAATTACCACAAACTGTACCTACATCAACCTACTATGAAGAGCTTTATGGACATTTAAATCTTATTAAGGGTTTGGACTTAGAAAATTTGCCTACTCCAAAGAAATTACAATTTACTTGAAACATGAGAAATAAAAGCCAAACAAGGGACAAAAGAAAATGCAAATCCCAGAGAAATACAAGGTAACATCTTGATAACTCTGACCACAATATGAGCAATCAAGCTCTGTAGGGATCCTGGTACAAAAGATATGTAAAGTAAAAGCTTAAACAGTCTGTTAAGAGCAACAAATAAAAGACTACAGAAAGGAATCAAGATTGTACAGGAAACTGTATGAGATCTGTTTACAATATTTATCAAACCGGTCCAAATACAGCAAAACAGATCTGTGTAGATAGTATTTATGCCAGCAACTATTTTCCAGCTACTTAAGAATATCTAATTCAAATATTAGTCTCTCACATTTTGAGGTTAATAGACTGCAAAAATCAGATTTAGCAAAAATCCATTGTGAATAAAGTGGGTTAATTTAAAAGTCTGTCACAGACACACTTATAATTCCTGCACAGCTGCGCTGTAATTGCCAGTCATAACAGAAACAGCAACTTTATCTGTTCAATGCAGAAATATTTATTTAATAGGAACTCTCCAGCAGCATAAACTACTCTCTACAAGAACTTTTCATTTTGAGTCCTACTTGGTAAACATCTATTGATAGCCAATGGCAACTTCACCTGAGAAAAATCTCTATGACAGATTATTTCCTGGAAAGTAGAATTGTCATTTAAAAGTTTCTCTGGTATTTTTGTCAGTTCACAAATGACCAAATGCTTCTGCATTAAATAGAAATATAGCTTTTGGAGGATTCTATTCTATGGATACTTAACTTTAAAACAAGATTTGCCAAACTCTCCTTCTATAGTGTCTTCAGATATGGAAAGAAAGTTAAAAATGCATATGGCTTAGTAATCAAAATAGTGTTCTTAAAATTATCTTATAGAATAGGCAGTACTTTCTCTTTTAGGAATGGTGCTCCTAAACTAATCTAATGGAAAAATCAAACTGTAGAAGAGCAATATTTAAAGCAGTGGGTGTTGTAGAAATCTAGCAAAGTCAGCATTACTAAATAAAGGTTCTGAAAGCTGCATGCACAAGGATGATGACCTCTATCTTTTGAGATTTTAAGTTATTTTTCAAGTCTAATTCTGAGCAAAGTCCTGCTCACAGAAACAGGTTATGGTTATCAGCAGTTGTAGGGTTTTCTGTATTAATGAAACATCTGGTAATATGATTAAAGAATGTAAGAAAGCAAAACTCTGGGTGGGGATCATAGTTATAATATTTCTAACACTGCTTAACTCTTAGATGCTTTTGAGATAGTAATTCACTCTCAGGAAAGTGCATGCTTGACAAAAAAAATGTATACCAGGATGAATATAGATGATGGTTCCATTAGCTCCTCCATTAAAATTTGACCTCTATATACAGCAGCCGAATTTCCAAATGGGCTGCATCCTTTTTCATTGGATGTTCTTCATTTGTACAGAAAGACTTTCAAAATTAGGTTAAAATTAGATTAGAATTAAATCAGTAAGTTTCTTCTTGACAAGTAATGAGTCTGTGTTACTCAACTCTTCTTTCAAATTGTCTCATATCTCAAAATTGGAGCAATACAGAGTGTTTCCTGATATCTAATTTATGGGGTTTTTTTCCTGGACAACCATGGGTATTTAAGAATGGATAAGAGGCAAGGAAAAGGACTTATTTTTTCAAAAGATAAATTTTATCTAATTGTACAGTTATTCATCTAGCAATGCTTATTTGTTGTAATATTAACACATCCTATCTGGAATAGTGAAATTTCATACACTTCATGAGTTTCTGTAGACACTATTCCCCAATCCTCAAGTTTTGAGAGATTTTTTTCATCTTAATTTTCTTTCTACCTTGACTTCTTATGACCACTGGCCCCTTCTGGGAACTGATGAAATAACCTCTTGCAAACACTACATGAATGGAATGGCACGACTTCTTTTGTTGCCAGCTTCAGAATTCTGTTGTTTTGATTTTTAGCACTGAAATCATCTAACACTTCATCTTTCTTTTCCTCAATAACTTTTCACCAGTTAGTTAGGAAAACTGAGGTGCTGTTTGGGTCTTGCAGAGGTTGTCAAAGCTATCTACAGGCAAGACAACATACCAAGAGTTGTGCATCTTGCTAAGAAGTGCTACACATCCAGTAATAGGTTTGCCATACATTAACTTTACAATTAGGATCAGCAAGATAACTTTAAGTATGGGGAAAAGGAATCAGACCTTGTTACATTCAGCCTGGAGGAAAAAAGTAGAAAAAACATGTGCTAAAACAAGGTTATTGAAACTTCTCATTGCATCTCAGCCCATACTCCATCTTTATTGACACTGATATTCTTGGAGAAGAACTTTTCATCCTTCACTATATCTCTTATTAGGTTATTAATATAATATGCTATGAAATACTGACAAATGAGATTGTGTTTCCAAAACCTATGAAATATGGAAGCATGGAAGCACACACACTAAAATATAGTAGATATGGAAAAAAAAACTTGTTATAAAGTTGATTTCCTATTTAAATTCTCACATTACTTTAGATCTACACACCACTATCTTTAAACTCAGTTGTGTTACTTCAAATTGTGGAATTTCTATTCTCCCAAAATCCCAAACAGGTGAGGACAAAGAGGACAGTGGTAAACTGGACTTGCATGTTTACTTGGATAGACAACTTTTAAATTTATGCTAGGGGTTTTTTTCCTACAACAGTATCTTAAGCAAAGTTCATTAACTCCTCCACTGTTTGTACAGATTTGATTTATAAGCTGTTTTATTTTTGAGGTACCTAAACCATATTTTTTGCTTTATTAAACTTTCACTTACTTCAGTGAAAAAGCCAGGAGATGATGAAGGACATAAATTATGCAAACTTTATGTTCCTTTAATCTGGCCTATTTTAATATAAATCTCTCACTACCTGTGCAAATGTAAGAGAATACTGGTATATCACTCTTAATCTAGCAATTCTTAATCTAAGACAAAGCACCTTGCCATTACCAAAAATGAAAAAAATCCATCTGAAAAAATGACTACTCTAAAATCATGATTTAAAAAAAGTGAGGTTTTTTCTGGAATCTTGTAACAAGATGAAAAATTCATATGATGCCTTCTGTATGAGATCCCTATTTACCTACCTCTATCAAACCTAGGTGATATGATATCTTTGTAAATTCCAGTGGACAGATTATACAGCAGCACACCATGTGAACAATAGCTGTAGGTTAACTAGTAATGACCAAAAAATGCCACGTGACTGCAACTTAGAACCAAGCACAACCACCAACAAATTCAGAACCAAAAGCAGTCTCACCACAACTGGTTCCCCCCACTTCCTCCAAAAAACAAAGATTAACTTGGTGATTTGATCTTCATACTGCCTCTCAGAAACATTTCTGACCATGAGATCAAAGGGAAATGATGGATATTGCTGCGTACCATTGCCACATGTTCAATATAAACAGAGAGCTTCACAAAACTATTGGGAGGTATGGTTAGATACAATGCTACTAACATAGCACTACAGTATTTGTAATAAAAGCATCATAGTTTTGAACTAATGCCAGACAATCAGAAAGTAAAACCAACAATAAATATGCAATTTTTATTTCTATAAATGCTGTCTGATTAGAAAACCTAAAGGTCATACTCCAATGATGAGGAAATAGATTTTTTTTTTCAGTATATAAGCAATTCCATCAGAATTTTACAATCAATCATAAATCTCATTACATTTCTAATATACTAGTACAGTACTGATCAATACACAGAATCATAGAATGGTTCAGGTTGGAAGGGACTTTCAGGATCCTCCAGTTCCATAGGCAGGGACACCTTCCACTAGACCAGGTTGCTCAAAGCCCCATCCAAGCTGGCCTTTAGCACTTCCATGGACGAGGGGTACACAATCTGTTCCAGCGCATCACCACCCTTCTAGCAAAGAATTTTTTCCTATTATCTAATCTAAATCTACCACCGTCCAATCTAAGGCCATTGCCCCTTGACCTAACACTACATGCCCTTGTGAAAAATCCCTCTCTAACCTGCTTGTAAACCCTTTTACTGGAAGGCTGCATAGCAATAGTCTGAGGATCTTTCAATTAGGACACAATATCAAGGGAATTCTTCACTGACAATACACTTCTTTAAAAAAAAAAGAAAAGAAAAGAAAAAGAGAGAGCCACTCATTATATATATTGAGTGTTAAGACCCTTTGCTGAGCAACATTTCTGTAATCACTGTAATGCATCACTCTTGTCATTAAGCAGTTTAGATGACAACTGATCTGCACTCCTGGTATGCACCACATACTCAGTAATTACTACTACCCTAAAATGGCTCTTTGTACCTGAACTAGACAGATCACCCTAACAAAGAGAAAGTTTAGAGGTCCCCATCACAATATTACATACAGAAAGATGTCAGATAACAGAAGCTTATTTAATTTATTAAACAAAGAGTACATCTCTTACAACTGCAGTACTTCACAGGGTACCCAAATTACTTTAAAAGATGGTGATATATGCTGGAAGCAAACTAACTAATCAAAGCAGAACACACTGCCTTGACTAATTTACACCAAGAAATAAGATTCCGAAGTAGGTCTCTGCTTACATCAGAGACAGTGCACTGAAGATTAACTTCAGGATCTCCAATACCAGCAGAAAAAAAATCAGTGCTCAAGTTAAAATTAATTCTCAAAACTTTTTAATTAAAATACATATAACCAATAGATATGTCAGATTCTCCATTAGCATAAGCTTTTTACCAAGGCTGAATGCTTGTTCTGACCTTGATACAATTTTCAGGGAATACAACTAAACAGGACAAGAATACAATTCTTTCTGTCCTTTGTACTTTGACAATTCATAATGCATACCAAACCTATTTCTGCATAATTTTGTTTAAATCAATTTTATGCCATCTGGAAGAAATAGAGAAAGCTTTATTTTTTGAAAACCATTACTATTGCCAACCACCAGAAGCAAGCCTGTTAAAAAAATAGAATCTTACAGCCCCTTCTTATTAAACACCAAAAAAAGAGCAAATGATAAAAAATTTGAAAATACAATTGGGTATAGCTTCTTTCGATAATCTTTTTAAGTGGAAAGCATCAGATAACCATATATTATAGATTTTTTTAGTAATCCATAAAAGCTTCCAATAGATCACATTAAGCCCTTCTTTCTCAGACCAAGAGAATATTGGCACTTTTCTATTCTACTCAGAGAATTCACTGGGAGGAATTACATGAGTTTAGCTACAAATGAAGATCACTAGGTAGTGGTGCAATGTGTCTTCAACTTGCTATTGCTGCCATAACCCACTGTCTTCTCAGTAAGTAAAATTAACAGCATGAAGAGAATGATTACCAGACACTTTAAGGAACTGTGATAGTGCCAGCAGTAGTGGTAAGACCACCTCTTTGGTCTTCAAATTTCCTCTTTTGCCCAAGTTACTTAACATTTGATCTTTTGTGTTTAGACATTCCAACACTGTCAAATAATCAATGAGTTTGAAACTCTGCTTTTAAGGATAACAAAAGTAGAAACAGTTGCAGTAAATTAGTGGCTTTAAAACCACGCATCTTTCTGTTCACCTACTCATATTAAGAGCAACTGAGGGAGCTGGGGTTGTTTAGGCTGGAGAAAAGGAGGTTCAGGGGAGACCTTACCACACTCTTCACCTCCCTGAAAAGAAATTGTAGCCAGGTGGGAGGTGATCTCTTCTCCTGCACAACTAGCAACAGGACAAGCAACATTTCAAGCTGCACCAGAGGAGGTTCAGGCTGGACATGAGAGTGGGCTGCCCAGGGAGGTGGTGGAGTCCCCATCCCTGGAAGTGTTCAGGAAATGACTGGATGTGACAAAGGTTGGACTCCAGGATCTTGCAAGTCTTTTCCAACCTTAAAGCTTCTATGATTCTAGTTATCTCTGGCATACTCTGGTCCTCTTGAAAGCAGGCTAGCAGGCAGAGCACTGATTTCCATATCAAAACATACTATAAAAGAATGTTTGAGGTACTTGAACTATGGTCTCTTACTTCTCTTATTTTCTGGCTGGGTCACATACACACACATGAGCAAAGGAACCGGGCACCACTACTCCATTTTCAACTTTTCTCCCTAATACAGGACTTTCCCTGCCCAGGGAAGTGTGGCAATCTCATTTCTTCACCTTCTTCCCATCACTTGACAAACTTATGTTACCCTGAACCAAACTAAGCTTCAGGCTGAGACTGATCTTTTTTACTGAAAAATTATGGGGCTTATTGGGAAAAGCAGAAAGCGCCTCCCTTTTATTTTAGTGATTAAGGGTTTAAAGCTTACTAGCTTTTTGCCCCCATTTCTTTTAGACTTAGATGGTTCACTGTACCAGAAGAGTCTTTCTGAATTGTTCTGTTGCATGGTATTGATTCAAATAGGTGGAAGACTTATCTATTAGTTTTTATCATTAAAAAATGTTACTGAGTGTCATTTAATGTAATTTTCCAAGCTGGATAAAAGGCAACAAATTTCATGTGTTTTTCTCTCTAAAACCACTGATCTGCAGATATATTATCCACTTTGTTTCTAAAAAGAAGGAGGGGAATAAACATAATATATCTACAGTAAACTTGTCTGTTCACAAGAATAAAGAATACAACCAAATGGAAAACTGGCTTCAAGTTATCCATCATTATGGCCCACTGCCTTATGGTGGTTTTGTGGGATTGTATTGGTTTATGGGGTTTGGGGTGAGGTTTTTTGTTACATTTAAGAAATTTTAACTAAAAGATAATTTGTACTAGCCGATAGCAAACAAGAAAATATTAAATATTTCAGCCTATTTTTAAATATTTCCTTTTGGTACACAGCTGGAACTTTGTATTTAAGAAGTGGTTACAATGACAAGTGGAATATAGAAAATATAAGGCACAAAAAACTAATTCCAGGTGATTTTTATGGCAATCAAGAGCTAAGTTGGATTAATGACAAGAATTAAAGTGACAATTTCCAATAAATTCTAAAAATTAGTGTTCATAAAAATTACTCTTGCCAAAGATACAATTATTAGCTCAAAGCTTCAAAAGTACTGGACGGCAATGGAAAATTCAAAGAAAATTTTTTCTTATGTCAGTCATGACAGAATTAATCCTGCTGGAATTACAGAAATAACCTTAACTTTGATTTTGAGAGTTTAATCTCAGTAAAGGATTCTTTCCTTTACTGAGATTAAACTCAGTAAAGGAAAAAATGGTATTTTTTACATTACTCAAGATCTGTAGAGTAAAACCCATTTGCTATCATGCATAAAACCTAGCAGGCTATCTAGTCTTTCCCAAATGATTTTTTTCTATTTTCTGTGCATTACATTCGGATCATCTTCTTACAGTAAGTAGAGACACTTTTGATAATAACTCCTGTGACTTTTACAGGCACTTCAGAAGTGTTTTCTGACACCATTTCTTTTTCATCATTGCCTTCAAGTACATTTTTCAACTTTATCTAATCAACACTGCGAAGTGGTAAATTTATAGTCCCTAATGTAAGTTAATTACTGTAAATCATAGAGTCAATTAAAATATGCATTTCACCCTCAGGCATATTTTTCTTTCAAATGGCAACTTCAATAAAATCCTAAGATCTAATAGAGACATTTATTTGGTTGGTATGACTCCAAACATAAATAAAGAGAGATGGAAATGTACTTCCTCAACACCGGTTTATAGCTGTTACTGTTAACTATAGTTACACAAATGTGACTACAACAAGCAAGGAATGATTCTGAGCAATGAAGCACTTGTATGTAATTATTTGGTAACATCAGGAGAACTAGGAAAATATTTACTCTTCAGTAAAGTTGCTGTTGATGGCTGTATTGCCAAGGGCCCTCCATCAGTCTTAAAGTCAGAATGTTTGTATCGACAGACCTATTCTCCCTTTGTAATGTGTTAAACAAAGAAAGCATTAATACCTTAAACATCAGGCATATGAGCCATCAGTCAATCCAGATGCCATCCAACCATTATATCAAAACTATCCTGTGTAGCATGAACCCTTTGAACCTTTTAAATTAGCCTGGACAAATTCCCTCCTCTCCCAAACGGATTTCCTATTGTAAACACGTACTTTATAACAAACTCAGCATTTTTCAAATCCTTTTCTATCCAGAAAACTCAGCTTGGTAAGGGATAATCACTGAAAAACACCCCTTAGAAATATGAGGGGGTTTTTTGTTTCAGACTTTACAGTACCTCAAATTGCTGTCAGTCCCTGTTACAATCTAATAACAAATATGTTAGTCTAGCAGAACAGTGACAAACTCTCCATGTAACAAAATCTCTAGTACTTTTTAGCATTATTAACAAATCATGGATTCTTTTGTCTCCAAAAGCACCCTAAAGTGCTTTTCTACCATATATTTCAACAGATAGAAAAATACAGAACTCAAAACCAGTATACATGTGAAAGTATAGTTTGCATACAGCTGTAAAACTATGCTCTGAAATAGTATTAATATATACTTCTATATTCTAACTATGGATTTTATTTTAGTCCCACGGTAACAAAGTACATTGGGCAAAACTGTACCTAACTTCCCTGCAAGTACTTTTCTTCAGTTTTGGCATCAATTTTTAGTGGCTTCATTATCAGAAGAATTAGCTCATTTACCCCAAGAGAGATCTCGTTATATTTCTGATGCTCTACTTCTACAACTGTGCATCATTCATGAAAGAATCACTGAAAAATAGGAATGTCCTTGTATTTCCAACACTGAACAACCCTTTGTAGTCAGTTTTATCAAAGCAGTGCTATCTAGGTGTTAGTTAGAAATTTACTGCCAGAAACAAAACATGATGCCAAATATCTGTTATTCATATAAAATATGCAAATTTGCAGTATTTCTTCCACTATTTCATTGTAAAGAAGAAAACTCAAATTTTATATGTTCTTAGACAAAAGTCTGCAGCAGGAGAAATCATTTAGTAGTCTGAGAAAGAATGGTGACACAATGAGAACAGAGAATGCCACTTTCGCATTTGCTAAATATCTAACTGAAGTGATTGCCAGGTCTAGAAAACAAGATACAATCTGTTCTAAATGAAATGGCATGTATGAGAATAATGTTGATGTTATGGTAAAAGAGGCATTTCTTTTTATGTTAACAGTGTATTCCAAACATTTCCCTTTTTTTAAGAAAACACTTCCATAGTTTAACGCTCACAAGGCAGAAAATATTCTGGAGATGTAGACTGCATCTAAACTGTCTTCTAACACATTCCCTCCAAATAAAAATACAACAAATCATTGTGCAGAATTGTTTGAAGAGTAAATAAAAATTCTTCAGAGTATTTTCTTTCACCAGTGTTCTACTTCACTGCTTACAAGGAAACCTGAATACTAGCTAGAAGCTTCTGTCTGTAAATATCATTGGTATGTCAGAAGATTTCCCCATTCCCTGCCTAAGCTTCTTAAATTACATTCAGATTTCTGTGGTACCATAATTTGGCACATAATTCAGTATTTTGTAAAGGTTTTGTTTCTATTTCCACCTCCAGTTGTTGGTTTACATTTTTCATCCTGACTGCTCTGCAGGATATACATCCTTACAATGATTATGTGAAGTCTTGCAGCTTCAACATGGAACATTGTTAACCACCACGTTAAAACCACACGGAGATATAGGCTGAAACAAAATCCTACATTACAGGATACAACAAATGGTACCATATTTCATCAAAACATGCAGCAAAGCAACCCAATTCCTGATGGCAAAATAAAAATTAGTCATATAAAAAAATGTTTGTTTGGGCTTTTAGGAGATCCATAGGAACTTTCTTTGAATTCAGTTCATGGGAATGCACGTTCCTCAGTTTCAAAGCTTGGTTTTCCAAGTTTAAATGAGGACTAAATCCAAAACAAATCTCAACAAAACTGTTTTGCTTTGCCTGGTATGAGTCAATATCATGTAAAATGCCAAAACACTTTTTGCCCCCCAGGTGGAAATGGCAGAAGATCCTAGATTCACTTGGAACCCAGCACAAGTTTTCTAAAAGACCACAAACCATTCTAAGTATTCCAGGTATGCACCGAAATCTGGATTCACTGTACATTGCAAAAACCCTGTGCAGAGCATGAAAATTGAAATTAATGTGTACTTAAGATAATTGTTGAAACTAACTGGGGATCAACTCTTAATTAAGTTGAGAACATTCTTTAATTCAACTAAAGCAGTGTTTAGCTGTGGACCTTAGGTGTGGATATAAACAGCATCACTTGTGTTCACAGACCAATCTCCAGATTTTATACACAATCTCACCTGGTCATACTCATTAAATCAAAACAGAATTAGCGTGACATCCACAGAATGCAAAACTATATAGAGCATGGTTTGGAGTACAAGGAAATTGTCTATTCACAGTACTTTGCTTAGATAAGTTTCATCCCTTATATAAACCACTGTAAATACACTGAGGACAAAGTATGGCAAATGATTAATAAACTCAAATGTATGTACTGTATTTGCTGTGTGTACCTTTTATGTTTCTATTGGAATGTGGACATGTATGTTATAGAACATTCATATTAAGAGTCTTCAACACCTAGGGGTCTTATTCTGTTTATCCTAACCACAGGACAGAAGGTGAAACTCCGCTAAATTCATGTGAGACATTCCAACTTGGCCTGGTAAGGAAAGGCTAAGCAGAATTTAACTGGTACCACACATGTCCTCTTTTGAAACATTCTCTAATCTACTCCTACTTTTCCACTTTGCTGTGAAATCAGCACAGTCTGCACCAAACACCTACTTAGTAAGGCTACTTAAATTACTTCAAAGGACAGTCTTCAGCAAAGTACAGGGAGAAATAAGGAAATTTAAAGGCTTAAGATGTGTGAATGAGCATTTTTTACGCAGCTCTTACAGATTCTTACCAGCTCTTGTGTATCTTCTGCTAATGGCAAAAACGTAGCTTCCAAAATAGCAACTTGATCAGTGCTGAGCTTCTGCCACAAACTAATCAGCATAATCACCAGATGGGTGGCACTTTTCAACTTTGCAAATGCCTGGAACATGTTGGCTTGATTTTCTTCTGCTGCATCTGCTAGAGCTATTACCTGCAAAAATTACAAACATCTGTTAAATATAATTTTACCATCCGTGAACACTCAACACTGAAATTACCTTTGGCACACTCTTGTTTTCCTTTAGAAGATCCTGAGGAATTCTGTTTTCCATAAACACAAACCACCGAGTATTAAACGAGTTATCATTTATCTAGATTTTTCTTTTGCATACCCAAGGCAATTTCAAGTCCATGTGGCGACAGGATTAATCCATCTAGTACAGTAAGTGTAGAAAGGATTTTGTTTAGAGCATACTTTTAAAGCATTCCTGAAATTAATCCCCATCATATCACATAATACGTGACAACAAACTAATTTTCAGGTTTATATCACACACTAATCTCCATATGACCAGTAAACCCACTGTATTAATCAAAACCAACACATTGATTTTATGCTATTAAAAAGGCAGCATATAATTATTTCCACTGGAACACAGCTGCCATCTGTTATTTTATTAACTCTCATGTCTTTCCATGTTTTGCCCTAGTTCCTTCACCGTTTATGCCAAAATGTAAACATTATGGATCATGTACATGAAGGCAATATCATTTTAAGTCCCAGACATTATGAAAGAATTTTCAAAATAAAATAAAACTAACAGATTCACTTCTTCTAATATGGTAAGTGTTTTGCTGAGTACTTCAAGATGGGGAAAACCTATTATATGATACTCGGTTCAGAAATCATTTCAATAGGCAATTGATGTAACTTCAGTATGACAAGAGACTTTCCACAGTATTTGAGCTGGAGTACTTCAAGTAAAGGAAAGGTACAAAGTTTAGGGATTCATCCTGGGGGAGCACGACTTAAAAGACCTGTTCTCAGGAGTGCCATTATATCTCCATGCTACCCAAACAACACTTGGTTTACAGAAGCGTTGATTATCTGATTGTTATTTAAATCAACACAAAGCACCTCTCTCAACCACTTTCTGTTTATTTATTTGCAAGACAGGGTAATAGGTGCTTGACTGGAGTTGTGAAAAGCCTCATAGAAATGCAGCTAAGTGTAATTAGTATTACAGCAGAATTTACAAAGTACAACTTGCAGAGCCTGATCCATTAACATTTTGGCAACAGCAGGAAAATGAAAATACTATATGATGCATCTTCAGCAGGGAAAGAGAGCCAACCAGCTGTTAGCATTTGGTGGAGGAAAACTATTTTTAATCTGCAATGCTGGCATTAGAGATGTATGTGTGTTCCCTCCAAGCTCCCATGTGACTGGGAAGATAAAGAAAACAGAATTTTAGGGAACTATAAATATGAAACATTTCAAACAAAATGTGTTGATAGCTTTTGTTTTAGATTTTAAAATGTAATCTTTCCAAATAAAGCAGAAAACCCACAGGACACCCATGAGTCCAAACACTACACAAATCAGAGCCAAGTAACAAAATAGACAAACAAAAAACCCCAGCTAACCATGTGAAGGAGAACGAAGAAATTAATCCTAAGCAGTGAAAACCAACATAACAAACTTTGGTCAGAGAACAGTAATGATACCACCGACATGTCACCTGATGCATCTGTGTTGGCATTCAGTTTGCTCTGACCAAAGCCTTGATGCTTTCCACACCTCATGTTCTACAAAAGGTGAAGTTCCATATCACAGTCACTTTCCAAGAGTTATGGGTGACAAAGCCACTGATAAGCGGCACACTATGTAGCAACCTACACCAGCTGTCTCTGACCCATGTAACAGTAATTTTATGCATCGTACAGCTTCATCTTTCTGAGACAAGCAACAACAGTAAAATCTTCCTCAGTCTAACAGAGCCCTTCAAATACAATTTCTTTTCCTGTCCAATATACAACTGAAAATTGGGAAGAACAATGAATGAAGATGAATTTAATATGCTAATGAGGTGTGCTCATTCACTGGTATGCTTCCTCCAAAGTCATCACTGACTGGGGATAGTGCAATTCAGAATTCCTGACAAGCTACCTGTACCCTACCATGGATAATGCTCAGACAACATTAATTTTATTGAAGATCTAAGCAAACAGAGTTACCCTTGTGTGACAGCTATCTGAACCCCACTTACATAGCAAAGGCTACTTTCTGGAGTCATTCATAAATTCCCAGGTGATTTCTCACTCTGTGCTATATTTCAGCTGACACTCTCCTATGTACTTCAGAAACACAAACAGGATAAAGCAAAGTAACTGACATGGCCTTTTACCTTATGGAGCCTTCATTTTAGGATAGGTTTTCTTCCTATTTTATAAACATGAACAAAGGAGATGCTCACCTTTTCACAGGCTCTAGGTGTAAAACAAATATATCCCAGTACTTCCAAATAATACCAGATGTACCAAGTCCATAACCTATTTTGACAGCAGTTTCATAAAAACCCTTAAGAAGAACAGCTATTAAAAGTTCTTCTTTGGCACAAAATTCTACAGTTCTCATGCACAATAATATTAGGCAAATGTTATAAAAGTGGTAGACCTAAGTTTCTAAAGGAGAAGTGCAGTCTTTAAGCATTGCAGGTCACTGAAACATAGTAATTAAATCTTCAGATAACTGCATATATACAAGCTCTACTTTAAACTTACAGAAATAACAAGGAGGGGAAAAAAACACTTCTAAGCACTAATTATTCTGTTAACAGATGAAGTGACCCAATATAGCTTTCTGAGATCTGGAATATCCAGGACACAGGACAATACAATATGAATTACCACACGATAACGCAGGCACACACAGACGTAGTAATTTTTAAAAAGCCTCAAGACTAAAGATTCCTTGACAATACATGGTTACACAGTAAATACTTGACAGGAGGGGGGGAAAAAATCTTTTCTCATGGAGTAAAATTACTCTAAAAATCTCCCAGGACATGAGCTACAAATTTTAGAAGTATTCTGGGGCACTTCACTTAAACACTTGTGGAATTTAGGAATGAGTAAGTTTTAACAACATGACATTAATATTTTTAATCATTTTATTTTTGCCTGAACATCTCTATTTATATTTTGTAATATTTGAGGAACATAAAGGATCTGTACCCTTTGCAATCTGAGATCTTTGTCTCTTCAGACTCAATCATGATTTCTCCATCATTTCCCAATTTTTTTTTTCAGTTCCCAGAGTAGCTGTTCAATCTGTTTAATATCTATTTTATCTAAATAGATATAAAATCTTATAAAAAAAGAAAACCTCTCCCTGTCTCAATTTTCACAGGATAGGTAGGAAAATACATTGCAACCGACAGTCTCAAATGTAGCTTACTTATAAAGATTTCAGACCAACTGGAAACTATTAAGTAAAAAGTCCATCTATATGGCATAAGACCTATCATTGCCTACTTAACATTTTTCTTTCTCGTTCTACAATATCACAAACTTTCAAACAAAGAAAATTAAAAATAAGTTTTTCAAATTATCTTTATAAAATTTATGAATGAAAGAGATACTGAAATAGTGTGGATGTACAATATTGAACATATATTTTTATAACTGATCAAAACTTGCTTTTGATTTATATTATTTTAATTTTTTTTCTGAACAGACCCATACTCTCTTTCAATACATGTAACTACAGAAAAGTACAGTTAAGTTATTATGAAAGTATACTGTAAAAAAACAAGTAATTATCGCTAAACAAAGATCATGTTTAACATTTTTACTACATTTCATATTCTCACTTGCAATGGTAGAACTGAAATCCAGATTTTTTTTTATAGTCTTAAGAACTTCATACCCCAACACTATTACAAGGATTTGACTTCAATAATTTCCAAGTATAGAACATTTCTCAATGTTTTCAGCCTGAAGTGTTTAAGCAGAAAAATGTCTCTCCATGCTTATTTCATTGCTAAGTAGGTCTTGTAAGATGTCAAGCATGTGAAAACTGTAAACTAATGCTGATGCAAGTTTTAAAATCAGTCAGAGTTCTCCATCATTAGAGGTAGTGTAAGATATTTTTTAAGTCATTGTTTAACATCCAGCTATAACTTCAAAATTAGTTATGCCTCTTGAAAAAGGCTTGCAACATAGCCCACTCTTGTACATGCAGACGAATTTCTTGAGGCAATAATGGACCTTAATAATGACTCTCCCAGGCTTCTTCTAATAATATAAAAAAATACAAACACAATTCCAAAAATACAAAACACTTTCTTCTTAGCTGGATAGGAAGTTGAAGAAAATTTTGAAAAAATAAAGGGCAAGAAATGAGTGTGAAGTTCCAGGGAGCTTCCTTTGTGTTGGTAGTATATTTTCTTGGAGTCCCTAACACCATTGAGACTGAAAACCCTGCCAGATTTTATGCCTTATCCTAAAATGGAAAACAGGAAAAAGTGACAGATAATATGGTTTTCTTTTTTTTTTTTTTTTTTTGGTTTGGTTTGTTTTTTTTTTTTTTTTTGTTTTGGTTTTTTTTGTTTGTTTGTTTAAACAGAAGAAGAAAAAAAACAGCTATTCACAACTGGTAAAAAAAAAAGCCAACTAGTCTCACTGTCATCTAGTTCTAATATATTTGGTTCAGCTTCCAGAATTCTGAAGTAACTTTACTTTTAGCAGAAATGAAGTATGAAGAAACAGAATTTTGGCATTTAAGGAATAGAGAATCTCTTTACATGCCATTTAAGGAATAGAGAATCTCTTTACATGCCATCCATAGCACTTATGAGAAACTCTTGTATGAAAATTTTGTTACAATGTGAAAGGTAACATCAGAAATTTAACTATTCTGAAATGAACACATGGATGACAAAGCTCACAGGTCTCTTCTGGCAATTGTTTTTACAGAATAATTTATTGCAAGAAAGTTAATTGATCTAACCCCTTTCAACTATTTTTAAGCAGAATTAGATCTTCATAAAGCAGGATGTTAATGAATATAAAGCAGGAAGAATTGGAGACCGGAGAAATGCTAATTATAGCTTCTTCATTGCTGTTGACACAGGACCTTTACTTCTAGTCTCACTCTTTTCCCAATTTTAGAGAAGGAAATACAACTCAGTTGCCAAACCTAAAACAAGGCCTAACAATTTTTTGTGTGCGGTTTTAAGAAGTCTCCATCACATATCTTAATTCACATAGGATGTGTAAGCATTTGAAGTCAAATATGTTTTTTCTTACAAACCCCTTTTTTTACCTCTATATATGAAATTCTTAATACCCTTACTCTAGAAGTAAACTTTTTGGTTTTCTAAACAGGCAAGTCTCAAAGTAGTTTCCAAGACAGAGAAGTAGTGATTAGCAGCCTGATTCCCTGTGCAGACCATCTCACTCAACAGCCATTGTGCACAGAGCTTTTGACAGGTGACTGAAGCTTTATGGAATGTGGGCAGAGATATCCATGTCAGAGGGCGATCTTTATCGAGCGCTCCATCACCAGGAAGAATAGGCACATCCCTGTCACAAGGGAGCACTTCTAAACGCCATCGCATTCCCACAGTGCGGCAGTGGCGATGTGAGAGCACACGTTGGGATTAAGCACCCCAGGCCACGATTATCTGACCCTTATGAGAATGTCTCAGCTTGTGCTAACCATGACTGCAGCTCTTTAAATTGTGGCACAGGACCACCATGATGACAACAAAGCTTCAATTCACTAGACGCCAAATACTCGACTTTCAAGTGAAGCTCAACATGGCCTTGATGAGAGAAGACAGCAGAGACAAAAGACAATGCAGCATGATGACCCATGCTTTATCTGGATGCACACAGCTACCTCCTGAAAATCTACTGCCTCATTTGATGAACATGAAATTAACACAAGTAATTACTATAGCAGTCTGTGCCACTGAAAACCAGAGTTAGATTAAGAAAATACTGAGGGCTGTCAGGGAAGCTGTGTGGGTTTGTTTTCTTCTGTTGCTTCCAAGACAGAATTATCACTAACAGCTGTACTGCACCTTTCTAAATTGGATTTTACCACAAAGCAATACTATCTACAAGCATAAGAAAGGCTGCACATTTTGATGACAGTCAACTCAAACACTTGCAAGGGCTAAATGCATTTACTGTTTACATTCAGAACCCTCTCTTGCAACTTCACAAGAATCAAAGCTGTGTCTTACACAAAACCAAAGTGCGAGTGGATTATTGCCACAGAGAATTATGCTGCATCATTTATTTCAATTCTTTCATTTTAAGAACTAGTGACAATGATGTCAATAAGAAAATCTTTGGGGATAAAGTAAATATAATTTCAGCTATACAGCAGCATAGTAGTAAAAATATGGTCAGTTCAAAAGGAAAAAATATCTCGAGCTTCTTAATTTTTCCTCTTTTGAATACTCATTAAGAAAATAGGCTTCTTCTTCAGAAGTCTCTCTCTCCAGCTTTTATCTACACTATTATAGTCTGAATAAAATTATTTTTGAAAATCACTGCAAAATATTTAGTGGGTTTAGAACCCCAGACACCTGAGTGCATTATCCAAAAGTACTTGATTACCAATACATTTAAACCCAAATAAAAACCCTGATAGGTCAATGTCACTCTGTTCCATAGGAATTTTCTATTTTGTCTGTCCTAAGTATATAAACAACCTTCCCCGTAAAATCCAAGAATGAAGACCACCTGGTTAGCTCTACTTTAAATTAGTACATTCTAATTAATGTAAGAAATTCATATTCCTTTGATTCTTAATATGCAGCTCTTCATGTGCATAAATCAATTTCAAATTTTTTTATGTCTTAGCAACACGAATGTAGTGGCAAAACCTGCTTGTTCCCATCATTGTTGCCAGTTTACTGCTTATTTAAACCATCTTAGTACTTTATACTGCTGCCCATCCTTGACTGAGCTTCCTTGTGTAAAGCCATGGGAACAGAAATGAGGAATTCCTTTTGTCTCCGATGTCCCATCTGCAGTAAGGATTACAGTTAAGATTATTTTAACTTGTTTAATATACTTACCTATATTTGTCTTTTTTTTCCTATATTATTGGCTTTTTGTGTTTGTTTTTAAGAGTTTACCAATTTTGAGACACCAGATGAGTTAATATGGTCAATACTAACAATACAACGATGATTATTTAAATACCTGACACCTCCTCTCAATGGCCTACACACAGATAAATATTGCAAGCAGTTTTGCATGTGAGAAATTGCAACAGTGAGAAAAAGTAACAAATTCTTATTTGGTACAACTGTTAAATACCAAGATGGGGGCGAAAAATTCTTGGAATTATGCTACAAACATGTTCCAAAATATATATGGTACTTTGCAATGCATTTAAAAATAAGTTCTACATTATAAAATCCAAATTTAAAAGTGGAGTTATAAAATTAGTAGCTTATCCAAGTGAAGTAACATCTGTTACAAATTACATAAAACCCACAAACACAGTGAGTTACAATGAATCCTTTACTTAACCCTTCAAAACAAAAGTTCTATTTAGGCAAAGGGATGTGCTAAATAGCACACAGATATGTCACAGAATCTGTGATAGTCAATGAATGTTGAAGACAAAGTTTCATTGTGAAGCAGTGGTTGAATTGGCAGCAATGTATATAAAATACAGCCAAACATGAGCTAAATGGAGACAGAGAGGTGGAGAACTTGGTCTGTGTCACCAAATACATGGCATTATGTAATGACGAACAAAAAAACTTTACAATAAAAGAAAAAAAATTAAACAGTTGAAGTTGAATGCTTCAAATGTGTGTTTAAATAAGCTTTGTACCTAAAAAAACAGTTGAAAAACCAGGAGACTCAACCTGAAAAATTTTAATTGCCTATCAGAGCAATTAAATTATGGATGGCCAAGAAATCAAGACAAATATATCAGATTGTACTTCTGCAAAAATTAATGTACAATGAAGCTCAATGGGTCAAACTAAGCATTCATTTACCCCAGTGGGAGCACTGCATCCATTCAGTAAAGGCAGGATTTCATCCTGTCAAAGACCACTACTCTCACTGTTATCAGTCATATGCACCTAGTGGGGGAAAAAAGCATTTGCAGCATGTAAGATGCAAATATCACGTGATGAGAGTAGTTTTAGAAATCTAGAATAAATCCACAAATTATTGCTTCCCAGAAAGTACACTGTAAAACAGGTCCTAGAACAGCTTCGGTTCATATCTATATCTTATTGTAATAATGAAAAACAAAAATGTGTTGACAAATACATCTTGAAAAGAGCAATAAGAACAAATCCAAGTAATACATAATATAGCTATTTCCCCTCTGTATAAATGAACACAAAGCTATTCCACCAAATTCTATTCTGAGACCTTTAACAATAAAAATATCAATATCAAACAAATCAGCAAGCCAGCTGAAGATAGAGAAGTTCTAACCTGAATTCCAAGCCACTGCCAATCCCACTTGCAATTTTGGCACTTCTGCTTTATACTGAATTAACTGAAGAAATTTCCAGAACTCCTCATTCAGGTGGAGCTAGTACATAATTTTAAGTAATTAAAAAACATTGTGGTTGACTAATACAGTGTCTAAGAGTAAAAGTAAGGCTAAGAATGATTAAATTAAAACTACACATTCTGGAAACAAATTCCAAACATAGAAATCAAAGAAAATGGATGGCAGGCTAATTAGAAGCTCAGACTTAACTATAACACTCATTTCAGGACCTCTCTCATTAAAATTACTTTTCTATTTTGAGACACTTATAGACTTTCTCTGTTATTAGTAAAATCCTGAGAACACATGACAGTACATTTAGAAATAAAACAAGCTTCCCAAGTCAAAGTGCAAAGGTCACCATACATGAATTGCTTGCTTGAATACTTTGTCTTTGAATTCCAAGTTTTCCATAATGTCTTCTATTCTTTTTTTACTGGAAGAGACATAACCATTTCCAAACATAGGAACATCATGATGAAATACAGGTTTTGTAAAACTCAGTCAAAAACCACAATCTATTAACCTTGAAGAAAACAAAGCAGAGATTTAAGTTCTAGTCTTACTGGATTTACTAGGAGGAAAAAAAAATGTTTCAAAAACATCATGGCATCATTTAGGAAAGTAAAAATTCATTGTTCATACAAGGTGCTAAAACAATATATTTCAGACAAAGAAAGCTCTTGTGTTTCTCCACAGATGAAGTACAGCACAGACCACATTAATGCTCGCTTCACCACAATACCCAGCAAAAAACCCTTTATGAACTGCATGCTACTTCATGTGACAATAAACTTCTAAGTCAACAGGCACTGCCATACAGCTATGATTATTTTTAGTAGGGTACTTTCATTTTCTGGGGGCAAGACAAGTATTGAAAGAGCAAAAATATCCTACTGCCAAGTCACACAGCAGGCTGTCTTAACCTAATAATGAAGCAGCAAAGAGCTGCATCATATCCCTGCCTGAAACCCTCGACCTATAGAAAGAGAACAAAACAAAAAAACACCTGAAGTAACATTACAGTGTGTACAACAGCAAATCTTCAGGTGTTGATGAAAAGAACATATATTTTTAGGTCACCAAATTAGTTGTGCTACAGATAATGGCCAATGATACTCATTCTTCTGCACACCTGGAGCTGCACCTTCTAACTCTTCTCTCAAAGTGAAGAATTAAGAAAATTCCCACCTGAAATACCCTGCTAATTCACAAGCACAAAGCCTACAGGTACACAACCAGGTGCAGTTTTCTTTACCTGCACACCTGCTTTAGCCACACAATAAACTCAGGCAGCGCGTTCTGCCAGTTAAACATAAGATTTAGAACTTAGGCAGAAATAAAAACAATATTAATTTTTAAAAATTAAAAGAAAACAAACAAACAAACAAACAAACCACAAAAAAACCCAACAAACCAAAGTAAGAAAATATTCATCCCAAAAAATTTATGTTCAAAATAAGATGAGCCACAAAACAAGTGATTATTTTAGAGTGTAAAAATCATTTAACTGAGGATTATTCTAATGAAGTAAGCATATCTCACCATAGGCTATGGGTAAGTTTCAAAAAAGTAAGTCTTCCATTATATATGCACGTACATACTTACAGGGGTGAGACTTTATTGTTCAGCATAACATTCTGTGCCATTCTCCTGGTGCACTTCTAAACACAGCTGAAGCTATATGGCTTTCTAACTTTCATTTCAAAATACAGTATTTATTGATGCACTTATGTCACAAAAAACAATTGACGATTGGCAGTAATTGCAAAAGTCCTTCACTAATGTTTTTGGAAATACGACTTTATACCTACCTGCAGTAAGACAACTACTAGCTCCACTCATATCCCTCATTGTTGTTTTCTCCTTAAAATGAATGAAAATATGGAAGTATGGAAGAGCTAGTAAACAGTATAATGAAACACCTCCCAGTATGTTTAGCACCAATTCTCTATCAAAAAAAAGAGCTGTGTGGCAAACTTACCCGTTTTTGACCTAGCCTCACTACCTCTTACCCTAGCATGCTGACAGTAAAGCAAAACAGTTCAGGCCACCTGGAGTTAAGGGGAAGAATCTCTCACTTTTTAAAAGTCTTTGAAGTCACACTCAAAGATTCACAGTTCACCATTGCTTCCTAGAAGAAAGCCATTTTATCCATGAAGGAAAATTTTGACACCATCAAATATACAAGCCTGAATGCATTTAGATAACAACCTTCCATGCAAACATCTGATTCCTCAACTTCTCCTTTATTCTAACAAGCAGCTGAGCTTATGGAGGAGATGGAACAAGATGTACAGTTTTAAAATTTTAAGTCCTGCTAAGGCTAAGATTCCCAGTGGGGCTGCTAGAGGTAGGGAAGCACAGGGTAGAGATAGCAAGTGTCAGGTACAATTCAGTGTCTGAAATGTGATAATTAACCTTGTAACTTTCTCTGGTTTAAATCGAGAAAAATCTCCTCATTGTCTGAGCAGAAGTTTAAGGATAATTCACTGCATATCCACTCAATTATGTAGAGCAGGAAAGAGCTTGCTTTTCAACACTAATATATAATCACATGCAAACACACCCCACTAAATTAGTAACAAATGCTCTTACTGATTTTGGCTGAGATAGGCTTTCTGATAAGAAAAATTTTCCTTTAAAAAAATACGCAAAAACTTAATTTAAACACTTTTCTTTTTCCCCTGATGTAATACAGCTGAAGTTCATGCCCCAGTTCAGTCAAATCTAATAGTTTTAACTTAGTTTCAACTATTACTGCCATAACAAGAGGTATTCAAAAGGGTATTTATGTTTCCTTTATTCTATTGCATCAAGGTTAGGAAAACACATCTGGGTAGCGTACACTCTAGCCACACTGCAGACCAAAAATCCAGATAAACGTTTTGTCTAGAGGGATGACTAAATAAGTTGGCCAAATATCAGAACAAATTCACTTTGATGTTTTCAGTTGGTGGAGCGCAGAAACATGACCTAAGTTATACAGTTACATCCCCTGAAAGAGTAGCAATGCTCTCTTCCTTCAGCATCTGTCAGGGTAGGAGAGGTGGAGGGAAAGAAGTATTTTTTATGGATGAGGGCAAAATTCAACATGGATAAAATGATAGGAACTTAAGGAAAAACATTTGTCTATTTTCACTCATATTCATGAATAGTCCATATTCATATCTTTTCTAGGACCACCTCCAGTTCTTGCTTCCACTGTTTCCAACAGATGCCTTGCAATCTGATTAGGAGTCCATAAAGAAAGATGGCATTTGAGACTTACACTGCAGGTCCACAGAGCTGAAATCAGACTGCATTGACAGGTTCCATGTAAGCAATTCCCTCTAAAGTGATGCTAAGCCACTTGTCAAAAGTTAATGGTGAAAATATATAAAAATAGATAAAACCTCACATGAGGTGTAGAACAAACTGCCTGAGCTCCATCGATCATGTAAGGAAGCACACAGCTGGAAGGTTGTTAAATGATGGGACTGGAGAGAATTACTGAGCACCATTCCTGTGGAAAGAACTACTATAGAGAACCCACTGTGCAATGAGAATATGAACCAAACACAATGTTCTTTACTAAATGGAAATGGAAAATTCCTAGGGGAATATATAAGACAAAAATAATTTCCCAAAGGATATAACTCCATTGCAGAGCTTATGGTTAAAGGAACTGGAGGAAGAAGTGCCTGCTACCCACATGGTGCAAAGAAACTATGAGGAACCAGGAAGATATGTACTCTTGCTTTCTTTTGGAGCAAATAGAAGACCACAGCTGCTTAAAACAGAGTGAGATCCACAAAGAAAAATTGTAAGATGAGGTGGCTAGTTTCCCTTAATTTCCTTTATAAAAGAGTGGAGAGACCATTAACTTTTTTTAACAAGAGAAGGTACCTAACTTTCAATGTCTTTTACTCTAGAAGACCCTTCTTTGTCTCCATTGACTACAGAGAAAATCAAACTTCCCTAGATGAAACCTTCTTTTGTGAATCTCACCCACCTATATCATAGCAAAGCATTCCCCCCTTTTTCAAGGGATATCCATAGATGACCCTTAGCCATGAAGTCCATATGAGAAATAGAATCAAAGGACAATTTCATCTCATCAGACACAATCAATTCATTATCAATAAATGTCTTTCCCTTAACTTTATTGAAACGACTGACAGATTGTAAGCAAGATGTTGCTGTGTTTGAGTATCTCAGTGCAGATGTATTCTCATGCCTCACAACATTGCATAAGGAACCCTAAAACTGCAGGGAGGAGGAGGAGGTCTTAGTTTTTTTCAAAATTAAAAATGGAGAATAGAAATAAGCTCAAAGCATGTTACATACTAGTATTCACAACTTTTTACTTCCATATAGCAGCACAGTATTAGAGACACAAAATTACCAACACTTTCTTTTGAAAAGTAACATGTTTTAAATCTGCAAAAGCAGCCACAAAAGAGGTCCACAGAGAAATTAACCACAAACATTTTAGTTCCCTTAAGAAGAAAATTTTAGTACATTTAGGTTTTGATTCATGATCTACAGCCCAAAATCTAATTAATTCTGTCTATAAGATCTAAAGTTTTACCTGAAAACTGTTAACAGTATTTTTTTCCCATTGAAAAAAAAACATTCCAACGTAAGTCTATCCTTCTATTTAAAAGTCAAAGTACAGCTGAAAAACAATAAACATATACCCAAAGCAAACAAGTCTCCTTTATTTGGGGCTCAATTATTTTCCTTTTTTTGTGTTATTCCTAGTATTACAAAAAGCTACAGGTAAACAGAATTTTGTGATGGAGGAAAGGTTTTTTTAGACCACTGTAAAATAGTTACTCTTTGTCTGAACCTGAAGTTTTATCACAGACAACTATACACTGAATTCACATAGAAAGCAGGTTTTGAAACACAGTATCAAATATTGTAGATCTACATACCCATACTATAAAACACATTAGTATTAACAAGAAAGACTCAAAAACTACAGTTTAGAAAACACCTCACATACCTCTGGTAGCTTAGGGTGTCACAGTACTTACAAGCCAAGTTATGCAGAAGGCAGCCTAAATGTTTATTAGAAAGCTATTGCTTCAGAAAATCTCACTGATGTGGTTGCCTTTACTTGGGGGAAAAAACATCATTGTAATCTGCCCTTCTAGTATGATCTGAGCACTTTAAAATTAACCAAAATAAATTTATTAAATATGGTATATGCAGGTCAAACTCATTAGTATCTTTTTCATTTGTCAACAAGCCTAAAAACAGATTTTTTGCTACACAGTTGTTCTATAGTAATCCTGTTTTTAAAAAAGTAAATATTGACCAATTATAAAACACAAAATTGACTCTACTTTAATGAAACCAGAAAAGAAAGCTTTGTCACTGACTTCAGTATAACTGAGATTTTACACACAGAAAAAATCAAGTGCAGAATGTAAGCAAGCTAGAAAAATACATTTTTTCAATAGATAATAATAATTCTTAATATCTAATTATGTACAAGTATATTAAATATGCATAATTCTTAATATATAATTATATTCTAAAAAAGGAGTTTTCTGTGTGTAGAGGAAACGTTCAACTGCTATTGGTCATAACAATATTCACAGAAACAGAAAAACTGAAACAAACTGAAGCAAAGAGTAACCTTGATGCAATAATTCACTTAAGAAAAAGTAGCTCTCTATTAAATAAAATAAATCTTTATCTCAATATTTACCATTTTCAACATTCGAAGATCCCTTCCACTATCAGGACTTACTATCAAAGTACTGATGGACAAAATCCCTTTCAAAATGGCAAGGGGTACTTCTGTCGGTAATTATCCCTGCTAATTGAAAACTGACCCCTTTCATTTAGTCTCTTCTAGTGAGTGCTCGTCTTATCTGTTTTTCTCCATGTGATATCAGCCTCTCAATTCACCTGCTGCTCCATTGAAGAGCCTTACCCCTGCATAACTACTTGTTCTCTTTTCAAATATCTTCCAGTTTACAACAAAATTCATTTGGGTATTTCTCAATTTATTTCTTTATTATCAATCTATGAAAATATTGCAAAGGATTTTTTTGGTCATTTGATATAATTGGTGTTTGAGTTAGGAGCATATCTTATTTAAGACAGAACATCAAAATAATTTTTTCTTTGAGCTTTGATGATGATGCTTTACAGCTGACATACAAACAGATTTTAGAAAAAAAAATATTATCTGAATCTGTAACCCATCTAAAGGTTTTTGAAAAGCAATATAGTTTTTGTCCCCTCTCATTTATTTTCAGGCGCTTGCAATTTTCTCTATCCTTTTGTGGTGATTTTGCAAAGTAATATCCAGAACAAACAGTAGAAATGGGAGACAAACTATACTGATTAACAACAATCCTTAACATAGAGTTTTTTCCTTAACCATGGCACAAAAAAGTTCAATAAGAAGTAATTTTTTTTTTAATAGTTCAAGCTAAACACATAATCAAAGAAGAGAAATAAAAATATCATATCTCTCCATACAGTTGTATCAACCATTACTGGTTATATTATACTCTTAAATAATTTCCTAACAGAATTCCATTTCAGTCATTCCATTATTTTGATTCATGATATTTGTCATGCCTTACACAAATCTCAGTCTTCATCTGCTCTATTCAAATATCAGCTTTACTCAGTTCTCTGGAAATGCCCTCCTCTGTCACTCCTTATTGACCTTTCTTGTATACAGAATTGTCTGTCCAAACTTTTACTCTTCTTAAACATGAGTTAAACTCTTACTGAGGATTTTAAAAGGTTTACAGTAATTTTTAATATTCTCCTTAGTAACTTCTGGAAACTATTAAATCATGTGATCAGAACAAAAACTTCCCCCTTTAGATGAGTGAAGCATACACAAGCATTACTCTTTTATGTCACATCATAGCTGAAAAAAACCCCAAACAAACAATAAAGTAACACTTCTAATGAATGTACCAGTCTCAGGAAACTGAAACTCTACAGATTCTAAAAGATTTAAACACAATATAGCATTCTAACATTCCTGTTTGCTGAATGGCCCCCTCACACTGACCCTTCTACATGCATTTCAAAACCAATCAGAAGAAAGCTTTAGGAAAAATATGCTATTAACTAATTAACTTAAATAGGCAGGGGATCAAGCAGGTTTCTTCCCTATTGTGCGGAGGTCTTTTATCCCTATCTTCTGTTCTCGACTTGACCGATACCGCTTCGAGACACACAAATTCCTCTGCAGGAAAGAAAACTCACACCTGCACTAAATGTATTCTTAGAGCTTTTTCCTTAATCTTTGTCACAAATTTAACTACAACAACTGAATTTCTATTTCCTTCCATTCCTCTCTGCTTCAAAAACATCTGATGCTACAAGTTCAGTAAGCAAAATATCAGCTCATTTGGTTTAAGCTAACTCAATAAAGTAATTTACAATTCGTTTTTTTAAGAGTTCAGTTTACATACACATAAACTTTACATTTTATTAGCAGTGTGTTTTTAGATTTCATAGGATGAGAAATGTTTCTCAGTAGGTATACAGATTTTTAAGTATGTAAATTCATTGTGAAATGTGTCTGAAAGCATCAGTGGCATTTATGACTACAAAACTGATGAGCTGGTCAATTTGCTACAAGATGATTATACTATCAAGTAAGGCCGTGGGTGGCTGTAATTAAACTTTCCATTACATTTGAAACTTCTGATTGTACTACAAAAGCTCTATAAAACATGGAAGCACGGAAGCAGTTACGCTCCATGGTAATACAGCATTGCTTGAAAGGTGTTTGCTTCCCAGTAAGGGTCAGATTTTGTTTATAAAGCACAGCCCTCTAAATTGGCTGAGACACTAGCTGTACCCAGGATTCGCCATGGGAATTAAGATTTTCAGGAATCAACTACTGAAGATTCATGGGTTTTATTCTCCACAGCTAGGGAGAATAGAGGATAGAATTTTTATAGAATGGGATATTGTGAGAGAAGAAGAAGTTGTAATTTTCTCTATATATGGACAACACACATATTCGATATATAATATAGAAAGGATATTTTTAGGGACACATCTTCACTGTTGCAAACCATTCTCTTAAGAAAGTAATTAACAGTTAATTTGAGTAATTGTTGGGCAAAACATGAGACTTCTGTGTCTGGACTTATTCCTGGTAATTTTTAGGAGTTTAACAAGAGCTTTTCCCTATATTCCATTACAACTACTTTTATTGACCTTCAAATAATTGATGATGTGATAGTACGTACCAATATACTTGTCAAAACAAATATATTCCATGTATTATCAGAACAAGACCCCCATAATTGAAAGGCTAATACATTAACCCATGTTGCCATGTACTGTGTGGGCAGCAAGAAATGTATATGTTTTCATTGCATATTCACCACTTTGTTTCCAACATTACTCTGACTGCTTGACAGCCCACAAAATTATTTTAATGTAAAAATGCCCAGTTTTAAAAAGAAACTGGTCTCCCTAATCTTTTTCTATAATATAGTGTTTTCATTCCAGAACTAATAGAAAAGCAAGTTAACAAAGTCCCACCACATTTTTCATATCACTACTAGAACATGGTAGCCTGAATTTTTTCTCATTCCAACATGATTTGTAATTGCTTTAGAAAGCATTAGTTGAGTGGTCTCTAATCTGAATCATTAATCTGGATAATGTTTACATTGGTTTGCCATATTTTCTCAGTCTTAACTCCGTCTTCTTTAAATAAAGGTATGCTTTGGTTTTGCCTAAGATCACTTAATTATCATATAATATAGTGCCAAGACTTAAGGGCAATCTTAACTTCATTTCCGTAAGTGGTATCAGCTTATCAAAAATTTTGCATGCAAGCTTAATTAAAACATGATGGCAAACAAAGGATGAATTAATTTAATAAGTGAATATAAAACAGACCCTAGGTGTCAAGCATAGCTGTACATCACTATAGGCTAGATCCCAAAGTACAACTCCTCATCAGATTATTTCAGTGTCCAGCAAAGCGTTTTGCAAATAGGTCAGAATCTGTACAAGTCCTTGGGAAAAGTTGTGACCATAAAGGAGAATTTTACAAGCAACAGTCCTCCACACCCACGAGGTTAATGCAAATGGCAAAAACATTCCTCACAGCATAAGATGACCTTTATTGTTTCTAATTGGGTTTCTATGTCTTCTTCAAGCCAAAGGAAAATTGTGTCTCATTAAACTGACAAACTTTTTACAGCCACCTGGTGCTGATGAACAGGAATACATCCACATGAGAAATGTCAGTGAACTTCAAATAATATGTTTTGTACTTTGACCCTTGAAGTCAAATCTACATGCAAATAAACCCCTGAAAGGCTTCAAGAAAGCAATTTCTACTGGTGCATATTAAAATACAAATTGTAGGAGATTATAATAATAGTCTAATAATTCACAGTTGCTGACCTTAAAATAATCTGCTTCTAATCCCCACTTAATTTAAAACTAAATATTTTAATAAGCAGGCCTTTACCAATGTTTTTCTCCATCAATACTTCCTCCCATAACAGCTATATTATTTCTCTGCATTTATCTTATTTTTTATCAGTATATCTGATTTGATATTTTCCCTTCAATGGAAATTAAGCAAGGATTCTGCCAAAGAAACAGAAGACTTTTTGACTGAATTATTTTAATTTTTTCTACACATTTAACTGCTTTCATGCTTTCAGAAGTATTTGTGTTCTCCAAAATTACTTATTGCCTTATTTTTAACTTTATCTTCAGTAAAAAATTTTATATAGTAGAAATGTTACAAGCTCTTTGCATGTCAGGTGAAGAAGAATAATGTGACTGGGCACATTTCCCTCTTTGTCCTAGTTAATGCTATTAAGACCTTTTAAATAAGCATTTTAACAAGTACATTCTTGATTCCCCATCTTTCTCTCAACTTGTCAGCAAGCTCTGCTCCCCGTGGAATCAAAAAATAAAAGACTAACTTGACATGTTAAACAAAGGATCTGTCCTTCAAAGATACTGGGGTGAAGGAGCAATTTAATTAAGATGGGAAAAGAAGCTGCCAATCAAATTTTAAAACACCATTCATTAGATGAGTTAATAGATAAAAAGTGCCACAATTTCTGGAATCTAATCTCTTTCACTGCTGCAAGCAATACCTCACTGAACATGAATTGCTAAAAGGATTGACATAATATATTTTGGGGGAGGGAAGGTTTAGAAATGTTCACATATTCCAGTGAATCACTCTGCCATAATGCTAGCAAAGCAAGACTGCTGTGTTCCCCTTGGGCAAACACCTGTTTACGAATTGGGACATATCATTAGAAGTGACTTCACCTTCTTTTATGCTCCATGCCAAATTCAGTACAACTCATTTGGGCTATACCAGACCAGCATTCCATTCCCATGTTATGGACAATTAATTGCAACCTTCAGTTAGACTACTTATCTAAGGTGTTTAAGACGGGAAAAGAAACAGAAACAGCTTTCAGATTTTCCACCTAAAGAAATATTGCCACTAGTTTAGTTAACACAAATATAGCCCAGAAAAGGATGAAGGAATGAAACAAATTATTAACCCACAAAGTGCGTAACACTTCCCATTCATTAATGATGTCATTCAAATTTATACAGCTACCTTTTTTAAATTAAAAAACAAACACACAGAGAAACAATAGAGAAAAATTCTACTCAACAAACTACTCAAAGGACTCAAAAAAAAACCTTTTGCCATCTACAGCATTTTTGCAAAATTCCAATATGGATATATGTATATATATAGAGTAAGTTTTGCTGAAAATAAAAAAGAAATAATAAAGTAAAATGACAATGTATCTACTCCTTTAAACAACATCAGTAGGAATCATAAGTGCAAAATCAAAAACATGTAAGCTACTTAAGTGCCATAGATTGATGATGAAATGCACCAAATCTCTTCCAGTAATTTTTGAGAATACAAATAGGCTAAGCAGCTTAAAGTCCACTGTTATTTGAGGTACCTAAATATGGCATGGGAACTTACAGTGGATTATGTAAAATTCAGACGTGTAAAGACTGGTATTTTTAATATCAAGAAAATTCACCCATCTGCCATTTATTACTCTACACTCTTATTTTTATTATTGCCATCACTCTTTTGACTGTGCTGTAGAACTGTAGATAACAGTGGTTAGAAATAACATGAGAGATTGATGTAACATTATAAATACACACTGTTTTAGTTGTAGTGGACCACATCCTGGTTACCAGGCAGATGTTTGCTTTCTGCTAACACACAGTAAATGCATACCATCAAAGCCAAAATGGGGGTCACTTCCTACATTGCTTCCTCCAGTATCAGAAACTTCAAAGCAGCAAAGCCAGATCTGTGCCTGTAAGATTCTCTGCCAGTGTGCCTGAACTGTCTCTACCACTCCAAGGAGCACAGCAGGTTCTGCCTTGTACCCACTGCCCCACAAAGAGCCTGGGAGCTGCTCCACAGCACACAGAGTCCACAAGTAGTCCCAGATGCCAAGATCTCAGCATGCTCTTGATGACATCTGGGACATGCTGGCATGTCATCCCCATGCTTAAGGGAATGCTGGAGCCTCCCTCTAAAAGCAATATGGTCAGAGTCGATAACATGCCCCCATACTCCATCCCAAGAACAGCTGCATTTGAGTAATTTTGACTGAAACAAAACTCATTTGAGGCCTGTGACAGCAAAACAGAAGGTAAAGACTTCCCCAGATCTCCCTAGCAGACCAGACAGGTCCTTTTTCTGATGCTAAATATTAAAAGGCAAGATATAAATATGACAGCCAATGCTTTTCTCAAGTTTTATGTCAGACAGGTCTAAGGATTGCACATCCAGTATTATTGCTTATGAAGACTACTAATAGTCTTCATAAGCAATAATACTGAACTAATAGTTAAACCCAAACATTTACATTTAGCTTTTTTATTTATTAGTAAAATATTAATTAAAAGATAACATTTTAATGAGAAAACTATTGCCAAGCACTTGATAAATCATCAAAAGTATTAAGACAAATTCATATTCATGAATTCATAATTAATTCTGTGTGCTTCCAAGAGTATTTACAATAATATTGATGTAGTGAATTAGTATTGGTAATATATGAAATCAAAATTAATGCATATAAAGGACAGCCTGAGAATGGCAACTTTAAATGCCAGTATTTGTCTACAGGAAGGTGCCCCTGTCCATAGCAGAGAGGACTGGAACTAGGTGATCTTTAAAGTCCCTTCCAACCCAAGCCATTCTACGTTTTTATGAAAGGACTAAATATTAAAATAAAGATTCTGATGACTAACATTAGTCACTTCCATGTAACTCCATATGTAGCATTTACCTCTCTTTTTATTCTTTTCCTGATATCTAGGGCTAACTTGTTATACTGTTATACTGTTCACTAAGCAAAACTTACTTGCAAAAAAGTAGAACAAATATTTAGATTAATGAGCTGGGGGGACACAACTAGATTTTTTACTTCTACAGCTTAACTGCAGTGTATTACAGTAGCCAGGCAATATTACAGTTGTTCTATCTGTTCTCAAGGATTGCACTTAGTATTTCTGAAAAAGGCATTGCACAAAAATATCTGAAACAAAATATTTTATCTCAGTCTTTGCTAGCAACTATCTCTAATATCTTAACCAATTTTTTTCAAAAAACAAAGAAAATTTTAAATGGCAATAATAAATTTTTCCAAAATCTGGTATTTATGTAAAAGCAATTTCCCACACTGTCTGTAAGGCTAAGTAGCTAACTATACAAGATCTGTACATTTGAGCATAACCATTTTGTAAGTGTCTTACTACATCACAGATTTGAAGAATAGCACCTAATACCTTGGAATAGTGTGAAAGAAATAAGGGGTTGTGTTCTCTAATGTGGTCAAGCTCTGTGCACTTGGTACATTACGCTGTCTTTTAGCAGAAGTGAACTGAGCCACCTCCTGCAGCCATAGGAACTGTGCAGCCATTCCCCATTTATCTGAGCTCAGGGGCTCTCGAGCATGACCCTTTATAGAGGTCTCATGAGTAACTGGTACTTCTATATCCTCCTAGAAGGATCTAAAAAACCCAAATCTAAGGAGGTAAGTACAGGTGGCGCAGCATTCTCTAGTCACTACATTAACAAGTCAGTCAGGTGCAAGACAGCTCTAGCCAGAAATTTTACTAAGGTGCTTTTAGTGCTGTTTTAACCCAGTAATCTTAGGCACAGCACTTCACACTATGAGTTCAGAACTGCAGCACAGCCAGAAGTAACTCATACCTGCCTATTACAGATGTGTAGACAAACCCAACCAAAAGCAGAACTCTCATGGATTCGTTTTCAATATTGCCACAGAGCCAAGGATCTTGCCAAATAGAGGTAATGTTGAGGTGTAAAAAATATATTATTGCAATTTTAATTTTAGTTCACATTTCATCATTATCACTAGAGAAAGAAAGAGGCTGAGTGCTGAAAAAACAAGTACTTCAACTCCTGGCTCAATTCTCTGCCATCAATTCCTCATGTGCTAACTAGAATAAAATCTCACACCTCAGTCTCAAAGGACAGATCAAAAGTACAATGTAAATTATCCAAAAAAAAAGAACTCTGTTCCACCAAATTTCTGTCAGATTATACAATATATTAGGTCTAAACAAGAGAAAGTGTAATATCCAACTTGGATTGTGTACAGCCGTGCCCTCAATCCAGCCATGCAGACAAGGCTGTCCCACCTGTTTTATTACAAACACCTCACATGTAAGAAACTGAAACATTCTAAAAATCAAACAGAATGTATGCTGCTAGAGGTATCCTAAAAAACTCTGCTTTTTATATTCATATGAATCTATACACACAAATACATATTTGAACACACTATATATAACATACTACAGACTACATAAATATACTTCCACGTATCAGCTATATAAAATTAGCATGAGGAATCCACACATTTCCTTTTCACAAAACTGTTGTGAGTTTAGGTAAAAAATAATATGACTCTACTGGCTTGGGACTTTTTTTATCTTCTAATTTTCATGTTGAACATGAAGCACCTACACTTAACAGAATTGGCCTTTTTAAATGAGAACCATAGCAGTGTTACAGCACAGATTTTTCAGAAGTGAACTGCAGCCTAATACAACTAATATGCATAGAGCACACTCTCCCAGGACTAGTATTCTGCTTCCAGAACAAGGGAGGCCCACTTATTCAGCTGACCTCCCATCCTGAGAGGTATTAGGACTCCTCCTCAAACTACTGAGTTTCAATCCTGGCCTAACTCCAGTACTGCACTCGTTTCATAAACGTGCTTTCAGAGCCAAGACATCTGCGTACTTCAGTGACATGCATGTTATAAAAGGAGTGTTTATATCCAACTTCAGCATAATGTGAAAGTTTAGCAGCCACAAGACAGCTTTATACATTGACTGGACGTTACTTAAAGGCTTCATTGTACTTCCAATGACAGTATTCAGCAAAATAACTAGAACTCTATAAATTAATTACACTTTCTTCTAATAATTATTAAACTCTCCTGGGTTTATAAATAAGGTGGCTCAAGCATCAGGAAACATGGCAGGAAGCCCAATGACTGATTTAAAATTTATCCCTACTGACCAGTACTTCCCACTATCATTGTTCACTGCAGGAAACAAGAAAGTTAAGCTTCAAATCATCCAATATGCAGCACTGCAGCTGCTGAGCTGCACAGCTTTCTGAGAGTGCTCTGTCCCAAGCAGAGCCAGTTCTCTGATAGGGTAACACAGTGGAACTGAAATTCTTTCATGCCCATGAACCCTATTCTTGACCTGGCATTTAAAGTCTTCATTTCTGCCCCCTTACTGCTAGTCTTCCTACATATACCATTCACCCTGGCAAATTCAATGTATATTCAACTATTTTCCCAGTAGTTTGAAAGGAATTAAAAAAACCAGTAGTTTCAAATACCTGTCTAGCTCTTTCAGAGAGAAATGGTACATACTGCATACCTACAGGAATTACTTGTCTTCCAAATAAAGCTGGACACTCCACAAGCAACTTTTAAATGGGTTATTACAATGTTTATAAAAATCCACTGCTATGAGCTTAGAGTGCAAATATGTTTTATCATCATTCACTGTCATCTGAATCTGGATGGAAAAGTCACAACTGCTAACAGTGATACCTAGACAGATACCATATTGGAAAAAGAATGCATGAGTAAGAATGAAAGAAAACATCTGAAAAAAGCACCATTTGTACCTAATCTTCCATGGAAGATGTTACAATAGTCCTATAAAAACTGTACTCACTCATCTTGTCACTTTCCTCTAATGCTCTGCTCTCATTTGCTAAAAATTTCCATTTTAGATTCCTAAATACGTTATTTAACTCCATAGTGAAACGTGTAGGAGTACCCCCTTAAATAGCTGAAGAATGGAATGGTGTCAGGGCCTTAGTAATTTCACAGAGTAATCTACATAATCTTTGCTGACTATAAGTTAGATATTTTAGCATTATCAATCATACCTCCCTACTCTTGCTTTTCCCTTAAAGCTTTTAAGGAGAGACCATGACTTTGAGCCACTTTCAGTAATAAGAAGAAAAGCAGAAGCCTGCAGTACCAGTTTGGAAAGCCTTACAGATGCTTTATTTCCTCAGAATAGCTGAAAAGCACATTCCTCTTCTGCCTTTCACCTTACAGATTCCCACTGCTGCTTGCATCTTCCCATGACTTTCTATACACATACCCCACATTCCCTGTTTGGTGGTGTTTACGGTCCTCTGCATAAATTTCCTTTCACTGTACACATGCCCCAATACTCCAGAATTAATATATATACAACATACCACATTCTATCTCCTAAACCATTTATACTCATGGAAAAATATCTGAAGGGAAGAAACAGGTCTGAAATAAATATTTAACACAAATTGGAATTTCATCACTTTCATCAGTAAACATATGTGAAAAATTTAATATTTTCATCATAATTCTTAAGAAAGTTTGTAAGCAAGCAACAAATAAACAGCCTTTTTCAGATGCTTTACAAATTAATACAAATTTGGCAGGTCTCAATTTTTTTCCTCCTCGCTTCACTGATTGTCTGGCAAGACAGTAAACTTTTTCCATAAGTGATGCAATAAAATCCCCATCTTAAATGTGTAATTCAGCTCCATCTTAATGGCTCCTTAAAATGTTTTATGGCCTTTCTAGATATGTCCAGTACTAAGGCAAGTGTAAATAAATTCAGAATTCTTTGAGAATACAATATTTAAATACAGTACACAAAGCTTCGTTTGTGAGGCTGGGGTCAATACTCAATACATTATGTTTTCTGAGACAGCTCTACTGCCTCCTTTTCATAAAGCCTTACTTGTAGAGGAGGGAAAAAATGCCTTTTCCTGTCAAAGAGCTCATCTGCTAACACTGTAATGAATATGATATTTTTAACTACAAGATGAATGTAGTGTGAAATGAATACAGGTATCTATGATCCTCCCAGCTCTAAAAGCAGTTGTGTTATGAATATTTAAATAAACATCTGGATTCCCTTTAGAATTTAGCTGGAAAGGGAATGCTTTACTGAGAATAGTGAATGGAGAACAAGGATTCAGACATCTCTCAGATGCACGAAATTGTTACATGATTCCTCTCTCTCTAATGAATATAAAAACATACCTAAATAACAGCTTGAAAAGTATGATTAACAAGAAGTCCAAGTTTTAACATTTTCATTTTGCAGACTATTTGGTAATTTAAAATCTCAATGCAAACCCATAGTATTAAAACTTACCAGTTGAATTTATGAAACCATTCCATTTTTGAGTCATTTAATTTTGTAGGGTTTGAGATAGCCATGCTATCAATATGAACAATACAAACCCATTTTACACCCAAAAAAGTCAAGAGTGGAAAATAACATTTCAAGTTCTTAATTTCAAAATGCTACCTCTTTCCAATTTCCTTCTTTAGTCTGTATTAGGAAATATAAGTCACTCTAGATTTCTAGATGAACAAGAAATATGCACATATCCTCCATACAGAAGAAGTTTGAATACAACATTCTGACAACTACAAATAATTGTGAAAGCCTGCAGACAAGCTAATACTAATTAACAGGCAAATTTTAGTGATTTGGCATTTTCTGATGAAAAAATACTCAGTCAAAAAAATTAAAGAGCTCCAGAGAAGGGACAGTGTTCTCTAAAATAACGAATAATTCTGCATGTGTAGTAAAAGCATAAAAAAGATAAGTTTAATATGGCAGAAAAAGGAAAGCAGAAAAAAATAAGAGCATGAAAGAGACGTATCTGCAGTAGACATTCAGGATGCCAAAAAGAAGTGGCTCCTGGACATCTGGATTTGTAGGTGTTAAAAGACATCAAATTAAATAAAATTTTGGAAGAAAATACAATGAAAATAACAATAAAATACAATGAAATAATTATTTCCCATTTACACTCAAAATCGTAAAATTTTTTTTTAAAAATCACAAAGATTTTTTTGCACCTCTGCCACACTGGAAAACTGATGCTTGTCCTTCATTGAACATCATTCTTGATCTGTCTTCCTACTACTTCTTACACACCCCACAAGCTTGTAATGTAAAATTTGTGAAGACATGTAAAATTCCATTTTCTTATGCTCCAGGTTTACAACTTCACTGCTAAAATCAATCAGCTGTTCAAATAGATGATAAGACAGGAGTCACATGTAGATCCCAAGTTAAATTTGAAGGAAAACTCCAAATTGCTAGAAGAGAGCATCCCATGAGCAAAATGATCTAACACAGTCCATCACAGGTTTTTTACATCTAGAGGTTGAATGTCACAGATTAATCTGCCAATCTGTTATTTTTCCAAATGTTTATACAGCTCTAAGCCTCTGACTTTAGAACCTTTAGAAACCTTTAGGAACTTTTAGACCAGAAAAGTGTAAGAATCAAAATTTAGCAAACCAAGCTGGTAAAAATGCTACTTTTGAAACACACTAAAATACACAGTGAAATGTTGATACCTAAACAGCAGTTGTTCTTGTTGATGGATTTTTTTATTTCACACTTTTTAAATTATTGGTGAGATGGTTGGTTTTTGTTCAGTTGAAAAATCAAATATCTGGGCAAAGATCTCAGAGGATTATCAACTCTAACAAATTCATCAAAGCATTAAAAATGAAAATAGAGTATTTCAAACATTAATATGGAGCACACTTTGCAAAAATTACACCAAAATCATTTAAATAGGAGTACATATTTGAAAAACTGAAAAGAAAAGTAAATGGAGAAAGAATTTCCTAAGATGACAGAAATTCTTCATTTTACTTGCTATGGTTAAAGATTGAGTCTCAATGTCCTCTTACTACACTGTCACTTGGAAATAGCACTTCCTGCTTTTATTGCACTTTCAATGTGTGCATCATAGTACTATACTCTAAACTGCAGCAAGTGAAGATTGTAAAAACTATCATAGTAAAGCTAAAAAAACATTCAGGTTTCCCAGTGCCAGATCTCCCAGTATATTCACTGGGTCACATTGCCCACAATGCAACTAATTACATGTGATACATAAATTGGAAACATTTAAGTGACAGAGATTGCCTGCTGAACCTAATTATTTGGTTTTCTCAACTGCTGTTATCAGTTTGAAGGAAGCAAGGAAAATGGCTCTAAGAGTGTGAAACTTGAAAGAAAGGGAAAACTGTTTACAGAACAAAGGCAGAATTATATGCTAGCTATTATATTCCCTTACTGTTATTTGGTATCTGCTAAAAGCAGATTAGTAAGGTTTGTAAGCAATCAGTTTGTGTTACTAATAAAGTTTTTCCTTCCTGGAGGTAGGAATAATTGACATTTACCACTATTTCTAAGCAATTTATATGTAGCCTAATTCTGTGGCATATATTAAAAATAAAATTATTTTAAAAGCTAAACACTAATTTTCATTGAGTAGTACCTAAAAAAACTCACGTACTGGACTTCATTTGAATTTCATTTAATCTGCATCAATCCTGACTGGAGACCACAGCACAGGAGGAGTCTGTGATCCAAACAGTATTTCATCTGCAGGGGCTCACACCAGTGCTGTGCTGCACACCCAGCATGGTCTTCAGGCCTGTGTTGTGGGGCACAAATGCCCTGGCCACTGGACACATGGAACCAATGCCTTGTGCAGAGGAGCCTGTTGGCAGCTCCACCTCCATACCAGCAATTGCACCACTTGCATGGCCTTGTCTTTACCTGAACATGCACAGCAAGGTCTCCCAAGAACATAATTCCATTTCTATTGTAGGAATTAAAAAGAGTTGTTTGCTTGTTTTGCAGGATAATCCTTTAATAGCTGGAATGATCAAAAGAGAGAATCCTTTCCACAGGGGGTGTCTGTCCAGCACACTGCACATAAGTTGGAGGTGGTGCTGGGCTCCCAGCATCTGAAGGGATGCTTTTTACAGGGTGAACAGCATTGTGAATGATGCCTCATGGAGTGCAAGTGCCTTTTTTATCGAGATCAACAGCTTCTAGCACAAAGCATTACCTTGTGTCTATGTTGTCTCTGTATCTCTACTGCTGGCTCAGCACACTGCAGCTAGCAAGAACATGGGAGCCTGCCTAGGGCTTTGCAGCAGCTCCTGCTACCCACTAAAGACCCAGAAAGCCAAATCCAGGAAAGCACCTAATTGATGCCCTGTAGCTTTACACTGAACCCTTTAGAGAGGGCTTAAAGCACTGCCCTAGGAACTGTGATTCCAGGTCCCAACCCTCCTTAATTCCTATTAAGCTCCCTAGTCATCAGGATGAAAAGACCCAGGAATAGCACCCACAGAAGTTGGACCCAAATGAAGTAGGGAATGCAAAATTTATAATGCCAGAAAATAAATTAATGCAAACTACAAGACAGTGAGAAGAAATATCTTCTAATCCACTGAGCTCTTTGGCTATGGCATATTTTACTCTGGCCAGACCAAATTCTTTCCCCATAACTGTGCTATTCAAAGGAATGCATTCAGATGTAACTACTATTATGAAGGTCAAATACCACACAAGTTATTATAAAAATCTTTTTCCCTCATATGCTGGATAATATCAGGTATAGCAGAGAGGAAATACCCAGGGGAGTGGGTTTCACTGATTATTGAACCAGCCAGATTATTGAGCCTCTTCTCTGGTTTTTGCTTGCAAGTAGATTCATCCCATACTGTTTTAATTAGAATTTTGATTAATTATTAAAAATTCAGTTGTTATAATTTTCTTACATCATACATGAGCATGCTGCAATTAATGAACTATTTTAAGCACTCAGACTACTCAAGCATGTTTCTGAAAAGCTGACTGTAAATACATTAGACAATGAATCAAAGTCTATTCTACAAAAACTATGGTAAAAGCAAAGAAAACATGAATATGTAAGCTTGTATTGAAATACTAACTTACCCAGATTTTCTATATTAAATCTACTCAACATCTCACAAACACAGTTTTACTATAATTAAGACACAACAACACTGCTGTAAATAACTGGGCTTTCTCTACTCATTTAAGCTCTGAAAGGTCTGTGTTTTAATAAGATCCAGCATGCACATCTCCTTTTTAGAGAAACAGAAAAAGATCTGCATATATAAGACAAGTGTCATTCAAAACATCTAGAGCCTGTTAAAGAATGCTTGCCTAGTTATTCTCCAAAAGACTGAGCAAGTCTTTTCCCCATCTTCAATAAAGACCATAGTACAATCCTGCCTCTTGGAATAAGCACTCATTTTCAACCAAAAATAATCACCCTACCCATCATCACCATGTAAAAGCAAAACATTTGGCTTCTATTCCTTTGGTGTACTCTTCCTTTACTATTGAATCTATTTCTTTTGTCCCTCAAGCTGTCTGCCTTTGTTTCATCTTATTTATTCCTTAAAATCTAGAGACTCTTTCCCACCCTCATCTCATTTTTTTTTCAGAACTGTGGGTCTGGTTATTTGTGAGCTTCCAATTTCCCCAGCAGACCTCCCACCTTTGTCCAGACTCTCTCTGTGTACAAAGATGAAAAATACAAAGAAATACGGTTTCACAGATGCCAATCATTTCTCCTTCATGATCTATCTACCTTAAAGCATGGGATTTTTTTAAGTATTCATGCCAAGAAGAGACTGTTTCCTTGTTTATGCAGCTGTTTTAAAAATTTAAAAGTTTGAGAAAAAAAAAATTCTATTTCCTTCTTTTCCACATCATAAGTATTTAGGAAGTATGATATTTTTAAATTAAGTATCATTCACCTGTCTAAAGCTTTCAATTTATTATGACCCAGATTCTCAAAAAAGTCTATGGAGAAGTCCATTTTTTTCAGAACTTAAAAAACCTCAAATCTTAAGTATTCATGTAAGCACACCAGGCCCAAATCAGTGAGTCAATGAGCAGGCTATCATTGAGTCTCATGCATGCTGGGCTGGGTCCGTTGCACATGAAAAAAAGTTCCTGATAAAATGATAAAGAAGCAAATATTAAAGCTACCAATGAAATACTTCTTCTTCTGCTCTAGCATTAGGTCAAACCACCACACAGACCTTCAGTAATCTTAACCACGATGAGTAGTTGGATTTGGCACATATTTGAATCAGCTCTACACAGAACAATTTACACGATCAAAATTATACCCATAAGATCACACATATGGACCAAAACGCCAGACTTTTTAATCTGAAGGCTGTTTTTAATTCTGCTCTTGCTATTTTTTCAATATGATGGGTTTAGTAATTTGGCTCTTCTAAAGGCATTAGCTACCAGGAAAACAAAGACATAAACAAGAACTAAAATTAAACCAGTTCTTATATACTTTCTGCCTTTCACAATTTGGCTTTATAGGACTACAGTACACTTACAATTCTCATTTCCTTGGAGGGATGAAGGGGAACAAAGTCTGAGTGGTATCAATAAGGTGCTACAGTTCACTCTGTCCTGTCACTAAATGTGAAACAGGATCTCAACCACAGCAGAATTTGCTGTACAAAGACTTCATACAAGATTACCACTGCAGAATTCAGCATAATGTTGGCATTGCTAATGGGATGAAACTAGAACAGTATGAATAATACATTACACACACCAATCAATGTTACACTGTAAAAGGCTGATGGAAAATAAATACTCTTCATGAACACCAAGGAAGAACTTCCAAACACAAATATTTTATGATTATTCATTTATTATCTTTACTAGATGAAAAAAAATCAACTGAGTGACAAAAGTGTAAAAGCAGCATAAATGTTGCTCTCTCTTTACCAAATATTTATTATTTCTTTGAAGCATGACTAGCTTCTGTACTTGCTGGGAATTCTTCCCCTCCCCCGTGCTTTCCCTCCCAATCACAACACACAAAATCTAAATGTCCAATCCTACTTTAAATAATTTCTAGGCCTCCATAGATGATTTGGATTTAAAAACTAAGATGAAGTTGTATGTATAAAAATAATTTGCCTGCCAGTTATTTTGTCTGAAAGTTTCAAATTCTCTTCCTCTCTTCAGTGTCACCTTACCCATCTTTTATCCCAAGTACAATCCCTACTACATTTCTCTGCGCTTCAGTCTTCCTAAATTCATACTTTCTTACCCAAAAGTAACAACCTTCCACACATATGTACCTCCCTTGAGCTAAGATCCATCTTTTTTAGTCTCACTAGCACTATAGGTACAAAGAATTATAGCTATGAAGTGCTTTCCTACACAATACCTTACTTCAAAATTGTCTGCACCCACCTCTCCCAGGGGCTTCACAAATCCATCCAAGGTTCAGTTCTCCTTCTCTATTGCCCCACAACCTCAAGAACAATCAGACTCTGTGCAGATCATAAATACCCCCTGCTAGTTGCAGTGCTTGGAAAAGTAAAAAGAAGGCTGCAAAGGTTCTCATATCATGATAACAAAGACATCTCTGTATTCCAGCGCCTTGAAACTCTCCTCTTTCCCTGTATGCAGTTCACAGTCAGTCCAGGAGCATATAGTCTGTATCATCATTGAAGCAAAAAAACACAGGGGCATCATATTCTCTTCAAGTTAACATTCCACCTTCTCTTTTCCTCTCTCAAAAAAACCCAAACATGAAGCATATTCTTTGTAAACACTTTCTTAGAACATTCTTCCCACTTGCTCAATTTTCGAAATCTTCATTTCACTTACAGAACGTGGTTGTCAAAGACTAAAGACTTCATCATATATTAATTTCAGAACCAACCTACCAAATCCCATCATGATAATTATCAAGGGGTTATGATAATTATCAAGGGGTCATGATTATCCCAAAGACTTCTCAATACAGAAGGCTTTTATTACTATGTTCAGGCTCATCAGATTATTGTTGTGATTGTTATATCTTTTCAATGATACATCTATATTGGCCACCTGTAAACTTTGCAAGTTTTTCAAATTGTGATTCCGTATCTACAAGTGGTCTTCCCAGCAGAATTCATGAAGCAACCAGCACCTGAAAATACAAATAAAAACTACCTACACAGAAAGTCCATTCTGCTGGCAGATATACAGATGAGCCTGCCAGAAGGCAAAGTCAGAGGCCAGCTCCTGACTGCAGTCAGTGCCAATTTAAAATATTAATTTTTATGGTATTAAAGCAATGCCTCTGTAAAACAAATTGATTTTGTCTGCATTCAAACACTTTATATCCTTCCTTCTTTCCAAATTCCAATCAGTTAGAAAGTAAAAAATAAGTAAAAATCCATCACTGTGAAGGTACCCATTATGCTACAAAAAGAAAAAGAAATATTGTATTAGACTGTACAGTATTTGAGGCAATGATTGGTAATTTAAGTTTGGACTGCCCACAGGGAAAGGTTCCAATGTGAGCGTGGTCACAGTGTACTACCACAAAAGAAATGTTAAGAGTAAAAGAATACTGTAGGGCAGGCCTAAAATTAGTCATTGCCACATGTCCCACATTATTTGGAGAGAATTTTAAGCTTTTCTTTGTGAACCTTATGGCCTGTACTTGTTGACCACTTTTCCTTTAGTTTACTGAAACTAACAATGAGCTTTGTAAAATTAAGTATTACTTTCACAGGAATAATGGCCATTCCAACAATCACATTTTCTCATTAGTGAGTGATCCTTAAACATATTCCCCCTTGTCTTCTTGTAAATAAAATCTTTACAAAGCTAAGGCCAGAAAAATACCAGATGAGCTTTGCACCATTCTTGCTCTGTTAAGTTTTTCTGGTATGGGAAAGGTCAGTAACTAATTCCCTTCAGACTACAGACTGAGACGGATCCAAAAATTTAAACAAAAAACAGTACTAAAAGCCAATAAATGAACAAGATTCATCTGATTGTGTAACAGCTTTCCTAAATACCTCCATGTTCTTATCATTCTGGCCTTCATCCTTACCCAAGGATAGTAGAGCCATTACATTCAAAACTTGGTTAGGATTTGGTGAACTGAAATGGCAAGATCTTCAGGGGGGAAAAAAAAAGGAAAAACTTTTTTCTGTACTTGCAGAACATGCAATACACTGGATGTCTTGAGACTAACCGGAGTCTGTAGGTACCAGAAATATTTAATTACTTTGCACTGTATTGAACAACTTGATCAGAAACAAACGGGAATTTTCAAATTTAACAGAAACTTTTTTTTTACTGCCATCAGAGAGATCCAAAGTCACAGTGGAAGCAAATTATTCAGCATGTCTCAGAGGCTGTTACCAACAGCTGCTAGAGCCAGAGGACATGGGAGAGCTAGGGAACTATTGGTTGCAGCAGACTGAAATGTTGGGATAGCCTCCTAAAAACCCTGATCTGATTTCTCTCCAAACATCCCTAGCCCTTCAGCATGGCAACATCAGTTTCTCCATACGCTACTTCTGCCACTGTGCCCTGGGGAATTGTCCTTATCCGACCAGTGAGGAGGGCAGGGAAGGGACTGGTGCAACAAACTCTACACTTCTACTGGGCAAAGGTGTCAGGGAAGGGCCACTGGTGTCAAGAGGGGAAAGGGACCCGCTGATGGATGGGAGGCAGACTGTGGGGTGATGGGTCACCAGTGCCCACAAAGGACTGGATGGGGATCCCAGCAGACTCACTCATCCTCAGTCTCTCATGTGACCTGCTCATGTTGATTAATGAGCTGAGAATGAACTCTCTGGGAACAGTTCCCACTTTAACTTTGGCAGTGCAAGGCATTTTGAAACCCAGGATCAGGAGGACCAAGGGATCAGGCAGCAACCCAAACAGTGAAAACATAAGCCTGATTACAGCTCTAAATCCAGATTCTGACATGGGAACAACACTAGAGACTATCAGTAAAAAACTACAGCTTGATTCAAATTATATGAATTTTAACAGACAGGTTAAGGAAAACCACATTCCTTTTAGATTTCTTAAGAAATATTTTATACAACCATTTTAATTTTCAATTCTTTAATATACATATTTAGCTAAGAAAATACAGAATATATGTCGCTCTTAGACTCATCAACGTGTTTTCAGGCTAAATTTCTTCTTTTCAGTTTCTGAAAACTACTACTGGGTCCAGTGTCATAAAAAACTATACTTTTAGATAGTGTCTTCACTTCTTCTATATTGCTGCTATCCAGCAAAGTTTTGCCTACATAAAGATAAGACATCCTTACTTAAGTGAGTTTAGACATGCAGACACAGATGGAACATGCAAGAATCCTTTGGCATCATTGGGAATTTCCCCTCAATATTTCTGGAAGATTGACTCAAATTGCATGTATTATCCAGATAGATTTATTTGCATACTACTCTTACTTACATTTTGGAGGGTCACAGCAACTGTATAATCTGGTATTAATGGGGTCAATTTAATTAGGGCTTTAAAAGGTTAAAGAAAGATGTTTGCATGTTATGGTGAAATAAAGGCCAAAACAATTAGACTTGCAAACTTCTAAGCAATTATGCAGGTAAAAAAAAAAAAAAAAAAAAAAAAACCAAGCACCAAAAACCACCAAAGAAACAAATATTAGTAGCTAAAATTATAAAAGACAGGAGAGGCTAATAGCTTAAGTATGGGGAAGAAGGCAAGAAACCCGAATTGTAGTTTCAACTCTTCCATCAGATTGCAGTCTGGCCTCAGATGAAGTACTAACCAGTAGCATTTAGCAACCTACTGTTCAAAGTTCTGCTTCTACTTAAAAGGAATGTTTGAGAGACTTTAGAATTTACCTAATTATATATTAACACTTCTTTAATGATAATTTTCCTAGTAAATTCTATCAATGTTTCAGAAGGAAAAAATAGCTGAAAAATTTAACTAGACTGCAATCTTCTTATACATTTCATCCATAATTTGGTATTTTATGTATGATAAGCTCCTTTTTTTACAACATACCAAGTCTTACCAGGAAAGCCAAACATATTTACAATATTTGTCTTTTGCTGCACTCTGCTGGAACAATCCATTTTTCCACTGAAAGTAAATCTGTGCCATACATGATGCAAAAGTTAATAAAAGAGAGAGGCAAAAAATGTGAGCGATTTTTTATTGTGAAAAGTGTACTCTTTTGAAGAACATATATTGTCAAACCAGAATCTAGACATTTAAAGCCATATTTAGTTGGCCTAATAAAGTGACCTATTTTTAATGTTAGAGCATCTAAAACACTCCTAGATAGAAGGAATTAAAGAGGGCTCCCCAGGTTCAGAATAAAACTACAATCAATTAAGTGCCTCAATAAGACACAGAAAAGCCTCTTGAAACAGAGATTGGAAGAGCCTGGATTTGCAAATGCATCATTTTACCTATTCTTCACCTGATAAGCATGCTATTTTGAAAAAGCAATATATGCACAGACACCTAGCCCCTCCATTTGATCCACAAGCAAAATACAAAAAAAAAGTTAAGAGACTACATAGGTTATTATAACGTTTGCAGAAAATGAGACAAGACTTTGACTCTATTTTAAAAAGATACTTCAATTCTCTTTTAAGAAAATACTTCAATTTCTTTTATGAAATGTTACAATTCAGTCGCATTTGTTTCAATTTTAAAAAATGAACAAGCTTACCTGGGCTAGAGAGCAGACCCTAGCTTGTGCTAACAGTCAGAACTATTAACTCCCGTGATAATTCACCCTGGCTGAGGATCTGCTCCAGAACCACCCAAAACATGCTACACAAATTAAATGTGACCTCCTACTAGAAAAATGCACCTGTGATCAAAACAAAGTGTTCTGACTTTTTCCTTTCCTTCCCTCCCTCTCTCCCCTCCCCTCTCTCCAGGGAGAAAAAATTCCTTTGCAGTGGCCATTAACTTCGAAAAAAATTTTAAAAAAAATTAAGAGGAAGTAAATATCACAGATTCAACTGAACAGAAATATCACAGCCATGTTCTTGCATTCTTCCAAGTGCAATGAGGAAAAGCCTTCACTCTTAGACCTGTCTTGGCTGCTGCAAACACAGATGTCGGCACCAGCTCTTGAACGCAAAGCATGATATTCAATTTTACTAATACCTGCTAAAATTGTATCTTGGCGCTTTTGCTAGCAAAGAAAATTAAGTAATAACCCTTCTTAATACTTTTAAATCCACATAAATCTCAAAAACTCTTCTCAGGGAAGGGTTCCCACAGAGCTTTTTGTAGTTTTTCAAAAAATAAAAAACAAATAAATAAAAAACAGGTAGTCATTACAGACTGACTTGCTAAATCCAAACCCAAGAATAAATACAGTCAATAAGCAACATATCACTCAAACCTTTGCATGAATAGTAAAGTAATGGTATCAGAGCCTATGGATACAGAATGTATAAACAGTGGCATAAAAAACAACACACAAAAAGTTTTCAGACAAACTATCTACTTCAAAGCTTGAAGTACTTAGCCTAGAATTGGACAGGCCAACCAGTTTCCCTGTAAATGCGTTGCTGGTATTCCCCCATTTAACTTTTTTTGAGAAAAAGTTTAATATGTTTCAGGAATCAAAACTGATTTTTACAGGAACAAAAGTATACACTAGAGGACAAATGTTTATCTGTTCCATAAATGGGTTTCCCACAGAATCAAAAACACATGAACAAGATGAAGATTTGCATCAATGTGTTTTCTCCATTTGTCCCTGTTGCGTTTGTTAAAAATAAAGTCAGTGGTATTACAACCATACACATAAACAGAGAGTTATACTTCTAACTATAACCATGCCAGTCTGCAATTTTTAACCTGTAATATAAGAAAATATATGGGAAGAATGGGTGAAGGAACTTTTTGGAGACACTGGCTTCCAAAAGCAAATGGACAGTGCAGAAAAGAATGCAATAACTAGATAAGGAGAGCAGCAGTTTGGTACTGGGTAGGAATCAAGTCAGACAGACAAATCTGTTGTAAATTAGCTTCCACTACAGTGGATCTTGAGAAAAAAAAAAAAAAGACAAAAAAAAAGTAGAATAGGAAATTAAACAGGATGCCTTTGCATATGACAGGGCGTTTAGCATTATGGAATTTTGACTGATTGTAATTTTAAATTATAATCTCTTCTTATGGTTTTATACTAATTAAAATATAGAAAAAGACAAAGCAATAAAAAGAGCAAAAAATACAACCTAGTGGATGTGAATAAAATACTGAAGATTAAGTCATTATGCAAGCAGTTAATAAGTTCTGCAGTATAATTTCTCCATACAATTAAAAGACCAAACAGAAGTGATCTTTAAATTTCTAAGAAAAGACAACTCATCAGATGTTTTAATGAATATTATTCCTTGTGATTCGGATCAAACAAAACAGCCTTCCTCCCAAAAGGAGGTAAAAATCTGAAATATAGCTATTAGTAGCCAACATGTAATCTGCTTTATATTTGCTTCCACAATAAAAAGAGAAATTTACTGTATCAGATGCTTATAAAAGCTAAAAGGAATAAAAGTAACTAGAAGACATAGACCATGTCAAAACACAACAGTCCTTTTCAAAATACTTATTTTAAGACAGACTTTCAATTACCTATTGAAATGCAACAGACAGCTATTGAAATGCCCATTAAGGAGAAATGAAAAAACAAGGAAAAATTCAAAGTTAAAGCACATGAAGCACGTAATTTTCTCAAAACTCTAAAATCCTAAACACATTACAAGGCAAATGGCTACTGTTTTCTTTAACATGACAAATCTATTTAGCTAGCAAATATTTAACCAGTAGCTAGAGGTTGCTCTTTAAGTACTAAATAATGAGATGTAATTAAGGTAGCAAAGGCAAAAGGTTACTAATTTAGAGCATTTCTATGGAGTGGTGTTTAAATTATAGGTTTTGTATAAAATGCATGGGCCAGTGCACAAGAAAAAAAATCCAATTTTAACGGAATGCAGAACAAATTAACATTTTAACATTATAATACTACTCAATTGTATAATGGGATTTTGCTAAGTGTCACAGAACAGAAAATAAAAGTAACACTCCAAGGTATGCTTGTTAACCTCTTCAAGCTAAATATATTACAAGCCTACTGACAGCAGTAAATAGACTCATTGTAACATGAAAGACTTTGAATTCAAAGTCCTTTAATAGGTGTTGCTTTTTCTAAGTAGACTAGCCTTAAAAATATAAACAATGAACAAGATAAAAATTATGTTATCCATTCCAAATACTTTCAGATTTCCTAAAGGGAAATGGAATGATTCCTTTAAAAATACCATTTTAAAAAATCCAGTTCCTGTGATATATAAAGTCTTTTTCCATACTTCTCCTTTCCATATTACAGGAATTTAACTGGCAAGCATAGCCTTCAGCAGCCATACATACAGTTTTCTAGGCTCACCAAGAGGCCTTCTGGAAAAAGAAGGACTACAGTTGTTATGGTCAAAGTCTGTCAACTCAACATTTCAGGGTCCTTGTCCATCCAACAAGAAATTCAAGCAAACACCTAATTTTAAGATATCTAAATAACATTAAGTCTGTATCCAAAACAAATTGCTGATATTAAACCAAGAAATTGGCAGCCACAAAACTTTGTCAAAGAACTCAAGGCGAGCAGAATGGGCAGAAGAGTCTATTTAATAAAAGCCTGAAAATATTATGTCTGCAGTTATGATACTCATCATTACTGTCTTCTTCATTCCTGACTTCTGAACCCCACAGTTCATTATGCCAAATTTTCCTTCATTAACTGACTTTCTCCTTTTCATACCGCTTTAAACTATCCACAACAGAATAATTATAGGCTTCACAATGTAGAAATACTTACTCTGTAGAAGTTAGTAGTTAAGCAAAACTGAGATATAAAATAGACCTGTTGAGATGCCAACTGGCAGAAAGAAATGGAGAAGAAAGTTCTTTTCTCTTTTGTTTTTGTCAGTTTACAGATTTAACCAACAGTTTAGCTCCAATATAAAGTGTACCTTTTATTAAAAGGTCTAAATTGAGAGAATGACCACGCAAGTCACATTTTTCTGCTGAAAGGTACTGGCTAAAGCAGCAGCTCTGAGCTGACTGCAAGGGACATCCACACAAGGAAACCATTTTTTTTTTAATTGATAAGTCACCTATACTATTTTTGAAATATTTTTTTCTTCAGGAATCCACAGTCTACTACTATACTGCCTCTAGTAAGTAATACCACACAGAATCTTAACAGAGCTGAACAGGAGTGTGCAGAGCAGGGGACTGATAATGTGAGGTCTTATTTCCACCTCTTAACATTGGTCTATCGAAGTCATCTTGGGCCAGCCACCACCAGTGACTAAATCAAACTTTCACACTTGCAAGGCTACCCAAGAACAATAGAATATTAATTTAGATACTCATTCTCTCTATGGTAATGGAAATAAGTAGCTGTACAGACCGATGTAAAACATTTTTAGCTTAAGTTTGTAGAAAAAATAGCTTGGTACTGGTGGGTTTACAATACAGCTACTACAGTAACCAAATTCACTTCAATACCCAACTGATATTAAGATCTGCAAGCATTAGATGAACAAATAATTTAGTTAATTTGGCCATCAAATTCTTATTTCCTGTGTGGTTTTTGGTTTTGTTTTGGGGAGAGGGAGATCTTTTTGTTTGGTTTTAAATCTGAGTTTGGCATAAAATGCTATTGAATTACATGAATTATGTACCTCTTCCCCTTAGTATTTACTGTTGGTATACTGAACATATAACCAGGCATTTCACTGAATCCAAGTATGAAAGTCTGTGAAATATTTACTCTGTGAATTTGAAACCAACATACAGTTGACATCCATGCACAATGTAAAACTGTCATCTACTGTATATCACAGAAATCAGTACACTTATCTTGACCTTATAGCAGAAAATTATCTACTTCAATGTTTTATTTCAGCTATCTGAAGGCACTGCACCCATGTACACACTGGTAAAACAAGTACAACAGCCACCCAAAGGCAAGTTATGAAAATTACTTCCTAGGCCACCAAAAATGCTCATAGTACTGCATGCAGAAATTCATAATCATGTCATAGTCAATTCATAATAGCTGGACTATTCAATTAAAATGAGAAATTTCACTAAGATCATGTATAGAAACACTCAAAGTAAACACTGTGGCTACTACCAGATACACTCAGTAGTTCTTACCTATAGATTTTTTATGCTTCTGTACTACAAAATGCTTCTGTACTACAAAATTACAGAGCTGATACTGAAAACTTTCTAGGGAGCATGAAATAAGAGTGTTTCCCTCCTTCCTTGAAGATGGTATCTTTTTTTAATTCAAGTTTTGATTACACTACCACATAGCACTTCCTCCCTTGCCTATGGAGTACACTTCTCCCAGTGAAAGAGACTGTCAGCGATTTAAACTTCGACAAGGATATCCAATAATCTGATTATCTGATATAACATTTCTTTCAAAGAAATAAAACTTATCAGTATTCCTTTCTTTGGGGAATTGTAGCCAACTGGTTCCATTTTCACTCATTCAAATGCCCACAGGCTCTTTCAGTCCCTACAGAAAGCCCTCATATATGGTCTGGTGACCTTATATTAGGCTGAGGACACAAGATCTACCATTTCAAGGGAACATTATTTCTTCCCCTTCAAAAAGTCATAAGCCAATGAAACAAACAGAAAGTGCCAGAGAATGTTTATATCACAAAGAGTGACAAAAATCACTTCTTACTGTTGCCTTTATACACCAGAGGGTACAACCTGCCCATGCCCCTGAGGACTGAACCAAAGTCTGGGGAATCCTTCAATAGGTCACAATGGTGCTATAGGTCTAAAGTGAGAACCCCACCCCAAGAGGAATGGGGGGAAAAAAATTAATAAAGATCACACCTCTGGTCCTTTACTGATTTGAATGGAGCAGTGGGTGTTCAAAGCTGGCCATTCACAGGTTCAAGGGGAGTAATTCAGTAGACAGGGCTGTAGGACACAGCACAGTGTAGCTGGAACCCTCCTATGTGGAAAATATGACAGACCAGACTGAATGCAGTCCAACAGACTCCAGTTGAGGCACTCTCTGCCATATCAACCCACACAAGAACATACTACTGCCAATCTCTTTCTCTTGTGATGGCTGTGCCGTTTCCTGCTTTTACATGTGTCTAATTCCCTCCACAAAATAGAAAAACCCCTTACTGATAATGTGAACAATTTACCTATTTGTCCCACAACTGACTAACCTGTCACAAGACTGTCCCACACTGAAGTAATTGCTACCACAGACCAAAATACAGAAGAGTTTTGCCAGTAATCCTAATATATGCTTCCCAAGAACAGCTAACTACTTTCAGACCTTTTTTTGGAATACATCTTCTAATAAAAAGGGTCTTTGATGATATTGTAAGTATTCCACTGTTAAAGTTAAATAAGTCTTAAGGAAATAGAAACATAACACTATTTGAACACCAGTAAAATAGAGAATTTTAATTATATGTAATAGCCAACAAGCTGCTTCTAGTGGCTATGAAAAAACTACATTTAGCAAAAACAGCAATAAAACAAGAGAAGTTAAATATAACTCCTCTAAGGGACAGCATATTTATTCAAGCCAAAAAGAGCTAATTTATACTATGGGTGTAGCTCTCACTTACATTATCTGGGGAAAATGACTATTACAGAAGAGAGTGTGATATATAGCCTTTGAGTCATGCATGATAAACCCTAATGGTTTTGCTTTGAGGTAAAAGTCCTTACTAATCAAGTAATGAATCATTCCCAAAATGTCAAGTTCCCGAGGCCTTGTGTGTCAGAAGTGCCACTGGAGAGAGAATACTCAATCATTAACAATCACTTTTGAGATTTTTATCAACTGATTAATAAGTTGATAGGAGGAAAAGAGTTAGGGGGCTTGAACAAAGAGTTAATGGACCTTTAATGACATTCCCTGTGTTTTAGTGAACAGAACATATTGAGTTTTATTTGCCACTGACTACAAACCACCAAAAATCCAAGTGCTCCAAACATTGCAAGTGTTAAAATACGGCAAGGAACAGTACTTTGCCTTTCAAAACATTAGAAAATGGTATTTGCTTTAAAAATTGTTATGAACATACTTACTTTGTATTACACATAACAGTGTAGTAAATTACAGATTAGAAAATATGAGACTGGCTTCCTAATCAGTAGATGGAAAAGAGATAAGGAGAAAAATTAGGAGATTATATTTTTTTCTGCAGTATTTCAGGTGCTGGACCTGTTAGTACCAACTATTATAGAAGTAGAAATCTGAATTTTATATAGACAATACTAAAAAGACACCCAGGAACAACTCTGAGGACTAAAATGAAGATATGATGAATTATTAATACTTATAGATATGTATATGCACATGTACATGAACACTGACATCTAAGTAGGACAAAGGCATTTGCCTTCAATATATTTTCCATCTTTGTGCTGAAATCATTATGGAAATATCAAAAGAAATTACAATATCTAACAGTCTGAAACCACCAAGAATCACTAACTTAGAGTTCTATTTCCAGCTCCCTTGAACAAAAAAACTGTCTAGCCAGAAGTCAGCTCAATCATGTGAGTCTCCAACCAAGAACCAGAAATGACATACTTAAAATCAAATGTAAGGCTGTCATTTGATAGCTGGGGGAATTTTACTCTGAGAGCAGAGAAAAATGGGAAACAGAAGCAAAGAGGGGAGAAAGGAAGCACAAACATAGCAACAAGATCCAAACCTCTTGCTGAACAGATGAAAAGAACTTTGGACCTCCCAATTGGAGTGGCTCTCTTTTCCACACACCTATTTTTCATGATAACAAGAAAATTCATGTACACATGCACATATAAAAATTCCTTCACAGAATTATAAAGTATCATAAGTGTCAAATACCCATTCTTTTGGGGGGAATTCAGTACCAGGAACAAGCCAAAGCTTAAAGAGTTGCCACCAGTTTGAATTAATTGGATTCCAGAAAACTCTAAGCAGGAGAGATACAAGATCAAACTTAGAGCATATACCCAGAGACCAAAAGACAGAGCACTTGAAGTACTGCTTGGTACAGCCCCCAACAGCACAGCTAAAGACTAAAACAGAGCTGCCGAGAATGTAGCAGACAGTCACAGAATTGCTCCACACCAGCTGAAAGACAGGAGATGGAGAACCATCCCCACCTGGGAGCCACACAGCTACATCAGTGCAGTACCATGGGAAGGTGTATTAGTACACCTTTTTGTTTGACTTTGACACAGGTGCAAAGCCTCCAGATGGCCTCACATTCACATCTAGCTGATGCTGAATGCAGGTGAACCAGATGTGTGACAATAGCCCCAGCAAAAGGCAAGCCCTTGGACACTGGGCCAGAACCCCATGTTTTATAACCAGGCTCCCAGGAAAAATGAGGACTTAAATCAGCCAATGATCTGTTCTGAAAAGTGATCACAAGTGTTCCAAAAGGAGGACAAAGTATGCTAACCTTTAGATATTTTTCAACTGTTAATTGGTTTTTATATGAAGTGCCAAATTTCAGAGAGGAAATCATATCATTTGAAAGGTACAATTTGGAATCAAGTAGTTCTTTTAATCCCATAATGATTTACACCCAAAACTAACTTTGCCTGATAATGTCAAATACTCTAAAATGGACAAGAACCAGCACACAGTATTTAAATACATAAAATATTATTCAACAAGGTTGCAACACTCTTGCTTAATCACAAACCACAACAAAAGAGAGACATAACATGCATGATCAGTAACACTGGGCTAAAAATTCCTCACAATTGTCTGGTTACGTAAGATGTGCTCAGAGGGATTCTAAGTTCCTTTAAGTTCTGTCCAAAATTTAGTTTAATTACACATTCTGCTGAAATCTCAAGAAACATAAATATTTAGTGCACTTCTCTTGGCCTTCTAAGTTTGCTCATGGATGAAAAAGATTTTCTCCATACATTTGGTTTGGAAAGTTTGTTGTATCACAACTTTCTTTTTTTGGAGGCTTTTATTAAAAGAAAAAAAAAAATCAGTTAACTGTTTAACATGAGCTGCATGTTCTTTGAGCTGCAGATCTGATCTTATATGCTTTAATTGTGTGCTGCTCTAAATATTTTTCTTTCTTTGACAAAAAGAAAATGAAGGTAGCTTTGGATTTGATTACCAAAACATCAACTTTTAAGACCAGAGACCAGAACAGATCCTGTCTTGTAGTACTGTTACTCAGTCTGATTCTGAAAATTACAAGGGATTGAAAAGCTCCAAAAGGATCAAAACAGTTGCCAAAAAAAAAAAAAAACTAAAAACAAAATCAAAACAAAACAAAAAACCCCCCCCCCAAAAAAAAAAAAACCAAAAAAAAAAAAAAAAAAACCAAAAAAACCCACACACCAACAATAAACAACAAAAGTAAGGACATTTAAGCATCAATCTTGTGCTGCAACATAAAACTATGGGCCAGTCCTAAGTTTTTGCAGCCGGCATTCATAGTACAGTTGCTTAAATTTCATCTCAAAACCATGAGATAGTCCCTCTTTCTGTTTAAATTAGGCTATGTCAAAGAAAAGCTGTGTAATGAAGTTCACAATGTTCTGAAAATATATGCACCTTTCTTCAAGACTTCCACATGAAAGAGAAAGGACAAGTCCTGTGACATTACTAATTAAAAGAACCAGTGCATTCATTTAGAGACATCTGGCTTCCAAATCCTCAGCAAAAATGCATTTGTTTCTTCAGAAGTCTCAACTGAATGCTCCAAGCTGCCCAACTAACTTCCAGGGCTGTATATGAGGGGACAGCTCACATCTCAGTCCTCAAGGAAAAGGGCTACCTTTATATGTGGATAAAGCTTTCTCAGTAACAGGCAACAAATTCCTATACAGTTTACTGCCATGTAAGTAACTAAAATTGATCCTCCTGATGGAATTGCCTTCTTTAGCCTAAATGAAGAACTACGGTGTCTCTACCAGGAAGCAATTGTGTTTGTTGACAACTTTTAACAAACTGATGGTAAAAAACTACACTTACTTTCCAGAAGGGAGAGCAGATGAGGGAAGTCAAACTGGAAAACAAATCTGTAGGAATTGTGTTATTTCCTACTACCTTAAAAGAAAAACCTATGAGCACTTCATGAAATCAGAAAGACTATTTGTTTCAAGAAGAGTTTTTAGGTGAAAAAATCCCATGTGCATTTATCTCTTCAAGAAGCAATTCAGATACAAAACTTCCAAGATGCAAGACCAAGATTAGATAAATACAAACTGTGTACTAAATACAGCAAAATAATCTGGATAGATTCTAATTGTTTACTGAGTAGGATCAGGAAGTGACATTGAAAAATCACCTTATTACTACTTACAGCCAACTATTTATGAGAGACAGGTTATTCAATACTAAAATAAATAAGATGAATACAGAGGAATAGCTGAATTACAAGAAAATAAAGGAAGCACATTTTCAGCATCAATTAGTTCTGGTTAGAAAAATGTGTTAAATCCTTTCACTAATGGAAGATGGTCTCAAATTTATAAAGCACCTGAAGGAAAAGTAAAATGTATCACTGATCTTAAAAAGAGCCAATCTGGAAAATACACAGTTCTTAAGTCTAGATGTCTAAGGCTATGGAACTGTGCTGGTCATTTATGTCAGATTTGTTCTGTCAGCCCATTCCTAGAAACTGTCATTTCCAATGACCACACAAAATTTTAACATGAAGAGCCAGAAATCATTCAGTTCCTCTATATATGATTTTTTTATTTTATTTTAATTAGCAGAATGGGAGGTGAGAAACACTATTTAGTTGTTTCTACTGAGAAAGAGGGCATCATCCCTCTTCTCTGGGTAGGTGGCTGCTGCCAGTCAGCACTAATTCATGCACTGGCTTGACAGTGCACAAATAAGCAACTGCCAGAGGGAGAGTGGGACCAGGGTAAAAGATAAGATCTCATCATTGGGAAGCACAAGAAAGTCAGTGGTTTTCCAGGATGAGAATGAAGAGACCTCAAAACATGGGGAAACCTGAGGTACTGCACAATAGAGCCATCAAAGAATAGGAAGGGAACTATACTATGTATGCTGGAAGTGTGAGGATATGGGGAAAATCATGATTTGCCTTGTTTTTTCTGACTTTTTTTTGTAATACCAACAGAAGCAATGCAAGGTAGAAGTGATTGCTAATAACATTCTTTTTTGTAAACTGGAACTGCTCAGTCTTGTCTCAGATTCATGTTTTAAGTATTTAAAAGTGGCTAAAGAACAGTCAGTGCCCTGGGAGAACTCCACCCCATATTTAAAATTCATCGTCCTCCTTGCCTCAAAGAATGTAGCTGTGGTAGGCTTCCAAACAGGGTTAAACACAGCTTACAGCTAAATATTGCTTATATTCAGCAGGATAAAATCCATGTGCGTTGAAATAAGAAATTGAAGCATCTCATTTTTATGACATTTATTAATTCCAGCTTGTACCTGGAAATCCAAGTAATGTTTGCCAAGAGTCAATGCATGAAAATTAAGATTTCAGGGTAAGAACCTGCAGCTACTGCCAAACTATGAATATTTTTTTCTATTATGACAGAAAACACATTGTAGACATAAAAGATTATTAAACTGCACTTTCAAGCAATAACAAGTCTCTGGTAGGGGAGCATTATACAAAGTACATGGTGTTTACAACAGCTACCATAAAATTTGCTGCAATCTCATTTCATATTTGAAGTCCTTTAAAATACAAAATGTATATGGAATCTCAACTACCATTCAATGGCTTTTAAATGTATCTTATTAAAATCCTTTAGGGCAAGTGTTAGCAGCATGTTCAAGTGCCTATCTAAATTTTTTTTAGCAGATCAAGTGGGCATCTATTTCTAATTGAATTTTTTTCTAATATTTTCATAGCACCTTCCTACAAATCCTCCTTAAACATCATAAGAATAACATTTCCTATTTCAAATGTACAAGACTACTATGTACATAACAGCTTTCCTTTTCCTTCCAGAATGGAACACCTGATGTCACTATTTGTTAACTGTTGTTAACACTCACTTGAATCTATTTAGATCTAAAATATTGCTTCAGAAAGTAAAATTCTAGAAGAAAATGTAAACAGGACTATAAAACTAAAAACAAGCTTTTCATCATTGCACTGATGCCTGCTTACACATCTCATTACTGTCAAGATGGAAAGTAAAGCTCAAGTTTCCTTTTAATAGACCAATCAGCAATTTTATTGGGGCACTAAATATGGCCTGCCTTGTTGGAAATGTACAAGGATTAATGCAAGAAATTACTTCATAAATAGAATACTTTTTACCAGGGAATGAAATGCAGCTTGATTAATTTTCTCCAGTTTGACATCTATAACTTTGGCATTGTACATTTACCTACCTATCACACAAACATAACTGTTACTTGAAGCTGAAAAGCTGAAAATTAACCTTTACAATCTACTTCAGTTGTAAAATTTGAATCAGTTCAGAAATTCATAACAATTTGCAGGTGGGCAAAGAAACCATACAGAACATGTTTAAAGCAGGTATTTATCACACCTAGGCAATGAAACTACATGAGTAGAATATTCATTGTTTTATTTGTATTTTAAAAGTTGTTCATAAAAAGGTTATACATCTGCAAGGAAATGCAGGCAGCAATACAAGGCATCTTTATATCTCTGTGGATTTGCAGAGGTTATAATACTAAAGTTTCAATTTTAAAAAAATCCTACACTATAATAATTATTCTACTAAGAATGTAATTCATATAGTGCCCAAGGAAATTCTGCATTAAAAAGACTAATAAAATCACACACTCACTAACTGTAAACCCCTTTCTGCTCTTGATGAAAAGGTTTGGAATACACTATAAAACCAAAATACAGACATTTCCCTTCTGAGTACAAAACACAATGTGAGAAGTAACAAAACCTTGCTTTGCTTTGCACATAACAATTACTTTAGTGAAAAATGAGGGAATAAAACAAGGCAATTTTTTATTTTCTCATTATAAAAATATTTAGCATAAGAGAGTATATGAGATTCTCAGACGATTATAAGAAAAGGCATATTTATTTCAATGTCAAAAAGCTACATGCCTAAAAGAATTTTTGGAGTGAGACTTCATACTGTTCATATTTAAACAGCTTCATTATTCCTTTTCAGAAAACACATTTATCATATTTTGAATACCTCAACTATTTGCATTAGACATACTTGCTCAAATAAAGACAGAATATGATACTGAATTAAAGAAAACAAGGTCTTTTCTAATACAAAAATGCAACATTGAGCAATTTCATTTCACCTCCAGAGAAGAGTCAATATTAAATCCTGCCACAGCTCTCACTTTCAAAATAACACATGCAGCAGTGGGGTCTCTATGGCAATCACCATTTTACTACACTTCCTTTATAGTAATGATAACAACATTTCTTTTTTGGAAGGGGATTCCCACAAAGAAAAGAAATTACAAAGGGAATCTACCAAGAAATCTACCAAGTTTAAACAATTATGAAAAAATGTAAACATTTGTTCTTTGAAAAGAAATCTCTTTTCCTCATTCTTCTTTCACCTATTCTAACTCCAATTCAAAAAGCCTACAACAGTAATGTTAAGAAAAGTAGTCATCTAATGTTGGTATTAAAGACTTTATTAACTAAGCTTTGGCAACATGCATCTATTTCAACAACCTGACTTATGCCATATTCTCAGAATTCAGCTTTCAAAATCAACTACACAAGGAAACTGTCAAGCACATCACAGTTGCCCTTAAGTTTAAAGGCAAAAAGTTCTACACAGCAAAAGCAGAATCAAAAAATTCTCTTATGTTAATCTTTCAGGCTTATTTAGTCATGCCATTTCAAAGTATTAAAGAATAACCCATCTAGCACAACACCTAGTATTTATTAAAGCAACCAGAAAATCCCCACCTTCAAACTTAAATCATCTCATGTGAACTCATGTGAACTAAGTAAAGACCGGAATATTACTGTGAACTCAGTACAGACTAGAATAAAAGCAAATCTGACTTACATAAAAGCATACATGAAAAGGCAATTTTGTCCAATTTAAAATGTCTTCTTAGATGAATAGTAGGGGGAAATACTTTTTCTTTAACACCTTTGGATTTTAGTTGTTGTGATATACAACACTGCAAAGGTAAGTCTTTTTTCCAGTAAGGACTCTAATTGTGACTCAGCTTCTCAAACAAGGAACGCCAGAAAGTAAAATCAGATCCTCCAACAGAAAAGCACAAAACATGTAAAATAACTTTTTTACAAAAGGGACACATCATGAAAAAGTTATCCTAAAGTAACACAGAGCTGAGGCAAGAAGAAAAATTGGTTTATTCTTTGTTCAGTATGGGGATGGTTTGGGAAGGATTTATTTTTTAAAAACACTGCTCTTCTGCAGATATCACATTCTGAAATGATTAGAACATAAATCCCCATAGGAAGGACATGGTCAGTCTCAGACAGTTTTGTTGTGAATGTTACCCCAGCCAAACCATTCCACCAGTTTACAGTGTACTATAAAATATTTACACAAGCTATGAACTATAAAATATTTTCACATGAACTATAAAATATTTACACTATCAACATCAGTTAGGAAAGAATGATGTGCTGTCAAGCTGGTATGACCCAGGAGTAAAGATTTTGTGGTCACAGATTAAATAAAACTATTGCAAATCATCTGGAAAGTTACAGGGACTATTAGGTTAAACAAATTACTGCTTCCTGGTCTCTTGGATGGTAAATGTAACCAGGAAAGCATAGCTTATGTGCTTTAAGCCAGGTTTTACCAACAAGATAAAGAAAGGTTAGGCTCATAATCAAACTGACCTCTCTGAATGTTCCTTCTAGCAAGGTGTCCAGATGTTGAAGAGGAGCTGGAGTTTTGTCCTTGAATCGTGTCAGCAGTCGCCGCTCAATAGCTCGAAACTGCACAGCCCTTTCAGACAACAGCTCCTGATACTTCTCAGCATTCAAACGTAGCTGCAATTTAAGGGTTTTCAAGAATTCAGGTTAAGGGTCATATACATTCATGTATGCACATTCCAAATGAAATGCAAGAAGGATAGGAAAATTTTTGAGACAGAGCGTAATACTCAAATACTCAATTATGAATACCATTTATGCCAGTTTCATACTTTATACACCTTGTGAAGCTTAACACTTTCAAGAATTATCATTTCCCACTGAAATCAAAACTAATTGTCAACAGCCACAATAACCAGTGAAAATGCATAAATATCTCATCTAGAAGCCTATTAACAAGAATGAAGTTTCACCACCAAGACACAAAGGCTTCTTCTTGGTTTGGTGTGCTATTTATGACACATATGCAGTGTACTGGACTTGATATTCATTGCAGTAGAAAGTAAACAGTTATTCCCTCAGTATGAACAGAAGTACTGAATTCTGTACTGACTAAATTATTGTCTTTTTCGGAATTTAAATCCTCTTTCCTTTTATCTATACTGATTAGCTAACAGCAACAAAATTCCTTGAAGTGCTCACAAAAGAACCTTTAAATGATAAAATGATTAAAAGATAAAATGAGAATTTTTATTATCTGGGCACTTGATGTACACTTTCCAGTACATACCTCAAAAATAAAAATTACCAAAGATGAGTCTTTCACAAAGCTGTGATACCTCTGTACAGCTGACATTATAGCTAGCAGAAGAAGCATCAAGACACACAGCTTTCCAAATGCAGGCAAAAGTGCCCCAAAATGAAGAGAAAAGGGAAGTTTCTTAAATTTATATACCAGATTATATTTAAAAATAAGCAGATGTCAATCTGTCCAGTACATTATTATGATAAACAGTTCAGAGGTGCTAAGGGAAAAAGAAACACTATGAAGTTTTACTAAAAGTAGTAAGAAAAAAGGGACATCTCAGCTAAGGGATAACTCAGGTAATTTTCTCCTAAGCTTGCCAAAAAAAACCCACAGTATCTTGAAACTAACAGGGATGGAAGCATAGGAATGCCTTTAATAGATCATTTGACATTTTTTAGATCAGATAATTACAGTATAAATTCAGAAATTTTAAAAGAACCAGCTACAATATAATTAGAGTCTAAATTAGCATCCCAGAAATCACACCTGTATTTTGAACTTCAATGTATTTAAGCTTGCTATATACTCTAAAGAAGCCTAGGTTTAAGGTATTTCTACAAAAACATTCACTTTTTTTTTAAATTAACATTTTTTTTCTTCTCAAATCAGTTGAAAGAAAATAGAAATAGAAAGAGCTTGAAATATAGACCAGGATCTAGGCTGACTACTCAAAATATCCCAGAAAATCCCAACGACACCTTCCATCTTTCTGGGCAGTGACAGCTCCACCTCGCAGAAAGTTTGGCAGCATGAAAAAACATCCAATAGTATGTCTCATTCCTACCTACCTAGGCTGTTGCTTTGCTCAAATATATGAGTTTAACAGAAATTTTCAAATAGCAATTATCTCTTTTTATTGGAAAGGTATGGAGGAAAGAATGCATGTATTTTAATTGATTAGCTATTCCTACAAGCTAGCTGAACTACTGGAGATTCTTCATTGTCACCTGCATGGCCAAACAGGAATAAGTAATTACATTTCTTTTATTTCTGGTCTAGCAAACTTCCTTGAGCCTCCAATGATACTTCTACAAGGGCAGTTTCTTAAAAATCTGAAGGGACTTTCCCTTAGATACAACTGTATTTTCTGAAAGCCAAATGCCTGTGATACTATAGTTATAATCTGATTAATTATTGCACTAAAAAGTATTTTTAAATTAGCAGACCATTAGCAATTCACATTTTATATAACATACCTCAAAATGTCGATCAATTAGTTCAAAATATTCTTGCAGGGGAATTGAACCAGAAAACGTACATGCAAAATCCTTGCAGTTTTGCTTCTTGAAATGCTCTTGTAGTCGGTGTATGAGCTCTTTCGTTACCAGCCAAAGGTCTTCCAACTGATCACTCTGAATTCTGTATCGTTCTTTGAGTGCAAGAACAAATAAAGAATAATAAACACAGTTTTCTGACACATAAATTCACTACACAACAGTTTAGCTAACACTCAAATAGAATTTGTTAACTGTATCCAAAGTCTACAGATTTCCTTAAGACATGTACATTCAGTAGTGTTAAAGAAATACTTGTATCTTATTAACTGTGCTGCTTCACTTTAAATACAACTAATATTAGTGAAATTGATTCTTATCCAACTCATACTATGACTTGGTAAAAATGGCTCAGTGTAGAAATGAAAAGTGTTAATATAAACTGAAGTGAAAAACCAAATCCTGATAGCTAGTGTTATCTGTCCCAGCAAATTCATTTAACTCATCAGATTTTAGTGCATTTCAATGTACCAGGCTAGTGGAATGAGATTCTATTTCTAGTTCATGTTCATATAATCCTCTCTCCAGCTTCTATGAAATCAGAATTAACTAATATTACTATTAGTTTAATTAACAGAATTAACTGATAATAACTAATAAATGTTGAGAAAAGCAGTGTGGAAAATCATAGCAGCCTTTTAATTTTAATTTTTTCAGAAAAAGCATTTTCAAACATTAGGTCCTTACATCTTTTCATTACACATCTGCCAATAACTAACAAAAAAAAGATAGATAGAAATGTAGCTATGAGAACTTGACACAAAATCGTTCCTGTTTTTTGCCCTTGTTAAAAAGGTCCACAGTAAATCAAATTAACCAGAATTCTTTTAAACTTGAATGTACTTATTTTAAATTTTCTCAACATTACTAATTCAAGATTGTTTGACATTACCACTGGCATCATTCCCGGGATATGTATTTCACTGAATACCAAATGACAAATTCTGTTTACAGTGTAACAGGAAAGAAGCAAGTTTTATTTAAAAACATGCTTGTTAAAGAAAAGAACACCATCTGCTAAAGATAGCATTCGACCTAATATCCATTTTTTAAACACTCACAATGTAATGGCTGGACTTACTTGGATGTATGACCATACTTTGCCTTAAGTGATTTTTCCTTGACGGAAATTAGCTCAGATGTTTTCAGGCCAAATCAACAGTCATTCCATTTATAATTGACATATCTAATACATTAATGGTTTAAAAAGGACAAAACTAATTTCCTCCAAATTGCACATTTAGTTTCCATACATTGTTTGTTGGTCAATACAAACACAATCTAATTTTACCATGGTCTGAGTAGAGAACATTGCAGTCATTTGCTTTTCTGTGATGTTCCAAGTCTCAAAAAGGACAAATTAGAATTGGAAACGTTACAAAACTGAGAATCTGTAGTTAAACTAAACACATGATTTAAACAGAAATACAGTGAAAGAGAAAAAATAAGTAACTGTGCTTCTGTTCATCCCATGCTTTTATGATGGTTAACCAATATGTAGTAGTCTTTTTGTTAAAATAAGCTCCATTACAGAAAATTACAACAGATTTTCAGAAATTTCTCTATCAGAAAAGCAGAAAACTGACGGGCACCAATAAATTAAATAGCTTACAGAGTCTTTTCACACTACAACTATTGGCTGTCCAAATAGTACAACCTGCATTAGGAATAGCTGTTCAGCGAGTAGGAACTTTAGAAGATTCAGTTCACTTCTCAGCTAGGAAACCCACATCAGAAGAAAAACCCCCAGCCACAGTTAGCAGTCAAGCCCTCTTAAATTTTCATTAAAACACAATTTTAAAATTTTCAGCCCAAAAAAAAATGCCTTAAAGTCTTAATCTAGCTGCTGCAAGCTACTTTTATTATATATTTTCTGTCAATACCTACTTCAGGCTGAGTTTCTTTGCAGCAGTCTTGACAAGTTGAAGTAATATCTTGAATTGCTACACTGGTTAAAAGGGATTAGCTAATAGAATTAAAAACTAACAGGAAAACAGATGTTGTTCCTGTTTGCAGCTTCAGCGAAACCCAACTGAACCTGGCAACCTTAATTGCTACATGCAGCTCTTCCCATTCAGAACTTAAGGTCCATTTGATAAGGAATATTGGAAAAGAGGTCTTCTTCCATTGTCCATTATAAACTCCTTTCATGGAAAACCAGAAATAAGATTTGACCTTAAAAACTTCTTTTACTTTTCTGAAATACCATTTCTTCTAGTAAAATTTTATCTACACATAGAGGTTTCTTTTTGAAGAACATTTCCTCAGTTAAAATGCTATACAAGCGCTTTTACAAAGTATAAACTCAGTGTTACATAGCAGAGTAAGTACCTATCAAATAATACATAATTTCATCAACATTCATTAGTTTCACAGAAGATCTGTTCAGTCAAGCACAATCATTTCAGTATCATGATATTCTACCAAAAAAATGCTTTTATATAATCCATAGTCTCTGTTTATAAAAATATTCTGAATTATGATTGACTATCAGAGTTCTTACAAATATCTACCTTTAAATAAGTTTTAGTTAGTTACATTTCAAATAAGCACATTCCCCACCTAAGACCTTCTCTAACCCACTCAGTTCAATGCATGAAGTGGATACTGGAAACAGGCTGCTAACATAGAAAGTGACATCATACTACTCATTTGTTTTCTAAAGTTAGGATTCCCATACACAGTAAATGAGTAGCCACACTAGGAGAAACAGACATTGTGAAGCTCCTTCATAAAGCAAACTTCACAAGTAAAGCAGTGTGGGAAAGTTTATTCTAAGACTGCAAGCGTCATTCCTAGCTGGTGAATAAACAAACCTGAGAGGAAAAGATTGAAGATTGGGGGTAGGGGTGTATGTGATTAAAAGTTATGGCCTTCAGTAGAAACTAAATTATATTCATTACACAGAAACAAATTTGTCCTTACAGCAATCAGATTTAACAACGATGTAAGAGAAAGTCCAAATCAAAGATTTGAACTGCAATCCAGGAAAAAGTTATTTGCAAATCCTTTCAATTCTTTGATTTTTAAAAACTATTATTGCACTTCTAGTTTAGTTAAATCTGTTTAAGATCTCCTATTCAAAGAAATATTAAAAACAAAGTAACAATAAAACAGCATGTAAATAATGCATACAAAAAACAATACAGATGGATTTGATCCTTAGAAATGTAAAACAATTCTTGGTAAAATGAAAATTACTCTCCAGATGGTTTCTGTTTTTAACACATATGATTACATTACAAAAGGTATTAAATATTATTTCATAGGTCACAGCTGACCCCATCAATATTTATATTGCCCATCACAAATATGGATTTCTGAAAACAGTAAGGAATATTATCTCAGTGTTGAAAAAATTTCACATTGACAAACCAAATTGTGATTTTTCACTCAAAGCAGTTTCCACAAAGCATTCACAGAGTGTTCCAACTGAACCCTCTGCAGTGCACAGTTGCTTTTCTAGCTTTTCAATTTGTTGTGCTCTGCTGGCATGGAAAATGCTAAACACAATTGAACTTATGTGGTTCCAAGGCACATGCCAAGAAAGAGTTTAGCAAGTTGAGCAGTTGTACAGAGCAAGACCATAAACTCTTGAAAATTAAGAGAACCTATCTCTTTCAAAGAGCACAAATTTAGGTGGCTGGAACAGGACTACTTAAATCACAAACTGCCCTATACAAGAGATACTGGACCAGGTAACAGCTTATCTACATGCATGTTCATACACTCTTTAAACATAATAAGAAGGATCTTGAATCCATAATCTCTTACTTACAAAGATATACAGGCACCTAAAGAGAAGAGATGGGCATTTACTCAGATGTTGAGAAACAAGTAGGGTCTGATGCTTAATTTAAGTGAAGGATGACTCAAAGTCAGAGGGAAGCTAGAAACTTGCTTTTTAATCCCTTTCAAAAATTTCAGTAGGTGACTAATTCCAAACACAGATGTTGAAATTCCTTTAAGATGAGGGGTTTTTCCATTATTATAATGACAGTTTTAGTTTATGAATAAAAACATTGCTAAAAGCTTTAAGAAAATCCAATTTCTTCAGAGAACTACCACTGTAGTGTACTATATTTTGAGTATGATTTTTTGTTTTGTTATACAATTTTATTTTTGAAAGGAGGTAAGAAACCATCAATTAACACTTTGAAACTCCTGTGATAATTTACAAACACTGATGATCCTTTTTTGTATGATCCACATTTTCATTTTGGACATATTCAAACTGATAATCAAGCTTCTTTCACCCTAATACTGACAGAACTTACGTGATGTTTTTGAAGCAAGAAGAGTGGTTTTTGAACCAGTTAAAAACTGAAATCCGAGAGCATTTGCTTGGTCACCCTCAGACGGATCAACAAAGTCTGAAAAAGAAAGTTAAATACCGTTTTCTGTAATTTGACACTGGCATTCAGCAAAACTCAATCCATTGCCAGGACTATATCAATCTTTGCACAAGCAATTGAATGTGATTGTTTCCCTTCTTAGGTTCAAAAGTAACAAATATCAGCAGTTTGGTACACCCTTCCTTCATTCAGAGGTGGAATGTGAGCCACACACTGTTTCCCTTCCCCAGCCTGAAAACAAAAAATTGTTTCCCAGAGGTTCAGTCTGTACATTCTAAAAGAACTGCAATTATTGTAGAGCCCAAAGACTACCACTTTCACCAGATGCAAGGTCACCTTTAATTCAGATATTTATGCAAAACTTTTGCAGAAATTATCATTAAAATGGTTAAACCCACTCTCTTTTTAGGTTTCAGCAGAGAGCAAAACAAACATTCAGCTTGCTAAAACCAGCTACTCTGCAAAGTCCATCCATGCACATCTTTCTTTTCATTCCATATAGTGGATTATACCAGTTAAAAAGGTTTAATTTTAGAATATCATGTTTTTAAAACTATTATTTGTCACCACTACTCCCACTACTTCTCCTGAAAATAAGGCAAAAAAGGGAGAAGAGATACTACTTTTATTGCATTTATCAATTCAAATTTTGTTCACAAATTACATCAAAATAATAAATATAAACATAATAAACAGCATACTCTTTTTATTTAATCACTGTAAATGGAATGAACTGAAATCAGAACATTTTAATACCTTCTTGGTCCTATGCTTTGTTTTGTATTCTCAACAATGAATCCCTAGGCTAAAAATAAAATACAATGTGCTATTCTGAAAGCATTATTGCTTAGCCATAATGGAAGCTCATTATTAAAAACCTCAAAATAGAGACCCTTAAAAAAATGTTGCACATCCAGTTGAGAGTAAAGCTATATTTACCCTTAAAATGAAGAGAATCATACTACAAAAAAACAAACAAAACAAAGAAACAACAACACACCAACAAAGCTTACATCACTGTTCTCAGACAAATACATTATATAAGCTTTTAAAGAGATGCAGCTAAACCTTAAAAATACAATAATAAAGTTGTTGGCCCATACAGCTCTTAGCAAATTGTTCCAGAACCTTAGTCATCTGAATTTCTAAAACTTAATCACTGCCAGACTGAACTTACTCACAATCACGTTATAAGCCCTGTTTATTAATTTCTTCTTGTGCTAATATGATCATTTAGACCAATGATATAGCCACAAAATATTTACTGAAGTCAACTGTATTATCTTTTTTTTTGCCTGTGCATTATTAAGCTAAATGAGTCACTTTCCTTTAATTCTCTTGAAATCTCTAGATAACATTTTTCTCCACTTTTGAGTTATATGTATTATATTTTATTTAATATCAGCAACTAGCACTTAGTTTGCCAGTGCACAGTAACATGATATTGGTTTCCTGCATGGAAACATTTTGTGTAATGCATCCTCAATTTTTATTTCTTTGCTTATGATTAGAACATACTGTACCACAGAGTACTCTGTGGTAACTTCCACCTCCTCTCTCTTCCAATTGCAAGCACATAATTACAGCAAAACTTCTTAACATTACACTTCATAGTACTCAATTTCATTCTTCTTCCTCCAGTCCTAAGTGGAAATGAACTTCTCCTTCATGCTACTTTAATATAATGCTGAACAGAGAACATAGTTTGGTTTCGCACATCAGAAAATAATAATATGTTCAAGTCTTCTTTTTGGTTGAAGAAGGTAACTGAAATTATTAAATATAATCAGCTTCAGACTGATACATCAAATACTCCACAAGTCATCCTCCAAAGCAAATGTACCCCTTACGTACAACATTTACCACTCCTGCTTTGCCCTGCTCACCTTTTTTTAAATGAATGCCCATGATTTCCCCATTACAACACTGCTTAAGTAATTTTATGTAAAATTACTGTCTGCATACATAAAAATTAGATCTATACCATGTAAAGAAATCTGCAGTTTTACCAGAGACGGGTATACTACCCCAGGTGTATTATTGTTGAAATATTATGCCATCATTTCTTCCAAAATATATTTTTTAATATACTAACGTAAGATTTTTTAATTACTTCATTACTTCACATGGACAAACAATTCCTGTTGGGAGCTTCTAACACCTTTTATATTTAAAAACCTACCTGGAAAAATGGTGACAAAACTGATGGGAGGTTTGTTGGTATCAATAGTTAGCTTGTGGTTTGCTGCTTTTGAAGGTTGAGCTGGAAAGCAAACTAACTTCAAAGGCAGACTGAAACTACACTGTGAAACTCTTGGTATTCCTAAAATGAGAACACAGATTTTTCATTTCCACATTCTGAATACAGGATACTTAATACAGCTGTCCTCAAAGAGGCATAACAAGTTATTTAATGTGATTAAGGAATGTCTTAAAACCAAAACTATATAAAATTCTCATTCTTCCTAAAATTTTCCACCTAAAATATCTTTAAATTTGAATACTTCCAATTACTTTCTCAAGTGGACATCTTTATGTAGATGGGAAAATAAGAGTTATTAGTAAAACTACTCCATACGATACTTACACTAACTAACATGCCATGAAGATTAGTTTTATTTAATGCTCTAAACTAACATTACCACTTTAACATAAAAAAACCACTGCAATTACTCCCAATGCTTCAAATACAGAACTGAAGCATCAACATTTTCATCAGGAATATCACAAACTAAATGCTCTTTATAAGTATATTTACTCTTTTTTTACACACTCTTAAATAACATCTATGCAACCTTCATATTATCTGTCAGAGTTTTGTGGCTTAGAAAAAGAATGTATCCAATGGATACATCCTAAATCTATATTAAATTCTGTATTTCAATTTATTGCATCATAATAAAACAGAACTGTAGAACCAACTAGCTACTGCCCTGAATGTTGGGATCTACTATCACAAGCAATTTCATCAGAATGGTACAGGAGAAAAGAGGAAGTTTTAACATTAACATTAGAAAACACATTTGAATGTGTCAAAAATTTTCTCAGATATAAATATTGTTTGAAATTGCTGGCATGTCAGAGATTGCCTGGTATGTTCTATGCAAAAGGCAAAAGTGCTCATTGCTGTGAAATATGGAGTACTTGCTCTGTTGAGAAGACAGATTGTGGGATTTTTAAGGACAATTTTTTGATGAAGCATCTACAGGAAAACCTTGTTTAACATAATAGATTTTTAGAGACAATAAAGTAAGCTGGTGTCAGAAAAGTCATGAAACTGATAGGTACACAGAGGTATACACAGAGAGTATAAAAATTGAGCTCAAACATTCAATAGCCATCCAAGAAACCTGTTTTGCTAGTAATTTTGTTTGTTTGCTGCTCCTCAGATCTCTTCCAATGAAAAAACTACTTCTAAGACTCATTTCAGGGAAAAAATGCTATCATAAGGCTCAGATTATTCCCTGTGCTTGTCAATTCACAAGCTGTTTTGGCTGGCTGATAATGCCTACAAGCAACTGTTCTGCAGCAGCTTATAAATATAAAATCATAGAAAATTGAGCAGAAGACTCATTCAAACTGAAGACAGGTCTTCAAAATTAGAGTATCTCCAGGTTCAAAGGAAAATTCCTAAAGGAATAGTTGAAAATAAACCCATGATCTGTCAGAATGATTCATTCAACTGTATCTTCATCATCTGATGGGAAAAGTAAAATTTTTCTTGATGACAGCATAACACAAGCATCTTAGTATTAAACTTAGATAAGGAGATTTATCAACAGGAAATATTAGTAGCAAAAGTAGGCAAAAAGATTTTTATTTATATTTAAAACAAGACACTTTTCTTGTTTTTTTTCAGACCAGCTTTTTTCTATGTGGTTTGCTGTCAGTCTACCTCATCATAAACATAACTTTTCAATATTTCAGACAAAGGTCAAATCAAAACTAAATCAAGTATTATCTAGCTTTTGGAGGAGACTGGGGAGATTTCTAGTTGATTAATCCAAAACAGCTACATATAAGAAAAACAAACGAAAAAGCTGCAACAAAATTTATCACTACAGTTAAAACTTGCTGGGAAATGTTTCAGAGTATTTCAGAATTTTAAATGGCACTAAGGAAACAAACCCTACATGTGGGAAGCACAATTTCCTCAACCCATCAATGTGTCTAGCAACACATCTCACTTCATTTAGAGTTGTAGTACTTTGCATGATACACAATTTTAGCACTATAATGAAGGAAAAAAAAGGAAGTAAAAATTCAGATTCTCCTCTAATCTGAAAAAAACAGATGATGTTTAATGTTATCTCATAAGGTGCTAGTATTTAAAGGCATACTATGTACTTAAGTAATAAAACAGTCGCATGCCCTGTAGATACTATTTCATTTTCAAATTCCTCATGCATTTATTTAGTTATATTTTAAATATAAATTAATGTGCATGATAAAAAGTATTAAAACTCAGATGTCCCAATTTAGCGTGCTAAATATTCAGAGAATTAATATTTGCTCTGGTATTGTTGACCCTGAGTTTATATAGTGCAATGTATCCCACAGTAACGCAAAAAAGATTTTGTCACAGATAATTCTACCGTGCTCTGCTATATTCTCCTCAGGACAAGGTTTTCATCTTGGTTTGATATTTCTTAAAACAAAAATCCAACCTTCATTTTTAGAATACTATCCTTTCAAATTATATACAGTTGTTTTTATGCAGTTTATTGATCATTAATTTTTTTAATTACTTTGTCTAGCAGAAACATGCCACAGGGTAACAGTTATTCTTGTCAAGAGCAATATCTTATTGAGATGTTTCGAGCATCTATTTCCTGTACAACACCTCAAGGTCCATTGAAATATCCAGAAACCAGAAAAGGAGGGGAATGGTAACAGTTACCTTCCTGCTTCTTTTTACTGCACTTAGTAAGCTCAAAAGAGCATAAGTATTGAAAAATAAGACTCTCATATATTCATCTATAACTTTTGTTTAGAAAAACTGCAAAACTGGAAACTCCCTTTCAGTTGATCTCTAAATCTATGACAATCAACTTTTTTACTTTCTCAAAACACGACAGAATGTGTATTTAATATGTTTATTTTTAAAGTTCATAAAATATCTTCTACAAGCAGCACATCTTTTCAACACATCTACAGCTACACTGCAAAAACCACCCTTCTCTTTTTAGTCTTCATATACATAAGTTAATTTTCCAGTCTTTTTTTGTCTCTTAATTGTACCTTATCCATGAATTGTATCTACCACAATCACAGCTAAGTTTTGTACTGCTGGTAGTCTCAGACAGAAAGCAGCCTTGCAGCCTTGAATGCAATGTTTCCAATAGGAATTGGAATGAAGACATGTTGTGACATCATTCTTAGAGCTACTCAGCCCAAATAGCATAAATGCCTAATGGCTGTTTCAGTTGCACCAAAGATATAATTTAGCTGCCTAGCTGCTAAACCTGGGAAAAAAACAGATATAAGAAAGTATAATTGTTTCCAATTCCAATCTCAATGTACAAAGAACTTAATACTTACACAAAATTCCCATGTTACAAATGAGAAAGTACAATATGCTTCACCAAGAAATGTCCTTATGACCTTCTGTTCTCTATATCCACAGCTTCATAGCATCAAACCAAGAATAATAAGAACTTAGAGAAATAATAGGTAAAATAACAGCTCCCTTCCAAATCTGTTTAATTCAGCATACACTGTCACTCATAAAACTTGGCAATTTTTGCATTCACTCACCTTCAGGATTGAGCTCTGCCATATGAGCAGCAACAGGACAAAATGGGAAAAAAAAACATTATATATTACTCAAATTTTAAAAAAAGGAAATATAAGAGGGGTTTAAAAACTTAAGCCACATTTATTAAGTAGACGATACATAAAGACGTAATACTAGCCAAAAACAGACATGAGACCATATTCATCAATAGTGCAACTCCATCCAAGTGACTGACTCATCAAGCTTCAGCTGTCTGAATCCCACAGAGATAGACTGAAGAGTGATTTGGCCACAAATATGGATATCTTTAAAAACTAAAGAGGAAACAGTCTCTGTTCAGATAAAATGAAGTCACAAAAGTCTTAAAGTTTGTTTACTAGGGTATTACACTTAGGGATTTGACTGCCAAGTAACACTAGTATTTGTACGTAATTTCATAGAATTATCTCAAATAATTATTTAAATAAAAATTAAAAAATTAGCAGATCCTAGCCCTAACCCTAATTATGTTCCTTTACTTAGAAGTCTTTGAAATTCAACCAACCAAAGATAAGCTTTTAAAATTTATTCTTCAGTTTTAATAATTCTGTTAGTTGTCATTTCTGCTTGTTCTTTTTTTTAATAGAATGTAAACCATCAAACATATTCAAGATGCAAGCTTTTCTTCCTTCCCTAACCAAAAGGGTTGCAAAATCCAACTTAATATCTAAAATAATTTAAGCTTTATTAGCATTACCTGAAAGAAATAATACATTTATTTTCCAGTCTTAGGAAGCAAAATTAAAGAAACAAGACCAGCAAAACAAAAAGCAAGCTTTCAAAATCAGAGGATCCAAGACACTAACTAATGTGCTACCTATTCAGTCATTCTAAAAACCTGTCTAAGGCCACATCACTAATTTGGACAGTTATGAATGCACAGCATCTCACAAGGAATATGCAGTCAGAATCAGAGGACAGAGGGACTGAAGTTTAACAAGCTGTTCATTCAGGTTCCCAATTAAAAGGGAGGGCTTCCTTTTCTTTAGAAACACCCATTTCATTATTTTTCTAGAAATAAACATTTCAGTCACCGCACAGCCAAGACTACCATCATAAACACAATGCTTCAAGTGTGAAGTGATACAAAGAAAATATTTACATAAAAGTGTCGATATAGGATAAGGCACTCAAGACCACCACCCTCCACAGAAGCCCTTAGTACACATGCACTTCTTTCATGCCAATCTACTTCAATTGTGCTGGCACAGCTCTGTCTTTGCACAGTGAACCAAATCAGCAAATCTGGCTGAGAAACAACTGGTGACTGTGTGACCACAACAGGGGAGGAAGAGCAGGAGCAAAGCCAAGCAGCAAGAAGTGAAGAACTGACAGCTTAAACTGGTTTATGCAGCACTTAACATGGAAGCCCTGCCTAAATACAGCTTCTCAGTAGCCTGACACATTCACAAGTCTGTGTGTAGAACACTAAGCTAATAAACTTTCAGTTATGGATAGCAGAATAAATTTACATATTCTATTACTAGGACACTGTAACATCACATAAAATAACGAGTTGGTTTCTATTTCTTGGGCTTAGTTTATTATTTGGAATGAGTATGTTCATCTGTTAAAAAGGAAGTGAGGAATAATCATTCCCAGTGCTTTTTCAGATCTCATTCTCTGTGAGGAGGCATTATCATCACATTTGTTGGCAGACCAGGAGGGTGAACAGTCATAAAGATGTAATCAACTTCTCACTCCAAGAGGTGAAACAGAACAGAAACAAATTGATAGGACAGGGTGAGAAAGCTGGTACAGCTGTTTCCCAAGCAATAAGCTTCTGATTTTTCCTCTTTAAGACAAATTACGCAAATTGATGCAACATAAAATATTAACTAAAACTGAAGACTAGATAAACATTATTTCTTCATTATTACTGCCCTTAGAAAATTTCAAAATAAGATTTATAAGAAACACATAGGGGAAAAGGCCTCAAAAAAAAAAAGGGAACATCACTTTCAAGTCTCCAGTGGCTCACCTGTTGGTATATGATATGAAACCATGCAAGTCCCTTCTAGTTCTGGTGGAGAACAATTCTCCTTTAAAAAGACAGACAGGACCACAGTTTCAGATGAATCTGGTTCTAAAAACAATACAAAATTAAATCAATTAACAGGAGCATCCAAATGAAAGCAGCATATTTCCTAGCACTTTGGGAATTATTTTACTAAATTATGATCGCTTCTCTATTAGTTCACCTTTATCAAATCACAGCCTTTTCTTTTAATCCTTAATTTGTAAAAGGCAAAATAGGGCCTTCAAGCATTTTGAAGCATAACCTATAAAACAATTCAGCACACTGAACATGGCAAATATAAAAGAAATTAGATTTACATTGTAATTCTGGTATTTTACAAAGACATTTGCTCCTGTCACTTATTGAGAAAATATAAGAACTGCCCCTTCAAGTGAGAGTAGCAGTCAGTAAAGCCCTGTTTCAATAGGGACTATTACTTCCCATTTCAGAGCAGAAATGGCCCGCAGTTCCAACTGAAGCAGCAGGAACACTTGTCTGAACACTTCAGCTCCTCCACATAGTCTTAAAGGTAACCCCACCTGCAGTCTAACCAACAAGAGTGGGGAAAATCAGGATGATCAAAAAGCTGATTCTACTTTGGGAACAGATGGTAGACTGTTCCCCAGTTCACAAACTTACTGTCCCTGTTTGTAGATCAAGACTGGCATTTCTACATAGACAGAAATGTCAGCCAAACAAAATAACCCAAGACTACAGAAGTACTACAGAATAATCGGGGGTTTTTTGCCTCTATCATGAAGCTGCCACCCTGTCTCTCTTCACCTGTCACACATCATATCACAACCAAGGACACAACTCCACTCTTTCCTACTTCATCTTCCTCCACCAAGCAGTGTCAAAAAGCTGTGGAGTGCAGGCAAGGCAAACTTGTAATTGCTTTAACCACTGTATATCTGCAACAATGCATTCACTGGAGGCTGGGCTATACCTTTTTAAACCTCAGAAAAAGTAACAGAATAATACAACAGCTGTGATGGTACTGCCATAATTTACCTAAATCATCGAAGACAAACTGGTCACAGGTCACTGCTAATGGAGCTTGCACACACACGGCCAGGCATGGCTTCTGTGCTTTCACTCTGCTCTGGATTGTTATCTAGATCAAGGAGCATACAGAAGTATTTAAAGGAAGTAACTAATTAATCTGTACAGCAAGAAAAAAAAAATCCATAACCAACAGAAAGAGATGAAAATCTGCAAAGACCAATTCAGCAACAACGCTTAAGGACTTAAAACTTCAACTTCAAAACAAGTATTTTCATTTTACAATTCTTATTTACTCACAGCCAATAATTATACACAGTAACTTTCAAGATTACAAAAACCTGAGGGGATTTCTCATGTTTTTTGTAATTTTAAACCAAGACAAACTAAAGCTAAAGTATTATTTGAGGGCTTAATACCCTGCACGCATCAAGAGCATTCCTTCTAATGCAAACAAATATAAAACTTTGCATTTGTTAGGTGATTATAGTGAAAAAAACCCAAGAAGAATAAAATCAAAGATAACCAAAGAAACTATAATTATAATAACTTCCTTTAACTGCATACAGTAATGCATAGTCTTCTGAATAACTTCAAGTTTTGGGGTTTTTTACTGCAAACAAAATAAGAAAATCCATATACAGGATACTCAGCACAACAACTCCAGATAATGAAAGCTCAGCTAAACATAGAGTGGCCCTCATTGCTTCTATTGTGCACAGCTATTCCACTGCAAAACCAATGGATATCAAAAAAGTGTCCCTAACTCATATCTTAAATGAAAGTATAGTATTGACTGAGATCTGAATGTGGTCTGCATAGACAGAGACCATATTTCTAATATTACCTATTTTGCATTGCTGGTCTACCAAGGAGCTCACTACAGCCAGGTTAAATGAATTTAGAATATTATTACTTACAAAATTACTCAAGTGTTAGGAAACTACTTTGGCTACTTTAACTTAATTACCATCAACATTGATTTAGGTTTAAAAATACACCAGTTATCGCAGAAAAAAAATTCTAGAAAAAATTGAATTCATGGTAACTCCTACATTTAGTATTTTTGTTTCACTAAAAGGTAAAAGATGCATAAACAAGAAAAGAGAATGAGGAATTAACTATGTCTTCTCATTAAAAAAAGCTTATGAAATACATAAATACATCATTCATTTGAACTCCTTTGAGCAGACTTATCACTGATTTTATCAGAATAGTGGTTTTATCCTGTATCCTTTTTAGCACTGAAAAATGCAGAGAAAGATGTTGGACCAAGTACAAGTAAACCACACTAGTCTGAGGGGATCTGGTTCAAATAGTTCAGTTACCCTCTGAATTTTTCACTCTAGACTCTCTAGAAAGAGAACTTGCAAGGTCCTAAAAATTAAAATCCATTAATATTCTTAGAAGATCATCCTAAAGTCAAAAATAAAAATCATGATCCTTTTTAGGCAAGACTGAGGAAAAACCATTCTTGCATGCACATGCATGTGCACACATACACACACTTTCTTTACAATCAGTTACAGGAACCAGCTGTCATGAAGAACTGCAATTTTCTAATTAGATTTTCCTACATTTTTAAATTGCTAAAGCTATGAAAGTATTTTTACAAAAGAAAGTCTATTTCTGTTAATTGACAACCAAAAAGGCAGCTGAAGATTATAAACTTCCCAGTTGAGTAACCAAACTTTTATTGCCATTGGAAAAAATATTCTCATGACTTCAAAAACTACTTCATTCTATCTAAATAATGTTTCTGTGATGGCTTACTGATAAGCCTATCAAAATTCAAACTGCAGTCACTTTCTGACTGTAGCAGAAGGCTTGCTAGAATGACACCATGTCTTACTGAGGAGAAAAAAAATTAACTATGTATTGTATTTCAAACTTCTCTCATTTTCATTTTCTAAGCGAAATACACAGGAAGTAACAGGTTTGTTATGATTTGCCACCACTATTCAAATGCTACCGTTTGAGTTAGGCACAGTACCTTTACTGTGAGTGATGGCACTGCCCCTGTTTTTACCTCACTCTCAATGGCTTGCTGTGGAGAAAAAAATAAAAATAGATGAAATTCAATGTTCCACATGAACAAGCGAACACAATAAAAGCAATATTACTTTCATACCATCAACTTGGTAAACACAGAATTAAAATTAAAGGACTTATCATTCCTATGACAGATTAAAATACACAAAACACATTTCTGAGTTCCTTCTGAAGTCTCTGTTTGAAACTCCCTGCAAAAAAGATAGCAAAAGGTCATGAATGTAGTATATATAAGAAACTAATACACTCTGATGTATATAAGAATATTTGAAGCTGTTTTGATTGGCACAATACTTTTCACTGTATATTTATTCAAATTCTGAAAATACTTCCTGCTATTCAGTAGGAAAAGGTGACTTCCAATCTGCCAATATATTATATACACAACATAGCATCTACTATAAAATCATCACACACTATTTTATAATCAGAAATACACCTGAAACTTCAAAAGAAAATTCTAGCAGGCACTTCAATACTCCTGCTAATTTCTATTTCAATAGGCAATTCCATCTACTTCAACATTTATCTTGACCTTGTGTATTGGTCTCGTGGTCTATTTTAATCTTATTTTATGTTTATATTTTATTTTGAAACAGGTCAGTCACTACAGTTGAACAAAATGCTCCCATTTAAACTATTATAAAGAAATACTTCTCTCGCTTCTGCTATAATACCAAATTACTGATTTGAACTTATACTTTCTCATTATTAAACAGTAAATTAAAAACAGTAAAATCAGGGCCACTTCTGCAAACTTCATAAGAAGTCAGAAAGCTGGTAGACTCTCTGGGTTCCAGAAGTAGGATTTTCATTTGTACATTGTGCATGTTTCTCAGCTAAAAAAAGACAGATACTCTCATACAGGCTTGTCACACTCTCTGGTGACCAGTGGTTGATTCTGAAACAATAGCAGGGGTATAAAGATATGGAACCTTACCACATTCAGCTTTCAGAAATTACCTGGATTTCCTGGATCAGAGGCCACACACAGGAGGTAGCATTAAATAACAGAATGGTCCTCCACTTGCTTATCTACACAATTTTAATACTCTATATCCTCTTTGCTTTTATCACACAGATTGCAATTTCAATCTTTTCACAAGTGCAGAAGTAGCATCGGAAATCCTGTAGCTCCCAAGGTAACTGTAGAAGGCCTAAAATTGTTCCTACTTTTGCTTATTGATCCTTCCCCACAAAGTATCTTATCAGATTTTTCCTTCCTAGGCAGCTACTGAAAGAACCCACAGAAAAGCCGACCACACAGGAAACTAAGATATATGGGCAGATAAAGATTCAGAGCTGTGGTTTGATTGATAGACCGAGTTACTCACATATGAAACAGACCAGTTGCATCTGGAAGGTTGAGCAAATGAGCACAGCAGCATTAGAGCATTCTGTGCACCTAACAGTTCCAAGGGTTGTGAGCAGATTATTGCAGCTAGCCAAGATCAGGTCACACTGTCCTTTTTTCCACAGACAAGTGCTAGGACACTAGCATACATTATAAAGAGGTCCATTTATCAAAGAAAAACATCCTTATGTATTTTTTAAACAGTAAGTAGCTGTGAAAAATCAGTTTTGCCAAAACTAGTGGCCAGAAATGGATAATTAAAGATGTTATAGTGCAGTAAGTACTTTGTATGTACGTTATGTACAAGCTCTTCCAAATCCCACTTTGACTAATTTTTGTAAACTACATATGTATACAACATGAATAAAGTAATTAGGCTGCAACACCAAAGAATATTGAACGATAGCTTGTTGAAGAGAGATTATTTCCTAGAATGCAGCTTGAGTGGTTTGAGTATTCTGTCTTTGAAAGATTAAAGGGTGACACTTTGTTTCCCCCAACATTTACCACTGCTCACCACTACAAAGTTATTCCAGACCCTAAGTTCCTGTTCACTTATGTTTGCTCAGACAAGGATCTAAAGGTCCCCAAACAGAATATAAATAAATAATTTTAATAATTCTAGTTAAAATCTTTAATAAAAGTGGGTGCTAATTGATGGAAAACTGTGGGCCATGAAGCTCAGTCACACAAATGTAAATAATAATCGCTATGCATGATCAGTCATTATTTACATTATATGAAATCAATGGGTTTTTTGGAGTCATTTCCTTTTTATATAGGTACGTACAGATTCTTCATCCAAATCAGGTGAAACTTCTGCTGTGACAGTTACATCTCTCTGTTTTTCAGATTCAGGCAAAATATCTTAAAGAAAAAGAAAAAAGCAAAAGCAAATCAGTTATCCTCTAAGAAACATTCAGCTACATTCCTAAAAACAATACTATTTCAACAGCATCAAGTCTGGAAGTTAGACCTCTACACCTACTAGTGTAAAGAAAAAAAAATAGCAATGTGTATGATTTTGGAAACTTCAAAAAAAGCGTCACAATTTCATTAGATTTCTACAGACAATGTATACCTGGATCTCATTCTGGGTTTCTGATTTAAGTATGAAAAAGGATTTAGATGCATTCTATAACAAGATTTTAAACCTAATATCCATGATCTTCAGAGACTGTATTTTTAAGGTATTTTTAAACTTTTGTCCTCACATGCATATACCAATATACGATGAATAACTACCTCCAAAATAACTCCACACATCTCATGGCACTTCCATATAAATAATTTTATAGTGAATATGTTTAACAAAGAAAGATTCTGTGTCTAACAGTCTAATCTTCAGCAAATTCCTCTGCATTACGAGGTATATCAAAGTTTTATGTATAGACCATTACATGTGGCTTGACTAAATTAAGTCACCAGATTATTTCTAGGACTATCAACATACAAGGCAAAAGAATGCTACAAACTCACTAAAATCCATAATACAAAACCTTATGTATACACGCAAAAAAAAAATTATACAAATTAAATCCTGAAAAACCTTGAGGAATTGCATAACCTCTTAAGAGTCCAGAAGTACAGCTCTAGGATATTTGCATTTTTCTGAAATGCGTTTCTATTTTTTAACATACTAAATGTATTGGAAAATTAAAAATCTGAACAGGAAATATATAGTTCCTAAAGTAACAAGTAAAGAGTTGATGTAAAGGGGCGATTAACATATTAATTGAATAACTGAGAGCATGAGCACATTCAGAAAGCTGCAAGAATTTTATTACACACAGAGTCCTGAAAATGACCTAGAAGTAGTAGACAGCACATTATGTCTCTCAAACAAAGGGGTCAAGGGAAAAGATTTTGATGAAGACAGAAAATAAGTATTCATTTTCTTGTGCTCAGAGAGAAATGCCTCCTTTAACTACAAGAGAGAAAAGCAAAACCTAAACACATTTCTCCAACACCACCTAGAAAAGAAGTTTAGGACTGTTTTATACTGCCACAATTGCAAAGAACTGGTCCTGCCAGTTACACATAGCTCAGCATGGTCCATTCTTTTTCTATCCCTTCTCAACCATTTCTCTTCTGGTTGCTTCTTCAAGCTAACAATGTTGCAACCTCTGTCATACAGTCATTTTTCTAATAGAAGTATAACAGAGATTACAATCAAAGTTTACATGTAAGTATCAGCTTTTTGTTACAATTAAACTGAGCCAAAACATGTTTAATCACTTATGTCATCCAGACTGATGCAAGTAACATTAGATTTAAGTTAGTATAACAGTTAAGATTTTTAAATATTTCATCAGTTTATACTGTAAATCCTTATTCTTCTAAATGTATAAAACAGCTTAAGTTCAACAGTTTAATGGTCAGCACTGGACAGAAATACAAGACATTTATGGAAATAACTACCCTAAGGTTTTTTAACACGATGACCTAATTCTAAATACCTTCTGCATTTGAAAGTCAAAATGAAACAAAGAATAATTATTTCCATATAAGGGCAGATATTTTCAAAACAACACAAGCTCTGACTGCACAAGCATGAATTCAAAAGACAAGAAATTAATGGGTCATTTTAAAGACCGTGTTCAGGAGTAAATTAACAGCAACCAAGGCTCATGCTGAAGTTTTAAGAAAAAAAAGCCAAAATGAAACAAAAGCCAAAACATCCAAAATTGACAGGTATTCTTCACAAGTAAAATGTTTTGTTGTATAAGAATGTTCTCATACAAGTTTTACATCCAGATAAAGAAACTCAAGCACAGCATCATTAGGACATTTCTCCACAAAAAAAGAGCATCCACAAAAACTCATCTGAAAACACCACTTAGATCAGATTAGACAATTTGAGGAAGAAAAGGAATTTAAGAAAAAAGAATGGTGAAAAAATCAAAAATATTCATAGCAAATTTATCATTCATGACAGTTATTACAAAATTTTAAAAGGACAGCTACAGTTCCTTTCTCTCTTCTTAGAGTTTCCAGACAACATGTTGAAATTAACAAGCTGAAGTGGATTCCCTCCAAATTTGTTGATTTGTTATTTTTGTCATGCTTTTCTTTCCTTAAGTTATGATAGACAAAATTGTCAGATACCCATAAGGATGGACTGTGGTAAAAATCAGTGGAATTTATGCACATCTATATGCTTTAAATTACACATTACTGGATTCAGAAAATTAAAATCCTGATATATGTCAGTCTACCATGATAATGGATGAAGTTACATGTAATTACAAAATAAAGAAATCTTTGCGTTGCAGAATCAAACTCATGCTTGCAGATTTTTTTTTTTCTAAGAATTTCAATTGCGAGGTTTTTCTTTTTTTTTTTTCACCTAGAAAACCATGACTTTTTCTTTAATGCATTTTAAGAACATGCTATCTATCATGAAGGAAAAAAATTAATTTGTTCTTTCTATTTGTTGAAGATTTATCCATAGCTTCCTGTAAAATCACGTGCTTCCAATTCCTTGTACAAGCCAGGCTGTTCAAAAACACAGTTATGAAAACATAAACTTTGAGGGATCTCTGTAGAAATTATGTGCCCTTATTTGAATAAAATCAATGCAAGTTATTAGCACTGTATATAAATTCCAGAATTTATTATCATCAGATGTGTCATTCTGTTCTACAAATATGCTTTTGAATATCAAACTAACAGAAAAGTTGCTTTTAAAAAAGTCATTTTTTGTTAATTTCATAACTTAAAAAGTCATTTGTATTAATAAAATGCATTTGGCAATACTTTTATTCTCTCTGAAACCTAACTACATCAGATTGTTGAAATTCTTCAAGTTTTCTTGCCTTTGTCTAGTCCCTGCACCATCAATTTTTATTCTGAACCGTTGCACTAGTGAGAAGTATCTGCAACCTTATGTAAATAACTTTAACCTTCCAACACCATTATGAAAATACAAAGAAAAACCCCTTTATCCAAGGGCTTTACTGTCTAGGATTTATTTTTTTAATCTTAAATACTAAATTTTCTACAGAAATGTAACTATGGGTAAAGTCTGAAACTAAAATATTTTAAAATGCTAAAAGGAAAGTCAGGTAGATAAAGGTAAGTAAAAATATAGAACAAGAAAGAAGTATACCTTGTGTTTTTGTGGCCTCCCTGATGATTTTCTGAAGCTCTTTCATTTCAGCATTCATTTCTTCATAGTTTATTTCCCTAGAGTCAACCTTAGGAGCCTGGAAGAGTGAAGGATCAGTTCCAAGGTATGAACATTGAAGATGCCCATCATCACTCAGAGTGACTATAACACCCTTCAAGTCTCTGTACAAAAAAAAAAAAATAAAGCTTACTAAGAAATTGGGAAGAATCACAGAAGCAATAACATTAATAATAATATTTATTCCTTAATTAAGACATCTTCATTAATATTACTCGCACTTAGTGCAATCATACCTAAGAATGGATTTGTCTTAGATGACTAAAGGGCCCTCAGAACCTGTAAATCTGTACAATCAGAAGAGGTAAGGGAAAGGATCAGAACAAACAAGCTGAATACACTGGACAGTTGTAACCTATTTATTCATCTAAGTCTTTTGAAGTTGCAATATTTAGATTACTATGCAGGAAAAGGAATCTGGGGGAGGGAAAAGGGAAGGGAAAAGAGGGGTTAGAAGAAATGAACAGATGGAAGATGCTCACAAAGAAGACAGCTTTAGGGCTTTGATGGTATTAATAGCTCCCCTAACCAATTCTTTGGCTGCTATTGCAGCTACTGTGCTGGCTTCAAACCCAGGCTGGCTCTTCCCTCCTGTATGCATCTGAAAGGAAACCACACAGATCGAGAGCATTCCCCTTACACTCCTCTGAATCAATACCAGTGAGTGTTTTACTAGCTGCACTATAGTCTCTTTTCTCTCAAGGGAAAAGTACCTCATTGCTCCTACAAAAATCTCACTTGTGTTGCTTATCTGATCTGTACAACGTAAATGCAAGATTCAGGAAAGTATTTAACAAACTGTGAGACAATAGGGACTATTGCCCGCATTTTGCATAATTTGAAGCTTACTCCAAACAGAAGAGAAACTGAAAAGTAAAAACCAGCATAGAAGTTAACAGCAAATGCTAGGAGCATAAAGTTTCACTTTATTTTTAAAAATGCCTACTTTTAATTCAATTAAAATCCTAATCATAATCACAGCATTACACATTCATGCCAGTAACTTGCTCTTACTCCATCCTTAGAATACCTTATAGCAGACACTGCCTTTGCATCAAACACAACTGCCATAAAAAGCAAAGATAGATCAAGTTTAATTCTTAGATACTAAAAGTGACTTGGACAAGAAGGCCTAATTCACTATCACACAAATCAAACCCTTGTAAAATACTGAATTTATGTAAGCGTTCAAGCTATAATTCATTAGAATTAACAAAAATTCTTTAAACTTATACACATTGATACCTTTCAAAGGCCTCCTCTAGTACAATAGAAAGGCAGGTAGCTATGTAAAAGAAATAGAATTCTCTATGGTTTCCTACACAGTCTAGTAGCATGGCTCCAGAACACACAGATGGAAAACCTTAATCCAAAATTTTCATTGGTAATAGTAATTACAAAAGCCAACAGATGTCACAGATTAATTTTGACCACTGATGGTCCACTTGTACTGTTCAAAATGTGGTTTTGTTGCACACTATTGCCACAATCCCAATGGTGGTTCTACAGCTGCAATCAAATAATCTGGAAAAACTACGCTGTAACTGAGATCATCTGAACTCTGTATAGTCATAACTGTGCACAGGAATGAAGACCCTACTGGGCACTATACAAAAAAGGAATTGCTGTAGGTAAGTTTAAGCTTTCTCTTTCTACAGAAAGCAGTTGTTACTCAGTGAAAGAAATAAATCTCTTTGTTGAATTATGAATGTATGGAAACTGCTTGTGAGGGTTTTTTGGACAGCAGGTACCTCCAGTCAGCCCTTCACTGAGGCTGGAATATGCAAATCTGAACTGCCCTCTGAACAGAACACACATCAAAGGCCTCAAACACAATGTTCCTCTTATCTACCACATAAGCTCATCTTAAACAGAAACAGTCTTCTTTTTTGGGACTACTGCTTATTGCTACAGAAAAGCTTCCATCTACCACTGCAACTTTTAACATGCAACTTTTCAGCACACCCTACCAAAAAGGTAACAGGAAGCTGTCTTTGTGAGCACCATAAGGCTGGAGATGCCAAGACTCACACAACAAATACTTGAAGAAAAATAAGTGGAAGACTTATACTAATTTTCAACTTACATATCCAGTACCTGTGCTAGCAGCCATCCTGTGAATGTCATGACTTTTTTGTGACCTGTGAGCTTGGGGCTTGTATCCTAAAGGGACTTTCTGACAAACTGTAAACTATCAGCAGGAACTGAAACTACGCATGAGTCCTAGTTTCTCTCGCTACTTGGATATTTGTTGTTGATTTGTTGTTGGTTTCTTTGCTCAGGATTGGGTCTGTTCTTTCAATTACATGCAGAACTGCCCATCCTAATTTTCTTATATCCAAAAAGCTTGGTACAACACAAACCTGTGCTTACAGAATTCTGGATGGCACATGAAACAAATACATTGGGACAAACCTGAGTTCCCTAATATGAGAAATGCTAGGAGACAGACTATTCTGAATACTTGCACCACAACACAACCTTAGCAAGCATGCAAATAACACCCAATGCACAGAATTTTGTCAGCATCTGCCAAATGTTTGCAAGGAGCTTTGCCATATTGGTCAGGGGTGCAGCAAAGTCTTTAAAACTGGGGCATTGTTGAGGCAGTGCATGCTACCAAATGTACTGCCCCACTCTTTGCTACCAAATTATAGCAAATAATGACTTTTTTAAGGGGTGGGGGGGCAAAACAAGAGAAACAGCACCAAGAGCTTTTTCTACAACTGGATAAAGAAAACTTCTGAAAACAAGACAATTTCTAGAATTGTCCAGCAACGGCTTTGGACAATCTTAACATTTTTTCCCAAAAGTATGCATCTGTTAATCTAATAAGGAAAGATCCATGAGGAATCTGAATGTAAATCAAAAGGGCATGAAGAAATATCGCTACAAAGTCAGCAATAAATCTTTGATGATATACTACTAAGGTATAATACATTCAAAAGTGGTTTGTAAGTACCGCCCTTCCTATACACAATTAAGCTGGCAGTCATCTGCAGCTAATCAGTCTATCAAAGGAGATCCATTTAAACTAATGAGGTGATTTACCTATGTAAATTATGCCTGGCTTAACTTCTGAGTCAGCATTACAGAATGCACATTCAGAAGCTCCACCTTAAAATGAACTCATTTCAACCAGCTTTTCTGATAGTCATGACACCCTTGACGTCTACACTATCAGAGACAAAAGCATTAGTTTAAGAAAGCAGCATTACAAACTACGATTTTCCTTTGCTTCAGTTAGTGTTCTGCTGGGTCCCAAACAAGAAGATTGTTCAACATGAAACATACCTAAGTATAAAAAAGCCTTTCTCAGTAATCTTTCCTCGTTAAAAGCGGTCCATGAATTTGCACATCAACAGAAACAATAAGAAAAATATGGGTAAGCAGTTCTAATATTTTTTTTATAATACATTCATTTCTCTGTTGGAATGTTTGTCAACCAGTCAAAATTGCACTATTTTCTCAATCTTTTTTTAACAGTGGTTGAGGACAGCAGGGGGAGGGGAAGCATATTAAACAGTTTTATAGAACTTTCCCCACAGCTACTGCTCTCACACAATATCCTTGCAAATACCATTACTTCATTTGGCACATTTTGCATACAATCTGGAATTTCTAGTACTTGTTAAATTTCTTTTATTGTAAGCTATTCTTTTTTTACTATGTATCACACAATAGTCAGAGTAATAGTAAATCTAAGGGGACATTTTAACAGTGAGGAACTCAAAGTATAAAACAAATTATTCTGATATCTAAAATAACTTTACAGTACAAAGCAACTCCTACACACATATGGTAATAATTTGAAAAACTATCTTTTATTGGATTCTGGGTAATAATAATGGCATATGCTTTTTGTAGGTCTTTTCTTACTAAACAAATTGCTCATAACATAATTCTTGAAGAAATTAAAATGCTTTGCATGTTTCCAGTTATATAATACCAAACTGATCACTCAAACAATTGATTTAGAGGTTGAATCAGTAGTTCTGTTTTACTTGAATGACACATGCTAAGCTTTGGACAACTCTTAGGACAAGGTCTGGTTATTGACACCATTTGCAGCTTTAATTATTTATATTAGCTCATAAAATTTCTACTTCAATTTCAGAAGTGGCCTTAATTGCTATTACTCAAACTAACCATTTTAGAAAACAAGATTCTCTGCAATACTACTTTCTGTTCCTTATTGACAATGTATTATATAAAAACTACTAAACTAGGAAACTAATTCCTGGAATTGTGTTCAAGCATTTTGAATCCATTTCTCTCCTCATTTTATCACCCTTTGAGGTAATTTTAGGCAAGAGCATATCTCAATAGCACTTTTTAGTTTAGTGCTTTTGAAAACCTAAATTATTCTAAGTTCACTACCATTTCAGTATCATTTTAAGGCATAACTACATGAAGTATCTGTAAAAGATGCTAATGGAAGATCACACTAGGAATAACTAACTATAAGAATTTTCTAACATGAACTAATGGGAATAAAAGTGAAAAGTCCATCTAACTTTTATTAAACACACACTCCAAAATCTCAAGTATGCCCACAGCTGAATATTCAAAGTACATTGAGTGTGACTCAATGCAAGCTACTGCTGATACCCAACTGTCCTGCAGATCTCTAGAGCACTCTCAGGCTTCTTTAAAATGCTTTCCTCAGTTAAAAAATCTTGGTTCAACTTACATTAGAAGTAATACTTACATGTGTGAACCTTCCCCATGCTGCTATTACACATGAAAACAGACAACCTAATTAATATTAAAAATTAAAATTTTTTTAAACTCTTTATATTATATATTTAGCATGCTTTGCACACTCTGCAGAGGACACACAAACAAATAATGTAAACATAGTGCTCAAATATAATTATTTAACAATATGTAATTATATTAAATAACATAAAGGGACTGCTTTACAGAAAAGCATCCTTCATCTTTCCCATTTGTATGTTACCTTAAAAGAATACCAGATACTAAACTAGTTTAAAAAATTATAAAGTGCATGCAAGAAGAAGAGGGAAATGAAACATGATTTCATCTTGATAACCAATGCAAAAGCAGTTTTAAAAGGGAAGTTATGACTAGAACAACATGTCAACATTTATCCCCTCTTATAAACACTGAAATGCAGAGGGCCAGACCTGAGTAAAACCTGAATGTGACCATTTTAAATGGCTGAAGAATTCTCCACCTTTCAGGTCCTATATGGGTACTTTTGTTCCCTGCTTGTGAGTGAAGACATCTCCACAAGCAGCTTTACATGGCACCACTACACAGCAAAACAACAAAGCAGCCAACACCAGGACAAACTTTCACCAGGCTTTAGCTTTTGTAGTCCTCCTTGTGTAGTTTTCTCTTTGAAAAAGACTCTGCCTAAAATGCCGCCCAGCAACCAAATAAAAAGGAGTATTTTCCATCAAACAAAACAAAAAAGAATAAAAGAAGAAAAAATAAAGAAGAAGAAAAGGAAATTGACTGTTTTTACTTTTACTGCCAAGTTAAAAGCAAGCACTACTCCCAGGAGTTTGGGTCGGGGGTCCTTTCTGCCAGAGCACTACTGCCACCTGCGGGGCAGCAGAGCTGTCATACAGGTGAGCCCTGAGCGCTACCACGTCACATTATGTGAAGCGGGGTTATAAGGTGCGGGGTTTTTTACCAGGGTCACTGTAACAGCTTAACAGTTATTTCCTTGGCACATGACAATCTTACCAGGCTAATATTTAACAGTAAATACCCTGGGACACACATGAGACAGCCTGCATAAGACAACCTTCTCATGAGACAACCTTCTGCATGAGACAACCTTCTGGTCCCTCCAGGCAGGGAACACACACACCACACACTAATACAGGCAGACTAGGCATGAAATTTAAGCTCATGCTACAAGCTGCATACAAAATGCAGAATTTTATCTGAAGGATTACCGACCTTGTTTCTTGTTTTAAATATAAAATCAAAACTATTTCAGATCTAACAAAATTTTTATTTAAAAATTACAGCAGATAGCTATCCAAAATACAGTTTTAAAGTAAAATTAGTATTTATCACCAAATAGAATAAAAACATAATATTCAGAGTGGTGACAGAGGCCTCCAGATATATATGTTCTTGCTTTAAGCAAAAAAATATAAAGAGCGCTGAAGTATAATGTATTCAAGGAAAAATTCATAATTTACACATTGCATTCCTCAGTATCACAGTTCCATATCTAAGACACTTAGTGGCATTAGGAGAATTGAAAATGAACGTGAGGACTGACAAGCAAACTGGATTACTTTAGTAAGAGTGCAGCCTATATGTCAGAGCTCTAAATAACAAGAAACAAGAGAAATTGCATTGTGATTTCTCTGTGACAGTACCAGCATTAGCAACAAGAAAAAAAATTAACGCCAGCTGTGACACATTTAAACATCTCCATGCTTCATTCTCTCTTAGAGTGTATTTCTGCATTTGCACTTTTTTCATGTGAAACCTACAATCTGTTTCAAGCCCAAGCTCCCTCACAGACAGACAAGTATATAACAGCTTTCAAGGGCTCTACTAACAGCTATGCCATTGTGAATTTATGATATGGAGAGCCTCAACATTTATCCTTCCTCTAAGCCTTCTCTTCTCCCACTTCCAGGTAGAGGTTAGCGTTCATATCGCTACAGGCAAGCTGGAGAGGCCCCTGGGATCTCTGCTTCCAAAATAAAAGAGAAGCAAGGAGATTCACTGATAAAATCTACATTCCAGTTAAGTTTATCATTTTAGATAAAGTATATTCCTAATGGTTGGCTTCCTGTAAGATAATACTGGGAGGTACACAAGGAAAATTAGACCACGCACAGATTATAAAGAGGTGAACAAGAATAACCATAATGTGTCTTTAAAACAGATTTATTCTGAAAGCTTGAAGAATTGCATAACTTTTAAAACACTCAACTCAAATTAGTTTACATCTCTTTCTCTTCACAGTTGCCTGCAAGTTTCAAAATTCACCAGCATTTCAGTAAGGGAAAAGTGTGTACACTTTCTACTATTAGTTTTGACAATATTTATAATTGTATCCTCACCCTGTCTGGTAAAGAACAAAACTGTTTTTTCAAAGCATCTCTAGCACTTTGCACTACTTGCTGCCTCTCAGTTCCACAGCTTGACATAAATGCCCCATGTGCTCCTCAGTGTACAAAAAAAAGTCTTTCAGGTTATTAGCATAATAATCAAGACATTCAAAATCAACAGACTGAAACTCTTCATAAAACTGTTTTTCAAACAAGACACCCAGCACTTTCATGGGTAGAGTGTCAGAATACATCCATAAATTCCAATGCGCTGCTCAATAACCAGCTCCAAGACTGAGAGTTCAGAACCTGATACAAGTTATAGTCCACTCTGTCACAACAACTGGCACACACAAATAATGGGCTAGCCAAAAACACCCCCATGATATTTGTTCAAACACAAGGACCTTATTTAAAATACTAGAGGGGAGTTACTTGCCTTCTTATTCTTGAGAATTTCCACTTTTAAGGTTTTCTCTAGAACCATGAAGGTAGCAATATTTTCAGTGCTATTCTAAAGTTGAAACACTTACAAAATCATATGAGTGTAAAAAGTAGGTTTTTTTGAAAAAGCAAATAAGTGACATGCAATAAAATTAGGAGAACTGGCAATATGGGCATGTGCTTATCATCATAGAGTAAACACCATTTGAAGCTGGCTTGCTAGAAAATCACAGTATATGCTGGATATAGTATGTGGCACATCTGTGTCATTTTCAGGATCAGAAACCTACTAAAGTAAAAGAAATACAATCACATTCATATTTTGCAGCTAGGATACACATATTAAATTTATCTCTTCAAAAGATCTTTGAAAAGGGTTGTATTTTCTATTGCCATCTCTCAAAAATCTAGTGGCAGATCAGCGATGAGAAAAACAGATGTAATCTTTTTTTTCCCCTTAAAAATATTTCTTTAAAATGCAATTATGTTTAAGTAGAAAGATTCTAGAAATCTCTGCATTTAATTTCTCAGATCAGGCAACATTCTTACAGACCACTCAAATAAAAATTTATATATATACATGTATAAAACTGAACAGTTCATACTGTACGTCATAACTGGCATTGCCTCTATTACAGTACTACTACACAGAAAGGGAAAATCTTTCAACAAACTATAAAGTTTGATTCCTGCAGTTTTCTTTCCATAAAACTGTGTAATAAGTGCTAAGTTTTGCTGGGTTTATATGTAATTTTTGCCATTTTTATACAGTGATCCTTTAACAGTTATGGTAGCTGTGGTGATGTCAGTTATAATAAGGAATAACAGATGGGCTGGAATGAAGAACAAAGTATTTTCAAGCACCTGGATAGCTAAAAAATTCAATGAGGGGAGTTTTATTTTGACTCCACCCAGTATTACCATATATGTGGTTGCACTTTCACACCTTATAGAATTAATTCAACTACAATATTTCTCCATGTTTTTTCCAGTTAAATTCAATTCCTGTAATTCCTGTTGCCTTTCTACTGTTTGGAGAGCCCAGCTACATAAAGTACATTCATCCAACCACCCAACATACTACAGTTCTGTGCCAAAAAAAAGTTTTAACTTCAAGTTCATATTTGGACCAGGCCAATACTTTCTCACTAACAAACTCATGGCAGATTTTAGTATTTTTTTTTAAATACTGGATGCTAAAATTTCATAAAAGCACATTATCAACCAATGACTATACACCAGAATTTTGAACTCCAATTTTTTGATTCACCTAACTTATTTAAATTAAACTCATCAGTCTGTTGGGCTACATATGAGTTCAAATCTGGAAATTAATCCTGAGTCAAAACAAAGAATTTAAACCCTTGTTTATGTTCTCTTCTTTAAGGAGACAGGTTGCTGAATTAGAGACTTTTTACATAATTTTATTCAGATAAAGTGCCATGAAGTTGCAAGCAAGTTAACTATGTCAGGCTCAAGTTAACTATGTCAGGCTCAAGCTATTACTCATACACACAAGTCTTGTTCTATGAAGCCAGTGAACAGCACCCTACAGGGACTTTAAACCTCATTAGACCAGTAAGTACACAAACCACACATTTCTTACCAACCATTCTAATACTATGAAATACTAATAAATCAGAAAATCCCAAGAGAGCATTGTATTAAATATTTTTCAAAAAGGAAAAAGTATTATTCTCTCTATTCACTGCATTAACTGTAAAACTCTTTATTGTTTGGTGTTGTGGGAAAGATAGGTTTAGTTTTAAATGCAATAAACACAATATCTCCTTCAGCAGAGTGTTCCCCTTAGAAATGCAAAATGGGCAACCCTGAAGTGCAGCACCACATGTCCATTGGCCTATGCTTCAAGTGTGTTGGAAGTAGTGTAGGAACAATCTCTGTCTCAGTCACCAAAAATCCTCAGCCTTGCAGTCAAGCTGCAGACTGATGGGGAGAGACTGGATAGGAACAGAGTATTGTAACACGCAGTAAGGTACTAAGTCATAAAACCCACCCAAGCCTTCCTCACATATTCTTTCACACCCAGGGTTAAAGCACTTGGAATTTTTCTGCAGGTACTCATCATTTTAGTGAATGATTTTTAGTAGAGTTGGAGTAAAATGATAACTCAGTACACATCAAGAAACTCTTGCTTTAGTAAATTAGAAGTCACTGTCTTTAAAACTAACTTGTATGTTAAAATATTGTAAAATACTCTTTTGCAATGCACCTTCGTAACTGTAACACAAGTGGGGATATCCTGAGAGAAAGTCCAGTACTCATGGCTATCAGCACCACGTGGGACAGTTCAATATTCAAACACTTATTAACATGATCACATAGAAAATTAAATTTCAGTCCCTTCATTAGTCAAAGTCTCTGCTTCTTTATTATTTATGCAAGGGCAGAGACTCATACAAGAACAATGTTACAAATTCTAGATGTAATGATTCACTTTATTTTGTCTTATAAGTAGTAAGAAAATTGGACACTACTATAGCAACTTAAATCAGTAATTTTTCAGTGATTCAGTAAACTGCAGGATCTCCTGCATCTCAGCCTACACAATGCAACCTTAAAGTAATAAATTTTGGCCTCTAATTCAGCAAAATCAAATACAGAACTGCATATGTCAGAAAATTACCACCAATAGCCCATGGGTAGCTGGTTTCAAGAGATGGCTGATGAATATATTACTACCTGACACAGTCATAACGGGCTCATGGTTCATGTACCAATGTTAGGAGTTCAGGCATGACCCCAAAAGTCAAGACTACAGTGATCATACTTGGAGAAGCAGTACTGGCAATTTGCAGACAGAAATCACTTCCTGATTGCAAACTGAGCAAAACGGAATCAGTGATGATTCATGGGACCCTATGATATATTTATAGGATGACTGTTCCAAATAAACCTAGACAGACTTGAAGTTCATAAAGAGCTGAAGTGTGGATAAAGCTTGCTAAGTAACCCCGCTTGTCATCTTGACCATATAAAGTCTACTCTATTTCCTGACTTTTCAACAGCTACATTTGTTTAAAAAAGAAAATCTATTTTTCCCCATCTCAAATAATGAAAATCTATTTACTAGCTTAACTCAAGCTAAAAGGTTGAGTGCTAGAAATCTAATATTTTAAGAAACTCAGAAATTCTAATTCTTTGGAGGTAATAAATTACTTTGGCATAAAAAAACCTTTCCAGACTTCTTTGTATTTCCACTTCAGAAAACACGCTGTTCCACTACCAAGTAAATGATATTTATCTATCAAATAAACGAAAGTGAAAGCAAATATTCTAGCTACTTTCATCAACTTGTCCATACCTGTCAACCCCAGGTAATAAAAGCAACCTCACATTTTACATGGCACATGCATCGTTACGGGGTTTATTCTTTTCAAGAATCTTTCTTCCATGAAGAACAGTCTCACTCACAGATATAGAGGTAGATAAAAATGATCACAAAATAAAATTGGTTTCTGTATTCTAATTCCCAGATGTAGCTCCTAAAAACAAGAGACACTGCATATGCAAAGCATCCAGCTACCTACAGACAAGTACTAGAGAATCACAGAACATGCTGAGTTGGAAGGGACCCACAAGGATCACTGAGTCCAGCTCCTGGCCCTGCACAGCACAACAGTATGCACAACTGACTCTATATAAAAACCACAAGTTTTGAAATAATGGGTTCACAAATGTAGGAAATTAAATCACAATTTGCCATATTCAGAACAGGTGACTTATCCCAAACACAAACTCACAAATCTCTGCCTCACTACAGTGGCTCTAAATTTTTTCTTTTGGGTATTACTAACCAAATTCTAATGTGGCTGAAGGGGAAAATATCCTTCAATCAACCATTACATTTGGTGATAAACTAAAGTACTAAAGTACTAAGAGTCCCCAGCAGAATAGAGAAGGAAGAAATATCTTTCCCACAACACACCCCCTAAACTCTGAGGCTGGCTTCCTGTTTGAACTGTGCCTGCTGATAAATTCCACATGAAATCAACATTTTTTTGCCATATGTATACCACCAGACTTCATTTCTTGGCGGACAATCAAAAGCACAAATAACCAAAATTAGACACATTGTGAAACACTGATTTGAAGAAAAGAGGTATTTGAGCAAGTTTGCAGTCCATTTCATTTTAAAAGAAAAAAGTCAAGCTACCTTTTGGCATTCACCGGCTTATCAGATATAACTTGAAGACTGTATACAAACAAAACCAAGAAATAAAATGGAGAGTAGTGAACTTTAAAAATATTCAGAAGGAAAAAAAGAAAAAAATAGTCCCCAATTTAAAGGTTTCATGCTTTCCTATGGCAAAACACAGGTTCATAACTTGGTAGTAATCAAAACAGAAACCCCTTTCCTGAGACTACATCCAAACTCTAAATAAGTGTATATATAATTCTCTATCTATGTGTTTAAATTCAACTCACACTGGCATTTCAGATGTTTGTGACAGAAATATCCCAGAGGCTGGCAACATGAGCTATTTTGCCTCAGACCAAATGCACCTTAACATAATGTTCTAGTTTCAGGCCAACAAGGACAGAGCAATTAATACTCAGTGCAATCAATCAGCCATTAAAAGATGCACTCTGTGAAACAGCTCTGCCAAGTGTCAAATAAATAGAAAAATAGTTGTCTAGGTATTATAATCTACTCCAAGGACCTTTTATGGTCAAGAACATGGAGACAGAATAATTCAGATACAGAAAACAAATACAACTTGTGAAAAAAAGTGAGAAGAGAAAGAGACAGAGAAAAAGAAATCTTAACACATCTCAAGAAGCATCAGTCAGTGACAAAATTGTAACATTTATAATCTGTAAGTGTAAGAGATACTGCTTATAAAATTTCCTTTGCAAAGGAGATGCAGAGGTACAAAGTAGGTCTTAGAGGTCTCTCATGAAACAGAAAAATGGAAACTCAAGTGCAGGAAAAAAGGGAATGGACTTTAAAGTCAATTCTATGAAGATACTTACATAATTATAATGAATACCAAGCAAATACTGCTGCTTACAACTGCTATTTCAACACTGAAATTCTGAGCAGAGTAGGGATTCTTATCACTCCTTCGTGCAACTTTTGTAGATTTCAGCTGTTTTAGCTGCAGCATATGGACAGTTTCTCTTCAAACCACTCTAGAAAGGTTTGGGAGGGGCTGTTTGTGGATTTGGTGGGTGGATGTTTGGGGGTTTTTAATCAACTCAGGCAGAACCATTTTCTTCTTCTAAACCATTTTCTTCAAGAGTTTCAGCTTCAGTGAGAACGTGTTTGCACAGCCACAGCTTGAAGGATAACAACCCAGGGCACACAAAAATGTAACTGTTCAAGCAGGCTTATCCATGGGAAGATAAATTTGTGCTGAGACAGAGACCTAAGCAATTCAAATTAATTGAAATTGTCAGTCTAAGTGGTTACACTTCTGAAGCAATCCAGGCAGTGTGAAATATGTAGGAGTCCCCTTGACATTAAAAATATGTCAGAAACAGTAACTAATATATATTAGCAGAACCAGAACATAAACTTCCAACAAAATAAGGGACAAACTTCTATAATAATTACAAGAACTGAACTTGAAGTTCAGTGACTAGTCACAGAGATATTCAGGAAAAACCCAGAATAAGATAAGCACCCAAAATTTTGCCTGTAGTTCAAGTTTCTGATCACAAGATTTTGAAGCAAATTTTCAACATCCTGACAGAGAGCATTGAGGTTTTAACAGAAGGCAAAAAGTGTAATTTAACAGCTTAAAAACTCATAACTTTTAGAGTGCAGAAACACCCAAAATATTCTTAGTAACCACTTCTCCTTGATTCTATTTTTTCTTCCATGTTTCTGAGAATGTGATGGAAATCAAGCAGTTTGTACTGGGATTTAATCTCAAATGTTGTAGTATATTATTATCTTTTTCTACATACTGGTATTCCAATAGAGAAATACTGTATTACATGTTATTTTAAGAGGAAAAATCAATTCATAAATAATGAGGGGCATACACTGGAATCACAATGCTTTTGTGAGGCAATCATTACTCCTGCCCCAAGGGATTTACATAAAATAGCTTCTAATTGTGTTTTTCTTATCCAGCAAGCTAGAGTCACACATTAGAACTAACAGACATTATGCCAAGGGGAAAATACAAATGAACATGTATGAACTGTAGAGACAACTGTTTCAGAGTGCTCCACTTACTTTGTAAGTATTATTGCAATAAAAGTGAAGAAAGTAATTAATTGGCATACATTGTATTTAAGGCACTTCAGTCTTTCAGCAGTGTAGGATTAACAACTTTTTGCTTATTAAAGTCCTTAATATTATTTATGTTACAGTAGTGCTGTGCTCAGAGGCCCCAACTAAGACGGAGGTCTCTCTTGAGTACAAGAAAATCATTATCGCATTGACTCACAAAGAATTCCCTTTCAAAATACTAAAAAAACCCACCAAAAGAAACATATATGCCCTGTTTAAGCCAAATTACTATCTCTATAGGCTTTACTACAGTTTTTGCTGTTTAGCTCATTTTTTTTAATGCCAGAAGGAAGTACAAGCATACTGCATATTTTCCAATAGACAGGTAAAAGCATAGCTCAGAAACACACAGCCCTGCATCTCTCCCAATGCCTTTCAGGCCATGGGGGGCAGGCATACAGATGTTCCTTGGTTCATCAGTACCTGTATAAAGAGGTTTGCATCACTGCATTGCTGCCTCTCTACCTGCTAAAGAACACAACCTCCAGTCAAACCCTGGCATTCGTAGGTCTGTGGGAATTCTGACTAGCAAATTGAGCTGGGACAGATTTTAGGCTCTGAAATTTCTCCCTAATATCAAACTGCTGAGTGTTGAAGTTCACAGGGAACAGGCAGAAGCTGCATAAACATTTTAGACACATTATTGAAACAGATGGTTCAATATAATGGGTTCCCAAACAAGTAATTGTATATACAAATGTTAGTGCAATCTGCTATTGTAAACGTCAGTGGTTTTTTTCAAATTTTTGTAATTCAAATATTTTTTTCCATACTTCAAAAGCTGTACTGTTGTATCCTGTATAATTAGCTTCTGTGTTATACTAAGTGGCCCACTGAGACTGTTCATTATTTTTCAGTTGTTAAGACATCTTGTTGGATGAAAGCCAGCCCAACTCTCTCCTAAAAAAATAAATTATGAATATTTTTTTTTAAATTTTGTATCTATTAGTAACAAACAAGACACAAACATCCATCAGATGACTGCACAACTCAGTAAAGCTAGTTAGTCAGATGTTCTATTTCCATTTGTTTGGAGGTAAAATGCTTGACTTATGATCAAATGTTTAGCAATCCAGTGTATGTTGGCCCAGCAGCCACCAGCCTGCTGAGGATCAGATCTACATGATCCTGCTGCATCCCCTATGGTCATAGGCACTGGGCAACCAGCACCCAGCCCAGCTCTGGGGGCACACAGTACAGGCCTAAATTGGACTGTATAAAAACACTGGCTGAACCTTTCTGTGGTTTGCTTATCTCAGTGACAGTCCCAGGACAAGTTATAAACACATCCTACCTTCTCTTCACCCAATCACTTTTTCCTTGATCTGTCTCATGCTTCTTTTAGGAGGAGTTTTCTTCTGGTGCAGTGCAGCCCTCTGCAATCTAAACATTCTTTTATTTCCATAATTTAACATTGGATTTTAGTAATCTGTTCTAACAAATCATCTCTGGAATGCATATGCTCTGAAACACTTAATGAAGAACAGATTTTCAGTGAGCTTCCCTATTTTCCTGTCTCAGGGAAGGACCTTGCCAGATTGCACAACCACACTTTTCATTCTTTTCAGAAAGAAGCTGCTGGCCTGGAGCTATGTGATTCCAGGTTCAAACTTCACTCAAAAAAACCAGGAAATCTAAAGCACAATAGAGCAATTCTAGTATTGTTCTAGCATACATAAAGCATCATAAAGTTACCCCAGGACACGCACTCATTATTAAAATGAACATCTTACAAAACAAAGGAAAAAAATTTAGAATTTTCCCTTTAAAAGTTACCTTATTTGTTACATACCTCAGATCTGTTTGTTAGGATCTATACACGGATAAATCTAAAACCAGAGATTAATCTAAGTAAAAAGTAAACTTTAACAAGCTACTTACTGAAAATTCGCTACTTTTACTGATACAGGAATGCAGGGAAGTTGACTGGCCCATTTCAATGTAATATCTTGATAAACATTCAATATTTTATTGTGGTTTGCAATTAAAGTGTTTATTGTTCCTTCTCGTACTGTTCAAAGACAAAAAAACAATTTTAGGATGAAAGATTTTTCAAAAGACAGTACTTTTCTTTATAGTTATGTTTTCTTTTATTTTTAATCCATTAGTTGTTATAAATTAATTTATTATAAAGCATCAAAAGTTAGGAAAGTTACATTGACACAACCAAGGATATATGTAATTAATTATGGATACCAATTTTAATAGCATATTTCACAATACATGCCACAACTTTCTAGGGTTCTGGCCAGCCATGTTTGGTAATTTAAAACATGACAAAGACTCATAATGGCCATGTTGACATGCCAGGATAGATATGACAAAATACACATCGATTAAATGTCTGCTATTTACACTATTCACTAATTCTTTCACTTGTGAATACCAATTAAATGTGCATGCATTTATAGGGTTTTTTTATAGTACAATTCAAATCAGAAAGTACAAAATGTGAAGATTGCTAAGATCAAATTTCTTCAGATTAAAATTATATTTCAAGTTCAAAAGGAGACATACTGTCAAAAACTTATCAGATAGTTTTTGAAACATTAAAAGAGAATAGGTATTAATAGTCTATAATTTGAACCAAGTATCTAACCAAGTTGTTTCCACCAATGTAATAACAATAAACTTTGATATTTTTAAGAATCTGTAAATATCAGAAGGTCGTAAATCAAAAGGTCCTCAAGCAGAAGGTCCTCAAACACTAGTTTACTCTTCTAAAGACTGTCATTCTTCCATGTTTGTTGCTTTCATAGCTGGGCATCAGATAAGTATCTTCATTTGGTGATAAGAAAATATTTAGATTCTAAAAATTATGGCACTTCACAAAAAGTAACATTTGAAAATAAACCTGCCTTGTTCAAAAAGAGAGTTCCAAATTCTATGATTCTACCGATCATAGACTCACAGAATCACAGAATGGCTTGGGTTATAACAGACCTTAAGGATCATCAAGTCCCAGCTCCCACTAACATGGGCAGGGACACCTCCCATTAGACCAAGGCCTTATCCAAACTGGCTTTCAACACTGCCAGCATTGGGGCAACCTGTTCCAGTGTCACACCACACTCAAGAATTTCTTCCTAATATCTAACCTAAATGCCATGGACACCTTCCACTAGACCAGGTTGCACAATGCCCCAGTCTGCTTATTCAGAAAAAATATATTTATTCAGTGGTTAAAAAAAAAAAAATTAAAAAGTAACCAAACTAAAGTTACGTTTTCCTTTTACAAACCTGAACAGTAAGGAATGAAGCAACTCGGACTGTAGTCAAGCTTCTTCATGAATCGTATTTGCCCATTATCCTTTAGGCAAAAGAAGTTTCTCTCACCAAGCACAAAAACAGAAGAAGCTCCCTGATTAAAGGAGACAACGCATATATCCAGTGCTTGCTCTCCAATGTTTAAAACCCAATCCACCTTCAAAAGAAAAAGCATGCTTCAAAAATCAAATGACAACTGCATATTAAAGACAAAGACTCAGAACTAATCAAATTACGCATCATTAACATAGATAGAAAAGCAAAATCAAGGTCTTTCTCTGGATAAGAATTATCCTGTTATTCTGAGGGCAGTCAGTAGCTTTCCTTAATGTGATTCAAGCAGCAAAAACATCTTAATAGTCATGAATTGTTTGCTATGCAAACAGTTAAGTACATCTGGAATTTAAAATACACATCTCATTCAAAATGGAAATGCTTCACACTTTAACTAATGAATCCAAGAATAGATATTTAGAGTAATTTTCATCTGCCACACTACATGTCCTTGGTTATTAAAGGACAAGGATAAAGAGTAAAGGGTGACAACTGATTCTGCCAATATATGTAAATGGAAAACTAGACAAATGTTTTAGGTGTGTAAGACAGTATTTATGTTTGCAGACACTCATGTACACCCTCTTATCTGGAAAATGCTGGTGTATGTCATAGTTTGTTTACTTCTCCAACTATGTACATTGATATAATAAACAGCTACTTAGAAATCCTGCCCCACCTGTCTTTAAACAATACTACAGCTTATTGACACATTTCATTGGTTTGTTTCTTCAGCTCCTCTGAGAAATTTCAACTAAACACATATGCAAAAAATGCTTTTGACTTTTGCCAAGCTGGTTAAACTGAAATTTAGAATTTTGAAGTAAAAATATATCAAAGTTCAAGTGTCAGCACTTCCTATATGAAGAGCACCAATTATTTTGCTTAAAGAGCATAGAATGTGTCAGCAAACATCCTGGCATATCTGATATATGAAACTTGAAGTGCCATCTTAAAAGTTAAAGGGAAAAACCCAGCTTATTACATTTGTTTCCAAGCATGCTTCACATTTTAGATTTTTAAAAAAACTGTTTAATCTGCAGTATATCTGATGAAGTCTCCAGGTTTTTTATTTATAAATTCCCTTCTCCTACTTCTATATGGAGGACTCAGCCTACGAGTATTTGAAAAATTCTACAATAAGTCAGTGGAAGAAAGATCCTCTCCCAAGATTTTACTGTTGTACCTGAAATATGATATCTCTAGCATTTTATATATGCAGTATATTTAGCAGCCAAGCAATTCTACTGCAGGACCACAAAGCATTAAATTCTCTTCATCTTACAGAGAGGCAGCTCAAATATTAAACAAATTACTGACAGGGACTTCCAGAAGACTACTGAACCCACAGGTTCTTGACAAAGAGAGTTCAGGACACTATGTATGGAAAGATTTCACTGAGAATTATTCTCTAAGTACAAAGGATTCCCTAAGGAGAATGAGATTCATTTTCTACAACACAAAGTCACAATCAGACTTCATTTAAAAACATGAGGAATAATTCAAGTGTACCTGTTTATCTATTTTACTACAGTGTAGGTTCTGCATTACAAATTGCCCTGGAAATAGTTATTTTCACCGCAGTTGTTTTTCTTTTTCATTAGAACAACAACGAGTTTTAAGGCCCAGCCTAAAACAACTGAGGCCCAAAGAAACCTTAATAGAAATCTACTGGAGTCTTTCCATTGCCTTTAGCAGCACTTGGATGAGGTCCCTTGTCAGCAGACAATGTTTCCATTCGTTACCTAGCGTCAGCCATTTCAATATGTGTGCAGTGTCCATAAAGGGGATGTAAAATAAACGGGTTTTACCACAAGCCTTTTCCCAGAACTGAGTTTTCGCTGTTCTGTGTCATGTCTTTCATCAGCATCTGTCGCAAATGCCAGCACTTGGTATCTGTTACAGGCAGTTAAAAAATATTTTTTTAGAATTGTATCTTTGTAGTTACCTTCTACATTAAGTAAAAAATAAAATATTATTATCATGAGTACACATACACAGTAAAATCACAGCCTAAGAGGATGGTTAGAAAGCCTACTACAACATGCCTACTGTCAGCAAGGATGTTAAGACTAGCATCAGTGTAGGATAGCAGCTAAATGTAAAGGTAGAAATTAAAACAAGCATTTCTATTCAGATTTTATGTGGAGTTAAAATAAATTCAACAGTCTAAATATTAGTAGATAGAAGTACAGACCACAAAGATAGAAGAAACAAATTATCAAATGATGAAATAGGAATTCTAATAAAAAATTACTTTTTCTTGCTCTTATTAAGCTTTCAAAAAACTTCTAAACCACTCAGAAATACAATCTGCTCTATCTAATAGTGAAACTTACAAGCAGCTCCATTAAGCAAACTAAAGTGCCTCCAATCTAAGAGACCACAGTAAACTGAAATGAGTTGGTGGAACATTTAGCAAAAGTTGAAAGTTTTGGGGAGGTTTTATTATTTTAACTACCAACAAACCATGCTAAGAAAAATTGGCAATGAAGACATTTGAACAAACAACATCAACTGCCATAAAAACTCTGCACATCTATCTGTCCTCTTTACAACTATGTAAAGTTGTGTGTTCAAACTGCATCCACACTGATTCTTCTGCAACTGTTTCCTGAATTTGTGCTGGTATCCTAACTCACTGATCTACCCCATTTCCTCTGTATGCACATAGGTAATCTGTAGGTTTCTACATAAGTGAAATAAACAATAGGATAAGACCTCACTTAAACTGATCCCAAAAGTCATGGAGTACCATCAGCTCTGAAGCTTAAAGCAACACAACTCTGAATGTTCCAATTCAGTCTAAAATAGCAGTACATATTTTTCCTCATTGTCAAAGTTGGAGATTTAAAATCATGACAACAATATTCTTCATATTTCATGAATGTATTTGTGGTGCAGCAAAAGGACAAGATGTAATGGCCATATATTAAAACACAAGAAGTTCCACTTCAACATGACAAAAAACTTCTTTACGTTGAGGGAGGAGGCAGAGGCTGACTGGGGAGTCATGGAGTTTCCCTCTCTGGAGACAGTCACTGGACTAGCCTAACTGGATATTCCTGTGTCTTGGCAGGGGGCTTGGCAGAGGGCTTGCACTAGATGATCTCCAAAGGTCCCTTCCAAACCTAACTATCCAGTGACTCTCTGCTTGCTACTGAAGGATTTTAGTTTCTAAAATTGTTTTACTTACAAAGGTAAACGATGTACTTGGAGTAAAAAAAATCTAATTGTTTAAGTTGAATGCCATGACCTATTTAATAATACTGAGAGAGCTGCTTTTAGTACAACTAGGATGTCTTTAACTGCCCTCTGTATGAATTAATTTACTTCCCTTTCTCAGTTTAACACATTTATAAGAGAAGCTGCAGATTCACAGAATCACTGAATAAATTGAGTTAAGGAGCAAGAAGGATCCTGACCTAACAAAATTTTCTCTTCACTGTATTTTACTGATAGTTTTGGAAAGCACAATAACATTTTAATAACTAATCAGAGACCTAATACAGAGGTTTCAAATCAAGCTCACATCAAACAGCAATACATACTGATATTTAAGTACCAGCTACCTGCATATAGTCTGTAATGAAAAAAAAACTCAAGCCACAGATGACAAACACAAACTTTCAATTCAGCTATCACATCAAGCATATAAGAGGCATTTTGCTTTTAGATCTTGAAAGAATTCAGGACCAACACAGCAAAAATTGCTATCGAATGAGGCAATTGGTCTGTAAGAGCTATAAGAAGATGGGTAATTTGAAGTTTGGCAACTTGTTCTGCTAAAAACACTAGATGGAATTGTTGTATTTTTTATTCAATACCATAAAAATAACCTCTTCTCTCCTTAGTATATCTATTTCCTTCACTTTAAAAGGATTACTTAACTCTGTTCTAATGTCCTAATATTTCAGACACACACTAGAGATTAGTTCCATTAGTGTCTTAACATTTGACATTAAAGACCAATAACCAAGTGAAAAATTCCTTTACAACTATATCCCTACAGTAAGGATGGCACACTGTTGATTTAATAAGAGACTGACGAATAATTGTAGCCACATCTTTTGTAAAGGTCAAGAATCTGAACATAATTTAAACATGTGAGATGTTCATTTTAAAGGAAAAAATGTTTCTTTATTCCTTGACAGCATTAATAAATTATATTACAATTTTATTCTAATACTGTATTAGAATTTAAATTCTTAGGAAAATTATTAACTGTTTATTAAATTACTTTTACTTGCAGCATGTATATCTTGTCCAGTTTTAAGAAAACAATACATGATACCTATAATCTGATTAATCTTAAGCAGCAAAATGAAAAGAATATTGCTTGAGAACTACAGGTGACAAAGGAGGGTAGTGTGACAAAGCACTGTATTTAACTAACATTCTCTGGATTAGATTCCCACGGCATTATTTATAAAAAGGGGCATTCTTATTTTCTTCAATATGTATGATTACCTCTGAAAAAAATCCTTAAGGTACTTGCCCATTCCTTCAGCCTCATGAGATTCCTCTGAATGGCCACCTATCTAACCTTCTTGTATGAGCCACTTCCAGAAATTTGACACTGTCCTTGAATTTCAGGACATGCATTGTCCTTCTATCCATGATGAAGATGTTAAGGAAATACTGGCTTCAGTATCATCATCACTTATCTTTGCCTGCTGGTTAGAACTGTGAACAACTATTGCTCTTACAGAGCAGACTGACAGCTCTGACTTTCTCATCCATTTTAGCGGGTGTGGATTTTTTTCATCACAGGTAGTAGCTCTGCCTCAAACACCACCCCAATTTACTGCTAGGGATAGAGAGTCTATAACCCTAACATTAGTCCTCTGTGAGAACAAGGGTCTGCAACAAGGAAACATCTTGAGAAAGGCTTCACAGCAGACATCCACCACAATGTCCCACTGCTCAAGCATCCATCTGATTCTAAACAGATGGATATTTGATAAATTCTCAACATGATGGTTGCATCAGAAAGCCCCATGGACTCAAGCTGGTCCTCCACAGTAAACCCAAATGCTCCCTTGCCTATCCATCAAAATCTTTCACATTCTCTTTCTTATTATCTATTAGATTTGTGTCTGGTTGGCCTTATAACACACAGACCCTCTGCTTGGAGGAAGTGGAAATGTCTTGTACAGTCTTCACTTTCCATATTGTTCTATTTTTCTAAATGTTGAGCCCATAAACTTAATATGGTCACAAGCTAAAACAGCTCACAACAGTTTCATCCATGTTCCAGTGCTGAAAGCACAGACTAGACTGAACTGAAGCAAGGAAAAAAACCTGGCACTTGGGAGCAACAGAGCCTTGATAAACTAGTAGACTTACTACCTTTATAAAAACCAAATAGGACCATAAAGTCCTCAGGACTCACAGCACACTTTCTTCTATGACTGTACTGAGACAGTCATCACTCAGCAGCATATAACATCTTTCCTGCAACTACTTGCTTTTGGATACTCCAGCAAAGGCATTAAAAATTAAACAAGATTACTTTCAATGTGTTTTCCTAGTAAATGATACCACCAAAATTGACTATAATTACTGAACATAAACACATACTTGTAACTCTCAACCTGCTGACAAGAAGAGACTGTAATGAAAGAGTCTGTGCGAGAGCTGTAAGCCAAAGGACCAGGCAGAAGAAAACCAGGTAAAAACCGGCCAAAAGCATAACTTTCTTGTTCAAACAACATGAGCATCCCATCCATGGACTGTATGCAGATCAAATCTCGACCTAAGGGAAGCACGAGAAAGAAACACAAAGGAAACAAAGCAACATTATTTGTGTAGTTTTAATATTAAAACCGTGAGTAAATTAAAATTGTACTCATAAGTAATCCTAACAAAAGCAAATTTTCATTTATGGCAGTGTTTACTACAAGGAAAAACACTAAATATTCCAACCTCAATAAAAGCTTACTTTCTAAAATAAACAAACTAGATTGTGGAGGGGAATAACATTCAGAATACGTTAAAAAAAAGCAGCAAGATACTTTATTTCAAAACAAAATTCCTAAGGATATAACTATTATAATTTCTGTTTAAAGAAATGTTTCAATATTCCCATAACACTAAATTATTCTGGTTCCTAAATGCTTCCATACCTTACAAGCAGTCATAACAACTGTGGTTTAAATTAACCAATTCAATTCTTTCAAGTCTACTTAAGCAACATAACAGAAAGACCCACAAATATGTATTGTGAAAATAATACAAAATGGTAATATCTTCCATGTTTTACATTCACATTTTCTGTTCTTAAGGAAAGAAAAAGCAAAAAAAAAAAAAGTCCAACTCTGTATTACCAGCAAGTCTAAAAAATATCAAATAAAAAAATTGCAGCTTGAAGTAAATTACTTCAAGCCTCATGCATTATTCAGCAGCCATAAGACATGACATAAGCCACGGCTTGTCATGCCTCAAGTACACCAATCTAAATTCAAAGTCTCACTGGGAAGATTTCTTAGATCAAAAGCTGATTATGCACTTCATATGCAAGAGTAACAACTCGTACAAACAGTATTTTTTAGGCATTCAAAGAGAGCTATACCATTAGGACTAACAATTTCTGAAGCTGATAGATGCATCTCTCCTGAATTCATAGATTAGCTCTTACCTTGCAAACACTACATGAAATATTCAAATATCTATTGTCTATTCAAATGTAATTCGAAATGTCTATTCACCTCAATTAAAATACTCTATTTTGTCTAAGGAATAATTCCGTATGCATGAAAAACCCAAATAAATTGTCTATTCATCAAGTTTCACCCTCAATCCTTTAATGAGTTTTCTAACATAAGAAGGTGAAGCAAAACAAAAATAGACTAAAAGTTCATTCTTACAGTTCCAAAAAGCTAACAAAAGTCAAAGAAATATTCAATATCTGAAATACAACAAATGTACAGTGCAAAACATTGTTCATCTCCACTGTGATTCTTCACAAAAACTTTAACTACTTAAAAATAAATAGTGTAAAAGGCCAGAAAGTATGTTGTATTACTTGTCCTTGTGATTGAAATACACAGTAAAAATTTAGATTAGGGTAAAAACAGGGGGAAAAAAAAGAAGGAAAATAAAGCAGCAGGGTCCTTCCCACTTCCTTCATCTCTTTTTCCGATTTTCCCATTTTCTAAAAATCCTTTTGTTCCAGATTCTGCATATAATTCATAACATATCATAAACTCTATTACAAATAACAAACACATAATAAGAAGGACATTTGAAAGCACAATTCAGATTGCTCATTTGGTTGAGGCAAAGTTGAATCTTTCAGTCTCCAGTGAAAAGATGAGCAAGACAGACTCTTCTCTGTGGCATCCACTTACAGGACTAAAGTAAACAGTAACAAACTGCATCACATGAAATTCTATCTGAACATGGGTTGGAGGGGTTTTTTGTTGGTGGTTTTTTTGTTGTTTTTGTTTTGTTTGGGGTTTTTTGGTTGTTTTGTTTCTTACTGTGAAGGTCATCAAACACTACAGCCCATTTTCCAGAAAGGTTGTAAATTCTTCTCCCATAGACATACAGAAAATACAACATGTTCTGTATGTTCTGTATGTTCTGTATGTTCTGTATGTTCTGTATGTTCTTCAGAACACAATCCTAAGCAACTTCTAGCCAAATCTGCTCAGGAAGTGGGATTGGACTAGATGATGTCAAAAGAAGAATCATTCAAATCAGACATTCAAAGAAGTCATTCTGTCTTTTATCTCTGAACTACTCCAAGGCATCTACACTAGATTTCTGTCCCTTCTAAGCTGTGAAATTTCACAGGATTTAGTCCTATCACATGCTCCTGATCAGACAAACCAGCAGGGAAAATTGAGCAGTTTTGTACTGGTATGCTATCAATGTTAATTATACCCAGTTTCTACTTCCCAACAGCTGCTGACGTTATCATCACACTGCTGATGCAGTCTAGAAAGGGTATGAGTGAGCCAGCTGTATAAAATAATTATTAACATATAAAAGTTCCTTTAGAAACTAGTATAGACACTGACTGATATCTAGTAAAAGGTGCTAGCCCACTAGTTGTCACCACACTCTCTCAGGTATGGTTATTTTGAAGTATAGTCACTGGCTACTACAAATAACTAGTGGCATTTTTGTTTGATGTGCAAGAAAACCATGCTTCATAACCCAAGTGTCCGTGTGACCACAGCCCTTCTCCCTTTGTTACCTCAAAATCACATTCAGCATCAGGCACTGTAAACCCTCTCACCACTTCACAGTAGCCAGCTGTTTGGTTCCACTTCTATCCTACACTTTTCTCAAGAATACAACCCTGTAAGTCTGGGTATAGAGAATTTTAAAATCCCCTTCCAAAGTCTGCTATGAATTCTCCTTCCATCAGTAGTGTGCTACAAAGGAAATCTGCAGCTGTCCACTAGCCCTATTTCCTGAACTTTAACTTTCAATATCTAACTTCAGGGGGACTCCCTGGTACCCATAACCTGAAGACAAATGGATTACAGATAGCAGCTTGAAATTTTTATGTTGAAGGGCACAGTGGTAGAACACACTTGTACTTTGGGGGTTTTAAGGCTGACTATTTTTCATCTTTTTTAACACAGAAAGATATAAAGTCGGGGGAAAAAAAACAAGAATGAAAAATTAAAACTGTAAATAAAACAATTTAAGTCACAGAAAAAAATAACAATGTTTAAATTTGTATGTTTAAATATTTACCAAATTGCTATTACATTTTGAAAAGTTCTAAGCATTGCTTGATATAGACCAAAAGTAAAAGACATTAATTGCAAAGTGAATGCCCCACAGAACTCTTATCTATTTTGTAATATAATTAAATTTCAGGTACTCCTGGTTATAATGATAGTAGTAAGAAAACTGTCTCTTAGACAACTGCTGGCCAAAATCTTTGGGGTTTAAGCTTGTCTAAAATACACTATTAAGTTGTTAATTTCTACTCTTCTGATGAAAACTATAGCAGATACAATTGATACAAAGTGATAATCTAGTAGCCATATTACAATTCAAATAACAGAAAAAAGCAAAAGTCATTACAAACGTCGAGGCTGCTGCTTAAGTAACAAAGAGTAATAGCTTCTGTTCTTCTCTATATTATAAACATCAGTCTTCTTATCAATTCCATAACATCATGAAAGTGATGAAGTGAAGCACTACAGCATTTCCTGCAATATATATGAAGCTACATGTCATGTGAAACATGGAAGCATTCATCTTTAGCATGCATAACCAAAATCACACACAAATCTCATTGTTAAAATCTCTCCTGTTTACACAGTAGTGACACAATATGATATGACATGACATAATATGACAAGTTCTTTAGAGCAATGATCTGCAAGCACACTGTAGTACTGAACTGTACTGTCTGAAGAAACAGAGGCACAAGACTGAATCAGCAATCACTCTTTGGCTTTTAAAAGCACAGCAACACTTATTAATATACCCACCACTTTGTTCATCATAATTGTGTTGTTCCTACTCACTAATTTTCAAATTTGGATTTTAACTAGCCTGTACTAATGCTTCAAACTCCAGTTATCCAAACTATTACATGTAAAGCACAATTAAAGAACGTTACATTGTGTATGAACTCCTATTTCCCACTTTTCATAGGTCAACCTATTTCCTTCAGCCATTTGTTTTTAATGTGTGTGTAGTGAATGGAGTTGTTACGTTTCACTTTGAGAAATGCAGTCTTCCAAACACTCAACTGGAAATGTCCATTTCAAAAAAGCTTATTGCAGCCAGTTGGCCTTGCCAATGACACATTTATAAAGTGAAAATATAAACCACAGTGTTTTCTGTATATCAGATGGTACCACTTAGTGTACTCTACATAGTTTCATCAGCTTGCATCTCAAGAGGAATGTCCCTTAGTCAGAGAGAGCTACTTTTAAGCACAAGACTAGCTACTGTTGTTTTGTAGTTTTATTATGAAAAATATATTCCAGATACAAATATATTTACATCACACTTTTAAGCTACAATGTATTTTTAGAGCTAATGCAAAGACAAAATGAGAGGCAGGTGGTAGTTCTTTGAAATAAGCTTCTAATTAAAGTTATTTTGGTGCTCAAGTTTTTTTTGCATGTTAATGATTTCCTGTACTCTGAGCTTCCTCTCTGGCATCAAATAATTTTCATAGAATGTACATTATTTAATCACAGGGCCTGAGCACCACGTGAAATCAGGCAAAGAAAACTGCAATGGGATAAATTTGAAATCAGAAAAAAACATCATAAAATTACAGAGTTTAGGAAGATGTCAGCAGAGAAAACTTTAACTGCCTTCAATGGTAATCAAATGCCTCACTAAAAAAGCCTTGTGTGGAAGGAAACATCAATGAAACAAAATTAAAAGATAAACTGGCATTTACAACACACTCAGGAGCCTAAGAGTCCTTTAATGATACATGGAAATGCTTTCCTCATATGATAAAAAAGTGACCAGTGAAGTGATGCACATAAACTACATTCTCACACACAGGAAGACAAGTTCCTGTCCTGACTTGAAGCAAGCAAGTATGCTTTCCTTTTCCTTCATCGTTGAAATTTGCCCCTGAAATTTCTCACAGCATAGGGAACACAGATTTCTCCAGGTCAAACCCATTTTGGAAACCTTGCTGCTGAGTGTAGCTCCTTTAGTAAAGCAGATCTTGGGCAACTGTGAGAAAAGAACTTCAGGGATCAGGTCTGGCAAATAGAAACACCATTTGAAAATAACTTGAACAGGTCTTCAAACAATGTATGCCGAGTAAAAGGCAAGTCTTACATTACCTCCCTAACCCAGTGCACGAAGCAAGTGTCAGTGTACATTCAGAAAGAACTCTGAATTTACTGGCTTGGAGGTCTGGTGGCTGCTCCTTGCATAACTACAGAAAGGCTCAAAGATCAGGGCTTCAGCTGTGGCCATTCATCCTAGGCCAGAGGATCTGACTGCCAATACCCTGAACACAAGCAAAGACAAAAATTGCCCTGCATTGCTCAGTGCTAATGCAAGTACCCACCCCAACTGATGCACAAAGTGTACACATGTTCCAGCTGACACTGACTGGGTGCTTTTTTACTGGAATTGAAAAATCACTCCACTGGGAAGGAAATAAAAAATAGAGTAGTGGATAGGAAGAGAAGAATTTCAAGAGAAACTAAGGAAAGTGTTTAAGGAAAACATGTATGTCCTTTCGTTTTAAGGAAAACATGTAAGTCCTTTTTCTACTGATGTTAGCTTGAATTATTTCTTAAACCATTCTGGATATTAAAGCATTGCAGTAAAACATATTCAAGAGTCCCAACATATTCATAAGCCCCAGATGCTCTCTCTGTAACAGCCCTCTCTGTAAGGAGCCTCCCTGGTCAAGTCATAGTAAAGCATGGAGTCAGCGCTGCCACAAGAAAAAAAAATCATTGCTTCTCTCACCTGTCATACTGAATTCTAACCTCTTATAGATTTCTGCCTGCCATAAAGCATAAGGAGGATTTCAGATAGAGACTCTTGAACTATTGAAGTATCTCCAAAGGCCAATCAGCCCTCACTCACACAGTTAATCCCTTAGAGACTTGTGATATACTCCTTTGTTCTTGATTCAAGTCTTGCCACAGAAGATGAAATAGTTAAATTATGTTACTTGGGAATTATGCCTTTAAATCTCATATTAACCTGAGGTGGTGGAAGGACCCTTAGGAAAAACACTAGTATGGTTCAAAGGAGTAGGATAGACCAGCATGCAGTATAAAGACCCCAAAGTGTCATAGCTGCAACATCCAACATACTAAAATGCCTACTGAAAGAAACATAGTATTTGGCACTGTGTATGCATGACAGGTAAAGTCTCTTCCCCTAAACAGACTGTAGTACAAAAATTTGTTTATCACAACCTCCATATTAAGAGAATAATTTTTTCTAAAAATAAATGTGAATGCTTCCACCTAGTGCAAGAAATACCCTCAGTAAAAATGTTCAGGCAGCTGTGAAAGCAGTGTCACTCAAATTTGTTCTTTTTTTTCAATGCAGAAGATTAATTATATATAGCATAAATAGAGGAGGTCCTGAAAATGGCTGTATGCCTGGATATAGCCTGAACAATGATGATTCATGAAGAGATGGTAAAATTCTTATCCTTAAATTCTGTTTGTTGCCATAACTTGTTCAGTAACTACTTTTCAGGCCCCAGCAGCTGCAGAAATCTTTTTCTAAGAGCCTTGCATTCATACAGGCATTACAACACTGGCATGCACTTTTTCTAAAGCAAGTAGGAGAAATTCCAGTCTGCGAACTTTTCTGCTCTCATCTAAAGTTATACACCTATCATACATTATATAAATATTACAGGACAACTCTACTGAACTAGCAAATCTCCCACAAACAAGTACTGTCACCAGCTGCCCTTCAAAATCAATAACACGACTGAATAGTTCAGGCACATGGATGTTTATAGAGAATCATAAATCAACAGCAGACCTTTCACTGAGTTAAGCTGAAGCTGAATGCATGTCCTATTTTTCAATATTTTTGGTACTTTCAAAAGTTATCAGTAAGATCTTAAGTCACCATCATCAAATAAATCTATCAAGTTTAAAATTCCATTTAAAACAGACCTGAAAATTTTGTTCTCACGAAGCCATGAGACAGAACTACATGATCCCACTGTTAAAACCCAGTGAAATTCCCTATCTTTTCTCCTACTTCTCCTTTTATAGTCTCCTTACACTAAGAAGCTTCATGATGGCTAAGCACTTCCCAAAGTACTTTGATGCATGAAGCCCTGTCTCAGGGAGGATGATGAGTGAGTTGAGAGCTTATGGGTTAGGATTAAAGGGCAAACTATTAAGGGTGACACTGTTGTGGGTAATTGCTACAGGCTGCCTGAGGGGGAAGAGGAGGAAGCAGATGAGGTCTTATACAGACAGCTGAAAGTAGCCTCACAGTAACAGGTCCTGGTTGTCATGGAGGACTTCAACCACCTGGACATCTGCTGGAGGAACCACAAGTAAGGCATAAACAACCCAGGAGATTCTTGGAAAGCACTGACAATAACTTTCTGGCACTGGTGGTGAAGAAGCCTACTAGGAAAGGTGTACTGCTGGACCTTTACTAACAAACACAGAATGTATGGTTAGAGATGTGAAGGTTAGGGGCAGCCTTGGCTACAGTGACCATGAGATCATTAGTGTCCTGTGAGGAAGAAGGAGGTCAGTGAGTAGGATCACAACACTGGACTTCAGGAGAGCTAACTTTGGCCTCTTCAGGGACCTTCTTGAAGAATCCCAGGGGAACATGCCCTAGAGGGACAAGGAGTCCAAGGGAGCTTGTCCAAGCAGTTCTGCGGAGAAGGACCTGGGGACAAGCAAGATGTCCATGAGCCAGCAGTGTGCCCTTATGGCCAAAAATGCTGATGGTATCCTGGGATGCATCAGGAAGAGCATTGCCAGCAGCCTGAGGGAGGTGATCCTGCCCCTCTACCCAGTCCTGGTGAGACCACATCTGGAGTGCTGTGTCCAGCTCTGGGACCCCCAGAACAAGAGAGACATGGAGCTTCTGCAGCAGGTCCAGGGGACAGCAACAAGGATGATTATGGGATAAGGTCATCTCTCCTATGAGGACAGGCTGAGGGAGCTGAGCCTGTTTAGTTTCAGGAAGATGACTGACGGGAGCCCTCCTCAACATATATACTAAGTATCTGAATGGAGAGTGCCAAGAGGATGGACCAAGATTCTTCCCAGTGGTGCCAAGCAATAGGATGAGAGGCAATGGGCAGAAACCGATCTACACAGCAAGTTCCACCTGAACATGAGGAAAAACTTCTTTACTGGGAGGCTGTGGCTATGCACTGGACTAGACTGCCCAGAGGGATTGTGGAGTCTCCCTCTCTGGAAATATTCAAAAGCCATCTGGAAACAAACCCAACTAACATGCTGTAGGGACAAGCAGGGTTTGTGAACTAGATGACATCCTGGGGTACCTTCCAACTTTACGCCTTCTATGTGATTATTTACTAATTTTTTGAGCTAAAGAATTGTTAAAGATATGTACTGAAGAATGATCGCCTGAATAACTGCATTCACATCCAAAGAACTCATTGAGAATATTTATAACAAAGTCAGATGGTCAGAAGCTTACAACACAAAAGTGAGGGTTTACCGTACAGAATATTAGATGAAAGTCCAATATATCTTCAAGAAGTTTTAAATATACTCTAAAAAAAGTAGAAATAAACAGCTTGACTTAATTTGCTAAAAAACACCAAGGAAACACAGCCACTTTTCACATTCAAGTCATTTGTCTATATATATCCTAGGCTAGTAACCAACATACAGAAAAGCTTAACTCTTACTTTGTGGTCAAATGACTCAGTGAATTACATGTCTATCAAAAAAATCACCATCCTACCAGTTTCCTTCTTGGCAATCTCAGAAAAGACATCACAGGAACAATTTGTTATCCTGTATTTTTAGACTGTTGGAAACACTGAGAATACTCAAATGAGGAGTTGGCTGTAAAGAGGCTGATCACTGATGAGGGCCAGGCTGGGCATCAGTCAGTGGGTGGTGAGCAACTGTACTGTGCATTATTTGTTTTTCTTGGGTTTTATTTCTCTCTTCTTTTTATTACTATTATCATTACTATCATACTTCATTTAAAATTTTGAACTGTTCTTGTCTCAACCCACAGGTTTTACCTTTTTCTGATTCTCTTGCCCAGTCCACCCAGGTGAAGTGAGAGAAAGTGTGTGAGCAGTTGTGTGGTACTTAGGGACTAAGCTACCACAATGATGTAGCAGGGCGATTTTTGATAGGAATGATTTGCACCAAAATAAAATTAGTATAAAGCATTATAGTTTGTACAAGATACATTTCAACCCTCCAGGAAAAGCAACTAACAAGGGTTTGGTGACTCTCCAAATAAATTCATATAGGTTGGAGACTTTTTTTGTAATGGAGTAATCATTGATGACCACTGGAAAAATAAACAAAAGCTACATACACACACTTCTAAAAGACCATTTGAGAAGACAAAATAGACTAAATAATTAGAATCTAAAACTTCATTCTTTTGGAGGAAAAATTATGGGACAGCAAACAAATCTTATAGACAAATGCATTCACATGAAATGCTGGAACATTTAAATAAGAAAGTACATACGTAAATAATAAAGTTGTACATAGGTTTGAAGTAACAGAAAATTCATCATGCCAAACTATTTACCAGACAGGATAATAACATATACTGCATTTCTAAACTTTAGAGACAGCATCTCTAAACTGAAATAAAACATCTGACGTGATCTCAGACAATTGACTCACAGGAAACCAGAGAATGGCAGGCAATAGCACTAAGAAGAAGAGTCTGGAGATTAGAGTAGGACGATGAATTAAAATGAGTCAACAATATGTCATCAAAAAGACAAAAGTCAGATTGGGCCATTATTAATATACATGTGCTATTAAAAACATATGAGGTAATTATTGTTTGCCTTTGCACTCACTGACTCTTGGCAGGAGCACTGCAGAAGCCATAACCCCACGTGTAAGACACAAAACATTTTATACTACCCATGCACAGTCACTGCACACTTTTGGGTACCATACCTCAACAAGGGAAATTAGACAAAGTGTCACATAGAATTTACCAAAGTTTTGAAAAACAAGTCTTTTACTTACATATACAACTGTTCTCAAAGTTATGTATTTCTGCAATTGATTTTACTTCACTTAAATTATAGTTCTTTTCTTAAACAAACAAATGATTAGGAGATTTATCTAGGAATTCATAATTGAGGCCAAGTTCTGGCCAACTGAAGGCAATGAGACTTTTTATTTCAGTTAGGCTGTGATCATTAGGCTACAATAATTACTGTTAAGAAGAGGAAACGGATGGTAAGAGATACAGAGAACATTTTTCTTGATGATTTTTCCATTCACCTCTTCAATTTAGAGAAGTTCCACCTCAATTATTAATAGGTAAAAAAAAAAAAAAAACCAAAACACTAACAGTTTTCCAAAGTTGAGTGAGAAACCATTTAGAAGTAGTCATCACTAGATCTATTCCATGAAAAAATTTCAAAGCTCAAACCTTTCAAAGATTCTGTCCTTATGCAGAAGCAATTTAAAAGGAAGGCAACAGTTAAATATCCTGTTCCTTAACAGAACTAGCCAATAAATCAAAGTCTGAATTTATACTGCTCCAGTGTTTAAACATAGTCATAAGAATCATTTAACCTTACAGCATAAAACTCAGCTGATATTTTTTTTTCTGACTAACACCTAATAAAATTTATTCTTGCAGAATTGTAGAAAAGTTAAACACAGTCTACCCTCCTCACAAAGTTTCCTGTTACAAGGTTGCATGGTTTATGCATATGTTGTATTTCATTATGAAAAAAATTCCTCCATATAGCACCCTCTTTGTTGTAACACTCAAACATACTTTGCCTCTAGGCCAGTGCTATAATAAAAGTAAAATGAATTCAAGGCCATTTGCTGAGAAAAAGATAGGTTCAAGGTATTTTCACACTTTTCTGCTTGTAACATTTTCATGTCAAGGCTGTATTTTCTTTTTTCCTTCCCTTTGCTATTGTTTTATTATCTGCCTTTACTGGTAGAGTATCCATGAAACAACTTCAAATAAATCTGAACTACTCTGGAAGCTGAATTAAGGCATTAAGGTTTCAGATGAAAATGTACATTTCAAAGTCTCTGCTTATTAGGGGGATCCTAATTACTAATTAGGGGGATCCAATACTAAATCATTTATCAACTCATTAGAAGAGTTATAGAAAACTGTGGTTAATTCACTTATTATTTAACTATTAGATAATGTAAGTGTGTGGAATCACACAAAGCAGTAACAGTGCTTTTGCAGTGCAAAACCATTATCTGTAAGCAAACATTATTCAAAAATAATTCAGCAGTTATGAAAGCAAAGTTATTAAACTATGATTTCTGCCTGTCATTAAATAACATCAGTATTCTATTCAAGAGCAACTCAATAGATTGTGTCCCCCACTGGTGAGCTATCATGCTGTTTTTTTACTTCTTAAGAAGATTTAAAAAGATCTTTAAAATTGAATTTTTTTTTTTTTAATTAAAAAAAAAGTGGAACATTCAGAGTGTTTATACACCCACTTTAATGTACCACTTACACCCTGAAGAACAACCACAGAACTCAATCCTCACCTGGGAAAGGGCATCCTCCTCCTAGAGCATGTGATCATTCACACACTTCCTAAGCACTTCAGAGAGCAGCTCAGGAAACCTGCACTTCATTCACCAGGCCTCAGAGCAGAGAACTTTGGTATTCACTCCTTACACACTGATATTTGTTCATATATGAGCTACTATCCTGCCCAGCATTCGGCCTAATGCACAACTGACCACAGGAAATTTATGTGATAATCTGTAAAGCTGCCTTAGTTTCAAGTAACAGTGGCTTTGTTTTTACTTTAAAGCCCTTCTCTACTCTTCACATTACTTCAGCAGAAATTTATTGCACATACTTTCCTCAAACATAAGTCACATCTGACTCAAGGCAAACAAGGCAAAGAATGAAATTGTGGCTTAATCTGCAAACTTTTTCAAAGAAGTAATAAGGGCACTTTTCTTCCTCTATAAAAAGCATAATACCATCATTTCTTATAAGCAGGCTCCACACCAGTAAATCTCTTTTTAAGAACAGTCAGGCACAAGAAGTACATTGACTGTTTCTCAAGATGTAGAAGGACTTAGGCTAACAGTATAAAGTGGCTAAGTCCTAAACCATCCAACAGAAAATGGTCAAGTAGGAGTAAGATTCATTTTTCAAACTACTGTCTTCTTTCTCCGATTTCTCTACAGGCAGGAAAACATACCCTGTCTAAATACCTTCAATATGGGCATTACAAAGTAAAGGCACAGGTCAGAGTCTATTCTGTATCTTGTAGGTACAACATTAAGGTAACTCCAGCACTAATTATCTAAACATCATGTTAGGAAAAGATGATAAAAATTAATTATTAAGTAATATGAATTTATTTGTACTGAGCCAAAAATTAGTTTTGCTTAATGTCCATTCCCTGCAAATCTTTTACTGTGACAATATGTAAATTCCTGAGATTCTTAAGCAGCTAATAATTATCTCAACTAATCTCAGGGTGATTATGTATCTATAAGGAGTTTTTAATATTTTTACAACAATTTACTACTATTACTTCATACAACTAATGTCAACAATGGTAAATTGATTAACCAAAATGCACCGGTAGAACAGATCAAATTCACCATTATTTTAATTAAAATAACGTGATTTCGGTGTAACCATAAAAAATAAAACATGGGAATGATATAAAATTATGACCAAATTATATCAATCAAAAAATGTAACTACTGGCTCAAAATCCAATCACTACCTAGCTACCAAAAACAAAACCCTTCTCACTGTTTTTCAATTAACATTGTTTTAACTTTATTAAGACTAAACAATATATGGAATATTGCTTAATAAGACTTGACTATTTCTAGATTAATACCAGATTTATGCCTTAGAAATTGAACTCGAGGGAGACTGTATGATAAAGAAGAATAAGAAAAGAAATTCTCAACTAAAATACTATATGCAGTTCACTTGCTTCACTCCATTCATACCTTTTAAAAATGGAAAAACATGCAACTTATTTATCAGAAGCTTTCAATCAGCAGTGACTTCCAATCTTCCAGGATGATCTGCTCCATAATTTTCCCAGGCACGGAGGAGAGGCTCACTAGTCTGGAGTTCCCCAGATCTTCCTTTCTACTCTAATTATAAATAGGAGAGGTGTTTCCCTTTTTCCAGTTACCAGGGCTTTGCCTGACTGCTATGATTTTTCAAATACAATGGAGAGTGGCTTTGCAACAACCTCAGGCAGTTCCCTCAGGACCTTGGGATGCATGTCATCAGGCCCCACAGACTTGTGGCTATTCAGTTTCACCAAGTAGTCCCAAACCTGGAGGAGGAATTTGGCTCTCCCAATTCCCACTAGATGTTCACGAACTTGAGACACGTGGGAAACCTGACTGCCAGTGAAGACTGAGGCAAAAAACTCATTGAGTACCTCATTCTTCTCCATATCTGTTGTTACCAGTTCTTCTTTGTCATTTATTGGTCTCCTTGGCCTTTCTTTTCTGACATTGTATACTTACAGAATAGCTTCTTGTTATTTTTCACACCCCTCACTAAGTCCTGTTCCATCAGTGCTTTGACATTCTTGATCCCATTCCTACACATCTGAATGATATCCCTGTACTCTTCCCAGGTCACCTGTCTTCTGTTTCCACTGGCTGCACATTTCTTTCTTTCTTCTCAGTTTGAGGACGAGATCCTTGCTCATCCATATCAGTGTCTGCCCTACCTTGTTTGATTTCTCTCACACTGGGATGGAGAGCTTTGTGCTCCAAGTGATAGCCCTAGTCAGCTACTTTGTCCCTAAGGACAGTTTTTCAGGGCATCTCATTCACCAACTCCTTAGATGTCTGGAAGTTCACTCTTCCAAAGCTCAGGGTCCTGACTTTGCTTCTTGCCAAGACCATACTCCTTGAGATCACAAACTCAGCCAGGCCAGGGTTGCAACAGCCCAGGCTGCCTCCAAACTTAACCTCTCTAATGAGCTCATCATCTTAAACTATGAGCTTGAGCCAAATACCAGGTCATTGGTATTTGACTCATAAAGACTCAGAACATACTACAGATGTGAAAACAGAAAATACTTTCCAAGATAATTTAAACTATCAGCAAACATTGCTTCATATAATGACAGTTGAATTCTTAGCAGAGCAGTCTCTGGTGGCATAATTGCATGATGCCATAATAGTACAACCTGACCTTATAAAACTTATGTGATCAATGGGTTTATATAAAGTAAAATTTTTGTAAAGCTGAGTACTCACCATAAGTAAGGGTGAAACATAAATCTTAAGGATATATGCTTTTTCACCTTCATTTTCTTAATAAAAAAAAGGACAGCTTAAGGTAGAGTACCCTCAAGGTCTTTAAATTTTATATCTGAAGTAAACCATGAAGTTTACAATCTGTTCATTACTTAAGGGCTGTGACATTTTGTGGCTAGGTTAAGAGTTCGCTTGGTTCAAAACTAGGGTTCAGCACTACTGACTCACGGTTTTATCATGAATCATCCTTTCTAAAATGACCCATATGCTAGAACTGGAGCCCTGGATGACAAACTCAACTTATAGCTCTAAGACCATAAGGAAGAGTTCAGAAATATGAAAAGGAGATATGCATTTTAAACTGCAAAGGCAGTGTCTTGAAGTTCAACTTTTCAAAATCTAGGCTAACAATACTAGGTTTTTTAAATATAAAATCAATAGCTGATGTTTATATGTCCCTTCTTGATAGTTTCTTGTTTTCATTTTAGCACCAGTGTTCAGAGACAGCAAGGAACAAACATTTAGCTAAAGCAGCAAAGAAATGTAAAGATCTGCATTATAATCCTTTGCCACAGATTTTAAAATTCTAAGTCACAACCAACTCTGCCTACACTATGTTTGACTTCTACATTTTCATCTTTGTAGGTGTTTTCCATTTACTATTTTTAAACATTTCCATTAGCTTTGTTTAGAATTCTATCTAAACTTATAACGGATTTCATCGTTATTTCTCACACCCCTGAACTAGTAACAGTTCTGCTGAAAGTAAGAATCAATTTCATCTCACCTTTTTGCTAGCATTCTACAACCACCAGAATACATTTTGTTTCGATCAATAAGACTCTAAGCTATAGAGGTTTTCAGAAAGTGCTTTTGTGCTTTCTATACCCCACTAAGTGTTGCAGTAAATACACCTGTAGAATCAGCTCGAGAATAAATGCAGCTTTAAAAATGCTGACTGGTAAGTGTTGTAAGAGGACCATCTAGTGGTGACAACCACAATTCACACGCTCCTATTTTTAAGAAAAATGTACAGTTAATCTATGCAAGCCACTAGTCAACTTCTCAGTGTTTGGGTTTTTTACTTACAGATTTAACAGTTTCTTTAATTTAGATTTCAACTTTCTATGATGAGAATAAATGAGTTTGTTGTTTCTTCATCAGTTCCTGTTATGAGAACATCTGTCTCAATTCTTCCACATGTGAAAATTGCACATAGATCAAATCATTAATCTGAAGACACCAGCTAGAATGAAATTTAGAAATAAGGCTACATAATAGGTTTCTTTACTTCACAATACTCCCCACAGAGAAATCACTAATAGATTTTTTCTTAATACAAGAGTCAAAAAAATGAACAGTTCAGAAGTGACAGTCAAACATTTTATATTATACATCTCCATCAGATTTCAGCCAAAGAGATTTGTTATCAAATAGACCAAAATATTACAAGGGTCTAAGCTTGCTATAAACTAGCAGGGACAGAACAACAAAAACTTACACTGAAGAAAGCTGAATGAGAATACAATACACATCTAGCAGTGTTTGTTTCTGTATTTCGAACATGTGAAACAACTCCAGAGACATTAAAATTATTGAATCATAGAATAGTTTGGGTTGGAAGGGTTCTTTAAATGTCATCTAGTCCAAACCTCCCCCACAATGAGGAGGGACATCTTGTAGATCAGGTTGCTCAGACCCCATTCAATCTGACCTTAAGTGTTTTACCACCTTCATTGTAAATAATCTTCCTCCTTATATCTAATCTAAATTGTCCCTCTTGTCGGATGAAGCCTTTGCACTCAGTTTTCCTTTAGGCTCCCTTTAAGTATCTAAAGACCACATACAGGTCTCCCTGAATTCCTCTTCTTCTTCTCCAGGCTGAACAACTCCAACTCTCTCAGCCTGTCTTTGTAGGAGAGGTGCTCCAGCTCTCCGATCATCTTCATGGCCCTCCTCTGGACCTAACAGGTCCATGTCTTCTCTGTGATGAGGACTCCAGAACTGCAAGCAGCACTACAGGTGGGCTCTCACAAGGGAGACAATCACCTCCCTCACCTTGATCGTCACACAGCTTTTGATGCAGACCAGGGTACACTTGGCCTTCCAGGCTGTGAGTGCAAACTGTTGCCTCACATCCAGCTTTTCATCCATGAGAACACCCAAGTTCTTCTCATAGGATCATTCTCAGTGAGTTCATCTCCCCATTCATTTATCTGGGATTGCCCAGACACAGGTGCAGCACTTCGACTTGTTGAACTCTGTCAGGTTCCCATAAGCCCACTTCTCAAGCTTGTCCTGGTGCCTCTGGATGGCATCCCATCCTTCAGGTGTGTCAATCGCACCACACAGCTTGGTGTCATCTGCAAACTTGCTGAGGGTGCACTCAGTCCCACTGCCTAGATCATTGATGAAGACATTAAAGAGCACTGCTCCTGCTACTGATGCCCAAGGAGGACCACTTGTCATTCTATAGGATGGTGAAGGGTCTGGAGAGGAAGCCTTAAAAGGAGCAACGGAGGTCACTCAATTTGTTCAGCCTAGAGAAGAGGGAACTGAGAGGAGATATCATTGTGGTCTTCAACATCCTCCTGAGGGGAGGTAGAGGATCAGGTATTGATCTTTCACTCTTGTGACCAGTGACAGGACTTGAGGAAATGACAAGAAGGTGAGTCAGGTGAGGTTTAGGTTGGATGTCAAGAAAAAGTTTTTCACACAGAGAGTGGTTGAGCAGGCTCCCCAGGGAAGTGGTCACACCACCAAGCCTGTCTGTGTTCAAGAAGCACATGGTGTGATTCTTGGGGTGTCCTGCACAGGGTGATGAGTTGGACTGGATGATCCTGATGGGTCCCTTCAAACTCTGGATTTTCTGTGATTTTATTGTATTCTAGATGCAACCACAAAACTAATTCATCATCTAATGAACAGCCTACCCATCAAAACCATCCCTCCCCAATTTAAAGAGATGGATATTGTGGGAGAGTGTGTCAATGACTTTACAGAAGTCCAGATAGATGACATTCATAATCCTTACCTTATCCACTGATGTAGTCACTCCATAGCTCTCTACCACTAGGCCACTAGTTGATCTGCCAGGACTTGCCCTTAGTGAAGCCATGCTGACTGTCTAGAGTCACATCCCTGTTCTCCATGTGACTTAGCACAGTTTCTAGGAAGTTCTGTTCCATGACATTTCTAGCACAGAGGTGAGGCTGACAGGTCACTCCTTCGAGGAGGGGGTGGTCCTTTCCAGCCCTTTTAAAATGCATTCAGTGTTCTGGGGTTCCTCTCAGATAAGTCCCATAGACTTAGGTTCCTCAGGTGGTCACAAAACCAATCTTTCCTTGCAGTGGGAGAGACTTTTTTCCCCCACTACCCCCCAGAAGAGAGATTACAAGTGAAGACTGAAGCAAAAAAGTTGATGAGTTCCTCAGCCTTCCACTCATCCACTCTTACCAGTTTGCCAGTGTTGCTTCCTTTGACCTTCCCTTGGCCAATGCACCTGTAGAAACCCTTCTTGTTACTCTTTGCACCCCTCATCAAGTTCATCTCCAGCTGTACCTTGGCTTTTCTAACCCCATCCCTACTCAACCAGACAGCATCCCTATATTCCTCCCAGGTCACCTCTCCCTGTCTCCATTGGCTATGCATTTCCTTCTTGCCCTTTACTTTGACCAGCAAGTCTCAACTCAGACATGTCTATCTCTTGCCTTCCTTTCCCAGTTTCTCACATCTGGGGATCCTGAGCTCTTGCACTCTATGGAAGGCATCCTTGAAGATCTGCCATTTTCTGAGTCCTTGTCCCTGAGGGCAGTTTCACAAGGGGTCCAACTAACTCCTTGAAGAGTGGGAAGTTAGCTTGTCTAAAGTTCAATGTCCTGACTTTACTTTTCACCTGTCCTATACCCCTCAGTCAGCAGTCAGCACTGCAAACTCAATATTTTTGTTCTTTTGTCAGCGTTAAATCCTACGGCTGAGTAGAATGCACTGCTTTACCACTGAAGGTATAGGATTAAGAGCTCCATAAAAAGAAAAAAAAGCATAACCTTCAGGAAGAGAAATCTGAGCAAAGACTGAGCAGCTTCATAGATCAAGTTCTCTGTGTAAACTCCTACAGCATTCTTTGCTTACTCAGATGAAAAATCATGTTCCTGGGGGATTGACATTCACCCTCCTCCCCAACACTCCCACGGCATGCTTTCCCTGCACGCATGCTTTCCTCCTTCTGTTCAGCTGCCATTCTCCGGCATCTGCTTCAGTAGTTCTGTGAACATGACCTGTGAAGGGCCTCTTTCACCCTCACATTGTTTCAAACATGCTTGAGTATAGCAGTAAGACACGTATTAGTCACAATAGTAACAGATGGCAAGAAATGCAAAACCTCTCCTTTTATTTTCTTATTCTACTTCCAGACTGTGGTGCAGAAGGCAGACTGTTAGCAAAGCAAGCTCATTGCTGCAGGCTTATAGCACCACCAAGAATTAACCTCTACTGAAGGCAAGAGACACTGTTAGTAGATGCCTAAAAAGAATTCCAGAGAAGCCTATGGAAGGCTGATGGTAAAAAAAAAAAAAGTTTATTTATTTACAGACTCTCAGTGGCACACCAGACTATCTACCGAACACAGATACACATTGATAGCATGGCAGGCTAGACCAGGACAGGCATTTGTTTACTAAAATTAACAGCACTTGCTTTCCTTTCTGGTTCACTCTGGCTGGTTTTGTGAGGTAGAAATAAAACCACAATACTGTCCTTCATAAGCCTCAAGGACAAAACAAGATATTAAAGATGATGCTTAAAAAAAACCTGAAATAGATTCACTGCAAAAGGCTTGGGGCAAGATTAAAAGGATTTCCTTGATAAAAAATCTAATCAGATAGTCCAGGAAAGCCACATAAAAAAACATTCAGTCTAGGATACCTATCAAAAAAAAAAAAATTCCTTCATTTCCAAAAAATAACTTTCCCCAGTGTCCATTTTGACAATTTCTCTGATGCTTCAACACATGCCTTATTAGCCTCCTATCAGGTGACTGAATATTCACTATAATTTTCGTAGATTTTGGTCATAAACAGAAAGCATCTTGATCTTACAATATGAATATGTATTATTCATTACATAACATACACCCCTGCCTTCTTTGTTTATTTATGACTTGAGATCATTCTTTAACAGCAATAAACACACAAGGTAATCAGCACAACATGCTAACACAGAAGACTCAGAAAAGTTTACAGAACTTACCAGAGTTCCTTCTGCTGTTCTTGCTGCTTTGTCAGGATTGGCCCTCATTTTGACCATCCTAGGTCAAGTGTTTGGCTTGCTGAGTAGGTTCTAGGGTAAACATTACCTCCTGTCTCTCTAGCTTGCAAAGACACCTTCTAAATCAGATTACTTGCTTCCACCACAGCTCATGACACAGGTCTGGCACCAAGATTGAGCTGGTGGTCAGACATCTACTTAGACCTCCATGGTAAAAAAACGTGCACGTAAAAAATCCAGAGAATTTCTTCTGCAGAAATGCATAGTGGTACATGTTTACTTGTTTTATTCTTTCTGAACTGTTCCAGACACTCACAACACTTAGTTTATTATCCCCTATACATTTGTTACTGCAACTCCACTGCAGAATGTCAGAGAACATTATTCCCTCTTCTCAGATTTAGGAACCTCTGTATTGTCTTTCTGCTTTTAACAGGAATTTGCCCATACCATATACACTCACTTCTCAAGATACTCATAGCCCTTACACCTTCTCACCCACATGAGCTGACCATCTTCCCCAAGGTAGCTGTAAGAAATTACTAGCTGAAAATCTCTTCAATCAGTAAGGATTTTGGTCAGCCCAGGGACAAGCCTGAGTTTGAGTTAAGGCATTGTAGCATTATTACTGCAAGATTATTACAGACACAGAACTGAGGGACTGTCTACATACATTTGCCATATTGATGAAGGAGACTTTCTGCCTCAGAAAGTGACTTATCACACTGCCAACAGGTTAGTGACACTACTTTTGTTGATGACTGCCACCCCCCAGATATTTTTAGCCAATCTCTACTTCTGAAGAAAAGGAGATGTTATGCAAAACCAATCTCAGTGCTTCCAAATCAGAACACAAAAACAAGTTCACAAGTTCACAAGTTCAAAAAATACTGATATCTATTAAACTCATTCAAATCTACAAATACACCATAAATATTACTGTCTACTGTTCTGTTTTCCCAATCTAAGTTTAAGTAGCTTTTTAGAAATCTGCATTACATATCTTTCAAGACACTTGATACCTTAGGATCAGCAAAAGAAGATGTGAACTTTTTAACTTGCTCAGGATAAGCAAGCCCAGAAAAGTAAAACACAATCCAAGCACAGAAGAAAACAATTATTTTTAGACATTGAAGTACTTTACAAGGGAAGAGCCAGGAATTTTGTCACATTTTTTAAACTTGTAAACTCATATCCAGTTCAAAATGTGAGAAAACAACTATTCTGCATTTCATATTCTTCACTCATTTCAACTTGAGTTATTTTCAAGGTGCATCAGATAAAAAGTACCATGATGAATAGAAAGATGTTTTTCTCTAGACAACAGCATCATGCTGCCTTTCAAAATTCAGTTAAACAACTAATTATAAAGAATATACAAGAGCTTACCTTTTACACCACCAAATGGGCCATAAGTCATATTACAAGCAGTTCTCTGAAGATTGTGCTCGTACATCAGTTTAATCTGATACTGGTTCCCATGCTCCACATTCCCCTGAGTTCCTACAAAAAAACAAAGGATAAATATTTATTAATTTGATACACGCACTGTGGAAGAACTAAAGGAGTATCAGTGTCAACAATCTGAAGAAAATGTAACTTAATTTCTAGTGACTTTTGAGATACGTAGGCTCACACTGCTGCTTCCTGAAAAAAAAATCACCAAGATATAAAATTCCAAAAGTCAGAACCAGAAATAAAGCCTCATTATACTATACATGGTATAAAGACCTCACAAAAGGCTGAGATTTTATTACTTAAATGTATTTTTCATGTTGGGCACACCTCTAAGATCAGGAAAAAAGCTTTGATTCCCCCTGCTCAAAGGGGCATTCTTATGATTCTCTAGCTATTTGGTAAATATACTATATCCAACAACCAGCTTCAGTAGCAATAGTCTTTGTCTCAAATTAAGCTGTAGCTGGTCTTTAGCTCCAATTTGACAAAGCTGTGTTTAGGGCACACTCATCACTTGCCTTTACTTTGCCTGAAAATTGAATGCAGTGATCAGCAATGCGAAGATAAAAGACAAACATACGGTAACAAAAATAATTTTGTTATATGCAGATAGTCCAGGAAAGCCACATAAAAAGATATATGTCACAGAATATATGTCACATTCTCTGAAAAGGTCTGCATGAAATTTAACTTCCTGACTCCTTCAAGGAACTAACAGAAAATAAAAATCTTTCTAAAGAAACTGAAGTTCCTCTTTTGAGAATCAAGTTTTTCCTGAACCCCATGAAGAAAGTAAAGTTCATTACATAAAATAATACTTAAGAACTAATATTAGCAAAGGGAAAAAAGTAAACAAAATCCTTTGAGAACAGTCACATCGGTTGGGAAAAAGGTGTTTTGCACTAAATCCTGCCACAGCTTTAATTATACATATATTATTCCAACAACAACTTAAACAACATTCTATGAAAGATTTGTAGCTTAGGCTAACCTTTTAGGCAATTTCTCCAAACAAATCAAACACAGTTTTGACCTCTAAAGCAGGCCCACATTAGGGAAAAGACTGGAATAGACATGAGGGGAAAAGCCCTGCTGGGTAGTAACTAGATAATCATCAACACTTCAGGATAAACAAGTTAGAAAGCAGTCAGCCTCTGTATATTGATTGCAATACAATATCAAGGCCACACTTTAGTCAGCCCTGAAGGATGCTTTAATTTGTCCAAAGAAGCAGCATAGTGATTTTTATTACGAATAACAGATATGGTAGCATGTATAAAGCAAGTAAGATTCCATTTTATGAAAATGTCATTTGCCTTAAAAGCATAAAGAAGTAATGATAGTTATTTCTCAAAGGAGCTTGTTTGAGAGTACCCATTCAGATGACAGAAATTACCACTAAAGCAGGAATGCTTACAGATTAGTATGAAAAGTCTGTTAAAAGATAGCAGAAATTTACCTTTATTATTACTTAACTGCTTAAGCCATGTAGACCAAACAGCAAATTATAACTGCTAAAGACTTCTAGACTTAAGGCAAATTTTAAAATAAATTGTTTTAATAAAAATTGTACTGGTAGGCTATAATCCTAAGGCATAAACACTATTGCAGCAAGAGAAAGCACTAAACTGCAGCACATCTCCAAGAATCCCTCCTCAGCAAAGACCAATTTCACAGGTGTCTCCAGATAGGCAAAGAAAGTACATTTTTGTAACCTGACTACAAGGCTGTAAATAGGAAACAAGCTGCTCCTACAAGAAAACCATGCTCTTGTAATGAAAGGAATCACAGAGTGTGTCCCTGCATGGAGAAAATGAACAACACCATGCTGTCTATTGAATTTTGAAGATGGGTGTACCATTAATAGAAATCTGTGCTTTGCTCTGAGCATACAGAAGAAAAAAAATCAAAGTACAGAACATGTATTTCATTACTAGGCTCTTCACATACAGAGAGAACACATCATATAGAATTTCCAGCCAAAGGCAGTCGAAGAAAGAGGATTTAAGACAAAACACAGTGGTTTCACCTTCTTACCAGTATTAACCTTCTGTCTTCTCATGGGCTACCTTACCAATATTCTGGCTTTCTAAAAAATTATCTGGACTTCTGAGTTCAGAAAGAATCATAATTGTTTCTTTTTAAAGAGCTAAGTAGGTTGGCATTATCAAACCATCTGTTCATTAGCACGTTGAACCGTAACACCAATTCATAAAAACATAATAAGAACTAGTTGCTCACAATCACTACTAACCACAGACCATCACACACATCTCAGCATCTCAGGCATGGAGTAGATCAGCAAACCTCTGCTAAACCTAATTACTAATATCTCCTCTTCATAGGTGGGCTTGAGTGAAAGAACATGACTGCAGATCTTCAGTGATGATGAGCAAACATTGTATATACCAAGTTTAAGATTAACCTAATCTAAACTTTAGAATACACTTAAAAACAGTGGAAAGCTTGGATCTGTAAACTAACCTGAAACAGCATACACACAGAGTTTTCGGCAATGCAACACAGCTAGATGAAGTCCTTCAGTACCACTGTAAAGAAGGGTATAAAAACACTATTTTTAGATAAATTCAAATAGAATTCATACAGGATAAAAGTCAAGAAACATGCTAAAATTGCTCTCATGTGTAGGCCAAATGCAAAGGTTTGGGTGTTAGATGCTAGTATAAAAACTCAGAAGTACATCCAAAATTCATGCTGAAGTGCTTGAAGTTAATTTCAAAATCAAAATGAATCCTTTAAGAACATATTTTAAGATGCAAATATGAAGAGCAACTCAACTATGTTCCCAGTTAAGTTTGCAGTTTAGTTTGAAAGTCATTTGAAAGAAGGTGCTGTTAATCCTTCATGGAGAGACAATATGCAGATCAACCCTCCAAACAAGAATTATTCAGCAACATCAGACAATACTTTTTTTTAAATCCACTTTTGTAGTAGATGCATGGAACCTCCAAACCTTCACATTCCTCTTCCTCCAAACACAAATAGTATTTCTAGCAAAGTACTTGAAATGTTTTAGCTTATTTCACAGAGTAAGACATTATCATTCCTGCAAAGAGTCACTCCATGAGTACTTGACTCTTTGATCTCAGAGCACGAATCTTCTCCGTGGTTAGTTCAGGTTTTACTTTCATTTTTTAAATAAAGTTCATGCTACAGTATTAGAAGTTCATTTCAAAATTAAAATGAATCCTTCAAGAACCAATTTCTAGAATAAAGTTCTCTTAAGCAGATTCTCTTACAGCCAATTAACTATAAAGTGTTTTCCTTAGAGTCACAGTACCTCTCCTATATCTGGTCACTTGTTTCCACTAAATTCATTGGAATTAAGGATCTTCTATCCTCTATCAAACAGGAAACAATTGGCCAGTATTACATCCTAGACCATAACAAGTTAGTCAAGTATTCTTAACACCTTAAAAGATAACTTTAAATGTTAAGTTTTTCCTGTTCTACATACTTCTAAAAATTGCATAACTATCTGGGAGATTATCCTCTATATACCTATATACCTTAAGTAAAAATCTCTCATATGAAGATGATTCAAGAAGCAGATCAAATGCATACTATAGGATTCATAGATGTGATTAGTAGTTTCCATCTAGAAACTGAAAACTCACCCTCCAAAACAAAGGAAGAAAATCACATCTAATATTTAAATAAACAGCACCGTAGCCTGCCATTTACTTACGAAACAAACTTTCCCACTTCCACCTGCAATATTGGTTCTCGCAGCTGCACTTCCAAGAGCAAGTCTTCAGGCTGTACTTCATCTCCAGGTTTCACAGGATGTGGATTAAAGATTCTGAGATATCCATTATAACTGCCCACAATAACTTTATCTAAAAAACAAATAAACAAAAACAACACATAGGATACTACACAATACAATAGCATGCACATGTGGAATTCAATTTGCTGCAGAGTGCTTCAAATAATACCATAAATAAAAAGACAGAATAGTAACATGATTCAATTATTGTTCATTATGCTCTGTCTTCTAGTTTAACTTTAGCAATTACATTTGCAATTTCCACATTCAATACATGAATATCTGTCAGCACCAGTGATGGCAGCAATAAAGTGTTTATGGGTAAGAATCAGGGAAAAGCCAATGAAGCAGATGTCATGATTGGAGTCTGTTACAGACCACCCAACAAGGACAAAGAGGCAACAAAATATTCTACAAACAGCTTGAAGAAGTCTCACAATCACCAGCCCTTGCTCTCATGGAGGACTTCAAGTTACCAGATGTCTGCTGAGAATATAACACAGCAGAGAGGAACTGTCTAGGAGATTTCTGGACTGTATGAAAGATAATTGCCTTACACAACTGGTGAAGGAGCCAGCTAGGGAAGGTGCCCCACTGGATTTGCTGTTTGTGAACAGAGAAGGATTTATAGGTGATGTGATGGTTGGAGGCTGTAGTGAGCACAGTGATCACAAATTAGTTTCAGTTCTTAGAGAAGGAAGGAGGGGGAACAGCAGACCTGCTATCATAGACTTCCTGAGGGCAGATTTTCACCCATTTAGGAGATTGGTGGACAGAGTCCCTTGGAAGGCAGTCCTGAAGGGCAAAGGGGCCCAGGAAGGCTGAACATTTTTAACAAAGGAAGTCTTAAAATGTACAGGACCAGGCCATCCCCACGTGCCAAAAGACAAGTTTGCAGGGAAGAACACCATCCTGGCTGCACAAGCTTTGGCTGGAACTCAGGAAAAAGAGAAAATATGACCTTTGGAAGAAGGGGGAGCTGAATCAGGGGGGCTGCATCAGCTGAATCATAAGGTTATGCAGGAAGAAAATTACAAGGGCCAAAATCCAACTAGAACTTAATCTAGCTACTGCCATAAAAGACTAAAAATGTTTCTATCAATATATCAGCAACCAAAGGATGGCCAAGGAGAATCTCTATTTTTTATTGGATATAGGGGGAAATATAGTGACAAAGGATGAGGAAAAGGCTGAGGTACTTAGTACTGCCTTTGCCTAAGTCTTCAATAGAGCAACAGTAGTTCTCTGGGTACCCAGCCCCTGAGCTGGAAGACAGGGACAGGGAGCAGAATGAGGCCCCCATAGTGCAAGGAGATGTGATCAGCTACATCACTTAGACACAAACACAAGTCTATGGGGCCAGGTGGGATCCACCCAGGAACACTGAGTGTGGAAGTGTTCACCAAGCCACTCTCCATCATTTATCATCAGTTATACCAAGGGGCTCCCAGATGACTGGAAGCTAGCAAATGTCATGCCCATGTACACAAAGGGTCAGAAGGGGGATCCAGGGAACTACAGGCCAGTCAGCCTGACCTCAGTACCAAGGAAAGCCATGGAGCATATCATCTTTAGTGCCATCACACAGCTTGATGGGAAAACCAGGAGATCAAACCCAGCCAGCAGGGGTTTATAATGTGCAGGTTCTGTTTGACCAACCTGATCTCCTTCTAGGACAAGATGACTATCTTAATGGAAAAGGGACAGATTGTGGATGTTGTTTACCTCAACTTAAGTAAACCTTCGATAGCATTTCCCGCAGCATTCTCCTGGAGAAACTGGATAGTCACAGCTTAAACAGGTATATTGCTTACTGGGTAGAAAAATGGCTGGGTGGCTGAGCCCAGAGAGTGGTAGTGAACTGAGTTACATGCAGCTGGTGACCAGTCACGAGTGACATTCCCCAGGGCTCAGTACTGGGGCCAGTCCTGTTTATTACCTTTATCAACAACCTGGAGGAGGGGATCAAGTGCACCCTCAGGAGGCTGCTGATGACACCAGGCTGGGTGGGAGGGTTATCTGCTGGAGGGTAGGATGGCTCTATGGCAGAATCTGAACAGGCGGGAACAATGGGCTGAGGCCAATTGTATGAGGTACAACAAGGCCAAGTGTCAGTCATTCCCCTCAGTTGCAACAACCTCACACAACACAGCAGGCATGGGGAAGAGTGGCTGGAATGGCTACCCAACAGAAAAGTACCCAGGGTGATGGTTGACAGCAGCTGGAGCATGAACCAGCATGTGCCCAGGTGGCCAAGAAGGCCAATGGTATCCTGGCTTCTACTAGAAAGTGTGTGGCTAGAGAAGTATTGCCCCGCAGTATTCAGCACTGGTGAGGTTGCACCTCAAATACTGTATTCAGTTTGGGGTCCCTCACTACAGGAAAGCCATGGAAGTGGTGGAGCATGGCCAGAGAAGGGCAACAAAGCCAGTGAAGGGCTTAGAGGTGAACCAGGGGCTGTAAAACTTAGATGGAATATTAAGAAAAATTTTACCAAAAGGGTTGTGAAGCATTGGAAGAGACTGCCAAGGGAAGTGGCTGAATCAGCACCCCTGGTGGTATTTAAAAGATGTGTAGACATAGTGCTCAAGGACATGGTTTAGTAACAAACACAGAGGTTTGTTAGACTCAATGATCTTAAAGGTCTTTTTTGACCCAAATGACTCTTATGAATTTCTACTGAAAAAGGTTGTACACCAAATCAATAACAACTCAACTTTATTCAAATTATCCTGAAAAGGGAGAACCTTACATTAAAATAGTTTTAGAAGAGTACGGCAGCAAGGAAGTCAAACTCAAGTACCTCTACCAGGCAAAAATAAAGTTCCAAGGTGAGCATGATATCATAGAGACACCAAGAATTTATTCATTTTAAAAAATACACACACAAAAACTCTCCCTGACAGAAAGATTATTTCACATTATTAATGACTACACAGAAACACAGGGTTTACTCAAGCAGAATCACTTACTTCAATTTTTTCACTTATTTTCCAGATCAAAAGGGTTGTTTATTTGTTTTTCTAAATTCTTAACTTTTTAGTTCTCACCTTCCTTTTTTCTCCCCCTAGGTTTTTAGAAGTCACAATGTGTTTGCTCCCATGACTAAATGAAAATTCTTTACTTTAAAAATATCTGCCATTGGGAGAATAAGACATGAGAGAAGTTACTAGTGAACACAAGCAAGAATTAACATATTTAGCAGCATACAAATATAAAAAGATAGAGAGCACTGAATTTGTCTTCTTACAAGGACACATTAAAGATAGCAGACCTAAAACTAACTAGCCAACTAGCCTGGCTAACAAGCTTTCAGCATGCATTGGTCAAAGCAAACCTACAGCTGTGTGGCTTAAAAGCCAGCAATTTTAAGTCTGAATTTACCTTGTCCACTGCCACTATTATCAACATCAGCAACACACAGACAGCCTTGGTCAAATTCTTCCTTTTCTCCAAGTATGGTGGACCACCAGTCTCTAGCTTTAAACAAGGACATTCTTCTTTACTGAAAAGAAAAAAAAATTGTTAAAGTTTATACTAATACATGCAATTGTTTATACAAACAACTTTTTCAATAAATGTTAATTTCAGGTGTCTGGAGTTTCTGGTTATACAGTTCTGAAAACAACCTCAGGAATATTACAGTCAGATGAATTAGATGTGATAGACACTGCTAGTTATATAAAGAAAATGCAACACAATAACAGACTTTTAAAAACGGTTAAATGCTGAGTGTCTTCTGTTACAAGCACTAAGTAATAAAAAGTTTTTAAAGTCACAGAACTGAGTTCTCTTTTTTCACCAAGGAGTAGCAACAAAAAAAAAAAAAAAGAAAAAAGATTCTGATGCAAGTCTTCTGCAAGAGAAATTATTTTTAGACAAGTAAATGGAGACATAAACTGACGACATCAAAACTTCCACCGCATAATCGCCTTGAAGATGCTCCAGTGACACGACTAAAGAACTCGGTCATACAGGGCACAAATCAGCTTTTCTGTTCCCTACCTGATGTTATTTTAAGAAGGGGGGAGGGAAGGAGCGAGGAGACTAATCCCTTTGCGGGCAGCTTGACAATAACATTATCCTAGCTCAAAACTCACGGCTCCGTGCCTATGGACCCGGACACAGTCGATCCCACAGCCCGCACAGGAGGCGAGGGGCTGCCACTCACCGGCAGCTCCAGCGGGACGAAGGAAAAAAGACAGGAACAAACGCAGACTGCATGCCCGCGCCTTTCCTCTTTCAAGGAAACCAAGTCCGACAAACAAAACCCCGTATTTTCCACCTTTTTCACTGTCGCTATGCCCGCTAGGCAACCTGTTGCCGCCGAGTGCGGGCTGGCACAGCACAGCCCTCCACACACACCCCCTCACTCCCTGCTGCCCTCACAGAGTCCCTGAGCAGCACACACAGCACCCACACCGAGCCTGGGACACGGACACGGACACACACAGATACAGACACACATCCCCGTGCAGCCGGAGAAAAGAGACGGAGCCCGACGGGGGCTTACTTGGGCGGGAGGCGACAGCTCCCTGGCAGGGCGCAGTCCGAGCCGGCCCGGGGCGGCAGCCCCGCTTCCTCACAGGAGCTCCTCGCTCAGTCGCGGCCCGAAGCAAGGTACAGAGCAGCAGGGCTACAGGCGCATTCCCACCACCGTCGCCGCCATCTCCAGCATCCTCCGCTCCCCACCGCTGGCACCAACCGCTCACCGCCCCACGCCCCGCCCAGGGGAGAGCTTGGGAAATGTAGTTTGGGAAGCGGCGCCATGGGCCGTTGGGCTCTCCCACTTAGTCCTGTAGTTGGGGGGAAGAGCAAGGAAGAGAAATATTTATTTTGTATTTTCTGAGAGGAGAAAAAAAAAAAACAACTCTAAGCATTCAGCGGCTTGTTCTCTTTTTTCTTCAAACCCTTTACAGAAACCTCTTGCTCTCGAGGCGCCCAGCTCCACCCGTGCATCCAGCCTTTCCCTCCCCCTTTCCCCTGTGGCGTGGTACGGCCGGCGAGGGGCCAGGACGGTCGGGCGCGTGCGGCGCCGTCGTTGCCGACCCGGCGGTCGGTCAGGGGGGACTCATCGGGATCCCGCTCCTTCGCCCACACCGAGGGGCGCAGCCGCGCTTCCCCGCAGCGGCTCCCGGCGCCCCGGGAACTACTATCATGGACAGGACCGCCGTGGCCAAGATGGGAGCGGTGGCGAGCGCCAGCGTGTGCGCGCTGGTGGGCGGGGTGGTGCTGGCGCAGTACATCTTCACCATGAAGAAGAAGACGGGTAAGAAGACCAAGATCATCGAGATGGTACGTGGTAAGAGGCCGAGAGCCCCTCGGCCCCCGCACGCACGCCCTTCTCCTGTCCTTCCTCTCCTGCGGCCGGCGGCTCCCCACGGCCGCTCCCGCGGAGCCAGGCGGGTATCCCGAGGGGATAACTGGAGGGGCAGAGGGGGGACCTTGAGCTCAGTTTGGGATTTCTGTAAGGACAGGCGCTGGAGGTTGTCCTTCCAGCTCAGCTGTTCCTTCCAGCTCAGCGTGACCTACTAGCACGGAAAAGGTGCGTGTGGAAAGGGTCTGTGCCGTCCTGCCCTGCCCTGTCCGGCCCGTATATACTTGTAGGATACATACGTACCCGTGGGTCTTGGTGGTAATTTACAAGCCTGCTCGCAATTAGTTTAAAAGAAAACTGGACACGCACACAACACGTGTTCAACCATCTGTTGAAACTGGGAAGCACAGTCTGTTCACGGCTACTATAAAAGGAAGATGGAGCTCGCTCTCTCTAGCTGCCCTTGTTAGACTTGTTGTTTAGGAAATTATTTAAATATCTGCTTGTTAATAATTGGGTCGTAGAAGATCTTAGTTTGGACAACGGGATGATTATGTGGAAGTCCTTCAAATTTTGTGATTTGGACACCGCCGTACCGAAGAACTGAACTGAAATCGTCAAGGCACTTGATGTTAGCTATTGGGTGTTTTGTGATCTCCCCTGCAGAATTTTACTGAAAGCTCTGATGAATTTTTATAATTACACGTGGAAACAGATTTTAGAAAGAGCTAGGATTCTGTATGTAAATTGTGAGCTGCCTAAGTGCTCGCTTGGCCGCACATTGCCATGCTTGCCAGTGGAATTCATGCAGGGCAGTTTGTGATAACGTGGGTCCAAAGAAGAATTCTACTTGGAGTTTTTGATAATTGTAGAGGCATCACTTACTGTTGAAAAAAATACTGTTTCTAGTCATCAATCATGTCATCTGACAATTTGGAGGGGAATGACTTGGTTTTTAGTTTCTCCAAGCACAGTTCCAACGGCTTGTGGGAGAGCAGAAAGTTTGGATTGCCACTTTAGCAAACATCCTTAATTCTAAAGATGCAGGTCTTCTTTCTTAAGTACTATTTTTAGTGGACACATGTATTCAGGCTGTGCAATTTCTTTGAAATAAGTGAAATAGTTATGTAAACTTCATACCAAGGAGTTGGGTTTGTCAAGTATGGGCAAAAATGTGTACATGCGTTTTATTTGAATATGCTGCATTCTGAAGAACTTTCTTTTATCCACCAATGCAGATTTGATTCAATGTTTGTCTTTTACAAGACACTGTATCAGTTTTATTTTACGACAAGGGGGACCTTTCTTGAGCTGTGGAGGAGAAAATTCTGTTTCCGGTCTGTAACTTAGTGTAATTTACGATGGTGCTAAGAAACAATACTGCCTTATTGAAATGTATTTTCTTCCAATAGCAGGCTGGTCTTCTGTGTCAGATTAAAATTTTGGGCTCATTCTTGTATTTTCAGCAGATTTTTTGGTTCAAATTTTCTTTGGGAGGCATTTACACTGTAGTTTTATATCCACATTAGACTCAGAATTACCTTGATGTATAACTTTTATTAAAAGCAGGGAGCAGGCCTATTACATCTTAGTTATGTGAATGGAATATTATTTCCTTATAATTAACTACAGCAATTTTTTTTTCTTAGTCAAAATAAAGTTAGATGAATATAAAACCCAAGTATAAGTAAAAAACAAATACAGCTTTAAGTGCTAAAAAGACAGGAACTTTTACAAATCAAAGAGAACATCTATAAGAGAAGTTAATATCAAGGATTATGATGCCAAGAAGAAATGTTGTGAAGAAAAGTGGAAAGGATTCTCAAGCATTGTGGGAAAGAGTAACCCTCTTTCCTTGCTGAATAATGAAATCAAGTGATTCTTAAATATCTAGCTCACATTTCAGTAGATTAATTCCTTAAGCACACCAATTAGCCTGAGAGACAAATTTAAGCTTAATGGAGACATCTTAAAATTGCTTCATCATATTTGATAAAAAAGGCTTAAACTTATAATTAAAATGTGTCTTCACCCACAGTGTGTAGTTTGCAAACAGGGAGTTTCCCTTAGGCACTCATGAATATAGACAGAGTTACTTCAGCTCCACTTCTGAAGTAACAGAGGCATTAATAGTAATGGTCACATGAAGTTTCACTCTGTGTGGTAAGAAACAACCATCTCTCCAAGCCTTGTTGCATAGCCACGTTGCCAATTTTGTGAAACTGTACAAGTGTTTACACAGTCAGGTGAAAGCAAAAGTTAGCTACAAGGTTGCTTACTGTAATTTAAAGAGATTGTTAACAATTAATTAGATTTTCAGAGTAACTTTCTAGAAAATGTTTCCAGGCTATTTTAGAAAGAGATGAAACCTTACAGCAGTATTCAGTCTTTTGGATTTTTCAAGCCACAGACAAGTTTGCAATTAAGTTGTGTATTCCTATAAAGCAAATAGTTGTATTGCCAATAGACTTCAATTTTTGATTGAATACTTTTTGCTGAGCTTTTGATCAGCTCGGCAGAAAACTGGTGTTCACAAACTAGAGTGAAAAACATTGCCTAAATATTTCAGAAATGTTCACATGTAAGCAGTAGCCCAAATTAATTAAGATGTGCACTTAACATAAGAAAAAACTTCTTCAAGGAGTAACAGTATATTTTGTTGTCTGTTTCATAAATAAATTTGTTAAAATCTTGGGGGTTTTTTCAGCAGCTTGTTCCTCACTCTTTGGTTTTGGAGCTTTTAATTTTATTTTTTTTTTCTGTTAGAATAAGAAACGCAATAGAGCTTGTTGAAAACAGAATAGGGGAGAGTACCTTAAACTGAGACTTCCTCTCTCAGGTTTGTTTCCCAGAAAACTGGACAAATGTGTAGTTACATTTGTCCATTTCTCCAATCTGCCCCTGAAGTGAGAGGTGTAATTACATGAAAAAGAGACTTTGGATCAAAGTTCAGCAACAACAAATTAAACTCAGCTTTAAAGCAGAGTCTCAGTTTACAGGAAACATTTCACCCACTCAACTGTCTCTGGACAGTGCACTTTTTATTGTGTTAAAGGGAAGAAATACGTGGATATTTGCAGTAGTAGTGTTTACCTGGAGGGAAATAAGGAAATTAATAAGAAGCAAGGTAACTGCTATCTATCTACTTGCTTAAGAAATAAAGGAACATATTCTGTGAGTATAACTGTTAGAGGCATTGGGAGGTGTATTTTTAAATTATTATTATTTTCTTTTACCTGGCAGTCTCTGGTGAGACTGTTCTTGTTTCATAGGGCATAAGAGCATTTGTGCCAGAGATGAAGATACAACTGGCAGCAGTCACACACCACTTCTTTATTCTTGTCTTGTTGCTGGTAACTAGTTGTTATAGTAACTGTGACGTTACTCTGGCAGGTTGACCTCCCAGCAGAGTAAAAAGCAGAGGAGTGTGTAATGTGTAGCGTACATATTCAGGAGTCTAAGTGGTTGGTATTTGCAACTGCTTCATGTGCTTATGCCTATACTGAAGAGCTGAAGAAGGGTTTGAGTCTGAGTAAACTGGAATCACTAAAAGGGGAATGGAAGGAAGATGGACTCCCTCTAATGAAGCCTTTGCAGGACACTGTCACTATCTGGATGTGCTCAAGAGCCATGCAGTGATATGATCTATTTGGGAATAATATTGTTCAAAAAGAATGGTGCTGTGATATATATGAAGTAGTGAAAGAACTCCTGAGACCTAATACCATTCTACCTATCAACATGTGACTGAGAGCCCTTACATTACTAGAGTATTAGAATAATTTTTAGATTATTGTTAACATTTTAAAACCAAGTTAAAGTTGACATGAGTACTGGAGATGCTATATAACCATTCCTATAAACCTTGGGTTTTGTTTAGACTGTATTCCTCAATAGAAAAATCAACTGGCAGTGGTAGACACCAATTACTAAAACAAGGTTGTTTTGCCTACACGCTGTTTGCAGAGATAATCATAATATATATTATCTAGATAATACATGATACCATGCTGCCTAATGTCAGCCTCTGTGCATCATATTAGTCACCTAACATGTGGCTTGTAAAGCAAGTTTTCACAGGGCAGGAAAAACTCTAAGGACATTGCATGTTGATACAACTTGGGTACTAGTAGCAGGTTTCATTCTCACTGTAATATAATCCAGTTGGAAATTTAGGAAATTCGTATCCCAGGAGAATGAAAATTGACTGAATTCAATTGTTTTCTCCTCTCATTGTCAAAAATATGTACATATTAATATTTTACTTCATTTAGTATAGTAAACTGATCCTACAATGCAGCCATCTGTTTCAGAAGTAGGTTTTAATTTTCTGAAATTGCTCTTGTCTATGTTGGGTTTTTTTTAATTCAGTAGGTCTTGAAACCTACATTCTTACAAGGGATGGGTATGGGAAGATTAATTAAATCTATAATTCTGCATTAGTTTCTTTAGAAATCATTTATGCAAATTATAACAGTTATCAAAAACATAGTGATGATCTGTACATGAAAACTGAGTTCCAAGTAGTCCGTGTAGACATTTCAGGATACAATATAGATTGTAGGTTTAGACTCAGAAGAGCTTTTTTTGCTGCTTTCTTTTATCTTTTGTATAAAGTCTTTCTCCAAGACAGAAAAGCAATCTTTCAATTACTCATTCTCCTCTGAAATACATTTACCTTTTAATAAATGCTTGCTATGTGTTAAGTCATATTTTTTCTCCTGTTTGTGATAACTCGTTTTTACCAGTTGACCTATGGCATCTGTTCTATTAAACTTTTACAGCTTAAATACTGTAAGTCTTAAACATGTTTACCTTTAACTGTCAAACAATATAAGCAGTAATAAGGGATTTTTTAGTTTTTAGCCCGAATACGCATATCATCACAAATCTGTTCATATTATGAACTAAAGTTACGTAGCATTCCAGTCATACTTTCAGTCTTGAGTTAACAAGAACTACCAGCTTTTATAGAAACTATCTGAACTGATTAACATAAGAGACCTAGGGTATGGATCCATGCATTTATAAGGAGGCGAATAGTAGCGGTGAATTCAATAGTAGTGTACCTGTAAATTTAAAAACATCGCAATTTGTGTAAGTCTGGATTGGAAACTTGCAAAATGCCTGAACTTTTCAACTCCTTTCTTTAAAAGAAACCAAACAAACAAACAAAAAACCACAAAAAAAGCCCCACCACAGCTGCCTTTTACCTTGTATTTTCACTGGCATGAATTACATCATACAGGCAAAATACATATTCATTTCTGTGTTGGCTAGTTCAAGCCATCAGCCACCACTCTTCCCTCCATGTGTGCATACACAAATGTATTTTTTGCAAGTGAAATACAGTGTACACTTCACCTCCTGCAAAGGGTTATTACTGGAGAGAGGAAAAATACTAGAAGAGAAGCAGACTTAGCTTTTGTTGGCGTATTTTGGTGCGTTTGTCAGAGAGTAATTAATTTATTTTCACGGCGGCAGGTCGGGCTGGTCGAGCTGCAGCAGACGGCTCGGAGCAGCAGGTGGCGCTGGCCGGAGCCGTGTGTGAGGCGGTGGCCGCTGCTGTGGAAGGAGCCTGGCCCTGCAGGGAGTCCTGGCCCTCAGCGCGGCCTTTTCCCGGCCACTGCCTCGCCCGCTCAGGCGCGTTCAGCCGGACTGCTCTCGCAGCACCGGGAGGAACCTGTCCCTGCAGGGAATCCTGGCCCTCAGTGGGGCCTTTTCCCGGCCACTGCCCGCTGCGCTCAGACCCGTTCAGCCGGACTGCTCCCGCTGCACCGGGCCCACAGCAGCGGCCACCTCTCTGCTGCCGGCCAGTGCTCAGCGCCGAAATCAGGCTAAGCACAGCTGAGAGGCAGGAACACCTCACAGCTATTCTTCCTGGCTTCCTTTCCTAACCACAGCACAGGAATAGAAGGCCAGATAAAACTGGGCAAGAGAGTCGTTTATATTGTCATGGAGGGTGTGTGAAACAAAAGCGAGGGTGTGAAGTCTAACTGGCCTCCTTGCAGTCACTGTGCAGCAGTCGATCTGCAGGAACTGCTTCTTCCTGGGGCACAGTCTTCATACAGCTCTTATCTTGACCAGTTGCTGGATGTCAGTCTCTTTCTCCCATCCAAAAGTCATCAATCACCAAGGGTCAGCTGCTGTAAAACATCAGAGAACTTATGACTTCAGTAAGCAACGTTTTAGTTCAGTGGCTATCATGCAGCAGCTTGACAGGCAATGTGCCATTAGATTGGAATCTGGGGCTGTTTGTTAGTCAACTTTTTAATAGGTTATTTATGGGGAGCTTCTGATGGTTCAAGAAAAAAAAAATCAGTGTCCATTAAAAGTCCACAGAATTTTTTAAATTTGCCTAATCAAGAATGCTTTGTATAAAAGCCAAAAAAAAAAGAGAAGGCATTTTTCAGCACACAGGTCACAAAAGACAGCATGTTTAAATACTAAAAGTAACTATAATATTTTTATTCACTAATAGCTCAAAATAATAGAGAATTGCACTGACTTACCTCAGAAGATAATTACAAAAATAATTTTAAACAACATTTCTCTAAATTATAGCAATAATACCTATTGCTGGAAGGAAATGTGGCTCCTACTTTCATATATCTCAATATTTTAAAAAATAATTATTTATTTAATTTATTTTATTTTATTTTGAAAGGGCTGGGGTAAAGCCCAGACTTGGATAATTAAGTGTCTGAATACAGACTTTCAGACTTCCTGAGCTGAGTTTGCCACCAAAAAAATTCCTGTTCAAATGTGCTTGCTCTTACTTGTTTCCCACTCATTAACTGTCATTTCCTTCCTGCACTCCTTTATAAAGATTTGTTTGTCTGCTCTGCAAATTGGATCACTGAAATAATCCTAGTTTAATTGTGGTTTAGGTTTTTTTTTTACCTAAGAGTTAAAATGACAGAATCAATACCACTGAAATGTTCCATTAATCTTGTTCCCTTAAAGCTTTCCCTCTTTGTCAGAAACTTACTAGTTATCAGACCAAAAATGTGATTTTTTCACTCAGCAGCTATTATGGCAACACTTACTATTATCAGCTGCATGTGCCTTTGCAGTGAGTATCACTGATGGGTAAGCCTCAGTTTGGTCTGCACATTGCCATGGAAAAATGATACATGAAACTGAAGGGTAGGAATTAGCACAGAGCAGTAGCACTCTCGGTACTTTGGCAATAGCAGGGTGCAAAGAACAGTAGTGGCAGTATTGGTTTTGAACACTTCCAGAAGGCAAGTGCACAGAGATACAAGAAATATGGCATCCAGCATCTTTGAATGGATCCAGCAGTGAGAAACACCCATAAAACAAGGAGATGTGGAGTCAAAACAATCCTTCATGCCTCAAGTCGTGATGCTTCTGCCTGTTAGCTTTAAAAGGAGTGTTTGGTAGTTGTATTTCATCTTTTGATTTAATGGAATTTTTTTTCAATAACTTTAAAAAAGAGTTCGTAATCAAAGAGAACATAACAGTTAAAAACTTCATTAGTCTCAATGTGTACTTTAATTGGAATATTACATTAGCACTTAATTCTTCCATGCAGTGTCTGGTAATGGATTGTAGATTAAACTTTGTCCTGCTGACTTTGCTTTCAAACTGAGTCCCACAACTCCACTATTCAAGGGTCAGAGTTTATTTGATCTAGATACAGGATTCTTAGGCTTAGTGAAAAAAAATCTAAGCTGATTTTTTTTTTTCTTAGAAGCAGATAAGAGAAAAAGAGTATCAGCAGCAACTGCTTCAGTCCAAGCCTTGGCCTTAATGCAAATTCCATTCTAGTTAGTGTTACATGGGAAGCTTCTAGGGAAACAGGCATTTGTTTAAGTTCTCTCAATGCATGTCCATGTAGATATATACAGGATATTTAATTATAAAAGGTATACATGTGAATGTACAGTTTGGGGGGAAAATAGTATGTCTCATCAAAATGACCTTATTATGTAAGGTGAGCTTTTGCATACCTGATAGCTAATTAAGAATCAATGATTTGTAAATGTACCACACTATATTTACATACTGCCAGTAATTAGAATTCTATGCTGTTTGCCTAGGTATTTTGAAAAGGATTACTTGTACCAGCAGCCTCACCTGTAAGCGTTCTTTAAGAAAGCATTAGATTCATTCTGTGTAATGTAGGGAAATGGATCTTTGGGACGGGCAGACTCCAACATACTCCATAGCAGTATTAAAGGAAAATGAGAGTACCACTCAAATAAAAAAAAAATCTTTTTTTTCAAAAATTATTATCTGTGTTCTCAGAAGAAGAACTGGCAAGAAAAAGGAAGGATGGAGTTAAAACTAGGGCCTTTTCCAGTTCTAGTTTATTCCATGTAAGGTAGAGAAACCAGAACTGGTTTTGGTATTTAAGCTCCAAGTTCATAATGGATTTATAAAGATTTTATCCAGAAAGCTCTGGTAAGAATAGTGAAATGTATGTATGAAGGCCAAGAAAAAATCCTCCATATTCTTCTACCAAGCAATGAAAGGGTGTTACAGCCTTGAATTCTTCTTTCAATCCTGGTGCTTTAGAAGCTATTTTTAAAAATTAAGTGTAATGTGATATATTGTATTGATCTGAACTTGCTTACATTTAGAATATTTTTATATTCTTTTTTTTCACAAGGGCAGGAGAGAAGCAATGATGATTAAAAAACCCATCAGTTTAAATTTGGCTATGTAGTTGTGGTATTTCCAAGATTATCATTAGAAATGTCTGAAGATCTCTTCATCATTTCCAGATACTTACTGATAACTAAATAGTACATACCTTTTATTTTAGCCTGCCAGTTATAGAGGTTAAATCTCTCCACAATGAGGGAATGGCAGCTAAGCACAAAGATTAGGTGATTCCCCTAATATACAATCAGAGAAAAAAATGCCTATCCTGAACTGCATTCATTCACCCCAGAACTGTTCTATACCTCCTGAATTCTCTCAGACTAAACCAAACTCGTAATTGACAGGATCACAGGAAATACTGGAAATGTAGACCCTAGTTATTATTAGTTCTTCATTTTCTTGTAAGATCCAAAATGTCTGTTGATCTATCACCAACAGAAATCTCTTCTTTTAGAATGATTTTGTAATCGCAACAAGAAGCTGTGTAAGGGACAATGATGCTGCAATATCTTTTATTCTATCATCAGAGAAATGTATTAAACAGAAGAAAAAAAGCTTAAGGATTTGTTTTAGTGTGTGTGTTGACATTAAGCTTTCAGTACAGCCATAAATGATCAACTATTAGATGATCACCAGTTTTCCCATGAACTGTAAAGAAACCTGGATCTCTGATCAGATCAAGAAAATCTCTATTAAAAGATATAGAGATTTTAATATCACAAGTATGCCTTGTGATACCATTCAGGTTAAGAGCCTCACCTTCTTAGCATGTCCCATCTCTGGATTTGTCACAATTTGTTGAATTCAGTTTTTAATATGTTCCTAGCACTTTTTCATAACATGTGCTGTTCAAGCTCTTTCTTTTTAGAATTGCTTACACTCCTCACAAGTGATCTCTATGACAGACACACACTTTCATATACAAATCATAGTTCTTTGCATCATACCAACTGTAAATATGGCTGCCATGGGTTTTTACACCAAACCCGTACTGCAAAGATAAGTGGTATCCAAAATTCCTGCAAGCAACCTTCTAAACCTTTCTGTACCCCAGCTTCATCAAACTGACCATTGATCTTACTTTCCTTGTAATTGTCACAGATATAAAAAGTAATTCCTGGAGCCATTATGCTGCTCATTAACTCAATTCACTAGGGCATGAATAATAATCATGTTTGAGTACAGTGGGGTTGTATTGGTTCCTTTCTTCTGCTTGGTCCTGGTACTTGAGTACCAAAGTTCAGGTACCTTTCCCTGTCTCATGAGGTTATATCAAGTAGGTTGTTTTGGAAAATATGTACTAAGTAAACTTAGTACAAAGGCAAAATTAGGCAACAAATACAGTTCTTTAATATTTAAAATTGATCCCTACAATAAAGCAAGGTATTGCTCAAGTAAAGTCGAGCAACATAGTAAATATATAGGGATATATTCAAAAATTGCTCAGTTGTGGTAGAGTCACTAAACAGGAATAAAAGCTAGTAAACTCTTGAAAAGACACTAGCTAATGTTTACAACAAAGATCACTTTACACAGGATTCAGTCACCTCTAAATTTTGTAGGAAATCTAAAAAGCTATGACTTCTTTCTTGATCTCTAAAAGTTCATGTCAGTTTAGTTGAAGTATTCCATTTATTAGTTAAAGAAAAAGCTCAGCTTACTTGCTTAGGCAATATACCTGTGCTAATTCTTTCCATAAATGGATGCAACCTAGGTCACAGGTGTGGAAGGACTGGTAGAACTAGCTTTTCTTTGCTTTAGACTAAAACTTGCAGTGCTTCATATTCAAGAGCATCCTCTACAAACCAAGTTCACCTAACACATGAGCATATAAAGTTGAACCTTTTCCCAGTCTTATATAAATTATAAATCATCTAGTGTTTTCAGTGTTGTTCTTTTTTTCCTCACTCTCTTTTTCTGCATAAAATATTCTGTAGTCAAGATATGGCCCTCAGCCAAAGAGAAAATGTTAAAATAGAATCTATCTGTTGAAATAACTACACCTCTTTAGCTTGTGGTTCTTAAAATATATTGAAATGACCTTCCATATTTCAAGAGTAGAAATGTCATGCTGGAGTTTATTTCTCTCTCTGTGAAAAAATCAGTGTTCATTTTAACTCCTCTTTTACCAGACATTAAACACTGTAAACAAAATGCTCAACAGGCTCAAATCAGCAGTAATAGAATGTGGTTAGTAGGAGCTGTGGTAATTAAAGTGTTGTACACAAAGATTTCTTGAAGTTGCAAAGACAGTCTTGTTTTGTAGCTGAGAAGTTTCATGTATGGCATTTTCATTAGAGTGAAAGTACACTGTTGATAAAGATAGTGTAGATGTTTTTCTAAGAATTAGGTGTTGGCTGTATTAATGTTTACAGAAATTTTGCTCATGCCATTTTCTAGGGCTTTCACTGAGACTGTAATAGTTCATTTAGAATGCTTTCCAATTAGTCTGGTATACCAAAAACAGTCTGTAAGAGTTGGACTTAATTTCTGTAACTCCTTTTTTTTTAATTTTGAAAAAAATTAATAAAATAAATTTTTTAAAAAAATCTTGTTTTTGTTTCCCCAGCTTTCTGAAAAGGAAACTAGCTTTCTTTAGATTCTTGAGAGCTCAAAGGCAGGTTCTTTGCAAACTGACTGTATCAAGTGATGTCTTACCTGAACTACATGAATCATCTAGCAATAGTATTTTACATCATTGTTTGTAACATTTTTTTTTAACATTGGAAATCTAGCAGGGACATAAAATCCTTTTTTTTTGTGCAAATAATTCATATTTATTCAAGACACTGCACTATACATATGTTTCCCAAATATGATTATAAAAATATTAATGAAAAGCATGCTGCCTATATAAAATACTATGAAGGGTAAAATTCTCTGAATGTTGCCTGTTACAACAGTGTACAAATGCTGTAACAAGTAGTTTAGTGCTAGCTATGAATCCTGGCAATACCAATGCCAGGTAAGTTCAATTTACTGTATACAGTCATAGCAGGGATTATGTTATATTTTGAACATATCTTTCAAACTCTTTCACTGCTTCAGGTTACAGCAGATTTAACATGTACATTTCAGGGGATCTTGGTCAATTCTAAGAGGATAAGTCTTGAGTAAAGTTGCATGTTTTGTATTAGCTCAAGTATTCAGTTGTTTTGTTGGCTCAAAACAGAGAACACCTCTGAAAACAAAATGAAAGTGCACATGTAGGTCAGATACACTGAGGAATCCTGATAGACTACATAGTAGCCTACAGTTGGAATGCAGACACAAAACATATGGATCTACTCTATCATTCAGAAAGTCTGTTGTTTTGTTTGTTTTTTTAGTGTAGAAAGCACACGGATATTTTCATAACTAATGAATTTCTAGAGCCCTGCTATTGTTGGGGGTTTTTTTATAGCGTTACGGGTTTTGTACATGCTACACTTGTAACCTGCCCTTGCTTCAGCTCTGACAATTACACTGGTCACATTAGTGGCCATGTATGAATTGGCCTGATGTTGGTGGTTAGTCCTGGCATCCTGAAACAGGGATCATAAACCTGAGGTTGAACATGAGTTATGGGGTAGTAATAGAGAAGCTTGCACTGCTGCTATAGCAATAGTCAGCTTTGCGTGACACTAGCATTTACACAACTTCAAAATGTAAAATACAATTAGACAATAGGTCTTTCATCCCCTCACTCTAGAAAACATTTCTTTTTAATCCATCTTCTGTCACCTAGTTATGGTCTTTGATCAGGCAGCATGCCTAATGACAAACTTCTAAAACTATGTGGAGTTGCCTTGGCTCTCAAAAATCCTGACAAACAAGGCTCCTTGATTTCCTGTTTCAGTATCACACAGATAATTACAGCCAAAACAAAGATTCATTAATTCATTTGCTCCTTCTACATGAATAAATGTGTGCTACCTAGTAAACCTTAATGAAACCATGTCAACAAAGCTCTAAGAAATTTGTGGCACTGTGCAATGGGAAATCCTAAAATACTTGGAAAGATTTTGTAAAAGGGCTAAAAAATAACAAAGTAGTAAACTTCTGCTTTGAACAACAACTGCCTTCCTCTATTAGAGCAGCCCAAATTTGCCTGCTGCATCCATGAAAGCTGTTCATTCAGTGAAGGTCAAAGGTTTTGTTGTTGGTGAACCAGCTGATGGATCTGTAAGCCCGTCGGGCTGTACTGCTGAGCATAACAAACTGCTGTGCAGTGCTGACGTGCGTCACAGGACCCTGGGGTTTTGCACGGGGATTAGTCAGGCTGTATTTGGAAACGCCCTCAACTGCACCCTGTGCTGCTATATTAGTGTGTCTCAAGCAAGAGGAATTTTCTTTTGCTCCTGCAGCTGCTCCTGCAAAACCCTCTGGTAAGTGTGCACAGCTTCTGTCAGCAGTGTTGACTGTCTTCTTGCCTGTGTTTTTAAGCCAAGGTTATGAGCTGAGGGCTTACTTACAGTTGTTAATTGTGACTGAAAAAACCTAAAAATCTGTATTTTTAAATTAAAAATTTGATAGCACAGAATGAGCAACAGCATCAAAGGAATAAATATACTTAGTGGTTTTCATTGAATAGCTTAAATGTTCTTCTACTTCTAACTATGTGTCAGACTGTTCTGAAGTCTTGGTGTTTTCACAGTGATGTCGCTATGTACCATGCATGTTGGCTTTTATTTAATACAGCAGGAATAGAAAGACCACGTAATATAGCAGACCAATTCTTAAAAGGATTTGGTTGGTTTTTGTTGGCAGCCTGCATGCAAGCCCTGCATCTCTGGACTCTGCTTGCCACCTATGCTGTTGCAGTAGGACAAAATCAAGGACAGAAGAATCAGGAGTGCCCTAAGCTCAACGCACAGGTACTCTCCTTTAAACACACAAGAGGAAATGCTGTTGTCATGTTTTCTGTGAAAGCGCTCTCTCCAGATTTTTATAAGGGGTTTTTTTTTCCAAATTCAGTGTCAGAATCCAGCATATTAAGTATAAAAATATGTAAATAAACACAGTAAACCAGGAAAAATTGTTTTTAGTGTGCATCCTATTCCATGTCTTAAAATAGCTTAAGTAATGAACCCATTTTCAATTATTTCATACAACCTGTGCTGGGTATCTAGTTTTACAGCATGTGATCAAGGAACTGTGAAGATACTTAGTGTTCTGTTGTTTCATTCTCATAATAATTACTTTTTAATTAAGTAGTCCTAAGGCTATTTCTTGGCAGAACTACTAAAATAGTAATTTGGTAATTACTAGTTACTAAGGATTTCTTACCATATTTGAGCTTGCATCATCTGAATATAACATGTATTATGGTTTTGGGAATTATAAATTAGTGAGTCTCTGTCCTAAGCTCAGATTATGCTAGAAGAGTGCACAATAACTAGTGAAGTTCTCCTGACTACCTGCACATAATGGAGTGATTGATGTGATTACACTCATGTCCAGTACCTTTTGATGTTCCTGTCTAAAATATAAGCCTGCTAACAGCTGGAGCAGCTAAGAGGGACCTCTGTTGCACTCATGGGCCAGAATTCAAATTGTCTGAATTATAGGCAGTCTTGCTTTATACATGAGCATAAGCATATGGAGGAAAAGATTCTCACAGTGTCATTCTGTAGATTTTGTTATAGCTCCCCAGTTTCTTGCAGCTCAAATGTTGCAAGCAGCAGAAATTACATAGAGAAGCTTGCATGCTTTCAGAAGTTTTTTAAGCTTTGTTTTGTAGAGCAAGTGATGTTCTATAATAATAGAAAGAAAAAAAAAAGGATTGGAAAATAACATGTAAATTAAGGAATGTACACTATTTCTTTATATTTTTACCAAACCTTTTCTTTCTTCCACCAAGAACACCAAAACCAGTTTTCTGTAGCTTCTGGGTATCAAATTTCACAGCTATCACTGCTGCCATGCCCTGCCTTTTTTGGTAAATGTCCATAAGTGAATATATGTGATAGCTAGTCTAAGACCTTGAAACTGGGCATCTGCAGTTCCCAAAATAAATGTCATTTAGTCTTGGTTTATACTCTTCTACCTGGAAGCTGTCACCATAGATTAGAATAAAATTTACAAATAATTTTCCCCTAGCCAATTTATCACTTTGATTTCTGTTTGCCTCACTCAGAAATAACATGGATAGCTCTCTCTCCCTGCCAGCCCACCCTTGTGTGTTCTCTCTATCAAGAGATAACAGGTTTGAAACCTAGTCTAGTCTAAGGCAGGTTTACCAACAAAGTAGGAAAATAGAAATTGTGTTATACTTGAAATTCACATTCTGTCAATAGCATTACAGCTAGATCTTTATTTCAATCTTATTTGTTACCCTGTCCTTTTCATGACATTATGGTAATCTGAAATTTTGTGGAATATTTTTAATACATTTTCAAGTGTGAGAACAGTTCTTACTGTGATTCAGAATTACTGACATCTAACAAAGTACTCCATCAATCATTGAGATTTATACAGAAGTTCTCTTAAAATTTTTTCCACTTATAATCCAGGGTGTTTTCTTAGTAACGATTTGGTTTTTGGGAGGCTTCCATACTAGATGAGTCTTTATAAAATAAGAAAACTTGGTATTTGCCAAGTAGTGTAGGCTTACAGGGTATCAGTATAAAAATAGTCTGCACCATTTTTTTATGCCCTTCGTCAGAGCATTACTTAGCAGACTTATGATGACAACCTCCTACAGTTGGAGTTAGTACTAGTAATATTTTAGGCTCTGTGTCTAGAGTTGGTTGTGAAATGAGCCATATCTCTATGTAGTTAAGATAGCAAGTAATTGATCAACTCATCCTTCCCTACTTAAAATTACTGACAGTGAACACAAAAGGTCACTCAGTTGTCCTTTATATGGAGTTTTTTATTAGATTTTTTTTCATTTTTGTGTTAATCATCAGGACTTGTTTTACTGGGTAGGGGGAGGAAAACAACTGCTGTACTTCCAACACTCAGTAAATTGAAAAATTCAGTATAATCCTAGCTCCAGAACATGACATTACTCCTTGTGGACACAATCAGTTTTTAATTTCCTGGGATCCCTAATTGGAAATATCTATGATGGCAGCTGTAAATTCACTTAGATCACTAAAATGAATGACAGGTCTTATCACCAGCTCCTGTTTTATGATCAAACTGACACAGCATGCACTTAGATACACGCTGCCTCACATACTAAGAAGACAACTTATGTACTAAGCAGCACCTGGATACATAAAAGCAGTTCTTTTGCACTTCTGTTATCCAGTTGTATATAAGAAACTTCATTTCAAAACTAGAATTCAATATGGCAAATACTTATCTTTACTTAACCCAGCTACACAGATGCATGTCTCATGTACTAAATAGATTTGTAATTTTCAGAACTATCCTTGTGGTAAATGACCCATTCTGTGGTTTGTAGGACTGGGGGATTTCCAAACCTGCGTGAATCCATTACTGTTCATTCCTCAAGGTATGACCATAACATTCTTAGCTACAAAATAATTTCCTACATCCTTATTCCAGTTACCTGCTATCACAAACAAGCAGATAATTGTTTTCTTTTTCATAAATCCAACTAAGCTCAACCTTTAAAATAATCTTTTTCAGTTTTGTTCTTCCTTCTCTCAGAGGCTCCTAAAAATGTCAGAGACTAGAAACTAAAGTGTATTTGTGGCCAGTGCTATAGCAATAGTCAGCTTTGCGTGACACTAGCATTTACACAACTTCAAAATGTAAAATGTACACCAACCTCAAATTACCTTTGGGAGTTGCCATACATATGTTTTAAGACACACCAGGCCCTGAGCTATTCATTAGCATATAGATGCTCTTGGTAGGAAAGCAAAACTCTTCTCACACTTTTATAATATGACAGAATAAATAGGGGCACTTAAGTGATTTAACATGATGTACTTTCAGATGTCACAATGAATTTTGAATTCCTTTTCCTGTGCTTATGTAGTTTTAGCTCTGTATGTAGAAGCTCCTGGTTCTGAAAAGCTTTCTTGACTTAGTTAAGTGCTGTGGATATTTTTGGTTGGCTGCTTCTCTATCTGTGCTCATCCCAGTCATCAGAATTTTGGGAGGTTTATGTGTGCACACTGAATTGACTGCTAGAATTTTCTTAAACAGTAAATAGAAACACTAATTTTATCAAATTGACTGAACTTTTCACCATTTACTCTTTCATCTGTCTTATCAGCTCTTTCTAACTAGAATCTGCTTTTTTCTTTCAACTGGGAAGAATGGCAAATATGCAAAAACAAAACAACAGCTAAACTGGGCAGAAGTGTAGAACATTGGAGGAGACAGTTTGCCAGAAAACTGGTGGCTGCAGTTTCAGTTTCATTTACCCAGTCCTTAGACAGTTTCATTTACTTCTACTATAATAATGATAAAGAATAAATAAAAGAATTGCTGCTTAATGTTCAGTTGCAAATATTAATACCAGGAACTAGTGATAGGAAAAGTGGCTATTTTGTCTAACCCTATTTGTCTGAGGCTTTATCAGATGTCACACCTGTAATGTAGACTTGTTTTTTCCTCTAAGAGTTCCTGTGAGAATGAAAATGTCTGGGTTATACTTGCTGCAGAAGACTTTCTCTCACCCCTAAATTAAAATACTCTTCAACCAATTTGTGTGCAAAAATGAAGAGTGTGTTAGAAATAAATTAATCTTATAAACTGATCCTGAGTATGAGTTTACAACATCAAAGCAGGAAGTTTTCATCATACTTGAAATCTTAAGCAAGTTCTTGTTTGACGTGATTTACTAAAGTGTTTACCAAGATTTTTCCTCAGGTTGTTTCAGAAACTTACGAAAGGGCTCAGTCTGAAACGAAACAGTACCAAACAATCCAATTTTCCTCATCCAGTCCCTTCCTCTGTTCTCTCAATCTACCCCAACATCTGTTTAAGTTAATTATAATAGGAAATCTGTTGCTTAGTATCTAAGTAAACCAAATAATGCTTTACCACTTCTTTGAAAACCATGCATTTAGATTTCAGTGTTTGATTTTTGCATTCCAAATCTAAAAATACATATATAATTTGCTGATAGTTAAAGGAATTAGATTAGTCAATTTACAGTACAAAAATTACCAAGTCAAAGTGCTTTGTGCTTCATTATAAAGAATATTGTATATGCAGAAAAAAGTGGAAAGCTTACTTTTGTTTACCAGCACCATATAACATACAAAAGAAATAGCATAAAGCACCTTTAAGGAGTTACAGATTATTAATATTTTGTTTTGTGAAGCTAGATGTGCTGCTAATTGTGAATAAATAAATGCTTTGTAAAGGTATATCTCTAAAGATTAAGGTATATCTCTAAAGATTAGTGAATTCTTTAATGGATATTTTTCAGGAATTCTATTTCTTATCAACACTCATTAGCTTACTCAATGACTCCCAGCCTGGGAAGTAGCTGAGCTGGAAGTCAATCCTGATGTACTTTTTGTGGCTTTGCTGTGCTAAAAGAAGTAGTAGCAAGACACTGCAACAACACAAGGAACTCAGGGATATTGCCTTAGGAGATACCACTTTTATAGAAAATGTCTTTGCCAAAGGATCAGAAAAGAAAACCTTAATTCTTCCAATCAAAGTGAAATTAATAGAGTTTGTTTCTTTATGAGATTTATAAAGCAAAGAAGTAGTGAATACCCTGTTCAGGACAGAATTTTTGACAAGATACTGTGGTATAGGTGAAACTTTTTTGAATGGGCAGAAAAACTTGGAAATTTATCAGAGACTCATGATTAGGGTTCTAGAAGGATTTCTGTTTTCGGTTTTCAGCAGTGTCTTTGAGGATATCAGCCAGAAAGTAGCAGTAAGCACAGTGGGGATTTAGAATTATTTGTTTTACCGAAAGGTTGGAGCACTGACGTGGAAGAAAAGATACAATCCAGAATGATTCAATATAAAATTAACATTTTGCACAAATACCCATTTCTTTCTAGGAGTCATTTTGGAGAATATTTGGTTATTTCCAACTGAATTTGAGTCATTCTCACCATATTACCACTAAGACAGGGCATGTGTTTTAATATACATGCAAAGATGCTACCTGAAGACAAGGGCCAAAGTGGCCCTTCAGCCAAGGCCTTATCAGAGCAGAGCAGAAAGGTTTTACCCACAGTCATGGATGCTGTGTTGGAAAAACAACGTGGTTCAACTGGGTGGGCCAAGACAACATCAAGAATGATCAGAGATTTAGAAAATTGTGTTCTGCAAAAGAAGATTGAAGAACACTGGGGTTTTACTTTCAGGCAGAAGGGAAAAATTTATCCGATGAGCATCTGAGAAAAAGAACACTTTTCTCCAAGTTGAATGACTTAAAATTACAATAAGGAAGATTAGACATTAGGCAAACTTTTCTAAACATACAGGTAGTTGAGGAATGTGAGGAATATGTGAGTAGGGGCTTTGAACAAAGAGTTAGATGAGCCTCTACTCATCTGATAAGGATGTAGCTGTAATGTTTTGCTCCCACCTGAGAACAGAGTGGACTAGAGCTGATATTTCAAGGTATGTTCGGATCCTTCTTGTGTCTGGCACACAAGTGTCTTTTCCCTTACAAAAACATATGTTTGCATACCTTAAAATGGCACCTGTTTCTTATGTGATAACCAAATTGCAATTTGACTGCAAGTTGGCTGTTACTAATGAAGAAAAGACTTGCTAGCACAAAGAGCTGGAAGAAACAGTTCTGCATGACTTACTGACAATTGGTGATATGAGAACTCTGGGTCCAGAAACTTCCTGAAATAGAATCACCCCCCCACACACCTTTTTTTTTTTTAATTAGCTCATTGCAGCACTGATTTCATGCTAGCTATAAGAAAAGGAAGGTTGAAGGATCAGAATGTTAAAAATGTAATTCCTAACACTTTATCATCTCTGAAGTTTTATAAACAGAAAATAAAGTTTACTACTCATAAATGCCCGTTTAGACAGATTGCAGATTCTTTTCTTTAGAATGGGTCCATACATGATTATAAAGGAAATAAATACCTGCTACACTGGGAAATTCCTGTAAATAAATAGTTCTTCTACCGTTCTGCAAGTTTAAAGATAAACTCTTAGAGTAAACAAAGGCTTGGGGAATTGTTTGGGAAAGAATGGGGGTTTGTGGGTTTTAGGGGTTTTTCTTGTTTTATACCAAATTCCTCATTAATCAAAACATTCAAGAAATATACATCATCCAAAAGGAATGCACAGAGTGATACCATGTTATTTCAAAAGTGTGCAGTGAAATAGGTAATGGTAGCAATTGATGGACTGGCTAGGGAGGAGGGATTGCTGCACAGCCTTGTTGTATTGAAGTACCCAGTTGACACTAATTCAGCATTCTCAAGGAAACAATAGATGTCTTCTTTATCTCTGATATTTTACAGGCACATTAATTGCAAAGAGAGTTAGTTTTAAGATTTACCATCTCCTAGTGACATATCTGAATCACAAGATGATCCCATATGTCCCGTTCCTACATATCTCCCTTTTTTCCTACAACTATAATGACCTTTTCTGAGTGTCAGCTTATTGAATAAAGTGATATTAGGCAAGGAAATGAAAACAGATGTTGTAAGCAAACAGAACAGTATGTAGTCATTGATTAATAGATCCAGAGTATTTTCTGTTTCTTCTTACTCTTGTCTTTCTGTCCTGATCATGTCTTGATGTCACATGAAACTGTTTGTAGATGCAGAGCTTCCAGCCTGATGGACAACAGCTGTTGCCTTGGAGGTTTTCCTCTGCAAGTGTATTTATGTCTTTGTTCTTACTCTTCATAGATGCCAGAATTTCAGAAGAAGACTGTCCATATTAAGGATCCAGCAAGAGTAGAGGAGATTATTTGTGGCCTCATCAAAGGTGGAGCTGCCAAACTTCAGGTAAAGGTGCAAAGAGTTTGGAATAAAAGCAGCTGTGAGATTGTTACTCTATGCCAAAAAATTTAAGCATAACTGTATATATGTAATAGAATTCAACCTTCAAGAAATCTCCAAAACTTAGACATGTTAACTCTTTTAATAGTCCTTGTTGATTCAACTGTAATTCAGCCAGACACTAGTTAAGTAAATGACATACGCATAGAAGCTTAGTAATTTCAGAAACTATTCTCAGCAAAGAAATGAGAAAAACAGTTTTGTTAGAAAAACCATTACTCTTCTGGGATATGCTAGCTTCCATGACAATGGCTCAATAGAATAGGGAGGCTTCTATGACACACATGCTACTCAGCTGCAGCTATTGTTGATCATTCAGAATTTCTAGCCATTCTTTATTTTGTTCCTCCATGTTGTAAGACAGTTTTGCTTTTTCTTTCCTTAAATAGATTATTACAGATTTTGATATGACATTAAGTAGATTTTCCTACAATGGAAAAAGATGTCCAACTTGTCATAGTGAGTACTTTTTTTTTTTAAATACAGATTGATTTGTTTGCTCCTTTTAGTTTTTCCTATATTTAATTTTCTATTCAATTTATTTCCAAATGAGATTTTATATTGACTTGTTACCTAATCTGTACATTCTAGTCACAAAGTATTCTAGTGACTGTGGTTTCTATGTGTATATATATGTATATATAAATCAAGTTCTGCGTGAATTATATCAGATAAGTTGCCATTCACAATTAAAACATTAAGTTTTGAACTCTCAGATGTTAGTGGCTAAATATGGCATGGTTGACTTTTGTTTTTCAAAAATCCATCACAGTCCTGATACCTGCAAGAACCAGATTGTAAACTCCTTAGAATTCTTGGCAATTTTATCCTTATGCTGTAGTCTTTTCAAACAAACAAGGAGAAGTGGGAAGTCTAAAACATATAGGATGCCTCAGGATGATTTTGAAAACAATTAAATCTCAAGAAACAAAAGCTTGTAACTGACCTTGTAAATCAGAGATTAAGGGAAGGGCACCTTTACACTTCTGAAGAAAAATTTTTGCTGGTTGCCGGTAAGAAAGGTTCTGAGGAAACATATTGGTATGTCACCAGACATTGTCATCTGTGTCATTTACAGTGTTGTAGAGCAAAGTAAAAGAAATGTATCATCTTGTTTAACTGTCTTTTTTTTCACCCCTTTCCCAGACATCATTGATAACTCTAAGATCATCACAGATGAATGTCGGAAAAAGGTAAACAAAAAACCTACAAGCATTTGGTTTGTTGTACAGACATTTGTCATTATTCCCTGACAAGAGTGTTCTTTTGATTGCTTAGACCAAACTCCAATGTATTTTATGAAATACATTAAACATCTGATGGGTTTTTTTCCCCCTTCAGTTATTTCAGCTGAAAGAAACTTACTATGCCATTGAAATTGATCCAGCTCTCACCATTGAAGAGAAATACCCATATATGGTAGAATGGTAAGAGACACCTCCTATTTTCAGATTGTACTAATATTAGATTTAGTAAGTCTCTAATAGCAAATTAATGGCAGTATTTAGCTTTTAGCTATCACATTAACAGAATTAATCTCTTAAAGTTTTGTACAACTGGTTTTGTTTTGCTCTTAACCTGAATAAGCAAGAATTAACCATACTGGATGCTTTTTTCATCATGAAATTTAATGAAAGGTGATCTTTAGTAAGTGTTGCGGTGTGATGTAAGCAACATTCAACCCATTTTCTGTTTATGTTCTAGGTACCATAAATCTCATGCACTACTCATTGAACAAGGCTTACAGAAGGACAAGTTTGCAGAAATTGTAAGGGAATCTGATGTTATGCTGAAGTAAGTTCTTTTTAATTTGAATTATATCAGTCTGTTTCAGAGCATTTTCTGTAGATTCTTCCTGAGTGTTGGGGGGGAGGAAAAAAAAAAGGGAAATTAAAAAACCCACACATTTTCCTGAGAAAACCTTAACCTTGGACCACATTGAGCTCTCCATGCTCCCACTTAATTGGTGTGTTGTATCTATCTAAATGCAGACAGTAATCTCAGTATATAAAGCAGAGATCTGAAACTTTTTTTAGTCCCTTCTCTACAAGCTTAATTTCTGTAGACTTTCATCCTCCTTAAATGGCACTGGTGATCCCTTTTTTTTAAGAGCAATGTGACGTGTAACTTAATTCCTTTGAGAAACACTTGAGGAACATGTTTCATATGTTGTATTCAATATTGTTCTTCTATGGCCGAAGGCAAGTTTAAAAGACAGCAAAATCCTTGTCCAAAATGTGCTGTGATTTCCATCTCTTTGACAGCCCTGTAAAACTAAATTTTGGAATACTGAAACAGGATGTTATAATTTAAATTGTGAAAGTATTTGTTTATAACACTGACTGAATCTTCATTTTTTGTACAAAAGACAAGGACCCAGTGTCTGCCTGTTTGAAAGCTTAAGTCCATGTTGATTGAATCTTCATCCACAAGCTAAAATTCTTTCCAGAACTTTCACAATACTTTTTTTTAAAATGTAAAATTCTACCAATCTATGTCTGTATGGAGAAAGCATATAGAGATAATATTATCTTGCCCCTGGAGTGCTATACATAGGGTACTGCATACTAAAAATCTTTCAGTAAACAAAACAATAAATGTTTAGAAGATTTAAAGACAATTTTTTTTTATAGTAATGACCCTAAAGAAAGTCACATATTTAAGCAAGGAAGATTGAAAAGAGATGTACAGCCTGATAGTAGCTAGAGTGAGCTCTGATTGCTTGTTCTGGAGTACTTAGGGAGGGGAAAGTGTTTTTAAATCTTTAAAACATGATTAGATATCTTGGGGGCAGAAATTATACAGACCAATACTAAACAGCTTGATGCAAAAGTTACTTGCAAACATGCCTTGTGTTAGGTTGATGGTTCTTGCTGAGCTGAAAAGGTGAAGTAAAAGAAATGCAGTAAAGTGCTCAGGAAATATCAATTATTTTCCAAAGATGATGTGATTGTCTCCTAAAAACTGGAACTTTTCTTGGCTTTCTTTATTTGAGATTTGATTTGTATTTTCATTCTGTGTTGCAGAGAAGGGTATGAGAACTTCTTTGATAAGCTCAGTGAACATAATATTCCTGTGTTCATATTTTCTGCTGGGATTGGTGACATTCTTGAGGAAGTAATCCACCAGGCTGGGGTCTACCATTCTAATGTCAAAGTGGTTTCCAATTTCATGGATTTTGATGAAAATGTACGTATGAAATAACACATTCTTCTCAAACATGTTTGATAAATACTACACTATTTGTAGCATTTAGTATCTATTTATACACACTACAAGATAGATATATATAGAGATATATATATATAGAGATAGATCTATACACTCCTCCAAGCAGGGAGAATCATTGTCTGCCTGCTCCTAACTGTGCTGTCACAGCCATGACATTACTCTAAACTAATTTATCTTGTTCATCATGACAGATTATGTAGTTCCGTCTTGGCTCAACAGTAACATCCCCTCTTTCATTCTCGATGCTGTCCTGCCTGAATGGTACCAGACATAACTTCAGTGTTACTTTTTTCAATAGGGAATATTAAAAGGATTTAAAGGAGAATTGATTCATGTTTACAACAAACATGATGGTGCCTTGAAGAACACAGAGTACTTCAAACAGCTAAAAGACAACAGCAATATCATACTGCTGGGTGATTCTCAAGGAGACTTGAGTATGGCAGATGGAGTAGCAAATGTTGAGCACATTCTTAAGATTGGCTATCTCAATGATAAAGTAAGTAGCTTTACATAACCTTGTAAGATTTGAATGAAACACTGGGAGTTAGAAACAGGTTTGTTATAATGTGGTTCAGATATCAAACCAAGTGTTTAACCTATTTGGGTTGACATTTCAAACATTTTTTCATGGATTTTTTTCTAACCCTAGTAAGCTCAGAGCCACAAGTATATATTGCCTTGGTTTTGTAAAGAGCTACTTCTAAATAGGTGTTTCCCAGAGAAGTAAAATTCAGAGGCGATAAAAATTAATTCTGTTAAATTCCTGTGGCTTCTCCTCCTTTCAGTACTAAATTGATAATTGAGAAAAATTATAATCTCACAAATAACAAATCCAGGCAGTCCCTCCTCTTTTCTTTTTACTTTTTGGGGTTTTAAGTGACACTCAACTGATTATTTGCCAAGTTATAATGAATATCCATTTGGATTGACGGGAGAAAAAACTTCACTTTTATATTTCTCCCTGCCCTTCCAGGAGTAGTTCTTATTTTAGTATCTCTATGTGTGAGATCCTGGAATAAACATGATTATTATATCCTGGAATGCACTTTAGGTCAGGCCACTCCTACTCTGTCCTCCTGTGGAATTCACTTGTAGGGGTAATACATTATTTACATGGCTTATTCTGAGAATCTGGGAAAGATTGGGCAATATTTTAATGACAAAAACTCTTTCAATAATTAATTCTATAACTAAGGGGGTCTTTCTCTTTATCCCTTCTTGCAATTAGGTAGATGAGCTTTTGGAAAAATACATGGACTCTTATGATATTGTCTTGGTGAAAGATGAATCCCTGGAAGTTGCCAACTCCATTCTACAGAAAATCCTGTAAATTGCAGTCTCAAGTCACTCCATTTCTTCCAGGAGGCAACTGGACAGAAGAGCACACATGTGCTATCTTAGATGTGTTTATTATTCATTTACGGAACTGTTTGATTTAATTTAAAACTTTTATCTTCATTTTGGTATTATGGAATATATATTGTATCAATTATCAACTACAAGCTCCTTTTACTGCTCTTACACTGTTCTTTATTGTCTCACACTCCTGTTATAACAAGATCTAAATTGGATTTATAGATGTGATAAACTGCTGCTGATGGGATACTGTGGTTCACTGTGCTTTTTAATCAGGCATTTCAGAGCAGCATTTAGAAAACGTGGCTATTTTGTAAAATTGAAGGTGTAAATGCTCTGTAAGGAGACTGTGCATTTGTTGCCTTTTCAAAGACATTTCGGTCTCAGCTATACTTTGAAGGATCTTACTCATATGCTACATAATTTCACACAAAAGTTTTTCATACATATATTTTTCATCAGTAAAAATGCTTTTATTCACCCAATTCAGGCAAAGTGTTTCTTCTTCATATTTTTTGCATCATCGCACAACATTCTCTATTCTTACTGTTTCTTTATCCTCTGTGAAATGGGAAGAATGTTTTAAGTTAGTGTGTCTGAGATAAATTTTCTCATCTTTGTAACAACGGATGGTTTCACAAGCTGATAGTCCACAGCCTGCCTGCAATGAGCAGGGGCATCCTGAACTAGACCAGGCTGCTCAGAGCCCTATTCAACCTGACCTTGGATGTTTCCAGGGATGGGGCATCTACCACCTCTCTGGGCAACCTGTGCCAGTTTCACCACCCTCACCACAAAAAAAAAAATCTTCTGAAAGTTTTTCCTCTGTACTGAGCACATTACAGCACCTCTCAGCATTGTGTACAGAGTACAGCTAAATACAGCCACAATTTCAGAAGCTTGCTCAGATAAGTTGCAGGATGAGTTAAAGATGATGTTGTGACCCTGCTCCTGTGAGGTCTGGGCTGTACTAAATCTATTCATTAATAAAAGAGAGCAAATCATGCAACTCCTGTAATCTACTGTGGAATATAATCATTGTTCCCCTTTGCTTTCTTTTATACAGAACAGAAACTGTGCCACCTTCCGTTCCCTGAGGAATTGTAATGAAAATGTGGGAGAGTTTAGATCTGCATTCTCTTCCACCAGAATTACAACACATCTCAAGAAATGGCCTCTTTCCTTACAGCCTCTGGTCTGTTATTAAAATTCTGACTTGGTATTACCAGACACATTTTTTTCCAAATCAGCAGCTTTACATCTGTTACTACCGCTGCCAGAACTTTTCCAAGAAGGGAAGAGAGAGGATAGTTTCCATACCCCACCTCTGCATCCTCTGCAGTAAAATGAAATTAATCATCCCTGTATTTTGAATGCAGGGCAGAGGCTCAGTGCAAAATCAGAGGTAGTGTGAGCATCCTTTCACAAATCTCACAGCACAATGGTGTGCCATCAGGGAACTGCTGAGCACAGGGACCTTTTAGAAATTCCATCCTGCACCTCAACAGGCAGTTTTTTAAGGGATGATGTCCTCCTTGTACAAAACCTACAGTCATGCAATTCCCTAGGCCTGACATGGGGGCAGCCAGGAGGCCAGAGGTGGGACCCTTGAGAAGAAAACCAGTAGAACAATCAAGATGAGGACCTTGAGGATATTGCCTTGGCTGCCTTCCATTCCAGAGGCATGACTCAGGCAGCAGCAGCAAACTGGAAGAGCTGAAGGCACCCTGGCAGTGCCAGGGACAGGAGGAGATGGGAGCAACAGCTGCTAAGAGCCTGTCAGCCCAAGCCAAAAGATGGGGAGAGCTTGATGGCAGCAGTCACAGGGACTGGATGTGAAGTTTGGCCCAGTCCCTGTGGCCTCTCTCCCTGTCTGCTCCATTTTCCTGGGGCAGGAAGAAGGGCAGGATGGTCATGGCAAAACAGAGAGGGAGCAGCCTCCCTACAGCCTCCCTTGTGCCTGCACCACAGCTTCAGCACCATGGGCAGGACAAGCAGGGCCATGCTCCATGGGACTCCTCATGGGCATCAGCATGAGCTGCCCGCCCACCCAGTGACCTGGTCTGCACCACCAGGCACTGCAAGGATTTGGGGAATGCTGCAGCATTTCCAGGGAGTTCTGCAGACACAACTTCTTCAACAGCTCACATTTGGGGTTTTAGGCACCTGCAGAACTTACACTGGCTGGGCTAATGTTAGGGTTTTGAGAGGAGGGGAGTAAGGTAAGTGAATCTTGGGTTTAGAGATTTTTTTGAACAGGCAATCATGCTGGCTGTTTTGTCATAGTTGCCAAATAAAAGTCCAAAAGGCAAAGGCCTTCTGAAAAACATCAAGGTGTTTGGATGCACTGCTTACTCAACCAGCCTCTAGTTGCAAGAGTCTAATTACCAGGCATTATTACCAAAGTGTACCCTAGGACCAAGTTTTCCATTTACAGGCAGTTTATCTTTGGAATACAGATAACAGCTAAAATTTAGAGAATGTGAAGTGTAGCTGATAGTCACAGCTTCATAGCACAGATGTGTCAGCAACACTCTGACATTCTGACTACAGGTGCAATGGATTTCCCTGATTATCCCAGCACTGGTGAAAAGGAGGGGGCAGTTCTGGTCTCTCTGTGCAGTGCTTCTGAGAAGGGAAATGTCCCATGTTTTCATCAAACTTGTCTCAGGATACACATAAACTCATTGATCCTCTGCAGAATTTTTCCTCAGCCTCACTCAGCAGATGAACAAGCCACCACTCCTTCAGCATGATGAAGATCTTGTTCAACCCAGAATTAAAAAAAAACCCAAAAAATAAACAAACAAAACCACATGGAAGAGCATATCCAGAGTAATATAAAAAAGGACTAGGAAGCATCTTTAAAAGCAGTTACCAAAACAGATTTCCAACTGCATCTTACTCTGAATTACTGAAATTAGTATTCAGCCTCCCTAGAACCCACCCATATCAGAAGGAAATGAGATGGTTTTCCGACTACATATACATCTAAAACTGGTAGAGGATTTCAGATGACCACCATCTTTCAAGCATTATGTAAGGAAGATTTTCCAACCTCACCTCCAAGCAGGTGGACAGTGAACATTCAATCCATAATGACAATCACTTAAAGAAAAGGATTCTTGCCCTTCCACAAAGATGCAGGTAAGTTAAGATCTCCAGCACACTTTTCTCCTATCATTAAATCCTTTTAGTCTCAGAACCTGTGTTAAGGATCTGCTAGAGCAGTAAACCTCTGCTAGGACTTGAAAGCAATTCAGCCACATTGCAGTTCCTTGATAGAACACATTTGCTGTACAAGGGGTATCTCCGTGCCAAATAATTTACTTCTTGAAATGCCATTCATAAAACTTTATAGAAAAAACAGTTACATATGCAATCAACCTGAAGGAGGTCAGATTTTAAAAACCTGCATTGTGCTGTACAGATACTCATTGTCTGTTCATCATCTCGCATCCCACTGCCAGCCATAACTCTTGCTTAGTATTACATTAAGGGAAAACACAAGATGCATTTTTAAATATCCTATTCCACTTTATCAAAATCCCATTGTTTTATCATGAGACTGTTGTACAGAAATTAGAATTTGTATTATCAGTTGCCTCTCTAAAACCATAACCAAAATTACCTGCAAACAAAATTAATTCTACACCTACAGGTTAAGCCATCCTTCTCCAGCTGGTCTAATTCTTGCAATTGCTAGCAAGATTATCCTATCAGTTTTAAGAAAGAAATACTGTGAGTAGTATGTCTTTCCAAATAAAATTTCTAACCAGAAACATTTTGCAACCCTAAAAATGTATTTAATTTATGACTTAGTTTGAAAAGAAAGATATGCATTTCCCAGACTATTTTCCCATAGCCAAAAGAGTATATCTAAAGTTAAATGAAAAGAATAAACAAAATTAAGTGGATTTGTTACTCTTTTTTCTTCCTCTACTCACAATATCTGTTCTGTCTGTAGTGCATGTCCAAGGTCAAGTATTTGGGACCTTTATTTAGCTGAAAATGAACCCTCCTCTTAGCGGCTGTTGCAGCCAGCTCAAATGTCCTCCCACTGTCAAATACTGATACTGCTGAACTGAGCTAAAAACTTGCACCCCATACTAGATAAATGTGTCACTTTCAAGTTTTAAGGAAAATCCAAATATTTTTTCCACAAAGAAAAACATAATATTGAAATTCAACAACTGCAAATTCTGATTTGAGTATAATGTCTGTTATACTTGCACCAGATAGAGTTACACAGCAGAAAGCATTGCTATCAAATTAGGACACAAAAATCACACAGAAAAAACTATTCATAAATACCTGGGTTTTTCTGGGTAAAGCAACCCCTGTTGCTTTTCTTTTCCACTGAGCCCCTGACAATTCAGTCACCAATTGCCAACCTTGGCTGCCAGCAACTTCTTTCCTAACAGCAGTCAGCTGCCAGCTCTGAGAATAGCAGCTGCCTGTTTCATTAGAGGAGTAGGAACAGCCTGAGTTCTGGAGAGCCCCTCGTTAGCTGAGCCCAGTTACATCTGGTGCTTAATGACCCTTGAGAGCCAATATCTATTTTTATAAAGTAATCTCAGTTAAGTATCATAAAAAAATATCTAGATACTAATTCTATAAATAAATAAACCCAAAATAGAGAGATTCTATAGATAATTCTAAATAGCTAAGTTCTAAATATTAGGAGGTAGTAGATACTAATAGGTAAATTCTACATAGGCAAATTCTAAATACTAACAACAAAATGCTACTAAATAGATGAATTGTAAATAGACAGCTAGATTAATTCTAAATAGCTAGTTTCTCCTTAAAAAAAATATTTTTCACTTTGACATAGAAGAAGGTGGCCCCAAGCTTTCCTTCAAGGGAGAAGCTAATAGCTGCCAAAAGAAAGGGAAAGGTCTGGATCTATGTTAGTGAGCAGAAAGTCTGGATTTTAAGCAGTTTAGCCTAAAACAGGCACGCAGACCTGGCCTCTGTTGGCTTTGTCTGGGCAATGCCCCATATAAACACCATTATTTTATAGCAAGGTTCTCCATATATTCTCTGATTTTCCCCAAAGCTGCATTCTTATTTCTAAAATGGCAACCTGCAGGCTTGGAGGGATGAGGTGAGGAGGCAACAAAGACTTCCTATTGAAGGAAAAACATCTTTAGCTGGATCATGAGCCATGTTTGCCCAAGGAGCAATGGCATGAGAATTTCAGATGTACTTACCCTAGCCAGAGGCACTGGTAAAGTCATCCCTGCTATCCCATCACTGACAAGCACTTCCAAAAAAAAACCAGCACAGCAATTTTTGGGCTCACCAACTGACAGCAGTTCAGTGCTGCTCCTTCTTCTGCATCTGCCCCGGAGGACAACTCTGTTATCCTGGTTACCAGGAACTCTTCAGCCCATCTGGGATCCATCTGGAATGTTCCTCCGTGCAGAAAAATGGGGTTCATTCACTAAGGTTTTCTCAGACAAAACAATTCAGGATACCACAGAATGGTTTGGGTTGGAAGGGGCCTTAAAGACCTGAGAGTTCCATCCCCCCAAAAGGAGGGGGGATATCCATAAGACAGACTTGGTTTTTTGGGGGTACATATGAGAACAGAGTAAGGAGCTCTTCCCACATTGAATTCTGCTTCTGGCAGTACTCCAATCACAACTTGCTTCCCACTCCTTCTCTCAGCTTTGTCAGCACACAGAAGGGACTGCATCTGAACCACAGCAAAAAGTGAGCAACCCACTTCCAAGTAAAGCAAAAGGGAGAAACAGTCTGCTGAGAGAGCTGCTTTCACAAGATGGTAAGGAGCCATTCTGGACTCAGACTTGGGAATAGAAGTGCCTGTCCCTGATAGCCACAACTTCTACATCTGGTATAAAATCATCCATTAATCATAGTTTAAAATATTTTTTATGAACATTAATAGCAGTATTGAACATATTCAGGGTAAGCCTATTGTGTACAAGAGAAGAGAGCTGCAGGAAGAGCATCTGCTTCAACTCATGGTCCCAACCCACCAAAACTCCAGAAAAAGAAAAGAAATTTTAATAGTTGATCAATATTTTATTTAACAAAAAGATCAGTTATCCAACATTTAATGGTATCAAACTCAAAAAAATATTTCACTGCACTTTTTGTAAGATCTGCATTAAAAACCAATACAAAATGTTCTCATCTGAAATACCAATTTTTAGAAAGAGCATCTCAGGGAGCTTATATCCCACATGTACAGACCAAGGAAAGCAAGAAACTAGACACAAAGCTTATAATGAAAACACAACTCCCTGCCCACTCCTCCTTGACAGTGTCTCACTCTATGTGTTTGTGCTCTTGGCATGCTGTGTACTGAGGGGGATCCCAGGGCCTCCCAGAAAATGGGTCTGTCTGGTGTATTTAGTAGGGAGCAGCTCTGCTGCATTTGTCGAGCTAACAGGGGTGACTGCCTCGAGTCACAGAATCTGAGCAGCACTCCCAGGGCTGACTTTTTGTTGAGGGCTGGGCCAGAACGTTAGCACACACAAACAGATGGGGCTGTTTCTTGATTCTATCACTGTCTGTCTGTTTGTTTGCCACTGCAGACTGCTCTGCTGCTTAAACTGTAAGTACTTACTCCTTAATCTATCAATTCCCAAAATAGGAGACAGAAGCCCAACACAAAACCAACTGTGTCCAGTATTTATGACAGCATTTGGACCGTGTATGTTAATATTTAATGTCTAACAAAACTATAAATGAGGTTGCAACTAGAAAGGTTTTGGAATGACTGATGGGAACACTGGCCAGCAAGAGTCAAGGTTACTAATTCAGCACAGTACAGATGGTAGGAAGCTTTTAGTCCGTGAGGTAAAAAACCCAACACATACACAGTATCAATTCTAGGTCTGTTTAATTTAAGTCACAGCTTATGTAAATTTTGCAATGGCACAGCCATGTTTCTGCAATTTGCAAATCAGATTTTCTGCTGGCAAAAATCCGTGTGAGTTTGTTCATTTACTGGGAAGAGTGCTCATGCCTTCTGAAAGGAGCTGGGATCAACAGCTGACAACTTTTACAGGTTATTGTTATGGGGAATATTTTGGTTCATTTTCCTACACAAATATTTCTGATACAGAAGGTTTTTTAAAACTCTTGTAAAAGCACTTGGTAGGTTTTCTCTACCATCCACCCAACTGACCGTGAATTGTTCAGTGAGAACTTTGGATCTTTAGCATAAAAGCAGACCCCACACACATGTGGTTCACGGCACCACATACAGCAGGACACTCCTTACATGTCTATACATCCCACCTTGAGGCATTAACACTTTTTTCAGATATACCTAACAATTCCAACTGAAAATCTGCTCCTATTTTAATAGCCTACCCACACCCAGGCAGAGGCAGACACAGGCTATCCAAGGGCTCTCCTTCCAGAACCATGTTTGCCAAAACTCCTTCTGGTACACGTGTTTGAACAGCAGGTCAGCTCAGGATTCTTGGTTTTTTTCTTATCTTTACAGTTCATCGTGCTCCTCTCTGGCCTCCTGATCTTTCAACTTGAATTCTTCAGCAGTAACTTTACCATTTCCATCCCGGTCTTGATTGGTGAACATATTTTTAACAATCTTCTCAAAATCAAAGCCAGGAGCTAGTTTTCCCTTGCCAGTATCAACTTGAGTTTGGATGTACTCTGAAAACTAAAAGGGGGGAAAAAGAGAAGAAAACAGCTCACAGTGAAAAGGATATTTGAAAATGAAAAGCATCCAGTATTTTACTACTTATTAAATGTACATAGGACACTGTTACTACCCTATAAAGTTTACCACCCAAACTGAACTAATTAGAACAGACACATGAGGTTAAATGACTCTTTGTGGAGCTCAGCAGGGATTTCCTCACTCATTCCAGTGGGTTTTGGACCCATAACAAGGAAAGTTCTTTTTCATCATTTAGGAGGAAGACGGGTTGGACAGCTGGACATAGGAACAGCTCTATACAGATGGAGGGCAGTAATTCTGCATGGCGATACATGAAGCTCACTGTAAAACAGAAACCCACCTGCATCTTAGAGGGGACAACACACAAGGATGATTGCTGATGTGGACAGCAACAGCCTCACCCCACCTCTTTCTCTAAACCAGTCAAAGCTTTTTTCTTCTCTGCAAGGACAGATGTGGAGGTAAACGTAAGAGAGAAGATGGATATGGAAGGAAAACAAAAGAGGTGGTAGAGAGTGCTAGGAAAAGGGAAAACAAGAATTCGATTTTACCGTATTAGTTTTTAAATCCTCAAAGACATTTCATGCTGTTCCACAGGGCCACAGCCTGCCCCGTGAGCACTGCAGGCAGCACCACTCCAGGGAGAAAAGAAGGGACAAAGAAGAAAAGACAAAACAGGAGGATAGAGAAAGGTGACAAAGAAGACTTCGGAAGAGAATAAAAAAATATAATTTGAAAGAATATAAAGAATTTTATGTTATCAGAGGTGTGGCAAAAGCAAGTGGCTTTCAACTGGGGCATGCAATGACATCCTCACAATGCAGATTTTAAAAGCAAGCAAGGGGAAGAACTTTGCACAGCACACAATTCACATGTGTAAGGAGTGGCCACTGGCACTGCCAGGCTCCAGAAGAGATTAGACAGCTCCTGGATACACTGCTGCAGGCCCAGCTTTGGCTCAAGAATTCACCACAAACTGCCAATTAACACAGAGACAGACAGCAAGAAGGCTGATACAGCAAAGGAATATTGGATACCAACTCTGCCTTTTACACTTATGCGCTAAGGATTTGTTGCTGACCAAGGAAACCACAACAGAAAATGATCTTATGCAGTTTGGCCATTCTTACTGTCCTTTTTTCTTTAACTCAAAAGCTGAATAGCCTTGTTTTAGCTGATACCTTGCCTTCCTGTTCCCTCGATGACAAACACTATTCCAGAAGAAGAAGAGAAGAAAATGAGGAAAGACTCCATCCTTCAAAATTGGCATTGATAGTGGTCGAAGAGAACCACTGCAAGTGTTTACATCATCACAGCTTACCTCCTCCAAAAGAACCTCTCCATCATGATTCTGGTCTATTTCTTCAAAAAGGTTGGGAGAGACTTCCCCATTCCATACAAACATGTATCCTTCAGGCAAGCCAGACACCAATTCCAGCAGTTCGATGTCAAAAACTAATACAGCACTACCAGGCACTTCTCCTTCTGTCACAACAAATGGCAAAGAGGGGTATTTATACTCACTTACATTGAAGGGGATATTTCCTTTTTAACCAAAATTAAATTTATCTTCCTGCTCCAAAAGACACTTCTCTAGTGTGATCCCTAGCCCATCAAATCTTCCTGATCATAAAAGGAACTTTTCAAAATAAAACTTGAAGCACTGGAATAGATTGCCCACAGAAGTGTAGATGCCCCATTCCTAGGAATGTTCAAGGCCAAGTTGGGATGGGGCCCTGAGCAACCTATTCTAGTGGAAGGTGTCTGCCCATGTCAGGGGGTTTGGAACTAGCTGATCTTTAAGGTCCTTTGCAATCCAAACCATTCTATAAGTCCATGATTCAAACTGCATCCTTTTTTTTTTTTACTTTCAAAAACTAAACTTGTGGGAATGATCCATTTTCCTTTATCTTGCCAATACACTGTGTACCAGCATACTGCTGTGAGACTCAACAGCCTGGGATATTACCTCAGGGAAGCCATGGAAAGAGTTTAATTTAGTGTTGAAAAAGAAAACTCACCTCTAATCTGTTTGCAAGAGACAGAAATTGCAAACAAGCAATTTCTTCAAATAGCTGGGCATATACCAACACAGTAACAAATCATACAATGTTTCAGAACGTGTATCAAATGTACCCTGAACAATGGCAAATACTTATGACAGGTATCTTACACAGCAGACTTTTCATGTTATGAGGAAATTTTCAATTTATTACATATAGCTATGCAATTACATATCATGTATAATAGATAAAATCTTGTATAAAACATTGTATATATGGTAAACTCCTAATTTTTCACAGAAGACAGGTCCAAGTGGAAATATATTCTTAGTTCTTAACGCAAATTAATTTTCCATTAAGCTCTGCATGTGATGCCTGACAGTCTTTATAAACTACAAACTTTTCTGGAGCTATTCAAAGAACACAGCAACTTATGCAACTGTTTCCATGCACATCAGAATTTGGTCATCTTGGTGATCTCATTATAGACTCCTTTCCCTCAAACCTTTTAACCAGCAAGACCAGAAACAACGTACCTGGACATAAAAGTTCTTGTCACTTCTATATCATTCTTTCTATTACTGCTGTCCACAGCATTAAAAATTGTTAAGCCTTAATGCCCTAAAGCTGCCTCAAAATGTATTTGTGTTGGAGTTTTAACTGCACCAATACACTGTTTCACATCTTATACTCAGTTTATGTATCTTCTGAATTTCCTAACATATTAGGGCTGACCAGTCCCCTGCAGCTCTGTCTCCTGAATAACACCGCATGTCCAAACACAAGCACCCAACTCCCTGTCATGGAAAACAGTGTTTGCATCCCTCTGCAACACCAGACTGCCTGGAGCTTTCTGTTCTGACAAAGCAACATTACTGGGGGCACGTGCTGCCTTTTGTACTCTGTTGGCCACAGCAACAGCATGGCTTGAAATGCAACACAGACAGCATGTCCACTGGGGAACAGGGAAGAGGGGGACTGTCTAAAATAAGGACATGAAAAATCTCTAAAAAAAAACCCATCCAGGCAGCTAATATAACATGCATGCCTGTGTTTCAGTCACTCTAGAGATGCTAAGTGGATGTGCACTCACCAACTCCATCTTCTCCATAACCAAGGTGAGGTGGGATAACGACTGTCCGTCGTTCCCCGACACACATGTCCTGAAGGCCCATGTCCATCCCCAACACCACCTGACCAGATCCCAGAACTATGTTGTAGGTCTTGCCAAGGCTGTGTCTGGAAAGGAAGGAAAAATGAAAAAAAAAAAATCAACATAAAATAGAAAATTTCTGTTGCTCAAAGTTACCACAGAAGTAGCAGTTTCTAATAGTGTCCTGTCATTGCCAAAAATTAACTTAGTACCCAATGCTTTATTCTACCAAACAGTTACCTGAAGTTGTTCTCAAGTTACAGCCAGCACCAAACAGACAAGTCTTTGCTGCTGACATGTCCTCTGGCACTAAAATTATAGGCTTCTTGGATGAAATCCAATTAAAATCATTAATTATGCCAATTCCAACCCCAAGGTATTTTATCTTGAAATAAGGGTTTTTACCTTTCACATGTTTTTAATAGTTGTAATTGGACTTTTCAGCAGATATAAGAATTCCAGATGTACATTCATCCCAGGATCACCAACTCCATAGAGGGATGTGAGTGCATTCTCATGGATCAGCCATCTCTTTAATGAAATCAGTCACTATAATGTAGTAGCTATTAACACAACCACTACTGCTGCTATTTAACCATATTAAATTTTGAATTATACCTTGCTGCCCATGGCTCATTTCTAAAATTAGAAAATATCACCAGTTAAAAGCCCAAAAGTCAAACATATATTGTGATTCTAAAGGCAGAGTATGCAGCATTAAGGCTCTTTATTCTATTGGTTGCCTTTCTTTGGTTATTTGGCTTGGCTGTGCCCCTGCAGGACATGCTTGTACAACAGAGTATTATTTGGAAAGAAAATAATTCAGTGGCTAAGAGGTCAGCCTTAAAATTAGGAGCACATGATTCACAATCTTTCATTCCCTAAAAACTGCTGTGAGTGAGACGGTCTCGACATCCCTTGGTTCCTGCTACAAAATGGAAATTGAGCATTCTTGACATATAAACTGTTTTGAATCCAAACATATCACTTGTATACATCCTTGCCTACAGCATTGCACCACGTGCTCCAAATTAGGGCAGCTTTTCAGCTCTGCAAGCTATTGTGTACACTGTGAAACTCATGAGCTACTTCCTGTGTTAATTATAACCTGGCAAAAAATAGCTTTTCCCAACTTCCCTTCCAAAAAATAAAATATTGTTTGGATGACTTGCACTATTCCAAAGATTAAGGCAAAAAGAAAAGGAAGCTAACAGAAATACTCTTGTAGTTGTGTGCCAGGCTCCCTTCACTGCTACATGAGACAGACTGGAGCAATCTTTTGCTTCCCTCATAAATCTACCGCCAAGGGAGAGGAGGAAAAGGCATAATATTCTCACAGTTACAGTCAAGGCCTCTGATAGTTTCTCCATGCTGACACTTAAAGCCACACTACAGTACAGGAGCAATGTGTGCCACAGACATGACAGGTGAGCATTTACTATAAACCACACACTGCAGACCTCTCTCAGGAGCACTGAATCAGTACAGAGCACAAATCCTACCCTACAAGAAATTGAATAAACCTGGACAGTTCATTCATGGTGAGACCTGTGTTCTTCTGGCATGACTCACCCAGACGCCTGAACTGGCCCATTTAAACAGAATGCCACGCAATAAGTTTCATCACTCCACACATACTGTTTACGTTCTTCTCCAACACACTCCTACATCCTTTTTGTTCTTGGTTCTCTCATTATGCTATGACAGATTGTCTTTAAATTCTCCTCCTCCTATGTACCTTTGGCAGGCAGCCATAAAAAGAAAAATACATTCGACATAAATATTTAGTTTAAAAAAATAAAAATCTTTATTGTCACCGACACATTTTATGAAAAATCCTTTTGGTAGGATTTTTTCTCCTGAGAAGCTGAGAGGCCTCAGAAACAAAATTTAAACAATAATTATCTGCTGCTGTGGAATGCAACAGGTGCATCTGTGATTGGTCTCATGTGGTTGTTTTTAATTAATGGCCAATCACAGCTGTCTCAGACTCTGGTCAGTCACAAGATTTTATTATCATTCCATTCCTTTCCTTTCAAGCCTTCTGATGGAATCCTTTCTTCTATTCTTTTAGTATAGTTTTAATATAATATATATATATCATAAAATAATAAATCAGCCTTCTGAAACATGGAGTCAAGATTCTCGTCTCTTCCCTCATCCTGGGACCCCTGAGAACACCATCACACTTTATTCCCTGCTAGCTTGCTTTGCAGGGAATTCATTCTTGCCTTCACTGCTGCTGGGAGCTTTCTCCTCACCAGGGCACTCAAATACCTACGTGGAGTCCAGCAGGGTTCCATCCAGGAGGGAAGCATTGTAGTGGTATTTCAGGTAATCCCCCTTCTTGCTCAGCACAGTGCAGTTGGAGGGTTTGTAGTGAACGGTGATGCTGACCGAATCCGAGGGGTTGTGGAAGTCCACCACGTGGATGTCAAAGACCAGCACTGCAGATCCTGGAATCTTTCCTAAACAGGAAACACATTAGACAAATAGAAGAAGAAATGGTACCCAAACAGGCAGATGATGCCAAGGTACTGCACCCTGTAGGAATACGCATTCCTGCTGTGCCTGCTACTGAATCATTTTGCTCTTCCCATTCAGAATTAAAGGATGTGACAGATGCAAGCTGCAACCAATGTAGGAAAGACAACCAGTGGGAAAGCACTAAGCATGCACTCAGTTCAATGGTGAAAGAAAAGCTTTTGTTACCCTGAATTTTAAAATTATGCACAAATGAAGCGATAACCATGTATTTCCTGTGACTATCCTAAATAACTCATTTGTGTTTCATGTACCAATTAAATCTTGATCATCAAAATTCTCAAGAACTCTTGCTTCAAGGAACGTCATTCTATGGGAAAAGTTACAGTTCCTTAAAATAACCTAAAAGCAGGCAACTTCTTCCCCCTCTTCCCAGGATTATGTGCATCACCAAGATTAACAAAACACATCCATCCTAGGATGGAGGTTTGTCAGTAATTCCAAATCTGCAGCACAGAACTTGCATTCCCAGAAGAAAGGCTTTTTTTCCTAAATCACTTATCCAAGTAACATCCCAGGAGGCTCTTTTTGAAACACCAGCCACAACTGGGATGAGCTAGAAGGGTTATCACATTCAGCCTCTCCCAGCAATCTGTTTAGATAGCAATGAGTTTTCCCAAAGAAATGTTAATTGTATGTTACACACACATGGTTACTTCACTGTTGTTACATGCACAACCTGTGGCTGTGGAAGGAATAGGGAAGAAAACTTTGCATGATGAACTCCCTCAGGATAGAGAGTTTAAAACATGCAGGAAGGAAGATCTCACACTGCAGAGCTCCTGGCATCCAAGTACCAGTCTGCCTGAAACACCAATTATCCAAATGAGTTCAGGCTACCAGTTACATGTGAGATTGTTCTATATTTTATTCTCCTACCTATTTAGCTAATCAAAATAATCCTGCAAATTCTGGATGTGGCCTTGTCAGTTTGATGTCTACAAAATAATGAACTAATTCATAAACCTTTCAAATGCCAGAAAAATGAAAATACACACAGATTAACTAAGCAATAAAAGTTTAACTACAGAAGACTTGAATGCAAAGCCAAGCTCACCTCTCCCTTCTTCTCCATATCCAAGATGAGGGGGGATTATTATTCTTCTTTTTTCACCGGTGCATACACCTAGCAAACCTTCATCCATTCCAGCAATCACATAACCTTTCCCAACATAGGTGTCATATGTACGGTTTCGGGAATAACTACAGAAAATATTTGAAATATTTGCATTTCAGCAGTGTCAGGTGTACTCAAGAAAACATGGGCTCTTGCAATAGCTTTGCAACACAATTCTTAAACTAGTTAAGGTCAAACACACAGTCATTAACCAGCACCAGGGAGCACAAAGGAACTATGTTCCATGAATCCAGGCCACCAGGTTTCATCACTCAGTGACATACGGGTCACTGATTACCCAGCAGTGAGACCCTGGCTAGTGAACAGCCAGCAAATCTGCAAATTCATTTCTACTGTATCTAGAAAGAAAAATCACACTTATTTATATATTTTAAATGAAACAGAAAACAGGTTTTGATAAGAAACTGAAAAAAAAAGTTTACTCCTTTAAAATTTCCTCTGCCCTGACACCACTTTAATAAGCACTTATCAACTAGCTACGGTTGATAAGTGCTTCATTTTCATGAGACACCCTGCAGACTACCTCATTTTGCAACCACAGCTATGTAGTTCAACTACCAGAAGGAGCAGGTGGGATAAATAGGTTCTCCTGGGATGCTCAACATTAAAATGAGTCATGACAACAAAACCTAAGCCAGCCACTTAACACACAGGCTGAAGGACCTCCTTCAACACCTCATGACAGAATAAAACAAGGGTACAACAAAAATGATGTTTCTTACATGGCCATGACTGTCTTCTGCCTTTCTTCAAGGCATGTTACACAAAGGCACAGCCCAAGGAGAAGGCAGAAAGGTTTAATTCATCTTTACAATTCATCTAGGAAAGAACTAAACCAGTACAAGACCAGGCCCTGATTTAATTCTGAGGTTTATTCAACTGCTCTAAGTCCAGACAGCCTTGGCTGAGCTGCCCAGGGCAGTTCTGCAGCCAAATTCTGCAGAGTAAAAAGGCAAAGGAAAATGTTATTAGAGCTCTCAAAACCAGCCATTTGCAGAGCTTTTGGCATGTTCCCTGTACCAGTAAGAAACTTTGTCCTAGATAGCTCCAGGGCTTTCAATCCCTATTGTTAGCTGCTCTATTTCTTCATTTATGAATTCTGCAGGAGGTCAGGATACCATGTTTTAGTGAACAAGCTCTCTAACAACTCTCAGCACTTCAGAATGATGTAGAGGCTGCTGTCTACAAAGCATTTATTACTATTTCTTGACAGCAACCCTCATATAAATACTATGGCTATTTTCAAAAATTGATTAGTTACTAGAGAAGACACTCATATCTCAAAAAAGAGAAATAGGTACACTGTGGATAAGCTTTGAGTTCTTAAATTATAAGCTTTCACAAATTGTAAATCAAGGTCTACGGAGATGGCTCTTGCAGTAGTGCTAAACATTTTTCTCTGAGCTTATTTTGTAGAACATTTTACATTGGCTCACTCTCACCTCCTTTTAGCCAGCTGTAGTGAAAGCTAGAGTAGGATAGTAAAGCACTGTTCCACTAAAAGCAACCAAAGTCACAGAAATCTACAAGGGTATTATTCATATGATTCTGTACACAAGGCTCGTGTTCCCACAGAGCTTTGAATTTACTGTCACGATAATCCCTCTTCCTTTATCACAGAAAACCCCTCTGATTGAATTCTGCAAACCCATAATTCAGTCTCGAAAGACATCAGCCTTCAAAACGCAAACAGTTTCCAAGTATAAATATGATAAAGCTCACACTAGCTACTAGCACACTGGCTCACAATTCTCAGGACATAAAATGGAATCATAATAATTTTCTCTCTCTTCAGTGGTATTACCTATTTGGCAGATAAACCCTATGGGGAAAAGAGTCTTCAGGCTTGTGTGCCTAAAGCACTTGGCCTCACTGGGTGGGCCACTACCCCTAGATGGCGTCTGTGACAATGACATGGTACAAAAGAGCTCTTTTCCTTCCCATATGGAAAAGTTTTCTATGACTTTTAAAAAGACTCCAAGTCCACTTAAAATTTTCAAAAAGGAAGGAAAAGCAAAGAACTGTGTTTGAGCTTGTTATGGACATGACAGAGCAGTCAAACTGGAAATGAAATCTGTAGAGTTGAATGTTTTGGTTACCTGGAATCAAATAATGTGCCATCCAAAAGTGTGCCATTGTAATGGTATCGCAGAAAGTCTCCTGTCTGGCTTCTCCGCTCACAAGATTCAGGCACAAGCTGATTCTCAATAGCAATGCCGTCCTTGGGGTTATGCAGATCCAGCAAAACCACGTCAAAGACAAGAGAAGCTTGGCCAGGGATCTCCTTACCTACAAAAGTGTTAGAGCAGAAAATTGGTAAGAAACAGCAGGTGTTCTAGCAGAAGCTTAAACATGTTTGTTGAAAAGTAACGTACTGCCAAATATCAAGCACCTCCCCTCCCAAAATAAATCAGAATCATAGATTATTTGAGTTGGAAGGGACTCACTACAATTATCAGTCCAACTCCTGGCCCTGCACAGGCACCCCAAGAGTCACATCTTGGGCCTGAGAGCATTGTCCAAACACTTCTTGAATTCTGTCAGGCTCAGTGCTGTGACCACTTCCCTGGGGAGCCTGTTCCAGTGCCCAGCCTCTGAGTGAGGAACCTCTTCCTAACATCCAATCTAAACCTCCTCTGACACAACTTCAGAGGTCCTGTTACTTGTCACCAGAGATCAGTCCCTACCTCTCCTCTTCCCCTCATGGGGAAGCTGCAGACTGCAGTGAGGCCTCCCCTCAGTCTTCTCCAGGATGAACAAACCAAGTGATCTCAGCTGCTTTTTACACAGCTTCCCCTCAAGCCCCCTCATCTTGGGACCCTCCCTAATAGCTTCATGTCTTTCTTATATTTTAGCACCCAGAACGGCCCCCAGCATTCAAGGTCAGGCCACCCCAGTGCAGAGCAGAGCAGAGCAGGACAATCCCCTCCCTTGCCCGGCTGGCCATGCTGTGCCTGACTCCCCTCAGGTTGGCCCTCCTGGCTGCCAGGGCACTGCTGACTCATGTTCAACTTGCTATCCACCAGGAGCCTCAGGTTCCTTCCCGTGGTGCTGCTCTCCAACCTCCCACTCCCCAGCCTGTGCACACAACCAGGGTTGCCCCATCCCAGGTACAGAATCCAGTTTGTTTAATTTCATTTATCTGGTGATTGCAAGTGCTCTAATTTATTCAGGTCTCTCTGCAAATTTGCTTCTAGTCAGTCATTTATTGGTTCAGGGTTTCTTTTTTTTTTTACTGAATTCTCCAACTGAATAATTTCCTTCTATTCCCACAGTGATAGCATTGCCTCACTGAAAACAAAGGCCTCTTCAGCCTCACAGTTAATGGTAATGAAGCCACAGAAGGGGTATGAAACCTCATACACCAAAAACACATTCCTAAACACCAGAGCAGAGAAAGAATATAAGGAAAAGTCACAAACTATAATTCAACATGGAGATGTCTATGTATAATCTGCAGGCTGCACAGTCTCACAAGACAATCTATTTCATAGTTATCACTAGAGCATTTGTTAAAAAAAACCACAACAAAACCCATCTGGAATTAAAAATATATTTAACATAATTTTTCTTAAATTTTTTCTGCTTTCTGTGGCAGTCTGAAAGGATTATATAGTCATCTCTCTTCAAGTCTTTGGTGCCACTAGACATTATTATTCACAGACTGTATTCCCTCACTGAAATAAAATTTCAGTATATAAATACTACAGTTGTATCAACAATATTAAGTCGTTAAGTAGTGTCTCTCTGAACAGGGTAGTAATGCTGCCCATAAATTTAAAATACAGAAAATTTGTTTTAAAATATGCATGACTTGGGATTAAAAAAAAAGAGTAACAACTAAAGGAATAACTTTTACCATCTCCATCCTCTCCATACGCCAGGAAAGGTGGTATTGTAATAATGCGCTTCTCCCCTACGCACATTCCCAGGAGACCCTGGTCCATGCCAGGAATCAGCCATCCAATCCCCACATAGGTATCGTAAGTTCGCATCCGATTATGGCTAAACATGAGAAAGGCAAAAAAAAATCACAACCAAATGTCAGAGTGGCACAGGAAAGAACAATATTAACCTTTAAATCCACATACTCTGCACAGTGTAGCTCACAACTTGCTAGTCCAAGAGTATCGGTCCTTCATTTGCCAAGGCCTGGCTGGGAAGTTTTCCAGACTGCTTAGCTATGTCAGGAACCTCACAGAGGCTTTGGAAAGTGGCTGTCAGGCAGCTGTTACTAAAGCATCATTTTCCACTGGGTTCTAATGAAGCACAGATGCTGCACACATAAAATCTCAGTAAGAAAATGTTAGTGGCTCACTTTCATTACCAACCCTGCTAAGGTTACAAAACTTGTATCTAATCTGAACAGCTATACTGGTTATGTTGACTTCTAACTGACCTCAATAAATAGTAATATACATACAGGGAATGAAATTTAAAATTTAAAAAAGCATCTGGATTGGCAATGCCCACGAAGAAATAATGGACAGTTTTATTGGTTTGAGTCAGTACCGCTATCCTATAATTCCTGAAAAAATTACTAACACACATCCAATGCCAGATGTCATTTCCTGTGTTTCTGGGCAGTTAGCATTAATTGTTACACAGGTAAAAAGGGAGCAAACGATGGTAAGACACCGATTAAACTACCCAAAAACACACAACTCAGCTGCATACCTTGAATCAAACAGGGTCCCATCCAAGAATGTTCCATTGTAATGGTACCGTACAAAGTCAGACACCTGGACTGTCCGAGGACACTTCTCAGGTTTGAAGTAGGTCTGAACCTGCACTTCATCCTCCGAGTTCCACAGATCTATCAGGAGCACGTCAAAATGGAGCACAGCATTGGGGGGTATCACACCAGCTGCAAAAGCAAAACACACACAGTTTTCTTTCCCTTTTTACACAAGGTACCAGCAAAAAAGAACCAATCCACGCATACCCTAAAAAAGCTGCATAATGCACACCTTATTACCTGGTGTACTTACAACTCTTTGGCCCTTTGCCATTGCTGCAGCTACTTATGGGGGGGGGGAAATCTGGCAAGATGGACTTTATCACATCTGTCAATCAGGCAAACTATCCTGAGTTAGCATTTGTTGCCTCTCTGAGGCTGTAGGACAAAGCTACTTTTGGAACTGACAAGACCTTGTGCAGCACTGCAAAGCCACAATTTTGGTTTAATTAAGTATTTAACAGGGAGGTAGATATAAATAAATAGTTAACTTTCATAGCAAAAGTGAAGGACCTGAAGGTCTTCTGCAGCAAACTGCTCTTCCTTCAGCGCACAGAGGGAGTCTGGAGAGATCCCTGCAGGCTATAGGCTTAACAAACACCTCTGAAGAACAGGGGATAACCTCCCAGAAATTCACTACGTGCATTTCCTACCCTTCCCTCCTGGGGCTCCGTTTCCCATCTGCTCTGTTGAATCCATACCCAAGCAGCTGGCTCGGTGCTGTACTTACGGACGCCTTCACTTCCGTAGGCAAGCTGAGGAGGAATCTTCACAAAGCGGCGCTCGTTCACACACATGCCCACCAGAGCTTGGTCCATCCCAGCAATAAGCTGACCTTTGCCCACAAACACGTTGAACGTGGATCCCCTGTCATAGCTGAAGGGGGAAAAGCAGGCAAGAATGTTAGCAGTTCATTTACACCTCCTTCCACTGTTTGGTTTGGTTAGGTTTGTTTTGTTTTTTTTTTTTGAAAGACAGTTAACTGCACCTTGTCTCTCTCTTGCCCTGTTAGCATAACTTAATCAGTCCTAAAGGATCAGCGGCTCCTAAAGGAAAGGGCAAATCCAAGGAATTCCTGAGACATCAACACAGTTCTCCTTCTGTCCACTGCTCACTGAAACACATTCTAGCAGAGTGCAATGGGTACTACAGGCACATGAAGGCCAGAACTACATACAGGTAACTGACACACTAACATTAAAAGCAGCACTGGAAAATTAAGGAAGAAAAGGGAAAATTAAACACTGTTATGAGATATGAAAGGATAACTGCTCCCACGGTAGGATCTCAGCATATTGATTTCAGTCAGCAACATCACAAAAATATTATATAAGACCTAAAAGCTTTACAATGTGAAAATCACACTTCCAATCTCTGTGGGAGAAAGGGAGAGGGAAAAAATGCCTTTTAAGTAGTAGCTGTAAGGCTTTCCAACAGGTAGTTTATTTTCTCCTCCACTTTCACAGCGCTCAGTTAAAGCACAGAGACACGTTTTGAATGGCAGGTTTGCCAGACCTAAAATCAAGAAACAAATTATTCTCCTCTGTGATAATACATGAATATTCAAAAGGTAAAAGAAACGATGCTTAAATGACTCAGTTTTCCAGAGAGGTTGGAGAACAGCAGTGTTACCACACAGAACACTGTATTACATGGTTCATTCGGCCACCTTAAATCTGCACAATGACCCCACTTTGATGTGCCTGAATTACTGCTATTGAACCTCTTGAAGCAGTATAAAAACACATGTCAAGAAGCATCTCAAAAGCTCCATGCTTATTTTTAAACTTTTACAACTTCCGTTTTCCTAAATCCCTTTTATAATTTCGAGGAGTTGTTTTTTTTTTTACAATTATATATATAAAAGTCAGACCTGGGGGGAGGAAAAAAAAAGGCTTTTGCCTTTTGCGTGCTAAAATTCTGGAAAGCAGCCAGTAGCTAGACATCCCTAGGGAAATGATGTCAAACTTTCCTTCCAAGACTGTACACATCACTTCCACAACATACTGAGCCTCCTAACAGTCCCACAGCCTTGAATCTCTCAAATATTTTACTGAGTGAACTCTCTGTTTGTTCCATCTTTTTTTTTTTCCTTCTGACAAACATTTCTCTTAAAGTAGACAACCCTCTATTACTGAGCATTTACTTTCAGTTGCAGTAATATTCCCACTCCCAGTAAAGGATGGAAAATATTTAAATTAGGCCCTGACAAATTCTATTATACACACAAAACCATAATTTAGATGTTAAGACTAGTAATATAATAGGTTCTAAGAAACTCTCCAAAATGGTATTTTGTAGCAATGGACAAAGCTTGGCAATACATCTGGGATGAACTCAGAACAGAAGAGCTTTCTTTTTAGTAAAATAAATGTACAATTAAGAGAACATTGATGCAAAGCAGAGAACTGAACAAAGCACTGATCAGACCATGCAGCTTTGCAGGACTGACTTTGCAGATTCCTTAAAACTAAGCAAAATTTGTTTCTATTAGTGGAATTGACCAAATTAATAGTAGATGACTAGGCAACTAAACTCAGCTTTTAAATGCAAATCATTTTATGGCTATTGAAACAAAAACTGCCAATGCCGAGGAAAAAAAATATAAACAAATAATGACAATAATATGGTAATTTATGTAACACAGTCATGATTAGTAAGACTTTGTCAACAGCCTGGTAACTTGAGGAGCAGTACTGCTACCTGCTCCTTGGAAATACAGAAAATTAATTTTAAAACTCAAGAATATTTTCAAGAGCTGAAGAAGGAATAAAGCAAAACTGCCCTTAGGTCAACATCTAGAGTATTTTCTAGACTGATTTCATAATAGTGTTCGATTAAACTGATGCTGCTAAGCATGCTCATAAACTTAAAAAAAAAAAAAGGAAGCAAACAAACAAAAACCAGGTAAGAAAATGGGCTTATTTTTATATTAATTGACTAAATCTCTTTAACTTATAGGCAGGGAACACCAAAGATTTTAGAATAAACACTCCAGAATATTTCTTGCATTAACTCAGAGAAGACAAAATAGTCCTATTTTTCCATGTCTGAACATGATTAAACACTGTCATCAGTCTTAAAAAAGATCATAGTGAATAACAAAAGTGTACACCAATATGAGTTGCCATCTAGAAAAAAATCCCAAGCTGAACAAACCTAGTATTTTGCACCCATTTGAAATGAAGGCAGCTACAAAAATATCCAACTTGGACCAGACTATCCCCATTACTATTTATTTACTAATATTTAGAGGATCCCAAAAGATAAATGCTGTACAGTTCTGCCCAATCTGTTCTTGCCCCAAGTAACTCAGAACGAAATGACAAAAAAGTAAAATGAGAGCCAGCACCTGGGCAGCCCCTCCAGGTGCCCTGCCTCAATGCACAAGCAGCAACCAGAAACACACTTCTGAACACGTGGCCAGTTTTCCCATTGTCACATATTTATAAAATAAGCCACGAGGATGCTGCCTTTGTGTCTTCACATACACACTTAAGACACACGTTCCAAGCCCATCAGCTGCCAATGGATTCGCTGTCTGTGCTGTGCCTTTTCACTGAAACTGCACCAACACCAGCTGAAGTGCCAGCTATCACATCCCACATTTTAGTCAGAGAAGTGCTGGTTGCATGGCACTACTGGCATACTAACTACAGACAGCTCCAGAGGGAGATCTGAGCTTTGAAGGACAGTTATTCCCTAAGGCTGTAGATTTTCCTTGAAGCACAAGGGAGATTACCAGGATTACTGAAAATACATTTTGCTTTATCTTTCTAAATAATACTTTGATCAGTGGCAATGAATGAAGTAAGAAAAAACAAATAAGCTGGCAGCAGTAGCAGCATCCTTCACAATCTCCTGATCCCACTATTTAGGCTTCCTGATCCCAAAATAACAGCAGGAAAGCAGCCAGGCACTTCAATGTACATAGGTCACATTTATTCAAGGATAAAGTATCCAAAAAATTACAAGTAAGTACAAGCCTGATAATTTCTGTATTCCCGGCAAGGATAATGATTCAGAACCAATCGTATTCAAGTAGGTTTGAGCCTGGAGAAGACATAGGAAATGTACAGAATGAATCGGGCAGGAAACCACTGCTGTGAGAGACTGTGATACCATATACACTCCTGTTTACTGGGCTAAGACTAGCTGAATAACCTTGTGGTCTTCACTCCTGGAGCAGAAAAGCTCCATTCAGCGCCTTGGAAAAGCAGCTGAAAGAACGTGCTAGGAATCCACAAGGGCAAGCAAACTACTGGACCCAGCCACTACAGAGGTCTTGCCCCACGTCCCCAGCTGTCACACCCCAGCTCTCTGCCCTTCATATTTCAAAGGCATCTTCCCATGGTGATCTGTAGGTCCCTCATGTAGGACACTGCCCATCCTGCCGCTGACCTGCTTTCAACTGGACACCCCAAAAGCGCCCACGGGGCACTGCTGGGATAAGCAGAGGAACCCGAACCGAACCTCCACCCAGCGCCACAATCTCTGCACATCCACAAAAAACCACCCTCGTGGGCACAGCACCTCTCGCTCCTCTCCTCTCCCTCCCACAGCGCCCAGCCAAGGGCGGGCTTGTGCCAGACCTGGAGTCGAAGCGGGTGCCGTCGGGGAAGGCGCCGAGGTAGTGGTAGCGCACGAAGTCTCCGGGGCGCACGGCCCGCGGGCAGCTCTCGGGCACGAAGCGCCGCTCGACGCCGAGCTCGGTGCCGTCCGGAGGGGTTTCGGCGGCGGGCACCGGCGGCGCCTGGCAGGCCGCCCAGCTCTCCAGCAGCGCCGGCAGCAGCAGCAGCAGCGACCCGCAGCCCGGGCCCCGCCGCCGCACGGCCGCCGGCCCCGCCATGGAGAGCAGCGAGCGGGGCAGCCGCAGGGCGCGCTCGGCGGGGAGGGGAGGAAGGGAGGATGGAGGGAAGGGAGGGAATGGAGGGGAGGAAAAGAGGGAAGGGAGAAAAGCCGCCCGCCCCGGCCCGCTCGCTCCTCCTCCTCCTCCCTCCGCTGCAAACTTGCAAACGTGGATGAAGCGCTCCCACCCGGGACGGGGGAGGAGCAGCCCCGGCGCCGGCTCCCCCCGCCCGCCGCGGGGCTGCGCAGTCCGGAGCGCAGCGGTGGCACCGCCGCCCCCGCCCCGCTCCCTCCCCGGGCCGGCGTGCGACGTGGCGCTGCCCCCGGCCGCCCTCCTGGCGCTCCTTCCGTTTCGAAGGTAGCACGGGAGACGGACGGACCCCGAGAGTCGTAAACACGCAGACACAACCCCGCCATTTCCCGCAGATTTCTCGCAGCTCTTGGAAGCGGAGCTGCTGGACCCTGGGAGGGACCGAAAACACGGCAGCTGACCCCCTGCAAAAGGGGTCTTGTCACTCTACCCGCACACGTACTCGTGCACAACTTCGAGTATTTGCAAGCTTAAAGTCCGATCGCAAATGTTCAATTTTAGATCAAGCTCTCAAAGATGACGAGACTGTGTTGGCAAATGCGTATTGATGCACACCAGTGCTGTCACGGGGATTTGCAACTCCCTGGCCGGGGACCTTTCCAAATGACACAGAGTAAAGACAGAATCACAGAACGATATGGGTTGGAGGGGACTTCAAAGATCATCTAGTTCCAACCCCCTGACATGAGCAGGGATATATTTCACTAGACCGGGCTGCTTTGAGCCCCAACAAACCTGGTCTTGAACACTTTCAGGGATGAGGCATCCGCAACTTCTCTGGGCAACCTGTGCCAGTGCCTTATCACCTTCACAGTAAATAATTTCTTCCCTAATATCTAATCTAAACCTACTCTCTCTAAGTTTGAATCCATTCCCCCTTGTAAATAGTCCCTCTCCACCTTTCTTGCAGGTTCCCTTCAGTTACTAGAAGGCTGCAATTAGGTCACCCTGAAGTCCTCTTTTCCAGGCTGAACAATCCCAATTCCCTCAGCCTTTCCTTGTACAAGAGCTGCTCCATCCCTCTAATTGTCTTGGTGGCCTGGTCTGGACTCACTCCAAAAGATCCGTGTCCTTCCTGTGCTGGGACCCCAGAGCTGATGCAGCCCTGCAGGTGGGGTCTCAGCAGAGCAGAGCAGAGGGACAGAATCCCTTCCCTTGCCCTGCTGGCCACGCTGCTCTGGATGCAGCTCAGGACACATCTGTCTTTCTGGGCTGCAGATGCACATTGCTGGGTCGTGTCCAGCCTCTCATCCATGAGCTCCCCCGGGTCCTCCTCCCCAGGGCTGTTCTCCATCAGTTCATCCCCCAGCCTGTGCTGATACCAGGGGGTTGCCCTAACCCAGGTTCAGCACCTTGCACTTTGTCCTGTTAAACCTCATGAGATTCTCATAGGCCCCCTTCTCCAGCCTGTCTAGGTTCCTCTGGACGGCATCCTGTCCTTTGAGTGGGTCAACCACACCACTCAGCTTGGTGTCATCTGCAAATTTGCTGAGGGAGCACTTATCACTCCACTAATGTCCTTAATGAAGATATTAAACAGCACTTGGTCCCAGTACAGACCTCAGAGGGACACCACTTGTCACTGATGTCCATTGGGACTCTGAGCCATTGACCAGATGGGACCATCCAACTACTTACTAATCTGTCATCTCTATCCACTCTAGAGAGAATGATGTTGTGAGGAACCATGTCAAAGGCTTTACAGCAGTCCAGATAAACAACACCCATAGCCCTCACCTTGTCCACTGCTGTAGTCACTCCATCACAAGTGACCACTGGGTTGTTCAGGCAAGACCTGCCCCTGGTGAAGCAGTGCTGGCTGTCCTGAATCATCTCCTTGTCTTCCACGTGCCCACTGCAGCTTCTAGGACAATCTGTTCCATGTTCTTCCCAGGCACAGAGGTGAGGCTGACAGGTCTGTACTTCCCAGGGTCCTCCTTTCTACCCTTTCTAAAGAGGTCACTTGGGACTTCATGGGCTGACATGACTTTTCAAATATTATGGAGAGGGGCTTGGTAACTACATCAGCCAATTCCCTCAGTATTCTGGGATGCAGCTCATCAGGCTCCATAGACTTATGTACATTCAGGTTCTTCATGTGGTCATGAACCTGACCTGACAAGCACACAGTAAGACACAGCATCCAAAATGAATCACCATCCCAGTGTGCCAGCAATCCCCTTCCCCTCTCTTTTTGATCTTGAACACACTGATGAGGAGGAACTTAGGTTTTTTCTCTGTTATTGTAACTGGTTTCAGTGAACAACAATGGGAAAGCTAAGCATCTGCATTGAAGCACCAACCTCAAGTAAGAATAGGTAAAATGACACAATATTTTTGAAAAGCGGAGAAATTTATGATAGAAGGATTGGGACAACCAGTTGGAAATTCAGGCATCATGTAAAACCACCAATTATAAGATTTTGTTGTTGACAAATTATTAGACAAGCACAGTGTACTCTTGGGTGGTTGCAAACCCATGAAAACCAGGGAAGAGGGTGTGCCAGAGCATTGTAGCTGGGGAGCCAACAGCTCACAGGCCCAGTTCCCCACTTTTTGTGTATCTAACACCCAGCTGTACCAACCTAGCAACAGAAGGGATTCAGTCAAATCAAAGGTTTCAAATCAAATTCAGTCAAATCAAAGGTTTTTTAAGTGCATTCAAAAATTCTCTTGTATAATATTGATGTATTGCTAGGAAAAGGGTGCTGGTCGATGACCTAACCAGTCAAAAGTTGGGCAGTTATTTAAAGATAACAAGATTTGCAGTTACAAATCACATCCTCCTTCCAAAAACAGTCACACTGCACATTCCAAATCAGTCTTTTAAACAAGCAATGTAAATTGTCTGGCAGTTGCCTAGAATTAAATAGCTTATTTTTGATGTTGGTTTATGTGGACACAATTTATTTTTTCAAGAACTCATAATTCACCATTAGAGTATGTTGATACAACCAACATAAAGATAAAGCTTACCCTGAATTTGATACTTCTTATTGCCAGGCAGTGACACAATCTTTATTTTTGCATGTTTATTTAAGAAGTTCTATGTTTTCAAAATAATTCCTTGGACTCTTAATATTTATGCAGATTTGCATAAATATTCTTCAATCCAATATTCTTCACCTGTGTCAATAACAGCTCTCCACTTCTGATGTAATTACCATTGCCTCAACACTGCTCTAAGAGTTGCCAGTTTTATTAACTCCTAAAAGAGCCAAATAAGCCCTTCTGTGCTACCAAATCTGCTCGTTTGATGCCTCAGTTCCATTTGCCCCATGGCTCATGTGCCTCTCCATAAGCTCATGCAGAGCTCAAGACAGCTGTCAGCCAGGAAGGTGCACTCCCTTTTGTCCCCCAAGTTTTGTTCACGGAGGTAGCAAATGTGCAAATGTGGTATTTTCCTTAGAAATGTCAATTTAAACATTCTGCTGTCTTTTCAAAGCACACACACAGTCAAGCACACACAAATTCTAATTTATATGTCAGTTTGTTTGAACACTAACCCAGCTTCCCTTGGAAGCATTTTGGGGATGCTGATCTCTATCAGGCCTGTTCTTCAGTCAGCCTGACACATAACAATGGCTAACACAGTGTGAGAAGGGTGAGAGAAAAGAACAGACATGCCTGAACCTCCTAGAAAAGCTGGTCCTGGAAGGAGGATCATCCTTTCCAAACATTAAAACACAATACAGCTGAGATTCAGCCTCCCTCTGAAAAGTTAGCTTTCAGGAAAGTCTTAGGTCATTAAATAAGGATTAAAGAGCTGGGATTCATGCCTTTGCATCTCCCTTTGGAGTACACCATGTGCCTCATGTAGTGTCCAAGGGGCTGCAGCTCTCATACCTTTGAGCTATGTTTTATCAATCTAAAAGAGATTTGATGCTGTTCCCAAATCTTTTGGAAGGGCAAGGAAATAAAATGTTGGCTCTCATTATTACCCCTTGTACCACACCAGCATTACCATTAGGAGCATCACACATAGGAGAAATCCAAAAGTTCAAACTCCAAGAAGGTAGATAAAAAAATTCCTTCATACAGTACTTGATACAAATCATGTCTCAGAAGGACTGAAGAGAGCTGAGGAGCATGCTGATGAGTCACTTCAATTAAAGATTAATTTATGGTAACTTGGGAAAAGAAAGCCTCAGCTTAAGTCTGAGGTAGGCAAGATACCGCTGGTTTGTAACTTGAGATGCTGCCCTACTCCTTGGAATGTGCTTGAAGCCAAGCACCAGGCAGTCATGAGATGGTGAGCCTAAGGTAAATGAAAATGTTTGCAACACATTTGGTCACATAAACACGGGAGGAGTTGTGACTAGTGAAACATTCTGCTGAGTAGCTGTTGGACTTACTCACTACCTAACCACTGACTGTTGTCAATTACCCCTCTCCCAGCTAAGATTACAGGCCTGAAGATTCAGTCCCTGGATGCCCTCAAGTATGTATGCATTGTGCTTTGATCAGAGGTTTTCTAAAAAGATAACATACTGAGACAGAAAAACACAGAGAGGATTTGCAACGTTTTCTAAATATCCTATCAATTATAGATCAAGGAAAACAGAGGAAATCCTTTTTTTCCTAGAAAGAATATGTCAAATGCTGCAGCTGGCAGATACATTGAAATTATGGCAGGCAAATTTAGAGATAATTAAGATACTAGAAGTAAAAAAAAGTGAGAAGAATGCAAATCATAGCTTGAACTGATACGAAATCCAGTTTTAAGAAACATCTATCTACTTTTAACAGGTAGGTAATATTCATAAAGATTAAAATATACTGCTGGTTTTGCCTGTATAATCTACAGATGGATTGTGGCAAGGGACTCTGAATTATTTTGATCTTCTGCAGTTTTCCACAGCTGTTCACCTCAGTATGTACTCTCTTTCAAAATCCTAAGGAGCTTCTTAGAGAATAGTTTTGGGTTACAACTAATGTGAAAAAAACATTGTGCTCTCACTGCTGAACTGTATTTCATGAAAGGAAAAAAAAAAGCTAATTGTAATTTAAAAGTGTCTGCTTCTAAAGATCTAAGGTGGTAGAACTCTTCACATATTTTGAAACAACAATGGAAACACTGGTTTTAACTATGAAATACAGCTAAACTATAACCACAAAACATTCTCAGTAAGTACTGGTTTTAGTAAACAGGGTTTTGAAGAAATACTATTTCTATTTTATACATACGTGATTATTCCAGAGCATCTGGAACCTGAAATACCTCTTTGCACCCAAAATATTGCAATATAAATTCAGTCACACATGATTTAATTTCATGTAATGTATAGTTAATAGTGTGAGTCACAAGGGACTGACATGACCCTAAATGCCTTTGGTGACCAACTGATCCAGGTGACTTGGGCTTCTTTCTTCCTTGGTGAGTCATGAGAAAGACTGTGGCATAGAGCTCTTCACTCTTCACAGACAGTCATGCTGGACAATTCAGCCACCTCCACAGGCTATTTAACACCCAGCTTTTATCATGATTTATTACTGGTAGTGGTTTAGCAGTGAACATAAAGAACAGAGCATCAGAGAAATGGACATACTTTAAATTTCTGATACCGAGATACATTTCACTTGCTCCAATCCATCTTCAGTTTATCTCTACTCCACCTGCTATGGATGTTCTAAGGAAAGTGAAACAACAGAGAGTAATGCTATGAACCAGTGCTCTCTTCCAGACCCTGCCCTGCCAGGAGGGTCTCACTTGCTGTGAAAAATGCGTATTTTATGATTGGCTTTTCGCAAATATTAAAATGAATATTATATGTATTGTGTTAGAAAGTAATGCTGTATTAATTCTCTTAAGTAGTGTGTTAAATATAGTTTTAGGTTATAAAAAATCTTAAAATAGAAACTATGCTATGTAGGATAATAATTTTTTTCTTAAAAAGTATCCCTTTTTAGAAAGGACTTGCAGCGAAATAGCAGCCACAGGACACCTAAATCTTTCAGAGAAAAAGAATTTATTGCCCTCTTATCAGAAGAAATGAACTTCTTCCCTCCTCAAAGGCGCTGTTAGGATTCAGAGGAAGAAGCTGACGATGACCAGACAGAATCCTGTCTTTGAATGGAATTTATTTATGCATCATGTATGAAGGGTATGAATATGCAACAGGCTGTTGCTTTTAAGGGTTAATCCTTTGTTAACGGGTGTCCTTTTTCGGGCTTGTGCTGCCCAGAAAAAGGTACCCGGACGTCTGTAACTCTTTGTCTCTATTGTCTCATATTGTCCTAATTCAAATTGTCCAAATTATTATTACTCTAATCGTATTACTATTTTTATAACCATTGTATTACTATTAAACTTTTAAAATTTTAAAAACAAGTGATTAGCATTTTTCACACTTGCCATAGGTACTCAGCAATTCCTTTGCTGGATGTCACAGCACAATGAGGTACACCAACAGAGCTGTCCTAATTAGTGCTTATGAATCGCCCATCATTCCAAATGTGCCACGCTAAATTAGTATCTGAGTGATTTAACAAGTCTGGCTCACTTTGGCAGAAACCAGCTGGACAGCACTTACAAAAGGCTGCTGCCACCAGAGATGAGGCAGTGGCTCCCAACAGCCAAGCACCAGGATAAATTACAGTTGACTGTTGTCTTGCACCAACACTGCTATTGTTCGTAAGGCAAACGGCTCTCAAAAGCATCGGCCTGGATCGCACACTTCTGAGGCATCAGTCACGCCTTCTTTTGTGTTTGCACTCTACTAGAAGCAAACAAATAACTGTAGCAAGCCAACTCCGGGCAAAATTATTTTCTGATTACCCTGGAGCGCTGGTGTTGGCCTCAGTGCAGACATGCCAGTGTAAAACTGCAGAAAAACTACCCTATGCATCCAGCTTGTCCCACCATTTCTCACAACTATATATATTTAAACATTACCCACTTCCATTCAATGTTCATGCATTTATCAGGCAAGATAAATATATGTGTATTTCCAACAAAATGCATTCACCCTAATCTCACAAAAAAGAAAGGGGGTTTTCAGACCTAAATACCCTTGAAAGTAGAGACCACAGATGTTAAAACTCACCATTTCACCATTTCTGGTAACCATTTCATCAGTTACCAGATTTTTAGAAAACTTAACCTATGGAACAGCTAAAATTTAAAAAATCTGGTTATAATGGACATACCAAAAGTAACATAAGTAGCTGAAGATAAAATGAGAAATGTGTTGGATAACAAATTATTAAAACTCACCTAAACTAAAGCATATTCTAAATATATTGCAGGTACCCACAAAGTCAGAGAATGGTTTTGAAACAATGGACTGCTTATACTAAACTGCAGATAGACTTGGATATTCCTAATGGATACAACAGATTCCTATTCCTAAAGGATATATGTAGTTAAACAACAGGTTTTTGGTCTCTGGATTGCTACAGTGCCATGCAGAAGTGGCAAGGAAGCCTGCTGTCCACTGGCCTAAATTCCCAATTAATGGGGATTTGCATACGGAACGGAAATGATCTAGGAGACTGCACACCAAAAAAAAAAAAAAAAAAAAAGCTGAACTGCAGCCTTCTGCCATACAGAATGCAAAACAGTGAGTCTCACTGAACCTTCACATGCAACATGAACAACCTCAGAACTGTGTTGTTCAAACTGTGCAGAAAGAGGTGGTTCCTGCAACAAGGGTCACGCTGCTTTCCTTAAATGCATTAAAAACAATCAAACAGTTACTGATAGTTTGCCTATTATAAAGGGTCTTCACTCACTCAAAAGTGAAGGCAGAAACCTTTTTGTACTTATTTGAAGACTAAAAAGCTTTTCAAGAAGCACAATAGACACTAAGGTCTGAAAAGCAAATGGTCACAATTGGATAACTAAGATATCATGACTAAGTTTTCATGCCTGATCTGTACTCTGTCTGCTAGAACTGTTATGGCTCTATAATTAAAAAAGAGTAATGTTTTGTTCCAACATTCTTTTAAACAAAGCTGCCTTAACAAAGTTGGTTTGCAAATTAGGTGTGGACTATGACTCCTGCTCAGAAAGACAGAACTCTTTTATCCAAGCTCCAGTCTAACCCCCACCCCCACATCCACCCATCCCCTGCCTATAGCATTTTCCATATAAAATGCCTTCTGAAAGCTGCATGTGTTGGAAGGAGAAGAAAAAATGGTTCATCTGCAAACAACTTGGCACAAAACAAACTATGCAAACTTTCCTGAAATGTAAAGGTATCTGTTCCACCAGGGGTACAGCCTGCTTGCATTTTGAAATGAGCACATCACAAAGCTCACTTTGCATGTCTTGGGTAAAAGGATTATTTGTAGCAGTGATTGGAAACGAGACAAGTAAGGTCAGTCACTTCTCTGCATACCAGGGCTCTAGCTGCCAGAGGCCAGTGCTTAAACAAACTGGAAACAGGACACCTTGTTATTTTTCCCCTCCTTCATTAATATTCACGTGAGAATCCCCTGGGAACTGCCTGAAGCTCGTAGGTGTTACAAAATAGTGCTCACTGGTTCTTATTAGTGTGTGTGCAAAGCATCAAAGCAGGTGCTTACCAGGAGTCCAGTGCAAGATTGCAGCAATCTTCTCTCCTAATTAGTAAGCATTTAGTGACTCTTGTGTGAATTTTTATTAACATTTTGCATCTCAAGAAAGACATGTATTCAGACATCAACTCCTAACACTTCACTTTTACTAGAAATGTCAGCATTCTTTTGAAAGCAGATTCACAGGGATTTATTGGATATTTACTGCATCTATGAGCTTGTTTTTAACAGCCGAGTCCATCTGTAGAGCAACTTCAGAGTGGTATTCCAGTAACTTTTCCAGCCATCTGATCTGTGTACTAAAGAAGAGTTTTAGGCCCAGGCTTACTAAATTGGGAACTTGTACATTACACAATGATCCTTAGGTGATTGCATAGAGTTGTTAAGATCATTCTGAGGGCTGGGCACATTCTGAACCCATTCCTGGTTTGCTGGGCTGTTGCAGCACAGGTCACAGGCTTTGTTGCCTGCCTTCTCAACTAATTGTTCCAGCCAAGTTTTATCTGTGTGTGCTTATGGTTCAGACCAAACATCTCATGGAATCTAAGTGGACTAATGAAACACTGCATAATCATAAAGCTGAGAATTAAAGTCTTAGCAAATGAAAGAGATTTTATTATTAGTCTGGCTACAATCATGCTAAGATTTGTTGTCTAAATCAGCTAATAATTGAGGCTAATTCAATAATGATATAATTAGAACTACTGTGCACAAAGCTAATATTACCTATGCCTTTCTCTGGTCTAATGCTCCCCTTTCCACTGGATTCAAAAGTCAATAAAATCAGGCTTTAGGAAAAGCAAGGGCTGATTGTAGTATGTTGTCAGCATCCTAAGTTCTTTGCCTTGATTACAGTGCTAATATTAATGATTTCTTCTTCCTCTTTGCCAGGCAAATGATGTTGAGCATTTTCCCCTCCTCACTCAAGGTCTGCTTGGGGTCATTTTTCATGTTCACTGTCTGTCAACTTGCTGTCAACTGTCAACTCATGTCAACTGTCTTGTCACCTGTTCACAAGTTTGTCACTTTGCTCCTTCCTTGTTGGCTCACAGTTCAGTGTTACATCCCACTTTACTGTAAGTTATAGGTTTTACCTACATTGCAGGTAAATCCCAAAATCTATTGACTCAACTTCTAAGGCTTCATTTCTTTAGTCGTCTGTGGTTTGTGTCGTGGTCCTGAGGCCTCTGTTACCATCCTGTGCTTGAATTTTCTTATCTTGTACTTGCATTTTGGAAGGCCCAAAACACCCTGGTTTTTTAATCTACAGCCTTCAAGCTGTGGTTTCCAGATAGCTTAACTAATGTTTTACGAACACAGCCTAACCACCTGTAGCCAACATCTACATGTCTTGGCAAGAACACTGGTACTTTATTAAAATTACTTTAGAACTGGGCAGAACACCTCTCATTTCTTAGTTTATTCAAGCATGACCAAAAAGCATCATGCAAGGCTGGCAGAAGCAAGCCCTGTTAGAGGATGCTAAATTGATTTTTTTTTTTTTTGCACACTCCACAAATGACAAATAGAAGCATAGGCCATGTACAAATCTGCCTAGATACAGAGTGGACTAGGAAATAATGTGGTTTTCTCTGTCTATAATGATCTATTTATCTATCCATTTCTACATCTATATTACTACACATGACAGTAACTTTCAAGCAAAAGTAACTATGAGGGAGTGTTCCTGGATGTCATTCACAGCAAAAACTAACATAATGGAATAGAAACATTGAGATTTCTGGCCCACCATTGTAAAACATTATTTCTGTGTGTTTGGCAAAGAGTTTCAACTGTCCCATAGGAGAATTCTTTTCTCATTCCTGTCAGAGACTCTACTAGGTCAACTTGCTTAACTAATCCTTGCTTCATTGCTGTACCAGTGCTCCACCACTCTTTCAGTATTACCCTCGAGATGTGCAGGGAAAGAAGAAGGTCTAGAACTGTGAGTTTCCATTCCTTTCATTTCAGTAGCTAGAAAGCTGTTGGTGAGTGGACATATGGGAAGTATGTTAAGCTAAAGAGCTGTGAATTTTGGATAGTTTTGAAAAAAAGTACTGTTAAGTGCAAATAGCTGTTTTGCATGGAACCAACAGATCAGCTGCTTTAACAAGAGAAAGTCATCTTCCCATTTAATGGAGGTGGCAAGCAGAACCAAGAATCTTTGCCTTCAACTTTTTAGATTTTACTTTCATCACTTTATTTCTGCAGGTTTTTTGACCCATTAGTAAACACTGGAGCCTTTTTAGGTTCCACTGGAAAGTTGGCAGCTCAGAGGGAACATACCAAGGACAGATGCTGGCACTGAAGATGCCTATTTCACTTGATACACTGGGCATCGTTTAAACGGGAACTGTTTTATCAGTCACCATATTACAGAGACAAAATTCAGGAAAGGAATCTGCTTTTGCAAGGAAAAAGCTCTTGTAAACCAATCACTGATTTGAGGATATAGCCAAAGCTCAGAAGGAGGAATTTCCTGCAGCTGTGAAAAAACCAAAAACCAACTGGCTACCAGGCAAAGAAGCTAGCCTTGATTCTTACTTAGTCAGTAGCAAAACTCCTGCCAACTTTGATGACAGTAAGACTGTAACCATTAGGGGTTAAGAAGCAGTATATATATATATATTTATATATATTTATAGGTATGTATTTATATTCAATACAAGAGAAACACTCAATCTGGAATAATTATCATCCCCCTAACATGGGGTTCAAATTACAGCGATCCTGACTCAAACTCTCATCTGTAAAAGAACAGATAAATAAAGAATTATGGATTTCATTGCATTTGGCTGTTTCTTGTGAAACCAAAGTCCTGGCCACTAAGCTTGGGCACACATCCTTGTGATCCCACAAAGGATGGTATGCTTTGTAAGACATTGGGAGACTGTCCAAGGGTTGTCAGCCAAAATCTCTCTTCCCTACTGTTATATAAAGTGCCATTAGTGCCTGAGTGCTCCTATTGCTCACGCAGCTCCCAAATGGGATCAGTCCTTACTCAGGTAAGGTTCCCTTGAAGGTAAATAAAACTTTGCCTCTCTTATGATGTACTTGGGGCTCTCCATTAGCAGAAGAGACAACATGTTGCTGTCTACAAGTACCTGAAAGAAGGTTGTAGCAAGGTGGGGATTGGTCTCTTCTCCAAGGCAGTAAGTGATGGTAGGAGAGGACACAGCCTCAAGCTGTGCCAGGGAAGTTTCCACGTGGACATCAGGGAGAATTGCTTCACTGGAAGGGAGGTCAGGCATTGGAACAGGCTGCTCAGAGGTGGTGGTGGAGTCACCATCCCAGGAGATGTACAGGAGATGACTGGACATGGCACTTAGTCCTCTGGTCTGGCTGAAAAGGCCATGATCAGTCTAAGGTTGGATTCAATATTCTTGGTGGTCTTTCCAACCTTAATTATTCCATGATTCAGTGTCAGCATATACACAGAGGTACAATGCTATATCAAGAGTGTACCACACAAATATACACTCATCAAATACAACAATTCTTATCTTCCTGAAAAAAAATTGCAAATGGCACAAAGCAAAATGTCTGGGACTACATACAATACTACATTATTTATATTTATTTATAAAGATGGGGGGGGGGGAAGGCAAAAACCGATGAAAAAATTTATTCAATGATTCCATGCCTTTAAAAATGTAAGTGAATTAAAATAATGAAGAGAGATTAAAGAAAGATTATTTTCACTGAGTGTTGTCTTGAAGAGATGATATGCATTACATTTCTGATGGAGCAGCTGACAAAGTCCAAGTGATAAACAAGAACAATGAACTCCATCTCCACAGAAGGATGGAGTTCATTGATACAATCACCTACCAAAGCTATGGAGGACAGAATTTACAAAAAGAAAGACAAATATTCCTCTTTTAGGTTCCAGCTTATCAGACTTTGGGATAGATCCAATAAAAATATTTGAATGCATGAAATGGGATGTAGCTGTTCAAGGGACTTCAAACTAAAACTGCAGTTCAAATCACTTTGCTTAACAAATTTCCAGAGATGCTTTATTGCTTAGCTGTAAAACTTCCCTGCAAGTGCACATTTTTGAATAAACTACATAGTAATGTAGTCTTTATAGAAACAATTCAATGCTTAGTTCACACCTGTGCTTAGTTTGAATCCAGTTCTGATGGAAGTTTGATGTTCTTCTGCCCAATTTTCCTAAAAGGCTTATCCCTGTGGACATGTACAGATAATATCAAATGCCAACAGCATCAGCACTGTACAAAATGCAGCTGTGGCCATTGTGTTCTTTCAGACATGTAAAAGGCATAAAGATCACAACTGCCTGTCTCAAACACTGTCAAGGCCTCAGAAGGAACTTGCTACAAGATAAACCACCACATCAGGAACTCAAAATATGCACAGAAGAGAAGCATTTGCAACAGGAAGGTGCTAATTTCAAGCCTAACGGAGGTAAGGCTGGTGAGTACATTCTGGTGAGGTATCTCTCAATAACTGGGTCATACCACTCACTCATTCCTGTTAAGTGATGACATATGGCAGCAAACACCACAGTAAAGGTTCAGGTGTGTAGGAACACTTCACTGCTGGACAGTATCACTGTAAATATGAGATTAATCTGAGAAGCAGGAACTAGGAGGAGCACAACATTGTCAGCTGGTGCGATGGTGCTAAACAGGGACCCTGCTTAGAGTATTGATTTTGTGTCTCACAGAAAGAAGTGCAGTGTCCACTGTTGGATGGGCACTCCTCTTAGTGTACTCACAGCCAAATTCAAACACATTTGTCTTTCTGGCCCCATGAATCTCAAATGCTTTTCTCTACTGCTTCCAAAGAGTGCAATATAAAAGGTGCACGCTCCCCCCCCCCGATGCAGCTGTTAGCCTGATGCTTACAGGGTATTTTATTCCAGTGACACAGAACCTCCCATCACTGAATACCCAGACCAAGGAGGGAACCAAATTTTCTAATTGCTAAACTAGTATCAAAAGAAACTGCTAGCATTTCCACTTCAGACAAAACTTTTCTCTGTAAGAAAGAACGTCAGCACCGCTCCTAATAGCAGAGGTTCCCAGGTGGTTAAAGGGCCACTGCTGTTCTGAGGCAGCCTTCCCTGTGGTCAGAAGTGGTGCAGAGCTTAGACTCACTCTGTTCTGAATGTCTCCATCTAGCTTCAGGAAGCCATGGGCTGGCCATGCTGGATTTGGACTGTGCTCTGCTCAGCCTGCTCAGATCTGCTTTTTCTGGATCCCATTAGGAGGTGCTTAACTTCCCATGAAGCCTAACACAGGTTCTGGCTTCCTCTCTCATGCGTAATATCTGACACATAATCAGAAACAGATCCTGGCCCAAAGCTCTAGCCAGCCAAAAATGGAGAAAAGCAGACTGGCTGACATTCTGCCAGGGCTACACTCTCACAGGAATACTGATGCCCATGGGATGACATAGATGTAAATACATTTGATCCCAGAATTATCGCTGGTAGCTGAAACATTATATATAAAGTTGTAGTGGATGCCATGAAAAATGACAGCTTTTCAGATACTTCACATTGCAACAGCAATTAATGGTTCTGCTTAGATGTTTGGATCAAGCTGGAATTACAGTTCCATGACACCAGTTGTAAGACAAAATTTCCCCAAAAAATTAACTTCTTGAAATGTCTGAAGCACTGCATTCATATAAAGGAAAAGAAACCCAATCCACAGCTTTAAATAAATACCCTTCTAAGTACCAGGAACCAGACCCTCAGTTAATATAAACCCTTTAAATAGAATGGATTTAAGCAATTTACAGATACTGAATGCCTTTGCTTCAGAATAAATAGAAAGAAAAGTAACTTTTTTTTTTTTTCTATTCCCTTCTTTTCACAATTCATTTTGTTTGGATCTCTCCTAAGGACTGATATGAAAGCAATTGCCTTCTTGGGTAAGTGTGCAACACAGGAATCCAGGGTTTCTTCTCAGCAAAGGAGGAAAAAAAGAAATTTTGGAGCTACCTACAGCTTTAAATAATCTCCTCTCACTAAAAAAAGCCTGACCTTGGTACTTCTAAGACTGGTAATAAAGTGATAAAGTTAATTTCCAAGACAGATGAGAAAATGCACTGAAAATTATTTGTACCAAACTGAAGAAGACATTTAAACCACTGTGTCTGGGCAGGTTTATGTATCTATTGGATTTTAACTCCTGTGCTCCCCATTAAGTTACTGCAGTAAAGATGACATGCAAAAGTCCTGATCTGATCAGAAATTACAGCCTGGCTGTCCAAGCCACTGGGACACAAGCCACACAGCCAAAATCCCATCCATTGATTTAACAGTAAGAAGGGGGTTCTATATATTATGATCTGTTTGTCTGCCTCCATTGGAACCCCTCACTTCTGTTGAGACCATGCATTTCATTCCTCAATTTGTGCCTCAATTAGATTATTCTGTCAAGGCTGAAGTCATTGAACCTGAGGCCATGTTAGCCAGGCCCTTACCTTCTCCAAACTGGCAGAAGTCTTCTTACTTCAGCCAAGTGAGGACAGTAAAAAGTATATGAAAGCAAGACTGGCAGGGTTTCTAGAGAACTCCTGTCTTCTTTGCTGTTGCACACACCTCTGCCACAGAATACCATTCATGAACTGGGAAACACTGCATCTTGGAATCATAATAGGTTTTCTGTCACTGTCCTATCACGCTGGAAAGCTGTTTCAGAGTCTGACTACTCTGTGGGTTTGAAAAAGTGAAGTAAAAAGGCACTTGAAAATAACAACATCAGCCTGAAAGGGGGGGGCAAAAAAACTCTATTATATCACTTCAGTTTGCTTCCAAGATAAAGTCTCTATTTAGTAGGCATCAGTCCAGCTCGTTCCTAACTATTGGTAATACTTAGTAACTATTGCCATTTCCCTAAACAGAGTGAAATTTTGATAATGTGTCTCACCTAAGTTCTTTCAGACATTTAAAATGTAATTGCAACACCCAAAAATATTTCTCCTACCTCACTTGTTGCTTGAAGATACGTGGCCATGTAAGGGAGTGATTGCAATTTGACATGTTCCCACATGCTAGGAGTGTCACAGCAGCAAATCTCTTAGCCTCCAGCAAGCATCAAGTCATCTCCTTAACCTGTTTCACAGCGGATTATATTAAACCACATCACCTTGCATTTGGCTCATACACAGATATTTAACTCATATTAGCAAATATACTGATTTTGCCTCTAAGCCTTTAGACAAGAGGTCTATAATAGAGTTTTGCACCTCGAGTCATCTGCTGTGATCTGCCTTTTCAAGACATGCCAGCAATTCAGCCTGTTCTGAGTTTAGGCCCACGGAAAGTCTACTGCCAAAAGCACACTGCTAAGGAAAATACACAAGCTGTCTACAAACCCAAGGGGGGAATGAAAATGGTTTACTCAAAACTTATGCACCATCTTATGACATCTCAGCCGGATGGATAGGTTGGAGTTAGTTTATGTAGAGCAGGAGTTGGGTTTTTTTGATAAGTCTATCTGCAAGGTTATGTTGCTTTGCTGCTGAGTGTTGTTCTGGGAAAGAATGGCCACTGCATTCTTTCCAGGGCCAGTAAACCTACAAAATGTGGCACATTAAATAAAAATCTTCATCAATAGTGAATATTAGTGTCATGTCTTGCAAAAGCTAGGTTATTTTGTTTAAACATTAAAATAAGCACCTTTTGCCTTGAAAAGGACTGTGGCACTTAATTGGACAAAAATAGTTTCCTGGGATCTGAAGTTACAATGGCAGCCACTTAACTGAAAGCAAGTGAGAAAAATGACACATGAAGGTTCATCCCAGATAAGGTTTTACCAAGTAAAAGCTAAAGTAATATTAAAGTAGTGCTTGATTAACAATATTACATTGTCAGATCATGTGTAAGATTGCTTTTTGCCTTATAAAAGATAAGCATTCTCAGGACCATGCTTGTCTTACTGCACTTCAGAATCACAGGGTGCTGTAACAGCAATTACCATCCTTTGCCTTTGATGTGCACTTTTGAAGCACCACAATGTTCACAGTTAAAAACACCTTCAATTCCTGAACTTCTAAGATATATATTTTTTGCCTTTCACTCAGCTCTTAAGCAATTCCCAAAATCTCATGTGCCCTTGAATTTCAGCATGAAACAAAAGTAGAAAGTTAAACTTTGCCTTCCCAATACTGATCTACCTCTGCTGCTCATCCTCCAATAGAGAGACCACAGCCGAGGCAGGAAACTGCAAGGCTGGGAGTAGATTGGCCTCTCCATTGGTGCTCATACACTGAAGAGCAGGTTGCCCTTTGCTTGTCAGCTAGGTCCCACCACAGCAGCATGGCCCAAGCCAGACCTGCCTGGGTTTGCTTCCAAAATAAAGTCTCTGTTTAGAGATCTTTTGGCGTTAGAACCTTGCCCCGTAACCAACATGTACCTTCCAAAACAGCAACCTACCCCCTAAAAAACAAATAAAAGAAAGAAAAACCAAACCCAGCTCTGGGTTTTGGCTTGCATGCTGACCTTCTCCACCCTCCAGCCACACGTATTTTGGGCACTGGCAAGCATAGAATCATAGAACCATAGAATGGTTTGGGCTGGACAGGGCCTTTAAGATCATCTAGTTCCAACTCCCTTGCCACAGGCAGTGACACCTTTCACTACACCAGGTTGCTCAGTGCTCCATCCAGCCTGGCTTTGGGCACTACTAAGAATGGGGCATCCACAATTTCCCTGGGGAACCTGTTCCAGTACCTCGCCACCCTCACAGTAAAGAATGTCCAGTGAGCACCATGATGGGGCCCTCCTTGCATGCCCAGTCCCCTTCCCCAACCTCAGAGGCCCCTCAGTGGCATCCTTGGAGAGGGAAGCAACCCCCTCAGCCTTCCCTCCGCCCTGGAGACACCTGCTCCTTGACACCTCATAGCCAGCCTATGCCAATGTTCCTCCATGCGTATCCATACACCTGTCAGTCCTGGTGAAGAATCACAGAAGGCTTTGAGTTGGAAGGGACCTTAAAGATCACCTAGTTCCAACCTCCTTACAGGGGCAGGGACACCTTCCACTAGGCAACATTGCTCTGAGTCACACAAACCCGGCCTTGAAGACTGCCAGGGATGGGGCAGACACAATTTCTCTGGGCAACCTGTGCAAATGTCTCACTACCCTCACAGTGAAGAATTTCTTCCCATTAGCTAATCTTAATAAAACTTCCTCTGTTTCAGTTTTAATCCACTTGCCTTTGTCCTGTCACTACACACCCTTGTGTAAAGTTCCTCTCCAGCGTTCTTGTAGCTCCCTTCAGGTTCTGAAGGCCACAGTTAGGTCATCCCAGAGCCTCCTACAGGCTGAACAATCCCAATTCTCCAATCCTTTCCTCACACGAAAGGTGCTCCATCCCTCTCATCAGCTTGGTGGCCTCCTCTGAACTTGTTCCAGCGGTTTTATATCTGGGGACCCCAGAGCTGGATGCAGCACTGCAGGTGGGGTCTCACCGGACCGGAGTGCAGCCTCCTGCACGGCAGGAATAATTGAGACGTTGGGTGGGTCGGGGTTTTTCGTTGGTTGGTTGGTTGGTTTTGGTTTTGGGGTTTTTTGGGGATTTTTTTTGTTTTCTTTTTTTTTGGTTGCTTTTTTTAATATATCGGTGTTTGGAAGGCACAACACTCCGCACGTCACTCCGAACCCCCGGTAAGCTGCCGAGGTTGCCTGAAGCTACTGCGGCGAGGGAGCCCCGCGCCCGCCCGGCTCCGTGAGGGGCGGGGAGCCGGGGCTGCCGGCGCCGGAGGAAGTCGGAGCTCGGCCGGAAACCGGGATGCAGAGGGCGGGCAGGGGGCGTCGCCGGGGCCCCGCCGTCCGCCGCGGCTGTGGCCGCCGCGCCCATGGCCCAGCGGGCGCCCAGGGGGCCGGGGCAGGACGAGGAGGAGGGAGCGGAGGAGGAGGCGGCGGCGAGGGGCAGCCAGGCGCGGGCCAGGAGCCATGCGGAGCCCGCGGCGAGCGGCGGCAGGACCCAGGACCGGCATGAGAGGAAGCGGAAGAGGCAGGAGGCGCAGCAGCTGCAGAAGATCCAGCACTTGGAGTCTTTGTAAGGAGCGGAGGAGGGGAGGCTGCCCGCGGCTCCCGCCCCGGCCCTGCCCTGCCCTGAGCGCACCCCGCCGGCATTTGGGGCTCATTTCCAGTGCAGGGTTTGGGGTTTTTTGCGGGGGGTGGTGATTATTTCTCCCCTGTCCCTTTAGGGGTGAGCCGGCAGAAGGAGTTCGGGGCCACTTGCAGAGTTGCTTGGTGATTTATGAAGGGCTTGTTGGGGCACAGGCTCTCCCGGGTTCCTCCAAGTCTGACAGATGCAGCATAGGAGCAGAGGTTGTTCCACTAGAATGGACTAAAAAAAAAAAAAGAAATCGGGATAAAAAGGTGCTGTAAAGGTTTATGTTTTTTCACCGAAAAGGAATTATGGTTTTAACGGAATAAAAAGGTCAGAAGGTATACAAGAACATGATTTTGGTTTTTTTCTTTTCCACGTGCAACTGAAAATCAGTTTGTTATTAAATGCGCCAAAAAGCACTCCAAAGTTATTGTTATAAAGATGGGATGAACACAGTTTAACCACCCTGCTGTTCTGATTGTATTAGTATGATTGTGCCTAGCAATCCTATAGGTATGTAGGGGTGTCTGTGTGTGCACAGCTAAACCGATGAAATATTGCCTATGCCATCAAACTTATGGCCTAAAATTATGCACAGCCGGTACAAACATTTTGTGTCCTGCTGAGTTAATATGTGGATAATGTCTGGAGAGTCCTGTTGAAAAGAGTCTGCCATAAAGCAGAAGATTTTGGGACTCTGGGTTTGCACAGTGCTGTTCTTCTTGTTTCATTGGAAAACAACCCCAAAAAAAATCTCAGTTCTCTTCTAAGATCACTCTACACTAAGGCAGCAGATTACAGAAAATAGCGTATCTGTTTAAATACAGATGGGATTTGAGGGGGGAAAATACCCAGTACAAATTCAGTTATACAGACATGCATCTTTCTAAGTAATGTGTATTCTTTACCTCCAGGACCATTTTGTAAAATGCCTTGGCATTTAACTCCTTAGCACATGCATTATCTCAGTTGCTGTGTGCTCTATGGAGTGCCTGTTTGCTACTTGGATTTTAGCAAATGTTTTATCTACTGTTGACTCCAAAGAAATGCTGCAGAAAATATGGTACTTTGGTCAGTAGGGCTCTGTCTTTAGGTTTAATGCAGAGAAGATGATGAAATTTTTATGTATTAGGTTTGGCTGGCAAAGCTAGATGTAAGGAACTGTCTGACTTGACAGTTTCAGCTGGCTATGTCTGTGATTCAGCAGTGCTGGAGTAAAGAAGTTTGGAGACCTTGGGGAGGGGTGCAGCAAAAAAAGAGAGTTATGCATGTATGGTATTGAAGCTAGATCAAATGTACCACATATGCCCAGGAAGTAGTTGCGCTCCCACAAGAATATGAATCTGAAGGATGTTAGACATGTGTACTAATATGATAAATCTGTCTCTCAGCTTGCTGTATCCATGCTCTGCTCTAGTTCTTAGTAATAAGTTATAGGGTAAAATTTTAGGAAAAATATGAGCTGAAGGCTTTAACTCAATACCACTGAAAAAATGTATTTTTTCAATTTATTTGTCTGTGCTAAGCTGCAGAGTAACAATATCTCTATTGCTTTTCAGCTATGAGAAACCTCCCCCTGGGCTAATTAAGGTTGGTAAAAAGCAGTCATTTTCTAGGATTATGAGGGATTTTCACAAAACGTGTTCTTTAGGTGTTTAAGTGTCTGTGATACCTATATAAATTACATCAAGAAGTAAGTGCTTCCCAGGAAAAACTCAGAGAATCATTACAAGCTGACCACTTTGTCTTGGTGATCCAGAAGGGAATGCCCAGGATCAGATAGAAGGAGACCAGGTCTTTCATCATCATCTCTTAGCATACTTCATTCAGTATTTAATAGTGTGGATAGAGGGGAGCCATTTATGGAAAGCAGATTTTTGGTTTGAATGACATCTTTTCAGGATTCTTCTCTATTTTCTTAGGCCAATACAATTCTTTCATCATGATCATTACTTTTGCCAAATTTATATACCTAAGCCATGAAGTAGTGTTTTTAAACTAAAAAATAACTGCTCCGTGTTGTAAAGGCTTCCTCATAATTGTTATGTCTTTCTAGCAGGAAGAGGATAACAAAGTCTCTGCTTTGTGTTAAGTTTTCATTTCTATTATTTATTCAAATAAATGGATGAGAAGGATTGAAATTCCTGTACAGCAAAGTTCTGGCTGCAAAATTCAAGGGTGAGAAAAAAAGAAAGGGTCAAGTATTTTCAATCTTTTGTGTGTTACTAGGAAAAAAGATAATGGGGGAAATATGTTTCCTATAAAGTGAAGGTCTGTACACTTGCAGTATTAATTCTAGCAAAGTTAAAAAAAGGAAGTTATTTTATTGTCCTTATCTTTCTGCTTTTTTTTCATAGGAGAATGAAACAAAACCAGAAGACTGCATACCTGATGTACCAGGCAATGAAAGTGCACGAGAATTCCTGGCACATGCCCCAACCAAAGGGCTTTGGATGCCTTTGGGAAAAGAAGTCAAAGTTATGCAGTGTAAGGCTGAAAATATTCCAGATGTCATTAGACCATCATATACCATCCATTTACACTGTGGGAGGGCAGAATGTCTGGTGGACAGATGATGAAGTCCAGGTAGATTCACATCATATTGATAGAAAAGCATACAGTAGCTTGAAGGCTGTAATAGCCTAGTATTTTATGGATGTTACATTTATCAACATAGTGGTTGTATTTCTCTGTTTCTTCCAACAGATTGAAAATATTTTGTAGAAATGTGGTTTTGGCTTCTTTATGCTTCTTCTTCTTCTGATCTGTCTCAGAGGTGCAATTCACTGCTGCTTTTTTTTTTTTAAGGTTGGAGATGTAAACGTTATGGACACAGAACAGGAGATAAGGAATGCCCATTCTTTATTAAAGGCAATCAGAAGTTGGAACAATTTAGAGTAGTGAGTACCAATATTGTAGTATTACTGCTTGTATTTTTTAGTACTGATAATGCATAATCTTGCAACTGAAGATAAGCCTGTTAGATGATGCCTTATTAAGGACTTTTTCTCTGTCTCTAGTATAGCATAGATGCCGAAAATCTCCTAATACAGAAAAAGCTACAGGTGTGGTTGGATGTTTGACTACTTTGCAGAAAATCTACTCTTCAAGAGGAAAATTAATAATTTTTACGTATAAATTGGAAATCTTCAAGAACCTGTTTCAACCATTATTTTTCTTTTCGTGATTAAAATGTCAACATAACAAAAAATGTTTAGTCGTGCTTGAGCTGCCCACATTACAGCTGCTTCAAGCCTTCTGCTCTCACTGTGAACAACCACATCATGAATGCTGTTGTCTAGGTCTGTTATCCAGTCATTGTCTACAAATCTGATCTCTTGCTGCATGAAGCTACATCTCAGTTCTGCAGATTCTTCCTGTGTGATCTCTTTAACAATTTCTGTTGCTCTGCATCATTGACCTATATTTCAAGCTGTCATCACATCATGTCTTATGTTCTCATTTCTGTCCTTGAAAAATGTAATCTTGGCTTAGTCTGTCCAAGTTCTGGATTGTTACTGATTGTATGCAACTGCAAAGAGTATTATTAGCTCTTTCCAATGACCAGACTGCCTCTAGTCTTCATTTTCCCTCGGGCTTCTTTGTTGCATCAAACTGTTGTTGTATGTCCAAGGCCCTTCATGGTGCATTCCCAACATCTTTCATTTGCTCCTGAAATTTCAGTTCCCACCTCTGGTCAGCATCGGCCATCTCTCCTCTCTGTTGGACTTGTTTGCTTAATCTTCCAACAGAAATGACTACCCCACCTTTTTTTCTGCATTCTTGCATGGCATGAACCCACCTTAAATGTCTGCAAAGTTTATTTGCTGTCTTCCTTCACAGCTATCTTTTGCTGCAATGCACACTTAATTTGATTTTAGAACCAGTAATTTTAGTGCATAGCATGATGGAACAACTTCAGCTTCACTATCCATAGCTTATATTCCTTACTCCTGTATTCCTGTTTGTTTATATCCAGATTTTTAAAATGTACTGTAAGGGTACAGATCATTATTTTGAACTTGAGTATTCTATCTAAGTCTAGCTATTCCCACAGATTATGTATGGGATTCTCATAGTTGGCTGTGATTGAAGAGGTAGGGACATGCATACCTAAGGAAGGTACCCTTCTTTGGAGATGTAGCTAGAAAACCTTTCCCTAAAGCAAATACAGGAAAAGTTCAGGTGAGCAGTGCTGACAGTGAATTAAGAGCTTGCTAAGCATATTCCGTCTTTTGATAAAAGCCTCTCACATTTGGTTGCTTTGGTTTATTTTTTTAGGAGATAAAACCATTGGTGATAACATTGCATTTCCTGTTTTCCATTTTAAAGGCACATGAAGATCCAATGTATGATATAATAAGGGAAAATAAGCGTCATGAAAAAGAAAAGAGGTGAGTGTATCTGTAGTAAACAGCATTTTCAATTTAGTTTTTATTTTGGTAATGTGGCACTAATGTATAGGTGACCTTTTTATAGGAGCTTATTTTTAGTTCAGAAGGTTTTTTTAATGGCAGTTTCTTTATGTTGATAGACTAATGCATTTCTACTTTCTAAATAATCACTCTTTTGTACTTCCAATCACTTCAATTCTTCAGCTTTTGTATTCTCCCCAAAACAAAGTTTAAAGAGCAGTTGTAAGCATTTATGCCATGATATTCAGGTACTTAGGTGTGGTTTTGGTTTAGGCCTGAAAAAAGAGTTTGATTTTTTTCTTTCACTGACTTCACTGAGGTGTTTTCTAAAATGTGGTTTGTCAGAATGTTTTCAGTAGAAATGAAGTGGGGGTTTAGAAAGCTAGTTCTAGGCAACTGATATTGCTACTTTTGTGAGGTCATTATTTAGTGCATAAAGTGGCAGTTTTTGCTGCTTTCTTGCTTGAACTGCTTCAGTGGGATAACTGAACAAACTATAGGTAGCCCATAGAGCAGCACTCTTGGAGAGGAATCCTTGAAGAGGATACAGAAGACAACAATAAAATAAGCAAATACTTTGTCCCTAGTCCTTGAGAATTCAAAAGAACAGTGCCTTTCAAAAATACTTCTGCATCCAGAGTAGAGCCTGCTCTGTCAGCTTCACTGCCATCCTCTCTGTATCAGCAGGACAATGAATGTCATAATATCCTAATCCCAATATGCCTCTGTAGGGATAAGCATAGAACTTCTTACCGCCAGGTGGGCTGGTGTTAGCTATTGCCTTATTTTTTTGCACACATAAATAAGCTAATAAGCTAGTCTGCCTTTCCTATCCAATGGGATGGAAAGTCCCTGAAAGCAGAACATCTGCTTGTCTCAAAGGAGTTGCTTTTATCAGTCCATGATATTATCTGTAATGAGAGCGTAATTAAGCCAAAGAGGAAGCGTTCCCCTGCCCTTTGCATGCAGCTCAACCATTCCTCAAGCCAGGAAGGAAGGATGAAAGCTAGGGGGGAAAGACAAGCTAGAAAGGATTCTCATTCACGTATTTTAAACTCAGGATACAGCAACTGAAGCAGCTCCTGGAGGACTCTACCTCAGAATCTGATAGCAGTGATGACAGTGATGACGATGATGAAGATGGCAGCAGCTCCACTTCCTCAGAACATAAACACAAGAAGAAAAAGAGAAAAAAGGAAAAGAAAAAGAAAGAAAAGAAGAAGAAGAAAAAGAGGAAGCATAAATCATCCAAATCTAATGACAAGTCAGAATCTGACTGACAGCAGTCGCCTGCTGCATGCTCATTGACCTCTCTACTTGTGAACTGTGAGGAAAGATCCAAAGAATGAGGAGGAAAACACCAGAAAGGGCTTTATTAAACTTGAAACATACATGTGTATGCATACAGCATCCTACACTGGCATCCTCTTCTGCCCCTCTGCAGCCAGAAAGAAGAAAGCTGCATTGAACCATATCTTTGTTCTGTAAATCCCATGCTGAGACTCATCCAGCTTGGTCAGATGGGGCCTCTGCATTGCTGCCTGTGACCAGCAGCAGAAAGCAGCAACCACAAGGGATCACTGACAAACCTGTAGCATTAGCAGACTGTCTGTTGAAGTGTCTTTACTCCATGAAGTTGTTTATCATATACAAAGCCTCATTGTACCAGGACTGCAGTTTGCACCATGCAGAGCACTGAGAGTTCCCTTCCAGTGCTTGTAATGAGCAGGTTGTACTGTATTTTCTTCTGCGCATACATGCTGAACTTCTGTGTACTTATCCTAAAATTGGCAGCTAGGGAAATAAAAGAGTTCTGCTGCAGGGGAAAAAAGGTAATCAAGGGGATTTATTCATGACAAAATTGCAGCATCATTAAGACTTGATTTTTTTTTTTGTGTGTGTGTAACAAAATCTCAACATCACCATCATTAATACAACAGTTCTGAAACACCTGAAGTGAAATATCTACAGTGTCTAAACCACAGAAGTGGGAGCCAAGTGTAATGATGTTAAATGTTCAACTTAACTGAAAAGAGGTAGTAGCTTTAGTTATTTTAAAAGGAGGGTTCCACATAAGAAATTTAAAAGATTAATTTCTGCATATTCTGCAGTATCAGTTGTTTTGATACAAGCTGAGGGAGGTTTCTTTTTTAAAAGGCTTGGGGGTAATAAATTCCCACTTTTTTTGTTTACTGGATTTGATGAGGTAACATTTTTTTGAATCATACCACAAGAATATAAATGTGTCAGCTCTCAAAATGGTTTTCAACTATATGCATGAAACCACAATAATAGTAAAGAATTTGTAAGCAGGAAGAAGAGAACATTTTGTGTACTTAGGAGACCTCACATACTGACCACACTTAAATAATCCTGCAGACTCAACCAGGAAGATGGAGATAGCTATAAACAGCATTACAGTAACCAACTCTCTTTGAAGCCTCAAGGTACATTAGTACAGAGCTGTGAATTGAGGAACTAGATGATGGATATTGGTACTGTGCAGAAGGAAAGAGAAAACTGGATTTGCTTTGAAAGAACTTCTATGGAATTTAGTCTCTGTGGGTATGCTAAGATTGAAAAAAACCCCCACATGATACAGCTCTAATACAGTAGAGTGAACATTAACAGTGCAATCAAGGAGTCATAGACCACAATGCAGCTAAGATTGTTTTATTTTCTTCAACGCTTTGGAAGAGAGGACAAGGGAAAGTATAAATTAAAATGTTTTTTCTCCCTCCTACATTTCTTAGAGTGGTTTAGAAAAAATAACCCCCCATTCCTTACCAGTCATTCACAATATGTTCTGAGGAAAAACAAGATAAGCAAGGCCTGCTTACAAGAAGTTTCTGTATCATATTCCCAGACCTTGAAGGTAGAGTTGTATTTTGTCTTGTATTTAGCAAATCTCCCTGTGATGGGATTTACTGGTGACTCATGGTAGTTCCCTATATCAGCAGCATTATCAAATTCTAAGGGCCTTGTTCTTTCACCAGAAAAAGATTTAACAGCTGAAATAGCATAGGGAGATCTATAATGGACTGATTCTCTTGGCCAGGTTGGACAGGGCTCTGGGCAACCTGGTCTAGTGGGAGGTGGCCCTGTGTATGGCAGGGGGTTGAAACTAGATGATCTTTACAGCCCCTTCCAACCCAAACCATTCTAGAATTCTTGTATTGCCACACTTAGGGCTGAGATTAATGCATTTATAGATTATTAAACAGATGGTGGAAGCTTGATATTGACCTGATTCATTCCAAGAAAACTCTTACTCAGGCTTGTCTAGAGCAGGGTTAACTTAAGAACTCTTCAGTTGCTTCAGCTTTTGTCATTTAAGATTGTTCTGAAGCTCGGTTTAATATAAACAAATTCAGTTTTTCCTTTGCAATCCCCTTCCTTGTTAATGGAACTCTCTCTTTGTATCAGTCAGGGTTTATTATTTTAACAATTAAGAAAAATACATTAGGAGACCATTTCTAACTTGTATCAAATCTAATTTAAATGTTTGAGATGCCAAATAATTTTTCTATGCCTGACTAAAGGCATAGCATCTTTCCAGTCAGGGTTTATAGAACACACCCCCACAGTAGAGCAGTGCAAACTCTGCTGTTACTTCTGTTACTTCACTGAAATGCTCTCTCACCCTCTACTGCTGAGAGTACCTATGCTGCAGGTACTTAGAATCATGGGTTAGATTTTAGTGTTTAGTGGCCTTGGATAGATTTTCTTTTATATCCACGCACTGGTTATAAACTTTGCCATTTTCCTTAGCAATCAATTCATCTTCACTATTTATTACTCTGTAGCAAGTGGCTTTCCCACTGCTTTGTATTAGTTTAATTTCACACACCTTTAATCTTACACTGGTGGGTATGTGAGTAACTGATTCCTGTTTGTTCTCCCTATATCATTTCCAGTTTTATAAGCCCCTGTCATATCCCATGTAGGTCTTTACTGCAAGTCATAAAAGTAGCATTTCAAAATTTAACAGTTCCAATAGACTAAGATTTATAGGAGCTCTTTTAACAGCCAGGGCTAGAGTGCTGAGAAGCATGATTCATGTCATCGTTTGGCATTTTAAACAGTGCCAAAGCTGTCATTTAAGATAAGTCTTTTAAAAATATGTAGACTAGAGATAAATACCAACACCCCTTTAGATTAATGAAAAGCAGTTCTATGTTGAAGTAAACCCAAAAAGCAGGATAGAAAGTTATAGTCTTGAAAAACTGACTAGCCTTACTTTTTAAATCATAATCATTTAAGGTTTTTTTTCAAAAAACATTTTTTTCTTGCCTTCTTTATAGACATTTATTTCCATTTGAATGTTCTGTTGAAGCCCAAGTGGCAGTAATAACATAATTATATAGTCCCATGAAACTAAAGTGTTAAATGCAGCTAAAACAACCCTCAAAGGCAATACAGCTCCCCAGGTATTTGATCTTAATACTCTGCATCATTTTTGTAAGAAAGATATTTCAGGTAAAATACTGATACTTTCCTTAATTCTTTGGCCATTCAATTAGGTGGGGTTTATAGTCTTTTTGAGTGAGACAGCCAGTGGCAGCAAGTCAGGGGAAGCTAGTACTCTAAAAAAGGAATAAATTTGTTTTTCCTTGGTATGCCTTCACTTAGCATGCCATGAGTGTTATAGGCTTTTGGGGTTTGGTTTTGGTGGGTTTTTTTTGGTTTTTTTTTTCCATTAGCTCTGTTCTGCCTTTGTTTGATTTTAATAGAAAGACCTGTGGTTAATATTTTCCAGTATAAGGCAGAACACCGGACATTGTAAAAGCGGAAAAAATTTTTATGCCATCCAGGTGCTACCAAACTGAAAATTAAAATACAGAATTAATACCTGGCAAGCCAACAGAACCCAGAGCTCCACATCAGTAATTACACCACACCCACTTTGCAAGAGGGTTCAATTAGCTACAAATAATGATTTAGAAATCCTGAGCCACAAACAGTAAGCCTATCCAAACAATGCTCTCAGTATGGCAATCCCAGAGGCCTCTAAGGTTTGTTGCTGGTGTGCCAAGCAGCAAATAGATTCTTCAGCTGCCTTTCAGGAGATGCTGCAGGAAGCATGTGAAACTTCCAAGGCAATGCAGTACTGCGACAGTTGGAAATTCACAGCACTGCCAGCTCTGCAGTGAGTCACTGGGCAGCCAGTCTGGCTGCAGTGGGAACAAAAGCTGACACGTATGTGCATCTGCAGAACTAAATAGCACTGTGCCTTGGTTACCTGGCTGAATAAACAAGAGCCTAGGCTTGAGCTCCCAGCCTTTTAAATGCAGTTTGTACTTCACTGCCTTTGTGAAGCATGGCGTTTTGACTGGAACATTAGTTTCAGCTGTGAGCCAGTTAAGATGCAATCCACAAATTGTCCATACTGCTGAATGGAAAAAAAGCCAAGTAGAAGATTTAGTTTTCAGGTCACAGGACTAGTACTGTTAGAGTAAACTACACTGCACATAACCTTATCAAATAATTAGTTCTTGAACACATTTATGCATACTGCTTTAAGTATTGGGCGTAGCACAGGTACAGTACAAGCTATAACCAGTTTAATATAGCATTTGTTTTCAGACAAAGAGCTGTGTAAACTCTCCTACTGCTACTCCCTCAAGTCCTCTCAGGAGCATTACCAGGCCCTAAATTACTTCTTGCATCTGAGTGGAAATCACACCAAGTAGTGCAAGACCTGTAAAAGGATGACCAACATGATCATCTGGAGTACCTGTCAAGTATTACCCATTCCCAAAAGTAAGAATGCCATCTGATTGTGAGGTCATGAATATTCCTTTATAAGATAAGCAGCAAAAGATACGGCTAAGGCTATCAGCAGAAATGGGTGTTAAAAAGCTCCATGCTTGAATTCCTCATTTGATTCTTTGATGCTCTGGTGCAGAGATTTCATGCAGCACAGAAGCCAAATAAGAATTTTTAATGCATTTATTTTCTTTCATTGCTTGAAGTAAAAAGGAATTGAAAACTTGTCATCACAATGACTTCTTTCCTCTAACAGCTTGTGGTAAAGGCTGTAGTTATAGCAGAGCTTTAACAATTAACCAGGTGGTATTAAAAGTAACAGAGAGATAGGATCAGTTGGGTAGGGAAATATCAGTACTCCTCACTAAGAGGGAAAACAGCATAACTTCAGTTACAGGTCAGACTAGTAATAGGTAGGCACAAAACCCAAACAGGCATGGGAAATGCTACTTTTATCCATGTAGCTTACTCTAGGGCCTAGACAGAATAAGAAGATGGGAGAGGAGGCAAAAGACAAGTTCTGTCTGTCCATTCACCCCACCCTTTTTTAAGGAAAACCAGATGTTTGTTTTGTTGTTGTTTTTTTTTTTTGTTGCTTCCCCATTTTCTTCACTGATGCTATCATTTTATTTGCAAATCATTCAAGATTAGCAATATCATATTTATTCTTCTCACACAGTAATAATAGCCTTCCTAGTTATGGAAAAAAAGAAATACATATTTTTGAGCTATCCACCTCATCTAGATCAGTCTGTTACCATTATTCCTAAGGCAGCTCAGCACAGACCTAATTTTATCATCTTAGTTCTGTAAAGAGACTTCCAGGGATAGTATCACCTGTAAGTCATAGAAGTCATCAGTAGGAAGTCAGAAAACAGGACACACCACTAAAATCTTCTGTTTTACCTTTCAGATCCATATCTCCAGCTCAGGGTCTCTATAACTGACTCAAAAATCTCGAGAAAAAGGGGAGGAGAGGGAAGCATCACATCAACTCGATGCTTTAGTTTTAGTCCTCAATCATGAGAGTAAGATCTGAGGAACTGCCTTGAAAGTTTAAGACAAGTAGAAGATTTGTTTTTGTCAAAATGTAAAGGAATATAGTTACAGCCATTCATATGGCTGTAACTACATTCCTTTACATTTTGACAAAAACAAATCCAGCTGATAGAAAAGGATCTTGTACTTATGTCCAGATCATATGACTATGAGATAACAGGGACAGGCTTCACAGACCTGCAGAGTTTAAGGACAGGGCAGCAATAACTGTCATGCTGTAATAGCAGTTGTGCACATACATTGCCATCAAGTTTTTTTGCTACTGTGTAAAGATGGAACACAAGAAGTCTCAAAAGTGCAATTCTATGAAATTTATTATTTAAATAGTGGATGTGCCAGTTATAAAAAGGTGTCTTTGGTGTTAAATACTTAATTCCATTTTAATTGTGTACTCAGTCTTCACAGTGTCACTTCTTGCCCTTTTAGAGTGAACAGCAACTTACAAAATATGCAAGAGAATAGTAATCAAATCTTGGATTTATACAAAAAAAGAGTTGGTATTCCCCCACCCCTCTTCTGCCCCAATATTTGCAATTATCTTTTCTTAGAGAGGGACTTCCTTGTTCCATGCCCTAAAGGTAAAAAAAAAAAAGTTAAGGAATGTATATATTCCACCTCAAAATTATGTCAATTTGCTTCTAAAAAAAGACTAGATATTAGTGATTGTCTTTTCCTATTGCAGGCACTGATGGTTGACATTAGAATCATGTACTCAACTTCCCAGCTAGTATAAAACGTGCATGAGTGGTTTTGGACTTCAGAATATCCCAGCATAACAGATAAGAGTCCCATGAGAAGCTCATATCACATTCTCAGTGTGCTCATATAACTGCATTGTTGAATGTACCCAAGAAACATCAGCTATTTCTGGGGAAAATACAAGGAGTGTTTTGGGATTATGCAAGTTTCCTGCAGTCTTCAGGGCTGATGCAGATTTTCACTAGTAAGATACTTCAGCCTAAGTTTGTTTCCAACCTTCCTTACATTTCCAAGATGAAAGTCTAAGCCTTTGTCTATTATATGAGAGAGAGAGAGACACTATCTTTTACTCATGTATTTCCTGATAGAATATTTGGGTTCATTTTTCTACACTAACTTACTTTTTTCCAGAAAGAAAACTGATTTTACAGATAGCTTCTTGTATCTACTGACCCTTTTTAATTTATAACCTTTTCAGACTCACAAATGCACAAAAGCATATTTGTTTCTGACTCAAGTTCATTTTGATTTTTCCCTCCACTCTTTTTCCCTGTCTTCCTCCAAAATAGCCAGAAGTTCCTAATCCATTAAGTTGGAGATCTTAAGAATTATCTATATGCATTTGTGTTGTATCAAATTGCAAATCATTTGGGCTGAGGCAGATGAGCAACTTAAATAAAAGCATGTCCTGCAAAGTGATACAGGACCCAGCACTTTAAAGAGACAGTACAGCAGTCTGAAGAGCAACTAGACTAAAACAGCAGGTTTTGGTGTGGGTTTCCTCCCCCATCCTTACTTTAAACAAAGAAGGAATCTAACCTGATCAAAGCTACACTGCATTCATAGCAAGGTGATTAAATGCTTAAAGTTCAGCTTCCCCCTCACCTTTTCTGCATATTTCACAAACTATCCAACATCCCTGCAGTTCAAACCAAGAAAGATTAGTCCCAAAGATAGAAAAAAATACTTGTAACAGTCATTTTTGTAGCTTGTCACTGTATACCAACCTTTGTGTACACTGTGTTTAGGCAGCTCCCACATTTCTACTTCTTCCACCTCATGTCTCATGTCTCTGCGTTTTGAAGGTGGCTTGCCCATTCTTTTCTTCTTTGCTTTAACCAAAGGTGGGCACACTAAATAACAATATACAAGTGGTGTTATTTCTCCAATGCATAGTCACAAGGCAAATTTAACCATGACTTTCACCAGCTGGTCTGTGGTGTTCCTCCCTCCCTTTTTTCTACCCGTTTTAAGTAGCAGATAAAATTGACACTACAGATGCCAAGCAAGTCTTACACATCTACAGCATTTAATCACTGTCTAACCATAATTCTGGATGCATTGTATTTTGAGTCATAATTTGGATAGGTGTTAATGTGGTAAAAAAGGAACATAGTACATTGGATAATTCTGCCTTAGTTCACTTTTCAAGTGTTCAAGACTAGTTGGTGCTGTCCAAGTGACCCAATTCACCAACTGTCTTTAAAAAACTTCAGACCTGTGAAGTTATGCCCTACAAGTACACTGCTCAAGCAGTCAAATTTAGTGCATGATATTACTGCTAAAGCCATATATCTTGTTTAGACAAACCTCCTTACTCGTGGGGCACTTTTAATTTGAAAAATCAAATACTAATATAGGAAACATTTTTAAAGATGATGTAATTTTAATAGCATTTCTGCAGCATCCACTGGCACAAAAAGTGTTCAGAAAACACCAGTTCCTGCTTCCTAACACTGAATGTGATGACTTCTTCCAACTACCTGGGCTAGAAAAAGAGGAAGAGTAAGCAAGAAACAGACCAAACATCCTCAGTTTGCTGCACCATCTCTGAATTCAAAGATGCAGAAGAGACATGCTGAAAGTTAAAGGTAATTTACAGTTATTCTAGAACTATTACCAATATTTTTATACGGTGTAGTGGAGCCAGGAACAATGCTGCTAAAGTAAAATGTTTTCAACTCTTATAGAGCATGCTAGCATTAAAAAACAAAAAACTGCAACACTGAACTCTGCATATAGAAAGCCTCCAATGCAAGAGGCAAATAATCCCAAACCCCAGTACGCTCAAGCAGGAAAGCAATGCAAAGAAAGAACTAAGGAAAACACTATCTACTTGGTTGTTGATATAGGAAAGCTGATGTATATGATCAGCAAACTGAAGAGAAGCAAATCATCTGTTCTGAAGATAGCCTCACACCCCATTATTTGATAGGCTGATCCTGAGATACTTGAAACACATGACCCAGGAGAGTGGCAATACCAACACTACAGCAAATTCCGTAGCTGTTCCAGCAGCACCTACACTCGAACACCTTTGAAAAGCATCAAAAAAAAAACCCCAGATCTGAACTCCAAGTAAGACATTAAATATAAAGAAGAAAAAGAACCAAAACATTCTGCTTCATGAGCTAAGACACTATCTAAGCTATTACTTGGTTAAAATAACTGTTTTCTTCATCCTTTCCTTAACTGGATCACAATGATTTGCACTCCATTATTCTTCAACAGTGTCAGGGCAACTGTTGGCCCATGCTAGTTTTTCTGAGCGTTGGCATACGAAGCTACCGCATAGAACTCCCTTCATGTTTTACGGATCAAAATTAGAAGCTACCACTGCACATGCTATCAAGAGTAGCATTATCAGTATAAAGAATTAATATTACAGTTTATGGCAGTAACAACTTTACACAAATAAAGGCTTTGTTTTGGCCACATCAAAGCATTTAATGTTTTGATTTTCTATAAAATTACCTTAAAAACATCCCCAGAAGTATCTCTGATGCATCCTTATTACCCTGTTTCAGTTTGAGAAGGCTATAAATATATCCAAGATATACTTATACACTGACTGACAGGCATTTTATAAATAGCAAGCAACAAGGATTAGTTTTATTGTTTTCAAATCTTATGCAACTATCACATGCTTGCTATTTGTATCATATCCTTCTGGATGTTCCTTAGGAACAAAAACACACAGAGAAAGCTGTACCTTGTTCTTTGCTCCTTGCTGGAGGTGAGAAACTACCACGTATTTGGCTGGTAAATCTGGGTTTAGCACCGCTTCTAATCCAGTACTCTTCAGGTGGTATCCCCATGTTCTCTCTTAACAGCCTTCCTAATTAAAATAAAAAAAAAATAAAATTAAGGTCAGTATTTAGTCTTGGTAATGCTAACACAAGCCAGAATGCAAAGCCAGCTACTGGATCTGATTGTAGGAATCTGTTGAAATATAAACAGTTTTCTGGAGATTACACTTAACAAAAATTACAAGACACATTAAGTGTACAGATTTACAGATTTTGAACAAAGAAAATAAAGTTTAAGAACACTAAGCCTGCTATTAGCAGTAAATCACCCTGTTTTGGTTGTTTATTACAATGCAAGACACTACTAAACAGCAGCCACCTGCTGAAGTGACCATACAACCAGTTGCAAACTGATAATTCTTCTTATTCTCAGTATACATTAATCCAAATTCTAAGAGGATCTACCTTGAAATAAATAAGATGTCCTTTCCCAGGTCAAATTTGATAATGTTTCACACCAATTTTCTGAAAGTACAAAACTGTTTTTGCTAAGAAAGCAGCAGCTACAATTAAAAAAAAAAAAGTTTGACTCCTCAACTGCAGGAAAGTTACACAGGGTAGGTCCACTAGATTGTAATTAACTTATGCTGGGTGCATTAAACAGAATTTAGTCTGTGATAGGAGAGTCAGACTGTATAAACTTAAATGCAGAGCTTCTAAGATATTAAGAAACAGTAAATACATAATCCAAATTATCTTAAGCTTAACAAGTTAATAAATTGCCACAAATGTCAGACAGTTAAATGTATCAAATCTAACATAAAGGCGAGCTTCTGCATTATTCTCTGCTGGCTGTAAAAATGCAGAGTCCTTATGCAATAGCTAAAAAGTTGCAGCAAACTTCCCTCTGCTTCAGAAAAAAATATTCTGCAGGACTTCTGGCTCTTTGCCAAATTTGAAGCTACAACATGCTCTAATCTTCACACTAGTTTAAGCTACAATATGAAACTGCAATTAGGTGTTCTTTGTGTATGCTACTAATCAGCACTTGGTCCTTAGCAATTCGCTCACCTCTCAAGAATTTCCGTAGCATTCGCTGGTGTTCGAGTCCTTCTCTTCTTGTCATAGGCCTCTTTCTTCCATAATACCCATAGTCACTGTATACAACTTCATCTTGTTCTCTCTTCTTTGGCTTGTAAACTACACCAATGTTTTCAACAAGCCCACTCCTAGTTTTTATTTTCTCTTGAGCAGGCCAGCTAATTAATTGTGCTGGTACAGCATTTGTAGGTGGTTTCCAAAGCACTCTCTGACCGACTTGGTAGAAATTTCCTTTACTTGGCCTCAAGATGCCATATGGAGGGGCTTCTTGAAAGAAATACTCAATTTCATCCATGTCATCATCCTCGTCCTCCTCATACTCATCCTCTCCATCTTCATCTTCCTCTTCTCCCTTTACAGAATATTCTTCAGAGTCCTCAACTTCTGACAAACTCTTAGTTGCTTTTTTGTTGGGAGAATTGACTTCTTTCCTACTGGAGGACCTAGAAAGGGCTCCCAGCTTTCTACCTTTACTGGAAGTCTCTTTGATCTTTGTGTTTGAAGAGTTGACATCTTGGTCATTCAGGCTGTTCACCTGCTCCTTTCCTACCACTTCATCTACGTTAGGGGATCCACCACTTTTAATTTGGTCTAAGCCCTCTGTACTTTTCTGAAGGGTGTACATGCTTTTCTGAAGCACATAGTCAGGCACAAAATAAGACACTGGGGCATTATCAGTTGATGAGCCTTCCTCTCCAGAGGACATGTCATCAGAAGACAGACTGATTACACTTCGACGCTTCCTTTGTGGCAAACAAGCATTGTAGTTTGTGTCCATACTGTCCAAACAAGCCAGCCAGCTGCTAGAGGGAGCAAACCTCTCAATTGATTTGTCACACCAAATACTTTTTTCTGTCTGACTTTCATTGGTTGCACTGTGGCTTAAATTCAGCTTTTTCTGCTGAAAGTCACTCATTACCTCCATATTCGATGGAAGTAGTCCTGCTTGTTGAATAAAGCCAGGCTCTTCTTGAGAAGCTTTTGATCCTGCAGACCTTTTAGTGCTAGATTTCTTAGCTATTACCACTGGTTGATCTACACCAACAGATCTTGCCAACTCTGTGATTTGCACTGCCATGGTTTCACCTGGGGGGGATTTTGCCATCTTTTCTGCATCCAGCTTCACTTCATTATTTTGCACATCTTTCTCTTGCACAGCTTCAGCACCCTGTTTGGAGGTGACAACAGCTTTTCTCTCATCTAAGGAAGCTCCTGGCAGCATATTCTCCCCTTCATGAGGGCCATATATCATGCCTTCACATGAGCTAACAGAAAACAAGTCGTGTGGCACTATGTTCTCTGGAACTGGTTTACCACTTGCCACGTCATACAGTGGGATTGTTTCTTTAAAGGATTTCCACAGCTGAATAGCTGGAGAGCCATTTCCATATTCTATCCTCACTTCTTCCTTCTCAAAGGCATAGCTTCCAGTAGGAAGATTTCTATACTGTGTAGAACTGGCAGGGTTCTTATTATGAAACTCTCTGTCTACCACAATAGAAGAGCCAAACAAATTTTGTTTCTCTGAAGTATTTTCAGTCTCTGTACCTATACCAGGAGAAACACAGGCTATATTTCCTGCATCACAACCTTTCGTTTCTGTACGGATATCTTGATGCCTTTTTTGCTTGCTTTCAGGCTGTCTAGGATCAGTCTGTGTTTCTTTTGTCTCCATTTTCTTCCCAGGGCTATTATGATGTCTAAATCTTGTTGCATGATAAAACATAGGGGAAGGTGGGGCAGCATTAAAATAAGGCCTTCTGTTAATTCTTGCATGCACTGGATGCTGTGGGACAAAAAATCGAGGGTACTCATGGAGCGCAACAGAATAAAATGGAAAATACGGATTTCCACTTCGGAAGCCTAGACATTGGTGACAAAAAGAAAAGACAAATATCTTTCTGAAATTAGTCCTCCTGAATCATATTTACTTGCATAGACAGGGACAGCTACAAGATCAGACACATCTGTAAATAAAACATGCCACCTTTCAATGCTTAGTAGCAAATCTGGTGCAAAAACAGAGTTCTTCATTAGGGAATAGTTTATCTCAACATCTACACTTGAACCAGGGCTTGTTTTTATCCCTTGGAACATTCACCAAGTTGTTTTCTGTGCTTTTTTTGGCTATTTCACAGACTATTATAGAGCATGGATTTTGAAAAAGCTCCAAATACAAGTTCACATAAGTATAGCACTTACAAGGTCTATTTAACAATATCTTTCTTATTTTCTTAAGTTTACATTTATCCATACCTATCATGCATGCACATGTGGAATTCATATATACCCACGCATATTAATGCCTAAGTATATTCTGGAGCTCTATATCTGCAGGATGACCATTACTTAATATTTTGCTTAGCTTCCATTCTCCAGAAGCACCCACAAGCTACATATTTAAGGCAGAATTAATGTAGTGCTAGACTGTCAAAAATCTGATTTATTAAGTATTAGTTAAACTCCCAAGAGGCTCATTAACACAGATACTGCAAGAGTGGAGGAAAGAAGCATGTAACTACGTAACCCAAGATCCCACAGAGAGCTGCTGTTTACCTTACCTGGAGCAGGTACGCAGTATGGACTGTATGCATAACTGAGGTACCATGGATTTGGATAAGGCTGTTGAGCTGATGGCTGTGCATAAATAAAGGGTCCTGGGTGGCTTGTGGAATATGATCCACTTTCTGAAGTTGAGGCAGTATTCATTTTTCTTTAAACACTGAAAGAGAGAAGTAATCATTATCAACCACTTAAGAACTGCATGACTTAATTATTTTTATGCTCTGTCAGAATTTAGCAGACATTCCTCTCCCTGCCCAGAGAAAACATATCCTTCTAAAAGAAAGCTGCTGTCTTCCAAACAGCAGGTAACAAACTGACATGCTATCAAGGTCAAATATTTCAGTTGGGCTTTGCTAAGCAAGCTTTTGTACACAGCTCTCGATATTAGTCCTTCAAGGCAACCTTGTAACATGCTCTAAAGCTACAGAGCTTCAGTAGTCTTAGATGCATACATCTCTGTAAGTAGTATCCCAGCCAATTAAATAAAAAAGCCTTCAGTGCATTAGCCTTAAGAGGCCACACACACAAAGGAAAAAAAGCAGCAGCTTCACACAATCAGACATTTAATGCTTCATGCAGAAAACACTTCTTAATGCTAATGCATGTGTTGTTACACAGTACAATAAGAACTCCATTAATTCAGGATTTGTACTTTATACTATACTTAAGAACGACAGCTAACTAACATAGTAAACCAAGTATTTCAGTGACACCCTGCTTCCTACGCTTAAACCAAATGATAGGTAGCAAAAACAACCCCACCAAAATCCTTATGTGTAAGTTTGCATTCAGAGCCATATAAAATTCACAAGACAGAACTTCCTCCCACACTTGGATGTCTCCTCAGTTAACTAATACTTGCAAGCAATACAACACTATCACACAGAACTTATAAACAAGACTATAAGAAATCAGAGGACTCTTAACTCTTTAGAAGATTCAAGCACTTCAAAGTTACAAAAGAACCAAAATTATTTTGAGACCTGTTACAAATTAGCACACGGTTCAGCCTAGAGTTTCAGAATGCCTCAGGAATGCTGGAGCTCTCTTCAGCTTCCATCTAGGGTGGCCTGTGCAGCTCTTGAAAGCACCAAAAAGCCTACAGACTCCCTCAGGCCAAAAAATTACTTTGACCTTTGAGAAGGAGGGCGGTGCAGAGAAGGGAAAAAACCCCACCAAAACAAAACAAACCACCAAACAAAACCCCCTACAAGAACTAAATATTCCTCCCCCCACCCTTGAAGCCCCAAAACCTAAAGTCCAATGCTGCTGCTGCTGCTGCTGCTGCTGCTGCTGCTGCTGCTGCTGCTGCTGCTGCTGCTGCTTACATCCCAGAAGAAAACTAACCAGGTCCTCTTTATGGCAGGCAGCTGCTACTTGTCCACTCCTCCTCCCACCTGAGGCTCATTTAACAGTGATGCAGGGAACGTTTTTCCATCATTGTGTGGGAGGAAAATCAAAACACAAGGATAGGAATAGTTGTAAAAGCCTTCAGCTGTTGTACAGAAAGCTGGCAGTTTCATCCTGCAGATGTTTAAGCTGCATCTCTAAGTAAATCTGGTATTTCCCTTTTATGATGTTGGATTTTTTTTTTTTTGAAAAAAAGGAAAACATTCCGAATCTTTTGATTCAAACTGCAGTTAAAAACACTTCTTTCAAAGAAAAAAAAAAAACCACCAGGAGACACAAGGCCAAGTTTACATTTATTTTTAGGGCTTACCAGTTGTTCAGTACTGAGTAAAGGGAGCAATGCTCTTCCATCCTAACATGGCTGAGGGGCCTGACAAATGTAATGTTATTTCCACATGAACAGAAGAAGTACTTCTTCCCATACAGTGTACTCCATCATACGTCATGGGAATTTATGAAATGTGAAGCTGCAATTTGACTCTACCCTGCCTTTTTACAGGAGGTGAGACTCTGAGTTGCTGCTCTGGAATTGCACTTCTCCAAATGAGAGACTACTAGTACAGGGGCAGGTGGAAGGACAGGAAAACACTGTACCTGTGCTATGCAGGCTGGTGAGTGGTTAGGGGAAAACAAGGGGGTATGGATGCTTAGAGATTGTTTGTATTCCTGTGTTGGGAAGTTCCCAAAATCAATGTGTTTTTTCTTTCTATAACATTCAGATTAACCAAGTCCTTTGTACCAAAACACAAACTATAAAATGTTTGGGAAGGGTTTGTGATCCATTCCTTGCAGGCCTTCCCAGCCAAAGCTTGTCCTTTCCACTGAGAGCAGCTCTTGCACTTTGTATGACAGGACAGTAAGCAATGGGTACAAAATGAGATGGGGAATTTAGGCTAGATATTAGTAAGAAATTCTTGATTGTGAGGGTGGTGAGGCACTGGAGCAGGCTGCCCAAGGACATTGTTGAATGCCCTGGAAGTGCTCAAGGCCAGGTCAGATGGGGCTTTGAGCAACCTGACCTAATGGGAAGTGTCCATGCCTGTGGCAGTGGGGCGGAACTCGATGGTCCTTAAGGTCCCTTCTAACCCTTAACATTTTATGACTCTGTGACTTGTCTGGTATGTTTTAAATCCCCAGCTCTGCCCTGCATCCATCATACTTTCACCTCTTTGAAGTGCACCTCCCAGCCTCTCTATGGGTGCATGGACTCAAAGAGAAATAAAGAAAATAAGTAACACTAGATGGCTTTTAAAAAGGTGCATGTTCTCAGGATTTTCCTTTCTATCATACCTCCCTTCAGTCTCCTGTGCCCCTGTCAATTCCTTCCATCCCAGAGTAAGCTCCAGTCCCCACAAATTCCCCCACAGGTGAACTTTGCTTTTAGGGCAGCAAACCCACACTTGGCCAAAGGACATTCCAGGCCTCCTGAAGGACCAAAGGCAGGTCCCAGGGGGAGAGGACCCAGCTGGGTGTTAACCCTGAAGCTCACAGGCCTCCAGGTTGCAGCAAGTCCTGTGAGGAGCTGGTGTTGTTAGAGAAAGAGAAAAGGAGGCTCAGGGCGGACTTTATGGCTCTCTACAGGTACCAGCGACAGGATGAGAGGAAACGGCACCAAGTTTCGCCAGGGGACGTTCAGGTTGCACATCAGGGGGAATTTCTTCACAGAAGGAGTGATTAGACATTGGAATGGGCTGCCCGGGGAGGTGGTGGAGTCACCGTCCCGTCCCGGGAGGTGTGTAAGGGAAGACTGGATGTGTCGCTCGGTGCCAGGCTCGGCTTGGCAGTGCGGTGTCCGGTCGCAGCCGGTGATCCCGGAGGCCTTTCCCGAGCCGCAGGATTCGGTGGCTCAGGGGCCGCTCCCCCCGGCAGAGGGCGCGGGGGCCCCCCTCCCCCCGCGGGCGGCGCCGCTGCGGGGCCGCGCGGGCAGGGGGCGCTCGCGGCCGGGAGCAGGGACAGGAAACCGGGGGCGGGCCCGGCCGCCCCCCCGCGCCGCCGCGCCTCGCGGCCCGCATGCGCAGACGGGGCGGGCGCGGCGCTCCGTAACGGCGGGCGGGTGAGGAGGAGGAGGGGGAGGAAGAGGTGGGGGGGGGGCGGCGGCGGCAACAGCAGCAGCCGCAGCCGCGCCTGCGCGCCCAGGGGCCGCCACCGCCTCCGCACCCTGAGAGAGAGACCGGATCCGCCGCCGCATCCTCTTCCTCCCCCACCGCTTCCCCGCGGCCGCCTGCGGTCGGGACGGCCAGGCACGAGAGGAAGCGGCGGTCGGAGGTTTGTCCGGAGCGGAGGGTGGGGGGGTAAGGATGGCGTTGGTGGCGGCGCTCCCGCGCTCGCGTCCCGCCGCGCCGCGGCCGCCGGGCCCTTTCCCGTCCCCGCGGGGGGAGCGGCCGCCCCGAAGAGGCCTCGGTCCCGGGGGCGCCCGCGGGGGCTCTGCGGCAGCCGCTCCCCCCGCCCGGGCGGGCGCGGCTCCCGCCCGCCCCCTCCCACCGCGGCCGCTCCCGCTCGGCGGCCGCGGCCCCGGGCCCGCCGGGCACCGCCGGAGGTGGCAGCGGGGGCCGTGTCCGCGCCCTCGGGCAGGGCCGGCTCCCGGCAGACCCGAGAGGAGGAGAGGCCGTCGGGATCGTTCCTAAGCCCGGAGTGCAGTGGTGCTGGAGAAGCGGGAAGGTGCCCGCTTCCTCCTGGGGGAAGCAGGAAAGGGATGAGGGCTGTGGAGGGACGGGACGGCGCGCCTGAGCATCGGGGAGAGGGGAGAAATGTGTTTCATTGCCCCTAGTCCAGCATCGCCGCGTCCCGCAGGCAGGAGGGGGCTGTGATGGGGGGGTCGGGGTGTGCGGGGCTCCCCTTGCGCTGAGCAGGTGGGGATGCCTCAAACCTGGGTGTTTGTGTTGGCAGCGCTCGCAGGGACACGCACTGTGAAGTCTTGGGGGAGAACAGCGGTGGAGTGGCAGTGCAGGTCCTTGTAGCTGCCCCTGCGTTCCCTACTGATCCATCTAGTTGGGCATATGTACGCCATGGGTACCTGCAGTGACCGGGGTAGCTTTAAAGAGTCACATAATTCTTAGTAAGCTTTTCCGGACTAAATAAACACATAGTATCGCTTTGACGTTAGTCACATTTTCCCGGCGTTCACCATTATTTCTGCTGTGAAACGGGATACATACCTGCTGCTTTTGAAATAACTTTAATTATGATTTAGAAATGGATTTGTGCTGTACTTAGCATGTGCATTTTTAGAGGTTTTATTGCAAAGCCCCAGCTTGGCTTTTCTGTATTATGTACATCTACTTTGTGATCATAATGGGCCTTAAAGGCTGTGTGCTGTTGTGAGCTCACCTAGGGCTGTAGCTACATGAATTTTGTTCAGATGATGTATTTTAGAGATTATTAAAATGCACACTGAGTATAGTTCTGTTTCTCAGAAATCTATCTGGAGGAATAGGTAGTTTTAGTATTTAGTATTTAATTTAATTGCATTAAATAGTAAATGTACACATCAAGTAGTCTCACGATTTGAGTATAGGTGTCACACCTTTTTCCAAATTGTTTTTGTGTGTCAAGTAGAGGGGACCCTTTGCACTCAAAGATGTATAAGCAGCATCTTTCATGAACAGTCCAAAGAGGAAGAAAAGATGTTGCTGCTTATTTAATATTTTTGACTGCATTTTAGACAGATGGTTGTTGTTGGTTTTTTTCTTTGCTGAAGCAGGCTTTTTTGTTTTGGTCATGTGATTATGAAACAGACCAGAGTTGGTGCAAACCCTAAAATTTCTCTCTCTTAGTTTACTGACTGTTGTGCTTTGAGAATAAATTTTATATGTATGAGTATGATATCCATTATAATACTTAACCTTTCAGGAACTAACTTACAATTAATTAAGCTACATTAATGACTAATTAATTTCTTAATGTAGAAATGCTTGAATTTATAGTTAAGTGTCATATAGTGAATGTTCAAGAAAATTACATGTACTTTTAAACTGGAATTTAAGTTGTTAAATACAACAGACTAGCTTCATTAATGTACTATAGTTCAGAGAAAAAAAATTGTTTATATAGGATACGTGGCTGGATCTTACTGGAGACATCCATGGCCCACTTTTCTTCAAAGGTTAATTTTACAAAACAAGTCAAGTCTTCCACAAAACAGGAACACCCTTGGGGGTGGAAACTACCTGTGCTCGGCATAGAAGTCCAGTTGCCAATTTAAGCTGTTGGTTTATCATGTCATAAATGCTAATTTTCTTTCTGAGCAGGTATTTCCTTTAGTGTATAACTTCCTTTAGGAGCAGAAAAACAGGAGTGCATTGTGACCAAGCATGTTTTTAACATGGAGTCTGACACTTCTAGTCTCTACTTTCTGTGCAGCTTCAGAAAACTCACCTAGCTCAAAGTTGTAACTCACCTCCCAAGAATGATATGTATGGAAAATAGTAGTAGTTTCCAAGTGAATAGTCATTCTCAAGATAACATTGTAGGATTAAACCTTGTTTTTAGTGAAATTTCACATTGTTGCCCTATTAGAATCTTCTTGATGTCCTCAGTTTTCTGGACTACTGTGCTATCAAAGACACCTTTGATGGCTTTAGAAGAGAGGAAAACTTCCAAGTCTGGAACTGCTTCATCAATTACCTATTTCTTTCTCAGTGCCAAGGATGCAAATTTGATACATTACTAAAGAATCTGGACCTTCCAACTACTTTTTTCTTCTTTCTTTCCTATCTTTGAGATCTACTGGCTAGGTGTGTCGATTTACATAATTGATTCTAATCAGTTTTAGTACTCACATTCCCCCTTACTATTAGCTGGTATGTTAAGTTTGAAACTGGCTGGCTTGTAACTCAGAATATCCCCCATAGTAACCAAGTGTTGAAGTGCCTGAGCTGGGCACTGTGTTGCTAGCTGGGAGGATTGCTATCTGCACACACCAAGGCTTGTGTAGTTTGGCTTAGGGTTGTTCAGGTCTAAATTCTGACCTTTTATTATGTTAAAAATAGTGAATGACTCACTTCTTTAGATGTGTTTTTACTTGTGATTTGTATGAAGCTGCCCTTGGATTTGGATGGAAATAGGATTTTGATTAAAAGTGCACAAAAGTAGTATTTAAAGTTTGGGTTTTGTTTGTTTGGGTTTTGTTTGTTTTTGTGGTTTTTTTTTTTTAATTAGTTAAAACTAGATTAAATAAGTTGAATATCCAGGGAGATAGGTTTGGGTTGTTGGGGGTTTTTTTTGTTTGTTTGTTTTTGTCTAAATTTTCTTCCAGACATATGGAAAATGAAGTGTGTTTTTTAAAGTGTGAATTGGAGTTAGTAAAGTTAGAATTTAAGAAGTATTTGATGGCTGAAGATGCAGATGGGAACCTGTAACACTTTCATAGATCTTTTACATGTTTCCCACCATTTTATGGAAAGTTAGGCATCTAATCTGACAGACTAATTAATGGGATTTTCAGAAGGAATCAGAATCTCTTAAAAAAAACCCCAGACAAAAGATACCTATATATCTTTCTCCCCACTTCTAATTTGGGTGGAAAATAAATTAATTTTTAATAAGTCCAGTTGAAGAATATTATGTCTGTGTATCTTATATGTTTCCCTATGAAACTGGAAATAGTCAATATACCTGTTCACTGTTACGCACTGCAGTATAGTGCCACTGCCATGTATGTAGTGCAGTATGTATCTCTATCAATCTTTGTCTGACCTCAGAAAATAAACAGATTCAAGGAAGGCAATTAATAGCCTATCCCATAACTCATTAACATTTGATGACTAATTTTCTGAATGGTCTCATTCAGATTTGAAGTACATGAACAAGTGTTAACAAGCCACCTCATTAAAATTACTTAAGCAAAAAGGAATAATTACTTAAAAACAAACCCTCTTATCAAGGTGTTACTTAATGTTGCTCTCCAGCTTGATAGGGAGGTACTTTATATCACCTGGTGATTACATGGTTTCATTTGCAATGGTGCACCCTGTGGCCTTCCAGCAGCTACTTGCCAGTCCTGTTTTGGATAGCTGGCTTCCAAGAAACAACTCAGAACAAAATGGTCACTCCAGTGACATCGTTGAAGGGGAAGGTCTCATTCCTAGAACTTGTATTCAGGGATTATATTTATTCTATCAGAATTTCAGTTCAGGATATAAAGCTAACTTTAGCCATAGATCTTTTAATCCATAAATGAGAAATGTCCACTGCTGCATAGTCATTGGGACTCAGCAGACAGTAGTGCATCTGTAGACATATCCTCAAGTCCACAGTTTTTCATTTATATATATAAAGATATATATGACTGTATGCCAGCCAGGCACAGTGCAATGAGAGAGATGTTGGGTTGGACTGGCTAAGGCTCTTGCTTTCCTTCTTCAGAAGTACATGGCTTTGGACAAGCTGTTTTTTAATTCAATGCCTCAGCTTTTCAGCCTCAAAGTGAGGAGAGTATCTCCTTTAAAATAGTCTTGAACTCTCCAAAGAGGTGTGAGAGAGGTAGATAATCTTGGATGCTTCTCCAGGCACTAAATGATGTAACTACCACTTATCCTAATGTTTTGAACAGATTCAATTCTCTTGGGCAAATGACGATGTAAATTATGGCAATTTTGGATCAGTAATTCAGAGATCCTTGATGTATTTGTTTCCATTACAAGGGAATGGGATGTGAGTCCTGACTCTGTGACAAATACAAAACCTTGTTCTTTAGCAAATGGTTATTGTTGGCAGCAAAACACAGTGTGGATGTGGAAAACAGGAATCGTGTACGTAGCATGTTCCTACCATGTGCACTTCCCTGGAGTACATGACAGATGGTTTTCTGTAAACCAAAGGCTCCAGCTTTGTAAATGTATGGTTCAAAGGTGATCCACATCACATAAATGTTCTGCAACAGGATTCCTGTCAGCTCCTCAGTCTTTTCTGCTACTGAGGGTCGTACTCAAATGTTCCAGTTATTTATAGTAATTAATTTCACAGTTTCAACTTGTCTTCTGCTGAACAGGTCTGCTTTTTCAGTTATTGACTGTCAGCAGCTTTCTGCCAAAAATGTCTTTAATCTTACTAGCAGGTGTATATCAATTTCTCCATGGCATCTTTGACTTGTTCTGGTACCTAATGACTGAACCAGTGCATATTCATTTTCTTTTTTTTTCCTGTTTCTGGAAAAATATTTCTATTCTTTACAGTTACATCAGAAAAGGAAGTAATGGTATCAATGAGTTCTTTTGCTAAAGCTTTGTGTTACTGATGCTCTGCCCAAACAGAGCTTAATCCACCAGCTTGTATTGTTCTTGAAACTTTACTCCTAAGCCAGGACAAACAATGCTGTAGAGAGGCTCGGGATACCAGCAGAGCCACAAGCTATTTATTGCTGTGGGCCTAACACACGTAGGGAGTCTGTGTCTGTAGCTGTTTAAAGTTCAGTGCAAAGTCTGTCAATGGATTGGGTTGCATGGTGATCTGTTCCCAGAGTAGCAGGAGGGTGGGCAGTAGTGCAGAGATGAGATGCACACTGTCTTGCTAGAAAGGAGCTGTGACCTGAGGCAGAAGGTCATGCTTTAGATGGAGCAGTATCTCTGTATCCTCAATGTATTTATGGTTTAGTGACTTCAGAGGTTACCTGAAAGGTGAAGGTCTCCAGTCAAGACTTGTGCTAGTATCTCTTATTGTAGCACACAGTAGTTTTTCAGTAGTAGTATCTACTCCTTCCCCCAGGTATCAAAGCCTTTTCCGTTTTCCTCAATTAACTGCCTTCACCTCAACAGTGAGCATTGGGTTTGACTAGTTGGGCTGTTTTGCAGTTAAACAACCAGGGAACACTAAGAGTTTCTGTTTGTGTATATTTATCACTGAAAAAGAAAAAGATTGGGCACACTAAATTAGTAGTAATTAAAGTGGCATTAATGAAGCATATCTGTTTCAAGTGAGTGAATGTTGAAAGACAACTGTTTCTGAATTGTATTACAGGCAGGGCTGTGTTGAAATAGTAGATCTTTGGTGTGGCTTGCAGGTATTTCAACTGTCTTGGTCTTACACTAAATCTTATGTTTTTGTGTGGAATTTAAGGAATGTCATTTCACCCAAGTTGTTCCTGCATTCTCTGTTCATCGTGAACTGTAGTGATAGTGATATCTTAGACACAAGACAAACATGTCCTGGCTGTTCCTCAGTACTGGAATGCAGAAGAACATTGCAAGATTAAATAAATCTGGAAGCATTTGATAGCTGTGGTACTCTAGCACCCATTATGATGGTAATTTTACTGTCACAACTATCCCATTCTTAATTAGGTTTTTTTTGTTCAAGTGGAAGATGAAATAAAACCTGACCCTATTTTTAAGAGGAGAAATGTCCAAACAAGATAATAGACATTGGCAGCCACTGTAGGTGTTTTGAGACTTGCTATTCCAGCATCCCTTTGCTCCTATTATTTCCTTGTTTTTCTTTTCTCCTGTCTGCAGCAGTGATGCTTACCTGGCTGTGTGGAAATTACTCAGAAGGAAAAACAATGTGAAAAATTAATAGGTGAAGCCCTTCTGCATGCAGCAGATAAATTTAATATGCATTGGAAATATAGACTTTTAGGGCTTTTTGTTTTGTTTGTTTTGGGGTTTTTTTTTTTAATCCTTAGTGCTAGTTCTGCTTCATCTCTACTAGAATGCCAAAGGTGAAATAAACAGGCTGATAATGATGTTGAGAGTTTAGCTGGAAAGTGATGGAATGTTAAAATTACTGCATTTATCTTTTTAGTGGCCTGGTATTGATAAGCTTTCAGTAGACAAAAACAAAGAAGCGGAAAAACCTGCTGTTTAATGTAGAAATGGGGGGAAAAGTGGCTATCTTATCAATGGTTGAATGAAATTCACAGGTGTACTCAGTGGGAAATCTGGGTAATTCTTTGAAGAGGAATGAAGTCTTACTGAAACTTGTTTTAACTCTCCAGCTTTAGGAGCTGTGTTGACAAAATAAAGAATTTTAGTTTGTGAGTCTAGGTCATATGAGAATTAATGTACAAACTCCTCTGCTTTTCATTTCTCTTAGATACCTTTGTTGTTTACATTTTTTTCTTAGAAGGGTTTTATTGCAAATAATGAAGTACTAATTTAGAAATGTTTATTAGACAATTAATTCTAAGAGGTAACTATGAAAGGTTTTCCAAAATGTGCTGATGTGTAAATTAATTTCATTTTCCTGCTTTCAGTCAGTCAAGTGCAGCCACTGATCACGAGATGTTACCACAAAATCTACCTCAGACTTCACTTTTGTTCATTCAGTTGCTGCGCCATAGATCTCAACGGGAGCTCTGCAGACACTCTTGAAAGTCTCTGAACAGATTGGGACATCAAGTCACAGCATGATGACCTAATAGGAGGTCAAAGTCTGAAAGATTGATTCAGCAGTTCAAGATAACACTGCCCTTTTATCAGTATCACTTCTGAAGGCTACGGACCTCCTGCCATTTCTTTCCTGGTTACTTCAGAAACACTCAGCTGACCTTTCTTTGGTGAAGAAATCTTGACTTTTCTCTCTGGTCCTGGAAATATTAATGGAATACAGTCATGTCTACCCAGGACGAGAGGCAGATAAATACAGAGTATGCTGTATCCTTGCTGGAGCAGTTGAAATTCTTTTATGAACAGCAGTTGCTAACTGACATAGTGTTGATTGTTGAGGGCACTGAATTTCCCTGCCATAAGATGGTTCTTGCAACGTGCAGCTCATATTTCAGGTGAGTATTCAAACGCTATAAAATCTGTGGTACCTGGTTTTAAGTGTAATAGTAATTGATTGGCAATGTTTAGCAGAGACTTAAAGATCAGTAACGTAAGTACAAAACCTAAATATCCTTACTTTCCAACACAGAGTAAAATAAAATTTCTGGCTTCCTGGGACCAATTCTAGATATTTATTGTAGTTCCTACAATGAGGTGGAGGGGGGGGAATCACACTTGTGATGGCTCATTTTCTTTAGGGAGTTAAATGAGTCTAAAAATAAGTAAATTTCTTATCCTTCACACCAAATCTTTAAAATTCTTAATCTGTTTTTATTTCCCAAGGTAGGATAATAAGGAATTACTGAGACTTGGCTGCAGGAATTCCATTGTCATGTTTAACTGCAGTTTCTTAGTAGAAGCATTTGCTAAAAGTAGGGATTGCTGTGCAAGTTCATGGCTTTCTTTTCTGAATCATCTGGTTTTCCCTGCTCAGCAAAGCTGGAAACTCTTCCCTTGCTTGAGTGTTGTGCCAATGCAAGTGAAGTTTTTCTCTGTGTGGTTTGGGGTTGTTTATGGTTGTTTTTTTTTTTGTTTCGTGGTCCCCCCAAGATACTGTTGAAATTTTTAGTTCAGTAGCTCTTGTTTTCCAAATGTTCTGGTTTTGGTCTTTTAAAACATTTTTATTAATAAGATATGTTAAATGCTACCACATTTTGCAAATGCCTTCATAGTAAGACCTGGATGATGAGGCACCATGAGTTTTCTGCAGTGATTAATCATTTTTGTTGGCAGCATAATATAATTAATCTGCCTGCCTGGAACGAATTTTGAAGATTGAAACTAGTCTGAGTGACATCCACGCATGTTCTACCTTCCTGATGCATTGTGGAGGGATTATAACTTTTCTTTCCTGTTCAGTCACTGGAAAGTTTACAAATTTGCTTTTCCTGAGACCAGCTCGCTATACAGAACACATCAGAGATGTTTTCTGTACTTTGTCTCATTTCTTGTAGAAAACTGTGGAAGGATTAATTTATTACTTTTACAGAAAATTTTTGTCCCTGCTGGCTTTTCTGTTTATTTTTTCATCTCAGATGAATCTGGTCCAACTTTTAACAACAAGTATTGTGTGATCACTAGATAATAATTATTACCATTGGCCCTGTGCAGATGACATAGTTCCAACAATTTGTAAAATAACAGCCACTGAAAATGTAGCCAGATTTAATGTGGGTGGTTAATCATAAGGTTGGAAAGCTGTCATGAGTCCACCCAGTGTGCTGCATCAGAATGTGCAGTCAAATCTCTTATTCATATGTGTTTGTTTATTATTTATGGAATGAGGTTTTGGCACTGGTTAAAAGAAGTATCAAACTTGTGGTTTTGTCATGTTCTGTTTTTCTTCTCTACTTTGGTTTACAAAAAGATGTTCAGCTTCCTAAATTTAGCTTTATTATGAAAAATTGATAGCCCTGAAGGAGGGGGAAGAAAAGCGAAGCATCTTTCTGTGTGATCCAGCCATTGTGTGTGATTGCAGCCAGCTTACCTTCCATCTTTGTGTCTGAATGATGTGCAGCCCTGCTCCAGCACAGGCTGCTCAGCAGTGTGTGAGCAAGAGCCAGAGCCTCCAAGAGCTCCCTCTTCCTTTCTGAAGAGTCTGTACCCTCTTGTACTTTCTTGTTTATCTTTAAATAGCTGCATAGCAAGTTGATATCAGTTAGTGATCCGTCCTAAAATGCAAGTTGCCCTGAATTAAGGAGCTTAGAAGAAGACAGAGAAATGGGGATGGGATACTGTCTTTGTATCAGATGCTTGCTGGAATGGCTTGGCTTAGGGAGTGTATCTCCATGTCCCTTTCATCTCTGCAGCCAGAAGCAGGACTAAAAGGTGCACTCACTGCCCCTTCTAACTTTTCTCATGCCTGGTTTCCTAAAAAGAAAAGCCCAAATAAATATAAAGAGTCTTGAACTGAATTTTTAGCACAACCATAAATACCAAACCTGAATCAATATAAAGCTCTTGAAACCAATGTCCCTATTTTAAGAAAATTGACAAGTACATAGTTTATAGTACCAGATTGCAGTTAGTTCTTAACTGTGTTACAATTAAAATACTAGGATGGGCAAGAGGTGTGTGAAGCATTAAGGAAACAATAACAATGTTTTAAATTGCCTTTCTAGTCTTCTTCAGGAAGATGTAATGGAAATACTCGCTCTTTTTTTCCCAGATTAGATCTGATAGGTTTTTCTGCTATTGATTTTTGCCTGCAAATTTGAAGTTTACTGCATGTTATGATGAATGGTATATAAGAAATAATTCATAAAGTGCTAGTCCTTGCTCCATTTCTTCTCCTCCCAGAGGAGCATCCTTTTTGATATGACTTAGCTCAGTCCATTACATAAATCTGCTTCTTTTGGTTTAGAATCTAAAATCTAGCTGTGTATGTTTCAACAGTGTTTTCTGGAGGATGTTTCTTCCCTCTTATCACCTATCATAGAAAATATTTAAATTGTGTCATTAAAACTCCAAAATCATTAGCACTATCTGCTGATTAACACAGAAGGGTTTGCATGAATATAAAGTATTTCTGCAGAAGACACTGATGTTACTTTTTTAATCTTCTGTCCAAATGTTATATTGGAAATAGTAGATGTGAGCCTAAGGTAAATCCAAAACACCTGTGAACAGGCCTGCAAAAGGACTGTTCACCTTTAGGAGTGTAATCACCAAAGGCTTACAGGTGACTGTTTAAGATTACTCACTGCTGATCCTTGTCTTAATATGTGTGTTTCTCCTCAGAGCAATGTTCATGAGCGGGCTGAGCGAGAGCAAACAGACTCACGTACACCTGAGGAACGTGGATGCAGCCACTCTGCAGATCATCATCACTTACGCATACACGGGTAACCTGGCAATAAGCGACAGCACAGTAGAGCAGCTCTATGAAACTGCCTGCTTCTTACAGGTAGGAATGTTTACAGGAGGAAATAACAGCTTCTAATCTCTGAACCACTTTATTCTTTATCTTGTTAAAAGATCTTTCCTATTTAGTAATTTCAAAACACTTTTGCTCCGTTTGCTCTGTATAGAGAGCAGTTGCTTGCCAAATTTGCTTCATGTAGCCATCCCTCCTTGCATGACAGTCCCTTTGGAAGGCTGGAAATAAACCAGTGTACTTCTAACATTTAGAAAATTAGTTTTGCCAGCAGACATAATCACGCTGTGTACTCGGTCTGTGTGAAGCAGCTGAGTGAGTCACTGCTGTGTTTTTGTGTATGTATAGTATTCCATGCCTGAACTGTGTTGTTCAACACCAGACACAGGTACTTTATGTGCTGCTGCTCCATGACAGCATAGACTGTACGTGTAATACTTTGTGTGTTTCTTTGCATTACAGGTAGATGATGTGTTACAACGATGTAGAGAATACTTAATCAAAAAAATTAATGCAGAAAATTGTGTGCGTCTATTAAGCTTTGCTGATCTCTTCAGCTGTGAGGAGTTAAAACAGAGTGCTAAAAGAATGGTGGAGCACAAGTTCACAGCTGTGTACCACCAGGAGGCTTTCATGCAATTGTCACATGATCTACTGATAGATATTTTAAGCAGTGACAATTTAAATGTGGAAAAGGAGGAGACAGTGCGTGAGGCTGCTATGTTATGGCTGGAGTACAACACGGAATCCCGCTCGCAGTATTTGTCCTCTGTTCTTAGCCAAATCCGGATCGATGCACTTTCAGAAGTAACACAGAGAGCCTGGTTTCAAGGCTTGCCACCTAATGATAAATCAGTGGTGGTGCAAGGACTGTACAAATCGATGCCCAAATTTTTCAAGCCCAGACTTGGCATGACAAAAGAGGAGATGATGATATTCATCGAAGCTGCTGCTGAAAACCCTGGTAGTCTTTACTCATCTGTCTGTTACAGCCCACAGGCAGAGAAAGTTTACAAACTCTGCAACCCTCCTGCTGACTTGCATAAGGTTGGGACGCTGGTAACTCCCGATAATGACATCTATATAGCAGGTGGGCAAGTTCCTCTGAAGAACACAAAAACCAATCACAGTAAAAGCAGCAAACTCCAGGCTGCCTTCAGGACTGTGAATTGCTTTTACTGGTTCGATGCGCAGCAGAACACTTGGTTCCCCAAGACGCCGATGCTCTTTGTGCGCATCAAGCCGTCCCTGGTGTGCTGCGAAGGATACATCTACGCAATCGGGGGCGACAGCGTCGGCGGGGAGCTCAACAGGAGGACTGTGGAGAGGTACGACACCGAGAAGGACGAGTGGACCATGGTGAGCCCCCTGCCCTGCGCGTGGCAGTGGAGCACGGCCGTGGCGGTGCACAACTGCATCTACGTCATGGCGCACAACTTGATGTACTGCTACTTCCCCCGCTCGGACGCCTGGGTGGAGATGGCCATGCGGCAGACGAGCAGATGTTTCGCCTCAGCCGCTGCTTTTGGTGATAAGATATTCTATATCGGAGGACTGCATATTGCCAGCAATTCTGGGATAAGGCTGCCCAGCAGTACTGTGGACGGGTCTTCTGTAACGGTGGAGATCTATGACGTGAATAAAAACGAATGGAGGATGGCAGCCAACATCCCTGCCAAGCGCTACTCCGACCCGTGCGTCAGGGCCGTTGTCATCTCCAATTCCTTATGTGTCTTTATACGGGAGACCCACATGAATGAGAGAGCCAAGTATGCCACCTACCAGTATGACCTGGAACTCGACCGCTGGTTCCTGAGGCAGCACATATCGGAGCGCGTGCTGTGGGACCTGGGCAAAGACTTCCGGTGCACTGTAGGAAAGCTGTATCCATCTTGCCTTGAAGAGTCCCCGTGGAAACCTCCAACGTATCTCTTCTCGCCAGACGGAGCTGATGAATTCGAGCTGGATGGGGAGATGGTTACTTTACCACCTGTATAGATCCCAAATGAGACTGCACAACTGAGTCTGTGCTCAGTTATAAAATAATAAAAGAAATAAATGGCTGTGAAAGAACAGGTCTGGGGACGGAAATCTCAGAGCTGTCTTTCATGAGTTGTATTTTTATGCCCTACCTAACACTTGCCGCCATTCAGTATGAATTAGTGAAAAGAGCAGATATGCTTCCATAATCTCAAATACTATTATCAGATAATTGAGAAAAATATATGTATATCATGAGCTTGAGCATCTGACTTGTCTAAAGAATTAATTCTAGTTCTATAAACTCTCCATTCAGGAAAATTAGCTTAAAAAAAAAGTAGTTATTGTTTCTAGGATGATGTCACAACTCTTTTGAAAGTATCTTCCAGTTACATTTTAACTACTTCTGGATATTCTACTTAAGTGCTAGTTATATAATTGTCAGTGTGGCCTAATTAAAGGACTGTGCCGCACTTACTAAATACTAATATCTATGTTGGTATAGTAATGCCATTAAAAGAAAAAGAAACAAATCCCATGGATCTACACCTGTGGTAGGAAGGGTAGATCTTCCATTGTATGGTAACATGCTGGGCAAAATGACTGCAGGTTCAGTCAAGCTGTATGATGAGGTGCATGTATTCTATTTTCACTAACTTATACCTGTCTATTTAGAATACAGGTCTTCCAAGCAGCTGGTAGATTACCAGGTGTGGACTTAAGTTGCTGGGCTTGCGATAGGAATTGCCAGCCCTCATAGTGCGGGTCTATGTGGGGCTTTAATCAGTAAATGCCTCCACGTTCTGTATTACAGTAACATTGGCTCATGTATATTACTTCCTGCTGCTGATGTATTTTTCCATTGTAAAACGAAGTTTTAGTGTGGATTAACCAGGTCTTTATTTTCTGTTAATTTAATAACAAGCATTACTGTAGTGTGATTGTGTATAGATATCCCTTAGCTGTCAGGTTTTTTACTTTGGGGGGGGAAGCAAACTTCAGGAATATCCTGTGCTGTGTGTGCAGGAGAGCAGATGCCTAGTGCTGCTCTGGCATTAATCCCAGGAACCACTAGCAGTAGCGGGGTGCCGCCAACCTAACATGAACACAGGTGCTTCATGACAAACCTTACTAGCATGTTCAGCTGCATCATGTTCTGGCACTGTATTTTGAATGACATTAATTTATTAAAAAAGACTGAATCCAATTGCCTGAGTGTGCTTTCTGGCTGAAATAAATAGAGCTGTGCCACCCTCCCACCACATGCACACTTGTAGCAAGTTGCTTACTGAAGGCAGCTAGAAATAGTTAAGCTGCAAAAAGCCTGGAGATGAGTATGTTAAGTTGGTCTGCTCACTACTACTCAGCAGAAGCTGGAAATTAGGTATTGAAGTCAAACTGAGGATTACATAGGACTAGAATCCCCTGCTATCATTTTTGTAAATCAGCACTTCGGTCATGGTACAAATTCTGCCCTACTGAAAGTGAAGAACAGCAGGCATTAAGGAGGAACATTTTCTGTAAGTTCAGAAGATGGCAGACCTATTTTCAGTCTTCTTAAGTAATCAAGAGCAAATTTATTTACTCCATTGAGCAGACTGTCACTGGCTTTTCCTTAATTGTTTCTTATTGCAGTAGATACAACTGCAGTCTTCAATAATGACAACATCTTTGTATTGTTTGGGCTAGGTCTCAAGGGGCCTTACAAAGTTTTGTCTTGTACAATGATTAAAGGTTTTGACTAGAAAAGGGGCTTTAGATAAGAAAGCTGCCTTCTATAAAAACTCTTCCAGATGCTTTGGTATTTTGTGCCACGTGGAGGATTTATGAGACTCAGAGTAACAATGGCAAGCAACCAATTTGATTTTTTTTTTATGAAGGTGACATAACATGTTTGCATTTACCATTACATAAACTTTTTTTTTTAACACCTACATATTTTAGATAAGAGGTGTGAGGTGACTCAGGAGCTCCTGCTGATAGGTCTGTTTATATTGCTTTCATGTCGCAAGCCTGTGCAAGGCAGCATACATAAAAAGAAGGATAGATACTCCTTTATAATGCAATTTGGAGAATCACATACCTCAGGCAAAAACATGAGCTGTATCCAAGTAACTGCAGCCTGCATGGGCTGCTCACTTCTGTGGCTCCTTCTCACTTCACCCTACTGTTATCAGGCTATATTAGGGTCTAGGACAAGGCTTTGTTGTTTTAACTGCAGATGATCTATAGCTAGTGAAGGGGCAAAGTGGGCTCATTCTGTTACTGAGAACATTCATCTTGAGTTTAAAACATTATGTGTAGTTTCTTACTGGAGGAAAACAAACAAAAAAAAAAGAGTGTACTTGAATACAAATAAGAAATACTAAATAGGAACTACTAAATTGCCATGGCTGTAAGTCACAACTGCCTCAAAGAACCTGGAAGAACTTGGTTTTATCCATTTAGGAACATCTTTTGAAAGATGTTTTAACATCTTTTACATGCAGACAGTCTGTATGGTTTCCTGCTTGTCTGCACCTTTTATAATTTTTTCCTGTACATTACCAGTATGTTTTGTTTCTTATGTGGCCCAAGATTATATAGTACCTTATGTAAAATGTATTTGTTATTAATAATATGGCAAGTGGTGAACAGTCTCTAGTGACTGCTAAAGACATAGTAGTTCACTTACACAACTGCTTTCTGAACCAGCATTCATCCCCAAAGAAAAACAGCTGGCAAATGCTATTCTCCAGTCTAAATTCTTGCCTTGCATAATTGAAGAAGGAAACTGTGCAGCCAAAGCATTGTCATCTGCCTGGAAGTGGTCACTAGTGGTAGAATTAGAGAAAGACTTCTGCAGGAACAAAGACAACAGCTGAAAAAAATGCAGTTCTCATGTCATAAATGGAGCAAATATGATTAAAGCCTCAACAGAGATCTAACTAGTGTCTTACTACAAAGCTTCAGCCTAATCTTAGCCTATTTAACATGTACTTGGCTTTGAAGTACATTTACATACAAGTTTCACTGAATCAACTCATGTCCTCAAGCTCTGCTGCATTTGCAAAGTTTACCTCTTTTCTGGTAAAGCTAATTTAAGTGAGGCCTACATAGTTTCTGTTTCCCTTACCTAAAGTAATAAAAGAAGTGATCTGGCCTCTGCTAACTTTTAATGCATTCAATCATTTTTTGCAGTTGTTTAAACACATACATAATTGCAAGTTTCATTTTTGTTGTAAAGGATCAGTCAGATCTGGGACAGTGAATTGGGCCAAGCTTTGCAGAGACCAGGCTCAGACGGATAGTTAAACTTGGGGGGAAAATAATTTGATAACATTTTAGAGCTTATTTCAGCATTTAAAGCACTACTGTTTTTCACAGTATTTCTCATTTCACTTCTCAGTGCCTCTCTAAGATGCACAAGTACCTGCCACATTGCACTACAGCTAAGGGACATGTGTGGACAGACCTGCAGACCACTGAACTTATTAGCCAGGAGAGTTTTTCCTCCTTTGTTTCCCATTTCCAGCTACCTTCCAGTTGTTTCCTGTTTTTTTGCTCTGAATTCCTACATAAAAGGAATTATAATTTAGGCAGACTCTGAACCAGGCTCACCCTTAAAACCAGCTTCTTTCCACTTCATGCTTAACATTAGCCACACAAAGTTCTGTTTAGTTCCACTTTCAGAAGTATTTAAAATACCTCCCTCCTACAGCATTTCTCATGAGTACAGTTCAGCAAGGCAGAGTTCTTACAGAGCCTAAAAACTCACAGGAGGAGTCTGAAGAGGAAAAAAAACATGAAACAATTTCCAAAATTTAAGAGCTGACATATGCTTCAGCCAGCTCTTTGGCACATGGCAAAATCCATATACACACACATTTTTCACAGCAGCAAAGTCAGCAACTACAGGTCATATTAGGCAGTATGTTAAGCTCAGTGTCATTTTTTGCCACTTTTTGGTAGGCCTGGGCTTTTAAATTCTCCACCCGGGCTTTTAAATTCTCCACCCTGCATTTCTTCAGATATGAGAGATCAACTGAGTTCCCTTCTCCAGTATTTTCCATCTATTTCATAGAGCGTGGAAGTGATGTTATTTCCCATAGTTTTTAAGACAAGATGACAGCTGTACATCTGCCTTCCCTTCAAATAACTTCTTCCTCCAGTCTAAGCATTCATGCTTGATTATGCTCACCTGATCCAGAAAGCAGTGCCATAGTATTGGTGATTTGGATTCAGACCAAAAAAGAAGATTTTGTAGGCATTCTCTGCTACTATTAGGGCAAACAGTAGTTGTGCTTTCATCAATATTAGTCAATAAATTCAGGGGTGGAAAAAAAAAACAAACCACATTACTTGATCAGTTGATTTTGAAGTATTATTACAAGAGGAACAATGTATGATCCAACAATTTTGACTCAAGAGAGCTAGAGTTCCAAATTCCATCCCAACTGAGACTGAGCCACCTGTGTACAGATGTTATGGACAGATGATGTCAATTTGCAGGGAATAAGGTAATTTGAGTAAGGGTCACTATTTAACTGACACAAGTGATCCATTTGCCTATTTTTTATGAATCCAAACACTGCTTCTGATGTTTGTTAAAGAATGGGGTCAAGACCAGAAACATTACAGAAGTAAAGCTCTGTGTCTGTTTTTTTTAAGTCAGTTCCTTCTCTAATATAGCATGAAAGACTCAAAACACCAGGAAGAAATTTTTCATACATCTTTAATCATAATACAATAATGTAGTGTTTCTCCCTTTGATGAATAATCTCCATGTTGCCCTTTTTAATGAAAACCAAATACCTGCAAGAAAGTGAAACTGCAGTGCATAAAAAGCATGATGTAAATTTATCTTTCAGTGTCTTTGCCCAACTACTTGTACACAGTCAGAAAAACCTTAACAAATGTTAGGGAATTGCCACCATTCTCTAGACAGAACCTTTGTCTAACTCACATCTAAACCTTACCCAAGGCAGTCAGTTTCCTCCTTCTGGAAAACCCATTTACCAAATCCTTCTCAGACAGGTACAGTGACAGCTGCAGTAGAAGTTCTGAAGTTTTAAAATAGCTCCCTATGGCAGAGAACTGGATGTGCAGCAATTAATTTACACAGCATCTCGATTTTGACCAGATGTCACAATCCACAGAAACTACAAGTTACTTTGAAGCTAAATCTACACCAAAATTTTAGTTGTACTTGAAATTCTTACTGATGTAAAAGAGGTCTGTGACCTCCTGAGGACTTCAATCAATCCACAAGAAGCAGCACCCCACAGGGAATAAAAAGTCACTCTAGAGGATCCTTTTGTCCTAAATTTTCAAAAAGCAGCATCCATAATCAGTTTAAATGGAAGACAAATTTCAAAAATACTGTCAGTGAATTACAAGCAGCTACCAATATCAAAACCAGATGCCTGCAAGTGTCTTCTGGTGGAATTAATTTATTAAAATAATACAGCTTTCTGAGCAGATGGAACTTTAAACAGGCTGGATGTATTTTATTTTTCAAGCAGCACAGGAAAAATCAAATACATTACTTGTATGTTCAATTATCAAGCAGTAGTTCCTATGTTTAAAAACTGCATTCACACCTTCACTTTTACAATTAAATACTGCCACATTAGTTTCTCTGCTTAGTAATAATTTGTATGGAAATCAGAAGCTTGTTTAGGCAAAATATTATATTTAATTACAAAGGTGCTTAAAACAGAAGTACAAAGTCAAACAAGTGCAATGTACCAGAACACCGACCTAAAAATTCTAATTAAATTGTGACATTTGAGGAAACTGGTGTGAGATGTGTACAGGAATTAAGGTCATGACATGAAAATCACTGATGAAAGATGCCGAACACTTCTGTCAAATGAAATATAAGGTCAGCAACACTTAAGTCTTGTGGGGTTTGGGGGACTTACGTCTCATTTCTAAGCTCAACAGGCAGTTCCTCAAATGCTGGCACATACAAAAAGCTGAGGTTGATGCCTGTGATGAGAGAAAGTTGAGAGGTTTGCTATTGTGTTACCTGTAAGTCAGTGTATGCTGCATGCTCACCGCCAGAAATACCTCTGCAACACCAAATCAGGACAGAGCTGTAACAATGCCTTCACAGCTGACTGATTGGAGGCACTATCACCAATTCACTCAGGACCCTTTGTTCCTTACAGTGCAGAAATAGATGTCAGGGCTTTTGAAATGGAAGTCGACTGCCTAAATCTTTCTGAATAATTAATAATGCCTGCACTGGAAATATTAAAGCAGAGGAGAGGAAAACAACTTGCCATTTGCATTGGATTTAACTAAAGAGGTTACAAGCATTAAGTTAAGAAGAGAACTACATGAGCTTAGATGAACCTCAGTGGTTGCATGCCTTCCTACAGCCCAGAAGTAAGCCTAAGCAAATGTTGGAGAGCAAACATAGATGTTAATGAAGACAACTAATTATGAAGATCACTTCACCTCCACCCACTCATTAAGTCTTAATCACTCTTTAAATCTGAGTTTAAATCTGAGTCCAACTTGCTAGCAGGGTGTCAGTTCTTAAAAAGATTGAAAAGCTTTTTATTCTGTCATTTGTAAGGAAAGGAAAATATTCTTAATCAGGTTGTATGTTTGGTTCCACAACAGAGACAGCTGGGACAGTGAGAAAAAGGCTGCAAAGAAGGATCTATCTGGTCTTCATGCCCATAAGAAAATTTGTGATGTATCACAACAGAATCACTGTACAAAACAATAAGCAGCCAATGAGAGCACTCCTTCTGTCTTTCCTCAGATTAATCCACCAGAAAACAAACAAACAAACAAACAAAGGTCTGCTTTCTAATACTCTTAGGCCAGCGACGGAACCTGTGGGAATAAGGGGAATGCAGAGAGCTAATAAATTTGCCATATAAATTTGGAGCATTTGAGAACTCAATAGAGAAAACTCAGGTGAGGAGGTAACAAAGACAAGGGTATTGAAAAGGGATCCGTGAAGGTCCTGCTTCTACAACTTGTACACGTAAATAGCAACCACTTGCCTGGCTTCTAGAACTCACCATTGTGAGCTCCTAAGCCTAAATCTACCTAGGTATGCTTTAAGTTGCTGGAGTTAGTTTTATAGGTGATTAAATCCTTTATGCACCTTTCTTCAGTCTTCATTAGAACATGGACTGTGACCACTTAAATCCCAGAGTGCAGATAATATGTTAGTCATTTCACAAAAGTGTTTCTTTTCTTATCTGCATGCTGGTTCAGAAAGCTCTAGACACACCATGAATAAACAGCTCTAGTCTTAATTCACTGCATATAAATAATATCTAGTCTTTAAAAAGATATAAATGTCTATTACAGAGTTGTGGAATAAAACAGAAAACAGCATCAGAAGTTTGAGGAGAGATACAAAGACAGATACAAAGACAGATACCAGGAGCAATAGCTGCAGTTTGATAGATCCATCTTACTTGTGTGTCAGAAGCCAAAAATTAGTAGAGCTTTAGGGGCCTTTTTTTGCCCTTCTCGAATCAAACTACTCAAACTGGCTGCTTGTCTTTAGGTTTTCCACAGTCATTCTATCTAGTCTGTCCCAGAAAAAAAATTAAAGAAGGCTTTAAATCAGATCCCATCTTTTCAAATCACTGAAGCAAAAAAACTGACAACCAAGTTGCTGGACAGTGACAGTGTGATGCAAGTGTGGCTTTTCTATTAACTTTACAAATGCACAGAAGGAATTAAAACATAATTTCCTAAAAACATTCGAGCCTTCTTGTTTACCTGTCATGCAGCTATTGCATTTTATTTGAGGAACAGGAAATATAACCATGACCACAAATCTTGGCCCCAGAAAAGAACATGGCAAAATGCTGACAGATACTGATGAGGCAATAAACTAAGGGCCTTTTGGTACAGAAAAGTTGGAACACTGGATAATGTAATGTAGAAAATGTTAAGAGCAACACATGGGGATGTCAGAAGGCATCTAGAGGCACACACATTGCAAGAAAAAAGGAAATAATTTCCCTTGGAATCCAGAATTGTGGGAAGTGCAATACACTTGCATACAGAAACCACCACATACATGTTACATAGGAAATACAGCATTATGCCACATCTTTTCAAATAAACTATTGTATTTCTTCACACAAGGATACTAACTGAGCTGTTCTAGTTACTTTCAATTCTAGTGTTACTTTCCTTATGAAAAAAGCAATTATCCAAACAACACATTCCCTGAGTCGACACAGAAAATCCACATTGCTGATTTTCATTTGGAAGAGTCCTCATAACTTTACTGGGGGGAAAAAAACCAAAAACACACAGAGTTTGCTACTGTGCTAGTTTTGGGTGGGTTTAGTAGGTCATATTCACATGTATGCAACTACATTAATGTTGTAATTACATCCTAACTTACAAAATTGTCTATGATCCAATCCCAGTTTGGGAGAAATGCTTTGTAATTCTTTCCCTGAAGAGATCTCTCCAACTGGAATCCCATTCACATCCCAGGGGAAAAACTCAGCCAAAACATAGGCAAAGGTATGAAGGCCTACTGCATAACATGAAAAAAACTACTGATTTTGCAACTGTCACACAGATTTGGAGACACAAAGAGAGCTAGAGATAGATTCATTCAAACAACTCTACATGGATACAGGGGATAGAGGAAAAGAAAACTCTTGTCAGCCACAGTCTTACTCTGCACCTCGTTGATTTTAATTTGCAGGTAAAAGTGTGAAAGTTCCACTCTTTAAGGGTTGCAGAGATTCTCTCAAATCCAACCTAAAAGACAAATTATTATTTATATTCTGCTTATTTCTAACAAGAATTCACAAACATTTGGCTATCTGGATTGAAAAATAGAACTACTTTACATAAATATCTTCAACATCCAAGAAAATGTACAAATCTAAAGTCAAACACATTTGGCTTGCAACAAGCCCCGTTTGCTAACGTCTTTATAAAGGCTCAGTTTTAAAGAGAAGTAGTCATTTTAAATATAACCAATACACTGCAAATGCCATCCCATTGTATGGTGACACTCACCATTCTTCTGTACTTCTAGGGAAAGTGAATAATAACATTCCACATCTGCTTGCAAGCAACATATACCTTATTTTGGTCCTGGGTAGGTAATCTCCACTCCTACATTTTGGAGTGGTCTTTTTACAGCTCAGAGAAAGATTGCACCTGAAATAGTCAGCAGCATTCTGCCAAACCAGCATTTAGTCCCCAAGGCTTTGGGTTGAGTGTGTGAAAGTGGAAAACCATGATGACATTGCTGATTTTGCACTCGTGAAGGCTCCTCCCACAGACTGACCTGCAATACAAAACAAAGATCAATAGCAAAGTGTTATCTTTACTGAGCTGCTACAAAGAAATACTAAAAAAAAAAAATAATTCAATCAGTTGTCCGATTTGGGATTTGGCACAGAGTCGGTGCCAGAAAATAGATTCTAAGAACTTGAACACAGCATCTCAGCAGAAATGGCCTATGGTGTCCTTTGCCTGGGAAGGCTTGGTAGACTTTGGGCTGAAAGGCACTCCTGGCCAGAGTGCACCACAGCAAAAAAGGAAAGGCAGACTCCAACAGAATAAAAGAGAAAGTTAAACAATTTTTGGCACAGCTATTGCCAAACAACTATCAGACCCCTTAATGGATGAACTCCCATTAACTCACACTGCAAGATGACAATGTGATGATGTGCCCCTGTTCAAGTGCAACAACTGCTTTTCCAGAAAGTTACAGACTGCTGCAAAATCTGCAGAAACTGACACAAGGACTTTTTCTGATCTCAACCAGCTTTGGATAGTTTCAGTCGAAGTGATATCAAAGTTGAGAATAACTCAATGCAGATGGTGGTCAAAGTATTTACCAGATTACATGGAATCTCTTACCTGAACATCTCTCTTCCCATATTACCTCCAGGCCACACTGGAAAAGGAATATACACTAATTTCTTTGTGTAGCTGCCTATCTTTCTGCTAGTACACGATATATGGGGCCTCAATCAGCAGCTGTACCCTTCAAAATGTTGCTCTGATTTGTGCATGTTATAAAGTACACTTGGACTAAAACAAAATACAACTGAGAAATAGGATGCCTTTCAAAAAAGATCCAGTATGGATGTAAAGTGATTTTAAATAGATTTCTTACCTACAGCTTTTCCTGTTTGTACCACATTCCGGCTGGTAGAAACCATCACATTTCCAAGCTTCTTTCCACGCTCACTGTTTTGCACTGAACTGAGCAAGAGAGATACTGAAGACTGTTAGTTGACTGACTTATTACTCCTCTCAGGGGTAAATAAACTAGTTAAAGTATGTATCATTACACACAGATTTACATAGCATACATATATATAGTTTACATATAAGGTCAAGCCCAACTCCTGCATTCATCTTATCCACAGAGATCAGTTAGGCAAGCTCCTCAGAGGATGAAAAGATGCTGCCAGCAGGACAGGAAATCAAAACACCCAATGGTTCATTCTTACACAGCACACTTTAAACCTTTCACAGACTCCATCAGGTTGGAAAAGACCTTTGAGATCATGGAGTCCAACCCAGGACTGAACACCACCCTGTCAACCAGACCTTGGCACTGAGCGCTACATCCAGTCCTTCCTTAAACACCCCCAGGGACAGTGACTCCACCACCTTCCTAGGCAGCCCATTCCAATTTTCAATCAATCTTTCCTAAATGTTTACCAAAATGCATTTATGATCAAAATTACAAAGTCATGTTTTCAGTAGTTTTGGGAATTCTTAGCCCTAAAACATAACCTTTAAATAGAACAACAAGTGTAAGTGATCAGTCCTTTTTTTCTACATAAAGCTTACTTTGTATCTTTGTCCAAGATTAAATTTTTGATCAAGGACAGTTTACACTCATGCTTTTGTTAAAGAAATGCAAGAAAGTGACAGACATGATCATCATTTGGAAAGAAAAGCACAAAAGCGATCAGTTCTACTGCACAAATACAATCACTTGAAAATAATTAATTTCACTTAGTTTTAAATTGTAACTTTCAAGTCCACAAAGTCCAAGGCTTTGCAAACCCATTAATGTGAAACTTAACAACACATCATGCCTATTCTTTCCCCATTTTCAAAATCTTCAGTGTAGACAGAAAAAGCAGAAAAAATAGAATACACCACAACCAAGTCTAGGCTCAGTTTGCAAAGGCAAGTAATTTTAATGAGGATCTGGTATCAAAGTCCCACCTACAGAATCAAGGCATTGTTGTAAAAATACTTATTATTAGAAACATATTATGAACTACTGGTCCTTTTACACTGATGTCACACTACCCAGAAGAGTTAGTAACTCCCCTTTCAAACAAGGGGACAAAAACAGGCAAATGTTAAAGACACCTCCAGAGCTTTCAAATTAAGACTTTGTAGAAAGATCATCCATTAATAAAAGAGAGAGAGACTGTTGTTTAATGGTCAGCAGAGCTAAGTGAGAAAAAAAATCCATTTTGCTTGGTGCATAAACCCCAAGCTGAATTCTGACTTCAGTTAGAGCTGAGCAGCTATGGAAAAAACAAGCACCACTGAGTTGTAGACTTGAATTTTAAAGGCAGCAGTTGAGATCAACTTAAAATTCAGATGACTCTGGTACAAGAAGACTATACAAAACACATTTGAAACTTGTAAATTGAAGGAACTAAACCACATCTCACTATGCATACATAGTGAACTGAGTTTTAGAACAATGCTGAATTAAAAACCAGCTAATTAGAAAGGGAAAAAAAGCTGTTTCCTCCTAATAATGAGACCTAAAGTCAAATCACTGATGGAAGTTTTAACAGCTTTAGCTGACAAATTACAAGTAGATGTACAAAAACCTTATAATTGCAACGCAAAAAATCAAAGCTGTATTATGTGAAGTCCAACACAAAATAGCGCATTTGCCTTTTTTTAAAAATTATTATTTATTTCAGGCAAATGTTTCATCTTCAGATGTGGTGCTGTTTTGCAGCAGAACTTTTGAGTATAGTTTCGTGAAGATGGCGAATTTGAATCCTTATCTTGTTGAGTTCATTATAGCAACAGTTATGCAGTCATTGATATTTGACCAAACTTCTAAAAAATACGAATCAAAGTACTATGTACTTACTGTGACAACCTTAATTTAACATCGGATACAGAGTACTGGCCCTGGAATGGATGGCTAGAAGAGGAGGAAAAACCCAAGAAAAAATGATTTTATTTTTCATGATGAATCTCTATCACACAATTATTAGCTGTATTCCCCTCTGTGACTTACCAAAAAAAAAAAAAAAAAGAAAGTTTAAAAAATATTTTGCAGATATAGTGCTCTATAGCAGTATACTTCATACTCTATAGCTCTATCACTTCACAGAAGTCTGGGTCGCAGTGACTGTTCAATGACAGATTTCTTATGAGCTACCTGAAAGGTGCCTTCTATTTACAGATGAGATATTAACAACCTTTCCACACTAAGTCAAAAGCACCTCCTTCCAGCAGCACTCAGCAAATAGAAAACATCCCTTAAGTAGACCAAAAGAGCTTTGTAAGTCTAAGAAAAAACCTTTTTCACGCTACAGCAACTGAGAAAGTAAAAGGAAACAGAACTCCCTGCAGCAGAGTAATAACTCACACTAAACAGAACACATGCACAGCCAACAGTGGTACCAAGCCTGGCATGGTCAAACCTCCCAATGAAAATACACCCAGAACAGGCAGCTCCCCTCTATCCCAGCTGTGACAGCCTTGGACACAGCTACTCCCTGCACACCTGGAAACAATTAACACAAAGCAGAACCATCTGAGGACAATTCCTGAGGAATGACAAACTTTCTGTAGCTGGGGACAGCTGACAATCAACTTGAACAAGCTTCACTTCTCCTGACTCTGGATATGTTTTTCTTCATAAAACTACTGCCCAGAATTAGAGTAAATACTACAAAGTTTCCTTACCTAGAATTTACCTCTGCAAGAGCTGGATGCTTGTTGCTATTCCATACTCTATAGTTGTGGGTATTTTTCCAGGCTGTTACAAATCCTGTTCCAAAGTCTGACAAAATCTTTTCATTGTCTAATAAATAAAAATACAGAGAATTTGAAGAAATTCATTAGAAATTCAATAATTACAAGACAAATTACTATTTTTCTTGTAAGAAAAAAAGTAATTTTCCAGGCTCTTACCAAGTCCATAACAATTAAAACTCCAGTACTAAAACCTGGGTACTTAAAAATGGTTTATTTTTATTTTAAAGTGTCAAAAATACACAGTACCAGGATAAGAGGGGGAAAAAAAACTCTAAAAATTACTTTTCTTATTTTTAATTCATTTATAAAGCTCCAAGAGCTCAATTGGGAAAAAAAATCCAAATAGACTTTTTCTCTGGGGGATGACAGGAAAGGGAAAAGAATGGCCACATAGCAACCAAGAACAAACACAATTTGCACTGGTCTTGGTCAGATACATTGGGTTTTGCTGTACTGTTATTACTCATTCAAATTTAGTAACTCCCAAATCCATTCCAAAACTGCAGTAGGAAATACTGTGGAATGAACTTATTGTAACAACAACCCCTTTAAAACACTGAAGAGTACAGGAAATAATTTAACAGCCAGCCAGTGAAGTAGTATGAGATCCCAGAAAACCCTGATATTTCATATCAATCTGGTAATCCTCTTAAAATATTCATTTTGTCAGACCAAGAACTTGGCATCTTCCAGACTTTAAAATCAGGTTCTCAATCCATCTTTTCTCACATATACCACAAAACAGAATCTGAATTTAATTGGTGTGAATAGAAAAAAACCATTATGAGAATGAAGTTAACAGGGTGAGTGCAGGGCAAACGAAACATTTATATAAAAACACTGATTCTTTTATTTATATTCACAAAAAAGGTTGGAACATAGAGAATTCCTTCTGAGGTAAAGCAAAAAATTTTGAAACAGGAAACAAAAGCTTATAAAGCCTGTAGATGACACTTTTCACAGTATGTGAATCCCTAATTAAGACCATAGCAAGAAGGGAAAAGGGCTGGAACAGTCTAGCAAAACTTCCTGAAGACAGATGCTTAACTTCATGTTTCCTTGAATCCAAGTAGTTTCCCAAACTTAACTTCAGATTGCAACACAGTCTAGAAGACATTCAGATTTGTAAGTCTCATCACATACAGTTTGCAGGTATTTCTATTTATGAGGAAAACTTAATTAAATCAGGGAGAAGAAGACATTCTAATAAAAAAGTGTAAGACTGTGAATTAAGGATTAATAACAAGCTTGTCAAGAAATAACAAGGATAGCCAAAGACAAGTGAAAAAGCAGCCTAAAATGAAATTTTAGGCAGAGGGAGATCCACTGACAGTAAGAACAGAGCAAATGCTTGACATGTCCACCCTCATCTCCATCCCTAGACAAGGTATCTGTTCTACCTGGTTGCAGCACAGCAGCAAGCAGTGCATGAAGATAAGCACTGAACTGAGCCCTTATCCATTCATCTCCTCCTTCCCATCCAGTGCCATCAAGGAACACATCATCTCTGTTCTCAGTGACGTGCTTCACCAAGTAATCAGAAAATCTTAGGTCAGCAGTTGTTGGGTTCAGGATCTTACGCAGTTCTGGATCATGGATTTGCACATGAGCATCTTCTATCTGTTTGAAATAATTCCAAGGGTAAACATTTATCTAAATAAAACTGCTTATACAAACTTACACTACTACATATTGCTACCTAAATCTTAACCCTCATTCCCCCAAAATACCAAGAAGAAACAAATGGCCAAAGAACAATGAATTAACTGTTCTCAGAAAGTCAGATACTACTCTGATTTATCCAGAATTCGATCATTTCCCTGGCACACAGTAAAAGCTGCTTATTTGACAGGATTTGGCAGAAAGTTTGGCAGGGGAAGTATGGTGCACTTTGACTATCACCTCTGTTTATTAAGGTGATTACCTATATGGAACCATCTTAGGTTACCAGATGCTGATTATGTTGTTGTGTCTATTTGTAGTTGTGTCTGTTTGCTAGAAGTGACACAGTGGGTGTTTTAGATGCTGTGTATTTACTTTCCTGATTAAATCAGATGGAAGTCAAATCAGTACCTGCATGTGATTCTCATCTGCAAGCACTTATTTTTGAAGACCTCACTAAAAAGCCATGAAAAAACCCATGATATGAAAAATTAAATTATATCACCAACACAAAAAAAAAATTTAACAAGTGCCTTAAAAATTCAAATTTCAGATACATATAAAAACATGGATAGTAGTTTTGCACAGCCTATCTAATCCTGTCCTCTCAAGTCATAGGAATTTAACAAATTTCTGCAGCTGAGAATTTATTTCATATGGAAGGAATTCAGAATTCAGGCAAGCATGTGAAACTGTAAAGCTACAATTAAAACAGAATCTCAGCTCCCCCCAGCTCAGATGCAAAGATCCTTACTTCCACAATTGCATCACTCAGGTGCTTCTGCTGACGGAACAGGATATTGGTGGCTCCCGCAACAAAGCCGCGGACGGTCACGTCCGACAGGAGGTGATGCTGCTGCAGCGCCATGTACGGCAAACACAGGTACCCCTGGAGCAACAGAGACATTCACAGGAATAACATTTTTAAAAAGTGCCTGGATTTAAAAGTTTTCCTAATAAAAGCCAGCATATTTCACCCAGAATGAACCTTGGTTATTACAGTCTCAGCCACAATCATCTGTTGCTCTGCTACATGACATTTGCAAAGTGAATTGAATTTTTTAGGAGATTGTGTTGCCTTTCAGTCTCAGGATTGAAACTGAAATCCAAAGCAAAGAATGAGAATTTAATGTGTTTGTAAGGCAACAGAATAAGCAGTATAAGAGCAATAATAAGCAACAAGAATGAGGCCTCAGGTCAGTTCAGAGACAAGAAGCCAATGGAGATAAGGATTCATCTCTCCAGTAGCGCACATGATGTCTTCTGGTAGTTGTGAGGCACGTAACGCAGGAAAGCTACAGACAGCTATCCACATTTTGTGGGTGGGGATTTCCAGACACCAGAGATAGCAATCAGTTTTTGATAAGCATATGCAAGCCTGTTTTAAGAAGGAGAGGACAGAAAGTAACACACTGTGCTTTTTAGCCACTTCAGGGTTGTAAATTAACCTAGTATCCTAAGCTCCAATTAAAAAAAACCCAAAACATTTTGAAAAAAGGCTTTGAGTTAGTCATTAAAGGATTATTGAGAGGCAGATGTAGGTAAATTCCTTTTTAAACATAAGATCAACATACTCCCGACATCTAATTCCAGCTGTTCAACTGCATAAAGCCCAAAGCAAATTTATTCACTACAGCTAATGGCATGTTGGACAGAAACAAAGAGCACACACAGTTTATCACCCAGTACGTGGTAATTGGAAACATGTGGAAGAAAGGAGCATAACTACTCCCTTTTGTTGTGTGAGACACAGGGATGGCCTTAGAGATGACAAGCCCTTATCAGTAGAAAACAAACAGCCTGTGTCAAAGGAACAACAGTGCTTTGAAAGGAATCACAAACCTAAGATGGAAAGTTTTCAAAAAATACAGCTTAAGAAGCAGGAAAAGGAAGGTTTAATTACTGTATACTAAAGTAGCAAAGTCTGGGAAATCTATCACTATTTAAAGTATCAAATGTCAGTTTACAAATGCACATTTGTAAGTACAACAACTTTTATCTTCATGAACATGTTCCATTCTTTTTTAAAAGAGTGCAGATGAAATTACTATTAGATCTGACAGAACTGGTACTAAAGAAACAAGCACTACAAGCTCTTTTCCCTTATACTCAGGTGTACCTGGATAATGTATTATGCCACCTGGCAAAATCTCCTCCCATTCAAATTTGTCAGATTTATTAAGTCTTTCCATGGCATGGCATAAAACAACCCTGTGTTAAGAGCTCTAAATGAGATGTAAACTTTCCAGTAAGTGGTTAAAACTGTAACTTTGAATCAGATTTTTCTGCTAACTCAGACATGCAAAGCCCTTTCTGCTTTAATTACACTGGCTGAACTCAAGTGAAAAGTGCCTTTGTGGAACAGAAGGCAAACATGTAGAAACTGTCAGCTTCCTTAAAATTCTTTTCCATTTGATGAGCACAGCAGCAAACAAAAGTTTGCACTTGGAGGTCCCCTTATCAATTATTTTAATCTTGCTTTCATTTAGTATTTTCAAAGAACTAGACTAAATACAATTTACAGGTTATAGTTCACATTAGACAGATCATAAGGACAAACATCAAATTCAGATCTTTGCTGAAACAACATTTCTAATGGTGACATGAGGCAATACATTGAGGGCAATGACATTTGAGCTGCTCACTTGGGCCCACACAGTCTACTATTTCCAATGAAAGCTACAGGGAGAAACTTAAACACAATCAATCATAAAATATAATATTCTGTAAGGAAATGCAAATAAACCCCTGCAAAGGAAGAAAAAACACTTTGAACATCAGCAACTTGAGGAAATAAATCTGAATCTTCTATCTTCTACTATGGACAAATGTTCATTTAAAAGTTTATTACATTAAAAACAAAACAATGAAATGTACTAAATAACTTCTTGTATCAATAGCAGTATCTTTAAAAGGGACACATTTTACCTGGTTTTTATGGGAACTAGCCCTACTAACCAGCCCTACTTACCAGACCTATTGCTTGTTATCTGACTATGCCTATCAGAATCCTTAGAGATTCTGAAACACCTGGAGTTCAGTTAGATAGCAGTGCAAGCTTAAAATTCAGCAGCTCAGCACTATGTACAGAGAAAGAGACAAACAGAAAGAGTTATCACAGACAGGAGGGTGAAATTTCATCTCATATATTTTTATGTGTGTATATATGTATTTATATACACATTTTGTGCATATATACACATATGCATTTAAAAATACATATACAGATACAAATGAAAAGAGGAAAACAGACTTAGGTGTCAGCAAAGGTAGAGCTTTCAGAATCTTTGTTTAGATTAAGATATCTAAAGGCTTCTGAAGTACTCTGATCTTGCCCTATATAGGCTAGATCACCAATTCCTCAGAGTAAAAGAAAACTGTAGTTTCTGCTACATACAATTTATTAACCACAGTGGAGATGCAGGTTACCACCATGTAAAATTGAAAAAAAATTGCAAATGGCATTAAAGTAAAGGCATGAAAGTGGAATGCAAATATGCTTGCAAGGCCCTCTCAAGCCTTTCAACCTGACTAGGAGAGACCATACTAACATCTTTTGGAGAACCCTACTGTCCACCTGGAGCTCAGTAAGCAAAATTATTAGCCACTTCTGGAAAAAAAAAAAGTCTTTCTGAGTTCCCAGGTACCACAAAGAACATGCTTACCTTTGTAAAAATAGCCAGTGGCATCCCATACTGGTCCTCTTCCAAGCCAGACACCAGTCCTTGAACAAGCACCGTGTGCCCTGTGTTTGCCTGGGGCTGCACAGTGATGGGAAGGCCTTCGGAGCTCGCACCTTTGCTCTGAAGATTTCCTGCCTGTTCTGACGCTGGGTTCTCACATTCTTCTTCCTTCAAATGAGCCTCCTCCAAAATGCTGGGATCCAGGGTCTCCCAGTCACTTTCTGAGGAGGCTGGAGAAGCACGGGAAGGAACTTTCAAGCGCTGCACAGCTCCGTTGGAGGACTGAGCTCCATTGCAAGCCTTCTCGGCCTGGGAGAAAGGCACATCTGCTTTTTGACCTTCCAGTGAATTATCTCCTGCCATCTTCCCGTCTCCCTTCCCCATTCCTAAGTTTGCATTCGAAGCATCAGCAGCAGACACAGAAACATAGTCATCTAACCGTGGTGGATTTTCCTGCAAGCCAGCATCCTCTGATATGCTCTTTCTTGGTCTGTAGTGTGAGCAGTCACTAAGACCATGTTCAATCATACCTGGGAAGAACAGCAAACACAAATATCAGCATCTCAATCAAAATTTTAGTGACTTTTGTGGAGGAAAAAAATTGCTTTTGGGTACATAGAGGAAATAATGTAATTTAAAACACTACTTTGGGGAGGGAGGGGTGTTTTAAATAACCCAAACCCTACACTTTCTCTCCTAAAGAATCTGCCTTAACATTTTGCTTTAAGAAGACTGGTTAGAAGCTAAGGATTAGCAAGGTTAGGGGTTATGATTGCTTGTTTGTTTGTTTTTATGAGCATATGTGGAAGGAAAAGTTTATATTTTGGGGCTTTAAGCAACTAAACAGGAATGTGTTACTTATTCAGGAGCCCCATTTATGTTTCCCACAGGAAATACAGAAAATCCAGTGGCTCCAATGAAGCACAAGAAATAACCCATAAAATGCAAGTAGTAAGTGTTAGGAGGTGTGTGCATAGGACATGGACATGCACACAAGTCACCCATTTTTCAGGCAACATATCAACCTAACTTTATTATCACATGAGTTGATTTCCAAGTGACAGCACAACCTGTCTCAGTTATCACCAGAAAACATAGAAAAAGAAGTTCAAACTTCTTTTCTTACCAGGAAAGAGTGACAAGACAGTCATCAGAGCTCCCACCAATCTATTTACAGGAGAAATATAAAACAGCACCTGGTGGCAGGAGGGAGGACAATGGGAGGAAGAGGGAATGCAAGAGAGGAAAGGAGAATTAGGGAGGGGAGAATGAGAAAAACAACATTATACTTATGCATGACAAATGACACATACAAACTATTCAAGGCACTGCTTTTTATGTTATATTAGAAAGTCTGCTCACTAACAAAACTTCCTACAAGAGTTCAAAGTAAACATTTATATATACCTACAGAATCCTTATATAATATTTGTAAGATAGGTTTTTTATATATATATATATGTATACATGTGTTTGTAACACACTTCTCAGTTATTCAGGTTTTTCTACTGGTTTTTAAGACTTTTTCCAAACTGATCCAGTTACTGAAGAACTGACAGAAAAAAGTTGTTCCTGGCATGCTGCATAAATTCTTGTTCATTTGTAGCACATTAAATTGTCTGTTATAAATCAAAGAGGCCAAATAATCTCCATTCCAGAACACTGACACAAACCTATGCAAAAACATTTCTTTTAAGGAATTATATTAAGGATATGTAGATAAACTAAAAACAGGATAAATGCTGCATGCATTTATTACAGTAATATTCATATGTAACAAAAAAGATTTTTTAGAAACAGAATACATGAGTGGTACTAACTTTGGTAAAGCACTTAAGGCATAACATGGGAAAACAGAATCTCCTTAATTAAATCAGAGAGACTGGAATTAGTAAATTAGTTAGGAATTCAAAAGGGGGTGTCAAAGGCTAGCAATGAAAGAAGAAATAGATGCCAGACTAAATATTATTACTAGAATTTCTTCAAAATAAGCCTTCAGGGAAAAAGAGGGGGGGAAAGGAAAACAAACAAACAAACAAACAAACAAAAAACAAACAAAAAAACCCCAACAAAACCAAATAACAAAACCAAACCAAACCAATCCAACCCCAAAAAATCCCCACAGAAGTAAACTTGTCTAAAATGCCATTTTTACATCCTTAAGCAGCACAAAGCACAATATCAGTAAAAAACCATAGATGAGCATTACAAGGAATCAAGAGTGCAAAGGAATACAGAATAATCTAGCTTTACGACTTTGCAGTCCAGTTTAATAAGCAGACGATGTAAATAAAAGTGCAAGTTTGTAGACTTAGTCTTCATAAGATAGACACTTTAGAAGAGACTGATGAATAATAGCTCATGTCCCACTAGTGTTTGCCAATCTCCAAGCTAGTGAACTGATGGGACAAAGACCTACACAGCCTTAACACAGGCCAGATGATATTTAATGGTACCACAGCTGAAAACAGACTCTGTATATTATCCTAAATATACGACAAAAACATTCTACAAGGTAAGTAAATTCAAATTGCAGCAACCACTGAAAAAGCACAATGAGATGAACAAGCAGCTCACCTGTAGAAAGAGTTTTGGTTGACTCCAGTGGGAATAAAAATGTGTAACTTTGAAGATGTTGCTTTATAATGTATGCATGAAAAATGCATGATATAATAGCAATGAACTGCAATAGAAAGCTTATGATACTCCCACAGGTTTAGATTCTCAGACATCATGCATTCTTAGCCAAGCTTATTTTTAAGCCTACAGAAATAATTAAGTCTATAAAGAAGTACCTTGTTTTAAAGAAATCTATTCCAGTCTAGGTTTTTGTTTGGGTATACCACTTACTTAGAGCAAATACTTTTCTGTATTTGTTTCATCAGGTCCCTCTGCCATCTTTCTGTCTATAAGGATTCACTACCTCTCCCAGCCCCACTATATGGCCTACTGCATTTACATCAGCAAACTGGGTGGTCCTGGCAGGAGAAATTGAAATGATCACCATCTGGAAGTAGTCTTCCAGCCTAATAACCACTGAGAGGTGAAAAAAATTCTTTTAGCCTGTGGAAAAACATCAACCAAATTACTACAGATTAAAGGAAATTAGTCTGTGGCATTTTCCAGATCAAGGAAAATTGGCATTATGAATGGCTTCTTGCATATTATACCTAAAATCTTTGAACATACAGATTCCCACAGTTATTCTGAAACCATAACATTTGCCAGAAAACAGGCAGTGCCTGAAAGCCAAAACTTTCTTTTGAAATTGCAAGTGTTGTCTTCCTGTCAGAGCTTAGGGAAAACCAGACACAAAGCAACCTGAAGGTTTGTTCCATAAGCATTCAGTTACTTTCAAAACAATTTTGTATGTCTGAGTAATGTGAACACACTTGGGAAACCCTCTCTCTCCTCTCTTCCTGTACATTTGCATCTTGTGGTTTGAGCAGTTTCACAAAAGAACTGTAGCTCAGTGAGGTATTTTCTCTGTACACGTCCAAATGCTGAACTGATCTGGTGACCCCTACTGTGCCATAATTGTATTTTCTCAAGTGTACTTTTGCAGAGCCTTTAATATAGTCATCTTCAGCATATGCCTCCTTAATGCAGAAACTGCATTTATTCTCATCAACAAATACTGAGAGCTGTCAAGGTATATCTGACTTACAGAATTAAGTGACAAGTGCAAAAACTTTGGAGAAGCTGCTACATCTATTTTAAAACAGAATAGCATATTTACTGCCTCGTGAAAGATATCTAGGTCTAGGATATAGACTTAAATAAACACCACCACAACTGTTTTGATAACTTATAGATTAAATCCTACTGACTTTCCAGCTACAGCTAACAGGAAATCCTAACATGCCCTCCCATCACTCTGAAGAAATTGGGTTTTAATACAGCAGGTTCACTGAAGAAAAAGTAGCATTTGGGAAACTGAAACAAAGCTTTAAATAACATTTTTAAAGCAAAACAAAACAAAATCCCTGCATAAATATGCCTGGCAGCTGATACAGTCATTCCACTCTAAGTTCTTGCTCTAGGGCATTAATATGAACACAGAAGGAAAAAAAAATCCTGATTTCACATCTGCTTTCACATTTTGCATATTACACTTAAATTACTAAAACAGCACTGCTTCTGAGGCAGTAAGATAGCCCAAAGCAAGCACTGATCCTAGAATCCAGCAGTTATTACCAATTTATAATGTGAGTTCAGCCTGACCTAACAGATACAGCTCTCTTCATTGTCTCCTGCAGGTGTCCATGGAATTCAGGTCTGAAGGATACTTCTAGCACTAGTTTCTTTTGGTCTGTCTATTTAAAGCCTGAACCAGAAGTTCTTCTTACTGAATCTCTATAAAGCTATGCCTTTTTAGGTACCTACATTTCCTATCAGTTCCTCCACACAAGTATCTATCTGCATCTCATTTGTATCCCATCCTATATTTTACAGTAGGTTATGTTTCTCTGGTCACATTTCATCACATTTTACTTTGGCTGTGATAGCAATTAAAGAAACAAAGTGTGAACAGAATAGAAGTGGAGGCAAATGTATAGGTCAACACACAGCAGTTTCTTTAAGCCTAATAACCTAATTTATATATTGATGCAAAGTTGTTGATATGACTTCAGATGCTTCTATTTTACAGATGAAAAATACTTAACAGCTATGTTTCTATTTAAACTACCTGCCTCAGCTTACAAAATGTTACCTTTTTCTCTAGAAGAATCAATTTAAAAAGGATCAAGACCTGAAAAAAAACACAAAAAGAAAAAAAATGGTGAGCCAACCAGTGCCATTTCTCAAAAATAATGTGCAAGCATAACCTCTTCTTCAAGGTTTTGTGTTAATCACTGCATAACAATCAAATGACCAAATGCATTTGACCAGTGAAAACCAGTGTTCCAGTACCCTTCCTCCACCTGAGCACACATTTAAAAATAGCACGAGATGGAAAAAAACCCAAAAAACAACCAAAACCTCCACAAAAAAAAACTGTATAATTTGAATAATACGTAGCTTAGCAGAAAGAATATGTTGCACAATTCCAGCATTTTAAAAAACAGTAAACTACATAAACATAAAAGAGTTCCTCCACAGAATTACTGAAAAAAAAAATCGAGCAAAATACCAAGAAGAATATTCACCTCACCTAATTTTAGGCATCTGGATTACAAGTGGCTGTCCAGACTCTCTACATTAAGGAAAAACAGAGATGCTTCTGGGGTATGATTGGCAGACATCTGAAGTTAAACAAAAATGAGTTCTACCCCAAGAATCTACTGAACAGGTGCAAATACACCATGAAATTCAGATCTTCAAAGTTGTTTCCTTGATGCATCTCAGTTAATAAAAGATTCTAAATGCTATTTGTACTTTAGCTATAGCACATATACTCAATTTCAACAAAAATTAGGAAAAAGAAGGACAGGTCTAAGTCCCCTCAGGCTCTGTGATGGCAGAAGCTACAAAATTTACAAAACACAGGAAAAATGCTCCAAGTTGTGTCTGCACAGACTTTAGCAATAGTCTTTTTATCACATTCATCAAATGAGAAACAGGAAATAGAAACAAGATCACAAATGAGATAGTGTTTGCACTTTGGGACAGGACTAAAAAATGTCCCACAAACTTAGAAATTTCCAGGAATCTCTCAGACTACCAAAACTCCTTAGTCTGGAATGTGCTTTCACTGAAGTTATGCAGGTGGAATTGGAGGGAAAAATCAGGAGGCTGCAAATAGCAGTATTTAGGAAACAGTCTTCTTACTCGTACCTCAGGTATGTCTAGATATGTTTATTTTTCTATTATATTTCTATTTCTAAATAGTGCAGTCCTATAAAAATCTAGTACAGAATACCTACCTTGTGTCTAAAATGGAGAACAAGATCCCGAGGAGACAGACCTGACACACCAAAAAGAGAGCAATTGTTACAATTAAACAGCTGATAGGGATCCTAATTTACTTCTTGTCACCATTTTTCAGCATGTGGGAGACACCCATTATGGATTCTGTGTGAACCTGGTTATTTCAATTCAGAAATTCATAAAAATTCATAAAAATGCAGAATTCATAAAAAATGCCTTTTTGGGGCGGGGGGGGGGGGGGGGGGGAGAACGGGGGCGGGGAGCAAGAATTCATTGACAATAGAGACAAGAATAACATGAGTAGTTGTGCTCTGAGTTAATGCCACACAGCATTAGGGTGCCACTGAGGTAAATACTACACTGTGCATTCAGAAAGCACAGGGAAGAGTCAGAACTGGGTGGTGAGATATCCTAAATAACAGGTAGTAACACGCAAGCTTGAACAATTGGATGGTGTGGGGTGCTGAATCTAAAACTGAAGAAGGTATTGCTTACCAAAAGCAGATAAACAGCTGCTAGTCAGACTGTTAGGTCAAGGAGTAATATGGCTTTCAACCTGCAACTGACTCCTATTATGAAAGCAACACTACATTTTATATTATTTAAATCCATTAATAAAGAAATGCAGACCTCTGGTGCTTAACCTGTTAATGCACATCAACAAACTAGCTCAGGAGAGGCATGTGTTGTTTAGTGTAACATCATCTCTGCTGCTTTGTACAAAACAAGTCACTTACCAAGATAAACTTGTGACCCCTCTAAGGAAGTATTGCCCAAGGAACTATTCATATGATCATAAAGTTCCTGTAAAAGTTAGAACAAAGGGAAAAAAAACCCCAGAAGGTGTTAATGGCATATGGTCACACAAAATCCAGAATAAATAGAATTCACTTATTTAAGGATTTCAATGGCTTACTCCAGAAAGAAAGCAAAGTTTTACTAATGGAATCAACAGAGATACAGGCTGACAACCACACTTGTATCTCATAACAATCAGAAAGTTGACTCTGTCAGATTAGGGTAGTACATTAAGTTCATGTTAAAGTATTACAGGAGCTGAATAACTGAATGACTTATGCAAAAGGAATATTTGAGCATTAAATTAAAACACAGAAGTTTGTGGCCATACACTGAAAGCTGTTCTGTGTGGATTTTACTGGAAAGTTACCTTTAGAATTGAAATTTGTGAGAAGTCTTTTTCTTCAAAATATGCATGTGTGATGAGTTGCAGCTTTGCCTGAAGTAACCCATACAAAGGCTTGGAAGAAAAACAAACACAAAAGCAAGTGAATGAAACTATTTAGTCACTCATTTTGAACTTTAATCTTCTTCCATGCTTATGTTGCAATACTGACACTTTACTATGAACACAGAGTTCATGGATGAGCAGTCCTCAGTAGCTAACTCCCAGCATCTTTCTCCTGTGCTCATTTTAAATGATGATAATTTCATTTTCTTCCCATTTGCATGTACCATACCCTCACTGAACATCTTTCTGGAAAAGTAGTTTCCTGCTTTAACACCGTTCATAATAGTAACAATTCCAGTAATAGTTCTTTCTTCAGCTTTAAGCAGAAAAATAATTTCTGTTCCCTGCCTAGTGACCAGCAGCTTTTGATGAATAGGTAGAAATAAAAGATATCTGTTCAAAACAAGAATATGCTGTATGTGTGGATATCAGAAAACCTCCTTCACAGTTGAAGGTGGTAGCCACTCTCTTCAGCTACTATGCTAGATGATCTTTGAGGCCCTTTCCAACCCTACCCATTCCATGATTATACTAGCCAAACTCCTCATTTCTACCACATTAAACTGAGTTAGTGGCATTTAAGAAGGATCAGAGTATCCTCATCCATGACAACAGGCAGACACTTTTCCAGTTACAAGCAGATACCACAAATCAAGGCAGCTCACTCAAATGCCACAGCCTTCCAATTCAATTTTACTCCAGTATTTTGTTACTCTGAAATGGCTAAGACAGATATTTGAAGCCAAATGTTCCAAATAAGAATATGGAAGAACAACTGTTAAAATTACCTGAAAGTGTTTTGGGAGTTAAATAAACATTCTTACCAGCTGGCTGAGAACACAGACACTTTTCTGTACAGTTTCTCGGGTGATGTCTGCTTGCCGTACTTTTAAAGCCTAAGAAATAGAAGTATTACAGTGTTTTTACCCAAACATAATTTCAAAAAGAATTATTTCCCAAGTCTAGTTGTCACATACTACTTCCCTATTTAAACAAAATCCTAAAACTAGCTATCTTCAGTGGTGGAATATCCAAACCATGCAACAGTATGCCCTTATGTTTTCACAAGAGATAGGCTGGGAAGGAGGGGCATGGGTGTCCTCCCCTATGCTAAGGAATGGTGAGATTGTGAAGAGCTCCCTCTGAAAAACAGTCACAAACAGGTCAAGAGTTTGTGGGTAGAAATCAAGGACAGCACCTATAAAGGACACCTGGTTGGAGTCTACCACAAGGTGCCTGATCGGGGGAGCCTGTTGATAAGGCCTTGCTTCAAGAATGGGAAGCACTGTGCTGAAAAGCTCTCATCCTAATGGGGGAATTCAACCACTTGGATGATGGCTAGGAAAGCAATGCAATGAGTCTGTGGATGCCCCATCCCTGGCAGCTTTCAAGGCTAAGCTGGATGGGGCTTTGAGAAACTTGGTCCAGCAGGTAGTATCCCTGCCCATGGCAGGGAGTTGGAACCAGTTGATCTTTAAGGCTCCTTCCACCCCAAACCATTGTATGGCAATTCTATGATTCTACCTAGTAAAAAGGGTCATAACACTGACATGTCAGAGCTGTATTCTCATCTCATCATGTCCAGCAAAGATCCAAACACAGCTGTGATGATGGGCAAAGCACCATTTAAAAGACACTAGTGTGAGAAAAAGGCAATAGGAAAAGGAAATGGCATTTTAACTCAGGGGAATGTATGGGAGAGAAACCACAACACATCACTTGCTCTTTAACATCATCTGTGAAAACAGACCAGATTATAAAGTCTCTTAGAAATTTCTTGTTTCATATTCAAGCATCTTTTTTGAGCCACTCATAAAATAAAAGCTTATCCACAAAATAAGTTACATTCTCAGCCAGAACAAATCGCCCCAGCACTTAACAGCAAACCAAGAAATGGTGAGGGCAGAACACACACAAATGATTCACTTAACTGTACAAGACAGAAAATGTATGGACTGCAGCCCACACATCAAAAAGGACAGATGGAGAGAGTGCTAGAGCTGTCATATGAAACACATTGTGTTTTATTCTAGTTGTTCCAAAGAGTTCATTTTGAACATCTATTTATCTTCTTAATTGGTTACTAAAAAGCATAAACTGACTCTAAATCACAGAATACAGTGAAGGTTGGTGCAAAAAATGAGTGAACGAAAACCAACAAGGAATTTAGTTCAAAAGAAATGGAATTAAAAACTGCATGAGTAAAATTTCTCCTAGAGCAAGAAAAGGAACTTGAAATATAATCAAGATGTAATTAACACAGAAATAGAGTACATAAACAAGTCATATAGTCAGAGGGTGAATCAAACCCACGTGACATTCCAGATTATTGGGAATTCACTGAAAAAGAATAAGTAATTTTAAAAGAAATTTGTAATAGCTTCTCAATTCTAAGTGCAGAGATCATATGACCATGACTATTTTGAAAATATGGAATGATTTGAGTAGATCGAATACTTAATTTCCTCAGTGTGATCACGTGCACACTGTGGCTCTCCTCAATTTTTCAGTTTTACTGCTAAAGATTGGTATCACTAAGCAGCTACCCTGAATGGGAAGATTCCAGTCTACCCTACAAGTGTACATTTGGCAATGGGAGCAGGTGAAGAGAAACATCCCTACACTTGCATGGCCAGATCCCAGGAAGTACTCAAATGGGGAGAAATTTCAACTTTTTCCACCCAGAAGACCTACTGCCTGAAAACTTAACTTTGCCACTTGACAGACTGTCAGTTGAGTTTTGCTGCTTGGTGCTGATGGCTAGATTGGCTCTCAAGAAACAAAATGTATTTTTCAATTGCCTCGAACATTTCAGAAGATCACCTGCTGATGTATGGACAGAATAATTCTCAAGTTTTGGAGCTACATACTGTGAGCACTTTCACAGACTTTTAATGTAACACAATCATGCAGTTTTTGCCTGGTAGTGTAATGCAAGCCACTGAATTTTAGGTCTGTTAATGCACTGAGCCTATTATTCATTAATATAATTAATTCCCAACTTGGAAGGTTACCTTTGCTTCAATCTGCCGATAGCAAGAGACGCCATACACCGTGGTTCGATCCCCGCACCTCGGAGGCAGGTGGAAAAAAACAGTATCTAGAAAAAAAGACAAGACTGTTTTGTCATTCACTAACAAGAGTTTGGTATATTTATTTTCAGCATCCCTTGAAGGTTTACTGCAGAAAGCAATGGCAAACATTTATTTCTAAAAAAAATAAAAATAAAACCAAACAAGTTACTTATAAAGTTATGTCTGGACCCAAATTAGTTTTCACATTGCAAGATAATTTGTGGTTTGCAGGACACCTGAATGTTTAGCTAGACCAAGCCAACACTGCTCTTCAGAAGCAGCTACTGACAGCAGAGAAGGGCCACTGAAAGCTACAGGCATTCCCAGTTCAGCACAAAGAAGCAGAGGCAAGGCACTGTGAGTCAGTGTGTACAGCTGGGAGTGTGATGCCATTAAGAAGGCAAACAGAGTCAATATAGGGGAAAAAATCTTGAATCAATCTCAGTTGAAAGGTTAGAGCAGCTCCTACCTCTGCCAAGGTAGATATCTGCACCACCACCAGCACTACACTACCAAAAAGAATTTGTGAAACCTAAAAAATTACTGTTTTTACAAATAATTACTGTTTTTGTGCAAGTGCAACATGAAAAATTAAAGTATCTATAAAATATCACAAGAGAAAGACTTTTATGGCTTGAGATATACACGCACATATATCCACACACCTGCTGCTACTGCAAAAAAGTTGTTAAATCGTAAGCAAAGACAGTTGTCCTCTCCTTTCAAAACATGAGTGAAATCTTTCTTGAAACCAACTATTAATTTTTTGTTTGCTTCATAGTAAGAACATGAACAGGAGAGACAACCCCACATGCATTATGACCAACAGAGAGGGAGACTTTTTATAACAAAGCTTACTACCTTGATCAAGTTTGTATTCTGGAGATCACCCTAGGGTTTTAGAAAGCCTGTATGATGATTTCCTGGACCAAGTTATCCTCTTTGCACAAATGTAACTATCCACAGGAATTAGTTTAAAACTCAAAACCAGATATCTAATAAAGTTACAGTAAATGAAATACAGTTATAATCAGAAAATCTAATTGCCTGATTCAAGTTCATGTGTATTCTTGCCTACAAAACACAAGGATATATATTTCTCCTTTGCTGCCAACTCTTTTTTGTCCTTACCAAAAAAATAAACAGTTATGTTCTTCTAGCACAGCAATAAATATGCTCAAAATTGAGTATTAACTGGAATGGTACTGAGAGAAGAGAGAGCAGGTAAATGCAGCTGCATGTGATTTTCCTAGGTTTGAATGTTGTCTACTTCTTGTAATGTATTTAACAATGCAGAAATTCAGCAAAAATCATGGCCCAGAGCAGTCAGAGACACTCTTATTGCTGCTAGGAAAGGGACTATTTTGATAAACTGCTTTTGATTCCAAATGAAATCTTCAAAAGCTGGACAATAAGGAAGCTAAGTATATAATGTTAAAAAACTAAACAAATTAAAAGTAGTATTAAAGGGTTTTTGTGATTTTGCTGTTTGAAGTGACTTCCTTGTCTGCCCTGCAGAAAAAAAAAAGATGAAACAACTGGACACAAATATAAATGTCAGGGGTTAACAGCACTGCTTATAAAGGAATAAATACAATACTAAAAAATTAGAAGTGCCACAAACTTGGTGGTGACTATATGCCAAATGGATATTTCTGTCTTTATTCTGCCAAAAAAACCCCTTTTAAAGCTCACACCATTTAACTGACATGGATTTCCATGACTTGTAGTTCATTTTTAAGCACCTCTAAATTAGTGAAGGAGAGTTTATTCACCCTTCAAAGAACTTCTGAGAAAGCCAGCAGCCTTGCTTTGTGCTAGAACTATGCAAAATTGATATGTAACCCTGAAGTTTTTACTAACATCTGAATTCTGGATGTAGAAGGTACACTTTTACTTTCACCTAAAGAAATATATCATTGCCAATGTATTTTGCAACCTCAACAAAAAGTGCAGGAAGTATAGCAGTAAAAAGAATCACTGTTAGGTCAGCTGTTCAGATATGAGGCTTTTTCCCTGGGCTGCAGCAGAAGTACACACAACTTTTCTCTCTCATTTCTCACCTTCCTGATAGTTGTGAGCGCCATCCGGTAAGGCAAGAAATGGCAAGTACTTCCATTCCTCTGGTAAACTGTGACTGTCATGTCCTTCTCCAGGTTTTAGGGGAGGGTAGGAAAATTCAACCTAAACAAACAAATGAAAACAAAAGGGAGAAAAAGAGAGAATACATTACAGTTACCATACAAGCAGGCCTCTATGATTCAGCCTAGCACTTTTTTCCTATCAATATTATGGGAAAAAAATGGTTTTCTTCCAACCAGCATTGCTTGTCTCTTCCTTCAATGCACCCACAGACTGACTTGTGCGGTTTAACTAACAGGCCTTGGGCAAATTTGGCTTTTAGAGCCTAATTCCTTTCCCTCAAGAGAAATGAAAAGAGATCTTCAAGCAGAAAACAGCACCCAAGAGCTGAATATCTTCTACCCTGTGTGCACAGAGCCAGCAGCACATTGCCACACCTGCAACAACAGCAGGGGTCATTGCTGGGGCACACATATCCTGAAAGCAGATTTGACTTCCCAGCCCTTGATGCTCATGACTGGGTAATGCTAACACATGCAGGCCTCTCTTTTACCCTGCAAGACATTGAATCATCTCAGAAAACATACTAACAGAAACACTGGTTTATATATTTTTATGTCCCTGACTGCAACATGTTCTACACAATGGCCAAAATTTTTTTGCTTTCACTAAGAAATCCTGCTTTTCAATTTTGCCTTTCATTTAATTGCCATTTTCCTCTTTTTCCTAGAAACAGGGACAACCTTTCCATTTCTTGCACTACACTACAAGTCCACCACAGACCCGCACAATCAGCATCTTTACAGTGCAATCTTCTTTTCCTATGGAGATCCCTCTGGTTTCCCAGCCACTTCCACCAACTCTTTTCTAGACAGCATTTCTTAATTCAGTGAACAAAATCTAAACACAGATTCCTCAGTAAAAGAAACTGTTTATTGATACTGCAACTTCTCTCCTAGGATATTTAGTTAATGAGCTGTAAAATGTATGTACACATGGAAAATAAAAATCATGACAAAGCAAGTATATAAATAATCTTAGCATTTGATGACTAATAAAATAAAATAGTAATAATAATAACATCAAAAGAAAAAACCTGTGAAAGATGAGCGTACGAAGGAAAAGTGAAATTCTTCACCTTAACACATGATGTCACTGTCTACAACTGTTGCCAACTTGAGAAAAAGGTACAAAGGGCAAGAAAACACCAGGAGTTCAGCCTTGCTACTTGTATCAATTTCAAGTTTTCTTATTCCTTGTTATGGTGCGTTGACCCTGGCTGGACACCAGGAGCAAACCAAGGCTGCTCTCTCACTTCCCTCCTCACCTGGGTAAGATAAGAGAAAATATAATGAAAGGCTCATGGGTTGAGCTAAGAGCAGGGAGGGCTCACTGACCAGTCACTGTCATGGGCAAAACAGACTTGGCTTGGTGAAATTAACTTTATGCCAATAAAACAGACTAAGATAATAAGAAGTAAACTCAAATCTTGAAAATACTTTCTCCTCACCCTGGGGTGGGTTAATTCCTTCCTGGACTTAACTTTATTCCTGATTCTCTACCTCCTCCCCCAGCAGTGCAGGGGGATGGGAATGGTTCGTGATCAGTTCATCACACGTTGTCTCTGCTGCTGCCTCCTCCTCAGAGGGAGGAATCCTTCCCCTGCTCCAGCATGGGGGCCCTCCCCCAGCAGACTGCTCCATGAACTTCTCCCAAGTGAGTTCTTGCCACAGGCTGCAGTTCTTCATGAGCTGCTCACCAGGCTGGGTCCCTTCCACTGAGTGCAGTCCTTCAGGAACAGATTCCAGGGCAGGTCCCCTGTGGGATGACCTGTTCCAGCACAGGCTTCCCATGGGGCCACAGCCTCCCTCAGGTTTCTGCCTGCTCTGCCATGGGGGTGTCTACAAGGAGATCTCTGCTCCTCCATGGACCTCCCTGGGCTGCAGGAGGACAGCCTTGCCTTACTGTGGCCTTCATGACAGCCCACAGGGGAATCTCTGCTCCAGGGCACGGAGCATCTCCAGCCCTTCCTGCTTTGCTGGCCTTGGTGTCTGCAGGGCTGTTTCTCTCACATACTCTCACTCCTCTCTCCTCTGGCTGCAATTTGCTGCTCTGCAATAACTTTTCTCTCAAACACAGGAACTCAGAGGTGCTACCACCACCCCTGATGGGCACTGACCAGCCCTGAGTCTCTCCCTGGCTCTGTCAGACATGGAGGAAGCTTCTGGCAGCCTCTCAGAGAAGCCACTCCTGTAACCCCCTGTAACTATGAGGAATCCATAGAGTCTTTTAAACAAAATATGCCCCTAAGAAAAAAAAGAAGAGCATCTGACTTCTAAACGAGATACAAACACTGGAATTAGCATCCATACAAGGAGTAGAGAAAGTGTCTGCCATTTAGTATGCACATACCTCCTGAGAATTCCCTGTTATCCTTTTCAAGTCACAAAACTAAAATGGTAGATAAAATTAAAATGGTAGAAACGTCACATAAATGTCTGCAGTATCATACCTTTTGCTGATGCTCAGATTCAAACTGGCTGGCTAAAAACACTGTTTACAAAATTATTATTAGAATCTCACAGGAGTAACTTTAGCAATAAATATAGCACAGTTACTAAGTTTAAAACATAGATAGTCAAGGAGCACCTACACTTAGGTCCTGACTCGGGTATTTTATTTCACTGCACGGCCAACAGAGAGAGATTCAAATTCACCTCTGGAAGAGTTTCTTTCTAACAGATACAGAAGAAACCCTGAGTTCCCTTAGATTCCAGCAAATACCTTCAGTGCATCATTCCTGACAGGGAAATACTTTAAGGATTTAAGACATCATTGCTTCCAACCACCTTCAGAATTACCATTGTATTTTGCACTCCAGCCAAATAATGAATTAGGAGACAAATTTAAAGGAAAGATGGGTAAGATGAGTCAAGATCCATGAAAAACACATATTCACTAAGGAACACTCCTTTGTAAAGAGCAGAATAAAGCTGAGAAATCTGGATCCTGTGTTCTTTTTACAGTGTGAAATTTGATGAAGAACTACTTTGGTCTAGCTCACAATATGCTATCAACACCTCTGTTGCTATCAGATAATCCCAGCAACAGGGATTTCTGCAGGTTCTGTCAGTTCCAAATTCAATAAACTGTACAGGCATTAATGACACTGATGACAATCTTATTTTCTATTAGTTGTCTTCTTTTATTATAAATCTCTGTATGCATGTGTGTGTATAAGAGAGAAGATCACAAAAGTAGTTTTAGTTTTGATTTGCCTGAGTTAAGTGGCCTTAAATACTCCATTTTACACTTTATGATAGTCCTGATTTACATTATGACATACTATTATTTCTCCTCCTCCCCAAAAGGATCTATATAGGACATATTCTGGTTTCTAAGGAGGAACCACATTCATGTAGTTTAATAGAATTGCTGCTGGACAAAGTACCAAAAGTATGGAAGTAACAAAGAAACAGGAAAAGGAAGAGTCCAACAGCAAGAAGAGCAGGGAATGGCCTGGAGCACTTCTTTCCATCCCTCCTCCAACTTAACAGCTCCCAGTGATGAGAAAGTTTGACTTTTTGATATTAAATAAGCAGTCACTGCAGGTGGGAGTCATGTCAGATGACTGTATGTCAAAAAGCAAGATCTCCGAGGCAGTTTTCCTAAGCATTCTGCAAAGTCAGAGAAAATAGACACCTGCAGAGGGCGATTCATCTGATCTGTTTCTTTTGACCATCTCTGAAGAGAGCTAGCTCTAAGTCTAATTTGCAGATGACTGACTTAATGCAAATGAAACTCACCCTAACTGTTCCCCATCCTCTAGGTGTTCTGCTTGATTTCTCCAGCTCAATTTGCAGACTTGCATCAATTGCAGTTAGGAATCCTTTGCACAGAAAGAAACCATTATTTCAAAAACAAAGTATTATAAGAATACTGAGCCGCCTTAAAACAATGGCTAAAACCTCACAGATCTTGAAAATCATGAAACTGAGCAGTGCACATGTATAGAGGTGGTAATACTGGGGTAAACAGAATTTCAGTTCTATCGTTTCTGAGTTTTCAAACAACTAGAGTCCCAGCAAAACCCTTCCCAGCCTGCGTGTGCAAATTACAGAGCAGTGCTCCTACAGAAGGAAACTTAAAAAGTTATTTTCTTATCATTTTCCACCTTAAACCCAAGACAAACCATGACATGCAGAAGAGATGCGACTACTGAAGAGACCTGTCTCATACCTCTTTTTCACCCTCTTCAGAGAATGAAGAAAGAGGAGCTCATTTTTTATTTAAATATAATGGCTTGTTATGTAAATCCATCCGCATACGCATGTGCATGCATAAACATGCACTTAAATGTCCCTGTATGTCATTAATATATGTATCACTACAAAAATGCCTGCAGATATGAAAAATAAAATGTAAAAGCCCAGTAGTCAACAGGAACAAAGATATACACACAAGTTTTTAGAGCTGACTGCCAGAGAAAATTTTACAGGTTTTTGTCTCCTCAATTGAATTAACGAAGACTCCTCAACAAGATGAAATTCAATTCAAAGCTGAACTCCTGAGAGATTCAAAATAAACTACATAAAACATGAACTAGTATCTCCATGCATTTCTTACTCTTCCAAGTGTCAGGGATCTTCGTTCCAGCTGGAAATATTGGTCACGCCTGTCAAGGGGTTTTGATGGCAATGCTTTTTGCCTGTGCAAACTGTCATGTTCTCTAAGCAGATGGGTCCTGATGGATTTCAGAACTAAAAACAATACAGAATATTGTCTTGAGGTTTAGGGGAGAAATAAATAACTGTGCTCTTCATTACACAAAATACTTCAACTCTTGTGAATTATCAAGTTAAAATAAAATGTAGTTTTAAAGAACTCCTTAAACAGAAGTACAACTGAATTTCTGGAACTAAAATTTTTTATTTTTCTGGAATTCTACTGCATTAACTAACCTTTAAAATGCAGTTTGCATTGAACCCAACAGTTTGGATGCAAAGCACCAATGAGCACACAATTCTAGTGAGGAGAAAAAAAAAATCAAGGCAATCTGGTTTTGTTCCTTCTCTTTAAAGGTACTTCCTAGCCAGAATAAATTTACTACACATTCATTAAGTCACAATAAGAAAACATGAGAGCACGCAAGGAAAAATGCATTTAAGTTTCTACATCTAGGAATTAACATGATTGTTCTTTAAGAAAAATGCATTGATAGTGTCTTCTACTAAATTGCAAGTACACAATCAGAAGAGAAGTTCAAAAAGGAACTGATAAAAGAGGAATTTCCAAATATATGGGCATGTCCAGCTAATCTATTGCACTCAAACATTTGACAGGCAGTTGGCATTAATTTTACACTCAGGTAAGGTTGTTCTCCTTATCTGTGAAAATTGCTTAATTGTTAATCAAAGTAGAATCATCAGTGAGCACTAAACAGTGATAATTTAAAATGTTCTAGCAAGTCAGCATAACCTTCCCACCCTGCCCACTTCATCTACTATCACATTTGAATTATAGCCACAATGTAAGCTCTCCATTTTAATATAACAGGTATTTTGGTAGATTTATCTTCAGATAAGTTATGAAAAAACATCTGGACCCAAGTAAGTTTTTGCATTGATACAATGGAGAGATTATTTAATCTCAAAAAAATCTGAAATCTTTAGAATGACAGTGTTGTATTAAAGACCCAGGATGCTTTCAGTAAGTTATAGAATCTAATTTACAGGAAGCAAACCCATTCCATCCTCTGAACAATTGCTTTGATTTCTCCCATTGCTTCAACTGCAACAAACAGGTTGGATAATTGCTTGAAATGAAGAAAAGGAGATCAGCAAAACCCACTAATTACATTTCTATTTAGAGAATCTTTTCCTTTCAAAAATCCTTACAACACATTTAATTTCAAGGATACCAGCCCCTCCTCTCCAAAAATAAAGGCAGAATTATGCTAAATAGAGTATAACTACGCAGCAGTAATCAAAAAAACCCAACAGATAAAAATTACACCTACAACTTGATACCTCTTTATAAATAAGTCAGTATTTGTTCTTCACTCTAAGTAGGGATTTCTAAAATCAGTTTTTGCAATTTATTAGTCCTAGCATAGCCAGATCCAGACAAGAACAGCACAGTAATGACCTTATCTGAATCACCATAACAACTGCAGCATGCAGCCAAATGAAAATCTAAGAGCATTGTTTGTCTTTCAGCACTAAGAACTATTTATTATTCAAATAACAATTGAATTTAAATTATAAACTTCTCCCATTTTTGCACAGCAGAACCAACAGATCAGGATCTGCAAGCTGAAGAGGCCATTCACATGACAATAATGCATATGCAGTAATATAATGACCTCTAACAGCAGAATTTTAAATATATGTTATACATTTTTATAAATATGAATATTTGTAACTACTATGTATGAATATTTGTAACTACTATGTACTACATGTATATATGCATACAAAAAATATATATCAAGAATACATGTAATACATACTTACATAAGTATATTTTAAAATACACTGTATACACAAATAGCAACAGCAAAAGTAATCCCTGTATTACCAGGAGGCAGGGTATAGTTGTTTCTATCCTTTCAGCTCCTGAAACTGGTACTTCCTCACATTTCCATACTGCTAAAAAGCCATAGAGTGGCCGCTTATACAAGTTCTAAGGCACCATTTGTAGGCACAATATCACCATTCAAGTTTGCTTCAAAACCTCTGACTAGGTTAGCAAAGCCCTGACTCTTACTGAGGCCCTTACAAGGTAAAATAACCTGAAACACCAAAACCTTTGTTTTCAACGCCATGCTAGCATGCATTCTAAACACTCTTTCCAATTATTTAACACTTTATTTCTATAGTCATAGAGTTCAAGCCCTATATCAATACTGTGCTTTGGAAGTTTGGCTCTTATTAGTCTCTTCAAAGAGACACACACACTCTTCCCAGAAAGAGAACTTAATACTACTGCAACCATTCCAGCCAAGGGGACTCGCTAGGGAATTCTGTGCCATGAAGACAAGATTTATACATTACAGAAAGCAAGAACTCATACAAGATGAATTCTGGCAAGAGAGAGCAGCTTCCCTGATTAAACAAGTGAGGGCACCCCAATCTCTACCCCTAACAAAGATGTCTGTCCAGCCCAGCAGCCAGTGGAGACTGGAGTCAGCAGCAGCCAATTGGTCACCCACAGACTGGCTCTTAATGCCCATCTTGGTGCCCACTGGCTCTTGATGAGCACACCCAGCCACAAGGACGGTGGCATTTCCCCTCTCCAGGGACAGCACTCACACCTCACATCAGACTCAGGCATGCAGTCTTTCCTCAGCTCGGCAGTGCCGTGGTTCCAAATAGCAAGGAGATGGCAACAAGTGATGACAAATGCTACACTCAATCCACCTTCCCCTGGGAAAATCTGAGGACCAGGAGAGCAGGCACACTTCTAAGCACTTGGACTCATGGGTTTAGAAACAGCCATTGAGTGTCACACACCCAGCACCTACTGCTGAACCAACGCAGTCCAAGTGAGCCATCACTTGGCCTTAGGAGCCAACAAGCATTCAGGCTCTTTGCCACAGGACATCTGAGGGGCCCAGAATTGCTCTCAGTGAATTTGCTCCTTCCTCACAAGTTTCAACATCAGAATTACTCCTGAGAGGCAGCAAATCTGGTTCACTACCACGCATGAGGCTGAGAAGGTGCACAAACAGAGTAACACAGTGAAGCACAGAACACACTATTCTGCTCTCAGTGACCCCAAGGAAGCAGGCAGCCAGCCCCGTGTCCTGCCCCCCAGCATGCTCAGACAGCAAGGAACTTACTTTCACATCTTGTACCCACAACTTTCTTTGCTTTTAGAAACAGCATGCTGCCTAGGGGTATTAATTCAGCACCTCATACAAGCTATAAAATGGATTACCAAAATTAGGCACAGATCATGAATTCAGGTGATATTAGGACAGAGAACACGAAGTGGAGACCTGCAAGTTCCACTTTACTCCTACTGGAGTGACCTCTGTTCAGTGAATTTACAGCTTTGAACCTCCCTCTATTCTACATGTATGTAAATTACATTGCCACCTCTAGTGCTAAGAGCCCAAGCCACTGTTTGAAAACATTCTGAAAAGGTAAATGAAAGGTGCAGCAGAGGTACAGAAATATATGCTTTATTGATTTGGCATTCGTTCACTTATTCAAGAGAAAGGCTGAGATTCCTGGCACAGGATATTTAAATAACTAGTCAGATGTTATGACACATACAAAGAACAGACAAATCATAAGATGAAAGTTAAGTATGATGACTATGGGAACCATTACGTAACTGCAAATGGGTATTTAGGAACCTTCTCTCAACTTGCATATCAGGGCAACTATGGAAAAAATATCCAGTATGGAATCCTTCCTTTAGTATGGAATACTTCACTTCCCGGGCAGCACTTCACAGAAGTGACTGCAGGATTATCAAAGTAAAAGGTTCTTTGAAAAACTAGACAAAGAAACAAAATAAAGAAACAAACTAATCAACCATACCACAAAGTTTTTCTTGAACACCGAATACTAAGTATTATATAAGTGGATTCAACCGTCTTGCAGAAAATGGAACTCATCATTAACTCTACGCAAGAAATCAGAATCTGCAGTATTGTTTACAGAAGTACACATGTACCAGCAATTCATTGTGTACTTAAAATTATTAGCACCCCACGCCAATTAGAGTAGCCTTACAAATAAAAGCTAAAAGCCTCTTTAAAAGTTACAAACTGTTGAGCATAAAATCCACATATTTTAGACAAAAGACTAATCTTTGATACTTGATGTATGCTATGATTAACTTTATTAGAAGATTTCACGCTCATAATGGTCCTTAAAGTGCTTTAATATTATTAAAGCAGGGAACAAAATCAAAGGAATTGTACTAATGTTTATAGGTTATCATCACTAGAAATAGGAACAAAGCACTTCAGCTTGATTCCAGCCTAGTTCCTTTTCAACTTATTTTTGTTTCTGTTGTTCCATTAACAAGATCTTATTTAATCACTAGACCAGATTACCTATTGCATAATACCTGCATACTGTGCTCCCTGAAACAAAGACACTGGGAATTTAACGACAACAAAGCATACACTTCACTCACATGTCTAAGAGCATCAAGCACATCTAAGAGAATCACAGCAACTACTGGAGTGACAAAGATCAGGAAGGGAAAAAAATAATTCTCCAGTAAAGCAGAGTCTTAGAAGAAAGGCATCAAACAAAACGGAGACTAAGACAGGCTGCAAAGTTTTCCCCTGAAACTTCCCACCCGTGGAATCTATGGAAGATAACTTCAATATTTCCCTTTTAAAAAAACGTGCTACAATCAAGAGTGCAGCAGTCCTGGAAACGTAGGCAGTTCACAAAGAGTTGATAAGAAGCACAGACTGACCTTGCTCATTATTTAGACATCTCCTAATCCTCCAAAGTCAAGTCTAAGTTGCCAACATTGCTTAAAGACCACTGCTTCCTAAGCACCTGGGAAAAAGACCATGTGCATGGAAAAGGCCATGTCAGGTGCCAATTTCTGCAGACCACAACAAGCACCATCTTCCAGAGCTCAAGTATTTGAAGCTCTCAAATGATGAAGATCACATACACAATTCAGGAAGAATTAAAGGACATTCTTCCCTCTAAAGTATTATATTCAGGCTCTTCTCTTAAACTGGGTATCAGCTGTTTCATTCCTGATCTTAGGTTTCTTTTGCATGCCAGGAAGAAAACCTCTGGTCAGGCAAGAGAGGGGGACTGGTCTTCAAGCACAGTCCACACAAAAACAGTCTCACACAGGCACTCAGACACTACTTTGGAGAAATCGGGCATCACATTTACATTATAAAGTTCAGTACCTTGAATATCCTTACAGCAAACTTTAGGATTCCATGAAAATTTGCCTTTTGGTATTTATAGTAATCCCTTCCCATGTCTGTGGGAGTTTGAAATGTCATTCCCCACAGAAGTACAGAGAAGTGGGTCAAGATACACTGCCGTTATTTCACAGATCAAAGATATCAGGCAAACAAAACCGACTGGCAGCGCGAGCATTCCAGGACACACATGGCACTTCCTCATTTCCCTACCACTCACAATCCAATTTTTTTCCCACAACACAGTAAGAAATGCATATATTAAAGAGAGCCAAGAGTAAAGTGGAATAATTTTAAGCTCTTAGGAGGGTACATGAGACAATGGTCACCTGCTGCACAAGGTCAGCAGCGATGTGTTCAACTGCTCAGCTGAGCAAGCGCAGAAAAGCTGGGCCTTGCCCCAGATAAAGTGAGATTCTGTGTGGCCTCACTGCTGGTGACACAGTGCCCGAGTTCACTCAGGTGTGATTAGCTTAGAAGCCTTGCAGCATCAGGAGAAGGTAGGGATTGTTGTGGCAGGTCAGGCACTGCAGCAGCAAAAGGACCATGCCCTTCCTCAGCAACCAGCCAGGGGGTTTACAGGGACTTGTGCCGAGCTCTCCTACCCACAAGTTTTTCCAGCTCTGCTGAAATGTTTCCATCCTCTTGTTTACAAATACATCAGCTCACATTTTAACTCTGCCTTCAAAATGAATTATTTCTAGAGTACTCATGATATTTTAAGCCTTCCTACACCCTCAGAGACTATTATCTCTCTGCTTCTCCATGTAAATAAAGCTTGGAGACAGAGCTCAAGTGACGGTCACAGCACACGTGATCACAACTGGAGAACTGCACCTCAGGACTTTCAGTCCTTTACCATGACTATAAATCAAAGGTCTTTCCATGTATTTTCTAGTTAAGGTCTGTTCAGGTTGCATTTTTGCCAAAGACTTCTATTACAGGGTAGATAAGGACCTTCCACACTAGTTAATGCTTTCAAAAATTAAAGTGTTGTAAGGCAAATCAGGTGCTTTATCACTCGCTTGTAATGAGAGAAAGTGTTTTATGATTCCAAAAAAAAGCTTTCTCCTTTTTTGCCCTGAAATTACTAGTCACTCACTACTACAGTTCCTCAAAACTACTGAGGAATTTGTTTTCAGCTGCTCCAGTAGAAAGGTACAATTAGTCCTGAAGTCCAAGTCTTACCACCCTACATTGAAGCAGATGAACAGAACCTGCTGCAGTAGGTAATGAGCTGAGCAGCTACAGACACTCCAAAACACATCAGACCATTTCTGTGGCAGACTTCCCTTATTGTCACTTTGTGCTTCAATGCTTTTGTGCCTCGAGTCCTACAGAGCCTGAGAAGTGTGCAGAACTCCTACTACACCAAAACTGTGTGTTTCACATTTATGGGCAAGAGTTTGAGCAACTACATACAATGAAGCACTGTTTTTGCTGTTACATTTTCCTGAGGCCATTCCTCTTATCCATAGCAAAGAGGGATCAAAAAAGGAATTTTTAATGTTTGTCATTTAATTTCAGATGCATAAAAACCATGATTGAATGCATACTGCCCATGAGTTCTGCCCACTGTGGGACATTTAATGACTCACTGAGGAAGGTTCCCATAATAAGTCAGCCAGCACATACAAAGCCAAGAAACCTGTCACCATTCCTGCTTCCTGCCAATTGCCATTCCCTTCCTTAATGGGCGTGTTGAAAGTGTTTCAAATACTAGGTGGACCTAGTAGTTTGCAGCCAAGTTTCTCATTCCCATTCTCTGGACGCTGCCATAACTACCTCTAATCCTTAGCAAAGAGACAGCAACCAGCACTGTTTGCATATCTCCTTGGATTCACAGTTCAACTCAGTAAGTAAGGGGTCCAAAGAAACAGCATGGCAATCTGCTCATGTAGGCAAACAAAAGCCTGCAGGTTCTCCAAACGTTTACTCCATACTTGCTAGAGAAAACTCCTCCCAATGTGTTCACAACTTTTAGTGCTTTAGTTTTCAGATAACAGAAAGCCTTCCGACAGCGAGTGGCAACTCCCAAGCTTTTAACAACTGCCTGGGTAACTGGATCCCCAGACTTAACAATTCATATATGGAAAAATTCACTTTGTCTCTTGCATTCCAGCAAAAATGACCCACAGTTAAAAAGTTACCCTATGAAGGGAGCATGAGGAACAATTGTGGCACTCGTACTCCCAGTCCAAAGGCACACAAAGATTCTCTGACTCTCCTTCTCTTTCAAAAACAAATGCATATGGATTGTTTTTCAAGTCTGTGAAAGAAAAAGATTATACACTTCCAAACTGCACATCAAAGACTTCATATGATACACACTTGTTATCCTATAAGTTAACCAATAGGAAGAGCTGTACATTTCAAGTGATCAAGCTTCAGAAGCAAAGACAGCTAATGAAAGAACCTAGCATCAAGAAATCCATAGAAAAGCCTAACTCCACATGCATTTCCTAGTAAGACTACAGAGAACAGAGGTGAGAACAGAAACTGAAAGGAGCCTTCTCAGGCAAACCAGGTGGATTCCTGTTATGCAGCCTAGCTCTATGATCTTTCCATCTTAAACTTTCCAAATTCACTCTGAGTGATGTCCATTTGAGCACTGCTGTAGACCTTTGCTTTCCTGCACTTCACAGTTTCAGATATGCAGTCTGCAGCACATGCTCAGACAGTTCATATTCACTGGTTCTTGTGCCAACACTCATTTAGATTAAACGTCTGGTTTTTCCTCCTCATTGTTAACTTTCCAACAGTTTCTTGGAATGCAATTACATGTAATGCAGTGTTTCAATGAATACTTCAAAGGCCATTATCAATACTTTAAAGGTCATTGAGAGCAGCCCCGTGAAGAAGGATTTGGGGGTGAGGGTTGACCAAAAACTCAACATGAGCCGGAAACATACACTTTGCACACTGTAGCCAACCACAAAGCCAACCACATCCTGAGCTGCATCCTAAGGAATGTGGATGCGATTCACCCTCACCGGTCCTCTTGTGCCCTTGTGTCTGTCCTCTGCAGCTGTCCACCTGGCAAACAGAACCTGTGAAAGAACTACCTCAAAAGCAACCCACCAAAACAAGGCTGGCTTTTCTGGTCACCTCAGTTCCCCATTTCAGCTTACCACAAATGCCTCTGCTTACCAGTTGTGAAGAGGCAGGAGAGGAAAAGGGAAGAATGTTCCCGTACCTACAGAGGTGAATACACCCTCCAAATCTACTTTGTTAGTCCAGCTAGGGAAGCTCTTCTACATTCTCCTTTAATACAAACTGCCCAGGGACTATCTCATCCAGTTCTAGAAGAGAGAATTCAAATCCCTTTCTCTGAAAAGTGGATCAGAATTTACATGCATTGATAAACATTTTATCACACAATAGCATTACATACATTGTCATTCTTGCCCTCAAATCACACTACTTTGGTGACTTAGCCTTGTTCACATGTGGTCTCATTTCTCTTCCAGACATTTCTTCGTGTCAATTCCCAAGTTTATACTGTTATTACTTATTCCCATTGCACAACTTCATAAGGCACCCCATTTTTATCAATCCAGTATTCCTTATTGTCCAGCTCTTGCACAACTTTCCAGTTTTCCTTTGAAATATGATTCCTCAAGTTTGTTTACCATAGTTCAATTTTATGGTGTAAACAATACCAGCACCACTTTTAATCTTGAGAAAAACTTCTTGCAAGTACCTTTCAAACCAATAGTTCCTCTTCTGACTCAAATCTGTTTCTGCTTCCTCTCCTTCATCCTACTCTTTATCCAAGTACCAGCTCTTGCACTAATTCTCTTGTATCTCTCCCTTAAGAATAAGTGTGATCTGTTATCAAGCTCCCAGCAGATTAGAGGTACTCCATTTCTTTCACAGAGAAAGGAATTCAATCACTTATTCTTACAAAAGATGCAGGTCAGTCAAGCATGATCTATCTTTAGCAAACGCACATAGGACCCAGTTTACTTAGTTTCATGTTGTTAATTAATTCTTTCCTTCACAAATTCTCTGGAGTCTTGCATACTACTAATGTCAAACTCATTAGGCTATAGCTGTGCCATTCCTCACCTCCAGCTCTTTTAGGAAACGTTCTCCAGAGTTCAGTAAAAAATCTGCCAAGTCAGAAGTAGGATACATTTAAAATTAGATTCAAGCCTGGTTGTGGTTCTACTGTCACTTTATTCCTGCAGTTCTCCTCCCTGTGACTCAGCTACCTTTTCCCCTTCCCAAACTGCCTTCCTCTCCAGCTTCTCCGGGTCATTTCTTAAGATAAAGAAAACTTCAGTTCAGAGGTATTCCAACCTAATTTTTGACAACACCTCAAAATGTACTTCTATAAACATTTTACTGGCAATAATAAAAAAAATTTCAATGCTACTAATTTATAATTTGGAGATTTGTTTGGGTTTTTGTTCTTTTTTTTTTTTCCTTGCATTAACACCACTTAATGTGCAATAAAATTAATACACACTCCAGAAGAACAGAAGAAACCAAAGCCTACGTCTTTTCCAAGAGGCCAACAACAAGGAGAGGACAAAAATATGCTCCACCTCCTACAGATATCCAACTAAGGCTCACCTTGTAACAGTGTTTGACAAGAAAGTGCCTGATAAATATCACAAACCTCACAACCCAGATGATCTAATTACTTCACAGGAACTGATCCTGTGAACATCTATATGTGAACAGCACCCAGACACCCTGAGGAGAAAGGATGCATTTGAAAACCACACACATCTTTCAGAAATTGAGTTATTGCACCTTAGCCTCTGAGGAATTGTGCTTGGATATTTTGTTGAAGCAATAATTTAATTCTCAGCTACCTTGTATGGAATGTGTTTATGTCAGATCAACCCTTGTGTAACAATAGCCATCACATTCATTATGTCTTGGCAATTTTTATAAATGCCAAGAACTCGCTATGGAAGAAGACTCACTGGAAATCCAACATTATTTCTATCTGCTCTTATCATAGCACAGCAACTGTGTGGGCAGCCCAGCTGGGCAACTGCACATCCTGTTTCAAGGGTTAAAAAAAATTAAAACAACCACAAAATAAACCAGCTATGAAATACATGACATAAAATCCTTCTACCTTACAGACCACATGAAGCAGTCAAGCATTTATGACAGCGGGGAAGAGACAGGCAAAGAAAACTTAAATCCAGGATAGGCTTATTACCCTGGGGTTGTTTGGTACTAGATATACCTGAGCACTCAGTGATGGGCCGGCAGGGATAGAGGAAGGTAGATTAAAACACCATTTGGAGTCTTTTCCTCAGGATTCTCTGTTTGAACGCATCAAGCACGCACGACTCGAAGCAGATATGGTGCCCCACGGTGCCCCTCACTCCCGGGAGCTCCGCCTCGCTGCCGGCGGAGCGCCGAGGCGGGGCGGGAATGGAGGCAGCTCCATGACCACGAACTGCGCGGGGCGAGCCGAGTCACGGCCCAGCCAGGCATCCCCCGGCCGGGGGAGGCCGCGGCCAAGCGGGGCCTCGCCGGCTCCCAGCCCCTCCTTCACCGCCCCCTGAGCAGAGCGAAGACCCCCGGCCCCGCGGGACGCGCCCCTCCGGCGGCGGCTCCCGCAGCCGGGCAGGCGCCGCTCGGCGCGGGGGAGGGGACCGGGGGAGGGCCGGCAGGAAGCAGGAGCGGAGCGGAGAGGCGAGGGACACCCGCACCCCCTCACCTGGCAGCCCTTCTTGTGGTGGAAGCCCACCACCACGATGTGCAGCACCGGGCCCCGCTTCTCCATGGAGCAGCCCGGCGATGGCCGCGCCGGAGGATGCCGCCGTGCCCGGGCTCTCGCTCCGCCCCCCGGGGTCCGGCGGGGACGCAGCCCCGGCCGCCTGCGCTTCCGCACCACCCGGCCCGGGAGGGCGGGCACGGCCCTCAGCACCGCCCTCCGCCCAACCCTCCCGGAGCTCAGGGTTAGCTGGGGTGGGAAAGGTCTCTGCGATCGGCAAGCGCAGGTCCTACAGATGAGTGGCAGCCCAGAAAGAAGGCTGGGGGTTGTTTCAGTACAGTTTAGTCAGGTTGGCGGCTGAAGGTTAAGAGTGAGGAAAAAATCAAGGTAAGGCTTCCCTCAAGGGGCTAAACCTCCAAGAGGAGGAGGCTCAGGGGCAGCTCATTGCTCTCTACGAGCCCCTGAAAGGAGGCTGTGGCCAGGTGGGGCCGGTCTCTTCTACCGGGCCTGCAGTGAGAGAGCGAGAGAGAATGGCCTTAAGATGAAACAGGGAAGATTCAGATTACATATTTAAAAAAAAAAAAAAATCAGTTTTAGTGTGGTCGGGCATTGAAACAGGCTGCCCAGGGAGGTGATGAGGTCACCATCCCTGGGGTGTTTATGAGGCCTCTGGCTCTGGGTGATGTGGGTTAGGTGTTACAGTGGCAGTGCTGGATGGACAGATGGACTGGATGATCCTGAATGTCTCTTTCAACCTTGATGATCATTCTGAGATTCTGTAAACATGTCTTAGCATACCCGAGAAAGAAGGCAGTTCAAAGACTTGTACAAGACCATGGGCAAATTCAGTGTGAGAGAAAAAAAAATAATTTAAAACTGTATCTTAGTGAACTCACACCATGCCACCTCTTTAACACCTTTTTTGTGATTCAATTGACTGCTTGAATCAACAGCATTTGGTAGAGGCTGTACTGTTAATAATTAAAATTCTCTGGGGAAATTTGAGGAAGATAATAAAAGAGTAGTGCTTAAAGAAAATCTCATCACTAACACAGTACCCAGGGGCTCAAATTATAACAATACAGCACATATTGTTTTTCAGCTTCAACAGAAGTGTTATAGGAAACATATACTGTAGGGAACACAGGATAAACTACAAGGAGTAATCCTTCTGGCAAAGGAATGGTTTCTTATTAGTATTAGGCTCTAACTGACAGTTTGCTATAATTTAAAACTAGAAAATTGCATGCAATATTGGCCATTATCTCCTGCAGTAATGAGATATCCCCCCCCAAAGATTCATGTGAATGTTTATGGTTCATTCTCATTTCATTCAGGAAAGTGCAGTTTGGCATCACTCTTCCTGTTATGGATTATGCATTATAGAGGCGTCTCAGTGATACTACTGGATAATGGTGGCTTATGGCTTCTCTGAATAGATTATTAGATTTATTTTTTACTGCTTGAAATTCTCTTTCCTGATAAAGCAATAAAAATGTTGAACTTACAGCGTCAGCCTAGTTAGGAAAACAAACTAGTTGACATAATCTATGTTGTTTTCACAGTTAACACTGTGTGCATTTATGAGAAAGAAAGGCAAGTGAGAGCTACTATGAAACAGCTCTCAGAAAAGTCTCAGAATTTTCCTAAGGGAATTTTCTTTCTCCATGCACAGCTAACAAGTAGCAATGAAAACTCAGCCCTACAGTTCTTCTGTTACTCAGATCATTTGCTAAAGAACCACCAGCTATAATATCATTTCCATAGTAATAGTAATTTGTTACTCATTCCAGTCACAGCAATAAGGCAGAGTTCTCAGCTGATGTGCAGTGAGACTTCTAGAGATGGATAACCTTTCCCTGGGCAATACAATAGTTTGTGTCTGCAAGTAACACCAGAGCTAAGCAGTGCCCATGGCAACTTATGGCTCCCCTCTATTTGTTTAGTATAGCCCAGCTTCCCAAAGAACAAAGCTCTGAATTTGTGGAGACAAGCATGTGAATAAAAAATAAATGTCCTTTGCTTTCTGTTGAAGAAAAGCATAGATGAAATCCTGGCATGGATCTGAGGTTTGTATCTAATTTCTTCTGAATGGCAAGCTCACTTCACGTTGGCAGTATGTTTTCTTTGAAGCTCTTATCCAAAATGAATGCAGTAATTCCCCATGAAAGTTAAAATAATCTCTTTTTTTTGCCATCAACAAGACCAAATGTAATTTGAATTGTACTTTTAGTTGCATTAGGGCACCATGAGGTAAGAGGTAGTGTTCCAAACAGGCTTCTCTGTGGAAAATACTGTATTTGATCCTGTGGGAATGATGGTCTCATTCTCATGAGATTGATAGGACTCTCAAGCGTGCAAGCAAAAGAGGGGAGCTTGGATTGTTAGGGAAGTTTGCAGACAAAAAGGCAATGTGTCTTCTCCTGCAACTTTAAAGAGGCTTAGATTTGGATGGCAGAAACATTGCTCTCAAATCCTGACTGTTCTCCCCACACAGGGCAAGATAATCTCTTGTCCTGGCCACTGTTGACATTTTCACTGCCCCAGGGTCCCCGCTCACTTTGGCTGGTAGGGCTTGCAGACCTCTAACTCCTGCTTCTTCAGGTCGGATGAGACATGTTTGAAGAAGATAACTGGTCAGAATTGTTTCCTTAGAAAATATTGGTCGTGAGTAGTAAAGCTGAGATCTGTCCCGGTGGGTTGTGAGGGGAGCAGACAAGCTTGAGACCCCGGGTGCAGCTGTTAATTATTTGTGAAGTAGACACTGCTTTTTGGGGCCCCTGATCCAAATGCCCCCCCTCCAAATACAAGCCATGAAAGGTGATAACTTTGTTTGTAATTCTGTGCTGTTTTCCTCAGAACTCCATTTCTGCCCTGGTGTCCTTTGTGGAAGCTCTGGAGGTTGGCAACAGCAAGCACAAAAACCCTTATCACAACCTAATGCACACTGCAGGTGTGACATGGATGGTCTGTTATCTCCTTTTCTCCTTTTGAAGACTGACATAGCACTGAGTGCAGGAGACAGCTAAAGCCAGATAACACTGACAGGAATGGATTGAAGGCTTAAACAAAAAGAAATAATGAGCATATGGTACATTCCCACAGTCGTTGTCAAGACAGACAACAAATATCTTTGAAGGTGGGCTAGAGAAATTGAAAGCAGACAGATTCCAGAATGATGATCAACCACTACAGTTTGGGCTTGGCTGGCAGCTCAGAAAGTTGCTGGTCCACTCAGTGGGGAGGGTAAATGGTAGTGAAGGCTCAAACTGCCCAGGATACACATGTATCTTGTTCTGTTCCTTTTCTTACTTCTGGTTATTGCCACAGCCAGAAAAGGAAACAAAATGCTTTTTGGTCCTGTGTGACAACTTTTTGGCACCTGTTATTAGTTTTATCTTTTCCCAGCATCTCATTTGCCCTTGGTCCCTGCATTGGCAGAAGTGTAGGGGCAAAGGTATCAGTGAAGGGGAGGTTCCTCTGTTCACTGTTTTGTGCTGTTCTCTTGTTACACCTTGGCCATTCAGGGGTTGCTCTCTTTGTGGCTGGTACCTGAAAACATGCACTTCTGTTCTTTTGTGCTTCATTTCACTGGGGTCTCTTTGCTAATGAGTGTGCAGAAGCAGCCAAGGTAAGCACTTGCAGGTGCAGGGATCTTTGCAGAACAGAGCAATGGTATCATCAAGGCAGATGAACCCAGATCAGCAGAAGCTGAAGCTGTTACTACAGCTCAAGCCTTCTTGAACATCCAGTCATTCCATTCATGCCCAGTCATTCTAGGCTCTGTAGCGAGGAACAGCTGAAGAAGAGGAATGAGAGAAACCCACGGCTGAACGTGTTTTGCCCCAACAAGATGCCAACACTGTCTCTTAGATGGGCTATATAAAATCCCCATAAAAGTTGCCAGTCAACATCACTGGTGGCAATGTGTGTTGGTAACACCTTTTTCTGCACAGCTTGCTGAGGAAGCTGAAGAAGTGATGCTGCCAGTGTGTACCGTGTGGTGGAGCAGAGGACAGAGAGGTGCAAGCTCACACGGCATAGCACAGCTCCTGACAGGTATTTTAGGCCCGTTTCAAGTACTGTAGAGCTGCTTATGCTCAGAAACAGCCTTTGTGCATATGGTCTGTCTTTGTGCACTCCCTTGATTGATACATGGATGTTGTTCTCAGTTATGAGGACAGACCAGGATGCCCTTCCCTGAGGGCATGCTCCAGGGCCTCCTCTAAATATGTCCTGAGTCTCCTGTCTTGAATGTAGACTCCACCTGTGCCTTGTGTTTACTGAAAGAGATTTGGAAGGAGTCAGACTTTATCTGTCTCAAGAGTTGATCCAAACGATTTTGATGGAATTTTGTCACTTGTTCCTGATTGTATCTGAAGAAAATAAAAATTAAGTTAGATTTGCCACCAATAGAGCTGCCTACTCAAAATGGCCTATTAATCCTAAATTGCTCACTGCTGCTTTTAAGGCCATTAGTTAACGAAAATGCACTGCAGGCTGTAGTCAGTAAGACAAATACAACGTTGAGGACTGGAAATTGCAATGGATCCCATTTTTCCCTTTCAAACTATGGAAGAAGGGCAGTTTTCCCTTGGGGCTACTCTGTTTCAGAAAGTGCCTGGATGGAGCAGCTGCCCAAGTGCAGCAGCCCTCCTTCCTCTGTGTTTTCCAAACAGCCTTTTCCCAGCTTGCTGCTTCCTGGTCTGTTCATCATTTAGCTGTGTCATTCCAGTGGTCTGCTTTCACCACTTGTCCAGATATGGAAGGTGATACCAGCTTTTGAAGTGTCCTCTGGTGTCATGGGAGGAGGCCATTACATCCCTTCTTCCTGTTTGTAATGGGGCTGATTCAATGATCAACATTTCCTCTGTCTGTGGCTCATTAATACTGCATCTCTGCTGTGACAGATCTGGTCTCCTTCTGCAGGCCTTGAGGACAATTAATGGACAAAATCCATAATTTCAGTGTTTAGTTGCACCTTTTTCTTGCACTGGAAAATTCCAAGCTCTGTCAAAACATTACTTTTGTCCTCTCCTTAGGTGCAATCAGGGTTCAATACAGCTGGCCACCTCAACAGGTTAGACTTTTTCCATACACTCAACATACATACAACCTGATGGATGCCAGGTTATTTTTCTGCATTTTATAAACTTTTTGGGTGATCCAGGTGAAAGACTCTGGTGACAGTTACCCTACCTGGTGTACTCCAGCACAGGAAGGACACGGACCTGTTGGAGTGAGTTCAGAGGAGGACCACCACGATGATCAGAGGGATGGGGCACCTTTCCTTTCAGGAAAGGCTGAGAGAATTTGGGTTACTCAGCCTGGAGAAGGCTTTGGGGTGCCCTAGTTATGGCTTTCCAGTACCTGAAGGGAGCCTACAAGTTCTTGCAGTGACAGGACAAGGGAGAACAAGTTCAAACTGGAAGAGAGTAGGTTTAGATTAGTTTTTAGGAAAATATTCTTCTCTGTGAAGGTGATGAGGCACTGGAACAGGCTGCCTAGAGAAGTTGTGGAAGAGAGACTTGTTATGTCCCAATCCTGGAAGTGTTCAAAGCTGGATGGGGCTTTGAGTAACCCGGTCTAGTGAAAGGTGTCCCTGCCCATGGCACGGGGGTGGAACTAGATGATCTTTAAGGTCCCTGTCAACCCAAACCATTCTATGGTTCTGAGCTGTCCTGCTGACATGCTAATGCTTTGCAAAAATCCGTGTTTAGTGAAAAAGCCTTGGGGAAAAAAAAATCTTAGGTGGTGTAAATAAACGTGGGATATTTCCCATCGCGCCTAAGTGCCCCTACCGCTTCAGCAGCTCACTGCTACACAGTACAGTCTTCCAAACTGCACCTGAGCACGTAGGAAACACAAAGGTAAAGTTGAAAAATAAAATAAAATAAAACAGCTGCTTTAGCTGGCTCGGCGGCGCGCGGGTCACGTGGGCGCGCCACCGCCAATCGGAGCGCGCCACGGGCGCTCGCGAGGCTTCAGTCTCCATGGCAACGCTGGGCCCGCAGCCGTCCGAGCGCCGGCGGAGCGGCCGCCATGGTGAGTAGCGGGAGGGGGCCCGCCCGGCATTCCCGCTTCATTCCCGCTTCATTCCCGCTTCATCCCGGTATCCTGGCACCGAGGCGCTCCGCCCCGGGAGGCTGGCCCGCAGCAGGGGCAGGAGCGCGGCCTGTCGTCATGCGGGAGCCGCTCGGGGCAGCTGCGGCCGCCACCTGCCCTCCCGGGCATCCCTGCCATCCATGCGGAGTCTCCCAGGGCTTGGGGTTTTTGCGGGATCCGGTGGCCAGGTGGCTTATCTGCGTATCAGAGTGGCTGATCACGAGTGGCCTGTGCTTATGTGTTTATTTACTAGTATAATTTCGTTTCTGTCTGTAATGTATAGAAGCTTTCAACTAAAAAAACCCTCCAGCAACAGCAAAGACGACATTAATTTAGTTTTCCGTATGACCCCTCATCTGCAATATGTGGGACTTGGTGGGCAACATCGGTCTTGCAGCCACATTGTAAGAGCTGGTTTTAATTTAGTGCTGCTTCCTCGGCTGCATTGAGTTTCCAGAGTATTTGTCAGAACCCAGAACATCCCTCTGGCTATCCTGAGCAGCCAAGACCCCTGCCAGGGGGCTCAGAGACCTTGGCACAGAGCCCAAGATGCCTGTGGTTTTGATTATGACCTGTGGAGCAAGTTACCAACCTTAGATGAAGATCTGCAAGCTGCAACAGTTAAGTAGAATGGTAGTGAATTTATCATGGGGTGAAAAAGTAGATTTTGAGGTTTTTAGAATGGAGATTCAGAGGGGCAAGATGAAGAGGTCTGGGCGTGTCCAGCCTTTCTTTTTGACCTCCGTCTTCTGCTGTGATGTTGGCACATACAGATTGGTTTAGAGTAGAAGCTCACTGTCTAACATAGGTGGTAATTATTAGAAAGTAATTGTAAACATTGTATATGTAGTTTTTAGTATAAAGACATAACACCGCCCTAGGGGCAGACAGAATGCCTCGGACTGTCTTGCTGAGTGGACCTCAGCAGGCCAGGAGAAAGAACTTTATAGATAAGATGCAATAAACAACCTTGAGACCGAGAACTGAAGAGCTCTGACTCCTTCTTCAAGTGCTGGGCTGAGAAAAGAGACTTTTGAACTTCTCTCAAGGTCACTCTGACCAGCTAGAGACCCCAACAAGTATTGATTGATCATCCAGGTATCCCAGGATAGCATTGTCACTGGAGCTTCCCTAAGGACAAGGTGATCAGATGAACTGTTTTGTCTGAGTTAGTACATTGCTGTCTCTCCCCAGCATCAGCCAAGCTAACAAAGTACATTGGAGTAAATGAAATGGACCTGCCTTTGCATCAGCTCTCCAGGGACTGTGGTGACAAACTCCCAGTCGTGCCCTGTTGTGCCTCCTTGTCACTCATGCTACCTGCATGAGCTGTGTAGTTCTAGTGTGGTTGCCAATGCCAATAATCCTTTGAAATAGAGGCACACATAAAAGGGCCACTTAGCCAGCTCTAAAATTACTTCCTTCTTAATTTGCCCTGGCAATATTTGTTTCTGGGTGTCCTGGTTTAGGGCTGTTGAGAAACAAATTCAGGTTATCACTTAAGATCTCCTTCTTCATCAAAACCAGCACAGGCAGCAGGTTGAGGGAAGTGATTCCCTCCTCTGCTCTCATGAGACCCCATCTGGAGTGCTGCATACAGTTCTGGTGTTTCCAGCTTAGGAAGGACATGGAGGTGTTGGAGCAAGTCCAGAGGAAGAACATGAAGCTGACAAGAGCACTGGAGCACTTCCCCTATGAAAATAGACAAGTTGAGGGTGTTCAGCCTGGAGAAGAGAAGGTTGTGGAGAGACCTCATAGCAACCTTCCAGTAACTGGAGGGGGGCTATAGGGAAGCCAGAGAGGGACTCTTCATCAGAAACTGCAGCAATAGGACAGGGAGTAATGGGCAGTAATTGAAAGAGAGTAGGTTTAGATTAGATATATGGAAAAAAATTTCATTGTGAGGGTGGTGAGGCACTGCAACAGGTTGCCCAGAGAAATTATGGATGCCCCATCCCTGGCAGTGTTCAAAGCCAGGTTGGATGGAGCTCTGAGTAACCTGGTCTAGTGGAGGTGTCCCTGCCTGTGGCGGGGAGTTGGAACTAGATAGTCTTTAAGGTCCTTTCCAACACAAACATTCTGTGGTTCTGTGAGAGTTTACATAAGTCTCAAGAGTTTACATAAAAAGTAACAAACATAACATACTTTCCTCTGGACTTTTTGTTAGTACATCTATGAAAGATACATCATTCAGCTACATTATGCATGTGTAATGTAATACCAGGATATATTTATCTAAGAGCTTCGTCTCCTGTACAGTCCTTCTGGTTCTGATTCTCTGATTGCCTCTGTCTCTGATTTTGTATGACTTTTTGGAGGTTACTTGAGCCCTTCCTTCCAAGTACTGGAGCTTTCTCACCCACCTATGAGAGGTACATAGGGACTCCATATACTAAAATATGGTTGTTTTTCACCATGCTAGTTAGCATGCTAACCCTGTGAAAGCAGCCACAGAAACTAGTCAGAAGGCAAGTGTTCACAGTAGTTATGCTCATTTTGCCTTATATTTGTGCTTGTATCCTCCTCCACAGGCAGAGCTGGGCGTTAATGAGCACCACCAGAACGAAGTGGTCAGCTACATGCGCTTCGCTCGTTTCAAGCGTGGCATGTGTCTCAAAACAGTGGATTCTTGTTTCCAGGACCTCAAGGACAGCAGGTGCTGTGTGGGGTGGTGCTGAGCAAGCATAAAGCAAAATATGCTAGCAGCAGTGGCAGGTTTGAATACTTTATGTGGCGAGTTTTCTCCATTTAGGTTTGTATGTTCTTGTATTTTCCAGAAGTTACAAGTCAAATGCTTTTAAACCCAAGCTTGTCAAATTCTTAGGAATTAACAGAGATATTGACAGCATGACATTGCTTCATATCTTGCTTCTGATATGTAAATTCAACGCAAGGCTGTAGCTGAATTAATATTTGTGATTTTAATGATTTAAAGAGAAAATTCAAATTAAATAACCAATTAGTAATGCTGTGGTCATCTAATATTGACTGACAGTGGATGTTTTTAGGAAACATTGCATTATATCAGTGGTGCCTGTGTAGTGAGATCTCATAACAAGGCAGAATTGTTACCTTTATCACACCTGACTCATCTTATCTCTCTGTTTAGACTCGTTGAAGAGACCTTCACAGTTGACGAGGTGATAGACATGCTGGATGGGCTGCAGAGTGTTGTACACAGTGAAGTGGAGTCAGAGCTCATAAACACAACTTACACCAACGTTTTACTTCTGAGACAGCTCTTCTCACAGGCTGAGAAATGGTACCTGAAGTTACAGACAGATGTCTCTGACTTGGAGAATCGGTAACAGCTGTTGGACTATACTTGCAACAATAAGAAAACATCAAAGTGTTGACTATTTGCATTCTTTTCCTAACCATAGAAACCTATTCTTTTACTATTGAATCAGTGATAGGTTAGCTTCAATGTTTCCATCTATAAAATAGCAAGATACAAAATAATTTCAAAATTGTGAGCAAGATGTTTGATTAGTAATATTCTTACTTGAATTAATCATGTAGGAGCTGGTGACTGGACTCAATTAAAACTTTTGTTGTCTGGTTAGATTATATTTTAATAAAGGATGCTAAATCTATTGTAATGCATGTATCATGCCATTGTATGTCATGATCTGTTGCATTTATGGTATTTGAGTCGGGCTTCATCCTGTTCTTCTGACAAGAATTTTACATGCAAGAAAAAGCATAGCAGCAGCCTGGTAAAATGTGTTTCTTAGTGTAGCTCTTAGTAAAGAAATGTCTCCTTATATTTTTCTTTGGTAAATAAATGCCTCTTTATTTTTTTTTTCAAGAGAATTATTGGACCAGGTTGCTGAGTTTGAAAAATCAGAATATACCTCTTCAAACAAAAAGGTAGAATTTTATTTTAATCAAATGTCATGTGGACTCATGACAGATGTTTAAAATGCCTAATATTGACTGTCTGTGCTTAGGAGAAAACCAGAACCAAAACCCCACCCTTTCTTTTTCAAAACAGTCTTTGAAACTCTCGAAGAAGTCACATTTTGCATTTTGGCACCAAGGCTCTCTCTGAAGTGCCTTGACTGTTTCCAGAGTGCCTGTTCTGCCCTTCTGGGGTGTGCCTCACACACCTCATCCCACGGTCAGCCAGATCAGGATGCGTTGAAGCCTCTGCTCCTGGGTTCCCTTCCCCTGGCACCTGGGCTGAGACTGGGACATTCACTTGTGCCAAAATGGACCCAAGAGCTGAGAAGATTGCACAGTAGAGATATCACTCTAGTTTGTCTTGCATGAATATGGCTGCAAACCTTATTAAAGGTGTATTTATGTATATTATATTGTATTTATATATATAAAATACATGTTATTTTTAATACCTTGAATGAGAAAATTATTTGGAGCTTTGTAGATACTTTTTACTCTTACAATCACTCAAATATTATGTTCCCCTTACTCCTTTTTTCTTTTGGTTGCTGCAGGATTGTCAGTCTTCTGTAGAACCATGTTTGCAATACTTTTATGTCTCTGTGCACTGTCTTTGTTTAACTTAAGCTCAAAGCTCCATAATTTAGGAGCCAAGGAAGCAGTAAAAAATGAATTTTAAATAAAAGGTTGTTCATTTGCTTTGCAAAAGAAAGCTGAATTGACTATCAGTAGTTATTTTACAGGCTAAAGAGTACTTTTCTTACCCCTAAAAATATGTATAATTTAATATTTTCACCTTTGTTATTTCTTTAGTCCACTGCAGATCCCATTAAACCAAAACTTGCTCCATTAAATGAAGGTGGATCAGAGCTGCTAAACAAGGTAAGAGCTTGACTGTTCAGGCAGTTGTGGTCAATGATCATTCTGCTTATGCAAATGAACTGAATAACTGTACAGTAATATTTATATAATGTGTCTGTCACTATACAGACATCACAGTAATATATCCCAGAATATAAAGTAAAATACTAGTAAATTAATAAACATTGTAAAGCATCAGAAATTTATTGTGCACTTATGATCTCTAACATGTATCGCAGTATCAACCCCTCTTTTGCAAAAACATTCTGGTCTTTATAGTAATTTATTTTTCCTTTTAATGGAATAAAATAGTAAATTAGTTCCATACAGCTAGCTGGAGCTTCAACAAGAAGTAAATTAAAATATGCAGCTGGCTGAAATGACCAGGTTATTGAACATTTTCTGTATCACCTCAAGTCAATCTTATTACATCCATTCTTTTTTGTTTTGTAAGTTGGTTAAATTCCTCCTGAAGAAACCGGCACTTAAAGAATTTGGACTTTACTGGTTTTGAAAACATTTGATTTCTAACTTGCTAAACATTTTCAGAATTAGGAAACACTTTCTTGTACTTAATACTATCAATAGTTTTTATTAGGTATTGTACTCATTTCATTCACCTGCACTTTTCTAAAATGTCACACTTTTTACAGTACCCTTTTAAGTTTTTGATTATCAAGATAATTATCAAGGAGTTTTATTTTCTGTCTTCTCTCCTGTATTCCCAAATGATGTGTTGAGTACAATGTCTGTCTCAAATTGTTGTTATTCACTGCAATAATTAAAACATTCAAAGAACTCAGGCTCGTGTTTTGCTTATAGGTTAATGTAGTTCTCTTCCAAAAATAATTTCATAACAATTTTTCTTGAATATGTACATCTGTTGTCTTTTTTTCCCCCAAAATCATTCAAAGTTCATGTGGTGAATTTACTCTGATGAAACATGGGTATTTCCTGTGACACAAAACAGGAGATGCAGTAACCTGGTATTTGTCTCTTTTGAAAAGGAACTGCAGATAAATTCTTCCTTACCTGTTGATTGAAAATATGAATTATAAGCAACAATGTGATTTGCATCCCTAAACATGCAATTTTTAATCATGAATCTTGTTACTAACAAGATACTGATCTCAATAATCTCAATGCAGTAAAGCATGTGTTTAAGTGAACAGCCCTATATGTTACAGTAGAATTGGAGACTTAAATTGCTTTCTCACTGAGGCAAAAAAACCACAATAAATTAATGAATTATTGATTTCTTGTGGAGGCCATTTTTATAAGCATTTAGGATCTCTTTTGTTTTCTGAAGTTATGAAGTGTATTTTCTTCCCTGAAATATTTGCAAAATCCAAAATGGCACCAGGGTGTGTTCACAAACATTTTCTTGTTCTTTAACCCAAAGACAGTTGCTCATCTCCAAGAAGAAAATGAAAAATTGAAGACTAGACTTAGGACCATAGAAACACAGGTAAGTTGCCTGTAATCTTGAATGCTTAATGTTGGTTACATATTTAAAATTATCTAAATAATAATCCCATGGTTATTATTCTTATGTTTTCAGTTAAAATACATTTCCGAGGTTTTAAATTTTCGATGTATTGCAGGCTACTGCTGCCCTAGATGAGAAGTCCAAGCTGGAGAAGTCACTGAGGGATTTACAGATGATCCAAGGAGATCAGAAGGTAAATATAATTATATCCCTCTGCTCCCATTTAACACAACTGCTGCCAGCACATCCAAAATGTTGGTCTGTATGGTGTGTTCCTGTTCTGGCAAATACAAGAGTTTAAGTTAGTGTTGTTCCTGCTGGTCTGTCAGTCAGCAGGTAATCCATAACATTAGTTGATGTTATGACATGTATTCAGGAACTATCAGGAAGTAGTATTCCAGAAGTCATATTCCCAGGGCTGATACTTGTATTAACAGACACAAATCTCTGTCTGTCTGTTTCTTCGTGTTTAGAGTGGTACCTGTCGTTGTCAAGGTGGTCACGACACAAAGCAGAGACCACAAGCAGTCTCAGATGGAACTCTATATTATTGAACATGGCTGACCTTTTATATACTTTCTACTTGTTTATACTTCTTCTGTCCTAACTATTAACTACAATAAATCAACATAACACTATGAGTAAAAAGTTACAGTGACTTCAGCTAACTTTCTAAAAATACTTCGTCCAGCTACAAAGTTATCTTCTTATCTTTTTTCAGCTCCTCACTTCTCTTAGTCTCCTTAGTTACAGCCTTGGAGAAAACTCCTTATCAGCTTCTTCTTGCTTCTCAGCTTCTTCTCACTCCTTTAGCCAACAAGCCTGCTGTTAACCCCTTCTACAGATACCTAACCTGGTTTTTAGACCAACAATAAAACACTAATTCTTTCACGCATTTGTCACTTGATGTTGACAGGAACAAGCCAGACTTGCTGCTTGTTTGATTTTTTTGTAGTTCTCCCTATAACAGCATACTGTTAAAACAGTTTCATTTTTTATTTTTATTACTTGAGGTTCCTAATCTGTTTTGTAAATGAGGACTCCAGCATGGTGAGGTGCTGCTGGCAAAAAAATGTAAGAAGCCTCAAGTCATGTTGACACAAATAACTTTCTTCATGTCACCTGAGTATTCTTCTAAGTTTCTACATTTATTTGTCAATAATTAAAATTCTCCAAAGTTTGTTCATATGTAATTGTGTCTTAAATTTAAAACGTTTCAGTTCAGGCTTTCAACAAAATTAGAAGACTTTAATCCCATTATTTTGAGTAATTGACTTTAAAATTCCTGCAGTATTTACAGATTAGGAAGCGAGGTTCAAGATAATAAAACATTTCTATTTTAATTTTCACATTTTAATCCTGATTTCTTTTTATTTTGCTTTCTACCTGGTTTATGGTATGTACTTGGTTTTCTTAATATGTTAAAAGTTTACTTAGTAGCTTTCAAAATTGTATTCAATAATATTTTTTAATAGGGAACTTGATTAATCAGTCATGGCAAATATTTTCTTTCTCTGTTTTGTTAAACTTTAAATTATTAAAGGTTTAAAATATAAAGGGGTGTATTAAATCCTGGATAATACTGTTTGTAGTGTTAAAAGATTGGAACCAAATCTCATCCTGCTTTTCTGGTTAAATATGAATTGGCCTCAGTGTCAGGGCTGCTGTGTATCTTCAGCTTTCATGCCCTTTTTTGCCCTCTGTAATCTGTGACTTTCTCTCAGTTGTTCATAAAGCAGTAGATTTCAAACTCTTTGAGCAAATAAATGACTGCCAAACCCCAACTAGTTCTTAGGGATCACTCATCAGATTGTTTTTTTTTTTAATTAATAGTTAACAGATAGCTTCATATAGAAAGTGTGAGTTACAGTAACTGGGAGTAACTCCCAGCAGTAACTGGGAGTAACTGCTTTGTCAGTTCAGTTTAATTTGAAGATTTAGAATTTTTGCATAAATGACTTATGTCATGGTTAGTAAATAACAATTAAAATGTAAAAAATGGATGTAGTGCTTATCAACACTGCAGCCTTGGACTCTGTCTCAGAACTCAAAATAAGCTTTTCATCTGTACAGGTACTACTATCCTGTTCTCAAGTCTTATGTTCCAGACAGAAAAAGGAACAAGGCTTTCTTAGGTTTTAGATTTTGTTGTTTTAAGGTGCTTCTAGTTCAGCCTCATCCTGAGTCATGACACTTTTGAGTTTGAAACCTAAAATGTTTTGTGTTTGGTTTTATTTAAATGAAAATCCATAGGACAGTTACATGATCATAACATTTTATGACTCAGAACTGATATTCAGAAAAGTTTCAGTTGATTCTTCTCATAAGGAACAAGAAAGTTGCTTTGCAACTTGGAGCCTCTTTGTGTAAGACACCTGAGAACGGTGCAGTGTTGGTACCTGGCTGAGAGTGTGAGCCTTTACACTTTCAGCCTTTCCTACCTGTCCCGCACTAACAGCTTTGGAAATGTTTCAAAAAACATTGCAGCGTAGACATTCAGATCTTAAATGGTAATTTACTGTTTCTGTGTGGTAAACAACTTCTTGTAATATGATTCATCCTCTGGCTCTAGCAAATTCATAAAGCAGCAAAGTACAGGAACTTAAAATTTCATCTTGGCTGAGAAGACATTCCAGCCATCTTTAAAAAGCATTTATTAACAAGTTTTTTAAGTTATAAATCAGTCCCTGCTCTAAGTTCTTTTGTAGTTGAAGCACTTCTCATTTAGACTTTACAGGAGTAACTTGTACATAATTTTTAAAAGTGAAGGTGTACCTACTTTGTGTGGAATTTGGCACTAAAAATTTTAATTATTTCTTCTCTTGAATTTGATGTATTTTAAATATTTCTTCTTGAAGAATAATGCAAACCAGGATATCACTGAACTGGAGAATAAAGTGGCAGCTCTGAAATCCCAGTTTGAGAAGACTTTGAATGACACTACTGCAAACCAAAAATTCTTGGAAGAGGACTTGGTGACAACAAAACATGACTTACTGAAGGTTCAGGATCAGCTATCCACAGCTGAAAAGGTTAGCATTGTATTGTAATGTGAAGATGCATTCCTTACTCACATTTTAACTGATTAGTGATTAAACAAGCATAAGCTACAGGATGCAGAGTTTACCAGGCCACACTTCTGCCCTTGTATTTTTGTTATTTCAGTGGCAAAACACGTGAAACCTAAAATAGCAAACCCACAACTAACTGCCTGGTTATAACTAGATGAATATTAAAAAATTGACTATTTGTCTCAAGAGAAATTTTTAAATGAAAAGTGTATTCCCAGTCTTCTGAAGACTTTTATCTTGATTTTGTTAGAAAATGAAGTTGAGGTATCTATGGCTGCCCCAGTAATCTCCTTTGAATCTACCAGCTGACTTTATCTAAATTTGAGTGAAGTTACAGAAAACTAGTATTGTCAAACTTGAGGAGGAAAAGCAAGTTGTGTTTTTTAAAAAATATTTTTTTCTCCAGTCTTCATAATATGTAAATAATATGTTGATGTTATTATGTAGGAACTGGAGAAGAAATTTCAGCAAACAGCTGCCTATCGCAACATGAAAGAGATTCTCACCAAGAAGAATGAGCAGATAAAGGATCTGCGTAGAAGACTTTCCAAGTAAGTGATGCTGCCCTGTCTGCCTCAACAAGATCCTTGTTCTGGATCCGTGTTCTGCTCCCTTTTTGTCTCTAAAACAGTCAATACATTTTCCCTTAAAAAGAACTTCTAACAGGCTATACTTTGATTTTTAACAAACCAGTCCTTTGAATGGATGTTTGGTGTGGTTAGGGCAGCTGCCATGTAGCAAGTAATGAGAGAATTTAGTGTGGAGAGCATACAGGGTATTCATGGCTATGGTAGGTAAGTCCTCAGGTGCTACACACAGAGAAATACAGATGGCAGATGTTCCAGGTGCTTTGGCAATTGGTTGGGTTTGTGGGTAGGTCATTCCTTCATCTTACTATTTGGTAAACTGGCCAGTTTTAAAAGGAGAAAATAGTCTAAAAAGTAAATTAATTTGTCTGTGGCTTAAGTCATAGAGCAAATCTTGACAGAAATGCGTCACTCTTGGGTGTAATTTATTGCTTTGGTTTCTTTAGAGACAAAATGTCTTTGAAGTATTTTCTAGTCTGTTTTAATAATTTTTCAATTTATTCCTTTTTAATCCTAGATATGAGTCAGAGGACTGAAATACCAAAAAGCATCTGATCTATCAGAAGTTGTCATGGAAAGAAAATGTAGGCTGGTATTATTTTTCAATAATTTTTGTTTTGAATGTTATATTCTTTCCTTCTAGTGTTTAAAATAACTCTTTATTAATATTAATTTCACACTGAAACTCTTACCTTACTTCCTTGTAAACCTACAGTTTATAGGTATTAGTTTCTGCAGTCATGTTTTAATGGTTAACCATTGACATTCCTTGAGAAATACCAAACAGACCTTGTTGAAGAACTGAGAACATTCCCTACAAAAAAAAAGGAGTTTATTTTTGTTAAAAAAAGGGGGGGGGGAAAGACCAAAAATATATGCATTAGAGTTTTTGATGTCTTCAAGATGGAAACTCCAGTTGTTACTTTTGTGTAGTTAATGTAGTTATGAAGTAGCATTATATGTAAGAATTCCATCAGTGAGAGAGTAGGAGGATCAAAAAAGAAACACTGATTCTGTAGTGTTACTTCACACTGGATATGTCATAGTTCAGCAAAGTGTGGCCAGTAGCATTTTTCTAGTGGGTGTTCATTAGATGAGATAAATATGCTTTATGGCCAGAGTGCTGGACCCTTTCAAATAAAGTTGTGCTTTTTCACTTTAATTGATTTAAAGCAAATTTGAACATCAGAAGACAGATTCTGATTTTGCCAGTATTCTAAATATTGAGATGATAATCTAAATATGCATAGGAAAGTTAGTGGAAGAACATGGGAGAAAACTTATTTTAGATGTTTTCATCTCCTTTCTTAATGTAACCTCACCAGAAAACAGCTTACTTCTCTTGTGTCTTCTACTTGTAATGCTCTGCCTTGCATTTGTTTGTCAGTTGCCTAATAGTGCATTCTACTTGTTCATCTGTTCCTGTTCATATGTATCTTGTATTTTACTTCAAATAAAATACTATGTTTTCAAACATTTGATCTTTAAGGAGCTGGAGTTTTTTAATAGGAGTGTTTTGTATAGCTGTTTTTTTAATATCTGTAAGACTGGGTGGCAGATCAGTAAAGTATCTTGCTAGAAATGAGAATATGTAAATTACAGATTCGTGCTCAAAGCCACGTCATGTCAAACATCTGTAAAAGAGAGTAGCAGTGACAGGGCTGAGGGTGTTTGTGTTACAGAAACTGGCATTTAACAATGTTTTTCTCAGGAGCTGCTTGAACTGAAACGGATCTTTTTTCCTCATTATTTCTTTAACAAGCAAAGCTGTTAAAATTGCTTAACTCAAATCTGCCATACACTTGCAGTCTGAGTTCTTCTTTTTTCCCTAAGTTTATGTTTTCATGTTTTCTGTAAGTTCTCCTGTCTTTTGCCTCTCACTGGTTAAGTGAGGTTGGTTTGAGATAAAGTCCCATGCCTGTGGCAGGATGTTATTGCTGTAGCACAATAGTAGAGAGTTATGGGGTGACATCCTCCTCATGCAGTGACAGTTAAGGTAATGAAAGGTATTCTTTTGCCCCTTGTACAGTCACTAAAATGTTAAGTTCCTAATAGGCATGTACCAAAGAGCTTTTTGGCCTGTGTTTGCTCAGAAGAACATGAGTACTTTTCTGGATGAATGTTGTGGTTTTTTCTTCATAATACCACTCACTTTATGAGATCAATTAGTATTTCTAAAATAGCAGGTGAAGGGTGAGAAAAGCCAGGGATTCTCATGACTCTTGCTGGTCTTCTCATCAGTCTTTGGCTCTAGAATACTGACTCTGTGATCATCCTTCATTATCTGTGTAGAAACCATCTCAGCAAGGAAGTACACTGTAGATGGCTAGGTCTCAGTAAATAAGTTGGCTTAGACAAGCATTGTTACACGCCTTGTTATCTCCTCAAATGAGTAAGGCAAATCTTGTAAAGAACTGTGCAGGGCAAAATTGAAACTCAGACTTTGATTTCTTGCCTTGCAGATTGCCAGTTTAGCGAGTGTGGGATCACTGAGATGCTTGCTTTTTGTGCTGCAGCATGGCTAATTAAAAGTCTTGTGTGGAGCTCTTGGTGGAAAATACATCAAATTTGACAGGTGATGTACCTGTCAAAGAAAACCTGGAGCATTATACAGTTGTGATTTTTTTTCTTGAGATAGGTACAATATTTTGAAGATGGAAATGACATCTGAACCTCTCCTGACAGTGCCTGATGTTTCTAAAACTTCACTTCTTTCCTTGAGGTGTAAATTCTAATACTCCGTTTAGCAGCCTTTGTTTCTTGTGCTGCTCAAATAGACATCATCCATTTCTTCCACTTCAGTTGTTAATTCCCTAGGTATGCCTGAAGGGAATGTTTAGAAAGAAAATTCCTGGATGACTAGCTGGTCTGCAGAAATCAGATCTCTTTCAGGCTGGTTGGGGTTTGGTTTTTGGTTTTGTTTTGGTTTTTTTCTTGCAGGCTGAAGAATATGGGAATGAAATCTAGGCATCTCAGCTTTGCTAGTACTGACTCTGACAGCCAACAAACAACCCTATGCTCCAACAGTGACTTCAGTGGTTGTTAATAAATGAGACATCCTAATGAGACCATGCATTAACCAATGATCTTTAACTGTTCATGAAGTACTCATTAACCTGTTTTTCTCTTGTGCCTAATAGCCATATAAAAAATGTCCTAAGGTGAGTACTAATACCTACATTGACACTTAACTTGCAAGCACACCTTTTTGTTTGATATTGAGACTGATATCTTGAACAGCTGAAATTTGGACATTTCCCACATACCTTACTTTTGGGAAAGCCAGTCATCTGCCAGGAGCTTAGATTTCAGACCAGCCAAAACGTTTGTAAGATTCCTTAGTTTGATTTCCCTCTTCTGGCATTATAAAAGACAGGGCTTGACCTTTGTGTGACATGAAGTGCTGTGAAACCACAGTGAAATCTTTACTGCCTCAGGAAGCAAATGTGAATCATGTTGGGATATCAGGTGGCTGAATGGATCAAGCTTAAAAGGTTAGATCTGGTCTAGAAGGATGTGCCTTCTAAAACATTGTGAAGTGATTTGAAGGTAAGTTTGTATATGAGCAGGTAAGAATTGTTATTGTAATTGTTACCATGGTTATTTTTGTAACTGACTTTGAGCAGAGAATGTGCCTACAGAGTTACCCTGTGTTTGTTAATTTTTACAACATCCCAGGGAAGGTGTTATCCCAGGATTCCTGCCGTGCTCTGGCTGCCCACAGACTCTCCCTGAAGATGTCTAGATGTGCCCTCCTTAACAGGGTCTCCTCTTGGACATATCCTGACACATTAGGCAGCTTCTTTGGAGTCAGCTCTTCTCCAAATAAAGGTGGGTAGGTACATGTCATTCTGTTTCAACAGAAAGTTTTGTTTGTTAATTATTTTAAAATTCTTTTTAGGAACTTGTTGATGTAGTGCCTTGGAGTGTGCAGGACTGTGGCAGGGCAGCTCACGACTGACAGCTACTGGTGAATAAGAGAGCTGCCCAGAGACCTCCCCAGAGTGCAGGCAAGCTTTGATAGAGGAAGGGGCAACTGGCAGGTGACAAGCAGAAGAACTGACTGAGTAATCCAGCTATCTTTTAGTGACATGCCAGTTTCTGACTCTCATTTGACACAGATCAGTTTTGAAGTCTGGGTGAATTAGGTACAATTCTAAGAATCCAAACTTTATGGAGTGAGTACCCTAAAAAATCAGACAGTCAGAAGATGGATAGAGTTGTGATGCTAAGGAAAAGCAAGGAAAATAATAGGAGAGACTGTTTTCAGGCATGCTTTTCTTGGGAGGTTGAGGTAAAGTTAAACAGTTTTAGGGGTGTTTGAGAGGCTGGAAATGACTTCAGGGTAGAGGCCTTAAAGGCATCATCTACAGTTTGGAACTAAGCAGCAAGTAGTAGTGATAAACTGGAAGGAATAATTGTAATCCTAGTAACTGCTTAGAGGAGTAACTGTAACCTCCAATTACTCATAGAGCAATTGCCCAACAGTTGTCATGGCCTATGAGTTGTCAAAAATCCAGATGGATTATTTCTTTCTCCTAAGGTAAGGAAATAGGCATCTTAGGGTAGCTACTGTCAACAGTGAATCCCAACAGAAAACCCATATGTGGAAGCTGCTACTCCCTTGTCTGCATATCTGCTTCCCATGACAGCATCAGTAAATACATGCAGAGGCTGCAGACACTCCACGCCTTTGCTTTGATTGTCATCTGACACACTAGCAGATACACACTAGCAGTGTTTGCATCTGGAAGTGAGTTCCTCCAGGAACTGAAGATACTGAACACCAGAGCTGCTGACACTTTGTCCCCCTCCTATGTCTGGCTCACCAAGGAAAGCACAGAGGGTTTATTTTTAAATTTAAGTGGTATAGTGATACATACTGGAAGTAGCATAATAAAGGTCCAGGCTACCTGGTAGAATTTCTTCCCTTGTTTCTATGACTTTTGCCAATCAAACCATTGAGCTTCTCTCCCACCCTGAAGTCATTGTCCCCAACCTGTTGGTAGGACCCCAGATTCCCTTTTTGTTTGCATTTTAGGTAGCTGGGAGAGGCATTTGGCTTTTCACTGTACTGGCATCAAGAGACACAAGACCAGGGTTTTTAGTTGATATCTTCACTTAAGTTCTTGAGGTTTTGCTTCAGTGAGAAATGGGATTCTTTGCTTTGTTTATCAGCTTCTGACTTGGTTTATATAGGGCAATTCTCCTGGGCAGTCCCATCAGTCCCTGGTCTGCTGTGCAGATGAACCCCTTCCCTTCTCAACCACTCTGCCAAACCCCACATCTCAAATTTGTTAGGTACTAGGAGAAAAAATTCTTTCTAATCCTTCTTTAATATGAACAGTGACATGATCAAAATTTCTTCCATATGTCTATTAAAGGCTTATCTTTGTCCCTAAAGATAAAGCCAAGCCCTTCCCTAACTCAAATGAAAGCAGTTCAGAGGAGATAAAATCATGAACAACATCAGAAATAGCATATTGATAATTTGAGGTGTATATAGAAAGTCCCACAGCAAGAATTCTTGCATGTTGTCTGTTTAAATACATTTAAATATATTTAAAGTGTGTGTCCCAAGGAGCCAGTAGATGACAGGCACTTTGCTGGGTGCCTATGTGCTTGACCACCTTTAAAAAAACTCACAGTAGTCTGTGATCTGAGCTACTGATGAGACTGACATTTGTGACAGAGGCAAGGATTCATCTCATTCCACCTGAACTTCCTGATCTGGCCTGACCCAAGATGAGGACATCACACGTCTCTGCCTGCACAATCTCTTCCAGTCCATTAGTAAACTAGTTTGAAATGTAATGGGAAGGAGGTACAGAGCCAAGGAAATCTTTAACTTGATGATGCTCATCAGTAGGAGTAATCTATTCACACAGAAGCAACCCAAGTGGTAGCAATGTGCTATTTTTTAAGGCTGTCCCGTCAGCAAATTATTTAATACTGTAAGCTATTTTTACACATAATTTATAATAAATCCCACTGCCAGGGACAGGCATTTGACTTTTTACTAATTTCTGGAAGTTTTCCTGATGTGGGACAACTCACATTCTCTGTGTGTGTCTTTCAGTTTAACAGCTTATGGATTTAAAATTACTTTGTATTATTCCTTCTGGCAGAATTCTGGGTTATACCCATGAGACATATTGCCAGGGCTAGCTGGCATGCTGCAGTTCTGCAGGCAAGACAAGAACTGCGTGGATACTGCAAAAAAAAATCACAAACTCCCTCAAAACTACAGGCAGCTTTGGCAAACCCTGATGTTTTCCAGTGAGAACTTAGATCTCTAGCACCACTAAAACACACCCCAAAGAATGGATGCACTTACAGGAGATGTGTACCATCACATGCTTTAGCAGACACAAAAGTGGTGTCCCACTTTGTGACTTTGGTAATACAGGTGGCTGGTCAGCAGGTCCACCTGAGTGCTGCTGCTGGGCTCAGCAGCACTGCAGGACACACTCTGCAGTTCAGGCTCCTGTCCAGAGCCCCCAGGGTTGGAGTTCTCACCCATACCCACAGCTGGAGGCTTTGGCTCAGCCAGTGCCCAATGGGATGCTGGATCAGCACACCCAGAACTGGCTGGGACCAAATTCCTGGTGCTGGAGGAATGAGACTGACAGCATCTGAGTCATACTTGTAAAATGATCCTGAAAGGTGCCCTGGAAAAACCCCATTTAAACAGAGGAAGGAAGGTGAGTCCCTGGAGTTGCTCAGCTACTTTTTATTGCTGCAGACGCTGCTGGCAGCCTCCTTCACTGGGAGACCTGTCCAAAGTGGTTGAGCTCAAAGTGTACCTTGGCAGGGGCCCAAACACACAGGGTTCATGTTCAGACATGGCACCTCAGTGTGCCTTCAGATGACCCAAAGGTCCCCTGGATCCTCCTGCCTCCATGATGGTCACAGACACCTTTTCCCCCTGGCCTTTGTGTTTGGTCCCTGCTGCTTGAAAGTATTTTAGAACAGCAACCCCTCAGAAAAGTTCACCTGCAGCAGTGGGGTTTGAGCATGAGGGTGAATGAAAAAGACTGGCTGTTTCACCCTGTCACACACATGCAGAGTATGTAGAGGGAAAGCATTATTCCAGGAGGGTCAAACTTGAGTGTTGTCAAATGTGTACCAGGGTGGGGACCTGCAGGGCTGATAGGACTTGTTTCAAGGCCACTTTTGGAACTGGGGAGTGTGCTGGGTTGGTTGAGGTGAGCACCAGGGCACAGTGATAGGATGTCTGAGGATTCTGTTTATTATTACCCTAAAAGCACTGACAGTCTCTAAACCCAGTCCTAATTGTGTGGGAACCCCTCTTCTGTGCAATCAAATTCAAGCTGGTGCCTCATGCACATGAATGCCACTTGGTAGGAAGGGAGCCCTGTGGGGAAGGAGTGTCCCATTTCCAAAACCAAACTTCAGCCCCAATGTTATTTCCTCACAGCTTCAAGTTGGCATGTGAGTTACTAAAAATCCGTCAGCTCACATCCTTCCCAGTCAAGACCCAAGCAGCTATTCACCCAAAGTACCAATTTTATAGTTCTGTGTGTGTCTATAATCTATTTACCAGCATTCCTATTTCAGTATGTGCCTGTTAATAAGATTAGTAATTAAAAAGCTTGATAGGAATTGGCAAGCACAGCTCCTCCGCCTTTCCCTCCCCTCTGAGCCGGACTGGCGTGGAGTGTGAGGCACGGTTGGCAGAGTACCTGAGGGAGTGAAGGCAGGAGGCTCTGCTGCAACCTCTGCCGGCAAGAAAGCAATGGAGAAATCCAGACCCTTATGGGACAATCCCCTGCAGTTTGTTTTCGCCTGCATTTCCTATGCTGTGGGGCTGGGAAATGTGTGGAGGTTTCCATACTTATGCCAGATGTACGGAGGAGGTAAGTGGGGTTTACATTTTCTTGCTTCCCTCGAGGAGGAGTGGGGCAAGATTTAAGTGCAAAAGTATGTTGTCCATGTTAGTGCTCTGTCCACCCAGCAAGGTCCAGGGCAGAGAGGAGGTCTGGCTTTCTGTTGTTGTGCAATCTGTTTTGTTGTGGCTTTATTTTATGTATTCTTTAGCATTAGGTTTTTACCTGACAGCTGCCCCAGTATAGTGGCATTGTTTCCTGTAAGTGCAATGAAACAGTGGGAAGGTCCATGTTTTCTAAAAATACTGAGGTAGAGTGAGAGATCCAGATCCACATAGTATTCATTTATTATATTTTTGTCCCACTGAATCACTTTGAAGGTGTCAGAAATTGGTTCATGTTCTTGTACATTCACTTATGGGGACTTGGAAAATATTGAGAAGGGGAGATAATTATACTGATTTAACTTAACGATCAGCTGTATTATTTCAAGTACCTGTCATTAATATCTTTTATATAAAGCTTTGCTTTAGAAGATAATAACTTGACTGCAAATCTGCCTTGAAGTTGAAGCCTTGGCTGAAATGCCCTAATCAACAGGGGTTTCATAGCTAAAGCCTCCCAGGAACCTTTGGAAATAAGGAATAAATTGATTTGTCCTCCAAAAATAAATAAACCAACCAAAAAGACCTCAAAACCCTCTTTAAAAGTTTATCCTCCTCCTGGGTCCAAACTGAAGAAAGATGATATTTGTGGCATATATGAGCCACAGCTGTTCTTCCTTAGAAATGAAAAGTCAGATAATTAGATTAATTAAAGACCATTATTAATAATCTCCTCTAGTATACAGCTACCACAGTTTTGAAGAATCTTTAGAAACAGGCTCTCTGTAAGACAAGTTTTTTTACTTCTTCATACTTCATCTGTTGACATGGCTGGGGACTCATCTCAATCTTGAATTAAGGGACATGATGAGCATCTGCCTTATCTACTTCTGGTCTCCTTCTGCCTTTTCTTCCTTTCAGGAAGAAACACTGAGATGTTAAACAGCTTTTTGCTTTTATGCTTATTTTGCTGGCTTGTAGCTTACTTCTGAATGCACTTGTAGTGGTAACAGTTGGTTCATGCTGCTATTTGAAAAGCCATCTCAGGGCTGAGACTGCATCAAAGCTATCCTGTGGGATCAGGTCAGAAAAATCCAGATAATATGGTGGTGAAGTGTCAGTAGAAGATAGATGCTGCAGTGGCTGAAGCTTTCTTAGAGAGTTCAGATAGCAGAAATGATAGATGTGCTGTAATCTTGTGTGTATTACCCTCCATATGCTTTAAGGGTAAAGACTTCATATCTGACACTGAACTCTAGCACAAAGCTTAAAATGTGTTTCTGTACACAGTCAAACTGCACGTGATCAGTTTGCTAGTTCCCATCATGGCAGACATCCTGAAGGGCAGCAAAACTCTGACTTTTGGGGGGCTTTGGGTCATTCTTTTAATCAGCCATCTGTACTGTGATGAAAATTCTCTGAAAGGTGGTGAAAATTCTCTGAAATGTAACCAAAACTGGAACATTTGGTTAACCTGAATAGAAGCTTAAATAAGCTTCCCTGCTCATTGCAAGGGCTTTGGACTAGATGATCTTTAAAAGGTGCCTTCCAACTCAAACCATTCTATGATACACCCAAGAATTTTCTAAAAGCATGTTTTATGTTTTTCCATTATTTTTCATTATATTTTCCATTGTTTTTCTCTTTACCACTTATATTTATGTGGGGAAAAGCAGCTCTTTCTATTGTGAAATTAAAACTCCTGACAGGAGGTTTTGCTTTTCTTAATTGTTTTATCCACTGCCCTCTTAAAGAGGATTCTGTGGCTTTCCTGGGGTTCACAAAACCCACGCATACAGAACATCGTTTCAGGAACTTAAAAGGTGGATATGTCAGGCTCTGGGATTAACTAGGGGGGCGCCAGCTTGTTTGGCATCTTCCTTGCAGTAAAGCATGGAGCCAATCCCTGTCCTGCCCAGCAGGGCAATCGGGCCCTTATCACGGATGATGCTGAGTATTTGTAACCTGAGTATTTGCACTTTGTAACCTGTCATTCTGTTCATCAGCAGTTTCCCTTCTTCTCCTTCTCCTTGCTTTCCTGCTGGGAGCATGACCTGAGCAGAGCAGGGTGCATGCACCCCTCGTAGGTGCAGTTCCTCTGTCCCTAAGCGGGCTGGGCCAGGCTCCAACGAGGCTGGGCCGGGTCTGCAGCGGGGCTGGTGCTCAGCAGCGCTCAGCCCTGGGCAAGGAAGCCCCCGAGCACCAGGCAGGAGCCCGAGCAGGGCCGAGGGTGCCACTGGCCAAGCCCAGGGCCTTGAGCAGAGCCAGGGCACACTCCGCACCTTTTGCCAGCTACAGGGATCTGGCCTGGGGCTGGTTTGTGCAGACAGCTGGCACCGGAGGGAGCAACGCCCGGTGTCAGTAAGCGGGAACTTGAGTAGAGCCGATTCCCAGCTGACAAGGAGCTGGTTTATTGGCTGCCCAGAGTCACTTGTGTGAGCCGTTTTGGTTCTCCTCTTTGGGAAGAGTAGCACTAGGAGCAAGATCTGTGTGCAAACAGGATGCAGAGCAAGGGGCAGGGGCTTAGCCCTGGCACCCCAGCCGTGGGGGGACACTGGGGTGAAGAACAAGCCTGAAGGCATTTCTCCTCCTTGCCAGTTGGCACAGTCAATGCCAAACATGTGGCAGCGCTGCTGGGAGGGTGGAAAACCTTTGCAAGGCCTAATGCTGATTCCCCTGTGGTAGATGGCAGAGCTGCCTCAGTGGCTGCTGGGGCAGCTCGCACCCCACCGGCACAGAGCGGCTGCGGGAGCTCTTAAACCTCCGACGGCTCCCTTGTGGCAGAGGAAGTTATCTAACAGAGTAACAAAGGGGTTGTTAATAACAAGAGAGCTGGGAGGTGGGAAATTAATTCCCAGAATAAACCGGATTATTGCTCTGTGTTTATTTCCAGGTCTTTGCCTCAGTCGCTGCATGGAGTTCATTCCTCCACAGCGCTACACAGAGCCCATTGCAAGGAATGTTAATGCCACAGATTAAATCCTAAATAAGAGATATTTACGTAAATATTTTGGCTTGCTGTAAAAAGGGAAGCAGGGAAGCCTTCACAAAAATCCAGCTTTTGACTCAGTCAGCAGCTCTTTCTGAAGTGAGCCCCAGGTTGAATACAAGGATTTTATTTTTTTCTGGCAGAAATTTAAGCCAAAGCACATCCTGATTGCCAGACAAGAAGGTACTTTTCCTTTCCTCGCTGTCAACCTTCTCACTCCTGCTGTTCCTCTTCCACAGGAGCATCTCTGTGGCTCTCCATGTGCAGGGAAGCAGGGATGAGCAGCCCCATCCAGGAGACTCAATGCCTGTGTCCCAGGGTCTGCTCCCAGGCTGGGAGGAAAGGCTCTGGGGGAAAAGCCTTCATTCATTTGCTGGTGCTTATGGGCATTTGGGAACTTTTTTGTTTGGTTTTTTGATTGTTTTTTATTTTTAAGCAAGGCCAGACTTTAATATGTAACTCAAAACTCTCTGTTTGACACAGACATTGCTGTTACCTTTTCTTTGAGCACTTTGGGTGTGCAGCAGAACACCCCACACTGAAGTAAATCTTTCCCTCATCCTCTTTGTCTCATTATGGGTTACAAGGTTTCGCAGGTGGCTGGTTACCCTTTAACAGCCCCAGCCCCCAGCATTGCTCAAACCGCCCGGATGCATCTGGGCAGTGCTGCCGCGCAGCAGGGCCGACTAACACAGTTTAACAGCAGAAACCCCAGCCCTGCCAAGTCCCTGCGGAAAATTCCTTGTGCCCAGGCAGTCAGCGCCCACCAGCCTCTGGGACTCTGCCTGAAACCTCTGTGAGATGTCCTTCAGGATTGGGCCATGCCCTCAGTACTCCAGGTACCTGGACAGGACCAGGACCAGGCCAGCCAGCCTCTGGGGCGCTGACAGCATGACTTGAACACAAATAGGGCAAAGTGGTGTTTATCTTGCTGCTGATCTGCTGAAGGCTGACTGTTGGGTTTGTTCTCCCAGGTGGCTTTTTGATCCCATACCTCATCATGCTGATTGCCGAGGGAATGCCCCTGCTGTACTTGGAGCTGGCTGTGGGGCAGCGCATGAGGCAGGGCAGCATCGGCGCCTGGAAAATAATAAGTCCCTACCTCTGTGGTGTTGGTATGTTCTCAGTTTCCATCTTTGTTTTCCAGCATGCAGGGAACCTGGGTGATTTTAGATTGGAGAGCTTTGTCTTTCAGAAAAAACCCAGGTGGGAGCTCAGGTTTTACTGGGTTTCATCAGGCTGAGCAAAGACAGACACCTCATGGCATGCATTTATCCTGTCCCTTGTTGGGCACTGGGGCTTGCTGTGTCGGGTCTGGATTCAGAGGTGTGAGTCCCCCTGCCCGCAGGCAGACTGCCAAAATCATGTTGTGAAGGCCAGTGCTAAACCCAGCCCTTGGGGCTGCCTACACTGAGTTTTGACCCAAAGAGCACCTTCCCAATAAGCTCAACATGAGTGATAAAATGGTGCCCTAATTTCCTACTGTTCCAGTCTACCATTTACCAATGTCCACTCTTGGCTACATTTTTATATTATTAAATTACCCTGAAAACCCAAGCTATCATTAATTTGCATAAGCACACTTGTTTTTTTAATGATACATTGAATAATTCATTCCTCATGGCCCAGAGTATCAAATCCAGGTCAGGATAGTCCTGGTGGGAGGAGGAGGCACTGACTGCAGTGTCAGGGACATGCCCTGTGCACATGGCTGTGCAGGGACAAAGCCTCTCCTGTGTCAGCCATGGTGGTGCTGCTCCCACATCCCACAGATGTTGTGGAGCCCTGGGAATTTTGGGGTTTTCTGCTGACCAAGTGTCTCCCTCCATACCCACAGGAGTTGCCAGTGTTGTCGTCTCCTTCTTCCTCTCCATGTACTACAATGTGATAAATGCCTGGGCCTTCTGGTACCTCTTCCACTCCTTCCAGGTGTGTGGGCTCCCAACAGCCCAGCTTGGCCCTGCTGTGGCTGTGGAGGGTCACAGTGGCTTTTCCTTGGTGCTGGATGTTGCATGGCAACTGGGAATAGGGAGGTGGAAGGGTGTCAAAAGCTTCAGAAACCCAGGGCTTTGCTGCAGGGAAAAGTTAGGCAGTGATGTGGTCCTCCGTGGTCCTCCCAGAGACATTGGCTGTTGTCTTCTCCTCACCATGGAATTCAGGTCAAGGCCAGGCTTGTGACACTTTGGTCACATGTGCCTTGGTGCCAGGGCGCCCTGCATCCTGGGATGGGCCTGTCTGATGTCAGGGGAGAGGTTGGTCCCATGGTAGAGGCTTGGAGAGTGTCACCTCCAGGGGAGAGGGTTAAAGAGGCTCAGTCCTTGGGGAGAGAATCAGTCTGGTCATCCCCAAGGAAGAGGGACAGAGCTGATCTGTCCTTGGGTAGGGGAGTTCAGAAAGGGTCATCCCCAGGGGGGAGGATCAGAAAGCATCAGTCCTTGGGGTGAGGGTCATTGCCAAGGGAGATTGTCAAAAGAGATCATCCCCAGGGGAGAGGGTCATCCCCAACCATGCAGAGAGAAGCAAGCCCGGGCAGAAACCTGTCCTTGCCATCATCATCCTCCCCATTCCCCACTGGCACCTCGGCTCTCCCTGCCATGCCCTCACTCATGGCCCTTCCTGCCAGGACCCACTGCCATGGGCCACCTGCCCCCTCAACAGCAACCGCACGGGCTACGAGGAGGAGTGTGAGAAGACTTCATCCACGCAGTACTTCTGGTACCGGCAGACCCTGAACATCTCCCCGTCGCTGGAGGCCAGCGGCAGCATCCAGTGGGAGCAAGCGCTGTGCCTGACGCTGGCCTGGCTCGTGGTTTACCTCTGCATCCTCCGCGGCACCGCCTCCACCGGCAAGGTGAGAGCGGGCACAGCCCTGCCGAGCCCGGGCGGGACGTGCGGGGCGCTGACGGGCAGTGGGGAATGGCTGCTGCTCCTCGGGGTCAGGTATCCCCCCGAGCACCGAGCTCTGCTGCCCTGTCAAGGTGCAGCTGAAGCAGGATCAATCACAACGCTGATACTGAAAAAGTAACCCGGGGAACTCCTTTAAGCACAGCAGCTCTCTCTCATGGGCAGTTGTCAGGCTGCTGGCCATGAGGAAAGCTGCCTGCCCCAGCAGAGACGTGTCAGGAGACGTCTATTCCTTGGTCTTTGCAAGAAAAACAAGACATTACTGGGCATTTTTTGCTTGCATTTATTCACAGCAGAAGTTATGAGGAAGTGGGGAGAAAAACCCCAATGTCCTGGCTGAGCCTGCACTAAGCAGCAAACTGAGGGCTGTAATCCCCAAATCGTCTTAGCCAAATACAGAAAGCCAAGAGACTGTAAACTAGGAATAACCTCTTAAACTTGCTGCAACTGATTCAATTAAATTTTGATTCAATTTGATTAAATTCAAGTTTTATTTTGACCTTTTATGAGCTCTGCTTGCCTTCCTTATAGAGCAAACATGATGATGACGATGATAACGATGATGTGATGATCACCTTTGCCTAATGAGTTTTTGATAGATGGTTGTGAACTGGTGTTATGCCACCAAATGATATGGAACTGAGTTTGCTGCAAATATTTTAGATTTTTGTTTGATTTCCAGTCTAAGAGAAGACACTTGGAATAGTAGCACAGGTCTTCAGGATTATTAAAAACTTGTTTCCCTAAAATGTAAATCTAAAGTTAGATTTGTCTGATAATGTTTTGTTAAAGATTAATATCAGGATAACAAACACATTAATGGAAATTATTTATGTAAAGTGAGACTGACATAGCAGATTAGCTTTGTCTTACATATTCTTTAGACCAAGGTCTTTACCCTCTTTCCCCAGGTCGTCTATGTGACAGCCTCTTTGCCATACTGTGTTCTCATCATATACCTCATCAGAGGTTTAACACTTCATGGAGCTGTGAATGGGCTTGTCTACATGTTCACACCAAAGGTACAGAAAAACTGTATTGAATTCTTCAGGAAATGTTATTGGTTACTGGGCACGGAAGTTTTAAAAGGTCTTGGTCCTTCTTTTTTTTATACTGAATTTTTGCTGCAGTAACATAGGTCTGGCAGCTGGGAACCTCAGCTGGGAATGGCTGGAGGCTGCCATGGTGCCCACAAGTTGCTTGCTTTTTCCTGCAGAAAAAGACCTTCCCGTTAGCAAACCTGTTGCTTCCAGTCAGAGCAGTAACCCTGCCCAAAACCACCCCTGACCTGTAATGAGTGCACAAAGGGCCCCATCCTTGCAGGCTGGAAGGGGCAGTGCTGGGCACTTGGTGGAACTTCATGGTTTTGCTCTCTCATCTGCCTTTGCAGCTGGAGCAGCTGTCGAACCCCAAGACCTGGATCAGCGCTGCCACGCAGATCTTCTTCTCGCTGGGCCTTGGCTTTGGCAGCCTCATCGCCTTTGCCAGCTACAACGAGCCCTCCAACAACTGCCAGAGACACGCCATTATCGTGTCCCTCATCAACAGCACCACCTCCATATTCGCCAGCATCGTCACCTTCTCCATCTACGGCTTCAAGGCCACCTTTAACTACGAGAGCTGTATCAACAAGTAAGAGCCCTCTGTTTCACTGGTTTTCACTGCATGCTGTTCTGGGGCAGCTGAAGGGGGAGGTAAATAAATAACAGCACGCAGCTCTGCCAGCACTGCCCCAAGACCAGAGCTGATACTGCTCTAATAAAGCTAAAGGAGCTATTCAAAGCGATGAAGCCTGAGATGAAAGGTCAGAAAGCTTTGCCTTTTGACACCTGGGTGCTGCTTCCAGGCACAGGCCTGGTCAAGAGGGTGAGTTTGCCTGGGCAAGTCATAGAGGAACTTTCCCCTGTGTTCTTGTCCTGGCCTGTGCTCCAGGGAGTGTGGGGGAAGCTGATAAATGCAGTGATGATCAGATCCCCTTTTTTAAGGCTCAGCCCTTAAGTTCCACAAGTTCATCCTCCTTGGCTGTGATGCTCTGCAAGTGCCCAGCAGCCTGCAGGATTGTGTCCTGTAGCTGCAAGCTTGCGTGCAGTCCCTGGCACAGGGCCCATGTCAGTTACACATTTACTCATATTTTTAGAGCTTTCAATCCATCTGTTGATCAGAGAGGAAACCAAGCTGCTAGTCCTTGCTTGTTGACAAAAGACTTTAAAGTTGGTGGGGTGTGGACGTGAGACCACAGGGCAAAGGGGAAGAGACACCAGGCAGCACTGGCCAGCTCCCAAGATACCTGCCTGGGACCAGCAGTGTGGGCACAGGAGCTGCTCCCTGCAAGGCACAAATGAGCACAAGGTTGCCAGTGCCCCGGCACTGTGCTGGAAGTGCTGCTCTCACCCAGGGACACTGAAGCCCTGGCACCAGCAAAACATTCCCCTGGGGCTGATGGAGAAAAGGGATGGGGCTCTGGGCCTGAAAGCCATTAAATTCCTGTAATCCTTCCCAGGGTGATCCTGCTGCTGCTGAATGCTTTTGACCTGGAGGAAGGCTCTTTAACAGCAGACAACCTCAATGAGATGAAAGATTACCTCATGGCCACCCACCCAGAGGAATATGCCCAATTAGCACCACAGATTAAAAACTGCAGCTTGGAAGCTGAGCTAGACACGGTGAGTTGCACCACTTTGTGGTGTCTCCTTTGCTCCCATTGAGCCCAGGAGCTGCCTGGCCAGGGCTGGGGATCATTTCTACACCTCAGGATGGGGCAGGGGCTCTTGGGTCATTAGCATCCAGTGTCCATGCAGTTGGGACAAACCAGTGAAGACCTCACCTGCCTTTGCTGTACAAAGCCACAGCTCAGGTGTACATGGTCACGGCACAGAGTCACTCTCTTTTGTCCTATGTCCTTTATTGAGCTGAGGAGCTGCCTGCAACTCAGTTTTCTCCCCTTGTCTCCGTCAGGCTGTCCAGGGGACGGGACTGGCATTTATAGTCTATTCAGAAGCGATCAAAAACATGGAGGTGCCCCAGCTGTACTCTGTGCTCTACTTCTTCATGCTGCTGATGCTGGGCATTGGCAGCATGCTGGGGAACACGGCTGCCATCCTCACACCGCTGACCGACAGCAGGGTCATCGCCTCCCGCTTCCCCAAGGAGGTGATCTCGGGTAAGCACCTGCCAGGCTGCTCACAGGCCACACAGGGAGCACCTCTGTGAGTGTGTGTGTGTGTGTGTGTGTGTGTGTGCACAAGCTGTGGTGTCCACTGCCATTGAGTGAAGTGCCACTCCACTCTCTGACCTCGGGTGGAGCAGGGAATAGCAAATACGCTGCTGGAAGGGTTTGCCTGCCCTTGTGAAATCCTGCCCATCCTGTGCAGGCCTTTCCCTTGGGAGCTCCCAAAGCAACAGGGCAGTCATGGGTGTGTATTTCCAGGCTTCCCGACACACCCCAGCTCCTTCAGACTCGTGTCTCCTGACTGGTGAAGCTCAAAGGGAGGATACAAATGGCAGCATAGTTGCAGCAAGCAGCTGTTCAGTCACATTGCCAGTATCCCAACTATGAACCACCTCAGCCATTGGTCAAAAGAAATAAGTGCTCCTTTCTGGGCATGGAAATCAGTTTTAAAAAACTTGTTTTCGCTGGACACCCAGCAACAACAGCAGATGCTGCATGCACGTGTGACATGGCTGTAGCTAATATTTGGCTGTCTTGGCCATGTCTGGATGATGTGCTGTGACTGTGCAGGTCTAAAGAGCAGCAGTTTAATAACAGTCACCCATGCTAAGGGGCAGGTCTTTTCCACAGGGAAAAGAAAATTCTTCTCCTCAGAGAGCTGCTCAGCAGAAATCCCACCAGCTTGTTAGTCACAACAAGCGTGACATTGTCCCTACACAAACTTCCAGGTGTAATGGCAGGATCCCTGTTTTTATCCACACAGGTGTTGTGTGTTTCGTGAATTGTATAATTGGCCTGATCTTCACCATGGAGGCTGGAAATTACTGGTTTGACATCTTCAACGACTACGCAGCCACCCTCTCGCTGCTGCTCATCGTGCTGGTGGAAACCATCGCTGTGTGTTACATCTATGGCATAAGGAGGTAAAGCTGGAGCCCTGCTTCCTTCATAGTGTCACAGCTGGGGAGCAGCCACAGGCCAGGAATAGAAATACTGCCTTGGGATGAACATTTTTTCCTGTGCTATAGGATCAGCAAGGGGATGGGGGTCTCCCCTGCCCTGCAGACCCCTTCTGGGGCCCTGGCTCAGGGCTGTGAGGGGCCAGGCTGGGCTGACAGGGCAGTACTAAGGAGTTGTACACACAGCTCCCTGCTCTTGTCTTCGGTCTCAGGAGCAACTTCTGCCAAAACTCTGCTCCTCCCATGACAGGAATTCAGCACGAGCACAAGAGTGCCAGTAAGTCTGGTTTCAAAGGTGGTCACCTTGCACATTGTTTGTCTCCCAAGTCAATCCTTGTGGGTAAAAGGAAGCTCTGGAATCAGGAGAAGTTTTGAACAGCAGAGGCATTTGAAAATAGCTGAAAGGAAAGGCTTCAGCATTTGCTTTGTTAGTCTGCCAGCACAGAGGGTGTCCAGGCACATATGTGGGTATTTCCTCCCTGATGAATTCAAAGCATTTGAGTAAGATCCAGGTGTCCTGTGAGATTTTAGGTACCATTCCCAGTGTCAGTACTTCCCCATAGACAGTCAGGTAACAGCACTGAGAACACTCAGCTACACAAACCCAGCTGTTTTCTCCACAGTACTACAGCATCATTCTTTCTCTCTGTCAGCTGACACCAGTAACAGCCCAAGCTTATGCTTCAGGCAGAACTTTCTTGTTGTATCTATTTCTAGCTACTCTCTGCAACTTGGGATTCTCTTGGAAGCCTCACTGTCTTTGTTGACTTCCCCCTCACTGTGATTATAGTGAGCCAGCTTTTCAGATAATTCTCTGCTCATTTGTGGTCAACTGTACAACCCTCCCTCATCTGGCATCCTCAATTCTGTAGGCAGCTTTTGAAGTAACTCAGAACAAGGTATTCATCAAGTATCTGTAGCCAGTCTCAAAAATACGTGTTCGGTTTTCTTCACAAAAATGTTTGGTTTTCTTTTGAACAGATTTGAGAAAGATCTTTACACCATGATTGGACACAAGCCAAACTGGTATTGGAAAATTATGTGGGCTTTTGTTAGTCCACTGCTTATTATAAGCCTATTTATTTTTTACCTCACCGACTACATCCTCACAGGAACATTGCAATACCAAGCATGGGATGCCACACAGGTAAGAGTTTTGGGTCTGGGCTTTTTTTCTGGTTTAGACCTTCCTTATTTCCTGCAAGCATACAAGCTTCTAAGCTTCTAACTACACTCTTCCACAAAATGGTGTTCTGAAAGCCAGTAGCTGGAGTCAGGGCCATCCCTTAATTTCGTGGAAAGGAAAACCAGGGAAAACTTGACTTAGTGATGATGCAGTGATTCTGTAGAATCAACTAATTTCCCTCTGTGATTCTTAATCGACCCTTCATAGAATTACATTTCATTCATGTTGAAGACCCAAAATCATCTTTAAAAATACACTTTAAAACCCCCTACTTTTTAAGCGTATTTACTTTGAACAAAATTAGTGGTACTTTATGAGAGCTGAGCTGCTGCTAGAATAGTTTTCCTAATTTCCATATACATTTTTCTTCATGGCCAGGACACTTTCTTAAGAATACTGGCCTGTGCATTTGTCACAGAGCAATTACTAATGGATAAGCAATCACTGGTTTTGTAACATTTTGTGGAAATGTTTCCATCATGCAGGAACAAAGCACATAATTGTTTTCATGTCATGGCCAATTTAGGACTCGTGGCAGGCCTGGCCTGTTGACTGGGTGTCAGCATGAGCCCACAGGCTCCAGGAGAGCAACAGAGCCCTGACAGAGGTCAGGGCCCAGCCACCTCATTAAGAAACACAAATCAAGCCAAAATCTGCTCTTTACCAAAGCTTGCAGAAGTTTACCCTGATCCTGTTGTTAGCAGCTCTGTTCTTGTCAGTTTTCAGTGTGTGTGGTTGGACAGAGAACACCAAGGGCAGCTGTGAGCTGCCACAGACTGCAAATGCTTCTCAGAGGTCCTGCTTAGGTCCATACCCACAGCTCTGCTCCTAGCCCGACTCTGGGACAGATCCCACAGATCCCACTCTGTTTTCTCCCTTGCAGGGCCAGCTGGTGACCAAGGATTACCCAGGCTATGCCCTAGCGGTGATCGGGCTGCTGGTGGCATCATCCACCATGTGCATCCCCCTGGGAGCACTAATGACTTTTGTAAGGAAGAGACTGAAGAGGGAACGAGTCTCAACTGTGGCATGAAAGCTGACAGCTGGATTTGGGAGGACCTTACCCCCATCACCAGTGACCGGGCACTTCTGGAAGACAGCAGCAACCATTATTTGTAGCAGCTACTTATAGAGTTGAGAATGGTGGGTGCTATATTGACCAAAAAGTGCTCTTGAGAAGTTCCACAATGGTTTGGGGAAAAAAAGCTCTTCTGTAACAAGATGAAGCTTTAAAGCGGCCTCTGTAAGAGGTGAGAAGGAGAAGAGCAGCTCACAAAATGCCAGCTAGCACAAATTAACCAGCACATCAGCCCATTACACGTTAGGTGATTCTTTTCCACTGTTGTAGCACTGCCGGTGTGGAAACATGACCAACCAAGCATGTTCCTGCACCAATTTACCAGCAAATGCCCCCAAACCATTCAAGACACTTAAGCATACTCATTGTTTGAAATGACATCTGTATTTCATAAACAGGTGAAACTGCTGAAGTCTGGCACTGAGAATGTGACAATTGCTTTGCTACATGGGGAATAATCAGCAGGATGGCACTGGGAGATAAATGTGGCCAATGTGGCTTCTTTTATACTTGTGTCCAGCAAAGCAGTGAATATATATATTTATATTTGCATATATCTATATATATGCACACATATGTGTGAGCTGCACAAGTTCTCCCACCTCCAGAAGTAAGCTTCCAATTCCAGCATGCAACTGTGCGCTGTGCTGTACTTTGTATTTTCTAGGGATGTACTCTAAGTACACTGGAAGATATCTGTGATAAAGCTGCTTTACGAGCCCCACCTAAACAACAGTATGCCATATAATTAGCTTTGACAAAGTTCATATCCAGGTATTCTTTAATCATCAATGTAACAATCCAGCAGTTCCATGGACCTGTTTAATTTCCCTGTGCAAATGTTTTATAAAGAAAGCAACATTGTTTAAATTGCAAGCTTCATGTAATAGAAAACATTAAAATTATATCTATGAACTTTAGAAAAGGTTGCTCTGAAGAACAGTATTAGAGACACAGTCATGGGACAGGGGTTCTTAATACAGCATCTTAACTATGGAACCATTAGAAGATGGCAAGTGCCTTAGAAAAGAGGGATTCATTTCAAACACTGTGAAAGCACAACACAAGTCTCTCGTTCTGGGGCAAAAAGCAAGAGGAATTGTACAGCCCCCAGGGATGGGCAAAATCTCGACAGTGACAACCAAGATCTGTATAGTCTGCAACAGCCCTAGAAAAAGAACACACCTGCCTCCCTCCCCAGGCTTTGCTAACAAAGGAAAGACACCTTTTCACATTTCTGTTTATTAAAAATGGATACCATAAACAACACCTGTACAAAATAAACCTGAAATTGCCTAGAATATGGTAATTGCCCAAAATTGCCCAGAAATTGCCCAGAATATGATGAGAAGTTATCGTCTTGGGCCTCCTCTTCCTCTTCCACGACCTCGGCCTCTGCCACGGCCTCTTCCACGGCCTCTTCCAGCAACTTGGCAGGCAAAAGAAAAAGAGAAAATAAAGTGAGACCAAGGAATCCTTTCTTTTTGATTAAAACATTCTGTATCGAGCATAATCACCACACTGCTTCCCTGTGATAAGACATTACATTAGGTATTAAGTCTGTTAATGCTCAGTAAGTTTCATGTAATATTTTCATCTTTTGTGTTAGTTCTTCCAGTATACAACATCCAGAGACTACTGTCTGTCCTTGGATTCACTGCAGAAAACAAGGACATAAAATAGTTGGCTGCTCCCAAATGACTGGGTAATCTGACAGGAAACCAGGATTCATTCTTTTTATATATATATACAGTCTAGTTTTTTTTAGAGAGAAATGCAAATTTTGACAAACTGTGAGATTCCCAAACCCATCTTGTCTCAGGCACCATGTGGAAGGTCAGCGTTTTGAAAGGATCCCAGCATCCACCAGCTCCTACTGGTCTCAGTGATGCCTCTGCCAATTGCAGGTGTGATTCTAAGGCAAAGGTCTTGACTGTGTGCTCCCAGTTTTAATTACTGCTATTTAATTGTAAAGGGAAGACAGAATCATAGGACAGTGCAGGCCACAAGCAACTCCTGAATATCATATGATCCATAAGGTGAGAACGTGCCTTTGCATCCCTGTCTCCCAAAGAAATGTGACCCACCAGGTTGCAAGGACACTCTGCAAACTTTAGATTATTGGTTCACTTCAAAGGTGTTTGTGAGTGCAGGGCTCACAAAGATGCTGAAAACTCTGCAGCAGTGGGTGGCTCTCTAAGAGACACCCACTGGCACCCACATTCAAGCAGCAGGCTGATTATTCTGGGATGCAGGTTAGAAATTCGGAAGAGACAGAAGGAGGAGAGACACAGGACAAATTTGACTTAAGCAAGGTGTCATTATATTGCTGGTAATACACTGACCCTGTAAAATCCATGGAAGCATCAGCCCCAGCTGGATGACAGCATCAGGAGGCAGCTGTGCTCACCAAGTGCCAGCACGCTTGGACACAAGGCACACGTGGCACACACAGCCCAGCCAGTATCCTGCCCTTTCCTCACCACTTGCTAAGGACAGAATCAAGGGTTTTACACTGCTGAAGCCCAAGGGCATTCATGGATTAAGGCAAAGCACAGCACAGCTTTGGTCTGAGAGCACTTCCATGCAGTGGGGATGCAGGGAGCATCAAATGGAGGTAACTGGAGCTATCAGGGCTGCTTCCCCAAAGCTGACACCAAGTAGGGATGTTCTCGTTCACATCACGACGTGAGGTTCAGGAAAAAGCAATCCAACCACACTCATTTCTCCGCGTGGTCAGATTGTTTTAATGAACTTGAGAGGAGCAAAGCCCCTCTGAGAGCTTTATCCTTATTGCCCACCAAGGCAGCAGCTGCAGCGCTCACACTCGGTGCTGCACAGCTGAGGTTCTCCACCAATGCAGAACACCCTGCACGCCCACATACTTCAACACTAATTACAGGAGAAATGGTACAACATGATTCTAGAGCACAATTAGCTTTCACTTACAGCTCACTGTTTTTAAAACACACAGATTAACTGGTGGGCAAAATATATACTGCTGCTGATTTCCTGGGGTTTACTGGAGACTCATCTTCAGTAGTGTGGATTAAACTTGAGTTATAGTCTATACTGTTAGGCTTCCAAAAAGAAAGATTTTTATTCAGCATCACTTTGAAAAAAAAAGTTCCAGGAAGAGCAGAAGAGCTGTGACTGGAACACTACTGGGAGCCAAAGCTGAAGATGCACTCACTGGAATACAGCCTTGATTCCCTCAGGTTCTCAAGTCTATCAAATTCACTGATACCATTTTTATCCCCCACCAAATTTCAGTGAACCATTCAACACCATCTGAGATAAGGTCCTGCACTTATTATCTGTGTGAAGCTCCCCATACAAACTGAGGAAACACAGACACCTGGGGAAGAGGAAGTAAATCTCTTTGGGTGCCAACTGTAAGACTCAGTTAGGTTAAGACTTACTCAAGCTGATAAACATTTACATTTTGAAAAACAGAAAAGCCATAACACAACTTCATGTGAATGAAGCTCTGCAGATGCCAAGGAGGTGGGCAAGGCAGTCTGAGCCAGTGCCATGTCAAACCCTTGGGGATGAAGGAATTCAGTGCCAAATGCAGACACCGACAGACTCCAATCAGACGCCTTCAGACACACAGTACTAAATTGCACACAAAGGCAGAACAAACACAGACTAGGAAAGCACAAACTCACCTGCTTCTCTTTTCTTGGATTTGACTTTTGGTTCAACATCCACTAGCAAAGTATCCAGAGGCAAACTGTCAGGCAGAATGAAGTAGCGGATGTTGTTCCCTCGAATACTCAGGGTCTCCAGCTGTACGGGCTCTCTGTTCTTCAGAGTCATTTTCACTGCTTTCAGGTGTGTGTTCATACTCACATCCACTCCTGAAACAACACAAGCCTCATTTCAGGGACAAGGTCTCTTGTTGCCTGCTTTTAAGTGCACACATGAAATGAGATTTATCCTGTTCATCAACACCTGCTTCTACCACTCATGAATTACTTCAGTCTGTCACAGAATGGAACTACATCTCTTTTCTCTCTTGAATTACCCAGTTACCATGAGAGGCCTTTAGCTCCTCATGGTTAGAGATCTTTATCCAGGTCCTGGCAATAGCTGTTTTGTAAATGGTTAAAATAACTCCTCTGAACAACAAATAAACTGCTGCTTAATACAGAAGGCTAATACTAATCTTTAGTCCTTTAAAAAGAAGAAAAACAACCCTTGGAGAAGAAAAAATAACACGGGCAAATTCCTTTTTCTGTAAATCTTAGGAAAATCCAACCACAAAAGCAACATTTACCTCCTGATAAAATACATTCAACACCAGAGTGAATTCTCTGTGAAAATTCAGAAAATATCCCACTGCAAGGAACAACCACTGTGGTTACAAACTCTGAGAACAGCCAGTACACAAGAATTGTATGGAATCAGTACTGTGTACACTATGCTGTGTTATGCACAATTCCAAACTGGAAAAAACACCTCAGCTGGATGCATGTACTGTGTAATAGCTGTGAGGAGCAATTAAAAAAAAAAAAAACAAACCCAAAGTTTTTATTTTGCATAGAGCTTTAGGTGGGATCTGATCTCCAGCTATGAAGATCAAAATGACAGTGATTTTATTTTTCTGTCTGTCCCCCTCCCTCTGGATTTTACACAGCTCCACCTGACCCAGTCCCTTGGCTGCTGTGAGGGGCATTACACAAAACCTGCCCCTTCATCCCTGCTCCTGCCCTGGAGCTGGGAGGAAGAGGACATTGTGCAATGTTTTTGCAGATTCTTACCAGAAAATGAGAGAAGCTTTGCTCAACAATTAAGCCTGAAAGAGCAGCGAGGTCAGGAGCCCAGCAGAGTGTTTGCTTCCCATCTGGCTGGGTTCAGCAGAGCGTGCTGCAATCGGGCACCGAGCTGGCTCCCTCAGCTCTTAATCAAAGCTGATGGACCTGGCTGCAAAATAATGCCAGTTTTGAACTCTGCCAAATCCCCACGGATTGCTGCTGGCCAAAACAGCACCTCAACAATCCTCTAGAATAAAACTCAAACTCAACAAGAGTTGTATCTTTTTTTTTTTTTTTTTTCCAAGAGTGCGGGGGCAGAAGAGCTTCTGAAAGCCACCTGGGGGTGAGTTTAGTAAGGGAGATGCAGCAGCTTCCTCGGCTCAGCCCTGAGGGTTTGCCTCATTAAACACAACACGCCCCACCCACATCTACCTGCTCTAAGTACAGCTCAAGGGAACACTCTCAGAGCAACGTCCCTCACTGAGGTTATTAAAGAAAACAAAATGGCTTGCACATGTTTTAATATGTGAGAACTACTTAACGAACCCTGCAGAATTCCCTGCAACTTTCAGCTCAGTGGTATAAAGAAGCACCTGGTAATCAGGAACCCCCAGGAAAGCACAGGACAGACCTCTGGCAGCAGAGGGGGAGCAGATTCTCTTGGCCAGGATTCCTCTTTGCCCTGTATCCCACACCCAGCTCTGCCGTTCTCAAACCCGCCTCTCACACAATCAAACATATGCAAATATGCATTTCCATCTAGACTTGCTTTAACAAAAACGTGCTCAACAGGAATAATTATTTTTTAGTCTACATGCAAAATTTAACCAATTTTAGCCCACATCAGCTGGAAAAGGCTGCCCAGAGAAGCTGTGGATACCCCATCCCTGGCAGTGTTCCAGGCCAGGCTGGATGGGCCTTTGAGCAACCTGGTCTACTGGAGGGTATCCCTGCACATGGCAGAGGGTTAGAAATGGATAATCTTTAATGTCCCTTCCAACCCAAACCATTCTGTGACTCTGTGACCGTGCTACTAAAATGACAAGAGACTACCGAGCAAGGTTTGGAAGAGTTTGCTTCCTTCCTCCCCCTGAGCCTGTCTGCAAAGCTGCAGCTGGGCTCAGAGGCTCCCAGTGCTGCAGCAGATTTACAGCTCCCAGCAGAACCTCTAAAACAAATCTCTGAGCATGGATGGACTCACCCACTACTGCACATCAAAGACAATCCGTGACCCACTGAAATTCCCAAGTATTTTCGTGGTTCCCTATGGAGAGCTGGCTGGTCACAGCTCCCGACTGTTCCCAGCAACCCCCGACAATTTCCAGACACTTTTGCAACACAAACACACCTCACGCTTGCACATAAAGCTATGAATTGAATTACAAAGCCCATCTCCGGCACTTCCCTGTGCCGGTCCCCGCAAGAGGGAGCACAGGACAAAAAACTCATTCAAGCCAGGACTGCCAATTGTCTGTCGAAAGGCAACCGGGAGTATTTTGCTGCATCCTCCCATCCTTCCGTACCTGTGATCGTTCCATGCACCTGCGTCCCATTCTTCAGCTCAATGGTCACAGTCTCATGGCTCAGCTTCATTAGAAACCTGGGAATTAAAAACGCATTTAAAAAAACCCCATCCCGTTCACTTCCACACAAAGCCGTACGTGTTGGACAAGCAGCACCCAGCAGTTCGGCATCCTGAGCTCCCTCGGACGGCGCTCACGGATTCTGCCGGGAATGTTCAGTGACACACTCCACGTCCTACCCAGCCACCGGGAGCTGGGACGCTTCAGTGACACTACTGCCGGATCCAGCATCTACTTCCAGGCCAAACGGCCATTATTGTACGGAGAAGGAACCATTTTAAAAGTCGTTACAATCGCGGGAAGGCAACGCCAGCCCACTCCGGGGGGTTTCCCTCCAAAAAGTGGGACGGGGGCTTTGCTGAGCGACCCGCGCAGGCCCCGGCTCGCAGCGGGGTCCCCGCCCGGTCCTGTCCAGCCCATCCCGGGCCGCCCCCGCTCCCGCCCGCGGTGAGGGGAGAGCGCGGGGCGGCCCTGAGGGCGCGGGCTCGCCCGGCGCTGCCGCTGCGGCCGGGCGCGGGCAATCCGCCTCCATCCATCCCCATCCGCGCCCACTCGCTCACCTGACGAGCTTCATGGCGGCGGGCGGGCGGCCCCGGGCGCGGAGCGGCGGCGGGCGGGGAGCCCCGGGCGAGCGGAGCCCCTGGCACGGTGGGGCGGAGGCACCTCTCGGTCAGGCCGCGCCGGGCCGCGCGCGCCAGGACGCTGCCAGCACAGCGCCCCCTAGCGGGCGGGCGGACCCTTAGCGAGCGCCGGCAGCGCCCGGTGCCGCCCGTGGGGGAGAGGGCGGGGAAAAGGTGAGAAGGTGGAAAAGAGGGATGGGGGAAAAAATGTGAATAGAAGGGAGGGGACTTGGTCTATAAAAGCCTGGCTGTTCGTAAGGTTTTACATCTACCAGCTCGCCTTCCTTAATTAAAAATAAATGCTAGAAAAAAGAAAAAAGTACTTTGTTTTAAACCTGCTTTGAGCTGTACAAATAGGAAAAAAATCCAAAGCCTAGAACCTGTAAAACACTAATTTATAGTAAAAAAAGTTACAGCTTCACGATCCAGAATAGAAAGAGTGTAATAACAAGAATTCTTGTAATAGCAAGAATCTTCTCTGTGCGTGTCAGTCTCTTCACCTAGCAAAGGTAAAAGGGAAAGGAGGAAGACACCTTGAATTTTCACCTATTGGTATGGTTAATAAGGGTGCCCTTGTGAGGAAAGAGGCAAAGAGCCATTGGCCCTGAGCAGAGGTGACACTGGAAATGCAGTACTGGAGCACTCCAGGCACAGGTGCTCCAGACAGAAACATGGCTGAGAGGAGCAGAACATCTCACAGTGCAGACTGAGACCAGGCTCTGCCTGAGATCAGCACAGTTTGAGTGATGATCCCTGCAACGAGCACACACAAAACTGAAGCAGCCTTCAGGTGTGAAACAGCTCCTAAGGAATGATTTGAGAACAGTCTGCTCCAAAGCACAAAAGGCACTGCAGACAGCACATCTAGAAAAGCTGAACATTTTATTGTCATTTAAGAGTAGTACACCATTTGTGATTTTAGAAATACAGACTCTTTGCAAAGCACTGAAACACAGGTGCCTTCCAACTTCTAAAACCTACATTATTCTAAGTCTTACAAACCTTTTATATTAGCAATTCAAGTTTGGTCTTTGCTGCAACAAGTTCTTCACCAAAGATGCAACAACTTAGTTCTAGACTGCAAGACAACTGAGCCAAGTTTCAAACTCCACCTGCCATTGAGCCACCAGAACCACTGCTTTCAAATATTGAGTCTATGATGTTCTTGTACTTTGTGCCCATGAGGGAGTTCACCTTTGAAAATTTTAAGTTAGGAGGATTTTCCAGTTAGCCACCAACTGGTATTTTTCCATTATAGCATCTAGATGCAAATGGATACCTTGCAAGTACTAGTGCTCATGAACAGGTTATGTTTACACAAAACCCAGAGAGGCCTCCAGAAACATTCAAGGTTAAAATGAACAGTTGCAAAAGAAAAAAAAAAAAAAAAAAAAATCTGTACATATTTTCAGTCATAAAATCATAACACAAGGTAACACTGGAGTATCAGTGTTTTGTGTTCTAGCTTCAATAGTGACACCTGTGCTAGCCCTAGTAGTATTCTACATGTTTGTCCCTTCCCCCCATTTAAATTTTATACTCGCAATCTGAATATACAGCTGTACTTACAGGAAATATTAAACAATGCACAGCGCCTTAAGCAAGTTCCATGTCTGGTTTTGAACAAACCATATAAAATAAGTGACAAAATAGTTTAAAATTGGTCCTTATTTTTATACAGCTTGGAAGCACTAAATTTAAAGACACACATTAACCAGCACAAATTAGTCAGCAGATTTTTTTTTCTTAAAAGATTGTGTTACAGTATCATGCATGAAAAGCAAGCTGCTGCTCCCAAGTAGAAATTCAGAGTTTAGACTTACTGCTTTCTTCTCAGGCTGTTACTCCTTTAATAAATTATTTCAATATAACCAAGGATAGAAGCAGCTGACTAGCAAAACAATATGAAGTTCATCTTTTATGTTGTGACCCATTCTTAAAGTAATGAAGTACTTTGGAACTTTAGCATAAGGAAGGTTCAATAAACACTGCAAAGGACTTTTACATTCTTTGATTTTTGTTTACATCTTCAGAAAGAAAATTCTACATTTTAACTCGCTAACTACTGGATTTTCATATGGAGACTGTAGCATTGAAACAGTGCAAGACATTTGCAACTTCGGGAACATCCAATTACACTGCCCTTTCACCCAAACAATGATTAGCAGAATATTGCATCAGTTCTAGATAAACAAGACAGGACATAAACCTCATTTTAGAATAGCATTAGGATTCAAAAATCTTTCATATTTAGTGAAAAGAATCCACACACTGATATGCACGAAGGACTCCTTAACACAGACTTTATCACAACGAACGTAATCCAGCTGTAAGTCTGGACCAGGACTTTTTATTGGTAAGAAGCCATATTTGTTCAGAGATCCCTAACAGATGTTCCATTAATAATGCTTCAACATTTGGGTATTTTGAGACACGAACAGCATCAAAGCTCTCCTGTCAAGGCCAAAAAACCAGCTGGAACAACCCAGGTGGAGCATGAGCTTAAGCAGTCCACTTAAGCTCCAAAAACATTCCAGACACCAAAAAGCTGGCTTTTGTCTTTGCATTACCCCAGAAAGAGTGGAGCCCTGTCCACTAATGCAATATTCCAAAGACCATTGCAACTAAGACTGTCAAGTCAGGTCTCAGTTGAAAGCTACCACCACCACAGGACACCGTTTCCTTACCCCTGACCCCCCCACTGCCAAGGAAGAATGTTCATAAGGGCATTTTTGGTGTGGAAAGCAGGTCAGTAGAGACTCCAAGTGTGGCTTGAAGAATCCTCAGTACCAAGCCGCTTTCCACACACACAAATTCAGTCCATCTTCTCCTTCTGGACCAGCTTGGGTGCATCTACAAAATCCTTGCCGTTGTAAAGGATGATAGCAAAAGTTCCAAAGCTGGCACTTCCCCAGAAAAGCACATAGGCCAGTGTCTCAGTCCATGTATCACCTGAGAAGAAGAGTCAGATAAACCTTTTAGCTCATTATCTCCAATTAGCAGACAGTTTTACTTTAGGACAAATGCAAATATTTCAAGCTCTCCCTCAGAGATTTGTTGTCAAATGAAACCAGAAGTCTTACACAAATCTTCTTCTGTTTCCTTACTTTGGAATATTTGTACTTGCCACGCAGTTCTTGGAATACATTGAATAGAGATCTATGGAAGTCAGCCAAGAACTCTACTGGCAACAGTGTTAGAAAATTCAAGGCAAAAGCAGAAGGCAAAAACCTTCACCACTCCCAACACAGATTTAGATTAAAGGGAAATCCATCAGAACCAGGTTTATGCCTGTATCTGACAGCTCTGAATTGTCTTTCTGCCCAAAATTAGATAGGTATTCCTCTGGGGCTTCATCCAGCCTACAATAAAGCTACAGGTGCATCTAAATTTGGAGATAATTAACTGTCCCTTAATTGATTTCTGCATGAGTTTTAATATTGTTTTCTATAGCATCTCCATTTTTTCCACACTAATGATACAGTGCTAAACCTCAATCTCCAGAGCCATATTCAAGCACCTTTTAGAATGACTGAGAAGCAATTCTACACTGAACAGTTACTGGTAACAATTTACACAAAATTCACAGAGAAATAAGCCAGTTTTATACAATTAAACTCAATAGTGACTTACCAGCCATTAGCAAACAAATAATGCACATGGAGAAAGCAACCACCATAATAATAGGCAACTGAGGAAAGAGAAACAGAATAATCACTTGATACAGAAGTACATATATTCCTTCCTTTCTTTTAAGATGGATGGTACTGTTAAGCTATTTACTTGCTTTGCTTCTCAATTCACCTGCATTCAGGTACAAATAAATGTTTGGATAGTTCCAGAATCTGGAAGACTCTATTTAATAATTATGTTTAGCATTGAAATACACTTCCTGTGCATTAAAAGAGAGGTTGAGGCGTATGCTTTGTTTAAAAAACAGATAAATACACCAGTTAAACCCATTATGTTCCCAAATCCCATTTCAAAACAGGAAGGGAAAGGTGAAAAAAGTGAAAAGAATGAGGGATTTGTGTTACAATCTATGCTCCTGCATGAAGTGTGAGAAAAGAAGTCCACAAGATTCTTCTGCAGAAGACAACAGTCATTGATAGTGACTAGTAGAATATTCCCCCTTCCACCTGGTGAAGCGTATTTGAAAAAAAGCAAGCAGCAGATTTTCCAATACCTCAAGGACACTCCATTTTCTGTCAAGGGAACAGTCTGGGTTTAATCCTATAAGCAGGTGTCACAGAAACATTACCAGATGACAGGGATGCTTCATGACTAACAGACAAGTCCTACTCAGGCATAATGAAGCCAGTGACTGAATTGTTGTGTTTCTCTTACTACAAATAAAGTCTCCATACTCACAGCTAAGAACTTCCAATCCTTCTTGACATGTAAAGGACTAGCAGGTTCTACTTCATCCACTGAATAATTTCCAAGAAAAAGATCAATTGCATCCTGGAAGAGAAAGGGAGGGCAAGAGTTAGAATGCACAACAATGTTTATCAAATACAATTCCCCATGGTTAAAAGCTTTACTTACTTGTCTAAATCCATCAGAAAAGTTGTTTTTGTAGTAACGTATTAATGAGTTCCAGCCATCCATTATTAAGCCCCACTGAGTTCTCTTCCCAGTTCTGCAAAGAGAAATTGTGAACAATATGTAATATATGTATGCATTGAGGACTATAATTTCAGATTTACATTCTATCACTATCCAGATGTGTACTACATTAAATGAACACCTGCACAGGAATACATTTATCTAGTGCTGCCTCTGCATTACTACCACGCATACTTGTAACAAAATTGTAAAATAAAATTACACTTCTTTCCATCAGACAACATAAATGTGCATCTTCATGGCACACTGCCTTGGTTTTCATTTCCAAATAGCCTTTACTTTCATATAAACACAGCATGGAATCTGGAGATTTTAGTCTGACTTTTTACCAACTGAACCATTGCAAAAAACTCATTTATAGCCTCAGCCCCAGACTAATAATCTTCTCAGATATGAGGGCTTGAAGGAAATCCCAAACATGCTTAAAAACCCAGAAGGCCCTTACAAGAAATGCTGACTTGCCTTGTGTAATCGGTCTTTAAGGCACCAGTTCCAGCATATTGTTTGGCACAAGCATTAGCATTATCAGCCCATGCTGTGAATAGGAAAATGATAAGAAATATTAAGGAAGTTATATACTCTCTGCAGAGAAAAAGTCATTGTTTGAACTCTATAAACAGCCTACCATTTTTGTAGATTTTCTCAAAGTCTGCCTGCTCTTCAATTCTCTGTCCCACATGCAGAACACCAAGTCTCTGGAATAAAAAGCACATTGAGGCTTGCTAGGAGTTTGAAAGAAAAATTAGGATTTGCTTTCAAAAAAGGCTGTATTTCTCAAACTTGAGTCTAGTCAATGCAGCTCAGGCAAGTAGTACAATAACTCCACTATGCAAGCTCTTACCGGAGCATTCAAATGACATTTCCATTCCAAATGAAAAGCCTCTCTCCTCTTCCAGCTTGTCAAAGAAGAGTAAAGCATTTACCTGCAGCTGGGCCTGCAGAGACCTGCGTGCCAACAAGCTCTGGATGACGTTAGTCCGATCCAGGCAGTCCATGCAGTTACTGCGGAACGTTCCTTCCTGCTGAGTCACAGTTTTACCCTCCGAGTCAACTAGAAAGTAACTAACACACACAACATACATATTTAGAGATAACAGTCCATATAAACCACATGGTTTCACGTGTAAATATCCTAACAACCCAACCACAACTGTCCTGAGCATTTGATGAGTGCTCAGCCATGTCTTCAAACTTTGATGTCTCCCTGAATTCCTGCCATGCTGAAAAACAGCACCAATGGATGAACATTTAGCAATCTCAGGGCAGTATTCACTCCTACCATTCAGAAAGTCAATCAGCAATATTGAGTTATATGCTACTGGGAAGAGCAACTTCTGGTGCAAAAATCAGGGACTTGTGGGGTTTTTTTTCCAGTTATTTTAGTGTCCCAGCTCCACAGATATGAAAATCATTAGCAGAGCTAAGCAGCAGAAGTAACCAGATTTGTTGGTAAGTGGTCACCAGTTCAACCCAGTCACCAATGCATAAAAAGCTGTCAGGCACATTTCTTCCAGGAAGGTACTCAGATTTTTTAAGGGTGCTTGCAAAATATGGAAGAATCTGCTACTGTCACATGCTATTCTCTCCATTATATGAACATGGGGGGGAACCAGATATTCCACCTTGCATATGCTAATTATTACCTTCATCTTTTAAATCCACTAAACCAGGTTTTTCCAGCAGTTGATGGCAAACAGCTCATTTTAAATACTGAATTGCAGACATGCATTACAACAAAACAAATATTCCAATCTACTTATCAGTTGGATGTGTGAACGGCACAGAAATATGCCTGTCCTGCCACAGCACAAAACTTCCAGTTTTCTACAGTTTTACAGATTATAATCCATAGATTAAGTTACTCCAAATGTAATTATGAACTCTGGATTAGCATATAATCCACTCTTACTGTAGAGCATTTTTATCAAGAGCCTCAGCATTTTTATCAGGAGCCTTAGAAACACATGAATTTACTTTGATTAACCTTGTTTTTTCTTCTTAAGCGCAATTTTCATCGCTCTTGAGCTAGTTTTGTTACACCATGTTTTACATTGTTGAAGACTACAGCGACAATAATACTTGTGAAGTCTTCCTTTTCCCCCCAGGTTCTGGCTACAACAGATATTAGGATAAGATAGTTTTTTATTATCCTATTTAACTAGAAATGTCTGTTCTTAAATGCTGCATCTCCTATAGCTGCTCTAAAAAATTAAAAAACTAACAAAGAACACCTCCACAAACCCAGCTCTCCTTTCTGACAGATCTTCCACAACTGGATTTAGCCCGCAGAAAATAAGAGTTGTTTACCTCCCTAGGGGTTGCAAAACTATTTTCTGTGACGATTAAAACTCAGACTTTTCTGTTCCTATTTAAGCAACAGTCGTTACAAATGAAATAAAACAAGTTAGAGCCAGCCTTGAGAATGAGTCTTCAATTTCATATCTTGTTTTAGAGATGGCTTTTTTTAAGTTTTCATTTCAAGGAAATCTGGTTATTTTCTATGCCTCCAGTGGCAGCTGACAGTAAACAAGTTAAAGGATTCAGTATTAATTCTAAGAATAAAGGATCCTTGCTATATAAGAAAAAACTGCAATCTTATTTCTCCTTATTTGAGGTGCTCAAAGTCAATTTATTCATTAGGTCTTTATGAGTTTTTAAGGCCTGTTTTTTTTGTGGTAGACAGAGAATATTAACTATAAGCTGATTAATTTATATCATTCCTGTAGCCATCACTCCAGGCAAGAGACTTCGTTAACAAGACTCTTGTTCTAGTCCACACCTTACCTCATTTTATTTTGTCAGGACAGAGTATACCACTGCTAGTTTTCTAATGTTTTAGCTAATCTACTTTGTACTTTAGTCATAAGGCTTCAAGAACAGGAAGGAAGCACTCAGAAAAGCAGAACAAACGAAACTATTTCCCTAGCAATCTACAGGTCTACAAGTAGCTATGACCAAAAATCTACTTGTGGGACTAAAGATTTAAATTGATTTGGACATTTTCTGTATTTTGATATAGAAAATAAGAATGTGTTTGCCTGTGGGTTAGTTATATTAGCAAGGGGTAACAACCAATGCCAATGCAAGGTTTGGAGCCACAACAATTTGTGTTAGAGAAAACACTTTTACAAATGCCTGTGGAAGGAACACCCAGTGTTTTACACTACAAGGCAGAACAGTTTGCTGTCAATACGACCCAGAATTACTATGGATGAAAACAAATATAACCTAAAGAGTCTTGCTTTTAAATAGCTCCAGTTGTATGCACATTCATTTCTTTGTCCAACTCTCCACCCAACCTTACAAAGGCAGCTCTTGTCACAACTCAGGGTTGCTGCAATTCTCAGACCCACTTTATGGAGAGGCAACGTGGGCTCTTCATCCAATCCCCAACCTTGTGTCTAACCTTGCACATGGTGTCAGCAGAGACATGGACACACTAATGCACACAGATGCATCTTCTTCACAGATGGCTACAGAAGGTCTGTATTACTGTGCCTTAATGCAAGACAATAGAAACTCTGAGAAGTTGTCTCATTTTAACAGCACAGAGGTGAAAGAACTGCAGAGCCTTACCTGAACTCATCTTGCTGGTCTGCCAGTTGATCCATCAAAATCTGAAGCCGATCCCACCTCATCCGACTGCACTCTTTATGGAAGTCAAACGCCACGTATCTGTTCAAGAGAGAAGCACTTTTTCAGATTATGTATGTACTGCAGTGAAGGTTACAGAAAATTCTACAGTAAGAGGCTGATCTATAAAACAGGTAGTGACAGAGGACTTGTTTTTCTTCAGAGATGACAGAGCACTGGCAAAATCTGCAGTTGTGCTGAAAGTCATCTTCCTGATGCTGCACCCTTAGTGTGAATGTTGACACCATTAAAAATTCTTTGCAAAATGCCATTAGTCTGGGGAAGCACACATTGTGTTCCAAGTTCTGTGTATGTTCCATTCAATGTTCTGGCTAATATTTGTCCTCCAGAAAGTACAGAAGGGATACAAATCTTAATGTCTTTTTTTTCCCCCACCATGATTCTTTTGTTTTCTGTTCACTTTGAAGCTACTGACTTGGAACAAAATTTTAACAGCTGATTTCTGGCAAGAAGTACTCTAAATGAGTGGTACTTGATTAATTAAACATTTATGTGTATATGTTTGCTATGAATAACAGGGCATTACACTCCTCCCCTCAAGCATTCATAACCCAAAAGTTATTTGACAAGATTTCAAGACTATGCATGAAGAAAGATGAACACTGAAACAAATAACTGAAGTCTCTGGCAGGTCAACACCATCAAAAACAATTAACCAAGAAAGTGGATTTTGATAGCAGTAGTAAAATAGGGCTGCCAAACACCACTTTTGAACATACACAGTACATTACCAAAATGCACCTTCACATAATTTCACATCTTGGTTTAAACCAGATGACTTTATAGCAAATATGCACAGAATAAAAAAGCCATGGCACAGTAATTTCAAGGATAAGGTAGAGGGGCAAATAGCTGTGTGAGATGGACACAAGCTCTCCCTCCAGAAATTAACAAAAGCAAGTACAGACAGGTTGTAAAATTGTGTACTGCACTCTGTATCCCACAAAGAGATGGAATTTCTCATAATCCAACTGGATTCTCCACTCTTGGCCCATTGTTACACTGAGCTCCAGGCATTTAAATTGCTTGTTCCCCTTCTGTTCCATCCAGTTTTGCTAACACTCAGCACTCCCTCACTAAGTTAGCAATGTAACCAAGCCCTTTTGCCAGAAGCTAGTTCTACAGGGCATGATTTTCTTTTTCCCAAAATGCAGACGATCTCCATTGCATACTATGGCTCCAATACTGGAATTACCATTGCCTCTTAATTTCCTTCCTTATTCTGCCTGTGTCCTCTCTTAGCAAGTTACTTCATAAATATAAAATGCAAACAAATCACAGAACTGGTAAAGGCCCCTGAAGAGCTGACCCCTCTGTGAGTCTCAGAGGGAATGCTTAACTTGTAACACAAAATGTGTCACTTCATGTCACATGTACCTGACCATTCCATTTGCCATGCTGTTCACCATTTTTGAAAAGGTTTGCTCAAGAGGCTTCTCTGAGCCTTTTTGGTTAACCTGGGAAAAGTGAAAACAAAGACAGAATTACTCAGAAGCCTGCTTAAAAGAACAACAACTTTTTCAGGAAGAACAAGTGAAAGCATACCAAGTTGACAATCATTTGCTTTCCATAGCTAATTATTTGTGAGTCAAAATGTCTTTGGAAGCCATCCATCTAGAAGAGAAAGGAAATGGGTTGACAGATGTACACTACTATTAAGATCTGTGCTTTACAAGGAATCACCATTATAATATTTTTGATGATTCTTATAACTGTTTGATGTTCTCTATTGTGCCAAAGCATTCCCACTTTCCTCCTCCCAGTCCACTCAGTTCTCCTCATTAAACATGCTACAGATAAAGAGTATTGTACAGATACTAAAACTGCTGCAAACTGGATCCAAAGAGAAACTACTCCCATTGATGCCTGCATTTTTTTCAGCCTTTTAATTCATTATAAGAAGTACAAGGTTTCTTGCTATTACTTTTAAAAAATAATGCTCAATCCAGTATTGCTGATTTTTATTCTTCTGATTACAGTTTGCAACCCTATCACACAAACATGAGCCCAGTAACATGTTAAAACCCCAAGACAAAAACACTCACATACATGGTTTACTGACTTGCTGATCTGTGGCTTTGGTTTATACTTGAGGTTTGGTCTTTGAGACCAGAAAAAAGGAATAGATCCACGGGTCTGCAAAAGAATGGTAATGGTTTTAAACAGCAGAATTTACAAAACGCACTTAACATTTAAAAATAAAGCAGACAGGTTTATTTTGTTAAACTAATTCAGTCTGTTTGTTTAGTTTTATTTGCATATCTTATATGCAATCTATATTTAAAAGCACAGACAGAGCTATCTATCTACGTATCTATGTTTCTTACAGTGGCTTTACCTGAACAAACGATGCTTTGCTCCCCTTGTAATGCACAATTTGTTCTGTCTCAACAAAGTTAGCAGCGTGCCCTTCTGAATCAATACCTGTGAAGGAAAAAGACCATGTTAGCCGGCTCAGCCTGCCTGCAAAACAGTGACAGCACATCAGCAAAAAGCTTCCTGCCCTTCCAAGCCCTCACAGGAAGCACAGAGCTGCCTGACAACATAAAATTAAACACAACCTTGGTAAAAGTTTAATATGATCTGTACCAAATTTAAGCAGAACTGTGCTTCTTTAAGTTAACACATTAACACATTTTGGTATTTCTAGCACTACAGATTATCATTTAATATGAAAAAAAATACCAGTGCTCTTAGACCAAAATATTCACAATTCTGTTACAATGGTACTGCAGAAACAGACAAATTTCTTCAAAAGCATGTATGTTTGGACTAAGAACAGAAAAAGTAAATTAAATTCATTGCCCTGTTTGCTTTTTAACTTGAAACAATTAGAGAACACCACTCAGGGCTCCCCTGCCAGCACCAGTGATGCTCTTATCAGGATTTACCTCTAGACCAAAAGGGCTATTACACACTTGCATTTAGCATCAATGAAGATAGCCATCTGCTAAAAATCACTACAAAACTTTTGCAGTTATGTCTTAAAGATACGAAGAAGAGTAAGTTTTAATAAATACCAAAAATGCTTCAGTTCTTAATATTTTCTTTGGAGGAAGAATCAAAACAAACTAAACAATGGGTTTTTTGCATGCCATTATCCAGCAATTACTCTTAAAGGTAACTCACATGCGCAGATGGAACACATAAATCAGTTTTTTCTTTTACCTCTTACATAGTAGCGTACACCAGCCCTGAAACAGCTTCTTCTGGAAATAAGCAGCCAGTCAAAACACTTGCCATTAACAGAACAAGAGTGCATAGTGATAACTGATAAACAACACTCAGGAAAAACCCCAATGTTTCATTAGGATATTTTTACACATCAACAGGTAGGAAACTTTAAGGAATCAAGAGAACTACATTCAAATAAATCTGTAAACATTTGTCACCCCAACAACAGTTGAACACTTAACTGGAGAGACAGTAACAATATTAGGATCAATATGCACATTGCAAAACAACACTCTATGGTGATGTCACTGATGAACAATCATTAAAACTGCTGTAATTTTGAGAAAATGTGATTCTAAAGAAGTTTATTCAGGGTCTTATGGTCCTAATTAAAAATCAGGAATCCATCTAATCCATAATTTCATTAGACTACCTTAATAGTTTCTTGCCCCTATTGTTTTAAAAATTAACAACTACTTCAAAAATACCTCTTCTAATTTTTTTCTAGGCTTTTAGAAGAGTAAATATCTTGGGGTATACATTTTGCACCTGTAAGTGCAACATACATCACATCTACAAATGCCAGAACTAGCAGTAAAATAGACTGGCTTTCTAATCTGTGTGAAGAAAAAGAGAATGAACACACATCAAGACTCCAGTCTGAACTTCTCACACAAGAATGGTTTCCTGTAGCCCGGGCTACATACCCAAAGTGCCAAATGCACCTGGGACTAACCAACAAACAGGGGCAATGACAATTAGTTTCAGCTTTACTCTTGGTTTCATGCTACTTACAGTGGCACTTATTTGGGACTGCAGTAAGCTATCAAGTCTAATAGAGACCAGCACTCATGAAAAATTTCTCCAGGTAGATGCACCAGTTTGCATGTTTTGCCCCTAAAAACTGAAACCTATTCACTTTAAAGCAAGTAAAAGATCAAAATAGTCAATATTTAAATTAGTCTACTGCAGTCTTCTCTTTGAGGAGTCTAGATACTTTGTCTCAAGTGAAATTTAGGTTCTGTATCTATTATTCAAATGGGACATAAAGCAGCTGTGTCACACATGAGCGCCTCAGCTCTGTTAAAGAACACACTGATTTCACACATGAGTCATCTTGATTTCTGTTTGTATTTATGCCAATACTGTTTGTAAACAACCCCCCAAAATATAATACAAATTGTCCCCATCCAGAATGTTCTCTCAATTCATAAATTAAGGCTGAAAAATACCCATTCCTCTGTTTCCCTTTCCCTGGAAAATTACTGCCAGGTCCTCTAGCCTTTAATTCAACATTTGCACAGCCAAAGTATTCTGCAAGAAAGATTACCTCTAACATTAGCTGCTTAGCAATTGTCAGCCTATTTTCTGTTGGCAATCTGTGCTCATTTAAAATGACAACTTGCTATTAGCAACTTCCTAGTATACAGATAAGGACAAGACAGAATTTACTGTTCTTTAGTAGGGCTAAAGAACTTTAGTACTGTTCTTTGGTTTGGAGCAGCAAGGTAAATACTAAATGTAGCTCAGGGCTTCAGGTGATTAAAATCTCAACTATCCAAGTCCATTATTTCTCATCACTGCAAGACTAGAAGCCTAGCACACGTAGTTGAAAAAATATATTTGGGTTCATATGGGGAAATAAAAAAAGCAACTTTGATATTATTGAACTATCTGCTAGTGGCACTCTAACAATTCTGCTGTGGGTTTTTCCTAGCATTTTTACTGCTAGAAATCCCATTTCTTCCAATTCCTGAGTTGTCTAAGGTTTTGCTGTAATTCTATTTTAAACAAATATTCCTTATGCTAATTTTTATACAGTGAAAAAACAGGCTTGAGGAAGGTGTTAATTGCAGTCTGTCAGTTGTTAATTGCAATTTACCCAGAACCAGCAGGATAAGGATTAGGGTGTTTCAATGTCTCCCTTTTGCTATCTTTCCTTTGTCTCTCTGCCTACTCCCACAACATTTTCCATTAAATGAAGTCACAGGAAAGTACTGGAGATCTTCCAGCTGCTGACAGTCCTATCAGATCAACTGATTCCATCTGGAAACTATTCCCTGCACACACCTGAAGGGCCTTTGCAATGGATGAACAAAGCAGAACCTGGCATGAGTCGCTCCGTCCAGTCTTGCCAGTCTTTTTCATACTGTCAGTCCAGGAACAACTACCTGGGACTTACTGCTTATACACACTGCCTCCAGAAAGCATTCAGCTTCCTAGCAGCATTGATCCCTTCTCAAAAATAAACTCATGACTGCTTTGCTAAAAAGGCTGTTTCCCAAAGTGTTGGTGCAGAAAAAGCAGCTGCCCAGGAAAAGCATCCCAGGAGCCTTCAGCAGAATTTTTCCTTTTAGTCATCAACATCCATAAGCACTCCTTCAAGTCAAAACTGTTCTCCCTTATTTTGTATCTAAATTAAATGCATCCTTATAGCAAGATAAAAAAGTACTAAAGCTGATGGGAGAGCATCTGCCATATTAATCTTAACCTTCCTATTGACCGTTATGCAAACCAAGACTGTAAAATCAAATATATTAAACCCATACAGCAGAATATTCCAGGGAGTTAACACACGAATAGACTACCAAACAATATGTAACACCCATATATGAGCAAACTATAACTTATTTGTGACAATGTGCTCTATGTTATAATTGCCAGTGTAACAATAGAACAGCCTCACAGCAGCCATTTTGTTACTGGACCACCCATTTCCAGTACACAGTTTTACAGAACAAAAGGATACATCCATGCATCACTGGTGTAGCAAACCTATGGATCTGAAAAACACAAATACATGTGAAAAATATTAAACACTAGTAGCCAAAAAAGGTAAGTGAGTGATTATGCTTTGCCTAAGGATTTTGTGGTAATTTCATATACTTTATATAATTTAATTTTTGTTTAGGGTGAAACATTCCTTTCTGAGAAAAGAAGTTCAGGGAAAGCAGAAACATATGCAATCCTTATCAGCAGGAAGAAAAAAGTAAAAGTGTAATCCTAATTAAGCAGCCTGGACAAAAAGCAAGCTGCTTTGTCCTCCCTATACACGGCATTTATTCTCTTACAAACATACCAGATATAAAGCAATACTTGCTGAAAATTCTTTGACATGGTGTGTTTGCTTTATCTCCACAGAAGGACATTTGCAGAGACAGTAGTTACAGAAGCCTTCAGTAAGACTTATTTTTATGTGATAAATGCTCGAAATGCTTGTTCCAGGGTTTTTCCTATCTTGCCATTCCATCTTCCAAGAAAACTTCAAAGTTCAATACTAGAAGTCAGAAATTACACACTTAACATTACCTAAAACTGTTCCTGCATCAAGTCACCTTCAACCGTAATCAACGTGAGGGGAAGCGTGGCCTAAAAATACCAGTTATCTCTCTTTTCAGCTTCTGTGCTTTGCCCCCTAGGTCTGTTTTCACTAGCCAGCCACACTTGATTTTCCTTTGCTGCTCCCACCACAGCTTCTCTCTCATTTCCCAAGCTTTATTTGCATAGTACTATGCAAACTTTAGACCCAGTAATATGCCCCTGGAATATGTACAACAGCCCTTCTCTAATTGCTATCTTCACATTCCAGAAGCAGGGCACAATCCAGCCTTTTGGAACAGTGCTGTCTAATGTACCAGCACATCTCCACAGGTTACCGAGGCAGAAATAGAAGCCGTGCGTCACTTGCTTTGATAAATGCAAAGCACTGGTGGAGAGAGGAGGCTGCTGGAGTGCAGGCAATCCAAGGAGTTTAACAGACAGAGGAGGTCTCTGGCAGGAAGGAGCTTAGACAGTCTGGCCATTAAGGTGCCACAGCTGTGGCTCATGGTCATGCACTTGTATTTGCTGGACTAAGTGAATTCAAGGGTTACACTTCATTTGAAATAAACTGGAAGAATCTAAATTGTCAGTCTTACTCTCAATTACCAGCTTTATGATCTGTTCACTAGCAAAACGGAATTTAAACTGCATTCATAGAGAATGATGTGAGACAGTCTTAGGAAAAAAGTGATGAACTGGACCTTGCCTATACCCAAAGATAAATAAGTAGCTAAACTTCAAAAACTTGAAAAGCATACACTGTGCAGTGTAACTTCCCCTTTGGTTTACAGGAGCAGCTATCTTCACAGCACAGTATTTTCAAATACTGACACTTCCAAAAAAGTAGCTTTCTAGAAGTACTACTGAGGGCATTAATAAAGTTGGAAGCTTGAAAGCAGAAGACTCGCTGTGCTAAACTAGACAATGATTAGCCATGTTATACTAGATTCTGGCTGTCTGAAAGAGACAGAATCACAAAAAGATGTTGCATACCTATAGCAAAAGTATATTTGTTCCCTATTAACAGAATCATTACTAAGTGTTTACCTCTGGTTGAGCAATAAATTCTCTTAGAAGGTGTCCATTCCATACAAACCGTGGATCTGCCTGCAGCAAAAAAAAAAAGCCAAGATGCTTTTAGAGACTGTAAGTTCTGTTTAATTCAACATAAAGGCAGTATCATAGCATCCACAGCATCATGTAAATTTACGTGAACGGGTACAAATGGAGATGACGTTCCCTTCTTTCATCAGTAGCCTTCATATCCTCAACTAGAAATCTAAATAAAGATTGGAGAGAGCTATTCTTTTAGCTACTCTTAAGGGTGTTGCATGACACTTCTAAACCACTGACAACTGAGCTGCAGAACATAATGCATTGGTGCCCTACACCATGGTTGTTTCCTTCTTCCAGTACTGTTATAAAAAACAAACACAAATATCAAACAAAAACACCCACACTCCAAACACAAACCAGACTTCTCTTGCAGAGGAAAACTGGAGATGTTCAAAATTGCCATTGTCCTTTTGATAAGCCATTATACTGCAGTCATGGGCATATGAAATTACACTGCAATTAACCATATGATATCTGAATTTACTTGTAACTGATGTTTTTTACTGTACTTTGCCTTTTAAACAACCTTCTGAAGTAACACAATTTTAAGGCAAACCAATCCTTTTGTCCTTGCTCTCCCTGGCAAGAGCACTGCCCGAGCAGCCTTTGATCATGCAAAACAATCCCCAAATGTAAGTAGTTTTTCCAATATTAAAAAACCAAACCAAACCAAAACCCCATCAATACATACACAAGAAAATTTCAAGTTCAAATTGCATTTGGCTGCTTTCTTTAAGACAAAAACAGCATACTAAATTCACGCTTCACACAAAGAATTGGAATACTTTAGAAAGAATACAACATCCCAAGACTGACAGCCATAAAACCTGCAGGTCTATCCCAAGTTACCCTGGAAAAGAATATGAACACAAGTACAACTTATTCCACTTTGGATTCCTCCCCCCCGCTCAAAGGAATTACTTGCTTTCTCTCAATTGCCCAAAATACTTAGCTCCTTCTTATAATTAGAAATGTTCAATATGAGAGGCAAAATTTAATTTCTTTTGGATTTTTCAAAATCAGTTTAAAGTACACTTTAGGAAGTACTTCCAACTGCTGATCTGGAAGTGTGACAGGAGATCAGAACAGATCCCTAGAACGTTGTGCTGCTCACAAGTTACGAGACTTGTGTGGACCAGTGTGCTCAGACACAACCCCTAACAGCTTGGATAAAACACCAGCATCATTTAAACATCATCTGCATCAAACTGACTGACAATTTGCAAGACACAGACACGAAGCAAACTCAAATGCTTACCCTCTCTAGAAGGCTCATTTCCTGGAACTCTGGACTTGTGTTGGCCAGCCGCTGCAGGGTGTGTGTTAGGTCGTAGGTTGTTGAGAAGTAAAACCCGTCCACGCTCAAGACATGGTTAAGCATTGATAAAAATACTTTATTGTCCTGCAACTGTTGAGATGAGGAAAGAACAAAAGAGCTGTCAAATACTGCTATCAAAATATTTTACTCTTGTAAGCTACCACTACTTTTTGAAGTGATGAGATGAATTTTGCTAGTGCTCTAGCAATACATGACATCATCCAGAGATTACCACACAAGAAGGAAAGCATGACAGTGCAATTCTGATACCAGCTCACTGGTAACTTGCAGCTAGCACACTGCAACCAAATTCTGCAACAACAGTAGAGAGCAGAGAACAGTATTCCTGTGAGGCAAATTGCTACTGATATTAAACGAACCCTAACAATTTCCAAGCAAAAGGGAAGCTGTTAGTTTCCCTGAAAACTATTCAGTCAAAAAAAACCCAAAAAACAAGATGGTAAGACAAAAGAAAAGTTATAATCTATGTTCTGGTTCAACCTCATTCCTTTCCTGAAAAAGCATCAAATTCCCTTCCAGCTCCATTGGTTAGACACCCTAACCTGCTCTTTATCAATCCACTACACATCTGTTTTAAAAAAATCTTCCACCTATCTCTCCCTCAAAAAGGTAAAAGTCAAATTTTCCCTACTGAGTAACTAAGTAATTGAACAATTCCATAAAGAAAGCAAGACAGATAAGGTGACAGCTATGCAGTTTATTGTAAGGGCTGTCAGAAGAGTAAACCTCTGAGAAAGACTTAACAGAAGCATTAGGAAGGGTATACCATTTAATAGAAGCAAAAATGCACATCCATAAACTGCAATGATATTCTAAATTGCACCATGTGAGTTTATCACCTTGAATTTTATATACTTTTTATCACCTTGATTTTATATACATCCATACCCAAATATTAAAGCCATTCTAGTAACGTGAACAAATCAGAAAAGAGGTATTGTTCAAAGAGCTTCTTAAAAAAAAGAATTCATAGCTTCCTCATGTGGGAATCCACAAAATCAGATAATTTTGAGAAAGCTGCAAAAGGCAGGCTCCACACTCCCATAATCAACATACCTACCTGAATATCAGTTAAATGCAGCATGGTCTTTTTGTAGGAGAGGATGTCAAAGTCTGTTGCTTTCCAGATTGCATGACCAAAAATCTCACCTACTTTTTTCTTTTTTGTTATTACAATAAGATACGTGCCTGTAAATCAGAAAGAACAAAGTTAAAAAAAAAAAAAACAACCCAAAAAACTGCATGTATTAAGAAAAGCAGCCTATACCTATATCAGAAAACTGAAACCAACTGGATTTTGTGTTCTTAAGTGTAGCAAAACACACAGGGCTGGAGCAAAAGAAAAATGTACTTTCTAAGCTACCCACTTCTCTATGCTCAGAGATCTTGAGCTGCTCACTAAGTTTAAGGAACTTTAAAAAAAGCAGACAACATAAAGTGTCACCTACTCTTACTTCTGATCAGTGACAGTCTGAAAATCTTCAGGTTTGCCAACTCAGAAAGAGGCCAATGCTCTTAAATGTGGTTTGAAAAGCACAGAGTAAGCCCAAAATACATGAAAGGAAGTATGCTTCAAAAGCAAAAAAGACTATTTGACTTATCATGAAAAAATATTACTCCTAACAGATTCAAAACTGTACAAAGATTTGGGGTTCTTTTATCATTTAAGCCAGGAAGTGTGCTGTTTCCCTGACTGCATGAAGCAAAAAACCCACCCATAATCACGGACAGTTCACTCAGAGCAATTAATTTACACTTGCTGGTGAACACAACACAACCATATTTCTAAGCACAGCATATTTTAGTATCACCTTGTTTTTGAAGAAAAATTTTACTCTTAATACTGCAATAGGCAAAGAATATTTATATTTGTTAAAGATGCTGCATTGCTAGACACAGGGTCAGTTTTACAGCTCACAGCAGTGAACTGCCTAATAACACTTAGCTGAACATTTAATTTAACTAATAACATCTTTACTTTGACAGCTGTATGCTAACGCTCAGTGCAAAGCTCTGGGGGACAGAATGAAAAAACCCCAAGCTTTTAAGAGACTTAACATATTCTATATTTTATTTAATATTCAGGCAGATGAAAAGTAATCGCTACCAAGCCTGTAAGTGATGACAATTCCCCTTTGGGGCAGTTCAGTTTTTAAACAGTCAGCACTCGTGGAGTCCCTAAGACACATGTATCCATTACATTGCTCTTAGTCTGCAAGACCACAATTCTTTAGAATATGAGCATAGAAAATTCAGCAGTTTTAAGATCCTGTAGAAGTCACTGCATTCAACACAATGACCCTTTGCTTCAGTTGGGAATACTGCAGTGAGTGATCTTTAATCCCTTCTACATATGGGGATTTTATTCAGTATGTATACTGCTTATTACATCATTTTTCAGAGTATTTCAGTCTCAAACTCTACCAAATTCTACAAAAAGGATTGTTGGAGCAGCAATGCTTACTCTCCCAAAAGCTTACACTTTATGAATCAGGTGTATTCATGACACTGGCTGCTTAGACCTGACCACTGAGACACTTAGAAATACTGGACAACTTATTCTTATATTATCCTGGAACTCTCTGAACTTAGAATTGTTCCAGTCTGCCCTTGCCCTTTTCAAGCTGGATTTTCTTTGTATTTGTAGGGCAGCTGCAACACAATCATTACTTGAACAGCTGCATCTACTTGTCTATCCTCCAGTCACTCTCAGCTATTTGTGTACCATGATTATTGATCAAGCTTCACAACACAACACTTGACTGTTGCATCAAACCCTGCAGCTGAGATTAAAATAGTTACAAAGAATAAGTAGATGAGCTTCTTTGCACTCATTTGAAATGCATTCCTTACAACTCAAACAACTACCAGTTAACCCTACCTTTGGAGCACCTCCTGGTTTAAGAGTTACACACACATTCATGATAAAGAAGATGTGGATGCCTCCATCCTCTAGAGGCCACATGGAAAGCCTATCATACTGATGAAAGTGCATCCTCAGATATTTGCAAATACTATTTTTGCCTTTAAAGCTTCTTCAGCAATCTATTTTGTCTAAGTATTTTTAAAGAGCAGAGTTCTGTTCTCCTTACCTGCCACCAATCGGATTGTTCCCAAAATACCAAATATAGGCCTTGTAACAGCTGAAGGGGGAACATCTTTTTTAACTGAAAAGCAGAAGAAAATAACATCAGAATTTCAGACTGCTTCTTTCATGACTGTATTGGAACACAATTAGAACAAGGTTTCTCCAGCCCTCCTTGTCAAATCAAGTTTTGCTACAGTATATTTATAAGTATATAAATATATTTAAGTATAAGAAACAAAGCAGCAGAATTTCAAAGCCTGATGGAGCTTTGGGAGGAGGATCTGGGATTCTAACCCACCATCTAACCAATTTCTCATGTTTAATCAAAGTAGTCATTCCATTAAATAAATTCAAGCTTATTTTCATGATAGCATAGCAAGAAGATTCCTCAATAATGTACTGTCCTGCCAGCTTCCAGAAGCTTTGTTTTGAAGCCATCAAGACATGAAGGATAACCAAACCACAAGTGCTTGTGCCTCCCAGGTCTGTTTGCATCTTCTGAGCCCTACTCAATTTCTGTCTCAGAAGACCTAAGCTGTCTCTGCAAAACTACCAACAGCAGCATACACGTGGCAAGGGACACAGTATTCCAAACAATACACCAAGAGAGCCAAAAAGTATCCAAATCTCAATTAAAAGTCTTACCATGTCTAAGTTTAATCTATCTACATTTCTAAAACAACAGAAGGGATTTTAGAGAAATTGAAAGAAACTCAAACCATCCCCCAGAATGAAGCATTTTCCCCGAACTCAGAAAACTGAGAAAGGTAATTCTGGAATCTTCTTTTGCTTTAAACACCTTGCAGGTTCATCTGATAAAAGAGCAGCAGTAAGAGAGATGTAGACTGACAAAAGACTTGGGATAACTATCTTGACAGTTTCAAAGGGACAGTTTTGAAGGAGAAATTGAAATAATTTACTATGATACCAAAAGTATCAGTGGAATGGGCACACTGCTCTTACATGAAATATAAAAGAAGCCTTATAAAAGAGAGACAATGACTGCTTTTATATTACTATTACTGTAGCATTTCTGTCTGTTTGGAGATCAGTAATACTGTGTTACCAAACTCCTGAAGTATCAAAAGGAAAGTCACCCAGTGCCTTCATTTTACTGTTATTTAATCAAAGTTCTTTGTTTCATACTCTTTTAAAAACGTAACTAAAATTTTCAAGACATCAACAGGCTTAAGACTCTTCCCACTGACATTTGAATCTGGATTTACAATACAGAATGAAAATTTCTAGTAAGAAGTTTTTTACTGTTGCTATTTCTGGAGACTTTATGAAAAGTCAGGTTTCAGTTTTATATAAAAGACAGCACTGGGACAATTTGCAAAAGATGAAGAATGCCAGTGTTCAATCCTTTCCCTGTTTGATCTTGAACTTCTAGAACCAACCCCAACCAGCCTGGATGAGTCAGCTTCCCCTGTTGTGACGGACAGTCTTACCAAAGAACAGGCAAGCACTATCACCCTGGGAACCCTCAGAATCAAACCCGCAGCCAAAAGGCATTTGAAACAAAGCTCTGCAGAACAGAATGCAAAGCATTGTTTTAAACGGTAACAAAGTAAAAACAATTATGTCAGTATTATCTCAGTAATGTCGTGAAGATCTTCTTGGACTCCTAGAGCAAAACAGACAAAAAGGACAGAGAAGACTGTATTGAGAAATACTGGTGAGGAGAGTCACCTGTAAGAGTGACTTCTGTGGAGACTCTGTCAATGGCAAGCACATCATCTGCTCCATCATCACAGGCTTCCACATAGAACTTCTCTGGCGTTATATGCCTGTAAGGGAAGAGAGAGGAAAAAGGAATTCATTTAGCAGAACTTACTTTGGGTTTGTTTATTCTTCATCACCTGAAGACAGAGCAATCAATTTTACACCTTATTTCAGCTGCAAAATAACAAAATTCTCACTGGATTGCTCCCCAACAGCCACTGATGCTGCCAGTGCGCAAAAAAGCAAAAAAAAAAAGCAAGTCCAGCTCATCAATTATTGCAAAATTCACAGCCTGCTCAACAATCTTAATCCTTTTTTATTACTATTACGTAAAGACATGAAAGTAAATTTGTGTATATAGTGGTCCACTCTGATTCCTGTAAGCTTGAACCATATCTGATAAGCCAAAACCCAACACAAAATCAGAAGTTTTTAAACCAAAAACTTCCTAACAGATCAGACCACATCCCTAATGCAAGTCTAATAAACAGAAATGCAATGTACGAAATTGTAAACACACCTGTTTCACATTAGTGTTGTAAGTATTGCAAGAATCCACTGGAAACAACACAGAAGAAATGGAAAAGTTCAAGTGGCACACTAATTTATTGAAGCAGGAGTCTGAACACTACCATTTCCCAGATGAGTTAGCCAGGTCTACATAACACACATGGCATTAACATGTACCCCTGCACCAGACAGACAAGTCACACATCGACTTCCTGTTCACACCTCATTGCCATCTTTCCCTTCCTTCCCCCCAAAACCAGCACAAAACCTAATGCTAGTCATAAACACTTTTTAGAAGTGCTCCTTAAAAACACTCCCATTGTGGTACTTGCAAGAAGCCAGACATGTTATACTGTGCATTGATAGGAGGGTTATGCAGAAGTGGCTTGTAGCCATACACAGGAAATGCTCAGGAAACAAACAAAACACCCCAAACACTCTTAAACTATTGTTCTTGACTCTTAAACTAAGAAAAATCACTGTAAGTCTTGACAAGACATGGGGTCAGAGTTTTAAAATCCTTGTTCTGGTAACCGGGTAGGTATTTTTAGGCTCCTTCTCCCTAAATAGATCTTGCATTTCTACGCATCTTTTATTTTTTTAATCCTTCAGAAAGCTGAATTAGAATCCTAATTTAGATCAGAGGAGTCTGATGGCCAGGTTTTGGTAGCAGGGTGAGGGGGGCCACTACAGAACTGGCTCCTGTGAGAAGCTGCTGGAAGCCTCCTGTGTCTGACAGAGCCAATCTCAGCCAGCTCCAAGACAGACCCACTGCTGGCCAACACCAACCCATCAGTGATGGTGGCAGCACTTCTGGGATAACATATTTAAGAAGGGGAAAATGCTCACCACAACCAAGCAGCAGGAGAGAAGAGAAAGAACATGTGACAGGAACAACCCTGCAGACACCAAGGTCAGTGCAGAACAAGGGGCAGAAGGTGCCCCAGGAGCTGGAGCAGATATTCCCCTGCAGCCCCTGGTGAAGGCCAGTGAGGCAAAGCTGTCCCTCTGCAGCCCAGGGAGGTCCATGGCAGAGCAGAGATCCATCTGCAGCCCTTGGAGCACCACAACAGAGCAGGGTGATGCTGGTTAGAACAGGGTGCTAATAACACCCATGTTGAAGGTTTGAGGAAAGCAAATACTGAACTGAAAAAATCCACCAAACAACATAATACAACCAACTGTAAAGCAATGCATTCATTCATTAGATAATTTAATTTCATTATAGTCTATGGGTCCTAAAATGGGAAACATATCTACAGTATTTCCTTTGTAAATCAGCATCCTTAAATCTTTCATGTACACATATTAAATGCTTAATCTTTGAAAATAAAACCATCAGAGTAAGAAATATAAACATGCAGTTCACTGAACACTGAAGCCTTAAAACACCTATCTTACCTCCATTGCTTCTGTTTTTGATGAAGTGCACATGCACCCCCAGCTCTTTAGGGGAGTTTCACAGCAATAATGGGAGCTATCTTCATGGCAAAAAGCAAAGAAGCTTACACAGATAGAACAGGGGCAAGACAAGCTTAAAGCCATCTACAAACCCTCACTTTGTTAAAGAATCTAAAAAGAAAAGAGGATGTACCATTTAAGATGCAGTCAGAAACCTACTGCTAACTGGCAGGAGGCAGCAGGACACATTATTTCCACAAGAGAAGCTTGTGGAAGAAGAAGAGAAGCAGCTTTAGTTGAATGCTCATCTTTCTCTGGGATGTCAGTTCACACACAAGATTCCAGCTAAAACAACAATTGGGAAGAGACTCTATGAAGTTTAATATTGGATCTGTTGTGTCATTAACACAGATGCTTATGGACTCTTACTCATCTGAGCATTTCAAGCAAAATAAGTTGAAAAAACACCTTAACTTATCAAGTCATAAACAAAGTGTTGAGAACTGCAGTTTCAGTTTTTGAATACCCTGTATGAAGAGCACATCACAGACAAGACATCTACACTGACTGTACAGAGCACAAAAAGCATTTCCATCCATGATAATATTTTTAAAAGCTGCTCCTTACATTATAAAGTGCAACATAGCAATGACACTACTACAGTCTCAGAACAGAGATTCACATGCATATTGGTTAAAGCCTGTTTTTAACCAACTGAGAAGCTTACAAATCTCAAATAATTGTCATATTACAAATGTTTTCTTTATCACATGCAAGAATAACAATTTCTCCCTGAAGAACAAGAAGTCTTATCTCAATATCCCCAAACTGAAAAGAAAACAGAGAATTAGGGCTGCCACTGCAAATCATGCTGGTCTCTCCATGTGTGTCATATGTCCTGCTTTGCTAGATCACATCCCAGTATTTCTCTCTCTCAAATAAATCCTAGACCAAGTTATTTCCTGCCACTACCATTGCTTTTAACAACTTTATCATCTTCATTTCCTTTTACACAATGTCTATAGTTTAAGCAAAACTAGAAATGTATGTTTCACATTTATTCAAAGTCCTCTTCCCATGGTTCTCTCCAGGACCAAATTTGGTGACAAAAATGTCATGAAGAATGTAAGGCAAGTCACCCCTGCTTTCAGCTCAATAGACCAAAAAGGCTTCAGCATCTTGCAGCAGTCTGAAACAGAAATGTTGACTCTTGAGTGAGAGGGGAATCAGGGGTAAGAGGAAATGAAATTACCAATCTACAAAGTTGACAGAACCTGAACAAATACTACACTCTTGAGGTCACCTTTAAAAACTGCCTTAAATAAAGCTGTACAACACAATCTGGAAAGCCTAAGGCCCTGCAAAATACTGAATTTGTGCTTCAGAAGAAGTGGGATAATTAGTGCTCTACAAAATCTTCAACAGAAAGATGATTCACTTAATCCTTGCCTCATTTGTGCAAGAAGTTCAAATTCAACATTTCCTAAAATATAGTTGAGGAAGAGGCCAAGACTCCAAGCAGTTCCAGCCCGAGTGGTGATTTCCAACTTCACCTATTACCAGAACTAGCTAGTAGTCTCATTCACACTTAAATGAATTTTTCTGTTGTAAAATTGTTAGAGTCAAGATGATTTCCTCTCACTTGTCTTTCAGAAAGGAAACTGATGAACATTGCATGCAAGAATAGGTTCATCTCCAAACTCTGCTCACCAGCAAGCCTGTACGTCTATCACAAGTTTAGACAGCACACATGCTAATTTTGATCATCTGACAGGGAGATAGTAAATGGTGAAGAAAAAAACTGCATATTAATTCTATTTTTTTAATGAAATAAGGACAGATGAAAGTCCAAGTGACAGTATTGTATAAAAAATAACAATTGGGAAAGCAGTATTTCATAGAAGCCCACAGTGTCTGTAGTTATGAACTGGTTTTCATACACCCAGCCACATTTTGGTTTTGTATAAACTTCATATGTGACAGTGGAGCCTGCCTTCTCCTCAGCTACACTGTCACTGCTGTCTAGAACCATACAACACATCAAGAGCTCTCACCACTTTGCTTCATCACCATCTTGCTTCCCTTAAATTTTGTGATGATTTGACATGCTGTTAAGTTCTGAGTCCTTCTATTTCCTTTTTTTTACTTAAAGGAAAACTGACCACCATTATAATGAACTATTTCTCAGTACTGCTAAAGAAGAAAGGATGCGATAAGCGCAAATATTTTACATTTTTACTATAACTCACATTACTCAAGAGAGGAAGTATTGAAGAACTGCAATAACCAAATTCCCATTTCAAATATTACTGAAGGTGACTTGAATTTCATTTTGATAGTCTGCTGCAACTGAAACTATGTAGATTGATGCAAGAGATAATGCAACTCAGTAGATTCATTCCTACAATTCAAAGTTGCAGGGAAAAAGTATTGATTCCTAACATAACAGAAACACTAAAAAAACAAAACAAAAAAAGAACAAACCACTGCCTGCTTACATCAAATGTAAAGTCAGACTCATTTACAGTTGTGAGATAGTATTTCTTTTGTTTATGTATTTGTTGTGAAGTTTCACTTCCTTAGTTACACTATAAAGCAGCACTGTGTATCATACAGATGATGCACAGTTGCATCCCACATTTTAATTAGGCTGATCTTACACACAGGAATATTCCTGTGCTCAGATACAGCATGAAAGAGGACCCAGCATGCTCTAATGGCCACTAAAGATAGTACTTCACTCAATATCACTTAAGCCTTGTAGGCCTCAACAGCCAAATCCTTACTTCAGTAATTGATTATTTCACCATAAATACTTAACATTGCCCTAATGCAGGAAACTCTTTGATGTCAGCCTCTGAATACCGTAATAAAGCAACCCAGAAGCACACCCTGTACTGCACAGAGATGCATTTAGGATCTTGAGCACAGCAAACTGCTCTGCAGTGAGATACAAGATGTTAGTTTATGCAGAGTCCCAACAGTATGTTAAGTAACAGAGTGAACACACAGGTGGTTTCAGCGCTCCAGAGATTCCAGATTTTCTAGGTGAGCAGGTGTGCTAATTATATGTCTCCCATAAATATTACTCCTTGAGCAGAAACAGCTCAAGGAATTGGAACATCTCCCATACAGCAGTAGTTGTTGCAGGGAGAAAAACCCCAGGGTTTAGAAACCTAATGGAAATACCATTTAAAAACAACAAAGAAAAGACATGTATTAAAGGCTACATAGTGTCTGTTTCTACTGAAGTTTCACTCTAGATGAAAATAATTTACTGTGTAAGTTAATGTCCTGCTCAACCAACATCCCTGAGCTTTACCATGACAGCTACTTAGATGGAGAAGGAAGAAAGAATAGCTAAAAATCCCTTCCTATAAGTGTTCTTCAAACCCAAATGCCCTTTCAGACCTCCTCCAAACACACACACGAGTGGAGGGCAGTGTCTTCAAGTGCAGTGGCTACCAAAGACCAACAAGTACTTTCACAAAGCATGTGAGGCAACATAACTATGGGCAGGAGGAGTTAAATCTGACACACAGCTAGGGTCATGGACCCACAGGATACTGAGAAGGCTATCAGCAAGGTAAGCCTTCTTCCAAGCACAAAGAGGAAAAAAGTTATTTTAACTGAGCCAAAACAACAGTCAGAATTTTCTCTATTCTGCAGACAACCTTTAACAATCAGTTTTATATATTAACCGGACTGGCAACTCCATTGCCAGTTGTGGATGCAATACCTGCAATAGCTGTTTGAATTTTACAATTTATTCCTGAGGCTACCAGAAGAAGTTCATTAAATATAGCAATGTCAGAGGTGACAACTGTGGATAGCAGTTTTCAGGTTCATAGTTTTCCCAATAACTGTTGCTGTAACTCAGAAAGTTCCACAAGCAGCACAAATGCCAAACATCAGCACTTTCACTGTTACCACCTGAACTTGACTGATGAGACTGGTCAAAGCACAAAAGGTGTGAACCACTGCTTTTGATAAGGTGGAGAATACAAGAGGTTTGTTTTGAGAGCTAGAACCTGTGACTGGATGTACAGAACAGGACCCTGAAGAGCATGGCAATCAGGGAAGCTCCATACAGGGCCAGCAGACTACCCAGAAAAGGTACAGCTGCAGAATCTGACCTTATCATCCTGAGAGTGAGTAATCAGTCAAAAATCCAAACCCAAACAGTGCCACCACTAAATCCCCAAACTGAAGTCTAGCCTGGATTTTTCATGAGAACATTCTCCTTTGACCTTGACAAGCTGGTAGGTTTGACTCATCACACAAGTTATGGCCCTTATCTTCAAATGGTTGGTAGCAAGGCTGCAGCCATTATCACAACTTGGTGTAATGACAAGAAAATAAGCTCATTTTTCAGAGCACAAAACAGTTCTGTTTTCATATTGATGAAAAAACTCATGTTAAACTACATCTGAGACAGCCTTGTTCTAAAAAGATCAAAGCTTACTTTTAGCCAAGATTAAACTTTGAATGAGAGAATTCTTTACTAGCCTGTATCCAGAAAAGTGCTTTTTACTTGAAAGAATCCTCAGTAAGAGCAACTGGGCACTACAAGTCACACAACTGCTACTCACACAACTCACCTTTACTCCTCTGCAGCCAAAAAGATCACAAGATCAGTGTAAAGAAAGACAAATACTGCTAAGGTGACAAGAGAAGGAAAAAAAAAGAAGAAAGCTTTCTGCCAAGTAAAGTCTTTCTGCTATCACTGATGATGTTACTCTTCAGCAATACTCAATTATCTCCAGGGTCGGTGTACCCTCACATACCTACCTAACCAAAATAAGAAGCCTGGTGACTTTGAAACACATAACAGCATTATGGCAAACTGTTTATACAGACCTCCAAAAGATCTGTTTGCTCTGAATTCAAAAGATGACTGTCAAATGAAACTTAACAGAGCATAAAGTACAGTTAAATCAGGCTTAAGAGTCACTTTCAGATATTGCTGCCTGAAAAGGGCATTGGTAACTCAATCATGGAGTTTCCAGCTACTGTTTAGAGGTCAAAAGCCTGGGAATGCCTTTAGGACACACAAAGACACTTCACTTTTGGCTTCAGACAGTCATGAAGAGTCTCATGCTCAGAGCAATATCCTCGGGAGTTTGAACCAGTGTGAAGGTTTATAATGGAGATGCCTCTTGCAGCGTTAATTTTGCACTGCTTTCGGTTATGCAACTTCTGCTGCTGTATTAAAGGCTGCAAACAAACATCTGGCATACACACACGTTCAAAGGGTTACAGTCTCCCCTAAAAAAATTTATTTTAATAATAAAATTACACTGGGTAGTTAGAAGAATTTATCTGGAGAAGTCACAGCCGGCACTGCACAGGAGAGTCCCGAAAGTTCAAAGCCCTCAAAGTTTAGTCATCGACTGGCATCCAAACTATCGCACACCACAAAAAAAGCAGATTTGTGTGACGAGAGAGCGATGGACAAGCACGCCTAGGGAACCTTCTGCTGGCAAGCGGCGCGGCACACCCACAGCCTGACAGCAGTGCCCGAGCCCCTCAGCAGCAGCAAGGCAGAATCCCAGAGCTGTCAGGGCCGGAGGCATCTCCGGAGATCACCTGGCCCGACGCCCCTGCCAAGGCACGGTCACCCGGAGCAGGTGACACAGGAACGCGGCCAGGTGGGTTTGGGATGGCTCCAGAGAGGGAGTCGCCACAAGCAGCGAACAGCGCAGGCTGCTCACGGCAAGGGAAGCCCCGCAGGCATTGACCTCCGGGACACGCGGGAGGGCAGCGAGACAGACAGACACGGGAGCCGCCCGCAGCGCCGTGGGATGGACGGCGACAGGGGAGCCGCGTCCGCGGCCAAAGTCCTCCCTCGCCGTCCTCCGCCCGCACGCAGCCACCACTTCAGGCCAAGCCCTTCGCGGTCACCCGGGGAAGCGAGGGGGCCGAGATGGGCAGCAAGGGCAGAGGACAGGCCGGGGGAGGGCAGGGGACAGCAGGGGACGGGTGACCGTCGCTCCACCAGCGGCTCCTCCCATCCCTTTCCCTCCTCTTCGGCAGGTGCCAGAGCCGCGCCACCCCCGTCCCAGCGGGTCACTCACAGCTTCAGGCTGGCGTAGGCCGCCGCTGCCGTGGTTCCCACCGGTGCCGCCGTCGCCATCCGTCCCCTCGGGCTGTCCCCGGCCGCGGGCTCCGCTCCGACCCGGCCGCTCCCTCCCTGCCCGACTGACGCGTCCCTGGGCCGGAGCGACGGGGCCCCGCTCGGGACAAACCTTCACGGGCGCGCTGGCGAGCCCAGGGCGGGGCGCCGCCTATGGCAGGGAAGGGCGGAGCCGGGCGGGCTCGCCGACGCCACCATTGGCCGAGGCGGCGCGAGAGAATTATGTTGAAGTATGCGGGGGCAGCAGCAGCTTTCGAGCAGGGCCAGTGGCGCAATGGATAACGCGTCTGACTACGGATCAGAAGATTCTAGGTTCGACTCCTGGCTGGCTCGGCTGCTCCTTTTTCACTCCTTTTCGTAGTAATTTTTTTTTTCTGCTTTCAGCTGAGGACGCTGCCTACAGGTTCCCCCACTTCTTATATGCCCACCGCTGCCACATCTTTGCCCTCAATGTGGGAGTCTCCAAACCTCCCAGGGTTGGGTGGTGTTACAGGGCTTCCTGCCCTTGGCAGCCCCCCAGCTCAGGGACAGCTGCTGTCCACCTGGCCACCCTTCCTGATCCTGCAGGCTATGGGGTTTGGCAAGGACCAAACCTGGGGCACCTCCTGGCCCACTGGATCTAGCTCTCTGGGTGTCATGCCCCAGGTTTGGGCAGCTTCTTGCCCCAAGGACGGGGAACTATAATTAGCTATTCCTATGTATTTGCTTCATTTTAGCTGACACCTCCAAGCTGCTGTGGTGCTGCTTGGCCAACATCCAGTCTTTGGGTCTGAGGCATCTGGTAGCTGATAGCAGGGGCACCATGGGAACATGGGAACACTACCCAAAACCCTCAAGGAACCCATGCCCACCAATGCTGCAAAGGAGACTCCCATGCTGGGGTCAGAGCCTGCTCCCACATGCAGCACATCCCTCCCCACACCCTCAGCCTGGGACCTGGGCCTCCCCAGAAGGATGCCAAAGCAGGACAGCCTCCAAGGGAGCTGCAGTAAATACCAGCAGCCTGCAAAGGACTGGAAATTCCCAGTGAACCCCACTGAGGTGGTTCTCTCCACCCTCAGCCACTGAGGTGGGAGGACAGGAGTAAGGAAGAGGTTGGGAAACCATCATTCCACAGCATAACTGCCCCCACTATGGACTCTGGGCAATGACAGTCATTGTAAGTTTAGGAAAGACATGACTCTGAGTGTTGCTCAAGATACTGTCTTTAATCACTGAAATCACAACAGGCCAGTGGCTACCAGTCTCCATTCTTTATAAATACTTAATAGCACAGAAGAAAAGAGGGCTGTGTCCACAGGAGGCTAAGGTTAGTTACACCAGCACAAATCTTAAAATACTCTCTCCTGGAGCCGAGCTTTGAAGGAAACATAAAATAACTAGTACCATTCAGTATCGTTATGCAGGCTCTGGATTTGCTTTCTGGATGCAGAAAGGCAGAGCCTGGGGGTGTGCCTGGGTCCCTGCCTGGCCCTGCTCCGCAGACCTGCTGCGTGGGGAGGAGGGCTGGGCTGGCAACTGCAGCCCTGTCATCCCTCCACCAGGGCCACAGGGCATCCCTGCCTCAACTCTCTGCCATGGATTTGCACGTGGGGACAGTTTCTTCCCATCTCCTGCCGTGTCTGAGTGGGTTGCAGATGCATTGCCATACCAACTTCTGGCTGCCCTGGAAGAAAGCAGGGTAAGGATTTTTATTGCTCAGGAAAGCTTTGCTTCTCTTAGGATAAGGGTGGGAGAGCAGTTCCAAGCTCTCTCTGGGCTCGTGACAGGAAGATGTCTGCCCAGTCAGCTCCAGTGAGGACAGCCAGAGCCACTGCAGCCAGTGAGCAGCAGGACTCAGAAATGGAAAAGAAAAATGAACAAATGCTGTGCCATGATGAGAGATGCAAAGCCCTTCCCAGCTTCTCCCAGTGGCACTCACAGGATGGGGGAAAGGGAAGTGTATCTGGTCATGGCCCTTCCCTGCCTGCAGGTACTGACTCCAGGGGTACTCCCCAGTGATGAGGCCTGGGTCAACTTGGCGTTACATTCATGAACAGAAAGTTGCTTAAAAGGCACCTACAAGCACTTGGCGTGGGCACAGAGGTGTGAAAGGCAGGTGTGCCACACAACATGTGCATGGACACAGCTGCACACACCACCCCAAAAGTGAGCACATAGCAAGTGGTCAAAGCCCACATGGGATTCTTTTTTTCCAAAAAAAAGATAATCCTTTCTTTGGAATGGCCAGCCAGACCCATGCCAGTTCTTGGAAGCTCAGTTTCCCCCTTTCAAGGCTGCCACATCACACCTGATTGCTGATGAAACTCCATAAACTCCATCATTTACAGACTAAGCAGCTATTCACTTCGTAGTAAAAAGATCTACCAAAAAAAAAAAAAAGAGCATTTAAATCTTGAAAGACTGGGAAAATGTTTTAAAAGCCCCCAAATGAAATTCAGAAACTGAAGAGCCACAGATCTTTTCAAATGCTCCTTACCAGAGTGTTAGAAACTGCTGTTCCCTGTGTTTTAACATCAGGGCAGTTTCCCAAATCACTTTGATCACAGGTGCTTCTTACACTTTAAATTACACAAAAATGTCTGCTGCTTCTGTAGCTGGGGTTTTCCCCCGGCTCTTATGCAAAAATCCTTATTTAAATGAGTTTCTGTGTTTTAAGCAATAGAAATTTAACATCATGATCTGAATGAAAAAATCTTTTAAGCTCTGGTTCCTGAAAGCAGGCTTCAGGGAATTCACTTGAATAACTATTTGCATGAGAGTTACTCATTAACAGCACAATGGGACTTCCAAGGGTCCCTTACTTTAAAGCCAGTCAGAAGAACTTGCTGGGGGAGGAACCAAGACTAACTTCTCATAGCACGTTTTCATAGCTTCTTAATAAATTAAAAGGCAACAAGATTCATGTGAACAGCAAAACCCAACGTGTATCAGCCAGGAGATAGGTGGAATTTAACATGTTCTTTGAAATTCTTCTGAAGAGGACACAAAGTGTCACACGTCCAGCTCCAGAGCTATTTCTCCCTTTGGGGGAGCTGCCTGAAGGCAGGCAGGGAGGGCTTGCAGCTCCACAGATGCCTGGTGGAGGGTCGGGAGGAGGAGAAGGTTCCCCTCTGTGCAGGATGCCCCTGCCTCCCCCTGTGCCAGACCCACTGTCAGGCAGCTGCAGAGCTGGGGAAAATCAACAGGGACTCACACACTCACAGCCTGGGAGAAATAATACTGAGCTTAAAGGAATTCAAACTCCCAGAGATAGAAGCAGTGCAAGTTAGCACACACAGGGGTGCAGGGCAGTGCAGTAGATGCTTTAGCTTCAAAACCACAAGCTCACAGGCTCCTTTTTTCAAGAGCTTCACACTGTCACTTCCAGCTCTTTGTAAATACCGGAGAGTGTTAGCATTTAATAATTTATAGGGGACCTTAAAGCTGGAAGTAGGGCAGCCTTCATTTCCCCAGTGCTGAGGGATACAGGATGGCTGACAGGAGTAAGAAGACACCGTGTGGGAGCAGAGGCCAAACTCTCTGGTGATGCAAAGAGGACTCCTGCAAGACATCTTGCCACAAACTGCTGCCCTTGAGGCTTTCCAAGAAGGAAAATTATCCTTCTCCCCACTCCTTTCTCTCCTGCTTATGTTAAGGTTTTGGGGAAGGCTCCAAGGCTGAGACAGAAGTTTAGACTGCAGTTTAAAAATGAAATACCAGTCCCACTAGTGTTTTCAGATCTTTACAAAATGAAGGCAAAAAAATGTGCACAAGGGCTTGATCTAAAAAATCAAGAGGTAGCAAAAGCATGAACTACATAGCAGCTGGTCTTTCAGAGGGAGCAACAGATGACCAAGGCTGGTGTTTCCAGCTCACTTCAAAAAAACCCTTTGGTATCTCGTTGCCTTCACTGCCAAAAGCAGCCCAGGGCACAGAACCACCTGCCCAGGACTATTTGAATTATTTACTAGGGATTGTGAGCTGGTGTTGTTTTCCACCTCAGTCCCTTCAGACAGTCCTGAGATCACAGTCACACCTGGAACACCCCCTCCCTGCTCCAGCCTAGCTGTGCTGCAGGACACAAGCTGATGGGATGCACTGCAGGGAGAGAACTATGGGATCTGCCCTGGCTGTTGCTGCCCTCGATCCATCCTGCTTGGATGCAGCACTGCTTACAGCTCCCATCCCTTTCCTAACCAGCATTTGGAGGCTAAATTTAAGGCTCTAGGAGGGCTCACATATTTGGGGTCAATTTTACCTCCTCTAAAATCATAGGTAAAACTCTCAGAAGATATATTTCACAGTGCTAAAGTGCCCTCCCTTGAGTTTTCAGTTACTCACTGAAGGGATTCATGTCCCAAGCTACACCAAAGCTCTGGATGGCTCCCAGGCAGGACCAGCCTCCAGCCCCAAGCTGCCATTCCCATCCTGAAGAGCAGTGGAAACAGGCAGAGAGAGACACTTGCAGCTGGATGGGGCAGAGGGCTGGGTGGTCAGATGGCACCATGAAACTCCGGGCCAGACCCACCAAGCTCTGAGGCTGGGGCAGCTTCACATTTCAGCCATGGGAAGATGATTCACTAGCACAGGCAGAGACAGACAACTTGCTGTTACCTGACACCTGTGCTGCTCCAGATGGGTACATGTTGCTGTCTGACTACATCAAGTGAAGTTCAAGCTACATCCCTGCTATTGGAAAAGAGGTTTGGTTGAACTGTAATGGCTTTTCAGCATGGGAACATTTTGGGAGTCTCACTGCCACGGCTCAGCTAATTTATTGTTGTTTCCACACTGAAAAGTTCTTTAAGAATGGTATCCCATCCTTTGCCAGTCAGAACCAAATTTACATCTTCAGCACAGACACATGAGGATTTAACCCCAACTGCATCTGAGGCTTTAAATTAAGAACTTTTTGTTAAACAAAAGTACCAGTACATGAGGGGCTGCACAGCTTTGGTAGGGACAGAACATGCACTGCAGGCACACCTATCAGAAAAAAAAAGGGAGCGGGGGAGTGGGAGGGTCAAGAAAAGAAACAATTTGCCTTCCTGCTTTCTCAGCAGAACGGAAAGTAAGGGCCAAGCTCTCTAACCCCTTGCTCAGATAAGCTGTTATTATTCATAGGAGCAAATCTGTTTTTGCCAACATACTCATCTGAGTTCAGGTTGTGGAGCTGGGCTCTAAATCCCTGCGTGACAAAGCCTTCATAACAATCCCAAGTTCATTCCCCAAACTCTGAATAAGCACCACTATGAAATGGCTTTGTGCTGGGTAAACACCATGAAAAGGAATAGCCAGGCTGAGGGCTGAGCTGTGAGGACAAACTGGAAAACTCAGGCAACTGTCTATATATGGAGAGCTTTTTTCCAAAGTGAGCTCTGCAAGCAAGAATGAGGGAGGATTTCCCCCATGTCCACACTTTCAGCATCCCAACCTTTCCTTTCCAAATATGATCCACTATTCAGACTCTGACACAGCAGACTGGCCCCTGTGTGTCATGCTGACACACAAGCCTGGGCCCCAAGTCATTGCAGTAGCTTAGCCTAGCTTGTTCCAGTTTTTTGTTCTGTTTAAAATGGGATGTTGGCCTTCAGTTGCCAGACAGCATTTCCTGGTTTGTGCTTGGAGAGTTAGTACTCTTACAGCCAGACTTGATACTGGAGTTCAGGGAATTAACTGAAAGGTCTGAGTGTGCCATTTTGCATAGACTCCTTTCTTTTGTTTTCCTAAAGAATTAATAAAAACAGAGAGTGTCTAAAAAGCTGGTACTAATAGGTTGGTGTCCTTCAGAGAACCTGGTGAAATGTGCTTTCAGGAAACAGTAGACTGATGGGATGTCCCCAGCAGACAGGCAGGCAAGCCAGCCTCTGGCTTTTTAATTGTGCATGGCATGATCTGAGTTCATAGGCACGAGAGCAAATTGTGCTTTCACTGAAGAATCTTCCAAAATGAGCCCAGAGGAATCTCCAGGCAGCAGAAAAAGACATGTAAAAATAAACTGATCAGTTTAGGTGACATGCCACATTCTTGGTCAAGTAGATGTGGTTTGATGCAGCTGAAACTCACAAGCGTACAAACTTGGTGAATCCAGCAAAAATCTCTCATATCCTTTGACAGGAACATTGCTGACTGGCAAAAAACATGCACAGGAAATCAGCTGAAGGTGGGGAGAGGGGGATCATGTAACAACTCTTCTGTCCCAGCTTTCCAATGCTGGTCACAGTGACTAGTAGTGGTGCTGGTAGGCAGCTGCTGGGGTTGTGCCATTCTCTATGTGCTTCAGGTGACAGGAGTGACAAAGCAAATGTTCATCCAGTGGGTAGCAGCGATGCCCGTCTTCGTCGTTCAGCTCCATCCCACAGTCCTGCAAAGAGAGGCCGTGCAAATTATTAGAGCTTGTGCTCATCTCCCAGTGTCAGCTGGAGTCTGGCTTCTAGGAAAGTCATTTTGTGACAAGGACAGAAAATACCCAGCCAACAGCTTCTTCCCAATAGGTCCAGCATGTACCACAAGAAGAAAAGCATCTGATGCAGGCATTTTGATGGGCAGCCTTGTACAAATTTGCTTAAAGCAGTTTTATTGAATAAGCTTTATCTTGTGGTACAGTGCAACCCTCTGTATTTGAAATATGCTTGTGCCTCCTTACACTGTCAGGTAAGATTCACCTCTTCACATTACAGTTGTACTGATGTGAAATCAGATTGTGGAGTCAGGGCCTCTTTTCACTGCATTATAAGCACAGTGAGAAAAAACAACTATATATTTTAATTCTCAATGAAGAAGTAAGACAGCTTTCTGAGAAGCCCTGCACAGACTAAATGGTTTTTAAGAGCTAGCATCTCCTGGAATTTTTTCTTGTGCAGCCATATCCTTTCTTAAAGACACATTCATTTCCCATGAGAGTGAAGGTAACTTACACCCCACAGGATCAGTCACCACCTTAGCATTTTTCAGCAATCTGACTTGGAAATCAGATACACTGATGTGATCTGGAGCTGGAGGCTTCTGGAAGGCGGCAATAGACCTTACTAAGTCACCATGTTTCCTGCATTAACAAACAAACTGCCACTTTTGAAAAGCAACAATTAACTTGTTGCCTGTAACTTTAAAGATGGCAAATGAAATTAGAACTGAAACCCATTGCTGCAAAAACTTTTGTCTTCAATGTGGAAACTTCTCGGTCACTGACAGAAAGGGTCTCACACTGCAAGGTTTGAATTGCTCAGCTACTGCTGCTGTAAAGCAGGAGATTTATTTCCATCTTAAAAACAATGGCAGTTATGACTATGAAGTGCCCACTCCCTGAGAAAGCTGCTGACCTACCTCGCAGTGATAACATTCCACATGGTAATCCTTGTCCATGGACACAACCCGAATGGTCTCATCAGACCCCTGTGAGCATTGGAGCAAAGCAGAAATTACAAAGGATTACAGCAGCATCAGACACATGCACTCTGTAGATTGCTTCCTGCAACAAAATGAATGTTGAGGAAATGCATTTGGGCAGCTGGTTGGAGACCACAAATAAATCTTGCCACTTGCATTTATTTTTACAGTAAAGCTTCCTCATTGACTGACTGCAGATATCCTCTAAAATGTGATACCAGAAGTATAAAAATGTTCTCTGTTTAACAGTAACATCTATCAGAAATCACAAATAAATGACTTTGTAATTTCAATAGATCACATTTTTCAGCATTGTAAATTACTTTTGCCTAAGATTCATCTCCAAGTATTAAAATGTATTAGTCCAGAGTGGACACAGAGGACATTCATGAGTACCACCAGCATCTATTGACATAAAGGAAAATTCTCCTGAACACAAAACTAGCAGCAGCATGATCCTGCAGGAGATGAAAAAAGCAGCCTGGCAGAGGAGGAATAAGCTTCACCAGTGAACAAAAGAAGGGTCACATCTCAAGAACAGTGCATGAGCTTAGACCAAAGGGTTGCATTCTGGAGGAAGCAACCATCTCTCCCCATCCACAAGCACATTTGTTTTGACACATAGTCAAGTGTGAAAGAGAGCAAGGCCTGACACTCCTCCCACAAAGGGATATGGAATAAAAGGCTCTCACCTCGGAGGGCAGAATGGGAAGTCCACACGCTGCACACTTTGGAGCTAAAACTCTGGAAGAGCAATGAAAAATTGAAGGCAAGTTATGGATCAACATAAAAAGAGAGGTCTGTATTTTCTCAGTGATAACATGAAAAGTTGCAGCTGTAAATTACTTATCCACAGGAAAGTTTTGCATCCTGAGATCATAAATTCATTTTAGCATTTATTTTAAGCAATGCTTGGCACACGTTGCTCAATCAGGCAAAAAAGAGACCTTGTATCTTACACTTTTAGTGCCAGAAAAAATACAAAATTTCCCTATAAAATTCTTGGCTGCTACTGAGAGATTTGGAAGAGAAAATGAGGAGGAACTGAGCAAGACTGTCCCCAGAAAAGTACATTAAAAGAAGTGGCAGCCTCTGGGCAGAAAAATTCTGAGAAAATACCATATGACTGCACAGCTTCTTAAGGCCTTATAACACAATAATTAATTAAATTAAATTGCAAGGAAATATTAATTATTTCCAAATAATGATGGCATACGAGGGCACTAATCTTGGCAACAGGATTGTAACAACTCTAGTCTTGGCACAACACAGAAGAGTTCTAAGGGCTGCCTGAGCAACACTTAATACCCTCCCTGATCAGAAAATGGAGCAAGGACCAAAGCAAGCCAGAAGGACAAACAAAATATGTGCAACTCTAATACCATAACTACCAGCCAAGAGCACAGCCATTTTATTTTACTGTCTAAATAAGAAGTGATTTTTAAAGTGGATTTATCAGTTGTTTAATTTAGAAGTGGCTAAAAGTTTTGCTTTGCATATTCAGTGGCAGTTCTTTAAAAGTCAAATTCAGTCCTTCAACTACTCAAAAAGTAAATCACATTGATTTCCACAGGCATTCACAGGCTTACCTTAAAGCAGACTAATTTTGTACATCACTGAACATTTCAGGAGCACTATTTTTCACTCTCTCTGCTTTGCAGAAGGGGCAGAGAACCTCTGAAACCCAGAGGTTATTTAGCTTCATCAGAGTTACACAAGAGTCAACAGCTGGATAAGAGGAGAGAGGAGGAATTTCTAGGATCTAGCCCCATCCTCAAAACTTCTAACCCTGTCTCTATTTTACCAATCTGCACTCCTAACTAGCTGAAAAGCTAAATTAGAGGCTTGCTGCTTGGAAGATCACTGCTGTTTATTTTGCCCTTACTTGTGGTAATCCCTGACACAGTAGATTTTGTTTTCAGAGTCTACAGTGAACGGCACACCATCCAGACACTCGTTGCAGATGACGCATCGGAAGCAGCCCGGATGATATGATTTCCCTAGAGCCTGCAGGATCTGCAACAGAGCAAGAGAAAGGAAAAATGCACATGAAGAGCCAATAAAGGTGAAAATAGCAAACACACAGCTTTACACCAGATAATGCTGCATACTCATCAGCAGGGCTGTGTCTTTTTTCCCCCGTTTCATCTGAAAAATCAGTTAACAAGGATGGAAAGGGCAGCTGGAATCAATACAAAGCACCTGGCTCTACGGATATTAATTATTAGCATGGGTATGAAAACAATTTAGAGACTCAGTCAAAGTGTTTAGCATGACAAAGGCTAGAAGTGACAGAATTTAAAAGAAATAAAATAATTTCTGAAGTCAACAAGTAGAGAATACTTAGCAAGATCACAAGGCAAGATGTGTCAGCCTAACAAAGGAAATACACTTTTATACTCTCTGCAAGAAGTTGAAACTAGTATTATTGCTGGGTTTTCATAATTCCTTACATATTGAAGGGCTTTGTACTCGCTCGCCTGGCTTTCTAATTAGCACAGACTATGGAAACACAGCACAGACTGTGTTGAACTCAACAGCTGCAATTCACTACCTGGAATACCATGGTCCGTCAGTAGAAGGATCAGACTTCTGAGTAGGAAGTTCCAATTGTAATGCTTTCCAGTGTAAGCAGGCAAACAAAGATAATTAATGATAAGCATTAGAAAATGTTGGGAGGCATGCTGTCAACCAGAAATTTCTAATTCCTTTGCCTCAGCTGTAGTCTTACACCACCAGCTATACCAGTCTCTCTCTGAACTTCCTATAACTGAATGCTGACCCCCTGAGTGTTCCCCACCCCATGCACATCTGGAATGGATGGTACCTGCTGCAGGCTAATCCTGCTTCACACATCTAAACTGAGGTCTGGATCACACACCTTGGGTCAAACCTGCTCCACAGAGTATCAGTACCCACAAAAAACAACAAGAAAGTGATTTAATGCAGAATTCATGGGAAGCCACAGCTTGACTGCAGGAAAGAGAGGCTGAGAGAGCTGCACTGATGCCTCACAGCAAGGGAGCACTGCAGAGCCACGACACTGCTGAGCAGGAAGCATCAACTGGATTACAAATACACTGTCCAGAGAAGTCCGAAAAAGGGATGAAAGACCTCGAGGCTCTGCTTTTCAACACCCACTGAAAACAGGCAGAGCAGTGTCTCTGCATGATGTACACTGGGGTGCCAGATTCACTTCCTTGAAAAAATCAACAAAAGGCTCAGTGGATTTTCCTTCTGATACCAGGCTCGCACTAGGCAAACTACCAGATGATAACAGACAGCGCTGGATATGAATATATTTTTCTTTTGATGCATTCTTGTAAAAAGCTGTGGGAGCTTTTTCTCCTGAAGCAATTATCACTTACCATGTCCATTATCAAATGACCACAAATGAAACACCTGTCAGCCGACTGCTGGAAACCAGAATACTGCAAGGACAGAAAAGAATTCACTTAAAATTTCACAAGGCCACTCAAGCATAAACAACAGGGTGCTGTGGAGTGTTATTTGCATATTTGTTATTGGTCCTTTTTCTGTGCTCCTTAAGACAGAAAAACGAAATTTTCCAATGCTTTTTTCGTTATATAAAGGTGTGGATGTGTTTCTGAGTGCTCGGGTTTAGAAAGAGTACAAGTTCCTGTAACTTCCAAGTCGAAAATTTAACTTTAATTTAAAGTATAAAAATAAATATCATAAATGCACATGCAAATGAGGCAGTTACTAATAAGACTTATTTACATGCTTATTTGACCACATGAATCTACAAGACAAGAACCTACTTGTGTTTATCACATACTTATGTTGCAGTATCTGTATATATAGGCCTGGAAAGCCAAATTTTTCTTTGGTTATATGGTTATAATTCTGTTGAAGGTTCTATAAAGTCAGTGGTATTGTTCCAGCTCCCTGGTAGGATAGCAATCAAGTCTGGCCCACTACAACTTTTTTGATGTTTTTCCTGAGATCTATTGATAAGGGACTGTCTGTCATGTCCATGACATGCACCTTGGGCACAGCACATCATCTGTCTGAATGAAGGAAATGCACACTTGGAAAATGACATATTTTAGGTGCATTTAATTCTTTAATTTTCATCCTATGTAGAATTTACTGAAGAGAACAAAGGTGACCCTACCTCTCTCTGACAGAAATCACTAGGATTCATCAATAAGTAAGCAAATACAACTTTTTCAAGCCTCAAGGATGGCTTCATCTACCAGGACTCAGGGGAAGAAGGGTATATGGATTTTTATCTGCACCAGCCAAGGAGAGGGGTGCAGATAAAAAAAAAGGTCTGGGGGTTTGCTTCATTCTTAGGTACACTCACACAAAATCCATTGAGGGCAACAGAAAGATATCCATTAAGATATCCATTAGGTCTCATCACAAGAGTCAACTGAGTGCTTACCAGGAAATCTTCTTCACAGAACACCTTTCCATTGACAAAATAAAAGGCTTTTCCTCTCAGCTTTCGACCTAAGGAAAAAAACACAGAGAGAAGAAAAAGATCAGAAGAGAGCAAGGAGAAAATGTGTTCAAAACCTGGCTGCTGAGAAGCAAACAACAATGAAGACATCCAAGGACAGATGTCACACAGGTGGAAGAGAGCACCTAATCCCAACATGGGTCTTCCCAGACTCCAGCATGCCAAATTCTCTTCCACTGGTGATTGCTGATGAATGCCAGTTGGTGGATCTGGACAAAAGTCCCACCTTTGGGTAGGAAGTAGGAGCTTTGCAAGCCTGGAACATCTCCTGGCAGATTACCATGTGTTGTAACCCTGGGAAGAGCGAGGGAGGATGCACGGACTCATGCTGGAAAACACCCAAGGAAAGGAGCAAGGAGGAAAGAAGAAAGGGCATACAGAGAGTGACCTACACTTAATTCCTCAAAATGTCACAACATTACTGCTTTGTTATGAGCGAGCAGCAGCTGCCAGACAAGGCACTGCAATACCTGAACACTCGCTCTGCCGCAGCGGAGTGCAACATCAGAGCACTCAACAAGCTTCTCTGCTACCTACCAGCACATTTGTTACTGCAGCTGCCAACAAAATGCTTTGAAACTATTAAAAAAAAAAATCCAAATGTCATAATCAAGACGAGATGACAATGTTTTTCCAAGAAAGGACTCTACATATGGAGAGGATTTGTATTTACTTCAGCTGTCATGTTTATGCCTCCCTTTCACTGCCTGCTTTCAGTTCCATGTGATCACGGCAATGTTTGCTCACACTGCCACCACTCCTAAACTTCTCACAAGAAAAAAGGGCTAGGTTTTGTTTGTTTATAAAAAGCTGCTCCTACCTCTTTGCAGCCTGGTTTCCCTACTGAGCCCAGGGTTTGAAATGCAAGCCTGGCACTGGAATGGTTCTGCACTGGAGCCCCAAGCGCATGCCAGGAGACAGAGCCCGGGGCAGTGGGACCAGCACTGCCTGGGCACAGCTGGAGCAGGACCTGCTGCAGGCTGGTTTTGGACACCTACCAGGCCCTGCTGGAAGGAAATTGGGTCTGAGACACTGGGGCCCAGAAGCCTCCTGCTTGACATGCTGGATGTGGCCAGCATAATTAAAAAAGTGATTGTCAGCTGCTGGGTGTATAGATGTGAACATCACATGGGACTGGACTGGGGGTCACCTTATGGTATGCACCTACCTGGCAGCCTTCAGTGAAGAACCACGCTGGCTGCAAGGCTTTAGGGAAAGGAGGAAGCTGAGTAAACCCAAGAAACAAGTGGGTTTTCAAGAAACAAGTGTTACAGTTTTCTGCATACGCCAGAGGGCACCCTCAGGCTGGGAAACAACTCCTGCTGCCAATTTCTTCCTCTGCTGCTCTCAGCTTCTCCCTGCCCACTTTTGGGATGGACTGCTCGCAGTGTCTCTTCGAGGTAAGAAAGCACCTTCTCATCATACAATTGGGAAGGCAAGATGCAGGAAAAGCTCACTTCCCCAGGCTGCACTGGGAACTGTCTCAGTGGAGCACCTACCAAAATCACGATGCTCCAGGGAAGCTCCAAAGTTTTGCCAATGAATTGAGCCAGACCAGCATTTCATCAGCAGCCCTTAGTGCCCAGTCCAAGTCCCAGGCAGCAGGGCAGGTGGAGGACAAGGCAGTGTGTTTTCTCAAGGAACAAACCCCTCTTTGCATGTGCAGGAGCTTTGTGGTTAAACTGTGGGCACTGCTCAGCTCTGTGTTTACTGGAGCAGTGTAGAAGCCAAAAGCACATGGCCCCATCACTGTCACTGTCCCCCATTCTCTTCAAATCCCTGCTAGGGACAACCATGTAACCTGAAGGTCAGAGATGACCCAGGGCACCAGCCCATCCTTGCATCAATGCAGACATTGGATAGGGCATGGAAGAAATTCTGACCATCCTGAAAGTGTCCCACTTTGTTGATTGTTCTCATCTGCCCTCTGTTGCCAAGGTTGCTGGAACCGAAACAGGACCCAGAGTTCAAAATAGAAAGTATCTAATCTGGTACATGTAATCTTTGTGATTTATAACCCAGGGGGTGTATTTGCATGATAACCCCACCTGTGTGTCTGCCTGTCCACAGGTAAGCCTGGCATGCTCACCAGCTACTCCAGAGTCACAGTTTCTGAGGAGGGACAGGAGAGGCATGGGAATACCTGAGATTTCCATCACCTTTGTCAAGGGTGGTCCTAAGCAAGCTAACAACAAGCCTAATGCAGCAAGAAGTACTCCTGAAAATCTTCCACTGATTGAAATGCAACACTGGGATTTGGCACTCCAACACTGGGATTTGGCATTCCCAAAAATGAAAAACAAACAAAACCATTTAACTTTGGTTTTAAATTACATGGTAGCAAGGGCTCCAGTTCAGCGCAATGGGCAGGTGCCCAAGTGACTTTCCACCTGCATGCAATGTGTCTCCTTAAAGACAAGCTGACAGTGGTGAGGAAAAACATACACATGGGGCCATGCAAAGAGAAATATTTCTTTGGATGAAGGCCTGGTGCATGAGCAGCAGACATTCCAACAGAAGGGATGAGGTTTGGATCACTGCCACAATGCCATTCTTCCATGGTGACAAAAAAAGCATTTACCAGCCATTCTGCACCCAGTGTATTTTTAACACGGTGACATTAGCAGGTTAAGATTGATGGCAACAGACTTTCAGTGAAGGTGCCACAGCCAGCATGCTATGTCTGGGCTTCTGCTGTAAGCTCATTCAGCAGAGGGATAAGTCCTTTGTAAAGGATCTATAATTTGGCCATTGGTATTACGTGAGTCCCTGAAGAGTTGCTGACACCAAGAGCACTTTGAGGCAGGACAGGGACAATTTAATTACTTTTGTTAGGGAAGAGGTAAGCATTTTAACTATTTTTAGCTCTCCATTACTTTCTTTAGGCTCCTGGCAGAAATGTAAAAGGAAATCAGCAAAACCCATGAGTAACCAGGTGCTCCTGCAGCCACTGTGGGAGTGGTTCATGCAAACACAGCCCATGTCTTCCCTGCTGCTCTCAACTTCTCCCTGTGCACTTCTGGGACGGACTTCTCCAGTGTCTCTTTGAGATGAGGAAGCATTTTCTCATCATACAATTGGGAAGGCGAGATGCAGGAAAAGCTCGCTTCCGAGGCTGCGCTGGGGACTGTCCCAGTGGAGCTGGGAAATGCATGTTTTTGCTGCAGCCACAGCAGTAAAAGGAACAGCACTGGGACTGCCCCACAGCGCAGAGCAGGGTGGCAGTGACTTCTGTCCCCGCACTGAGCTCCCTGCCATGGGACAGTGCCTTGAACTTAACCAGGCCCTCTCACAAGCAATGCTTCTGACTGTGCCTGCAGAGGCTGGCACAGGTTTCATCTGAGCATGGAGATGCAGTTTTACTTTCACCAAAAATAAGGATTGAGAAGTTAAATGGCATGTGAGGAATCACATATTGATAACTGCCTACTTTCAACATGTATCATGATGAAATATCCTCTGACAAACCCAGGAATATTTAAGGTGTGGTTTGCTGCTTTCAGGATCAATTGTTTTACTACATGTCTTATACTGCTGGCTCCTGACTGCATTTCACTTTTGCTTCACCCTGAATTTAGCTAATCTCACACCTGAAAAGATTCAGACAATTAAAATTTTTTGGCATTTCAACTTTACTGTCTTCACTTTTTTACAAGGTATCTTGTTCATCTTTTGACAGGAAGTTTGAGCCCTGAGCTTTTATGTACTGTTCATCCCTCACATGTCTGTCTAGTCTGTTTAGCTGTGGGACCTTCAGGATGACCTCGAGGTCATTTCAGCACCAATTTCAAAATATTTCAAGCTTAGTCACTAGTGCCTTTGTGCTAAAATAAACACACTTTGCTTAGCAGCTGATAATAGGCATACCATCAGGCTGCACTCCCAGGATGCCAGTGCTTTTGTCTACTATTTTCTCAAATGATGGCTCTCTCCTTTTGAAGACCACTCAGAGAGAGTTTAACCAGGGACTTGAAATGTCCCTGGCAAGGAGGATCCTGGGAGATGCATGATTTGCTTGCTGGGGATTTGGACTTAACTTTCTCTTTTGAAGTTGCTTTTCCATTATTTATTAAAAACAATGGGGTCACAAACCCATGTTCAAAGACAAGAGATAGCTTGTCAATGCATACAGTGGAACAGGGCCATGTCTGGATCCCAGGGCTCTATGGAGATACACAAGCAGGATTGCTGCATTGCTGGAGAGGCAGTGTGCAGACTTCACTTATCACTTATCTAAGCACCATACAACTCCCTGTGGTATCTGCACAGCAGACGGGCAAAAATCACTGCTGACTGGCAGCTTCTCCTGGGTCCCTTCCACACTGACAGCCCTGGGCCTCTGCCATTACAAAAACCAGTGCTTTTTCAAGTACCACAGCTGTAAAATAAATTTAGATATGTGATTACTGATGGCACGTTAAATTCAGCCAGTGCACGTGTGTTTTGGAAGCCCTACGTGGACACTCTGCTCACAGGCAGCATGGTGTCCCACCATGTGCAGCAGACAAGGTCAAGCATCAGACAGCTCTGCTTCATTTCTGACATCTGTCCCATTTCTCTTGGCCACCATTAAAGCTGGATGCAGTACTCAGGCTGACAAAGAAGCGTCAATATTTCCAATCAGCCCTAGAACTGAGCCTGCATGAAAGGGTCACTTCAATGGCTGTACATCCTCCAAATCAGGCAAATGGCAGGTAGCCCAGGACAGACCAAAGTCTTGCTGAAACCATGGGCAGGAGGATAGGATATCTGCAAGAGAAACTGTGCTGTGACACAGTAACTCCATTACCACAAAAGATGTTCAGTCTCTCTCAACTACACAGTTGTATGCTCCGTGCTCTCACCATACATTTGAGGAAGTAGGGAAAAACCAAACAAGCTCAAGCAAAAGACTTGGTGGCTGTTTTTTGCTATTAAAAAGTGTTGCTTTATTCTTCAAAACTCTCAGGAAATGATCTGATGCCTGAAAGCCAAAAACATGCACATGTAAGAAAGGTCAGCTGCCTCTAATAGCAACACAACCACAGGTGAGGGTGGAAATAGATCCCCAGCCAGAAACACTGCAAAACCACAGCACCCCACACAACTGAGCAACACCTCTCCTTTGCCATCAGGCAAACTGCTGCAAGAAGATATTAATGAGTTCTTCATTTTAGGGAAAACCCCTAGAAGTATCAAAATTCAGAGGTAAAATACAGTCACCTTGGGACAAAGCAGCACTTTTGATCCAGACAGTCCCTGCTCAGGAACTGGTTTTAATCCCAGTGCTCAGCCACTCTGCATCACTCTGGAGATGGCTGCCCAGCTCCCCAAAATGCACCAAAACCAGGTGGCTGTCAAGAGCTGGCCTCCCACCCTGTCACCCAGTGACTCATTGAAACACACAGAGCCTCAGAGGAGGAAGGAGGGGGAGGCAATCTCTGTGACCTCGATGAATTAACTGCATGTTGAAATGACATGAGAAAGTAATTTTTAAATTTCTCTGGTTATGGAAAGGGCCTCATCACTTACTGAGACACTACTCAGAAAATTAGTCACAGTATCATTAAAACATTGTAAGAAAGCCACTAAAATCTTTACAGCACAAATTAATCCTATGCCCATTCTTTACAGAAAACAGTACTTTGAAGACGACATTATAAAATAGAAAGACTAGAAAGACTAGCAATTTATTCCACAGAAGATTTCAACCTTTTTTTCCTCCTCACATTGTCCTAATGATTTCAGACTTTCAGCCAGCACTTGCAATTGACTGAAACCACTATTACACTGGTAAATAAATCCCTGATTGCATCCATCCCCTTGTGGAGCTGAACAGCTGCACCTTTCCCTCAAGGATATCTACTGAGGACACCTGATCCATGCCAAAGCCCCTCCAGCTCAGGCCTCATATCACTACTGCCCTGAAATCTGGTCAGGAGAGGAACAAGTACTGTCACCTTACTGTAAAAGCTGTCCTGGCTTTTCTCATCTATAGGAAGCACTTCTTGTGACAAACAATAGGATTTTTCACCAGTGAGCTGAGACTGAAGACAAAAAGTCAGCAAGAACATAGCAGCCATTTAGACTGAAGCAGAAAAATATACTGATGAATTACCTGTCCCCTAAACTGTAAATCCAAGCACACCTGAATCTTTTCTGACATTATTTTTGCTAAAAAATCATATTGTTTACTATGCAGACTCTGGCATGATAATTTTACTGAAGGGATGCTGAGGGTAGATTACTGGCAATGCTTTGCACTCTCCACTCGGAAGATTTGCACATTTCTCAAGTTGATTGGTGTGGTGGGTTTTTATCCAATTATAGGCACTAAGTTCTGCTTCCATCAGAAGAGATGGCAGTTTCTGCATCTGAAGACAACCATACACATACACTTGCCTTGGAGAAACCACTTGGCAAGGCTTACTATCCTGCTGTCTGGGATTAAGTCACATGGGCAGAAAAAGGTGACTTTCTGCTTGTAAAGTGATTTAACTGTGCCAATAAAAACCATGGCCTTCTTTTTCTAGGAGTTAAATACCAATAGAGGACATGTTTATTCAACATAATTAGCCCAAAGACACCAAGAGCTGCATTGCTCTAAGTAGCCAGGCTTCATAATCACTGCAGCAAGATTAATTAGCCCAAGCAGAGGGTTATGCTTGCAGAAAAATCTGCTTTGATAGCTTAGCTACCTAGTGTAGTAAATGACCCTTAATACCTCTAAACACAACTATGTTGTGAAATATTAAATATAAAATATATACAGCCAGAGGGTGGCAAGAGGCAGCCAGTCTGTGTGATTTCAAAGTCTGTCACTGGAACAGCAGTCTGTTAACCCCTGCACTGACATCAACATTAATCTGAGCTTGCAAAAATAGAAAAGAAAAATAAAGGAATGAAGTGATATTGACATGTCAAAGACTGAATTCTGCAATCTAGTAAAGGTTTCCAACCTTTTTTTCTGTAATCTATGCAACCATTTTCTGTAATCTATGCAAGGCTTCCAACTCTTTGCAGTAAGGAGTCAAAATCTGGTCCTCACTTTGGCCCTCATGTTGTAGTTCAACATCAAACACTCCTTTCAAATCACCTTGCAATCAGTTCTTTCTTTCTGACTTCCTTCCTCGTTTACTGATTTCCTTCCCAGCCATCTCCAACATTTCCCTTGCACTTTTTTAGCTTTCAGATTTCCTCTTGAGGACCAAGTGGTTCAAGTGCAAGACTCTTCTGCTCTAAACTACACTTCCAGCAGAGCAAAAAGGTCTGTTTTCCAGGCAACCTGTGGCATTTGGATACAAGCCTGGCTGAATCCAAGAGAAAACACTAAAACTTAACACAGAAGGTTAGAGTGATACAGTTTAGCTAAAAGTGTATAATTTGTAAGGTCTCTTTACTACCTAAATTGTAAATATCAACATCGGGAGACACACGGATCTTTTTATACCTCTGAGGCGGCATAAATTAGTGAGTTAATTTAAATGGTTAATGTGTAACAAACCATTTGATAGCTACAACTTTTTGCCCAACAAGCTGCAAAAAAACCCCCAAACCCCAAGGCGGAAACAGACACCTTGAGATTGCAGGAAACAGCTCAAGGCGTTTGGAGGCTTTTTTTTTTTAACCTACTTTCATAGCCCTCCTGTAAAGCAAATATCATTTATTACTAATCCTGCAGAAAGAGCTTGAAGCTTTTTTCCTCTCCCTCTCTGCAAAAGACTGCCTTGTTTGTGCCTCTGCCCTGTAACAAACAAGAAGATAAACGAGACATTTCTGCCAAAGTAATAATTTTAAATCTGTTGTTTTGACCTCTAAGCCAAATTTTCTGCATTACATGCCACTGGCTCAGATAAGACAGTACATTTTTTTCCTGCCAACTGAACCCTGTAGTGTATGCACAGCCCTGTTCAACAAACTGCTCTATAATTTATCTCTGAACATATGTATTGGGAAGCTGAGGATGAAGGAAATTTGGCACTATATGGGGTATCACCCCCCCACCTAAACCCTTGCTCCTTGGATCCTCTTGATTTTCTGTGTTGGGAAAACCAATGCACATTTGGACACAAATCCAGCTAGGAGCAAAATTAGAAATCCTTGCTCAAATGAAAACAGCAGGACAATGGTTATAAATATCTGGAGGACGATACGCTTTACCTTAATAGGTAATTTTGTATATTTTATTTATTGGAGTGGAGGATATTCAGTGTTCCTCCAGAGAAGAAATTTTAGGACTGAAATCAGGGGCAACCTTGACTTCTCAAAGTCAAGTTTGTACTGGATGGTGTCCAAGATGAACTCCACTTGACCTTAAAAGCACTACTTACTTTTCAACTAGAAACCAGAGTTTCCACACAGGCTGCTCAAGATGTGCTTTGCAACTAGAAAGACAACACCAAGTAAGTATTTATTTTTCTGGCAGACAGAAATGGCCTCATCACATTTCCTGCAGTGACACAGGTGACAGAAAGCCTGCAGAGGGGCACGTGTCCTCTTTGAATGAACAACAGCGTGTGTGCCCTTTGTCCCCACAGCAACTGATGGTCTGTGGGGCTGGGAGATTACTTTGGGCTACAAAAGGTGGGATTCCTCTCAAGTGGGTTTCCTCCCTGAGTGCAGCGCAGGATGTCCTGTACCTCCCCAGGCAGCCACAATGCAGAGGTTTGATGGAGCTCAAAGTCAGCCCAGAGCAGGTAAGGCCACAAAGCCCTGGAGCAAGCGAGCAGGGGCAGTGCAGGAAACCACCCCCTGCACTGAAGGGTTTCTTGCAAACCTTGCTGCTTGTAGAGGTCTGTGCACATGAGGGAAAACACCCACTACCCTGTGGCACCACTCTTTTTGGAGTGCTGGGAATCCCATGCCACCACACACCTTCCCCTCCATCCATCCATGCCATCCTGCCAGCTGCCACTGCCTCCAGTTTCCATTTTAGTATGGCCACTGCCACAATGGGAAGAATTTTATCTTCCATGACTACTCTCCTAAATATAACAAGCTGAATTAGGCTCTCACTTATATGCCCATGACTTGCATTCCCCTTTTCTATCTTGTTTTTAATACAGTCTTTTCTACGGAGGGAAATACCATTATTGCTCCCACACGCCTTTCTTTCCCCACCTCCCCATAATTTTCACTAGCCTTGTTTTTTAATTTTACTTTCAGTTTGAAACCCTTTGCCCCAGCACATCTAGTCAGCACATTTCTCAGTTACAGCCTGGGTAAGAGAGAAAATGGGCTTCATTTTGCTAAACTTGGCTTCTTTCCATCTTTCTAAGTCTCACCTGACATCTACACCTTTTCATCTTGCACTGGAAACATTTAGAAAGGGTTGACTTTTAAAATAAGCAGCAAATAACTATTCTTTCAACCCTCACCAACCCATCTCATTAGAAATGGGATTAAGTTAATTTTTAACCAAACACAGACAAACAAACAGACGTAACCACGGATACCTCTGCAACCACAACTACTTTTCCAGCACTGGTCTCCAAATAAAGATTGTAAAATTCATTTTAAAAGGAGGATCAAAAGTGTTTCTTTCTAAAGCACCAGTTGCATGGTAGTAATTTTAGAAATTTAAGACAGCTCAAACCTGCTGCTGGATTATTTTTAACAGGATCTTTGGGTGCAAGGGCAGTTCAGAGACTGCCTCGCCCTAGAGGGTGAGAGGTAACTGAAGCAAAGCCTTGGCTGCAGCCAGGAAACCTCTCCATGGGAGAAGACAAATTAATTTCAAATTAATGTCTAAGAAAGGACAGAAGAGTGAGCAGCTGACTTCTGAGCCTCTAGGAAACTGCCACTACATGCAAAAAACCAGTTTCTCTTTTCAGTTTTCCTATTTTCGGTCAGATGATGGTGAAATACTCTACTAAAAACATAGGTGAGGCAGGGCAGCTGGTGTAGGACAGCTGGGAAATAGGCATAGTTCAAGGCTCAGCTATTATTAAAAAGCACACACATCTTTCTATATTTATTCCAACTTTACAGCTCCAAATAAAACACATGCAGTCCTGATGAGTTTATAACTCTAAATACGACTCAGGAGGAAAAACCCTCAATCTCATCTGGGAAAACCAAACTCATATATACAAAAGCAGCAGAAGATTATTATTTTTTCTGACACCACATATACAGCTACACTTCTAAAAATACGCTACTACTGCTGGAGTTAAACACAACAAAACAGAAAAACCACTGTCTTACAAACACAGCCACAGTTTAAAATCAAGTGGCCAGTTCTTCATTCCAGCTCCATCACAAACCTCCTGGAAAATCCAAGGTGGATTTTTCCTCCTGGAAAAGCTGCTCAGGAGGATCCACACATTGCTGTACACCTCACCTCCAGATGTGGGTCTGACAAAGTGCCCCACAGGGAGTTCAGCAGGGCCAGCTGAACTATTAACTCTGCTTCTTGGGTAGATTTCATAGGGCTCATCATCACTGCTCCCAGGCTGATACCTTTGCAGAGTAACCAGTTCCCTCCCTGGAAAAACCATAAACCAAGCTGGCAGAGACATGCCCCTTATCTCAGGGCATGGCTGCATCTCCCTGGAGAAAAAGCAAGCAGGATGTGTAACCTGGAACATTCATGCACTTACATGCTTTAACTGGAGGAATTTCAGAGGTACAAAATTATTTTAGCAAGTAAAAGATAATGTACACAGCGAAAACGCTGCCACTGGATTTACCCTGCAGCAGCTCCATCTGAAAAGTAAAGCCTGCTGAGACAAAAAACATGCCAGCTAAGGCATTTTCACTGCCACTTTGAAAAAACACTCTTGTAAGAAAATGTGGCTATAACTGAGAGACAGAGGAATGAAAACAACCATCCCCCATACCAGAAGGCAGAAGCCTGGCACAATCCAAAATATCATTTCTACATGCCTTGCAACAATCCATTCAAAAACAAACAGCAAGCACCACCACCACCACCACCACCAAGTCACAGAGCTGCAGCAGACTCCAGCTGGGAGATAGTTTATTAACTGCTTTCTTTTCTCCCCCCTTTACACCAGAACAATGTTAAACCTGAAGAGTTTGCTGCAGGGCCTGGCACCAGGGATACTCAGGGATCAGACCAGGCCAGGGATACTCACTGCAGGCTCCACAGGTGAAGCAGCTGTCATGGTAGAGGTTGCCCATGGCTTGGCAAGCTTGGTTTGCTCCATACACGCCCTTGCTGCACTTCACGCAGGTACCTGGGGGAGAGAAGAGAGGTCACACGTGGGACCCAACAGGGTGCCTGGGGACACTGGTTGGGTGACAACGTATTTAGCTCGTCATGGTGGCTGAGCAGCTTAGGACCATGCAGTTCACTGAAGCCACAACACGTAGCTGACATCACTGTGACCTGCCCTGAGAGGCGCTGTTAACACGACATGACAGTCATCAAACCTCCACAGTGAAAGACTTTTGCAAAAAACTAAACTGCACAAGAACAGTTCCTTCCTTCCTTCCTTCCTTCCTTCCTTCCTTCCTTCCTTCCTTCCTTCCTTCCTTCCTTCCTTCCTTCCTTCCTTCCTTCCTTCCTTCCTTCCTTCCTTCCTTCCTTCCTTCCTTCCTTCCTTCCTTCCCTTCCCCCATCCTTCCTGACAACCTTTATATACATCTAAATCTGCTTAAGGACCCTTAAGGACCCTCACAAAAGCAGTGAGTATCAGTAAGGGGTGCTCAGAGCTCTTCATAGACAATAGTTTCTGGCAATTATTGTATAAGATAAGCTTGTTGGTCACAACTGATGTGAGGAAAACACAGCTGTTTACTTACCTCCTTTAAATCATCCATTTAAGTTCCCAGTTGTTCCTGCTGAAGGCCCTAATGGTTCCCCAATAAAACAGAGCCAGACTACCTGACACCTACCTCTCTTAACAAGGAAATGGGACATCAAGCCATTTTACTCACTTCAGGCATTGCCCTGCAATTGTGACAGGCTGTTTTTAAAGCAGCACCACCCTTTAACTACTGCTAACTGAGGAACTTGAATCTCTGTTTAAGCAAATAAATGAATAAGAGGCAGTGTGAAGGAAAAACAGATTATGTGTTCCTGTCTCTGGTCTGCAGTGACTCTAATGTGACTTCAACTTTCACCATTACCCAGACCTATTAATCCTGGCTCTTAAAATCCCTGGTCAAGGGACTGTGAGTCACACCTCACTCCTACTGGCCCAGGAGGAGGAACAACATCATCTTGCTGGAGATCCTTAGTTATGTGAAGGATGGTAAACAAAATTTCACTTCTTTTGGGGCACTGCAAGCTCCAGAGTAATTGAAAAAGTCTGGAGAAAGCTGGGAAAAAGTCTGTCACTGAAAAGTAACTCAATTCTGGCAGCACCAGGCTTGCACTGCCAGGGTGAGTAAGAATTTCTTCCTGCAGCCAGTAGCCCTGGCGGTCAGTTTCCACACTACAGGGATAAAACCACTCAGGAGTCCCTTGCAGTAGCACACACATGGCCGCTGAAAAGCAGACACTTGGTTTTCCCAGGTTTTTGCAGAGCAGACCTGGCTCTCAGAGCTGCAGCTGCCTGCGTGCATCCAACCAGCACGCTGAAAACTGTCCTAGTGCTGTGCCAAGCCCCACTGCACTCAGAGCCAGAGTCCACACTGACACAAACCTGCAGAGAAGGCTGCAAAGAATAATTAGTTACTTTGTTTTGTCCAAATCCTACACGAATGAAATGCTCACTTGGCTGTGGGCCCACCCCAGCACTCAGGCTGGCACCAAGCAAGCAAAACTTTCTGGCTTTTTTTTGAATTGAGCAGGTTTATCTCATTTATTGAAAGAAACATTTTAAGAAAGATAAATCGTACAGGCATTAGAAAAAGGATTAAAAAAAAAAGTCAAGGCAAAGATAAGAAAAAATTGGCTTCTTAAATGGATGTGTTCTCCCAGAAATGCACACATTCAGCAGCAGCCTGAATTTCTGTGCAATGATCTGACACAAGAGCTAATGACTCAAAATTCCCTCTTGAGTACACCAATGTCAAGCAGAAAGTTTAGAGAGCAGAAAACCTGCCAATTTTCCACGACACCCACCAGGCTTTCCACAGACCCAAGGTATTTATTGCACTGCAAGTGCTGCATTTTCCCCTTCTCTGTGCCAATGAGTGGCTGCTCCAGAAAATCTCACCAGCATGCTCCAGTTTCCTCCTTTCCACAAAGCAGCCGGGTGACACTGACTGTGGATGAGCAGCAAGAAGAAGCAGGAGGCAGAAGGCACAGCCACTGAGGGCAGGCACAATGCCCAGTAAAGATGTTGGCAGGCATAAGCCACTATTAAGTAGGCTAGGGCAAACCCTATGGAGGGCAGAAATTGCCTCTGCCATCTCCTGTCTATCCTATTATGCTTCAGAGCACAGGCACTGCCCTCTGGCTTCCCAACAGGACAGATCCTGCAGGAGCTGTCAGGGCTCTCACATCTGTACCAAAATCTTCCTCCACCTCCCACCCCTCAACCTTCCCAACCACTCTTCCACCTTCCTTTCAGTCCATGCTCCATTTCATGCCCTGATTAACCCTTTGCCCCACTTCTTTCAGTATTTAGGCCCCTAAAAAATGGGAAACAAAGTCATGGAATGAAAGGGCTTTTAAAATACTTTGACAATGTGTTCTGTAAAAACTGTAATGTGCTAAATTACTCAACGACGTCATAACCAGACACGCCATAAATATTCATACATATCCTGTGCCAAGGTTGACAATTGAAAAATGGCATTATGGCACATCTGAATCTAGTTTATATTCTTACATGTATCTGCTAAATCTTACTTGAAAGCCTATTAAATCTCAGTAGCAAGTGAAATTACTCTCTAAATAAGTCTTTGTTCTTTCCAGATATAATATTCCGAAACATTTGAACCAACATACTTGAGCCTTCATCTCTGACACTCAGCACACCTGGCCTGAAAGGGTGGGTGGGGGAAGTGATTTTTATTGATTTTTCCTTTTTTTATTGATTTTTCCTTTCCACTTTTTTTTCACCATTCACTCCCTGCTGTCACAATGATCCTGATCCTTTGGCTTAGGCTAAGCAAGGCAAAAGCAAGGCAAAAGCAAGGCAAAAGCTGCTGCTGATGGCAGCCAGTCGCTGAGCTCGGCAGCACGTGTGCTGACGGCAGCCAGCGCAACCGGGGCCACCTCCAAGCCCATCCTGCTGCAGAACGGGCTCCACGCCCTGCTCCATGCCAGCTCCGACAGCTATTTCCCGAAACAGTGCTGACTGTGCTTGCTGCTGGTGTTAAAATGTCAGCAGCATCACTCCAGCCCCACATGCCACTGACACTAGTCAGCAGTTCTGGGTAATTTTCTTGGCATGGAGTGGCTTTTAGCAAAAACTTCTGTCCTCAGCGTGAAGCAGAGGGATCCTAAGCAGCCACAGTTCAGCAAGATCCCTGATTCCTGTGCTCAGTAACTTTGCAGCTCCTAACAAGTGTTTATCCAAGTACCAATCGCAGCGGACATCCCCTCTGAAATTATGATTTTTAACCTTAGACAAGGTTATTTATTAAGAAGAAATGACAGGTTTCCCTTTTACCACCAGGATGACAAACCACACATGCACAGCACCACTAAATTCATGCCTGAGCGCACAGGCAGAATGGCAGCCAGATTTGGGAAGGAAAAGGGATGGAAATTGCTGATTTCAGTTCAATTTCTGCTGGCAGGGCAGCCGTCCCTGGACAACAAAGAAATCTCTGTTCCCTTTCGCATCACGCAGCGAGCAAGCGCCCGCGCTGCAGCTGAGAGTCTGAACAAAGGGACCTTTGGAACAGAGCTGGGACCAAAAACATGCCCTGGAAGCCACTTCCCAGCACTTGCCACTCTCCATCTCAGCACTGCAGACCAGGAGGGCTCTCACCAGGAACAGCCTCGGCTCACATGATCCAAGAGGTTGGACGCAGACCTCAAGGGCTGTGAGAAATGGAAGTGAACCCGGTGCTCAAATGTCAGTCCCACCCTCAAAATTCAACAAATGCATTTCCATTTACCACCCGACTCAAAGCCCCTGGAGGCATTTTTTCCTCCAAGTGTTGCTATTTCACACTCACCAGAAGGAGTTTAGTTACTTACTGTATCCCACTCGCTAAAAATTCAACACAAGCCATGCTGAACAGCAGTGTTTTCTGGGACCAAGACTTATTTCCACATTTCAGACAACATCAACCTACACACCAAGACCACAGTTCTTCCAACAGCATCCCTCTTCTTTTCAGCAGCCTTCACCTCTACCCTCACCTCCCTTCTCAGCAACACACAGCACAGCCAACCTTTCCTACACGTGCTCTTGATTGGGCTTACTAATACTGTCACTTCATTTTGAGCAGCCAAATATGACAGTTTTTTCAGTGGTGACATTTCTTTGTCATGCCAATTTGGTCCCAGGTAAGAGGAATGCAGGGGCAGGATGATTCTGGTGGTGTGGGTCTGCTTATCTGGCTAATCCAGAACCAGCAAGTCTGTCCTACTCCTTCCACATACTCTGTGCAAGCCACATTTCCACAATCGGACTGACTCTTCTCCATCAGATGCAACTGGTTTTTGCCCCTTATTTACAGGAGGCTGGATTTATGCTGAAGAACCCTCAGCTGAACTTAGAAGAACAACTATCCCCTCTGGTAACATCATTCCCATCTGTCCACACATGCACACAGCAGATCCTGATTCCTCTTGGCAGAAGTTGTACCTTCACAAGGGTCCTCCCCATCAGAATTCTGCTTGACACTCACTCTGACAGGGAGGACCCTGTGCAGGTGCAGCTGCTGTGTCTCCAACCCACCTATTTATCCCAGGAGAACCAAGCCCTCCACTTGCACACACGTGTTTCAAAGACTGTCTGCTGAGAAAAGCCTTCACCCTGTCATACACGGTGTGATGCTCAGTTCTCCTGGTTTTACTTTAGAATTTCTCTGGAACTTGAACCCACCCACCTTCCTATGGCTCACCTTAACCCAAGTAATTCCTACATCAAACTCTAAATTACACACATTGCATGCCTTGCTATGCTGCTTATCCACTACTGAGCAGTAACTCTTGCTGAGGTCATTTCAAGGAGATTTGGAGGCCTGAGTGAGACTGAGTGCCTCAAAACCTGGCAGATTGGTTTTATTCATCACGGAGGGACTGGGTTGTCTGTACAAAGATGGACAGGTACTCCCCTGCCCAGAGAACCACAGAGTTAGTAAACACAAGTTTTCTGCTCCCTTTTTCATGCCACATTCTTGACCCCCAACTTTGCTGCAGACCTTCACGAACACACTGCCAGTGAAGGACGAAAATGCCATCAAACTCACGTCAGTGACATTTTAAGTACCTTACAGTGGCATCAGAGATTATGATAACTCCCATTCCACATGAATGAGGCTCCTTATTTCTTTCAGTCCCACTCTTACTGTATTCTGGCTGACACACTGATTGCTCCTCTGCCTCAACTCTTTGCTTTTTCTTTCCTTTTGGTAGATTTTTCCTTAGCTTGCAAACCCAGCTGAGCTCCCAAGAGGAAGGGAGGAGAAGGACATACTCCTGTAATCTTGAAGAGCCATATTCCAGGCCAATACTTATTTGTTTGGTTTCTTGCAGTGAGATAAGCTTTGCAATCTGTACACACCCACTACTCCAAGTGCTGTGACCCTTCTGGCTTTCCTTCTTCCACCAGGACCTGTCTCTCCCTGCCTCCCCCTCCTCTCTGCTGTAGGCAGGTGTCCCCTTTCAGCTTTGGTACTCTCTCAGGAGAAGGTAGTAAAGGATGCCTCTGCTCATTCCCGGTGGAAATGGCATTGTCATCATCACCCACAGACAAAACAGACTCAGAGGAACTTTCATTTTAATCAGAAATTCTCCACTTGTCAGCCCTGAGATTACCTTTGCTGCACAGAAAGTGTCCTGGTGCCCCACCATCAGCAGGGTTCAGTAAAGTCCCCGTGTGTGTACAGCCCCAAAGTTAAATGAATTGTGGTTCCAGCAGTGGTAAAACACTAATTTCACTGTGCACTACACTTCCAAAGAGCACTGCTGGCCTTTGAGCTGCTCACACCCATTCAAAGGTGCTGGGCTCCCAGCTCTCCACAGGGCTCAGCGGCTCAGCTACTGCTCTGCTTATGCCAAGGGGAAAAAAAAATCTGCAGACTCTGCTAGGAGATATTCTCCGCCTGACTGCTGGGAAGCATCCTAGCTTTTCACTGCAAAACAAGATGCCCAGGGCCCTCCTAAATCACCCACAGCTTATCAGCTCTGCTGTAAATAACAAGAAAGCCAGAATACAACAGCTAACAAATATTTATAACACAAAAACCATTCATAAAAATGGTTTTATAAAAAGCTCTTAGTAAGGGTGTAGATAATCCTCATCAGGTGGAGATTTCCATCTAGCTGTATGAAAAAAGCACTGTTAAAAACGTGATGCTACATGTTACACCTCTAGAAGCATCCATCTATGCCTGCAGACCAAGGCACTGCATGCTAAGACAAGCAGTCAAACCTCCCTGCAGACCCCAGCACACTTCAGCCAGGCCCCTCCTGTACCAAGTCACTGCCAGGCAGTGCAGGCAGATGCTTGGCTTGGTTGTGCATCTCTCTCACCTGAAAACTCATCAGGCACCTTCAGCCTTTGGGATGGTGTCGCTTCACCTAACCCTAAACATTTGGGTGGTGCTACCAAAGGATTTGCAGCTCCCCTGATCACTCCTATTTAATCTCTCGTCACCAAGAGGAGATGAAGGCTGATGCACCCAAAGCAACTCCATGGGAAATCAGTGGGATTTGGGCTCCTCACTCCTGAATGTTCTCTGGAAATAATACACCAAAACCTAAATACATCCTAAGCTGGCTTCCAGTGACACTTCCCAGGGACATGGGGGCCCTTCTCTGCTTTATGGGAACCAGTCTCTCTCACAGGAACCAGTTTCTCTAGAAAGCAACCAGTTGCTCTCTGAGCAACTTCAGCTTTTCCTTCCCCAAGCAAAAGACCGAGTGATACCTGAGACTTCCTATGTCCTCCTTGACAGCCCACATAAATCAAGTCAGCACTTCAAAAGCCCTCTTGGAGAACTGAAATTCCTCCAGAGACATGCACAGCCCATGCAGCTCACACACAGGTCACTACTTCCAAAAAAACAAAAGGAAAAAAACCGCAGAGCAAATTCTTGGCTTTGTGTATTTCTTTCCTTTCACTTATTATACCTACTCTGAGCAGACAAAAGCATTTTGCACAGCAAGTTGGTGCTGACAGATAACCAGACTGCTGCTCCTCAGCACAGCATCTTACCTGTATTTTACCTAGTCCCTGGCTTATCCTTTTCTAGGCTTTCACATACAAGCACACATTTTCACATAGTGAAGGAGAAAGCAGCTCCTTTACTGTGATCAGAATTGTTTTTTATAAACATTTGGTCCTGACTGAGACAGACTGAAGGACAGTATGACAGACAGACAGATCCATCTTCAAAAACACCCCCTTGTTACAAAAACAGCACACAAAATTAGGAGAACTGAAAATATTTTTTATAAAATACTTTGGTCATTTGTACTTTAGTCCTGGTTTCATTTCCTGGCTCTGATGAACTTCAAAACTGCTGCAACAGACTTCCTTTCACTGGGGAAGAAGTCTGCAACAAAACAAACTATTGATCCTTTTTATCACTATTGCATAGAAGTGTTTATTTTACACCCTAAAGTTTGGTAGCTTGAGAGTAGGGCACAGCAAAAAATAGTTGAGAAGGCCAGCTGTGTCCTTTGTTCCTTCAAAGGAAGTAAGGTAACTGTGCAAAAAATGAAAATAAAAGTGAGAAAGAGAGGGGGAGGAGGAGGCCCAGAATTAAAATACCTTGATACTTGTTCCTTCCTGTTCCTTGGTCTTCAGCAGGGCAGATCTGCTGAACCTTTGCCTGCTGAACTGAAGCTCCAAAAAACTTTACTTTTCCCTCTGCCAAGACTGCATAATTTCTTTTTTTCATCTCACTCTCCTCCTTCCCATATTTCTCAGACATCACATCCTGGTGCAAAATCTCGTGGCAGGAGGATGTCAGAACACCTCATCGGGGATCAGGCAGCCTCCGTGTTTCCTCCCTCCCTGGGGCTCACTCAGCCACCTGACCAGCTGGGCTCTCCATGCTGCCAAAAATACTCCTGCTTCACTATAAATCTCCCATGGGACAAAAGCCTCCTCCTGCCTTGCATCCTTATTTTGTGACAAAAATGTAAAAGTAATCTAGCCATTAACTGGGTTCCTCTGCCTCCTGAGCCATCCCCAGGCACATTTCGGATGAGGTATGATCCAGCCAGTTTACACACACTGCGAGGAGCAGACACAGCAGGGTCTGTTGGAGAGACCCCTGACACCTCTCCAGTGGAGCTGAATGTCACCTCCAGAAAAACACTCCCATTTTCGAGCACCACCTCCGAGGAGCCTGCTGTCCCGACCCCATCCCCGTTATCAGCTCCTGGTCACGGCATTCAGCCCCCCCCAAGGAGGCTCCATGTGCTCATTCAAACCGTGCGCTTCCTGCAGGGGACGGAAAGTGACAAAACTTGTTTCCAGGCCAAAACGCTGTGAGCAGAGCAGCTGAACACATCACTTTTCTGCGACAGGATAAAAAATGCTCCTGCCCTGCCACAGGGCTTAATCCAGTCTCGGATACCAAGATAAACAACCCCAGCACAGCCCTCTGCGGGCAAGTCCCCCTGCCTGCTGCCAAGAAACACATTTAGTTATGCAATCTGCAGCTGAGTGCACGGTGGTCCCCCCCAGCTACACCCCCAAAGCTCGGTGTGAAGCTCTTGTGCGGCTCAGACCACCATGGAGCCGCCCACCGACTCCAGCAGACAGGACCCTGTGCAACAGTACCTGTGCAGGCTGAAATGCAAACACTTCCTCAGCACCAGGCTGAAGAGTTTAATCTGTCCCTGTTCTACTTCTGTGACTGCAAGTCTACAATCATGAGGCATATCCATACACCTGACCTGCTTCCATCGTTTCTTAAGTTAACCATGGAGTCTCCAGTCTTCCCAGCAACTCACTCTGGGTTTCCCTCTCCCAAAAGCTGAGCTATCTTATCTGCTGTTAAATTGTGAAGTGGCACAGCAGGGAACGGAAACACGCAATTCGACCCTGACCTCCCTCCATCCTGGGATAGCAAATCAATTTAATCCAGGAGGACATTCAATATTCTCATCGGGAGTCCTGGCATGTAAGTGGCTCCTTTCCAATGCCAAGTGGCAGTGATAACCTCTGGTGGTGGTCTGGACTTGTCACAGACCCCATATTTAGGGAAGAACGTGCCTACTGCTTGCTCTGCCATCTTCAGGATGCACCAATCATTTCACTGCTGATGGGAACCAGCACCTGAGGGCAGAGGGAAATCCTGGCAACTTTGGGAAACCACCGCAATCCCCATCTCCAAGATACTTCTCTCTGCCCTTCTCCATGACGGCAGCCTATGCAGGCACGACTCCTCCGCAGGCTGGATGGATGCCTTCCCACCCACACGTGGTCGGGACGCATCCTTGTAAGACACAGAACCAGGAGTATTGGCAAGAAAAGTTAAATGCCTCCCTGCTGGCAACGAAGGGCACTTCAAAATACGCTGCTCCAGTTTCTTCCCAGAGCTGCCCCCCTCAACCATGCTAAACTACCTTTGCTTTAAAATTAAGAGAGGTAGGATTAAAGAAAAAGGTGTCGCAGGAGGAAGAGCGTCTAATCCCTGTGATAAATAAAAGTTAAATAAAAAAACCCTGCTCTGGGCAACTGACGGAGCACAACCAAGCAGATGTACAGGCAAATGCAATCCTGCAGGTCTGAACCCTGCCGTGACACTTTGCGAGGAGCCCTCCTCGTGCCGACGGGCGGACTGCCTCCTTACCGAAGTAATCGGCCTTTGGCCGAGCATCCATCTCCTGCTCCAGGCGCTGGGTCAGCGCCTCCAGCTTCAGCTCAGCCGCCGATGGCCCTTGCTCAGGCTGCGGAAGGAGGGTCTGGCAGGGCAGCTTCACCTTTGCTGTGCTGGAGCCATCCAGGTGCCCAGAGTCTGACCGTGGCCCACTCATGCCCTCCGGGAAAAGCATCTGCTGGGCATTGGGAGCCACCATCCCTCGGGAGGCCAGGCGTGAGGAGCCCGCCTCAGGGTTCCCGCTGCCGCTGGCAGGCCTGTGGTTCTGACCGTGGGCCACGAAGTGACCGCCTGGGCCGGGGTAGGCAGCGGCGTGCTGGTATTCCACACTGGGAGCAGCAGGTGCGGAGCTTGGCGGGAAGGACAGCGAGACACCCTGGTACCACGGCTGGCTGCCATCTCCTCCGCCTTTGGAACCGCAGGGCTCAGCGGAGCCTGAAAACCCCCGAGTGGGCTGCGCGGAGGGTGCCGAGAAGGATGAGGACCTCTGCTGTGGCGGGGGCTCCTCTGGCCCCACCGAGGGTGCCGAGGGGGTCCCGGCGTTTGAGAAGGAGGACCTCTGTGCGGCTGGCATCGGGTCACGGCCCCCGACACCTCGCCTGCCCTCGCTGCCGTTCTCCTGCCCGCCGCGGCAGGGCTGGGGGTCGCCGGGGCTCCCAGCCTGCTGCTCCCCGCGCCCCCCGCCAGGCTGTGAGCCCCCCACTCGGGGGATCCTGTCGGGCTCCGCTTCCCAGCCCCGGCGCCCGGCCTGGCTCCCCGGGGCCTCGGCACGTGCGCCGCTCTCTCCGAAGCCGCGCTCCCCTCCCTCGCAGGGCCTCGCTCGCGGCCCCTCGGCGGCGGGGGGCGGCTTCGAACCCCGCGCCACCGGCGGGCTGGGACGGGGCGGGTGGAAGGCGGCAGCCCCTCCGTTCATCGCGGCCATCAGCATCTCCTCCTGTTGCTGCTGCTGCTGCTGCTGGAGGTGGATCTTGGCCATCTTGGTGGCGAACACCCGCCTGGTCTCCTCGAACTCGGGGTTGTTGCCGGCAGCTTTGTCCACCCGAAAGAGACCGTCCTTGGAGGCCTCGTACATGTTGAGGTCCTCGATGAACTTGCTGGCTTCCAGACCCAGATCGTCGTACTTGTCCATCTTGCCCGGGTTAGCGGGAAGATTCCCGCTTTCTTCTTCTTCTTCTTCTTCTTCCTCCTCCTCCTCTTCTCCTTCCCGCCGGGATCAAGGCAACGCGGGCAGCAGCAGCCGCTCCGTCCCGCCGCGCTCCCGCCGCGCCCGTCCCCTCCGGGGGCGTGGCTGCGGGCGCGGGGAGGGGGCGTGGCCACAGTGAACACGCCCCGACCGTCCCCGCTGACCGCGCCCCAAGCTACGCCCACCCGCCCAGCGCGCGCTGCTCGCTCCCGCGCCGTGGTGGGCGCGCGCGCGATCCGTCCGGAAAGGTCGCGTGCGGTTGCGGAGCCGCCCCGCGGTGTCCGAACGGGCTCGGGAAGGGTTCGGCTCAGGCAGCGGAGATGGGAAAGGGGCTGCGCACGGTGGTTAAAGTCACCCGGATGATGCAAGGAAGGTGGTTTTGCCTCGTCTCCCCGCTGGGTAATATTCCTCTTTTTCACCCTGCAGCCTGGAAACCTTCCTGAAGAAGCCTTGCGAAAAATCACAGACACCCGTCGAGGAAGAAAAAAAACCAACAGCCCTACTCCCCCATGAAAAACTGCGAGGAAAATTTCATTCTATAACTATTGGGGCAATTAGTCTGTATAGTAGGAAATGGTATGAATTTTCTTGGTGTAGATAGACGTGGATAGATAGATAGAATTTTCTTGGTGTAGATAGACATTCTGTGCTGGATAGAGAGGCTTAAGTACGCATGACTAAAGGACCCCGGATCATCGCAGGAAGATGACCCCTTGCCTGAAGAATAAAGGATACCTCTGGATGCCCAAAATAATATCAGCATCCCAGCCTTCCGGACACCTTTGGGAACCCCCACCCCATTATCCAGCATCATACATGTAACTGCAGCAAGACCACCTCCAGAGACATTTAGATCAGGAAAGATGGATCATGACATGTTAAAATTATTGTTGCTTTGGAATTCAGTAGCATATGTGCGATACATAGGGACTGGGCGAATCATGCTGTTCCCAAATCCTTAAAGGGTATAGGAGCTGTGTATAAAACTGCCCCAATGTGATCGGGACACTTCATGCCTATGACTAAATACTTACCCATGTGAATCTACACTTTACATACCAGCTTCCCTCCTCTGTCAGCCTGGGCCAGTTGCAAAATTTTCACGGCAAAACACAGCCTGGGGCTATCCAGAAGTTGGAGGGCTGCAGTGGGAACTCTGCTGGGCTCATGGGAGAGGCTGGTTGGCTGGGAGCTGTGGTACCTCTCACTAAACTTACTGGTGCAGTTGATCCTGCGGGCCCAGGCACGTGTCTGGCATTCCCATAACTTGTTATTGTAATTCTCCCCCAGGCTCCAGGAGGGAGGGCCAAATGTTAAGGAATGTGGAAATTCTCTGCCTTTAATAATAATGAATTGGGCTGTGATCAAAACATGTCAGAAGTAAAAAAAAAAAACAAAACCAAAACCAACAAAACCTCCTGAGCAACTGAGGCCAGACCTAAAATATCCTGCCTCTTCCTGTGAGATTCGGCCCAGTGTGCTTAAAAATGATGGCACTGTGAGCCCCTGGAAAAGGTGCCTTGTCTTCTTTCAGGGCAACCTTGGAACTGCTTCTGTGTCTCCGAAAAGGCTCTGAGAAGGACTGAGAGGCTGGAGACTTGTCCCTGCAGCAACAGACTTAGGCTGGAGCTTGAGCTGATAAATGATGAACTTTGGACTCACAGAAATTAGCCCAGCCATAGCACAGCTTTAGATAAGGGGGTTTATGGTTTCTAGGGAAGACAGGCAGATGGGAATACCAGCACAGGGCAAAGCAGTAGAGCTCCCCAGTCCTCAGGATCTGGAGAAGTGGCACCACAGCATATATTGCTACTAACCATGGCCTGCCACTTTTTAAAGAGATTGATAATGCTGGAGCTTTTCACAATATCAGGGAAACATCCCAACTATCAAGCAATCCCATCTAACAGACCTTTCCAAGCTCTCCTCTGCTGTGGGGATGAGGGAAGGAGGGGGTCTCACAGCTCTCTCAAGCTGATCCCCACAAGCCCTCTTTCACTTTGGGAGAAGCTGGGTCCCTGGGGGCTAAACCGCACTTTGCAAAAGCCCCACAAGTTCAGGATGTCCATCTGGATGTCTGTCGTGCAAAGACAGCAAACCCTTGCCTGTGCCAGGGCTCTTTTGGCTGGAGTGGAAGGGGTTTGCCTCCTATTTTTGTGGCTGGAAGAGGCCACAGTGGCCCCCATGAGCTGCTTCATGCCAGGCAGGTGTAGGCTCAGGCCACCAGTTACCAAGAGGGAGAGTGACTACCTCTTTTGTGGGTCTTGACCAAAACTGTCAAGTTTGAGGCAAAGCTCAGCTGGGGCAATGAAAGCCAAAACAGTTTCAGTGTCTAAAGAGCATCCACAGAAAGGGTTCCTGGAAGTCTGTTTTTGGCAACACCCTGGGCTGACCAGGAGAACCACAGCAAGTGACTGAGGCATGGGACACTTCCTCCTCATCGCTGGCTTCAGGATGCTTTTGGAGATGGGCTTAGCTGAGATGCTTAGCTTTCAGTATGAAAATGGGCAAGCTTCAATGTTAAAACTGTAAGTAACAACAAAGTTGGTACTGAAGCACATATTGAATTCAGATTTGTATGGAGAATGACAGAAAGGAAACAGAGCATCAGGTAGATAAGGATGGGAGCGTGAGCCCCAGCACCGCTTTACTCACTGGAGGAATATGCAACGTGGACAAAGAGCACTTGGAAAGGAAATTACACATCGTGCACCTTCTTGCCTCCTTCTCCCCAAAGGATGTGAAGTTAATCAGGGGAGGCCATGCTCCTATCCAGCACATCAGAGACTCAGACTTGAGTCTATTGGAGTTTTTTTTTTATTCCAAGACACTGAGATGAGGCTCTTCCATCCCTCTAAAAAACAAACTGTTTGGTGGAGCAGAAGGATTTGGAAGTAGATGTCTCTATTTTCAGCTTTCAACACACAAACCAAGGAAGAATCTAACTTCCATCAGATCATGTATTTTTTTTCTTTCTTTCTTTTTTAGGGTCATGCATACATTTTCTGCTGTTACTTTTTATCTAACATCTGTAAGTCCTTTTACAGTCGACCTGCAGGAGCTCACCCCTTTGCAGAGGGAAGGAGTGGGGGGAAGCAGTCTTCTTGCCAAATGGCCGCTCTGGATGCTGCTGACCTTCACCAGCTATGTAAAGTACATTTCCTTCCTATGCCAGAGGATCAAATCAGCTGTCTGCAGAACAATGCTTACGTGGAAAAGGCTGCTGAAGCCCTTTGGATAGGGAACCCCTCGCTCTGGGCTTGGCCTCCTTCCAGGCTCCGCATGCATGAGCAGACACTTTGATGGCGAGCGCCTTCCAGGGGGGATCACCGCCAAGCGATTCAAAGGCATTTTGGAGCTGAATTTGCAACGCTTTCAGTGAACATTAGGCAGCAAAATACCTTTGAAGTTTCCTGCTCGGATTTTTTCTTTCTGTGAGATTTGGGCTAGGGGTATTCTTAAGTGAGCAGATGATTAACTTGAACTTTCTACTAGACTGGAGATGTAATACTACACTGGCTTGCAGACCCTTCTGCTGTGATTAGATGTCCCACATGTTTATAGTTCCTGTGACTTTTACAGCCCACGCCTATTAAGAAATTAAGGGGTCCATGATTGCTGTTGTAGCACAGGACCAAAGTCTATGTGCCAATTTGAATTAACTTATTCTAAACCCTACCCCTTGAAGAAAAAAACCCAAAAAAACCAAAACATTGCTCATTTAATCTGTTTTTGTTCCTGTGCGCAAGGCTTACACACTGCATTTATTCATGCAAAATAATGCTGACAGCTTGTAACTCAGCCCCGCTCCACGTGGCAATCTGAGCTGCCCGTGGGGTGGAGGGGGGCAGTGATCTGGGGAGAAGCAGCCCCGAGTGGTGTTCCCAGCTTTTGGCTCCACCTCGGTGGGAGTGCTGGGCACAGCAGCGCAGCCCTATGCTGGGGCAGCACAGTCCTCCAGGGCCGGCCGGCTGCGGCACAGCCTGGCTAAACGGGGAAGTGGCCAGTGAGAGCAGGAAGGGGATCATCTCTCTTTGTTTCTCGCTGCCACGTTGGTGTCTGGGCTCACATTGCAGAGAGATGGAGAAAATGTGAAGAAATTCTCCACCACAAGTTCACAAGTTTCTCTCCCCTGCCCTCCCCCCGCCCCGATCTTTTTTCAATCTGGGAGAAAACGCCCTCATATTTTAAAGCGTGACAACAGCCCGCGGCTGTATAGTTTATGGAAAAACATGATTAGGAGAAGTCTGGGTGGCAATTTATAGCCAGATCTCTCTCCAAAAGCAACTATTGCATGCTCACACTGCCTATTTGCAACCAAACGAGTGTGGGGAGCCAGTGGCTGGCTGCCCACCCGGTTGTCTGCGGACATGTCCAGGGCTGGTCCCCAGTACCTGTAGCTGTCCCAGGGCTGTGGCTGTCCCAGGCAGGTCATTTCCCACAGGACTACGCACACTGCTCTGCAGGGCCTGAGATACATGCTCTGGTGTGTTTTAGCAAGAAAGTAATAAAGGCTTCAGTGCTAGAGTATAAACAGAGCAAGCAATTTATAAGGCAGAAGTATTTCCAGGATAGAGCCTGGCTTGGTTCTTGCAGGAGCAAATGTGTTTCTCAGCTTCTTGCAAGGCAGTGCCACAGCATCTCTGAACTCTTGACTGAATAGCAGGGGGAAATGATGGACTGTCCTTGCAGCTTTCTAATAAAGGTTTTCATTAAAGGTGCCATTTATCTGCACCCGCCACATTCTTTATACTAGGAAGATGATGCACAGCACTGTAAGGCAAATCAGAGGGTGGAGGAGGAGGAGGGAGGGATGAAGCAAGGTGACTGCAGAGGTGAGTCCGGGGGCTGCTGTGGGTGGGAAGGCTGGGCTCAGGCCGGGGGCCAGACAGCGGGACGGGACGCTGCAGAGGTGGGGAGGCCAAACCTCAGCCTCTGCCTTCCCAAAGGTTTTCAGGAAGGCGGCAGGGCAGGGCAGGGACATCTTGTTCCTCCTCACGGCTGCCCCAGGGGCCCCTGCATTCCTCCAGGAGGCCTGCCCTGCCTGCAGCCTGCTCTGCCAGCCCTGCCTGCAGCCTGCCTTGTCTGCTGCCTGCACACAGAACCCCCAAGCTGCAGGGGCAGCCTGGGGACTTGGAGCAGCCCAGGTGCCCGCCATGCAGCCTGGGTCAGTGCATCCCATGCCCCTGGGATCAGGGCAGAAATGGATCCAGACTTGGATATTTTGGTCCTGCTGTGCTACAAGTGTCTACCACAGGGCATTATCTCTGGCAGGGAATTATGCTAGGAGTATTAATTAACACTAATGGGAGAGAAAGGCCAGGGCACTACAGGGACACCTTTCCACACTGCCTTTCAGGAGAGGCAGCTCCTTCTTAAATAGCTGCACCTGCAGCATCAGTTCATTGGGGATGCTGTGGGCCCTTCCTACAGGTGGGTAAACTGAGGCAGGGAAGGTTAGCTGGCAGGCCACACCTTTGGAAGGTTAGAGGAGCCATGGGGAATCACCGAGATCCAAAGAGGAACCCAGGAAGAAGCAGAGAGAGAAGCTGCAGATCCCTGAGTTGCAGCAGCTCGGTCTCTGTGAGGAAGGCCAGAGCTGGGTGCCAGGCACTCAGCTGCTGCTCTGGGGTAGACAAGAACCTTCACCTTCCTCTCCTCAGTTTCTCCAGGTGCCATCAGTGCTGTTGGAGTCATTGGTCTCCCTTTGCTGTCACTCCACAGGCCAGAACACTTCCTTTCAGTGACTGCGGATTTGCACTGATGCAGACAGCTCTGTTGGTTTTCCTACCCCTGCTCAAAAGAATGTGGAATAGTTTGTTTTCTCCATTTTCTACTGAAAAGAGCCTTTTATCAGAACAAGAGCTGGCCTGGAGAATTTTCCAGCTCTGTTTCCCTGCCTCTTTATCAGTGCATTAACACAAACAGCGCCGTGACCTTTTTAACCAACATACGTGGCCTCCAGTAATGCTGGGCTGGAAGCACTCCACAGGTCAGACGACATCCTGCCATCAGTCATCGGCCTCACGTGCCTCGGTGGACTTCGAGTGGGTTTGCCAGATGCAGTCAGTGCATCCACTCTGTTCTTCCATGCATGTCCTAGGAGAAGCTCTCTGACTAACAGATGTTTTTAAATGCTCTTTCACATGGGAAAATTGGGGATTATATGTTTTTGTTGTACCCTTGCTATTTCATCCAGCGACGGGGCTCTCCAGGGATGGAGACGTACTTAAGAAAAATATTCACTTCTAAAAGCTTCTACAGATCTTTTTCACAATACTTCCTTGGCTTAACCAGCCCAGCAACGCACACTTGTGTTTCTGTTTTGTGGCAATTAGTAGGATTTGCTAATTACACCGCTATGTGCTTAAAGACAATTGATTTCCCTTTGTAGCAGAAAACAATTTCCTGTTATGCCGATTCTCTTAATCTTCATCCGAAACAAACTCAGGCTGCCATTGCCAGTAATGTGTCACGTTCCTTTATTAAATCACTCTCTTTTTCTGCCCCAGTTATGTGTCCTGTGTTTATTATTCCTGATCAGGGGATTGGATCACCTACAGCTGTTATGACTTGTACATATTTTGCTTCATGTATTGCTGGCACCAGGCAGAGTTATTGAAAAGCAACTGCCTTTGCTCAGCAGCTTACGTGTCTCCTTTGGCAGTGGGACACGGCTGTAGGGACAACCCTGGACCTTTTACGCTTGGTTTTGGCACGTGTAAAAAACTACTGGCAGAGGAGGAAGTTCAGAACCTTATTTGTGAATGTGTTGGCCACCCCCTTGCAGGCAGCCCAGAGAGCAAGCACGAAGCACACATTTCTGCTCAAGTAAATGCACAGGTTTTGTTTAGAGTTATAGTGAAGAAGACCAGGCTCCTCAAATAAAAGAATTTCTTATGCCAGGGCTGAGCACCACTAGTGCAAGCAGAGTGTGAATATTCAACTCATTGTACTTAAGCCTGTCCCATTTACACATTCCTTTGCTTAGTGAGAAACTCAGCAGCTCAGAAGGGAGAGCAAATTGGTGTGGCTCAGGCAGATAAGCATGCCAGGAAATATCCTGGAAGGCTTTGTATGGAAGATGGTGCTGGATGGCAACTCCCCAGGGCTTCAAACCAGACCTGAAGTTTTCCAACCCCAGGCTTACCTGAGTGAGAGAAGTGCCATGAGTCACAAAGGCTGTGTGTGACTTGGGGCCTCCTGGAACAGACAGGGTTAGTGCACTGAAGACTGCTTTGTGATAGCGGAAAGCCACATTATTCAGGAAAGGGAAAAAAATCCCCACCTTTCCTCCACATGTCAGGCAAGATCTCTTTTATCATCTGGGCTGCAGATGAGAGCTCTGATCCTCTCCCCTTCTGCACAGAGATAATGCTTCAGTTCAGTTCTCCTCCTGCTAGGGCTGGGAGATGCTTAATACTCCCTCTGATCTACTGTGATCAGCTTCATCTTTCTTCTTTGAGACATAAACCCCATTTCCATGAAAAAACCCCTAAACTAACCACTAACCAGTTCCAGCAACATTTTCTAAGGTCAAAAGCAGACTGATAGTATGTATGTTCCCCACTCAGGTTCTGTGGTGATAGACCTGTAACATTGAGCACTTGTTCAGTTCAGTCCTTTGATACAAAATCAGCTCAGATCATTGAATGAGGGGACTGATGAAACATGGAAGAAGAAAAAATATCCAGCAAAGTCAGCATATGTACTCTTCCAAGTGGGTAAATATACATAAATAAAAACAATCCCATTGTAAACTGTATCCCATCTGTAATCTGCAGTAAGTATTGCAAAACTACAAAAAAACCCACAAAAAACCAAAACTAACCAACCAAAAACCCCAAAACACCAACCCACCAACCAGCCCCAATTACTTCTTCATTTATAGCAAGCTTTTAGAAAAATCTCCCATACTGCAAACCTCCCTAGGAAGGAACCAGCAGTGCACTAGTTAACATTCTTTCTAGTGCATGTTGGTTGTGAAAGGTTTAGAGAATAAGAATAGCTTTCTGTGAGGCTTTACACAGAAGAAGGAGAGACAAAGAGGAGAGACTGTGTGACCTGCCTTATATGTGGAAATTCTCCCTCCAAAAGAAACAAGCAGGCTTTACAAAGTCAGATGAGAAAATGCCATTATTAACCTGATGTCAGTTCTGTGGCATTAGTCTGATAAGACAACACACAGATTTTATTTTGCACCAAATCTCCATGTTTGGGTTCTGATAAAGGTCATGGAAATATACATGCTTGTCCAGCAATGCCCCTGTACACGGTTTTTTCAAAGCACAGGTGGAACAAGCTGGATAGAGATCTATCTTAGCTAGTGACCTAACCTGTAACAGTGTCCTTTCATGTGATAGAAAAAGCTCTCTTGCTTTGCTGCAAAGCAGCATGGGTGTGTCCATGTCACCTCAGTTCCCACCCACACCAAATAACACATTTTTCTACACAGTGACGTCTTCCAGCACATTTCAGCACCCCCCATCACCCCAGCATCTGAGATCCTTTCTCATGAAATCAATGGCAGAGGAAAAGTACTTGGTGACATTTCAGGACTTTGCCAGCTTTTATTTTCCCAGAATCAATGTTTGAGGGCTGGATTTTTCTGAAGTTTAGTCACATGAACAATTTTGGGGTAGAAAGTGTGGCAGTGATTATTCTCTAAATCTGACATTACTTAAAATAGAAATTCAATATAGATTGGATCGGTGCAACTACCAATCTTCTATCCCTTAGACAGATAAGACGCTGCAAATGCCCCTTCTGTGTCATGGATCTGTTTCTTGGAGCAGCTTGTCCTTGGTCTATCCCACTGGGTTTAGCAAACCTCTCACATCATCTTTGGATCTCACTTCATGGAATAAGGACAGTGGCACCACGTCACCAGGACTGATCACCTGCCAGCACCCTTTCCTCTCACTTCTCAAGTGTCCCCTGCCCAAATTTCAACCTCCAGCACTATTTACCCACTGAGCTCTCCAAGGGGCCACAATCTATATATACCACCTTCAGCATAAGGATGCCTCTCTACTGTGGGACAAGTGACAACTGCCAAATAAATAAGACTTCTGTGCTGAGTTATTTTACAAAGGCTGGGTAACAGGCTGCAGCCTGTATGTCATTATCAGACCCATCTAGGCACAGACAGAACCTGTGAGTCACAATTACTGTAAAACAAACGGTAATTGTGCTTCAGAGCAGGTCATCCTTGTAAGAAATGTCAGTGGCTGCCAGCACAACAGCAAAGCTCTGCTGCTGGCACCTCTGCCATCCTTCAAACATACACTTAGCAGGGGATTAGGCTCTGTCACACTGTCTGCATCATCTCTCTCACTCATTCTTTCACCACCTTTTTTGTATCCTCTAGACCACACTGAATTACAACTTACTGTAAACACACTGGCGGGACTTCTGACCTTACACTTTTTGTGAGTCTGCTGCTCACTACCTTTCCTTTTTTAGCCTGTAGAAATCCATTCCCTATTTTGATTTTTGCCTGAATCACCAAGTGACATCTACAATTCATTTCCTCAGGCAAGAGCAAATACCCTCAAGTGCTAACAGCAATAAACCCTGTGGGCGGCTGCCCGGCCCTGCCGTGACTGCAGCTTTTGTTTAAAGGCACCACAGGGTTGCTGGGCTTACAACAGCTTTCTTCATCCTTGTAAATTTATAAAGTTTTTATTTACATCAAACATGTCACCTTTCCCCCAAAGAAAAACTCTGTAAAATGGTTCCACAGGGTGTGTTAAACCTTTTACATAAATTAAAAAAAAAAAAAGAAGAAGAAAAAAGAAAAAAAAAAGAAAAAAAAAAGAAAAAAGCAAGACTGGGCTGTGCCACAGATTTTACTTCAAAGGATCTCTTTCACAGTCCTTTTAGGGGCTTCTGAACAGGAGTTTTATGAATTTATAACAACATATATGTCAGGCAGACACTGGAATTCAAATTATTTTAACTCCAACTAAAGGCCTGTGTTCGAATGTCTGAATGCATTCCTTTGTGGCTCAGATTTCTGGAGTCTTAAAACTGCAAAGACCATATCTTAATTGTAAATATTCAATTTCTTAGTCATTCTGGTGTCAAAGGACTGCTGGAGAGAAAATCTGCACAAGTGTGGTCCAGAAGGAAGCAGGAATCAGAAGAGTTTTGTTGCAGAGGTGGGGATGTGTAGAGCCAAACATGCTCTCTAAGCTTGGCATCTCTGTTAAGCATCTGGATATTTGGTACCAAAATTGCACAAACCCCAAATGAATATTTGCATTGCTTAGCTAGTGCCCACATGGCAATGTGATCTGTCTTGGGCCTGGTTGCTGGGGATGTATGAGACTTATTTACTGTTATGTGGGATATTTTTCTTGGTTTCCTTTCAGTTCAGTACAGAGTCTGGATGCCTGCTGAGCTGGAAGGTTACTGCAGACCTCTGTATTTGCCTTGCTGGTTGTTACTGCTGACTTCTTAACTGTCAGAATGGCTCACAAATGGCTGGCTTATTGGACTAGTTAGTTGGATGACTGTTAAAGAAAAAAACATTCTTTCACAATGAACCTTGCAATTGTTTCCTTGGAAACTCTTTTTCAAGCATTTGCTGAACACAATAAATATTTCCATATGGATATATCAGCAATGCAGTGTACACATAACCTGTCTGGAATCAGGCATGAGAATGGCTTTATGTTTCAGGAATGTCTGATTGATTTTTTAGAAACATGATGGATATTTTCACTTAATGAACCCCTCAGAAAAAAAAAAAAAAAGAATCTCAATTCAAGTGTCACAATCTAGGCACTACAAGAGCCTTCCCCACTGCTGCATTTCTAGCAGCTGACTGATCCCTCTCTTAGGTGCCCTGAAAGTCTCTGAGATGGCTCATGCATAGGAAGCAACTTCCATCCTGTTCCACACAGAAACAACCATCAATACGTTGCTGAAGTTGCACCTCTCATGCATGTGCCAACACAAACACATCAGCTAGGAAGGAGAACCCTGGCTAAGGCAGGGCTTGGATAAATAATCTGACCTTTTTCTTGGCTTGGCTCTGAAATTTGTGTGAAATGTAACAAACCACCCCATTCTATGGGCACAGCTACCTGCTGTGCCCAAGGCCATTGGTCAGCACAAAGAAATTATTTTTTAAATTAACATTCTGTCGTGTTTTGTAGTGTTTCCTTTAAACTTTAAATGCTAGTTAATGGTAGGGTACCCAAACATGAGATCCAGGGAGCAATGCACACCTAACATCTGGGGTAGCACATACTCAGGACAGTTGTTTAGTCCTGGAATCACATTTATGCATCTGCAATTAGCCAAGCCAACTTTCCAACAGGATATATTCCTGAGGCTGACACTAAGCCCCCTATGCTTTCTTCAGTTGCATTCTGTTACAATTCTTTAGTTCTTCTGTGCTTCCTTCTCATTCTCCCAAAGAATATGGACAAGCAGCATCTTACCATGACTTAATAAGAACTTTTAATTCTGCACATTTCTTCACATTAAAAGGAAGATTTACCAGCAACCTGATTTAATAAGATTTCTTTCCCACCTTTACATGAAGTGAAATAACCATAACTACTCTTTTTGCATTGGTTTCCACCTCACAAGATTCCAGATCTCTTTTGCAGCCCAGCAGAGCCTTTACTATTCTTGCACTAAGAAGTTGATAAGGGCAGTTCTGGGAGACAGAAAGGCCTTTTTAATGGCTCGTCCCTGCAGGTGCTTGACTCCAAGCTCACTCTGAAGAACGAGCTCCTGGACTTCTTCAAAATTGCGGGCTGCTTGCTGAGGCACAGAAACTTTGCCACAAGCTTTGTTATTAATCTGAAAGAGAGACACAAAAACAGGAAAAAAAAAGAAGTTTAACTAGACTGTTTGCTACAATTTAATTTCCTGTATCCAACCCATCTTTTTAAAACAGGAAAGGGGGAAAGTGGAATAAACTCTCTTTTCTCCAAACCCACACTTTCTAAGTAGAGGATAAAATTCTTATCTCCTGTCCACTGTAAGATAAAACTCTGATTCATGATACAAAAAATTGGAGAAGTGGCCACAGGAAGTCTCAGTTTTGAAGACAGCAAGCAACACGTGACTGTGCAATGCAGTGATCTTTTAATTTTAAAAATGTGACAGGCACATAAGCTGCATAAAATGTCTGGTAGGAGTCTTGGTTTGTACATACTTCTGGGCAGCAACTTGGATTCTTTACAGCTAAGCAATGTCTTGCAGAGATTCAAATGGAAGATTTATTATTTTTAGAAAAATAGGCTTTAACTTAGTGTATGTTGCACTCATTGTTATATGCTGCACTCAACCCATGGCTCATTAATCCAATGCTGACCACAAAGACGTCAGCTGCTCACTCAGCAACATCTTCCTGTGTGGGGCTGGTTTTCAGTGCAGCTTCCACCCTGGTTTTGCTTCAGTAGGGCAGAATCACGTAAGTCAAACTGAGTAAGCCCTTTGGTGGGAATCACCTTAGTTTATAAAATGGGATTATAAATCCTTTCTGTCATCCAGTAAAGGTAGATAATGGAGATAGACTATAGAGCCTGACTGAGTACCTTTCTGGAGCTGGCATAAAATTAATTATTACAAAGACTTTCAGATTTACTTGGACTATTTTCATTAAGCCACTATAGTGGCTTAATGAGAAGAAGGTCAATCACACATTTTAGAAAATGAAACAATTCAAATTTTTTAATGCAGTTAATCACATTACTTGCATAATAATCTGTGTAGGTACTGCAGATTTCTGAGCCCTAGGCATCATTTCAGGGAGATTTCAATCATCTAAAAGAAATATACATTGTTTCATGCAGTTTGGACATAAAAATGTTCACAACTTGGTTTTCACCTGGATTTTATCCAGGATATCTCCACGCAACATACAACAAATGAGAAAGACCCAGTTCACTTACCTAGTTTGTATTTTGTTTGTATTTTATTTTAATGAAAATAAAATAATTTGTGCAATTCTCTGAAAGAGGAAGTTGGGACAGATTTTTAAGGAACAAGATGGAATCTCAAATGCAGCAAGGATGAACCACTTCTGTTTTTTGACTAGTCTTGACAATAATTTGCAGTGATGTCAGTAGGCTTTTAATTACTCCTACATGCATCCATAACGTGGCATCATGAAAGGCTGGCTGTGTTAAACTTTGCCTTTAGCATCTGGTGCAAAGCAAGTATCTTTGAAAAACACATAGGAGTTAATTTTTAAAGCTTTTGTGAAAAATAACTACAAACAGTTCTTCCTGACAGGACACTTCAGAGAAGAAATGCATTCCACAGGAAAAAGAAAACAGTAAAATCCAAAGAGATACAGTTTTAGTGGGAATATAAAGCAAGCCTCTCAGCTTGCTGCTAGGACACGCAGCCTGCAGTTCAAAGCTATGCCTGTCTAGTTAAAATGTCATTCACTGTCCTCCATCATGCAAATTAATATGTCCCAGTGGATGGATGTTGGCAGGGGGAAATTTTCCACAACTAGCCTATTTGGTGCTGTTCTCAACAGAAAAGCCAAGCAGCCTAAATCAACTTGGTAAATAAATGACTGCTAGTGGTTGTGTTTTCCTAGAAAGGTTGAGAAGCCTGGGCGACCTGGCACTGTGTACCTTCCCACAGCACATCTCCACCTTCCCACAGCATGTCTCCTGATCTTCCCACACTCTGCTCTGAGCTGAGACCATAACTTTTATCAAACAGCAGATTGGTTATGGTTTCACCCCGTGTTTGAGCATGGCTTTCATTATATCATAGGTATCATGAAGCATTTTAACACGATTCTTAAAACAGGCAGCTGCAGATTTCATCACATGCTGTGTGTAACAAGCATCCTAGTCACATATCCTTTTAGTCCAGGGCTTAGGCTCTCAGCAGGAGAAATGCCTTCTGTTATTTCTCCATCTCTCTCTCTGTATCTCACTAGACCAGCATATCCCTTGGCCTTTCCAGGTGAAAGTGCCATACAAGAAAACTGAGTGCTGGCAGCCTTGTTTCTCTGAAAAACCATGCAAGAGGAGAAATACACAAGTCTTGGGTCCTCTCTTCCCCTGAGGAAGAAAGCTGTTGCTTTTTTCTTCTCTTCTTTTCTCTCATTTATTTTTTTTTCTTTTTAACATTTGACATTCCACACTATTCCAGATCTACAGAGAGCCAGTGGTAAGTACAGAAGTTATAAAACTTGAAATGAAATCACAGAAGACTGAAAAATAAGCACCTTGAGGCTGAAGAGAGGAATTTTTAATTCAACTCAAATATTTTTTTTACCATTGATGCATAATCCTTCTGAGAAGTTAGAAAGAAAATAAATATCTGTACACTGTTAGACCTTCCTCATATGCCAAGCAAGGAAAATGACACCAAATTTTTTTTAATTTATAAAAACATCAGTTATAAGACCACATCTGCTAACAGTGCTGCACCACCTAGAAAATGTGAGGAATGCTAGTCAGAAGTATTTATAGGATGAAATGCACAATCAGGTCAGATTTTTCAGAGCATTAATAATATACAGTATTATTAAAAATACTGTATACCCAACTTTGCAATAATTTTTAGAGGAACAGATACTGTGCATATCCAGTGAATTTAAATGTCTTTCTTGTAGGCAATATATATTGTTTCAGCCAAGGATACACTGAGCTGGTTGCTTTTGTTGCTTTGGGTTAAATATGGAAAGACATAACTCCAGCACAGACAGGAAATAATGAAGTATTTTGTGTGAAGAGAAATAAACCCAGAATGTCTCAGCAGACAAATCCCTGGCAGCCTGAGGCAGTTTGATGGCTCGAGAAGAATAGGGTTGTGGCCCAAAGACTTGGTTTGACTGTACAGCCTTGTGAAGAGACACTGACTCTTTGCAAAACCAATTCCTCTGTATGGCAAGTGTTTCTTGGTTTAATGAGGGCAATTTATTTTTGCAGCCATACAAAAACCTTCAGTGTTCACAAAACTTCTCACATTCCATGCACATTCACACTCCCTGCTCCCTCATATTTCCCTTTTACTTTACTTATTCTTACAGTAGAAAGCCAGGCACACTCTATAGCCACTATTGCTAAGAATTATTCCCATTACAAAAAAGCAACTTATCTTTCTGGTCTTCCAGTCATTTGCTTTCTCAGAAGGAAGGTGTTTACATACATCATATACTTCCATGAATATATGACTGAGAACCCAGGGGTTGTTTTTTCTCTTCTTACAACAAGACTTACACAAGACTATGGCTTTGACAAAGTCAACCAGGAAAAGAAACAAAAATAATTTTAACAAAGTAAATTAATTAATTTTTTTTCTTGTTCCTTTTTATGAGAAGGAAATTTTTGTGTAAGCAGAAGAATATCAGTGAAATATTTAGGTATTTTCATGTTTGGTTGTGTAGTCTTAAAAACATTGTGTCCAGAGTTTTCTCTGTGTTGCTGAAGTTGTTATTTCAAAGATATATTTAATAACATGTTTGCTTTAACCACAACTGCAAAGATGCTTCTAAAATTACACAATTTCTCATTCATGACTTCCTTATAAACTGAACGCTGGAATTCAAGATGTTTGCTAGCTGTGCTTGGATGTGAAGGCTTATTTTGGGCTTGAGAGAAGTGATTGTACCTCAGTGAAGATTTTTACTGTTAGAACTAAATGCTTATCACTTAAAGAAAGAAAGAGAGGGCAAGAAAGAGGAAAAAAGCATTTCCCCACAGTGACTATTAGGCTAAGTCTTCTATTAACCCCAGCTGGCAATTGAGTCCTTCTTGGTTTGGAAAGACGACAATTGAAAATTTCCTTCAAAAAGACATACTCCTTGGTCTTTCTTAAGCGTGTATGTTTAATGTTGGAAAAACTAGTGCTTTAACATTATTTCTCATTCTGTTCAAATAAACTGACTCAGAGATCAGGCAAGATATGAAATTATCTGCAAAGATACTTTGATTAAGGAAATCTACAGCAAAATGGCTTCCCCTAAATTCAACCAATCTCTTCCCTCCTGAAAAAACTCAGCTCAACAAAAACAACCCAACTGCTTTGCTCCCTCTCCCAAAGGAGTGAACAGAAAAAATACAACTAAAATACATTGCTTCTGTTTCTTCTACACACACAGAATATACAGTTTTACATGACCTAATGACATTTATTCTATAGGTTTAATTTTCACTGAATGTCCAGAAACACAGAAAGTGTTTAAGTTGAAGCGTTACATTTAATTTAGAACATTAACCTTTAGAATGTTAGCATTAAAGATTATCCTTTGGGGAACAGTGAAAAAGGCAGGAGACCTCAGATCTGGTAGTGTGCAGCTATGTTAATTACTGACTATCACAGTGCCTGACCATGAGGAAGGTGGAGCAGGAGTCAGCCAGTGGAAGAGCTGAGGCCCTGCTCAGGGATCCCACACCTTTGGCTCCAGGCATCCATTCCCTCTGTGCCCTGTCTAATGACCAAGCTTTATGGTGCCTGGGAGCATCCTGAACACGTGCTAGTTAACTGGAGCCATAGGAAAGAAGACAGTAAACTACACCATGCACATGTTGGAGAACTGGAGGTTAACTAAAGGTAGCTACATGTGCACTCTTCCACTGAACAGCCAGCTCCTTCCCTGGGCCACAAAGGGGTTTCCAAAGAGAAATTGGAATTTCTAACATTTCCAAAGATAGCTGGTTTTCTCAACCCCATTCCTGCAAATGGACTCTCCTGACATGTGCCAGAAATTCAGGCCAAGGCAGATGGGAAACATAATTTGGCAAAAATCACAACTTAACCAAGCTTATGATTGGTCTGTTAGGGAGCCATAGCACTACTGGCAGCACAAGAAATATCACCTCATTATACATTTGTTGTATACAGGGCTGAGTTAATAAATGCACTGTCAGGCAAAAAATGTGGGCCTAGTGATCCTAGTTTCGACTGTATCATCCTTGCCCATGGCTGTTCATTGGTCAAATTTCCACAGGTACTAACATGCAGTCACTCTGAAAGCTTTATACTTAGGGCATCTCTCCTCCAGACTCACTATATCTTTTTGTTTAGGAAACCATTTTAATTACTCAGCACAACTGTAATAGCAGCTTTTATTTTGAACTTTCACTGGGCCATTTACTATGAGAACTGACTTCCACAAGAGGAGAAATTCCATCATCCTCTGGGCTCATAACACATTACTTGGCCACTACTGAAAATAAATCAAAATGCTCTTACCAGTACAGACATCTCCACAACATCTGATGGCTGAAGGTAGTCTGGGTCTACTTTGGGCCAGGACTGATGCAGAACATCAACATCCCAGTGATGATGAGTACAAAGTTTATTCTGCACATGTGCCAAACCTGGAAAATGAAAACAGTAAAACATTCATCTGTATGGTAACCAGAACATTTGGTCTCTGGAATTTGTTTGACAAATTAGATCAGGATAAAGCTGACTTTAAAAGCAAGTGCCATAGGAGGAAATAACATTGTTTAGATCAGCATACAACACATTATAAACAGAAAGATTTACATCTTTGAAGTATTTGTTTTATACCATGAGTAAGGATATTAACAATGTGGGCACACTTTAAATTTAAATTAACACTCTGTAACTTTGCCAAGAGCACAGAAGACTGCTGCTTATTAATTTAAATTGCAATCCTGCAACACAAGCTGACCTCTGCTTCTAGAAGTCAGCCATAATACTGCATTTATTTTCAGTAATGCCACCAGTTTGATTAGAATTTTACTAACAACTGAGAATGATAAATGATTATGCCTTATTTTACCACTTCTAATATGCTGGGTAGTTTCTAAATTTGCATGTCAAGCTACTTGCAAGATTTTCTCTATTTTGTGAAGTATATTTTCTCACAAATTAAAGGTGATACAAAGGAATGCCTTGCAGTGCTTGCTCTCCTTATGATTTTTACATTCTGAAACATTTTCTCCTTCGATTTTACTTTTAAAAATTTCTGAAACGGTGATAAGTGATCTCCTTTTATTAAACTGGTCTTCTCAAGATAATTAATTCCTGATTTGTTTAAGTAATAGGAGAATAGGATGCAAGTCATTCTGAAGCTGCATTCTGTAACTGAATAGGAGTGCCTGAGTGGGATTTATGTTGCTGTTTACTGCAGCTATATGACAAAATACAAAGATTTCGTTTAAAAAGATGCTGTCAAATATAATCAATATTGATGATGATGTCTCTTGCGATTATCACAAAGCCAGGAGATTTTTAAATTAAAAGCATTCTCTGCATATGAATAAGAACACAGACTAAAACTTTTTATAAGCACATGCTTCATTCAGGACTGCAAAATGAAATCTCTTCTGTATGTGAAATTTCTTCTGGTTTAGGGAAACTCCATCAAAAGCATAAAGAAAACCCATCCACACAAGACTCACTGGTGAGACTGAGGCACTGAGGCTGTTCAAAACAGCAGGACAGCAGCCACAGACATCCACCCAACCCATGCACAGTGCATACATCAATTCAGCTTGCCGGGTTGTTTAGACTGATACGGTGAGTAACAGCAAAGAGGGACATAAAGAGCAAGCAGCTTCCTCCAGAAAAATCCACCACATTTTTGTCAGTGCTTTTCCAGACAAAATCCTTTGGTAAAATGACACACAGCTGTGCTATTTGCTGAGTGACTCAGACAGGGACAGTGGGGAGCGCTGATGGCAGCTATTTCTAATGGCAAGCAAGAACATGCACATTTCTTAATGACAACAACTATTTGTTAGGTAAATAATTTATTAAAACAGTCCAGTGGCACTCATTTTGGTTTTTTTTTTTCTTTTGCAGCAGTAGCTCAGAAACTGAGAGAGCAAAAGACAGGAACTCAAGCAGAAAAAAAAATCTTCACATTGATGATTCATTATCACATTGACTGTAAAGAAAACAGCTGTTAGATTCTTTCCTTTTTGGCTTTTGAACATCCAGATGACTTCACTTCTTTCCAACTGATCACATGTCTTGTGGCAAAAGCATGCACGCTGGCCATTCCTTATTTTACTGTTGAAGAGAATTCTTCAGACTATTTAAAACCTACTTTCTGATATATGAAAAGCAAAGCCATGGTCCCTTTTAATTCCTGTGGAGGCTGTCAGTCCTAATAAACTGACCAATAAAAAAATAATTAAAATTTATTCTGAAGCAAAGTGTGAGTAATCTCAGTGTCAATCTTTTGGTTCATTTTCTTGCTACAAAATGAGCTATGAGCTCATCCATAGAAAAAGAGAGTAGAAAAGTCAACAGAACTAGTTTGAGAAAACAGTTTGACAGGAAACCAAAATGAAGGTTTTAGTTATGTTGCCTGTTTGGCTTCCTGCCTTAATTCACATTCTGTAAGCTGTAGAACACAGAAGACATAATGGCTTGGTTTGTATTTTCAAAATTCAACACGCTAAACCAGAAACTTCATCACCCTGATCCAGAATGGTGATTGATGAATTAAAAATGGACCATTTCTGAAACTTTGATTGTGAAAACATGAAAAACATCTTTTGTTGTCTTACTGTACAGGAAAGTGCCTAGTGAAGTGCATTTTATGAAGTGGTGTGCATTTTGCATCATATTTTTTGATGTATTTTGCTTTTACGGCTATAGATTCTCTTGCAGATGCACGACAGAAAGATAACAGTAAATTTTTTACTTATTGTAAGCTTTTTACTTATATGTATCCATCTGTACAGGACAGATCAAAGACAATACTTGTGTTCAGTCTGAAGTCCTAATATTGCTATTGGATCTGCTTCAATGGACTTCTACTGACTAGCAAGCAAATATTAGAGCAAGGCTTCCCTAACCAGTAACTCACAGCATTGGAACCCATTTTAAAACACCAAGTTAAACACGTACTATAGTACTGTAAATTAGCAAGTTGAGAGAAAGAGGGGACAGGACCAGTCTAACAACTTTTCAGCTCAGGGCAACGTTTTACTAGCATTACAGGAGTATTTCATAAGCATAATACTTCCCCTAAGGTGCTATTTGAAAGGGCAGAGCGGATTCTCATTTTAAAGAGATTTAAAAAGGAAGACGTGGGAGCAATTGTGTATCAGCAAGGTGTTGAGAAACAGAAAGGTAACTCTAGTCTTACAGAAAAAAAACACTGGAAAAAAATATCTGTAAAATTCCAGCAATTGTGCAGTTACTTAGACATAAAATTATGCAGGCCAGAGGAAAAGTTGTGATTATGAAGTAAATTGAGAAAGAGCTGGCTTGTGACAAGCCCTGGAGAGGTTAAAGCAGAGAAGGAAATGAAGATGGAAGTCTTAATGGGTGATAAAAGGAAGTGAATGAAAGCATCTGAAACAATGGCAGTATCAGAGTTTAGGACTAGGGATTTTTGAACAGAAAATGTAAGGACAGAGGGGGAAGTACAAGATGACTCTGAGGGTGAATACCCAAATACTGCTAATTTAATTAAAAAGCTCCAATCAGGAGTGTTTAAGGGCAAGAGGAGAGACATTTTGGGTGAGTATCTACTTGCCTGTGAAACCTCTTTCTGGCATTGTTGCCATGTTACTTTGTTCTTGATATTCTCTTTACTATTTAATGAATCTCCCTATTTGACAGATTTGGGCAAGTTACATATCCGAAATTTCTTTCTGCAGCTCAGGACGAATATGTCTGTCAGTCATATGTGAAACAATCTGCTATCTCAAAGAAATGGCAACAGCTGTTTCCAGACAGCTCTGAGAAAATCTGTATTATACCACTGGTATAGTAGTACAGAACTAGGATGTGAAAAGCCTGGGTTACTGTAAGCTAACTCTAGGATGTGCTTGCAATCCAGCAAACTCCACACAAACACTTTTAACTTTCTTAAAACAATCTGTCTTCCTCCATTTGAAAGACTTTCTCTACTTCCTCTTATGCTATTACTCTTGGAGAAAAAAAAAATTTAATCTCCGAATCATGTTTCTTATTGGATTTGTGAAGAGGGATTTCTACATTCAGATTTTCAATTAAAACCTGCAACATCAATTAGCTTTTACTCAACTCCGTTCTTTTTAGCCCTTTTTGAGCAAGGGCTGAATTCAGACAAATTCTTGCAACAGAGCTATTGTAGTGACAGTTAAAATATTGCTAAGACAATGATACCATTAAAAATTCAAAAAATTATGTTTAATTTCAGTATTTCCTAAGACGCATTTATCAAAGGGGTACATATCTTTCATGAGCCATCTCTAATAAAAATTTAGCAAGTCACAATAAGCAGTTTCATGTCCTTGTCTGAACAGCAAAACACTGTACTACTACAAACAAACTTAAAAAAAAGTCTCAAATGGTGTCTGTATATTCCTTAGATACAAGGTTTCAGGAAGGAAACAGATTTCCTCATCCTGTTAGTGTTCATAAACTGCCAAGATATCAGCCGGATGAACTCTTCCCACACTGAGGGGCTACGGCTGCTTTTTATGTTATTGAGCGATAAACCAGCGCATTCTCTGCACAATTAACACCAGCAGGCTGACACACCACAACACCAAAAACTGCTCGTCCTCTGAGGGGGGAGAAGAACTTCTTCACACACAAAGTATCATGGATTGCTGCTGTTCAGCTGCTGAAAGGTGAGGCACTTACAGAACAGCGTTCAAGCAGCTTCCATCAAAGACTGGGGTCCACTGCTATAGGTGCAATTTATAGAACTAACAATATACAAACTCCTTTTCCTGACCAAGTCACAAAAGAGGAAGCAGCATTATCCTGACACTTAGATGCAAAGACAAGGTACAAAAGAAGAGATTTATTCTCTCTGAGTATGAAGAACTAAACACAGAGAAAACTAAACAGAGTATTTAGAAACCTTAATTTTCATATTGAAATTATTTAAAATAGTAAAGCATCATCGCTTATACACAACAAAGTTTGAGAAATTGGTTACATTAGAACAGCAGCAGGACTTGGTGGAACCGGAGTGCATTTCAAAACCTGGGGAATTTTTATATGAAATCTCAATCCCAAGACAGAACTGATAGATGCTGGCTATTTCAAAATAATACAGTATTCTTACCACAATGCAGCAGTTAAATGTATGCACATTCTCCTGATAAAATTGTTTAATAACTTCAGTATAATGCAATGATTACCATGCTAAAAGATACTGTCATTTTCAAATTTAGTAATAAAATTCTTCAGGCAGTAATCAACACACTATGGTTTTTAATGATTGCTGTACTGAATTACAGTGCACATGTCTTTGGACCACACAAGTAAAATTTTATCTTTAAATGCAGACAGAGGCTGAGGACAATACACTTCCAATTTTTATATGCTTCCTTTTGATTCTTACATCAGAGGGAGATACAGAAAATGCTTATCATTTTCATTCTCCAGTGATTTTAGTAGCAAGAAAAGACTTCCTTGTCTAGCATTCAAAACACTACAGGATTAAGCTTCGTGTTTGACAAGTTGTTAATTAAGATACCCTAGTGCTCTTTGTCATTTTATCAACCATAGCTGGTAATTCTGAATTTCCTAACATGTATTATAATTCCAAGTTTAGAAGGCACTGTATGTATAAGTAATGATCCTGAATCTCTTCTGTCTCCATCTCAACCACTGTAGAAAAGTCATGCTAATTGATTTTATTTAGTATTATTTTAATTAGACGGCACGTCATTCATAGTATATGACCAGATGGATCATGTCTGATGCCACTCTTTATTCTAGACTTAAACTCCTAATAAGACATTTTTAAATCACTTGAAATGAAAACACATGCAAAAAACCCAACCTACTCTCCCTACCATATCTTGTTGTTTCCACAGGCTCTGCTTCTTTGTTACTGCTTTGAAGAAGAGCAGTCTTTCCTTGGCAATTAAGGTTGCAGGCCATGGCTAGCACTGAAATACCATCAGTTTAGTAGCACTGCTCTGCAAACACTTGAATGCACAATGGTTTTTGGGACGACCATCGAAAAGAAAACCATTAAAACAGCATCCAAAAGCTAACATTAGGTCCAAAACCACACAGCAGTTTGTGGCCAGCCACAATGCAGAATATATTCCTATCTTCCCACATGCATCTTGGGACTTTTCCCAATAAACCTTACCATCAGTTGCTAAACTCTGGCATGCACATCCCTTATTTCACAGGCTTTAACTGTATCAGCACTATGCAACTTAGCCCATTTGCTATTCAGACCTCTACAACTGTGACAGGTCTTAGAAAAGATACCCTGTCTGTAATTCCCATTCTCCATGGCAGGTTAATTTACAGCACAGTGTCTATCAGTCTCTGGAGCATCCTAAAAGGATAGGATTTTTATTGAACATTCCTTTAGTCTTTTTACTATCCAGCCCTCTGATATGGTTTGCTTTGCCTGAATTCCTGAAGGAAAATATTTGTAGTCCAAAGGCTCTGACACAGTTATTTATAAAAGAGCTGCTTCTGCCCTGGGTGTTCAGCTCTTAATAATGCCATACATATACAGGAGCAGTTAGCAGCTGACATATGAATTCCTCATGCAAGTCTTGTCTTGAATTGTTCTTCTAGCTCCCTTTCTCCACCTTGTTTCAAGAAATCCACCTCTGTATGCTAGGAAAAAGAAACCAAAGGCAGAAAGGAGAGATGTGGGAATGACACAAAGTTCAAGTTTGTTTAACAGTTGCGACAGAAGGTGACAAGCTAGATAAAGAATTCAGAGGTAAGTGACACACATGTGCTGAGTTACAGACATTTTTGCAAATTTCTTGTCCTTTTCCCTAGAATACCTGTATGAAGTTTATAAATACCTTTCCACATCTCTGATGCAATGTGGGGAGCCATAGGTGCAACCATAATGCAGAGGGAAGCCAAAGCATCTTCAAATTCTGTGCTGTGGAGAACAAGAGGCCGAGGAGCTTGCTGAGTGAAAAAGCAAGGAAAAAGAAACAAACTATTAACATTCTGAGGTGGGGAGGAAAGTAGTTTAATTAAGAAGAAAATGCAGTAATAAAACTTAAAATCAATGTCAATGCTAAGGAGAGTGCAATTTCACAATAAATTGGAAACTTATGAAAAGGGAGAATTAAAATCACAACCCTCTCTAACACTTAGAAGCTGATCCTGAAGAGGCTGATGAAGACCCTTGGGGATCTGCTCTAGCACCGAACTCTGAACACACATTCATGGGGACAAGAGTGGCCCACAAAATCATTTTTAGTGCTGCCTTTTCTAGAAGTGCAATCTTAGGCAAAACCAGAGCTATCTGAGAAGAGGTGAAACACTTGTATATAACAGCCAAACAGTGCTGAATGCAACATAGATTCTGTTGGGACAAGGTTCCATTCTACAGGATCATAGAGTGGCTTCAGTAAAGCTGAATTTAGTGACAAAGTGAGGTTTTAGAGCTGAAGGAAGCTTTGGGAATGAAAGGCCCAGCTAAGTCTTTTACAGTTTTATGTTCTCATTATTTTAGTAAAGTGTTTGGCTTCTTTAGTATAGAAAATGTTCAATTTCTGGCAAAAGGTGACTTGACTGACAAAATTTGAACTTCATTTCCCCATTTAAATTAACTTACAGAAAACTTAAAAGACACAGCACTAAAAGTAATCAGATGAACTATTTCTTTGCCTAAGAGATTACACTGCATGGCAAATTCAGCTGATGCATTTATTTTGTAATCTATCTCTCTAATGAAACAGCACAAAAAATGTCAATACACATCAACTTACAAGAATTATTTGATGTGATGAAAACCCATTCCATCAACTAGAAAATTGTCCAAAACCAGTGATTTGCTTGACCGCAAATGTTGTCAGAGGGCATCTTATCACTTGTAGTGCAAACTATATTTGAGTAAGTTTTAGCAACTACTACCCACTTTCAATGTTTAATCCTTGCCCACCTCTCCACTTCCTCCTTTTAACTGGGAGCAAAAGAGGAAGTGTCAGCATGCTATGTGGAAACTTATTCTTTGAAGATACTGCACTGTCTTCTTTGCTCAAGAAATACATCAGTGTTCAACTGTCTGGCTGTCTGTAGGACCCTGAATTTTTTCTTTTTTAACATTAATTCCACCAACCATTAGCCCCAAATGCCTATGAGTCATTGAGTTAAAGAACTGTGTGTTACCTTCCCAACACCATACAGGATGCCAGACTTAAGTTGTTTCAGTACAGCACCTGTGCACAATGTACTTAACTTTTTGTTAAGTTCCTTGATTTTGCTAATAAGCACCTTGGAATCCATAATGTATAAAATGGTATTTCAATAAAGAAGCTAAAGCTTTCAAAATTATATTTAATTTCTGGTCTATATCAGGTTACCATTATATGCCTGAAGGATTGCTCAACCAGATCTAAGAGTAGTAAAAAAATTAATCATAATAGTTTATTATATTTCATCTATCACCACTGGCTGATAAACAACATAATCTAAATTAAAAATCTTAAAACTTAAGTTCAGCAGTGTAAGCTGTCTTTGAGGACTGACTGTGTGTGTATTTCCTTGCAAAGAATAACCCTTTTAAAATCAGAATGTTTGGTAATTCTATAATGTACTACTATACCTAGCTACCTATGTAACTTGGCTAAAATCAAGAGAACAAAGAATAGAACTAAACAAAATGCATCCTCTTCAAATTACAGGATGCAGACATAAACATCAGAATCTGGTCTAATCTGATCTAATACCATCAAGCTCCTCCTGCAAAACTGTTTATATTTCAGGGTTACAGTGATACCAGAACATGCTTTTGAACTGAGGGTAACTCAACAAGGCTCTTAACTCAGTAATACTGGTTATGAAGTTAATGACTTACAGAAAGCTAAACCTATAGTTCAGGCAGTTCCTGCCTGGTAGAAAGACTGACAGGAGCAGTGTCTGAGAGAAAAATACCTTCATTAATATCACATACTTACATGGAGTACATTTGTGAGGCTCATCAATCGGGAAATAGCTGCATTGAACAAATGATCCTTTGTGAAGTACTCGGTTACCTATATTAGAAGAAAAGGTCTGTCATTAATTACTTAAAATTTTCAAACTCAGAATACTGGGTTTTTAAATAGAAAACAATTACTGGTAATCAATTTCAATTTGTGAAATATGTGCATCTTAACCTCTTATACGAAAATCACTTTGGTATGTAAAAACATCATATGTGCAATCACAGGTGTGGAGGGGAAAATAACAATCATATAAAAATTCCACTGATTAGCTTCCCTTCTGTTTCAGGATTTAAAATGTTTCAATCAATGAAAAATGTGCATTAGTCACCCTTTATTTCCTTTAATAAAATGTCTTCCCTTTGCCCCTTCAAGAGGCCTTCTCTCTTATAAATCCATTTATACTGGTGAAAACTTGTTCATAGATTACAAGATTAGAATTATAAAGTCTGTTAAATGATCTAGAATATCCCTCACAGCACGGTTTAAACTGGCAAAAGTTTTTATCCACAGAAAATTGCTTGAAGTTAATTTTGTAGGTATTTATGTTTCCTTCTGAGTCTTGTATAACTGAATTGATACCAATCACAGCAGGAGACAACACATAACAAGAGATGAACAACCACTTCAGTATTTCTTCCAAGGCTATGCTAATATATATTCACTTGTGGCTTTTTTCATTCTATATGAAACAGCAGGCATGATAATGAGATATGAAGCAAACAGACCAAAGCTTTTGTTAGGGTAACCTACAGAACTCACCTATGGTTTTATTACTTGGAGTTACTTGAATCCCAGATTGATAAAATTTTGATGTCATAACATTTCATTCCTTAAATGAGGCATACATCCTTTAAATAAGTTCTGCCCCACAAAATTTGTAGGTAGACAAAATTATTTACATAGACAATAATTCACTTAAAAAAATTAGCTACTCATCTGGGGAAAAAGCTTTTGGCTCTGTAAGTCAAACATATGGTTTTAGCGTAAGAAGCAACTTATTTAGTAATTTAGAAACTATGTAAGTGTTTCTTTTAACCTCAGAAATCACCAGATTCTTCTGCTCCCAGATCTTTCTGGCTTCAGCCTTCTCTTTCTTATTCAGAAGCTCAGGATTGGGCATGGTTCCTGAAGTCCTTGCTTCAATAAGTTTGGTTACAAGTGCCCAGAGGCGCATCTGCCATCTCTGAACGCCGGGCATGGCATCAGCTGAGATTAATGAAAGATTTCAGAATCAAATGTCAGTTACAAGAAAAGAATTCAAAACTTGAAAGAAAAGCAGGAACAGAACATTGGAGATAAGCATTTTTTTAAGAAACTCTCTATTTTAAATGAAAGACATCAATGCAATTAAAAATGTCTTTACAAATAATGCTGAGTTGCTTTAATGGAAAAAAAAATCAGTAAGTATTTTTCTGCAATGACTTTAAAACAGATATATATATAGCAAGAGTACAGCATAGAATATTTACTAAAATCTGTAAAATAACCCAATATTATGTCAATGCTAGAATGCTCATCTGTTTTAATGACTCCACAAAGGAGTTGTATATGCTCTAATTTTTTGAACTCATGGCAGAATACAAACATATACACAAGTATGCATACACATATATTTTCAAATTGAGAAGTTTCTTTTCAGATTTGATTTTAGCAAGTATGTGTACTTTTGTGGCTAGAGATGCTATTGTGCTAATGACTACAAGCTCACCATACTCACACCACAGGAGAGAATGACATGAGCCCTGCGTTGATGTCCACCACTGAGAGGACAAGGAATTTAGTCTGAAGGGCAATCATGCAAAGGCTATCCCATCCAGAGGAGAGAAGGATCATGACAACTGAGAACCACTATTTAACATTCTCTGAATGAAAAAATTTCCTGTGATGGCTTTGCATGGTAAAGTTTTGGTAGGGAGATGCTACAAGGATGACTTCTCTGGGAAGCTTCTAGGAGCTTCCTCCATGTCTGACAGAGCCAGTTGAGCCCAGGAAAAAGGGAGGGATAAAGGGAAGGTGTAAATTTGATTTTACTTCTCATTACTCTCATTTTAACTAGCATTACATTAAATTAATTTCTCAGTCAAGTCTGTTTTGTCCTTGATGGCAAATGCTGAGTCATCTCCTTGCCCTTACCTCAACCCATGAGCCTTTTGTTGTACTTTTCTCCCCCTATCCAACTGAAAAGCAAGGAGTGACAGAGCAGCTTGGTGGGCACCTGACATCCAGCCCAAGGTCAAACCCAAGAGAAACTGCTTAATTTCTTTAATTTAAACATTCATAATGTTGTTATCATCATGTTGTTATCACAATAAATTCAGAACAAAGCGTAGAGATATCTAAGAGATGCATTTCACCTAACTTTCTGTTTTCTTCTCCCCAGGAAATATCTTTAGGCAGCTAAAATTTCCTTTTGTTCACATTTTCCAATATTTTTAACATGAGATGATGCCAAAATCTTCCTTTGTACTTCTCAAGTGGTAAACAGGTTGGCTTGAATGACTAAATACATTTTTGCTAGCATTATAACTATATATTAACTATATATAACTATCATAGCTTTCTTACAAAAATGTTTAATCACCAAGCTCTCATATACTTTGCAACTCAGATTTGGTACACACTATCCTCACAGTAATTCAATTATTCCATTTTCAAGATCAGAAAATACAGCAAAAAGTTTGTGCATCACCAAATTAGCTGCCTCAGAGGGAATTGTGTACCTGTGTAGTGTTTGGGATGCAGCTGTTAAGGCTCAATTCTAAGCGACTAATTTTTTTAAGAGACCTTTTCAAATGCCTAGCTCTCTAGTGTTGTGATTAGGTGGTGACAGAAAGCCAGCTGAGAACTCACAAAGCCCACTCCTCCAGTACATACAATAGTGCAACAATATATAAAGGAACACAAATGAATATAAAGCATGACAGACACAAATGAAATAAAGTTTAGTGCAGGCTGAACTAAGTGGCAAGAACTTAACATGTGAAAGAATGAAGAACTACACTTTTTGAAACCAGGAATGGAGTGTTTTATTAAGCCTTATGCAACAGGAAGGTGAAATGTAAATGAATATATAAGACTACATTAAAATGTATGAACCACAGTAGATAAAAGAAATTAAGACCTTTCAGTATGAGGAATTGCATGACAGGAGTAAATAAATGCACAGGAGGGTAATTCTTAACTTATTCAAGAAGTAAGCTCATAAAAATGTCGTATCTAGAAATATTAATTACTAGGAACTCTGATTATCTTCTAATGAGATTCTTTCTGAGAACTATTTCATAGTCCAGCTTACAAAAGCCATTGCATGTGCATTATATATTGTATAATATTGTATAGTTGCATTTCTGATCTGATATGATTAGAAAAAAAACAACAGATTATAAAGAAAAATAATTTTCAGTTAATCAATTATTGCTAACTAAAAAAAAGATAATGAGGTCCAAGTTTTCAGAAGAAAATAAAACTTAAGAAGTAGTTTTCTTATGTGCTTTTAGCTTATAAGAGGTAAGCTGCTTGTAATAATCTTGTAAGTTTGCCCCAGTGACAGCTTTGTGACTCTCTCTCCTTTAAAAGAAACAAACAATAAAACCTGTTTATGATACTTTTTTGATTCATTTTTTCCAAAACTTGGGCATGAAGAACTGTATTAATTTTGTGTTTAAAATATACTATTTGAGAAAAAAGAAACAAACCCACAAGAAAACAAACTACAGAAAACAATCTGACTTACTTTTAGCATCCCACAAAATGTCTTGTTCTGGAGGAGCAGCAAACAGGATGTAAAGGCGCAGGGTGTCAATGCCATACTCTTTCACTATTTCCTCAGGGTCTATTCCATTGTACTTAGATTTGCTCATTTTTTCCCATGCAACTTGGAGCTTCTCACCAGTTTTTAGGTGGACTGGTTCACTTCCTAAATATTAAGACATAAAAAAACCACTGAAACAAATTTTGCTCACTTGTAACAGCAATTAATTTTGTTCCCTAAGCATGAGAAGAAACTGTTGCTAGCGTTTTGGGTTTTTTTTTTCCAAAACAGCTTAAAGAAGAATACCACCCATTCCAAACACTCTTTTCCCTCCCAATTTTTTCTTGTGTTAATGTTTTGAACACCAGTAATATCCTAAAGCTTCTATCACATCATGATAAAAAGTCTCCTACCACTTGGAAGCTGTATCTGGCATGCATCCTAAGTGCTGCCTTGACAGCTCCTGATATTTAAACTTTTTTATGACGATGACATTTAAAACTTCATAGATAGGTGTACTGATTTGATACAATTCTGACCTGCACTTAGCTTTTGCAAATACCAGAGTTATAGGTTCCAATTGCAGTAAGTTATCCTGAAAAGAGTGTGTTTTCTCTTGCATGAATTTAGGGACAGAGTGGGGCATTCACACTAAAAAAAGGTGCAACTGTGTAAAACCCTCTGCTAAAAAACCCCAATCTTTTCTAGAAGAAAATAGGGTAGCAGAGAGTGGCAAAACTTAAGAGGGTGGATTGGTGGGTTGATTTTTAACTGTCTTACAGGGTTTGTATCCAGTGAAAACAAGGATGTATGAGAGGAATACTTAAGTGAGGCAAATATGACCAAACCATTTTTGTTGCTACAGGTGCCATAGCAATGACTGGTCCAGCTTATGCAATGAAGGCTCTGCAAAGAACTTGAGAATGAGCACTGTTTCCTAAAGGTTTTACATTCCTAATATCTACTGAATGTACCTGCACCTGTGTTAGTTTTGCTGTAATGTTTTTGTAGGTTGTCTGTTTGCTGGGCCTAACTGGCTCCATTCAGCAGGCTGCTGAGCACTGTCTTGACAAAACTGACTTTTGATCTTTTGGACTACACTGGAGCCAAAATAATACCACAGCACTATTTCTATGTTTGGATGCAATTACAAGCTGCTGTATTAGTAGGATCTCTGTGTACTCAGCAGTATGTGTAAATCCAAAACTCACAGAAGTTGCTCTCCAGTTTAAATATTAGATTCATTTTCTCTTCCAAATTTTCCCAGCACTGAAGCAGTCCCTGGCTTTAGGGATGCATCTATGCTGATTTTCCCATGCAGTTTCTCTTACCAGTGAGATCAACCTCCTCTCTCTTCAAACACTGGCCTGTTGTTGTTAGTCTGAATGTCTGATTCTTGATAAGACCTTGAACCAAGAGCTTATGGAAAGGTTCCCTAAGGATGGAAGGAAAAAGAAATTGCTCTGTTGAAAAGAGCTGTCAAAAGCATACTTTATGATAAGCCTCAGGTGTTGAGCCAATCAGGCACAATTTTTTAACGAAACAAGAATTTCAAGTTGACTATACATAAATAGTTGTCACCTTAGAAAGAGTACTTTGTGCATTGATTAATGGTGGCTGGCAAGTCTAAGTATTTATTTGCATTCTGCTCACATTCTTGTACCCTAATTTAGTACTAAGTTATTCTAACATCACTTTTCAAATTAGCATATGGATAACACACAGAAGTTTCTTGTACAACAGTACAATTTCCCTAACTTCAAGCTAAATCTCTTGCGTGAAAGTGTTCAAGTACCTGGCCTCACTGTCTTACAAATATTTAGTTCTAGCTTCTCTCTGAGGAGCACAGGATTTTGAACAAATCAAAATGCTGTTGCACATTTCTTTCTATAAACAGATAGAAAGAACAGAAAGATGTTTCTCTAACATAAGCACCCACATGCCTTGGCCCTTTGCAGAACTAGGCAGGAAGACCTGACTGTATGAAAAAGTGTACTAGAAAAAGAGCAATGCTGAAAAGTTCATATCTCAGTGCATCAATTTTTTAGCACCTTACTTTTCTAGCAAAATTTGTATCAGTGAGAGTAAACTCCCATGAAATGAGTATAAGACACGGCTAAGAAGAGCCTTGAAAGGCAGTAGTGCACTCAGCAAGAAATAAACTCCAAGTAAACACTGCTCTGGTTGACACACTATTGTGGCCCCCTCCTTTAATGATCTTGCATTTCTAATGCATTCAGTCACAGTTCTGTCACTGTTTTCACTGGAAAAAAAAGGCAACAAAATTAATCTGTAAAGCTTTTGGCTCCCACTCAGTAGAACAGGAAAGTAAGGCAGTTCTAACACAGCTTTAAGAACAGCAGGGGCCAGGGAAGGAGGTATGGAGCCAGTCCCAGAAAGCACATAGTCTGGAAGCCTTCTCATGGGACCCTCCAACACAGGGACATCAGTGACCATTATTTTGGAGGACATGATCATCAGTGCTGGTTAATACTGACTCGTACCTCCTAATGCTGACATGTGTGTGCAACATTAAACAATCTGAATTTTCTACACTTTTTACCTAATGAAACCTCAAATATGTACAAAACAACTTATGTAAAATGATGCAGTATTTCTATTAACTTTTAAAAAGCCAGAGTATACCCATCTAAAAAAGCAGTAGTAAAACCAGATTTCCACATTTTATTTCACGTGTACAAAAAAGTCATAATCCAAACCATGATTCACCATTAAGGAGAGGAGTTAATATAATATTTTAAATTATTAAGAAATATAAATTACATGAAAATTTATCTCACAATTTAAAATGAAGTAATTTAATAAAATAATTAAAGTATTATTAAATTATAGAACAATTAGGCATGTTTCTATCATATTAAAGCAGGTATATTCCAAGTACTAGTCCTTAAACACTTCTGATGACTCTGAAGTAAGAAGATATTTGAAAACAAAACTATAAACTGGGAGAGAAAGTGACAGGCTTCATATTTTATCTTAAACATGCTCAAGTTTGAACATGAGCTTCCTTCCTTGCATATTTTTTATACTTATAAATATTGTGCAAGTACTGGCACATATTGATGTATCACTCAGTCACAAAGAAGTGTGAGTCTCTGCCACACCACCTGGTTTTAGCAACAATGTTAGCTAAGAGCAACTCAAGCATCTCTATAAATATTTTGTAGATGATACTTCAGAGGCTGATGAAAAATCTTTGAAAAACTATTTCAAATATAGGATGCAAAAATAATCAAAAATGACAAAATATTATTATAAATTATCCAAATGAAGTAGAAGGTAAAAATTAGGAACAAAAACTTTGTAACCCTATCAACAACAATGGTGGGAAAATGCTTCAGGATAAAACAGTTTATGATACATTTCTTCTGTCTCTACAATCTAGAGACATAACACCACAAGAAAAAAAAAAATTCCCGCCCTATCATTCAGTACTTCAGTCTGTTTAAGATCTCAAACAGTTATTAAAATAGCTACACTTCCTGCTATCTAAAGTAAAGCTAATGAGGTAGCCAGATCATCCAAATCAGATAGGGCTCTCCACTGGAAGTGATTTTTCAAGGAACACTTATTTTTAATGACAAAGAGTTAGTTCAGATCATACGCCAAGTTACTAAAAACTGAATGCAGGAACAAGCATTTCTTATTTTTGTTTATGCTGACAGAAGCTACAAAAATGCAATACAAAATACATTACCAAGTATGGGGAAAAAAACCCCAACCATGTGTCCCTTGTGGGAAACCGCAGGAGTATGGAGACATGCCCAAAAGGAGAAAGCCAGAGCCCATCTGCTAAACACGGGGCTCTAAACCAAATTGTGTTTAGTGATTTTGGCGGTGTTGTGGTGGCTCCCTCTCATGTTCACATGCAGAGTTACACTTGAATTCGTGTTAATAAAACTGCACGCCTCAAACAAGCCCCTTCAAAGGCAGGGATGCACTTCTTGGCCGTAAGGGAACTGCCAAGGGGCTGCAGCACAGCAGGGGTGATGCAATTCTGACCTCAATACTGCAGCACCCATGGTCATGGCATCATAAATACCTCCTGATCCAAAACACCAAGAATAATGAAATTAAGCCACTTTGAGACACAGTGACATTTCTGGCACAGAAGAAGAGTCTGGAGTTCCTCTGAATGCTTGTTCATGTTTCAGACCGTAGATATAATGGAATGGGACAGGCTTTCACCTGCCTGTGAAGTTTGTTTGTGCTCATGCTGGAGTATCTGCACTGAGGCTTTTGATCATGTTGTACATTCCATCTGCAAAGTGTGCCTGACACCTCTGAGAAGGATCAGCTGTGCTAGCCATGAAGTCTGTAACCCATCTTTTCCTTTCTCTAATGTTCATACACAGGTTCATCTCTATGAGAGACCCATCTCTCTATGTAGGACCATGCAATGGATGGTAAGGCAAGCACGGCAGACAGATCAGGAATTCCTGTTCAGGGCCATGTTCTCATGCACTTTGCTTTGTTCTGTGCAGGGTGACCAGCAGGACTTTCAATCCTAGTACAAATGACCTGGCTGGAAGAACTCTGTGGAGCCTGCAACAGTGATAAAATAGTGAATTTAGGAGAAAGGATAGCCCTAGCAAAGGAGCTCGCTGCATGTATTTGCACCCTGCACCTTTAGACAGGATGAGAGAGCCTGAGTGCTGTGCCCTGGAGTGAAGACAAGATTAGATCAGTCACTATTGGCTGAGTTCAGGGGGCTGTGAAACCTGCTGCTAGATACAGCTGTAAAACCTTGTGGAGGTGATGAAGGATTTGGAAACCGATAATTTTAGGAAAAAAAAAAAAAGATAAAACAATATTGAATGTTCAAGATTCCACACAGTTAACAACTGAGAGCTTTTGCTTAAAATCAGCACTAGAGATAAGGTCCTAAATGAATGCAGAGAAGCTGTCGCATTGTTCCTTCACAGAATAAGCTATTTCTGTCACACACAGATCTTTTATTCTGTAACTCAGCTATGTGAAAAATAGTGCCTTCTCACTCTGCAGATTTGCCCTCTATCAGAGTCAAATCTGCTGACTTAACCCCAACAATAAAAATTTTTTATTGCTTTATAACTCTTTAGGGAGAATGTGCTAGATTCCATTTCCAATTATTCATCAGACAGAAGTGATTACTGAAGTTTAGGACAGAACCAAATTCTGTGTAACTTGTACTTGCACAGATGAGCAGGTGCAACAGAGAGTGACAGCACACGCCTGCCATGGTGGATTAAGCTGGAACAGAGGAGGAGTTTTCTGGTCCCAGCTGCCTACCTGGCCCCTCTCCCAGCAGTGGTCACAGCTGGGAGGGCTTGCTGCCTTGTGAATTATTTATAGAACCAATGCATTTTACAGACCAGATTGCTAGAACAAATTGACATCAATTTGGGCTTAATCTGATATCACATGTATGAATACCCAGAGGGTACCACTTATTCTGCCTTGTCATTACTGAGAAATTGAGCAGCATTTCTTTCCCACCGTCTCCAGTCCAATGCATTAAAAAATAAAAGACCATGCCTCATCTTTAGGGGATATTTAAGCTATACTGACACCTTTACAATTCTAAATTCTAACTCTAAATGTCTACAAACACTGCATTTTCAATGAGGGTATGTGTGTCTGTAAATGCCTATTTCATGCATGTTGCCTGTAACATTTCTGTAATAGTCATTACCCCATATTTGGAAAAGATTGCTTTGAAAATCCAAACTACAGGAATTTTAATTTCTGTTTTCAACCACATTACTATATAAATAGCCATTAAAGACTATACATAATTAAAGGCTACACAGAAGTATTTCAATGGATTTGAACATGACAGGATACGAGCTAAACAATGAAAATTTCCATCAAGAAAACATATCAAAGAAAAACTACTACAGATAAGCAGGAATCATAAACATTTTTAAGGATGCTAGATGACACTTTAAAAAGTGGCAGCTCTTGTAAACTGAGATATAACAATTTTATTTATTTAATCAGTGAAAAAGACCTAAGCTACTAGAGAGAGATTGAAAATGCACAAGAGGGCAGTGTTTTTTAACATTTTAGTGTTTTCCCTCAGAGCTGTGGGTTTTGACATCATGACTTTGAGCTTCCTAACAGTAAGCCTGTTGTTTCTAATTATACTTTTCAGATCTTTCAGACCAGTCCTTGAGCAGTTCAAACAGAAGACTGAGCAAAAGTGGCTTCTGATTAACACTAAAACACTTAAAATACATGGTAGTATTTATAAAGGAGTTATGATTTCCATATTAAACCAAAATCCTAATTTGACTTCATGGCTTCAAAGCACCTAATGCTTTACCTTGCATAGAGCTAAAGCAAGTGAACAATTTTGTGCACTTGATGATGAATTTGTTAGAGTCATCTTGCAGTCTGAGCACACATCTAAGCACACACCCAAGCAGTTCATACACCCAGCCCTTGGGGGAATGCTGTAACACATCTTCACACCTTCAACAGCTCCTGCCATTGTATACCATCCCAAAGGAATTCTCCACAGTCTTGCAAACTCCTTCTACAGAAAGCAACTTCTATTTTCTTCTGCCATTGTCACTAGATGTAGTCAGTGCTTCTTAAGGAGTTTTCTTCACTGAAGGTAGAGTTTTCTTCTGCAATCTACCACGTTTAGACCAGGCTAGACTACACAGCTTTTGTGCTACTGCTCTGTCACACCAAGAGTGTGAACAAAACACATTCCAATGTAATGCAGCTACAGAATCACAGCGTCCTTAGAATAATGCAGATTGGAAGGGACCTTTGAAATTCATTTGGTGCAACTCTTTTCTCATATCAGACCTAACTTCAGGTTGTTCAGGGCCCTGTCCAGCTGCATTTTGAAAATATGCAATGATGGAGATGCCACAATGTCTCAAGTCAAATGGTTTCAGTCTCATCACCTTCCCTGCCAAAACTGTACTCCTTCTGTCCAGCTGAACCTTGCTGCAATCTGTGACTGCTACTCCTTTCCTTTCTCCATACATCTCTGAGAAGGGTCTGGCTCAATCTTCTCTATAAACCTCCTTTAGGTAGCAGTAGATAGCAATTACATTCCCTCCTTGGCCTTCTCCTCTCCATGGGGAACACACTCAACTCTTTTAGCCTGTTCTTGTTATGTCATATGCTCCAACCCTGACTATGGTGGTGCTCCTCCTCTAGACCCTCTTTAGTCTGACAGTGTACCTCCCACTGGGGTGAGTGCCTCAAAACTAGACACAGTGTTCCAGTTGTTCCTGAATGATGAGCAGAGATAGCCAAAGCTGGGCATGGTTTTGCTAGTTGAGTATACTGTCATGCCAGCTGCTGACCCACATCCAAGTTGCTGTTCATCAGGACCCCTAAGCCCTTCTCTGCTGTAATCCTCCCCACACAGATGGCACAGCCCCAGATGTTCTGTTGAAGTCATGGTAAAAGATATGCACAGCTCCCTCCTCATCCATAGATGGAATCATCTCACCACAGAAAGAAAGCAGATTAAGTTGGGCATAATTTCTTCTTGGTAAATACATGGTGGCTGCTCCTATCACCTTGTCTTCCATGCCTGAAACTTGTATGTGTCTGGTTTACTTAAGTGAGCCCAACTCAATCCTCCTCTACAATGGGCAGCATCTCTTGCCTTCAAACTTTCCTACTAAGCACTGACCTTGGATTTTCCATCAGGCCAATGTCTTCCTTGCTGTTCTTTTCAATGTATGTCCAGAAGCTCTTCTTACTATCTTCACATTCTTCACCAGTTTCAGTATCCGATGAGCTATGACCTTTCCATAATCCACACTGCCTATCCAGTAAAGGCTTCTACATTCCCCCAGGGGTAGCCCATCCTTACTTTCACTTTCCTTGCACTTATTTTGGTCTTCTTAAGGTCACACAGGAGGTCCCTTTTTAGTCCAGCTGGCCTGTTTCCATGCCTTTTTTTCTAGCACACCAAAGCAAATCACTTACTTTGCAAGAAAAACTCCCCTGCCCTGTAATCTCACTTTATATTGACAATACTTCAGCCACTAATGTGGTTAATGTAATTTTGGAAGGTTGAAGAATTTGACTAGCAAAAGAACATTTTGCTGCTGTGTGTTACAGCTCCACTAGATGGCTGATGGATTACGATTGTAAAATCTTTCGTAGAATTAATAAGCCTAAAACTGATTGCAAGGGAAAGCTTTAAAATTCTCTGCTTGAAGGCACAGCACCTCTGAGAGGAAGGGTCTGCTTTGAAAGGTCCACTCTGAGAGAGAAGAAACAGCCTTCCTGCTGCAGCTACACAGGCTCCACTCTGAGAGAGAAGAAACAGCCTTCCTGCTGCAGCTACACAGGCTGCAGACAACAGAGTGAAACAGGTACACAATCATCTACATCCAATATTTCAAACACAGCTTTCACTACACACTATTGCCCAGCCAAGAATGAGTTATGAAAACACATCACCTATTTTCATCAAAATTAGGAAATACCTTGGGGAAACATTCTGCTAGCTGCAGTAACTTGTCCATCTTTTTCTGGCTCACAACTACTTCAATTCTAGTTTTGTAGCAAAACTACAGTATTTGAGTGAGTTCAGTGACATGTATATTTAGACTCCTCTTTAATGTCAAGATTTTAGAAGGGATACTTGGAAAGAATGAATTTATTTATATGTGTTGCAGCTGAGAAATCACTGAGCAGTTCTTCTCATGGGGTCACTCACTTTGACTCAATCTATTCCATCATCTCTGCTGATGGGAGAACAGAACAGAGCATGGGCCAGAGTTTCGTTGTTCTGCCACTAGTACTCTCCAAGCTGATGATGGCATTTTAGGGTACAAAAGAGCTGAATTTCAGTGGAAATGGGGATGTCAAGCTCAGAATCTTTCTAAGAGGACAAAGAACAGAACAACAGATGACTCACTTTCTTCCATCAAACTTTACCTCTAACCAAAACACAGAACAGTGAATTAGGCTATAGCAGCAGCATCAACAAGAATAATTAAAAGTAATTATATAAAATTAATTAAATAAAAAATAAATTGGCATGAGATAAATATATTGCTTTTGCCTATCAAGAAGTGTTTTGTACTGCTCAGCTCTAATTATACAGTGACTTATAAGAGTGCTTTGTTTTTTACATATGCATGCTTCCACTGAAATTAATGCTATTACTGGTAGGAAGTTAGCTAATTTGAAATAATAGCACTACACAGAATGCCTGAAGTTACTCGTTTGTGCATGCTTTTGCAGGCTGGAAATCTACAGCAGCACTTTATCACTTGCTCTGAGCCAGTTAATACTCATGCAATAAAAACCTTTGTATGAACATATACAGGAAGTGCAACTCACTGTGAGAAACCAAGTACTGACAAGGCAGGAAAATTGAGGCTTAGTCAATGTAATGTTCCACCATCACATCAATGTCCACTAATACTCTTATGAGTCAAATGAAATATGAAGGATTTTAACAGAAATAAATAAGGCTTACTTGTGTTTAGTCATCTTTAGATCATGGCAAAAATGGCTGAAGAACCTTGCATAAAATAAGTGCATAACTGCATGCTCCTTTCCTCCAATGTACAAATCCACAGGCATCCAGTAGTCTGCTAAGTCACTATTAAAGGGCCTGAAAAAACACAATTGTAGGAAAAAATCCAGTGTTGAAAAGATAGATCAGCACTAAAGTAGCTCATCATCCTTAACTGGACAACACTGTTTACTGAGAGCAATACACATGTAATAAAACTTTCATTTTACTATCAAATGTTTTTTATTTTTTTAAGAAGTAAAATGCTTATTATAGACAAAAATTTAGTTTCTGCTGAGATGTAGATCCACAGAAGGATTATTTTCCTATTTTTCAGGCAAGCAATTACCTGAGAAAGCAATGAAAATGCTTGACTGCTCTTTAAATGATTTTTTTGTAAATACCCTGTGGCTGGCTTTAAATTTTTTAGTATTTATCAAGCTTTATACACAAATATATTAGAATGAAAGACAAAAGACATGACCACTTAAAACCAGTTTTTTTAATTGACGGTTTGCATTGCTGCCGTTAGGGGGCAATGGTGCAGTTTACGGCTGCAGAACCCTCTGTAGAGTGAGATGGGTCACAGCACTCCAAGTGAAGGATGCTCGATGAAATGACAATAAATTTGCCATTTACAGCATATTTACATATTGTTGGAGGTCACCTGAATGGTTTCCCAGCATTGCTTACTGCCTCATTACATATTTCCATGTCTCCTGTAGTGGGCCCACAAAATAAAATTTGTACAGAAGTGTTTCTCTAATGTAGGCTTCAATCCCCCGCTCCAACAAATTTATTTGTTTTGTCTGTCTGTCTGATTATTCCATCTGTAATTTTTGTTACAGCAACACTTCCTTCCTCACAGATGAGCTCAGAAGCAAATAATGGATCTGGGATTCATGTCTTTGGTGGAACAAATCAAACCCAACTTGTTCATAGGGTTCCAGAATCAACAGAGTAATTCTCCTGAACGGTAGACCAGTGAAATATGGTTTATGGAAATGAAGGGTTTACATATGCATAGCTTAGTTAAAAGAACTAACTAAATAAATCAAATGCAGGCAGCAATTTAGTGCACAAGTCCATATAAATGTTCTCATTTCAGTGTAAAACAGATTAGACTACACTAAGCTGTTACTTTGACAGTTGGATGTTACATCTGACTATTTATTCTTCAACTTCTGGAAAAGTCCCTCTTGCCCACACACAAAAAATACTTCAACTGTAATGGAGAGGAAGCAATCTAGCTAACTCAGTAATAGCAGTAATATATTCATGCTATCACTAGAAAATAATTAAAACTGGCATGAAATAAAAGAGTTCATAGAAGATTTTTCTCTAGTTTAACCAAACTAGTGCTGCCAATACAAAAAAAAAAATTGGCCCAGCAATACTAAGTCACTGAGTATATGCAGTATGCTTCCAGACATTGCTCTGCACAATAAATAAATACATGCCCAAACAGCCCATCATGTGGTATCAATGTTTTAAAATGTCATTCTTCCTGTCCTCCTCAGACTGCATAGTAGGGATGTTGCACTAATTCCTCTTTGGGAAAAAAAGTGCTATCAAGCAGTGCTACTAGAGCCACACTATGAAGCAGAAAAACACCTTAATAACTACATCTGTCTTCCCACACTCTCCATGCTGCAGGCACTAGTCCATAGCACATGAAAAATCTCCTTTCATTAATAATGCATGCAGTGGAAGTGCTGACACAGCAGGACATTGCTGTGATACCTCTTCACTTGAGGTCTGCACGCAAAGAAATGGCAAGAGACACCAGAATTTAAAAGGAGAGAAGGGAAGTTCCAGGCTTGGCAGCTGCATATTAAACAGGACTATTCCTCTTCTTACCAGGGGAACAGCACTGCCTGTCCACACACTGAACTCCTCAGTGCATTGCCAGGGAGGGTACACTCCATGCAATTTACCACGCTCAGAGTCATGGCAGGCTGTCATTCCTGATGGCACAACCCACTAAGGAACTTCAGCTCCTCAGCTGAACATTTTCTCTGAGCCCTGCCTCATAATTCCCACTCATGCAAATTTCTGCTCCTTGCCCTGTAGTTCCTGTGCTTACACACTTGTGCTTACACATCCTGCTCTTCTAGATCTCCTGACACAGGAGCAATCAGATACCACATTTTTAGACCAGCTCCAGATATTGTCCTGGTTTTAGCTGTGATAGAGTTCTTTTTCTTCTGAATAACTGGTACAGTGCTGTGCTGTGCTTTGCATTCAGTATGAGAATAATGTTGATAACACACAGATGTTCTGGTTGTTGCTGAGCAGTGTGTACTGTAAGCCAAGCACTTCTTGGTCTCCTGCTCTGCCAGAGAGCACATGTACAAAGAAGCTGGGAGGAAGCACAGCCAGGAAGGCTGACCCACACTGGCCAAAGGGATATTCCATACCATGGACTGTCATGCCCAGTGGATAAACTGGGGGAGTTGGCTGGGAGATGCCAATTGCTGCTAAGGGATGGGCTGGGCAGCAGTCAGCAGATGGTGAGCAATTATATAGTGCATCACTTATTTTTCTTGGGTTTTCTCTCTCTCTTTCTCCCTCTCTTTTTTATTAGAATTATTATTATACTTTCTTTTAGTTATTAAACTGTTCTTATCCAAGCCATGATTTTTACTTTTTTTTTTTTCCTCCTCCTAACTGTCCTCCCTAGCCCACAGGGTGTGTGTGGGGAGTGGTACTTAAATGCCAGCTGAGATTAAACCACACCACCAACCCTGTGCCGTGCTCAGGCCCAAAGGGTAGGCACATAATGAGGGCAGTGCAGGGATTTACCCTGCCAGCAGACTGAAGCTAGAAGCTGGAAGCACCTGAGTGTGTGGTCTCTTTGTTCCCTTGTGTTCTGTGCAGCAGGCTTGCCCCCAGTGGCCCTGTGCCTGCAGCTCTCACCTGTCAGTGTTGTGAGGGTCAGTGTACCTCAGGTAGTACCAAGCAGAATCAACAAAAGTATCCATGGTATCAACTTCTCGCCGTGCTGCTGCCTTGCACCTGAGCAAGAGGGGAGAAAAGCTTCTTTTAGATAAGTGACAAGCTTGGAAAAAAAACCCAAACAAACATGGACAGAGTGGCCATAAAGACATTTAGATTGAAAACTGAGCAGTCTGAAGAGTGACATGTTCAGAAAAAGTCCAACAACAGTAACAGGACTGATTTCTTCCCTCTCCCTCCCAAAACATAGCAAAAGCAAGCCTGAGCAGCCATCATATCCAGCAACAGCAGAAGATGGCACTGTACTGGACAGCCCTCTCAATCTTGGAATTTTTTAGAATTGCCATTTTAAAAGCTACAAAGCACAGACAAGCATACTTTGCCATCAAGTTAATGGGTACTGAATATAGATCACGGTCATTAGGTACCAGCAGATTTAGCAGAAAGGTCAGGTGGTTGCCTCTCACTGATTGTCTGTACAAAATGGTCTTTGCAGATTCCATTTATTATCTCTAGAAAAAATTAACTTAGTTTGATTTCAGCTTTCACTGAGATCAAATCTCTTCTAGACCTTGTAGCACTATTTTAATTTGTGATTACAGCAAATTGATTTTTGCTTGTAATTATATTGGCAGCCCTAAGGAACAGTTTCAAAATAGATTTTAGGAGCTCAGGTTACTTTCTGTTAATTTCTCCTTGAATATTTGTTGTTTGTAGGAGCCAATAATCACATTTAATAAACTTCCATTTGTTGTAAATGATCCCTCTTAAAACTCTTACTATTAAAACAATGGGGTTATTCTGAAGTCAATGAAACTTTGCAATCTGTGACACTTTTGTACATAAATGACACTGATTATATGTAAGAAATGTACAAAGTTAATAACTGCAAGTAAATGCATGTATATAGTAGTAGTAAGTACACATAATGAACGGGGACTGGCTATTTCATATTTACTAACTGCATATTTAGTCTCTGATCAGTCTTGATGAGTGAGCTGCAACATGTATCTCTGCTTGTCTGCCTGATACTTCAGCTTGGCTTGCCAAGGCAAGTTTACAAGAACATCACCCCTTAACATTTTCCTTCCTTCTGTCTCTGTACCTGGTCCTCCTCTACATGCAAGTTTTTCTTCAATTGAGAATAATGTAATAAAGGAGTTTCACTTCTAACTGCTTTTTAGTGTAGAAAAATAATTTTTTAAAATTGCACACATAAACAAAGACTCAGCCAATGTAAAAGAATGGCTTTTCTGTCAAAAGTAAGAATACTTTACAGTCATTGAACCCTAATTACATCTGCTTCATGCCTCTGTGCTCTAAATGGACATGGCTCACTAACACAGAGACAGCATGGGCATCTTTCAGAGTTTATACAATTTATATCAATACTGTGATTACAGGCGCAATACTGTAATGTCATTAGACAATCTTCAGACAACTAACACAATTACTGGACTTGTATAACAAAGAATAACTTGGGCATCTCCTCTCATTTATGACTGTTAACATTATTGTCACCCAAATACTCAGACTTTTGTATCTTTCCATCTGGCTTTCCTTACTAATTACAGATATTAAATGAAACTAATAAAAAACCCTATTACTGGAGAGAAGAACTAAAGGAAGGGATGATGTCACTTCTTGGAGCAACAAAAAGGCAAGGATGACCACACAGTAGTAATAGTTCAAATGATTTGAAACTGTAGCAGACATGGATGAGCAATACTGATGATAGCTGTCAAAAAGGTGAAAATTAGGAAGACAAAGATGAGAATTTAAAAAGTTAATTTCAATAAGCTACTACCTTTTAGGCTAAGAAACTAATCCTGTGTGACTTTATTTCTGAAACAAACTAAATAAATGCCTTCGATTAACTTCTATGCAGAGCAGCCACAATAACTATCCAGAAATCATAAGGATTTGCTATACATCAAAAGTGTGTTATTGTCTGGTAAACAACAAAATAATTTTTAACTAAGGTTGTAGGGGAAGCCAAGAGTGCACATAGTGACTTTCAGTGACAACAGGAAAATTTTTCAGTTGAAATTAGGAATTGTAGACCAAGGCATTTCTGGGGCTTTTACTAAACCTGTGGATTTTATTCAGTAAGGCTTCACACTTTAAAATACACTACTATGTGCAATTTCAATAGGCACATCTGAGAGGAAATTTTCTATGCAGAAACATGGGAGTAAAGGTCTGTTTTACAAAAAATTACATGTTATCAACGAAGTTTAAAATACATGTTGCCAGAGAACCATGGAACTGCTGATATTAAAAAAAAAAAATTAGATGTTATAAATCTGCTGAATTATCAGTGAGAGCCCTATTGCCATTTATATGTCTGATTTCCCTACCTGGCAGCCTGACAACATGCTTCACATTAGTTTGGTCAGGCTACTAAGAGCAGCAATGCATTGCACTGCTGATGAAAAACTTCTCAGGGATACTTTATGTTCTACCAGTTCCTCCCACAGAACCTATAGGCAAACTTCAGTGTACAGAGTATCTATGCAGTCCTCAAGATTACACAACTGATTTTTACAACATATCTCTCACTACATCAATTAGACTTTTTTCTTTTTCTTTTTTTTTCTTGAACAGATGGACTACAAACAAAAAGGATTACAGTGACAACAGGATTTACTTTCAAATCTGAATTACATGCTATCCGTAAGGTACACCTTCATGATAAAGACTGATATAGCTGAGGGAAGACTTTATTGTTGACTTTTACAAGAAAATAAAGACAATGTTAGTTTCCTTAACAAGAGGACTAATTCAGTAATCATTATAAGCTTTATATGAACACTGATGAAAGACAATTAAAATAACTGTAATAAATGAAGTGATAAATACTGTTAAGAAATGGAAAACGCAGAAAATTATTCTGTTTTTCCTTTTTTTCTCTCCTTTAACTTAAAACCAGTGAGTTTTGTTTTAACTTGTTTACGAAAAAAGAGCAGTAGGCATTGAGTGTTGCAAAAAAAAAGAAGTTTTAGAGAGTGTAAAAGAAAAAAATCCCTGTTTATAAAAAAACAGCAGGAGGCATTGAGTGTTGCAAAAAAAGGTGTTTTAGAGAGTGTATAAGAAAAAAAATCCCTGTGCTGGGTCAAACGAAACATTATTTTGGAGTAGTATCCTGTCTCAGAGCAGTCACTCGCCAACACTCTGCGAAAGCGCACAAGGAACAGGCAGGTGCAAAGTGATCTCTCCCAGCAAATACAGCACTGACTTACTTTGGACAGGAACAGTTCACCCATTCTGGGGCGCTCTCCAAAGGTGAGGCTCCCTTTCCTGTGAAGGTGGTGACATTGGGCAGCACCACAGGTAAGTCCCCATAAGGCACAGGGACAGTGCCGCATGCTGGGCAGTGAATGATTGGGATGGGCGTTCCCCAGTAGCGCTGTCGAGATATTAACCAGTCTCTCAATTTGTCACTCGTTAGGTCTCCACCTATTCTTTTATTTTTGGCCTGCTGAGTAATAGCTTTTAAAGCCTCTTGCCGAGTCATGCCGGTGATCTGATTGAAAAAGAAAACAAAATGAGATGTGGAAAAAGAAAGAAAAAATTTTAGGTGCTGTCAGTGAAAGTGCAAGAACAAACAAAACCAGTCAGTTTTCTGAGAGTCAAATAAAATAATAATTTCCCTCTTACCGCAGGTTAACATCCTGCTATCCAAGAGACTATTCACATACCAGCTGCTCATTTGAGCCTTCTTGCTTAAAGGATTATGTTCTTGATGATCTGAATAGAAGAAGGCTGAGAAAGAGTAATGTAGACCCCTTCAGCCATTATTGGCAGATATTTGCATACTTTACTGCTGATATCTTTACCAGTTGCTATACGCCAAAACTTTCAGAATTCTATCACAAACATAAGGTAGAGACTGAGGAAATGCAAATGAAAACTGCTTTCCTTCTCCTCTGTTCATTTCAGGTTTTTCTATTCTTGCTTTCACATCCATTTGAACCACTTGAACCCTACCTGGGAAGTAATGTGTCTGCTATTAAAACACAAATTTTCAAGAGCTAGATCTAAAGACAAGATTCCTATGTCTCTTGAGGGATCCATGATACCACAAAGGCTGAAGCCACATTTCAATGAATTTGTGGAAGAAAGATTAGCATGTTCATGTTTAGGTTAACATTCTATTGAGGTTATGAAATAAGATCAACTTTTAACATTGGTTAAATTATTCAGTTTCCATTATAGAACTGAAACCAATACAGAGGAAAGTTCAACCTTCCTCTCCTGTACAAAAGGAAAAAAATTATTTTATTGCTACAGCAGGGCCAACATATTTCATCGTTAAATTATTCCCAGAAATTTGATAGCATAAGCTTGGCTTGATTTAAAACAAACAAACAAACAAACAAACAAACAAACAAACAAAAATCCCTTTAATCATACAAAGTTTTTGGCACTCTTGAGAAAACAGATTTAGTCTGCATTGTTACTGTAAGCTGGAAAGAAATCCATACTTTTTTTATACTTATACTTTTTTATATTTATACTTTGTATACCCACCTCTGCAGAATTAATGACCTTCTCCAAACCATTTGGCAATGTCTCAATGACTTCAGTGAAAGAAATGCCCAGATTTTTAGCTACTGCAGCATCTTCTGCACTAGTACTAGGAATTCCTAGAAGGGATGAAAAACCATTTCATTTCTATGGCACTCTCTTTATAATGACTTACATTTTCCTAGAAGAGTTGAAGAAAATGGTTTAAGAAGAGTAAAAACGTTTTTGTATTCTTTAAGCAGTGAAATTCAACCAGCAATAATTAACACTCAGTAATTTCTCAGGTCCTCTGTAATTCAAACATTCATCAATGTCCTGTCCTTCTTTCAGAAAAGTTTGAAAATTTGATGGTTCTGAAAAAACTAAAAATGAAGCCATAAAATTTGGATAGAATTATAGAATTTTCAATATAACCATATTATCTAAATATAATATATTTAAACAATAGAAATTTTAATTCTATTTGCTAATATGATAATCAAAGACTCAACAAAGAGCAGTCTTCCTGTTTCAATATTAATTTATGTCTAATTTCATAGAATTAGGAAATAATAGAATATTATTAGAATTAGAAGTCATCTAATTTCACCATAATGCAACAGTCTCAAACATTACTATCCCTTTAACTTACTATGAAAGACATGATTTGTTTATAAACTCAGGGAAACTATTAAAATAACATCAGTTTGCTATTCAAACTATAACTAGTGAGAACACTTCCTACAGCTATTCAGATGAGTTACACAACTTGCACTATTTAAGGCTCCCAAAGCTCTCTTTCCCTTTGCATTTTATTATTTGGGACAGTCATGCATTTTAATTCTCCTCTGGAGGGTTTAACAGTGAGTTAAGAAATTTCTTAGCTTGTTTTATTATCACATGTATTCTGAAATAATATTAAGATACTATCAGATTTATTATTTACACAGAGATACATATTTCTGCATATTTTTCCCCTTCAATGATAATTTAATTAATATTTTGAACCATTTTGCAATTACTGTCATCTTTAAAAGGCAAAGAAACTTATTCCAACAAGATAATGTCAGCATTAAGTTGGTGAAAACTACACAGAAAAGTTCTCAAAATATTTGCTGAGCACATTGGAATTATTAACTAAACCAGCTTAACAATTGTCTTAGTTCAGGCAGTGAAATGCCAGCTATACTTTAACTCTGCCAATATGTGGAAGTTTGGAAGCAGATGACTAAAGAAAATCAAACAAAACTCCCCTGTGACAAGTACCTCCTTAACTAGAAAAACACAAAATTGCTATTTTATCTTCCCAGCAGATGTACGCTCTTGCCATTTCAAGAACAATGTTTGTATCTTAATTTGTCAGAGAGCCCTGCAGTCTGCAACAGGTGACTTCACAATATGCTCTACAAATGGAAAAAAGCAGCTCCCACTTTTTGGTCTGCTTCCTTTTGGAAAGATGATGCTATTAATGTACACTGGCAAAGCTCAACAGCTGGCACCCTCAGCTTCCCATGAAGAGCTGGGCTCTTTCCAGCAGACATAAGGCCAAGGTATGTGCCAGCAAGCTGGAAGATTTTAAGGAAAATTAAGATTAGGTATCTCAGTCATTTGGCTTCTCCAATATAAGGAAAACCTTTGTTTGTCAAAACCAGATTCAAATCTAAAGTGTAAGATGTGGGCATGTTATAAGCAAGGTATACAGCCCAAATGGGTAATTTCCATCAGCCCTGTGAGGGTCATCCAAGACATTTTTGCACATTCAGCTGGTTTAATTCAGTCCAGTTGTGCAAAAATAGCCAATAGTGGCAGCAGTGAAAGCAGCAGCCCCAGGACAAGAAAGAAGTATCAGCAATAGTGAGGCAACAACAGGAGTTAAGAGATAAATAAATGCACTGGAAAAGGGGAAGAAGACATAATTATTTCCCTTTAGGACTGGCATAGAACATTGCCTTCTTAATGCAGCTGAGTCCATGGCAATGCACAAGAGTAAACTAAGAGCTTGGTGGGTGCATATTAAAATAGATATGGTTTTTAAAACTTAGTCCAATTTCTACTTAGACTTATGAGGACGATCATATTATCTAAGAGGACATACTTAGCTGCCCAGTTTTGGGACCAGGCTCCATGTCCAGGAAAGGAGTAAGACAGGAGCTTCATAGGACAACTTTGAGAACAGAAGCTCACTGCAGGTGATTCAGCATCCTCTAGCAACACCCTCCCCCTCCACTTATCCATCCTCAACTCTAAATCAGGTGCCTTAAATTATGGGAATGCTACCTTGAGAGATAAAGGATCTAAGATAATTGTCCAAGACTACCTCAAAACAATTATTACCTATCCTGAACTATTTTACTGGCCTCAAAACAAATATTACAAGATAAAAGTCAAAGTTGGAGGTTTTGTACATTTACCACCTGAAGCATTTCTCTATAAGCATGTACATAATTTATGTAAACTTTAGACACACAAAAAAAGGCCAAAAATGGTACAGTTCTGTTTTGATAAAGGATGGTGAGAGACAGCCAAACACATATGTTGTATGTAACCAATTTTCTTAAGATATGCAGATCCTCAAACTTAGCTCATTAAATGCACTAATTTTATAATATTTCCATTTAATATCCTGTAAATCTCTTCACCCACATAGATTCCACATAGCTCCTTTTCCCTTCCTTCTTCCCTAATGGAGAATAGAAATCCAAAATCCAGGAGAGAGAGCCTCCTTGTGTTCAAATATGTACTACACCAGTATCTTGTGCTCCAATACAGCAACTGAAAAGCATACTATTCCACTTAAATATTTAATGTCACATACCTATTTTAGTATCAAGATAATTATCAAAATTGGTTTTTGCTGAGATGACTACAGGAATCTCCTGTTTGGTAAGCAAATTCACAGCTGTCACTGAAGTAAGAGAGTCTGAAAACAAATGTAATGATATGGTAGGTAAAATATAATAGAAGATATGCTAAGAACATCACTTAACATTACAATGCAGTTTATCTTAAACTTACATGAATTTTAAGTAACAGTTTTCTTTAAAAAAGAAAGCGACAAACCCACTCATATTTCAAAAAAGCTCAGATGTATTAAAATGCTCAGTACGTCAGATTGATAAATCATAATGATTAGAAAACATACTTATAACAAGCACCTTTATAAAAACAGAGTAAGATTTGGATTGTAACAAAAAATTGAGTCTTTGATCAAAATACAGGCGGCTGCAAAGTTGTACAAACTGGTTTTATTAAGCCCTGAATTGTGTACTAGCATACAATGCTATAAAATTCCACCAAAAATCAGATAAAACTGCAGGGGAGCATATATCCTTATGATTTAATTTCTTACAGAAGAACTACAAAGCATATGACATCCTTTTTTTCTAACCTGGGTTAAAAAGCCACCTTAGTAACCTACTGATTTCCAAACAGGATATTCATATTCATATTCCAGATGAGGAACCCCATGTCCAACTAAGGGGAAACAGGAGAGGAAAGAATTAAGGGTGAGGACTAATAAACTGAAATTGATGTACAATGTGCATATTGGGTGGCTCAGCAAGAAGAAATCCAAACCTGAATACTCCAAATTTTGAGGATTTGAACACCAGATCTCAATTTTGGCCTATTTCTAACTTTTTCAGTGCCCTTAAGTTGATGATAATTACATTCATTAAAATATGGGCTGCTAAGAGCTTCCTTTCACCTTTCTTCATAGCTAAGCTGAGGCTATGAAGGCTGCATTGCAATGCATAAAATCTGCTTGAAGTAAAGTAACAGCAATTTTGAGAACAGGGCTGTTGCATCTCATCACGCTTCTTAACGCAAATGATACATTTTATTTCTGATTACTACTTTTCCAAATTTTAGGTGTCTGAGGTATCCATATTATAAAGAAAATTTATACATTCCAACCACCACACACAGCTTTCCTCTGTTTAAAAAAAGTACAAAAGAGACAATTTCATTTTTTAAAAGCAACTAACCAAGCGTCATGAGCAGGAAGCTGAGTGGGCAGGACACTGCTTTTAAAAATAACTTCTCTCTTCCACCCAGCAATAATTTTCATTTTATGCTGGAACCCAAAATAATAACTGCACTCAATGAAGGTGCTCTTTCCTGTGCTCATTTGCTCACATCATTATCATCATAACCAAAAAGAGAGAGTGGTACAGGTACAAGTGTAAGACAATGTATGCAGAGTATTATAATGAGATAATGAACAACGTATTGGTCAAATCTTTATCTCAGGCACCTCCTGCTGCCCAAAACCATTAGACTTACCAGATTCTGAATTAACATACATTTTTCTAGGCAAAAAAAAATTAAAATTGAATGTTTGACAAATGGTTGTTCTATTTATTTAAATAATAGTAGCCTAAAATACAGACATGTACTTCAAGACTAAAGGTTTTAGAGCTTTCAGTTACTCGGCTATACAATTGCTCTTTTTTCTTGCCTAGAAAACATAAAAACATACCCTCCTAATTATTTAAATGAGAACACAGTGAAGCAAGAGAATTGCAAGACTATGCCCATTGAATAGAAAACAATTACATTTAATGAAATTAAAATTTCAGTGTTACTGAGGAATTTTTTATAAAAGTCTTGGTTAATGTGAAAATAGGGTCTATATAAGGCCATCCATTTTTTTTTTTAAATTTAAATGGCATTTTTGGCCTTTCATATGTAAGATGCCAATCTCACCTAATTTCAACTGAAGAATGTCTGTAAGTATATTCACAAGTAGCAGGAGTATACAATAGCAAGTTATGTGAAATTGTGCCTCTTCTTTGAGGACTTTTGGCTGTCATTATTTCAACCCAAAGTTTCTTAATTTAACTCAGCCAAAAAAGCTTTAAGCTTATTGTTAACAGACACACAAAAAAGCTTTTGCAAGTATTTCCACTTAAAAACCAATATAAAAATATACCATTGTCCTTATTAAAAGCAAATTTTGTACTTTTGTGGTTTGGCTTAAAGCATAAGATCCAACAAAGGTACAGGCACATGCATGAACGTGTGTTTGTGCAGTTAGTGCTTTGATTTGGTTCAACTGCAAGAACCACAAATTTGTTCTCCAAAATTCTCCAAGCTTTTCTCACCTCTTAGACAAGGGCTTTATGTACTCAACACAGTCAGGCTCCATGTTTCTTTCTACTAGCAAGCAAACTTTTTAAGGTAGAAAATAAGTACTTAAAAAAGCAGGTTCTGTACAACCAACGCAATTTACCACAAGATGCTGCTGAAATCAGATGTTATTCAGACCATCTTATCTTTACCAGTAAGGGAAAAAGAAAATATTGAACACTAGCCTGAAGTAGAAACAAAACATATTGTATTTACTCGTCATGTCCAGGTTTTCCAAACAATAAAAACATACTAGACCATGGATGCTAAATACAGGCAGAATTGGTGGTTGGAGACTTCAGGAAAGCAGTTAAAAATTAAAGCATCGCCAGTTGACTGTGCAACTGCCATGAACTGCCTTAGGGATACTCTGAATTTACTCCATTAGAGTCTTGTACTGACAATGGATCTGAATAGTAGAGTATTATTTTACTGTCAGTGATCCACTTTGCTATGTATTAGTGATCAAACCACAGATTTTTTTTATTTAATTTTTTTTAATAAACTAAAAAATTAGTGATATATTGACCTCTTTAGAGTCCTTATGACAGGAAGAAATCATTGCTGGTGCAAGAATTAGTTCTGCTGTCTTTGTGCTAATGACACATACCTTATAGACATGAGATTTTCCAATGGGCTGACACAGTCAAATTTGGACTATTCATTTCTGGTGGATGAGGAAACAAGAATCTGTTCCATTGCTTTTATATAGTGTAACAACTATTATAAAAAGAAGAATTCCAGCATAGCTGCTCTTGCCACATCTGAAGCCAGGACAGGCTGATGTGACACTGTGCGACATCGTGAGAATCAAAGGCCTGCTTGCTCTCAACAGGAACAGCTCCTGCTCAGCTTGATGCACATTCTCTAAAGATCATTCTCTATAATTGTTGCTCTTCTACAACAAATTGCAGTATGAGAAAAATACCACCTTTCCCTGGGATGAACTCCCTCTGAAAGACTTCCTTGAGACTGCTATTCCCATGCAGCAGTCTGTGAGTTGGTAAGATATATAAGTGGGAAGCTCCATAAATGGCTTCAGGTGTATAGGTGTAAGCTGCTAGTTTCTCTTCTGTTACTTTGCCATTCACCTGAAAAAGAGCAGAAAAAATTTCCCACTGGCAGAGTGGTGCTTATAGATTTCCCTTCCTTTTCACACAGCTAACGAGACTACATCACCCTACAGAAACACACAGATCCAAATAGCAAAGCCAGACACATTCTCACTATAGAAATTTTCCAGAATCAAACTTGACAAACTTACTTTTAGGCCTTGAGAAAGTTGCTTTACAGTCTTGCCTTAGTTTATCCAAATATATCTATAAAAATATAATTCTAATCCCATATGTAATATTGCACTGTGCTACTGAGATAGACTCAATCCCTGGCTAAGCCACCCAGAATCCTTCTATTCACTTTTAATATGCATGCCTTGTTTCCAAGAAAGTGGAGGGAGATGTTGCCTCTGAAAAGAATTTAGGACTTTCTCAGCTACAATATGACTTTACACCATACTTCTCTGATCAAGAAAATGCTGCAAATTATAAATAATAATAAATAAATAATAAAATATAGAAATAAATAATAATTAATTGTAATAATAAAGAATAGAAAATACAAATAAATAATAAATAAAAAAGAAATAAAATAATAAAAGGTGGCACAACAAACAATTGGACATAAAATGTAAATAGTAAACTTCAAACACTTTTAAAGAATTACCATCTGGAACTATCAACAAGGTTTATATCTTAGATTAAGTAACTGTGGAGTATATGGGGGTCTTGGAAGGAGATTTTTCCATAATAAATACTGATATAAATTTTCAGAAACAATTGATAAAAACAACTTTAATACCAAGTTATTTATTCAAATACAAGTACTGCATCTTTTAGCAGGGTGCAAATCAGAGGTATTTAAAAGGTTTAATTTGTCTCAATTTGAAGTCTGAAAAATTACAGTACTTTAAAATGAGAAGTCACTTTTAGAATGTTAGCCCAGAGTAAATAATCACAATAAAGCTTCAAAGTACAAGGGCTGAAATTTGATCAGAGTCTGTGAAAATGTCTTCTGTCACTACCATATTCATGGAGCCTTGCCCATCTCTTGACAAAAAAAGGGAAATCTGAAGCCCTTTTGCAGATAATGATAATTTTTTTTTTCAGGTTTCCTTTTCCTTCCTCTCCTTTCTTTCTATCTAGACTTCTCTGTAGCTCCATCACTACCTAATGGTGTGGTTTCCATTATTTTAATTATAGGAAATAGTAAGTGAAATAATGGACAAATGTAAGCAGAGCAGTTTGCCTGAGGTCAGCCTGGGTCTGGCAAAGAAAGTCCCATGCAGAGAAAAGCAAATGCCCAGCTAGACCCTAGGTGACATGTGCAGTGCCACTTGACAGTGCACCTGGCACAAATGTTGTGGCTTTTAGGGAAGCTTATTAGGTGGCATGTATTTTGGCATAAATATACACAGCCACTTGAACACACAAACCCGTTCCTAAGGAGGATAGCAGGGAGTATCTCTGCAACCCTCAAGTGCTGTTCTCCAGGAATCTCTGCTGGTCTGTGCATGAATATAATAATAATCTTTTTTAGGAGGTTTCAAGCTTTTAAGATCTGGGAATCCATTCCCATCACACATTTCAGTGGTTGGAGTTAGCCCAACCAAGAGGGCAGCAAGTGAAATTTCTGACTTACCTTTAGCAAGAAGTCAAGAGAGCACCCAATGCAGTCCCCTATCCAATTTGCTTGCATTTCTTTAATGCCATACCACTCAGGGAGATCAGATAAAGCATCAAACATGGCCTTAAGCAACAAAAGAAATAATGAGGACATTCAGCTTTTGTAAACATATGAGTTAATACTATGGGTTTAATTATAACTAACAGCAAAATGGCAAGGTACTGGTAAAAACATTGGAAGAGGTGGTTTTATATTGCTGCTACCTCAAATTAATCTCTCTGAGACTAGAACTAACACGGTACGAGCCAGAGGGATGGCACTGCCAACAGAGACCCTCTTGTTATTAAAAGTGGCCTTTCTTTTGAATGGATTAGACCTGAAGATACAGGAATGAAAAACTTAGATGAAAACAAACACAGAAAATATTCCCAGTGGTTGTAACTTCTGGGAAGTGTAGGTGACCTACTGAGCTGAACAAGACTTAACAGATGTGCTTGCAGATATGAAGCCTACATTTGTATTAGTTGTTTTAGACAATAGCCTAGAGATTGCAATCAGACAAAAGGTGTTAACATGTCCTAAAATTTTCAAGCTCTGGCTTAAAATAGCATGATAGTTTCTAGCTATCTATTTTTTCATATTTTGTATCGATATTTTACCAAGCACAACAGGCTGAAAAATTGATTGGGATCTTTAGTTTGTATCATCCTGCAAAAACAACACTAAATCATAATAACAAAGGTCTGTATTAAAATAAAAAAATACATAATATTATAGTATTAAAATTCTTATAAGCAACCAGCAACAAAGCTGGGTCTGGAAGGGGGTCCAGAGCAAGTCTTATGAGGAGTAGCCAATTCACCTGGAATGTTTAGCCTGGATAAAAGGGGGCTCAGGGAGGACCTTATCATTCCATAAATGCCCAAAAGGAGTCTATAGTGAAGTGGGGGTCAGTTTCTTCCCTCAGGTAACAAATGATGGGACCACAGGAAATGGTCTCAAGTTGCTCCAGGGGAGGATACTAGAAAAAAAATTCACTATGGAAAAGGCTGTCAAACACTTGGAACAGACTGTCCAAGGAAGTGCTTGAGTCATCATCTCTGGAGGTATTTAGAAGACCCACAGATGTGGAACATGCTTAGGGACAGGGTGTACTGATGGACTTGGCAGTGCTGGCTTAACGGCTGCACTTGAGGACCTCAAGGGTTTTTTCCAACCTAAATGGTTCTATACTATGCAGCAATGAAGAAATTCAGTGTTGCCTCCTTTACTAGCTATAATGTCCAACAGCCAACTTGTAACTTCTATGTATATTTGCACTCAACAAGAGATAAATCTATGTATTTATGTGCTTCTGATGTGTGGAATGGAAGCATAAAAGTCTATTTCAAATCAACTAGTATTTGTCTAAAACGTTTGAACAGCATGATTTTAATAAATGGCATCTCTAACAATGTAAAGAAGACAGATAACTTAAAGTTCATCTCATTTTTCACTTCATAACACTTCACATTTTTGTTATGAATACTGTGACTGTCCAAAATCTTTACCTTGGCAGAAGTACAGCCAGAGGCATGAGTCATTTGGACAGATGGTGAATATGCTGAACAATTACAGTTAAAATCTAAGAATAAGGCAACATGTTGAATAATTTCTCCTTCAGCTGTGACTCTCAACATCAAATGTGCAAGCTCTTTATTATCTCAGTAATTACTAACAATCTACAAGGATGGACAGTAGCTCCTATGTGCTATTCAAACCAAACAGTAGGTAGGTGGATAATTAGTGAATGCACACTTAATTCTTCTCCAAGAATGCATTTCAAGTTCTGTTTTAATGACATACTTAACTAATTTCAAAGTGAGATGCAGAAAAGTTACTGTAAGAATTACTTTTTTAGTTACTGCTCTGCTGTATATCTGTCATTCAAAATATAACAAAAGCCATGTCCTTTGTAAACCATAATAGTACACCACCACTTGGGATTTTTATTGCTTTCTACAACTTTAAGAATCAAACCAATTTATTGATGATTTATAAATGAAAGAACGTTAGGCTTTTGGAGAGGTTTTTATTACACTATATCTTTAATCAGTTTTGACAATTGCAAGCATGCTATATCACAGAGAATTCAAAGATTGGAGTATTCTCATTAATTGCACCGTTCCAGAAACAACTAAGCTTTATCTACCATGATCAATCTATGTACTTATATAATTACGAAAGAAAAATAAATAATTGGAGATATATATATATATCTATACTATGTATGTATATCTCTATACATACACACAATACCTAGATACATTCTTTGTAAGAACCTTATGGATTTTAGAAAGAATGACATTGTGCCAGTACACACAGAACTGGCTGTTCACATTAGATATTCTTTCTAATCTACATCACATTTTGCTGCCACAAGCAGCTAATTGTGCATGTGTTCTACTGAAACTGTACAGTCTGTAACTGCTTGCCAGCAAAGCTTCCTAGATATTTGTTCACTGCAGTATTCATACACCAAGATTGTCAATAGCAGTGTGATAATGATTTTACTGTAATTCATTGGCCTTATTAGAAGCTACAGTATAACTTAACCCAGTTCTTGTACTGATAATGCAATTACTTCTTGCAACTAAATACAGGAAGAGCCAACTTTACTTCATGTGAATGAAGATAACTAAGCTTACTCTGCATGATGGTGAAGCCTAGCAGGGTTTGCAAACATAAACCATTTATAACTTAATTTATACATAAACAGTTTAGTGTGATTGGAAACAAAAAACCCAAGCCAACAAAAACACTTCAAAAATGTTCAAAATGGAATTATGATTCCCAGTTCTTTGTACTCAACAAACTCCTTAGGTTTCTTGTCAAACCTATGAACAGCAGGTGAAGCAGAAAATGAACATGCAAACCATAAACAATTTATCTGGTGTACAAAGGCAAATAATACAGAATATGCACACTGCCAGCATGTTAGTAAGTGTTTCTGAACAGTAAATTATCTAGCGTACTCACTAGCAGGAAAGCAGAGATACATCAGTTCTTACACACATGAATGCACTTGTACATCCAAAATTCAAATATGCATAGGAGGTGTGCCTGCCCATGGCAAAGGGGATTGGGACTAGAGGATCTTTAAGGTTCATTCCAACAACTTAACATTTCATAATTCTGTAATTACTGATAATTTCCATTTAAAAAAAAAAAGCTGATCTTAAAAAATGTGTATATAACATCTTATTATTTCTGCCACAAATTTGTTAACTTGATTTGTTAACACAGAGAAGACAATCAGCAAGAAGACTCCCAGCACACAGGCAAATAAACAAAAGTAAAACCATGTTGGAGACAGCAGGGGACAAAGAACAACAGCAGCATTTCAGTCCAGTAAGCAGAGAGTGATAAGATTACCAAATAAACACAGTTTTCAAATTTCTGATGATAATAGTGAGAAATTTGGAAACATTAGGTAGCAGAGTATTTCTGCTTTCATTTCTCATTACTCAGAAAGAGACAAGAAAACTTCAAATGCAAACATCTAATTACAGGAGAAATTACTCCCATCTTAATTAAACATAAGTCAAGGAATAGCATAAATACATTTTGGCAGTCTTTCAGATCTAAAGATAGACAGACTCAGGAAAAGCTAAAGAAATCAAATTTGTGTTCAGGGATGAGAATGATTTAAAGGCTCTTACACCTGAAGAAGCTGGAGATTGAGGATAAACCAATGTTTCACGGACATTTTTACTCTTTCAGAACATGCAGAAAATCCTGGCACAGCCAGAAGATGAAAGTCAACTACCTCAGATGATCAGAGAGTAACTAAATCAAGACGAGTTTGCTGAAAATTCATCAAAGACAATGATGACCAAGCCTAAAACTAGAAGTAACACATTGTATGTGAAAAACTGGTCTCACATTTCCAGCTGTTTATTCTGCTGAGGATTATGACAGAAACAGAACTTCAGTTAAGTAATTTTAAGGCAAAAAAGATCCAGAAAATCCAAGAACATAAGTGCTTTACAATTTCCCAAGAGCATCTCAACTCCAAAAGTCCTCTTGTTTTAGTTCAAAGAAAGATTCTGCTGAACCCCTAAAAAATTCACTCTCTGACTTCATGAACTAAAAGTTTTAGTAGATCAATACCTGCTACTAATTTCATATCTAGTGAGAGTAATTTAACTCCTCTATGACAGTACATGAAATAAAGTGGAAAATCTAAATATAAGCTATGTAATCAAATGTATACTCTTTTTTTAAATGAAGACACTTCAATGAAGTTTGACAGATCTGCAAGGCAACAAGAAGATCAGAATAAAAACTTCAACAAAAGGTTGCATTTCAGAAGAATTCAATTAGCAAAATAAAATTGCATTCTACTAAATTACAATAAATTTAAAAGCTTTGCTTCTGAGGAAGAGTCAAATAAATATCCAAGCTCTGCTTGGATTAAAATGAAATTCTTTACTTCATTTGATCAAACTCCCAAATGAGCAACCAAATGTAAACTAAAGATTACACAAAATCATTTAATACAACTTAATATATTAACATATATTAAAGTACAAGAAATTAAAGCTAGGCTGCCCACTGTTTTATTTTGCACTCTATTGCACTGTTCCAACTGTGATTATATGGCACAGCTTCTGCTGGTATTTAATATCTTCTTGTTTTACTATTCTTCTTCTCCTTCAGACAGTAGTTTCTGTCTGTACTATTGTAGGTCACTCTTGACTTTTATTTCCCATGTGTGAAGAATACTAAAAACATACATTAAAGAGGAGCAATAACACAGACACTGCGTATACTGAAAATTCTTTCTCATAAATGTCTGAACTGTCAGCAGTTTTCCCATTTCCTTACCTACAATTTATGGGCAACCAACACCTCTGGTGTGATTACACAGAGCTGAGGCAAATAAATGTTTCCTTAAAAGCAAAAAGTAAATCCAGAATTATTCTCCAGATTTGCTCTTCAGAGCTGTTCCTTGCTTAAATTTCCGAAGAGAAGATACTCCCTTTCTGAAATAATGAAGTATATATTTGTGATGAGTAACTAAATCCATAAATAGAAAAGCTCTTCAAAACATTTGTTATCATTTTTAACAGTATTAAGTATGCACTGTTTTGGTTAACCTCATACCAACAGGAACTTAAATGTACATTGCTGTACCATCAAATGAGATGCTGTGTTTAAAACAGGGTGAAAAGACCAGCCTGGTATGGATATCCACAAACAACCTTCTGCCTAGCCAAACTGACAAAACAGGGGCCATTTCTTAGGAATGAAGTGCTCAGCAAGCTGGGAGAGCACTGCTCTTGGTCCCTGTCCAGGAGACAGCTCTCAGCCTGGCTCACGAAGAAGAGTTTCAAATTGAGCTTTATCAGGCCTGCTCTGTTGGGAGAAGACAACTATGAGCTAGACTCCAAGTGTGGGAATCAAAACAAATCGTACATAAAGAATGAAAAAGAGCCAGCATTTCAGTTCTCAGTGATGAGACATTACCTCCTGCTATGAAATCCCAAGGGCTACCAAGACTCCTAATATCCTGAAATTCAGTACTTCAATCTCATTACATTTCATTACCATTCTGCTTAAGATCTCAGAAATAAAATACAAAATAAAAAAATCAAGCAAAACACAATTACATGAAATAATTCCAAATCTATTCAGATGAGACAAAAAGGGCTGTCAGATGCAGTGGAAAGCCAAAGAAAACCTGGAGAAGAGTTGTAGTTCATTTGCTGTTTTCCCTCCACAGAATCATGCCCAACATTTGTATTCCTGATACCCACAGAAAATCAGAAGGGTTTATCTCTAAATGTCTTTACAAAAAAACTTAACTAAGAAAGGGTGCTACTTATCTATATGGCAACTGTCAATTACATCAGTAGAATTCTGCTGGTTATGTTCTCCATTATTTGAATTAAACAGACCGCCCTACTGCTGTGCAAAAAGGGGAGATCATTTAAGGCAAAACTTGAAGTTTTAAAGTTGCTTCTGTTTCATTTTATTTGAGAAAAGATTATTTTCCAGCTATTTGAATGAATTTCATACAGTAAAATATGGAAAAGAATTGTATAAATTGAATTTAGGAAGAACAGCGTCTATAAAAAGACTAACCTTGCCAATTTTGTTTTGAGGACTTAGCTGACCACATATAAAAACCTCCATAAAAGCAATTTACAGGTACACAGAGAAAATACTAACATTTACAGACAGATTTTTCCAATGAATCTGCCTACCAATTCAGCAGGGTAACCATAGCAACTAAATGTTTTATCTTAAACATCTTAAATGCACAGACAACAATTTGAATAATAATGCCATCAGTTAAGGCATTATACTTTTATCAAAGAAATGTGTCAAAAGAAAAATAACAATTAAAATGTTCTTTAAAAATCAAAAAAAGCTGCTAGACTATTTCACATGTACTTTACAGTTTAAAAAATGGGTCACAATTACTTTATTACTTTTCATAAGCAAAATGCTTTCTGCTAAGCATTAAAAGCATGGTCAATATTTTTGCCCTTTGAACAAAACTCATTACCAGTGGTAAATTGCCACGTGAGCCAACACTGCTCTGTTTACAATTTTTATTGCAAGAAAGGAATATGAGCTGGTGCAGTAAGTACCAAAAAAAAAAAAAAAAAAAAATCAAAGCAAGTCCACAGGAGATGATTGCTCTGAACACAACAGAAATGTGAAAAACAGTGTGTGTAGGAATGAAGCACTGATTCCTGTAATACCCAGCTTCACAGACCACTAATAATCATGCAACTCCTGGATGCCATTTGACCAGTAATGTAGGCACTGCAGATGAAGATTACTCTGATTAGTTTTTATTTCCATTAAGGTTCTGAGATATCAAGGAAAACATAAAATGATAAATGGGCAAAAGAGAGCAACACAGATGACTAGAATAGATCATCAGTATACACTATAAATAGGCTGAAAGTTATAACAAAATAATTTATGGATGCTACAAGCAGAAAATAAGTTGTATCCATACATATTGAGCCATTATTGCTAACTGGTAATTTGCATGAAGAATTAAGGGCTAGAAGATTAATTAAATGTATTTCAAATGGAACTTTTTCTATGAAAGAAGGTTATGGAAAGACTTACAGTGCCTACATTACTGGTCAAATTTTCCTCTAAGCCACACAGGAATGGAGCAAGTTAACAAAAATAAAGCTTTTTGTTTCCAAATACTTTCCCACTATGTCAATTTATAGAAAACTCAGGTATAACTTTGGGGAAGGAATAGGAAACAGATTTGCAGAGAGCCATTTTTCAGAAAAAGGGCAAGGAAGGTGATACTTCTGACATTTGATCTTGAATTTCTGTAAACTTTTCAGAAGAAATATAAGTCACCATTAAAGGCACAAGAAAAAGGTGACCAGAATCAAATGGTTTTCCCTATGATACACCAAAACCAGATAAAGGCCTGACTGTACAAAGGTGAGTGAGACACTCATAGAATTCTAACCCTCTAGGTCTGAAAGTAGCTCAATCGAAAAAAAAATACAAGTCTTCCCCAAAAGGTGCAAGGATTAAGTTACTCTTAGTGCCTTCCAATTTTTAGATTTCAAAATAAGACAGAGTGGAACTTCAGTGGATAGCAGAAATCTAGTCACACAGCTCACTGAAAGCCTGATCCACTTAGCTCTCTACCTTTTTCCAAACCCAGGAAAAACATCTTGCACAAAGAAGGATTAAATCTGCTCTGTGCCTGTGAACTTGTCCAAGCTGTGAGGAAATAAAGGGCCATGTGTGCTGGGATACAAATTCTGGCAGTACAGCCGAAAGACCTAAATGCTGCTCTATACTGACAGAAAACACAGATTTTCATATCACAATGATTGTGACCACGCTAACCTGACATAATCTTGTCTTAACCTTCTGGACACATTTAAAAAAAAAATGAATTGGACAAAAGATGTTCAACAGGTAATTGACTCAAAAATGGGAAATAAAGAACTCAGGATCAGACAAGTTCTGGAAGGGCAAATTTCTATTTCTGTTAGTGTCTAATGCAAAACTAGTTGACCACACATTTGAAATTCCCCATTTTATAATGTCCCCTCATATTTCCCTTCTACAGGAGTCTGGCATATGAATTACCAAACAACTGACAAAAAAGGGAAGTGAGATTCATAAAGAACCAAACTGCTTTACTAATTTATCATTAGAGGCACAAATATCTGAAGTCTTGGAACTGAAAAGAATTTCAGGAAAACAAAGCTGTACTGGTAGTGTTTCTGGTCTGGTTTCATAAGCCAGGAAAATCTCTTTATGGAAATAAGTGTGTTCAAAATCATGAGACATGAAATAATACCCCTTGCCAAAGTAAAGGTATCATCACCACCCATGTTATTATCCTGAAATCGTATTAGCAGTTAAAGATCTTTAGCTTCTTAAAGAGATGTCTTTATCCTCCACTATAAGGACTAATTCCTTAGAAATCTGGACCCTCCACTCCAAGAGGAAAGGCTCTGTAAAGGATGAAGGTGAATGAAGGTCTCCCTCTCAATAAAGCCCATTCTCCTGGCAAAGAGCTTTTGAAAAGAGGTGGGGAAGAAGGTTTGAGGAATAGGCTAGGAAGAGTGATTACTGTAACCAGGGTGTTCAACAATGCAGGAAAACGTGGATTCAGATGAACTGTCAACAGCCTGATTCCAAAGATAAAGGGGACAAAAGAAACAGACTTGGGAGGAAGGATTCATGGGTTTTACCACTCCTGGGGAAGTACTGGCACGACTACCATAACGAATGAAGAAATGTGTGCAAGGATGTTTTGAGGATAACTAGTCAAATTATTCAGAAAGAGAAGCCAAAGTTGTAGCATTTCAGATCTGTAATTTGGCTCCTGTCAAAATGCTAATGTGAAGCTTCCTGATTATTATGTCAGTGTGTGCAAAGAGTTTCTAAGAGACTGAAATACTTGGCCACTATTAGCTCAGATCCAGCTTCCCTCCAGTGGACTGTTTTCAGCTGTGGCTTGCAGTTCATGGGCTGTTCAGAGTTGTATGGCCAAAACAGTCTTCTTCAGAAAATAAACCAAAACATGCTATGTTATCTAGTCTCCTGCAACTTGAAAGAAAAAAATTACCAAAAATAGGGACTTTATTTGTCTTAATCTTCCAAGCATGAAATCTATCGACTATCAGATATTGGACTTCATAGAACAGAGCCTGGTAATCTGCTATTCTTATTTCAAGGTGGGGGGGAAGTTATTTTTCCCCCTCTACAACCAAATGTTTAAAAGCCTTGCCAAAAGAAGCAGAGTGAGACTGTTTAAAAAGAACCACAGCAACAAAAATAGGAGTGAGTGGAGGGTGAGTAAAAAGGAAAATCCAAACCACCTGCTGATTCTTGGTAGCATCTGTCACTGTACAAGAAGTGGGAGAACATGTAGGTAATGCTTGCCAAAGTACTTCAGCTGGAAGCAGCATGGCATCATTCACTGATCTGGTTGTATCAGCTAGCACAGACCCTATGAATATCAATCACAAACAGAACAAAATTTTGGGAAACCTTCACAGAAATATGTAGAGTACTCAACTGTCCTTTGCAGCAATGTTTTAAGGTTTTGTAGGAGTTGATACAAATGGTCTTCCTGAAACGAAAAGCAGAAGCAGCTCTTATTCATGTCACTAAGATGTTCAAGAACAAAAGATCACCTGCACATTTGCCCCTCATGTAGGTAGGGAAGATGGCAGTGTGCTGAGGGGGGAAGATGAGGGAATGTTGTGGAGGCAAAAGTTCCTTATCATAAGATAAGCATGCTTACTGGGGAATGACATGATGGAGATGTGATCTGCCCAAGAGATTGTGCATTTCCAGCATTTCTCAGGTAAGAGACTAAATACAAAAGATAAATCCTATAATCAACCTAGCAGAGGGTGGATACTGAGCAAGAGGCAATAATCCCATAAACCAAGGGTGTTTTCAAGGTTATTGAAAAGCTCCTCAGTCCGATGAGTAAAAATTTATGGCTGATTCACCCTTTTTAAAGGGATATAAGTGATTGGGTACCAGCATGGATACAGACCAGAAATACGAGTCATTGCTTCCTACAACCTGTACAGAGACAATAGACAAAAGAAATAACAGTAGAGACAGAAACTCTAATGGAGCTCCAGCCTCAAACGGGGGGAATCATTGAGTTGGGGCACAGCCTAAAATATCACAATGGTCATAATGAAATCTGGTGACAAAGGAACTGAGGAAAAAAAAAACTCAGAACATTGTGCTTATTTTGTGATGCTGCAGACATGCTCCATTTTTCCTTCAGCTATTGCAAATGTTCCCTCCTTACTGCCAGAACAGGCAGCACAATCAAAAAACATGTATCTCAAGCACCTCTCTGTGTATGAAGAATCAAAGCATCAGGCAGGATATCTAAAGCTTTTCTCTTTGTTATGAACAGATCTAGAGAGAGACACAGACTTCTTCTCCTTGGATGATAGTGGAAATTTGGCTTCTTGAATCTGAGACTTGGCAAAAGGATCAAAGACAAATGTTTAATATTTTCTTGGGAGCAACTTTCTCAATCTGTACTTGAAGTCTCAATACACACAGAACACTCAGAGGGAATAAAAACTTCACCTAGACATGACAGGAAGTGGACACTTTCATCTCAGAAAGCATAAAGCCTAAACTTTTGTTCTGAATTCTGAAGTATGGAATCTACATTGTCCCAGCACAATCAAAACTGGAGCTTATAAGAAAAAAAGGATGTTTAAATAACTTGAAAACATTTTTAAAATAACAGATTATCAAATAGAGTATGAAGTGAAGTAGAAGGTTGAGATGAATCTTCAATAAAAAGCAGTTAAACATAAAGAACTATGGTACAGACACAGGTAGAACTGAATGCTAGGTAACAGGCTGTACTCCATTGCTTATAAAATGCCCACAAGTCAGCAAACAAGTTTTGCACAGCTCTACACTCAAAATATGCAGAAAAGCACTTGATGGTGAATACAGATGCTAATGTGCAAATGCAGAACTCAGTAATTCACTTCTAATTTATGCCTTTTGATTCCTTCAAAACTTAATCCCACACCAGTTACCTACAATTCTTAAAGAGGTGAACAGAAGAACTTCAGGGGTAATAATTTTAATATACACACATACACAGGGATATTATTATGCAATTATATATTATTCAAACGTGTATCTATAAAGGACCACATTCAGCTTAATATTTCTGAACAAAAAGTCTCCTCTTCAAAGTGCTACCATAATTTCCAAAAACTGTATTCTCATACCTTTGCATAAGCAGTTGTCTTGATAAACCACTGTTTGAGGTATTTCTGCTCCACTTTTGCTCCTGAACGCCAAGAGCAACCATTGTCATCCACCTGCTCATTAGCTAGAACAGTCTGATCCACTGGATCCCAGTTAACCAAGGCCTAAAAAAAAGTTGCAGGAAGAAAGAACACTTTCAGCAGCTAGTTAAAAACCAGTTTTACTTTACAGATGCCAAATGAATTATCCAGAGGCACACCTTGAAAGTTTGCCTGAGTCTTCTATATTTTTAAAACATCCATTTGAATCAGCAACATGGACTCAGCTGGAAAAGTTTTGAACATTCATCTTCTCAGAATTCAAAAGACCCAAAAATGCAGTTGGCAAGATTTGTCTAGACTGATCATGCTAGCAGGATAGACTGGTACTTGACTGCTTGGCTGTAATATATAATAAGTGTTCCAACTTGACTACACTTCAAATAAAATAGTCTGATGCTTAAAAGTTCTTCACTACTAATCCAAAAGTGTTGAGTCAGACTGAGGGGGATGAGTAGACAAGGATGTCCAACTCAAGAGGATAGAAACTCAAGGAAATATTACAGTGGTCAACTATATTTTAAGTGAAAGAGTTGATATTATCTGTATGCAACTCCTGTCAATACAAATGCATTAAGTGAAAATCTGTAAAGTGTAATTAATGTTGGTGTTCAACTCCACCAGCCTTGTATTTTGAGCTTTTGAGTCATCTGAAATACAAGACATAACATACTGGAAAAGAAGCAAAAATCAAACTCAACCTCCCTAGTGCTGAACAATTTAACTGGTCACTTATCAAAAAGGATCTAAGATCACAAAAGAATCCTATCCAAAAGTGGCATAAAATGCTATACATTGACTCAAAAAAATGAACAGAAAGAAAAAAATATAATCAGAGCAATAGAGTAATCTATGATATTGAATGTTATTTAGTATTTAAGCTAAATCGGTCTGACTGAAAAACAGCAGCTACAGTACCATAGAGATCTAATACATTAAACATTTAAAAAAAATTGGAATTACTTCTTTGGGTATGGGGAGGTCTTGTATCTCAATCAAAAATTAGTAACTGCACTCACATTGTACTTTATATTTTATCTATCACTGATCACCTTCTGACCAGTTTCCAAACACCCAATGTTGCTTCATTTTAAATATGCTACATATTCTTACAAATAGTAAATACCACAACCACTTTACAAATCTTATAATGAGGAGATCTAAAAGAAAGACACAGGGATCCTCTTGCTTAGAAATACTGCTCACAACTGTGTGAGCACAAAGCCTGGCTATACTGATTTATACAAAAATTATTATCATTAAATGAATGAATGTTATTCATTGATAAATTGAAACTTGCCTTCAAATGAAGCTTCTGTAAATTCAGACTTGAATTTAAACTTTTTACTTTTTGCCTTTTATCTGTTACCAACCTGCGGTATTATTATACCACACCAGATTTTATAAAAGGCTTATGAAAATTCATTGTGGAATTAAAAGAAATCAATATATTCCACTATTACAAATGTATTTTCCAGAATTCCAGAAAATACAGCTTCTTCAGTAATAATATAACACATTATGAATATGGCTCTAAAGTATGATCTTTTAATTTATAAAGTTCTGAAAAAATGCCACACAAAGTTACACCTAAAGAGAGATAAATCAGACAATATTGGGAAGTAATAAAATTCCAGTTGCATAAAGTGGTATTAGCATAAGCTTGTATTAAACTGGCTGTGACTCTAGGTTGAGAAAAAATTCCATTTCTATTTTGATCATAACATACCAAATTTATGGTGAAAATTTTGGAAGATAACTGAAATGATTACGTAACTATTTAGCATAACAAATCCTCCTGTTACAACTCATGAGGCTATATCTAAATAAATCCTGCAAAATATAAAGCAAATGTGCATTTAAGAAATGGTTAGTGGAAAGGTCTTTGTATTTTTTAAGTTACATTCCTTCCATCTCACACAGACTTTTGACAGTATCTAGAACCTGGCTAATAAATGAAATTTTTAGTTCCTGCTTGTACCTCACAAAGGCAACTTCTTGACAATGACAGCCTCTGAAACTATGACCCCAGGAAGCTGCTCAAAGTCACCTACACAAAGAAAGCAGAGAGCAGGAGTGTTCAGAGCACTCCAATTATCTCGCTCTCCTCACTATGCCAATGCAGACCATGTGCTTTTAAGGCAGGATTCATCTTGTCTAACTTCAGCTCTGCTACGTGTGAGTATCTATCTCCAGGCTTGCTGTCTCTGGGTCCACTATGGATTACAGGTATCTGATCAAAGTAGCAGAGTCAGGGCAGGTATTAACCTCAGTGAGGCACTCACACCTGGCCAGGTCAATAACCTCCACAGTACATTGACTAGGTGAGTACTGCAGGAAAAAGGGACAATTTTGCTGCAATGAACAAAGGTGCCCTCTCTGGATGCTGCAGCACTCAGGCAGACATTGTTAATCCTCCATAATTGCAGCTCCTGGACATCCTGAGCCTGTGTCTCCCTGCCAGGGTAATTTCTGGTCAGACATGCACACTGCTGGAACAGAGCATTAACTAGGCTAACACCTTATTCTTATTGTCACAGTAAGGCTATGAATTATCTCTTGTACCCAAAATGAAACTGTTATACAGGAGACTTCAAGCTGTGTTTAATACATATTGCAGATACACTGACAACATGAGACAAATATATGCTTTAAGTATTTATGACTGTTCAAAGAGACCCAGGGTTATGGGCTCTCTCTGCCATCTGTTTCCTGCCAAAAAGCAACTGGTTCATATCCACCAGAGATTACATCCCCTACAGATTGACAGATGCTGATTTAAGTCCTCAAACTGATCCTTGACTTGAAAGCAGATGGAAGTTAGAAGTAGATTCAATCACTGGTATCCAAACACCTCCAGGATCCCAGAGTATTCAGAGTCAGAATGCAAAATTTACTTTGTATATCATACCTGCTTTAAATGAAGCAGCAAACTTTTACTTTCCAGATTCATCTGACTTCACTTGCCAAACAACAAATTCACAGATAAAAACAGGTTTGTAATAACAAAGCTGGGGGGTTAGTTTTTTTTAATACAAGGAAAAAATAATTACAGAAGGGAAAAAAAACCCCAACCTTCAATCCAGCAAGCTAGTATATATTAACCATTAAGGGGTTTTGCTGGTTGTCATTTAAGATCTCTGAATACAAATGCAAATAGGAGAAATAGCTCAGTAACACCCTGTTATCCTAAATGCTTCCTTTCACCATCAATCTCTTTTTCCAGGTTCACAGAATAATTCGAGTATGTCCTTAATTATATCCTATGGGGTTTCCTGGTTTCTACAGAATACAAAGGAAATATCAAAGCATATTTAAGAAATCTTAGTTTCCATTTTAGGTTAGAAACATTCACTAAATTGCTGCTTTGTTAAAGTGCAGCTGGTCAGGTTTTTTGGAACTGCATTGCCTAGGCTATACAGAGAGTTCTCTGGACTGCTCATTCAACATCTTTGTTTCATCTCGTGTTTAAGAAATAACTGAAACCTTCACTTTTCAGATACAGCCTGACACATGTTAGGTGCAAAATATTATAATTTCTTAATGTAGTGGTAGCTGATGAACTGCTGTGATAGTCTTATGACACCTAATGCTTCTTTAATATTTTGAAGATCACAAATAGAGTTCTGGAATAGGACAGTTATGCACCTGATCTCCAATTATCCTACCCAAAACCATAAGTTCTGAGACAGTATTACAGTAATGTTAGACAGGTAAATAATCTCACTGCTGAACAGACTCCTAATGACCACCATGTCATGTATTTCCATGAGGGACAATAAAATCTAGAAAATAGTAAAGCCAGGAAATAAAAAACTAAAAGCTATATTCTGATCCTGCGCTTGAGTGCAAATCTCTGACAATAAACACTTCTGACTTGACTTGCTACAATGGCCATGCATGTTAGTTAGCTAGTTATAAACTGCCTCATAGAAAATTCTGTTATATATAAAATTAATTCTATTTTAGAGTGATTTAAAACTAACAGAGCACAATCACTTTATGACTGTGAATGGACAATGCAAAAATGTACCACTGACATGAGTGATCTAAATTAGCATAGCAGCAAAATGTTGAAGGTCAAAGTTTGTACCCACCTCTTTTTGATACACTATCCCAGCTTCAAAGAGCTTAAGAAAGAGATATTGTGTCCATTTGTAGTATTCTGGTAAGCAAGTGGTTACCTCCTGTAGAAAAGAAATAAAAATTTCTGAAACGATTCTCAGTATTTTCCTACACTGTTATAACTTCAACAATTAACCCAGGAGTGTATAATATATTCCACAGAGTAAACATTTATGCATGTATTCATGTACAAACCTATTTACTTGTAAAATGCTTACAATGAGTGATATTCACCTGTACACAAAACCAGAGAACATGGGCTTTGTGTGGGTTTAATGCAGAAGGAAAAGTTTCTCTGTTAACGTGGGATACAAAACTCTGTAAGATTAAAGCTGATAGGTATAAGAACAGAAGATGAATGGAAGTGATCACAGCTGCTTGATCAAGGGAACAGAAACAAAACTCGAAAAAAAAAGCAGACTTCTCTCAAAGAGTCCTCCTAGCCAGGCTGCCTTTCCCACTGTTGCTCAGCAATGGGAAGCAGGAGCAGAGGCTGTGGATGCTCAGAGGCAGCAGGGAGCTGGCTGATGTGAAGCAGGCAGAGCGAGGAGCTTACAGCTGAAACTGTGGGTGCAGGAGGAGAGAGAGAGAGCAGCGCTGAGGAGCTGCTGGCACACGGACGGTGCGGGGCAGACAGCATGGAATACTGGGTAAGGCTTGGGAAGGGCAGCTCACATTCAAAGCTCAAATAACCAACTGTTGCAAAAGGCAAGGAGCTCAAGCTCAAGTTAGGAGGATGCTCTAGGTTAAAGTATGGAAAAAATGAGTCATAAAAGTCACAAATGAGGAGGATGGTTATGAAGGAAATAAAGACGGATAAAAATAAAAGACAACATAAGCAGGAGGAATGGGAGTTATGAGAACAGCAAACTGCAATATAATGGATAGCTTTTCTAAAACTTGAAAAAAAAACTTTGCTAAGTTTTTAGTGAACTCTCATAATTAAAAAACAAGCTGCTTACCAACTGCTTACGAACCTCTATATTTTAAATGTTTGTTCTTAAAAAACTCTAACTTAAAATAAGCATTAATATGCAAAGACAACTAATGGATTCCATCATTACAGACTCCCTGTTTTCTCAACACAAACACTGGTTTCAGAGATGTAATGGAAACCCACATACCTGCTTGAAGTGGAAGAGGTTTCTACACCAACTTCAAATTAATATGAACATCTCTTGATTTTAAAGTTACTGACAAAAAGTAAGCCACTGATACAATTTATTCCATTTGGAGTAGTTATCAAGCATGAGAAATAGCTCTAAATGTGAAATGTCTTTCATGTAGGCTTTCCCATCATCCTAGCTTCCCACTACACACAGCTCCTGCAATATCATCTGCTACTCAAATGACATCTGAAATGCTCTGGCAGAAAATTTTTATTCTTTTTCTAAACTTTATATTCTAGTTGCTTTGAACTTTATATGCCAGTGCTGAAATATAGCTTTTAACAATTAATATGAACTTTGAATAAATGTGCCTCAAAAGTGTGTATAAGAGGCTTTCAAGATCAAAAAGAGACATTTAATGGCAAGTTTTCAGCTCAGCATGTGAAGACCTAGTAATGAAAAATAGTTGCTTGATTAAAACCCTTTGCTCTGCACTGAAAAAAACCCCACTTGATAAAAATCTGATTTCCATCTCTTCAACTAAGCACATTTAGTAGTTTTCCCCCTCCCTGCTTCTTCACACAGTGACAACAGTTCTTGTGCCAGTGTGATGCCACTACAGGCAACAGAGTTTCATCACTGGAGTATGAGACACACAAAAGAAGAGACTCAATCCCTTTCAGTACAATACAAGATTATGTGAGCAATAGGCAAATAGGTAGGACAACAAAAGCAAGCTGCCAAATAAAAATAGAAAAGTGAATGGAGATTGGTCCTTTTGGCCCTGAAAGGCAGATATGTGTCAACTGAAACAAAAAAAAAGACATTTCCCAATCTAAACAAGCATGTTATAAGCTTGAGCTACAAGATACAAGCTAATTGCTGCAAACAGAATCCCATGTACACGATCTCTCACAAGGAGTAAATAGAAATTTCTTTGAAAGAAATGCAGCAGACTGTACCACTGAAAAAGAAATCTGCTGTGTGGTCACTGAGATGCAAAAAGATCACTCAAGTTTAGAATTTAACTTTATAACCATGAAGGTTTGGTGTAACATTTCAAGTTAATGAAGAAAGAGAAATTACATCACTAACAAGTAAAATGAGGTGCTGAAGACAAGCCAGCAAACTCCTGTCAATCTTTGCAGAAATGTGTTTTGGTGTTTTTTCCCTATCATTTACCACAGTAAGATTTACTGTGATAAATAATTTTCTGTGTATTCCAGTTACTGACCTTGATTAAATGAATGATGTCTGATAAAAAGTTTCCATTAGGCTGCCATCGTGCTTAAATTAAGGTGAATGTTAACATTTCTATTTGTACTCTGTAAGCACGACAAAGATCCACAGAACACTGACAGAACTATCTTAACTCAGAAATACACAAAAGAGTTTATAAAAGGGTTTGAAAAGTAGCATGCTGGAGCCATTCCAGCCTGCCAAAAACTGTACATTTCTGCTTCTCATTTGCGATCTGAGCACTGGCATTACAGCATACATATAGAATCCTGTATCATAAAGCAGTACAGTGAATATGTATAACAGGATATTACCATATTTTCCACAAAAATAAAATACCTACTAAAAATCCAAACTCTTCTAAAAATATGTAAGATGCTGCTCAACTGTCCACTGCATGTGCCCTTCAGTGCACTGTGAGAGATGCAGTGATCACCCATCACCTCAGCATTTCAGTATTATGAAGTGCCAGGGAAAGCCTCTCCCTCTTTCCCCCATCCATTTTGCCTTTTACTTTTGTCAGCTTTAAACAGACACTCTCACCAAAATGCATCTTTGTCTTTGGTTACTGCTACTGTTCCTTATTCCTACAGGAATGACACTCATTCATTAATAGAATTCATTACAAGAATTTAAATTAATCACCTATACAGGTGGTTTGTTTTTAAAAGAGCAGATACTGGCAAGGCATAGGAAAGACCCCTATCCTTACCAAAAGCTACCTTGCTTAATCCATTTATTGCAGCACAGTAATTTGTTCCAAACAAATACCATACCAGAGGGGTTGGTAACTTTTTTATTCTTGCAAAGAAATTCTCAGTTACAGACTAAATGGTACTATTACAATCTGGATTTGATATCACTGCAATGTAGGAAGCAATGGGTCCATGTAAAGCTCAAAAAGCTATTCACTGTTATAAAATCTGATTTAAAGAGTACCTTTCAACTACCAATAAAAATAAGGGTAACCAATAGTAAAAAATCCTGCATTTAAAAAAACCAACAAAAACCAAAAGCTAAATCTAGATGAAAGATTTTGGTGTTTAATAAAAAGAAAAGTAATTTTCAAATCCTTTGTTTTGAAATTCATTATTTGTTCTAAACCTGCTCCCTTCTAACAATTTTCTATTATGAGTCTCTGACATTTTTGCTTGTATTTTTAAGAATAAGGTTACACTTTCAAGCTACTTCCATGGCTATATTTTAAAAAATAAAAGTAATATTTATAGGCTGCATGAAAAGATTTATTTTTTCCTAAGATCCACCAGGCTTTATGAATAACATATAACTAGACTGGGGATATGCAATTTCCTGGTTTATTAATAATAAATTTATTTTTAGCACAGTCTTATGCTGTCCTGAAGACAGGCATGTTGCACCTCTTTAAAGGGAGATAAGAAGAAAAAGTCAGGATGGATTTTTTTCAAAATCTATTTGGGAAGATAAAACAGTCTTTAATCAATTATCTGCCTATTTTGGTTTTCAAGGACATGTACTACCTCATCTAGAAGTATAATTATTTGATTTTGAGAGGTTTGGAGCTACACCAACCTACATTTCTAAATTAATTTGAGTATTTGTATTTCAAAGGCCTTTAGTTTTATGCTTTATTAGCTACAAATAGAAATGTCATACAGTGCCTACATTTTGGAACACGAATATATTTTCTGAAAAAAAAAAAGCAGTCTTGTATCAACAGTTTCTTTTTTTAAAAACTTAATTATAATTGGGTCAATGGTACATGGATGAGAAGAAAATTTCCTAGGTAATAATCTATGTACTGTTTGTTTTATGCATGTTCAGGCAGTACACACAAATGACAACTTCAAAATTAAATAGAAAATTATCTGCACAGAGAAAATCTACCAAAGATTTAATTTTTTTAATGTACAGAGCAGACGGGGAACATTAGTCTCATGCAAAAAATATGTCACTTGGAATGCAGAAATTGAAATTACTAAAAAACCTTCACAGAAAGAGCTACTTCCTGGGAGAAAGTTACAGATTGATAACAACTGGTGAACTGATGGCTTACTGGGAACATGCACTTGTTCTGATGACGCACCTGAACAAAATAAAGGAAAAATATTATATGCTTTTCATCTTTTGTTGCTGATGATATGAATCATTGAAAATGATACTGCTTAATTCCCCTGAAAATCATGTTCAAAAGAAGTCACAGGCAGTCACAGGCAGTTTGTTATACTGTCTGGGGTGGTATTTTCAAAAAATCTGATCACCAGGAATGCTCAGATTATAGTTATCTTAAATCCAAAACATAATGTTGGGGAATTTTTAAATTTTCCATGTGTTTTTAATGACTCTTAGAGGCATTTCTTCCATGCTCAAACTTCAGCTTTTCAACCTTCCATCCGAGAAACATAAATGTTCAGAACAGAAATGTTATCTCACTTACTGATTTTTAAAAAAATCTCTCCCCAGAATCATACCATTTTCAAAGTGATTTACAAATATAATACTTCTAACTTGAGGCACTTAAAATACCTCCATGTCTCAGGTAAAAAAATCAGATAATCATTTGTATTCAAAACTACTCTAAGGTAAATACTTCCAGAGTTATTTTATTCATTTCATTTCATTTTTCATTTGCTTAGATTTTCTGTTTAGGAGAGCAATTTTAAAGTGTCATTGTAACCTGACTGAAATAATCTAATCTAATTAATTTAGCTTTTAATAAATGTCTTATTTATGATATCATACTAGATAAGTAAATTCACTGACAGCTACGAGACAGAAATACCTGCACATTTTGATTTGTAATACAGAGAGAACAATGAAAAAAATCATTGAAAAATAAAAGAAAATTTCTAGTATTGCAGGTGCACAGGGATTTGTTCATACATTTTATCAAGCAATCAGATTTAACAAGTCTTTGTATTCCTGGACACAAATTTCTTGACAAGCAGACGTGACCATAAGCAGGAAGACTCTTTAGGACAGCTATATGCACTAGGTTCTCAAAATGGATTTTTTTTTCTTTTTTCCACTTCTCTTTTCCCATACCATATGTAAAAGGTAAAGTTTATGTAAGTTTCCTTCCCATCATCTAAGCATATACTCTAAGCTGGCCACAGAGGACAGAGACAGTTAACATAAATTCACATTTTAAAAAAGCAATTCACCACACATCAAAATATGGATCTAAGTTAGGGGAATGGGTTCCCTCCAGCATTATTTGGTAAGTACTATGCAGTAGCATAATAAAGGGGCAGATTTAAGCAACATCAAGGAAATTAAATTTAAAACAGGCCCCTGCTTTGTGTAATAGTCTTGGTTAATGAGACCAACCCATATAAAATCTGTTTTTCTTGGATTGTTTATAGGAGTCACTAATACTAGTGGGTTTTTTGCAGTGTCACAGTATTTTGTGAGCCACTGATTTAGAGCCATACAAGTATAGAATACTATAAAAAATACTCCTTACCTCAAATAGCTCAATTTTAAGATAAGCACTTGCACAGCACAGTGCTTTTCTGTGCAAAGATGCTTGAGTTAGCCCAGGAGCAGTACAGCTGAGGCAGTAAGATGCTCTGCCCAGCCTAATGAGCCCTGCAGAGCAGCAGGCTTTATCAGCCTGTAAAACACCCTGCTACAGCTTAGCCCTTCCATTTCCACAGGTGCTTCTTTCATGGCCAGCTCAAATACCTGTGCATTTGGAGGTCACGTAATATTTTGGGCATCATTAATTTTTTGCAATTAATAAACATCTTTTTCTATGGCTACCATTCAGGTTACTCTTACTCCAATTAGTCTGGCAGGCTTTCCAAGTAAAACAAAACTTAACTCATAAGCTAAGGAGTGAAAACTATGACATGTGCTGTCTTTCAAGGAACATTTTCCAGCTGTTTTAAAATCTTACTTTTCAAAAGCACCAACTATGTGTCCCTAGAGCATTCTAAAGCATTTCAACTACACAGCAGTTCAAATGGAATTAGTAATAGGGTACCAAAGCCTTTTCCACAAGTATTGAGAGACTCCTGAAAGTTCATTACCTGAAACACAGTTTACTAGTAAAGTAAAGGTAACTCTTCAAGAATAGGCACAGAGATGACAAATTATTTTTCCCTGGGCACTTATACTTCTTGCCATGGTTTTCAATACAGCCAGTTTTCCATTTGTTTTTCATGAGAGAAGGGCCAAACAGAAGCTTATACATGAGACATTAATTTTCTCAATTTTCTTGAAATGCAACCTGCATCACTGAACTCGTGTGTGTGTGTGTGTGCACGTGTATACTCCATAACACAGCCTACACACAGGATTCCACTGCTTTCAATACTGCTGCACCACACATACAGACAACCTCTGAGATACTAACAGCTTTAAACATTAGATGTCAAGAATGCCCGCAGTGAAGCTTCCACAACAAATCTTTTATTTTCAGAGCAACTTTTTTGGCTACCAAGAAAATTTAAATCTTATTCAAAAAGCTTATACTGGAAAATTCTTCCATATATGAGACATGACAAAATGGTTTTTTAGATGCAAGACATACAAATAAACAACTTCACCTTCATGATTAAAGAAAACAGATGGCATGTCTCAGACTGTCAGAAAACTAATGCTTTTCCTTTTCAGATCTACAATACTGCCATAAAAATCCAAGATTAGCATCTCCATCGCTCTATTCAAAATCACATTAAGGTGATAAGCAGCAGCTACTGCTGAGAATATAAAGGCAGTGTGACTGATTCATTGGTAAATGCAATAACCTCACAATCACTTCAAACGCTAATTTCTTTTTTATCTGGAAAACGACATTAGCTTATGTCTGATCGTGTTTGATAAGTTTTTTAAGGTGAACACCTGATTCTCAAGCATTAGTGTTTTAAATAAAATTTCTGGTTTCCAAAATGATCCTGATATGAACATCTATGAAAATGCAGGCTTATACTTTGAAATTTGGAATAACATAACCGAGCCACCCCTCCAATTTACTATCTTTAAACATTTGACATATGCATTGAAAACAGCACTCCTTAAAAAACACATACCTTAGCACAAAGGCATTGCTGTTTCATAAATATCTGTTTATTACCTTATTTCTAACACAGAAAGTTGATACTTCAAAGAGATAAAAAACAAATACAAAATCAAAATGACTTTAAAGATTCTCCTATGCATTGATACTATCAGATGATATCAGCATGTCAAAAGTTAGCAAAATCAGATAAAAAGCTCAATTTTACAGTTTAACAACTTAAACTGGTTACTGTCAAAGACAGCTGTATTGTCATAAATAAAATGGTGAGATTCCATGGGTCTCAATGCTCCATCATACAATAAAATAAAGCACTATCCATTTTAAAAAGAAAATCTTACCCTTTCCCATGTAAAAGACAGACCTAGTGCATCAAACTGTTTCCTCATGTGTTGAATGTTACTGCAAAATAATGATAATAAATGAAAAATTATTAGCTTAAGATATTTCCAACATGTGATCATATAAAAAATCTGGCGCTTATAGAGTTCTGAGAAATCCAAAGCACTAGTTAACCTCTAAACACTATGATCTCACTAACAGTAAAACTCAGAATTGTCAGAATACTCAAATAATAATTTTAAAAAGCCCCCAATACATTCTGGTCCAATTCCCATGGCTATGTATATGAGGCAATACATTTTTTGTTCTCTAGATTTGAATGCAACTTAAAAGTAAATATGGCAGTGTAGTCTGAAGGAAGCATTACTCAAGCACCATTTCTTACTATTTTTAATTATCTTTACTGCAGTTGAGTCAAAGGGCCCTCTTAAATCTCAATGCAGTAGGGGACACTTCCACTTTGAGCTTAATCCTGCTCTATTTTGGCAACACTACCCTGGCTGTATTTTGCTGTGGCTCTGGTGATTGTGTGGCTGTAGAATAACCTGAAGCAGCCTACCCATTCAGCTGAAGATATGTCCTACAAAAATTCTCCAAAAAAAAACCCACCAGATTTCTTTCTTCTCTCTGATCAACAAGCTGATCAAACCAAAACTATGGCTCACAAAACCAGCTGAGCCAGTGCAAAGGAGGTGGTGAGAGCTTGTATCCTGGGAGGTGACAAAGAACTACAAAAATTCTGGTGGCAGCATCACCATAGATAAACATTAATCAACTCACACACTGTTAGGTTAGATGCTGCTCTGAACAGATTGAATTACAAATGTAAAGTAAGATACATCAGGATATACGGTGAAGCTTTAGTTTGAAAATGTACTAAATATGCTTTACTAAAATACCCACAATTGCACAATATTAATTAGTGACCTGGTGAGAATTCATTCAAATACTGTAAAATGGATTAAAATTTCTTAGGGACTTTGACCTTTCTACTGAAAGACACTATGTCAGATAAAGAAATATCTATCCTCCCAGAGTGGCTGAGTTGACAGTCATGAAAAAAAGCATTTAATTCTGATCCAGAAAAGCTTGCATTGCTGAATAATTGAGTATTGCAAGTATTTAATATTATAATATCTTTGTGGGAAAAGTATCGAGAATCTTAAGATGGCACCAGAAGCATGAACAAAACACAAAGAAACAGCATTATCAAAGAAGGAAATGGATCAAGGCCTACTATAAAGATACCACAGATAGATTTCTGCATCCAGAGTACAACAAACAACTTCACTTAGGGAGATTGGTTTCCAAATAATTTTCAGAAACTGTTTACTTATATAACATTTTACTCATTTTAAAGAATATTAGGAGAACATAAGACCCAATTCTGTGGTCTAAACCAAAAATGTTCACATAAATCAGCAGCAATAATGGCTGCTTAGCACTTTCCAAGATCCAGTCTCAAAAAACCCCAACTATCTTCTTCCTCTCTCACATGGTACAAAAATCTGCTAGTAAATCTAACCACGTAACTTGTAATTTTCCCTTGTGTTCTCTGTACTAAGGTTTACCTCACCATGACGAAATTTTGATTTATTTATACCTGCTGGTTTGGGTGTTTGGGAAATGCTTCTCTTTTGATATTCTAGCATTTTACAATTTAAAAGTCATTGAGATTAAAACCTTGAAAATCATCCCAATATATTTATCTTTCAAAGCAGAGTCATCTGCACAGTCCCATAACATGCTGTCAAGAAACCTTGGTCTCAGATAACCCTGTTCTTTCCTGTACCATCTTTCTTCTATGCTAGTTTTGCTCTGCTTTATTGATTCATGGGGGCCACAGTACAGGTATTCACAGTGAAAATGCCATATTTCAATTCATTTCACCTTTGTGTCCAGTTTGCAGGGTGAAGGCCATGTTCAACTGCAGCATTTTCTGCTGGTAAACCAAATGCATCCCATCCCATTGGATTTATCACCTGTCAGCAAAAAGAAAAACCACAATGTTATGCAACTTTCTGGAACGGCATCAGCAGCACACTGAGAGGCCTCTGAATAATGAATGGTGTTGGCATTCCAACATTTGCTTTGTCTGAGCTGAACTTCTTCCAAACCTGCCAACTATGGCCAGCTTTGCTTTAAAAGATGACTATGAAGTGTACTTGTTACCTACAATGAGATGTTAGAGGGAATTCAAAGTATTATGCAGTAAACTCTCATGACTATTTCAATATCAGGTTCACAATGACAAAAAACAACTCTTTGTAAGTTTGTGTGGTGGTAAAAGTCAGCAGTTGATGCTGCCACTGGACAGAATAAAATATTCATTCTAAAATAGAAGATGTAAGTAAAAAAAGTTGAAATAGTTAAGTAAAAATAGTTGAAACAATAGTTTTATAACTGTGACTGATGTGTAGTCTTCTATTTTTTTACTTTGTGTTGAAAAACAAAATAAAAGAAAAATACCCTATGATAACTTTAAATTCACCAGATAAAATTAAGAAAATGAGAAAAAACAGTTTTAGTCAAATTTTACTGAAATATCTCTTGCAAATATAGACTACAGACTGACAAATTATTATTTCATGACCACAAATAAATAAAGGTGGGAAAAAAGTTTACTACAAAATATAATAGATAATTTCTGTTGAAATAGAGATGTATTCTTCCTGTTAACATGCATGTTATTTAGGAAAATAATCTAGCAATATGGTAAGTATTCAAAAAACCTCTTTAATAACCAACAAAAGAAAGGCCAGTACTTAAGATGCTGTCATTAAACACATATATATTGCATACCTGATAAAGCCAATTCCATTTCCTAACCTACAAATGTGCTATAAATTCAATAATCATTATTAAAATTACACAATTAGCAAAAAAATTAACAATAGCAAAACATGACCAACATTTTACAAGTTGTAAGAAATCAAAATTTTTACCCCTTAAAATACCTATTTATATAAAGAACATGTTTCTTAGTGGCATGTAAGCAAACAAGCCATAAAATAGCAATCCCAGCCATACTAATCTCATAATACATCTCCATGTGAAAAATCACCTCATTTTAGAAGCATAAGAGCTACTTTTGTCACTGCTTTGAATTATTTTTATTCCTCTTTGCCACCGCTTTCCAATCTTCTGACTTAATGTAATATTTCATAACAAATATTTTATAGACGTGTTTATAAAGATGCCCTAGGCACCAACACAGTGTAAAAGCAACAGGATTTAATAGATGTGACTCTTCAGCATTCTCATTTTCAGTACTGATCTAAAACTAAACCTGCTGTCTATCATCACTCTACTGGTGCAACAACAAAACCAAAGGTATTAACCTGTGATCATCTGTGATCCAAGCCAGCCCAATAAGGGCCCATGCACAGCACATTTTTGCTGTCTAAATCTAACAGAAATTGGAATGCTATTCTGTGTCACAAACTCTCCCTAACTATCAGACAAACTATTGCTCCTCACACTATGGTGTCAGAAATTATGAGTCTTAACTGCCTATTTCCACACATATAGAGGGGGGAGTTTACATGGAAAATGTCAGCTGGAGCCTAAGCCACTCCTTAACACCCCACTGAAGCACACCTCTGCCCAGCCCCTCCCCTCCCATCCACGCACCAATCAAAACTATTGGTATGAAAGAAAAAAAAAATAAGAGTTATGCTTTACATAAGCTATAAATACCAACAGAATTTTTATGGACATCTTAAAATATTAATTTATGCAGCTCAGTTCTTTTTGATCGCTAGTATTGCTGACAACCAACCTCTGGACAGATGTGATAGAAAAAAACAGATTTTTTTTTTTTCCATGTATAATACATGTTTTCTCTATTTAAATGGCCTCGACTAATGTCCTGCCTTTACATTCTTACAAATACAAGTTGATGCACATTAAGTGAGATTAGAAAGAATCTCTTGGTCAATTTTTGTAAAATTTGGCTTCTGATGATCTCCTGGATACAGACAGGCAGCCAAACGCAAGCCACAATCTCATTTCTCATGGCCCTGAGCAAAAAGATGTGGGAAAAACAACTTCACTACCAGCTACAGACTCCCCAAAAGGGCTGATGGGTGCTCCAGACAGTTCATGTGCAGACATTTTAACCCTGTACCATCAGTATAACTGATGGAGGAGTTAAAATGTCTGCACATGAACTGTACCATCAGTGTACCGTCAGTGTACCATCAGTGTACCTGTACCATCAGTGCTGGAAGGAGCAACCTGTGCTCACAGATCTTCCAAATTCTAGCATTTATCAATAAATACCATATTCACTCTTCACATTCAAAAGTTCAATTTAACGACCAATAGCATTCCTCAAGCTAAAGGTCTGAAGAAGTATGCTAATTCAAGTTTCAATCAGAAAATTGAATTTAAAGAGACATTAAAAATATCCTCAAATTAGCCTCCAGGATAGATCTATTTATGTAGTTGCTATAGAGATGAATGTAACATGCACAGGGGTTTAGAAAATGATTTCAAGTTTATTGTCCTTTTACTTCTCTACCATGAATGGATTTGAGAGATTTGTGAAATGCACTTGTCTAAACAACAGGTCAGCGCCTTCTGGCTGTAATCTGCAGCAAAATGCCACAGTCTCCTCCCAGCATTTGACATTACATCTTAACTCTAGTTATTCAACATAAAAATCTGAAAAGAAATGGAAGACGAGAAGAAAATATGCAACTAACACGTCAAAAGTTGGCACAAAGGAAAAAGGAACAGTTCGACTGTTCAAAACAAATTAAAAATATGAAGAAAAAAATAGAAAGCAGTTTTGAAGACCAAAGGGTTATTTCTTGTACCTCTTTGATGTGTTGGTCACTGGTCTAACTAGCAGAAAACATGGCTGCTCTCTCTAGCAGCACAGATAAGTAGAAGAAAAACAAGTCATCCACTTTCTTGAATGCTCACGTGATTGCTTTCAACAGGAGCCTTTAAACCTTATGCAACTGAGGGATCCATTCTGCTCACTGCAGTGACCATTCTTCCAAACATCACTTCTCTAAGCCTCAAGGAGAAAGAAAAACAAATGACTGTATTTTGTTAAACAGGAGGCTGCATAAGTCTAAGGGTGCCTACACCAGGTAAAATAAGGCAGGCTGTAGTTTCAGCCATTTTACAATGGCAGAAGGCAGTGCCATCACCAAAGGCAGCTGTGTGTTCATCCTCACAATGAAGTGGACAGGTGAACTCTTCGTGCTGAAAACTCCCAGGTTAGTCTTGAACACACATGGCATAACTTCAGATCCTCAGAAGCTCACATGACCATGCAGGATCAACTATGCCAGAAACACTGGCATTTTCTACCACTTAACACGGTTTGCACAGGAGTATAAAATGTTACAAGGAAGTGTGTGACTGTGGTCACAAGGGTTTTCAGGATGAAGAAGAGACGAGAATGTTGACTCCATGATCAGAAGGCTTGATTTATTATTTTATGATATATGTTACATTAAGACTATACTAAAAAGCAATAGAAAGGAAAAGTTTCTTCAGATGCTAGCTAAGCTAAGAATAGAAAAGAATGAATAACAAAGATCTGTGTCTCAGACAGAGCAAGAGCCAGCTCTGCCATGAGTGGTCAAGAAATCCAAACACCCACAGGAGACCAATCACCTGTTGCATTCCACGGCAGCAGATAACCATTGTTTACTTTGGTTGCTGAACTGCAGCTTGTCACAAGGAAAAATCCTAAGAAAGGATTTTTCATGAAAGATGTCTGCGACAGAAGTGATTGAAGAGTGCATGGGGAACAAAGTGCTCAGTAACTGTGACACTGAATAGTCCTTTTAGGAACAAATTATTAAAAATAAAAACAGTTGCATCTTGAAACATTTTAGATCCCAAAGATTCTGGCTTGAAGCATTTTTAAGAATCATTCCCCAGCATGGTTAAACATCTGTTGTTAGCGATGGCTAGAGCTCTTCATGTTACTGTGGGACCAAAGGGAGGAAGGCACAGAAACTCCCTTGATTCAATGCTGAGATCTCAGCTCTTCCTCTCAGAGCATTCTCATCTGTTCACTGCTGCAACAATCAGCTCATCACACTGACATCAGTAGGTGAGATCAGTGTACTGTATAACACAGAGCTGACAATGATCTCATAACACTCAGCTCTAAGCCTCCATCAGCATAACCAGGGCTAGTGATTCAGTGAATCTTCCTTGGTCTTTGTAAGGACACAAAGAACATGTTTGCTCTCCTGATGTACTCAGTATGTCTCAGAACTATGACCAGGGAGCTGACATACTGTTCTTAGATCAATGCACTCTAAATTTTAAGAAAGATGGCAGACTCAGTGTCAGAAAGGCCTGCAAATAAATATATTTAATTCAGAGAATGTGTAATAAAAGAAGACGACCAGAAATGGAAATTAGGAGGCTTGCTGACAAATTAGTGGTTTGAATTGATACAGCAAAGTCTACACTCCTATCTCTGCTTGCAGCCCCATGACATGCTTGACAAGAACTAACCAAAAAAGGGTGGCAAAACAGGCAATCCATGATTGCAAGTTCCAGCTGTCAGAAAACACCCCTAGCTCCATCATGGATCTTGCAATTGTGCCATCACAGACACATGAGACAGCAAGGACTTGCAGTTGGAGAGGGCAATGGAAAGGATGGCTGCTCCTTCCATTGGCTGCCCACAGTGGGCTGAACTTGTTGAAAATCTGGTGTAAACTGGTGTATTACAGCACACTTTAAATATAAGACCTCCCCTCGTGTGAAGCCTAGATTTCCTTTTAACCATTACATGTAACAGACATCATTGCACAACGGGTAAAAATTACCATCAAACAAACAAACAGACAACTCCCCCAAGCAGATAAGGCACGCCTGGAAAAAGATAAAAATAAGGAATATTTGACCATTCTTTAAGGTGTACATTCTAAAAAGGACTATTTCGATGCTTCTCTGCAACACAGTCCTGCATATTAGAGAAGGTACTCTCTAATAATCAAACCATACAGATATCTATCAAAACATAAAATACCCATTTATTTTTATTCTCATAGAATATAAGATATGAGAAATTACTCAACATCCACAGAGTACCATACACATTTTGAGAACAAAGTTATCTTTTGCCTCCTTAATCTCACACATTCTTGTCTAACATAATTATATTTAAAATTATATCTCATTTTCTCTTTTTCTTTCAAAACGAAACAGAGTGAGCTCACTAACACCTTCAGTACAGGTTGTGGGAAAACTGAAATTAAATAAGATTCAATTCACACACAATACTTGTAATATTTGCTACTTGATTTATACCACATGAAATAACCTGACAAAAGGACACAAAAGCCTCACACAAAAAAAAAAGCGGAGAAGAGCAGCCAGTGATGATCAGAAAACGGATCTGTATCAAAATAATTAATCCTACTGATGATTAATTATAGAGTTTTAATTAAACTTGTCTGTCTGGCTGCAATACCATTCACTTTTGCAATTTCAAGAGTATTAAGATTCACTGCTGAAAGGGAAAATAATTAATGAAAATACATCCAATTAAAAAGAAGATATGTTATGGATAAAAAGAAAACGCTCTTTAAGTCATTTAGGGGTATTGCAGAAATATCACTGACTATATTTTAATCCCATCCATCCCAGTTTAAGTATAAATTAAGAAATAATTAGTTTAGTGTGATTCTACCATGCAGGAATTTCACCCTGATTTGATTACAGAAAGGACTATTCTCAGGTCTGCACAACTCTCACATGTGACTGCCTGGCTTTGGTACCAGTTTCATTACGAAGATATCACAAGAACTATTGAACTGAATCACTCTGTTTACTGATCACTAAGGGAGTTATTCTCAGTCCTCTGAGAGGCACAAATTATCCACTTCGGAATTTATCAAAGACATGCTAATGATAGCATGATAAAGTAATGGTAAATACTTTTTCCCAGAGCAATAGCACACTGGAAATATGCCATAGAAAAATCACCATGACTATCTCTATCATTTCTACACAGCAATCTCAAATAATGAATAAGAAATCACTTCTTACAAAACTCCTACATTTGCATTCACAACATGCATGTAAATTCACAGAGTAAACACAACCAGAAACTACACATAATAGTTCTGGACTCATTTATTAACAACTATAAATTTGTAATTTAAAATATATACATTACTTTTTCATAGCATTTTATAATAAACATGTTTTTATAAGATGTAGAAATCTCCATATATAAAAACTGTTTTAATTGCACTTCAAGAAACATGTCACCCTTAACACACTCTGGAAAAACCAGCTCAGTGCAGTCATGCTAAGCAATCTATATGGCTTACATTTCCCAGGCAGAGACTTCAAATTTCATCTTCAGTAATCAAAATGTAAACAAGCTATCTTCTAACACATGTACTCTACAAATCATTTATCCAGCAACCCAATCCAAGTGCATGACAGCTTGCTTCCCATGCACTGCCTACAGGTCCTTGAGGAGTGACTGCTGGAACAAGACAATGCTTTACAATGCTTTCATCTACAGTTTTATATTGAAGCAGTATTTCTTTCAGAATAAAGGTGGGGAAAAGAGCAACAGATATTTATTTTCACACTTAAAGTGCTGGTGCAGTACAGGTTTCTGGGAAGTATCTGTAGAGGTCAATGTGCATTACCTCTCTAGAATATTTTAACTGAAACAAAATCAGACCTTATGGAGCAGAAAAAAAATTGAATACTAATGTTACATTTTAGAAAAACCAAAACCACAACAGAATCCAAATGATTAAAAACTTTCCTAGTTAAAATTTCAAAATACTTCCAATATGAAGAAATTACACAACTGCATTCTAAATAATCCCTTTGTAAATGTATTCTAGCCTATCCTCACTAAAATATTACGAAGTATAGGCCAATTCTTGCCTGCCCAGATTAAATCAATATGTAACTAATTTATTGTTTTCTCATTAAGGCATTCTTTATGAAAAATATCTCCACCTTGTTCAATATAAATTAATCTCTTACTCAATCATACATTCTTGTCAACTACACACACATGATAGACGTTTCCCCTCACTGTTTATTAAATAACAAATATACATTTTAGTCTGAAGCTTTCCCTGGGAACTGTAAATCTGAATGGTTTTGTCTGCAACTTTCATTGTAACAGCCCATAATTTCTCACTGCCTTACACTTTTCTTTTAATTTGAAAATGATGGATGCAAGGTTTAAACAACATTGCAGCTCAAAAATCTTACCCTAACCTTGCATTGAATGCCTGAAATTGATTCACTTCTCAGATTTTTGATTAGAGAAAAATTAGCAGTCCCTAGGCTTTCAAACATAGAATATTACAGCAGAATTTTGAGAAAGAAATAGAAGATCAGTGGAATAACTGATCTTCAAAATTATGCATACTAACAGTTCTGTTTCTAAAGCATGCTTTCTTTATATATACTGAAGAACTCCGGCATATCCTTGAATACAGGGACAAATTAATTTTTCTAGGGAATATATAAAGTTCTATGATATAACCACGTCTTAGCCTACAGTCATTACAGTATCTTAAACATCATAATAACCTTTGACAGATTGTACAACCATGAAAAAGACAGAGAGAAGTTTTAGAGGCTGATAAATTAATTGCAAAGAAAAAATCAATTATACAGACTCTAATTCTAAGTGATGGAGAAATTAGGATGGGTAATAAAGGAAAAGTTCTTTAAGGTAAATGTAAGTTCCAGCAAGTTAATGCACATCAATAACACAATGTCTACTAATCTGACATACCCAGAAAATCATCTGAGAGATTTTTAATGTCTCTTAATCGTAAATGAAAGTTAAAATCTTTGGCTGCCCACCTTTAGTCAAAAATAGATGTTCAAACTGGTTAACATAACAGAAGATATAAGTATTTTTAGAAATCCAGCATGTTCTACAGGCACTTCTTCAAAGTAATTTTTACATGAAATATAAAAATATGCTGAAATGCAAGATGCAAAGACTTGAAAAGTCTGGAAAAAATTTTCCAGAAAAAATATAGGCAAATGTGGAAATAAAAACTTGTTTGCATGGTGGCTCTTGCATTTCATTGGAATTATATTATCTTTTTACTTCTCTCCAAATGTTTCCATTAAAGATGCTTATTTACCTTGTATTCAAAAATTTACAACTAGAGCATGGTACTGGATGTAGATAATTATTTTCACTTTATTTTCACAAGTACAAGAAACAGCAAGTTTTCATCTTTCTGAACAGCAATTTACTGGATACCTTTCCTGCTATTGATAAGAGATGGCTACATCCTCAAATGACATTTCATGAACAGTCTTAACATCAAGCAAAAATCAAGCATCCCTTCAAATGCCCGGTGAACTCAATTTTTTTAGTGAGATCCAAGTTCTGGTCATTCAGAGGAGCCAGGAAAGGTAGGTGTTATAACAGACATTGGGGTTTCTTCTCATTTAAAGTCTAAGGCATTTATTTCTTTTTCCTGCAATTTTGAAAGCCTAAGAATGCATATCTGTAAAGCAGCAGCAAGTGTTCAGTGCATGGTATGTTCATCACTGGCAAAAAACACACAGTATGTGGAAAGGCAGCACACTGAATAATGCAGTGACAATACCTATCAGAGTCTCAGGGATGGTGATAAATCCAGGAAATGCTACACTTCTTCAGCACTTGTAGCAAGGAAATTGCACTTAGTACCACAACTAACATTTCTTTCTCAATTTTATCTTCTTTGTTCTCTTTTGAGGTAGATACTTATATTCTTGAGCTGCTCCTTCCCTCTTGTACAATAGAGACACTCATTCCTGTCATCCTAGATCCTTGCCCATACTATTTTTCTCTTTTTGTTCCCTTCTCTTTCCATATTCCTCCTTCCTACTGTTTTCCCAGCTCCTTCACCTTTTCCCTCTACCAAATGTCTTTCCTCTGTAATATGGCTGTCACTCAGGCCACAGTTCTCCTACACCTTCCTTACATACTTCAAATTTTACCTTGCCAGCCTTTACTGCAGAATGCCAGCCAAGATCCCACTGCAGATTGCAGGGACAAGGCTCTCAGCTACCCCTTCAACCTAATGGAGAGACAGAAGGGAGTGAGGAGAAATTATAGCAGGCGTAGGGGAGACTGGGAAACAGAGAAATGTGGAAGGGAAAATGGGATTTCTCCTTGCAGATGTAGCAAGAAAGTTAGACTTAGCCTATCTCATAGGCCTGCAACTTCAGAAGACATTTCATATACATGAGCAAGGCTGAAATGGGCAAGCCAAGGGGTCAGATGCTACAGGACAGAAACTTTCAGCTACACACACATTATGTAACATGTGGCATGATCCTGTTCATCCGACTTGCAGCAGTCACAAAAAAAAAAAAAGAGGTTTCTCTCCCAGCAGGCACAGAGGCTGTCCCTCTGCATCTGACAAGTGACATGAACTGGTTCTCAGGAGCAGAAGAGGTGAAAGCAGTTGATTTTGGTGGTATCTTTTTTCTCTTGCCAGGTACATCTTTTCCTCCCCCCTGGTCCCACCCAGCTGGCAGGAGGGTTGTCAGCCTCCTCTCATAGAAACTGTGTGGCCCAGAGGTCTCAGTGACACTGTGCCACACATCAGCATCAGTAGATTCAGACACCTCAAACAGCACCAGCTCTTATCATCTGAGGTAGCTTCCAACCACTCTTACCGACAGTGAGCTCTGAACACCACTGGCTTTAATAAAACTCAAATTTCAATATTCAAAGCTTCACGGGTCATTATCTACCCTCCTGTAGCAGATACTCCACTTTCATGGATTTTGGAAAATACTAATTTCCTGATCAGTTGTGATATTAAAATATAAAAAACCCCAACCCAGTCCTACCACTGATCTATTCTTACCTGCATCCCTCTCATTTTCTGGAACCGAGCTACTGCATCACTGATGGTGTAGACACGAACATGGCCCATGTGGAGCTTCCCAGAAGGATATGGGAACATAGAAAGCACATAAAATTTTGGTCTTGATTTCTAGAAAGAAATTTGTAGAAACTAGTAACTACATGAGTTAGCATTTCACTTGAACAAATACACGTGCACATTATAAACTACTGCACAACATCATAAAGAGAAACATGGTTCTGCTGGAACTAATCCAAGTGAACACTGACAAAGTTCATTGGATCAGATTCTTTGGGTCTGTAAATGGAGGTGTTTTACCAGACTTTGCTGCCATCTCATCAATTTATACTGATATTTCTATAGCACTTAAATGTTATGAAAATTAATTCACTTTTACTCAAAAAAAGCTATATTGACAGAACTGGAGCTTAACTATAGCATCTGCAACTGATTATCTATGTATTCTTAGTCTGTCCCAAAAAAAACAGGAAAACATAGCAGATTAAATTACTCTCCTAACAGTTTAAATAATTAATGTTTTATTTTGTATCTACAACAAACACAGAGCTCACTCCTGGCCAGTTGCTTTTTGTCATCTGAACTGCAGTAACTCCCAGAGTGACTGCATCATTTGCAACTGCATGAACATCTGCTAAAGGGAAACTGTTCAGTTTCACTATGTATCCTCAGATCCAAACACATCTTACAAGCAAGATTTTGCATAATGAAAAGAAACTAAATACTTCATTTACTTAGGTTTAATTAAAATGACAAAAGTTACAAAGAAATCACAAATCCTCTTGCGCATCAATTATTCCTAATACATCTTGATTACCACTGAATTCATTACTGATACATTGATAGTATCAAGTGCCACTGATACTTGTTAAGTTCTTATATTATTTTTCTTGCTAATAATAAAAAAATTACAGGCAGCTTTCAGCTTTTACTGTTCTGAATAAAACTCTATTAGTATTTGTCAAATAATATTTCTTTATCACTTTTGTTCAATCACAGCAAAATCAGAAATAATCTGAGCACTACACACTATTTGCCTCTTAATATGTCATTAAATCTACTTCAACTCTAAGGATAAAACAAAAATATCATTAAAATACAATTTAGAACTTAGCATATGTATGCTTAGCATATGAGTCCTATGTACATATATAAAAGGCACAAGCCTAAATGAATGCTTTCCCTGCTGCAGGTACACATGCACACCACTTCATCTCAGTTTTCTTCCCCAGAAAAAGCAAGCTCTTTTCTCTCTTCAACATTTTGATAGAATTATTTTTTTTTTGGTCAGAGAAAAGGCAAATTTTAAGGGAGATGAACAAAAAAACTTCAAGAGCCAGAGAAGTGTTTTTTATCTATTGTGACAGAATAATTGTGAAGGCAAAAAGTCAGAGACTGCGATACAGCTGTTTTCAAGATCTTTTATTGCATGGGAAAACTTTTTTTTTCTCCAAGTCGCTTACTATTCCTATGAGACTGTAAACCAGAAAATATTAAAAAATCTTTTTCCTTTAACACAGATTTTAGTGAGTCACAGCGTGTATTGTGATAGATTTGTCATAATGTGGGGAACAGAACCTTGAGAAAATTGTTTACAAAAGTTACGATTAGATGTTTCTTTTAATACTTTAAATAATTAAGTCCAAATATCATATAATATGCAAAGAAAGAATTGATTACTTAAACCCTTCCTAAATGTACAAGTTTATACTTTGCCTATTATTGTATTTTTCCTCAGGATTTTAAAAATTATTTTTGTTTACTTATTTCATTAATGTTTTTTAATAATCTACATGAAAGTATTTTCCCCTGAAATGTAATGCACATCTAATAATTTAAAAGCCAGCTGTACTAAGTAAGTTTCAATTAATTTCATTCTAAGAAAACAAAAATATAAACATGTAATCTCCACATTTCTCATCATGCTTACATCAGTTTCTGAAATTCTGCAGAACTGCTCCTTTATTCTTGGGAACCACCAATTTTCAACTCGTTTCCTTGTCTCCAACCCATAGTTTTTTTCCCATTTGCCCGTCTCACTGTAAATCGTTCTCACACAAGCAGGAACCAGTCTTATCTGCCATTTAATTAATCCCAGGAAACCATTTAGTTGTCTCTTCAAACAGGAGGAACACGGGCCAACTCTTTGATAAACCGACTGCATTCTTAAGGTTATGGTACCTGAAAAGACAAAAATATGTATTTCATGCCACAATACATAACAAGGGCTCAATGATTATTATGATTATACTGAAAAGTGGTAGCTATTAAATTATTTTAGCTTGACTTAGACTATTCAACTGCTTTTCATGGAACTTGCATTTTATTTCCATGTCTGAATTATAAAAGTATGTATTTTTTAGTCAAGAGAACTAACTGTGGCTTCACAGAGAACAAAACCATTGTGTTAGATGTCTTATCTAATAAAATAAAACTCTTGCATTCAGTCTCCCATAAAGGCATAATCAGTCAATTGAAGGTTCCAGAAGCTCCACTGCCTGAATAGAAGGGTGTAAAAATTCAGAATGAAACAGAGAGAAAAGGAAGTTGGATGAAATTATACTGTAAAAATACTGAATTTGTCATCACTGAAAAGAGATGGGGGAGGATGACTATAATTAGTAGATTTCAAGCAGATATTCTAAACCAACTATTTTGCTAAGGCTTTCTTTTTCAACTAAAAATCTGGTTAACTCCTCAAATGCTTCAGAGAGAGTCTTCTAAAGCTACTCAGATGGGAGAAAGATCTAACAGCTCCCATATTTGGGATCAGTCTCAACAAGATATTTGGTGATTTTACTTCCTACAGTAGGAAATATGGCATTAAAAAAACCTCTACTCTGAGATTTCCTCCTCATCTTGACTGCCTTTTTTTTTTAATGGCATTTTTACATCAGTATTTCCTATCCTCTATGGCTGGTTTTGGTGCTTTGGTGGTGGGTTTTTTTTTTAATTTTGCCCAATACATTTGTACCAAACTAGCTGTTTCAGTCAGTTCAGAATTTTCCTTGCAGAATTACATCAGTAAAATCTCAGTGTAGAAAAACTCTGTATAAGAAAAGATTTTACTTATGCATTTCCCATAAGGTAGAAACATTATCAGTAGAAATAATTGCTATAGCACCTAAATTAGATCCCCAGCAAGCTAGTGGGAGTTATGCTTCCTTTAACATTCACCATACATGCACACACAAACCCACAATGCCTGTCTCATTACCTGTCCATAGAATTGCTCCTTTTCTCCCTTACTTATCAAGCAGGGTCTTATAAACACTTTTTCACTGATGTCACATCAGTGCTTTGGATTTCTTATTGCTACCCTCCATAATCTCTCTCATTTGTAATAAAAACAAATCCAGGACTGTACTCAGGATTCCCAGTTCAGGCGCAGATGAGTCATTCAGGAGACTCCAACTTCCCCCCCTCCATAACATCACACTCATCTCAAAATTAGCATTTCAGTACTTTAAAGTTTTTTGCTTACTTTTACTAATTATTTCCTAATTACTTATGTCTTATTTCTATTGATATATTTTACAACAGAAAGGAGTGCCTCCTTATGCAAGCCAACTTCAGCACTGCTGGTTTACAAAGCAAGTATTTTACAGCCCAGGAGCTCCACATGAAGGGAGACTAGTGGATGAGAGGACACTGTCTCAAGCTCCGCATGGGGAGGTTTATGCTGGTTGTTAGGAAGAATTTCTTCCCAGAAGGGGTGATTAGGTATTGGAATGGGCTTCCCAGGGGGTGGTGGAATCACCATCCCTGGAGGTGTTTAAGGAAAGACTGGACATGACACTCAGTGCCAAGGTCTGGTTGACAGGGTGGTATTTGGTCATGGCTTGGACTCCATGATCTCAGATGTCTTTTCCAACTTAATTGATTCTGTGATTCTGAGACAGAAAGAACACAGATCCCATGCCTGCGCACAGCTCAAGGAAGCCCACCAGCCAATGTCATGCCTGAGAGGGCACGTTTGGGTGACCTCAGGCCTTACAGGTCACCCAAGCAGGGGTCAGAGCAGTGTGTGGGAGTGAGGAAACAGCTACAGCCAAGGGCACACAGCACTAGCACTATGCTCATTCAAACACATGGAATTTCAGGATGCGAAAGAGAACTGCAGTGTCCTTGCTGCTCCCAGGTACCATCATGCACAAGATGCAATGGTCAGCCAGCCATGTGCTGGGGCAAGCCAGGATGCATGGCACAGAGGATAATCAAATCTAAAAGACACAGCACTAAGTTGTTTTTCCTTTCCAGGCTTGTGTGCATGGGACTAGGTCGAGTGTGCCTCTCCCTGCCCCACTTAAGGGCACTCCAGCCCAGTGCTGTATGAGTCTTTCAAGGAGCAGGTTAGAAGCCTAAAACTGTCTTATTCAGGCAGGTGTGCCAAGCAAGGAGGAAGGGGCTGGTCTGATAGAGAAATAAATCACAGAATGTCCTGAGCTACAAGGGATGCAGAAGGATCCCCGACTCCAACTCCTGGCCCTGCACAGGACCATCCCCAAGAGCCACACCATGTGCTCAGGAGCATTGGCAAGCCCTTCTTGAGCTCTGTCAGGCTTGGTGCCGTGACCACTTCCCTAGGGAGCCTGTTCAGCGCCCAACCACCCTCTGGGGGAAGAACCTTTTCCTAATACCCAAGTTAAACCTCCCTGACACAGAAAACGTTTGGAAAGATGCAGTAAACAGGCGGGAGACTGAATTAAAGTCCTGGAAACTGACTAACGAGGCCCAGCACATTTCACTCAGCCCCGGGGGAATGGGGGCGTGTCTCGCCGCTGGAGAAGCTTGCACGGGGAGCAGGCGGGACAGAGCGAGCGGGGGAGCGGTGACAGAGGGAGGCTGGAGGAGGGGGGTACTCCGTGGGCACAGGACCGCCGGGAGAGCCGGCTGGGCGCGGGCAAGGAGCCCACAGGAGGAGGCTTTGGGAAGCCGCGGGCGGCGGGATTAGCACGGCTCCGGCGGGCGGGGGGCGTGAGGCGGGGCCGGGCGGGGGGACCGTTACCTGCACGCGCCCTCCCTCAGCTCCCCCGCCGGGCCACGGGCGCCGCCATCTTGGCGTGTCGGTGTCGGAGAGAGGCGCCGCCTCCGCCCTTGGCACCGCCCGACGGGGCGGGAGCTCCGCGCGGGGAGGCAGCGGGGAGAGTTTCCTCCTTACCCGAAGTAACGTGGAAAGGTAGAACAAGAGTAAATAACAAAAATAATGATATAGAAAAAAATTAATTAAGCGGGATTCAGCTCTGTAGAAAATGCACAGAGCCTGCTCGGCCTTGAGAGGAGAGGGGCCCTCATTAATGTTTATTGTGAAAAACGCCAATCACTTGGTTTTTTTTTGTTTTTTTTTTTAATTTTAAAAGTTTAATAGTAATAAAATGGTTATAAAAGTAGTAATACAATTAGAGTAATAATAATTTGGACAATTTGAATTAGGACAATATGAGACAAGAGAGACAAAGAGTTACGGACGTCCGGGTACATTTCTCTGGGCAGCACAAGCCCGAAAAAGGACACCCGTTAACAAAGGATTAACCCTTAAAAGCAGCAGCCTGTTGCATATTCATACCCTTCATACATGATGCATAAATTCCATTCAAAGACAGGATTCTGTCTGGTCAACGTCAACTTCTTCCTCTGAATCCTAACAGCGCCTTCGAGGAGGGAAGAAGTTAATTTCTTCTGATGAGAGGGCAATAAATTCTTTTTCTCTGAAAGATTTAGGTGTCCTGTGGCTGCTATTTCGCTGCAAGTCCTTTCTTTAAAAAAATATCCTTCATAGCATAGTTTCTATTTTAACATTTTTTATAACTTAAAACAATATTTAACATGCTACTTAAGAGAATTAATACAACATTACTTTCTAAAACAACACATATAATATTCATTTTAATATTTGCAAAAAGTCAATAATAAAATACGCATTTTTCACATTTATAAATATCTAAAGCAGGGGTGCCGAGAGGATGTTTCCAGGCTCCTCTCGGTGGTGCCAAGCAGTGTGACATGAGACAACAGATACAGGCAGAAACTGCTGCCCAGGAAGTTCCAGCTGAACATGAGGAAGAACTTCTTTGCTGTGCACTGACCGTGCACTGGAACAGATTGCCCAGAGAGGTTGTGGAGTCTCCCTCATTTGAGATATTCGAGAACCATCTGGACACAATCCTGTGCTGTATGCTCTAGGATGATCCTGCTTGAGCAGGGAGGTTGGACCAGACAACCAGCTGTGGTCCCTCCAACCTGACCTGTTCTGTGTGGTTAGTTTTCCTGCCCCCTATAGCATATAGAGATGCACTGTAAAGTGACTTTATAGGTTAGGGCTAGATTTCAGTAATTTCAATAATTTTACTTACCTTTTAGGGTTTTTTTGTTTGTTTATTTGTTTGGGGATTTTTTTAATTTTTTTTTTTTCAGATTCTGAAATAAAGGCAATAGTTTGGGGATTTTTTTGGTGATGTCTTTTTGACTAGTCAGGGTAAAAGGCAGAAGTCACAGAAATACAGATCACAAAATAGGTACCTGGGAGCAGGAAAAGCACTGCAGTTCTCCTTCTTGTCCTAAAATTCCATGTGTTTGAATGAGCTCAGCTCTAGTGCAGTGTGCCCCTGGCTGTCATCTAACCTCCCTGCTCCAACAGGGTCATCCCAGAGAACATGGCACAAGTCAATAAAGGCAATCTAGCACAGCATAATTAATTCTACCTCTGCCTGGAAAGCAACATCTCATCCTGTTTTCAACACTGTGGACTTCAGACTTGGTTTTAATTACTGCAAGTAACTCGTAGTAGCCTCCAAGGAACAAGAAATAATAATTATACATTTCCCCCCCCCCATGTTTATGCCCTTTTGCTGCTGGCAACTGTTGATTCTTTTCATTTTTAGACCTTTTTCTTCACTGTTGTGTCTCCAACACAGTTTAAACAGACACTGTTTATGCAGTGCAATGCCTATAGTAAAGTCAACCTTCTTATATGACTAAAAATAAGTATTTACTGAATAAAAGCTTTCCACTTGGTTGTGTGTACCTGTCAAGTGTGCTTAAATTATAACCTTTTCACCACAAAAATGAACAGAGAGCAGCTCTGATGGTTACCCTGCTGATAAACTAGTACAGTTTCCCCATGACTCTGTGCATGAATCCATTTTGCTTTCCAGTTGATCTCCCTGTCAGCAGGTGATGGCAATCTGGCTTTAACAGGACTTCCATCCCAAATTTCTCCCTGAGCTGCTGTGTGAGCTCCTGGACTGAGGGAGGATGAAGCATTTTGTTATGTGTGGGGACAGACAGTGCAGTCCCTGGCTGAGTCCCTTCCCCAGGATAAATGACAGCTCATGACCAGCTGGGACATGTTTTCAACTTACAGGATGATTTCCCCTCACACTGCCCTTAACCCCTGCACTCTTCTGATTCATGTCTGAGTGAATGGATGAAAAGAATCTCAGAGAGGTTAGCAGACTGGGTGAGACCACAGAAAAAAAATCAGTATAAGATTTTGGAGCTTTTGTGTGCATTTGGCTGTCCTCTTGACACCCCAGGACAATTATTCATTGCCATTTCTTGGCATTGCTGACATGGGGTCTTGACAGTGTTTTTGAAATGATGCTGCCAAACAGTCAGAGCTTCCTACCATCAATAAGGAAATAAAAAAGTCCAACAGAGTATGTCTGGATTGGTTTTGGCCTTCATGGATTATCATACCTTGAAGAATACCTTTGTACTTCTTTCCTTCTCAGAATGTTTCTGGTTGGTCTTGGTTTTTCTCACTTAATTTTAGTTTCTGTTTACAGAAAATCTTATACCTTTTCTAGGTTTGTTTGATATTGGCTGCCTTCCTCACTATTAGAATCCAGATTGCACAATAACCTCCAATAAGATCAACAGAAAGTGACACAAATTAAAATTTCAGTATATTCTCAGAGTGAGTCTCCAGTAGTATCTTGACAGAAGTCACCTTTTACATGTTCTAAGTAACACCCAGTTCAAACCTGTGGCAAACCTGCTTGACTTTTTGTTGTTAGCAGCTAATAAAAGTCATACCAGTAAAGTCCTTCCAGAAGAAAATAAGAATATTATATGATTTTGGTTTTTATTTTTGTCCGGTTAATTTTTTTTTAAAATGGTGTCTGCAAAATGGCACTGTAGCCAAGACTTGGTAAAATACTTGCCATATCATCAGAATCCCAGGATAGATTTGAGTTCAACCAAGCCCAGTTTGTCTGTTGGTTAATATGGTAAACAGAGAAGAGCTAGAGGCTCCACATGGGCCCAAACCTAAGTGAGTGCTCCTCAGGGGTGGCAGGTCTACTTTTGTGTATAGCATACATCTAACTTTCTAGGAAACATTTAAGATTGTGATGAATTTAGTAATAATCTAAACAGATTATCCTCAGCTTCGAGCAAATCAAATACATAAGTAGATTGTCAGGATGAGAAAGCAATGTTTTAGTGAAATGAATGGATTAAAAAGATAAGACAAAGGTCTAACTACTGAATCAGCTATAATCTTGATGGCAGTGGATGAGAAATATAGGTCAATATGTTTAATGTTAGATACTTCAATAGTCCAGAGATTGAAATGTATTTTAAAAATTATAATTCTAAATTTGAGGCAGTAATTAGAATTTCAAAATGTTTTCAAGACAACATAAAATAAGCCTCTCGTTATTTTGCTAATTTTTCTCGCTCTAAGCTCTGTGGTGTTTTCCCCAGTTGAGGGGAAGAGCACAACACACACAAAGTAAAGAGGTTTTAATTTGCAAGCGAGGATGGCCAGCTGCTCTACAGCAGGTCCCATCCCTTTGGAAGTGGGAACCTCTCAGCTTCCTGAGCAAAATCCTGTAGTAATAATGAATCAGAGCTGTGAGCTGCACAGCACACCATATGAGTGAAAATGAAACCCAACAATGCCTTGATTGCCCAGGGAAGAGTTGGAGATACCACCCACTCACCTGTCTCTCCTTATTGGGCCAAAACCCATGCAGAGTGCAGAGAGCAAGCAGGGACACAAGCCCTTAAAAGATTCAGAATTTTCCGAGCAGGATACCTAACCCACTCTCCCATGAGCCCACCTTCCCCACCTGGAGTTTTGCTTCCTAACCTAGTCTGTTTTCTCAGTCTCATTTCATTATGGGAAATAATTGATATAGAAATATTTGTATTTGCTTTAATAATCATAATCTATTTTCCATCAGGCTGATAGTTCCCTGATTTCTTTTTTTAGACTGTGCACTAATGTGTTTGTTGGCATTTTCGTTAGTCCACATAAAGCCTGGAGCTGATTGGGTAAATAGGTAATTCATTAGTTCCTGTATGGGAAATGTGCAGAAGTGCCCCAGTTGTCTGTCACTTAAATAGACATAGTTCCCAGATTTCTATACAAGTATAATTTTGCTTTGGCTGATAGTTACCAGAATTTATGTTTGTGCTTCCTGGCATTGTTTTTTTGCTCCTACATCAACAACATGATTAGTATTTTTTTCAGCCTCCTACAAAAAGAGGATTAAAACCCAGCCTTTCAAATACAAAATTATTTTTATCGCCTACTTCAAATCCCAGCCCCATTTCATGTACTTAAAGAATTTGTTTGGCTATTTTTTTCCATCCAACTCCTTGAATGTGACTTTTGCTACTGAGTTTCATTTTGCTGCTGTTTACATATACGCATATTCAGTGGTTTTGCTTTAAAACACAATGTTGGATAAAAAATGCAGGTGATTGGATTGCAGGGGTGTGAAGAGTATCACTTGAGAATATAAAAAAGCAAGAAACTCATACACTAAATTTAAGAAAAATCCTTTCAAACTCTATCTACTATCTGAGCCCATATCTCAAAGGAAAGAATTTTGAGTGAGACCAGAAGAATCAGAGATCAGGAGTAGCTTCACTTTTGCAGTGGATTTTATTTTAAAAGCACACCAGTGTTGTGGTAGTGAAAGAATAAGAGGTAGAAAAAGAGGTAGAAAAAGCAGTTATACTTTTGGAATAGAAAGGAATGGATTTGGGCAAGACTGGTCACATTACTAGGGGTGGAGCTTAGCCTTTAAATTGTGAGTTTTGGTAACTCATAACAGGTATTACTTGTATTATAAGTATTACTGTTTGATGCCCACTTTAGCTGGAGACTGGCCTTGATGACAGAGTGGGTTTTTGTCATCCAAACCAGCACAAAATTTGTCATTCTTTGGTTTGTCAAAATGAAGAAGAACTCACACAAATCATCAGTGGACAAAGAGATCAGCTGTGTAAGAAGTCAGAAACCTGCCTGCCCCATCCAGTGCCTGGTGACCAGGATGTTCCTGTCTGGTTGGAAAATATCTGTGCCTGTCCCCATGCCACTCATAAAAACACTGAATGTTATGGAAGAATTTTGAAAACATGCATGATCCAGGCTCACTGAAATCATATTTACCAGCATTGTTTTAGCAGGCTGATGTTGGTATGCTGAGCCTGGAGCTGGGACATGGGGCTGACTAATTTTTAAGACCTAGGTGGGCCTTATTTTGAGGGAGTGTTATGCAGCACTTGTATTGTGTTATTTACAGAAGAGTGCATTTAACCCAAAACGCACATCCTCCATGTTTCACATGAAGGCATTAGATCAGTGGCAGTCAGCAGCTTCTTACTGATTCAGACTAAAAGTGTGTGAGTAGGTGTGTGCATGTGGCTGGGGAGAAGTTATCAGAATCAATGCACCTTTACTTTTTTGCCTTTCATCAACAGCTCGGTTTTCAAACAAACTAATTGGCACTGTATTTTCATCTTGGCCATCTCCTAATGAACATTTTTGCTGTTGGTTGGAACTAGTTATATGCAGTGGCAAGCAAAACTACCCCTTTGCAGCTTTCAAAGCTACACATTTCTTGCTTTTCATCTCAAAATAAATTTTTTTAATACTGTTTAAAACTTTGAATTTACAGTTATTTACAGGAAGTAAGAGCTCAGTCCTTGTCAGCTGGTGGGCTCTGGTCATAGTGACACCCTATTGTCATTAAACTATCTACAATTCAGGGGCACCTAGGAATATTATGTCTCCTTGTTACAGCTAGGAATGCAAGTTTTGGAAACCTGGCTTTTCATTCTTCTGTCTTTCTTGAAGTGTGTCATTGCAGATGGTAAGTTAGTTGTATGCCTAGAGGCAGGTGATTCCAGCTGCTCAGAGACCTTAGCGAAGGCTGCCACATTGCTGTGGTACATATCCTCTACACATCCTCTACGTATCCTTTATGTGTGGGGGAGAGGATGATCCATCTGGACAGCCACCTTACAGAGTGGCACTGCACTTCTCTTCCTCCACCTCCTCTCACAATAACTTTTTGTATTACATAACTGTGTGCTACCATGTCAGACAAGAAGGAATAACAAGACAGGCACTTGTTAATGAAACACTTGCCATATGTTGACATTACTTTCATTAGGAACCAGGCCCTCCTATTTAAAATAGATGGCAAATGGACATTTTCTGTTCACTGTGACTGTTAAAACAGCTTTTTATACTAATGGACCAACTTCATCATTGCAATTATCCAACATCTAGATTGCACTTGAACTTTGTAATGATATCAGCAGGAAACGGTTTGAGTGCTGGGTAAAACCATCCTGCACACTGGGCTTGTCTCAGTGGTTGTCAGCTGGCCCCAGAAGAAGTGGAAAAGGAGGAAAATATCTGCCAGTCTTAAAATTAATGAGTATTAATTAATTCTTATTATATGGACAAGTGAAAACGGTTGTATTTCCTTAAAAAGCTCGGTGCAGCTTGGAAGTGGTTGTGTACAAATATTTACGTGCATGTGTATGTGTTGCCCATGTGTATATGTAACATAAACACTCATAAACACATACACATATATATACTACTGTTTTCTGTCTATAAGCTTATCAACATGCCCCAGATGGAAGTGGATGTGATCTCCCTCAACTTTCTTCTGTATTTCTACACATGGTAAAATTACCAATGGAGAAAGAATGACTACATGTTTCTTTCTAGTTAAGCATAAAACAAAATGAAAGGAGCCTGGGTTTACAAGTCGGACGTGGTGCCAGAATAACCTGATAGCTTCCCCTAAATAAGATAATGGATTTTCCAAAATAAAAAATGTGGTAAATCTCATTTGTACCTTAGCAAAGTGGTTGATACACCCCTATATTGGAAAATACTAATGGAGCAGAAGAAGACAGCATTTAACAGATGATATGAAAGGTAGGAAAGAACTGACCAATGAGAAATGGCAGAGGAAGAGAAAGGAATGAGTAAAGAAATAAGTTACAATGAGTTTCTCAAGGGTCAATTTTAGGACCAGTGCTGGCAATATTTTCATGAAGTGCATTAGCATGTGAAGTCTGCAGGCTCTTGAAATCTGAAGATGAAGGGGCATAGCTAACATGTAAGACTTATCATTTATTAAAAGCTTTCTGACTCTGACAGATAAGTGGAAGATATGTTTGATTAGAACAGAATTTCAGTGTGTACACTTCAGGCTTAATGAGGAATTTGTCTAAGGGAGACAAGAGATGACTCAGATGGAGAGGAGTGCATGACTGTGACTGTGAATTGACCATGGGATGAACCCATGAAGAAGGTGTTTGTGGCCATAGCATACAACAGACAAGGTATTTCCAGCAGAAAGTGAAAGCTCCATTGTAGAAGGCATGGGTGAATGCACATCTGCAACACAGCTGCTGCTACATTTCTCTGAAAAAGATTAATTAATCTGCAACAAGTGCAGAAGTAGCATAAAGCATGTCATATGAGAGATGGCATGAAGTGCTGCTTAGTCTAAAAAATAAAGGTTATGATAAGATACTGAATTCTTTCTAAGAATACATTGGTTAGCCTAGTACCATAGTATTTTCTCCTATTTAAAGAAAATAAAAAAACCCACAAGTAACCACATCACATTTAGGGTTGATAGTAAGAGCAGGCTCTCATTATTGGATCACAGAAGACTTCTAACCTTCTGGAGGACTACAGCTGGAAACAGCTTCCTCTGTCGATAACTCTAGCAAGTTTTAGGACAAAAATTCAGCCCATTAACAGCACAATCTCTGTGGACAGCCAGGGCCTGGTCTAGGTTTGGTAATGCAGGTGGCCTCTGCAAATACTATAATCGGTCATCCAAGTCCCTATTTCCCTGGAAAAATTGTAAATTACTTTGGGAAATAACATTTAAATGGGAGCCTTGCTTGCTAGGATTTAGCTTGGAATCACAAAGTAAGGCAGATACAGCCATGCTATCCATCCTGCAGTACGGTGGGAATCCTGAATGTCTCATTGATATGTAACGCAAAGTTGGCATTTCTATAAATCACTTTCTTCTACCCCTTCAAAACTCGTTATGCTTTTATAAAAATGAAGATTTACATTCCAACAGGAGGAAGGTTCTTCTGCACATTTTTCAGCAAAACTGCCAGCATGGCTTGCAGGCATACCAGATGTACCGGATAAGCTCGCTCAGCGTTTCTTACTCCCATTGAAATTACTTGCTAGAGACAGGCAGGAGGGGATGTTCCATGCCTTCCTGTTTAAAAAAAAAATTCAAGCAAAGGACATGCAATTTCAGCACAGGATATACCTTGATTCATACTTTATTGATGAAAGAAAATCACTTGTTTACTCAAGAATGAGATAAGCCCGAGAATGATGGTTATGGGTGGTGACTCAATGCTGTTCCGTTTTACCATTTGTTACAATCTAGCCATGCTACCTCCTTGCAGTTAGGGTAATAAAGAGGTAGTGCTTCAGGGTATAAACTGTTTTCTTGTGCTAGGACACTGTGCCCTTTTTATACCTAAGGTAGCCAAATTGTGTGTGTCTCTGTCCCAGGCCAGTGAGGAGCCAGGTGTGGGAATCCCACCTTGGGCCCTGTGGAGCCCACTCTGGACATGAGGCTGGGGTCAGTTTTCACCAGGGCATGTTTTAGCCGAGGAGGGCTTTACACAAAGGGAAGAAGTTCATGCAGTGGCAACTCAGTGTACCTAAGTCAGATCCTGCTCTTTCCGTTGACTACAGAAAGAGATCAAGAAGGGAGCTGGCCTCACCTAAGGGTAGCTTTTGTCAGCCTCACTCACTTGTACCTCTGGCCATCATGGACTGTTGTGAAGATGTGAAAGCTGCAGGATATCATGGCACTTTTAAATTAATATTTTATGTTCTTTTATCAATCTGCTGCTTCTCATGATGCATGGACAGGCAGAAAAGCCAACAGTGCACGAGAAGTGAGCATGAGAAATTTCACGAAACATTGAGTGTCATGTTTTGTCCCAACCTAGCTGCTGATCTGGGAATGGTGAAGGCTATTGAGCTGCAGGAACCCAAGCAGGATCAGCACAAGAGTAACTAGATGCTGGACCCAGCAAACCACTATGTCAGGGATGATGCACATGGGGTCTGCTTGCTCACAGTCCAGCAGAGTGTGTTGCTGCTTTAGGATATTGCAAGTATTACACCTGGGATAGTTATGATGTAATTATGATCCCCTGCTATCTCATGCAATTGCAGATACTTATGTTCTTCATTAGCACTATTTGCATCTTGGAGTCCAGTTAAAGGAATTTTTAATTTAATTTCCTTTGGAAAGGAAGAGAAACAGGATTGGTAAAGCATTGTGGATGCTGTTTGATGTTGGCAATCTTTCCTAATGATCATCTACTATGATTTAACTTTTTTCTTTCTACTTTTTCTTTCTAAAATATTTTTTATTAATTTAGTATGTGACTATCAACAGATATATTTAATGCCATGTAAACTACACAGATATTATGTCCATTATATAGAGTGGTCTTTGTTGATAGATATGATGCATATGCTATTCAAATCCACTGATGCTAGATAGAAATCCTCTTGCTTCTAAATGAGTAGATAACGAATAGGACTTTTGAATCCTCTGGACTGCAATTCTTAAATACCAATTAACACCTCCTTTTCAGAATATGATATTATGAAACCTGTCACTCATTTTCTCTTTGTAGCTGAAATTGTAGGAAAAGATGTCACAAAACCTGAATAAGAAAATGGAGAGTATATTGCTTCTTAATAGAAGATGTTTGAGATTTGTATGATATAGCTAAAATTAGAAAATATATTTTAAATGTTAAGCAGTTCTATTTCAACAATATAAGACTTTTTAAATGAGTGCAACTTTTAATGGTTGAGAGTGTGTCTTTGGAGAGTATGGCTCATTAAAGATTCCATTGCCATAAATAAACTCAACCATGCCAAGTTTTATTCTGGAATGCAAGGAAATTTTCACTTCTAGTTATGCAGACACAGAGGGATGCTGTGGTTGCCTGTTTGTGTTTCCTGTCATTGTGTCCTTCATGAGAGGTACAGGGTTGCTTCAGTAGCTGCATTCCACCTTTTTGTTGCTGTTGTTTTTTTGTTCAGCTTGAGCTTGTGAAAAACACTGCATGAAGTGAACAAAATACCAAAAGAACATTCAGGTACTCTGTCTATTATTCATACAGTCAGATTCCTACTTTTGATTCTTATTTCTAAAGGTTTTTTGGATGCATTTTTTTCTTGTTAACATTCCCAAGTCTAAGCAGAGCATGTAATGTTTGCCGTTTTTACATATGTTTTGCAAACCAAATACTTACACTGTTAACCTTATGTTAATTTAACTATTGTTTCCTACTCTTTAACATGCAAAAGCCCACTAGAGGAGTTAAGATTAAAAGGTAGCTTGACAACTAGGATCACCAGCCCACATTAGCATTGCTTTTACATGAACATAATGCTAAGATTTCTTAAGACCTGTCCAAGATATTTAGTGCCTGTTCTTTATAGGAGTGTTTCGCTGTATCTAGATTGAAAACAGCCCATGGTTTGTATAAAGAGTGACAGAAGAATTAAGGAATACTTCTTACTCCTTTCAGGCTTCCATTGAAGTACTTCTCACTTCTGTCCTAAACCAGGGGTTTAAACTCAAACCTGTACTTGCCTGCTGGAGGTTGAGGTGTTAACCCAACACAGGGCACTTCCCACAGGACACTGTGGACAATCATTCAGCAGCATTTTCAGCACTGCGGGACATGATGTGCCTCACAGCATGCTGTCCTGGTAGGAGTCTACCAAGTGAGCGTACTACAGCTTATTCACAGGTTGGAAGTTGGATAATGGATGTCTCTCTATTGATCTGGGCTTCAACAAAACTGGAGAAGAACAACTGAAAAGCAAATTTTACATGCCAACAACTTCCCAAAAATCTGGAAGACTTGATGGAGAATTAGGTAGATAAAAATCTGCTTTTAGATGTGCCGTCAGAGAAAAGAAAATAATCATTTTTTTGATAATAATTCAGAAAGTCTAAAATGGTCTAATATGCAAAATTCACTGGGGTAGTGCTTTGGCTCAGTGTCTTGTGAAGTGCCAGTTGCAAACAGAATGCTTTATATTCCCTGGAAAAGCAGATAGTCTCGACTTTCTAATGATATAAAGCAATTCATTGCTGCCTTAATGCCTCCAAGGGTTCCAAATCTCGAGCCAGATTCTGTGTCAATGTTCTGTTTCAATGTAGACTTGCTGTTTGGAGGCTGCAGGCAAGTGTAGTTTTTGGAAATTAAATTGGTGTTTTGGGAAAGAAAGAGAAAACTTTGTCTGTCATGCTGTTTTGTGTTGTAAAATTGTAGATACTCTTTGTAAAATGTTGGTGTGAGAAGCCACCATGTGGTGTGTACTTGTTGGTGCTTGTTCTCCCAGAAGTCAGGAGGCCAAAGGTGCGTGATAAATGGAACTCATTAGACATCCAGCTGTTTAGCTAATTACCTACTTTCTGAACAGTGTAACTGAGAATGCTTTGTCCCAGTCTTCTGGATATCACATGGCTAAAACTGACCACCAGGCTTGGTGAACCATTAGTAATGAAATTTCTGTGGTGAAAGATGTTGGCTTCTTCATCACTACTGCATCACTACATTTTCTGTTTTGCTATCCTCCCCCCTTACAATCTGGGTGCAGTATCTGATTTTGCTGACAAAGAATTGTCTAATTAAGCAATAGTCTAGGGTTTTCTTGATCTCAAAGATCAAGAATCAACTAAGAAGTAAAGGGCTTTTTATAAATTAGACCTTTATTTAGATACTGAGAAGGGGTAGCACAGTGCATCATGCCTTGAAAGCATGGACACTTTCCACAACCCTTGCAGTAATCTCTGGAATAATCTCACAATAGTTAATTAATTTTTGATTTTCAAATACTTCCCTCTTATCTAATTTTTAAGAAATTCCCCATATCCAGTGATTCCAGTGATTTACAGCTGAAGAGTTGAGACTCTGTATAACCTAACAAGGAGTGATCTATTCTAAACATCAGTTACCTTGAGTCCACAGGAAGACATGAATGCCTTTACCAGCCAGGGATTTGCCAAAGCACTCTAGATTTTGTGAAAGCAATTATTATTAGTAATCTACTGGACACTGTATGCACAGGAAGGGGAAAAGGAAAGATTCTCGGACATGACAGGATTTTCTTTATGGATTGATCTTTGTTTTTGTTATCTGTAGGAACTAATGAACAAACCAAAATGCCAACCAATCTCTTCCAGAAATCTGTTTTTTCATGAAGATGAGGGTGTAACAATAGTTTTTTGCCCAAATAGGCAGCTATTTCTGCCCCATTGTATCCTACAGTCCCTCATCTCCTCATTGAGCTGCTACAGATAAAACCTTTCTACTTCTTCTTAAACCATTTTGATTACTCTCTCCTTTTGGTGTTTGTGATTATAAAATACAGTAGGAAGATGACACCTTACAGCAGGAGAGGCTCCTACCTGATTTATCTTCTGTAGCTATAAACAAGCAGCGATGGTTTCTCCCCCAGAGTAAAGTGAGGCAGACCAAAGAAAACAGTGGTAACAATTCTCCACTAACAAATCAGGAACTAGAAGAGAGAGGATTTACATGGTTTGTAGAAAGGAGATAAGTAGCAGACCTCAAAACTGAACCCAGGTACCCTGACAAACAGCTGTGTCTATAAATAAACCCAGGTACCCTGACAAACAGCTGTGTCTATAAATGAACAGGTACCTGCATTGTTTCTTTGTGAATGCCAACAGAGGGATATAAATCCAAGCAAGCAGTGCTGAGCTTTTTCAGCTCAAACCAAAGAAAGTAGGGCTCAGAGGAGCCTGCCCTCAGCAGGAAGGGGACATTGGACCTGCTATAGGCCAGTGTGGGTTCAACCCCTGCCACCCCCAGGCTCTGCTACCTGCCTGTGTCAGCCACCTTCTTCTATTTCTCATATGCCTCTAATCCACCAAACACACACGTGGGAGTATCTAAATTAAAAATAGCAACCCAGGGAAAAAATGCAGTGCAGTTGGAGAGCTGATTTGCAGCTGAATTATTCATCCCCACATATCCCTCTCATCCCAGGATGATAGTGCTGGAGCTGCGCAGGTGCAGCCTGGCTCAGGGACTGGTCATGCAAGGGAGAGACAACAACTTTGTGGGTGTCTGTCCCCTGTCAGCAAGCTAAACCTCCCACCTTTCAGCTCCTCTGTCTTTTTATACCAACTGCTACATGAAAACACTTTAAACCACCACCTCTCTCCCTTCTATGTCACTCCTTTTGCTTATTACTTATTGCCCAATAACCAGATGATTGCAGCTTGGCTCTCTCCAACCCAAAGAATTGAGTTATTCCAACCTTTTAAAAGGTTATTGGAATGTTCTGTTCCATTAACACCAAACTTTAGTAGAGAAACACATAAAAAAGCTGCTTCTGTGCTTTTATTGGCCAGACCTGAGCTGGGGTGCTTTGGTGGGTTGCCAGCTTGCGAAATTGCAATTTGCGAGAGACCTGGAGTGATTCCCCCCATGTATCTGCAGGGGTGACCTCTGGTTTTAATCAGTGCTCTGGTAGTTGTGATAACAGTGTATGATGTAGAAAAAAAAAAATGGCAGTTAATTGTCACTTTTTTGGAAAGGATTTTTGTAAATAACATTTTTATTTCCACCGAGAATCATTCAATTATCAGAGCAATCATAAAAACCTCAGAAGCCAGAAGATTCTGTGACATGAAAGAAAGGCACAAAAAAACCCTGGACTTAACTTCAAAGTAGTTTTTATGGTTCCTGGCTGGCCTTTTTCTTCCCATGCTTGGTGTGATATATTTGGCATGGCTTCCCTCACCATATTTCTAGTCTGGAACCTTGCAAGACCCCCATCATGCATCCTCCCTGAGGATCACAGCCTGATGTTAAACTCATGGGCACATGAGAGCTGAATGGCATAATAATTTTAAAAAACCCTATATATTTGGTAGTGCCTCTTGGCTTCCAGCAGATAAAACCTTCACTTTCAACTGGCAATGTAAGCAAGATGTTTGTGTTGCACAAAACAGAGCTTAGTCTTAGATTGTTCTGGGCAATGTCTTTTATGTGTTCCTTCTTCTCTCCATTGGCTCTCCTGTCTGTGGGGTCCCAGCCCCAGTTCTTCTCTTCCATGGTTTCCATAGGATAACTACATGAATGTGGTACGCCCCATCTCATTCCTACAATCTGCTGTCATATGTCACCCGTTCATACCCAGTCGAGTCATGGCTGCTTTGGAGGTGTGTTGGTGTCTTAGAAGGCTAATCTTCCCCCACAAAACTGCAATTACTTCATTCTGAATTACAGCAAATTCCAAGAAACACCTTATGAAGACATGAGTCCATGTAAGGATGGTCCTACCTCACTCTGCTGCTGCAGCCATTTGAAAGGGAAGATAGTGATGACTTCAGTAGCACCCGACCCTCTCCTGTGATCCAAGTATCTTTTCAGCTTCCACCTCAGCCTGAGGCATTGCATAGGTGGAGCAGGAGACAGGGATTGGCTTTGGATGTTAGCCAAAGTAACCATGGGACTGAAGTGACCAAGAGAAATGGGTAGACAGCAGCTGTAAGTCAGGAATTGTCCAAGGAAGCACTTGCTATTTTGGATAGAAATGCTACAGTTTCTCTCTCAAGTTTCTAACCTACTTCTGCAGCTCAGTGATACGGGAGACTGTGCTAGACATCAATGTGGGCACTTGCCTCAGGCCTTCTGCTTCGCTTTCTTCTTCTAGTTGGCACTCACTAGCATCATCCCTTCAGGGCACAGAGATTGTTCCCAGTAGGAGCTGCAGGGAGCAGGACTGCTACTCACAGACACCCAGGCATCCTTTTCTGGGGTGTAAATGCCCAAGCTCATGCACTTCCAATGTACGGCCTTCATACATTGAAGCCCTTCGGTTTTCACAGCTCTCTAAATTTTGCTAAATTTTGTATCACCTTGTCTTTAGCTGATAAATCTCAGCTGGTAAGCAGCTGTTCACTAACCACTGTAACGGGGCCAATTTCTCCAAAAAGGGCCATTCGGCAGCAGTGTTGCTACTTTCTGTGTTCATGCATATCCTCCATATCCTTCTTTTTTTTACAGCTAAACATTAGTTTTGTGTGAAGATTTGCTGAGCAGTGAAAGATAAAGCAGGCTGGAGAGAGAAGAGAGCCATAGAATGCTATTTGTGTGATGTCAAAAGAGCACCAGATTTTAGTGTTATCTCTGATGAAATGCTGAAGGGCAAGGTGAGAAAATGGAGATTTATTATTACTGAACATAGTTCTTCTTTTGCTGGACTCACAAAACAGCAGGAAGTAGAGAAAAGAGAGAATTTTGAGTGGCTTTCAGCTGTATATTTAAGTGTGAATCATCCTCCATCTACTGCAAAGTCTTTTTTTTATGTAGTTGAATTTTCATGAAGGAATATATGAACTTTGGCTACAACAGATGTCATCTTGAAGGGTTTTTTTTGCTTTCAATATCTGACTGTAGCCCCAGTATAATAGGCAATATTGGGCTTTCATCTTTCACCACTACTAGCTATAAAATCCAGAGAAGATGATCATTAATATGAATGACTTAAGAGATGTACAGCACTCAGTGAGTCAGGATACAGATCAAGAATTAATTGTTGAAGAAATTAAAAAATAATTCAAGGACGTTTGAGAATATTGCAGTCTGTCCAAACTCCAAAGGGCCATTGCACAGTGAAGATGGCTGTGGTAATCTATTCCCCTCTGTCTTCCCTGATACAGGGAGAATACAGGGAGAACACAGGGAGAATTTGCTGGGAATACAGTGGCCAGTAGGAACATGGCTGGGTCTGCAAAGGAAGTTCTGGCAATATGCTGCAACATGAGTGTGGAGGGTGAGGTTGGATTGTGGGAGCTTCCAGTACCAGGCTTGAATTTTCATAGGAAAAGTAGTCAAAATGGCCAAGGTGGCTGCCAGAGAGGGGAGCAAGAGCTGGCCAGAGTGCAGGTTGCTGGAGGCAACCTTTTACAAACTGCTGAGGAGGAGGCTTCAGTTTTCACAGCCCACCAGTGTGGATTGAACCACATGCAATAGGGTGTTGGACTACAGGATGTGTATGCTTGGAGATGAGTGGAATGCTGAAGAGGCCATGCTCTGTGGCAGCATCCTCAGCCAGAGCCCAACACCCAGGGCTGCAGCTGAAACAGAGCCTTTTAGTAGCTCCCTGCATGATTGCCCTACTGAACTTTCCTTCAAAATATTTAAATATCTCCTGAACAACTGTCTTGGTGGCAAAGCCTAACCCCTGCCACATTTTAAGGATGCTGGGAGTTCTTTGTTGCTATTATTATTCACCCTGCCCTTTATGCAATGCCAACAATACTGCTGATTTATCTGCTGTATGCAGAGCCTTTTTCAGGACCTCATTTTCCCCATGAGAATATTTCTAACTTATTTACATGGGCTGTAGTGAATCAGGCCATTAGGGACAGGAATGGCCACACAACTGGCCTGAACCTGCAGGCTGCATAGCAAGCTGTACAGTGAAATATGAAAGAGCTGCCCCAGAGCTCTGTTTTTTGGGGGATGAAGAACAGGTTCAGCCAATGCAGAGCGTTTCTCTCCTCTCCCAGAGTAATTGCTGGGTTCAAGAGGCCAGTGTTTCTAACTACTTCCTTTGATTAGATCATCTATTTGTAAAGAAATTATTTTTTAAAATCAATCATTGTTTTCTTCTGCTAATTTCCCACAGACTTCTCCTAACTCTCTCCTGTACTGCATCATGTATGTGCCCTCCAGATTATGTTCTCCTGATAAGTTCCTGTTGGTTTCATATCACTGCAGGACAGTGCCCCTTGAATGGCTCCACTGTGGCATCTGCTCAGCAGATTCCCCTGAGCTTGCTCCGAGTCCTGGTGTGAAAACTGGCTCTAGCAGCTGTATATGTGTAAGAATGACAATCTGGAAGGTGGAAATTGAGTCAGCCGACGTGTGTCCTGCTCTCAGAAGGCAGGGGAGTGCTTTACATTGTGTTCTCCCAGTAGCTAAGACAAGAGGATTGTTTTTCTTACATGGACTTTGTGTAGCACAAGACTCCAGAAATGTCACTCTGACCGCTGACTGAGGGTGGACAATGGACTGTCCTTGAGCTTTTGCCAATGGGACAGGGAGACATATGGGCATGGGAAGATGTTTTCTCTGTTTTCAGTGCCAGTACTTATTATTTCTCTGATCTAGAAGTACAAATTGCCAAATCTTAAGTAGTGCCCCATTAGAAAGCCATAATTTCTAGTGAAAAGGTTGCCCCTGTGTTAAAATCAAACAAGAGCCTTAAAAGACCTCTCTGGTTGTTTTCCTCAGACCAGACAGATACTGGGCATTTTTGCAAATAAAGGCTTTCATTCATTTGTCACACTAAGACTTAATGACTCAATAAAACTGTAGAAGTAGGGGGTTAAGTGGTCTATTGGCTTACCATTTTCCCAAGCTATAAGTAGTTGAACTTTTTATTGCCTTTATAAGAGGTTTCTGCCCTAGTTCTACCCTCAGCCTCCTGGCCACAGGGCTCTTGCCCTCTCAGTGATCTTTTTGTGGCCTATCTCTGACAGAGGAGACAAAATTCTCCTTCCTTTGTGGGTTTGTGGGAAAGGATGATAATTGGTAGTCACTGTTTGTGCCTAATGCAATACTGCCCAAGCAGCACTTACAAAGGTAACAACCCTGTCTGAAGCTAAAGCAAGGGTGCAGCTAGGAGTGACAAAAGCCCTGTCATTAGAGCAAGTATATTAGGGAGTTGATGTCAGTTTATTTGTCTCTTGGTGCCATAAAAAAAACCTAGTGCTAAGAGAGACACAAGAAGAGCTGTCATACATTATTTTACTGATTATAATCTCTGGTTTACTCCCTTGGTTAGCAGTTTGTCATAGAAGGTCTGTGCCTCATTCAGGGGCACATATGAAAGCTTCAGTGCCTTCCCAGGTTGCTCCTGTGGGATAAGGAAACTCTCTGATTCTGACCCTTAATCTGACCCATTAATCTTGCCCTTCCCATTTTAGTAGATTGAATGTCTGTGCCCTTCCTTGGCCCCTTGCATTTGCACATCCTCTCTGCCATGCGAACAAAGGGGAGGTTCACACTCCACCACAGGTGAATGGAGCTGGAACCTTTGGCTGGAGACCCTCAAGGGGGCATTTGAGAGTTGGCAGCCAATGGTCCCAGCCAATGGTTCTGAGCACTGTTGTGGAACAGAAGTTCAAAAGTTTCATTTGGGCTGGGAGTGGAATAGCATCTCTCTTCATGCCCATGCTATTTGCCTTACAGACAGTCACTGATGTTGGTTATTTTCTGCTACTAACCAGAAGATTAGTTTTAGAGCTACATGCCACTCTCCCATTTTACTTTTAAGAGACAGTACTTATTTTTAAAAGAAATTACTTACAAACAGTAGGTTTTCCTGGCCATATCCTCTGATAGAAATGTCTATATTGCAGATGGCAGCATGTCTAACCCTCATGAGACAAATTTCCTGGAACTGAACAGAAGACAAAGTGTGAATATCACAGCTTCGAATAACTGTGCCTGTTCAGTAGAAAATCAGTCAGCAGTACAAAACAATTATTTAAGAAAGCAATGTCTTGGGCATCTATCTTAAGTTGTATATAAACAGCTCAATCTTTCTCTACTTAGTTGTAGCTGGCAGAAGCAAAACTAGGAAATGAAAACATTGTTTCAAAATGGAAATTAATGAATGAGTTGCTTATTTATCAGAGAGATGTTTCTCTGCTGGCACACATAGAAACCCTCTTGTTTCTCTTCCTTCTTGAATGACTATAATAATGAGACAAAATAAAAGCTTTTGCTTCTTAGAGAAATAACAGCTCAGAACTACCTGGCAAGCCAGCAGAAGAACAGGGTCTTGAAGGGCCTCCTGTCAACTTTCTCCTTGTTGAAGCTGAGCGAAGTAGCTACAAGCTTTCAGAGATGGGCAACCAAACAACCAGAAGGACAGCACAGCTCTAGCTGGACATGCTTATAGTGAAAGGCTACATTTGATGAAGAAGTCTGATTTCAGATTAGTCTTTGCTATGCAAGTATATTGTAGAAAAAGAATGGTGTAAACAAGTTGAGGAAAATAGAGAGAAGCACGTAAATAAAACTGAGGTTTTGACTGTCCTCAGACATCAGGACTACAATGCTGATTTAGAAGGCTTTTGCATTTGGGTTTTAATATTCCTGGATAACTACCAACTTGTGAAGAGTAGGAACCAAGAGTACCCAAGTGTGACCAGTGCAGTTGAAAATAAAGTATTAGCCCAGGTGATGTATTTCAGAGTGCTCTGCTTTTCAGAGGAAGCTATGTGGGGTGATTTACTAATATAAGAGAAAGGGGGAAATTATTAAATTATGTCTGAGGAAGATGTTCTTCATAACTCTAAAGAGACTTAATTCCAAGGTGATTCAAGAATAATAGACAAAGCCCAGGAGCAAGAATAATAAAACTCAATTTTTTTTGCTCCTCTTCTTTTTTTCTTCTTCGTTTACCCTTCCCACCTTCACTCACTGTTTAAGTCTAAAGAAGAATAATCTGCATACAGTCATAAAGGGAAGGTCAAGATGAGACAGAAACCCCAGAATTCTGCCAGCAGTCACTGAGATCTTTTCTCTTACAGAGCTCAGCACAGGGTGATGGAAGGAAAACTTCAGTTCTTTACCTGTTTCCATTTTATCAGGTTGGGGATTTTCCCTTTTATTCCAACCTTCATTTAGTGGAAGGGGCCTGTGAAATGTATTCCTTAGTTGCTGTCCTATGGAAAGCAAGACCAGAATGGGAAAGGAGACAGAGGAGATATGTTTGGGATACCACAGGTGAGCAGAACCACTCCCTGTACAAGCACAATAAATATTAAAAACTTTCAGCAGCACAATCTGCTGGCAGAGGAGATAAAACTAATACATGTTTATACAAATCAGTATCTTGAGCGCAGAAAATACAAGGCCCAAAGGCTCTGTTGGCTTTTTTTAGGTTTAGTGTAGGTGGGTGGAAAGCTCCTTTGTGCCTACAATAGAGCAGAATGGCTAATGACTCTGGGAGAGAAGGGAGGTAGGGTGGACTGAACACTGTGGATGAATCATGGAGCATGGCCCTGAGGAAAATTAGGAATCTCAGGGTTATGCTGCCAGGAATGGACTGGTGCCCTGCTTATGCAGGGATGGAAGCTGCTTTAATTTCTGTTACCTATTCTGATAAAGGAGATGAATAGCTTATTTACAACTTCTTAAAAGGGTTCATATTGTGAGTTACTAAACAACTGAGGCCATGTGAAATATGTAGGAATTTTATGAGGCTGAAGTTATGGCACTTTTCTCTGCAAAATAATTTCAACATCCCTCATGCCATTTGAATTATATCCTATGTCACTACAGTGAATTGCACATGTTTGTAGATGTCTCCCTGCATATATCTGTGCACATATTTGTTTTCATAAAAGAACCATCTTCAAATGAACTGCTGAACACCAGCAGTAAACTGGCTGTAGACTCAGACTAGAAGGCTGGTGAATCTAAGTCATGAGAATAATTTATTTTTTTAAGCATGAATCTCTCTTCTTGATGTTTGCTATCACTTAGATATCTCACATTTTAACATACTGTATCTTCTGTGGGGTGAAGGGTGGGCAAAGAGACTCATGAGAATGACCCCTCCATATCTGAACAAACACAGTCCATAGCCAGGAACACAAAGAATGCCTGGTCTTTGTTCAGCACACAGGCTTTCCTGGAAGAAGAATATTAAGTCAACAAACCACTAGCTCTGAAGAAATGCTGCCAGCTCGCAGCTTTAGTACTACTCCAGGAATTTTAACCAAAATATACCTTCCAAGACTTCTGTATTGTGTATATGGAAAAGGATCTCTTCTGACCATGCAATTCATCACCATCAGAAAGAATATGTATAAAATCTTATCTGGCTACAAGCACCAACTGCAGAGCCCTTTATAAAACTCCTCTTTGACAAAAAGAGAAAATTATCTCTTCCCAGTTTCTTGTACCTCACTTGCTCTATACATTTCCCCATCTCTTTTCCAGGCATTGATTCAATCAAAGGAGTTTGGGTTTACTCACCACTGCCTCCATTGACCCACAAAAAAAGTATGTGGTGGACAAGATTTTAGAATTCCTCTCTTTTAGCAAAAGTTAGTTAAAGAAGAGAGAATGCCTTTTAATACTTACCTACCAATCTCAGGGAAGATGGAAATAATTTTTCTTTTACCTGTGTTTAGCTTTTCCCTAACATATAGAGGAAGAATTTCCTCATGATAGATCTGTTTTTACATTTTTACAATCACTTGAGATGCAGGTCCCCTCTTTACTTTCCAAAAGGGAGATTATACCAGGAGAGTGATGTGCATGGAGACTATTTTCTTTGCAGGACCAGAGCTGCAGAGCAGAACAGCTTCTCACAGTCTCACCTCTGCTGTCTTTGCTGAATCTCACCCATAGTGGGAAAAGTGCATTTTGCTTATCCTGATGAGAAAGCCTCCCTTCACATTTCTTATGGGCATGGTGAACTCAGACCATGGCACCTCCAAGACCACAGTGTCTCACTGCTCTTATCTAAATGTCTTATTACAAGGCAGCCCTTCTGGAGGAACAGCAGCTCAGCTAGTCCATGGGTTACCTTACTATGCACTAACCATCTGTGCTCAAATTTCCCTGGCAGTTTGCATCATGGTGTGACAGTCTCTGGAAATGAAACCTTTAATGCCAAAGCAGCCCCAAACAACTCTCTGCATGCTGGTCAGTGAATCTCAGAATCCTTTAGCAAGAGAAGTGACTGCAGAGTTTTTCTCTGACTCCTGCGACCCAACGGCTACTAAGAAAATTAAGCAGGCAGCAAAAAAAGACTCACAGCTAATGCCACCCATAGTTGCCATAGGATAATAGCTGGCATTTGTGTCTCACTGGTGACTTAAGGACAGCATCCATGATGCCCAAGAGGTTGCCATACCAGGCTCAGGGTTTAGAAGAGAGATTAGAGGCAGCTGTTCCCTTATCAGTGTAAAGATGGGAGTTCAGGGTATAAAAATAAAATGCAACTGATGATCATTTCCTCAGAGGTGGTAGGCAACTTCAGCAGTGGCACTTGCCTGGAGGCGCAGTGGCAGCAGTGTGGCATGCCTACCCTGTCTTTGTGGAGGGTGCTTGGCAGTGCAAGCCTCAGCCCTGAGCAGTGGCTGCTGGAATCTTCACGGGCATCTCCAAGTTGTCACTGCTTTTCAGCTCCCTGGAGGGATTGATGTTGAGGGACAGCTACCTCTTTGGAAAAGCTTTGTTTGGAAGAGCTTTGCTATTGAATGAACAGCCATGAACAACCTTTGGAGCTGGTATAAAGGGCACCTACTTTTGTTTTAATCACATAGAATCATTTTTCTGGAATGTAAAGTATCCATGCAGGCTGGGGAGAAGCACCTTTTATCATGCTTCTAGTCTCCTTGTTGTAAGTGACCAGAACAGGGCTGAACTGCTCCATGCCTAAGGAGATCTGACTCGAGTCCTTAGCACTGGGGGACAGCTGCCACAGAAATGCTGAAAATCATGCCTGATGGGCCAGGGCAAAATGGTTTTTACTAAAAACCAAAAATGTAACTAACTTTCACAATGCAAACACAAATTGAGCTATTAAAGCCCAGCTGATCTTAATATGTCTTCATCTGGGTAAGCTGTTTTCTTTAGAGCATAATAAATTATAACTGTTTCTGCAAGCTGTCTCTGAACACTCAGATGAGAACAGAATACAAACCGTGGGAGAAATATTTCAATACCTTAATCCCCAGAAAGGGTACTCAAACACTGCTTACAATTTCTGAGGTGTTTTAATGAACATTTCCCAATGTCTCTTGTTCAGAAAAATCAGATTATTCAAAACAAAATAGCATAAAAAATGGTCTTCAGAAAAAATGTTTTTCCCCTGTGGATGTTTCATGTTGCCATCATCAGTGAAGCATTTATTGTTGGCCCACAACATTTGTTGAGTTACATGTACCCCCTTAAATCTGCCCCTTATCCTGTATCACCATACTTTTTCATCAGCAGATACTTCTGTTAAGCATACAAAATGGTATGCTTATATAATGTGTTCTTCAAATGTAGCTAGGAAGCTAGAATGATTATGAACATCTAAAAGGAATCATCTTTGGGAAGGAACTAAGCACTGAAAAACTTCATTCCTCAAAATTATTACATTGGAAAGTTGTGAGATTTTAAAGGGGGACTTTAATGACACCTTCCTAAAGTACTGCTGTCTGATTTATTTTATGTATAGTCTGACCATCTGCCTCGAGAAAGTATCACTGCTAGTCATAACTCATAAATATTACACTGTATTACTGGAGAGTGCTGGTTTTTCAGACAACTCAATAGATGATTACCAGTTTTCTAGGTAATTGACATCTTTTAACCTGGCACTTAAGCCATTTATGAATGACAGGATTATGTTGGGTAATTAAGAGAAGGATGTACTTTAATCCTCATTTTGGCTCACTTCTTGCATTCATCTTCATTTATGTCACTTCTGAAAATCATAAAATCTTTGGTTCCAAGTTTTAATGATATGCAAACTGCCATGCCTCAAGTTATATATTTGATCATTTCTGTTAAGCCCTGGAGCCCTCTGCTCTGCCATTGCTGGGCAGCTGTACGAAAACCTTGGGTACTTTCTAAAAAATACCAGGAAGCTTTGTGAAGTGTGTGTTAATATCTGGTTTGAACATCAGAATACACAGGGCATCAAGCAGAAAACAAAATGAAACGTGAAGAATGAGGAATATCGGTCACTTAATTCTTCATAGAGTCTTGGTCATAAATTAGATCTAGCAGAATGTATCAGTATGTGAAATATACATGAAAAGTCTCCCAATAGAATCAGCAATTTTAATAGTTGCCATTTACTTAATGCTTTCAAGTAGTTAAAAAATTGCAGGTGGAAGAACAAGACGGTTACTGGAGGACTGGCAGTTCCTGCTCTGCTCTTTTGCCATGACAGTAAATGTATTATGTTTCAGGAGAGGTATCATACCATGAAGCAGGGGAGAAAAATGCATATTAATGCAAATAATCCCAGTGATTTCTGTGGAAGTGACACAAAGAATAGGTTCCTGTGGTTCCATCTGTGAGGGAGGGGGGTTCTTGTCTGATCACCCTGGGGAGGTGAAGACACCAAGGCACTTGCTGACAGTGAGATATATCATCCTTCCCACTGGACTCTGCCTGTCCCAATGAGTGCCTGCTAGACCTCTCTCTGCAGAAAATGGTCCTCCCTGTGCTAAACAGTACATTTAACACTGGCACTCATCCAGAGCCTAGGGAATGTCAGCTGTATGCTCTGTCTCAGTTCCTTTTCTGCCAGGTAGACCCGTAAATGTGATCAAGGCTGTGCATCTTAAAATAGCATGCTGGAGACATAGCACTCTCCAAATGTTAGCTAATTGTCGCAGCAGCCTGGCACAGCACATGCCTGGGACCCGAGCTCTGCACTGATTAGGGATTCACACACGTGGGGAAGAGCAGCACACATGGGGAGAATGACAGCAAGAGACAGAAATAAAGAGAAAGAAGATCAAATCAGACAGGCAAACAGGGAAAGAAAAACCAGTAGATAGTTAGGAGTGTCAGGGATGAAGGCAGTGGCTCACAGAGGACGCATGAGTGTTACAAGCAGAGGACAGGAAACAAAGGGTTTGATTTCTCCTTGCTTGCACCAACTACTGCTTCAGTTTGATGCTCCTGGCAAACTGGCCTATTCAGAGATTACAGAACACTTTCCAACCCAAGGGGATCTCTAAGCAGAGGATGTGTTTCAGGGAGAAACACAGGTTTCTCACTGATAGGCTGGGGGAAGAAACCAGGAGAAATAAGAAATGCATCTGCAGAGCCCCTGTGGGTGTCAAATACACACACACATGATCAGTCTTCATACTCTGACTTCCCATATGGGCAGAGAGCCACTAAGAAGCCTTCAGACTCCCCACGATGTACAAGTGCATCTCCTCTTGGTTTAGAAATGAGGAAGCACATGCACTTTGTAGTCTTTGTTCAGCCCAGGTTTAGGGCTGAACTCTCTCAAGTCCTGGTTTGTTAGATCTCCCACAGTTCTGGGGTTTCCTGTTCATCAACCCTATACTCACCACAACATGTTCAAAGCATCGTGGCGTAGAAGCTTTTCCCATCTGCCTTGTTAGTGATGTGCTACACACACTTGTCATGTCACATATTGCCATAACTAGACTCTCCTTGTAATAAATATTATAGTTAGGCATGTAGTTAGTATTGGAAGGACCATAACTCCCAGCTTTAGCCCATATCTGGCACATAATACTTGGATTTTTGTGTTCTTGAAAAGCATAATCACAAAACTCCTGTTCTATGTTACTAATAATAGAAAGTAAGCCATCATTTTGTTCACATGCAGGCTGTGAAATAGCCAATGAAGATGTCTGTATTTCAAGTGAATTGGTGTTTGGAAGATAAAAGAGGTCTGAAGCTGTAAGTCCTCCCCTAAAATCACACTTTGAAAAGCCACAGTCAATATTGCTTTATTATGGTGTTTGCAAGAGTGAAATTAAGCTGCATGAGCATGCTGGGCCAGAGTAGTTGCGCCTCACTGAAGAGCTTCCCCACTCACCTGTTCTTGTAGAAACGGAGAAAAAACTCTCTTAAGAGTTGAAATACAAATCTGAATCATGACATCATCAGAAGCATCTCGCTGGCTCACATAAGCTGTGAGCAGGTTACAGTTACCTAGCAACTCCTGCAAGCAGCTCGCTTCAGCTCCAAAGCATTAGAGTTTAAGTGGCAGACGTGGACCTGGCTCTAACTGCTCTATTCATCGTCAGAACACGGTGTTCGGTTGGCAGAAGTCAGAAAAAAAGTCAGGAATATTATTAAAGACCCCCATAGCAGCTTCCAAAGCACACCTCCTTGGGGGCTCACCCCGTTGTGGTGCTGCATGGCGGATGCCAAGCTTTTTGTCCAACTCTGAACGGCAAGCTGGGGCATGCTGGTGAGACAGACAGCCAAGCAAGAGAGCACATGAGTGTCTCACAGATCTGTGAGCGTTGCTTTTAGGTGGCACTTGATGCTGATGCCCATAAATTTCCCTTTACAGTTCTGTATTGATCCTAATTGCACATGTCCAGTTAGTGCACATGTTCTAGGAAGGCAGATGGTTTTAATAGGAAGGCACCAAGCATGGACAAATCGACCATATCCTGCATTCTGCAGCAGGACATCTGCAAGCTTCCCTGGGAATGCCTGCACAATCTCCAGGATAAAGAACACAAAAAAGCCTGAACGAGCCAGCTACCAGGAAAACTGCTCGACAGACTTCAAAGTCATTGCCACTTGGTGACTCCATCAAGTGAATTATATATTTATTTGTCTTCACATTTTCAAAGAACTGCGACTCTGCTTGCCTTTTCCAACACATGCTGGCATATCCTGAGCCATTCACACAGCCAGGATTTCACCCAGATTTGCCACTTACACTGGCATCCGCCATGAGACACCTCGTATTTCTACATGTCAGTATCCAAATTGTCTCGTTTGGGGGGGAGCCAAGAGATTGCAAAAGTCTGCAGCAGGTAAGGGGTGAACTGATAGCAGTCTTTACTGAGTAGCTGAGGAAATACAAATTGTGTGAGAATGGTGTAACACAATAGATGATATTACTTATAATCTCATCAGGCTTTTCATGCCTTCTACTGCTTCCTCTGCAGATTGTCATAGATTTATTTCGACATGATAGTCACAGTTTCTATTCAATATTAAGGTGCTTTTCCCTTTTCTTGTTGAAACACTGAAATTCTAGGAAACTCATCTATCACTTAGGTGTCTAGCCCTTTTGATGGACTGTTCTCAGAAAATCCTTCATTAAAAAGAGGTGAGCCATGATGTTCCTTCTCTCAGTATTTTCATCACACTCTCCTCTCCTGCAAGCAAGGAGGATATTGTTGTCTTGATTAAGATAGGGTTTGATGGGGTGATAAATACAGATGTAGAAAAACTCCCTTGAGCAGGGCAGAGCAGCAGGTGTGAGAGGAGCCCTGTGTGTGGTGGTCCAGGTCTGACACCGCTCCTGCTTGCCCACAGGTCTCTGGGGACCAGCCAGAGAACATGGCTGGCACATGGGTGTGCCTACCTGTGAAAGGAGGGCTTTTTTGTCTTGCCACAGTACCTGGATAAAGATAAGCTGTATTATTAGAGTGGATGAGTGGGTGAGTGAATGAGTTTGCAGTCATATCAAAGAGGTTCATGAAGAAGGAGCAAACCATCCCCTGGCCATGAAACCCAGTGGATTTGGTCTGTATTTCACCACACCAAGCTCATAGCTGCATTGCTGCTATTTCAATGTCTTTCTTTAGAGGAAGGAGGGTGGGAAAAGAGAAATTTACTCTCCATCTACAGCTGTTACTCTTCTGTCTACACCAGTGGTATTAGCGTATCTGAAAAATCTTAGTCACCCAAAAAATGTTACACAGATTTAAACAAAAAATATGAGGCCCAGGGGTGAGATGAGCCATTTATGAACACACTGACTAACCTTTATCAGTTTTCTTCTTGTTAGTACCTTCATAGGTGAAAATGCAGGAACTGCTGTCAAGGAGAAGCTGAATGGTCCACCCATTACCATATCACTGATTCTTCCATTCCACAAGACTGTAGAGGAAGATGATGAAAAACCAAGTAGTAAACAAATAGAAGATTTGCCTGCTCATAGAAAGGAAAACTACTTCTTATCTTTTTGTTAGTAAATTGAGTTCTCTAGAGACACAGAAGATTAAAACCTTACATGAGATGGGACAGACAAAAATATTAAATTGATATTTTATTAATATATAGAAACATCTAATCCTTATTATAGCTTCACTAAGTTCTTGGTTTCAATAGTTTTTGCATCAGGTTAACTGTACTTTCAATAAAACTGACTTCCTTTTATCAGATTTCAAATTTGTTGCCTTTAAGTTAACATCTTGTTCTTCTGTCAAGTTAACATCTTGTTCTTCTGTATTATGACTTATAAAAAAGGGTCATTTTACCTTCTCCATGGTGGACATGAGGAGCAGGGAATATGAATCTGTCACATCCCTCTTATCCATGCTCTCTCTCAATCCAGCATTGCTAATTGTTCCAGCTTGTTTACCTGCAAAAGCTATTCCAGTCTTTCGAGATACCAGATTCTCTTTCATCTGTCATGATGCTTTAACTGTGGTGATCAGAGCTGTCAGGAACTGAGGGAGGATATACCACTTGAGTCTCACAATTTAATGCTTTAGGGGCATCTAGCCTGTCTCAGGCATCTCAGCTGTCTTGGGAATGACCGACTTCACCTAAAGAAGATGGCAGAAATTTTGCTTCATTGATGTGCCCATGGCTGGGTTCCCCTAGCAAAGACAAAAAGTAAAAATGAATGGTGCTGTCTTGTCTAAAGACTTCAGAGAGAGAAGGGACTGATTGTTCTTTAGCCTTCCATTTTTCTTCTCAACAAACTGTTAGGAAAGAGTAGGAGCTGCTAGAGACATAGCAAGAATAACAAAAATCCTTGCAGTGCAAGATGTGTGGAGGCTCGGAGAGTCGTGGTACCATCTGTGCCTGTCTATTTACAGCCAGAACAACTAACGCCCAACTAATGGTGAAGAGAAGCAGAGCATCATGTCATGGAGACAGCTCTCTAATCTTACATAAAAGCAGCTCTCTGAAAAACCTGAATTGTTCAGATGGAGAGAGGAACGGTCACAATTTACACTTAGGAGGATTTATTTATGGAATGGTAGAAACACCTTTTTGTTTCAGCCACATCCTTTAAGCAATCTTCATCTGAGACTTCCAGTCAAGTTTGGTCAGTGCTTTTTCATCAATACAAAGTTTAGTACACACAAAACACGTCATTACAGATAGATCCATGGTTACAGCAAAGGATCGGTAATGAGGGGAAAAGCAAGTAAGCTGTGAAAGCAGTGTGCTTGTTTTGATTTCAGAAAAAGATTTTTATATTTGCAACAGCTGCTGGATGCAAAGAATAGGTATTTACTCAAAGGGAATGAATGAGCTTTTGCTTTCATACTTTTCAATGAAAATATGTTTTGAAAACATACATAAGACTGAAATTTTAAAAAATCGTATTAGAAAGGAAAACATAGAGTTAAATCCCCTGTATTTATGTCAGTGGAGTTGCTCTCACGGATAATTTTAGGCTCTCAATCAATTCGACTCCAGCAAGGATGTGAGACTGGACGGGAAGCAATTGTTTTTGGGTGAAATGGTTGCAGGCAATTATCTACCGAGGGAACAGAGCTGGGTGCACAGTAAAGGGGCAGGGACATGGTATATTCTGAAGCAAGAGACACAGCCAGGGAATGGAGAATGTGAGGACCAGAGAAAGTCCCAGATGAAGGAAATAATAGGTAGAAAGGAAGGAAAAAGCATTCAGACTGAGTTCCTGTACAAAGGATGAAAAGTTATATGTTTATGGTTAAAAAAAGTCTGTAGAATAACAAATTCAGTTTTATTAAAATCTGTTATATCTAAAGAAGTCTAGATAAATCAAGACTTTTTCTTGATTCCTAAAATATATATGGATTTAAGAACTCAGCTTCCATCATTTAAAGTTTTAGATACTAATGATAAAAAAAATCTACCTGATTAACATCTGAAGCCTTGAATGCCACCAGAAAGTATGCTAAATTTGATTGCTGTTCTGTCTTCATTAGTTTTAGTGGAGCAGGGATTTAGTCTTTCTCCCTTTATGTATATTTTATTTATTTACTTTTTTCAGAACAGATATGTAGACCTCTAAAAAGTCACAAAACCATAATAAGAAATTAATAAAACCCACAACACAAGAAGAATAAATGATCACAATTAAGACTAGGGACACCTGATAGTGACACCCCAGTGGATAGAGGGAGTATCAAAAGTTCTGGAAGAAAATATGAACTTTTAAGTGTTATGTTTGCTCAGAGAGACGGGCTCCTGCAAGCAGCTGGTCATTTTCCCTTCTGATTGTCAAATTTCAAGTGATGAAGGAAAAAACAACTCAATTCACTGATAAATTGTGATGCTTTAGAAATGTTCTGTGACCATACAAATTTCTGCCTTGAAACATGTCTGGAGACTTCCACCAGCCTCTCAGTACTCTAATATGTGCAGCTCAAACCTTCTAATTAACAAAAGTGCCTCTGAAGATTGTTCCACCAAATAGATGCAAATTACTCCTTTAATTTCTTTCTTCATTAGATTCCTTGTTTCCTTTGATGCTGCAACGCCTTTTTCTCCCCATGACAACACACCGGAGATGGCTGATAACACCTTGAAAGTAATTGCTAACATTTGAAATTTTGCTTTTAGTCTTGTAAGAACTTCTCTTTACCACGTCTGGGGATTCTTCCTATTCCTTCTTCAACTTTCTGCAATCCTCAAAGAATTGACTTCCCTTTTCTCTGGAACTGCAGGACTCTTTGCTCTTGTTCTCTGATTTTCTTCACCCCTGCTTTCTTTTTTCTTCTGCCCCAAGGTTTTTTTAACAAAATATGCAAATAGCTATCAGTCCAAATTATGCTGTTTTTACATGCCTGCACTGAATGAGAAAATGTCTCTTTTGTTGGGAAAGGAATGGAAATAGAATTAAATACCCCATCTCCTAGCAAAAATTAAGTTTCTTTATGTGTATGATAAGAACTTACACATCTCAAAATGTAGTTATGGCTATTGCACATTTTCATCACTATAATAAATTTTTTTAGGTAATGATATATGTCCTATAGTTATCTGGTAGAAACAATATTTTCATCTCACAATATTTTACAGAAGCAAAGCTCCTAATAATAGACAAATAAAGACACTTGAAATAATTGGAGGGATGCATGTCCTTGGCTATTCATTGTCTGTGTTTTACGTATTTAGGTTCTTGGCAGTAATACCTTTGGAATCCAGCAGATTTTCCTGCTTTCATCATTTCTTGGTTGTTTCTCCTTTTGCAAGCCAAAGATAAAGATTGTAAGCACAGGAAAAAAAAATTCACTTTTCATTTGTCAAAGTTAAAAATCGAGCTTATTCCATAAAGCAAACACAGGATTTACCATTGCAGCACAGCTACCCAGATCCCACATGGGAGTGTGATCAGAGGAACTGAATGTCCTACGTGGGCTACAGCAAAGGAATTTTTCAGATGCAGACATTCAAATTGTAGTATAATTTGTCTATGGAAGAGGTTATGAACACATTCCTTTGTTTAACAGACCAGCATATATCAAGGATAGGCTATAAATTAAGTAACACTGACTTAGGCTTCAGTGTACTGCCAAAAATAAGTATACCATGTACTCTTAGAATGGAGTATGAAAGGAAAAGCGGGACCTAATCTGATGGTACAACGAGTTATTACTGAATCCATCCAACTTAGCAATTGAATCATTCAGTAATCAGTAATACCGAAAGTGTTTATGCATACTACAGAAGAGGTGAACTTGGGAAGAGATGTCTTATTACAAGAAGCAAGATAAAAAGCAGTATGTGGAATGAAAAGAAATCATCACTAAATGGTAAGAGAGATCCATTTGATGTTCAGCAAATCCCCTTAAATATTGGCAAACATTTCTGGGTCATGCCAGTTTTCTGGAGTATAGTTATGAACATGTAATAAGGTATGACTGCAAATCTCTTGCCTTTGGAGAATTTTAGGAGACTGGTTACCCTACAGCATTGAAATCACAAATGAAGGTTTTTCAACTCACTGAGCAGCCAAAGGAAATGGGTATGTTAAAAATAAAAACACAATCCTCTTTCCTTCTTCAGATATCCCGTAAGAACCACATTGGGGTGTAGGGTGACTCATTCAGGGAAGTCTTTGTTTTGGGTTAAAGAAACAGAATAAGCTCCTTAACCTTCTGCAAAGTTGTGGTGGACTGGCTTCAAAGAGCTCTTCTTTAAAGAAAGGGACATTGTTTTTCACTGGCTGTGGCAGAAAAAGCCCTTTTAGTAGATAACAGAAGTGAGTCCACTCCCTGCAAACTGTGAACCATTTTTCTTCTGAAGGAGAAATGATCAGATCATAAAATGTACATACCTTAATATGTACATATGTACACACAGAAATTCACTTTGCAAACAGCTGTACCATTCCAGCTGCCTGTCACTCCATTTGCATTGGTTGCCACTGCTTCAGCTCTGCTAGAGGAAGGGAATGCTTGTGAATGCTCCCTCATCTGCTTCAGAAAAAAAATTCTGGTGGGGTCAACTTGCTTTTAAGGATGAATATGAACCAACAGCCACAGGCAGATTAAAGAGAGCTGACAAAGCAGAGCAGGGGACAGGCAAACTGGTATTTCCAAGTGCTGGGCAGCTCTGAGTCTCCAGACAGCCATGAGCAGCACCGAGGCTGTTCTCAGGCAGCACTGCTGGAACCAAGAAATCTGAACAACTGCTCAGAGCCGTAGGCAGATGTGGGGACAGGATGAAGACTGGGAGCTCACTGTACAGCTGACAGCACCCTGATACCCAAAAGTAATGACCCTGTTTGGAAAACATCCCTCAGCCAAACCTGGAGCATTTGTAATGATGTACTAAAGAAGCTGTTGAACTATGAAGACAGCCAGAGAACTTGCATGAACATCACCACTACTGAATAAAAAAGGACAATAATTAATATGATACTCAACTCAGAAAAAGAATGTAATACAATTTTTGATATGGATTTTTTTTTCAAAAATAAGATCTACCTACAGTGAAGAGGCAGGTTTTCATTGATTTCCTCATCCTTACATATTTTCTCTTGAACTAAAATCAATGTTATTTTAGATTTGACTCCTCTGGTTTCTGTTTACATTTTGAAAAATCCACTGTTGAGTTACAACAAGTATTACCATCTAGTTTTCTGATTTACTTAACTATAAATAGAGAGACTTCCTTTCCAGGTCCTGTGCAGTTACTGTAACTGCTCAAGGTTGAATGTTTGGTTTGTAATGGAAACTCTACAGGGTGATATAAATATACAACAGGATAATCAGATATAAATATACCACAGGAGAATCACTATGTAGGAAAATCTAGATAAGTCCATCAAGAAATGCACAAATATAGGCATTAGATTACATAAGTCTAAATAAAGAATTAGATTATCTCTTTGTGTCTGGTTCTGATGGGATATAAACAGGTGTGTCCAGCAGTAGACAGAAATTTGTTTCCTCCTCTGAAGAAAGGGAGTAAAGTTTAGGAAAGGGTCTAAATATGTCAGTGAATGGAAATGAGAGCCTGAATTCATTAGGAGGTTAGAAATCAATATTAGTTCAGTAAAGACTGTGTTAGGTTTCACAAACTCTTCCCATATTCCAAGACCAAAAATACTTCACAAAGCCACTTCATTCTTGAGATTCCTACAGGCATTTTTATGTCTTTGATTCCATCCCCTTATGAGCTTTACTTGAAGTTTCAGCTCCACAAGTGCCCAAGTCTAAATAATGGAAGTGAATTGATCAGAAATGATACCTGCTGTTTACTCTCACCATTTGCCTTTCACATACTTTAGAGTGACACACAAAAAAATCTGGTTGGTAAAACTGGCACAAGCCTTCCTTAAAAGATTTTCTTCCCTTGAAAGGTTTTGTATAAAAATTCTGCTAGCCCCAACTGATGCTAGACTCCAATTAGTAGAAAGGTTCCCTGCTGTCTGTAAATCTGGAGCTAAAAGTGAGGTGAGTGGAGCTAGACTTTAGATGAGTTTCCTAACAAAACAGATTTCTATTTAGCTCATCTGTAAGAATAATTTTCAAGCACCAGATCTGTGATGAGGCCACAATTTTCACTTTACAACAGATTATTTCTATCTCATTTTTTTGCTCCAGAATTATCAGTCCTCATGCAATGTGTTCCCCCTTTGCTGAAGGCTCAGGCATCTCCACAGCTGCACAGCCTTTCCCTACCTTGGTGATCCCCTGTACTGCATATCCAGGTTGGCTTCATTGGAGCTTGGCACAGCAGCTGCTCTGGCATTGTGGGCTGAGAGAAATGCAGCAGCATTGCTCCATGTGCACAGGGTGCTTGTTGGTGGGGCTTCATGCTCCTAGGAGCCTTGCTAAAACATGTCCCAGCTGCAGTGCTGTGACTCTTGTCATCTCATGGACCAACACATCCGCTGCGGGAGACCTCATGTCTCTCTGTGCATGCAATCCATTACTGCAGTGCCCTTCCCAGTGACTCACTGTACTTGTTTCTCCAGCAGGAACAAAGCTTCAAGCAGGCAGAAAACTAAAGCCACTGAGGTCTCAAATCAGTCAGCTCAAAATATTCTGTCATTTCTGGGAGAAATGTGCTGTTTGTACTAACCCTCAAGCTCAATAATATAACAAAATAAATTAGCTCACGGTGAGCACTATTTTGAAGTGACTAGTTCATTACCTCCTTGTCTAGGGGAGAGGATTGACAAAAGGAAGAAAGATCCAGATATTTTCTGGATTCTTCCTTGAGATAAGTCACAATTTTAATTAAAAATGGTGCCTGGGAAGATGGCTGAAGTGCAAAGCCTCTGTTGGTGCCCAGAAAGGAAAACCTCTGTCTCCTCAGAGGATAGCTGTGCACATGTTGACTATGTGCTGCTTTCTCTGTCTTGATTTGGAATGGTGAAATGGAGTTATATTTATTTTTTAGTTTTAGAAGAAATTCAGGACTGTGCCTCCCATTCAGGAAAAAAAAAGCACTGCTGGAAAACCAAGGAGCACCTGCTGTCTGTCAGCCATGGCAAGCGTTCCAGGTGCTGGCAGAAGTGGTGCTGGTCCTCAAGCAGCCCTTGCATCACCAGGTGGCTGTTGCCAAGGCTGCAAGGCATTCCTCCTCTTCCCCACATGTACATCCAGCTCCACCTACATGGCCTTCCCCTCCTCCACAGTGCTATTTGAAGCTGGAGTCAAGCCTCGTGTCCATGTGCATTCTAAACTGTCCCTTCAAGAGACGCTGTCAAGGAAAACACCAGGCTTGGGGATGAATGAGCTGGTTTTGGAGGTGGCACCTGTGCTGGAAGGAGCACCCAATGATTTCATTCTAGTGTAACTTTCTCTTGAAGTCATGTGAAATACGTGCATTTTGTTAATTTTTGTCTGTCTGGGGATCATTTTCTTCATCTAGAATAGAGATGATATTTCTGGGACGTACAAGCATCTGCCTGGGTATGGCAAATGGGCAGCACCATGAGTGCTGCTTTGATAGAGACAACAGCAAACTTTTACCCAAAAGACCCTGAAGAAATTAAATAAATATATGTGAAGCAACAGCTGCTTTCTTTCTTTCTTGAGTGCCAAATGCTGTTCCAATTCTTCAGTTCCTCAAAATGTTTCCAGAGATTTCTGTCCAGAGCTGCTTTGCTGCTTCTTCATAGTTCATGCAAACCATCACAAGTCTTCTCTGCTGGGGAAGGATTGCTGATAACATTCCAGGGCATTCAAGATGCCTAAATTGATTCCTTCTGCTTATATAAAGTTTGCTCCTTTTGGGCAGTTGTGATTATATTTGTGATAAGTGCTTATTGCATGGGTTCTTCCTTTGCCTGGGAATTAATGTGTTAGAGGCCACAGATGTGCAACACATGCCTGCAAGTCTCTTCAGGTCATGAGGATGTAGTTGCATTATCAAGCCCTCCCATCCCTTCAGGCTTATTGGTTCCACATCCAGCAGAACATTGCAAACTTGATTATGAAGCAAGAATGGCCTAATAAGAGAGTTTAGAAAACAGAAACTAAAATGTTGACCTCATTTCTCATGAGGTGTCATAAAAGAGTGCAGCACTGGATTATATTCACTTGCTTGGCCTGACAGATAAACTATAGGTATTTAACCTGCTGGATCTTCACATGCTCAGGAGTTCCATTCATATTCATCTCACTGTACTAAACATGCAAAGAGGGCACAAACTGTGTGACCTAGAGCCCAAATCCAGAAGATGTGGGTGCTGTAGACTGCTCCCCACTGTGACTGATGCTTGTGTGTACAGATGAGAGCTCCAGAAAAGACTTTTTTCTGAAAGCCATGTCAGCAGGTGGATGACAAGTGAATGACAGATACCTCTGGAGAAGCAACAGTGATATTAGGACTGGGAAATTGCTAACACAAGCGTTGGTGTTATACACCATATCCAAATCATCAACAGGTCTGCTGCGCTGGGATGATATACAAAAACTGACTTGGCCTTTTTTACACATACTGGCACAGGCTACTGCTTAATTGGGTCATTATTTGCAGTTTAGTGAGGATGCATTCAGTCACTCAGGTGCCAGTATGTTACCTAGCATTTTAAAGTTTAAATAGTTGCAAAGTCACAGGGTCTTGACAGCAAATACCAAAAAGGCCACAAATTATATAGGGGAAGCATGGGGGGAAATCTCAGTTCAGTAAAATGTGAGCTTCCAGGAACAGAATTTCTCTTGTAACTTATTCAGTACAGTATTTCCACTTCAGTTTTTGCTTTTTTACACTACTTAAGACAAAGAAATGGCATGAACTCATCTTTGGGGTATCAGGTTATCCACAGAAAGATTTAAGCTATCAGAGTCTTTTCTACACCGTCAGGCACAGCTATTCCTGTGATATATTGTCCTTCTCTGTAAGTCAATAATAAACAAATGCATCATATTCTTTACTCTCTTTTCAAAATACAGCCATAATTGATGCTATTTCCTTGAGGGAAAAAAGAGTGTAAATAAAAAGAAGTAGCCAAAATTCTTGAATTTGGTTCAAGAATTTAAAGAATTCAAATTGACGAATTTGGTAAATTGGTAAAGCTGCAAGTCTTAAAGCCTTTTAGTGTCTTGGATCACTCTTAATAAATCCTACACTGGACCAAATTAGAACTAGGAAAACTGATACAAAACGTGGCAAAATTTGGGTTCAGATCTCACAGACACTTCATTTAGCCTCCAGACTTCAAGTCTGATAGGGCTGAAGTGTTGCAGAGCAAAACATAAAAGCTCAGTTCATAACAAGCCCTTTGTTTCACAGAGTTTTAATTTGCTGTGGGACACAGACCCAGTGTTTTGATGCTGCAAAAGGGTGTGAATAGTTTGCAAAAATTCAAGACTGGAGGGTCAAATTCTTTGGGATGTCCTCCAATTCATGCCAGACCACCTTTGAAGTGGTAAAGCTACAGCATATCAGAAATAGACCAGTTAGATTGAATTGTAGTTTGAATGGAATTTTGGGCAGGAAAGTCAAGGAGCAGAGAGAAGAGAGTTCTTACTTCATGGGAACATATTCCTCCATTTCTCCATAATTTCTGCCTGCAAAGAAAGTTTGGTCAGACACCTGCTACTTTGCTGAGTATTACAGGCATTAAAGGCTCCTCTACACCTTCCCATCCATTTCTCACTTTTGAACAAAGCTTCACATCAAAGCATGCATTAAAATTGGAATAAGGGCCACACAAAAGTCTTCAAATTCTACATCTGATGCAGTGCCATCATCTTTAGTCTGTTAAACGTGGGTTCCAAAGGTGCACTGAAGAGTGCTACTTCTAGCTCTCTCAGACCACATCAGTGCTTGCTCTTCACCCTCTGCATTGTTGAGGTAAGAGCAGGTAAGAAAAAGCTGTTTTGGTTTGTCCATAGGATAATTACGTGACCTTTAGGTGAAGTATGCAGAAAACACCAATTTTATTTAATGATTTGTAAAGTGGTTAGTTCCAGAAGAAATGGGACAGGTTAGATCATGTTTGTAGATGACCTGGGAAACATTTTGCTGCCTCCACTGGGATAACAGCTCAGCTGCTGGTTGCATAATTCATTTTTATCCTGCCCAGCTGCATACAAAGGTTAAAAAAAGATATAATTAGTCTCCTTCTCTGTTCCCACCTCTGGCCCACACAAACCCTGTCTCTTATTCAAACCTGTCATTGTTGGCAGTATAATCCAGGTCTCCTGAAAAGAGGCAGCAATGAAAAAAATTATGGTAATTTAATTCAGAATGATCCTTCCTTTGTAGTTTTCACATTACTTTTGCAGATACATCTATTAATAACCTGTAGGAATCAGCTTCTATTTACGTAGCACTTTTCTTCCCAAAGGGCCTCTGAGTGCTTTGGTAACCTTAGGGATCATTTCATTCTTTCCTGACAAATGAGGCTCGGTTTCACCTTTATAGCAAACTTCAGGCAAAGGATAGAGAGAGAGGAATACTGAGCCTGCCCCTTCACACTCTGCAGAGCCTCCAGCTGCCAAAGTAGGGTGCAAGTGTCCAGCAGAAGGTCTCCTGCCCCACAAAGGTATGAATTGTTGCTGCAGTGCCTGAGGCTCACTTTGTCTTTCACTCCCCTCTGGCTGCACAGAAGGAGCTCCAGCACCCAAGGAGACTCACACTGCTCCTGTGTGGTGATACATCTAGCTCCCACTCCATCAGCACTGAGCTCATCCTGAGCAATGGCTATGGTATCAAATGAATTATTTATTAAATTTAATCAAAAAAGCACAGGAACCCTCTGGGAATTGTTGGGGAGAGAAATCCCGCATGACTGTTGCTGCTGTTTCTCTGTGGAGGTTTTTTGGGCTACAGAAGCACCCACAGACATCCCCAAAACTAGCTGTCCTTGTGCTAGGTGCTGTAGTGACATCCACTGAGTTGTAGCTCAGTTAAAGGACAGTTAAAGGACAAGAGGCAATATGCACATGCTGAAATAAAGGAAGTTCCATCTAAGTGTAGATGATAAAAGACTGGCACAGGTTGTCCAGAGAGGCTGTGGAATCTCCATCCTCAGAGGCATTAAAGACCTGACCAGACATGGCCCTGAACAATCTGCTCTAGATGACCCAGATTAGAGCAGAGGGTCAGACTAAGTGGTCCAGTGGTCCCTTCTAATTTGCTTCTTCTGTTCTTAGCTGTTCTTGCTCGTATAGAGCAAAATGCAGGACATATTCCCAGATGTTTGCCATCACAGGTTGAAGATGGAGGAAGACGTGGCAGAATGAAGCATCCTGCTCTGCCCAGTTACCAGACAGGTTGCTCAAAGGATTAGGATTCACTCCAGGATCTTTTCTGACCTCTCCAGGGTCTTTCACTAGACCCCACTGGGGACAGAATACAGAAGGTCAGGAACTGCCTTCCATTCAGAGCTCAGTTGTTACAATGAACTTCAAAATTACTCAGTGCATTGCTCAGTTTCAGTCTGACTTTTATAGAAAACTCATGGGAAAATGAAAATAAGCTTTCATATGAACATAATATTATCTGTAAACAATACAGATATAAGTGTATGTGTATTTATGGGGTCCTCCTGCCTCAGGTATAGGCATTCAACTCTTGGAATAGTTTCATGGGCCACCTATGTATAAGAGCACTGCCAAAGTTATCATCCATATATTTTTCTAGTACCTCTTGTAAGTCCTTCGAAGAGAGCTGAATGGATCCAGGTGCAGTCATACTACAGGTATGGCATTTATATAAAAAGTGATTAGCTTCAGTGGTGAGCCTCTGGAGATCTTTATTTAGTGCTGACAGTCCCTGTGGGACACAGGAGTAAATACTTTTTGTGAAACAAATACTTTTTGAAGGGATTTGACTTCAAAAGCAGTTTCTAGTAGCTGAAAAACGTGACCCAAAAAATTACTTCTGAAATCACAGAGAACACCATTATTTCAGCAGGTGCCTGGCCATATTGCAAATGAATTTATGGTCTCAGACCTCTCCAGTCTCCTGTCTTAATCAGAAATCTGTCAAAACAAACAGGATGATGTTGATGTAAACCTTGTAATCTGGCCTTTGGAATAAATTGTTTAGCATTCCTATCCATACCTTTTTGTAGCCTTGGCACACTGGACACAGTATATTATGAGGACTAGAAGAATCTGACCATCTGTGAGTGACCAGATGTAAAATCTCTACAAGGATTTTTCTAACAAAGCTGATAATCAGGGCAGTGTTAGGTGTGTAAATGAGCCAAAGGCATGACCCCTAAAGTTGGTACAAAATATGTCTTTGTTGAAATCAAACCATTTAATGACAACTTGCAACTTTCTAGTTCAGTTCTCAGTGATGTAGCCAACCCTCTCACCTTTTTAGTTCTGTTGGAATGTTGTAGAAATGCTTAGTTTAATAAAAAGCTTTTGGTGTTATTGCTTGATCGTTGGCTTTTGTATGTATTATCTTCTGTATTTTGTATTAAATAATTAGATAATATATAAACATGATATTGCATATGTGGGATATTTGAGACATTAATTTGATGAAAAGTCCATGCAAAATTAATCAAGATAGTACAGCTGGCACAAAGCAGTTTCTGTAATTGACATGAAAGTAGTAAGCCAGCTCCTTAAAATCCTTATTTCCATAGCTTGGAAACAAATTTATTTTTAATTTTAATTTCCTGAGGAATTTAATTTTTCAGTTCTACCTCAGAATGATTTTATAGTCATTTATTTAAGGTCAGAATGGCCTGTGGAAGAGGCCTCACCCTAAACCAGTTCTAATAATAGTAAACAAGCATTTTCACAAAAGAAGTTCTACTGCCTTGAAACTGTTTGGGGTTTTTTTGTTTTTTCTTGCCTTGAAGATGCCTTTTCCAAACATATCTCAAGCTCCTCTTTTCAAGAGTGACACAAAAAAACCCCTCAGTTCTTGTGTCAATTTTCTTCCAAGGACTGCCAAAAGACCACCTGTGTCAGTCATGCCTCAGATTCAAATTATATGGACAGTTTTGCTTAAATGATATAATTTTCTTTTACCACTGGGGAAATCCTTATACCATATCATGTCAATATTTTATGCTTAAAGACACTATTTTCAATAAGGAAGCAACGCTACAAAATTAACCATATAATTTTCACTTATCAGTAGAGCCTCAGTGAGTCCTGTTCATTAAATTCATCTTTGTTCCTTATGTGTGTGTTCAAAGGTATAAAATTATGGGACAAAAATAGCATCAGCATTTGTAAAATCTCTAGAGAAAACCAGCTACTGGCGTACATGACAACAGGGAGAACAGCTGGAGAGTCTGATACCCACTTCCTCTGACCACATAAAACCCAATTTCTGCCAAAGTAACACTAATGCTGCATACTTTTTCCTAATTTTGTTCATATAACATGATTTTCTCTGCAACGCACAACTTTTTTTTGTTAAAATATGGGGCTGAGTTCTCTGTTTCCCCTTATGCAATTACCAGTTTAACAAGCAACTACCTTTGCTTAACATTCCTGCAGCTTCCTTCTGTTCACTACCGACACAGCAAATCTGTCTTCCAATTTGTAGGCTAGAAACAGGGAGAATAGAAGTGAGATAAAAATGCCCCTAAACTGAGACTGTACTCCTCATCTCCTAGGACCAGCCACCCAGTAGGCCCATTTAAGCAGAGCTGCTGGCAGAAAGTGAAAATGAACTAAAACAGGTCACTTTGCCCAGTGAGAGATATTGGAGTCCCAATTAGGCTGTCTCAGAACTGGTAGATACAAGTCATAGAAGAGAAGGACTGGGAATATTGGTTCAGATACTGCAGGCAGAAAACCTGTGCTGCCTGGGGAAACTTCTGCAGCCTTGTGAGTCAGGGTCCAGCCTTCTGGATCTGACATCAGTGTATCAGAAAACAAAATCCCTACAGAGATGATAATGCAGCAAAGAAAACAGAAAGTCCAAGAATTATAATGGGGTTTAAAAAAAAGTTATATTGTTACATTGTACATATTATATACTGCACTGCACATAAAGGCTCTGACATCCATGCAGAGATACTTCAGAAGTCATGATCAGTGGATTAACATCTATCACTTTGTAGCACAGAGAAGCCATCTGTTTTACTATAGGCAGGAATATGTGTACTGGCAGACATCAGTGTCAGGAGATAGGCATCAAAATCCAACGCAAAAGCATGAACAGCCGTTAACAGAAAGGAAATGGAGGAACTTCTAAACCAGGATAGTCAGGTAATCCTGAATCAAATTTCTGAGCAAACTGTTTCCCTGTGGAATAGAGTACTTTCTCTTCTGGCATTGCCCTTGTACATATGCAGTAAAGCTGGGAAAACAGATTTTGATCTAACCCGCTGCTTGCAGATACTATTGATCTGGCATGAAAAAGCAAACGTAGCCAGTGAGTACTTTATGTAAGGGATGAAAGCTAATTCAACATTTAAATATGCAGACAACACAATGGAAATAATATTCTCATAAGGCATTAGGCTATGTAAAGTATTATAAACTCTCTCTCAGATTATCCACTTTATTCTAGAGGTCCAGTGGTGTCAGCATCCCTGACCATCACGGCACATGCAAATCCCATGGAGACTAATTAAATTTTCCTGTCTTGCAATAAGAATACAGAGGATTATTTTTAAATCCTATTTTTATGTCTATGATTTTATCCAACTACAATGGATGTAACCAAAAGCACAAATATTAATATGTTACCTTTTCATAACTGCGAGTTTGGGATTTGTATAACAGAGCCTGGAAACCAGGGGGCCATAGCAGTTCCACCAGCACAGTTTGCTGACTACAGCAGGATTAGGGCACAGTATATGGGTATAGCTGAGAAGAGAAACAAAGCCTTCATTCATAGCTAGAGCTCAAGAAGAGGAGCCTGAATACAGTTACAACAGATTATTACCACTTACCAGCCTTCATGAGAAGATAAAAACCCAATTGTCAGCTCTAGTGCTTTTTCTACAGAAACACAGTAAAAAGAGCCAAGGGCAATTGAAATTATGTGGGTGATGGACTTGTGTAAACTAGAAACAGTAGCATTTGACATGATGGTTTAAGCAAGAAATCTCACAAACTAATTTAAGATAAAAATCTTTGGGCTGAGATGCATCCCTCTTTAATTTACAGAATCAAGCCAAGATATCATAAATATCCAGGCACATCTAAACCTGGTCAGTTCAGCAAAGAACCAGGCACAAAATATCAGAGGCTATATTTCCTACTTGTCTTGTGATTATTAGTTCGTGGAAAGCACAGATAATGCTGAGTGAATATGAAACTCTTAGAGTACAAGCAGTTTGTACTGCATGTATTTTCTAAGCATCTCCTTCTGCTTCAGAACATTGGGAACATTTGCATGAAAATAGAAAATCTTTTTCTCTGAAGAGCTGGTGTTCCTCTGCTGCTTGTTCAATGCATCAGGCTTACAGGAATTTGTTCTTACTTGCTTACCCCTGCACTAGAGGTGAGTCTAATGCCATACAGAACAGCATTTGTGAGTGCAGGGTCCTGCTGAAAGCAATCAGCCACCTTGTTCATATGCTGGCTTTGTTAAACTAGGACAGGAGTTCTTTAAAAGTTAGGAATTAAAGCTCTGACTCTCTTGACTTCCATGAAGCTATTTCAGCTTAGCAAAGGTGTAAGTCTTGAGGTTTGAACCACTAGTTATGGCTCATACTGATTGTGGCCATTGCTGGGAAAATAAAGCAAATTTCCTGGAAATTAAGAATATTTTATTTCTTTTTAAATCTGGTTCTTATCTAACTCAGAAACAGCTGACAGTTTTTTGAGTATGACATTAGAAACTGTCTGCTGTTTTGCAAATAATAATGATGCTGGACTGATGAGTGGAATGGGCAATATTAGCACCTTGTCTTTGGCAGCTCAGGATTGCTCCCCAGCTGAAGGAATGGGTGGGGATCAGGCTAGCTGTATATGCTTGGATGACTCAGCCCCACTCACTGGCACTGACACTTCCACAAAGAGTTAATGCTGTTCTGCTGACTCACTGAGGCAGATGAATCTCTTCTCCTGTTTGATGTACAGCAAAAGTGTCTCACTGGAGAAGGGACAGCCAGCAAGGCACATAACAGGGCACACATATAACTGCTCTGCTGACCACCAAGTGGTACCTGTGTGCTGCTTCAGAATTCCAGTCTGTTTCTGTATGCCAACAGCTTACAGCAGCTCTGAGAGACCCAGTCTAAGGTGTTGATACACAGTCTGGAGGCAAAGAGGAGTTTAGCTTTTACTGCTAATTTTACTGATGATGTTGATGCTAGTGTACTTCAAATGTCACTGATTTGTTTCATGCAGCATCTCCAAAGTATCACAATTCATCTCAGCTTGCTCTGCTGAAAGTCCTAGCCAAGGCTTGTACATCTCCCCTTTTGTAATCTCCTCTCTGGCTACACCATCTGGAGCTGTTCATTCATATGGGCACATCACTTTTTTTCCACAGTTCTCTTGTCATTTCTCCTCTTTTCCTGCTCCAAATGCAAACTCCTTGTTCTCACTTTCAAAGCCTTTCACAATTTAATCATGCCTCATACCAGTTCTGATTTGTTATCCTTCCACCCACCCTCACTTTGTTGATTGTAGCCTCCACTTTTCCTTCTTTATTCTACACTTTCTTTTATGGCTGGGGACAAAAACCTGCAGGGAAACCAGTTAAGTCCATGCTGTAGACTCCCTTACAATGTGTGTCCTGTACCATAGAGCACTGAAGAACCAGCTAGTAACAGAAAGACTGAGGATGGTCAGGGCTGCTGCAGGGTTGGCTAAGGAGCTGCATACAGGATCTCCTGAACCCAGATTCTCTTATTCGCACTTACTTTTGGGAAAAGTTCCTTAGGATATAGACTGCCATTGACAGAGTCATGCATTTGTGTGTCTTCTGTAGGACAAAACAAGTTTCAAATGGCCAGTGAACTAGCTTGTCTTCCTCTCCTCTGGAGCAGGATTGCTTCACAGTCCAAGTGTCTTCACAGGGAAGCAAGGTTCTATATTTCACAGCTGCACTTCAGAGCCACTGAGCTACTGAGGCGACACTGGATGTAAGCACCAAACCCACATGTGCTTCGTGCAGACTAATACCAGACTTTTTCACCTGTCTCATTTTCTCTACAGAGATAAATAACAGTAAAGACAAGCCCTAGAGCCATGTTCAGAACAGGCTGGGAAATAAAGTATTTGTAGAATTAAATGCTTCCCAGGGAGCTATTTTTCAATGTATTATTGTAGTAAATGTTTAGATTTTCCAAAGGCAAACTCATAAAATAGTCATTAAGCAATGCTATTTTATGTACAAATATTTTGCAGAACAATTTAATATGTAATCACACCAAATGTTTTTCCATTCCTGCTACCTCCACAGCACTGGCATTAAACAACTACTGCTTTACTGGATCTCTTTTCCTTCAAGAATGGCTATGACACCTCAGGGCTTGCTCAGAATCCCAGGGATCATTTAGATATTCAGAACATCTGTGCTTCAAGAACGCATGAAGTCTGACACCCGATCAAACCCACACTACAATGGCCTTTAGCAACTGGTAGTAACTAAGCCTGAGTCCTGCAATGTGTATCTGGTGGGATCAAAGTTCTTACATTGCCCTTTAGTCCTATACAAGTTTTTTTTAAAATGACCCAGATTGCTGCTCTCTCTACCTGCACCATTTAATATGGATTCTTTTTTTTATTCTTTTCAACATATCAGATCCTAAATTTGCCAGTTTCAGCCAAGCTCCAACACTGGATAGGTTGGCTGGTGAGATAAATATGAGGCAAATAGGTTATAAATATAGTCTGGCTCCTGGCCAATAAAATATAAAATAAGCAAGCGTGGTAGTTACAAGAAAAAATAAATATAGTCCAGGGCTTAATCTTGCCTTAGCTCTAGAAGTTCAATTGGGAGGAAGTCCCACATAAGTGAGGGTTTTGATCAACCTGCAAATAGGAACCTAGGCAAGAACATGAATCCAGTCTTCTGGAACACTGCTGTGACAGTGTTCACAGGGGTCTTAGGATGAGGTAAGAGATGAAGGATCTGACTCCATGTTTCAGAAGGCTTGATTTATTATTTTATGATATATATTACATTAAAACTATACTAAAAGAATAGAAGAAAAGGTTTCATCAGAAGGCTAGCTAAGAATAGAAAGGAATGAATAACAAAAGCTTGTGTCTCGGACAGAGAGTCCAAGCCAGCTGACTGTAATTGGCCATTAATAAGAAACAATTCTATGAGACCAATCACAGACCCACCTGTTGCATTCCATAGCAGCAGATAATCATTGTTTACATTTTGTTCCTGAGTTCTCTCAGCTTCTCAGGAGGAAAAATCCTAAGGAAAGGATTTTTCATGAAAAGATGTCTGCGACACACTGCTTCATGTTAAATCTGATCTTAAAAACTTCATTGTATAAGTGGAATACATGAAAGCACTGCATTTAACACTCTTTGTAAGGAAATTAAACTTATCCAACCTATATGGGCTGGGGGGGATTATATTTTGTGATTACATCAAGATCACATTGAACTGTGGAGGTGCAAATTTTGTTTACTCTCTTATACCCATTCCCACAGAATCTTTTTTTCCCCTTTTTTTTCCCTTTGATGTTTGTCTAAAAGCCTCAACCTATATAAAGCATGTTACAAAAAAAGTTCTGAAAGTCTATTAATACATTCCTGTTAGTGTTCTCTGCATATATTTCACAGTGATCTTTAGAACTGAAACAGTGTTTTTAGTCTGTGCTTGTACAACGCACAGTCTAGTGGGATACCAAAGATGAGTTTGTAAGCAGGCCTCAAAGCTCCCAGAGCACTCATTTAGCAGGCCCTCTACCTTACTGATACCCACTGATGCTCTGAAAATGTTTTCCTGATTTCTAGCAATTGTATTAACAGATGGATTCCACTTTATAGCAATTCCCATGAGTAATTCCTCTTCAGTACTCCTTCTAGGAGCCCTGACTGGTGGTGGCTTTCCCTTGGTCCACTCTTCCATCATCTCTGTGGCTTGCAGACCATGGGAACCACACCAGTATCCAGTAGGCAGCCCTGGCCATCACTGCTCAAAACCCCTTCCCTTGCCTCACTCCCTCAGCTATCCAGGTACAGCTTTTTGCAGGAGTGTGTGGTGATCTGGATAAGGGGTTAAAGACTGGTTAAGGCTGGGCTGAAAATGTTTACAGTTTTTTAATTAAATAGGGCACGATTATCAAAGTTATTTTAAAATTGCAGTCATCTGCCCCAGCTCTTTCATGTGGGTCATTTTAGGGCTTCAGGGACATCTGTTTGTTTAACTGAGAGGGTGGTGCAGAGGCAGAATCTGCTGCTGACAGAAACGCCTGTGAAACGATGAGCTTAGTGTCTTTACTGAGAGAGATGTGTTGACTTCTCTGGAGAGATTATGCCCTTGTTGTTGGCCTGCTTGCCAATTGGCTGCTCCCTTTGTCTGGGCTTCTGCTATCCAGGTAAAGAGTCATACAAACCCCTGGTTTGTTGTGTGCAGCACATGATCTCTGTTCTCTGCAGATAAATCATTCTGACATGATGTAGCAGTAGCAAGCTGCTTAGCCCGAACAGCTTCTGTTATCTATTTCAGAAGCTTCAGTGGCCTTTAAGTATATCATCACAAATAATTTCTGGCAAATCCACAAGAATACCAAGCAAAAAGGAGGAGAGTTAAAGTCCTGATTACTGTACTTACAATCAAAGAAACACCTTGATGGGCAGTATGAAACATCCCTTAGCTCCTTCCTCAACCAGCAAACCCCTGATTATTGATGGATCTTTAAAAGATACATTCCACAGACATTACATGATCACTTCCTTGCATTATTCTGAGACTCTCCCTCCACATCAACTGTGAAACCATTAGCCAACCAAGCCTTCTAAATTGTATCACAGAAACATTTTTCCTCAGCTAGGAACAAGTAGATCTCTCAGAAGAATTCCCAGGATGATCTAATCCTACTCCTTTCACAGAACTGAAACTCCTTTTTTTCTGAGAGGACTCAAGTACCAACTTCTTTCTCCTGGCCCAGCCTCCTTCTCCAGCTGTTGACTGTGAAATTCTCCTTATTTACCTGACACTTTTACAGGGATTGGTAATGCATCACTATACTTGCTCCCAAGATCTTTTCCCCTGGAAATTGACAGCAGGAGTCTTTCCACAGAAAAATATCTCTGTGATGCTACAGCTGCATACCCAACACTGTACTCCACTACCTTTCCTGTCTTCTCTCCCACATGCAACTCCTTTCAGAAATGACAACCTCAAAAGCATATCCACTGTCAAGAAAAGTTACACAGTTACTCCCTTTCCTCAGTGCAGAGCCACACGAGTTGGCTCAATTGACAAACGTTGCCTGAGCATCACAAGCTTTTGACTTGAATGCAACTACAGATTTCTTTCTGGAATCAGCACCTGCTTAGGATCAATCTTCACAAGCTACAATGAGATTTGAGGCTCTGAAACAGCACCCTCATGAGAAGCAAATTTAAGGGTACTTGGGCAGAAATACTTATTCTTGATTTCATCTTACTTGAAGTATTTCCCAAACAACACTTTGTTAAAAATGCTTAGTTAAAATGTCACTAAAACAATTCCAAAGATTCTGATCATCCTTTACTATTAGTCTTCACCCTGCCAACAGCTCTGCAGTCTGTCTCATGAAACTCCTACTGTCTTGTTGCCTCATTATTCCCTTCTAAAATTTTATCATTATAGCCCACTTCACACCTCCTCTACCATACTGTCAAATGCTACCGTGACCTATGGTACACATTATAGTTCTAGTTATATCTATAGAATCAAACCTGCAAAACCTACACTCTGATCTGCCTGTGACATCTAGGTCACCTTTGTCTGGCCCCCAATATCTTTATGCTTCAGCCTCCCCAGCCATAAAACTACTTTGTTCTTTGAGCTTTATGGCTGAAAACAACAGAATGGAGCTCTATAATAATTCTGCTTACAAAGTTTTCAAGTGTGCTGTTATCTCTTTGAATGACTGAATCCATGCAGAGATTAATTATATATGGTAGACCTAGAAATAAAGTATCTGTAAAGGGCCCTGCTGGACAGTGCCTTTCAATCAATGATCTAACACACTTTCTGCTTCTTCCACCCACTTGGTCAATTATTCCTTGATGAACGGGAATAGGTATGAGACACCCATGCATCTCCAGCCTGAAATATGCTGCTGTCTTTTAGCTCTTTGCTATGGAAGTCTAAATTATGCTGAATGCATTTAAATTTTCTGTGGCAGGTTATCCTTCCTTGCAGAAAAAGAAACTTAGCTCAAGTCTTTCCCCTTTGAATTTCTTCACAAATACCCCTGACTACATTCAATTGGATGCTGGCAGTGGAAACCAAAAGAAATGAAGCTCTGCCTGAGAACATTTGCCACCCACATACTGCAACAGTGTTCAGGAGCTAAATCTTATTTATGAGGCTTAGTTTCATTTCCAGTCCTTTGTGCCAAAAATCCCAATGCAATGTAATTTGTGCACACAGTGGCCACACAGTTTTGGCATTACTTGCTACACACTGGCCCTCTCTTAATCTGGTCTGGCCCTACCATAGCCCCACAAATACTACTACTATAGCCCCACAAATGCGTGGGAGTGTGGACATGACAAACAACAACAAGAAAAGCATGTAGAGACACATTCAACAGGCAATAAAAAATATCAGAGAACTGTAAAATGAGAGACACTGAGAAAGGTATTAACTGTACTGCAACATTTGAGCATGAGCCCAGAATTGGAAGCAGACAGCTTGCTTTAAACACTTCATCAGGCATCTTTCTCTATAGTAAGCCAAACTATAGGTAGCCAGTACCCTTTATACAAATTTGGGACTAAACACAAACACATCTTGCTGCTCAGATATCTTTTGAATATGAGGCAAACAATTATGGATTTTGTCATGATATATGTAGGCACAGGTTTTAAAAGAAAACTGACTCACTACCTTCATTCATGTTGAATAACATAAAATCTAAAATTCACTCTCTACCCTCACTCACCTGAAGGACTTGAAGCTGATATTACAGGAACTCATTTTTCAAGTGAGAATGTGTCCATGTGTTACTTGGATGTGGGAACACGTCTGACATGGACCAATGCCAATCTCAAAGAAGAGCCTTATGGACTTTGATTCTATCCTTTGGGAAAGACTAGTGTACCCCTTTTGCATCTCTATTTGTCAAAAAAGGGCTGCAAACACAAAGGAAACGGTCTCAGTTCTGGATGCTTGCCTGAATAATGTAACTCTATCCCATCCTCTGCTCCAAGTAAAGACTAAGAAACCTTCAGTATTTATGTCATTAGCTCTGGCCCTCCCCGAGGCTCCGTGTGTCAAACTGAAACACAGCAAGCCTCAAACCGTGTCAAGAGTAATACTGTAACTAGCACAGGGTCACGAAACAAGCCTCACTATCTGGTCTGTTTATAAATACCATGCCTGTAAAGCAGCGATTCAAAAACGCTGCCAGATCTCACGGCTACCGCGCTTAGGAGCTTTGTGCTGCTTGTAAGCAGATTCCTCGCTTAAATCTTTGCTACAAGGACCGACAGCGCCCGTCGGATGGGTGGGATGCCTGCGGTCCAAGGCCAGGTACATCCTGGGGCCGAGGCTGGAGGGCACCGCTGTGGAGAACGCAGGCACCGAGTTTAAACTCCCCATCTCCGCGTCTCCCCAGTGCTGTCCCGTCCCGTCGCGTCCCCTTCCCATAAAGTCGCAGTGAAAGCGTGTGCAGTCGGTTCCTGGATGCTGTTCCCGGATCCGCGCCCCGGCCCGAGGCGGCGGCGGGAGGGCGCTGCCCGGTGCCAGCCGCTTTCCCTCCGCTTGCCCACCGAGGGGGGGGAGCGCCGGTCCCCACGGCAGCCCCCGCGGGTGAGACGGCGGCTGGAGCTGGGAGGCTCCGGCTCTCGCCTCGGACACGGCCGCGGGGGCCCGGCGCGGGAGAGGGGGACGTCCCCCCTTCTGTGTGGGGACGGTCCGAGCTGAGGGGACAGCGGCGGCCGCCCCGGCCTGTGCCCCGGGGCAGGAAGCGCGGCTGCCCCGGGGCAGCTCCGCCGGGCTCCGCTCGGCTCCTCTCGCCGGGGCGCTGCCGGGCCGGGCCGGGCCGGGGGCGGAGGAGGCGGGGAAGGGGGGAGCCGCTGCCGTCACCGAGGCTCCCGGCTCGCTCGGCTCGTCGCCGCGGCAGCCCCAGCCCCGCTCCCACCCCCTCGCCTGCCTCCACCCTCCTTCCCTTTCTCTCGCTCGCTCGGCGAGAGCGCTGTGCCTCCTTTCCCGGATGGCAGCCGGCAGCGCCATGCAGCCTCCCGTTCCTCCTCCTCCTCTCCCTCCTCTCCGGCTGTAAGTTAATGCCATGCTGCCGCTGCTCTTCCCGGCACTGCTGGCCGCCTGCCTGCCGCCCTGCCAGGGCTGGAGCCCCTCGCCGGCTGCCAGCGGGCAGGAGGAGCAGGAGCAGGAGCTCTTCTTGCCCCCTGCCAACTCCTCCTCCCGCTCCTTGGCCAGCCTCGAGATGGACCTCGACGGGGCAGCGAGCAAGGAGGAAGGCAGCACCGACAGCCCGGGCACGCTGGCTGCCCCTAGCCAAGAGCCTTTCTCTTCCGCTCCCACCGCCTCCGGGCAGGAGCAGCCGGGACAGGAGCAGCCGGGGCAGGAGCATCAGCAGCGTCCCCAGCCGCAGGGACAGCCGCAGCCCGCCGAGGACCCGCACTGCAACATCAGCGTGCAGCGGCAGATGCTGAGCTCGCTGCTGGTGCGCTGGAGCCGCCCGCTGGGCATCCAGTGCGACCTCCTGCTCTTCTCCACCAACAGCCACGGGCGAGCCTTCTTCTCCGCCGCCTTCCACCGCGTGGGGCCGCCGCTGCTCATCGAGCACCTGGGGCTGGCGGCCGGCGGCGCCCAGCAGGACTTGCGCCTCTGCGTGGGCTGCAGCTGGGTGCGGAGCCGGCGGGTCGGGCGGCTGCGGGGCACCGCGCCCCAGCCCCAGCCCCAGCCCCAGCCCCCCGCTGCTGCTGCCGCCGCCGCAGCCTCCTCCTCCTCGCTTTCCTACCCGCCGGCGGCCGAGCCCGGGCAGTACTGGCTGCAAGGGGAGCCGCTGAATTTCTGCTGCCTGGATTTCAGCCTGGAGGAGCTGAAGGGCGAGCCGGGCTGGCGGATGAACCGCAAGCCCATCGAGTCCACCTTGGTGGCGTGTTTCATGACTCTGGTCATCATCGTGTGGAGCGTGGCCGCCCTCATCTGGCCCGTGCCCATCATCGCGGGATTCCTGCCCAACGGCATGGAGCAGCGCCGCGGCACCGCCGCCGGCACCGCCACCGCCGCCGCCGCCAAGTAGCCTCTGCCGGTGACCCCCCTGCTCTTCGTCGTGTGCTGTGGAGGGACGCGGGACGGACTCTGTCGCGTTTTTCTTATTTGCAGCGTGCCACAGGTGCGCGGCGGGACGTGGGGCCGCCTCCGCGCCCGGCCCGGCCCCGAGGGCAGCGGCCCCGAGGGGACCGAATCATATGTGCGCGTTTTATATCTTTAATACCCGTTTTAAACGAACCTTTTAGTAAAAAATAAAAAACCCCAAAAAAACTTAAAAAAAACAACCCACCAAACAACCCCCTTCCCCTAGGGAAAAAAAAATAAGGCAAGAAAAAGCCCCCCTAAAAATTCAATGGAGGAAATCAAAGACCCTCCTATTCGGCTGCATTTGTTGTCAGAGTAGCGTTTTTGTATAGGGTATGGTTTGAACGGGTTTTTCCTGTATGGACAGAAAGGGATATCTCTCTTTGACAGAACGGAGAAGCGATGTGGTATATATATTGTTACTGCTGAAGCTGAACTTTAATGAACCTTTCACACTTAATTTCCTGGTTGAGATAGTGTGTATTTATTATTGTAGCTCCGCGTTATTTGGCTTTTAATACAGAGGTTTTCTTTCTGGAGCCACTGTAGCCTTTTGTTGGTGTGTTTCCTCCAGGGTGGAACAGAGGGTTTGGCTGGCCTTCCTGTCTGCGAACCTGCCACGAAGCTCCTTTGCCCATGAAATGGTGTTACCAGGGCTGCTGGTGGCAAAAGGAGAATCCCAGAGCTTTTCTGACTGGTGTTTGCCCTATCTGTGCAGCAGATGTGGGTCTGAATGCCTACACCAGGGTTGGGTGGAGAGGGGTGGGGAGCACAGCTGTGCCAGAGATCCTCCAAAGCAATTTCATCTGCACATCTCCAGAGACTACGGCTTTCTCCTCAGTTTGAGGTTGGGTGGCTTTGGTCCTGGGAAGGTGAGGCCCCCAACTCTGAGTTGTGCTAAACAGCGTGGGGCAAGTCTCTTCACTTGCTCAATGTTCATTCCTCAAAACCAGCTTAGATGCAGTGTATTTGTTGGAGACACAGTAATACTGTACCTCTTTTTCATCTACCAGTCTGCAGGGTTGCTCACAGCAAGTCTGTGGGGTGAGAAGGCAGGCGCTGCCAGTCCAGAACTAGATTCCAGCTGCTGCTGTGCAAAGAAGAAAGATTTCTTCTCTCTTGTGTGAGCAGACAGTTGTGTAGCCTGAAATACCATTTGTTGTATACTTCCAACTGTTTAGCCTTATAAAAAGTTGTTTCATTTGCCTTAGACATGATTAGTCCAGCTGAAGTCTCTAAAACCAAAATAAGAGCTAAGTGACAAATATTTGCAATAGGAATTCTCATTTTTTGGTCAACATCGATGTATTTAATTTGCTAGGAACGCATGAATTTGCTTGGGGCTCATTTGGTGTGTTCGTTATGTATGGTGGAAATGCCTGGATGGAAAGTCTGGAAGGATTGAATTCTTAGGATTCCCATATTTTTTAACTGACAACAAAATAAAATAAATGCATGCTCTATGTGTATGCTGTCTGGACAAAAAGAGAGAAAAAGATTGACAAACAGCAGAAATAAATCAAGATTTAAAAATGCTCCATGTTACTAGGCTCCCTCCACACCCCCTGTTCCTCCTGTTAATCCTCCTATTGGGGTTGTCACTTGAGTAAACATTGCAGTGGCATTGTTTTCAAAAAGTAGAGGATCTGGCCACTGTGGGAAGTGCTCCCTTGACCTGTTGATCCAAAGGGCACCTGCCCCTGTACACCGAGTGTAGAGAGCCCCTATTTTCTTTCCTTGATGTGTAAAACAGTGTCATTTCCACCTCGTGCAAACTCTTGTCAGACATTTGATGTGCTAGAGAGCAATTCTTTGCCTATTATCTCCTGTGTGACAGAGACACCTCTTCATACTGAAAGGCAGGGCTAGCAGGAAAACATGAAGATACAAGAGAAATGTTCTACATATGGAATAGACCTCAGAAAAGTTGCCATGCTAGGGAGTAATTTCATCTTTTGAATGAGATGCATTTAGGCAGAGAGTTAACAATTTTTACTGGAAATTTTTCTGGCTTTAATAATTCATGATGTATAAGTCCTCACTGTGGTGCAGGCAGCCTGTGCTTAAACTCAAGGGTGGAATCTCTTTTTTGCTTATCCTTGTTTCCTTTTTGCTTATCCTTTGATGATGTGATATTGGTTTTTTTTCCTGAATTGCATCAACATAAACAAGGGAATGGTGTTACTGTCTGAAACAGGCAACTTCAGTTATTAAAAGCTTATTATTTTTCAATTCTTGCAGACATGTAGCAGGTGGAACACCCAAACTGGTACAAAATGGCTTGTTTTTCTAACTTCTGTCAATATCAGCTTGAATGCAAACTTTGTGAATAGACAGTGCCACACTCAGAATACTTTGCTGCTTCACTTAAAAAACATGATACAAGAGAGGGATTTTCGTATAGTTATTCTATAAATACACTTGTAACTGGAACTATTATTAAAAATCTGCTAAGACATGAATGTTTAGAACACAGGGATGGCATCAAACAAACTCCAAAGGCAAATATTGTCCAGAATACAGAAAAAATTGCAATGTTTTCAGGGAGTGCTGATCTCAGACACAATGTGCAAAGAGCCTTTGTGAGTTAGGGAAGGTGTTCCCTTAGATCACAGTGACCATGCACATGAGTTCCCTTTGCAGAGAGAGACCAGTCCGTGTTTCTGTCCCTTAAAGAGGAGTTTAAGGCACAGCAGGGGGCCACAGGCTTTAGGCTGAATCTAACTCTCTAAACCCCCAGGTTTCAGTGAGGTGGCAGCAGGGCTTCTCCTGTAAGGAACAGACAGTGGAAATGCACTATGCAAACTGTGAGCTTTCTTCAGTCCCTGTTACACCTAGCACCAGCAACTCTGCTCCTGGAGCTGTGGCTGCTACTATGAGTCTAAGTAAACTATAATTTTGAGTAACTTTTGCCTTCATCCGTGGGAATTTCACATGAATGCAACCTAGAAGAGGCAAGGCCAGGGCAATGTGGAATGATACATCTGCATGCCAGCTAGTTTAAGATTACAAGTTTAGACACTGGAATGTCTATTTCTTTTCTTCTGCACTGGGAGTGGAGCTTTATTGTCTCTAAACTGGAGTTGACTCTAAGCCTTTTTTCTTCATTTGGATTTATTTTTAAGACCAGCTGGTAGCAGGGTCAGCACAAGAGCAGATTAGTCACCATGTATAATCCTTTATGTACTCAGGGAGGGCATATATTTGTATATATGTATCTACATAGGAGGACTAACTCTGTAGAACAGAAAGTTAAAGGAGAAGTGAGAAAAGGGATGATGAGAAACAAGTAGTACTGGTTTCCCTTCACTATTTGTTGGATTGTGTTTCCTGGTAAGTTATCCTGACTTTATTTATATATGAGTGTTTGTTGGAAAGCAAGGGATATCTAGGAACAGAGGGAGTTCCTTGATTTACTTTTAAAAATTCAATTCAACTCTATTACAGATTTTTTTTTCATGCCAGAAACCAGGAACAACCTTGACATTCAGCATTAGAAGGTACTAGACTTGTGTGCTAGTGTGAGACTGGTACAATTTTTTTCTGTATATTCAGACCTCAGAATTTAATCTCTCCCCTGCTTTCTTAGTTGTGTTTCACAGATGTGTTAGAAGTGGAAGTATATAGAGGAATAGGTAGTTTTAGCATGGACACAGTTTTGCTGTTACTTAGTGCCACATTGATTCCAAGAATAAAAATACAAAAAATGTAGTACAGTAATAATAGCTATATATTATGTAAGCACACTGTTGCTCAATAGGTTGTCAATGATCAAGCATTTCTGTATGTCAGGAGGCATTTGGATATTTGGGGCAAAATTGCCATTCTAGGTTAAATGTAAGAGTTGTTACTTATCCAGGGCTTAGTTCACCAGTGCTTTCAATGATTAATGCAACAGCAGGAATATTTGTGCAGTGAATGTTACTCAATATGAGTAAGGGCTACTGAACCAAACCCTAAAAAAAACCTAATTAAAAGCTGTAGTTGGCTGAAGAAGTATTATTCATCATGACATCTGCTTGCTGAATAAAAGTATCTCCTGGGCTGACATTATGTGATCCCAGGGGCCAAACAAAAGCCTAGTGAAATCAAATAGTTAATTGAAGTTTTGTAGGACTGGAGATCAAAGGATTTATTTTGAAGATATATATATATAGAGAGAGAGGTAAGGGTAGGTATGATGTTCTTGTTTCTCTTTGGTTTTTATACATGTAGTTTATAAATCCAAAGCCAGGATTTCTCAGTCCAAGGTAGGGCCTTGCCAGTTTGGAAGTCAGCTTCTTTCTGAAGCTAGTATGAAAATGTCAGTTATTTTTCAAGGAATTTTACAGAATAAATGTAATTTTTTTCCCCAATCTATTTCAGGGAGAGGCCTTGACTTTGCAAAAAGCATTTGTAATGATTCTGGGGAAACATGTAAATATCAAATCCCAAATGTATTCAGATTTCAAAGAATAAAAAATCTTTTTAATCAGTAACTGATTTTTAAAAGCATATTTTTAAACAAAAAAATCAGTTTCCATTTTTCCCCTCAGAAGCTGAACATTTCAGTGAAGATCAGAAGTGCATTTGAGTGTTTCACATTGTGATTTTGTATGTGATTTTTTTTGTGTAAAAAAATTATTTTCCATGATTTGGAACTGATAGCAGCTCTTGACAGATAAGTTACTGTATTTCTTGTCCCATCTCCTTAATAGTTCTGGTTAAATAAGTTGTCCAAAATCATTGTAAATCATCATCATCATAATAAAAAAGTATCTTAGCCCATTTGTTGTGTCTGTTCTACTGTGCTGAGGAAGAAAGCAATCTGGTGTAAAATTTGGGATATTAAAGATATTTATTGGAAATATCTGGATGGCGTTTAATTAGATCTGTGGACATCTCCAATTTTTATAAAATTTGGGTTCATTACTGAGTGTAGCAGTTTGAGCATTTATATGTCAATCAGAGTCCCTGTATCTGCACATAGGGAAAACCAGGATCTAAACCATTATCTCCTATTTTCACTTTTGTATTACCTCAGCAGGTTAACAATGTCAGAATAAAACAGAGCAGAGCTGAAAGAGGCAAATACCCTATGAAATGCTGTTTGTTTCTGCATGTTTGACTTGTTCTTAGCTGTTGTAGAAAGCATCAGATTAATGAGACAAATAAGAGATCTGTGCCATTCTTAGGAAGTGAACTCACTGGGAGTGTGAAGGAAAATCACATTTGTTATCCTTGTAAGGTGAGACTTGTTAGAAACAGTGGGATTGTACCTTGTTGGTGTCATTCTGGGTGTTGCTAAGCAACATGAAGTGGTTTAAATGGAGATACAGAAGAAGATTGTGGAGGAATTTAAAAAATGAGACATAGAAAAAGCATAAAAGGGAGCAAATGTGCCAGCACATCATGCAAAGAAGTTGCAAAGTATCAGATGGGAAAAAGACAGCATTTAAGATCATAGAGAAAAAAGAAAGTGGACACAAGGTGAATTAAGAACTTGTTTACGAACTTCGTATTCAGTCTTTCCATATCCAAACTTTTCAGTTCTTTGCTTGAACAACTGATAACAGTTTTGGCCCCAAATGGCACAGCTAGTGGCAAAAGAGAATAAAAGCCCAGAAAGAAATGTGGGGCTTAAGAAAAATTAGGAAATGATACCACCATACCATTAATAAAAAGAGAGTTCACTCTCTGTGTTGCTGGCAGCTAAGCAATGAAATGGCAGAGCACTCTCATGCTTGTGCTTCCTATTCTACCCCAGGGAAGTGGTCATGGCACCAAGCCTGCCAGAGTTCAAGAAGGGTTTGGGCAATGCTCTCAGAGACATGGTGTGTTTTTTGGGATTGTCCTGTGCAGGAGCTGGACTCTGTGGTCCTCCTGGGTCCCTTCTCCTCAGGATATTCCGTGATTCTATGGTTCTGATTCTACTCTACGCTGTGCTATACTCTATGCTTCACATGCTCTCTGAGGTTGTAAGGGAACAAGCTAAAATACCATTTTTATGGAATGGGTGTGGTTCTTCCATCACATCTAGCACTGATCCATGTCAAAAATATGCTTCTCATTGTCCAACACAAGAATGTTCATCATGACTGTATTAAAGCTTTCCACCTGAACTGAAGCAATGCTCGTCCCAGGCTGGGTCAGGCCACTGCTGCAGACAAGAATATGTGCTGGAATGCTGTGGATGGCATTCTGATTTATATTGCCAATACTTTCTCACTCAAACACTTTAATGACTACCTACAGAATCTTCCCCTTTTTTGTGCCTATCTTCATTGTTTCCAAAGTTTCACTCCATTTGTCTTCTGTCATTGAAAATTAATCATTCTTAAGATTTGTTCTTTCTCACTTGGTATGTCCCTCTTCCCTTCTCTCTTTCCTTAGCATGTATTTATCTTGACATTTTCTGCCTTCACATTTCCCACAAGTATATCTTTTGTTATCAAGCCCTAAAAAAGTACTTCAGGAGGGTGAAGCTGTCACTTTCTTCTGCTTTTCCACTCTGCTTCCCACCCATTCAGACCGCACTTTTCATGCCTTTGGTCTGTGACACTTCTAGGGCAAAGATGAACAGGAAACCTTGTGTTGAGGGTAAAACCCAAGTGCAAAGTTGTCTCTCTCACCAGTCCTGTCATCACAGGACTTCTTCCACACATCTGCCCCAGACACTGAGCAAAGGACCTAAGTTATTTTGTCTTCTGGTAAGTGAAAAGTAGACCCACTTGAAGAGTTCCTTCCTCCTTAATTTCTCAAAGTCCTGCCTATGGATCACCCTCTACTCATGCACCTGCCCAAAACCCTATCTCGTGCATCATGGGAGCCTTCACATGTCAGTTTTCCCATGTATCCTCAATTGAAATGTCAGGATGTGCCTCATCCTGCCCTCTGCTCTAACCAAAGGTAGGTGTCTCACAGCCAGAGCAGAAATTATCTCACTTAGGGGTGGACCAGCATTGAAAGTCACACTCGAGTCAGGTATGCAGCCACAGGGCCAAAACCCATTACTTTTCAATTAAATCTTGGATTCTGCAGATAGTGAACACTGCTGCCCTGGATTATGGGCCATGGGGATGAGCAGCAGGTATGGCAGATTTTTCAAGTGTTGGTCTAGTAGCCCTCTGGCTTTACTGGTAAAGCTGAGTGGCCAGGCTAACTCACCACAGCCGTCTTTTTATTAGATGATGACAAATGTGTACAGCTCAGACAGGGGCTTGTGAGGTTCAGGCCTTATGAAAACTTGTCTGTGTCCCTTTAGCTGAGGACAAAATAATATTTATACTTGTCATACTGGTAGTAAAAGGATTAATGAGGTAAATTCCATATGGCATTTTTGAGCGTGTGAAACACAATAAAAATGCAAAGCATGAACATGATTTTATTCCTTCTGTGTTCATTTTTGCACTGAAGGGCATGTACAGAGCCTTGTGTTGTTAAATTAAGGTACTCTGCACAATTTTGATCATGATTTAGCCAGGCAATAGCTTTATTCTGGAAATGTTTTTCCCATTGATATCTGTTGTTGTGAGCAGACATATTAAAACAAATCATTACTAAGTGATAAATGTTACTGGAAGAGATTCTAATTAATCCAAAAGAATATGAAAGAATCCCCCAAAGTGTAAGAAATCTTTTTAGGAGGTGAATATATGAAAGATTTGGTGTGGATGTAGCTGGTGGAGATTTAATCATGGGCTATTTCATTTCTTTTCTTGCACTTTGTGTTTCATCACATTTTCTCTGGAGAATATGAGCTCTGCCTAATTATGCCAGAAATGTAGTTGCTCCTAAATGGAAACTGGAAAGTACTTTCTTCAGGCAATACTTAGTATGAATTCCTGATTTTTTTTTTCATTTCCTCCAGGACATGTAAAGCACTTAATGATGCAGGGTCACATCATTTACTTAACACAGAGAAACTCACTTTTGGGGAATGATATTTATATGCAACATCTCATCCAGTCCCTAAGATGAGCATTTTCCAATGTACCTCAATTCCTGCTATCTTTTTGTAGGATTGCTTAGGGCTGAGAAAATGAGGATTGATGTCTTATCCTTCTGTACTCCCCCCCAGCCACACATGACCTTTCCTTCTTTCCTTGAAACACAGTTATGGTGGCTATTACTATGAATAAATTTACAGCAAGGCCATGCAAGCAGCAGTTTCTTACAAAAACTAAAACTGGAGTACTTGTAGCTCTTCATGGAGAGGACCACATCCAGCAGACCTCTCATTCCTCTTGCTCAGTTGGTTGCATTCCATGGTGTGGAGGGCTCCACAGCACTGTGGCTGTGGACTTTCCTTATAGGTCTATGTGGGGCAGCTAAGGAAAACCATATCTACCATTTTGGATATAAAATAAAGCTTGGTCTAAGAGTCATTTTGAGCAGAAAACATCTTCAGCTGAGCTGTCCAGGAGTGTCTGTGCATTATATGAACCACGTACAGAAGTCTTTATCCTATACTCAGAGTTTTGCATGCTTTTTTGCCTTGCTTTATTATTTTTTTCAGAGTTTGACTTCTTTATTTTTTTCATAATTGACTGGTTAATTTTTTGGAATTTATAGATAGTACCTGTCAATACTTCTTTGCCCTGCATATAAAATGTAATTTCCTAGGCTTTGCTCTAGCTATCCTAATGTTAGAGTGGATTGCCTATGACAAAACCCATCCTTCAAAATATCACTTACTTATCTCCATCTCTGAAACAGAGACTCATCTCCTCTCCCCATGAGATCCCCATTGTAACACTAAAAGGCATCAGCCCATGCTGGGTTAAGACAGAAGATGACAACTCTTATTTTCTTCCTGCAGCTGGAATTTTTCATGCCTGTGACAATTCTGAGTTCCCTGAATTCAGCCAGTGAGATTGATAATGGTGATGCCCAGTGCTAACTGAAGTGCCGTGGGTGGAATGGGTCAGAGAGATTTACTCTCCTCCCACACACGAAGTGCAGAAGGAAAACAACATTGGCTGATCTGTTTTCCTACATATGCAGAGCACAGTGAAGCAAAATCAGAGACTTTACCCATGTAAGAAAAACAAACCCCCTGAAGCACAGATGCTGAATGATCCAGTTACTCAAAATCAAAATAGGAGCCTTTTTGTGCATGTAACTCCTGCCCATTGCCATGAGAACAGCTCCCCTGAACTGCATGATCAGAAAGTCTTTTAACATAGTGACAGGAATAGGATCACTTTTCAAACATTTCCCAATTAATTTCATCAAATTGCCTGTGATTCATCTGGTAACTGCACTATCTTTAATATCTTTGTGTCAATCAAGAGGTCTCTATTGCTATGTTCCTTTTGTTAGATATAAAAAATAATGCAAAATCTATGAGGATGAATAGTGTTAATGATATTTCTGACCCAAAAACTGCTTAAAATCACAGTTAAATACTTCTGACAATGATATTCAGAGAGCTCATAAGCTAGAAAGCACGAAAAAGTTAGTAAATTTCTGTAATATATTTAAAATGCCAGAATCCTTAGTGTTAAGTGCTACAGGTTGACTGTAGCAATAGAAAGCATTCACAGCAAGTTCCCAAGCATGTGTTGTCTGCTATTGCTTGGCAAATAACCATTGTGCTTAGTTGCTTCCTAATATCTTCCAATAGTAAAACCAGTTACTCATGACAATGCACGTAAAATATTTTCAAACTACTAGTCTGAGATCCTCAATGATACAAGCATATTTCATCTGCCTAAAAGACTGTCTTGAGTATTAGGATTTAAAAGGTACAAAATGTTTTTTCACTTTGACCATCTTCATTTCCTTGCCTTTGTTTCTTACAGCTGCTGTACTACCGAGTTTTACTCAGCATGTTTATAGCTGTGGTTATTCAAGAAGCAGTGGAATATGTGAGCAATTCAGCCAAAACTTTTTTCAAGCAATTCTAGGCTTGGAGGTAGCACAGGAACAGAGTGTGCTGGATGTTTCCTTAGGCTGCCTGTTATAAAGAGTGGAGTGTGACTTCAGAGAAAAATGAAATCAACGTTTGCTGCAATGATTTTAAGAAATTGATCTTTATTTCTCAGTTCAAACACTGAGCAGTCAGTCTGGATAAAGCAAAAGGCAAGGAGGATATATCAGCTCCTCTGTTTTGAATTTGAGGGGTTTAACTTTCCATTTTTCCATAGGTTATTATGATATTTCAGACAACTGAAGTGTAGGGGTTTGAGTTACTTCAGAGGAAGTATAGAATGCATATACATGTGCTGAAAAAATAGATCCCATGAGAGCCTTACTGGTGGAAACTACCACACAGCAGCCCATGCCTTTCACTGACTCACCCCATGGGTTGCAGTTAACAACACTGAACTGACACATCTGAGTCTTCTCCTAGGTGAGCAGGGGGTGAAACTTCTGAGAGAGGGCAGGCCAAGGGCTGAGGGCAGCAGCCACCATCGCCACTGCAGGGTCATCCCTGTGCCACCTCCGAGGCACAACCCTACGTGTGGCACAACCCTACGTGTGGCACAACCCTACGTGTGGCACAACCCTACATGTATCCATGAGCTGTGGGCACATAGAGCAGATAGCTGGCACAGGTCTGAGGAGGTGCTTTCCTGGTGTGGCTGCCTGGTGAGAGCTGCCACATTGTGCTACCACGGCTGTTGGTGTGAGTGCTGCTTTAGACAGAGCAGCACAATCATCATGTGCTCAGGCTGGTCTAAAGAGGCACTTTGAGAGGTGCTCTGAGGCACAGAGAGGCACAGAGAGGCTGCTCTGAATAACTCTAGTTTCCACAAAATCATAGAGTTGTTTAGATTGGAAAAGAACCTTAGATCCTGGAGTCCAAACTTAGCCTTGCACATCCCCGTGTTCGTCACTAAACCATATCCATAAGTGCTACATCTACACCTCTTTTAAATACCTCCAGGAACAGTAACTCAAGCACTTCCCTGGACTGCCTGTTCCAGTGCTTAACAACCCTTTCTGGGAATAAATTTTAATTAACATTCAATCTAAACTTTACCTGGTTGAGGCCATTTCCTCTTGTCCTGTTGCTTGTTACTTGGGAGAAGATGCAGACTCCTACATGTCTACAGCCTCCCATCAGGGATTTCTAGAGGGTGACAAGGCTTCCCCTGAGCCTCCTTTTCTCCGGGCTAAACAACTCCAGTTCCTGCAGCTGCCTCACATAAGACTGGTGCTCCAGACCCTTCCCCAGCTTTGCTGCTCTTCTCTGGACCCACTCCAGCACCTCAATGTCTTCTTGTAGGGAGGGTCCCAAAACTAAGCACAGGATTCAAGGTGTGGCCTCACCAGTGCTGAGTGCAGGGGGATGATCACTCTGTTAGTCCTGCCATGCTCAGTCATGATGTCATGTTTTTGCTTTGTTAGGTACTCATGGGAGCCAGAATTTTTAAAAAGTGTTTCAAATGAGCAAGATTTTCTGCCGTTCTTTGCACCTTAAGGTGCTGTGCAAAAGGAATCCAAATGTCATGGCTGAAAGACATTTGTGTTTACATTGCCTGTTTCAGTTCTCCAAGTTTCTTGCATTTCCAAAGTTTCACACTTCCTTCCCCAAGATATTTTTCCCCATTGGTGGTTTGGCTGCTAGATCCCACTGTAACTTTGATGGTTTCCTGTTTTCCCCCACACATCAGAATATTTCATGTACAATGTTTTTGAGTCAAAGTATATTCTTGTAATGCATTTCATTACATATCCTAAATTTTATTTTCTCTGAGTGCCTTTTTAAAGATGATGACAAAATAAACTAACCACCACAGTTGTTCTCACAGAAGAATCCATTCCTGTCTCTAACTTTGTTAGGTGGGCATTGCTTGTGCCCAAAGGTCTGAGTGATTAGCAGTAACGTGACTGGTATTTTAATTCAGGAGTACATCTGGTTATAGTCTCTGTGCACAGATATTTATGCCTCATGTCATTAATAACCAGTAATGACCAGTCTAATAAGGTTACATTTATGTGTACATTTCACTGAGAATGCCATTTAAAAAACAAGCTATGCCTTGCCTTAAAGGTCAAAGTTGTAATCAGATTACAGATCAGAGTGAGAAATGGAAAAAAATTAATGTATGAGATGGATAGTAAAAACAGGTGTTTGAATAATAATTGGAGGCAGTATTAACAAAAGCTGGGCCTCTGTGAGGAACTACCCAGTATAGGAATGGTACATGATTGACATGCAGTTGACCTGTGAGAAGATGTACACAGTGTATGACTTACTACAGGCATCCAATCCTAGCATGAGGACACTTTTGTGTAACCTTCAGCAAGCCCATTCTGATGTGCTGCACACACAAGCCAGTACCAAAGGCATGTTCCAGCAGAAAGCACAGCCCGTGGCACCTTGATTCCTTCCTCACAGGAACCCCACGGAGTTTTCAGCTGCACGCTTCCAGCTTACCACAGTGCAGCTTAAGAGGTGCAGTGCCCTTGCTGCACTGCTCTGAAGGAGGTCTCTGACTACCCCGCTTCTCCTCTTGCTCCACAATGTCAAGGGTATTCTGAGACCAATCTGTGGGTCCCAGACCGCTGGGAGTTGGTCACCAGCCCCTAGACTGTCCTTGGGGGCTGCTGGGGTGCCCTGACTTTGCTTAGCCCAGCTCTTGGCTGCTGTTATGCTCCAGATTCTTGCTGCTGGTCATTGTTTTAGTTTCCTGCTTTTTGGCTCTGCATGCTGGTTCTGCCTCTGAACACCTTAGCTCTGACCTGCTTCTCTGTTCTCAACCACTTGATCTTGCTTGATCCCTGACTGCATCCTTCACTACCTCTTCTGGCCATCCCATGCTCCTGACCTGACTCTTGGGATATGAGTTTTTCAGATGGGAGACATGGAAAATGGAAGGACTTACTCCTTCAGAGCAGATAGCTTTTCTCTTCTTTACCTCATCATGACCCATGATTAATTTTAAATGTAAATAACTCACAAAGTTAAAAGTAGCAAACAAGAAATGTAGGTAGCCATGCAATTAAAATGAGTGATTTCTGTTAACTACATTAGAGAAAAATGGGACTCTATATATCTTGCTTTCTCAAGGAAGACACAGACTCATAAAAATACAGATATTCACAAGGCATATCTTTGTTTGCTCTACAGAGATGGTTATTTGCTTTAACACCTGTGTGATTTATGATGTAATCACAGGCTAATGATGCCATCAAAGACTGGCCTGTGCAATGAGCAAAAGTTATTCATTGGCAAGTTAAATAGCAGAAAAGGAATGAAAATGTGCATCCATCACATTCACCAGTTGTCCCATTAATGCACAGTGGCGTAAAGCACCATGAACCCCTCAGTGCATGCAGGCTCAACAGACTTAGCCAAATCTGTTTTATTACCTCAGTATATGTGTGCTTTAGCCTGCACACCAAATCCCTGTGCTGGCTTTTCCCCCTGGGAGCAGAGCTATGTCCTGTCATGCTCTGCTGGCTGCTTCCCTGCCCACACAGCCCAGCTGCCCACGGCAGCACCCAGATGGCTGGGTGCCATCCCCCCCCAGCCCCTGTGCACCTATCCATGATTATCCTCTTTCCAAGACAGCAAGAATGGCTATGACAGTAACTGTGCCCAGAAAGTATCACCTGTTTGTCTTTAAAGACCTGCTTTTTAACTGTTTATTGTGAATTAGGAAAGGATAGATGTGTAGTACAGTGCTATTAGCCTAGTAGGAAAGATGTTAAAAATTGCCATAAATCATTTGTTATGTAGTCCCTTAGCCTCTAGAACAATCGCCACCAAACATTTATTTCTTTAATGAAATGTCTTTTCTTCTCTACTTGACTCTTTGTAACACAGGAAGAATTGAATCCTCTGTGTGATCAATAAATAACAAGGAATTATTCCCTTGTAACTACTCTACTTCTAATGCTGCAACCCCAGTGGTTTCAGCATAGTTCTCCTGACTTGCACTAGAGAAGCTGAGATCAGGACCTTTGTGCTCTTTAGCAAGTAAGACCAAGCTCTTTCAAATGTCACACAAAGTACTCCTAGCTGTCCCTAGCAATTGGTAAAATGTCAGGGAGCAAACTGGCCTGGCATCCTGGGGCTGGCCATGAAATCTGGAGGGGAGGAGGTAGGTGGGGCTCTTGCAGCCAGCTATCTGTTATCCTCCCACTGCAGCAGCTGGCTGACCAGGAGATCTCCATCTCCAGGCTGGAGAAGGATTGGTGGCAGTATGAAATTACTCCTGGGTGCAGGCAAACCAAGTGACTCCCCACGGCTGAGCTATAAATTAGTCTCTGCAGCCTGCCAGCATATCCTGCCTGCTGATAGCTTATAAATAAGTCAGCTGCAGAGCAGGGTTAATATTTACCTACATCTCAGATGGGTGGCATTATGAAGATGAAAAGTGGTACAGAAATGCTACAGCAAGTTATCATTAAGCCTCTGCACTGGCATATTTACTCATCTCTAATAGCTTACAGAGGTGCAGAAATACAATTAAACCAGAAGAAATCTATAGCTTCTTGCCTCCTGATAACGCCTCATCTTCCCATGTATTGATTTAATGCCTGTGCTGGTGGTGTAACATATGTTTACTGTGTTTTACAAGTACCACTGTGCTGACCTGATTTCTGTGTACTGCTTATGGCTGTTTGTTTGCTCCTTTGGGTGGTATTTATTTATTGTTTCTGATAAAATATATGGAAGCTTACCAGAGAAAGGCAGGGGTGCTTATCCATAGCAAAAGTGCATATCTGGAACAGAACTCAATATGTTGAAGGGAAGGTATTATTTTGAGACATTTAATTTATTGTCTTCTGACATCTTAAGCTGTCATTCTTCTTGGATTATATAGGACCTGGTCATCAGACGCTAATTCTCCACATCTCAAAACCCATGATGTTGCACAGACATCTGTGCTGTGCCTTCAGCTTAGAGTGCAAGAGAAATCCTGCCCTTCACCAAGGTAACGTTCCCTCTTCCTTTCTTCCCCTTGGTCCTTCTGAAAGGATTCATAGCAAGAATGACCCAGGGCCAATTCCCAGAATATAACAAGACAAAACAGGGACATTTACATTCTTCATAAACACGTGGTCTTTCTAACATGGTCATTGGCACTCACAGGGATGTACTACAGCTGCTAAGTATGATCCTGGTCACAGGACTAATTGGATGTGGGAGTTCAGCCTGCTCCAGGGTTTGCTCTTTGCCTTAGCAAACAAGGATAAGGGGGGTTAGCAGCCCCTGGCACGCCATCCCACATACGTGGTTCATTTGCAAACTTTAGTGTTTATGGCTGTGAGAGCAGGAGCCAGTTTGGAAGTGCTGGATGCAAGAAACAGGTTGCTTTGCTGTGGATGAAAAGCACGAGGTGTTGTGAAAGAACTATTTTAGATGTCTATTTTAGGATGAGATGATCAGTGCTCTGTAAGAGACTCTTTCTTTCCACACTTACAGATGAAATCTAGATGGAATATTTACATGGTAGATGTCTGTACTTGCTTAGATGAATCCCACCCTCAAAGCCAAATTTTAATGTCACCAGGTATAATTTAAACCCATTATTCCTTGTCCTTCTCACCACACCCTTTCCCCAACCAAACAACCCCTTTCTCTGTCACTCTTCAGTGCTCTCTTTGGCTAAAAACCTACATCCTTCCATTTCTCCTTGTAGGTCTTATTTTCCAGACTTTCAAATTTGTGTCATCAGGGATCTCTTGTGCAGGCTGGCCTTGCCAAGCCAGTCCATCCTGGGGTGTAACATGCTCTCTAGGCTTCCTGCAGAGCTGTGCTTACTCTGGTGATGATCCTGCCACTTTACCTACCTCAGAGCCACTGCTGGTTTTGGAACACCCAAGCAAATCCCTTAACCATGACTGCCGCAGGCATCACCCCCACCTCTCTCTCTACATGCTATTTAATATAATTCTATGAAGACTGGAATAGGAACAGACTATAACAGGAATTATATCCTCTGAAGAATAAATCTCCTCCTATAAGCTCTGGATGGAATTCAGAAGCACGTTCCATGGAGATGCGTCTTTTGGAAATGAGAGGAGGTTCATCATCAGAAATGGAAACATGCAGAATATTCTGTTTTCTCAGCATCTAACTTTTGTTAGATGAGCCCCATCTTGAAAGTCCAGATCATATCTCTTATGTTCTAAAACAGCCTACAACAAAGCACTAGAAGAGAATAATTGATTTGGCAGGTCCATTTTCATGCCATACTCGGTTCTAGCATTTCCTGAAGGGTCTTCTAATATTATCTCAATTTCATACTGATTACTTAAAAGGGAAGGAGCTGGGAACAGTAGATATCCTAAATTTGTGTGAAGTTCCACAAACATGTAGTTACTGGACTGGGGGTTTTCAGACACCTATTGTTGGACTCATGAAGACATTGAGAAGTCATTCCTTCCTCTAAAACTTCACTGGCAGAGGCAGGAGCCTTGCTTGAACCTTGGAAACAGCGTATGTAATACCTTTGTTAAACTAGTTTCCATGGTAACAATTTCATGTCACTGAACATGGTTAAAGACATTAAGAAATACGAACTATTCTGTTTGCTTGTGTTTAGAGTTCTATTGACCTCCCTTTCTGAATAACTGTTCTCCTGGAAGTAAAGACTCAGGGCAAAACGACGGATGCTGGAGGTGTGGTTGCTTTGCTGTCATATTATTATCAAGCCTTTCCTTTGATTTTTCAGCTTGGGATTTCAGAAGAAAACTCTGTAAATATGAGTAGGCATGGAAACGTGGCACAGATATTTTTGTCTCTAACACAAAAATAAAGCAATTAAAGATGACTGTGGTTAAATGGCTTGTCCAGAGGGGAGTTAAAGCAAAGCATGAGGAGGCTGAGCAAGAAACTACATGCTATCATGACTTGACTCCTCCATTTACTCCTTGCCAGAACATAATGGTTCCACTTCATGTTAAAGCTGGATAAACCACTGTCAGGCTCCTTTGCCACCTGCCCCTCTGGCACTACTTTAAAAATGAAAACCCTGACAAATCTTGACATATGTGAGCAGCTTAACTCCTCTTACAAAACGCTCTAGCAATAAAATGAAGTGAGATGCACTAGTAGGAAAATTCAGCAGTTGTCTGTAATTTTCTCTGTGCATTGGGTGGGGTTTTTTTTAGCTTACCTAATCAACATTTGTTTTCTTACCCAATGATTTTTTGTGTACTACACTCTTTTCTCATGGGCAGCATTTGTTGCTCCTTCTGCCAGTGCAGGATTGCATCCCCAGCAATGGAAACAAACCATGTCTTGGCTCTGGCTCTAAGTTCACACTGGCTTCTATGTGAGGTTTTTCCAGCAGCCTGAAGGTCTTCTGTGGCACATCACCTGCAGAGACTTTCACAGCAGTGGGCAAAGACCCTTGAAAACTACTGCTGAGAAAAGCAGTCAGTAAGAAGGATTTGTGAATGCCTTCTCCTCTGCATGATAGCCATAGCAAGCTGGGAAGGGTCTTTCAAAGTGGGAGGACAACAGGGGAAAAAAGTCTGTACGTCTGTACGTGTCAGAACCAAGCTCAAAGATTCAAATATTTCACATTTTTATATTTGCAGATTTGATATTTGCAGATTTGATGCTGGCAGCCCATGTTACTCCAGTATGTTAGACTGGGGTGTGAACTATATCCAGAAGGTGCAGAGTGTAGATTTCAGATGACAAATGGCTCACCAGCTGAGATATGCATTCAGGATGCTGCCATCCTATGGCAAATAGCTAATTGGCTGCTATCACCAGCAGGATGCCTGAACAGAAATCAAGGGATGGATTAATTTCTGCCTGGTGGAAAGCTGTTTGAGGTGGGGATGAAATAATGCACTGTGTTACTACAGGGTTATAATTCAATAAAGAGCTATCTCTTTTGGACTGACCCTAAAATCAAGCATTGTTTTCCACACCAAAAAAACTGAGTAACTGTTTCAGGTGAAATGAAAAAATTTATAAAGCTTTCCAAGAGCCCTTCACCAGCTTTTGCTGCAGCCTGAGTTGCAGGAGGTGGAAGGGAGCAAGAGGAGAGGTGACATTCCCGTTTCTTTAAAAAGTTCCAAAATTATACACATTCAGGTACAGTATCACACTTTTTGTTCTGGGTACTGAGGACTGACAGCATCATGACAATTCTTCCCCCTTCCCAGAGAACTCTAGCATTTTGGGGCATACACCCTAGAGGTGGGAGGACAAAGCTGGAACTTCCTGATCTCTGAGTTGAATGCTGTGTCTCCAGAATTCACTTCCTTAAATATACACAAAAATATTTGACATTATATTAATCCAGCAGCTCCCTAACCTGGTTGGTGACAGGCTAGGTGGGTGAAGGGTCAGTGGGTTCCAACTCACAGAGTAGTAAGATGTGGATTTTCCCAAAGCACTGCCAAATGTAGGGAAGGATTTGACATTACCAAGTGTTTTCCTCTGCTTCCTTTAGCTTTACAATGCTGCAGCAGAATAAAACACCAAAATCTCAAAGTAAAATGGTCTGACATTTTCAAAATATTTTTTTCTGCCTGAATTATTCAAAACATTGAACATGAAACTTCAATAAGCATAGAGACTCCTAAACTGTCTCTCACTGACAAAAAAAATTATTTGCTACAAAAATCAATTTAGGTACCCACTAGGATTGAATGATGCATGAAAATTTCCTTACATTAATATTCTGATTTGTAATTTTTCAGGCAAAAAACCCTAAAAATAATTTAGCATTGCAACTAAATTTTTTAAAATAACATTCTGCCTGCTGGAATAAAAGGAAATCCAGGGACTTTGAAACAAGGGAAACCTCAACCACAACCCCACTTCCAGCTTTTTTAGCTGAGCCTTGAATATTTTCGCAATCCCAGGGCAAGCAGTTCCCCAGGTTATTGAACTGTTTTGGTCCTGGCTGTGTCTCCCTGATGGAGCTGAGCAGAACTGCCTCCAGCAGGGATCTGGGATCCTGCCTTTGAGACAGGCTCCTTTACAAGCTGCAATGCTGCTTGCCCAGAAAATGGTTGGCTGAGCTGACAGAAACTCAGGGTGAAATAACATGCACAAAACTTGGGATTTCAATTATCATGTTTTTCATCTGACTTTTTTTCAAATGACCTTTTAAAATGAATTCAGCCTTCTTGGCACATTTATTATCAGTGAGAAAAACAGCCTTTACCTTTGAGCCTACACATGATATTTTCCTTCCCTTTTTTCACTTTCTCTGCTTCACTCTCTCTTTTAAACCTAAGCAACCCTCCTATCTTTTCCCTCCTCTTGCAGCAAATCCCAAATCTGAGCAAAAATATGCCTCGTTCTGTTGGTACAACCTGGGACCTTACCATTTATATGGGCATGAACTGTGGTGTCATCTGACACTGGCACTCATTTCAGATGAAAAAGTGATGCAAAGGAGGAGGGGGTGGGCATTGCTATTTCAAATAATGTACATTACATCAGATACCTTTTCTTTCTTTTTAAAAACTCAGTGGCCTTTCCTAGTCCTAAAAATATTTTGTCCAAACCTCCTTTCTACTTTAAGGAAATTAAAAGCTGTGAGTGAGGATTGTCTCTATCAACAGCTCAAACCATTCTTTAATGAAGAGAACCAGAATCTTGTCTCTGTTTTCACACAGGCTTCAGTTCAAAGGAACTTGCTTGAGGATAGCATTTAATTGACCTCAGTGATGGAGCACTAGCAGGATGCTTCTTGCCTAGCAACAACCTCCAGGTAGGAAAGCTTTAATAACTGCTGGGATTTAGACACCAGGGAATGCTGTTGCACAGCTGTGATGGTTTCTGAGCAGCCCAAAAGTGAGCCAGGCTGGCTCCCCTAAAGCAACCGTAGACCAGGGGGGCTGGCTCAGAGGTTCTGAGCCGAGCATCAGGAGGTTGCACCTGGATCTGCAGGCATGCCAAAGCCCTCTCTGCCCTGCAAGGATGCACACAAGCACACAGCTGTTCTCCTTCACCTGCTGGAGTTCCCAAGCTCTCTGAGACCTGTGAGTCACCTGTGGTGGCTTTCAGCCTTGCATGTCCTGCTTGGAGGTCTGGCTGGCTACTCCATGCAAATGGCCTGTAGAGAATTATGTGGAAGCTTGAAATTTCAGGCGGTAACCAGAACTGTACATTTTTGGTAAATAAGCAAACATCACCTGGCCAGGGTTCATTTTATGCAATAAAGTATGTTAAGTGACAGACCAACCACCAAAGGTGAAAAACACAGAAAAAAGGAGATAGCACTCAAGTTTAACCAAATTATTTTAGCAAAGAACTTTTTTTCTGCATCTTCAGTTCCTATAAAAAGAAAAAATTCCAAAGCCTCTAACAGACAGGGTCTTCCTCCTACTAAGGACATGTTGGGGTTCAAGTCCTTTGTCTTTTAAATATAGGACTTTGGGAAATTAAGCTGACAAAGAGAATTTAGGAAAACAATCAATATTTCCATCCTCCTCATTCCAGGCACAGTTTTTTGGGGGGGTATATCTGAAGAATTGTGCTGAAAAGAGTCTTTGTGTTCTAATAATGATGCATTTCCTACATTTGTCTTACTGCTTTCAGAAGTGCCCTTCCGTTAATATTCAGCAGTCTTTCTTTACTCATTTTTTGACTGGAATTTTGTATTTTATATATCTATAGATATATATGTATGTATATATTTGTGTCCTTGTGTTTGCATGTATATATAGTTCATACACCATTCTGGTGGACTTTGCAGTCTCATCCCCTTTCCACACTTTCTTCCCCCAGATCCATTGCTTTTCTTGGCATAGATCCTCAAACCAGCCATGACACCTAACACCAGAACCAGAGACAAGAAAAAAACCCAGTAGTTACCATTGTGCTCCTGGTCCTCCTCTCTTTTCTTCCTTCTCCTGTGCATCAGCATCCATGACCACACATGGGGATGCCACATGAGAGGTGAATACAGTCAAGCCTTGCCAGCTGCTGCTGAGAGAAAGAAGGGCAGGCAGATCTACAGCCACAAGTGTTGAAATGATCTCTCAGGATGGGCTAAATAAGGTAAAAATGGATTGTTTGGACAAAGAGAAATAAAACCAGCAAGTTCCCCTTCCAAGTGCTGAAGTATCACCTTTGGACCACATCATATCTGGTGGTCTGCACTCGTTTGGTCAATGTCCTCTGCTGGAGCCATGCTTTGATGTTGGTAGCAAAGGGAGAAGGCAGAGACAGCTGTTCACATCCTACCCTCCAGAGTGCAGGAGAAGTTTCCCACCTTATGCTTTTCTTTCCTGTGCTTTTGCCCAAGAATGTGTCTCTGTGGGCATTTTTGTTCTGATGTGACTGAGCTCAGGGCACGCTCTGTGAGTCATCTCCAGGATGGAAGATGGAGGGCTGAAGTCAGCAGGGAGCTGAGTCCAGTGTAGAAGCCCCATCCTACAAGGGGCTGTAGCTCATGCAGGTCCAACACTGGGTGTATTATTTCAGCCTGGCTCAGAGCACTATCAGGACAAGCTGAAAAAAAACCCCACTGTTTTTTTAGTCTAAGCTTCTTACAGAAACATGGTTTTCAGACATGTCTGGGTAACATCTGGAGTAGCTGGCCATGAGATTTCAAGGGAAATGATATTTTCTTGAAAGTGTGCTCCTTTTGGCTTTATTCTGATGCAAAACTGAGGAGTGGACTTTGTTCTCTGCTGAATGAGAGAGTGTTTGCAGCAACATTATGGACAGCAATTAAGTTAGTCTCCATTTATAACATCTGAGAGTTGAATCTGGCCTGCAGTCGAGCCAATAAGTCTCATGGGATCTTATGTACACTGTTTTGAAAACCTATTTTTTAAGGAAAACAAAGGAAGTTCCAGTAATTTGAAACTCATAATATTTGCAGTAACCCAGCTATACAAAACCAAATACCCCCCAAGTAAAAGTCCATTAGACAGCAAACAATAATTTTTTTCCTGGTGCCTTGCTGCTCTGCAAAAAGAACCAGCCCTATTTTCTTCAGGAGGGAGCACAGAGGCTCCAGTGCACGTAGACCTCACCAAGAAGGGAAGAAGGGATGGCTGAAAGGGAGGCTGGACTTGAGCTTGAGCAGATCCAAACCCTGCTCTCATGCAGGCTGCCTGGTTGAACTTGAGCATCGCTTTGCTTCTCTTCCCATCTGTCAGATGGGATTATTACTCCACTCAGGCACTACAGAGATGGGGGCCAGGCAAGAGCCTGTAGCAAGATGAAGACTTTCTGATCTTGCAGCTCCTGACATCTGTGCTGGTAACAAAAAAGGCCACTGGTGTAGGTGGCTTTATGATGAGGAAACTGCATTGAGACCTGGAGCAAACCAAGACCACTGGCTTCTTTGTCTTAATGAAAGCACCTGAACAGAGAGTTATTTCCAACAGTTTTGATCTGTGAATAGGAATCCTGGTTCTCTGGGAGGTTAGGGTCATAATTTCCCATTAGTGTTCATGCTGCTTCCCAGTAATACTTTCTCTTGTCTTTTGCTTGTCTCCTTTCTTCCCCTTCCCCTTCAATTCCCTATTTCTATTTCACTGTTCCTGCTTTTATTTTCTTCCATCCGTCAGTTCTCAGAATTTTTTCAAAGCCAGACTAACTGTTAAATCACAGCCTTCTTTCACAAATCGACTCCTGATCTGTGCTTATATTTTAACCCAAAATGTACTTTTTCCATCCCACCTCTCAGTGGCTGAAATAAGCAGACTGCCTGAACACACTGAGTATATTTCTATTGCGTAAGGAAGGGAGATAAAGAAAAACCCACAGCCCTGAGACTCCCAGGACTACTGGGAGCTGGTACCACTCCTTTTGCCCAGTTTTGCTGGTACCAAACTGCTGTTTCCTAATCCAGCAACTGGGTTTCCACTGATGTGACAGTGTCTATATTCACACTGTAATCAACATCCACCTTCTGGCTGTATTTTAAATTGGATTAGGGTGTGAGTTTCCTTCTCATTTTACAATCAACATGAGCAAATGCTTTGTTTATCAAAGCAATCTGAGTGATGCATAATGGAAAGCATTAGATCTATCTGGAACAATTATGACCCTGGAGTAGGTGCGTTACAATAACGGGAAATCTATTCTGCTAAAAGCTTCCTTCAGGATCATTATCTAGAGACCTGCTAAGCCTGCAATTGTTCCTGCAGCCCCAGCACCTTCTTCAGAAACAAAATGAAGACCATAGCTGCCTGCTTCTGAGTGTGAACAGCCCAGCTTGCTGGTGCTCAGGTGGATGCAGCTCCCCATGTGGATGCAATGCTTCCCTCCCCAGATGATGAGGAAATGTAGACTGAGTGCTTTGAACGGAGGTTTCCCCACTGGTGCAAATCCTTCTTGTATAAAGACCATGAGGGAAAGAGCTTCTCTGTGTCTGAAAGCCTCCTTGACTTCTTTTTTACTAAACAGGAGAGTTTTACATATAAACCAAATGTATGCTTTCATTTCCAAAGAGTGAGGGCCTGATGTATATTTATAAATCAATGGTATCCCTTTGTACAAAGTTGGATATTTACAGTGATATTTTTATAAAATTGTTTTTAAAAAGTTGCTTGCTTTCTTCTTAAGGTTATTTACACATTCGATATATGGACAAGAAATATCTCTGGTATTTTCTGTGACCTTTTTTCTGAGCTCAACAAATTATTCCCCTATAATGACTTTTATAATGTTTATAATGTGTTTTATTCATCTGACTAATCTTGATATTTATAAAATAATTCATGTCAACACACTCAGGCTTCTTCACAAACTTGTTGCTGTGGCTGTTGTCATATGCATGGTAAAGCAGACCCACTCAGCATTGAAGGGGACAGGGCTTGGCAGGAGCAGGGGAGGGACTGAGCCTTGGCTTTGTCCCCAGCTGGTTGGAGACCCTCCCATGGGCTCAGCCCCTCTGGGTGAAGTGACTGTGGAGGTCACTTCTGGTCTGTCTTGGCTACAAGTGGACTGTTAAATTATTATCACAGAAACCTCCTTTAGTTTATCTACTTATAGCAGCATTAAGCCTCTCTCAGCAGAGCTGTGGCACTTCCAACTAAAAATGCAAAAATAATGATGAGCCAAAATGCAAAAAAATGGACAAATAGCAGCAGGACACTCAGACTTGCAAAAGAGATGATGCCTTGCAAGGCTGTCCTGCCGGTCTCCAATGATTAATCCCAGGAGGGACCTCAGTTAAATTGGATACCCTTGGAAAGGCAGTGCATGGTGAGCAGCAGTTAGAGGAGGTGGAATCAGAGGGGAAATGCTTTATCAAGTGGATATTTGAGTGTGTTAGCAATTGAAGGGAAAACAAAGGCAAGGCAGGTGAGTAATATCTGTGGAAAGGCAAAGATCTGTAGAGAATGAAAAATAGGAATGAAGCCAGGAAAGAGCTCTGTGCCAGTGGGGAAGGAGAAACTGGAGCCTGTGTGAGAGCTCAGCTCCCTGCAGCCCTTGCTTCAAATGCTGGCATGAACACAAAGTGCCTGCATGCCCTGAGCTGGGATGGATTTGGACAGTGGATTGCACTAACCATGGCAACTCACCAGCTGGAGCTGTGAGCATCACTCCTTGCATGTCTGCCTGCACCTCCTGGTGCACTGCTCCTCTGGTAGAACCTATTCCAGCCTGTCCTCAAGCCTACTAATGCAAGGGAAAGGAATTAAAATAATTTTGTAGCTGGCCTGGCTCCCTGGCAGTAACAAAACCTCCCACCACTTCAGTAGTACCGAAGGTTCACTAATGGCATTTCTATGGGAATCATTTTGCAGAGATGCTTGTCTGGAAAAGAGGTTTTCAGTGTGCAGAGAAGGAGACTTTCCCCAACCACAGTACTTGTAGATTTCACACCAAAATAGTTTTTTGGTGGTGTAATTTGGGGTTATATTACGTGATATCATATTTATTGTATTATTATTGGATTGTTGTATTATCTTTGGGTTTATAATATTTTTTTCAGTAATATCAAACACCTCACTGATTTAAAATTATACTTCAAATTCTCACAAAAAACCACGAGCTGATGGCAATAATTATGCTTCAGCTTTTAGGAAATCCTAATCCTTAGGTTTCAGGTCACTGCAGTGACATTCATTTCCAGGAGCTTTGGGCCATGATAAGAAGGGGTTTTATAGAGGACTGATAGAACATGAAAAAGCAAATGTCTCTTGACTGTCTCAGAGACCTTGGGAATGCAGGTATGATTCTCCCTCTGATAAAGCCTGCATGCTGCTGCTAAAATCAGAAAAATCATCTTTTCTGAGCAAAGTAACCATCTACTGAAAGGAGCCAGGATGGCTCCAGGATGGCAGATCCATCTGCCACTGAGGTCAAAAGAAAAACTTGCCCTAAAGCAGGTCTTTGCAACACAGTACCAGGAAAGTAATTTTTATTTCTCATTACTGCTGTGAACTGGATAAAGAAGCTCTTAAATGCCTATCAGAAGTATAAAAGAATGCTGTTTATTTGCTGGGAATGCATTAGAGAAAGGAAGATGTCAGAACCTGGAGGGAATAATGTCTTTTATATAGCAGACTAATGCAGAGGCCTGAATGCATCAGTTGCACTTGAATGACTGGAAAAAGACATACAAATAATCCAGTCACAAGTTAATAACCATTTGAATTTCAAATAGATTTGATGTAGACATGCTGCCACACCTTTTGTGCTCATTCGCTTGCAAATATGGGGGAAATCATGGTTTCCAAGTTCAAATAAACTCAGAAGAGAATTTTCAAAGTTCGTATGCCCATCTGTTCAAACAAACAAGCACTGCATTCATGTTTATGAACGTTTGTACTGGAGGTGACTGCAGATGTATTCAACCTGCAAATAAAAATGACATAATGTGATTTATTTAACCAGCCACAAGAAAACAATGTGCATATTAATGAATGTGAATAATTACTCAAAATTAACATTTAATCTACAGAGCAGTAGGATCATTAAGCTGTAGCAAATAAACTTAACTAAGGAATAAATGCAAAAGAAATTTGTGATCCTCTGGCAGTTATTAAATAAATGGCAGCAAAGACTGCATTAATTGTATAAATTATTCATTTTTAATTATTTGTTCAACTGTGGTAAGTATTGATAACAACTTTATGTCTCAGGGAGGGAAGAATGATGACAAAGAAACTTTGCTTATTCTCCTTAACAGTGGTAAAGTAAACAAAATTGGAGAATGAACTGAAAAATCTGGGGGCGTTTTTAAGTGTGTCGGGGACATCTTGTTGCTCATTGTTTTTTCTTCTGTCTACCCTTGTGCACAGCACTGGTGACCCTTTTTAACAGACATGCATTTTTAAAACTTGACTGATTAAAATGTTGGAAGAAGAGCTACCCAAAATAAAGGGAGCCTTGATCCATGTAAAGGTTAGATGACAAATAGCTAATACACTCTCTGGAGAAGGTGCTCGTACGTGTGGCTGTGAGTGAGGATTGCAGCAGCCTGGTGAGCTGGTTTGATTCTCAGCAATGTGACAGCAGAAACATTGTGTGCTTGGGGATCCACGACTGTGCAGCAAAAATAAATTAAAATTCTTCTACTTCTCAGCATGTAACCTGCAGCTTTTGATAGGTGCCAATACACAGTGGTGATCCCCAAGCTCCTGAGACCTCTTTCCTGAAGCAGGTGTTGAATGCAGAGGGCAGCAGGGACGGTTATCTCGGAAGTGCCAGCACATCATCCTCCAGGTATTTTCCCACCAGGACAGGCAAAGCTTCATGACTTCCATGCCAGGTACTACTCTAAAGACAGAGCTGCAGATCTCCTTCTCAGATTGTCTCTGGTATTTGCTTTGTGATCTGATTCGATGACATTTTCAGATAAGACAAACTTTTATCAAAAATCTTGGTTCTGCTGCTTTGCCCTGAGAGAGCAGACTTACTTTGATTTACAACAGCACTGCCCTGTCTCCTTCCCTGTCTCATATCACCTCTAGGACATATTGGCTTCTTGTTCCCTTTCTCACATCTCCTTGAGAGCTTGTTGCCTTAAGCTTCTTGGCTCAGCAAACTGGGACACCTGAAAACTACATGGCATCAGCAACAGAAGGCGAAGAGCTTTCAGACGGCCAGAAATTTTGGAAAAACCTAGCCAGACAAACCACCCCCATTTCATTTCTAGTTTGTGCTCCAAAGCATATGAACAGCAGAGTTTTTTGAAAAAAGAAATGCTTTCCATATTTTTTTACCAGCAATAAAATTATGAGTTTATTGAATCAGTTAAATCAATTTGGCTAGAATGTACTCAAGCAATTCAGGATGAATTAAATAGCATGAAAAATTTCAGCACCAGGACTATGATAGGCTTATTAACAACCAAAAACCACTTTTGAGAGAGAAGCATTAGACAATCTTAATCAGAAAGTGCCATTTCCAATCTACAATGGGTGAAAATTATATATTCCATTAAATGCCATGTATGATATGTACCTCCCACAGTGCAGAGCTATTTTCTTGAATGATGATGATGATGATAATGATGATTTTCTTTTTGTGCAGTTATATTTTCATATATTCACTGGGGTCTTTTATTAAAGAAACACAATTCCTCTGTGCAAGGAATTGTGTTGGACCTTGGCAGATCCAGCATTAGTTCATACTACCAGTATGAGGTGTCTGCAAAGGAACAAATGTCCCACTGAACTGCTGGGCACTAATAAGGTTTTTCTACGTGTAGCTGTTGTCTATTGAGAAATGAGAAACTGACTTTCCATTTCACATAGTTTCCCTCTGAAATGAATTAACCATCACTTTACCCAAGTTATTGCTCTGCTGAAATAACCCGAGCCTCCACACAGCTAATGATGGCATTCAGCAAAGCAGTTTGAATGTCCCCTACAATCTGTCAGGACCCAGGACATCCCTCTGGCTGTCCTGAGCAGCCAAGACCCCTGCCAGGGATCTCAGAGACCCTGGCACAGAGCCCAAAAATGCCTGTAGTTTTGATTATGACCCTTGGGGCAAGTTACCAACCTTAGATGAAGATCTGCAAGCCATGACAAATTAAGTAGAATGATAGTGAATTTATCACAAAGTAAAAAAGTAGATTTTAGAGTTTTTAGAATAGACATTCAAGGAAGCAAGATGGAGAGATCTGAGTGTGTCCAGCCTTTCTTCTTCTTTTTCTTCTTAGCCTCCATCTTCTGCTGTGATGTTGGCACTTTTAGATTAGTCTAGAGTAGAAGCTTACTGTCTAACATAGGTAATAAGTATTAAAAAGTAATTGTAAAAATTGTATACATAATTTTTAGTATAAAAACATAACACTGCCCTGGAGGCAAGCAGAATGCCTCTGACTGTCTTGCTGAGCAGATCTCAGCAAGACAAGAGAAAGAATTTTATAGATAAAATACAATAAACAACCTTGAGACCAAGAAATGAAGAGCCCTGACTCTTTCTTCAAGCACCAGGCTGGGAAAAGAGACTTTCCAACTTTTCTCAGAGTCACTCTGACCAGCGAGAGATTCCGACAACAGTCTCTGCTTCCAAGAATCCTGCTGGCCTTGCCTGTATCCTGGGGACAGCGTGCAAGGCAGTGGGATCAGGAGGTGTTGCTGGCAGTGTGAAGGATGCTGTAAGCTGCATCCATGAAGGATGCTGTAAGCTGCACCTGTGAAGGATGCTGTAAGCTGCATCCATGAAGGATGCTGTAAGCTGCATCCATGAAGGATGCTGTAAGCTGCACCTGTGAAGGATGCTGTAAGCTGCGCCATCTTGTGTAGCTCTAAAAAAGCCATCTGACAGCACAAAGATACTCAAGAATATTTCAGGAGGCAATTAGCATCCATGTACTAGGTGCTCCAGAGTGGCTAAGCTTTAGGAAGACTCCTTAGGATTTTCAGCTGAGTTTGCATCCCAGCTATAAATCCAGGAAGTTTTTCTACATTTGCTGCATAATACTGGGAAAGAGGGGACAGCAAAGGTGAGTCAATTCCCTGCTTCTCCCTACAAACCTGTACCAAGGGCCTCTGTTTTGAATGTATTATAGAATCAAATGTGCAGAATATGAAGTCAAGAAAGTTTAAGCACCTAAGCAGGGGGTAGGTATAAATATCATGCTAGGATCTGTCCCTGCTCTTTTCCACAAATGTGAATCCCCCTGACGTAAAAACCTGACAGAGGGCTTGATGTCCCAGCAGGAGATGGATTTGTGCAGATCTCTGCAGCAGTGACATTTGCATCCAGCTGACTCTACCTGTGTAGAACAGCAGGAATATTTGACAGCACAAAGGAACAGGCAAATGAAATCGAGCGAGGAAAATAATAGCATTGAAAGCATACACGAGAGGCTTGTGCTATGTCCTGTTACAGAATTTAATGGAGATGTTCTGCACCTACTTTTCTCAAAGTGTTTCTGTGAGATGGAAGATGTGAATTTGTCTTTTTCTAAATGTGGAGTGAGAGCCAACTGACTTTCACAATTAATTCGTGATACAGATGCAGTGTCCTAGAGAATATGCTCCCTCTCCCCTCCTGTTTTATACAGAGCTTTGCTAGGAGGAAGAGATAGCAGGCTCAAATGAGTCTGTAGGGGCTCATTTGAGAGGGCTTGGTGCCGTCTGCTGAGCTTGAATGCACAGTCAGGGATCAGGAAAGAAAAAGATGTTGAGCCTTTTAAGGCAGAAGGATCTTACATTGCCTCCTGTCACCAGCATGTTCTCCTTGTCCAATAAATTGGACATTTGTAAAGTAATTTTTCACCGAGTCTGTGTTTCTCCTAAGGATGATACGTCTTTTTAGTGTAAAGTAGGTGTTTTTTGAAGTCCAGCTCCGAAATCCTAGGGAGAAAATCTTTTTGCTGGAAACATTATTTGCTCTTGGAAAAACCAGCATATGTGCCAGGTAAATACATTCTGTGGTACTTTTATAATGCCTATAGGCAATGTGTGGCAATTATTTTCTGAGAAATGCTGATTTTCTAGTACATGCCTTTCACTTGAGTTTTAGTCTTTAATGACATGAGCTTTGGGATCTGTGAATGTATCACCTCTGGCAGAAGTACAACACAGTGCATTTTGAAGTTAGTACCCAAAAGAGCAGTGGATAAGATGTAGACACAAAAATAGAGCTAGACCTCACCCCAGGCTTGTATGTTACCAGGTTCTAGAGAAAGTTTCTGCTGGCTTTGGTGACAACTGAATCTAACTGCAGACTTTGGTTAAAACAAAACTTTAACACTTCACGTTAGCCTGTTGGGCAGAATCTCACTCTTTTTTTTTTGGATACGTTCTGCATAACTCAAAATAGCTTCAGCATATGCTCACTTCTTTCTCATTAAACATTTCCAGGAAAGTCTTAGCAGTCTTACATGTGGAATAAGAAGTTTAGCTTCAGTTTCCTGGACAACATGCAGCAATTGAACCTATAACAGCACCACTAAATCTCATTTAAATCCACAATTGTCTTTAATCCCTGACCTAGTCCTTTTTGTTTTTCCATGTCCACCTGAGATGGCAAATATTTTGCAAGAATAGGATGAGGTATGAGTGACAACAGAAAATCTTGGGATGCAAGCTCCCTGCTTAATCAGTGTCTTTGTGAATTGGATCATTTCAGTATGTAACAAAACCCCTTTAAAGGCAGAATATCATGCAGCAGGCATCTGGTTCACTTCCACAACCAAGCCACAGAGACCTTTATGAAGGCATAGGAATGCTAAACCCTCTGTACAGCCCAAGGAGGAAATGTCAGTGTCTCAAGCTCTTTTTGGCTTTACCATGTTTTTATCAATATAGCTGATAATTCAGGCACATCACTAATAGTTCCCATATGTAAAGGACCCATTTCATACATGCCATGGGGAAGTGCTGGTTTCCCCTTGAAGTGCCTCAGGCTGTCTCTGCTAAATACACATATAGGCATATGTGCCATTTGGTCGTGGTATTCTCTCCTGCAAGTTGTTTACCACATATACTATTTATAACTTTTGTTATCAGAGCTTGAACATCTGTACCAGAGATGTCTGTACAAAGTGACAGAGATCTGTACAGTATGCAACAAATAACCAGAGCTTACATGATGAGGAATGTTCCTGCTGTTAAGCTGGTTTGTTAGGGTTTCACTTAGCGACAGATAAAGATGATGGAATACGAATTCTCCCTGACAAAAAATTGGGTTTCTTCCCAGCAGCTCAGAAATGCCTGAGCCTCAAGACTGTCTCTGCTGTCTCCTTTGCCTGTCTGGGTGATACATGATTGATGCCTTGAGAGGCTGCCTTGAACAGCAGCTAGGCAGTGTTAAAGGAATAAAGTAAGTGTTTATTAAAAGGCCTTTAAAGGATACACCTTGAGCAGTACAAAAACCTGGCTGTGGCTCTACCCAAGATGGACCCAAGATGGATGATCGGTCACAAGTTTTCACGCTTTTATAAGTTTTGGCCCATTTACATGTTGGGGTTAATTGTCCAATTACAGCTTCAGGTTATGAAGTCCCATCCTCTTGGATTGCTCTCCTCAATTTGCTGTTGTTTACACTTTCTGGGACCAAAGCTGCAATGGTGTCCTTGGTTCTCAGCCTGAAAAAGGATTGTTTTGTCCGACTAAACTGTGAAGAGAACTTGCTGACACTTTATATGAAGTTCAGAGTTACATACTAATGCAGTACAGAATCTGGAAAACGTGAAAGCTAAACTTTAAGCGTCATGATGAGCACTCCCTTCCTATGCAAGCAAGTCAGTCCTTTCAGGCCACTGCATCTCATGTGGGAAGGCAATACTTTTTTTTTGCTGAACCACCCCTGACTACCATTTGGGAGCAGATGGATACAAAACAGCCAAACAGGCACTCTGGGTTGCTGGTATGTTTTTCCTTCCCCTGCATTTGGCATAGCACAAGAAGTGGGAAAAGCAGCCCCTCATGAAACAGCCCCTGCTTGTTTCCCTTCCTCAGTAAACTCCCTTTCAACTGATCAAGAAGAAAGCAGTAACTTTATACCAAGGATACATGAAAACCTGGCAGAGGGGGCAGCAATTCCTCTCCCATTCTACTGTAACAGCACCACATTCTTCACAGCCAGTTTCACAGGAAAATTACAAGCTATCTGTTTATTGAAGCGTGCTGGGGGATAAATCCCGCTCATCTTCTTTATGTGAACAAGTGAGCCTTATTGCATGAGAAGTTTGGCCAGGGGCAGAGCTGGCTCACAGCCTGTGCCCCACCTCCCCATGGCTCAGGGCGCAGCTTTTCGCATCCCTCTCCGCTCTGCCGCTCCATCCAGCCCCGCTTGTGACGTCCCAGGTAAAGGGCAAAAGATGACAGGATAAGACCTTTTGTGTACAAGTTGCAATCTTTGCAGAAGTCTGATTGTCTCATCATTTTCACATCAAGGCCATGACAAGGAAAAAGCCCCATAGTAACTAATCAATGGCAGAGTAACCAGTCAGCTCTGGGGCTGTTGGTTTTGTGGCATAAAATCATTGAATAAGCAGTAACAAATGTTTCTGCACTCCCTGTGCAGACCTGCCAAGTCAATTCAGAGATATCAACAAGAGCACTTTAAATGTTTTGGCAAGAGAAAAATTTCTTTAAGCTATTGAGGTGCTTTGTGCATGTATTTTCAGGTAACAAGCCTTGGCTCAAAGCCCTGCATTCAAGCATCGCTGAATATCACTCCTATTCAAAAACTAATCAGAATCAGCATTCAAGTTCTGTAAGCACTATGTTTCCTACAATTCATCTAACCACCATGAATAACTTGGAAATAATTAAGCTTTTGACCAAAATTATGTGCTGCATAATTTCAGTCTATAGACTTGATTTGTTGAATCCAAAATATTCCACAGATCATTATTATAGCTGGACACATTTTTTAAAATTAATGATCAATAATTTATATATTATGACAGATCATGCAGAGTTGTATTGCTTATTTAGCATCATGTGTATTCTTGATAAACACTGTAATAGAATAGCTCCCAAGCACACTTCCAACTCAGGAAACTTCTTCTGATCCTATATGGACAGCAATGAAAATAATTCTGGTTCATTTTGGAAAATTCCATTTTATCCTGCAGAGATTTAATCCTGTGTCCAGAGGGTTGACACTGGACTAGATCCAGTGTCAGTACAACACTGATCATGCTGATAACAGAATTATCTGATTACATAGCTACATTTATCAGAAGGGTCCTGACTCTAATGCACCTTGTCCTTTATGTTTGTTGCTCCCTTGCTCCTCCTGAGTCACTTGCTTCCCGCAAGTAGTGACTCACCAGACCTGCTCAGGGGTGCAGGGGCAGACTTAGCCTGTGGAACCACTTCAGTAGCAGAAGTGCTTTGGCAGGAGAACTGCTTTAAGAAGTTATCAAGGGAATGAAATGTGCTCATATGGCTCACATTTTCACAAATACGTAAAAGACCATGTGGAGCTCTATGCCTGTCAGGCAGTAAAAATCCCATCCCCTTCCTTCCATATTTGTTGAGATAGTCATGAGACTTCAACTCCTTCTTCTCCACACAGCTGGCATGCACAGCGGAGAGGAGCTGCATCCCACAAGTGCTGTGACAGATGTGCTGTATTACTGCAGCTGGATGTTCCTGCTAGGATTGAAGCAGAGGAAACAGTATCTTTGGTTCTCTTCAACAGAAATGAGAAAACATAAAAAGCTCTCACATCTTTCCTTAATATTAGGAAAGCTAATATTTCTTTAATATTAGCTCTGTCTTATTTGGTCTGCTAGGGTGATGCAACTACAGTACAAGGGGAATCCATCACTTTCATTAAGCATGGTAAGTAAAACTAACTCAAAAAATAAATAGGCTATTACATATTTCCATACTTACCTCAGGAGATAGCACATTCATTATATCCCAATAAGCCCCAGATAGAGATAAAAATACACCCAAAATTTGCTAGGGTTGAAAAATGCCTTTTTTTCCCTATACTCTTGCAGGAGATGCTGTACTTTTCACCATTTCCCTGCCATAGTGAGCTGATCTTCCAGCTCAGGAAAGCAGATGCTGTGCATCATTGCTGTTCTCAGCAGCAGCAGAAGCAAGGAGCCAGCACACAGCAATTTCCCCAGTACTTCAGCCCCCAGTGATGTGTAGCTGCACTCACCCCTGTCCAGTGTGTACAGGCACCAGCAGCCCAGGTTCTGCTCCCTCTGACACATCCTCCTCTCCACTATGGGCTTCTCTCACCTTTGGTTCATGCATTTCCAAGCTCTGTGGAGCAAGGCTCACTCTCAGAGCTGGCACAGTGACAAGGCTCAAGCTCTCCACGTTAAGTTAGGTCTTTAGTCATAACCATGGTGTAAGGTCATAAATTATCTGCTTGACCTGATCTTAACAGAGGAGATGAAATACTTGGAAATTCAGCTGGGACACCCTGTGAGTGCCCTAATTCTCAGCAGCATGGGGTACTCACCTGATGCTCTTTGGGCAGCTGGATCAATATTGCACATCTGGCTGGAAGCTGCTTTGGTTTACCCAGTGAAAGCAAATACTATCTCATACAGCAGTTGTGTTTCAAGCATGATGAGCTGCATCTTGGTTGCTCTCTTTGAGTCTGCACTGGCTCCTTTACCACCTGCCTCATGGACATCTGCACTGAATACACATCCCGTCAGTTCAGGATTCACCAAGTTTGTACTGGCGCTGAGAGTCAGAGCACAGTAGAAAGCGCCATCCTAAAAATGACTCAAGTGAACATTCTCTCATTAGGACAAAGAGCATCTCTTTCTCTCTCTCAGTGTGAGGTGACTGAATATTTTCTCACCAGAATTTTCCCAAGGCTGAATATAAGGGTCTATGCCCCTGTGCCTTTATGATAATTGCTATATGATTATTACTCCAATGATTTCTTTCTTGGTGAAAAAAGTAGGGAGCACAATCTCTTACTGAAAAAAAAATTGGTAGGGACAACTGTCTCAGTCCTTGAGGTGTTTATTTAGCTGTTACACAACTGGATAGGGGCATAAGGAAGCTGAAGTGAGAGGTTCCCAAAGGCTCCTCAAAGCCAGTATAGTTCAGAATTCATGGGCTTCCCTTTATAGCTGTTCAGTGTTTTCTTGCAACTTGCTATGTCTAATTTAGAGGGCATTTCGAGGCGAAGGATATGATTCCCATACTCAAAGCAAAGGTGTATGTCCCATAAACAAAGGATAGGAATGTTTTTTACTAACCAGCACATATATATTTTTTCTTATTTTATCCCATTTTCTCCTCTTCCCTGGACTCCCTTGTTAAATTCACATGTCCATGATGATTAATCCCAGCCTTTCCTCAGAAGTGTGTTGACATCACTGTGGTGAGCCAGTCAGCAAAGCTCACTAGTGAAATGCAGTATATGGCCCATGTGAAATGGCTGCTACAAGACCCTTCAACACTTGCAGAAGAAGAATACCATAAAAACAACAAATAATATTAAAGAGGATTAAACTGTATGATTTTCTACACCGTTTCCAGCTGGAACAGGGCACTTTGCATTAAGCTAATGAGAGGTGAAAGCCAAATTAGACATTCTTGATGGAGATTTCATTGTGTGTGGGTGCCCACTGACTGCAGATGCAATTATTTTTCAACCCGTGGGAGCTTCAATCCATAGACTTGCACACCACGTCAGGCTGATCCAGTAAGTCTGGCCCCCAAATCTGACCCAGCTGATTCTTGTTCTTTTCTGGGAAATTACTCAAGAGCAGGGAGGAAGAATGTAAAATGATACGTGCTGCTCTTGCTTGCCTCCAGCCTGAGAGGATAGGTTTGCTTACAAACACTTTCACATTTATCCTACATTAGGACTAAAAATCAAGATCCTTCCCATCACTGTCAATATAGAGGCACAACCAAAAAGAGAGGAAAACCAGAAATGTTTCAGGCAACAAAACAAACAAACAAACAAACAAATCAAGATGGAACAATTACAAAGAAATTATTTGTCTTCAGTAAAAAGACAGACTTAGGGAATTGTTCATCAGTTGCAATAGCCAAAGTAGACACATGGATGAACAGACAGGCTCACAAGAGTGTACACTGAAGTGAAAGTTGATTACCATTTCAAGGGAAAGTTTGATTAAAAGGTACGTGAAAAGAACAGAGTGTCTTACTCAAATTTTTCTTCTTTCTTCATTTTCAAAACAAAGGTGAAGCAATTAAGGTCATAGCAAAGCAGATAAAGTTACTTTTTTGCTTAGGAGATCAACTCTTGTCACTAGAGTGACAGTTCTTCACCTATGGTCCTCACTTTCTGCAGAGGAGAGAATTCTGATTTTAGCAGGGTGCCTATTTAACAGCATTCACCTTCAGAGCATGCTGTCTTACCTCCTACATGCTTGGGTGGCATCACATAGGATGATGCACCTCCATTTGAACTGCACTCTGAGGGTCAGGGTGTTTTGGGGTAGAGGTGTTGGATTTGTGTGGCAAGGGTTTGGTAGCAGGGGTGGCTTCTCTGAGAAGTTGCTAGAAGCCAATGCCAACACAGACACACCACTGGCCAAGGCTGAGTCCTTCAGTGACACCAGTGACACCTCTGGGATAACATATATAAGAAGAGGAAAAGAAAAACAACCTGCAGAACATCATCAGAGAGAGCAGTGAGAATATGTGAGAGAAACAACCCTGCAGTCACGAAGAGCAGTGCAGAAGGAGGGGCAGCAGGTGCTCCAGGCACCAGAGCAGAGACTCCCCAGGTGCAGACCATGGTGAGGCAGCTGTGCCCCTCCAGTCCATGGGGTCCATGGTGGAGCAGAGATGCACTTGCAGCCTGTGGAGGGACCCACACTGGAGCAGAGGAACGTGCCTGAAGGAGACCCTCATGGGAAACCCATGCTGGGGCAGGCTCCTGGTGGGATCTGTGGACCCATGGAGAGAGGAGCCAGTGCTGGAGCAGGTCTTGTAACCCTGCAGGGACCCACACTAGAACAGTCTGTTCCTGGGGGTCTGGAAGGGACCCATGATGGAGCACTTCATGAAGAACTGCACCTGATGAGAAGGACACATGTTGAAGAAGTTTGTGGAAAATTGTTTTGCATGGCAGGGACCTCATGCTAGAGCAGGGGAAGAGCACAATAAGGAGCAGGAGAGACAACATGTGATGAGCTGAACTACAACCCCCACTCCCCATCCCTATGCACCACTCAGGGGGAAAGAAGGTAGAGAAAATTGGGAGTGAAGTTGAGCCTGGGAAGGAGGGAGGGATGGGAAGGTGTGACTTATGATTTGGGTCTATTTCTCATAATCCTGTTTTGTCTTTCACTTTATTATCTTTCCCCTGCCCAGTTGATGGAGTGGCTTTGGGCATCTGGCATTCAGCCAGGGTCAGCCTGCCACACACATGGAACAGCTCTGTAACCAACTCTGCCAACTCCTGAGACTCTACTATAGCATCCTGGCATGTCTAGACAAAATGTGTGATACAGGTTGACCCCTTCACTGTTGCTGATCAGCAACAACCACCAGGACTGCTGCTACTAAGGAGGCAGACTGTGCAAGCCTTAATGAAGTCAATGGAAAATGCCTTTACTCTGTGATGGCGATTTTTCCTTCATAAAATTATATGTATACACAGTCAATGTTTTTCGACTTGAAGCAGTTGTTTCTGCGTGCTTTCCCATGCCAAGTATTTTAAATATCTCAATCCAGCTATCTACACTGTTTACGCAACAGTAGATGTTGCATAAACAATAAAATCTACTAGGAAGTGATTCTCATATGTGGCCAGCCCATCATATGCAGCTCTCTGGACCCTGCGGGGAAGGAGCATTTATTCTCTTTTCACACCAGGAAAGTCGTACAGACTTGTCCCTCAGTGCATCAGCTCCAAATCAGAGGGAACTGAATTTAGCTGTCTCACTGAGGTGATGTTAGCCTGGCCAGCAAATGTTCATAGAGCTTACAAAGGGATTAGATGGTGATGTTCTTGTTTGGAAATTCTGGCAAACCACTGGGAAGACTGAGGACAACATGAGAGCGGCCAGACAGTGGGCGGTTTCTGGTTCTGTGTTCCCACATCAGAATTACAAATGACAGAGTAGTGTTAAGATTTGTAATGGACATAAACACACATCCATTTTAGGAACTAAGGAAGTCTAAGCTTTTTACATGTTGAGATATTGGGGAGAAAAAAGAGAGAAGAATAACTGTAAGGTAATATAAAGCTGAGATAAGAATTACTTTTAGTGGGAAAATACTGAACTTTATGAAGATGGGAAATCTGATAAGACACAATTAACATAAATAAAATACTTTCCTCTTTCTCTAGTGGAAGAAAATAAAAACTCTAGACCTCCTCTATTTCCTTAAATTAAGAAGTGGCATCAGATCTGATTTGAGCCCCTCAGAATCTCTCTATTCCCCCTGATGTGAATGTAAAACTCATATCCATTCATTTCTCTGCAGTCATATAACCACTTAATTACTTTCTTTTTAGCACTATCCTTCTCTAAAGGCTGATGTGTTTTTCTAGATATATTTTCTTTAAATTGCATATTCTTTGTTAAGATGAGTAAAAAAGCCATACTACGCAGAAGATCACTGAAAAAATAGATTTATTTATAAAAGAGGTGTAAAGATCTCCCAGGAGAGCGACTGTCCTCACTGCCAGCTGAAATCAGCAAGAGCAGAGTCATCTCCAAAGCTCAGTCTCAAGTATGTAACAGGCTGTGAATTTCTGATCTCATTAGGACTTCTCTCCTTCTTTGAACATGAATATTCTTGTGTACATTCCCATACCTTCCTATAATAGCCAGGTGTTGCTGTGGGCAAGTGTAAATGTACGGGGGTTTTGTAATGGTATTGCCAAAGAAACAAATGCTCCAAAGCAACTGCATGGGATTACTGGGAGATGAGCTGTCTGACGTTAGTAAGTTATTTAGTCATTGGGCAAACATCTACTCCAGACTATGTCACGATAGCTTCTGCTCAGTTTTCCCTTGCAAAGTCCCCAGATGTTTAACAAGCAGGAGACAAACTGCTGTTCACTGGGAGGAACCTGCTTCTGTCTGAAACGTGGCACTTCCAAACACAGAATGGTTTGGATGGAAGGGACCTTTAAAGGCCATCAAGTCGAAACCCCTTGCAATGAGCGGTGACATCTTCAAATAGATCCGCTTGCTCGGAGCCTTGTCCAACCTGTCTGTGAATGTTCCCAGGGATAGGGCATCCACCACTTCTCTGGGCAACCTCTGCCAGTGTTTCACCACTGTCATCACAACACATTTCTTCCTAATATCTAGTCTGAATCCGCCAAAGTGGTTTAAAATCATTACTCCTCGTCTGGGTAAAAAAGTCTGGCCCCAACTTTAAGCTCCCTTTAAGCACTGAAGCTCAGAGATGCTTTAGCAGGCAAGGGGCGGAGGGGGAGAGGGGAATTTGGTGACAGACAACTCAAACCCCTTTCGGTAAGTGTAAATGATGTCGGGAATGGGCAGGGAAAAGCGTTTAGGGCAGGACGAGGGGGAGAGGGGAATTTGGTGACAGACAACTCAAACTCCTTTCGGTAAGTGTAAATGATGTCAGGAATGGGCAGGGAAAAGCGTTTAGGGCAGGACGAGGGGGAGAGGGGAATTTGGTGACAGACAACTCAAACTCCTTTCGGTAAGTGTAAATGGTGTCGGGAATGGGCAGGGAAAAGCGTTTAGGGCAGGAATAACACCTCTCTGCCAACGACCCACACCTCCGGCGCCCCGCCAAGCCGGCTCCACCCAGCCGCGCCGGGGCCGGGGCCGGGCCGGAGGCAGCGCCCGGGCGGGGCCGAGCCGGCCGGGAGGAAGAGGAGGGATTTCACCTGCCCAGCCCGGCCCGCCCCTCCAGGTGCCAGGTGGAGCAGGAAGCGGTGGCGGCGGCGCCGGAGGGGACCCGCGCCCGCCTGCGGCGCCGGGCCCATGAGGGGAGATGGCGGCGGGCCGAGCGCTGGCCGCGCTCCTGGCCATGCTCCTGGCCGCCTCGGCGCAGCTGATCCCGCGGGAAGGTACGGACAGGGACAGGGATGGGGATGGACCGGCTCCCCCCACCCTCGGCTCGGTTCCCCCCACCCTCGGCTCGGTTCCCCCTACTCCCACCCCGGTTCCCATCACCCCCACCCGGGGCTCCGCTGCCATCCCCTCCCCGCCGCCCCTCAGGAGCTGCCCGGGCCGGCGGGACCCGCCCGATGCGCGGCTGAGCCCGGGCTCGCTTTGGTTGGCGGCACCGTAGGCGAGAGACTGATAACTCTGCCTTTATCCCCGTGTGCTGCTGCTGATTTAATAACTATTAGTTATTTAAAAGGGGCAGGGGTGGTGGGGTAGAATCGCGCCCGTAATGTTTGTGCGGTGGGACATTTCAGTTTCAGCACTTCTAGTCAGAATGCTCCCTTTTCTTTCTCTTGGAAAATGCTAACAAGAAAAATTACTTGATCTTTTACATCCTTGCTTGCTGGAGTATTGACTACGCAAGTAACCTCACAAAGTCCTTTTCCCTGGACGCCAGAGGGGCAGCTGAACTCTCTGTAAAGAGCAGAAGCTCCTTGGTCTGTGTTCTATGTGGGATCGTGCAGTTGCCCGAGTTTTTCAGCAGAGAATGATATTATTGATATAGAACAACGGGTAGACCGTATGCAGGGAAATTGAAAGGTTTATATGCCCAGCCGAGTCAAATAGTTTAAGGCCCACAACCAGCTCTGCATCTGTTGAAATTCCTGGATGCTTGTTGAAATCCCATGTATCTAACCCTGTGTGCAACCCCAAAAGAATTCCAGTTATGAACACAGGGACAGAGTGTGGTGTTTTCCTCAATTTCCAAAGCTGCTTGATTACAAAAAATGCTCATCCTCAAGTCTAAATAGTCTATTTAACTGCTATCTGTAGTCCTTTCAAAGGCTCTTGAGGTACGAGTCCTTATGTACAAAATAACTGGTAGTTATTTGAAGTGACTGTAAATTGCCTAAAGAGTCTGGATGTGAAATTTATGCCTTTTTAATGTTTCTATTGCCTTTGACTGCACTGGTTCTGCTGAAGTGGAGCTCAGGCCATTATTATCATGAGCAATACATGCAAAATGTTTCCTTTGAAATTGGGCAGCCCTAAGGTTTAAGTTTCAAGCCGTGCAGTCTTTTAAATAAAATATTTGCATTTAATGTATTGCCTCTGAGTTGAGTGAATAACATCAATTTGCCTCTCTAAGCCTCTTCAAAGGAAAAAGAAAATATAATGCCGTTTAATAATTGTGCTTTGTTTTCAGAGTAAACAAATATTTAAAACCTTAGGTGGCTCAGCACTAGAAGCAGAGGAGGCAGACTGTCCAAGGATTTTAGCTTAATCTAGAGGAACGTGGGAGAAAGAGCACCCCAACCTCTGGCCTTGCTCTTTGGCAAATCCTGAAGTTGCTGTTTGCAGCAAAGTTAGTGACAGTTAAGTCACACAAAACGCCACTGGTAGACCCAGTGGTTTGTTGCCACTGATGGTGGCCCCTCTTCCTACCTCCTTCAGTCCTTTTCTTTCCAACCGCAGGCTTCCACCCGCTGGTCTGTCTCCTGCACAAGCACCACCACTCCTGTGTGCCAGGTCCTCTTCTGTCACCCTCTCAAACTCTCTAACGTGGTGCTTCCTCCTCTTTGAGAAGCCCTGGTCCCCCCAAAAAGAGGTGGCTCAGACTCAGCTACCTTGGCAGACTGAAGGTTGGGATGGTGTGAGCGGGACGTGAGGCAGAGGGGAGTGGGGCCTTCCCGGGTTTGTTGGCACGTGAGACCTTGTGTGTCCTTCCTTCCAGTGGGAACTGCTGTTGTTATTGCACAACCAAAACTGTTGGAACATTTCTCTGAGCAAAGATTTGTCCTGAAAGCCCAACACAGCTCAAGTTAAGATTTTCCTCTGCAGGCCTGCGTAGTTTGTAATTTTTAAAGAGTTCCTGTTGCTCTGGAGCTGATGTTGGCTCTGCTGTTGCTGTGCCTTGGCTGCTTCCCTTTCCTTGGTTGGAGCTTCCTTCCTTTCAGCAAGGCCGGGTTTAGGCTGGGTGTGCACGTGGGGTGTGGATGAGGCACACGTGGCTCCTCCTGGGGAGTGGTGATGCTCTGCTGGGACAGCTACAAATTTTGGTGTGCCTGTCTCTAAAGCCGTCTCTTATCATCCTCAGTGAAGTTCTTTCTCCTCTCACCTCCCTGCTCCACCCTTTCCCAGCAGGTACAGTATTACAGTGGTGTTCCTTTAGGAAGGTGTAGGTGGGGCATGGCTGGTCACATTGTTCTCAGAGGAGCTTGTGGGTTTTCTTGAGATGCAACTTAATGCGTAAAGTAAATTATCAAGTGAAAGATTGGTCCTAACTTATAGCTGGAAAACGACAGAAAGAAGTATTTGGTGTGCTGGCTGCGCACGGACGTGGGAGTGTGAACGGAGTATTGCATATCTGACCTTTGAAAGTGTGTTTTCCAACTAAAAATGAGTTTCTTTGAGGCACTAATAATGAAGTTAATCAGGTTTCTGTGCTGTCTATGAAACATAAACGTTTTTCAGGTTTAAAGTATCTTTATTAATGTGATAAAATCTGCATGTATATTCTGGGCTTTGTCTTTAAAATGTCATTGTTATAATAAGTGAATTTAGAGATAGTGCCAAGTTGATTCTTGCTCTACCCTCCAGTCATCTTTTTCTTGGCAACTGACTGATTTGAGTCACACGTCAGTCCTAACATGTAAAGCTGCTTCATTTAATAAAATAAAAAGCCCTGAGCTGTTAGCAGGGTCATTCTGCTGCTCTGACAGAATATAAATAACAACCATGTTTGTTCTCCTCTGAAAGTCAGTGGAAACTGGATTATTTCCACTCTGAATCACCATTTGTTCATTCGATTGAGACCTTTTTTTTTTTTGCTTGCCTCGTGCCATTATCAGTCTGGAGTGCTAACTTTTTTTCCTCTAGAAACTAATGTGTTTATAGTAAATTATTTATAGTGTGTCTCAGTTCTGATACTACTACCTTAAATTCACTTCCAGAAAATATCCCCTTTTTTTTTCCTTTTCGCAATTCCAGAACTTTGTGTATTTGAAATCTTTGTTTTTAAGAGGTGAGCCTTGTCTGTGTGTGTTTTTCATTCGTCTATAAGTCTGAAGGGATGTAGAGGTGATGGGAAGGGTTGACTGATTGTGTAAGGTGATAGGAATGTGAATCAATGTAAACATTGGTACACTGAGCTGAATTTATTGTCCATAGCAGCACAAATAACCACCAGTTTGAGTGCCCCCCACTAGAGATCCCCAGTAAGTTTGTTGTCTCTGGAGTTGTGTGAATGAAGTTCCTCCCAAGAGCTGGAATCTTGTTCCTGGGCTTACTCAAAACTGGAAGCACCAACAAATAGCAGCCCCTTGGCTACAAAGTGGCCCAGGAGAGAAGAAACGAGATGTGATGAGCCAGCTCCTGGGCCTGGCTCCTTAGGTGGCTGGTGTCTTTTTTGTGCCTGGGGTTGTCATTTGATGTGGTGGCTCAGCAGCCAAAAATAATTAGGGGAAAGCATGCTGAAAAGGATTATTTCTTGGCACTGATTCAAGGCAAAGGACTAGTCAGGGGAGAAACAAGTTGAGAGGATTTGAGGCTGATGAATCTCATGTCCGGAGTACCACCATGGACCTGTGACATGGAGGAGGTTATTTGTTCGCTAGAAGGTTGTCTTCCTCTCATTTTTATTACAATTCTGTGTGTTGCCCTGCTATACTACAAGGAGAGTTTCTAGATGGAAATCAGGGCTTGCTGTATGAAATAGAGGAAGAACCTTTCCCCAGCCTGATATCCGATACTATTTGGGTCAGTTGTGCTTAGGCTTGTTAATTGCTTGTATGAATTATCTTATCTACAGATAATGTTGGAATAGAAAAAAAAAAGTAGGAGAAAACTACTGAAAAATAATCTTGAGTTCTTGAAATATGTAATAGCAGCAGCAGTATTTTTACAAATAAGTGTTGCCAGGGTTCAGTTTATTAATGTAGCCCTTATCACTTAGCCTAATTGATATTTATACCAGCATATGGTAAATGAAAAGCTTTGTGATCCACAACTGCCAAACCCTCAGTCTTAGGCAGAGGCTGAACAACTTTGTTCTTAATGCATTCCAAAAATATTTCAAATTGGAAATAGCGTGAGGTACCCTCCTGTGCTGAGAGCAAAGTCAAGATACTTTTGGCTTTACCTGTGTTGACTAAAGCTGTGGGTGACAGGGGCATGGTCTGTTTGCAGATTAGTGTAGATGATGGCTGAATAGCTCCTTTCTTCACCAGTTCTTCTTTTTTTTTTAATCCATTCTCATTTGCTTTCCGTAATTGCTGATGGAAAAACATGACCTCCTTCAGGTGCTGGGCAGAAGAGCAGTGAATGTGTGTGGAGTTGTACCCCTTCGTGGTGTGACTGCGGTGGGATCAGTGGTGGTGCTGGGTTATTCCTGGGGCTGTGGGGGAAGCTGAGGGCTGCTCACCACTGCCATGAGTGGAATGTGCCTCTGAGCTGAGCTGACCAGTTCTCTTACAGCAGCAAACTCCTGCTCTCTTCTGGGTGCTCCCTGGAGCTCTCCCTTTGGATGTTTTCTGGTCTTGGTGTCTTTGCAAGAGCTCCTAGAAAGACTCAGCTGTAGCAAAGCACATATTAGCTAGAGAATATGGGCAAAATAGTCTTGGATGACAGTTTTGATCTAAATGAGCTCTTTTGTTGGACTACTCTTGTAACCTTCTGTTAAAATATTTTTTAAAATCTGCACCTTTAATAATTTCTGTAATTTATAAACCTTTGCCTGACAGGGGGGAAAAGCTAAAGATATCACTTAACAAAGCACTTCCAGCAGTTTCTGGGACAGCATCCAACTCACTGGTGCTGCTCAGGTGTCTCTGTCAAACCTCAGCTCTGGAGAGGACAACACACCCACTGCAGCAGGGGTTGGCTTGTTGGAACCAAACCATTAACCAGTTCCTGAAGAGCAGCTGCTGACTTTGTGCTCTCTTAGTAGGATTCAGCCAGTAGGGCGAGGTCACCATCCTTTGATTCGTAAACTTCTTGAATATCTTGCAGATGTTACCATAGGGTTTCTTCTTGCTTCACATCTGCTTGTGCCACCAGGGTGTGAAGGAAAGGACGTGGGCTGGGCTGCATTGTTGGCTGCTGGCCTTTACAGCCAGAGCAGAGCAACATCTTGAGTTTCTGTACTGGCTGGTGACAGAGGAAAGGGTTTGCTGCCTGCAGCTGAGCCTGCCTGGTGTGGGTAGTATTGATGGGACCTCCTGGAAGACCTTCAGCTGAAGAACTGTGCCATAGTGTCTAGTAGATAGGCATTTCAATATGTTAGTAAGATCTAGTCTGCCTGTGGGTGCCCAGGCTGCCATTACTGTGGAAAAAGTGTTTTTTTAAGAATCTGTCTCCTGTACCAGGGATAAAGTCTCTACTTTACCTGTTCTATTGGACACCTTTTAACAAGGGAGGGCAGCCTGCTTTGAGCTGTGCCTTTTGTTTTCTTGGGGAGCAAAGTGAGTGTGGTTACTTGATGTCAGATCAAACTCTTATTTTGGAGGTAGGATAATGCTGGCATTTTGGAGTTGGTCCTGGATTTTCTGAGTCCCTGGCTGTGAGACAGAGGAGAGAGCAAGCTTTGAGGAGTGGAAAGAGAGGATTTGGAGTTCATCAGAAGTGAGACTAAGAGCTGACAGCAGGATGTTTGGTGTGGGAGGGATCCCTGTTTGCGAAATGCGCTTTTACACCTTTGTCAACCAGAGCCAAGACTGAAGAGCTGCTCAGACATGCTCTGAGATGTTGTCCTTTTGCTGGCTTAAATCAAGGTAGGGATGAAAAACTATGCAAGCAAACACCTCTTTGATCAAGGGAGGCTCCTGCAGGGACCTGTGTGGTGTCAGTGTTTCTCCAGGCAGTGTGACATTTTCTCCTCAAGCTGTGCAGACCTACGTGTCAAACATTTTATACATTGTATGCTGGTGGTCAGCTCATAGACAGAGGCTTGCTGAGCTCTCTATCTCACAATGTTGCTTCTACAGAAGCAACAACACTTCATATCTGTAAAATAATAATTAGGAAAAGGCAGCTGAGAGTCAGCAGTGTCTCTTTCACACTTGTGGTGAAAAAAAGTTTCTTTTAAAAAAATCTGCATGACTTATATGTGTCTTAATTATCTTCCAGAAAGGTTCTAGAGAAAGCTGTATATGTACAGAAATGTATAGTTTTTGGGGTTTTTCTTCAGTTATTTTAAATCTGAAGGTATTTTATTCCTGTTAGGCATTACAAATTAATGAATTAACAACTTTTGAGTGAGCAACCTTGTTGGCCTGGGGTGCTGACAGATCTCTGGTGAGCTATGTTGGAATGGCTTGTAACATCACTATGCCAGAAGTGTCTGCCCTTCCTCCTTGACGAGGAGGAAAAGACCTGCCTCTCGCCTGCTTTGCATCCCCATCCTGGCTATCAGTTCAAACAATCACTTTAGAAGAAGTGAAGATTAGGGGGCTGTTCTGTGATGGCTGAGAAATGGGCATTCTTCCCCAGGAGCCCTCTCCTGAGGCCTGGTTAGCATGGCATAATAGCAATTGGCAACATCTATCTCCTAAGAGTTTACAAGCTTTGCAGAGTTTATCACTGTGATATTCTGGGTGATTCCCTGAAAGTAATCCTTTCACAAAATATGGACCTCATATCCCAGACAAGTGTGGTGGTGGAAGACAGGTCCAAATACCAGGAGATAATCATGTAATGTAGGGAGTAGTTTACATTGAAATGAAGAAGGGTTGGCTGTAGTTTGTGATTGTGATGTCTCTTGCTGCTCACAGCCCTGCTCAGGAGGTGAGAGGAGTCCTAACTGTCTGTGTGTCCCTGACTAACTTTGCTAAGGGTTTGAAGACTGTGAGGGCAGTCACCTGGATTACGTTGCTGGTGAGACTGGAGAAGTGGATGGTGCTTAGGCAGTTGGGTGCTGCAGTTGGACTGGAGAGATAGACTCAAATTGTCAAAGATGTTAGTAAGACAGGTGCAAAACAACTGAGTTGGCAAAGCAGGGAGACGTTTACTCTTTCAAATATTCCTTGATGTGCTTTTGGCCAATTTGAGTGAACTGTCCAGTGAATTGTGATGCAATTCACAATTCACTGGTGTGAATTCAGTGTGGTGGTGAGGTGATGCACCACCACACTGAGTTACTGTGTTATATACCCCTTGCTTCCCACCCTCTTGCCATGGCTCTTGCAGCAGATTGTGTGTAGTGGAATAACCTCAGCAGGCTCTGAGAGTGCCTGCAGGTCAGCATCCCTGCAGGGGCTCGGAAGAGGCAGTGAGCCTCCAGGAGAACCTGCCAAGCTGTAGTGGCAAACAGCATCCCTGTGCTATCCTCGTCCCAAGCTGGTGGCACAATTCCTGCAGGGAACGAGCCTGTTCTCTGGAGAGGTGTGTTGGTTGTGTGGGTTCAGATCCCCCTGAGGCAGAACAGGGCTTTGGATACCGGTATTTCATAATCAGAGCAAGTTGCTGCTACTCGTCTTGCGGCTCCTCCAGCTCATGAATGGTGGCTGAGTCAGCCCCATCCAACTGGGTTTCGGTAAAAATGGCTGTCATGGAACAAGCCTGTGATTTAACCAGAATGAGCAAACCCACAGTTTCTGTACATAATTCCGGGATAAATTAACATCTGGGATTTCGTTGTAGGTTTTGTTTTCTTGGTCTGACTGGGGCTTTTTTGATTGTTTTAATCCACCCAGTCAAGTCGTGTGAAACAATCCATAGATCCTTATGGGTAAATTACTGCAATAAAATGCAGCTGTCAAGCCAAAACTAGTTGGACTCTGTTCTAGCTCCTACTTTGTGTAGCAAGGCACTTTACATAGCCATAAAATTGCTGTTCTGCCAAGTCCTTTGCTTGTGTATACGTACACACACTCTGTATGAGTGCTACTGCCCTGACTATTTGCCAGCTGTCTTCTACATTGCACTCCCTCTTGTACAGGAAAAATCTCCTTTTGACATATACACATGTTAAAATTACTATGAGCTTGTCAGTAAATAAATTTAGGCTCAACTCTCTGGAGAAATTTAATTTGTTTTACACTATGCAGCTTGCTTCTAACCCCAGTGGAAGAGCTCTGAGTGCTAACATAAAAGTTTGAAAATATCATCCTCTTAAGAAAAAGCTGTGTTTGTGCAGAGAGGGGCATTACTCTAGCAATAGAGGGATGCTGTGATGAGAAAACTCTCATGAAGGCATTCTGAAATGAAGATGAGCAGTAGAAAAATCCAGTTGTGGAAAGGCAGGGTGTCAATTGAGATTAGGGCAGTTGATGAAACATCCGGGGAGGCTGCAAAACTGTAATTGCTTAGATGAAAAAAGAATAGGGTGAGATCAGCTGTCTGCATCAGCTATGAACCAGCTCAGGACTGCAGGCTGTACCTCTAACATCTTCTAGCTGAACAATTCCATTGTTGTATAGACAGAGACGAGATCCAGCTTGGCAATGCTTCCTCATGTTGGTTTGGATATCCTGTGTGTCATCCCTGTGCAGCAGCAATAAGGCGTGGAAATTGCTTCTTTTCAAGAAATGTGTCCAGTTACTGGTAATCCTAATAAAAAGGCATGCAGTGGGAGTCACAGACAAAGAGAGATTGGTGTGACTCATGGGGAGACTCACTCGTGTTTATAAAAGCTCTCCAATGAAGGTGCTCTTTAAGTAGTCCCTCTGTCGTGCTGCTCATGTGTGGCTGTAGTTTGGGGAGTTTTAGCCATTTGTTCGTTTGTTTTTAATGACTTTGGGATCACTGCATATACGTCCCGCATGATTCTTTTATTCTACTTTTCCTATTAGATTTGATAGTCTAATGCAGCTTAGCACATCCCTAGCAGCTGGCTGCTGTTGGCATAAGAGCACCACGCTCTTATTTCTTGGCCAAAATTATTATCTGTGGATTTTCATCTGTGCAAGCTGTTTGTTTATGCATGGGAGGTGTCTGTTCTTATGTGGGCTTCTAGCAGGCAACTTTGCTGGCCTGATTTGGTATAGATCTGCATCTTTCTTGCCTACTGCTGTGATGATATATATATATTTATATTGATCATTGAAAACACTTCTGTGATTTTGGGCAGGTTCTGTTTAGGAAAGCTGAGGAATGGGATAAATCTGTGCTAGAAAACAATATTGACCTGACAAATATTTGATATTCTTGCAGAGAGATCAAATGAAGAATGATTATATGGTCATGAAGTCAGTAAGAGGAGCAGAAAGGAGGGGGGAAAAAAGCCCAGAAAGCCAAATTGGGTCTTTCAGGGGCTGGGGAAGAGGATACTTTGTTTTGACCCTTGTAGGAGCCTTTGCTGATTTCAAAGCATTGAAAATTTCTGTTCTTTGGTTTCGGCTCAGGGTGTGTATTTGTTTTGATTTAAAACTAGTCACGTGCTTAAGGCTATGCCTAAACTTAATCCTCATGACTAAAAATTAGAGCCATGTGCCAGCATGTGGTGGATGAGTGCTGGCTGTTGGTGGTCCTGGTCCCTGTCCTGCCAGATTGGCCATATGGCTGTGCTGTCCCAGGGATGGGGAAACGAGCAGTGATAACTGTTTGACCAGAGAATTAGAAAGCAGACTTTTCAGTAATACTTATAAACTTACAAGGTGAGTATGGCAGTTACCTTGTGCAAGAAAGAAATGTATTTTGTCCATAGTTATTAATTATTTGGTTTATGTTATTAACACATCATATCTGGATGACTTAAACAGTGGAAAAGTTATGAACATCATGGTCAAAGGTGTTTTGTACGCTAAGTGTTGTAAAATAAAACCCCAAGAGAACCCAAAAAGAACCCAGTGGTATGGAAAATAGAACTCTGGGCTAGATTGGAAGTAGTTGTTAAACTTTCTTTTCTGGACACTGCTTCCTCCTGAAGAATGAGGAAGAGCAGCACTGAGTAAAGCTTGCTTGGCTTTCCTCTCTTCCCCACCCCATGGACATTGCCCCCGCAATTGTCCCCTGTCTGCTCTAGAAGGTCATTGTACAGGCAGTTCCCAGCTACACCATCATCTTTTTTATTTCCTCAGCAAAATCCATATTGAAAACCTCTTTTCTAAGGCAGAAACACAGATGTAAACTGTGCCAGCCATTGGAAGAGGTAGGAGAATGCAGTGTAGGCTCTCAGGTCAGAGAACTGTTCTGTCACTTAAAGGCAGTAGGAAAGTTACTCAGTGACCAGGTACTTACTAATGGTATTAGAGAGTTGGTAAACTTGTGGTTAAAGATATGTGCTGCAGTCTTCCAGGCCTCGTGGTGTTTGAGATTTTCATTTGAAACCTTTGATCCTGGAGGCAAATAGGTAAGGCAGTTTCAAGGACTTACTAAGTCTTTTGACTCCAAGATTGTGTAGAAAAGCTGCAAAAAGGCTCAAGACCAACGAAACTGAGATAAATACATGATGGGCTCTGCCTCTGAGTACTCTATTCTGCCCTGCTTCCTGTAGCAGTGGGGGTTTTGATGCCTGATGTTACCAAACCTGGAGCCACAATGTTTCCAGTCTCAGGGACGGACTATGCTGACTGCTCGGTCCCTGGGGCTTTTGCAAAGCATTCCAGTGAAAGTCAGGTCCTGCAAAGCCATGAGATTCCTGTAAAAATTAGGAGGTTTTTGAGCCTCTCTTCAATAGAACAGATGGTTTTTGTTGAAATTGAGTCACTAATGCAATAAGCTGCTTTCAGCAGCTGCGATGACTGGAGCTTTCAGCTGGGTGGGTCTGTCTGTTGAGGGTCTCTGGTGTGCTCTGTGACATAAGAGGGCTCTGCTGATCAAGGATTCCCATGGTGTGTTCAGCCCTGCTCCCCACAACCCCACCAGGTGAGCCCCTGCATGTCTGGGCTCTGATCAGCTCCTTATCACCCCTGCACCAGCTGGTGTGGAGCAGACTGGTGCTCCAGGGATGCTGAGCAGCTGGACAGAGCCTGGGGCATCCTGCAGATGTATGTGAGCCAGCTGTTCTCCTACACCTTCCTGACATGCTGCCTGGTAATTGGAATGGCTTCAGGGCTCCCTCAGGGCACTGCTCTGCTGGGTTTGCCAGCACAAATCTTTTTTCATTGAGGTTAATGAGCACGAGGATTCCCAACCTGGCATATGGGCAGAGCTTTGTCATGCAGCCCTGTGTGATGTACCATTCAAGGCAGAGATGTTTTTGAACCAAGCTTGGGGTACCTTTATTTCTAGATCTCTTACTGTTTTTTTATATGCATGATTTTCTTCTCATATACACTAAAAGCTCAAGTACTGTAGAAACTGAGATTCTATCTTCCATACACCAAAATAAGAAATGGAGAACAATGAAAACAAGCAGCAGAAACTTACTGTCTGTCCTGCCCTCAGATTTTCACCTGGGGCTGGGGTATGGTTGACTTTACTGCAAACTTGCCTTATTTCAGCCAGGGCTGCCCTCATTATTTGCTAAGCATCCAACTGAAGTTAATAATAGTCATCTTGAATGTCCAGTTGGTACTCTCTGGTGTCTTATATTATGTGTATATTTTTAGAAGACAATCAGGTTTGAGTCATTTTTTTGATAAACTGCTACCTGTAAAATAAAAGGTTATTCAGCAAGGAGTTTATTCAGTGAGTCTAGTATTTCCTGTGAGTGCTGCTCCTGCATCTGGCAGTACTTGAGGATGGGTGAAATATTTCCCAAAAGCTGTGAATCAATGATGGTTGTGTCAGAGATAGAGAGGAAGTGTCCAAGCACACACACTCTGTTCCAGGCCACAGATGCCTTCTGTGCTGGTGAGGGGCACTGCACAGACATCCTGTACCTTCAGGCAATGAGTTGTGAAGGGTGGGGAGGGTGGGAGAGGGCCATGACTGCACCTAAAAGTATCTGTTGATTTGTGCTTTTGGTATTGCTGGAATACCTCATCTGGCCTGCAGTAACTGTTGAGGTATACCCAGAAATTAATCTCTTACCATTGTCTGTGATTAAAGCTGAAGCTTGTTTTTTTGTTTGACTGCTGAATAAACTTCCTGAATTGAGTCGTGACTTGATGGGCGCCTTCAGAAATGAAGCAGGCTGCGTAATAACAAACTGAAAACAAAAATCAGGAGAACAACAATTTGGAAGGAATAGCTGAGCTACTTTTTAATTGTGAAATAAATGATACTGGTGAGGGTAAATTGGAGCAGAACTGATTGTGCACAAATTCCCTGTACACCTCTCCTGGGCACATGCAGTAAATATGTTTTTATGTTGTCTCTGCTGAAGAGAGGAGGCATTTTCTATTGGTACAGCACCAGAGGCTCCTGAGAGGTGGATGCTAATATTCCTTCGGACACTGTGGCATCTGTGGGGCTGTGTGGAGAGTCTGGTGCTCCTCATATGGCTAGTAACAGAACACCTCTGTTCTATGTATTTTTTCTTTCTTAGCTTCCTTTACAATCTCTCTTCATAAAGCGGACAACACCACAGTTACGATTAAACTGAAACCTGGTCTTCAAGCAAACTGTCGAATCCGCATGAAATATGTCATCATGTCTGAACTCAAGATAAAGCCTGGGGACAATGTGACCTTTACCTTCACCTGTGGTACTCCAGAGAAGTATTTCATCACGGAAATTCAGAAAAATATTGGTAAGATACAGATTTTTGATTTTTCCCCAGTAGTAATTTTCCTCTGGTAAAAGCAAATGCTTTTTTTCCTGCTGCTGTATTAAAGTATCTGCCATAATCTTAGGTAAGAAGAAATCTTTGAGCACTGATAAATAACCTTGAATGACTGCTACAACTATGCAAGCTGAAGAAGTCTGTATTGCAGCTGGCAGAATTAATGTTGATTTGGCTGTGCTGGAAACAGCTAGAATGCAGTTTGCTGCATTAATTCCTTGCTGCTTTTCCTTTTCCCACAATTTATAAACCAATCAAAGAATCTTTTTGTTCCTGACAAAAGCCTCTGAACACTTATAATAATATATTATGTATTTGATGAACAACTTGGTTGTGTCTATAAGGACAACAGAAACATTGAAGACCTGCACATGTTTCTTTATCTTTAATGAATGTTATTGAGATCAAAAAACTGTAAATTCAGAAGTGTAACTAAAACTACTTCTGCTTTGAATGTTATCCCTGGTGTATGTACTCTTTAATGGCATGAACACGTGCTACTTCTCAACTAGATCCCAAACTTCACTGGGTATTCAGTCTTTAGTAACATCTTCCTTATTTTTGGGGTGATGTTCAAGAATAATTCTCTTAGCGTTTTGGAATTTTATTCATATGATTCATGCAGATAGCAACGCTCACTGTATCTCATATATTTGCAAGACACACTAGTGATATTTCTTCTTTTAAGTCAAAGCTTAGACATGGATTAAAGTTACTTATTTTGAGTGTCAATCAATTGCTTGGATTTTTCAGATAAAAGTTTTCTGGCTTCCCCTCAGAATCCTGCAGTGGCATTTGTTGTTGTTAATCTGGACACCAAGGGAAGAAAAACACAGTTCCTGGCAAGGAGTAAAACATTTAAAGATTAATTATTTGCCAGGAACTCTCTGGGGGACATGGGATAAAATGGATTCTCTAGATCTGTGATTTCTAGCTCTCTTGACACTGCATTTGTCCCTTTTGCTGGTTGAGACTCTGCCCTATTCACTAAGTACCTTCTAAATTCTTCAGCAAACAAGGTGGAATACTAGGAACAATGAATCCCTCCTATTACTCAGCCTGACAAAAGCAGGTTTATCCTGTCTGTTCTATGGGCTGGGAGTCCTGTTTGGAGACAGCCTGTGACCATGTTAGAGGAGTGTCTTTTAGTGCACATAGAAGAAAACATGAGTGCCACCTGAAAATTGTGATAATAGCAAAGAAGGGGAAGTATCAAACTCCCCTTTTAATGGAATGCTTTCCAGAGTGTATCACAGTTCTTCTCTCTCTGCATTTAGACTGTGTGTCAGGCCCATGTCCCTTTGGAGATGTTCATCTTTACCCACCGGGGCTACCTCGCCTTAACAGGACTTACATCTGGGACGTGAAGGCAAGTACAAAAGCTGGACTTGAACTAAAATTTTCTACCTCCTGGCTAAGGCAGATTGAACCAGGAGAGACGTGCCCAGACGCCGTTAGCTACAACATCAACAGCTCTATTGATAATGCCACGGTCAACATCGGCACTTTCTGCAGGAACGGCTCCGTGTCCCGCGTCAAGCTGCTGGGAGGAGTTGTCATGTCCCTGCACCTCCCGTGGCACTTGCCTCTCACCACCTCAGGCTTCAACATAGCCAGCAGGGCTTCCATAAAACGTGAGTAGTGCAGCTGCCTCCTGCAGATTGCAGCAGAATCTATTTCAACCTTTCTTCACAGCTAACCTTCCATTTTTGGTGCTGCTATCCCTAACTCCCTTTCACTTCATCTGTTCTGGAAACTATTGTTGTATGATTTTTAGTTTAGTTAGATGGTGTTGTTCTGGAGTCAAAGTATTTGATGTACATTAATAATTTTAAATCTCTTTAAACTTCCTAAAACTTAAACATACCTGCTTTCTTGTTTTTGTGAATTCAGCTAGGTGACACAAAGTAGTATAACTAGAATGAGCCAGAGAGGTTTTGTTGGTTGAACTGTGTAGTTGGGCTTGTTTATTTTTTAAAAAGTTTCTTTAACTTCTGGAGCCTCAAACCAATACCTCTCTTCAGGAGAGGAGTGTGGGAAAAGGTGAAGCAGTGCCTGGAAGGCACAGGAGGCTGCATAAATACATTTATCTGTTTCAACCTGCACGGTAACATAAACCGTTGTGTAATAATCTTCCTAAAATACCTGGAATATTATACAGCAATCAGTGGGTTACTTTGTGATCTCATGACAAAACTTTCTCTGTACTTGAATTCTAGTGCTTTTGCTATCAGTTATAAAAGAAACCTGGTCCAGGTTCAAGCTTCTAGAACATGACTGTTTTGTATAATTCCTGGCACTCCTTACACTTGCACATCATCACTGGAGTCCTAGAGTGGGACCATAATCTCTATGTACCCAACTTCACGCTGCCAAGAGTCATCCAAGGATAAAGTGTCTTATGCAGCCTGCATGTTTCACATTTGTGTTTTAATATGCCTATCTGAGGCTCTTTGCTGGTGTGCTTTTGTTAAATTTGGGAGGTTTTTGTAAAGAGAGCTACATGCTGCTATATAAAAGCTTGCAGCTTTTGTTTCCCAAAACCCAGTGAAGCAGAAGCACTTATCAGGCTGTGTATTTGCTCTTGCAAATCCAAGTGTAGAAGTAGGAATTAGGATCTTGCCCTTGCCAATAATAAAGGCTTGTCTGTCCATGTGCTTGAAAGGTTAACCTGCTAAACTGCAAATGCAGTATTAATACATTCCTTACCTTTTCTGTAATTGAAGACATAAGAATCAACTCAAATATATGTTTTGGTCTAAGCGTTTTGTAATAACCTAGCTTGTAGCTGGAGTGGGTGATCTCTCTGTCAAAAGAAAGACTGCTTCTTGGGTGCTAGATATGCCAGTGTGCCTTCAGTAACTGGAACTTATTTTATATGTTGTGATTCCCTCCCTGTTTTAGGGTTGTGCATCATTGAATCCATTTTGAAGAGGGAGTCTTCAATCACCCTGATGTCCCCTAACTACCCGCTGGGCTTTCCAGAAGATGAGCTGATGACGTGGCAGTTTGTGATTCCTCCCAGCCTGAGAGCAAGCGTGTTCTTCCACAACTACAGCCTCTCCAACTGCGAAAGGAAGGAGGAGAGGGTGGAGTACTACATCCCTGGCTCCCCCAGCAACCCGGAGGTGTTCAAGCTGAGCGACAGCCAGCCTGCCAATATTGCTGGCACTTTCAACATGTCCCTGCAGGGCTGTGATCAGGATGCCCAGAACCCCGGCATTCTTCGCCTGCTCTTCCAAGTTGTTGTTCAGCACCCACAGGTTGATGAGAGTAAGTACCTGCCTGCCTCTTTTGTTGCTTTCAGATGTCTGGCATGAGCACCACAAGGGAGATAAATACTCTTTTTTGTTATTTTCCTTGTACTTTGGTCCCTGTATGAGTTTAAGGAGATTGCCAAGCAATGCTGAGGCCTGTTTTATTGCCCATGGTACCACTGACCACACGTACAGCAAGGCGAGCAGCGATGCTGAAATGTGCAATTTGCAATGGACTATTTAGTGCTGCTGTATTTTTTACACCCTAACTTATAAATGGAGACTCCTTTCTATTTCCAGCACCTGAATCATGTAATTGAAAAATGCCTTTAATAGTTCTGCTTTCAGACATGAGAATTCAGCATTTTAAAGGTCATTCTTTAAAGCGTGACCCCAGTTTTTTGTTCCCTGCATGAGCAGTTGCTCCTAACAAGGTGAAACCTGCTGTCATGGTAGATAGCAAGATCTGTGGTATTATTAACTGGTGAATTGAAAGATGTAAAATTGTCTCTGTATTGGTAATGGCATCAATATGCATCTTCCCTTCTTTTCTTCCTTTGAGTTTTAATTTTCCTTCCTAGAGGAAGTTGAACATCAACAAGTGTGAAGAAGTCACATTAAATACAAAAGTTGTACTAAGAATATCCCCTCCATTCTTGGATGTTCTTTACATTTCTTTCTCTATACTGAGAAAATTATTTTTTTCTGTTTTCTAGCCCCAAATTCAGATTGGTTTAGCACAATGACTTATAATACCAGAGCATTTCTCTAAAAACAGAAATAAAAGGCCTGTCTAGGTAATGAGCCAAGGAGTTAGTGATTTAGCCTCTGACTTTGCAACTCTGACCTCAGTTCAAGGTGAAGGTTAATAATCAAGGTGCACTTACTGCAAAAGAGCAGGTGGAGGAAAGTACACACTTGACTGCCACTGTGTCAGGAGCTACTTAGTGGTTTCCAGGTAATTTTAGAGAGAATAAGGTTTGAATGACTTGTGAGCTGAAGTCACATATCCAGAAAGGATCTGTAGCATCTCACGGTTACAGTTCTTTCTTCTTTGTCTGTGTAGCCTGGCTCTGTTTATGAACAGCAAATCCTCACAGAATTGCTGTTAACAAAATTGTGTTTGCTTACATTTATTGTGTGTTGCATCTCAGAAGCTAGACAGAATGAAAACATTATATTCAGTTAATCAGCTTTATCTCCCTTCTTCTTTTGAAAGCAAAAATAATTTTAATATATTTATGGCCAGGAGACAAGACGATAATCATGTAAAAAATCAAAACCAGGTTGTCATTCCGTGAATGAAATGCAAGTAATAAACCATTTGGATTTAAGAGACAACAGTGGTTTCTCTAGGGATTTTATAGGATTTCATGATTGATTTTGTAGTTATATAAGTTCCATCAAAGATTCAAATTCAGCCCTCAGGTTGCCATCTGCAACATTGCTCTTATTAAAAATGCATTGCTATCTGCATATTCTCAAAGCTTCCACAGCTGTCTGTGGTGCTTGTCATTAAATAAGAAGAAAATATGGCTCTTTCCAGTCATAATAACTTCTTGATCTAACTCTTCCTGTGTTTAGCTGCTGCAGGAAAATACATTGTGAAAAATTATAACCTTGCGGTGGGAGTCCTAGGTTACATGCTTGGTTGTGCCAATGACTTGGATAAGTCCATTTGACCACTTGCCTTTTTGTCTGCCTGATTTCCCACACAGGAGAAAGCTATTTTATTCACCTTTTGTGTATGACTGAGATCTGTAGCTAAAGCTAAAACCAGAAAATGAAGAGTAGTAATAGAATATGTGTGTATATAGGTACCCTATTTCCCCCCCTGTCCTTTGAAGAATCATTGAACGGTTTGGGTTGGAAAGAACCTTAAAGATGATCCAGTTCCAAACTGCCCCGCCGTGGGCGGGGACACTTCCACTAGGCCAGCTTGCTTTTTTTAACGTCAGAGAGAGGTGCCTTAGGAACAGCACCAGGATGTTGCGTGGATCCAAAATCTATCTATCCACAGGACAGTCAACCTTTATGAGCTACACTTGCATTTTTTTCTCCTCTTTCCTTCTGTTTTCTCCTTCCAGATGTTCCAAGAAGAGGTGAAGGAAGTTCTGCTTCACACTATGCTTCTTGGCTGTAATTGCTCTGGGGTGTTTTTTTGTTGCAGATGTCACCCATTTGGTTGACCTGAGCAAGGAGAAGAACATGACTGTGACAATACACTTGGAAGGGTGGCCCAGCCGCACGCCCCTCATGTCTGAGCCCATATGTCTGATCTGCAAGGATCCTCGCACCTGCGACCGTGCCTTGACTTTAACCTCTGGTGCTGTCTACAGGATCTCCTTCCTGTGCAAGGACTTGTCCCAGCTGAGGATCACAGCTGAAAAAGGCATAGGTACTACAAAAGTGGCTTAATCCTGTTTCTTAGGGAATGCTTTTGCATGTTTTTCCCCAGGGGTCAACCAAACTTGTTCCCTTGCTTTGGCTTTAAATTGAGGTTGGAAACCAGGTGTTGGCCAGCTGGGAGATGGGTGCAATGAATCTGGAGGTGACCTTGTTCAGTACATCGTTCTACCTTTAAGAATAGAAACTGCGTAGTTATTCCTAGAAGAGAAGAGAAAGAAGTCACCTAAGTCACTGCAAATTATGGAAACAGAGCCAGAGACCCAAAAATCTGCCCATGAAAATGCAGGACCAAGGTTGCCATCGGGAGGGCATCTTGTTCTGCATGCATGTCCCCTTGATGTAGGATTTCCCCAAATGCTTTCAACTACAGGTAGAAAAGAGATTTGAAGTATCCTTACCTTGACTGGTCTGCAGCAATGCCCCAGTCAGCAGGTATATCTTGAGTGAGGGCCTTTGAATATGGTTCTGTCTGTTTCTTTGGTGTCCTGCACCTATTAAGGAAAAAACTTAAATACAAACAACACGCGTTTGGATAAAGGTTACTAAGAGAGGATATTTTCTTAGGTAAATCCTTATCTTGGCCTGTAATGCAGGCCTGGCAGTACTCTGTGTGTGCCCAGCTATTTCCTCTGCATGAAATACTCAGCTCTTTGGGTTTTGTTTTTGTTTTTGCAGGCTGTATGGATATTCGTTGGTGTCAGAAGAAGATTTATTCCCTTTCAGTGCCCAAGGCTATTACCCGATTGCCAATTCGACTGCATAAGTTTAATTGGAAGCTCTTGGCCACTGATATGATCAACGTAGAAATTACGTCTCCGTCCTTGAAACTTCAGCAACCCATCCCAGAGCAGAGGTGCAACACGAGCTACAGTTACAGCATTGTCAGTGCCACCCCAGAGACAGAGCTGAATCTTGGTGTATTCTGTCCCGGTGGATCTATTGAAAAGATTCAGATGAGGAATAATATCACCATATCCTTAAAACCATTTGGTAAAGGATTCATCAATGAGTCTATCCCTCAGGATTTGAAAATGTCTTTTGTGCCACATATTAAAGGTAAGGTAGTAGATTTTCTACTACTTTGTTCTACAGTGATAGATCTCTCAATAGGCTTATTAAAGCACATATGGGTGAACAGAAATTAGGAGTTCAATCCTTTAGCAATGACTCTATGAGTAGACTCTAGAATCAGTCTTTATCTGAACCAGTGATGTGATTTATTTTGGGAAGAGAAAAGGAGCATTGTATTCCAGGTAGTGGATAGTTGATTGTGGCAAATTCTGCAGGTATGTCTTTGTTTATTGTGATAACATTGATTTGGGAAAGGACAATAATTATCAAAATTAAGTTTTCTTTTATTCTTTCCCTTTTGCTACAGATGAGTGCATATTCACCGTGAGCCCAAATCCACAAGCTAAAGTTTACTTGCAGACTCCCAACTCGCCTTATGGTTTGCCTCCTTACGTTTCCATATCCTGGTTCATCACTGTGCCCAGCAAGCAGACTGCCCGCCTCAGGTTCTCCAAGGACCGCATGGGCATCGCCTGTGAGACGGGCCGTGCCTACGTCAACATCAAGGAGGAGACGCCGGGAGCAGAGGAGATTGTGCGCCGTGAGGACGAGCTCCTGCCCCAGCCCCGGAACATGCTCCACAGCTTCTGGGTGAACGTCTCCAACTGTAGGCCTGCGGATAAGACGCAGCTGACCTTGCAGTTCTGGGTGACTTTGGCTGACAAGCAGCTAGGTGAGTGCTGTGAGGTTGTGGTGGTTTTTTTCTGGTTGTTTCCTTGCTTTCCCTTGAGGTAACAGTAATGGATGATGGTCCTCCTTGGATGTAGATTCCTGCCTTTGGAAAAGTCTGTCCCTCAAAAACTTCCCAGAGTTTCATCTGGATATTTCTAGGAGCTGGGGAAGAAGGAGGGGTTTTAATGTGGTATGGTTTTTTGGGGAGTGGAAGGTGTGTTTCTGGGTTTTCTTTCGTTGACGCAAGAAATGGCAAGGATCAAGGTAGTAAGACTAGATTTCATTTTAAAAAAATTAATTTAGCTTTTTTAATTGGAGATAATAGACAGAATATATAATAAGATCAAGTGATGTTTTTCCCTTCCAGGGTCACAGACCTAGTGAACAGCTTGGGATTTGATTATGCAAACTTATTCATCCAAGTAGTCCTCACTTCTTGTTAGCAGCTCAATTAGTCTCAGTGTTCACATGAGCAAGAAATCCTCCCTAGGACAGGTCTGTCATTTAATGGAGATTGGGCCCTGACTGCTACCAGCAAATTCTGTTTTCTTGTTCTCTTTCATCTCCCTGGAACATAAACAGTTTTTAAAGAAAAGATGAGGGGGCATTTTTAGGGTAGGCTTTGCTTATGTAAATTTGCTTCACATTTGCAATTTCTAATTTTTTGATCTTTTTTTTTTTTTCAATCTGTGCTTCTTTTGAAACTAGCGGCATTTTTCTTTGCTCATGCATGGACTTCCCTAATCAATTTTATGACTCCTAGAAAACCCCAGGTCAACACAACCTGTGTATTTCAGAGGAAAGGATGGTTTTGAGGGGAATCTATGGAAATGCCACTATTTCTTCTTTTGAGTCCTTCTCTGTTTCTTTCTGTGCTTTCATCTCTTCCTTGCCTATTCAGCCAGAGACATGTGAGGTGCTTTAGGTAAGTTTAGCAGTGCATGAGCTCTATCAAAAACTCTTGGAAGTGGGTGGGTTGGTTGGGTTTTTTGGTTGTCCATCACTGCCAACAGCAGGAGCTTGTTGTTGCTTGGCCTCCAGTCTCTTGGAAATGGCTTGTGTTGCCCTGTGGCAGGCATGGCTTAGGAACTCCTGCTCTGCCAGCAGCTGCTATGCTTAGAAGCTCTTAAAGGGGTTCAAACCCAGACAGATTTTAGGAGAAGGCTGGGTGTTCCTTCTTTTGCTCAGTGTCCTTGTTCCTTGTCTATTTGCAGACCTTGGAATCATACTTGCTGTGGTGGCTGGCGCTGGAGTTCTCACAGTGATTGGACTGACCGTGTGCTGTGTTAAGAAGAAGTAAGTTCATAATTCAGCATGTGTAACTTAGCAGTTCAGGAGAGCATTTTGGGAGAGCTGCTGGGCCCTCTGTTTCATGTGTAGATATCCTTTGAACCAGGGTCTAAAGCATGAGGAGGACATGGTGGAAGTAGTGTTGACCCCAGGAATGCTTCTTTACTCTAAATTGACAAACTTCAAAGGCAGAGCAGTGTTTCTGGAGTCACATTACTTCAACCTGCAGAGCACTGCTTACCTTGGCCTTAAGCGCAGGCTTTTGGGTGTACTGTGAGTCAGGTGTTTGTTGGACTTCCTCAGCAGTCCCTGCAATGTGAAATCCCAATGAATGTGGCTGTTGCATGCATGACTCCACTCAAGTCTTTGTTCAAACAAGATGTGAACTCATCCAGATACACTAAGAGTTTTCTTTCATGCATACAGCCTCCAGCAACTTCTGGAGTTTGCACATCAAGTGGGAACAATTTTCTGTGAGATGAGCCCTAGGGGAGAGAAGTGGGTTGTGCAAAGCTTACATGCATGGCATTACTCATACGAGCCGAGTCTGGAGTCATTGATAGCCTGGGCTTTCTCATGCATGTATGCTCAGTGTTGTCAAGGTGGTTGGTCCTGAAGCTGTAGAGCTGGAATGAATTTATGCAATATGGTGACTAGTGCAGTTAGGGGCACATTTTCCTGCCACACAGGAAAGACTTCACAAACACAGGCTTAAAAGTCTTCAGTTCAGCCTTTGTTCTTTCCAATTTAGGGGCAGTCATTCAGGAAAGCATAATTAAGAAAAATTAATTTGATTTTCATTTTGACCCACTACCTTGTCTTCAGTAACATAGCCTTGTTTTTGTGAGGACCTAATGGTCTCTGGGTCTTACAAATGCCTGTGGAAATTGTGGGACTTCTGCACAGCCAGGATCCCAGTGCTTGGGAGAACATTGGAGTTAATCTTGCAAACTTGAGGGTCAGCAGAGCAGCTGTGGGTAACCAAATAGCATGAAGTTGTTTTCTGCTCTGTTAAAAAAGAACATCTAGGCTTAAGAGTTATTTCTCCCAAAATTGCAAGTAAAGCCTTTAATCCAGGTAGGCTGCCTGACACTGTGTGCTTGGGATGAGTGGACAGAAGCTGTTGTTACTGAGTTCCAGCACGCCAGACGTGTCGTTTTTGACCTGTTAACAATTTCACCTCTGTAACAGGAAGAAGAAAACCCAGAATCCCATGGTGGGAGTGTACAATGATAACGTGAATACCCAGATGCCTGGAAGAAAAGGCTCATTCAGAAAAGGGAGGCAAAACAATGAGTCTCATGTCTATGCGGTTATTGATGATGCTGTGGTCTATGGACACTTGCTGAAGGAGTCCAATGGCTCCGTCTCTCCAGAAGTCGATGTCTACCGGCCTTTTGATGGACCCATTGGTAGCATGCCACCTTCTCCACCTCCATTCTCCTTCAGAAAAGACATTAAACGCTCTTCTAACCCCGAGGAGGAGCCTCTGCCCCTGATGGACATAGACCAAGACACTTACACGTTTGCTCATCAGAAATCAGGGCAGTCAGAGGACAATGGAGGTGCAAATAAAAAGGATAAGGGAGATACAGGCATACCCTTGCTGGAAAATAAGGAACCAGATGGTTTAGTGGGGTAATTTTATGCCACAGTTTTCTGTGGAAACACAGGTGTAAGGACAGTGGCCTAAGACAAAAACATACTGAAGAGGAGTGTTTTTTTTAAATATGTTTTTATCTTGTTTTGTTTCATTTGTGTGTTTTCAGTTGTTTTTTGTCCTTTTTTTTTTTTAACTTCAGCTGTTGATAGCTTTCAGTTTTAAAGTGAGCACCTAGCAAACTCAATTCCAGTCAGGACTCTCCAGGACTGGTTGTGAAACAGGTGCCAAAGGTGTGCTTCTGCTTTTTACTACATGGGCATCAGGAAAGTTAATTCCTAACCACCAGCTTAAAATTGGCCACTGGTAGTGGGGAAAGTGTGCTGTCCAGTATTTCCTCCTGTCACAAGCCATTATTTGTCTGAGTGTTGGTTGGTGACTCCTAGCAGATGCAGACTGCATCCCTGTCTCAAGGCAGCTCCAGGTTGCACACATCCAGGCGATCTGCTAATATCTGACCAAATCCAAAAAATTTAAAATCTGACCATCCTTTCCATCACTTGTAGCTTGAAAATCCATCAGATTTAGCATGCCAGTGGCTATGTGAGTGTAGTGAAAGACCATGTGTGCTGCTAGGAAGAGCTCTGTGCCTGTAAATCAGTGTGATCATTTAAGCTTGGACTCTTCTCCTTCAGAAGATAAGTTATGGATTTTCTCTAAGTTTCAGCTGATGTTGTTATACTTGGATTCCACCACGTGAGCTTACACCAAAGACTATTTTATTTGCTCTTTGACAAAAACAATTTCAAAAGTCTAAACCAATTTGTGGTTCTGTTCAGGTGCCTGTGACATTCGCATTTTACTAATACCTTGCACTTTCGGTTCAAGTGAGAGTAAGGATTCAATAAAGAAATAATGATGTGGCCATTCATCTGTTTACCAGTGCTTTTCACTTCACCTCTTACTAAGGTTTACAATACAGGGTAAAAAAAAATTGTTTACAGCACCTGGTATCTCTGAAATGCAAAAAATGAATCCATAAGAAAAGCCTAGATGTTTTAATTTTTTTTTTTTTTGGTGTATCAGTCTGAATTTAGCGACCATGTTGTTATGTTGGTGGGGACAGTTTTTGACTTCTGTCAGAATTTACACTTCAGTTGTCTAGCTGCCCCTGAAAGGTGTCTTTTGAAATCAGGTCTCATTTAAGTGCTGTAGTTAGCATGCCCCTCAGTTTCTGTGCCTTTGACAACACAAGGGCCAGATTCCTTGTGGCAGTGAAGTTGCCTTTTATTTATGAACATCTGCCTTGTCCAGGTGTGCAGTTTACTGAGGATGTTTGTAATTTTGTGTGCAGCACTAGACTCAACAACTGGAGAATTTCCCTCCAAAAACCTTACCATGACTGTTTCTGGCCTAGTGATACACAGAGGTGACATGAACCTTTTAGACAAGTGTTGCATGCAATGATGCTAAACATATAATAATATTTAAAACTAAAATGCCTTTATTAGAAACCTTACTGTTTACATTAAGTAAAAGTGTGGATTTCTTCCTGTGTTAACTATGCTGGCACTGCTCATTGACTATTTGGTCAAGTGTGTGAATTTAACAGTGTGTTAATACTGCTTGGACCTCTACACAAATCAGTATAATGTCATACCTGGCACAGTTTTCTGTAGCATTTATCAAAATACATGCTAGCTAAAAGTGCCTTTAATTGTTCCAGGTACCTTCCTGCTCATTTTTATCACTTTCAATACAGAAATGTGTATCCCGAGATCTCTGGCTACTCACTGGAATCAAAGTGTACTGGATGATTTTGATGTCATTTGAGAACTTAAAAAGATTTCTGCAATACTGGTATCAGTTTTTCTCAGGTAACTGAATTGCCAAAACCTATTTTATCAGAGTAGTCCAGTTGTGCATTTGTCTGATCAATGTTCCTCACTTCTGTTTTATTGAATAGTCTGTAAAAGAAATTCAAGGCTTTCTTATCCCTCTAGCTCAACTTCTTCAGTTCCTTAGATGAAATTTTTAGTTCGTGTCCCTTGTCACCAACAGGAAGAAAACATAAAGGAGGTTGGGCATTTGTTCACAGCCTCTTGATCCTTGAGAATATGATTCTTGTTGACTGATACTTTTATGTGCTCCAATTCAGCTTTTCATGCGACAGTATAAACCTTAGTTTATAGATGTCCCCACTCTAAGGTTGACCTTCACTATGCTTATTTGGTGTGTGTAAAAAAAGAGCTCAGGCACAGATTTCAGTTTGTTTTACATTAAGAGAAAGTTGTGACTTAATTTTTTTATTATTATTAAATAAATAAATGATAATGCTACCGCCAGCTGGAGTAACTAATGTATCTCCTTTGTGTGTGTGTGTGAACTCAGGATGAAGTATTTTGGTGTCTGCCTGTTGGTAGCTATGCCATCACCCTGGGCAGTAGAAGGGGGTTTCTAGGGAACCTGGTTTCCTGGGATAATAAACTGCTCTCTGTGCATGCCCTCATTCGTGTGTAGCCAGTGATATGCTGTTAATGACTGTTTTCAAAGCCATGTGTTCAGATCATTGAGGAGAAGGGTTGTAAAATGCTTGTAGATTTCATATAAAAATAAACAGTTCAGTGGCTTCTCAGTAGGGTTGAGATGTTTGTAATTTATCCATGCCCAACTGACACATAAAATTGAATTCAAAATTAATTTCATTTCAGGGATAATAGCACATTTTATGAACAGTCCTTCAGCCCAGCAGTGATCCTTATGGAAATGTGTGAAGCCCATTTTGTTCTAAATATAAGCTCATGGAATCAGTACATACTGATTGTTCTTTTGGGGATTTTTATTATTTATGAATTTATTTATTTTGGGGCAAGTTTAACGTACATAGAAAATGATGCTTGAAATCCTTACTACTGAGGATCCCAGTAATTGCTGGGGATGGATCCTAAACTTAATTAATGAGATCTCCTCTTGGAAAGCTTGGGAAACCTGGCAAAGATCATCCAGTCCCTAGGCCTTGTCCAAAACTGCCACTTAAAACAGATGTAGATGTGAGTAAAAAAAATCCTGGAGTAATTCCCTGGCAGTGGTCTTCATCTAAAAATGAGACTTTCTAAATCTGATTAGCTGTTAATTGAAAGGTGGGTGTCCATAGGAGGATAGCAGTTGCAGAACTCCTGGCCCAAAGGTAATTTGCTTTTGAAGAGCAAAGAGAAGCTCAGGGTTTTGTTGCCCAAACCAGCAAAGATGAAAAGATACCTCTTGCTTCTTGGGCTTGAATTTGTAAGGTTTAGACAATCTTGAGCTATGAAAATACTCAGTAATTGCTTTATTTTTAAACTTGTTTCTGAATAGTGTAGTTACATTTCCAGATAGACCAAAAGCCAAGTTACTCTTTTGTTGCATTACAGAAAAATTTGTAGAGCACCTGTAGGAAATGAGAAAGTAATTTTTATTGTAAACACCAGACAAACAGACTTCAACTCCTTGACCCTAGGGGGGGACAAAATCATGTTACTCTGAAGAAACTATGCTGGGGTACCTGTGAGTGTGACAGAGCAAATATTTAAGTCTGTGAATGTTTTGGGGGGAGGAAGGAGAAAGCAAAACACTGGATATCACTTATCCATGTGCACACCTTCACCAGCCAGCATCTAACTGCAGACTCTGATATACACAAAGGTGGGAGCAAATCTGCCTCCCCAAAAACTTTGAAGCTAAAAACAAAAACAAAGTGGAGGATATATTTCTTGAGTATAAACATCTTTCTACATCCAGCTTAGTGATCTTCATTAAAACTGAGGAATTGTGGCAGGGAGAACTGATCCAGCCTGGAGGAAGGAAGGGTCCTCTTACAAGGACTTTGAAACAACGTGCCAGAAGTTTCTTCAACACAAACGAAGCGTGGCAAATTGTTTCAATTAGCAACACTTAACACATAAAAGGTGGTTCTTGTGGTTTGGGCTGTATCCATTTCTGGTCTTAAGGAATTGCTACACTGCCGCACATAAACCAGGCTTTACGCTTCTGGGCAAGATGGATCTTCAAAGACCCAGCAACTGCTTTGTTCCTTGCTCCATTTGTGAGTGCGTTTTGTATACAAATGTGTGCATTTGTCCTGGTACAACTGCTGCAGTCACTCACAGCTGAAGAGGGACTGCCATGATGCATCCTGTCAAAGATACTTCAACAGAGCAGCACTCGCTCAGCACACAGCACTTTTTTGAGATAGGAAACTAGAAAAAATTACCTCACTTTCTGAAAAGTGTTTTCTCAGAAGAAAATGAGATAAAATGTTTTGGCAGTATCCAGTCATCTTTGCAACAGAACTTTTTTTTTTTTTTTTGTAACTGGAGGTTATTTGATTTGAGAAAGTATTGTTTAGAACCAACTAAATGTTTCATGTAAAGTGTGTGCTCCCTTTTTTATTTATTTATTTATTTATAGTAAAACTTTGAAAGGTTTTTTTAAAAATTTCCAGTTGCATTTATTTAATACTTAGTTTCTTTTTAATATTTAATTTAATAAATTGTTAATTTATTTAAATTTTTATTTTAATTTCAGTTGTTGGTTGCTCTTGTTGGTTGCCATTTCTTTTGGAGGCTGCATTCTCTGGTGGGTTGGTTTGGGTAAATATGGAGAGAGGTAAGGGGGCACTTCCCTTTCACCTCCTTTAATTAAATGGGGACAGGCTTGGGTGTTCCTCAGGAACCTTGGGAATGGTTTTGCCTGAAGGTGATCTATATCACCTTTGCCACTTGCCATGATGGGGAAAATATCCCATACTGGTCTTTACCTTAAGGGCTAAAAATGGCAGACAGGGCCCATATGGACACCTCCCTTCCTACATGAGATTAATGGTGGCAAAACAGTTGCTAATTACATCTGTAAATCTAGTTTTCTGCACAGGATAACCTGTCCTTAAATGATATTCATCACTTGGTCTCAGGAGTATGAACTGCAGGCTCTTAAGCCAAATTGTTTTAGCATCTGCTTCAAATTCATCATTGCAAATGCTTTTTATTTAAAAGGTGCTGTGTGGTTTTTTAAAATAAAGGAGAAGCAAACTAGTGGTGTGTTTTTCCTCTCAGAATGCTACTTTTATTTAATTGCTGGCTTCTGGAAAAAGTAACCCAGGAACAAATGCACAGAAGTGTTGTTTTGCAATACAGGCCTAATTTCAAAGGGGAAAAAAACCCCTACTGCTCTACAGTTTAAGCTGCTAAGTACAGTTTTGTTCATACTAAATTCTGCATGTGCACTGTGGGCCATGATAGCCTAAAGCTTTCAACTTTGAAGACCTGGACATCCAATGGCAGCTTCCCATGAGACAAAAACTATCAGTGAGGCTACTTGGAAAAACATCCCTGATATCCTCAGAAATGAGGGCTTTAAAGAAAAACGCAGTGATAAATATTTTTGTATAACAATTATCATTTTAGTAAGGGGCTAGCTCAACAGCTTGAATCTTTTTAGATTTCACATTTGCATAGTAAATTACAACTGTTCTACTTTCTGCCAAATCAAACCTGTTGAGATACTTGTTAATTCCTTTCACAGCTGAATGCTTTACCCATTCAAAAGCTTATAAACAGTTAATATGTTTTCCCAAGTTAGTTTCCTTAAGTTAATGAGAGTTTATTTAACAAGAGGCAAACCCTAAAAAGTAACCAAAGGCCTAATAAACTAATAAAATATTCCAGTATGATTGTTTGGTGAACATTTTATAGGTTAATCTTTCAGAGCAATAAAAAAAAAAAAAAAAAAAACAGCAAGCAATTAGATCTTTCTCTCTAATATCTCTTCTCTGGGTTATTGAAAAACAAATAAAACAAATTTCTAAGTACCTCAAACCGTCCCAACAGGGCATATGGGCTCATGTATGTGTCTAATATCTCAGAAGACTATTTTTGCTTGCCGAACATCTTAGGGAAATGGGCAATTGGCCATATACCTATGTATTCTGAAATTTTATACATTTGGCTGGTCAGTTCTGCAGGTCAAACTCTTCACTTCTTAGGTTTTTATGGTCACCCATTTGGGTTAAAGGATGAGGTACAGCTTCAGCTGAAAGGAGTTGATGGATTTCTGTAAGAATGCTTCCCAATACAGCCTGTGGGGAATCTGTGCCCAAGTTATGGTTGGGAAAGGAGCACTTCTGGACCTAAGACAGCTCAGGCTCCAGAGGCTGAACAATGCATCAACGAATCTGCTCCAAACACCACTGAAAGATGGATTTTTGTCATCACCCTCCTTTCTTTTCCTACTGTTGTATTTTCATGTCTTCTCTGCCTTTCTCCCCACACTCCCAATCAACAAAATTCAGGACAGAGGTCTCCAGAACCTAATTTTTTGATGAGTGTTCTCTCAGTGTTGGTGTGAAATACTTATAAACCTCTGTCTACAATATATTTCTTACTCTAGCCTCACCTGAACCTGACTGGAATACAGTAAAGCTGCTGTGTGAAGTTTGCTACTGCAAGGTCCTCAGGTTTCACCACAGAACAGCCACAAAGCTGCTTCAGTGCTGAATGAAGAGGCAGTACTTGAAGTAGTTGACATCTCAAGTAGTTGGAGAGGTACTTGGGAAAGCATTAATATATGTAGGAAAAACTCAAATTAGTCTGGAAAGTACTGCTTCTCTTGACATGAATGACCTCTTGTATAAGTAACACCTAATTATACACCAAATTAGGTGGAAGGCTGCAGAACAATAACCCAGCTCCATGAATGGTGCAGTGGATCATATCTCTACCAGTGACCTTTTCCCAAGATGCTTTACAAAATCTGTGCTTGCTTCATGAACACTGACTGTAGCAGAAACATCTCCACCAATTCACAGTCCTTTAGGTCATGACTTGGTGGCTTTCCGTCACTGAGGAGCAAAACACAGGAGAGACATTCCCCTTCCTGCCACCTCGAAGGAGAAAAAGATGATGAGAACAGTGCATCCCTTCACTCTTGAAGGCTCAGGTATCAATTTTAATTTTAATCATTAAGCTGAAACTTAGTGCTTGTTCTGAGGTTAGAGATTTTTCCTTTATGTTTCCTTTTGGAGTGATTCCACCTCATTCTGGTATATCCTATTTTAAGGTCCAGAGCTTTACAGCCATAAAGTCTCTTGCTTTTTTTAATACACAAATTTAATGCAACTTGAAGTCCCTGTCTCTGAAACGATCAACTTTAATTCCCAAGGAGTGTGAGTTCAGAGCACTGGGAAAGGGCAAGGAGAGCAGGGAAGGAGTGGTGTTGTTGGCCCTGCAGGGAAGGTGAGAGGATGGTGACCACAAGGCAATATCTCACTACTGAGCTCTGCCTCACTCGATGCAGCCAGTTCCTGAGACTCAAAACCTCCAGGGTCATCCCAGCTCCCTCATTAGCACATGAACCAAAGGCTGAATATTTGCTTTGCTCGCTGCAGTGTGGCCTTCAGGGCTGTCTGCTCTACTTCTTTAATGGACATTTATCACCTGATCAAAGTCATGAGGTGGTTTTATATCTGGCTGTGAGCACTACCCACGTCTGTAGTTTCAGCAGGCTTAAAAATAGGCTACTCATACAGGCTGGCAAACAATTTCTCTGAATGTTTAAAAGAAGGCAAAGTTAATGATGATTTCTGGCTGTTTTCAAGCTCTCCATATTTTATCTGTAAGGTGAGTTTTTCCTAGTACTATGCTTTCAGGAGTGTTTACCTTTCTCCAGTGATACACTACAACTACTTCCCGTGTTTGCATTCTTTTTTGGTGCATACATTTTAATTTAGGAACAAACCCCACTAATTATTGTTCTTCTTTTCTGAAAGCAAGTTCAGTTTCTAGGCTGGGTACAAAACTTGTCAGTCACTTGCTGTAGATACACAGCACCCCACCCACACAGCTCCTTCCAAGTCCTCACTCTTCAATGGAACCAATTGTTTAACCCTGTTTATAATCAGTGCAATTACTGGAGTGTTTCCTAAAATTTGACTGGTTTAAGGTCACTTAGGGGTTTGGCTTTCTGCCCTGATGTATTATAGAACAAAGTGTGAGAGCTACCTTGATAAAGGTGTGTTGCAGCACCTGTGTGTCGGTGCTCGGGCAGGTGGGACCTGTGCCATTGCCCATCTCCTGGGCCTGGATCCCCATGTCAGCATGGCTTGACACTCAGGGGCTTTGGATCAATGCCTTCCCAGTGACAGAGCAATGTCCACATTGCACATGAATCCAGATGAAATTCAAGCAGCCCTTGGACTCTTCTGCTCTAACAGTAAAGCAAATATTTCACTGTGGTTGATCTAATTCACATCTTCATCTGTGCACTCCTGAACTGAGTGTTTGGATTGAACATTTAATATTAAAATATATATATATATTTCATTTTCTTTTTGGTGATTTGGTGGAGTTTGTTTCCAATTTCCTTCTGGTTGAATAACTAAGTGAAGTTTCAGCTCTTGTCTGCTGATCACACTTGGCAGAGCAGCAAGACCTAGTTAGTATCTAGAGCTCTGGCAGCACTACAGTGTAGAAATCACTTCCCACAAGGGATTATTTTATTGGCTTTCTGGCTAACCTTGTTCTGTAGGAAGGCGTTTACATGACAGCTTGTCCATCAGGTGTCTGAGGTCAGCTGTCTGCTCCTGAAATCCCTGTTTTTCTCCTGTGACTGCAGAAGAGGAATAAGTTATGTAGGATCCCTTGCTCAGTGGCTGTGTTTGCACAGAAGTTGAAAGGGACCTCTGGAGATCACCAGATTGCACCTCCTGCTCAGAGCAAGGTCCCATTGGCCAGGGCCACATGTCCAGTCAGGCTTTGAGTGTCTCCAAGGATTGAGGCTCCACAGCCCCTCTCAGCAACCTGGCCAGGGTCTGACTACCCTCACAGAGAAAAAGGATTCTCTTCTCTTTAAGCAGAATTTCTTGTATTTAAGTTTGTGCCCATGGCTCTGTCTTCACTACCCTCCCCATCAGGCATTTGAGATCCCCTGAGCCTTCTGCTCTCCAGGCTGGGCAGTCTCAGCTCTTGCTCTCTGCTCACACAACAGTTCCCCAAATCCCTTCTACTTCCCTGCACTCACTTCACTAGGTCCATGCCCCTCCTGGGCTGGGGAGCTCAAAACTAGACCTGGCACTCAAGATGTGGCCTCACTGGCCCTGAGAAACACAGAAACAGGGTAAACCATTGAATGGCAGAGACCTCACTTTTGGGATCCTTGTTAATGGGTGTGATAGAAATAGAAGCTACTGACACTGCAGTGGGAAACCAAGCTGTCCATGGGGCATTGCTGCAAAGCAGTAGAGGTTGTGGGTTTTATTTTCCCTCCTGCATTTTCTTTTACAAGCTGCTGTGCTTCCCAAACAGTGTTTTCTAAACACAGCTTCTTGAGACATGCTCTCCATTGCCAGGCTGGCAAGCAGCTCAGGTGTTGTGTTCCCTGCCTCAGGCTCAGAGCCAGCTTTCTAGAAGGGCTGAGGTGAGAGCAGCCATGTTCTGGGATCAGCAGCTGGCCTCACCTCTTGGCAGCACAGCATCTTGGGTTTCTCCTTCCTTCCTGGAGAGATGCTGCAGGCCCTGGGGTGCCTCGTGGCTGCTGCCAGCTTGGATGGCCCCGGGCTCCAGCACAGCAGGACAGGGGAGTCACAGGGACGTGATGCAGACACTGACCTGTCTGCACAGCACAGGACAGAGTGGAGAGGCTGCTGGGTGTGAGACTAAAATGGTTGTGATTTGTTTTCAGCTGTATTTGGAACAGTCCCCAGCTGCTACCTTTGGACTCCCTCTGAGTGCTTCTATATATAAAAGCAATAAACCATATTTTTTTTGTTTTGTTTTGTACACCACAGCTTGATATCCTATCATCTATCCCCAAGGAGTTTATTTTTATGCTCTCCATTAGTTTAGTGACCTCCCCTAGCAGGTTTATATTTATGCTCCCAGAGGTGTTTTGGTTTAGCTCTGTTTGCTGAATCTCACAAATCTGTGCTTCTTCCCTGTCTGTGGTGTCTTCTGAGATGGAGAAATGTAACTTTAATTTAGCTTTTTATTTTATTTGTCAAAAGAGAGACTGGCAGTGGGGTTCAGTGCTTGCACAGGAGAGGGAGTGAGCAGTAAAGGCAACAGGAATCACAAGATTCAGTGGTGCAGGGGCAGAGGAGATCCCTCCCTTCTGAGGCTCATTCTACCAGAGGTCTCATTCTATAACCACAGAGGTGGGAAGTGTGTTCCCTCTGTGCCAGGCAGGAGCAGAGGTGCTGAGGGGCTGTTCCTTGCAAAGGATGACAGGGAGAGGGTGCACCTCATGTGGAGAGAACCTCTGGTCTGAGAAACACCAGGGCTGGGTGGGCAGGCACAGGGAGCAGGGCCATGGGGTTGGGTTTCTTGTTAGGACTACCCAGTGCCACAGAAGTGTCCAAGGCCTAAAACAAGCTTTTAGCTCACAGCTCCCAAATTCTTACCCACCTCTGCCTACCCAGCCCTTTCACTGACTGAAGCCAAAAGCAACCTGGCTGCTGGGGTGTGTGAATAGTGTGCTGTTCTGGTCCTTGTGCTGAGAGACTTCAGAAAGGTATTACCTGTTTTATGGTTAATCATTTCACTCTGAACTATTTGGTCTTTTCCTGGACCTTCAGGCAAAGACCTGGAGCAGGTCCTGAACTCCTGGACCATGGTCAATTAGGGTGGAGGCCATCAGTGGGGTGGGTTAGCACAGCTGTTGAAGTCAGCTGTGGATGGCGTAGTGCTGAGGGAACTCCTTCTGTAGGCTCACCCAGTAACTTTAATTCTGTTGTTTATATAAATATATGTACATTTCATGCTTCATCTTTCCTCTGCTGCATCACAGAGCCACAAGCAGCTGAGCAGTGCCACCAGTGGCACAAGATCTTACAGAACATCCTCCATTTTTAATAACATGAGGTTCATTAGGGATTGCAGGCATCACAATACATTGTTTCAGACATGGCCACTTCCACATTTCCTTTTCCTTGGGGAAGAGCTGAGGTTTCTTTCCTTTAGTCTGCATGCCTTTGGTTGGGACCACCAGAGATGTTCCACTCTGGCTTGAGTGCCAAAGGATTTAATGGAAGATCCAAAAAGTGATGCTTCTTCTGGCCCCCAGCAGGAGGAACACGTGTGCTCAGGACAATTTCCCTATGGAGGCAGCCAGTGGCTGTCCCCTGTTCAATCCCTCCATCCTGGTATTCCCTGTGACAACAGGGTTGGACACATAAAGCAACACTGCTCTGGTAAGAAGGATGAGGAATCTTCTAAAAGTTCCTCCTCTTTGGCTTTTCAAAGAAAATTTGTTGTTCATATTTTACAGTAAGAAGAAGATTGTAAGAATAATAGGAAACTTACAAATGTAGCACGGAAACTACAAGGTCAGCTTTGTCATCCTAGGTCCAACAAGTACAGCAGGGGCAAAGCCACCCTTCCCTGTGCTCCTCCCAGCTTCAGAAGAGCAAAACATCTATGAGGAATGGTGCTGGCAGGAGTTTAGCTTCGTGAAAACAGAGAGCAAGACAGATACGAGCAAGAAATCTGCCGAGAGCGACTTGTTATTTTTTAGATTTGACAGATTTACTTCTTCATGTCCTCTCTGGGAATATCCTTTGGCATCCATCTCCATGGCTGTTTTTCAGATTCACACTCCATACCAAGATGGTCCAGCTCCAGCACCTACAACTTCCCTGAAACTCAGCATTGCAGGGTCCATGACTTTCACACTGTTCCTCTTTCCATAAAAGCCCTCAGTTTACTTCTCTGACCACACATTTGTGTTTTAAGACCTTGTGGTTTATGACTAGTCAGAATTAAAGCCAGCAATGTTTCCAGCGTTGCTGCTTTGCCTTCATGTGTATCTCAAAACATGAGGATGATGGAGGGAACATCTGCCAAAGCAACTAGAGGATTTATATTGAGACAAGCTGGCTTGTAGGGTGTAATCATGACCTACAGCAGAGCCTTGGAAAACATCAGGAGCAGGATCCAAAGTAAAGCTCACTGAAGGGCTGTGCAAAAGAGACCTAACTTCACATGCAGTCCTGCAGCAGTTGAAACTTCACAGACTGGTGTGAGGCACTGTCTTCTACATGGATGGTCTTCTCTCCTACATGGGATGCTGGAGTGGAGGGAGAAGTCATCACCACCTCAGTGGGTGAAGAAGAGGGACTCCTGGTGCCTCTTCTCACTATGAGCTCTGCTCATAGTGGAGGAGGTGGGAGGCAGCCTGGGAAGGACTGGTTCCATGCTGGGAGCTGAGGTGCCATCTCCCCCAGCACCACTAGTGCTGCCAAACAGGGCTGAGGGAGGAATCTTCCTTCTGGGTTAGCTTGTATTTCAGGATGAAATTTCCCAGCAGCAAGGGAGGAAAGGAAGGAAATCCTATTTTCCTATAAAAGGATTCCCTGCCTGTATCCTGTGTATGACATGTGACTGGGATGATAACAGGGAAGGAGGGGGAGAATCCTATAAAGCGTACTACAGGGTGGGAGGCTCTCATTTCCTGCTTTTCCCCTCTGCCTTTGTTATCTCTGGCCTTCAGATATATCCCTGGAGCTGCTCTGAAGAGAAAGACAAGTAGAAGAAAGCCAATCCAATCACATGGACACAACTCCATTCCTTCAGCAAGCTATAGAGATATTTTTATTTTATAGTCATTTGAACAGCGGAGAGTTTGGCAATAGTGACAACCTCAGAAGCGTGCACTCTGCATTTGTGTGTGTGTGTGATTCCAGCTTGGCTCAGACTTGATGGTTTGGAAGACCCACCACCATGCTGCTTTTAAACAAAGCAGCAAACTGGAATACCTGTCCCATGGGCAGGATCCTGTCTTGACACCTCCAACCTGGAAGTGTAGGGCCTGTGACCCAAACTGGAGGGGTTATTGCCAAGCACTGGACTGAAAAGAACCACTGATACCTTTTAGCCAACAGCCAGCAAAGCTCTGTTAAGCTGCCAGGGTGACCTGCACTTCTTTCCCACCATTGCTGGGGAGTTTTTCTGTTTTGTTTTGCTTTGGTTAGGTTTGGTTTTGTTTTTGCTTTTTTTGTTTAGTTTTACTTTAAACCTTTTTTCAGAAAAAATCACTGAGGTCAGACCTTCAGCTGGGCATGACTGTATTGGCATAAACAGTGCTCAGCAGATTTATGTTTGCCAAGAACCAGCAAAGACTGGACTAGTTCATCTAGATTCCCATCATATGAACAGGTCAGGTCATTCCTGAAGCTGCTGGAGTGAGTTGTCCTGGGGCTTGTTTTCAATATATAGTTATTTTTATATAGCAACATACTCCCTAAGAGTATTACATGAATGTTATTTATGTAATACACACATCTTCTATTTCTAGTAATATTGTTGACTAACTATGCCCCAATCTTTGCTGCTTTCCCCTTGATACTGCTGCACAATTAAAGCTTTTGATGGGATTTTTTTTTTCAAAGGACCTGGCAGTGGGTCTTACTGTCCCACTGAAGTCAGTGAAACTGGCTTCTGGCTGGTGAGAAGAGGATCAAATATGCCTGTAACTTGCTAATTCATTCATACATGAAATTTGACTAGTTGAGCAGCTGGTATCCTACCAAATAAGCCAAACTGCATCTCTCAATGCAAAGCAGGAGTAGCTCCCTCTGCTTGCTGAGACAGGACCTTGATCCTCACAAGGCTGAACTGGAACACTGTGAGGAACACAGAACTCTCACAAATTGCTGCCAGGGCTTATGGGGAAGCAAAACAAGAGAAGAAAGCAGAAACTGCCTATGCTGGTGTCCCAAGAAAGCTCAGCAAAATGGGAAAGGACACTGCAGAGTGACAGCCCTGGGAGGCCGAGGCAGCTGTATGCCAGGCTGGACTGGTTCTTTGCTGGAACAACTGAGCTGTCCTAATAAATTCCCTGTGTAAAAAAATATATATCTATAAATTGTGCCTTAGGAAGAGTAGTGCAGCTGCAAACAGGGCTGAGTGTGGCCAAAGGAAATGCTCTGGGGCTCTATGACCCGGCAGCGAGCCGCAGCGACTCTCTTTGCAAAGGGTGACTCTACTGAACACGCGCATGAGGGTGTGTGGATGGACATGGAGGCGAACACACAGCTACAGCTCCATCATCCCGCTGCCCAGGATGGGCTCTGGGCTGGCTGGGCAGGGGGGAGGCCCTGCCCCTACACGATCATGAACTGGCAGACATAGGGCAGCTGCTCTCGGCACCTCTTGTCGAACCATTTGCCGTTGGCGGTCCCCGACAAAGCCGCGCAGTTTTCCAGCTTGCCGCCGTCGGGCTGGGTGGTGATTTCAGTCTCCCAGTTCTTGTAGCGGATGGGGCTGCCCGTCATGTCGACCCACCTGCCCTCCGTGGCCATGTCGTTGAGGCCCAGCCAGAGCTCGGCCTCGGGGCCGATGCTCCTGCGCATGTAGTCGTAGAGGGCATCGTTCTCCTCGCCACCCAGGGGCACGCTCAGCGTGCCGCCCTGGGAGATGCAGCTCTCGCTGGCCTCGTGGTACGTCTTGGTCTCCGAAAACGCCAGAAAGCATTTCAGATTAATTTTGGTGCCTTTCAGGCAGACTGAGAGGTTACCACACCAACAGAATAAAAAAGACAGAAAGAGAATTTGGTTTAAAAATGGTGCCCAGGAAGAGGCAGCAACCGCAAACGCAGCAGCCAAATTACAAACTTAATTTCTTAGGCTGCACAGTGACCCTTAGCAGCACAGGATTCCAAGGGCCTCTTTTCCTCCTATGCAGGGTGGGACAAAGTCATAAAGACGTGCCCTCCCCCTCTGCAAATCACTGGGTGAAATGGATTTTCAGGGTGCCCCTGCCACCCTTCTGGGCTCTGCTGGTGCTGGAGCAGAGGTGCAACATGGTCCTCATGCTCCTTCCCCTGGCCTTGCTCCTCCCCAGCCACTGCTACTCTTTCTGTGATGAGTTTGTTGGAAATATGGTTTGTCATGGGTACTGCTGGGTGTTGGAGTGTTTTGGGAAAAAGCCTGCATACCAATTAAATCATCTTAATTATGCAAGATGAAAAAAAAAGTCTTTTTTAATAAGCTTTGATCAGAAGCGTTGGGCTTGCATAGCTTGAGGTCTTCAGAGGAAATTTCTACTTGCCTCTGATTTTGGTTTTAAGATTATCAATTTATTTTGCTTTTCTTTAATCTCTAAACCTTAAGAGTGCAGGGTACTGTAGCCAAACAATACCTAATCAGAGCCACACATTAATATCCAAACCAATTACTTCTCAATGAATGTGAGCTTGGAACTAAAGCCTTGATTTTGCTTGTGTTCCTTTTCTTTTAAGGAGAAAAATCTCCTTAATTTGCATTTTCATCTCATTTCTGCTTCATCTTTTGCAAATCCTACTCCTACTGATGCCAGTGGAGTTTGCACAGAATTACTATGGAGTACATCTGGAAGATGGACATTTTGGGACTGTCCTCTGTGTATGTTTAATGAAGCAGGACTGCCCTGCAGTGCAGTACCCTGGGCAATACCATGGTGTGTAGAAGAGACCAGGTTGCCATTTCACTAGGGTCTGACAAAAGAGTAAGCTACATTTGGTTAAAGCACAGACTAATCGAAATCCCATCCCTCCACCTCATAAACGAAAATGAACATCTGGCTTAGCATCATAGGAATATCCAGATGGGAGGCACATAAAGAGGGGGGCCCCACACTGCACAGCTCCTGCCATTAACTGCCCAAGGAAGTTCACCAGCCCAGGGGAATTGCAGAGACCCACACTCTGCTTTGATCTCCCAACCTCTCTCCCCGTGGTGGGCTTGCTGCTGGGGGCTGCTCGGGCATCTCTCATCAAGACATGTGGAGCAATTGCAGCCACGTTACGAGCAGCTCCTCTCTCAAAGTAAAAGTTGTGTGTTCTTCAGCAAGCCCCTTACCTGTCTGGAGTGCTTGCTTTTCCTTCAGTAGAGCAACCTCCTGAGAGATGTTGTCAATCATGGCCTTCAGGTCTTCAATCATTTTGAGGCTCACACCATCTGTTGGAGAAATCAAAGAAAGAGCACAAATATTGGTTGTATCCCAGGGGAAGCAACCAAATCTGTTCCTATCATCAAAACTCCATGTTTCTTTGCCCTCAGAGCAGGATAGACAAAAGGAATCCACAAAGTCAGCACCTGTGTCCCCTTGCACATCCATCAGAGTGCATGTTTGCTTGCCAGCCTGGTTCCACTATCAATTACAACCTTGTTTTCCTGGTTCAGGTTTTGGGACTGTGGACCCCATGCATCTTCCAGCTGCAGGGCTGGCAGTGCTGGGGAAGAGGTGATATGCACGAGCACTGCAACGTGCAGGCTTGTCTCTGGCACCCTTGTGTAGAGCAGTCATTGGGCATGTGCTGCATTGGAGTCAAGCTCCCAAAATGCAGGAGGACATCCTGGCCTGAACAGAAGTCCTGACACACAGAAATGTTTTGTGGGCAACTTGAAGCTAATGATGAACAGGATTTATTTTTGTCAGATTCCTCAAAAGCACACTCTCTCTCTCTCTCTCTCTCTCTAGTCACAGCACACCCTCCTGGCTTCCCTTAAATACCCTAACACGTGATGTTCTCTGTGTGCACTCCTGGCTGCACCCACCTCTTGTCTGCTGTCATTGGTGGGTTAGTAGGAAAGCACTTTGCTCACCAGGCTGATGCTCAGAAGGAAGGGGCTGGAAGGGCTGCAGATCCTACTTCCACTAGATCTGCCTCTGCACCACCAGCCACCAGCCTCTGCCCACCAACCACACCATCCTTTGGATCACCACAGCTGCCTCTGCCTCATCTCTACCTTCATCACCCCCAGTGCAGGTACCCAAACAGTGTCCAGAGCTGCTTTCCTGCTGTGAGAAGACACCTCTTTGGCTGGAGAGCTGGCTCTTAAAGCCTACATCTTGCTAGGTGTGCTGCTCCTGCAACAGCTCCAACCAGCTATTAATCAGTACTTGGATTTCTCCTAGACAGAAGCAAAGGGACCATTTACACCTTGAAGGTGGTGGGAGATCAGACATTGAGGTATGCATCTAGTAATTCTCATGTTGAAAGCATCTAGTGGTTCTCCTGGGCTGAAAGGAAATGGGACAGTTTGCCCATGAATGCAGGAGGAAGAGTTTCCTTGAGGGCCAAGGAGCTGAGGCACCAAGGCAGGCAAGTAGGGAAGCAGCCTGGGTGCAGGTCAAAACCACCAACCCAAGATTACATGGTGCCATGAACATGAAAGCCAGACACATCAGGAGGAGGGCATTACTCATTGCTCAATTAACTTTACTTTACTCATTGCTCAATTAACTTTAATGGATTCACTTAACACTGAGGCACTAGATATTATTTTGCTGCCTTTGATGAAAACACTTTGGGGGAAGTGGCTAATTAATCATGGGTTTTTTACCCCATGCAAGCCTGTCTTGCAGCAGAACAAATGTTCTAAGGTTTAAGTAACATCTAAAGGCCATGGCAGGACACTGCCAATGAGTCTTGCTGGGGCAGCTCCTTATGGAATTCCAGCTGGATTTGCTGGTGGGTTCCCACCTTGAGGGTCCCTGCCATGAGAGGTGACATGTCTCCATTTCCAAACCCTGGGCAACAAGATGCTCCTACAGCACTGCATTCACTGGGATATCTCACAGAGAACCAAGACTGGTTGACCCACCTTTCAGCTATAAATTGAGGACCACAGCTATATCAACAGACATTGTTGTCTATTTTATTGCCATGGGTTTTTGTCTCAGTGCTGTCATTTCCTCAAGGCTCACCTCCTGAAGCCTGGGATCAAGCCTGTTTACAGTCTGGGTTTTCTGTGATGGCAGCTGGCATACTGATGGAGTGGGTCCCTGTGCAGGACCAGGAGCAGCGGGATTAAGCATGGGCAGAGGCAAGAGCAAAAGGAGACTCACAGAAGTGTGGGTCAAAATAGTCTGTTGGTTTGAAACCCTGGCCAGGAATGTGTTTAAAGCTAAAAATGGGAACTCTCGCCCACTCTAATTAATTGTATGCTGAATAACAAACAAATCCCTCTGTACTTAATTTTAATGTCTTAACTATTCCTGTATGAAATTTGGATATATATATACATGTTTCTTAGCTTTGCCTGGAGATCCAAACAGCTTTCTGTCCCCCAGAGGAATGAGCATTGCTCTGGTTCACAATGTTTATCATCAAAGCTCTCTGGCCACCAGTATTTCTTCTGACACCAGCCATTTCTTCAAAGGTATGAAGTGGAACAGTCAGGTCCCATATTGCAGTCTGTCCCTGGATCAAAGGAGGAGACTGAACACACCCACACTGGATTTACAGCACTCTAAATGTTCACAGGCATTTTCAGGGAAGAGCACCCAGACAAGAATACACCAAAATTTTGGGCAGTAGGTGGCATTAGAAAAGAAGCCCAAATTACTCCCTACCCACTGAATTAAGCATCCAGATTCTGACTTCTATCTCCAGTTACCTCAGAAATACATGTCAGAGCTATGCAAAGATGCTCCCTTCCATGATGCCAGCACCCCAACACATCTGTGACCAAGGGGAGCCCCCTCAGGGCTGATGCCTGCACCCTCCAGCCATGGGGTGTCAGCACTGCCCAGGCAGGGATGCCAGTGCCTGCCTCCCCCGGGGCAGTCTTTTGGATGAGACCCCCAGACCCGCCAGTCAAGGGCAAATCCCACCTGTATCCCAATACACTGGGGCTCAGGGAGAGTTTGCTGAGCTACTGCATTTGGAACAGTAACCAGGGAGTACTTTGAGGGGCAAAAACACAACAGCAGGCAAAGTGAATGTGCTGTCTCAGCATTTTCTAAATGCTGTGGTTTGGCTTTTTCATGTTGAAATAGCATCATTTTTCATTCTGAAGCAGATCCAAACATAAGCCGTAATTAAAAAAAAAGTAAAGAAATTTTTTTTTAAAAAGCCAACATAAAAAGCTTGGCTTAAACCAGTGCTTTCTTTTCTAATTTTTGTGGTTTGGTTGCATAGATTAAAAAAAAAATAATCCAGTAAAATCCAATAAAAACACCAACCCTCCAGTGGCTTGGCTATTCCTGACCCTCCCAGGCAAAGTGTGGGGCTGGAACCAGGATGGGGGTACTGGATGCCTGGATGAAGATGAGATGGGTCCATCCTGCCATTGTTCAGAGCAGAAGTGGCTGAGCCCTGTCCCCTCTGGTGGCTGGGCAGGCAGGCTTGGATGTAGGTGAAGAGGAGCTTCATAGGGGATTTTTAGCACTTTTCTCCCTCTTTTCCTATCCTCAGGCATTGGTAAAAATCTGAAAAATATTAACCAGGAAATACTGGAAATTTCCAGTGCAGGCAGGGCAGCTGAGTTCCTGTGGGGCTGGATGGGACTGATCAAAAAATGCCAAGTTGCTGGGTTTTTCCCTTTCCTCCACAGAAAATATGACCTCTCCTTTGAAAAGAAATTGACTAAAACCTGCCACCAGCTGGTCCAGATGGCTTTTCAGGACACCCCCCTCAAAAGCTTTTAAATCAGAGCCAAATTTTCCTGTCAAATAGGAGATTTTTCTCCCACCTTCTTGTCACTAATCAATTACAAACAGCAGTTGCAATGACACCTAGAGAAAAACAGGATTTCTTTAAGAAATGTCTCTCTCCTGGTACCTCCAGTGAGTGCAGTGCATGTATGTGTCCTATATGAGCCCAAGGGGGTACTTTTTGCTCAAGAAAACAGTCAGATTGTTTTCTCTGTTATTCCATGTCCTGCAGAATAAGATGTGGAATAAGCAGCTAAGTTTGTGAATTCATAGAAAGATCTAATGGGAGAAAAGGCAGAAATTTCTCAAGGATGGAATCTGACAAAAATAGCCACTGGGTGAGTGTAGACAGCAGCCTGGCCAAGTGAATTCCAGGGATGCTTCTTCCTTGCTCCCCACTTCATTCCAAGTAGGAAATGAAGGAGCGGTCCAAGTCCAGGCAGTTGCAGTCGGTCACATCAGGCAGGCAGGCAAAGCTCACACGCTGCTTCCTCACCTCACCGGCCTTCCCCTGTACCTAATGAGCACTGAGTCAAGGATGGGACAGGAGGAAAACAGGAGAAGAGAAGGAGAAACAAACCCACTAGGGAATAGAAAACCCAGGCATCTTTGTGTGTGCAAGCCTGAGTAGTCAGAGCTCGTGTCCACTGTGAAACACACCCGAGGCCAGTGGGTTTAAACTAAGAACCCTGTTGGTGCTTAATGGCTTGGCTATTTTGTGCCTGCTCTTATCTCCAAAATTGCCTGTCATCTGCCACTTACTTGCTTCTGAAAAATGAATGAGAAAGGGTGAAGGTGTTATAGAAAGGGAGAGTTTATTAGAGGAAAAGCTTGGGATGAACCTTAGAGGGAACATGGAAAACATGTTCCCCTTGAAATTCAGACTAAGCTGTCCCAACAAATTTATTCAAGGTGAGGACCCACCTGAACCGTCTCAATACCCTCACTATTTTACAGAAGAGCTGCACAATCATTCCCACGGAGGAAGGGGGGAGGAAGACGCTTTATTAGGTTTTTAGCTGTTTTTTAATGAAGTTCCACTAAAGCACCGTTAAATGCCCAGACGAGTGGGCTGACTGCAGCCCCCCCAAGCCCTGCAAGCCTTTCTCGCAAGGAAGCTGCCGCTGCCCCTTACCTTTCTTGGAAGCCGCCGGTTTCTGCCGGGCTTTGCCGTTCTGCTGCTCGGAGAGCTGGGCGAGGGAGAGGAGGCAGAGGAGGAGGAGGAGGAGGAGGCCGGCTGCCCGGAGCGCCATGCCGGTGCGAGCGGAGCTGCAGCAGCTCTGCCCTCACACAGCCGCCCGGACAGCGGCTGGAGGCGGGAATGGCTGTCCCAGAGAGCTCCCGCTGAGCCTGGGCCAGCGCAGCCTCCCGGCCCCGGGCGGCTCCGGCCAAGGCTGAACACCTCCCAGGGGGGGCTGCAGTTCTTAGCACGCCGCTTGTTTTTGTTCAAAAAGAAAAAAATAAACAAAACAAAACAAAACAAAAACCTACAAAAAAGGACGAATGAATGTACCGACAGTCTGCTAAGCTAAACATGAGGAAAGGCTGGGAGTGTAGCTGGAAGGATTTCCTGTGGCTTTTAGCACAACGCCACGAGTTTGATCTCGTGTGTCAGCGATGGCAACAGCGAGGCCAGGTGTGAAACAGCGCTTGGGTGGCCGAGGGAGCAGAGAGGGGCCGCCTGTCCCCCGCCTGTCCCCCGCCCCTCAGCAGGGATGCCCCAAGGGATGTACAGGCACCAACAGCGGCAGAGGGAGTGGGTGGGGGGACTGAGCACCCCAGTTCCTTGCTCAGAGTGTAGGGTGGCTCTTAACCCTCTAAAAAGCAGTCCCACTGTGGCTTTGGTAGGGTCATCCTGCTGTCATTGCTTCTCCATGGGATCTCCAGTGGGACTTGGGACCAGGGGCACATGTTCCACAAAAAGCCATTCTCCTCGAGGCCCCTTTGCAGATCCCCAGCCTGACTTCTCAGAGCAGCTGGGCTGTGCTGAGCAGCTCTGCAGCCTAAACCAAGACCACTGCCTGGTTTTTTGGGTGGTGTGGTTGTTCAGCAGCTGCAACTCAAGCAGGTAAGTCCTTCCCCACAGGAGGAACAGCAGCAGTTTGAACAAGTGGAAGAAATTAATGTGGAGGGAGGAAAGATGGGCATTTTGCAGAACAAAGTGCTCCAGACATCAGCTATTAACCTTAAAACTTTTCTGATAATTTAAGGCAAGATGCCACCCAGCACAATGTGAAACTCTGGAGTTCTAGGAGCATAAAAGATCTGAGATAAACAGGGATGTGATTGGAAAAAGAGCTGCCAATGAGTTAGTTTGGCAACCACCGTGTTACCCTATCTCACACTTCTGCTGAATAAGGAAAATCCTGCCCTGATGTCCTACCTGAACAGTTCCAGCTTTTGAAGCATAGGAGGAACAGTTTGATTTTCACTGCTCTTTATCATGTGCACCAACCCTCACTCAAATTTAAACTGGAAAATACATATTTTGGGGATTTACTGTTCTCCTGCCTGGACTATCCCAAAATGGGATGGATGGAGCCCAAGAGATGCCAGACACTTACACAAAAACACGTTTGTTTTCCTTGAAACTCCAAAGTACTTTTGGTAGGTAACTCAGTACCTCCCAGTTTTCCTTGGCTACAGATACACTCTCCTGCCTTTGCTTTGATTCATGTGCTGCCAAGCTGGAGAAAAAATCAAAATGCTCCCTTTACTGCTGCCCATGAAACAGATTGCTGTGGTGTGGAGTCTGACAGCAATTCCTAACCTCAGATTTCCAGCCTGGGACCAGCTGGAGTGTTGCCCATCTGAAACAAGAATGGCAGGGTGGCTTTCCATTAGTCCCTGAAGAACAGGTCTGCACCAAGGAGACCCCTCCCTGCACCATCCAGCAGGTCCTGTGCTGGATGCCACCACCATTTTTCTTGAAAAATGAGAAAAATGAAAACAAGTAGACTCAAAACACTTGTCTCCAGCTGTAACACTATCTACAGGGGGCTTTGCTCTGATTCTGTCCAGTGTAGACTGAAAATAAAAATCCTTGAGATTACAAAAGCTCATAAACCCTGGCCCATCCAGCTGATGGGAGCAAGCTGAAGTGTTGCTGCATTGGATCCAGCACGAGGATGCTTAAGGGAACAGCCATCCTCTGACCAAGCTCCCGCTGAAGCCAGAGGTTCCAGTTAAATAATGGGGCTCTCAATGCTCCTTTGCTTTTGAGATCCTCATGATTCACACTTCTTTAGGTGAGAGAGGTGTGGGAAGTGAGTAGAAGTAATCCTTTTTATTAGATGAACTAATAGAACTGGAAGTCATCAGCAAATGCTAAAATTATGCCAAGGAACCAAGGTTTTGTCCATGATTTTTAACATCTGTGCAATTATAGATTTTACTTTCCAGTAAAGGCACTTCACTCCCTGGTTTCAAGCCCAGACTCCTGGTTAGAGAGAGAGTAGCTCCTGTTAATTGCAAGGTAACTGGTTTGAGATGAAAAAAAGAGGGCAGAAGAACCTTGTGGAAAGGTTCCTTGTGGAAACCATTCCAGGGCCGCAGGGAAGCAGACAGAAAAGTTTACGTGGCTTTGGGAAACCCAGTAAGTAGGCTGGGATGCTGAATTTGGAAGGCTTTCAGTTAGCAAAACAGTAGTTGGAATAAATCCATGAAAGGAAGCTGGATGCTCCTGGCAGCAATGCAGACCTGTGATTTTGTGCCCAGCTAGGCAAGGAAATGGGCAGCAAGATCAGAGGCTGTTTTGCTTTGGCTCCTAGGAAAAGAGCAGGTGTGGCCAAGCCAAGAAATGAGGCAGCACCACTGCATAATGGCTGGAAAGCGCCCGGGTGGACTGGATAACAGCATTCACACGGTCATTATCAAGATCGGCAATTACCAGAGCTGGCCTTTCAGGGCTAAGTCACCAGTTCAAAGGCAGGCCACCCCAATGCTGAATGATGCCAGCTCTTTGCCTGAAGCTCCTCCTCCCTGGGAAGGCTCCTGCCTGCCCTGCCAGCACTGACAGCAGGAGTGCAAAGGGGAGGCCCAAAAGCATCTTTACTTTTGGGGCCCTGAAGCTCGGGGGCCTGATCCATGGCTAGGGCAGCACACTGGGATTCACACCTCTGCTCCCTTGAGATCAGCTCAGTGCATTAGAGCCTGGTGCTAAAAATGACAGGGTTGTCAGTCCCTGTACAGGCCATTCACTTAAAGCCAGACTTGATGATCCTTGTGGGTCCTTTCCAGCTTGGAATGTTCTGTGATTTGGTGACATCCACTCTGCAAGGGTAGGTCTCAGGACTCTCGCTGGTCAGAGTGATCCCAAGATGTGTTAGAAAGTCTCTTTTCCCAGCCCGGCGGTAGAAGAAGGAGTCAGAGCTCTTCAATTCTCAGTCTCAATGTTGTTTATTGTTCCTTATCTATAAAATTCTTTCTCCTGTCCAGCCGAGGTCTGCTCAGCAAGACAGTGAGAGGGACTCCACCCACCTCAGAGGTGGTGTTATCTTTTTATACTAAAAACTATGTGTACAATGTTTACAATTACTTCCCAATACCTATCACCTATGTTAGACAGTGAGCTTCTACTCTAAACTAATCTAAAAGTGCCAACATCACAGCAGAAGATGGAGGCCAAGAAGAAGAAGAAGGAGAAAGACAGGACACGCCCAGATTCCTCCATCTTGCCCCCTGAACCCCCATTCTAAAAACCCCAAAATATCTATTTTTCACCCTCTGATAAATTCACTATCATTCTACTTAAACTTTTGTGTCTTGTAATTCTTCATATAATTACAATAATTCTTCATTGTTTTTTCCAAGGGCTAAATCAAAGGCACAGGGGTCTTGGGGTCTCTGAGCCCCCTGGGCAGGGTCTCGAGTCCTCCAGGGCAGCCAGAGGAATTTCCTGGGTTCCGACAGGTAGGATCCGCGTGTCAGTGGCACCCCAGTACCATCAAAGAGGAACAGGAGAGAAACAGCAGTGGAAAGTAACAAACACTGTGTGAGGAAGTGGGGCTAGCACAAGAAAATCTCTGATATTCATTAGCCGCTGCCTGAACTCATGCTGGCATCGTTCCTGATTTCCATCAGCATAAACATGGGAACAGGTTAAAATGGAGAGAGCCACATCTATGGATCATTGTTTTGGAGACCAATCAAGAAGAAATGCAGTAACAGTTCAGGAAAGGGCGGTTTTCGTAAGGACAATGATGGGGAAAACCAAGGATTTTGCCAAAATGTTATCCCCAGCATCAACTTCAGGAAACTGGCTCTGAGCCTAAGGAGGCAACCTTCCCATCATATCCCATGTCAAGCACGGCTCGCATCCCTACCCCACATACACCAAGGGCTACAGCACAGAAGGATCTATTCTACAGTAGATCCTTGGGCTTTAGACCAGATGCAAATGTGGAGCACTTCAGTTCAAGTAATATCAGCTGCTTAAAATCCTTCTGCTTGCAAAGGAGCTGCACCAAAGGACTCACACTCCCTTTTGTTTGGAGACTGTAGCTCCTGTAGACTAGAGTAATCTGTCTGTCTTCACTGCTTTGTGTTTGCCCCCCAGCCAGATCCCGAAGTCCAAACAGCCAAAGGAAAACTGTAGTGAAATGTCCAAATTTAACACCAAAACTCTGGAGGAATTCCTGTCGAGGTCCACTGCCTGTCACAGCATCAGTTCAAGCGAGGTCAGCACTGAACTTGATGGTCAGTATTTTTAGACAGGCAAGTAGACAGCAGATCCGTCAGCTTAGACTTATTTAATGTTGTTCTCACTTTTGAGTATTAGATTGCTGTGGTTGCTGAATTGTGGATTATGTGAGAATTTCAACTTCAGGTTCGTGAATTCCTTAATTTTATGAATTTATAGAAAAGTTTGCATGATCAGACAGCAGAAAGAAAGCAATCCATGGTCTTGAAAAGCCTCATTGTGTTAAAGTTGGTCTTTCACTGGAGGGACGAAAGAGAGGTAGGACTTAAATCATGACTTTTCAACCCATAGGTTTCCAGCTGTGGAAACAGGCAAACTTACCATTTGCCAAAACACGGAGAGAAGGGGCAGGGAGAGAGCTCCTCTGGAAGGGAGGGATCCCTGCCACAGCCAGCTGGGTGCAGGAAATCAGAAAGGGCCTGAGAATCCTTCTTAGCCCTCTGAAGGTACAAGCTAAGAGGCTGCAGCAACTATGATGATCTCTGTCTAAATAAAGGAGAACAAATCTCATCAACAAGTGGTGTGACATGAAAACTCAGCCACGCCTGTGCTGCTCATCTTACCCAGATCTTGAGATCAGGATGGCAACAGAGATGTTCACAGAGCTTGAGAGATAACCACAGCTCTATTAAAAAGTGTTCCAGTCAATGAAATGGAGGCTTAAACCATCACCAGGGAGTCATCAGCAGCATGTTTGAGATTCTAATGATGTTTTGCAGCAACAGCAGAAACATCTTTGTTCCTGGATAGCTAGAAATGCAGCTCCAAGAAGATCGCTAGAAATGCAGATCTAAGGAAAAGAAGGAAAAAGGAAAAGAACAAAGGAAAAGAAGCCTCTGTGAGGCACAACTATCAGGAGCAGCCACATTTTGCCTTAGAAGGGAAAGCTGCCTTGCATGGGCAGGGAGTGCAATGGGGCAGGAGTGCACTAGGAGACAAGAGGAGCAGTGAGAAATCAGAGAGGTTGATGGCTGAAGAGATTCAGTACCAGTTGCAAACCTGCTCTTGCATTTTTCCCCAGTGTGTTAAAGGAACAGGGAGAACAAGGCTCTGGGGTCAGGACTGGAGCACTCAGTCTCACCAGTTACAGCTTTGCTTCTCAAACTCTCTGAGTGCCACAGTGGCCACTGACCACAGGCAAAGTAAACCAGTGCCACAGCAGGGCTGGAGAACATCCTGCTGCTGAGGAGGGCAGTGGCATCTGCTGCAGTTCAAAAGAAAAGCTGGAGGCAGTCCTAGCAGAAGTGGGTAACTGCTGCTTACAAAACAAATACAGAAACACCCTGTTGTCTGTGTCAAATCAAGGTGCCAAATCCCTTGAAGAGAGACTTGCACACTCACGGGAGCTGTGAGTGAGCTCTGGCTCACACCAATTTGTCTTTACACCAGGCTGTGCTGAAGGAAGGCTTCTTTTAAAGCCTGACTGCAGGTGGGACAGCCATGCTCCTCCCTATTGCCTCCCCAGGGCAGAATGAGCTCCCCTCTTCTCCCCAAACTGCACAATTACAGTGTTGAACTGTAGCTGTAAAACATAGGCAGACAGGATTCCTGGGCTTGGGTCCACTGACCTACAGCCTAGCCCTTTTCTGCTTTGAGGGGAATGCTGTCCCTGTGAAACAGGTAAATTGCAGGTGTGTGCTTTCTAGGCAACATGAGTAGAAGCCTAGCAGGAGTTTCTAGACTCCTCATCTCTAGTGCACAGCTTTCAGCCTCTCGACACTCCCAGCAGAAGCAATTAATTTCTGGGACAAACACAGAGCTATCCCACTCCACAGATGTTTCCTCTTAGTTCTACTGGACTCAAGTCAATGAAAACGTGGCAGTATCTGCACAGCAACACATGGAACTTTCCACCAGCTCAGATGGGAACAGGAGCATTCTGACTTGAAATCTCTATTAAAATTCTGCTATTTTTGTTTGGAAGAGAAGGGAGGGGTTAAAGGCAGCTAAGAAAATAGAAATTGGCCCTTAGCATGCCTGAGAACCACAGTCTCACAGATTTCTTGGCAGATACTGTATCATCTGGGAGAGCTGTAGGACCTTTTACCCCTGTCAGAGCTTTGTTTACCCTTTTGGGACACGAGCTGGTGGCAGCAAACCTCCAGGGGCAGCTGAGACCAACTAGCAGCTCTGTAATACTTTTGGCTGGGCTCATTATTTATATCTCAGTGGTTGAAGCAGGCCCCATCTGAACTGGGGTCACTCTCCTCACCACTGTTTTTCCATGCCAACAGATGGGAAGCAGTGACACAGAAGGAACTGGGCCCCTTGGGACACCCAAGTCACTCTGTGCCTGCATACCCAGCTACAGAAGACCAGGGGGAGGACACACACGTGTAGGGGAGGCACTGCAGACCCTGGCACCAGGTTAATTTACACGGCTGCTCTGAGGAAGTGCTTGGCACCAAGTGTCTCTCCTGAGCACACAGCCTGGATCTCAGAGGGCTAAATATTGGCTGTCCTTATTAAGAACTGGGGAGGGAGTGCAACGTACTCCCCTCTGCAGAGGCGTCAGTTCGCACACTTGAAACACAGCGATGTTTCTTTTCCCACCACCACCTCCAGCTCTCATAAAAATATATTTAAAATTAAAAGGATCTGGAGAAGGGACAAGAAGCATCTTTAAGTGATGTAACTTGCAAAATGCTTGGACATCCTTCAGCTGGAAAGCTGTGTAGAAATACACTATTCATATTACAAAATTCACCCCAAGTGTAACTCAGGGCAGCTTTTTGGTCTCCAACCACAAATCTGCAATAAAACATTCAGGGAATAGCTGAGGTTCAAGACTTGCAGTCTCATTTACATTAACTATTTTCTGCAATATTAAATAATAAATGATAAAAAACCTGCCTGTGGTAAGTATAAGGTTTTTTCTCCCTTCAGTTTTCTTTCTTTCTTTCTATGTTTTTACAAGCAGCTTTGCATGGCAATGAGTGGATCACAGCTACTGTAAAGCTGATGTCAGGTTTGTTTGCCTCACACAAAATAACTCTGCTGAAGTGATAAAAGACAATATGTGCACTCATTGTCACTTCTTGGCTCTACTACTGTGTAGTAACATTACAACCTACCTAAACCATTACTTAAGGGACTGAAAAAATCCCAACTCTTCAAAATACGAATCTTGGGCAAATTTTGGGAGATGTTTTTTTTTTTAACAACCTGTCTGCTTGTTACACTGCTTGTTATAACAGTGGCTGCACATACCAGAAATACACAGTATTGCTGCAGTCACCTTGAATAACTAGTATGAGCTCTAGAAAAAGGACTGAAAAGATTTGGGAACCTTAAGCACTCCATATGTTTTAATGTGATCATGATTATTAGTTTGACCTGTAATAGGTTCTGTCCTGTATCTACAGCTTTCCTTCAGCAAAACCCTTCTTCCCCTTTTCCCCACCAAACATGTTACAGTCAAAAGAAAATTCTTAATCTGATATTATAAAATGGAAACAGAAAAGTCTGAAAATATTGCTTGAGTAGGAGCTAAATAACTCCTGGATTATTGTAGTAATTTCTGCCATAAAGTTTGTTCAAAACAATACTTAACACTTGCAGATGAAATATCAGCTTCTTAAACATCATATTCTTCCTTTGACTTTTTCCATCTGTTGTTTCTTCCTATCAAGCCAAACACCTCTTACTCTTTGCTGGGCCATCCAATTGATGTAGGGAGGGAATCCCCACCTGGTGATGCAACTTGTATCCATGCCTTACCTGTAATCATCTGCTTTTCCCTGTGAAGGACCATTACTGACAGCCACTATGCTTTTCCAGCTGAATTACCCAACTCTTAAAGACCAACTTAGTTTTCCATTTACCTTGGTCATGTCCCTTCTCCTTAGCCACAGTGAGATGTTTTGGCTGGGTTACTATTGCAGCTGTTGGCAAAAGGGATAGGTGGAGCTCCAGGGAGCAGGGAAGTCATAGCATATCCTGAGTTGGAAGGAACTCACTGGGATCATCAAAGCTCAGCTCCTGTACAGAACACCAAGAGTCACACCATGTGTCTGAGAACATTGTCCAAACCCCTCTTGAACTCTGTCAGGCTTGGTGCTACTTCGTGGGAGAGCCTGTTCCAGTGCCCAGCCACCCTCTGAGTGAGGAACCTTTTCCTGATCTCCAACCTAAACTTTCCCCGACACAGTTCAGGCTGTTCCCTCAAGTCCTGTCACTGGTCACCTAAGAGAATAGTTCGGTGCCTGCCCCCCTGCTTCCCCCTGTGAGGTTGTTGTAGACAAATCTTGGTTTAAAATATGAATTATGAACTTGGGACCATGTTGTATTTATAGTAAAATCTAACCACATTTTATTCAAAGAATAGTAAGGTAATTTGAAGGAAAATTTACAGCTAGTGCTGCTCTCATTTGTGCTGCACAGAAGACAGCCCCATATGCATTCTAGAACACAGCAGCTGGTTTACAGATGTGAAACACATGCAAACAGAATTAAGTGGAAAGTACACCAGTCACTCTGGAAAACAGACTCAAGCACTTCCCAGGCAACAGCATTATTAACTGCTGCTGCTGCACTTCCTGGGTGCCAGCAGTTACCCGTATGGAAAGCACCTCAAATTTGCTTATTTGCATTTAACTGTAGCTTTTTTTATTACTACTAATGCTTAGTAACATTTTGAAAGCCTCTTAGACAGGAGGATGACTCTGCTGGAACAAAAAAAAAAGACCTTTTCTTTATATACAAACTGACAAGATTGCAAAATCAATTAAAAACAGTTTTGAACATTTAATAAAAACTCATCCTAGAAATCCAACTTTTGGTCGTGAAGTCCCCAAATTCTCTTCTTCATCCAAAATCTTCTGAAGGGCTATGTGAAGTGACTTGCCTACTCTTTGTCCTGTCTGCAAAGCAAAGAAAGCAAAACAAACCTGAGACATGTTTATTTGCAAGAAGACAACTCTTACGGAACACTTCCTTTTGACAAATATTTTCCCTTTGATGATTCATATACACCAGCTGGTATCATAAAATATGCTTTTAATTTAGAAAAATAATGGTGGTGAAAGTTTCATTTTAACTTGATTAAGTTTTGGAAAAACATACACACAAAGCCAGTGCTCTCATTCATCAGAGAAGCATTCCACAATCATTAAAACCAGGTCTGCGCATCGCTGGATCACCCAGGAATACAAATTAAATTCACATCAGGCACAAGCACACATTCAAATTAGCCAGCACACAGAGCATGAAGCAATGTTCTAGCTGCCTGAGGACAAGAGACACCTGACCAGCAAAGCAGGCTACCAACAGAAGTTCAGCAAACTCTCCTGAATGTGTTCAGAATCAGCAGAGTGAATTTAGGCCAGCTGAACACCCTGTCCTGTGGCCAGAGAAACCCAAAATGCACACTGGCTGCACCACCAAGTCACTCTGTGGGCAGATCCTTCATATGATGTGTAATTCTGTCCTGTCCAAGGACCTTAAAGGAGTTAACAGAATGTTTTCTTTACAGAAATAAACTCCAGCAGTGAAAACCCAACAGGATTAGCTCCAGCACTGACCTCTACTTGTCCCACATGCCCAAGTATACTGTGCAAGCTACAGGGCAGGGAAACATTGGGCAGTGGTGAAATAAAGATCTTAAGGTAGTGGTGCTCATTGGATCTTTCCCAGGGTCTCTCTAAGTGACCTGAAATACTGACTGCAAACAGAAATAAAAAGCCCACTGCCCCCTAGAGAGCCAAAGGCAGACTATATTAAAATGAGTTTATTGGCTCCTGATCTATGCAGCAAAGTCTAGGCCAGCCATACAGCTGACACAAAACTCTGTTTCACCTCCTGGTGACAATTACCGAAACCATGCACAAACCTGAAAATAAGCTACATTTTTAACTGAAGAGTCAGGTGTACCAAAGGAAATTGCGAAGAGCTTTGATGCATCAGGGTAGCTGTCAATCCTAGAGACCATGAGTCAGGCTACATAAATGGGGGGGGCACAAGAGCAAGAACTGTCACAGCTCTGCACTGGGACAAAGATCACTGCAGCAGTCCTTTTATCCCTGATAAACTTTCTTCTCCTCAAATCTAGGACAACATCACTCACCCCAGGCTAAAGTGAGTGGGAACTGTGCAGAGCTTTGGTATTGACCCAACACTGTTGCCATCATATTCCTGCTTGCCTCTCTAGTGGACTGGATCATAAACTCAGAAAAAAAAAAAAAAAAAAAAAAAGCCTTATGCTTTTGGCAGCTTCCCAAAACCTTCCCATGAAACTCCCTTCTTTCCCATGAAACTTCCTTCCTAAGAGATATGTCCTAGAATGTCTGTTCTCTACCAGTGAGGAAAAACTGAACATCCTCTGACCTGCAGCCAAATAATTCAGGAATAGAGGTGTCAGACATAGGTTACTCAGCTCCTCCACTGGCATTCCCGGGCCTTTTTGTTTTTCTTATATCCTAATAGGATATCCTAATCAGGATGTTGAGTTTAAGGCAGGACCAAACAGATAATCTCTGACCTTACAAAAACATCTTGGGTTTTTTGTGTGATCAGCTTTATCTCTCACTCCTGCAGAGGAATTAGAGATAACACCTCTCTACCCAGGTAAGGGGGATGAAAGGCATGTGTGAATGCAAATAAAAAGCCCACTGGTACCACTGGGATTAGCACTCTGGATTGACATCATGACACAGTCAAGTGCCATATACTCAGTAATTCCCTCTTGAGACCAACTGTTGTCAAACTTGGCTCCAACTTCAGCATTCCTGACAAGAGCCATGCAGAAATTAGCCACCCCATGTCTCTAGGAAACAGGGCCAGCTTGAACGATATAATTTTCATTCTGACTTTCAAGTTCAATATCCATTGATATTGATCTCATGCTCAAGGCCAAACTCAGGCATGAGAATTTACACTGGAGAACAGATTTAAGAAGAGCCTGAGTAAGGGTTTAAAATTGATCTTATATGAATGTGGAAAATATCCAGATACTAATATTTTTATGAAGTAGGGACAGATTGTAAACTCAATAAGGAAGCAAAGAAAAACAACAGTAAAATGAGAACAGTACATTTATCATAAAGCAAATGAGTTGTGCTAGAACACCATGCACCACCAATTCCGAACACCATCTCTACTCTTACAGGGACTTTACCACATTAGAAGTTTTGCTCTTTCAGTCTTTAAAAGACACAATAAAGGGGAACATGTTCTTTAAAAATACTCTCAAAGTTTCTCAGCTTAAGCTTCACTGTCTTACAGCTGTGAAGTACTTGCCTGAAACAAATGTGAATACCATATATTTCAAGCATCTAGAAGTTTAGACAGTGTCTACTCACATTAGAATCTGTTTCAAAGGAACTGCCTGTGACCTTCACAAAGTCCCTTGTGCACCAAATCAAAGCACCAAGGTCTCTGCTCTGAAAGCCCTTACTGAAGCTTTCTGTACACCCAAGCTCCAGTTCATGCAGTATCAATCCAAGACAGGTAACTGCTCAACATTCCTTACCTCCATCATTTCAAAAATACTCTCAGGATCCAGGCTACCTTTCCCCACCTTCTTCATAGAAGTGATGGCACCTTTACTGGTCACTGAAATAAGCAGGCTTGCCAAAGAACAGGCTTCTTCCTGAAGGGTAGCATCCACCACGTGCCTATATCCAATCTGCAAGTTAGTGACAAAACAATGCATTAGTCTGCAGTTCTCAAAGCTCCCCCACTGAGAAATCAAACTGTGAATGGTGGCTTTGTTACTTATCTACAGCCTCACATCCTAAAATCACGTAGCCTTTGGAAAGAGAGACTGACTTAAAAGCACAGGATTTAAACAGCTTCTGACCCCAAATGATGGGTACATAAACAACAGAGGTGAGATAAACATGTCACTATTTCATCCTGTTTTCCTTTCTACCATCCATTCATCTGTATGAAACTCCATATTCATCTTTTCCTGCAACTCTAAGTATAGACTTTGGTCCTCTCTACCTGAAAATTACACATCCCAAGACTCAGGTGAGCCCTCATTTCAGCAATGGTCCCTCTACTATTTATGCAAATTGCTTAAAAGAAATGCCAACCAAACTCTCAGGTGCCTAAGCCAATCACTAACACTTGCAATGGAAAATGCAGCACCCATAAAATCAACTGTGTTAGCTGTGTGCTATATATGGAAGACAAAAACCTGACTGAATGGAAAGGGATGGTATTGCACCCATGAAAGTGGAGTTCTGTCCTCAGCAACAAATACTCAGCATGTAACTCCAGGCAGATCACACAATCTCCACTCCTGAATACCGTGACCTCTTGTTTTAACACACTGAGATATCTGCTGCTCTGTATCTTAAGCAAGGAGCAGATGAAAAATAATAAACAACTCCTCTGCATGCAAGAAGATGCATTTTAAGAATGCATCAATTAGAAACCTACAATTCAGAGATGCAAAAAAACCATGTTATTCAGTAAAAGTTCTTAATCAGGAGGCCAAAGACAAACAAATATAGACATAGAGGACACTGCCTATTTCTGTAACTCTAATTTACAGAAAATTAGGGGAAAAAATAAATGGCAGGTGAAATTAACAGGAACTGCAGTCTCGAGGCAGAAATTTGTCAGGCTTACTTTGCTTAGTGTGACAATACAGGGCACCTCATCTACGTTGAGTCGAATACAATCGTAAGGGTCATCAGACAGCTCAATCTCTTTGGTGCCTTCCTCATCCTCCAGAACACGCACTTTGGGTATTCTGTGGAAACAAAGTTGCAGAGTCATTGCCAGAACACACAACAAATACAGTTGTTATACAGTCACAAGTCCAGGAAGTCCCTGTTCTTCTAAATGAGGCAAAATGTTTAGCAGAACAGTACAGAATGTGATCAAAGGATTAACAACTCACTCCCTGAGACTACAAAGAAAACACTGTAAGTGGGAAGATATTTAGGATAAGATAATCCTATTTACATCATTCAAACAGTTAAAATTTGAGCTGTTCTTTACACTATTACATGGGGAGAAATTAGTTTTGAACTTACACAAATCAGTTCTGAACAATTCTTTGTATGCACCAGAATGTCACAGATGCACAGGAGACAAATTACCAAGACTGAATCCTTTTGTTCTGTGGTTCCCAAACTTGCAGACAACAGTAAAGTTGTCAGCATTACATCAATTGCATTGCTTGGCAAAGGTGTGACATGAGTAGCAAATACAAGTAGTAAAGCTGTTCAGGAAAGAATAGCACCAACTAAAGAGATTTGGGGTGAAGAGAAAAGGTGACATTAGTAAAATTCTTTCTCTAGCAAGATGAGACGATTGGCAAGATACTCTACTGTTCTAAGGACAGGTATACAAGCAATGTATAACGTATCAGGATGAAGAAGTGATGAAAACCCAGGCAGAAATCCAATAAATGCCTTCTTCTCAGTTGTGAATGATGAGCTCTCTCAAAATGAGCCTGACAGGCTCTTTATGGCTCCTTATCAGCCATACATACATTGTATTTGTGATAGCCATCTAATGGAAGTTGTACAGGATGATTTAAGGCCGTTTCCTTAGCATAGTGAATTAAGTAATTTAAAATAATTTAGTAGAAGATGGTATCTCAAGCTGCCAAGAGTGTCAGCATCTTATACACCCTCATTTATCCAGGTGCCTCCTAGGATGGAGTACTGACTGAGAGACTTGGCATTACTGGTCAGTAAAACACACACAGAGCTCACCCACACTACTCTCTCTTTCACACATTTGCACTTGAAAACAAAGTATTTCAAGGTGTCCCAAGACAGCTAACTTCAGTAACCACAATCTGGTTTTATGTTAGTGCTGTTGCAGTAGCATTGTGTTTTATAACTAGAATCTGGAGGTTTCATTCTTCTATGCCCTCTGTAACAAATCTGTTCTTTTAAAAGAGGAGATATGGACTCATTTAATGAACATTTCCCCCACCAACACAAAGTGATTTTGATTGATCCTTGGAAGAGTATTTTATTTATCTGGGGCTAGTACATCAAAACAGCTAACCCTGCTCCAGTGACAACAAATTCCCTGCAAGCACACTGGCCTAAGCCAACTCGAAACTAAGACTTTGAGTAAGCAGAACAATTGTGATGTGCACTTTTTTCCAGAAATGAAACTCCAAATGTTTCAACTCATTAGAAATGCATCAAAGCCTATTTTCAAGTTTAAAATATTCCATTAGAAGTTGATGGAATAAAGTCACAAAGTGACTAACCTTCAAGCTACACAGGACAATGGACAACACTGGACAACAGCCTAGTCAGGGAAGAGGTGTCCGTGCCAGAGTAGTGTTTAAAAAACAAAGCAAGATTTTAAGAAAATCTGTGAGATTAAGCAATTTTTAACTCCAACATAAAATGGCTTTGAAACCAGAGCAGTGTTTGTCTGCAAGAAAAAGTTGCCAGAATTAATATCTGAAAAATGCCTGCAAGGAGCTTTTTTGGCCAAGAACAGATGAGAGAGGTGTAAATTAGAAATACTGCAAAGGCAAAAAGATCAGACACAAGCATCATGGTTGCATAAAAAGGGAGTATATGGACAGAAAAACTATGCAAAGTGAATGTAGCACAAAGCTTCTCCAGAACACTGTTGATTTCATCTCCTAGCTTGTGAATATTTATCTTAAGAAATAGCTGTACACAATTACTTTGCAACTTTTATTTTTCTATTTTGATTCCTGCAACTAATCAGGGCAGAGATCTGTACAGCGAGACTTAGTCCTGTAACAAACAGTGCTCTTTTCTTTGTGTGCAGATGCAGATTTCACAAATGTAGAACCAGTTCCACCCTTCCAAGCAGGCATTGGTTCTGCCTCTACCATGCTGTGCAGCAAAAACCTCGGTGTCTGCAAGGCTGTTGTGTTATAAACTTTGTTGGTTTTGTAACTTGCCTATTTTCTGCAGCCTCAGGTTACAAGCAGGCACATTCCATGGGACCAAGTTTAATGTCCTGACACAGTAGCTAGCTGCACATTTTGCAATATCTACTTCCATCATTAATAAATCCATCCTCAAACATGTGGGAGACATGGGTAAGAAGAAAGCCTGGTATCTGCTATCTTGTGCACATGATCTTGATGGTAGTTTTTAGAACTCAATGAACAATACAAAACTGCAAGGAGTTTTGTTTTAAATATTCCCCCTAAACCAGTTCTATTGTCATTGTTCCATGCCTGAAGGGGAGAGAACAAGTCAGGTCAGGCATTCAAAAGATTTAAATCCCCTAAGTCTTGAGCAAAATTCCTTAAATTGTGATGTTGGATTTACTTAGCTCTAAAGCAAGATGGGTCCACAGATATTACAAAAATGCTTAGAGCAAGATTTTAAATTGAAGCTGAAGTTTTCAAATGCCTATCTGAATATCTAAAATTTTGTAGCTTCAAAGAAACAACAGCACCTTGAGCTCCCTGCTCTTTGTTCCAATGCTGTAGTCAAGGCTGGCAAAGATCTGAAAACACTTAGAACAAAAACTTGGTTGTAAGCAAAGTAGGAAAAGCCAGTAAGAGTCAAATGTAGAACACAGTTCAGAACACTTAATCTGAAGCAATCTTCAAACTGACATCTTTTCTTGTTTGGAGAATAATACTTTATAGAGAACAGGCAGCTATCTTCAATCCAAAGAAAACCCAGTAGCTACAAAGGGAAAGGGGGAGAAAAAAGTGAATGAGGACAACAAGTTTTCACTTTGAATTTCACCTCTTGACTTTCTGAACTTGTATGAGATGAGCTGTACTAGCATTCCCTGCTCAAATCAACAAGATAGGTTTCCAAAGGTAAAAAATCAATAGGCAGTGTCTTACTGTATCACATTTTGAAATGATACTCAACTTCAACAAGACTCGTGATGTTTGCCCTCAGCTTAAAGATTATATAAAGGACACAGTTGTCAGAGGAATAAAAATAAGTAAGAAACATTAAAATAATTACACCTTCCATCACGTTGTCCACATTCTTTTATTCATCTATTTAATTCACCACTTTTTATATGATCATCTCTCTTTATTCTTGGTTAAAGTAACGAAAAAGGTCTAGTTATCTTATATATAAAGTATGAGCTGTGGATCTGCAAAACAACTCACATGGTAGTAACTGTTTTAACTGTATGGCTTTTGCATCCTGGCAACTCACACACAGAAATACAGGCATTTCTTCTTTTTACTGTACTGCCAACTCCTTTGCGAGCCACTACATTTCTAAAAGCATTTCTTAATGTCATAAAAACAATCTACTGTTAAAAGTTACTGCTGAGAATTTGATTAACATGAGAAATTTCTCAGCAACACATAGAATTTCTAGTCTCAGATGGATAAGTCTCCCCTTATCCTTTTTGAAGTGTTTATAACCTGATATACTCCCTGTCTTCAAAAGCTTATTTTCCTCTTCTTTTTGCATGTACTTTTCCAGATCTAGTACTGTGCCTTGATTCCCCGATAAACAAGCCAGAACTACACTAGTGACTAGCAGATCTCTAATTAATGCTGAAGAACAATTTGAGAGCCACTTTTAAAACATTTATGCTTCTAGGAGTCAAGGTTGCAAACCTCTACCAGCTATTTTTACCATGTAAGTTTTCTAGCAAAGCTATTCACTAGGTTGTTTTTCTCAAGGGTGCTATAAAACTCTGTATTCCCTTTCACCTACAGATAAAGAAAATAAAAACAACAGAAAAAATAGTAGTGAGTCCTATTAAAAACACACAGAGAAGACATGCATCATTCATTCTACTAGATTGTATTTTCCCATTCTTTGAATTATAATGCATGGAGCAAAGTTCTTTTAAAGACACATCCTTTTCCCCTCCCCACAATCTCTCACTACCACATTTTTCCTCTTGATTTTAAAAAGAACTCTAGGCTGACAGATAATGAGAACAAAATCAAAAGTGGAAAACCAGAGCTAATTACAAATCAGCAGTCACGCTGACAGAGGGCTTCTTATTCAAGAGCATCACACATCAATAAATACTTCTTATTTCAAACCCACAAGGCATCAACACCAAGGACTCCAAATACTTGCAACAAAACCACCTGGTCAACACTACTTTTGTGGATCTGGCTACAACAAAAGTTATACTGTGAACATGACTGTGCATAACATGCAATATGACACTTGATCATCAGAAACTGAATTAAAATAACATTAGTTCATGGTACTTGCATGCAAATGAGTGCTTTGTATCTGAATGCAAGTATCTGTCTTGGGAACTTATTTAAATAATTAAGCATTAAAAATGTTTTGCTCACAGAGAATGTTTCTCCTCCACTTCCCATGCCACTTCTACCCACATGAAATAAGATCTGTGCTTTACCTTGTGTTAAAGAGAGCTGCCTTCACTGCAATAGAGATTGCATCAAAGATGTTCCCACCACATTCCAATAACTGGGGAAGAAAAGAACAATCTCTTTAAAAGAAAATCAGGCTAGTGTCTTTAAATGAAGCCTTTATTTTATTTAAACCTACTTGAAAAGGAAGAAAATTAATTACCAGAACAGGTTTTTAAAAAACAAAGTTGTCTTTAAAGCCTAGCTATGAAAAGAAACAGATAGGAAATAAAGATTTCAGCTAACTGTATTATACATGCAAAATAGAAGAGTTAATGCACTTCATAATAAAATTAATGATAAAATGTAATAATAGAAGCCGAAATGAAACCAGCACTGTTCTTAATCTTCTTGTGCTAAGGTTCTGATCTAGACTATGGCCAGAATACCCTTATAAAGTCATCATATTAATTCTTTAGTGTTAAATTAAGCCAATCAATTTTCTATATTTCATTTCAAAGAGGAGCCTTTTTAAAAAATATCAGATGGACAAAACCAACTGGGAGAATTGCTTTCACAGAAGAAACACACACTGTCACCAAGAACATGGTATGGAAAGCAAGTAATACAAGGTGTAGTTATGAAGGCACATCATGATTTATTCTCTTTATGGGAAAGAGCCATTGCCAGGTTTATCTCACAGCTGAAAGTGATCCAAGGAGAGCCTGATGTCAAAGTCTTGCAAATGAGAGTTATGAACAAGTGAGGTGTTTGGAGGGAGCCTAGCTCAGCTTCTTCCCGTGAAGACTGGGAGAACAGCAGTCAAAGGGAAAAGTAGCACTGCATACAAGGTAAAAAGGGAGGGCTCCCCAAAGCACTAATACCTTCTGCAGGCTGCCAGACAAGTCAGAGATGTATCTGTCCATAGCCTACTGTCACTTCTCTGACAAGCTCAGCTCCCAGCTGCCAGTACTATTTCCTGAGGACACACACACATACAGAGCAGGCATTCGGATCTACTCCAGCAAGAACATATGGATGCTTCTCTGTGACATCAATCTACGCTGTATGATGAGAGCAAAACATGTTTTGCAATCCTGATTACATTGGTTGTTCTTCAAAATTTATTTAAAGATGAGATAAACTCCTGCACAGGCAGTAAATCATAAACGAGATATTCTGTAAAGACAGTTACTTTTTATGAAGACAGACTGAACAGTGTAAAAAGAATGACAAAAAGTTGGGATAAAAAGCTAAATACAACGGTGATCAGATTATTTCTTTGCAAGCAGCTGCTGGATACAGAGAGGTTAACTTGCCCCTTTCAGTCATTATTGGATTTTACTCGATAACACAATAAGCCCCACAATGTCTGTGTTATTAAAACACAATAATGGGATGTGCCTGCACTGTTGCTAGGCTGGTGTTCAGGCTGCTGTTCTAAAGCCTTATCTGTACTACAGTGGCTCCTAGAGGCAAGGAACACTGCCTGCACAGAGCACGGTGCAACAATTCCTCCACAGAGAAATGAACACTTTTCTCAGCTCAAGCACCTTGTACTGACATCCCCCCCGTTTATTTAATTATTTTTAGGACTAAGAAAGTCTCCACAGCTGTGAGTTATGGGAGAGGGGTCTTTTCTGCTTTTAATTTACTGATATGGAAGTGAAAAAGTTATGGGAAAGAAAAGATAACACATTATTGATCCAACCTTATTCAGAGAAGCTTTTCCTCCAAAAGTAGATTCCTAACTTTTTTTTAATCAGACTGGGGGCAGGGGAGGAGGAAATAGAAAAGATGAGGAAATCCTGGAAGGTGCTCAATAGTGAACTGCAAAAATTTCAAGAGAAACTAATGCACCCTGTCCTCCTGACACACAATCTACTGTGACTGGATAGGGAATGATAAGAGATTGTACACTTTGATTCTCCTTGCTTAGCCCAGCAGGCTGCTGGGGCAAATTATGGGGAGAAGGATATACATATATATCAAAACCCACTCAAAAATGCCTAAAAGCTTCTTATTTCTGACATCAATGGCTTGCTTAGAATAGGAAGAAATTGAGGGAAACACAAGAGAAGGTGAGAACAGGCCTTTGATGTACTCCATGTTGATAAGCTATTATTTAGAAGTGGAATGCCTTCCATTATTAAAAAACAAAGCATATATTCTGAAAGGTCAAGGTATATATTCTCCACCTTGGACACATGTATCTCAATTTGTCCATGTGCCTGCATCTTTGTGGTGTGCATGGCTGAAGTTATTTTTTTCCATTCTGACTGTACAGAATTATAGCATTTCTCAAGTACACTGACCATCAGAAAATATTTAAGAGATGTTTTTAATTGATAAAGCTTTTGCATGACTGCAAAACACACTAGTTTCTCTTTTGAGGCTGCATGTGTCAAATTTTGTTTACACACAGGAGCTGAATACAGGTGTTTCAATCAAACTGCACATTGCTAAATTGCATAGGAATGGGGTATTTCCAGGCTCATAACATTCTTTCTGATCTTTGTCTTTTGGAATGAGAGACTTCCAGACAAGTCCTTCCTGACTGCAAGTGTGTGCAAAATACCAGTACTTTCAGCTTTATGATAGATTTGAGGTTTATTTTCCCTCCAATCTAACTGTGCAACGCAAACATCAATGTAAAGGATTTCCAGGAATTCTGAAGGAAAATATCACCCAAAGCACTCTCTATGAGTGTTGTTTTTATATTCAGAATCTGTCTCCCTCAAATGACAAATAATATGAGTTGCTCCTTTTATTAGTCCAAGTGTCATCCTTAAACCACACTCTATAAAAAGTAGAATTCTATAGGAATGATTCAGCAACAGCAGCTTCAGGAAAATCTGTAGGTGTCAAGCACCTACACTGTCACATGTAATATGATCACACACTATCACATGTCTACTGTTTAGAAAAGGAAATATTACAAGTATGTCCAAAAAGTGAAAATACAGAGGAAAAAAAAAAGGTGGGGGTAGAACAGAGTAAGAGAGAAACGTTAACACTATCTTGTTCTAACTGTACCAACAGCTCTTCAATGGCTCACACACAAAATCCCTGCAGAATAAATATAACATCAAAAAGACTCATCAAGTTTAGAGTCGTAATTATGAACCTGCAACAGATTTTTTATTGGCACTGTAAGAAGAGGTAAATGTAAAATTCCTCACATAACATAGTGATGCCTTGATGCCCTGATGTTCCTAATTCTGATACAATCAGTAGCATGAAAACACAGAGGCTGTTTTTCTCTGTAACTGTGGACAATCAACAAATCTGTCCAGAAAGAATCAGATATTGACCAGCTATATCTCAAAAAAAGCTATACAGAACAGTGTGTGTATATATATATATATATATATATATATATACATATATACACACACACACACAGAGGCAGGGAAGCAGACTGCTTTATGGAAGTCTTTGTTTATGCAGTGCCTATGCAATATTTAGCAGCATGTTGCTTAAATAAGCACTGCATTTAATATTCTGTACCTCTGCTTGCAATTACATAGTAACTAAAGGCCCCAGTGTGATTTCTCAGAACTAACACTTCATTCTCCATTAAACCTTGCCAAACTGCAATATGCCAGTGACTTGGGCTGTTAAAGCACTCAGCAGAGGTACATATTCCATCATTTTGTAGCTGGACTGTTGTACCATATCTACTCTAATTAGGCTAATGCTACTGCATTTTAAATACCTAGTGAACTAATTTTCACATTTATTTAGGTCTTAGTCTAAATGTTCCTGCATTGTTCATCAAACCCCTGTATTTAATTTTCTGCCTGTACAGCTTAACATTTTGCACATTACTTCACAGACCCTAATGGATTCCTGTAATATCCCTTAACATATTTTCGCTTCCAAATTTGATAAACAGAAACTCAACTTTGGACCAATAAGAATTGGAAATAATGTTCAGGAGAGTCTGACTTGCAGACTTCTGTTGAAATTCCCATGACAGAGTGCTTTAAATGCAGCAGATTTGGAAATTGAGCTGCTGCATTCATCAGATTTGTACACATAAAATTCAGTGTCCATTATTGTCATGGGAACAAATACTCAGTTTATCCTCTATGTTTAATACACATATACAAGCTTCATCAAAAAGCACCTCAGCTAACCTAGCTGTTGCCAAAAACGGTTCTGTTTTACTTTAGTGAATTAGTTGTGATAAGAGTACAAAGAACCAGAGAGATGGACAGTTCTGTTAGGGCTAACATACACCCATGATAATTTACATTCACTTGAACAATATATTTGCTGTTACATCCAGCTTGGAAAAAAAGTTTACCCTTCTTTAGTGGCAATTTCCTTGTCAGTATAAGATCACTGATTTTTATCTGAGACACATTCAGGGTATTCAATGTTTTATTAGTTCTGCAGTAGAACACCAGCATCAAGAGCAGAAAAGGAGCAAGCTGAAATTAGTGATTAACTATTATAAGTAGATAGATAAGTGCCATCCACGCTGTGATACATTATATCACATAATGAGAAACTTTTTTTTAAACAAAGAAATACAGAAGGTTATGCTAAGTCAGTTTTTGCCTTAAAAACATTTTGCTGAATCTTAGTTTTCATTTCTGTACTTACCAATACATCCACATAGAGAACCCAGCAGTGCTCTTTGGGATTAATACAAAGGGATTTCAAGTCTACACTGTTCTCACAGCTGAATACTCTGTATAGTGTATTTGCTATATCTGTGCCAAGCTCTTCTCCTCCCCGGCCTTCCAACTCAGGAGAATTTGAAGAACTAGATAAAGAAAGAAAAGAATACTTTCACTTGTGAAGCAGCAAGTACCCAAAGCATATTTCTTAAATATAAAGCATTAAAATTATCTAAGGATTTATTTGTACAAGAATAAGCATCCTATCTGAAAAGGAATTATTTCCATTTTGCATAAGAGAAGGTTTTGATGCAGATAATATACTGACATTTTGTTACAAATACTAACTAAATTCCACTACTATCTTCAGTTCCCCAGTTATAATTAAAGTAAAATTTGGTGGATTCTCTCAGAGATTATTTCTTAAGCACTGCCACCTTCTATCACTTCTACTCTTAAAAAAAAAAAAAGGACATCTCTATTAAGTTCACAACAGCTACCAAGACAGCCTAGTGAGAGTTCAATGTTCAATTTTTAAGAGACTGGCTAAGAGGAGACAGATATGATGACATGACAAGTAGAATACTAATTTCTTCTAAGTAACATGACTGCCTGACCTTAATTGGCAATTTCTTTACTGAGTGTACTGTCTGCTATCAAGCCCCTTAAAGAAAACATGTCATTACTCTCTCAGGCTTATGGAGAACAGCAACTAAACATCTTCTCCTGAAGGGATCTGACAAAGCGATCTGGTCTTCACTTCCCTGATTCCAACATAACAAACTATTTATGAGCAGTCATGCAACAAAGTCCTTGGGTGCTGGGGTCTGGTACACAGCTAAAAACTTCTAACAATAAAAGAAAACAAACCAACATAAAAAAAAAAAAAAAAAACAAACCAAAAAACCTAAAAACAAAACAAAACAAACAAAAAACCAAAACAAAAAAAACCCAAAAAAACCAAACCAAAACCTAAAAAAACCCCAAAACAAGCAAAAGCCAAACCAAACTAACCAAACAAAACCCACCCCAAACCTAACAAAAAATGCCTTGCCTCCAAAGAACAATCAAATAGAGCATAAATGTCCAGAGATGCATATACAGCAAAACAATGAGCAAAGATTCCAAACCCAGCCTCTGGTTTATAGAGAGGGCAAGAATATTCTCAAGCAGTGGACCTGTAGCAGGACTTCATATCTTGTTTTAAAATAAACCAGTCAGACCTCCACCCAATTAATTTCTCATTAGAGAACATATCAAAGTTAGTGGTTACACAGAAGTAGTTTTGGTCTGCTCAAAATCAGTAATGGCCACGCTCCATGTTCTCCTGGTGGGGCACTGCACTGCTACAGGGCATGTCACAGGGCAAATTTCTCATGACATGTATGTTTTGTGTCTATATGATGATACAAAATACCAGGAATACAAAAATCCAGCAGAAAACAAAGTCTTGGAATATAATCCCTTCACTTAAAAAAAAACAAACCCAAACAACTAAAGATTCACGTTATCAAGGTGTGACTTAAACCACCAAGTGAGCTGTGCCAATAATACTGCAACACCTATAAGCTTACATATAATTATCTACTATTATTCTTACCTCACAGTAACTCTCCCAACTTCTTGTTTTGCAGAGTTGATGAAAACTCTGCAAGACAGAGTTTTCTTTGTCAGGAAGAACTACTGGATTTTACAGATGTTATTTGTTGCTACTAGAAAGAGATAGCACTATACATGCTTAAAAATAGAAAGAAACATTAGTGCAAATTAAGCACTGATCTATACTTCCAAACTATATTTGCCACACGAAAAGCATTGGAAGTGTGACACACAATATTATTCAGGGTTATTAGGCACCAATTTTATGAGATAGGATCTGATTTAAGTATAACTCAGTGCTGAGTCAGGTCTTCAGGTTGTATTAAACAAGCACTTATCCACTGAAGCAGTTTTTATGCAAGTTAACAAGATCATTCTGTTTAAGCCATAGTTATGAAAGCATTATGATCCCTATGGCAAGTTGCAAGAATTTATGCAAATTTCAATCTGTGCCTCATTATTATTTCTAAACACAAAGTTTTATCAAATGTTGTATTTTTTGATTAAGATTGGATACTTTCTTTGACAGTGAATAGAAAGAACCTAAGACTCAATTGGAATATCACTGTACATTTCACTGCATCTTATTTCCATTATCATTTTAACACTTCATTTCCTTGCAATCAAAATGAAATAAAGAAGGAAGGCTAGCAGGATATGATTGTAACTATTTGGTAAATACTGCCACCTAATGCCTACAGACTATTGCAGTAACTTATACTGGGCAAAATTTGGAAAGAGGATGTCTTAACAGACATGATGACAAAATGACAAATGATGATAACAAAATGACAAAAACTTTGCTTATGGTGAACAGAAAGAATTTAGTAGTGGTACAGAATTTCTATGCCAAAGCAGCATGTAACTTTCAAGACTATGAAAATAATTTCAGTGTCACATTGCCTAACTATCAGAGATTCCTCTTAAAGCATAACAATGATTCTACCACACATCTCTACTGAATTTCAAAACTCCTCCTGTTGCCAGTCAAAATCTTTCTGTTGCAACAGTTATATATTTCTCACTTACTGCTCAGGCCATTAATATATTGCAATCTACAGATGGTCAGATCTGGACAAATACATTCCTTGCTTCCCTAATTCCACAAACAAAATCTGATGCATTCAAGGAATTCAGATGTCTGCTTTTCTTGTTGTTTCTATTTCTTACAGTTTGAAAGTGATAAATCAGATCAGCCAGAAAACTCAAATGTGATACAAGCAGACATAGCAGTCTTTCAGCATCAAGGGCCAGGATGAATGTCTTCTCCAGTGATGAAAGACAGTAAGAATACCACACATATTAGGACATAGACTTGTTTTATGATAATTAATTTCTAGGATCACAAACCAGTGCCCCAAAAATCATCCCCTCCAGAGATTCGCATTAAAGTCTGTCTCAAAATGGGAGTAAGTGTGCTCCTCAGATTTCAGGTAAAGGACTCAGAGCAGAATAAAGAGAAACAGAAGTTTGGAGCAGAGAATTATACACATGATCCAGCAAATGATTATTTTCATCAGTAACAGAAAGTTTCGGGAAATGAGCATTTTAAGATAGTAATCACTGCAGTCTGAGTTTTTATTATTAACTTCAAAAATATAAAAGCCAAATAGAACACACAGGAACTTCACCAGAAGATTCAGGGTATGGAATTCTGCTCAGTTACTACCACCCAGTGGCAGTCTGGCAAGGCATCAGGGTACTGACAGCAGCTCATTCCCCTTGACAGAGGGAAGGTGCCTCCACTTCACCTTCTGTCTTTTGCATCTATCTGGAAGCTAAAGAACACCTTTCCCCATGCCACAAGCATGTGAAAAGTGACTACAATCCTCTAAGGTTCAGGCCCTTGGATCCTGTTGTCACAGAAATTAAAGATTACTTATTTCCTGAACTGACTAAATCCGACTCCCAAAGATTGATCCACATCTCCCTCCCATCCCATGAAGCAGAGATTAACAGAAAATACAACTGAACATTAATCTAATGAGTTGAAGTTTTTCTAATATCTATTTCCATACACAAGTATCACAGAATTGCCATATGTCCACAGACCACTTTTTTTTAGGAAAGAAATGTCCCTGCTGTCAGTGGACTTTTTTCATATAGAGACAACCAGAAAAAAACCACAAAACAATAAACATGTAGCATTTAAGACACTTCATACATAAGTTCTAACAGCAGGATCACATTCAAAATCATCTTCCCATCTGGTATTTTTTGAACAGCAATTGTAAACAAACTATCAATTCACAGGTGAGTGCTTTCCTTTAAAACATAACTTTCCACACCAATGTTAAGGCAGATACAGACAATTAGGTCAGAAAGATTATCAGATATACACTTAGTAGCTCTCATACCGTAGCTTTGACAATGGTATATTGCTTAATGTCAGAGTAGAAACATGTTTTTGTTTTTAATAAAAATGAAAAGAGATGTCACATGCAAAGCAGCCAACTTGACAATGCCAAGGCTTTTATGAGAAGTCCCCAAAGCAATTTAAATCATAAAGAACAGTTCTGAGTAAGTCTGCAAGACATGGATACTGTAGTCTCAGGCTGCAGACAATTTAGACTAACACTGAGATGTCACTGTGCTATCTCAGAGCAAACCTGAAAACAAGTTCTCAGTTTGCTTCTAGCTTCTTCCATAATTCAAACACTGTCAAGACTGTAAGGATAAACAACAGTCCATTTGTAGCAAATGCAAGAAATCTGATTAAAAACAAACACCCTTTTAATTAATGAAACATGGATTCACTCATAAATATGTAACTAAAATTTCTAATTAGTTTTTGCATCTGAAATTTACACTAGGGGTTTTTCTTTTTTTTTTTTTTAAGTTTTGTACTAAACACACTTCAAACTTTTTCCATTGCTTTCACAAACAAAGTAAGCAAACCTTTAAGTAAAGTTAAAGTACAGTCTGTAATGGTCAATTCTTCTCTTCCAACTTACTTTTTTTGAAAGAGATTTTCTCTATTTTATCATGGTAAAAACAACAGCTAGACATTTTAGTCATGAAGTCTGGTTCCAAGTGTGTGTACTTGAACCATTACCCTTTTCCAGCTGCATTGATGCTATGCAATTTGGGATTGTTTTATTTAATCTTTTTTCATTCTTTAACTCCTGCTGATTTGCTTCTTTTGGATTTGCAAGACCAGCAGAAAATTTCTCTACATTCACTGCTACTGAAACAGTAAAATAATTTGTTTCTATTACTCAAACCGCTAGAGGAGGTTAGTGGAATGAAGGCATAAACTTCTGAAGAATGGCAAGACCTGATTAGTCATTTATTCCAAATATTAGATCTATTTCATTCTTTTCTAGTATACTAACCAGTCAACAAAAAATTCCAGGTAACCTTCATCTGGTTTCTCCAACTTCGGTGTTCCCATTTCAGCTTTTATGCCTACCAAGATATCAGTTTCTCCCTATTAAAACAAAAACACATCACACAACTGGAATTATAATTACAGAAGTATTTGTTTAATTTAAATGTCTGTGATAAGCTGACATTTCTACATTTCAGTTATCGGATCGTTCTATCAGAGTGAACTTAAAATAACATTTATTGAAAAAAACAAAAGGCTTTAGAAGGACAATATTAAGTGTAAGAAGATTCTTCAAACAATTATCATACATGTTACCTATCTCTAGGTTAAAAAGACTCTTAATATCCAAGACTACTTCTGTCATTTTGGCTCTGTAAACAGCTCTTTCTGCAGAACCTTCATGTTCAGTACATTTACCTTCTTCTTCTTCTTCTTCAGTCAAAACGTCAGAAATCATTTTGCTTCATTTTAAAGGAATAGAAATTTTTGCCCCTCCCAGAAACTAGGCACAACAGTGACTTCAGTTTTCAAGATTAAATATTAGATTAGTTCAGACTGAAGGCTGTCCAGGCACTTTATAGTAAATCCAGCTCAAGCCAGCCTGAACTAATGATACATCCTGCCATTATTTCCATATCCCATAGTTTCAGTTACTGCTATACCCATATATGTTATTGCACACACAAACCTATCTACAAATAGCATCAGATTAACTAGTCACATGAACAAACAATTTCATCAGCAAGGTACCCAATCCCTAAGAAATTTACCTACCAGCTTTACTCTTGCAGATCCACTTGTGTTTGATACAACATCTGTTTCTACTTCTGCACATCTGTAGTCTTCACAGCCTCGACCATCTACACGAAGGTCTTCCTAAGTATGACAACCAACATATTGCTAAGGGAATCAGTAATGAAAAGTAAAAACAAAACAAAACAAACAAACAAAAAAACCCCACCACAAACCAAAAACTGTGACTTTAAACTTTCCTTCTCCTATACCAAATGCAGCAGTAAAAAAGGATCTAAAAGCAACAGCTTGTAGTTTCACCATGGAATACAAAAGAACCAACTATACTTTTTCATTTATATCTCATTTAGGTAGAGCTTGCAACAAGCAATTTGCAGGCAGACATGAATTGCACCAAGCCTCTCTAATTCCCAAAAGAAAGCTTCAGATTTCAAAACTGTAAAGATCTTGGCTTTAAATGGTACTTTACCTAATGCAACCCAGCTCCATCCTGGCATAGACAAGTTCTGTACTTTTACATCAGTAATGAGCACCCCAGCAGACAAAAATAATACACCACCCTCCCAAATGCTTTCATCTATTTGCATTCCACAAATGGGCATTATACATCCTCTGATAGCTCGTTCCCATAAAACCAGGTTATTTTTCAGGAAATTTCAGTAAGAATACAGCTCTTTTACCTTTGGGGCTTCTCCTCAAGCCCCCTTCACTCTTCCTCCTTTGTCCACGCATGTTCCTTTGCTAAATTACAGGCTAAAACTCTATCCAATGGCAATAACTTGAGAAAGAGCCAGGGAAGAGCAAGGAAAGAGGAGCAAATGGGGACAGAAGGATATTGATCTCTCAGAGATCATCCAAAGGAGGGCAATGAAGATGGTGAAGGGCCTTGAGGGGAAGTCGTTTGAAGAGATGCTGAGGTCGCTTGGTCTGTACGGCCTGGAGGAGACGGAGGGGAGAGGAGACACCTCGCTACCTCACTGCACTCTCCAACTTCCTCATGAGAGCAAGAGGAGGGGCAGGCACTGATCTCTGTGGTGACCAGTGACAAGGCCTGAAGTTGAGTCAGGGGACGCATAGACTGGACATCGGGAAAAGGTTTTTGACCCAGAGGATGGCTGGGCACTGGAAAATGCTCTCCAGGGAAGTGGTCACAACACCAAGCTCGACAGAGCTCAAGAAGCATTTGGACAATGCTCTCAAGCACGTGGTGCGGCTCTTGGGGTGCTCTGTGCATGGCCAGGAGTGGGTGAACCTTGTGGCTTCCTTCCAACTCAGCATATGATGTGATTCTGTGAAAACAAATCCACGTCCCGCTCTCAGCCTGCTTCCCGTCCCGATGCTCGGTGTGCTGTGATAACTCCAGAGGTTCGCCACCAGACACAACGGGGCAGGCCCCCCTCCCTCTCTCCTCCCCAGCCAAGCTCGCTCCCTGCCGCCCGGCGCCCGCCCCGGTACCTGCACGCCGTGCACGATGTAGAGCTTCTCCGCCTCGCTCAGCATCACGGACGCCATTCCCGCCGCCTCCCGCCCGCACCTGCGCAGTGCCCGCTTCCTCCCTGCCTTCCTGCCCGCCCGCCGGGGGGAAGCTGCCGGCTCTCCAGAGCTGGTGTTCCCCCCGCCCAGCCGGCACCGCCACCTCACAGCGAGGCCTCCCCTTGCCTGGTGGCCAAGCGCGGGGTGCACCCGGGAAGCCACAGAAGCCTTTCACGTACCGCTCTGGACGCGGTACCCACTGGGCACCCCGCATCCCGGAAAACGTCCCGTCCAAGAAGCTGACCCTCGCGGTAAAAACAAAGCTGCTGCTTTCTGCCAAAAGCTCCTCCAGGAGGCTGTGGAAATATCCTGGTGCACAGAAATGGATCTTGTAGTCATAGTTCTCTGCGTTTCCTCATTTTCCTTGCGGAGTTTTTAACCTCAGAAAGGTCCAAGCGTGGTGCAGCTGGGAAGGCTGGTGAGGGGGCAGGGAAGAAACCAAATGCTTTCCTTAGGAGATTATGATTGTGGAAAACGCCAATCACTTGTTTTTAAAATTTTAAAAGTTAAATTATAATACAGTGGTTGTCAAAATACTAATACAATTAGCGTAATAATAATTTGGACAATTGGAATTAGGACAATATGAGACAATAGAATCAAAGAGTTACGGACGTCCGGGTACATTTCTCTGGGCAGCACAAGCCCGAAAAAGGACACCCGTTAACAAAGGATTAACCCTTAAAAGCAACAGCCTGTTGCATATTCATACACTTCATACATGATGCATAAATTCCATTCAAAGACAGGATTCTGTCTGGTCATCGTCAGCTTCTTCCTCTGAATCCTAACAGCGCCTTCGAGGAGGGAAGAAGTTCGTTTCTTCTGATAAGAGGGCAATCAGTTCTTTTTCTCTGAAATATTTAGGTGTCCTGTGGCTGCTATCTCACTGCGAGTCCTTTCTTTAAAAAAAGTATCCTACATAGCATAGTTTCTATTTTAACATTTCTTACAACCTAAAACTATATTTAACACACTACTTAAGAAAATTAATACAGCATTATTTTCTAACACAACATATATAATATTCATTTTAATATTTGCAAAAAGCCAATCATAAAGTACACAGTTTTCACATCTTGGTCCTGTGCCAGATATTGCTGGGAAGTGGCGTGGGAAATGTGATTAAAAACTTGCACTATATATTAAAACAATAATTAAGGGTTGGGTTTTTTTGACAGCCTTAATTGAAAATTTCATAACAGTCATTAATGTAAGTTTGCATGCTTTTTTGCACAGCTCCTGTGTGATAATTTTCAGAGTATTTTAAAAGATGCTATCTTGACTTCATGCTGATGCTTGCTTGGCTAAAAATGATCCATGGCTCCCAAGGATTACTCAGCACACTGCCAGAGTTTATGCAGCTTTCCACAACTCCTTGTTCAATCAAATGTACAAAGCATTCCTGGCTGTGCCTACTTGAACAGGTGGCGTGATGCAGTGGGAGCAAACTTCAAGAGTGATGGATGGTTTTGGAAGTTTTAGCTTGGTCTGGTCCCATTGGCAGGCTTATCAATCAGCAGTCAGGGCAGAGTGGATGCATTTTTGGGACTCTTCCCACAGCTTACCTGCATCTGAAAGGTGCCACATTTCTGCACACTAGGATTGTATGGGGATTGCATACTGCTTCTTGGTGGGCAGAGCCAGCAGTGGAGCCTGGCAGAGCTGGGAACTTGGGTAGCTTGTCCTCCCCCACTCACCCTAGGGAGGTGAGCAGGGCCAGGTTTCCTTGCTGGCCCACGGGAGTGCCAGACAAAGGCAGTGCCCATGCATGAGAGGGCCCTGGTTTGTATGTTCTCTCTAAAACAGCATCTGCCAGTGCTGCTGTCCAGCACAGCCTAACCCTTCGTTTGACTTGAAGTGTGATACTTGTGTCCTCATGTTGCACAGTGTGAACCAAACAAGAAGTAAGAAGAAGTCAGAAAATCTCTGAAGATGTGAGTGAATTCTTGATGTGAGTAACACTGTCTTGCAGTCTTAATGCAGATGCACCCCATGATTTCCACTGAGAGCATAGGGAGATGACATTCTGGCTCTCAAGTTAGTTCCTGATTCTCATGCCTTTGCCCACAGCAGCTAACAGGTACAATTGCCAGGAAAGAGTGATGTGTCAATTTTTTTTCCCACTTCTGCCCCCCAGCTTGGAGTCTACCTAATGTTAGTCAAATTCTTGCACAGTCCAGAGGCTCAGCTAGCAAATCTTGCTCACATGCAAACAGCAGTTTTTTAAAGGTGGGAGGAGCCCAGGTTTGGCTCATTTTTCCTCAGGGAGAGCAGAAGGCAGACCTCTTGCCCTAAAGAGCACTTCTGAGGACATTCAAATTCCAGCACAAGGCAGTAGTGAAGCTTATCATACAAAAAAGGATGCCACTTGTTTCTTGGGTTTGTTGGGGTTTATATGTTTGGTTGTTTTTTTGGTTTTTTTTATCTTTTAATTTCATTGTGATAAATGAATGATGTATGTTGGCTCACGTCATGGTTTGACACTGGCTAAACACCAGGCACCCATGAAAGCTGTTTGCTGATCTCTTGCTCTCAGCTGGGCAGAGGAGACAAAAAAAATAATGGAGGGCTTATGAGTTGAGATGAGGACTGGGAGAAACTCAGCCCTTGCTCTGGCTCTGAACATGCCACCTGCAGTGGAGGCTCTGACACAGAATCACAGAACAGGTATGGTTAGAATGACCACTGTGGGTCATCGGGTCCAACCTCCCTGCTCAAGCAGGGCTGTCCTAGAGCACATGGCACAGGATTGTTCTTGAGTATCTCCAGTGAGGCAGACTCTACAACCTCTGGACAACTTCTTCCAGTGTCATTCACACAGTAAAGAAGTTCTTTCTCATGTTCAGGTGGAACTTCGTGTGCATCAATTTCTGCTCATGGCATCCTAGTGCTTGGGACCACTGAGAGGAGCCTGGCTCCATCTCTTTGGCACACCCACTTGCCCCTCCTTTTAGACATTTATGCACATTAAAGATGTCCCCTCTCAGTAGTCTCTTCTCGAGACTGAACAAGCCCAACTCCCTCAGCTTTTCCTCGTAAGAATGATACTCCAGTCCCCCAAACATCCTCACTGCTCTGCACTGTAAGACTCCCCCTTGGGTGCCAACAGATTCTGGATACCTGCAAACCAAAACTACCCTGAACCCGCCTGGGGCTCAGAGGTGCCCGCTGAGGCAGAACCATCTGTTTCCATGCCAAAACCAAAAAAAGTGGGGTTTTTCCTCACAAAACCCGCATTTCCCCCCAGGGATCGGCACGCCCGAGCCGTTAACGCGCAGTGGGCACAGGCGGTCCGCAGCCTCACGGGCCCAGCCGCCGCTGCCGTCCGTGGGCCGGGGAGCCCTTGGCGGGGCGGGGAAGGGCAGGGCCGGGACGCGCTGCCTCCCGCCGCCGCCGCCGTTCACTTCCTGGTTCCTCCCGGCGGCCGCTCCACCTCCGCGCAAGGGGCGGGCGGGCGGCCGGCGGAAGGGGGGGTGCGGTGCCGTGCCGTGCCGTGCCGTGCCGCTGCCGGCGCGGGGGCGGCGGGGCGCGCCGGACCCGCGGCGGCGGCGGCGGCCACGGCCACTGGGGTAGGTGGGTGCGACTGACAGCGCGGGGCGGGGGGTGCTGGGGGGCGGGCAGGTGTGTGCGCCGGCGGAGCGGGGCGGGAGCGGGAACTGGGAGCTGAGAGCTGGGAGCCGGGAGCGGGCCGCCGGTGGACGGCATCCCGCCGCCGCCTGCGCCGCTGCACCAGCCGCCCCCCGGCCCCGCCGCTGTCCCTGGTGTCCCTGGCCCGCGCGGCCCCTCGGCCGTACGTGCGGGAGCCCCGGGGGTGGCGCGGCCGCCCAAGGGCCGCGCGGGGCTCCGCGTCCCTCGGCGGGGCCCCCGGGCCAGGGCCGGGCGGCGGGTCGTGTCCCGCAGCGGCGTCCCCGGGACCTGTGGGCATCGGTCAGGAAACGGGCGGAGGGCTCCCGCTCTCACCTCTCCGCCTTCCAGCGCTGGGTTTTAAATACTGGGAAGCTGAACGCGTTAAATGATAGCGTGCTAAGTACGCGGTTTAGGTCTGCTCCGCGGCCTTTCGGAGCAGCGTTGAGTCCCCTCGGCAGGAAATTAAAAGTCGGAGCCTCCAGCGATTTCGTCGGGGTCCTGTGACCTGTCGGTGGATTGCAGTGGTCCTATAATTTGCTAATGCGTTGCAGCGATGGGAGCAGCTGGACAGCGCGTGGAGCTGACCCTGTCGCTTCCGAGGTGGCTTTGGTCACCAGGCGTGTGGCTGCGGCTGTCCCATGGCCCCATCGGCCAGGTGCGCCCCCGGGATCGGCAGGAATCCCTGGCGAAAGCATGGCGCTGTGCTGTGCTGTGCTGTGCTGTGGCGGGTTTAGTTGAAATGGATGGTGAGTTTTACGTGGCAGTAGCAAGCGATCCGGACTGATGTAGAACGGCAGCTTCTGAGTGCTACTGGAGTTGTTCTGTAAGGTAAATTTTTAAGAAGAAGCAAGAGTTCACGATGGCTCATTAGAAAATAGTCTTCAAGAAAATAATCAAGAAAACAGGCCTTGGGGAGGAGGGGGCAGCAGTCTGGTCCCTGATGGGCTTTCCACTTGGTGTGTACCATTGAGGGATGTGGGATGGAGAGCTAAGTTCGTTTAGGTGTCTTTCCTTTGATCCCGATTAAGAAAAGCTAAACTGTGTTATTCAGCATGAGAGAGAGAGACAGTGTGCCAGACTCCTGGCACAGCAAAGGTGTGTGTGGAATATCAGATCTGTAGGAAAGGAGCCCAAATTTGGATGGTTGTTCTGATACGGTGGAATCACAGAGAAGGGAGGGACTGGTGACTTATGGTGAGTGACTGCATTGGGTGTCTTGTGGTGTACATAGCAAGGCATTACTGAGGACCATATTTTCCTTTGCTTATTGAAAGCAACAGATAAGTCTTTTGCCTAGCGTTACAGGCATTTCAGTGATAAGAGTCCTCATAAGGGGAGCCACGCCATTCTTACATCTTTTTAAAAACGCGTGTGCAATAAAGATGCACTCCTTCAAAGGCCATGACTCTGTCAGCGTAGCTCTTGGTGCTACCTCACTGATGCAATAGTGTTTGTCACACCAGAGGGACCTGCTGCTGGTAGTAAGTTGTGTCTGACTGAATGTTCATTGAGATTTACAAGGTGCGGCCCAGAAACTCTTGTGTGTTTATAGGTTTATGAAAGGGCAAATATCAGGGTCTGTCTAAACCCCAAAATATTTGTTGTGGCATTTAGGATCCATAGCAATAACATCTATTGGGTATTCTCATGTATGTTTCTGCTTCCTTTTAATTTTCATTTAAAGTGATACAGTTACAGGCAAGGGTGTCAATTTCAGTTTGAAATTGCTTGTTTGGTTGTACACAAATGTAATTTAATCCAGATAATGGGAGTAGGTTGCAAGAAGATGAATGCCTAATTCCTCAGCAGATGCAGGTCTGCTGTGCTCAAGTTATGTGTTTTTTCTGGGCAGTTTCCTTTGCGTCAGCGAAGGGGAACAGTTGACAGTCTTCAACAGTGTGTGTGTATCCTGGGCAATGGTCGCTCAGCTTTGGTGAATTGCTTTTTCTTACCTAATATGAATTTACTTTTCTCAATGGGTGGATTGCTGTGCGCCTCCAGCAGAACAGGAGCTAGCAGTGCTGCATAGTCCATGCAGTTTAAACCTGTGTGTTGCATTATTTCAGGAAGACTTGCTCATGGAGCCAGTTTTACTGTGCAGACATTTCCCATACAGCTGTGACAGGGCATCTCTCCTGTAGAGGAGACTAGATGGGCACCCACAGTGATGTCAGTCTGAAAATGGACTGGCTGTAGCTCACCCAGTCTCTGCAGATGTTAGTTAGCTGAGCTTATGCTTTTCTCTGATGCCTCTGCAGTGTAGACATGACCTTTTTCTTAGGGCAATATTCAGGAATACGGTTTTTCTGCCTTCCTGACAGAAGACAGCAGATAATGTAAAATATGACACAACAGAATAGCTTGTTGTCAGTTTTTATTTCCCCCATCCTCCGCTTAGCTGGTTGAAGGAAACTAAATGTGACCAGTTGTACCTGGAACATCATATTTAACCTGTGCATGTAACTGATCTGAAGCTTTGGGTTGTGTTCAAGAAAACGAGAAGTTAAAGCTTTCCTAATTGAAGCTGTGTGTTTCCCGGGTTAGTGCAGGCAATAAGGAAAGAAGATAGCCCTTGCCTGGAGCTGCAGTGCAGCAAGTCTGCCAGTAACACTTCACACATTGTCCTTTTGAGAGGGAGTCCAGAAACGTGAGCCAGCTTGTTTGCAGGGTGTGGGTGCCAAAGACCTCCCCATATGGCAGCAGTTCCCTGCTAGTGAGGTGCAAGGTGTTAGAGGCAAGGTGCAGCTAGGTGCTGGCTCACTGCATGGGAGCACTGGTGTGTTAACTCCTGTCGCCTGCTTCTGGCTGTGCCCCTAGCTTGGGGGCTGCTTGAGAGTGCTTCTGGAGACTGGAGTGAGAGATTTGTCTAGCCTTATAGCCCCATATCTCTCTTTGCACCACCAGGGTGACCGTACAGAACCCGTGCTGTTACAGGAGAAGAGGTAGAAGTGCAAGAGGAGGGGGAAAAAAGAGAGGATAGGTATGGAAAGGTAAGGAAATGAGAGGGAAGGGTACAGCAGCAGAGTTCAGTTAGAAAAATGTTGGGAAGCGCTATTCCAGGAGCAAGTAAAACAGCAAGTAAAAAAAGGACACAGAAGACTCACTGTTAAGATCCTTTGACAACAGAGGAATGTTGAATGAGAGGAAATGCAAGGCCTTTATTGATGTTCCTGCTCCTGGGCTGGTGGTGGATGGTGTGCTTGTCATGTTCAGCTGTAAGTTTTGCAATAATGCAGAATTGACAGGGGTGACCAATCTTAAGTGTGGTGCAGCATGCAGAAGTTAAAACAAGTGGGCTGAAGCTGAAACAGTGTGAGTGAGTAAAGGTAGTGTAAAATACTACACTCTTGAAAAAAAAAAGGTAAAAAAAGACATATGTGGGCTTAGTGGGAGGGCAGTAGTACCATACCATAGATTGCAGAGAGGACTGTAGCAGATGATAAAGGTAGGTAATGTGATATGCATTCTTTGTTCTTTGCAATGCCCACTTGAATTACAGATGTCCAATACCGTACAGAATAGATAAGGGAGATATTATATATGGTAGCTGGTCTTGTCTTGAACTCTGTATTTCAAAAGAAAATTAAGGTTTACACACAGAACTATTTTTTATGGCAGTAAGGATCCCAAGGATCCCTGCTGCTTGCCAGCGCTAAAGTGAGCAAAACAAGAAATGCTTACTTTGCCAACTCAGATGTTCTTTGCTACGTTTCAAAAGCTTTAACCTACAGCAACTTTGAACCTGCAGGTTTTTCCAGTTCTCTGAAGTAGCAGCGTATGTTTCTTCCAGTTGTGATTTTAACTTTGCAGGATAGAGGTGATAATTGTTTGGTCCCTGTGTTTTTAATGTGCTATTTTAATGTATGCCCTGTGTACTTTCTGTAGTTGGCTTAGGGATCTGCTTAGGTGTAGTATGTAGATTTGAAATCTAAATGCCTTACAGCCTTTATACCTACATCTTTACTTACCCATATGTGGCAAGGCAGAATAATAAACTACAGGCAGGGGAATAAAATCAGAGAGTGAGTGACTTGTTCATGCTTGTGAAGAGGGGGCTGTAGCAAAAGCAGGTGAGAGCCAAATCCTGCGATAGACCATCTTGAGTGAAAACCTATGTCTGCTAGTTAAAGTGCTCTTTCTGCCTTGAAAGATAGTAGTTAAAATATTTTTTTAGACTAGAGGGTTTCTGCCAGCTTCTTATTATGATTAAAACTTTAAAGCTGCAGCTCTTTCCTGCTCTGCAAAACATATTCCTTATGCCATGAAAGTTGTGTGGTTTTTAAAATTGAAACTAAAAATAATACCAGTTTTATAGATAAGCCTTTCCCTTTATTTTTTGTCTTTGTTAAAAAAAAAAAAAAGTTGATAAAGGACAAATTGAGAATTTACGTTCCCCTAATCCAGTGGCTTGCTGTTTTAGGTCCTGAGTCAGCATGTAAATTGCAAAGCTGTCTAGAAGACCAGGACAGCTTCTCCTGTTTTGTCTCTCATAAGGCTGTGCATTCAGGATAACTGCAGTGCTGTGGGAAAGCATGACATCCCCATCTGTTGTTTTCTATTTCCTGGTGCAGTCTCCTGCACGATTGCTCTTTCCTTCCAGTGCTTAACTTTAGATAGGTGGCAATGCAACAAGGATGGTATGTTCAGGATTAGTATTTCTCTTTTGACATGGGTTAAGTAGCTTGTGTGTATTTGGTTTATTGGGAACTGTGAGATTGAAGTAACAGAATATCTCTGTTGCCCTTGTAGCTCTGATAGTTAAAAACTGACCAGTTATTTTGTAATGGTTCATTACTTAATGACAGTTTTATAAAGTACCTTCTATCTCTGATGAAAGACTTATTAGGATCACTGACTGTGATTAGTCCAAGTCAGATCCAAGTCTGACCTCAGTCATGATGCCCTTGTGATTTGTGCCCTGTTTCTACATGTTGCCCCAATTTTGTCACTCATCCATAGTGGTCCAGTGTTTTTGTACCTTGGACAGTAACTACATTGTCTTTGCTCTCCTTTGCTCTGGCTGGCAGCTGACAGGCCTTTTGGTGGGGGTGCAATCACCAGATAACTCAGACTCTTAGGTCAGTCTTTATTGCATTATAATTTATTTATATGATACATGTCCATTAGTTAAACAGAAATGATACAGACATTAACCAGGGAGCTGTTCCCATCCCCCCCGAGAGACTGCATGCCACAAGCATCAGGATAGGGAATCCCCTGTATTTGTAATTCAGAAAACATGGCCTTATTTTTCTTACAGTTCTACTAATGGAATTCCTCTGGCACTGTTGAAGTTGCTTCTTGTCTACACTGATGTAAATTAGAGGAGGACTGAGGGGTTTGTGCCTTATGTGGTTGCATCTTTTTTGAGGTGCAGTCTGATCCAAACCCTCAGGATGGAGTTTCTAGATATGACAGACATCTTTGATGTAATTTCCCCCTCCCCTTTCTCTCCTTAGGGAGAAGTTTCCTCTGTGTATTTGCTCTCCTATTCAAATGTGTTCTTCAGGAAGGCATGACTTCAATTAAATCTTCCCCTCTAATAAGATGCTTCTAATAAAAATAATGAAAGTATGATTTTAGCATGAGCCATATTTACTAAGGTCTTGTTCATGTGTGGCATCTTTGAAGTAAGAAATTAAAATTAGAAAATAACATCAAAATAGTTGATGTTATAAACACTTTTGCAAGCAATTACTGTAAAGCATTCTATTGCAGCCATTTACTCCCTTTATGTATAGAAAAATGTTATAAATTGGTTATCATCTGGTTTAACTTGCTCTCTATTCCCCTTTTTAAGGGAGGTAATCCAAGCCTGTGCTTTTACCCTCAGGAAACATAAATATATTTTAAGCCTTGTAATTTTTTAAAGATTTCTTTACGCCACTTTTCTTGAGTATGGGAACTGAAAGTGTTGCAATTGCCTGACTTCAGGAGTCAAAGGATTCAGGAGACTCTTGAGATGTTTGTGAGCCTTTTGCTAAAGGCAGATGCATAGCTGGTAATGTAATATTTAGGTTGTAACTATACTCCTTAAAGCAGCCTGAATTTCCGGGAGAAAAGTGAAGAAGTATCTGTGGTAGGCACAATCCTGTTCCCTGCCCCTGGAGGAGGGCTGGCAGCGCCGACTTTGCCCTGTGATAGTTGGATCTGACTCATCGGGTGTCCCGTAAGCACAGCGTTAACTTCCGTGCCCTGCTCCTTCCCTGCTGCCTTTGCCGTTGTAACCCAACAGGAGGGTTCTGCCCCTTTGGGTTTTCAGCCCCAACTGGGGTGGGGTTTGTTGTGTTTGCTGTTTGTTTGGTATTTTTAACCATGTGTGGAGTCCCGAAAATATGCCAATGGAAGTGGTGTGGAGTCCCGAAAATATGCCAATACAGCTCTCCATAGCAAATTTGAGCCTGCTAATAATAGGTTTGCTTTTTTTAGCTGCCTTTCGTAGACTTGTTAGATGTGTCCCGTTGACCCTCCAGGGTTTTGTAAACCAGAGGTTGGAAACTGCCATGCCAGTGGATATCTGGATGAATCTGCAGGAGACTGCCAAAAATTCTCAGCATAGCTGGCCTCTTTTGTTGCACTCCTGCAGATCAGAAAAAGCTTTTTAGGCCTTGCAGGAGCCATTAGGAAAATACATATAAATACTGATATTTTCTTATTATCTGTGCTTTGGCAAGTTTTCACAAGCTTGTTAGATTTTGGTTGCATGGAAATGTGGCAGGAGAAGCATAGTTAAAAGCCCTTTTAGTTAGGAAACTCACCTTCTCTTATGTCTCTTGCAAAGGAAGATTTAAATATGCAGTGTTTTAATCTATTCAGTTTTATGTGCAGAAAAAATGAAATAAACTTAAAAATTAATTCTTCTGCAGTTTCTGTCTGTCTGGAGCTGACTGATTTTGTTTAAAAGGACATCTGTCCTGTGGATCTAGATTGCTTGCCTTAGCTGTCGTGAATTTAGTAAGCCTAGTTATATATGTCTGTTTCCTTTTGATGATAAAAAATTAACTTTAGTATTGTTTGTCAGCTCTCAAGGTACTCTGTGTGTCATAAAAGCTCTTTGGAAGTATTCCTTTAAAGTAAATTAAAAACCAAACTGAAAACCTAAAAAAGTTCTGCCATCTGCCCTGATCTCTCTTCTTTTTATTCTTTTTTTTCCCTCAGTATTGTTTTCATGTAGTTGGCAGAACTTGAAATTCACCTAGTTCATATGACACAATGAAAATGTAACCTCTTCCCCGAGTTCAGTGTTAATGGACTTGTAATAGAGGAAATGGTTGCAATGTACATAGTAATGCTGTAGTTCTGCAAGTCATACCCATGTGCTTGACTTCACTAACATGAATAATTACATGAAAATCAGCAGGTTCACAATGATGGTGGTTTTAAGCTTGTTGTAAGTTTTACATCAGAACCTCATGTAGCTTTCAGGCACTTACTGGGTGAAGGTTGTTTGTACATTCTTAGCAAATTCTTTAGCTGTCACAGGCAATTAAAAACCAGATTTTTTTGACATGGCTTATGGCAAGTAAAAAGACAGTTTATCAGTTTATATAGGGTGTCGTAGCATATTTTAAGTGTTCATTGTAGCAGGAAGTAGATTTTCATTTTTGTTTACATTTCTAACTTATGTATTACATGTTTTTTGGTTGTTCCTGTATTGCCAAATGCCTTCCAGACAAAAAAAACAAGAAAAGGTCTTTGCTCTGTCATGTCATTAAGCTGAATTGATGTGTGTGTTGTCATTGTATCTCACATTTACCTAGTGGCCTCTCTTGTAGCCTGACACCAAGATTAAGTCCTTAAGCCCTTTGCCTACATTGTTTACATATTGTTTGCTCCAGAGCAGGAGGAGCTGACATATTCCATCTGTATTATAAATTAAGTTCATATGCAGCATGATCAAAGGGCAAACCAGTTAGGGCAAGTTACTGCTTCCACCCTGCTACAACCTTTTTTTTTTTTTTGGTTGTTGTATTATTTATCTGAAAATACCAAACTGGATAACATAAACCAAAACAGATGTTTGTATATATAAGAGCAAGGAATTAAAAAAAAAAACTCACTAACCGGGTCATGTAGGAGAGAGGCTGAGACTTTAAGCTCCTATAGCTTGACTCTTAAGATAATGAACACTAAAACACATATGTATTTCTCAAAACAGTGTATGGTGTTTATGTACTGATTTATTTTGTTGTCTAATGAGGCGTCTAAAGCGAGCATTAAATGGCAGAGTACATTAAATAACAAAATTTTCCTCTAGCCACAATCAGGGGCCTGTGCTCTGTCCTCTTAACTCCCTGCAGAATTGAGTCTCCAGACTTTCATACTGAGGGGGCCTCAGGGGTCCTTCCAGTTTCTCCTTAGACAGTTACACAGCAATAGGTTTTTCTTAATTTCCCCAGTTTAGCTTAATAATATATTATTATTATTATTATTATTATTATTATTATTATTATTATTATTATTATTATTATTATTATTATTATTATTATTATCTCTCTGAGAGAGAGCTGTAGGACTTTTATTGGAGTGAAACTATTATTGGAGTGAAGCTACTTCCTGAACTTGCAAAAGAGATTAATTTTTATTTCACTGCTGAAGTGTGCTTTTCAGGACTAAACCCACAGCTTAATCACTGTGTATTTGTTCAGCTTTCAGTCAGCCTTTGCTCATACTGACCTTAAGGTGACTTGTCAAACGGATTCCTTTCTTAAATAGGAGTTTGCTTTTCCTGTGACTGTTTGATTCCTTTGCTTTGGGATACAAAACCTTAGTGGAGGGAAAAGGCTCAGAGTCTAGGCAAAAAATCCTGAGAGTCTGTGTTCAGGACTGTCCCAGCTTGTTACTGTACCTGATGTGTCAAGTTTAAACTTTCAATTGAAAGTTGAACACCTAAATTACAGTTTTCTTTCTTACTTTTTAGTATAATGTGATGTTCTTGTCAACTAAACACTGTTGTCAGGTGTGAGTCTAATTATGTCAGTTTTATTTTGAGCTGGCAAACAAGCACAGCAATTTTAATAAGATTGTTAAACAACACAGTGAAGGTTAACCTGTTTTCTTGAGGGAGTGAGGGAGTGAAAGAACTAAGTCTTTGAAATACTTGTTAAGTCTGTGTGAATGCTTGAATACATAGTTGTCCTTACAGCAGTTGTTAAAAAAGGGAGAAAAGGTATGCATATACTAGTAGGTATAGATTTATCTGAACTTAGACTGCCAGATTGTTTGGGTAATCACTATTTACAAAAATTACATAGCTTGTCTTCCTAAATATCAGAAATCACGAGGCTAAATTATAGCTGTGGTTAAAATACAGAGTAATTACGACGTGTTACGTGAATTTTGTGAATGAGGAGTGGGTTTTTTGTTGTGGACTTTTTTCTTGTCAAAGTAAATGACATCCTCACGAGGACATAATCATCTTGATATTTCTGTTCTGTGGGATGTGTATATAAATACAAGACTGATATGCTTTAACATTAATTCACGTGACTTTCTTCAGATTCATAAACCACCTTAAACTTGCTTGGCAGCATACTAAATGTTCAAAGTGAAAGATAAGAAAATACCTAATTCTCCTAGTTTATTTATAAGAGTTGTGCTAGAAAACAAATACTGTAAATTATCTAGTTCATCTGCTTCTGTGCACTTAGGAGGTTTGTGCTCCTGGCTTTTGCTTCTCACTGGTTCTCAGCAGTTCCAGTACCTCTCTTTGTGTCTGTCACTCGCAGTCAGGTGCACAAAGCTTTGTGCTTGGATGTAATTAACCATCCTGCTCATTAATAACCTTATTCTTTGACTGTGAAAGAATGATTGTCCTCTTATGAATTTGGTCTTTTTAAAAGAACAGCTGAAAAGTAAACTATCACCTCCTTCCCTGTTGAGATAGGGGAAGCAACATCTCCATTTAGGCTGGTGTTAAGCAGAGTAGAGCTTTCTTCTTGTACTTGGCAGAATTTAGCCATAAGATTTGGAGAAAAGTTTGAAGTCCTAGGGATTTCTGCAGTTCTCTCACTATGTTTTATGTAAAATATATCCATTTTTAAACAATTAATGACAAAAAGAGCTTTAGGGTGAACTTTCTTGACTGAAAAAATAATTAGCAGTGAACATTTTCTCTGAATTTAAATGGTATAGTGAACACTCTTGTTTTGCAAAGCCATGAGAATAAGCCTTACATTTTGAAATAGCAGGAAGTTGATACCTTCCATTCAGGGATCTGCAATTCAATGTATTTAGTAGTAGAATTATTGCAGCCATTTTTGTAGAAGGTGGGTCTTCAGAGGGTGTAGTGTTATGAAGCATTTAGAGCCCTAAGCAAATACTCTGAGTAGAAGTGTGTTTGGAAGAGGTTGCTGGGTGGGTAAAGAGCTGCTTTCAAAGTGTACCATTCCAGGTGTGCTCCAGCATTGAGTGGTGGATGGAATGAGTGCAGATGGATTGATGCCTTGCCAAAGACTTAGGAGCACCCTCTCTGTTTTCTCTAAAGCCTGCATTTGGTGGGAGTTACACTGAAACACAATCCTGGTGCATACCTGGAGCATTACTATTCCTGGTTCCAAGATGGCTCTTACTCTCTGGATAGACAAGGTGTCTGCAGAGCTGGAGAGGAGAGGACAGGGCAATGTCAGTGTTGGTCCTCTTGCTACAGTAGAGTGGAGTTGTCTGGAATATGGGAAGCAAAACAAATGCTATTGAGGGATGGAGCAAAGGTGGTGGGAGAGGCATGGCAAAGCAGAAGACTTCCAAGGGGTGTAAGGCCAGAGGAGGAGGTGAGAGTGGGAAAGAGCTGTTGTTGGGAAATAACAGCCTCCAGCCAAGACCAGAAGTTCCTGTCAAGATATTTCCTGGGTTGCTTCTTAATCAGTTCCTGCAAATCTGACTGTACTGCTGTTTGTTTTTGCACTTTTACCCCAAAGCTGGGAGTCAGTGGGTAAGGAGGAAGGAAGCCTCATCCACTTGCTAAGTTTCCCAGTATGTGTAGGAAAGACCCTTCCCCAGATATGAAGCAGAAAAAAGGGGACCCTGCCAGCTGTGACAGGAGTTTTCTCCCCTCATGTAACAGTGCTGAGTTCTTGCTTCAGTTCCTGTTGTGGCCGCTCCTGTTGGCTCCTACCTGATGACTTTTTCTTCATTAAAATACTTGTTGCCTTCCACTTAGGGAGGTGGAGGTGGCACACAAGTAGACCTAGTGTGTAATTAAGCACTTCTTAAAAGCACTTAGAGTCTTCTGAGTAAGGAGTGTTCCGATAAGCGCAAGAGTGTGGTTTCCCAATCCATTATTTTATGTTTGATTTATTTACCTCTTTTGCTTTTTCATCTCACTTTCTGCAATTTTCCCATGCGGTGACCGTGCCGTTATGTGAACAGAGGTCTGGATGTCTGGCAGAGCAGTGAGCACTGTTTCTGACTCTCTTTCAGATGCAAGTATGGACATAATAGCCTATGATGATTACTCCAGTCCACCGCTTCAGAGATATTGAAAGGACACCTGAATACCTCCAGCCGGAAAAGTGTGTTCCACCTCCTAGCCGCGCTTCCCTGGGAACAATGTGGTTTATTCGAGATGGCTGTGGTATTGCATGTGCTGTCGTTACCTGGATGCTGGTGTTCTATGCCGACTTTGTAGTCCTTCTTGTCATGCTAGTTCCATCGAGAGATTATGTTTATAGTGTCATCAATGGCACACTGTTCAACACCTTGGCTTTCCTCGCTTTGGCTTCACATTTTCGTGCTATGCTGACAGATCCAGTAAGTATCCACCTCTCTCCGTGTGTCTCGGAAAGAAACAGGCGGTGTTTTTCTTGTCTGCTAGATGTTGGGTAACTCAGTTGCCGAGTGAGTGGCAGATTTAAATAACTTTTGTGTGTCAGCCTGCTGAGTGAGGCTGCTGATGTGGTATGCTAATTTTTCGTCCCACTCAAGTCGGATGCAAAGTCAGGGACCCAGTGTTAGATTCCTGGTGTGTGAGCAGCTCCTCTTTCTGCACTGGGAAGGAGAGTGTTTCTCTCTGATGCTGTTTTCTCCCCAGTGGCAGATCTTGTGTTTGTGGCTTGTTGTGTCTTGACAAATAGGAAAGCTGGAAAAGCTGGTTTTGGTTGTCTGCCTTGGCAAGTATTGCTTCAGCAGAATAGAGCAGAATATGTGTTGTTTTGAAAAGCTGTGTTACCATGTCTCATTCTACTGATTTTGTTGAGTGTATTGGACAATGCTGAAATAAATACGGTCTGAGCATGAGATGGCAGTTCTTAGGCAAGTTGGGGAGCATCAGAGCTGTGAGATACCTTTGTATGTATCCTTAGGACATTGCTTTGAGAGATCAGATCTGCTGCTCTCTCGTCTTTCAGTTTGTGACAAGGTAAAGTTTAGCACCATGATGTTAATTCTGAATGGCCTGTGATGATTTATTTTCCTTAATAACCTCTGGACAGTAGACTCAGTTCAAAACCCCATCTTCACTAGTTAGTGGAAGGAAAGACAAGCTTAGACTTCTCCTTCCTCACAAATGTTCTTGCTGCTGTTGGGAGTGGTGGTGTGCCTCTGATAACTCTGTCCCTTCCAAATGTTATTTCCCCCTTGAAACCTTGTTAGGTGCTGTTAAGACTTCAGTACAATTGTTGTTTCTTATATTGTAGCTCTTCCAGAAGCCCCAGCACTGCAGAAATGGCTTGATTTGGGGTATTCTCACAATTTGTGGTAAAGACTGTTGAATTGCATGCTACTGCTGCTGGGCAGAAGTGTAAGCAGTACTTCAGCCTCTGAAACTTCTGATCACTGGACTCGGGAATGAAGGGTTGCAGCAGTTTGTTAGATAGTTTGTATCCTAAGGGTGGTTGTTAATTATTGTATGTTGTGTGATTTTTATGCTTAGGGACCTTCAGGTGGCTGGAATTATTTTGCAGAGTTAGCAGCAGCTCTTGTGAAACAAAAGCTGTATTTTGAAATGGGCTAGTTGGAGCAGTATTGGAGAAGCAGATACAATTTCTGTTGAGAGTAATTGGGAAAAGATATGTTAATTCCTTGTGTGAGGTGGGATTTATGTATGTGGATGGAGAGCCAGTGGGATTTTGTTTCATTTTTATAATGAGGAATTCAGCTAAATAAAATGCAGGAAGGAAGATACAGAGAAGGGATGCACTAACATCTGGCAGACAGTGAGTCTGGGATTAAGGAAGCTTCCAGGACATGGGGAACCAGAGGCATATGTAGGATGAGAATGAAACAAAAAGCACTGCTGAGGCAAACAAGAAGAATTCTTATTATAAATAAATTAACAACTCAGTTCTTCACAATTGATAGCAGGTGTCCTGCATTTCAGTGGGTCCTTCTAAAAACTTCTTCCAGTGGATCCTTGCTAAAAACATTCCTAAAGTTTTGAGCTTTGCTGCATACTGAAGAGAGAGAACATGAGTTGTAGCAATTTTGTGGAAATTGGTTTGGTAATTTTTAAATTAGTCAGGCCTTTTGGGTGGTTTTTGTGAGAAAAAGCCCCCAAAGATTGCTTTAAAAAGTCTCACACTACTGGTTTAATGTGCAGTTCTCTCACTCATGTATCACTCCTGTTTATTGCTGTTAGGAGGTTGTATAGATGTATTGAAAGGAGACTCTTCCATCAGAAATCAATTGAAATATTGCATCTCTGTTTTTATTTCAATTTAAAAAGCCTTAAATTCACAGAAGTAAATTGTGCCAATGTACTAGCAGTGTTTTCATACACCATCTTTCATGGTGCTCTTTTTTTTTTTAGCAGGGGGAGTTCCTTTGGTTTGTTTGTTGTTTTGTTGGTTTTTTTGGGGTTTTTTTGTGAGCAAGTTTTTGTCCCTATAAAAACTGTAAACTCATGAACTTGGGCTCCTGTAGCAGCAATATGTTACCTATTTAAAGATATACTTTGAAGTGGAAATTGCACAGCTAAGAATTTTTTACCTGGTCTTATTCAGGTGTGACAATTCGTAGTGTTCACTGTTTGAATGTTAACCCCCAATTTAAATAGCAAATACACAGTGGAAGCATAACTATAAATACATGAGTTACTTACCAGCAACTCTTAATGTACAGAATAATACTTCTGAAGAAGCTGCTTCTACTGGCATAAAACATCTGCAGTTTTCTGTGTGTTAGGAAACACTGGCATGATAAATTTGTTGATGTGCAAAGAGGGATGAGGATTCTTAAATATTTTAAGGTTACTGTAGGACTACAAAAGACTAATTGCTTAAGTGGAGGTTTATTGATTTAAAAAAAAAACCCAAACAAAAGCCCCACCAAAATTATGTGTAAGTATGTGGTTCCATATTTTAAGACCACATTTAAATTTCTTTTCTGAATCTTCTTGCTCTTCTTAAAACTCTGTTCTGTTGATCTTAGGAAAACTTTTATTTCTTTTTCTTTCTGCCCCTCCCATAGTTTTAAGTCATCCTGTTGTTCTTAGCAGCCACAAAGTGCACAAGTTAATCTCCTGGTTTGTTTTTTTTTTTTTTTCCTGCAGGGTGCTGTACCCAAAGGTAATGCCACAAAAGAGTTCATCGAGAGTTTACAGCTAAAGCCAGGACAGGTGGTTTACAAGTGCCCAAAGTGTTGTAGCATCAAACCCGACAGAGCACATCACTGCAGGTAAAGTCTGTTCTGAGGAGGGCTGTCTCATCAAGACCTCAAGAATTATTCACCATTGTGCCTTGTTATTGCAGTCTGACACTGCAGTGGGTCAGTTGAGGGATTGGCATGCAAATTCTGTTGCCATTAGTACCAGACACATTTAAGCTTCTCACAAGAAATCTCATACCTTTTCTGACAAATGCTCATATATAGGAGGCCAGGGCTACTTTGTGCAAAGTGAGAAACACTTGCAATTTTTGAGTGCTGCCTTGGTTCCAGACTTCTAACTGACATTCCATAAATTTTCATGTAAACATGACTTGAAAAGAGACATTCTATACCAAAATGCATAGAAATCCATAAAACGTCTCCCAAAGGGTCAGTGTCTTTTCCATTTTTGTTTTTATCCACAAACCCATTTGTCAAACTATGTATTCTATTTAGAAGTGGTATTTAAGTTAAAACTGAAGTGCAGGTAACCGTATATGTATTTTTAAGAGTTCAGACTTCCACATTTTCATTGAGTGCTGTGACTTTGTTTTTGTGCTGTGTGATAGATCAGTATGCCTACTGATCTGTCATGTCCTTTCTTTTTCTGGTAGGATAAACTTCCCGGAAGACAGTAACTGGTAGTGAGCTTTTTAGTACTAAAGGCAGTGAGCAAAAAAATAACTACTTCCTAAAATTCTCTTCTGCTTTTAAAGCAAGCGAACCTGCTTTCCAGTAAGTAGTTAATAAGTTTGCACTGGTGTCACTTCCTTACCTACTCAAAAACCAATACATACAGAGAGAGCTCGCACCTGGGCTAGTGCTGATTCGTGCAGTGGTCTTGTGGGGAGGGAAATATGTGCTAATGAGCTGAGCAAACTTGTCCTGCTATTTGCTTTTTTTTATATTTGTTTTCAGAGCTTCAGTTTGCAGATGTTTTTATTTTTTGTTGGTTTTCGTTATTTTTTAAATTTTAATGAAAATCGGGAGTTGGTTATTCAGCAGGAGCAATGTGGTCATGCCTATCACTTATTAATGCTACTGTAAAATCCCCTCTGACAGCTTTTCAATTATGAATGAAACTTCACATCTAATATGCTGTCTTCGTGATGACTCACAGTGTAGGTAAATGAAAAGGACTCTGGCTAAACACAAAACCTTGTCGCTGTGGTCCTTTTTTCTGTCCTTTAAAGATAAGGTTTTAGACATTAAGATTTGGGAAGGTGATCCACTCACCACTGATGCTATTGAGAATCTTCAGTCAGACAGTTCTTTTTTGTGGCCTAGGAGATTTATTAGACTTTAAGACACCAAGGTTGAGTGTATGCATCAGCAGGAGATCCTGCTAGCTGTGTGCCAGAGGAACCAGGGTGTTTTTGATGGATGTGCTATTTAGTGAGTCCCCTGTGCCCACTAAACTAGTCCTGCCAGCATTTGGAAGCTGGGTGGTTGAATGGGGGAAGTGTCTGACTATGGGCAATCCCTGCTCCCTGTAGTGTTTAGTTGTGGTTTCTGTGTTTCCTTTTCCACCAGCTAGCTTCCCGTTCTCCCTGTCATCCAACTGTTTTTGGTACGTGTACATGGAATAAAACTCCCCTCCCAGTCTCCTCTCCTGCCTCTTTCACATCTGTGCCATGGCTGTTTCAGGTTGTCCCTCTGGGGAAGTAGGAGCACTTGGAGGGTTGCTTGGGTACTCCCCTCTCCCGAGCCCAAGGGAAGGGTGTGCACACCTGCACACAGGGAGGCATCCTCCTCCTTCACTATCTTCCTCACCTTACCCCTTCCTTTTTTTTAATCACAATGAGAGATACTTGTCTTACAAAGTACATTAGCTGGCAGATAAATTGCTTTTACTGTGCCTGCTGATTTTAGACCCCATGTAGCTCCAAATAATTTTAAGCTGCTTGTTCTGGCAAAAGGTGGCTTTTTCTTGTTTCCCACTGGACGTGGGGCTGACAGATAGTACAGCACACATGTTTGCCTGAGGAGAAGGAGCTCCTGATGTGCTTGCCTGGACTTTCATTTAGGATCAGGCCTATAGCAACTCATTTGTTTTTCAGGCATAGCCCATATCCTTGGGGATTATCCCCTTCCACCAATTAAAGTGAGTGAAAGGCTGTTCTGACAGAGATTTTCTATTATTTATCATACATGCTGATAAGAACATATTTATGTTTTCGTTTGAGTTTCCCTTAAGTGTTTGGGTGTTGAAGTTTATTATTTATATTGAGGTCAAGATGCTTTTTGTTATAAGAAGAAAAATAAAATTAGCAGAGCACTTAGTCCTTTCTGTTTAATTGCTGCCAGAATTGTTCTGGCATGGCTCTTTCCTTTCTGGGTCTATTGTTTGTTTGCTTTGGGGTTTTGTGTTTTTCATATTTGATTTCTGTGCTTGTTTGTACAATGTGGTATCAGGAGACTGACTGGCTTTCGTCTCCTATCATATGAGAAAGCAGCAGAGAAAAAGGCTTCCTTTATTATGTGTGTTGAAGCAGTCACTGACTAAGCAAGAGAATGATGTTCAGAGTAATATATAAAGTAATAACATTTTAATTATTTGACTTCCAGCCACAATTTGCACATTGGCAAGAATTTGAATTTTGATTTCATTAGTCTGGTTTTGTGAAGTACTTTAACATCTAATTTCACCTTGAATGTCTATTGTGGTACCATCTTCTTGACTGACTGCCACAGCTATTTTCTGCTTGATGTCAAGAATCTTTCCTAATGCCTTATTTGATTGCAAGTTCCTGCTACCAGCAAATGTTGGCAAATAAACCTGAGTTTGTTGTTAGCAACTCTGAGAAGTATCTTTATTCATTACTACCTTTTGTATATTTGTGATTTATGTTTAGTTTTAATCTGTGGACGTTTTTACAGGCCAAATAGATTAAAACTAAAAAAAATCACAGATTTTTTTTTCCATCTGTCTGAATGTATTGTTCAAACCATATTTTGGAAAGAACCATTGGTGTGTGGCATTAATTTTTGCAATGGTGGTTTGGTATTGTATGATTCATTTTGAACAGGCTTAGTCAAGTAAGCAAACCACAAATATAAATATGGTGGCAAGTAAATTCTTTCATGTTCAGATTTCGCCTTTGGTTCTTTAGCTGAAATTCTTTGTCCCCCAAATCCCTGTAAAATCCTGTGTTCTTGGAATGAAAAGTGCTGTTAACGAAGACCTGTGTTCTTTCAGTGTTTGCAAGAGGTGCATTCGGAAAATGGACCATCACTGCCCGTGGGTCAATAACTGTGTGGGAGAGAATAACCAGAAGTACTTTGTACTGTTTACAGTAAGTATTTCACAGGTGATGATTGAGGTTGTCCAGTGGGAAGTGCTGAAATGTAGTGCCTAGTCTGGTGAAACAGCTCCCAGGGCTGGTGTTCTCTTCCTTCGTGTTTTGGAAGAACTTTATGGGGACCTGCTGTGGGCTTCTGTTTCACTAATTAGGAAACACCTCCCCCCCCACCATCCATCCACAGCAATAGGAAGAGGCATCACAGGAAGCATTTGTCAGGGGTTTTTGAGGTTTGCATTGATGGTTGCTCAGCACCTATTTTGTAATGTGAGTAGTGTATTGTGGTGCTGAGCTCTTTGAGGGAGGGGCCATCCTTTTACATCAAACACTGGCTGGTAGGATCCCAGGCCATATGTAGGGTTCCTAAACATTATAGTTGTACAAGTATCTGTGTGGGATCATGTAATAAGAGCTGTTGCCACATCTCAAAGAAGGAGTGGGAAGCCTGCATCCCCTTGGATAAGAATTATCCACCTTTTAATTGCAAGTGGTTTATTTTTGTACTTGAAAACCACGGAGGTGCTTGACTTTTTGTACTATATCTGTAGCATCATGAGTAAGAAAACAGGAGTGCAAACTTGAACAGTGGATATTTCTGGAAGGTTTGAAAAGTGTTTCATCAAAGTGAACTGCAAATATCCCGTGGGAGTAGTGTGAACATTACAAGGCTGAGTCTCAGTGATGCTCTGTTTTATTGATAAATCTTCTGAGACATCTGTAGGTTTGAGGAAGTATGTTCTCATATTACCAAGCAGAAAGGAGGAGATTTTCCGTTAAATGACAGGCCTAGTGTTCTATGCTGGGGTTTGCAAGGATGTGGATTACAGAACAAAATTAATCCTATTTCTTTCCTATGAGCAAACAGGTTTTTTTTAAACCTTGAGAAGTGAGCTAGGTGTTCTAGTCCTCTCAAAAGGATTTCAGTTACTATTAGGACTTGATATCCACTTTCTAGCAGACTGTATTTAAGACTTAATCTGGTTGAGACAAACAAAATAAGGGTTGCTGGTTTTGTTATTGAATATTCTTTTTAATACATGAGGAAGTGAAAGAGCAGCAACATGCTCAACTTGCAAGGAAAACCAGAATGCTCCCCTATTGCCTCTTACTGCTTCCAGAGGTGTTTCTTGTTACAAAATCTCTCTCACTTCTGCTATATTCCTATCTTCCTCAGAGTTGTAGGTTCAGAAGAGTAACTTTTTTACCCCTTAGTAAATTGTAATCTATGTGTGACATTGCACATAGCTTTTGTTCTAACTTTTTGTTACATACAGTTTTTCTTACAAAGCTAAGACCTCGTTTAAACCAAAAATTATTAAGTACGAAGTATTAAAGCTTGAGAGAAACTTTCTATGCTAGTGCCTGCCTCGGAGAAAGTACTTCTAAAAAAAAAAAAAGTAATTTTTCTGAACCTCATACTGGAAAACAAAGTGCATTTTCTGGTTAAAAGAAAACGACTGTTGTTTCTCTGGGAAACTGTAGTGCTGTCAAGAGCAAGGATGTAGGCTTTGGCAACTGGATACCTTGATCAGTGTTACTGTTCTCTGAAGGTTGTGCAGTGCTGAGCTGAGGTAAGGGCAGTGAGCTGTGTGGAAGGCCACTCCGGGACACAGGAGGCTGGGCTTTGGATTCAGCTGCTGTTGGATTCAGCATCTGCCTTGTGTTCACTCAGAGCTGTTCAAAGGAGAGAATGAGTCTATGTAGTCATGCTGTTTGCCAGCTTCACAGTGCTTTTTCAGGGGAGATGGGAGAGCTTGATAGTTTTTGGAGTTGTTTTGTGGTTTGGTTTTATTTTGAAATCTTAGCACTGTGCTTTTAAATAAAGTGTTGGGAAGATAAAGCATTTTGGTCTTTGAACTCACTTGATACCTGTATTACATCCTTCATTTTTCAGATGTATATAGCACTGATTTCCCTGCATGCCCTAATCATGGTGGGATTTCACTTCTTGTACTGCTTTGAAGAAGACTGGACAAGTGAGTATAAACAAAATACCTTATTAAAATAACAGATTATCCTTTGAATAAGAACTTAAAATGCAGTTGGCTTATTTCAGAAGAATGTTACCAACGTTCTGCTATGCTATCTCTATTTTTTAATTTTTTTTGTCTTTTTAATGATCATTCCTGGGACTTCATAATTCTTTTTGAGCTGCTGGAATCTCTGTCCTGAAAAGTCCTCTTTTAACTTATACCTGATAGTGCTTAGGAAAAAGCTGATATGTAAAGACACCTAAGGAATATGTGTGCAATAACCTACTGTTGGCATGAACACAGCACTAATTTCCTGAATGCTAGCAAAAGATAAGAAGAATGTGTATGCTTTTTTTAAAAGGGTACTGTGAATCATTCTTGCAAGACTGCCAGGAAAACATGCTGCTCATATCCAAAAATCCACCCTTACAAGAACAAACAATTCTTTTCCTCAGAAAAACATAAACCAAACAAACCAAAACCAGAGCCCAAGCAGCTCAAAAAAGTGAAACCAAAAACCTCAGCATTCACTCTGAAGTAGTCAGTGAGTACATTTTCACAAAGTCAGTCTGTGTATGTTCCTAAAACCACAAATGGATATGGGAAACCCTTAATGTAATGCTGAGTTGAACAGCAAGGTATCAAAGAACGTGTGTGCACATGTATGTACTGCCTGTGAGTTTTTTTGGAAAAAGAGGAGGGTTTTTTCCCTTGGAATTGCAGTAGTAGTCTCAATATCATGACTGGTTTTAGATCATAGTACTGCAGAGGATACACATGTGAATTGAATTTGAAAAGGTTGTTCTGCACTTCAAAACTTTTAAAACAGCTGCCAGCAGTCACTGAGAACATCTGCATTTGACTGCAGTGGCCAGGGCCATAAAGGAAGGATACATTAAAAGATATATCCCTTATGTCCTTTCTCAGAGCCTGTTCCTGTGGGGAAAGCACTTCCCTACACCTGTCCCAGGTTTAGGTGGCAGAGCAAAGCTGTTAGGAGATGGATGTGCTGTTCCAGCTGCCTTGTGTTTGTGCAGATTGTGTTAGTTCCTGATTATCTGTTTAAGTCTAAGATCTCATTAGAAAAATACAGGCTTTTGGTGAGAGTCTTAGATTTTGGAAAAATCTGGAGATGTTCTGGCACTTACAGCACTCAACTGTAACTTTGCAGCACTCAACTATGACTTTGGCCCTATAACATTACTTTCTTCTGCTCCTCCTTTCTAATTACCTTCTTGGGTTTCTTTTTTCAGCTCTTGCTTGAGGTTGCACTGTTGAGTATGAGGAAGAATAGGAACTTGGTTTAATCTGACCTTCTTTTAGTTACAGCTTAGAACAGTTATGAAAGGAAGCACACCCTGGTTTTATGTTGGTGCTACATATGCTCATGTCCTGACTGCCAGCTTGAGATTTTTAATGGACTTATCACTGTGGAAAATCTGTTAAGTCTAAGATTTAAGAGAGAACCTCCATGTGAAATGGAGGAGAATGGCATCCTAGTTGGTATGCTGGGGAAACACCAAAGTGGAAAAGAAAGTCGCAATCTTGAAGTGTTGCAGGGGTTTTGGTGGGCTTTTTCACTTTTTTTGAAATTTGAGGGAGTGATCATTTTATGATTGAATGTCAGAGCTTCCCTGTGTATCTTTCTGGGAATGGTGTTCATATAATTAATTGATAGTTTGGGTATGGGAAATTCATGGCTTAGTGGGTATTTTGCAGCAGCTGCATTACTTGGTGTCTATCCTTCCAACTCCATTGTTTTGTCTTCACAGAATGTAGTTCCTTCTCTCCACCAACTACAGTGATTCTACTCATCCTCTTGTGTTTTGAAGCTCTCCTATTTCTCATCTTCACCTCAGTTATGTTTGGGACCCAAGTACACTCCATCTGCACTGATGAAACGGTGGGTGTCTTGCTCTCTCCTTTACCCTGTCTCTCACCATTTGTAGAAACAGTGTCTACAGGGCTACAGGGTTTTGCCTCATGGCACAGGGAGACCCATGTACCCTCTGAGGAGAGATCCAGTGTAATAAAGCTGAGTTAGCACAGTGCTGGATGGTGCTCTTGAGGGTTCCTGTGGGACACAGTACCCTGTGTATTGGCTGGGGTGCTGTGTTGACAGTAGCTCCCATGAGGTAGGCATAGGTAGCTGGGGTTACTCTGTAGAGAGTATTTGTCCCTGTGGATTGGAGAACCTTTCTCCTTTAATGAAGTGCTTTTACATCAGTATTGTCTGAAATTCAGCTGTGTGTCCTGGTTGTCAACTATTCACAGATTTATGTGCTGGAAAGGCTGGAAAGCCAAGATGAGAAGTTGGGGGAGGAACACACACGCACACTTCTTTTAGGCTAGAAGATTTTCCAGCCTTAGCTACCTCTTCAGCAGTTCAAAAACTCTTGCCAGGAGGAAAAAGAAAAGGGAGTGGAGTAGGCTCATGGAAACTGCTGGATACAGTCTGCTGCAAATCCACCAAGCCATCTCTGATTTGAAGATGGCATAGTAGAGATGATATAGTAATATTGCAGTCCTAAATCCATGTATTGCTCACTTCTGCGAAGATGGAGCTGGTGACTCCTGGGGGTGTTCCCACACTTGTGAATACTTGCACTCTTCACCAAGCATGCTCAGGTAATTGAATTAACCAGAGTGGCTGGAGAGACGTGATAGTCTTAAAAGAGGGACAGCTCTTCTTTCCTCCCCTGCCTCCTTTAGGTTTCTTTCTCCTTGTTTGCCCATGGCCAGTTGAAGCTAGAGTAGATGTTTTTGCTGCTGTCAGAGAGCTGTGACTGGCATTATATGCTGTACAAGCCCATTGTTCTGAGCCTTTGTTTGCAGTGCTTTCCTTAATGCTTGGCTTCTGCAAGAGGCTGATGTTCCACCTGTGTGTGTTCAGAGAAAGACTTCACTGTGCTTTCTGATGGGGAGAGCCCCAGGAAGAAGTACAGAGTGGTACAGATCCTGCTGAGCTTGTGTTCAGCAGAAAGTGTGTAAATTGGCAATGCTGCCTGTGAAATCATCATTTGAATTTCTCTATCTTTGGAACCTGTCAAGAATTTTTAGAAACTGCTTCCTACAGCTGGGCACCCAAATAAGTCCCCAGATTTTCCCTTCCAGTGTAGTTCTGGGGACTCGTAGATGTTAAAGGAACAATGCCACATTCTAAAATAAAGGAATGAAATATGGTCTCCCCCACTGGGTTGTGGGTTTTTATTTTTGGGTGTTTTTTTAATATGTACCAGTAAGGATTCTGCTCTATGGAATGTCTCATTGTTGGTTTGCTAGCATTGAGCTAGCTGTATGCAAGCAATCTGTTTTGAGCAGAGGAATATTTCCAGGTGAAGTGCTTCTTGGTGTGCTCTCTTACAGTGTTCTAATTTGCATTTTAGAGACAGGGCCGTATGTTGCCCTTTTTTCACCTTTCTCTTCCAGTCACTGGGAGACTTCATTCCTCAATTTGAGTATGCTGTCCTACCAGGATGGTTTCTCTCTGCCTGAAGGGACCCAGAACCCTGGCATTTTGCTGTTGTCTCTGGAGGTGACATTACCAGGGATCAGCACAACTCCTGCAGCTGCCCCATGTTCTGTTCATCAGAGCTCCCAGCGTCAGTGATTTGAGGCACACAGATGTATTGCAGTGCATTACTGTGTAGTATGGGAGACACATGTAGGTCAGGAGGAACCTTGCCTTGCAAAAGATGCAGAGTCAAGGAACTGGGTGATCTGCCAGCTGCAGCTGCCCGTGGGAGAGTGATGCTCTCCAGTGACTGCTCTTACTCATTGGGCTTCTATAGCAAGCATAAATGGCTTTCCTGAAAGACCAAATTCACTTCCTGGGCTTCAGACACAATATGGGTTTTTATTTTCTTTTTAATGTTTAACTAGTGAATGTTTCAGCTGATTGCTTGATGGCTTATTTTTGTTCTGCCTCTAACCTTTACTAAACAATGCCAATGATTTCTTCAAATCAGTATCTTATTTAACCCTCTCTCCCTGCTGTCAGCCCATGCATGTTTTAGCAGTGATTCTAATGACACATGAAGAGGCACCAGGTAGACTCAGCTACACTGAGCCATGGGCACTTCCTGAACTTGCTTGGTGAATCTGAGAGCATTACAGAGATTATCTTTGGGTTTGTGGGGTTTTTGGTCCCTTTTTTTTTTGTTTTTTTTCTGCAAGCTTGTAATGGTTTCTTCTAAAACTTTTCCATCTGGTTAGCACATAATGCATTCAGCCATTAAAGCACATACTTTTTGTTTGGTTTTAAGTGGTGGGGTTTTTTTTATTGACATCAGAGGCAATTGGATGGCAGAGCTTAAAATGGTTCTGAAGTATGTAGGTCTGAAGAAAATGGAAGCAATTTTATTTCCAAGGAACAGTTTCTAGCTTTAGTATTTTTTAATATAAAGCAGAGAGAAGAAAAGGAAAGGCAGTACAGATGCATTTGTATTTTCTTACTCTGTCCTTCGGATGAGGGGTAACTGAGAGGAGACCTTTCCCCGAATCCAGAGCTACAAAACCTGAGTATTTGACTGAAAATGTCATATTTCTGTTTTCAGGGAATAGAACAGTTGAAAAAGGAAGAGAGAAGATGGGCTAAAAAAACAAAATGGATGAACATGAAAGCAGTATTTGGCCATCCGTTCTCTATAGCATGGCTTAGCCCATTCGCAACACCAGACCAAGGAAAAGCAGACCCATACCAATATGTGGTCTGAGGAATTCCTGACCAGCATTTCCACTAAAATAGAAACATATTACAGCACTACTGTTACAAATTTTCCATGAATGTTTAAAACAAAAAGCAAAATGAACTTTTTTATGTCTATTAAATGGCTGATAATTGCAGAGGAAAAAAAAAACCCTGTGTTCCACCATTTTAGATAATTCTATATCTCTGGCTGAAACTGCTGCTTTTTTTTTTTTCCCTTTTTCTTTTTTTTCCTTTTTTATCACATTAACTTTACTGGCATTTGTTTCTCTTTGCTTTCTGTATGGCATAACTAATGTGAAGGGAATCCTCTCTTCTCTGTTATGACCCACCTCTTCTGAGTAAATTCTCATGCTGTCTCCTGACTGTGATGAGCTCTGTGGATGACCTGTGAGTGCCAACAGCCCTACACAGACACCTTTGGACTTCCTGAAGGAGCACATTGCTCTTTCATAAGTGAACTTGAACAGGGGAGCAGCACCTTCATGTACCAAAAGGTGCAAGACCAGAAGGCAGCACAGCAAGTGAGCCAATTGACCTGGTGATCACAAACAGTTAAAGTACTTCAAAGTTGCCAAACCAATTCTCACTCCACCCTCCTTTTTCCTTCCAGCCACAGAACTGATTCCATCTTTCTGGCATTATTTTATCTGTTCCCTCCCTTGTGTGCAGGAAATTGTTGCCTCTGTAGGATAACTGTGGCAGATTTAGAAGACTCTTTGGATTATTACATGCCTTACACTTCCAGGAAAGAAAGCAAGCTAATTTTCAAGTGTTTAGAATAGCAGAATCATGTTTTTTGATGTGTGTTTGTCTTGGTAAATGACTTGTTAGAGGAATGCCTGCGAAACAGTGTTAAAGTGAAAAACTGACATGAATGCCCAGATTACTATAAAGACTAATATTGATGGGATGTGTAAATGTTCCAGGGTGGTTGATTCTATATTGTTAGCTTTGCCCTGGTTTAGAGCTTTGTAAATCTTTTCTCCTGTTTATGCATACATGTGTATGTGTGTAAGCACACGCACATATATGTGTAAGGGTTTGAAATTGGGAAATATTTATGGTAAGGAGCATGCATGATGTTATGAACTGTGTGGTGATGAAAAGTGGGAGGGACAGAATGCATTCCAAAAACAGGTAGAGCTAAACCATTAATAATTCCAACTGTTAATGTTAATTACAACATCTTGTGTTCAGGCAGGAATTTTATTTATATTTTTGATTCACAGCTCCCATGGGCTCATTAAATGAATTGCAAACAGAGGAAATACACAAATCAGCTGCATCTGTGACTTCCAAGGAATCTTTTCTTTCCTTGGCTTAAAATATTTTTTTGGAAACTGACCTGCTTAGACTGCTTCAAAGCCACGGGGGAAGGGAGGGAAATCAGGGAAGGAGAAATTTAATGGATGTCTCATTTTGGAAGTAATGTGAATGCTGCATCTTTTCAATCTGTTAATGCTTCCATATGGAAAACAAATGCAATAAAACTTTTCCAAAAACTTGTTTGCTGTTCTTTCTTTCTTTCTTTGTTCCAAATCTTGGGAAAAATCTGTAATGGTTTTCTGAACTTTCACTTCTGTATGCAAGCAGGCAGAAGCATGTAAAAGTTAATTAACTTGTGTGTTCAACTTCTAAGTTGAAAAGTGAGTTAATTGATAATATGCTGATCTGTTAATCAGTGGTTTATTTCAGCAGCTGGGAGAAGCTGTAACTCTGGTTTGAGTATGTGATGGTGTTTCTCAGAGAATGCTCCCTTAATGGTTAAGCTGGATCTTGGGCCGTGGTCAGTCCAGCCAGTGAGACATGTGCAGGTGATAATTTGAACTGGCAGAGAATCTGGCCCTAAAGCTGCCTTGATGCAAAATCAGAATATATTGAAGGGAGAGGCTTTAGTCACCTAGGCAATTAACTAATGAATGCATCTCTCTGTAGTTCACTGCTTCAAAGATTGTTTTGATCACAAATTTTACATTCCAGTTTGGGCTTATTTTAATTACCCTTATTGGCTATGTGTTCTGGAGGAAGATTAATTATATTGTTCTGGCCTTTTGACCATTGTGGAAAAATGTGCAACTACTGTGTTTTTCTTGTTTCAAACCAGATGCAGATTGTTAAACAGCATTATATAGTACTGAGATCAAACCGTGTGTTTTGTCTTTTAAATGAGGCACCATCACAGAAATGCCACTGGTACCTGTCCTGTGTGTGGTGGTAACCTGGGCCTTCGGGTTTTCTTGTGCTGTACGACTTTGTTTGATGCAATTTGAATGGTACTAAAAGTAAGTCAGTATTAGTATGAGAAAGGCAGACTTAGTGGTTTGCTGATGGAAAGTATTTTCTTGGTCAGGACTACCTGATTTCAGGTGCTGGTTCTGTTTCAGTGTGGCCAAGAGAAATTGAAGGACAAACTCAATCAGAGCACTTCTGTTTTAAAAAACTAAGTGGTGCTCCGTGCAGAAATGTGTGAAGGAGCTGCTGTAAAAGAATTTCTGCCTTAATCATGATTTTCTAATGGCAATGCTTCCTGTGTCTTCTCCTTAACCATCAATTTGTCTCAATGCTTGTCTTTTTGGTTTGCTCTTTCCTTTCACATCTTAAAAGTGCATTGAAAGACGTTAATGCATTTCTTCTAACATTCAAGAGCTGTCCTACAGATTGCTTCTGGGTCAGACCATGCAGCCCACCATCCTCCTCTGGCACTGGGCAGGAGGAGATACCAAGGGCAGTAATTGAAGAAATGGGTATTATTCTACAGCATCACAGTGGTCACAGGTCAACTTGTCTAACTGTCCCCATGTTTGCAATGTCGTGCCTTTTACTTAAAGAGGAATGTCCAGTATCTTATATTTCTCACTGTATGTCTTTTCAGTATTGGTTCAAAATTATGTAATTTGAAACAGGGAAAGATGATGCTTTCTAAGCATTTTTTTTTTTATTAAGTGGAATAGCTGCATGATGGGAAAGAGAAAGAGGTGTTGGTTTAATTCAATACACAAAATTCTCACTTTGTAAAATAATGGTGAGAGATTAATGTAAATATATTTCTTTTTAAAAAGCTTAATTAAATAGTACTTAAATGTCTTCAACATCTGTGCATTCCTTCCCTCTCCCTTAGATTCTTTATAAGGCACAACCTCATGCCCTACTGACCATGTGGCCAGCAGCCAAACTTAGATCAAGATACAATTATAAAACTTCTGTTTATTTTGAATACATGCTGTGAAGGGATTAGTGAGGTCAGGCTGGGAGAGAGAAAGTATGCCCCTGGCTGTTCTGATGAACTACTCCCTAATTGGCATTAGCATAACCTCAGCCTGACCTTGCCTTGGTTAGCAGGTGCTGATAGGAGCAGGTGAGCAGTGTTTTTTGGGGGAAGGGAATGAGGGGTTGCTGCACAGAAATGTTCCAAATTTGTATTCCCAGTCTAGATGGCAGCAGGGATTGAAGCGGATTACACAAATGACTGCGGGCAGGGTAGAAGCTTGTGCTCTCAGGGAAGGGTTTAAATGCCTGATGTCTGTCTCTCCTCCTGCTCTGTGCTGCTTGTTTTCCTTCTTTCCAGATGCTCACGCAGTAAGTGCTCCAGCCGTGCTCCAGCCAGTTTGTTACTAACACACAAGGAAACCTCTGCAGTTGGCTAAGGAACAGCGCGCAGCCAAAGGTGCTCTCCTGCTTTAGGCTGCCAGAGCTTCTGCCCCCTGGCTGCACAGCCACTGGGTGCTGGAAATGCAGTATCCTGGAGGAAAAGCTCATGGTAGTGCTAGAACACTTTGCCAAGGGTCTGCTGTGCACAAACTCTGCTCCTCTCCATCTTGCCCAGCAGGGAGGTAAGGTCAGGTCCTGGCTGTGGCACACAAATTGTGCCATCCCAAGGCACCAGAGGCTGCAGGGGATTCTCCCTGGAGCACTTGAAATGGTACATTTGCAAGCTTGGGAGCAGGGTGAGGTGCCACAGGCCTGTGTTTAGCATTCTAAATCCTTCAGGGCCTGATTTTTTCCCAAATTACAGCCCTGAGGAATTCCGATTTGGTATTGCGTCGTTCCTTTCTGCACGTTGACTGCTGAGTTTCTCTTAAGTCAGCACCAGAAATGGGGCATGAATGAAGGAATGAAGTTCATAAAAGCTTTGCACGCAGCGCTTTGGTTTATGGTGTGCTTTCTCCTGGGTCTGCTCTGCTGACTCAGCGTTACTGCAAACTGAGCTGCTGCTGTTGTCTTATTTGTGAGGCTGACAACTAGTGCAGCTGTGGTGCTGCTGAGCTGCTGTGTGTATTCCTTTCCCCTCGCTGCAAAGCTCTGAATGTTTTGTGTGTTGTCAAGAAAAATCTGTAGAATTAGAATGTGAGAAGTGTACTGTTCTTCTAGCTCTTCTAAAACTGTTCTTTCTTACAGTTTTAACCCAATTTGCACTTTTTTTTTTTCCTTCCCTTGAGTTTCTCAAAACTTGGATCCCAGTATTCTTGCTTCTCTAAGAACAGACTTTTTGTGTGGTCACTTGTATATCATCACAAGTGGATCGTACACAGCTGCAGATCTGACTCCTCTCTTACATGATACAGAAGATGGGCATAAAAAATCGTGCCCTATTTCACACAGTGGTAGCCTTAAAAAAATCATTAAGAAAATAAATCTTAGTTCCCTATTTCTATGTGGAGAAGACTATCAGGAAAAAAATATCCCTGCCCAAATTTGATGGATCTGTTTATTAAGTGCAATCAAAATGTTTGCTTTACTAAAAGTGACATTCTTGGAGGGAGGATGAATCAGAATATTGACTGACCAAGGCTCCAGTCCCATTTTGAAGCTTCCACAATAACCTGTACAGATTTTCTCAACTCCCAGCAGGTTATCTGGCTTGCATTGTGATTTGTCTTTGACAATTTGGTAAATGGAAGTTGTGTTCTTAAATATTTGCTCTTAACTGGCACAGAGTGAACTTCTAGTGACTAGCCTAGGTGTGGCAGTGGTAAATTCCTGATTGCTGGGAAAAGGTGCAGTATTTTGGCTGTGTCTGAACTATTGCAAAACAATGCCCAAACAAGGTGAAACTCTTAAGTTGTAACTGTATTTTGTCACTCCTTGGAAGGATTTGAAAAGCTGTGTGAGAAGAGGTCCATGTTTCCCAAAAAGACTGGCTTTTCAGAAGCCATCCCTGTACTCTAAAAATCAACTGATTCCAAAATACATCAGCAAGACTCAGACTGTCCATGAATTAGATCTGGTGTGAGGGTTTTGCTGTTAAATGTGGAGATGAAACTCTCAGTAATGCAGAGTGTCTGTCTTCATACAGACACAGTTCCCCATTAGTTCACTCAAACTGGAATAGCATCAACCTAGCTATAGGTAGGCAGTTCTGCATGTGCTACAGTGCTTGGTGCTCCAACACCTGCCGTAGGCGTGAGATAACCATAAACTCTTCTCTTCTTGCAGGGTATTGAGCGACTCAAAAACCAAAAGCCAACGTGGGAGAAGATCAGTGGCTGGGAAGGAATGAAGCTGGCATTTGGAGGTGCCTTCTCCCTGGGTTGGTTCAACCCTTTCTCAAACCTGAACTGCGAGAGCCCAGCGCCTGCTGAAGCAGCTCCTGCGTCTGAAATAATGACCCAAGAAGAAATTGAGCAGTTTCTGGCTCGAGATGTTGCCATCCAAATGTTGCGTGAATAAGCAAAGCGTTCTTCTCCTTCAGGAGAAGCTTTCAGGTGTTTTTTTTTTTTTAATAATTACTTGTGCTGGAGATTTAAGGGTTGTTTGTTAACATACTTTCTGGTGCATTAAAAAATTCAGGAGTATTGGTCTGGAACAGACGCTACAGCACTAGCAGAAGCAATGCAAATCTCCAGAGAGAGCTTCATAAGTGATGGGGTTCATAAGCTCCTTTCAGACCTGTGTCAGCTGCTTTATTGGTCTTTTCTTAAATGGCATTTAAGGACAGTTTATAATTGTCAGATAGATTGGTTCCAGTTCCCAGAAATGTGCCATCCTAGGGAGTCTGGCTAATCTTTTGTTCTTACAGCCCTTTGGAAGACTAAATGTGTGATGGCAAGATTAGCCAGCTCTGAAGGTTTTCTGGAAAATGCATCCTCTTTAACCCATCCCATCCCATGCGTGCTGCTTGTGGGTTACGAACGTTGCTAATGCACTGGTCTTAGCAGAGGTGGGATGCAGGGCTATGGATGAGCTCACCCTGGGTGTGATTTCTTTGGGCTCTGAAATATCTCCAGGAGTTAATTTTTACCTTCTGTGGTTGTGAGAGTGCCCAGGGCTGGTGGTGCTTGTCAGAGGTGGTGGTGGGCTTGTGATGGTGCTGGCAGGAGCATTGACCCATGGCCAGTGCAGCCAAGAAGGAGCAAGTGTTGGCTGGGATGCTGAGCTGCTGGTGCTGGTGGGGGAAGCTTTTCCCCAGGGCTGTGATTCATGTAAGATGTGTGGAGTGGGAGCTGCCTGGCTGAGCTCTGCAGCCCAGGGAGCAGGGAAGCTGTCTAGGCCAGGTCCCAGGGCTATTTTTGTATTTTTGCAGTGAAAGAGAGGGTGATGTGAGCACCCTGTGATGGAGGTACTACCTCTCTGTTTGACTTGTCTAATTTAGATGTTTCTCTTTCCTTGGTAGCTAGAGTTGGTGGAGAATTAGTAGAGCCTCCTAATCTAACTGTGTCTAACATTGTACGTGCCATTACTCCAGGTTTCCTTTCACTGATTTTGCAGCCAGTCCCTGGGGAATGCTGGTGACCCTGTAGAAGGAACACCTGTCACTCAAAGAGGGCACCACTGCAGGAGGCAGTAGTTGCAGCAAAGTCCTGCAGAGGTGTTGCCAGCTGCTGCATTCAGATGCACTGAAAACACTTGGCATCCTCCAGATGTCAGGCTAGTTTTAATTTAGACTGTTCTTCATTTGTGTTTTTGTTCCTCTTTTGTCATATCCCTTAGATTAATTGTCATTAAATTTGCAGGAGTCTAGAAATATGCTACTGGTTTCCCTCCACAGAACATTCTTGCTTTTATCTCCCCCTCCCCTTAACCTGAACCAAAGAGAACTGCTTCCTCTCAAAAGGAAGAGAAAGGAGTTTTTGGGATGAAAGCATGGTATTGTGAAAGACCTATATGAAGTTTTTATTATTTATAGGAGTAATATCAAATGGAATTTGTGCAAGATTTTTTTAATGTTTATTTTTAACCCCTCGGAAAGCATCTTTGTGTGCATTGATTGTGTGATATTCAGGGCTGCTGTGGAGGGATGAGATTCTCTCCTGGCCTTGTCCTCTGCCACAGCAATCCTTTTATCTGGCAAAGCAGTGGGAACAAATAGAGTGCCTTGGCTGTTAACAGTACAGCTTCACCAAAATCCAGGAGGTATTTCTGAATAGTTGTGCCATTCCCTGTTCCCTCTGGATGTCTCTTCGTCAGTGAAAAGCAGATCTACAGAACATCATTAGGAATTGCATATTTATAACCTTTGGGTTAAAGGGAAACACCACCCATTTGAGGGGAAATGAGATCTCCTCTCATGTCATTTAGTCATGAGGTCTTGAGTGTCTTTGCCCTGTGCAGCAGGGTGCTGAGGGAAGAAGCTCCTCCTCTGCACTAGCCCATGTTCCTCCCTGTCAGCATCCCACAGGAGAGGGATGTCAGGGACATACACAGGTCTGTAAGGGATTTCCTTAGGCAGGAATGGCCATGTTGAAAGAGGAAGAGTGCCCTTTTTAGCTCATGTTTTCTAATTTTGCCCTGCTGCTCCACTTCTGCATCCAGGTAACACCCCTGCTTCTGGTGGTGTGTCTGCAGTGGGAATGGTGCTACAGAGAGGAACTAGTCCATGGCTGAAAATCACCTTGAGGCAGGCATATGGGGATGTCAGCTTGGGAGAGAACCCCTGTGCTGCGTTCCAGGGATGCTTCTCAGGACAGGGACCCTACTCTGGGACATGCCTTTGGGTAGGCATGGATGGAGGCAGCCAAATTTCTCCTCCACCTTCAAACCTGGTTCTCTTCATCATGAGAACATTTGTCATTTGTTCTGTTTCCCACCTCTCCTGTTGTTCCTCAGGTGCTGGCATTTTTGGGTTTGTTTTTTTTTTTTAATAGGGGAAACAGAAAAGCAGTGTGAAGAGGAGGGTAAGAGCCAGAGCAGTCATCTCCTCTCCTCCAGTTACAGTCTGAATGAGACAGGGACGTGTCCCTGGGCCTTACACAGAGCATGGACAGCCAGCTCTAGCTGTGGTGCCCTCAAGACATGGCAGGGTGACTTCCTCTGCCTAGGAAATCAGTTCTGGTGTTTCTTGGCTGTCAGTCTCCCTTGGCCTCTCCCAAAGTCCCAGTACCCCCTGGTGTATCTCCTTCTTGTCTCAATGTAGTATGACAGCTGTCAGAAATCACAAGTCTTCACAAGTTGGAAAAATCTTTTATCCACAGCTTTTGTATAAACCTTCTTCTTTAAGGATTGACTGGTAACTTGAGACCAAACATGATTTACATGGAATTGAAGCTAAGCTCACTGTTTACCTTCCCTTCCCTCTGTACACTTCTTGCCCTTTGTTAGGGGATGCCTTCATGTTCAGACCATGCTGCTGTGGTCCTGGCTGGCTCGCCAGGTCCCAGGAAAGACATCCTGGAGAGCCTGCTTTTAGTGCCCTGAATTTATGGGGCTAGGGAGAATGCTCCCCCTGCACTGCTCAGTGGGACATGGTCTGCTGAAGATCCCATCACTGCTCTGACATGAGGTGTTAATATGTGATGGACAGAGCTGTGGCATATGTGGAAAATGTTCTCGTACTTCTCACCTGGTGTCTTCCACAGCAGGTTTTCTATGCAAATAGGGAATTTACATCTTGTGAAAAAATGCATTTTTTGCTGTTTGTAACTCCTTTTGTGCCTTTGGTTGCTGCTGTACTTTTTAAAGAACTAATACTTCATCTGCCAAGCACCACCTGCTCTTCCCTGCTCTGCGGACGTGATGTGCATGGACCATGCACCTGTTCTGCCTCTGGAGAGGAGCTGCCACTCCCTGCTGTGCCACCACAGGAGGTGGCCTTTTGGGGACCCTGTGCTGCTGTGGAGTGACACAACACTGGGCAGAGGGGCAGCAGGGGTCTGGGCAGCCTTGACCCCCTTCTGTGGCCTGGCAGCCACGTGTGTGCTTGTCTGGGAGTTCCCCAAATCTTTGAAATGCAGAAGAGTGGTTAAAACCTTTTGGCCTTTTAATGTCCTTTTTTTCCCTCTTCCCTTTTTATGGGCTGGCACATAACCAGATGTAGTCACTATTTCTTTTTTCCGCTCCACTGCCTTAATGCTTGAGCATTTGCCTTTTAAATAAACAGATAAATTACTCCCTGTACTACTGTGTGACCTGATTTCCTCTTTACTTGTGGAAATGCTGTCAAACCCACTGCCACTCTGCTGCTGGCCATGCTGGGACAGGGAAATCCCTTGCTAAAGGTGGGCTCAGGAGTTGCTGGGGTGTGCAGTGCAGAGGTGGGCTCCAGCTGTGCACAGCTGTTGTCTTTTCCAGTGTGATTATGGCTGGAAGAGCTCCAGGTGTACACTGCCATCGAGGTTCTTCCTGTAGTCCAGCAGCATTCAGGGTGGAAGGGGAAGAATAGAGGTTGTACATTTCTAGGGAAGTACTAGTAATGAATGCTGCTGGAGATGGCAAAAAATGCCTCTTCCAAAAATGCCTGAAAACCCCCAAAAGAAGTGGGATAGGAAGATGTACGAAAAATGGTGTTTGGGGAGAATGTGCTGGGTTTGCTCTTTCTGAACTCTAAAGTCAAGGAAAGGCATGTGTCATTCCCCAGATGGTCAGCTGGGAGGAGAGGGAATTAACTAGGAGGGATTTGCTTGAAATGTTCCTTGAGCTGCACAGCAGCCCTTTGTGCAGTGAAGTCCCTGTGTGTCCCTCTATGCAGGACCACAGCACTGCTGCCCCTCCCAGGCTCACACCCATCTCTGGCTGAAGCTGGTACCAACACAAGCTCCAATCCCTGGTCTGAGATGAGAACATCCCCTTGTGGGTCCAGAGCCATCCCAATGTGACAATATCACCAAAGCAAATCACACAGTCAATTTTCACCATCTTTATTGAATCACAATTAACTACAATCAATGCAACTGTGCCTTTAAGGCAGTTTAATTCCCTTAGCTTTATGGCATTTTTGCTCTTTACTTTAGAAGCACTGTGCAGCAATCAAGAAGGCAAGAAGTGCCCAGTGATGAGATACATTTAGCAAGGCCAACATTTGCACGCTGCCAAGGCACTGATCCTACTCAGTGATGAAGATGCCCTTCTCTGCAGAGATCCCTTTGATCTGGTTGGAGATCAGCTTGGCTACGATTTTCTTCTCTCCTAGTCTTGTCGGAGTGCATACTATTTCAGACTTCATGATCCTGCCAGGCATTATATCCCTGAGGACAAAGGAAAAACCAAAATAGTCCCATCATTAATTTGGGTTATTTGCCACTTTTGAATAATTTCTCTTAAAGAAATAGTCACTGCATATGTTTAGGGTGGATATTCCCCTTCCCCCATGACCAGTTTGCAGCAAATGGGACCTGGCATGGTGGTACTGCCTAGTGGTCCCAGTGATCCTGGGGACCTTCCCCAGAGTTCCCTGTACTGCTGAAACACCAAATTCAGCTCTGAATGAAGCAGCTGTGCTCACACTTATGGGCAGCACAGCAGGAGCATGGGGGGAGTCCCTGTCATGCCCATCTGCCCTGAGCCTGTCAGCTGCTGTGTGGGTCTTTCTGGTCAAATGTGGTGCAGTTTCAAACACAGCTGGCAAAGGCCTCTCTTCCTGCAAATCCTCTAACCACTTCTTCAAGGATATTTAAAAAAAAGAAAAAGCAGAGCAGAGTCCTGCCATGGTCATTTCATTGGCTCATCTCCTTACCCCAGCTCAAATGTTGTCATTTTAAATATGCCCAAGCCCTCCACCAGCAGCTTGCAGTTTTCCAGGGTCACATTCAGCTTGTTCTTGAAGATGAATGCACAGTTGAAGTCATTGTACAGACTGGCTGTTTCTGGCATCTAGCAGAGGAGGAAAGAGAGAAACAAACCCAAAATTGGGGATTAGGGGGGTAATAAAGATGTCAGAGCTGCTGCAGGTTTGCTCACCACCAGCATGATAGGGGACAACCCCTTCATATCCTTTCCACCCACCCAAAGCACTGTGTTTTCCCAGATGGTTTCTCAGCACATTTTTGCTTCAGGAGGAAGAGCTGTGGGCTTGGAGATGGGCTCTGTACAAACTGCCCTCTCCCATCCCCTTCCCTCCAGCAGCCCCTGCCTTCCCCTTTTAGATGGGGCAGTAATAAAACTTTGATTTCATGGCCGCTTTCAACCTTCAAATGAATGTTGAATAGCCAAATAAGACGCCAAGAACTGAGCATCCTAGGAGGCAGCTGTTTGGGAGATCCCCCTGGGAATGCTAGCACCACCTGGTGCTGCAGTGAGCCGAGCTTTAACCCTTGTCCTCCCAAAGCCCAGCTGGCGGCTGCCTCACCTGGACAGTGATGGGGGGATACTGGAATCTCATTGAGGTCTCCTTGGTGAGTTTGTCATTGGTTTCCTTGACCTCGGCAATGGCGGTGACAAGGATGAGGACTTCATCTTCCACAGAGGACAGTGTCTTCATGTATGCATCAGGTGCTATTTTCAGGGGGATCTGCATCTCTGCAGGAAAGAAAACACAGCTTGGTGTTTCACCACATGCCCAGGAACTGGGTGGCAAAGTCGGCAGGATGTGGCATGAGCCGTATTTGCTGAGACCATCCTGCTTTCCCTTCAGTCCCTGCGGGGGGAAGCCCTGGCTGAGCGGGTGGTACCTGGCACATGCAGCCCATGGAAAGGAGCTACCTTTGTGTCCTGCCCTGCTGCATTTTGACAACAACAGTATATGAGTGAAAACACTCAGTGCTCATCAACAGCAAAGATTTTTTAAATTTTTTTTTCTTTCTTTTTTTTCTTTTTTTTTTGAGAGTGATTCATGCTAGGAATCAGCAAGGGTTGTTAATTATTTATTATTTGTTAATCTCTTGTTTAGCAAATTTCAGTTACGTGGCTTGGAATCAAAAATACAAGCTAGGTTACTCAAAGATGTGCAGAGCACAGCAGCAAACAGCTCCAGGGATCAGCCAGGCAGGCAGTCATGAAGTGGGAATTTGCTTGGGCAAAGAATTCAGAAAATAACACCAGCATCACCACCACCCAAATTAGAGTGGCAAACAGAAGGACAAAAAAAGGCTGAAATTTCCAGCCATCTAAATCCTGTGAGGGAAATGATCCACATGGATGCACACAAAGCCTGTGGTGACATCTTTGATGTTCAGACAGTGAGGACAGGAGGGAGATGCTTCAGCACACCTTGCTCATGCCATGAAAACCTCTGCCCACAGTGATGTATTCCTAATCACCTCCTTGAAGCTGCAGCAGGGCCTTCATATTTTGGTCCCTGCTACAGAGGGATCCCAGTCTGTAACTGAGACTTCAAATGCAGTGAAGAGGGAGGTAGGTTCTAGGCAGGCAATTTCTGCTCTTCACAGAGTACAGGGCCTACACTGGTCTATAGTGGAGCCAGTACAAACTCCAGACTGCCACAGTAAATTAGACTACAGAACACAGCAAGCTTTCTGTGCTTACCAGATGGGCCTTCAAGAGTGATGGTCTCTTTGATAGTTCCAAGATTGGCCTGAACATTTCCAGTATAGTACTGCAGCTGGCAGGAGCCAATAAGGTCAACGGTCCAGTTCCCAGGAGCAGAGATCTTCACTGTGATGGCCATTTCCAGGGGATTGCCAGGATGCAAAGGTTCTGTATTGGCTATCTCCAGGTGGAGTCCAGTCTTGGTGACTGGCTCCTTGGGGACCAAAGGCTCGGTGTTGGCACCTATTGTCTGCACAGTAGAAGCATAGCCTGAACGAGGCATCAACCCCGAAGGGCGTAGGAAGCTGTAAGCTCTTTGCATGGACATCCTTTCCTCTTTGGAGCCTGGATGAAGAGAAATATGGGTGACAGCTGTATCTCAGTCTCCTCACCCAGAGCTATCTTCCCCTTATTTATGCTTTTGCTGATAAGCAGAGAGGATGTCAGAGCACCTCCAGCCTCTGCTTAGGACAACTTCTTGGTTTTTGCTACCACCAAATCTAGCTGTAGCATTCTGGCCTGGAAGAATTTCCTGAAAGAGACAATTTAGAGGATGGATACTCTTAAATATTTCAGCCTGATATTTTTGCCCTCCTCACTGAGAAGGTTTTAACAATCTAGGACAACATGGCTGGATCTTGAGAACTGTGGGAAGGAAATGTGGGATTTTTTGTTTTCCAAAATGGTTTGGGGGAATGGAAAGGCAAAATGAAGAAATGAAAAAATAAAGCCAAGGTCAGTGTGACACTAGGTCCATCACTCAGCTCATTTCTTTCACTGTCTGGAGGCTTGCTCGTGTCCCTGAGGAGCAGCCTATAGGTGTCACTGCGGGCATGAGGATGCCCAGGAGCAGCGCTGCCTCCCGAGGGTCTCCAGGCCTTAGGCCGAGTTTGCCACTACAGCTACTCCTGCAGTTTTCTCCTGGAAAAAACACGTGCTGTGGGGTGACCTGCAAGGTGGGGGTCTCCTCTTTGGCACTGGGTCAGAGGATGGGGGCAGTTACCTTCGGGGTACTTGTACTCCTTGGTGATGTCTACCCGCCTGTTCTGCCCCACGGCTTTTGTGCTGATGTTCTTGCCAATGGCTTGGGTCTCTGTGCCGACCTTGAAGTATTTATCCTTGCCGTTCACCTTCTTGACCACCCAGTAGACCCTGTCAGCGTTCACCTCCGCATACACGAACTTGGCGTCGTAGGGCAGGTACACATCTCCTTCCCGCACAGCCTTCACCGGGCAGGGCCCACACTGGAAACGACCTGGAAAGAGCATTCAATACCAGCTGGCTTTCCAAACACCTGCTGTGGCTCCAGTTTTTGCTCCACACTCAGACAACATTCAAGCAGGAATCTGTGGCCATGGCAGTTGATGCTTAGCAGTAAACAGCCCTCCAACTCAGTAATGAACTCCAAACCCTCTCATTTATCCCACAGCTGCTTGGGAATTTTTTATAGATGACCAAGGTCTGGTAGGAGCTTTTGCACGTTTCCCCTTACTTAGATAATTTTAAGGTTAGAAAGCCACAGCTGGGTTTGATAAAAGGAATGGAACATAACAGTCCCTTGTCCAAACACAGGCAGTGTGCTTTAAAGACATAAATAAAATGATGTAAAAGTAGGCCCACAGGATGCTAAACATAGCTGGAACCAGTGCATAAACAGATAATGAGGAATATAGTGGCTTTTGTGTCAATGTTATGTGACAAGAAACAACTGCACGTGCCCTAAGAGAAGTTCCAGGCAAGGTCATCTGTAAGGCCGGGGGTACTTGGTGAGTACAACCACCAGGGACCCCTTCAGACGACCCCCCAGAACCATAAAAGGCCTTTCAGTAAGAGGCAGATGCAAGCAAATTAGTTCTAGAAGAAGCGATGTTTATGTATTAGCCATAAAGTACACTCTAATGAATATGTATGATCATGATGGAATAAATACCTTGTTGTAAAATTTCATGATACACCCAATCAGAGGGAATACCCTCTGGGTGTTCAGCATGCTGCAATAAGGAATGTCTGCTTTCTAATGCTTCAAAATTGTGTTAGAAAGTTTCTTCCTTAGCCAATTTCAGTATCAGGTTATTAAGTCGGCTGCATCCAGACATCTCTGTTTGATCTCTAGGCAATATTCCACTTTCTGCATTTCCCTGAGGATTATTCTTTTGGTTTTGTTCCACCTTCAAATTCCCTGAACCTGTGCAGGGAGTTTTGGTGGTCACTCCTGTCATCTACCAATGAGCAGGCTTCTGACCCCAATGACTTAGATGTCCTCTAACCTCTGAAACAAAATTCACATTCCCACACAGTTGGGTTTGTGCCTGCCAAGAAATGCTGTTCCTTCCATCCTGGGCTGAGGGGGCAGGAGTGACACCTGCTGTTTTACAGTGTCACTGCGCTGGTGCATGAAGTTGTGTGTGAGGAGTACCTGGTTTGCTGACTGGGAAGCATGTTTTACACACAAAATGTCCCTGCCTCCCTCAGGAGTTGCAGAAGAGCCTTTCTAGGCAAATCCTACCTTGACTTTGCTCCTGAGGGGTTGAATCAATTGCCTGCCAGCCACTAAACCCATTTGGTATGTCTGTTCTCTTCATCCAGGCATCATTCCACACGTGGAAGTTCCTGTGTGCGTTTGGGTTGGAAAGAAAAGGTGTGAGTTGTTACAGCCTGAAGAGTCATGGTCTCCTCCCTTAATCCTTTAGTAAGGACAAATTTAATGGGTACTTGTAGGTAACCCTGTGAAACCCCTGGCTTTCTCTCTCTCTCTCCTGGGCAACAAACCCCAAGCAGTAGGGAAATTCTCAAAGGAATTGCTGGGGCTGGGAAATGGGGCACTGCAAGGCAGCACAGGGCCTTTCGGGCATTGTTAGCCCCACTTGGCAGTACCAGACAGAGTCGAAGGACAACGAGTTCAGCTTTTCTCCTTTGTCGTTCAGGTAAACATCAACCCTCAGGTTCTCCTCCGTGTCGTGGGCCGCGTCAAAGGTGCTCACACAGCGGCATGGCACCCCCAGGCAACGCATGACTGCAGCACAGACAGACAAACACAGGGTCACAAAATCCCTCAGCCTGGCGGGCATCCTCTCCCCTGACCCCTCTGCCCACCCAGGCTCCTCTAGAGCAGGTGCTCAGGACTGTGTCCAGATGGCTTTTGAACATCTCCAAGGATGTAGATTCCATAACCTCTCTGTGCCAGTGCTTGGTCATTCTCACAGTGAAAAAAGCTGTTTTCTCAGGTTCAGACAGCAGAACCTCCCATGTTTCAGGCTGTGCCTATCACCTCTGCTCTTGTTGTTGGGTGCCAATGAGAAGAGCCTGTCTGCACCCCACTCCTTCCTGTCAGGTATTTACACACAAGGATCAGACCCCCAAAGCCTTCTCTTCTGGCTGAGCAGTGCTGGATCCCTCAGCCTCTCCTTACAGACAGACCCTGGCCCCTCTGTTGCTCAGAGGCACAGTAATTTGGCTTACGAGCACAGTAATTGGGGTGTCAGAGAAGGGAGGCAGGTCACTGTTCACTGCTCACCTGTGTTGAGGACTCCTGCGAAGACCCAGCACTGTCCATAACGCACCGGCTTCTTGGTTTTGTAGTACTTCTGCAAAATCATCACACTCCCAATCCAATCCATAGGGGATGTTCCACTGACGTAGTTCCCTGACCAGTTCCCCAGCAGGACTCCGCTGTCATCATTGGCATTAACCTGTGGCCACACACACACAGAGAAAAATTAAGGGATGAGGCTGAATGAGGCTTAAACCCCAGGGTCTGTGCCTGCCCTGTGGCTTCCCTGGTACCCCACAGCCATGTGGAACCCATCAAGGCTGCTGGTCCTGGATGGGGGCTCCCCTGGTTAGAAATTCCACCTGGATATCTAGAGAGAGGTGTAAATTCTGCTCAGGGCAGTAAAAATTAACTCTGCATCCTGTGTCTTAAGCCACAGGCCTCCAAAAGGGTCCCAGCACAGAGAGTAGCTACCCACCCAAAACACAACCCTTTTCTTGGCCCCACCAACACAGCTGATGAGGCAGGACAACCACTGGGGCAGCTGCAAACTTTGGAGATGGGAACGTGCTATATTTTGGGTTGCCTCTTCCCTCCACCCCAAAATGCCTCTGTCTTTTTGCTTGCAGTTTCCCAAAAGAATCCCATTCAGATGCCTCCTGAAATGGTGTTCATGGTCCCAGGGAAAGAAGAGCAAGTAAGGACAAGGGAAGATATGAAGAGGCAAAGCACTTCACTGAGAGAGGCTTACCAAAGCAGACATGGCTCTGGACACATGTGCAGGATCCCTTCTCTGAGCCAGGCTGAGCTTGCTTTTGTCCAGCAGATACATGCAGGCATCCAAGATAAATTCCTCAAACTGTTTTGGGGAGAAAACAGAGATATTTTTATATGCTGCTCTAAAACAGAATTTGCTTGTTATATTGAATTTCCAAGGCTGTGGGTCTTCCCAAAGCTGTTCTCTCCAAACAAGGGCTAAAATGAAACCCAGCCTTGTAAGACAAAAGGCTGTCTCGAGTGTCATACAAAAACAGTTGGAACCTGATCCAGCAATCTTTACTCCTGTGCACAAAAATCACCAACGTCATCTCCCTGCAACTCTGCAAATTACTCACAAGAGTAATGAAAATTTAAGATCTCTACTGATATTTAGTCTATTGACATAGGCACAAAATGAACCTTGGAAAAAAGAAAGGTACATAAATGCTAATTATTACAACAAAGATTCCTAATTAGCAATTGCTGATAAAGCTCCCTGAGGTCCAGTTCAGAAAGATGTCAAACATAGGATCCAATGAAGCTTGTCAGAATATCAATATCAATTCTCATTGCTTAACAGCAGGATAAATATTAGGATAGGAACAGCCCTACAGATTATGCCCTTTGGCCCCTTTAGTGTAAAGGCATCAGTGTGAGTACCTTTGGGCTATGTATGTCCTGCAGACACATACTCTGCAGATAGCCTGCAAAAATTGTAGACTTATAAAACAAAACAAAACAAAACAGAAAAAACCCAGATTTGAATGGTTTTTGCTGGGGATTTCTGTCTGGATAGGGTGGGATATACCATGCTTGGTGCCTGTGTGCTTTGTACAGGGTGAAAATAAATCTGCTCTGGCATCTACCTCTTATCTCTAGCCCAAACCAATTTGACATTCCACTCCTCTGGAGTTATCTCAGAGGCAGCGCGCAGGAACACCTTTCCTGAGAGAGTGGCTGATTGTGTCCTGCCCACAGCTGTCAGTGAAGGCATCACTTGAAAGGTGATAACCTCTGCCAGTAATTTTACCCTCTTTATTCCCAACTACGATACAACAGGTAAATCAGACTTTTTTTTCCCCATCAGCCCTCTCCATGTCTCATTAGCTGATGAACAGCACCTACAGTTGCATGAGAGCAGGAATTCCCTTATGGGAATTTTTTCAATCAGAAATATCCTGTCCCCAGTTTCCACATCCTTTACCAGGGGGTCACATCATCTGACTATAAATGTGCCGCTAAATCCCATTCTCCAGCTGTGGGTGGGGAACACACGTAGGCACACAGGCTACTCTAAGCAGGTGAGCCCTCCCAGTGAAGCTGGCAGGGTCATTCCAGCACTTTGAGCTACTCATGGGCTCCATGCTGAAGGGATGAAGGAGGGTAATAGGGCTGACAAGACAGCTGTGTTTTACCTGCCCAAAATTCCAGGGCCTGTCGTAGATGCTGTATGCAGACCCAACATAGATGGTGCCAGTGTCGTTGAGCACATATTCCTCCTTCTCTGCATCATTGGCCATGTAGACAACATCATCTGCAGAAAAAAATCCCTCAGATGTCAAGTGGTTTGCACACCCTGTATGAAATCTTCCATGAAAAGCTAAACTGGGGTAACCAAGGATCTGCAACATTCACACAAACAGATGACCATGCAGCATTCCCATTTTTTTGCTCCTATCATGAAAGAATTTCTAATAAGACTAATCTTTAATTTCCCTTTGTAGGTCCATTGCTATGTGACCACTCTTCTATTATTGCCAAAATCTTATTTCTGAACACTGTGGAGTACTAGGTATACAACAGAGAGAACTGGGGAACTGATGCCCACCAACCACACAATTTTTTATTCCGGTTATATTCTCTGGATCTTAAGCCAACCCAGTTCTCTCAGTTAATCTTTGGCTGGCTCAGGGAAACAGAGAGGGATGATACAGAGGTGCAAACAGATGTGACAGATAGATGTCCCTCTATGTCCTGGCACTGGAGAATATCCAACGAGGAGCTGGCTTGTTGCTATTGCCCAGCTTCCCACTGTCTCCACGAGGATGCTGCTTACAGTGTTTTATGGGGAAAAAGCAATGTATGTAAGAAAGGAGAATAGGGAAAATATGAGGCAAAAATCCATCTGGGACAATCCCTGGTAGGAGTAATTATCACTCCCAGTTGCAGGACCACTCACCTTCACACCAAGGATTGAACAAAAGGTAGATGACACCATTTTCAGGCTTGTAAATGTTACTGCCAGTCTTCACATGCAGGTTGTATTTTCCCACAGGGGCATTGGGCGAGCTGGTGACAGACAGCAGGCACTGAGGAGACAACAAGGAGAGACAGCATGAGGGACACCCCACCATGGCCACATGCATGGCACAAACATGGTGCCACAGAACTGGCACGAGTGGCAAAGCTGGGGGCCATGCAGATCCCTGTGGGGAAAGAGGGGAAGGCAATGGGATAAGGCAAAGCCTGCCTGTGCGTGGGGGGAGCAATGAAATAAGCAGGACAAGGCTGCTGCCCATCTAAAATCAGAGAACCAAGGGAAGCAGGACAGGGACATGAGGATGCTTTGCTCTGTAGCTTCTAATGGCCTTGGTACTGGGCATTGGGCCCCTTGCCCACAAGCTTTACCTCTTTGCCTTTCCTCTCAACCATGGAGATTTTCCACCCATTGAAATCCTCCCGCTCCGGTTTCAGCGACAGCAGGCTCCCATTGTTTTTCATTGGATTTTCACCTGGAAACATACCCAAGACAATATGTGTGAGGGTTGCACAGGTCTGCAATGCCTGTGCAGTGCCAAGAAGAGGCAGCTGGATGCTCCTGGGGCTCTCTGGCTTTGCCTGGTGGGCGCAGAGGGACTCCTGCTTACCGATGCCAAAGCGCAGAGTCAGCTTGTCGGCAGCCCTGAGCTCCCTGCTGAGGCTGACCTGCACCTGGAAGGGCTGCCCGCGCCTCACCACCAGGCTCTGGATGTTGTACCCATCCGTGTGGTGCTGCCGTGTGTTCTGGCTCTTCAGAAAGTCAACCCCAGTGACCTTCAGACTGCTCTCTGGAAAAACATCAGGAGACAAGGAGAAAGGAGAAAGAAGAGATGGTGATTTTCTCAGTAAAGACAGTTTTCTTCTTCTTAATGCGGCCCTGTGAGTCATCAAAATATCTAGAGTAACAAGAGATCTAGCAAAATACAATATAAAATAAAATTTTAAAAGACACAATATTGAAAATGACTGCCTCCTCTCCTGCAGCTCTGGATGGGATCAGGGCCAGGAAAAGCCTCAGCATCTCTGTGCCCAGTGGTTTGTGGTTCAGGGCTGTGGCATAGGAGTGGAACTTCGAGAGGCACAACCCAGTGATACACCTGAGCAAAAAGAAAGCCCTCAGCTTTGAATGATGATGGAGATTTGGGGGTCACTGCATCAGGCTTTGGCAGCCTGCCCAGTTGTGACAAGAAAAGCCAGAGCATGCTGGAATGTGGCTGAGCTGTATTTCTTCGGGAGCGTTTATGTCTTGTACCTGCTCATTAAATATCCTCAAAGGATGAATTCTGTGTGAACAGCAGGGAGTAACAATACCTCATAAGCACTCTTCTCATGAGTGATTCAGATGAAGATGTGGGAGAGGCAAATACGGGTTACGGTAACCTTTGATATTAGCAAGTCAAAAGCATAATGGTTGAAGAGATTAATTCACCAAATGTCTTGACAGATTTGCATGGTACCTGGCAACCATGTTATTATCAACAAGAACCATCCCTAACACAGAAGAGGCTGGAATCTGCTGGTAGCTGGTGTGGCATGGGAGATGCCACATGCAGGGCTAGTGTCAGGGCAGGCTGAAATCAGCAGCACGCTTCCTACTGCAACCTGTGCTGCGCAGCGACTGCAGCCCTGAGTAAACAGAACTGACCACCTCTGGATCCCCACCCTATCTCTGTGTATTTCTTCTTCGTAAATATATAAACCATATTTATCTTCATTACATACCAGATATAACTGGCACAACAAATAGACTTAAAATTGACCAGCATCTTTTGTTAACCAGCTTAATATTTGAGTGCTTTTTTGTTTGCTTGCTGCATGCCAGTAGCCAGCCTTGAGCTGACATTTTGCGCAATGGGGTGTGTGTGCATTTATATCAAAAAATTTCAGCTGGAGCTAGCTGCTTAACCCTCTTGAGGACAAAGAGGAAGTGCATCTTCCTCAGCATTAAGAAATCTCCAAACACTAAAGTTGCTCAACCTTGTTCTTTATGGAAAACCCTGGCGCTGGGCTGAGAAGATCCCAAAAATTCTTGGCCCTGGGAGAGGGATGCAAAGGGATATGAGAGTTGAACACATAGGATAGCTGTGGGAAAGGGCCCAAGGAAATCCATTCATCCAGCATTTCTTAACTTAGGGACTGCATATCCATCCCATTTCTGGACATCACCAGTGCTGTTGAGGATGCAGGGAAGATTCACTGACAACAGCTGCCCTAGAGCATGGCCTGACTGTGCCGAGCACTGTGCCAAAGACCTGTCTCCACTCAGCACTGCCCGTCAGTTGTGCTGCATTTATTCCTGTGCAAACACACCTGCGATACCCTGTGACCTGCCTGGCACGGCGTCCTGTGCCAAGGAATGCCTCAGAGTGAGCCAGTGGCGCACCCATCACCACATCCCAGGGGGCTTGGCCGCAGCTTGCCTTCCCTGGGCAGCTCTCACCTGCTGCTTTTGTCTTCCTGCCCTGCTTCCTGCCCATGGAGCTGGGCCCCCACACACCCTGAGTCTGGCTGCCTGCAGGCACCTTGGTGTGCCAACACGGAAATTCACGATTTACAGAAGAGCTGAGTATACCTAGAACACGGAGGACAGAGGCTCAGGCTGTGAGAGGCAGTTCTGTTTGTGCTCACTCCTGGGCCGGGCCAGAAGCAAGCCCAAACCTCAAATCCTGTCAGATTTCTTTTCTTTTTTAATAGAAAAAAAAAATCAAGGCAGTATTTTGTCACCTACTTCCATGATTTATCCTTTATAGAACTCCTTTCTACACTAACCCACAAGCCCCATTGCATCACTGCCTGCCTGGAGAGATGTTCAGAGCTTCAAGAGAACAGTGATCAAAGATGGACATATGAGACCTTATCACTGGTAAGTATGTGGGGCCTTCTTTCCCTTATGATGAGGAGGTGATGGGGTTTATAACCCTATCAATATGGAGCAGGGTATTTATAGTATGTCTGGCTTCAGTGGGAACAAGGGCTGCTCAGAAGGACAGAAGAGAATGGGAATGAGAACTGTAGTTTTTCAAGACAGAGCATAATTTGTATACCTGCACTTCCTACTGATTTTTGCCCAGCCTCCAGGCAAACACTCAGGCACATCCCAGAGATGTGAGATCACATCCCAAAGATGCTGCAGTCCAGGACTTGGAAAATTTCAACTCATCCGCACTCAAGAGTACAGAGGTTTAAAACTGAAGGACTCAGAGCGGTGTTAAAACACCCCTCCCCTCCTGAAAGCCATGGAGACCTGCTCCCAGCTCTGCTGTGGGCACCACCCAGCCCACATGTGCATCTGCTCAGCTACATCCCAAACCCCAGGGGTTCTGGGCATTCTGAGGCTGGGCTGGGCTGGCCAGTGGTGCTGGTTCAGCAGCTGCTTCAGGAGTGACCCAGGCACCTTTCTCGGTAGGTGCAGGATCTCCTGACAACAGGGTAGGCAGGACAGCCATGGGACAGAGCTCAAGCCCAAAGAAATCCTCCTTTCGGTTATTTTGAAACTTCAGATGCTATCAGCCATCACTAAGGAGCAATAATCTACATGATAAAGTAGCCTGAAAGAAAGAAATTATTTTAACATTGATGTGGAACAAGTTTAAAAGAGCTGCATTTCTTTCCCATTGTCACTGACAGAACCAGATGTCTACAGGTTGAAGAACAATGATGAAAAATGAGCTGTGTCTTGCAGTTAGTTTACCAATCTGTCAAAAACAGAATTTGCACAGCCAGAGCAAACTAATCCCCTGTGAGCATCAAAACTTCTTTCCTCAAGGTGTCACCCATGGCAATCAGAGAGCTGAGAACCTCTGGAGCTGCAATCCTCCCTGCAGGAGACTTGCCAAACTTCACACCTAACATATGTCAAGCATTAAAAACTCACCAGTGTTGCTGAACATGGTTCTTGTCAGAGTTTCTACCCGAGATGCTTGCAGTGCCAGCAGCTTCCAAACTCCTGAGCAGTCTCTGCCACTTGCCTCTGAGTGTGGAGAAAGAAGACAGACTGCCCTTTTTATCTGTGTCTTGCTCTGAGGTGTCAGCAGGTCCACTGCCAAGGGGTGGTGTTTCGAGAAAGGAAGTTCCTGTGGAAAAAAAAAAAACTACAACTCCCTCTGCACATAGTCAGACCCTGAAAAACAGCGAAACTTAAATCCCGACTCACATGGAAGGTGAATTTGCATAATCAGATGACAAGTGGACAGACCCTTCACTGACAAACAGTAAAATCATGGGCTAGGTGAGTAACAAGAATTCACCTATGCCCTAATATCCAGGTCACCAGGACTGCAACTCCAGGGCTAACTTTACAAGGAAGCACACAAACATTTAATCCTTAGGAGAACAGAATTCCCCATTAGGACCAGTCTAACATGCTTATAAGTTAATGAGGTTTCTGTCATCACATTTGGGACAGAAATACTTGGAGCCGTGGGCTAAAATCCAGCATTTACACATGTGGGTTGAAAAGCTGAAGGATCCTAGCACTGGCCCCCTCCTCACAGGATGAGGTAGACTTCAAGGGACACAGCCCAGTGGGAGCACTGAGTGGGAAAGAGGAGAATCAGACTATGTCCAGGAGGAGAAAGAAATGTGATGGAACAGGAGCTGTTTTCTGGCTGCTCTCTGCTTGCAGCTCTGCCAAAGGTCTCTGCCAGGACATGGTTGAACCCCACATGCCTCACTGCCACCCTGGTCCTCAGGGCAACCAGAGATGGAGAGATGAGCCTACAGCACAGAGAGGAGAGCTGGTGGTATACAGGCCACCAGTGACACGGGCACAGTGTCCAGAAAGAGATACAAATGTCCCCAGGCACCCAGAAACTTAGAGATGGCTCAGATGTGGGAGCAGCCTCAGCGTCCTGATGCCTCCCTCAATGGGAGCAGCCCAAGGTTCAGTAAGGTAGAATTCTGTTTTCAAGGCTGCCCCGTCTAAATGTGGGTTCTTCCTAAAGAAGATCTCCCTGTGGAAGCCTTCAAAGGCACCGACTTTTCTCCACTGGTTTGGGTAAGCAGGTATTTCCTTTTGGGAGGACAGTTTCCCTTGGTGCAAATGTGGAGCTGAGTTAGCAGATACCACCCTCCGAGCATGTCACTGCTTGCTGGCAGGTGTGTGTTGGGTGTCCTTGCTTGAGAGCATGACTAGGGCACCACAGGGCACCGAGGGTTCAGCACACATCCCTAATCTCACTGGACATCTGAAGATGAACAAGAACATTGGAACCACCAATGTTCTCAGCAGACGGAGCATCACTCAGCATTCAGCCCCAGACAATGCGCTGGCAATTGCGTATTTCACTATTGACAAAAACGCTGCAGCCCTGATTTACCTTTCCGTGCCCCTTTTATTCTGCATTTCCTTCCTCCTAGGGGGTGAAAGACATTTTTGTTTAGGAGCAGTATGGGATGAAGTGAAGTACACACGGAATGTCAGTACAACAACATAACCAGTAATGCGTGTAATCTGAACATTTATGATGTATCTTACTGGTTTTCACTTAACTGCAGCAAGAGTAATCCACATCAGCTGAAGTCACTGACAGTAGTTTCCTAATCCAGTCTCAACCTGTTTTATACATCATTCTATGCTTGGTTGGAGGCATCTTAAATTGTGTTGACACAATAGTCCTACAGCAAAATTACAGATTTTTGCAAACAGGAACAGATTTATGTTGGTAACACTTTGCTTCTGAAAAAAATGTTCTATATTTGTGCTGGAGGGTGAGCAAGGGAAGCAGGGCATGTATTCACCAGGACAGTCATACTTCCAGTCCTGTAGAGTTTTGCAAAACTTTGATTTCAACAGTGTGCTTGTCCTGATCCTCACTTTAAACCTCAGAGTTCAAGGAAAGATTGTAAAAATTACATGGATGTGGGTTCTGCCCTGCCACCTTTGAACTTACTCCATCTTGGAAGGTGGCTGACCTTTTTTGGGGGGGGAGGTTTGGCACTGGGGCATGGTTTCAGTTCTCCTTTTGCTTTGTGCAGCTGCTGCTCTAGCCTGTTCCCATTATCTTTCTCTACACACTGGTAGTATCTCAATTCAACAAAACTAAACTTGGCGCATGGTACCACACTCCCAACACAACCTCCCGCCCCTGGCTCGTACCAGCCTGCCCTGCCAGGAAAGGCCATTGAACTCTAATACTCTCCAGGAGTTGTTGGCAAGGTCTGAGAAGAGGAATTTCAGCTTAAACTACAGGAATGTTTTTAAAAGATGTGGTTTCAAGTTTTTTCATGTTGTCAGCAGGTGATCTCTATCTTTTTACAGGTAAACCTCCTGTCTTTGCTGATCAGAGTGGCTGGCTATGGTTCAGCTCCATGGCTTTTTTCTTCTTGGTGAAGCAATGAAAAAGCCCATTTTAATTTCATTTTTTTACCCCCAAACAGTTATAACAGTTAATCACTTCAATCTTTCTCATAAAACTATACTCTTTTAATTAACAGTAGGAGAAGATTTTTTCCCCCACAGGCAATCTCCCTATTCCCAATAATTTCAGCAACTTACTTCCCAGCTTGCAAAATAAGACAACAGAGGCGGTGAGCCTTATCTACATCTGTCTGTTGCAAGGTCACCTTATTAGCTGGCACAAGAAGGTAATAAAATGCAAACAAATAAAATAAAATTCCCCAGTGGCTGCTCCCCTATTTGCAAGCTTGCCTTTTGTCTCAGGTTTTGTTTATTTTGTGTATCAAAAATGACAAAACAAGTCAAACTTCCAGAGCATGACCACAGGTATTGATGCCAAATACGAAAGACAAATCCTTAGCTTAACATTTTCATTCATTTGCAACCCCATGAGAAGCTGCCCTTTATAACAGCAATTTACCGAGCTACATTTTTTATAAACACCTGAGGCTTTAAGTTGATTTTGTTTTGTCGGGTTTTTTTCCTATGTCTAGTCAGAGTAACACTCAAAATAAATAAGAGATCAAATGGTTTCCTTTTCGGTGCTCTGGAAGGGTGAACTCATCCTGTCAGCCTTCCCACGGGGTTGCTCTGAGGTGTCAGAGGGTGAGCAGTGCATGTGGCATGGAACACATCAGGACCTGTCTGGATCCTGATGGCACCACGGTGAGGAGATGTCCTCCACTGACCACAGCAGGACTGCTCCCACGTGCACCACCTAGTAGGTGTTGAGTCCTGCCTGAATCACAGCCTAGGGAGTGATAAGTAGTGAGAAATCTTGGGGGTGTCCAAGACAAAAAAAGCACAGAAGAACAGCTGAGGATCTGGTCCATCTCATTTGAGCTGGATTTGAGGTGCTACGTAGGTCCTGCTCTCACAATTTCATTAAGATGTACCTCAGTCTTTAGGAATGTCCTAGTATTGAGACACATCACATCCACACAATGATCTTGGTGTGCCAGTGCTGCTGTTACTCTGAAAGAAGCATTGATTTGATCACTTCTCACTCACATACTTCGACCATGGACCATGACAGTGGTCTGTGCCCAAAGGGCATCCCGTGTATCCAGCAGGCAGATTCACTTCTAATCCAACATGAGCCAGCTTGTGGTAGGCATTCGGACGTCAGGGGTTGATGAAAGATGGCCAAGCCCAGATCTTAACTGATTCCAAGTCATCTGGCCCCAGGTACCTGGTAATGAGTTTCTCACAGGCAAATACCAGAGAAGTGATTGATGCCAGTATAATTATTATGGAAATTCCACTGTTTCACAGCATCGTGAAGTCATAGACAATCCTGAGTTGTAAGGGACACACAAGAGTCATGGAAGCCCAACTCCTTCCTTCCAACTAAACACTGAAAGAGGATTTTTGGACCTAAATTAGGGATATAGGTGACTGACTTTGGACATTTACCTGCAGAAGGAATGAAAACTGTTATCACCCTGTGCCCAACCCAGCACCACCCAAGGGTTCTGCTCCTGAAGAAGGCAAAGACAGAGATCAAACAGCGACCATTCCTCCACATATATCAAACATAGACTTACAGCTACTCAGGCAAAACACTCTCCTGCCCTGAAAGAGATGTTCTGTGGGCCCAAAAACTGAGGTTTTAGACCACTGACAAAAGAGAGAGCTGCTTTAAGAGCAAGCCAAAATTCTATGATGTTAAAATATTTTTTAAGATCCCTTTCCTGGCAAAGGTGCAAAAGGCAAAATTGCAATATCAGTCTAGATATATGGAGCAACAACGTGTGAAGGCTGAACCTGGAATTTCAGTACTATGACTTCTTGACGCTCAGTTCTAGTACAACTGTTGCACTGGAAACACTGAAATATGCATGCTCCAGTGCCAAGATATTATGTATTAGTCTAAGACAACTCAACATGAGGTACTTCTGCTTCTCGGCAAAATACTCTAGAATTTGTCATGTTTTAAAAATATTTGCCCACTTTTTGAACCTGATGAGCCAGCTAGCCTCTGCTGCTTCCTGCAGGCAGGAGTTCCTCATCCAAATGACACACTGCAAGAAGAGGAAGCTCCTTTGGCTTTGACGCTTGCTGGCTTCCCTTGTGGCCCCCATCCTCGTGGCAGAGGAGACAATTGACAGCTCACCTTCTCCATTATTCTAGCTTACTTTCTCCATGCAACTTAGGATCTTCTCAGCCCCTATTACAAAGCACCATGGTCTCTTTTGCAGTCTGAATGGCCCTAAGCTGCTAACTCCCTCCTCACACCTTCATCCCATCCAGAAACCTGAAATGGGGAGAAGGACCCCCCTCACCATGCCATCCCATAACCTACAGTGTGTGTTTGAAAAGGGTCCAACAAGTGGGTGGGTGTAGTTATTCCAGGGCTGTATCCACCCTACTGCTACTGACCCATGAACTTGCTTGCATGTATGACCACACTGACTGATTGCAGTGTGAACACATACCCACAGCCTACACCTAAAGCAAACAATATGAAAAGGTACGAGGAAAAATAAAGCAAAAGAGGGCTGCAAAAAATAAATGGTAAGGGCAAGGAAATCAACAGGCAAATATTGAATCAGGGATAAAATAGTTTATCCATGTATTAAAAACAGCTCCAGTGAACAAGGAAAATACTGAAAGAATACCTTCCCACCTACAGGATATGTGTTAGGTTGTAGATGTCTAAGTGAGAAAACAGAAACTTGCATGCCAGTGTCTTCGAGTAACATTTCTTTCTGCAGGGGAGGTGTAACAGCTTCTCCCACCTGTCTGTGTGGGTGTGTGTCTAGATACATCAAGATGTACATGGTCTGCAGACTACAGGTCACACTGAGCCATGCTGCATTCCCGCCAGCCAGCGTTGCAACTGAAATTGTCACGTGGTTGGAAGGGAGAAACTTCCTAGACCAAAGTTTGCAGGGAGGAGATGATCCTGCACAGTGCTGCACCAGAGCAGACCAAAACCACAGCAGGTACAAAGGTTTTGTCCCATCCCTGAATGCATCCATCAAGTGGCAGTCTCCAGGTATGGCAGGACTGACTGAGCCAAGGGATCTGTGGCTATTTGCTCTGAAAAGCAATCAAGCCACAGTATTCCCATCGACCCCTTGTCACAGCATCCAGGCTATTGTCCTTCACAGCAGCTCATGATGCTCCACTCCATGACTACCAGGGTTTTCTAGGAAGCATTTTCATGCAACACTGGTTCCTAGCAGAATCATGCTTGTGATTGCCTGACACTGGAGTGTCCTGAAGGGAAGAAGTCACTTAATTTACCTCCTATCTGGATGAGGAAACAGTCAACTGGCGTCGGAAAATATATTTGTAATGCCTCATCTTTCCCTGGGGCACTGCTCATTTCTCCCTAAGTGTTTCCTTAATTTACTGAAAGCAATTAGGGTCAAAGCCCTGGCTGCTGTTCAGACATTGCACACTGCAGGTCCCAGTGCCAAGCAGAGCTGTCCAACTCTCACCTCTCGCTGCAAAACCAGAGATGCTCTGCTTGTGCCAAGGAAGGCCCCGAGCTGCTCACACGGCCGAGCCCCAGCCCCGACTCCCACAGGCAGCTGCAACTCTCACAGGCTCACAGTGACCTCTGAGGAAAACGAGACTGAGCAACAGGTTCAAAATGTACAAAAAGTGGTGGCACCATCTACAGCACCCCACCTACTACCACTCCTTGCAGCCCTTCCCTCTCACTTATTTCCATTGTCATGGATTTATCCCCTCAGGGTGCAGTGGAGCCTCTGTGTTCTGCAAAACCTGTGCAGGGGCTAAGCAGGGTGTGCATCATCTCCCCCCAGCAAAATGGGAGTGGGAGGCCCCACCCAGGAGTTCCTCAGGCTTTAACCCAGCAATCCCTCAGGACTTCAAGGGCATGAAGGGAGCTGCTTAGGAAATCTTGGCAATTAGTACAGCCACTCAAAGACACCCTTCCTTAAACCTCAAAGGAAAATTGAAACAACGAATAATGTTATTAAGCAGTCAGAAACCGAAAAACTTGGTTGGAGAGTGAATAGCATGGCTGGCTGTTTGGCTGCTCCAAGGGCAAACAGTCCCCTGTGTGTGCCAAGCGCTGTTGCTGGCCATGGGTCACTGTGGTGCTGCACACAGCCAGGGGATGGAGCAACACGAGGTCCAGGCTTCCCAGTCATCCCTCCGGGCACCCCACGCTGGGGAGCTGCAGCTGGTCAGCCCTGCCCAGCCCTGGGAGCCATGGCTAACACTGCAAGAGTACAAGCCTCTGGCATGCATGGTGCCTCAAGGGGGAGCCTCCTTTCTGTGGCACAGCAGGATTTAATGGGAACTACTAAACATGGAGGCAGAAGGTCAAACCAGTTTCCAGTTATAGATGATGGCATTCATGAAATTGGCCCCTAGGTCACAGGAAATCCATCTGTCTGCCCAGACGGGATGGTCACCAACACTAGATTGAGTCACTTGAGGTTTTGTCTAGCTGAGTCTTGAGAACCTCCATGGGCAGAGACCCAGCTGCCTGTATAGGCAACTAACCTCCTAGTGACATTTTTTCCCCTGATGGCCAGCTTGAAAGTCCTAAGAGACAACCTGTGTCTGTTACCTTGTTTGGTAGTGGCCATTTCTGTGCTGCCTCTGGAACTCCTTTCCAAGGCTAATTGGGTCAGCCCAAGCCTTCCTTGTCTCCAACCAGTCCACATCCCTCTCTCCTCCTAGGCCGATGCCATCTTGGAATCCTTGAGCCAGATCAGTTTCCTACACCTCTCATGAATTTGGGGGTCCAGCACTGGATAAAACACTCCAGGTAGAACCATTGACTATGTTAGGACTCTGAAAGCCCCACTGGGACTGGCTGCCCCTGCCCAACCCACAGGGCTTCCCCCTACTCTCTGCCCATGGCCCAGGACCCCATCTCAGATTTTACAAGCAAGTTGCTGACCTTTTTTTTGGTGTTAAATACGTGGAAAGAGACTTGCCTTAGAAAGGGCGCTGAAACCCACAGCCCAAAAGCCATCTGCCTAAAGCTAGAAGGTGTTATTTTACAGTCTAAAGTACTTTGTTCTGTCCTCAGGAAGGAACATTCTCAGGAATGTTGTCTTCTTCAATTCTTTCCATTAGAAAGTCATGTGGTACAACACTCCACACACTTGATTTTTAGGGGCAAAGCCCTGGTTCTCCTGTGAAGGCTTTTACCCCTCACCTGAGCTCACCCCAGATTTTTCTCCAAGACCAAGTGAGCTGCAGGCACCACACCACTTGCTGTAGATAAGTGCCCATATTGTGCAATTTCCCTCTGCACCTCTCAGATCCCCAAAATGAAGGTTTGCTGCTGCTCTTCTGCAGAAGAGCACCCTGAACACATCAGGATTAGTACCCATTTATTCCTAATTTCATGGGGTTTTTTTTGTGCCAGACAAGGTCAGAACCACTCTTCTGGCATGTTGTGTCACAGAACTTCCTTCTTCAAAAACACCCCACTGCTTGCAAGATCGTGTAATTATGTGTGCATGTGGGACACTCTTGCAATGTGATCATTTAAGGTCTCTGAAGGGTCAGCAGAGGGCATTGAGTCAAATTCCTTGAAAATTTTGAATATACCAAACTTGGCAGAACAAGCTACCAAACTTATTTATCGCATCTACTTCAAATAATTATCACCTAGGCAAACATACCATCCTTCAAGGGATTTCAATATATGTTGTGACTGAGATGCTGTACAAACTTTCAGTGACTCCTTGTCAATGACAACAGGGACATTTAAAAGTTTTTATGTATCTTTCCTTATCTAATCAGTCAAATTATGGTTTATGGTTCAACTGAAACTGTAATTTCATTTGGCTTTGTTCCTTGTAAAGGTATATGAGACACTGTTTACCTTAGAATACAATACTCCTCGATCCTGTTTATACAACATTTTTTGCTTGTTTATACAACATTTTTCTGTTTCTGCTTCCCACCATTAATTCAAATATTCTTCTTTGAATCTTCCTGAGTGTCATTGTGAGCCTTCCTGTTAACCATGCACCTGCTTCTTCTACTCTTTAAAAGTATGACATGGTATGGCCATGCCTGATGATGAATAAGATGCTGAAAAACAAAGTGTTGTGTTTCAGAACGAGAGGCAGGTGCAGGAAAGACTCATCACAACCAGCACTTGGGAGGTGAGAGAATCATGGAGTGGTTTGTGTTGAAAGGGACCTTAAAGATCATGTAGCTCTAAACACCCTATCAGGACCAGGGACACCTTCCACTAGACCAGGCTGCTCAGAGCTCCATCCAACCTGGCCTTGAATAGTGCCAGGGATGGGGCATGCACAGCTTCTCTGGGCAACCTCTTCCAGTAGGATTTTTTTTCCTTTTATCTAAGTTAAATCCCCTCTTTCAATTTGTCTCCATTACTCCCTGTCCTATCACTGCAGTTCCTGATGAAGAGTCCCTCTCTGGTTTCCCTGTAGGCCTCCTTCAGATACTGGAAGGTTGCTATGAGGTCTCTCCACAACCTTATCTTCTCCAGGCTGAACAGCCCCAACTTTCTCAGTCTGTCTTTCTAGGGCAGGTGCTCCAGTCTCCTTATGAATTTTGTGGCCTCCTGGACTTGCTCCAACAGTTGGATGTTCCTCCTACATCAGGGGCACCAGAGTTGGATGCAGCACCACAGGTGGGGTCTCAGAGAGCAGAGCAGAGGGACAGAATCACCTCCCTCCACCTGCTGGCCACACTCCTTTAGATGCAGCCCAGGATTTGTTTGGCTTTCTGGGCTGTGAGCCCACACTGCTGGCTCATGTTGAGTTTCTGGTCAGCCACCACCCAAAAGTCCTTTGCCACAAGTCTGCTGTCAGTCATGTCTCTGCCCAGCTTGTAGGTGTGCCTGGGATCAAATCCATGTCTCCAATTTAGAGACAAGGATGTTGTGCAGGACAGTGTCCAATGCTTTGCACAAGCCCAGACAGACAACATCCATGGCTTTGTCCCTACCCACCACTGCTGTAGATACAGCACTGTGTTTCTGTAAGATTTTGCTGGAATTTGGCTGGAAATATGTGCCCAAGACTCTTCTCTAATAATACCTCACCTCAACTGAGCAAAAACTTCATGCATGCACACTGCTGTAGTTCCCACATAAAGGTAACCCATCTTCTGCCCTGGTTAACCAAAGTCTTGGAGTTGGCCATGATCTTCTCAGCCACCTTATAAGGTCCACCACATCTGAACCACTGACTTGCCAAACACAATTATTCTCACATTGCTTTATTGTCTGTGTGTGTGTGTTTGAGATCTAAAATATTTAAAAATAAAAAAAATCAGACACTGAGCTTTGGACACAGTTTTATATTGGAAATCCCCGTTTTTTTTAATTACCTTCAGCCACATTTTGGATGATCCCATATGAATGGTTTACCAGAAGTACACTGCTTTGCCACACAGTGATTACAGTTTTTCTTGTAGCCGTGGCTCCACTGGCAGACATGGCCAAACTCTTGTGTACACAAGAGGCGTGGGATTCTGCCATAAAATGAACCCTGCTTGGCTGTCTTTCCTTACCATGGGAATTGGTGAAAAACTTCCTTCTGTTTCCACCTTCAAGTATTTATGAGAGAATTTACAGCCCTGGTTTATATTCACCCTTAAAGGGAACACCACAAAGCAAAGTGCTGCTCACACCTTCTGCACACGTTCCACTTCCGAAGAAACAACTCCTAAACCCTGACCTCCAACAATGACCGTAATAAAGAAACGTCAGTTTTGAGATAGTCCACGTTAAAAAGCTTTCCAAATGGTTTATTAGGAAATGGGACAAGAGCCAAATTAACCAGAGTGCCTGGTCCTTCTAAAGCTGTTTGCACGAAGGCAGCCATGGCTTACAGGTGGCTGAGGGTTAATAACAAGGGCAAATAAATCAGGCTTCATTAATTTTCCATTATCTGTGAAGATCTAAGGAGACCTGATGTACTTAGAAATGCATGGCTCTTGGCTGTCATATCTGCAGACCTATGAGGTCCCTGTGTCAGGTCCCAGCTTCCACTGCTGCCACCCAGAGAGCTCCCCAGGTTCAAAGACCCACGGTGGCAGGGAGGGAAGACACTCAGAGCACTCTGCCCTCTCCCCCACCACACACGCAGCTCCCCTCTTTGACAGGAAGACCTGAGAGCATACTGAGGGGAAGGCAAAGGCTTTGCCCCTCCTGAGACACACCTGCCAGATGTGGTGAGCTAGAATGGCAGGGAACAGAAAAAATGGCTCTTGGCCTCTTCTGGGAGACAGTGACTCTGCTGATTCAAAGAAGGCACAAACTCAACTCCAGTGACATTTCCATCCACAAGTCTATTTTACAGTTGACACAGCACAGATCTGCCAGTCATGACAGACCTGACAGGTTCAGATACAGATGCTCACAGTGTCCTTAGGTTTTCTGCACATGCAACAACCATGACTCACCTTCTGTCATTACAAGATGACAGAGACAACCTGGCAAGCCCAGAGCAAGCAAGCAATATCACCACCATGATGCATACATTTATAGGCATGATTATATTTGTTAATTCCAACTGAAGAATTTCCAAGGAAGAAAAAAAAGAAGCGGGGAGGGGAATTAAGTCAATACCTTACAAATGATGATTCATGACACATTCACCAAACTGACACGTGGAGTAATCACTGATGCAAAATTTAGCAGATACCAGTGATCTGGTTGATCACATTACATCAATGGGAATAAGCATCATCCAGAAGTGTAGAAAAAACATGGCTTGAGAAACTTCCTTTTACCAAACATTAAAGCAATTTTCAACTTGAGTGGGGATGAGGGATGTATTGAACATGGACACTCCAAGTGGAAGCAGGTTGCCTGTTGAACTGTCCCAAAATTAGTTTAACCTACACAAAGCAGGAAGGGTGATCAAAACCCTATTCTGGGTAAGGGTTTAAAGGAAAGAGCAGCAACCTTACAGTGACTAACATGTCAGGAATGGGTAAGTGAAAATTCTAGAAGTCAGATACAAATGCCAAGTTCAAGGGTGTATGTGACTGATAGAGGAAGCTGAAGGAATTAATGAAAGTCTCTACAGCCTTACAGGTAGCAGTGGGCATAGAACCATTTCAAGAGACAAAAAGTCAGGAACAGCAGAGCAGAAATAACAACTGCCTTCAGCATCTAATTCTGATTGCTCTTCTATTTTGGGATAGGTCCTTTCATGGAAAAATACTGATGTACAAGCACCTTCCACAGCCACTATATTTACTTTCAGCATTCCCCTAACTGGGAAAGCTCCACAGCCACAGGGTGTGAAGAGGAGGAGTGGCTGATAAGCCTCTGGCCCTGATTTTCACAATACTGACTCAGAGTTGACCAGCTCCCTCCGAGCTGTCACTGCCACCATACCACCACCAGGAAAGATGTGACCAACGTGATTTTGCAAGTCAGCAGATGAGCACTGAGCAGGGGTTAGCATCTCGGTGGCCAACGTGTTGAGAGGCCGGTGGGGACTGGGGATGCTGTCATGAGACAGGCTGGAGAGAGGCAGCATGGCACCGTGGCCCCTGCAGCAGCTATCATTCCTTCTTCTCCGCTGGGACTGGCACCAGCTGGGGCGCAGCCGTGTGCAGCAGCATGAGCCCGCAGACTGTCATGGCGAGGCCGACCCACCACAGAGGTGTCCATGTCTCCCCGAAGAGCAATCTTCCCAGGATAGCCTGAAGGAAAAGAGAGACACAAAGCTTTGCTGGGCTGAGCTGCCCCAAGGCCTCTTGTGCTGCCAGAACTGTGAGGACTTCTGGGAGAGACAGCCCTGGAAAAGACCTGGTTGAGGAAACTCCTACTGGGATGGCCAACAGGAATGGCTGCTGAAGATGATGGTGGAGATGACCAACTCCACCAGCAGCCTGGAAGCACAACCATACTGTGGTCCCCAAGCAGAATTTGACAGATGCACATGTGCTTTGCTGCCTTCCCAGCACTTTTCAGGAGCCAAATTTCCCACTGACTGGGCATTTATTATGATTGTTGATTGCTGGACACCACCATGAGCTGTCTGCCTGCTGGAGCACAGAAACAAGGTGGACTGCTGTCAAGAGCAAAAAAGCACGTGGAAAAAACCTGCGGGTCAAAGACTCTCTTGCTGTCACTAGAGATGCTGCATCTTCAGACTCAGCTAGGATGACTCTGGCTTGTCACAAGTGAGGTGCTGCAAAGGAAAAGCAAAACGAAGCAAAGCTCCCAGCTCCAGCTCCCACTGGCAATCAGAAAACTTCAGTAAACTGTGTTGCTGCTGCAAGGCATGCAGCAGCACCCTTCTTCCTGCACCACACAGGAAAGTTCCACCACAGCTATCAGAGCAGCTGAGGCCTGACACAATCATTTCCCACTCTCCCTTTGTGGCCAGAGATGCTGGTTGCACTGGGAGATGAGTTACAACCAGCGTGGGCATTCTCACCTGGCTGTGCTCCTCAGGCTTCAGTGTCTGGGGAAGGGGTCTACTCACCGAAAAGATGAAGTTGGAGGCTGTTGTTGTCACAGAGGCAGCAGCTGAGGAGGAGGAGAGTCGTAAGGCTTTTGTGAAGACTGTCCACATCACTGCATTGCACACAAACACCAGGCCAACACAGCTGAGGCGAAGCAACACTGGCAGCTGCAGAACAAAATGGAAAATTCTGTGTATTTTCACCCCCTACTTATTCAACCTCAATAATTCATGCACACTTTGGAGCCAAACCTAATGGTGTGGGCTTTTAAAACTGAATTATGGCTGGCTGGTATTACACAAAGATGAACATATTAAATCACAGAAGGAAATGGAAACAAGGAAACAGCTCTGGACAGACTGTGAGCCTGCCATGTCCTGCTGCAAGCCCAGCCTCACACGACAACCTGAGAAGTGCTGGGATAATGTGCAGCAGCTGCCATGCCAGAAGCCAACCTGCAGAAAGCTCTCCAGTTCACGAAGTGGTGCCACACACAACGCCCATAAATGCCCCTCACTTATCACCTGATGGATGGAAAAGGGTCAAATTCAGTCTGACAAACACCAGAGATGTACATGCTGGCACTGTGTGTGCTCCAGAACCCAGCTGTGAATGTGAGCCAGGACCTGGGCAGCCCAAAGCACTGGTCCTTATGAGCTCCCAGGACCTGGCCTGCCCTACTGCTGCAGTGAGGGTAGAGCAGGATCTCTGGGAGGAAAGAGCAAGCTGAGTGGCTTCATGCCTTGTTTTGCACAAGGAGTGGCTTTTGCCTTGTTTTACTCACTGGAGAGCAGGGAAGTTTACTGATGGGGTCTCTGCTCTAACATTTAATAGCAATAAAACCAATTTTGAATTCAAGGGCCTCAAAAAAGATCTCCCTCCTTAGACAACCTGACCAGATGTGTAACTGCCTCAGTTTGAAAAAAGGGCACAGTTGCACCTAAAAATCCAGCACCATTCAGTGCCTCCCACCCCTTCCCTGTTTAAGCAGCTGAGGCCATCTCCCCAGCCCCTGGGTACCATGTAGTTGATGTGAAGACACCAAGGGAGATCACAGGCAGGCAGATCCCAACTCTCACAGTGACAAGTGAAAGCAAAGCTTTGTCTATGGCCATAGCAATCAGAGCTTCATAGCCTGCCACCTTTCAGTCCACGGTGGCATCCATCTTGTGGCAGACAGAAATGCAGGTTTGAGGCCACAGCTCAGAGGTGGCACCTGCCCTGTGGGAATGGCTGCAGTGTCCTCCTGCCAGCTGCCCAAATCAACAGTGTCCACCAAATGTGTCCTGCTCCCATTCAGAAGAAGAAATTACTAATTGCAAGCAGTGGGGGAGCCCACAGTTTTCTGAAGTGAGTGATATGGTAAGTATAAAGTTAAAAGGAAAACAACACAAAGCAAATCCATGCTAGGTGGTTGGCACAAGCTCTCTGAGACTAATCCCACTCCAGTGAGGGATGGTGCTGGTGTGTGGCCTCATTTTGCCCCAGTTGTGGCAAAGGTTGCCAACTTTTGCAACTAATCAGGACAACAGTAAAGATTCAGAATGATTCCCACCAGTGAATCAGTTTGTTTTCCCACTGACATCCCACTGACAGGAAAACCCTGTGTGGATGGGTAAGAGGGACAACTATGCCTAGCTACTACTGCTCCTCTGAGGAAGAAAACTTCTGCTGTGTTAGGGCTCACCACAGAATGGGGTTTGCCTCCCAGTTTCACTCTCTGCCTGTATGACCTGGCAGTTTGACTTTCCTCAGGGAGTTACGTACATCCACACACCTCTAGTGAGTAAGCAGACTTGGGAGTGGGGATGAGAGGGGAAAACATTCTCTGTGTTTCACCTAACTCTAGTATATTTCTGGAGCAGAAAGAGACCCATGCTGCTGAGGTAAAAAAAAAAAAAATACCCTTAAGAAATCTTGTTACTGCCTTCAACCATTAGCCTGAGGGTGTAGAGGGATGGAGCCCAAGCTCTTCTCCAAGGTCCATTAGGACATGACAAGAGGCAACAAGTGAAGTATGGAACAAAGGTCATGGGCTCTCAGACCTTCTAAGTATTTAAAGCTTAACTGGAGAAGATCATGTGTAAGCAAAGGTTGGACTAGAGACCTCCAGAGATCTGGCCAGACTTGAGCTAGTCCGAGACTACTGGTGATGAAGCAAAGCTGGCTCCCACCGTCACAGCAACTATGCCACCTTCAAAAGTGACCCAGAACCCACGGCTACTTCTGATCTCCTAACGCAGAGCCAGGGAAACCAGCTGCAGGTGGCACGTGCCCAGAAGGAAAGTTTATCAGAGAAAGGTCAAGTTTCTCTGTGCCCAGGGCAGCAGAGTGGTCACTGCAATGGTACGCAGACAGACAGATAGGAACATCCCTACGTGTTCCCCACAAGGAAGAAGGGAGATAAATTCCTCCCCTGCTAAGGACTCAGCTGAGCCACCCCAGTGAGTCAAGGATTACTGTTCTGATTGTTTTTCTAAGCAAAGATTAATTTCAGTGTACATTTCAGATAATCCAGAATCACTCCTGAAGTGGCAGAAGTAATTTTAGATGAAGATTGGCAGGGGAGCGGAGAAAGCAAAGAAAAACTTTTGTTCAAGTGCAATGACCCTTCCTGGTCACACTGCTCTCAGGCTCTCAGACCACAACACATCCTTGTGGCCAGGAAATCCATCCCTGTGGTGCCATGGAGTATCCTGCTACCCTGCATCATCAGCTCTTAGAAATGTCAATACATTTCTTGCTGCCGTGTTCCACACTGCACAAGTGATGGCTGCTATCCCACTTATTTTGGGATTTCTGTAGCTCTTCCTCCAACACAAAACCCCTTAAATCTCTGTCACCTTGTGGCTGCTCTGCAGAAATGCCTTTGCCACATATATGCACTGAAATACTTATGCATCTACAGTCCTGTGCAATTTAAGCTACTAGGAAGATTATGGCATTTATATAAAACTTGGCTAGTTTTACAGCTAAGATGATTAATTAATAATTGTCACCTGGAGTGGACCTGAAAACCAAAATAAACCAATCTGCCCACAAAAAAGAAACACAGCATGGCAGAGATTGAAAGGGATCTCCAGAGTTCATCTGGTCCAACCTCATCACTCCAGCAGATTGCCCAGGTCCATGTCCGGACAGTACATGATTATCTCCAAGGATGGAGACTCTACCACATCCCTGGGCAACCTGGGCCAGTGCCTGGTCACCCTCACAGTTTCTGGATGTTCAGAGGGAACTGCCCATTCCCGTACATGCCCTTTGCTTCTGGTCTAGTTACTGGGCACCACTGGAATGAGCTTGGCTCCATCCTTTGTGCGCCCTCCCTGCAGGTACTTCTACGCATTGAAAAGGTCCCCCTGAACCTTCTCTTCTCCAGGAGTAACAGTCCCAGCTCTTTCAGCCTCTCCTCACAAAAAAGATGCTCTGATCCCTTCATCATCTTTATGAGCCTTTGCTGGACTCTCAGTAGCTCCATCTCTTTTTTTGCAGTGGAGAGCTCCGAACTCAACCCAAAACTCCAGGTGTGGCCTCACTGGGGCTGAGTAGAGGGGAGGGATAATCTCTCTTGACCTTCTGGCAACACTTCACATCAACGACATGATACTTTGTCATATCACATTAAAAAAAAAAAGAAGTACCAACCTCCTCCCACCTCTGCCACCCCAAAAATGGGCAATATTTTTATAAATTTCAACAGAGAAAAATACTCAGAAAAGATGCTGTCAGCATTTTCAGTAATTCCATGCTCTGCCATTCTCTCAGTACAGAGCACAATTTGTGATTTTTGGGCACAGTGAAGAGTATCAGAATTTTTTTTCTATTTCTCCTTTCGGAGATCTCAGAAGGGATCAACAGGATTGGCAGGTACTGAGGTTTTGCCTTTTTAACTCTCTCTAATAATCACACATGTCAATTTCTTTTTTTTTTTTTTTTCCCTTGTGCAAGGCTGGATTTGTTTCAGATCTACCTTCCCTTGTGGGCTCCCTTTTGTACATTTGCCCTGTGAGTAACAACCTATGCCTAAATGAACCTCCCCAAAGTGCTTTTAGGATACATGCATGCTGCCTTCCTCCCGTCCCCACTCACACACAGCCTGGTGCCCATGTCCCCCTCTGCCGTGGCTGTGCCAGGGTCACTGCTGGAGGTAAGGACACCGCCTCTGAGCTGAAGGGCCAGCACTCCCATGTAACCTCAAGCACGCGGAGCTTTGTGAAACGCGACCCAGATAAAGATCATCACCAATGATGAACACCCAAAGAGAAGCAAGAGGAAATCAAGGGCTGCACCTCTCTGCTCTGCTCAGGGCCGAGCTGAGAGAGAATAAATGAGAGAAGGGCGCTGCTATCAGCAAAACAGCGGGCTGAGAACAAGCATTTGATGCTCATACTAACATCCTGCTTTAAAGTAACACTGACGTGGAAGGGCTGGATATGAGCTCCCAGAGCTGGGCTTGGTTCGGGGCATTCCCCTCACACCCGGCAGCCCCGCTGCGCGCCCCGCGCTGTTTACGTCGGCACCGCGCCTTACTCAGCCCCGCAAGGCTGGGCTTCCCCGGGGCTGAGTCACGGCTCCGCCCGCGGAGGCCGCCCGCCTTTCCCTGCAAATCCAGGGCAGCCCCTTGGAGCGCCGCAGGAAGAACCAGCGCGCTGCTTCCCCTCCACCGCCGCGACGAGCAGCGCAAGACCCGGTGCCGAGTGCCTCCCGCTCCTTCCTTACCGAGCCGCCGGCCGCCTCCCCGCCCGGGCCCAGCGCCAGCTTCGCCGCGGCGGCCGCCGCCGCCCCCAGGCCCCCCGCTGCCGCCGCCGCCGCTGCCGCCCCGGCCCCTGCCCGCATGGCCCGGCCCGGCCCGGCCCCGGCGGCCCCGCGCAGCCCCAGCGCCGCCCCGCGCGGGCGGGCGGGCCCCAGCGGCGAAGGGCCCGTGGGCCGTTTTCGCTTGTGTACAAAGGATTTATGGGAACAAGCAGGGAAGCACGGGGCCGGGGTACAACGCAGCTTCTGCTGTGGCCAGGTACAACACAGACAAAGGGCAGAAGCCGCTGCCGACATGACGATAGTCCAGAAACAGACAGGAAATTAATACTTGTAAACCTAGAACAGGGCAGTCACAAATAAAAACACCCTTGTTTAGCCCCTCTCGGCCTGTGTGCTCCTCATCCGTGCTAGTTCTGATCTCTACTCACACCCCAGCACATCTTCCCTTTAAGGTCAGCTTTTTATTCCTCCACATCTCAAGTGCAAACAAATCTGCAGCTTAAAATAGGTAAGGTAGTGGAAAGTCTTCTTTCCCTCAGCCAAATAATGTAGTAAATCATTAGGTATATTCTACCCTTTACCAGACACATCTTTCCTCTTTATTCCCTTTTGTCCCAGTGCTTGTGGTCAAAACTATTATTGTATGAATTACCCAGAAGGCAGAAAACACCCTAGTTTGATATTGCTATAGAAATCAACATTTTGTGTTCCACTAATAAGCATTTCAGTTATTTGCAATAAATTTAGTGCAATTAAATGAACTTATGGTGTACTCCTGTAAAATTTTCTGCATACTTTCAAATCTTCTTTCCTAACATTTTTCACTTCTTTGATAAGAAAAGGGTTGCAAAACCCTCAGAATCCTATAGTGTTAATACAGAGCTCAAAGTCTATACTAACAGAAAACAGGTTTGAAAAGTATTTTATTTTCAAATAAAGAAAGAACAGAAACAAAAAATGTATTTATAGTACTATTTACAAGCCTGTTACTAAATTCACATTTATGCTTTATTGAACAAAGTTTAATATGAAAATTATTTTTAAGCCACCCAGGAAAATCATTCTATGTCTAACTAAAAAAACAAACACAAAGAAATTGTGCTTTTTGAATTTTGGCTCTGATGGAAAATGTAGCATTTCAGAAGTAGTAGGAACCTGAATAAAAGTACAAAAGGAGAGAAAAATCCAGGTGTATTCCCAGGGAGAAAGCTTTTCCTTGGCAAGGTACAGAAGTTTCAAGGAAGTATCTACCTAGTATCTATAAAAATCAGGTTTTTAAATTGAAAAAAAATTACAAAAAGGTGTTAAAATTTTATTGAAAGCTGCCCACAGAGCTGGAATAACAATATTCACTTAGAGTTATTACCAGCAAAAAATCTACAAACTAGAATACTTGATTATTCCAGAACCACAGCAAAAGTCAGATTTGACAACTGACTTTTGCTTATTCTGTACACTTCAAATATATGGCTCTGCAGTTTTATTTGGGTCATTACCGCTGATTTTGTCTACAAATGTCACATTTTTTTGATTCTTTCAAAAAAATGTTTTCAACTCGTAGCTTTTCAGTCTCCTGTAAAACAGAGAAAAAACATGGATATATTAAGGAAATTATCCTCACTTAGTTATTTTTACACAAGCAGTATCTTGTTGTGATACTGAGTTATTCAAGTGTTTTATACACTATCTACTTGAGGAAGTAAAATGGAGATCAAAGGTATCTCTGTTCCTCTCCCACAGAAGAGCAGGAATTTTAGTCTTCATTCTCAAAGCTTAGCTCTTTGCTATGTCAGGCCATTACTACATCTGTAATCTACTCTGCAACTTACCTCTGTAAGTTTAGCATAATCTTTCTTCAGTTTCACAAGATACTGAATCTTCTGGTTCAGGTTTTGATGACCAAGTAATTTCCCATTCTCCTCAGCAAGCGAGTCAACTTGCTTCCTCAGCAATTTTATTTCCTGTAGTAATAAATACATTGTGTACCTCTTAGCAGTAGCCTCTCCTTCTCTTTTCAGAAGCAATTCTTAGAGCTATTATCATACTAACATTCAGGTTTGTTGTAACATATGATGCAAGAGTTGGTTCAGTCAGGAAATATATGTTTGTCTTATGTCTCCTTAGACACTATGTTATATCCCTCTAAAAGGCAAAAAAGGAGCACCATTTGATTTGTACTACTAAGTGATTTCTGTATCCAGACTTTCAGTAGCTAAACTGCAAAACAAACCAGCTGTACCTCTGCTAAATAAGATTCTGCTGTGAAGACAACAAAAAAATTATGTCTATGTAACCTTTTCAATCCTGTCTTTTTCTTCATATGCTTCCTCTAGTTTTGATCTAATTTCTTCTTTCTCATTAAATGCTTTGAGCTCCAATGTCCTTGTTCGTTCCATCTCCAAAGTCATTTCACGACAGCTTTTCTCTTGGATTCTGAGGATATTTTTGGTCTCTTCTAATCTGCCAATATAAAAGAATCATAAAACATTAAAAAACAACAAAAATGTCATACAACTGAATTCCTAAGTCATCTTGGACATGGAGGGAGGCTCCTTTAAAAGCATTATTTTGAGATACTGTATTTCCCTTAGAATTTAGTGCTAAAGAAAGGAAAAAATTCATTCTGCTTCACAGTTCTTGTGTTTGAGACTATCAACTAGGCAGTATTTTGGAGCTGCTCTTCTCTTTGGGAACTGTGCTGTTTGCAATCCTGGATATACAACTCCATTCATGATTGAAAACAGAAGCTTCACCTACAAGAACACTTTCAATTAATTCACCTAAGGAATGTAAATTTTCCAGCTAAACTCAAATGCTCTACAGGTTCCCTCTATAAAATGCTTGTTTGTCTGTGGCTTTTCCCCCCTGACAGCCTCATTGCTCAGAAACATCTCTGAGCACTTCAGATGGTCTGAGCCTGCTTGGTTGGCCTGGAAAGAGAATGAGTACCACTTCTGATAGAATGAAAACATTTTCAGCAAATGAGGTAACAGGATATTAAACTGTGCCATCAAACTTAGCAGCCTGTCAATTGCTTCCATGAACTTGAGTAATTTTGCAGATCAATTCAAATATTGCATACATGAAATTTCTGTCACCAGTTTGTTTTACTGAAGCATGGTGTTTAAGACCTGCTCTGTGAACAGTATTCATTTGCTGCATTTGGCAAGACGTTTTCTTGATGAGAAAAGAATGTTTTCCCTCTGTCCATTATTTGCCTGTAGGACACATTGTAGCACTGCTATGAAGTATGTTTCGGAGATCAGACAGGAATGCAAAATCAGTGCATCAAATAGCAAAATAATCCCTAATTTCCAGACTAGGGTTTCTGGAAAATTTAATGCAAATTACTTTTGAAATTACCATGTGCATAAGAACTACCTTCCTCCTTAAAAGAAGTTACTTGCATAGAAAGCATTCCATCAAATGAAAATAACTCTTGTGTTAGGAGATTCAGCCACAATAAATCCTGAAGCAGTACAGATTAGGAAAAGAACAGCAGGACAGACATTTCCAAAGTAATTTTTATCTACTGATTCAGTATTTTCTTTCTTTGCTATTATCCATCTAAGGTACAAAACACTTGAGTTTTGAGGACTGCTTGCCCAATAGTGCAAACACAATTTAGAAAGCCTATAATAAAAGAAAAAAAATTCATTTTTCAAACTGAACCACAGAAATTTAAACAAATAGCATAAACCCCAAATAATTACATTTTGTTTAAAGTTATAAAACATTTGCAATATTAATAAAGAAATGAACAGTATTTCAATTTAATTTGAAAAGGAATGCTATTGCAATTCACTGCATATAAATAACTTTAAACAATTAAAAACATCCCTTCCAATTCAAGTTTTTATGGTTCTACCCATTAAAATATTGTCCTGATATAATGCTATCTAGTAATAGGTGCTACTACCACCTACTGATGAGAAAGAGTAAGAACTCAAGGTATCTTGCCGAAGTGTAAATACGTCCAAATTATGTCTTTTGTCATTTCAGATCTTGGACTTCTATTGCTTAAATGTATCTTTTTTTCTGTCATTAATTAGTTTAATACTAGCTTCCAGTTCAAGGAACAATACTTAGACTTACTCTGCTTTGATTTTCAGCATTTCTTCCACTGCTTTATTCTGGAAAAGTTCAAAAACATTAGATGCAGTCTTAATGTTGAATACACACACATATATATATATATATGTTTAAAAATATCTGTTACTTAATTGATGCTACATATCTCATTCCAGATCATCCTGCTACCCAGTAGTTCACATCCCTAATATTCACTTTAAGTTCATCTCTTTGCTGTAGGCACTTATTTCCCATTTCATGTCAGCACAGCTGACTCACAGCAGTGTCTCTCTGCCCACACACACACAGCAGAGCTCTAACAGGGGGTTCTTCTGTCTTGGACATTCATGGAAACCTCTGCTGTGACATTAACTTCCCTTTGACAGAGCCCTGACATTAGCAAGTGGCACAATCTTCACTTTCCAACACTGGGGATGAGTCAGATTTAGCAATCTGAATCTGTTTTTGCTAATTGTGCAATCTGACACCCAGTTCACTAGTGTTAGGCCAAGATAGAAATCCTAAGAGATAAGTCTCAGGCTGTGCCTCTTAGAATTCACTAGAAATTGGTGTTCGTTTTGCTGCTATGAAAACAAAAAAATCAAACCAAATCAACCAAAAAAATCACATTAATACTTCACAGCAGGTCAACAGCAACTGACATGAGAAGGATAATATACCTTGGCAAGTCGCTCTTCAGCAATCTCTTCCTCTTTCTCTTTAAGGTACTGAACATCAAGATGTTTCTGATCACTATGAAATTCAAGAATGAGAAAAAAAGTTTCTCACAAACAGAGGAAGCCAGTTGTAAAAACATGTTATCCAGATGAAACCAGTAAGTGTGTGCAGTTGTTTTCACACATGTTCATACTCAAAATACTGAACATCATAAAAAAACTCTGGAAGGGTTTAAACTTCTGAACACATTTTCTTTCATCAGAGTATAAAGAAATTAATGTTTTAATGGAAACAACTACAAATGTAATAAATATGCAATTTATGTTTGTTAGACAGCTGTGCTGGTTTTGGCTGGGGTAGAATGAATCATCTTCACAGCCCACATTAGGAGGCTGTGTTTTGGATTTGTGCTGAACACAGGGTTGATAATGTAGAGATCTGTTTCTTATTGCTGAGCAGGGCTTGCACACAGCCAAGGCTTCTCCTGCCTTCCATACTGCCACACTGGCTGGGAAGCTGGGGCTGTGTGGGAGGCTGGGAGGAGACCCAGCCAGGACAGGAGACCAAAGTGACCAAAGGGACATTCCAGACCATGTGACATCATGCTCAGTGTATAATAAAGTGGGGGGGAAAGGAGGAAGAGGGGATGTTTGGAGCGATGATGCTTGTCTTCCCAAGTCAGTGTTGTGTGTGATGGGGCCCTGCTCTCCTGGAGATGGCTGAACATCTGCCTGCCCATGGGAAACACTGAATAAATCCCTTGGTTTGCTTTGCTTGTATGTGTGTGTGACTTTCACTTTCCCTGGTAAACTGCCTTTATCTCAACCCACAAGTTTTCTGGGTTTTGCTCTCCCGATTCTCTCCCTGATCCCACTGCTGGGGAGTGAGTGAGTGGCTGTGTGGGGCCTGGCTGCTGGCTGGGGTTAAACTACAAGAACAGCTTTGGGATGGAAGTACATATTTTATTATTTCACAGTGTTCATGTGTATGGAGACTGCAGAGGACTTCCCACAGGATCACTGCTTAGTGGTCTTGCCAAGTTAAGAAGGTAAAAGCTTCTTGTATTCAAAAGACTTCACTAATTTTTATTTTGGTAGTTTTTAATCAACATGGATGGAAATAAGAAAACACATACAACTAAAATAACTCACTTGTGTGCCATACAGTGTGCCATTGGTTAAGAGTTTTATAATTGCATCATATTACAATAAAACCACTGTTTTCATAAACTTAAAATCTTGTGAACAGATCAGGTAGGTTACTGAACAATGATGCTGTTTCTAAGGTGTTCTGCTTAGTTTGCAACAGACATTTGAAATTGTGTTGAAATTGTTGAATTGAAATGGAAATCAGAGTCAAACAACAATGGTTACATTGCCATGGAACACTGGATTCTGTGGCTTTGTTTTCAGTTTATATAGGTTTTCTAGACCAATTTTTTCCACAATAAAAGCATTATTTTTATGTTCCTCACTTGTTGGATTCCTGACTTGGGACTTTGGAATGTAATTTGGATATGCACTAAGAATTCCCTGCTCCTTTAACTAAAAGGAGTTGTGGTTTGAATAGACCAAAGACTAATTGTATACTGGAGGCTTTAAAATTTCATTTATGTCTATATTGAAACTTGTGTTGCATTTATTTGGACATTCCTTATCTACACAAGTGACATGGCAATATATAATACCCAGGAATTACAATGAATATAATGATTTTACATTATTTCCATTCCCTTTATAAAACTTTATTGCATTTAAGACCTTGTGATTTAAGGGTTATAAAATTTACAAGCCAGTAAATAATTTTCAAAGAAAAGCTTGAGTCAGTCTCTAAATAGGCAAACAACATAAGACTATACTTCAAATAAAACCTGTAAACTTTATCTTAAATATTTCAAGTTAAGAGAGATTTTTTGTGTTTTATTTTACTTTACCTGTTCTTGCTTGGTCTCTGAGTTTCTACAAGGCTCTGTAAACTCCTGTTGTTCTCCACCAATATCTGCATTTCCAGACGCAAGTTCTCCAGCTCATTTAATTGTTCCTAAGCAAGTGAAATCCAAACCATTTTATTTGAAGACCAAATTGCAATTCCTATTTTCATTTCTAGCTGAACTTGTTTTTGAGTAGAATAGAAGACAAAAAATAATTCTCAGAAAACAGGCATGGTTCTCTGGCAAATATCTGCATCACCCTTCCATCTATAGTTGCATTAGAAACTTTATTGAGAATAGTTTCAGCAGCAAATATTGAGAACTGTTTCAGCAGCAAAAGTGATGTTACCATTTGACATTCATGAACAGAAACTGGCACAGTCCTTGGGAAAATGAGATTTACAGACATCCCAAGCAAGTTGTCACCACTTGTTCCCAGCCTAGGTAAAGGGAAAACCAAAAACTGCCTTCCTGCACTAAGCAGAGCTCACTAAAAAAACTGAACTCTTCAGTCTGTCTCATTTTGACCTTGCAAATTGCCAGCAGAGATTAACTCATAGTACCTTCAGCCTTAGAATTTCTTCATTTTTTGCTCTTCGTTCTTCATTCAGTTCATGCACAAGGTGCTCCAGATTTATTGCAGAGGCCCTTCGATCAGCTATTTCTTGCTCATGAGTTTCCAAAAGCTTGGCCAAATTCACATCAAAATTAGGAGGAGTTTTAGGACACTGGCAAGTGAAAAAAACCAAACATACAAACTATTAGTAAAGGACTGCTTTCCCTGTGTATTGATTACATGTTTTAATACTTCATTGGAGACATAAATAATAAATTTTTGGCAGACAAATCATCAATAATTACAAAACGTGTGAAAATGTTTCTCTCAAATGCCATACCTGAGTAAATGTTACTGAAGATGAGTCCACAAAGCAATCTATTTGCTTCATTTTCAGTTCATATTCACTCTTCCTGTTCTCCAGTTCCACTGTCATTTTGTCTAACTATTAGAAACACAGGAAGAATTAAAGTAGCTCATAATACTCATAAAATAGGAAACAAAATAGCACTCAGATCTATATTTTGAGGAAGCTTAAGTACACCACAAGTTATTTTAGATTAACAAAGACTTCACTTTTTATAACCCTTCTGTATTTAGTCAATCACTGTTAAACTCTCAATAGTTGTATGCAACAAGCATTTTTGAAAGCATCTATACATCTAACTACTTTGTAGTTGATCTGAATTTTGTTCTTGTTAGTATTTGATTTTTTTTTGCCTTGCTAACACAATCTACCTTTCAAAAGGCATGCTAACACAGAAAAAAGCTATATGAACTTGGTTGGCAAACGTTACTGGTCAAAACTTCATTTGATACAAAGATTTTAGTGATATAGATTTGATCAGTTTCCCCAAGAGAATATGGTGACTTGACAAAAGAACTCCTCTTCCAAAAAACAACTTATTAGAGTCTTTGCCAACACAAATATATTATTTAGCACTATGATAGTTGTGACAACTAGAGCTATAATTTGTACAAAGGTTTAATATAGCTATTTAGTCTGCAGCAGCTCCAAACCACTGCATAATTTACAGAGCTCAGCAGTTATCTCTATTGCATAATGATACTGTTTGTGGATAAGTGTTAAGCAGAGGAAAAAGTAATCCCCTAGGTTACACTGCTGATAACCTGAGGTTGCTCTGCTCTTACAGATACTGATAATTTTACTCTGCTATCAGAGTACACATTTTTTGTGATCTCTAGACAACAGTTCCAAAACATTAAAAGTTACCTAATCTTTGTTCAGAAGTTTCTGAGCTACTACTTTCCTTTTACAAGAAGAAGCATTTCTCTTCACCAAGAGGACTATGTACCAGATGCTCTAAAATGACAAGTGAAACCTTTTTCAGAAGCTACAATTGACCACAGCTCCCTCTCAATGAGCTAACTGTGAATATTTCTTTGTTTTACCTGTTCCCTGAGTTCCTGGATTACAGCTTCTTTCTTTGCTATGTCTTCCTGTGCACACTGGAGCAATGCATGGTGTTTCTTAGAGGCCTCTGTTAGACTGATCAGCTGATCAGCAGTATGACGCAATTCTTCACACAGAAGGTCCCTCTGTTTTAAGTCGTGGGATGTGTGAAAAAAGAAATGTTAAAGTTATTGCTGTAAGTCAGTTGTTTCAAGATGTTTTGTCATTGGTGCTGAGATTGCTAACAGCTACAAGCATCTCCCTTTTCCTTCTACTTTTTCATCATTAATTGTAGCAAGCATTTATCTATAAATTTATTTTAGCATATTTTCATATCCTTGGTCTTGGTTACAGAACAAAAATGAGGACTCTTCCCCAGTATAGTGACAATTAAGATTCTAGTGGAAGATCTTTAGAATTAGTCACTATTTTAAAATATAATATGTACTTCAAAAGAAACCAGAAAAGAATGTATAGATTTTAATCACACTGAAGTGATAACAGCTTTTTTTAGTGCACTGATATTCCACAGATACCTTTGCATTTATTCTAGGATCTATACTCCCACCCTATCTGAAGGGGCATCATACCTAAAGAAAGATGTGCTAACACATAAGGAGAAACTTCATCTAGTATTTTAAATGCCACCTCAGATTTGTTCTTTTCCAGTTAAGAACGCATGATGAAATTAGTAACTGAAGTGTAAAGTAAAGGAGAAACACTATAATTTTATCAGGAGCCAGATATACCCACGGATAACATTGAAACAGGAACTGGCACTAAGTTAAAAAAAGCCAAAAGCCCCTAAGTAATCCATTTGCAAGACAACTCAGCTTTGGGTTTCAGAATGTCACTTTTAGATATGATTATGAACACAATCTGTTTATTTTAAAACAGATTTTGATTATGTTTAATGTCCTTTGAGAAACACACACCTCCCTGGAAGACTTTATTGGTGCTATCTGATTGGACTAGCAAATCTAAACACAGATGATCTTGTAGGAATTATATGTAAGGAGGTGCTAGTATTTGTGACTGCTTGACATGTTCAACAAAATAATGGTGACAGCAGTAATAGAAAAGACAGAGTTAAAGAAAGATACAATATTAAAAAGCAAAACCACATTTGAATCAAATGTGTGCCCTAGATCAGTTTCCAGCAGGTGGAGCTTTTAGTTAAAATTATGAGTAAAGAAAAGATATTGCTGAATATAGTGCAGTGAGGGAAGAGACACTGTGGAACATAATATATTCTTCTACGTATTTTAATTTCTCAGCTGCATCATCTAAAGCTGCCATTAAATTCAGCTGATGATTCCTTAGTGGCCTTAACAAAATTAAACCAGGCTCTTAGCATAGGCTTTTATGAAGTAGCTTATAAAATATTTATGTCAAGTAACATGGTAATTTAACAGAATTTGTCAGGTATCTCATGAAAAATTCTTTTACGAACAGCTTAACTAGCTGTAGTTTGAACTAAAATGAGGTTAAGTTTTACATGAGCATTTTAAGCAAAACTACATCCAGTTGGTCTGGTTGAAAAAATAATCATAAGACACCAACATTAATGTTTTTACCTCAATGTTATCAGCTATTTCTCTTCCTTCCAAGGCTTCCTTCAGTTCTTCAATCTTCTTTTCCTGATCTTCTATGATTCCTGTGCTTTCTTCTTTTGCAGCCAGAACAATATTATACTTGTACTACAAAAAGCATTCAATCAGATTTAAAATATTTTAGAAAAACATGTTATCAGGTAAAGTTGGCAAACAGAAACCAAATAAATGTACATCACAAATCTTTTGATGACAATTACATTTAGAAATTAGTGACAATGACTAAAACCAGAATGATATATTTTACTTGCTAAATTATACAAATTGTTTGTAGAGATTAGTTGTCAGAATGATATAAAAAGATTATTAATGTGAATTAGCCACCACAATACATATTACCCACTAAAACCATTATTGAAGAGATAGCCTTATTTAGAAATCTGTCTGATCAACATTTTTCTTCTATAGAACCTTTGGCATTCATAGTTCACACGTAATATATTATGTAAAGCATTCTGTTGGTTTCTCTATCAATTTTCAAACCAGACCTATTTTAATAAAGCAAAGGCATCATATTTATTCATAGTTATTCAAATACACAGTTTTAGTTCTTTATACTTGTTTTCAGATGTAGAACATAGTAATACCAGCAACATAAAAATTCACTCCATAAAAAATAAATTTACAATTCAGCTTCAATTGCTGAGGTCTTAAATTGCCAATTTCTGAGAAAATCTAAATGTGACTGTCAGCTGAGTGGAGTTTACAGTAGGTGAATAGGTCCCTTTAGAGACACAGCTTTTTACCCACCACATGGAGAGGGTTCACTTTTTGAGACAGCCTTAGGCATAAAATGTTCAGAAGATGTCAACATGTCAAAACAAAGAAGTTTCCTTCTAAAACACTGCAGCAAGTTATACTGTTTGAGACCTGTGATAAGACATGCCATTGCATCCCATTCTAAAGAACGATACCACGTCCTTCAAAATGACAGAACATACATTTATATCCTCCAGCTCTCTTGTCAGCCCATCTATGGACTCAGTTTTATGATTAATTGAAGACCTCAGCTCCTGGATCTGTCTCATCAAGTCAGTTACAACTTCCTGCAACATAAAAAAATTAATCCTGATAAAATACATATAAAATCCATATAATGTATAACTGGACTTTTTTGGTATATAATTTGTCAATCCTAAACATTAATCAATCAGGTGAAAATGAGTCCTCAAACTGCACATATAAAAATAGACAGAAAATTCATTGCTAAATCACTGGCTTTTGTTCTAAGCACTTAAAGAAAGAGCTAAATATCCTGCAGTGTTCCTTAGAAGAGAAGACTAGCCTGCTGATTTAGTCTTAGTAATGCTTTACTAATAGGAGAACAGAACTACTATAATTTAAGGGTATGTTTGTTTGTAATGGAAAAAGGCACATTCAAGAAACACCACTGCACTGACAATACCAGGTGATTCTGACTTTATGCATGTCAGATTTTTGGGTTTATGATGGAAAAAGCAATACTTATCATTGCATCATGTCAGGCAGTAAACACACCATGTGATTTCTTGTGCCTGTTTTATAGACAGCACATATGCTTGCACTAGGGGAACTCAGTTTTCATACTACAACAGTCTTGGCGTCAAGAAGTGCTTTGATTTTACTAATAATGTGACACACAATGACATTCTTACAACACCTTTCTTACCTTTTCCATCTGCCCATTACAGCAGAGCCCTGAATGGAAGGCTCTATTAATCATCTGGGGAATTATGCATTGTTTAGGCATTCAATGTTTTGCCCAGTAGACAGTTTTACCTTCATTTTTGGTTTTTGTTTAACTTTCAGTCAGCCTGTCTTTTCTCTGAATGCATGCCAGTTTCCTACCTCCCTACCAAGTCTGTGCTAGGAAAAAGTAGGATTTATTTTACTTGGCTATATAGCCAGGATTGCCTAAAAGCACAAAATTACTGAGCAGCACAGGAAGGCTCTGGTCTTTCATCTCTATTACAGAACATAGTTACCCACAAGAGTGTGTATCAGACACAGAAATAAGCCCAAACCTTATCTGTATCATTTGTCTTCTTCAAAGAAGCAATAGTCTCTTCAGCAGCAGCCAGCTCCTGTTCCAATGTCCTCAGTTTTGCTTCCTAGAGGAAATCATATTTATGAAGGAATGTCTTCCCTACCTTTGGTGTATTTTATAAAGCACCAAGTCATGAAAAAAAAAAGTAAGTTTTTAACCTTACCTAAAAAAATTAACCAGTAGCTTAACAAAACAGTACGTAGCCTGAGCACTCTACATTTATTTTGCTAGTGATCAAGCTAACAGTCAGTACACCAATAAAATTTGTTATTAATGCCCAAGGAAAGCCACGAACACACAATTCACATATTCAAATCTGCTGTTGTACCTGCTGCTCACACTGTGTTTCCAATTCTGAAAATGGTTTCTCCACCTGTCCCTTTTCAAGTACTTTCAACAGCTCCCTGGTAAAAATAAAAACATGTTTTGATTATATTTCTCACTAGAAATGTAAGAGAAATTTTAACAAGAACAAAGTGATATGAGTTTATTTTATTTGCACTTAATTTTTTTAAGTTCTTCAGTTATCACCTTCCCAAGTGCTATACAAAAGTCTAATACTTTAGTTACTAGCCTTACACTGCTACCAGTGGCAGAATTTTATCTTTGACATGAAAAACTATACAATGAAATTACTTTAAATAAAAAAGAATTGCTGTTCTGATTTGGATGAAATAAAAAGCCCATCTGGAGAAAACACCTCTACAAATAGGATCCCCATCTGAATATAACATATAGCACCAATGAGGGCGGATGAAAATAAACCCTACTGCTAATTAAAGCTTACCTTGAATTGTTTTCTTTGTCTTCTTGTAATTGTAATGTTAGTTTTTCATTATGTTCTTTTTCTGTTTTCAGAAGCTGCAAAAGGTTCTAGAATATCAAAATATATGTTTGCTATAAGAAGTTACAATATAAGGTATCTAAAGCAATTTAAGAAAATAAAAATCTAAACAAATCCTTAAGATGGCTGAAAAAACCCAACCACCCCAGAAAACCTTAACTGGAAACTGGAAGATCTTTAGTTTGTCGTGAAGACGTTCAAAAGTAAAGGCTTATTTCTATTAAGTAATCAAATCTTTTCACCTGCCATTAATAATAGTTTCATATAGCTATGATGTTCCTCAATATCCAAGGCTGTGAAGGGAAAATTTAGAATTTTCAATTGTAGATTAATTTGGGGGCATTTTAAATTTCTGTATTTGTTCAAAATATTGAAATATACAGAGTTTAAATCAATAATATTCAATCTGTCAGCATTCTCTTAAACACTAATAAGGAAAATTTATATCAAACTTGCCGAGCAGGCACTACATACCCTGCAGAAACACAGGCAAAATTATTTGCAAAATCCCTTGAGCAACCTTGCTGCTGTTTTGCAGTCACTGCAGTCTGACAGGCTTTTAAGGACAGTATCAACTAAATTGCAGCACAGTGATCCACCACAAGCCATAGATCATTTTAACAAGATCACATCCACTATGAAAATTTTTAAGAAACTGCTTTGTAAAGATAGAATAATTAGGCTAGTCTTGGCTAGCCCGGAGATAAAAGGTCATCTCAGCTTTTCAATGTCAAGATTCTTTTCCAAAGAAGCATCTTATTCCTTTAGCAATTAATCCATCTCCCTCAACATTTCCAGAGCAATTTCTTCAGCCTAAAAACTTACTATTCATGATGTTACTGGGTATTTCTGATAGCCTGTGGTTGCAAAAATCTTGCACTAAGTTTGGAAAAAGAATTTGGGTACATCTTCCAAATGAAATCACTAAGAAACCTATTACTACTGTGTAATGTTATCAGTGATACAATAATAGAAATTAGGCAGTCTGGGTTCTGTATAATCAAGTCCTTTAAAATCCTTGACTGTCTTACACTCAGCTCAGTTTTCATTGCTTCTGCTTCTTGCTTCCCCTCCTCAAGTTGTTGCTTCAGCTGGTCTGTCTCAAACTTGGCCACCTCCTGCAAATTGTCGTAGTCATCCTGCAGGCTTGCCTTTTCTTCAAGAATCTTTTCATGTTCTAGCCTTCATAAAAAAACCCAGACCAAATAATCTAGTAAGGGTTTGTGTCCTTATAAAAATACTCCAATCAACTGTATTTTAAAATATCCAAATAATATACAGAGGGAAAGAATACTCTCCAAACAGTATTTCTGCTGACACAGAATGCACCAATACAACCACAGCATTTAATTTCAGTTCCAGGTTCCTGGTCTTACAATGCCTCATTCAAAAAATTACTTCAGCTAAGACATGAGCTGCTATAATACAAAATGAGTGAAGTTTTCCAGGAATAAAAAACAAACCCAAAACATAAAACCAAAGCACAACAAAACAAACTAAACAAAACAGCAACAAAACCCAACATAACTAAATCACATTAGTGATTAAAAATCATACTGATTATCCTCTCCTGATGATAACTGCAATTATTGCAGACAAGGCAATGAGCTTTTCTGGCTTTGATACTCAAACTTCAGTTATTTTTTGTGATTTCTTTCTGCTTGTAATTTTTAGAGCAGTGTCATTACGTCACCTGCTTCATGCGACCAAACTGACTTAAATTTTGGAGAGCAGCAAGTTTATAGATATATCCTATTTAATGAGAAAATTATATAGGAAAGCAAAATTAAGGCAGGCACATTTTGTTTTCTTTCTAATAATTCCACCATGTTGTCTGAAATAGGCATGAAAGAACAGAGCAAACAAACCCCAATCAAACAACCCAAACAACCAAACACCCCCCAACAAACAAACAAAGGACAAACACAAACCAGCAACTTTAAAGAAAACATGTGAAGTGTAAGTTCACACACAGGAGAGGATGACTAAATCGCTGGATGCATCCAGAAGGGATGACAAGGCATTGTACCAAACTGCCATCATACCTGACACTGTCCAGCTGGAACTGTACATCCATATGTCTACCAGAAAGCTGACTTATTTCTCTCTCTTGTTTTTCCCTAAAGGCATTATATTCCAGTTTTACATCAGACAGCTCCTTGTCTGCAGACTGCAGGACAATACGCAAGTCATGGACTTCACTTGTCAATACTGTCAAAAAACCCCAAAATAATTTACATGTTATTTGGAAAACTGCGCTAGATATAGGACACAGAATGCTACAGATCCTGTTGGGATCACAAAGCTCTGCATGTTTTCAGTGGAATTAATCTCAAAAGTCACACACAAAAAGGCTTCATGATCGGAAAGGGTCAACAAAACACTGACTTTAAAGGTGAATCAAAAGCATTCCAGACAATATCACTGTAATTTACATAGACAATAGAGGTTTAATCCTTTGTTTTTATTTAATATTTTCATTTTAAATACTGTATCCTGTACCTCCTCCATATTCAAAGACAGAACCATTTTGAATATTGTATACTGTGCAAGACTAGGCAAAGATGATATGCAAGTATTAAAAATTGCTTTCTTTATAAGAAAAAAAAAAATCAAACCAGAATGTCTAACATGCCAAATAGTTACTCAGCATGTGCTATTGTTGATTTAAAACAGTAAGACACTTCCAAACTTTTAATGAAATTTTAGTATTACAAAGACTTACAATCAGCATTGTTTTGACTTTCCTGAAGCTGCTTTTCAAGTGATTTTATCTGTTCAAGGAGCTCCTGGCGCTCTTTACTCCAGTCATTCCTTTCAGATGAAAGAAGCTTGAAAAGAAAAGTAAAATCTTTTAAATAGAAGGAAGTGTGGGAGTGGGTAGGCCACACACTGTAACAATAATATAATGATGTATTAAAGCATTTCATCAACTGATTATAAACACATTTTTCTTTAAATTCAGTATTTGGTGACTCTGAAATCCCTCAATGTCCAAGGAAAAAATAATATATATAACTGAAGACATTACTTTATCTAAAAAGTTCATTTAAAAGGAACCCACAGCTTAGGAGCTGATATCACAGATATCACAAGTGAGACTGATGTGGAAAGAATACAGGGCTTATCTCCTTTTCTATGATAAACCAATTAAGAAAGACTTGCAAATATCTGATAGGTAGTTCTGACTGAGATGAATATTTTCAGCATTCCAAAGTTTAAAATCTCCTTGTTGCTATAGCTGTTTTCCAAAAATCATGAAGTTGGCCAAACCCAACCACAACAATGTTTATTTGCTTATTTTTAAGCTCAAGCAGGCTTGGATTCACAAGATTTAAAACAACAAAACCAAACTCAAAACTGCAGTGTTACGTTATATGAACCTTCTCTGCTTACTCCAACTCCAGGGGGGTTGGATTGGATGACCTTTAAACCAAACCAAACTATTCCATGATTTTAAATCCTTATCTTCTTGCAGTTATGATGCTATGTAAATTTGTCAAAATGCGAGTAACCTTGCAAGACCTCACCAGACAACAGAGCAGTATGACTGTAGGATAGTTACATGAGCCCTATATTACATTGTTCTCTCACCTCCTGTATTTGTGCAGAGTGATGCTCTAGTTTATTAATATGCTGCTGGAGTTTCATATTCTTGCTTTCTTCTTCATCCAGCTTTGTCTGCATTGTGCTCAGTTGCTCCTGTGACACAACAGACACTCAAAATTAGAGCACCCATCTTGCACTTTTTTTCACATGCCATATGGCAGTCTGTGTTTATTAAATATAGAAAGTCAACAAGTTTCTTTTTTTCTGACCTGAACCAACAGAAAACAGAACACTCAAAAAATCAACTAGTATCTTAAGTAGCTTATTTCTCCTATTTCTAACTTAACTACCAAAACACAAGAAAATCCATCAGTGAATACAAGGACTGAATCCAAAAAACACTTAGCTTTCCGACACATGTTTATCTTGGAAAAATAAGGCTTTAAAAAGAAATTAGTCAAAACATAGACTAGTTAAACTTCTTACAGGATCTCTGTACTATGGTAAGCATCAAAAAGAGGTTTTGGCTGCTGTGCCAGGGTTTTTCATGCACTGAAGTTGGCTCCAGCTTCTAGAGAGTAGTTCAGATAAATATGTAGTATTCTTCTATGTGACAAAAGACCTTCCCTGCCCACTAGAAAAGATACAAGACAATGTATAATGGTGGAAAAGCATTATTTGGCAGGTTTCTTCAAATAATGCAGTATTATATATTAAGCTTATATACTGTTCCAAATGTAGCTGTCAACTTATAAAGAGGATTCCTCAGAGACAAGTTATCAGGTTTATATAGAAAAAAGTATGAACATCCTGCAACAAACTACTTATGATATTCAACCTTCAAATCACTTTCAGTATTTTTGTTGTAAATCCTCTTTCAAGTACAATGTATAGAGAACTATTTAGTGTTAAGTATTAATGAGAGGCTTCAGTTTCCCATGCAAATCAAAATGCACTTGGTGCAGGGGAGGTATTTCAGGGCAAAGCCTGCTTTTTAATTAAGTTGCACATACACTTCACTTTCTATTCAGAACATTCACCTGTGCCATTTTGAGCTCCTCAGCAATGGCTTCACATGCTTGTTCACTTATCTCTGGAGGAACTGGCTCTTTTAGAATGTCATCCATCATCTCTTCACAATGCTGAAAATCTTCAAAATTATAATCTGGGCTTATTCGTGGCACAAGACGAGACCTTAGCTGGTAAGCTCTAGTTGGAGTGGTTATGCTCTGTTACAAAGATTACAAAGCAGCCTTTATTTTAACTGTAAAATGAAATTAAAACTTTGTCTGATATTGTATTTTTTGAATTCTATAGGCAGAATAATTAAATAAAATACTTAAAGTGGCTAGTTCTGAATTACTATTACTTCTTCAGATTTGTCATCTGATGACAGTAGCAGTCATTCAGTTAAAACTCCAAAAACAAAAAGTAGCCTATTTGTTTTATCATGTATGGAAAACATTCCAGAAAACTAGTTAGGCTAAGAGATCACACAAAGGACAGTCTGTACTCTTGCACAACTCAGGAGTAAGTATGTGTGGCCTTAAAAAAACTTATTCTCATACCTTAAGGTTTTCTCTATGTAGCTTATGGAGCTGAGAGACTTCTTGGCGCTTGTGTGCTTTGGTTGCCTCCAGAATGTTTTCAAGATGTTGGTTGGCTTTCTGAAGGGATTGGAGCTCTGATTCCAGTTCCATCTGTTTTTTCCTGTTAGGAAGTATTTTGCTACTGTCAAAATGACTCCATGAGTATGCCTTCCTATCAGTAAGGATACTCTACAGTAGTGCCAATGAGCAAACTGTAGCTGAACCTTTACCCAAACACCAAAATGCATTATTTTGAGAAGAAAGCCACTACTGCTGTATTAAAAAGTAAAAAATAACGTCTAAAAAATTAAAAAGCTAAGGAGCTTATTTGTGCCTGCATAATGAAGCAAGCAGATGGATAACTAAACATGTCAGAAAAAAAATCCGTTACATAGTAAGAAATAAGCTGAGAGCTCTGCAGTTCCTTTTATGAGAAAGTGATATCACCCATACCAATATGGTTTTAAGCTTTAAAAATGTTATCCAGTTATATGAGAAGTCTAAACTGGAGCTTGCCAGGATTAAAGAAAATCCTTTAAAGACTTTTTTTTTTTGAAAGTGCTGCTCTGTTAAGATTATTTTGCCCTTTAGCTGAAATCCAACAGTTGAGCAGAAATTTAGGAATAATTTTCACTAGGTATTTTGCAGAACTACATGCTTTACTGTGATAGTTGCCATTACTGTTATAATGGTAGGGTCAAAGTCTATGCACAAATGGAAACATGCTATTTAATCTCTTGGCAGTTTAATGCAATAATTTTCCCTCATGCTCTTGGCATCTGCAGCAAAACTTAGGGAACAGAGTAGAAGTTCTGACTGCAATTGGACAGCAGAAAAATTAGCATATGTTGTTTTTATGAAATGGCTATTTTACTCTACTTTTATTCAGCTACAGCATATGTAACCTGTATGTAAAGTTTCAGTTACTCTGAAACTGGAAACAAGTTTAAGTTTAGTGAAATTTAGTGACTCCAAAGGCTGAAAAACACATTTCTGTTTGACTGCACTCCACCAAGAAAATGTTGGTAATTGATAATAAAGTGCATACATACTAACAAGAAAGTAAGACATTCACAAAACATGGAATACATAAAATAAAAATCTATTTAATGGGCAGAAAAATAAACTAATCACTATATAAAAATATAAAGAGATTACTGCAATTAATGATATGGAACAATTGATGGACTGCTGAATTGATAATCTCAGTAGATCATAATACTATTATTTATAAAGTTGATAGGATTTGCTACACAGAAACCTAACAATAAAAATACAGATTTGCACAATTGCCTAAAAGAACAAAAAGGATTTAAAAGCTACTTTGTAAAAATAGAAGTGGGGAGGCAAAATTGTGCCTGATGCTTTTAGAATGACACTTTAATTTCACTGAAAACAACAGAAAGCAACATTGTTAGGTACAATTAAAATAAATTTTAAAAAGTATCAGGTCCCTTTTGCCTTCCAGGTTTGCATTACATTTGCTGGAAATGTTATTTTTCTTCTATCTGCAGTTACAAGATCTGAATTTTTCAGAAATGGGGTTAATCAAGTGAAGTAATGTATTATTCACATGCATATGAACACTGAAGGTATTAGTAAGGCCATTCCCATTATCTTGTGATGCCCTCTAGGAGAACAATGACAGTAAATTCTTTACTACATTAATAAGGGCATAGTAGAGCCTTACCTCATGTTTATGGATACAATGGATATAAATGTACTACTGACACCATGTCTTGGCTCTGATTTGAATTAAACCTTTGTTCCCATAACAAGTCTCAAGATAACAGTTTTATTGCCTTCTTAAAAATCTTTGAAATTGAGATAAAAAATTAACCAACAGGTCATCCAGAGTTTTCTCGGGTGCTTGGATTCTACATTTATGTTGATTCAAACTTGCAGACTTTTATATTAAAAATTATTGTTGCAAAAAACCAAACCCCCGAATACCCCTCTCATTCTCCCCTATCCCATCAACTCCTACTTCCTGTCAGTACCTCCACCTGTAATATTTCAATTACTGAAGACATCTGCTCTGCATGGAAACTAAGCCAAACTCTCCCAGTGCTGTTAAGGAGGTGACTACCAGAATTAAAGGGTATGTCCATCTCCTGCATGGTGTGAAGCATTTTTCTGCATCTTGCTATCAAGAGTGGCTTTGGAAAAGACAAGGAAACCTGCAGCAGTGCAGATATACCTTCAGCTTCAATGATGGCTGTTCCCTAGACTGGGAATTAGCAAGTTCAACAGGAACATACCCTGTGTGTGCATACCATTATCCTCAAGCTGGCCCTTTCTTACATGCAAAGAACCAGCCTAGTCGGTATAATCAGGATCTGAGTCTTTCAAAAATCGATATGACTTAAAACCACTTAATTACAGATATCTCAATACTGCTTTGTCTCACTTGGTTAGCTCTTTAAATTCTTCATATTCTTGCTTTGAAGATGCCAGTTCAGCTTGGGTCTGCAGCAGATGAGCTTTCAGCCTTTCCACAGATGCCAGCGAGTTGCCTTCCACTGACATGGTGCTGGAATGTAAGCGGTGACCTAAAGAACAAACACAGACCCTCTGAAATCACACAGAAGCTCAAATACCTAAAGTTTCACTAGAATGAAAGTGTTTTTCAGCTTTTGAACAGCACAGCAGCAATTGAAATTGACAAAAATAGGTACTGGCAACAGTCCACATGAAAACCAGTAATAATTAATATTACTGCAGTCTTCATGATAACTAAGGGGCACAAAATGAGATTATAGATGAGTTTCACAAAATGCAAATCAAAATTCCCTATTGCTGGAAGCCAACATGAATACAATTAAGTGAAATTGTTTTATCAGTCTTCAGGTACCACTTTGAGGAAGGCAAAAATACATCAAGACAGACATTTTCAACACTATGCTGCACACAGCAGAAACACAGTAAGCACATTGATCTGGAAAACATTTTTTTTACCTTTAGTACTTTTCTCTGTGGCTGAAGCTTCCAAAAAAGCTTTTTCTAGCTCTGCAATGGTCTGAGCATCAATTTCTTGGGCCTTTTTAACTGATTGTAAAGAACGAAGTTTTTTATTCTCCTCTCTGAGATTATGGTTCTCCATGGCATACTTTGCAATTCGTGGGTGTTGCTCCATCTGTGGTAATCAATATTTTATTCAACAGTTTTTATTTTCCAGACAATGCTATAGCTATCTAGCTGTTATTCTACTACCTTTAATAAGGATTAAACTGTAATAGAAAAGGAAAAGAGGCGTTTCCCACAGTGGTTATAACTACTCAGTTTTTCTTTGGTTAGTTTCCTTACTGCCTTGGAATCCATTCTCAAGACAGTGAATTTACATCTTATGTGATTACTCTTTTACTGGTAATAAAGCAGTAGGATGCTTTTCTTGCTGCTCTTGATACCCTTTTCCATTTTAATTTAAAACTTTGGCTTTCTAAACACCACAGTAATGGCATCTTCCTTGCAAGCCATAGTAATGTTTCTGTAGTCAATAAAGGACTGTCCTGAACTTTGTTTCTTTTCCTCCTCCCTTTCCTTTGAAGCTCAATTATGAGCTACAGATTTATGCTGCTCTGCCAAGACATTTACTCCTCTTCCCTCTTTGTGTTGGAGGAAATTGCTTTTCAAGAATTTGCCTTCTCTCTTGTGTTTCTTTGCTCTTCATAACTGCCTCACAAATGATACCACACCTACCAGACACCTGAATAAGCCAAAGCTGTTCTTCAAACAGCTCCAGGACCACATGCCCCTTTATATGTCTACCTGGCATGTGTATTATCTTTCAAAACCCACGGCATTATTGCCATCCTGCTGTCTTTCCCTTTCAACTGATGTCATAGAGCTTGAAGTCTGCCATCTGAATGAGGATTTGTGATTTGGAGACTTCCTTGAGTTGCTGAAAAGAAACTTGGTCCTCTGCCTAACCCAGATCAGGTGGCCTGTGGCAAGCTCCCACCACAACATCACTCCTACTAAACTCTCCTCTTAGGCAAACTCAAACTCTAAACCCAGCCATTGTCTCTCCCATAGGGAAGCCCTATGTGTTTGAGATGCTTCTATAAGGGAACCCACCACCCATCCTCTGCTTTTCTGCTTGAACTTCCTAAAAAGCCCCTATTCACCCATCACAGGACTACAACACGTGAGCTATCTCACAAAATAAAACCAAACTGTTCCAGAAAAGAAAAAACAAAGACTTTACCTGTTCTCTGAGTATCTGCACTTCCTCCCTCAAGTCACTGAGGAGATCATCTTGCTCTTTTGGCAATAACATTCCACCAGCTTCTTTATGCAACCTCTCCAAGCGAACAATATGGTGTTCCCGGAATTTAACAATCATTTTATTGGACTGAACAAATTTTTCCTTCTTGGCACACAGCTCTTCTAGCTGTGCCACTTTTTCTAATAAATTCTTAGAAAGTACATAGACAGATTTAGTGAATTTTTAAGGTGCACATCTTACATACATATGTCAGGCAGACAAATCATGCAAAATCTCAGATAACAGTAATTTTGTAAATACACAGACTATCATTTTTAGCAGATTTGTAGAGAGCACTAGCTCATATCAAGAACTAAAAGTACACGTGTTGCTAAAATTATACTTAGAAACTCCAATGTGATCTAGTAGAGTAAGTATTCTGTTAAGAACCTCAGATGCACATCACTAGAGTGCCTGTTTCAGTTAATTTTCTTTAGGAAAAAAAATCCATTTTGTCTGTTTCAGTACTATACCATCACCAAAGAACAATAAAATGAGAATGACTGGGGAATTTGCTTAAAAAAACACACTGTTGATTAAAACACTCCAAATTCAGTAAAACAGAAGCTTGTTCTGTTCAATTTTTTTAAATTAGAAAACACCAATAAAGCCCCCACTCCCTAAAATTAAATACACTATCAAAGTTATCCTATGGCTTGTCAGAATTTGAAAGACAGAATAGAAACAGAATTGTTTCAGTTGGAAAAGACTTTTATGATCATCAGATCCAACCACTAATCCACCACTGCCAAGTCCACTACTAAGCCATTGTCCTTAACCACTGTAGATGCTACCTTAAATGTCATTTGACTAAGTTCCCTTGTTACCAAACCTTGTTATCTTTGGACAGACTATTTTTATTCAAAATAAAGGAAAATCATTAAGAGAGTCAGCTTCAATATGCTCACTGGTCTCTCACCAGAAAGTACACTGAATGCACTTAGAAATATCAGTGTTTTCTTACCTTCTTTTCACCTTCTGATTTCTCCCAGAACAACATTGCTTCAAGAAAGTTGTTCATGTAATTTATGTTGTTTTTCCCTTTTTCAACAGCATCTGTAGGGGAAGTCAAAGAAACAAATGCAATATTTATTAAAATACCACTTAGGTTTTTCTACATTTATAACATGACAATTGTGCAAAGTAAATTCAAATAAATTCTTTAAACAGTGTAATTCTTCCACAAAGATCATGTGCCATACTCAGGGCACACTGTTTAGACAGTCATTCCGAGTCACCTGCAAGTGCTGATAAAGAACAGAGGTAATTTACATAATTGTATAATTAACAAAGTTGTTCAAGCATTAAACAGCCTTGCAATGGACTTTAATAAAAGTAAAAGAATCAGTCTGTTCAGCTAAGCATATCTATAAAATGCAAAATCCCTCTGAAATTAATTTGATAACACTAAGCCATTATTAGTACAGTTTGTACATATTAAAAGTGGACTAACTGGTTTATGAGAAGGAAGTTTAGGAAAATAAGCTTGAATTATGTGGACAATTAATGTCTTAATCTGGAAGGAAAGTGTCCACACAAGGGATTAAGAGGGCTTAATAATCCACTTAGAAATTAATTCAAAATAGCATGTCTGAATGTTCTAATACAGGCAAGTCTACTTATTTATGCAATACTAATCACCATAGTATCTATGTGCATGATAGCTACATTATCATGATTTAATATATTTTAAAATGCCATCATGTTTCTGAAACACACAGAAAGCAGATTTTGTATTTCTGTGACTGAGTATTGCAAACATAATTAAACTGCACAGAACAAACACAGCTCTGGTATATTTGGTTCTTCTCAAAACTCTTCCTCAGTGTTTAACCATCATCACTTGTTTTCCCTCAGAATTCTATCATGGGTCTAAACATTGAGCCCTCTGTCAATATTCATATATTTATGAACCATGATTCAGTGTCCTACCTCATCTCTGACTTGTTTTTACTGGCTGAACTTGTATGCTAACATAAAAGTACTTTTTCCTTGGGAAAACTCAAGCCCAGTTGCTTTATATTAGACAAGGCTTTCTAGCTTCTGTCATAACTTCTCCTGCTGTATCTTCTATTCCTTGGCAAGGTCAGGAAAGAGTTGATTCACAAAAACAGTAGGAATTACAAGACAAAGTTTACTACCTTGCAATCAAACATTATCAAGCAGTGCATTTCAGTGAGAAACAGACTGGGAAGCTCTGCTGAGATATATATTGCAGATAAAATGGCCTAATAAGAAGCTTATGGAAGATTACCTAATAACTATTTCCACCTTATATTGAAATCAAATGTCTGTTGGAAGTAAGCATCCCTCTTAGGTTCTTCTGGAAGGGGCAAAAAGGGAAAAGTGGAAAGAAAATCCTGCCCTGAGCTTAAAAAGAATGCAACATTGTGCCTTCCCTCTGACTAAAATGTACAAGGAATCACATGCAAACTTTTGGTTACTTAAAGGATTAGGCAGCATATATCTTAAGAAGTGGAAGAATATCTAGGTGTCATATAATATAACCATAGTCCAGTACCCAAAATCATGAGAAAGAAAATAAAACCACATGAACAATTTCTGCAAGGTAGCAGATACAAGTACAGGAAATAGGATCCATAAGCAAAATGTGACCCCTGTAGGTCATTCCCTACAGAAACATTAATTCAGAAAATTAATGAAGGCCCCCAACCTTCTGGGTTACAGAAGTAGCAAATTCTCCCTCACCTCCAACTCTTACCTTGTGATACAGAAATACTGCACACAGATGGCACTGAAGTTAGTTTAGCAAGCTGCTCTTTCAACTTCTTGACCTCAGCTTGCAACTGGTTCACATTTCCTTGTGTATCTTCATTTACTACAGCCTTTTATAAATAGGAGAAAATTAGGAAAAGGTATAAATAAAAATCTTACATGATAAGAGAAAACTCAAAGAATGCAAACCAGTAAAATTACTGAGAACTCCTTCCATCTTAGAAAAGGAAGAATTCCTTGAAAAAGCAAAATTCCATTCACTGAGAGATCAGCAAGTTGCACTTCAGATAGAATTAGATGTTAAAAAATGTAATGTTTTTGCAGAATTTTGTCTGGACCTTCTTCACCCACAAAGCAGTATACATCAGAGACAGTTTCAGCTAAATGACAGCATGCTTTTAAACACCACTCATGAAAAATTACATTTTGGGCACTAGAATTAATATAGAACAAGTGAACAGAAACAACATTGAATCAGAACGTTTTTTGTCAATTTGCATTTTTATAGATTTACTTTTTCCTTTCTAATGAAGTGCTCTGAGAGCAAGCAATGAATAAGAGCTGTGTGCAGCCATTACTTAGTGTCCAGCTGTTGTCCTTTATTCCGAACCAAGAGCAAACAAGCCCTTTTCAAAAACAATTTGTCTTTAAAAAAAACACAATGCAAATTATTGTTTTCGAATAAGCGAAATCAACTTAAATTAGTGAAAGCACAGGAGTACTTCGGTGAAGCTACCTTGCTTGCAGATATGTACCTCAAATGACAAGTGTCTCTTGCTACAATAAAGACATTAAATAACTTTCTTACCTTGTTTTTAATCAACTTTGCTCTCTGAGCAAAATTAAGAGTGGACAGTGTTTCACCAAAACATTTGGATCCTGGGTGAACGTTGGCAATTATACATGTTTTTGCATTACCACCAAGAGAATCCTATTTAAAAACATGGAAGTTAGTTTTATTTGCATGTTTTTGGTGACAATATGAAGCCATCTCCTAAAAGATACTGTGCATAATTTTGAACAAATTGCAGAAATAATTTAGTTTAACAAATATCCACATAGAAGGTAAGTTTCTCAGATTTTATTTCAAATAAAGGATGTGACCTTAAATAAAGATTTTATTTGTGGCTTCAACACCCAGACTATATGGAGATACTTTATTCCCCTGAACAGCAGGGAGAGGAAAAAATTCTAAACAACTGCAAAAATAATTTTGGTAATTACAGATTTGTGGTTACACTACTTTCAACATCATCAGTTCGTTGTTCCAACCTATGTTTCTTCTGGTTGCAACTATCAAACAAAATCACAAACCAACTTTTTGGGGTATCTGGTCAACCAGATTCTTGACCAAGGATATAAAAGGATACTCTCCCTTTTACATGCACAGCATTTCTGTGCTGTTAAATAAGTAGCTCTCAAATCTCAAGAGAAGCTAAAGACTAATAGTCTGGTACTACAGAATAGTCCACAAGCCTTGATGGCATTCTGGCTCTGTAGTAGTGAAGCTTATGTTTGTGGACTTCTTTGCAGTATAGACACCTCAAAAAAATAACCACTTAAAGTAATAGCTTACAAAGTTGTAATTCTCTTCCAATTTTTATGTATTTTGGGTTGCATTGGAAGAACATAATTCCTCAGAGTTTCATCAGTCTACACAGAATGGGATGGAACACTGAGAAATCTTGCTTTGATCACAGTACTGTGATGTAATACAAATATTGTATGTGTACAAATACTATATTATACTACAAAAATATACTACAGCCATTCATGTACACTTCACAGAATTTTGGTGAGTGCAACAAATCTTTGACTGCTTATGTCTTTGTTTTGTGTTCATTTTGAAAAGAGCCTATAAGCTCTCATGCAGGAGACTAAATCTAACTGATCTTTGACACTAGACCAAACCTAAGCCCACATATGCTAATTCTGGAAATCACAGCAAATGTATCAACACATCTCTAAATACTACACTTTGATGCACATTATTTCCCAAATTATAAGGATGAAAATGTGCTTTTTTTTCATTAAAATTTCCAAATATGTATGTAGCAGTTGCTTATGAGAATAAATAGATTTGTCTTCAGTTAACAGCACTGGATTGATCAGAAATCTGCTTAGGCTAAAAAGGTAATTTTCAATCTTTTTCCACTTGCCCAATAATGAAACAACTTTAATGCACTGGAATTCAGCTTTTAATAGTTAAAAAGCCCAATGAGATATATTTTTCTACATCCCAGGTAGCAGGTAAAATCCAGAGGATATACATTACCCGTAGCAGAAAAGTGAGCTTGGAATCCCGGTAACAAACGTGTCTCTGTTTGCCATTGCCCACATCAACAAGTGCTGTGATTACTTGGGCCAGGCAGCTTAGTGATCGATTGATGTTGCCTGCTTCCTAGAAAAGAGGAGGGAATCAGAGTGAATGGATTTGGTGGAAGGAACAGGGCACTGCATCTGAAAGGAGAAAGATGCCACAGATCCTACAGAACCAACCTTTAACCTCAGTCCTTCTGTATGAGTGTCTTTCTGTCTCTCAGATCCTGCCAAGTCAACCAGGTTGAGCAGGGAGGACCGAATGTTAACAACCTCGTTGTTTTTCTCCATGGATTCCACTGTGATAGTGAAAACTGCATGGGATCTGGAGGATTCTCTGTTCATGGAGGTCGATGCCACACGACGGTTTCTCCAGCCCGTGGTTAATACCTAAGCATGAAAAAAACATCACAATTTCAGCTGTATCAGACTGTACTTCACACACAGGTGACATGAGCAGCCATAGGCATAATTCCATGCAACAGATTTTAAAAATCTCAAGGACAAGGACTTTTTTTACTGTTCTCCAATACAAGTATTTTAAAAGCAAAAAAGATACAGCTGCAGTCAAGCTTAGTAGCAGAACTTGTTATAATATTCACTTCTTTTCTCCGAAAGTGCCACTGCTGTTTGAAAGCAGTACACACAAGAATAATTTAAAAAAAATTAAAGTCACACAAGTACTATCTATATGTGTATCATTCATGGAGAAATAAACCTGACAATTCTGGAACACATGGAGCCCACTTAGCCACAGAAAACTACATTTCCTGCTATTTCAGAGATGTGTAGGGCAAGCATTGGGGAAAGATTACTGTAATTGCCATTCAGGTATTCCAAACCTTTTTGATTTCTTACAGGTATGGGATAGTTAGGAAGCATTGACTTAAACAGCTTTTTTTACACTGTGTTTTGAAGTAGGGAGAAAGGGGGGGAGAAAGCATTACAGACAAAAATAAGCAAAAAAATGCGCTTTAATCCAAGAGGAATATTTGCCACGTAAGATTTAAGATGAATAGTCCAGCATTAAAAAGTGCCAAAAAATACCTGGTATGCTTCAGCAGCAGATGACACCACCTGTTCAACAGCACCATCAACAAAGACTCCCTTCTTGATGTGTTCTCTGAGAAAGAGTCCTGCTGAAGCAGAATCTAGCAAGTCAAATATCTGTTCATTGTAGATTTCAATAAATGAGCATTTGCAGAGAAAACTCTTTCCACTGCCAGCCTGAAAAACACAGTAATTTACACAATAAACAGATTGGTTTAATGAAGTCTGTCATTGTATGGCAGCAAATCTCTTTTCACATGTACCTAAAGCTATTAGATTGCATATATATTCTGCACACTATATATTCCTAGTGCCCAGGTGACAACCAACATCCAGAAACCTAGATGCATTTTTAGACTCAAAATATGAGCACGCTTGTGTCTGAAGAAACTGTACTATAATTTGGTAGAGTACTAGATGCAAGCATTTCTCATTAATACATTTCAGGCAATAATCTTGGTAACTTAATGGCTGCGCACCAGTTTACCAACCCTAGCTAATCTTTACTGTGAGACATTACTGCAGTAATAATTATAAAATAAATGTACCTTTTCCTTTTCCCGCTCAATTAGAAAAAATAAGTATTCAAAGCTCCGTGGAATTACACCTCTCAGACTGTGAGTGAAATTATCAGAATCAGATGGTCCTAAAGAGATTTTTTTAATTAGAAAAATAATTAATTAGTAGTACTCAAGAGTAGTGGCTGACATGAGGAATACATCTCAAGACAAAAAAAAATTAAGAAACCACTGAAAGATTAATCTCTCATGCACTTACCCATCATAGTAAAGGTTTTTCCTGACCCAGTCTGGCCACTAACAAAAAGAAAAAAAAAGTGAGACTAAACTTTAATCTGAATTTTTCAATTATCTGCAACTTTTAAGGAAAAGTCAAAGCTTAAAACAAGCAAACAAAAAATTTTCTAAACTGAAGATAAGCATAGAGAAGCAAGCTGAGAAATCAGTCAGCTAAAAAGGTATAAAAATAGAACTGCAAATTTTACCAAGAAATCCCATTAGATAAATCCCAATTTGTCTCCCCTACCACCCACCATTTCCTTCCTCATCTCTGTTGGAAAGGGAGATTAGCATTAAAATGAAGGTATTCAAATATATACATAAAACTAATTTTTGGGTCAATCTTTAGAGTTTTATGTCACTCAGGATATATTTGGATATAAGGATATATCTGACTTTAAAGTAATTTTTTCTTTTCGAGATTTTTTTTCTAATGTAGTTATTAATCATGCTAGAGAAACCTCAGGGCAATTTCACTTCATTTTTCCACATTTGTATGTTGTAACAAAGTGGACTTCATAGTTTTGCAAAAGCTGTGCTACACTAAAAACGCCCCAGTAAGATTTTGATTAGATTAGCCCTTTAAGTCAGCATTTTCTGACCAAAGTGCTTCCTCAGTTTTCAAAATGAAAAATTATTAAGTTACTGTAATGATATTCATATTACTAGTCATGGATATATTTCTACCTTAAAAACATTCTAAAACTTAGAATTATCATTCATGAGTTTTCCCACAGGCAGCCAAGAGTCACTGAGTTGAGTTGACCAAATGTCAAGTTAAAACAAATTTCATTTCATTTTACCATGGACATACTGAAAACCACTAGCTTTCTCTTTAACAGTACAGTAACTTCTACAATCACTAGCTTTCTCTTCCCACTTTTTAAATAAATAATAGTAAGATTGACATGGGTTTACATGGGCATTATTAGCCTTAAGTGTTAAAAGCATAACACCTACATAGAGATTCCTCCAAAAGAGGGGCAAGGAGTACCATCCAATACTTCAACAACATTCCTTATGCTGTGCTGCAGTAAGGAAGCACTTTTAAAGTTCACTGAAACCTCAGGCAGGCTCTGGCTCTTAAAACCCCAACTGCTTATTAGCAGGATCTCCTTAAATGTCACCATTGCTATGAAATGACTGTAATTGCTACAAAATCACTTACTATGCAAAGATGGTTCCATTGTAGCCATTCATACAAGATTCAACAATGTTTTTAGCCACACTTGAGAACACAGACTCCTGGGGACAAGGGAAAAAGAAAGCACTTGGCACCACCTGTTTAAGTATCTGTTATACCAGTGTTTCCTATGCCATAACTTTATAGTATATAATAGATGCATTCCTTAAGGGTAGACATGTATGATGAGCCCTGGATTTCTCAGAGTAAAATGATACATCCTAAGTCTTTGTGACATAAATCACTCGCTCTGAAAAAATTGTATTCCTTGATAAACTCAAAGAAAAATAATAAAATTCAGCATCATAGTAACAGCTCCCAAATACATAGTAATAATTTTGATCCAGTAGTTTTATGTTACACAGTTTATATCATCTGTAGGCCAGGTGCCTGTGCCACTTAAAAAAATCTAGCTTTCAACTTTTGCCACTGCACAATGGCACATTCAGCAGAGCTGCACAACTTAGTCTCATCTGTCTTCACATTTTTCTCTTGGATCTGCAAGAAGAGCCTAGCTACAAGTAATAGCGTAGAGCAGGTGAGGTTTTTGGGAGGTTTTGTTTTGTTTGTTTTTTAAACAGAATTTGAATGGAATTGGGAGTCCTAGCAGAATTAAAATTACGTTCAGAATGTCAATCACCATATTACAGAAATTAAATTGAAGGATTTTCTTTACAGTATTACTTGTCCCAGGTGAGCAATGCATCCATTTAAAAGGCAAAAGTAGAAGTAAATAGAGTAAATAGAATATAAACTTTGAAGTTCCTTAAATACAAATGTGCAGGGCCAAGAGTTGAACTTGATGATCCTTGTTGAGTCCCTTCCAACTCAGCATATTCTGTGGTTCTGTGAAATCACATCTTAATATCAGCTACTGACTGCCAGTTATTTTTATACATTTGTCTCAACAGGCAGATTTATTTTCTCTCTATGGCATTACCATAATGTTTACAAATAGAACCTTCAATTTTAATTCAAACTCCAATTAAAGAAATTAACAGCTAAAAAAATATCTCATCAAAACTGTTAGCAGAGTTTAGTACTGCATTGTATACTGTAACAACACATTTCCAATCTGACCACTGCAAAAAATTAGACCCGATGATGATGCACTATATCTTTGGAAAAGCTTAGCATAGTAGTTGCCAAAACTTGGGTGAAAATAGCAGTAGTTATGAGATTCTGGAAATGATTACCTGTGTTGTTTCCATATTTGCAACACAATCAAAAGTGAAGATCTTAGGCTCAGGCTTTGAGTGCAGGCGGATGGTGTTTGATGAAAGCACAGATAAACACAGGCCATGATCCCCATCGGTTAATGCAGTGCTGTCTGAAGGGGGGCGCACCCGCACAAAGACTTTGATAGCATCACCTTCAACACTAAATAAATGTTTATGCATTAGATTACTTCCAAATAGATCAGCTGTCTGATAAAATTAAATTGCAACCATCAGATGAAGCATATGAAGCCTTACAAAGGTCTGTCTGAAAATCATGCTACTTGTAGATGAAATCAATAGAGGTAAAAATGCGGCAGATTTAAAAAACAAAGAACACACAGTTACATGCAATTAATTGCTGTGGCACCTAGCTTTAGCTCTAAAAGAATACATTGCACAGTGAACAGGAGATGCCCTTCTTACTCCTGGAAGTTTTAATGGAATAATGGATCAGATAGTGCTATGGTCCAGCAAAAAAGTTGTCAGCATTTTTATTTGGTGCTCACAAGAAGGGGAAAAATAATCAATTCTTGATCAATGAATCAAATAAAGGATGGTAAGTGCCTGCATCAAAAACATCTTTAACCAATTTCATCACATTTATCAGCTTTAAGAAGTAACTGTGCATGACTTCCATCAAGGCTCTGAAGAGTTCTGCCATAAATACCAATACACCAATAAAATAGCAAAGAATTAAATTCTTACATGAAGTGGTAGGAAACTTTGATTTACTTTACTTCATTCTTTTCCAACTGTTTTAGCAGGAGGGCGTTTTAACTGCTATTTTTACTTTTGGTAACAAGAGAAGAACAGTTCTGAAAGTGGGGAAGGGTCTTCATGAATGAAATGTGCAGTTGGGTAGTGGCAGAGGAAAGGGCTGAGAACATAAGCAGCACCTGAGAAAAATCCAGTATAACATTTTCCCTAAGACACGCCAAATTAATTTGCCAAATGTGCTTTCATTATTCTGACTTGTGGCACAGTTTACACTTGGAAGAGGGCTTTTTGGTTTTTTGTTTTAGTTTAGGGCTTCCTCAGAGGACTGAAGTTCCTAGTGAGATATTTCTCCATATAAACTCTAAAGTGCAGCTGCAGAATTAGTGGACAAATGAAAATTTATTGCGTGGCAGCATTCCAAGAGGAACCCAACATGTCGGTGTAACAGTTTCATTTATGAATACATTTTTTTAAAAGCCTCTAAGGATATTAGGAGAGAAAGGCAGCAATCTTAGGCAGGTAAAGATTGAAAGAAAAAACTTTATCTCACAGAGTTACGCTAGGTTTTGTTTCTGTGCAATGTGATTAATAATATATGGGAACTGGCCAATATTATTTTACCTAGATGAGTTCTGCAAAGATATTGAAGAGTCACGCAGACCTCCTATAAAAGAAAAAAGAGACACACAAAAATTAAAATTACTGCTCAAAACTCCTGACTTAAATAGAAAATACTGTAAGCAGTACAGAGGGAAATAAATGGAGAGCCTTATAAATACCTGTTTTGTGCATGAACAGAACTGCATGAAAATATTTGGTAAATATCTTCCTTTGGCAGAAAGATTTCAGTTTGTTACAGAGGAAGTGAAACCTTCATTCCCGTAATGTGAATGTGCACACACTTATCAATGTGCCATTTGTTTATTCTGGCAAAAAGGAGGCTCTGGGAGACCATATCACTCTACAACTGCCTGGAAGGAGGCTGGGGTCAGACTCTTCTCCCAGGTGACAGGACAGGACACAGCCTCAAGCTGTGCCAGAGGAGGTTCAGGTTGGACATCAGGAGGAATATCTTCACTGAAAGGCTAATTAGACTTTGGAATGGGCTGCCCAGGGAGGTGCTGGAGTCACCATGCCTGGAGGTGTCTGGAATTGCACTCAGTGCCATGGCCTGGTTGACAAGGTGCTGGACAGTCATAGGTTGGACTCCATGATCTCAGAGGTCTTTTCCAACCTCACTGATTCTGTGAGTGAGGGTCATTTTGCACAGCTTCAGATTTCAAGGAGACAGCACATATTACCCCATAGGCAGATTAAGGGACATATTTTTTACTTAAGTTGACATCAAAGTCCATAATATAGTCAAAACATTAACAAAATAACAAAATTGTATTTGGAAAATAAGCAAAATAACAATGAAAGACAATACCTTAAAATATTCCAATAATAAAGTATTTACAAAATCTTTATAAGCACACGGGTTTTTTTGTAAGAGGATCACCTTTAACAGCAGAACGAACGATGATGTGCAAAGATGCCTACCTTCTCTTTGACGTTCACACTACCTAAACATCCTGCTGCTGCGTGAGCTTTTTATGTGCTGTTTTGATTTACTCAACATCTAAGAAATATTTTAGCTTCTAATTAAGCAATTTATTCTTCAATTAAACAAGTCATCAAGGGAAGTGGTGCAGTTAAAAATTGAAATCAGACTGATAGGTACTTGCACAGCCCTGGGAATAGCCTGAATTTATGTCAGCGGAGGTTTGGGTTGGAAAAAGGCTCTTTACTCAGAGGCTGGCTGGGCACTGAACAGGCACCCCAAGGAAGTGGTCACAGCACCAGCCTGGCAGAGTTCAGGAAGCGTTCGGACAATGCTCCGGGGCACACGGTATGATTGCTGGGGATGGGGCTGTGCAGGGCCGGGAGTTGGACTCGATGATCCTTGGGGTCCCTTCGGACTCAGCTTATTCTGCAATTCTGGGAAAGGGCCGACTCCCAGGTACCCCGACACCACCGGGGCAGCGCAGGACGGAACCCCGGGAGACACCGAGCCCCTTGGCACCCGGCCCCACTGGTTCTCCCACGCGGGTGATTCCCCGCCAGGGCACGGCACAGCGCTGCTCTCCCGGGAACAGCCGTCCCTCAATCCCCCTGCTCCCCGAACCGCGGGCACATCCCCAAGCCCCTTCCCGGCCGTTCCCCCTGACCTTTCTCGCCGGGAGCCATGGTCACTCCAAGCCCGGCGACTCCCGCCCGCCCGCCGCTCCAAAATGGCGGCGCCTTCGAATTTGGCGCTCAGGGCCGCGGCCCCGCCTCCTGCCCGAGCCCAGCGCGGGCGTCACCATTTCCACCGGCGCGCGCGTGCCCCGCCATTGGCCGGGAGCCCCGGAACGGAGAGCGCGTGGCGCGCCCCCCCCGGAAGCGCGCGCGCGGCGGCGGCGGCGGCCATGAGCAAGAGGAACCAGGTGTCCTACGTGCGGCCGGCCGAGCCCGCCTTCCTCAGCCGCTTCAAGCGGCGGGTCGGGTATCGGGAGGGCCCCACGGTGGACACCAAGGTAACGCCCTGGCCCGCGGGTGGGAGGCGGCAGCGCCCGCTTCCCGAGCTTTGGTGCCGGCCCGTCCCCGCCCGCTCGCGTTGTGGGCTGTGGGGAAGCAGCGTTTGTAATGCAAGGGGGAGCCGTAGTTACTCGCTTAAACTGACTGAAATCCTATGTGTAACTTGGTTTTGCTTTGTCTTGGAGGATCAAGACAACTGCAAGGCTGCAGTGGCGGCCTTGCGGAGCAGCCGCTTCAGCCTCTCCGTGCCCGAGGGGCCTTGTGGGGGCACGGGGCGAGCAGCCGTGGTGTCCGGGCTTGAACGGGACTTTAAAAAGCCCAGGGCGGTGGAGGAGGGGCGCGGTACGGAAAAAATGTTACAAAAGTGCGGTAATAAAATTACTGTAAAGGAGTTAACGTGAGTTCGAACTGGAAGAGGAGAAATTTATGTTCGATACATAGAAAAAAATTCTTAGAGGGTGGTGAGACAGGCTGCCTAAGGGCACTGGGGATGCCCTGTCTCTGGAACTGTTTAAAGCCAGGTTGGATGAGACGCTGAGCAGCCTGGCCTAGTGGGAGGTGCCCTGTCCACGGCGAGGGGGCTGGAACTGGATGATCTTTAAGGTCCCTCCCTTAAAGAAAAGGAAGGCACTCCTAAAGCATCTTGCTGTAGGTCCGTGGTCATGAACTGTGTTGTGATGGCTGGAAAGGCAGGGGGTTAAAGGGCAGCCTTTCCTGAGGCACAGTTTTTTTTCTGCTTCCAATGTGATTTTGCATGTGTTTCTCTCTAAATAGGATTTTACAGGATACCTTAAGGAATGAACTTCTCATTTTTTATATATATACGCATATTCAGTAGATTACAGTAATACTATCTATACTTTTCCTTACAATATAAAGTTTTCAGGTCCTCTAATATTGCCAAACTTCAGGTTGGTGCACTGAGGTTTCCATGCCAGAAGGTTTATTTAAAAAAACCCAAAAATTACCAAATTGATTCTTCTGTCCCAGTGCACAAGTTTGAGAGAGCAGAAACAGGAGCATGACATTCCTTGTGTCAGTGCTGCTTACAGTGATTTGTTTAGCCAGGTTTAATAACCCAGCCGCCATGGACCCACGTTTCCCTTTGTGCTGCTTTCAGTACAGCATAGAAGGTTCAAGTTTGGAGCCTTGCATTTAAAGCTTTTCTTAATGTTGCATAGCAGACAGTGCTGCACAGTCAAGATGGCAAAGAAAAGGAATTAATTTCTTGCTTTCCAAGTTCCTTTTGGTCTCTAATTGAAGAAGCCCATACTCCCATGCTAAAGTTTCCAATGGAAAGCCATGTCTCAGTGATAGGATTGGAGTGTCCTTTGGATAGCATGTTTTGGGAGGGCCTGGCACTGGCAGCTATGCCAAGTCTCCTCAATAAGCTTTCTGCAAAAGTGAAACCAAAGAGTACTGGCCCACAGCTGGAATGATGATCAGGATGGCTTTTATTTCTCTCTTGTCCAGAGAGAGCAGCTTCCACTTGCCGATGATGACAGTGACAATGGCAGTGACAAGGAAGATGAGCAGCCTCAAGTGGTGACACTGAAAAAAGGAGACTTGACTGCAGAAGAAGCAATGAAAATTAAACAGCAAATCAAAGAGGCCTTAAAATCAAAAGAATCAGGTGAATTTCAAACTACTTATTTCTTGCTTTGTGTAGTCAAAGAGATAACCCACAAAAGCGGGTCTGATACTTGCTCAGCTTTCTACTGTTTAATACTACCTTTGATTAGTTCTGAATTTTTCACCTAAATAATTTGCACTTCTGGTTCCAAATCTCAAGTCGTTAAGTACATATTCAGGCTCTCTGGCTTTTGATAATGATGTAGTTCTGTGCTTCTTGATTGTGCACCATCCTCCCTCTAAATACTCCCTTAAATTAATTCTTTTTGTATTTTTGTAAATTAACTTTTTTGTTGTATTATTCCAGTGCACAGTCTTTTGACATCACCTCTGATCATTTTTTAACTCATTGACTAGTTCAGTCGAATTTGACAGTGGAGTGGATGTTTAAAAGGTAATTGTATGAGTTCCTGAAAGAGGTTGTCAGGGTAAAGGGATTCAGGTCTGTGGAAAGAATTGCAGATGTGTGGCTTGGGAACATGTTCACTTACCTGACTGGTCCATGTGATTACTTGCTTAAAATCAACCCCAGTATGTGTTGTGGCTTGCAAATGCACTAAGCAAGATAAACAGATGATACAATAGTGCCAAGGTCCAGAAAAAAATGTTTTTCTATGTCCTGGTTTAGGGCAAATTTGGTAGAAAACCTCCAAAAGGTCCCCCCTCCCCCCAGAAAGCAAACTCACGCGGCCCCTTCCCCCAGCTGGTTTGGGAAAAATTTCCTTGGACAGAAGTGGAAAAAACCTGTTTATTTAACAGGTAAAGCACTCCCCAGCACAAAAAATGAACAGTATCAGATGACAAAACTTACTCACTGCTCTGAAGAGATGGCAAATTCAGGAATTCAGAAAGTCTCTCCTGGGGTGGTCGCTCTGTTATCATTTCCTCTGGCACTGGGAATGGCTGCTGCCCAGAGAATGGCCCCATGGCCACAAAGTGCAAACTCTCAATGCTCCTTGGGGCCCCAGTCCAGAGCAGGTTTGAACAGTTCCAAGAAAAGGAAAAGAAAAGACAGTTCAGGGAAGACTTCCCTGCCTCAGCTAGCTAAACTAACTAAAAAGCAAAAAAGGGTCCTGTTCTGCTCCATCTGTGCCCAAACAAAACAATCCAGCAGAGCATGTAGAGGAGCAGTGCAGTTTCTGATTACAAACTCCATGCTTCTTCTCTCTGCCTTTGCTCTCAGAACCAGTCTTGAAGGCACAGAGTATAATACCCAGCATAAACAGAGCAGAGGATTGGGGATGCAAAAATCATAAAGTCACCCTAGGACACTCTGCCACAAAGAATTACACAGAATGGGAAGATGGAAGGGGTGTGGGAGGGGCTGCTGCAGTTTTACAATAAGGATGAGAAACTACAGTTGATGGATACAGTTATGTTAAGAATTTCTCTCTATTCATCATTCAGGTGTGATTGACATAAGTGCTTTGAGTGTCCAGAAGCTTCAATCATCACACAGGGTGTGATGAAATGTAGCTTTGTCTTTTGCTGACAGAAGACCTGACAAATTGAATGTAGCTACTGTTGTCTCTCGTGGAAATGTCTTGACAATTAAGAATATAGGAACTGGAACCCCACAAGTATAAAATAGGAAGGTGAATCATAGAAACTGGACATCTTCTGTGGTTAGCCATTATGGCTATTTACAAAAGCTGCCAATTGAATTTAGAGCACACTGTGAGGCCTAGCACGTGGCTGTCAATATGACATCCTTAGCCTCTCTCTTTGTCTGCCATTTGGATTTGAAAATTCAGGTTCATGGTGTCTCTGTGTAGATGTATATGTTAAAATTCAAATGGTATAAATGGAGAAGTCAGTAACAGAAGTGAGAGAAAATATGTTGAGAATCTTATATTTTTTGAAAAGCAGATTGATGAGAAATCTTAATTTTTAATAACGTAGGTTAGCTTGAAACTAAATAAAGCACGTCCTATTTTCTGCAGATAGATCTGTATTTGTTAGGTCTAAGCAGGTGTATGACTTGAACTCCTCTGAGAATATATGCTCAGCTTTGGGCTTACTTCCTGGTGTCTTGTTTTTGAAATGTAATGCATATAGATGCTTGGTGTCGCAGTTTTTAAAGTCATCACAAAATTTCTTTTCACCCTCCTAGTATTGGGAGAAGTTTCAACTTATTGGAAAGAAATATCATGGTTCTTTCTGAGCATTGGCTTCCTTTTCATATAAGCAACTTGAACTTTGAGTGATCACAGTAGGAGGAAAAATGATTTTGTAAGGCTGGGCTAAAAGAAGTAGTTGTCCATGAGAATCTATTGAGGTGGAGTCCATGCTGTGAAAAAAGTCCAAAAGAGCTACCAAGCTGAATACACAGTGTGAAATGGAAGTGTATTTGAATAGAGTGACTGAACTTACTTGGTGGAAAAAGACATTCCTAAGACATAATTGTAAGTAGTGAGGATGGCAGTATTGAGTCCCTGTAGAACTTTGTCACCTCTGCTTATTACCCCTTCAGTCCTTCAGTAATAGCTTGCATTTGGAGGAAAAAATCCACAGAAGTAGGTAGCAGGAGTGTTGGGGACTGCTGCCCTCTGTTCTGCATTATTGTGTTACTATTCATTCATCTTTGCAGTTCATATGAGGTCTTCATGTTCTTTTCCTTTTTATGGCTCATGGGAATAAACAGGGTAAGCACTGTGCACACTACTGTGTTCCTCTGCTATGGAGAGAACCAGTGTGAAATCTCCAATGAAGGGAGGTGAGTGTGACTATGCTAGAACTTGCTGAAGGCTTTTTTGCATTTTGGGCCATTTTTGCACTGTCAGTCTGACCTCTAGATTTAAATTTTGATTTCTAGTCTGAGACAGATATTTAGACAGCTGTTTACTTCCAGCTTAATAAAGAGAGTTTTGAGTAACCTGAGAATTTATTTTTTTTTGGCTCTCAATTCTGAAAATGGGAAGTATAAAGAATGTTTGGTGCTGCATGATTTGGTTGCATTTCATGTTACTTTGATTTTAATCCCAGAGTTGAAAGTCAATTTAATAGCTACTAGACCTTATTATATAGTCCCAAATCAGATCATTAGTGAAATTACATGAAGCTAAAAAGGTAATAGGAAAGTAAATTTCCCAACTGATAATCTTCCTTTCCAGCATGCATCAATGCTGAGGCACTTTGATAGATCCTTAGAAATGTGTTACTAACTATCTGTTGTGGATACAGACAGTTTTTCAGAACCTGCCAAGCACTCAGTTTTGAGGTTCTGCCATCTCTTCTCTTATATTGTAGTGATTGTCTTCATTTGAAGGACCTTGTCTTCAGGTTTAGGATATTACTCCAGAATTGTCCATATCTCATTTACATACTTTCACCTTTGTTTTCTTCTATAACCATTTAACCGTCTTCTATAACCATATAACCACGGACACGGCTACAGCTTTTGTTCGTTTTGGTTTGTTTATTTTTACTTTTAGACAGATGTTCCTATGACTTGATTTTCTTTTATAGATGAGTAACATTTTTGCATTAATTTGGTAAACCCACCTGATTAATGTCCTAGCTGCACTTAATTGCTTCCTAAAGCAGAGCAAATCCTAGCTTTTCTGTTGGCTTTTGCAAGTAGAGTCACAGGGATCTTTTTTATTTATGACCAGACCTTTCTTATATGAGAAAACACACTTCTATATTGAAACCTTTTTCTCCATAGAGCAGAGACTCAGAGACTTTTAAAAAAGAAGTAGTTTGTGTATCAGCAGTGATTTTGCTTAATGTTTTATGCATAATTTTAAAAGTGTCACTGTTGGTTCAGAGACAAAGAAAAATGGTCTTATGAAAAATGAAATTTGCACAAAAGAAAATATGTGAATTACTGCAAGATAGTTTATCTCAGCATTCATTACAGTCTATAAAAATATCTGTAGATTTTTTTTCTACTGCTTTTCTACTTCATATGGCCTCTGGGACACACTGACATATGCAGATGACCAAATTTGGCAAAAGGTATCCTTTCTTGTTCAAAGCCTTAGAATATTTTTCTTGTTTCATTCTATATGCTGGCTTCTGGGGAAGGACAGTAGAGGGAAGAGGCAAGGAGAATACAGTCCCTGCTGTCTTGGCTATTGGAGCCCTTTCTGAATAAGCACAGGCTCTTCTGATTTAAGCAGCTGATGTATCAGATACATCTCACAGAGGTAATGCTGCTCTGTGAAATATGAAATATTTCACATATATGTGAAATAGCAGGAACCTAAATCAAAGCTAACTTTGCAGTATTTAAGTAAAGAAAATTTTCCCAAGTGTTCTCATAAACAATTTAAACTAACTATGGAGTAAGAGTGACTTTCCTATCTTCAAACCACAAGTGTGCTGAATTCCTGGAGTAAATGTTTCCAAAGGCATGGATAGAGAATGGATGGCCAGAAAGCATTGGAAGGAACATTGAAATGGCTGACCTGAACTTCTAACCTTAGAAACCATTAAAAAATTTGCCAGGTTATTGTAATTTCTTTCTTACCCTCCTATCTTTGAATAGATGTATATGGGTTCCACTGTTCCTCCTGTTGCTCCTGACACTTTAGTGGCACTTGTGTTTCCTGTTGTTGCCTCATTGACATATGTGGACAGAAACTGCTGAAAAGTGTTGCTGCTAACTACACAAATGACTACTAAATAAAAAACCCTCTAAACTGAGGAGCGATATTTCATTTTCAGGCTCTCATTCCTACTTTTATTTTAATATATACCTTGAAATAATTAGAAAAGAAGAAATTTCTGATTTTGTGGTCTCTTAAATTGATGTCACTTATGAAGTAAGTTTTCGGCTCAACGTCTGACTGTGCTCATGTTGGTAAGCCAGTGGTTTGTGATCCAGGAAAAAGCAGCAATGACTAAGAACAATGGGAATTTGAACTACTAGTGTAGTTTTTGACTCATTTTTGAGAAGTGGATTTTATTATTTCTCCTGTAGTGCCTTTATGTATTTTACTTCATATGTTTCAGAAATCCCACTTTCCATAATTCATAATACTAAGAGTCTTTTATTGGGAATCTGTTTTAAAAACTACCAACACTGAGATTGTTTCTTTAGTCTTTTTTTTTTTTTTTTTTTTTTTTTTGCATTGCTTAATACAAGTCGGTTTTTTGTAGGTCTTTGATGCAAGCAAAAAAGATAGCTGACACATAAGAACCTCGTGAAATTACAAAGGATAAAGTGAAGTCATTTTACCAGCTGAAAAAGACAATCTTAACACATCAACACAAATTCCTTGAACTGCCTCATCAAATTTTTTCAAAAAGCATGGTCTGTCCTCACTCTCTCCACATGTAGGCCAGGCCTACTGTGTTTCCTTATCTGCTTCATTCTTTGTCGAGCACTGCCAGCACTCACTGCTCTCTGAAGCTGGCCTGGGCTTCCTGCTGAAAGGAATGTCCTTGAGCATATAATGAAATTTTGACAGTGTTTAAGCAGGCCAAGAGCTAAAATAATTTCCTTTGATATGGAATGACCTGTGAATAGTATTGTAACCCTGGAGGTCAGAGCTGAGCCAGTTGCCATTTTGGTGGAGTTTTTGAGCTTTGCTGTTTGTGCCCTTAGCTTATTACATGTTGAAATTCATATTGCAAAGATACTTATCAGTTTCTCCATCTGGTTGGCAAAATAAAATTCTTTTGTGCAGTTCACAATGTGGGTAGCAGGCCAGTTGTGAGTAAAATTAAAATTTCTGTCCTCTCTTTTTCCATGGATTAAAACTATGTAGCTGTTTATCTCTTTTCTTTTATGGATATGCTTTGAACTATATTTTTAGAAGTTAGGTTTTCAAATTTACCACTTTTAAGAAAATGTAGTAATCCATTTGTTAAAGAGTATCCAGTGGGGTTTGATTTTTCTGCTCCTCATGCTTATCCAGTAGCTGATTGTGTCATTTCCACAGCAGTATGGATACTGTATACAGCACATAGACAGTTGTGTCTGCACATAAGGGACTATCTTATAGATAGATTTTTTTTTCAGAATTTGGCTTAATTGGGCCTTAGATCTTGTTTAAATTAAAAAATCTCTATTTCCAAATAAACACTGTAGTTATGTAATAATTAGTAAGAGGAATCATTTGCTATTAAACTTCTTAGCCCAAAAATGAAGGCCCAGTTTCTGAGAAAAAGGATGCATAGTGTATTCTGATTCATTAGGTGTAATATGCTTTCAGGAGTTCTATTTCCCTCCGAAAATTTACTGTAGGCACTTCCTAAACTTCTGTATCACATGTACAGCATCTAAACACTTAAGCTTTCTGTGCAGAGTTCACAATGAATCCATTGAGAACTATGCTTTTCATAACTACAGTTTATTATTGCTGCTAATTCCTTGTAATGGTAATGCTTTTTTAATGTGCCAAGAATGAAGTATTTTTCCCCAAACCTGGTTATTTTCTGCAGTAGTATTTTCTCATAAACTAGTGTAGAATCATAGAATCAAGGTAATGTTTGGTCTGGAAAAGACATCTAGGGTCCATGGAGGCCCACTTACCAACCTTGCACTGCTTTGTTGCCACTAAACCATGTCCCCAAGTGCCATGAGTTCTTTGAGCACTGCAAGAGATGATGTTTCCACTACTTGCCTGGACAACTTGTTCCAGTGCCTGAGCACTCTCACAGTGAAGAAATTTTTCTTGGTATGCAATCTAAACTTCCTCATGTTGCCATTTCTTGTCCTATTGCTTGTTACTTGGGAGAAGAGACTGATGCCTACCTCACTACAGCCTCCTTTCAGGCAGTTGCAGAGAGAGATGAGGCCTCCCAGAGCCCCTTTTCTCCAGGCTGGACAACCCCAGGTCCCTCAGGACTTGTGCTCCAGCTCATCACCATATGCACCTTTTGGAAGGATGCATTCTGTAGAAGCCATTGACAGACTTGCCTAGTTTTTCAAGCTAGGTTTCTTCTTTAAGAGGGTCTCTGAAACTTAAGGCATTCTAAGTTGATGTCTTTCTTCATTTGTACCACACAACCCTTAAGGTACCAGATTTATTAGTTGTATTGTTTTGAGAATGCACTGAAGAGAGTTTCAGCCAGTGCTGTGTAGATAACACTGAAATGTTAAGTCTTTTGCTGTAGTGCTGATATACCAAGGAAAGAATTTGTGCTAAAGAGAAAAGTTATTTATTGATTTTAATTAAACAGCACATAATCTTGTCAAACACATTTCTGTTGAGTAATGAATTTCACAAAAGTAATTTAGGAAAAATATCTTGCACAGAACCTACGACTCCTTAACATTCTGTCACAGATACATTATAAAAATTGCAAACTACTGCAGCATGAACCTTTGTGTCTGATTCACAACTTTACATTACACTTTGTCTTCCAGAAATACTGCCCAGATGCTGTTACTTACGCAGTAGCTTTCCCATTCTGCCTGATAATCATGGAAGGGACTTCTCCTGTTTTCAAGATTGTTGTCTGCTCCTCTGCATGCACTAGAGCAAAATTGGTCAGTTGGAATAGTTGGGTGATGTTGCAGATACAAAGAAACCCTGAAACTTTCATCCATTACGATAAAAAAGGGGACCTTTATTGCCATGTGATCTTTTCAGCTGTCTCAACAGGACAGAATATATTAGGGAAAAAAGTTTTTCTTGTATATGTGCCATTTTGTTATTCAAAGAGATGCTATAATTCTGAAATAAATGCATTTGTTATCATAAATTTTACAAATACTGAAGCGGAGTGAGAGGATCCTATGAAGTTGTCCTCTCCATTTTGGTAAGTGGATGTGAATGGAATGTGAGGGAAGAGCTCTCATTCTGCTCACAGAACTGCTCACAATCTCTTCTAAGTTAGAGCTCTGGTTAGTGAAACCCCATTTCAATAGAAACTGCAGGAGGATTTTCTTCAAGGGCTTGCTGACATGAAGCAGGTGTGTGTACATGAAGGCCATTCATTGATACAGAGTTTATGGCCAAACGTATATTTTCATGATTGTTGTATTCTCTCAGAGGCCTTACTGATTTTGGTTCAAGGTCTGTATGTGTTTGTGAACATATGCAGATGAGTTCTGACTTACTCTCTTTATTACAGATGATGAACCAGAACCTGCTGATGGAAAAATTATGTTCAGGAAACCAGCCAAACGTTCATCAGAGAAGTGTTTGGACTTCAATGTAAGTTCAAGTAAGAAGATGAAAGAAGCAAAGAAAACCAAGGGGGAAGCAACTACTTCTCAGAGTACAGCTAAGCAAGTGAAAAACAGCAGTCTTCTCTCATTTGATGATGAGGAAAATGATGATTAGGGGTTGTATTTTTGTATGCTTAACTTGCCTGTCTAGAGACCTGGATAACATTGGGGGCTTTTGTAGGAATTGAAGCATGGTGTCTGAGTCTTCTCTTACTTTGCTATAGTCCAACTAGAGAAATAATGTATAAAATTAGCATGAGCTAAGTCTTTGCAGTTAGTTGGAACTGTATGTCATGTCTTAATTTTAAAGGAGAATTTAACCATGTATGTAAAAGCTATTTGAGGTCACAAATGAGTAGCAAATTATACCTGTATATATTTAGCTTACAAATTTTCAGTCAATTTTAAAATGCCCTCCATTACTAAAATGTATTTCGTCTATATTGAGTAGCCTTAGTTGACAGTTATGGTTTTTACCTGTTATTATTGACATTCAAAAGAGAGACACTTCATTGCTGTGAAAGAGATTGAAGTTTTCTGTCTCACAGCTTAACAAAAGTGTACACAGCCTTTACATTTGTGATTTGCAAGATTAGCTCTTGCAGAGCCTTGTAGGAAACGAGGCTGCATTTGCTAAATTCATGTAGTCTTGATCCTTTGTTTGGTGAATGCAGTCTAAGAAGCATCCATTTCATTTGAATTGGTTGTAATAGCAAGGTATAAAGATTTTGATTCTAGTTGATGGTATCAACTAATGCTAAAGAAGCCTAAACCATTGGAGATTGTGCACTTTGGTTTTAACACTGATGGGCTCAGTGGTTTGATCGTGTTTTGGGGTTTTTTTTTAAAGTATATTTGTTCCAGTTAACTACTTACATGTTCACAATTATTTAGGATCTCAGCCTGTTTAAAAACTGTATTTCATCTTTAAGCTGTGGAAAAGCATTAATTTAGTATTCTTCAAGTAGGGAGGAAGTTGTAAACAGGGAATTTAAGCCAAGAAACACTATAGGGGTGTGTATCTTGGTTTAAGACAGTTTCTGGGGCAGACACTCCAAAATGAGTTACTGCCCCTTTTAGCTTTAACTGCTTCCCTTTCACTGATAAGCAGAGATGAAAGCAAGAACATATAAGTGAAAAAATTAAAGATACTAAAAATTGAAACAGCAACAGGCATGATAACAGTAATCATCACTAGATACAAAGGTGCTGAATCCCATGGACTGCTTGGGAACAAAGAAGATAAGATGGCAGAGAAACCCCTCCTCAAAAATGTTGGCCTCCAAAGAAGACCACGTAGTTCAGGGGACAAAGACAATCTGGTGGAGAAGCCCCTTCTCCTAACCATGTGCTGGAGAGAGAACAAAGAGAAAAAGCCACCACAGGATCTGAAGCTCTGTGATTATGAAAGTCCCTCTTCTCCAAACAGCAACCAACGAGGAACAAGGACAAAACAAAAAGAAACCTGAACTCCAAAACCAGTCAAATGCTGCTGATCCGTTTGCTCCATCCACATCACTGGACAAGGTCTCTCTCCTGGCAGCAGAGCAGCTCCATCAACAGTGGCAGCTGGAACTGGTCAGTGGCTGGAACTCCTAGGGGGACTTGGCCTCCTCCTCAGCAGAAGATGCCAGGCAGATGCCCAGGGCAGCCCGGGCTCCACGCCCTCCCCACTGCAGCTGAGCGCTGCTGGGGGGCTGGAGTGACCGTATGGAGCAGGAGCTGTTCTGGTTTTCCCACTGTGGTGCCATGGCTGGCCAGCCCAGGTGACAGCAATGAAAAAAGGTCAGAAGAGAAAGAGAGAAAGTCCTCCCTGGCCCAGAGACCAAAACAAAGAGGAGCTTCTGCCTTGCACTGCCTCAGCTTCTCAGTAGCTAGCGGGAATGAAAGAGAGGCCTGTGTAAGTGTTGTCTCATTTTAAATGCATCTTCTGCCTCCGTGAACCTGGGGCAAGACCCTCTGGTTTTGCTTCTGACCCCCAGGTCTTAAAAAGGGAGAGTAAAAATCTTGGGCAGAGGGGGGTAGAAAGAAAGTGTCCATTTCAGCATCTTTTCTGTAACAGGACAGAAATAACCCTGAGAGCTGATGGGATTTTGGAGAACAACGTGGTAGGAGTGTCACTTGTGACTTTGAAATTATTTGGATGTATGGTGTGTTCTGTAACCATATGAAACCAGTTCTGCTGTGTGACAGGACATTTGAAATTACTTGGCCTGTAAAGCTTCATCGAGGAGCAAATTTCAAGTTGCTGTGTGAAACAGCTGGTTTTAGTTTGTTCATCTGGTAGTAAATGATAAATTATGCTTTCTTTTAAGTGGTCCAAAGATATTTTAATAAAAATTTCAGTACATGAAATGAGATTTTTTTTTGCCTCCTGATATTGGAGCCTCCTGTACCTGCTGCCTGTTTCCCTACACACCAGCTTCCTGCAGCATAATATCATATGCAACTCTGCACACTGTTTTGCACTGTTTGTGTGAGTACATGTTACCCTGATTTTGAAAATGAATATATCTGTTGTCCTTTTAGAAAATTGAAACCAGACCTATAAATGGATATTAAAGTCTTGTTGCACTGGTTTCATATTAGAATTGTGAGAGAGGTGCTGTGGGACAACCTGATTATTCCCATGAGGACATGCTACATTTGTAAATACATAATTTGTCTGTATTCTCTACGTATAAAAGAAAAATAAATTTAAAGAAAAAGTACAGAACCAAAGGTTCCCAGGAATTAGTATTTCCACTTATTTTGCATACTTAAAACTTGTTTGAATCCATTAAAAATATATACCAATACATACATACACACTCATGAGTAATCTTGTAGCATTCCAGTGTACAAAAGGAATATTTGGGGATATGTCAACAATGGAGTAAATACTCTGACTTGCTGAGACTCATCTGAAAGAATGAATTAACCATTGGCTGCTTACCTAAACTTTTCTGGTTCTGTTTGTCAGTACAGAAATATATTTGCATACATTTTTCTTGCACAACCTGGAAGCTCATAACTTGAGCTGTGAGGCAGTTTAGGAGACATGGCTATTGAGGTAAATGCTTGCCAAGGACCAGGGGGAATGTGGTTTTACCTTAAAATTAGAAAATCCCTCAAATACGCAGTTGATCTGGCCTGTTCAAAATAAGATTGAGATCTTGTTTGATTCTGGATAGTAATTGCATTTAAACAAAAGTTACCATTTTTAGTGAAAGACTCAGGAGACTCAAGGCCAGTAAAGGGAGGGTTACCTTAAAGTGCAGTACTTTTACTTATTGAGTGTGGTACTTTTGGTTAATCATGTTTCTTGCTCTACAACCTCGATGACAGATGTCTGGAATGCAAATAAATGGATTGAGTGTACTTGGAAATAATAAATTAAAAGATATGTTGTTCAGGCAACACAGCAAGGGAAAGAAAGGTGGATATGGAAACCCAGTTTCTTTCCTTCATTCCAACTGATTTGAAGTGCTCTGACCAGGAGGAGACCTTTATATTCATTGTATTTAACTCCCAGTTCACCCAACAATAACTAATTGAATAGATTTATTAAGAGGTGTGAGTGATGCACAAAAACATTGTAATCAGGTAGTCATGTGAAAATTCAGTGTTTTTACCATGACACACCAGGAAAATCACACACACTATCAACTCCCATGAAACCTGTGGTTAAAGAGAACAATTACTTGTTCATTTAGGAAAGAAATCTGAAACTCTTAAGCAATCACCTGTTCTAATGGGCCATGGGAAAATAATAATCACAAGTTTCTTAAAAAGGGGAAGCCAAAGCTAAGTACATGGAACATGAGGTTAGGACAGAAAAGGACAATTTTCCTGGGTTTTCTTTTTCTCTTGCTCTTGCCCACATTCCCTGTCCTTTTCCCCTCCTGTAGTGGAGAATGTATATGCCTTTATTTTCTCATGGAGTTTGCTGAGTTAAATGTGAGAGCAGTGAAGGAGGAGTAAGGTGAGAGTAGCTGAAGATTGTTACCCAATACAGGAATCTTGGTCAGATGTAGCCTATTACCTCATATGGGAATCTTGTACTGTTTCGATTAATAAAATACTTGAAATTTCCTAGTTCATTAAGACTAAAACATTTATTGATGGTATTAGCTGAGAAGTGAAGTGCAACAAATCTGGTGAACTGTAGTAGCATTGCAGCAGCAGATGCTTATAATGGAGGCTTTTTATGCTGCAAAGGTACTTGGATGTCAGTAGGAGAGGTGAGATGCTCTGTCATCTTAATTTCTTTTGAAGAACCAGGATTTTTCTCTAAATGATAGGAATCAAGGTGAATCATCAAGAATGCTGCATTCTTGATAGATAGAATAAAAAAGAAAATGCATGTGTGGGCAGATGGCCCAGAAGTTCATACCATTGACTGTATTTCTGAAATAAAAGCAGATTTGTTGTACTGAAAAAGTTCATCTCATTGGGCTAAAGAGGAAGGGATGAATGAGAATTATATTCTGATAGTTTTTTTTGTCTAGCACTTTTTCTATCATTTGGAGGATCAAAGGCTGTGTTTTGCAGACACTGAGCACAAGAAGCCTGTATTTAGCGGTTTTAATTGCACATTTTTAAGTTTCATCACCAGACTTAATGTCCTTTTTTACAGTGCTTCAGCATATAATCCTGTTAGGAAGCTGCAGATTTAAAATTAAGCAGGAAGCAGCAATGTCATCGTTTCAGCTGATTGTTTCCCTTATGCTGTAGTGTATTAACTAAGTAATGCTTCACTTGGCTGTGCAGAGCCAACTGCCTTCTCAAGGACATCAGGCTTGCCTGCAGATGAGTCATTACCTTTTGTGCGGCACACGAGGTATGATGTGCAGCCTCAGCGAGTGTTTGTCCATTGAGGCTGGTTAATAACCTATAGGCCTGTCCTGTGGCAGGATGCCATAAATCAATCCTTTGTGCATTCAGCAAACAGAAGGGCTTGTGGATCAGCTGCCTCTTCAGTATCATCCCTTTATTCCCATTCCTAGAGCAAGGTACCAATCTGCAAAGACATTTTTCATGTTGTCGACCTTCCCTTCTGCCCCAGTTCCTTGAGAGCATTTCACAGGCAGCAGTCACAAAAGATAGCCATTAAAACCAGGGGAGACACACCATAGGGTTAGATGTGACTGCAACCTCCTGTAGACTTCCTCAAGATATTGAGAACCTATAAAATCTCAGAGGCAGCCTCTGGGAAGTAATTTCCTCCTGGAGAAAATGAATGGGACCAGCCAGGCAAATGACACAAGATTGAATTTTACTGTTATTTACCTCACTGTTAGTGTATTTTCTGTTGAAGGTAAAGCAACAGCTGGTAAATCAGGTCTTTCCCTCTTATCAGAAGTGGCTTTGGTGCCATTCCAATCCATATGGCAAAGGATTCCTTTTCCTTGACTCTGGTGGCAGTCCTCAGTGCCATGCCTGATTAGTTAAGGCCGTGGGCAAGTGGGAGCTACCTTGTAAGAGGCAGAAGTTATTAGAGGAAGGTGTTGTCAAGCCTCTGTAGGTTAACGGTGATCACTGCACACTTTTAGTTTTGATATCATGAAAGAGTTGTTCCCTTAGGGACAGCACACTAACAACGAACTTTAAAAGGGCAGATTATAAAACTATGAGGAAAATGGTTAACAGCAGGCTGAAGGGCAAAGAGAAGTACTTAAAAACCATAGAGATCTGCCTGGAGGCTATTTAAGAACATTGTATTAGAGGCACAGATGGTTTGTATACCTCTGAGCAAAAACAGCCTATGAGGAAGGATGAAACTCACAGGGTTACGTGGGAGAAAAGCGTGAGTATAGAAAGGCTGAAATGCATCCCTTAAAGATGATGACTGTGTGAATGACAGACGACGGAGTGTTACCAGGAGAGTGGAGGGAGCTGGAACGTCAGTGCCAAGGAAAAGACTGTAGCAGCTGCTGACTCTGGAGCCCCAGGATGAAACACCAAAAAGGGTGAGTCTAATAAAGTCCAGACAACTCTGCCTCTGAAGACTGGGCTACTCCACATGAGACTTAACCAGAAAAAGCAGAGTACTGTTAATCTGAGTCAGCTAGCACGAGCCAAAATCTTATTAAAGCAGTCTACATTTTTAATATGTTACTGGGCCAAATGTAAGAGTAAAGGAGTAGATTCAGTCACAGTTACTCTATGCTAGGACTTTATTTTGACCTTGTGTTTTATACGGTGCCAAAAATGCTTTCAATCTTCGCTGAAGAAGGTAAGAGATTAAAAAAAAAAATTGAACAGTCCTGAAAACTCTGATTTTAGTAAAAGCAAAAAGCCTACATGAAACCCTAGTAAAAGAAAAAACTCAACCTGTTCTCACACAGCTTTGGTCTGAGAGGGACTATTTGATAAGGATGAAGTGAGGTTTGCACAGCATTTTTACACCTATGTGTAATTGGGCACATGTGGAATTTTATTGTCTTATATCAGAACAAGAACACACTGATTATAAATTAGGCAGGGAACATCTCAAGTATCACAAACCTGATGATGTGTGCAAAAAGAGTCCCTGTGAAATCAATGAAAGCTATTTTCTGGTTTAAAACCAAGGAAAGGCAGGGGAAGGTTAGAACAACTTATTTTTGCAATAAAACCTTCATGCACACAGTCTCACTGGAACTAGAGCCCTGGCATCTAGGCTGTTTTATTCTGCCCTGTTAAATTGAAACAAACAATTCAGCTGCCTGAGTCCCTTCTTTTCTCCTCTGACAAGCCAACTGTCTTGAGAGAAGAGATTAGGCATTGTTCTGATGAGTGCTGCAGAAGCAGCAGCTTTATAATTTAAGGGCTACATAAAATTTATGGAGCACTGAGAAGAGCTTAAATCAATTTTATGATTTTCATAAATTATTTCAGGCAGATGAACTTTGTGCAAAAAGCCAGTGATGTTTGAGCTGTTTATCCAATGGAAAACAACACTGAAAATAGGGATTTTCAAAGGCACCTGTGGGAATTACATATCTGAGTTTGATGTGAGTTCAAAGACTTGTCCCTCTGAGCTACTCAGTATTCCAATGTAAATTTTTAATCATTCTAAATTGCTTAAAATACTTGGTAAAAATCAAAACTAGAGGAGCGGTAAATTTACAGCAATTTTGACATTTCATTTAAATGCTGCATATGCTTATAAACAGTGGATGGATAGCCTGTAATTCTACTTCAAGTGACAAACCAGTCCAGCACTTGTAGAGTTAAGCCTGTAATTCTACTACAAGTGACAAACCGGTCCAGCACTTGTAGAGTTAAGCCTTTTCTTACAACAGTGTATTTTTGGGTTGTTTAGGCCCCATTCACTAAGGAACCTTGTCCTGTCTTCTTCACACTGTGTCTGCAAATTACTCCAGCTGCTAAAGAGCAGGATCTGCCTGTACAGCAGAAAGAGAAGCTAGCTGGTTTCTTATAGCACATTTCAAGATTATATAATAGGACAAATATAATTCCATACGTTACAGAAGTTAATAGAGACTGAACTTCCCTTCTGGACAAGTAACTAAAGAGCTGATAGCATGCCATTCCCATTTCGTCATAATTTTGGGTATTATTGGGTGTGATTTAAAGAGCTTTCCTCTCCCTGGGTGTTATGGTCATCAGGATACAGGTAGATTGGAGACCTTTCATCTAATTGGGACCCCTCTGAGCTACAATTTTCATGTATAATTTTCTGTATTTTAAGCTGCTCCAACTCCTCTAAACTGACATCACTGTGCTTCAGATGATTTCACACTGAATATACTAAACACGGTACTAATAGGAAGAACCACTGCTGAATTCCTCTAAAATGGATGGGCAACTTGGAGTAAATTATTTACTGATATTACTGCATTGCTTTCAGTGAAATGACACTGATAGATACTGAGCTCCTTACTAAACCCGAACAAGGTAGTCTCAGGTGAGTGGGTTTAAATTCAAAGTAGTTAAGTGTGGGACACTCCAGGATCTTGCCACTGAATTTCTATAGCCAACAGTATACATAAATAATGGGAGCTTCTTACTCAGTGGTCATTATTCTGCAGGAGGGGATTTGTGACTGCTCTGAATTAAACACTGAACACAGTCCATGGTATGAGGAAAACTAATGGAATTTCAGCTCTAAAAATTAATGTGTCATGGAGAAGAAATGAGAAATAATCTTAATTAATTATCCTCTGCTTCAGAACTTAGCTGGAGTGATGTGTCTACTTTTGTGCACTATATTTCAAAAAAGAAAGATACAGGCCAATTGGAAATTCCAACAGAAAGCAGTGGTATTGATCAGGAGTCTAGAAAACGTGAACTGTAAGACTGAAAGAAGTGGGTAGTACAACTAGAGAAAGGAGATGCAGGGAAGGGAATAGGAATTGATACCAGTGTTCAGACATATTGCTGCAAAGAGAGAAGTTGCAAATTGTTCTCTGTGTCCTCTGGGAATACAAAAAGAGTGAAAGGATTTAAATTGTAGCCAAAGAGATTTAAGGAAGACATTAGGACAGGCTTTCCATCTGTAACAGTAGTGAAATATTGAAACAGATTGCCTGGGGAGGTTGTGGGATCTTCATTGCCAGACGTTTTCAAGAACAGGTTAGACAAACTTCTGTCAGGAATGATTTGGGTATAATTGATCCTGCCTTAGGGCAGAGGGCTGGACTAGATGACCTTGCAAGGTCCCTTCCAGTTCTGCTTTCAATGGTTCTCTTATTAGAAAAGCTGATGTCATGTTCCTAGAACCTCACCATCCCTTTCAAAAGCAAAAACATGCTATAGTGATGGCAAGAGTCAGATTTAAACTGACAGTATCTGGGAAAAGGTACCAGCCAAAGGTTGATATCCCACCTTTAAATACTAACACTTGAATATATGCAATGCAGATGGACTTGTTCAACAGCTAAATACTTGTGGGTTACACTACTATGAATTTTTTGTGACCAGACTATGATCTTTTTAATGGCATGAGAATTTGTTTCTTGTAAAGTGTATTAATCTTATATATTGCAACTTCCTTTTTGTCACTTGAGTAAGTAGCAGGCAGTGCTATTTGGCATCTAACATGTTCCAGGTGGGTCACTCTTATTCCACATGCCATGACACACATTTGGCCACTTGCTATGTACTCACTCACTCACTCTCACTCCCTCACTCCCTCACTCCAAAGCTCATTCCCCTGTTCCAATTTATTATGGTGCTGATGCTCAGCTTCATTATGTGGCTGTGTTTAAATAAACTAATGCGACTGCTAATGTGCTTGGTATCCTTCTTTCCATCCTCAGACACTGGATATGCCTCCTGCTGCTTTCTGCTCACATGTTCTTTTATTCCTGTTGATAAATTTCATTTTCATCTCTTTTGCTGCTTTCCCTTCAAGATGTGCTTGCATTACAAACTGCAGTTCAGCAGTTTAGCAGTTGGATTGCATCCAAATATTACCAAATGCCACATCTTTTAATATCAGGCAGAGCAGCTTGAATTTTCTTCCTTGGAGTACTGTAAAAGACACACTGACATGTTTTCTGTGCAAATGCCAAAAAGGAAAAAAAATGCTTAACAAAAGATGGAGGGGTGTGAAGCAAGCTGAAAAGTCTGCATTCCCAGGATTTTCTATTTTCCCTGATTTCTGGATTTAGTTCATGACCCAGCTGCTGATCTCTGAAACTCTGTGGAACCATGCCAGTTTCTAGCAGCCAAGAATTTGTTGCTGTCACGTTTGTGACTGGTAGTACCTTTGTGTTCAGCTAAATAACCATATGTGTTTTTATCCCCAAAGGCCATGCCTGGCCACTGATGATCACAGTATTGCCAAGCCCTTAGATTCTAAAAAATTCATTGTCAAACCATGAAGTGGTTTGACTGTATACATGTATACATGTGTGTGTGTGTGTGTGTGTATAGATATATATGTGTGTATTTATATACTATAAATTTGAGTTTGAATTTGGCCTTTCAGCATTCATGAGTTTTGAGTTTTTCTCTACATGGAGAATAAAAACTGAAGTAAAAATAAAACCAAAAATAAAAACTGAAGTAAAAATAAAACCAAAACCAGAATAAAACTGGGCTTTTTGCACACTCACATAATGCTTCTAGAAGCTGAGACATGGAAAACATTCCACTTATACCATGAAATCTGGTAGTGCTATAACTGGATATTTGGCCACTAAATTGTTTTACTGCATCCTTCAGGGTGAAAGATGTTATCAGTTGTTTTTCATAATGGTGAAATGCTTGTCAGGATGCTTTAAAATACCCATTATTCTATGTATCTTTGCCATTTCCTTGTTAGAGATGTTCATGTGCACTGCAGCTGTGGGTACTGCATGTGGTTTGCCCTAGAGGATTTCTCTTGATTGCCCGGGGCTTTGGATCAGAGTCCAGAGTAACTTTTGCTGTGTTTGTTCATTTCTTTTGCTCAAGACTTGTCCTTCACATATTTTGGAGGTAAATGGACAAACAATAGAGATACTCTGATGCATCCAGGTCACATGGCTATGTTCCTTGTCTGTCAGGTTTGCTGTTGTTGGAAAGGCTCCCGCGGTATTAAAAAGTTGTTTTTCCCCGCCCTGCGCTCGAAGAAGAAGATGGGATTCCTCGGCTCTGGTTCTCAAGGTTTTTTATTTTCTTTTATCTAAAACATTCTTTTTCAGACCTGTGGAGTTCTGTCCAGCAGGCTGGGTTGAGGCACACTGACTGCCCTCAGGGCGGTGTTATCTTTTTATACTAAAAACTATGTGTACTTTATTTACAATAATTTTCCAATACCCATCACCTATGTTAGGCAGTTTGTCTCTACTCTAAACCAATCCAAAAGTGCCACCATCACAGCAGAAGATGGAGGACAAGAAGGAGAAGAAGAAGGACAGGACACTCCCAGATTCCTCCGTCTGCCTCTTGAACTCCCATTCTAAATCCCCAAAATTCTACTTTTTCACCCTGTGATAAATTCATTATCATTCTACTCAAACCCTTATGGCTTGTAATTCTTTGCACAAAGTTGATAATTGTTTCCATGGGTTAAAATCAAAGGCACAGGTGTTTTTGACTCCATGCCAAGGTCTCTGAGTCCCTCGCCAGGGTCTTGAGTCCTCCAGGGCAGTCAGAGGAATGTCCTGGGTTCCGACACTTGGACATCCAAGTGTCCATGTTGTGCATTCTGTGTGTGTATTCCCCAGCTTCTGCTGTGGTTGTATATGGTGGGCAGGGGGAGAGGGTAAAGTGCACCTCCAGGTCACTGCTCCAGAACCCATGTGCCCCCCCCAGAGTTTCAACTTGAGGTGCACTGCCTTGGCAAAGGCTTTTGTCTGAGGGCAGATTTCCCCCATGTCACTTGCTTCTGCTTTGTGCTTTGCATTGCTCAACACACTCCTTTTCTCTTCCCTGTGCCTACTGTCTGTGGCAGTACCCTTTCTTGACCCTGAAACGCAGTTTCATTCATTCTGCCCACTAGATAATACTGAAATTGAAAGGAAGGTAAATCTTGTTATTTAGACACAGCAACTGTGATCGTTTCCTGCACATTTCCTGTGCAACCGTGCTTCCTAATGTCCTATTTTTCCATATTGGCACTTTCTGGTGGCAATGTATTTGAATTGTGGGTGCCTCAGTGTATTTTTTCATGTATCTCTTGGGCTGTTTGCTCTTTAGTTCTTCCTACCTCTAACAGCCCCAGCACAGAAGCTAACACATCATGCAGCAAATCTGCCTTGCAAGGAGTGAAGGGGCTGTTCACTGCACCTCCTGAGCAGAACCAGCATGAGTGAGCATTTGCAATGTGAGACTGCTTCTCAAACTCACTGGTCTAAGGTGTTGTACCTCTGCAAACCTCCTGTGTTGCTCTCTTCTCCCTCAGCTTTGGCTTGGCACAGACAGAGGCCAATCATGCCTGTGAGTTGCACTCTTATCAATTTCCCCAGCTCCTCTGCACCTCTAGGGAGTTCAGAGTCCACAATGGCTGCAACACCAGCTGAATTTGGGGCTTGAGTGAGTCAGAGACTTTTATGTGTGGATGCAAGCTTTTTAAAGTCATCTTTCAGTGCTTAAGAGCCTATGTAGGTTCTAATAAATAAATGCTTTTGTCTTAGGTGTTGACTTTAGTGCAGTCATTCAGTACCACATGCACAAATACATACCCATGAATCTTGTTGAACTCTGAGGTTTAGAAAGCCATTTTCTTAGTCTTGCATCACAAGTTTGCATGGCACTTACATTAGTGGCGCCCTAATGTGAGCCACAGACTCTGGGGTGCTACTTTAGTACAAAAATATAATAGTGATTTGTAAATGAATCAGGGAGATTTTAAAATCAATTTCCTTCAGCAAACAGTGATTATTGAAATGGTTGCAGTTATCGCTGAGGACTGAATGTATAAAGTGCTTCAAGACAGAGAATTGGATTCTCTAAACATATAATTCTTTTATCAATAATTCTTATGGGCAGTCTTCTTTCTACCCTCTCCCTTTTGACAAAACTCTCCCATCTATTATCTACTGAGCTCATTTGCCTCCTGGATAGCTGTGGATTTGTTGGTATACAAATTAATTTTGTTATTGACTAGAATGAACATTTGGAGGATAAGAATGCCATTGCTATTCACACCTAAAGGTAATCAATAATGGTACAGAGGAATAAATATTTTCTAACCAAGTAAGCATCCTCTCTAGCCTTATTTCATTTTTCTAAACCCCACAGGTCTGTATCCTGTAAACAAAGCAGTGAGGGGCAATAGCACTTACATCTTGTTACCAGAGGAGGATTGAGAGAGAAACTTCTCTCCTAGTCTTGGCTCTTCCCATACTCCAGCTCATCAGTCACTCACTCATAAACAGCCTCTGTCTACTCTTTGACTGCAATGGTGATAATTATTTGTCTGTCATCAATTTATTACCACCAACACAGAAGAAAGAAATCCCTTCCTGAAGAGCCTTGATGCCTCCTTGGGAATGGCAGAGACATCAAACGTTTAAGAGAGAGCATGTGATGGGACATTACAGTGATGTGCTGTTACTTGCTTCAGCCTGGCATCTGTTCTGCAGAACAAGTATTATTAGCATGTAAAAAGCAAAAGAAAGGGGAAAGAATAGCAAAAAGTAGTGGAGTTTGCCCTGTTCTAGGGGTATTCCACTGGCCAGTTCCAGATGCTCATGACCAATCGTTGGTGCCATTTGGGGTTTTTCAGGATTTCCTTGGCAAGAGACACCAGGTTTGCTCTCGCCTTGTAGCCAGACTCTGCCTTTATTTACGCCTGAAATGAGTCGGGGTCGAGCACAGCGTCAGAGACGGATTTTGCAAACCCCTCCCGGGGGCTCGCCAAGGCTGTGCCTCCCCAGGCGAGGCAGGAGGCCGCGCAGCCGGGCCTGGCCGGGCCGCTCCTTCCCGGCGCTGCCTCCGACCGGCAGCAGGTGGCGGCCGCGCCTCAGGCTCGGCAGCGGGGCCGGGCCGGTCCCGCGGGGCTGTGGCGGCTCCGGGAGCGCTCGGCGGCGCTGCCCGCCCGCGGTACCGCGCCCGCCGCACCGCCCGGGCCTGCCCTGCCCTGCCCTGCCCTGCCCTACCATGCCCTGGCAGCGCACAGCGCGGGGCCGGGGTTGGCAGGGTTATTCTGTTTGAGTTTCTCTATTTCCCCCTGTCTTCCCTTTTTCTCCTTCCCTTCGCCTCCTACATCATAGCTAGGGTAACACCTGCTGCTCGGGTTCGTGTTTGATTTGGGATGAGTGAGGAGCAAAGTGCTGCAAGGGACAAGTTAGAGCAGCGATGCTTTCCTCTGGTGCAAAAGCTGTGCTCTTCGGTTCACAGAATCACAGCAGCACAGAACATTCTGAGTTGGAAGGATCATCGGGTCCGACTCCTGGCCCTGCACGGGACACCCTGAGAATCACACCACGTGCCCAAGAGCATTGTCCAAACGTTTCCTGAACTCTGCCTGGTTTGGAAGCTGTAACCACTTCCCTGGGGAGCCTGTTCCAGCCCCCAGCCACCATTCGAGTGAAGAACCTTTTTCTAATATCCAGTCTAAACCTCTCCTGGCAACTTCAGGCCATTCCCTCAGGTCTTGTCCCAAGTAGTCAGCAGTGGCTGCTTGTTGAGGGCTGCTCTGTAGGGGCACCTGCTGCACTCCCAGTTCCCACTGTTCTACCTTTGCTGGCTCTTGCCGTGCACTGTGCCATGGGTTGGAGCCATTAGGAGCTGGAGCCCAGGGTGTCAGAGCCTCAAGGCGGGTGAGACCCAGGATGAGGATGAGGATGGGGATGAGGCACACCAGGGCTTGCACACTGCTCTGGCCACTGACCACCATGACCCAGGGTTAGTGACCTAACCGATGGGTAAGGCAAAGTGAGGCCCCTCATCTTGGTTAGGGATGGGTGGGAGATTAACTGCAAAAAGAATGGGGGACTGTCTGTGGAGCACCCAGTAAAAAGACCTAAAATGGAGCTTAGCGAGACATTTAAAATTCAATGAAGAAAAGCCATAGTGGAAAAGAGACTCCTTTCTGAGGTAGGGTACTGGTTATGGGCTGTATCTTGCAATTATAATACACACAGTTGGAAACTTATTTAAGTGAAAAGTCTCCATTGGCTTCAGCAGGAGCCTCTGTAACAGCCTCATGGGTGTGAGGGAGCATAGCAGAATTCTGTGTGCTACTGTTGAAACTTGAGTATCATCAATATCTGAATCTTGCAAGTTCTCTTTGATTTGGCTGGCTCTGTTTGCAGTGCCTTGACCTGTTATCTGTACACATTATTTATCACTTATCTCCCGGCACAGATGTGCCCAGAATTTTATTAAGCAGAACAAACTGTAGTTGAATATTTAGGCTGAAGTGCAATTGGTAATGCAAAAGCAGTGGCCCTAGCAAGGTGTGATTTCTAATATGCTATAAAGTGCAGAAGATTTCAGGTCAATTAATCAATATTTGTGGAATTGCAGAGTAAAATTTCCAAGTACTGGATGTTTGATACCTGGATATTTAATCATTAGACCATGTATACTTACAGAGCCTGGACGCATAGGTTCCATCTAAAAAAGGCTGTATGTGCTGGAGATATAAAGTCATGCTGGAGACATAAAATCATTCTGGAGGTGATAAGATGTTCTGATATCTCTGAATCTGACCTCTTATGGGAATAGGATCCATGCACACATCAGGTGATGAAACTTGCATATGATATGGAACAGCTCATTTAAATGAATCTGGCGGCTGCCTGACTACTCACAGCTTCTCTTGAGTGCCAGCCCAGTCCTTTTTGAAATGAGAACAGTAAGATAGCTGTCCTTAGCAAAACATGATGAAACCTGCCAATGAGCATTTTCACATGCTGTTTTCTCTTTGTTTTGTAATTGTATTTTTAAATAGAAGTGAGCAGACACTGAGATTTTGAGCTGAACACTTAGGAAGGTAGATGTAGGAAAAAAGCCAGTCCTATGTCCACAAGGTCCTTCTTGTCCTATGTCCAAGGTTCCTTCTTAAAATATCAATCCCATAACCTTGAATGCTTTTTGGAGATACCTGTAGACTTAAGTGAATGAAAGCAAGGGATGAACAAGCCATTTTGTTTCTCAAGCAAATAAGTACATCTGTATTATTAAACATAGATGTCTGTAGTTAAGCATCAAAAATCTTTTCTTGGTATCTCAGCATCTGTTCTCTGTACTCTCATTAGTTTTTTAGGTGCTAGATTTTTAGCTTTCTGTGGCAAAGACCAGTCCTTTCTCCATGACAACCTCCAATTGCTTCAGCAGAGCACTTTCTTTAAGCGCCGTGTCTCTTGAGCATTTTGAGGCATTGAGCACAGCTTTCCCAGCCCCACAGTTGGCTGCTACAGTCCTGTTGATGGTATTTCACCCAGAAAACACTGAGATACCTACCAAAGAGCAGGGAGAGAGGAGGAAGAAACATGATATTGTCTCTAGATATCTTTATTCTGTTCCACTTTTATTTCCCTGCTGCTGGGAAGCATGATTTCTATACAGGCTGTCTGTCTTCATTTGTGAGTGAGGGAGACAGTGGCAAGCCAGACACTAAGACAGCAGGGCCATCACTGCTTCTCACAGCTCACAAGGAATAGGACCTGTGGGAGCAGCTGTGCCTTTGCCACTGAACCACTGCAGGCCAGGGATGATGCCACAGCCACCGAGGTGAGATCTCACCGAGATCTCACTGAAAGCTGGAATTTTACCACTCTGCTTTCTCTGCCAAGGTGACTGCTCACCTTGCATATTCCTCTGATTGGCCCTTTTTATACTCCCAGTGATGACAAGATACTCCTAAGTGCTATTATTGCAAATAAATGGGCATAAATATATATTAAGAATTACAGAAAGTAATGCTACTGATAATTAAATTGGCAACCCCATCTGCTGTGCAGCTGACCAGGGTTAGCTTCGCCTTACTTCAGCAGCTGTGTCCACACTGTCTTGAGGTGAAACTTAAGTTCTTCTTTGTCTGTCTGGCAGGCAGTGATCCTATAAAGTATAACTCTTTGAAGGCAGGCCTCTTTACATGGCTAAGCACAGCCAACATGCTCCAGGGCCACCCTGCACACACAGGGAGCTGGGCCCCAAACTATCTGTGTGGACAGCAGAGCTCCCAGTAACTAAAGCCACTCCAGAAGCTGCTCTTTCAGAGAGCTCCAGATGAAACCAGAGAGGCTGTTTACTTCATGTGAAATAGAGGTTTAAAAGCTCAGGCATCCTTTCTAATCTAGAGCAAGGGGGGCTCTGTTGGTTGTATCGTGGGTATATTGCTCTATTTCAGGAAGTCTCAGTGTGGGGCAGTTGTCCCCCCTCCCAGTGGGGGACTACAAACAGGTGGCAGAGTTTTATGACCATCTGGGCCTTCTCAGGTTGCTAAATGGGTGGGGGAATCCCTTCTAGATTCTGCCCAGCTGAGAAGGGGATTCCAGGGGGTTCCGACTGTGGAAAAGGCTGACAGCCCAGCTCTGCTCTAATTGCAACATCAGAAGGGGGCAATACTAGAGATGCAGATGATGGAGGGTATTTACTGCTCCTCACCACCCTGTTTTCTCCAGGAAGCCCTTTCTGTTCTTTGCACCCCATTTCAGCAGCTCAGGAGTACTGAAATGTCAAGAGCTCTTGGTGCTTAAACCAAAAATGAAACAAAGAAAGAATGAGAGAAGGTTGAATCAGTTTCTTGTATAACAATCTCCACCCTTCAAACTCTGGGATAAATGTTGGCAGAATGAGACCCTTCAGTGAAACACCCGCTTTGAATTTCAAGCCCAAACTTCTCCCACCATATGCAAAGACTTTGTCATCACACAGATCCTTGTCATCACATCTGTTTGATCAAAGCGTTCCTGGACAGAAAGTGGGGGTTGTGACTGCCAAGCAGAAAAAAAAAATAGTAGCTGTGTGCCTTATCCAAGCCTGTCATTGCTCTTATGGCTGCACTCACAAAAGCTGCTGCCTTTGCCTGCAGAGCCAGTGTTTAACACCTTTGTTTACTAGAGCTCCAGATAACCAAAGCTCCAGTTCTCTGCAGGAGGTGCTACAGAAAAGCAAGAGTCTCTCCTAGCTTATTTAGAATCCTAGGGTTTCTGAAAAATGTACAGGAAGGCCTATCTAGGAATTAATGTTCCCACCATCCCTTGCCCATTTTTCAAAACTTAATTTTATTTAATGGAGTTTTAAAATCTGGGTAGTCTTTTCCCCATCCCTTCTCCTCCTCTCTATGGCAGTTCATTTCTGGACTATAGGCATTTGCACCAACCAAACATATCAGCAGGTTTAAAAAAATGAAACAGGTACTTTACATGTAATTAATTTAGTGATTTGCTCAGTTGCTGATTCACGTGCATAACCTCAATTACCATTAATGAGAGTTATGTAGGCATGTCAAGGGCAGAATAGACCCCTAATAATCTAACATGGAATATTATTACATTACTGCTGTAATTATATCCTGCACACACATCATTTCTACTTTGCTCCATGAACTGCTCTTCAAATGTGGTGGCTACTCATCTATTATGCTGCATATGTTAATGCTGAGGTTACACTAAGCATTATCTTTTCCTCTTCATTGTTCTGCTGCCTGTCCACAAGAGATACATGGAGCTAAATAAGCAACCTGCCAGTTGGTGTTTTTGCAAAGCTACAAGTTTTGGATTTTTTGAAGGTGCTCCTGGAAGCCAGAAACAATCGTAAAACAACAAACCTCAGCAGAACAGCATGTCATCTCTCCTTCAGCATTTTATTTTTATTTATTTTTAATTGGAATCTGAGCAAGCATTGCTGAGACACCTTTAGCCTCATGGTGAAAGAAAGTCACACGTACATGAATCATACCTCTGAAGGAGGTGTTGAAACAATTCTGCTCTTCCAGGGGATTTTTAGTCTTTGTTAAATAATTTTTCTTTTGGGAGAGAGAAGGAAGAGGGGTAGTCCTATCCTGGTGCACCAACTGGATGTTACTGGAAACTAGAGAAATTGAGAAAACGGAATGTTATCTAATTGGTGTAAATAACAATTTTCAGGCAATAAAGCTTAACACAGCTGGTTCAGCCTGCTCTATTTCTTGTTTTGTCTAGTGAAGTTGTTGTATATGGACAGCTACTTTTTGGTGTTGGCTGTGGGACATATTCTGCCTCTGTGTTTGTGCCACTGCTCTCTGAACTGTCACATACATTTCAGTATCTTTGTCTTGAGGCTCCCTCCTGCACTTGTGCAGAAGATAAGGCCTAATACATTTCTGAGTACGTGGGCTACTGTTCAGACCTGTGTATTTGCAGTAGCACAGTACATCCCTGCCGCTAATCATCGGCTCCCTGTGGCCGTCTTGCCGTGACAATCGTGCCCAGTGCCTTGGATATTATACTGCTGTGGAATCAGAGGTATACACAGTATGCCTGCACCTTTACAGGATCACACAGCTAAGCCAAGTAGTTCAGATTAGCTTGGCAATTAAGGGATAGTGAGAAGCAGGGAATCCTTAATGCTGACTGACAACATGGCACTAGTCGATGGGAAGGGAAAAAAAGCACTTGCAAAAACGTGAAGATTGTGAAACAGCCAAAGCCCCTGAGTTGATGCTTTCTTTATACAATCACCATCAGGCAGGTGGCATGTTCCAGGCTGAAGGTAAATACTGATACCAACATCCAGCAATCTCTTACTGAGGAATTTGATTTTACTACTTCTGTTTGTGTAGTGCCTAATGTTAGTTAAAGTGTTTGCTAAAAGAGAGCTCTGTTTCCAAGGTAACAGCTACCTAACTTTATTACTAAAACTGTACTAATTCAAACAGGGATCTGAACAAACAGATTCATGTTAATTTCAAGCTCCATTAAAAACACAAGGAGAAAAAAATCAATGTTCACCAAATGGAAAAAGAAGAGAAATCAATAAAGAAATTTTATTTTCAGCCTTTTAAGTGGCTTTTTGTAAACAGTAGAGGTTAAAAAAGTGAAACTACTTGAGAGCAATACACAGCATCCTTGTAAGCTGTACTGTAAACAGGAGAACAAAAAGATTCAGTGATAATGTACGAGTAATTATTAAAGCTGTAAAAGTTTGAACAATAGAAGCACAGAAGTGGAATGACCTGTCTGAAGCCACATGCAGCCAGGTCTCCTAGCATGTTGTCCAGTGCCCCTGGGCTGTGACTCAGGAGCGATGGCCAGAAGTCTGAAGAGCCCAGGTGTGGTTGTGTCATAGCCTACATTACCCTGAGTGGTGTGGGTGACAGCAGCTGTGCCTGTGTCACTGCTGGGACTCAAACATTTGCTAGCAACCAACACACAAACACTCTGGGGATCCTGGTGGTGTCTTTGACTCCCACCATGTGCCGAAGCCCCTGCTGCCCCCGTGTTCCCTGCTGTGGTGTCCCTTGCTGGCAGAGGGGGCAGGAATACTGGCACAGCTGCAGGCTGGGCACAGCTAATGGCACCCTGGCACAGTGACAGCTGTGACTGTCAGGTGGGATGTGCCGCCCAGAGGGGTCTGGGAGGTGGGGTTTCACTTGTGGTTGAGACACCAACCTAGTACTCGGGAGATCTGCATCCATCTCCTCCCTGCTCTCAGCCTTTGTGCTGCCCCTCCAGCTGTAAAATGGGGGTCCAGCTCTCTGGTGCTGTTTTATGGCTAAACCCAGTATTGGGAGCAGGGACTCAGAAGGCAGAAAGGTTTGGAGGGCACCACGTGAGCCATTTTGAAATCAGGCCTTTGCATGGTAGCTCAGCTCTTCATGCTTTACAGGACATTTATCTGATCCCAGAAGCTGCAGTTCCTTTCCTTTCAAATTAAGGCTGTCTTGGCAGGTCCATGAGTTTTGAAACTGTTCAGAAAAGATTTTTGCAAGGAGTAGCAATGGCTTTTCCCCTTCACCGGGCCGTATCTTTTCCAATTTGCCACTGTTAATAAATATTCTCATTTCCAAAATCTGGATGGAGGAAGGAGGGAGCTATAAAGAGATAACTTTCTGAATTCTCCACAATACTGTGTTTCCCAGACAAAATATTGTTTCATTATTTAAAAGAGTGAAAATAATTGGCTGTAGCCTTGAAGTGCCCAAAATGCACTTAGTGGCAATTCCTGATAGAAGTCAGCTCTTCAAGAACCAAATTATTTCAATATTTTCTGGAACACAGTATCTCATTCCTTTCTCTAAAACTTTTACTACTGAACACTCTCTTCAAATAATGAAGTTTTAAATAGGTATGTGATAGTAGGTTTCATCTACCTGGCTAGAAAACAGTGAAAGTAATGTCACATGGCTGCCCCTTGTGAATAACAAATGGTCTTACTAGAGCTCTCCAAAACAAGGAGGGAAGGGCACAGAGTAAGCAGTCAGTGCTTATACACCAAGCATCTAGGTATTAGTCTTTACATTCCTTGTACCTGTAAAGAAAAAATCTGGGAGGATGAAAGACAAAATCTCAAGGTCATGCACTGATAAGGCCTATCTGGTGAAGAGACAAAGCAAATAGAACAACAACAAAAACATCTACGGCACCATGCAGTTTATTTTAGTAATCTTTCTAAGGAAACTAATGATTGGAATGTTTTTCAGAACACAGTAAAAAATGGAACAAAATAAAACCTGAGTGCAGCAGTCCTCTGAAAGGAGAGACTGATGACAACAGAAGTCTGGCAAAATTTGTGATGATTTTTGTAAGGACAGCTGTTTTCTCCCATCATTAGTCTTTTGTAGAGGCACCTTCTATTAAAACAGCACATTATACCCTCTCCTCTCCTCTCCTCTCCTCTCCTCTCCTCTCCTCTCCTCTCCTCTCCTCTCCTCTCCTCTCCTCTCCTCTCCTCTCCTCTCCTCTCCTCTCCTCTCCTCTCCTCTCCTCTCCTCTCCTCTCCTCTCCTCTCCTCTCCTCTCCTCTCCTCTCCTCTCCTCTCCTCTCCTCTCCTCTCCTCTCCTCTCCTCTCCTCTCCTCTCCTCTCCTCTCCTCTCCTCTCCTCTCCTCTCCCTCTTCCCTAGCCACCTCACTAGTATTACACTGTTTGCCCCAAATTCTAAATGGTATTTACTTTAAATCTTCTTTGATTCAGTTACTTCACCTTGGCATCCCATCAGCTGGCAAACACAAGTAATGAAATGAAGGGAACACAGTTAAATTGCTATCTTAAATGCACACAAATCCCACATGCTGTGGCAACAACAAAATGAATAACAAACACACTGCATGAAAATCCTCTTAAGTTCCTTTTTTTTTCAATTTCAGCCTTGCATACAGGAGGAGGAACATCTTAAAAATAATCCCATAATATTCCTGAACTAACAGCATTGGCATGAGGCACTGGATGGTCTTATGCTTCTCTGCATATCTCAGACAATCACAGCTGCTGCTAGTAAAATAATGGCTGCAAGGAGGTTGGAAGAGGGAGAACGAGGAGAAAAAAGGGAAACGAAAGCCTTGTAGGTGGCCTTGTCTCTGCCAAAATGAAATATTTTCATTGGAGCTTTTTCCATTCAACAATTGGCAGCTTTATCCAGAGGCCTTAACCAGAAAAATTCTTACTTTTGAGAGTGGCTGCTAATGGGATGCAGCACTATCTGCTAACGTACATGAATGAATATCTATTTAATATTAGAATTGTTTTCTCTTTTAGGTGCCTTTCCTTTCCTTTCTTTTCATTTAAATTCTTGCCTACCAGGTCTGCCTGCTTCCCTTTGCCCTGGAAATTAAACCTTGGTACTTTATGCAAGATTTATGCTGGAGACGTTGGCTGGTATTTCATTGTCAGTCAGGGTGTGATTCTGCTGTGACAATTTCAGCTATATTTTTATGGTAGCTGTAGTTAAACCAACATGAAGCATAAAAACAAACACTTTTTTTTCCTGACAGAGTTCATTCATATCAGTGAACCAGACTAAAAGGTGCACTATCCAAAGCAATTTTGGCTGGTTTTATTACATCTGCCCTAGGGGGCTTTGCTAGCCTGGACGTAGCTGGGCTGCCAGCAGCTCAGATGGAGAGTGGGGGTGTGGTGTGTCTGTGCATGTGTGCAGGGAGGGTAGCTGAAGTGCAGAATGAAAGAAAAAAATAGGTCTAATTATTCTGGTGTTTGGGTGAAAACCCCCAAAGTGCTGAAGTTAGGAGAAAAATTAGTAGGGCATCCTGACATGTCCAGGACCCACTGACTTCTGTTGTCTGTTAGATTCGGTGGAGGTGTCTGAGGAGGTTGCTGACTTCTGCCTGCTCACCTCACCTCAGCTAGAGCTTTCTGCTCTCTGAGGCAGGTTATGATGGAACAACTGACCTGGTTGTTCCTTCAGCTGCCCCAAGTAATAACCAACCATATTTGATTCACAGAAATTGTTCTCAACAAATGCTTTATTCGTAACAGTCCTGTAAAAGATCAGATTTTCGATGTCAAAGTTTCCTGCCTGCTCTGGGCTTCTTCAGTTGGATTAGAAGGGTGAACAGTGCACACAGGAAGAGTACTATTAAGCTAGACAGTGATTTGATGGCCACAGCCATCAGCAAGGACTTTAATCAGCAAGGACTGTTATCCTTGGGGCAGAAGTCCTTAGTGACAGTAATCAATGGCCAATGGTTCTTTCCTTCCTCCCACCTTTATAAAGCACAACCCACAAAATCAGTGGTGAAGGGACATAGGAGGAAAGGAAAAAAAAGCCAAAAGGAGATGCTAGGCAGCCCCTTTGGTGGTGGGAGGGCCAGAGGGACAACAGTGGGAATGGAGGCATGCAGAACTCCAGGATGCAGGAGACTAGGAAGATCCTGAGCAAGGAGGGAATGGGAACCCGTGATCAATGGGCTCACATTATTATGAACCCTTAATCTCAGCATGTAGAGTAGAGTGGGACTCGCTCATTTACCCACTTAAACCTATGTTTTCCCCTTCAGTTCAGAACCGTTTAGCTGCAATGCCTTTTTTATTGGAAACTTCTCCCAGTTTTATTGGAATGTCCTTTGTCTCCCTTTTCCCTTTCTGGCATGTAGTCTTTGCTCTGTTAAATATTGATGCATTCTCATTCCACAAAGTTGTCTGCCACTTGAATTTCTTTAGCCTTGTATGCTGTTTTCTCTTCAGTGCTTGCTTTCACCCTCTCTGGACCCAGAGAGAAGGAGGAGTGGGGGCAGACTGAGGTGAATTTATGATCTACAGTAAGCCAGTGTAATTCCACTGACTAAATGAACTGAATTACTGTAGCTAGAATCAGCTTTGTCACGTCTCCCTCTTCTGTGTATTTTGTATTGCCTGTTGTGAAAAAAACCCCACAAAACAACAGAAAACCCCCACTCCACCAAAACTCTGGTTCTTTCTGGTTTTGCTCTGCTAAGAGGTGCAGCTGTATGCTAATAGTGTACTTCTCTAGTGGGAGATAGAAAGGGCTATAGCATGCTTTGATAAACCAGGAAGCAGACTCTGACACTAGTGTGCAGGGAGAGAAACATATGGAGCTTTTTTTCCCACTTTCTTTCCCTCACATCAATTTTTAGTTCTGTTGACCTCCATAGAGTCCCTCCTAATTTACAGCGCCATAAACAAAATCGGAACGATGCCCCCTAAAATGTGCAGAATTGTTTCTGGCTTGCACTGAGGAGCCTATCCCAGGGATTTGCAAAGGCATGTCTCTGCACGGTGAGTTTCTTGCATTATAGACCTTCTCCCATGATTCGCCTGCAATTAGTGACATATTGTATTTGGATGGGTAAGAAAGATACAAACAGCAATGCAATCACATAATCTGCTGCTTTGGAAGAATTGGAGAGACAGTTTCTGGCATGTTTTCTTTTAAACTCCTGGAAGTTGCATGGTCAAGGCTGGAGCAACAGTCAAGCCCTTGACTATGACAATACCCTGAGGATGTGTTTGGGTTTACAGCTCTGCTGATTGAGTTCATGCCATGAATGGACTGGAAGCCCTTTATTTTGCCCTGTGCCTCCCTGTGCCCTGGTGCATGTCCTGGGTGTGCCGTTAATCAGACTATATGGGCTGTTCCATCTTATTGCTTAATTAAGACTTGTCAGTAATTTACATGAGATTAATACCTATTTATATGGAGCTGAGTTTCCTCTGTTTGGGGGATAAGTTATTGAACTACATTATATGAAGTAAATCAATAAAATCTTGCTGGGAATGAGAATGACGTTCTCTCTCTTGCACTTCAGTCCTTTCACCAAGCGCAGAGACAAAACTCACTCAAGGGAGATGTTCATGTCAGCTTTCCATCTTCCAGCTGTATGTAATGTCTATTAATATCTCTGATCACCTTGCTCTCATGACCTGAATCATAAAGTCGAGACCTGAGGGAGTGCTGCCAAGAACGAGAGGTGCTTTTAAGCAGTAACAGCGTAGTGACCCTGTTATGATTTGACTCAGATCCCAGTCTTTCCAGGGGTGACTACAGAACCAACACCCTCAAACTGGTCTGCAGTTGCTATTAAATGAGTGCTTTGTATGACCATATGTACTCATTATTCATGAGGAACAGCAGAGAAGTCATCAGTGGGTGATGTCCAGAACATTGCGGGGTTTTGTTACACTAATACAACCTGTTTACCAAATGCATATATCTTCCTCTTAATTTCATGTTTTGATTGTATTCCAGTGCTGATGAAGATTTTTTCCTGACCACATTTCCTGCCTGTGGTCACTTCCCTTGAATCAGGCTGAGCAAGACACTCCTCTCATAAGAAGCACCCTTCCAGGAAAGCTCCAGATGCTCTTGAAAAATAGAGCTAGTCTTTCTGTCTTGTCTCCCTTTTTTTTTCTTTTTTTCCCAAGCTTGACCTCTGGGATGGATCTGACACATGCCCTCTCTCCACAAAGACATATAGTTTCCCCTTATGGGTGGCTGGTTACTTTCCAGTGCCAGTTTTCCTGCTCTTCCACCCAGCCTTATCCCAAATGAGAAAGTGCAGAGGCTTTGTCCTTTTGTCCCTTTCTGTAAAAAACATTTACTTCTGATACCATTTGATTTACAACCTGTCACAGAAAAGGGTTTCCAATAAACTGAAAGCTTATTTTCTTTGTAATAATTGTCCCTCTCTTTGTAATAATCTATTCTAACACATGACCAGAGTCAGGCCCAGAGATGTGAAATGGTCTAATATTCATTGACTCAAGTGGTTGCTATAAGAAGTGCAAGGAGAGGGGAAAATGCTAATGTGGAGTGAGGGATGGACTTCAGTTCACAGGTGTTGGCTGAGATGGTAGAATTCATCACTAGCCTGGAGCTTCTGTTGGTTTGAAAAGAACAACTCATCTCCTTCTAAAGTTTTGGAAGAAGAAGAGGGTTTTTCTCTCTTACTTGTAAATAATTCAGAAGAGTCTTTTGAGTAGATAATAAAACAAGGACAACCTTCACTTCTAACCAGCTTCTCATTGTCCCTCTTCCTTTGTGGCTTGTTTTAGCTTTGCTGCCATTATCACTGAAAAGTCTTCTTGAATGCTTGTGCCATAGGAAAGTGTTCACAGAGCTAAGAAATGAGATGCTCTCTTGACAGCAGGCACTGCTTAAGCAGGGGTTAATGTGCTTTTCTGGCCTCAGATGAACCCAGTTTCAGGGCACTCCTGTGTTCCAGCTGTCCTTTTCCTTTTCTGCTAAACATCATCTCTGCTTTGTATCTGCCACCATAACTGCAGGTTGGAGGTGCTCCCTAACCCAGTTCTGTCACAGTAATCTGGGTCAGCCTCAACACTTCCAGTACTATGTTTATTTTAGTAACTCTCATCACTTCAGCAGTTGGGTTAGAGAGCTCTTTCATGTGCAGTTATGCTGACAAAATTGAGGGGGAAGTGAGCTCCAGAGGGGGCTGAGCGGAGCAGGACAGGGGTGCCAGTGACCATGACAGCAGGCTGACCATTCCCTGAAGCACACAATAAACAAACCTGGGAGGAAGGGACAGCCCACAGCAGCTTTTTGGCATCTTGAGTCATTTGTCCTCTCCTGATAATGAGAATAGGTGGGAAGTATAGAGATTTAGAAGTTAATTCCTAAATTCATTATGTGCTTGCATATTAACAAAGGCTAAGTTGTTAGCTAAACTCCTTTCACCTTGCCACTGATTTGACTGTGACAGTGACTGATTTGAGACTCAGCATTGCAGCGGGCCTTGTAGGGTGTAGATCACGTACAGAGCTACAAAATATTTTCTGAAGAGAGGGTCATTACAGTTTCTCAGGTGTGCCTTCAACTTGCAGAAAATGTGCATGGGCATCAAAATAGTGCAAAAGCTGATGATCTCAACCTCCATGGAAACAGCACAGCAGCAGATGGATTTGCTGAGGAATGTAACTGTTGGCAAATGCTAGGATTTTTTATTTAATATCAAAAAGGAGGAAGCTGCAAAATTTGGATCTTAACTTCCCTGAAGTTTAGTAGAGGAGCAGGAAGGAACTGTTTGTATCAGAACTTTTGGTCTATGTCCTTTTTTGATATTTAACTGTTGTCAAAAACATCAGTGAAAGAAAGAAAATAAATCATCTGGACACTTTATTAGCTACGCTTGATATTTTCCAATCTGCTCTTCTTCTAACCCTTCTCGCCTCTATTTCCAGCCTTCATTTCACTGAGATTATTCTACATGCTAGACCTGTTTCTCTATAAAAAAAATCAACTACAAAATCTTTAGACATTTGCCCCTGGAAAAGCAGCACACTGTAAATAATATACAGGAGTAAGAGCCTCATGAGGCTCTGAGTCCAAGCAGATGTCACTAACTTGGAACTGGGTAAAACATCCCTACTACCTCTGAAAACAAACCAGCCCTGCGGTCCCAGCCTCTGTCACCTCTTCAGTAATACCTGATCACTGGAGTGGGCTTGGCAATTCAAGGAAAGCTGTACTTTGCCTCTTGTGAAAGTGGCACACAGGCACACACTGCCAGCTCAGTGTCGAATTGTTATGACACCAGAGTCGCTAAACATTTTACACACAGTTGGAAGCAGCTTTTACATGACTTCCATCTCCTCAGGCTTTTTTCAGCCTCTTTTTTCAACCTCTTTTTGCAACCTCTCCCTTCAGCCAATGGAATGAAAATGTCAAGAGTGTTCTCAGACCCACTCTCCTGGGCACAATCACCTGAGTGAAAACGAGTTTGTGGCTGTGAGTGCAATATACATTTATTGAGCTATCTCCTGGGATACCTGTGGTCACTTTTTCAATTCAGCCTTAACTAACTCCATGTCATGGTGGAAATGAAGCAGCCGGTGCAAATAAATAGACATTTTCTGCCTGTGGTTTAGATCACTTAAACTGTCATTTAGAGTTGAGGTAGAGAGTTAAGAACTGGCTGTGGAGGAGAAATGTTAGCAGCTGCTCACAACGCAGTACACCTCGAGCAAGGATATCCACAGAGGACAGTGCCTGAGTGCTTGGAAGTGTTTAGATTCACACTTAGGTTTATAGCACTGTAGTTTTCCTGTGGAGCCAAGCTTTTAAATGTTAACTTGAATTGATTCGCAGATTTATATTGGTATTTGATATGCACACATGTACATATTTATACCCTCATATACCCATATGCTTAATCTAACTTTTCACCTTTGATCACCTCAGTGCTTAGCCCTGGTTGCTTGGGAAGGCTTTTCTTTGAGAACAACTTTTTGGTTGTGAAGTCCCCTGGGATTAGGTAGCTGGAAATCTCAACTCTAATTAGAACAAATTTATCTACTTGTAAATGTGAACATATAGCTGAGATTTCATGCCTCAGACAATTTCCTTTAAGCTTCTGTACATGCTCTGGCCAAGAGCAAAAATTTCTTTTTCAAATAAAAAGTCCTACTTCCACTCAAAAATCAACCATCCAATCCATTAACTAGTTTGTTTGCTGGTTTTGCAGTATGCACAATATTAAATCCCCTGAAAAGTGACATTTGTAAGAAACAATTATCAATATATATCATTATAAGTGCTTGAAAAGAAGACTTCCTGCTACTGCATGTCTGAGGATTTCCAGAGGAACACAGCAAGGGTTTCCAATTGCAGCAGGCTGGAAAACATAAGATTTGAAAAAGTCAAGATGACTGATAGAACTGCTGTTTTAGGGAGATGCTTAGACATTTTAAAATGCACCATTTATATTTATTTTCCCATCCAGGTCTCTGCTAAGACAAATTAGCAGTTGTCATCATTTGATGCTGGCGCAATGCCAGCACCCCCATGAAAATACACTCTCCTTGGTTTCTGCTGTGAGATGTGACCAGGAATAAGCAAAGCAGGCCCCCACTTAGAAATAAAGAAAAGAAAACTTTATTAGCTACACTACAACTATATGTAAAAAGGAGCACACAGGAAAAATGAAAACCTTACAAATACATTTCCTCCTTCCCCCACCAAATTTCCAATACATCTATCCCCCAAATTTCAACTCTCGGTCCAGCACCACCCTTCAGACAATCAATTCTCAGTTCATCAAGAGGAGATGAGTCCTTCTTGTAGAATGGGCTTCCCCTGGAAACATCGTTGAAACCTTGTGTGTTTCCGTGTCACTCATGGCACCGCCCGGAGAACATCTGCCGTCGTGACCTCTTCCTTTCATGTCCAGTGCTCTCACCACTGAACACGGACCAGAGCTGCTTCTAGGGTCATCTTTTAAGGATGCTTTGTCCCGTTCCAAAAAGAGCTCAGTCTCACTTTTGGGACACCCTTCCCCCCAAATTTCACCCCCTGGGGCCGAGGGGTACCAACACTGAACCCTCTTGGCTCTGAGCCATTGCCTCCCCCTGGATGCAGTCTCTGTGTCACAGGAAACATTGTTCTGTCCATGGCTATAACAAGAAGAGTCCAGTTAAAACCACTCTATCATCTCTTCCCACCTAAGATTCTTCTCTCCTGGCATCTTTCACTTGCCCAGACCTTCATCACACTTGGCCATTGCCTTCTTCATCTTCCACTCTATCTCTCTTCTAGGAAAGGTTAACGTTCTGTAAAGTTTTTATTGTCCATAAAAGGGTTAGAAGCTCGGGCTCTGCCCGCCCAAAGCTCCCACAAGCGGCCGGACACCTTCTTGCTGCACCCCACCCCATTCTCCGCCAGCTGGGCTGTGCTGCCAGCACATGATATCAAATTTCAAGGTGGCACAGGCTCTCTCTCTCTCTCTGTCTCCTGGGGGGGGCTGCCCGATGCCTCCTGGTGCTTCTCTCTTTTCCACCCTTCCACCCTCGGGGCCAGGCCTACCTCACCAGCAGCATGGCTTCCCCTTCCCTGCCCAGCAGCAGCAGCTGGGCCGGGGGAGGCCTGACCTGCTTCCCTCACCAGAACCCAAGAGAGCTTCCCCCCCGGAGTGCTCTGCTTTTTAACCCCTGTGTTCACAGAGGCAAATCCAATGTCCCCAGTGGCCACACCAGGTGCCAATATTCAAATCTGAGCACCCATTGGTGTGACCACAGCATCCCAGAAAACTTACTTCCTCTCAAACCACGACAGCAGTATAGATCAAGGCATTAAAAAAGAAGACTTTAATAAAGTCTCAGATTTAGGGCTTGTGCCTGTAGATTCCGTGACATAAACAAGAGGCAGTGGTATGACACAGTAAAAATCCAAGTGTCAGTCATGCCAGGATGACTAATATAACTCACTTGTGGCCTCATTAATCATGAGTGGAGCAGGCATCTGAAATTCACGTCAATAACAGCTTTACGCCACCCTGGTAAATAAGAAATCCTCTATAGATATCCTCAGATAGAGTGAGAAACCTTGCTCCTTTCTGGTGTAAACCACCTGAGCTCTGCAAAGGGCTGACAAGCAATGATCATTTTTCTTAGCTGAGCATCTGACCTACATTTGCTATTCATTATTCCTGTATTATTTTTTGGGAGTCAGCAGAGTTCTTCTTCTGGCTCTGAACAAAGTGTTTGTCTTGTAATCTAACCAGACCAGGGATGTCTCCAAATACTCTTTGGGAATTTTGTAAAAAATGCAGCCTCTCCCTAAGCTGTAGAAAATAAATTGAAGGTTTGTTTCCCCTCAGGTGAAACTGATACCATCTTAGGACACTTTTGATCACTAGATAAGGAGATCACACAAGCAATCCTAAGAAACATTTACCACTTGAGTTGTTAGATTGTGAAAGGGTGGTAACTAAAAAAGGAAATATTTGGATAAGTATGGCTAGATTTCTTTAAAAGCTCTGTGCTTCCTCCTGTTCCAAGTTTTGCACGTGGAAGATTTTTCTTGCCTCTCCCTGTCTCTATTCTTCTAGAGCAACCTTCAATTGGGATGAGGGAGACTGTCAGGACTGACTCAGTTGAAAAGCCATCACTGCTTTTTGGTGGGAGTAGTGTCCAGGTGGATTGGGTCCTTGCTCTGTGTGACCTCACTGCCATGCACTAGCAGGACAGAGGCAATACAGATGCTGGGATAAGGGCAGGACCCTCCACCTCTTTTGGGGGCTCTCTGCATGTGGGTCAGCTTAGTCTAAGAGCCAAAAAACTCTATGAGAAAGGAGAAGATCCATTTCTCTCCTGCATCCCCTCTAAGTATATCTCTATATATTTGCTTCAGAATTCAAACTTTCATCAAAAAGCTCATTGTAGAGTGGTGCTGATCAGTAGCTCTCCTGAATGCTATCCAAGACCTCCATGTGGTCCTTAAAGGCAAGACAGTCTGCCTTTCCAGCTCATCTGTGCCCAGCCCAGATGGCCCCTGGCCCCAGAGTGTGAGCTGCACTTGGGGTCTGCCAGCCTGGAGCCTGCAAGACGCCTGTGGGGCTGTGTGAGGCTCCTGGGGCTGCATCTGCCACGCCTGCCTCAGCAGCAGCAGTGGAGCATCTGGAGGAAACGTGAGGTTCAGATTTCATGGAGCATTCTCAGCCTGAAGGAAATGGCACAGCTGACTGTTCCTTTCAACACGAGCTGCCATGCCGGGTGACAAAAGTGCAGCTGAGGGGACACATGCAGCTCCTGAGTGCATCTGCTGCTGCTGCTCATGGTACTTGGTGAAAACCCCCAGCAGGCTTGAAGCGTGGCAGCCAGATGTGACCTCACCTTCTTGCCTCCTCTCCATGTGGCATCATGGCAGAGGAGGAAGAGCCAAAAGCAGCAGAGGACACATCACCAAGCACCCTGATTTCCTCCCCACCGGAAAAACAGAGCTCCCTATAGGCAGAAAATTGGTGCTGCAGTATTCCTCCCAAATCCCAGCATGTTTAATGCGCTCTCAAGATAATTGAATATCCAGTTGATGATGTGTAAATGCTTGTCATCGGGAAGGTCAGATATTTTCAGCTGAAGTTGATAGGCTGGTCATATGGATGAATGGGGACTGAAAAAGAAAGACCTGGACCAAAATAGTTTTCTAGATGTTTAGTGAGAAGGTGAAAGTCATTCCCTCTCTCTAGGGCAGAGCAGCTCCCATACTGCTTATGTAACTTGCAGGTCTAAGGCTTCACCTATAATAAACTGACCACATGAAAAGCAGCATGTCCATGGTAGTGGTTGTTCTTTTGGCTCCAGTGCTGATGATTGCTTTGCTACCAGGGAAATTTGTGGGCAGCTGCTCACACTCTCTTGCACACTCTGAACTGACTCAGGTCAGACCCACTTCACAGCTCTGAAGCTAGAGCAGGTGCCTCTTGCCCTGGAGTTCACTCATGCACTGAAAAAAGGGCATGCCCAGTCTCTTGACAATAGACATTGGTGCAACTGTTGCAATCCCAGAGTATAACTCCATCTTGGTGGTTGCTGTGGTTCTCCCCCATGCCTCATTTGGGGGGAGAAATGAGATATTTAGGGTCATACAATTAATTAAAGTTGAGGAAGGCTCCTGGTGTTGGACCCCAAGTGGAGGGGCACTCATGGGTTGAGCTAAATGACTGCCCCTCTGCTGAACATCCTTGATTAAGGTCAGTGTGTGGCTACAAGCCCTCCCAAAGTTGAGCACTGATGTGGTGGAAATTGGATCTCACTGGGCTGGTCAAAGAGGAGTTCTACTTCCCAGCAATTATTGCCTGGGGAAGGGAAGGGGAATGGAAGGAAAAAAACCCCAGACCTGGAGGCAGGGAATTAGAGTAAGTGCTGATGAGTTGGCAGATGCTGCCGGATCAATCGGCATATCATGGCAAGGAAAACAGTGACAGCCCTCTCAGAGCCATCAGTCACTGTTGTTTTGGGTAAATGCCAGCAAACAGAGCGAGACGAGAGAGGAAAGATGGGGGAGGGAGGCACCAGCCTGCTGGGCCACGTTTAATTACTTTGGGTCACATCAGACAGAGAACTGCCCACTGTGACAGATCAGTCCTGCTCAGAGGGCTTGCACGCAACCCAGGGTAGCAACCAGGACTTATGTTTGCAGATCTCCTTTTATCCAGAAAAAAAACCCTGCACAACTCAAAGCACCACCACAGCCAAATGACAGGCAGAAGCATATTGTGCACATCCACACATCCCCATGCCATGCAGGGCTTCCCTGGGCTGCAGCAGCAAGGGGTGTCTGTCTGACAGGGCGTGCAGCAGCACTACACAACTTTCCAGGCAAGAGAGAGGGCAGGGGAGGCTTGGTGGTACCATTGCTTCCCTGGATGGGAGCCAGAACATTAGCACATCTAAGGTAGGGCTTGTGTCTCCACATGGCTCAAGTTGTTGCCACAGCCTCCAGAAGGGGATCTTGCCATTTTTCACTCTTTTTCTCCTTCAAAACTTTCAGTGGGTCTTATGGCAGCACAGATGCTCTGAAAAGTCTTATTTATGAGTGTTTTTTGCACCAGCAGCATGGTGCTGTCATGGGAATGGTCACTGACTTTCTGTACTTGATTGCCATCACAAATTCCTCAGAAGCTTTTAAAAAAAGAAAAGAAAGAAATATCACCATTCTTTAAATATTTTTATGGCAGAATCCATCACTGTCACATATGAAGCTCATATACGATCCTTGTTTTCTTCACACACAACAATTTCCTGTTGACTTCACTGGGATCTGCATTTGCATTCAGGTTGCACAGTCAGGTTGTTAATTATGCAAACTCACCTGGTCCTCCTGAGCTCAGCACAAATTCAAATGGACATGCCCTCATGAAAATAAGTCCTTCATTGCCCTGCTGCAGATTTTAAAATACTAGTTTCCCCAGTGGAAACAGTATTTGGTGTTTCTAGAACACTCTGATGATGTGTGGCTCCTCCTACTTTCTTCTCAGCCCCTGTTTTAGCGATGTTTAGTTTCAGGCCTTCTGTCCCTGCATCTGTGCTTCTCCTTCAACTTGATAGCTTGTGGTGCTGGGTTTTTGACTATGCTAATGACCTAATCCAAGTTTAAATAATAAAAAAGTCAGGTTGGTTTTACTGTGCAGGGATGGAAAAAAGCAAAGGAGAAGTAAAAATGACAAACTGAAATTTGCTGCCACAGTACTAAATTGCAGTAGGAGCCAAAATTATACTGCTCGTCAGCCACACCAGCGCAGATAGGAGAATTAGGCATTGTTTCTGTTTCAAATCAAATGGGTGTACAGTCCAGGGGTGCCAGTTTAGCTCATATAAAGGAGAAACCTTCATTATAAGTCTGAGAGGCCACTTTAATGAGCTGTTTTAATCTGACGTAGTTCAGCTGATTGTGGTGGCTTTGGCACAGGCACTGCTGAGCTGTGTGGGGGATGAGATCTGCTGTGTTCCCCTGGTGCCACTGCCATGTGTGGCTGTGTGCCCCACGGGTGTTACCAGCACACCTGGCTGCTGGGTTCTCACTTGCCCCATTTGACTCTGGTATTTTTCTCTGCTCTGTTCTCTCCCCACATTTTCTTCAGCTGGCGAGGTCTGGCTAACAGCTTTGGCTGGGGGATCTCAGGAGCAGGCAGCTTTTGTTTCCTGAAACATAGCAGCTCTAAATTACTGCCAGACCGGATTTTTTGTCATGGGTTTTCCCTCCTATGATGTTCATGGTAGTGTCTTCTTGTGCTACTCTGTCATTTAGGGGGACAGTCTTTCTGCTGGAAACACACTGCTTCCTTCTTTCCCCAAACACCTTTTAACTTCAACAAGGTTAAAGCCTGGCATTCATATTCTTAGTGTATCAGGCTGCTGCAAGCAGAGCAATAGAAAAAGAAATTTTAGTGCCATCCTAGACTTTGTGTGACTTCAGAATGGTTATTGTAATGGCAGAGTTGATCAAATACAGTAGAAATGTTGTTTTTAAATATTTATTGCTATTCCAACTGATGACTACTCAACAACAACTCATACTTTATTTACTTATTTGTTTGCTATTTGAACATCTACCTAAAGAGACTTTTCACTTTTCTTGCACAAATACTAAGGGAATGGCTGCTCTTTGTACCTTCTGTATCTTCAAGCAGAAGTATTTGAGAAACGACAAGAAATGCATGTTTCTCATTGCTTTCCAGCTGCTCTTCTTCATCAATTATTGCTATTACTCCTATTGCTACAGAGTCAGATGGTCTTGGACAATTGGGTACAATTATTGTGTGACCTGGGTGAGAGCTGTTCTGGCTTGCTGAGTTAGGTGATCTAACTCTGTAGGTCAGCAGCAGGCATTATCCAGCCCTGTGGGAACGAGGATATGCTGTGAAGGTCTCCCAGGTGAGAACTCTCCCGCATTTACAGGTTCCAGCACCAGATCAGTAAAAAGACTAGATCTCATTTGTTGACAGGAATACTCCGTGCAGGAAGAATTCCTGCACGGAATATTCCTGTCAACAAATGAGCAATCACAGCAATCACAGATTCAAAGGTTAAAATCAAGTTGATAAGTCTCAATGAAGAAAACAAATCAGCAATCAATGTAAGTAATGCTGGGGTTAAAGAGGCTTGGAGGGGGAGGGGAGTTGACATATTGAGACAGAAGGTTAGTGGATGGAAGTACACTCAGAAGGTGATAGGAGTCTTTACAGTGGGATAGAAATATTTTTCAATTGGGGGTTAAAGATTCAGATAGCTGCTGAAATCTGCAGGGTGTTCACTGGTTGTTGTCCCACTTTCTGGTGGTAAATTTATGCTATAAAAAAAGCCCCCAAAATACTTGTCCTCCTTCTTTCTCAGTCTCTGCCATGTTCAGATGGAGAGGGAGGAAGGACTTCTTCATATTTTTCTACTCTGTTACCTCTTCTTTTCACTACAAATGTCTGTCCAGGTCAAAGCATCCTAAGATGCACATCTCTCTTCCTGCTGGATGTGGGATAGGCATTTTGGTCTTTGTGCTCTGGGCTGCCAGAGCAGTAATATTTTTTCCAGGAGTGCTAAATTCTTGCCAGAACTATTTAAAACAAATAAACAAAAAATTTCTTTTTGCCAGGCTCTTATTCTATTACACAGGTCCAGTGGTAACTTTTTAATGACAAATACTTCCTGAGGTTTCTGTTTATGCTTGGACACAGCAATTGCTTACAGAAGCCACATTATGCACACATTGGACTGAGCGTAACAGCACCTGCTGCTGCTCCTGCTGCTACTGAAGAGAGAGAAACTAATCTCTTTAATTATTGGAAAAGAATTAAGGCTTTGATTTTTCTTATTGCAGAAACATAGATATTTTTCCCCCCTGCAGGCTGGGAAGAGGATGCTCTTTGCCTTCCTGTTCTGCTGCATGAGTGAGGGGCTTAAACCATTGGGTGGGTGGCCTCCACTGGGAGCACCCAAAGGAAGAGTAGGATTGTATGAACACTCACCACTCCATTATCTTTGTGAGGATTGGCATTCATGGGTTTTATCCCACAATGTCAGCACTACATGCAAGAGAGAGGGGCCAGTTTGCTTGCTGGAACTGTGCTTGAGGCAATTCCTTTTGGTCCTGTGGGCAGCAAAGAGGACAGGCTGAGGCAGGGTTAGGCTCTCTCTAGGAGCAAGGTGAATGCAAATGGCAGCAGGATTGTCTGGGCACGGCTGGAGCCCGCATGTCTGCAGGTGCGCTGTGTGTTCCGGGTGTGCGGGGAGCCACAAGACCACCAGCACATCGGCTGTCCCCAGCAGAGAGATGGGCTCGTCATGCCAATAGCACACCTGCTTCTTTTGCCTGGGAGGAAGAGGTGGGGAATCCAAAGTAGAAAATGATCATGGGGAAAATGTTTTCTTGATGAGGATTTTGTAGCTCGTTTTTAGGAAGACCTTCCTGGCCACTCGCTGCAAAGTCATTCTCTGAGAGGCACCGGGAGTTAGAGGAGCTCTTGAAGTGTGGGAACTCAGCACATCCCTCCCGATGTCCAGAGTTGCCAAGAACCCCATCGGGGGGCTCGGAGACCCTGGCATGCTGCCCGGAACATCTGGTGGCTTGATTTTGATCCTTCCAGTGAATTGCCAGCTTGGCATGGGGATGTGAAAGCCACACAGGTTTGAATGGTGTAATAACAAGGTGTTCACAGGGTGAAAATGTAGATTTTGGGAATTTTGGTGTAGGGGTTATGGGGACAAGATGGAGGAATCAGGGCGTGTCTAGTCCTTCTTCTTTCTTCTTCTTGTTCTCCATTTTCTGCTGTGATGTTGGCACTTGGGGATTGGTTTAGAGTAGAAATGCACTGTCTAACATAGGTGATAGATATTGGGAATTAAAAGTAAATATGATATACGTAGTTTGTAGTATAAAAGGATGACACTGCCTCGGGGGTGGTCAGAGTGCTTGTGGCTGCCGTGCTGAGCGGACCTCGGCTGGGCAGAAAGAAAATCTTGTAGATAAGAAATAATAAACAACCTGAAGACCGAAAAAGTGAAGAGTCCAGACTCATTCTTCAGAGCGTGGGCTGCTGCGGAACCATCCCATGCATCTTGGGGCAGAGAACAGACAGCCGACCTGAGATTGAAGGACTAAGGAGGGTCTGTTACCAGTTGTTCCCCATACTCAAAGCTGGACCAGACTGGGCTGTAGTGGTCTTCTCTCAAACACTACCAACATTTCATTAGTCTCCTTGTCTCAACTCCCCTCCCAGTCCATTTTTCTCTGCTTCCAGACCCTTATCTCCTTGTCAATGTTAAAGCAAGAGGAGTGGAAAAGAGCATGGAAAAGAGCAAAAAAGATCCTTTCCATCCTTTCGGCTCCCTGCTGCCCTCCCACCCCCCCACCCCTTCCCACAAAGGAGCTGCAAGTATTCCTCTGCACAAAAAGGACCTGCCAATGGGTCTAGGACAGAAAGAGTTAAACTCAGACGAGCACTAGCTCCAACACAGTTAATCCATATAAAGCTCATGGATTTCTCTGCAGTGATCTTTGTGGTTGTCATTTGCATTTTTTTCCTTTTGTGAAATCTTTTCTTCTTTCCTTTTACACTCGTATGCATGCAGAAATTAGCATATTGTACCGAGAGTGGGAGATGTAAGAAGCCGACCCCCTGCTGTTCAGCGGATTGTGCAATCTGCAGGCGGCATCAATTTTTCAGCAGTTTTCTCATTTCTCATTACAGTCAGGGCACCGCACAGCTCCCGATTCAACACAATCCCTAGTGGTCCTGCAGACAAGCATATGGGCTGTCGAATAGCCGTACTGCTACTTTCATAGCATTAATATCCTTGTTTATGCTTCCACCATAATTAATCCTGGTATTAATATAGTTTGGGCTTAGCTTTACTAATTATGTATGGGCTAGCAGGATAATTATGTCAGCAGACTCCAGCGCTGATACTTGACAGCAGTTTGCTAACCTTAGGAGCTGCACATAAGCACTTTGGCTGATCCTGCCTTGGAAACAAGGAGGGCAAAGAGATGAGGAGGAGACTGTACATGGCAACTCAATGTCTGATACCTATAAATACTGTTTTTAAAATAAGGAAATTTCACAAGCACAATAAAGTTGTCCTCAGGTATCAAACTCTGTGGTTGTCATAGTGATGTGTGCATTATTAAGAGGGTGTTGTTCACTCTGGCATCTGAGCTTATAATGAGGACAGCTCATTATCAGCCCAACGAGAGTTCTTTCCCCACTGACCACATTGCAGCTTGATGGTGCATGGGGCTGAGGAGAACTTTTTTCCCTGTTGTTCCTTCCCTGCCCTCCATCCCACTCCACCCCGAATAATCTCAGCAAGCTATTGGTACAGCATACTGCTGTGCAGGGTTAATGAATGGCTAGTGCTAGGAAAGCCATTTCCCAGTTTGCCTCTGGTTTGGAGCATGCCTGTGACTTTAATGGGTAGGAAAAATCACGCTTTGGCCACTTTAGACTCTTTGGCTGTCCCTGGCCTGCACGTTCATTAACATTGCAGATTGGGAAGTTTAAAACAAGCCATTAGTTTGCTTTTATTTCTGCACCTGTTTCTGCTGCCTGACTGTTCCCAGCAAATATCCTTTGCGGGGTCAATGATGCCCCTTTGCGCCAGGCACATGGCTTAATGGAACTTCCTTTGCTTATCATTAGCCACTTTGCATTTTTATAGAGCACTATTAACTGGGATGCAGACTTGCTTTTAATTCCCTTCTGAGGTTTGTACACAGCGGTCACATCCCTCCCCCGCTCCTCAAACAATCCAATTATCACAGTTTGTCACACAGGCGTGGATGACCCACACACCACCTGCTCCGCCAGCGAGCCCGATCCTCCGGGATGGCAGCCCAGCATAGCAGTTCAAGTTTTGCCTCAGAGGGGCCCTTTAAATGGCTTTAAATGTCATATATCTGCTTTTGTTGGCAAAACCAAACCCAGAACCCAAAATCAGCTGTGAAATTACATTATTTGAAGGTATGAAAGGGATGTGAAGATGAATTTAAAGAATTTCATTTTCCCCTGTCTCTCCTTTTTTTCCCCCTCTTTTTTTTCCCATGGAATAGATTTATGTCTAGACAGGCAACCTGTGTATTGTTCAGCCCCATTAGGCAATCCTGGTGATGTAAGGATCTGATCATCTGGAAAGTTTGAAAAGTGAAAGTTAGTGAGAATGCTGCTGTTGGCCTCCTATACAAGTATGTATGTAAGTGTGAGGTCAGAATTAAGGATGTGATTAAATGTCATCAACTTCAATTGGATTATGTGCTGATGCATTTTCCTGAATTGTCTCCCAAACCTTAACCTAAAGACATGGGTGAAAATGTTCCCCATGTCTTCAGTTCATTTTGGAGCAGACTCTTTGAGCTTTGCCATTAAATTCCCCAGGTCAGACTTACCTCTGCCCAGCCCTCACTGTGTGATTTCTGTGCCTTTCTAGCAGCATTTGGCCTTTGGCCTGTGATGGCCCTTGGACATCTGCCTCTTGTTCAAAAGTGGCTGTACCATTGTAGAGCACAGTACTTTGGGTCCTGCTCCAGTACCTGTTCTTTTAAATTAAAGGTCCACTTGCTAAAACATGCAAACGGTCCTAACACCAGAAACTTTGTCCCATCAAATGCAGAGATTGTAACTGGAGAGGCCAGAGCTGTGTGCTCTCTTTGGCCCTGAACTCTTGAAATTTTCTTTGCACAGCAGCAGAGTTTCAGGAAGGGTAGAACCTGGTCTGAGTGGCCAGTGTGTGACCTCATGAACATGGGTGCTGAATCCATGGCCTGGGTGATCCTCCTATATCTAGCCAAGGGTGAGCTGTGAGTTGCCCAAAGAAGAGGCAATCCCCCTAAATTCTAAAGCATTTGAGAGATCTCTTCCAACAGAGACTTTTGCATGTTTAGAATTGCACTAGGGGTTTTCCACAACTTCCTTCCAGTTTTATTTTATTTTTTTCTTTTGGCCATTGTATTTCAATGGTCAAAAGTAATGAGGTCCCTCCAGTAAGGGTTTCATGCTGCATGTTCTCTTTGTCATACAAAAATCAAAGGGAATTTCATATGTGAATAAAATAAGAGGCCCTCAAGCTATAGCTAGAAGGTCCTGGATTACTCCATCAGTCTACAGGAGAAATCCTCCTGCCCTGAAGCAGTCATCTCCAAGGAAAAACTCTCTGTGTTTTTAGACTCTAGAGGGAATTTGGATACACTGTGGAACTGCATGAAAGTGTTTACTTTTCCACCAAATCCCAGATTTCTGATCTTGAGATGCAGATCATCTGAAAGTTACTTATTGTTTAAATGCTAGACATTCTTCTTAGTTCTGTATCATTTGAAGGCTGAGTCGGTAGCAGGGAGCAAAATAAGCCAAATGTTTCAAGTATGTGTGACTAGTAAATGGATTGGCATTTTGTCTTGTATTTCAAAAGGCTTTTTCTACTGGGAAATTAGTCTCTACTCACAGCATTGGAATAATCTGCTTATAGTCCAGTTCATCAATATCTTAAGTACCCACATGCTTTTCCTGTACAACAAAGTAACTGATATTTAGATGCTGGTTGTTAACCATCTCAAGTAAATTTCCTAGCAGAATATGGGTGAGTTTTAGACAGCTGTGCACGCTTTATTAGCACAGACTAAAGATGCCTATCAGTAGTTAACATTTTCCAGAAGCTTTAACATACCAGAAGCTTGTTAGACTCTTGGACTACAACTACATTTCTCTCTATGCTCAGGACCTTGCAGGCTGACACAAGGTGCTGTAGGGGAAGAGAAAGGCCTGGAGGAACATGGACATCAGCACGAGACTGTGGGTGCTCAGCAAAGGTCCACTGGCAGAATGGAGAGATAATAAATTGACAAGATAAGTAGCAGGTCCCTTTTGTTTGGCTCATTCTTGATCAGCTACTTCAGCCTGTAATCTTGGTCTTTTTGGATTCCCTGAAATGGTGGAACATAGTCCTCAGTTTCATCTTCCAGTACTCAGTGACAGCGGAAATGGCTCATGGAGCTACAGTCAGCAATTGCTATGGCAGCCCTGGGTGGATATGGTTTTAGCAAAATTCAGCATAGAAGTGGAGATGAAGGATCTACTGGTGCCTAAAATATAACCTGAGACCCACAGGGTGCCTAAGCTGTTTACAAGCAGAAGCTGTGAGGGCATATAAGGGAAAAATCCTTGTACACAAAATGTGCTTCAGTTCTTTCTAAACATCTGCTTGACCACTGTCAGAGAGAGGCTACTGGGCTAAACAAACCCTTTTTTTGATGCAATATGGCCTTTCTTAATCTCTTTCAGGGTGTACTGTTGCATACCCAGTGCTTCTCGCTCAGCGGCATTCCCTCTATTGCAGGTAACACTGCGGACACCTGGGCAGAGATCAAGGCCCTTGCTCTCCATCTCCATGAGTCAAGACAATGAAAAGTCACTTTCATTCCACATGGGGACAGAAATACTAATGCAGAGGGCAGCCAAGAATTGCCCTGTTGCTCTGGGGTCTTGAAAAGGCAATCTTAGCAGATTGGGGCAGGTATTAGTTTGTTTGCCATCTCTGCCCTGAATTACTACAAGGGAGATAAGTTGGACCAGAAAAGTTGGACCAGACATAAATGAAGCACAGGATTTTTTATTAGGGCATGAACACAGAAACTGCTACTCATGGTGTATAGTTTGCAGTTTTAGGTTATTTGCTGCATGTATATTCACCAGACATAAATAGCTGACAGCAGTTACACTTAGTGATATGTTGGAAACCAGAGTCATGTCTCCTTTATGAGTTTATGAAAGGACCCTTTCAACTTTAAAACACCAAGGTAGGAAGCCAGTTATACAGATGTGTTATTTTAAACATGTTCTTTCATCCAGGGCCAGTCCTCTAAACAAATGTCAAGTTGAGCACGCAGGGGAGTAGTTTTCTCAACCAGACCTAGGTGTATTTTCCAATCACTCTTCAAATTAAAAAAACTGGAGTTATCTTGATATTTCTGAGTCTTGTCTTTTTAAGGAGGCCATACTATGATAAAGTATTCGTTCATTTAAGCCAGTGGAGGAGGAAAATTACAGTTTTGGAGCAGCTTCTGTGTTTTGCGATTTGTTTTTATTCTTCCCATCCAACATGGTAATGGTGATGGATGAGGAGGTGTCCAGGTGAAGTACCAAAGGACAGCTGGGTTATTGGGTTATTGTCTTCTGTCCAGAGCTGTGTGGGTAACCCTGGCTTTTCTTTCCCAAGGCTAACAGGGAAAGAGGTAAACAGTGCTGTTCCAAACCTGATTTAGACAATATAGAATGTGGTCTCTTTTGAGAGACGGTGAACAGGTGAGCTCACCCACTTGTTTTTATTCACCACTACATGCAATCTTTGTTGCACACAAGGACTTAATCTAGTCTGTGACAGCTCTCAAGTATTTTATCTCTCATTTAACTTTTCTTACCTTAAGGAAGGTGATTTGCCTTAAAGCATGTGGGCTTCCCCAAAGCAGAGAAATCAACAAAAATGTCCCTACAGCAATTTCTTCTCTTAGGATCTACCCCCTTTCCTGGTGATGTCTGTAAGGGCAGCAAGGCCCAGGTACCACTTTATTCTTTAGTCCATATAACACTGAAGGCTCTTGGTGATGGTGTCCTGCTCCTGCACAAGCCCCAGGTATGCCAGTGGTGAGCTGAGAGATCTGGTCTTTGTGTAAGTAAAAGAGGTAAGGACAGAAGGAGCGGGTCTCTGATGAGTTGCATGCTAAAGCAGATCCACATTCTGCCAGTTGCGTGATTATACACTGGGACATGATTTTTTAATGGAGATGGAAAACAGACATTTTGACAGGACTGAATTTTGCTCAGGGCTATCTGCGCTACACTCAGTGAAGAGTCTTGGCCGAATTTGTTCCTGGATAGAGAAGACACAACTCTGCTGAGGCATGATAGATCTGAGTTTGATACTGAAGTGCAGCTGTAGACAAGTATTCCATGTTGTCTCCTGTCAGGGCAGAGAGAGGAGCCCTGTGAGATGTTAGTTATGAAGTCCTACTGCTGCCCTGTGCCTGTTTGTCTAGCAAGCATGCTGATTTAAAGAAAAATGTTTTGGTTATCTAATTGATCTTTAATTTCAACTCTTTTAAGCTTGTCTTGTTGAACATGCTCCCTGTGAATAAACTGTTGTTGGGGCTTAACCTGTTCTGAGAGTTCAGAAAATCTTAAAGAATTTCAAAGTTTTGTGGGCAGAGAATTGGATTGAAATATAAATAAATGAACAAACAGAGAGAGAAAGAAAAAATTGCTGAAAGGAGTAATCTGTAGTCGCATTTCAACTCCTGCAATACCAGAGGAGAAAAAGTTTTCTAAGTCCTTGGATGTGCATCTTGCCAGAAGGGATCATGTCAGAGCAAAGTGACATTTTTTTTCCCTTTGGTGATGTGCTAGCAGGGCTTTGGAAAGCACTGGTGCTGTAAGTATGGCAGCATTGTCATGATATAGTTATGGATGGAATTTCTCTCCCCTTTTAAAATGGTACTTTTCTTGAGATGCCTACACTGGTACTGAACCACCTGTCTGGAAGACTTCAGGGCAAATCTGAGACTGTGTTGGAAGGGGAACTGTAGTCAGACAGAAGTAAGCTTGGCTGAACTGCAGAGGGGTAAATGTATCAAGTGTATTATTCCTTGGGCCGTATCAGACAGGAAGTTAGATTAGGTGATTTGATAATCAAGCTTAAACCAGCCACTGCTGAACTAATAGGAGACAGCAAACACCTAAGTTAATGCCAAGATATCAACAATGATGGGTTCCTCAGAGGACTTCAAGAAATACTGGAAAGGGGTTTTAGTCCAGCAAATTAGATTTCCCAAACTCTGTGCACGTTTGGCAATCCCACTGAAGGTGTAGCATTTATTCTTTTCTCCTGGCTGAGCCATGTTTAGCTATCCTGGTGGACTATCAGCTTAACATTATCCTGCAAGGAAGAAAATAGGGCCAAGCCCCTTGTGGCCTCAAGGATGGTAAAGGGAATGGTTTGGCAGTATGATTGGGGACTTCCCCATACAAGGAGTGCTGTATAATGGTGCTAGAGATGGATCTCACCACCTTCTGTTGGCAGTCCTGGTATTCCATAGATAGTCCCACCTAACTGACCTGATGTTAAAGATCCTGCCAATAACAGTACTGGAGAACAGCACCCTTCATTTATCCATTGAACTCACTGAATGCTGCTTGCTTCACCTTGCCCAGCATAGCTGTGCTACCCTGTAGAACTGTGTGGGCAGCTTGTATTTCATATGACAGCTCATAGGAGCTCATATGAAGTCAATTTGAGTTACCTCCTGAGAGGTTCAGAAGGCCATTTCTGGGTGGTGGCCAATGGTTGTCTGCCAGCTGTGATAGCTGGACCTAGCTGACTCTACCTCTTGCACCAAAAGTGACTTTACCACCTCATGCCCTCCATTGATGAGCAGCCAACCACTGAAAATTAATTTAAGTATTTTCTGTCTCTTGCAGGGCCCAAAATGAATGTGCAGAAGGCAAAGCTCTCTCCTGCTACTATTGTATATAGCAGCCTGTTTACTCCTTATTTCTGAAAGAATGTTTCTTTGAGGTCTTTTTAGGAAAAGTCAAATATGATGAAAGGGTGTGAAGAAAAAGGATGGAATCAAGCTGCTTGCAATGAAAGAGGAAATAATTCTGAGAAATACAGCAATTTAGACATTAAAGTCTTCTTTCTCCATGAGAGAAGACCCCATCCATTAAAAAAGTCATAAAACCCTTTAAATCAGGCTGAGGTACCTTTCAGGAGGATGATTGCCAGTTCAGGATCTGTTCAATGTGGGGAAGTACAAATGTACCAGTTTTAATCATGATAAATAACTTCTCTTTTATCAAATCATCTCTGCTGGAAATAGTTTCTCTCTGTGCAGTAATGATAATTTGCGCACTTATCATTCAGTACCTTCCCAAGACAAGCAGCCAGCCATGGGATGTAATTTAACGACTTATCAACCACAGTTTCATCCAGCCCTTTCCAGCCAGAAGGGCATTTCACACTATTTAAGTGACTTCACCATATATTGCCATCAATTCAAGATTTTACCAGCCCCTAGTCATTAAAATTTTCCACTCAGCACTTCACTTTATAACCTGGGGACGTAGCTGCTGAACGGCACCAGCAGGCCCACGGAATTATCTGCGTTGTGCAGGTGATGGGGTAATCACAGAAAGAATGCAAATCACTGATTGGCTCTCAAAGGATGCAATCATGATTAGCTCTATGTGTCATGTACAGAGTCTGGAAAGGCATGGGGGGAAGAAAAAAGGAGTATCTGTGGCATGCTTCTACCCTTCCTTGTGTGTTTTCCAATGGAGGTGTCTCTCCGGGGTTGTGTCTGTTGAGCTTGCAGAAGGTGGGATCTGGCACCAAACTCAGTGGGTTGCACTTCATCCGCAGTGCAGCAGAGAGGCAAGGAATGTTGGAGAGCTCCCACAGTTCACTGCCCTGCAATCCTTTGTGGTAGGTCCAGGTCTGGAAGAGCCCTGGCTTCAAAGTCAGAGTGTGTCTTGGTGCAGAGGCATTATTGAAGTCTTGTTAAAGTCAGGCATGCAGGAGTTGTGTTCAGCAGTGGTTACTCATTTTGGTCCTAGTGAGGAACTGGCTGGTGGTGGACACAGGAGAGCACTTCTCTGTGTTTAAGGTGCAGTGTTTTGAGGGAGTTTGGGATCTCCCCCTCTCTGCTGAAAACATCTGCTTGGTGGTGTATCATTTCTTTTTGGATGACAGGTTCAAATGAAAAGATGTTAGAGGGACTTACCCACCCAAGGAAGGTTTTCCCCATCCCAAATTTCTACAGCAGTGACCCTAGTCTTCCATTATAGTCACAAAACTAATATAGTGTAGGGTCTTCTCCTTCTTGTCCTCAACCCTAAACTGTGTTGTTCTTCCCCTTTTTATAAATAGAGATGGGATGAGCAGCTTAACAACAGACTTTTGCATTGCAGTGTGAATAGTGAAAGAGTCCTATTTGCTCCCATTGGGATAGATTTTATGAGACTGAGGGCCATCCCTGGCCTTTCTATGACAGCCTTTCCTCTGACAGTCCTACCAGCACTTACTGGCGCTGCTATTACTATCTGAAAAAGAAGCACAAATACAGTGCTTTCTGGCCTCCTGACAGACAGAATCAGACCCTGTGCTCTCCACCTGGCTATTGGAGCTGTAGCAAATTTTCCCAAAGCCTGCTAAAGCCTCACTGCAGCATCCTCAAATTCCTAACTGCACCCCTTACCCCTTCTGGGAACACACATTGCTCATGGCTGCTTCTTTGCTCTTCCTTCCCACTCACATCTCTGTTTGGATGAGGAGACTGGAGAAATACTGACAGCCTTCATAATTATCAGCACAGTGGATGACCTAACATGAGCCTTTTCTCCTCTTATGGCTGCCTCAAAGCTCACAAGAATCTGAGGTGTCTGCCCATTTGGCAAACTTGGCTGAGCCCAGATGTTGTTTGGGGAATTGGTCTGCAAATCTCTTTTCCTTTATTTAAAACTTTGCTTCATTTGAACAGAAATCATTCCTCTCCTTTGGCTACTTCTTGCTTTTAAAAGGTCCTTAGGACCTTGGAAGAAAAAGCATATAATACCATCCATAAAGGGTTTCACATCTGTTTAAAACCCCCACAAAACTTGAAAAAGTCATCTGCTTCTACCCCTCTTGCTGCTCTCACCTGGGGATGTCAACATAAGACATACAGCACAGGAACCAGAAGTCAAAGACCCAGACGAGCCTTTTACAGTCTGTGTTGGCATAAAAGAGATAGAAAAAGGCAGATAGAATAGGATGGAGAGTAAAAATACTCACCTTAAGATGAATTCTAGATGTATTTTTCCCAGTCATTTTTCATGCTGAGGTGGCTTCTGAACAGATTGCTGTGCATGGCAAGTCAACCAGACCTGTTATAGCAAAAGCTCACTGTGCAGCACAATTTAATTACAAAAAAACATTGTAGGATTCCTGAGCCTCCTACCACCTCTGCAGTGTGGGAAGTTGTGCAAAACTGGGGGCTGAACTGCACCCACAGCGCTGGAGTCCACAGTGCCTCTTTTAGTCATCACATAATTTTTCTCACCTCTCCTAAGGCTTTGTTGCCTCATGCGTAGGCAGTGCCTGGTGTTTTTATGGTTGGGTACAAGCTGTAGGAATCAGGGAGGGGATGAGTGAGAGGGCTGGGCATGCTCCAGATGTTTCCCCCTGGCACCACACTAATGTGCTGACCATCTGGCCATGTGCTGCTGTTTCCTTCTGCAGTGGCACTGAGTGCTGGAAGACGTGGGCCAAAGCACAGTCTCACATTGTTCTGAGAGAACCTTTTCTTTTTTTGCCAGCTAACAAAGTGACCTTGCCATCGAGTTGGTAAAATGCCACTCCACTGTTTGAGAAAGGAGGAAAATTCCCATTACCAACTGTGATGAATTTATTCCTGGGTTTACACCTGTGTAAACATGAGGACAGAGAGGCCGGGTGACAGGAGAAGATTTATAGCTGAGAGAAGTCTTTAAAAAGATGGTGGCAAGAATAGTATTTTGCCTCTGTAGCCAGGATCATTATCTCTTATTGCCATAACTTTGGGGTAGGCTGCTTGTGTCTGTGTAGCTGTTTACCTTCCAGATGGCCTACAAGTGCTATACAGAATTTAAGTCTGCTTGCATAAGGTTTTAGATAGGGACCATTCATTTGAAAAATACCCCCAGCTTCTCAAAATGCATAAATATTCTGTTATGCTATGTTGTTAAAATGCAGAGATTGGTCAGTGGATTTTTTTGAGCCAGAATCCAGATGTTCAAATGCTTTTTTGTTTAAGAAGGGAGATAGGCTTTAAGAAGATGCCCCTTCTTGCCTAGTTGGTAACATCAGGGCAGGGTCTACACCAACACCAGGTGTTTGGCAGCATGCAGGGAGCTGCTCAAGGCTAGAATTTCTGTTTTGCAGAAGCCAGTGGATGTTTTTGAAGTCTGATGTCTTCTGAAAAGATGTCTGGGTTGTTCTTCAGTGAGATACAAATGCCTGGGGGAAGGCTCTTTCCTCAGCCCAGCTTCACCTCTCGGCTGCAACTTTGGAGGCTCTCCCCATGCTTTTTCTCCACCCAGGTAAGTGAGGATATTTTTGCCATACTCTCAGTCCTGGGATTTCCTGTATTTTGGATTTCTGGATTCTGCTGACTACACTGCAGTTTTGTCTTCAGTCTTTAAGACTTTTCTGGGGTTCGTATTTTTTTCCAGAAGTCCTGGTGAAAGCATTTTCTTGTATCTGTTGTTACCTCTTGGCAGTGTGGTTAGGATGCATGTGCCTGCTCTGTTTCTGAGTGAGCATAGCACAGGATGTGTCTTTCCACCTCCTCTGGCTTTAGTGTCCCCTGAACACCTCTGAACACCCAATGGATGAGAGATCCTGCCTTGGCAGCCATCAGCACTCATCCACATAGGCTGAGATAGTTCAGCAGAGCATTTCACTTCCTGACAAAGCCACTTGGCTTCACCTTGTTTCTTCAAAGAGGGCTCTGATCACTGATGCAGCACCATAAATCATCATGGCCAGGAAACACCCTTTTGAATGCCACAGTATAATTTTAAAGCTCTGGACTGTATTTGGTCTTTTGGCAAATACCAAATGTACACTTAAAAACTGAAGGGTGCTTTTCCCCCTGGAAGTGATCTGGAAAGGAGCAGATTGTCCTTGGACTGTTTGCAGAAGCTGGAGTTCAGCAGCTGTCATTTGTTTGGCTTCTCCCAGCCGCCAGGACTGATGATATCCTGGAAGGCAGGACGGGGATGTGGTTTGGAGGGGCTGGGGCAAGTGGAACAAGGTTTTGAAATTTTTATCAGTGTAATACTTTCACATCCCAAAGATCTCTCTTCTCTCATCTCTTGAATGTATTGTGCTCATTTATTATTTTCTTTGACCAGAGGCCAACACACAGCAAGCAATACATATATATTTTGTAGAACAAAATTAAGAAGTGGTTTCTGGTAATAAGCCTTGAAGAATTATTAAGGTGTCTGTGTTCACTCTGCATGATAGAATGGGAGGAATCAATGCTGCAATTGATACTCACAAACAACACAAAAAAGTAGAAAACTTCCACCCTTTATAAAGAAAGGTGAAAAGCAATATATTCTGAGCAATTTTAAATTTGGTAAACATTTTTGAAGATCTGAAACAGATTACTATGGGGAGCTCAGAACGGAGCAAACTGTGGTTCACTATCCAGAGATTTTTGTAAAAGACTGAAATTCAATGAACTTCATGCTCCTGAATGTGTTAAAAGACTAAGAAGCTTTATTACATGCTACTTGAAGACAATGGAGCTTTTGACTTGGTCAAACAAAGGTCAGACCTAAATAAAGGACTTAGATTTTCAACAAAGCAGATGTAATGTCCTGCAAGTTGTGGGCAAAACACCTCTGTCTAATCAAGCAGATCCTGTTGTCCTGGCCAGAAGCCAAAGCTCATGTCTTCAGGGAATGCCTTTTTCTTGCCTTAGGAGAGCAGTCTCCAACTGCAGCTGCCCAGGAGAATATCCGATTGCAGAAGGCATGAAAGTCAGTATCTACTGCAACCATCCCACCACAGTGTATCCATGTTTTATTTCTACCTAATTCATCTGCTGCACACCCTTTTAAACCAATGAAGGGGGCTACAAAATTTGCCCTTGCTCAGATAGAGTACAGCACCACGAGAAGCTCAGAGAAGCTGGGCAGGGAACACACTAGCTGCCGCCTTTTCCAAAAAGGAGCAAATTCCTTTTCTCTGATATTGCATGCTGGGCCCTGATGGTAGTGGGCTATTAATAGGAGAATGCATGAGGAGGGTGACAGGTATATCCCACAGGTTTTCATGCCTGTTGAAGGATGTTAGTTTGCTTCATCTGGGTCTCTCTGCTCTCACAAGATTTGTCCTCATGAATCTATACACTTGGAACAGGCTGTACCAGCAGTTCCAGTCACTCTGGGGCTTCAGCCTCAAGTTGTGCAAAACTGCAGACATGAACAGTGCAAAACTGTCATTAGCTCTTTGTTAAACCAGGAAAAGAAAAAGCACAATATGTCACCATCCTGACACCTAGCCTAGTACATGAGTTTGTCCAGAAGGCAACCATATATATGTTTGTCTCTCTATCAGAGAATCTAAGTTAATTTAGTTGTTGGGATATTTTTTATGCCAAGGATAATAAGCAAAAGGGCTCCACACCCAGCAGTAATTTTGTAGAGTGGTGTCATGAATGTGGACCAAGTTTACAGAAACAGATTTTTATTGTGCTTATGCCTTCTCTGTTAATATCTAGATTAACAGTAGAGATGACAGGCCATATAATCCATAAAAGGCAAATTCTACATCACCATAGTTTCACAAAATGAAACTCCCCTGTATAATGGTAGAGTAGCATAGACATGTATTAAAAGTGAATGTATCTTTCTGACAGCTAAAAAAACAAAGCACTCCCTCACCTCTTTTTTAATAGCAGTGGTTCTGGAAAAGGCATTAGTTTTACTGCTGTCCTTAAGGCTAAAAGGAGAGCACATGTGACTCTTTGGTTTCAAATAAAATGAACTTTATTGCAAAATGTTTATTCTTTCATTGTCTTGCCAGTTGGGTGGTTTCAGGACTTTGTGTAATACATGGAAAACATTGTATAGTAATTGTTCCCATCCTCAAAAATTCACAGATTATGAATTCATAGATTTTTTTTTTTAATGCAGTTGAGTGTGGCTGTGAGCTTCTCCATAGCTAGGAAAGACTGAAACCAGTACAGACTGCATGTGTACAGCTTCATTTAATCCATATTTATCCTTAGAGTAAGTTATCAAAAAATACATCAACCTCAAGTCTAGTACAAGGGGTACCTCAGGGTGGCAGGGTGTGAAGCCCAGATTTATTCTGGGTGCCCTTAAATGAAGGGAAATCTAACTGAGGTGGCTGGTTCAGGAATATAACCAGAGCTACAATACCTACAGCCAGTGTAAGTAAGACCACTCCAGAGGGCAATGAGATTGGGATGCATCACCCTACAGTGCCTCTTTATCTATCTAGGGAGAAGTAAAATAGAGCTTTTAGGTGGCCAGTCAGTAAAACAGAGTACAGGTAATGTGTGGAGTTGATATGTACTGAGGCCTGTGTGTCTGAAAGTGTTTGGGCCCTGCCAGAGAGGGCTATGGAGGTAGTGAAGTGTCAGAATAGCTGCTGTTGTATTCCTAGCACTGCTGGGACCTAGGCAGAAGAATGACCTCACAGCTGGAGGTGGGAAGGAAAAAGTGAGATAAAGACAGAGGAGCAATTAGGAATAAGGAATGAGAGTAAAGGAAGGAGAAAATGCAAGGAAAGCTAGAACAAAGAAGCTGAAAAGGACTCAACACTGCGGTATGTGCACTTTATAGTGGTGTATATATCTACAAACCTGCTCTGAGCAGTGTGTTTGTTCCTCTCTCAGCAGAATGCACGTGTGCTTCAGTTCCTCACCACTGAGCATCTCTAATGAATGCTCTTTTGTAGCCTCCTGAACACCTCCCATGGCTAACGCAGGGTACACTAACAGATTTGTAAAGGTTTGCTTAGCAATGAATAGATCTGCTCTCACTTCAAAATACATCAGTGGCATGTAGCCTCAGGACCCCCTGTATCTTAAACACATCCCTGGTGGCAAGCCAGATTTAACTGCACACAAAGCCATGCTGCTTTCCTTCTTTAGGGCGCCGCCTCCACATTCAGCCAGAGGAGCTGCAGCCATGCTCAGCACATCACCCTGATGTGAGCCCACAGGGAACAGAGGTGTTCTCCTCACAGGTGAATTCATCCCTGCACATCCCATCGTGGGCCCAGGCATCAGCTTCAGCACTGGAAAGATTTATTATATCTGATTGCTCTTCTTTGAAAAGAATGCCACTCTCAGAGAGAATTTCAGCGCCTGGGGGCAAAAACAAAGGATTGTTTTGGTTGTTTTGAATTGATCGTGGGCTCTTTGCATGTCAGGGTACTCTGCTTAGGTTTTCCACTTGTGGGTTCTCTGCGTGCATGCTGGAGTCTTCCAGCAGACCTCCCTGGTAGCACTGCAATAGTGGAGTGGGTTAGTCACAACTTGGAGAGGGTTTGAAACTTGGCAGGAGTTTTTCTATCTCTGAAACAATGAAGTTGTTCCCACAGGGAGGTCCTGAAGACCTGGCAGGTATTCTTGGTATAAAAATTGGACAGAAGTCTCAATCCTGCATCTCATCCCACCATATGAAGACAAATGCTCCATGGAGGATTCCTTTAGGATGGATGTTGTGCATGAAGAAGTAATTTTGCAGGGTGAGATTGATCTCTGCTGCCTCTGAGCACTGTTCATGAGTGAAGTGGGAGAGGGAATGGCACTGGGGGAGCTGCAGCCTGACTGTTCTGTGCTTGACAGACATCAAGGGTTGCTGCCTCTGGAGTATGGTTTGAGCAACCCTATGTAACATCTTGAGCAAGAGGATATGGGAATCTCCTCTTCAGTTCCTTCATCTCTCTGGTGCTGAGATCTGACTCCCAGAGATCTGAGGATTTGAAGAAATCATCGCCCATTCCCAGCTTCATAAATCCACAAGGTTACTGAACTTAGAAAAACTGCTGATGAGTATCTGTGAAAGGAGGTGGTGGCTTTAGAGTGAGGATTTGCTTATGCAGAGTGGCTGAGAAAAACTTACTCTGAATTAACAAAATACGTGAATGGAAAGTGGATTATCAATGCCATATAAATGGATGAATTCCTTAAATTCTTCTTTTCAGAATTAAAATTATCCTAATTTGTTTCAGTACAATTATGGAAGGGAATGTTATACTGGCCTTTAATGAGATAGAACTTACTGACCGTAAAACTTAGCCTGGGTTAATTTTTTTGTGTCTCCCAGTAGGGGTGAGATTGGAATACAGTCTTGGATTTTTTTGTTAGTAGGAAGCTTGTATTGTCTTTGCTGGGGATTTCAGTAACTGCTTCTGGTAATGTAAGAATCGGTTTTTATTACGATTGTACTATTTATAACATTAGGAAATGAAATATCTGAATAAGCAATTAATTAATCCCCACCATGTTCCCTGTGAGGTTGGTAAAGGCTTTGTAGCAACTTCTCTGTTCATTGCTGTGCTATGTCTGCTTTTAGCATGGAATACAGCAAGGCAAAGCAGTGCTACAAGATATAGCAGGGAAGATGAGAATCAAATCTTACTGGACACATGGGAGGAATTAAGCAAGTAAAAAAATGTTACTGCCCAGCTTAGAATTTGGTCAAGCCACTGTGAGAAAATGTTGGGGGAGTTTCAGCAATCAGGGTGTCTGCTTTATGTCTAACCAAATCCACACATGAGGGTGCCACACACACAGTGCACTGTGGTGAGAACCAGCTTAATAGCAGGGTGTAAATATTGTCAAAATAATTGTAAATATGTAAAAATAATTTATCTAATTTTCTTCTGTTCAAAAGGAGAATTTATCTATTTAAATTAAATTCCTTTAAAAAAAATTAAAGAGGGGGAAAAAAAACCCTGAAAAGATGACTGCCCTCTGAAGGCTCATTCTCCATTGTCATGGCTTGCTCCATCAGTGTTGCAGTGCAGAGTATTACTCCTCATAGTCCCTTCTCTGCACAGGCAGCTTCTTCTTTTCCTCAGAAGACAGTTTATTTTGTACCCAATGCTAAATCTCATGTTTGTCTTACTTCTTTGAATGAGCACAAGCCCTGTGCTTTTGTTCTTCTCATTTTCCAGTGCCTTTTTGCTGATCTTCTCTGCATGTATCTGAAAGGTCAGGAAAACAAATCAATATGGAAAAGGACCTCTTGCCCCTTTTTACCTAACCTGTAGGAGGGAGGGAAGGGAGATTGCCACTTACGTGAAAGGGAGTTTTAAATAAACTTGAAAAAAAGCACTGCGGGAGTGAGGGTTTGGAAGGACAGGTGTTGACAAGACCATTCTCTGCAGTTCACAGGGTGCCTTTGTGAACTCACAGTCTCCTCCTCCACAGAAGTGTATACAGACAGAACCATAGAGCTGAAGCATGTCCCAAGAAAGAGGCACTCTAACAGGGAATGGCCCTCTCATTTCAGCATCACTGACCATGAAGGTCAGGCACAGGGAGCTGGACTGAGACACAGCACGTCGTTTGAGGGCTCCCAAATGCTGACCTGGGATTTCTTCTGTACTTTCTGGTTATTGCTCTCTTATTTCTATTCCTCAAGGTGACCAGCTCCTTGCTCTGCACTTAACTCCCCATGCACATTCCAGAGCAGTGGAGAGAGCCTCCACATCTGCATAGCAACCAGATTCCTGCTGTACCATCACTGTTGCAGTGAGGCCTATAATTGAGTTCTTGTCTAATCTCTAGCCTGAATACAACAGACAAGTTTACAAATCATGTCCTCTGCAGCTAACTTGCAGCCTCAAACATTCTACTCTGTGTTCCATTAGAAGAGCACTCCTGGAATCTCCTTGGCAGTTCAGTGGAGAGGAGGGAGCTCTCCCTTTACTTTCCAATGATGAATACTTCTTGATTGCTCATATATGATCTTCACACAAATGTCTTATGATAGGTGCTAACAATTCAGGCCTTAATTTCTGAAATTATTTTAGTCTTTAAATACCTGTCTTTGAATTTAGCCTTAATTGATCTATCAGATGCAAGACCCTTGAACACCCTGCTGAGGTACCTTCTTTTCCCCCCAGCCCCATCCCAGCTGTTTTTTTAAAGAACAGCTGTTCACTTGCTGCTTATTTGGCTTGCTTATTTTGACAAGTACTGGTGTGGAAAAGCAGCTAATTGCTCTGCCCTCCTTCCAGCAACAAGGTCAGAAAACAGAAATGCAGAGAGCAAAGTGAGCCCCCCCTTTAAAGCATGGAATTGAGTTTCAAAGTGCAGCCATCCAGCCTGGATAAACAACAACATTTTGCACAGGTATCAGTGGGGTTCTGCAGCCCACAGTATCTGTCTGCTTTGTTTGTGATCTCTCTTTTGTGTTACATTTGTCTCACGGAATCAGCAGTAGCAAACAAACCTTTCCTTTTTGCATATATCCACACATATAACCCTCTTGCTGGGGAAAACAACAGCTCCTGTGTGTCTCAGAAAGCTCAGCATTTGTGCTGCTCAGTGCAGGATGGTAGTGCTCCTTCTGCACGCTGGTAGTGTCAGCCACCAGAGCAGAGAGACACAAGGAGGGGACAGAAACAGTGGCGTAAATGTATTTTACCTCTTCCTGGTATCATCTGTTGAATTACTGAAAGTGCTTCATGGAAAGCTTTTTAAGAATACCTTTGCAGCAAAAGCCTTTTGCAAAAAAACAGCTGTTAGAAAAAGGGCATTCTTTTGCAGATGATAAAAGCAGAAGCCCACATGGTGGATGTTTTTCAGTCTTCCCTTTCCTTCCTTGTTTGTGTCCTGCCCCAAGCCAAGCCACTTTGGGCCCATTCTGGCTCTCAACTGACTGCACAATTCCAAAGGCAGAGTCAGGCTGCAGACAGATGATGCTGGTGTGTTGCACCTTCCGTTTTGAAATGTCTCATGTGGGCAAGCTTCTGACATCTGCTTTAAGTTTGCTGTGCCTCTTGAGACACTGCTTTCACACTAAGATCAAATCTATGATTCCAAAAGGAGAGACCAAGTGAGGAAAACTTTCAGGGTCTTGAGCTTGTTGGGTGAAATTTCTTAGACTGAAATGCCCAGTGTTGTCAGAAAAGGGAGCCCAAGATTTATGCACTCAGAAATGAAAACTGAAATTGGTCCATTAGACTGAGCAGAGAGCTATTTACCTGCAGATGCCTTTACTCTAAATGAAACCACAGACACTTCACTGGGCAGAAGCAATTGACTTTGAGATAAGATGGGACTGTGAATTTGGCTTCCTTTGCAGCTCCAGGCAGCTCTGGTCCTCTTTCAGGTCTCTGGAATGCTTCAAAAAGCTGATACTAAAGAGTTATTAACAGAAGAAGGCCCTGTACATTGTGATTGTCATCACAGACACCTTAATGAGCCCTCCCTATGGAGGGGGACCAGATTTTGATCCCAGTGGTGTAAACCTGGAGTAGTAGATTTTAGTGAATTTCAGCAGGATTCTTCTAGAAAAATCCATGTATAATGAAAATGAAACATTTTTGAAGCAATACATTTTTATACTTCTTAGTTGTCCCATCCTTCAGCCTTAAAATTTTTTTTGGGATTCTCATGTTGGTTTGATATGGAAGGGCAAGAAGATATCTAATTAATCACTATTCACACTCTTACAGGAATTTCCTTCTTGCAGTCCAATGCACCTCAGAAAGTGACACTGAACAGCTCAGAACCTCTCAGAGGTGACAGTATGGTCACCCATCTCTATCTTGCCTGGAAGTGTTTTGCAGACCTTTTGAGGCTTAGTTGCTCAAAACATCATAAAATGGTGTTTTGCCTGAACTTCTGCTCCTCTCTGTCTCTCAGTGGAGACAGCAGTAGCAAAGCAGTAATTCCCCCTGGGACTCCTCACCTAGTGCTATGCTCTAAGGGATCAAGACAGGCTGCTTACTTTCTCATCCACAAAAAGACAAGTAGGTGCCTTGCTAAGATTTGAGCCATGAAAGAGCAAAAAAGCTGTAATGAAGCGGACTGATGACAGTAAAAATAGATAATTAATAAGTAAAAGCTAATTGCTGAAGGCATTGCATGTGGACTGAGCTGTTTTGTCCAGACACAAGCTTGGCTGTTTGCTGGGATATAGCAGGATACACTGAGCGCCCATGGGCTTACACAGGGTCTTCACACCAGGGCTACATGTTTATTCTGATGATCAGATAACTCTGCTGGCAGCTGCTGCCATCACTCCATGAAGTTTAACTTGTACATGGGCTGAAGTGCTTGTGAAATGGCACAGTCCCAAGGCCAACACCTCAAATATGGTGTTCGGTTTTGGACCCCTCGCTACAAGAAAGACATTGAAGTGCTAGGGCATGTCCAGAGATGGGCTATGAAGCTGGGGGAGGGTCTGGAGCACAGGTCTGATGAGGAGTGGCTGAGGGAACTTGGATTGTTTAGCCTGGAGAAAAGGAGTCTCAGGGGAGGCCTTGTTACTCTCTACAACTTTCTGAAAGGAAGAGGGAGGGAGTTGGCCTCTTCTCTCAGGTACCAAGCAATAAGACAAGAGGAAATAGCATCAGGTAGCACCAGGGGATCTTTAAATTGGATATTTGGAAAAATTTCTTCATGGAAAGGGTTGTAAAGCATTGGAACAGGCTGCCCAGTGAAGTGGATGAGTCATCATCCCAGCAGGTATTTAAAAGATGCATAGATGCATAGGGACGTGATGAACCTGACAGTGTTAGGTTAATGGCTGGACTCAATCTTAGAGGTCTTTTCCAAACAAAATTATTCTATGATTCATCTTTCCTCTCCTGCTATTTTAACTCTGACTCTGCTGAAAATTTGGCACCATGTTCCGGAAGTTAATCAAGCCCTTGTCTACTCTACTTTGCTCACAATTTTCATTTAGAAAAATGATATTAAGAGCAACCCTTCAGGGAAAATGTCGTAAAATTATGCTGAAGTCCCATGCAATGTGAGCCTGCAGAACTGAGATCCTGATATCTCTTATGGTTTTGATTTAAGGCTTCAGATTAAACCACCAACCACATACCATTCTGTGTGTATGCATAACACAATAGTGTTTTTACTGCACACAGATTCATACATACAATGAGACAGAGCAAGCTGTCTGTAAATTTGGATTCCAGAAACAGATGTGCCTGTGTCTTGCAATGTCCTCAGGTGTCTAAAGGAGACAAACTTCAAAGATCAAGAAGATAAATTACTTTAAAAGTGGATCTCCCTTATTCCTGAAGAAGGCAGGAACAAATAGTAAACATTTACTCTGAAATTCAACATGGCGATTTCTAATTTGCAATATAATTGCACTTGCTTATGTCATGACAGAGAATCCTGAAAATGTTACAGGTGGCCAATAGACCTAATAAATGAACCTCAGCCATCTTCTTCTGTGAAATCCTTGAAACAGTGAGGCCCATGCAGCACCACCATGCCTTGGGGTCAGACTCCTCCTTCATGGAACAGAGCTGACAAAGGTCTGGGTAGCTTCTTGGAGGGTATGGAAAAGGCCATGGTTGGCCAAACCTTTAAAATTCTTAAAACCACAAAAGGTTTCTGAAACAAATCTAGTAATTGTTGATACACTTGTCCATGTATTTCCTCACATTGGAGAGGTAAACTAGGACCTTTTTGAGAGGTAAACTAAGACCTCTTTTTGGAGTCTCTTTCCCTGGACTGTTGGGATACAGATATGATGAGATCTGGATGTGAGTCATCCATGGTTTGAGGTTTAATTTTGCAAAACATGACTCTCCCATTTGAACTTTCCCAAGAGCATCTTCCAACGTTATCACATGTCTGATTTTCCCTTGTGCTGGCCAGGGCTGTGGGGATCCACCGTGAGCAAAGGGAACATCTATAACTGTGTGACTCCTGTCATGTTGGGTGATCTTGTGGTTCAGTCCTTCATCCAGCAGTAGGGAAAGATTGCAGGGGAAGGGTGAAGGCTACACCAGCTATCGACTCGGATGCTAAATTTTCATTTTGGCTAAGCTAGTGCCCTTGGAAAACACTAAAATCTGAAAAAATAATGGAGAACAGCACTTATCTTCTTTAATATATGAGCAATGTTGGATGCCACCAACTAATAGTAGAAGTAGTAATAAGAACAACAATAATAGTAACAACAACAATTACCAATTACAACAATAGTAATAATAATAGTACTCTGAAAACCTAATTGGTGTCCTTCATTATGAGTCAGAACTACAATAAGCGACATCTGGTTTTTGTGTTTTTCCTGTTCTGGGCTTCCAAGAGCTGTTTGTAAGTCTAACTAGGGCAGTAGCCTGAATCCTTGAGAGGAGAAATTGTCTTTCCTCGTTCTGAAGCAACCTCTCTGACTAATCCAAGGCCTCACCTGAAGTTGCCCTTGTTGTATCTTCTGGATAGTTGAGAGTTGATAAAAGGCAGTGAGAAGTGGAGGAGCCTCTGAAAAAGTAACATGCTTCAGATCCAACACTGTGAGTAACTTCATGTGGTCTAGGTTTTTATCCTTCAGTAAGGTGCAGAGCCTGACAGTGCTGTGTCACTACAAATTACACCATGGATGTCTCTGCTATCATTACTGCCTATAATTTGTGTCACAGCACAGCCTTATTGCTAATTTTCCTCCTCCTTTACTTATATAGGCTCCTTTCTGTCTGCAGGCAGGTCAGGCAGTGAGCTTTTCAGTGATGACAGCAGGCCACAGTATTTACTGAAGGCAGCAGAGTTGTTGGTTTGGGGACACATGGGAAGACTGAAGGACAAAGGAGGCCAGTCCCACTCTCTGCCTCAGCTTCACTTAGGCTGGAGTCTCAGAGGTCCAAGCAAGTCCCAGGAACTCTGAAGAAAGCAGGCATGAAGAAATCTGGAAGGGATTAAAAAAGTACATCTGTGTATTGTCACTCAGCAGTATTAGGGCCTATCTCACACCAGATACTGAGGCCAACTGCATGGGAATGACGTGCTGGTGTGATTGTGTTTGGGCTGGCAAAAGCTAGCCAGCCTTGACAGGAGCAGCCACAGAAACAACCAGCAGGGTTGGGTCCTGCTGCACAGGATGCCTGTGGCAGGGCAGCCTAGCACTCCTGCCAGCCAGAGGTGAAGGAGCCAGAGTGTGTCACCACCAGAGTTATTGACGCAGCACAGCCTGGTCCCTAGGGGCGAGTCTGCTTCCACTGGTGACCCAGGAGTGCTCAGTCACCGGACATCTGTCAGGAGCTGGGAAGGATCGGGAGCTGGATACACGTGGAACAATTTGAAGCATCTAGAATGCTGCTCTGGGTTCTTAGAAGACAAAACACCACTGCTAAAGTCAGTGTTGGGTCCATACGTAACCTAGCTTTGGAAGAAATCCCAGCAGTTTTGTTGGTCAATCATTTCTTCAGGGCTTTGAGGTTTTGTTTTCTTACTATAACTTTGATTTGCCCTAACTTCATATGGACAACAAAATATGTTAAGTGTCACGTCTTACAACCTACTTACATGGTGGAGAGTCAGAAAAACAGTGCCATACAAACTTTGAGGATAGAAAAGGTTGATTTTTAAATGAAACTGCTTTGATGGTCTGATTATTATACACTTTACTTGATTTTGGTATTTCCCTCCTTGAAACCTGAATGCATGCTTTGAAATAATGGTGGAGATTCTGTCTTTTAAAATACCTGCTCTGAACTTTATTGACAACACAAATTCCCCAGTCTCAGTTGAATTCAGACTTTGGCAGTAGCTTTTCAATCACACTGGCAACTGCAGGAGCAGAACGGCATCCTGAAAATTAAAATCTCTGTAAGGCATTCCTTATCCTCCATAACTTAAGGGAAAAGGCTGTAAACACTGCATCCTAAACTCTTTGTTATGCTGGCTCAGAAAATGTGGGCTGTGAAACCATTAATTTTCTTCTGTGGCACCGAGGACTAAATTTTACTCTGACACTGGAAAAATGATGCAACTCTGGATTTACATGAGTGAGGTTATGTTCTGTCTGGACCCTTTGTAGTTGAATAAAGTGGGGAAGATATGGGAAGAATTACTTTTGAGTGGAAGGGGATCAGCTTACCTTAATTCTGAAATGTGAGCTGAGATTAAAAGGTACAGTGATCAATTCCTAATACTGCAGGATAATCCAAGAAGAAGAGATGTCCTCCTCATTTCTGTACTACAGAGAAAAGAAACAAATAAAGGCAGCTTCCAAGAACACTTCTTTTTGCCTAAACTTTATCAATTGCTTAAACAAAAAAAAACCAAACACAAGTATGGTGAGTTGATAAATACAAAGCAAAATTTTTTGGAAAAGAGGAAAGAACCAGAGTTATTGACACTGTTTTGTAGCTTCTGGATGTACTCAGATTGAGGTTCCTGGAACACTTATGTTATGGAATTTCAGCAATCAAGTAATATCATCACAATGACGTGGCATGACAGGCCTCTTATCACACACAAGCTCTGTGTGTTTTCTGCTTATCATGTGTCTCACAATAGATGCTGGCACAGGGATGCCAGGTTCTTTGTCCCTAGGAGTAAAGAAATATTAATTCCACAAAAAGCCTTACATGAACCCTACGAGTCAGTCAAGACTGGTTTTTCAGGGAGTAGCTGCTGCTAGTTTTGACTTGTTTGGGTTTTGTTTTTAATTCATATTCCTGTTCCAACATGACTTGCAGAAGTTGCCTAGAAACCATCTCGCGTCAGCTCACTCATCCAGGACACACAGCTCCCCATATGCAGGCAAAGAGATAAGCCTAACTTCCTTAATTTTTATAGAAATGCAATTAACTCCCCTCTTCCTCCTCCCATGGATATGATATCTGAGAACTTGCTTTAAAAACACCCCAACATCACTGAGGTAGAAAAGTCTGGCAGATGTTACATGGGGAAGTGTGAATGGAGGAGGTTGTCTTGAGGTGGTGGCAGAGTCAGAGCCACATTTGTCCCCAATAGAAGGTCCAGCAGGCTTGTAGGGGACCTTTCACTGTGCCTGGTGCCACAAAACAGCCACAGACTTTGACACTTTTGCCTCCTGGCATGTAAAAATGCCAGTTATTTCCACTGCTCTGTATTCTGTCCAAAATATCCTCTTGGCTCTCCCTACATCCTATAGTACTTGTGACCCAGTGCTCTTGTGAAGCCACTACATGTTAGGAGGCCTGCAGATTGATGGAATTTCTTGTGTTCTTCCAGGATAAAATACTTTACATGTGATAAATCCAGAGGAGCTGATAGCACTAAGCACAAATCTGGTGGTGAAAACATCCTGTGCAAATAGAGCTTGGAAAAAAAAGGGCTTGTCTGGGCACCAGCTGGCCTAAAAGAATTTGGATCTTGAATCAAATTCCAAAGGTTTTATTAAGCTCTCTGGGAAAATACAAAACCAGAAAAATCATTTTGGGTTGACCTGTAGCACTTTATTTGGAAAATATTTATTTTGGGGTGCCTAGCCTTTTTGCTTGTAACTTGGGATGCTTTTCAAATGAAAAATGCCATCTCAGAAAGACATGTTGAAAGGAATTAAATACTTCTTAAGATGAAAATTAATGTTTCAACACTGGGGAAAAAAACCCCAAAAAGCAGCTCCCTTTGTGGGACTTGAAACAATTAAATTTGGATTGAATTTCCCAATGCTTCTTGTCTTCCCAATACTGCACTTTCTGGCAAGATTTGCTATGACTTGGATGTGTTTAATGTGTATGGAGGTAGAAGTAGAGGTTTCAAGGACAAGTGTGAGCCCCTGCAAAATAGGAGGACCTGTGTTGCAACTTCCAAATGCAATTCACTACCAATTTTAACCTGTACCCCCTCACTCCTTCCTCTCTCTCTTACTGCCTCTCTCCTGCTGCTCCTGCTTTTTTGATGGAGTGTTCTAACCTGTTCCCCATGCAATGAGCTTTCCCACCAGCACTTCCTGGGGCTGATAGATGTGCCTTGTGCTCTCACACCATTCAGCTCCAGGGGCCACACCAGGATGTGGTTTGTATACAGGAAGTTAGTACAGCAAAAAACTAAAATTGTGCTGCGCTTGTGGTGTCGTCGAGATGGGCAGGGATGGAGGCCTGAGCTCCCAAGGATCAGAGCTTGCCATACGTGGGGGAAAGAAGGGGAGAGCCCCTCACTGCAGTGGAGGCAGGACCTTCCAAGCTGACAGAAGCTGGACAAAGTAGCAAATGGTTAAAAAAGTGTAAATGGCTATTGACCAACTGAGGGGCCTTCAGGTTTTAAGCCAGCTTCTGTGCTTGCCAGGTAGTAGTCTGGATCTATTAGCACCAGGATGGCAGGCAAAGCTTTCATTTAGAGATGGTGGCTGAGATGGCATGGCTGAGGATTCTGAAAGCCTTGGAAGCTTGAGTGGTCTGGAGCAGTAAGGGTGAGTAGGAAAGGCAAGTCCTTGCTTGTGGTGTGGATTGTTTATCTGAGTTCTGATCCTATTTCCCCAAGCATTTTATCAGGTGTCAGGGTCAGGAGGAATGGGGACTTAGATAGCTTTAATTGTTAGATCTTAGTTTTTATCTGTGACTCAGAAACTATGAGTAGGTTTTGATCACTGCAGGGTAACAATGTTCACTTGGTTCTCTGGGTGCACCCAAAATGCAAAAGATGGGCTCCCATCAGTTCCAGAGCTTGTGGAGCCCTTCATGAGGATGGTAGAGAAAGTCTTTCTGGATTAATGCTTTAGGGAGCACATTGTACTGGATTCTGAAATGTAAGGGGGGTCACCTGCGTATACCTTCCTCTCCTCTGAGAGTGATAATGAGATATATGAGTACATGACAGAGGCCTTTGAGCTTTCATTTGTAGCTACTGATTGTTCCCACCTTTCACAGGGTAACGTGAGCACTGGAGAGGCATGGGATTTACAAGCATGGTAGAGGTCAGGCAGCAAGACATTGCTGTTTGGAGGAGGGATGCTATATCTCCTTACAGATTTAAATGAACACATTGCTCCTGGAAAGCCATTATGTAAGTCTTGAATACTGAAATAAGGAAATAATTATAATAAAGCAAACAATTTCCTGGAAATTAGGGTGCATTGTGGACCTTTATCCGAAATTGTGCAGATTATTATGATTCTGATGATCCAACTGAAGATGGCTTCTAATTGCAGTGCCAATGGCACTGCTACCACTGAATAAAAGCTCAGCTCCTCTGAGCTCAAGGAATACAGAGTCCTTTAAGATGGAGTGTTTATTTCAGCAATTCAAGGGTGAAAAGCATTCTAGGGAACATTTGAAAGAAATCTTTGTGTGCTGCTGCAAAAATGATACAGATTAAACCAATTGAAAAAAAATCCTAACTTTGCCCTGCAAAAGAAATTTAAATTTTTAAGTAAAAAAACTGATCTGGAGCAGTAAGTGATCAAGTCCCTTCTTGTATGGTTGTGTGGTTCCAACATGGTGTCATGTTCTCCCTCTATTGCTGCTGGAGAAAACTTTGGAAGCTCATTTAGACTAGGTGCAAGTGGAGCACGTTACCATCCACTGTTGCCAAGGCAGCATTGCTGCTGGTAGCTGGGCACAAACTCTCAGGCAGCTGTGGAAATGACTGATCAGATGGGTGGACCCTGCTAGTAATCTATAACCTTATATAGATTTATGTACACCTTTATAAATCATTACCATCTTATCTTAGTTACAGGCTGATGTCTTCAGTCTGGAAACACAAGGGTTTCCCTTTTAACTGTACAGGAATGTTGAACAGAGGATTGCAGAAGGTTAAGCATCATAGAGACCAAGACTTTATTTTTAACACAAAGATTGTTGTAAATCTCCTGAAAATTCACTTGACACTCGACGTGCCGCAGGTTTTCGGAGGTGTGAGCACATTAATCACAGGTAAGGAGATGGAGTTGCACTTTACAGCAGAAGGAGGGAACTGGTATCTGAAGATCAAAGCGTGGCTCGTGCTTCCCCAGCACAAACAGCAGTCCCTTATCTGTCCTTATATGAAAAGTATAAATTAATCAAGTTTACAAGGCAGAGTTGAACCCTGATTGAACAAGTTTGCCTTGACAAGAGCCAATAAATGGAAGAGCCACAAAACTAAGAAGGGAAGCTAATTTCAGTCCATGGAATTTGTCACTCTGCTTTTTTAGAAGGAAAATGCATTATATTCCAGAAATGTAGCAAACGTGCTGTTGTGGTTTTACAGTGCTGTGGTATATTTGTATATCCAAACCAGGCCTTTGCTACCAAATCTCTGAATGCTGGGGCTGTTAGGTCATGGTGTTATATTTTCTAAATAAGCAATCAGCTAATTAAATTCTTTGGTAAAAATTCACATGTCTTTTGCTGTGTCTCACAGCTTCCCCTACAGCAGTAGTTAAAAGCTGTAGTTGCTTTATTCTCCTGTTTTGTTTGCATGAAGCACTCTAGTTACTATCAAAGGAGCAAAGTTCAGAGAGATCACAGTGCAAAACTCAAGAGCTAAAAATAAAGAACAGGTTAAATGCTCAACACAAAATTGGGCACAATAACCGCTGAAGTCAAATGCAGCTCAGCTCCAGTTCTTGCCTACGTCTGCCTGCAGGAACTCTTGTATCAGGCTTAGTGGCCATAAATTGTACAGTCAAATTTGAATTTAATAAACCTTCAGGAATATGTTTCACAAAACTTTGACTAAACACATCCTCCCATGCTGTTTCGGCAGCTGTTTCCTGTGTCTCCCAACCCTACAAAAGCACCCTGAGTAAGGTGTCTGGCTGCTCGGACTCAGCAACTTAGCCATAAATCCCTAGCTGTCATTCCTGTGCTGAAAGCTGTCATGGGGCTGCTGGAGGAAAAATTATCCCCAGCTTCAGCTGTGCCTTCAGTCTCGACATATTCTCCTTACCTGGCATGCTGTGGAAGTGAGAGAGTATTCTGGAGTGTTCACTGATGCTCCATCTGGGAATCATGATAAATAGAAAATATTTGACAACTGAAACTCAGCTTACAGGCCCTAAGTGCACCAGAGCAGCTCAGCACCTGCAGCCTCAGAAGCTGGGCTGGAAGATAGGTCAATCTTTTCATACACTATGTAAGGCTGTTAGCAGCCTCCTCATTAGGGGAGGTAGTTTAGGTAGTGAAATAAAAGCCGGGAATCCAGGCTCTAACGAACAGTGCCACAGATCCGTGGATGGGATAAACTGGGGTGGATAAATTGTAGCTACAGCATCTGGGAGCAGAGGAGGAAATAACAAATGTACGGCCATGGACTGAAGTGAGGTCTGCACTTAGATGAAACATATTCCTTAGCAATATCAGGGCTGCTGTTGTGGACTCTAAATGGGTTCCTGTGATGAGCCCGATCTTTGATGGTATTGGATTAATATCACTGCTCATTCCAGCTTATTATGTGTCCTGCAGTACCTGTCATGTCTCTCTGCCATCTACTGCAAGTAATGACTCCAGCAATTATGAAGGCTTTGTACGCCTGCAGATCAGAAATACTGTCTCACAAAGGGCAGACTTTCCTCATCTCAGCACTGCAGATTCTTCCTCCACAGAGTGATTTGGCCCTTTTCGTCCCCCTTTTCCTCTGCACCCGCTAGTTTGTGAAACAGCAGAAGCTTTACAGAAAAGGAAAAAAAAAAGGAGAGACAGCTTCAACTCCTATACTTCCCATTTTTCTACCCAACCCTCCTCTTTCTCTCTGGAGACAGAAGAGTTTGGTATCAAACATGAGAGTTCTGCTTCACCCAGGGTCTGATCAAAAATGCACTAAAATCAATGGAAAAATTCCTGTGGATTTTGCTGTTCTCTAGATTATTTCCAGCCCCCCTCTGGCTACAGCCCTTTGACTGTACGGGCATGCAGGGCGGCTGTGGGAGCTCAGAGGGGAGGATTTTCAGCAAAGCAGCCCACAAAAGGGAGTCTCGTATCCCTTTGCAAAGCATGAGGCTCTTGAGGTTTCCACTTGCTCCAAATCTGCAATTCATCTGCTTTCCCTTGCTCTACTCACACTGTAACCCACCACCAGCCAGGCACTGTGCTGAGTGCAAGGCAGTTGAGAAAAAGTTTTTTTGCTGCTGGTTTTTTCTCTCATCTTTGGTTGTTGCTCCCTGGTCCCCCCCAACCCTCCTTGCCTCAAACCCACCCATCCCAGAGCACCAGTGATCCACTGCCTCACTTCCAGCACACCCTCCATCTCTGCTGACACCTGAGATGGCTGTTGGGGTTCTGCTCCCAAACGTGATTGTGAAATCCAAATTAGAGCTTGCTTTGCCATCCTGTCCAGCTGCACCTCCCATTGTCCCTGAAGTAGTGCCACTTTGTTGACTGCATCTTCACAAAATGATGTTGAAACCAGACGTGGAAACAGAACAACCAGGGCACATGGGAATGCTCTGCTCAGACAGAAAGTATTGGAGGTAACACTTCACATTTGACACAGATGGTTTCAGCATGGGAGCTTTGGTTTGGCAAAAATATGGAAATAATAATAGCATTTTTGATCTTCAAAGGGCTCTTCATTCACTAACTAAGGAGTGTAATGTTCAGCTTTACAAATTGGTCATACTCTGAAAATACATTTGGTAGCAAAGACAAAGGGTCAAGCTTTCTGCTACTTTAATGCCTTTGAAATGTCGGTGCCAATTTCGTGGTGTGAAAATTAAGGACCAAAGTCCATTGTAAGGGTACAACGTCCTGTTTAGTCAATGGGAATTTCATGCCTGTTAATGAGAGCAGAATCAGATCCTAATTAATTTCAGGCTTGATACATATATTCTTCCATTTTAATACACGATTACTGGCAACATCTGCCCTCACATATGAACAGACTTAAGCTTTGAAATATATGAATTGGATATTGGTCCTAATATGAGACTTAATATTTCTCACGGTTTCTGTGGGATCCTTTGCCTAGAGAGAGAGAATGAGCCAGAAGAAACCAGCCAGTGCCAGCTGTACAATGCACAAGTGTGTGTTTATGTGCACACCCCCCAACACACACAGAGGCTCAGCTGTAGCTTTGCAGATGCCCTAAGATAGCCAGGAATTAACCTGGGATGTCATGTCCATAGTTTGTCCATGGAGTCAGGAGTCTAAAAACAAGCTGCACCAGCTCTGCTGCTGATGTGTAGATGATGTGGCCATGTCTCCACTCATCCCAGCCAGGATTATAAGAAGTGTCCCACCCCAAACACAGCAGGAAAAGGGCAGGGGCTTTCTCCAGGAGCAAGACCTGAGTCCCAGCCTTGCAACGTAAATATGAATCAAAGTGGTTTTAAAGTAAAAAAAAAAATTATTCAGGATTGAATAATTCATCTCTGCAAAGCACAAGGTCCCTGCTTGGAATCATCAGAGCAAGGTAAAGGCTGGGCTGTGGCAGGCAGGTCCTAGAATGTCTGTATTTAAAAGCTGCAGACACTGATTCCCAGTTCTCTTGGGTATGAGACAGATCAGCATTGTGTTTGTGTTTTCAAGATTAAGTATCTCAAATCATAAATGTCAATAGAATTATGAAGCACATTGAAAGCTTCCAAGTTCTTTAAAATTAAATAACAACCCTGTAATGCAGCCAAGCTGAGTATTGCTCAGATCCATTCGACCCTTACAGGAGGCAAAGGAGGCTTTCAATTTCTTTGTTCAATCACTTCATTAAATTCCAATTCCTCTTAAAAGCTTGGCAGTCCTAATTCTCTCCCACTTATTTCTGATACAAGTCCCCTTTGCCTGCACTCAGATTTCTCATGCTTTCTATGCTTATTCACCTTCCTATATGCCCAAGCCTCACCAAGCCTCAAGGCAGTGCTCTAGTAAGGACAGTTAAAGGCATTTTTGCTAGAAATTTACTTGTCCTGTGTAGTCATTGCATTAGGCTGTGATGTGTCTGTGTGCAAGCAAGAGACAAAGCTGCTCCAGGTTTTTGTGGGATTTGTGATGGGAAGTGTGCTGCATGCTGTTAGCCAGTGATGCCTTTGGGGGAGATGAAAGTGTGTTGGCCAGCCCTGGTCCTCAGCAATGTACCTCTTAATGTGGAAAGAACCCAAACTGAGAGTCAGAGCAGTCATGTCAGTGGAGTTACATGATGGAGATAAAAGCTCTGACCTCAAGAACATCATTATTGCACAAGAGGCAAAGCAGGGCTGAGTCAAGAAATGACCTGTAAAATCCCAGCTCTGCTACCTGGCAAATGTCCCTGACACCTTGGTCAGACACTTGTAATGTGGTTTTAGCCTGTGAGAAACACCACTGCAAGGGTCTGTGGGCATTCCAGTACCTGGATGTAGCTCTAAGCCCATGGCAGGTACATTTTTTCCTGAGTGTTTCCCTCTGAGGACAGGATTGGTATCACCATACTCAGTGGTAACAGGGAAATACAACCAAGAGGCTGCAGCTCAGTCTGAGCTTGCACTTTCATGCTTGGGGTTCATTAGCTTTCCTCTTCCAGGTACTCAGGGACAGGCAACAGCAGAAGATGCTGTAAGATAGAGCCACAAGAAATAAACTGTAAGTCCCAAAAGATGCCATTTTTCTATTTCTAAAAGAAGTTATATTCACTGCTGAAGTTGCCTTATACTTTGACTTGCACTTACAGCAGCCAGAAGAAGTAGTGGGCTTTATAGCCTCTGATGTTTTCTCATTTCTGCTGGGCCATCCCACCATCACAACTGTGGTGCCTGGGCTTAATTTCTTTTATAATCTCTTTGCTGAGATTTTCTGTCTTGGGGGATCTTGCTTAGGCTGGATGGATTACTCAAATATTCTTGGTCCAGCTCCAATTCTGGCTTTAATTTATCTCTAGCTGTTAGGGTTTCTGACTGGAAAAACCTACCCTATAGATTAGTGAATTCTTAGTGAATGAGCCCCAGGAGCTGACATGCAGCAAATGAGTTGGGATCCCTGTGGGCAAGGCTCACCATTAATGCTGCTGCAGAAAGAGCTTGCCCACAGCATCTGCCTGAAGGGCTCTTGCCACCAGCAGGGATGGTCCTCTCAGGAACAAAGAGACCCCTTCAGCCCATTCCCTGAAACAAGAGAGAGGGTCTAATTTATACAGCCCTGTCCCCATGGCCTTCCACACCACCACACCCCATCTCCATGGGGGACAAAGGGTCAGTGCTGCACCTTGCTTTAGACACTGTTAATGAAGGAAAATCAGATGTGGAGAGGGGAAGTTTTCAAACCCTCAGTGTGCAAGGTGAGGGAAGATCTCATGTCTGCAGTACAAGGGAGTTTTCGGGCCTGGTGCTAGGTGCACACATCCTTTGCTATGCCAATCCTTTTTGATTCAGCTCTGGGTACAATTCCTGGGCAAAGACACACATGAATGGTCTGTACAAATTGGCATGGGGGGATATATACTATTCTCCTACAGAAGTCACAACAGAAATTGTGATTTGTGGTTTTGTGATTTGTGCTGAGCTTACAGGTCTCTCAGTTAAGACAGGCATTACTAATGGCTTAGGACAGCAGTTTTGCAATGGCAGTGAACTCAGATACCTTGAGAAGGCTGGACATGAGGCTGACTTGGCAAGCTGCTCTCAGGACCAGTGCTTGACCGTGGGCTTTGTTCAGCTTATGTTTCAACATGGTACCTGGCTTTTGGTAGCTCAGTGCAAGATGCAGACCAATCAAAGTTTGTCTGTGCAAATCCCAAATGTTTTTCAAAAACTAAATCTCCATGACTTGGACACATACTGAGATGAACCTGCAGTTCCTACCAAACCTTTCACCTCTCCTCATCTGCCCTCACATCCGTGATAATTTAATTGCCAGTGCCAGACAGAAGTTAAATAGGACATCAAGGGCTCAACATACTCCTGGTACTCTTAAAACTCTATTCCACCATGCCATAGGAAAACAGATTTTGTTTATTACGTGTGGCCAACAACATACATTCCAGCAGCCAAAATTTACCCAGCAGGGGCCAATAGTGTATGCAAATCTACCTGAGTCACCACAGGATTTCTGAGAGATGATGCTTTAGTTCTCTTAGCACGTCTAGAAAAAGACTTTGTGATTCCCCTACAGGGAGATTGTGCACAAGCCATACTAACTGCTGAAAAAAGTGGTCCCAGGACTGTTCCAACTGGCTGATCTAGTGACATGAAAGTGTTGTCGTTTACGCACTCTGGAGAGCTTCAGGATGCAGGGAAGATGGATGGTTATTCTTCTTGTGCCTGCCTAAACAATATATTTGATCCTGTCACTTGTCCTGTGTGAACTGCCTTCTTTAGAAGTCAGTATTAATGATGCAGATCAAATCTAGATGCTGTCACTTATCCTACTTGCTCCAACAGCCTTTGTTAAAAGAAAAAACTAGTCTTTTTGACCTTAAAAAGTGGAGGTGATGTTACTTTTGTAAAACTGTTAGGGGAGGTTCTAAGGACAAGAAAAGTGCTTCTTTGGAAGCATGTATTAGCAAATGCTACTTGATCACAGGGACACTTGTATCCTTGGGAGGAGATGTAGAAAACAGACTTGTCATCAGCTTATATTCCTCACATATTGGCATCACTTGTTCTCACAGTGAACCTTGCTCTGTGGTCTTTAAAGACCCTCTGAAAAAGCACTGCTTGACTATGCAATGGGTGTATATGTAACAGGTAGTGCTCAAGGTCCCTTACCACCTTCCCCCTCTTCATCCCACAGTCTAGCCCTACATCCTTACTACCCACATGAATTGTCTCTTCATCAGACTTCCTCAGCTGGAGCTGACGCAGAGATTTGAATTAAGCATTCTGCTCCTCAGGTGGGTAGGCTGCCCACCACATCTGTTTAGCCAGGTGTCAAGTATCTCTCTAGTGCCAGACCAAGCATCTGCTTAGTGCTGTGTCCTGCTTCCAGCAGTGGCCAGATGTGGGTGCCTGAGGAAGCCTTTGAGCATGTCAAGCATACATTTCCTGAGAGTGCTCCTCACCTTCAACTGTCTTCAGGGATTTCCTCAATCAAACGTGCTTTCTATGTTTTAGTAACACCCAAGGTATTTCTCTTCCACGAACTTGCCTGCTCTCTTCTTAAATCCCTGTTTCAGCTGTTGACCTTGATGACTTATTTCAGCTGTTGGTCCAAATTTTTTACTCCTCTCCTCTCCTCTCCTCTCCTCTCCTCTCCTCTCCTCTCCTCTCCTCTCCTCTCCTCTCCTCTCCTCTCCTCTCCTCTCCTCTCCTCTCCTCTCCTCTCCTCTCCTCTCCTCTCCTCTCCTCTCCTCTCCTCTCCTCTCCTCTCCTCTCCTCTCCTCTCCTCCCCAGCTGTCATAACTTTTTCCCCACATCCTTGCCATCAGTTGTTATTGCTGTGTAACTTTACAATACCTGTGTAACTTTGAATTGTGCAGTGATTAAACATCCAGCAAATTTTTTTTAAATCTTTTTAATAGTACTATGTTGTCTTTTTTTTTTTTTAATTATTAAGTTGGAGAGTTTACAGGTTTGAGTTTGGAAGTAATCAAACAATCTGTTTAAAGTGGATGAAAAAGGTCAGTGTGATAATTTCCCTTAGGGTGGGGAAATGCTGGGACAGTGAATTGTGATTGGGAATTGTAACCTTCTCATCTCAGCAGCAACTGGAACAGTTTGCTCTCACTCTGCTTGGCTTGCTAAATGTTCAAATACTCCATGAAGAGTGGGGTTGCCTAAATTTACAATCAACTTTGGCTACCCTGAAACAGCAGTTTTTATTTTTTTATTTTATTTTTTTTTTAGTTTCCAGCAAATAAATGATTCACCTGCCAAAAATACCATAAGCATCTATCACAACATAACCAGCGTCTCCTCTGTGTCTTGGAGTTTCCAGCAGACCTGGTAGTCTTACAGTGGAGGAGGTGGTGGATAAGTACATTTTTCCAGGCATGGTGTGCTTCCTGCCAGGGCATTGTTGATCGAGGCTGGGCTCCCTCCTTCTGCTTAGGCCAGAGGGAATTAACTCTTCATGCAGGAACTTGGAGTCTACCACTCTCCACAGAACGAATAACAGCAAATGGGCACAGCATGCAAACAATTGGGAGGCTGAAATTTGTTTCCCAGGAGAGGTTAGCAATGAAGAGAGGTCTGTGTAAAAACGAACCTTGCTTGCAAACAAACTGTCAATGTTGAAGGCTGAAATCTCTAAAATTATTTGTAACAAATAACTTTGTCAGTTCTATAAGCCTCTGTCTAACTCTTGCACAGAGGGGAGTCACTCCTTTCCCGAGTAAACAGAGCAGCTCAGTGCACTCAGGGGTTACCAGGCTGGAAGAATGCAGTGCATTTTCTGTGAGCATTTGCTCTGACTTAAAAGCATGCTTCTCTTATCTGTGTTGACACCTCTCCTGTGTTCATGAGCTGTGAAGACTCAAAACAGTCAAGATCTACTCCTCCGAGTATCTATCAAAAGCAAAATTAAACCTCATTATTTGCAAATGGAATAATAGGTTTTAACAGGGGATCCTGTTTTTAGGAAGCCCTACCAGGTCTCTGGAACAAAGGCTATGAAGTGAGCCAGACATGGGCGTGCCAGTCTTTTGTAAATAAAAACATGCATGTACATAAGTTCGTCTAACAAGTACTCAGACAGAATTAACTGTAAGATCCATATCTTGCCAACAAATCTGTGGAGCAGATTAAGTTTGGCTTTTTTTTTTTTTTTTTTTTTAAGTAGCAATGCCTCAGGCAAAAGTCTGTGTGGCGTAGAGAGGAAAATCTGAAAATGGTCTATGCAAAACTTGTAGTCAGGCTTATCTGCCCCTTGTTCCTAAGCAGCAAAAGCCACCAAAGGGCCTTTTGCAAAACCTTCTCCTGATTGTTAAATTTGTGGTCATCCAGGTAGGAAACTAACTCTGCCATGGCACTTGGGTGGCTTGCTGCTACCAGAGAGGACATTTGCAAAAGAAACTGTTGGCAGTCCTTCCCTAAAAGCAGGAAAAATACCTTATCTTCATACAAATCTGGGAGGCTGCAATCTGCCAGAGGCTGATGCATGATGAGTGCCTAGTCTGGTCAGGTAACATGTTTCTGGGCAATGTTACCCTCTCTTTAAGCATGCAGAGCAGAGGGAGAAGCTCATTCCTTCATTGCCTGCTAACCCAGTAAATTGATTTGAGGGGACATATCTAACGGTTGGTCCATTTGGAAAGGTTTAGGAAGATGGCAGCAGTAACTGTTGCTGTGTACTTGTGTCCAGTGTAACTCTGCTGCCTCTTCCCAAACCTCCCAGAAGCCTCACCAGAGCAAAACCATTGATATTATTGCTTGGGTACCCTATCTCCATGACTCAGATGATGGGTGTGGTTCTGTTCTGCCTGGGAGATGTCTTATCTCTCTGCTCTGTAGTTCGCTGTCTGGCTTGCACAACCTTTGTGGCTTCCCTGCTCCCAGCAGTGCTCTGCATGCTGGTGGTGGCTGAAAACTTGCATTGTGTGTGTCCATGTATGTATGTGAATCAACATCCTGACACATACAAACTGGAAAAGAGGGCTCCTGCAGTTATGGAGCCCATTGATCAGAAGTTAGGGAATGCTGTGAGTGGCTGTTCACATCTAGGCTCTGCTCCCATTTGCCTCCATCTTGGGCTAAAGACCAGGCAGGGCTTCTGTGGAAAAACACAGCATTTCATTGCATGTGTGTATGTGGAAGAAAAAGTGTTGTGGAAAAGTTGATGTTTGTCAAGTCCCAAGTGTTCATAACCTTCTTGACATTCCTGCAGGGGAAGTTTTTTTGTGTGCAGTTTCCCAATGGCAAACAACATCCCTCAAGCCAGGCCCAAGAATAGCTGCCATGACAAAGTCCTTGTTCCTCAACTTCTGTCCTTTGCTTTTGTCTTCCTCCCCCTTGCTTTCCTCTTCCCTCAGTCCCCAGTACCTGCAGTGCAGTATGTGGCAGTGGTGTTCAAGCACTGTGGGATCCCAGCATCCCTAAAAAAGGGCAGTGGTTTGCTGTGGGTGTTTTCAGTGCTAGAAGGTTCCTGTGGCAAACTCAAGTGAGCAGGGGGAAGAGAAGTAAGGAAAGGAATGAGGGGGAGCAAAAGTTATTCATTTTTAGTGCTTTATCTAGAGACAAAATTGGGATAGCAGTGTGCAAGTCTAGAAAAAGGCATGGCGTTAGCCTGAGGGCTCTTACCTGCTGCACTTGAGATCTGCTGCAAATAATAGTCATCTCCAAGCATTTCAGGAAACCTTCAGCATTTGTTTATCATGCAAAATGTTAGGCAGGCAAAACATAGCACTAACAGCCTGAATGATCATGCCTCAAACTGCTTTTTATGCCTGTTTCTGAAACAGTGTTTATGTGCTCCGAGCAAGTGCTGTCCTCCCCCACTTTACTTTTGCTGGCTTATCAGCATTTGAGGATCCTACCTGCTACTTGCACGCCAAAGATTTCTAATTTGGTGGTCCCAATGATGTGTGTCCATATTTCCTGTTCCATGGAATGGCAGGGTAAGATTGCTATCAGGGCAGGAAGTTTTTTTGGAAGTCAGTGCTGGCTTGGCATGACTTAGCACCAGGGTAGTAATGGAAACCTGGTGACTAAAAAGGGCCTCAGGTCACTGCCTGTCTCCATCTGGGGTAAGGTGAGTAGGAAAGGTCAGCACTGGTGATGGTCTGTGAACCACCCCAAGGAGATGGGAGGATGCATAAAATAGGGTGGTGGGCCTGATGCAGGAGGGTTGGGAAGCTGTTCTGGAGGAGCTTCGGAGCAGGACAAATTCCTTTTTGTTCAGTGGCAGATGGTATCAGGAAAAGCTTTTGCAGAACCTAAAATGGAGCCTGGGGACACAGAGAGATCAAGTAAACAAAGCACATGGGTGGCTGTTGTCCCAAGCCAGACCAGCATCTGGACCTCCTCCTTTCCTCACCCTCTCTCATCTCGCAGCTTCCACTGCTCCTTGTTCATAAATTCTGTCTTTTTCCACCAGGTGGTCCACAGCAGGCTCCATTAGCACCCAAATGCATCCTTTTTATTGTAGTTCCTGTTTAAAGGCTGTATCCAGGAAAACCTGTGAATATGCCTTATCACTAGGATGCAGGTAGCACATATCTGTGCAGAAAGGGGATATGGGTGAGAAAAAACTTCACCGTGAGACATCAGAAGATCCAGGCTGTCAGAAAAAATAGTAGCATGGAAATTACTGTATTAGGGAAGTCTGGTGTCCTCTCCAGTCCAGTGTTTTACCTGATGTGAAATACTCATGGAAACAAGTGAAAAGCCCTTGCAAAAGGTAAATGGGGATGCTTCTACATGTCCCTTATTTACATCAGTGTAATTAAGGGACATGGGGCTTGTATTGCACCTGAAACTCTCTTGGTCTTTGGTTATGCATATGAAGATTTGGTGATATGAGCCATGGGAGATATTTCCCACCCTACTGTTTCTTCAGAAAAAAAGCCCCAAGCACATTCAGCATTTCCCAGTATTTCATAGAATCATAGACTTGCAGAATCATTTAGGTAGGAAAGACCTCCAAGATCATTGAATCCATCAGTTTCTGAGGGGCTTTGTATAGATGGAAATGAATGCTGCACAGGAAGGAAGATTGTCACTCTGTCCTAATGCCCTGTGTCATCCTTTTCATGATCCCAAGGAGGAGTTGGTCCTCAAAACTAAGCACTCTGTAAGGTGACAAGCACTGGATCCCTTCACCTGAATACTTTCCATCTACACTGCTGACTCTTAGCTAATCCATGGATTGGGCTCAAAGTTTCCAATTTCCAAAAGCTGGCTTTGGGATTACTACAGGCAAATGAGTCTGTAGCACAATCACACCCGCTCCTCCAGATCCTAGGTGCAAGAATGTGGGCCTGGGCAAGGGCAGTGAGTGCCTAAGCATGGCTCAGAGCTTGACCTGTGCGCATGTGGGACTGCAGGCATCAAATGGAAATAGTGAGCCTACAGCTGAAAAGATGTGTAGGGTGAGTCCATGTGTATGCTGTGCACAGATGAATGCAACACACAGGATCTAGGGGATAGCAACAAACCTTTATTTCCACACTGATTCTGTCTGCCAAGACCCCCTAGAAGTAGACCTTAACTCTTGTCTTACTGCCCCATAGCCTGTGAACCACAGTAAACCCCTCCTTGCTCTTCTCAGGACATGGTCCATGTCCTTTTCAAGCCATGTGAGACTCCAGCTTATTTCTAGACATATTATCTCATCCATTATATCCATTTTTCCCCATCCTTTCACTGACAGACAGTCCCCACTTTTACATGTTGAATTCTAGCTGCCTGGAAAACAATCAGCAAATAAACCTTGGAGGAAACATTAAGGAAAAAAAAACCCAACCTGTGTCTAACAATTGGGCTCGCTGCCTCCAGGCAGGTGCAGGCTGCATGTGAACAGCAACAATTCACTCAGCAGTGCTTTTGAAAGCAAGGAGTTGATGGCACTGGGAAGGCTGAGTGATGTGATGGGTCTGGGGCCAGGGAAGCATTGTGTGTGTATGCCAAGTAGATGGCTGAATTTTAGATGCTGCTGCTAATTTTAGTTCAGTGTGATTTGCTTCACTGAGCTCTCCTGGTGCTTTGAATGCTGTCATTCAGGCTAATCATAATTCTTTACAAGGCTTAGAAGTCCTTAAAATACCCAAAAATCTGATCTGAGCTTTTCTTTTTCCTTAAGATGCTGTTTTCCTGTGTGTTTTGACTTTATCAGGAATGCATGTTAGACCAATATCAGTAATCATGAACCTGCTGTTCCATATTCACTCCTCCTTGTGATATTCCTTAACCTATTTTACATGTAAAACATTTCATAGTATGCAGCCAAGTGTTTAAGCATTCAATTCCCTTCCTTCACCGGCCCCTCCTGTTCCTGCAGTTGGTTGCAGATCACTGCCTGGAAGTGAGCAGAGAGAGCAGGCAGCAAGGTGAGTTTTGTTCCTGTGAGAATAACCTCTTTCAAGTAATTTTTTTTCCAAGGTGACCAGTGTGCACTGATACCGTATTTCAGCAAGAAAGCATGGCAATTTCTGACAGTGCAGTCATCTGACCCTACCCTCAAACAAAGCTGGGCTTGGTCCCCAGGCAGGATTTCTGCAGAGAGAGAGGGACAGACACAAATCCTCTTTAAATCTTGTAACTTTCCCCTGTGTTAGTCTGCTGGGCTCAGCTTCCCATGTGTTTGCAGCAGGGAGATGGTCAGCATGAAAATTGCTCAGGTGTAAAAATGAGAAAGTGGTTAAAATGTGATACAAAAATAGACCCAGGCTAATAGAGTTTCATTTAATCACCCAGTTGCCATTCAAGATCAAGTTTGTGTAGCTTATGATGAAATGTGGTTTCCAACAGACAAGTTTTCAGTGCTCTGCATAATGAAAATTGGCACTTTGCAGCAATTTCTGAACAGGTGCAACTGCAGCTGCCGTGGGAAGGCTGAGACCATCTGTTCCTCCCAGAAGATGCTGGCCCCTTCCCATGGTGCTCCTCATCCCCAGCCCCACTCTGTACATCTGGAAGCATCCATGTGCCCATGGGGCAGGAAGTGAGGAGGTTCCTCACACTGCAGTGGTCAGAAGCTGTCTTGGTTTGGAAAGACAGGTGTCTGCTAAGGAAGGCAGGAGCCTCCCCTGAAATGGAAAATGTAAACTGCACCCCACCCCCCAAATTGTTATAAATTATAAATTAAGGGGCTCTCAGGCAAAAAATATGGGAGCAGGAAATAACAGTTCTTTAATAGGGAAGAAAATAAAAAGATAAAATAAACAATACAGTAAATCAAAACAGCACTGACAGAGTGAGAACATGACCTGACACCCTGTTGGTCAGGGTGTTGGTAACAGTCCAGGTGGAATTCTGGCAGTGCTCCTGGAGTGTCAGGTGTGGTTCTGTTGGAGCAGGGATCCTGTAGAAAGGTGCAGTTTTCCTCTGACGATCCAGTGGAAGAGGCAGCTGTTCCTCTGGGAATCCAGTGGAGAATCGGTGCTGGTGTTCCAGAAGCTCAAGATTATATCCAGGTAGGAATGCTTGGCTCGTCCCTCTGGGCAGAGCATCTCACAATGGGATGCTGTAGTTCTTATCAGTCATGCAGTGACATTCAATAGCCTGTTATCAGCAGATGTCTCCCCAGAGGGAGGAGTGGTTGTGGAAGAGATGAGGAAAACTGCCCTCTTAACAGAAGGCAACTGCCATACAGATGGCAAATAGAATACAATTTGCTTGGCAATCCAGGACAGAGGCAGAAATGGCGCTGGCAACCTGGGACTGAGGTTGCATGATTCCCATGTATTCCTGAGATCTCTTACTTAAAAATCATGTGTTTTAAGTAGGAGTCAATGTACAGCAGTGGCAGGAAATCTGTGCTGGCAGTCTTCTCTGCCTGCCCTGTGTCCATCCAAAGCTGACTGCTTTGCTTTGTGTTTCTGGATTCAGACTATCAGGCTCCACAAGCTCTCCTTGATTCAGATTTACATCAGAGCCATACCTAGAGAAGGCCATATCATATTCATTTTTTGTTTTCTTCTAGCAATACCTGCTCAGCATAGTGTAACCAGGTTGGAAGGAGTGCTGGACTCTTCAGGACAGAAAAGACTTGGACCTGTTGGAATGAATCCAGAAGACAGCCACGGGAATGATCAGAGGGCTGGAGCACATCTCCTATGAGGACGGGCTGACAGAGTGGGGCTTGCTCAGTCTGGACAAGAGAAGGACCTGGTGAGACCTTATAGCAGCCCTCCAGTACCTGAGGGGGTGCTTTCTGATAAGAAAGATGGGGATAAACTTTTTCACTTGGGCCAGCAGCAATAGAACAAGGGGTAATGGTTTTAATCTAAAGGAAGGTAGATTCAGACTAGATATAAAGAAGAGTTTATTACAATAAGGGTGGTAAAACAATGGAAAGATTGCCCAGAGAAGTGGTGGATGCCCTATCCCTGGAAACATCCAAGGTCAGGTTGAACAGGATTTGATTCTCCTCATAGATGTATTCCTAGCTTGTATTAACATCCAAGTTTTAAGTAAAATTGCCTGGAGATCTGGTGCACAAAGCTGGTACAATTTTCATGCAAATATGAGCCCTAGCCATCAAACTTTAACAACTACAAATTTCAAGACTGGCTCATTTATCCAAAAAATATAGGCCTTGTGGTAGAGTTCTCCCTTTACTTATGAGTCTCCCCATGATGCAAATTTGTCTTTCGACCTGGACAGAATCACTGCTTGTGTCAGCTGGGCTCCTGCCCATGTGGGGGTAGAGGGAGAGCCAGGTGAGGAACAGCATGCAGAGAAGCAAGTGGAGGCTTTGTGCAATTCCTTTGTTAATGGTGTTTCTGGGAGCTGCTCCAGGGCCGTTTCATAGCATCAGTATAATTTTACTGTTTTTTCTTGGGTTGAATTTTGATCCATGGGGCTTTATCTTTAGAAACAACCATTTCCCAGAGCAGTGTCCTCATCCTCATGATGAAAGGCTCTGCAGCACATCCTTTGGTTCTCTAAAACATGGCACTCTTCACACCTAAAGCATTTCCCAGCTGATTGATGGCAACACATTTAATGCAGTGTGTAGGTGTAAAACGATGAATATATCAAGCTGTGGAACAATATCTTTTTTCTCCTCAGGTGTGCTTATTGTGCATCGTTTTTACCTAAAACGGAGGGTGCAAACACATTTTATCGCCTGTTTGCAAAAACTCATTACTAGAGGCTAAAAAATTTACAGGCAGAACACCCTAAATCTGATGTCTTGACACACAGTATTTTTATTGTTTGCTTTACAGCCCTGACAGAGGCACAGGGAAAGCAGAGTCCTCTCTGGCCAGGCACAGGAACACTGTCAAGGTATGGATAGAAAATAAATCAGTGTGAGCTGCAGGTAGGTTGGCAGCTCCAGAGGACCTGCCTGCCTGCATCCTGCCACCAATGCTACATGGGAGGCTGATGATCATCTTTTAATCAAAAGATGGTAGAAGAAGATGGTCAGAGACAGGCTGCATGATCCAAAGATGACTGTGGCAGACAGCAGAAGGGAAAAGATAGCAGAGGAGATGAAGGGGAGGTATGGCTTTAGTGCTGACCATGGCTCTGTCCAAGGCTACATCCTCTGTCTTGTAAGCTAAGAAAATAACTTCTTGTTTGCTTTTCAGCAGTTTATGGGCCAAATGTATATCTGGTGTAATCAGCTTTGGCTCCTTGGGCATAAATTTGAAAGAGGTTTCAAGCAGTTTTTCTCCTCTGTCATACTACTTGTAAGAACAGACACAGACTTGGATCCTCATGATTGTGGAGTCTGAAGGAATGAAGTTAGTGTTGTCTGGCTAATCCAGGGCTCCTTTTAAACACTACACATCTCAGAAGTTGAATTTTATTTATGTTTGTGGGGCCTGGGCTGGGCTTAGCTTACAATCTTCTGGGTTAAGTGTCAGTATTTTTGATAAAAACTTGACTGAGTAGCTGAGAGCTTTTTAACTTGTCAGGGTTTACAACAAATAAATTACTAACAGACCCATATGTGACAGGGGGTGAATCCTTCAAATTGCAATATGCACGCATAGCTAACAGCTTAATTTATATTAAACACATATTGCATTGTTAGCAAATAGCAATGATCTACAGAGTGACTAAAGGGTTCTGTGCATCTGAGGACACTGCACATTCTTACCAGGGTTTGGGAAATGGAAATAAGCAAACAGAACAATGTGTAGTTTTTAACAGCCATCCCCAGAAATTACTCTCCCAACAGATTAGGCTTCAACACTGTGCTTGGGTTATATTTTGAAAGAGATCCCTGAGCCTGTGGCTGCCTGTGTTAAATACACCCCACTCTGTGAGCATGAGCACAGAGGCTCAGTTCCAGCTGCTGTGGCCACTTTGCTGAACGTCTGCATTTCCTCTGCTCTCTGTGACCGTAACCATAGAACTACTACAACACTTGCAAAAATATAATCTTTGGCATTCTGTACAATTTCTCCACCCATATGCATGTGCACTTTTGAAGAAGCAAACAGAAAATCCACGTAACTCTGGTGTCCATGGCCAGGAAAAGTTATGACTGGGGAGAATGAATAAATAAAAAAAAGTAATATTTATCAAGAGAAAAGGCATTAATTTGGGGAGTTACAGCCCTGCCTCCAGTGCTGCACTCTGCCAAGTTTTGTTGTGCCATTCTGGCAGCACAGAAAGGCTGCTAAGGCAGAAATGGTTTAGGGGCTTGTGCCCAGTATCAAGGTGCTCAAAACAGCAGCCAGGTGGGGTTTTGACACTACACAGGGCTTGTACTGGCCATTATGGAAGAGATGAGTTTTAATGGAAAGGAACACAAATAGCTACTGTGAATGGCCCCAGGCTAAATGGCTCACCCAGGTTATTTTGGCAAATACTTAGGAATGAAAAATATATTTGCCCATCAGGGCTGGCTCAGCAAATAGGCTGGATTAATGATAATGATTTCAGTGAACAATTCAGCTGGATCTACTGGACTGAGAATGAATTCCAGGGACAGAGAAAATAAGGAAAATCAGATGGATTTCTTGGGTGCTGGATGGCAGGGAAAGAAAAAGAAGGAGGCAAGAAATGCAGAAAAATATTGAACAGCTGGGGCACTCAGCTGGGATGCAAGACACAGATCTACCATGCTCCTGCTTGGACCTGGGCAGAGCAGTGTTCAAACTGTGAAGCTGCTCTGATGTCTTTCCTGGCAAAACAATGCAGAGGAGAGCAAGAAAGACAAGTCAGTCAAGACCAGATCCAGGTAAGGACCTTGGGAAACTTTTCTAGACGTGGATGCATTTTCAAGGAGAATCCCAGTTTCTTTGAGTCAGAGTTTTCAAGTCAGGCCATTTTGTCTAAAGGCACTTGCCCAGCAGTTCAACTCCATCACTTCTGCATTTCATTAAGTCCCTGGTGCACTTATGGCACCTGAATGGGCATGGCCTCAACTGCACTTTGCCCAAATGTTTCCACACCCATTTCCCCTTCCTTTCCCTTCCCAGCCTCTCTGTCTCTTCTGACCATGACCTGTTCCCTGACCAGCCCCAGGAGGGCCACTGAGATCAAATGGGTTTTGCCTGGGAGTGGTGATCTGCTCACACAGAGAATGTTGAAGGATTTAGGGCTGAGCTTGTTAACACAGTCCTGGGAGTGAGAATAAGGGGTCAAAGCTGCCACTGTGTTCCTAAAACTGCTCCTTGCAACAGATTTAGCATTGGCAGCAGAACCCTTTTCACTCCATCCCTCTCTCCAGGCTGTAGGGCTAATTCATGCACCAGTCTGGAAAAAGTCCTCCTTTCAGCTTCATCTTTTACTGTAGCACAAGGAGCTTTTATATTCATTTTGGTTAATCAGGCCCTTGTGCTGCTGCTTCCAGAGGACTAAAATGTAAAGGACTCACAAAAAGACCTGTAGGCCATCACCCATGGTTTCTGCTCTTTCTTCTGGCATCAGATTTTGGGGATCCCCACACTGTGTGGCTGTGAAGGGCCTCTTTTAAATGTTTTCTGCCTGGAGAGGAATGGCTCTCTTTTGCTCATGGACACCTTCCCTGGTGGGAGCTGCCAGCTAATTGGGACAGATAATGAGGCTGGCAGAATGGGTTTATAAATGGCCAGGTTGCTTTAACCACAGATCCTAGCCTTGTGTGGAGGATGGGAGCTTGGCTCTCCCATGTGGGCTACTGCAGGCTCTAAAGATAAAGAAGGCAAACCTTTGTCATTCCCATGACAGAAACAGGAGTAGGAATGGGTTGGGGCAGCAAGCCGCTCTTCTCCATGCACTGCTGCAGGTCCCGTATCTTCTGATGCTCTCCACCAGGATGCTGGTTCTGGATGGGAGGTTGGGGTGCTCTGACTCTTTCCCTGAAACATCAAGGAAGGAATCAATGCTGCTCAGACCAACTTTTGAAGGATCGTCCCCCAAACTCCTGGATCAGGATGTTGCCCAGGATGCTTCAATTTTTCTCCAGTGGCACCCAGGAGAGGCAGTTCAGAGATCCTGGAGAGCCTATGGGTCCCAGTTTTTCTCTATCCCTTCTTGCTGGGGATGCAGCTTGGTGGGGACAGGGGCAGAGTAAGATGGGGTCCAGCTCTAGGACATGTGGTGTGAGTTCTGGAAAAGGCAGAGCAGTCCTGGCACAGGGACAGCCAGCACACAGAGCAAGGTCTGTGTGCAGCTTCAGGGAACTGTGAATGAACTCTTGCACTAATAATAATAATAAAAATAAAAATAAAATAGCTGGGCCTGTATTTCACATTTCTCTCTGCCCTTCCAGCAACCCTTCCTTGAAAAGTTTATGTCTACATTACAGTTGCACTTTGGGGCAGCCAAGTCCTCTCCCTGATGTTTTCCATAGCTGAGCTGGCCTTTGCACAGCCCCAGCAGTCGGGTGCCTCTCACGGACAGAGCTGTGTTTGTCTCAGAGGCATGTTGAACTTGGCAGGTGCTGTAAGTCTAACTCCAATTTAAAGTGCTGTGCTTCTGAAGGAAAAGGCTCTGCAGTGTGCCATGGCAGCCGCCACAAGGAAAATCTGCTGGCCTGCCTGGAAAACCCAAGCAGGGTCATAAACAGCAATTTCTCTATCTTTTCAAATTTACTCCACAATCTCATAGACACTGAGCTAGCTGACTTTTGCTTCCAGGTGAGAGAGGCCAAACCGGGGCAGCTGGATTGCCATCGACACAAATAGACTAATATTTGCTAAACCAGGCAGAAATACAACCTTAAAAAACCCAGACCACTCTGGCCCCTCCTCTCCCCAAAAATATCTGTGGGGCATGTGGATCTAAGATCAAGCCTGCTGTGCTCCTGAGCAGCCTAATCAATTCCTGTGGGTTCATCACTTCCCCTGAGCCACAGCAGGGTCAATGGTGTGCTTCTTTGGAGCCTGGCCTAGGTGATTTTCCCCTCTTTCTCTAGGAGAAATCACAAACTTGTTGCAGGCTGGAAAAAGGATGATGGTGGGTCAAAGGTGGCAGGTCCTGTCAGAGGTGGCAGGTCCTGTCCCAGTTAGTTTGCTGGTGGAAGAGGGGAAAGCTGGTCATCCTGCACAGGAAAGAAACATTTCCCCTTGGAGGAGCAGCTTTCACGAGGAGCAGCCCTGCTCAGAAATCTCCTTGGGACACACACCATGTCTCTCTGGGGGCAGAGAGGAAGATGAGTGAGTGTGAGCACTGAAGGCTGCTGTGCCCCTCTGAGGAGTGTGATTGTTTTCCATGGCTGCTCCTGCCCCCTCATTAAGCTTGCCATCAATAATAGAGTGGTTCTTATGCAGCTGAGAGTGGAAAGGGCGGTCTCATGGGAGCTGACTCACTGTGACTCACATCTCCTGGGAACACGGGGTCATTTGGGTTAATCTCAGCCTGCTGCACGCCTAGAGACCCCCTGGGAGAGCCAGGGCATCCCCTCTCTGCTCCCTGCCTGAGTGCCTTAATGTGACCTGCACAGCCAGCTCCTCCTGGAGAAAGGAAAACTCCCTTCTGAGGACAGGGATGAAGGAATGGATGAGGGAGCCTGGTCTGTGACACCAGTTTTCCCAGTCCTCCTCCATTAGGAGTGCCAGGAGCAGCTTGGAGATGGGAGTGCTGTGGATACTCTGGGTCAGGCAGACTGCCCTGGGGAGTCAGCTCTCCCTGAGTACTCTGGGGCAGCATCTAGAGCAGAGAAATGCAGCTGAGCTCACTGTGCTGCTTTTTCTACTTTTTTGAACTTGCCCTTTTGGGAACAGCAGAGAGACAGGGCAGAACAAGCTCCCGGGGAACAAAGTTTAATTTCCTACACTTTATCATTTAATGGTGTGAATCCCGAGGTTGATCTTTGCTCAGGCAGAGCAGGAATTTATTATACTCAGTTTCTGAGGAAAGGAGGGTTTGGGGGATGGGAGAGCTCAGGACAGCCTGTCTGGCTGCAGGAGAGGTGAGTGTGCTGTAGTGATGCTCTGTGCCCAGGCTCTGGGCTCCAGTGCAGCCTGGGCTGAGGGCAGCAGTCACAAAAAATCAGCGTTGATCATTCTGTGACTCCTGAGATAGCACTTGAGATAGCAGGGATCTTCATGTTCATTTTTCTCTTTACTTTTGTTTCTCTCCCAGAACCAAAGGGCTGATTGAGCAGAAATGTAACCTAACCTGTGTTACCATCTTTCTGGCAGGTGCCATGATGCAGAGCCCATCAAGTAGGCTTGAGATGGGGTTCAGGAAGGATTGGAGAGGAAAAAGGAGTGCTTTCTGAAATGTTTGTCTCCAGGCAGTCTAGACCAAAATCCACATTTTCTAGTTAAAAAAACCCTGTCAGTCAGCCTAAACACTTTTTTTTTTTTTTTTTTTTTACAGGAACTGCTAAGTTTTGGAACAGGACAGCAACTGTGATGGAGCAACAAAAAAAATGTTGAAGTAAATGAGAATGATTGAGATTGTGGTTGTACACTGGTGATGCTTTCCAGCTCCAGTTACATTTTCCTGTTACTGGCATGATCCTCCCTCACCCTCTCCCTTTTTTTGCCTGACCACTTCCTATTTTCTATTTGCCCTCTTTCCAGTCTATTCCTTCTGCCACTGCATTGAACCTTCATCCATCCCAACTTTTCATGAAGCCCAAAGGTGGTAGTTCAACCAGTGCAAATACTGCTTTTCTGAGAGATTTTCATGCCCTTCTCTGAGGCTGTGGGGTTTTTTCCCTCAGTTCACTCTGCAGACAGGAGACCACCACGATCCCAAAGCATGACTAGATCCAGTAAACAAGGTCCAGTCTAGGTTTGGCAGTGCTCAGGTGCCATCACTGGCAGTGCAGTCACTGTAAGTTAGAGCTCCAGGAGGGCTGCAGCCTGTTAGCAATGTGAGCTAACTCTCTGACAGGTTAATGTGATTGCAGCCTGCCAGAGCCCTGATGCTCTCTGCATGCTGCCCAAAAAATTACCAGGCTGCACCTCTGGGTTGATAGGGATAGATTTACCTGCTGGTCCCATCCTTAATTAGTGAATCTTTGGTCTTTACTCTTCGTTGTCCCACCCCACTAAATTCAAGCAGCAATGCTGAGCCTGGGGCAAGGAGGGGCAACAAACCCACATGGCAGAGCAGTAGCACAGCAGTGGCAACAGCTCTCCAGCAAGGGAGTGACGCCTCTGTCACCCTCAGCTCATCAGGATGCCTTGCATGGCACCCAGGAGAAATGTTGCTCACACCAGCCTTTGAGTGTTGTTGCCTTGAATGTGACAACAGCAAGACCCTGTTATAAAGGTCTCCTCTTCTAGATGGTAACGAGGGCTCTGATGCACAAAATTAAAAATCCAGTGGCAGTTGACTTCTCATTAGGAGAAAAAACCACAAAACCAATACATCCTTTGAATTAGTCTGGTGTGTTAATAATAATAATAATAATAATAATAATAATAATAATAATAATAATAATAATAATATGTGGCTTGTCCTGTCTCTCATCCCTGTTTCAGTGTCCCTTTATGCTGTTTCCCTGCACTTTTGATTTCACGTGCCACAGCTGAAAATCATGTGGTGCTTTCTTCCTCATGTGCAGCCTGTGCCCAAGTGATGTGGCAGAGCTTGTGTGGGGAGGGAGGCAGGACGTCCCAGGAGCCAGGCTCCTCTCACAGCAGGGATGAGAGGGCTCCTTTGGGCTGGGCAGTGTGAGGAGTCCAGCTCTCCTGAAGTGATGAGCCTTCCATATGTAAGGGTGTTGAAAGTCATAGGGTCACACTCAGCTTTGAGGATTAACACTGAGGAGTCTACCTACTATATGCCTTCAAAACCAAGGTGATTAATCATGTTTTCATTTACTTTCATTTACTTTCTAGTTCTTGAGCTTTTTGCCCCAGCACTTTTAAACCTTTCTCTGAAACTGAGAGAAAAAAACATAATTTTCTCTCTAGAGAGCTGAGCTTGTTCTGTAAAGGTCTGTGGAGTCAGGACTTTGAGAGAAGCACAAGAGTTGTCATACTTGCAGTGTAGTTGTGGCACCTCGCAATATTTGTCTTCTGGCTTTCTCAGCAGCCTCTTCCAAACTCAGGGAGACAGATGAGAGTTAGTTCAGCTTTTCAAAGAAGCAGTATTTCTTTCAGCTAGAAACTGTAAAACTTAAGTGTCCAAACTACTTAGTTAATTTTCACAGCAGAAGCTAGATTCAATATCAGCTGAATTGTTCTTTAAAAATTATGCATCTGCCATAGCATATAGGTATGTTTCTGCTTTCAGAGAGTAAAGATTGCTCCACAGTGCTGCATTCTGTGCTCCTGGGGAGGTTGGCACTAACACAAATATGCTGTGAAGCTCTGTGCTTCCTCCTCACTCTGAGTATCAAATTATTCCCACCTTGAAAAAGCTGGGTTTGCTGTTATTTACAGAGCTGGTCTCATCAGCAATGTGCTTCCCTGGAAACAAAGTTTCTTCCAAGAGTTAAAAATATGCAGAACCCCATAAAGGGTTTTAAATATATCCTAGTGCCATTCAGTGAAAGTGCTAATTGGTACTCCCACACAGTGCTTTGCAATTAATCGTGATGCTGCTGTTCAGAAAAAATCGGACAGAGTCTCAAAGTCAGAATACAAAAGACAATAACATCCTGTCTGAAAAGATGGCACACAGCTACAGACACGAGCAGATACCTTTCATTGCCATGTCTCCTGATCACAATAAGGCCTACTCTTGCCCCAGCCTGCTCTGTGTGTGTGGGGTGCCCTGTTCTACAGGGGAGTCTGGGGGTGTACAGGTGAACTGCAGCATGTGCTCTTCTTCCCTGCTGTCTTCCAGGTCTTCCTTGCTGTACCATTTTCAATCCTGGATTTGCTGGGCACCTGCTCAAAGGCTCCTGAAACTGAAGATGCTGCTTTGGGCAGAGAGGGGGAGAGGACTGGCTGATGCAGAATCCCTGAGTCATGTCCCAAATTCCCCTCTGCAGCAAGGCTGCAGGCTAACCTTGAGCTGTGCTCCTCTCAGCACTGAAGGTACAGCAGGATGCAGCCCTGAACTTCTGCATAGGAGCACCTGCATGAGGACCTCCTCCAATGCTCCCCAGCTCAGGGCTAGTGAAAAGCCAGCTTTGTAATGCAATGACAGAGAGCATCCTTCATTAACCCACAGAGGAACACAGCCGTACAGAAGGACCTATCCTGTAGACAATGAGCGCTTCCTCCCTCCCTAGTCCTCTAGATTTCCCTTGTGTTCAGGTCTCCTTTTCCTCACTGACCTTTGTGAAGTTTGCTTGGGATACAGATATTGAGGGTCAGTGCAAGTGAGGGGCAATAGCACCTTCATTTGTCTTCTTCATGCACAACTGGTTGATGAATGGATGAAAAAACAAAGATCACAGCTGTGTGAAGTTACTAAAGATTATGAAGGGAGGGGACATTTGACACCAGTCACGCTATCCAGCAGCTGTGTGATCTTAGGCTCCAGTGCTGCTATTTTGCAGGGCATATGGAGGAGAGAGCCCAGGGGCATGTGAGCTTTGCCTTGTTTGCCCCAAACCCTCCCCTAGATTAGAAAAGCAAAGGATCCCTAAACCCAAGGACAGGAATATCCCTTGTTGTCTAGATCAGACTGGCTGAGCACTGCCCAGGGGCTTTCAGTGGGCAAACCACAGATTTACTGTGGAGCCTTGCCTTCTGAGAGCAGCACGGGTAGAAACTGCTCCCCTTTGATGCTGGACCTTGAATCCATTTCATTTTCAGTGTATCTGTCCTCGTTGCCATGGTTGTGGCAGCTTGCAAAGGTGAAGTGGTGAGTTTGTGCCAAGAGAGACTGGAAGCAGCCTTATTTCTTCCTCCTGCCTCCCACAGCTGCACCCACCCATCACCTGTCCACACCCAGGTCTGATGGTGGGGAGATGCTTTTAGTTTGCACCAAAACATCCCCACCACACACAGCCAGGGGACAGGGACAACCTGTGTCCCCACCACCTGTCCCTGTAGGCCTGGTTAGAGTGTCACAAGCCAGCCAGGCCCTTTGTGCAGCTCTGGGAAAGGCAGTATGTGCAGGACTGGTGAGGATCAAAGGCCGGCTGTGAGTCATTTCAGATCCAGTGAGTGATCACTGGCTGGGGGAAGAGGTAATTAGGCTGGCTTCACTATCTTGCTGTTGTGCTCAGGAGAGTAATGGGGTGGTGTTGCTGCCACTGAAAAAAACTTTATTTGTTAGGAGTGACTCATTGCATGTGAGTCACAGATTATACATGGGAAAACTACCCGTGCTCCCTGCTGGGAGTTGAAAGTCCAGTGCAATGTGATCCTATGATTCTGGCAGCTGGCTGATAATGATAGCATCACCTGGTGAGCGTTCCCTTCCTTTCATCTCACCCAGGGAGAATCTATCAAAGTCAGGTCTGCTCATGCTACCCGTAACTGCATGGGCTATGTGCCTGCCCCACTGCAGAAAATGAAGGGGAAATTACTTCTGACAAAAACAGCAGAGAACCAGAAGAATCAGATGCAGACCCCTGGTATCCCCAGCTGCCAAGATCCCTCAAGGACTTTGTAGCCCTTGAAAAGGAATTTAACCTGCTGATCCAGGTCAAAACTTTGTGACCGCTCTGTTTTTGGTAATAAGATACAGTGAATTTTGACTGCAAAGCTAGCACATTTACAGTATCCAAAATCTCTCCTCAGATCTGAATTTTGCAGTAGAATTGGGCCATCTTTTGTTAAAAAAAAAAAAAATTGGGTCAATTTTTATTCTGATTTTACTGAATTTTATTGCAGGGACTTGCAATCTTTAGTTGAATTTTGCCTTCTTCATAAATTCAATAAGCTTTTTAAAGATATATTTCCTATTAGTTCTGCTTCCAGAACAACCTGAGGTTTGGAAAGACAGAGGCAATCAACAATAAATGAGACAAAATAATTGCTTGGATCTTTCCTTTTTTTTTTTTTTTTCACTTTAAAACCTAATTTTAGATCTCAGCTGAGGCTTAAGGTTTGTTAATTTGCCCAAACTGTTTTCTTTCTTCCAGTAGAACAAACCCAGTCAAATTGTGTTTGCCCTTCAAAACTTAGGTCTTAGAAGTGCCCAGTGCAGAGTTACTCAGTGTAATGAATGTAAACACTGGGAAGATTACTTATTTCTTTGTACATGTTCTTTTGAGCTGGAATTTGATTGCACCACTTGAAGAATATCCTCTTACTGTATAAAAACCCAATTATGGAGATCTGATCCTCAGCCTCACTTCAGGGGATGAGTGCTGCAAAGGTGTATAGCTGTAAAGCAAGCATGTCATGTCTTCTGCGAGGATGCTGTGCTCTTTTGGGGTCACCCTGTGGTGTCTGCTTTGAGATGGTGGACCCTGGTCCAGATATTTCTGCTTTTTCGTGAACACAGCTTTTGCATAGTCTCAGACACCCTGAGTGGCTGTTGGAGGGCTTGGTCCTGAAGAGATGTAGCTGCAGCACAGCCAGAAGGTGGATGAACCTCTCTGCTGCCCACCCTAGTGATCCCAAATCAGAGCCCCTTTTTCTGTGAAGGTGCTCATCACCTCCAGCTCTGTGTTTGTGCCCTGCCTACCCTGCAGCCACTGCTTTCCTGTGCAGGGACACCCGGAGGGGACCTGCAGGTGTCTGCACTGGCACTGGGGCAGCATCCAGCCCAGCAACACCCAGCCCAGCTGCTCCCCTGCAGATGTGTTGCTGCAAGCCATTCCCATCCACTGCAGCTGCCTGGCAATTGCAGCCTCTGCCATGATTGATATGGAAATAGGTGAATTAAAGCTATCTGTTTGCTGAACACATGCAGACACATCTCTCTCTCTCAGACACACTTGCACACACAAAGCTAGATAAAGAAGGGACCAGAACGGCAGTGTCATGTCCTGAAAATCCACTGGGGAAAGCTCAGTGCCTGATCTGCCAAAATTCTTCCATTCTCATCTCAACATCCAAGAAAGAGGCTGGTGAAACCAGGTGGTCATTTTTCCAGGAGGCTTGGGTAGAAGACAGATGATGTCTTGGTTGCAGGCTGTTAAGACACTTGGGAAAAACATGGCATGCCCTTCAAGGCTTACCATGCCATGCATGGTAAATACATGCTGCATTTTGGTAAACCCTGTTATCCAGCCTTAAAGTTTCTCTGGCTTTAAATAGTATCTTACTGAAGCACAGACCCCAGTCCCAGGTACTACAGAAGCTGCAGCCCATGCAGTGTGCCTGGCTGCCTTATCCAGGCTGGAATAGCTGTTGGAAAGATCTCCAGAGCACTGACAGCCTTTCACCGGGGACTGGGCACTGTGCACACACACCATGACTCTGATCTCTTCTGGTCAGAACCTCTGGGCATTTTCATAACTCAGTGGGGAATCCTGTTCTGTTTTCTATCTATCTGCAGAGTAAAGGCTCATTTTGCTTGCCCTTCCCCCAGCAGTATGGGTGGCTTTGTTTAGAAGAAATTATACAATTGAATAAGAGCCAGTATGAAAGGCCAGATCTTGAATGGATCCATGGGCACGACTGCACTGTGAAGTGAGGACAGGCATATCTCTGTGGGACTGATCTCCTGAGCATGGAAAACAATAGGAGGGCAGATGTAGGCGTGGGGCTGCAGAGTGAGCTGTCAGAGGGACACACAGAACCAGGGATACACGCTGTGTTTTCCAGCTGCTGGGAAGCTCAGGCCGTGCTGCTGGTATCTCTGCTGATGAAACCACGTCCTGGCCAGATGTCCCAGATTTTGCTGTGAAGCTCTCACTGTTGTGGGAGAAACTCTCTTCTCCCCTCCTGTTTCTTTCACTGCTTTCATTCCCAGTTCACTAAATTACCCCTGTATCATCTCTTGGTCACGTCGCTCCTTTCTGAATTCACACCAACAACAAATCAGGATGGATGGAAGCTAGTTCTAAGCACTCACATCAAAGCAGAGGCATGCAGGCACATACCCAGAGCTTGCAATGACCACTGCTCCTATGGGCCCACAGATGCCAAGAGCAGGATGGATTGGCGTGGTCACTGTCCTGCATGGGATACAGAGCAAAGGCAGCCTCTTGGGTGGAAGGGGAGGGAAGGAGAGATCAGATGCTGCTGTAAGTTTTTTTGTTAACATCTTGCTGAAAGCTGCAGCAGATGTTGGAGTTTAAATTGCTTCTTCACACCCTTTCATTTTTGTGCTCAGTTTTGCTAGAATTTTTGTGAAGTCACAAAAGGCAATTAAGAAAGGCAGAACCAGATCCTGAGCTGGGTATGGCTGTTGCACCAGATTGCCCTCACTGAGGGCACGCAGTCTTCAGTCATGCCAGAAGTACAGCAGACACAAAGTCTGAGCATGCAGAGGGGACACTGTAGATCCCCACCAAAATCAGTATAAATCTTCCTGTCAGAACCAGGGACAGGATCTCACTGAACTTAAAAGATGATAGGGAGAAGAGAAATTGTGTTAACCTAAATCTTCTTGCATTTTTTAAGATTAAAAATTTAGTCTTCCTCAAATCCTTTCTGAAGATTTTTGATTTAGTGTTTCTTTTGCCCTCCCACTCAGCTGCTGCTGATGGGACTGTCAGTCTGTCCCCCACATTAGCCAGGCCTTACACAGTTTCTCTGTCAGGGAGGAAGGAATGCTGCTGGGGAGCAGCCTGATAACAAGTCATCCATGATCCCTTCCTATGGGCTGTCCAAAGCCTACTCACTTGCAGATGCATGCTTTGTCTTTGGCATTTCCTGAAGCCTCAGTGAGCCAGAGTTAATCATTCCCTCTCCTGCTTCTTTATCCTCCCCAGAATGGAGATGCAAGTGAGGTCCAGTCTACCTTGAAATCTTAAAAAGTTTCAGGTGGACTTCAGGAAGAGAGGAGGTCCACAGCAGAGTTGGGTCCCACAGAGATACAGGATATTTATTGTGGTCCAGTTTTCTTTTCTTGGCAGCTGCAGACTTTTGCATTGATACAAAAGGGAAACAATTTTAAAAAGCCTAGTAAATTTTACACCACTTATTATACCATAATTGTGATGCTAAGTGATTCTAAAGTACATAAAGGATCTAGAAAATCAGGTTTTATTTTCTATCAACTTAGTTTTTTTAAATAGAGTTTATTTGATCCTAACTAGGCACTGCCTGACATACCACATTATTTTTAATAAGCCAAAAATCTTCTCCAGGATTGTTGTGGCTGAAGAATTAATAAGATAATGTTTCCATTTTAGGAAATCCCCTGAAAACAAAATATAAGGAAGCATAAAGCCACTAGTCTCATTTTCGGGGATCTTTATTGCCCAGGGCTCCCATCAGTCACTGGGACTGGAGGCAGCACAGCTTCTCCCAGGTGTCAACTCCACCATGCTGAGGGGTTTTACTGGCGTGGATTGAATGAGAGACTGGCTCATAAAATGAGGCAGAGTTTACCCCAGAAATTCCCATTTCTGTATTAGTTCTGGCCTTTGAGATGTCTCTCAGGCTGCCTGGCTCCCTGGAAATGGAATGCCCATGGGGCACATAAATGAGCCTCTCCAGCTGTTTTGCCTATCCCTGATGCTAGAAAAGCCATTTATTTGCTTCTCTGAAGAGGCAGCAGTGGAGACCTGAACCTTCAGCGAATGAGAGAGGAATTTATTAAAAACAAAGGAAGGCTGCAGGTGTAAAATGTTTGTCATGCTAACACCTGAGCAAACATATTGCTGCACCCTTGCTTATCTCCTTCCCACTCACTGCCTTTATTGGCCCCTGTGTCCTGCTAACTGCAGACATATTAATCAGGTGGCTAGATTAGAGCAAAGTCACTGCCTCTGGATTGTCTTATCTGGACCATATAGATGTGTCATTATATAGATCAGGGCCAGGCCAAAGCAGTTTTTATACCTTTGTGATGACAGAGCTGCTCACTGTTTCCTGTTTGCATCAATTTCCTGTGCCTCAGAGGGAAAGCCAGCCTCCTCAGGGACTGTAAAAAAGTCCTCTGTTGTCCCATCTCTGCAAAAATATGTACAAATACATGGTATTTTAATCCTATTTCACCTTTATTTCATAATTTGCATTCCTTTCCCCACAAATGTCCATTTTCTTCTCCAAAAACCAGTTTGATGAAGCAAGGTCTGGTTTTTACACCATACATTTTGCAGTCCACAGTTGCATTGGTGTATTTGCAAATATCTCAGTGATTTCTGCTGTCCTGCACTTGTTTGACCTTGATTTGTTACTGGCTGTCCCTTTCTTTCCCACTTCTGTGCCATGAAGAGGTTCCTGAACTGGAATGAAGCTGCCCAGATGCACAGGGAGTGGTTTGCCCAAGGTGGGATCAGGACAGGGTGGAGGAGGAAGGAAGGGAAGGCAGCTGGTGCAGGCAGCACCACATTACCCTCAACACAGGACTGCATGGTGTAAATGCCTCCTTCCTGCTTGTCTTCCCTCCTCTGCCACTGCAGGCAGAAGCCTTGTGGCTGTGACCGCAGTTTTGTTCTTTCTCTCAGATCCTGGGCTTACCCTCTAGGGCAAGGTTGGACAAGATGGTCTTTGAGATCTTTTCCAACCTTAATGGTTCTGTGATTCTATCCATTGGATTTCGTCTACCTAGCCCACAGCCCTGGAAGTTGTGTCAGTTTCTCCCTTCATGAACAAAGCATAAAACTGATTTTGCACATACTGAAATCCCCAAATCTCTTCCTGTTCCTGTCCCCTTTTTACATTTTTGATGACAGTAGATAAAAATGGCATGCATACAAGCGCTTTGAGAGTGTCACTATCTGCCTCATGTACTAGAGGCACATCCAAAGTGCGTTTTTGAAATACAAGATGCTTCTGTGCTAAAATGAGTTTTCTGTGCTAAAATGAGTTGCAGGCACCATGACAGCAGCATACTGCTATGCTCCAGCTGGGTTTCCTAGTACTCAGCCATCAGAGAACCTCTGGAGAAGCTGACACGGTTTTCAATCACCTTTTTCTGTTCCTTGTTCTGTTTCTGGTTCATTAAAATTAGAGGTGGATTAAAGGTAGATCCTGGGAACTGAGAGTCCTCATGCTTTGGAAATCTCTGAGTCACAGCTGAATGCAGGAGGTGAGTAAAGGGGTCATGGCTGAGTAAAGGGGATGAGGTCACAAATCGATGAAGCAATTTTCTTATTTTTTATAAACAGCCAAGAAAAACACAGCAAAATCCTCACAGCTTAATGCATGGATTAGGACTCGTGTACAACATACATGGTTATGATATTCATAATCAAAATAAATATGTTTACCAGTTCTGTAAATCTCCATAAATTCTTCTTCCTCTTCTGCATGTAATAGAATTCTCCAAAGACTTGAAAATGTGCAGCGTGAGTCTCTAATGCACATTTTATTTGCTGATTTCCCGTGGCTCCGTACAGACATTTTAACTTCAACAGAACATCTCAGCAGGAACTTTCTTATCAGGATTTCTGAGACTCGCAACTGTATTCAGAACATCCAGTAAAAAGATTCCTATGTCTCTGGAGACATCCCCGCTTAAAACCATATTTGCTTTCCTGGCAGTTTCCTCTGAGAGAGCCTTTGAATACGGGGAACAGTGCCATGAGTGTTAAGCTTTTCTCTCCCCATTGCTACAACTCCAGCAGGCGTCGAGTCTCGTGTGCTCGTACTCGCCACGCTGCCGGGGAATCTGGTGTGCTGCGAAAATGACTGAGATTATCATGACAAAAGGTTCCCTGCACCTTTTGTACCAGGAACCTCTTTTGCCCTAGGAAATGTCTGTGTTTCTGAAAAAGGCTTAGCAGTAATCTCGCTGCAAATTGTTCTCTTAAAGGAGCCTCTCCTGTTCACAGCACCCTGCGCTGTCAGAGGGAGTGCACGGAAACAGGTGCATCGTTTCTGGTGAATTTTGTGGTGCTGATTTCTACCACAACAGTGGTTTTCTTTAAGGGCTTTTCTGGAATAAAATAGGATGCGAATATCCGACATAAGCTGCTAAACATAAAGGGAAGCTCTGTCCTTTGTGCAGATATGATGTAGTCTCCTTGCTCCTTTCTGTCACTTGGCTCTCCATATGTGGAAGTCTGATGGCCCCTCACTGTTGTGAGTGTCATTACAGGCAGTCCACGAAGGCTGCAGGTGTACACAGGACCTTGCACTGTAGGTATTTCATAAAGCTCCCAAATGAGTGGAGAGCCAGAACGCACTTGGGAACTGCTAATGGCTCCATATACTTTGAGGACATAACTTTGAGTGGCTATTAAGTGACAGGGAGGTCCCCAGAGTGATTTTGGTCATGTATTCATTCCAATGCAATGTGTACATCAGCTATTTTCGGCTTGTTTGCATAATAAACGTCTCTCACAGATTTTTGCCTTTTAAGTTCCCCCCTGAGTGGCATTTATGAAGAGTGAGATTGTCACTGTCCCTGAGAAGCCTGCGAAAGGGTGATGCTGTCACTATTTCAATAATGGCTGTGCACTGAAAGCAGGTTTTAATGCCTTCAGAGAGTTCTTTTTGGAAGGAGGACACCCTGTAGCCTCCACCACACCAAGGCAGGCAAGTCCTGGTTTTCCGTGCAGTGGAGGTGGGGGGCTAGAGGGAAACCCTGCATCAGTCTCAGGAGAGAGTAAAGCACCTGCATTCCATCCTTGCAGGTATCTATGAAGCAGAACTCGGGTTTCTGAACCCAGAGCCTCCATCTCTCAGGTAGGAAATCATTCCCTTTAGATAGGCGTCATCTTGAGCTTTCAACTCTACTATTTGCATGAAAAGATCTCATCCTGCTGTCAAAACAGCCAAGTCCTCACAATTTTTACTCCATCACAAACTAGTAAATATGAAATGTATTCAAATGCAGAAGGCATTCTGTTACCTCCTTGCAGAAGCTGATCAATATCTTTTCTCTCAGCTAGTGCTGCTTCAGTTAGCAGCAGACAGGCTGTTGGATTCAGCCTTCCTGGGCTGACTTTATTTTTAGCTGGGAGTGGCATTTTTCCTCTGGAAGCTTTCCCTGCCTCACATCACGCAGTGAAAGCTGCTCGCTGGCATAACACTTTCCCCTCCTTGCTACTACATTCCCTCTGCTGACGTTGTAGCCTTCAAAACATCAGTTTGCTTATTAGATTACCATGCTGCCTGCAGTGAGGGAGAAAAAAGCCCTAGAGCACAGCTTGGGCTGAGCATCGTGCCGGGCACCTGCCTGCAAAGGGGCTGATGGCACTGAGGACATGGCAGGACAGCAGCTGCAAGGGGCTGCCATGGCACCTTGGCAGTGCTCTTGACCCCACCAGCACCTGGGACCCTGCTCTGTGCTGGGTCAGAAATCTTCCAGTTCAGATCTGCTGGAGGGAGGTGATGGTGTGCTGTGTATGGGTGCAGACAAATTATTTTTGTTGGAAATCACACGGGAAAAAAGTTTTGCTACTCATCTGAGAATTTTCAGGGGCAACACAGCCAGCTCTGATGAGAACTCAGTTGGTCCTGAAAAAAGCAGTGTGAGGATGTGCTGTGGGGGACCCCCCACAGCAGCTACCATGTGTCTGGGATTTTGGCCAAAGTCCTCAGTGGGAGGAGCAGACCCCACAGCCTGAGCTGGTGGAGACAGGAGAGAAAAATGGAATTGTCTCGTGGTTTGCTCTCCATGTTGAGACCACGAGCATTCCTCAGCAGGGCTCATGCTGGTTTCTGTTACTCCTCTGATAGAGTTTCCACCAGCTCCACCTCTTGCAATGACTCATAGTTCAAAAAGCACACTTCTATTAAAGAAAAAAACCAAAAAACAATGGGGGAAAACAAGAAGTCATCACAGCTATAAAGAAATATTTAACTCCATTTCAACATCAAATAAATCTTTAGATAGCGCTGAAGTCCCCTCCATCTCTTAAATCTAATGACAGTTTGTGGTGAACTGATTTGTGCACTAACCTATCTGTTCCGAAATTTCTGTCTTTCAATCTGGAAACTCCTCCCTTCCCTTAAGAGCTGTGTCTCCAAGTATTCCCTGCACAGCTGCTGGCGTGTCCAGTGTCCACTGCTGTGATACAATTATGCACAGTAAATATTAGCACTAAGGAGTACTGAATACCCAGGTGTTGGGCAGAATTAATGCAGTTCATGCCTCCTCTGTAGTCCAGGCATGCTTCCTAAGAGAGCAATGATAACATCCCGGGCAGGCAGGTAATAGCAGGCTTGGTATGGAAAGATGCACAGATGATCCTTTGTCCCCACCTCTAAACCCCACCAAATCAGATGCACAAACTGGCTGCTGCTGCCTTCTGGAGGAGCGTGCTGCAAGAGCGAGAGTCTTGGCAAGCAGAGTATAAATCATCCGTGATATTCCAGCCTGTTTGAACTTTGCACTCTCTTTTCCTCACTAGATAACATTATTGAAATCCTAGTGTTAAAGACCTGCAAGGTCATAATGCAAAACTGAAAGGAAATAATTCTCCACATCCCTGACAGTCTCTTTGGCCAGGAGGATTTCCAGCTAGGGTCTGTGAACACATGAGCCTGTGTGTTTTAAAATCTCTGCGTTGTTGTGGCCAGAAATGCCTCTAGGTCCATATTGTTTCCTGCTTCTTCCATAGTGCATGCATGAAAACTGGGGGCTTTCTTTATTATTTGCTTACATGAAATAAGCCCTCTTGAGCCTGAGCTCTCTTTCCAGCTCCACTCTTCTGAGAGGAGTATTTACTCCTGCTATTTCTCCCTAAGACTCATGCTCCTTTAGTATTTAGAGGAGTGAGAACTGCCTTCTCTGTCACATGGGATGAACTGATGTAGTGGTTCTTCATCTCAGTGTAGGGGGGCAAGTACCCACCCACAGTGGTGAAATGGCAGCTACCACACGTGTGTAACATGATGTGTTTGGCTATGATTGTATTTTAGCATCTATGAAAACAAATGCTGCAGGTCAACAAACTCCGTGGCTTGGACACTTGACTCAGGAAGGAATATTAGAGTGGAAAATGTATTTCCTTTTGTGGTTTTCACCAGCTCACAGTTAATTTCTCTTTGTCCCAGTGTCACCGATACTTTTGTCACTTCCCATGTCACTGATATTCCCAAATTATTCTGAGAAACACATGATATTGTGCAAGCACATGCTCCTGCTTACTTAGAGCCAGCCCTGATGATTAGCCAGACTGTGGGCAGCACAAAATATCCAGCCTGCTGCTGTTTGCTGTATTGCTCCTGAGGGGAGAAAAAAAGCCCTGCTAGACATCATCCTCCCCCCCCCCAAAATAACCCAAACCAAAAATTAAAATAATAATAATTAATTTAACAGCACGCTCCATTAGGAGTATATTTGTGTTCTTAGAGGGCTCCATGATGGAGTATAAATGCCTCATTAATATTGGATATATCAACCTGGGAGCAGAAGCAAAGTCAGAGAGAATAGTGACTGGCAATACAATGAATCCACCAGACCCCACGCAGGGACGTTTCCTTTCGTTGCTCAGCTTGCATTCAGATACAGCCTGCTCTCCAAAGACACCATCTGTGCGGGTTTCCAACGCCTGGGCTTACCTCTGAAGCACAGCCTGGCTGGATTCCTAGGGCTTTTCAGGGCTTTTTGAGCAGGGAGAGAAGCTGTGGGCAGGCTGAGTACAAGCCAGACCCCGGCTGACCTTGACGCTCTGTCCCACAAGCTATAAATACTGCTTTCTTCTCGGCATGCTGTGGGAAGAGTTGTCCTGCAAGAAACAGCAATCCCTTGGTCTTCTCAGCTCTCCAGCCCTTCTGATCTCCAGAAGTAACTGCTGGGAAATCTTCAATACCATGCTCTGAGCCAAGCCTGGCAAGTGGACCGTGGTGCTTCAGGCTCTTTCATCCCAGCACAGAGCTGAGGTAATTCACCCATCTTGGTGCTGCTGTTTAATGGCACCTTTTCCAAAGAAATGTTGGAGTTTCTGGAGAGGCAGAGGTGGATGAAGATCACAAACTGGGGGTGGTTACAGTGAGCACTAAGAGAAGGACTAACTTATGTAGGGAGCAGAGGAGGATAGATGTTACAAGAACAATCCTTGCTCCCTTCTGGCTCTTCTTGGGTAGTAGGGAGCAGATAATTTCTCTGCCCTCTCCAGGGATTGTCTACTGGAGAAGACTCCCCTGGTATCTCTTTTGGTAGGACTCAGATGGTGGCAGTGGAGGAAATACCCAGATATTATCTGCTGTTTTCAAAAGCTCTTTCCTTCCAACACCTGGAGAAAGACTTTACACAAGTAATATTTCTTTCTTGGGCTCAATCCAAACTTGTGCACTTCAGCTTCTTCTGCACTGGGATCTGAGTTCCTTGGAGTGCTCCATGCTGAATGAAGTATCTAAACTTAGTTCTGTTTCTCTCTACACACCTGGATCCTTCAGGAGGAAGAATTAGTGGGAATCTCCTGCAGTATGGCTAAATGATGATGCATCTTCATTGAGTTATTCCTGCTCTTAAACAGGGCACAGAAACATGGCATGCTCAAGGGTAACCATGTTAAGTTTGGAACATCTTGCCCACACCTGTGACCTACTCCCACATAAGTGGTGATGGTTTTTGTGGGGTTCACAGAGCCTGGGCACTAATGTCAGTAGGGCTTTCCCAGTGGTGTGGGCAGTCCTGTTTTCTGCCACATGTGAACTTTTCCTGAGCACTACCACTGCACTTGGCCATAGTCCTCCCCTGTATAAAGCCCTTGTAGCAAGGCCTCTGAGGAGGAATCTCTATTCCTTGCAAGATTAGCCCTTTATGAATATGTAACAGGTTACATTACCTTCTTGAATCTGATATGCCTAGCATAACTAAACTTCTGTTGTATATAATGGGGAAGTTTTAGCGGAAAATAGCATTGCTGATGTCGAACATCCTTCTCTAATTAACAAAGATAATTTTCTGCAATGTATGTGCACCTAATTACCATTCCGCGTGATCATTAAGATGTACACGCAGTTAGCAGGAGCCTTGCTGCTCACTCATCTGGAGAAACCTTATACCCCAGAGAGGGAAAGCATGGCACATGGAAAGTGCCTGGAAGTCCAGTATTGTGCTCTGAACATGCTTCCATCCACGAATGAGATACAGGATGCTGCTTTGCCCTGCCAAGGGGAATGCAGCCATGAGTGATCTTGGGGCTCACCTAATAAACCGAGATACAGATCACCAAGTCACTGATGACTGTTAAGCACTCAGTGTTTTTTGCTGAGGTGTTTATGTACCTCTCACTCTGTTTTCTCTGAGGCTTAGAATGACGTCCATCCTCTCCTACATTCCTCATGAAGCTGGAAACTTCTATTATCAGGCACACAACGACTCAGGCACAGTCTGTTCCTTCCTTTGCTGAGCTGACTGCTATCTGACTGTCTTGCAATCTCCCCTCTGATTAATTCAGCTCTGGCAGGCAACTGAGTGCTTCTTGCTCTGGCTGAGGTGCTAAGTCTGGGAAGGGGAATGCATTGTGCTAATCATTGCCATATCTGACCCGTGTCTGGTTTCAATAAGGTGATGGGGTGCATGAGAAGGTGACTGTTATGCTCAGAAACGTGGGAAGCATTTGTGGTGAGCAGTGAAACAGTGCCAAGATAATAACTGGGAATGGCTTTATTTCCAGGAGCTTGTAGTGGGTCACAGCACAAATCTATAAGGTCAGGTTTTTCCAGGTACACTATGTTGGAGTGTGACAACACCTTGTAAATGCTGACTGACAGGACACCACAGCCTCAGTGGGAGGAGGGGTTTAGCGGTGCCAGCCAGCACCATGTCCGAGTGTGACTCTGAGACCACACATGGCACCTCAATCCCTGGGCTGCAGAGCAGCTGGCAGCTCGCTCCTGCCCCATTCACCACTTTTTAACTAGATCTCTGCCATGAGTTGGGAATGGTGAGCCGTGTGAGTTAAAGGTGAAGAACACATTTATTCAGATTCCCACAAAGCAAAAATTTTCACTTTTGGAGAAGACTTGTTATGGCAAGCACCTTTTTTGCTGGAGGGAGAGAGTGAGCTAAGGCAAGGAAGGAGATGTTTGTGCCATACTTATTAGCTCAGAAACTCTGGATGGCTGAGACCAGCTTCAAGAGCACATGGGAGAAGCAGATTTGCTGACAAGTAAAGATCACATGCCATTAGTTATTTTCCAAAGCAAAAGAGACAAATGAACATTCAAGGCTTGTTTCAAACCATGGTGAAGTCCAAAAGAGTATTTTCTCTAGCATCAGCAGGTACAGGAGCAGGTTGCCTGTAGAGTCCAAGAATGACCTGATCGCAGTTCCTCTTTGTTAGCTTATTTATTTATATATCTATCTATTTATTTATTTATTTATTTTTGCTCAGGAGGTGCAGAGGGCTTTCTGCTGATAACGAGTGCACAGTTTACTTGTCTCACAGTGTGCTTGAGAGCCACAGTGAGTAACTTGCGAGGGTTTGCAGCCACCTCCACCCTCACGAAGGCGGCTGCAAAACCCCTCAGGGAGCTGCTGGAAGAGGCGCTTGTTTCACAGCTGCCTCTCCCTCCTCCTCTTCAGCAACACACAGACTGAAAATCCCACCCTCGGTGATTCAGATCAACAGACGGCCCTGTTATTTTTCAGACTGAAAACTCCTAACATTTCCTGCTGACAGCTATTTTGGGAATATTAAGCCTGAATGTTTTGGTGGAAAGAGAATTCAAAGGGCCACAAGTGCAGGGGAATGAGTGAATGAACCCAAGCAACTCAACAACACTAAAAATTTTGTAACGCTTTTTTTTAAACACAGAGGGAGCTTTGATAGCTCACATGGCAACAAAGACTTTTGTCATGCAGGCTTCTTGGAGTTACTGTGAAAGCATCTCCATTGTGCCAGCATTCCGTTTGCGGCGTGAGATAAAAATATTCGTAAGGCTCATCACTTTTTGACATGTCTACTCCAACATTTCCTCCCCAAAGCGGTGTTTGCAGACAGCTCCGCCGTGACTGCTACTTCTGATCTTCAGCCTCACCCAGCAAACACGCTTGGAGCACATGTGCTGATGCAAGCCCTACCAGGAGGTGGAGGAACTTACAGTGACAGCCTGAAACCAGTGGGGATAGCTCAAGGTGTGTGAAATCTGGCCTCCAGTGAGCAGTCATTACTCCTCATGCTGAAGCACAAAGGAGCTGAGTCTGTCTATGAAACTACATTATGCTACAGCAGTGGAAAAAAATTGGTGTCCTGTGATCACAATTACACAGGTGCTGGGCCGTGCTGGAGACCACTACATGGTTTTGCTTTGATTTTAAAATAGCAGCTGGGCTTTCAAGTCACTCAATTAAACAAAATCTCCGAATTTCAGCTGAGGTAGTACAGGCACTGGATTAGGATCTGTGTGACTAATTTCAAAAGCGTAGTTGTTTTGGAAAAAAAGGACTGTGAAAAATGCCAATCACTTGTTTTTAAAATTTTAAAAGTTTAATAGTAATAAAATGGCTATTAAAATAGTAATACAATTTGAATAATAATAATTTGGACAATTTGGATTAGGACAATATGAGACAATAGCAACAAAGAGTTACAGACATCCAGGTACCTTTTTCTGGGCAGCACGAGCCCAAAAATGGACACACTTTAACAGAGGATTAACCCTTAAAAACAATAACCTGTTGCATATTCATACACTTCATACATGACGCATAAATTCCATTCAAGGATAGGATTCTGTCTGGTCATCCTCAACTTCTTCCTCATAATCCTAATGGTGTCATCCTGCCTGAGTGAGGCAGGAAGAAGTTCGTTTCTCCTGATAATGGACCAATAAATTCTTTTTCTCTGAAAGATTAAGGTGTCCTGTGGCTGCTATCTCAGTGCAAGTCCTTTCTTTAGAAAAAAAGTATCCTACATAGCATAGTTTCTATTTTAACATTTTGTTACAACCTAAAACTATATTTAACACACTACTTAAGAGAATAAATACATTACTTTCTAACACAACACATATAATATTCATTTTAATATTTGCAAAAAGCCAATCATAAAATACACATTTTTCACAGTACTACGCTTTATATTTCTCTCTTTTTTCTACCTTCTGGCTCAAGATCTCAAGGCAGAGGAACATTTGTACAAATTACAGCTAACCAAGAACATACAATATTTATCCACAATAACTGCTTTTACTTCAGGAGTTCTTTGGAGCAAAATGGTGCATATAAATTTGCATTATAGAAGAAGATTCAGCCTTTCTAGGCTCATGCAGGGAAGACCCTGCCCTGCTAAATATTTCCTTGTAGTTAAAAGGACTTAGCATCACCCTGGTGCCCAGTTGTTGTGAGCTTGGGTGGATGACATCGATCACATGGGAATGTTTGAAATCCAGTGTGCAGTGTAGTAACAGGGAAGTTACAGTGCAAATACAGGAAGGTATCAGGACATGTGAGAAATAGCTACTCACTTCTCATAGTTTAGGAAGATTTAGTAAACCTTATCAAAAATACAACAAAAGACTGAATAAAGAAAAAAGGTTACAGCGCTGGGAGCAAAAGATTTTCCCCACCATGTGCTCAGCCCCTTCTCAATGCAGGTTTTATCCTTTTTAACCCTTTAACCCCTCCCAAAGTTCTTTCCATCAACCTCTTCTTCGCTGTCCAGTGGTGGAGGTCTCTTCCTCAAATCCTCATTGGAGGTCAGGTATTGCCGTAGTGACAAGCCAGCCCTCCCAGATGTCCCAACTCCCCTTGTCCCTTGATAACCACGTGAGGGGGTACAACATAAATATAAGTCTATAAACTTTTCTTAACCTATATAAATGATATTTGTCCATTAATTGTGAGAGTCAATCATCACATTACTCATCTATCACAGATACATGGGGCTTGCTACTGCCTGAGAGTGCAGAGTATGTCACAACCATCTGGAAAGCCACCGGTTTCCCAAGCTCACTTTCAGCCTCAAGGCATGTCCTTGCACATACCTCATGGTAGGACATATCCATCCTCACAGCAGATAGTGTGGCTTGTGTAGGTGAGCCAGTGGACAGACCACAGTTTGTTGACATGCCTGGAGAGTCTGGAGTCTGGAAAAAATTCATGAGATGATTCTGAACTTGAAGTTGCTGTATGTAGTACTTTCTTTCTACTCAGCAGAGTTGGCAGAGTAGGAAAATGGAAAAAAAGAAAAGTATGTAATAATTTGAATTTGAAAGTCAGTTTTGATTTGATTGAGTTCAGCAGTCCTTCTGTGTTTGACTTCTGCATTTATTTGTATATTCAAACTCTACAAGAATGGGGGCTTGCCAAGTGAATTTTAAACAGAGATGTTAAAGTACTGGCCATCAGTGAATTCCAAATAGTACATATTCTTGTAAAATTTACACTGTTCAGTTTTGTTACCTAACTCCACTTACCAGGGAATAGAAAGGGAAATAGATGGATATAGCAAATATTGCATATTATAATTTATAATGGACTGCTCTACAGGGAAGACACTGTTTGCTGATGTTACTATTGAACCTAAATAATGAATAAATTAGAGAATGATGCAAATTTATAGAGAGTTGTCAGATAAAGGTGAAACTCATCATAAAAAATATTAGTTGCAAATGGCTTGCTGAGCTTTAGCTCTTACTCCTGTGTCTCTGAGGCACCTTGACTACTCACAGGCCAATAACCTTCAGTTCCAGCATGGCAGACCATAAACTCCTCTACCTGACTCATAGAATCAGAGGAATTTTAATTAAAATATTTGTGAATATTCATGCCCTCCTTCATGTCCAAAGTGACCTCAGAGCAGGAGGGGGCTTTCATTGTCAAGGTATTTCGGTCATTCTCGTTTCACCTCTCTTGCTGCTGAATATCACGTGAAGCTTAATTTTGCATTGTATCAGAGCAACAGCAAGGGACTTAGTCCATTAAAGGTCCTACATTTTGGATGCTGAAGCTCATTTGTGCCTCTTGACTCTCAGTACAGCATGGGTGGGGTGAAAATAATGTGGAAATGTCTAATGTAGAGTAGTGGTCATTGTCACCTGGAAAAGGGAGGCTTAGATCAGTGATTACTCAGCCAGGGTAGAAGGCTGCAATCTCATGTCAGTGCTGATGGGCTTGCTCGTGTAAGCAGGCTGCTGTTAGCATAACATCTTTTGGTTAAGGTCTTTTGGATATGGGACATCTCTTCTGTGTCAGAGACTTACAGAAAAAATAAAAAAAGCCATTTTGCCCAGACACTTTGAGTTTTAAAGCACTGGTGTAGGTCCTTAATTTCCTGTCATTTTTCCTCATTATGTTTGTGACACCTAATTATCACATGGATGTGAATTCTGAAGCGGCCCATGCCCTCTCCCTGCCTATTCCTATTTCAATAAAATAAAGATTATAATGTCTGCTGATCTCACAGGGGTTCTGTGAGGGACCATTTTATGGCCTTTTGTCTTAGAAGAGAAGCTATAAAAGTTCATAATGTCTTATTAGTGATGCAGATCAGTTTGAAGTGTCCATAAAGGCTTTTCAAGACATTTTGTATTAAGTGTTTTGAACCAGTGAGGGGTCCCCGTACTCTGTAGTGCTGCAGGTTAAGGGGATTCATTCTACCTCAAGCACCCTGGGATGGGAGACATGGGTTACTTTGTCTTCACAGACACCCAAAAACAGTCTGTTGGAGGAAACAAATCAGGCCACTCATTATTCCCACTCAGTTACCCTAAATCTGCTTCTCTCCCTGTTCTTATCAAGGCCTGGATTTTGTTTTATTTTATTATTTATTTTAATTTTTAAATTTATTTTAAATTTATTTTTATTTTTTATTTTTAAAATACCCCTGTCTGTGAACAGTCTCTAAGGGAGGCACGGGGTTATTGTCCTTTTGGCTTTCCCATTTGAGATTGAGCTGAGATTAGCCAGGGCATAACTCCTGCCTCGGTTGCAGTGCCTTTGCTTTGATGCAAATATTTCTGTTTTAAAGTCATCATCTCTCCCCAGCAGCTGCCAACCATATGCCCACCCTCACAGGGTGTTGTGTCCTGAGATTCACATGGGCAGAATAAATAGACATTTGCTCCATTTTCTCACATACAGGTTTGGCAAGACCCACCCCACCCTTCCATACCCTCTTTGGTCTGGTTCGCTTTCCCTCTCTGCCTGACTTTCTCCTTTAGGAGCCTGTTGTGATTTCTTCAAGCTCTTCTGACCTGTGGCCTAAAAGAAACACAAAAACAAAATCTGAGGGAGAGTTGCTGTTATTGTGTTATAGAGACTGTGATTTCCTTTGCTATGTTTTGCCACTTTCTTGTTTTTCGTTTTCCACCTCTGCTCTGTGTGAGATTACAAGACTTCAAAAGCATTTAGCTATTATCCAGAATATAAAATCTCAGCATGACCTGCTGGTTAAATCATAATCCACTATGATACAATATGTGCCATCTCTTCTCTAGATTAAATCTAACCAGGCAAGAGGAGCCTGTAGCATTTCTTCATCCATCCTGCGAACACCAGCCTGGTGGGAACAACCAGGACCACTGCTGAGAGCATTCTGCTGCCCATCTCTGAACAGGATGTGTGGGAGAGGTGGGATCTAGTACAAACAGCTGAAGTTCTGGTGTGAAGGAGAAAGCAGCCCTGTCTCCTGCTGTTTGCTGCCTTTTTCTGGCCCTACTGCTTTCAATAACTCCACAGAATGCTGCTGTCTGGTGGCCTGTTGCAACCACTGGAAATAGAGTTGTGTTTTCTTTGTGAGAATCATCAGGGAGGTGGGGAGCAAACCTTTGTTCTCACCACAGAATAACACTGGGTTGCCTGGATCTAGCTCCTGGCCCTTCTTAACCAAGATAATACCCACCTTCTTTGAGGAGTTTTTTTCCTTTCCCCAAAAGCCAGTTCTCAAAAGGAAAATTGTTCCATCTTTAGTTCTAGCAGGTGTGAAAGCTTGTTTATAAATCAGCAACCCACACAGCATTATGAGGGATCAAACCTTATTCTTTCAAGGTCACTGAAATTGGCCTATCCTAGTGGTGGATCTTGTGGTGTGCAGTCATAGCCCATTTTTAAATATTTGGATACTGTCTCTCAGAGCAAGCTTTTGGCTGGCTGTGTGAAATGCTCTGCACGAGCTTTCAGAGAGCATCCCACTGGCAGCATCTGCTACATGTTCCCACATATAGGCCAACCACAGGAGCAACCCTCCCCACCACAAACAGAAGGCTGAAATCAGGCCTTGGTGAGGTCTGCACGAAAGCTTCTGCCCCTCTTCCAGGGTTTGCCAGGGCACAGTGACAGCAAGGGACTCACCCTTTGCAGGAGCAGCTCTGCAGCTGGAGATGGAGTCAGCCATCCTGGAGGATGCAAGTGCAGCTGCTGAGAGGAGGCAGGTGAGGAAGGATTTATCTTCTGCAATCAACAAAGGGGCTTTGGCTTTAGAAAGGTTTACTGCTTTGGAGAGTACAGGTACTGAGAGCTGGCAAGGAGCATGGAGGTGGAGTCAGTCAGCCTTAAGTAAAATACAGGCTCTTGGGTCCATAGTGGTTCAGCACCATTAGTCATATAACAGGTTTGTTTTCTTCTCTGTCACATTTCCACAGTCTGTTGCATCCAAATACTACTGAAGAAATGACGTGACACAGTATCAGAAAATTTTTCCCTCCTTGTAGCAAGAATATATAATAATCTCTCTGGAAAGCACATCTCAGACTATTTCCAAGAACAATAGATGCTTGTAAGGTGTCCAGTGAAGTCAGATTAGCTGGAGGCTGCAAGTCCCATAATAACTTTTTGTGCTTGCATAGTGTTTCATTTTCAGACTGATCTGAGTAGGATACAGGAAATTAACAGATTTTTTTTTTATTGGCTACTTCTCAAGTCAGTGGGATTTTTTTTGAAAACCAGGACTTGCCATCTTAATTATCACACTGGTAAAAACAGGATCATGCACAGAAACAGGGCTCCTCCTCTTCAGAGCAGACCGTGGGAGCAGAGGGAGGGTACTGGGAGTGGAATGGTCTAAGTGGTGCCCAGCTCATTCTGGGAGTGCAGCCTCCAGCAGGTGTGGGCTGTAAAGGTGCTCTGGTCTCTCTACTTAAATGGTGCATGATCATTTCTGGTGCCAGGGAAAAAGAAAAAAAAGATTGTCACAGAAACTCATGAGACCTGACTATTCTTTATAATGACTTGATTAATTGAAAGGGAGGCCCTAATATTTAAGATCCATTTTGCTACCCATCTATGACAGAAAATCCAGGTTTCACTTAGCCTGGCTTGGGAAATGAGATGGTGTTACTAGACATCCTTCAGGCTGGGATTAGGTCCCTAGTGCACTGTGTTCTTTTCAATGGTGTGGACAAAATCACAACAGGCTCTAAATCAGTGCTATTATATATTGCTGCTAATTAAGGTTGCACAGACTTGGATTTGAGGATTTTGAAGAGCTTATTTGTGTTTGCTTTTCTCCTGAAAACCATTTAAAAAATTTCATTAAGCTATATAAAACCAGATCATAATGTACAAAATCATATTTGCTGGAGAGGGTTTTCAGCACTCCCTAGGAAGAAGTCATTTATGATAATCTGAATTACCACAATTTGGCAGGAGGAGAAAGAAATGAAGGAATTTGTACAATTCCAGGAGCTGTTTTCTGACTGTGCCACTGTCACCCATACTCTGGGCAGCTGCCTTGCGCTATCGGGCAGAGAGAACTGGGTGCAACAAGACACTGCTTTGAACAGAGGCCAGGTAGCCAGAGTTATGGCACTTAAATCAAAATTGGGGTTGTGCTTTTTTCCTCTACATGATTTTCTAAAGAGGCTGGGTTTCTATGTATGTGCTTTGGGCCAGGGGTCTGGTGCTGTATTCTACGGGGCTGATGTTGAATAATATTTAGTTGAAATATACAGTGCTTCTAGTCTCAGAAAATACTTCTATCAGGAAGTCATTCATTTTAGTGTCAGGACAGGAAAAACAATTCAGCAAATATTTTCAGGAAATATGAAAACATAAAAAGCAGATGTATTTAATGGACCTCACAGTAACATTTTCAGCCCAGAGATTTTTATTTTGCACTTTCTGTGATTTGACAGAATCTTTGACAATTGGAGTATTTATTGGTAAAGAAATCCACTTTTACCTCCTTCTTCCCTCTCCCCTCCAATACATCCTTACATATATCTTTACATGCATACTTGCCATCCAAGTGTGAGGACACATATTAGGGATAAGGGAATGCTGAGCTCCAGGGCCTTCTCTGTCTGATTTGCAGTTCTGAAAGGAAACTTCACTATTGAGCTTTAGGATATTTTTGGATACTGTCTTTTCTGTTGAAATTCTTTCACTCAAGTTAAAAAGACTTGAATATGCAGAGCAAAATGTGCTTGAATATTTGGACCAAAACCTGACACTCAGCTACCCTTGCTGGAAAAGCACCCAATTCTTCTCACCTTGTCTGAGCCAATGAGTATTTACCCATTTCAGTCTCACTCCACTTTCCAATGCTTTAAATTTTCCCTTTCTTTGTCCCTCCACCACAACCAATTTATAGCCCAATGCCAAAAACTGGGCCCACACTGTCTCTGCCCACACTGTCTTGAGTGTTTCAGATCATCTTGCATCCACTCCATCCCATAGAGTAACCCCACATTTCCCATCTACCTCTCTGGAGCCTGACCTTGTGCCAAGGTTCTTCCGCAAGTGCTTCCTCAACCCATGCCCCAGGCTTTTCTTCACGTGACTTTTAACCACATCCTGGACCAAATATCAGGCACCCAAGGATGCCTTCTCTCTGGATCACTTCTCCTTGGTGGTAGTCACCTTGTTCCCCTGTGCATCTCTTCACAGAACTTACAGCACGAGGCAGAAAGAGTGGATGGGGCCTTTCATGTATTGCCTGCTCATTTTCCTTGCTCTGGGGGTGGTTCAGTATGCTTCATCCCTGCTGCAGAGAGGGCCTGAACCACAGACCTTTGGAGGTGAAAAGGAGCAGCCTTCTGACCACCTGCATCCTCCTCAGTATGGGGAATAACCCTGGAGCCCAGAGAGGAAACCGGCCCTACACTGACCTTCTCTTTTTTCTTTCTAAAAACAGGTTTTAGACAGCTCAAATGGATTTTTTTGTTTTGTTTTGCTCTGGCCATCTCACTGAAAATATCAATTATTTCCACAGCCACAGGCACTCTTCCAAACTCCCACTCTTCATGACTAGTGCTCCTGTGGAAATTTATGGATTTATTAGCACTGAAGATTCAGCCTCAACTCTTTGGTTTCTATAAACATTTTCCTCTTCTTTATGGCTACTTTCACCTCTTCAGAGCTCAGTGCTAACAGCACTGCTCCATGCACATCTGCACATGTGCTACCTGGGGTTAAAAGCTCTTGACCCAGCCATGACCCAGCCACTCCTCTTTCTGTTGGAGCTGTGCCATTCTCGGCCTTTGTGCTTGATCTTTGTGTAGTCCAAGGTGTAATCCAAGGTGCTCTTTGTGTAGTCCAAGCTGTTGCCACCGTTCCTCAAACACCTAAATTGCTTTTATTTCTTACAGCTGACAGAGGCCAAAATACTTCATGCTACTAACCATCTCTGTGTTTAGCCTAGCACATTGTAGGACTATCTTGCCATTAAGGCTGCCTTTCCAGGACGGGGCACAGCTGGAGAGTACTTGGCCCTACCTCCTGGTGCACAAAACTGGAGTGGAATGGCTGGGATTAAGCGTGGCCCACCTAGTGGTAAATTCCAATGTGTTGGCAAACCCTCCTGTCCAGTTTGCTGCCAGTAGGAAAGGCACAGCCAGCTACCAAGGGAGCAGAACACAACATGGATGTGGGACACCATCCTCAAAGGCTCAAACAACAGATGGATCTTTCAAGGCTTAAAAGACCTCTTTCCTTGGGAGATGAAGGTATGTGTTTTAACAAAGTTCCTCTAAAGTGCTATAAAGAGAAGACCAAAGGCATCAGGGAGGTCCTGGAATTCAGAGGCTCCCCAGAGCATGCAGAGCATGTACTATGTGAATTTTGTGCTTCCAGCTGGATGAATGCACAATTCTTTCCTTCCAGAGCAGGGGTGGCCTGACATCTTTAAACCTGGACTTGGTATTTTGGTCAGTTTATGCCATTTTTGATCTCTGTGTCTTCAATTTGGACTCCATATGAACCACCCAGGATTTGGGAATGGCATTCCTCAAACACAACCAAGGATCTGGAGCATAATATCCTGATGAAGAAAATTATGTGTTCCCTGATTAGCACATGCTTATTCATGGAATTATTTTTTTCTGTGGTTTAGAAGTCTAGTTGAAGTTTGACTGCAAACTCAGTAGTATGGTTGGTGGCACATCATCTGTGCTGCAGAAGTCCATAAAAGTACCATTTCTGCCACAAAAATTCACCATGAAGTAATGTAAGTTTTTCCAGCACTTTTGTTCATACTACACTTTAATGCATAATGCAGGTTTTTTTATTCATTAGATAATAGATACTTCACGTAATGAAAATTCATTCTGTGTAGCAGAAATACCAAGAAGAAGTGGATTCTTATAGCTGTTCAAGGGCTCAAAAGTGGATACTTGTATGCTTTCATGTTTGATTCTTGTTCCACATCACTTCAGAAGCATAATTTTTGTTGACAGAAAATTGGCTAGGCTTAATAAAACAAGGTATTTCTATATCAGCTTCTGAGTTCTTTCTAATGTGTTGTCATTTTAGGAGCTAATTGACTTCATAGGCAAGTTACATTGGGACCAAATTTTCAAAGGCTTATGGCTCTGTGGAAAGATAATCCATAGGAATAAAATTTAAATAATACTAGCAAAGATTAATCTGTTTTATTTCCCAGGTCTGCAGGATGCAGAGCACCAGTGAATGTTATTTTAGGGAAAGAAAACACACAGTTAAACTCCCAGCTCGTGTGATTCTCCCGGCTGTCACACATGGGTGGCACGGGGGCCATTTTGTCATGTCAGGAGAAGCAGAGACTCTCAAAGCACCTTCTAGCTGGTGCAACAGGAAGCTGGAGAGATGACCCACTAGATGTAATTCCAGATCCCTTTAGAGGTTTACCACTCCATCTCCCATTGGCAGCTGCACAGTTTCTGAACCTGCTATCTCCAGAGGGACCTGAGCTCCAAGAGCTGAAGTTGCTCAACTCAGGGGAAATAGATACACTCATTCCCTTGGATGCTACTGCCTCCCATTTTGTTTTGCAAAGAGAAACAAATCACCCAAGACTTCAGAGTCAGGTTGTCAGAAGATATTATGCAAATTACCAAATCACATGGGCTCATATTTAGAGCAGGCAAGTGAAAAGAGAGAAGTGTTTAGCTGTAACATAGTCTGAATTAACTGCCTGACTTTGAGACACAAGATTGTCAAGTGTCTTGTTCACTCAGATGACATGTAAGGTTGGAGGATACCAATCATGTATCAGAACTGAACTTTTCAGTATAAGCAATTGTATGCTCTATACATATATGTATGTGTAAAGAAATTAGGACACACAAACACGTATACTGTTCAATTGTGCCCTCTTGTAAGGTCATCCTCATTGAAATTATCATGTATTTCACAAAGTCAGGGATTGTTATCATTTAAAAAACACTCATGCAGTCCTTCCTGTCTCATGACATTCAAACCTGTGGGCCTCAAGAGCATTCCAGCAAAGCTTTGGAATGGGAATTGGCTACATGTACTGTTTTTTCTACTTTCAGCAAGAGACCCCTTAGGCCCCTTGTTTTACAGATTTGGGCAACTTATGTTTTGGATTACATTTCTTGCTAAATGTCAGAGGCAGCACTAGGATGATTATTGAAAGGGCAGTCACTGCTCCCAGGCCAGCACTTCCTCCTTCAGACAAGAAGATCACTGCAAACTCTCCAGGTCTGCAGGTAAAAAACAGAAGTATGAAGTGCATAGGCTCCAATTTGAGATCCTTCATGCTTCTTCCCTAACTTGCTCAGCAGCTCTGGAAACATGTTTGGACAGAATGGGAAGTCATTTCTGCTCAACCCCTGCTCAGCGTTGACTACCCAGGGAGGCACTTTTCTCTGTTTATCAAAAACAGAAGTCCCATCTCGCAAAAACTGCAGTGCCTGTGTGAAATGGGAATGAACAGGACTGAAGAGAAGCAGCCTGAGGTCCAGAGAGATCAGGCTGAGGCACAGGAAGAAAAGTCACAGTGGCAATTGCCACTACAGTGCAGCAGTTTGGGGTCCTGCTGAACTACTGATCACCCTGTAAGGAGAGGCAGCATCTTCTTCTTGCAGCATCACCCTGCCCTGTGAGTATGAGAAAGCTGTCTGTCCCAGGAGGTCACCTGGCAGCAGCTCAGGTTGGGCAGGGGATTCTGAGCATGGTAGCCCCTCATCCACAGGACTCTCCTCTTCCAGACAGTCACACAATTACTGAGTGTTGTGGCCACAGAGCTGGGTCCTGCTTGTGGTCCTGTGTGCTTGGTCACATCTTGAGGGTGCTGTCTTCTAATGGCTGAGACAGAAACAGGATCAAGTCCAAAAGGGAAGGAGTGGGCATGTTTCATTGAAGTTCCACAGGTTCATAGAATAGTAATACTAATAATATTACTAATAAAAGTGTACTGGAATTACTGGATTTTGCATATCAGATTTTCCCAAAGATTTCCATACATATGTTACAGTGAATTACAGCTTATTTATATGTTCTGTAAGTACTCGAGTTCACAGGCAGGCCCTGACTTCCTGTGAATGATATAAAGCTGCCCACACCCCCAGTGCAACCTCTGAAACAATTTGTCAGTGTCTTCAAATGAAAATGTGGCAAATACTCCCAAAACTCCCATCAGGGACTGTATTCTGCCTCCTGTGCTGCAGTCAAATAGCAAAGACTCCTCAAATGGGTGGAGGAAAATCTCCTTACACAAGCATTGCACATACTGGTGTTGGTCTGTCACTTCCTCACACCATCACGTCCCCACCTCCCACCCCTCATTGCTCTCTGTAACCTGGAGTTAAGAAAACAGTTCATCAGATAACTCCAGAAAAGGTCACAGCATTTGGTTTAGCATTTTACTGAAAGAATAAGCAGCCTGGTTCTCTGGAGTGCCAGGAATGATGATCTGGCGGCCTGTGCACAGGAACAGAAGTTATAAATTCCTAAATCTTAATCCCAGCACTGACAATTACTTCTCTGGCAACCTTGAGCAAATTGCTTAACCTTTTTGCTTCTGCCTCTCTCCACTGCAAAACTGTGAATTCTGCCTCACCAGTTTTTTTTGAGAGTTAATTTTTTAATGTGTGGGTTTAATTGTCCATCTGCTGGTGCTGGTTGTGTTCTCTATGTTTGTCTGTGTCTAACACAGTTGATATCTGCTTCATGTGGATGTTCAGAGCCTGATGGAGAAACCTCAGACAGCAGTTTCACCTCACAAAGAGGTCTTCCAGCAGGCTTGGGACAGGAAGAGCAATGATTAGAGGAGGCTAAAGGAGACCATTGACCTGCCAGATTGCCTTTCCTGTAGGAAAATTTCCTGGTTGTTTCAGAGTGTGGGGAGAGGGGCATGGGCATCGCTGTTGATGTTTTAGACCATAAGGATCTCTGCCTCATTGCCTGCTGCAAAAAGTGGGGTGTGGCTTGGAAGGGGAATGATGCTGTAGATGAGCAACATGGTGTGCATGCTGCAGATCTGCTGCCAAATGATAACTCAAAATATTTAACTTTTAAGAAGTGTGGAATCAGGCCCTTCACGACAGTTGTACTCTGAAAAGACGATGAGTGAGGCAGCGGTGTATGCTCGGACAGTTTCACTTCTCTCCACACTCACCTATCAATGTTACTTCATGTGGCATTAATTAGACTTTAAAAGTCTATACTTTATCTCCCCTGTCATAACAAATTAAGTGTGAAAGATTCCAACAAAAAAAAAAACACTCAAGTGATCTCAACATTAACAAGCTCACTTTTCCTGACAACCTGGATTCAGCAAAGTGCTTCAGCATCTGCCCAAAGTTCAGCATGTGTTTGGGTGTTCTGTAGCTCTGAGGTGTTCTGGGACAGTACCAAGTGAAGGGCAAACCTCCAAGGTTGGGTTGCTCAACCTTCCAAATTGATGTTAGTAGTTCTGCCCTGGGCAAGTTACTGTCTCCATTCCAGTGGCATTGTTTGCCTAAACAAATAGATGGTGGGTGCCTTTCATTTGTCACTGATCTTCAGCTTAAGGGCAAGTCACTCATTTGGAACCCAAATTTTCCAGCTCAGTGGCTACGTTTTTGCTTCCAATCTGGCTGCTTATATATGAATTTTTAGTTAGGCGGGAGATCAGCTCTGAAAACTTTGGCTCCAGGCAGCAACTGCATTTCAAATAAGCTAGCCTGAGCACACATTACAGGAATGTGCTACACTCATAGCTGGGGATGGGGAGAGCTCTCAGAGATGCTACCCAACTATTTTTGGTTCCAACTTGGGTCATTATATACTCGCTCTCACATTCTCAAACTTGAAGGACATGAGCCATGAAAGTGGAAAGCCTAAAAGACCAAAGTGTAGCCTCCATTAAAGCCAACAGTTCCCCGTATCTCACTCAAAATTCTTAACACCTTGAAGGGTCAAAACTGTATGCTATAGAAATATTATCTGGAGCTTTTAAATATTTTGGCTTCCAAACCTGGCCCAAATATGGAAGAACAAATGAGTTCAAAACAGGAAGGAAAAAAAAAGATCCCAAACCAAAGTGCTCATATTTTCACTGGATCTGGAGGGGTTTGACTTGAATTTTGTTGGATGGAGATAGTTCAGCTGTGCTTCTGTTTTTATTCCAAGTGTCTTGGTGCACTAATACAAGAAATAGCATGGCACAAAATAATCTAAATTTCTGCCTTCAGAACAAAGCCCAGGAATATGTGCTGCCATAAAGATTCCTGCTGTGCAGAGGTCTGAGGTCTGCCTATATCTTTATTGGTGAGCTCCTGCAGGAACAAAGAGCAGGCAAAGGCATGACTTGAACCAAGTTGCTTCTCACTGCTACAATGAGAAATCAGTCCCTGCGGCTGCCAATTAGAGGGCTAATTGAGAAGTGGATCCTGAACCCATGGAGAATTGCCATCTGAAGGAAATTTCCTGCTGCTGTCAATGGTGCTACAGAGCCAGGCAAAGGCTGAGCTAAGAGTTGCTGGGATAAGCATTGTGAGGGAAAGTGCTGCTTGGGAAGAAAAGTAAGATACTGCAATATTTATGCAAGGTTTAAAGAGTATTTGAGATTTGGAAGAAAGCAAGAATGCAGGCTTGCTTTCTTGATATTCGGGAGCTTGTGTCCCAAAGACCAGCAGCAGGTTATGTCTAAAATTGTTGGGTATTTGTCATTAAAAATTTCCTGAAATGTGGCATGCTGGACTTTTCCCATAGCCAAAGCATTTCAGGCTCTTTCCTCATGAGGCCTAAGATAATGTTATTTATTTATAAATTCTTCCAGAGTGTCTATTTTGTATTAACCACTGACCTTTGTCACCTTCCCTCTCTATCTACAGCCTCACCCCAAAGCCAGCTGAGCTGATTAATTGTTAAGACCTCACTCAAATTCAGGACTCCCATGTGAAATCAAAAGATTAAATCTAAGTTAAATCTGATTGCCCACTGGTGCAACCTCACAGAAATTGTTTAAGCTTAAACTAGGGATGAATTTGTCTGAGAGTCATTATTGCTTTGGTTACTTGCATTTCTTTGCCTGAAAGACATTTAATACTCATTTATTTGTGGCAAAACAGTTTTACATCACAGCAAATATCTGCCATAGAAGGAAAGACAAGCAAACTATCCCAAATTGCCAGGAAGCTATAGTCCTCAGGGAATTTTCTCCTATCTGAATTGGAACTACTATCTGAATTTAGTAACAGAGGGTTACTGAGGGATACTTTAATAGGAAGGAGTGAAACAGATCTTCCATTGTGATCAGCCATGCAACTTCTCTCTGTTCTTGGTAAAGTAGGGTTGAATCTGAACATATATCTGGATCACCACCCAACCCTGTACCATCATTTTGCCTTTCAGAAGGGTTCCTTTTTCCCCAGATGTTTTTCCAAGTTTCTTTGCCAGACTCTGCACTTTCATGCTATGACTGGCAACAGAATCACAGCAAGCCAGTATGAAGAAAGAGGATTTTCTCCTAGGATTCCTGACCTGAGCAGAAATAGGCAGTACTGGAAATAGTGCAAACCCCATCTTCCTTGAAAACTTTCCAGCCCATTTTTGCAGACTGTAGACATTTGGGCAGTACAGATGAACTCTGGATAACCACCCAAATTTTTGGGTTTACCCATTGCCTAAAATATCACAGACTGAAGGGCACTGTCCTGAACTGAGTCTCCAGGCATTTTGAAATACACCCAGCCCTGGCTGAAGTGATCATTATAATCTGGCAAGGAAAGCAATCTGGATTCCAAACTGTAGCTATTTTTAAAATAATCTTGCCAAAGCCCTGTTGGAGACTGAAAAAACCCCCATTTTAGCCTGAAAAGGATGATCAGTAATTTTTTACTCCTGATGTAGCATTTGTTTGTAAGAAGCATATAACTCTAGGTAAATTGCATATATCTTAGCAACTGTTAAGATTTGTAATCTTGCTGTAGAGTCCAAAATAATGGAAATAATGTTTTAAAAAGCCTCCAAACTCTGTTACAAATTTTAGCTACCACCTACTCATGGCCTCCCACGCACTCCAGGAAACCAGCTAGATTTCCCAGCTGCTCTGCAGCAAGCTCTTTACAAGCAAGAGTACAATTATACTCTAAACAAGGCTAGAGGTTTCCCTTACAGATGACTTTACTATCTTTTCTCACAATACAATAGGCCAAAGATGCCAAGCCATATGGTGGGCACGTGCACCAGTGTGGTCAGGTGAAACAATGGTAAGGAAGTCTGGTTGCATTTAATGCCTTTGGGGATTCCCTTCCCCAAAAAGCTTGTTATGCCTGAAAAGAGACAAAATAAACTGTTCAAGGCCAGGTTGGATGGGGCTTTGAGAAACCTGGTCTAGTGGAAGGTGTCCCGGCCCATGGGGGGTGGGGTTGAAGCTGAATAATCTTTAAGGTCCCTCCCAACCCAAATAAATCTGATTCTGTGAACAGCAACATTAGAGAGCAGCTTGCAAAGGTGGTAGTGGGCAGGCTGTTGTCATCAACACCCGTTCCTGGGAAAGCCATTTGTGTAAAGAGTGGGAGAGAGCAAGGGTGACAGGAGAGCATGAGCAATGCAAAGACGGGCTTAAACAGAAATAAGTGAGCAGGGTGTGAAATCCAGAGAAAGGACACTGTGAGCCACAGTATAGTGATTGAGAGTAGAAGATGACAGCAGTGTCACCTGTTTTCAAGGGTGTGAAAGGAGGGACTCAGGGGCAGGGGTGGCTTGCTAGCAAATCTTTCACTGTTTTTACCTTCTATTTGCATAAGACAACGATGGATTATCTACATTTAATAGAAATTTATGACCCAATGAGTGATATTTAAAAGACTCAATGATGCATTTAATAACCAAACATTCTTCCTGATTAGTGCTCATTTGATCTCTTGAGGATAGTGCTCCCTCTGACTGAGATTTTTAAAAAATGCTTTTGTCTCCCTATAGTTCATGCCAGAGTCCAGGGAAGCTACAGACATCTGGGGAATTAATTTTCCCAAGAACGTATGAATGATATACCTTATACTTCTTTCACTGTTCTCTGTCTCTCATAGCATCCTTTTAGAGGGATGCAAAAGTTGGAAAGAAGAAATCCTGCTGATTCTTCATTAAAGTTGTTTTTTTCCTTTCTTTGTCAGTTTTATGAAGACTCTTCGAGCATTAATGCAAATTCTTAGCCATTTGCAAAGGTGAACAAAATTGATCTCAAGTAATCTGCATGAGTTTAGAAATTTAAATAAAACTAAAAAGGAATGAGCTTGTGCCACTTGGCAGAGGCTGTGTTTCTCCTCTTCTCTGACTCACATTTTCAAAAATATGTTAGCTTGGATTCTCAGCTCTCTATCTGAGAGGCAGAGAAGAAACAGAGATGTAGAGAATGGGAAAAGAAACACTATTTTTGACACTGAAAATTCAATTCTAGAGAGACTACACCTTGTCTACTACTTCTAGTCCTGAAGATAATCAGGAATGTGCAGTATCCTAGGAGAATAGGATTGCTGTGTGTCTCTGGTCACATCTCTTCTTGTTATTCCTTATGTTTTTTGGAATTCCCATTAAGGAGAGGCAATCAGCCTTCCCCTTAATCTTGCAAAGGTTTCTCTTTTCCACTCTAAACCCCTCAAACCCATTTAAATTGGTTTCAGGGAAAGGGGCAGGAGTGTACCCAAGTCATCTATCCCATGGCTGGCCTGAACTTACGGGCAAACACAAAACGTCTGCTGCAGTCCAGGCAGTGCAGCATTTTTAACCTTCTGCTGTAGGAAGTCTGAAAGCAGGATTTGTATCCAGAGGCCACCAGCTGATGAATGGTGGCTGTTTCCTTCTGGTTTACTCTGTGACTACCTTCCAAAGCTAATCACCATTTGACAGACATGGGCAAACAAATCTTTGCCCATCTCAACAGCCTTGTGTTCTCCTTTAGCGTAGGTCACTGTGACTCAGCAGGTGAGGGAAAACACTGAAGTGCTTCTTTAGGTTTTCCTACAAATCACCCCATCACAGAGAGGGATTTGACCACCCACAGCAGAGTAGGAGCTGGTCCCCTCTGCAGAAGTCCCTTGTCTGCATGCTGGCTTCGATCCCTTTAGCTGAATTCCTCAAAGAAGAGTTTTATAGGCAAGTGCATCAATATCGACCAGATCAACCTTGATTTAATAACCATTCCTCAACAGCAAGGAGAAAATGCAACCTCCCTGAATCCCCCTTGCCTTCTCCTCCATCTCCAGTGAGAACCTGCTGGCTGCAGCAGTGTGGGAGCTTTCACCCATTTTATTTAGCAGAGACCAACCTCCAACACCTGCCTTTGCTTTATTTCCTCATAAGAGTCACAAAACTTTTGATGACCTTCCCTTTTGCTCCTGAAGAAAGGTTAACAGCCCTTGGGGCTTTTTGTTTTTCCTTCCCCTTCGAAAGTCAGCTTAGTTTTAATGATAAAAATAAACAAGACCATTGAAATGTCCCCATGGATCCAAGCCTGGTTTAACTCAGCAGAAGGGCACTTCCCCTCCTTTCTTTTGTCCATTAGGCCTGCCACTGAAACCTGTACTTGAATTTCAATGCTTTTTTTATGTGGGCATGGTTTATCTCCAAGTTTATCCTGCTAAGTTTGCTTCTCAAGTTCATTCCTTATTGCATCACAATAAAAGCATTATACAACTCACGGCTCCCTACAAAAAAAGTTTCTCAGAGCAGTTAACATGAGAAGTCATTAATGAATGTTGCAGAAAATACTTGTATTTTCTGTGTATATGCAGTTTATATACTGTGTTATTCTAATGACCTGTAAATAAAAAGCTGTATATTTCTCCACAGCTCAATTTAGAGCTATACATAGTAATGCCCATTCACAGAACCACCCCTGTCTAGTGTGTGACAGATTGACACATACACAAATTCATCCTTATTTGAAATACCAAAATAAAAGTGCCTTCTGTACTTTCTGCAAAATATTCTACCTTGAAATGGGTCCAGTTAGTTTCACTGTAGATGCAGATGAATTTTCTGCCATTTGTATTGCTGCTTAAATGTATTATTCATTCAGAATGATTGATTTGGTGTTCTGTCCACGTTGCTAAAATGCTACTGTCTGTTTGTCTGTCTGCTAATCTGTTTTGGCATCTTACAGAGACAGACCTATAGAAAACAATTTTTGTTTCTGCTGAAGTAGTGACAAAAAAAAAAGAAATCATAAAAAAGTAACTGTTTGATCTTCAAATTCATATGCATAAAAAAATCTATACCACTGAGATGACTGAATAGCCAAAAGGACAGGTTTTATATTCTGCCAGTGGTGTGCTAGAAGCACGGTGCATTTGTTTCTGCCTGATTAGACGGATGCTGGGGCTGGGGAGCCAGGAGGAGACATGGCAGCAGAGGAAGGAGATGCTCTCTGTAAGATCATGACCTCCATTCCAGTGTCATTTCACACCTCAGGCACTGATCTTGTTACATCTCATAAGCTAAGCAAGGTCAGCCCTGGTCAGGCTAAGCGCTTGAATAGGAAACTTCTAAGGAAAAACTCAGGCACTGTGGAAAGCAGGGCTGGTGGCTGGGTAGGTGACATTATTCTCTTGGAGTTGGTACAAAAGACGTGCTCTTTTAAGAAGCCTCTGTGCATCTGCTGTGGCTCTGCTCTGGCAGCTAAAGGCACTGCCTCTCATGTGAGCCAGACCCAGAGGCTGCAGCAGCTGAAGTTATTAACAGTATTTCTTCCCTTTCCCCCCCGGAGCAGAGGTGCTAACCCCACTGGCTGCCCAAGCTCCACACTGGGTGATTACAAGTGTCCCCAGAGCTCCCCGCTGCAGTTCCCGTACCAGAGGTCACACTTCATCTACTGCTTTGGCAAGCTGGCCCAGGCAGCATTGCTGGCAGGCTCTATCCCCAAGCAACCTGCAGCTCGGGAGAAGGGAAAATGAACATATGTGCTGGGAAAGAAAACTGCTGCTTTGGAAGGGTGCTTACTCATGAAAGAGAAGTAATGAAAAGCCAAGGAATGCTCACATGAAAATCAGCCCGGTGCCACCAGCTCTCCTGATCTCTTCCCTTGTGCTCCCAGTTGCAGTCTGTCTTCTCTTCTGAGGAGTCTTGACTTATCTGGGACACAAGCCCCTGTGATCCCCACTGTCTGCTGCAAGAAAGAGTGTTACACCCCTCGTGTCCTGGCAGAAAGCTCCTTCTGCTGTTCTGGGGTGAATGCATCCTATTGCTGTAGTTTTTGACAGCAACATCAGGATTCTGGAAAGAGAGGAGGACAACTGTGTGGTGCTTTGCTCATTGAATGAGATGCAGGACACACTGCTAAGGAAACCAGATGAGAAAAAAACTCTCCCCAAACCCACAACTCCAATGCCAACTACACTTGGAAGTGTGCAGCTATATGGTACCATGTTTAGAGAAATGACTAATTTGGGTATTTAATGAAAATGTAAAACCCTCTTAGCCTTATTACAGTGGTCTACTAATTTACTCTATTTTGATGCTACATCTTGTCCGGTTCGGCTGTCTGTCTCTGCCCGGACACGGGTAGGGTGGCTCTTGGGTGGCACGCGTTTCAAAGGACGAGTCTGGACTCTTCAGTTTTTCAATCTTCAGATTGTTTATTATTTCTTATTTACAAAATTTTCTGTCTGCCCAACAGAGGTCTGACCTGCAAGGCAGCCAAAGGCACTCTAACCACCCACGGGGCGGTCGTGTCTTTTTATACTAAAATCTACGTACATGATATTTACCTTTATTTCCTAATACCTTTCACCCATATTAGCAAGTGCACCTTCACCATGAACCAATCCTCAAGTGTCAACATCACCACAGAAAATGGATGACAAAAAGAAGAAAGAAGAAGGATGAGACATGCCCTGATCCCTCCATCTTGTCTCCATAACCCCCCTGTACCAAAAACCTTAAAACCTAGATTGCACCCTGTAAATGTGTCTTTTTTGCACCCTTCGCTCCCAAGTGATTCTCACGTCCTCAAACTGCTGTCACTTCTGTAGATGGATCAAAATCAAGCCACCAAACACTCCTGGCAACATTCCAGGATTTCTGAGACCCACAAGGGTTCTCTCGGTAACTCTGGACATCCAGAGTGATGTGCTGAGTTCCCACAGCATCTCATGCCTGAAAGTGCTCTGCTTAACATTTCAATTGTGAATTTTCTGAAGTGGAAGATGTTTCCTAACCCTACTTTCCATCTCTCGGTTACAAAACAAGTGGTGAGATTAACACTCCATCAAAGTCCTAAAAATTAAGAAATTCAGGCTAGCAAAACTAGAACCAGCCAAAATATTTTGCCTGGTCTTCAGATTAAAGGCTTGTTACCTCGGTTCAGTGTAAAGAAGTGCTTTAGAAGACAAGGGCTCATTGCTGTCTCTCCCCTGTTGGTGTTGGTGGGCACTCCTCTGCTTGTTTGCCCTTCAAATGTGCTCATGTCTGAGCAGTCAGACACAGCCGTGGGTGCCTCCAGCTGCAGGCACAGCACAGATGGCAACGTTGCTATTGGTCCTAAATTCTGAAACCCTGGACTTCATGAGCATTTCAGACCTAGTGCAGGCTCCCTGGCTAGTGTCTGGAGTGATTATTCACAGCTCCATTGCTGGCAGAACAAACAAACAGTCAAAAACAGCCCAAGATTCCACTTGAGGGTCTTTAGAAATACTCTTTGTATTTGACGTCTGTTTTCCAGGCTGTCTATAACATGCCCTGCCCCAAAATGGCATTGGGTGAGCAATAGTCATTTTCTGTGATAGATACTCTCTCAAATCCCCTACATTTGTGTTTGTTGCTGTTGTGATTCTTCACCTGCTGCCCTTTATCTAGCAAAGAGAGGTGAGTTCAAAGACTGCTCTAGAGGTCTGTTATGGTTTTAATGATGAGGTGAAGTTGGAAGGTCTGGTGTATTATGAACTTAATAGGGCATTCTTCTCATTTACGCTGACATCCTTTACATGGAGTTGTGAAAAGGACAAGGCATGGACAACTGATCACAAGCAATTGATTTATTAAGAAATAAATGTCCCTTAGCTGTAACTGAAGGTCCAATAAGGGAAACAAATATTTAATAAGCCCATATAATCCCACTGGAGTCACAATGGCCTTATGTCCCCATTGTCTTCTCCCACTTGCTTTACTTTGCTACATGAAGCCATCACATAAAAAATGATAATGACAATAAGTAACAGGGCTGTGTGAATAAGTGAGATTTTTATTTTTCCTGGCTATGCTGAGAAATCATGAGAGAAATTAATTTGCAGCTGTCCTGCAATGAAATCTTTCCAACATTTTTTGGCAATCAATTTAAGTTAACTGTAGCATTTTCTTCAGCCTCAGATTAATTTTTTTCTCTGACTTAAGCATCTACAAGATTTTTTAATTACAAAATAAATTGAAAGAAGTTATCAGAAGTGGCAGAAGTTAGTGGAACAGAAGTGGCACTAATTTTTTCTCAATACCAGAATGAAAGCTTTAGATTGTTTTTACTGAATTTTGGTTTGCAGCAGCACAAATCCACTGAAATTTTCAAACGATTTTATTTTCACCAAATCACTTGTTTTCTCTGAGGAAAAGGTATTGCTATGAAGGGATTTGCCGCTCAGTATTTGTATTCCCAGTGTTAATGATGTAGCTGTTTATCCCAGGCACTCCATGCTCCTGTAGAAAATCCAGAGTGATATGCATGAGACTGATATATACACACAGCAAGGAATTTTATTATCAAAAATTTTGGAGAGGTATGGCTCTTCCTTTTGGGGTTTTGGAGTAAATCTGTAGAGATGAAACTGATGCCTGAAGGACCAAAACTACCCAATTTTTCTTTTGATGAACTTTTTGTGGTTTTGAGATTAAAGTACCTCACAACTTCCATCACAGATATTTTCTGCAACAATTCCAAAAAGCTACACATTTTGAGAGAGGGGTATAAATCCATCTGTGCCTGCTTTCACAGAGACCAGGACAGACTATTTTAAGACTGTGCTAGAAGACAGACAATGCATTGGGGTTGGTCAGGAAACAGAGTCAAACCTAGAGCTCCAGTTCGCATTGCCAGACAAAAATAAGTAGCTGAGTAGCTACAAGTTTTAGAGGAAACAGTGTAATACATTCATTTTGTTCCAGGAAGTGATGTCCAGCTATTGTAAATGGGAAATGGTTAAACCCAAAGGAGAGTGCAACAGGGAGGAGTCTGTAAGGGTTTGTACAATTCCCCCAGTGCCTTCTGGATGAACCTGGCAGCTCACCTCCCCTCTGCTTCCACCCTCCCCTATTTATTCCCACAACACCCTTTTGTGTGTGGACCTGAGACACTGAGAAGAAAAACAACCTTGTAACTTTGTGAAAGTCACGCTGAAAACCAGGAATACAGCTGTCCCTTAGGCTTTCTCATTGTAGGCTGGCATGCAACCAGGAGACCTGTTCTTTTCAGCAAGATTTTGGGTCTGCCACACTGAATAAATAATATTATTTTGGACTGCCTGCTTATTTGTCCTTTTACAAACCAGTAGGGAAAAAAAAAAAAGCATGGCAGTTTGCCTTTTTCTTTCCAGAGGTGCTTCCTGCAATAAGAGCCACCAGGTCTTTGTCTTCCCTTACATATTCCTACTTGTAATAGGTGGGCTGCCCCATTATTTTGGTAACGTAAATGTCAAGTTAAGGAAAGTCAGACAGACAGACAAGTAAATTGAATGGTTAGTGCCTGAACAGCTGTTTGATAACATTAATGCATTATGACTGCAATAGAGTAACCTTTGAAGAGGGTCATCAGGAGCTCAGCCACATAGGAAAAAACACAGCTGGACCTGGTATACTGTACTAATTAAGCTGGAAATATCTGAAACAGCAGCTACCAAATGAGAAGAGGGAGGCAGTGGGAGAACAGGGCTGCTTCTGCAGTGAAGATTCCAGCAGCTCTTCTGGAGTAAGAGCTGAGCCAATCCAGGGCTAAGCAGAGACCCATGCAAGGAGAACGGCCATGACAAAATTATTAACTTGCATCCCAAAATAGGCAGATTTGCAAAAAGTGTGTCCGTCTCCTCATGGTCACCAGACTCCAAGAGAAAGAGATGTTTCTGAGCCTGAGGAAGAAGCAGAGCCCTGTGACAAAGTGATGCAGAGCCATGAAGAGAGTGTTTTCTTTCCCTATGGACATTTTTTTAGATGCATTTCTGGGCAAGGAAACCTGGCAGCCAGGCAGGCACTGAAATTGGCCGTAACTTTGTTCACAGTGGGACACGTGCTCGCGCTGACCAGCAGCCGCTGGATCCACCTCTTGGTGTGCCTGAAACAGAGCTTTTCATGTTCAAAGAGGACAGAAGGTTTGAAGGTTTGGAAGCTGGCGCAGGGTATGAAGGTGCCTGCCTCTGATCTTCATATGCCTCAGTTCTTCCAGGAAAACCCAAGCCAATTGCTGTTTTAAAAGGATATTTAATTTTAAAACCTCCCCCATACCCGTTATTAAGCCGGCATGATTTTCAACACAGAAAAGGTTTGTGCCACGTGAAGAGAAAGTAAGGAAACACAAGGAGGACCCTTGCATGCACTAAAAATAGGATGGGGGGGGCACCACCAAGGAAGTCACTTCACAGGAGACAGGAATTGAGTGTCTTCCACTCTGTGAGGCTTTGCCGAGCCCAACTAATTAATGTTTGTAAAGCACTTTGAAGATGAAAAGCACCAATTTATCTCTAAGTTTAATTACTTGGATCAAGTTACTCTAGACTTTCGCTAGCTACCTTCAAACACCACTGAACTCTTTGCTCTAAATCGTAAGCAATCTCAAGGCAGAGTTTCAGAAGTCAGAACCACAGCAGTATCTTGCAATGATGGCACTTGTGGATGGAGGGTGGGCTCAATATATACACCTTGACCTTGACTTTACTGGACCTGGGGTTCTCAGACACACTTAAAGAAGGGTTCCTGTTGAGTTCCTAATGAATTTCAGCCACTTTTAAATTTACAGTGAATAATTAGGGCTTTTTAAGGCTGGCAATTAGAAGGAAACCAATTTTGGATGGACTGACATTTACACTGCACAATCACGTTTCTAATACATGTGATTAGCACCAGTGATAGAACAGGAACTCTTGATAATAGTGTGCGTGCTAGCTGGTAACAGATATTAAACACATGAATACCAACGCAGATGTAGATGTACCAACTGGAGGAAATGCAAGGAAAATAATCACTTCAACAGCATATTCCATTCTTAAGAGATGTCTTTAAACAGACAGGAATAAAATCTTTGAGTAGATCATCAGGTGAGATAAATGAACATGATGCCTTAGACTGCATACTTAATTTTGAAAGGACCAATACTGTTCACACTCATATGGCTGATATTCTCTCTTTCCTTTTCCAGATGAAGTAGTTAAAAGATTCCTCATCACATTACTACACCTGTCTTTGCAAGTGAGGCATTTTTCTTCTTCAAATAGCATCCCCAGGGGACATTTAATTCTGAATGATTTTCTCATTAAAAATATGGCTCTACTCATGAGAAACAGAATGTCCTAGTAAAATAGGGCATGTCAGGGCCAGAGATTTATGGGTTCAACACCACTATTGAAATCTTGATTACTGAATAGAAGTATCTACAGAATTAATGATAATTTTGGGATCTCCACTCATCTCAGTAGGATGCTGCTCATCATTTTCTGATGATTAGATAGGAAAGCGTTCCTCATCACTTGTAAACTCTAATCACACGCACAACATTAAGGATGAAAAAACATCATCAGGCATAGATAACTCAGGGGTTTGCCCAAATTGAACTTGGAAATAGTGCAGGAAACACTGTTTGCTGCATCCCCTCTCTACCTCCTGATTTAGCTGTAGAGTAGAAAGCTGAAACATGGAGGTTTTAGCAAAATCTGCCATTTTCTCAGGAATATCCTGGGAGACTGCAAGATTTCCAAGCTAGCATTTAGCTCAGCAAGGTTTGCACGCATACAGTACAGAAGCTCTGGAAATTTGGGGACCCTTCTCCTCTCATTTGCAAGAGACAGCACCCAGGAGGGTTTTCCATGAAAGGTGCTTTTAGGGTAAAAGCTGATTGCACCAACAGCAGTCACTCACCTGGGAGCAGCTGCTCACTGGCAATTGACAGCCAGATCTGACCTTCTGCTTTTGGGAGGAGATTCAAAGGCTCTGACAGGGAAGCCTCCCTGAAACAAAGAAGGAAATTTGTGCACAAGAGCCAATATTTGTTCTTTTCCTTCTTTAAGGGAGACCCTCTTCTGCAACACTGTGGAGAGAGTTCCAGTTAGGGAACTGAGACTGGATCACTTTTTTAATGCATACAGACTGTGACTGGGGTCTGCTCCAGCAGCCATGCACTTCTGCCATGGGCAGTGGATCCATACATGTGAATTTTTTTACCTCCTTTTTATCTGCAGTGCAGGTTTCCATTACACATTCTGCACTTGTTTCATACACACACAATTCCTGTAGAAATCAATGGAAGTCCTATGTGCAGAAAAGCCACAGAAAGTGCAGCAGAGATTTGCACCATGGATTAAGAGATTTTCAGCCCTGATCAAAGAAGAATTTTGTCCGAGGTTTGTAAAGCACTTTTGAATCCTTCTTGATGAAAGGCTCTATAAAAATGTAAAGCTGCTGTTGTTGTTAATGTTCCCTTGGCACACAACAGGAGGAAAGATGCTGAAATTAAAGTCACATATATTAATATTGATTAAGAAATAAGCAAATTCTTCAAGAATTTGATCTGCCTTTCATTATGTGCACTTGATCTTCCATTTTCAAACAGGGCATAGTTATGTCCTGGAAAATCACAGCCTTGAACTCCACCAAACCAGAACTACAGATTATATATTATTATATATAATTTTGGAAATCTGTCTGGAATACACCATAAAGCAGGAATAAAAGAAAAACTGTAAGGACATTTGTATTTGTCAGTGTCTCCCCAGACAGAGCCCCGAGGATATGATATTCTTAGAATAAAGCTTTCATTTCACAGTGCATCAGTGGGAAAATTAACAAGCTCTCCTCGTGCTGTTCCATAATTCATTTTCTTTGTTTTAGATATTGAGCTGAGCTGGTACAGTAACTTTAATAGGGGAGATTTTAAGCACAGATTTGGATTCTGGCTGGTTTGGGTTGTTTAGTTTTGTTTTGCTTTTCTCCTCTGTTATCCTGCAACTTCCTGGTATCTAAATAAGAAGTTGCCTCAATTTATTTTAGCACTTGCCTTTTAAATGGAAAGTGCCAAATGCTGCTATAATAATTTAAAATACATCAGAGCAGGCTCCCTTCAGTTAGTCTAAGGGATGTAAGCTGCATCTCCTGCAGCACCAGAAGCAGTGTTCAATCCTCAGAGAGATTCTCCTTTTCTCCACCAGTGGCAATAGGGGCCCAAGATACCCCAGAGCTCAGAGAGAAGTTCCTTGGGATGAAATCAACCACCACTTTTGCTCCACCTGAATCTTAATTAACAACAGACAATTACCTTGAAAGACAGCAATTTTTGTTGCTGTTTTCTGGAAATGTATAGTTACATTTTTGCAGAAAATCACATACACTTCTGAAGCAAAGGTGATATTCCTGACTCTGATTTCTGCCAAGAAACTCCTTCTGTCCTTAGAATCCTGTGACTCCAGAAACCAAAAGGGGAGGCCATAGCAAAGCTAACTTTTCTCACTGAGAAAACAGCTTGAACAGCAAAAACATCCAAAAATTTGAGAAAAATCTTATTCCTTCCTCCAGCTCAACTCATTCACATGTTGAGTAAAAATAAAGTCCAGCAGAAAACTCCAGTTTGAATGTTTAAATATGTGTTAATAATAACAGGAAGGGTGGAGAAGGTGCTGTGGTCCCTAAAGCTCCAACACTGCTTCAGTAACATCACTCCTTGCAAGCCCCTCTGCCTACACAGGAGCAGAGATCAGCATGTGGCTTCCCTCAAACATCCCCAGCCAAGTGCTTACCCACTTGCCAATGGAAGATCTTCTTGTCATTTTAGGAAAAGATTGCCTACATCTTTGTCCCACAAAAAAAAAAAAAAAAAAAAAATTAAATTCTGGGGGCAAGTGTGATATGCCTGGTACACAGTAGCCTGCTGGGGACTCATGCAGCTTTGGCTTGGTTCTGACCTTGTTCCTTGGCTATGCCTGTACAGCCTTTCAGAAAATTCAATCCTCTAAAGGAACTGTTCTGTCCTGCTCAGCCACGAACAGCAACTGAGTTAGAAGAACATAGTCTGAGGTGCTACCTGTCATAAAATAGAATCCAAAACAGAATTATCATTTCATACTTTCAAATGGTCTGGTAGCTGAAGGGAGGCATTGACCTCAATGCCTTACCACCCTTGTGCAAAATTTTGTTAGTCCTTAGTGAAAACTAACATTAGTAGCCAAATGCATAGAAAATATCCTTGTTACTAACAAAAGGTTGAATTGCAGTTGAGAGAGCTGGCAAAATTAAAGGCATTCTCAGGGCATGTGTAGTAGGAAAGCCATCCCTGTTCCCCACAGATAACCCCAAAGACTTCCTTGCTGCATCCCCTTGTCCATCTGCTTGCTGCTGGTAGCACATCCCAGTGTCAGGCTGCTGGGTTTATAAGATGGCAATCTGAAACTGGATGAAGCCCATGTCACTGTGAAGTGAGAAAATTCATTCAGCTGGTAGTTTTCAATAAGAAGTGATGCTATCTGGTCCAGAGAGATCTCTTTGCCTATGCCCATCTATACAGTGGCATTATTGCAACACAAATAATAGTGGAGGCAGTGTGTGGTGAAAATGTATCTTCCCTAGAATAAACTTCCTCCTTATCACAGCTAGTAATACAACCGTATTATTCTGGCTTTTGGAAGTGATAAGCCTGCTCTTGCAAAAGAGCAACTGCCCTCAGTTCCCAATGGCTTCTGGCATCAGCTGGCATTGTTCAGTGCTCTGTAAGAGTGAAGCTCTGTGGGAGCTCTCCCAGGGGAGGATGAGGGTGCTCTGATGATAGTCACCCCCTGGGTATGTGACTGCAATGCTGCTCATTCAGAGGGCCATGACCACAGCTGTGACCCCAGTCCATGGTGGGGTTTGCTGTGTGCTGGATCTGGTTCTTCCCCATCCTGCCTACAATCAATAAGGAGCTCTGCCTCAGTCTGCAGTGCACATTTCTTACTCTACAGCCATGAATATGACAGACAATACCCTCTAATGTCTGACACCTGTGCTTATATAGCTGCGCATACTTCGAGTGTTTACATAAATGTTGAAGAACCCCATTAAATTACTAAAAACAAACAGGTTCCAAAAGTTAGAGAAAGATGAATAAAAAATACTGTACTGAAATTTTCAAGTTCAATGAATCTGCTTTGTGCAACAATCACAACTAGCCAATCACAACCCCAGTATTCCCTCTGATGCGTATAAAATGTATTTTTAATTTCACCAGGCTGCTGCGCACTCTTATTTGAAAGGATATTCGAAAGACTCTCTGGGAATTACTAGATTCCCTAGTTTTACTACTTCTGTCATGTCACCTCTTAATTTTCTCTTGTGTAAAATACAGTCTGAACCTCCTGAATCCTTCCTTATAATGACCTTTCCTTGTCTCTGAACATTATCATCACCTTCTAGACATCTCTCTGACAGTCCGATTCTTTTACAGTACAGGAATGAGTGTTGCCAGACATAAACAATAGTACTGAAGCCAGCATGTCCTTACATTTACAAATAACATTATAGTGTTTCTGATTACAAAATATTTACTGCAACCTCTACTACAAAGCCATGTCTCTGCCTGTCCTGGCAAGGCTTCATGCCCTACCAGCAGCCTTATTTAAACAGGGGCTATTGGGACTGCCAGTTATTTTTGAGCAGAAGAGATGACAGCACCACAAAGCATCCATGACCTGACTGCTGGAATATCTCCTGTTAGTGAACGGATCTTGTTCGGTGCTGGCTTCTCACTCAGAGCTTCGTGCTCCCCTCACCAGATGGATGTTGGCAGATGGCAACACTGTTTTGCTGTTTAATTATTTAAAATGCTGCATACAAATTTACCTTTGGCATTCAACAATAGAACAGGGTATTTGTTGCCTATATCCCATCTTTGATAGGCTGTTTCATATTTCCCTCTTTATAAGACTGTGGAGGTAATTCTAGTTTGGGTACTTACACACATACCCTGATCTGCAGTGGGGCTCCCATGCAGGCGGTTTCACACTTGCTGTTGTGGACTGGGGCTACCTGAGAGACCTGAGTACCTGGCTGTAAACCAAAAGGACAGTACATCATCTTCACTTAGCCACAGAATCCTGCAGGTTGGAGAAGACCTCTGAGGTCATTGATGACCTTTGACCAAACACCATTTTGTGAACCAGACCATGGTACTGAGTGACATGTCCAGTCTTTCCTTAAACACCTCCAGGGACTCCACCACCTCCCTAAATAGCCCATTCCCAAGTCTAGTCACCATTTCTCTAAAGAAAATTTTCCAGATGTCCAGCCTGAATCTCTCCTAGCACTTGAGGCTTCATTCTCCTGTCTCTGGTTGCCAGGGAGAAGATGCCAACTCCCACCTGGCTACACCCTCCTTGCAGGGAGTCGTAGAGAGTGATAAGGTCACCCCTGAGCATCCTTTCTCTAGGTTAAACACCCCCAGCTCCCTCAGATGCTCCTCATGAAACTCTCCAGACCCTTCACCATCTTTGTTACCCTCCCCTGGACTTGCTCCAGCACCTCAGTGTCTTTCCTGAAGGGGGGGCCCAGAACTGGGTGAAGTACTAGAGGCATGGTCTCACCAGTGCTGAGTAGAGAGGGAAAATGTGTTTGTGTGTTCATCTGAAAGGTCCCTTTGTCTTCAATCACCAAGGGACAGAAATCTGTCTTTTCAAGAAAAGCAGGAAACAATTTTTAGTAGTAGAGGTTATTAAAAATGGTTGATATTTGAAGCTGTTGGAAGAGTTGGAAATGATGCCAACTTGTCACCGACCTTGGACTGGGGATTGTCCACCCTGTTTCTCAGGACCATCTTCAGTAGAACTGGAGGCATGAGTCTGGACTGCAATCTCTAACAGGAGGGAAGGAGCTTGTCATCAACACTGGAAGTGACGTGCTATGATTTTCTCTGAATCAAGTTACTATTTTTACAAATTTTTGAGCTTCTGTCATCTCCCACTTCATCATCTCCCACTGATGACTCTTCCCTAGTCATCAGCCACTAGCATTGAGTTTTTGCTACTTAAAAAATTCCTATAAGCTTCTTGTTTTCTTGGCTTGAGGGTTCTGTGAGACTGCAGAATGCCAACAGAGTCCATAAAACTTCAGGTCCCAAACCCTTCTCCCACTTACAACAGCCCACAGGGTCACAACCCCTTCTGAACCACACCTTGAATTCATGTAGCCCCTAAACTGCCAACTGCATGATCCAGAGCAAGTGTGTCCCAGTGGTTTTTATGTGCTGCTGGCTGTGTGATGGAACTCCCAGGATTCAGGTCTTGCCACACTGGTCTGTGTAGAGGCAGCTCTGTATGGAAGGGCTCAAATCCTTGGGGTGGAGGACCTGTTGTGCTCAGGGTGTTTTGGTTCAGGGAAGGAAGAATGATTGGGGAAATGGGAGGGGAGGAGCATTTCAAAGCACCACATCCCACTAATTGGCCAATGGTCCAGTGGGGAATGAGATGGGAGGAGATTATTATGTGCTACTGTGAGTCATTAGTGTTGAGGAAAGAACCCCTTGGAACAGCTTTTATGGCAAAACTCCACAGGTTAAGCAGCAGAGCTCCAGTTATCCTGCAGATTATTTTAAAAGGAAAAGCAGCAGCAACAAACACATTAATACAACTTAGTGAGATAATAGCTACCCCAAGCTGCACTTATTGGAAACAATTGGCAGAGCCTGGAATATAAGGAATCACTTCCTGCAGCAATTTCCTTTTATTAAAAAAGCATTTAGAGCATTTACAGGCTTTTCATTTCTCAAGGATCTATTTTTAACTCTGTGTTCTCCTTAAAGACACAGCACAGTCCAGCTGAAGCATGGCTAGGCCAGATGGAATTTGCTCAGAGCACAGATGTTTGCCATCCCAGCATCACTGCAGAGGCTTTCACCCAGAAGGTGCTACTGAAATCTTCTCAAAGCAGGAAAATTCAGGCAAACCACCGTGTTTTCCAATCTAGGCACAGAATTACAGAATGAGTAAAGATGGAAGGGACCATAGTGGATCATCTGGTCCAAACTCTCTGCTCACATCAGGGTCAGCCTAGAGCAATTCAGGTGGAGCTCCTGTGGTACAATTTCTGCCCATATCTGCACAGCAAGGTCAATTCAAACACGTAGATATGAAAGTGCAGTCCTTCAAAAAGGCAGTGACTTAAATGTTGCATCCTCATTTCCAACACAATTGGAAATAGTTAAATCTTCAAGATCCATCCAATTTCAAAGCATCACTGAAATAAAAATCACAACCACCTCAACTGAAGGCCTGGTATTCGTTCCCTATTGGGGCTATCAACAGCAATTGTGAGTTTGCTTATTTTTATTTGTTTATTTAATAGTACCTTGGTCCAACACAGGGATTTAAAAAATGTTTGTTTCTGAAGTACTTGAAATGAATTTTCATTTCTGTTTTCTTTTCTCATGTGAGAAAAATAAGAGAAAAAAGTGATTTGGGTCAAAATTTGGGTCAACTAAAAATAAAACATTTTCATTGTAGAAACAGCAGGCTACATATATTTTGATTTAAGTAGCCTTCCAGCCTAAGCATGAGTTTGAAACAAACATAAATTGAACATCCCCTTTAATACGGAGATAAGATATTTGTTCTGGTGTTCCCCCTTTTGTTTTGAAGAGGGACAAACTGAAACACTCTTGATATGTGACACAGTTGCACAAATGTTTTTGCCCAAGCTTTGATTTTTTGTTATCAAGAGAAACATTTGCCCACATCTAGCTTCAAGACTTTAAAGAACAGAGCTCCCTTCTCTCTCTTTGCTGCATGGATCATCTCCTGTGGGTTTTCTCTCTAAAAAAGCAAGCCTTTGGTTATCAACAGCAGGATGGGATGAGGTGTGCATCATTCCTCTGCAAAGAGACTCCTTTCTGCACCACCACCTGTCCCCAGAAGCATCCCCATGCAGGCTGGGCAGAGAAAGGGCTGCCAGAACAAGGAGGTGGTGCTCAGAGGGGACAGAGGAGTGTCCTGTGGAGCTCCTGTGTAACCCAGAGTTCCATGGCCCTGCCACGGCAGCACTGCACCCTCTGCCTCGTCTGTGGTGGGGCTAAGGGGGCTCCATCAACGCTGCACTGGTGAGGAATGAGAGCCATCAGCCAGCAGGACCTGCCCCTGCCACAGCTGGGACTCTTCTTCACCTGCATCCGTGTCCTGCTCCATGGAGGTCCCAAACCTTCTCTCGTGGTCTCTCCCAGGAGGGAACAGAGGCCAAAGTGCAGCTTAGGCAGGAGAAGCCCAGCAACACACACTGAGTCATTTCCCAGCTATGCTATCAGCCATCATAGGAGCCAGCCCTGCTGTGAGGATGGACAGAGGAATCAGAGACCACAAGGCACACAAACACAGCACCTGGATAGGGCTGGAACAGCATTGCCAGGTCACTCTTTTAGGGTGTGTGCTACTCCAAAGAAAAGCTTTTTTTCTTCTGGTCAGAGATGACCTTTCCTTTGTGTAAAGTTTTGTTTTAACTTTAAAATTGTTGATTTGGTGTATTGAAAATAGTTGATCTGATATCTATTAGGACAGACAATTTTTAGCTACCCTACTTCAGCTCAAACTGCCTCTCCTACTTCTCAGATCAGTGTAATTTGGAGAGAGATATTTTCCAAATGGTGAAGAAGCAAATGAGAAGTCTAGTAACATGTTCATTTTATTGGCAACAGCACAACACTGTTCCCATCTTTGCAGTCAGAACTGGTCAGCTTTCCAGTGCGTGTGCCCAATTATAACTTGCAAGAAGCCATGTATCTCATGAAGAATTCAGTTAATTTTCACTATTTTTCGGAAGTCCTGTTAATGAACAATGCACTTTTTACAGGTCTTTCATCAAGGAGTTAATAACCAGATGAAGGTTCTCTTTTCATCAGTTTCTAAGTGATGCTCCATTCGATTGAAGAAGATCAAAAATGATGATCAGAAAATAAAAAGGAAGTTTTAAAGGCAGTCTTTGTACAACACTTTAACTGTCTCATTCCTGTTATTTCAGAAGTATTTCACTGGCTTTCTTTCAGGCTTAAAAAAGTATATAAAATTCTTGTGAAGTGCCAGTACTTGCCTTCTTCTTACTTTAATTTTAGAAACACTTGTGTTAATGGCGGGCAGCATACCTCTGCCAGATAGTAGCCCAGGCCTAAGGGAAAGCAACACCAAGGATAGCAAAACTGTTAGGATTCTGCCATTGCCTCCCACACTGCCTGTGGTCCTAATCTTACATCATACCCCATGCCAGCCTGCAGGGTCCTGTCCCACAGTGACCTTGACCCATCTCACTGGCACTCCATCAGCTGCTGTGTCACTGGGGACTGGGTGCAGGCACCTTCTGGGGCTCTGCACACCAGGGGAGGAGGGGAGAGAGGACAGCCCTCATGCAGAAGTTCCTTTATCTTTAGTGTAGAAGAAGAATATTGTCCTTCTGCATTTAGTTTCACCTGAAAATTTCCTCTTTTCTTCAATGGTCTCTTGAAAGCCCTCTGTGTAAATTTTCCATCCCTGGCTCATTTTGCCTTTTTCCATTTGCTAAGCCCTTATTGATTGCTTTTAATTAGAAATAGACAAATTTCCTGTGAAGATGTGAGATGCTGCTTCCCTGAACCCAGCTCAAATGTGCACCTGCTTTGCTGAGCTCTTCACAGCACAGCTTCACCCTTTTGTCCCCTCTGCCACTGTTCCCTCTCCATCAGGGGAGCCAGGCACCTCATGCATGCACTCCTCTCTCCTATCCTTCCATCTAACCAGGGTTCACTCCCTTTCTGCATCCCACCCTCACTGCAGCATCCATAGCAAAACCCAGTGCAATCCTCCTGCTGCCACCAAAAGAAGCTCCCTCTCTGAAATTTCCTGCAGTAGTTAAATGTTGGCCCCCTGTCCCCTGGCAGGCATTTGCTTCATAGTGGGTCATTAATCTGTGGCAGCTAATAATGAGTGTTTGATGCAAGCTGGCATAACTAATTGAGACACTGGATGCTGTCATCCAAACAACCAAATTATAATTTCTGTCCAGCCAGAGATGTAGCCCTGCTTCTCCCTTGCAGAGAGGGAAAATGAGGCAGAACAGGACCAAAGACATGTTGCCATCTTGAGCTATTCCATCCTGTGGTTTGAATTGTTCCCCTGAAGTGAGTGCTGACATTTAAGGGAGGTTTGAATCCAGGAGTAATTTGGGTTTCCAGAACTCAGTATCTTATAACTTGTAATCATCCTACATAGTGAAGCCTGCAGAGAATCAGAAAATGATGAATTTAATTTTAGACCAAGTTTATTGAAGCACTGGGCTTTAAGAGAAGCACTGTACTTTTGGGCAAACTCAGAACACTCAAGAAAGGGACATTTTATTGCAGGTGCTTTGCACACTACCTTTGTCAGGATCAAATAAGATGAAAAAGGGGACAGCTAAACAGGGATTGACATTACTACAGATTTTACAAGATGCTTGATCCCACTGTTCTAAGGAGCAGTTATCTTAAGATCTGATTCTTAAAATCAGTTATCTTTTCAGCAGGATGTATAAATAGATCAGCAGAAGAACCAGCTAATGACTCACTGTTGCAAATTAAATGGAATTTGTTACGAATATGATTCATTGAAACTTTCCTAACAAATCAATTTGTTTCAATCACACTGTAATTCAATAACAATATTTAGCATTTGTGTGGTGCTTTCAACAGCTCATGAACTTTCCAAGCATTAATTGTGTTTCACAATGATATTGTGAGCTGCTGAGTTGGGCTGTCTCTCCTTTATAGGTGAGAACACTGACACCCAAAGATCTTAAGTAAATGTTTTAGCCTCTTGAAAGTGTTGAAATTGAAATTACTGTTTTACCTTTTTTGGTATCTATCCTCAGACATGGCGCACAGTGGCTTGGAGTCCTGAGCATCCATGATGGTTTTGTTCTGTCATGGTAGAGCTGGCATTTAAAAATCACCCCCTTCTGTTGCAGAGCTTGACATCCCCTCTTTGGAAGCTTTGCTCACCACCGTGGTGCTTATCCAATATGATTCTTCTTTCTGCCTTCCCCCATTTAAAGGCTGAGCTCTGGAAACCTGGTATCACTGTCTGCACTCAGGGACAGTCTCCCTTGCTGCACCCCATGGACACATCCTGCTCTGGCCCTAACCCGCCCCCTTTGTCCCCTCTTCAATGACAAGTTCACATATTCCTTTGGCAGCTCACATCTGTCCAACTGCTGTGAATTTCAGCTTGAGCTGCTCATCAAATGAATCCTACAGAAAAATGAAGCCTTGCATGCCACAGACGAGCAGGCCAGAATAAGGGCTTAGCTTTCAGGTAGTCTGTGCCTACAAAATGGACATGGATGTCATATAGGGACTTTTAAAAGCACAGAAGCAGAAAAGCTACCTGATGGTTACTCATTTCTACTTCAGAAATCTGAAAATATCACAAGTGCTTCTCTAGGACCTATGAAATTTTGCTTTAAGCAAGATGACATAAGGTGAGCTACTTCTGGATGTGAAGGCAGAATTAAGACAAGCTTTGTCCCATCTCCCACGTTCACCTATGAGATGATGTATGAGAGGTGGATACTGGAGTGCTGGTTGTGGACCCCTGTATCTGACAGCACCAGATGAAGAGGAGCACATGAAGCTGCTTATACACACTGCTGTAGGAATCTGTCATCTGGGTTTCCATCTACTACTGTGCAGCACTGTAAGCCTAGAAGACCTGCAGTGCTCCAACTACCTTATCACAAATGAGCCCAATCTCATCTCTTTGAAATCAGGATGTGGTCTTTCACAGAGCACACTATTAAATTACAGAACTCACAATGCTGTAGAGGCCAAAAGCAAAATAATCTCCAAGATCTGTTAAAAAAAATCATGGAAGAAATGTTCACCAAGGGCAACAATGATGTGGATCGGTTCTATAGCTCAGGGACTCACTGAATCATAGACTTACAGAAGCTGGATCTTGCTGGTGGGAAAAGGTCTTTTGTGTATGCCCATTTACTTATTACATTCTTCAGGTGCTTCCTAGAGGCTGCTGTCACAGACAGAAAGCTGAGGCAGACACACCTCAGGTCTGGCCTTGGACAGCTGTTCTTGTGTTATGGTTTCCATAAGGATTTGGGTGGAATCCTGGCTAAAATGGGGCTATGACTCTAAGAAACTGGTCATGGTGTCTGTGGAGTAGAGAAAGAAAAGCTGTCAGTGTGCAAATAATAATTTATGAATCATCATTCGCTGTGTCACATGAGAGGAAGGAAATCCAGGGGTTTGCTGCCCGGTTTGATTTTTTTTTTTTTAATAAATCCCTAGTCCCACCCCCCCTAGTTTTCTGCCAATGCATATGGTCATCTTCAGTCAATAAATAATAAATAAATAATTTGTGTTTCCATACACAAATACCTGGAAGTACCAAAGGACTAAAACCCACATAGAAATTTTGATTACTGTGTTTACCCCCTTACCCAGTATCTACCATTTTGAATTGCAGATGCATTGCTGGCTGCCCTTGGTTTCTTGTCTTCTTGCTTGCATCCTCTGTGCTAAACACAGGATCACTAAGAGCAGAAAAACATGTTTGGCTCCCTGCTTATGGTAAAACACTGAACTGATATCTGGTGCTTCCCACTGAGACCTTTTCGCTATAAACTTCACAGTCAAATAAGTCACCTTGATGCCAATATTTGTCCCTGTTCCCTGATGCAATGCATAAATCATATTGCTGTTCCTTATCAGCTTGTAGCTCTTGCTTAATGGGCAGCTCTGCTGCTTCAGCGGGGAATTAGCTAGAACAACATTACAGTGATAAAGTAAGGAGAGCAAGCATCCATCAGCAGGTCAATTAGTAATGTTAAAAAGGAAGCTCTGAAATAAACAGTACAACATTGGTTCTTGTGCACATGTTCAAAACTGTTGGTCGGTGAGTATGAAATGAGGGAAAGAACAAATAATCAGGGCTATGTTCTTTTTTAGATACATGCCAAAAACCTCCCTTTAATAACAGTATCTCTCATGGCCTTAGCAGCTTTTATCTCTAAACTCTTTAGATGATATCTGCAGTCACTTTCAGTGAAGCTGGATTTGAAGCCTACTCAGTTCTTATCAACCATGGACAAAGCTCGGCGTGCCAACACCAAATAGGCAGAGCTTTGAGTTCAAACCCCCACCCCTAAGTCACTCCTCACACACTCACCAAAGAGAAGTCAGACTCCATTTGCACTCCTTGAAGCAGCAAGAAGCTTCCCAGGCAGTGGGACTTAGCAGGGCCACGGCAGGGCAGCCAGGGACAGCTCTTTGCAGAGCTCCTGAGAGCCCATCAGGCCCTGGTGTGCTGCAAATTGGCTGGAGTTCAAAGCCTGTGAAACAATGGCAGCTTTACACAAATCCAGCTAGAGAGCTCTAAATATGCCTAAAATGGTGTTTTATAGTCACTGACGAGGATTTGTCTAATATGGAACCTTCAACATTTTGTCAGAAGGATTCAGAGTGGCAATTTTATTTGGGTACAGGTGACAGCATGCTCTGTCAGTCAGCATCATGGTGCTGGAAGGCAAGGGAATGGCCAGCCAAGAGCAGCAACATCCCCTGGAAATGTCCTGCAAAAAGCCATGGACATCACTGACATCAGTGAGGAGCTCAGCTTCTGTGTCAGCAGCTATGGGGAGGAGCAGATCGGTGATATAGTTTTGGTTGCAATAACCTTCTGGGGGAAAAGAGGTGACTTACATAAATTTAAAACAAAGAAAATTAGCTGTCACATTGTCACCACAGAGGTACAGATAAGCAGGGGACTCCCTAAACTTTCTCCAGCACCAAAATAATTGGAATTGCCCCTTTGTTGAACAGTTATTTTCCACAACACTGTTCATTAATGTTTTAATTCAGAACTCTCTACACTCCCAGACACTTTAAGTATATAAATGACCTGAAATTTAATTGCTAATTTAGTGGACTATAAGAATAAAATCAGGAGTTATTACTCATTGCATCATTAACACAGCATCAAGACTGACACAGCAATGCCATGTACATTCCCAAAATATCAAATGCACTTACATTTAAATGGCTGGAAACCAGGAAAGAGTGAGTTATGGCAAAATCAATGCATACTCTGGAAATAAGCTAGATGCACAACTACTGTAAATTAGCATGGCTGCAGTGACCATAACAGAGTTACTCCAGTGTATGCCAGCTAAGGACCTGGTGTCTGTTTTTCTATTTCTAGGCATCTATATAAGATGAAAAATACCTGAAACACTATAGTCTCTAAATGTCTAGCAATTTTAAAATCAAATGAATCAAATTGTTGGCTATGTCATAGTGGCAATTACACTGAGTGGTTTGGGATGAGATCTTTGTCAACAAAAGTGAAAATGAGCAAACAAAACCATTGAGTGCTCCTATAAAGAGCTTCAGAAAAAAGAATACAGCATCTTTGTTGAAACATCAACCTTTGAAATACTTAAGAATTGTCAATATTGCTTCTAAAGATGCCAGATGTGCCAGAGATGGAGTCAAGCATCATAAGTCTACTAGAAAAAAATCAAACTGGAAACTAACCTGAGAAAATGTGGACAGCATCTCTGCAAATACGATGTGCAATATATATCACTGCTTGCTGCAGAAAAAAAAATTAAAAAGGCATTTATTACTAAGAGGTTCAAGTAAAAATATATTCAACCAGACATTCTGGACACACAGGCAACACTTTTAGTCATGTCTACCCAGTGAATTACTTGAGCAGGACTGTGAAGATCCAGATTATCCTCATGGACCTCCCCATGGCAGCAGGGCTATCGTGGCCACCAACCTTGCAGATACAGCAGCACACTATCAGCACCAACCACCAGTCCTTGAGGAGATGCAAACTAGTCCTCTCAGAAGCTGAGGGAGTTAATAAAAAATCTGCTAATTCCTGAATGTTCAAAAATGCCTTAGCATTATCTGATATTTTAATTCATTTTCTTAATAAAATTGCAGGTGGTTTGCTGCAGCACAGAGCTTGAGGAATGTTCCCTAACAAAGCCAGGAGGAAATGATAGGGAAACCATACTTTCTTCCTTGTTTTGAATACATGCATTCATTTTATTGCAAACTTCCTGCTATGGTTTCAGAGCTGCCCTTTGAGTGGCAGTTTTTGCTCCTATCAGCATTTTCCTCTCCCTGTTTTCCTTTTGTCTCTGCTGAGATCAGCACTTTAAAGTCAAGGGCCAGGTTTGGGCAGAGGCTGTGAGGATGGACAAGAGGCTGGGGAGAGCCCTGGAAACCCTGAGGAGCTGGGTTCATGGGTTCATGGGCCTTTGCAAGGGCTCTTTTCACTCCTAGCTTGCTCTGGGACAAGCTAGGCAACTCCTAGTTATCAAAGATAGGATCAAGAAATTGTCCTTTCTCATTCTACAGCCTCTCTTATTTTCTTTTTTCCCCCTTTCATTTAAATCGCTGTTTTCTGCAGTTTCCTTTGGTATGTCTTTAATCTTAATTTTAAATGCCAGCTTTTTTTTTTCTTCTTTTTTCCCTGTAACTCCTCACTTTATAGCCTTCCCAAGTCAGTAGCAGCCTAAATTTAATGAATTCCTGAAGGTCAGATGAGCGTTTGGAGACCCATAGTTTGTGATGCAAAGCGAGGACTGGGGAATAGCTTCCATGCTACCCCTGCCACTGCAGTTGGCAGCAATCAGCAAACATCTAATCAATGGGAACAGTAGCACATTCATGGGCAAAAGATATTATCTTGGCATATAAATAATGAAAGCCTCTAAAGTACTCCCAGATGTTGGAAACAAGATTCCTTCTGGGCATGTGAAGAATTTGCTTAGAGGAAAACAGAGCAGCCACACAGAAGTAGAGGGCTGTTTCAGTCTGATGAAGTTCTGTTTATGCGAAAGCACTGCTAAAAAAAAAAAGAAAATAAAAGAAATACCTATATGGCTTGAATCAGCCAAAGCTGACCTCTCATCTGCCAGATACCTGTAAAGCAGACAATTGGTTTTATCTGGGGTAGATCTGCTAGACTGTCTTTCAAACAAAAGACGCCCTGCTTTCTTACTATTGCCAAATATTCAGTTTACAATCAGGTTTTCAATATGTCCTGGAATCCAGGCTTCCCTCAGAAAAATAAGCTTTTTGATCTTTTATAATGACAACTTATTCCATGAGATAAGGCTACAACAAAAGGAGAAAGAACAATTAAAACTAATTATTTCTCATGAGAAAAGCTTTAATTCACAGCTGAAGCAAGTAAAAATTTTAAACTCTAATAACTTATGTTCTGACTTTTTAAAGAAAGTCAAAATTCACAGAACATTTGCAGAGTTGTGGCACGTTATCCTAGCCTTTTGGCTACCAAGGTATAGTTATTTACACAGCTCTCTTTCTTCCTTGCTAGGGACACTAGCCTTGCTGATCCAGTACAGCTGCTCACTGGAGTATATCACTCATGGCAGAATGGACCAACAGCCTCTGAATGGTCTGACCACAAGTGATCCTTGGAAACACAATCCCTGTGTTGCCAGCCAAGTAGTTTTAACAGAACTCATTTAATCTGCAAATGTAGAAATTGTTATCAGTGCATACTCAGCTTAAGGTATCAGCAAGAAAAAAATGAACTATTGTTTAACCTTGTTGTACAACATAAAAATAAAAACCAGCCAGGGATGTCTCTCCAGGCCTAATGGACAGAGCCTGCCTCAAAGACCTTACCAAGTCAATGATCATTTTACCAAGACCTGCTCAATATCACATGCCAGGATGGGCACAATCCTCAAGCAATGTGATTTAGCTTTAAGAGCCTCTTCATGTTTATCTCTCAACAAAACCACCATAATCTTCAGAAATATAGTGGCAGGGGTTTGCTAAAGCACAACCTTTGTTTCTATAAACTAAAATGTTGCTATACAGCACAGAATATCTAAAGTTGTTGATTTTTGTCAGTGTCTTTCCATGCTGGAGGACAATGGAACAATGAGAGCTGCCTCTTTTTCTCCCAAAACCATAGAGGAAGGGTTCATCTGGCAGATGAAATACAGAACTGCAACAGAAAACAAGCTCACCGAGCAATGAGTGTGGCAGGGGGCAGGACTCACACTGGCAAAGTGCAGTGCCTAACATGATGGGGACCTGATGGATGCCAGGTCTCTGGGCACTGTTACCACAATGAACATGATCCTAATGCCACATTTGAGAGAACTGACTGGAGTCTTTGCAATTTTTAGAGGTCACTGTGGTTCTTGCACTTCCAGTAGTTGGGGCGTTGCAAGGCACATCCTCACACAGAGACTGTGATCAGACCCTGCAGGGATGTATGTACATCCTTTATCTCTTCTGGAAACTTCAGTGGCTCCAGCAAGGCAAACCCTGAATTTTGAAAGATTTTTCTGGATTGGGGTTTCATTTGGAATGGCAACTCCATTTTGTCACCTCCTGGTGTCAATCTCTCATACATTTATTAGTAACTACCAAATCTTTGCTTTCTCTCAAGCAGCAGACACATAAAGTAACAGAAAAAATACAATTCTGTCAAATATAAATAAATCCCAAAAATTCAGGCCATTGTGAACAGATGGTTCTGTTCACAGGGCTAATTTCTATGGTAACCTCTGGTAGTGCCTTCCTGTAGGGCTCTGGGCAAGTTACTTAAACCTCTTTGTCCTTGTTTTTTTGACTTCCATAGTCACAATACTTGTCTCATAAAAGAGGCATGTGCTCTAAACAGTATTTAGAAAGTGCCAGGAGGCTCTCTGAAGGAACATAATTGTGAATTAATGAGTGTATTGTCAGCACCTCCTTCAAAATTCTCTGGATCTAAGTCAAGCTTTATATACTCCATCACAGGAGCCTCAATGAATGCTTGCCCCATGGAAGAAATGACTGTCATCGGTACACAGCCAATTATTTGACATGCAGAAGAATAAATACTAGGTAATGGTGTAATGCTTGGGAATGTGTCACAAGCATATTTCCTTTGCTGGAATAATCTGTAGGTGGCAAGAGGGACTCAAAAATAGTTCAAAGGCACTCAGGAACAAGACTTGGAGTTGTGGTTTGTATTTTTCCCAGCCTGAACTCTCATGACCCGGAGTGCAGAGGACAACTTCTGACAGCAACATGTGGAGTGCCCTGCCCTGAGGTCACTCACAGCAGACATGAGGGGATTAGATACTGCTTCTGTTTGTGCTTCAGCCTCCACTGGCACACCTGGGGCTCCTCTCTGCCTTTGGGGTGCACAGCCAAGCCTCACCCTTGCCATATATGAGTCTGGGTTTGGGGCTTGCCTTAACCATCCTTGTTGCAGTGGAGAAGAAGTGGGGGAATTTGTGCTTCCTTTCCAAGGGACTTCAATCCTGACAACAGGACTCCCTGGCCAGCCTGGCAAGCTGATGAAATATTCCCCAATTCTGTGTCTAATGCTGAAACAACAGTACTTCACTACCACACAGAAAAACAACAATAACAACAGCAAAAAACAAATTAAAAAAACTCAGCAGATTGATTTAGCTGTATCAGCCAGTAATTTATTCATTAGAGAAACTGCTATAAGCCATACTGCAAATGAACTTTTGGCTTAGGTAGGAGAATTTAATTGTTCAGCTGTACTAGAAGTCCTTTCCCCACACCTGTGAATACACAGACATTTTGTGCAGCTGGGGACATGTTATGGATCTGAACTGAAAGGACACCAGAGCTGTGGTTCTGAACATAGTTTTGACATAAAAATTGGTCATTTTGAAGGAATTTTCTCTGAAGAGACTGTTCTATCTCTGCCCCCCACCCAGCACATTGTGCTTCTAAGGAGAAGATACGGGTGAAGCCATTTCAGAAAAAAAAGCCCTGACTTTTGTGTACTTCCATTTCTTTTATATTGCTGGATAATTTGATGTGACACATGGAAAAAAAATATAGTGTTTTATCAGCTCTGTGTTCAAGCAGGTGGTGCTGTATTTTGTATAAAGGACAGTGCTTAATTTAAGATTTCTACCATAGCAGCAATTCTAAATGACAGCATTTGTATTAAAAGAGCTGCTCTTCCCAGCAGCAGTGTAATAAAAATACTGAAACAGTAGTGATATTATTATAGATCTGCTCCAGTAACAAAAGTTCTACTGTAAGAAAATCTCTGGTTTAGAAAAATTCTTGCCGCCTTTTGTCAGTGATAAATGTCCCCTTGGTTTCCATACCGGCGCAGTTTAATCCTCATGATTTGAAAAGCTCACAGGAAAGCAGCTGTGTACAGTAAAAGCTCAACACATTGTAAAAGCTTCAGTGGGAGCAAAGGTGACAAAATGGGTCCAGGAGCAGCATTCAGGGTGACAGTGCGGGAAAACCAGCTGGGACCCAGGATGTGCTCTCCAAGGGCCCTTTGTGTGTGAGCACACCTTGTGTGTGTGTGTGTGTGTCCAGCAGCAGGAGGGACATCCTCCCACTTCTCCCCGACCCCCCAGGCAGAGGATGCAGTGCCCTCTGCAGGGCAGGTCCCTTTTGCCTGGGGGAAGAGTTTAATTCACTGCTTGCATGAATCAGAGGGGCACAAACACTCTATTAGCCTGCCCCTGAAGCCAAAAGCTTTCCCATCACTCGTGATTCAGCAGTAAGGACTGGTGTGGCTTCATCCCTTCTCCCCCCATCCACTCCACCCTGCCAGTGGCAGGGTCAAGGACGGGGCTGATATTGACCTCTCTCCAGTAAGATGGCTTGAGAGGTCCTCTGCCCACAGGCTGCATGGAAATGCATTTCAGAAAACCATCCAAGATGGGAAATGACTGACCTCTGTCCCATTCCATCGATGGCAACAGAGTCAGTGCAATCAGAAGCCACAGCAAAGTCATTCGTGCTCTGCCATGTGATGCAATAGGACTTAGAGTGGTCCAACCAAAGCGACTCTGTGAGTCCAAGCACGTTTCTGGTGGGCTGGACGAGGGGCTGGGAGAGGCATTTTGTGCCAAAGTTCATTCATCCTTTCTCCTTGTAGTGCATCTAAGTGATTTTTTAATTACACTAATGTTTTTCTCTCATGACATTGCCTCACAGGTCACCTTGCCCTCCAATTACTGCTCATGTAAGGAAGTGCTTCTTGACACTGCCCTCAATTTTTTTCACTTTATTTCCACTTGTACTTAGCTGTGATGGAATGAAAGTACAATCTACAGCTGAAATTAATTTAGAATTCTTTTAAGAAAACCCATTTCTCTCTATTTTTAAATTTTTTTTCATTTGGTTCCGTAGATTACCCTCACAAGCTTTATGTCTCAGTTTTCAAATTACCATTCCCAATTATTTCCTGAATCTGTCTGGTGCCACAGTATTTTCCCTATAATATGGTGACCAGAAATTGATGAGTAAATTGTTTCATCTTCCTCTGACGATATTTTGAGCACCAGTCTGTACAGGAAACAGTCTTTCTTTTGAATTAAATGCTGCTGGTGGCCTACCTGAGATCTTCTGTGGCTGAGAGCTAAGTTTAGACACACACTGCAGGGTGGAGAGGAGAACATTTAAACAAAGGTTGCATGACCAGACTCAGAAGTGGGTGCAGGACACCACAGGTCACTCAGCTCTTCTCATCTGTCACCTTGCTCAGTGTTCACCTGGTGCCTGAGAGGGACTTCATGGGGGTAAGAACCAAAATGAATTATTCAGAATTTATCCCTATGGATATTTCATACCTGGCCTATCCCAGAAATTTTATGTTCTGTATTCCCTGATCACCCTAGAGTCCACGTGGGAAGGCAGCTCTGAAGGATATGAGGGCCAGGGCAGGCTGCAGAAGTGGTTGCCATACATGGATATGATTTTGACCCTTCCCTTCCACACCTCAGGGACAAGAGGATAGGGAGGAAGGAGCAGGAACTCTCCATCTCATCTCAGGCCACCTAGGGTTCTTCTCTGAAGGGCACTCTGATGGTCAATTCATTAAATGGCATCCCAAGGAGCTCTCTTATCCTCTTGCTGACTCCTGAGCTGCAGAGCAGGTTAGACTTGCTTCGGCATGGAGGAAAATTGGCCAGCACTAATTAAAAGTGAGTGTCAGCTCACACAGAAGCTCCACATTATTAGTTTAAATGAAAATACTTTCCATGGACAGCCTTGCATGCCATAGCACAAACTACTGCATGCAATTAGCTTGCAGAAAAACCCGTGACATGCCAAAGGAAATATCAGGCAGGAAAACAGCAGCGTCCATGCCCTTCCTCCATAGGAAGAGGTGTGTCCCATGAACCAGGCTGCCTTTCTGCTGACACAGGAATTGCATGCACAAGCTGGGAAGGCTCTGAGCCCAGGTCAGCCTAGATATACCCAATGGATGTATGCAATCCTGGTTCACCACTCGGAATCTCTCTTCTTGCTGAAAACCAGAAATCACAGCCTTCTTGTTATAAATGGCCCAGCTCCTTCCCAGGTGAATAGCCAAGTTCACTTGTAGTCAATCAGGTGTCTTCGAGGTCAGGTTAGCTATGTCCATGTCATTTCTGATGCATGTTTGTCTGAGCTGCTTGTAAGCATCTTCCACACTACAGACTGCACCCTGTGCCCAGACAATATGCTCCCACACCTAGAGCAGCCCTGCTATAACAAACTGCTTTCTAATACCTAGATTAAACTGTCCTTGCTGCAATTTAAAACCATTTCTTCTTATTCTACCTGCCATGGCAGTGGAGCACAGTGGTTTTTTTTCCCAGCTTTTCAGCACAAGTCATGTTTTCAAGACCATTGATTATTAAGACTGTCCTCTTTCTCCATTTTTTCACATCTTTCTTGAAGTGCCATGCTTAAACCTGGACATAGTATTTCTTTACTACTGAGGAGAAATGAACTTTGCATTTATTATATCTAATCTAATTGATTGACCATGCTGTGATTTGGGGAAATGTCTTATTTGTGATTTTTTTTTTTTAAACCTTGGGCTGGATAGCACTGCTACCACTGCTAGAAAGAGTACAAGAGTCTGTGAAGAAGAGGCAAGACCTGGGAAGAACAAAACCATATCCCATCCACCTATTACCATGCATCTTCTGCAAAGATCAGCTTCCACCCCCAACTTACTGAGCACAAAGGTTGCTCCTTTGTGCAGGGACAACCAGTCATGCCAAGGCAATAGGAAGCAAGCCACAGTGTGAGAGAATTTATCTAAAGCAAATAGCTGCTGTGAGGCCTAAATAAGTAGTATTTGACCCACACTGCTGCCTGTGCTGTACAAGGGATGTACTGTGTAGCTATTGTGGCTGTAGCCTCCCCACATGATAGGTAAGGGCACAGAAATGGTAGCAAAGGGGAGTGCATGAATCCATGGATCTCCCATTCAGCCAAGGCCTGCGTCCAAGATTATCTCTAGGTGGAGAGAGCCCTCAGAGAGAAGGCAAATGTCAATTCCAGTTCTGTGCTAGGCTCTTATATGCATGTTCTCATCCCAACACACTGTATCCTTCCTAAACATCTTGATATCAGAAGATATTTCTCCTCCAGTTCACAGACTATTGACTGCCAGTTTATGTGTGTCTGAACAGGGATGTATCTGATTCAGCTTGTCTCCAGAAAACTTCTCTACTTTGATATCAAACTATTGCCCAGTCTCATGGTACATGCAACAACACGAGTGTTAACCTCCTTAGGTGGAACAGCTGACACATACCAAATACCTAGCCATTCTTATATCAAGAAGCAGACACCCAGTATTTTCTCTTAAATGCATACAAATACAAATAAATCCATGATACTTTAAAAAACAAAACAAAACCACAACAACAACAACAAAAACCCCAATCAAAACAGCCCTTTCATCCCCAAAAACACCAAAAAAAACCAACCAAAAAACCAAAACACCAAAAGCCAACAAGACAAAACAGTGAAGACAATAGTTTTCAGGTCTTTATGTCCTTTTTCTCTGTTTTACATGCCAGTACAATCTGGGGACATAGTCTACAGCAATTAGTAAGGGCATTGGAACAGCTGTTTTATAGCAGTGGATGGTTTATGAGTACTTGTGCAGAGCACTGCAGATAAAATGAATATGGCACTTGACTCACAGATTATCCCCATACCTGGTTAGAGCAAGGTGACCCATGCAGGTTACCATGATCAATATAGAAGCCTTATGGCAAAGTTATGTATGTACAGCAGCTCCCACATAAAACAAATTCTTCCCAAGTTGCCCATGTAATTCAGCTGCCTTTAATTCTAAATTGCCGCTTTTGTGAACAAAATGGAACAGCATTTCTGTGGGTAGTGGATGTTTTTCTGCTTTTCATCACAAATAAAACAACAGGCCACCATTTTTGCTGAGTGAGCTGTTTCCTTGCATAGCCAAGTCTCCGTGTTTTCATTGGCAGGGCTACATTGCAGATTTTAGGAGCCACAAGGAGCAAACCATGCTTTGGACTCTGTAACATAAGCGTTAAATAGTTCTGTGCTGAAACACACTCTGGGTGCAATTAGATGCCTTTGCCATGCCCCAAAAAAGTAAACACAGATCTTGGCTGTTCACCTAAGCCCATGAGCAAGCCTGCACAGATTGGGGTTATTCATGTGGGGCAGCCCTGGAGCACAAGCCAAGCCAGGAACAATTCAGGGTCTCGCACAAATTTGGCAGGGCAGAAGATGGGTCAGCCCTGCTCCACACCCTCTCAACAACAGGATCAGCAGTGGCTTGTGGCCTCATTTCCCAGCCTGAGGAAGGACTGGTGCAAACCCTCATCCTGGTGCAGAACACAGCTCCTGGAGTTGCACTGAGAACACAGGAAGTTTGCAGTGATGTGTAGCAGTGGCACCTGCAAAATCAAATGTATTATGTATCACACTGTGGATGTCCTTGCTATCACTTCAGTCAACCTTCTGTGTTTACTTGCAGGCACCTCACATGGTTTGATGAATTTGTTTCTTAGCCTGTTTCACAGGCAGCTCAGATGGGAATTATAAAAATTTCCTGAAATGTGCTTGTTCAGAGACAATATTTCATGAGCTTTAAATTACTGCCACTGAGATCAGAATTGCTCAAATGTAATCTCAAAATGCAAATTCATGTTTTGAGGATCCTCAGGTTCTTGTGTTCCTGAAACAGGCCTGTTTTCCAGACGTCTGAACTTCCTCCTACCCAAAAGTAGCCCTGCTGCTGGTTGGCAATCCAAAGTTTTCAGGTATCTTAAACTATTTTAGCTGCAATATTGATTTTTCTGGGAAGGCATCTACAAGGATTTTCCCTCAACTCCCCTCCCCCATTCAGGCACTGCCTTCTCTTTTTTGTATGCTTCGTTTTAGAATGAAGCATTCAACAAATGTTTTAGGTGTGTTGTCATAGTTATTCTTATCTCCTTCCTCAGCAGAGGGAAATCACATATAAACATTTCCAGCCTCACTCCCCTTTGCTTAGATTAATGAAGTGACCAGTACGTCACTGCTCTCAGTGATAAGCTTTGCTGCAGTTCAGGGCAGAGTAAAACACTCCTTCCATGACAGCATTATCAGAGCAAGAGCCTGGTGGTGTATTACACAGTTTCTTTGTCTGACTGTAATACTGTTTCGACATGAGTCAGTTTCTGGCACTGAGTCACCTACAAGCAGCGGAGACTCCTACCAAAAAAACCCCACATATATTTTGCTTAACACTGAAGCTATGCCATGGCTCTTGGGATTTTGTCCCCAGCCTTGCATGGTCTGGGGTGGTTTCAGATTTTTTGGAAAGAGACAGTTATCCCAATTTCTTTTCTTTGGAGCCTGTGACATTTCACCAGTCCAAACAGTCCAAATAGGCTGCCACATTCTGTGGCTTCTGTGGAGGTGGAAAAGGTCTTCTGCCAGAGAGCCTGCCTGCTGTGCTGCTGCAGCTTGTGTGCAAACAATACTGCCCGTGGTAGAGAAGCTGGACTTCCCCCTCCATCCCATGGACACCATGTCTCTTGCTTCCCTACCATCATTAGAGAGGTCTGCTCCACTCTCCTCTTCCACTTCTCTCTTTCCTTTAATTTTGTGCCACAAATTCAGACTTTGGACTGTGAGACAAACTGTGCATTGAGAAGTGTTAGTTATCATTGTCCACAGAAGAATGTTCTGCCAGGGAAAGTTAAGACTGAAACAGAAACAGGAACAGAAATCTCTCACCCAGGATTATCATATAGGACCCTTCTTCTGTTATTGGTGTTCAGCTCTTCAGCCTGTTATCCATCATCACCAGCCTAGAGCAACCTTCAACTTATGTTCAGAACTTCGTTGGATGTTTCCCCTTTCATGCCATACCCATATTTACATCTTTATCTCTTTGCACATTCCATGGCAATCACCTCATTGAGCCAGCAGCAGTTTGACCTCTGGGAATACCTAGCAGTTGCTGGGCAGCCATAAGGGAAGTGGGACATGTGAATCTCATCGAAGCTGCTGGCTGTACTCCTGCTCAGACTGTAGAGTAATTCATTATCCTTTTCCTCATGTTTCTAAAAAAGACATTTGAATAGTGTCAGGTATTCCTCATGACTGTCCAATTTCCTGAGAATAGGTGCCCAGGTGTGTTTCCACAGCACCCAATTCCTCAAGTGGGGAGATCTCCACATACATTCAGTATCCCCGCCTCATGCTCACAACACCTCTTTGAACAATTAACCTTTCCCCCACCCTCACCTGAGACCCCCAGTGCAAACCATGGGTGCTGAGCCCAGGCCTGGTCGGCATTATCCCACAGAACAGGGACAAAGCCATGGCTTCCACCATGTCCAAGTGTGAGCCACAGCCTGCAGAAGCCCAGGGATTGGCATCAACATGGTGAAGATGGTGTGCAAAGGTTATCTCACATCTTATGGGCACTGCCATCTGGCACGAATGCACATGTAGGAGATTAAACATGTAAAACCCAGCAGCAGCAGCAGCAAGAACAACCATTTCCATAATAGTTCTCTTTTTTTTTTTTTTTTAAGGAAAATACATTGGCCGTCTAATTTGGATTCATAAAGGAAACCTATTAATGAAAGGCTTCAAAGAACTGTCTCAGAACTTTTAATCAGTAGTTGTGTTTTAGCATGGAAAGAAAAAGCAGAGGGGGCTGGGTGGTGGGCTGTTTTGTTGTTGTTGGTTTTGTAGTTTTTTGTTTAAAGCATCAGACTATTTGAAAGGAGGCTGGGTGAGGGAGCCCAGCGGGGAGCCTCTTCTCGCCCACCTGGAGAAGAGGCCCCCTGAATGCTTGTTTTCATTAGCATGGGCCTCTCTGGCTCTTCAAAACCCTTTCCACCCGTTGCCAAGGCAACCCGGAGCCGTATTGCGGCACATGGGTGTTGTGCATCAACTGGTGTGTTGCACTTAACTGAAATAAATAACCAAATAAACATGGAAAATGGCCAGGGGCCAAATAAGGGCACTGTCTTTTATCATGGACATCTAACATTTATAGGGATTTCAAACACTCTTCTAGGCATATCGGCAGAAAGGTAGTTGATCAAAAAAGGAAAATGCATGTGCACGCACAGACAGTTCGTTTCATCGTTTCATTTTAATGGGTCTTCTGCCTTGAATAAGGTGAAAGGATTCAGGTCTAGAGTGTGCAATCCCACTTGTGAGCCCTCAGTCACATTTTCATGCCATTTGATGGCTCTCAGCTGGGCCTGGCCCTTCTGCAGAGCTTGGCTCCTACTTCAGCATCAGCATCACCATCAGCAGCTGTTTTCCCATCAGGCCCAAACACACACAGGCTACAGGAGGAGCTTCTGAGCACTGCAAAGACAACCTCCACAGCAGGGACTGTAAGTGTGGCTTTCAGGATCCAGCTGCTCCTGGACGCCCACCCGAGTCATTTATACCACAGTGTTACCCACCACAGCCGTGGGTATGTGAGTAAAAACCACGGGCTTTGGTTTCCAACCAACCTTGTGGAGAAAGAGGGTGCCCAGGGAGACACCACAAACTGCATTTGTGATGGAGGATCAGCCCCCCAAGTCATGCTTTATGGGGTGTGAGGGGAATGGTTTCCACCACTACCTGCATGAGGTACCTGGCACTGAGGGGTAACAGCTGCAAAATCCCTTCAGAATATCCCAGAACAGCCAAGGAAAAACCACATCCCTGGGAATATCTGTAGATACTCCTGCTGAGTATGGCTGCAAAAATAGTTTTCATTTAGACTCAGGAAGGGAGGTGCTGGCTGCAATTTCTCTCAGGGGAACAGGGAAGGGAGTGGGGTGGGAAGTTCTGCAAGGAACAGCATCCATTGCCCAGAACTATGCTGTACCATGCTGTACTGTGCTGTGCCATGCTGTGCTAGCAGCTGTCAGAGCAGGAGCTGGCAGCAGGAGCTTCGCAGAGGCAAGACAGTGAGCTATGTGCAGATCCTACATGCTAGAAAGTGCAAGTGTGAGTCAGGGGAAGCAGCAGGGAGGAGATATGAGGGCTGCCATTCCTCAGAGGGGGCAGAGTAGACTCCAGTAGTCTCCCATTGGAAGGAGAACAATGTAGCTGATCAAAGTGTCTGAGAGGTGAAGAATTGCAACCTCTGTGGGCACTAATTGAATGATTTCTGAACATGATCCTGGTGACTGAATGTAGACCCAGAGCAGATGCATGTCCAGAGTCCTGTCTTTAGCTAACACCTTCTGCCTCACGGTTTTGGAACAGAACAGAGAACATTGTATGATGCCACATCAGCCATTTTCCTTCTTCTTGCTCCATCTTGGAAGCCCTGCTTGCAGCTTCTCCAGGGTAAGCCCCTCTTTGCCAGCACACAGCCCCTTCAACAGGACCCAAATACCTGTGGTTGCCCTCTTTCCTGAGCACCCTCTGTCCTTTTGCTCCCTTGGAAGGCTTACGGTGCCAAATGCAGTGTGAAGCTGTTTTTCCCAACTGGTACCTGCATTTTAAGCATGTGCCCAGGCCATATGATCTAACTGAGGAAATTTTGACTCTGTGTGTGTGTCTGGTGTTTGCCCAACAACTTCCCATGCATCCTGTGGTGGATAGCAATGTACCTCAAAAGGCTTCCTGCAGCCCCTCATCCCTCAGTGCAGCGCATGGTTTTTCCCTGCTGCTCTTGCAGCTCCCCTGGCATGCAACAGCATGGCAGCTCTGTTATTGTAAGCTCCCAAGTATTATTACAACACAGATCTTCCAGATGCAAGGATTCAAAAGTATTATGGTACAGAATGTAAGGACATGGATGTACTTGGATGTCTGTGCTTGCACATGTATGCATAGACAGGTGTGTATGCACTTTATATGTTGCACTTAATATTTTTCTGTTCAACAGATACAGATGTATTTATATCTGTTTTACATATTAATGCTCAGTAGCTATCAGACATACAAAACATGCCAGGTATATGTTAAGGGCTAAGTTTTCAGATTACTTGATTCTAGTTTATATTTTCATTTAATTTTACTTCTTAAGTGAGCTGCAACATGTTTATTTAGGACTTTCAAATATGTATCTATATATAACTATGATTGCTGAAATAAATGTAAGCATCATTAAAAAATGCATCACAATGCATCTCAGTGCAAGCTGTTTAACTGTCACAGTCAAAAATACACAAATGGAAATGATGATCAATCATGGGTGTATTGCAAAAAAATATTTACTTATACAGCTATGAGAAACTGACTTGGTGTTCAGATGCACCTGAATCTGACACTGGGAAATGCATCTCATGTAAGCCAAAGACTGAAAAATGCTTTTCCAATGAGGACTCTGACAGTTTTACAAAACTCTCGTCACATTTAAAACCTAAGCCCTCAGAAACAGAAGGAGTGCAAGGAAAGTGCTGTAGGAGGAGCTACAGCATCCACCCTATTTGGTGTCCATTTTGGGTTTGGTTTTGGTATCAGTGTTTCACCCACAACACCTGAATTAGTTCAAAACTGTGTTAGGAAAAATAGGGAAAACCTCCCTCTGACATGTATGATAAGACCTGTTTGGGATTGATACCACAGCCACACATTTGTGGTACACTTCTGGTGTAATGCCCATTACTGAGTGGAAAAGCTGTGTCATAGTCTCCCACGTACCCTGATTTTCAGGATTTGGCACTGATTTGCTGAGGGCTTCCCAGCCCATGACTGAGGACAGGGAGCAGCCTGCAGCCACGGGCTGTGTCCTGAAAGGTAGGAATGTAGACCTGACCCCACAAATGAAGAAGTTTGGGTCACAGCAGTCCCACAGGCAGAGCAGAGAATTAAACCCTACAGGCATTGTTAAAAACAAAAGAGTAAAATTTCTGAGCTGCCACAAGAAGCAGGATTGCCCAGATCCTCAAATGGTGAAAACTGTCGCAAAACCCATTAACTGCACCAGAGTTTCACTGATCTGCACCAGCTGGGGACATGGTACAGTGGAAGAGAATAGACTTATAATATATGTAATGGGGTACACCTCATCCTCTTCCCCAGCTAACATCTATCAGGTGCAGTAAGGCTGTGGTGATACACATTAGAGGATGTCCAGCATGATCTATGGAGTAGTTTAAATTGCATCAGACTTAAGGTGGCCTCTCACATTGCTCTCAATGGGGAAACTCAATAATTCTGAGCTGCTGTGGCTCTGAAAAATTGTGCCCATAAATCTCTTTCTCATATGCTCATCGTGTATCCAAGGATGATCATGGCACAGCTGCACTGAATATGCATCCTACAAAGTGTGTGCAGTTCAAAGAAGCAGACTTTGTTTTTTACACTCACTAGAGAAGCATTTCAGTTCACCTTTAAGGAACAAGCTCCATCTCACCAATCTGTTATTCTGGTAGTACACCTGTTAGGAAGGAAAAGGCATCTGGGTCTGCTCTGAGGAAAAGCAATCTCCTCTTGGTGAGCTCAGGTCCTGGAGCTTGAGAGCACCAATTCTTTCCCAGGTGAGACGAAGCCCAGTTCAGCAGTGAGGAAGAGCAGCAGCCCTATGTGCCACTTCAGCCCTATCTAAACTCGAGTGCGGGAACAGGCAGGGGGAAGAGGAGGAAACCATATGTCAGCTGTCTGTGAAAGTATCAAATTAGGCTGATAAGTAATCTTTGCTCCATGAGGAGTGTGCTGTTGGTCTAATTAAGCCTCATTTTGAGATTAGGCACGAGTGAAGAATTGCAGGGCTTGGCAGTTTATTTGCTGATTGCTCCATGGTTGCGTTTTCCAGGCATTTTATAGGGGGTAGGATGAGTATTCTCTATTTCACATGGCTGAGGAGTATTTCCCTGGAATGGGAAAATTAACCTCAAAATCCAGTTAATCTCAATTAGAAGGGGAAAAAAATCCATCAAAAAGCCAAACCCATCAAAACAAATCCAAACCACAGCCTTTGTGGCTCTGAGGAGGGTCCAAGGGGCAAAAAATAGCTTCCTGTGATTTCAGCAAGCCATGGTTGCAGTCCTGCTTTCCTCACCCTGTGATGAAATCAATAACAAGTTTAAGGATTAGGACACTCTGACCAGCAATGTACTTAAATACCCAAACATCCAAACAATCCCTTTGAATTCAATGGCAGCACTCATGGAGTTAAAAATAAGCATGCTGTTAAGTGCCTTCATCAGATCAAGGTCTAATTATTTACTCCATGTGAGCAGTTCCAGAGGAACTCCTGTCTTTGCTGTTGGGGTTGCTAAACTTAAGAAAAATAGCCTACAACTCCAGTTTATGTAGTGGCAAAATGAAGTTCTCTTAAAATCTTTTTGTGCCATAAAACCCATGTCAAACAGATTAAAATAAAACAGCAAAGACAAATTTCCTAAAAGAAAATAAATCTTCTATAGACAAAGAAATTTTGACAGAGACCTTATGGATGATTTGAAGTGATATTTTTAGGCAAGTCTTGTCTTTTGGGGACTTTAATTTACAATGTTTTTGAAAATCTGTTGCTACTTCTGGATGGATTTGATATGGTGTGTCAATAAGGGGGAAGCAAAAATGAATACAAAATGAAATGCGGAGTCTCCACATTAGTTTCTGAATATTGCTTCTGTCATTTCAGGACAATTAGTCCCCATGCATCAAGTTCTCCAAGGCCTTCTGCTGCATATTATGTCCCTAATTATTTAAAGCAGCTTTAAGGAAAACACATTTGTAACCCCCGTTGCATCTGGTCACCTCTGGCCCAAACTGGCAATCACAGTTGTAAAAAAATCTCAGCTAAACAAGTGTGTTAAAGTGCTTCTTTGAGTGTTTAGATCAAGATTCCTGAGTTTGGTTCTGACTGAATGTTTTCCAATATCTTTTGTAGCCTGTGAAATCTGGGGTGAAAACCTAAGAAGGAGGTTCAGAGGAACCTTCAGCAGAACCTCGGAGGAAGCATCAAGCTCCTCCAAGAACCCCAGTACTATTTGCTTCTGCTAGAATTGGAAATGCTGTAAGGACAGGGTCTTACCTAATGAATAGTGCTTTCAGTAATGGCCTCAAGCATGTGCCTGAAAGGGAAGGGTGGAGGCAAGAGTGAAATATCCTTAAGAGTTAATGAAATCTTTCCTTTAAGTAACTGAGATGAACATTTGACTTATGTTTGGTTCTTTCTTGGCTGGAGGCCTCTAACCAAAGCCAGTTTGTCCTATCCTCACATGTCAGGGCCAGGATTCATCTCACAGCACGTCAGGCACTTGCTTTGAGGCAGCTGGGGTGAAACACAGGCTCTCCTGAGGGTGATTCACATCACAGGTGGGCTGAGGTGCCCTCGGGATGTGCCTGCCTTGTCTATAATGGGAACCAAGGGCTGCCAGCGCTCCAAACTTAGCCACCTCAGCTACATGCCTACAGCACAATAGGATGAATCTGGGCTTATACATATATTTTCCTCCCTTCAGGTAAAATTTCACTTTGCATTGACCTTCTGCACTGTTCCTCTCTCAAAAGCAGTCTCCAGGGCAGCATCAGGGCTCACAGAGCAAATAGACACTGCATTGACCCTGCAGACTTTTGCCATTCATGCCCCTCCCTTGGGGGTTTCAGAGGTGTTTCAGGGTTTGCATCCTTTCCTTGAGATGCTGGCACTATTAATATTCCTGATCATAAACTCCAGAGAAACACAAACAAAGCTCCCACACTCCGAGAATAGCTCCAGTGCTAAATATAGGGGATTTTTATGAATCTATTTGCCAGTTCCATTAGTCAGGGTAGAAATACATCAGTGTAAGACGCCTAAGCATTTTGTCATTGCTCACTGGCTGTATCAAAACCTAGTCTAAGCAGTCATCACTGTATTTCTGATTAATATTATAACAACCATTGGCTAATCAGAGAGTCAGCAGTGAAAACTGCTGTAATCGTTATCTTTCTGGCTAAGTAACCTCCCCATTATTAGTTGTATACTGCAGATTTTGGCACGTGGGGGGTTCTTTTTTCTTCTAATGTTAAATGTGAGATTTTATCCTCAAAGGAGTGATTATCTCAGAGCAAAATTGGCAAGGTTAACCACTATCTATAAAAAAACATTCAGCAGTGTGCCATGAAATGAATTACACAATATATCACTCATCTACCTGGCTTTTGAAAAAGTGTGAATATTGTGTTTGTTCAGTCTGGGTGAGTATTTTATATTAGGCTTCTTTTTCATGAAGGTAAAAACGACCTTGGTCATTAGAAAGAGAAGATATATTGAAGCGGATAGAATCAACACAGTTCCATTTCATTTAGTCCCCTCTAAAATTGAAAGAAGAAAAATACAGATTTAATTTATTTTACTATATATTGCCTCATTTGAACTTTACTAAAGCACTAGCCACGAAGGAAAGCCCTTTTCCCACCTCCCTTCCATAATCTCTTACAGATGGCATGTTAAGGAAATTGCCTTGACTTTATTGATTCCTTGCTATAAGGTTCAACTAACAGCTGGTGTGTTACTGGGGAAATATATGCTGTACTATAGTTAAAGGAAGGTAGCTCTTTGACCTGGCAGTTCTGTGTACCTGTACAAAAAAGTCAAAAAAAACCCTTGACATTTTAAAATTCCAAATTGGTACCTTTTTTTCCCTCTTAGACATTAGTAGATCTTATCTTTAGGGCCTTGTTTTAAAAAGCAGTATCATACCAATCAGAGTATTTTACAGAATGGAGGAAAACAGTATCCTGCCAAGATGGAAGGGCATAGGCAGAAAACTAGCTGCTATATTCTGCCAGGTCACCATAATTTTCCTTTTTTTTCTTTCCAGAAATATTTATTTTTCAGATATTATAAAAAGGCTACTGTGTAATGTAATGCTGCATGCTACTGGCCTCTCTCAGCTCAATAATTAATCATCTGGAGCTTCAGACATCTCCAAATTTAAATTTCCTGTTCAAGTGAAGTGATCAATGTGTACTCTTTCTTCTCTCTATTTTGATTTTAAGATTAATCAGTGTTTTAAAAATTCTGGGGAGTAGTTTCATCTGGCATGAACCACTCTAGCTGTAGTGGAGCCCAAAGTCCACCCATTTCTACTAGTTTAGCAGCTGGCCCTCTGAATGTGAAAATCTACATTATCACCTGTTTTATAGGTGATAATTGCTGCCTAAGTACTGCAAGAGCAGGATATTAGCACTAGTTCTGAGAAACTTCACAGCAGGTCAAATTCATCCCTCCACTGAGGAGCTGGTGGCACATCTTCCAACACATATCATCTCCCAAGGTTTTCCTCAACCATTAGTCCTCTCCATTCTTTGTCTCCTCACCATAATGATCCTTTTCCTGCTTCCTGAGCAGCTGCAGGATGCAATGCAGAAATGAAAACCTGGCTGCGAAGCTATTGATGAAGCAGAATGAAAGCATGAAGCACCAAACCTACAACTCCCACAAGGCTTCTGAAAACCAGTATAAACGGTGTGTCTCTTTTGGCCCAAATATTTCAGACAGAGTGGGTTTTTATTTGTTTGTTTGCTTTTTTAAGTTGTGAGAAGTGTAGAGTTGCCTACAATTTAATATAACCTTAAAATATTTCTTGTTATCATGATCCTACATTGTCCCCCACAATATTTGCTGGTGTTCCCCTAGAATCTACTCCATCATGGGATATCTCCTCTCCCATTTTAAAAAATACATTATTATATTTCACCACTGGAGGCTTCAAAACTTGAAGTCTCTAAGCTTTTGTGCTTTTTCTGCCTGTCTGTAACACATTACATTTTAAATTATGTTCATCTTCCTGCGGATGCTTGTTTTAGCTCATAGTTTTTTGACACTTTGGCTAAATTTTCAGAAGAGTGCGTAACAGGGATTGATGCAATGCATGGAGATGGTTGTGAGAAAAGGGGTGTAGGGCTGGGAAGGAACAGACAACACGAGCCACACTCCTAAGTGTCAGTAGCTTGATATTTGTCATATGCTGCTTTGGGGTCCAAACTGTGAGAGATAGCTACTCACTTTTCATAGTTTAGGAAGGTTTATTAAACCTTATCAAAAATACAACTGAAGACTGAATAAAGAAAAAAGGTTACAATCCTGGGACCAAAAGTTTTTCCCCACCATGAGCTCAGCCTCCTCACAATGGAGGTTTTATCCTTTTTAACCCTTTAGCTCCTCCCAAAGTTCTGTCCATCAACCTCTTCTTCGCTGTCCAGTGGTGGAGATCTCTTCCTCAAATCCTCATTGGAGGTCAGGTGTTGCCGTAGTGACAAGCCAGCCCTCCCAGATGTCCCAACTCCCCTGGTCCCTTAATAAGCACACGAGGGGGTACAACATAAATATAAGTCTATAAACTTTTCTTAACCTATATACATGATATTTGTCCATTAATTGTGAGAGTCAATCATCACATTACTCATCTATCACAAAACCACTCCCTGGGAGGATTTCAGTGGGATGGATTACAGTTCAAAGTTGCATAGGTATACTTCTATTGGACTTGTCTCCACAAAATAAATATAATATATTAGTGGTAAAAAGTCTCCTAAGGGCCTGATATGAAATTCTTCCATTCATCAGTCAAGTTGTGTCGCTAGTAGGGAACGTGGCTGCCCAGCCTACTGTCAGGGCCAGATTCAAAGGCAGTATACACAGCAGTGTAATTCCTGGCTTCATTCCTCACCTCTACAGCAGAGCTCAGCACTGCAGAGCTCACTAGCACCAGCAGGGAGAGGCATCCCATTTTGGATATAAAGCCGTTTTCACCCCCATTAATTCCCTCTACCATGCATAAAGGAAAAGTTTTGCAGCCATTTGATCAGGTGCTCCCTTGCTGCTCCAAGGCAAATCTTGGGTAGTTCCCAAGAACAGTCTGTACTCTGTGACCTTCAGCCATACCTGAAGTTTAAGTTGAGAACTATTGTTGGCTCTGCTGTTTTCTCTAGCAAAATCCAAGATGAGAAAGAAAATCTTCAAGGTCAGCATGTGTCTCTCCTCACTCAAGAACTTCCTTTGCTTCCACCCGTCTTCCATCTTTGTCCTCCCCAGTTGCTCTAGGGCTTGAGTGCCTCACACTGGTACAGGTTTCTTTTCATCCCTTCCCACTGAACAAAATGCTATTGCTTTAATTCTGCTGGTTGAGTAACTGATCTGCAGTGAGATTAAACAACTCCCTGCAAGCCCAATAATAAGTCAGCAGCAGAGCAGGTCCCAGGCTCAGCTCCCATGCTGTCCCTTCCTCCCAGCCTTCTCTACAGACCAGCTGCACACAGCCCTACCAGGCTGCTCCACCACAGCTTCATCTCACTGAAATCTCTGCATATGAGGGCATACCCCAATTAGATTCCCTTTTCATCTGCCAGCACCAGTGGAAGTCTCTCCATACCATTATAAAAGGAATAATTCTTTTGAAACACTTTTTAAAGCTGCCTCAGACAATACAATGCTGCCTGGAGATAGGAGAAGGATTCACAGTTTTGTCACCCCAGGGGCCCAGACCCAGAGGCCACTGTGGCACCCTCATGTCACCTTATTGCAAGACCTCTGGTCCCTCTCCAAGCACAGCAAATGCCAAATAGCAGGAGGCTGGTTAAGCTTATATTACATTGTAGGCAACTCTACATTTCTCTCAACTTTAAAAAAAAAAAAATATTTTGCCTTCCACTTTTACTTTATCACTGCCTATTTCTGATGTTTAAATGACATATGACATTGCACCAAAATTATGCCAGCGTGGCTTTGTTCCCCTCCTTCCACAAACCCCGGCAGACTTTGAAGAACAAGGAACCCAACTCTGAGAGCTGGAGCTGCTGCAGGCTGTGATATTCATGTGGCATTAGATCATGTTAACGTTAGGTATAATCCAGTACAAATCCTCTTAGTGTCACTGGCACTGTAAGGGCTGTTATAATTGCTCATAGCTTAAAACAATTTTGCAGCTTTTCTTCACCTCCGCAAGTCGGTTCCAATTAGAGGAAGGGAACTTTCTGAACCTGCGGAGTTTCTATTTAGGACACAGCCCTGTCCTGACAACATGCTGTCAGACCTGCCGAGCAGACAGGAAAACGGCCACTGTATTACAGAGACGTGACAAAAACAGGGGGAGAAGAGGAACATGTGTGCTCCAGTTTCTTTCAGAGTCTCTCGGAAGCACCTCCTCAGGAGTTTTTATTTTGCCTGACACGGCGCAGATGGGGCCGCACAGCCTCCTTCTGCACCTCCTGCTTTTCAAATAATGTTCCTTTTTCAGAAAGTTGGAGGAAAGAGAGAAGAGAGAAAGGAGAACAAATCGAGTGGCAGCAAGGCTGTAAAAGTGCCTTTGACTGGAGGGAAGGCAGGATTTTGAGCAGTGTGAGCAAGCCCCATGCCCAGAGGCAAGAGGAGCGTGGTGTGGAGGAGACTATGCCCAGCCACAGTGGGCTTGTGCTCCCCCACACAGTGAGGTGGTGTGGGGTCACCCTAAGGGGAGCCAGGCGCCAGGGCTGTGGCCACAAAGGTGCTTGTGTGTGGGATGCACACACTGGTCAGCAAACCCACCACTACAAGGACAAAGACTTGGCCCCTCCGCCCTGTTGGCAACAACATCCCTCCAATGCCACCTCTCCTGTCCCTAGTGCTCACAGCTGCATGTGTCCCATATCCATGGGTGAGAAATGGCAGGAGCAGGATGGTTCACCTGCTCCAGGCTTGCCAGGAACTGGCTGCTTGAGCATTGTAAGCAAAGCAATGTTTCCTACCAGACTGTTTAGCTGCCAGGGTCCCTGATGCCATCAGTGTTTTCCCAGGAGTGAGAAGAAACAAGCACTGGCTTTATGTGAAGGATCAGACAGCTAGAGAGAGCACCTGCCATATCTGGGTGTGCCTCCAGGGTAACAAGGGAAACCTTCTGTTGCCACATCCTTGTTTTCCAAGGAGCTCATCATAACAGCCTCCCATGCTCTTAAAAGAGTTGGCAGAAGGAATGACCATAAACATGACCCCATCACTGGCCAAATATACTCTTTCAGAGAGTTCAATCTGAGGCCAGATTTGCAGTAGAAAGCTTGAAGTACATGGGAGCTGAAGCTTTGTTCCAGGCTGAAGGGGTGGTGTTTGAAATTGTGTGCCTCCTGAAATTGTGAATTGATGCGCCTCCTGAGAGCCTGAAAAACAACAGTGTGCCAAGATATCAGCTGGGTAAGTTATGCACAAGAGTGGGAACCAATACAGCAAAATCAAACAGGAAAACTCTCTGTCCCCCAATGGTTCCCCTCACTTTTTGCTGAGATCATCTACTCTCTCTCTCTCTCTCTCTTTCTCTCTGCTTTGGCTGAAATAGCTGAAATAGCTCTGCACCAATTTGGTCAACACAGAGCAGGAATGCTTCTGCCAAGGTGAGCTGATTCAGTTTGGTGAAAGGTTCTGTGATGGGGTCGACAGAGGAGCTCATGCACCTGGCAGCAGGGATAGAGTGAGGAAGCGGAGTGGTAGAGAGTGAGACAAAACTCCCCATCCAGCAGAAACAAGGGCTGAGAGTGGCTCAGCCAGAACACATGCACAGGACAAGAAATGCACAAGTGAGCAGGTACAAAGTAAATAAATAAAGACTCAGGGGTCTGAGATCCAAGAATAAACCAAAGATTTTTGCTTTCTTTCCTTCCTTCCTTCCTCCCTATCCACCCACCCATAGTAACTGAAGCACATAAGAGGAAATGAATTTCAGGAACCAGGTCTGGAGAGGAAGACGCACTCCTTGCTGCCTCCTGTTATGCTTGGCTCAAGCTGGACGGACACACCTGGCCTTCCAAACAGGCACTATTTATACACCTCCTTCCCCACAGTGCCGTGTTCCTCTCCCCACTGCTCCCCCCAGCCTGTCTGCAGGCAGCCTGCCAGGGCAGGGCGGAGAGGAGACCCCAGTGCTGTGTGGAGCAGGCAGGGCTGGCCTCAGGGAGGCCACTCTCTGCTGCTAGCATGGGAAGCAGTCAATCCATCGCCTCCCAGCACTGGCTGAGCCTTTCCTTCTCCAGCAATCCTGGTGCACAGATATGGCTGCTGTAGCTAAGCTGCACGTTTTTTCCCTCTCTCAGCTGCCCTGGGAGCATCAGAAGGGAACCTGATTTGTAGGTGCTTCCTGCTTGCAGCAGCTTTCCCAAAGCACTGATTCTCTCATTTCCCTGGTGCTGGAGTTTGTCCCCAGCCCATGGTACCTTTCACTCTCAGGCGACTTATAGCAAAAGTAAACCTCTCTAGAGGAGAGATTGGGATCTGGATACCCCAGATTGAGGATATCTTGCTGGTTTCAATGCTGTGCAGCAAAAATGGAGCAGGTAACTTGATGGAAAAAAAAAATAGGGGGATTTAGATCTGGAAATACTAGGAAAAACTAGGAAATACTAAATGTGGCCTGTGGGATAGGAGCAGAAGAGAAGCAAGTAAACAGGCATGGTCAGCTTCATTTCTCCTTGCAAAAGAAACTAGCCAAGTGAAAGTAAAATCTAGTTAACCTGTACCACTAAATCTACTTTCCTGATGGTAACAGAAGCCAGGTTTAGAGGCTTTTCATGACTAGCCACTGCAGTGGACACATTCATCAAGAAATGGAGCCAGTCCTCCACACTGAGTTTGTGCCCCATGCTCAGCTTCCCTAAGACTTCAGAACAAAGTTGGCTAAAGCTATTTCAGCCTCTGCATTGCAGCTGGTCCAGCATCAGGACCTTGCTGGTGGATGCAAATCCTGCTTGATATAGCAACCAGGAAAATTACCATGGGGGAAATGAAAGTGTAAACCTGCCAAGCCAGCAGCTAGTCAGCAGTATGTGCCCATTCTTGCCCTACAGTACCTGCAAGGTGACCTCTCCATCAGTGGAGGAGAGCAGTTCAGTTTAATAAACCAAACTGGATGTTTCAATCACCTTGCCTTCCTTAGCAGTGATATCTAGCACTAAAATGAGAGCATAAAGAATAAGCCAGTAAATTAAAATGACCCAGCTCTATGATGTTGAGAGAATCTGCAGTGGAGCTCTGACTTGCTGACATGCAGAGTGTCCTCAGCTCCCAGTAGCCTCTCTGGGTGTCTGAAAGCATGCCATGATAGACAACAAATTACTGGCTTCTTTCTGCACATCTCTGGAGATTTTCCAAGAATTTCTGCAGGACTTTGTTGACTTTGCAACAGAAAAGTTCACTGTTCAGGAAACCAGTGATTCGTTCCGGGAAGAGTTTTCTTCCATAAGATTTGTTAGTAAGGGGGAAGGGAGGCTGAAGATGGCCATGTAGGGAGACAGTTACTTGTGTTTGAAACATGTCTGTTTACATGAGCAGGCAGAGTGCCAAGCAAGGATGTCCTCGTATTCTCCTGCAATTGAATCTTTTTCTTCTGAAATGCATCCCTCCCTCCCAGCTCCCAGCACATCCTCAGCCATTGAGTATGAGACGACCTTAGCCCAGAGGATGCTCCCTCCCCTGGTTTCTCTCAATCTTAGCTCCATCCTCAGGCCCTTTCAGCATATTTTACACAAGGGAGAGTCACACATTAAAAACAATTTTTTAAGCAGCTCTGTCATTTTTACCAAAACAGACATGCTGATAAATGTGGAATGATCCTTTCCCTGTGATGTCACAGGAACATGCATTCAAATTCACTTGATAGAAACAAACGTGCTTAGACTTCTGCAAATGGGAGAAAGCTGCCTCTGAAATTATTTCCATTTTCAAGGTCAGTAAGCAAAGAGTCAGTCCATGTTCCTTGGAGACAGCCTCCAATCAGAGAAAACGGTTCCCCTGTCAGCCAGCTGTTATCTGCATAGTCCTTCTCTGCTATTTGATGTGCCACGGGCTTCTTGTCACTTGGCTGTGAGATATTTTCATCATTCCTCTAGATGACACCCTTTGCGTTCCCTCTTCCCTGGTGCAGGAATCCCAACATCTAATAGCAGCAGGGGATTAGGATGCATCCAAACCAGCTCAGGCTCTTCCTCGCACTGTTACCACAATGCTATTTTCCCAGAACATTTTTCCTATATATCTTACAGCCTCTTTAGCACTTTTTGCTGCAAATAAATACATTGATTGTAATAGCCACTTGAATTTGACCCAGAGGGGACTGATTAGGTTCTTAATGAGCTGTGCAGGGCACATTCTCTATTGGCTAAATCTTGAGGTGCTTACTCAGGCAAATCACCACAGAGGGTGAGGCTGTGTAAAACACTTCCAGATGTGGCCGCTACAAATTAACAAGAACACTAAGCATCATTTGTTTCAGCACCAAGAAAGGAAAACCATCCTAGCTCACTTGCTGATTTGCAGCCTCTGATCTCTCTTTCCTGATACCTCCTGCCCTAATTGTGAAAGGGAAGGTTGAGGAAGCGCAGGCAGAGATTCTAGCACGATGTCCCCCCAGCTGCCAGTGGTCCCACAGCTTAACTCCATGCAGGCTTGAAGGTGATGTGAAGGAGTTTTAAGAAGAGAAACTCCTCCCCATGCATGCTTTGGAAAATCCCAGAGTGAGCAGGGTGCCCACACCAGCCTGTCCTGAGAAGGGTGGCAGAACACGAACTTGGCTGGGAACAAAAAGCTGCATGAGCACCCTGGCCCTGCTGGGGAGTAGAGTGTGTACATGTGTGTGTGTGGTTGGCATGTGGATCCCATGGGAATGAGGCTGTAACTTCCTGGATTGCCAGGCACTGGAACAGGCTGTCCAGGGAAGCAGGTGAGTCAACATCCCTGGAGAGCTTGGGTCTGTTTTCTCCACGCAAAGAGAAGGCTGGATTACAGGGTGGCTCTTATGCTTTCCAGGGCATGATTACACCACGCATTTTCAGTGCACTAGAGGCAACTCCCTGATGTGTTTCTTTGGCCCTGGGTCCCCTGCCAGTTTCCATGCAGTGAGAATCATCTCCAAAGCCCCCAACACCATGAAGTGACTCACCGAAGGCATCTATCCTCCTTCAGATCAGGGAAACTGATATTGCAAGGGACTGTTTCCCTCGTGTATCTGACTCAAGAACCAATGGGAAAGGGAGCTTCTTATATTTACAGGCCTGGAAACATATGTAAATATGGAAACAGACTGAAATATCTCACTTCTCTTACAGAACTGTTTTAATATTGATAGATACCAGGGAGAAAGTATTTCTCTTAAGTCAGATCACACAGTATTTCTATTAATATCATAACATATTTCTATATTATCCATGGCTGGATAACTATAACTGAATAGCTTGCACATAGAGCAGAAGTAACCTCTCTATATGTCATATAGAGAGGTTACTTCTACACATAATATAAACATGACAGATGTACTATAATACAGTATAAATCTGTTTAACACAGTGTATAGCCTGTGCCTGATTGTCATATATAGCAAAGTGTGATCTTCACAGCTAACACAAGTAAAAGTGTCACAGGAAAGAACAGTGTGAGTAAAGAGGACAAATGTAATATATGAAATATGAAATATATGAATATGGCCATGGGACACCCAATATAATTGGTGTGTTGGATGCTCCTCACTGTGATAACCACTGCTGATCAAGCCTCAGCATTCCTTGAACTCAATAAGGCTGCTTAAAGCAACCTTAACAGTGCCTCAGAAATGCACAGGAAAGTAGAAGAGATATTAATATATTGTAATGCAACTAGAGACACAAGCGTTACTGTAGTAGCAGTGATCTTACTAATCCTAATACTGTCCCAGACAGAAAACGGAGAGAGAAAGCTCTCTCCTGTCTGATTCTTTTGGTGAATAGAAAGCAATAGCTGGTCTGAAAAGTGTTGATGAGATTGGTTTCTCTTACTTTTTCTTGCATGTTGCAATTTCCAAAGAGTGGCTGCTAAGTCAGCCCGTGCTTTGCAATTTGTTGTATGAAAACAGCAACTGTTTCCTCATGTATTTACTTTCCTCTGTTATTTGGCCAGTTCAACCAAATCCTGCATTACTGAAAATTCAGATGAGTTCTGGTCAAATAATAAAAACAAATAAATGAGTATATAAATACTATTGTGAGTAAAGGAGCTAAATTTATCTCTCTTGGATTTCTAGGAAGTCACATTTATTACTGGTTTTGAATACTTAGAAACCTGTTAGCATTGATGGGAATGCTCACAAATCCTGATCATCCCGTTGATTTATGCAGGATTGCTGGTTGTGTTTGTTGAATAAACACATTGTGAAAATGCTCAGCCAACCATCCAGTACTAGAAACAGGACTCTGTGAGTTGTGTGCTCACTCATGGGCTAAGAGGACCATATTTTAGCTCAGCTGTTGAAGGCTTGGGGCAAGTGCTCTGCTGACAGCTTGATGTGTATCCTTATGTGCAGAAATAATCTTGATTTTCTTTGTTTTGGTTCCACATCAGGTGATTGATGTAATACCAATGTAATCAATGACAATTCAAACAAGTGGAGGAATTAATCCAGAGTCTCCCATGACAGAAATCATGACTGGCTCACGAATGATTCGTGTCAAAATGGAAAAATCCACTCTTAGCCTTAACTAAAAAAACAGCATTGCTAGAATTCAAAATTAGTTCCTTCTCTTCAGACACCAGCAATAAGTAAGTCCCCTTCTCACACTTCAGAAAGACATATCTTTCTCCATCATTCTTGGTTTTAAAGAGTTTGACTCATGAGATAATGTGACTTCAGGATAAAGATGGAGGATATTTAGCTATGCTTGTTTTTCTCTAGAAAAATTTTCTGTGGGTCACTGCAGCTTTAATTCAGAATTGTATTGACTGATTTCTTTCTGCATCCTAAGGAGTTGCTAAGCAACATGGATTCTCTCTCGCCATGCATTTGTCAAGACAGAGAAAAGTGGGAAGAAATAGGAAAAGATTCACCTCCTCTAATATATCTATCAAACCAGAGAGTATCACCTATCTCAGTATCACCCAGACTTAAAATATTGATATATTATTGAATTCCTGAGTGCTGTAGCTGGTTCTAGAGTCTCAGTTCAAAACCAGTGAAGGTCTGATTTTTTGTTCTCATTGATAAGACACTGTTGAATGATGACTTTCCCCCATTAGAGCATCTTTAGCCTATGGTTCATAAATCTGCTCATAAATTAGGAATAGGCAGTGGTCTGTCATGCCAAATTCTTAGATTGTACTTCTCATGGGGAGCAAAGGGTTGGGAAATGAAGGCTTGGCTGTACTCAGCCTGAAGCTCTCTGAGATATTCAGAAAAGGCAAGTCATTCCAGGCAGTCAGCACAGCCTGAATGCTACAATTTGCCCCTGACAGACTCTGAACTTATGGCTTGGTAGCCAGTGTAATAACATGATCGGTCAGAGAAGGCACAGCAATGCTGTGATGATCACCATGCACTATACCCTATATATTCAATGTAGGCACACTATGGTTCCATGGCCATGATGCTGGAAAGGCCAGTCAGAAACCTTTGTGTGGTCACCAAACATATTTGAAAAAAGCCCCCATATATTCAATTTTGACATCTCCAAGACAGTGGTCACCAAATTTTATGGATTTACTTATTTTCCTTGCTCTTTGGCAAAATGATTCTTTGCTGGGTGGATCTTCACTACGCTGCATGTTTTGCGTCCACCTCACCTCAGAAAGGAGAGCTGGTATTTGCCACCTAGCTGTCTTGCTCTTTCAGAGGTGTACTGCAAATAGATCTTTACAAGCAATAAAGACCTAGTTTTGTTGTGGTTGCTGAAATATTCCGACGTAACTTGGAATACAGAGAAGTGAAGCCAAATTTTGCAATGCACTGCACTAAGGAAAACTAGGAAAAAATATATTGACCTTTATGTATTGATGGTATGTATAGTCAATGGAACCATTCCTTATTCACTGAGAACAGAATTTGTGCCTCTTTGCTGCACTTGAAAGCCAGATTTTTTTCCTCAGAAACATCTATTTGTAACTTCAGTTGACAACACATATCTGAGGGCTCTCAAAGTGGGCAGCAGATAGGCGTTATTGATTGACTTTACCCCTGTTGTTTGTTATATAGGAAACTCTGCTACTCCTAAATAACCTTTGGAGGGGCAAGACCAGCAACTCCATTTGCTTATTCTGAAATTAAGGTCACAGTAATGTTTGGAATACTATAATGAAAAGTTGTAAAAATCTGCTTGCATTTCAGAAACTTTGTCAAATGGTGTATGTGGCTCAGTCTGTTTTGTGGGACACTTTAACTGCAATATTTGGAGTATGGCTTCAGAAATTAATTTCTATTATTAAATTGGTTTATCTTGAATGTATTTATAGCTCTTAAAGTCCGTCTCCTGTTGCTATTCTCACATTTATTGTCAGACACAGGAGTAAAAAACATTTAATTATATACTGTGGGTTTTAATTATATACTGGGAGATGATGGTGTATATAAATGTATGATCACAAATGTGTACACTGAGTCCCTAACTATAGAAATTAACCTAAAGCAAGTCAGGAAAAGGAAGAATTACATATGACCCCATCTGCAGATTCAAAAGAATTTGAAATGCATTCATTAGCCCACCCCACAGCATGATGAATGAGACAGAGATCCATGTTTCTTTGGTCAATTCAGTCAGGATTTCCAAATTGTCTGGAATTCTTCAAGGTGCAGAAAACCCCACCAAATTTGTCATTTCTGAGTTGAAGGACTGTACAGGTTGAGTGGGTCTGCAGTACAAATGCAATCACTGCACACTGGGAAATTCCTGTCAATCAATAAACAACAAAACTTTTCAGGTCTGAAAATATGAATACAATTTCTACAATCTCAGTTCCTATTCTTATCTTGAAAAATCAATATGATATGCAACTCCAAACTCTGCTGAATATACAATTCAATTCACAGGTCTGGTGCAAATTTCTGTGCTTATGAGCCGCTCTATTCTCAGTAGGTTTGAATACTCATACTAACAAGCCCTGCAAAAGTGATTTTGGGACCAGGGTCTATTTATTAAAAGTTATGAAATCTCATTTTTTCCTTATTTTTTCAATTGTACTGTCTTGGGCTGTAGTGTGCTGGTAATGTGACTGAGTCACAGTCTCTGTGTATGTATATGTATTTATATATAGCTCACTGTATTTATAGCTGTGAATCTTGAGTCTGGTACAGCAACACAGTGAACAAAGCAAAATGGAAAAGCACTTTTCTTAAGCAATAAGAAGACATGCTATCAGTGCCTTTCTGCACAATTACTGCCTGCCCCAGGCACTGCTGTAAGGCACAGAGTCAAAGGTTGGCTTTCTCAACCACTCAATAAATACTTTAAATCTCATTCTTATTGCTACTTTGACATGAAAAAGGGAGGGGAGGGGGTAGAATTAATAGGTATGCATTCATTAGAAGTTGTCACTGGAATTCTTTACCTGCTCAGATCATCCTACATTTGAGAACCTCAGAGATATTTACAAATGCTATTGAATCATGTCTCACCACACCCGTGAGACTTACAAGCCTGATCTTTAAGCCAACAGTTTTCTTTCCATGAATGTGCCTGGACTTTGGCTCAGTCACTCATTTTTAAAGGCATCTGCATTTTTACAGACAAAAAATTAGTGGGGAGGTTAATTGACTTTGCCAGGTTCACACAGCAAGTTGTACCAGCTGGGAGGAGTTGTATCCTGACTTCTGGTCTGAACTGCATGGCTGGGTTGATATTTGCCACCTCTCCTAGGAAAACTGACTAGGAAAATAATCTGGTCCAAAATCAAACTAAAAGTCCCTCTTCTCCAAGCTATTTCTTTGACACCCCCATCTTTTGATGTATTTGAAGAGAACCAATTTTCTGTACTGCAGTTTAAACATATTAGTGGAGATATCTGCACTCCCTATTTCCTGAGACACAAGTCACTGTTATGAGGAGCTGTTGCCAGTCAGTAAGAACAATGCTCTGTTCAGTCATCCTATGTCAAATGTGAAAGCTGAAGTAATTTTACCCATACTTAAAAACAAACAAAAGCACCCAAACTTAGTAGACACAGAATGGAAGATTTCAACTTCAAATGATGTGAAAGAAATGGATGAAACAGTTACCTTTGACAACAAAATGGGGAAAGAGAAACTGCTTTGCAACAATATTGGCAATATCTGGTAGCACTTACACACTAGGAACTGCACACCACACTGAAAAAAATAATATCCATTAAAACATTAAACATGTCCTACTCTTTGCACATCATGTTTACTGTCTTCTTTTTTCCTCTCTTCATAAATTCCAGAAGATACAATAATGCAATGATCATATCTCATTCCCTATGGATGCAGACTTAACCCCCAACCTCATATTTTCCCCCCAAGCAGAACAACTCTGCATAAAGCTTCCTGGAGCATGGCTATATCCCAGCAAAGTGCATGGTTTTGCATCAGAGTGAGAAAGTGTGGCTGGTATTAAACATTTGTTTCTTTTTCTGCTTCCCAGTGATCAAAGTTGCCCTCTGATAGTTCCCTGAAAACTCAAAGAGAAGTTTCTATCCTGAAAATAAACAGATTGGTAGATTTAAAAAAGAAATCTATTTCATTTTGGAGCTTCAGAACGCTAAGCCAGATTTCTCAGTATAAAACCTGTTATGGAGCTACTGCCACAATACACCCAGAATGAGCATATCTCCCAGTTCAGTTCACTATAATTCTTCCCTTTTAAACCTTTCAAAATCACAGATGTGTGTCTAGCTGATGAATGTGTACTTTTTGCTTTTTGCAGAGGGACTTGCAGCATTTTTAGGATGCAATGCCCTTCGCTGTCACAGAGTAAGGAGCCTTCCTGCATGGAATATATCCTCTAAACTAAGTTAAAGCCAAATCCAGAGGTAAGAGCCCCAAAGCAGCCCCTTTGCAGAGTCTCCACCAGCAGCTGGCAGGCAGTGCCGTGGCTCCATGGCCTCCTGTGCTGCTGGCACAGGGGCAGGGGCTGCCTTTGAATCACCAACCTGGTGTGACGTTCCTCACTGTCTCTGCACCAGCTTGTCATTCCACCAGCTTCTCTGAGCAATGCCACTGTGAAAATGTTATTATGAAGATCCTTCACAAGGCACAGCAGCTGCCTTAGACATGCATTTTGGTAACATAAATCTCATAATTTGCATAATAGACTGTTTCCAATGCACCAAGACATACATATATGTGTGTATATGTCTATGCATACGTGCATCTGGAGGTACAACATCTGCACCCACGAGGGTGAGTATTTTGGGATGCAGTCCAAGTTGAAATGCATTAGCCATGTGTCTCTACTGTCCTTTATGTGTGCCTGCAGCTGCAGCTGTGTGCAGGAGTTGCTTTGGTTGCTCTGGTATCTTTAGGTTTTGACCACTGTGTGAGGCTGGACCCTAAGTCCTTTGAAGCCAGTGGGAATATTTTCATGGAAAATATGGTCTTCTGGTTTGCTTGATGTGGCTTTGCAATCAGAACTGACATGGAGAAGGGGAGGGCCCCTCCACTGTCACCAGGGTGGATGTCACCTCAAACCACAGCCAACAGCACAGGGAGACTGAAGGAAAGATTGTCATGGAAATTTCCCAAGAGGCAGAGTGGGTTTTTTCCAAAGTTTTGGTCTCAGGGATTGACTGTAACAATAACCAGGAAAAAAAACCAACCAAACAAACAAAAAAAAACCAACCAAAAAAAAAAAACCAACCAAACAACAACCAAAAAAAAAAACACCAAAAAAACAAAAAAAGAAAGACAAAATAGTTCCTGCATTTGTGAAGAAGGAAAAAGCTGAGTAAAGAAATGCTGGCTCCTCTTCATCTCGCTCTGTGGTGGAAATAACCTCTGAATTTGCTCTGTGACCTTCCCATGAACTTCCTTTGAAATCATAATTCTCATAATTCACCTGATATCTACAGCGACTGCTGCCTTCCACCTCTGGCCTCTCAGGAGGGGAAAGATGTCAAATTTTTCCTCTCTCTTGGTCTACAGAGATGCATCAATCTTTTTAGGGACTGTGGGTGCTCCTCACCCAACATTTCTGTGCAGCTGGAGCACCTGGTGAAAAGGGTGGGAGAAGACTTCTGGTGTACAGTTCCTCTGCAAGTTGAGCCACCTCCCAGAGCTCCTCCTCTGCGGGGAGCACCAGGAAATTACTGGCAAAAATCAGTGCAGGTGGTCCTTGCTTCTGCCAATATACAATCTACAGTTCTTCTGTCAGCACTGAAGAACAGAGTGTGCACACTGAAAAAGCACATCATTATTACAGTTATATTTTTGTTTAAATCACTGCCTTGCTGTCTGGCCAGAGAGCTGCTAGTGCCCACTGGCAGTGGAAGAGATAGAGAAGAAAACATTTCTCCTCTGACTATGGGAATTTCCCTTTGTTTTTATCCAAAATCGTTGTAATAAATTGGAATGTGGAGGGAGGTGGATTCTCATCTCATGCAAAACCGCCTCATCCTTTGGCTTCGTTGAAGTAGCAAGAGTTCACATCCGCCAAGGACGCTGCTCGAGCTTGGCTGAACTTATGGCCAGGGCAGATTCCCTGGCACAGCAGGGGAAAGAACCTCTGTTAATGGCTGCTGTGGGTGAGCTGCCATGCCCTGCCTTGCGATCTGGGCACGAGCTACAGATGACAATGTCCGTGCCCTGCCCCTCTGACATCAGGAAACCAGACAAGGATTATGTGCAGGAAAATTGTGCTCTACAAATGTGTGTCTCTTGGCTTGTTACACTGATGAGTTACACTTGTGACTTGGTGCAAACCTACACTGTTTGCTCTCAGATTGCCTTGAAATGCTTCAGGCTTCTAATTAACAGCAGTAGCAACAAAATGTTGTCAATACTGGTGGCATTCAGCTGCCATTCTGATGCCAGCTGCTGTGTGTGGATCTCAGTGAGAATATGGAATTCTGGGTGTCTCAGCTTCCCTGAGAAAGTGGTTGGTATGTCATGATGGATGATATGTCACAATATTGTGATAGGTGACAATAGCAGCCATACTGCCCACTGTCAGCGTCAATGCAATGGACAGTAATGATGAGGATAAGCTGTGTCCTTAGGAGAAGTTTGGGCATGTAAGGAATGTAACCTGGGTAAGTCCTTAGTTAGGTGCATAAGCTAAGGTCATAGTAGAAGTGTGGAATATTTCAGAAAATAAGAGAATAAAGCTGATAGGAGACTTCCCTCAGCTGCTTCCTTGGCAGCTTTCGGAGCTGGAGAATTTTCATCTGCCCCTGTCTTCCCTCACAGGATGCAACGGGGTCTTACAACAGAAACAAATACAGACTGATCAACACAGTCCTCTGCATTTTCACTCTGTATAGCCTCATTATCTTTTAACCCTGCTGTATTTTTGATTTAACAATGGATCCAGAGAATTGGCTTTCAGTTTGCCCCAATAGCTCTGCCAAGCATTCTGGAGCAAAGGGGTACCTATGAGGATGCCAGGAAGGCACATTCCCCCTGGATCTGCAGCACCTGCTTCTGTGGTCAGCCCTCACTCATGCTGGGAGTCTCACCAGCCTTGGTGTGCTCATTCCCATGACTAATTGCAGTTCACTCCATAAGGATTTAGCCTTGTCACCAAATTTACTCCAGTTCTGGAGGGCCAATGACTGAGACAATTGTTTTGTTTTGTGGGTGGCTTCAATAATGCCTCATACTGGCTGCAGAGACTCAGGCTATTAGGAGCTGGCCCTACCTGGTTTGTAATGGTTGGGTGGAAGAGACAGTATGAACTAGCTCACTCCCAGAGTGCATTTAATGCATCACACCACATTATCTCCCATTTTCAGCTATTTGTTGCTGAAACCTTTTCTCAGGTAGTTCATTAAATATTAATGTGAAAGGTCCCAGAAATCTCTCTTACTCTTCTTTGCTGAAAGAAAGAAATAAAACAAAATTATTAAAGTGCTTCTCTTCAACCAGTGCTTTCTTTTTCAAGAGAAATATTTTATCTAGCCACTGAGACAATAATTTCTGTTTTCAAAAGCAGGAAGAAAAGTATAAACAATGTGCAGCCAGAACAAATAATAGAGGGGTTTTGCCAACTACGTTCCAAAATGCACATACACGGTATCTATGAACAAAACTGCTACAGCTTCTGATTCCTGACATTCAGGACTGTCACACCATTTATTTTAGGCTTAAGATTTATGAAACATTAGTGATGATAAAGACCTACTGCTAGCTCCAAGCAGTCTTGGAATCTCCTGCAATTTGGAAACTGTCCCCAGTGTTTATTGCAGAACAGAAGCCGGAGTAGTGGATGCAGCACATGGGGAAGCAAAACTCTCCTTTCTGTCCTTGCAGTTCTTTGTCACACTTCCCACTGTTAAGAGGGTAACTTCTGCATGTGCAGTGCAGTGCAGAGTCTGCAGTGGAAAAAGACAGAAGGATTTCCCTGAAGAAAAGCACTTCAGGCCTCTGGTGCACAGGCTTTAGCAGATCCTGATGCAGGGGTATGGGATGTCTCAGCCCTTGGCTGTCCCCAGCCCTCTCTGCAAGGAGATGCCAGCCCCACAACAGCATCTGCACATCAGCTCCTGTGCCTGGATTGCAGCCACCCAGGTTCAGCCCCGGCATGTGAGAGCAAACTCCTGAGGAGGGCGAGTTTGTGGAGCTGAGAGAGTGAGAGCAGCAGTGGGACTGATGTTAACTGTGTCAGGGCAGTGACACTGGCAGAAGGGCAGGCACAAGGGGCAGGGTTGCAGACACTGCTGTCCAAGCAGTCTCATCACTGCATGCCAGTCCAGACCCTCATGCGCTCTTCCTTCTGCTGAATTTGGCTGTAGTACAAGTTTTTTATTCAGATAGGGCTGCTTACATTTTCTGGGGCATGGCTCACTCTTAGATTTATGGAAAGGGCCAAATGCAGGAGGACAGGCTGGTGGGAAAAGCCAGTGATGTATAAATCGGGTTCTTGCTGCCCAGTCTCACCAGTGGTGCATGTGGTAGGCTACAAGAACCCTCTCTGTTTACATCAAACTGCTTTAAGTGATGTGCCCTCTCCGGCCCTTCCTTGTGCCCTACACATGAGGCACATTGTACCATATTTGTAGTTACACTGGCTTGAAGCCTACTAACCTGTAAGGGAGCTTGGCATCATAAGGGCATCCCAGCAGGGCTGGCATTGGTTTGACCCAGCCATAAAGGAAAATCACATCTCCACACAAAATGGGCAAGTGCAAAACAGCATGATGATTTGAGATAAGACCTTGTTCTCATCTCTTCAGTGGATAATTTTCTTCTTTGTTTTTGTTTACCTGTCTCAGGCTGTCCCAGCAAACCCTGGTCCCACTGGGAGGGAGCAGTGTCTGTGCCCTGTAGATCAGTGCCTGCTGCCACCACACAACATGCAGCCTGTCACCCAGAGGAGATATGCCCTGCCACTGAGTGGGGACATTGGTGCTGGTTTAGGGACATCTCTTATGGAATTTCCTGCCAGGCAGGGCTCAGGGTGGCATTGCCATTAGCTCCTGGGAAGGAGATGGAGGGGTAACCACCAGAGGCACACAAGGCTACTCAGTGGTCACAGCTCAGGGGGAAAATTGAGGCAACTAATTTGAGATGAAGAGGTTTTGGTTTGGTGTAAATGACAGAGAAGGAAAGAAGAGAATATTTGGAAGTAACTGAGAATTAAAAAATAAAAGTGAGGAAAAAGCCCTCATCAGATTATTGTTGAAAGCTGAAGTGATCCTGGAGGCATGAAAACTATGAAAAGGTAAGCGAGCACTCCTCCCATGCTCACTGGAAAATTGATCCTTGTTCTCAGCTATCAATTATGTATCCATAAGAAATATTGACTCACGCCCTACCTCAGGACTTACGTAAGTGCTCCAAACACATCTGTTTGCAGACATTATGATCTGTGTCTTTGACTCTCTGTACCAGTCTCATTATAAATGATGAGCCACTAAATACTCTTGGAAAAGTTTTTACGATGTTTCAGTTGACATTTGGGAGCTTCAAAGAATCACATAGGGCTGCCTTCAATCTATATGCACTGTTCTTCATTGATTAGGTGAGCTCATTGATTTTGGGCAAGATCAAAGGTAGAAGACAACTACAGGAGAGGTTAAATATGGAGAAGACCTACTAAACCCATTTGCTGGTTACTTGCTATAGAAGTTGCATTTCCAGTAAAGCAGTCAAAAAAAAAAAAAATCACTTCCACTTTTACGGGATTCCAGAAATGGTCTGAATGTGTAATGACAGGGTTTCTTCCTCCAGCCCTTGCTGCTCCCAGAGTTAAAAATTTTCTTTTGCAGTTTGTTCTGCTACTGGCCATAGATTACTTCATTCATGTGACGCGACCATCTCTGCTCCTGCTTCTCTCTTGGTTTGGGCTGCCCATCTGAGCATCATTTTACTGATCCCCTACTGAAGAGGAGCCCTCAGCTTGCAGGAAACAGGGATGTTCACAGGGAAATAAAAGCAGTCCTATTGGGCTAAACCAGAAGGGTACCTTATGTTCCTAACAATGGCCAGCACTAGATGAATTGAAGAAGCACATAGAAAGGGCAAATAAAAAAATAAGACCCTTTCCTGATGGCATCTGGCTGTCTGTAGACACCTCCTGACCTGTTGCCTGTGTCAGGAACCTTGAATATGAAAGCCTTTGATGGACATTTATCCATGAGTCTGTCTGCTTTTTGAAATAATGTGTAGTAATTGTTCAGCCCAAATAGGTGAGATGTATTTTGCCTTTACATTGCACTCCAGACTCCTTTCCAGTCTGTGCCCACTCAGTATCCAATATTTTTTGAGCGCCGTCGCTAAGTGGGTTTTTTTTTAGCTAACATCTGCATTTGGGGCTATTTTCTTCAGCTCTATTAGCTAGCATTTTTTTAAATGAACATCCTTAATTGGATCCATTTGAAAGGATATTAATCTTCTGTCCATTTATTCAATCTCCCATTCTCCCCACTGGGGTTCACAGCCCCTCTGAATCTGAGTGCTGTCAATGAATACAAATAATATAGAGTACGCATATGATCTCAGATCATTAGTAAGAATGTTAAATAAGTTCAGGTCTAATACTGATCTCTGGAGCACCTAACTTTTCAGCTGTTCCCCATCTAACCATGCTGATGAGTAACAATGCCTTCTACAGCTAGGCAAATGAGGATTTGGCTTACTGCCAATCCCAAAAAATCAGGAGAAAGCAGGAGAGGAGTTGGTTTAAATCATGCTGAAAAGGAAAAAAATAAATCAACACTTTCTCGTGGGTCAAAAAAACACCTATATTCAGTTTGGATCAGATGGGGTTTTTTTTACTTGGTTGGCATTGTGGTTTCACTTTTGTTTAAAACATTATCAAGTGTTTTAAAACTTGCTTAGCTGCACATTAAGGGGAAGATTCTAAACAAAAAAGAGTTTTGAATAAGAAAATTAAAAAGCTGCTTCCCCAGTAGTCAGATGTTGGATTTTCGAAAGGTGGTTACTTTTGCAAGACCAAACAGCTTAGTTCATCTCAGTCAGAAAGTACAACCTGTAACTTTCAAACTGAGAAATCTACATTTTTCATCCTGTCTAATCATGGCCTGCTAGAAAAAGAAAATTTTTGTTTAAAAATGTCATCCATTTCTGATCATCTTGCACAGGATTTTAATTTCTTTTCAGTTTTAATGTTTGTGGCATGTAAAGGGGACAGCTAACTACAGTGATTTTTCTGAGTTGTAAACCACTATTGCTTGCTGTTATAATTAATAGCATTTATTGTAGAAATGTCTGAGAGCACTTATGTGTGGACCCAGGACCCTGTGGCTCTGGGCTCAGAAGAGGCACAGGAGAGTGGGCAGATGCTTCCACCAAGAGAATGAAGCTGGACACAGGCTACAGCAGGCTGCAACACACAAAAGTTTGAGCACTTGGATGGCAGCAGTTTGGAACCTTTTACTACCTTATTGTTTGTTTCCATTGGATATAGTTAGCAGGGGCAAAGTAGTTGGAAAAAAGTAAAGAATAAAGGATAGTTAGAGTGTCTGTGTCAAGACAGAGGCTGCTAAGAGATGCAGGTATAATCTGAAGATGAGCTCAAAATCCTTGAGGTACTCTGAGTCTCTGCTTATTTTGGTCTGCATGTCTAGTGATATAAAAATATGCACTATTACTACTGTTTTTTTATTAATATGTACTACATATTTTGTATTATCAAAATTATATGATTATATTTAATCATATAATTAAAATTTTAAAAAATATAAAGCTGTTGATATTGACTTACTTTCTGTCCAATCTGTGAATTGATTTTGACTGTATCTTTAGGCTAATGTCCTCTTCTGGCCTGGTGTTAGACAGCTTTATTTTAGCTCTGAGCTTTTGGCCCTTTGGTCCCTGTTCTTAGTGAGAGCCTGAGGATCAGAGCTAAATGAGCTTTCCTCGGCGTGGGAGTTGGCTGTGGGATAGAGAAATCAGTGGTGGCTGTACAGCAGCACTCTGCTCCTCATTATGCAGCACTGCCAGGCTGCTCCAGGCTGCTCTGTCCCCTCTGGGGCAGAACGTGGCTCTGAGCCCCTTCAAGATGAGACTTGAGCTGCTATCTCCTCTCACCCCCCTCATCCTGCTGCAGTCCCCTGTCTGCCAGCAGTGCAGGACAGCCCTCGTGCACAGGTAAGGCAGCTTACAGACTTGCAGTGTCAGAGCAAACCAAATCTAGGACAGCTGTGTCTTTGTGTCAACTCATTCCTCCCTCAGCGGATGTGAGCGAACCCAGTCTTCCCAATTACTCATCCCTTCACATTATCCCTGCCCTCGCTGCAAAGTTTCCTCCTTGTTTTTCTCTGATGCCCCAGTTAAGAGGTAATGGGGTATAAAGCTTCAGGCAGAAAAAAGGAGGAAGGATGCTGGAGCGCTGTCCCAAATGGCAGACCGGAGCCTGCTGATTACATCCAGCCTGAGATCCTTGGTGTGTGTGTGTGGAGGAAGGGGAGAAGGGGGATGCTTATTAGACCGAATGGGAGTTGTGTGCTCTGCGGCCCTGAGGATGTAAGGAAGATTTGCTAACTTTGCTTTATAGTATTCATGCAGATAAGGAAGACTCTCAGTCTCCAATCATAATTCGGTATTATACAGTATACTCCCAAAGGCCATAATTACTTCCAGAAGCAGAAATTTGAATGACCCAGATAATTAGTTCAGTGCAGCTGGTCCAAAAATTATTTACATAAAAGCCAGTTTTACTTGAGGGGGAAGAAAAACAACCTTGCTACCAAAAGCAAATGACCCAGTTAGCTTCATGCTATGAGTATGAGGAGACAGAGCACGAGTGGCAACACAGGGGCCTGTGCCATCACTTCTTCCCTCTTGTTTTCAGAGGATAAACACTGACACAACGAGCCTCTCTATAGACAAATATGCAGGAAGGCAGTGAAGATTCAGGAAAACTGCATGAATTTGACCTTATGCTTTCTGTGAGAGTCAGTCTTGGGGAGATGTGAAAGTACATGGCATCCAGAGGAAAACATTTCACTTGCGATAGGCAGGCACTAAGGGGCAAGGAGCAGCACAGCTCTGCTCCAGGCACTGGGGCAGCTGGCATCAGTCCTTCCATGCAGGGTGCTGATGCAACTGGAAACTAATCACTGTGGTTATCTGGGTTAATTTTTAACCAAAACCAGTTCCTCTCTCCAGCTTAGCACACAGCTGGGCAGCAGCGGGGGTGTCCGGGAAGGGAATGCCCAGCAGCAATGTGGTTGATTTCTTCAGGGGGCCAGTACTGATATTTCAGAGGTTTCCCTCCGAAGTACTAGGTTAAAAAGCAAAGAAAGGGTATGCTTTTAGAAGGAGTTTCATTTTAAAAGCATCTGAGTGATTCAACCCTTTGCTGGTGACTGTGAGCACTTTCAGCATGTGCTAATGGGCACACAAACCACTGCCGGGTTAACCACTGCCGTTTATTCACAGTCCCGTGTGGAGAATCCTGAGTCTTGGCTCTGCAGGGCTCTGACCCCATTCCCAGGGCCAGATCCTCTGTCCCTGACAGCACTGTTACCCTGCAGCCCATGAGGATGGTGGCTAACCCCTGCACAGCTGTCCTGTTGCCACACTGTGGGGGTCAGCCCCAGAAGCCCTTTGGAGATGAGCTGGTTCTGCTTCCCACTGGCTGGGACATCCTCTCCCCTGCCCACCAGTGAATCAACATGTGCTGCTGCAAGCATAGCAGGACACAGAGGTGCAGGTAAGTGTGAAGAAGAGGGAAACCTGAGCTGTAAATCCCCATTTCTTGTGTCCTTGCATCTTTGCCATCTTTTCAATCAGGCTGTGGCCACCACAGAATCCAAATGTTGCTCCGCAACAAAAACATGCCAGGAAAGGCATGTGTTGTGCTCAGTGTGACACAGGCAATCAGCTGGCATCATCACTTCTTAGCACTCTCTCAAGGCCTAAGTGGTTTTGCCCTTGTGGTTCTGGGAAAGTCTGCTCACCCTCAGAACAGAGATCTTATCCCCCAAAACGAACTAGAAGACAAGCAAAGTCTGTGAGAAACAGAATGGGATGACAGTGATCTTTTGTGTTCAAGAGAGAGCACAAACATGGTTACTTAAAAAAAACAAAAAGGCTAAATTGTTCTTCTAAAATGTAGAGTGTAAAAATAATAACAGTAAATTGCTGTGCATCTCACCAGCACCCCATTGCTGTTTGGTATTGCCATGGATAGCACTTGTTACTTAACAGCATAGTAAATAATCAGATAACATTCTCATAACACCACTGGATCCAATTCACCTTCCACTTACACAGCTTTTATGCTCATATGTGCCCATTGCTTTAATGGGGTTAATCTTGATTTACAGTGTAAACTGAAAGGTGAATTAGAGACCACAGAAGGCAAGTTGGAGAGGATATGATTTGCTGCAGGCTGTATTGTGATTGCAGTAACACTCACCTGGGGTGTCAGGATATCTCTACCAACCTTAAGAGCTTCACCATTGCCGGGACAGAGGCAATAGAAATTCAGGCCCTGCTGCTCTTTGTTTACAGTGAATATGCACATCTTGCACAGCACAATGTGCTGGCATGTTTCTTCCCCTTCCCTCATCCCACTCTCTCTCCATTTGTCTCAGGGACAGTGAGAGCATCCCTCCTACATAGCCTGAACCCCTGGGGATCTTTCATTCTGCCCCTTGCTTAAAGGCAGTGCACACAAAGTTCTGGAGAAACATATTGCAGCACAGAATCCTATGAGCTGGACATGAGCTGAGCTTTTGAGGTGGGCACTCAGAAAAGAGTTTACTTGAAGGTTGATGTAAACCCTGGTGCATTCCTTTCTACCCGTGCTGCAAAGTCCAACAGAAGTCAGCCTCATCCATCAAACTGGAGCTTGCTCTGGTTCATGGCTGTCATGCTCCTGACCCCAAAAGGCTGAGCTCAGGTCACCAGTATGGGCACTTTGCACCTCATATAAAAGCCTCGGATCAGGAGATGGCAGATTCTGGAGGAAAAAATATTCGTGAACAGAAGGTAGGGTAGCTTCTGGCAGTATCAGGGAATGGATGAGAAAAGGGTCTTCAGGGGCATTTGGGTGAGCAAGGATGCCATTCTCCCCAAGCCATCCTGACTGACCCCCAAACTTGCTGCATGGGGGTCTGTTTGTGGAGATCTGCTGGGGTGCGTGTATTTGCATCTGTCTGTCTCTTTCAACACCTGAGAACCAACCAGCTCTTCAGATGCTATCAGGCAACAGCAACTGAGCTCAGCAGAGGCACAGCAGCAGAGCTGGTCCTCTGGGACGTCTCTCCAGGAGAAATAGCACAGCTTGGTCTTTTGGAAGCAGCACTGTTGGTAAATATACCCTTGTTTACATTTCAGACACATGAGGGTTTCCTCTCCTGGCTCCCCCTTGCCCCCTGCAGCAGGGCATGCTCACAGCAGAAGAGGGCACGTGGGAGAGGATGCTGGGGCACTCCTATACCTCCCACCACACCCTCATCCCATGCCAGGGCTTCTCTCAGTGGGCTAAGCTGGCTCCCAGTCAGGCCAGCAATCCCACTGCTGTAACAGGTATTCCCAAAATGAATCAGTCAATCTGAATTACACACTAAGCAGGTCAGGTTTGGTGACTGCTGTGTGCCAGGACCCATGCTGGGGGCTGGTGAGTGGAAGGAGCACCCAGAGGGATGTGAGGAGCAGATCTGGACCCTGCATTCACTCTGATTGCAGAGGTAGAGAGCAGTGGGTGCTTCGGGGCAGCTGCTTCCCTGATAAAACTCCTCCTGTCATGCAGCAGAAATAAATTTGCCCCTCTGGGCCAGCTGGTCCCCAGCATGGGAAGTTCAGGAACCTCCCTGAGGTACAAACAGACATTTCCAGATGCAACAAAAATATACATAAGCATTTTAAAAGCTCGCTTTAAAATTCCAGCTCTCCCTCAGCTGCTTGCCACCATCCGATTTCTAAATGAGCAGGATTCCTCTTGTGTTCAGCTTCATCCATATATATATATATATATACATATATATACCCACATAAGCATGCCCACCTCGTACACAAAGTACTCATCTTCAAGTCAGTCTCACCTGAGTACAGAATTAGATCCTGTCTCCACTTCATAAACTTGCCCTCTCTGTTAGTTTATATAAAGCCATTCAATCCTGAAGGAGCTGGCATCTCACATTCCTGCCTCCTGAAAGTACAGAGCAGAGGAGTAAGGAACAAAACAGTGGGGGTGAGAGGGGATGTTCTGATTCTGCTCAGTAACATGAAACATCATGGAGTTAAATACCAACAAAATATTCAGTGTTAATGTTTAATATTACTGGGAACTTGTCACCTCCACTTACCATCTTGGAGCTGCCATTCTGTCTCAGACTCCCACGTCTGAGCTCTGGGCCTAACATGCTTTCACATTATGTACTAGAAGGGGAAAAGAAAAAAAGCCAAGAAATAAGGGAGAGTCAGTTACTCTGTTTCAGCTACAAAGCCAGGAAGGGATTTTTTCCTTTTTCTGTTTGCAGGAATAAAATGACTCACATGGCAGAGCTCCTGAACTGCTCCTTTTCAGGGGTTACCTCTTTTATTCACCCCTTCTATAATGTTTGTGAGATGCTCTTGGTTATGTGCAAATTTGCTTTGCTGTGCTGGGTAGCCAGTCTCATCCCCATTCTTATCCACCATTACCAGCCAGGACCTAAACAGCTGTTCTGCAGACTCAGGAGCACAAAAAATGGGTGATCTGGGGACAGAACAGTTCCTAAAATAACATGAATTAAGACTTTGCCTGCCACACTCTAAAAAGGACTTGAGGCTGATTTCCCTCATGAGGGTCCTCTTGAAAAATGCATGGATGCTGTTTCACAGAGCCCGCTTCCAACCCAGGGATTATTTCTTGGTGCAGCTTGGTGTCATCCCAAATGTCTCTCTTTCGCCACTGGAAACTCAGGCACCACAAAAACAAGAAGTCAAACCTCTTCATGATCAGTGGAAACACTCTGCATCACACTGCAAACAAAATCAGGCCATCCTGCCTGTCTCTCTGGTATCTGTAAAATGACTTATTATCCCTCTAGGCTGAGTGGTTAATGAAAATTCAAACTCTTCTAGCTTATTCCAGTTAGGAGGAAAGATGGGTGATGCAATCAGGTATCTTTGCTGCAGTTGTGTTTATTTGGAAGGCTGTACAAAACCCTGCTTCTTTAAGCACAGGAGGAGCCAAAATAACAGCAAAAAATATTATTTTCTCAACCTCTTTTTGTCACAGCCTCCACCCAAAGCTGATGCCAATATTCTGCCAAAACCATCAGACTCTGTTCTAAGTAAGTTTCTTCTGCTTTTTTTTTTAGCTCTGTAATTCCCTCTACACCTTTAGCTTTTTTTTCCCTACAGCAACAAGCATGTTCACCACACCCCTGAAACAACACTCGGCCGAGGCACTGCTGTGCAAAGCAGACAAATCCCTAAAAAACACCTGGGCTGCCTTTTGCAGGGAGCTGGAGAGGGGGAGGTGACACATGCTTAATGCCTCTTACAGCTGTGCTAAATGAAAGATGCCTCTAGACTGTCTTTCTCACTAAGGCTTAAACCAGCTGTAACATCCCCCACATTTGTTTAATTCTTGCAGCCAAAACTTTTGGTTAAAGAGCAAACAAGCAAACAAAAGCAGGTAAATTTAGATTTTTGTGGCATTTAGTAACCAGGTCCATCAGGATTATAACCCTCAGCTCAGGGATGTGCTGTCATGGCTCTGAGCCCACAGACAAGCCGTGGTGGCTGCAGGAGGATTGTAAACTACCTTTGCTGTTTCCATGCCTCTCGGCATCACTTTTGTTTTGAGCACAATCCAAGTGCCACTTCACTACTGATCATTTGGATACAAACCTGCAAAACATCCAGAGGGGTCAGACCAAATCACCCAGAAAATTGTCTCTGGCAGCCAGTGAGAGCAGATGCTTCAGGAAATGTGCAAGAAAAGGGAAAATTCAGATTCATCCTGCCTCTGCCATAGGCTTCCAGCCTCTGACAAGCTGAACTGAAGGATGTCTTTGTATTGTTGCATTTAACATTCCTCAAGAGTTTTTTCTGATCTCAATCTGTCCAAGCACTTTTTGATTGCTTTTTGATTTTGGCCTTCATGGCATCCTCTAGCAATCAGCTTCATGGTTTAATTATGTATGTTTGTTAGAAATTTGCTGCCTGGTCACCCAAAACCAAACCCACCCTGAGCTATTGGACACGGAATAAAATACTGGAAAATAGTAAATACCCATTCTTTGTTCATCTTCTCTCTGACATAAATAGTTTATCATTTCTGTTTATCATATTTAATCAATCTCACTCTCTCAAATTTATGCAATAAACTTTCAAATCTGTTTAGAGCTTTGCCATCTAAATATCCTGTGGCAATGAGTTCCCAGTGTAAGGCTCTGCTGGTGAATTCTTTCAATTTGTTTTAAATCCACTCCTTAATTCACTGGGTATCCCATTTGCACTGCCAAGAACAGTAAATAATCCCTCTGTTTATACCTTCTCCAGCCATTTGTGCCTTCATAGCAGCATGCTGCTGTAGTCCACCTTGGCCCCAGACATCTTTCTCTAGACTGAAGTGTCCTGGTCTCTTTAATAATAGATTGCTGCTAAACTTAACCATTGCTGCTGGAAGAAGTGGTGAGTGTAAAGGCAGCTTCTGTGGCTGTTCTCAGGGTTTCATTTTCCTGCCTAGCTGACCTTAGACACAATGTCTTTCTGGAGAGTATTTAGGTCATGGGAATGTAAGATAGAGGAAAAAATGGGAAAGCCTATGTATATTCTAAAGAAGCTATATTCTAAAACATTTTGGGAAGGGGAGGAAGTGAACTTTATTTGCGACTTTAGGAAACAAGATGTGAGAAATGTATTCTTAAATTACGTTCAAAAGTAGCACATACAAGGTTTTGTCAGGCACTTATCTGAAATAATCACCAATCTTTTTTTTTATTAATGAACTTGGATCAGAGATGGAGCTATACTAAAGGGAGCTGCTGATTGCTCTTCTGCTTGCATATCTTTAAAGCAAGGGAAAAGAAAAGGTGGCAACTATCAATATCACTGACTTGCAAACAAAAAGGAAGGTCAAGATGGAGTTTGCACAGAAATGTACAGAGAGCATACAGTGTAGATGCAGAAGCTATTCATGTTTCCAGGTAGACAAAGAGACTACATATTAAATATTACACAGTGACTCAAAATATTTTTATATTTATCTGAACTAATTTGGAAGAAAAATCACATAGTACTATGAGTTTTGATATAAAAGCACTTCCATGGAAGTGTCTATGGAAAACTACTTCTGAAAGGATAAGCAGCACCAAGAGCATTTTGAACGTAATTCCAAAAGTATTTCACTCTTTATTGCTAGAAAGAGTATTTCACTGCAAGTTCCTTTCAAATTTTGCCAAAATTTCCAGATCTTGAGATAAAATGTAGAGAAATCTTATTCTGAAAAATTTTAGGAGTCATCTAGGCTAATACATTCTAATTTATGCTAACACACTAGGGAAACTGATGGTGTTTATGGCTGTTTCTGAGTCAGTTGTGACTAAAACATTAATGTTGTACATAGCAGTTTAAACGAGCAAGGAAATTTCTGCCTTGCTGTAGCCCTATACTCAGTTACAACTGATCTATGATTGACTCAAGATTGTCTTGAATTCTTTGGTTTGTAGTTGCCAATTTCACCGTTTTGATGAATATCCATGAATTCATGTTTTCTTCATGAGCTGCTCAGAGTCATATTCTCTCGAGTATTTGATAATTCAATATTTAGGGCCTGAATTCCTAGGGCAACCCTAGGTATGGCTTCCTGGCTGTGTGATTTAATTTTTAGCCAAAGAAATAGAGGCTTGAAGAAGCCACCTAAGCTCCCTCAACAAAGAGAGAGAGACCTCCAACAGTCACTTTATCCCAATTTAAACCACATATACCTGTGGGAGGTGGCTTAAAGTGCTGCGAGGCTTTGCTTCTCTCAGCTCACTGCAGCTGGACATTATTTAGTTCAGGCAAATCTACTCTATCATTTCACACATGGGATGTGAAGGAGATTTCTCACTTAGATAGTCCCCAAGGGTGTGGGGTTAGGCAGATTTATTTAAAACAGTCCAAAGGGCTGAATGCTTCCCATTTACTTAGGCTTGTTAACTTAGGATGGCTGGGACTTGGCTTACAGTCATGATTCTCCTACTTCAAGTTCAAGGGCAGAGAAGCATAGCTGATGGTCTCAAAACAAAGCATATTCATGGAAGAGGTTTGAGCAGAGGGTTTTTGTCGGGCATTTGTGTGGTCCACATTGGTTACTAAAATTGGGCTGGCACAGAAAAACTTGGGCTGTGAGCCTGATGGTTGGGTGGGTTGGGCTAACTGAAAATACACCAATGTTCAATCTGAGCAGCAGAGTTTGTACACAGATATGTCAGCACTGATGTGATGGCACTGGTGGGAATAGAAGCACAAATCAGACCTTTAAACCCGAAAACCCTTAAGAGCTTAAAGTTATTTATGCTGTGCATATATTCTTAGTTCAAACTGAGAGGCACTCACTTCATCTCGCTCTGGCCCCTACATTTTCTTTCCCCCTTGAGAAATGTTGAATATTGCCTATAAGATGCAAACATTTTGGGTTTTTGAGGCCTGAATGTACTTGATATCCCATTTTCTGGGAAAAAAAAAAAAAAAAGGTTTGAACAATTCTAATTGGAAGTCTGAAGAGAAAGCTAAAAGAGATTAAAAGAAGGCCGTACTGAACATTAATGCTGTGCAGGAGGAGAGCTCTGGCACACTCATGGACAGTGACCACCCCTGTCTGTCAATGCTAATATGCCATGAGGAGAGAAATGTGTCCCTTTACAAATCCTAGTGCATCAGCGATGCATTTGAAACATGCTCATCACCAGAGGACACAAGTATGAGAAGCATTTTGTTTTGCAGCCACAAATGAGATAAAACATAGCAGAAGGTTGCCAACAAAGCAAGCTCTGTGGTGAACCATTGCTGCTCCATGGAAGATCTGGGAGAAATATGGGACCTCTTAAAATAGGAACTAAAGGGGGAAAACCTCTGCCAGAAGGAATTACCATTAATTTGGGAATTATTGGTAGCACTCTGGAGGGGAACACCTGGAGGAGGATGAGGAAGGGTTTATTGGAGCCATTGAATGAGCAGAGAGGACAGTGTAATGAGGAGAAGATGGGCTGGAGATCCATGGTTTTGCCTCTACTATGGGTCACAGGATGTCCTTGGGGAGGCCAGAGGCACCTTCCCACACACCAGGAAATGTGCTGCTGCACTGTGGGAATGGGATGGGGTAAGTGCATGCCATGGCAGCCCTCTTCTTCCTTCTCCTCTGGGGTTGCTACCATTGCTCTTGCACACAGGGTTCAAGGATTATGGATCCACTTTTAGGGTGCTTTCCTTCACACATTAGGCTCACATAGCCTGCTTGAGTGCCCTTCTGTGAGCCTTCCCTGGTAACTGCTGAAGCCTTTTGTTTTCAGGCACATTGACAGAGAGGTGAGTTTTCAGAAATATCTCATCCCTACAGGTTTTGTGAAAATAAAGGACTAAGTAGAGAAGAGAGCCCCTCTTCTCTTATCCTCTGCAGCACTGACTACAAGAGCTTGGCTGCTATTAGGCATCAGAAACCCACATGGATGAGTCCCTTCCTGGGCTTCATTGCTTCTGCTCCACAGGAACTCACTCACGGATTAAGTGAATTTTCTCGTCCTTCCCTTTATAAAGCTAGTGCTCCACTGTAACAGGGATAATGACATATTTCGCCTGAAATGCCATGCTCATGAGAGCCTAGTTTGAAATAAAGATTATAAAAGTGTAATGCCTAGCAATTGTAATATCATGCATGGAGTGGAAGAGAAAGAGACAAACAGATATATGGGCAGGCAGACAGATAGATTTCTTAATTGAACTCTCTGCTTGGCTGTATTTCTGTTAGGCAAGAACCACAGGTGACTAACAATAAAGGACCATAAGGAAGAAGATGTAGGTTTTTTAACAAATTTAACTTATCACAGACAGGCTTTTACCCTTGCATCAGCCTATACTGAAAATCCCTAAATAATTCAAAGCATTCAAACGATCTAACATTAGCAAAGTAGTATTCTCCCCACAGGTGCTCGAAAGTAGAAAACAAGGTGGCAATATTTTCTTCTTTTAAAATACTAAGAATATTTCATTCCTCTGCTCCAGAGCACTTAATATCCTATATAAATCAATACCTACCTCACTATCTATCAATAAATGAATAATTACATTTCTGCCTATTCCCAGATGCTCTGAAACCATTTATTCTAGTCATTTAATCACAAAGCTGTTATTGCAGGGGAAATTCATGCAGACATGAATACATAAAGCCAAAAATAGAGAGCTAAGCTGAGAACCTCACCATAATAGCAGCCTCTTCCAAGGCAAGCTGCTGCTCATTTTCCCAGGAGATCTAGTAGGTATCCCTTCACTTTTCAAAACAATAACTGGCACTGTAAAGCTCAGTCAAGCAAAACAAGACTTCACTCACTTTGCTTTTCCACAGCCAACATTTGAATGCAACAGGGAGTTCCCGCTGGTCTGATCAGGAACTCTCTCTTTCCCTGTCAAAGGACCTGGGGTCCCAAAATGTCCTCACACTGGAGCCTCCATTTGAAAGGGAATTGTGTAACAAGACCCATCTGTCTCTATAGAAAAACCACATTAATCTCAAATCAGTGCTCTTCTTTTGTGCTTTTTTGAATGACTGTACATCTGGGAAAACTGAAAATATTCATCTTCACCTCATGGAAATTTTGGTTTACCCACAACAACAGCATCACTCGTCCCAGTTTGCTCACTGTCCTTTTGATGTCATGTGCCTGCTGTTAGGAGACCACAGATACACACATTAGAGGCAGGGGGTGAGGGGGGAAGTGTACACCTACAGACAACATGTAAGATTCAGAGGAAGAGTCTAGATTTGATGTGAGAGTGGTGGTTTCTCATTCACTGACATTAGCACAGTTTTCCTCTAATACTTTGGTGAAAGCCTTGGAGATGACTAAATTAGGCTATGCCCAAGTCAAAACACTTAACAAGTATTGGCTATATAAACCTCCCTCCCCCCACAATTAAATACATGCTTTCTGTCTGTGAGAAGCATCAGACAACTTGCCAGAGTTCAGAAAGCACCACATGTTCTCCCAGCTCCCCATCCTATGCAAACCTGCTCTTCCTTCCAGACAGGCTGGGTATGTTTACCATGTCTCTCCCTTTGTTTTTGCTCACCTTCCATCCCTACAGGGAGCCCTCGAGCATGTATTTATTTGCACTTTGAACCTGCGCTTGCTTGCACGGCTGTGCTTTAGCCCAAGCTGGGACCTGATTGCTTTAGGGGAGCCAGGGATGAGGTTGCCTGAGCCTCAGTAAAGCTTCAGTGCCTTTGCCCACAATTCCCCCACTCACCCCAGCACACCAGGCTCTCCTGCAGTTGAGGAAAAGAACCCTCCAGCAGTTCAGAACAAAGGGTGTGCAGCACAGATGCCCATGGGCAAGTGCAAAAGAGTGTGATCAGACTAATGTGGACTGAACGTAGCTTTCAACGGCAGAAATAGCAAAACCCTTGATTCTAACGTGTACCATGAATGTTTCTGAATGTATAGATGGTTAGTATGCCAAATTTAGCTTTGTGAGGTGTCTTGCATCCTATAAATGCTAGGTTACAAAAAACATTGACAGATGTATTTGTATAAATACAGATGTCTGGGTCTTTGTGAAAAATAACAGCCTAGGATGGCTGGATGGAGAGCTGACTAACTAGCTAGCTATACACATCCTTGAACTGCAAAGAAAAGAAAGAAGAAAAGCCTTTAAGCTACACTCAACTTTTAACACCAGCTTGACTTGTAAACCCCTACGTACGCTGGGAGGGCTGCAGCCATCTCAGGTGTCATCAGGTTCCTTTTCACGGGAAGCGTGGCCCCAGATCCTGCTCTGCAGGTCTCAACTCTCCCAGCAGAACAGGGGGATGTGCTGGGTCAATTGGATAGCTTGGTACTCAGTTATTTGGCTTTAACCTGAGCAGCAACAGCAAAGATTTGGTGGGTATGCTTTGAATGGTAGCCAGGTAAAGAGGAACTAATGTTAATGCAAGAGCCAGGAAAGGCTTGGCTATGTCTTTTTCTAGTCTCTGTGGTATCCACATTAACACATATTTTTCAAGGTTGAACCTGAACACATCCTGTTCCTATCACTCAGTATCCAGCCCTCCACAGCTCACTGGCAGGTCAGCAACAGCCCTTGCATCCTGACAATGTCTGTTCAGACATGATCTCACTCTGAAGATAGAACTGGACCAGAAGGTCCTTTCTGACCTAAGCTATTCAGCAGTGCTAAGTTCAGACAAGTGGACATTTGTGGCACATCTCAATCCCAACACGGAGTGTGCCCTGCTAATTTTGAGTCATGGTGGGAGACCTGGGACTCAGCAGAAAATTAACATCCAATTTGCAAGGAAGGAATACTCCTGATATGAGGAGACTCCTGAAAAGCTCAGGCCAGCTCTCTTGCCTGCCGTCAGTGTCTACATGGATGGAAAAAGAATAAAGAAAATTTATGAAATATAAGCTTCAGCGCAACTGAAGCTTCACTACTCCTCCTTGGGAGCATGTGGCAGCTCCCATCTGTGCCGGGTCCAGGCTACGAGACCAGGAGAGCCACCATAGCTTTGCAAGGCCATGGTGCCGCTCCAGCTGCAGAGGGCAGCTTGGCAGGGGAGACACACCTGGCCTGTTGTCAGGAGCTGGGAGTTGATCCCAGTCCAAATCCACTGTTGAGATAGCAGATTAAGGCTAACCCTACTCAGAAATCACCACACTGCACAGATCTGTCTGCTTGTGGGATTTGTGCTAGCTTGATGAAAGGGTTGGCTCCTATCCTCAGCTGAACTCTCATGGTTCAAAGTTGTGCTGGCTTTTTTCTGTATCCTTTGGGGTGAAAAATGTCTTGCAGCTGCTGCTTATAATTCTTTCCCCTATGTTTCAACATTCTTCAGATGAATGTCACCCTAAGCAGTGCTCCAAGAGACTGCAATCATGATTGCCAATAGCCAACATCCAAACTAAAAATAAAAAGCCACAGCATGGGACTGAGACACAAGCAATACATCCTCTGGCAAAAATCACCAGTGGCTGGAAACAAAAGGACTCGCCCTTCCAGTCCTATCTTCTGTATGCTTAAAGAAGCTTCCACCTATAACCATCTTCTTCTGATATCATCAAGAAATCAAGATGGCTTGTAGAAAGCACTAAGTGAGCTGACCTTTCCTGTTGCCAAGTGTCCATGTTTAAGATCCGTGAAATTTTTGGCTGGTCAGTAAATGCAGTGGAGGGAAAGACAAGATTTTCAGTGAAACACATATTTGCCCCTTGGAGGTACCTAGGTGGCTGTTACAAAATACTTATTTTTGGCCCCAGAGCTAACACACCATCCTTCCTCCCCCCCAACCATGCTTTCAACAGCCACCTTTTGTGGCAGTTCATTAGACTGAAAAGATCCCACTACAGAAAGGAAGGAAAATATTTTCTGGGAGAGAGCCACAATTCCTGCCTTGCTTCCTCCCAGCAGCCACAGCCCAGAAGGGAGGAAGAACTGGATGACAATGTCTGCAGGAGCACTGCTGTGTGGATGAGGAAGGGGGCAGGAAGCAGAGCCCCAGGGCTGCCTTTTCCCTGTGGAGGTGCTCAGTGCAGTGGGAGTTTTGGGGGGCACAGCAGAGCTATGCTGCAGGGGAGGGATCCTCTGGCGGTGCACCTTGGTAGCAGGGGGCATCAGCTCCAAGCCTTCAGGTTGCTCTGCCTTACACCACGTGTGCCACCTTGCCAGCCTGGCACAAAGAAAGTGTGACAAGCTTGCAAGGCTTCCCAATTAGCTCTCCACTACAGCTCAGGATTTGATACCTCAGGGTTTTGCCTAGTGTATTAAATTTTGCCTATCGTGCCTGAGCAGGGCTGTAATATTTATTTCCCTTCTTTTTGATTAGTATTTAACACAAAAGGAGAATCTGTTCATTTGTCAGGCTGACCTTGCTCAGAATGGAGTCTGGAGACCAATCCTTTACATGCTGCCAGTAGCACATACACTTTGGCTAAGTGAAAGAGTTTTGTGGCAGCTGATCCACCAGTTCACTGCAGTGTTAGGGCTGATCTTAGCCCTGAATTTTGCACACAGTAACCTCAAAAGAAAAAGACACTCTAAAAAAAATCATGACACTCTTACCCTTGTGAAAATACATAAAAGGCCACATCTTTGAACAGCAGTGGTGAGATGTTTTGTTTGCACTCATTTACCCCATGCCTGGGAGACATGAATTCTCAATCACTATTGCTACACAGTCTTAAATGTGAAATAAAGTGCTTCATGTGAATAATAGTAATAATTGTTTCAAACCAGACACTAAACCCCCAGTCGAGGAAGGATAGAAACCTGCCTTTGAAATTAAAAAATGGCGCAAGAGGGAAGGAGAAAGATTCTAGCTTGTGTTTTCCATCTTCACAAGTCTCCTGAGCTCTCCATCCCAGTCTGGGCAGTCCTGAGCAGATCATTATCCTGACATCTTGCTCCTTGGGGGAACCACAAATCCTGCCACATTCTCATCCAATTGAAAGGATCCCCAGTTAAAACCATAACACTTGGGCTTGTTCAATGACTCATGGCCCACTGTTTTGTAAGAGGTTGCAGAGCTAGAAATATGATGTTCCAGGGGAGGACTTTTCTGCCAAGAGTAAGTAGCTGATACAATATTATTTGATTCAAGACTAGAAAGAATGGAGTCTTATTAAAGACATTCCCTTATTAATAAATCAGAATTTTTACTTAACATTTCCTCTCTGAGCTGTGAAGTGATAAGTACAAGAAATAAGTGTCTAATATCTCAAGACTCAGTACCACCTTCAACCTTCTGTTCTCTCAGAGGTTTACAAAGATCCATGCATTTTAAGACATGCCTCCTGGGAAAAACTTAAGATAATATTTACAAAGTCAATAACTGCTTTACAAGGGGCTCCCTTTTCGCTTGTGATAAGACAAGGGGATTTCAGGCAGAAGCAGGAGAAGAAAAAAGTTTCAGATGTGAGTTAGGGAAGGAGCAGAAAATCCTTTATTTAGCTGATGTAATGAAAACACCTCTTCTCCTTGATCATTGATGCACAGTACCCACAAAGAGCTTTCCTGCATATACTGCTGGTGAGAAGTACTGAGATTACAAGTTTTCAGGTTGATGGGGCCCGTGTGAGCCATAGGAAACCACAGATTCAATTTTTTGTTAAAAAAAGTCATGGTCATTTTCTTGAAGGTGTGGGAATTTCCATTAACTTTGCTAGCCAGATCAACACCATTGCAAGGAAGTAGAAGGGAAATTTTGAATCCTTTCCCATCGTTCTCATTGGAGGCAGCATCTGAAAAACCTTCCCTCCCAAGCACAGCACACACAAGATTTGAGAAGATCCCATTTCCAAATAAATCCCAGGAGAAGGAAATGAAAATCAATAAAAAGCAAAAGGAACAAGATGCACATCTGACAGGTATTACATGCTCAGACCCAACAGAGCGTTTAGACTTTTATCTCTTGTTTGTGCTCATAGACTGATACAAGCAGAAAGAAATAGAAACTTCTCTGAACCAAAAACACACAGAACAAACTCACAAGAAGCAAAATGGTGTCCATTGTCTCTAGGCCTGCTTATTTAGTGACACTGTAGACAAATATATCATTAGTTCAACCTCCATGAGCACAGCACCTGTGCCCATGGCCCTGCTGAGCCTGCCCCTACCCTCACAAAACAGCATCACACTCGTGTTCCATTGACACAATCCACCCCTCCTGAAATTTCAGGCAAAAATCCTTGTATGAACCATCCCATGAGGCAGGGAAGCATCTTGCACAGCTAATGTGAGTTCTGGCAGACTGTTCAGCTTGGGCTATTCTCATGGGAATCACAGGATAACACATTCTAAAAATCAGATTTGGGTGCATGGTTTTCACAACCAAGATGATGTTGCCCCACAAAAATAGCTTACCATGTATAAATACTCCAAAATAAGGGTCTGTTCAAGATACAACTGCTGCTAATATTTTAGGCAGACTGGCTATGTCCAAATTCACCCTTGCCAGACGATGTGATTATCAAATCTTAAAACAACCAGTGTTTCTAGTCATATTTTATCCTAGAACATGGCTATCAGCTCATATCTATGCCTTATTTACCCTAGAATTTGAAATCATGTATGCAAACTCCCCGGCTAAAAACCAGGCGTCAGCATACATTAACACACCTTCGTCCTGTCCAGAACATTCTGCAGCACTTTCCCTGCATTCCCCGCGTGCCAGGGCAGCCTCTGACCTGAGAGAGCTGAGTGCTGTGCTTCACACAGCTGCAGCAGGCTTCCCCAGAGATCACCACAGCACACCTTCTGGGCTTCTTTCTCCCAATGGAGGGGACAGGTTGTGCTTGTGCCCGCTTTCAGCAGGCCAGCTGAAGCACAGAAGTTCTAGAGGCATGAGGAGGAGCTGCCAGAGTAGCAGGAAATTCCCCTTTTTCCAAGTTTCCTAATTAGCACCATTTCTGGAGGCAGGGAACATAATCCCAGGGTGCAGGAGTGAACTGATTATTGAAGGAATACATTGTCTAATCCTGGCTGGCCACTCTTTTCCCTGCTCTGGAAAATATTCATCACATGCTGACATAATCAGGGTCCGTATTTGTCACTCAGAAACGAACCAGCTGGGGCTCAGAGAAGCACTCCTGCCCAGTTGTGTTGTTTGTTGGGGTGTGTGCACAAATACCAATGTTTAATATAAATACAAATACGGGTGGCACAGGGGAGCACTGCTCTGCTTAGGAAATACACCCCTCCGAGTGCCCCAAATGCCTGCTCGGGATGTGTCTGCAGCCAGGCTGAATACATCTCAATGCTTGTCAGATAGCATGATTATCACATCTCAGAGATCACGTTTGCCTCCCCAGGCCAGGGATTATCAGCCCAGCGAGCCCATCACTCCCAGGCTTTTAGGGGGCTATTCCCTTTTCCCAAAGCTCTCTCCCTGTCTCTCACAGATGCCATCAAGTCCGCGCCTGCAGGAGGGGCAGCGGGAGCTGTTTCCCATGGCCCTTGGAAACACCCTTGCCTTCGTACCCCTCGTAGCTCTGAAATGCTCCCTAACACAGCCCTGATCCCTCCTGTCAGGGCTGCTCCGAGCAGAGCCCCACTGCGGCCATCCCGGACCCTCCGACCCCACGGGCAGCAAATCCCGGCACGGCGCTTCCAACGGAAAAGCGCGGCGTGAGCCCTTCTGTCGGGCGGAGAAAGGATCGGGAGGCTGCAAACGCAACCAAAGGAGGCTGTGTGCATCTTATCTGGCATGCCAGAATGCCGCCTTTATGAGCGGAGCCCTGTATTATCAGAAAAGAGGCTATTTTCGGCTTCTTAGCTCAGCCTCGGGAGCAGTGGGTGAGCGGTGCTGCAGGAGCTCGTTTGGGAGTCAGCAGATAGAGAGGCACAGCAGAGCAGCCGGGGATTTCTGGGAACCGGGGTCAGCCTGCATCCGCAGCCGCCTCTCCGCACGCTTCCAGCAGCACAGCAGAGCAGGCGCCCTGGAATAAGGCAGGTGCCATTAAATCACGGTAATCTGAAGCATTTTTTGCCTAACCTGCTAAGTTACTGTTTTTCTTTTCCTCCTTGCACCAGAGAAGAGAGTGAATGCAATGGGGATAAATAGACGTAGAAGATATTATTTTAATACCAGGATTATTTTAACAAATTAAATTCCACTCAAAAAGTTAAAAATTTACCTTTTTTCTACACATAGTGCACTGATAAATACACTGTTATAGAATATTTTTTTTTGACAACAGGAAACAGCTGATAAAAGAAAACCTCTTTTGTTTGGGGTTTACAGACCATTTCCCATATGTTATGTTTGCTTTGGCCGTCTCTCTGGCATCCGCTGGTAGAGATGAGAATGAGAGGAAAGCAAGGGTGTTGCTCAAAATACAGGACCCCAAACTTTTTTACTCCTGTTTTTGCTCCTGTTGTCTCCTTCATAGGTACAGCAAAAACCTTTCTAAACAGTTCTCCTCCTCCACAAAGTGTTTTAAGGTAACTGTGTGACAGCTGTCCCAGCAGAGCTCCAGAAACTCTCTGGAAATGCATCACAAACTTCCCAGGAGCACACAGGCTAGGAAGTCCATAGTCTGGAGAGAGAGGGGCAAAAAATAGAGAATAGCCTAAATAAACCAATATGCAATTGCTCCCATGTGATATTGTGCAATCCTTTTGTGCTCAGCTGGTGACTTTATTTCCTGAAGGAAACACTCCTCCATGACTGTCACACTTGTGTCACTGCCTGTCTAACCCCCCTTTCCCTACCTGAAGAGTGAGCTTCCATGTATTTTGGGCTGTGCACGTCCCTGCTCTGCTGCATGGCTGGAGGGGCCGTGCAGATGCCCCTTCACAGCAGCTCAGGTAAGAAACCACCTGCTGTGTGCTGAGGTTGTACCTCTGCCCTCTGCTCCAGCATTGGGCAAACAAGGCAGCCCAGTGCTGGGGAGCCTGGAGTCCATCACCTCAGACAGGGCTCAGGAAGGCAAGGAAGAAGGATTTCTTGTGTTTTCTTAATTATGGGCAAAGAGACTTTGAGAGTGCTTTCTGTTTCCTTCTTACCTGAGGAACAGCAGGACTGTGGTGTTGGTTTTGTTCTTTCTTTTCCTCTAGAGAACCTTCCAGAGGTCTCAGAGATGGGAAAAAAGCAGGATATTGAATCGTCTCTGCCCAATAATCCTTAGAGCCTGAAAGAAGGGCTCATGTACCCTAAGCTTTTCTGTGCTTCCTGGCTCTCAAGCAGGTCCTGCAAAATCTTTGACCTTCCCGTGAACGCAGGAACCACCAAAAGGTGATGTCAAAACATTTTTGTTTTCCAGGCTTTAGGGATTTTGAAAATTGTGATGGAGTGATAAAGTAACTGCACCATGTATTTAAAATTGTCTGAGATTTCCATTGTAGACCTTAAACACGGTGCTAAATAGGGCAAGCAAAAATAGCTGTTACTTTGACAAGTGCTTATTTAAAGCTTGTTTTGTCAGCATTGCTGCCCTGGTTATGACAGGGAAGTTGTCTAGAAATTGCATAATTACCAATATTAAAGGAAAAGCAAAACAGCACCACACAATTCAATAACAGAGCAGGTCACGTTTGCTATGGCTGTTGCAGTGTCTATTAAGCTGCAGCAGCTCCATCTCAATCCATGGCCTCAGGAAAATGCTCTGCTGCTGCTGCTGCTATCTGCTCTCAGCCCAGGAGACTGCTCTGCTCTGGGCACTCAGATGGCTGCAATTGAGAGTCAGTAAGGACCCTCTTTTCTTACTCATGCTCATGCTGCTGAGAGAGACCAGCATTACTGCCTTGGCTGCTCATTCTCCAGGTGTCCAGCACCTGTCACTGGAATCTCAGTGGGCTCCAATATAATAGGATTGGGGCCTGGAGATCAAGGGGAGAAAGAGCCCGAAAACATTAGGAGCTCCTTTTTGCACATAAGAAAATTTGCAACAAGTTCAGCACCTGAGCTTTTGTGGAACAAAGAAAATATTCAGTGTTCTTTCCCTCTGTCCCCTCCCTCTTGCTTTGCCTTTCCTCATACTGGAAAAGAGGTGACAGAAGATGCTGTGCTCCGAGATGCTTTTTTAGAGGCTTGATTTCCGATTTTGTGTTGCTTACATAGCACTCATAGTCCTTCTGACCTCCAGGGGCATTTTCAGAGGGCTTTTCCTCCTATTTTCCATGAGCTCAGCAGGTCAATTGAAGGGCCTATCTGTGTGATTGGTGTATCAGTGCAACAGTAGAAGGAAGCTCTGCAGCAAGCTCCACGCCACCTTTTCCCCACCCCCTTTCCTCCCAAGGTTTATTGTGTGCTCCAGAGCAGGTTTGTCCCCACCAAAGCGCGTTAGACCTGTCCCACTTACCTGAACGTGAGCTCGGTATCGATGTGCTCTGCACTTTGGCCCAGCTCATTTGCTTTCAGGAAAAAACACGGGGAAACTGAGCACTGAGCTCTGGTCTGCTGGTGAGGATCCTCTCTCTCAGTGCTGCTTGCCCAGTATTTTAGTGTCTAGTGCCCAGTATTCCCAGTGTCTTGCCTGGAAACAGCAAAAGTAGGCACCCTGGAAGTGACAGCTTTGTGTTTAACATCCACCAATGAAAAACCTGCTTTAAGTGCCTTAGTCAGTGCCACATCCTGATGCAGCAGTAAGAGCAAATGTGCCATCCTATAGCCAGACTCCTAAGACACCATGTAATCCTCTCCCTTCTTGTAACCTGCTGCCTCATGGGCTGCACGTTTTTGTTTTCCAGCTGCAGGAGCACTTGGGGTGAGGACCCTACAGCCAAGGACTTTCTTTACAATAAAGTCTTCATTAATTTAACAGCACAGACACCCTCTGCACTACATGAGCATGGGGACTTAGGGAAAAAATTAGCATCATCATTTAATTAAAGATGGATCTTAATAATAAAATCTTCTCAAAGGGACTGGTGTGGGATTATGAAGAAAACCTTAATTGTGAAGTTCTTCCTATTTGACTTTGTGTCTCTGATTTTTCAATCTCAACAAAATAGTTTTAACGGTTTTGGCATGTAATTTTTTGTTTAAAAAAATTTAGGGAAGATTGGAGTGTTATCTTCAGCTTCACTGACACCTATATGTGCCATCAGAAGCTGGAATCTCTTCTATTCAAGACTGTTCTCACTTGACCTGAAGGATTAACTGGCTGTAATGACAGATCACATTCTAGCCCGCTCATTGCAGGCCAAATATTGGGGGAGTTTGGCTAAAATACTCTCTCTGTGGTGATCATGTGCAAATAGCAAATGCTAGAAATCAAATTTTAGTAAATTTAAAGTAAATTTTCTTTTCACTGACAATATATTAGCACCAGACTTTCAGTTCTTCTTCAAATGATGGGCACTGCCAATGCTTTCTAAAGATAAAGTTGCCAGATTTTTTTTTTCCCATGGGTGAAAATCCTTTTCTTTCATTAAGTTCAGGAGAGCTAAAATGTTTCAGCTGAAACTACCAATACAAGAAAAACCCAAACAAACAAAACAAACCCCAACAATGACAACAAAACAAATAAAAAACCAGAACCCAACCAAACAAACAAAACAGCCAACAAACCACTCTTCAGAAGAGGTGCTGAACACTCAAAGCTAAACAAAAGTTACACAAGACTGAAAACAGGACCTTCTCCTCCAAAACACTGTATGCCTTTAATAATCCACAGTGATCCCTGGTTGCTGATGGTGTACCTTGGCAGGCAGAGGACCATCATCCTCACTTCTTTCAGCAAAGCCTTTTAGACCTACTGGTGAAAATGAACAAACTGTCATCATCCCCAGTCCCAGTGACAGTGATTATTAATACCATCTGGAAGAAAAGCAGGGCTTTGTTCGCACACAGGATTTCCTAACAATGAACCTGTGTGCGACATCCCGTACGCAAGAGCAGAGCTTCCCCTTTCTCCTGGGCCAGGCTGCAGCCCAGGCTCTGCCCCACGGGCAGCACTTGCTGTGCAGCTCAAGGTGCTGCAAAAGGTGCTCCAGCTCTGTCGTGCCAGGCACATAGGCAGGGTTCTGCTCTCCTACTGCCAGCTGCTCTGAGCACCTCTTTGGTGCTGGGTGCAGGCAGGAGGGAGCCAGCTCCCTCTGCCTCTGCTGGCATCCTACAAATGGATACCAGTGAAGATGTAAAACGCTGCCACTTGCACTTGTCTAGTAAAGAAGCATAAAAGCAGGTGCAAATAATACTCTATTTTTTGGCACAAAGCACCTGGAGAGCAAACAGTCATTTGTCTGTAAATTATTAACAAACAAGTTAATACATGTTTCCAACAAGTATTCTTATTTTTGTGGCTACACAGATCCCTAGTTTTCTTTCTACAGGGCTTTTAAATTCAACAAAACAGAGGAAAACTGCTCAAGTTCAAAGTTATTGATGTTATTGTCCATTTATTTCCATGAAGCTGAACACTGAATATTATGAAACAGCTCAGGAATGCTGGACATAAAGGGAGATTTCCTTTTTCCCCCCTTCAGCTGAAATATCTTTTGGCAATAAATCCCCGCCGGAAATGTGCTTTCCCTGATTCCCTGGCTTAATTAGCTCAAACAATGTAAGATATGTAACACTGACCACCATGGGAAACCTGATAACAAAGAGCAGTGATACAATACAAGCCTTTCAAACAGATGCAGCCAGTACCCTGCTAAGACAAAAGTGGATTCAGTGTGGTGTCAAACCTTTTCTTCCTTCTCTGCTGCAGGAGACACCAGCACTACAGTGAGACAAGTTAATCTTTGCCATGTTTTTTCCCCATAATGATCTAAAATTGCCAACTCCTCCATAATATGCAGGTCACACATTAATATTTTCATCTAGAAAGAGACAGCAACTAATGCTGCAGTTCCTTGGCACTCAGGATGCATTTGCTGCTATTGCCATAGGGAAAACGATGAGAAAACTGACCCCAAAACTGGCTGCTCATGTGGAAACGAGCAGAGCTCCTGGTTGGCGTGACTGTGTGCCCTTACATGCTCCTCTCTGAGAGAGCTGAGGCTGCAGCTTCCTCTGGATTTCTTTGCTGGGCTGTGTCCTCAGCAGCCCTACCCCCTGTCCTTGCTGAGCATCATCCTTCAGCAGTGGTTTGTGCAGTGGACAGTAAGCAAGGATGTGCTGACTCAGGCTGTGAATATCCTTCTTCCTTGTGCTTTTCCTCACTGCTTTACTGCTAAGGGAGTGAGTTCTCCAGGACCAACCCCTGCCCAGGGCTGGGGTACTGCCACAGTTGCAAAGCTGAAGGAAAAGTGGAAGATCAGGAGCATGAGCAGTGGGTGAGCAAGGATGATGGCACTGCAAATAGAAATATAGCCTCTCCTGCAGACAGGCAGAACTGGAACCCCACCTAGGCCAGAACAAAACTGATGTACAGTTGGGGTCTGCATTGGTGCCCACAGTGTGGATGGTCCCACCATGTGGTAAAGCTTTTCTCCCCTGGTATTGTTAAAAATGCTAGAGGAGAAAAATTGAAATAGCCTTTTGCCTATTTTTCCATTTGTAGTTTATAACTTTTGAGTTCAGACTCAAAATAAAAAAATAATCTATAAAATAATTTATAGATTTCTTTTCTCTTATACTTGCATTAGGAGCTTACCATAGTCTTACCACTTCTGCTCCCCAAAAGACTCAATGGACACCAGAGCTCTGGCAGTATTACAATGTCACAGAGACACATGTAGGCAAGTGCAGCAAACATAGGAACAGGGATTTCTTAATCAGAGTGTTTATATTTGCTGCTTTTTTTGGTCTTGTCATTAGCTGTGTAACTCAAATGCCTTCCAGGAGCACAGTGAAATGGCTTTGGCCAGGTCCACCCAGCAGAGCTCCACTGACTCAGCAATGTACATTGGGGACGTGAAACCGGTCAGAGAGCCAGCCTCCATCCATGCCCAATGCTCCAGGGCCAGACAGGGCTGTGCTTTACTGGCCCAACTTGTTTCACTCGTGCACAGGTCCAGAACTGCACTGCTGCTGAGTGCATGTGCCCTTCCCAAACACACCTAGTTCTTCTGAGCAGCTGAGAAACTCTAAATCCAGAATGATTCCTTCAGGAGAGCTTCTAGACAGAACAGATAAATAGCAAATCCAACCAGTGCAGGACCTAATGGCTTGCATATTCCTAGTACACTATTACATGGAGTTAAGAAACCCCAACAGCCACTTCTTGATCTTCTTTGTTTGCTGTGAAGAACCAAAGGTCACAGGCTCACTTTTCTTCTGTGGGCTGCCTTTGAAGTGCGGGTGTCACCAGTGCTCTGCAGGCCCCCACGCAGAAGGTCCCATTTGATCTGAGTCCGTAGGTGGCTGGTTCTTTTTGGCCTCTCTGGTTATCACCTTTGTTTCACAAGGCCAGTTGCAATCTGACTGATCTGTTAAACAAATTAGATTCATCCCTCTGGCTCTGCTAAAACTCAAGTGTAGCCCTCAGCTGGGTAAAGCACAGACACTCCAGCTTTATTTATATTAATGTAATTATAGATAGACCTATATTGTAATGGCTAACTTGCACTGTAGGCAGAATAAACAAATGCCTCTTTGGTGATCTGCGCATCATGGAGTTTTTTTAATTATAGCCTGCATGCTCACTCTAGACCATACCTAGAAAATGTGGCACTCTTAATTGTCAGAGACGGTAAATGTTGCTCATTTTCCAATATATCAAAGCAAGAGAGTCCACAGAGTATGAAATTATTTTATACGCCAGGCATGAAAATATTTCATGCAGCTATTATTAAATCTCAGTCCCACAAAAGTCATTGGCAAAATTGCCAGTAACCAGGAGAGACAGCACTTTGGTCTATGTTTGCATATGTAGTGAGGAAAGTGGAGAAGCCTAAGGCAAGGAAAAGAAATATCAGGAATGTACAGGAGATCACGAAATCTACCATGTCAATGGTGAGTGCTGGGCAGCCACACATGGCCTGCATCTTGTTCTCCAAATGAGTCCCATACACAACTGCAGCATCACTTACAAAAAGATGCCACTTCATGGAGTCTTATTAAGTACTACTTACTAGGCACAGCTGTGCTTAATTTCTGCCTATATGGCCCTTGGTTTCAGCAGAGATTTTGAAGATGTTCCCATTATCACCACAACTCTGGAAACAAAACTTACATGAGAAAGCAAAGATGCAGAGCTCCTTCTTCATCAACTTTTCCAGGCAAGCAACCGACTACACTGGCAGGAGGAGAACGCCAAAACCCTGTTTTTATGTGGAAGAGCTGGTGTGAACATTTTCTTTGGTTTGCTTCCAGAGGGGATAACAGTCTTCCTGGGATTTGGGCCTGATTGTTCACTGTTTTCTCAAAAAGAGCTCCCCCAGAGCTCTGGCAGAGTTTGGTTTGTAACTTCTGAGACTCTGCCCCTGGAGTTCTGCCAAGCCTCAGCGTCTGAGCGATACACGCTCCCATTTAATGGGAATCTACTGCCCCTGTCCCGAACACACACTCAGTTTCAGGCAGGGGGTACTACTCTTTCTTGGAAGATTTCTGCTTCACAGACACACAGCTGCTGCCTGTGAGCAGTCACAGGGCTGTGGGATGCATTGGCATGCGGCAGATGCCTGGATGCCTCTGGCACAGCAGAACCTCTGCATCCTATTGCTCGCATATGGGGTGGCTCCCAACCTCAGGGTCAGTGAGATCATCTGGGCCCAGCCTGTCTGGAACTGGAGAAGCAGCCAACCCTCCAAAACCCTGCACAGCACTCTGCCAGTGTCACCAGGCTTCCCGTGCACTTGGCATGACGACTCAATTAAACCAAGATTTTCAGTCTGCTGCCTGGTGCTTCGTTGGCTCAGGTTCATTTAAACAGACATCTCCATAAGGTCAGCTCAGGAAGGGAAGGAAACACGAGCCAGAAAAAAAAGAGTGGTTGCTCAGGGCACTTTTGCCAACCTAATAGAAATGTGCACAGGGCAGAAGCAATCAAGCTTCACCCCTGCTTGATTCAGCTGGTCGCACAGAGCGGAGAAATGTCAAGGAAGGTTTTGGATACCTGTAGATATAAAAGTAAAAAAAAAAAAAAAAGGCAAGAAATAGGTTCCTAATCTAATAAACACATATCAGTATTTAGTCACTAAATTACATGATGTGATTTTGCATCCAGAGGAATATCAATTGTGTTCTTCTTGAAGATTACAGCTGGTTAAAGGAAGACAAACACATTGAATCATTTTAACTGACTTATGTTACTGGGGAAAATAGAATATTTCAGTACTCCAGCACTTACGCACTTAAATTTACAGAGGCTAGTCAAGATGAAGATCTGTTGCAGGCTTACAAATAATCTTTCTGGAGATACACACACGTTCACCTGGTATACTTCCAATCTTTATTTACCATGCAGCCAGAAAAAATATTTTGCTTGCTGGAAAAGTGCAGGCAGCACCCAACTTGCACAAAAACTTCCTCTCTGGTGGCACTACCATGGCACTGGTGCTGCAGGAGGCAGTGGCTGCTGTGGTTAGGAAAGAAGGCCTCTCTAAAACCAAGTTGCCTATCTGAATTTTTTCTATCTCTCTCATTCCTTCAAAAGGGATTCTTAAGGTTTCATGAGATATAAAATAGCTTGCCTTCTTCTCTGTGAGCAGAAAGCCTCATCCTGTCCCTGTAAGTTTATGATCCATCCCTCAGTATTTGCTAGGCCTAAACTCAAGAGATGGCCAAACACTGACACAACATCAAGGAACATGCTTCACTGATATGCCAAAGAGTCAGTCCAAAGTCTCTGGGCTGAACATCCAAATCTTTCCAAACATCAGGCTACAAATTCTGTGGCTCATGCCTGTGCTATATATACATATATGCTTGTACAGCTATTTTCTGTTACTGCCAGCTTCCATGTCTTTTAATAATGAAGTCTTCCACTCTGAAGGGCAATCGATTGTCACAGAAATTATTTTCAATGGGTTCAATTTGTTTGTACCTGTCTCTGGGTAAACCCAGGACTCCATTCATACTGCTACCACTGTATTTTCAAAATTAAGTCGTTTCGCATGAATGTGGCAGAAGGACAAAATCAATCTGCCCCCCATCACACTGTGTGAATAAATCTGGGGCTATAGAATGATGCCAGACTGTGTATTTACAGCAACATTTAAGCATTTTCTTAGCTCCCTTGAAATTCAAGCATGTGCTTAAAAACCTTTGCACTATTGCATTTTTCAAGGTCAAAGTATTGAAGGGGAAAGTGGCCAGAGAGCTGTACTCATGTAACAGGTCTTAGACACAACTCTAAAAATTTTGGTAGATCAAAAAGCCTTTCAATAATTTGTTTTAACTGATGAACTAAATCTTGGTATTCCTTTTTGTCAGCTGACAATTTGAGTAACTCATGACCCCAAGATAGAGGGGATGATCAGAAAAATGAAGAATGCAGTTGATGAGATTTAGGGCCCTCAATACGCAGGTTGGCCCATGCAAGCAAAATGCTAAACCCTAATGATATTTCAGTATGGACTGTGCAAGCTCCTCTTCCCCAGATCAGGTCTGAAACCAACACAGGATTCACTCCCTTATGGCATTGTATTGATGTCAGCAGAGAGTAACTTTAAATAAAATTGGGTTCTCATTCTCATTCATTGACTCAATGTTGTTATTACCTTCCAGCTGTTTGTTACCACCCATCTGCCAGGCTACCACCTCCTGACAACAAAGTCGACAGGAGGGAGCTGGTGTCTGAGCCTCAGCCAGTATAATTTAGCCACTGCACAATCTGGCACCTTAGCATGAACCCTCCCTGCTTGGTGGCTTGAGCTGAATAGACAATGAGGCACAGCCTGGTGTGGCTGAGGGGTGGGTACAGCCTACCCACTATTACTTCTGTCCCAGAGGGGTAATTGATGCCAAAGTCCCCTTCTTATGTAGGGGAACAAGCAGGTGTAAAAGGCAAATGGAGGAGTTCAGTGCTGTACTCCCAGCCACGGCCACTCAGATAAATAAACGCAAGTGCGATTGTGGGCCCCACCACAGCTCTCAGTGAGTGACCTCCCATTCCCCCACTCCTCCCACTCCTCCCAGCCCAGCCCACACCAGTAGAGCAAGCAGCTGTGGGCTCCCAGCAGAGCTCTGCTACCAGCTACGGCACCAGCCTGCTGAAGGCACAGCCAAACTTGCACCAGCAGTGCAGTCTGCACCCAGAGGCTGCTATCCCCGTTCTGAAAGGTCCCACCCAGTGCTGCTGTTTTACCCCAAAATCCCTCCATTCCAGATGTGTCTGTTCCCATCAGGCCTTTATCCGTGCTCACCCAGCTATGACATCCACAGTAGCACTCACCCATGTTTTCAGGCCAAGGCTTGCCCTTCAAGGAGACTTCTGCCAATTGCTTTAAAAAATACAAACTCAGACAAAGTTCTACAGTTTTGGAAGCTGCCATACTTTCTGGAGCTATTACTAAAGAGTGGCTTAGAGGGTTCTTATTATGGAACCCACATTTGGATTTAAAATGTTCTTTCCATTTTCCCAGCTCAACTTTGGAGTTTTATTTTATTATTATAATATATTTTTAAATTATTCTTGTTCACTATTACTTAGCTGTATTGGCTACTAGGTTAATCACTGCTTGGAAACTTCTGTGTTAGATCTGGTGTGGATAAATATCAAAAGGTTTTTGGATACTTTTCCAAAAGTTTTGAATATGCAAAATTGTTTATATTCCTGGAAAGGAATGGAAGTTAACATATGAAAGAGGAAGAATCAGACAAAGCAGGGCAAATTAAAGGACAGCCTCTAGTACCTCCCGTCTCTGAGAGAATTTCCTTAAAACTGAGACACAGCATCCCAGTGATTCTGTTCCTGCATAGCTTGTGGTAATTTACAGTGTTTGTGCTGTATCATTCCCCTTTGTTATCAGGCTTTCTGTAATGGTCAGTGTTACATATCTCAAGCCATGTGAGCTAATTAAGTCAGGAACCACAATTTTTGGAGCAGTATCATCATCTCAGACTCTGGCTGTGCTTACAGAAAAAGAAAACTAAATTCACTTTTGAAACTGGGTCTGATTTAAGTCTTCACCCAGACATCTGTATGAGGCCTCTTCAACAGAAAGATCTGGGGAAGGAGGAAGACCTAAGGTGGAAATCTTAGAATAAAATACCTGTTGGTGCTCAACACTTTTCAGCACATCTCAAGTAACAAGTGCTGCTGTCTACAGCACTTGTGACACTGCCATTTAGCTTTCATCTCCTGGAAGAAACAGCCACCTGTGTGTCCCTCCCTGGCCAGCGAGGTGCCTCCATCCCTACCGTGGTGGTCCCCAGTGAGGTCGCACAGGACACCTGCCCAGGGTAGCTGGGGCAAAGGAACACCTCTGCGCTTACCAGCCCACTTGGGCCTGGAATGGATTTGAGTCTGGATCTGGGTGGATTTGGCTGTGCCAAGGGCACACCAGGTCCTCTCAAACACAGCATTGTCATGGTAGAGTGGACCCCAGCAGAGCACTTGGCTGAGAATACTGGGTTAGCACATGAAATGCTGAAGACTCTTAAGACAAAAAAAACCAAGTCTGAGAAAATCTTACACACTTTTGTAAGATTGAGCTTTTGTAAAGATGGGGGTGTGAGATGCACTGGATCAACCCAGAAAGCAGATTTATCTGGAACAGTGAAAACTCTTACAACCAAATCTCCCTGTCTGTCTGGGGAATACCAACTTTAGCAACAGCTGAAGAAGGAAGGGATGGGTCTCCATGTCATGGAGAGAGAGTCACTCTCTGGAGATCCCCTGTTACAGCTGATGAAGCTACACAGAATTGTTCTGAGAAAATTTATGCCCAATTCTGTCCATTCACTATGGCTACAGAGGAACATTTGGACTTGAATCAACTTTTTGAGGAGCCACTTTTGGAAGTATTCAGATATTGTATCAGTTTTGCTTTCTGTAGAAGAAAAGGATCCATGAGGACTGGCAGTTTAAAATCATTTCACACAAACCCACACTTTTTGGCAAAAAAGTTTGCACCACAAATTTACCAAGGTCTAGCATGATCTAAGTGTAATTGTGCAATTTCCTTGTAAATTCTGGATTTATTTTAGTTATTTCTGCATAGGAATGCCAAGCAATTAACAGCACCACCATCCACATCCAAAGTATAAATGTTTATTTCACAAAATGCTCAAGCAGAACTGACATCAATTAACCATTTCAAATATTCCATAGCTTTTCTAGCTTTTTTTTTTTTTCCTTCCACACACACATATTTGGTTCTTAATGCTGGGAAATGCTCCATACCAAGCAATGTGCATGCAGGGATTATAAACAGTCACGGTGTGATTTGCCTGCTGATACACAGTTAATTCTGCGGCCTCTTTCAAGTGAATTTACACCCTTCCATCTTCATGTAATGCCTTTGCATAAGAACTTAGGACACATATCAGTTTGATTACATTAGAAAATGCAATCCAATCTGATGAATTAATCTGAAGTAGAGGAAATTGTGATGCCAGGAACTCCTCTGCCTTCTAAAACGGAGCTGAAGTGTGGATTATTTGTGTTTCAATATACCCAGGCAAAGCAACAAACTGTGTTCAACTTCACAAGGACAACTTTAATGAATTTTCCCTCTAGGTACAACTGAATGGAGAATTTTTCCATGAGTAACAGACACTTTCTTTTTCTGCAGCACTTTTGTAACTGACAGCATCTTTGTACATTATTTTAACTTTTTCAAGAACAGGACAGAATTGCTTCACCCATTAGAGAATGTATAGTTCAATTGGATTAATTTTTTAGCTTACATCAGAGGCAAATTGAGTTTAAAATAATTTACATATAGCCAAATAGAGCATTCTGAGTTGAGAATTAATTTTAATTACTAAATTAAAGTTTTCTCCCAGTCAATCTTACACCCATCTTACAGAGTACTCCCATACTTGTTTTCCTTGAGACTTAATTATTGTACACCCTAAATATGTCATCTTCTAATTCTCATTTGGCTATGAATAAAAGTTTAAAGTATTTACTTTCTGGATTACTAAGGAGAAGATTTTCAATTTCTCAGCTGTATATTTGTGAAAATATTTGATCTTAAATAACATATTAGAGATTAAGCTGTAATGAATGAAATTGCCATTATTTCCGCTGCTGATGAGAGAGGTGGAATTTAAATTCAGACATGTTGGCAATTTTGAATTCCTTCCTCCCCCTTGAAAATCAATGAAAATGAAATCCATAACTTATAATCCACATTTAGAATTGTACTTAATAGCTGATGACATATGATATGACCTATGGGAAGAAAATAACAGAAGGACTCTCAACTTGAAGAAATTTGAGCATAGACATCTAGGGAAAATAATCCAAAACTCAGTTATTCCTCAGAAGGGAAAATGAGGAAAGTAATGCTGAAAGAAGCCTGAGGGTGATAGTAGAGAGTGTATTAAATGTGACTGAGAAAAAAAAGAGAAAGGGAAATTTTTGGCTGCAAATTCAAAGACATCACCTCCTAGAAAAGGGAAGAAAAGATTCCACTCCATATGGCTTTGGTGTGACCACACTAGGAATACTAAATTCACTCCTGGGTACCTTATTAGCATCTAAAAGGGCAGGTTCAGTGGAGAGCAACAATAGTGTCTAAGGGATTGTCTGGGCTGACTTTATGGAAAGATTAAAATAGTTTAGGGGTGGATAGGGGCACCTTTTATTCCCATGGAGTAGCACTTTAATTTTTATTCCATCCTTTTCCCCTACATTTTAACAGGCCTACTTACAAAGCAAAATATTATGGGCAAGTGTGTAAAAGTCTGGCCCTAAAGGTGTAAATATTGGCTAAGCAATGAATGGGAAGTTCCAATAGACATCTGTGTATGTCAGAAGGGTTGGTAACACCAGTGGGCATAACTTGCAACAGGATGATATTTGTAATGACAAAAATAAAAAAAAAAAAAAATGAAAATTTATTGACAGTTCTTTTAGGGTATTGATTACTCTCATAAATTAAATGATGCATCTCTTGATACATTTAAAACTGTGCTTGCGGAGCAGAAGTGATCGCACTCAAGAGAGCAATCCTACTCTGGACAGAAGATGGAGTGGATGGCTTACTGGGTCTGTCTCTTTCTACTTGCACTGGCTTAGAAATCTTAACAAGAGATAGGGTGTTACAAGACACGTAGTAATAAATATGCCCCACTGTCTAATGCAGTATTTGGCCAAAGCCCAGATAATTGCTGAAGTACACCTCAGGGCCTCATAATGACTCTAGTGCTAAATATCTTACAGTCTCACCTCTGCCTGGCTGGAGCAGTGAAACATTACACAGTGCAAACAAGAAATCAGTCAGTATTCCTAAGCTGCAGTCTCTAATTGTAATGTTGGGGAGACTATTTGGATCTGCTAGAAATGGTATTTAGATCAGTTTTGTGCAGGCTTTAAGTTTACTCCCTGGAACTGCTGCTTTCAGAGAGTTTCCCTGCTGTGCCCTCTTCATCTTCCCCTTCCCTCTTATCCAGGCCCAGGACTTCCATCAGGAGGTGGATCATCACCACTGCAGTCAGGACAAGAAGTTCAGATCCTCTGGCAGACAGACAGACAGATGTGGTCCCCTCTGACTCTGCAGACACTCAGCAGTGACTGCAAGTGTTGGTCAGAGGGCTCCTGCACCGAGCCCCAGCAGCCCCAGAGCACTCACTGCAGGACACTCATCACCTCCCCCAGAAACCCTCTCTCCTCCAGCACTCAGAAGGCTTTGTTAGCACCTCCTGCTTTTTGGCAGAATGCTTTGTTTTACCTTCATAGATCATTAAATCTCTATCGATTTCAAGCAATTGGTTCTCCACGCTGTGCAGACTTTGTTATAAATTACTGATTGGGGATGTGAGCTGCTTTGGCTCCCCATCTGGTGCATTTAGCAGCGATTTTCAGTGTACAGTTCTCACATTACTCTAGTCCAGCCTCCACAAAGCAGCAGAGCTAACTTAAGCACAGAGGTGAGCTTCCACTCTGGGGCATTGGCTGGGGAAGGGGCTGCAGTTGCTGTGTTGCAGGTGGCAACAGATCTCTTGTTATCTTGGGTATTAGACTCTCACAGAGGTGCTTACCCAGTGCAATGGTCTGATCTTGAAATAGAAAGAGCTTTTCCCTGGAGCTCCTCAGGCAGCTGATCACCCTTTCAGAGAGGCCCACTGGGATTTTTCATCACTATTTAGAAACCAAAATTATGCAGACTGGACCTTAGTTTAATATTGTATTAGGTAAGTGCATTGTCATCCTCCTGTGACAAACATTACATCATCTCTTTAACCAGTAATATTGTTAATGTATATATTTTGCTAGGCAACAGACTGATAAAGTTTTTGGCCTTTTAAAGTCACACAAAATATTTACCAGCTTTGCTGTCTGAGCACTACAAAGACAGTCAGCTCCATGAACATGAAATGGTTCACATTCACTTCAAGTGGTGTTCTGTGTGCCCATTACACACACACATACACACACACATATATATATGATTATATACAGAAAATTACATACAAAGGCTGCTATAGAGAGGGACTGTATATGTATAAAATCATTATAAGCACTTGTCTCTCACACAGTCCTCAATGTATGTGAGTGCCAGAAACTAGACATGACATTCCACACTGGAATGATGCAAGGAAGAAATATATTGCATTTATGGAAATCATTCATTTTCCTTGTCTGGGAACCTCTTGAATATAAATAATATTTTCATTTATAAATTTCAAAGTGCTGTCCTAAGAATGGGTAAGAATCATTATCTTCATTTGACAGCTGGAGAAACAAAGAGCAGACTGTTTTAAGCAGCAGTCTAAGGTCACATGGAGCAAATGAAGTCAAACCTCATCTCCCGAGCCTGACTTTCCCTTGAGAGAGCACACCAGAGAGCACACCACTCACAACTTTATCAGCTGAAACTCCTCAGCGGGTATGCTAATAGTATTGGCAACCCTGAGCCTTCACAGATCATGACTGAGTTTTCAAAGGAGCAGGAAATTTGCTTTAAATGCATAAGATTAAAACCTCCAAATAAATAAACTTGTGTTTCTTATATTTGTCTTCTGTTATCTGAGCCTTTGGATTATGCTAAGGAAATAGTTTCCAGGTATTTCTACCACCAGAAGATCCAGATTTCTTTCCTTAAAAAAGGGGTGGGTGTGGGGAGGCTGGGAGGGGGAAGGGCAATAGTAAGCAAACAGCTCTTAATACTGTAGATAAAATCTGCAGAGTTCTCAAAACAATGCAGAGATTATACCTATTTCTGGCACACGCTAAAGGCTGCTCTCTTTATTAAGTGATCTAACCTAAAAGAAGATCTTGCTTTCAGATCCCAGTGATGACTCCAGAGAATGATAAATGTCCATCACCACCTCAGTCTGGATCCTCCAGACCTTTTTAAAAGTGCATCAGCTTGGGGTAGAGCTCAGATTATGCCACAGGAACTGTGGGTTTTTCTGAGTTGTTTTAACCCGGGAGCCGATGTGGCCAGAGCACAGCAACTCAGAGCAGGTCACACCCCAGCTTTTGCAATCAGAACCATTCTTCTCCCAGTATAAGACAATTCATGATGTTCAGATTGGTAATGTAGGACCAGAGCTGCCACACAGAAAGTTGGTCCACCCTGAGCTCATTCCTCCTGCTGAAGTTTGCTGGTGGGTTAATTCCATGCTGTGAGGCTTTACATCAGATACCGTTTATCGGCATCCTTCTTAATTTATGCCAGATGAAATTCACAACTCTGAAGCAGTGATGTTCAGTTTAAGGGTTTTTTTCCCTCTTAAGACCTGTCTTTTTCAAATGTCTCCAAATTAGACAATCACTAGGGGCACTGATAGTTGTTTTCCTTTCAAGTCAGAGGCACTATTTGCTTTTTCAGTTCCTCAGTTGTTTTATCTCTTATTATGTTGAATCATTTTGAAAGCTATATCTTCCATTTAAAAGTCATATCCCATTATCTAGGAGGGAATTTGAAAAGGTCGGTGTTAAAAGAAAACACAAGCTAAAACAACCCCAACACTCAAGCCTTCAACACTAACTAACCCATACGATATTGAAGGTTAATTAGACTTTAAGAAAATGCGCAGGCAATACATGTGGCATGCTACTGATAAAATGACACTGCTTATAATGAATTAAATTATTGTAGAACCTCAGTGAGGCACTAGTGATGGGCAAGCCACTGGAAAAATTTTAATGTTTCTTCAGGCTGGGATCTCTTTTAGATGATAAACAAAACAATAAAAGTATTCTTGTGTGTGGTCTTCAACAATTGCAGTTCAGTTTTACTCAGTCTTAATGCACTTGCATATATGTTGCACAAAATAACAGCTGTAGGACATGACAGCGCTGGAGATACTGGGTGGTCTCTGAAGAGTGTGAATTAGCAATGGGGTTGAATTAGTTGTGGGGTTTTTTATGGGAAGCACAAGATATTCCAATTGTTTCTCCATGTCTGCCAGCATGAAGGTATTGAAACAGACGCAGTAAGTACTGGGTAGAAGCACACATGGACATTTGAAAAACTGAAATCAGGTTAAACATATTATTCAGCTTTCATTTCTCTCCCTAAGTGTTAAAATTGCATGCTGGTGCACATTTGCTGGAGCATGAAAAATAAAGTATACGTTGTGACTGGATCTCATTTTTAGCAGAAAAGATCTAAGTGTGTGCCCTGTATATAATGTGGGCATATAATGTGCTCTGCTAATAAATAAATCAATCTGATCTGAGAACTCAGTTCTTGTTTTTCAGATAACTTGTTGACAGACTCTGGTAAATGCAATTGCTCAGATTTCTTCATGCTGTAACCCTTGAAAATGTTACAAACGCTCTTACAACAGTAAGTCTGAAGACACAGCAGCACACAGAATCCATATTGCTAACACATGAATGGCCTCTACCATCTGCAGAGCCTTCAATCAACTCCAGTATATTCCTCTCAAAGACAGACACAAAAAGCATTTGACATTATCACTATTTCATTAGCTAAAATTTCACTATGTGACCTCCCAGACAACCCTCACCTTTAGAGGAAAAATGCAGATCTCATCTATTTGATGAGATCAACAACTTTGCTGTTTCTGACAACCCAGAAATCCAGACAAATGAAAATCTTATATCTGAAATAAGTGGGAGGAGAAGGACTCAGGTAAATAAAGAATAATTAGTTCTACAAACTTTGGTTTGATAGCATTTAGATGCACTAAGACATATGCTTCTTGAGAACCTGCTGGGGAGCAAAAGTCACAGATACTCACAGATGTGTAATCACAACATGAACACAGTTCTGCAAAATGCTTAATCTAAAGGAGCAGGCAACATGGAGTCATCACAACCTTAATTCAATTTCTTGAAGATAAGGCATTAAAATGCCTTAAACCAGATAATGTTGCCTCCCATTTCAGTTGATCATTAAACTTATTCCATCTGTTTGGGGTTGCAGCCCTGACTGACTCCCTCTGAATAGAAATTGATGCATGAAAGCATCAGAGTCAGTTTTGTCTGTACCATAATTAAAACACACAGAGAGATATCTGTTCAGAGTGTTTCACCAAATAAAAACACCTTTTGCGCACCTTCGAAACACATCCCTCTTTTAACCCAAGCCCTTAAAAGGGTGCCCTTGTCACTGCAAAACTGAAGGAAACACTGGAAGTTGGAGCACATCTTTTAACAGTTTCCAGGCAGTGTGTTTCAGCCTGGAGCAAAGAAGGGTCTGGTAAGCTGCCTTCCATCTTCTCAACTATTCTTATCTCTAGTTCTGTTTCTAAGGTCAGTAAAAAACATACAGAAGTGATTATGCAGGAACTAGCTCTGAGGGATTACACTATTTGTCAAAGTAGTAACAGTGAATTCAATATGTGTAAATCTCTTCTCCCTGTGCAGTAGAGCTGTGTTCTACTGTACAGGGAGAGGAATACCAGTGGGATACTGATAGGAGTAATTTCCTAGGCAGTCTACCTTTGGGGGAAGTTTGTGGTTGATATAATAAGAGACCCATTTTTTTAAGAACCCATAAGTTGCAAGGGACAGTCCCATGGACCCTTTCTGCCAACAAAACCAGCCGATTTACTTTGCATTTTTATCAGTGACCTGGAAAAAAAAATGAAATCCTTGCTAAGAAATTTGGCAGATGACACAAAGACTGGGGGTTAAGAAAGAAGAGAGGTCACAGATGCGGGCTGAGCTATTAGTAAGCAAACAGCACATTTTCTAATCCACCCCAATACAAAGATGCAAAGCAGCTGTGACTGTAGCAGGTCATTATAGAATATGACTCTGTCCTGGAAAGCAAGGACAGACTGATCATGGAGAATACCCACTCCCTGAGGAGTTGCATTGGCCAAAAGATCGAGTCTTTAACACATGGGTGAGAGAATTTTGGGGTATGGAGGTTGTCTCCGGGATGTCCAAGGGCACTTTAGGGCTGCCAGAATGTGGGCTCCCAGTGAGGAACACCAGCCTTCCATCCTGTGGTGTTCCAGAGGCTGCCATGTGCATGTGTGAGTCTGGTCAACAAGCCAAACAGCTTTAGCCCACCACATCACCTTGTAAATGTTTCAGGCCAGTTCCCCCCATCCTGGTGTCTGCGGGCTAGAAGGGTGTTAATAAGTTGTAAAGCAGAGTAGGTGCAGGAAATTTTCCTCATGCAGTAAAAGGTCAATACTTTATCACAGGGAAAATGAAGGATTGGATTTGATCACCCTGTGAGAACAAAACTTCACACTGGGCTGTGTGGTGCAGAAGATGGAGGCTGACGCCACCCAGAAGCTGCAAGTTGAAACTAGGCAAGTTCAGACTAGACTTTGGAAGTGCTGATGTTTGACTACTAGAAGAACCTCCCAATGTTTTGCTGGGTTCCCTGGCCCTAGCAATTTTTTAATTTGAGATTAGATTCCTTTTAGAAGAGCATCAGCTATGCTAAGCAGAGCAATATCTTTTCCACAATTTGATGAAGCCTTCTCTGATTTTTCCTTTCTCTTCCCCCAATCCAGAAAATTTGATTTAGAGGGGGCACTCATCAGAGATGATTTTGTTGACTTTCTTTCCAAGTGGATGTTTCAGGAGACAGTCATAGGCTATGCTAGGTGAGGTGACAAAGGAATTCAGCTCCCATATCATACTATATTACCGGGCATGATAAGGATTTCAGGCAGGCCTGAATGGAGAAATCAAGCCAGCTTTCTTCCTTCACACAGACCTGACACTTAAATTAAATTTAATAAAAATTAAATCTGACACTTCCCACTTGAACAAAGATATGTATTTTGCAAATATTTTTGGATGAGAGCAAGAGTGCAAATATGCAACTGAGGGCCCCTCTAGAATGCGAAATGTCATTTGGGGCTGGGGATCCAACAGAGGCTCACCTAATAAAATCAGGGGATGTTAGTGTATATAGGAATTTAGTTGTCTGTACATGACTATATGAGGCTATAAATAGGCTTTTGGAAAGCTTGAAAGCTTACACAGTTATTGCTTGTTATTTTAAAATGTTAGTGTGGGTTTCAAGCTCATGAAAGAAATGCAATTGCTGGTGAAGACCTGTCTAGCCGCACAAAGGAGAAGCAAGAAATTCAGGTTCTTCCATCCCACTCAGCCTTGCCATGGAGGAAAGACCAGCTCCTGGTAAGTTTTGGTTTTTATGAACAATTTAGCCCTCAGGGCCCTCCAATGGTCTAAGACAACTTGGATGCCTCCTTTGTGATACAGATATATGTTACCAGCCACTCATTTATTTTTCCTTATTTTCCTTCTTATTCTTAAAAAAACCCCAAAACTGCTGTAGCACAGCATTTGTCTGAGATTGTCTAATGCTCCCAGGGACATTTACAGGACCTTCCACCACACCTGTAGCTATTGTATCTCACTGGAAAGACTCAAGGGAGATACTTTGGCAAAATATGTCTCTTCAAATGTGCCTCTATGCATTGGATGGTGAGATCATCACTTTAGGGCTGGTGGTTTCTAAAGAATTTGACTAATGTTTAATCAAAATCCTAGCAGGTTCACTCAGCATTTGAGTGCCCCCTCCCAGCAGCACACAACTAGAGCCCAAATGGTTCCAGCCTGGCTCTTTGCAGATTCTGTGTCTTCCTGTGAAATGTTTTCACATTAATTCCAGCTAGGAGGAAAAAAATCAAGCTGTTCAGGAAAATATCCTTTATTTTATCTTTTACTTTAGCTTTTATCATTAGAAAAGGGCATATGTTTGGTTCTGGGCTGGATGAGTCGGAGCCGATGACCATTAGCACTCCATTAAAACAGTGAAGTAGAAAAAAAAAACAACTTCATAAACATCTGATTTTTAAAAAGTCACACACCAGTGGTTAGCAGCTGACAGAAATTATTAGCAATAAGCTCTTTTGCATAGAAATAGGTTTATTACCTATTTATTACCTATCTTTTCCAACCTAAACAATTCTATGATTCTATGCACTTACAGCAGCTGGTGTGAGCCTGGCATGATGTCAACAAAGACCACCTCTCCACCTGATCCTAGGAAAAATACCAACAAGCCAGAGTGTATTCTCTTCTCAATCCCTGGATAACATATTCCCTTTGGCCCCTGCAGGAGTTTTGTGCATGTGCATGTGTGCAAAGTATGGTCCAAAAAATAAAAACCAGTCAATTTTGCCTTTTCAGCTGGCAGACCTGTGAGCAAGGATGGGGCTGCCTTCAAAAGACTGGGGTAGAAGGGCTGTATTTTGCTACATCACTGAAAGCTAATAGAGGCTATGCAACAAGGAAATAATAAATTAATCACAAGTCACAGCCATATGAAGTCCTTGGGTAAAATCAGATTTGTTAGAGAGTGTAGTGGTTTATTTTGGGTTTTGTTTGTTTGTTTTTTAAAAACAACAGAAACTTGCTCTCTGCATGATGCATTGCCTGCTCCTGGGTCTGCCCACACGCAGATTTCAAAGCACATTTGTGGCTTGTTGAGCCCTTGTGTTGTTTGGTTGCTTTTTTTGGTCGAGGACTTTTCCGTGTGATTACACTCTAAAAGTGTGCCATAGATTACATGGTCCATAACCAGGTTACAAGGAGAGAACACAGGTCTGCATTTAGGAAAACATCTTTAATCCCAACAGGAGCAGCTTCAAACATTCAGCCTACAAACTTTCACATTATTGACTCGGTTAAAAGGGACAATTCTGGCAAATGTCAGGGATGTTCACAGGGGAACAAAATTGCTCATAATTAAATTTAAAAGTAAAATAAGAGAATCTGAAACAGAATCTGAAAGTTTGCAGGATTTGGCTTCAGGTATGAAAAACACAATGCTGGAAGTTTGGTGAAACAAAAAAATCCAGTAATTTTTGCATTTATTCTAAAACACCAAACCACATCAGATTTTGTCAACTCTTCAGTTAAAAGAGGATGAAAAATACTGACTATAAAGGAGGTGAATGAAATGGCCTGTGAGGCTTTATAGGTAATACAAAAATCATTATTGAAACAATAATCCCCTCACAGTTGAAAATATTGACCTTTGCTGAAGAAATTCTCAAGTCCTGAACACAGTGCTTGCTGCTTAGTCCAATTTCAAGTCAATTGAAGGAAGCAAAATACAAAGAGAAAGGTCATATTGACTTAGTATAACAATCTTAATGAATCTTGGCCCTCTGTTTTGCACTTCCAGTGGAAATATGAACTCAGTGGCTCATTCCCTTCCTCTCTGTGCTGATTCCAAAAATACAGGTAGAAGGAATATGCTTTTGCTCAGCTTGATCCCCCAACAGCAACGTCTCTGTTTAAACAGAGACTAAAAATCAGCCTCCTTATTTTTAGAAAAAAAAAATACCAAAAGGAGCTGTTGTTGACAAGAAAAGTCACTCATATTTGAATATTAAATATTTCCAGCACTGTAAGTATGAGGGGAAAGGTAAGTAACTCGAGACTCACAATCAATAAGGAAGAGACCGTGAAGGATTGCTGTACAGGGAATATTTCTCTGCCTCCCAATAGCATTTGTTCTGTGCTAAACCAGAGTATTTTTGGGGAGTTCTGCTGCTTATAGGTGTACCAGTCATGGACTAGCACTCAGCTGAGTAAGATACTGTATAAATGCAGAACAGAAAGATAAAACCAAGCAAAGTGCTCAGAGATGGATGCAGACAAAAAGCTGGGGGAATAGAAGGAAACAGTGACATAATAATATTTGAGTCCTTATTTCAGATAAACAGTGACAGACACAATGACAAAATTTTTTTGCATTTTTTTAAACCTGCTGCTTCCTCTGTCAGCCCCAACCCTGCCATCCCCCAAGCCTAAATGAAATAAATCAGTCTGTTAATAATGACTGAGCTGCACTGGCAGCCAAGGTCGGAAGTCTAGTGAGAGACAAATGGTTAAAGTTTACTAAGCAGTTACAAACCACCAAAAACAGGTCTTAAAATGGGAAGTGTCAGGCAAGCCCTTAATAACAGGTAATACTACCAGCCCCACCCATAATTATGGTACTTGTCTCCCCACCCTCTGAATGTCACTCGTTTCCATCAATTGCAGGCCTCTCAGAGCACAGACTGTGCCTTGGCAATTTCTGCACACTGCCTTGCAAAAATAGGGTGATGTTTTTTATCTGAGCTTCTCAAAAGCTGCCACAATACATGTATTAAACAATAACAGCACAAATAATAGCAATAATAACAAAACAGGAGTATCAGCTCTGTGCACATCCAGCTATGCTGATGCTATCATATCCCCTGTACCGTTTCAGGCAACCTTGAAAGACTGTGTGTAGATGTATTGAAAAGAATATATTTACAGAACATCACATAGTCCCCATTAGGAGATTTTTATGATCACATTACTCTGTGCTTTGTCTTCAAACGGAGACTTCACTGGCTTTTCCACCCATAAGCAAGAAAAAATACTTGCCACACTCATTATCAGTCTCTTGGTTCAGATTTTCTCTCTGATGTACAGCTGCTTCATTTTGTTTCTCAGCTCCAACAGGACGTATTATTGTCACCTTTTCCGTAACAATTTCCTTATACTTTGGAAACCAGGCGACAGTCAAGGATTGTACTACGAGCCTGAAACTGGTACATACTAAGAAACGTTTTAGATGTAAAGAGATGGTTAAATATTTTTGTTTAGTTGTTATTTTGCACATTTACTACCATTTGGGTTAGAGGGCTTTTTAAAATTATATGAGATAATTATATTATCTTACTCACGAGCCTTGTAATTTTTTTGCTCTATTTAGGGGGATTTTGAGTGAATGCAAATCACACTGAAACTTCTATACTTGCTGATTTGATACAGGGTGCTTTTTAAACATCTGACTCAATGTTCAAGAAAGAAAAAAAATATATGTGGGATGGATTTTCAAATAAATAGGGGTTTGTGAAGCAAATTAGGGAGGATTTTGAGAGACTTAGTGCCTCAGTGAACAAGCTCCTGTGTATTTGTAATATTATAACTCACAAGTCACAGTAAATCAAATGTGGTGCTTTGATTTGTAAAAATATGCAAGAATATCCTTTTAACTATCTGATCAGCTCCATACCAAGCCCTCACACTACCAAAAGGTCAGAATCCAAAAGGGTTAAGTATTGACTGACAAGAGGATGAAAGGGAAAGCAACAGAATGTAGGTGTATAAAGGTCTGGAGGGACATTCCTAAAAGTCAGTATCAGTTTTTACACTTCTTGCACAGGACCAGATATGAATTTCAAATAATGAATAGATTTAGATCATCTGTACTTCCCAAAAACGTGAAACTCATATTTATCTGTGCCAATGCCAAAAACTTCTCTTCTTTTTTCTTGCTCAAGCTTCCATGATTTTGAAAATTCATGCCAAAAAATCATTATTTTTACTTTTTTTTACCTGTTTTCACCTGTTTAGAACATCATACCCTCTCCTATCTTTGACCATATAATTCGTACAGTCACTTACTGAATTATACAACCCAAAAGTTTACAAAACAATACATGGGTGCAATTTGCTAGTTACCTGGTGTGTCAATTTGTTAGAAAGAAATGGATTCGAAAACAAAAAAATTCTTGAGTGTTGGCTGTTTCCAGCACCACCAAAAAATGCTTTGGATCCTAAATGCAACAAGCAGGTTAGTGAGTTACATAAATGGGGAATGTGCCCCTGCCCCTCAGTTCAGCTACAGCAGAGCCTTCAAAGGGACTATTGCCCGGTTAAAGGACCTTCCATGGTGGCAGCGGCAGGATGAGAGACTCACAGGGTGAGGGGTTGACTAAAAAAGGCCCTTGGCAATTTGTGTTCCACTTTCCTTTTCCTAGGGGCAGGATGTTTTGGTAAGAGAGAGTTTGCTGGCAACCTGATCCTCCCTGGAGTTATGGAGATCTTCAAAGGAGATACGCCAGCAACTGATGTCCCCCCTCCCCCTGTTGGGTTTTTTCCCATTCATGCTGTGGATCTCCCCCACAACAGACCTCCTGATCAGCTCCTTCTTCTGTCCACAGCACAAGCTCAGCCATGTTCCAGCCTCTTAGCAGCACACACCATATCAGGAGGCCTCGCCATGTTGTTTATGTGGCAGAATGGTTCCACTATGCAGTGGTATTAACCAGCTTCAAAAAAATAATTTGGGAAGTTGTGTAGCTTCTAAATGGGAGCAAGAACCTGATAGATGAGAAAGACAACAGCAAACAGAGCAAGACTGGGAAGACAAAGGAAGAAGTTTATGAAGAAATAGCTACTAATCCAGCCTTTTGACTTAGGGCTTCCCAAAACCATAGAACCTTTTTCTCTGTCCTGCAGGACTTCACATGCACCAGGGATAAATACATCTGTTGGCAAAGTTGGCAGAGCCCTTTCCCCACTCCTGCTCTAGAGATTTTGGTGCCCAGAGCTAAAAGCTTTACCCAAAGACACTTTCCAAGACATCCCTCTGCACTATAGGAAATCTGATGCAAAGAAAGAGATCCTGATTTGCCCAACCCTGCAGAAGGGTGAAAGAAGAGCTCAGGAATTGTAAAGCCATGTCCCAGCTGAAAACCCTCCAGCCATAGAGCTCCTGTGGCACAGCCCTCTCTGGACTGGCAAGTGAGCTGGCTCAGGATGGGCTGCAGGGACCCCTGGGCACACAAGCAGTACCTCCACATGCTGTCTCCCCTCCAGCCCTGTGGATGCTGCCTGACAAATTATAGCCAGTGATGCTGCTGTAAATGGCAATATCTTTGGGAATGGCTTCATTCAAATCACACTCCTCTGGCAGTGCACAGGGAGAAAGGTGGGTGGAAAAAAAAAAGGCAGAGCCAGCTCAGTAGCAAATATTGACTCAAAACAACAACAAGACATTATTGTACAAACCCAAACAGTGAACAGGTGAATCTGTGGATGAATATAGCCCAGGAAAGGGCTTCAGACTCATACATTCATGTTCATATTTCTAGTGCTAAAGAATATGCTTGCAGAAATGGAACCTGCTTAAGCACAGGTTGCAGAAACTTAGAGGAGGTAAATAAAAAAAAAAAATTATAATTATGCAGGAGGGCAGATATTACCAGATATAATAAAGCACTAATGCAATTGCTCAGTTTGGGGCTTGTTTGTTAGTTTTTAATGAGGATACTCCTGCTGGCATTCCTTAACTCTCAACAAATGCTTTCTGGATTGGGTGGTCAGCATCAGCAAGGATTGATCACACTCAACATTCACAGTAAAGCTTAATCTTGAGTCACATTAGCTCATGAACAAAAAATAATCTCTAATTTGTTACAGTCACATATACAGCAATACAAAGTTGACAGTCACACTACCTGCATTGTACAGGGTATCCCACAATTAACTACCTGTATTTCTCCTCTTCATTTTTGTTCTTTGCTGAGGGAGGAGTGGTTTATGATGGAAAATCAACAGCTTGTTGCACCTTCTCTCCCCTCCATTTAATTCATCAAGTTGCATGCACTTTCTTAAAGAAGCCAGCCATGATTTCCACCGTGTAGTGTTTTGTTGTGCAAAATTGTTCTCCAACACTTGCATTTCTACTGGATGGGCCTAGGCCAACCATACTTTCTGAGTTTTCCGGCTGAATGCCAAGCAAGCCATCTTACTTGGCAGACAGCAAATTTGCAAAAGCACTTGCTAGCTGAAGTAAGATAGGGTATGGAGTACTCCACTAGCTGCCTGAATAACCCCAAAACCTGTCCCTCAGTCCTGCTTCAGACCTCCAGTTTTGATTTGTATTTTCCTACCCTGTGTGATGTGGTCCTGATAACCTCAGCCAGGAAGTGCTTGGGTACCTCCAGCAGCATGAAGCAGTTAGATGGATGCACAAGTTATGAAATATTGATCCAATTCCCCCACTGAAATCACCTACCAGCAAAATATGGATATCCTTTGAGAACATGAATAGCACCATGACTCTTAAAAGCAAAATACCAGGAATCAGAGGGAGAGAACCTAAAGAACCACTCATTTGTGGCACCAGCTTTACTCAGGAGAAAGGAGACGCTGACTGCGCTGTGGAAATACCTGCAAGGAAGTTTGCGAAAGCGCATTTTCACCCTGTGCTTCATATGCAGAAATGCTATACTATTTACTTACTTGGATGATGACTGGGAGACACATTAGCATGAACTATTATGGAGATGAATGCCTCAATTTTAGGAAATCATATCCCAGCTGTTACTCTGAGAAAATTGCTATGGACATAGATGGAAGCAGAGCCCAACTAATAACTTAAAAATCAGATCTCTGGAGTAGACATGAAGAAGCTGCAGAAAATGAAAGAGGAGTTTGATACAAAAGCAGCCTTAAAACCAGAACCATTTTCACTAGTGTGGTATATACATCTTTGCTTAACTGATTATACGTTTTCTTCATTGGGCAAAAGGGATTTGAGACATGCAAATTCTAGCTTAGGGACGAGTTGTGTAACGTCACATTTGCTCATGAGTAATCCCATTGACCTTCCCAGGCCGCCCCGTGCGGGCAGGCGCTCCTCACCACCGCTGCGGGGTTTCGATGCATTTATTTCTGCATCGGCACCACCCTGGCGGGCAGCACCGCGCCTGCCCTGCCTCGGCACCGGCGCTCCCCCGAGCACCACCACAGTGCCGCGCCGAAGCGCTGGGAGAAGTGTCCTGGCTGAGCCATCAGTTTGGTTAGTTCTCTTAGGATGCGCACGATACTTTTTTTTTTTTTCCACGATCGTAGAAAGAAGGTTTCAAGGTTATTCTGTGAGAATAATCAATCTGTTAAAACACACAAGTTCCCTAATTACGTTTGCAAAGAAAACAGGGAAAAAAGCGGCGCGTGTGCTGTGGCAGTGAAAAAAGCTAGTAAAGTCAGCACAGCTGAGCCCCTAATTTTGTCTTTTCACCCAGTTTCAGACAATTAGGTCTGTGAACAGTAAAAAAAAAAAGGGGGAGAAAAAGATAAAGAAGCACGTGGTTAATTTTAACAACACGGCGCCCATATGAAAAGAGACCACTTGGCTTCATCTAACTTCCCATCTTCATAGTCTGAAGAATGCTGCAACACGCTACTGGTACATGCCTGTGAGGTAACTAGTAACTGGCTTCCATAAACACTACATTTACCAGAAGAAAAAAAAAACAGTAAAAATCCCTGCTTAGTTCACCGCTCATTATACAAGCCAAATTGCAAAGAGATTTTTTTTTCTCTGCAATGAAGTAAATGGAAGAGCCAACACACACAAATATGCATCTGTTACTAATGAGATGTTTACAGCCCCTGCCTTGCCAATTGCACGTATGTAATACCTCGCTGCGTCCTTACCTATAGAGCTCTGGTTAAGAGACAATAGGTGCAAATTAATGTCTAAACAGACATTATCTCTTCAAGCCTGGACATGGCTTGAAGCCTCGTTAAATATTTTTAAATGCCACAGCTTTCTACTAGGGTTTTAAAACCCTTTCTTCCACTCTTTGCTGATGGTAAAAATGTTCGGGGGACAGGACAAGATATTTATAATAACAGGACATTTTGCTCCGCACTTTGTTTTAGCATGCGGGGGGAATAATAATTGTATTCAGACTTGAAATGGCTTGGGTTACGCAGTTCAGAGCACAAGCACCTGCAGCAAATTAATTTGTTGTAGCACATTTATTATCTCATAGCTTCTATTTAGGCTGCAGCTGTTGCTATTATGTTAATAATGTTTTTTATCACCACTGTATACAACAGGTTATGGTAATAGAGAAATTTTGGGGTGTGGGGTGTTGGTTTGGTCTTTTTTAAAATTTTATTTCTCAGAAAGAAAAAAGATGGGGAGAATATAACACATAAGCATTGATCAGGCATTTAGCCTTCTGTTTATTAGCTGATTTGAAAGAGAATGGGCAAGAGAAATTAGAAAAGAGTAACAATAGACAAAGATGGCGCGTGCAGAATTTGTGAAAGCAAAAAAGAAGAAGAGATGGAAAAAAAGAAAGAAAGAAAGAAAGACCGAACACCGCAGTGCTGGGGTGGTGAGTGTTCGGGTGGGGGCGGGGAAAATGCTGCAGTTTTCGTGAAATAATAAGGTGGAAAAAAAGGCATACAAAGAGTAGGTTTTTCATTGTCTGTAAAATATAAACACAGATGAATTCTGTCTTTGGTTTGTTCATGCTTTTCACTCTGCACAGCAGGGATGTTCTTAAGAAGTTGCCCTCTGCGAAATTTCACTAAATGGAAACCGTGGACCCTGCATGATGCGATTATAATCACACCAGCCATTCTTTTTACATAATTTTTTGTTTAAAATCCAGTAATGCTTCTTGTTTTTAAAACATATATCTATATCTATACACACATCTAAAACAGTGCTGGTTTACGTCCCCCCAGCAAAGTGCAAGCTGAAGCTATAACTGGCTGTATCCCATCCGCAAATCTCCATGGACTCAAAAACAATATGAAAATTTTTAGCTGACAAGAACATGTCTGCTGCCTGCAGTCACTGCAATAGCTCACCATGTTGCCTACTAACCAAAAGATCAAAAATTATCGATTTCATGGCGCTGCGTGCTTGGGATAGAAAAGCTACTTTAAAATTTGCATTATTTAAGAAATGAATTAAGAGAAAAGACTCATGTTTTCGAGCACTTTGGAATGTAAAAAATGGCTTTATGTTTTAATCTTATCAATGATTTACTATAATTCTATTATTTTTAGCAGCTGGGGTCTGGAAATGATTTTTTTTTTGCCGATGAATTTAGGATTTTGCCGCAGTATACATCTGCAGTCCCAGAATCCTCTGGTAAGATAATCCCTCCTGCGATGGGGAAACGCCTTTAACCTTTTCGTGAATGAAAAATATGCAACCATTTTGAAATAAAAAGGGGGAAAGAATGATGATTTCTAAGAGCTGGAATGAAATTTACAGCGAATTGAAAGAGCAAGGAAAGGAAAACATACTGTAATCGCGTTGTGGCGTTGGAGTTTCTAGCTGTTGTCTCCATCGCTCCTACCCTTTCTCCAACGGTGTCCGTAAACAAGCCTGGAGTATGGAGTCACCCATAGCTCACGCGGGTGAGAAATCGAGAACCAAGGTGCTCAGAAACGCAGCGCTTCCGCGCCATAACTGCACAAATGTTACAACCACAACCTCCATGCTGCAGGCTTTAAGGAAAATTTAGATTACCGGTCATTGAAATTCATTTGGCCAGTGGATTCGTAAGATGGCCAGGCTGCGTTAGGGGAGCCAAGCCTCTAGAAAGCACGAGGTGTTTACAGCTGCTCGGGGCTTTCAGCTGGAAAGGGAGAGGGAATTTTACTGCGGCATAAGGAAATTCTGAAGCCCTAATCCATGCACAGCCTTGTTGAAATGAAACTACTACCCTGATTGTCTCATATTTTCAGACTGCATGGTAATTAAGAAAGAGTGGTCTGAACAGAAAAATCATGTCTTAATGATTTACTATCTTATGTTTTAAGATTATATATTAGAGCCAATTACTCGAAATAAGGAAATCTGGCCTAAAGCTACTGAAAGAAAAAGGCAAAATTATAGATCAGCTACCTTCTTAAAGACAGCTTCATATATGAGTACAGCTATGTATTTAGAGCATTAACAATTAAAGGGTTACAAGTCTCGGAAACCAGGGGTTTCATGTGGACAGAGTTTGATTAGGGAAGCAGGAGGTCAGTGTCACACCTCTGCAACTGGTATTGCTTTTTGCTGTGATTTTGGATGTCTTTTCTGCCAGGCTACCTCAACACAACTACTGCAATTGTTTTAAATGAGTAGTGTGAGACCTATAACCATTAAGAGACAGGCAAACAGAAATTTTAAAGGAAAATTTAGGTGCTGCCATAGATGTGATGATGACAACATTTTGATCAGTATTGTAGATTTTTTGCTCACATGATCATGCATTAAATTTTGAATATAAAACAATCTTGATATTTGTTTGGCTAGTAGTAATTAAAATATACGTACTGGGAGATGGAATGCTTCATGTTTAGTCTGTTGCATTGCTTAATATGCCAGTAATCAGATATTCTGATGAGTAATGCCTCAGCTACTAAATCAGCTGGAGACTTTAATCTTAGTTTCTGAAACATACCTGATAAATAAACTGTTGTAGGAATTCATGTGTACTGAATTATAGAAGGAAGTTTTAAGGCATATTGCATTTATCCAAAATGAACAGGAAGGGAAAGAACAACTTTTGTTTAAAAATCAAATTGGTGGCCAATGACAATTCTATTTCTGATGCTTGCAGCAACATTTATAGAAAACTATAATTTATGTCATTTGAACCAGTTAACAAGATTTTTTGATCATTATCTTTTGTACTAATTTATTACAAATATGTAGGCTTTTTCTTTCCTTCGAAATCACCCAGATACATATACATTGTTTTTTGCATAATTTTTGAGAAAGGTAAAATCTCACTATTATTTTTATTTTGAATAATTCTATTTTTCTTTGTCAATAAAGAACAATTTTTTTTCCACTGAAACTGAGTTTGAATGGCATAGCTGTTTACTTTAGCAGAGTAAAGACCTTGATGTGTATTAATAAAATGTAGGTCTCAAGTATGAGGCAGAAGTTACACTGATTAGTCCTGTGTCTCAAAGAGTGCTTAAATATCATAAGCATCTCTTTTCCCCTTCACTCCTGTATGACTATGTGACTTTTTTAACACACTACAACCTCACTTTGCTGGGAGAAGATTCTTTTTATTTTTTTTTCTTTTCCGGTTAAGAGGATCAGAATGATGTATCTTTTTGCTGACGAGTGAATATATATTTAGTCAGTGTCTGAAAAAAAAAATCTGTAGTTGATTCTTGAATATATTCCTAGAGCATGCACAGTTAGAAGCCAATTATGCATACATTTTTAAGATCCATATGGGAAATCAAAGATTCAGGCCCAGAGCCCTAGATATTTCTGTAATTGGTAATTTTGCTTTGTCCTCATATTAGTACCATGGCTACTCATTTGTTACTATGTTTCTTACAAACATAGTTAAACACAGGGTTTCTGAAACCCAGGGTTTCAGAAGGAAAGATGACCATCTAAGTTTACATTTAACTGTTTCCTTTTTTAATTAAGGGGCTTCCTACTTTTTACCATACTAAAAGTTGACTCTCCAAAAGCAGTGCTAAGGATGAAAAAAAAAAAAGAGTTAACAAAAAGATTTAAATCACTATCTTTTAAAATTCAACCATGAAGCTCTCCTTTGCACTGAGGATTTCTTACTGCAAGGATACACAATGGACATGTTAGGAGACTGCTTGACCTTTTAAAAAAAATATGTCTGCAGCATATTCTTCTAGTAAACTGCCACCAAAACAAACCTATTAAAGTATAAAAGAGCTCAGAGGAAACTTCTAAAGCTGCACAGACACACTCTGTGCTTCTTGGGGAGGAAAGGAAAAAAAAGTAGAAGAGGAAGAATAACTGGACTGTTCATGAATTTACTGATGAAGCCCTGCACTATAATTCCATATAACATTTACTCTTCTTGTTTTGATAGTGGAACTTGACACACTGTATTTTAGAAAAATTATTAATATTAAATGTATTTTAGAAACATTTTTATAATTGAGAGAACACCAACAAGTTAATAATCATAATTTCAATTCAGCTATTAAGATACTTGTTTTTCTGAAGTAGGGATTTGGGAATTTTTTTAAGGTACAATTTTAGAAAATGTTTATCTACCTAACAGCTAAAAATTGCAAAGGTGATATGAACCAAATTTCTACAAGCAATGTGTCTAGATGCAAAAAGTATCCTAACCGCTTTGCAGTGAAACAAATAGAGATTAAAATGACAACAACCCACGCAGAAGTAAAGCATCCAAAAATCAACAAGAGTTAATCATTAGGTACTAAAGGCCTTACAAAATATATATATATATATATATATATAAGTTGAATGTTTTAAACCTGTTTTTAAAAGGTCTAGTTCCAGTTGTCCTCGTCAGGCCAAAAAGAAAAGCGGTGCACAGCTGAGGGGCCAGAAGCAGAGACATGGACTGTACCCCTCCTGCTCCTGCAAAATCCTGGCTCCAAAAGCCCCATCCCTGCAGACCTCGGGGGGTGGCATGGCACACAAAGAGGCTCTGAAAGGTATCTGGGACCATGCAATGCATCAAGGGCGTTTGACTGATTCTACTGTTGTTATCAAGTACCCAATGGAATTGCTTAAAGTGAATTTGGCAATAATGCCCTATAGAAACAGCACTTTGAACTTATATAGTACCTTTGATCCAGGGATCTAAAAGGAGGGGTTTGTCAGTATTACTATTCCCGTTTTACAGAGGGTGAAACCGAGGCAGAGCAGATTTTCTCAAGGTTGTAGAAGAAGGCAGCTGAGAAAGGAAGGTGGACAAAGAAATTAACTCTTCCCCCACACCCTTTTCTCTTTTTTATTGCTCAAGACAATCTTCAAGAATACTTTCTCTGGCTCTTATCTTAAATTGGAATCAAATTTCTGGTGTCCAGAACAAGGTCCTTCTGCTCATAGCTGCACCAAATAACTCCCTAGGAAAGTGATGAACACTCACTGTCCACTGGCCTGATCTGGCAGAATTTTCTTTGCCAGCTCTTGCCAACAGCTGCCCTCACTCTTGCCTCTCTTTTGACCATTGTCAAAATGGCCAACTGCCCTAAGAGAAAACAAGAAAGCTGCATTTCTCGATTCTCCTACTTCAGGAGGTAGCATTTTTTTTCCTTACTAGTGTGCACCAAAGGTTGCCCACAGCAGAGGGAGGCTGGAGGGTGCTATGCCCTACAGTGGCAGGGGTAGAGGGGAGGAAAATAGGATTTTTTTTTCCACCACTGCCTTCCTAATGTCATGTGAGTAGTGACAGCTAACCCACCCTTGGAACCCCTCCTCCTGCACTTGCCCCACTGGATTGTGGCCCCGTCACCCATGCCAGTTCCACCTTGTCTCTTGTATGCAGCAAGCCTTACATTATCCTCCCAAAAAACTCCCAGCCCAGGAGAAATCCCGTTTTAAAAAGCTCCAAGTTCAAAAGAAAGCAGCTTACGTGAAAATCGAGCAGCACTGTGAAAGAAGTTCCTTTAGTCTAACACTTCATCTGACTGAATAAATCAATGGGAAAAAACCCCAAATCTTTAATTGCAACTTTCTAATTAGAAATTTAGAGCCTGTTTAAAACAGGATTATCAGTGAAAAAAAAAAAAAAACTGGCATAAAGGTAGCCCCTCTGTGAACCGTGCATCTCCCCGCTGCAAGAACTGCAGAAACTGGAGGCTGGTGGGGGACAAGAGACTGCAAGAAGGAAAACAAGAATTCAATCTCCACATCGGCCCGTGCCAAAGCAAATGTGTACTGCGGGGGAAACAAAATAATATCCATCTTTCGCTCTGGCAACGGATGTTTTCCACAACCACGTTGTATATACGGTCCTTGTTTCATGTGGAGGGAGGTGTGAATGTATTTTTCCCTCCTGGTATGTTAAACACAGACTTTGCCATTGCAAGACGGTGCACGCAAAAAGTCTGTAAAACATTCTGCTGTGCAAGCCCGAGCACGCCGAGAAGAGGCCGCCGCGGACGTGCCTTCACACGCCGCGAAAAAACCTTGTGCAATTCGTATTTTCCTGTTTTTTACGAATCGCTAAAGAAGCGAGGGGAAGGCGGGGAGGAGAGGTGGGGGGGGGGGGGGAGGGAGAGGGAAGTTCTCTTCTTCCATTAAAAAAAAAAAATTGCATAACGAGATACTTTCTTTGGCAACTGCTTCCTGACAAATATTTACAAGGGCAGAGCGGGAGCGCGTTTCCGCCGACGTGAGCGGGGCCCGCCGCCACCTTCCCGGGCTCCCCGGGCCTGGGGATGAGCCCAGGGCCGGCCTCGGCGGCTGCCCCCGTCCCAGCGCCGGGGCCGATTCTCCGCAGTGGCCCGAGCGCCTCCCGGACTTGGCGACGCGGACGTCGTTTGGGAAGACGGAGTTTCGCTACAGTTGGTGCCGTGCATTAAAAAAAAAAAAAAAAAAAAAAAATTAAAAACCCCAGGCAACGAAACTCCAAAATAAACGGGGGGGGGGAGGGGGGGGGGGGGGGGAAGGAGGAGAGGGGATAGAAGGGAGTAGGAGAGAGAGCATCACACTCGCCTTTTGCCCCCCAGCCCCCTACTTCCCTTCCCAAAGCGGGACTCCGGGCTGATCCCCTGAGTCGCATCCCCTCCCCCGCCGCCTCTACACCCCTCAGGGCAGCAGCAACTTCATTCCCAAGCCGGGAACTCTGATCCTTCCTTCCCACCTCCGGAATAAGGTGTCTCCGCCGCACTCCCCCTGCCCCAGCCAGCCCTGCCTAGCCCAGCCCAGCCCTGCCCAGCGCCGCCTGGCCCGGCCTTCCCCCTCTCGTGCCGCTTCCCCGCTCCCTGTCTCCCTCCGCACTGGGAGCCGGGCACTATTTCTCCTCCTCCCTCTGCCTGCCCTGAGCGCCGGGCGCCTATGGAATGCCGCGCGCGGGGCCCGGCCGCGGCGGCAGGATACACAGCCGGGCCCGGCGCTCGCTATAAGAACCTCCTTGCAAGCGACGCCATTTTAAGCCTCTCGCTCGGTTCGGCGCTGGGAGCAGCGGCGGCGGCGGCGCTCGGGGGACAGAAACACCGCCGCCCCGTACGGTCGCCACCCGGGAGCCAGCGGCGGGGGCACCGCCGTGAGCGAGGAGGAGGAGGCGGCGGGGGGGAACGAGGAAGGAAAGACGGACCGGACCGGGGTCGCCCGGGCAGCAGCAGCAGCAGCCGCCGCCGCCAGAGCCTGGGGGGACCCTGCGCTCTCCCTTCCTCCAACGTTAGTGCCGCTTTCTCTGGCGGGAACTTGGGGCAAGCCCGGGCCGGGTACCCCCGCGGCCGTGAGGGGGTCCGGGGTGTGCCCGGCGGGAAGGACGGGGCTGGGGGAGGGGGAGAGCGGGGGTGGGAGAGAGGTGGGGGGGCAGGAAAGGAAGAGAGCGAGGGCTCTTGTTTTTGGGAGGTCCGGACAGCTGCGTGGCTGCAGGAGCGGCAGCTGCGGCTCCCGAGGTGTCTCTTGGGAAGCTCGTCCTGGGGCGAGGGGGTGGCTGCTCTGGGCTGCGGGAGAAGGCGAGTCCATGCGCCCGGCTCCGCTCTCGTTTGCGGCAGAGCCCGGGGTACTTTAATGACCCTTTTTTATTATCATTTTAGAGGTTCTTTCCCCTCCCTTTTCGGGGAGAACTAACTCGCCGGTGGGCTGCAGATCCGCTTTGGCGATAGGAGGGGGATGAGAGCAGGGTACGGGTTTATTTGTACGGAATATAATTAATCACGGTCACTGCAGTCAGCGGGAGATAACTAATCTGCTGCCTTGTGGGGTTTCGCTTTTAGTGGCATTGCATATTTGCTGGAGAGGCTGTGCTGCTGCTTCTGTGTGTCACCGAAATGAAGCTTCCCCGGAGCTGGGAGCCATCACATTAAGTTTTTTAACACCCGCCTTTTCGGGATGTTGTAGGGGGCGGCGTGGGCGCTCCCACGCTGCGAGGGGAAGCGCCCGCTGCTTGCCGTGGCCGGCCGGGGGGAGCGCGGCGGCTCCAGACTCCCGAAGTACCGCGTTCCTGAGGTGTGGGGACAAACTCGCGGCTACTCCCTGAACTATCTAGGGCACTTACTTCTCTAGGAACGGTGTGTTGTTTTGTGGTTTGTTGTTTGGTTTGGTTTGTTTAGTTGGGTTTTTTTTTAACAAAGCTTAGTTCATTTCTAATGTGCATGATTAGCTGTTCCTAGAGCAGCAAGTTTTCTTACATTTAGTAAAACCTTGCATTTTTCCCTAGTTAAAACTCGATGTAGGACGTTGGGCCGTTTCTTTTAGTGTCTCTTTCCAAAAGCCTTCTCTGAAAATTATCCTAACTGGAAAGAGAGGACAGACTGTGTGAAGGTACCACGGGCAACTTACTTGTGACTTCAGGAATAGCAGTGTTGATCTTTGTAATCAGCTACTTATTGATCTCTTTCTCATGGAGCAGCCATTGTTCTGACACTCTGTATATTCCAGACATCTGTGGTCCTCCCATCCCCCAAAGTATGCAAGTGGTGAATGGAAAGAGGCTGGGCTGGTATGCTGAGGTCGACGGACGGAAATCAAGGAGGGGTTTTAGTAAAACAGGATCTTTATGTGCTGAGGCTACAGTAAAGGCGAAGACAGAGAAAACTAGCTGAAAGAGTGTCGGGGTTTTCTTGATCTAAGTTCACACACCAGTCAGCAACTTCATAGTTATGATTTTGCTTCTGAATGACAAAAAGGTACTACTGCAAGGCTCAAAAAAAAAAAAAGCCTAAACGGCAAAACTTACTGGTGTGTATTGGCCCAAGTTATAATGTGAGTTTCAGTACCTAACAGTCCAGGAACCTAATGTTGATCTTGCAGTTTTGATAAAAAGATGCTGACAGCTGCAGGTATGTGACTGCTGTGTCGTTTGTCTAATGGTTGGTACTGTTGCAAATGAGGCTGCTTAGGTATTCAGGCAAGAGTTTAAAGCTCTCTAAATTCAGCTGTTCAATTCAAAATTACACTGTCTCATTGTTCTGGGATTGTTCTAAAGAAGTGTTATATTTGTTCATTTGTTAGTTCAGGTATTTTCTATTCAGGTGTAAACTGATATCCAGGGGAATGTTCATTTTCGTCTGTATGGCTGATCATTTCACAAGTTCTAGGGGAGAAATAAGTAAAAACACTATGTTGGAAAGGACAATGCCATGCACGATAGCTTCTAGGAGCAAGGATTTAATACAAAGTAAAGCTTGATTGGAAAAATCAGTTCTTCAAATGCTGTGTTACAGCCTTATCAACCCAAGTTTGCTTTTCCTTGGCTAAGCTATAAATAGAGTGGGCTCTTTGCATGGTGTATGTCTACTCTGGACACCAGTATTTTGCTCTGACTGTGGTGTGTCAGTAAGTGGCTTACCAAACCTTGGCTGTGAAACCAGCTTGCCCTTCAGGCATAATGACTTTTTTTCTGAAACATCTGTCTATCTATAATGACTCTACATCTGAATTAGCATCCCGAAATACCGTGTTCTGAAGAGTTAGACTTGAGGTTTTGGGGATGTTAAGGCAGGAGGTTAGTACTAGTGGTGTTCTGATTTTGCAGTGTTTTCAGGGGTGGAAAGAATGGAGCAGGAAATACGGCTGCTGGAGGCTTCTGTCTCAGAAGCTGAAGTCTGAATGTGCTGTCTGAAACTCCTGCACAGGGATGTTTCTGCAGAGTATTGTCTAGTAGGCAGACTAGTGTGCAAATACAGCAGTAATCAAAATCACTTACTTAATTCATAGTTAAACTGGTAATGCTGGGGTTGTGGTTATCCTGCAGTTGCCTGCAGCAAAACTTGTTCTGTGACTGTGGTAGCCTGCATACCATGGCAGGAAAATCAGGACTGACCTTACTTATCTTGAACATCATACTTCACAAAGCCTGATAAAACCTGTGAGAAACTGTGCAGGCAGCTGTGACTTGCTCCTGTGTCCTCAAAACGTGCACTTGCAAACTCTGAGCCCAGTGCCTTGCTGGCTGACTGGGTGGGAACCTAGAAATTGTAAACTTGGCAGTAAAGTATTGTGTGTGTGATGCTTCTTGTCTCTTTAGATAAAATTATTTTCCTGGAAGGGCAGTATTTCTGATTTTCCAGTTAAGCACCGATTGAATTGGCTAGACTTGCCAACATAAGGCAGCCTGACAGTGGTTAACTTCTAATATCCATTTCTGGCACTTGATTCCAAGGTAAAACTTGGTGTAGTCTGTGATCAGGCTTTAGCCCAGGAGGGTAATGTGTTAAACTGTGTTGGTGCTGTGTAGCCTGTGCTGCCTCACATGAGAAGAAAGTAGCCAGAAAGGTTGTTTCAGTTTTTGGGGCTTTGTGCTTTTCTTTCTTTGCTGACAGGTAACTTCAGGTGCAAGGGAGAGAACTAATGGAAGTCTTATTCTGGCATTTCTGTCTGTGTGGCATACCAAGTAGATAAGGTGAGCAGGTGAAACATACCTGTAGCTCAACCTGACCTCCTGAGTCTGTTTACTCCAATGTGGAAGCAAATTCTTCTTGTGCTTTTGTTGCCTTGGGAAGTTTGGGTGCACATGTTAGTTTACAGCAGAATTTTTTGTTCCTATTCCAAGTTGACATTAGGAAATAGTGTACATTGGCTGGATTGGTATTGCAGAAGTGAAGTGCTTGCTCTGTTACTTAATACTAAATTAACTCTGGAGCCTTGTTTGAGGACTGACGTAGAAGAGTGAAAGAGTTAATCTCATATTCTGTGTTGCTGCATTTAAAAAACGGTGTGAGGTAGCTGGATTTTGCTGGAGCTGGCAAATGCACTGTGTGCACTGTACGTGTAGTATTTGCTGGAACCAGCATTTCTGGGCTGACTTACTGTGCTAAATAGACTTGTATAAATTGGAGAAGTTTGCCAACTCTGCAGCAACTGTAGAAAGTAGTTCTGTATTGTCCTGGTAACATTTCAGGTGCCCTCCAGTGGCCAGAAATTTTAACATCCTAAAGGTGCTGCTAAATGCAACTCCCTTATCAGTTTGCCTAAATTAAGGGTGAGTTGAAGAAACATCTTCTAGTGTCAGAATTCATTAGCATGTTTGTTGTTTGAACAGTCCTTTTTGGAGTGTTGGTGTGCCTTATTGTAAATACAGAATTATTCTGACAGACAAGCAAAGACAGCTGCTTTCAGATTCATAAGTACTTTGTAAATGTAATTATGACTGATCACTCTGTTCTTTTAAACTTTAGAGATTAATGTTTAACATCCAAGTTCAGGGCTGACCGTGTGATTGCAGTCTAAGAAGAAACTGGATTATGGGTAGATACTTCCTCGTTTGGGAGAGAGATGGTTTGCTGAGTTGTTCCTGTATTGGTGTAGAAGTGAGTGTTTCAAGCCATGCACAAACAGGCTGGAAAGGTATTTCTGTAACAGTGTCTGTTGTGAGGGATGCACATGATTGTGTTAAATGACTGCAGAACCATTGTCTTTTTGATACACAAAACCATGTGGGCAGGGCAACTTGAGGGCTGGCAGTGGTTTTGTCCCTGAACTTTGAGTGTTAAATGAAATGTGGTGTAATATTTGTCTGAATTATTATATGTTGCCTCTAAATGATCACAATGGCAACTTTTTTTTTTTTTTGTGTGTGACTAGGTAAGACTAAAGAATGAATTTTGATCCTGTCTACTGCCAGCTCTCTACTACAGTCACCTTACTCAGTGATAAGTATGGGTACATGGACCAAAAGCTGTAAACCACTGCATATTTATTACTTAAGTCCTGCTGGCAGACTAAACTTGGATAGAAACACTGGCTCATCCCTCACCAAGGAAGATGGGAGTGTGCATAATGTACATATCTGTGTCTTGCAAATAAAAGGTGGGAGCTCTCTAAGCTGTGATAATAAAACTCCTCTCAATGTTTTGACCAGCCATGAGGATACTCAAACTTAGTGAATGCTGCACAAAGCCCTAGTAGGAAGTGTGTGCCAGTGACCCACAGATACCAAATCCGTTGCTGAACAGAAGTGATTAGTAACTGTTTTGAGTTTATTTGTTTGTGGTGCTGGTACTTAGTTGGTCAAAATAATTAAGAGAGTATTTGGGTTGATAATCTTGTTATGACTTAATGCAAGTTCATAAACTTGAAACTGTCATACCAGTCCTCTAATACTGAGCTACAAACTGCTGTTAGGGGATTGATATGTACATTATGTGAGGAAGTTCATTACTTTTGTTCTCAAGTTGGATGTGTAACACCAGAGTTGTATTTGAAGCAGTTTTCACATCATAACATTTAAGATTATGATCAGCTCCTGTCTTGGACAGTCAGGAAGATACTTAAGTGCTTGAGGTCTATTTTGCCAACTAATAAAGTGAAAGTTTTTGCTAATGCTATGTTATACTTGCTGATGAAAAGCTCTCTTAAATCATTACTTTCAAACATGAACTGCTGATTTGTCAACTTGAAGGCAGCTGCTGCTTATAGCTCTTAGAAGCAACCAGAATTTTCTAGAAAGGACAAATAAATACCTAGGACAGAGAGTGTTTTGTTTGCAGATCCTGTTAGAAGCTCCTGGTATAGTTGTCTGTGATTTTGAATGTAAAGGATTGGGTTGACAGACCCCTTGTAACTCCTGAATGTTCTCTGGGAAAAGGGTGAAGTAACTGTGCTGTGGATTCAAACACTTAATTTCTGAAGTGACAAGATCCAGTACTGTGAAATTTCAGCTCCTGCAGTATGGTTTTAATTAAGAGTATGTGACTGAAGAGGTGCTTTCTTTACATTGCATAGGGTGCCCAGCCATGTGCCTCTGGCCAGCATCAAGCAAAATCATGTAGGGGACTGCTGATAAGAAATTATGGTGGTAGGTAAACTTCAACCATTTAGAAGTTACAAGTTTAAAAGTCCATTTAAACATATCTGCGTGTCCCATCAGTCTGTAATTCTACCACAGTTTCTCTAGAATGTCTGTCCTAAAGAGTGAAGTACTGTGCATCTCCTTTCTTTCAAAAGGAAAACGTTTATATGATATTGCTAGCCTCATGTTTGGAGAGGTTTCCTAGCTGGTTCTACAGTTTCAAAGTTCGTCTTCTGGAATGATAGTGCAGATTGGTGCCAGGATGAACTTCTATTTCTTTTTTAGTAACTTTCCTGATGTGCTTGTTCTGAATTCTCTTCCAAGTTCTCATCATTTTGTACTTTAGTTTTCTGAGGTATTTGTTGGCTGACAGTGCCTCTCAGACCACTGTTAGCTCTTGCTTTATTGAGAATTCTAATGGGTTGCTTTTAAAAAGGTACTTAAACCTTAGTGCCTGTGAAGACCCCGATGAATTGCACAAGCTGTTAGTGCCTTCATGCTGTGTTAGTTGCTCAGAGCACAGCACTGACAGGGCTGCAGCTGGAAGTGAAATCTCTGACCTCCACTTCTGGTACCTTTTGTTACCTGAACTGTCAGTCCGGGCAAAGTTGCTCTTCAGCAGTTGATTAAAACTACCCACATTCTGGGTGGCTTTCTGTACTGCAGGTGAACAAAACAAAATGTGGCTCTTGCTACACTTACATTATAGTCACAAGTGCACTAGAAACTTAGTAGTTGTTGAACATTGCAAGCTAGGCAGAGGTATGATTCTTTACTAGCCTGCTTTCTCTTTTAGGAGCAAGGGAAAGGTAAAATAGGTGAGTGTCTGTCATATCGGAACACTCTGTAGTGCTCCAGACCTGAAGTCTGGCAGACTGGAACTTGACAGCTGTTGTAAAGTTCTTGTGGCCCCTTTCCCTCCTCTATCACATTTGCTTAAGACTCTGTTGACTCCAAAACAAGCCTTGAGTTTTTTGGAAGTTGTAACTTAAGTCTTTCCTTCAGTAGACATTTTTTGAGGAACATGTTCTGTTTTTAGATACAGCTAACCCAGTGTTTTAGTCAAGGCTACCAGACTGCCTGCCTTTCAGTTCCATCAAGCAGTTGTAATCAACTTGGAGAAGTATAGCAAGAAGGAAATATTTACATGTGGTTTGCTTCAGCCAATGGGCATTTGAATAGAAACTCTGTACTCTTGGTCTTAGGTTGCTGATATAATGTGTTGCCTCTCTATTTTCAGTTATTTTTTGTGTGGCATGAAGTGAACTCTTATTAAAAAAAACCCTTACAAAAGCTAGTATAGGGAGGTTTTTCTGCCTTTGTTACAGAAAGGAATTTTTAGATAATTTCTAAGGCAGAAGACAAAGGCTGAGAAGCCAGGACAATTGATGTAATAGCGGTCTGGGATGCCTGGAGGAAAAAGGAAATAATGAATTGGAAATGAAGCAGCAAAGAAGAATGGCTGAAATAGAGGTGACTTGCAGTGAGCATTGGCAGATCAGCACCCCTCTCCCACTTTAAATCTGTGGGTTTATCTGAGCTAGTTTGTTGCCTCTTCCAGCATGTCTTAAGGGTGCTGAAAGCTCAGAAATTGGAGCCTTTTAACCATTGAGATCAGTAAAGCACATATTCAGATTTCTTAACTTCCTGAAGTTTGTTAGGAAAAACAAACCTTAGACTTTCAGTCTTAATAAGAAGAGAATTTAAAGACCATTTTAACACTATTGCATGTTCTGGGTTCAGAGTCTAATTTATTATTATATGATTAGCTAAATCTAAGATAGCATGTATTGCTGTTTGCAAGGCATCTTCTAACTTCCTGCAGGCATCAGTAGAATGTGTTGTCTGAAGTATTCCTGCTTGGATAAATTTGAGCTGGGTGGATTACACAGGATACCGAGTTTATCACTGGAAAGAAGAGAAATACTTCACTAAGCAAGAATAGCTTAGTGGTTGGAGGGAGTGATGCTAACTAACAAATGTTGCTTGGAGGAGTAACCAGAGCAGTTTTCCCACAAGGTATAGTTATTAATCAGTTTGTTCAGTTGCAGTCTAGGATCAGTAGGATTGATTTCAGTGTGTGGCATTCAGGTCAAGATTACTGCTAGCTCTTAGTTTTCAGTGGAACTTCTGAAATAGTTCAAGTTGCTACATCTTGGCACAACACTTAAATGTAGTAATACTGCTTCATCTCTTGCCATGGCACTTCTTCTGAAGTAGTAATGAAGGCTGTAGATGAATGTTTCTACTGTGTAACCAAAACAAAAAAAAAAGTAGAAAAGTTTTAAAGCTGTGAAAGCCTATAGTTTTTTTTTTCTTGTTAGAGGAATAAGACTGCATGGTTTGACTTGTTTCCTTTTGGTATTACATACTGTCCAAGTTTCTTCCACTAGGTTAAGATGTTTTGTCATAAGCCACCTGAAGACATTTTTACATAGTATTAAAAATCACCCTGTTAAAAGCAGAAGGTATACTGACATTAATATAAAATACATGAAGTTTTATACTCCTGTTCCTAGTACTGATAATAAAGTAAACCTTAACTTTTCTCTCTAAAAATATCCAAGTGGTGCGTTGCTTTGTTTAATGTGATAATTTACAGCCCATAATCATTATTCAGGAGCCACTTTGCAGTGAATTTCATAGTAGCTTTTGTCCATTCAAGTCCTTAAAGCACTGGTGTGCAAAAGTCGGTATTGGTGGCTGACTAGTTTCCCAATAGTCAGGGCCTTCTAATACTTGCATATAACTAACTTCAAAATAATCTACACTCACTGTATGTGGCAGTTTCTTTTAGAGGGGACAGGGTGGCTGAGGACTGCAGATGCTACTATTGGGGACAGAATATGGGAATGCTCTTCAGTATTTGTTTACTGGATATGGAAATACATTCCAGGAAAACTGTTGTTTGTAATCCTCTGTGGTATCTTTGTACAAGAAAAATAAATATTTTAAAAATGCAATTTTCAGAGTGAAATTCAAGCACATTCTGTATCTATTTTCAAATAAAGTATCTTCTGTTATTTTTTTTTCAAAAAATTGTAAACCCCAGCTGTCATTCCTACCACAAACTTCTAACATTCCTTAAAACACACAGCACCAAAACTGTCCTTCCAGGAATTCTTACCAATCTTACAGAAGCGTCTGGTATGTGAAGGACCTCCAAAATTACCTACAAAGGTACTTTTACCAGAGCTCAATACAGCAGCCAGATAAAAACTCTGTTTTCTTTAGAACCTGTGGGTGGATATGGGAGGAGAGAACTTTATCCACATTTGGATAAGGAATAATTACAAGCTTACAGCGGTTTGACTCACGTCTTCGTGAGACGAAGATCAGTAGCAGTAGGTCTGTCTGTTGTGTGTTTGTATCTGGGGCTTAGGGTAGACCAAAAATTGCTTAGAGACAGTTCAGCCACTCCTGCCTAAAGTGCCTTTATACCATGAAAGCTTTTTCCCTGATGTTTCCACTGTCAGTATTATCTTGCTTGAATAATTCTTCCTCCCCCACATTTTGTTTTCTAGAAAACAGGCTAACAGCTTCCAGGGGAAGATTAAAAAGGGTTGTTTTGTTTTGATTTGTTTTTTAATTCCTTAATTGGATGTATTTTCCAAATTCCCGACTTGAAAACTAAGGTTAATTAGGAAGCTTCTGCTACATTAAGAACTGAAATACAAGGACTTGGGTTCTAGAAATGAGTGCTCTCTGGTGTTACCAGCTGTGGAACTGCTGTTGCCTGTATATTTTGGCTGTGGACTTTTGTTAAGCAGATACACAGGCAACATCATTCGCAAGCAGCAAAGACCAGTTATAAAATCAGACCCAAAGGATGCTTTCAGTAACACCTTGGGAATGGTTGCAATGACTTCAGAGCACTTGGAGAAAAACAGTTTTTCAGTACAGGTGCTTCTCTTCCCTTGTGTGTAGGTGATACACATTTTTAACTGCTGTGACTGTCAGAAGATGAGCAGCTTGTTCTGTGTAAGCAAATGCTATCATTCAGAACTGGTGGGGAGTTTAAAGGTGCAGTTGCTTGGCCTGTCCCAGGTGAGACAGAGACAAAGAACAGGATAACACGGTCAGGCAGGGTGTTTGTGTGCAACAGTTCATGGTGTTTGGATGGATCAGTCTAGGTTTCTTGTGCAAGTTTTAGTAACATACTCCTCTCAAGCAAAGGATTTGTGGCAGACTTGCAGACTTTGACTTGCTTTAAGAAGAACTGCTTAGCAGATCAGTCAGGTATAATTTGAGTCAGTCTTAAAGAAGAGAATTGTTCAGATTTCAGAACTACTGTAGGCAACTGTTCTCCAGAATCAGAAATTAATATCTAATAAAAACACATGATCAGAAATAATACCTAATACTTCTTTCATTCCTTTTGAAAATCAAGAAAATTGAAATGTCTTCTGTAGTAGATTGACAATTAGCTCGTGTGCCTTCTAAGCTTGCAGATGCCACATAATACAGCCCAGTGCAAGGTCTTGAATTGCTCTTCACATGAGTTGTTTAATACATAGTCTAAAAAACCCTAACCTTCATTTAAACCCAAAGCTGATAATGCTTGCTAAGCAAGTGGATGGTCTCATGGGGCAGGAGGAGCTTTTTGAGAAGAGTCCCTTAACTCGTAGCAGTACATTCATGTGAACTGAATAACGTGATATTTATCAGAATTCCCACTTCTGAGTGCCTGCTAGCCTTCAAAAATTGTGAAGCTTGCAGCCCTGCTGAAGTTTGTTTGTAAAGTATACTGAAGCCTTCTGTCTCTTCCTGATGGTCGAGGTGTGTGTGGCTGACCTTGTACTGATCCATTTTGTCAAGGAAATGAGCAGCACAAATGTTTGTAGCGAGCCTGGTGGTGTTGCTCCCTTTGTAAATGTGTTGGTTCACCTTCAGAGTGACAAACAGGAAGTCAAAGCCAGCAGCTTGCCTGGACTCAGTTTACCCCTTTGTAAAATTTAAAAAGAATGTGAAGCAAAAGATGAGAGAATGTTTACCTGCAGAAAACCTAAAACCAAACCCTGGCTACTTTTGTTTGGCACTTACTTTGAACTACTAGGATTAAACCCAATTCCCTATCTAAATAATAATAAAAAAAGCTACCAGGAATTGCTGGGGGGCTGCAGGTGTGTGAAATGCAGATCAGGATGTTGGAACTTGCAGATGGAACTAGCAGGCTGATCTAGGGTCAGCATTCTAAAGATTGAATGTCACTGGAATGCATTTCTGAACACTTCATATTCTTCATTGCTATTTTGTAGATGTTCTTCAGTGTTGTTTTGGAATAATGCTGCTGTTCAGTGGCTACTCTGGTCTGTTGGATTTTGTCTAATGGTAGAGCTGCTCTTTGATCTCTTCAGGCTGCAGAAATTGAAACAGCAATTTCAGAGTGCAGCTGCTATAGGTCAGTTGCCTTCATTGATGCAGAATTCAGCAGTGGAGAAAATTATAAATGTTCTTCCCAAGCCCCCTTACTGTGTATGGAAATCTCAGGTGGTAGTAAATGTCTCAAAGCAGTCACTGCTTTTAACATAGTGGTAGATGAAACAGTCAACCTCAAAACCAGTTTGGTGATCCTTTTTTTAGCACAGTTCTGATGGAGGAGATGGGAAAGTTTATGGTAAAAATAAATCTTTTGTGCTAAGCATATTGGAAGTTTCATATAGCAGCTAGAACATGCCAAATTTTTTATTGGAAGTGTCACATCTGACTTAGAGTGTGGACTGCAGGGAGCAAAGATACAAATTTTACTGTTACTGCTATTCCCTTTCTGTTTGGAAGGTGTTAATGGAACTCAAAAAGTAATGCAGAAGACCTGCAAAGAGCTATCAAGCTTTTGTATAGGCGCTTTCTCAACTTAGCTACTCATTAGAATTTTTTAATCAATGGTGAACTGACAGTGAGACTTAAGTTTTTCTTTGCCACTACCACTCTCAAACTCCTAACAGCATGTTGGAAGAATCCATGGGTAAGGGCCTGGAAAAAGTGTGTGTATTTTCAGCACATCCTCCATGCCCATTGTCAAGAGCAGACTCTGAGTTGGCCAGTCTCTTCCAGGCTGTGGAGAAGGACCAATTTAGAGTTTCCAGCTGCACAGCAGGATGCTTATTGTATGTTGTGTAATGTCTTATATCAGCTTAATGCTGTTTATCTGCTGCAGATGCAGATCTACTACCCATTTTAAAAGAGCTAGGGAAGGGTTGGTGCCAAAAGTTGTGGGAGTGCAGTCAGGACAAACAGCGCTGGCATTTGTACAGCCAAGCAACAAGATTGCTCAGGAGCTGCTGGAGTATCTTGCAGCTGGCTCAGAGTCCGTGAAATATAAGTTTGTCCCACCTACCCTGTGAGACTTTTAAAACTGCAGGCCTGTCCTCTGTTTAATTATGATTTTCTAAAAGGTGCTCCTGAAGGAAACTCTTCAACTGGAAATCTGTCTTTACACAAATCCAGCAAAGTCAGGCGGACTTTGTTCTCCTGACGCAGCGCTGCAGACCTGTCCTTTCAGGGGTTAGTGCACTGCCTTTACTTCATCGTGCAGGAATGTTTGGATCGGCACAGCTCTAACACCTAACAGCACAGTGGAAGCTGATTGCTGCAAGAGATGGTTTTTCTCCCTGCACAAGCTCCCACTAGAAATGTCTCTGCTTGGCTGGCTCCCAGAATAGGCTGTCACCAGCTCTGTGTCTGTGCTGGAATCAGTGTGGGACTGTGGGGGGAAGGGGAGCAAATGAAATTAAAAGTGACCTGTTGTGGAGCTGTAGCCTTTCTAGGTTAGTGAAGAGACAGGTACAGATACAAATACTTCCAAACTGTTTGGTGATATTGAATAGAGATTCATAGTGAAAATTTATATAGGGCATTTGATCATATTTCAGCCTCCTTGCCCCCATTTATCTTGGTTTTCTGTGCAAACAATAAAAGTGTGTTCAACTGAAGGACAGGTTTTTTTTGGTTTTTTTTAATGAGGTTTTTTTTAATTTAACTTCAGTGAAGGTTTTTTTGTAGGAAGAAGCCTTTATTCTTAAGGCACAGGGAGGGAATAAACGAGGAAGTGCAGTTAGGACTCTTTAGGTAGTCTTTGTGCAACTTGCCTTACATTGTCATTTCAGCTTTCCCCATGAAAATTCATGTTGTAGCCCTGTATCAGACAGTTTTTCTAGTATTTTCTAAGTAGATTATCTTTGAGGGAAATGAGGAAGTGTGACATTTAGCCATTGTCTTTGTGGCATTTCCAAACTCTGGAATTTAATGTCTGGACTTCATCTTATGCAAAGATGGAGGAGTGAAAAATAGCTCTGTCATGGTCAGTCTTCAGTTCTTGTTCTCTTGTAGCTCTGAGAGAATATCTTACACGTAACCTGACAGAAGAAGTCTGGGTGATACATTGAGTTCTTTTGCATGTCTGTCCATGGAGGTTTGCTAATTAGCATTGGAGTATACTCACTGTGATAATGAAATGGCAAGATGTGCCAAGTCTTAGTTTGCAATTCCAGTGTTCTGATGTGAAATCCTGTCTTACTAGCTCTGATTAGTGTTTAATAAGTTCTAACCTTGCTCTTTTTTAGGATCTCTGAAAGGGTGCAAGGAAGAGTTCTGGGAGCATAACAAGGAACATGGCAACTCAAGGTACATAATGCATTACAGTTTCTGTTACTAGAATCTAGAAGACTCCTTATCCTTCTCTTTTCAACTTTTCAAAGGTTGAATAACATCTGCTCTATTACAGTAATTAATACCTTACACTGGAAATCAAACCCTCAGACAAGTTTGTTCTAAGTTTGTTGTAAGGTCAGGATAGCCACAATAGCAGTGATTGTTCTGCCTGTTCCTCAGGTTTACATGTCTGCCTTGGTTCAACATATAGTCTCAGTTTAAAGTTGCTGCTCACTTGCAGTGCTGGGTTGATGAAGTTGTTTATAACAGCTTATTTTAATTTAAAATCTCTGTCATCTCTTGTAGGATTAATACATGCTGCAGCAATTGAACTAAACTTAATTGTTCACCAATGATTTCTTACAGCTGACTTGATGGAGCTGGATATGGCAATGGAGCCAGACAGAAAAGCAGCAGTCAGTCACTGGCAGCAGCAATCATATCTGGACTCTGGTATCCATTCTGGGGCCACAACAACTGCTCCCTCCTTGAGTGGCAAGGGAAATCCTGAAGAAGAAGATGTGGACACAACACAAGTGCTGTATGAGTGGGAACAGGGATTCTCTCAGTCCTTCACCCAGGAGCAAGTTGCAGGTAAGGCCTTTTCTGTTACACCAGTTTGCTTGGACCAGCAGTTTAATAATATAGAAACCTAACTACTCAATTACTGCCAGTCTGGATGATGCGCTTTTTATCCCTAGTTTGAGATTATGATGATTTGCCTTGTTTTCAGATATTGATGGCCAGTATGCAATGACTAGAGCTCAGAGGGTGCGTGCAGCTATGTTCCCTGAAACCTTGGATGAAGGAATGCAGATCCCATCCACACAGTTTGATGCAGCTCATCCAACCAACGTGCAGCGCCTGGCTGAGCCATCCCAGATGTTAAAACATGCTGTTGTTAATTTGATAAACTACCAAGATGATGCTGAACTTGCAACTCGTGCAATCCCAGAACTGACCAAACTGTTGAATGATGAGGACCAGGTAAGTATTTTCTTTGCTTGGGTAAAGCTTGCTTTTGTTGCACCTTCAATGACCTTGAAACTAAAAGCTTTATTCAAACACTTGTGTTAGGTGGTGGTGAACAAGGCTGCAGTTATGGTTCATCAGCTGTCCAAAAAGGAAGCGTCTCGCCACGCCATTATGAGATCTCCTCAGATGGTGTCTGCCATCGTACGTACCATGCAAAACACAAACGATGTGGAGACAGCCCGGTGTACTGCAGGGACACTACACAACCTCTCACATCACCGTGAAGGCTTGTTGGCGATCTTCAAATCAGGAGGCATCCCTGCTTTGGTTAAAATGCTGGGGTATGTGCGCTACTGAGGCAATGCTTGTGTTTTGCAGTTGGGTCTGCTAGGAGCAGGTACTCATGAGGATTTTCCCTTCTTCAGGTCCCCAGTGGACTCTGTGCTGTTCTATGCCATTACAACTCTTCACAATCTCCTGTTACATCAGGAAGGAGCCAAGATGGCTGTCCGTCTCGCTGGTGGGCTGCAGAAAATGGTGGCCTTGCTCAACAAGACAAACGTCAAATTCTTGGCCATCACAACAGACTGCCTTCAGATTTTAGCATATGGCAATCAAGAAAGTAAGGTGGGTACCTCTGGTGCTGAAGTAGTTAAAATGAGCAAGCTTGTGATGAATGGCCTGACAGCTCTTGTGTACTGACCTCCTGACTCTGAATCTTCAGCCACATGCCACTAGCTTTTGCCAGTCATTCCTGACCTTGCAAGAGGGGAGGGATACAGGAATTATCTTGCAGAAATGCTGCTGTTCTTATAGTGAGACTATAAAACTTACAGTCCACATAAGCAGATGGGAATGTTTTTTTAGGGAACTGTGACCACGAGGGGTGTAAGCCAGCAACGTTTACTACCTGCTGACATGTGTAGGAAGTGACAGACAAATATTATTTTTGCTGTCTTTCAGCTGATTATTCTGGCAAGTGGCGGACCCCAGGCTTTAGTAAACATAATGAGGACCTATACTTACGAGAAACTATTGTGGACCACAAGTAGGGTGCTGAAGGTGTTGTCAGTCTGCTCCAGCAACAAACCTGCTATTGTTGAGGCTGGTAAGTACATTGTACTCATTCTAACTTAAAAATCTACATAGTGCTTTGGGATTAGTTCATTCCACCAAAAACAGAAACTGCCAGCATCTAAAAGTGAACTTGGGTTGGTCCTTAAGGCCATAAGCAGGTTTGGAGGCCTTTAGTATGCAGAAGTATTAAAAGGTGGCTGTTTTTAGTAACTCCACTGGTTGTTAACTATTAGTGGCTGAGCTGAGTTGTTGTCAGGATGCCTCCCTGAGAATATGCACACATTTAAAAGGCTCAGTGTCACACAGGGAGTTTCAGGGGGTTGTTATTTTCCTATGAAGAAGGGCTAGGGCCCCAGCCATATTGTGATATTGACAAGAAGGATCCAAAAGCTTGTGAGATTTTGCACTTAGATGTCAAGGAAGAGAAGGACCTGACTGCTCATAAGGTGAGCATCAGAGGATGGTGTCAAATCTGAGTAATGGTGTCAAATCTGTACCATCTTCCAGGTGGGATGCAAGCTTTGGGGCTCCACCTCACAGATCCAAGCCAGCGTCTTGTCCAGAACTGTCTCTGGACTCTGAGAAATCTGTCAGATGCTGCAACAAAGCAGGTAAAGGGCTTGTCTGAGGGATCAAGAGCAAAAGTCAATGTAGCGAAAAAGAAGACTTAACTTTTTCTTCCCTCTTTTTCTGCAGGAGGGCATGGAAGGCCTTCTAGGAACTCTAGTTCAGCTTTTAGGATCAGATGATATTAACGTTGTGACTTGTGCCGCTGGCATCCTTTCTAACCTTACATGTAACAATTACAAGAACAAGATGATGGTGTGCCAGGTTGGTGGCATCGAGGCTCTGGTGCGTACAGTCCTCCGGGCTGGGGACAGGGAAGACATCACGGAACCTGCAATCTGTGCGCTCCGTCACCTCACCAGCAGACACCAAGAAGCAGAGATGGCTCAAAATGCAGTACGTCTCCATTACGGGCTCCCAGTGGTGGTAAAGCTGTTGCACCCGCCCTCACACTGGCCTTTGATCAAGGTAAATAATGGTTAAAAGCTGCCAGAGCTGAAACTGAAAACTGTTCTCTTTAAAACATAACTTTAAAAGTGAAAAATTCTTTGTCCCCACGGTGTTGGGGATACAATTTGTTTGCTGGAGAAGTTGCTCCACTTGAGCAACTTAGTGTTTACTCTTAGAGATTTAAACATTTGAGATGAACTGATTAAAAAAAGAAGTCACTAACAGCAAGCACACCTGTCCTGCTCTTTTATTCCCCACCTGCTCCTTACCTGCAGGCTACTGTTGGCTTGATCCGCAACCTGGCTCTGTGTCCTGCGAACCACGCCCCGCTGCGTGAACAAGGTGCTATCCCAAGGCTAGTGCAGTTGCTGGTTAGAGCACACCAGGATACCCAGCGACGCACTTCCATGGGCGGGACACAACAGCAGTTTGTGGTGAGTGCCCTCCCTCACACTGCACCTCTCAAAGTTCTCTCCAGCTCCTCATTGTCAGTGCACCTCAGTCCTGTAGTGCTTGGGCTAAAGAACTGTTGTCCCATTTGCTCTAGTTCACATTATTATCTGTGTGCTGATAGCTCTGTCTTGGCAAACCTGAGATTTTTCTTAAATCATGGTACCAAAACAAACCTTGGTTCTTATTTTAATAACCTCTTGAGCATTCAATTCTGAATGTTAGTACTCACAGAAATTCTAGTACTGCCTACTCTGGCAAGGCAAATAATTGTCTACCAAGAAACCAGAAGTCCCTCCTCCTTCTCAGAAGAATAGGTTTAAGAATTCTGTCACAGCTTATTGCATACTTGCAAGGGTGCTTAGACCTGTAAAAGCACTGAGAAGTTGTTCAGGCTCCGTAATTGTTACTTCTTTGGCTTCCAGGTCAGTGTGACAAGATCAGACTCAATTGGATTTTTTTTATCCTGTTAAACATATTAACAAAGGAGGGGTTCGCTTAGCACAGCAAATGGAAGCAGCATCTCCTAGTACAGGAGTTTAGTTAATTGATGCAGAGGCAAGAAGGGACCATTTTGCTACTGGTAACTGCTGTTTCCAGCTTAGTAACTGCGGGGCTAATCCAGGTTGTAGGAAAAGAGATGGTGTTATCAGAGAGAAAGTTCATAATAAAAGCCACTGAGGCATCCCACTGGGATGCTTCACTACTGAATTTGGGTGGGTACTCTGGGTTGACTTGTAGCAGGGATGTTAAGTTTGAAGGCTACTGCTTAGGGGAAGAGGGGGTAAATGCAGGGGATGAGTTTAAATGATTAGTTGGAACTGCTGGTTGGATTTTTGATAGTCACTTAAGAAGAGAGTATGCAATATGTCAAATTCAAAAATGCCTTTTCTCTCCTAACCAGGAGGGTGTGCGTATGGAAGAAATTGTCGAGGGCTGCACTGGAGCCCTGCACATTCTTGCACGTGATGTTCATAATCGAATCGTAATCAGGGGTCTAAATACCATTCCACTATTTGTGCAGGTAAGTGAGAGCTCAGGACAGCACTATAATACATATTAGGAAAAGAAATAAAACAGCTCTTGTTGCACTTCCTGGATAGAGCTGCTAAGTCAGAGTGTACTGAAGAGCTCGTTTCAAGTGGAAGAGCTAAAAGAACCCTTGTGTTTTGGTTGCAGTTGTTGTACTCTCCCATAGAGAATATCCAGAGAGTGGCTGCTGGTGTACTTTGTGAACTGGCTCAAGACAAGGAGGCAGCTGAAGCAATCGAAGCTGAAGGTGCAACTGCTCCTTTAACAGAACTGCTTCATTCTAGGAATGAGGGTGTTGGTAAGTGAACTTAAGGCTGGTTTCATACTTGTGTTAGAAGAGTTGATAAAAGTCTTGACCTCTACTAAAATCACTCTTCCTTTTGGCAGCAACCTACGCAGCTGCAGTGCTGTTCAGAATGTCCGAGGACAAACCACAGGACTACAAGAAGCGACTTTCTGTTGAGTTGACAAGCTCCCTGTTCCGGACCGAGCCAATGGCTTGGAACGAGGTGAGTTCTGTGATCTGTATTAGAACTTTTGTGTTCTCCCTCCTTCCACCAGTGAAGTGTAGATGCAAGCCTAGCTTTACACAGTGTGTGGTGGCTGTACCTTCTTCACTTGCTCTCTATGCTCAGGTGCAGTGAACCTGTGGTAAGCAGCCTTCAAGCTGCTTTTTCCCTGGCAGACAGGAAGAGTCAGTTCTCTGTTGCTGCTGCTGAAGTGTGTAATGCTCATTATGCTTGCTATTGTGCAAAGCTGGCTGTATACAAGAACTTTGTACTTTTCTGTGTTGCTTGTCAAAACCTGATGAACTCTGGATGCAAAAATAGAAACATGAGTGATATGAAGGAAGCATAAATATAAAACATATCCCGTGAGGCTTCTATCAAGCCAACAATATCTGAAACAACCTTGGGCTGGGAATTCAGCTTGTCCTGAGACCTCAATACATTTGATATTTCAGACTTGAATACGTTTGCAGGCTCATTATCACACATGGCATTTTTTCATTTTTAATGGACTACACAGTAAATTGAGACTGAAGTCAATCTGTGTGGATGGGATACAGGGAAGGCTTCACTCATTCTTTGTCTTCCCACAGATTCTTAAAATTCAGGAGCCTAGCTTGTCTTGTATGTATCTACTACACAAGGGGCAGTAGCCTTTAATTTGTACTATTTCAGTGCTTACTCTTCTGTTTTCCTAAAATCTCTGTGTACCACAAGAATGGATGGGGTGGGAAGCTAAAATGGATTATCTCTTTGAGACGAGTTAGACAATTGCTCTGCAAGCAGGCAATTACTTCTGTAATTGAACAAATGGAAGAGGTACCTTCAGAACTCTTAAAGGCTCTGTTGCTGGCTTGGGAATATCTGACTTGCAGGATCTGGACAGGTGTACCTGAGGAATGTTCCTAGACCTACCCCATCTTTTTCACTCCCAGACAGAACCCTCCTTCCAGTGATCTGTGAATTCCTAAATCTGGCTATTACATGTTGGATGCAGATACTTAGCTAAAAAGGCATTTCATGTTGACAGCAGTGCTGCAGTGCTCACTGCAGAGCAGTTGTTCAAAGGGATTTAGGGCAAGCTTTACAGCTTTTTAAACTCAGAACTACTGCTGCTGGCTGAAAGAGCCGATGATAAAACTGTTTTGTAATTCTTTGTGTACACATAGACAGCGGATCTCGGACTGGATATCGGTGCCCAGGGAGAGCCTCTTGGATACCGCCCAGATGGTACGTGTCTTCTGTTCCCCCTGACTAAACTTTCAATTGGATGAAGTCAAGTCATAGGTTTTAAAGGAGAACTGCAAATGAGTGAAGAGTGAATTTACTCTTCAGCAAGGTATTGCAAACTGACAGGCAGATGGGGAACTGCCAGTTCAAATAACCCGTTTCTGCAACACCACTGGCAGCACTGAAATGGGAGCCGTATGAACATGCAAAACCAGTGTCTCTTGTCTGAGTCCTGTGGGAACACCTCCTGCTGAGCTGTTGTTTCCAGAAATCTTTTCCATTCCTTACAAATGGACTTGACAATTCCAATAGTGCAGTTTTTCTTTAAAACAACAAAGCTGGTATTGAATGCGTTAGTCTGTGAGTGTCTATAGATTTGAACACAAGCCTATCCCTAAGGATTCTGAGCTATTTTTGACTAGTCTTTCAGAAGCAAGTCTACAGTCTTGGAGCCTGGTTTTGCTGCAGTATTGTTGAATTTTAGTACTGTTGATTGTGCAGACTAATGGCTTGGCTGGAATCTGCTCGTGCTTCTGACTGCAGTGTGCTTTGTCTGCAGAATCCTACTGGAAGGCCTTTCCGAACAATGGAATAGCTGTTAAGGGCAGGCACCAGATTGTGTTGAACTTGGCTGAACTAGAAAACAATTAGATGGCTACACGATCTCCTCACACACTGATACTTGCAGCTTCTGATGCATCTAACATCTGTTAACATTATGCTTTTTTTCCCTCTGCCACCTTTAACTTTCTTAGATCCTAGCTACCGTTCTTTCCACTCTGGCGGATACGGTCAGGATGCCTTGGGTATGGACCCTATGATGGAACATGAAATGGGTGGCCACCACCCTGGTGCTGACTACCCAGTTGATGGTCTGCCAGATCTTGGCCATGCCCAGGACCTTATGGATGGGCTGCCTCCAGGTGACAGTAATCAGTTGGCCTGGTTCGATACTGACCTGTAAATCATCCTTTAGGTAAGAAGCTCCAAACTTGAATTTAAAAACAAAACAAAAAGAGAAAAACAGCTGACTGGACTGAGGACTTGGTTGGCAGGGAGGGATTGGCTCGACTGGGTCCTAGTGTGCCACAATAATGAATAAATGCTCTGGAAATACACAATGAGCACACTCCAAACTGACTTCTGCCGTGAAGTGTGGAAGTAATTAACTGTAACGTCTTGTGCACCGGCTTCATGCAGTCTTGATGTGTTACAACAGCCCTTTATGACTCAGGAGCACTGACACCTGTGTTTTTTCTCTTTGCAGCTGTATCATCTGAGTGAACTTGCATTGATTGGCCTGTAGAGTTGCTGAGAGGGCTCGAGGGGTGGGCTAGTATCTCAGAAAGTGCCTGACACACTAACCAAGCTGAGTTTCCTATGGGAACAATTGAAGTAAACTTTTTGTTCTGGTCCTTTTTGGTCGAGGAGTAATAATACAAATGGATTTTGGGAGTGATTCAAGAAACGAAGAATGCATAAGAATGAGTTGCAAGATGGAATTTATCAAACCCTAGCCTTGCTTGTTAAAAATTTATTATTTTTTTTAAATCTCTGTAATGGTACTGACCTTGCTTGCTTTGGAAGTAGCCTTTCTTTTTGCAGTAATTGTTGTTAGTTTTTTTTAAAGTCTCTCGTAGTATTAAGTTATAGTGAATATGCTACAGCAGTTTCTAATTTTTAAGGATTGAGTAAAGGTGTAGAACACTAATTCATAATCGCTCTAACTGTATTCTGAATAAAGTGTAACATTGTGTAGCCTTTTTGTATAAAAAACTAGACAAATAGAAATGGTCCAATTAGTTTCCTTTTTAATATGCTTAAAATAAGCAGGTGGATCTATTTCATGTTTTTGATCAAAAACTTTATCTGGGATATGTCTGGGTAGGGGCCAGTAAAAACTGTTTATTTGGAACCTTGTATTGGACAGTTTACCAGTTGCCTTTTATCCCAAAGTTATTGTAGCCTGCTGTGATACAGATGCTTCATGAGAAAAATGCAGTTATAAAATGGTTCAAAATTAAAGTAAACTTTTAATTCATTCTGTGTCAAATTATTTCAGATCACAAAATATATTTGTGTGTTCAGAAATAGTCCTGGACTTGCACAACCACTTTAGTGGAGGGATACAAGAATAGTTTACTAAACCCCTTTGATCCCACTCTGGCATAGTTACCCCTCATAGCCTGGAGGTTTCCTGCTGCAGTCCTCCAAGGCACCAGTCTGCCCCTGCTTTGCCTTGGCAGGGTCCTCAGCGTGGGGCAGGCATAGCCAGATGTGAGGCAACTCCACTGGTGCCAGGCCTGCCAGCCCCACTTCTCAGGGCTTCACTAAGGGTGAGCAGCCTCAGCTCCCCTCAGCACTAAGGGACAGGGAAAGAAAGATCCTTTGCCCACAAGCTCTCAGCTGGTTCAAAGCCCTTCTCAGGTGTCCTCAGTGTTCAGCTGCTGTGCAAGACGAGACCTGTGTGTGACTGGCTTCCCTTGAGGCAGCACCTGTGTGACTGCAAGGGGACAAAGTGGTTCTGAGGCTGCCGGCTCAGCCGCAGGCTGCACGTGTGCACCGTGCAGCTGTCACCAGCTCTGGGAGCAGCACTCCAGGCACATCCACTGCAGGCAGCAGTTTGCCAGCAGGAGATCAGAGCAGGCTTTGCTGCAGAGGCTCCTGGCTCAAGATGCTGAGAGCTGAAGGGAGCCACACCAGCCTGCTTCCCCTTCTGCTGCAGAGGGAGAGGGCTCACACAAGGAATTCAGCTTTGTTCCTCTCAGCCACACTTGGCTCTTTCTTTGACTCTTACTGTAAAACACTACCCCAAATAATAGCCAGCACTTCACTCTTCCCTCTTTCTAGTAACTCCAGCTGAAAGATAGCAGTATTTGAAGTAATGTAAGAAAACAATTCCTGTAAGACACAAGGTGAAATCTTGTGTCTTTACCATGGGGCTGTTTGCTTGCATCCACGTACTCTGGGTAACGGGGCTGTCCGAGAGTAGCGGTGTAGCAGCAGCTGTCACAGGCACCTGAGCTTGGTGGGTGCACTGACAAACTGACAGACATCAGCCACAGCACATGTGGAGAAGAATTTAACTCTAGGCACACTGAGGACCTTTCCTAGGGTACCAGCTTTTACTGGGGGGTTGACAAACTGCCAGGGTCATCATCACACCTGTTCCCAACTGCAGCCAGGAGCGTTGGCAGCTGAGAACAACACTCCACCCTTGTAGCTTAAGCTGAGCAGTGCTAGACTAAGGAGGGGCTAGCGAGTACAAGGCTGTGAGTAGAAACCTGGGTAACATCTATCCTTACATGCCCCACACACAGGCTCTGTGTGATCACAGTGGTTGCTACTGGTTGCTTGAGGTGAACAATATTGTCTGTCTTGATAAAAAGGTATTTTCTAGTGCCAGTCACAAGCATGAGGTGACCCCTTAATATGAACAGCCAAGGCAGTGGCCTGGTCCAAAAGATAAATGAGCATTTCTAACTAGCTTGAAATAGTGAAACACTTTATATTGTGAAGTAACTCTACTATTCATTTAATTTACACTTTCAAACTGTCAAATACTTGAGCCTACATCATGTAATGCCAGCAAAGCAAAGTAGTAACCAAGAATTCATCCTTACAGGGATTTAAAAAACAAACTACCCCTTCCCCACCCCTGAACCAGATTCCCTCCCTTCCTGAGCCAGCTCAAATTCTGCAAATGCTGCAGCTCGGATTGCTAAATGCTCAGCACATCTGAAGGTGTTCCTGCAGGACCAAGGTGCTGAGCAAGGTACACAACCTGCACATTTCAGAAGGATGGTCAAAAATTGTTCACTTGGGAGTCTTGATATTTTCATGTCCTACCGCTCTCAGAATTTCAAATGCCAAGGGAGCAACAGCGCTGTCAACGTCAGAGCTAGAAATGAAAAACAGTAACATTCATTAGATGTCCTCAGGAGAAAAAAATGTTTTCTTCAAATTCCACATTTGCCTTTACCTATGCTAGAAAATTCTGAGTGGCCATAAACTGCACTCTCCACCTGCTTTTCTGTTAAGCAGTAACTTTTAACCAGTGATTCTGCCCTGTAGCACATCTTGAGTAGAAATGAATCTCAGCTCCAACTCCCAGTAACTGCTGCCTCACTCAACCTCCTCTGCGAAAAAAGGCAGATAGAATTTATCACACACCCCATGACTCCTCACATGCACAAATCCAGCTTGGCAGAAAGATGTATTTTCACACACACACAGAGCCCTCTGCCTGCAGCGCTGCTCTGCACAGGCAGGCACTTCCACTCCAGGTGTTGCCCACCTCCTGCAAGGAGGAGCCACTGCCCCTCCAACCACAGCCCTGCACTGGGGCCCTTTCCTTCCTCACCTGAGGTTTTATTATATATATTTTGCCTAATTTTTTCTTCTGGAAACACATTTCTTTCCTAGCATTGGAACAGAGGCTCTAACACATTACTCCTAGTTCACAGAATCAAGTCTTTTTAGGTTTTTTATGGACTACCATCCCTCATCTATAGCTTAGAAAGGACATCAGCAGATCAATCTGCAACTTCCTTTATTGTTGCTAATGACAATATCTACCAGTACTCCACACTCTAGGGAACACAGAGCTAACCAGAAAATCCAAATGATCAGTTCACATTACATAAGTCAATGTTGTAATATGCAGCAGTTTAAATCAGTTATCTGAAACAAATTCATCTTATCAACCACCTTTACTGAGAAATAAATGTCTATGATCCCTCATTTTAAGCATGGATTTGATTCCAGGTCGTTACTAAGCAAAATGGGTTGGTCATGTCATTCTTAAAACTGCCTGTTCCAACGAGCTCAGGAAGCATCACTGAGACAGAATTTGGCAATCCACAGCTGCTACAGGGCGGCAGGGGAGCAGTGAAAGCAGCTTTCAATCCAACCAGCACCCTTCTCTTAGCACTCAACTGCTTGGCTGGACACACTTCCCTTCTGACACACAGGGAGAGGGAGAAATTAGAAACCTGTCTGTAAGAAATGAGCAAAGCAAAAACACTCCTCAATTCAAACCAGTGGTAATATGTGCGTGGAAGGGCCTGGGAGTTTAGACTATCCCGAGGATGTCTTAGATCCAGGACCTTGGCTGTAGCTGCCTCTAAAATATTTCCAGTTCTGCAGGAGATACAGAGAGGCTCCTTAACCAGGTTCAAAGCATAGGTGAGGAGACAAAGTTTATCAGGTCACAAGGAATATTTTGGGAAAAATGCCACATAAGGAAATGTGAGGAGAAAGTAGAATATCTATACCTTCCATAAATAAATGTCCATTCAGCTAAGTCTGATAAAGCTTCCTAACTCCAGGCTTCCTCTGCTTGCCTGTTGCCAATTTATGCATGTCTGAGTCCATTATAGTCCCAAGAACCAGACTCAGTCCCTCTCAGTCTCCTCTGGAGGCAAATGGATAGGGACATTGTTCCCTAAAGAAGGGGAGGAGGGGAAATGAAAATCCAGGAGTTCTCAGGGGCTCTCTTGTTGCTGTTACAGTGCAGGAGCTTGGCACAGCACAGGGACCTGGCTCACCTTACTGTATTGTAAGGCATACTGAATGGCATCAGCTGGAATTTGATCTACTGAGCATCTTGTGTTAAATTAGGGTGAGTGCTCTTGATCTGGGCTCTGTACCATGTGTTTTTCTGCATACAGAAACATACAGACTGCAACAGACTACTGAGAAACCCAGAAAAGCAGAGCTCAAAGACAATGACTGGGCTGTCTGGTGCATCTAACGCTGAAATGCTACAAACAGAGTGAAAGTTGTTTCTAAGAGAGGAAAACCCTGTCTTCCCCCACTCTCATTTTCAGTGGTGGTGCCTGTAGTATATGGTAGAGATATTTCATGTTATATATGTGTATAAAATATTGTAGAATCTAAGGTATGTCTGTAATCACTCTGGCTGGGAGCAGAGTCTCATTTTTATTCAATTAGTTCCCGGACAACATTAAGATAATACCAAGTCTGTATGAAAGAAACCTTCCTGGGCCATGATTGCTAGTTTCCATGGAATGTCTAAACCACTCACAAGGACCTGCACCTGGGCAGATTGCATCTACCCTACTCAAGCACAGCGTCACTCTGCTACATACGAATACAGGCTCTGCCGAGGTGCTCAGACATCCGTCTGGACCCCTGGACCTACCGTTGTCTATTCCTGCACATGTATGGATCCAGTCGTTCGGTCATCCCTGCCTCAGGCAGAATAAACTGTATATAAGCTGGCTGCTTGAAGCATTCGGGTGAACCACTGGGGAAATGCTGGCACTCTGTCAGTCGGATCTCGGTTCACCCAGCGCCTGCACCCGGGGCTGACGCTGTCTTGGCTGTGGTGGTCTTTCAAAATTCTAATTTTTTTTTGTTATCGATCTAATAAATCTTTGTTAAATGTTTTTATAAATTTGGCTACCAATTTGATCATTTAGAACAGTGCCTGTGTCTCCCTTGGGGAGAGCTGACATTTTATTTTAGTGAGATAATTTAATGTGTCCTACAAAACCCTGTGAGTCAGCAGCTGAGTGTGCAAGAGGGATGCTGACTGCTCTCTACAGGTTTGGCTGGTCCTCAGGGTGCATCTCCTTGCACTTGCCACATCCCGGCATTTCCTCTCCATGTCTGCCCACATCCCCCCTTCCTTCCAAAACATGGTACTCTGCCATAATGCTGAGTAGCCAGTTTTCCCAAAAGCCTTCATTTGGGAGGCAAAGAGCACTGCAAAGATTTCCAAGATCAGTGTTTCAAATACTGACCTTGGAAATACAATTTCTCTATGAATTTTATTTTGCCCACAGCAGAAGCATAAAATTTGTTTGAGAGGCAGAGAACAGCCATTCATTCATTGAATGTCCAAGGGGGATTAGATAAGGGAAAGTCTATGGGAGATGAGCTAAGCTTTGGCCCATTTGTTGGGACTAGCACCTCTGTTCTTGCAGAGAAGGCCATGGCATTCCCCTAAGTCTTGTGCCTTCTGCCAAAGCTACAGGTATTCTTAAACAAAAGCAGTTCTGTTCTTCAGCCGAACTTTTGAAAGGAATCAGATTTCAAATGCATCAACCACAGCCACCTTAACACGGGGCACAAATGTTGCATTGTGCATGCAGCCCACTCTGCCAAGAACCCCTGACAGAGGGACCAAGGTTTGGAATAAAATAATAAATTAAGAAAAAAAGAATCCACAGAATCGACACACGCACGGAGCTGGACTGCAGCAGCTGGGGATCAAAGCATGCCTCAGGCTCTGACAGAGAGGACTTTGGAGGAGAGCAGTGCAGGGAGGGGGGCCAGGGACAGAAACCTGAGAAGCTCTTACTGCACAGAATTACAGAAGACTGTTGCAGACAAAAGAGGAGGCAAGTGCTCTCAGCCCTGGAAATTCCTGAAAGCCTGAGGGAACTCACCTGGCAGTTTGGACCAGCCTCTCCAGAGCCTGGATAAGAGCATCGCCATCATTCTTCAGGCTCTCCAAGTGCTTCTTGTTTGAAGTTATCTGGAACAAAAAGAAAGGATCTTTACCAAAGGCTTAGCAAAAGATTCTTCTCTGTCATTTTTGTGGGATAAGAGAGAAGGAAACAAGTTACAGCATTTATTACAATTGTAAATGGAATGTGACATTGAAGAGACTGATGAGAAAGTCCCTTTTACTGAATTTTTGGCAGAGAACATCTAAAATATCTTGGTTTAGTTAACAATATTCACTCACGTTCTGAGTCCCTGTATGTGTGCAAATTCACATACCACAGTCTGACAATCCTGATTTCATCCTTAGTATCAATGCAAATACAAGGCCCATTTAGTCTGAATCCCAGGGATATCTTGGGGAGACAGTTATTTTCATTTCTCACTTCAGGGAAAAAATAACCAAGCTTCTACCAGCCTTCAGATCAGGACGTGTGGGGTTTCTCTGAGAGAAACCAGGTTAAAATCACTGCAAAGCTGGAAACTGCATATGGAAATTTTTCTCGCCCCTCATCAGTCATTAGGAGTGTTACCTGCACAGGACTGTCACCTACAGAGCAGGGGGTGGAGTGACCAAAGCTATTTGCCCTTTTGTGTCAAATGAATCCTGATTATAGCTGATTTTGCTGCTGGTGTGGTTTATTACATGAATCCACAAAGACTGCTTTATTGTTTCTCCATCCTTAAGTAGCACAACTACAGAGCTCCAAACAGCCACACGTTTCCTGGTGGTTAAGCAGGTGAACCGGAAGATCACAGGGAACACAACATGAAGCCTCATGCACTGTAGCTTGAACAGACACCGAATACTTGGCAACTTGCTGAAAACCTCTTGTATCTCAAATAAATTACTAAAAAAAACTGGTTTGCATGTCAGTTCCTGCTTGCAAAGGTAAATAAATCTTGGCTGAAGAGAAAGGAAAAGGGGAGGACCAAACCAGCTGATTATTTTGATACTGGAAGAGTTAACGCTAGAAACTATGACTTCTAATCCCAAAATCTGGCAAGGACTTGTGAGCTGTAGTGTGCTGTGGCTGGCCCTATTTACCACTGATCCAGCATCTGGGCAGCACGCCTTCACATCTCCCTCTTAAATCACAACAGAAGCTGTATTTACAGCTGCCATCCCACCATAATTTATCAGCAGTGATTCTGCAGCAAGAGTGTCACCACATCTATAATCGTAACATCCTGTAGTTTAGCACTTACAGGGAACAGGGACCTGCCTGAAATAAACCAAAACATATCTTGTGTGCTGGAAAAAAAACAGTGATGCCATTACCTAAGCACAAATCATTGGTAAATCCTGATTACAGGTAGTTAAACCTTTTTACTCTCTTGAGGTTCATATCTGATTCTCTCAGTTTGTATTTCAGAAATCCAGTCTTCTCTATATGTTACCTACTAGACACAGAAAATGTTTTGGAATCTGGGTTCTGAATGTAAGAACACTACCATGTATAATAGGAGCAACACAGAGAGAAAAGTACTTTCACCACAAGACATTGCTTTCTGTTCCTAAAGAATGGTTATGCCTCAACCAAACACTTCCCTGCAACTCCTGCAGCTCACCAGCTACTGTCACATTCCTTGCGCTTTCCACATTCATGCCCCTTGTTTATCCTGTACACTTCAAAAAGCCAAGATGTCACAGGGAGGGAAGGTCACTAGGACTGAGTCTTGCTCCATAAAACTATCAGGTCAAATAAAGGTTACAGATATCCCTTACTCTACTACATCTTAACTTTTGGGTGCTGACATTTGTACAACCTTCACGGTCTCTTCACAAAACAGCCAATGACATCATACAGAGAACATTAAAAATATGCTCAACTATAAAAGAAGAAAGAGGTTTAATTCTAAAATTATCTATTTCAAGCAATAACTTAGTCCAACTGAGTCACAGGGTCTGACTACAAGCCTGCCCATGCTGCAGCATGCCTTGTGTGTCACTGTTAAGAACACATTTCTGTGCATACAACCCATTTTAATAGAAAGGATTAAAATGGCTTTATATGCACAGAAATTGTAAAAGACTGAAACAGAAACACCCATGAGATCATCTCATCACCTCTCTGTTAGACTTCACTGTGCAGAGCAACTTTCAGCCACAAGCAATGGGCTCCCATGGTATCCATCCACAGGGGCTACACCCCAAGCTAAGAAAATGCTTCAATTAGATCCTTTCAGCAGTAAAAGTAGAAGCACAAGGAGGGAAAGGAGCAGCATGAGCTGCCTCCTGTCCATTTAAATTAAGTATAATTCAAATTTACAACACATTTTCTTGAAAGTGCCAGCTACCAGCTTCATCCAAGCCAAGGGGTGCTGGAGAAAAACCAATCTGTCCAGTTGGCAGTGCCACCTATGCCCACAGAAAACTCACCCAGACCAAACAGGGTTGCACAGATTTACGTGGGCGGCTGGGGCTTCCCCAGCTCTTCCTCACCAGTGCCCACAAAAATGCTTCCTTATCCTTACCCACCACCAGGCACACATTCCATGGGCCTGGGAGGGGACCAACTCTGTGCTAGCAGGAAAACTGCAGATTGAATACAGGGTGAGCTACCAGCACCCAGGAGCCAGCTCATCCACAGCTACCCATGGGTTTTGTCAGCACTCCCATGCTCTGATCACTGGCTCTTATTTGCTCTTTATCTCAGTCTGAGTAGATCTGATTGCTCCCTGAGCAATTTGAAGGTCTCTTGCACACAACAGATTACATCCTGCTTCACAGGAGCTTGTGAGAAATAATATCTGAATCACTGTTCACTTTCAAGATGAAACTTTACTCATGTTTCTTACTTAAAAACTTCCAGTTTCATCTTCCTTTTGTTCCATAGGATATAATAAATTATGACAGGACATAAAACCACCATTCACCAAAATTTGAGAAATTAATGTATTCTACCCTTGGTTATATTTTTCTTCTACCCACCATTGCTGCATCTTATATCCACACCAGTTCTAGTTCTCATTAATTTGGAATTTTAACAACTAGTTTAATGATCTCTTGTAGTATTGCAGTTTGTTAGGGCTGGCTGCAACATAGATTCAATGACATAATCGATAGTTATTCCTTTAATTAAATATGTAATTAAATCTCAGTTTAGTTGTACGCTCACTGCAATTTAACAAGAATTTCAAAATTACTTTTCTATATTATGCCTACAACCATTCAGCACCTCTCCTCTATCCTGTTAAACAAGGATGAGCCATAAGGAATATCATGGTTGATACATAATGATCAATATTTCCAAAAAATTCCAGAAAACTATTCAGAGATTATGGTGCTGCTAAAGATGAATGCAGGAAAAGTTATTATATAAATATATATTATTATATATATAATATATAATATATAATATATAATATATAATATATAATATATAATATATAATATATAATATATAATATATAATATTATATTATTATATATATTTCCACTGGAATATCTACTTCACTAATAAATGGAGGAGTTTTGCATTCTTACTCTAAGAAGGGATTTTTGCAATTCAAATTTCAGGAAAGCATAGAAACTTAAGGGCAAATTATTTCTGTTAAGGTTGGTTTCATAATGCTGAACTGCTTTCTCTGATCAGTCATAAGTCACATTTTGTATTTTACAATGGAGAGAATTACCTCAGCAGTACACTACTCTCTCACCATTTTTAAGAGAAAGAAACTCTTCTTTGGTGAGGTTTCATGTGAACCATAAACTTGATGTCTGTGAAGTAAACTTGAAAATAATGCAAAAATAAGAAGCTTTATATCTGAAGCTTTTTCTTGGTTGAAGAAAGGTCTTGGAAGCACATTCACCTTTCAAGTATCATCTTCTTAAAGAAACAGCTGCTGGGGATGTTCACCATTTGCTCAACAAGCTACTACCTTGCCTGTATACACAGATACAAGGAAGACACCTCAAAACATACCTCTTTCTCACAAACTTTTCTTTTTCTTTCCCAAACACACATATCTTAACCTCATAAAATGATGCTTCCCCACATTTTTATCAAAATTTAATATAATTAAGCTAATTACAGGTACTCAGTTCTTGCTCAACTTTACTGGCACAGCTGAGAGCAGCCACATGGGTAAGGCAGAAGCTGCTGTGGGCTGGTTTATCAGAACTACCAGATACTCACAGGTCCAATGTCAGCATCACCTGAATATTGACACATGCTGCAAATAGAGTATCATTTATCCCTTGTTGGAAGCTTTTCTGTGAATGGAACTTGTACCTTCAGCTAATACTGCAGTAAAAACAATCAGCAATACGGTTTTTTTATGGACTAATGGGGACCCTATGTTGGACATGAAATATAATACTAAAAATTAGGTTTCCAGACTAAAAAAACATTAAAGAATTGAGAACACTCCTATTGCCCTCTAGACACTCTTTCAAATAATGTCTTCATAGTAAGTGCTGTTCCTGCAATTTTAAATATGCATCTCAGACTTCTCATTCCTACTTGCATCTTTGACTGGCTGAAGGCACTGTCAGTAGGACACAGAGCCTTTCATCCCCAACCAAAGCTACTGTTTCAAGTGTCATCCAGGCTGGTGGTGACTGAAAGTTGATGGCTATTCACAGCTGCTTAGTGTGACCTTATTCCCATTTTTTAAGGAACAAATGTCAAGAAATATAGTGGTGTTAAAAACATTGCTATAGTTGATGTGACAGCCCAGCAAATAAGTCAATGGGATAGTAACTTCAGAAATGAGGCACAATGCCTGGGCTGGAGGGGAAAACCTTCTAGTGTTGTGACCCATTTTATGCCTATCCCAGGGCATTCAGTGGTACTTTTCCTCCCAGGCTGTCAATGCTGAACTATTCACAAGCACTGCAGTAATCAAGTAAATCATGTCACTTGGTTTATTATTCACAACTCACGATGATGTGGCCAAGAAATATGCAGCCATTCCTTCTCAACAGAGGAGTACAATAACCCAGCAAATACTGCAACCAGGGACTCATGCAGGTGAACTAAACCAATAGATCCATTGGCTGTGACTTATTAAATATAAGCATTTATTTAATTATAAATTGCTCTCCAAACATACGCACTAAGCTGGCAGTGCCCTGAGGAATTATAATAAATGAACTCATCATTTCTCATGACAGATCAGGTGGATCTCTCACTTCTGGAGGCCTGCACACTCTTACAAAGTAACATAGCCTTACCTTTGTGAACTGAAGTGCCAGACCCAATAAAGCATTTGGAGCCTATCAAGTGGAGGCTGTGATGATGACATTTAATTATTAGCAGCCAAAGAGGAATCCCAGGCAGGGACTCAGACACCTGCACAGTGCATGGGGAGTGCTGCTTCCAAATGGCATGGAAACCTTGTGTTGAGAATGAAGTTACCCAAATTCACTCTTCTCTCTGGAGCTCAGGTTGCTAACACAGCCAGTGAAAGCTCCCAGTCCAGACAGCACAGACCACAATACCTTTTCTCAGTACCCCCACAGCAGGCTGCTGGGGTCCTGGGCTCTCCTGTAGTCCTCTCCCCTTTTCTAAGTAAGTGAGCATCACATTTCGTTGCTGCAGCAGGGTTTCCACTGAATGGGGAGAGCCAGGGAGGTTTGGATGGCTCCCACACAGGGAGTGAATAACATGGGGACTTGGCAGGGAGGCAATTGGCAACATGGCTCTCCAGGTAGGAGAAGTTAAACATGAACTCCCATTTACCAGGGAAGCACTCTAGCTATTAGGGCAATTTTACATCTGTGGCAGCAACTTTCTAAAATACAAAAGCAAAACAACTAAAACTAGCAACAAAAATCCCAGATATATAGACTGGTCTTTTGTGAGGTGTTTATTCTGACATTAGTTACATGTCCTCCCAGCAGGTCTGTGGGAGAGGACCCTGTAAAGCACCAGTTTACAGGTTGTTTAATGAAAATTCATGGTTACTCTAGTCAGGATGTGCTGGTGTAGCAGAGGAACATTCAAAAGCGGTGTGCTTATATGGATATCATACGCTCACTAGGATGGCCACAAGTTATTTTTGGTCTCCATAGTGTTGGAGAGCTCATTCTAAAAGGACAAAAACCTTCATAGCATTGCTTCCTTGCTACTCCTCTCTCTACACATGGTTCCAGCTGGAGAGAGACACAGAATGTGTGTGTGGGAAGAACAAATCAAGTCGGACAAGTTATATTTATGTTACTAATTGCCAAGTCACTTGAACAGGCCTGAGCAATGCTGCTGGACCATAAAAACAAGAAATGAAACTTACAAAAGCGTGAGTGTTCCAGGTGTGCTTTGGCAAGCACATTGAAGTCAGGGATTGCAGACACACAATTACAAAGACTTTGTGGCCTTCAGATCCTGCAAATACATGTGAAAACAAGCAGGTATCTGTGACCAAAAAAAAACCCAACCCCACACTACATCAGACAGCTTAGCTCTGATTTTAGAGTTCAAGAATGTTTTTTTCCTCTTTATGGATAAAATTCTTGTTCCACTGAAGTCAACAAACACCTTTTGATTTTGATAAGGCCACGATTTCATTTGAGGTGTTTTGTTTTCTTCTAATTTGTATATGTGTGTGGAGGTTTATTCTAAGTTCAAAGCCATTCCTGTGGGTGACTTGGAACCGTCCCAGTTTCCCGGCAGTCTGAGCGCCACACTGGCTCGAGGACAATTCACAGACAGACAAGGAATGTCTCCCACACGATAGATAACTGTTAATTGATTTTGGATGTTTCTTGACACCTATTCACTTTGAGGCTATTCTCTGCCCTTCAGCACATACATTTTGCACAGAGAGGCATGCTCTGTGATTGTTGTAAAATTATCAACTCTAAGGGGCATTGTCTGAACATAAGAGAAGATTCATAAACTGCAGGGTAATTATTGAACAGAAGGTACTCTCTGTCTTGTCTGATTTTTAAGGTTTGATTTTATTGCAAGTGCTGTTCTCAGCTCGCTTTCAGAAATGTCTCTATAATCCAGAAAATATCCATTATTGCAGTTTACACCCTCTTTAATGAGTAAGTTTAAAATATTTGACTTAACAGAACTGGATAGGGCAACCTCTTTACATCCATTATACAACCAGCTGACCACAACAGCTTTATTAGGAAAAGTAAACTGCAGTTCTGTCTGGCAAAAGATGGCTCAAAGGTGCTACAGGAGACTTCCACACAGGGCTGCAGTGTTGATAAGTTATGCATGCTCAGAAGCCAGCCCAACATCTATATGGCATTGGAAATAAGCACTTGCCATCCTGCTGCTGATGATCTCATCTGCAAACACAGGTTCATCCGTCACCTGCATGCCAACGACTCCCTGAGGTACTACTTCAGATCAGTTTCGCTCTGTCCAAACAATGGTCCCAGCTGGCCTCAAATATCAGCTTTAGCCAAATTGGGCCACATACTAAGCTTACACAAAACTTGAAAGCCTTTGATCCCTCTTCCTGCAGCTTCCCAGCAGCTCCCTGTCCTCACCTTGCTGGAACAGGTGAGACCACCACCTCCTAGGTACACCTTACCCTGGTAGTCTCTTGTAACTTCCTCCTTATAAAAGAGACAGGGAAATCCTCTGGAAGAATTTTTTATTACCACAGTTCAGATCCTACATTTATGCTCTTTTAGGAGCTGTTATAGAGGCTCCTGGTTGTTGTGGAGCAAAGCAAACTAAAAATAGTTATGAACAAACACTAAAACAACACACAGATTCACTGCACATCTAGATTTCCCCTCAAGTTAATCATTCTCTGAATCTCTCACGTTGAAATATCCTTCATAGTCTTTCTCTAATCAGATTTTCTCCTAAAATAGCTTCTGACAAGTAACTTACAATACTTCTTAAATGTTGATTCCCATAACTGTTTTTCCAGTGATACTGTCTTTTATGGCCTAATAATTCAATCTGTGAATAAGATCCTCAAATTTCAACATCTGTCAACCCTTACGTCTCCCCGTAAAATCACAAAATAGTCTAACTGCAGAAGTTTTTTGGAGTTCTATCAAACTTTCATTGACGTGCTCCGTGGGTTAGGGATGACCTTCTTTACTTCCACATACATGTTCTTTTCATGTTCATCTAGAACAGCGAAATCAAGATCTTTCACTCACACACTCATGTGCATGCAAACCTTCACTTTTGCTTCAGTGAACTGCCTTATCTCAAACCATGACTGGTTTTCCATCTTATTTTCTCTCCCCTCTCCAGCTGGGGAGTGATAAAGCAGCATGGTGGGCACCTGGCATCCAACCAAGGTCAGCCCACCACACATGCCTTGACAATTCAAATAATTTCAATCATTTACACTCTTGCAAGGGTAAGAATCATTACCACTGATAACTCATCTTCTTGCTATTAGGAGAACCAGTGACATATTGCAAAGGGCTGACCTTTAAATGGCAATTACCATACAGGAGAAGTATGCAAGCAACCAAGCAATTGCCAATTTAATAAATGCTGTTGTGTCTAAGAACACAAACCCTTGAACAGCCATGCAGTGATGCTCAGGTGAACTGGGCAAACCCCTAGGAACAGCCAAGAAGTCTCAGTTAGGAACTTGAAGTTTAATGTATACAGCCTCCAAAAAATGATACCTACAGCCTGACATTGTTCCTTGTCCTGCTTTAAAATGCTCCTCATAAAGATAAAAGCCCACTATGCCTTTATGAAGGCAGAGTGATATGAACAGAGCTGTCCAAGTTGTCTGGGCAATTCAAATCTGATCTAGTATGTGAAATCCCTAACTGCCCCTGAGCAGAACCTCTATATAGCATTGATCAACTTCCATGGAGGATGAAACTAAATTAGATGGCTCATGATCACATTTGTCATCATCTGGACTTAAACACAAGACTCCAACAATTAGACATCTCTACAACTTGGCTTGATAAGTTAGATTTATTATTCCAAGAAAAGCAGGAATAGGATGAGTTAAATTAAGAATTAACACACATTACAAAAAACTCCTTTCTAAATAATAAAAAGAGTAGCAAAATCATGTTAGAAAACTCATTCTGAACTATGATTTTGAGCTAAATATTAAAGCACCAAACATTAGTTCCTTTGTAGCCCCATCAGACTTGATTTCCAGGGACACATAAAACTCAGACACCTTGAGGTTTTCCTTAAGTACCAAACACGGACAGTCTTGCATATACAGGATAAAAACAAAACCACCCCTCCTCCTGCCAAAATCCAGAAAAATGCTCTGAAGATTTTTTTTATTGGGGGAAAAAAGGATCAGTGTATTTATGCTTCATGTAAAATGCAGCTAGGAATTTAAATGACTGAACAGGGATGTAAGTCTATAAAACACCAATTTCTGAGGAAAATTATGCTTTATATAATGGTTCAATTTCCATAAAATTGTAAAAACTGTCACAAAAACAAATGGACTTCTGAAATTGATGCTTGCTTATTGTCATGTGACAGATGGCTCTGGCTGCCTGGCAGAGAGCAAACAGCTACCTTGTTGGCTTGCACTGGCCTCGGAGAGAATAATTTTAGTCTGTTTTTCATTTAACAAGTCCAGTTGCATTTATGTATCTTCACAGCGGCAAGTCAGTCATCCATGTGTAATTACACAGAGGAGGTCAAAAGGAAGTAATAGTGATGAGCCCAACAGATGACACAGCTTGGCAATCTCAACAGTATTGCACTATGTAAAATTACAGTGTGCTGAAACACCAAATGAGTCCAGCAATACTTTTGTGCCCACAGAAACAATGAATTAGGACTCCATAATGAAACAACAGTGATAGTCATTGGGAATTACACTGGCCTCGAATTTTGAATTGAATAAACAGGTTGCAGGTTTCAGAACTGCCGGTTTCACCACACAACCCAAAGTCAAACAGCTGTCTGTGTGAAAAGATCCTATTTCTCATTGCTGACCATGGCAGTATTGCTTTTCAGACAGCTCCTGTACCTATTCATAACCATACTGGGCTCCCAGTACCCAAATAAGCACAGTGATAATTGCTGCAGGGGTATCTCAGAAAGTGAACATGTTCTGAACAAATGGGTAAGTAGCTTCCTCCAGGGAGCTGAGTCTGCAATATGCCAGCCATTGGAATAGAGACTTCTCATTCTTGGTGCTCTCCACAATTAAGAACAGATCCCATTTTTGATTTTCCCATCCCCATCAGTGTCATTAAAGAGCACCTGTTGTAAACTGACTGAAAAATGTCAGTTGTGAAAACAACTATGAACCAAAGTGCAAGTCCAAATGTGCACTTAACACAGACACACATACACTTACAGACTTAGACTACTTATTCCAAATAAACATAATAATACTTAACACAGAGTGAATGGTTCTGTAGGCCAAGTTGTAAGCATTCACAGCTACTTCAGAGGTCATCCTCCCTCACTGCACCTCACACTGCAGATAACCACAAGTCATCAGTACATTTGGGTTTTGGGTTTTGTCAACACTTGCCTGTTCATTAAGTTGTGTTTAGACTTCATACACTTCATCGTTTATGAGCCCTGCTGTTTTAGTGACATCAAGAAACAACTGATTTAATGAGTTCACATTAAATCAGTGAGCCAACTCACTCTTGGCTGACTGTCAGTTTCATCAAGGACTGGCAGGAAAAGGTTCCTGGGGGAGCTTTCTTAAGCTTTTCTCAATTTGTTGAGATTTAGGTCCTGTGCATAAGAGAAATTCTTGAAGATATCTCCAACATAATACCATCCTACTGTCCTTTATAATTATATTTCAAAATAGAGATGAATATAAACACAGTGGAGTTTCTTTGCTGCAACTGCAAAAACAAATGGGCTTTAAGACAAGGTTAAATGATTTCCAGCAGAAACTTGCAAAGAGAAGATAAATCACCCTTTTCTTTCAGCACAGTGCTGTGCAGTCACCTTCATCTTTTCTTATCAACTGCCATTTCCACACATGCATGAAGTGCTCCTATTATGTTACGATCACAATCTTTAACCTGGCAGTCTTCTATCAACAATAGAAGAAAAAGATGCAAAGGCCATGAGTCCAACATGATGTCTCTAACTACTGGCATGAATGGCAACATAATGCTTTACTGTTAATTATAGAAGTCAGAGAAGATAAAATACTCATAATTAAAATTAGAAGATAAATACTCATAATTAATAAAATACTCATTTTATTTAAGGGTAAAACTCAAGTAGCTGGTAACTCGTCCCTGGCAGTGTAAGAAGGGTGATGCAGGACAATTCTGCATAATACTTGACAGGAGATGGAATGAGGGGAATAAGACTGGCTCTCTGTGCAGGCCGTGGCCATGACCAGGACAATTTTGTCCCAATGCAAATGCCTAGCTGTAATTGCCAAAGTGGGACAAGGCAAGGAGGCATATACCACAGTGTCAAGAAATGGGTGCAGAAGTTATAAAATATCTGTTTAAATTGTTCATCCTCTCCACATAGAAAGCTTTGTCTGGCACTGTTACCACAGATACTCCAGCTTATCTCCTCCATTGTGTAGTTAAACAAATTTAAGCTAAATTAAAATAATGCAATTAAGTAAAGAGTCAAGCAATCACAAGCACTTCAGCTAAAGCAGGTCAAGAGATTACCAACTACTTAGCCAGAATGTGAAACCTATGTATAGATGCACTCACTACATGGCAGTGTTAAGTAGGCTGGCTTGAACCACCTCTGTTGGTGATTTACAGTGATCTATTTTAGTCTGTGCTGAAAAAGATGGGGGGAGCCCATACAGGGCTGTGTTGTCTCAGCAAAGGTAGCATTAATTTCCAACTGAACAAGCAACAGCTTCTTCAACTCCTTTGCCCTGATGGCACCGTGATGGATTATTTTTTAATGCATCCTTATTTTTATAAAACATATTTTAATTGAGACTAGTTCTGTCATCAGTTATGTTGTCCAAAGGGGTTTTGTTTGGTTTAGTTGCTACAGTAAATTTTTTTTTTTTTTAAATCCCTGTTCCAACTGTCTGCTCCATTTTTTTGTCAGTGGTTCATGTCCCCAAAGCATGAAGGGGTGAATAAGATCCCTGTTTTAATCTCACTTGCTCTGGTTCCCAATTTAGCTGGAACAGCCATTGAAGTTCTGAGTGCAAAAATGCTGGCCTGAGAAAGGTTTCCAGGTCTGTGGAGTAGGGACAGCAGAGAGGCAGCACAGTGAAGCAGAGGTAGTGGTGGACCACGCAGGGCAAACTCCACTGCTGCCACCATCTCAGAGCCTTAAGCATGAGCTCACAGACTTTGTCATTAAAAGGTGGAGATAAAGAGGTAGAAAGATGAAAAGAAAACTTTCAGCAAAGTACACAGTAAAGGCAGTCAGTCCTGTAAACACAAAATCTGCTGAATTTCCAAAGAAAACCCTTATCCTAAAGGAAGTAATTTAATTTGGATTGGAAAGCATTCCCTGGAAGACAAACTGACCGTTTCTCTTTGTAACTCTCTAATACAGCAGAGATTGACCTTTGCATTCTCATTTTGATGCTTATCTTGAACAAACAGCCTAGAAGTCAATGTCTACTGAGAAAAAATTAGGGAAGTGCTTTTTCTCTAAAAGCGCAGAGCAAGTCCTAGGGAAATAAATTAATAAATATAGGGCCAGCAGCTGTGGCTGAATGTTAACCAGCTTTGTGATGCTGTGTTTATTTTGCCATGAAATGCTTGCTGCAACAAGTTAAACTTCAATCTTGAATTACATGATTAAGTCTTTCAGGGAGAAAACTTTTGTTATCTCAAAATATATTCTATTTCAGTATGTACAGAGGAGCAAACATTTTCTATTTTTTAAACATTTTTGCTTTTATCTCATAGGTTAATGTAGTGTTCAAGGAATGGATAGCACTGACCAAAGGCAACCCTATTGACTGCAAGGTTCTGACAAACTTTGCCCACACAGATTGGGCTGTGAACCTCACACCTGGCTTGCAGCACTGTCACATTGGCAGTCTTGGCTTCAGCTGAAAAGACAGTCCTATCGAGCTGTGTAAAAACCAGCTACCCACAATCCAGCTTTCAGCTGTGATCTAATCAGGCTGTGAACTGGGTACTTTTCGCTCTCATTTTCACTTTGACTATGGAAAAAAAATCACAAAGCACTATTATCACACAAAGGTACTCATAATAAATATGCACAGGTTACAAATAAAGCATTTCTAACTTAATAAAGCAATTTGTTTTCTTTTAGAGGTTTCAAGTGAAAATTCCTGACATTTTTGCTGATATGCAGCTAATTACACCAGTGTTTTGCATTTGCCCTTGCACAATTACCACTAACAAGGTGTGCCTTAAAATTAGATGTTGCAGCCCTTACACTTAACCTGATTAGGTCAATAATTTAAATATTAACAGTTACAGAAATGCAGGCAGAGAGATTCTTGTTAAACAAGAAGTCATTACATACTCTTACACTGTACTCTTTTGAAAGCACAGTGGTTTCAGATGCAGAATGAGCACCTGGATGCCTGCCACAAGATCCTGCCTTTTGCTCCTATGCCCACCAACCTTACAACTTTGTCCTCCAGGACAAGGTAACTGAGTCACAGTGCAAACTTAGTCATGTCACAAAACAAAGCTGATGTGATGATCTCATTACTGTTCCAGGAAAAGGAATAAACTCAATTTCTGTTGACACCAGCAAATCCAGCTTTCAGCAAAGACCCACAAAGGCCCTGACCACATAACAGAGAGAACAAGTAACATGAGTGGCACTCTATTAAGGAAACTATTATCATAACGAGATAGTGACAATGAGACTTTTAAAGAAAGTCTCAGTGCTTTGTCAGAGAATTTTGTCAGGATTTTAAAGGAGATTTTGAAGGATTGCTGATTCAACCAAGTTCGTGATCCTTTTTTGGTAACTTTAAGGTACCTGGAGATTAGCTTTATGTGAGGATAAAAATAGTTTTGTACATTAAAAAATAGATTTATTGCACTTTTTCAAGCACTCAAGCCAATCTAAAGTGGCTAAGAGGTTCATTTTGAAGCTCTGTAACCTTTTTTTAATACTATATTTGGATGACTGCCTAGCATAGTATAAAACATGTAGAAACAAAATCTAAAATGACTAAATCTGACTTAAAAAGAATACCTGTCTGATCAAAGCCCCTAGCTCACCTGTGTTGCTTTTTTTAGTTTGGGATGTTCTGGGTTTTGTTTTTTTTTTTTTTTTGTAAAACTAACTAGCAGGAAGTCTTATCTTCTGAGAGTTGTACTTAAAACTGATTGCTTATAAAGATTTGGAGAATGATTTGGATTATCATTATAAAACAGCACCCAGGGGAACTGGGTGGATCAAGGGATTGCTAATGAGATATTGAGTCTTTCACATCTAAACTGCTGATTTAAATTCAACCCAACACAAAGTTCCCTCAACTGGTGGACATCTGATGATCTGTAAAAAATGAGGTGATGTTCTCACTCTATTCTTAGAAAATACATGTTGAACTGCCAAGAAAATCATCACTCTTTGCAGTGAAACCAAGAAGTGAATTGACAATGAAAGACTAAAATAATTTTTATCCCTCAATACAGTAATATAACACAAGGCTTTGGCTTTCTGGATCAGGTTTACTTTCCCCAACCTGCTCAAAATAAGTTTCAGCCTCTAAGACTACGAAAGTAAAATCAAGTAAAACATTTTAGTAAGGTAAAAATTATTATTTAAGTTCCAGAGTAGCTATATTGGGCTTTAATGACTTATAATTTACAGAAAGGGCAGTGGTGGATGTTAATGAGTGACTCAGATGACTTTCTATTATGCTTTTCTGCAGGAGCAGTCATTATCACATGTCAGTTGCTCAGAACATAGCACTCTCTAGTCCTCCCTCTCATTTAATAAAAGCCAATTAATCATTTCCAATCATTTACGTACTCAGTGAATTTAGAATCTGGTTTCATTCACTCAAAAATTACAGTAAATCTATCATTTTAATTAACTAACTAGTCATAGCTGTTCTACAGACATTTTGTTTGTGTGAACATACTTTAGCCTATGAACTATTTGCAACTCTTATTACTGTGATTCTTGGTTTACTAATTGGATTTGTGACAGACCAGCTGTATGACATATTACCTTTTCTCTGTGCTGACTGCTGGGTCAGATTGAGTCTCCACCTCCTTGGCCTCAAGTTCTTTGCTCTTGGTACATGACAGGATTTTCAATCTCAAATGGCTACAGTGCAAACCAAGCCCACAGGCTGCACAGGCAGATGGACTGATCTTACCTGCATATGAATCAGTGGGTTGGGCACACATTAATTGACACATGACCACAACCTGTTCCACTCATACAGCCTTCTTCCCTCTTTCCTTCCTCCCCAAAAGTGCTCTTCCCCCCCCACAATCCAAGCCTCTTCTCCCTGCAAGAACTTCCCTCATCACCCCTATGCACAAGGGGAACTGACCAGTTCTCAGAGCAAGACCCAGCCATGTGCTGGTGGTACTGGGGAATGGAATGGGGAAGACTAGGTAAGTTCTTTGTTGTGTTTTTCAAATGATCCCCCTATAAAGTTCATGTCTTACCAGGGAAAAAAACAGCTTCTTCCTGTGCTAGGTCCCAGGACAAATCTAAAGAGATTGTCCCTCAGACCAGGAAGGAGGAATGTGGTCCTTCTAAATAATGGAAGTTGCTGATTATCCAAAGAAATTTCCCTCCACAGTACCATCAAAAATCTCCAGTAGGTTCTGAGATGCTGCTTACAGTAGATATGCTTACAGCTGGCCAAAGCCACCAAACACAAGAAATGTTCCTTAGCAGGGATAAAGAGAGACATCTTGAGAGAAGATACCATTTCCTCTCCTGCTAATCCTTTCCGACTTTCTTCCCCTTCTGCCTTATGTATCCTGAGCACTCCACACCCAGTTTTCCCAGCCATCCTTCCACAGACACCTATGAGCTGGTGCTGGAAATTTGTCCTAGGGAACAAAATCAGCAAACTTAATTCGTGACAGGGGCAGGTTCCTTCACATCATTAGAAGAGGCCGTTGCTGCACTCATTGCCTATGTGTAAAGACAGTGATATAAGAAGGTAACCACCAACATCAGCACTCTTGAGTCCTTGAGAAAGCCCTGGATATGGTCCTCTGGAATACAGCTGGTGAGAAGGAAAAGATCACCTTAGTAGATGCCAGAAAAAAATCCATACAAGTACTAGACTACCACCTTTCAATAAAATCAAGGTATTGGGTCTGATTTCTGTCATCTGAGGAAGGCAAGATTCCCTCCCTTCCAATTAGGTCTTCACCTAGATGCTGAAACGATGCCAACACTCAGTGATATCTTCCGTGCCTAAACCTCCTCTTACAGCTCCAGCTGTTCCCAGTCTCCGTTAATGGTCAATCCCACAAGGCTTGGCAAGAGCTAGAATGAACTGGATCCAGAGAGAAAAGGTGTACATAGAGAGCCCTTTCTTCTTGCATTGCAAGTGGAACTGTTGGAGGTGTGTAATTCGCTGCCAGGAGGCTGCTAAGAAGCTTCCTTGTACCCTTTGACTTTTTCCAGGAGTAGATTTGTGCACAGGCTCCAATCTCCTCCCAAAGAAGTTGACGTGTGATCAACATGCCTCTTTGATCGCTAAAGCTACTATTAATCTGTGAGAAGAACTTCTCAGTCTCATGGCTTCTCACAGCTGCTTTTGAAAGTTCTACTGAGAAGCTTTAAGAAATGCCTTTTCAAGCTCCCAGTCCACTGTATCACACAGGTTACAATTCTTCACACGTTATTGACTCATTTGGAGGAACTGGATAAATATGACTTCCCTCCACAGACATCATATTGACTCTTATGTAATCCACTGTATTTATCTTTCTGTTTACCCATCCCTTCCCTATTATCATACCTAATAGTTCAGCCTTACAGAAGTCAGAGTTAATTGCCAGAATGATCCCTGGAGCCCTTTAAAAAATGTTAGTCTAGATAATGGTTTACCTGATAGGCTGCATATCAGAACTATAGGCTCAACAATTTCTTGGACAATTACCATTGGGACCACCTGACCTGTTATTACTCAATTAGTCAAATTGTTCTAAAAGATCTTTTTGTAACACCTTAATTTTTTTCAGACAATTCTATATTAATTCTATATAATCTGAAAAACCAGATTGATATGATCAAACTGTGTGACAGGCAAAAATCAGAAGTATGAAAAGTGATCTTTGTGGTATAAGTCCAAGACTTTCCCTCTTCTTCAGAAGAATACTTCTTGTGTCAGTCTAGAAAGTGAATTCTTATGCAAAGTTACAGTAATTTCTCAAAATCTTTGTAAATAGTGATGAATTACTACCTCCATTGCAGACGATGTATGTTCATTTGAGCTATTAATGAGAACTACCCCTAAACATGAAGAGTGGCATCTTTGTCTCTTATGAGACATTTTTGAGAAGTACACACTTCAGAGTATAACCTGGCTGACTGACTTTGCTAAATAGCACATACTAATCAACTTGGTACAACAACACGGACAATAATCTAAATTACCACCACACAGTTCCCACAAGTTTTTTTTAGCACCTCAATATTTATGGACATAAACATTCTAAGACAGATAGAAGATTGCAGACAGTAGTCTGCAATTGTCGTCTGATGAACACCCCATTTAAAGGAAGGTTATTTAATCAGCTTGAAATTATTTTTTATCATTTCCCTTGAAATGTTTCCTGGATAAAGCTCCTGGAGATGGGACACCTTCTAATTGTGTCCATCCTTTAACACATTTCCATCCAAAAATTTCATACAGCAGAGGAACTCCCCTCAAAACTGACACTCAGAGTGACATTTCTTGTATGGGGCCATTTCTGAATTTGCTCAGGTAAACAGAAATGAGAGAAGTTTTTGAACAGCATGTTCCCATGTATTTGTAGCATATCTATGACAAGGACACAATTATATCATAACAGCATATCTAGCTTTTGACTCTGAGAACAAATTATAAGCGTATTTGCTCTTGTTTAATGTGAGCACCACTGGGAAGCACTTTTTGAAAGGATAATGAGGCAGTGGAAAGGACTAAGTTACACAAAACTATGAGAAGACGATAATTTTGTAATGGGTGTATACTGTGGGAGTCCTCTGAATGGATGCCCAGAGCCAAGAAAAGCAGAACCTTTCTTCATTTTCTAAATGAAATAAAAACTTCTAATAAAGACTATAGATTAAAGAATATTATTGCCATAGGACATGCCAGTGAAGTAAAAGTAGAATATGATAGCTTTTCAATGAGAAACAGAAATCACAGGTTTAGAGCTGAGAGAATAAAATATAGGAAGCTAAAATCAGAAAATGTTGCAAACACATATGAGAACATAACCAAAATAGTCTTGAGTACAGTGTGCTTACCAGATTAATGGGGGGAAAATTTGCATAATTAAAAGGCATTAACAATTAACGTAATGCAAGTGAAGGAGCAAGAACCTCATTGCGTTATAATTAGGAGAACTATTTGCCAGTCTCACTTTAAATTTGACTCAGAAGCTTCTGACACCTCAGTGGCATTTATATGAGTAAAAGTTACTGGAATGACCATATTTAAAACACATTAGGGCCACTAACTTGTAGGTTATCAGTTAACCAAAGACTTGTTGAGTACATCATCAACCAGCATTGGGGGAGAAAATGAGGGTAAGTTCTCTAAGCAGTCTTAAAGGCTGTGGTACAGAAAACATTAAATTAGGGGAAATGTCAAAGAGTGGTTAGGGTATGGAAATAGATAGCTGATGGGTATATAACAAAAAGTGCAAATATCAGATTGCTAACAAGGAAGTCTCCTGGGTGAGACTGCCATAAGAACAAGCTGGAAGCTGGCAAGTGGGGAGGGCACAGAGAGATAAGCAAATGGAGGTTATGGCCTTTCTCTTCCTAGATCACAGAAGAGGATTTAATTAGTGGTTAGGGTTATCCACAGAGCAGCTTCTCCCATGGAGAGCAGGGGGATTTGAAAATAGGACAATGGCATTTCAGTAGGGCACAACAGCTGAGAAAGGATTCTCCAGTGAATAGGGAGCACTGGTTCACAGCTTCTCCTCTCCCTCCTTATTTTGAATGAACTCAGATCTTGGAAACTGAGCCGATGCCTGTGTTCAAGTTGTTTACATGGCTGACTGACAGGAGATAATATTTCTTTACATCTCTCTTTACAGAAGCCTGCAGCAACAGATGGATTTTGCAGCATAATCTAAAGGTCAACAACTTCTGACCAGCAAAGTAATGGAGAACAGACCAGGCTGCAGCAAGTTCAGCACAGGGGAAACTTAATTAAAAATTATGTTCATATTTAACCCGTGTTTCAGAATTGCAAAATCACAGAGGGACTACCTGAGGCACCTAGAATATGTTCAAACCAATCAATATTTTTCCTAGGAAGAAAAGCTATGCATAAATGTAAATCACATGCCAAATTCATAAGTGGATTTTATAGTGGTGAGTCTGAAATGGCTGAAAATTATTTCATGGGTTACAGATTTGGAATAAAACCCCCAAACTAAATCCAAAACCCCCTCAAAAACCCCCAAACAAACAAAGCACTGTTAACATGACATTCAGAAGGCCTTATGTTTAATTAAGACTTCCATGCCATAAACTTGAAAAGTTCTACTTCTCTTCCAATGAGAAAACTGGTTCAACCCTGCCATACTGCTCAGCTACCCTCACTTGCACTGAAATTTCTTCAGCTGTCCAAGATTGTATTCCTCAGCTCCTGAATATCTGTCAGACTCGGGCACTAAACAAATATGAGCTATGCCTAACAGTAATGCATACAACCACAGCATCCCATCTAAAATAACTGAATGATCAGTCAGATAACATTTTTATATGCTTTTAGTAAGAAATCAGTTTTTAAGACTGATTAAAACATTAAGAAAAGTTTTCAGCTACAGACTTTTAAACCAAGCACAGAAAATACACATATAAGAAATGAAATGCACATTTTAAAAGAGCTGGCTAAAACACAGACTTTGCTCCAGTTGTTGCTTTGATTCCATGAGACCATGAAGAAGACCAACCAGTGGGAATTCAAACATTAGATCACAATAAATCAACAGGCATGAAAACATTAGCTCAGGCATTAAATTTACATTTTCCAGACCATTGGCTCTTGTGACCCAGAATATACTGGGAAATTTCAAGTTCTACTGTCAGTTCTGTAGCTCTGTTTCACTTTAGCCCAAAGCAAGAATCATGAAGTGCAGGCTCTTGCTTCACTCCCTTGCCCTATACTGGAACATATTTATTTTTAGGTATGGCACACTTACAATCTTACTACACTGAGGAGTGGGGAAGATAAGGTGCAGGCTCAGACTCAGACTGGGATGGTGCACACAGTGTTTAAATGGAAGCAGCAGCTGTTGGGGGACCATACAACCAGCTGCTTACTGCAAGAAGCTTTAACATACTCAGGGAGAACAGAACTTCCAGATACTTTTTTCTAATATGGAAGAAATCGTTAATGAGCATGTAAGAAGCTGCCACTTTTTTTTAAGGGTTTCAAGCTTTTAAAACATTTCAAATAGGGAAAAATTTCAAGGGATGGCAAACCCACAGTGTCAAAACAGAAGTCAAATTCTTGCCACAGGCAGCAAGCTCTCAGAAAAGCAGAGTTAAACAAAAGGCACAAGAATTTTTAAAACAACCAGATAATAATAACAACATAACACCTCTTTGTAATCTTCCAGAAAACTGAAAATTTCATAAAGAATACCTTATGAAAGTTTCAACCTGAGGACAACACCTTTTATGAAAAATCACAGATGAAACACTCTAAAGTTACAGGCAATTGTTGCTCAACAGAAAAAAAGTCAGAAAATCCCAATAATAAGCAACCACCCATGCCATATTAATCCCTGGCTATGTCACAAAACAAAAGAAAAAATTACTTTTTCGCTGTCTTTGTGGCTAACATGCTTTTAAGCATGCTCTGTCTCAATAGCATCACCACAATGTTTCTCCTAAGCATTGTGCTGCTGTAAAGACTTTCCAGCACAGCTGTTTGTCTTCCCTGTCCCTCTACTATTTTAGAAATCAAACTAGAATAAGACTGATGACAGATGTTTAAATATGTCTGTTGCTACCACAGTTTCAATAGCATTGCACAAAGACTATAAAGCACCTCCTGCCCACTACCATTCAGCCTACTCAGCTGCACTGAGCAGACCCAAAGGACACACTCAGAAATGTTCCCCTTCTTCTATTCCAGTTGAACAATGGTTCTCCTGGATTTAACTTTACTTCTCTTGTAGGAAATTCAGATAAATAAAAATCAACATAATTTGCAAGGTTGTGATGGGAGTACTGCCCAAGTACACTGTTTCATACTCTCAAGCAATATTGAATCAGTTATGGAATACTTATAGTAATAAAAACAGAACATAATAAAAATGCAGATTCTAAATTTTCTCATAATAAATTCCCAACTATATGTGATACAACATCTCTAATGCAAAAAATATTCTGCAGTACAGCCTCAAACCCACACACACCTCTTCATTTCAACTTTCCATGATGAGCCTGTGCTGATTTGATTTGCTGGTATAATGCTGCTGAGAGTTAAGGGTTTCTCTATGGTAGCCTCACCTCAGCTGGGACTAAGGAGCAGAAGAGCCTGTCACTGATGCACACCATGTGTGGTTATCCTTCACCTATCTGTCCAAGCAAAACTCAGACATATGATGCTTGGCCTCCACAAATTTCTCAAATTAAATTATTTTCCTTTGGATCAAGTTACTCATGTTGTTAATAGCTGGCTCATCAACAAAAAGTAGTTACTACAGTTATTTGGATATTAGATAACTTCTAAAGGTTGTGGAATAAGCTGGAATTAATACAGAAACTTTCTGGAGGAAATTTACTTATTTTTAGAGATAAAATTAAATCCACAGGGGTCTTATCAAGTCAATATAAATTAGTTTTTTCTGTGAAATCATATCCATTAATACTACTGTCACATACAGGAGAACTGATTAAGACATGTAATAACTTTGGTTGAGGATTCACACCTACACTGGGCAGGAAAAATATACCCATGTCAGTGGCTTGTTCTATACTATGTAAATTACCATAATGATAGCAAGCAATTTTTTTAGTCATTCATTCATTCTCCTAAACACCAACTTTCCAATTTATCAAGATAAATGAAGGACCTGAACTACAATTATTGGTGGGAAATTTAATAACCTCTTTTAAGTAAATGTTGATTTTGAACCATAGTGCCATACTAGACAGATAATGGCATTCTTCACCATGTTTAAATGAGCTCCAATTAACATAGGCTGTAATTTATTTTCCAGTTCTAAAGCTGCAGAGGTAGATGCTAACTACTCCTCTTTTATATCTGCTTACAATAATTTTGCCATGACTGAAGATAAATAATTGAGATAACTTTCCACCTTCTGTCACTGAAATACAGTTTTTGTGACTTACCAAAATTGATTGCTTCTAACACTGCTATCAAATTGCTTAGGGAAATTATTCATTCATTGGATGTTAAGTTTTTATTTTTTGTCCTGTTAAGGACACTTAACTAAGGACAACAGATCATAAAAGACAATATTCTGAAAGATACAATTTTCTTTAACTGTGGTTTCCAGGGAGACTTCTAAAACACCAAACACCTTCACATATTACAACCTTCTGCTGTAAGTAGTAAAGGTGGTGTTTTCTAAAGCACGAGGTTCACAGTAAGAAAACAGCTTACCTACTATCATACTTAAGGTAACCGGGAAAGAAAAAAATTACTGTGCAACCAAACCAGTTAAATACTGCATTAGTAGAAGCAGAAAGTGGGCAGATACTTAGGGTCATGGTTTACTGGTGGACTTGGTGGTCTGGGGTTCATAGCTGGTTATCATAGCTGATTATCTCAATGGTTTTTTCCAACCTAAATGATGCCATGATTCACAGATATAACAGCCACTTATATTATTCATTTGAACTCTGAACAGTGGTCAAAGGTCAGGCTTACAAGAACTAAGAACTAGGCCAAAGCATGCAGGGCCAAGTATAGGTCTGGCAAATTCTATGGAACCTAGACAAGGCCCAAGGTACAGAGGGGAAAAAAATACTGAACCAGCCAGCTATAGAGAGGAGAAGCAAAATGTTGAGTTAACTGTATCAAAATAGTAATTAGGCTAAGAACATGTTTGAATTGTCAGCTGCAGAGGTAAACTAAGGGAGATTAAACATTGTGCCTTACGTGGTAGTGAAACTTCTTTTGTTTTTGTGCACAGGCGTATCCTTACCACACAAGATACAATACCTGATTGCACCTGGGCACTTTTACTGGAAAAATATATTCCTGACTATCCTGATATGAGCTTTGACATCAGCAGAATAATTCTCAGTTTTCTCTAGTCAAAGGAGGGACAAAGTCTATATAATAATATGTTTTAAAGTTGATTTGTTTTAATAAATAGGTAAATAAAATTTTGGAAGAACTTTTAGGGTGATTTTGGAGGAATGGAAGGTTATTGTTTGGGTTTTTTATTTGCTAAGACAATATTAATAGTGGAATTAATATACCCAGGCATCCTTGATACATTGAAAAGTGGGTGGCTAACAGATAGCAATCATTTTAGCATCAGGTCAACAGTGAATGTCCAATAGGTGTCCTTGAGCCAAAGAAAATTCCCCAGTTACAGAGCTGAACAAAAGCAGGTGTATCATAAATATTAGCTTTAAGAACTAAAATCCTTAAACTGCAAAAGGACTGAAAACCCAACAAACCAGTACTTTTTAAAATAGCCAATAATAGGTTAATTTTTGCTCAGAGAAGGAAACATTGCAGAGATGGAAACTGAATGCTGTCTATGGGCATGCTGAAAAATACAGTGCAGAAACATCTGAGATAAAAGTGCAGACTCCCAAAAAGCTGAGAGCACTAACCCCAACAGAATTGTATCACTTTCTGTGCATCTGTGTCACTCACAGCTTATACCTCTCCTTCAATGAACTGAAAATGGCACATCAATGAGACCTAATCTAACAAAATCACCTGCACATGATGCAGGTAACTACTAATTCAATTTAAAATTATTGATCATTCTGAAATTTCAAGGTCCAAATATGAAAGCAAAAATGTTTCTTTCCCAAGATACATGGGAAAAAACCTCAGAAAAATGGATATAAGATAGAATATACAGAAAATTAGTTCCCATTAACCTTTTCCCCTTATAGATAGGTTGCAGTTTAAGAGCTGAGACTCAGACCAGGACAACTTCACCAAGGTTAATGGCAGCATCTGAGGGAGTAATGGCTCAGTAAACATGGACTGGCTGTTTCCACAGCCAAATCAACCACAACCCCTGTCTGCTACCTTTGAGGAAGACAAACAAAAAGGGAAGTTTCAATGGGAGAAGCAGCCCTGCAGTTTCGATTACTTCTTTGAGAGGTTTTTGCTCACTTCCATTTACACAGCAGGTTGATTCTTCATAATTCAGATACTAATTAACTTCTAAATTTTTCCCTTCAATGTATTTAATAAGCACAGTAACACTACAAAATGTGGATTAGTCAGCTAATACACCCACACCCTGGGTGTGTTATGGCCCTCAGCAACACTGCTGCCCCAGTACATCCAAGATGTGTGCACACTGGCTGAGTAAAACACACCTTGTTGTGTGTTATTGCTTACATAAGACAGGACTTAGCATATGTAACTGTATATTAATGACACACCTTGATACATTGTTAAACTGGAAACTATGGCTGCGCTCCATCAGAGGCTTAGGTGTGTGCTGTATTACGCGGAGCAAAATTAATTAAGAAATCCTGCGTTCCTGCCGGCAGTAGCTGCAGTGATATGCTGGGAACAGGAGACCGCACTCCTCACTGACCTACATGGAGCCGGAGCGGGGCCAGCCTCCAAAGCATCCAACGCCTCCCAGGCAGAATCTCGATCCTGAAATGTGCTACAATGATATGACTCATTTAGAATAACAACAGTAAAAAAATCCCCACCCCCTGCCTCAGCCTGTGTGCCCTCCATCGCTGTCAAACAGCCCGAGCCAGAGCTGCAGCTGAAGAGCCTGTCTCTCCTCCGCCCCGCAGCCAGCCTCCCCAGCGCCAGCGCTGGCACTTGTGCAATCAGATGGTGAGAAATCAGGGATGCGATCTGGCCAACCCCTCCCATGCTTTTTTCCCTAGGTTAGTTTTACAGTTTACCACTCACGCTCACACTGGCACCAGAGAGGCGGCAGAAACACATGGCTGGGACCTCCCTTTTTGACGCCAGCCCACACACAGGCTGGCTTACAGCAATCGTGAAACTGTATCATTAACAATGTTGGCAAGAACTTTCCCACAGACACAGTTGTCCCTACAAAAAGTTGCCTTGCCCCAGTGACTATTTCCATTTGAATATGGAGTTAAGGCGGCTCTCTGCTGTGGAGCTGAGGAGGAGGCTCCCCCAAGGAGCTCTGCTGGCAAACCTCCTTCCAGCCTGCAGTGCGGCAGTACTGCCGCCAACAAACGCACGCCAAGCGATAGCAGCAGTGATCCAGCCGCCGCTATTTTAATATTGTTTTTTATTCATTGCCCTATTTCAGTATCTTACACTTTCTCTTTTCAGGACATTAACCAAGCTCGGTCTTTATGATTTTCCCCCCTCCCCGCTTTCATGCTGCTTACTCGCCAAGAAAGTTTTGCCTCCAGCTGCTACAGCTCCATCAACTCTCCTACCAACTCATTTGAAAGAAGAGTAAGGTGTTAATTAGAGTGTTAATGGTTACAGAAACGCCTTTTTTTTTCCCCTTCCATTTCAAGGAAAAAACACAGGGAAGCTCAGCATTCCTTGCAGAAGTGTTAGACTGCATAAAAAATTTAACAAACAAAAATTCCTTTACTCGGCACACAGTGTAGATATTCTGTGGCTCCCAACACCTCCAAACCCCAGTTCTATTTATTCTCTTTCACCTTTGATTTAGCACCGTCTAATTGGGGGGGGGGGGGGGGATGCATATATTTTCTTAGTATCTTAGAATGATGGAAGATTGGTTTTTTTTTACTCTTCAAAATGAATTCCATACCAGAGTGCATCTTCACAATGAGAAAACGGTTGTGTTACTGTGTGAAGTTACATGGTTTCACAAGCCAGCTGAGCCAACCCTGCATTCCTCTGCTGCTGAAAGAGGTTTCCCTCCTCTCCTCTTCCCTGCTGAGTCTACCCAGTGCCAGTCCACAGCCATGCTGGCTCTGGCACTTGTCTGATACCTCCCAGTTCAGTTCACTGAACTGACATAAAGCTGTTCACACTTTTGCTGGGTTCATTTTCTGCCAGTTGAGTGAACTGAGCCAGCTGAAAAAGGGGGCAGCACCAAATACAGGGAAAGCAGTAGGAAACATGTACCTGGGGGAATTCTCCTTTTTGACAGCAGCAAGCTGCAAAAACGGCTCAGGCACCCTGTGAAACCTCACCCTAAGGGCCCAGCTTTACTAAATTGCTTGATATAAATTATGACTTTGCTATTAAAAAAAAGAGATGGGCTCTAGTAGTCACCCAATTTCACACTGAACTCAATAAGCTTGCTAAAGTGGCAGAAAACTACCTAGGGTGGCAGCTGTTCTTTGCCAGGTCAGCAAGTGGAACTGGCACATCTTCTGGTCCATGAGCACAGAAGCTGATGCAAGGCAAAGACAGAACTGTGTGGCAGGGGCAGGAAGGAAGAGAAGAGCCAGAGAGAAGAGTCAGCCCACTCCCTTTCAGCAGCTGTGATATCTGAAATCTTGTGAAATCACACTCTGGTTTATGAAAACTCCTAGCATTTAAAAACCTCTTATTTTCCACTCCTGTTAACATATAACTGTGAAGCAACTGTTCCCGCAATGTCTTTATATAAACTTGTTGACTTGTGTGGAAGCTAGAACTGTTTCTTTTTAAATCAAAATTTTAATTTCATGTAATATTCAGTCTAACAGTCACTGCAAAAATAGATGCAGTGATTTGAGATACTGCTGTACACTAGACTGTGTGTTACCATTCTCCCAGCCTGATGATTTAATCATGACTGTTCTTCATTCACTGCAGTACAAAATCAGCACAGCAAGTTCAAATTAGCCTCAAAAGCAGGTTATATTAAGCAGAGGAGGAAATTCTGGTTGTAATCTGAAAATAATTTTTGGAGATATCAGATGGATAGGGAACCTTTACTTCCAACTCTGCAGATAGGTCCCCTCAAAGTCATGGCAGCACACCAATATTCTGCTAGGTATACAGCACCATTTGTCTTTTTAAGAGAGCATCTTTCCAAATGCTGATTTGTTTTTAATTTCCACTAGCTGTTGTTTCAAAACATTTGTCTCTCTTGGGTGGGACTTCTGGGATTTGGTTGTTTGCTTGTTTTTCATGGAGCAGATTATTTGGATCCTTATGCTTTATGTTACAGCTAGACTGAGATAAGAGTGCATTTGTCAGGTGGCTTATGTCACTCAGAGATTTGAGGCAGCTGCTACCTTTGCCAACAAAACCAGGTTTTTCTCTCAGCATATGCTACATCAGTACTTGGGGGGTTTGCACCACAACTCTGCCAACCCAGTTACAGTGGAACATTTGTAAGTCTGGCATGACAAGACCTCCGAGTAGTGATTTTTATACCCTGCTCTGACATGAATTATGCTTGTGGGACAGAGGGATATTTTCCAATACGTCTATTCAAACATACTCATATCTTTGGCTCTTGGTTACTCATAACTATTTTCTGATCTGTTCTGATAAAAACCTGTTAGAAAAGACATTACACAGAAACTTCAGATCCAATTTGTAGAAATATCTGCAGTGATAAATAAACAATGGAGTTAATGAAATCTGATCTGTTACAAATACAAACTTGTAACTTGTTTCTGGTTCTGGCAGATGACTTCTCCTAAGAAAAGCTGTTGAAATTCTGAATATTTACATCTGAACCCCACTCCAAACTTAATTTAAACTTCAGCTTTAATAAATCTGGATCATTATCTCATCATTACTTTTAACTACTAATAACAAGTAACTTTATGGATTGCTACACCTGACAAATTGTTAAATATTTCAGCTATTTTCCAAGCGAAATGAAACCTACATGTGTTTCTTTAGTCTCCATGTCCTTTCAGAGAAATAAATACATTTCCCTATACAAGTCTTACGTTCATTAAATAACCAGATAGCTCATCCTTTCTTATCTTCTCAGGATACAAAATAAATCAGGACAGTCTCTTAGTCTACTCTTTCCTAAGGAATACAGTTCTCATAGATTGAATTCTTTTAGGTAACTAAAATCCTTGAGTCTGAATAATTCTGTTTTTATAATGCTTCTCTGTAGTAAGAAAACCAGGATGCAGGCACTACCTCCCCTAATTCACATTTTGCCACTTGTATTGGTGCAGGAAAGCCTGCAGTACTGTATTTGGACTAGGTTGTTCATAGACTTGCAAGTATTTATCTTCTGAAGTTACAGTTTTGTTGTCTTGCATAAAAAAACATTGTTCACTGAAGCACTAAGTTAAGAAAAGTTACTGAGGGGAAAGGAATGAAAATAAATTATTTCTCCAAAGCAGGTAATTACATAGCTAAGCATTATCTATGGAGAGAATGAACAGCCTAAGTACCAACAGGCCTTGTCAGAGTTACTTCCATGTGCCAGACTTCTTACAAACACTAACCTACAATTTCCTGACATCTTTAATTACATGTTTCTGAGAAGAGTAAAGTTTTGGCTACAGTGTGTCATACATACAAAATCCTTGCTGACTGAACAAAAGTATGTAGTAATGCTATTATGACGGGCTGGAAAAAATCCTTACAAAAGAAGTCCTCTAAAAAAACCCCCAAAGTTAACTTTCTGGTCTAAAGAAAGTACTTGGCACAATCTCAGATTCAAACCTAGTTCTCAATCTCCATTATTACCTCTACCAGAAAGACCTAAATAATCAGTTAAAAAAAAAGGCAAGAGCAGGGGAAAAGTTTTCGGATGCCAGAGGCCTGCAAAAGACCCAACTGCAATCCTAGTGGATGGAAAATAACCAAACCAAATATTTTGACCAGAATTAAAAAATACCAGAATTAAGAATTAATGCTTTGGCAGTTTCCAGAAAGAACTACAACTAAATGGAGTTAAAAACCAAATACTAGAGAAGAAAATAGTTTTCAAGTTATTATGCAAACCAGACATTTTCTATGCAAATTCAGGCACTGAACTTGTATAATCTGAATTTTAAAACATAGGTCGATGTCTTGATTGTAAATGGTGTTTGTTTCTTCTTTCTGAATGTCATGTTAAATTACTGTGTGCATATGCAGGGTGTGTGGGTGGAAGGGACTGACACAAGGAGGAATTAATTCTTGTAAAAAAAAGGTTTGGTTTTTCTAAGAGCATGGTTGAGAAGAATATTTCACATTCAATAAAAATGGAACTAATTACTGTTTGTAAGCACATCACTGTGCAAATGAAGAAACATTGCTTCTTAAGTCTGACAATATTTGACTCAGCCCATGCATATCCCAGCTGGTCTCCCTGGCCTCAGTCCCAACCTTCTCACCTCTCCAAGTGGTTATATGCTCTCCATGGGAATAGCAGGGGGCTTCACACATCAATATGGGCTATCTTCAGATTGGTCTTCTGAACACATCTCTGCTAATGTAATCCATTATTAGAGTGCAACTTAGATATATTGACCAAAATGTTTGGCTTCTGTAATTCCCATTTGCTTTATCAACCACAGTAGTGCAATGGCTGTTAAAAGCCTTTTATATTTAAAACACTGTTGTAGACCTACTGCATATTTTCAATTTACAAATCCATGATAAAGAAAAATGAGAAGTAGATGGAAAGTCACAACACACTTCTAAACACAGCCAACTCTACTGGCAGCTCTATATTTGCAGTCAGAGCTTTCTCTCATTATCACAAAGTAGCAGGTGGTCTGTAGAGCTGAAAACAGGAACACTGAACTTGTGGGCCTCATCAGGCAAGGCAGTAAGCAAGCTCAAAGTCTACTAACTTCAGCAGGATGTAGAAGTTCCCCACTGCTGGAATTTTTTTACTAATATAGCAGAACCTTTTAGCTTGTACAAGCTGGGGCAGCTCTGCTGTGTTACTAACTGTTTATATAGGTTTGGCCTTAATCTAGTGAACATGAAAAGTACTTAAATAAATAAGGAAGCCTATTTCATGCAGCATCTGTGCCTTGGAAGATTATTAAGTGGTTAATTGTACAAAAAAACCAACAGAGCCGTGCTACCAAAAAAAAAAAGATGAACAAGTTTCTCATTTTTGTGCAACAACCTATCAAAATACAAATTAATCTCTAGTTTGCATCTCAATTGTCAGACTAAGATGAAGGTATCTCAGCATGAAATCTGTTTGTAAGAGATAGAATATTATTGTTCTGTAGTGCACATAATTTGATGAATGTCTTCACTGGAATAATTTTTAAATCTTCAACTCACCAGAAAATGCATTAAAATCTCTTCCCTGTAAAACTCATACTGTTTTGTGCAAAGATACCAAAATGGTATAAACATAAGAGAATATGGAGAACTGTATTAATATTTGCTGATCTTTTCAGGTTTATTGAAATGACATGATTTCAATTTTGCTTGAGATAATGACACTTTGGATCGACAGGTGTGTTTGATCTCAATTACTTGTAATTTCCTATTGAAAGTAAACAAAAATTTAGTTCTGCTAAGTTTCATCTTCTTGCTTGCCAATTCTTCCAATAATTGAATGGAGAACACTTAGTGTCCAACAGCATCTGTAGAGATTAGTACTCTAGATCCAAACGTTTAACACCAGTTTTATATGCCTTTCCTCCCCTCCCCTTATTCCAAATTGGACTAAATTTCTTTTTATTACAGCATTATCTTCTGTGGTCACATCATAGGACTAAGAATCAGGAATTTTTTTTCTGATTCTATCAATAGTCACCTTGGCTACTGCAACTAAAAATGAAAGAGTAAAATACGCTGACACTATCAAAACAATTGACAGAAGCCTCAGTGTGAAATATTAGTTTAAATAATTTTGTTGCTTGAAATTGGTGGTGTCTTTTGAAAAACAAAAGCTCCAAAAGTAGGGATAAAGGAAAAAAAAAGCTTGGAGATAAGATAAACAGAAACCAAATTAGTTTTACTTTTCTGAATGGAAAATTGAGCAAGTTAAAGTAATCAAAAACAAAAATAATCTTTCAGATTAGTATGTTTTCACTAGACAGGACTGACTCTTTCCAGCAAAGAAGAATGGGTCCTTAGATGGGTTAGAAGTCAATGATGGTTTGGGACTTGCTCAATCTGAAATCTTACAAATAAAAATCCAAAATCTTGAATATGACTCTAATTGTCACCCAGAAGCAATACAGGGTGAATCAGCAGGCAACCACTATTTTCTGTCCTCTCCATACACTAATCAAGCTGCTTCACTCTGTGCCAGTGACAGCCCAACACTGTGACATTGGGAACTTAAGCATCTGGACTGGACTTTTTCCTTAGGATTGTGGTCAGATTTGGAATTGTACAAGTAGTCTCTGTATTGAAAATAGGAAGCCTAAGGAAAAGCTGTGCAGCTGAAGGTGAATTTTCTCGTGTGTGAATGTTGAATGAGCAATGAGATACTGATACACACAATTCAATGCCTCTGTTCTCAAAGATGTGCTGTTCTTACAGCCTGCATTTGCAGGCAGAGGCTAAAAATGGCTCACATATTCCTGTTACAATTGCCTTGACCAAGCCTAGAAAAGTTCATTTTTCTTTCCTCAAGGGTAACATGATGGAGTATTTGCCATAAAGTGCAGCTTCTGCTCAAAATGCACACAGTAGTATTCTGGCCAACTTAACTCCTCTAGAACTTTATGCAGCAAATACCCAACTTCAGCAGTCTGAAAAAAAAGATTTGCAGCAACTGCAGCCCAGCTTAAACGCATCACTTCACCAAAAACATGTGGAAGCTGATGGCCCTAGAGGAGAACTGAGTCCCGTTCCTTGAACAATGAACCGCGGATCGCCCTCTGTTGTTCAGATTAGTCAGCTCGTATGCAGGGAGCTGGAAGAGGCTTAAGGCTACAATAAATACTTCAGTAGCTTATATTAAAAGGCAAGAAAAAACCTTTTTTACTGATGTACAAAAGGGTGAAATAGCTAAATGAACACACAGGTGGTTTCAAATGGTTACTTCAATTAAAAACAGATATTTTACAGAGAGGGTTCTCTGATATTTTTTCAGATGAATGGTTTTCATGGGCAAACCACTGTTTGGTTTCTGTGGGGGAAATTGTTTGTTTTTCATCCTATCAGAAACTCAATGTCTTCTCCAGTTATTACTTGCAGTAATATCCACATATACACAATAACACATTTTGGTTAGAATCTACTAGTTGAAGGCCAAAAATGGTCATACAGAAACAAGTAGCCTTCATTTGACTAATGCTGGAAATAGGAGTTTGAAAGTTATTGAAGATCCATCCAATTATTAATGCAGGTCCATATACTTGTTAGCACAGATTAGTTGGTAAAATGTGCTACCTCCTTGATATAAAAGCCACAATAATACTAATGGAACAAAATCGAGCTTTGAAAGTCTCAAAGTCATTTGCATTGCAATCTTTTCTATGAGGTGCCTCAGTATACCATTTATTTATAAAACCAATTTTTGTTTAAAATTTGACTGAATTTCATAAAGGACAAGTGTTTAAAATAATTATAAAAACAAAACAAAACTTTCATTTAGGATTAAAACTTTCTCTTTTCTGCTAAAACTTTTTCCTTCTAATGATATTTCATTTGGCTTGATCACCTTCTCTCCCCAGTCTTTTCTTCAATCAACCAATACCGGTTAAACATACATAAAAAACAGGGTCAGATAGGCAGACTTGCAAAATTCAAATACGTACACTAAATATTTCTTTCCCAAAAAGTTGTGTTCAGCTTTAGAGGTACATCAAGGCTGAAAACTTCAGAGGAGAAGTACATATATTAGGTATGTAAAAGGAATGTTTTCTGTCTTAAATATTTTTAAAGTACTACAACTACTATTCTGCCATTCAAAATTAAAAAGAAAATTAATTGCTAAAAACATAAGCTGTGACACATTCATTTTTTTCTTGAAACTTTTCTTACTTGCATGAAAACATTCTGCCTAACAGACATCAGCTTCAGTAAAGAGAAACACTGTTTTATTAATGGCCACTGCAAAAGATTAATTTGACTCACATTGCATCCTATTAATATTCACTGCTGTTTCCACAAGCACTGCAAGAAAATTAACGTTGGCTTTGGGTTTTGTTGCCACTTCCCAAGTTTTAACCAAATCTATTTATCTGCATCTTCAATAAGCCAAAACATTTTACTTTGATATGATTGTTCATCCAGATTGAAAAAGCAAGAAATCAAAAGGATTAAAACTATGAGACTCCCTCCTCAGTGGCACTGCAAACATGCCCATAAGTGGAGGACGCATTTCTTGAGAGAAGAACATGAAACCTCTCATAACACCATCTCATGTTGCTCTCTTATCTGCATTTCTGGGCCATTTGAGTGGAAGCACACCAATCAATACCAGCTACATTGACGAGAAGTGGATTTTGAGGAGTTAAAAAAAAATCTCTGTCATAGAATAAAAACATGAAAGAAAAAATATGAATTCAAATGAGAAGTAAAAGACAGTAGGACACATTTTAATTAACACTATTTAAAATTCAGGCTTCCAAGAACTACATCTAATTCTTCCAGGGTTCAATGACACTATCAAATTCATTTTGTTTTTTGAAAACTGCAGGATATGACTGCACTTTTTGAGTATCATACCTATCTCATTTCTGTATGCAGAAAGGATAGTACAAATCCCGGCCGAGAAATTCTGCTATTCAAGGTTAAGCTCAGATGCTCTTGTACAGGGATACTTCTACCTGTGTTCTATCTTGCACCTCCTCTTCCTTCCTTCTTTGCTTTAGACCACAGCCAGTTTTAAATCTATGATTAAACTTTCACAAGTGGTGATTTCTACAATGTTAAAACTATGGGGTTTATAAACCTCAGTTTTCAAACATGACAACATTAAAACATTTGTGGATTTTTTACTCTGGGACTTCACAGGACTGTGTAATGATCATTATGGGCTGCTCCACACTTTAAAATTAATAATCAGATTTGAGCTAAAGCTGCAATGGTAAAAACACCACTAAAGTGTCACAGAGAAGAGTCTGCCCACATATTCAGCTCAATGGTTTTGAGATAAAAATTAGGAAAGTACTGTAAGGAGATTATTGTGTGGTGTCATAATTCTAGAAAATTATTGACACCTCTAATTAGTTAACTAGAAGCACCATAATTTTTGCATTAGAATATCAAGATATTCTTCCATAAATTATTTTATGTAAATGAAACAATAATTTATGAGACCATAATTCATTTAAACCAATGTCAATGATTTTACATTTAGATAAAAAGAAATAGCAGAAATACGACATTAAAATCAGAAGTGAATCTAGACCACAGTTGTAAATGCTGCTTGGCATTTAAACTGAATTTAAAAGTTCATACAGGGCAGTGAGACAAGATAAATCCCTTTCCTCAGAAACTCCCCCCCAAAAATACCAGTAATTGAAGCAGTGCATCCAGAAGCAGCAGGAAGCATTCAATTGCAGAACATGCTGGGCTGCCTACAATCATAACTCTAGCAGTATTTAAACACTTCCCAAACCAGTAAGAGTTTGCTACATTTCCACCTGAAGCAAAAGTAACAAATGAGGTGGTAGGGATGCGAAGAAACTAACAAGCTGAAGAGAGGAAATTTGCTTCCCATAAGAAAAGTCAGAAGAAAATACTTAAGCACAGTTCTTTCTGTTCACATTAATGAACTTGAAGTATATGCTTAAAGTCTTAATTTTGTTAGTAGCCTAAGTGCTTGTTTATTTATTCATCCTGCTTCTGCTCCAGAAGATTCTGGTCAAAACCATGGACTATGACTTTGTGTCTATACACAGTTCTAAGTATGAGAAATAAAACCCTCTAAACAGAAATAACATTGTCAGCTCTAAGAGACATAGAGCAAGCATGAAAGCTGAGCAAGTTGATACCTATCTTCTAAAAAAGTTCATACAGTAGCTAGACTTGCACATAGTGACAGAAAACAAAATGGTGAAATTAATAGGACCAATATTTTGTCTGACTGGAGAACAGTGTGAACCATTCAGCACAAGTTAACAATGCTGGTATATCAGCCCCTAGGTACAGCGAAGACATGATGACCCTATTTTGCTCCCACAAGCATAAAACTTTTCAGCATAGAAAGGTTTCTAGAACTTGCTTTTAAAACTTCTTACTGGGACTTGCTAACAGGTCCTCTATGCTTGATCACATCTCCTCCAGGCCAGAAAGAAGTATCTTGCTTTGCTTTCCTTCAGGACATTATGTGTCAGCAGGGTACTAATGGCAGACAAAACTTTTGCTTTTCATTTTGTAGACTCTGAAATACCACCCATCATCCAGTTACAGGAGCTGGAAAAGTGTCTTTTGCTGTGACCTCCCATCACGGCTTATCTATGCCAAGGAATACAATGTTGACACTCCCAATAATGGGATTACAAGTCCCAAAGATCCTAAAATACATAAACTAATACCTACTGTTATACTGCTGAAATCACTTTATACAATGACAGAATTAGGGAAAAAAAATGTGTCTGCTTTCTTTCTGACAGGTTTCAAGTTGTTTATTTGCAGATGCACTGAAGTTGTGCAAATAAACCAGCAAAATAATCTACATAAATCACCCTGGGTGCTATGTATAAACAACACTTACTGCAAGGAGTCAATTAAAAAAAAACCAAACCCAAACAAAGCCAAAACAATAAAGAGATGAAACAATAATGTACATTTTTCCTGTTGGTATATAATCTTACTTCCAGATCTAATTCTTTAACAAAGATTATATCAGATATATTTTTGCTTTGTATATTGTGTAATCAAACTGGTTTAGACATCTCCAATAATGAACATGTTGCTATTACTATAAAGTCATATAAAAGTAGGTGAGCAGTTGTAGCCTGATAAAGACACAGCTGAACAAAGGAAACTGCTGACAAGCTGCAATCTTGTTTTAATGTAAATTATCATGTGTTCACATCATATTTTAATTGTACACAACAATAAATAAGTTTCTGTCACTAGCAGTTTCTCTTAAATGGGCTAATGCTAATTATCCCTCTATTTTCAACCACATAGTTTTAGTGAAAAGATTAATGTCAGGAAAATAATACAAAATAATGAGCTTTGCAAGCCATTTGAGTGGCAGTAAATATTATACTTTTCTTGATTTGATTTTCCTATTTTTATATGAAAGCTGTGACAACTCTTTCACAAATTACCTCAATATTTCAAACATTACATCCAGCAATATATTAATTATGGAAGAAATATATAACCTGCTTTCCTGGATTTTTTTTCAGGTTTGTTGTAGTGTGAACTGAAAGCCAAAATTTGCAACTTCAGCACCACTACTGAATTTAAGGGCTGGTCTTTCTTACATCTGGAAATATATAATTAAGTATGGACAAGTTTCCCTTCTCTCCTGGCCTTTTTTCTGCACTTGGTATTAGTGCAGAAAAAATGTTTGTTTAGTCTGAAATAACTTGTACTAGTCTGACAAATTATTTAGCTCTGACTAATGGTAAGATACAGCATCAAAAAGGAATGGTTGTCCAGGGAACAATTAAAAATATAGAGCACTTTGAGCCAACCAAGCGATGCAAACTCCCTTTTTTTATCAGATTGCTCCTCCTAGTTACATGTTTTAAGTTTCCAGACAAAACCAAGACCACAGCTTGAGACACAAAGGTGATGCTTGCATTCTGCAGTGGTCCCTAGAGCAGACACACATATTTTCTGTACTGCAAGTGTGGTCTCAGGTCTGGCTGCAGCTCAGGCTCTCCTGCATGGAGGAACCTGGATGCTGGAGCACACTGCACGGGTGAGTGCACCTGCACTGGCAGCCTTGCAGAGCAGTTGGGCTCAGGAAAGACTGGGGGGTGCAGAGGCCTCTGCACCTACAGCTGCATTATTAGTGCAGGACCAACAGCTGTCCAGCTGTTTAATGTACATTGGTTGGGTTTCTGTTTGAAACAGAAACTCTCCTTTTGCTTTCCTTAAAACAAATTGATGGGCTATAGCATTTGTGTCCTACATGACATTAGCACAATACTCCTAAATATTGTATTATTGAGTCTTTTGGATCAGGGTTCAAGCAACTTGCTATTCTCACTATTAATGTGATTGTGGCTAGAAAACATCCCTAGAATACCTCATCCAGTGATGACCCTATAATTCATGGTGGGTTTGATGCCCCTTCTCATTCCTTACAGTGTTTCTGAATACACACTGCTTCACTGAAGTGCATTCCCCACTTTGGACATCATAACATAAAAGTCCAGCTCTGGTCCATTTTCTTTGCAGCAGAGTGGGAGATACATCCCTGTTCATCAGGGAGAGAAAAGAAAGCTACATGAGAGGTACCACAACCTCCAACCTCTTTTCTTCCTTTCTTCTGGAATAGACAGGCTGCAAGCTGAACCCCAGTAGGGTGGGTGGGGAGCTGGATCAAAGCAGCACTATAGAGGAGACAGGCTGTACAGAGTAGGACATGAGATTCTTATCACACTCAAATCATTATATCCAGTAGTCTCAAAATCTAACGTGCTCCATATTGTTTGGGAATTACATTCAGAACTGCAATGCTGCCAAGACATTAACAGAGCGTTCATCACTCCTTTATATTTCTCACCTCCACGCATTTCAAGACATCATTATTTTTCTTTCTCACAGGTATTAAGCAGTAGTCAGTGCTGCTCCTTTCACATTCCAGTCCACATCCTGCCACTGCTCTCTGCACCTGGCTTTACTCCCAGATGTTCCAGGGTCACTAAATCACTGTCAGAGTGATTACATTTGTATTCCACCATCTCATCCAAGTTCAAGTAGAAATACCATAATTTTTAAAGTTCTTGAAGTACTCTACAAGGTATTAGGCAAAAGTTGAATGAAACAATCTTGGCAGATTGATGTTCGGCTGCTTTCATTTTCTAGTAGGGATAGACAAATCTGGTTCACCTCATTTCAAAGCCATTTGAACTTAACGGGTCAAAAGCTTGATTACATTGTTACTGGGTTCACCTCCCATTTAAAATAATTTGTTAAAAGGGAAGTGAGGAAAAAAGACATACAAGCTTCACAACCCAAAAGCTGACTCATTCTAGTTTTGGTTTTAGGAAGACTATCAGGCTTCCCACATAACTTAGTCTCATATCACAGCACCCTACTTCATTATATTTCATCTTCTTGAAATGTACAACTGAGGGAACTTTAATATAATTAAAATTGTTAAACAAAATGTTTTATATCCCATGGTATTTCTGGTTCCTCCTAAGTTCTTTGGTCTCTTCTTTCAATCCTTTTATAAGAGAAATAAAGGACTAGGACTTAGAATACCTAATGATTGTGGCAGCCAAATCAGAGAAACTTTTGTAGGTCTGACATTCATAAATAAGTAATTAGTACTTCCAGGAAATTAAATTTCCTTAGGAATCTCTATGACTAAATTTGGAAAATTAAGCTATTTTAAATCCTTGCAATTTCAAAAACTTTTAGCCATTATGTAGACATAAATATAAAAAAAAAGAATAAATTATTATTTAATGAGAAAATTTAAAAGGATTACAGAAGAGTATATAAGCCTAATAGGTGCACACACACACACAAGCACATAACACTATGCTAATGAAATTGTGTGCTCTTGAGATCATAAATAGCTAGGCAAAACTGAAGTATGAAGCTGCAAGAGGGAAAATGAGATTTTATTGAAATCTGCAGTGGTCAAAATGTAAGATGAGAGAAGGCATTTTAACACTAAAATCGGTCCTCCAATCTCCAACATCCATTCCTTTCAGCTTCATTAAAAAAACAAAGTTTCAAGAAAAAAAGCCAGGAGCATCTGGAGCTGAGGAATGGAGTGAAGAACCAAAACCATATAACTAGAGATGGAAATGTAGAATAAGACATGTCAAAAAAAAAAGATCCTATCAAATATAATGGTGATACAGAGACTAGAAGATTCTATAAAATCAATCATGATTAAATAACATCACTTCCAAAATGTAACATATATTTCATCTTGGAACTACAATTACATGAATAAATTGTATGAGCATCTTTCTGATGCAATCAGAGCTCCTCAGTGGAGCAACAGTCCACTCCAGCAATTCTGAGGGCAGATTATTTAGGTCTTTCAATGACACCTGCAATTTCTTTTTCAGCAATAAGAATTTTCCTCACCAAAGGAAAAGAAATATTGCTATATTAGGAGGATCAATGTCTCACATAACTGACTGATATGTGTTGCACAAACTACTCCTAGCTGTCTTAGAGTTATGGACTTTGAAAATAAATATTGTGTGCCATTTTGTGAATACACCCCCATTTATATTGCAAATACTAAACTGTACTAATGACTTAAAATGACAAGAGCCCTGATCTTTATAAACCATAATTCCTTTTATGCTTTATGCACACCTGCTGTTTTATCACATATGCTAGAAATTACTTTCTTTTAGTATTTAAATACTGGTAGTATCTTGCAGAAAAGTAGCAGTATGAGGATGTGTTAACATACTCATTTCCATGGGAATTATTTGATTGTAAATGATTAATGTTACATTGATTTTAACTCTAACCTGCTTTATGCAGACTGCTGCTCTAATGAAAATAAGTGACACACAGCTACTCAGTAAGGACTCTAACTTAAAATTTTACAGCTGACAAAATGCTGCTTTACTTGTAAGCTCTGCAGAGCTTTTCTGCTCCAGCACTCAGGACAAGCAGCACTGTGCCCAAGCTCCCTTGGGAAATTCTGCCTTTCTATCTCCCCAAGCCCATTGCAGGGAAACCTCTGCCCAGAGCACACACTGAGAGCCCTGTGCTGGCATTCTCTGGAAACACTGGCCTCTTGCATGAAAAGCCACAAAGGAAGCACTCAGTCAGAATGAGCAAAGGGATTCTACCTTGACTCTTTCATCTATTTTTAAGTGATGAAATGGGACAACAGTAAATTGCAGTTACAAATAACGGGGTTTTTTGTTTAAATTATTAGTCTGGTAGATTCCACTGTTTAGCATCCCCCCCTCAAATCACAAATATATGCATCACATCCAGTATACATGGCAGATTTTTATATGTGCATTTTGTTTAGCACAGGCAGGGCAGGTTTTGCTTTAAATTATCTTTTTCTGATGTGATTCTAACATGCAGTAACTCTATACATTACAATTTCCAAGGATTTACAGCACAAAAATCAGAGTTTTATCCATGAGTTAAAATATGCACTATGGAACATACCATTTTGACTTTTCAATGAATACCAGGATTATGCTCTACAGCAGTTCTCTGGCAATTAAGTACACCAATATAATTCCTTAAAAAAATTATTTTAAATCATTTGAGCTATTGGATGATAGGAAATCACATGCACCTCTTGACTCATAACTAATGAACGCTCCATATTTCTAGAAGAAGTACGCTTTTACTGATACTAAAGAATTTAGGTAATCATGAACTTTTGACAAGACTGGGAATTGTGTGTCAACTTCAACACTCAAAATGCCCCCTGAGTGGTCTAAAAAAGCAAGCTGTATAAGCAGAGTAGTGCTGGAATGCAAATAGTGAGATATTCTTATGCTGCATCATATGAACTCATCAACTGGGCACTGCATCCCAGAGAAAGCATCTGCTGTGTGAAATTTAGGGCAGTAATTCGCAGCCCATAGAACACTGCATCACCACAAATTACATTTGTTATAAATTTATAATGATATTCATATAAAAACATTACATTTTAATAGTTTAAAGAATGACAACATTGGGTACTTTATAAATGTTTAACTAGTAGAGTCTTCATAATTTAAAATGTTGATGTTACATCACTGATGATTCTGGATTGAAACACTTTGAACTTGGAGAGGAGGGTCAGTTACTGTAGAAATCTACTGAAAACCTCATCTCAATGCACACAAATGCTATTTTTAAACACAACCTTGTCTCACTTACACGGACCACAGTCATCTGAAATTGGGCAGCACCATGTTCATAAAGCACAGATGTGATTATCACTGCAGAGATTAGCCTGTGAGCATGGGCTCTCTGTTGGGGAACCTTAGAAGTAGGTATTTGTTGTTAACAAATGCCTTAACTAACCATTAGATGCATGAGATATCCAGGAACAAAACTAAGTATTTTGCTTTCTTCCATGGTACTTGTTTGAGTGATGCTTCTAAAGTAATTTTCCTCTTTGATCTTTGCAACAATCTCAAACTTCGTAAACAGTGACTTCATTTTGCTCTAAATGGTCATATTGCCTGCTCTTATTGCCATGAGCAACATACCTTTGTTCTGCTTCTATATTTTTATTCATAATTTCCATCAGACAGATATCCTACATCTGAAGTTCCCTGTCAGGCTTTTTGTCTCCTTTGCCCAGTTTACATGCCTCAGAGTCCCCTATCTTCACAGCCTGATGGCCAAGGACTGTCTCCCTCTCCAATAAAAACACTCCAACTATATTCTCTGTTTATCTGCATCCATACACTGCTTTTAAAGATCAAGCTCTGTATGACCTGCAAATTTGCTCATGGCAAGATTTTGGAAAGCACCAGCTTTTCAGCAATGCTCCAGCCTTATAAGATGAAGAAAGCAAGGATACAGACAAGCGAAACACAGGTCATGTTTGTTGGATGCCTTGTAAAAGTGCATAAATTGAAATATATTTTAAAAATCAACAGATTTTTTCATTAGTTTATTATTTTAATAGTTTTTTTCAATAGAAAGCAAGGAAAATAAGGGAGCAATGAGGATTAACAAAGAGGTTATGTCAAGACCTTTTACTCTGATTGTCCGCTACCAGGTAATTTAGAAGCCAAAGGAAGTAGCACTCCTTTACAGTAGGGAATCTAATTCCTATATTAGATTTCATTCTGGTATACCATATTTAAAAATTTCCTGATACAATTCCCAGTAACAGACTATTTCACCTTTAGTAAACCTGTCAGCAAGAAGATGGAGCAAGAGAACGGATGTAATGAAAAAGGGAGGTCTTGTTGAAGGGTTTGCAATATAAGTTTGCAAAATGTAACAGCAAGCCATTTTACATGTAACTGTATCTCATCTTCAACACGGGCAACGAAAGTCTTACAAAGCTCTTGTAATTTCTGGTAATAACTTCACATGTAGACTAAGGATTTTAAAATATTCCTGTGACCATAAGAATTTAAATTTTTAAAAAAATGAAGAATCTTTTAGTTTGTAATGAACTAGTCAAACATTCATACTTGCTTGCACAGAACTGATCATTGCTCAATGATCTGTTTTACCCAGAAATGGTGATTTTGAGTCAAAATATTTCCTATTAGGAAGAGTAATTTTCAGGCCATTTCTTGATCCTATTTTGAACACTGGAAACAAGCTGGATTGTTCTCTGGAGCAAGAAATTATTTTTTACTATGCTTGGATTGAGATAATCACAATGAGGTCCCAGTCCATAGACTAATGAAATTCAGTTATAATAATAATGAAAGCAGCACCTACAGCTCATATGCTCCCATTAATGCTACAGAACATGGAAATATGTGCAACTTGGTATTAAAATTCAGGCTGAGAGAAGATTTTTAATAATTCAGTCCTATTTGATTGGTGTTAATATTCTCTTCAGCAAAATGTTATGTGAGTACCATGATTTCAGTACAGGTTCCATGAAGCCTAGTATTTTTGATACAACAGGCTTTGGGGCTTCAATAATCAGCAGGGAAAAAAAAAATCTCACCTTAGACCCAATTAAAATAAAATTTTGATTTTCACAGTTCCTAAAAATTTCTCGACACTTTGAGTTGAGTATCCCAAGACAGATACAAAAAAGAAGATACACTGTGTTTGTAGTTAGAGATACATAGGGATATAAACCATAAAATGAATTAGTAGCCCTACCATTCACCATCACAGCCTTCTCAGCCGCTGAACTGATATTATTCTACATCTCATTGGATGCAGCAATCGTAGTCAGAGACCCCAAATTCACTCAGCAGAACAGGATTCTGATGTAGGTAGAAATAAGTGATCCCATAACCGTGGACAATCTTATAAAGATGTAAATATTTTCTTTTTTTATGAGGAAGAAATAAAAGAAAAAAAATAAGCAGAGCATTCCTGTACCATCTAGTACTTGGGGTCAAAAAATAGCAAAGTTTTTTCCAATCTGGTAAGAGCTACAGATCTTCTGGACAGGATCCAAAGTGACAAGATGGAGTAAAATAAGAATTCCAGGGACTGCATCATTAACTAAGATGTTTTCATGGATACTCTGTTTCATTTAATAAAATAGAAAGATAAACACTGGAATAAAACCCATCAGTATTTAACTTTAGAATGTCCTGCTTAAGAATTCTGGCCAACTGAAAGAAGGTTATTGTAAAAATCAAGAAGGTAAATTAAAAGGAAGGCCATCAGAAATGGAAAAGGCCTATTAAAATTATATCAGTGCTCTAACCAAATGTATAAATCTAAATATCAAACTATTCTTCCCTTTCCTCCAGCAGAAAGCAAAGAAAGCAAATGTCAAAAAAAAGAGTAAGTCAAGGACAGTGTTAGCATATTGTCCCACTACTCAGCATCCTGAAAACACGCCATAAATTTCTCAAAGTATAAGTGAGCCTGAATTCAGCCCTTCACAAATTCCATAAGCCAGGCACACAGATGAAACACGCACATGTCCCTAAGGTGAAACAGTAGCTAATCATTTCAGATTAAAAATGAAAATTCTTATCAGACCTATAGTGAAAAACAGTGTCTGGGATTTCAATACTCAGAATCTAGTTAGGTCAGGTAAAATTAACCACGTATAGTACAATAAACAATGCCATGGGATCTCAAATGTAAATCAACTTCAGGATCCCTCTCACATCTGGACATCCTAAGTATTACCACACACACAAATAACATTTTCATGCAGGACTTTAAAAAGTGGTTTTTGAAAAGCTGTGTTATCTTTAATAGCAAGTATATAATTATAGATGAAATAATACATAACTTAGGACCTGGTATTGCTTGCAAAATGCATGACAACAAACTGGATAATTAAGTTTGATTATACAAAAATCACACTGATAAATTGTTTTCTTCCCAGCTACTGAAAATACTTTACTAAGCTTAAAAAAATCCAAAAAAACCAACAACCTTCTATCAGGTTTAATGGTAGAAGTACAATAAGTCATTTCCATGAGCATTTGGTAGAGCTCATATGACATTAGAAACTAAGAAAGTTCAAAGATTCAGTAAGACATACACAACAAAAAAATCCAAATTACTCAGATAAATTAATCAATATTGGCTCAATTTTCATTCTGGTAAACAATGAAGTGCTGCACAGGGGCTGTGCCACAAGAGAATTATGAATTTATTTAAATTACACTAGTTATGCTCTTTCTATTTAAATAATTGTTTATTTTTTGTTTAAATTGTATTAGAGTAGTTGCGATTAGCTGCATACATCTTCTGAGTAATTGAAACCAAATTTTTTTAAACCTTTGCTGTAAAATTGAATGTACTGCTTCCTGAACAATGGCAATGGCCTGGCCTAGCAATCTAACTCACAAATATATCTGCAGACTATTCATATTCATCAGGAACACTGCAGCACTTTTTATTTAAAAAGTATTATTAGATTCTATTTTGGTGAAACCATAGACAAAACTCAAAAAGCCATACTGAGAAGCTTACTTTGCAAATAGATGAAAACCCAGGGGAGGAGGAGGGGAGAACAGTCTCACTTGCCCCTGGAGATAGGGCAATTTCCCCACCCTGCTTGTTGCCCCCGTGTCAGGGTATGGCAAGGCCTGAAAGCACCATGGCAGAAGTCTGCCAAGTCACAGTGGGAGCTGCTGCAGACCCTCTCCAATTTTATTAAAACTACTAAAAAAAACCCTGCCTGAGTGTGCAAACAGAAGGAGCTTTGCCACACAGCGGGAAGGGTGAAGGTGCATTTTCCTTCCCATGTATTTATTTCAATGGATTTTGAGCAACACATCCTGTTATCATCTGCATACTGTATCGTAACGCTGATTAGCTTCTTCCTATTTGGGAGAATCTAAGTTGTTTGTAGCTAATGAAATGCTCCCTTTTAACATATATAAAAGGTAATGTCTTAAGGATGTTACACTTGTAGACTGAAGCCAACAAAAGATGGTCAGTGAAGATGCAGGCTTGGTAACAACTTGAAAATAAGAGATTAACACTAATGAAGGATGGGAATTGTTCCTGTAAGAGTCACCCAAATTTTAAAAATATGTATGATTTTAAAAAAAACTTGTTTGTTTTTAATGAGTATACCAATACATGTCAGCAACCCACAAGTGAGTATTATGTTCACAGTCTAACAACCATAGCTGTCATAAAATTATTCCTTAGAGGAATGGAATATTATGGATTATCTTAGCAACTAATGAAATTAATTATGGGCCACTTAAAAGATTCAGATCAGGAGTAAAATGCATAAAAAGTTTTCTCCAGCTAGTTTGAGATTATTTGAGTGCTGTGCTCCCTCAGCAGGAGATTTGCCAACAGGCTTCTGTAGCCTTTTAAGACCATGGGAAAACAGACACCTCTGGAAATTGCTGCACAAACACCTCCCCCTGGCACTGAGTCCATGGAGCTGAAGCTGCAAAAGGGATGCTATCTGAGAAACTCTTGGGATTTTACTTCACTTTCTTTGAGGGAAGGTCCCTATAGATGTACTAGTGGGAATCTACTGAGAAGCAAACCTCCAACAGAAGTTCAACTTACTAAGGGATTGCAGAACTGCTACTCTAAATCAAACATTTGTGTACTTGGACTGTGTATCTCTCAAGCTCTAAAAGTCCTCATAATGCATGATCACGGATTAATGTAACAAGGATCTAATCTGGGACCTATTGCAGTCAAAATATACACATATATTTTTATAGACAAACACTAAGCTATCTATTCAAGAGAAGCAAATGCAGCAGATCTTTGTATAAAATTGAGGATGATATAATTGCTAATGTAGATGTCAGAAACACTTAAGGACTGCATGATTTGAATGACATCTTAGACACAGTGATCAGTGGTTCCCCAAGCTTTGGTACATTTGAAACAGGGTAGTAAATTTGCCTGCAGGTAGATAGTGATGCTCTTGCTGTGACTCAAATTGGCAGGGAAATGAAATTAGAGTTCAATAGTCCTACAATGAAGTTAATGAATATTATGGAATTTTGCCATAGTTCATGTATTATCATTTCAGCCTTAATGTCTTTATAACATCAGCCTAAAATGATTTGAGAAATCCTTATACATATCCCCATGGGGTATAGGACATGCAGATGACATCCTAAATGTCTTAGCTACTCACAGGGAAAAAAAAAAGGAAAAACTTTTTGACACTTATGAAACACAAATTAGTGAAAATGAGATTCTAGAAAGACAATCAGTAGAAAAAGGTGTGATTGAAAAGGTAGAACTCAATATCCTTTCTGACAAGTATATAAGGGAAAAGTCACGGAACAAAAATTCCCTCTTCACTCACTGTGAGTGCAGAAAGCCTAATATTTACTCATTTTTCTCAGAGGAATTTTTCCTTATTACTACATGGAAGTAAAAAAAGAGTGTTCTCTTGTTCTGAAAGCTGAAATAATTTATTTGTGAGTACTGAGCTGTAATCCCACAGTGATTATGTGTCCAGTAGAAAGATATTGGCTAGTTCTATAAAAAATGCCTTTACATTACATACATGATAAATTGGGATGGCAGGGAAATTTTTTCCCTCTGGGGAAAAAAAGAAATTAAAAATTTCTCCGTAAAGCAGGCAAACCTCAACTACTTGCTTCTCAAATGAAAATTTCTTCTGCTTCATAAAAAAAAAATATATATTTTTATCTAGGTAATTTACTGGACTCATAATAAGATGCACTTTATCTTCACAGAAGAGATGAAATTATGAGATAGTGATTTCCATGACAAGTGGCAGGAGAGGCTTCCAGAACAAAAAAAGCAAGAGATCACTCTTCTGATGTCATCAATCAGTTACAAAAATGCTTCTAAAAAAGATGAAGTATATCTGAATAGCAGCATTGTCTAACCCAAGATGAAGCAATCAGAACAAGAGATTTAGTGGAGAGGTTGAAAGAAAAAAAACCTCCAAACCTGTTCCTCAATTCAATAATTTTATGCAGTTTCTGTTCATTTTATCCATGGCAGTGAGAGAACATTCTTGTGAAAAAATGGGTTAACCTGTGCTTGACAGAGCCCAAAGCTTTGAAATCTAAGAGGTAATTACAAAGAAAACAGAAAGAAGACAGTCAATGCTGCCTCTTTAGAGCTTTTAGATGATCTTTACTTACACAGTTACAGAAGTTAGCTCAAAGCATATTTTCTCTCCTAATGATTCCTTTTTACAGCAAAATAAAGCTTCTGAAAGGGTGTGTTCATAGTGATTTCAGTATTAGTCTGTACAAAGTCTGGACTATACTTCTGTTTTAGAAATACATGCAACAAAATTCTAGGAAAACAATTAGTGAAGAAGAGTGCTGCAAGGAATTTGTATTGCCCTGCAGTCAATTTGCTGGTCAAATTTGACAATGATCATTTAAAAACCTGAACAAAACAGTATAAAAAACTCAAATCTCCAACTTTTTCAAAAAACCTTCCACCCACTGGAGATAAAACACAGTGGTTTAATCATTAAGTCATAACAACATATAGATTTGAGATTCCATTTCATCAAGGTAAGGTCATCTTGTACATCAACAAATCCTCTGATATGCCTTAAACTGAAGGCTCTGAAATTGTTCTATCTGCCTCCACTGGCTCACTGCAGTCACGTAAAACACTTAAATCAAGGTTAAGGAGTCACACTGCTATGCCCTTCCATATTTCCAGAAATACATGCTATAAAGGCATCTGTAGCATAACCACATGGAGCTCTTTTTGTACATTCCTGTCTTACATAAGCAATACTTGTGCCTGTACCAGCAAAGTCAATGTAACCACAAACTGAAGAGCTGCTCTGTATCAGCACTGATTTGCAACTATGAAAATTGGTGCATATACTGATCTCTCTATTAAAATATTGCTCAGATATATAAAAAGAAAAACACTGCTCTAGGCTTCAAAATTCAGCTGATGTGGGCTGAATCCTTCTTAAATGGATATGATTATATTTCAATGTCTTTTGTCATTACGACAATTTTGACAAGATAATAATCTCCTCTGAACAGGACTTTTTAAGGTTTAGAGAAATAACATATGATTTATTAAATAATATGTCAAATTATCTATGAACCCTGCTTTCAAAAGAAATCGCAAGATCTCATTACAATAATTACTGAAAATCTATGCCTGATGTTATAAATAACAAGTACCAGGTATACAAAGGAGAGAACTGGAACCTAAAGTACAGGAACTTGCAAGGTTCAAAAGGTGACTGCAGAGCTTTGTTCTCTTAAAATAGTCAATAGAAGCTTCCGTGTTAAGTATCCTGCACACTAGGTTAACTTTTGAACCCTAGGCTTCAAAATGGAGACAAATAAACAAGTCTGTAGCTGTTTTAAACTGAAATAATCTAGATATGTATATTGCAGCCTCACTTCCCTTCTCTCTCACTTCGTTGCCTTTTTACTCATATTGCTTTTGGAGAAAAGCAAAAGCCAGTTCTATACATCACAACAGTTATTCAGAAAGAGTAGCAGAGGTACAAGCTAAAATCAATAGAAAGTATCTTTAGAATTTTAAACATCATATCAACTTTAATTTTATATATTCATGCTTCTTTCAGGGCAAGATAGGGGGCAAAACAGGGAAGAAGGGCATGGTGTTTACTTTCCTGTGATGTAAGTGCAGCAGGCAGGAGAAAGAGGACAAGATCTCTGAAATCTCTACAAGGGAGTTGCTCCCTTTTAATTCCTGATGCCATGGATTACAGTCTTACTCTAGTAGCCAGCACCGCACTTGCAAAATTGAATGAACTTATACCTCTTGAAATTGAGGGAACTACTGGTCTCTCTAGAGGCAGTTATCCTATTTTAACCGAAAGCCCCTGCTTTTGGAGAGTAAAGGATGAAGTACACAAACAACGCAAGGCTGCTGACAATGCAGGCAAAGCTTCTTATTAAGAACACTTCAAGATAAAATCCTATTGCATTATCTGAGAGAATGCCACAGACACCAAAAGATTTCCTTCCTAAGCTACCTGAAAGACATCAGCTGCTGTCATTCCACTGTTTTGGAGCAAGACAGAAGTGAACCTTCTACATGTCAACATTATCACCAGAAGCCCCTGTATGATTGCCACAGCCTGGCTCTCTACATTACAGCCACTCCAGCACAAGTGGTCCCTATAGCTCTGTGAGAATGAAGACTCAACAGCCCATGCACAAACCTATTCCAAGTATAAAATAGCCTTTTATTCACTGTGAAATAAACCACTCTGTGTCTGAACAGATATTTAATGCTACAAGGTTAGTTCTTACAGAAGGCATTCAGAAAATGGTTTCAATACCTCATAGACCTGAATTACTAAACGAGTGGAAAAATAGCAAGAGTTATTTAAACTGCTGAATGGCTAACTGAAATAGGAGAATTCCTGCATCATTTTCATAGGAGGTTTTAAGTGTAGAAAGCTATCTTCTCCAGAAAAGTGGAATTTAAAGACATGATATTCAACTTAGCATATTTTGGTTTTAAAATTATTTTAAAATATTTTTCCCTTGAGAGGGAAAAAACTAGTCCAAAATTTTATCAAATTATATAAAAGCAACACGCAGACTTTGGAAAAGGTTAGATGTCAACTCACCAGTCTCTTAACAATTTTCAACAAAAGCTTAAGTTCTCGTGGATCTTCTTTGGACTTCAGTACTTCAGCAAAGCTGTCCATGTTTTCTGGAGACATACTCTCCTCATTGCTCCCTCCATACAGCTGAACCAGCAATAATAAGCTCTGTGAGGCACTCAAAAATATTTCAGTATCTTCACTGGGAAGCTAAAAAATAAATGAAAAATAAACAAACAAAAATCAAATTCCAGTTTCAGAAAAGTTGCATTTCACTGGGGATTTGGAAGAGTGTTAACATTTGCATTGTGACAGGAAAGAATCATTTCTAGTTGATTGACTCAGAATTGCACTAAAATAAGCTTAACAAAGTGATGAAAACATAATTAAAATATATTTACTCTTAAGCAGCAGTATAACAATATCTGCACTTTAATTCTGTCAAGTGGTCTATCTAGAGCAACATCATAACAGCACCAGAAATGTTGCTCCCAACCACATTATTTTATTCTACTTTAAACAGAAGCAGTAATAGGAAAAAGTACCATTACAGCCATGATGTCTAATCTTCTACATCATGCACACCATAAAATTTCATTTAATTATTACTAAAGCAAGCCTCTTGAGGTAGAGCACAGGCTATCTAGTTATTTAATGGATTGTAAGTAGTCCATTAGGAGGTACATTTTGAAGATTTTAAATATTTTCCTGAATTCTAACTTTTCTACACTCCTTTGAAGATCAGACACTTCAGCAGGCCCTAGCATTAGGATGGAAAATTATTTCCTGGGAAGCAAAATTACAAAAAAGATTTAGGGACATGACTAGAGATCATTAAATGAGCTTCTGATAATATGACACCATAATCAAAATGATTTATATATTTCCTGAAAGTACAATCTGGAAATAACAAGTAAAGATATTATATTAGGCCTCTATTTGGCACTGACAATGACATTTTGGAATGACAACAGGAATGCAGTGCCTAGTGTCAGCAGGGAGAGTTCACAAACACTAGTGAAAAAAAATAGAGGTTTCTTGGGAACAGGCAAGAGGATGACAGATTGGAAAGCATAATAGCCAAGGATTGAAGGAATTTAGTGTCTATAGCATATCAGAGGGAGAGTTAAAGTGGATTTGATCATAACCTCTCAATCATATGTAGGAAAATGCAGGCTGAGGTAGATTAATTCCTTTACCTGAAAAAGGACTGATAAGAGATGATAGCTCAAAACTTTAGACAAAGCAATTCAGATTAGAAGAAAGATAATACTTCCATTTCCTTTTTTCTTTCTCTCTTTAATAATAACAATTAACTGCTGAAATAACTTCCTTAGAGCTGAGACAGATTCTCCATCAAAGATAATTCAAATATCACAAGAATATTTTTTTTCTAAAAAAAATAACAAAATCATTTACTCTAATGAGGAATTAATTTAGGAAAGTCCTGCCTATATATATATCCCTCAACGAAATCATTGTAATAGTTTTTTCTCACCTTTTAGTCTATGACCTGAACAAAATGTCAGCAGTAGACTTAACCAATTAGGTATAGAAGTGTAAAAACACCTCATCATGATCATTCATTTTTTTCATTCCAAAAGTATTATTTACACCAAATAAGCCAGATAAAAGTACAGTAAACAGACTATCCTTACAGACAATAAAAGGGAAAAAACCCCCAATTTGTCCAAACACTTATGTAATATGCCAAATCATTTCAATAATGATTGCTTATTTAATCTGCAGTATGAAATTCCTAAATTTTTTCATGTTGAGGAAAACCCACACAGTTACTTTAAAGCAATCTGAACATATCATCAGACACACATCTCTCAAATATTCAAGCAGCAATTCCCAAGGGATCTGCATGCAAATACAATCCTGTTTTCTACTAGCTTCATAGAGTTGCTGTTTAAAACAGACTGAACTGAGATGAAATCTCTGAATATATAGCCCCAAGACATATCACATTCTATTTGACCTAATACTATGCAAGTGACAGGACCACAACAGCTATTTCTTCCTCAGTTTTGCTATATGTTTTTTCTTCATTCCAATCTAAATGCCACTTTTTTGATTATTTCCTTCTCTAATAACATCAGTTCAATTAGCAAACCCAAAAAGCAGGAAAAGCTACAAAAAGTAACAAGGTTTAGAAGTCCATTTATATCTTTAATCCTTAACTAATTGAAAAAAAATCCTATTGATTTCACTTAGGGCTTTGAGACAACTTTCATTTCCTTCATTAAAACAAAATGCCATTAGAGAAAGGAAGAACGGCTACTTTTTTTTTTAATGTGCCACTCACACCTTCTAAAAGCAGCATTCCTTGTTAATTTGTTACTAGATCAGTGTAGGCAGCTACATCAACAACCCCCTGAAGAAAATCACAGAACAAGGATTATGTTCAAGTTTCAAATGTTTGTTGGCTAAGCAAACATAAAAAATGAAAAATCAGTAAAAATTTTGGTCATTCATACATCCTTGCCTGGGTACTGCAGTAGAGGCTAATTCCCTGGGCTCCACAGGCACAAAAATCTCATGTTCAGTCAGTATCACAACAGCTATACTTGGAAGCGAGACTGATCTCAAGGTTTTTTCCAAAGATATTCACTAAATATCAGAGGAGTGGAAAGCTGTCAGATTGCTCCTACAACAAATGTATGTGAAGAAATCCATAAAGCACCACAAATCTCAGTGGATCTTTCCAACACCATGACTGTCAAGGAAGCAAACAAGCAAGTCCAGCTGGCTAGCATTATTCCCCAGGGAGGCTTACTGCAGCAGGAACACCCAGCTAGTGAGGCAGTGGAACACTTTGCCCTAGGAGGAAGAGCTGTACTTGGACCAATGCCCATGCTTGGGCCTTGATTCTCTCCTCCTGGCAAGCCCAGCCTTTTAACCTCGTTGTTGTTCTTTGTTCCCCAACAAGAGAAAGGAAAACCCTTTCAACCCCATGAAAGGAAACTTTGCATCCAATCTGTCTTGGCATCATATAGTCTTGCTCTTCAGAGGCCTTCAGTGACCATGTTACAAGTATCACGCCACAGTTCCCAACACCTGCCAGTTATGACATCACATTACTCAATCATTACCAATGCCAGTGAAGCCTTTCACCCCCTGTTGTACTTCAGGCTCTTCTGCTCCTCTGCTTTCCCAGAGTCCCTTTGAGCTTTGGTATTAACTAGACTTTGGGGAGCAAGTTGCTGTTACCCTGGGAAAACTCAGGGCAAAACAATAGCAGTACTGGTGTTGTATGAAGAGAAAAACAAGCTTGGAATAGGACAGGCCATATTTACTCTGAAGGGAATGAGAATCATTGGCCTACAGTCATCAATAATTAAGGTGGAAGAGGAACTCTCAGCAATGTCCCTATTTAAGTATGTCCACATCAGCATTTTTCTCTGTAACTCTCACCATTTTGCCATTTCACTTCTGACAAGTAGTGATTTAGATGTCAAAAGTTGTAAGCTGGTAACCTGAAATTTAGCACTGGCTGCCAGTCAGTGTTAGTACTGGTTATAAAGAGTAGGGGATCTGAAGAACATTCTAAAACAAAAGCAATGGCTGAAAATATAATAAATATCTGTAAAGACAGAAAATCAAGAATGAAAATCCAGATTTCAAGTAAGTATCTCATGTTTAATAAGAACAGGAAAAACATAATCATGTTGTTTAACAATTAAAATAGATGGATGGTTCATCTCCTAATTAGATGGAACAGCATTCTGATTATTTTTCTCATCAGAACAATCCAATTTGGTATGAAGTACATTTGCTTGAAATGCATTTATAGTTTTCGTTCTTTCAGGAGAGTAGAAACCCATGAAGAAACCAATTCTAACACTTCAAAAGAGTATCTGCCCCTTAATATTTCATAATTACATGAAGTTTCCTTTTCCTTTCTCAGCCTTAGAGGGGATTATGGATTCAGCCCTTCAGCAAGGTAGAAAAGTCACCAGTACTTCTTTTGCTGCTGTTAATCTTCTTGGCTAGTACATAGCTTGAAGAGAATGCAGCACCTTAAAATAAATTACTGAAGAGCTAAGGTCATAAATTCTGCCATTCTCTAACTGAAAACTGTAGATCTATTTTTCACTTACTTTAAAATAATACCTCATGACAAGACTTCTGTGCAATGAAAGCAGTGTATTACTCTTTGCTTAATTTTTATGGACACGTTATAACTTCTGATAAACAAGCTTATAACACAAAGTTCTGTTTTCTTTTCCTTTCTAGATGGAACCTGCTCTGTGTATTTTAGAGTTAATGTGGTAAAGAGAAGGAAGTTTCCTGTCGTTGCACATCTATATTTCTGCAGTCTGTTCTCAAAAATTCCATCATTTTAAACTGAGTCGCAGTGTGTTCATGAATTGCAAACCACTGCAAGAAACGTGTGATCATTTGAGCTGAAGTGGCAGTTTTCACACCGTTGGAATTGTTACAGTGTCTAATTTTAGAGCTACAATGAAACTGCCTAGATTACCCTGAGGGAACACTATTTCTGTGCATTAATGAGGTTATACACATAGAGAGTTTATTACAATAAGAGATAGATATTCATTAGGTCACTAATGCGATTACAGAACATTCTGTAAAGGAAGCACCACGGGGATCTATAGGGAAGATGATTTTGCAAACATTTTACAAAATGTAAAAGCAAAACATCATTATTGATCTGCTAGCTTTACTATGCTATTCTTATTAGTAAATAGGCACAGTTTTAAATTTTAAAAAAATTATATTTTTACTTCACAGCATTCTCCTGCCTAAGGGAAAAATATTTATATATTCACTTAATTTTAATCTAGGCTAATTGTTGAGAAACTAAATCCCCATTCTGAAATTCTGTGCATGTAACAACATTTTCTTCTTTCCTCTGGTGTGTTTGTTAGGAGTTTTTGGTTTTTAGGATAGCTCTGTATAAGAGAATACTTCAAATATAGCATATAAACATATGATTCTCCACTCTGACCACAAAACAGTCTGTATTCCTAGAGAAACACATGTGAAATAAAATTTTCCAGTAATCATTCTTTTGCAGTTATTTTCTTTACTCATTAGCAAATAACTTCATGCACTCTGAAAATGAAGTCTGGGCACAGCCTTGCCATCAGTGCAATACAGAGACAAAAAATACCTAAAAAAGACCATCTCAATCATCCATGTGCTTCATATTTGTGAGGCTTCATATTTGTCCTCTTCACATTTGGACATGACTAACTGGATGTTCAATGGTAACACAGAGCATGGTAATCAAGTAGAAATTTTCCTGGTAATATTATATGGGGAAGCCTCCCATCAGAAGTCAAAAAAAGTTCTCTCCCAGAGTCTAGTAGGCTCCAGAAATGACTGGAAGATCTACACCTAGGAACTGAATCTAGGACCTACAGAAAACAAAATTCCTTTTTATAGGTTCTGGCATGGTTTCTGAAACTTTGTGAAAATCCACACTGAAGTGATTTCAAAAGTAATTTTTTCAGTATAATGGGCACATCAAAAATTAGAAGGTGTTGCGTATGCTCTACAATTGCTGCAGGTTTCAGAATAATATTCAAATTAAATTTACGTTAAGCAAAGAAACATTACCCAACAAAGCTAAGTGTAATTAACTTTTAAACACAAAACTGCCAAGGAGAAGACTAAATGCTCAATTTTTTTCCTCTTATTGATCAATTATGGTCATAATGATTTTGGGATTAAATACTGAATTCTCCATTTTTGCAGAGTTTCCTGACATAGTTTGTAATTATTTATTCTTTTGCACTGTTAAATGGCTGAAGTTTCATTTAAATGCAATCTAGGCTTCCAGAAGTTGCTTTGTTATGCCTTTAGTGACAGACTAAATAACAACCACACAAGGGAAAAATTGATTCAAAGTTTTTGACATTTTGAAGTTTTACTCACATTGATTTTTTGAGGGATTATTGAGAAATAAAAACATATAGAACTTGAGCAAAATAAAAAGACAAGTAAATGAGACGCAGAATAATAATCTACTTGAGGGATACACATTTCAGTAAGGGAAAACAATGTGTCTAGGAAACTAGGAACTAGGAAACAATGTGACTAGGAAACTATGTAAGTGACTATAAGAAACTATAAATAAGCTAAGATAGGCAGAAATAGCAAAGCAGAGAAAATAATTTTAACTCAATATTTTAAAGTCATTTTTAGTTCAAAATATAAGTTCTCCATTATCTCCAGAAAATCAAGTTCACAAAGAACTGAATGCCTCAAAACAGCAATAAGGGGTTATGTTCCCACACAGCTCAGTGAATACAGAGAACAACCACTGGCAGCTTCACAGAATTTCAGTTTAGGTAGGCCTGAGGCATTTTGAGGAGTAGGGAGCACACATATCTTGAGACATGCTCTAGACTTCACAAATAATCTATTTCTATTTAAAGAGATTAGAGCATAAACCATTTCAAACAAGTGATTCCTAAATACTAAAATGATTATTCCATTGCTCAAACTCTTCCAAGCTTAACAGGAAATGTTTAATAGAGCAGTGGGAAAAAATATTTGAAAAATCAAATTTAACAAATCTAGCTGAAATAACTTCCACAGATCCAATATGTATGTATGCACGTATGTATGTGTCTGTCTATCTGAAGAAGTGGAAGTGGTGGTCATTATCTTTTACCTGTATGTTAAAATCAGAAGATTTAAAATAAGCATTTGAAAAAAAACAGAATCTGCAGAAGTACAGAACAAAGCAAAACCTACTGGTAATTTACAGCCATGCTTCTGAAATACAAAGACAAGTCACAATCTAATCAGTACATGCTAACTATACAATTATCCTATCCTTTAATTAAAAACTTATACAAGACTTCCAGGTGGTATAGGCTGAGTTAAAGCTTGGCCTCTAATTTTCTGTTCTTTAAAAAGTTAATATAATTTAAAATTATTACTAGTTTCATTTTAAATGAATATTTGCATTTCTTCATTTCATGGTATTTATCATACATAGCAGTTTTAAAAAATCAATAATAAATAAATTAAAAGAATTTATAAAGATGAAATATTAAATAGTTGAAATTCAGTCCCTTTGTTTCAGGTCATTCAGAGAACATTTCCAAAAAGCCTTTGTCAATAGCTGGTTTAAATAAATCCATCAAAGGAGGACTTGGCACCAAGTATAATGCCAAAAATTAATAAAAAAGGAATCACACACTTCCCTAAAATAGATGACAGGCAGTGCTAAAGATAATAGAAGGATTGCAGTACTGATATCACAAAAACCCTGAAATCCTCTATTTAAATGAAAAAAAAAAAAAAAAAAGGGTCTGGAAGAGAGAACACAGTGAATCTGAAACACCTCTAAGTGAAATATCCTGGAAAGGATACCGTGATACACTGAAATTTCCACGTACCATTTTAATGGCTTTATGTTGACTTACAGGCTCATGCAGCCTCTAAAAGCACTGTCCAGCTCAAGAAGCATTCCTCTACTACAAACCATTACACACAGAGTAAATATAGATCTCTGTATGACAGAGGTTGAGCTGATGGGATGCATTAGGGCATAATGCGGCCCTCTGCGGAGATTTCAATGCAGTGCTGTACATTTAGTAAACCCTGGAAAGGACTGCCTTTAAACAGACACACTTCAAAGATGTTTACAGATCACAGGGACCACTCCCACTCATAAATCCTTCAGGATAATGTTGAAATAAAACCCTTGAGAAAACTCAGAAGGCTCAAACCCTAGAAAATAATATTAAAATGCATCACTCTCTACAAACCAATTTTGCTTTTACTGACTTCTCTAAAGGAAGTAGTACTACTAGATTCAAATTTTGAATGCCATCCTTCCCCTATGCAGTGGTGACTATTCCATTTTGAAGGACGAATGTTGGCTATATATATACATATGTATGTATCCAAACTGAGAATCTGCAGTCTGCCCCCCATCCCACTTCTATGCTCTGGACGAACAGACTTTGACATCACTGGTAACCTGCAAGTCACTGTGACTGTAACTTACAAAGTGCTAGAGTACTAGGTGGGAGCTTGTAAACAATTAAAAACTAGTAAAGAGAGCTCTAATATGTTCAATTCAATTGCATAATTCCAACTTCAGCAACATTCCATAAGGTTACAAACAAGCAAACTCTCACCAGTTGAATAAGCTGGCTAATCAGGTCCGTCAGGGGTTTATTGATAAGCAGAAGGTCTTCGGCAGCCTGCGTGTCTCCTCCTGCCCCAGATTTCTGTGCCTTAACAAGAGAGAAAAGAAATGAAAAGCAACCCTGGTGATTGTTCTGTTATGAAGAACAAATTAGGTCCATTAAGTGGTCCAAGTGTGAATGGAACTTTGAAGAGAACTTATGCATCATTTCTAGTTAAGAATTCCTGGGCTCCCAATGAGCAGTTATGGTCCCTCTGTGACAATAAGCACAAAGCAAAGGGACCCATGCTGTCGTGCTATTCTGTACAGGCTGAATATACTGACCTGCATGACATTGCTTCAGCAAAATGCAATAAAATGTACCTGCAAAAGACCCCTCAAACCAAGATAATCAAGGTGACTGAAAATTTAGGATTCTCAGCAATATTGTCCAATTTTGCCTGCCTGCCTTACTCTGTGTATCCTGAAATATTCACAATATATTATAATTTAAATCATTTCTGAAATAGGAATAATAAAGTTTTCAAGTAATAAGATTTGTTACTACTTGTAATCCTGACCACTGTCATCCTGAAATCATCAAGACATACTACTATCCTAGGCAGTGCTATTTATGACCCCAGGGCTCCTGAAAGGTCGGCTTGCAGGATTTTTTCATTTAATGTCATTACCTTCCACCAGCTTTGAACCATGATCCTATACAGTCAATCTGCTAGAGAAAAAATAAACATTTTGTCTAATGAACATATTTAAGAATAATTTGTATTGTGTTTCATTTATAGTTCAATCCTAAAAATCACTGTCCAAGTGTAACACTTGGAGGTTTTCATTTGGTTAAGTGAACAGGGGAACAAGTTCCCTGAGACAGGTGCCACTACTGCTCAAACTCCACTGTTGATACTTATGAGTTGAAAGGATAATGCCTTTCTTCTGGAAAGGATTTCTAAATAAAAGAGAACTGAAAAGCTGTTTCTCCAGGCAATAAGTCACATTGGTATGACCGTCTCTGAGACTCACCACAATGACCTGGAATGCTGAAGTTCAAGAAGGACAAAAAGTGCAGAGAAGACAAAAAATGGAATGTTTATACTAATGAAGAAAGGGAAGTAAGCCACCTTCATTCAGCAAAATTTAAAACAGCTTTTTCTCATTAGTACCAAAGACACCTTCCATCAGGAATCTTTGACTACTTTCTTTAACTTATATATATTAGTGTCTCCACTAATATATATTCTGTACTTATGCTGTATGGAGCATAAGTACAGAATATATTAGTGTCTCCAGAAAGAGAATGAACAACAGCACTAAAGAAATTACATATTTTTATGAAGGATACACACTATACCATTGTTAAACCTACTTTAAGTTGTAGAATCATATAATCACAGAATGTTAAAGGGTTCAAATGGACCTTAATGATCATCTAGTCACACCCAGATGCGCCCCCACGAGGGGACACATCTCACCAGACCATGTTGCTCCTGGTCTTATCTACCCTAGCTTTGAACACTGCCAGAGCTGGGGCATCCACAGCCTGTGCCAGAGTCACAAAATAGAGCAAATATATAAAATTAAAATTTCAAATTCTTTTCAGCTAATGTGGATCACCTCTGGGACATATGACAAAATGTCTCCAAAACAGACATGCAAATTAATATGAAAGTACTTGGACCACAAAGAGTGAACTCTTATCCTGAACCTGGATACAATTATCAGCACCATCCAGCATGAAGTACTTTAGTGCAATGGAAAAGTGATGATAAGTATTGCCTATGCAGCTGGATAAGGTTATCAGTTTACACATAAAATAGTAAAATAAAAAGGATTCAAGTGAAGGTACTACCATCTGTAAAAGACAACTTAAGCCTCAGAAATGGATAATACAAGAAGATTTGATTCTGTTTTACAAGTTCTGATTTAAATGGTATCTTACTCAAAACATCTCTATAAAAACAGTCCAAGAATAATATTTGTGATGCATTTAATGACACGTGAATAGTGGAAAACTATGCAGTCAATAACTAATGGCCACCATTCAATACAGTATGTGTACTTATGTAGAGCTCTCAGGGATCTTGTGATGAGTAGTGTCAGGACACGAAACATCACTGTAAAATTAATATATGGACACAGAATAGACCTGTGCTTCAAAACTCGATTTTGCAGCTGCTCCTTGTTACTCATTAGACTTTAAGAGCAAAGCAGACTACTGTGATGAGAGATAAACAAAACTGGAGCTGGAGTTTCAATGCATCAATCAACTGTTGTATTCAAGTAAAGCCAGAACGGAATTTGGCTTTGAACAAACAGATTTAATTTTAAATCTAAATAAAACCCATCAATTTGATATTACCAATTCATGTGCAAGATCCTTTCTCTTCATGTGTCCTCCAGAATAATTTGCCTCACCACTGCTGTATGGAGCATAAGTACAGAATTCAGCTATTTATGATTGCACGGAGTGATGCCAAAAATATGACAACAAGCAATTAGCCTACAAAATTTGATCTATGAAGTGATTCTTAGATGAAAATATCATTACAGAACCTGCTAATAGAGGACTTAAAAAAGACAAGATATTGTTCCATCACACATCTAAACCAAACCAAAACCCTCGCAGTGAAATGCGGTTGATAACATAGCTGCTTGTGTAAATCAATGTAGAAAGAAGAAAAAAGCTCAATTTTCAACAGCAACTCTTTACATTAAGACTACTTAATAAACCATCCCCATAAAAACCCAATTCCCCAACCACAAAACCCTGCAAACCAAAAAATACAGAGCCAAAACAAAAAAAAAACAAAACCAACCAACCCACAGAAGAGGGACTCTGGGAATTAAAGAAGCCATATCTTGCAAGGTATTACAACCAGTCTGCAATCTTTTGAATCTCTGTCCTTTAGAGATATTTCATCTGACAAATATCTGTTCTTCAGTGAATAATACCAAGAACATTAAAAACCTAACATGAAGAGTACGTGTTGTTTGCAGTGTAAATACAGAAATCACTTCCACTTGATTAACTTCAAAATTTGGCAGATGATCTAAAAAGTAAAGTAATATTTGATAGATTTATATCATGTCCAAAAATTATGGATGCTTTTCCATCATATGCTACTATGAGAGTTATGTGAAATTTCTTTGAACTCTATTTTGTGCTCCATTTTTAAGGAGGAGGATGTCATTGTTGGAGTAGGAAGTCCCACCAATGCCATGACTTGCAGTGATTCAAACAGTAACTTGGAAAACAAATTGAGTTTTCACTACACTAAAAGTTGCATAAAATCAGAATAGCAGGAGTCCTGTTATTAAGGATAATAGGAAGTTATCTAAAAAATTGTTTAAAACAGTCAAGTTCCCATGAGTAAATCCCATACCTGCAAAGTCTGGCGCACAATGTTTGCTGTATATGTCAGCATGTATTGCAAAATGTCAAGTAAGGACCCTAGCAGCACATTTGCTGTCTTGGTGTTTCTTTTATCATCTGCCTCCAAGTACAGGGCCACAGCTTCTGTTAGGAGATTACAGACGCGATGAGTCAGTCCTATGTAGAAAGTAAGGAAAAAAGAAAGAGAAAAAATAAATAGGCTATCAGGACAAGAACAATGTGGAAGGTGACCTAGACAAAATAGATTATGACAAAAACAAATTTTACATACTTTATGAATATTTATTACATTTCCTCTTTTTCTCCATTACTATAATTACCTCCTCTCCTATTTTGTTTGGACTGGCTCATAAAGAGAGTAAAATAGATACAATCAAATTTGCTAACTGCATGGATTCATTAAATTAAAACCTACTTTGAATCCTAAACTTTTCTGTAGCATGGTCACAAGTCTCTTTCACAAAAACCCTACTCAGAAGAATTTAGCAATTTCTACAGGCTGTTACAAAGTGACACTTCAAGATGTAACCCAGAGCTTCTTAACTGAGCCTAAAGTTTCTCCACCGGTCTGTATACTAGAACTGACCCATATGCTTTAATTATAGAATTAAACAGTGCTGTGCTTCACAAAGAATATATTCAGAAGAGCATTATAAATGCAATACTGCATACAACATTAAAATGTTATTAAGATTTGTTTTACTGATGGTAGTAAAAACTTTCCTGAAAATATCTCCTTGTTTTGAAGGAGTTTTTTTAAGCTCCTTTAGAATTCAATAGCATCAGCCCCTGTAGCTTGCCTAACCACAAATCAATTGACATAGCAGAAAAATATAATCCAATTCAAGACAATATTGATTCAATTCAGAATCTTTCTTACTTTCAAATACAAAGTGATTGAGTTCATTAGGTGTGATCTTACTCCATGTCTTTCAGATTTTCATAAGCAATGAAACATACTTTGTTTCTTAACAAAACCATAATATCTTTGCAAACCATCTTTTAAACTTGCCATTCATTTGGCTGCACATATCTAGTAACACTGCAGTGTATCAGTATATTAGCTTCTAGTCTCCATGGCATCAAAAAAGGACCTCACTGATTTCAATGAAGTAAAAAGTGTTCTTATACAAGTTATCTTTTCAAAGGTCATTGTATATATTTCTACAAACATCAACACATGATTTATATGAGACACTGTAGAACATATTTTGTGCTTCAGCATTCAGTTTTGGAGAACAGTCAAATTTTTGGGGATTTGAACTATTTTATCTTTGAAAGATACTCTATCAATTAACAAACTTCCTACAAAATATTTTCTTCTCCTATTCCTCACTGTTAATACTTTCCTCAGGAAATTAAATACATTTCATTTAGAATACAGTTATGGTTCTAGGTCATTAAGATTCTTACTCTGCTTCTATCTCACATCTTCGGTAGTTTTATGATTACTAGCATTATTCTTTTACAACAGTTTATTGGACTTTCACAACAGTTTATTCAGGACAAGCTTTGAACTTCCTGAAATTTTGTCTAAATAAACCAAGCTCTCAAAATGAAATAATTCCAATCTCACATATTAATTTCCTTCTCCTTTTTTAGAGTCAAATTTCTGCTGCATTTCTGAACACCTCATACAAAAATCAGCGTGCATCTGACAATGACACATTTAAGTGATGTCACCAATACCCACAAAGAAGAAAAAAAAACATGTCTACCCCACACAAAACTTGTGGTTAGTCCATGACTATTTTCAATAGACTAAATCAGAATAAACCTAAAGAAACAGTCCAGTAAGACTTGGTCCTTATGAAAGTAAAGTCTGAAAAATTGCCTGCAGGGATATGACCAAGTACACATTGTTTCTCTCTGTCTATGGCCACAAACCCCATAGCCACATCAAAATGAATGAGTCATCCCATTCTTTCCAGATGGCTTACAAATAACCCATAGGACAGTGACTTGGAGATGATTGCTGAGAAGGCCACTTTCATAAGCAGGCATTGCATTGCATGGATGGATCATCACTAAGAATTTTTCAGGCAGTAGTCACAACCTAATAGGGTTGTCTAGGGAGTGAACAATGGGATTGACTAGTAGTGAACCAAATACCAGGATCCATGACTGTAATCTGCAATCCTTTCACTTTCAGCTTTGAACAGAACCACTTGCTTATTCCCTTGGCTGTACCAGCCTGAGTGTCAGAACTGACTCATTTCTGTTGTTTGGTGAATAAGGAGGGGAAGCAAACACTCAATCTTCTCCCCATCCATTGAGATATGAATAATATAATCACCTAGATTTTATTTTCTTGAAGTACTTATATTCTAAGGGTATGTGTATTAGCATCCCTGCCTCCAAACACCTGAGATATTTGTGTTTACCTCCTAGTTAACTAAAACATCAGAACTAATGAATTTCATTTAGGTAGATACATGCTCACACAGAACTATATGTACAAAGATATGTAAGTCAAATTTGAAAATTTTGTGGGGAAAAAATGTCTTGAACTTAAAATACTTTTGGAAAATTTAGCACATCCAAACTTTATTATAAAGATGTCTAGAACCAAACACTGGTACACCTAATGTGCTGTGTGATTCATACAGGAACCTGATAAACACTTGGTTCCACAGACAAAAGCAAAAGACTGACCTCTTGGCCAAGTAAATAAAGGTCCAGGCATACTCTTAAAAATACTTCATCATGTCAGAAAATGAAAATTAGAGGTCACAGTTGTAGACATATAAATATACTCTTTGCTTACACCACAAAACAAAATACACACACTTTGTGCTCAGAAGAGAAATTTGGGAAGCTGTTATAATTTACAGTGACCATGACAAAACTCCATAGAAGTCTAATGCCTTGACCACTGGCACTGTAACCAGTTTGCTCAAAAGGCAGCTCTAAAGATCAAGACAGACGTGTTTCAGCATTCAAAACATTGAATTGCAAAACAGATAATTTGAAAAAAAATACAATTTTATAAAAAGGAAATTGAATTCATAACTCAGTAAATCATAATACAAAAATCATATACATACCTCAAAGTTTCAGAAGATACCTTGAAGGTTTTCTCCCAAATTTTACAACAGATTAAAGAATGACAATTTCCTAAATAAAGCCTCAACCAGTATGCATCTTTAAAAATTTCAGACACTATATTTCAGAGTCATATATACCAGACATAGGTTTCTTATGCATAAATTCTCAACTCTTGATTGGAAAGTGAAATAGGCTCTGATTGAAAAGGCCCACACTTCATGCACTCCCAAACTTCACAAGTGATGGATCTGAATACAAAATCTGTATCATAGAGGAGACTTAAATCCAGTTGAGGAAGGTTGTTCTACCTGGACAAGCAACCTGCAATCAAGTATTCTGGTGCTTCCAAGTATGTTGGCAATAGCTCACCCTCTCAAGAGAAAGCAGTCAATGACAGTTTACATGGGTGAAAATAATGCACTATAATTTATTTCAGCTAGGTATTTCCTAGCAAGAGAACTAAATAAAATCTTATAATTTAACCAGAGTTTTTTTGGTTACTCTATTAATTTGCATATTTCTGCAAACAAAATATATCACACTGTACTGTTTGTAGCTTTAGTTATAATCTGAATTTAGTAAAAGACTTCATAGGGCATTAGTCATGTCATCTGTAAAAGGAGGACATTGAAACTATCAAGCCTCTGCAGTTCTCTGCTATTCAAATTTTGCTGAAAAATAAGGTGAAACTTGCATATTGTATTAGAATTATTGTGTTTAAAAATTAACATAATTGGAATTATACAAAGAACCTTTTCTAACTGTGGTCCAAAATTTATAATACGTATTAAAAGGATTGTATCCAAAATTTCTAGCCATGAATTTATAGCACTTGACAAACCTAGTGTTCACAGCAGACTATTTCTCCTGCCCAGAGACCCCTGCAATGAATTGAACATGTAGCTAATAGTGCTTTATGAATGTGGACTGTGATGACTATGCTTGTGTTTTACACACCTTTCAAAAGATAAAAGGAGTCTTTTGGCCCATGATACAGCTAATCACACTGAATGCACCATGATACCTTTGGAATGAAAGCTGAAAGGAGATTTTTTTATTCCCACCTATTAGTAAGACGGATAAAGGAAAAGAAATCTTCACTTCCAAATCATATGAAACATCAAAGCACAGCCTAGGAAGCAATCTTCTAGGCAATCCTTTCATGCCTACCAGCAATTAGAGCATTCAACAAACCTGTCAGCTTCCAGCTGAAGAAAACGTTAGAGCAGGTGCACTTCCTCCGAACAATGCTACCGTGCAGCCAAGCAGCCAGCAGCAAAACCCTCAGTCCAGCAAAAAGCTTTCTCTTTGTTCCTCTCTGCACATTGCTCTCTGGAGTGCCTCTTTTTCCATTAGTACCACACCTACACAACTGACTCCCCAGGGATATTACCAAATGTACATGCATTAGACCTTTCTTCCTTATTTTATTTACAGAGTGGACCAACAATATTGACAGATTAAATAGAAACCATATTTTATAATATTTTAAATTTTAATGCTGAAACTCGAAAATATTGCTAAGTAGAAACACAGGATTGATTCTTTCACACAGGAATGAGTGAACATACCTAAGCAGTTAAGATACTCCATGATGACAAAGACTCTTCATAAAACCTTATTTACCTACATAAATCTAGGACTTAGTTTGCATTCTTTGCATCACAGCCTTACTACCTAAGTTTTCTTGTTTTGAAGAACTAAAAATAGGGGACATAAAGCAAATGGTATTTTTAGGGTAATGGCATTTTTAAAAAAGGTTCATTGCTTTTAATGTTATTATTTGTCACTGTTTATGTTTTAGGAACTATTTGTGTTACCACTATAATAGTATTGAGGTAAGAATAAGCTAGAATAGAAAATTAGATCACCAATGTTTTCAAAATTTGGTGAGTAATGAATGTTACATCAAGTGGAAAAACAATTATTTGGCTGTTGAGCAGATCAATTGCATGGCTCCTGCCCTGAAAATTATTTTATATTCTGATCTTAAAAATGAATAGTATCTAAAGAAGAAAATTTTACAAATGGTCTATTTGCAAAATAGACTCTTTTTGGCCAGTCTATTCCTAGCCCTGGTAGAATGACTGGACATTTTATGACTGAAGAAAGAATCATTAGGTTTAAGGGACAAAATTTGAATTTATCATATTGAAGCGGTCAAGGCTCTCCAGAGCTTCCCTTTGTGGGAAGAGTGGCTCAGCTTTTTCTACACACATAGAATGTAGGGCATTCACCAATGGTGCCCAAGCAGGCAGTCCTTCCCTCACACACAAGAAAATAGATGTGGAAAGGATTATGACAACCAGGGAAGAAAAGCCAGTTATCACCTTCACTACAGCTTGGTCAAAAGCAGACTGGGAAGTTCTATGTTATCTTGAGTATGACTGCCTGAGAGGAATAAAGACCTGACATTCTCAGAAGCAATATGATTCTGCTTCAAGTCAAAGCACAACATAACTCTAATTTTTCCGGGACTGGCAGTGTTTACCTGCTATTGTTAGAAGGCAGTTTAGAGGTGGAAACTTTCTCTTGTGAAAAAAGACTGCACAATTGGAGATTCCCCAGGGAGTCAAACTCTTCTGAACCTACGAGAACCCCACCAACACAGAATTCTGTTTTTTTCTATAATTGAATCTATGAATCAAACACGGAGTTGATTAAGACCAACAGGTGTATAGATTAGCCAACTAAAAGATAGAAAACCAGGGGGATTCTCTCATAAGTATCTGAGTGTAAAAAAGGATAGTGAAAATGTAACTTGAACAATTTAGAAATAATAGAATCACGTACTGCTGAATATGCTTTACTGGGCAATATAAAAATAATAGAATATAAGAAATTAGTTAAACTAGGCTGGAGTGTGGTTGCTCTCTGTGAAAAGACAGGGTTAGAATGACATACACAGAGGAAGAGTATTTCTGAAAGTATAATCACTGATTCCTCGAGAGTTCCTGATTTGTTGCTGCTTTTGAAAATGAAAAAATAAAAAAGAAAAAGGGAAAAAGAAAAAAAGGAGTTTCCCATCTGTGACGAAATTTCAATTGAATTCAGGTTTTTGTGTCAGATTGACTCAACCATTAAATAATTCATTCAGAAAAAGTATCCAAGATGTTTGAAATTCAGTTCACAGCACATATGGGTACATAGCCCCAAAGTTCTGAAGGTGGGGGGCTTTGTTCTAGTCAAGACTTACCAAGATAGTCCTCATTCCTAGAAGTAAAATTCATTGAACATGAACTTGTTCAACAGGGATGGAATGAAAGATCAGAAAGTACCTTCCCTTGGAAAATAATATAAAAACATTCAAATGTTTTCTAGTTACAACAGAACAGATATAAATATTTTCTACAATTTTTATGAGTAACTACTACGTAACTATAGACTGTAATAATATTCAGGGAATCTATTTACAGAGTTGATAAGACATTAAGAGTGTCCTATGTGAACAGACAATTTTGATTTGTTTGGATGCCATGCTGCTGATACCCAGGTTTGCCTGAAGTAAATTCACACACCCAAATGACCCTTTTAGTTGGGAAATCTAGGGAGGAAAAGAGGAGTAGGTAATACGGTGGCTTCCCAGGGCATACATTTAAAATATTTCTGTCACCAACTGTGCATATATTAAACACCTAACTTGCATTCTTTTCGTGTGGATTTAAGTATTTTTGTTGCTACAGTTTAATTTGTCAATTGTGCAGTATTTGCAAGCACAACCTTGCATCATAAAATACTAAAAATTAAATAAACCAAGACTTCAGTAAGATGAAATTATGTTGTTTGGATTGACTGTCATTTTGTCATTATTAAGCAAACTTTATAGCAACTTTTCAGTTAGATATCTTCCCACATGTCAGAGATACATTAGAGCTTGTGGTTCATTTTATAAATCACAGCAATTCTACAGCATGATGTACTTCAAGTCAAAACCCAATACACCCTATTCCATTCCTACAAGGTGTCAACTAAAGTAAGGTCCCCTGGTTTTGTCAGACAGAAGGTAGATGATGCTTAGAAGATTTTCCAAACAGCAGGTTTTAATTATCTGCATAAGGAACAAGACTATCTAACAGGACACTTTACTCTTTGAAAGACAACAGCCTTTAAAACCTCGTTTAAAGCCAGTCTGAGATATTAGCAGTTGCTGCTTCACACCTACATGGAAGAATTTCTGCTTGCACATTGGGAGTTTATATATAGTGTCTATTTTTTAGAAAAACAAAGATAGCATGAGGTCCTAAAATTAATGGCAAAAGCTAGGCAAAGTTCTTCACTAAATTAAATGTGTTATTTGTGTAAAATTAGGAATGCTGTGCATTCAGCAAGATTTGAAGTCAGTTAAGATTCAGTAAAGACTTTTGAGTTACTGCTCTGAAAGATCATGTCTGCAACAATTACCATGTGATAAAATACAGAGGAATTTATATCCTGGGCTTAATTTAGAACTAGAAACTCTTCTAAAGATATTTCTATTTTAATAATAGACTTCCTGTCACACAAGCTTAAACCCTGTTTATCTCTTTCAAATATCTTAACACACTTCTGCTTTGACATCAACTTTCTCTTTTACCAAAATCCTTGAGAGACCGAATTCAAACTTAGAGAGCTGTCTTTTTAACAAAACCCATACAGACCAGATGTGAACAGCTTCAGAATACAGATAGAACCCTAAACTGTTGTCACAAACTGACAGCACTCAACAGCTTTAATTGCTCTAGTTTGGCCTTCATGAGGGCCTGGGCTGGGAGTGATAAGGACCAATGAACCTTGGCTTCAGAAAATTCTCTCAAGTTTTTAGTTCTAAGTTGCCGAAATAACCCATGGTTGAATACTGTTCCCACATGTACTCAGTAAAGGATAAGGGTTAAAGCTCTACACATTTCTCTATTGAAAAGTCACGCTCTGTAAGAAAAGATATTAAGCACTTATTTATATTCTTATTGGACTATTTACATCAGTCTGCCATAAGATGAAAACATAGAGTAGAAGTACTTAGATTTTTAAGTGAGTCTTTTACTGTTCTTACAACTGCACCAAAGAACAAGAGCAAAGACTAGACTATCCCCCAAATGGAATTTGCTGCTGGTTATTACAACAGAATTGGATCTATGCCACAGTTTCCTGTTACATTCTGTGTTATTGATCAATTACATTTTCAACAGAAATGAAAACAGACAACTAGTAATTGCAACTGTCCAAGGTGGCCTTCATGTATTTGCACTTAAATGATCAAAAGGCTTAAACAGAGGTCAGGATGTTACATGATAGCACATCTGCTTTAGCCCTTATGACCAGATTATATTTTGTAGCCCCAAATTACATTTGCCTTAAGCCTACTCTTTTACATCAACTGTTTTCCAAATAAGTGTTGGGATAACTTTGACCAGCAGACCCCTTTATTTGCTACCATATGACCATACCGATAATGACACACCTGATTAAATCTCTAAAATCCAACCACTGACTATGCACTTCAGATTATGCTATCCTTCTTGTTAACTGGCTCAGATACATGTCTTGTATTGTTTGCATAGTATGCTTTTTCTACTCTGACCTATCCATGATTTTCAACCTTACCACTAGGATCTTTGAGCTGGAACCCATCACACTGTGATCATGCTGCTGCTGGCTATATGCTAGCTATAGTGCCCTACCTAATATTTGATATAAGTATAACCTAGGTCAATAGATCCTTCATCTTCTGTCAGCACAGCTACCTGATCCCATCTATCTCAACTTCAAAAGATTACATTGAATTAGGTCAGCTGGTACAAGAGCTCAGCAATCAAGAGGCTCTGAAAGAACTGTAGGAGGCAGTCTTGGCTCTGAAAGCACTGCAAGCCTGCACGTTTGATTCTGTGCTCCATACCTCTTTCCCCTATTTCAAGAGGATCCAGACAATGGGAACATGGCTGTAATGACACTGTGTGGTGGATAACCCTTTTTTATGTGGGTAGCTGTTGCTGGGAGTAGCGAAGCCTGTGTCCATATGTTAACGGACTGGCTCAGACTCCTGGCAAAACTTCCGCAAAAACTCTGGAAGGAGATCACACAGAATGGTTTGGCCTATTAGGCTGTCTTGATCCAAACCACCCAGCTGTAAAACAAAAACAGTGAACTATACTGCCCTCCCCAGCAACAAACCAAAATGAATCCTGTGCTAACGCGATGCTTTAATTGAGAATCTGGACACTGGTTTGTTTGAGGGCAACAAATTTCTTCACAAGTGAAAATGAGGTTAAGAACATTGATAAAACTACAGTGAGAGAGATGGCCACAGAGAAAGGTGATTTAGGCAGCCAGGATCTCAGCGTGTGTCTTGTGAAGATGTGCAACAGAATAGCAGTTGAAACTTCATATGCAAGTACTGGTTTAGTACCTGCACTGGTTTTGACTTGGGTAGAGTTAAATTTCTTCACATTAGCCCACATGGGGCTCTGGTTTGGTTTTGTGCTGAATACAGTGCTGAAAACACAGGGATATTTTGGTTATAGTTGAGCAGCACCTAGAGTGGAGGCCTTTTCTACTCCTCACCCCACCCATTAACAAACAGGTTGGAGGGGCACAGAAGCTGGGGGGCGACACAGCTGACCAGAGGCATATTCCACACCATTTGTCATCATGCTCAGCAACAGAACTGAGGAGGAGAGGTTGGCAGGGTGGATGCTGCTCCAGGATGTCTGGGCATTGTTTAGTTGGTGTTGAGCAGTTGTTTTCATTTGTATCACTTGTCCTTCTCGCATTTATTTTTCTCTCCATGGTTTGGGTTTTTTTTCTCCCTTTTCCTTAGAATTTTTTAAATTCTTCTTATGAGAGCTTTTTAACTATTAAACTACTTTTATGCCTATACTATTAAACTATTTTTTACCCACAAGTTTTTTCTCACTTTTTTATGCCTACAATTCTGTTCCCTCACTGGGGGAGAGCTGATTGAGTGGCTGTGTGGTGCTCAGTCACCAGCCATGGCTAAACCATGACAATATCTTTTCCTTTACCATGCCTGCTCTACTGGGCACAGGTGTTTTTTAGGGATTAATGTACTTACACAATCACAGCAGGTTTACCAACCTGCTCCAACACAAGGAGCCTTCACCATCCTGCCCCAGGTTGTGCTTCACGTTTCACTTCTTATGTGCCCTGGACAGTACCACTATGCACCTCCATCTCACTACATGCCTATATTTTTCTTTCAGCCTGCTTATGCCCAGACCACTGATTCTAGAAAGCAAGTTCAGACAAAGAAATTCAGCTTGACAACATAATGGGGGTGGGGAGAAAAGGGGAGCTTGCAATGAAGGACTCATGTTTCTCTGTTTCTCCCCTCCATGTTATCACAAGTGAAGAGACAAACATTAAGGATGATAAAATTTAACTGTAGCTTGAAACAATGAAGTAATATCCACAGCATTTTCTAAGACGATATATTCTGCAACAAATTCAAAACAGGTCACTGCTTCCCATCTAGGATTCAGGATTGTAATAGATGGTGGTATCATGGCACATTTAATACACTTTATGTGAATAAAAACTTCTGTTTCAGAGAGACAGCATGTCAAACAGATATAGGGATGCCCAATGTGTTTCATTACAGGACTGCACACTTTTCTAGAAGGAAGCAATATTCAGTTCCTACCAGTAAATAGATGAGACATGTTCAAAATTTTCTCTCCTGTGTTCAAACTAGCTTGTCCTTTGCCTTTGTTCATCAACATTTTTAGAAAGAAAGAACTGACTACCCTTAATGCATAAGCCCTGTATTTTTAGGGACAGGGACTTACGAAGTAGGCTAGACAAAATAAAGCCTGTACCTAGTGTATCTGGATTTACATCAAGTAAATGCAGCTCTGTTAGGAAAACTGGAGGACTCTCTGGAACTAGACTGTCAACAAATCATGCAGGAACTGGAGAGAAGCTGCAGCAAGTAAACACCAGAAATAAGAGGTATATGTAGTTAAATTTCCAGGACAAGCAATTTCAGGGTACGTAGAGTTCAAACATTTTGTACAATTTGGCCTGCTAGAATACTGCACCGAACTGGGAGAGTGACTACAATTCAGCCTGGGATCCTGGATGTCACAGGGAGCACCCATACTGGCCAGGTCCATGGAACCAAATGAGGAAGTTACTGCCAGGAGTTGTCATTTTAGGCTTTCTGGATGTGTTGCTGTAGCACTGCATGCACACCTTTCATGAACACAGATTTTCTTTCTGAGGGCACAACAGAGCCCTGCAATCAGTTCTTGCACTCAGCCCAGACTGGGCTCTCCAGAGACTGATCCCATAATGCACAGACTTGGTCTCAGTGACTGCCTGACCCATAGCCTAGGCAAGCAAAACCCTGTAAGCAATGCTGTTCTTCCTATGTCTTCTGTCTAAACCTGTAAACCTGCCTTGAAATTCTGTTCCTTTGGGTATTCTGTCTTCCTTTTCCTTATCTTGCTTATGACTTTTCCTCACAATATAGACAAAATACTACCTCTAAATTAATCTTTCAGCGTTGCTGTTTGAATGACACGTTCTCTTAGCGACATTCAATGTAATTTCAGAAGAAAACGCAAAGTAACAGTTTGAGCCTTTTTCTTCTAGTGAGATAAATAATGGCATAAACCCACAATTCACGTCATTCTGGGTTGAATGATGGGATCAAAATACATGATATCTGTCTGTGCTTATTCAGCAATAATATGTATTGGAAAGCCTGTTCAGCCATCATGGATAATTTCACTGTTCTTTCAGTCTTTACATAATACATATAGTAGCATTAGTTCTGCTGTCATCCAGGGAAATAAGTTGTATTTCATGGATACATCATCGGATAAAAACTTTATGTCACAATATGGACATGTTAGCTTGGAAATATGATCTTTTAAAAATGTGAATAAATCCATTAACAAGACTTTACTGGATTTTTTCCACGACTCAGTGGAATGGGGATTGGAGATTTTTGACAAAGCAATCTGAAATACGATAAGTAAGGAAAGAACGGCCCTCAGGAAAGATTAAACAAGTTGAAACTGGATGAATGAAGGTGAACAAGAAGTTTCTTATCTTTTTCAAAGGTGGGTGGTAGAGGGGAAAAAAATCTTCCCAGTTTTTCTATTCTCTTAAAAGACAGAAGACAGCTTCAGACTTTACATAATTATCCTATTTCTTCTCCCCTTGATCTGAAAAATTCAAAGGGAAACACTTTCCTCAACCAAAACAAAGGAACAACCAGCTGATGCAATATCTTCTAACAACATGGAGACATCTATGGAAACATTTAAACCTTATTTACAAAACAAAACTCCCCAATGTTTATCAAGTGAGGGCCTCTTTAAGAGAAAAGTAAAACTGATTTGCTTAAAGCTCAGATCAGAAACCCATGACATGTCCTCAAACAAATGCCTTTGCTGAAAGATTTGTCTTTATAAACCCATCTTACATAAATACCATCTTGGTTCAATTAGGAAAAAGCTTAAACTAAGATAAAATTTTTTTAAAGGATGGATAAGCAAGTTTGGATTACATTTATGCAATGCATTTTATTTAAAAAATAAATAGCATCATTAGGTAGACATCTACATTTTTGTCACAGCAGTTTAAATAACCTCTGTCCTCAGCTGAAGGTTTCAACGGCACCTCAAACAGGTTCTCCCACCAGCTGACTTACAAAAACTGACCACATGCAGATACATTGCTATAAAATGTAAACGATCATGTGTAACTACACACAAAATTAGTTACCCTCTCAGATTTACAAGGTATTGATCAAATGCCACAGGAAAAATCTACCAGTTGGAGAGTGGTAACTTATCTAAATAACTTGTATGAGAACACACTCACCTGAATATATACTACCTTAACACAGTATAAAATCCATATGTAAAGACTTCAAAAGAAATTTAACTATAGAAATGAGTTATTGAATATAAAATGTCCATTAAAATGTAACTTAAAACGTTTGGAAAAGCTAAGCTAAACAATATTATAAAATTGGATCCTGAAGAGCAAAAGAAAGCATCATCCTAAAAAGATTATATCTAAACAATATTTTAGGCAAAAGTCTGAAAAATAAAAAATATTTAGGTGGAAGAGGAAGAACATTACAGGAAAAGTCTCAAGTAATATAGGCTACTGCATTATATTTGCGTAAAAATTGGGAATTTCAAAAGGCTTTAAAAATATATGTAACTTCAGTTTATCCATTATGATGTAATTCCCTTTCTGATTTAAAGAGGAAATTATTTTCAAGTTAGTTGTCCACAAATGGCTTAAACATCCCTATTCAGTACGTAGCTTTCCTGAAAATAACTTAGAAAACAAAAACATCTGGCTGCATAGGAGCTGTGACAACCACTGAAGACATTTAAAACAAAACAAATAAAAACCCCAAACCATTCTTCAAAGCAGTGAAAAACCTCAGATTTCATTTATCTGTCCACTAGATAGATCTGGTTCTGCCAAAAAGAACTTCTTTCAATAGGATGATACAATTGCATCTGATGTATGACAGAATGATTGATGTAGTTTAATTTTGTGTATAGTACTTTGTACTTTTGTGACTTTACACTTACCTCAAATTGGCAGTGGTACATTGCTTTCATACTGAGACTGTTCTAACTGCTAGAATAGAACATATGTGATAGCTCTACAACCTATGGCTGTAGTAATACTGTATTTAAAATATGTCTATTTTCAAATATACAATTAAATTTTTAATTTCATGTCCTAAAATGAGCTTTCAGCTTACTAATTATATCTGACAAGATATACAAGGATATCATCATAATTAGACTTAATTTATTTTCTTTAACAAATAGTTTGCATCATCAATATTTAACCGGTAGTTAATATGATAGGTACATGCCTACCTAGTTATTAATTTTTCCTCAAACTGACCCAATCCACTAGTGCTAATACATATTATTTCAACTGCAGTTCATGGGAATACTAGCATAATGTCAAATGACAATGACTGAATCAAACTGCAGGAAAAGCAGCACATAGAGTAAGAATGCAAAGACCAGTCTCTAAAGAGGAGGTAAAAAAAAGGTCATTTTCATGACTAAGTAGGTGAGAAGGAGCATAAGACTTTGAAGACTTTCCTGATTTATAGTCCTGAGTTTGTTATCAGGAAACCTTTGGATACCTACAACCTCAACCTGATGGGAAATTTATGCCTTTCATTTTAACAAAAAATTTTACTTTCTCCATTTAGGTTTCTGCCTCCAAGTAGTATCAGAGTATTCACTCAGTCAAAACCTTAAATCTTAAATTTGTCTAGGTGTTGGAGAGGTACAGAAAATGTCTATTATGGTTGGCATCTCAGAAATTTAAAGACAGGCTAGGCTTTGACATTGATATATTTATTGAACTAACCTCCCACCATTAAACTAAGCTGATCAGTTGTAAAATCAGATGTCTGCATAAAGCCTCTCAGACAAGAATATATTGGAATTCCAGGACTTTGAATATTTTTTGTCATTATTCTGTTCTTTTTCATCAATTAGGTGATAAAAGGAGACATCTTAGGTAGCTCAAGCAGGCAGCTATGCTGCAAGATGATCTGCTTGGCTGGTCACAGGTATAGAAAGCATCAGGACACCTACCCCAGCCATAGAAATGCCAGTTCTCTTACAGTACAGCACTAGAGAGACAAGATGTAACAACTTGTTGAGCCCTTACTCACTTATTTTATCCTTTGAAGTTCTAGCAAGCATGCTGTGACATTTTGTACCTTATGGGTATGACTCTCAACAACAACAGGCTTGGTTCTGCTTGAATGGCACAAGTGTTCCTCACAGCAATTACAATTTCTATTTTCATCCTTTTCAGATGGCTGCATTGATGAATATCACAGGATGGCACAGGTTTTTTTTTTTTTTCCCCTCAAAGACTTCACTACAACCATGCTATTTTGACATGATTCCCACGTATCTTTTCTGATACTAGGCTTCTAAGTTTACCCATGTGATGTTACACACTTCCATCTGAGTGATTGGCATTTTAGGTCAGAAAAATATGTCTTAATACTGCTAAAAAGCATTCTGAGCTTCATAACATCACAGAAGAAACTTCTTCAGGCTCAGCCCCCATTGAATTCTCATATAAACTGTAACTCAAATGAACACAAGACACATAACACAGGAGTACTATTTTTAGATGTTCACAGAGACACTTCTGTACTCATGAGCTGAACTAACCAATACAGTACTGGCAAGGAGGTGTGAAAGGCTTACATCCTGCATGGCAGAGGCTGCAAGGTGTACTACTGGAACTACTCAGACAAGATGAAACATTTATTTTTTCTATTTTAAAATGATTTCTTATCTTACATTGATTTAATTAAGAGCATTTTGTTTCTAAACACTGAATAAACACAGAAAAAATGCTTTTAGGTTCTCACTCTTACTGATTTCCCTGATTTATTCTCCCTGTCAATCTCTCTATTCAAAATCACAATAAATTGCATGTGAACTAAGTTTTACAGCAAGCAGATATAAAGCACTACCATAAAACACCTTTTCTATCTCAGGCACTAAACAAATACTTTGTTGTAGCACTTGTCACAGTTGAGACAGCCACAATACACAGAGCATCACCATACAACTTCAGCAGGCTTTAAGCATTCAACCAGAGTAACACCATACCATATCAGAAGGCTGCAAGCATCTGCCCATACAGAGTAACATCACTTCACTTCAGAACACTGCACACATTTGCTCTTTCTTATTCTTCAGCAGAACCTTTTATACCATTATCTTTCATGCATTGCACCTGTGTGCCCTCTGCTCCCTTTGGTGGTTGGTCAGTGCACCTGGGCACACCATGGCTCATTGCTGTCAATGCTGCTCACCTGACCTACACAGCTGTAGCCCATTGGGGATGAGGCTTGGCCACAGCCCCACTCACAGTTACCACAAACTGTGTACGTACAATACTTCTATATTGTATCATGTAAAACTTCTGCAGGAGACTCCTAAGAAAAAACAGAAGCTATAAGGAATTAGTAAATTACTTCAGAATCAGGCTGAATGTGTATCTGATTTCTTCACAGACCAAGTCTGTTGGTGTTATTTGTTGTTGCCTTTTTTTTTAAAGGGCATATTACTTTAAGCAATGTATTCTGCAGAAGTTTTTAAGTACTGCCTTTTCCTTGCAAGCAGACTTCTGTATGACTAATCCATGTTCCTCTTCTTGATTATCACCTTAAGAGTTAGTTAAATTCTCCCACCCTGGAAGAAAATGATGCGACTTGAAGTCAGCTACTCCAAAAACTCCATTTTACCCCTAAAATCCAAGTCACATGTAATGACACACCAATGCCTTCTCAGTGTTGCATTGTAGTTCAGACTACTGCATAGGTGGATGCAGCAGGGAGAAAGATCTGGGTTATCAACTTACTGCAGTCTATTGTCTAATTTCATGAATACTGGTGAATGTAGCATGTGACAAGAGCTGGCTAAGAAGCAACAAACTGTTCTTTACAAGTGTGCTATGGGCACCATGATCAAACGTCTTCTGGAGACTGAAGCTGAAATCAAATTATCTCTGAGGAAATGAAAGGTAGAAGAATATCCTCCTAAGGTTTAGGTAAGTTAGAAATGTTTGGGGTCTATCTAGAGAGCTCAGAATTCATAGTCATCATTATGGTAGTAATAACTATTACTTTGTAAAGATCTGTGTATTTAAAAGACTTTTTTTTCCTTTGTTTTTCAAGAAAAAGGTTGAAATTGGATGTTGGTCTCATGAGTGTCATTTCTTGGATATGCAGGTATTTAACAGACTTTAACAATACAATACACAAAGACATCTGAAATCTAGTTAATCCCTTGACATTTGACTAAAAGTCAAAGCAGTGGACCACAAGATGAATAAGGATACTTCAGCACGAAAGCTGATCTTTCTTTCATGAGGTGCAAATGAGTTATGATCATCTGACTACAAACTTTATTGCAGATCTGTTCTTTTTAATAACTGTCCCTGCTTTAAGCACCTAGCATGCTTTCTTAGTATGATATTGAATATTATGACCTGCTGTAGCTGACATTCTACACTTCCACCAAAGGTCCTTAGGAATTCCAGGTTTTACACAAACTGCTTAAAAAGCCACGTACTACTAATAGTGGTCACATTTTCACACAACTCAAAGACTATTTTTATTGCACTAAACCTTATAACACCCTTTTTATTTTAGTTTTTGAAATTCAACATCATTAAGACATATAGTTTAGGATTTTCTCTATCATATAATGGAAACTTGTTTTTAACATTCAGATAAACATCTCTGCTTGTACTCTGCTAGTGGTAGTTACTTCAGTATGGTAGCCAAACACAAGATCACAGCGGTGCAGTCTGGGAAAGGCAATTCAATTCAACATGACTGTATTGAACTTTTTATATAAATCATCTCTTTACACAACCATCATAAAAAAAATTGGTGACTCATTTATGGAGTATAATGGGATTCAGAAAAGCTAAAAATGTAAACTCACTCATAAGCAATACTGGGCTGAAAACAGTTTACTAGATTAGCCTTGAATAACAGTGGAAACTTGGAATTACTTTTGAAACATGCTGAAAATAGCTTTTTATATAAACATAATAAATTTGATGCATTATCAGGAATAAATAGCTGCACAGGAATAAATACAGACTATCAGAAGTTATCCACTGCAGCCTATAAGATCTATTTTCTAACAAGATGTTTTGTTCATTTCTTCAGCATGAACATCCTTGCAAAGCAATTAAAGTCTTTCAAAGACATTTCTCTACAATCATGTATATCAATCCACAATGATACTCAAACTCTTCCTATAAACAAAATGATGCAACAGTTAGAATGAAGACATTTCTTTCCTTTGAATACTACCCATGGATACACCATACTCAGGGTTGGAAAGCACTGCTAACTAGACAACGATTCAACTTTTTCTGGTTTTAATTTGTACAAACTATGTGAAAAACAAACCAAAACTCCCCAAAAAATCACAAGTAAAGAAAAAAAGCAACAAAGAGACTGAACTGAAAGCAAAATAAAAGGTTTATACATCTGTTAATTGTACTTGAGTATAAGAATTTCACTACATTAAGTGCTGTGGTGCACTTGGCTATTTATTAATCATCACATCCACATAATGAAGCAGCCTTGCATGTTCACACCACTCACTTATCAAGCAGCCTACCCTGACTTCATGGTTTGTCTTATGTATAAATTTGTCAGTATGTCAGTGCTTATCACTAGACACACATCTAAGAGAGACAATGTCTTTTCAGTAGACTGCTCTAGTGCCTGTCTATAGAAACAGATGATCAACCATTGTACTCCTACAACACCTGCTTAGGAATCTTAGCATCTAGAACAGGGTTTTCATTTTGGAGTCAACCAATGTCAACCCTTTTAATATGACAGGCACAAAGTGATGAATGGCTGTTTTTTTCATGACCAGTAGAACTAAAAATACCTGTCTTCATACAGATCTGCATCCTATATCTCTGCCTACCTCTGTGCCAGTTAAGTCACCATCCTCCTCACTGATGACTCCCTGCCCCTATTTCTGGAACCTTGGTGCTGCTTTGTCCTATGTCACCCAACTATAAGCACACCCTCCAGTGTGAGCGGCTCCCATGGACTGACTGAGCCTGTGGGATCATTTCATGGGTACCCTCCTCAGGCATTGACCAACACACCATTAAACTCAGTGGTTACAAACCCAAAACAGAGACTGCAGGCATCCTAGAAAGAAAATGAGAAGTGAATACTGAGAAGGTCACAGAGACATATTAATTAATAGATCTTTACAGTACATAATGTATAAGTGCATATCTATATTTTGTACATGTCATGTATAGCACTATTCTATTTGCTGGATGCTAGTGAAGAATATTTAATTGATAAGGCTTGTCTTTCTCTAAATTATGGCATTAACTTGGGTTTCTGTCATCAGATACTGATTATTATAGATTGAATACATATTTGGACCTCTGTGCTCTCTCAAGTGTACTTAAAATTGCCCAATATCAAAAGATGGGGAAAGGGAAAAAAGAAGGATTGGCAGCCAGAAGCCAAGACAGGAAGAGAGGGTAACTGTCACTCTTTTAGAAGACTTTCCTGAAAATGATCACAATTGTCTTGGCTTTTTAATATCTTTCCTTAACTATTTACAAGGGACCCTATATTAAACCTACTCTCCTTATTGAATTCCAGTCTCAGTAATTAAACAGAATCATAGTATTCCCCTCTGATTATTAAGTAGAAATTATCATTAATTTTAACAGAACAAATGTTTAATAGCTGATAACACAAGTACAGGCCATTTTAAATTCCCTCTGTGACTTCAATTGCATATGTTATTCTCCATTTCACCTTTAAACATTTTAAGTGGTTATCAGTACATGTCTGATGTATTTTAACACAAAAGGACACAGTTCAGGGAAGAAAGAAATTAATACCAGGCAATCTACCTTCTGTGAAAGTTGCTGAAATACACAACCATATCATTTTTAATAACAGGAAATCACAGAAGCAGTAATGCAGAAAGTGCCATCATGCAAGATTTCCTTGAGAAAGAGGCAAGTTCAACATGTAAGCTACAGCCCTTTAAAAAAATCTATCACCTCATACAACTCTTTTGAGCAAGGGAGAGTTCTGAAGACTAAGAGGCACAAAAAGAAACAGTGATGTGGGTCTCTAAATGATCTGCCTGCAAAAATACAGCTTCTTGGTAGCTGAAGAAAGGCATGTACAAAATTGGAAGGAAATCTTCATTGCTAATGCCTTGACTCTTAGATACAAAAATCTCGACAGGACTGACCATCTAACCTGAGTTCCTTCTGATGTTCAGCAAGTATCTATGGTTTTTAATTTCTGATGCTCCATATATACATGAATTAATTCATCACACTGTAAAGGGGAAATAAGGGAAAGTAATGAAATTATGAAATTGACCATAATACTCTGTCTTCAGCCTTTTTTTTTTAACACAGGAGAATAGCTCATGAATGTTGAATACCTTCATTAACAGCACAGACACAGTGTTAATAGGATGTATTAACATCCATGTTCAGCAAGTTTACAGATGACATTGAAGTGAAGAAAGCAGCTGATGTGATGAAGGATTGATGGATTCAGAAAGAATTCAAGAAGCCAAAGAGCTCCAAAAAAAGGCTGCCAGAAACCTTTCAAAGTTTAACAAAGGCAAATACAAAGCTCTGCACCTGGAAAGGAATACATTCATATAATAGTACAGGCAGAGTCTGAAAATACACACATCATGTGGTCCACTCTCCTAAACATCTTTGTTGCCGTTCTCTGGACTTGTTACTGCTTGTCAATGTCTTTCTTATAGTTTGGAGCACAAACTAGACACTACAATAAATGGAGGAGAATAGTCACTTTCCTCAATCTTTCAGTTTTTCTTTCTCATCGCAGAGCTCTTTTTCCTTGATGCTGCAAATGCACACTACTGACTCATGTTCAACTTTTCTACTTGGACTCCAGGATATTTTTCTGCAAGAGGAAGCTCAGTTTTCAATTTACTAGATTGCATTCTTCTCCATCCATTCTTCTCCATGACACAAAAGTCATTCAAAAATGAGAAGACAAATACCAAAGATATGGCAGCAGAAGTTTAAGGTATTTTTCTGATGTGAACACTATATATTTACAGACAGTAATGCAAAGGATATAAAGCCCTTCAGTTTGCACAGAATAACTTCTCTCCCCTTTCAATTCAAAGAAAATCTAACAGTCTGCAATTAAAGGATCAATACTCTCACAACATCTTTGGCAAACCAAATTTTAGAAGTTCTTTACTTGACAATTAGGCCCTAAATCAATAAAGCACTGGCCAAAATCCAGGTTTCCAGTACTCTGAAGATTAGACAGTGGGGAAAAGGGATGAGAGAAGATGGGGACATTTGACTTGAGATAAATTATTTTTGGCTTCTGTGCTGCTTTCTCTAGTGTGGTTGCTGAAGTTCAGTGAGCCTAAGTTAGTGTTATCTAATCAGTATCAGTCTGAAAATATTACTAGAGTCATTAGGACATAGCAAAAGAAAAAGACTTTAATAATATTTCTATCCTGCTTCCTTAATTTGGAAACTAGCATGACTGAAGAGATGTGTTTTATTTTTGGAGCAGATGAGAAGTGAAAGAGCACAGACATACTACCAGCAGCATAAAAAGCACACAGGAGTTTGCTCTGTAGGACAATAAAGAAGAGATATTTAGGGAATGGAGTCATTTCTGCCATGCTGTTAAACAGTTTTGCACCTAATTTGCCACACAGAAAGGCAGAGGTGTATTACTTAAAGCAAGGCATGCCAATTATGTGGTTACAGTGCTTGTGGGACTTGAACAAACTTCTTCGCATTATGCAGTTTTAACAAGTTACCTTGCTGCAGCTCAGGTCAATGCCAACTTAGGATTTTGCCTGACAGAGAGCAGCCGTGCCTAAAGATAGTAAGAGCAGCACATACATCTAAATCCCAAGAAACCCCAAGCAGTTCTAAGAGTGATAGGCAGTTTGGTGAGAAATAACCAAAGAATCAGAACCCTATGAACCAGCCCTTTCCAAATTAGTCATTCTATTCCATTTTTTTTTTTTTTCATGGCTCTGTTCTCCACTAATACACCACTAACTTCAGAGTGGATCTGTTTGCAACAGAGGAGAGGAACATGTTATTTAGCAACAATGTCAAGTTCCAGTTTGTCTCCTGAATAATGGCATTGCCTATTCAATGCCTTAAGACTAGAAAAGTTCAGGAATTCATCTCTCTTGCTTTCTGGATCAGTGTTTAAACTACTATGTTAATTATGAAAATGAGGACTATTCCTACTACCTACCTTGATGGATTCATAGGCTGGTATGTGTACCAACTAACAGTACAAATGGTAGCATATACCTGTATTGCTAGATGTCACTCACCCATTCACGATAAACAGAAGAAATGCTATCAAAATGCATGTCTCTAAACAAGTTTGTAATTTATATAGATTTCCAATAGCAGAAACCTCTTCTTCAGAACCAATTTCTAAATAAAAGGAGCCCAAATAATAAAACACAGTGAAACAAATCATGGAATCATAGAACTGTTTGGGTTGGAAAGGACCTTTAAATGTCATCTAGTCCAAACATCTTGTAATGAGCAGGGACATCTTCAGCTTGATTAGGTTGCTCCACGCCCTGTCCAACTTGACCTTGAACGCTCTCACGGATGGGGCATCCAACCACTCTCCAGGAAACTTGTGCCAGTATTTTATTACCCAACTTAGGTGGAGAGCAATTCATGAAGACATGCAATAGTTTGTAAACTAAGACTTTATCGTCAGCTTGGGTTCCACCCCATTAGTCTACATTATTGGACTGGAACCGAAGCTATTTCTAAAAAGTGTGCACAGATATTGTACAACTTATCCTTTCACAGGTTTAACTAGTGAGAAAAGGAAGAATTTGCAGAAGTCTCTCTACACTCTGCACTGTTATGGTCAGTACTCTAGTCCATGACCTCCTTCCCTAGCCATTCTTCACAGGCATAATGTAATTTTCAGTTAGTAATTCCTTTGTAAGCACATTTTCCTGGAAGAACAACTTTCTAAAAGTTAAATTTGTAATCAAATCGGTAAGGAAGGAAGAGGAAGTGATGAGGAGGACATCAGCTACAATGTGATTATCTAACAACCACTACAAAATCTAAATAGATAGGAGTTAGTTTCACACAGTGCCAGATACTACACACTGGGAAACATCTGGGAATAAAGGAGAATAAAGATAAAGATGACATACCTTCTTGAAAGAGTGGCATCATGTTCACACTTTTGTTAGCAACAATATTATTCAGTAAGACAATTACAGTTTGCATTGTGTTCCCAAGAATACTGTCCTGGTACCTCTGCAAAAGCAAAACAAAACAGTTAAAAAAATATAAAAATCTAGTATTCCTTTTGCAAGATTAGAAGACTATTACCTTAAAAAATGTGGTAATACAAAAGCAGTACTTCCTCAATCTGTTAAAATTCAATATTTAAATACCATAAAACAAGCCAAATATCTTAGTAGATAACATCCATTTCAGGTACCCTGCTCTACAACATTAGACCAAAATTTCTCCTATGTTCTTTTAAACTAAACCAATTTTTATCTAGGTCTAAAATGTTAGGACTTTTTAAAATGGCATAGAACTTTATCAGCCTCATCACTGTATATTCAGAATGAGAAATATTTCCTTTTGTATATTTCTTTTATTAATGGCATTATTGTTACTCTTTTCAGTCTCAGGCTGATAATCCCACCATAAGTTTATTTGTTGTTTTTCTTTGTATACATTCATAATTTCACAGACATTAAAGACCTATGACTGTATTGAATTGCACCACTTTCTTAATGTCTTTCTTATGTTTGAAGTTTGCTTCAGTGATTTTTCACAATTGTTGGGACTACACTGAGAAGAGTAAGGCACCAAGGTGTTTAAAGAAATTTATTTTCTTCTGTTATATTCACTACACTTGCACACTCAGGCTGAAAAGGGTGGATAAGGCAATGCAACCAATATGCATTTATATACACACGAAGGACACTAATAACCCAGATAACTTCCAAGAACCCAAAATAGGAAAAAGCCTTGACAAATCTGAGTTTATTTGTAAATATAAGCCTGAGTACTTTTCAAATCTCCCTAGAAGGTTCAGGAAATATTTTGTTCAATTTTCAGACTCAAAGCCAAATAGATACATACATCCAAAGTGAAAATAACAACTAAGAAAAAATTGTCATGTTTCATGCATCATCAGTCTCTCACATGCATTTAGGTAACTTCCATGCATCCCTTTCCCACCAAATCTCTCAGTATATTAGTATTGCTCAACTACTTCACTGCCACAGAATACGCCATTTATTAGGGTCCACCTCCTGTCTGACAATCGAAAAAAATTTAAAGTTGAACATGATGAAATTTGTCTGAAATTAAGCATTTCAGATGGCAAAAATCACTTCAGCTCTTGAATACAGCCAAAGGAATACTTCCTGTTTCTGCACTTTTCTGCACTGAAAAAATAAAATGCATTATTTCCTACAAATACCAGGAAATATATATATAAAAGTATAATACATTAAGAGAAATTAAATATATAAACATACACAGACTTCTATTCAACATCACGTTATATGAATTTCCTATTCACAATAAAGTGCTCTAAAATACATCATAAGAAGAGACTAGGAAGAGTGCCTCACAGCCTTTTAAAGGACTTCAGTTTCTTACCCAAGCCTTAAAAATATATATATATATATATATATACATCTCCAAGAGCTCTTAAATTCTATTTACTTTATATAGCATTTTGAGATGTTATTTATGATTTCCATAAAGAACACAATAAATATCTGTTGCTCTGAAGGTTTGAAATACAGCCTGATAAATTCAAAAGCAAAATTGGAAAGTATAAACAACAGATTCCTCAAAGGTAAGGTAACCAATACAGAAAACAGACACCATAAAACCAGGTACTAAAAGTAAATTTGAACTTATTTTTCTACAGACATCTGAAACATAAGAAAAACATTATTTTCAAAAGATAATGTGTTTATCTGGTAGTCTATCAGCACAATATCTTCTTAATTCTCCTAAAGAATGCCTAAAAAACAAGACATTAAATAGCAAGAATTACTATTTCCACTACTGAGGATAGTGATACATACACTAAAAACATAAAATTAACAAAAGCAAAAAATATCCCCAGATGTCAAAACAAGATCTCACTCAAATATTTTCTTTGCAGATACAACATTTCTATTATTGCTTCATATATTTGAAGTAAACAGCTTCTAGTAAAATTCCCCTTTCAGATATGCAGTTAGAAGAGAAGCTGTTAGTTGCTTATGATAACAATCTTTCACATTTACCAGGTTAGCAACATTTCAATGAAGCCATTTTTGCTTTTAATGGACATCAATTGTGCTTTGCAACCCTCTGCTGAACAACCAGCACTGATGTTTTCTACTTATATCAAAGCATAAATAACAAAACTTATCTTACCCTAAATACATACAAATTAGAATTCAAGGTGCAATGTAGACATCTTGAGGAAGGAAAATGGTATCTTAATGAATTAAATAATCATACAAATGGTATACTCAGCTGGACTACTAGTGATTTAACATATGTTCCATGATGGATTTTGACAAGATACTAGGTTCCAAGAAGCTACAGGTATGCTTTACTTATCTAAGCCATCACTGATTGCTGTTAGACTCAGTTTTAGAGGTTTATATAAAAATATTTAACTTCATAATCTATCAAGGAGTAAAGCTGATCTAATTTGTGTGCACAGCACCACTGACAGTGGACATTTAATGAACAGTGCACTTGACAGCTTTAATAAAACATAGCATTTGCCAGCAGAGATAATTAGAATTGAAGCAGTAAAATTCTAGTGTTTGGCAACACAGATGAAACAACTTCATTAAAATGTACAGCTTCGGCGAATGAAAGGCAGGAAAGCACTGGACCCTGAAGAATCAGCCTTCTTAAAAATAATTGCTTCAGTGCTTAAAAAGGACAGCTATGAAATACCAAGGGCATAACAAGGAAATACTAGTATTAAAAAAAAAAAGAAACCACAGAAGATAAATCAAGCTTTTCTAATAGGACTGAACTGTATTTAGGCCATTAAACTTTTCATTCTAATTTTGAAGGGTTGTATTTTCACAGAAGAAATCAGTTGAAGTATTTATTTAAACCAGTTAGGTAAAAAGGTGTGAATTAGCAAAGAGTAGAATTCTTGGCAAGATACTATGGCTAAAGCTGCCTTTTCTCTTCCTTTAAGGGCATTAGATCTTAGAACAGTACTAGGCAAACTACAGTATTTTAATTACATTTTAGATAACAAAAGGGATTGCACTTGCGATAAGAGGTTTGCAATTTGGGAGACTTCACATACATGTCTGCTACAAATGTATCTAAGAACCCAGAAGAGAAAGCCCTAAATGCTACGTTTACAGATGTACTGTAATTAAATCTTACACAACATATCACAGTACTCCTGCTCATTCAATATAATTACACTCTCCTTCTCAAGCTTATATATGATCTATGAACACAAGTTAGGTAAGGAAGCGAACATAAGAATATAGAGACTTGATTTTTCATACGCTAAATCCATTGAAAGAAGAAAATTACAGAAATTAACCATATTCAAATAAAGTTATTAAAATATGCCATTCTTATCTAATGATTCTTTGTCACAGTATAATTGAGAAGAAATAAACCAAAACATTGATGCTAACAAGGACCTATTTACAGGAACATAGTTTAACATTGCCTTCAATCTAGCTTATTTTGATTTGCTATTTATGAAACAGAAAATTAGAAACTTTGGTTAATTTAATCTGTAACATTTTTGTGGCCTTTGATTCATAAGACCAGTTATGCACAAACTGAAAGCATATAAATATTGACTTCTAACATTAAGGTAATCCTATTTTCCTTATTAATTATCTAAATCAGAAGTAAGAACAGTCATATCTCTTGCTACTCTGCTTTTCAAAAAACAGACTTTTTCACAAGTACAGTTCTACCAGAACTAATATTTCCAAATATTTTCCTTTGGGTATGGTCACACAAAAAGGAGCAACTAATCTGACAACCAACTTCTAGAATGATCATGCTTTTCAGACGTATCACAATGGCGAAATATTCAGTTCACATACAAAGATTTTAAGTCTTGCAACTTTTCCAGAAATTCCTGCTGGAATATTGAAAACTAAAGAGCATCTGCATTCTTAGTCAATATGTTCTTAGGCAAAGTCAATTGATTATAGGGGAAAAGTAGTGATTTTGAAGGATTAACTAAGGAAAAAGGAAATCATTAATAAAAAACCTAGAATGTCAAGCATCAACCAACAGAAAACAGTAGAATTAGTCTTACATTTTGTTCTAATATCCACTGCAGGAGGCAATGCAAAATTTCACAATCTTACATTCACTGTTACAGATGAACTGCAAAGCAATTCAGCAGCAGCTCTTAAAATAGAGTAACATTTGCTCTTTGTACAAAATCGCACCTAAATTTCTAGCAGCAATGAAACCTCAAAGCTTATCCTTTTGCTTTTAAAAACCTTAATGAAAAAACTCAACTCTCATGGAAAATTTCCTTTACTGTCAACAGAGGAAGTCTGAGTAGGCTCCTCTCAAGCAGTGTCAGGCTTCTTCACTTCAGAGAGGACACTCAGAAGCAATTTCATATAAAAACAAACTTCTTCATTACCTAGAAAAAAGTAGCCAAACAAATAAGCTTTCCGAGGATTAAAGCTATTCATTCTGATTAACACTGAGGTTTCCTAAAAAGAAAAATCTGCCTACAACTGAACAGACAGTATGGAGAAAAAAAATCTATACAGATATCTCTCTCTGGAGAATTCCAGTATTCTGGAAGAATTCATGCTGGTATGCTCTGAAGCAATGAAACTCTACAAGTAATAGATATTACCACAACTTCATATTTAGACTCATAAATATGGACATGCTATGGAAAGTCTCAAGTAGCAGTGAAGCATTTGAACTGCAAACTCACTTGGGAGCTGCAATCAAACATTATGCCAAAAATTACCATACCAAAATATTCACTTATCAGACTTGAATTTTCAGCATTCATGAAAAGCTACTTCTTCAAGAACTCAGAATGACAGATAACAATCAGTGGACATCTTTTTTTCTGCATGGATTTTGCTTTGATGCAAAAGACACTTTGCGACCGCAAGGAAAGAAGTCTCCTATACTCTGTTCATTCATCCACCATCAGCTGTTAAGAAATGGGTCTCTGTCTCTTCTCCCTCAGAACCTGCTCCCATATTCATAGCTAACTAGTTGCTAAAGCAGTATTTAAAAGCAAAAACTGATACTGACTCAGTTTCTGCTGCCTACTGAGGAATGCAAGATTAGGATTGAAAAACCTTTCCTGACATTTTCCATAACTGAAAAAAAAATCCTGACCAAAAAAAAAAAAAAAAAAACAACAGAGGAAAAGCCATGCTTTTACAAGGAAGTAAAAGGGATAGAAAAAAATATCCATTGTCCCTCTTAATCTCAAATTGAATGTTCTATTCTTTGTACACAGACTTGCTTAAAATCCAGTGGTGTTGGTGAAAAAGATGTTGAATGAGAAGCCACAGGCTGACAAAAAAGTACAGGGAAATTGAACCTGTCTGAATGAGGAAAGGATGCTTTTCTCTACCGCAATTTAGTTGGATTGAGAGATATATTAAAGCTGCTGAAAGGGGCAGGAAAAACACATTTACATGTTAAATATTTTTGACTATATGCCTTGCTTTATGTGTTCTACCCTTAAAATACTATTTAGTTTGAAGAGCATTGTTTTTTCCCACACACTCACATTTATTCAATCCGTAATTACAACAGAGAAAGTTGATAACAAATTTATCAAGTTACATTAAACTTGAAAACAATGAAGGGCTGTTAAATCAAAAGGAAATGTCTGCTGAATCTTCTGTTGCTAGAATCATGGTATAGTCTGATTACATTTGGCACCTTCAAAATACATCATTCCTTAATTTCTATTATTACTTATTTTAGGGATTATTTAAGTAGCTGATTACTCGTCTGAAAGACATTAGGAAATTCTCTTTATATTTTATATCTTTTTTTTTTTAAAGTCAGTCTGTACATTTCTTTTGTAGACACCTGTTCATAGAGATTTTGCATGTTCCCAAGAGACATGTATTTAGAAAACAAGCATACTCAACAACCAGGCTCTACCAGCTATCAATCTACTCAGCTCAAAGTCCGCATCCCACTGTGCATGGATGTCCTAAGAAACTCATCTTCCAGCCTTTCCCCACTCAAGGTACTCCTAGAGTAGCTACATCTGTTAGTTGATACCAAGGCACCAAACCACATTGCAGGAAACAGGGGAGCACTAACAATATTACTCAGTGAACAGACTGGCAGAAATGCTGGAAAGTAACACAGCCAGCATTATTATCCCATGAGAGAGAGGGCATTTCTTTCATGTTTCTGTCCTGGGCTTAGGCAGACAAGCAATTATGCTCTACACAAACTATACTCCTACTAGGACACTACGCAGTCGAGGTAAGAGAAACTATGAACTGATTGCTGCAAACAAAAACTCTACATTGCAAAACACTGTGTTTATTAGGTGTAAAAAATTATTAAATAAGTCTATTAATGACTACAGTGGTTTTTTGTGGTGCTATATTCAATAAATATTATCTCTTAAACAATAAGTTTGATACTTTTTGTATCAAACTTATTGTTTACAAATAAAACCATAAGTTTGTTTGCTTAGTAGTGAAATTCATGTGTACTCTAAAGAAATATTATAGGGAGATTTTACTTGGTATGATTTTTCTGTGATTAATATCCAGAGTCAGGATGAGACAATTCATGATTGATTCAACACTTAAATTTCACCAACTTTCAAATCACTAGTCTTGTCCCTTCCTTCTGACACTGAAGAAGATTACAGAATTGGGCATCTCCTCCATTTTAGCATTTTTATTTCCAGATGACTAAACACTGAAAAAAAGTAGAATGCATAGTAGACTAATGTATGTGTTGGGTTTGTTGGTTTGGGGGTTTTTTGATCAGTTAATTAAGGACCATGGACAAGAATAAATCTTTACCATAATCACATTATTAAACACTTAAAAACCCAGGAAACAAAAAACATTTTTAGTCTGTCGCAGTATCTTTGTGAACTAGAGGAATGGAGTTTATGAGCAAACTATCTCTATAAAGTTTCTTCTTCCATAAATTAGTGGTATATAATCTTTATTCTCAATTCTATCTCCATTTAATGTTCCTGATAAACAGTATGTGTATTACACAAACACACTTTCATACCCATGCATCACAGTGTTATCTTGGCATTTATTCAAGAACTTGAAGATGAATGTATTTTCTTCTTGTGCCAGGCTATGGATATGAATTCCAAGAATAAAAGGAGCTGAGGTGGATTCAGTGGTCTGAACAGAACTGAAATATGATAGTGGAGCAAGGTTAGAACTCAAAGTAGTCCTAAATCTGCGTGTGCACCACAGTGATTAAAACTCTCCTGAGTGTAAGTGGATTTGATACACATATTAAAGCTAAATAAGACTTGAAGAATTTGCTATCTCTCTTAATGTCAGCTTACAAACATAAGTATTTTTACAGTCCAGGCCTAAAAAAGGTAGTGTTTATATAGCCATCAAAAGCATAATCACTTTCAGAGGAAACAGGAAATGAGTCTGGTATTAAGAGTCATGTTTGTACATTTGGAAGGAGCAGTTTGTATTCACAGCCAGAGAACTTCGCAACTGGAACAAACAATGATAAAAAAAAGATAGCAAAAGGAAGAACAGTTTCTTATTCTATGTAAATACTAGAAACACTCTTTCTCTTGTAGACACAACAGGAAGGAAATTTACTGTTATCCAAAAATCTCCCACAGACATAAAAACCACTGATGAGCTTAACTTGGTGTCCAACAAACAAGCCACCAACGCCATTCCCTAATTAAATTCTGTGCATGATTAACATAATTTTGCTTTATTACTGTTTACCAGAAGGAACAGGAGGTAGTCAAGATGAAAAATTAAAAAGAACAAGTAAATTAATCTAGAGACTAGAAAGAGAGAATTTCAAGGTTAAACGACAATACTTTCTCCTTGCTTAAATTTTTCCAGGATATTGCTGCAGTTTCCAGACTCTACAGAGTTTGCTTTTATATTAGCTATGCCTGCGGCACCAGAACCAAAGACAGCATATGAGTCTTGGTTATGTTGGTCTGCAACAGAAATAGCATTTTTTCATTACATTGTGATTTTTATTTTTTTATTTGTTTTCTTCCTGGTTTGCGTTTAATTCTTATTTTATCTCTACCTGTGACTTTAGAAAAAGTGAACACAAAGTTCACTTTAGTAGGTCATATTTCAGGTACATATATTTCAGAAATATACTTATGAAGTGACAACCCCATTTTATCTCTATAAAATACAAACAGCATAATGCAATGTCAGTCACAGGAATTAATATCTTCCAGCCACTGGAATTCACTGATATTGAAAGACAGCTGTTCCTTTAGCCAGCAACAGACTGATGATGCTAGGCCACAGAACAGCATCTGAAAGAGAACTGATGAGAAAGAAGTAAAATGGAGAAAGAAATGACAGCTAACAAGAATAGTAATAATAGTAATTATTATTACTCAAAATATACTTGCAATATGAGTTTTAGAATTAATTTTTATGTGCTAATAGATTATTATTATTGTGAATTTAAGATGGGATCTAAGTAAAAGAGAATCGATATAGATTGCATATAAGGAAGAAATTATTTGCAGCAAGGGTGCTGAGATACTGGCAGAGGCTTCCTAGAAAAGGTATAGATGCCCCATCCCTCTAACTATTCCTGGCCTGGCTGGACAGGGCTTTGAGCAGACTGGTCCAGTGAATGACATCCCTGCCCAGGGCAGGGGGGTTGGAACTAGATGATAGTTAAAGGTTCCTTCCAACTCAAACTATTCTATGGTTCTTTGATTTAGTTCTTACCACTCAGAATATTAAACTAAGAAAAGACAAAAAATAGTAATTGCTTCATTGAGTATATAAACAAGAATATATTAATTTTGGACTAGCCTGAGCCTTGCTCCTACAGTGGCAGTCTCAATAGCACCAGGCAGTAGACAGCTTGAAAAATTTACAGTCACTCAGCACTACAGGGTCACCTGATACCCCACTGATACTCCCTGAAGCACTCTGTGCACTTGCCTGGCACAAACCAAGCACCACTTCTGAAAACTATTACTCTCACCTGTTCTAAAGTCAATTCTTACATTGCAAAGAAGAGCAATGGCACAAATTACAGTTTAAAAGCTTAACTAACGTCTAGAAGAATGCAAGGAAAGGAAACCAATTCTGCTTCTCATAAGCATTTGTGAAACAGTATCAGATGCCATGACTTCAAAAAAGTATTCCTCTTGCTGTTAAATATGATATCACATTTAATTTATTCCATTTTCATCAGAGATTAACAGATGGTTCAAAGACAGAATCAGAAATGGCTAAGTTCAGCAAAATAGGAGGCTCTCCTAAGCAAGTTCTACGTCTTTCTCAAAGACAGAGGAAGTTAACACTGAATTTTTTTATTACAATTATTAAGAATATATTGAACAGCATTTTTCTTTTTTCACATCTTTGCAGGATAATCTTCGAATAATTTATTATAGTTTTCTTCATGGTCTCACCCCATCTCTTCCCCCAAGTCATTTCTATTTAAATCATACTGATTCAAGAAATCATCTTTAGGAATACAGGTTTGAAAATTGCTACAGTTTACGAAAATAGATTCCACTTAATGACAGAGATATATTTCAGTCATCAATATGTAAGGCATAGGCTCAATTCAAATCTTCCTGATTTTCCTCACTGTCAAGGCAATTATTGCCTGGAAACACAGAAGTTTCCAATGCCTTCAGAGTGTAACAAAGTGCCTTCAACCCCCTAAAGAGTGAGGGTTTTTTATCCTTCATTTACCTTCATTTCAGTGGTAAACAGGCACTAAATGATAATAGGACAACTTATATCTATTGCTTTATAAGGACCACAGGATCCATTAAATATGTATATACAGACACATGAACATACACATGTATTTTCTTATAAAGTATTTCAACTATGACATACGAAATGCAAATGAAACTATTCTAGCAATGCTGAAAAATCGATGACTTGAGACTCTATGCTGTTTCAGAATGGAGCTAAACTTTCAATTTCCTTAAATATTTAAGACTTCAAACAAACATTCCCAGTGTGCACTGACACACTCACTAGGTTATCACACTGCCTGTATCCCACAGTAGTTTGCTATCTTACAAGAAATGTAGAGGACTTCAATTCTTTCATTTCTCCTCATTTTTACTGAAAGTCCAGATCATCAGTAGGCTCTGTGACAAGGAAAATTTAATATATACAAACTGAAGCAACTTCAGTAGGAGATGGTGAAAGATGTTAGTAAAACATCTTGCTTAGTAGTCAAAATATTTATTTTGAGCTTCAGAAACCCAGAGTCAGCCGTTTCCTCTAGGGTGATTTTGAACTTGGATCTGCACATGGGCCCTTGCCCTAAAGTATTCCTGATTAACATGCCAGTGGCTACCCTGAAATCTGCCTTTCTCCTCTACCTCCAATGTAACTGTGGGCAGAAATTCATCCTGAACAAAAGACGTCTTTCTCAGTGAAACATGCGTCCAACTTGGAATAACATGAAACCCTGAAAGAACCCCTATATTTCTTCCCCTGGACAACAGATTGGAATCCTGAAAAGAAATGGGCCATGATCACAGAATATTCAGAGGTGAAAAAGACCCACAAGGATCATTGAGTCCAAATCTGAAGTGAATGGCCCATATAGGGTTCAGCCCCACAACCTTGGTGCTCTTACCCACTGAGCTGACCAGCAAGGTTCTGCTGCTCTACCCAAGTTGTCTACCAGCAAAGAGCAGCTTTATTCTCATATGAATTGATAGCCTGAAAAGGAGTTGGATATTTTTAGATCAAAGTAGCATTTTGATGCTAAGAGAGTCATAAAATATCATTGAGAACTAAATTTAATAACACTAGAGGCTAGACAGAAATTTAGCCCATAAGTGGTGGCACACAATGTGTCATTGCACTGTAAAAAGAAAGAATAAAGAAAAATAATAAAAAAGAAACCAAAACCCAACTAAAAATCCCCCCCAAAAACCCAACCAAAAAAAGCCAACAAAAACCCAAAGAATTGTACCACTGGATTAAGACAGCACAGAAACATATTTTATATGAAGAAATTAAAATATGAACTTTGTTAGAACATAGAATCTTAGTAATAACTAAATTAACATTTTTTAATTACTTACAATAGGCCACCTCACAATTATTAGGTAGCTATATTAGTCTTTTACTTCATTCCATTCAATCTATACTCCCTGAACAGTTATTCATACTGAAAAATGTGTACAATAGATGTGAGGGAATAAAAGGATCAAAGAGGAAAACAGCTAAAATATATCTGAAAAGCTGGTAACAGAAATTTTACAAAAGCCAGAGAGAAGAGACTAAAGTATCATTAGCCATTTCCATATCCTAATGGAACACGCAAGTTTCAGTCTGTTACTAAGAGTAGGTCCATGGCAAAGAGCCCAAATGAGGTCTGAGAAAGCATAATGTACCTTTAATGATTGAAATAGCAAGAAAATTAAATCTAATCATGTTTCATTAAGCATACTTTAGCTCCCATTTTTACTAAATTATTCTATTATGATTTCCCAACTGTCTGTTGAAATAACCTTTTACAGCAATCTAATTCACCATCATAAACAAGTCTCATTTCTCACAATGAAGCCCCCTGGGATTAGTGAGAGGAGATGGAAAATCTAAACCTTGCCAATCCTGCAGCCACTAAGGTAACCACTCAGGGAGACAAAGATTTTTGTTTTCCTATTTGTGGCTGAGATCATTAAGATATAATTAGAAATGTATTCATGAGTATCAGAGCGTCTGTTATGGAGATACCATTCGCTCAACAAGCATCCTCTATACTAGTCTTTAAAAAGCACAGGAGCAGGCATAATCCCCACTTCACTCTCTGGAGAGTTCTGCATTAAATGGACTGCATTAGACATCCCTCTCACTGCTTTTTAATGGAACCTTATACATGCATGCAGTATTTTCTCAGACTCCATTGTTACCATCAGAACTGCTGGTCTGTTTGCTTTCAGCAATACGCTCCTGCAGTGCCATCCAGATGTGAGCCCTAAAGATAGCTACGTGCAGGGAATTTAAATCCTGCTCCAGAACTTGACACAGGGCAAGTAAATGTAGAACTTGAGAATATACAGTCAGAAATGGATTGTATACAGAATAATCCCTGGCTCTCTGCAGCAGTGAAAGGGGCGAATGCCCTCATACACGTCCTTTCTGCTTTAGTCAAACGAATGAAATATGCACCAAGGAGAAAAATTGCACTTTACTCCAATGAGTAACTGAAAGAAATACGTTTTTTCTTTGTAAAGACCTTAATTATTGCTTAACTTCATATCAAATAACATGACAGCAACAGAAAATTAAAAGCGATGTCACCCACCAAACACTGCTTAAGTATCTGCCCCAGGGATCAATTTGGGGCCCCCAGTTAAACTACAGAATGTAAACTGTCAGTCACCATATTTAGCATCATAACGTTTGAATAGGTTATTCTCTTATTTGGTAGTCAGGATTTGGAAAGGAACCCAGTATATGAAATAGAAAGAAAAGGAGGTGTAGGGCACAAATTTGCTTCCTGTACCCATAGGATCAGTAAGAAATACTTGATTAAAACATCCAATGGGGAGAAACTGAACCTTGTAATATAAACAGGGGACTCAAAAGAGAAATCCGAGAGGAAAGAAAAAAAAATTGCCAAAATTTCAGCTGAGTCTTTGAGATGATGCTCTAATTGTAATTAGAAAGTTACAGTGGGTAAACTAAGATTGTGTCATGGTAGGCTTAATCTTTTTGCATACATATGGCTAATGAATCTACCTTAGCAAATGATTTTAGCAATGATTTTTAAGCTTGCCTATAAAACTGTTTTACAAAACAAAATATATTTCAATCCTAAACATTTACTACAATGAGTAAATGACTACAGGTAAAAACAGAAAGTAAAAAGTAGAATATTAAGATTTAAATTGTTTTGCTTTGTGGAAGACTGACATTCTAAAATGTAATTATCACCCTGCAATACAAACTCCTCAGGAAGACATTAACACAAGGAATGCATAAAGAATACATGACTGAGGCCAAACCAGACAAATTCCTAGATAAATGATCAGAGTTCAGATGCATAATGCAGAAACCTCTGCCAGCCAGAAACCATTCATAGACGTTCAATATTCATTTACAAACTCTACTGTGAAGCACACAATAGCTCAGTACCTTACTCATCAGAATGCAGCTGGTCAATAAAGGTACAGTCAGCAACCGCCACATTCCTATGCCAATATTTATTTAGATGAGATTAGGAGATGTACTTCAGCTGTTTGACAGAACTGTGATAATGTCACAGTAAAATTCTGGTCAGAAGATCAATAAATCTTACTCAGAAAAACATGCATCCCAGATTTACTTCAATATATATTTTTCCTTAAATGCCTTCTCTTTGCCTTGACATTTACATTAGCAGGAACAATAAATTAGCAATTTGCTCTTAATCAGCCTGACAAACACGAAGTGTGGAAGAAGTGAGATTTTGCATTAACATTACTTCTACAGCAAAAATTTTTAAATGTAGACATTAATTTCCTTAGGTGAACATTGATAGTGATTCCTTTCTGTATCACCCATTTAAAATTTTTCATAAAATTCAAAGAAACCATGGTAAGGTCATGATTTCTCCCTATAACTTGCTAGTTAGAGATAATAGACCACACACTTTGGTACTAGACTTGTGAAGTCTCATGTTAGAAATAATCTGTCTTTTTGTAGCTTCTGCCTTTCACACATTTGCATCGTGGTGCTACAGCCCCTCCTCTTCCATAGGTCTCCACGTGCCCTTCAGCACCAGCCATGATGCAGGAGCGGGGTGGGAGTGAGGGAATGCTGCAGGGCTGCACTCCAGCCAGCAATTACAGACAAAGCAGCCCTGCCAGCTTCCCCAGGCTGTTCTCCTGCTCCCTCTTCTGCTGCTCACAATCAACTGTCACAGAACTCTTGGGACCAAGCACATTTCTTATTTTTTACATCCCACAATACAGTATGAAGAACACTTACAAGGTCACAAAGACTTCGAGATTGCTAACAGAAATAATTTGAGATTGTCACACACACATGTATATATATGGGCATATTTTATTTATCACACCCATGCACACATATATATATGAATATTACAAAACTACAATCTCACTATGGGAAAAGAACTAAATAAACAAAATGAAATGTGTCCAAGGTGTGGGCACTACAAGACTGTGAGAATAGGAAAAAAGCTTAAAGAATGGGAGGTGAGATTTATCAGTTACTGATAAAAGTAGGGTAGGATGAACAATGAAAGATAAAGAATTTAATTTGTTTAATCTTATTCACAGCAGAACCAGTCACCAGTCTAGAAGATTAACTGCTTTAGTTGCATTGCTTAAATTAAAATGTAGGAGAAGGGCAGTAAATGCTATGAACTGTTGGAGGAAAGGGGTGTGACAGAAGTAAGATGGATTCTGAAGATGATGATGCCAGTTAAATCTCTAATTAAAAAAAGAGCACAATAATCTCTTTACCCATCCCAAACCACCTCCCAAATATTTTCCCTAAGTGGGAAAATTGTCTAATTATAATGACTGAGTGATGTTTTGATGTAATAAAAATTCTGCAAAAATGTGCTACATTAAACATTGACAACTCTGAAACTTGTTCATAAACAATGGCTAAATATTAATTCTTAAAGAAAACCCAAACTTTTTTGTGAATTCCACAAATTAGTATTAATTTTTAACTCCACAGCCAGCCAAACAAACAGCACAGACGGAAAACTAACCTCATAACTCAAAGCTGTGTATTTTTAACTAGCTAATTTCTCTAAGAAACAACTTGCTTCAGAAAACAAGTCAATCTTTTTAAGTCATAAAAATTTAACTGGTTTCTCAAATAAAAATGGGAGTTTTAAGACAAATTTCTGCAGCTAGTAACTAAAATCCCACAATACAGAAAGGTTCCCGAGCATTAATTTTTAGTATATAAAGCAGAATCTGACTCAGTTCAAATAGAAGGTCTACCTACCCTAACAAAATATCTAAAACACTCAAAAACAGAAGCAGCCCTACATGACAGGTATACTGAACACTTTCCTTAGCCTCCAGGAATTCACAGCCCAAGGACTTTGAGCTAGATGCAGTTTATACACATAACAGCTCTCAATGGATTTTTGGTCCATTAACTTGTCCAGTCTATTTTTTAATTCAAGTAAACTGAGGATGCCATGGAGCAGAGCTGAAAGCTGAACATAACCCTACAGGAAAAAGAAATCGACCTTTTGTCAATTTTTTAGATCCCAACTGCAAGTTTTCTTTAGTTCTTATAATACAGATCTTGTGTGAGTGGAGACAGTGAGCAGCAATACTGTTTTCTATTCACCTGACTCTGGTACATACATATCAACCACTATCCTTCAGACTAAAGCATACAGAAGGATAATCTCTTTCACAGTAGCCATTCCAGATCTTTAACCATCTCTGTTTTTTTTTTTTTCTTTACACTATTTGCAGTTCTACTGTAAACATTTTGAGATGGGGAACCCAAAATCCACACATGGAGTAACACACATGATGTTTCTCTGCCTACCATTGCAATACTTCATCTTACATTTAGTGTGTTTTCCAGACCAGGACAAAGGATTAAACAGATGTTTTTATTAGACTGTGTTTTTATCTAACTACAATATCTCATTCCTGAGTGTGGTGGTTTGACAGGAAATATGTTTTCTGGGATGCTGTGGTCAGGCCAATGGGTGCTCAGATTTTAATATGGGCACCTAATGTGGCCATTGGGACATTGGATCCGCCTCTGAGAGCACGGGGTTAAAGCAGGGCTCTCGCCCGGGAGGCTCTCTTGGGTTCCGGTCAGGGAAAGGTGCAGACCTCCCCGGCTGCGGGCTGGGCTGGGCAGGGGAAGCCCTGCGGCCGGGTGAGGTAGGCTGGGGCCCTGGCCAGAAGGGAGGGGAAGGCCCCTGCAGGATGGAAGGGTGGAGGAGCACTGAGAGGCATCAGGCAGCCCCCCCCAGGAGAGACAGAGAGAGAGCCTGTGCCACCTTGAAATTTAATAGTGGCTGGCCGAGAAGGAGAAGGGGGGGTGCAGCGAGAAGGTGCCCGGCTGGGCAGCCGTGGGAGTTCCGGACAGACAGAGCTTCAGATTTTTAACCCTTTTCTTGGATGATGGAAACCTTACAAATGCTAATCCTCCTGGAGATGAATGAGAAGAGAGATAGAGATGAGATAAGAGGAAATGGGCCACGAGAGAAATAGAGAAGAACTCAGGTGGAAGAGATGATGGAGTAGCTTATGCTGGACTCTTTTTGTGTAGCCATGGACAGAGCCATGTTTCCTTGTGATACAGGGACTGCATTCTAGGGGGAGGCAATGCCTCAGGACCAAGAGGGTTTGGTGTGGGTACCCCTCGGCCCCAGGGGCTGAAAAATATTGGGGGACAGATGTCCCAAAGTTGAGACTGTGCCTTTTTGGAGTGGGACGAAGCATCCTTAAAAGTCGACCCTAGAAGCAGCTCTGGTGTTCAGTGGTGAGAGCGCTGGACATGAAAGGAAGAGATCACCATTGGCACAAGAAGGACTCCTCCTCTTGATGAAGTGAGGATTGAGTATTCTGAAGGGCGGTGCCAGACTGAGAGCTGATGATTTGGGGGATGTATTGTATTGGGAATTTGGTGGGGAGGAGGAGGAGATGTATTTGTGAAATTTTCATTTTCCTTGTGTGTTTCTTTTTTTTTTCCCTTTCCCTTGTCGTTTAGTTAATAAATTTTGTTTTCCTAAGTGGGAGCCTGCTTTGCTTATTCCTGGTCACATCTCACAGCAGAAACCAAGGAGAGTGTATTCTCATGGAGGCACTGGCATTGTGCCAGTGTCAAACCATGACACTGAGTGATAATGGCAACACATCTTGCATGACTGCAAGATAGAGGTTATAGAGCTGTGGCCCTAGACAGCAGTCTCCCATCATGCAATACTTTAGAACACATACAGGTTTCATATCTGCTTTGAAAAGGGGTGCAAAGGAAACTGAAAGTGAGTAGTACTAGGTGTCAAAAAAACTAGAGAGGATTTTAATTACATGAATAATCACAAGATCCTGGAGGTTATCCACAAAACTTCTATCAAAAAAGGCACAAATCAAGTGTGATAAAACAATATGTCAATGCTGAACAGGTTTATGACTCCAAAAAAAAAAAACTAACCAAAACCAACCAAACCAAATACTGTTTAAGAGGGAGAAAACCCTGCTTTAGAACCTCTGCACTGTGAACTTTGTAAGTTCTTAAAAGACTGTGTTAGCTGAAAAGTGAGAGGGAGAGAACATGAGCACCAATTGTGTTTCTATCCAAGCCTCAAGGCTGTCTGTAGTGATGGTCAGTCCAGAACTCTCACTCATGGTGCTGTCGGTGAAATCCATCACTAAGGAACATAAGCTCAATACCCTTCTGCCTTAAGTTCCCAAGACTGACAGACTGATCTGTCATCTAAAATGAAATTCCTGATAAAATGTTCAGTGAGCATGGAAAAAGGTTATAAACTCTTCCTTCAGGCTGGACTGGGGGAACAATAACAGCATCATTCCTGATAGAAGGGGCCAGACAGAACAAAGTACTATAAAATGAATGATTGAAGCATTTTTATTAAAGTTTTCTATCAATTTAAAGTGACAAATAAAAAAAAATTATTTCCCTATCAGTACAGAAAGTCCTGTATTTTCCATACTTTTAGAAGTCTGGGGGATTTTTCACATATAATTCTTCACCTAAATACTATAAAACTCTTCTTACTATATAATTCAAATATTCTACAAATTTTAACTGTCCTAAAGCTCATAGAGTTAAAAAAAAAGGTCTTAGTTAACATTTAAGTAAACTTGTTTTCCAATAAATAAAATCCAATATCATCAGCTTTAACTGTCATGTGGAAAGCTGAAGTTAGCATGTTACCTTAAAGGTCAGAGCGGCACTGTTTCTAAGTAAAAATATAATCACTAGGAAAAAGTCTCCGCAGTAATATTCAAACTATTCAATCCCAAAATTAAAACACTGTTAAAAACCCACAAGACTCATATTACAGGTAACCTTGCATAAATGTCTCAGTGTATTGAGAGACAAAACAAGTTGGCAGAAACACTCAGTGACTTTATACACCCATCCATTCAACCCTGACCTACAGTCTGCCTTGGATTTGGTTCATAAAACACCACCCTCATGCAGTATGGCTCAGATAAAGAAGAAATGGGAGGGGAGCCAAGCTAGCTGAATAAGCATTGCCATTTCAGTCCATCCACTTTGCTTACTTAAAGGTCAAACCATGCAAGTTATTAGGAAGCAGGAAAAAGACGAAGAGCTCAGAAACCCAAAATCACCTGAAAGACTACTGACCCAGATCCTAGTCTAGAGGAGTTAATGTCTAAGTTCAATAAGGCTCAGTATATGGCAGCTACAATGCTAGGACATAACCTGTGGGGTATTTTTTTCCAGTTGGTTGATTTTTTAGGAAGGTATACTGGACTGGGACAATCAAATCACAGAATAACATGGTTGAAGGTGCCTCTGGAGCTCTCCAGTCTAGCTGGCTGCTTGGCTCAGTCTGCACAGAGTCTCCAAGCATGGAGATGTTACAACCTCTCTCACCTCTCATTCCAGTGTTTGACCACCCACCTCATAGCAAAAAGTTTCTTTCTATATCAAGCTGGCATTTCCAATCTTCCAGCTTGTATTCATCCTGTCATCCCTCCATTGTGCACTGCTGAGTCAAGTCTGGCTGCATCTTCTCTGCACTGTCCCATAAGGCAGCTACAGGCAGGAAAAAGATCCCCCCAAGATTTCTTTGAAAAGGTTGTATGAAGCTTGTTCTCTCATCCTCTCCATGTGTGCCATGTGCTCCAGACCCCCTGATCACCAGGGTGGGCTTGCTCCAAGATGTCAAAGGTTCAGGGAAAGCACTGTTACATCTTTTACAATATGAACAGTATTTGAACACAGTGTTTGAAAACCAGATATTCCAAACAAGTTTAGCGTTCCAAGAAAAACTAACTTCTAAGAGTTGTTCAAATGACCACTATGACTGCATTTGTAACTGGGAGGGGTTTAAGGGAAGTGCCAACTACCAGCATTCAGTAAGGTCCAAAGGACAACAGGCAATCCTCTCAATACAGGAAAAACCTAGTGGATTTTGAGCAACAGCCAAGAGCCAGCACACGGTAACAAGCAGAAGCTCTGCCCTTTATAGGTGCAGAGACCTCAAAAACAACTGTTGTGTTGGATCTTAAGTCATCCCTGAAGGGATCATGCAGTACTTCATACCATAACTCTGGATAAATATTAGAGTTATAGTTACTCATTAATTGCTTTGAACAGAGCTTAAACTGCATCATCACCATACATCCCTGCGGCATCCTGTTTGTCCCAATCAAGAGAAGATGCAAAAAGACCAGAGACCCCAGCTGAGTCTAGGTCACTTTAGAGCAACACTGGAATGTTCTTGAGATGGTGAGAGCAATGATGTGATAAATACATGGATCTGCCATGCAAGGAACAACAGCGATCATTACTTCGTAACAGCTTTTTCTTTGAAATTGTGAATATATTTTCTTTCAAAAGACAACTTGTAAGATATTATACCATAATACACAAAATAACTATCCACTCTGGACTACTGCAGAAACATTTATGAAAAAAAACACCTTCACAAAGCCAGTATGTTTGCCTGCTTATTGAAGACCAGTAATATATAACATGAAGAGCAGGATCAAAGAAATGGAAAACAGTCACAACATCACAAAACGCAGAAACGTGTTCTACTATCAGCAGTAATCATAGTCACTATTTTTGCAAAGTACAGATACCTAAGCACTTCACTACCTGTGATTTTCTTACCCACTATGTTATAGCTAGCTTTAAAACCTTGCTACAGTCTTTTAGATTCGTATTTATTACCTGTACAATTTTCAACTTTTAGGACAGGATAAATAAAGAACTACTAACAAACACATAAGAATATTGTTTATACAAGAGTTTTCTTATGTCCTTTAGCACTGCATATAAAATAGAAAAAAAAAAGCTGGATAGCATACATACTAAAATATTAGTGTCTAGCGTTAGAAAGCAATTCCTTTAAGATGTAAATAGCTGAATTTTCTTCCTATACAAGAACATAATGTTGTCACAAATGCTGTGTACTCAATTTTTCTCTCAGAAGTGGAACTCCAGGTGATTTAGTAATTTTAGGTAATTTTATTCCCTCCCCTAACAGGAGCACTGGTTCAAAGTAATTTTGCAGATAAGAAAGAGAATGATAGAAGGATATGCTTTATCAATACTTCTTTTTTTAAAATCCATTTTATTATACAGACTATCAATTTATACTATTAAAATTATTTAAAGGATGGCTCTGCTTCCTCTCACTTCTTTCTCCATCAGCAATCTTACTGGGGATAGATCTACAGACATACAGCCATAAAATAGGCTGCCCATATTTACTTAGTGCTTCTCATAAAAAAACCCCGAATACCTTCTAAATATTAATGAATTCATCTTCCCTACATTCTTGTGATGCACATTTATAGTTTAGACATTATCGTACTGTAAGAAAAAAATAATTTAAGAATTTAGTTTGAATAAGGTCCAGCTGGGACCTTAAACAAGCTTAGTTTCAGGATGATGAGAACCAATTGCTGAGTTTTCTCAGACTAAAGGTGTTCATTGGAAACCCAAAGGATAGAAGCATAACAAGCATATGGTGAAAAAGAGTGGTTATACAATTTTCCCAGAGTCAAGAATAAATGTGGATCAGCAGCAGGAATAGGAAGCAGTTCTCTCAATTCTCTCACTACTCTGTCAACAAGCCTATTTTTCATCTCAAAAATCATGTACTTCAAGTTTTCAGTTTTTTCATAACCTATTCTAAAATATTTGTAACAAATACAAATTTAACTACTTCAAAAACAAAGTTATAGTAAAGACAGACAAAATTATTTAACTCAAGCAACTCTACAAGAAAGGCTGAAAAACAGCCTATTAATACCATTCAAAAAACCAGTATCAAAACCCAACAACAATAATTATCTCAATGTGATGGATGGAAAGTAAATAATTCCAGCTCTGTTTAAAGCTGGCAGCTGTTAGCTCAGAGTTAGGTGGAGACATCTTCATGAATTGCTGCCATACACTGACTGCAGCACAGACAACTCTTAAGCTCTGTGGTTGTAGCAAATGCTGAAAATCTAGCATACATCATGATATTGAAACGATATTGAAAAAGCAAAATGTTTCTTCCATTGACGGCAGGAAAATGCCTCTGCAAAAGGGAACTTTTGTTGACCTTATCACTGGGAAACAAAGGGGTTGGAGAACAGTGCTATGGAAAGGGACCTGGGGTCCTGGTTGATGGGAAGTTCAACATGAGTCAGCAGTGCCCTGGCAGCCAGGAGGGCCAAGCATGTCCTGGGGGGCATGAGGGAAGCATCACCAGCCGGGCAAGGGAAGGGATTGTCGTGCCCTGCTCTGCACTGGGGCAGGCTAACCTCAAGTGCTGGGGCAGGTTTGGGCATTACAATGTAAGAGGACATCAAACTATTAGAGTGTGTCCAGAGAAGGGTGAATAAGTGTAGCAGCCCATGAACACTCTCCCTTTGGTCAATCCCCAAGCCCTTAGCCCTGGAAACATTACCTACCATAGAGTTAGACCTCCCAAAGGGAAAAACAGACTCTCCCATTGACTTGATGTCACAACTTCCTCTGGTTTCTCCTTCCCATGTCACTGGCTTAGCATCCCTGGTGGCCACCCCCTTCCCCTGGAGGTCAGGCCCCTCTGCCCAGCCCTTAGCTCTGCCCCCTTTCCCTTTATAAGCTGACTGAACCCCCTGAAGCACTCTCTTTCCCGGGGTTTGCCCTTCACCTACTGTGTTACTCTGTTGGAATAAAACCTTGCAAAAGAGCCTCTCTTACCTCTATCTCTGAGCCAGTTGCAGTGAGTGTTGAGTGGAGGTTTGACTGTGTTACCTGAATGTTAACTTAGCTTGCTTTTTGAGAGGAGAGGTTTGTTGGGGATAAGAGATAGGTAGCAGCACCTACCACTTTAACACCCGCATTTTTAAGTAAGATGGTGCAAGGTCTCAAGAGAAGACCTACAAGGAGCAGATGAGGTCACTTAGCTTGTTCAGATTGGAGGAGAAAAGACTGAGGGGAGACACCATCACAGTCTATGACTTCCTCAAGTGAGGCAGCAGAGGCGAGATGCTGATCTCTCTCTGGTCACCATCAATAAGTCAGGAGGAAATGGAACGGAGCTGCATCAGGGGAAGCTCAGATTGGACATTAGGAAAATATTCTTCACTGAAAGGGTGGCTTGGCACTGGAAGAAGCTCCCCAGGGAAGTGGTTGCAGCACAACACCTGACATAGTACAAGGAGCATCTGAACAACACTCTTAGTTATATGAAGACTAAGGTAGTTCTGAATGTAGCAGGAGTTGGACACTATGATCCTTACTAGTTCCTTCCAACTGCAGACAATCTACGGTTCTGCTATTGCTCTATCCATATGCAAAACCACCACACATCACATGACAACACCTGGGGAAAGAAATCAAATGTCATGGATTCTTGTTATTAATCACAATCAGAAATTGTGTTTATACCAAGAATTTTGGCTTCTAATAATCTTGTTGTCATCTGTTAAGAACACAATAGTTACACATGAATAACTGTTAAGAATTCATTCCATGTACAGTTAATAATTGGAGAGATCAGTTGACCGTAACAGATTAACAACCCAATTCAGCAGTAATCCAACATTTACATGTATAAAAACTTCCTCAGAAAGTCCTGACTTAAAGATCACTAAAACAAAAGAAAAAAATCTGTTTCTGAAAATAAAACTTTCTATTAGCAGGATTCCTCTTCCTGCTAAAACATTCTCAGGAGAGCTCCACTCAGAAATGTTTATTTCCAGGAGTACAAATTCAGATGTGCAGGCTTATCCCTTTAAAGTATGCACTATTTTCAAGTCAGCAATTTAGAAGAGATAAGTAGTCTCAGGAATCTCATCCTAAAACTGAAAGTGCTTAAGCTTTACCAGAGTAATGAAAAATCCTAACATTCCTACCAAAGGAGCCATACTTTATTCCTGGAAAATTGGAAATTAACATACTGTACTTTTACAGTGCCTTTTAAAGTGTCTTCTTTGGTGTATAGAAGTGCTCCTATTAATTTGATTCTACATTAAAAAAAGAATAAATATAATACCTTACTGAATATTGACACAAGACTTCAATGCATTGGTAAGAAATTTGTCAGTTTGGAAAGGATTTAAAACATTCTCACTGGTGAAGTATTCTTCTCATAGTAAATTTTACACTTGCAATACATTTATCTTCTTTAAATGATATCTTGTAATTTTTTCTCATTCCAAATACATAAATTCTAAGATAGTTCAACATTTTTTCACTAGATTCTCCTAAACCCATCTTTGAATATTAAATGCCTTTCAAAAACTAGCAATTATTTTGCTTTATAAACTACCCATTAAAATAGGGTCTTGGGCATTTTCACTTTCAGAAATCCTCATAGATTACACTCCTAATCTGTCACAGCAGTTTTAAATACATAGAAATTGTATGCCACAGCATATATTTTGACTATTAAATATAGTAGATTTGAAAAAATATGCATAATTCAGAGAAACACAAAAATATAGATATTCATTATGGTTTCATTTACCATATGGTTTCATATACCATATACATTTAAGGTTTCTAACTAATGTCCATCCTGTAGAAGCCATAAAAATCACTCCTAGAATCTAGTTTCAGTTACTTTCTAGATGCAGGTTTTCCCTAACAGCAGTAATGAACTGGTGAAATACACCAAAAAGAGCCATTGCCTTGAACGCCTTTGTAACAGCATCAAAAATACAGAGAGGAATAGGAATGCCCCGCACAAAGGTATTTAGATAAATAGCATTTCCTGTTCTTTAAAACACATGTAGAATAAGCATTCCCAGATACCTTTGTGTTGATTTTTCTACTAGAGAGCTGATTCTAAATTAAGGATTGAGTATGCCTACAGCGAGATGTCCAGAGCAATCAATCAGCATCAATCTTCTCATGCAAGCACTGAGCTGACTTTAGGTCAAAGCTCATTTACAGCATAGAAGACCAAGGCCCATTCACAATAAATGCTAGAGCTTTTATTATTTGCCAAATTTACTATCCTAATTTTCTCCAGCAGATGAGTTCCACAGCATAAACTTGTACTCTTTACAGAATATAGGAAAAAGAGTCTCCTAGTCTTCTGTTTCAAGTACTCACCCTGGATGGCTTAGGAATACTTGCAAGAGTTAGAAACATTCTTCCCATTCTTTCAGACAACCAACAAGATATGCACCCCACTGGACTAGGAGGTGCTTTCCTTAACAGACACAAGTAAATTAATGCTTCAGAAGCTGCAATAACCTCTGATCATGTTCTTCTATACTTACCATCCATGTGGCTGCTAGACAGCAAAATACCTCTACCTCTTCCCTCAAATGATACATGGCTGTAATCTCTCACCAGAAAATAGAAACCAAGCAAAAGAGGAATGATGAGGCTCTTCTTTTGCCTCTCCAGTGTTCTTTTTCTCCATTTTTATAGTATTTTCACAGGTAGGACTGGCCATAAAACAACTATTATTTTTAAAACATTTTAAGTGGATGGCTTTGTTACTTTAACTGACTCACAAGGAGTAGCATCTCTGACCATAATAATTTCCTGTGGCTTTTTTGCCCTATTAAAATTCAAAATTAAATATAGAATCCAACCATTGCTTCCACTTGGATGCTATACAACTTCTTTCTCACAACTTTTATTTGAAGTACTTTCGTTAGAATTATTTTAAATTTAAAAAAGAAAAAGGCAATCTAACTATACCAAAGGAATCTAGTTATACATGGCTATGTATCCTCTACTCAGACAAAATTTCCACAAAATTGTTAGCTTTCTTGAAGAGAAGTTGTTACATAAAGCTGGCATGGCCTGTTTCTTCTTTTAAAGTACACGTTTATCTATTTCTTATGTAACTATTAGAATTTTTCTTTTAATTATGCTTAGCTCATATTCGCTCCCTTAGTGATAATATTGAACTCTATTTTCAACTGCAATTACAACAAAGTGAGCAAAGCACAGCTTCTAAAAGGACCAGTGACTGCCACTATAACATGATTTTGAAGTATTTTTTAGTGCCCAAGCATAGGTTGACTGCAGTCTATCAAAAATATTAATAGTATATAATCCTCTAATTTAAGATGTCCAATACAGCCATCCCAAGATACACAGGGACAGCATAAAACTTTCAAACCTATACACAACTAGGAAAAATAGACAAAAATATATGAACAGGACTGCAAAGGGAAATCTATTTGGTATTTTCATACAAAGAGCTTTCCACTATATTTGAAGAAAATAATTTAAAATACATAATTTTCAAATTAATTTTAATTATTTCACTAATGCAAACAGAAGAGGTGGACTTGCTTGTGTTAAGAATAGAATAACAATATAAATAAAACAACCACAGTATTTGAGTAGCCTGTGCAGTTTAGACGTGAACACGTTATTTACTATAGATCATATTTAATAAGAAGATATCATTTTTAAACAGTAATATTCAATCTTACTATAAAGTAATTTTTATTGAAAGAATATGCCTTGAACTTTTAACTGGCTGCTAAGATACAGAAATATGAAAAAAAAAAAAGATTACCGCAAAAACTGATGGCTGTGATAATATGCTGGTGTGACTAAAAGCTACACCAGAAATTTTAATAGGATAAGCACAGAATTGACTACTGGGCTTTAAAAACAGAGTAGCACTGAGCTCCTAATCACAAGCATCATTAACTTTAGTTTTAAAATTTAGCAGCAGAAAAAAATAGAATTTCACGAACTACACAGAATTTCTTTTCCATGCAAGAGCTTATATTCAGGCAACACTAAATGAAGATCAGGTAATATTTATGATGTTACCCTTTTAAAAGTAACATAAAACAGAAAATAACATTTATGTCAACTTCATTGCTTGCTACTCAGCAAAATCTTGGTAGCAATCTAAAATACAAATAGCCATAATTTTAAAAAATGGCACTTTTTGTAAACACTTCCAAATCCTTTATCAACCTCATTTCACCATTATAACATAATAATCAAAATCAATACTTTGTAAATTATAAACTAATATTGAAGGCAGATGGCATAGGTTTGACATTGCAAAATATATCAGAAACAAAATACTGAGGATGTAGCAATAAAAGGCAGCAAGAAAGTACAACATTAAATATATCCTACAGTAACTTTTCCTGCTACAACCCCTTCTTAATCAACAGCAGCATTTCATATTTATACCTTATATCAACCCAAGTTTTGGCATTATTTACATAACCATGGAATTTAGCTCACCATATTTCATCTTGCTACCAAGGGGAGTTTGCACCTTTTAATTTTTTCACATTATCATGTCAGCTTTCCTTCTGATTTTCAGTCCTTTACTGTCCTGAAAATACTTGTAAATTGACAATGTCTCCATTTTTCCACAGATACACATCACTACATTTTCACTGACCACATTAGACATTATTGCAAGATTGATGTCTACTCTTATGGCAGTCACACCTTCACATTGCTTTGTAGGACTACTTATACTCTACATAACCTCTAGCACCAGGATCTGGGATCATGGCACTATGAAATTAATTTGCATTCAGGTAAACCACAAAATTCACCCTGAAGTTCTGTAAAGAAGAACTGTATTCAGGTTTTTCACATACTCACAAACCACATCATTAATGTGCACTTCCTAAATGCAACTCAGTGTTGAGAGACGAATGAGTGCAGAGGGTTTCCAGGGGAACCGGAACTCTATTTAAAGCCTCTTACTAATTAAATCAAATTAAACTCTGGTTCAGGTGAACATAAATTATGGCTATTCTCTTAGAACAACTTTTTAGGTAGACAGTAACAGATTTTTTCACTGATCCAGTTCTTTTGCTGGGCAGCTATAACATTTACAAAATTGTAGTCATAAGCGACATGAAAGGGTACTTTTCATATGCTTTGACTGAATTCAGAGATCTAACTGGTCCAGAGAGATGATAGAGGACAAAAAAAAAAAACCTTGCCAAATCTCAGTGTTACTGCTTAGACCACAACATTGGGTAGTGTGCAGTATAAGAGGTAATACAACTCTACACTGACGAGCAGTGAAAACCAGTCATATTAAAACTTATTTCTTATGAACTGCTCAGTATCTGCAAGCAATCATGTCCTTACTACTGTGCTAGCTAGATTAAAGCTAGTACATTCAATCCCACTTGGATTGCAGCACAGCCTAGAAACAAAGACTGCTCGTGGAACTGCTTTTCAATTTTAAGCCCACAGTATTTCCCTTCAGAGTCTAACAGAGTCAATGTACTGTCAGTTGCATTGCAGAAAATAACATGAACTATGTTTAATAATACATAGAAAATACACATTGGATATTAAGTCTTGGCATAGAAATTATTAAGTAGTAGTAATAAACCATGGACTAGATAGTAATAGCTCTACATTAAATTACTGTCAGAATAAAACGGAGTATTGACCCGGAAGCATAATTCAATAGTTTAGGGTCTGGTAAAGGACAAGGTATAATAACATAGATCTCAACCATTTGTGTTGATCCTTGAAACCCATAAAAGTATAAACCTAGACAAAGACTAGTCTAGAGAGAATAATGGGAATCTAATTACATGCAACTCCCTTCACCCATATGACTGAAAATTATTTCAGAAACATGTAATGAAGAAGTCTGTTACTCTGTCCTGTTCAATCTATTCTGTTCAAAAGAAAAGCAGCCAAATGATTAATCCTTCCAGTCTGATTTAGTCCTGGCTCCTGAGTTTTCCCAACTGCCTACTACTCATTGCTGAACTCTGTTTTCTGTAGGGAAAACAGAGGAAGGGGCTGCCACCCTCCTTTGCTGTTTCCGGTGTTACATCTCGCATCCCTTGACCACAGCTCACAGCCAGTGCACTGTTAAAGCTCAAATGCTATATATGGCAACTGAAGCAATTAATTACAGGTGTCCTCTCTGAACAAAGCATGTTGAAAGGGGAAATTTTTTTTCTCCCTAAAAGCTAAACAATTTTCCCCCAACTCCAACCATTGGCTCAAAGACAGCCATAGAGGGTCAAGAGAGCTGTGAAACCTTGAGAGACCACTAGTCATGCAGACAATTTAGAGCTAAACTGCTACTCCCTAAAAAACCATGGAACTATTTCTGGAACTCCTGAGGTCAAACTGTATGTGGGGAGGTAAGGAGGGAGCATTTGTGACTGACTACAGCTTGTCCTACTTACATGGTATGACATAAACACATTTTAAATTCCATTACTACAGATATATTATACAAAAATTTTCAATACCTGTGAATATTTTGAGAGATCATAACCATGCTCAAATGCTCATCGCTATAAACTAACATATATATATAAATTTCAAGACTCCAGCACCTGAAGACATTTCAAGTATTGACTAAATATTTAAGGCTATTAATATGAAACATTTGACTTCCATATTTTACTGAGTTCTTCCTTTATTAATACCTAAATATAGTACCCATCCTATGTCCAAACTATCTATGAACTACAGTAAAATGTATGGTTTTATTCTCAATACTTATCACAAAAAAGATTTGTAGATATATGTACATAAAGCCTGTGTTCTGTAGGCTGCTGGAAAAAATCTATCATCACTAACAAGGTTACTTTAATAAAAATGGCTTATCTAGGTCTGCAGTATTAGAGATTCAAAATGATAGTAAAATAAATCACTGCAAAGGAAGAGTGAAGATTAAAATACTGAAACTTAAGAAAGGAATATCAAAGTTGACTCAGAATCCCATTTATGAACCTCATCTACCTTGAATAAGACAATTTCAAGAACGATACAAAAGCAAGTATGCAATCTGCCTGCACTACATAAATCATGTGTATTTACTCATAATGCATATTTAGTATTCATCAGGAGTATGCTTACAAGAGAGGACACTTACCTGATACTACTTCATGAACTTAGAAATTTAAAAAAATTAACAAGAGACTGGAATTTAACAATGAGAAGGCTAATGGATAGCTCAGTACCCAGCTTTCAAACTAGTCTAAAGATCTCTCTTCTTCATTAACATATATTTGTTTTGCAACATTTCAGAGAAACAAACCAGACAGTTTTCATGACCTTTTAAGCGGCAGATTCTATTTAGGGGTAGAAGTTCCACATGTGACTATCCCAAAATCATATCTTGATACTTTATATTGAAAGAAATTCTAAAAGCAAATAGTTGGATTTGAGACTACCATGCCAACAGTATCAAATTTTAATTTGATGTTATTAAATAAAATGTTACTTCCTCAGCATTTCTTGTATGCCCTTAGGATATATAGCACTCTAATTAAGAATCAAGCTCATTAATTCTATTTTTAGGGGATTTTTTGATTCAAGAAAGAAAAAAGTACTTATCTTGAAGAAACTTCTTGTACAGGTGGACTAGATGGCAAGAACTTCCTAAATGTCTGCTTACTCTAGATTCTTTTGTTTTTTTAGACTGTTTCATTTGATTTTACAAATATATTATTTTACCAAAGTTACTAATGAAAGTTACTAGTTAGATATGATTTGGGAGACAGGTTCTATTAGATCTATTATCTATTAGATATCTATTAGATCTATTATCTATTCGAATATATATCTATATTAAAAATTATTCTTACCAAGATGACTTGAAAAAGAACTGGAATAAGATGGTTTTCTTCCATGAGGCTGCAAAAACATATTTTAAGATTTATTTAATAACAGAGTAAGTGAATTGTTATTTAACACACTAAGCTCACAAGAGGAACAGAGCAGTAGAATAGCTGTTCCCAAGATCCATGACCCAGAACCTTAGCCTTTGACTAGCTCTCAACAAAAATGACCTCCATTTCAGATATTAAACAGAAACAGCAATGTTATACACTGCTTTGGAAATTACTTCTAGGTCTGCTTCACTGAGGCAATTCAAGTGAGTAGAACAGTAATTAATTTAGCATTTTTTAATGGCAGTAATTAATAAAATGCTGCAACTATACCACTACACATACTATGAAACAGAGTGCACCATTAACTGTTTGAATTAATAGACTTAGCACACATAATGAAATTATAAATATGCTGTGTTTTTTTTAAGAATGCCATGTTAACTAACTTCTTGGGTTTAACATACTTCTTTCTATATGATACATTTGTCAGATACTTGACAATGCTGAGCAGTAGTGGCCCAAAAGGAGTCAACTAGATTCTTCTACATTTCAAAATCAGACAAAACCCAGCATATATATGCTTAAAGAAAGAATATTCTCAAAAATCAGCAATATTTTACATCAATGCAGTGTTTTCTATTGCTGGACCACAAGATACTGTATTAGTAAAGCATGTGTGTCTCACACACTACAATGACATATGAGTCACATGATTAACTGCATTATATTTTACTGCTTTTTCTGTATTATATTGTCTAATTGGAATAATGATTGTCACCTTTTCTTACACACTATACTAAATGCCTATTCACCAAACACCACAGAGAACACCCAATTGTGTGTCTCAAAATTTTTTCTTGTGTCACCATAATGTCACAGAAGTGCTTCATAAACAATTAGTAGGTTTGGCTTTGTGACACAGCAAAGATAAGACTGCATTAAGAAGCCCATGTGATAAATGTAGAATTCAAACACAGAGAGCATGTCTGGGATCTCAGTGAACAACACTCTAAAAAGTTGTCTTGCCAGTAGTATGCCAGCTAAAAATACCAAGTTATATTACACAGCTCACTGTGAATAAACAGCAGCAGTTATTTTTGACTAAAATAAGTATTTAATTTCATGTTTGAAGCTTTACTGTGTAAAACTCTATATTGGCTTCTGGTAAAACAATAATCAGTTGAATTCTGTTTGGTAAGTTATTTGTTAAAAAGATCTCATATATACCTAGAATCACATAGTTCCATTTAATAGTTTTTATTCATGTCCAATAAGATAAGGGGAGAAGGTGTTATTTTTATGGATAGTATAAGCTAAAATACTAGACTGTAAACTGAAGCACTTAAAAGGAATTTCACATTCTCCTCTATAAATTTAATGGAAAAAATCAGAGGGGGCTAGAACAAACATCCAAAGGTTATAAAAGAAATGCTTAATTTAGATTAATGTCACCTGTAAGAGCACTGGTTGTTCATATTTATTGGAATCCCGTCTTGTAAAAAAAATATAATAAGGAATGAAAGCCATGCTTAGAGAAGAACAGTATCTATGAACAATTCAGAATTACTTCTAAGTAATGCAAATATATGCATCATGTATGAATAATGGCTTACTTTTTCATACTGTTTTTCTATTTCTCTGCTCCTTGCCTTTGCCTAAATGTAATAATGATTTTATGACATAGAATCCATATGAGTTAAGGGTGGGAATAAGAAGATCTGCTGCATTGTACAGTACTGGCATGTAGACCTAGAGAAAAGTAAAACACACCCACTAAACTGTTCAAAACAACAAAACAGTATCCTCTTATGCACCCACATATAGACATTTAACAAAACTAAGTAATAGCCTTGTTCAAACAAATGTGTTCATTTTTTCTTGCATACAGAAATGTTACATTCAACAGAGGGAAAAGAGTTTAGGTAAGGAAAGAAACTCATTATTTCTAAGTTTAGAAGCCTATATTTAAGGACATTTTCTCTTCTTATTAAATTGAAGTAAATTTTTTTCCATATGCAATGGAAACAAATTAATAGGTCAAGGCAACATGAAAGCTAATCTCTTCTGGGCCATCTAATAACCCTTAAATAGACAGTTACGGCAGCTTGGGCACAGCCAGGTCATAAGAGTGCCGGGATTACAGACAGGAGGACTTATTATATTTGAGGTTCATTTCCAGAGCCAAATCTACCAGTTAAATTAAAAGCCTAGTCCATGCCTGCAAAACAGAATTTTGCTGATGTAGATATAACAATACTGAATGTAAAGAAAGTCATTTAAACACCACAGACTCCCAAAAAGAGCAGCTACTGTAACAGCAATCATACTGACAAAATGAAGTTTTGCCAGCACAAGCCTACTTATGCTTAGAGCCTATTGGAACTACTTACCCCAGCAAAAGCTGCTCACTTTGCTACATAAGCACCATTTAAACTGTGAGCACATTAGCAGTAAAATACAATCAAATACCAAGAATAGCTAAGCAATCCTAGTTTAGGCAGAACCTAGAAAAATGCTTTTGTGGTAGAGGGTAAATTATGAAACAATTGTTTTCAAACAGTGGAAGTGGTCCCAACTGTTACAGCACTACAACGTCAGCTATACTTTCTGCTGAGATAAGCTAAGACAAAACTAGAGCCAATAGGTCTGTTCTTTAAGGTCACCTGCCAACCTTTATGATTGAAACAATAAAAAGCTGCAGCCTTGAAAGAAAATTATACACATAACTTAGCTAAAGCATAAAGTCACGTAAAGCATGGCATTAAGACAAAGCTTAAAGCTGATTTATCCCAACTTTGCATATATGTGCTCAAGCAAGAGAGTGACTTTATCACACTCATTGTTGTCTTACATAGTTTTACAAAGGAATTGTTTTAAACCTGGTGAAAGAGGAGTTTACTATGGGATTTATTTCATAGAAGGTTATTCTAAAGCAAAAGTATTTTGGTTCTTCATAGACTGTTACATAATTTATATTAAATTAGGTCCCACCCAGTTTATAAAACATACAGAATCATCATGATACCCATATGCAAATCATAATACTAAATAACAACACTATTTCCATCTCATTTAAAACTATATATAAATAAACAGTGCTGGCTCAAAATAACTGGTGATCTGATTTTAAAAGACTTGCTGTCAGTACAATCTGAATTTTTAATATAGTAACAATTTTCAGAACGAAATTGTGCCTCCAATTTTGCTTTCTAACAATATGCAAAATCTGTTTTTCTAAGAAATCCTAAATTACTTTATTGCAAAACAAAAGCCTACTCCAGGACACTAAACACAAAAGGCTTTTTGTTACAGGTTTGATACCTTAAAAAGATAGAAAATGTGTTATCAGAGAGAATCTTTAGAGAAAAGTTGGATGGGAGGGTGTGGAAATAGGGGTATTACACACATTCTAAGCTGAACAAATGAGTAGAAATGATTCTGCAGAACAGAACTGGGGGACATGCACAGAGCAAGAACCAAGACATTAATTTTAAAGGGATGAAATGTCAAATCCATGGTAGATTTTTGAACCCTACTAAGGACTCTTTAAAAATAGGCATGTCTGTTCACATGCAAAGGCTGGGGGAGACAGCTAAAGGAGAAAATATTCTAGAAATTTATGAAGTAGTGTACTTCTTCTTAACTGTAACATGATGGCATAAATTTAAATGGCAAGATCAAACAAAGAAATACAAAGAAAATACCTGAAGATGATAAATCTTTATATACATGTGGTTATGTTATAGAATAACTACTTATGCTGAAAGTGACTTGTGAAATATCTCCTTTAGTCCACATAAATGAAATGAAGATGTCTCCTCAATAGCTACCATCTACAGAACACAACAACATCTTAAATGGGTTCTGAAAAAAACCCTCAGAGGTGGCTGAGAAAGCCTCCAGAAAGTATTCACACACACTTGACTCCTTCCTGTAGTCTTCTCTGGCACCTACTATTGAACACAAGAGAATGGACTGGGCAGTGGTTTAGATTTGTTTCATGCTGAACAGATGATTCATTGCAAAACTGAATTCACTCAAGTCTGCAGCTCCAGCTGTAGCAACCCAACCAGCTGACTCTTCTTCATTTGGTACTTATATATTTACAAAGCAAAAAATTCACTACTGAAAGTAAAAAAAAACAAGAATGAATGGTATTTGTTCCTTTTTAATGCTTTACATCATTTGAACCTTCCAACATGACTCTTTTCAAAAATTCACTTAACAGTAACATCAAATATTTCTCTCACATTTTTACAAGTTAGACATTCAGCAATTGATCAGCAACATGAAAGAGGAAACAAAATTAAAGTGTGGGAATCTACAAAATTAGAGGGTTTTAGGAAAACTGCAAAAGACAGGCTTCAGATACAGCAGAATTGTGAACAGTGCTAAAGCAGCAGTTTTGAAATATGTCAGCAGAAAAAATTATTTAAACTGTAGAAAAGATAAGGGCAAATAGAAAAATAAATCTATGTATTAGTGCTTGTCTGAATAGCTTTCTAAGTTGCAGAAAGTTTATCTAGCAAGATATTAAGAAAGTTAAGCTTATGAATGGAGCTCTGTGTGTTGTCTCTTACAAACGAGTATTGTAGTCGAAATAAGCAAGCACTGTTTTAACTAAAACTACGTGTGCTTATGGTGATTAGATAGAACTACTGTCAATATGTTTTTGCTTTGTGCGATTGGTTGAGAAGCATATAAAGTATGTTGTAACAGTAAGTTTTCTGGCTTGCTGCTGAGATTGTGAGCATCTTTCCATTGTCATAACTATGTAATGAGACTGATGCTGAAAAAATAAACAGCTTGAGACACTCTCTTAGCAGCCCCGCCTTGTTCGCGTCTGTAAATAAATTGCTGGCCAAATACAGGTTTAAGGTTAATAGCTTATTTCTTTACTAAAGGGGAGCTTTTATAAAATGCAACACTAAGGAGCTGTGTTTTACATTAAAAATGGTGATTAGTATTACAGTCTGTACATGACCAGACTATGAGAACTCCCTTGCAATAATGAACTCTGACCACTGCCTTTGATATGAATTACAATGATGTGCAACTTGACAACAGTGTTATTAGCTGACACAAAATATTTCAAGAGTCTGTTTCTGGGCAAGTCTTCCTGCCTGATCGTTTTTGATAAAGCAGCATATATGCAAACATTACACCCAACAACAGGAACAGCAAGATCATAAAAATTCTCTGCTGTTTTATATTAGCATTACTTCTCTAAAAAGAAAATCTGGGTTTTTACAACTCAATTTCCATAGATGTGAAACTAGCATAATCAAAACCAAAATCAGGTTCTAAATCTACATAAACATTCCCTAAAGTTCTAATAAAACAGTTTAATCCTCTGGAAATCTCTCTCAATCCATCTGGATTGTGATTTTCTCACTAATGTTGTACACCTCTAATATGTAGTTCTACAGCTCAGTTCAGCTGGACTAGGCCCTAAGGCTTACCTGTTATCAGAACTACTCCATTTTATTTTATTCATATTCATTATAGAAAGTAAAACAACACATAAAAAGAGAGAAGTAATATAGAAGGAAATAGACCTACTTTTTTAAAATGAGCATCTCAACAATAAACTAGGAAATTAAAATGACTAATGAGAAGAACAAAGTATTTTAAAGCAATTAACATAAGCCCATATTAATCAAGGGAAGGACTAAAGCACTAGACCTCTAGTATAGTGGCAAAGAAACTACATCAAAGACAATCTATGCATAACATCAACAAATTATTAAAAGCAACACATTGAAATCCAAAGAGTTTTGTTTTGGTTTTGGGTTTGTTTGGGGTTTTTTACTGTTTGTTTTTTGAAATCAAGAGCAAAGATTTTAGACCATTTCAGAATATAGTGGAATGTAACTAAATTGATCCACTGATGTAGATCATAATAGTGTATGAAAAAACTATCAACTTATTCCTAACAGCAACCCTAAAATGTGCCTTTAATGGTCTTTAAGAGATGATGCATAGGTACAAAAAGTAGCATTGATGATGTTTGAAAATTGGACAATTCTTAGATGATTCCAAAGACACTACAATGGTTACTTTGATTAGTCAGGACAATTTGCTGCAACGTATAAGGTTGATCCATCTATCATCTTCACAGGTACTTGATCTGTGGTGTTTAGAAGCAGGAGATTTTTTTGTTGTTGCTCTTCAGCACCTTCTTTGTTTGGTTTCTGATGCCTTTTCCTCTTTTTTAGTGCAGCCTAATATTTATCTGGAAGACTTTTTTTTAAAGACAGGAGGTGAGAAAGGTTTCTTAATTTGGTTCCCTGTCCTTCATCATACATCTAAGAAGGGTGCCTTACTATTAGTTTTTAGTTAGGTGTTTCTCCCTCAGGAAATGCCCTTAATAGAATACTGGAATGTGTCCCACTTCCATGATCATTATCTGATGCAGTATCTGACATTCCTCCCTCCACTTCTGTTCTATTACCTTTACTGTCTCTCTTCCTTGAAACCAAAATTGTCTATTTTAGCAACCCCTAAAATTCAGACTCCATAGTTCAGAAGGTTTAGCTTTCAGACACATTAATGTCACCAAATGCTATGATTTTCCAACTAAAGGTAGGCCAAGTAGCTACCTAAGAGAGCACACAGCTACATTCCGTAAGGTTCTTTGTAAGGCAAAAAGGCAGCTTAAGAATCATGATCCAGTAAAAGTTACCTGGAGTAGCACAGTATAGATTCTATTACAACAGTCAAAACATTTAAGAGCATCATACAGGTATAGGTATACCACAGTTATAAGAGAAACTAAGAAATTCACAAAAAACCCTCACTACTAGGAAAAAACCTAGCAATCTGATTGGTACAGATCACAGCAAAGAGCATAAAAGACTCAAAGCAGGAACCAAAAAAAACTCCTAACCCGTTATAGATTATGTCTGACTTCTTATCCATGCATATAACCTATATATTAAGTTGGCAAACACACAGAAGAACAAGCTACCTATGATACTCTTCTTTCTGAATGCAGACTTGGCATGGTTAAATCACACCTCAGCCTGCTGCAGACATTTGCTCCCACTGTGAGAAGTTCTATTCCTCCAAAAACTGTTTACACACAGGTACAATTCATCAAGAACAATTAGTGCAAAGGGGAAAAAAATAATGCAAATTCAGGATAGTCCAGAAATTAATCATTAACTAAAGCTTAACTTTCTTTAACTATCCTTAATCTCAGGGATTTCTTTTGAAATCAGCAGTCTCAATATAGCTAAATATCAACTCTGCTATTAAGTCTCACACTGGTTTTAATGTTCACAATTTTTCTTGTCACAAACCACTAAAAATTCTTGAAGAAGACAAGGCAACAAGTATTTAGGAGAGCCACAATAGAATATTACCAGAAGGTTTAAAGCCAGACTATTTACTTTGAGCCAAATATAAAACAGGCAACTGATGGACAAATTTGGTTCAAAGCTCACTCTTCCAACATCTACTATTTTCTTAGTAAACAAACTCTAAATGAGGTTGTATTAGACAGCAATGGTTGTGTGATCTAAAAGGGTACCTGATTCAATTATACTCTAACCCACTCAGGTCAAAACAGACAAGAAAACGCTCATCCTTTTCTGAAACTGGATTTTCTTCCAGTGGATGCTCATATGATTAGATGTCCAAATAATTAAAAGTGTCCACAGAAACATATTAAAGTTGGGGTTTTTTACAGCTACCATCTTACACAAGAGAGAACTTACACTGGTGAGAGATCTAATTCAGCAACACACTAATGGGATATCACTAGAGTTTTTCACTGCTAAATTGAAAAGCAATGGAGTGGAAGAGCTCCTACAACAGAGAATATTAAAAATGTCCTCAACAGTGGAGCAATGGCAAAGAGTGCAAAGTATTTTTTGTATTCTTATAAAATGCTAATTAAAGGAATTCAAAACATGTAACTACAGTATTTTATCCTAAGCTTAAAAAACATCAAAACCATAAGTTGAGTATCTGTGTCTATGCCATATATAACAAACAACCTGTAAGAGAAAACAGAAATGCCCAAAAATAGTAGGAGGAAGATGAAATCTCTTTCCTCTGATATCACAATTTAGCTAATTTACAGTATCAATCAGCTATGAAAAAAAGGAAACAAAAAAAAAATTGAGTTTATCTGTCTCCTTTCAAGTGCAAAAATAAGAACTGCTCGAATGCAGATGCCTCTATCAGGGAGCACACAGGTAAATCCTGAGCTGATTGTAAGAAGAAATGAGATGCAAGAAAATTGGTAGAATTATTAAAGAGAGAGCAAGAAAGCAAGAATCTGTTAGGTGAACATGTCTGAGAACAAGCTATCATATGGAACAAAGTAAATAAAAGTACAGACTATTCCTTGTCCTCCTCCCAATTCACTCTTTACATCAAAATAATAATATTATTAACTATTTTCAAGAGACATTGCAACAGCACGGTAAATACTAATTTGTCACTTGACATTTTTCAATCTTTTTGCTACTACTGCTTTCATTCATTTAAAATTGCAGGAGAAATCATCCATCCTTGAAAGCTAAGCATTGGGGTAAAATGTAAGCTTGAAGAAGCCACAGAGACTCAATGCAGTGACTCACATGACTCTCATCAGTACTAAAATGCAGTAGAGTTTTTCCACCAAGAACAAATTAAATCCCACAGGATTTGTGTCTAGTGTTATTTATTTACTCTCCATCACAATTTTTGCAGATACTTTCCATCTGTCTAATGAAAGGAGCAAAAGAGAGCATATGCCTTGAGTAATTTTGAGCTTCATGAATACTGATTAATTACTCATTGAACCAAAACAGAACCAATTGCCATATAGTGTTCACCATAGCATGTACCTGGTTTCCACTTCGTTCACCAGCAATTTGTATGAATATATTATTCACCTTTCTCGTGCTTTTGAAGCATTGGCTACTTTCTGCAAAATTCATTGGGAGGCCAAAGAATAAGGAAAAAAATAGACCAAGGGAATTGCCTAAACTGTGCTCATTTAGAAACCCAGCCAAACACATGATTTAGTGAAAGTAAAAGAGGACTTGTAAAGTATTTGAGAAACACAACAATTACAGATGAGTTAGAATCTGGAATCTGATAGCCAATCCTTAAAGAATAGTGCTGGACATACTGGTATTTCAAATTATTAATAGTTCATTGATTATTCACAGCTCCTCTTTAATAATATTAAGAAAAAATTTCCTGTTTGGTGCCAGATGACCATGAGGATGAATGAACCAGCATTATGGTTACACAAGTATTCTTCATAACTCTTACAGTACTAGAATATCCATGGGTTAAATCTAAAAATGAAAAGCTGTTCTACTTGTTTCTAGAATACATAAAATCCTACAGCAGCATAAGCAGCTTCTTTACAATGAAAACTGTTTTACACAATTCAAAACATTTAAAATCTCAAGCCTCCCTATTTCCTAGTTAATTTGTAGTCTACTAGTATAGTAAAGCACCGTTCCCAGAAGCATCATAAAAGATTAAAAGAGGATGTTTCATCTTTTGTAATAAAAACTGGGAAAACAAATTAAATTTCCTTGTTGTTTTTTTTTTTTTCCTTGTGCTCATTTCAATCAATCAAAGCAAGACAGTACAATGCTTATCAACCTCTGAGCCATAACACTATCAGACATCACAAAGAGACAATAGCCAATGACAAGAATAACCACATTTTTCGGGCATATCTGGGAAGACAGAGAGATCCCTCCTTATTACTATCAACTCACACAGTTTAAGTTGTATGTATGACACAGTTTTTTATTTTTTTCCTGTCCATCACAGTCTAAATTTTGAAACAAGAAGGAAGAGATATTAAGATATGTCTAAATATACTGAGTCTACCTATATCAAAAGTTAAAATTTTAATTCAGGAATTTTAAGGGTAGATATATTTGCAGGGGAATTGACCAGTTTTCAAGTGAATTGATTGGTGTAAACATTTAGAAACACACCGTCTTTATCCTAGTCACAAATATGTTTAGTTGAACAATAATTTTGATAATGTTTTAGGTTTGCTTTGGGATTTTTTTACATTTTTAAAGATAATTTTAACATTAAAATTCTTCAGATATTGTCTCTAGTGTTTCATTGGCTAAATCCAAATTAAAATAACCAGGATCATATAAACGGACACAAAAGATGTAAGATGTGTTCTATAACAAAAACTCTCCAATGATTTTTCTAAATCATAGTGCTAGTCAAAGAAGTACAATAGTGAGATCTGTTATTGCTGATCCCTAATAGGAAAGGAGAAGCTGAAAGAGAAGTAACCAAGAGAAACAGAGAATGTGCTGTTGTATCACCTCACAGAAGCAGGGCTGCGGTCAGTCAGGGCCACCAGCAGTTTCAGAGCATACATTGGTATTGGGTCTGGAGCCAGCAGAATGTGCTCATACCTGAAACGCAAGGGGGGAAAGGGGCAGAAAGAGAGGGGGGAAAAGAAGTCAAGAGATACACATCAAAAACTGATACTAAAAATTCATCATTTCCCATTTCCAAACTTTATAACTACAATGGAAATACAAGGCTGTTTCAAATTGTACAAAGCAACAAACAAGACTCACTTAGAAACAGTATTTTAAAACCAGCATCAGATTAAATTTAAAAGCAGCATTAATAAGAGAATATGTTTTTAGAGAGAGAGATATAACTATAAAATAGATATACACATGCTTCTGTGTATATATGTGTACATATATAGATTTTCAGGTTATATATAGAAAACATTCATGTTTTATAACTATAAATTATAGTAAAATATATTTATAAAATATTCACCTTGTCTAGAGGTGCAAGACCTATTTATTGATCTATATTATTTTACACATAAAAAAACTATTCTTCAAGAGACAAGTAGTAAATGAGCCTCAAAATATCAGGTAGAAGATTTATTGAGTGCTTAGGAACATGATCAACCAAATTATATATGATTAAGCTCTATATTTTGTATACATAGTCATTTTTCTCAAAATTGAGAGAAGCTCACATTGAGGTTTATATTTTATCTCAAATTTCCAAAAATATTGCTTTCACTGCAGTATACTTTCATTCTCCAAGTCATATAGACCAGAAGAATATAAAAGTACTCCAAACCACTGTTTCTTGAGAGCTGTGGCAGAAAATAAACCAAGATAAACCTCTTCAAAACATTTCCAAGTATCACTTCATGGAAATCTTGGTAAGGGAAGAAAACAAAATGGACTGTTGAAAAACAAAATGGACTTTGTTGCTGCTACTAACATTCTAGTGATGCCCACCCAACACACAGGGCTGATTTTACTGTATTTAAACAAAAATGTATATGGATGGCAGTAGGATACAATGATGCAAGTGAGAAAGATGCAAGCGAGAAAGATGTAAGCATAGAAAACCACAGACTCAGGACTCAGTTATATCAAAACACAACTAGTCCTACTCCAAATACATGGAAGTAATAGAACAGGAAGTGTAAATCTCTTCATTTGAAAAAAAAAAAAAAAAGCAAAACCCATGAAGAATAAATCAAGAACAAATGAAAGGATTAATTATAAGAAAACACGGTATGTATGTTACCATGTTATGAGCAACAAAATGCTTCCACAAAATAAAAAACTGTAGTGTTCTGATAAGAGGAAGGGGCAATCATGCAAATCACTGAAAATTTTACTTCACATCTTGACATCCCTAGTGCTGTGTGAACTGAGGAATCTGGATCACTTCCCACCACCTTCATGCTAGCATGTACCTACCGTGTGTTAGCTCTTCCCCTCTATGTAGACACTACACCTCAGCACTCTGACCTGTGCAGGAAGGAAATCTAGAGGGAGAGGTTTGCTTGCCTATGACAAGAAGGGACAAGCACACCAGTCACACAGTCTTGATGTATCCTGTGAGAGTTGCTCACAAGGGCTAACACTCCTACACAAGCACACAGCCTATGGGCAATGTGTCATGGCTACTACATACTTCAATGTGCCACTGTAGGGTTGCAAACCACATTAGAGTATCTACAAAACTATCAGTTACAAGTCAGTGTTGGCTTCAGGTCTTTAGTGATTAAATTCTCTCTTTTACAAAGAACAGATTCCAGTTTCTCAAAGAAAACCCTTTCTCACAGGTCAATAAAAAGTTTCTTAATAAAAGAAGAAAATACTGTAATACGTTAGTAGACACTGATCCTAAAAGCCCTACATATGAGCAATATATATTCCTACCAAACATAATGGGACTTGAAATTTTATTTTTTTTCAGAGCCCATAACTAAATCTTCTGAGGCAATCAAAAATGCTATCAGGTGACTCAGATAACAGGAGTCATCTTTCACTGCATAAGATGTGGATTTAAGTCTCCAAAACTGTAATTCCTAACAGCAGTTATAAATTAATCAGCCATGCTAGCTTAAAAATCAGACACTCGGCAATATACTTGTTTACATTAACACATCAATATGTTCCCTAAACAAGGTCCACCTTAAGAGTTTTAAGCTTTCTATGTATTACACTTGAGAGATACTCTTATTACTTAGCACACTTAGCAACCTAATTGTCGTGAACTGCGGGAGAAATGCGACACACCATATGCGATGAATAGCAAATCCCGAAGCTTATTGAAACCCCACACATATTTATATTGGTGTTAATGAAGCTTATACATATTGCAAAAGCTGAGCTCATTATTGGTTAAAGCACACTTAGATCAACCACACCTACTTCTATCTTCTAACAATTATTTTGCTTCTATGTTTACATTCTTCTAACTTTTCTACCTAAGATAACTACATTTTCTGGCAAGCGATTTTCTCCCCCGTCTTCCCGTTTCAGAGAAGGTCACTGTGACCTTTGTCAGTGATTGGACACTGGTTGCTCAGTTCCCAGCTTGTTTCCCCTATCCTTATCCATTGGTATCACATCGAAATGTCCTTTCTCAGCTAACCAATTATCCAAAAAGCTCTCTACACCTAATTTCTTGAGGATCAATAAAAGAGTCTCACTTCACTTCCTTTTCCTTCAAACTCTCTTCTCTCCTCCCCCAAAACAATACTAGGAAAAGATATTTCTAAGGGAAGGTGCAGTGATCCATCAAACCAAATACCACATGAGAAAACACAGATAACTAGAGTCAATGTCTTAGCAATTAATATAAACACATTGACTAAATAAGGGCCATTAGGAGCTATGAATATATGAATCTTCTCAAAAGGGAAAATATACTACACTTGGGATACTTTCTTAAATGAATGAGTCATCAAATGATTTCACTGCCACTTAACACAGAACAGTTTAGTAACAGTAGCTGTTGTTATCTTACTGCAAAAGCTCCATACTTTTTTGGTTATTTCTTATGGGCATCTCTTTACAGCACTGACTCCTCCCTCCTCACAGCACAGCCAACAAACTCCAACTCTCTTCTCACCCAGCTAACCCACTCTTCTATAGCACTCATCCTTATTGGACACACCTGTGGCCTATTAAGAGCAGGCTTGTTCTTAATCTTTGGCAATTAGCACAGCTGTAACGCCTCAGGGGTGAGATTGCCTTCTACACTATCTTTATTCTCTTACATTCTATCCTCCCACAAGAAGCTGTAGGGGGCATTTTATAAGGGTTTTGTGAACTTCAGGTACTACATTATAAGGAGTTATTTTGTCAATCTTTTCTATAAACAACCTTGGCAAAAGGAACTAAAGATTTAGGGATGTAGACCCTCTTAAGCTCTTAAAAAAAGAATATTATGTCAAGCATCCTGGATTTCATACTTGCAGAACTGGCTTGGTAGTCTACTGAGAATAAGCTACACAAGCCTTCAAATGAAATATAACTTTATTTACACACTTCTCTTTTTCTGCTGATTCTGGCTCAATTTTTAATGATAGATAACTAGGAATGTTAGAAATTAAAATGAAATAGAGCTGATGTTTCCATTTTTGATTTAAAAATCTGGATATAAAGCATTTGCCATCTATTCACTGTCTATAGCTGCAGGTTTCATCTTGGTTATGAAACGTTCAGGAAGATAATCTTTCAATGAACTGAAATTTAATGACACTGTTTCATTCAATTCAATCAAAACCCTATGAAGAAGCTAACTTTGTAATCTATAAATGCACAAATATTTAATGAAATTACATTTTATTGATGATGCAGAAGATGAGAAAAAAGTAGTTATCACTGCACTCCTGCATTTATCTCAAAATGAAATCTACTTATATTTTATTCATAGTGACCCACATTCTATTTCAAGGGTCAGTTTTACAGTTAAACAAATTAATTTGAGAAGTATATTTATAGGAATAAAATATACACACAAATGTTGAATATTACAATCTTCCCTGAAAAGAACATCCCATATTAAAACGAGATGTCACTCCCTTCCATTTTCAACAGCTCTCAGTAGATTCAAAATGGGTAGGAATATCTACTTAGCTCCGCAGAGTGCCCACGAAAAGTGACCATTACATATCTCCCCTGTTTTGACTGTCCTCCAGCTGAGTTGGATTCTTTCCCATCCCTTACCTCACGACAGAAAGACTAAACAGTATCAGCAAAAAGCTCTTCAGCCTTCAATGTTCTATCTCAGTTTCAAGAGATTTCAAGTTTTCAAGTAACTCATATTTCTTGGGATAGAGCTCTACATTATCTTCACAAGTAGATTACTCTGACTCTTAGAACCTCTCTCTTCTAATCTCTATTAATGAGATGGGGAAACTGATTGAGGAATTACTTATACCCTGGATTCAAGATCCTGAGCTGCTGTTAAGACTCTTTTTCATAGATCTGCCATACAGTGCATGCTAAGATGGCACAGCTGAAGTCCCCAACATAGGATCATATTTAGTCTCAGGCCAAAAAGCCCTTCCACTCCAGTGAGCTAGTAAGCTTGAAGACAAAAGTTAATTGGCTGTTTTCCTTCTAGTTTGTAATTAGCATGACACTTCCCTCCAAACACACATCCCCCTGTTCAATGAGAAATATTGTGTAAGATGGACGTGTCTACAAAGGGCAAGCTTCAGAGTAAGCACAGAACTCTCTCCTTTGACTTCAGGCCTCTTCCCCTATCTGAAGAAAATTATCTGACAGCTTTTATTAATGCTTTTAATAATAAAATATACTCTCTTTTAAAAATAATATTTCCAGTTGCCATTTTAATTTGTACTGATACCCCCTACATTGCTCAGAGGAAAAAAATTTGAAGAAAGGTGTTGAAGTTTCTCTACAGAACTGTTAGATTTACATCCAATTCTCTGTCAGAGAGAAAAGTCTACGCACCTTACATGGATAAAACATTGATCCTCAAACTGTAAGAACATTACTCAATTAGCAGAGAAAGTCTCATATTTGGAAAAGACACTGGGTTTCTGATCATAATCCAGCATTCACTCCTCCAGCCTTTTTCCACTTATTTAGTGTAGGGGTGGTGAACAATTTTCTCACTTGGGGCAGCTGAGTATTGACCATAATTAACTTTTGAGGACAACATAGAAAAATACACTGCAGCATTATGAGAATAATGTAAAATACGACTGATGACTCATCACTACTGTACTTGTCTTGTGTTCCTTCCCTCTACTCACAGATGTTACCAGCTCACAGTCAATGTGTGCATAACACAGAGAGCTCTCTTTATGCTCTCCTGCAAGTTGGCATGAAAAGAGAGGCCTCATTTGACCATAAACCATGTGAAGGATGGCTAAAACAAATACACTGTCAAAATGGTTGGTGTATCAAGTTAATCCCCATTACTGGAGCAATATTATACTTACTGAGGCAGCAGTAAATCTCTAATGAGAGACAGAAGCTTGTTGTTTGAGTTGAGGCTCTCCTCTTTCTCCTCACCCATGACTTCGTGGCTTAAAAGCACTGATGTGGTTTCTGAGAGCAACCGCAAGCTCAAGAGTCTCCACTCCACTTGAAAATAAAGGTGCCAAGAATGTGACCACACTGAAATATAATTAAAACAAACTGTGGAATTCATAGAAACTGTAGCTGATATGTCTGTACTTACCATTCTGACTGTGGACCAAAGAAACAAGTGGTGGGACGATAGAGTCTTCAACCTAAAACAGAGAATTAGAAAGATGTGGCTTAGATCACTCACAGAGGAAAAAGATAGAACGGAGATACACTATCATCTATGTTTATTTTGCTGCTAGAGCCCTTAAACAAAGAAGTGAATAATCATGGAAATTCAGCCATAATCACTCTTATAAAGCCATCAAGTTAATGTTTCTCTGGTAAACTGCCATAAAAATTACAGATATTAACGTACTTTTATATAGAAAAAAACCAGTAACTTTGGTATAATTCATTGACAGGGACTTTTAACTTAAAATACAGAATTCAGTGCAGATGTAGGATATTAAGAAAAAAGAGTATTAGAGTATCTTAATCCTGATGTTTTAATCCATAAACTAATCATTGAATAGAGTTCAGATGAAAAACAGAATGGCACAGAATTAAAATACATCAGAAAAGATGTATTACCTCTAAGGAAACATCCCTAAGCTTAATATGGACAATTGAAAATATTTTAACTTCTTCCCTTCTGGTAACACACAGTCTTCCACTAAAATGTAAATTTACATTACTAAAGACTTGCACAATGAAAAATATAATCCAGTCAACTTTTTGTTGTCCATGAGGGTATTGTTACAAATCTATCCTCTGTCACAGGACTAGTCAGCTCAGGTCCATTTGAAATCAACTGATGATAAACTAGGCTACAGCTCAGTTACAAAACAGTGTATTATTAGTCATCTCTGTAAGAGAGTTTCTAATTCTTAAATCACTGGTAAAATATAATTTATTTAGACAGGTCATGCTTGGGTTTTGGGAAGAGGATGGATGAATAGCCCTGCAATTTTTAAGCATGTATCGTGGATGCACACCTCCTAAGATTTACTTATACAAAGAAAATTGCTGCGTAGATTTTCACTGCACCATGGACAGGATTTGGTGTAACAAGACTGCGTTATACTCTCCCATGTGTTTTGTTTCAGTAATTAATATGAGAAGATAAAATTTCCCTAGATACATGCAGCTACTAATAAGAAACATCTATAGAAGTTGAAAGTACATATGAAAAGGGTCACTAACTGAAGTTAGCCTCTAGCCAGCAATAACTGCAGTTAGCAACTCTTTCACTGCTGGTTGGTGGACTCTGTTAAATCAATCTCTGACATTAAGGGACTCATTTACTTTAGCTGTTTTCATTTCTGAAAAAAAACTACTACAAAATGCTTTTGTTACAGACTTTCAATAAAAGAAGTAAAAGGATTCTGCTTGGGGTATGGAAGCCAAACTAGTACAAGTTTGCAAGTACAAATAGTCTTTACACCTTATAGATAATGCTATATATCATAGATGCAGTGACTTTTGTAACATTTCATAATTTTGAAATACATATTTCAAAATTATATCTTTGAAAATCATATTTTAAAAACATATTTCATTGTATTTTTGATTAAATAATAAAATTGCACTGCATTCCAACAACTCCATTAATGCAGGTTTCTAAACTGTTCTGCACATGGTAATGTATCAGCTATAACATAACAGTGAGGTAGGAAAAAAATTGTGTGAACTTGAGACTTTCAGTCGAAGAAACCAGTTCAACTACTACAAAGCTTCTCAAATGAAGAAGCACATGTAAGTGGTAAATGAAAGGTGTGAAACAGAAAAGAGGAAAAGAAGCAGCTCTCGATTATCTGAACCAACATAGAGTCCCTGGATATTATGAATCACTCAACAGCAGAAGCATTGACTCAGACTTATACCGATTAAGATGACAGTATACAACAGTACGATGCAATTTCAATTTCTAAAACTTAAAATCTTCTATCACTTTAATCTAGCATTAACAGTAGTCTTTCCACATTAGTGAATGTAGTTAAGCCAGTCATAAGTGTTTTCTATGAGAAATATATTTTCAACTGTCATCGTAAAGAAGATTCTTTAGGTCTTAAATGACTGTAGTAGTTTAGTCTGAACTTTTCCTAACACAAACCTCAGTTTTAGTAAACAAACTGTTCAGAAAAGAATTCTCCATAAAAGGTGTTTGCCTCATGTCAGTTCAGTGTGGTGGGGAAATCAACTAAATGAAGCACTAATCCTATGGAAAATTATTTTATTATGAAAAAGTATATCAGAAAGCATACGCTGAAGGGGGAAGCATATATTAAATTTTATATGAACCTTAAATTAGATACTTCCTAACTCCATAGCCCTAATCTTCTCTCCATGCTATTTGGGTCACTGTTTTTCACTAATGTGTATATAAATTTGTAAATAAGGTATGAACTTTGCACATGAATATTAAGGTGAAATAAACTGAAGTACAACAGTACATAAAATATTTTAACAAATTCACCAGTAAATTGCAAACGTGTCTGTCATTGATGTACAGAGAAGAATGGTACTAGTATTTTGGCACTGAAATAAACAGAAGAATATTCAGACAAGGATTTATTTATTTATTCCTCTTTTGAATGGCTGCTGATATGTGTGGAATCAAATCTCCATATATGCATGAAAATAAATCAGATACAGGTTTTTTGTCTCAGTCTTTATCACTGAGATTGTGCAACAAAAAAAGGAAATTATTCTTCTTTAAGCCTAAACAGACTAAATAGGTTGAACATGATTATAGCTCTAGATGAGTTCCTACCACCTTTTAAATAGACTGATATTCAGTTCATGATACATCCTTAGCTGCACAAAACCACCACTACATAATTCTGTAATGATGGCATTCCAAGGTGGTGCTGCCATAACTGTGCTGTTATCTACCCAAAACAGCAATGAAATTCTAGAAACTTCCATACACACTACATTCACATCTCCTAACTATAATATATATGTACAGGACCAAAAAAAAAAAAACCATAGCTCAAACCTGGTAATCCTGTTTCTGACAGCTGGAATGGAGTTGAAGAAGAGCATGAGAAATAGACCAAGCATAAAACACACATCTAGTTTCTAGAAAAGTACCTCTTGAATTAAGAAACTTCCTAAGCTGATGATGTATCTGTATTTTTGCATTTAGCCTTTTCTCCCATATATTTGTCCCATCCTATCTTAAATGTATTTATACTGTTAGCATGCGCAATACTTACAGCACTGCATTTTACACTTCAGTTATGCCTTATGAAGACATATCCTTGCTTATTTTAAACCAGCTAATTTGATACCCACATATTATTACTTTTAAAAAAGCATGAATGATTATTTCCAATTCATCCTTCCCATGGCATTCATGCCATACACTACAGAGTATTTTGTTTCCAAGATGTTCTTTTCTACACAGACCCTTCTTGCATGATCAAGCTGTACTTTTTTTTTATAAACTTCATTCCCTTTGAGACTGAATGACCACTGCATTCAGTATTTGAGACCTGAGTGCACCATGGCACAACGTTTTCTGCTTTTTTGTCTGATCATTCACTAGTAATTTCTAATAATCTAGTTGTCTTTCTGTTTACTGCTTAGTATAAAGCTATCATTTCCATAGAAAAATAATGCCGAAAGACTTACAGAAGTTACAAGTAGTTTAGGGTTTGACACTGCATATGTACAGTAGAAATTACTTTCCCCATGTCCATTACTTGTCATTTATCAGTATTGAATTGCGTGTCATTATTTTCCTTTCAGTCAAATCTAAAACCCTTCTGCAACTTCTCTGTCAGTTTTAATTTTCACTACTGTGAATAATTTAGTGTCATCAGTCAGTTCTGTCACCTCCCTATTCATTTCCTTTTCTGGATTAGCAGCACATTTTGCAACAAACCTTTCTAAGGCACCTCTCTTAAAACACCTAAATTTTTAAAAACTAATCTCTATTCTCCACTTAGTAAATTTTAACTAATTAGAAGTTGATTAGCCTGTGGGTAAGAGGGCAGGGACACTAATGAATTTGAAGTCTTTGGTGCACAACTTTGTCAAAACCTTTTTGGAAATACAAGTATTCTATCCAGAGCCAGAACATCTGTCTCCATAATGCTGAGTAATTTCTGCAAAGAAAACTTGACTAGTGAGGTATGAGCATCACTGAGAAGAGTCTGGCTCCATCCTTTTGACAGCCCCCCCACCCTGCCGCCTTTAGATATTTATACTTATTAATAATGTGCCCTCTCAATTGTCTTCTCCAGGCTGGACAGGTCCAACTCCCTCAGCCTTTCCTCATGAGAGATATGCTCCAACCCCAAATCATCTTTCTTCCTGCCTTCACGCTTCTCAAAGCATTTGCTCAAAGCACAGCACACTCCTCAATGTTTTAATATCATCAGTAATCTTTCAGAATGTAGCAGAAAAAATAACCTAATGCATGTTAGAATGGGTTGGGAAGAAAGATGACACTTCTGTAATTTTTATTTAAAATTCTTCAGAATCTTCATTGAGGATTTGTTTTTTTTCTTATTTCTGGGAAGAGACAGCATTGATTGACTGACTCAATATGCCAATTAGTAGAGAACTGGTTTCATGAAGAAGTCTCATGTCATCTGGATTAGCTTAATAGACAGAAAGCCACATGCAGTGTAGTATTTTAATCTACTTGAAAAGGGAATGTGATTGAAAAGCTTCTGTACAATATGTTCATATAGTCACATCCTACACTGACAAAATTAAGATGTCAGTGGTTAGATAAGAATAGCCTGTGGATGAGGAACACTCATGCTGAACCAAGAAAAAAGCACTTGCAGAAGTTTCTAACCCTTGTGTTGTCATCTTTATTGAAACTAATAACTCCCATATTGTCAAACAGTAGGTTTCACTGTCATATGACTTTTCCCTTGACTTCCCATCAAGCAACTTATCATGTTTTAGGTGCTTTCATTTTAGTCTGATTTTTAAAAGTAAGTTTTAAAACCTTGAGGAAGAGAATCACTGCTGACAACTTTGGCCTTAACCAGAGAACAACTTCAATGTTTTGGGTAGAAGATTATATGTGTAGTACACAGATCATTTCTGGGAGCTAGTTGGAGTATAGAAAGGACTCCCACAGGAATCGTCTGCCATCATGAGCTTCTTCACTGTTTTAAGTGCTTTGAATTTGAGCATGTCCCTTTTTCAGGCAAATAAATATACTTAACACAAAATAGAAAAATGCAAATTATAGTCAGCATGTCTTCTTCCACTTAATTATATCTAAATCTTATACCTAAATCTTATATCTTATATCTAAATCTTTCAAAATTGGAAAATCAATACTATTATAACACTTAGTATCTGAATTTAGTAAGTACGTTCACATTTTAGATAGGTGGAAAAAACAAGTAGTTGGACTTGTACCAGTTAGAGAAACTGAGGTTAATATTTCACTCCAGTCTATACAGACTCTTCCTAATGATCTTCAACATCATACTTGCATACCTGAAAATCTGGTTCTGTAAAAATTTACCAAGTCACTTTTACTGTAATTCTATACTTTAATCTGCATGCAAAATGAAATTACTGCTCACTGCTGGCTTTCATTTAAGCACTGTCAATTAATTTCCATTGACTTTATCACACTTTGCAATATCTAATACAGTCAGTCTCCACAGAAATTAATCTCCTCAATAATTGACTTCAGGTTGATGGTAATCAGAAATTTAACCACAGAAACCCACAATTTATTTTATTTTCTTTGTTAAAAGTATGAATACAAAAGTAAATCAAACATAAACTAAACCCCAGAACAAGTAATTCTCCAAGTGGGAATGAAACTGAGATGTTGCTATTAAATTCCTATTAGTTTAAACAATTTTCACTTTAGTTAAACTAAAAACAGAACTCAAATGAAAAACTTTCTGGTTCTGCTTGCTCATTACAGCCCCACTTTTTATTACATTAATTAACTTTATTAGAAATGCATTTCATTTCTGGTTAGAGACTTTGGAGCAATATCACAGTAAGAGCAGAAAAAAATTGCATCCTCTTAAGCAGGTTTTGGCCTTCACCCAGCCTCACTCCCTAAAATCCTGCTTGTAAACAACTTGGCCTAAATGAGCAGCCCAGGCTCATCCTTCTGAGCTCAGCCTAGGATTTCAATTTCTCTCCAGTAAAAGTGTGTCCTATTAACAACTGTAATACTAAAATATTGATCTGGAAACTTGAACATGTCTTGCTTCAACATTTTAAAAAACCACAACATTCTGCTGTGTGCTGGAATTTATATTCATAGATTCCAGTCATGCTCAGCCAGCAGCAATTAGAAGATATCCCTCGAGCAACAGCAATTCCAAAAATAGTCTGTATGCATCATAGAAGATGAAGTACCACTTTCCTCTAAAGTAATGTATGCTGTACATTCAAGTATAATTAGCACACTAGACTTCGTAAATAGTATTAAACTAATTACTGTTTGCACCACTAGTGGCAGATGTGGTTAGAGATTATTAATTACAATGGACAATTTCTTGAATTTAACATAAAAAATGCAAGGCAATTTCTCCACTTTATTTTATGTCTGAATGACTATTTGCTGAGTGTCAAGAGGGCTCTTTTAAATTAGCAAGAACTGTTATTTATGAAAATCAGCATATGAAGTAACAGATTTTCTTAAAAAAAAAAAAAGCAAAAAAAAAAAAAAAAGGCAAAAAAAAGCTGTAAAAGCTGTTCATTGACAAGGATACAATTTTATACCCAAACCAGGGAAACTACAAAAGAATTACTGGACAATCATGGTTATAAAGGAAGTTTTATCTCTAACTACATAACTGATATGTTGAGATGGATTTTAAATAAACATCTAAAACCTCCTGCACGTGAACTGAAGTAAACTGCTCCCCAGAAATCTAGATACTTTAAAACTCCCCTACTGTGACCCATGGGTTACTTAACAGAGACTAGGATAGTCACTCCCTTGCTTCAGGAAAAAGTTCTGCTAAATGTGGAGATGGGCATAGGGGAAGAAGAGTTGTAAAGAGGAATTGTCTCTTCCACAGAAAATCCCCAGACCATTAAAGTTGAAACAGGTAGAGGAATTTCATTTCATGTGCTGACACAAGGTATCACAATTTCAGCCAGTGCTGATGGACCCCCATAAAAAATGGTACATATATCTGTCAATATAAGACACAGTGGTAACTCACAAAAGTAAAGCAATTATTTTTTAAAACTGAGGTGATTCTAGAGGGATACAGATATAGTGAGAAGCAGGGTGACAGGAATGTAGGGAGTTATCAGTAGGCATTCATACTTCACCTACACTTAACATTTCATTTCTAGGTCACTGTTGCCGTATCAAAGTAAATTGAACAGTACTATTTCCCCTCTGACTACTAATTGGTTAGGTTTTTTTGCATAAGGATAATTTTCTTGAATATCACTATTGTGAGAATCCATGAAAATAATCGTATTAAACATTTTAAAATTCCAATTCATATTTTGGATTCATTTTACTATTTTCACTTGTTAAGACTTTATAATCTAAATCCTCAAATAAAACACACACCAATTAGGATTCAAATTCTAAAAACACTTGATTTCTAAAATCACCCATTCATATCTAGCACAATCCCTAACATCCCTCATTCTTATTTATTTGCTGGTGTCTTTCTTCATGTAAGTGCTATATTGAGTGTGTGCCCTTAAATAATTCCAATACAAACATATAAGATTCAATTTGAATCAAATGGTCATCTCAGCAAGTATTGTGGATTGTAATTTGGTGAAAGTCCAAGCACAAAAATGCATTGGTATAGGTTATGATGATTTGCCAAACACTGATTCAACCGTTCAGACCTCCTGATTTGGTGACAACCATTTCACAACTTAATTATTCTGCCTTCAACTAGTTTAGCTCACAGTAGAATGTTTTAACCAAGAATTTCAAAGAAAACAAAACTCAGTGATGTAAGAAGCTTACAGTATGTTTGGTAATTCTAATGAAATTTTTAAGTAAGAAATCTGTTAGACTTAAAAAGCAAGTAAACAAACAACAACAGAAAAACCCCAACACCATAACTGCTACTGATGACCTTATCAGTAGATATGATATCTACTGATATCTACTACCCCTCATATGATAGAATGGGATCAATTCTCAGAGGTGGTGTTTCCAAGCCATGTTGTTGTTAAAAGCATATGTTTATGTAAAAAGCATAAACAGTGGTGAAAGTTTCACTAATATATAGCAACATATTTGCATTTAAGCTGAAGAAACATTTACAGAATCAAGAACCACTATTTCTAAACTCTAAGTTCTTCTCATTCTCCCTCTGATTTCTCAACAAAATACAGTAAACTGAATGTCTTGCTGCTTTTTTGAAAATTCTCTATAAACAATAAGTATTTTTCCTGTCAAATAGAACCACAACGTATTTTAAACTATATTTTAAACAGTTTCTAAATCTTCAAAACTTTCTATTTATAAATGGAATTAGGCCCATCAGCCTGCAACTATTTAAATTGCTGTCAGACTTACTGTCAAGCGATGGGTCATCAGTAAGCTGGGATGCTCTGTTACTGCTCCAAAGGTCATTAAAGTAGTCTTAATCAATTCTTCTGATGCAGCTTGCCCTGTTGGTCAAAGTAATCATATTCCTTCATAAAATTCAATAGTTAGAATATCTATGTCTAAAAGTACTGCAATATCATAGTTTACCCCACCTATTGCTCTATCCAAGATTGTTTCTCCTGAATCTATTGATCGGATGAACTCCTGCAAAAGAAGTAGCATTTTTGTCAAAACACTTCAGGGAAAAAAATATTAAAAAGCATAATCACTGAATAATTACAACAAGAAATTCTTTGAAAAACTGCATAAATACAAAATATTATTGCACCTACATTCATAATAATTAACTAAAACTGAAAGTACCAATGATCTAGCTGATCTAATTTTGCAAGTCTGTAATGCTCTTGGAAGCTTGAATGCAGAATACAGTAAGGATCATTGCTCTGACTAGTATCAGAAATCATAACATTTCTAGCTAAATAGACAGTAATTAAATGTTTTCATTGCTAACAGAGAACCATAATTTCTTAGAAGACTTTGAACAACCTTGGATGTGGCTATGTCAAAATAACTCACTAAAATGACCAAAGACCCTTCAGAAAATGCAATCTTCTGTTATTGTACCATCTTTTTCATCTCCATGCATGCTATACATGCTATGGATGCAGTTACACTCAGGAAAGCATGCAAAAATGCATATATAACTTTCCATTAAAACTCACCTAAATTAGTCATCATATTAAGGAACAGGGTCAATAAAATATTAATAATCTGGATTAAGTAAATATTGTACAATTAGACTCACTGTTCTTATGCTTTCATTTCTATGCATAGCTGTTTATTTCATTGGGATGCAAAAGATGTTATTAAGACTCGCTAAGGAAAGAAAATTCTCTGCAGAACATGTAGTATGCTTTTTTTTTACTAATGTAGTATTTAGGAATATGGCATTCTTTTATATTTCACTACAAATTAAATTTTCCTTATTACATATTAAAATGGAAGAAGTTTCTACATGGGTTATCTTTATCACAATATGTAAGTAACATCTGAAGGATTCTTCTCTAATTAAAAATACACTTAGAAACCAATTATATATTTCATTATTTGAGAGCACCTTGGAAAGAGTCATAAAAAACAAGTGCTTCTATTAAAAAAAGTTATCCTCCTGATCATTTGAAGAAAATTACTAGGTATTATCTAATTAACTTGATTTGGAAGAGAGCAAATTATTTTCTTTGCTCATTTTTAAACAGTTTCACACAACCATAGTCTCAAGACTGATTTGAAAATATCAAAATATGTTGGTGCAAAAATTGTTCTGGCTACTAATGCTTATTAATTGTATATTAGAAACACAGGGAAAACATGTGTGATTTAAAGAAATGCAACTATCTGGGGTTTTTCAAGCAATGGAGAGAAATGGTATATGTGTATTTTGCTACAGGTGAGTCTGTGCCCTGTGCACACTAGCAGGAGCCTGCTATTATCTGTGCCTTTGGGGCATGGTGTGTACTTCTGTTCACAGCAGAAAACATGAAAGGACTGTCCCGACTCCCTCTCAATTTCTTTGCTCAACACTACTGAAAATTACAGTGATGATGGAAGTAACTTCAAAGCAGCATGAAAAAAAATTCTCAATGAACAACCACTACAGGAAAATCACTCTTCTTTTCCATCCAGATCCAAAGCACACATCTTTCCACTCTGCATAATTTCTTACTGTTAAGAACAAGACTATTGAATAAATCAGGGGAAAAAAAAAAGAACAAAACAAACAAAAAGACTGCCTTGCTAAAGTCTTAGGGGCCTCATAGCACAGTATTTTGAAAAAGTACAGGGTGATGACTGAATGTCCCTTTATAGGTGTCAGTGGGAATGTTGCTAAACTCAAAATTTCCAGAGTAGATTATTGCCTGATAGAATGCTTAGTTACTCTTCCAGATGTAATTATATTAGTTATATCATAACACAGTTGCATAAAATGGATTAAATTTGATATTGATTTTTTGGATATAGTGCTGTCCCTCCATTTTTCATGTGTACATTTAAACAGTGTATGTAAGTTCCTGAATTGCCTTTTTCAAAGGAGACAGGACAAGACATAGGAAACATTGAGTAATGTGCTCCTCCTTGATTTCAGAGGAAAGCTGTACTACTATAACTAGCCTGACTTCCTCAGTCAGTAGTTCAAACAACTTGGAGTAACATCAAAAGAAAACTTTCATTGTACCTAAATTGTTGACAGAAGAATTTCACCTTCTAGAAGGTTGATTGAAAACTACTAATAAATCTACTGCCTAGTTAGAAATGCTTCAAAGGGAGAAAGGGCTTTGTAATTCAACATCTACAGTTTCAATTTTTTTTTCATCATTCTAATGCTAATTTTTACACAAATATTTTAGTAGAGCTAAATTACACCCCATTTTCATGGAATAAGGATTCAAAGGAGAAAGAGAAGTGAATCTGAACGCATAACTTGAATCTAATTGTTTGTAGCAAACCATTTCTTCATGCTATCTGGAGATAAATATCTATTCGTCATTTAGGACCTCATGCACTTAAAAGTACTGGTTTAACTCTGATATGCAATTTAGAATATCCCCTTTTTTCTCATTTAACATAAACAATTGTTTTCATCTGAGGAAATTAAATTCAAACTGTACTACTTCATTTCTCTTGTACTATCCAGTGGCACACCTAAAAAGTTCATTTTCTATGGGTAATGTCAGAAATAGGTTGTAAATGTCAATGTGAGTTCAGTATCTTAGCTCCATAGATTTCCATAAACTAAACACAGTTTAGAAGTACTGGCAAGAAGAAAAAGGTGACAAGAAGAAACAATACCTTAAATACAGATTAATTATAATTCCCCTTTCATTTCTCCTCATAAAATACTAGTAGGAAATTCCAGAGAGAATATTTTATGCAATTTAGAACTAAACTTTGCTATTCAGAAATAAAGCCTACAGGAAATTCTCAGTTTATCAAATATGTACAGAGTTTCCCTTTGAATAAATAGATTACTACAGAAAATATTTTTTGATTATATAGAAAGTTTTGAATACAACCAAAGCTTAAAATATACATTCAGAATAAATTTCTCTCTCCAATTTAGAAATTTAATGAAAATTTATTTAATTAAAGTAACTTCCAAAATTTTATGCATAGGTATATCTTGTAAAAATATTTATCTTGTATTTTATACTCACAAGTAAGATGCCATAGTTGAAAAGAAACTCCTTTGTGACTACCTGGGGACGAAATACCTATTTGAAATTAGCCAAAGGAAAAAAAAAATTACATTAAATGCATATCTTATGACCTGAAAAAGTAAAAAAAAGTATTGCACATGTTAAAAAACAAAAAGAGATTACAAAATATGTATTTGTTTCTGTCATTACTATTGTTAACAGAATGCACATTTATCAAATGCTGCTTCATAACTGGAATATTCATCAACATATTTATGCATTAAGAAAACCTTTATTTTACTCTTTCTGATAATGATTGACAGAAATTAGATTTTGGGAAACTGTAAGAGTTTGTCCTCTGTGTAACAATTTTGGGGGGAAAAATCTACCTGGGATGTCACAAGATGAAGCACTACAGGCATCATAGGAAGGCACATCTTCAGCTGTTTGGCCTGAACTGTTGATGGGTGTTTACGCCCAGAGACGTTAGTCAGGGCACTGAGAATGTCACCTACAGAAAACAGCATTTCAGGCTGATCCAACATAAAAACATCACTAAACAACAGCAAATGACATATAAAACATCTCTGTTCCAGTAGCCTCTGTTCACTCCTGTCTTCTCTGTCTGCCAGAAGTAGTGTTCATGATGAATCCAGCACTACTTTCCTAGCTCTGTCTTCAACCAGATCAATTCCCTACTCTGGCTACAGGCGAAGGTGACCTCTGGCAAAACAGTGAGGATAGAAGTATAAGGTGATTGTTGAAGTAAAGGTGGAATTACCCCTTCTTGGCAGAGTGGACTTATACTGGCTAAATTATGTGGACGAAGTTTTATTTCCAGTGAAGTAAAAAGTGAAATTCTCACAGCTTTTGGTTAACCAAGAACTGAATGAACTAAGATTAGTGGGTGACATAATGCTGAAGCAGTACGTTTCCCCTGCAGCACAGTTCAGCAGGAAGAAAAACCCCAAACATCCTTCCCCTCCAAAAAAAGAGATCCTTCCACCAGCCATGCACACACACGTTCTCATGCACTGATTTAACTGTGACACAAGTGACCTAAAGCTACAGGAATTCTCATTAAAGGGATAGCAACTGATCAATGAGAGAACTTAGTGGCCTCCATTACAAACCTCAGACATAAGCTAACAAAATTTTAATGGCAATAGTAAAAATTATACTTCAGACTCAGAAGAGACAAATAAAAATCAAGGAACGTTATGCTAACTTTGTGGTACGTTTCCTATTGTCTACAAAAAGCAAGACCTCTTCTGCATGGCATAAAGAACAGTAGAGGCATGAGAAAAGTTAGCTCATATCAAAAGAAGGAAGATTCTGTCCCTATAACCTTAAAATACCAGAAGCCAAATGCTGTCTTGAAATAGCACCGGTTATATTTTTTTTCCCCTAAAAAGATAGCTGCTCGAAACTGTAAAAGGGAACTCAAATATACGTAAAGCAAACAAAGAATGGGACTCCATATTTTATATATTTTCAAGCCAGAAAAGGCCTTTCCTCTCACAGTAAGTCAGAATTTAATCATTTTGAATAATACCAATGCTTTTCTTCTGTTCCCATGGAGTTCAGTTTTCAATATAAGCAGAAATGACAGAGCCTGGCACTAAAGCAGGTCTTAAAGATTTGACTCATTCACTGGTAAAGAAAAGAAAGTGTTGCTTAAAACTCTTCAAATGTATAAAACACAATACTTTTTTCATTAATATCTTTTTGTTTTGAATTACACACAATATTGTAATTCAACAAGACCTCTCTTTGTTTAGGGACTGATTTAGTGAATAATCTCTCTTTCTATATTTTAAAGAATACATAACGATCACATTTGGCAATTTTGCCTTTGATAAAGAGATAGATAGGCTATCTTTAATTTTAGAATGATCTAAATAATTTACATATACTTCCTAAAAATAGGTTAAATATTATAAATGCAGAAATAAAATTAATTTCTTATTTACAACAACCAAAAACTTCAAATTAACAAGAAGATTAAAAATGTATTTCTTTTGTTCAAATGTATCTTTAAGGTCAATTTCTACAATTTGTTAATCTATTTGGTTTATAGCTACATCTGGTGGAAGAAGATGGGATCAGTAAGGAGCTTACGTGAATGCATATTAAAGAAGCCAGGTAGGATTAATTCTAAATTAACAGCTAAACTGCTTTTCACTGTCCCAATTTTCAAATCTGATTATTATTCTTAGGTGCCCATAGCTTTCACCACCTTGAGCAGTACATGCTCCTTCATCACATAGCAATGAAAAAAAAAGACTTCTGACAAATATGGACAAATACAGAAATAACTTCAGGTTACAGAAAACAATCAACACACAGATCCGGCTTGGAAAAGAAAACAAAATGTAGAAATTATGCTTAATATCAGTTCTCAAAAATATATTCTAATTATAAATCAGTAGTAATTACATGTCTAAGTAATTGATGTACTCTGTTTCATTATGGTAACTATGCATTTGAAACTTTCAGATTCTGAGGAAATACCAGAGCCTAATATATCAGTTGCATATAGTATATATAAACAGTAGGAGGTGAATTTGTGCTTCAAACATTTATAGTCTGAGACTTCTATCCTGAAAGATAGCCAATATGCAAACCTGATATTTAGTTAGAAAAAAAGGGAACAGGTGTTTGCAGCAAGGCAAAAATTTGCATTAGCAGAGGAAGTAAAGTTTCTTTTAAAATAACAGCATGACATTTAGGTCTACTAACCTTTGCAGTGCTACCACTACATTTTCAATATCCTAGTGATAGTGTAGAAAAGATGAAAAATACATCAGGTATCATCTTATCAGAAAGAAATTTTATGAAAATAAACCTCGTGTGCATGAGCAAATTGGTTTCAGGCACCTAAAACAACTGAAGTATCTAAGCTGAAATTTTCCAGAAATATTGCCTGTAGCAAATACTCAATATATAAATTTCAGTGTAAGTGATTAACATGTACTGTTCAGGCCTCTGCTTTATGGGGGAAATTTGCTCTCAGATTGTAAAATGTTTATAGATTTACAATATCTTTAGAACATTGATAAGACTTCTTGTACCTCTGGGCTTCATTCCTGACTGAGCTGGTGAGGCTTACCATTCCACAAACACAAAACATTCATATAGGAAATCATGCATTCCAATACAAAATACCTGATCATGACATATCTAAAAAATTTCAGGAAGTTGATATCATGCAAACTTTATGCAATCAGAAAATAGACTCTTTCCACCTGTGTATATATATATATATATATATATATATATAAGGAGATATCTGTTTCTTGACAGAGTAAGCAAAGGGAAGATCTGTTTGGTTAACAAACTGAATTTACCTAGAATTCCTGGCAGCTCCTGCACAATGTGATAGATGAGAAGATCCAGGCATTTTGACAGGTATTCACTGCCACCTTGCTGCTCTTTTCCTGGCATGGTCTTTCTGCTGTCTCTTTCAATATACATCAGGAGTCTACATTTAAACAAGTGCAAAACATTAACTCTCTCACCAAAGAAAATAACACTATATCTCAAAAAAACTATTGAACCAGACATTTCTGGTATCCTTGGTTACAATGAAGATGATACATTAGTTTTGGCTCTGTAATTTTGTGGAAATTTTAGACTTTTCTTTTAATCAGCTCTAAAACCAAAACAAATTACTGAGTCAAGGAAAGAAATCCTTAAGCTACTTTAAGTAAGCACAACTCAACTAGTTTAAATGAATCTGTAATGTTAAGATAAGGAGTAAATCTTTCTGCAAACTTATAGAGAGACTAATTTTACAATCCACTTTATTTTGAAATAGGTAATCGATACATGCAATATAAGTGAAAGACTACAGACACTAATTTTCAACTCATAAGAATTCCAAAAGAAAGCATAATTAAAGTCAACATAGTAAGAGATCAATCTTTCAGTCCAGAAAAATCATACTACATAGATCACATTGCAGCCTATTAAAATGTTAGCACTAGCTAGAGTGGCCATATTGAAAGAGATAAAAGTCCAAACTAGTCTTACATCCTTTCTCTAGAAATCTGGTGTTCACAATTTTTAAATACAAACTCAGTGCAGGCATTCCAACTGGTAAGTGCTCTGTGGTTGCACCATTCTGAAGAATGACATTTCTCGCAGTGAAATGGTAACTGATTTATTAGCCACTGGCTAACTTACAAGAGATTGCTTTAATAATACACCTGTAACAGAATGCTTCAGGCAAAATTTTAAAATGCTTATTTGAATAGACAGAAGGGCCAGACTTCCCTTTAGGGCCATACTATTGACATCTTTGTTTCACATTCGAACTCCCTCCGGGTCCTGTGCAAAGAACCATCAATCACTGGTGAGGGAAATCCATGATCTGGATTTTAAGTATGTACTTCAGTACTATCTCTTTAAATACTCTTCTGATAATCAATGCTCTTTTACAGAACTACGAAAATTACTTATTTACCTCAAGTGTTCATAACAAGACTACTAGGAAATACATCTTCCTATCAAAAAGATTATTTACTCAACAAAGTAAAAACTACCTATTTTACAGGATTATGTCTCTAAACAATACATGATTATGACTGAATACTGCACTCTTATCCTTCCTAACCTATTCTACAGAGACAAAGAGAGAAATCAAAAGACCCACTGAGTAACTACTTTTCACTTGTGCAACAGCCCAGATCCAACATATTCAGCTGCACTTCTCAGAGACCATGAGGACATCTTTAATTCTTGCAATGTCTGGAAATTGAATTATTTGACAGGAATTTTGATTTGTCTGCTAGAAAAGAACTACTTAAAAATCTGACATTGTGCTACAAATAGATTTTACTTTTATAAGCTTTATACTTTTTAATATAAAAATTTGAATGTTTTAAATAAAATGGCCATCTAGCCTTTCCAGACAATCAAGTAATTTTTATTCAAAAAATATGTAGCTCTAAAAAAATGACAAAATATCAGAGCTTGAATAATTTTTTTTTAAAGAAAATACTTCCATGATTTAACAATCAACTGATTCTGTATGGGTATGCACTTAGATCTGTTTGAGTTTTACTTAAAATGGGCCAAATAGACTTCAACATGAGTGGTTTTATTTCTTTGGGTGAAGGAGGTTCTTTTATTTTATAAAAGCATGTTTTATTACTTAATCGCATTTGAGAAGGATACAAAGTAGGTTTGTTTATTCTGAGAAAGGAAAGATAAATGAGTTTTCTCCTTTATGCTGTTCTTCCATTCACAAAATTGTCTTTCGCATAGATTTTCTAAAAACATGCACAACTATTTTTTCCCTGATAGTTCAGTTCAACTAAACATTGTCTTGAGAAAACTGTACAGATATAAATTCTGTAGGCAGTATAGTATTAGCATCTCTATTTTCCTTTGACAAATTCCTCAGTCATATGTACAACAATTCATCCATTACTTTTATTCCCTGATGAATCTCCGTGTTCTCTCTAGTGGACAAAGCCAGGCCTATAGAAATACATTTGTTCAATTCATGTAGTGGCATGTTTGTCTTGCACTCAGCAATACATGATAAAACATGTAGATGTTAGTATAAATTAGCTAAATATAATGAGGAGTAAACCACTGTCTATGAAGCAATGGTTTGGTTTTAAAAAAAATAAATTCAAGTGTCTGTATTGTAAGATATGGTCATCAGTGAGCTTTTACACTAAATCAAAACAACTGAAGTTCTGTATAAAAAAAAAGGTGAAAGAGTGGAGCAAAAAAGGGAAAATTCCAGAGTTAACAGTCTGGAGTGATAGAAACAGGGATGAGGTCTACTACTTAAAAGAATAAGAACTGTTCTCTTAACAGGATGAACAATATGAAGAGACTAGTCACAGACAATGACCTGCATGAAATTAAAGAAGATTGTGCATACTCTGAGGACATATACAGTCCATTTACCCCAAGAAATCAAGGACTACTTCTTATTCTATTATTATTTATTATTGTTATTAATCAATCTCTGCTAACAGAAAATGAGGAAGATTTTAAAGGATACTTAATATAGACATAGTGTTTATTTTACAGAGATGTATCAGATGGCATATCATACTAATAGGAGGGTCAATCTCTACTTCTTGTCTTCCACCACTTTTTTCTATTTTTTAATTTGATACCAACTTGCTGGGTTTTTTTCCTGAAATCGCTGACTTACATCATTGTTCTCTCCTCCCTTCCATTTCCATGTTTTCCCATCTGACTGAGCACCGAGCTTTTCAGTTCTTTTCCTCACTACTTTTCTAGATCAATCTTAAGAAGAAGTAGAAGGCAAACAGGCTATGCTAGATATGAGACTGTAGTAGGTTTCCAGGCAAAGCTTTTACTTTCAGGGCACATATAAGATTTGAAAATTTAATAAATATGGGAGGTGGCCACAGGAAACAGAGAAAGATTTTGCTCAAGGTTATGCCGTGTGCACAGTTACATTTCTGCAGGCTGTAAAATGTGTTGGGAATACTATCCTGTGGATGATGGACACTTCCACAAGTGTCCATCTCTGCAGACAGTAGAAAACAAGAGGTTCGAATAAATTCCTTTGGGAGGAGAAGTTCAATCTCCAAGTCATTCTCTGTTTACCCAGGAAGTTTTCTGAAACCATCTAGATACAAAAAGAACAATTCAGTGAGACTAATCAGAAATTACTGCTAGTTCAGAAAAGGGTGAAATGAAAAGTCTCAATAAAAGTTCAGGATGTGTCCTTCCCCTGAAGAACAGGTAGCCTGCCTCTGAAAATCAAGGAGAAATGAAGGAAACTAGAAAACTCAGTGTGATTAGCAAAATAAATTAATTTGCACAGTGTAAATAAACAAGTGCTGCTTAAGCCTAAAGGATCCTACATATCTTCTCTAGCTGTATCACATGTGGAAGAACTAAAGATATGTAATCAACTACCATGAAACAGGTAGGAAAAAAGAGTAACAGGTGAATTGTCTCAATGTTGTGGAACAATGAATTCACTTGAAAATTACATTTCGTATTAAATATCAATACTTTTCATCCACAGAATTCAAAAATCAGCACAAGCAAAGCAAAACAAGGAATTCATTCACCACTTCCCATAGGCTGACAGGTATTCAGCCATCCCTTTGCAGGAACAAAGGGCTCCATTATATGTAATGGTTACTTGGGAAGACATCATTCCTAATGTCTTCCCTGCCAATCCTTTCTTCTTTCCCCTGTGAGGCCACGTGATACTGAATATCCCTTCGATCAGTTGGGATCAGCTGTTTCTCCACTCTTTTTTGGAATTATAAAGGTGTTTCTATACTTTTTGAGTAAGTAGAGACTTTCAAAAAGAGGTACAAAAAGAAACTTGCAACCAGATTGTGTAAACTCAGCTAATCGATAGGCATTACAGGGACATGCATGGCAGATTGTGTGTACAAATACTCCAAAAGTGAATGGCAACTGCTGGTATCATGGCCAAAGCCAATAAGTTCTGTAAACAGGAAAAAGAAATAGGCAGGTAGTCTTAAGATTGCATTCCAGGAATCAGGACTTGCAACACTGGATACTTCTCATGTTCCCAGCCCTTGCAATAAAAAGGGGTTTTAGCAAGTGCCTACTTCTGCTGCCTTTTATTCCCTGGTACTTGTACACAAACTAGAAGAAAAACACAAGGAAATCCATTTTGGTAACACCAGCAGAGCTAAAATAAGCTTGCCATTACCCTTCCCTTCCACTTCCTCTTTCCCTACTCATTCCATTTCTCTTTCTCTCTCCTCCTTTCTTTGTCCCACGCCCTTTCCTCCCCATGAGATGAATGAAAACAGATTAAACTGTTATTTTCCTCACATGCCACAGTTTTTTCAGCTCCAAAATCACTTCCAAGGACAGATATCACAAAGGTTACCAGCGGGACCAGGATTTTATTGTCTGAATTATCAGCGAAAAAGTTTTTCCTGATATAAAATCTAAATCTCCAATGTCACAACTTAAGACCATTTCCTCTTGCCCTATCACTCATTGCTTGGGAAAAAAAAGACCAACCCCTGCCTTGCTACAGCCTCCTTTCAGGTGGTTACAAAGAGTGATAAGGTCACCCCTGAGCCTCCTTTCCTCCAGGCTAAACAACCTCAGTTCTCTCAGCTCCTCCTCATAAGACTTGCACTCCAGACCCTGCCCCAACTTTGCTGCCAAATAAAGGAAGAACTGCTCTCCAGAGCAAGGCCTTTGGGATGCTGGCCCTGAGGCAGTCCCCATGCTCATGAGGCCCAGGGGGCTGTTTTCAGCACAAACAGCCTCATAGTAGCTGCCATGAAGAAAATTAACACTAACCCAGCCAAAGCCAGCATAATTACCAAAGTAAGAAAAAGTATTTTTCAGTGCAGTGTTGCCATGAAACAGTTATTATTGTTTTATCATCTGCATCATCCTTTAAGTGATACACACTGAAAAATTGCCTTATATTGATTATCATTATCATAAACAGATTTTATCATCTAAAGCAATATAAATCCTATTATAGGCTGTAGCTGCAGCCACTGAAGACAAACCGTTAACCAGGAATTATGTACATTTTACTACAGAGTCTTTATATTTCTCAAATCAAACCCCTCAAGAAGGAGAATTTAAGTATATCAAATATTTTCAATAGTTATCCAACTGATTTCTGATTGCTGTGCTAGCAATTTAGAATTTTTGAGTCTTAATTTTTGAAGAAACTTTTCTGTCAGACAACTGAAGACATCTAAGTAAATTCCACACTATAAGTCAATAAGTATCCGGTATCTCTGCTGTGTTTAAGATTATTCCAGAGTTATATAGCAATATTTTGAATGCAACTGTCTCCAGATTTAATGGGTCATATCTCCTCTCTGTAGCTATCTTACCTTCTGGATGTAAGAGAAAGGTTTTAGATGATCTATTCTGATAAGAGATATGCTGTTCACTAAAGAATAATTATAAAGAAAACTCAGCAAATGAAGAAGAACCATTTATCAGCTCAATAAAGCTGCTGTAAGGCTTGCCTATTGTTTCACCTAACATATTACAGTATGTATTGGTCTCTAATCAGCCCTGTCTGAAGCATGACAATAAAACAGCAGGATAAAGCCAAAAGTCATAATACAAAATCATGTTCCAAATTCACTCCACATTCTCTTCAAAAAGACAGCTGGTTGGAAAGCATTATAAATCAGGAAAATTGTTGATAAAATTATTATTATTCTCCTTCACATAATATCTTAGGTATACATATAAACAAACAGTAACTGTGCAGGATTTCTGTCAGACCTTTCTTCAAAAAGACAGGAGAGTCCTATGTGGTATATAAGGCACATGAATAGCAGCAATTACTAAAAATGTAGCCATTCAAAAAGTCACTTACAAATCATTAGAACCATTTTTCACTAATCTAAATAAATAATCTGATGGAACATTTCTGGAAGTGTAAAAGGTACACATGAAAAAGCCCCTTGGATTCATTACTTATTCTCTGTGATTCTACAAATATTGGGATACCTACAGCTTTGCAAGTGGAGGAATATATATATAATACTATCACCTCACAAGGTGTTCTCTCACAGTGACTTCATGGTATAACTCATCTGCCCCTTCCTTTAATCCTAATGTATACATCCTAATTCTTCTCAAACATGAATATAAGATATAATGTTCCATTTGCTATGGATATAGTTAGATTTACAGCTACCCACAAGCCTCATCCTTTGTAAAACTTTCAGTTCCAAACCTGCTCTATTTCAATATTGTAAAAGCTATGTTTACACTTCATTTTACTCTTCTTCTTACAGAACAGTAGAAGATATAAATCCCAACTAAAATTTCTTTAATCTCCCTTCTCCAATCACCTCGAAACATGGTAACAATTCATATTCTAACACAGTCTAATTTGCACCTCTTTGGTAGAGGATTGCTTCTATCTCAACAGAAGACAAAAAATTTCAAATATCAGTTCTCTGATGATTCAGGAATTTATTGCAAAGTGTTCTAAAACATAGAAGAATTAAATACTTCATGTAAAAGTCACAGGAATTTATTGGTCATTATGTAAATCACTCCCACAACACATATAGCTAAAAAGTATTATTTTACCTTGAAGGTGACTATCTGGAAGAGAATACGGACTATATCAAACCCCAAGATGAGGGAGGTACATAACAGAACCTTTTATTTTGCTTTCCCACCATACCGACAACTCACTGTTGTAGTATATTTTTTGCCCTACCCAAAAATGCAAATGCTCACTGGGACCATGAGTTACTTTAAAAGATATTCTCCTTGCAAGACAGTGGTTTCCCTTTGTGAATAATTGTCACCTGTTGATCCCAGACAAAATATTCTCATAAATAGAAGGATTACTATTACACACAAAACAATTAAATTCTACAACACTGGCTCAAAAATACCACACATTTTCAAGTACTTCAGGTACAACTTTAAAGACTGTATCTTTGATTATCTTCCATTATCACCTTACCTTGTTTGACAACTGAGGAGCAACATTTCCCTGTTATTGATTAAAACTTGTAGCAAGACCAGAAAGGCTTTTGCTCGAATAAAAGTTGAAGGACTTTCAAGCAGACGAGTAATTGTAGTCACAAAATCCTTGGTGGAAATAAGCACAAGGACATGAAGGTTACTTGCACTGTACTGTAAGACTGTATACACTTAAAGCTTCCTCACTTTCATGTCTCTCATAGGAAAAAAAAAAAAAAATCCATAGAACACTACCAAATAAGTTCTGTCCAAGACTGACTGGCCCAGTGTAAAGCTGCCTTGAACATCTTCAGAAGTAAAAAGTCAACGCTATTTAATGTACTACATCCAAAATAGTATGAAATCAATTACAAAAGATGATAAAATTTATATTTTTAAAGGGCTCACCATAAGCATAAACATAGGATATTTTAATACATTTATTTTAAAACAAAGCTGAACTATTTTCAGAATACATATGTATTTAAGCACAAACATGATTAAAAATTTTAGTCATTCATTCCCTTATATTCAGGAATATTAAAAACTACATGGCAGTTGAATAAAATCTTATCTACATCAGATACCAAATTATACACCAGGTGCTCCAAATACATGGTAAAATTGTTTCCACCTTCTCTGATTGTTCTTATCTAATCTAATCTTATTTTGAGTTCAGAAAGTGAACAACACCTTTTCATGGAAGAAATAAAATTAGGACATGAAAAGAAAGAAGGATAAACAAAATCAGAACTAAAAATTGAATCAGAATTTACAAACTGTGTCAACTGGCTCTGTGCAAAAATTAGACTGAGCACAAATGGCCTCATCAATAGAACCTGCCTTCAAAGAGCAGAGCTGGATTCTCAAGGGAATGATACTATAGGATAGATGAGTAGTGTATGCATGTTATGTACAAATTTAAAAATCCCACTCTGTGATGCACATTTAACATATATATTAATGTTCAAATTCATCATTTGCTGACTGAATAAGTGCAAATCAGCACCGACTGTAATTTCTTAGAGACATCCTTTGCAACAATTAACTATACATCTTTACCAAGAATGGAGAAAGAGCAGGAGTAAAAGAGTTGGCCAAGAAACCATTAAATTTTATTCTGACACCATTTTTACCCTGTCTTCAAAAGCAGTCATCAGTCAGGAACTACAGAAATCCCAGAAAAACAAATTGCTATTAATTATTCTAGAACAGTCCTGCTGTACTTCAATAATTTATTTCATAAATAGAAGAATTTCTCAGTCTTGGGATTTAAAAGTTTACTGCTTTAAACACTTCAGTAGCTCACAGAGCCTGACTTGCAGCACCTCCAGTATGAACTTGCAGCAGTCAAGTTCTTAAATTACAATCTAATAAATGCAAAGGTTGAATTTTAATTCTGGTTTCATTTTTCAAGGCTTTTTTTTTAGTTAAAAAACCAAAGCAACAAACAACAACAACAAAGTTTTTATGTTCAGAAACCCCATAAAACGTCAGACATAGGCAAAAAGAGTTTATACAATGCAACACTAACTGTGCTAACATAGACTTGATAGACCATGCAAAAGGACACCATGACAAAGACACATGCAACTACAAGTCGAAGCACATCTATTTTTAGTCCTCATACTTTGGAAAGCAAGAATGTCTCAATGCTACATGTGGGGGTTAACATGGGCTAAGACAATTAAAAATAGTTACGTCAGACTTATCTGGGAATGTTCTAATAATCAGGTTTAAGAAATAAATGTGACCTGTTGGAATTTGCTTTTCTGGCTGGTTTGAGGACTGCAAAACAGTATCCAAAGAAAATCTCAAGCACATCTTTGCTGACCTGCAGGACTTGGTGTATCAGAAAAGCCAAAAATCACTCAAATACTGCCAAATACATTATTTATCATTTCTCTGTTCTATAGTTCCTCCCTCCCCTGCAAACGTTTGATGTATCCATGGAGACTCTGCGAATAGGACACTCTCTTCACTTCAAGTGAACACACTGCAACAAGATTATGACTTTATATTGGATACACTGAGTAATACTGCAAAGCAAGTTTAAAACAAAAGCAATGATGTTTTTGAATTGGTTACACAAGAGGGAAACAGCTAGACCACTATCTCACTATACAAGAACAGGAATTACAATAGCAAACACTTGTTGCATTGTTATGTATTTTCAAATTTCTCTTCTATGCTTTGCAAATATCTCCATAGTAAAAGTTTAGTTACAAAGATTTTGCTAAAGATATTTTTATCTTTTTATTCATTCATACTGATATGGACAAAACTATCCTCTACAGTGGTAGTTACTTGTCCACATTCAGGTAAAAGACAAAGAATTGAAAATAGTTACTGAAATATGAGGACAATGTTTATAATGTATTCACAATGAAGTTGTGACAATATATTGCTGTAAGTATTTGAATAATTTTACTTATGACTAGTTGAGGAAGAAAGAAACCAAATAAAATATGCCCTACTACATTATCTGATCTTTGGAAGAACCTAATTGTATTCAAAAAGCTGTGACTGATTTTCACTAATCCAAAGGGGATTCTTGACAGCCAGATGAAAGTAATTAGCAGTGGGGTTTTTTTAATCTACTGCTATAATGCATTCAACATTCTTGATTTTGAGTTCTTTTTCCATGCTTTACTTTAAAAACATAATTTCAACTATTTTGTTTCTAAAACAGGAAAGTAAAATGGAAAGTCTCTGTACCAGAGAGGGACAACACCCAGTCCCTTCTGGCTACTGTAGATCTCTAAAGTTTTGTATTAGTGTAGATGATCACAGAACTGCAATTCTGGCTTTTGTTTTGTACCTGGTTTTTACTACTGTTCTTGAAGACTGAAGAAAACAAGGGCAGTCCTAATTCTTACAAGCTAAGGGTGTTTCCAGATAACATACAAAAAGCTAAATTATCTCTGTCTTGAATTTGTATCTTTTAATATGTTGCTTGCACCTATATTAAAGAGAGAGTCATTTATTTGTCACTACCTTCTGTGTGAAAATGAGGTCCTTCTGCCTCTTAAGTTGAGCTACACAAGAATTTTAGAGAATGCAAAATAATCTGTAGTCTAACACTACTCACTCTTCCCTTCTCTCATTAAAGTGGAATACTGAAAAGTGCATGGACTATTAAATTTGATTTTCAGAGCTAAAATAATATCACTCCATGTGATGTGACAGCACCTGGCAGTTCAATACAGGAGCATGTTTGTATTTTTAGATTCTATTCAAGAAAAATAGAAATTTAGTTTCAGCTTCCAAAATCCTACAATCTAATTTCCAGATCACAGAACATACTGAGATGGAAGTGATCGTCAAGCCCAACTCCTAAGTGAATGGCTCACACAGGGATTGAACCAACAACTTGGGTGGTATTACCACCAGACTCTAATCAACTGAGCTAATCTCAATTAAAAAAAAAAAAAAAACATTCTATGAGATTTAAGTTTTTCTGAGCTGTAATGTAGGTACAGTTACCAAATGTGGGCACATGCAGTAGAACCAGACCTACTTTATCAGTTTTTACAGTAGACTGTTTTTTACATATAGCTTTGGGCACTATTCCCACTTCTATCATCAGTTTGATATATGCTCTTAAAAGAATGTCTAAATTTGTCTGTATTTCAATTTTCTAATCTGCAAAATTTTATTAGAATTGCTTATAAGAACTGCAGTATCAGTTCTACAGTACTGCTCATTAGAACTACAGTATCAGAGGGAATTCTAGCCATTGTGTCTATAAGAAACTCAGTATCAGTATGGGAGTTCTTTTAGCAATGTAAGTTGTATATAAAAAAAGAAATTTTTCACAGAAAACATCATGCTGTAGCCACAGGCTAGCTGCACATTGTATTCTTTAGCTGAATGTTCAAGTGAATGATTTTTGATCATGCTCCTCTGACTATACCAGCAACTCACAGTAATGCGCACTGTTAGCACAGCATTACAGGACAATTTGCCACCTGTTAGGGCCGCTCTTGTGGGATCTGGAAAGTTCAAGGCCAGCTGACACGCACTCACAGAAACACACTGGCAATTCTGACATGGTACAGAAATTAATTTTAGGAAGAGAATGAGTAATTTCAGGCCACATGGGTGGGATAATGTTTTAATTTAAATATAATTGTTAAAACAATACGTAGGGAAATAAAACTCTCTCAACTAATGCCCAACAGATTATTATAGCCAAGATGATTGTCAGATTACAACACACATTACAACAGAGTATCTGAGGAAAACAAGAATGATAGTTCCTTCTTTCTTTGTGGCTTTTATCCTTCCCAAACAGAGGGAGATTATTACTTTCATTTATGAACTATGCAGATACACTGCCAGAAAAGAAACACTTTTTCTCTAAACACAAAATAATTTCGGGCTCAAAATAGAAAACTTTTAACCACTTCTACCAAAAATTATATTACACATAAACCAAAACCAGTTGTTTTATTCAGTGACACTAAAAAGAAAAACCTAAGGTATAAAAATGCTAATTCCTGCAAGATATTTCACTTACAAATTGACTTAAGGTCCTTTAAAGAAGAGCATAAAGTACTGGTTCAGATTTAATCAGGACACTCCTTATTTTCTATTTCAAATGTCTAAAAGAGCTATGTCAAATAGCTGTCCTTACTGATTAATTACTGATTTTCCTTAGGGCCCAGTTTTGGTCAGGCTAGGGTATTCTGGACTGATTGAATCCTAGCTGCAGGAACAATTTATACACCCATTAGTACCATTTCTCAAAGATCCATGAGAAAAAGAAAAACTATACACCTTGTAATTTAGATTTGAAGCAAATAGAAACATAAAAGAAACACATTCCTCATTTCCTGCTATTCAGATATGCAAATGTCACTGAGATATATTTTGAAAATCCAAAACCACTCGCAGTGTCAATTTTAACTTTTCCTTTCATTAAATTCCATGCCAGTGAAATATTAATCTGAACTCAAACCTTTTCCTGAATTAGCCTCTGTAGATGAATCCCACATGACAACATTGCTGAAAACATCGTGAGCATGTACTGCTGAATTTTACACATTCCATTTGCCAAGGAATTTAGTACAGCTGTTAATCCCACTTTTTCAATGACACTCTGGAAAGCATTAGGTGAGGTACGAGTAATTCTGCACAAAGCCTACAAAAGTGAAAAAAAAAAGAAATTAATGAAATTAATATCTCAAGAAAAATACTGGAAAATAAAAGTATGTGGTGAGTTTTCCAATAGTTTAGGAATAAAAGGAATGCATATAGATTCATTTTTAAGACAAATATTAGGGGGAAAGACCACTTATTTTTAGAGACCTGGAATTCTTCTAAATACATTGCTATACACTCTGTGCAACTGAAATTCAAATATTTCATACACCAACATCCACATCAAAAAAGTCACATTACTCTTTTCCTCTAGAGAACAATCATGATGGAGCATCACAGCCCATGCTTGAGTCTTTTGTCAAGCATGGAATATAAAAAGCATCAGATAACACTGTACTAGAAAGGAGAACAGGGAGAGAAAATACAGACATAGCATACACCACAGAATTTATGGACACCCATAAAGGTAAGCATCTTCTCTCTCCCTGCTCATGGACAATAATGAGGTATATAGTATTTCAGTGTCTAAAGTCTATCCTTAGCTCTTGATACTACTTCAGATCTAGGAGCTTATTAGGAAACAGTGATTAGTATAATAAACTTGCAAACTATTCTCCAAATGGTTGATTTTCAAGCATCAGTGATTAAAATAATTTTAGTAGAAAATGTAGGTACTGACCATGCTCCAGTAAAGTGAGCACAAACCTGTTCAGTGTCTACTAACTTAGCTATTTCCTAGCAAACATTACCAAACAATCTTCAGGGTGGCCTCATCTCCAAATCAATCTCCTTTTGATACCTGTAAAAATGCAACCTTCAAGATACTATAAGTGCATTTTTCTCTCCAGATAAAGAAAATAAGACTCTTTAAACATTTTTTTTTTCCTTTGGCCTGAATATACTATTAGCATAGAAGAAGAGCTGATGTCAAATATTGGATTCACGTGAAAATCTGAATTGGTTTTCAGGAAAAACTTTGAAGGTGACTACCTTTTGTGAAATGTAAGCAATATTTATGATTTCTTTGTTCTCTTCAGACCAGCTATATTTAGAAATTGCTGTTTACTTGGTGTGTACTCAATAGTAAGGTCTCATTTAAGAGAAACTATAGTCAATTACACAGAATTCTACCACCAGAGAAAAGCTTTCCATGTAAGAACACCAGAAACTGTCCAGTTCACCAGTGCCCTTAGTAACCAGGGCAAAATCAGCTAAAAAAGAAGGAAAAAAGAAGAAAAAAGGCATAAAAGACAGTAAATCATGAACTTGACAGACATTTTATTGATGCTGTTCATCTACTCTGCTCTTGTTCTTCCTTGTCCTTTCTGGTCCAGGAACCACATCGATTGCAGCCTTTTACTTTTCTTCTTTTATTATTTTTTAACTCTCTTTTTAAACACAGACACTCCATCTCAGTTCCTTGGTATAGCATGCTCTATTTCCTCCAGGATACAATCCAGCTCTTCACCTCTATTCAGAGTTTTCAAAATGAGTGGGCAGGAGGTTGGTGTATTCACTAAAAACATCCTTGAGGGTCGTACTACCAATGAACTGCTGGGACCTAGGGACAGGCTGTGCCAAAGCAACATGGAGCTAACTTGGTGTGCAGACTTGGTCTGCAAACACCCTCTGCATGGTGTTTGCAGATTTTCCACTGCCTTAGATCTCTGCTACACACCTTGCCAAACAAGGGTGGCCATCACATTACTTCCAGGCAAACCTCATAGGAAACACATCATAGGAAGTCTTCTAGTATAATACTGCAGTTTTGGAGGTAGCAGAAAAGCTCCAGTCCACCAATAGCCAAGGGCAGAAGCTTTAAATTACCATTAGTTTGTACATCACAGAATGCTCTGCTGTATGAATGAACATAACACTTCAGCAGAAAAGCAGAAGATAGGATTTAAATGTGGGATAGAGTACAAGCACTCTAAATCACTTCAGTAGATCCAATATTGGGAGAAAACAGATGGAGATAGGTCAAAAGGTGGTGGAGCACGAACTGGAAATGGATGATGATAGATGCAAGAGTAGAGCTTACACCATCATCTCCAGGTAGCAGTTGGAACATGAAATGTTCTTAGTGAGAGTAAGGCTTCAGCAGAACTTCTCCTGGAACTGACTTCTCCACCCCTACTCTCTGCTGGACCTTAACCAGCACCTCTTCTCTCAGCAGCTCCAACCTTTGCCTCATGATTCTTATTGGTCACTTCCAACTTGAGATACTCCAGGGTTCTAGGATCATCTCTGCCATATCCTTCTAGACTTGCAGGCTACATGTGACTGGGTAACATTCACCCTTTCAGGATATCTTCCATGACTCTCAAGTTTGAGAATGAATGCACTACAGTATCTACAATACACAAGTCTCTGAAATAAAGTATTCAATACCAATTACTTAAGAAAATAACAAAGGAACCAAATCCCCAAAAAAAGATTGTGTGAGCTTTCCCAAATTAGTTTCCATTTAAGTGGCTGATGCTTTATTACTTCCCTTCCAGCAGAAAAAGTTATCTCCTAGAAAAAAAATTTCAAGTTATCTTTTTAAAAATTAAAAAAATTCAGCATACTGGAAAGAAATATTCTTCCTGCTGTTGAGCTTGTCAGAATATCACTGTGACATCTTACAGATTTTTTTTTCTGAGTCTAGCAAAATGATAAAAAGACACAGCTTTCCTACAGGCAAAATCTGTGATATTTACCTGAGGCATGTTGGACTCCAAAGTGAGAAAAAGACACTGAGATACAATCCCCATTTGCCGCCTCTGATAGGCAGGACAAAGTGAAGTGTCATTTCTTGACTCCAGAGACTAAAGACAGAGAATCTTCTTGATATATTTTTATTATTGATTGCAATAATCATAAATGGAATTCCATAGTCCTTTACTGCTGATACACTTTGCAGACAGACTGCTAACTCTAAGTGAAGATATGACAGACATTTCTTAACAGAAATGTATTTTTACATTCTAATATAGATGTCAGTTAAGAATAAATTCTTCAGGATATATTCAAATAAGGCAGGAATGACTGCATAACAAAATTAAATAGGACACTGATGATGTCAGTTTTTGTGGTCATGCAGGATAAAAATGCCTACATATCTGTAGCAACAATTTAATGGATGTAGAAATTATACAGTACACTATAACTGGAGAATACATTAGTATTTTATTTGTTAAATTAGCATACCACTAAAATCTCCATAAACTTTAGCTGGGAAAAGATCTTCCTGCACTAGATTTCAATATCAATTGATTGTTATCAGATGAAGTTAAGATTATATATCTAAATGCCACAGCAGCATTAATACATAGCCCTGAATTATATCATGCAATGAGTAATAAGTTTATCTATTTCTTACTTTTAGTGTATCACTACAAAGCAGCAAAAAGATTAAATTATCACCTTAGTGCACCCTACTTTAGAAGTTTCCTTGTTCAATTCACTTCATATAAAAGTATTAAACTTCAATTTTCTGATAAAGGAAACAATCCCCAAAACTGTGGAGGAGAAAATCCAGGAGCTCATTCAGACCCAAGAATACTTGTGTAAAATGATCTGACTGAAAAAAGGAGATGGATTCAGCTACATGGATAGCAATAATTTTCATAAAGACCAGAAAAAATAGAAGAAAGCAGTTTCACCAAGGATATAAACCAGTAAACGTATCTTACTCTTGCAATTCTCCTCACAGCTGCTTTCATTCAAAGCTCTCCAATATGTGAATTTGGAGCAAACCCCACTTCCAGCACGACTGAAACTTCAGTAAGTACACAAAGGAAAAGCATGATCTCCAGTAAGCCTATTGCCTTCACAGGAAACAAACATTAGTTGGGAACAGTTAAGGTTTTGTTTCTATTGTCCATATCTACATTTATACCACAGATATGCACAAAATGTTGAAGAAATTTTTACCTTAGCAGATCTCAGTGTGCACACTCAATTTGGTTGTCTTTTCTAAATGCTGGCCTCAACACCCAAGCACACATTGCTAAGCAACTTTGAGAAAGAAAAGGTAACAGAATGATAAAAAACCATCTTTTTTACTTAGATTGTCAATTGCCATTGAAAGGATCTTCCACAAATCAGATGAGTTTCTCTAGGAAATTCCAGTAATTGCAGCTATCATGACCTCCCAAAACACACTGCTTCATCCTAACAGATGTCATCTGTAAGAAGGCTTCTAGAGTAGCTTCTGAAGACTAATATATTTTATAATACAAAGATTTCAAACACAAGAAGAAGAATCAGGAAGTAACAGCTTGGCAAACCAATGTCATTCCAAGTCCTAGTGTCAACCAATGACTGCCAGATGATTCAACTTTGGAGTATAAATATTGCAGTAAAACTCACTGCACTTAACAGGCCCAGCTGAACAAGAAGCCCATAAAGATCAGGCTACTCTATCACACCTACAGGAACAAGAGGTGAAGGAACTGAGGAACTCACAATCTGTGATACTTTCAGTCTACTCACTTGGAAGAGATCACACAAACACCAGCACTGTCCAACTGAACCGAGCAATTAATAAAGCCTCACTGGACTAGTACATAGTGGTAGCTATCAGTGAACACAAAAAGAAAAAAAAAAAAAAAGGAAAAAAAAAAGAAAAAAAAAGGGAGCAAACTAGGCTAAACCAAGCTTTTCAGGTATTAATTTCCTCTTATGCATTTTTTGCAACCTTCCAGTTTTTCTAGCAGGAAAGTTTTCTTCTCACTGGTAGTGCTTAAAAGAGGCTAGATGCCTATAGCATAAACACTAGGACGAAGAAAAGGTTTCTTAGTGATTCACCTGAACCTGAGAGGATCCAGTGAACAGGGTTCTCAAAAGAAGCAAAGGATACAGAGGGACAAACAACCCACTCCTCTCATAGTCTCTTAATACTCATCCGAGGGCAAGGTGAGAAAACCATATGGTATTGATGACAGCTACAAAAAGCTGTAGTGAATCTCCACTGATGACAAGTTTATTCTTGACAATCAGATATGTAATATCTGCATATTACTGAGCAGGGAAAAAAGCTCTGCCCCCCTCAGGCATACTGCATTGTCCAAGAAGAAATTGAGTTTTCATGAGGGCAAAAAAAAAAAAAAGAAAAAGCACAATGATAGTTCCTCCTGTGATCTCTTTTAGCTCAGTGTCTGAATGCCATTGAGACAGACAGGTTCTCCAGAATATGCTGTTTGCTGTGGTACACAATGCAGGCATAACTGGCCAACTGGCCCCTGCAAATGGAGCAGCCCTGGGAGTCTGCTGTGGGAATCAAGGGAATGGAAAATGACAAAGCAAAGTTCTCCAGGCAGACAGCAGAGAAACAAGAGGGAATTTTCAGCATGAGTTGAAAGAGATTTAAAAAAGTAAAATACTATGACCTAGTAGCAAACAAGTAACAACTGCCCAGTCTAATGATTTGCAAGAATAGAAAGTACATGATACAAAACAACCATTATAGCAAAAGTAGTCCTAGAAGAGAGGATTGAGCAGGCTATTTAAAAACTCAGTAAGGAAGCCATAGCTGTTATCTCCAATCTTTTCCCATGCATGCAGTTGTGATCTAAGCATAAAACTCACAGATCAAATGGGTGAAGTCTCAAAAAGACCCTTTCTAAAAAAGCAGCCTAATAGCAAGACACACATATACTTTACATATTTAGAGACAAACTATTCTGTACCCATGGAAGTTCTAAGACTGTTTTTGCCAAGAATTTCAGATGCTACAGAGCAAAGGTTTTTATGTTACTAAATAGGTTTTCTGTTCTAAAATGTCAAGACATTTTCCCAATATTTGAGCAGTTTATATTGCAGGCAAGACTCTGCCACAATATACACTAAGACAAAAAAATGAATAAATAGATATATTTTTTAATCATAAATTTATTATACCACTTACCTCTTCAGCCACACTTCAAATGAATTTTTACTCCTCTCTCTTTTATTACCTTTATGCTAGATGTGTCTGTGTGTATGCTGCTGCAGCTGTGACACTACCATTTTCCATTTGGAAAGCAAGAGCTCCATCCAACCTGGCTGTGAACGCTGCCAAGGAATGGGGCAGCCACAGGTTTTCTGGGGAACATTGGTACTGTGCCAATGCCTCACCATCCTCACAATAAAGAATTTTTTCCCTATATCTAATCTAAACCTATTTACTTTTAGTTTGAATCCATCCCCCCAAGTCCTGTCACTACATGCTCTTGGGTTAAACTTACAGTCCTGCTACGTATTTTCTACCTCATAAATCCTTTTGTTCCAAACCTTCTGCTTGCATGTCATTACTCTATTTGTCTTGTTCTCATTCTATATTGCCTTAAAAATTCTGGGCAAAGACTAGGCCCTAACAATTTTATAATAAGAAATTTGATTAATTCAACTAAGTCTTCTAAACAAGTCTTTGATAAAGAGAATAAACAATTCTCATTTGAAAAACAATCAAAAAAGAGAAATTTCAATTTTGCAAGAATTTAATAGATTCTTTGAAAGGTTAAACTTTTTAAACATAACTCAGTATTACCAGCATAAGGAAATATATGTTCTGGAAAACGATGAATCACAAGAACAATTCATAAGCACTGAACTGCAATAAACGCATTTTTCAATTTCAGAAATTTTTCAAATCTATTTTAATGTGTCTGAAATATAAAAACCACAAACCTACCACAAACATACTCAAATACATTTCAGTTCCAATTCAGAAGGTTTTTCAGACTAAAGGCCAAAGCATTACTCTACCACATAAGGAAATTCCTTACCGAAATAGGAGTTATCTTCAAAGAATCTCCTGTAGAATGTGTGAAAAGGTACCACAAGACAGGTCCAATTTCTCCTGTAATAAAGCCTTGTGCGTGGCATGAACGAGTAGTACAAACATTTTCAATTATCTTTGCTGCTATATGGTTCACTACCCGCTCTTCCTATAGGAAGGAGAAGAAGGAAAACACATTTGCAAATGTTTGTAATTTCTTTGTAAATTAGTGCCTATGTCCACATTTTATTCAATGTATATTGTCTCAGCGTTGTTCTTAATTCTTTTTGATACTTGCAAAAGTAAGTTTTCAAGAAACCTCACCTGAGGACAAACTTATGTTCACAGATCCTACTTCCCCCCACTTTCTCTTCTACTGCAAAGACAATTTGATACAAGCATAATTTAATACAAAATATTTTTTTCTTTAATCTCCAAATAATCACCCCAATTAAATGTAATTATTACAAATGAAAAGCTTTTGTTTTGTTAAAGGTGTTCCATGATCAGTGCTTTATAAATGAACGAATTTGTGTCAACACTCATTACTAGAACATGCTCTAAAATAGTACAATTATGAGATATTCAGTTCCATTAGAAAAGAAAATTTACATTAAACCCTCTTTGTCTTTATCCCATGATTTTTTGACTCTTCTGAATAAAGACTTCTTGCAAATTAAATTGTTCCATAACTCCCTTCTAAGCAGACAATCCTGACCACGGCTTAAGACTTAAATCATTAGGTCCCATTTACTACAAGAAGTCCTAAATTTCCATATGAGATTCTGAATACTTCATATTTTTAGTACTAACCCAATAATTTTCACTTAAAATCAGAGTCTTTAACTGGAAAATACATCACTGGTGTTATTTTAGCTGTGCATTGCCCCACGTCATCTCAGTCTTGAACTACAAAAAAGTGAAGTCTCTCAACAATGTCTTTAATAGCGTCTTGAATTTAGCAAGAATGAATTTTAATATAATTTTTATAATTCAATTTATCCTTATAGTCTGGCTTCACAAATAATTCATCATAATATCTAATTGATTTCTTTCTTAAACTAATCTCAATTTTAGCCTACTAAGCTTTGGATTTCTGAGAGTTATCTTTACAATCAGAGCCACCAACAACTGTGAGCAAGATAATGAAACCTTTCAAAAAGTAGTACAAAAGGGGAGAACTTGCAGAAGGGGAGAACTTATGCTTCATTAAAATATATTCAATATCCACTTTTCCTTCTACTGACTTAGTAGTTCTAAAATATAGATTTTAGATGTAGAAATATTTGAAAATTCTTAATATAATGATGTCAAAAAAAAAAAGAACGGCCGTATTCATTTTCATTATAATCCTTCCTGTTCTTCCAAAGAACTGCAGCTCTACTCAAAATATTTAACAGAAATACCAAAGTCAATTTCCATCTAAAATGGTTACACTCTTAAAAAAAAATCCACTGAATTCTGCGGTCTTTCTTCTTATTTGCAGCCATAAACCAAAGAAAACTTAGGCTTCTCTCTTTTTAAAGTTTCGATTACTGCAAAATATTGCATTATTTTGACCTACTAAAGACCTAAATAGACAGATACTCATACACATTTACTAAAATTTAAATTCTGAAAACATTTTATAAAAAATGTCCAGTTCTAATGTTTTTTCTGTGAATTATACTTCTGCATTTCAGTCTTTTTTTGGGAGGGGTACAATTACAGTAAAAATACATGCGTTTATCAAATTGACTAAATTGATGCATTTAACAATCAAATCCCTAACTGAAACATAATTGCCAAGTTAAGTCTCTCTAACATATGAAGTGATTATTATGACTGCCAATTGGGACTCCACTCCTAATTTAAGCAGGCATAAACACTTAATAAACAAACTATAATCCCATTAATTAATCATAATCAAAGCAATATATAGTGGATTAATAATGTTAACAAATTTCCAGATACAATTGCAGTTTTTCTTTGTAAAATTCAGTCCTGAAGATGTGCTTTATTTCCTTTCAGCCACTGATGGGATGAGTTATGCCCTGTTCCAGATTGTCCTGCTACTTTGACTAGAAAATGGTCATGCATCATCACTGTGCTTTAAAAGCTAAAAGTAATTATATTTGCTGACACCTGAGACCTTCCATTTCAGCTCCTCTGGTATCTGTTTCTGAGCACTATCTAAGCAACAAGACTTCTATGTACCATGTTCTGCTTAATTAGCTGTCTGCAAGGGAAACCTGATCTAAAGTAATATTTGGTCTCTTAACTAAGGGAGTCATCCAGTGATGTTACCAGAAAATAAGGTATTTTAGTGAACAGAAATAGATATCCAAGATATGAGTAAAGCAGTTCCATAATCAGTAATTCTATGTCCACATCATGAACTGCATGAAATCTGAAACTATGAATAGAACTGTCTAAAAGAAGCACATACTTTATTTTCAATGAGTTTAGGTTTCAACTAGTTTTATAAAGTACACTTAAAGCTCCTAATTTTCAGTCAAGTTGAACACTTGCAGATATATCTGTTTCCAGTGAAGTCACGGACAGTTAATGAAAAAGAGACCTGAGTGAAAATGCAAATACCAGATGGATAAAAAATTGCAAACTACTGAAAGGAAACTTCTTTTAATCAAGTCTTTACATTTTAATTGGGGGGGGGAAAGAATCAACATCATAAAAAAACCTACTTCCATGTTTTTGAAATAACTGAATCTACTGGATATTTTTACTGACTGTTATAAAGGTAACAGTGCAGCAAAAATTTTGGAAGCACTGAAGTTACAGCCACTATGATAACAAAAATGCTGCCAAAAAATAGCATAACTTCATTTTATTAGAAGTTAGGATAAAATATTTTATGATCCTTTTAAAGTAGGTTTACTGATGGAACTAAGCTGTGAGCAGCTGTTGACCCCACTGAAGGCAGAGAGGCCCTGCAGAGAGACCTCAACAAATTAAGAGGTCTGGGTAATCACCAACCATATGAAGTTTGAGAAGGGCAAGTCCCAGATTCTGCACCTGGGTTGGGACAACTCTGGGTGTATGGACAGGGTTTTGAATAAATGAAGCAGTTTTGAATAAATGCAGCAAAATACATAAAAGGAAAATGGTTTTCACATTAGCATTAGGTACTCCATATTAAATAGGAATATCCTTTCTGAAACAGAAAGTATCTTCCATGACTGGATAACATAGGAACTCTAACAGTTATACACTTTATCAGGAGAAATCTTCCTATCTTAGAGATTGAACACAAACATTTAGAAGTTGAACTTAAACAAATACAGATGCCTGGAACAAGCATTTTGTTTCACTGTTGGAAACCGTTGCTGGAAAGGATTAGCAAATAAATATTGGAATACTTACTATGTCCATTCTGACAGACTACAACATTATACTAAGACTAAACATGTCAAATCAAGCTTATCATTTACTTATTTATTAATGTACCAATTCCCTTATTTTGACACATAATTGAACTCAACTGTTCTTTGAGTTGAAAATCAGCTTCTGTCTCAAGTTAACACTGAAATGCAGGAAATTTGAACTTGTGTTCCCCTTCAGATAAAAGACTTTCCCAATCTTCTACTTCCATCACCCTAAAACTCCTTTCACTGACCCACACACTTTTTTTATCACTGTTAGATTTTCAGGCACAGAATGTATGTGAAAATGACACTACCTGCATTTTCTGAACATTTTGTTCCTTTATAGGCAAATAAAAGGGACACACACATATTTCAAACTTCTTCCTGTTCTACTGTTCTGTTTCAGAGGGCAATTCTGCTTTGATAATGACAAATCTTATAAAACTTCAGAAGTCCAAGAACACTTCAGAGTAGTTCATAATAAAACTCAGGAACAGTGAACTTAGCTTACAAAAATCAAAACTATATAAACCATAGTACCAAATGACATTAACTGGTTTTCTTGAATTTTTATTAAATATATAAAATAAAGCTTCTTAACTGGAAAGTAAAACTAGAAGTAAGTATTTATAAGGCAGATACAATGCATTGTGGTAGTTCAGACCTTATTACAAAAAGTTAGTTTGCCATTTTCATAAATACTGAGACAATATGTCCATAATCACTTCAGAAAACATCCTGATGTAAAATTTTCTTAAGTCACAACTGGGCTTAGAACAATTACAATTAATTCATTATGTAATTATGCATAATTTTTAAAAATTATTAATATAAGAATGAAAAACTTATGTACTTTTAATAGAGAAAAGCTGGTGACAAATGTTTTCAGAGCTGCATAGCCACAGGACAAGAGGCAATGGCCAGGAGTGAAAACTCCAAGCATAAACAAGTAAAAACTTTTTCCTATGAAGGAGGTGCAGGCATTGCTGACAGAGATTGTGGGACCATAGTTATTAGAGACATTCAAGACATAAATAGACATGTTCCTGAGCAACCTGATTTATTTAGACCTATTGTGAACAGGAGGTTGAATTAGATGACCTCCAGAGGTCCATTCCATCCTCAAGTCTTGCATAGTTTTACAGCTTCAAACATGTTTTAAAACTATATATATCTACATTAAAAATGAGCATACTCACAAACAGAAAGTATAGAAGTGCACAGATGGCTAGCCTAGACATAATTTTAAATTTATGCTTAATTAAATTTAATTTGAACTACTGCATGGAAAATGTACTTCTATTTTGTGTCATTTTTTCAAGAAAAAATATATCAAGATAAATTATTAAGAAAAATTTGACATGTTTCAGGACTAAGAAGTGATTTTATTTTATAGGAATAAATTAGTGTCTTATGGATGTCTTGATTTAGTTTCTGCACACTGTATATTCAGAAACAGCAAGTCTTCCATTACTAAATTTATAATTAAATAGCATCTCACCACTGTGCCTTAGAGTGACATCTTACTCTAATTATGAGCTGGAAATTGTGCACAATACAAACTCAGTTTTGTGTTCGTGGTCACATGAAGGTTTGAAGATATTAAAATGCATGTAGGCTCCTCCTTTATTAATCACAATCTGTAGGCAATAAAGAGCTCAAAAAGGAGGGAAAAAAGGTATTTCCTCTTGCTTTCCACCTTCTAGCAACCTCTGACATGTTTTTTGCCTTGAGCTTTGCCTTGGGCAAAAATAAAGTAACATAGTCTCATACAAACAGTGAATGTAAACTCTCCACTCAATTCTTTTTCATTTTCAAAATGGAACTATATGCATATTTTTCTTCCCTTTTTGTAGCACAGCTAAGCCATCACCAAAAACAATGAAGAACACAGTAAAGCACACGTATGAGAATAAATCTAATTGCTACTTTTTTGCCTCCAAAGAATGCTCACAAGTGAGTAGGATAACAATGCAGTTTTTAAAAACTGTTTATCATCCACTTCAAGAAAGAAACTTAAATCTTGCTCAAAGATTTACAAACATGTATGAAAATCAAATTGCAAGAGGACAGCACAAACTGTCAGAACATTTCTCAAAAGATGCCTACATCATTAATAAATTTCACATTTATCAACAGTAATTTATATTTACTATCCCATTTCCCCCAACACAAGCAGCAATACATAAATGTTGAATGTACAGAGAACATTCAGAACTGCATTAATCTCTGACTTAGGTCATGGTCTTATGATTATTTAAATTCAAGAGCAATGCTTGGTTGACAAGGTACTGCAATGCTGCAGGCTACAATCCTCATACAATGCCTAAAGGGTTATTACTGTGGAGAAATTCTACTGAGGACCATGAAAGAGCCTTACCCCTTCCCGAAGACACCTCATTAGCACAGTGTAAGCAGCTGAGGGAACAGCCCAGCATTCCCTGGGGTGCTCCCCTTTTTCCTCCTGAAATGAAGCCAACGGCACAACTGATTAAATCAAAAAATCGCAACCATCTCAGTCACATAAAAAATGGGTAGCATGTTCTTAATAAGGTACATATCATACACATTTCAAATTAACATATGCAATCAAATATATTAAATTTCAGGACATTATTACTATTTCATGTTATTTCATGTGCAGCACAGAGATTGATATTTTATTAGCTTATTTAAGTAGTCTCCAAAATCCATAACAGAGTTTGTCCTAATATTTCTGCATTTCATCAATTCATTCTAATTCATACAGACACAAAAAAGTGTCTGTTCTTTCATTCCTCTCAACTATTTCAAGTAGTTCAGAGAGATAACTGGCTATTAAGAGCAGAAATGATTGTCTTTAAAATCAAAATTATTTTTTTGGTAGGTAAAAAGAAAAATGTCAACTTTCTTTTGAAAAAAAATGCTCAAAGTCATACAAAGAGATACCAAGTGTTTAAGAAAATTTACTGTATGGTATAGCCTTTAGTACACATGAACAGTCTTTTAAGATCTGACTGTGTATTTCCTTGAAATCACCCTGTTAGGCTTATTCACAATTAGTTTAATAAGGGCTTAATTCTTCCAAGTGAACTTCACATCCATCTGTCTCTGCAATAGCCTATCGTAAAATTTTAAATTTAAAAGGGAACACTTGGATATCACTGAGATTTAACTGCAACAACTTCCATATCCAGGGTAGTAACACAGAGCTAGTAGTAAGAGGAAAAAATATAGCCTCTTTTGGGAAAGAAAGTGAGAAATAATAGGCATTAATTAGATTGTGTGAAAATGACAGGCCATGAAATCATGAGAAACTTGTTTTAGTAAGTAGACAAAGGATGACAAACAGTAATTTCTTCAGAAATTACACAATTATGAACTCTACTAATTATTTTTAGCATTCTAATAAACTGGTTTTAATAAAAGGGATAGGATAGGCAAAGTAGGGGTTAATGATGCAGAAATAAATGATACTTTCTAAATTTGCTGATTTCTCCATGGCTTACAGTAATTCAACACGTATACGATATGAGCATTTCAGGCCTTTAATTAAAGCATGGCACATTAGCATGAAAGACTATTATTGAATTGTCTAGTAAAATTAATTTTCCTTCTTTATTGAAAATAAAACTTTATTTGCCACATGTAACATAGAGAAAATGGGTCTGTTAAATATCCCATTTGTAAGCTTTTTTTCTGCTAACTTTGTATTAGGATGTATGGGACAATATAAACAGTAATAACAAGAGTGGCTGGACATCCAACAGACACATGAAATCCACTTAATTCTATCTTCTCCATCTTATCTGAGTAAGAACGTGCTGACAAGTAATCAACATTTGCCTTCCAAGGGGTTGTGTGTAAGTTAAGAAAACAGAGCCCAAGTTCCAAGAAAGTAAAGGTAGGTTACTTTCAAACAGGCAAAAGTGGAATCTTTTCTACCTGGAAGAGGCAGGACAAGACTAAAAGTCAAAACAGAGTTAAAATGACAATCTATTGTGGAACTGGCATGTGTCTGTTTCTGATTGTATTCACCTAATTTAACCAGAAATTCTTTCAAGGTCTTTTGTAATGATACATATTAAATGTGATATAAAATAAAAATACTTAAGAAATTGTGCAATCCTAAAACATTAATAGCTCTTCCATTCTTCAAACTGATTAAAGACTTTCTGCAAGGTTTAATCTCTATTTAGAAATTTTAAAAGGCAAAAGGAGTATGAACCTTAGTACCGTTCTTAATTACATAAACATAACACACAGCATTTGACACTTAATAAACCTAAATATATCACCAAACATTGGGGAATCTTCCTACTTTTTGCTCACAGCCCATGTGATTTTGATTAAACTTTAGGTTCTGCACCCTAATAACACAAACAACACAAAATTCATAAAAATATTACACAGAACTTGAAAGTTTTTCCCCAAGGCAATCCACTCAAGAGTATGAGAACATACTCCCTGGAGTTTGCTCATGCTCCTTGTGAATTGCTCTTGGCTTCTGTTTGGAATAAAAATGCAGAGATGGAATGTAAGATCTTACTTACAAGATCTCATAAGCAAGTACCCACACAATATCAGAGTTTAGGAATGCACAGGACTGTTACAATTATCTGGACATTTCCCAGTATTTTCTAAGCCATAGAAGTGCAAACAGTGATCTTGTATTTTACCTCATTAATCATCCTGCACCTAAACAGCTGAACTTGATTTGAGGTATTTGATAATTTATGATTTACCAAAAGTTCACATGAAAAAGAAATAATCTTTACCATTATTTCATAAAAAAATTGTGGCTGGATCTAGAAACACTTCACAAAACCCCAGAGGGAATAAATGAATAAATAAAATCAGACATGCCCTCAAAAACTTACAGCTTAAATACAAATATTTAGCAGTTTGATAAACAATCAAACAGGACAAAGAAAGCACATAATTGATAGAAACAAAAAAAAAAAAACCAAGAGCATAGTCCTTAATGAATTAGATGCAGTTATAATTTATTTTTCTTTATCAGTCAAATCATAAGTCTTTGCTGTTTAAAGATATAAGTTGGCAATAAACTTTTTGGTTTCATTTATTATATTACCCCTGACTTGCTATATGATCTTGGCAAGGTCATTCAGCACTACTGTTTGTCACTTTAATGAGCAACAAAATACCTACAACACTACAGTATTCTGAAGTTAAATACATTTAGAATAGAAAAATGAAAAGTGCTTTTCTTTAAAAAAATTGAATGGTTAGTATTTCCAAGCATACAAATCACGGTGATATTTTTTAAATTTTACCAAGACATAGTGTCTTGAGCTCATATGTGTCCAAATATTTGTTCCTACACTCTATTCATTTCTTAGTTATACAATAATGCAATGAATTAATATTTGCGTGTGTGTGTATATATAACCAACCTTGAAACGTGACAGAGTTGCCACTTCTATGCAAGTTGTAATGCTTCAAACATTGTAAAATTCATACACAGAAAAATTTGTCAGGCCACATTTTCAGATGGAAAAAAAAAATCATTCTGGTGTTATATAACTAGTGTTAACAGAATTGTTTAAACTATCAGAGTTTAGTTTCAAAATAAAATCAAGCCATGCAAAATATTCCTGCCAAATATTTTCAAGTTGGAGTTTTAAGTTCATTTGTTTGATGATAGCAGGTACAAATCTTTCCTCCTGAGGAAACTGAGCAAGTATTAAAACATAAACTGTGACTGTGGGTGCATTTTTCAGAACATAATTTCACATTATAAGTTGTGACCATGTATTTGACAAATAATTTGGCAATTGTCCAACAAAAATAGGACAACGCTTGTTATTCTGCAAAAACCAAGGCAACCACTACATCTTGTGGAACATGCAAAGGAGCTAGAGGATAAAGAAAATAAAACCTGGAAATTCAGCAGAAAGCCATGACTAAAGCCAGAGTAATGATTCATTTGCCACATTTGCTCCATTACCAACTGCCTTAAACTAGTTAAGCTAATGTCTGAGCATTCAGAGCTATTAGATGATGCTGATTATACAAAGGCTTCAGAGAAGATAAGCTTAGACTTTTTCTGCTTGAAGACACTTTTGTTTCTCTTAAGTAAAAGAGTATTTTATTCTTAGAATAAGGAAAAAACAAATGTGATGGTTTAAAGGATCTGTCAACTCCAATTCTTAATATTGACAGTATTTCTTTTCTACAAATAACCTCCAATTATTTTTAATGCAAACTTATTATTTTTAGACTGAAGGTTTAAATCAGTTTTAATCAGGAATAAACACAAGTCCATTTGAAGTTAGTCAGGATAATTTCATTTCCTTTCCCACTGTGCTGTGAATCCAACTATGCTACAGTAAGATTTAATAGGGACTAGATATATAGATACATGAATATATTAATTTATTGATATTATGGACTGTCCTCACACATTCTATTTAATCAACATTGCTAGCTTAGATCTTTGAACCCTTAGATCTGCCACTTGGAGGCCAGCAGTGTTTATGGTGGTTGATTAAATCCTTCTATGAAGTTAAAATTCTACACTTGAAGAATGCTGTTTAATTAATCTCAGATGAAGTAAATGATTACCATGTTTCTTAAAGTAGAATAAGTATTAGAGAAGACAGGACAAGAAACTGTTGACTATACAAATAACTAACTAATTTGATTTTTTGGTCTAGTTTTCCATAGCAAATTTTTTCACATTTGCCAAATTTGTAAGGATAACTTGCAGTCTTACCTTGCTGGCTATGAGGAAAAGCAGCTCCCCAAGTGCTGGTAGAAAGCATTGCTTCAATTTGCTGTTTCTGAAGTTCTCTCTGATTAGCTCAGTTAAAACTGTAATCGCCTAAATTAAAGAGATCAATGAATAGATCAACTCATGTATTTTGTCAAGCAAAATGTACTGCTAAAAGGAAAAAGCTTTATCTCAAATGTCATCTTACTTTTGGACCCTTCACTTATGTTGAAGAGCTGTTTGCAAGGGATTTAGTAAGCATTGAAGGAAAGAAAAAATAATTATTACAAAACATTACATATGCAATATGGAGAAAAATGCAATAAAGAATTAGTCAAGGTGAAAAATTATCAGCTATCTGTTCTTTCAGTTCCCTCAGGACAATAGAAATAGATCTGCCAGGAAAAGAAAAGCCTACTGCAGTTCCTGTGTTTCTGTCAGGAAATCTGGGAGTTCTCACCACCTCGTTACAAAAAAGAACAAACAACAAGAAACCCCTAATGATGTCCTTTGTGTAGACATCATATTATAGCATAAGAACTATTTAAGTTTTGTCTTCTGATCTCTAAGTTTACAGGTGACTTAGTGTGTAAGAACGGGACATATAATTTTAGTTTTTTGTATTCCATGAACTTCTGCATGCAAAGCATTTATACATATACACGTGTGTGTCTATGTAGATAGATAGATATGTTATTTATGAGGTGGAAGGAAATTAGAAAATTTGATTCATCTTGTGCAGGTGACCTAGTAAGAAATCACTTTCCCATGCAAAAGTATTTGGCAGTAAAGCACTTTTTCTTCTTTGGAGCACCATGGAGTTTTTATCCTCAACTTCCCTTGTTTTACTTCACCTTCTGACCTTAGCAGCTTCATAACTCCAATCTTTGTACAGCAAAATCATATCAAAACTGGAAATGCAGTCTTCAAATCAAAGAAAAAAGATCTACTAAACAAACTTTGACCTTCTGCCCATTTTTTTAAAGTAGTGCTATGCTCATTAACTGGTTTTTTAAACTGCTTTCAGAGCATCTCTACAAATTTTATTCAGGAACTTTAATTAGCCTGCCATTCCAGAGAGAGCTTTACTTTCATATTTAAGAAACAAATGTATCAGTAGGTTTCAAAGATTCTAATATGTCAGCTTGAGAAAGTAGTAGTCAAGTTGATTCAAGTGCAATTCTGCACCAAATGATGAACACATAATGACAGCATTTTCACCTTTATTACATTTCCTTTCTGCAGCTACACAGAATTACTCTTCCTTTTGTGATGAAATGTATTTTGAGAACTACTTTGACTGTGAAACGAATACTATCAAAAGTACCTTGTCAATGTGGCATAAACAGAGATTCCACATACCCATTAGCATCCCTCAACTTCACCCCTTTAGACTGAGGGCGAACCCACCATGACATAGTATTTACACAAAATTGATGAACTATATGATAACACAAGCTGCGGACATATTTCTAGCTAGGCTCTAGCTAAGGACATCAAATCATCATGACACCTAATTACACTTGTTCATTTGCAGGCAGAACTTGAAGAAAACACAAATCAATTTGTACATCTGCTGTACAAATCAAGGCAGGATCAAGGCAGTCTACTCAAAATTATCAGTTTTAATGGTAAATCTCAACCAGCCGACAACCCTATATCAATGCAAAATTGGTTTGCACCTGCAATATTTGTTTTCTCAATGCATGGTTAATATATTTGAAAAATTTGATTACATTATCTAAATATATTTATGTGTGCAGTCCTACAATCCTCTAAAACCTATATTCTATTAAGTAGAACCATGAATTAAGATTTATGGGTAGTAAATTATATATTCACTCTATTCACTTGTACTAAGTTCTGTTTGGCTGCCTTACCACTCAATCAAAACTAAACAAAAGAGTCATTAACATGAAATATACTGGGTAGATTATCCATCTTGTGTTTTGGGGTTTTTTTGTTTGTTCGTCATTAAAATTAAGAATTCAAGATTTAAAATGAATGAAGATTAAATCCAAGAACAATATTTCATATTGGGGAACAGAAATTGTTTTTCACTCTCCCTCTCCTTCAAGATTCTAGGACAAGTTATTTTTATTCTGAAGAGATTCTAGTTATTATTTTTATTCTAAAGTGATAAGAAAATGAGGTAGTCATAATCCAATTCCTACTCTTTCCTCAAATATGACTGAAAAAAAGGTAAAACTGAGTAAACAAAATTCAAATTAAAAAGTAATTTCCCTTCTTGAACACTAAAAAATAATTGCCAAAAATTTAGTCAACACTGCAATAAATTCAAGTTTTTATTTGAAAAAAACCTTTTATTAAACCAGAGGGAAGATACATCTGAAGAAATCTGAGCTGTTAGTGACTGACTTGTGCTAAAATTCTTACATCTTTGACACAAGTTGTATGAAATCCTATTGTTCTTATCTTCATATATTTCTCCATTAAGTGTTAATTTGGGTAATTGTAAGAAGATCCATAAGAATTAAGTACTATAGCAGAAGACACTGAACATGAAATAGTCACCACACATCACAGACAATGCTCATAATCTCTTATATACAAGTCTTTATTTACCACACTCAAATAATGGCCTCATTTTCTCTAGAGAGCACACAGAGTACAGAATTGCCCTGTGATTTCCCTCCCTTCGCTGAACACAATTAAATAATCAAATATTTTACAAGTGCAGGACATGGGGTTCACTGACTATGTCACACACTGAACTGGCAGAGTGTCTGTGCCAATAACCTATTTAAGATCTTCTTGTGTCCTCTGCAATGGAAGCTATGATTCATTGTCTGCATTATAAGCACATTTATGCAGAAATACAAATATTTTTATAAAATAAATTTAATGTTATATAATCTAAAGTGTTCATAATTTCACAAACATTTTAAATGACCTAAAATGAGGAAGACAAACTATTTCCTGCTCTTGACAGGACATTTCTAGTCTTGAAAAGACTGATTTGCACAAGATTTAAAATATTCTTTCATCCTTTCATAAGGAAAAGTGTAAGTCTTGAAAAAAAAAATCTGCTTGGACACTTTGATTCAATATTAAAGGGTGGTATAAATTTTAGGTAAAGAAAGTACCAAAGTTTGTGCAGGAAAATGCACAACAGAAAAATCAGATTTATTTTAACCACGGACCGACAAAGTCTCCTTCTTACCTAGAGTACATTCTTTTTCTTTTCAACCTGCCTATATTTTCCCTTTCACAGAAGTAAAAAGTAATGAACTGTAAGTCCAATGCTGTCTATTAAAAGCATCTTAAATTTAATAAATTACCTACACCTTTTACCCTAGCTGTCAAACTGAGTAGATATAGTATAGTCATAAAAAGAAAAGAAAGAAGAAAATGTCATATCTGGACAGTCATTGCCTTAATTTACAACAATAGTGTGTGGAATTGATCTATTACCTGTGGCAGATTCTCAATCTATTTCAAGCTGTATCCAGAAGGTTCCCTGCTGTTTTGAGAGTCCAGAAGTGAAAATTACAGCATATTCAAAAAAGAAGGTATTTTATACCCTAAGTAGTACAGTGGCAATGTACAGATTTCCAACATTTCTACATCTTTGATCTATTAATATGATTGTCTGCAAGTATTAGTGGAAATTAAAATATCTCCATAATTCTGCAAACCCTTACAGTGTTAAAAGCTGTCTATGTCTCAAGCATAATGGAAATTTTAGCTCATTTTCTTGTGAGTACACACGCATAATGTAATGTGGGCAAATAATGGCAAAGCAATCCGACTTTCCTCTGAGAAAAGCACTCTCACCAGGATGAGAAAGTATGCCATGGTTTTAGTGCCACTAACCAGAATAGAATCTAGAGTAGTATTCAAGCACTCATCTTTAAAAGGGTATATGAAAAAAACCAAAACCTGCCAGCTTTCTCGGAACATCTTGACTCAAACTGGGTCATGAAGTAAGGAGGACTGAAGAGAAATCTGACTGCCAGACTATGGATGTGGCATTAATGCTGTCCAGAATGTAGGGAGAAAAAAACACCCAAAACAAACAAACCCCCCAAAACCAACATATTGCAACTCCTCTAGGTAAAAATAGAAGACAGAAGTGTAACATTTTTCCAGGTGGATACAATGCAAATTTGACTCATTGTAAAAACTCTTATCTTTTCAATTATTCTGTAACTGCTGGAGGAAGAGGTCTTAGTAGATGAGTAGTCAAATCAGATGTCATTAACTCAAAAGGAGATTCAGCTTGCTTTGGAATCAATTCAAGGTCCCAAAGGGATGAAATCAGAAACAAATAGAAGCAATTAACTTATAAATCAGGTACATTTACTAACAAATCAAAAACAGACATAAAAGTAATTTTAACAAGCTTTGGAGTTTGTTTGTTTGTTTGTCTGGGTGCTGGATTTTATTTTCAAGGAAAAAAAATGTTATTACTTCTCCCAGTCTGTCAAGATAGTCATATGAGCACATGAGCTCAGTAGCAGATGTTCATGAATACATCTGATTTCTACCCCAGCCCTTAAGTTTGAAGCTTTTTAATCACAGGAAGGACCAGATAAAAATATTTGCCTCTAACAGCAAGAGATTCTGTTTTCATTTTTGTCCAAGGCAAGCAAAGAAAATGATTGCTAAGGAGCCCAAAAAGCAAAGATTCCTCCCTTCAAAACTCGTCAGTGGCAACCAACCGAAGCTGGTTTACATCTAAAAATGCAAACTAAAATTGGAAATCAGTCCCCACAGAATAAGGGTTAGCAGGACCATCCAAGGAAGTGCTATTTTTCTTTTTTTTTCTCTTCTCTTCCTTGCTTTTACGCTATTCATAAATTGATTTGAAGTTACTCCAAGTCATCTTGTTCCAAGCAGTAGACCTTTTATCCCCTTTTTAGAAGCCTTGCTGATGACCCTCAAAGACAAACGCCCATTGGTAAAATATACATGTAGAATATTTTAGATTTATTATTTCTGCATAGAATATCTCATATTTAAAAAAAATTAGAGGGAATTTCCCACTAATTTTCTTTGAAATTAGCTCCCTTTGAGCACTGCAAATTATTTCATTCTGCTCAGTGAAGATGCAAACTGGACAAAACAACAATCCTTCTCTAAAGAATTCTTTCTTAAAAGTGTTTCAGACTAAAATAACTTTTTTCCCCCCAGATGATGGCTAAAAGGTCTTAGAAGAAAAGCTAGGACTACAACTCATATACGAGTGATCTTGCCTAACAATGGGCCTGGCTTGAGTGTCTTTTAATGCAGTAATCAGAAGGCAGAAGAAAATTAGGCTTTTCAGCTACTACCAGTGTGCAATTTCTATCACAAAAACATGCTGTAGCCTAATAGTGTCAATCAAGCAAATGCTTTAGAGGAAAAGGCTGGATTATTTTCTTTGGTTCCTAGCCTATGATAGGATCAATTCACAAGTGCAAGACAAACGGAGGTGGAAGAAGGGCTCTCTTTCAGGTTAATTCTTTAAGAAATGCACTTTGTTGTAAGAACTAAATAGTTCAGTGTGCAAATTGTACAACAGCATCCATAGACACAAAGTTGCTTGGTATAAAAGAAAATTAAGGTACCAAAAATATATTAAAACCAAATTCTCAGCTATATTTAATAAAAAAATCTAATTAAAAAAAAAGAATTTACAGCATGCCACAAAGAATTGCAATATTGTATGATGCGATTTTGCAAACATCACATAAACAATATCAGAATAATGTCAGGAAATACTTAAGGCCTTACACAGATACGTGTCTTCCAAAGCTAATGGAAAAAATAATTTGTTTCATATCAAGAAGCTTAGGCACAAAATGTTTTTCTATGTAGTCTCTCTTGCTCATGGACAGAATGACAAGTGCACATTTCTGTTGTTGTTCTATTTCTGCAGTCCCATACTGTTGTTATCAGACTTCTAAAGTCCATACCTCCTTAGTGTATTCTCATGGCTGCAGATCTTCACAGCACAGACTCCTTCTTCTGCATGTTGCTCTTTCTTAGTTCAGGGCTCCTTCAAAGCTCTCCCTGACTGGCTAACTTACCCCCTTTTATCCCAGTTATCTTCATTAGTCACAGCTGCAGCCCATCAAGGACAACCAGGACCTCCGGGGGCAAAGCCTATGTACAGATATTCAAGTACAATACATGCATTTTGCTAGGACTCAAAGGCCACCTCTACTATACATTTCTTTTTCTGTTTGTATTTGATGCTTCTGCTGACACTGTAGCAGTGTACGGAAAGCAAATATTTCATGCCTTCCACAGGAAAAAAATGTTCCTACTAAGTTATTTTAACTACAGAAACTCTATTCCATCTAGTTCACCCAGCCTTTCACACCCCAAATGTATCATCAGTGTATATGACAAATATGACATATATATATATAACTTCCAGAGACATAAATATTTATTTGCTGAAGGAAAGGGTCCTAGAGGCACAGGTCATCATCCCAAAAAATAACAGAATTGTAGAAAAAACTAAAAACAACACAGCAGTTTTATTGTCGTAAGAATTAAACTGAAAATAACTACAAACATATCTACTGGCAGCACCACTGATATAATTTTAATGGAAAAATGTACTATTTCACCCATCAAAGAAAACAGAGTAAATTTAATGGACTATGAAAACAGTGTCAATTAAATATCTTTTAGAATGGTAGAGTCTTTGCTTCAGTCAGGCAATTAATTTAAGAAAATTGCAAAAAGTGATTTAATCCTGCAGTAAGCAATGTATGTCTTCTCCTTCCTAGGTGAAAATTTCCTTGTTTTCTACTACCAGCCTGCTTTGGACTTCAAACATAAAGCAAGCGCAATTAATTGGATTGATAAAAATATTTTTTTGAGAGAAGAAAAAGAAGGATCTTCAGTTATGACAAAAGGTCTTAGTATTTTCTCCAATAATCCAGAATTGCCATGCTTGATATATTCACTGTTAATTTAATTATATTTTCATTTTATGTTTATTAATTCAGAAGGACTTTTCTCAAACACACCATGAGTTTCTGTTAATTTACCTGATAAATGTCAATTTTTCATTTGTTTTCCTTCCACGTGCCCCAGGCAAGTATGCAAGTTATAATTCACTGAACCATGTTGTTGAAAATAAATTGAATAAATTTATTATATAGGTTGAAAGTTTACTAGAAGTCACTCAAAAAACTTAAATGGAACCCCTCTCACTGTTATGAAAGTTTTAAGTGACAGTCCTGATCATGTCAGAAAGATAACTGCAAAGTTTTAATCAAGTCACAAAATATGTGTGTATATGAACATGCGTAAATTCTCACACACATTGTCCTACAGATTTTATCTCCTGACTACGGATTTTTTTAATTCGGGTGGGTTTTGTTCCGTGTTGGTTTTTTTTCCATGTAAGTCATATCAGATCAAAACAAGGAAAGGGCCCTTGGAGAAAACAAGGATACACTAAAATTATAATAATATTTGAGAATCATTATAAGGTCATTTTACAATAAAACAACATTAAAACGAAATAGGAACAAATGGCCGAATCAAACCGTTTTTATTTGAAATCACTATAATATGAGCAGACATGACAGGCCTAGAAACAGGAGTTATCAGAGAGGTAAGCTAGGAAATGGACTTAAAATTGGCATTCTGTAAGAATTTGAACGACAACAAACTGTAGACCTTGAGCAATGTAGACACAATGAGCTGGCTAGAATATATATGAGAGTTACAGGTCATAAAACTACACCTGTAACCATACAGATGCTTTCCAGCTGTGGAAAACAACCACTAAATTGTACTTTAATAAAAAGTCAGAAATTAAAAGGCTCAAATTATATGGAGTTTCAGTTCAGATGAAAACAGAAATCTGGATATTTCACCACTTTGACAAAGGAATCAAAGCTCAGCATTATGGAGATATTCTGATATGCTGTCATCCTTCATGGGCTATGCAATTTATTAATTTGTCCGTGAAATACATTAAACCAAAGGCTTTGCAAAGAAGCTTGCAGTGTGAAGGCTGCACCAGGTTCTCTGGACCCTTTAAATACTCAGTAGAGCAGTGGATTGAGGTCTGTTAAAAAACAGGCACAACTGCCTAGGCCATACGGTGACATTGATATTCCCATTTAGCAAATTTGGGAAAGGTAAGGAAAAGGACTAGATTTTGCCACCAGAAAGGCCAGACAGAGAACAACTCTAGGGTTGTGTCCTTCCAGACAGAGAAGGACACTGCTCCCTGACATGGAGGCAAACTGTTAAGTTGCTGTACCATCTCTCAGTAAAATAATAGACTGAGTCTGAAATGTAACATCAGAGTGGCTGCATCCTAGGTGGCAGAGGGCCAGTATATTCACAGAAAAGAAAGGACAATAGCTTCTGTTAATAAATACACCAAATTAGATATACATCAAAACAAGCCTTCCTAACTATGGAAGAATTTTTTTCCTGTAAGATGAAGAACAGAATCCTAAAAAGAATGGGTTTTTTTCACTGAATTTTAATAACCAGTTTCAAAATCTAAATACAAGAATAAAACTTTAAAGTTCAGGTGTTTTCCTAAGATAACTAGCAATAAATAAGAGGAAATTATGTTTCAGATTTATAAAGGGCAATTCTATGGGGGAAAAATTATATTAAGTCAGGAAAAAACATATGACCTATTAAAATCTTTTATTGCAGCTGCACAATAGAAGAAATTGCACATAAAATGTCTTCATCTGCAGTTATACAAGAGATCAATTCCCCTACTGTATTCTAAGAACAGTTTCATTTTTTCTAATCAATGCAATATACTTCTTAAAAATACTTAAATGGAAATAGATCAACTGCAATTGAATTTACAGATATAAATATTCATTTATTCTAATTTTTTCTAATATGACCTACATACTCGAATACATCAGCAGAATAAAGATAGTACACAGTTCCCTGCTTCGCTAGTCTGTAAAACAGTAGTTTACTTGCATTTTATTTTGTGTTTTAGTGACCTCTGGTGGTTATATTCAAAGGAAACTGCTGTTCCCTGCTTGCTTGAAAAAAAAAAAATTAAAAAATTTTAAAACCCCAAAACATTAATTTTTCAAAGACAAACAAATTAAAGGCTTTTTGCATGTATTATGTGAAAGTTTACTTTAGCCTGTAAAGGCTTCTTTTCTTTCCTAAAGTTTTTCTGCCTCTTTAGAGATTAATGCTACTACTATTGATAATACCATTTTAACAACAACAACAACAACAAAAATGTAATGTTACTGATTCAAGCTCAAGGATAGAGTAACTATCCTTAAATAAATGTCTAAGTGGGTAGAAGGCAGTAGGGGGTGGAAATAAAGAGTTAGCTTTTTAATATGTAAGGGCCAGCACTGGCAACCTGCACAAGTCTCTACCAGGTCCTGTGCTGCTTTGAAAGTACAAAAGAAATCACAAGTGATGACTGTATAATGAGGTAACAAAAAAAAACTGCAAAGGGGCCATGACTGAGTGAAAACAACCGGAAAGAAAGCTTGATGTAAATAGCACACTACACATATGGTAAAATGATTCCAGAATCATATGTTCACAAGCTCTCAATTGACTTTTCACACTTGGGAACAAATTTAGGAGCTAAAGGAGATTACTTCTGTTTAACACGTCAAAAAATCAAACAGTTATCAAATCAAATTAGGAGGTACTAGGAACGGAAGAGGAAGGAAAACACAAAAAATCCTACCAAGAGACAGATCTCCTATATCTTCAGGCTGTAAGACCTGGATCACAGAGTGTCATTTTAGATTATGTTGTTCAGCTCAAGACACTTGATTCTGACATTTCCTAAATCACAACAGCCACGAATAAACTTCACTTGGAGCATCAGATGGCTCATATGAGAGGATAAATTATACCATTATATTTAATTCTGTATATAATGCTGATAACATGTTTTGCTTTGTGGTGGGGTCTTTTAAGCATCATACAACATAAAACAGCTGACGGTTAACAAGAATGTTCAACCAACTCACAGATTCCTCTGAAGGGAGCAGAGGGGAATACATCCCTAGGTGAGAAATTCATAAATGACTCCTTCCTATTTTTCCTATAAATTAACTACTGAATTTTGTGTACTGCCTACAGTTATTTGATTTTACATTATATATGCACAAATAAATTTGAACACATGAAAATATTAGAATTCAATGGGTTTTTTCCTCATTCTAATTTTTTGTAAGCACTAAAATATTTTTTAGTTCAGAGATATTACTTTGAGAGAAAAAAGTTTGGAATGAATGTCATTAAATAAAGCACAGTAGATGCATTTTTAACTCAGACCTGTTAATTTTTTAAAAATTCCTTATTTTCTCAATGAATGTATATAAAAACTAATTTTAATTAACATAAGAATGGGGCCAGAAAGTTAAAATGAAAGTTACTTTTTCATTCTAGTCCTTCAGTTTAAATGTCACTGGTCCTGGGCTTAACTTGGTTCCTGACGTATCTGAATACTTCTAAAAATGCTAAATTCCATTTGTGAATGACTCGTATGTTCAAATAAAAAAAGCACTGGAAACATTTTGAGCAAAATAATATTACAGGTCAATGCATAACTGTGGCAGCAGCTCTCTGGCCACAGAGAGAAATGCACAACTTTCCCAGGCATTGTCCTGGGAAAGGCTGTGAGAAGATCAGAGAAAAGAATGATAAACAATTCTTATCTTCACTTGCTGCACCTGTTGTTGTGAACATGTGGAATGTGTTATGGAGATTTGTTTACCAAAGCGTGGTTTCTTAATTGGCCAATGCTGATGGTGTTTAGATGGAAGGACCAATTGGGTCCACCTGTATGGTGACTGTAAGGGCGATGGGTTTCTTAATAAGTATAGAATAACAAAGTGATTGATCAGCCTGCTGAGAATCATGGAGTCAATGCTAATTATTACCCAGCTGGGGGCCTGCAGCAACATATAACTACTCCTGTCTATTGCTTTTAAACACAAATGCTGACTCGGATATGTGTTTTCTGATGTAAACTAGGAAGCGAGGGAAATATGTTTAGCTATTGCTGTGTTTAGCTACTGCTAAACATATTACTTGCTAAGCACCTGAACAAACACCTGAAGCCAAAAGCCATATGGGCATCTCAAAATTACTTTTGAGTATTTTAACTTTAAGAAGTTAAATACCAGAAAAAAGTCTGCCACATTAAAGAGCACACTTAAATTGTGACCTGGAATTCAATTGCTGTGAAACTGTCAGTATTGAAAGACTTTTACTAAACTTCAGTGACTGTAACTATAAGTACGTTTGCCCCACTCTGGAACTCCACAAAACAAACAGCAAACATTAGACAACAACAATAGTGTTTTGAGTTCAGTTTTCACTACAGAATGGCAACGTTAATGGCAACATAGCAAGATATTCACAATAATCTCTAATATTCATTAAGAAGAAACCAGAGGTACCTAAACCAGCAAAAACTTCCTTAGTTGCATTTCCAAATACTCAGGTATTAACCACTAATTGTTTTTTCCTACACCAGATCTGCACAGCACGCAGGCCTGTTTACAGCTTGTGTTTAGCAGTTGGGTCTTACACTCAAACATCCACTAAACTGAAGTTCTGGCTTTACCTCATGAAGAAGAAATGATGTCACTCTCACACTTGAAACAGACATTAAATAGCACATTCTGTCAAGATTTCACAATTTATGTGCATGTGTCACATGCAAGAAAAGGACAATAAGACAATCTAATCAGTCTCCTGTTTAAGTCAACTACTGACCATGTATAATACCAAACAAGAACTAAAAATGCTTTTCTTCTCCAAAGAAAATTACTTCCCCTTCATTACACACATTCTTCAAGAACTGTAAGAAACCTCAAATTAGTCCCATCTCAATAAATTCTTTTTTGAAAAAAATTCTCTAAGAATCAGTTGTACTATTTTATACTAATTACAATAATTACATTTCAGGATAGCCAAATGTGTCAAAGTTTCTTCCTCCACATGCACAAAAGTATGACTGTGACTACTTGACTTTATGAAAAGGAGGGAAAAATGCTAGTTTTATCATTGGTGGCCACGGGTTAGTAAAGATCCGAGCTACAACTACATAGAATAAGCTCATAAATTTATACATTTAATTAATTGATTATATTACGCTTTACATATATGAGTTAAAAATAAAGCAAGGGTCGAAACAAAAAATACTGTGAAAGCTTCTGACATAAAGAGAAAAAAAAAACCCTGCTGGAAAAAAAAAAAAAAAAAGAAAGAAAGGAAAGTTACCTCAGAAACAGGTACATTTTCTTCAAGTTCAGATGTGTGTAACGCCAGTAAACCAATCACTCGAGCAATGTTAGCACGTCTGTGTATCAAATAAATATTTTGTAGGTGCAGGAAATATAGTTACAAAGTACTACAAACACAATTATATCTTGTTTATAGTCTACACAGGTTGCTAAGGGCAGAAAAATTTGACATCTTATTTACTGCTCAGATTTTCTTCTTATTTCTCTTTTCTTTGTATCAACAAGTTATTCCAGCCCAATTTAGCAGTAATTATATGCATAAAGACATGTCTTTCCTCTAGCTCTGAAGTGTGAAAGTTCTTTAGTTTGTTAGGATTACTAATAGTCATGCTCATGTTCAGTTTTTATATAATACAGAAAACTCCTACAGATAATTTAGACTTTTCAGGATAGCTGACAAAAGAGAAATTAAATCTGTATCAGCAAATCAGTTTTTAATGGTTCATTAAAAGAAAAAATTGGAATAATAAAATCAACTTTTATGAAAGAAACAGCAGAGGGCACTATCACATTGAACTATTCCTGACAGGTTTGGGGGCGAAGGGGGGGGGTGGGGTGAAGAGAGTTGCCATTATAGTTATTTTACTGTATTGTGGCATGGAGTTATTTTATTTTGTGATTTTAACTAACTCTACTTGATGCACTAACTTCTACATTATCTACATAAAATTTTAGAGTTTTTCTATAATCTATGGTCCTGTAGAATTAACATATTAATTCAATGCTGAAAAAATTCCATTTTATATCATCATACTCCCAGTCAGATACCACAGCAGTCTGACAGGCTAAAAAACTCCTCAAATAACCTGTTAACAAATATCTTTAATAAAATTCAGCAACAAGTCTGTATTTGAAAATATTAATTTAAAATAGTTGTTACTTACACATCCCAGTTGGCAGCTGCACGCAACTGCTGTATCAATATAGGAAACTATAGTTTAAAGAAGACAAATAAACATCAGTGAATTTCAATGATATGATAGTTCCAAATGATAAACAAGAAATCAAAAGATCAGTAATTTCATAAAAATGTATTTGGATAACATTTGCTAAGAGAATTATCACAGACAAATACTGCAGATACTGTGCACTGATTAAAGAAATAAAAAGCCTAAATGGAAAAATATGAATATTTTTTGCCTTAAAGTAAACTACTATATTTTTGCCTTAAAGTAAACTACTAAGCATATATCTGAATGTAAGAAATTTTTTTCATTCTGAATAACACTATTTAGAGAAAAAAGGTCTGACTCTTTCACCTACAAGCACAGAGATAATCATATAGTATTATAAAACAAGTATTTAATGATTTTGTGAGTCTCTATCAAAATAGTTGGCAAATACCAGAATAATGAATGTTAACATATATAATCAGCCATTTAAGAACCAAACTGCATAATTACTAACTAATTTCTAAAATGTTCTGTTAATTGGCTATTCAGTTACTGGATTATTGTTCCCCCTGCTCCAAATTCTCCAGTGCTAATAGAATACATCTTCCAGCAATTCTGTTTCTGGTTTTCACAAGAATGTTATGGCATAAGACCTATCACTGCTTCCAACCTAAATGCTCTTCATCCAGTTTTTTGGTAGTGCAATTTTGCCTTTAGTATCTTACATCCAACAATAACAGATTTCACCTTTTAACTTAGGTACCTTATTACAAATGTAGGAGAGCAAAGTAATTTACTTCCTATTAAATAAAATGAAAAGTGCTCATCTTAGGAGAGCTTCTGTAATATCTTTACATAAGAGGGTGGAAAAAAAGTGTCTTTCTCTTCTGCACATGCAAGACTTGAAGAAATATGTTAAATGACCATAGAGCATACTAATAAAACTGTTTGTCTGGTAGAAAATGGTTTTTGAAACGTGAAATCCCAAAACAGATTCATCAGAGAGCATGGTCACTCTATGAAGGCCTGTTTACTGAAACTTTTACTGCCTGTTCTTTAGAAAGCTTTTTTGCTATTCTTTATGGACATATGACCAAATAAAATTAATTTAGTAATTCATACATGAACTCTTTACAGTACCATCTGCACTTAATGATTTACAAAGACTAACTTTTCATCATGAATTATTTTACATTCTTTGTAAAGGTTAATTTTTACCCCAACATTTTCCCTAACACAACAAAACTATATGTAAATACATTTGAAATCTAAGACAATGAATTAGTTTTACTCAGCCCTTTTAAAAAACCTAACATGGAATTTAATATTTTTTGTTGGTTTTTTACTTTAATCAACATCATATTTTTTCCAGTAGACCATTGATTTTTTCAACTATAACCAAAAGCAGCTAATTTTTGATACAATGGCAAATATGTAAACCATGTTGATTCCTTCAATGCTTTATTACTTACCAGCTGAGAGCTAATTAGCCTGTTTGCAATCTCCTTGTGGACAACCAAAGTGCACAGATAGTACAGTAAGTTCAGTTTAGAACGTGCTGCTCCTGTATTCTTCTCGCTGGATTCAAGCAGGGAACACACTCTTTTCACAAAGTTATTCCAGTCCACGTCTTTCATAGAGGACAACTTCTCAACTAACCATGAGAGGAAAACAAACAGTTAAAGATAATGGATCTTTGATGTAGCTTTAACACACTGCTAAGTAAGATCATCATGAATAAGTAAGTTCCAAAGTTTGCATCTAATTATAATTTTAGGACTTAAAATACTAAAGAAGCATGTTAGAATTCATGTCTGAAGACAACAGAAATCAAAAAGGAAGCAAGAAAAGAAACAAAGGATAAAAATTCAGCAACAGAAGCCTCAAAATATTTTTGAAAGCGCAAACCTGCTAAGTCCTTCATTTAAGGAAACATTTATTGGCATTATATTTAGGAAAGGTAGCAGCTGTCCTTCATCATTACTAATTCTTAATAAGTAAGTGCAGTTTCCTGTAAGTAAATTTGAGACAAAACCTAACAAAAATCAGTGAAATCTGCTCACAATAAATAAACTGAAAACATGTATAATCACTCCTACAGGTGGGTATCCACCTAGCTAAGCTTCAGCAAATCAGGACATGGATGACTTCAAAAGAGCAACAAAGAAATCAAGTCACATGGACAATTCACATATATCCTGTGGTTCAATTCATTGACTACTGCACATGAATTGAGATTTTTTCAGATTTCCTTATCAGTCTAAACAGTTAATTTCAATCTAGAAGCCATATATTCCCTCTGCTTTGGTAGTTATTAATTAATAACTTACCTGCCACCTGATATGCTCTAGACTATTTAAAAGCATGTTTTCTGTCTTCTAGCCCAATTTACACCTAAGTAATGACACCTTCTAATGCAGGCAAATATACATTGGTAGAGGTGAAAACAGGTTTGGCTTTCAGGTACTCATTGAAATTTTTCCATATTATCTTTAATCATTACTGATGAGCAGCATCAAATTCAGTATCTTCAAAACCAATCAGAAAGTTGTCCAGAAGAAAGCTACAACTCTGAAAGCATTACAACCAAAAAAACCACTGTCTCATAATAAATAAATACTGACAAGAGTTAGACATATCAGAACATCAGCGTGATAACTACTTAAATGTAATATGAAACATAATATTTCCCCTATGCACTGGAATCTGATAATTTTTGGATGAATCAAATTTAAAATATTTTTGATTACAGTCTTGACTGGGAGATTGAGTTGTGTTCTTTCCAAACATAAAATTTCTTCTACAAATTAACTCTTCAAAATACATACTTTGTAGAAAGGAAAGATGAACTCCTATGCCTAGGAAGAGGTGCTATGTGAATTCTAGAAGGACTATATATCTGGCTGATATCCCTCTTCAAGCACAGTCCAGTATTTTTCTTAAAAAGACTAGAGCAAATGTTTCACGGGAAGAATTGTTACACTCAGGACTATGAGCTGACTTTAGTTTTCAGAAATATTTCTAGACATTGAAAATTAACAACAAAAAGACAAACCCCAAACAACTTCACATTATCTTTTTGGACATGAGTGCCTTAACATTTCATGATTAAAGGTGAGACTGGAAAATCTGTCTAGTATTGTGGCTGATCAACACTGCACATTTTAAGAGCTTGTTGCCACTTGCTCACCTGAATTTGTCAAATTATAATACATTTGGTTGAATATTTCAGTTTAAATCTCTCAGTTGGAAAAAAAAAATTGGTGGTTTTCCCACACTAAAAACTGATGACTGCCTCATGGCAAAAGTTTTGAGCACAGGCTTGTAACTCAAGAAAGCAGAAGAGAAAGGAATATCATTTAAGTGTTTGTACTTGCAAAGGCAACTCAAAATTGGTCTAGCTATTTCAGAATAATTAAGAGTTCTGAAACTGTGACCACATATAATCTACAAGGGGAGGCTACAGGTCTTGCAATAATGAGTTACAGCAGCACATGCAGAACTTGTTGGAATATTCAGCAGATCCATACCTGAATATGCTGGTATATGTAAAGTTTTCGGGTCAAATCTAACTGGTACTTGCTTCATTATCTGGAAAAAAAACCACATTACAACTAGTTTTAATGCATTCCTAGAAAATCTCAAGTAGTTGAATGTGAGAATACAATACAAAATTTGTACAGGATGGGTGTACATGCTACTGCTCATTACTGAGGAATTTTCCATTGTTTTCTGGTATGTATTTCTTCCAAGCAAATATCTGAGATTTAACTCTATGGTTTTTATATAAATATATTGCTAATATTTCCATTTAAGTGATTTTTAAAATGGGACTACAAAATCACAAGATTTTTTCAGTTAACATTTTTATCTTGCTTGTATGCAGAAAAATACCTGCATTTGGGTTTCAAAAGCTAATGAAAGGACCTATGCAGGTCACAGCTCACAAAATGTTTTAGCAATTCATTGCCATATGGTAAATACATGTATACACTAGACCACCCCTGAATATAAAAAGTCATATTATCAACAGCTAATCATTCATAAGGTATAGAGATTTTTTTTCCCCTGCAAAACCATCATTTTCTTGTAGATCACAAAATTGGATGACTACTCAGTAACTGAGCATTTGAGTGTGATTTTCAGTAAGGAACTTTTAAAAAGGCAACTGTGTAATGGAATTTAGCCTTTGACAGAAGAAGTCTAAGCTTAAGTAGAGAGCTATTTTCTTAAAAAGGTCTTCAATTCCACAGATCTGCAGAAGACAGGGAAACTTTACAATTTAAGCTGACATTTCAGCTTTTAAAATTCTGACAGCATCTAGCAAATCCCTTTCCAGGAGATTAAATTGCAAGCTCTTCAGATTTACCAGGTGTCAGTATCATCCTTAAGTCTGAAAAGCAGACTAAGGTGTCATCACCAAGAGGCAGTGACTCTGATTACATGTCCCTGGAACTTAGCAGGCTATTTTGCATTAATTCTGAGTCTGGCATTGCATGGTAAGGAGATTAGTCTAGATGTGCACATCAGTATGTGCACCTACCCCTAATCTCATCTCTTACTTGTAGTAAGAAGAGAAGCAGTGAAGGACTAAGGCTTTGTGTCAGAGTCTTCAGACAGAACTGAGAAATTAACAGTGGCAGCATTCAAACATATAATTACCTTTCAAAGTCTCCACTAGGAAGGATGTCTCTCACCCCAAACATATTAAAAGAGTATTATTTGGTAGTTACTTATCTAGCTGTGTAAGATTTTTAGTTTTTGAAAGTGTTAAGAAATCCATTAAAACAAATCAAAAGAATTGTTAATACTAAAGCAATACAGCAACTAAAAGCTGTAAGACATTCCTAATGAGTTTAGATGCTCACTTCCAAGGAAAAATCTTGCATTCCCCACATCAGCAATTTACTGAGTAAAGTTGCTAAGATTGTTTAATTTTTTCTGGCACAGAAGCAAAAGGAAGACTAAAGGGACTCTTGCCTACCATTCTTTCTACCAATACATCTGCCTATAAATGCACATTACATTGTCATTGCAGTGCCAAGCACTGATTCTTTTTTGATTTGCTCTTCACAGTCAAACTTAAGTGTGAATTCCCTGCTCAGGAGACTCCTTACAAACTGTTAGCACATTAGAATCCATACAACAGAAATAAAATGGACATTTCCTGCAGCCTCAGGTGTTCTTTAAGAGGGAAAATAATTTTATGTTGAATAGAAACATTATCACACTAAAGAGTAACAAATGTTATTCTGTAAATGTCTAACTCCTAATCTAGAAGGCTTCATAGATGGCTTTGTTTTGAGTATAACAAACCAAAGTTTTGTGTTCATTTAAGTAACAGATATCAAGGCAAGTTATCAGAAAACAAATCTACAAAAGCACTGAACACAGCATTTAGCAGCTTCTATTTCTTGTAAATATTATTTAATACTATTATTCAATCCCAAAATAACTCATTCCTCCAAATAAGCAACACAATAGGATTATAAAGACTGCCAAAAAACTGTATGAAATCTTGCCAGATAGCTGGGTGGAACTGCTTTAAAATGTGAACTATAAAATACAGGAAGGAGTTTCACCCTGATTAAAAATTTATCTGCAAAAATAGTCCCAACCACAAGTTCCTGAATCATATATTTTATTTTGCTATACCTTTGGATTGTCAATGATTGGTGTCACAGTAAGATCAGATTCAGTGTAAATGAGCTCTTTCAATTTTGACTCCATATCCTGCTGACTTGAGCACACATTTTCAGCCTAGAAGAAGAACAAGGTTTTTTTAAAAACTGTTTTGTACCACAAAAGAGTTAATCATGTTTATTCACAAAATATTTCATTTCAACATTATACCAAGCAGTCTGGCCATGGAAACATATTCTAATTTGCTTTTTATTTACATAATAGGATGGGACCAGATGGGACCAACTACAAATTATGGTAAAAGAAACATATTGGAAGAAAAAGCATTAGGTCAAAATGTAGATTGAGACGAAAGAAAACAACTTGTCTTTTATGCACTAGGGCAAAAAAAAAGGAGACTAAGAATCTTTCTTATCTCCTACATCTGAAGTTCTGCAAGTATTTTATTCAAAGAACTTGCACACTTAATTATGGAAGGATGTAAAAGAAAGTTAACTTTGCCACAGACTTCAGGCTAATATTCTAACTAGACATACCATCACCCTTCAATATAAACTTTTTACTCACTTTTTTCAACCATGAATCTCCTTGTGAAGAATTTTTGATTGGGACAGTAGTAGCATCGCATACTTCGACTGCAGAGTTAGTTCTAGGTGTGGGACGAGAACTTCAGCAAAAGAAATGAAAAAAAAATAAAAATCAATAAAGACTACAGATTAAGCTTCATTGCAAACTACTTTTTTGTTGCTCTTTTGGAACGTTCATGTTGTACAGCAAACTTTCAAAGCTGACTAACACAATTTACACTATATTCTACCTGATCCATTAACTAAACATGACTTTTCTGTCTTTAAATATGTTCTGACAAGGTTAGGACTTCTCTGCTGGTTAGAAAAGGGAAGATGGTATTTTATTGTAGTTATAAAATGAATGTAATTTGTTTATTTTCTCAGCCAAAATGACTCTACAAACTGGAGGCTAAACCATTCTTCTCTTAACTCCTAATAAAAGAAACATACAAAGCAAATTAACTTGACAAAAAATTGCAATTTATTTTATGATATTCTTTTCTGACACCCAAGTTTTGGCCAAGTAATGGAAATAAAAAACTTCCTAATTTTTTTGTATCATTGTGAACTGGGTTTACGTTTTGCTTTTCCTTTTTAAAATCTTGTCAGCTAATTAGAAAATGAAGAAAGGAGAGACTGGAACAGTGCCAAGTTGCAATTGTCATAATGCTTCTAGTGAACTTGGAGTTTATAGTACACAATAAATTAAAACATTTTAAATCAACTTTGGAATTATCATGATTGGCAGGCCAGGAAACTAGTTAAATCAACAACTTTGAATGAACATGTTTTCTTGATTAGCTGAAAGTAATAGACACATTAAGTTGCAAATCAGATTTATTAGAAAAAACAATTAAATTAAAAATACAAACAGCAAACAAAATTAAAGACACTCAGGAAATCGGTGATCAAATGATTAACATAACTGTTTTCACCTTCCATCTATTTTCAACAGAAATTTAAATTTAAAGGGCACGATGAAAGAATGCCAAAATATTACCTACATAAAAACATATTAAATATTTGGTAAACATATGACACTTATGGTAAAAAAAATGTATCAGGATGTGCTTGGAATTTTAGTTCCTAAACCAAAAAAATCTATGATTTTTAGCTAGGAAGCTGAACAAATGATTCCAAACATGTAGATTTGTTAAATATATTTTTTCCAATCAATTCAACTAATTTGCTTTCATATATGTTTGAGATACAGATTCAATTCTCAGACGGTTTCTCAGTTTAAAACAAGACAAGAGATTGCTGAATTAAACTAGTTAAAATGAATGAGATCTACTCCATCTGCACAAGCAGAAGAAGCCACTGCTGTTAAGAGCCTATTAACTGCTCCAGCAGATAATTAAATTCTGATGCCAAGTGCCAGGTAAGCAAGTTTCTTTCACTTTAATGTTTTAATACTTTACTAGACATCACATACACTGCTTTCAGAAGTTATATCATTGATGCAAAGAGAATTTCAGAACAGATTTTTTTAGCTGTTGGCATTAAATTTCAAATTTTGCATTTAACATACTTTTAAATAAAGTTTAAAATATTATCTTTTTATCTATTGCTAAAAAGATAATATTTGCATTCCCGTTGTAGCCTTTCTTTTGAGCAGCTTGCTAAATCAAATGCTACTTGAAATTACTAATAACATATGTTTAACTGTGATGGTAAAAATTATAAGTGAGATGAGAATTAATACTTTAATAAAACCAACTAAAATAACTTCTGTACACAGTATGATGTACAAAAGCCCTATTTCAGGTTATGCAAGAAGCTTAAAAGAGGATTTTCAAACTGGAATATTTCTGCTTGATGTATTTCACTAGACAATATTCTTGGTTTGAAAGCTAGTACAAAGTTTCAGAATCAGGCCTCAACTAAAACAAATCACTGTTAAATCAATCACTATCTTTTAACTTAATACACATGTAGTACTTAATAGACTCCTACCAATACCTTGCAATGAAAAGCTGCAGGGAGAATTTATTAACAGATCATACGCTGAATGCTTATTCTTATGTATTTAAAGGGATCGTACTCCAAGAGAGAGAAGAGAGAGAGAGAGAGAGAGAGAGAGAGAGAGAGAGAGATCTAAACAAATTTTAGCTTTCTGTTTAGACAGACAGTTAAGTAATCAAAAGTCTACTTTCAAAAATGAGAGTAATAAAGTCATATAAGCTTTAACTGCACACTGTTTTCACAGCTCTTCAAATGTATTTTAGTATATATTAACTGGTAATAGAAAATTCAAAAGGCAACGCAGACACAGCATTACAGTCATATAATAAAATGTTTGAAGAGACAAAAACCAACACCAAATATGCAAGATTACAAGGAGGTTTTCATACCTGAGAAGAAATATGGATTCATTTGATTCACCATCAGCTGCACTTTTGGGCCGCAATCCAGTCTGAGTTTCTACCAAAAAGAGAACATGAACTTGCATTCATATTTAAAATCAAATAAAACATAGGGAGTAAATATGTTGGTAGGATTGATAAAACAGCTAAAAAATAACATAATGAGCAATATTACCTATTTTGAAAGAATTGCTTGGTGATTTAAGACCTTCCCTTGAGGATGACAGGTTATCTAGATTTTCATGATCATCCACTGACTCTTTGGCACTACAAGAAACTGGTAAGTCTCTGTCTTCTTTGCTGTTTAATAAATGATATTAATTACAGATTTTTTAAAAAGAGGTTTGATTATATAAAAAGAATTATTATATCCATTATCTGTTGCAATTGTTAGCACACAGTTTAGCTGTCGTTCTCTAGAACAATACACTCTTTAAATATGTGTTGTACTTACTTTTTATATTGGAAATGGCAATGATGAAAAATAAGTTTATAGCAAGTAATTTGGAGAACATTAAAAATTCTATCATTAGAACTTAAATGAAAGACACTAAAAAAGTTAAATTATTACCCCATGATACAAGAGATACTAAAGAAATACTAAAAGCATTACAGACATTTTAAACTTCACAGGAAAAAGTCACAAGAAATCTATCTCCTAATGAATAATGAAGTTTGTGGCCGAGATTAAAACCACATTTTTGTGTGTGTAATCATTTACAGTCACACTTGAATGCCATTTTATTGGTTTTTATTGTTTGGGCATTTTTTAACATGTTCTTGTATTATTTACATGGGACTGGGTCATAAAACCTTAATGAAGGCTCTCCAGGATATCAAATATTAATCCAACCCACACTGTGAAGAAGATAGATTCATAGGCCTCACAGTTGGAAAAGAGAGAGTATTGAGCTTCCTTTGCATGTCAAGCCAATGTTTTACATTTGTCATATTAGTCAGTGCATTCATCAGCAGATATTTTAGAAGCCTTAGAAAAACCTCAAGAGTATGGCCAAATAGCCCAATATTTTGTATGAGATTAAGGTTCCTCTGGTTCTCTGGAAATTCCCCAAAATTAGCACTATCAGGATGTTGATGTAAGTCTTGCCAAAATCTTGAATAAAATCTTAGTTCACAGTATAAACTTTAAATACTAATTTTTTTGCAGGTGAAAGCAGTAATAAAATTAGAAGACAAAGAGCTGTATCTCAAACTATAACAAACATTAATAAAACAAATACCTATTTCTGTGACCAGAAATAGGTATTAAAAAACATGAGAGAAATTTTTGAAGTAGATATAACAAAAAACACTCAGCATTCTAAAACTATCTTGACATTAGATCCCCAGATTGGAAGCTGAATTCTTTCAAACATTTATAACAAAGTAACATAAAAAACAATGCTAAATGTCCTAATTCAAAATTAGAAACACAAAAACCAGCAAGGTAACAGGAGTCTTGAAGAAAACTAACTTTTTTAATACATAAAAATCATTTGCGCAACAGGTTTGGGCATTTCTGCATATGTAGCAGTGTAGACAATTAAATATTTAGAAAAAATCTCTACTATTAGATTAATGCATCATGTCATAAACAAAGAATATGGGTCAGCTGCATTTGCAAGATTATAAGGCTGAACCACAGCTCTAAGATGCTGCATTGATAGGCTTTGTGAGGCTCTAAACCTAATGCATAAAAACAAACAAAAAAACTTACCAAAGATAAAACAGACCCATATTTATAAGATTCTACAAAAGTGTTAAAAAATTGCAAGTCAGACTCATACAACAATATTATATAATATATAAATAAAAATGAGAGCATTTAGCTTGGAAGTGAATTTCGACACATTCTACAGCCAGCAGGAAGGAGTCAGTTGAAAGTGAATCAACAGTGCGACACACTAAGAGGATAATACAATTCCTATACACCCAAAACCACTTACAGAATGGTGTAAAACTCCATTTATTATTTCATGAAAATTCTAAGGAAAGTTCAAAAGTTATAAAATGTACAGACAATAAGATATTTTTTATCTTTGCTTATATTTACTAAAAGAAACCTTCCTCGAACTTCCAGTACCTCAAGCTTGTGCCTTGTCTGTCTGCAGAACCACCACCACAATGGCTAAAGGATCCTTTCCAGAATGGATGCTGCAATAGGTCTGTCCAATTCAGCCTTTGGAAAAACAACAAACATAAAAGCAGTGGCTAAGTACAACTGCACAGACACATTCCAGACTAGGTTTTGAACACAGTGACACCACAGAGTAGTTAATCCTGTTGTTTGCTTTTATTTGGACAACAAGCTGGTTTTCTTACAGGACAAACTTTTGCCTTAAATCAGAACGGAAAATTCACACAACAGAGATATGAGAATGAAGGAAACTGCAGAGTTAATGCCACATGTAAATTGTCTGACATACCCTACAACGTACAGCTCTAAATTATTTAACAACAGGACTGTACCAGGTGTAAGTTAAAGCCTAATGAAATACAGGTGCCCATTGCTCTGGAAAAGCAAAGCCATCCAATTCCAAACTGCCTATCATTCTGTTACAAAGTTATCTATTTAGCACCAGTTACAAAACAAACAAAAAAATGCACTTAATGAAAACATTAATTCTATATGTCTTCATCTAAGAAAAAGCATAGTTTGCTCTTTTATACAAGGGATGATCTTTTTTTCATTCTTTTTCAGCTACAAAATAGGATACATACAGTATTACAATAATTATTTTCTCCAGAGGTGACAATATAAACAGCTGTCATGGATTAGGCACTTTACCTTTTCTGAGGATCCTTTTGAAGTAACCCATCAAGCAAACTTATGAACTCAGCAGAAGGTTTGTGAAAAGCAGAACCTGTAAAGAGAAGCACTTAAGATCAGTATTGGATAGCAAAAACAATCATCACCCAATGTACACCATAGTATTCTACAGATCATGCTAAAAAACTTTCTTGATAGTAATCTCTGAAAACAAATCTCAATGTATAAAGGATCTTAAACATACACTCTTTGCATGTCAAAGAATCCTCCAAAAAAAAACCCCAAAACAAACAGACTACTAATGCTTGGATGTCAAACGAATAATAATTTTTTTTTTTATTTGTAACTTTAAAAAAAAAAAGCACCCTCCAATTATCAGATAGCTACCAGGAAGAAATTAAGCACAGTTCAAATCTGCTTAAATTGAAAAAGAGCCACTAATATATTAGGATATCTGTGAATAACATTGATGCCCAGAATGACCAAGATAAAAAATTCCACCCCAGTAAGTAGATATAGTGTTAACAATTAAAGTAAATTATATATGTCGCTGTCAGAAGGGAAACAAACATTCATCACTAACAGGGAATTATTACAGGAAGGCATTGCTAACATTCACTTTGGATAACTAACTGATTCCTGCAACCAGCCTCAGAAGAAAAAGGGCAAACCAAAGCTTTGTAGTATTACTGTGACTTGATCCATTGAAGAACAACAGAATCCTACTCTCTGGTCCTGGTCGCAATGGATCTTCAGATAAAATCTTTTCAATTAATTCAGAACGGCTTTCTGACAGGAATGGTGGTTTTCCTACAAACAAACAGATTAGGCAAACTTCAAAATGGTTGTAAGGTACAATGATTTATCATGAGCTCATTTTCCTGAGAAAGCATCCAAAGAAATAAACAACCTCAGTCTGAGTAATATTTATCAAGTTTTCTTGTCAATTTAAATTCCAAATCTTTGATTAAATTCTTTCATCATGAACAGCAAAAGAAACCACAGCCAGAAGAGGCATCAAAGATGTCTTGATGGAGGAAACCATGATAGCCCTGTAAGAATCAGACATAAGACAACAGCAAAAGACAGAAATCCCTGTATCTGTGTTACTGTGTTGATCCAACAGATCAGTGTTTTGCTTAAGGTTTAAGAAGGCTGCAGTGTAATTCTCTTCTGTGATGAAGCTTCCTTCTAGCTGAATCTATGGGTACTTTATGTGCAGGGAACCAAATTACTCTAGTTTTACAATAGTGAGGCAGTTTTCTCTTTCAAAGGTTAAAATAATGCACACAGAGTTTAATACCAAGGAGATAAAAAACACTATACTGTCAGAATTTGAGGGCTGCCATAATTTTAAATAATAGTATTTAAACCCCACATGTTGGTTAGTATTGCTGTCAATAGGAGCACTTAAAAGTATTGTTTCACCTGATTATTGGATAAAGACACATTTTTTTTGTCTTTTAAGCACAGTTAGTATGTTCTTAAAGAAATCTTCAAAACCTGTCTCAAGTTTTCCTATGTCCTAACTTCCCTTGACAGTTCATAAGAATTTACTCTGGGACTATAAACTATGTTTCCATTATCACAGATACTAAATAGATACACAAACTTACAACCTGAGAACATTTCATAGAGTAAACACCCCAGGGACCACAGATCACTGGCTTTGCAGAAGTTGTCTCCCTTTATTACTTCAGGAGCTGTGTATAATGGAAAGCCTACAAAATACAGAATATATAATTAATGCACTTTGATTATTCATTCAGCATTCACCTTTTTCAACACTTCAAACTTTGTCTCCGAACATCACCCAGCTATAGATTATCTTCACTCCACATAAAAGAAAACTGAAATAGCAAATATAAGTAGTTTCCAAGGAACTTCCCTGCTATACTTTCACTGTATTATGTAGGATTAAATATGCTACTTTGTTGTTTATTTCACTTCAATTACTAAACTGACTTGTGCTGCACTTTTCAAACAGAGTGATTAATGCAAAGAATGTTTTGATTTGCTTTAACAGCTTTAAGAGACAAGCAATTTGAGCAGAATGGTAAATCATTCTCATGTGAGTAACAGAAATAATTACATTACATTAGATTTGGGATTTCTTTTTTTTAAAGCTATGCCAAGAAATAAACCTTCACAAATTTAATAAACTCTATTATAAAAAACAAGGTAGCTATCCAATGAAATCACTGTTACAGTAAACAGTTACGGCTCTTTTCCCACTAAAACACTATTAAAACATCACATATCAAATTATAGCAGCTTATTCACAAGCCTCTTTTGCTTGATACAGGAATAAAATTTACAGTTCCTATTTCTACAGTAGTTCCCAGCACTTCTCAAAAATCTCTAAAGAAATTATACTAACTCAGTAAAAGTGCCAACTCCATAGTCCCTTAAAAAGTTTACTTTGGGTTCTTTTCTTCTTGGGTTTTATTTTTTTAAGTGACAAAAGCTCATTAACACACATATCAAAACAGTCCTGAAGAGCAACAGGAAAGAGATTAGATTTGTATTTCTTCCTGAATAAAGACCTGATCTTGGTCTTATTATTTCCAGTGTGGACTTTCAGAAAGAGACAGCAAGGAGAGCTCTCTTTGTTCTCATAAAATATTACGAAGAATTCTGTGGTTTCCAATAAAAGGAACTGATATATGGGACATAATTATCTTAGAAATAGAGGTCTATGAGATGTTCCGAGATTACGACTAGTAAAAGATTCAGGAGATTAAAAACAAGTTTCTGAAGTTTTCATATTTAATGAAAAAAAACCCCATGGTATTTGCAGTCTACTACATTTGCGTGGATTTGCCTGTTGTAACTTTCTCAGACTTTAAAATGAAATTATCATTCTTTAAGGTAATGAAAGAATTGACCTCAAACTAGAAATAACCTAGAGCAGGTGCACCAAAAAGGACAATGAAAGTACAGCAGTGCAGTGGCCAATGAAAGAAGCGGTAGTTCTGTGTAGTACTTCCTGAATTTTCTGTCTACTTTTAACTCTAACTTAGTGGAATTTAGTTCCAGATCTTACAGAGAGCACCTGCAGCACAAACTTTTTACAAGTCCATAAATGATTCCATAGCTCACTTTTTTTCTGAGACAAAACAGGATTAATTCTAAATCATTTCTCTTTATCATAATCACTGGGGTTCCAACTTCCATTCAGTCTCTTTGGTGTAAGTTAATTCTGGCTAGTAAAAATCTCATACCTTGAACTATATTTTTAAAGTATATTTGCACAGTGTTTTCATTAATATCTTCACCTTCTTCAGCTCCAGCTAAAGCAAAAACTTTTTCCAAGTCTTCACCATCTGCTCTAGCCCGGCAAAAACTACTGAATTTCAAAGTGCCAGCCCCTTCCAGTAGAATCTATTAGAACAAACAAAATTCAATATGCTAGCATATATACTAAAATTGAAATTTCCAACATGAAATAATTTATTATAAAAATAATCACAATCTCAAACCATTTAAGTACATAGAAAGGATCACTACAACCAAAAACACTGAAGTTTTTCTTTAAGTCAATGCCAATAGTATCTTTTTTCTTATAACCAAAAGTACCCCAATAGAACTCTTAAGAGGTTCAATATGCACTTTTCTTTACTCATTATTAAATCTAAATAAACAATGATGCTACTATAGAAAAGATAGTTAAAGTAGAGTAAAACTTCATAGGAAAATATAAGTCTAGTAAAACCAAACAGGGCTTCATTTGAGAAAAAAAAAGAATTTTTCTCATTTTACACAGCAGAAACTTCCACAGATTTTGTCTGATGATGATGAGAGTTTTCTCTGGCCAGTCACTGCCTATCTTTCAACTAAAAACTTCATAATCCCAAAAACCTTGTTTAGAGAAATAGCCCATTCAACCAGAAGCAGGGGGCAGGGCACAGAAGAAGCATTAACTTTAGTATTTTACTTTCTGTTGAAATGAGCACTTTACAGCAGCATTCTTCTTTGGAAGACTACTGAGTCATCTACACGATGTATTTTTAGTGTTTTTAGGTCCACAAATGACAGGAACTGAGTAGAATTGTGGAAGATTTTACCAAATATTAAGAGAATGGCAACTTGATCATTTATAGATCAAGGTCAGAACCAATTACTATTAAGCAAAAAATTTTTATTATACATGGATTAAAACCAAACAGACTTTAGCAAAACTCTACATAAATTACAGACATACACAAAAAACTACATAAAGACTTGTGTATTTTTACAGGAATAAGATTATTATTTCCATGGTATGTGCAAATAATATAGAAAGCTATTAAAAAAGAAACTTTAGTTAAATTTACTCTGTCATTAGCATTTTCCATGACTGCAAAATATTCTGCAGCACCATAGAATAATAACAAATTTATGTCTCCAAGGATAGAGAACTAAAATCTTTCAATAAATTAAATCAGTACACCAAGTCAAAAGGAATACATCACATTTTATCAGCTATATATCAAGTAAAGAAATCAATTATATCATAAAATATTCAAGCTACAGACTTATCTCTGATTGTCTTCACATATATTATAAAACAACCTCACAACTGAGGTAAGCTTCTTCCAAATGGTAAAATACAAATAATAAAATAAATGCTGATAGCATGAAAAGTAACATCCAGTGTCCCTATAGATAACATCACTCCTCACCTTTCCAGGCTTCAATTCACAATAGATAATTCCATGCTTATGAATATGGTATAAACCAGTAACCAGATCAATACCAAATTCTCTCACCACATCTTCTGGTAGACATTCATCCTGAGCAATGACAGATTCTAGAGAACCACCTGAAATACATATAATCAGCAAGTGGATATAAAGAAGAGGTCACATAAGTAATGCCCAAATACATAAACTTCAAAATATGTCAATCAAAAACCAGTATCAGTAGATATTAAAAAATATTTCTTGATATCTAATAGTTACAAAATCTAAGATGTACAAAAATTTATTTTTAATACTGTGACAAAATCTGAATGTTATCTGGAATAAAACTGACTGCATGACTTCAAAACTACTTCAATATTATTTTACAAAGGAAACAGAAAGGAAAAAAGAAATCCAGAAACTGTGTCACTTCACAGTGTAATAGTACTTCATGCTTTTATTAAAATTCCTTAACTAGATTCCTGCTGCACAAGTTAAGAATAAATAATACCAACAGCAGGCTATCAACTCCTAAGAACAAAGAAACTAAGGGCAGGCCATTTTCCAGTTAAATTGTTTCCATAATATGGCCAAACACGCAAAGAATAAAAGCAGGGAAACCAGCAACACAGAAATATTTTGCATCTGATAACAGAAATTATCTTTGAGACAAGTGAGAGAAATCTTCCATATTTCAAAAGTATTTTTCAAGTCTCAACAAAATTAAGAATAAATCCACATCTTATTCTAAGTAAGTTAGCTCCAAGATACTCACCTTACAGCAAACCATAAAACTGCAAGGTAAAACACCTGATAATTGTTCAACAATAAAAGGCTGCCTGTCTAATAATTGAAATATGTAACCCAAAGTTAGACTAAGCAAGTAGACCAAAGCCTCCATATGAGCCATTAAAATCACTTTTAATCACTGAAAGAATGACCTGACTTTTTTTCTCAGAACTCATAAGTTCTCTTTTTCAGTAATTTTTCAAACAGAATTCTGGATAAATAAAAAGGCTGAGTGTAACGTGGATTTTTACTATTAAACAAACTCCAAAATCTTAACATGCATCACATGCATATTGGCTCTCTTTCCTTTCCATATGGAGGAAAGCATGCTGTCAGAAGTTTAAAACATGTAGCCATCACAATTAAAGAAAGCTTTACAAGATTTCTTTAATAGATTGATAAGAACTTATCAAAACTAAGTGAACAACAATGCAGTTCTGGGTTCTCAGAATTTCCAAATTATAATTTTAACATGGAAATCAAAATACTTATACTGAATAGGAAAACAATTTAAATCATTCTCTTTAGCTGCCGAACTGCCCTTTGAATAAAAATTAATTTGAACAATATTAAGTCATTAGAACTGATTTGCTTCTTGATGTCTCTTAAAGTAGAATGCCAAAGCAGCCAGTCCTTAGAAAATTTCTCAAGTAATTTTTACTGACCTACCTTCTGACTATTCACAGAAGTATAATTTGCTTTTATGTTCCCTGATTGGCCTTCTCGCTTCAGCTCTTAAAAACCAGCATTATGTAACTCAACTAACTTTTCAAAGAGGCATACAGTGAAGCAGAGGAGAACCAGAATTTCAATTGATTTCTAAAAATGTTTCCAAGAGCAAAACCACTTTTATATATAAACAGGATTCTCAAGTTAATAATCAGAGAAGTACACTTTTTTCAAAGATCTAAGCATTTGTTGTGGAGAAGCTGCAAGAAATCTCTTATAAATACTCATTCTATAAATGTTTACCTTTGAGCTCCTCTTACCTGTGCATAATTCTACTACAAGCCAGAGATGGTTGCTTGTTTCATACCATTCATAAAACGTCACTATATTCTTATGTGTGAGTCCCTGAGTCAGACGAACCTAGAGTGACATTTTTAACATACTTAAGTCGGGGAAAGACATAAATGTATATATATGGACTTGAGGCATGGCAACAAGAAACAATACAATCTACTCTAGATTAGCTACTTGTTCTCTTGCCTTTTCTAGTGCACTAACATTATTCTTCAAATATTTTATGTTACATGTATGTTGAGAAAAGATAACTTTCCTCACAGACCCTGCCCAACTCAACTGTTTTTAAAATACAGAAAAAAAACTAGTAAGTTCCCAACTCAAAATTATAAATATTATTTAACTTTCCTGCACCACTAAATAATAAACTGGAAATTAGAATTTGGAGTCAAACTTGCACTCCTACTTTTTTTTTAATAAGAATACAAATGAGAGATAATTTGAGCAAGAAGAAGTGAAAAGAAGCTTTACCATCATTCTTAATCTTATCAGACAAAGAAAATCACTCAAAAGACCCCAAAATCTGTATTTCTATAACAGCTACATGGCCTAATCTCTACAGAAGCCTTTTGCTTGCTAGAGTGGTACATAAGGTATCCCCAAGAGATTTGTAAGGCCCATACAGTCCTAAGAACAAAAAGTTACTAAGAAATGATCTTTGAAACAATGAGAAGGAATATGAAACTGTGTAGTGGTGTTCACAGGGGTCCTAGAACAAGGGAACAGACAAGAATCTTGACTCCATGTTTCAAAAGGCTGATTTATTATTTTATTATATATATTATATTTAAATAAAATGATATATTAAAACTATACTAAAAGAATAGAAGAAAGGAATGGAATGATAATAAAATCTTATGACTGATCAGAGAGTCTGAGACAGCTGGACTGTGATTGGCCATTAATTAAAAACAACCACATGAGACCAATCAAAGATGCACCTGTTGCATTCCACAGCAGCAGATAATTATTATTTACATTTCATTTCTGAGGCTTCTCAGTTTCTCAGGGGAAAAGATCCTAACGAAAGGATTTTTCATAAAATATATCCGTGACAAAACTGTATCCATTTTGCATGGCAAGGTTTCAGTATCCAGGTGGGGAGGTGGGGAGGTCTGCAAGACTGGCTTCTGTGAGAAGCTGCTGGAAGCTTCCCCTGTGTGTGACAGAGCCAATCTCAGCCAGCTCCAAGACAGACCCACTGCTGGCCAACACCAACCCATCAGTGATGGTGGCAGCACTTCCAGAATAACATTTAAAAAGGGGAAAAAACACTCTTGTATAACAGCAGCAGGGGAGAAGAGTGAGAATGTGTGACAGGAACAACCCTGCAGACACCAAGGTCAGTGCAGAACAAGGGGCAGAAGGTGCCCCAGGAGCTGGAGCAGAGATTCCCCTGCAGCCCCTGGTGAAGGCCAGTGAGGCAAAGCTGTCCCTCTGCAGCCCAGGGAGGTCCATGGCAGAGCAGAGATCCATCTGCAGCCTGTGGTGGACCCCACTCTAGAGCAGGTGGAAACCTGAGGGAGGCTGTGACTCTCTCAGACGTCTGCGCTGGAGCAGGCTCCTGGCAGACCTGCAGACCCATGGAGAGAGGAGCCCATGCCGGTTGCTAGCAGGATGTGTAACCTGTGGGAACTCACACTGGAATAGCGTGTTCCTGAGGGACTGCACCCATGGAAAGAACCTACATTGGAACAGTGCATGAAGAACTGCAGGCTGTGGGAAGGACCAACACTGAAGAAGGTTGTGGAAGACTGTCTCCCATGGGAGGGACCCTCGCTGGAGCAGGGGAAGAGCATGAGGAGAAAGGAGCGACAGAGACAATGTCTGATGAACTGACCCCACTCCCCATCTCCCTGCATCTCTGGCAAGGGAGGAGAGAGAGAAAATTGGGAGTAAAGCTGAGCCCAGGAAAAAGGAGGGGTAGCAGAAAGGTGTTTTAAGATTTGGTTTTATTTACCATTATCCTACTCTGGCAATAAATTCAATTACTTTCCCTAAATTGAGTTTGTTTTTCCTGAGAAGGCAAGTGGAGACTGATCTCTCCCTACCCTTATCTTGACCCATTCATTGTATTTTCTGACTCCTATCCAGTTGAAGAAGGGAGTGATAGAGCGGATTTGGCGGGAACCTGGCATCCAGCCAAGGTTAACCCACTACAGAAACAAAATGTACCTACTGGAAAAATAAAATATTTGAACTGTACAACTGTATCAGTTTCCTTTCCAGACAGTATCATATTTAAAGCTTTGCCAAGGTTTTACAAACCAGAATCGATTCAGCTTAAATGATATTCTTTCATCAAAAAAAAATTCTTCTTGCTAAGCAAAAAATAGATTGTTTACTAGAAGCTATTGCTACCACTGGATTTGCACAACTAATAACAAAATAAAGCAAACCACCACATGTAACTATATGTAACTATTTTTACAAGTTCACTAACACATCACAGAAACAGTAAGACTGTAAACATGTGTTCATGCATGCGATCTAAAAACCAATAAAGTCATATGAAGAAATATATACATTAAAAAAAGACTGTATCTCAAGAATAAGAACTTGAAATCTTGAGAAGCTGGTCTAAATGTGACAAACTCCATCTTAAAGAAGAACATGACACTTTTCTATAACTTGTGCAACCGGAATTTTTAGGCTGTATTTTTTTCCAGATTTAGCAGGAAAAGAAACCCCATTACTTACCCAGTTTGTTACTCCAGCTCTCTTGCATTTATCAGTGCAAATAATGGCAACAAAATTAATTGTCCCTTTTCTTCTACCTTTATAAACAACTGTCGTATTTCCTCTTCCAATCTCCTCATACAAAACAAAGTTCTCCATGCTTTAGGACACTTCACAGGCAACAGATTGGAAACACGGCATTAATCTCATAAAGAAATAAACCTAAAGAAAGGAGGAGAAAGGGGAAGCCTTCAAATTTAATGACCATTATAGTAGTCACCCTCCCCATTACCATGAATAGGGATTCCACACTTCCAGAAAGATTGAATACAATTGATTTGCAGAACACCTCCTCTCAGGAAATGTGATCAAAATTTTGAAAAGGTGAATTTTACACTTCCAAAGATCATATTCAAAACGTAATAGACTGGCTAGTAGATACAAATTCTAAATGGTATTATCTGTAAAAATGCAACAGGCCACAGGGGAAAGAGAATAGTCTCTGATTCTCAAGAGTAATGGCTATGCCTTTATTCCAGCACAGAAACCAACGGAGCATAGAATCATAAAATCATAGAATGGCTTGGGTTGGAATGGACCTTAAAGATCATCTCGCTCCAACGCCCCTGCTGTGGGCAGGAACACACGCCACCAGAACACTCTACTCAATGTCCCGTTCAAGCAGGCCTTGCACACTGCCAGGGATGGGACACCTACAGCTTCTCTGACACACAAAACAGATGTTCAACAGATGGATTTTGAGATAAAGTAAAATGAGATCAATTAAACTGATACAAAAGGTGAAAAGATGAGGCAAGAAGGCCATCATGGAAGCTTCCTAAGCCACCACCTGTAACGAAGCAGGAGTGAACCCCCACAGAAGCACTCAAAGCGGCAGCCTCCAGGCATCGAGGGAACTGATTTGCTCTGGGCTGGATACAGGAACAGCACGCCAAGGAGATGCGGTTCCCTCTCTTTACGGGGGAATGGCCAAACCGCTCCGAGCGGAGCAGCCCGAGCACGACCCACGATCTCCTGCGCTCCCAGCTCCGTCGGGGTCGGTCAGGCCTGAGGCGCTGCACGGCGGCCCCGGAGACGCAGCCGCCTCCCGAGCCTCTTGCAGCACAGGGGAGCGGGCCAGGGGGTCTCAGGAGCGCTCCAGCCGCGGGTTCCAGCCCCGCCCCAGGTCTGCTCCGGCACTCGGACCGAGGGACGGCGGCGGAGGGAACGAGAGGGCGGCGAGGGATGGGAGGGAGAGGTGAGGGATGGGGTGAGGGGGGCAGTGAGGGATGGGAGGGGAGCGTCAGGGGCCGCTGGGCGCGCGCGCTCCGCCGGGTAACGGCCGCGAACGTGCGCGGGAAAGGGGGAAAGGTGTGAGAGCCGTACCTGGGTGCGGGATGGACCCAGAGGGAAAGGGGGAGAGGTGCGAGAGCCGTACCTGGGTGCGGGGATGGACCCAGAGGGAAAGGGGGAGAGGTACGAGAGCCGTACCTGTGTGCGGGGATGCAGCCGGCAGGAAAGCATCGGTACAAAGCCGTACCTTTGTGCGGGGGATGCAACCGCTGGGAAAGGAGGGGAACGACAGCCGCACCTGTGCCAGGGATGGACCCGGCGGGAAAGCAGGAGAGGAACGACAGCCGTAGCTGCGCCCGTGATGGACCCGGCGGGAAAAGAGGGGAACGACAGCCGTATCTGTGCGCGGAGGATGGACCCGACGGGAAAGGAAGGGAACGACAGCCGTAGTGCGGCGCGGGATGGATCACCGCCACGCCGCCGCCATCAACCGAAACAGCGGAGCCCCGCCCCCGGGACGGAGTCTCCCATGCCCCGGTGGCAGTGTCTGGACGGGACACTGGTCCCTGCGCGCCACAAAATACAGGCAAGGGGGAAAGGCACCGGCTCAGCAGGCAGGGTGACTCCGGGAATCGGAGAGTTTTGCTGTCCTTTATTCCCGCTGGAACGCACAGCCAGATCCCACCGGGCTGCGTCCCTGCACCCCCCGCACGCTACTCGGATGGTCGCCACCGCAGCCCCGTTTCCAGGAGACGGCGCCGGACGCCGGAAGCAGAGTGGAGCCCCATTGGGTCCGGGGTGCCTACGTCAGGGCGGGACCACCGGGCGGCGAGCGGGGAGGGTCCCGGATGTTGGTGTGAGGAGCACCGGGGGCTGGCGCGTCCGTCGGGAAAGGCCGGGTGCCGCCGGCAGTCTGTGGTGGTGGGGCTGCTCTGTGCAACCTCCGCAATCAAAGCGGCAGATAGCGTCCTCAGCCCTGCCATGGCCTTCTGCAAGCGCCTAATTGAGGGACACTTTTCTTGTGGCAAAATTTAGTCCTTGAAACAAGCGTTTTCTATGTTTAAGAACAGTGTGGAGTTTTCACTTCTTTTTTCATTTCATGGGGATCTGGAGATTTTTTTTTTATTTTTTTTCCTTTTCTTTTTTTTTTTTTCTTTTTTTTCTTGTTTTGTTTTTGTCAGGCCCTTGAAAAATCCCTTTTCTTTTGGACAACACCTGGAACTGTGGTCACAGGACAAGGGCCTTCAAATTGAAAGGAAGTAGATTTGGGTTGGATATTAGGCAAAAAAATCTTTGCTGTGAGGGTGGTGAGGTGCTGTCACAGGTTGCCTAAAGAAGCTGTGGATGTCCCATCCTTGGAATTGTTCAAGGCCAGGTTGGATGGGGCTTTGAGCAACCCGGTCTAGTGAAAGGTTGGGCACAGAAGGAGGTTGGAATTAGATGGTCTTTGAGGTCCCTTCCAATTCAAACCATTCTGTGATTCTAACAAAGCATTTAAAAGCATTTGCTCTAGGGCAAGCTGTAAAGAATTCAGGTTTTTTTCTCATCGTCTCACCTTTATTTTGACCTCCTAACAGGTTTGAACCCATTGATGCATTTCAACCAATACTGAAAAAAGAAATAGTACACTTACAGGAAGGATTCAATGTTTCTTCTAGGTAGCATGACAACAGATGGTCAGTTTTGTTACTCCCACTCTCGAGAAGACTTCAGCATGATTTTAAACCCCTGTAATATCGAAAAGGAAAAAAAAAACAACAACAACAAAAAAACCAAACATGAAACCCCTCTTTATTGCTGACAAAAAGGTCAACATGAGCCAGCAGTGTGGGCTGGCAGCCCAGAAAGCCAGAGGTATCCTGGATTGCATCAAAAGGAGCATGGTCAGCAGGGCGAGGGAGGTGATTCATTTTGTCCCTGTACTCTCTGTTCTTGTGAGACCCTACCTGGAGTGCTGCATCCAGCTCTGGTGCCTTCAAAATAAGAAAGACATGGAAGTGTTGGAGCAAGTCCAGGGAGGCCATGAAGGGATAAGGAGACTGGAACACCTCTTCTATGAAGACAGGCTGGGAAAATTGGTGCTCTGTCCCATTTTACCCTGTAAGTTTTCAATAGTTGCAGAGGTGACTTGTAATTATCAACGAAGGTACAGGTTTGAAGCTGCACAAGTAAGATAATTTTTCCATTCTGTTTTTAATGTAAATGAGTAGTTGACTAGATATAAATAAACCAAATGCGTAAGTACACATCACTTTCTATTAATAAGCACAAGAAAAGTATGCTTTGAAGACGAATTTTTTAGATTTCAGAAAAATGTGTATTTTATCTGTGGTTGTGATAAGAATGACTGATATAAAGAAGAAGGAATGGAGTATTAGCTCATTTGCACACAAGTCCTGGCAGCAGTTCAATGGCACATCTTAGAATAAGTCAATTTCATTGTCCCTGTCCAAGAAGATAAAACTAAGCCACAATAACTATCAAGTTACTGTCTTTTCTTCCAGATTTCTCATTTTTTGTCCTATGTACACTTTCTGTTAAATTAGTCCAGGTTAGGGATTGGTTTTATGCAAAGGAGATAAATACCCCATTTTGGGGGAGTGAGATTGTATGAACATTAACATTAATGAAGTCTGCTGAAATCTTCATATAATAGTGGCAATAGCACTACAAAATAGAGCGAGAGAAATACACTAAAATAAACATTTTAAAAAGTTTAGTAACACTTGAACCATAGGTTTATAGCTTTTGAAATTAAATGTCTCCATGTTAAAAAAATTTCAGTATAATTAAAGGCAGACATAGGGAGATATGTTGAGTCATACCACCTTTTTTTCCAACCCCTCCTTATTAGGAACTATGGGCACTTTTTTATTGTTGATACACATTTTATTACATGTCTGTATGTCTGGGTGCACATTTTCAATATACTCCAGATGGGGAATTTTCTCTTTGATTTGGTGTAAGAGTGGAGGAGTCTCTTTTCAAATATGTTGCTTCAGGTATGAGAGTAATCTTGCAGAAATAAAGTATTACAAATACAGATCAGGGCAGTAATTAAAAGACTCTTATCTTTGGCCCTTTACTTGCTGTTTCAGTCTGTCACTCCTGAGTTTATCCTGTTACTTAACATGACTTCAAGCATTGTGCTCAACTGCAGTGAACTTTTCTATGGAAATATTTTCAGCATTCAAGAACGGAATGCAAAATATTCTCTGTCTTGTTTGCACCATTTCAATACTCCTAGCAAGCTGTGCAGCAAATTCAGCCTTGCTATTTGCCTGGCTATTAGACGGGACAGTCAGATGTAATCAAATTCTTGTTCTCAAATAAATATATGATCTAATTTAAGGCAAACTGAGATCTCATGATTGCAAGCACATAGTTCAGGCATGCTTAAACACTTCACTGCTCTTCCCTCAATGGGTACTGAGTAAGCCTCTGACATTTTGCCTGGTTCTCAAAAGTCTGACCAGTAGCCTTTAATTTTGAGGTATGTTTCCATGTTTTGTAAGATGTGTTCTTCAGTGTGCTCTAATGCCTGTTGAAAATGCTATACAATTATTTTGTCATATGTACTAGCTTTTCTTTCTTTTTTTTTTTTCCAGATATCATGATTACTCATGCTATATCCCATCTTGTTAGTACATGGTGTTTATTTCTATTCCAGACTGACCCCATTCTCAAGAGAATTTCTATTCTCGGCATCTAGGGTATGATGATTCAGTTGCTCAAATAAAATACTCTTATGTTCCATTTGCCTTGACAGTACTGTCATTCCTGGGAAGTGCATAAAGTCACTTTTCTGGTGTTTGACCTTTTTGGCAGATTGGTGGACATGGGCACATCTTTATCTCGTGCTTTTGATTTTCAGATTATTTTTAAAACGTCCTCTTGAAATTGGCACATATTTTCATTGTTTGAGTGAAACTTTGTTCTTTATTTTTGTATTTCTGTGGTAACAGCAATATGTGATTATGATATTATCATTTTGATATGATAATATGATTTTATTACCTTGGTTTTCTGGTACAACTCTGCTGTACTTACGGGTCCATCTCAAATTCATGAAATAAATTCAAATGTTACTGGTTTAGTATCATATATTTCTGATATTTGAAAATAGCAATGACTTTTCAAATTCTTAGGTGCTTTCTGGGGTTCTTGTTTGAAAAATTTTTTCCCAATCAAAGAGTTGTCCTCTACACTTTTGAGTAGTGTAAACAGTTTGTGTTTTGCAATAATGTTTCAAAATTTGTCTCACTGGTGAGGCGGTGGTTCAAAGTTTTGCCTCACTGGTGAGAAAAAAAAATTACTAGTGGTTTCTTGTAAGATAACAAGCCTCCAAATCTCAGCTCACTGGATCAACTTGCAAGGTCACCAATACTACATGTATGCCAGGCTTGTGTTTCCTATTCCTCTGTTATGGTCTCAGTGCTTTGCATATGCCTAAGGGTGGAAAGAGATGTGGTGAGATATGCTGAAAATTTTAATACTCTCTGAGTTAATACCTTTAAAGGTTGGCATATTACAAGGTATTTTTACCTTCCCAAAATAATTTGGTTTCCCTGGGAAATCAGCAACTGCTCTGTATGTGATGCTGCAGTCAGGACCAACTTCCTTTTTGTTTGTCTATTTGTTTGTTTGTATTAACTGCTATGGAGATGGGGTTAATTGTAATGGATTAGTACAGTTTCTGGCAGGCATTTCTCATATCACATTCCTGAGTATAATCAGCTCTGATAGTGGCTTTGTGAGCCTGGCTGGCAGAGCTGATACTCTTCTGCTGTTAGGTTCACTACTAACAGCATTCTCAACACCTAAGCCTACTTGCTGGCTTCCAAAATATGATGATGACTGTCTTGCTGAGACAGAAGAGCTGAATAGGCCTTGACAATATTTTGCTTTTTCAGTGACTACCATTCTGCTTATGTAATTTTGAGATTATGTAAAATTATTTATTTTTGTGTGTATTTCAATGATCAAACCATTCCTTGTTTTAATGCAGTACATAGTGTGTAAAGCATGCTATGCTGGTTGAATTATTTTCATCTGTTCTAGGTATAGCATGGCAGAGAACATCCTGTTTTCTTCAATTACATCCAGCAGTTTGTACTCACACAAGAGTCATGCTTCTTTATCACATATACAAATTCATTGTTCCAGCAGCAAGCAGTGGCTTTTATGTTGCATATTCTGAAGATCCAGACTGTATACTCAGAATATCTTTTGGTTTCTGATTAAAATTCACAATGTCAGAAGTATTATCATCATTCCATGGTGTAATTTTCATTTGACTTTTCTTGATTACATGGGTTTTTTCATTTTCTTGCAAAATGCATGCCTGGCACATTTATTATTACTCCACTATCTAGCATTTCATTTTCTCTTTGTTTGTGTACTTGACTTCACTTATAATGCTAATCTGAGCTTTACAAACTATTTATTCCAACTTGCATCTCATTAATGCAAAATATGTACAAAACCCCATCCTCTGAGTCACTGTTTGCCTCCATTTGTTTTTTGGGTTTTTTTTTTTTCTCAAGCTGTAAGATCTGGAATAATGCTTCTTTTGCCATAATTATTATTTATGATCCACTGTGAAGAAAATTTTTTATGAGTTTTCTCCTTAAAATCTTTTCATCTTCATTTTATTTCTCTCCTCAGCTTATGTTTATGCTTTAGCTGGTCCATAAAGTTACTTATTTATTTTATTTTTATTTAGCCTCTCATTTCCATGTGTTTTTGCTCAAATCAGCATCAGCTCTCCTTAGGTCATAGTCACAATAACACTTCAGGCCAATTCCATAATTGCAGAGATGCAGTTGTAGAAGGGGAAGGCATTGGTGCTGCCTGATGCTAGCTGAGAGAAGCACAAAGCTCTGAAAGGAAAGCTTTTCTGCTGATTTGATTCTTCCAGCAAAGGTAGCATTGAATAACGTCCTGTAAAATGAAACAAATAAATAAACAAAATAAATAAACAAAAAAACCCCCTTCAAAACAAACAAAACCCCCAAACATCAAACAAGAAAAAATCAGTCAAAAGTACTTACGTTTTTAATTTTCATGTGCTCTTCGAGACAACTTGCAAGAATCTGTGTGTTTTGATACAGATTCAGCTAAAAGCAATGACAACTTTACAATAAACCATTTAAACAAGAAACGATGTTGTACAGGCAGTGTTATGCAGACACTTCATAGATATTTTTAAAGAATTTGCAGCATTACTTAGTTCACCCTGATATAAAAGTGTGAGAAATGGGGCCAGCAACACCAGGTACCAGCAGGAAGAACAAAAAGAGAAAGCACTGCAACTCCTTTCTTCTTAACTCCATGGCAGCTATTCAGAAACAGAGTATGTTTTAGAGAGTTTTTTTTCTCTCCTAACACTTGTTAATGCCCACTGGAATTATTGTTCTCTGAGATTAAAATCGTTTACCCCACAATTGCAGCTGCAGTTGGAGTCTTCAGCTGGCAAACTAATCAGAGATTTCTTAAACTGGTTTCAAATGCTTTTAAAGCTTTTATTGTATTCTTTGATTACTCTACAGGGCCTATAAAAGAGGTTCTACAGACAGCAAATGGTGAGGATTAGAAGAAAAACATCAGCACACTCGCTGAACAGTACATTTGAAAGGTCCTGTATTTTAGCAGGGTGGAAATAAAGTCTCTTCTAGACATGTAATCAAGGAAGCAAAATTGAGAATGAATCTGAAAATATCATGTGATGATAATATCATATATGATAAAATCTAGAAGAGAGAGGAAATGGAAAAGATAACGAAAACAGAAGGAGAGCAGAGAAACCTAGGAAACTTTTTGCAAGTAGTTGGTTACCACATCAATTGCCAGCTTTGGAATTATTAGGTGGATAAATTGAGCTGGTGATAGAAATGCAGAGGAGTATGCTTATGTGCACTATAGCACCACATGACCAAAAAGTCATCAGGAGGATTTGGCACAGCACTACCAAACAATTGCTACCATGTCATATGGCCAGTGTACAGATGCACATCTAGCATGCAAGGGCCTGGCAATTCCATAGCCCTGAGTTCTCTTTTCTACATACTGTGTTTGAGTGTAAATAGTGTGTGTCATTGCCATTTCTCCCACTGTGAAGGACTTCTGCTCACTTTAACAAGAGTCTTTTCAGTCTCAGCAGTACATCTCAAATCCTTGTTCCTTACAGACGTGACAGGTCAATTGGTTCTTCTCAATAAGAAACCTACAACCATGCACTCTTGTTTCTTGCTGTGTTTGGTGTGAATATTCACTTTTCTACTTCCTGGTTTTCCCTCTGCCTTCTCTTTTTTTTTTTTTTTCCCCTCAGCATTTCTTCCTGGGCTGGATTCCAAGGTGCTTCTGTTCTGTGTCTTCCTCTGTTTTTCTGAAACTGAAAGCTTTTTTTTTTTTTTTTACCCCTCTGCTTCTCATTTTTAGTATGTAAAGCACAGAGCAAACTTTTGTTCCTCATAATTACTTCTCCTTCACTGTACAGACCATTAGTCCTCACTGCTGTCTCACTGGCCTTATGTTACATATTATAACAAGTTCCCAGCTGCTGCTTTGGGGCTCCATCCATCTTTTGCAACCTCTCAGTCTTGTTTCCTCTCTTGTGCAACCTCTGTCATTCATCTGAGTTCAGAGTTAGCTGTTTCAGTATTAATCAGAAAAGAACCCTTTTTTAAAGCTTCCTGATTTAGTGTGCTCACTGGCAAGGGTCACATGTATTCAAGATTTAGCACAAAGGGAGCAGTGGGAGGACTCAGCTAAGGGTAAGAAGTGGAAGGCACCAACCTTTTTGTTAGATTTCTTAGCAGTAACATGGACTTTCTATTTTAGGGAGGATTTAGATGAGACTACTGAGATGATTTAAGAGTGCAAGGTTACCAGAGGGGTGTGTCCCTTTCCTCCCAGACTAATGGTTTCAACTCATCTTTTGTGCTCACTCCATATTTCTATGATGTTAGGGTGAATCAGTTCAATAACGGGGCAGAAAACCAACAAGGAAAAAATACAGTTAGTTCTGTGTGAGGTTAGTTAACTGAGTCATTCACTGAGGAATCCTAAGAAGCAGAACCAGTCCTTGGGAAAACCAGGAGTGCCTTGGTCCTCCACAGGAGAAGTGGGGAGAGCAGCCTGTTCCTTTTGGCAGCAGCACCAAGCTTTTAGGTTGACTCACATGCCCTATTTAAATCACTAGCAGGGGATTTGCTCTGTAGACATGCCTGCTCAGAAGGCTGCTGCCTGAGAATCTTGTTGCCCTTGCAATATTTCTCCTCTCTTTTCTGCCACCCAAAAGCATGCATCCCCATCTGGGATTCTCTTTGTTTGCATCTGTGAAGGGTTGGATCATTTCTTTTTATGGATTATTCAGGGTCAAGCCCTGAATTAATTTCCACTCTCTGGAGGTTATTCCATGCTTCTGGAATCCTGTCACCACCAGCACGACTGCAACTTTTTTTATTTTGGTCTTACCAGCTGTAACCTTGAACACAGTTCTATCCTCTCTTGCCAGCAGACAAAAACAGACAAACCTTTCTCCAATAAATAGTTCTGTGAGTTGCAAATATATAAAGCCCTGATTTGTTCTAGGTTTGTCACTTTTTCCCCCCTCATAATTTTTACATTTTTCACAGGATAGGTTTGGAAGGGACCTCTGTAGATCATCTTGTCCAACCCCCCTGCCAAGGTAGGGTGAGCGAGAGCAGGTTACACAGGAACGCATCCAGGAGCGTTTTGAATGTATCCAGAGAGGGAGATTCCATGACCTCCCTGGGCAGCCTGTTCAGTGCTCTGCCACCCTCAATGTAAAAAAGTTCCTCCTCATGTTCAGTTGAAACTTCCCGTGATTTAGTTTATGGCCATTGCTCCTTGTCCTGTCACGGGGCACCACCAAAAAGAATGGAAAAGAACTTGGACTTGAGACATTTCTCTGTATATGGCACATTCATAGTAATATTTCCTTTGAGGATTTTCTGCTGTTTAACACATCCCTGTAATCATTCTTGCCCTCTCCACCTCCCAAACCAGCCCAGGTCGGTTGTGCGCGTCCCAGGAGCGGTGGGAGCAGTGCCGAGCAGCGCTGCCCGCGGCCGCGCTCGAGCTGCTCCGCACGGCCACAACCCCTCCCGCCCCCCGCGGGCATCCTGGTCCCCGGCTTGCCCAGCCCGTCCCGCGGCAGGGGGCCGGTTGCCGGGCGACGCTCGGCCCCTCCTCCGCGGCAGGGCTGGGCCATGAGGTAATGGCCTCCGGGGGGCGGGAAAGGGAGCGCTGCGACTACCGAGCCAGCGGCCGCCGAGGTGGCCGCCGGCGACGTTCCCAGCCTCCCGCCCCTTCCTGCTGCCCCGCCGGCGGCGGGCGGCGCTGCACCCCCGAGGTGTCCGCGCCGCCCCGCCTCCTGAGGAGGCTGCAGGGCCGCAGGAGCCCCGCGCCCGGCAGCGGCGGCGGAGAGCGCCCGGCGGCCGCCCCACGTGCGCTGCCGCCCGGCCGGAGGGGTTCGCAGCGGTTCCCGGGCACCGCTGGAGAGCGGGGAGCTGGAGCGGCGGCGGCCTGGCGGCAGAGACCCGGGAGGAGGAGGGCACATGAGGCGACGGCAGGAGGAGGGAGAAGCAGCAGCAGCCAGCCGGCCACTGCAGCCCCTGCGCTCTGCCCGCCCCGCACGCCGCGGCCTCTCAGCGGCGCGGGCCGGGGGCGAGCCGTGAGGGGGGAAGCAGCCCGGAGGTGGCCGCCGCCGGCAGCGAGGCTCCCCCGGCCCGCGGGGGCGCCGCCGCCCGCGCCCCGCCGCCCGGGGGGCCCGGAGCGGGGTGAGTGCGGCGGAGGGCGCGGGGGGACGGTGCGGGGCGGGCGGGGATGCGCGGCGGCACCGGCGCGGCCGCCTCTGGCCCCGCTCGCCCCCAGAGGAGCGAGCGGGTGCGGGGGGTCCTGCCGGAGCTGCGGTGCGCGGGCGAGGCCTGCAGCGCTCGGCGAGCTGCGGAACGGGGGTGAGCAAGGTGCAGCCGCTCTTCCTTCTCCTCGGGCCCCTCGACCTTCACAGCCGGCTGGCTCGGGGGCGGGCGCTGCGCCTGGCTCTGCTGCCTGTGCTCTTTTGTCCCTTCCGCGCCCTGAAAGGAAAGAAGCACATAAGTAAATTGCGTACCGAAGGTCAAGAATCGCTCTCAGAATTGTGCCTCTGCATTACTTGCAGCTAAACTGCTGCTGTTCTCAGATACAAGGGCCCCTGCATGCAGAAGTAGTTTTCTAGCCATTGCAAGAGGGACTTGCAAATACTGACTCTTTTTCTTCAGCTTTGGGGATTATGGATAGCTTTTGGCAGCATTCCACTGTTTAAAATGATTAAAATATTCCATTATGGATTTTTAGCAAGTTTGAGATCTTGGTGGCTCTTTTGGTTTGCATCTGACGATTTTGAAACTTCATGTATAGGGGAGTTTTTTTTCAGGTAAAATTAGGGAAGAGTTAGGAAATTTCCAAAGAAATGGAACATCTGTTAAAGAGTGGGAGCCAGGGTTCATGTTCTCCCTCTCTCTGACTTCAGGAGAAGTCTCCGTGTGGACACTTTTTTCTGCCTTGCAATCTGTAACCTTATTTGAACCTTTCAGTCCGCTGAGATTAAGTCGTGGGTGTAATGGTTTTTGCAATCAGGAAAGCAGCAGAAAAAAAAAACCACCAAAAAAATCAAACAACAACAAAAAGTTAAAACCAAACAGCAGTTATGATGACCAGTTTGCCATATGTGCCTGTTTTACTGCTGTGTGGATACACAGTTGCATGTACTGTTTGTAGTGCCCTGCCTTCTACCTGTGCTGGAATTACTCTGGGTTTAAACGTGTTTGTCCTAGTAGGGCTCTTTTGGAGTTACCAGAAGAAGCTTGGAGGAGGGAAGGAGTGTTCTCTCCAAGCCCAGGGACTGTATTCACAAAACCGTGCCTTCTCTGAGGCGCTGTAACCTGTTTTGACTGAGTCAGAGCAACCTGTGATGACAATAAGAAAATTATATTAAGCCATTAAGCTTACTTCACTGTTTTTCAATGAGCATCATTGCAAACGAGGAAAACCAGGATGGTAAAAATCCTAGAGGAAGGCAAGAGTTTTCAGCTTTTAATGTGAACTACTGAGTGAAGACCAGACGGCTGTATGAACAGATAGAATGGATAGAATGTAAATTTCTTTTGAAGTAAAACAAAACTTTCTGTCAGTTGCATGAATGAACTCGCACTTGCCAGCAGATTGAACTGAATGATGGATGACAGTAGTGGAAAGAAGAAGGATCTCTGGCTCTAGTGCAAAAAAATCCCGTACCAGACAAAAATCATCTCTTCATCTTTTGTTCAATTATGAATAAAAAAATCATACTGCAACTTGGTGCCTGTTCTAGAGCACTGGGCAGCACAACAATATGCCAGGGAGGCATTAATGTGATTAGGCACATGCATTTATGTATGTGATGCCCCATGTTTGATATGTGGGTGCTTAAAATCCCAGTGAAATATCCAGCTGCTGCAGCAGCCTCTGAGCGTCTGACTAATTTAATCCAGAGTCCTGACTAATGAGGCAGGACCAGGATGTGATACAGAAGTTTTGCCTGAATGTTAATGGTTGTTAACTTGGCACTCTGACAGTTTGTGGAACACAGGTGTGAGCTGGTGGGAGTAAGCGAACTTGCATGTACCAGAGAGCAAGATCAGATCGGAAGGATTTGCCTGGAACTGGTGGGAACTTCTGTTGTTCCTCTCTGCTGCAGTTCACGCCTGAGCTCCTTGCTGCTTCACACATTCTGTCTCCTGTAACAGATTATCAGCTGCTTTTGTAGAAGTAATTCGATCCTAATCTTTCAGTGTGCTCTGAGGATTTTATTTATACTCTAGCCAATCTGCTTTGGGATAGAATAATGAGATTAGTACTGCAGAAATTAGTGCAGGTTAAATATTTTTGTTTTAAATGCGTACTTGATCAATATTATTGTTTCTTACTGTTGTTGCTATAATATTGAAAAGGGAAAATGCTAAAACTTGTCACTGTATCTGCTGTGATAGACAGTAAACTGAATGGAAGATACTTTTTTTTAAAAAATAGTTCTGTAGAAAGGATTCTCAGAAGGAATATTGAAAGGAAGAGGTTAAAATCAAACCCATTGCCCTTTCTAAAAGCTGTACACATTTTTCTTCAAAGCAGTTTCCTATGTTATTTAAAATTTTCCTTGGGAGAGGAGAGATAATTAAGCACAAAGGCAGTGTATGAGTTACATTTGTTGGAAATATATTTCTTCCCTAAATCTTTAAATTTTGTTGATTTCCAGAGTTGGGGTTGGTTTAAGTGCTCCTTCTGCCAGGACCAGAAATAACATTTGTAGGACATAATTTGTTTTGGGTTGTCTAGGTGTTGTATGTTGTGATACTCAAGTCAAGATTGGTGGTTTCTTGTTAATTTGCAGAGAATTGTGTATTCTTTGTTTAAAATTTTGAACCGTATAGCTTTCCCTCTGCCTCAGTAAAAATGAGTGCCTGTTCTAATAAGTCTCCAATATTAGGCTGGGTACTTAATTGGTGTATTTTTGAATAACACTGTTTTAACTCTTACAAAACTGTCATTTGACTTCACACACTACTTATTTCCCAATAGTTCCATATTAATGCAAGAATAGCCTAACCGGTAGAGCTGGTCTGTACTGTCGGGAATCATGATAAGCACAGTATGGACATAGAACTAGCTGTAAAAACCTACCTATCAATACATTTTTCTGACCAAGAGGAAAAAGCACAGCTACTGTTTTCCTTTTTGAACTATTCCTTTTCTCCAGATGTACCTGGCAGTCCTGCCTCCATAAGAAGCTTAGTGATGCCACCAAGATCAACATTTAAGAGTAAATATGCTTAAATTGCATGTAAAATGACCAAAGGCATACTGGCATCATGCCCTAGGATGCTCATGTTGTTCTTTGATTCTGCTGGGAATGAGATTGTCACTTGTGTTCTTCAGAAAGTCTTTGAAAAGGAACAGGTTCTGGGTAGTGACTGCACACCAAGTGGCTTTCAGAGTTATCACAAAAACATAGTAAGTAAGAGAACTACTTTCTAGTCACTAAATGACAGCAATGGCAAGTCAGTTGTAGGCAGCTCAGTTATTGTATGAAGCTGGAATTGTAAAACTGGTGTGTGGTCTGCAGTGCCTGTGCTGTAAAGGTATGTTACCCTGGTCATTTACGTATCATTAAAACTCCACAGGCAATGCCACTGACACCTTGGAATGCTGCACCTGTATGGAGGCCTCAATTTTGTGTATTCAGTTGTGGGATCAGTGCTACTTGGAGAGATAAAAATCTTGAGAATGAACTTCCTGTTAACATAGGCTTTCCAAGATACCAGTTGGTGTCTGATTCAAAGTCTTCCTGCTTACTCTGTGGTTCAACTGAGATAGCTGTGAGTTTACAAGCACTTTTATTTTACTTTGTAGTGAATACCATGATGTTTCCTAAGTTAATTTCAGGAGTTCACTGATACTAATCTTTGTCTAAAACTGTCCTCTATTTGAACTTTGAATCATCAATGCTTCTGTTTTTATTGGAGCCTATTGATTAGGGTGCAAAAAGTCATGCCATGTAGTCATCCTGATTATGGTTGACCAGCTAAGAGGCTTATTGATAGTACAAACAGATTAGCTGAGAGATAATTCTTAGATTCAATTATGTTGGCAGATTTGCTTTAGTAAATCAGTGAGTGGCTGTACTGAAGCTGATTCTTTGCCTTATCTTGCAGCTCCTCTGGACAGGATTGTCTAACCTTGCTGTCCATTAGATGCTGAAAACCCAAATGAGACTGATGGTCTATAACTGTCATATTTTATTGTGTGCGTATTTGGGGTTTTTTTTGGTAACGATAGTGATAGATTAATATGGTAGAGCCCTGTTGGTTTTGCTTGAGTTTATAGCAAAAGTTCAGAGCACTATAGCAGAATATTAGAAAGAAGGAAGGAAATGTGGGAAGAGCTTGGTTTAAAAGCCCTTGCAAAGTGTCATTTTAGCTTGTTTTGACATTGCACCATGATGCTGCCCAGCAAAGCAAATTTTCCCATGGTTTTGGATTCTCTTCTCTATCCCCTTCCATATTATGGTGCTTGGAATCAAGTCCTTGATGCAGACAAGAGCTGGTTTTGAGGTTAATTTTCAGACTGTCCATCCTGGGCAGCTGAGCAGCTGTTAGCAGGGAGCAAAGGAAGCAATAGTAGAAACTGGATGGGACTTTGGTGTCAGGAGAGAGTAGTCTTTAGTGAATATGAGCTGATTTTGAAACTGCTACACTCCAAGCTCTGATATAACCAAGGCTAGTTGCATGTTGGTAGATGAGATGCTGAAGCTGACAATAACTTGCTGCATATATTTGTGCTTATGTCATGTTCTTGGTTCTAAGTACCTGTATGAATAGAAGAGAGAAATACTGAGCTCTGTAGAAAGGTTGCTTCTTTGGTGGATCACAGCATGGTTAAGGTTGGAAGGGATTTCTGGAGGTCCAACTTGCTTGCTCAAGCAGGGTCATCCTAGAGCACTTGGCACAGGTCTGTGTTACAACAGCATCTGAATATCTCCAAGGCTGGAGACTCCATTGCCTCCCTGAGCAACCTCAGACAGTGCCTGGTCACTCCCAAAGGGAAAAAATGTTCCTGGATGTTCAGAGGGAGCTAGTCATGTTTCAGTCTGTGCCCATCACTCTGGTCGTGTCTAGGAACCACTGAAAGAAAGAGCCTGGCTCTGTCCTCCCTCCTTGCAGGTATTTATACCAATTGATGAGATCTCCCTGAACCTTCTGATCTCCCACTGTCAGTCACAGCTCTTTCAGCCTCTTGTCATAGGAGAAATGCCCTGATCTTCTTTCTCTTAGTGGCCAGGCACTGTCCTCTTTCCAGTATGTTCATCTTTTTCTTGTTCTGGAGAACCCAGAACTGGACACAGTACCGAGGGTGTGGCTTCACCAGTGCCCACTAGAGGGGAGAGATCATCTCTCATCTGGTTTCCCAGTTTAAGGAAAAAATGTGTGAACCCCCTGCTCTGCTATTTAATAATTCCATGCTTCAAATAAAACACAGAAAAACTGCTCATTGTTAGTTTTCAATGAAGTTTAATGCTGAGTTGACTCGTTCCATCTTTTAATAGAAACCAAAGGTTAGGAAAATGTTCATACAGTGGAAACTTTTATAGCCTAGAGAGGAAGAATGAAAACTATGGAGACATTGAATTAGTTACATGTGCCTCTTTGAAGAGCTTAGTTGGCTACTGCAAATTGGAATCAATCAGTGCATTTTTGCATTGTATGTTTGCATAAATTCTAAATTTCATCTTTTTAAAGTCAGCTGCTGGTAATGTCATATTGGAATCTAATTTCAAGCAAATCAGGACCCTGTATGAATTATGGTCTGACAGCAGCCACAATTTGGTGTCCTAGGGGGACTGAAGTGCAGTTTTGTTTCAATAGAGGGGTATTTTTTTTTTTTTAATCTCATCAATGTCAGCTATGGGAAATGAAGACTTAGACTGTCCTTTTTAATGTTGATGTAAGTGGAGCTTGTGTTACTAACAACATTGCCTGTCCCAGAAGGCCTAATTTCACTATCAGATACTGCACAGTTGCATACTTTGCAGGGGAGCAGCAGGCACTCCTCTGCAGTAAGCAGAAACCTTGCGGTTCAAATCTATGCAAACCTATTGCCACAGTGAAACCTGTAAAATTAGCAGAATTGGAAGGCATTGGAACAATGTCAAAATCCTTAGACTGTCCTTTAAACTTGTTTTAAATGGAATTTCTTTCTCTGCAGCTGTCTGCTCATAATGGCTATTTCTGAGGAGGTATTAAGCACTGTTGATATAAAGTGATGAGGTGGGAATCAATCTTTCTTTTAACATGTGTTTTTGTGGTAGATCTTCTGCTGTAGTCACAAATGGCAGTGATGTCAGAAAAAAATTGTGGGCTTCTGTTGTGTTCAGGTAATACTGCAGTAATAATCACATCCAAGTATTAGTGGAGGGGGTGGAGACCAGGATTAACCAAAAATATTATCTTCTTGGAGCTTTTGGTCTTGTAATGAATTCTGCAAACCTGCACATGTGAAAGCCGTATTAAGATCAGTCCTTTATGACTGTATTTCGTGAGGGTCATGTAATGTTATCAGATTATAGATAAGCATGTTATGTCTTCACCCAGTGAGTTGTGACTGACCTGAGAGCCACATGTTTCCAATATAAGGCAATCTCAACTGAAAATGCTTTTTCTGATTGTCTGAAATGTTTGTAACCTTTAATTACTCTTGTATTAGCTCACAAGAATTTTACCTTCTAGTGGCTTCTTCAAAAACTGTGATTTTGCAAGACATCAAAAGCCATTAGAATGAAGAGGCTGAGAAAGGTTAAATATTGCATTTATCTGGCTGAGTCCTTTGTCCCAAAGTCCAGAGATGTATGTACTGTCAAATTATTGGATGTATGTTTTTCTATATTTTTTTTTCTATAGAGATCATTGATTTCTCCATGACATTCACTTGTACTGCTTTTATCTATTAAATGAGGTTTCGTTTAGGAAGTGTTGTACCTCAGGCAAATGCAGCTTTCCTAGATACTGTGCCCTTTGCAAAAGCTGCAAAATATTCAATGTGAACTTCTAATGAACCAAGTTTGTTTTATGAATCACGAAAACCAATTTTCTCTTACTGTGCAATGGATGAAGTGGGGCAGCAAGATATTTGAGGTAATTCAGGAGTTCATGTCAGTACTAGAATTAAATCCAGTTCTTGTGAATCTCTGTGTAAAGGCTGTCAGTCTCTTGGGGTCAGTGGATTGGCACATTCTGCAGCTATTTAGGGCCTGACAGGGCATGTGAAACAGGCAGCAACCTCAGTAGACATGTGTGCTGCACCTGCACTTTTTTTTTCTTACACTACTAAGGTTGATAGTGTGCATTACTAATTCTCTTACAAAAGAAAAATTCCAGGTGGCCCAGAAGACTTTCCTTGAGGAGTGGACCACTTGCTCAAGTAATTTGAGTGCATTTTACAGAAGTTAAGCACATGTCAAGCAGATGGGTTGTGCAGAATAAGATGGTGCTACTTTCGCAGTAGTTATTTTAGTAAGATAGGTGGACTGTTAAGCTGAAAATGGGATATTGCTATGAAAAATATCAATGTTCAGAATGGGAGCCTGGGATTCCACAGGCTGGGATCAGAGCACTTGCAAGACACACAGTTATCTCACTTTGCTCACTGATGAATGTTCAAGGTAAGGCAGTCTCAGTTTCTTGAGCCTGACTTACTAACATCCGCCCTCCAAAAGTAAACACTGCACCCATTTTGTACTATTTATCAGCTTTCAGAGGACATCTGCTGTATGTTGACATAAAGGAAGAAAATTGAAAGTTTTTCTCATTGATGTCCCTCTGTACTATTATACTGAATAGCAGGAAAGAGAGGAGGGAAGTACGATTTTTGACTTGGAAAAAAGGGCAATAACAATTTTTTTGGTTTTTTTTATGGGAGTATTACTGTCTTTAAAAATAAATACAGATAATTTTATGGAATGAGTAATGTATTAAATCTAGAAATGTTGGTATGTAAAGGCAAAGATCATAAGCAAGTGTAATTTGGAGATGATAAACATAGAATTAACAGTTCACAGTGGTTAGCTAACTGATGAAGAGCTGCTGAGCCCTGGTGGAAAAGGCAGACAGATTTCACTGCATGTTGGATGTAGATCCTGAATACGAGAATGGATATCTTAAATACAGTGTGCATGATTTTATTATGATCTTATTTCTTCTTAGAGGAATATTTTGTGTCTTATTCTGTCTCCCAAGTGGTTGTTGAATAGACCTCATGAGAGGAAATTTATCATAATGATAGGACCTTAAATGATACACACAGAGAAGCTCTGGATGCCCCATTCCTGCAAGTGATCAAGGCCCAGTTGGATGGGGCTTTGAGCAACCTGGTCTAGTGAAAGATATCCCCATGCATTTTAGGGGTTTGGACAAATTGACCTTTAAGATCCCTTCCAACTCAAAATATAGCTATGACTATGAAGTGTGACTATGAATGTTTTTGGGTTTTTATCAAAAAGTACTGTGAAATGCATTATCTGATCTATGTGGATATTTACAGTAAGAAGTAAGAACTGAAATAAATGTATTTTATTTGTTAAAGTAAAGTTGATGCTCCCTTAAAAAAATTCACATGGCTTGTCAACTGGTCTTTGGATAGAGGTTTCAATTCAAGTGGACAAAACTGTACTTCTAAATACTCCTTATGGTTCATCATAGTTAATATTTTTCCTTTTAAAAATCTTGGGATTAAAGCTGACCTTTCTTCCTTTCTACCAACTAATAATGGATTACTTCTTGAATTTGTAAATTTAGCAGAGCTGCTCTTCCAATGGGTATGAATACAAGAAGAACAAAGATGTTTCTTGGCTCTTCTGTTGTCAGTCAGCTTGTCAGCATCAGTTTCATATGGCTGTGGGATTCATCTGGGCAACCAAACCTTATCTGTCTGTAACTGCAGAGGAGGCCTTTGCTATTAAGTCTTGAGTTGACTGATACTTGTGTAAGATCTGTATATTCTGGCTCTGGGGGTTCACCTAGTGGTGTGCCTCAGCCCTGTGGTGTCATGGTTGAGCACACACACCAGTTAGCGCACCGACGGTTTGAGTCCCACCAGGGATTGCTATTTTTGTGGCAGTGAAGCTTGGAAGAATGCATTGCAACATGGGCATTTGAAAACCCACACAGCTGAAGCCCACACAGTACCTGTGAATGGTTTGACTCCCCCATCCCCTTGGCTTAGCCTTTCCAGCCAGGCTGCATTTCTGATCACATTAATGTGGAGTGGTAGAAGCACCAATGTCTCTGTGAGGAAAAAGGAGCAAGAGGGATTATATGGCTCCAGGGTAAGTGTGCTACTAGTAGGGTGGCAGTGTGCTTTAAAGGCAGCCTACACTAATAATAGCTAGAGGTGCCTGGGAAGGCATGTGCCTGAAGGCTGTGTCTCTGTAACCAGATTAGCTGGGCTCACAATTTGCCATCTCTGCTGGGGATAGTCCTGCCCTGTCCTGCCAGCTGTGTGTGGTACCCCTTAGTCCACATATCTTTCATACTGACTTGTTACCCCTGGGAAATAAGCCAGGGAGGCAAATTGAAAAACATGGCTTGAAAATTTGGCTTGATTTCCTTAGTTTTAGTTTTATTGCTAGCTTGTCTTTCTTAGGGAGTTAGATGAACGGTGGAGATGGCAGAAAGGCAACACAGGAATGTGCTGGCAAGGCCAGTTAGTGTTTAGTTTGCTTTAGGTGTACAATACCACAGCTTGTATTCAACCTATGGGCATTAAGTTATAGAGGTCTCTTTAAAAATGAGAATTAATTATGTAGGTCTCCTTAAGAATGTGAGTTAATGCCATCAAAATGGAATGATTTGTTAGTTATGTGGAAGTTTTTGTTTTGTGGTTTGTTGGGGCATTTTTGTTTTGGATTTTTGTTTGCTTGTTTTCTTTTTTAATAAAAGAAAGCCAGCAACATCATTTTAGTACTCTTAGTTATCAGATTTGCCCGGGAAGGGTTGAATACCCAGTACTGTCTCTCTTATCTATTTAATTAGCACTAATTAGTTTGTCAAGAAGGCTGAGAGGAAATTCCTAAATGCACCTAGGAGCAAGCCTATTGTTTTGATCCTATGACCAACAGGAATAACTTGAAGATAAAACATGATATAATGTAGCAGCAGGAGAAGTGAGTAAGAGGAAATAGGAGGGGCTGCATAAGTCAGGAAAATGATCAGTTTGTAACATGACATGTTACAGCAGATGTAATACTGTTTTCTCTTCTTTGTTCCTCAGACCTCTCCCTGGAAAAGGTAAGAAAGCAGTTGTTACAATGTGGATAATAAAAGTTTTTTGTGTGTAGTAGGTTTTTTTTTATTTAGTGAACCCTTAAACTGAACAGCTCTAAAATACTTAGTTTGAACTTCAGATATTGAGGAAGTAGGAACAGGGCTTCAGGCTATTATTGCTCTGATGTAAATCCTACAATAGATAATTAATTTCTCTTCTGAATGGGAACTGGTGGTTCCTGATTGCCCTGATTTCTAACTGGAAAGTGTTTGCTTTGTGATAGAAGACCTATAATCCAGCAGTATGCCAGCTTGGAACTGAGTATATGTGAAGCTGAAGAATAGATTTTGGTAAGAGAGTGCTTTGGACATTTGGTTGTTTAATGCTGTAGTCCATTACCACCAGAGAAGTGAAAGGAGTTTGGGATCTCAGAATGTCAAAGCATTGATCTTTCTTTAAGGGCGCTGAAAACATTTGCAAGTATCTTTTAAGAATTCTTATATTTTGGCTGATCTACTTTTTCTCTCTATTTTTGTTTCTTCCCCTCACCCCCCCGTACTTTTTCTCTGGCTTTGTTTTGTATGTAAAGTGTTACAGAGTTTTCTCTATCTCCTCATTTAAGAGAGCTCCAACAGAGAAACTGGCAATCCATTTTTTTTTTCTCCTTCTTTCTCTTCAGGATTCTATTAATGGTTTCTAAAGCTCTTGGAAGTAGCAGACTTTGAGCATGAGCAAACAAGGTTAAATGGAACTCATAATATGCATATAAATTCTTATTTAAGTTTTAGCTCTTTAAAGAAAGCCCAAACCCAAATAACTATTTTATAAATTTCTTTTCTAAATACCTTTTCACAAAAGATACCAAGAAGTTGTTGTGGTAGCCAGAAGAAGTTGTGCTACTTGTACTGCCTGTCTAGCAAAATCTTTATGAAGTGCCCGCTAAAACTGACCTAAACAAAAGCATTTCTGAAGAAGTGGATTAAGTAAAGTTTTGGAGAATAGATTTTAATAGAAGTTGGAAACTGGGATATTTACAGATGTAAATGCTTATCATTTAGGAGAAGCAGAATATGGCCCTGTAACTCAGGAATGATTCCTTGAGTAAAGTTCAGGATATAAAGATGTGAATTATTGGTTTTAAAGGGGTTGCTTGCTTCCTTGCTTGCTTTTTGTGGCTTGAGGGTTATCTTTGAGAAATAATTGCCAGAGACAACAAAGTGAGTGTAGATTCAGCATAGTTTGCCGCTTACGCTCTGTAATGCCAAACCCAGGCTTGAGTCACAAGGGTTAAACCGGTTGTTACTTGCTTCTTTTTGTGTGAAGATCCCTCTTATGCTGCCTGAAGTGAAAAACATGGACAAGGAGAAAGGAATACAGTGACTGGGTGGGTGGATGTGTTTTGAGGGAGGGGGAGTAGGATTTTGAAGGCTATATTACAGTACAAGACATGATGTTTGGTCCAAATTGGCTAATATTTTGCTTGGAAGCCTATGTTGACCTCTGAGCTTCTTGCTTTTTAATTGAAAACAAAACAAAGAATCCCAAATAACTCTTACTGGATACAGGAGGGCAACCAGGTTGAGTATACATAGGATATACAGTATCTCAGCTGTGGAGGTAAAAGAGTGGAATCCTTGACAGAGTCTGGAATCTCTGACACCTCCAATGTGTCTCTGAATTACAGATCTTGCATGCTGCAGTTTAGGGACCATGTCAAAATGTCAGCAGCTGCTTCCACATTTGTAGTGTTGACAATATGACCTTCAGGTTAAGAGATCTCTGCTGACGTGAGCTGCACCCAGTGTATGTTTGTTTTACTCTATTTGGAGCTTTTGTAGTTGCATACTTCCAAATGACCATAAAGCAAAGCAGAGCATGAAATAACTGTCTTTTGCACTTGCAAAAGGCTTTTCTAGTACTTAAGCATTGATGCTTCCACTTTTTTATTGTGCCCTGGGGTATAATACTTTGTGGTAAAGCACATGCAGCTTTAATGAGAAGAAGGCAAGAAAGGAGAAAATGTATTTCTTGGCAACACTGTCTTTGTACTAGTTGACATTTGTACCTGGAATGGTAGGTTTGCAAATGGGGGGAGTTTGATGGGAGGTGTTCTAAACAAGAGGTCAGATTTAGTCTCTTAACCTGTCTCAGCTCAGTGTCGGTAAATGCAGCTCAGCATAGTGATACTGCCTTGGGTCTTTTGTCCAGGTTTTGCTTCCTGTATGCAGACTATGTTCAAGTTAGTACAAAGTTGCAGTAATGTGAGTGTGCTATCCACTTCTGTTAACTCTTTTTTTTGGGTACTTACTGGAGATGGGGATAGCAACTGGCACGAGATTCAGACATAGTGATATAAGTAATTATTGCATGGTGTGTGCTTCAAGGGCTTATTATGCATTGAGATAAGCTTAGCGTAGTCACTTTCACTGGAGTCTATCACCTCTTTATATAAAATGATAGCTGATATGAATCAAACCGTAATTCTGAATATTAAGGCTGTTTAAAGTAGGGGTCTGTCTCATTAACCAAGTTAAGTTGTAGCTTGGAAGGCCTCTAGTCTTCTTCATAACTGCACTACAGTCTGATATTATTTGTGAGCTTTGTGTGAACAGCTCCGCCATCCACTCTCGATTTTGGGCAGACAGTGTGCAGCATTACTGTCAGACATACTTCTAGGGAGATGGGAATCAGGCCAGGCAGGAATTATTACAGGTAGTGGTAGCTGTGTCTACCAGTGACTGCACTTTGCAGTTATACAATGTTTGCATTGTTTCTGTCTTTGTCCTATGACAGACTTATTTGTCTTGCACCCCAGCCTGCAGTTTCCTGATTAGAAAAATACAGGTTCTGTCAGGACAGCTGCTTAATAAAGGCACATGTTGAAATACTCAGGAAGAGAAAACTGGTTTCTTGGAAAATTACAAATTGCTGAGAGGAAGGACATAGCATGCTGATGGGCTAGAAAGTGTGCAGGTTTGATTGCTGGCCTTTTCCTAATCAGTAGCCTGATCTTGTGAGTAAAGCAAGGCTGAGCACCTGGAAACTTAATGCAGATATTAATTGTATTGGCTGAAATAGTGCAGATAGCCAGGGTCAGTCTCTTTGAAGTGTGGAAGTACTAGCCCACTTATAAGGACTCCTTGTCTCTACCTGCCTTCTGTCACAGCAGACTTGTAGCTACAGCATGTAGCACTAGAAGTAAAGGGGAAAAAATTTGGCTTGTAGCAAGTGAGGAAAAAAAGCCTGGAGACAGCAGTAGGTATGTGCCTGCTCCAAGCCAGCAGTTACAGGCTGGCTTACACAGGAGAACTTTGTTAGTTCTGCAAATTGTTTGTGCCTCTGAGAGATCATGCTTTTTTTTGTGAACAGTGGCCCTTTCTGCCAAGTTGAAGGACATCATGTGTCTTATATGGCTACTGTATCTGTTACACAAGCGACAGCACAGCAACAGTAGACTTATTTAATGTGTCTGATGTCAAATTTATTTTTAAAAAGCAGTGTAATTCATTACTGGTGCCAGCCCAGATATTTGCTATGACCACAGTCAACACTTGTGATACAGCTGTTGCTGCCATTGCACAGTGAGCTCCCCAGTTGGAGTGTAGGGTAAAATTGAAGCAGGTTTTTCTTATTTGCAGTCAGAAGTCTACAGCATAACTGCATACTTACAGCCTTCTGTTGGTACTTGTGCTGTATAGTTGTTGGGATTAAGAATTTATGGTCAAACTGATGTTGTTTGAGTCTGTATCTTTTCTTTCTATAGATACTCTTCTGCAGGTTTTTGTTTCTGCATTGATGTAGTTTTTGCTGATGTTTAGACTTTAAACAGGTGGGACAATTCACCTAGTTCCTTAAGATGCACTTTTTTCATAGTCAAGTCAGAAATAGGAGCATATGTGTAGTTTAATGGCTCAATTATGGTCTTGATTTAAAAATGCTACTTAGAATGCGTCTTTATCTTACAGCTCTAAGAGGAGTTGCAGATCAGATAGAAGGTAGTAGAAGGAGTAAATCATATAACTGATGCATGACTGTAAGTATGTTTGTCACAGCCAAATTGTAGCTGTGCTCATCTAGTGTTTTGCCCTTTCTCAGACTTTGGTGCTTTTATATTAAACTAACAAGTATCTCACTCTGTATTTTCTCTTTTTCTTTGTTGTTCAGTGATGTGGTACAAATTAAGAGCAATTATCTGCTAAATGTCGCTTCTTTTACAAGGGCGAATATTGTTGGATAGTGTGGGAATTTACAAAACGTTGCCTTTCTCTGCTTTTGGGATTTTTCTCCCCTCTCTCCCTCATGAGAAACAGGAAAAAAACCATTTTCTGATGACGACATTAGTGTCACATTGGCATTTTAGAGTAGTTGCATTAAATGGGCTCTTCTTGGAATTTGGATATCAGTAGTCTGTCTTTTTACTGTGGGTACAGCAATTTGCTAAAGTAGGCACCTCTTCGTGCTTTGCCAGTGACTAAATGTGCCTTTCACAGGTCCACCTGCACACCTTCTGTTAAACTGAACTCATGCCCATTGACTGCTGGAACCTACCTACATTTTATTTATAGATGAAAGAGTAAGGGGGGCAGAGTGTGGACTGAAGAGACTGAAAGTCTCAGAAACCTCACTCCCACCAAAACAGTACTTTCTTTATTCCCACCTTCACAGAGTTGCATCCTTTGGGCATGGAAAATCATAGACATTTTCCTAAAACATCTGGGTGATAAATACCTGTTAGAGCCCAATGCTGACTCGGTGTGAGCTTAAACATAGTTTCATATTCTGAGTTCTGTGCTCTTCTGTCTTCTTTTTTTCCTTCTTTGGAATATGGGTTTTCTTGTTGATAAACCACCACTTTTGAACACATTTAAAAGCAAGCTAATGGAAATATTTGTTTGTAAGTAAACTAAATGGACAAGAATGAAGACAGTCCATGAGTTTAGTGGAAGAAAAAAATCAAAAATCACCTCTGTAGTATAGTTAAATGCGGTTAAACATTTGAGGTTTCTAACCCCGGATCCCTGACATTTGCAGTCATTTTGTTGAGGAGCTTCATTTTATGGAATACTGCGAAATGAAAGGAGTGTGGGGAAATCCTATGGAAATAGTGACTCTTGAACTGCTCAAAATGTAAGGATTTCAACTTGCTTTCTGTGTTGGTTCTTTAGTGAAATGCAAATTGAGTTAAGAATGAATGAACAGTGTCCAACCCTTGAGGGTTTCTATGCTTTGCCTGGATTGGGGGCTAGAGTCAGGAGTGGCCACATGAGTCTGTGCTGAGTTCATTAAGCTGAGGACACCAGCTGTGCTATTATTAGGGTTTTTTACAACAACATGGCAGATGTTCTTAGGCTCTGTTCCAGCCTCCACATATGGTGCAGTGGAATACATGGAAAAAGAAATTCTGACAAATTGTTTTCCCATTCAACAAACAGATTTTAAAATTTTTTTCCACCTGTGTAACTGGACAAGATTTTTGTTAAATTGATTGTATTAAAAACCAGTTTGAAGTATTTGAAACAAGAACAAAAAATGTGCTCATATGAGAGCAAATACAAGTGCTTTATTTGAAAAGGAGGACTTGAGGGTCTAGCCAGAACTCAAGTTTGGAAGCGCATGTGTTTTGCCATTTAAGTATTCATTTTCTATTTTCCTTATCACTGACATTTAGACAGGATCTGTGCTGGATTACTTTTTGTGTCGGTATATAGTGCAGAGCTGTACCTGCAAAGATTTTGAATGATGGTGATGAGACACAAGAGAAGATGTAATATACACCGAGCAAAGAGGTATTAATAATGAGATTAAAGTCTTTGAACAGAAGTTCTGCTTATTATGTTACAGTGATACAGCACATAGCATGAAGAAAAGCATGTTTTTTCTTTCTTTTTGTTGTCATAAGAGTATGTATGTGTCTTGTTTTAAATGTGTAATTATTTTCTCTCTGGAAGTCACTTAACCAGTTTAAATACTCTCAAAGTATAAATCACAAGCTGCTCTGTGGAGTTCTGATATCCTCTGTGTTGTACAAAATGCAAAAGGGAGGTATCTGCCAGGAAGATTCAAGTCTGACTTAATGGCAGACCAAAAGTACATAAAGAGCCGAAGAATGCAAACTATTTATAATAGGTAACAAATATGTCTCTATATCTCATGTGTTAGAGGTTTTTTAGCCATGGTTTTTTAGTGTTGTTGCTAAGCAGAACAACAAATGTTTAAACAATTCCCTGTACATCATCCTTTCCTTTCTGTCATCAAAGTATGTAGTGTTTTTTGAGTTAAAGCAGCTGAGATGGTGCATGAGTTGTTGCCCTCTGCTGAGCACAAAGGGAAGAAAATTGAACACTTGAGAAGTTTATTTATGAATTTTTATGTGTCCATCTCTCAGCTTCTGAACTCTACAAGGCAGCTCTCTCATACAGCTCTCTCATTTTAGTATGGTTAAAGTGAGAAGTACCCAAATTAAGCAATCTAACACACAGTTCCTATTGAGGCTCTTGTGAATGCATTTTCTCTATGCATGTTTCTTGCTGGATGTTAGAAGAACAGACCATACCATTAATCAGAAGATCTGAGTAGTCATCCTCTGCATTGTTTTATCTGACACCAAGGAAACAGTGTGGATGACCTAATGTTTTTTGGGTTTTTTCATTCTTAAGTCAGTGAACTGATTTTAATCAAAATGCTCTGATGCACTTGTAGGTGTATATTGCTGATAAGGGATATGTCTTTAAATCTAGTCTGAATGTGATTTCTCCTTTTGATTTTCCTATCCCCAAACTGTTAATCTTTCTACCTTCTGGTAAGGGTGCTATTTTAAACGATTGGAGAGCCAGGAAATTCTTCAGGCTGTTTCCACAACATGGTCTAAAAGAGCTAAGTGCAGAGTGTACTGCACTGTGGGGAGCAATGAGATGTGACCCTAGAATTCTGTGGTGGTTGATGTGAGTGCTGTTCTACAGCTCATATCTGGTCATTTGAGAGCACCCAAGTAAGCAGGACTGTGTGCTGAATCTTGTGTGTTGATAACTCAGGTTGATAGCAGTGAGTAATCACTGCTATTTGAGTAAGATTGTGACAGTTCACAGAGTCACGTAGCTCCTATGAAAAGAACAGTTTCTCCTGTGTTACTGAGATTACAGTGTGGGACCCAGAGAAAATTTAAGAGGATTAGTCATGGCATGCTGCATTAAGCCTGACTGCTTAATCAGAAGGATTTTTTCCTGAAGATATTTTGTTGGCAAACCTGGGAAAATTGGGATCTTGATGAGCTCCAGAGGCTTGTTTTGAGGCCTGGAGCAAGCAAAGTCCTAAAATGTGCTAACATGACTGGTTAGAACATGTTTTTCTCAGGTAAGAGGTGAACTATCACATCTGCTTGATGGGAGAAGACTGAGCTCAATGTGCTTGTGGTATTAAGCTTGCCTTCTAGAATTGAGTATTGGCTAGAATAGCTTCTTACTGTATCAACTACTTTCTAACTGGAAAATAATTGCTTGGATTAAAGTGGTTGAGTCTTGCACAGCCTTGCACTGAAACTATTAAGCTTGAGTCATCTCCCCCCTCTTCCCCCACTTCTGAACTTTAGCAACCTGTTCACTTCTCTGTGCATGTGGTGGGAGCAGAAATGCATTTTCCTTTTCCAAGGATGTGCTTAGAGGAAGCAGTTGTGCTTGTTAAGTCTTGACTTTCAGGATGCCCTGCAACTCCAGTGATGCCATCAATGATGTTGGTTCACATACCTCTTTTGGTAGAAAATGCTTGCATGCAATGGGTTTGAGCTGAACAGTTGACAGTTATTTTAATTTCTCTGTAACTCTAGATTGCTTTAGACATATAGGTGCTCATGTGGGTGCGTATCTTTGTGGGCAGATGGAGCAAAACTCATCCTCTCACTGAACATATGCTCTAAGTGTCTGTGAGAGCCTACTAGTACAGGAGCCTCCTAATCAGTTTCACTCCTTCTTCAGCCTTAATCAGTATATTGTAAACAGTGTGGGAAATACCATGTTAGGGGTATGTGTGTAATTTGTTTTATGAAGGTTCATTTTGCTAATTGATAGGCTGATAGATTATTGCATACTCGTTGGATATATTGAAAATGGAGTGTGGGTTTGTTTGTTTACTTAGTAATTTATTTTTTAAATAGCCCTCCCTTCCACAAGGTTGATATTTCCTTTTTATTGCTATCTTACAGGACTGAGCATGTTTCTGCTTCAAGTCAGCAGCAGGAAGATAAATCTGTGTTCTAAAATGAGTGAAGTTCTGAAGAAGCAGATCTCCCACTCTCTCTCCCTTGTCCTAGTTTAAAATTAGATCTGCTGGCCTAACAGGAAGGGGCTTGCATTTCTTGCTCATTTTCCAACTGTCAAGCAGAGCATGTAGTCATGCTGAACAAAGCAGCAGCATTCCTGGATCCTTTTAATGATGTATTCAGAACTCCAGTGCCTCCTGATTTAATGAGTACAGTGAATGTATTCACAACTAACAAGAGCATGCTCATTAAACAGCAGTAAGTTAACTGTCCTATTCTCTTGTAGCAATCCAGTTCATAATTAAATGGTGCCATATCTGAATACAGCACTGGGCTGCCAAATGGAGAGGTTAAATGTTCTGTGGATATGTGTGGTTAGAAGGGGTTGTTGGAGTATAAGTAATTTAGCTTAGCTTGTCTCACTGATAAGGATACTTTTCTTGGTGGAGACTTTGTGTTTACAGCTCCCAACCAACTAAAAAGTTTAAACTTAAGCAATCATAGTTTTAATTTAAGTTGTCTTTTAGCTGGTAACTTTCAGTTCTATATTCTACTCCACTGCACTACTACTGTTATGTAAATCCAAAGAGTCACAGCTATACTAACTGGATTTACTAGACTGTAACTAAGGGCAGAGTTTGACTTTTGGTTGTCTTTATTGCTACATAAACTTAGTCTTAACAATCCTGGTGAATAAGTGGTGACATTGAAAAATGAAGAGATCAGTTTAGTGTTTTGGATTGGGAGATGCAGGCTGAACAAAAGTTAGGCTGTGTAGAGACAGGAGTTTGTTAGAATTGTCTTCACTAATGTTGAGGTGAAAGTAGCAGCTGAGTTCTCACCTAAGTTATCTATGCACTAATTTTTTTGCAGAATTGTTGGTGAAAATCTAAATATTGAATTCTTATGTTTGCTTTTATTCTAAGGTCTGTTCTGAAATATTTTGGTTTTAATAGTTACTGCCAATATTTAATAATGGATTTGGAGGCAGAGGGAATTAGAGCCTGAGGGAGGGACAGCATATGCACACTGTCTGCTTTTCTACTGGGAACCTCCTGACACTGTCTTGGGGCCTTTTAGCATAATTGGGATGACACCAAGCCAGTTCTTGTTTCAAACCAGCTGACAATCTATTCAGTTTGTGCTGTCTGCCTTTCTTTAAACTGATTCCAGAAAAAAGCCACACAGTCTTTGGTACCTGTTTGCCATCTGGAGAACGAGGCTCCCACGTGGGTGGGGACAGATGTACAGAATGTTTGATGCAGCCCTCTGCAGCTGCTGTCTCTTACTGCAGGCTGGCTGTACCTGGCTCTGATCTCTGCTCCTCAGCCAGACCCTCCAGTTCCCTGGCATGTGCTCCTGTGAAAATCTGTCAAATGGATGCTGAACTCTCTAATAATTCCTCTTTTCCCCAAGAGCCATTTTCATTCAGATATCCCATGTAAGCATCACTGCTTGTCTTCTCCTCTGCCCTTTGATGCTAACACTGAATGGTAAGGTGTTAGCATTCCTTTTAAACATGAACTTCCTGCTTCAGTCATGCTAGTATATGTTGTAAAACCCAGGCAAAAATTGTTGTAATTCAAAGGAAGAAAATTTGCACACTCCAAAGTAAGGAAGAACCTGTTCTTTCCATCTTTAAGAAGAATGACCCACAGTGGTTGATTCAAACTAGAAACCGCTTGTTTACTTGACACATCCCGTGGAGACACACTTGCAGCTACAAGTGTCTTGTGTAGTGTGGGTATGTGGAGTGAGCCCACTGTGTGTAGAGAAGGAGGACAGAGGCTGGGAGGACATCTCAGCGTGTCTTTGGTTTGTTTTAATCCTCAGTAAAACTTTCTCTGCTGGTTATCTGGAAGAGGTGAATTCAGCTGGTTGACATTTTTGTGTAACTCACTGGTGGAGGTGAGTTCGGTACTGCCATAGGAGTACCACACAAACTGAGGCAGGGAATATTTTCTTGCTTTCTCCTTCTGCCCACAGGGGTTTTTTTCTCTCTGTGTGGTGCAGATTGGTAAAAGGCCTCTGTGTTTTTCTTCAGTTGTGTGTTTGATAGAGGGGAGTGAAGATGGTGGTTGCTTTGGTTTTTGCTTTTTGGGGTGCAGGACTGCCAGGACAGAAAAGTAGTGTTTGGGGAAAATGGTGCTTTTGTTTAAGTCTTATTTCTGAGGTTGAGTTTCTTTTAACTGACTTTGATACTAGACCACAAATGTGCATTAGATGAGGAAGAAAGGGGAGAGTTCCCATGTTCCTCAAGCCTATTTTTGCAAGGTCTTAAATCTGTCTAAATTAATTCTGAACTTCGTCTGTATTTAGCTTAAATGTTTTTATATAAATTCTGAACTTTGTATTTGGTTTACAGCTTTCTTATAGTAGCCGTATAAATTATTTTATACTTTTAATATTAAGATAGTCTACAACTCTGCCCACTTGCTCAGGGAACAATCTTGCTCTTTACTGACTATATCTGGGTATCAGAAAAGCTGAGACACATTCCAAATGTTCTAGTTCTGAGTAATAATTTGTCCTGCCTACATACAGTGTTTTCAGAGAAGCTGCAGGGGGAGGATTTTGCACTGAGCACATAGTTGCTTGTGTGGGTATGAAAGGGCAGTGTAGGTGATATCTTTTACCAGAAAAATGATCCACAGTTTTCTCTGTAAACTCTCTTGGTTCATTACTTCAATTTACATCTTAACACTCACTGGGCCAAATACCAGGTGCTACAAAGGACAAACTTTTATTACCTTGCATTAGTAAAACAACACTAGTTATTAACACAAGTGACTCCTTCCTCCAGTCTCTCTGGATTATTTTTAAAGAGTGATCTTTTCACTCCTTACCACCAAGCTAAGATGGTAGTGAAAGTTATATTGCAAGCTATTTATATTGCAAAAATAAAATAATCTGGAAACATTTAATTGAAATACATTGTAGGTAAAGGAAATCAAGAAGTTTTTTGTGCTTTGCATATAGGCTTATTATAAAGGTGGGTTTTTTTTTTTTTTTGGTTGGGGTGTTTTTTCCCATAGCAAATGGACTATCAAAGAATAAATGTGCCAGACAGTAGATTAAATTACTTGAAATAACTTTGCTGTACTATCACAAAAGAGGTAGTCTTGAGGATGTGCAGTGTGAGTAGATGGATGGTATAGGTCATGTAGTGCTGAACTGGTGCTACTCTGTTGACACAATGTTTTATGGGAAGGCAGGAGACACCTGGTTAATGTCTTGAGGCTTTCAAGGTTCTATTGTGTCAGCAAGGTGACCTCATAAAAATCTGTGTATAAATAGCCTTTATCTGTCTATATCTATACAAGATTTAGTTGCCAGTCAACTAGAGTTAAATTCTAATTTATCTCCCTCAGTATTTAACAGTGGCACAGTCTGGCAGAGGATAAATAATTTTACTGCCAGTTCATTCTTGATTATAGTGTCAGCAAATGTTCCTGCTGCTGAAGATACGTGGGCAAGACAGATGGGAGATGGTAATTAAATGGACTCTTGGAAACCTAAAAGAAAAGTGTTGGTTGAAAAATTCTTAGTTATTAGAAAAACTGTTTTGCAACCTAAAAATAATGAAAACAAAAAATAGATTTTCACAATATACTTTATTACCTCCTGTGATAGTGGGGAAACATCTCTTGAAATCCCAACTTGTACAGAAAGGGTATGAACAGGAAATCTCTCTTAGTTCTGCATGCTGCTGGAAAGAAAGAGTTTTCTCTGCAATTTCAGCCTTTAAAAGAGCATTTTATTCCCTTCCTTGACCACTGAAAGTGCTGTATTTGCATATTGCTGTAAATGTTTGTTCTGGGTTGTCTTTAACTGATTGCTGAAGGTCTACTGCTGCATTTCTTTCCTTTCTTTTTTTTTCTTTTTTGCATTCTTTGGGAAGAAAGGAGAAAATTTTTCTGTTTGAAAAATTTTTATTTATTTTTACTTTAAATCTTCTTGTTTCACTATCAGGCTCAAATTTAATTTCTTTTACTGCAGGTGTTTCAGTTCATATTTATGATGAAGTATAGAAATGCACATGGGAATAGAATTATATTCGCAAATGTAAATCACCTCATCAAATCAACCATTCACCATATGGTGAATTTCAGTCTTCTGTAACCATAGCCTGATGCTTGGAACAGTTCTGCACTTTAGTATGTTAAATCTTGGAGTCAGGACTGTTGTGTAGCAGGAAAACAGTGGTGTGAAAAGGCACTGGGAATACCTGCAGCTTCACTGATCAAGTAAATGACAGTTCATGTACCCTAAAGGCTGGATGTTATCCAGTCATACAGTTATGCTCAGTTTGGAATTGAGGAATAATCACAGAATCAGAATGGTTTGGGTTAGAAGAGACTTTTAAAAGTATATTTTTTATTAGAGTTGCCAGGAGCCAAAAGCTTGATGCAATAGGAAGCACTGTAAGGAACCATTGATGTAAGTGTGAGTCTTTTGGTTAATTACAATTGAACTTTTAAAAATCTGTTTAGTTAGACATGATCAGACACATGACTTCTAATAAGCAAAATGAGATGAGAAGTGCTTAAAGTTGTGTTATTTGTTCTTACGTCTGAAGGAGCATCTGGTTTGGAATACTTTTTTCACAAAGGGAGTTGCATTTCATATCTGCAAAGATTCAAGTTTATCCTTGGTGCAAGCTTGTCCCTGGAAGACAATGTTTACACATCCTTTGTTTTGGCACTATGTTTTCAGTTGGATCAGTCCACAAAAAATACTGGGTGCTTGGAGAAGAGGTGGCTGCAATGCCAAACTTGTCCTTAATGTGTGGGAATAGGAGGCTGGCTGAGAAGAACTGTTGTGGCTTGTTTTGGAAGAGAAGTTAGGAAACGAAATTGCTCACACTTTTCTTGAGGAATGATAAAATATTTCCAAATTCTTAGAAGTCTGTTGAAGTAACAGGTCATACCCTACACAAAAATGCCATTTTGAGAAGGGCAGAGTTTGTGACTGGCTTTAACTTGAAGGGTAATTTCAGGAAAAAGGAGTTTAATTTGTTGGAGTACACGTGTGATTGCCAGATGAGCTCGTAGCTCTGTTCTCTCATGAGTGTTTCAACACATGCACCAGAAAGCCTTAGTCTTTTGAGATGTATGCAGTTATAAAGTATGGCTTTATTTTGCCCTGTAGACAAATCTTACTGCTTTTGTGAAGACTCTGGAAACACTCTGCAGTCTTTTCCTGATGTTTAGAAGGAAAAGATTTGCTCTGTTCTCTCCAGAGGATTTTTGTGTATGGTTGTCCATACAGCTTTGTTCTCAAATTAAAAAATTTGGATGTGGTTATGAATGTAGATATTGTAATATGCATTTAAAAGATCAAGGTTTTAATGCAGCAGACTGAAAAGGGGAGTAGGCTAACCCTGTTTGATTCAGTTTGGTAGTTTGTGTAACTGCTCTGCCAAGAGAGGGTGAGGAAACTTGTGCGGGAGCCAAAGTTACAATTGCATTCAAATGGCCTTACGGCATCAAGAACTGTTCATGTGCAGGAAACACAAATAGAAGCAACACTTAAAGCAAGCCTGCTGGCCTAATGGTGAGATTCTGGTGGGGAAAAGGAGACACAAAAAAGGAAGAATGCTATGCAGATGATCAGGAGCAAAAGGAGTTGAAAACCAGGTACAGCAGGGGCTGTTTTGGAGCTGTAATCCCCCAGTACTGTTTGTTGCTCTTAGAGCTGAACTTTGACTGTAGTGTGTATGCAGAGGCATCTCTGGCCATGCTTTAAATTAACTCAGACAAAAGAAAGAAACATGGCAAACGCTGCTTTTAGTACTTTGCATTTTCCCTTACTCAGCAGTTTAGTTGAATGCTGTGTTTCGGCTATGGCACTGCATAACGCTGCCCGGCGTCTTTCTCAAATACCGCTGAGCTGAGCTGCTCTTGCGTTCCCAGATGCAGCTTTAGACCGGTGGGGCAGGAGTACAGACTTATGCTTTGGTGTTCAAAAGTAGGTTAGTGACAGTGTACTCTGCTTCAGTGGGTCAAGGATCACTGTTTATTGTGGTTGCCTCCCTCCCTGCCTCCACATCTAACGTTAAACTGACATGTTGTTTACCACCGTGAGATTTTTTTGAGAATAAGCCAGAAGAAATCTGAGCTAATATTTTAAGTTACAGATAAAACTGCTTTGGGCATCAGGTCTCTTAAGTTGTAGTATTATTGTTAAATATGTACTATGTTGGAAGCAGACAGATTGGTGCAAGAGGAATTGCTTGCACGCTTTTGCAGGCTTTCAGTTGCAAAGAAATTGCAGTTGTTTGAGGTACTCGTATTGTCCTGTATCTGTAGGACAATAGGACAGTTAATTTGTCACCAATTTCTGTTGGCACTCCTGGTGTTAATATTTAGATACTACATGTATTAATCTTTGCATATGCTGATAGGTAATTTGGTAGCTCTTAGCCCATTTATTGAAGCATGCCATTAGTGATGCCTGTCTAATTGATGTCCTCAACTTCATCTTGTTAAATTAAAATTATTACAGTATAAGGAGCTTAGACATGAGTGTTTCCTTTGAAATGTGAGGACTTGGACTAAGGTTATTGTCTTTTTATTAGGCTTATTTTCTGGATGTGATTTGAGTTTGCTTTTCTTATCTGTATTTAAATTCAAAACCAGAACTTTAAAACAGAAAATGAAAATAAACCAGTTCAAAATTATTCATGAATTATGAGCAATATAAACTGTTTTCTTTGTAGAACATTTTTTTAAAAACAGTTTTTATTTTTAAATCCAATGGCTCTGGAATATTAGATTGCTGTTGGAGAGTTACATTCTTATATTCTGATGGCTGGAAGTCAGGAAAGCTCTTTAGATTTTTCCTCCCCAAATTGATCTTCATTGCTATAATCAAACAAGGAGCAAACTTGTTATAATTTGCTAGTTCGTTTTGCTACTGCACAACTTGGCTGAGTCTGAACTCCATGAAAAGAGTGAATATCCTTGGTGGATCTGTAAAAAAACCTTGCAACTGCTTCTAATCAAGTTTAACTTCATTTTTTGCATGTTCTTTGTTACAAAACCCATTTTAACTTCCAAAGTTGTTTAAAGGGCCTTTTTATTGTTGGGAGCTTTTGAGCTTTGGAACAATGCCCATAATAGCTGTTCCTTGCTCTGTGATTGAAGGAAGGACTGACTGACTTGAAGGAAGCTGACATTTCTTAATGAAAACTTTGCATTTTAAAACTTTATAAAAATACTCTGAATGTGTACTACCTACAATACCTAAAATCTTTAACACACTCAAAAATCTCAGTGCTACAATTGTTTTCAGACAATTGTAGGAAAGCAAAGATAAGGAAATGAAATGTTTTTTACAGCTTTTAGAATCTCTGACATGACATTGTACAGGAATGTAATTGTAGCTGGGTAGAGATGGAGCTCATATCTCCTGTCAGGCAGAAAAAATAGTGTTGGTTCTTTTCAATCTCCCTTCTGCCCCCACTGGCTCAGGTAGGATTATATTGCAACAGAATTGCACTTGAATTCTAGTAGAAGTCATGTCCTTAGGGAGTAGACTAAAAAAAAACTCTGAAGTGTTTGTGAGTGAAATGCATCTGATGGATTCTTGTTCATTTCTGTATGGCTCACTTTTTTTTCCTCTTGTAAATTCACATTTCACTTCCTGATAAAGAACATACAGGTACAGTGAATACAATGAATTTTTCTCCCTATTGAATTAACTTACCCACATTTGTTTTTTCTTTAAGATAAGTCTACTTCCAGTAAGGTGCTTGCATTCATCAGAGTGGCTCAGGATTTGTCCCCACTGGTTTTTTTTATCTCTAAAATACAGAGGAGCAGCTGTCTTGCATAGGTGTTAAGCAATTTTCAGTTTGTAGAGAGAAAGTCTTTTTGAAGGAACATGTTAAAAGAAATACTTTCAACAGACTTACTTCTTCTCAAACCCTAAGCCCCTGCCCACAGCCCTCTTTGTGTATCCCAGCTGTTGCTGTTAAATGTATGAAATGTAATGTTCAGTGTATGTGATATGAAATGGAGTGCAATGGAAAGAAATTTTGTTTTTTTCTGGTTAACTGTGTACTAGGAAGGAAAGTTGAACACATATGAAATTTATGTCAAAGGTGTTGTAAGAAACAGGAGGTCTTGTCCACCAAGCAGTTGGGTTCTACACGTGTGAAGGGAGCTTGGATGAAAGCAAACAGAAGGTCTATACTGAAACTTGAAGTCTGTACAGACTAGCAAGGAAATAGAATAACTTAAATGTTTAAACAGAACTGAAAGTTTGGGGAGTGATGTATAATACATTTACTAGGCTTCCTAACTAGGACAATTCAAATATGAAGTTTAAAGACTGAGGATGTATGGCCTTTTAGAGCAGTACAGTTTGCCTTCAAGTCATCATGAGGCTGTTAGAGGAATTACTGGAAAAACCTGAGAATTAGAAGTGATAGGCGTGTATTTCACCTTTTGGATTCCATGTTGTTAGATTAAGTACTGAACTGTTTTCTTATCAGCTATGATAATTTTTTGGTCTTTGATCCCACTTCATTCTGAAATCCTTTTTTTCTAAAGGAGATGAAATGTGCTTCCTGATGTCATGTGACTTCTCACATACAAGGTTTCATCAGAGAACTGGAACTGAAGGTGAAAAAGGTAGCTGACAAAGAAACTTTCAATAGAGGAGATGCAGAAAGAATAGCTGCCTAGATAGGCTCTAAAAATCATGTGAACTTTAAGCCACTCAAGAGCTTAATTTAGTGGGAGACTGGCCTGAGAGGCTTAATATAGACAGCTCAGATATCATGTGGAAACTCTAATATAGACATGTATTGATATAAGAGACCTTGAGCTTATTTTTATTTGTTCCTGATCAGATAATTTGTTTGCTTCCCTCCCTTAACCCCATTCTTTATTCTCAGGAAATGCAGTAAAATGGCGGCTGTTACTGCACAACTACACCTGACTGTACCAGGGAGAGTGAAGGAAAAGTGGCCTTTTGGTACTGGCACTTGTTTTGATTTGCTCAGCTTTCAGTGGAGTCTTCAGTAAACTATTTTGGTGCTCCTCCTAATAACTTTGACTGGGAATAAGTGAAATAAGTAGTGACTCTGGTCAGGATGTCCTTCTGCTTGCTGAGAAGTGTTAGTGACTTCTGAAAGATGCAACGTCACTGGGATTTTTATTCTTTTTCCTTTCTTTCTTTCTTTCTCTTTGTGTCTTAGAACTAGTTTATTTGTATGTTTCCCAATATTGTACCTTCAAGTTATAGCTATTACATCAACAGTACACTGATTTTTCACTCTGTTCAGAAAACTCCTTGTTTCTTGTCTGGTCATTAGCAAAACATCAGTAGGAAGGTCACAGTGTAACTGATGTGACTTGCCCTTTGATGGAAGTGTCGTGGGAAAAACAAATAGATGAGTGGATTCCCTCTGTGTTTACAGTAGCCATGGAAAGTTGTACTTTGTTAAAATCTCCATCAGGCTTAGGAAAAAAAGCTACCCATACTCTTAAATCTTTACTTCAAAAAAAGAAAAAACCAACCAAAAAACCCAGGATTTCAAGTATCACTTCCGCTCTTACCAGAAATTCATTTGGAATAAAATCATACTGTTAGTTTGGAAGGAGCTAGGGATTTTAACTGTACAAGAAAAAAATTTATCTGGTGTAGGTGGTGTTGATATTATTCTGAGTCTTCCTAAAAATATAGTCCTTAATGCAATCACCATTTATGACATGTAATTGTACTTACAGATCTGTAATTTCATAACTGGCAAATTTAGTTTGGGAAGTAATGTTATGAAAGGAAGAGTGTTGTCCTCCATGTGAACAGCTGAAATACCTCAACATCCTGACAAAACCAGAGTAAGAAGGACACCTTCATGTTCAAAAACTTCCTTAAACTGATGGTGAATGTTTCACTACTTAAGTTCTCAGTGAACAAAGAACTGCTTTGAACCATGTAGATTAAGGGAGGAATAAGAGTCAGAACAAGACTTTTAGTGGTTGCTTGCAGAGTTTTTGCTGTCACAACACAAGAACCATGTTGTTAATCCTTTTTAAATAAGTCACAGTATTCTTCTGTGGTAGCACTGAGTGGTAGAAGTTGCAGAAGTTTGTGATCTTCACAGGGAGGACAGTTTTGTGTATGAAATTTCTAAGTCTTGCTTTTTCTGTGTCTTTCTGAGAGACAGCAAGTTCTTTTGAATTATAAAATCACAAATACAGAGTTTGTAAGTGACTGGGTAGTTTTGGTGTTCAAGCACTCTTTCTACTTCATAAAGTGCCATTAAAATTATTGTCCCTTCTCAAGACTTGATGAAAACATGCTTTGCATGTTTTTGGTGACCAACTGGCCTTTGATTCTGTAGCTCAGGGCTTTGGGTAATAAAGGATTTCATGTGCATTTTTCTGCAGTGATCACAGCATGCAGTGAAGCAGCAAAACCCACAATGCAGGTATCCATACAGATGTGACTTGGGCAAGTCTGAAACCTGTCTGCTTTAATCCCCTGTCTGCTTTATTACTGTTTTATAGCAGGAAAAAAAACTTTGAATGTGGAGAGCCTTCTACTTGCTTACAGAATGTTACATGTGCTATTACATGTTCATTCTGAAGACTTCCACAGAAACAATCATGGAAGACTGCTGAATTGCAAAGCAGTATACATTTAAGTGCGTTAAGTTCAAATTATCAATATGATTCTAACACATTTAGATTTTACAGTATGTATTGCTTATAATGCAAACCCCTCAGCTTTCTGCAATTGCTTGTAAAATATCTGTCACCTGGGGAAAAAAAAAGTGTTCTGTCTGTGGTGGTCATGGGTGGGCATGCAGTGAAGGCTTCCCTACCTCAGCAATTGTTCTTTAGTCTGCCTTTTCAGTCTCTCTTTTAATCAGCCTGAGCTGTGGAGCTGTTACTAAGCTTGCAGAAATGTTTTCCGCTGATAATGTGCATGTCTTGTAGTTGAGAAGTTATTTTTAGCAGTCTGGTGAGACTCTGAGAGTCACTGAGGGACGGAGCCCTGGCAGAGATCTGGAAAAGGGAGCTGCTTGCCAATGGATTGGAATGGGAGAGGGGAAAATAGTACCTTTCATTCCCAATCATCTTTTTCTGGTTTTGACTACATTGTTCTTTCCTGGTAACTTGCAAAGAAAAGGCACGTTTCCCAGGTTTGTGTTTGGCTGGGAATAATCTCTGTGTTACTGAGGTAAAATTGGTAGAATTGCATGAGTGGAAACTTCCATTTTCACTATGATGATTTTCAAGGGCTGCCTGGATCTCAACAGACACCTTCTAACTAGAGTGAATCTGAGAGGTGCTGCTCTTCACTCTGCCATAGTGGAAAGGCTCTGAACTGAGACAGTTTGTATGAAGTCAGAGTTATATTAATCTGTTCTCTGCATTTGCTAATGTACTGGGCTTTTCCTGACTGTGTACTTATAGTACCCAAGAAAAGTTAATCCAGACAACAGTGCCACTGAAAAAGCGAATTATTTTAAGTCATGGAACCTTTAATTTGACCATAATACTCAGCTACAAGCAGATTTTAATGTTTAAAATTTAGTAAAACTTCTGAGAGGCTCAATTTGACCTATTTTATTCATAGAACTATTATGTAAAAAGATTGCTGAGGAAGAAAAAATAGCAGAAAGCACAAGAGGGTCCACCAGTGTACATGCTTATGTGCTGAAAGCTGCTGTTTTTTCCAGATGGCAGAATAGCTAGTGGGACTCACCTAAGTAAATTGCTGTGCTTTTCCTCCCTTCCAGCTTTTTCTTACTTTTAATGTTTTGTTTTAGTGCCATAATCAAAGGTCACTCCCAGTCTTTCAGTCTCCACATGCATGGCTGAGTGAATGCGTTTTTCTTTCATGTTTATCTTTGCAAAGAAAATCTGTGGGTGGAGAATTTAACATGGGATTCCGAGTGCTTTGGGACTTCTCTAAATGACATACCTGGGAATGCTGCCACATAGCAGACATGTTTCAGTGATGTGTATTTCACTGGTGTAGGACACCAAAGATGAAGTAAGGTAGGCTGTGACAATTGCTACTGAAAGTGTTCATAAAGTAACACTCTATGCAAGAGAAGGTCTGCAGGCATGCTGAAGAGCATCCTTCTTTCTTATTACTATTTTGGGGTAGGTTTTACATGTTCCACCTTACTATTTCTTTATACTGGAGTAGTATCATTTACCTGATATGAAAAAACTTCACCCTTTCTTATTGGAAAATAACTTTGAGAGACAGATATTTGTCTGTGTTTCTTCAGACCAGTCAGGATGGGTTCATGCTGAATGTCATCTCTCTTTGTTTTGACTGGTAGGCATTGGTCTTGCTTACAGTATTGTGTGATGGCCAACTTCTGTGCTATATGTGCAGTTGTGTGGATTTTTTGAGGCTTCATCCAGTTGTGTACTAGAGTGTCTATATTGTCTGTATAGGATGTTTGTGGGAAAGTTTTGCATATGGCACTTCAGTTTTGTTGAGTTGGATATTTTCTGCCCACTGTCAGTTAGAACATGTGATGTACTCTGGATAATTTGCAAACTTGCTTAGCTGAAGTTCAGTTTTGTTTTTACAGCTATTTGTAATTCGTCTGAAGAGCACAGGCCATAATGGTTAAAACCCGGTGCCTATGGTGATGTCCCTTGTCTTGTAGCAAAAGGGATTGATGATGAATCCAAACTGTACTATGGTAGCTAAACATGAAATATTTGGTTTTAAAGACTTTTTGGCATGTGTGTCTCTGCTGAGGCTGATGATTGTGCTGAATAACATAAAAATGATGTGGTCAGTGTCCTCTCTAGTTGCCTTTAATTTTGTGTGAATGTCCAAGCAGCACTGTGCAGCTCTATTACCTGCATGCATGTTTGGATCAAGGGTAGAGCATGCTCAAATTCCCTTCCTGCTTTCATTTGTAGGAATATACACTGCCACTGTGCACTAATGCACATTCCGCATTGTTTTGACCTGATTTGTAAATAGATGTATAAATTCAAAGAACTGAGCACAATAGATTCATATCTCTTCAGTGACGTAGTTGTGACGCTTGACTGCAAAATCAAGCTTCTTATTGAATGAGAATAAACTTGTACAAGGAGAAAGAGGAAGAATCTGTCAGAACTGAGAAACCTTCACCTAAACACCCTCCAGTAAGTCACAAATGCACTGCAGCAGCAAGAAAATAGTAGGCTTTCTTCTAGCTGTGTGTTTGAGGTTTGTGTGGTTTCTTAATTGCACTATAAATTGATATCTCTGTACATGGCCCTTTGAAAATTAACAGCTTTGTTATTCAGTGCATTCAGGAATGAACACAACATAAAGATTGAGGAAGAATGGAAATGGCATTATTATGGAAAAGTTTTTTGAGAACTTGAGAAAAAAACGAAACCTACCAAAAACCCCAAACTGTACTGCCAGTTCTTAAGTGATCTGTTGTCTGTGTCTGGACTTGTTTTACATTGTTCTTTCCTACCTCACTGTAGATTTAGCATAAATTATCAGAAATCAGTGGGAGCTGTAAAACACCCTTCTATTCCGTATCAACATGACTGTATGAACACTAATTTAGCAGTAGGATTCTGTGGGAGACCATATTGGGTGTATGCTGTGATGTTTGCTTGGAGTTTCACGGTCTGTTCTGGCAGAACCGGTCTCTTCTCTGACCCATCTGGCATACTGTGCAAGTGATCTTAGCCTAGAAAGTTGTGGATCCAAGTCAAGCTGCTGACCTTTTCCTCCTGCTTATTAATAAACTTCCCTATTTCTCCTGCAGTCAATGTATGGAGCGAGGCTGGGGAAGAGCATTTCAGCAGCGTCTGGCCCTGCCAAGGAGGCAGCAGCGTGCCTTTCTCGGGTTGCACAGAGACACTTGGGGCTGGGGCTGTGCCGGCATCTGCTGTGGGTGTCGGTACCTGGGGAGTCTGCACGGAGCAGCAGCTTTGAAGAAAGGGCACAAGTGGTGGAACTGCAAACCTACCACAGAAATCTATTAAAAGAGAGAGAGGTCAAGGAAGGTTCTGGTGCAACTTGTTGCTGCCAACACATTCACCCCAGAGGGGCTGTGCTAGACTGACTGCTCCTTGAAAGCTGGCTGCCTTTCTAAACTGTAGGACAGTGGCTTATTTTGGCCTTGACCTGTCAGTTGCTGGTGTTGGTGATGATGGAAGTTTACAAGGGTATTACTGCTAGGATTCAGTCATGGGAAACTTGTCTGTGCTTCCTGTTTTGGCCATGGAGATTCCAACCTAATGATGAATATCAATAGAGTGTTTTTATTCAATAATGTAAATGAGGTATATACATTCTATTTATTCTTCCTCTTCTGTTTCCATGGCGAGGGACAGGTGTGTGAAAACTGAGTCATGGGACCTTACAGAGACATTAAAGTGCAGAAAAGAGAAATGTAATACTGTAAAGAGAAGGTTTTATAGTGATGGCAGAATGTTTCACTGAGAAGAACAGAAAATGGTTTGTGGTGGAAATTGAGGGTCTTGCTGAGCCCTGTGTTTGGTGCAGGTGAATAAACAGTGCATTTCTGAAAAGCAGAAGTGCATTTCTGGATCCAGAACAGCAAGGGATGTAAGGATGGTCTAGTGTAGCCACATCTCTACCATACACTAGGAATAGCTACAATATTTAATTCCATGTATCCTGGTAAAGGAAATACTGCAATTTTCACTTTAGAACACAGTCTTGTCTTTTGCTTGAACTGCTGCATGAAATGTCTGGACTGCTATGTTCCTCTGACCAAAGACATGACCAAGACTTTGTTAAACAAAAGCTGAAACTTATTTGCATGGGGCAAGTGATAGCTCAGAGATCTTTGCCATCATTGGGCATACTTTTTGATGTTATTTCAGCAGTTCTTACTGAAAATTATGTTGAGCCCAAACCCCCAGGCAGATAGACTATAATATTTCACCTTGCTTATGCTTAAAGCATGACTAAATTTAAATCAAAAGCTTTTCTACATGAACTGTAAAACAGGTTAAGTAGATTGAGTTCATTTCAGGGAAGTCAATGCCTACACAGAATATAAAAGTATTTTTCTAAAATTTCTCTCTTTTATTAATGTGATATGCAGTCCTTTCTACACAAGTCCTTTTTTTCCTTCTGCCACATTAAGTTTCAAGGAATTGCTCTCCAGGCCTTCTTCAATAGCAAGGAAAGCTTCATATTCTCTCTTGACAGTAAAAGAGATGTGATAAAGCTTTGAGGTCTGCTGTAAGCACATACTGGACAGAGAACTGAAAATTAATGAAGGCTTAAGTAATGAAATTGAGGGTGTGCTGTCTCCAAGCACTTTTTAATGTTACTGGCTTCAGTTGTCAAATCTTGGCTTGTTTTTAACTTTTTTTAGCTCAAATAAGAGTTTATATATCAAACGAGCAACATACACAGGGAATTTAAGAGTAGGTAGAGAGATCTGTTCCTTTCAGGAAATCATGTGTTTATATTAAGCATTGTACTTGTAGGCCTTGCTTTCCATTCTACCTGTAGCTCTTGAAATCTGAATCTTCCACAACTCCATTGGCAGAAGCTCATTTCTTCATGCACAAACAAAAAATGTGAGTCTTTCAATTAGACAGACTATTACTTTGACTTTAGTGATACTTTCCTATGATCTCAAAATGTATCATCATCTTCAAATATAACCATGGGTACTTAAAACTCATGTTCCAGTCTTATTACAGTTATTTTGAAAAAACTGGCTATCGGGAATGATAACTTCCCTTGTGCTAGAGTATGTATGAGTCAAGGGAAATGAATTCTAATTGTGGTTCTGAGGCTGATAGGACCACTGCTCTGCCAAGTTAGGTCATGAAAAAACATTTTGAAGGAAGACATTTCTAGGCATCATAATACTTGTTTTGAGAGAGGCTTTCTTTTAAACTGCAGATGGGCAACATTAGTGATTTTTAAAATATTTTTCAACTGAATAAAGAAGTGCTTCAAATGCTGAGCGTTCCAACCTTGTAAAGCTACATGTTGTTCTCTGCAGTTTTACATTTAGCAGGGCTCTATGATATTTCACTGAATTAGTTCAATTCCTTTTATTGCCCAAGCAAGGGTTGCTTTTGATACTGTAGTGAAAAGTTCCACTTTCAGAGAAATTTCAGTCTTGCACACAAAGAATAAAATCCTTAACATATAGGAAAAAGGTTTATCTAAGAACTGTTCTCCTTGTGGAAAGCTGGCTGGGTTGCTTGCCTGAAGCTGTTGGTAGACTCTGAATGCTTTCTGACTGGGTGCTAAGATACAAATAAGTCAGAAGGTATGCTGATAAGTGGGGAACTGAGTTGGCTGATGGTAGAGCAGGTCAGCTTGTCTAGTCCACTTACAGTAGTTTTCAGTCTCAACAGAGAATTCCAGTTGAGCAGGAGCTGTCAGGGGCAGTTTGGTTCAGTGCTCTCTTACTGCCTGTGCCATGAATCTGCTAAGTGAGGTTCAGTGTCCAGGACTATCTGTTGTGTGTTTTGGAGAACATGTACATGCACACAGGAATTTATCTAAGGACAGCTTCAGAAAGTGCCTTGTCTAATGGTTATCACAACTATTTTCCAAAGTCAGTTTCCAAATGGTCTGGAACCATTTGATCCATCTGCACTGAGTGAATCCAAATTTCTGGTTTTGTGGTTCTTTGGGGAAAGCCACAATGCAGGATTTCAGCTTCAGTCTGTATCTAAGTAAGATAGTCTGCAAATGAAGCAAAAACTGAGCTTGTATTGTATTTAATATGTATTTATACCCCCTAGCTTAAGCTCTTGTGTAGTTCTCCCCTGTAAGGAGACTTTTTTTCTCTTTTGTTTTGTTTGGGGTTGGTGTTTTTGTGTGTGTGTGTATAAAGACTGTTTCACAGTTTTGCCCTTACCATCTTCATGTTAATGCCCTTGAATTCTAAAAAACTCTGTTTTAAAATCTTTGCTTGTATGACTTTGACTTTAATGGCACTAAGCCATGGATAATTGGCTCAGTTTCCTAAAATTCCACAGCCTGTTGTTAGGATAAACATTTCTAGGTTCCCAAGAACACAGACACATGTATATGGTAATATACTGATTATACAGAGCAACTTTTAAAACAACAAAATCTTATTTTCCTATTTTATTCTTGGTGCTTTCACACAAGCATCAGAAGCAGAAAAATGAGTTGACAGAAGTCATTTAAGATTTTTAAACTACTACATTCAAGATTTTCAAACTACAATGTAGCCTTTTGAGAAGGGCTGTGAAATGTTTTGTTTTTTTTTTCTGTAGCCATTAGCCCCAAGAGGAGCTGGTAGGGAAACAGTCATGCATGGAATGGTGTGTGTTGAGATGCACCCTCATTAGTCAGGGACACGTCTCAGTTGCTGGGAAGGCCATGTGACCAAGGCTTTGGTATAAGGCCCTGGATTGCTGGTTGTTCAGGAACTTGTGTTCTTGTTGTGTCACTCCCCAACAATGGTACATAAAGGGGCTTGTAAGGTTCAGATATCACCAAGTGTTGGAGCTGTGGCTTTATCTGGGCTGAAAAGGGCTGTGATCTGCATTACCCCCAGCCCAGAGCTTTACGGAAGGGCTATAATTATAGAGCTTGTGACAGAGCTGTGTTCAGCTCACTCGTGTCCTCTCAAACATAACAGTGTACGGTTGAAAGCATCGTTCCATACACACCTCATCAGAGATGGCAAAAGATAATGGATATGAGGCCCAGGGATATTAACAGCCAGTTAAGAAATTGGGGGATAATCTCTGAGAAACTTTGCACGTTCAGGATTGTAAGGCAACCTTGAGGAGTGGTGGAGGCTCTCACTGGATTGTGCCAGTTGCTCGAGCACGTGGGGAGGTTTGCTGCCAGGGAGTGAGGCAGGGCCAGTGATGCTAGTGAGCCAAAGCAGATCGACTTAGCATCTTACTCAGAGCAGGAATTGGTGGTCTGACTGTTCTTGGAGGTAAGCTTCCCAGTAGTTGTCTCTGAAATTGCTTATAGCAGCAACAGGATATTTAAATGTCTTAATTTCTGGGAACAAAAAAAAAAAGAAAAGGATGTTCCTACTCAGCAGGTGGGGGTTTGATTGTTTGATTTGTTTGTTGGTCTTATTTTTTAATCACCTTTTAATACAATTATTCAACTCCAAAGCAATCAACTCAATCTGAAAATAAATGGATAAGGACACAGGAGTTGCAGTGTGTGGGTTTTGAGTTTTTTGAGTTCTGTGCTTGTTTTGTTGGGGTTTTTATAGGGCAGTTTGCGAAGAATTTCATTCTTCTTATCCCTGCTCTCACTGACTGTGTGCAATAAGAAACAGTAAAGAAAAGCAGCAGTCTTGTGTTACATGAGATTTTGTGCAAATATTTTCCAAAGGTCAGCTATTGAAATTTGGAATAATGGCACTTTTTTCCAATCCTGTAAATCGGTATTTTTTAAAATTTAAAGTGTACCAAGTCCATGTAGACTCTTCAAAGTCATTGCAGAGGGTGAGAAATGAGAAATTCCTCCTGTAACAGGAGAAGAACAATAGTAATGCAAAACAAGATTAAAATTTCCCCCTCTCCCCCAGGTTTTAAACCATGATAAATATTTGGTTTGAGCCAGTCTATTCTTTTGTTTAGAGTTACTTGACTAAAACTCTTGGCCCTGACTTGCTGGCAATTAGTTGTATTGTGTTTTTGATTAAACAGTAGTGTAGTGGTGGTGGGAAACCAACATACTAGCATGGTCTTTTGGCTGTTTTCCCCTGCTCTTTAGCGTTGCCCTGAGGAACAGAGTATGGCTGGGCTGGCTCATCAGGGATTTAGCTTGGAATGGGAATAGATTTTAATTCGAATTTAATATCTTTACCTTCTGCCTGCTGTCTTAGGCCCAGCATTTTTCAGTGAGTTCTTCGGGGGTTTGGATTTGTTTCCCCTGTACAAGTAGCTAGTTCATGTTTGTGTAGTGCATTTGTGACTCCCTGCACTGCTTCTGGGCAAGTGCTCCCACTGCTCCTTGCTCTGGATGGGAAGTGAGCTCAGCACTCAGGAACAAGGACAGTGGTGTTACCTCTGCAGTTCAGAGTTTGTGGTGATCAACAGCTCTCCCCAACTATCAGAAAAGCTGTACCCAAAACTCTCATTTGAAAGCCTTTGATGTTTGTGGAGAAGTAAAGAAGTGGGGAGTTCCATTCTCTTGTGTTGCTTAAATAAAGAGAACTTTTCATATTTTTGTTATCACTGTTCCCACCCATATTATTTGAGGACCTGGTTTGCTGTTAATGTAGTCATTCTCCCCATACCTGACCTCTGACAAGTCTTTGATACCTGCCTTTTTTGAAGTGGTACAAGGAGATACGCTGGCAGAGATGGTGTTTATGTACCAAAACTCATGGTCTTGTATTCTAGCTTGTGTGTTCACTGTTTTGAGTCTGGAGTCCATGCTAAATATACCAGCAGCTAATCCAAAATTATTAGGTGGGGTTTTTTTGTTTTGTTTTGCTTCTTTTTAAGTCATAAGATCTTATTCTTATCTTCAGCAAGTATTGGTCCATGCCTTTTGCACCCATCTTGTAGTGATCTACCTCACTGAGCACCTTGCACACACGTGTGTGTGAAAAGAAAGTACATGTTTGGGGTGTTTATACTTTGCATTGCCATACCTCTGAGCTTTGTTTTCTTTTTCCTGAATTCCTTGTTTGCCTGCACCTGCAGCTCTCATACACTGTGCCTTAGTGGTGGGGGTGGTTGAACAGCTTTCCCTTTGCAAGGCAGGTACACGGCTGAAAATCTCCCAGCCAGGAGCACGAGGTGTTGCAGGAAAGGGAATGCACCATTTACATTTTTGCAGTTTTGTTTGTTCACTGACAGAGGGGTATGGTGGGGAGAGCATGGTTTTTGGCCTATATTTAATAAAAGGAGAGAGAGCTGTAAAAAGCTCCCGGTGTAATGTGAGCCTTACAGAAGGAAGAGCTATTTATAGATCCCTGCAATATTTGCCTGAAGGAACTTGAGAGCAGAGTGGGGCAGTGTTACATAAAGCTGGGTGAGAGCACACTTGTGCCCTCACAGCTGTGAAGGTCAAACCCAGGGCTTGTCTTACAGTAGGCTTCTACTCTCCCTTGCCCTGAGGGGAGAAGAGACTGATGGGCTTCTTCTGAAGGCCAAATCCTAGTGGTGAGAAACTTTGGTTTGTGGAGAGCAGTGGTGTGGTTTTCTTTTAAGAGGCTTATTATTTGTGATGTTTTCATTTCCTTGTTTTTTGAGAAAACATGACTGACTCGATTGATAACTTAATTGTCAAATAAAGCTAAACAAGGTCACAGCAGCAGCTCTGGGTGCCTTGAGAGTGAGATTTCAAGCTGTACATGGTTATATTATGGTTTAAGGAGCTTTTTGGTTATTGCTGCTATTCTGTCTTTTATTCTCATGTGGTGACTTTTTTATTCAAAATGACATTACCATGCCACTGGCAGTTAACCAGGTATTGTTCTAGTTTTGGATGTCTTCATCAGCTTAGTACTTGATCGTTAAGAGGCTTTATAAAAGTGATTTTAGAAACCCTTCAGATCTTTGACTTGAGAACATTTTTTTATAGTTTCACAGGCAGAAAGCCTTTCTTCAGGAGGCATGTACCTTGAGAAGATCCTTCATAGCGTGTGGCATTAACATTGGGTGTTGATACTTTTCTGAAAGATTGCATTTGGCTAGGTCAAAGCATTCCTAACTCCACTATGAAGCAGAAAAAAATCCAAAACTAACAAAAACTGTGGAATATGATTTGAATGTACTATAAAGCTAGGAAACTTAAGCAAGAAGTTTGATTAAAAGGACCTTGACTGCCTTTAAAACATTGGATAAGGGTGTAGTCTGGACTTGTCCAAGATGTTTGTCCCTTTAGTTTTTACTGTAAAATTATTGGAGCTCTTGTAACATAAGAAATGAAGAATTATGTCAAGTGTTTGAAAGTAAATAAGGTGCTTCTCACATTCTATCACTCATCTATGATGCCTAGACTCTTTTTGTCCCTTGAGTTAGGGGTTTTAACTAAGTAGTCAGCATTCTGCATGTTCAAAAGGCAGCTTCTGAGCAGAAGCTAACCCCCATGGTTTATAAGAGGGTATATAGCACATAATTAAAACAACTCAGTAAATAATTTGGGACCATATTCAGCCTTTATCTAAAAGTTAAACAGTGAATGTTTATGTGTGTGTGTGTGTAAAAGCCAGACCTTCTAGAAAGGGTTATTTCTTCAAGGTCTGGCAACATGTATTTAAATGGAAGAAGGCATTTTGACTGGATTTTGAACCCACCCACTTAGTGAAGAAATTTTTTTAAATTAAAAAAGGCAAAATTTACAGATTCAAAATGTGCGTTATGAAAGAAACAAGAATTTGGATACTTTTAGCAATTCTAAGTTGCTTCAGTCGATTATTTTCCCAAACAAGGGTAGGTGAGCATATTAATCTTGTTACATACGAGTCAGACATATAAAGACATACAGAGCTTTGATTTGCTTCAGTGTCTACATGGAGCATTTTGCATCTGAAAAATTTTTTAGGTGGGAGGTAGATAAGAACCTTGAGGATTCTTTTTAAACAGCTTAGTAAAACTTACCAGACTTAGTTTAAAACAGAGGTGCTTAGTAGATTTATAGCGTGATGCACAAAACAAGGAAGGATATTTCTGGTGGGACTCTTTCAAGTACATAAAAGGGTGGAATTTGCACATTCTAAAACCCTCTGAAGGGTTTAAGCATCAGTTAGTACTTAGTAAATGAGAATTAGTGAATTAGTAAGTGAGAATACAGGATCAGGGCTCTGAAGCTCCAGGTGGATGTGAAGAGTAGAAAGCTCTCTCAATCCCTTGATGTCTTGTGGTTCTGTCTAAATTAGCTAATACTTTGGTCAGTAGGGGTGAGTAACTAGATCAAAACCCTGAACCTTCATCAATCTTCATTGCTGATTTGAAGGGGTTACTTTAAATTACCTTGGGCTGAATGTCCCCTCTTACCCATGCAGTTTGAAGCTTCTTGAAGGATAAAATTTAATAGGTACATGCCAGATGACTTGTCAATGATGTAGCCCATGGGGCTACTTGAAGTTTCATGTCCCTGTGAGACAGCAAGTACCATTTGAAGTGCATCTTGCAGCAGAGTTTTCAGATTCTTACTCAAAGGGAATTGATTGTTCATATGTACCAGAGCTGTCATGCAAAACCAGCCAGCTCACAGTAAATGGTTTTGCTTCTTCTCTAAACCCAACAGCATAGTTGAATTACATATGAGAGTATGCATAGCAAAAGGATGACCTGGAAGATTTTAGTCAGATGTTCTGGAAAGATATTTTTTCCCTCTGTTAAGGAAGTATTTCTTTAAATTGGCAGATGTTCAGAGTGTCCCAGTTGCCATTTTAAACTATTGAATAAAAGTAGTATTGAATCACAAAATCTGAGCTGGATAATTAAACGTGGTTCAAAGCTTAATAATCACCAAAGGGTGCAGCATGTGGCTCTGGAGTAGCACGTTTCCAGATGTTTTGTGACTACAGTAAATTGCTGTTGCTACAACCCAAGATGGTGGTAAGAATAATGTTGCAAAGTTATGGATAACTTACTCGGCTTTGCTGGGCTCTAGGTAAGCACATATCTCTATGGCTGAATATCTCTGTATCTTTTTCTGCTTTTGCTGGAGGAAGAAAGATTACTTAAAGTCATTTGAGTGTTTAGATTCAGAGCTAAGTTGTGTTTAGTGCTGAATGCAGAAAAGCTTCATCTCAAATGGCAGTGAAAAAGCAAGTGGTTTATTTTATTTGCTTGTATGTGAAATTTGTGATGTATGAAACTCAACCTTTTCACCACAAAACACACTGCAAAGAAAATGTGTGAACTGCTTTGCCTAGATAACTGGCAAAGCTGGAGTTTTTTATTTTTTTATTTTTTTATTTTTTTTATGTGGAACACATTGCTGACTAATCACAGCTCAGTTCCTGACTTGCCTTTTGGAATCTGGGCTGCCACAGGTACACTGCAGTCAGTACCCCCCAGTGAACTTCTTCATCAAGTCTTGGTTACGTTGCAGCATTGCAGTCATAGTCTGATCTATTGTGTGGATGTACTATTAGATTGCAGAGGTGTTGGCTGTATGTAGAATTTAAGGTCTTGATATAGTAATCTGCCAGTACTCTGTTTTAGGCATTCATTGTGTTAGACCAAAATCTGGGCATTCTTCAGAGGTGGTGTGCGGGAGCAAGTCTTTGTGCTTGTTGATCCCTCTAACAAAGTGCAAGGTTGGAATGATTGCCTTTCAACAAACAACTGACATATTAGGTTTTTTTTCAGAGTAGAATGACCTTTGTTAAAAAGATATAGATGATAAACTTTAGGCAATCTTGCTCTTTCAGCAAACAGTTTTACACTGAAGGATTTTGTTCAAACATTCAAAATTAAATATTTCTTTAGTTCCACATCTGTCTATTAGCCTCAAACTTTCATTGTATTTAGACTGGGAGAAATGGCACAATACAGCCAATGGTCCAATATAGCTTTTACCGTACTGAGGCAAAAGCTGAATTATGTCATATTAGGTAGGAGTTACTTAAATCCTATATGCAGGCTTCTGTTGAAAAGAAATTGGTTGAATTTTCATTAAGAACAGTTATAATCTGATTTACAAAGTCTGCACTTGTTTGGATGTCAGATTAGGTACAAAACTACAATTATTATTTCTATCCTCATTTGTATCTCAGAAGGAGTGAATACCAAGGAGTTCAATAACAATTTGTACCATCACCTTTACAAATATTGTATGTGCAGGTGACATTCACTAAAGAATAATATTAATATTGTGTATTTTCTGGGGACAGTAACTACCATGTTCATTTCTCTTTATAGCTGTTTTGACAATCTGGTAAATAGTGTTCAGTTGCAGTTTGTTTTTATTTTCTGCAATAGGAAGACTTATATAGAAGTTTAAAGGACAAGTGTGTGCTGCCTGGATTAGGTGGCAACACTTGCCTTGCAAGAGATGCCATGCAGACAATGCCTTTGTAGGTTTTAGTAAGGAAACTGAAGATATTTAATAAGTGTGAAAGGAAGCAGACACACACATTTATGCTGGCTTTCTTTCCTCCATGATACAAGGTTTTAAGATCAAGGCAAATTCTCTTCCTGAAACCTGAACTTGACTTTCTCCTGTAGATGCTCCATGTGTTTCTGTAATAGACTAGGCAAACTGTTGTGAATTTTGGGAGGTTTAGCTTTTGCTCCTTCCTTGTACTTTCAAGCTTATTTTCCTTAAGTTTCCATAATTGCCAGCAGTGAAACTGTTCGTGTGTAGGAAGAGCATTGATGACTTTTGTTTCTGGATGTGTATCTTTATTTACTCTTAACAGAGCCGAGGGTTGGGGTGGACCTTACAGGAGGTGGAGAACTGGTTCCGTGGTACCTCAGTGGAGTGAATGTTAAGAGGTGAAACTCATTCAACACAAACTTCTTATGCAAATTGGAATGTTATGTTCTGGACAAAAGTTTTTGGATGAGGATTGTGTGGGAGAGAGTCAGAAATGGTAGTCAGGTATGTCAGATGTTGGATGCCATTTGTTCAGCAAAGTTACAAGATCTTAAATTCCTGGAACTCACTAGAAGGCTGCAGACAAATCCCACCTTGGTTATCAGTGTTATTTCATTCAGGAGTGGTGTTTTCTTACTGGCTTCCTGAGGTTGCTAAGGCAGGGCCTGGGAAGGAGGGGAGAGGAGGGCAAGGAAGGCTGAAAAGTGCTGTTGGAGCTTTTAGTTATTTAATCCTAGTCAAGGCCTTGTTTATAATAACAGACTTATCTAACAGTTTCCCAAAACAAATGTAATTCACAGATGTGTGGCAGCAGCTAGGGCAAAATTGAGCCCATCTAATCAGTCAGTCTGTGCATTTCCAGTACTTTTTCTTGTTTATAGCTTAAACTGTTTCTATCTTCAGTGTAGAGGGGAAAAATAAGATTTGCATTTTGATTCCAACTTCATTTGAGCAACTGATTTTTAATATCAGTAATCTCCCTCTAGTTATTTCTAAGGAGCCACTTGAAAGGGGACCATTTACAAAGTAATCAGTACAAGTAACCCCATTGTTCTTTTCAGTATGTACTGTGATAGTGCAGGAATAATGGATGCTCTGCAGGGGAACCATAACACTTTCTGTTAAAGCACTCGAGTGAAATTTTCTCTTCCTGCAGCTGCCACACTAGAGTATAATTTTTATTAGTGTATGTTATAAATTTATCATGTGATTTAGTGTGTTCCCTTAGCTCTTACGGTCCTTACAAAATACGATTTTTGAGTCTCTGAGTGTGAGAAGTATTTCCAGGTTAAATAATACCATGCAGGAATATAAATGTATGTAATTGAGGAAAACTTAATGAAATGTTATTTTGTGTGTAGGGGTTTTTTCCCAAGACTTAATATTGCCCATCTGTTTACTAGTTACGGTGTTCTGATTTCAGTACAAATGTATCCTTGTTTAGACCCTCTGAAAGGGGGAGAGAATTTTGCTTTTTTGTTCTTATACCCATGCTGAAGGTGAAAAACAGGTAGAGAAAAACGGTGCTGGTGCAGTGTTCCAGCTTTGTTGCAAGACTTTTCTGGAGCTTACTCCCAGAAGGTCTAAACACCTGATCTTTGTCTTGACAGTTTAAAGACTGGTATTTGAGTCTTGCAGGGAGTTTCTAGAAATACTGTCATGTTTTGTTGGAGCAATAATGTTATTGGCTGGGAATGCCAGAAAACAAGTTGCCGAAATACTGAGTGTAACTTTAACAGCAAAATACGATTATCTGGACATGTTCCAGAGATTAGAGAGAGCCTTTTTCACATAGAAATTTCAAGACAAGTGTTGTTCTGGTTCTCAGTGAAGCACCGAACATAGCATGTTGCTGCACTTGCATATGGACTTACATCACACCTGCTCTTGCGTTTTCTTGCTGTTTGTCTTCCTGTTTTTCTTATGTTGTCTGGGTGTTCCTGTGTGTCTTGTTCTTCAGCAGCTGCTTATGTGTTGTAGCTATTATATATATAAAGTCTTTCAAGTCTTTTCCCAAGTCTGTTTTTCTGCAATCCCATGATAATATTTTCTTTTCCTAGTAGGGAGAATTTGCATCTTTCCTTACACTGCTGATAACCAAAAGCAGTACCATGTGCCTTTAGCTCCTTACACAAAATGTTTGCTTAAGTTTTGGGAGAAATGTGCTTATTCTTCATTCCTTCTGTGGCCAATTCCATCTTGCTGGGAACATCAGTATCTAGCGTGGAGGGACTTTGTTCCCAGTTTGAGGCTGAGGCACTGGGGAGCAGCAGTGTGGTCAGTCCTTTAACCCAGGGTAACTTGAGTTTTGTTTTCTGTGTTTTCTGTAAAGGGCGCTAGAGGTGCCAGCTGCCAGTCTGTCAGTGAGGAGCTGGGTGTACAGTGGAGATGAAAGTCTAGTACAGTTATAGTATAAACTTCTAATAATTGCTGTTTTGTTTGCTATCAGTTGATTTCAAATTATGGTGTTATTAAAGTTCCAGGTGTTATTAAGTCAACCAGGGATGTGCAGCCTGTCTGTATGACCTGGCTCATACAGATGCTGGGTTACACAAAACTTTGACCTGGCTGACATGAGAGAAAGTTGATGAATGAGCCAAGGTGAATGGACTGTGCTTACTGCAAGTTGGGATTGGCAAAAATACGGATGTTTAATCAGCTGTTAGTAAAAAACACAGTACAAGGACTGACACTTTGCTACTGAGCAAGGTGCAGAGTGCACACCACTGGGCAAAGTGCAGAGATAGGCAGCTGCTCTGTGAAGAGTGTAGGGGTTTCAGTATTTGCTGAATTTGTCAGGTTAAACTAATGTTTAAGAAAAAAGAAAACCATCTTTCCTGGTATACACTGTTTGGAATGGCTTGAATTGACCATTTGTTCCTTTTGTGTTCTGCAGACTTCTTGAAGCCAGCTCTAGCGAAGACAAGGAGTTCCATCTGTGCCAGCCAGCCCCGGTCTCCAGTGCTGGTCCCCCTGATGGCACATTGTACGAGCCTGTGAAACCTGCCAAGCTGGACGCCACAGCTTTGCACGACTGCACTTTGGCCGCCACCGTGCCTCCCTCGGAGCTGTCGAGCCATGCAGTCCTAGCCCGCGACACAGGCATTCACGAGGAGCACTATGTAAGCGAAGGCGTGGAAGATGATGTGCCAGACTGCAGAGAGTACAGAGATGCCTGCACCATTACTGGTAAGCAGTCAAATCCTTTACCTTGGTGAGCATGTATGTGGTGGTGTAGAGTTAAGCTTCTGTTCTTAAGCTCTTGGTGGGGTATCTGCTTCATGGATGGTGTTATCGCTGTTCTGCACAATTTTTCTTCTTTAAATGATTTCCCGGGCACCAGGATTTTCAATGACAGCACTTTGTAATATTTAAGGTCCTTGCGAATTGGCCAGACCAATGACAGCTGTGAAACCAGGTTTGCAATGCAATTTTTTGTATTTATGTACTAAGGAAATTGAACCATTTGAAATTTTGTTTGGAAAATAACAAAGGTCAGAGATGAGGATAAGGAAACACTGCACCTTAAAGTTTATGGAATGCTTGTCCTAATGTTCAGCATAATTTAGAATTCCATCTTTGTATGAAAATTGCTTTCTCATATGAAGAATGTGAGAAATAGGGATGGGAGAAATAGGATCTAACATTTTTACTGTACATATTTTTGCTTTTCAAACCCATTTCATTTTTTCACATTTGTTCTGGAACAGTAGAAGTTAATGTATATGGAATAGCTTCTTCTGCATGCCTTATGAAAGGTTGAACACCCTGTTATAGATTCACACAAATAAATGGAATATGTATTGAAGTATGGTATTTTAAACAGAACTGGAATCTTAGTGCTGTGGTCAGCTGACCCATTTTTTTGTGTTTGAATAATCACTGTAACTCAGTTTAGTCATGGTTATGGCCATGAAATGACAGGCAGCTTTCATTCCAAGTCTGTGGTTTGTTGGCTGAGCTGTGAGGCTTCTCTTAGCCTAATGTGACCTTGGGAGTTCTAAGTCCGTTTGGGAATATTTGAGGACTTAGCTGAGTTTTTAGAAGGGAGAAATGAGATGTCTGAGAAAAACAGCAATAAGACTAAGACCATTCTAATTGGCAGCCAGATACTTTTATCCTGAGTTACTGTCAGCCCTTTCTAGAATTGTCCTTAAATCAGAGAACTAGCTAATGGTGACTGTCAGCAGCTGCTTTAAGCATGCCTTAGCTTAGATCAGCCCAACAGCTGTGTAGTTACTAAGGGCTGATATTCTGAAAAAAGAAAAAGAAAATAGAAAGAAGGGCAGAGGTGCTCTCAAGTGCACCCTGATTTCTGTGGGAAGGCAAGCAGCAGTATTAACACTGGAGTCACTTTGTCAGGTATGCATCTACATAAAATAAGTATTTTGTTTAAATAAGCAAACTTACTTGCCATCCTTCCTTCCTTGTTTTCATGGATTTAGAGCTTCTTAACTGGTTAGTTCAAAAATGGTCATCCTTTTGACTTCCATGTAGTTAGGTAGACTAGAAACTGCTCATTATATAAATGCATTCTGGGTAATATAATTCTGTTTTCCAGGCCCCTTGTAGAAAGATCTTGCAATCTGTTCTGCTGGTTGTGGCTCGTCTCCCCTTCAGCCCCTCTCCCCCCTCCCCTGTTAACCTTGTTTTTCTGTTTCTGACAACAAGCCAGGACAACCAACTTCTTTCATGAATCAAGATGCCTTCTTGATTATGGTTTCTTGAAAGGCAAGACAAACTCACTTTTTAACATTTAAAAAGTTTTTATTAAATGGAGGCCAGCACATGTTCTTGCTACTTCACATTCCTTCAAGCCTGATGTAGTTTCTGAATCTCTTTCTTCTTGCTTATCTGTCAGCCAAGTGTTGTTTACAGATTGGTCCTCAATTGCTTTTTAAGATGGATTTGCTATTCTGCGGTGTCAGATTTGTACTATTTGTGACCTGAGGAGAACATGATGTGGCTTACAGTAGAAATAGCAGTGGTTTTCTTGATTGTTTGGTTATCCAGGGGCTTTTTTTGTTGTTTATGGATTTTTTGAGTTTCAGCTTTTTGTTGTGCATTTTGAAGGTGTTGGAGGGCATAGGCTGGAAGTAAGGAAGCCCATTCTGATTGTGCTAAGCATATATTCTTGGATATAGGGTTGGCTTAAACATTTCTTGTCTCCAAACCATCTCAGAATTGGGCTTGAACAGATTGAACAGATTTCTGTGGGAGTGCAACTAGAGGTGTTTTAGGCAACTGGTCTGGATAGAATCCTTGCTGTGCTTTTGTGTCAGAGAGGAGGTGAGGATTACTTTTTAGTTAGGTCACACCTCTCTAATTGTCCTACTGTGCAATTCTGTTGGCATAACAGAGGCAATAAGCACTATATGGCTGGATCCAGGTGACAGAAGCAGTGTGGTGAAAAATTTCCTTGAGCCAGTGTCTGAGAGAGAACAGCACCCTATAAGCGCCTTTCCCACTGAATTTTATACTAAAGCACCATCCAAAGCTCATAGGTGCTCTAAGTGAAGCTTTATGCAGGTAAATGCATTTGAATCTGTGCTGACTTCAGCACAGAAGGGCAGATGAAATAGGATAGTTAATCCTTGAAAAAAATTGTTTGTGAATGTTTTAAGAGTATTCATAATTTTTATTATGAAAAATAATAACACATACTTTGTGTATGGTGGAGCACATACTCTTTAAACACTAAACCTGAAAATTGACTCAGTAGAGGTTGTAATAGATTTTTTGGTTTGTAATATTTCATTCTAGGTTTTGTTAGCAAGATTTAGGAGAAAAGTTCAATGTCATCTGACTTCAAATTTTCTATTGATTATGGAGCTCCTGCAGGTAAATGGGCAGGAGACTCAAGCCCTGAGGTTGGTGGACAGTAGGGCAGCACTGTATGGAAGTGGCATGGTGCTGCTACATGTGGGAGGCACCTTTCGTGTCCTAGTTGGTTTTTTTTTTTTTCCTTTTAACTTTTCTTTTTCTTGCTGCTCTCATCTTATGAGAGTGTAGAGATAGGAATACGGATGTAGCACCATCTAGTGTTCTTTTTGCTAGAAAGGGAGTGGAAATGCTTTTCAAGGTCTGTCTGTCTTTTCTGTAATTGCAGTGCAGATCTAAATACTGTCAGTCAGCTGTTCATGAAAACAGCAACTGGAGTTGGGGGCTTTCTTCTCTAACACCACCACCACAAACACCACCATCCCCATCCCATTTTTTGTAGAGCAGGAAGGGCTGTAATCTTGACATGAAAAAGCAGAGTATCTCTGAAGTGGTCAGTAGTCCCAATTTATGAATTACAAAAGCCTCTTAGTCTGATTGCCTTTTTCTTATCTGTTACCTACTGTCTGACAAATCCTGTCCCTTTGGAAATGGGGAGTACAGTGGGGACGGAAGTCAAATATCACTGGATATTACTCTTGTGATAGCTGTCTGACTGCCAGAATATTTTTGTGAGGCTTTTTGATTTTTTTTTTCTCTTAAAATATGCTTAACACAGAATCCTTAGACATCTTCAGTAAGTTAACTTTGTCTGGTTTTGCATGTCTGAATACTCACAATTTGCATTGATTTTGGTATGCTCTACTTTGTAATTCAATAGCTAACTGCTTAATATGCCATGTAGGTTTCCTTCATCCTTCTCTGGAAACAGTGAGAATGAATGGACTGTAATTTAAATTTCCCAGCTCCTTCATTAGTTTGCATAATTCATTTGTTCATTGTACTAATTACTCTTACAAAACACATGTAGGAATGTGTTTTCTGGCTGTTCAGGACAATTTCCTGAGGGCTGTTGAGTTATTGGGAAATGCTCTGTGGTAATAACCTGTTCTGTGTCTTTGTTTGCAAGTAGCACAAGTAAGTTTTGGTTTGGTTTTTTTTTTTTTTTTAATTCCTAAAAACAAAGTTACTTTACTGGAGGGGTCAAACAAAATGTTTTTTTTTTTCTCAGCAGGAAGGTGTCAGTGAGAAGAGTTGGTATTGTTTGACCTTCCTTGTGGGTTGTGTAACTTGCACGTTACTGCAGTGACTGCAGTGGAAGGAGTCATAACACCCAGTGAAACCAACTTTCTCTTACTGTCAAGTCTCATTCACACAATCTCCTAGCAATGTTTGGGTGCAGAAAGTTTTCTCTGGGTTTTCATTCTATCTCTATCTTTATTCATACTTTAAATATGTTCCCATACGAAAGAGATTCTGTTCTCTTACACTAAATTACCATCTTCATGGCAGCATCAGCCCATTTTGATAACTGACTGATCCTACAGATAACTGGTCTTGTTCTGACCATTTCTTTATGTAATCACTTTATTTTAAAGGATATACTTAGGGCCCACAGAATTTCCATTCCATTGTATGTGTGCCCGCCCCCAAGATAGGTGTTTTTGTGTTGAAAGGCTGAATTTCTATTCCTTCTGTTTCAAGTGTGATAAAGCATGATTACTCTAAATTAACTCCATAGGGGTTTAGGTATTACAGGTTGTTGTGAGACTGCTTTACTGTTGTTATGCAGGTGATGGGGAGAATGCTGTACCTGTGGCTGTCCTGTTCTGGGTATGTGAGTTACCACCAGGCGCAATGTGCTTGCTATTCTGAGACTGTTCAACAGGGTGCTCTAGTTGATTTTAGTACCTGTTACAGGCCTGCTGGTTGACTTCTAAGCTTTAAATGGTTTAAAAAGTATTGATAAAATATTAACAGTTTTGAATTGCTTCCCGTTATTTGAATCTCTCTGAGTTCTGTTGGGGTTACCTTTCTCTTTTACTGTTGTGGCTACATTTCTCTTTTAGTGGAGCATAACTTGCTCTAGAATTTGCTTCTTTTTCTGCTCCTAGTTTGGGGTGGGACTTCCACATTTTTCTCAGTTTTATCAATATGAGAGGTGTTAAATGCTGCTTGATGGAGCTGGAACTCAAGCAGAGAGTATAAGAAAGGATCTGCTGTGTTGGACCAGCCAGCTCAGGACTGTGTTTCTGACTCCAGAAACTGCAGGTACTGGTATGGAGATCACGTACTCAGCCACTCTCAGTAGTCTACTCTCAGCATAAGTACCCCCATCATGCAGAGCTATTTAGTGTTGGAACCTGTCCATAGCTTTTCTTAACTGGATCTGCTGATTGTTTTACCCTGGAAGTTCATGGCTGCTACTCCTGTGTGCAGTGACACTGATCTTGAAGTTTCTGTCAGTATTTGTCCTAGTTGTGCAGGATTTTGGTGAATATCAGTTCTTCTTTCCCCTTATGAAGTTATCTTCATGATTTTGAAAAACCTTCATCTTTTTTACACCCCTGTCTACTCCTCTCCCAGCTGTCTTGGTCTCTCATTTAAATAAAGCTATGAGAATGTTGATCCTCTCCTCAGCCCATTTACTTGATTGTAAGTTATTGTCACCAGTCTCATCCTGTAAGCTTGGTCTAGTTTTAGTTTTTTCTCCCTCTTTCCTGATGCTTCTCTAAGCAGCAATTTCTAAATTCTGAACAATCTACCTTTCTCTAAAGCATTCTGAAAATGCCAGTCCTGTTAACATGAGATAGCTCCTTTGGCATTACTAGAACAATTTTATGAGTCTGACTATTACTGTCTAGCATACTCTGACAAAATGATCTTATTCTCTGTGCATCATTGCCTCTATTTTGAATTTTATGTCTGGCTTTTGATAGGTTCTCAGTCAACTTCATGCAGATTCTTCCCCCCTGCCCCCCAAATATCCTCCCACAGTTGCTTTCCAGCTCTTATCCTTTTCAAGTTACCTGGTGGTTTTTTCTGATTCCTCTCCTGTGTCAGGTTGTCACACTACCTCTTAATCTGTATCTTGGTCATATGTTTTTATTTTATCAAGGATTGTCTTTTTATGGTTTGATGGCATTTCGTTCGTTGGTATTCCCTTAAGCAGAATTCTGCTGTGCTGTCTTACTTATTTATGCTTTCTAATATGATCCATGTTTTTTAGTGTAAACTGTCAATTCTGAAGTCACTATGAAAGCAACTGTTGGAATTACAAGTCCAGTGTGACATTTTTAAAGGCATTCTTCTTAGATTTCCCTTGTTTTGAGAAGCAGTTACTGTTCCTAATTAAGTACTTTATTCAAAGTAGGGGTGCATGAAAGCAGTAAATGTTGATCATTGTTCTGGGTTTGTTCTTTGGAGAAAGTACTGAAGGCAAGTGCCTAGTAGATTTTTGTTGTTGTTGTTGTTTTTTTGTTGTTGTTTGCATTTTTTGTTTTCCTGTTGTGGTGCAATGAATAGTGAGGAAGACTGAATAGCTACGTTTGATTATTGGTGCGTTTAGATATGTGAAAATAGCTTTCATTCCATAATTTAGTTCCATAACACATGAAGTCCATAACACATGAAGTTCAGCTTTACCTTTCTCCCTCAATGTATGTGTGTATGTCCATAATGAAGCAACACATTTTTCACTGAAAGTAAGCATCTGTAAAGAGCAAGCTACATAAGATTTAATTCTCATGTTTTGCTTGTGATGCTGTGAAAGCTTTGACAGCCGTTGTTTAGTGGCTGGCACATTTTGTAGCTGGGCTGAACAACAAGGAAAAGCAGGACAATTGCTTTTCAGGGTTTTCATACTCAGTGATTTATCAATGGGGTTTTGAGACATTTGCAGTCTCTCTTGGCAGCTGGAAGATCCTAATGGTTAATGAATATGTTTATTCTCACTGCTGCTGAACAGTGCGTTGCCAGCATGCCTTTGGTATGTGAATAGCTTTTGTTCTTAGTCTAAAAGAATAGCCATGGTGGCAGAGTTTCCTTTTATTTTCTGTTTAATGTAAAAATCATGACTGTGGGTGCATTTATCTACAGGGAGAAATATTTCCATACCTTAATTTAAAGCAAAGTTCATTTAATTGTATGACATTGTGTACTGTAGGGTCCTAATACTTTAATGGACCGAACCACCAAATCTGTCTCAGGTTTTATTTGTAACAGGAATGTGTATGTAGGATGGAACCAAAGCAGGGAGAGTTCAGCCTGATAAACAATGGCATTCCTCACATTGGAACTGTGGAGTTTCATCTTCATTAGCTTTGACATTCTCAACTTTATCCTAGTCTTTAGCTGGTGTGTTTGGCCAAGCCGAAAAGAGGTTGGCATGGAATCTTTTGTTTTCCTGTGGAAGCCAGGATTTTGTGCAGTTTTTTCCATGTTCAGAGGCAGAAGAACCACTGCTTAAACACCTTTGGTTAAAAGTGTGCCAGAACTTGCAATTTCAAATCATGTCATGCCATACCAGTCAAGTTACAGAAGCTGCTATGGCTGTTTGAGGAGTCTGAGTTTGAGGTATGAGACAGCTTTCATGTTGAAGGGCTTTACTTCCAGATGTTTGGCTTTGCAGCCAGTAGTGAGACTTCAGATGTGTAAGGATGCTAAGGCTATCTTTCCCTTTGGACAAGTCAGTGAATTGGATTTTATTTTTTTTCTTTCCCCGAGAAGCTAACTACTTGCTTTACATTGAAACATATGTCTTGAATTCAGCAGTATTATTTGAAAGACTTCAGTACAGTTTCAGTACATTCTGGGCGTCCTGGAACTGACATTGAATAGGAATATGGTAATTCCTGGGGTTTTGCCTATTGCTCTGTACATATACATGTAATTATTAAATAATGCTCAGGAAATACTTGTAATTGTAGACCTCAGTCAATACATAATGACTGTGTCTTTGTGGGCCTATAAGAACTCAAATAATGGATGACTACAGGCCATGTTTTCCTCTTCAATAGTGTAGGTAGCAGCCTAATTGTGTGGTAGAACTTTCTTCCCTCTGCTTTTAATTTTTATGTGGATCTCTTTGTAGTGATAATGATGAGTTCATTCCATCACTGTCTAAATAGACAGAAAGCATGGGGAAGATGAGGCTATTGGGCTGTTACAAGCAGTAAGGAAATATCTGCTGGAAAAAACATTTATAGAGAGACCATCCTTCTTGCTTCCATCATTGGAATATGGTTAGGCTTGTAGGTCTTCTGAAAAAGGAGACTGCTAATGTTGATCTAGATTAGGTGGCTAATCTCTGTGTCACAGGGAGCAAAATTAGGAGTCAAAATCTTCTGGTATTTGTCATGGAATAGCCTCAAGTTGATGAACTTCAATTTCTTGTGTTACATGTGGCTGGACTTTAGCCTCCATGCTGTAGCCCTTGTCTGCAGAGAACCTTGCTTTTACTTAACTAGGATGGCGCCAGTACTGGAAGTGACCCTATGCATGTATTGTGTGCTTTTTGTTCTTTGGGATTGTTACTTATTGACTGTCCATTCTCAAAGATTTAAAACAGAGGAACTTAAAAAACTCAGAGCTAAGTGTCAAGGGTGAGTGTAATATGTGTGTGGGAAATAGGATAGGACTGAAAACCAAAGAGAGGAGTATGTGGTCCCACAAAGTAATGTAGTAGATTTCTTTATTCTTCCAGCTTTCTTCAGAGTTTCCTTGTTTCTCTTGTCTCTTTTTGTTACTGTGCTTGTATCTACTTCTGTTTCCTCAGCTGCCTCAAAAGGTAGTGACAAGTTCCGATGTTTTAGTTCTTTTAAAAGAAGATCAAGATTTGCCTGAGAGTGCTACTGAGGCATATTTTGTTTTTTTCTTTTGTTTGTTTGCTTTGTTTGTGTTTAAGAAGGAGAGGATATTTAGGCTGCCCCTTTCTGGCTATAGGCTGAGCACTAGCTGCTGGGGTTTGATGTGGTGGAGTTTCCTGGAAGATAGTCGGGGTAGGCATGTGATACAACCCAATGACCAAAGCTTGTGTTTTGAAGGTTGGCAAGCAGCCCAGCACTTCCCTTAGGTCATACCCAGAGTGGAGTTGTTTTGCTGCACACCCTACTTTTGTTCAGCAGTTGTTTCCCTCTGCTCAGAGGAGGCATTTCTGGGTAGCACAGCCACTTAGTGCTGTTTGCAAGGTGTTGGCTTCCATCAGAACTGCAACTCAGGGGCACTGTGCTGTGGTAATGATACTCTCTCTGGGTGGTTTTCTTGTGGTCTTTTCTGTCATGACTTGTGTGTTCTGGCACACCCCTTCTTGATCAGAGCCCTGACCCTAGCATGGTTCCTGGCAGGGCTGGGTTTGTGAGTGATTGTTTTTTCCACTTGCAGGAGTGGACTGAAAGCAGGAAACTGGCTGGCAACATGTCCTGTGGGATTTGAGGGTTCGGGTAGTAAGGCAGTGCTGCCGGCAGGTGGCAGTTTGTCCTGCCGGCAGGTGGCAGTTTGTCCTGCCGGCAGGTGGCAGTTTGTCCTGCCGGCAGGTTCTCTGGAGACCTGGGAGTGCTTTTAACCTTGTGGGGGGGAGCTCTGCTCACAAGCAAAGCAGTAAAACCATGGAGATAGGGATAGTTTGAAGCAGAATGCAGACAGGCAGAAACTATACCTTTTGTGTTCTTTTTGAGGACTGTACTGATAGGCTGTTTGCATTGTTAGCCCTGCAGTAAAGGCTCCTGCAGACACCAGGCTTTGAGGTTTGTATAGTTCCTTTTCTCTTCGTGTTTTCTGTATGTTTTAGGGTGTTCTTTGTTGGCCACCACACTCCCCACACCCTTGTCCCTTCTCATTGTTCTAGCTTCATTCTCTGAATTTATCATTAGTTCTAATGTGAAGCTTTAATTAAAATTGAGCAAGTGCTCCTTCTTTATCAGTCACACTAGGTTTTCCTTTCCTACCTCTATAGCCATGAACAGGTGAAACCCAAAAGCCTGGTAGGGAATAGAGTTTGACAGATGAGATGATTTTAGGTGACCACGTTAATAGGAATGAGATTTTCAAAGCTGTCTATCTGTGGTTCGTGTTGAACTTAGCTGGAGTTGAAGTTAGTTTGACTGAGGCTGACTTGCTTGTTTGTGAGATGCTGGCATAGTTCCACCCCTCCAAGTAATGCTGACAGCTAAGTACATATGTAACTTCATGGGAAGTGACCTAATGTATGAGTGCAGGATGCAAAGGACAGTGGGTGACCACCCTACACAATGCCTTGTGATCTCCATGTTGTCATGTGCAGAGGGGGAAGGCATTCCTTGAGGAGTTGTGCTGTCTCCATACTGTCAGCTCCCATTGTTTTAGATTTTTCACTTCATTTTCTCTATGATCAACTCCTTGCTCACTTGTCAGCAGAGGAAGGATGGAAGTGTGCATCTGAAAATAAGCAAGTGTACTCTTATCCTCATATGAACATGGTTGTCCTGCAAATTCTTTCTTTCTCTCCATGTGAAAAATTTAAAAAAAAAATGGGGGAAGGAAGAAGCCATCCTCCCACCCTCACTTCAGTTCCCACAGTGAAGAGTTAGTTTACTATATTTAGAGTATTTAGTATATTTAGAGTATTTAGTATGGGCAGAGATGTGCCTAGAAGAAAAAGAACTGATGAAATACTCAAAGGTACCTAAATCAGCAAGCATAATAAAACTTCCTTTAAAGAAATGCTTCCTTGCTTCCTTCAAGCAAGCTGAAATAACCAGTGAAACTTGAGTGGCTGTCTTGAGAGGCATGGGTTAGGGGTTTAGTGTGTCCAGAAGGGGAAAGACACACCAGCCAGTCAAATATCATTGTATGAAAAAATATGAAACATGTTAGTAGGTAATCCTTTAAAAACTACCCAAGGGATCCTGAAGTGGAAGAAATATGCAGAAGAGAGCTCAGCTGGAGTGTTCTGCCTGTTTTGCATCTTCTTATGGAAAGAGAAGATTAGAAAATGTAACAAGAAATTAGGCAGGACAAAAGTCTTTGAAAACATTTGTTTTAATCTCATTTAGAAAACCGAGAGCATAAGGAGGAATGTTGTAAAAAATTATTGCAAAGCAGACTGAGCACCTTTTTCATTTCCTGAGGAACAGGGCATGGAGAAATACATATTTGCAAAAAAACAAGTGAGGTGGGATGTTCATACATTTAAGCTAAGAAGAAACTAAAGCAGTAGAACATATTACTTTCAAAACTAGTATGAAAAAGAGTGAAATTTATTCATTTTAAAAATATTTAATTATTTCTATGAAGTGCTGAAAGCTCTGGAGTTACAAGAGCATAAGCAAAACCTTTAATGATCCATTTTACTGAGAATTTACTAAGAATCATGAGTTTACTAAGAATCATGAGTTCATAACTTATTAACTGTTTAAGTTGCTTTTTAACTGCTTGTAGAAATTTTTTTGCCAAATGTATTTTCCAAAAAAATGGAAGTCGACAATTGCTTAGATTACAAGCCCCAGAATCCATAACAGCAACTCAAAAGGATATGGTTCAGCTATATTTTGTTGTATCATTTTAAAATTAATTATCAGTTAATTGTTTTAAGTGTAAGGTGTTACATTTTTCTCAACAAAATGGAGGTACCACCTAGGAGAAGAGGAAGTGCTTTTATATTTGTTGGATATCAGTTAACTTAATCATAGTTCACAATCACAGATGACTTCTTGGGTGTTCTTACTAGAGAAGTTACTTAATTGTTTATCTTTGCAGTTCTAATCAGAAAGAATTTAAAAACCTCTGTGGAAGCACAATCAGGGTCTCATAAAAAATATACCTGGTGTTTGAGGATGGGGGGTAGTGTTAATCTGCATATCTTCTCAATACAAATATGTGCATCTCAGAAAAGGGAGGGGAGGAAAAGTGAAGGGGGGAGAGATTGTGTAACTGTAGCACTGAGAATATTGCCATGATTTAAGTGGTGAACCAATGTCTAGTCATGAACAAGTATAATTATGGTGTTCTGTTTTTCTAAATAGGCAATTGCATCAGAGCCTGTTCGTATTTCCTGCTGGTGCACAGATTTTAAACTTGCAGTAGAAGTTAATGGCAATAGCATCAGAACAGCGTCATAAAAAGTTGCCTTGCCAATTACTCATTAACATCTTTTCCGGTTATTAGCCTTTTGAATTGCTTAGAAATGCTCAGGATTTATTATATGGTAGAGTAGAAGAATTTTCTTGGTTGACTTGTTTTCCATGATAATTCTTATTTCTTTACTGCCTGGCCTTCATATTCTAGTAAATTTCTTTTCCATAATAAAGCTGTATGGGGTTTTTTTCTGTGTGTGCATGAATGAGGGGTCTTTTTTTCTCCTCACATTTTATTGGGCACTTCCTTTGCATTCAGTTTTCACTAGTTTTTGGGATAAAACAAGCCAATTTACTTATCTGTACAACTGAAACTTTCTCATCTCATCTATAAAGTCTGTTTCTTTTGGAATCCTAATAAAAAAAGAGAAAGACACTAAAAGTTTGAACTTTTCAGTTATTATTTCTTTGTTCCCAAGACCATCATCTTGGGCTGTGTAGATTCTTGCAATTTTCTGAAGAGAAAAACAAACATTTCGGCCAGGAAAACTCTTCCAAAACAACCCCAATGAAAACATTATTATCTATTTTCTTGAGATTGAGAGCAATTAGGTAATCCAAAGATAGATGTATAAAAGAAAATTATTTTATGTATACATGTACACAGAGAGATTTTTGATTGTCTAGTAGATGTCAGCAGGTGTTTTTCAGAAGATCAGTTGTCTTTTTGCACTCAGATGGTCGCAGGCACTGAGATGATGCTGTCAACCATTAAAAAGATAGCCAGGGAAAAAGAAAGTCTGTAGTTACAGGCTGGCTGTCATCTTTCAAAGCATGGGGAGCAGATCTTGTTTCTCTGTGTAAGCCAGTAATCCCTCTGAGAAGGTTGCAAGGACCTCTTAAAATTATGTGTGATTCTCGCGTTGCACAGAGCTCTATAAAAACAGATGCGCTTGTGGGCATCTTAGTGCAGGGAGGCTTGGAAGACACTCACATATGCACAACAGCTAGCAGAGCAGTGTGGATGAAGGCAGAGGAGAATAGCTCCTGATAGGTAATAGCAGACTCCTTGAACCATAAAGTACAATGCAACTTTCCCAAGTGGGTTATAGTTCTAGTTATCAGGGCTTTGTGAAGTATGTAGGCAGGAGATTGACAGTATGAGTTCATCTTGGTATTGTCTGCCCTGTTGTCTGATAGAATAGTAATGTTCTTGCAATTTTTAGTGCTTGGGATGCTTTTGGCAATGTAATTTCTGGCTTAGAAAGGTAAAAACCAGGTAATTAATGATGTATAGAGAAGTATGTGTTACTTCCCTGTTCTCTCCTTCCTCCCTTTCTTTGACAGAGGGGAGCTCCACTAAGTTGTGGTGGAATTGCAGGTCTACCTCAATCCAGCAAGAATAAGTTTCTCTTACAAAAATTGGTGCCTTCATCAGGAAGCAGCAAGAGCAGGGCTGCCTTATGGGCAGCTGACAGGATGGGAAGGGCACAATCCTTGTTGGCACAGCCCAGTCCCTTTGTTCCCAAGCAGAACAAGGGTCCTGGCAGCAACAGTTCAAATTGACTCCCCAGGGGTCGATCATCAGACAAATGCCAGCAATCCAGGAAGCCTGGACAATGAGTCAGTGTCAGCAGGGAGCAGAGCTGGGCACAGGCCTGCTCACAGCACTGCACAGGGCAGGACCAGGGGCTGGGGTGTACATGGGGCTCCTGGCAAAATGTGCTGGCTGGGGACCATGATGAGCCTGGTCATGGCAGTGTAAAGGTACATGGCAGTACTCAGGATCTTGACAGTCTTTGCTGTTTACTCTTGAGTGAGTCTTAGCAAGAGTTGCAAGAGCTATGACACTGGTTAAAGTGGGAGCTCTGGTGTATTGCTCTTCCAAAAAAGGCTTAGATAGCTCTTCCTTACTTTGTGTGTGGGGGTAGGGGTTGTGCTGGACGGTGGTGTTTTCTCTTCGTACTGGTGTGGAAATGGAAAATGTGCAGATTGATGCACTAAGTATTTACTGAAAACATACCCCGGGTTGGTCAGTTTCTTAATAAATATTTAGCATGACCTTGTATTTAATGGTATATGATAATTAAACATATATTTAGAAGTATCGTGACTGTTTTGCGTGTTGACACTCTCTCAAAATTTTTCAATACAATATAATACAACACGAAGGTGCCTCAGGAGATAATCTATTCTGACTGCTACTAAAGGCAGGTCTTTTAGAGTAAATGCTCATGATGTTGTTTACTTGACTTCTAGTCTCCCTGTGCCCCTATTTGATCGTCCTCAAGGTAAAAAAGTTTCTATCTTCAATTGGGTTTTTTGTGTTAAAACTTCTCAGCTACCTCTTGGCCTAAATTTAAAACTCTAATTTAATTTGTTACATTTTTGCAGTTGTTGTTGGCTGTTAGTATCCATTTTTAGAACTGTATGCAAACTTGATATGTTTGTGAGCATGAGGGGCCGCAGCACAGAATGCAAGTCAAGATAGTGTCAAAAGGTGCCCTGGAAGTTCTGTAATCATCCTTACCAGTATGTCTTAGGTGTGAACTGTGACAGTTTGCTATTGCAGCCCTGGATTTCTGTTTCTTGAGAGAAATCTGCTAGCAGCAAAGGCAAAAAAATAAAGTGGTACTAAATTGTAGTCCAAGATCAAGTTAAGGAGATATGTAAGGCTTGCAAGCTAAAAATTATCTGTGAAATAGAACATCAAAAATGTACATTCCTCTGTGCACTAATGCTTTCTTCATACTCCAGTTGAAACTGGCTCTCTATTCCCCGCCCTACCCCACTTAGTCTTCAATAAATGCCCCTGCTTCTAGAGGTGAGGCTTTTTGTCACTAAGAGAGCATGCCCTTTTATTACTAGTAAATATGATATTTTGGGATAATGTGTTTTAGGCATATCTTCTAAACTTATTCGTATTGAGCTGTTCTTTACATGCAGCAAAATCTTGTTGATATCAAAACAAACTGAAGTTTTTGAAAGCTTGTATGTATAGTACTCAAGGTAACTAATAGAGATTGTTCCCTTTCCCTTAACAGATGTGTGCAATAGTACCAATCTTCCTGAAGTTGAAATCATCAGTCTCCTGGAAGAGCAGCTGCCTCATTATAAGTTAAGAGCAGATACAATCTACGGTTATGACCACGACGACTGGCTTCACACACCTCTCATTTCCCCTGATGCGAATATTGACTTAACAACTGAGCAAATAGAAGAGACCTTGAAATACTTCCGTAAGTCAAAAACTCAGAAATTGTACTGAGAAACAAATAAAATAGGGCTATTTTTGTTGCCTTCTTTGAAGTATCTGTGCAATTCTTTGAAAACTGTGGAGAGCACGAGAACTGTTTGTGATTTACTGCTTTGGTCTCCAAGTTTGTGGTAGACAGAAAATGAAGGGAGCATTTAATCAAGAACAGCCATTGCATTTGTGATTTGTGCATGCACCTTTCCACATTATCAAATACTGGAGAAACTGAAATACTTCTTTTTGCTTGTGATCTCTGTCAAAAAGACTGAAGTTTCTGTATCTATGCAGTTTAGAAAGCTTAGACCTCTTTCCATATCCACTTTTTTTGACTGTGTTCTCTGACATGTTGTACTGTTGTCTGGTGGCATTATGTGCCAGCATCACAGAATGACATGAAATCATTTTGCTGCAACTTAAGCTTCTAGAAAAGCCTTTTGAAGAACCAAACTCTGACCATTTGGTTGAGATGGTTTGTCCCTTCGTTCTTTCTTCTGTTCATATTCATACTATCAGACAAAAAATATTTGTGCCTAGAGGGAACATGAGTACAGTTGTGACCTTTGTTGTTATTCATTCCTTTGTTTGAGCCTGTAGATACTTTATCATGGAATGGACTTATGTCTCTGGTTTCTACCACTGTGGATATTGACTTAGATGTGCAATTAGAGAAGACTTTTGTGATTCATCTCCATGACTGCTATGGTAAAGCAATAGCAGTGGATTTACATGGGTTATAGTAGTCACTAGATTTAAGTAGACCTACTGAGGAACTGTAGAGCTTCAGGAGAGATGAGTTACAGGGCTCAGCACAAACCTGGGCTTCATTGCATTTTGAAGCAATTGAACAGTCTCTTTGTAAGGAGCATAGCTAGTAAAGAAAAGCATGAATAATATGAAGAACTGAGTTTCTGATGTTCATGCTTCAATTAAGGGCTCAAGGTATTTTAGTAAAAAACTTATATATGCTTTCCACCTACCCCCAATCACACAAAAATACTGGGAAGGGTGGGGAGACAAGCTGAAGCTGATCTGTGGAATCTAGTGTACTACTGCTGGTTTTGTAGCAGCCTATTAGTGCTGTTACAGTGATGGCAGAAGCTGGCTTAAATAAATATTTTGAAACATAAGGTTTCCAAGGTCTTTAGTTAACCTGATTAGGCCTGTCTCACAAGTAATATTTGTCTATGTGGGTGGACTGTTGCAATAACCATGGGAAAATATTTTGCTAGTGGGACAAGGAACTCAAAAATCCCCATGGCAGCATCCTTCTACCAACTGAGATGATGGTAGGTGTGTGACTGCTGGGGATGGATACAAAGTACAACCTGTGCGGAGGATGAATTGTGAGCAGCCCTAAGGAAAGGATTTGGGAGTGTTGGCTGACAGCTCAACCTGATCCAGAAATGTACACTTGTAGCCAAGAGAGCCAAATGTATCCTGGGCTGCATCGAAAGAAACATAATCAACAGGTCCAGGGAGGTCAAGATCAAGGGCAGTGATTCTTCCCATCTACTCTGTCCTTGTGAGACTCCCACCTGGAGTATGTGTCCAGCTCTGGGGCCTCCAATGTAAGAAGGACATGGACCTGTTGGAGCTCGTTCAGAGGGGCACAAAAATGATCAAAGGGCTGGAGCACCTCTGCTCTGAAGACAGGCCAACAGCGTTGGAGCTGTTCAGCCTAGAGAAGAGAAGGCTTTGGGGAGACTTCAGAGCACCTTTCAGTACCTAAGGAGGGATACAGGAAAACAAGAGAGAGATTTTTAAGCAGGCCCTGTAGTGATAGGAAAAGGAATGATGACTTTAAACTGAAAGAGTGTCAGTTTAAATTAGTTATATGAAAGAAAGTCTTTACTGTGAGGGTGGTGAGGCACTGGAACAGCTTGCCCAAAGAAATTGTGGATGTCCCATCCCTAGAAATTGTCAAGGTGAGGTTGAATGAGGCTTTGAGCAACCCAGTCTAGTTGAAGATTCCTTGCCTATGGCAGGGTGTTTGGAACTAGGTGACTTCTAAAGGTCTTTTCCAACCCAAACCCTTCTATTACTCTCTGAAAAGGAAGCTGTGAACAGCAGAGAAATTGGATATCATAGCTGCCTGAAACTCTGAATACTTAACAATTTTATCTAGCTTTTAGCTTTCAAGCATAATGACTGGAACTTCACCCTGTTGCTGTGGTTGTAGATTTCTTCCAATCAAGTGGCTTGATTGAAAAAAAGCCTGAGTATAATTCCTGTCACAGTGTATATTTTATTCTTTTATTAGGAAATAACTGCTTAAAAAAGAGGAAGCAAGCAAAGAGATTTTCGATAAAGAAATGTTTATTTCTTACTGCTTACAGACAGGCACTTGTGTACAGATAGTAGTTCAGGAAGTTTAAGCAAATTTGGGTCTAGCCTTAGACTGATATCATGGCAACTGACATCTGACTTTACCCTTGTTCAGTTACTCTGAACAAGTCACAGACTCCATCTATACATGAGAGTGCAAGAACATAATAAATTTGCATGTTTCAAATTTATTGCATTGATTGCAAACATTGGTTTATGGCACAATGAACTATGAAAGTAAAAAAAATGTTTTAAGTAAGTTGGCAGAAAGGTTCTGTGAATTATGTCACCACCACTTTGGGGAGTGTTCCAGGGCGTGACTTCTTGCACAATTTTCAGTGCTGCAATTAAGCTAGTCCTCTTGTACCTGTTTAGTTTGTTTCAAAAACCTCGATGAGGGTGTTCACAACTACTGTAGCTTGTCTCTTTGAAAGTTTGATTTTTCAAATGACTTATGGAAATTTCCTTGCATGTTGAGGTTGATAGTGATTTATAACCTGTTGGTGGAAATGTGATGAGTTTCACATTGTGTTGATCCATATAGCAGAAGAATCAGCAATGACTCTTAGGCATACTGTTGTGGCTTGTTAGAGAAGATTTTTCTGCCTTCCTGTGGCTTTTTTGAGTTTCTCAGTCCAATTCACAACCACAAAGGCTCAGAAATCAGTAAGAATCTTCTGGGCCATGTAACACAAGAGGGTGGACATAAGGCTACTTAGCTCTCATTTTTAATTTTTGAAGATACTGGTAGAGAAACGAACAGTCAAATATACAAGCATTTTAATTTATTCAGTGCTTTTTGTGGGGATTTAAGCTATAACACAGGATAGGTAATGTAGAGAATTAGTTCTTAAAATTTAGTTTTCCATTGGGTAAGAAGGCAGTTGGGAGGAACTGAATAGTATTAGGCCTGCAACTGTTCTTTTACATTCTGGAACTCCAAAGCACATCTTGATATTATTTTCTTCAGATGGAAGGCTGAGCCAGTTTTTGCCAAATGAATTAAATAAAACTGATCTTATCCTAAAGCATAATCACATAAATTCAATGTCATCTGACCAGTCTGGTTGAGGCAGAGTGTAGTTTAAGTAAGCCTAATGAAAGTATGATACAGCAAAATGACATTCCTCTCCCTGCCCCCAGATTAGGGGCAGTCAAGCTCACTTTTAGCGGAGGGCTGTGGGGAGGTCTGTGTGAGAGCCAGGCCTAGACCACAGCTCTCTGTGAGCAGAGCTACCAGAGGCAGTGAGCAGGCACAGCAGTCTGAGTTTTTCCTTGGCCACTTAGGGAGGCTTAGGGCCCATCTGGGAACTCTGAGAAACAGGAAGCCTGCTGCTGCGTGTAAGGTGAAGGTAAGGTGAGCCACAGGCATGTGGGCCTCAGGAAGTCCTAGTGGCTTCTGAGAAGCTGTCAGCTGCTCTTCACCCAAGGGTATCCCTAGCCTTTTTGGAGCTGCTGTTCATTAGGGATGGCCAGACACAGCCAACAGATGTAGTAGTTTCTTTGGAAAGGTGCAAAGAAGGGATCTTCATCTGAGTTCAGAATAACCTAGGTCTTCAGATGTGGTGGCAGTGTGCCACAGGGTGCATTCTCCAGGTTTTGGAGTACCTGTCTCTCAGAGCAGAGACTTTAGCCCAGACAGAGCTTCCGATTGGGAAGGCAGCCCTGCAACAGTCAGGTTGCTGGAAGTGCCCAGAGCTGCTCCCTACCCTGAGGTAGAGAGAGATGGCCTCCCTTCATGCAGGAGGTGTGCTGCTGTGGAAAAGCTGTCACCAGGTGGAGAAGTTGAGAGGAAGTCAGCAGGCTGTGCAGCATCAGGGAGGGCGAGACGTAGGCAGTATCTAGGCGTGGCTGAGACACCAAAGGATTGTGCTCCCATTCAGAGGGACTTTGACAGGCTGGAGCCATGAGTCAAGAGCAGCCTTGTGCTGTTCAGCAGAGGGACGTGCGCAGTCCTGCAGCTGGGAGGAACAACCCCATGCACCAGTAGATGCTGGGGTCCAGCTGTTGGAAGGCAACCTTGCAGAAAAGGACCTGGGGCATCCTGGTGGACACCAAGGTGGACATGAGCCAGAAGTATGCCTCTGCTGAAAAGTAGACTGGTGGTATCCTGAGCTGTATTAGGAAGATTGGTGCCAGCAGTTTGAGGGAGTTGTACTCAATGCTGATCAGGCCATGCCTGGAGTGCTTGGTCCCATTCTGGGCTCCCTTATTCTATATTCCTTCAGTGTAATGCATTGCTTTCCTCTCCCAGGAAGCTGTAATCATGTCTCTCAGTGGGTTTTTTGCCTTGTTAGAAAAATAGGTCATAACCATGCAGCTGTAATATTTTTGTCTAGCTGATTGAGCATGGTATTAAGCTCAACTTCATTTTACAAATGTTTTTGCTGTCTCCATGAAAAATATAACAAAAAAAAAAAAAAGAGGAGATAGTAAAGTACATTATTTCCAGCTGGTGAACAGTTTGCAAATTTTGTTTCTTTAAAGCTTTATTCTTGATTTTCTGAATTGTTGATAGGGGTGCATTCACTTAAATGTCTGGCTCTTGCTATTATGGTCTTACAGTGTTTAAGTGTGCTCAGTGATACCTTAATTGAACTAGGCAGCTGATTTTGCAGGAAGGTTGCTGAAGACATCAATTTTGATTTCATACAAATGCAAAAATAGTGCTCTTCAGTAATTATCTGAAGGGAGGGGAGGGAGAAATAATCCTTTCATGTGGAAAATAGCTTTTTGTCATTAAGTACTTTAATTTCATCCAACTGCCCCTGTCTTATGTTAAATAATTCTGTTTCAGTGGGAGAGCAGTTTGACCCTCTGCTGAATTAGAAGAGTCTTTTTCTTGTATCAGGTGAGGTCACTGTGCCCTTAGGATGTGAAGCCACGAGCTCTGTCCCATCTGGAGGAAACACTTTTATGATTTTGAAGCCCTGGATCATCATCCTGGTTTGATGAAGAAGAGTCAGTCAAATCTGAAGCACCCATTTTTCTAAATACCAGTTCTGAAAGCTGCTGGTAATAATGCCCTCAGTGCTCTAGATTTTACTCTGGGTTCTACTCTTTCCAAGTAAAGCACGACTTCTTGATAAGTAAAAGACTACACTGGAAGAGCTCACTGTCCTAAGTTGCAGAGTTTTTTGTCCTTAATAAATGTGTAGTTACAGGATGACTCCTATTCAGTGTTCTTTTAGAAGGTGAAAACACCAGTTACTCTTCACTTCAGTAAATTATTACAGTTTAGAAATACGTGTGACAGCCCCTCCTTGAAAATCAGTTGGGCTTTTAAATATGCCTGCTTTGTCAGTTTGCAAAGTATGTATTGTGGCAAAACTTGACTGTGATTAATATGCATTACATAGTGGTGGCCTGTATAGCTACTGCTCTGTTAAAAAAGGACTCCAGACGGTGTTAATGGGATGGGCAACTTTATCCTGAGTGGTGGTGACTGTACTGGTGACTGTAGAAGATGATGATGTGATATGGTGTTTAATTATCTCAACCATCCTGAGCCTGTAGCCAAGAGAAGAAATGTGACCCAGAGGTAATCAAATGGGAGGTAATCCATTGCAGCTTTCTTGGAAATACTCCATCTAACTCCAGTGTTCAGTTTTAAAAAGCATCTTTACAGAACTGTAAAGGTTTGGAGAAAAAAGCTGAGAATGACTAAGCATGAAAAGACAGGATTTTTAGTGGCATGCTATGTAATGACATTCTTTTAAGACTTTATTTGTCAGCAGAGATGACTTGCTGCTGCTTTGCCCCTTAGCAGTGCAGTGCACTACAGTCTTGAGTGTGCTGCTGGGGTAGGTGAAAGTACCTTTGTCAAAAATTCTCTTCCAACAAAGGGATGGATTTGTGTGGTTTTTACAACCGGGTAATTTGGGCACGTCAGTTTAATGTTGACCTATAGCATGGATTTACTTCAGCAAAAAGGAAGGAGAGGCTCTTGAGCTTTTCAAGCCATCTTTTCTTGCTAATGAAACCCCTTTGTAACCACAAACTTAAGGAATGTTCACAGTTGGCTGCCAGAATTCTTTTTCAATCTGTATGCTTTGCCCTGTGGAGAACAGATAAAGGGAAGGGTTTGTTTAGTTAGAAGTAAACATTAAAAAATAGAACATAATTTAGCAGCTGAAAGGGAATGCCAAACAAATGTGAATAATTGTATTTAGATTTGGAATAGGAAAACGCAGCTTCCTTATAGTCACAGACTTATTACCCTAAGTCTTTTTTCTGCCCCATTGTATATGAACTTTTAAGTAAGTAACACAGTTAGTACCCCAACCAAATGTAGTGTTGCAATCTCCAATATGGAGATTGGAATACACAGAGGTTCAAAGTTTGTAGAATCAGTCCACCTGGAAAATGTACTGTTCTAATGAGTTTACTATAAAATTAATCTGATTCACCCCTGTAGGAAGGAAAAGTAGGGCTGCAAAGGTTGAAAGTAGTTTCTGAAAGTGTGCAGCTGCTTTTTCAGCTTTGTCACAAATTCCCATTCAACTTGACAACCCTTCCAGCTTTATAGGGTACAATTCCTCATGTAATTGAAGGGATGCTTGGGAGTGGATACCTAGATATATAGTATTCCATCTGCCCAAGGTTTCTGAATTCATGCTGGGGAGATAATACACTTATTTCATATTTTCAAGTCTCTTGAGGAGTTCTAAAATCGTTTGGCCGCACAAGTGATTTTCTCCTCAGAAAAGTAATGCCTTTCTGAATTACACCAGTATGTTTCCAATCAGATCTGTAAAAAAAAAATCAATAAAACAAAAAGCTCTAAGCTCCTACCTTGAACTATTTTTATCCTGTCTCATTGAAAGGGATTGTGTGTGCTGTGGGAAGGACAGAGAGAAGAAAATTCTAGCATGTTGAAGATTTCCTTTGTTTAAAATGTCAGCAAATAAAAAAAGGAGATTGTCCCTGCAGCAATTTAAGGTGGTAGCTAGTGTTAATTCTTTCTATTTTAAATGCTTATTTAATAACATTAGCCAGACTGAAATTACCTTTTGGACAAAAATAATACAAGTGGAACAAATAGATTATATGCAGAGCAATTGAGTTGATGTTGCCATAGGAACCTTTCTTTTTCTCTGGAAGTATTTTAACAGTGTAGCCTTAATTGCTTTTAATAGCACGTATAGCTTTTTCCTTGTGTGTATGCATAACTGAAACTCTGCAAGACTCAAAGCTACTGCAGTGATAATTTCTTATACCAGGAAAGTTGAATACTGATATGGTCAAGAAACCAAAGCATTTTCCTCTGCATAGCTTGACTAGGCATTACCTATTTCTGTTACAGTAAAGCAAAGTGGTAGCAGTTGGGGAGTAGAATAAGTGATAACAACCTAGAAGAGACATGAATGAGGGTGAATTAATAGATACCTGCAGAATCATGAGTGATTGAAAAGGAGAGATGGACTGAGCATTCAGATTTCCACAGCTAGAAGCTTCAAATTAGGTTAGTAAATGTGAGTTACAAAGCAAAAGGTATGGGGTTTGTATATAATGAGCAGTAGATGTAACACTTTGCAAGAGAATGTTGGAGATGATAAAAATGTATGTGGGCTCAAGAGAGGGTAAGGCATTCAAGAATTGCTAAAAATAGCTGTATCTGTCTCAGGCTGTCTCTGAAGATGAAGAAATTAGAGGTTGGGAGGGCAGTTGTGGGAAATATTGGACAGTTCTCTATTGCCTGCTCATGGCTATTCTTGTGGATGGAGTCTTTGGCTAGACTGACACCAAAGACTTCCCTGGTCAAACCCAATATGGCCTCCTACCTTAACAAATGTGAATAATGGGAATATATCTATTGGGATATATTAAGTCACAACTTAATCTGTCCCAGTGCTTCTACTGGTGTTTGCAAATTTAGCATTTCCTAAAAGAGGGGGAGAAATGGGTGAAGACTATGTGCTGGTTTTGAACAAAATGGATGTCAGTCCACTTGGTATCTGTACCTGCACATATTCGGACATGATTTTGTATTGTGGTGTTTGATGATTTAATGCCATCTGTTCCTCAGACAGGTTCTCTCCTAATAGCTTAAACACAATTTTATTGAGGGCTGCAAAAGTATTTTCTTCCCTTTCCAAAACAGTTAACACAAACATGATGTTATTCTGGATGATGACCTTCAGCATTTTTAGGACTAGCGTAGTGAAAAATTGGCCTAACCTCCTGTCTTCATGAAACTTGGATGCTTGGGGAAAAAAAAAAGGGAGGGGGAAGTGGTTCATGGAGAGGGCAAAAAGTAGGAACAGATTAGCTTTTTTTTTTTCAAGGAGAAATTTATTGCTGTCCTGATTTTGCTGATTCTTTGGTTTTTTTTTGTTTGGCATTTCTCAACATCAGGATGCAGAAAGGGTTCTATTACATCAGACCAGAATAGTGTAACAAAGCAGTAACATAGTTTAATTTTCCATGGGGAAGTCAGGCTTTTATCAAACTGTGTGGAGGACAGTAGTAATGGACTAGATTTTCATTATTAATGTACCACGTGTCCCCAGTGAATTGCAGCAGTGTGATGCTGTTGTTCTGTGAGCAGTAGCAATGTGTTGTATCATCTTTCTTAGCAACGATTTTTGTTTCCAGTATGGAGGACTCCTTCTAGCCTGTAAAGCCAGAAGCAGCAAAATGCTTTTTCTTCATCTCTGCGTCGCTTTTGGAGCCAGCTAGTCTCCATGGCAACACATTAGCCTGAAAGAGATGTGGAGACTGGAGAGGAAAGGAATGAGTTAGAAGCAGCCGGGCGGTGGTGTGTGTCCCCAGCGTCAGCGCATCAGCCTTTTGATAGGAGGATTTTGTTAACACCCATCCAAGGCTCCTGTGCAGAGCTTCTTTATTAGAGGAGCCGCCAGGGCATCTATCTGCTTCCTTTCTGCATCCTTCTTCTTCTTTTTTTTTTTTTTTCCTTCCAAATACACCCTCCACACCCCCCCTCTTTTATTTTAGTTGTGGCCTCAGTGAAGATGTGCAGCTCATTTTCAGCTTCCCGTGAGATGCCTTGTGCTCTGGCATTTTGCAAAGGCAGGAAGGCATGGCTGCATTTCACTTGACCTTAGCAGCGAAGTGAAATCTCCTGTATGTCACTGAAGGATACTGACTATGCAGAAATTTATTGAAGCAGATTATTATGAACTGGACTGGTATTATGAAGAATGCACGGATGGTAAATATTTCTTTCTAGTCTCTTGTTGCAGAATTCGGAGCTTGTAAGACCGGAGCATCATTATTCAATCGTTTTAAAAAGGAAATACTCAGAAAAAGGCAACACCCAGGTGTAGCAGAGATGCCTGCACCTCTTTTGCACCTCGGCATCTCTTGTGAGTGTGCTGCAAGAGACTGCTGTATAGCTTTTTCCTCTCTGAAGGGAGTGGCAGAGCAACATATGCTGTGTATGAGCTGCCTTTGGGCAGGGGAAGGAATATTCGAAAAGCTAACTGTATCTACAATAATTGAGGTGATTTTAAATATACTGATGGTAATATTGATTATTGGTTCAAGTTTGAAGTCTGTGTTTTTTTCTGCGTTAGCAATATCCTGTAATATGTATATATTTGATGTGTTAGTAGGTAGTCCATGTTTTCTCTCTGGTTATTTGTCTGTAAAAGACATTAAAAATGTAGATTTTTAGAAGTGAGCAGGTTAACTTTTTGAATTGGAAGAATTACAAACTCTGGCAATCATTATCTTTTGTGCTATTTGCAATTATTATGTAATGTTTGCTAGGGTGATTATTTCTGTATCAGGACACCGAACATTTTCACCAGGCTTCTGATAGAAGGCATGCAAGAAAGGGTAAGAAATTGCTAAAACTGTATTCTCAGCAGGAAGAAAAAAATCAAGATCCCTTTTTGATGGCACTCTGAAGCAAGATGCAGCCTTTGGGAATGCAGAAGTTTTAGACGAATTTTATTCTGGCTGGAGAGCTTAGCTTAAACAAGGCAAGTCCAAGATTACAGTGAAGCAAAGCACAAAAATCAGGAAGGAGCTTAGGCCCAGGGGATACTGTACATATGTAATACACAGAGATATTTCTATGGTAGTGCTCTGCAATACCAGAGAGGAATGTGAAGCATCAAGATAAGTGTGACAAAATTAGATTTTTTTTATGGTTCTTTGAGTGTCATGTGCCTCCATTTCAGAACTGAATGCAGTTTCAGAAGCTTGTTACTCTTGAACTTCTATTATGTTTAATTGATTACTTCTGTCCAGGTGTTCAAAGAAAGAGGTGCATATTTATTTGAGAGATCTGACCACTTTAAGTTGGATTGAATCCATTATGTAACCTTTATCCTCTCAGTTTAACCCTAGTAAATAGTGTAGCATCTGATTAATCTGCATGATGTAACAGCCTGAGTTGGCCTGCTTTTAGAAGCTTAAGAAACAGACCAGTTGTATGGTCCATAGAAGCTGTAGCTTTCCCCAGGTTAAAGCTCCCACAGGTGGCATTTTTTTTTTCAGTTGTTCATTTTTATGATCTTTTTTTCTGTCTGGTCAAAGTGTCATATGGAAGGGTGGTGTGCCTGAATGTCTGAGCTAAGAGCTGATCTGCTTATCCATTTTGTCTTAAGCTATGTGCTGCAGTGGAGGAACTGTGGGAGTTCCATGGTAATGGAATAAGCAACAGGTGTTGGGCAAACATTTAAATACCTTGTGGGATGAGGGCCTCAGGTGCACAGTAGTGGTTGGTTGGATTCTGGGCTTACAGGTTTTCCTGTCATTGCTGAGCCCCTGCCCAGGATACTTCTTCCATGAGCTGAGAGCTGTAGAGTCAGCTGGAGTATGTTCTGGCAGTCTGCTTGAAGTATTTGGGAAGTTCTTCCCTAAGAGAAAGAAGGGTTTAATGTCTGATAGGGAAATAATCTCTCCAGCAGGTAAGGCATAATGGTTTTTTGCATTTTTTTTAAATTGCTGTTATTTTTTTAAATTAAAGTATTAATTTTTACTTGCTGAAGGGCAGTGCTGTTAGTCCTGTCTCTGCCTCTCAGGTGAAGAGCGGTCTCAGGGTTCATTGAATTTTTCTGGGGTTTAGCTTTCTTTTGCTTCTTGGAGTTCAGGTGTGTGAGAGAGAAGAAGATTTGAGAGATGCAGTGGAAGGCACAGTCTTTGGCCTTAGATACTGGAATGTTCACTGGGTTTAAAATAGTGTTGGCATTTACCCTTGACAGAGAAAGTTATTGTAATTGTGGTAGCAGACAAAAGGCATCATTATAGTAGAAAACAGAGCTTTTCTGAAAACCTGAAGCAGATGACATATTAAAAGAGATGCCTGCCTCTTGATTGGCTTTTTATTTTTCTGCCATGTGTTTTTTGATACCAGAGTAATTTTCCTGAGATTCTTTTTACATTCAGTATAGTGATATAGGCAGTTGCAGCTCAGCTGACCTGTTTTGAATATCTATTTTAAGACAAATTGAGGCACAGTTAGCCAATTTCTCTGCCATACGTGGACTCTCCAGATGTATGTGTGCATTCACTTTTGAATCCCACCCAGTTCACTCTTTGTTATAAATATAACATTGGAAAATAGTGGATGGTACATTAAAACTAATAGGAATCTTCACAGGGTAATATCGTACAGAATTATTTTTCTGATTAAATTGTTCATACATTGTTTGTCAGAGCCTCTGGGACTCAGATTTCTATGACTTTATTTGGTTTCCTTTATTTAATAATTAACAGCAAATGGTTTCTTGTTCTTCAAAGAAAAAAAAAGGCAGTCTAAAATTATATCAGGATGTAAACTATTAATGCTATTATTGAAATTAATAGGTGAAGCAGCAACTCACCGTTGCCTCAGATGTAATGAATTTCTGTACTGACTGACAGTAATGATGTTTTCAACTTGCATTTGGTAGTGGTATTTTTTTAATATCTTGCAGAAGAAAAAATGCTCAAAATTTACAATTTATAAGTCTTTACAAAGACTTTCCAGGGTTGGAATAATTAATTAATTCTTTTACATAAGGTGCTTCACAGAGTTTATTTTTGGTAGGAGTAGGTGGAAAAAGACAATAAAATGTCACACTCTATTTGAATTACTGATGTTAACTAACATTACAATAAATTGAAACTTCTATAAATAACTACTACACTATGCTTTTTACATACATTTCCAAGTGTAATATTTTATAATGTGAGTGAGACTTGTCACCTTACTTGGTGTTAACAAAGTATATTGTGTAGGTGGACTGAGGAAAGAGCTGGGCCTGTACTTGAGTGGGAAAGTAGCTATTTTTATAGCAGACTTGGACAGAATCAGTGATAAAGAGGAAAAGCTGAAACTTTTCTACTCTTATTACGAAAGATAACAGTATAAAAGTCTAGGTTCATCTAAGGTTTTTTTAATAGAAAAAAAATACATTCTTAAAAATCTTGTGTGCAACTTGGGTGAAAAAAGCATTATACTAAACCCCCACACACTACCAAACAAGTAAACAAAAAGATGAGTGTATATTCACAGAAATTTTTCTGAATATGGTTGTTCCCTGCCTCTCTCTTAGTGCAATATTTTTCTAATGAACAATGCTTTCTACAGAAATCCAGACTGATTTTAGAGAAAATTACTTTTCTTTGGTTTCTTCCATTACTTGTTTATTTCTAGCTCAACAGTTTATAACAATGCATGAGTTCAGTTGCCTACAATTCCAGATGACTTTGTGAATGTGCAATTGGATCTTTCCTCCTCCTTTCATTGGCCCTGAGTTTTTGCAATTTCTTGTGGAGGAAATGGTGTCTTTCCCTTTTTTTCCCTTGCCAGACCCATGGTGTGCCTGGTTTGTTACACGTGCTGAACCTTCTGACCAGATGGAGTTTGCCTGAGCCACTCCATCTTGTTCCAGCATCCTTTCCTGTATTTTCTTCCCACTCACATTGAAATGTTTTTACCACCTGTTATGTTTGCAGTTATTGTTTAGAGCTTCTCTCCTCTATTCTGTTTTCCACTCCACTGATATAATCACCAGCAAGCTCACTAACTTTCTTTTTACAATAGTAGACAATGTTATCTTGTTAACTTGATCTCTTACAAGTGATTACTTATTATTGCCTTGCTTATGTTAGTGTGGTGACCCATCATCTCCCTCATACATTGGCCTCTTTTGTGTCCATCCCTGTGGACAGAGTAACCCTGGTGTTACTCTGAATCTCAGTGGATGCTGGCACTGGGTATGCTACTGAAGTCTGGGAGAATCTTATGAACGCCTTTAGCATGCAGTTTCTGAAACAGCCCTTGCTCTATAGGTATGCAGCTAAAATGCTCATTCAGGTTGATCTCATTGTGCTCCCATGTCTTTTATCTCTATAAGTGACAAATGTAGTTGAACCTTGCTTATATGCACAGAATTGTGATACCATTTTCCTGGTTTTCTGCTTTTTGCCCTGCCACTTCTTTCTCTTTACTCCTTCATTGACTCCCTGTTCTTCTTCAAGTCACATAAGCTACATAAGGCAACACACATTGCAGCATAGAGATATTTTTTGGTTTTATTCTGTGCAACTGCTAAGTATCTAGATAAGTGTTTTCCCAGTAATTCAATGTCTTTCCCTTTCTGCAAGAGTAACATGCTGTCCTTTTGGCTGAGTGACAGAAGATATTTTGTGTGGGATTTTGAAAGAGTGGGAAACATGAAACCTCTAAAAGTTTGAACAAGCTAACTTTGCTTGACTGTACATATTAACAGAAAGCACACATTCAATAACCAATTTATCTCCCTCCCTGAAGAGCCCATCCCAAAATACCACATTTCTTCATCAGCATATTTAAATCCAAGTGCTCCCATTTCATCTGCTGTTTTTAGACTTGTTGGCTTACAGAGAATCTCTTTGTTCTAGATGCAGCATTGTTAGTAACAGTTAATTGTGCAGAAGTTAGATATTTTTATTGATAAAGGAAAGTTAAAATGATTTGAATACATTGGAGTTCCTTGGAAATAATGAGTCAGGATAGGAGGGCTTGTTTGTATTGTGTCCAGCCTCGCCCTTCTTCAAACTAGCTCCTGGTTTGTGTGTTTCCTGTTTCATGGCAGAGCTGCTGAATATTCTCTGTACCTCGGTGCAGTTGTTGTACTGGGAGTGTGTTCGGAGCACTGCAGCCCCCTTAACAAGCTTCCTGATGGGAGGTAAAGCCTCCTCATTCAGAGTGGGGATTGCAGCAAATGCAGCAAATTTACTTCCCAGTGACAACACATTAAAAAGAATCTTCATTCTAGTATACCATCAAAGTCCTTGGGTATGTGTTTGCAGGAAATATTAAAAATCTCTTTTGAATCTTTCCAGTTTAGATGGTATATTTTCAGAATGAAATACAACATAGCTGCTTTTTTTTTTTCTTTTTTTAATCCATAGCTGCTTATTGTTTGGTGTTGGTTGGAAACCTGCCTCGTAATCTTTAGCAAGTAAATGTTCCTGCACTGCTAAGGGGGTGTAATGCAAAATATATGAAAAATGTGTTGATAGTGTGAGGGTGGGGCATACATTCCTTCTCCACCCATTATAAATTTGCTCCAGCATTTATCATGTGCTGATATCAAAATAGGAATTACAACACTTTCTCTCAGCTTTTGAACGTCAGAGTCCTCCTGTGTGGTACAAGTTGATATTAGTCACAGTTCAGAAGCCAGCTTGTGGGAATATTCAATTACTCTCCTTATATTGTCATGTATTTTGAACAGCAACATGCCTGCTTTCAGTGTGTCCCTCATAAACTGGATACTTAGCTGTAGTTGTCTGCTTGGCAGGATTATTAAAACCAAAGCATGTTTGACAGGGGTGGACTTTTCTTTCCCTAGGCTTTAAAAGGTGCTTCCTGCATTCTTTTAATATGACTTACGGTTTTGGTTACTCTCTCAATTTCCATTTTCTAGCTATTACTGAAAGGTGATAAATGGTCACTGAATGGCAAGTAGGTATTTAAGACCCTTACTGTCTGATTTTAAGTATTTTTTAAAGAGTTGATTCACTGTTACAGGTAAGAACTGAAGACACAAAAGCTCTAAGCATCAGAAACTAGAAGCAGTGCTCATTATTATTAAAATTACATATTTTAATGTAATGATGTGGGGAGAAAGAGACAATCCTATTTTTTCCCCTGAGTTCTTGAGGTTATTGCTGTTGCTGAATATTGCAGTAAATTTTGGCAGTCAAAGATCAAGTTGCTTTGGGTGGCAAAATCTTTGTTCAGTAATCAGTGTTTCTTCCCTCAGCAACCACTTACATGTATTTCATATCCTTTGGGTGTTATTTATATAATCATTATTGCATTGTTTGCATGTAAATATCAAGAGTTTAAAACAGAAGAGAATAATTTATCATTATTGTGTAGAAGTAGTTGCTTCCCATCTCATACTACCCCACCACTGGTTTGCCTCACCACTAGAGAGATGGTAATAGTGAAATTGTTCCTACATGACCCAAACTGTTACGTTCTGCTGGCTTGTAGTGTAATGTTGTCTGTCTGTTCCTATCTGCTATGTCCCCTCTGAGGATGGTGAGGTGCCTTTGCCTTGCAATGCCCCCACTTTGCCTGCAAATGCTTTGCCCCGTGACATGGATAGGAATGCTTTAGCAGCAAAGGGCACCTGCTTGCCACTGCAAGTAAGGGAGGCAACCTAGCAAACATTAAGTATCTATGGCTACAAAAATTAAATAAGAAAGTTAGCCTGTCCTGTGTGTGTAGTCAAGATTAGCAAACACAGCCTGGTGGAAACAAAGAGGTCTGAACACAGGAGATTTGTTTCTTGTTGAACAAAGAAGAGATGCATGAACCCCTGAAAATTCACTTCAGGTGCCATATGTGGACTTGTGAGGTATTTCTGATCCCACAGCAGACTGAAGAGAAAAATGAATGTGAAAACCACAATATTTGACAGCTAATGGGATATGTCATTTAAGTTCTTTCTACCAGTGTAATCTCTCCTTGGTATAAGCAATAAAAAAGCTCCTTTCCTAGCCCAATTCTTCACTTAATGGTTCTAGTGTGTGGTGGGTGCTGCAGTCAGACTGTACTGCACAATAGCCCTGGGTATGAAGATCTCCCTCCTGGGTGGGATTGGCTGTGTGTGCACAGGCTCAGGCTGTTCACAGCTCCAGTGAGGTCTTGCTGCATTGGGCAAGGTGAGAGGTGATTTATGACTCTGTGTGGTGCACACCCTTCTCCCGGTGTGACAGACAGAGGCTGGGTCAGACTTCCGTGTTGAGACACTTGTGGGAAGCTACCACTTCACTCAAAAGAGCAGGGGCAGAGGAGAGGGAGCCTTGTTCATGTGAGGAGTGTCAGGGAGGGTCTTTCCGCCCACTGACTTTGTTTGAAATATGTTAGTGAGGCTTTTGAGCAAAAACTGGCTACTGTCAGAGCTGGTCTGAGGAGCAACATAAACCTTCTAGTAATTAATAGACAGATGGTCTCTTCCCTCCTCCACCCCATCTGTACAACTCAAAGCTGTTGCACTAAGGACAAGTACTCAGTCTCTCCGGAGTTCCCTGGCTGAGCATGTGAGTGAGGAAAGATGGTATCCTGCTTTGTGGAGACCTTGCTCTGTTCTCTCCAAAGATACAGCCTCCGAGGGAATGACTTCCCGTCGCCTGTGAGACTCAGGCATCGTTTCATGTCTATCTGGGATAATTGCAGCAATGTCAGTAAACGAAGAAGAAAGTTATGAATATGACTATGAAAAGGAAAATGAGAGGAAATGCACTTTTAGCAGGCAGAGCCTTGATATCTTGGAAGAAGGTACTTTTTACCTTTTGTTTTTAATCTTTCATGGTAGTACTTGGCAACCTGCAAGTGATTTGAGTGATATTTGTGGATTAAATAGACAAAATTCTGTGTTTTACATGTGTAGCCAGTATGTCTGGATGAAGTATTTGTCTAATATCTAAATAAGATAAATCTTAATTTTTGTATACTTCTTTAAATAAGAAAGGCATGATCAACAGATGAAGGCTGTGCCATACCTATTTTATAATGAAACAGAAATTGGGAAATCTTCTCCCTCTGGAATTGTAGTGCATTTTTTATATGCACAAAATGTGTGTCTTATGAAACTGTATATTTTAGGTTGTCATTCCCAGCAGGTCCTTCTAGAACAGAGCAGTAATTTGGTGCTTATCCATGAATTTGAAAGCGCATAGACAGAAATAATCCAAGCGTGGTGTCTTATGACTTAAATTTTCAATATAAAAACCAGCTCAAAAATGTTGTTGTACTTTCTGGAAATAATGGGCAACTGGCCCATTCAGATGGAAATGGGAATGTGCATGCATTGAAAATCCTCCCGTGCACCTGCTGAATAGAGAGGGTATCTATCCTAGGGCTGCTTCCAGCCAATCTGGTAACCTTCTTCAGGGTTTCAGGTAGCAAAAGCTGAATGCCCCATTCCTGTTATTTAATGTGCTGTAAATTGTTCTCTGAAGTAGTAGTTTTATGGTAGAGAATTGTTACTTCCAAATGAACTATTGTAAAGCCGATGTAGGGATGGTTTGAAGGATTGTTAGCACAGAAAATGCGACGTGCTGTGAATTTACATCCTTGTTCATCTCGTGGTTAACAGTTCCTGTGTCCAGAGTTCTTGGTGAATGAACCATGCTCTTTGAATGCCATTGCATAGGATTTTCCTGTAAAAACTCCTTCACAATCAAATATCCCACCTGGTTTTCCAATTTATGTGTCTATGTAAAAAAGAAAGGTGCTGAAGAAAATACTGATAAAAAGAAAATTTAAAAGTGGGGATTGGGATGGAGAGGAAGCTTATCAAGAGAGGCCAGCTGACATTTTTTTGTATTTTATTCCTATTATTTTAACAATTGAATCATTACTGAGGCATACATCATGCTCTTCTTGTTCTTTCTGCTGACTTTACCTTTCATCCAGATCTAACAGTCTGAAGCAGCTCTTGTTGATTTTGGAGGGGGGGAAGAAAAATTTGAGTTCTATCTGGGATAAATTTAGCCCTGTCTTTCTACACTGCCTTCCTCTCAAAAGCTCAGTATGTGTTTGAAATGTCTTCTAAAGGTGCCTTTTCTTCTCCACCTATGTGTTCATATCGCCTACACACTCTAGTGTAGCAGAGATACAGATGCACAAACCTATATATGGTATTTCTATGTATCTTTGCACGGGGGAGTACTTGCAAAGGGTAGTATTTCTCTAGAAGAATGGGTGAGTCAATCCATTCTGTAAGTAAAGCAGATGGAAACACCGGCATGTAGCCTTTTCATCCTGAACAAAGGAAACATTTTAGCTATATCTGGCTGCAAATCTGGTACCAGAAACAACAAATCAGAGGATATGCTCCACTTCAACCATTTATAGTTATTGAAAAGAAGAGGATAAAAACTGTATCATTAAGACTCCTTAACTGTTTGGCCTATTCCATATGCAGGATGTGTACTCACTTCTTGACTGTTATTTCCGTAGTAATTTTGCTGTAGTGAGGTTTGTCTCTGTGCCAACGTTTAGATGCTGTAACTCCCCTGAGTGCTGTTTCTGGAGCTTGTCATGGAACTAACGTTATGCCTGGCAGCATTGCAGTCAGCTCTCTTGATGACAGTGGAAAGCACCTTTGGAATTGTAAAGTTGCCTGACAGCATTATGTTTACTTTTCATTTGATAAGCTGGCCTTGGGGCTGACTGCAGTGAAACTTTGCTCAGGGATATCTGTTGATAGTGTCTTCTCAGATTTTCCTCATAAAGGAACCTGAGCTGTGAAAGGACAACCTGTCAGCTTCCTTTGATTAGTGATTTGTTGAGTCAGCTGTTTCTGAAAGGGAGCTATGTTTTGATTCTTGCTTTTGCAGCTGGGACAGGAAAAGACTCTTACCTACATAGGACTGATGATGGCAGCCATATCCATTTACTAATGTAGTAGTTTAAAAGTCCTATTTATCTAAAGCACTTAGTAAGTGCAGGAGAAGAATCTGTCTCCAGTTGAATAAAAAAAAAAAGTCTTGGGATCACAATTAAAATCTTAAATCAGACGCTCCAGGCATCTGATTCGAGGGATCTGCCCTCTGGATCTGACTGAAAATGTAGAATACAATACAATGGAGACCATTCAGAACTCTGGAATCTGTGAAAGCTAGAGCAAAAAAGATAGAGAGGAGCCATTCTTGAAAGCTTTGGCACAACCATTCCCTCCCAAAGAGCTGGAATAGGAAAAGACCACATATTTCAGAAAGGAGACAGCTGACAATGTGTGACTTATAGGCTTGTAACTTCATTTTAGATGTACAATCCAGATCCTGATTTAAGTCTTTCACACATTTATTAGTTACATTGACTGCATTCTAGACATTTATTGACAAAAAAATGAATGGAAGAGAATGTCAAGACAGTAACTCAGTGGCTAGTAGTAATAAATCTTGCAAAAAAAGTTTTAAATTTTAAGAGAAGAGCTATCCTGAGCCATGTCTGTAAATGATATATGCATTAAGGAAATTAAGAGAATTAAGGTGTTCTCTCCAGAGACTTTTTTTCTTATTTTCCTAGTTTCACTTTGTGTCTGCATTTTCCAAGTTACCACATTTGATCTGTTTATGCTAATAGAATGTCTGATGCTCTTTTTGAAATTTCTTTTAACTTGATTTTTCATTCATCACTAGAAAAGTTGATGAAGTTCGTGTCCTACTTAAAGGAAGTACTTTGAAATTATTCCCTGCCTGAGGTTTCAGGCAGAGGCTTTAGAAAAGAAGTAAAAGCTGTGGTTTCTTGTTTTTTGGGGATTTTTTTGCAAACCTGTGTTCAAGTTCAAAGCAAAGGTTTGTATGTAAGGCTTTAATAATGCATTTGCTAAGCTATTTGAGTACCATATGAGAGAAATGGCAGTAAACAAACACTCCTTAAACCATAGCCTTAAACAGCAAGATAAAATCTCTTCTTCCAGAAGAATCAGTGGCTGTAGCTTAATATTAAAAGATTATTTTGCAAACAGTGCCCTTGAGATTACAGTAAGCCATGCTGTAGCATTTGAATAAGACAAAAAACAAATCTATTGGATTGTCTGAGTGTGTATCTCTCATAGCATCATGTTCATCCAGACTCCTGCACAGAGCTCGCTCACAGTGTGACCTGACAGTTGTGAAGCAGCTGGCACGCTGTGACCACTCCTTATCCCTTTAACCTGGGTCATGCCACCGCTGACCTCCCCGTCTGCCTTCTGGAGCGACTGGCCTGCTCCCTGCTTTGGGACTGCTGGGGGAGGCTGGGGGAACTGCTGGGCTGTTCCATTAGGATTTGGATTTCTAGTAAGGTGTGGCTCAGAAGCACATTCTTCAAGCTCTGGTGACGGTAGTATCTTAAAATTTTTAGATGTGCGTATTATCTTAGGGCTGTCTCAAATGTGGCAGGCAATAGCAGATCTGAAGCCTCTGCCCTGGCTTAGCCAGGGCTGTCAAAAACACCTCTGCATTGGAGGAGAAGATACCATATTTATCTTTAACTGTGAAAAATCAGTAACAGCTGACAGCATATTTCAGGTCTAATTTTCCTGAGTTTATTTGAAAAGTGATATACCTAATATGGCGCAGTTTCAGAATTCCACATGTGCTTGGCTCAAGTTGATGTAGTGCTCACAGTAACCTGTGCCAGAGCATAACTATCAGTGGCTCTGGAACTGAAACTGTAATTTTTAATGGGTGCTTTGTCCTTTGAGTGTAAAAATAGCCTTTGAGGAATGAATCTATCGAGAGCTGAGGAGTCTGAGTCTGCCAGGGTCTTTGATGGCTCCCATGTGCCAGGTGGCAGCAGGGAGCACGGCTCAGTCAGATTTGCCATGTGTGCTCTGTCCATGTGCAACCTTCAGGATGCAATGCCCTTGCCATTGTATCTTTGGTGTATGTTTGGACAGAGCTGTGAGCAGAGGGGGGCAAGACAGAAGCTGTTTGTGAGGCAGGGCTTGTCATGACTGAGCAAGAATATAGCAGGCCTTGCCATAGTTAAAGGCTTTGGGTAGGGAACTGTTACGGAAAAAAAATCACTGTCCCCTACCGCCACCTTGCCAATAAGAAGCATGGATGTTTAAATGGCAAGAGATCAGTGGTTTGTGAAAAGTATTAATTTCCCCTGATGAAGTTTCTGATGAAGTAAATTTTGGTAGTGGGGAAATCTTCATGCACTAGAGCCTTCCCTGTTAGACTCTATAATTATACAGGTCAATATTATCTGCCCCAAAAGTGAAACTTTACAGTGGCATGTTAGCCCTCTTATGTTTCCCAGTAGTTAGAAATATATGTGAAGAGGAACAGCGAGAGCTGGGCTTTCCTTTTCAGCAGCTGCAGCTCTTTTATTTCATTAGTTTATCCTTGGTTGATAGGTCTCAAAAATGAAGAGGGACTATGTGTTGAGGGATGCAGGGAACAGGAGCTGAGGATACCTGTGACTACTGGCACTGGTGATGTATGTTTTTTCCTCCTTCTATTTGAATCCTTTGTTTGGCAGGTGATGGCTCATTACAGAAGCTGCCAATAGTGGTATTCTTGTTCCCCTTTCCTTCTATGGCTGTCTCCTGTTCCTGCAAACATCCTTTACTCTAAGTAGCATACTTGTTGGAATAGGTGACTTTCAGGGAGCAATCCAGAAAAGTGCATGTGTTCCTCCATGTCCTGGTGCATCTTCAGCTTGGGAATCAGTGCTCGTTAATTAGATGACAAGAACTAAATGCAGGGTACATCCTTTCAGCTGTACTTACTTTGGGAAACACGGGAATGTCGTTACCAATAAATTTGCAGGCTTTAGGATGGTGCTAGGTACTTTAAGGCAGAGGAAATGTTTGCTCTGTGTAGTGTTTGTCCATTTGTGTGTTTGGCTCTAAAACAACCCCAAATACTTTGAACTGCGTGTCCCCAGTATCATGTATTTAGCGCTGTCATGAAAATAATGTGAAGGGAGCTTTCTCTGTTCTTTGTTTCCTGTTTTGGATCTGTGACATTAGCTTCAAAGCACTTATCAAAATGCGTGAATTTTAAAAATTATTCATTCTTTCTGTGTTGTCTATCAGCCTTCTCCATAAGCTGAGAAGTGCAAAGTATGTTTGATTTGGTTGCCTGCATGCATCCATGCACTTAGACACAGTGCTCCCTCTCACCCTCAAGCAAAAAACTACTGATGTGTGAGTGAGCAAAAAGAGGTCAGTAATTTGGCACTGCAGGTTTTGCATTACAAGGCACTGTCCTTCATTTGCTCTTGTTTTATCTTTACAGCAGCATTACCAGGCTCTCATACTCATCAGAAACTCCATCAGGCTAGAAACCTACTATACAGGATCCATTACATATGTGACCTGTGGGGGGTATTTTTCCACTGCATACTTCACTGATAACACCTCTAAATATTTTTTCAAAATAGTCTGTCTTTTTCGCTGATCGATTTTTTTGATCACTAAAGAAATAAAAACTGCTGTACTAGGAATTGGCCAAATGTTATCTCAGTCTGTGGAGGCTGAATAACTAGATATTTAGACACTTTTTGGAATTTTTTTTTTAATTATGCTTCTGGATTCCACTCTCCCCTTACTTTTCACCTTCTCTTTCCCACAAGCCTTGATTTCTGAGTAATTGAAAGCAACACCTTTTTGCAAGTTTGCCCTCCTTCCAAAAGGAAAATCCTTCCTTTTAGCTAGTAGCTCCGTGTTTCCACAGTATTGTATGTAAGTAGTAGTAGTATGGACAGTAGTTCACTGACAGATTTTATTATATGTGGTCTACTGAAATTTATTTCTATTTGGATGTAGAGGATCATAAAAGGAAAGTTCTGCTTTGAAACCCTTTTACTCTGGCAGAGTAGTGTACAAAGATCTGTTTTGACAATCACCAACAGAACTTTGATGGAAATTTCTAGATATAAAAGCTGTTGGTGACCAGATTCTACTTTGCTGCTGGTAATGTCTGTTGTTATAATGCTGTGGTATTGCCTTGCCAGGTTAAAGATTAAATGGTAAATTCTGAAGGAATAACCAAGGGAGTATCCATACAGTCAACCCTTATCACTCTCCCAGCTGAGTGACTTTATTCTGTCTGAGGGAACACCATCCTTTATGAGCCTGGCTGTTAGGAAGGTTATACATTTACCTGAATCAGGATGGTGTGAGGTTGCCATAGTCCTGCTCATTGGCGATTGTTAGTGCTAGGTACAGAATTTAAATGAGCTTCTAATGACAATGTCAAATATTATTTTATAGCAGTGATGGAATGTTGTAACCAGGGGAACTATTTAGTGTGCAATTGTATTGGAAACCTGCTGGCGTCAGGGTTTCTCATAGATGTTTTATAGAATGACTTATGAACTTTCTATATTTAAAACAAAGTTGAGTTTACAGTGATGTCAGTTTGTGTGTGTGGATGAATAGTCTTCTGAACATTATACCTTCTGTTTTTATGTGAAGTTTTTATGGAAAACTTCTGTTAAACCCCTTTCTGCAAGTCACTGCATTGTTTCCTGTGGAATCCTTATTAGTCTGCTTTTGGGTAATATAGCTTGTAGTTTACAGATGTACTGTGTTTTTGCTTCTGCACTGGTAGAGTTATTCTTTCTATTGATATGTTGTGTTTGTCAGGTTATTACTTTGAAGCATAAACTTTTTACTGTTACCACTTGCAGATTTACTATTTGGATGAATGCAATTATATTTTGAATACTTTTGTATCGCATTCTTTGGAGTTCACTGGCACTACTCATGTCAATAAATATTATAAATGTTTTAGGATGTGATCTGCAAAGGTAGAATTAGAGAAATGGGAAAATAAATGAAGAAATTCAACTTCTTGCCATAATTTAAGCAATTTTCTGGTATTTAAATTGGGAAAAATATCCTCCAACATTTCAAGAGATATCTAAGTAATGTTGCATTTGATGTATTATCAATGTACCTTAGTAGTGATCAGCTGTATATTTATTTATATGCAGATTGTGCATTTATGAATTAGGTAGTGTTGTTTCCTTAGTGTGACAAACTGTCTCCTGCCAATATTACTGTACAGTTCTGCTTTTTTTTTCTCCTCACTATATAAATCCTATTAGGCCTGATCTGTCTCTTCCCCCGCCTTAGTGTGCACTAGAACAACATTAGCTTATCTGCCAGACGGAGCCTTAAGTGACATTGCCAAGGGTAAATCCCCTGAAGAGCAGTTCAGGCTACAGCAGCTAACTCATAGTCCGTGTGATCCACTGAATTTAATTAACAGTCCTTTTTTCCCAGAATTACAGGGTTTGAGGAAAAAGTGTAGTTGGAAAAAAAAAAAATAGAAGGGTAGAGCAGAAAGTGCTGTTGTTTGCTGTGACTGTTGGTGAATTTTTTAAAAACTTGTTGACTTCTAGATAAGTCAGTGTAGCTTCTTAAAGGATCACCTATGGTGATAGACTGAACTTCCTCATACTTTCTTCAGTCTGACAAAACTCCTGGTTCCACCTTAATGATTAACAATCTCAACCAGTCTAAGTAATATTTGTTATGAGTGATACTGTAATCACTGTGGTGTGGCTGGGTATTACCAAAACCATTTCTTGTTTTGCATGCATACTTTGCTGTCTTGTACCATAAACCCCAGTTCTTGTCAACTTATTATGACATAGTCACTTTCTGATGAACAGTGCCCCTAACAGTATTGGAGTTGCTTATTCGTGGAGTAATGCTACTGCATGTCATGCAATGAGTAGGTGACAGATGGAATCCTAATCATATATCTAAGAACATCTGTTTTGACTTCCTGATTATTTTTTTAATACACTCAAGATACTGTTCTTCAGAGACGAAAGTTTTAACATTTTAAGTTTGTTCTGCTGCTGACAAAAGCAAGTACTTACAACAAGAGGAGCATTTGTATTACCAGTATCACATGAATCTTGGATTTTTTTGAGGGCAGGGGGGTGGGGAGTGTGTTGAGTTTTGTTTGTTTGTTGTTTTGTTTGTTTTGAGTTTTTAGCTCTTGATGTGCTCATCCAAAAGTTGACATAAGCAGTTCTTTAGATGAAAACTTAAGCACATCTAAACTTAGAAAGATATTTCTTGCAATGGATTGGAGTTGAACTTCAGTGATCCTAGTGCGTGGTTTCCAGTTCAGAATATTCTCTGATCCTCCCCCAATGGTACTGCCTATCTGATTTATGTTTTGCTTTATTTCTTTGCAGTTTTATGTGCTGAAAGAGTGGGCCAGATGACTAAAACATACAATGACATAGATGCTGTAACACGTCTTCTTGAAGAGGCAAGTACTACATCTGTTTAAGGACCTGTACACAGTGTGACAAAGTAGTACTGAAATTACGTGGTACCACTAATAAACATTGTTGGTAGGTTGTCCTTCAGTGTGGAAGAATAAGGGCTCTAAGTGTATGTACGCTTTATCTCATTGGTAAGCTAAATATTCTTTCAAAATAAAGATCATTTGTTTACCTCAGTCAAATGGATTCATTACTTCTGGTTATTTTTCAGTTGAGGCCATGTAACTTGTTTTTGGCCAAATGTTTGCTCTAATGAAGGAGGAGGAGAAGGAATCATCTTAAAATGACACATATTTTTACAGTACATGTAAAACTGAGAGTATCGTTATTGATGGATATATTCTCTTCAGAAAATAATTTTAAAAAGCTCACAGACTTCTTTTCATAATAATTTGTTCAGATAATTTCTTTCCAGAGAAGTACATAGGCACAAAATGAGAAAATACCTAGTACTGCATTTGCCTTCTTTCCCTTATATTTGGTTGATTTGATTGTTGTTTGTGGGGTTTTTATACAATTATTATGGAAATTGGTATTCCTGTAATCCTTAGCACTCAAGAAATGTCAAAAAGCAACTGTCATGGTGCTATGCTTATGTTCAGTAAAAATCATGATAAATTGTTGGACTAAAATCAGCTGTATTTCTGCAGTAAACTTAAGCAATGATTTTCTGAAGAATGCTTATGAGTAATTCTTTAGGTGAAAGCTGTTACAATTGTATTATTTCGTGGCTGACTGCAATTTAGTCCTTTATACTCAATTGCTTGCTTATTGCAATAGCAGTGTCAAAAACGATGTCTTTCTAGCCAGTTGGGTGGTCTGTTATTCCTCTAATTCTGCAAGAAAACAAGCATGGGAATGAATGCTCACATCTCCTACCTGTTCTGGATACCCCTCAATGCAGTACAGTCTTGTATTTTGTGCTTTGAGCCAAACCCATTCAAACACCTCTGTACAAATTACCTGTTAAAACTGATGTGTTACCCAAAAGACTTCTCTTGGAATAATTCAACACCTTGTAGTAACAGTCTATTAACTTGTTTGTGCCCTGTTCCCTTTGCCTTGTTTGGCTGAGATTTACTGCATTTGGTCTGTGGCTCCTTCTAGTAATGATGGCAGCATTCTGCCAAACTGTTTCCTCCCCTGAGTCCCTGTAGCCAAATGTCTGTAGGTCCAGGCATCACAGTCATGGGAGCAATGCTTGAAGGACTTGCTGAGCCAGTGTTTTAAAGTTTCTTGTGTACTTTCCTACCTGGATATTTGGAAGGGAAAAATAAGGGTGTGTATAACATGTCAAACTTTATTAAAACAAATACTTTCAGTGAGCCTTTTTGTTTTGTTTGACCATCATTTCCAATGCAATTACTCTGTTCATTGGGATAGGTGCACTTACAGCACCTTTCTTTGTTCTCCACACGATGGTTATCATAAGAGATTACAGCCATTTACAGAATTTAACTCCTTCTATTGCTTTCACACATACGAGCGAGAAAAAAAGCAAAAGCCATCCCTTGTCTGTCCTTCCTGTTTGCAAGCTTCAGGTGCTTGCATTACAACATTGAAAGGTGCAGCATTTGGGAAGATAGGAAAGAGAAGATCTTGAAACAGCATGTGTGCAGATATTTCAGAAATCTGTGCCTATAGCCCTGAAACTAAGGAAAGGAAGTGGCACCAGGCCTGCCTGGGTATGTGGTAAAAATTGGAGCAGGTTTCATCATGAATCTACTTTCTCATCCTTTTCTAATAATAGTGTAAATGTGTCTTACTTCTCAGTATTATTTTTTTAAATATAGCTGTAATAAATTGGTTCCTTAGCATTGTGTTAGTAAGAGACCTGTCCCCAAACTGAAATTTAGAGCTGAATTGCTAAAAATTGGGTAGGAAGACTGGGGACGTTATTTGAAGAGCCTGGACATGGACTTATATTCCTCAAATTGGAAGTTAAAAAACAATGCTGCTTGATAGTTCCTCCTCTGTGAAGTCAAAACCGCAGCAATATATTTTTTCCACTCAGTATTTATGAAGTGAGCCAAATTACTGAACAATAAGTTGGCTTAAAATATGTCCAAACATGTTTTGGATAACTTAGTGGCACCTATTGTTCTGAAAGATTGTACGTAAGATTACATAAAGATTTTATGGCTTGATAATGCCCATAGCTTTTAATGCAAATATAAGTCTGACCTTCAGAAACCATTTGGAAAATGCTGGTTGCAGATACAGCATTGATCAGTCACCTCTCTTTTTATTTACTGATTATTATATAATTTTTTTTTCCATTATGAAAGCCTCTTCATTCAAATTCATTGACTTCAAATCCATGTGAACTGTAGCTGTACGTTTTGTAGGCTTTGTTATTAACGTACACATGACAGAAGGTAGCATTTAGTCATAAAATCTGGGTGGTAGTCAGGGGCAGTAAGTAAGCTCCAAACAGTATTTTCACTGACAGGGAGAAAATTCTTCCTCAAATGGTGTTGAACTAAGGGTATACTAGGGAGTTAACCACAGCACCATTATACCACTCTTAAAAAAAATCTAGTAGTTAAATAAGAAAATGATAAATAGAAATGCTTAATGAACAGTGCAAAATTTTATGCAGTTTGTCATCCTCTCCCAAGCAGATTACAGTCCCATGTACCAGCTTCTGCAAGGCTGAGACATCCTTATGTACATGTCATCAACAGGATAATCTCCTAGGTTTTTTTTGTACTTGTGGTGAATTGTCAAGACAGGTGATTTCCAGTACTGTGCTCATAGAGGAGGGGGAGGAAGAGGCCAAGCATGACATGAGAGTAACCACTTAATGTAGTTTGGGACATCTGCAAAAAGAAAAGAGTTAGGATTTGTTTTTATACAAAAGCACTAATGGTTGGCATACACAAAAATAGGAGCTGATCGTTCGTTGTGGTGGAACTGGCTTCTACTCCTGCATAGCTCATTGCCTTTTATTTGTAGGTGGACCAAGTGGAAACTGAAGAATGCTTTGAGAGAGGGTCAGTCATTTCTGAATAATGCTGTTGTATGCAAGATACGTATGCACGATATGCATACAATATATGTGAGAGTAGAAAAGGAAAATCAGCAAAACCCCCCGAACAAATAAACCCTCACAGAAGGAAAAACTCTTTTTATTGTTAAGTGCTTGTTTCTTCCATTTCAAGGCAATTTTACCCTCCCTCTGATCCTTTGGTAATTAAAAAAATATAAATTGAAGTTGGCTTTCTGTTCTTAATGCTTCACAGAAAGAACGGGACTTAGAATTAGCTGCTCGGATTGGCCAGTCACTGTTAAAGAAGAATAAATCACTGACAGAAAGAAATGATTTCCTGGAGGAGCAAGTAGAACACATCAGAGAAGAGGTAAGATTTTTGTGCCTGAATGCTGTATATGCAGTGATGTGGGGAATTTCCTTCTAGCTTCACCTTGTCCATGCATTTGGCTGTGGGCAACCTGCTCCTGTGTCTGACCACCCTCCCTGCAAAAAATGACTTCCTTATATCTAGTCTAAATCTGCTCTCCTTTGGTTTAAAACCATTGCACTTTATCCTATCACACCAGACCTTGCTAAAAGGTCTGTTCCCATCTCCCTTATAAACCCCCTTGAAAGCACTGAAAGGCAATATGGTCTCCCTAGAGCATTATCTTCTCCATGCTGAACAACCCCAACACTCTCAGCCATCTCTTATAGGAGAAGGAATATTTTTGTGGCCCTCCTCTAGACCTGCTTGAACAGCTCCATGTCTGTCTTATCCTGAGGACTCCAGAGCTGGGTGCTCACCAGAGAACAGCTGAGGAGGGAAATCACCTCCCTCAACTTGTTGGCCATGCTACTTTTGATGCATTCCAGGGGATGATTGACTTTTTGGGCTGGGAGTGCACACATTGGTGTGATCAATAAAACACACCAGAAGGCTTATATCATTTCAAGTAGCACCTGTGCTTTAAAACAGGTCTTTAGCTGTAAGTACAACTGTCGTTAAACTCCAACTTAATAAATGAGCTAGGAGTCAATGTCATTTCTCCTATTCTGAGGCAGTAGCCTTGCTTTTTGAATCCCACCTGTATGTGATTTTGAGCAAGACAGAGAGCAAGAGAACGATGAACCACAGTGGAGTAAAAAGTTTTAAAATGGTTCATAATTAACACTGCTCAGGGGTGTGAGATGTTGCATTATGAACATCTCACATAAAGGATAAAGTGCAGATGGAGTGATCAGTGATGTGTGATAAATGGTGGTGGAGCACACACAATGAAATAATATCCTTTGATGTGGCCCCCCCCATTTTTGGCATAGAAAACTAGTTCTGTTTTCTCCCAAAGGAGTGCTGTTGCTTGCTGCCCAAGTCCCATCATGAGGCAGACCAATTTATTTGTGTGTTGGTCAGTATGACATGCACTAGGTATGTGCAAGGTGACTGAGCAGGACTGTGCATTGATATCATCCATCCAGAGTGGAAAATTTGATTGTGGAAGGTTGAGGACAGGGACAGGCTGCCTCTGTCCACATCTGTTTTTATTTAGAGGGACTGAGGAGCAGCATTAGGAAATGTGCCACCAAAAATAAGCCTCTTACCAGGTGGTTTGGTATGTTGGCCATATGTTCTGTCAACACCCCTCTTTCACACTGTTATTTTGATTCCTTCAGAAACTGATGCTTTTGAGGCAGAGCTCATCAGACTTTAAAGTCATGACACTTCTGTGTATTGAAAATCTGCCTTTAATAGGTTGCAGATTTTCTATTAAAACTGAATTTTGAATATTTGAACAGAACAGTTATAACTAAGACAACTGTCTTTAAGGGAAAAAGATAAGAGAAACAAAATTAATTGATACTTCTAAAATTCTGTAAAAATTGCCTAAAAATGTTTTTTCTGGGAGATTTGTGTTTTCTGTTATACAGGGACAAATTATTTCTGATGTGTGGTGTAAAATTAAGGTTTTATTGGTATATGTATCACAGCATGAATTATTTAGCTTTATATCCGTATTTGTCTCATGGCAAGAATAATTTAGCTTTATATCTCTTTGACCTTTGTCATGACAAAACCTTCTGTCTATTCCATTAAGCAGGCAGAGTTTTCCCTTTGTGCTGGCAACATGCCACGTTGATAGATACACGTTGAAGTTATAAAGACCTGTTCAAAGTGCATCAGATTCTTGGGTTTGTCTTTTGAGCTTGTGTTCTTAGGCACTGCTAAGTTCAAGAAGGGGCTGTGATCATGTTCAGTAAAAACTGTTGTAACTGAGATTTTTTGTTGTACTAGAGGAGAAAAGGTGAGTGGACTGAAGCAAGCCCTTTAGTGTGGGCACAGACACTTCAGTCTCAGCTTACTGTTTCACTACTATATTCTAGAAGCATAAACATACTAAGAAAAGTTCTTAATTGTGAAGTATTTTGCTTTACAGAGATGGGTGTCTGCTTTTTCAGCAGCAGAGTGTAGTTCCCCGGTTACAGTGTGTCTATCTGCTGCTCAGTAAGAATGCTGCAGCTCCATGTTCCTTTTCTCTGAGATGGTGCTGCCTACATTTCGGTATTGTCTTCTTTGACATTAGAGCTCAATATCAAAGAAAAGTAAACTGTAAATCTGCACAATGTGAATTGTATTCAGGATGGAGTAGCTCACTAGCTTTTAGCTTCTCCTAATCTTTCTAAATTGCCTAGTTTCTACTTCTTTTTCCTCTATGTATTTTGGCCTATGTTTCTGAAGCTAAAATGGCAGCACTTCCAATGCAGTCAGTCCTCAAATAACACCACCTCAAACCTGTGTTAACCTCTGGATAATGCAGCCCTCTAGACGTGTTATTCAAGTTCCAGGTCACCTGTCAGGGTTTGTGTTTTGATGATCACAGGTTCCAAAGTCCAGGTTTGATTTTGTTCTGTGTAAAGTGAGAGGAAAGGACAAAGTTTAATTATAATCTGGAACAATGGCTTAAAAAATGGAAATTGCTTTTGGTCTATTAAGAGTAGAAGGTAATGTTGTAAAGACAGAAATGCTCTTTGACTTGGTACTTGTATGTGTGCTTTTTGCATACAGTATAACAGGGTGTCTTTCTTTTGAGTAATTCTAACATGTTAAGTACTTAGTTGCTGTCAGGAAAAGCAAGTCAGCTCTACTCTTGAAACAGTTGTTCATGATTCAGTAAATATTGATTCTTTGAATTAGGTTCCAGGTCTTTAAACTGTTGTTCTCTGGGTGAAGATAGTTTTATCTTCTAATTAAATTATTTTAAGATAGGTACAGCTATTTCATTAATTAGTTCTGAAGCTGAGTAAAGCTGTCAGGCCAGCAGAGGCAATTAGAAGCCTGAAGAGATGAGCTATCACCATGCTTGATTTGTGGATGTCGTGGGCCTTGTCCCATGCACAGCGAGGGCTCAGTCCCTATTGCTGGATAACAATACCAAGATTGTGCAACAGTAACGTGGCAGCCTTAGCTCCAGAGGACACATGTGGTAGTGGCTTGTGAAAATGTAGAACAGGCTATTTCTGTTCATAAAACAAATTCAGTGTTTTGCAGTGTGAAAATATGTACTGGGTCAGTTTGGGATGCTGATAATACTCTTCACCAGCCTACCTGGTGCTGTGCTTTGGACTTAGGACTAAACCAGTGTTGATAACAATGTTTTGGCTATTGCCGAGTGATGCTTGCACAGCATCCACCAGGTTCTTTTCTTTTTCCTTTGTGCCCCTGCCAGCCTCCCCAGCTTTTTTTTTTTTTTCCTCTTCACTCTGTCCACCATCTGCACAAGATGCGGGGAAGCTGACCCAAACTGACCAAAGGGATGTTATATACCATATATTATTATGTTCAACAATAGAAGGTCAGGGAAAGGAGGAAGAATCTGGGATATTCATGGTTATGGTGTTTGTCTTCACAAGTGACAGTTCTGTGTGCCAAGGTCCCACTTTCCAGTAAGTGGCTGAACATGCACCTACTGATAGAAAACAGTGAATAAATTCCTTATTTTACTTTGCTTGCATGGGAAGCTTTGCTTCACTTATTAAACTGTCTCAGCAAGAAGTTTTTATTGCTCCCGAGCTTCTGAGTCTCTCCTTCATCCTATGGGGATTATGGGGCAGACAGTGTGCTCAGCAGGTGGGTGCTTAGCTGCTCACCAAAGTTAACACACCACAAAATGCTGCATCGTAGGGAGGGGTTGCTGGAAGTTACTGTGAGTGTTTCACAGTTTCACAGCCTGATTGAGATTGGAAATGAGCTTTGGAGGTCATCTTGTCCAAACCTGCTTCTCAAGCAGGACCCCCTGCAGTCCATTGCTGAGGACCATGTCCAGATGGTGTTTGACTATCTCCAAGGATGGAGACCCCATAAGCTCTCTGGACAACCTGTGCCAGTGCTCAGTCACCCTCACAATTAAACAGTTGCACCCGATGTTTGGGAGGAACCACCCATGTTTCAGTTTATGCCTATTGTTTCAGGTCCTGTTCCATTAAAAGATCCACCTTTCTGACTGTTCGCCCTTTTGGAGGTTTGGAATGCTCAGAAATGGCAGTAACAATAGTATCCTCAGTCTTTTTAATTCATAGAAAAAAAAAAACAGTAGCAAGAGCTGGAGATGATCTAGTGTACACCCACAGACAGCATCTGAATTCTTGCTTCTTAAAGAGGCTGAGTTATAATGTGCCGAAGGGAAGTAAATCGTTATTTTTGGTTCAGCATTTTCGCTCTTCCTGAAATGGAGAAAGCAAGCCTCCACAAATTAATGCACAAATTTTGTTTAATAGCTTTCTAAAATGTGATTGGATGGGGATGGTTTTTTTCCCCTTGCTATTTAGAACCCATGTCTCAGGAGGACTTGGTGCCTTAGCACTTCTCATTATTCAGAACAGTCATAGTTAAGTAAATGACCTTGTTTGCCTCAAATTCTGAACAATTCAAGTGCTTTTTTGGATTGCATCTGCTCTTTTGTTCGATGAAAATGGAGTTCAAATCTATGTAATTGATATTCTCTGTTTTTTTTCCTAATAATAACTACAAAGAAAAGTATGCTTACAATATGAAAAGCAGAAGTTTATTAAAAAGAAACATACTGTGCATTTTTTACATGGGAAAGTGCAAACTGAGGGCCAAGTCTTGCAGTGCAAGTGGAAGGGAATGGATGTGTCTGGTCAGTTATGCTGCTGCCATCTTAAGTCACAGCTGTGAAGTTGTGTAAATGCTACTGTCTAATTGGGCTTTTAACCCTTTTCTTGGAGAATTGCAATATAAAGTAACAAAGATTACATTTGTAGACTTCACAATTACAAGGAATCTTAATCACCTACATTGGATGTTTCATTAATTTTTCATGTATGTATATGCTAAGTATGGGAATCCCACAAACTACTTTACTGGAGCAAAAAAATCCCGGAAACTGACTGCAACCTTCACTGTTGGAACAGCCTCAGAACAGCAGCCTCCCACTCTGTGGTGGTGTTCTGCAGCTCAACCCGCACTTGAGTCACAATTGTACCCTTACTACACAAGCATATCAGTAATTTTATGTAAAGCCTTTTGGAGAGGAGGAAATGTCAGCCTTTGAGGCCTGCAAGGTCAGCATCCATGCCAGAAGGTGACAGTCATCACACAAAATGAATAAATGCAATGTTTGGCTTGAGTGTGCCACATTAATTTCTTGCTGTATCATTGCAATATATCCATTACTGTGCATGTGAATCTAGACTAATGCAACAGTGAGTCAGGATTGCTCATCTTAAAGAAGGTAAAAAATAAACATGTCTAATAACAGTGAATAATTGTATATTTGGACCAGTAAAAAATCATTTAGTGGCTACTTTAAAAGGTACACTTTCCCTTCTTTCTAAGAAATAAAAGAAATGGTTCTGGTCTGTTTCAGTCTTTCACTCTTGATTTAGTCCCAGATGATGCCTGGAGAGTGAATAACAGGCTAATTTGTGGTGAGTTTGCTTAAAAATGTGTCTGGAAAATCAGCTTACTGATCTGGGAGCTGTTTCTTTGTGTAGGTTTCTCAGCTGCGGCATGAGCTGTCCATGAAAGATGAACTGCTCCAGTTCTACACCAGTGCTGCTGAAGAGAGCGAACCGGAGTCCGTCTGTTCCACCCCGTAAGTTAGTCAATCTGCAGCGCTGAACTGTCATCTGTTGGATGATTTCCTAACTTTGAAAAGTGGTAAAATTGCCCCTGTATTGGCTGGTACTATAAATGGGCCTAGAATTTGGTGCAAGGTCCAGCTGGAAGGATTTGCACTGAGCCAGCTGGCTATCCAGGTGCCTACAGGAGCCAGGAGGGGAGAGTACACAGGGAGGCTGCTGGCACGATGCTGCAGCTTTCAGAGGAACTGGGTCACTGTTGTGCTGGGTCAGCTGTGGGTCTCACTGACAGCAGCCCAGTGCACCACACACATTTGCATGTGCTAGGACATGCTACATGAGTGACCTTTGTGCTTGAAGGACCTCTGAAGGCACTATGGAAAAATTCCAAACCAAGGGAAAGAAATAAAGCATGGCTTACAGCATGGGTTCCAGGCACTTAGCTTGCTGAGCAGCATTGCAGGCTCTGAGGAGCTGTCTGCCCTTGCAGAGTTATTGCTGCATTCTGATGGAGCATGTGCAGCATTAATCAGGAGCTACTGGATTGCTCCCTCTAGTAACATGGTTTCTTTTCTCATAGCCTTGGCTGAACAACTTTTCCATAGGAAATGGGCAAAATAATAAATAACATTTTTAAATGTTCTCCTATGAAATTCACTGCAAATTTATTGCTGCCCAAAAGTAATGGCATGAATAAGCTCATAATAATAAGTATTTCATGTGGCTCTGTTTGCTTTTGGGGCCTGTGTTCAGTCTGTGCTTCTGTAAGATTGGCCATAATATATGTAAAAATTATTTTAAATTGTTGCTTTTTCCTACAAGGCTGAAGAGGAATGAATCTTCTTCCTCCGTCCAGAACTACTTTCATTTGGACTCTCTTCAAAAGAAACTCAAGGACCTTGAAGAGGAAAATGTTGTGCTTAGATCTGAGGTGAAATTGCTCTCTTTGTTTTGATTAATATAGTTGTTCGTCTAAATGCCAGAACACAGGTATTGAGAAGCTTGTATTAAAAGCTGAGAGTCTAACTAAGACTGTAATTCTACATATAACATGGTGATTGTTTAATCACCATCCTTTATCCTTTTAAATGAAGGAAAGGCTGAAATGTGGAAGCTACATAGAATCACAGAATTTTTAGGTTGGAAAACAGTTCTAATCTCATCGAGGCCAACCTTTGACCAATCAATACCTTATCAACTAGACCAGAGCCCTGAGTATGATGTCCAGTCCTTTCTTGAACACCTCCTGGCACAGTGACTCCAGCCATTCCAATGTCCTATCACATTTCCTGTGAAGAAATTCTTCCCAAATGAAGCTACATGCAAAGCAGTAAGAATGTGCAGGAACATGGGCAGATTTTGGAGTCCAGGATTGCATTTTGAAACAGGTTGTAAAGGGCTGACCTGGCAGATATATGTGACTTGAGCTGCAGATCTCAAGGCTGGCATAGTCTCTGATACCAATTCAGTGTTTGTCAAAATGCAATTTTCTAGCCTAAATTTGCATTACATTTCTTCATTTTGTGTTTCAAGTCAAGGCAGTTAATATTTTAAATTGAATGTGCTTTTCTTCTCTTTATTTCTTGTAATATTCTGTTTGTTTCACAGATGACACAGTTTTTTAAAGTTTAATAATTGAATATGAAGTGAATAATTTCATATTTTCAATCCAACTTTTAAACATGGGAGCGTGTTACCACTTTGCAAACATGTAGCAGAGTATAGCAGGAGAGATACTTTTGGTCTAAGAGTGAATATATGACAACAGAATGTTACTACCATTTTCCACTGCAAATGCAGGGCCCATTGTAAATAGGTAGTGCCACATCTTTGCACAAGACACCAGGTAATGGAGACTGCTATGCTCTTAAGAGAGAAGGTACACAAGGAAGATGAGCAATAGATGGTCTGAGAATAATGAGCATTAGAACTGAGAGAGCCACTGCATCAGGAGCTCTGGAGTAGGAAACCCCATGCAGCACTGCCTTGCCATCCAGGGAGATGAAGTCTGTGCCAGCAAGACACAGGGTGAAGCCAAATCTGAAACCTGTGAGCTGTGCAGTTCTCTGTAGATGCAGTCCCTGGGTGTCTGTGCATGCCCCCAGCTTTGGGAATAGATTACAGACCCACCGAGGTGGTGCCAGACAGAACCAGCTGGCTGCAGCCATGCTGCTCTTGGCACTCCCAGAGTCAGAGTGGAAAAGACAAACCAGGCAAGGAGGTTGCATTAAGGTTTTTTATGGGTTACAGTGCCAGAACTTTTCAAATAGGATCAAATAGCATGTTTTTTAAATACCTGAATGTTTAATTTAGTTATTTAAACCAAGCATTTATTTAGTTTTTGATGATACCTAGCTTTGCTCAGTGACTGGATCAAGTTCTGCATGCTAGTATGTCCAAGCTTTTCTTTTTGTATTCTTTTGTATGTCCAAGCGTTTCTTTTTCTTTTTACTTTTAGTGCAAAATACACAAGTGACATCTAGTGGGGATATGGTGATAATGATGCAAGTTTCTCCATACAGTAATGTCTCAGCTGAATGTTCACCTGGCCTCTTTTTCCAGAACATGTGGGAGGACAGGCAAAAACTGTAGTTTCTCACTGTCTTCCTGAAGGAGTGATTAGAATAGCTTGTCTTTCTGAAGCAGATGGAAGTGCAACAACAGACTGGCAAAGAACAAATGTGCTAATGTAGCATATTTGATGTGGATTTCTTGAACAGGCCTGTCAGCTGAAGACTGAAACAATTACTTATGAAGAGAAAGAACAACAACTTGTCAATGACTGTGTAAAAGAGCTAAGTATGTGCCTACTTCTTTATACTTTTTTGAGATAGGTCAGTAAAAATCTGAAACAGATCAGTCAGTCATGTTTTTCTGTGGTAATTATTTTCCTTTTACAAATGGTTATGAGGAGAAAACTTCTGGGCTGAAATTTCACAGCAGAAAATGTTGGCTGAAAGCTAAATTTTTCTCATTTAAAATTAGTTTTGCATTGAAAGTATTCGGTCTTCTTTGCAGCATGAGCACTTGATGCCTTTCTGGTTGTGTCCTACTGTGTTTTTCAAAAATACCTAACTGTGAATTGGGAGTAGGATTCTGCTGAAGCAAGTGATGTTCCAAAACAACATCTTTATGCTTACTTTTCTGATTTTGGGTTTGTGATGTTAATTGTAATTACTTATCTTAAAGGGGATGCAAACATCCAGATTGCCAATATCTCGGAAGAGCTAGCAAAGAAAACTGAAGATGCTGCCCGGCAGCAAGAAGAAATCACTCATCTTCTCTCTCAGATAGTTGACCTGCAGAAAAAGGCAAAAGCTGTAAGCAATCCAGTTGAGAGATTACTGTTGTTATTTGCTACTAATGTAACTGGAGGCCAGATTAAAATCCTCTCTGTACTAGAGCCTTGAGGAAATATTCCACCTTCCTTATGTGGATGACCTTGTTTGGTGTTTAATATCTGGAATACTTGACTAGAAAGCATCAATTTATTAAAAGATGCATAGATGGTTTCTTAAATGCAATAGTTTCAATTATTTTAAATATTAGATAAAAAACTGCTCTGAGTTATGTTCGTGAGACAAGAATGTCAGTGCAAGTATTTCAGTGGGCACATACTTGTTTGGAGGTTCTTTTAGCAAGGTGCATTCTAATGCTGTGTGTTCTTGTGTTAACATTATAAAAGTTTTTAAGTTAATGTGTAGATTAATATTACTGTGGAGGAGAGGTGAGAAAAGTTACAATGTTCCTACTGTAGTATATGAGACAAATATCACAGGACAAAACATCACAGTATTTCTAACATTTTTTTCGCATGTTTTAGTGTGCAGTTGAAAATGAGGAACTTGTCCAGCATCTGGGAGCAGCTAAAGATGCCCAGAGACAGCTCACAGCAGAGGTGAGTACATTACTTAGTAATACAATAATTTAGTAGCTGAGCAATGACTGTTCACTTTGCCATGAGAGGTTCAGTCTGAGTTGGATCAGAAATATTAAATAGTTTTGCCTGTGTATATGGAATGAAGGAAAATTTCTGGTCCTAGTAGAGTTCAAACCCTTTTCTTTCCTATTCTCTGCTCCTTCAAGTGACACATGTTTTGAAACACAGACTTATGGGCTGTACAGGAACACCTTTAGAGGTTGACTTCTCTAGGCTGGTAATTTCTGCCTATTTTAACTAGTGAGATAAATGGAAGAGCTCATTGATGCTCTGTTTGTTCAGTGTATAAACATAAGGCCATCCAGTATTTCGAGTTGTCTTATGGGTGCTACATTTGCATGAAAAAAAATGGACAAGATGGAATTAATAGAGCTTGATCCCTTTGGGATGTGTTTTGCACTTGCACTACTTGGTAATGAAGGTGGGAATGGCCAGAGAAGCTTTTCCAGTTGGTGGACCTTTTGTATCTGTGGTGCTCAACAAAGGTTGGGCTCATGCCTCACCATTGCTTTCTTAGGAAAGAAAATGAACTGGATCTCTTTTTCTAAACCAAATAGCTTATTTTTATGAAAGTTGTAGGAATGTGGTGTTTCAGACTTCTGCCCCTTTGCCAAACTTAGTTGAAGTGGCTGATGAACCCAGAAGCTGTGAGGGCACACAGACATCTGTAGACAGGGTGATTATATAAGGTGTGTTTCCTGAGAAAGCTAAAAATAAGTCTTAGACTGTTGAAAGCTATACGTGTATATGTATGTTTGCATGGAAGTCCTGGCTTTAAAATTCCTAAGTCCTTTGGACCATTGTGGAATGTCTTGTCCTCAGAGACCATGGTGTTTGCCACTGTGGTCATCATGGCAGTGATTAAGCACTAAACCAGATCAGACTAAAGATACTTTTTTAGCTCTGTATCTTCTCCTTGACAATGTCTTCACATGGAAGGAAAGGAAAGAAATGGAGCAAAGAGTTCCTTCCACATTGTTACCCTCCCTGCCTGCCTTCCCATCACTAATCCATGTTATTAATGATCCTCCAGTGATACTCAGTTGTTGGAGATCGATTCCTTTAAAGTGGGATATTCTTCCCAACACCATTATTGCTTACCAGTATTAAAAATATTAGCAGGATTTTTGTGGTAATAGCGCACCCCATAAGGTCTTGGGCTGTTTTCTGTATGTTACAGTTGCGAGAGCTGGAAGACAAGTATGCAGAGTGCATGGAAATGCTTCATGAGGCTCAAGAAGAGCTGAAAAACCTTAGGAACAAGACAATGCCAAATGCTATATCACGTCGGTACCACTCCCTTGGTCTCTTCCCTATGGTAAGCAGATTTAAGGGAAAACCTGCACACGCCAAGCAAAGGAAGTGTGTTTGCATCTGGCTCACAGCTTCAGGGATAGGATGCTGGGTCTGAGATAAGCATGGGTGAAATCTGTATTTGCATAGTTTTAAAGGCTACCTGAGCAATCAGTTTTGCAAATGTGGTTCTGAAACAGTGGTGCTGTGCAGCTCTGCCTGCAGCTGTATGTGCTTATACTGTGAAACCTGGTTAACAGGTTAAGCATTAACAGGTTCTTACACACTTCTGTACATCTTTGTTAGGCATCTCCTGTACTGTGGAGGCTGATGTTCATTAGGACCTTGCTGTTTGTCTTCAATATCCTTGGAGATAAAACTTCTTAATAACATAACTATGGTTTCCAGACCTGGCATCTTTCTCATAATTTATAATATACATTTTAATTCTTCAGTCTAAACCTCTGAACAGGGTTAAAAGCACAACTTCTTGTTTTATAGTGACTGAAAATTCAGTGGTTCATTAAAAGAATGTTAGTTGTTAATCTGTATTATGGCAACAAGTTATGGTGGTTTCTCTGGTGTTACCAACTTTCTTTACCTGATTTCATGTGATTATGACATTTAAAACTCAGGAAATAGGCAGTACCCTCAATGAAATGAAAAAAAAATGAGTGGATAAGAATGTGTGCAGTGACTTGCTCAGCTTGCCTGAAAGTAGTTAGACATTGCCTCTAGAGTAGTTAGATTACTTCTGAAGGCGATGGTATCAGTGGCTTCTTTTGAAATACATTAATGTAATCATGCAGCAAAATCTGGCCTGCCTTGTCTTACTGCTGAAGAACACATTTGATTTGTGCTCACAAGTAAATTGCCAACAAAGGCTTAGCTTGCCTTTTTGTGCTCCCTTCTGAGACTGAATGCCAGCCAAATTAAAGTGCAGACATTTAATAATACAAGTTGTACTTGCAAAAATAATACAAATTGTGCTTGCACAAATACAGCTGAAAGCTGTGAAAAGTATGCTTGTGCTGAGATAGGTTTATATTTTTTGTGTGAAAATGATTTTCAAACATTGAATCATGGGACAAAAGATCATTTGGATTTGTTAATGTTTGATAGTAAGACCCTGCACCCAGCAGTAAAACTTAGTGACCAGCTATGGAAAATTGATGGCCTGTTACCTCTAACCTTATGGAGACAGTATATAGTGCTTTATGCCAAGAATCATGTCGTTTTTGTGGATGGGTGGATAATGCTGTGGGTTTTATGTTTATTCTAAATGAGAACATAAAGAGCAAAACTTTATACATGAAAGGTGAGTGTTACTGAGTATGGAATTCAGTCTGGGTAGTTAGATCATGTTGTTGCCTACAATGCTTTTTTAAGGTTCTTTGGCAGATATTATGTATCATCAGAACGTACATACTGCAGGAAAATGAAGCTAAGCCATATTTTGTCAGTGCTTTAAATACCTACATTAGTTTTCTAGTAATTTTTCATATTTAAACCTTCCTTTTTTCTTCTAGAAACACTCTTCATTATCTATTATTTTGTATAAGTAATTTATTATTTTCTGTCATGCCAACCTATTAATGCTATGATATTTGTTTCTCTTTTGTGCTTATTTTTAACAGGATTCTTTGGCAGCAGAGATAGAAGGGTCAATGAGGAAAGAACTGCATTTGGATGAACCCGACTCTCCTGACTTGGCGTACGACTGAAAAGAATTGGTTCCTAATTGATTGGTTATATCTGAATTTAATTATTTGATGAGAAGAGAAAAAACAGAAAAGAGTTGAGCTAGATATTTAGAAAGAAATATTTCTAGCTGAATGTGAATAATAGAGAGAAAGGAAAACAAATTGCCTAGTTTTTGGGGTGTTTTTATTTTCTCCTAAAGCTGCTAAAAGAAAACACCTATATACTGGCTTTGCTTTGTCTTGTAAACTTCTTTCCTCATTGATGAGTGCTGAGAATGAGAAAAGGTTTGTTTTCTTGTGTGTTACCATGCTAGTTTCTTCAGCTACCAGTTAGAGGAGGAGTTCAAGTTCTTGGTGATTTTTATAACATAACAGGTTGATCTAATCCAGTTTTTACAGGAAGAACATCAGGGCAGTAAGGGATTTGGAATGGTTGGGTACTTAGTGTGATGCCCATTATACCTGTGCTGAAGTTCTGTTGAATTAAACAAGAGAGTAGTTTGAAACAAGTTAAGTGCTTGCGACAGCCCCAAAACTATAGATAGATACAGCTTGACAGAAATGGCCTCCCTGATGCCAGTTGCACGTGTACTCCAATAGGTTTATCTCACAGATTTGTACAAAGCATGGATTGTTTAATTTGAAATAAGTTAATCCAGTTTACAGGGTCTGTTACAGAAACAGAGTTTACAAAACAGGACAGTCAGGGAAGGTACAGAAACCTTCTAATTGCATTTACAAAATGCCTGACGCATACATTGACCTTTTCTGAGCCTGAGCCAAGAACTGCAAATGAGGTTTTGACAGAGTGAAATGTTGGTTAGAAAAATGTAAGATCAGAAAGTTGTGAGCATGCTCAAACCCCATAGGATACGTTCATCCTTTCAGTATAATCTAACTTAAAGCTAGTTTAACTTCTTTAGAATATCTTATTTACTTTGCCTGTACCAGAGGAGGATACTTTTTTTTGGTTACGTGACTTGTCTTGGTTTTATTTATTTGTGCAGTGGTAGTAACTGCAAGCTCCATGGGACTATTTATTGATAAATACTCTTAGATTCGGCCTCATAAAGATATACTACTCTAGACCTAGAGCCTCCACACAAAGGGTGCAACTGTTGAGCACCCATGGACAGAAGGAAAGAAATTTAAATGACATTAAATAGCCTAAGGCATGCAGTCACTGTTACAACCTGGTAGTGTTACCTTTCAGATAGAAGGAATGTGCTATCCTTGTGTTCAGCCATTGTTGAACTGTAAAATAAAGCAGTGGTGGCATTGCTACAGCATGATGTAGGGTGATTTTATTTTATCAAGAAATTTCTGCTGAAGTGTCATCTGATGTCAGTCTTGAACCAGGTGAATGATGTTTGTTATGGTATAAAGACAATGCTGATAAAGAATAAACTGTAGAAGTAGGTCAAATATTAGGTTTCCAGCCTTGACAGCCTTTCTCTCAAGTCCTGGTCCATGATATTTCTGGGATATTTTTCCTTTTTTTTAAGTACTGTTTAAGGGGACTGGAAATTGGGTTCAGAGAGAAGAGATACAGGACTTGCTTGCATGGAGATACTCAGGAGAGTAAATTCAAACTCTCTTTTAAAATGGATTAGTCAGTTTATAGTTAAGAGTTGAATGGAGATCAATTCTGGTTTTTAAAATGTCATTTTTACATAATGACTTTATGGCACTTTTAGCTGATGTACTGAAATGCTCTTTCACTTATTTTTTGTTAATATTTGAAAGGGTCCGTGCACATGATTGTCACGTGTTCTGTCAAAAATATGGAAGAATTATGTTGATGGATTGAATGTAATGGCCAGACTGTAGCTAGTATGGGACCTAATGCATGCTACTTTACAGAACTATATATAAAACCAAAGTGTTTGATAGACGTGTGAATAGGAAAGGCTGTTAATAAGCTGTTACCTGTTTCTCTGTTCCCTCTCATGGTAATAAGTTATTGAGTGATTAACTGTGTGTGTGTTTTACAGCCATCAGAAGCGGGTCTTTGAGACGGTGAGAAATGTCAATCAAGTTGTCAAGCAGAGATCCATGACTCCGTCACCAATGAATATCCCAGGCTCTAACCAGTCCTCTGCTATGAACTCAGTCATTTCTAGCTGTGTCAGCACTCCACGTTCCAGTTTCTATGGGGGAGACATCTCTAACATTATGATAGACAACAAGACCAATAGCATCATCTTAGAGACAGAGTCCTCGGACAACGGGTCAGTACCAGAGCACTGGAATTTGCTTTTGCTTTCTTTCTGACATAAAGGTAGTGTTCCTGTTTTCCTCCTTTTGTCTTTTGTAGTGCAGTAATCACAGTGGCATACGTCCTCAAAATCTATTTCGTGCTTATAGTTTTTGGGCACTCAAGTTTATTTAAAAAATAAAGCTTTTAGAAAGTACTGTGTATTGATCAGTGTCTGCAACTCAGACCCGTTCTGAGATGCAACATCACCAGATGATGTAAAACCACCCTTTGTTTTTATGTGTCAACACTTAAAAATAATTAAATTTTCACCATGTTACATAAATGCCAGGGAATTCTGATTCCAGATGCAGCTACAGTTAATTGTTTTGATCCTAAAACTGAATAAAGTATGCATCTGTAGGTTACCTAGTATGAAAACTTACGAATGAAACTAATCGGAACTTTGCTTTTTTAGCTACTTGTCTCTTCCCCCAGTACAGCTCCACACTATATGCTGTATATACTTTTCATTAAAATGGCTTCATTTTTCAAAACAATATATGTTTGTCAGTATAATATACTCTTGTGACTCACTGTTGTGTTCTTACAGCATTGGCCCCTTAACATGGGGCCTGCTTACCTGAGTTTACATAACTGTGAGAGACACACAACAAGTAGACAACTCTCACCTCTTTGTAGGAGGAAGCTCTTAAGTAAAGTGCAGGTTTCCAGGCAGGAACTAGGACTCAAAATTTTTACTATGGAAGAGAAACAAAATACTGGTATTTGCCTTTGAGGTCTTCAGATGAGAAGCAAGTTGTTCCCAGACACAGTAATGTAAAGGTATTGGTGAGTGTCTCAAAACTGTCATATGGAAGTCTAAAACATTTCTAAGAATGTGTTTTTTCCCTCCCACCTTTTTTTTTTTTTTTTATTTTTCTGTGTCCCCCTTTATGTTTTAGAAATGAAGACAGGATGAAGAAGCCTGGAACTCCAGGGACTCCAGGCTCCAGTGACCTAGAGACTGCCCTGCGTAGGCTCTCCCTCAGGCGCGAGAATTACCTCTCAGAGCGCAAGTTCTTTGAGGAGGAGCAGGAAAGGAAGTTGCGGGAACTGGCAGAAAAGGGAGAGCTCCACAGTGGTTCTGTTACCCCCACAGAGAGCATCATGTCACTGGGAACTCACTCCAGATTTTCAGAATTCACTGGATATTCAGGAATGTCTATCAGCAGTCGCTCCTACCTGCCAGAAAAGCTTCAGATTGTGAAACCACTAGAAGGTGATAACAAAGGGCCTCGGCCTTTATCTGTTGTTATTAGTGACTCTTTGTGGTCCCTAATCCATCACCAGAAAGCAGGAAATCTTTGCAATACATATTCTTTTTACTTTAGAGACAGTACTCCACGCTGTTGGTTTGAGATCTTCTAACTAATATATTCTTCCACAAGCCTTAAAAGTGTTAGGAAACAATCCCAGCCAAAGCAGTAAAATCAATATTACAGGCCACACGTGCACATCATCAGTGCAGCTTTACATCCAACCTAAATGTTACCATTTCATAATTGGAAAAGGAAGGTGGATAAGTCTATGAAATCTAAACAGCAAGAGTTCTGTAAATTAGTATCTGGAAAGGCTGTTACCTACTTCAGTTAGTCCAGTTGGTCTAATAAGACTGTTACAGTGATTCAAAATTATCCCTGGACTTGATGGGTTGTTTGAGTGGTCACATGATTCAGTATGGCTTTGTGTTTCATGTGGGAAATAGGTGGGGATTTTTAAAGTCAAATTTCCTTCATACATTGTCTCAGAAAAAGGCAAGATAGAGATAGATGATAGTCAGGGCTAGAGCTGTATTTCAAAGTTCATTTCAATAGACTCTTTTAAAAAAAGCTGTTAAAGCAAATGTAGTATAGTCTGCCTGGCTTTCTTCAGTTGTTCCAGGTTGTAGCTGGAAGTTAGTTGAGTCAATTCCTTCAGGTTTTAAACCAACTTAAGTTTCCCTATAGTACTTCACAGATACACTAGGTAACATCACTTAGCTTTGGCCTCTGTCTCTCTCTCTCTTTTTTCCTTTAACAGAACTCTTGTATTACATTGCATTGTGTGTGTTTTAATTGCAGAAGTTCCTTTTTTTTTCATCTGTTTAGAACAAATTTATTTCATTTATAAGGAGCATAGAGCATGACACGTACTCAGAAGCAAACATAAGCATAAACATATTCTTATGTCCTGAAGAAAGTGATGTACTGTATCAACCTATTCAAATGAAACTATAGCCATAGCACATAGACCCATACTGTTGAGCAGATTTGAATAGTTTGTTTTCATGGCTGCTTTTCAATGGTGATAAAAGTTCTTGTACCAGATAAAGGAAAGGATGATCCCACTTTGTTTCAGTTTCCCGTTGCTACCACTGTAATAGATTTCTGTCACCATCCCATTATATCTGCTTTTGTCTTCCAATAAACTCTTAAAGTCTTTATCATCTTTCTATCTGTCTGGGTTTTTTTTTTCCCCTTGATTTTGTTCAATGTTTACACTGGGTCATCATTTCTCTCTTGAAATTATTGCACCTTTCAAAGTACTTCCCATGTTTGGTTTTAGATCTTATTTGTAGCATGTTTGTGTCTGCCTGTTTCATAAGTTTTGTGTTTGTTAACTTGTATTAACTAAATATCTTCATGATTTTGTTTTTCATTTCAGCTTGGTTTATTTTCTGAATATTTTTCATAAAAAAAAACCTTTTTTTTTTTTTTCAACTTCATGGACGCCTTCAGACTACTGGGGAAAAACAGTCTGCTGTACCTGCAGACTGCTATAAGTAGTTGTGTCTTTGGTTTTATTACTGTTTTGGGTGCTCATGTCAAAAAACAGAAAAAAAATTAGTTCAATAATAAATTTACTATATGTTAATGACTTCTGCTCCTTTAAATCAATCTTTTAAATCCCCCAGGAAAAAAAGTGGCAGTAGAACAAAGAAATTTATCTTTTGCACCTTTAAAAATCAACACATGCTATCTTTTAGTCAAACAGGAGGATTGCTTGATGTGACTTGTTTTAATTATAGTCCAGTGAGATTTGTTTGTTTGTTTTGGGTTTTTTTTTAACTATGCACCTGTGACTCGTGTCATAAGAACAAAATAGCACTATCTGTAGGAAAACTAAAAACTGGGATTGACTGTGTCTTCATCCACTTCACTGCAGTTGTGGGAGCAACACACTGTGAATTTCTAAGCTTTCTCTGATCCTCAAAGCCTATGTGCAATTATGCAGAGATACCAGGAATATAGGAAAAAAGTTTGCTTTGTTCATATACTTATTTTGTTCTTATATTCCTTCTTCCTTCAGTGGCATGTCCCACTGTTATTCAGTAATTCCCTCATGCCAACTGTTTCTGATAATTTACAAAACCATCTGCTAGGAAGCTGGGACTGAATGTAGGCGAAAGAAGTGTTGTATTTCCCTCTTTTTTGACTTCTGCAACTTTCTCTTTTTTTCTTTTTATTGGGGATTTACAATTGTTGGATTCCCTTGTACACTTGTGTTCATTTTCTCTATAGGAAATTAAAGCTCCCTTGCACACATTTTATGAGATCAAGACTAGGCTCATGTATACTCTTGTTTATGATGGAGCTAAGGCCATTTTGATTTCTGCAGATTTTCAATAGAAATGTTAAAGCTCAAAATGCAGATATTTTGGTAAATATATTTCCTATGGAAAAATATGAGATATATATTGAAAATGAAGCGCTTGTATCTGCTGAGTTTATTTTAAGTTTTGGTGTGCTTTAAGGTGAAAAAGATTACATCTCCAGAAGCTAGCATGTAGAAGTTAATTAACTTTTTTATATTTGCATACAGTGCAGAAAGAAATTTTTATTTCCTTTGTTCTTTAATTCTTGGAGTAGACTGACAGAAAACCTCTGCTCCTAGGTTAAGGCTTGACAATATTTATCACTTCTTCACATTCTGGGGTATTTCTTCTATATGAAAGGAAAAAACTTGGCCTTTGTGACAGTTGAGAAATAAATACAAGTTATAAAGCTGTCTCTTCTCTAATTTTGGGGTTGTAAATAGTTTCTACTTCTTGAGCCTCGAGGGTGCAAATTTTCTCTAATCCCTCTAGATTTATTTAAATAAAAGCAAAAAAAAAGATAGGGTAATTAGCCAAAGTAATTAGCAGATCCATTTATTCTAAGCTAAAAAATTACAGATCTTAAAAAGTGATATAGGCTTAATTAAAATGCCACCCATTGTTCCCAGTCATTCTAGAGAAAGAGTTTTTTCCCTGTTCACTTCCCATTTACCGTAAGCTTCCTCAAGTGCAGTATTTGAAATGACAATTTTTCTCATTCCATAGGATTTTTTTCAGATTGAAAATGTATATGAGAGCCACCCCTTCTCTAGTTATTGCAGTTGTTTAAGCTTTTACATACACAGTGTAACTAATTGAATATTCTTGGACTTTGAATATGGGTGAGACATTTGTGTGCCTGTTGAACGAGTGGGTATTTCACTTTGCAGAGAGGGAACAGGAAAAAGACTGCAAAAAGTGCTCTGATTTGCAGGCAGAGGTGAAAAGAAGGATGTTTTGTTTTTGTCATAGGACATGTGTGCTTTTAAGTCATATTTTTCAACACAGTGATGGTGGGCACACAGGAAAATGCAGGCCCCAGTGTTTAATTGCTACTTGAGGAACCAAATAAATTCTCCCTTGATTTTACTGGGTCCATCTTGGTGTATATATGAATTTTTCCTGATCCATTCCTGTTTCTGACTGTCTCTTATTAAACCTTGAATATTGAATGCTCTTCTCTGTAAAATACACCTCCCTTTTCAAAACATTTCTCTGCCAAGGATGAAGCTACAGGTACAGTAGCATTTAGTTATGTAGTAGTTGAATTCCTGTAGCATAGGGCCCACACAGGTATTTAGCCTCGACGTGTAGTTCAGAGCTGTGTATCTGCTTACACGTGCCTGAAGTTGGTGGGGTTTTCTAACGGATGGTAAAAGCTAAAATTGCTGTGCAGTCTGTGTGACTACTGTCCTCCTGTTAGCCACTGGCAGAAAATTCTGGCATGTTTTCAGCACTTGTCTTAGTTTGAGCTTAATGTGGGAATATGTGGTATATGTTCCTCTTAGAGCTTTCTGTGATGGTGCTCAGATCAACTGCTACAATGTAAATTCTTTCTACTCCTGCTTAATCCTGTGAATTGAAGTGGATGAGGATATTTACAGGGAGGGGATGTGCATGTGCACAAGTGTGCTGCTTCTCACCACCAGGCTTTGCATAAGTGCTGATGTGATCAGTTTATTACACACTGGTGTGGAAATGCTGAAGCATAGATGAAGCAGTTTTGTGCTGTAGCATGTCTCCCTAGACACATTAAACCCAGAAACATTACAGGTTTGGAGCTTCCAAACCTTTGGTCTTCTGGATAAATTAAGTGGGACTTTGTGTTTTAGGTCCTGGATTGCTTACTAATTGATTTTGGTTGTCTTTCTGTTCCCTTTCAAGGTTCTGCCACTTTGCACCACTGGCAGCAGCTGGCTCAGCCTCACTTGGGTGGGATTCTGGACCCGAGGCCCGGGGTTGTCACTAAGGGCTTCAGGACCCTAGACCTGGACCTGGATGAAGTGTACTGCCTTAATGACTATGAGGAAGATGAGACAGGTGACATTTCTTACAAGGGCCTAACTACCTCGACGCCAGTTCAGCACACAGAGACCTCAGGTGAGAGGTCACAAGCACAAGTGACTGTTTCAGAGAACAAGAATAACCCCCGCCAATCTCAGGCTTTCACAGAGGAGATGCAGGAGCCCGCGACTGACGATGATGAGGGGTCTGGTGAGGGAAACTCATTAAGTCCAGTAAAACTGACATCTTTACAGGATTTTGATTACTGGGCCATTCTCACGTCTCTTCAGAACAGCATCCATAATATTGCTTTGTGTGTAGCATCTGCACGATAGTGCGTGCAGTGGTTAGAACATAACCATTCTAACATTGGCTCAAAAATCGTTTCTTTGATAATCTTTTAATTTGTTTTTCAGTAACAGCATCTGTGGTCAATATTTTACTCTATTTTGATAAGAGAAGGCTGCTAAAAGGAAGTGGTTCATTCACAAAACTTTGTGTGGCATGTATTCAACTTGTGTGTGTATTTAGTGCGCACTCTTAAGTGTCTGTAATGTACAGATTACATATATTTTGTATTGCTGCAGTGCAGATACTCTTCTGACAGTTTGTAAGAGGTGATGCCATATTTTAGATGTTTGTACTTTGGGGAAAAAAACAAAGACTAAATGATTGGTGCACTAAAGGTTCCTCCATCTTGCCTTTGCTGGAACAAATGGAGAGCCTTGAAAACCACCAAAGAAATTCTGAAAGTTTAATTCACTTACCTCAGACGCAGTTACCTATTTTTAAAGTCCTTCTGAGATAAAGAATTAAGGGAATGTTTTTATTGCAGTGACTAATAACATTTCCCTTACTCTTTCTCCACCACACTATTAAACCCTGTCTTTCCTATTTATACCATATTAAGACATAAACATTTCTAAGTGACACAGTACTGCACAAGTTATTAGATACTCTGACACTAGAAGTCTGACACTGACACTAGAAATCTGTTATTGCACAAGATTACAGAATCTCAAGACTATAGAAGTGTTTTGAGTTTGTGTGATTTCTCTCTTGCTCTTGGGATTTGGGGGTTTTTGTTTTAATAAGCTATATAGTCTTCATTAAGATTTGCCTCTGGTAAAGAATTATATTTAGTCCAGATTCAGAAAATTGCCAGAACTCCTTTTTTTCCCAGACCTCTTGTGTTTGTATAACTACTTTAAATGAAGACACTTCCTTCCCTCTCCTTTTTCTGGGGTAAATCATAATTTAATATTTGGCTGGTCTTTGGAAGATTAGATTGTCTCAGGGCGAAACAATAATATTTCTGTTATTATCATGACATGCAGAGTATCTTCAGCTCTCACTGCAGTGGCAGTTCAGTGCTTTCAGCTATTGAATATAAGCTACTTTCTACAGTCAGTTGTATTAAGGTTAAACTTTGAATCATGGAATCATTAATGCTGGGAAAGACCTCTAAGATCATTGAGTCCAGCATTAACCCAGCTCTGCCAAGTCCACCACTAAACCATGTCCCCAAGTGCCATATCTGGAGATCTTTTAAATACCTCCTGGTGACACAACCACTTCCCTGGGCAGCCTGTTCCAGTGTTTCAACATCCAAACCCTTCAACTTCCCTTTCCATTGGCAAAAGTTGTCCTTGTTCCATGAGATCCCAGAAAGAAAGTTTATATTATTTTTTATATTAATATGAAAATAAATAATGCCTCTTCAGGCAGTTGTGTGGCATTTTGGATATTATCCAGGTTTTTATAATTTTGAAGAGTCTGAGTAACAACAGCAAGACAAGCTGGAGATATAAGAAACATGGACTGAAATAATCAAAGACTGAAATAACTGGCCTTTTTAGGATCTAGGGAATAAAAGATTCAACAAAATATATGATTAATTTTAAAATGTGTTGCTGTAGAGAGGAAGGGAACAAGCAGTTCTTCATGAACTCAGAGCAGAGTAAATGTGAAAAAAATGTTGCTTGGGCTACGTTTTTAAGAATTTTATAATTTTAAGAGTGTTCAACACAGGAACATGTCAAAAAAGTAAAAGACTCATTGTCATGGGCTAAACATAGATAAGGATATAGTTTCGTTCCTTGTTGGTTTTTTTTAAAGAACAAATTAGTCTTAACATTTCTGGGTAATAATTTGAAAGACTTCTTTCTTTCAAGTAGAGCAATAAAAGTAGGCCTGCTCCATGTTTACAAACTGGTAAGAAAGCCTAGTATTTCCTTCCATTTTCTGTCTCCATTATGATTTGAATAAAGGTCACTGTTTATGAACAGGTTATTTACTGGTTACTGCTGACTTTTCCTGGGAAAAGTCTATTTAGACAGGGGTTTTAAGTAAATTCCCCACCTTATAAATTGACAAAGTAGAAAAAAATCAATGAAATAGCTCTAGTAATCTTATTTTACCTTGTATTGTTTGCTGAGTCATTTTAATACATTACAGAAATAAATGGGTCAAAATTAATATCTTTGTGTAGAATGAACAAGTGCACTGAAAACTTTAATTTCCCATTCTTTTGCCTTCTTTCAAATTGTCCTCTTGTGTAGGATTTAGGAGTATCCATGAGCTGTCATATCATTATTGGTTGTGTTGCTCAAATGGAGTAAAGACACTGTGTCTGCTTTTTGTTGAAGCAATTTGTTAGACATTGTACAAGGAGGAGATGATTGTGGATTTTTTCAGAATAGGCACTTACTAATGGAGCAATACTTCTTAGGATCCACAATCTGCCCACTGAAGAATATCTTTTGGGAGAAGGAGGTGCACACTTAGCTTCTGAGTTTATTTTGTATTTAAATATTGTGCAGCCATTGCTTCTCATTGCTTCTCCTCAGCATTCTTTCTTCTAGATTTCTGTGTAGGAAATTCAAGGTAGGTAGGGGTGTGTATGGACATGTGGCACCTCATCATTAGCCCATCATGAGTACAAGGTTACAACATCATTGCTTGCCTGATTCCAGTTGGAAATTGCTTCCAGTTGGCAAGATAAAGAACAAACTCTTGCTAAAGAATGTGGAAGTAAAATAAAAAGGGAAGGAAAGAAAAATCTTGCACACAGTCTCTAGCAATAGTGCCTTTGCTTGTAATCCAGGATAGCACCATTGTGGAAAAATCTCATTCAAGAGGTCTGTAAAAGCCAGAAGTTGTCGTCTTACACTTGCTGTTGGCAGGCCATAAAGTGTGCCAGTCTAGAGCTACGGGTCTTCTAGCCTCAGATCAAAATGTCTTTAGTAATACAGTGCCTACAAGGACCTTCCCAGCAGGTGTAGATCATCTTAGTCTGTTGGACAGGTTTCTGCTTCAGTTGATTGTATGCTCTGAGGTTTGTATCTTGCCTTTTTTGCACTGGATATGTTCTCTGTTACAGTACTTACAAGTACTATTTATATTGCCATTCTCTGTGTGCAGAGTGCTGCTCTAAATGAGCCCAAGCACTTACTTTAACTTCACGGCTCAGGACAGCAAACACTGCTGGTGCCAAAAATATCTTGTAGCCAAAACAAGTGTATTCAGAACAATTGTGAGATGTTCTATTCTTGGGATAGTTAGAGTCAGAGATCATTCTGATTAAAAAAGGAAAAGTTATGTTCCTTGTGTTTTCTTGTCCATATGTTGAAACCTGTAGTACCCATTGATCTATAAAACAGCTTCTTCACCATAAATGCATATTCTATCCCAATTATGGCACTGAACTTTTCAGGAGAAGTTAGCACACATGTGACATATGGTCTGCAGTTAGTCTGTTGGAGCCACATACTGTGTGTGAGTAGAGTTAACTTTATGGAGGATTGCAAATTCCAAAATTGCAGTTCTAGCCTAATACACAGGAGTAGGTTGAGTTTCGTGTATCACTTGTGTAGACTCTCAGCGTAAGTGGAATTGTAGAGAAGTTACAGGACACCGTGTTCTTAAAATCATCTGGGACAAGTAACTTTTGTTACAAATTTTTTGTAACCTCAATATGTTTTTTTTGTTCTGTGAAAGAAACTAGTATGTTATAAAGCTGTACAGAATCTGTTCTGGAGGGATGGGTTGTTTGGAGCTGGCTTTTTGTTTGGTTTGTTGTGGTTTTTTAATTCACAGGCTGTTATGCTTCCCTTAAAGAAACAAACAAAACACCAGCCATTCAAAGCACTTAATAATGTTATGAATTTTCTAATTTTGAAGTTGGAAGGGCTACACTTGATGCAGTGTCTGCTTACTTGCCTGCTAGTATTGGATGCATAAAATGGTCTTTCAGGACTTGCGTTTGTTAGTTCTGCTGACTGATTGCTTTCAATAGACATGTGCACAGCACCACAGCATCAGCACTCTTGTACTTCATGCTTAGACCTTAACCATGACATGGAGGGCTTTCCAAATAGAGGCCCAAAATCACAAGAACACATAATGAATGTATTATGTTTGAGTTGTTTTTAGCAGCATTACTACACATGCTTCTAAAAAGTGATCATTGTAAAAAAGCAATAAATTTTGTAACTCTTCTTAGAACTAAGGTATTGATGCATATTTAAATATATTTTATTTTCAAATGGCATGAGTATTTTCACAGTAATTATTTTTTTAAGAAAAGCTGTCAGCAGTTGCTTTCTATGCTGTTAAAATGTTGAATTTTAATTTCAGGATCCTAGCCTGCATAAACTTATGTTGAAGCTACATTAAACACTTTGAAGTCTTTTTCCATCTATGCTCAATGGTCATAAACGTATGAGAAAGTTATCTCAGCCAGAACACCCTGTCCAAAGAATACCTGCCTTTGTTCAGTTTTTCCACTCTTTCTGTTTCCAAAGGCAAAATAAATGAAAATTTTGGAAAATCAGGTATTCAGAAAATAATTTTGTTGTTTAAGAAACATAACAAAAGCCATGCTCCTGGTGCAGACATGAGTTCCTGGAGGTTTTGAGTATTCATGGTTGCACCTTTAGGAAAGCACCATGTTCACATTTTACAGCTGTTGTTTTTATCACTTATCTTGTAGTAGTGGTTCACCCAGGTATCAGATCCAGCTAAATCTATATTCCCCCTATTCTCTCAGCCAGGCATTTTCAGAACAGGTAGCAGTGGATATCAGAGCTCTCACTTTTAGCCACCTAAAGGGGATGAACTTTGCTAAATCTAGACACTGCATGAAGCCACCGTCTTGTCCCCTGGATCCTAGTGGGGTTTTGTGACCTAGTTTCCTAGTAATTTCACCTCACCCAAGGATGGAATTGGTGGCACAAACTGGCAAAAGTGAAGTCCATAACCTGTATTCTAGATGATCACACAGTAGAAAAAAAAGAGTCTCCTAATGATCCTTCGTTATCCTCTTTTAAAGTAGGCAGAAGTTTTCTATTCAGCAATAAAATCCTAATGCTTTAAAACACCATCTGTTGCTCTAAGGATGCCTCAGTCTGATTGTCATTCTATCCTTGTTTCCACAGCCTGTGCTAAAGAGATGCCCTAATTCCATTGCACTCCCTGCTCAAATAGTAGGGAACCAGGTTCCCCTCCTTTTCTTGAAACATGCCAAAAAAATGATGGTGTAGAGTGGCTTGCTTCACTGTTGTACTAAAGCATTAACTTTGTGCCAGTCTGGATCAAGCCATACTCTAAAGATTTCCCAGCTTTTTTGAAGTTAATTTCCTAATAAATCGCTATGTGCCAGAATATGTGTTTGTATAAAATGCAATGATTTATTGGTCACCCTGAGCTCTCTGCTTCATCACTGTTATTTTGGCATAACAACAAATTTGAATTTTGATCCAATGGTACAAAAGTTAATGGTATCTTAGTATAGCTGCTTCTTACAAGTCTTCCTCAAACTTAATTTGTATTGACACTTCTTGTGGGTGGGGCAGGCCACTTGTTTACCTACTGTAACTTTGTACCTTCCTCTGCACAAGCTTGTTGAAAATCCAGTTAAAATGGCCTTTTGAGAGTTCCCTGGGCAGAAGTCAAGTCCTGAACATACCTATTTTGCTGTTTACACCTAGCAGAATGGCCCACAGGCTCTTAGTCCTGCAGCTGGATCTGAGACATAAAATCAGTTTTGTGTTTTGTGAGGAAAGTCCTGTTTGTTCTACCAGAAGATGGAGCTCTCTGCGCTCAGTTTGACTGGAACCTGCCCTTTTTTTTTTCTCAGTATTTTAAAAGGTGTTTTTACAATAGCGTTTGTACTTACAGAAGAGCCCCTTTCAGCTATGATGGTTTACATTTTTCCATAATGCCTGTGAATTTTTTGAGAAAACTTAGTAAGATGAAGAATCATTAATTCCTGAGTGCTAAAAAAGCAGAAATTTTAGGTTTAGATTTAATTTTAATTTATGGGGAAAATGCACTAACAGTTTGCACTGGGTTCTTGATGGATGAAATTACACGATGTTTCTGTAAATTTTGTTAAGCACTGAATTATGCACAGATTCTTTTTCATTCAGATATGAAGCCTTGTTGGTAAACTACGACTACTTTGGAAAAGAGAGTATAAGTAAGAAATTTGTTTCAGACAGTTACATGCAGCAGATGTTTATGTTCAAGAGAATACTTTGACATATGTAAATGGGAAGATAGTCTTTCTTATTAGAAAAATGCATTGCTTCGTCATGAACTTACACCATCTCAGGAGATGACCATTCCTATGTAAAATTACTAAGTTAGAAATTAATAATTTTGTTTCTATTTGATAAACTTTGTTCATTTACAGCAACAGGTTCTCACTCTTTTTACTGTGTCCAAAGGACGGAAAATGCTACAGCAATATGATACAACCCATTGTTGACTGATGAAGGATGAAGCTGGTACAGGACTTTCTTAGTGGTATTTGAAGGGTGAAATATATCTTTGGAAATTGATAGATTTTTTTCATCACTTCAGTTTGTCTCCTCTGATTAGAGCTAGTGACTTCTCTACTTTTAGCAGCCTTCTCCTATCTTTGACTCATTAATAGCAATGAGTCTTGCTTTTGCTAATGCAGCTATGTTTCTTCAATGTGCCTGTCTCCAATCTGAGGGGATGCTCAGTGGATATTACAAATGGGGAAAATGCACTGATTGTATTACAGCTATGTGCTTTGGGTTGAGCTTGCAATCTTAAACCAGCATTGCTTTATTCTGTTCTCTATTCATCATCCAGGGATAATTGCTTTGTTTCTAATTGATTTATGTTAAAGTCCTGTGTTTCTCTAAATAACCAATCTTTTCATGTCCAGTTATTTGAGTTCTTTCTCCAGATTTTCTTATAACTCTCTACAATATGGAGAGAATCATGATTGCTAGGCTGTGCTCCCTTGTAATAGCTTTTGTAGTGCTCACACTAATCTCTAAAGCAACTGGATTCCTGAAGCATCCTAATTACCATCTCTGGAGGTGAAGTAGAGCTTGTTGTTATGTTATGCCGTGCTAACATTTGAGTGTGTTAACATGACACTCCAGTGGTCCTCAGAAATATCCTTCTCTAATGTACAGCCCTACATTCCAGTGCTGACTAGGAGTTACCTCACACTGTATGCTCAGCCACTTCTGCTTCCACTGTCCACACTGCCCATGCTCTACCCTTCCCACACTGCTTATCTGTGTTCTTAAAGGGCTACCTAACCACACACACTGTTTTGGAGCTGTGATACTTTATATGCGGAAAAGGGAACACAGCCACAATTAAGACTTGCCTTGCTTCTGCTGAGCTGCTCTGGGAGTTCAGGATGGTGTCTGGTCCAGCTGGTCAATCTGTCTGTCTTTTGCAATGTGTTCAATAGTTGTGTACTGTGGTATTAAAATGTGGCTTAATCAGGGAATGGCTCAGAGGGTTGGATGGGACTGGTGGGGAGGGAGCTGCACATGGTTTTTATTGTGCATGTCTTTTGACCACTGCTAAGTTTGGTTACTAAGTAAGAGAACCTATGCAATCATGATATCTTTGATGTAATATTTAACTCTGGGTGTTTTTCAACCAGCTTTTCAGATGCATGGCTCTTAAATTCTGTAGTTATTTTGCAGTGACCACAGCTGCATTATATAGCAGGTTAACACAGCCACAGAAGTATTCCTACTAAGAAGAAAGAAGTTGGCCTAAGTCCTTCATTTTCAAAACTAAGCTGTATTGCTTCTTTCCCAAATCACTGATCTATCACCAGAGTGGCAGTTTTACAGCCACATTTATTAGGAAATTTGCTTACAACACTGTCTACAAATATTCAAAAACTGCTATACTATGCAGCTGAGGACATTTTTAAAGAACCTAATCACACGCACAAGAAAAATGTCACAGATGTACAGTAGTGGATCCAAAAAACTACCACTTTCCATATTGTGGATATGAAAAGTCAGAGTAACAGCAATTAATGTGTGTCCCTCCCCTCCCCACCTCAGCAATCTGCATTCCTGTAGCATTAGCCAGATGGATCCATTACTGAGAAGTAATGGGGATACCTTTTTGTGGATCAATCTAAAAGCTGAAAGGCGTAAGCATTTAGAAAATCCTGGTGCTCCTGAGCTGGTCCTAGAAAATTTTGCTTGTAATTTCCCACTGATGCAAGTTGCTAGTTTAGATAAGGACTAGCATTTCAAGCACTGCCTGGCCTAAATTTGGTTTGAACAAGACTTAATCTGCAGTGTTTGTGATCATGGGTAAGTTTCAGCAGACCTTTTTAGCACTGGCCTTGGGAGTCCTAGAAGTGTTTCTTTTGGGGAACAAGTGTCTGTTTAACACTGTAGTACTTGGCCATTTCACTTTTCTTGCATTGATCCCATCAAGGTGCCTCATCACTTTTTGCATCTGTCTTATCAGCACACAGAAGTTTGGTTTTCCCCTTTTCTGTGTAAAATGCAAAGAATTTGCTTTTTTTTAATTTAGTACCTCATCCTGGGAAGTGCATGTCACAAACCAACTCCACCTTCACCTTCACCACCTGCCGCATTCTGCACCCCTCTGATGAACTCACACGAGTCACGCCAAGGTAAGGGATTCCCATGATGGCAAAGCCTTCAGCTCTATCAGAGTTTCCCCTCTAAGCAAATGCAAAATAATACCATAAGCATAGGCATTGACTGCAGTGGTGAATTACAACACATCCACCAATTATTCCTCCTGTTTTGAGTTACTGCAGCCTGAATTTGGGAGGCATGTGTGATGTTTTAAAAAGCCAATCAAAGTTTCTTAAATTTTGTTGTCTCTCATTAAGATATTGCAGGATCAGACGTAACTATATTGGCTTCTGATATCCAAACTGAGCTACTCCTCATCTTAGACTAGTTGTAGTTGTCATATGTAAATGCACAGGATGTAATCTCTTACCAAAAAAAGATGAGAGGTTTTTCCAGGGAGGAAATCTAAATATTTCCTCTCAGAAAAAAAAAAAGGGATGTGCAGGTTAAGAAATCCGGGAACTACGTGAGGAATGGAGAAGGACAAATGCCTTAATTGGAAACAGGGAGAGATCTACTTTGTTTCTTGGTGTAATTGTTGGAAATGAATTCATAGCTGCCAGACTGAAAGTAACAAGCTGGTGATGCAATAGCAATTGGCAGTATAGACACTGCATGCCCACAGAAGGTGGTTCTGTGGCCTTATGGAAGGTGAAGATCTGAGAACCAGAGGTGGGTGGTATGAATTTCATACCTAAAGAGGAAGCTTTCCTCCCATTGCAAATCAGGATTTACAGAATGTTCTTTTCTGTTTATAAGGACAGAACATAAGGACAATGTCTCATTTCCTTCTGTGCCCTTCCAGCTCCTCTGTGGGAGCATACAACTGTGTAGGTCCCCATGCAGAGGTGTTGTGCCTACATTTGTTTAGACATGAGATAGGCACTGACTGCCTATGAAGGGCATGAAAAATAAGGGTATTGAATATGAAAACCTGTTAGGTGGAAAGGAAATATATGATGTTTAAATGTAACTTTTTTGCTTCACTTTCTGAACTAAGTTAGTTTTTAGTGGCCTGGCTGGTTTTTCTTTACTCTTTTCTGTCTTTCCTTTGGCACAATTACTGAAGAGATCCTCTTATATGGCTGCAGTTCTGTTTTAATTTTCTTGTTATTGTTGAATTGCTGTCAGTTGTGATCATAATAAACTCTTTGGGTACTACATCTAACACATCAGTCAGAAAAGACAGCTAAATTCAGTGCATTTTCAGCTGCCTTAGTTAAATGGAAGTTCATCATTTGTTCAGGAGAACAAAGAGCAAAACAAACAAAATTATGTTTTCAGTAGATGTTTAAGGAGCTCCTCCTTACCAACTATAAATGATTCTTCACAGGTCATGTGAGGAGGACGAGAAACTGCGTTATGTCTCGTTGTGATGAGAGGAGGTATAGGGCAGACACTGTGACCCAGCGTGGTCGGGGGTGAGCAGCACTGCCAGCAGCATCTGTGTTGGCAGGGTCATGTACAAGGAATGCTAGTGTGTGTGGCACCAGCTAACCCCAAGAGGTTTGGCATTTACCTGCCTGGTTGCATTTTAACCTGTGCTACCCCAGGTGTTGCTCTAACCTGACTAAATTTCATCCAGCTAAATGAAATGCTCCTTTATTTGTTTCTTTTCTCAATCTAACTCTGAGACCATCACTGGGCTGAGCTGCTGAGGCCACTTTGAGTCTGTTTCTGCAATGGTGTCCAGGGCACCCTGCGGTGTTGGTCAGTTTGATGGGAAAAATATTTCCCAGTTAAAGCAATGCCAAAATGATCAAATGGAAAAAAAGGCAACATCTGCAACTGCTTTCTTGCAGGGATGGCTTGTTTTTTAAATTGCACTGTAGTGTATAACTGTGCTGAAAAATTAGTAGAAATACTAATCTACATGCCTGTGCAACTGAAATCTGTATCTGGAAAGAGTGAAGCTCTCAAAACTGTTGGAGTGCTATAATTTTCATCTTGTGACTAGGATATCTTGAAAGCCTGGTAATTAACACCATATGTCTGGACTTCTGAAATGTATATGGTCATACCTTGTAGAAAGTCAGTTCATGCAGTAACTTCTCTTTCTTTTCTCTACCTCATGCTTCTCAAGACTTCTGTATTCTGTATTTAGCTGTATGGGAGATGCACCACAGTGGCTGTCACTGCTTTTTAGTTCCACTGGAATCAGAACTATGAGGGACCAGCTTTAATCAGTGCTTAAGAGAAGAATTGTCAACTAACTTCTTTCCACTCAGCCTTGCCTTCAGAGTGTGTGTGCTGCTGCAGTGGGTGTGCGTGGCCTCCTTAGCTGTGCTGGGAGAGATGCTTCTCCCTGCTGCTGCCTCAGCCAGGCAGAAAGACAGGACATGAGGATGTGCCTTAGCACATCTGCCACCTGCACTGACAGCCACAGCACACACGGGGGTGCAAGGAGACTGAGTCCAGAGCCACCATGCAAGGCTGCATTTCTAATTCATCTGCCAGTTTTCTCAAATAAGTGTTTCACTACAGTATACCAGGAGGAATATACGGGATTCCTCTTGCTGAATTGCAACTGCAATTCAACTTCCTCAGTTTCACTTGCTTATGGTAAAGGTTGGTACAGTTCCAAATCATTGTTATAGATCATGTTGGTTAGATCCTATTTAGCCTTGGAAAGAAGACATGACTTGACATTTCACTGCATCAGGCTAATATTTTCTTAATTAAGAAGTGCCTTAAAGATATGCTGATTTTTAGACCAAGGGACTAGAGTTTCCAGTGTTACGTGAATTCATATCACCTGCTCACTGTAAGCCATGGATCCAGTTGATGTTCTAAGCTCATCAGAAGCTGCAGCTCAAAGCATTCCAGGGTGTCTAACCTGATGTGCACAGTAGTGTTGGCTACGCAGAGCTCATTAATGTAAGGTGAAATGAGACTGAAAATTCCAGTCAAGACACCGTCTCAGCCCCTTTTGTTCATATGGGCAAAAAAGATGTAATTTAGTCATTGGCCAGAATCTTCTCTTGACAATCCAACCAGATTATCTCAAAGTGGCTCTTGGAAATGCTTTTCTTGGTGCAGAGAACCCCACTTAAATTTAAGTCGCACATTATGGCTGAGCCAATCTAACAGCATGGCTCTGCTGAAAAGGGAAGATCCCACCCTCTCCCCTGTTCCTTCCCCTCCCAGCTGCTTAGTTTTCCCACTGTCTTGCCCTGGCTTTGCTTTCTCTCTGACTCTTTGCTGAGTGTCTTCTACTTGCTAACCTGGCAAGATGAGGGAGTAGGTTTCCTTCTTTGAACAGTGGTGAAGTCACATCAGTGAATCCTTTGTTAGCATCAAGTGTTGCATTGCTCAAGACTCTTTAAATGTCATTAGAGGGGATGAACCCATGTTTAGGAGATATTACTGTAGAATTCTTTTTTAAATTTTTTTATTTGTGTGTGTGTCTACTTGTGGCAAAGAACATAATTTGCCTGTGGTTAGAAAAAGTTGGATTTTTTTTTCTGAAGGTGCATGGAGCTCTTGGGATTCTCTCAAACAGACATGAATTTGGAGTGTCATAGGTATCCCACATGCCTTGTTTTGGAATAACTAAGTAAACCGTGCTTTGGTGAATGAGTGTTCAGTTCTGTGTGCTCAGAAGTGGCACTAAAAAGTAAATGTCTTGCTTACACCATTGGTCCTGCATTTCCTTGTCTCTTAGAAGCAACTTGTTGCGAACAGGAAGGAAAGGTGAAGGTGTTGATCACAAACCTGTAAATAGTTTATCAGGAGAAGTGTTGTGCTGGGTGTTGGCAGTGGCATTAATACTGTGAGACTGGGCTCTGAAGTGTGCAAAGTGGAGATGTGTTTTGTGAGATCTGACGGTTTTGCACTTGTAATCACATTTGTGGGTGGCTGGGAACTGTCAGTGTCCTGTTCACTCTCCAAATGGATAAAAGGCCCTGCTCAGAGTTAAAAATCTTGCTTGTAGTAAATTTTAATTTTCTAGTGGAGAGAATAATTTGAATGCTCCTTTGCTTTCAGCCTTAACGCAGCACCTACTCCAGCTTGTGGCAGCATTAGCAGTCTGAAAGGCACCCCGGTGGCCACTCCCTGCACTCCTCGGCGTCTGAGTTTGGCCGAATCCTTCACCAACCTCCGGGAATCCACGACAACGATGAGCACGTCCCTGGGGCTGGTGTGGCTGCTGAAGGAAAGGGGCATCTCAGCAGCAGTGTACAATCCACAGAGCTGGGACAGAGCCAGCAGGAGCACCCTGCTGAACACGTACTCCCCAAAAATGGCAATCATTCCTTCCACTCCACCAAACTCACCCATGCAGACACCTTCTTCTTCCCCTCCATCTTTTGAGTTCAAGTGCACCAGCCCACCTTATGACAACTTCTTGGCTTCGAAGCCTGCTAGTTCAATCTTGAAGGAGGTGAGGAATAAGAAGAACATCAGGAACAGCGAGAGCCAAACTGACGTGTCTGTTTCCAACCTTAATCTCGTGGACAAAGTCAGGAGGTTTGGTATTGCCAAAGTGGTGAGTTCAGGGCAAACGTCAGCTGCTCCTTTAACTGAGGACCAGGGACCTCTTCTCTGTGGAGCACAGGGACCAGTGAGGGCCCTTGTTCCTGGAGGCCTGGCACCTGACGGCCTCCCCTTGGGCTGCCCTGCCGTGACCAGTGCCATTGGGGGCATCCAGCTGAACACTGGCATCCGAAGGAATCGGAGCTTCCCCACCATGGTGGGTTCCAGCATGCAGATGAAAGGCCCAACGTCCCTCACTTCAGGGATCCTCATGGGAACCAAGCTCCCCAAGCAAACTAGCTTACGATGAAGGACTTTATTTTTACAGCTAGTCTTTTTAAATGAAAATACTCGGATTCTTTCTCCAATCTCCTTTTCCTTTCCCGACCACCCCTTCATTGCCTCTTGAGTTTGACAAATCAACTTTGTGCCTAATGGGAGAAATGTGTAAACTTTGTATAAAATGTGTAAATATGTACCAGATCTATTGTAACTAATTGGATTATTTTACTGTTCAATCGAGTGCAAAAGGCTCTATGTTATGATTGCTGTATTAAGGTTAACTTGCTAACCTTTTGAAAAGGTTTTTTTTTTAAGATGCACTGAAAAAAAGAGAAAGAGCAAAACCAACAAAAAATAACTTGACTAGAAAAACGTGAATTCTGTAGCTAGCCTAACTTGAGTCAAAGGTGCATGGGAAGCTATTGAATGTGTTATGTGAGACCTCTCATTACATCACTTGAAGCATGGGAGCATTTGTGCTTCGTTAAATACTGAAAAAAGCACTCAGTTTAACATGTGGTAGTTTTAATTTTGCCTCTGTAGATGAGTTGAGCTGAGTTATTGGAGTGCCTGGCTATTATGCCTGAATGGATGAAACCTTATTTTTTTTTTCCTGTTCTGTATTTGCCTCCTGCCCAGGATTTATAAACTTGAACTAATACTGTGTTGAGGTCAGCAGGCCTACTGGGTACCTGGGACATTGACATATTCCTACCACAGCTGTTTCCTTTGGCACACCTACACTTTGTGCAACTTCTTTCTTTGTTGTTCTTTTGTTCTGTTTTGTTTTGTTCTTCAATGCTGCACTGGATTGTGGAAGGGAAAATGCTTTATTATGTGTTGCTGCCACTGAAACATGCTTTGTCAGTGCCCCCAAAGAAAACAGTTTTCTCAACTCGCGATGTAAACATGGCAGTGACTTCCTAGAATTCCCAGTTGCGGAACAGATTGACAGATAAGAATGTTATAAAAAAACATGTAGCAAAACCAGTGTTAGGAAAAGGTGAGTTCTTGAACCTCAGCAGAGAACCACAGAAAACACTTAGTAATGGAATGGTACAGGCAGGAAAGAGAAGCTTCCAACCATTGTGCTGATCTTCATGTTTCATGCATGTCAGAGACCATGGCCTTGTGAGCAGGGTGAGATATTCCCCACCCATTTTCTGGTTTATTTTTTCAGAGAAACCTTCTTCATCTAAAGTCAGACCCTAGTATAGGTAAAAGTAGGGGAAATGCTTTATTTTCGCAGTGTTTTTAAGATGAGGAAAATTCCTGCCATACAAACATATAAACCCCTACTTTTCAGAAAGGAAACATAAGACCTCACGCAACCTTTAGCTGCCAGGCAATCCTAATTATATCACAATTTTTTCTCTGTTTCTCCCAACCTTCTGCTGGGTGCTTGTAGAAAGAGTTGCAATACCTTGGAACTGGAACAGACTGGAGGGAGCTTGTTTCTAGAGCGGAGCTCACACATAAATAGTTTTTGGAAGAGGGGATGGAGAGGAGCAAAGCAGGAAGGGTTTAGCATCCACTTTCTTTTCCTTGCACTTCTTGTGGCATCTAAAATCAAGCTCCCCGTTTGTTACCATTGTCACACTACACGTAATTGCCGTGAATTGCCATTTGTACCAGACTGTTACTAAATTATTAGCACTGATAATTTCTTGTATAAATGAAACTGTCTTTTAGTCTTTGTGACAAGAGATAGGTGGGTGATTTGTTTCTTTCTGAATGAAGTAGTTATTGCAGTAGTGCTATGGACACTAAGGATATTTTTTGAGAAAGAAAAAAAAACACATCGGTCAGTTACAGCATGTGTTTGAAGACTTCTATTTATTCTATGAACTTACAATGTTTTAGTAAAATGCCATCAGCTCTGTTTGCTGTTGTATGTGTGCACTTATTGCAAGTAAATTTAAGTATCTTTTTATTTGAATGTATCTTAAACCAGTAGATAGAATAACAGTTGATTCTGAAAAAAGTCATGGACTTAATGGACCATTTTATATACCCAGAGGAAGAAAGCAATACCATAAGAGAACTTCAAGTGTAGAAGGTAATCATGCAATTGGGAAGTATTATTTAGCCTTTAAATAAGCTGTAGGAGCTGTCCACCCACCAGAGAAAGCAATTGTAACACATCAGAATGATGGAATTTAATTTTTTCTTCACTAATATCAATAAAAAACAGAAAAGTTGCATTGTTGTGTGTTATTCAATTTTTTCCTGTTCTTTTAAGGTGATAAATCTTCCACCTTGATCCCTTGCTCTTATCTTAGTTAAAGCAAAATAGGAGACCATCCTTTGATTTTTTAAAATTCTTAGACCCAGAACTGGTTGCAAAGTTTTATGATTTAAAGTTTGCTGAAATCAGTGAAACTTGAGTCAAAAGAAAGAAGAGAAGCAAATGTACCTTTTGATTTTTTAATTTGAATTGCAAGAATGCAGAATTGGATGTTGTATGTTTTCTGTTTTTTTGAGGAGAGGAGTTTGCACTCTCCTGCCTAGTGCAAAACCTGTAGTAATAAAACACGAAAGTACAGAATAAGGAGGAAATAGCCTGTGTTTTTCAAAAGAGTCTGGAGTGAGTGAGGTCTGCTGTTAGCCAATTCATTACTGAGGGAGGCAACATTACGGTAATGAAACATCAGGTAGTGAGGAACTCAAAACACATGCACACATGGTGAAAGCTAAGTAATGGAAAAAGCTCCCTGGAGGAGGGACTGATCAGGCAGTAACTCATAGAAAGGTTAGACAGCCTCATTGAGGAGAAGGATATGTGTGTGTGTGTGCGTGTGCATGAGGTGGAGAGGGAAAGTATAGCATTTATATCACATACTTGCTGCAGAGAGAAAATGGGACAGCAGTAGTGCCAAATAAACTTGTGGAGGGCTTGCATTAGTGTGCACAGTGCCCTACGCCAGCTGCGAGAGAGGCTGATGCCAGGGGCACAGCCAGGGACTGTCAGGGCGTACAGACACCCATCCTTCCTCTCTGCACAGCTCTGAGCCTCAGGGAAGCTCGTGGTCAGAAAGTTAATGGTTAACTGGAGGGATCCCGGGAGGAGAAGCACTGTGCATCCAGCCCTGCTGGCCTGGGAACAGGAGGAGTTAAGCAAGTGCCAAACCGGGGAAGGTGAGAGCTGGTTCTGAGATGCACAGAAGAGGGAGTGTTGAAACTGTCCTGCACCCTGGCAATATTCAAGTATCTCAGAAACTTTTCTGGATGCATCTTCACTTCTGGTAATCCTCGTATTAAAGCTGGGTTGGAGGGGAGAGGAAGAGGAGGTGCTGAGGATTGTGTCTAAGACTGGGCTGTAGATGGATCCTGAAAGACAGGATGTTCTTTGGAGAGCCAAGACTGGCTAAAAATGCCTTTTGAGACTCTCTTTCTTTTGCATGTATCCTAGGCGTTGGATGGCCCCAAAACATACTGCTATTGTGCACAGGGGTTTAAGAGTTCCTCCCAACTCCCTGAACACATTTACTGGCAGCTCTCTGCATTGAATTGAAAAGTCCAGCAATGCCGGTGGGATGTGTCCTGCCTTCCTTTAGTACAGACAGCAGCTGCTGCTGCCTGTGGCTTGTATTCACAGTGAAGAATTAGCCTCGTTCAGCTGTGCTACCACATCTCACTGGGTGCTGCTCAGACCTGCTTTAATTCACTTAACAAGCCAATTGAACCACAGAATGCTAGGGAAAATAAAAGGCCTGAAAGTTACCGGTGCTAAGCAATGTCCTCGGCTATAATGTAGGCAGTGGGCTTTCATGTGAGAACCGCATACACTTGAGGAGCCAGTAATGTTTGTGTTTAAAAGATGACAGAAATCTTTGTCCTGCTGAAATAGGTTTCAAGCTGTGCTGAATCCAATTGCTGTTCAATTGACACAGGTACTTAGAAATTATTAGAGCTTTAACAAGCCCACAGCACACAGTCTTTTTCTTTCTTTAAGGGAATTTTAATGAACGTAGGGGGATACAAAAATTGAACACACAGAGAAGCTGCTCTGCTGGGACGTTGAAATGTTCATCTTGTTTGACTTGCAAATTCCTCTGCTCAGGCCTTGGAGAGGGGAGTGCCTGGTCTGCTGTCAGGCTTGCTGAAACGTGCACAGCTGGGCTGCAGCTGGGAACATCTGGGTGGGGCATGTTGCCAGCCCACACACAGCAAGGATGGAGCAGCTGGGGATGCATCAAAGCCAGGGAAAAGAGAGCAGGATCCACACATGTTCCTGTATGAAATACCAGGGGAGATGAGACTGCTCAGGGTCAGGTGCACTGGTGCAGCTGAGGTTTCCCTCACATGCTGCCCCAGCTCCCAGGGAGAGCTGCCCCCTCCCCAGGCAGTGGTGCTCCCTCTCTCTTGCCTGAGTTTCCCTTCATTCCCACAAGGAGCACTTGCTGTTTGCACCCTTTTCACAGCTGTTGTATGCACAACTCTGCAAAAGAAGAACCACAAGATTCTCCCAAATAATTTATGTGGAGTTTGCAGCAAGCTGCTCCATTCATGGAGATTTGCCCAGCACCTGTTTTGAAATAAAGTTAATAAAGCTGGAACAGAACTAATTGAATCAAGCTCATTGAGAAAATAAACTGCAATTAAACACAAAAAGGTATTGATTTGCTATTTTGCCAGTTTAAATTTAGCACCTATGCACATGCTTTCATAAAGATAAATTTGGATAAAGCTAAATTAAATGTCAAGAGAGTTGGTAGTGCCAGAAATCTCACATCCCAGACAGCACTAGGAGGTTGTGTCAATGCACTGCTGTGTATGCTGGAATCTGTGGGGCACTTCTTGGCCCAAAGACTTTGCTGGATGCATGGGACTCCTACCCAGCTGCAGAGCCTCCATTCTAAGGCTGCTGATTCCCTTGGGTTAGAACAGGGCAGCTGAAGAGTGGCTTCGCTAATGCCACTAGGCAGGGTTGCAGCCACCAGGGCTGCGTCACTTTCCCAGGTTTGCTGGCTCCCCTGTTTAGCTCAAATTAGCACCTCCAGGTCACCTGGCAGCCCTTTCCTATCTGGGGAATTTCCTCTGTTCCCAGAGGAGCAGGTGATGGTTATTTTTATGACAATGAGGATTATGTTGCTGAGCTGCCAATAGCCAGTGGCTAACAGCCAGCTCCCCTTGCTCGAGGAACAGCACAGTGTCCCAGAGCCACAGTCCCTCTTCATAACTGCTGAAATTGCCCCTGTAATTCTTTATTCTCGACCCTCACTCATGTCAGTCAGATTCTGAAACCATTTTTGTGTGTCAGGCAAAGACAGCCCTGTCATGGGGGAGTGGCATGTAAAAGCTGCCAAACCCATCACCTGACTGCACTGAGGGCTATGCACTTTCATAGGCATCTTCAGAGCCCTTCAGAAGAGAGGAATGGGAAAGAACATCTTTGTCTCTCCATCCATCTGCCTGTAAGAAATGAAACAAATGAGAAAAAAGAAAATGTTTGGTGTTTTTTCCTAATGATAACATTCTGCAGTAGTAAGTCTTGATTTGTAACATTACCCACTCCCAGCCCCCCTGCAATATATTGTAATATTACATCCTTCATCAATTTAAGCCAGGAATGGAAACATTTAAAAATATTGCTTGAATGTTCCTGGCATTAATTTAAAAAGACAGCAAAGCAGAAACTGAGTTTTCTCTCAAGTTATTTTTGAAGAAACATCCCTTTGGTGGCCAATGCATAAAGAAATGGATTTTTAGATTTATTTGTATTTTCCTGAGTTTTAAAAAAATACATTAATTGGTTTTAATCTCTTATTTGAAAGTTTTGGAAAAAATGGGCACTTTGCACTATTTTGCTGTGAGCAATAGCCAAAACCAATGAGAGAATTCAGGTGATTTAGGACTCATTATGCTTGAAAGGAACCTAAAAAACCCAGGCTAGATGGCTTGGAAACTGGTTAACTGGGAGGAGCTTGAGAGGAAGAAACACAGAAAAGCTGGTCTGCTGTCAGGCTTATTCCATGTTTTCTGTATGAGATGCACCAAAAAAAAAAAAAAAAATTGGTGTTACTAGAGAAGAAAACTCCCTGTTTGCTTGTTTGCTGAATTCTTCCTTTCACTGCAGATTCTGCAGTGCTGTTTGCTCTTCCAGCTGCTGCTAGGAGCAGCTCCTCAAAATGTTTTTGTGCTCAACCCTTGGCACAACCATTTTGTTTTTTTTCCCAGTTTTGGTTTTAGAAGAATTTTGGTTTAGTGCAAGTATTTTCTATGTATTGTTTTCTACACTTTGTGTTTGCCTATCAAATGCTGTAGAATTTGCTGCTTCTTTCCTTTGGCAAGCACCTGCTTTCCCTCATGTGACAAATATATTCCTTTTTGTATTAGTGCATACATTCGGGAGAAACTCTGTGAATTATGCAATGCAAAAATCACCTCCTGTACAATTTAGGGCATTCCTCAGATGTGAGATCCAGCTGCTGAAGGAGACCCAGGAGCTGCAGGGAGGTTGGTTACCTGTGTGGAGGAGGAGCATGCAGGTAAAACACTTTTTTTGCAGCCTGCCCATGGGCAGAAGGAAATGACTGCAGCAATTCCAGGGTGCTGGCTTTGCACAATCTGGGCTCACTGCCCAGCTCTGAACTTGGGGCCCTCTGCCTTGCTCTGAGCCTGGTAAGAGCTGGGCAGAACCTCCCTCCTTCTCTCCACATCAATGGGCAATGGCCAGCTCAGCCTCTGTGATACTTGGGAGCCACCTCTTTCCTGTGAGGATACTGTGACCAGACTGCTCCAACCCCTCTCCCTCTCAGGATCAACTTCTGCTCTGTTCAGGAAGCTGTCTTCACCCCCTCCCAAATGAATGCTTAGCTCACCATACAGCAGGGAATGCTCTGTTTATTCTGTGATTTGCAGCCATCAGCAGAACTTTCACATTGAATTCACAACATAAAACAAATAAGCCAGGACGATGAAGCATGTTGGTGTCATCCCTCTTTTTCACTGTTTTAGCACTGTTGGCTGTTCACTGGAAACATGTGGGCTCAGTGTAAAACTCAGTCCTTTGCAAACACTGGCAGTATTGTGCTGCTGAGTTTATATTTAGACAAGTTCCCCAGAGTTCAAAGATTTTGGGATTGACTCAAGATTTCTCTGAAAAATAATCTGACTATTCAACCCATGGAATATATTTACAGTGCCAAATAAAGGCATTATGCTATCTCTCTTTTATAGTAAGACACCCAGCAACATGCAGTGACAGGACAAGGAGGGATAAATGAAATAATTTTAATATAGTATCAATGTATGAGAAACCACAAAAGAGAGAAAATGTTTTCTGGAAAATTCTGCATATGTATATATTGCATTGTATAGTCTTACAGACAAACTTATGTCAAATACATGATTTTAAATACTTTAAAACACTGATTTGAAGAGGACAACAAATTGATTTATCTTTTTTTTGTACAGACATGGGAGTGTGATTTTTTTTTCCTCATTGGTATAGTTTGGTGTTCTTCAGGAAGAATACTCGTATTCTTCAGCACTGCGGCGTCCAAAATCCATCCAGCCCATGTAGTCTCTGTCATTTATCCTGTGAGTAGGATCAATGCTCTGTACCCTGTTTCCCATAACTGAGAATCTTCCAGTGGAACCTAAGGAAAAAGCATGTGGGAGAGCAGAGAGTAAGAGGACACATTTTCCAGGTTCACCCACGTTCTGATCTGGCTTGTGCTCATTAGCAGATGTCTGCAATAGGTGAAATGGACCTGATACAGGTCATGCAACACCACTGTCATGTCACTGGGGAAAACATCAATAGGAACCTTACAGGTAATGTCCTGGAAGTAGCTTGGATTTTTTCAGTGCAAAATGAACAGATCATTTTCCACTTCCTGCTGCAGGAACATTCTGCTCCTGTCGTACAAAAAGGAATACAGATAGATTTTTCCTTTTTTCTTCCTATTTTACAGGAGAAAGAGACTCAGAATAATTTCTCAATATTCCTATAAAGCCCCAGGTTTGCTTTCTCATACTGGGAGAGCTGCTCTACATGCAAAACAACTCTTGAGAGCAGGCTCAAGCCTGAGGCACCGCAGCCCTGTGTTGCTTAAAAAAACACAAACATAAGTACAGGACCTCTTACAGTGCAAATTTGGCAACAAGCAGGGTAGAGTTATGAATCCTAGGTTTTGTGGAAAAGTGGGAATAGTCCTGAAATGGAGAAAGTTGTGTCTGGAATTCACAGTTAGAGATATCTATTGCTGGAATTATGCAGGCCTTTTTACTATGTCAGGGATTTTTTCATTGCTTATCCAAAGCCTTCGTAATTCTTTTCACAGCAGGGCTGGATGCTCAGTTCTGATCTTGCCTTATCCTTTCTGTATGCCTGGCTTAAGGCATCAAAGAGACACAAACTATTTGCAAGGAGAATTTATGCTTTAAAAAAATGGGCTGCAATCCTCTGTTTTCACAGCATCACACGATGTAACTAAAACAATACAGGGACAGGTAAATTACTTCTCTCTGTACTCCCTGCAAACAGACAAAATTGACATATAACAATAATTAGATGGAGTTAAGCTTTGAGTGAGGAAGGGACAGATTTAATATATTAGTGTTCAATGCAGACTGAGACTTGAGGAATACTTGAATTGATCAAAAAGGAAAAGGAGCCCAAATTAAATCCCATATATCCAAATCTACACAATTGCTTTGCTTTCAGTTTCTTGTGTTTTGAAGAAACCTCTGTTGACTCTCTGCTTTTATATTTCAAGGTCCTCCTCATGTAGTGCTTTATAATGAACATGACCCAATGAAACAAAAAGCAACTGCATTGCTTTGTTAGTGGTTGCAGGGAGCTGAAGGTACACACATGCACAAAAAAGCCATTAAGAGATGTTGTAGCTCTCTACAACAAAATGACAAAAAGAAATTAATTTTCTGTAGAATAGAATGTCTATCATTAAATGCTCATGAAGTTCATGCCATTAAATGCCATGAAGTTCACATTCATAATTCAGAAAGTGTAATTAAGGCCATGACAATGGCTCCTTAGCACAGTAACCAGGCAGGGCTGAGGCAGTGCAGAACCATCACTCAGATGTTGGTGCTTAAGAGACTTCTGAGCCTGCCATGACCTGAGGGCTGTAAAGGCTCCCCTGGTGCCAGTCCTGTCTGGCCAGTCAAGGCCTCCTTAGAGGACATTAAATGTGCCTGTCACTGGTTTGAGAGCTACAACATCTCTTCTACACAGTACCAGATCCAAGCTGAAAGGTGGCAGATGAACATAATTGAAAGCCTGGGTCACAATTTCCTAACAGCTCCTTAATTACCTCTCCTCAACCCAATAGAGATGTCATGTGGGTATTGCAGAGTCAGTGTATGACAAACATATTCAAAGTTGTAGCAGTTCAGCTACAGGGCTGCCATCAATCCCTAAGCCCTTGAGAGAACTTAGCTCTATCACTGTTTTAACTAGAAATACTTTACAAAACCAGCCCTTCTATTAATCATGAGGGCAAATGCCACTACTGGTGACTGCTAACACTAACAAAAGCCCTGACTCTCTCTGGAATTTTCCAGTGATTATTATAGTTTAGACAGGTGTCTAACACAGTAGATATGAGTGTTCTGCAGAGATTTCTGAAGTACTGCCCAGAGTCTTCACATTAAATGAGAATATAATGTTTTGATGGGAACACTGTATGTATGTTATAAATTAAGTAAATACTGTTTTTCCTGTGAATTTTCTCTCCTGTAATGAGCAACTACAAACTAGAGTCTAACTAGTCTAGTCACATCACAAGAATCTCATCATCTGTTTCCAGACTCTTTTTAGAATTAATTATATATGCCAATAACACATATGCAGGAAATTGTCCCTCATATTAATATTTACAGAAAAAGATATCTTAAATCCAAAGGGTTTTTTTAACTTTATCTGGTTAATCTATTTGGAAGTGTCAGCCACATATTTAAGAGAATATCATGGATACATAAACTAGAATGAGGAGCTCAGTTTCTATGTGGGTGGGTAACAATGACTATGCTGAAGAAAGGTAATGAGGATTTTGCTTTGCAGACTGCTGCAGTAACATTCTTATTCAATAACAGCCTTAAGTGTAGCACTGAACTGTGGAATTTCATACCTGAACTATCTTTCCACTAAATTGCACAAACAGCTAGAAGTTGTTCCTTAATGGATATCGTGCAAACTGCTGACATGAGATGAAATCTTTCGGGCACTATTGGAAGTGATTCATTTTTCTGTTGTTTCTAGTTTGGCTGTGCTCTGAGTACACAGAGGAGTGTGTATGGCTGCATATGTAATGCACAAAACCAGATGTGGCATCTCTTAATTGCAGACCACCACCACAGATAAGCACAGGACTTTGCCTAGCATAGAGGTCAGCAGGGAAGCTGTCAAGTGGGGAGGGTTAAATGATCTGCATTATGTGGGGAAAACTCTTAGTTATATCAAGTGAACTTTATCCTAAGCACAGTCTGGCGCTGGGTGTGAATTAATTTCTCAATGTCTGTATGTCCAGGTAATCCTAATCCTAATTACTGGCTTCTCTTGAAACCCTCTTTCCTTCTTAGATGTCTTTTCTGTGTAGAAAAGGGCAAAGGCTGAAGTGAAGCTTTCATGAGTAAACAAAATTTCTCTAGTGGCTCTCACTGAGGGTGGCAGCTAGAAGGCCACAGCAATTAGGCTGCCCATGGTGTTACTCTATTGAGACACCAAGCAGTACAGAGATGTACAGCTCAAAAGGAAAAATGAGATGAGACAGCTCCAAAGGAGAAATGTTTCCTTGGGGAAGTTTCAGTGGTCAATGATTTTGAGCCATCATTTTTACTGGTAGCACCAATGGCATGCTTTTCTGCCTATGTAAAATACATTCTGTAAGGTGTCAACAGGGATAGCTTTACTCTTATGAAATACAATTGTTTCCTCAAGTGACTAATAAATCTCATTATAAGAATGCTCTGTAATCCCACTGCTCTACTGATTCTTCATGTCCTTGTTACACAGTGCCATGGAGGTTTTAGATAACTGCCAGATTGTGTTCCCAGGCTGCTCAAAAGAGACCGAAACCTACCAGGAATCAATTTGTGTGGAAGCAAATATGCTTTTACTTATCATTGATTTTAATTATTGCACTAATAAAAATGAATTCTGTGTTTTGAAAGCTTTTATGCTACCATAATTTCCTCTGGGAACAAATATATGATAGATCCAATACTCAGAATATTTCCTTGGTACAGGGACTTCTGACTGAGGTGAGGCTGGCCATTTGGTCTGCATTTATCCTCAGAAAAGTCTTCCTGCTCTTCTAACTTTAAAAGAGGGAGGGAGGGAGGACTTTAACTAAATTGAAAGACTTCAAGGAAAACATAATTGTTTTATCTGAGATACAACATACTGAAAAGAGCACCAAAATAATAAGGCAATGAAAATAGTTAAAAATAAAAGCTGGACTATAACCTAAGAGGTTGGTGACATTTTCTCCAGTTATCTTTATATGACTCTCAGTCAGAGAGTCATGTAAAGATGAAATAAACCCATTTTTTGGCAGGGGGGTTTGAGAGACAGCATATGGAATGCTGTCTACTTCAGGGACAAGCAGGCAAAATCTAAATCCTGTCTTCTTGAGGAATTCACGTTAGGTGATGACAAGGTTATCTCAACTCCCAGGAACCCTGCAGGAGATGCCAGTGGCCCAGAAGCAGGCTGTAAGCAGTACCTTTTCTGGCTTGCTGGAGATACTTGGCCAGCAGGGCGCCGATGTTGGCTCTCTGGTCACCGCTGACCTCCAGCCGCTGCAGGGACTTCAGGGGCCCGGCGGCGGGAGCGCGGGAATGCCGCTGCTGTTCTGTCAGGCTCTGCTCCAGCTCGGCAGGCACAGCATTCCCACCGTGCGAGCCCAGAGGGTGCTGTCCCAGGGAGCTCACCGAGAGCACGGCGAGGAACACGCAGATGCACAGCCCGCTGGACATTGCTGGGGAGAAAAGGGACAGGGGGCTCCTGCATGACCAGATTCACTACATTTTGTGCAGTCCCTAACCCCATCTTCCACTGGGGATTCTGAGCTGGATTCTGAGCAAACCAGGTCGTGGGGTATTTTTGTGGTTTTTGTTTTTGGTTTTTTGGTTTTTTGTTTTTTAATTTTTTTTTAATGTAGGTAACTGCAGGATCTGTCTTAAGTTGGAAAACACGAATAGCTAAATATCCTTGCTAAAGAGGAAGGTACAGGTAATTAATTTTGTTTCTTCCAGCCTAGTATGTGCTGTATCTCCCTGATCTACTCAATTCTTATTTGCTTTTTTTTCTTTGGAAGCTGTATTGCATAAAAACGTAAGGGACTTGAGTCCATCTCTGTGAAAAAACTCGTGATTCAAACATTTCAATATTTTGGCCATTGCATTAAAACCCTGCTGTTGTTACAGATACTCAGTTTTGACAAGTTCTATGAAGAGCCTTGATTCTACCAACCTTCATTGATTTGAACTTCAGTGTTCAAGAGGTTTCATCTCATCATACACAAAAAGAAAAAAAACAAAATCTTGCCCCAGTGAAAGAAAAACCAAAATCTAATACTCCTGCCCCAAAACATTTGATCTAACAGCTGGAGTGATAAAAGCTGTATAGTTAAAAGCTGTAAGAAATAAAGTGCAATTTAACAATCTTCTTCATATTAAACAAAGAATTTAGATTTCTGCTGTTTCCTTACATGTGTACTAAGCAAAATAATGTTGGTTTACTAAATTGTTTTATCACATAAGCTGAAATGGTATTTTTTCGTGGAAACAGAGAAATTACTCTCAGTTCTTAGAAGACAAAAACTACCTAGTACTTCATGTTATAGGGGTAATTTTCACTTATAAATACACATGGATTATCTAAGTTATATGAGATTTTTTTTTAACTGCTTCAGTTCTTTAACAGTACACAACACAAACCTTTAAATTTTAAAGGGGGATAAAATTAAGTTTATTTACCTAACACATACACTAGACCAAAATAATTCACAGTATATAAAACATGAGGGTTTTAAAATATCCCCAGGAGATGAGTGAAGAAAGTTGAAATGTCAAAATGTCACTCCAGCGTGGTTATTTAGTGATGTACCCATCTAGGTTTGCGTACTCAGAGACCGACGGTGCATTGCACCTTTGAGCTGTCCCGAGCCCTGTATTTTTTACACACATACATGTAATTATATATATATATATATATACATATATATATATATACATGTAAAAAAATGTATATATATTTATAACACACACATATCTAAGTATCAATGTCCTTGCGGTGGTCTCCAAACCCCACATCTCACCACTGCTGGCCGGTTCCCTTCCCAGCTGCCCAGGGTGGGAAGCCCCGCTCGCCGCTCCCCGCACCCCGCGCTGGGATCCACCCGGCTGCCCGCGCTCGTCGGGAGCGGCCGCAATTCTTCTTCCCCGCCGGGAAGCGTTTCCTGCGGCACAGAGCGGGATGCCCTGCGAGCCGCGGCACAGGTGAGCGCCAGGCATCCCCATTCCCTCTGCCTCCCCGCCCTCAGCCGTGGTGCCGTCAGAAGAGGCACTCCCTACCTTTCCGCTGCGCTTTCCCAAGGTCCCGCTCGAGTTGGGAGCACTGAGTGCGGAGTGTGCCCAAGCAGGGAAGTCGGGGGAGACTCAGCCTCGGCCCCTTAAATAGCGGCGGGCACCGAGGCGGTGTTTGCACACTTCTGACGCAGCCGGGGCCCCCGCCCGCTCAGCCCCCTGCTGCCGCCTCTCCCCGCCCCGGGGCTGTGTGCGCTCCAGGGGGGAGAGGGGCTCCTTCCCCGCCTCCTCCGCCGCCGGCGCCGCGGTGCTGCTGGGAGCGGAGGCGCGCGGAGGAGTGTGGACTCCGCGGGGGTGCTCTGCTCCACGGGCACCCCCGACGGCCGCTCCCGGCTCCCCCCGCAGGGAAGTGCCTGGGCACGAAGGAGCTGGAAACCCCGGCTGGCTTGCAATTAAAATGCTCCTGACTGGGGGTATGCCCACACCTCACTCCCCGGCCGAAGGCTCCAGGTGGGGCTCATGCCCTCAGCTCCGGCAGCTCCGGCAGTCGGGAGGGCTGCGATGAAGGGGGCAGAGTGTCCTACGGCTCCTTCACGGTGGCTGGAGGACAAACCCGTCTGGGAGAAGCAGTGGCCTCTCCCTTCAGACAAATTACCGGCGGTGGCAGGTGCGGGTTCTGGGGCGTTGGGCCCCATTCTCTGAAGCCTCCGGGGTCACAAATACCTCCACCCTCCCCCCCCCCCCCTTCCTCTCCTAAACCTCTGATCGGGAAGACGGGACACTATTTTATTTAAAAGGCAAAGCAAAGCATAAAGCCATGGACGGTTCCCGCAGAAAGTCGTGGACGGAGATGCCTTCGGCGTGGGTTCTCCCTCACTGACCACAGAACTACTAGAGTCTGCCCCGGCCGCTTCAGGGACCACTGTCTCTCCCTGCGCCCTTGGCTGGGCCGGTGCTGCCCTGAGGGCAGCAGGCTCGAACACTCTCCCGCCCTCCCGCCTCCTGCTTTTGGGGGGATGGAGGAAGTGCCCTCAAGCTCGGGCTGCCCGGGCTGCCAAGCCGAGGCCGCAGAGGGACGGGCAGGGCGGTGGGACAGCCGTGCTGTACCCCCGAAGCTCCGCAGCCCAACGCCCGGGAGCAGCCGCTCCTCGGACCCAGCGCTGGGCTCACGCGTCATTGTGCCGAATCTGTGCCTTAAAGTTTACAGCGTGGAGGCAAGCGAGCGGGCGGGTTGCTTTTCCCTCTCCGGGAAGGGAGCGGGGCAGCCCAGAGACACCGAGGCTCCCCGGGGAGCCGCCCGCGCTGCGCGGACCGTGCGGGGGTGCGGAGCGCCGGCCGGACCGTGCCCAAGCGGCAGCTGACAGGGCTCCAGCCCGTCCAGGCACGGCACGGGGGGGCGTGTGTGCTGCTAACCTCTTAACCCAGGGCTCCTGGGGGGAAACTGCCCTGCTCCCCGTGCTCCCCTCACGCCGGTCCCGCCTCAGCTCGCCCGCGCAGCCCCGCGCCCTTCCCGCCGCGGCCCGCAGGGGGCGCCGCGGCCCCGCGCGCCCCGGGCAGATCCAGCGGCACGAGGGATCCACGGAGATCCAGGGAAAAGCCACGCGATCCCGCGGCAGGACGGTGCCACGTGGCGTGCAAGAGGGGAAAAGCCGAGCTGCCGCCACCTCCTCAGCGCGGGGAGCCCTGGCTGCCGATGCCCAGCCGCGCCCGAGCTGAGGCGCCGGTGATGATGGAGCGGGACGGATGGGAGAGAGATGCCGCGGCTCCCGTGGGCTCCCGTGTCCCGTCACCCCGGCGGTGCGAGGCTCGGAGGTGGCGGGGACGGCGATGGACCAGCTCTCTCACCGCCTCCCAGCTGCTGACAGGGTGCTGCCGAGCTGGATACGGCACCTGAGCTGCGGGCTGCCTTTCATCTCCCGCATCGGCCCTGGCATCGGGCAGAATTGCCATCTCGAAGTGCTTTTTAGAAAAGCAAAATCAAAACCTCCTTTGAAAAGGGAAAAGTTAGTCGAAGCAGATTGCCAGGGAAAGGAAGAGCCCTAAAATTATTTCAGCAGTACCTGTCCAATGCCTCTGTCTGTCTCTGGAAAAAAAAACCGGTAATATTCCAGATAATTCAATTTCACTAGTTTGGCTCAGTGGGAAAAATACTCACTGCTATTAGACAATTTAATAGTCGACTCTGAATTGAACTGTAGGTGTCTGGGAAGAGTATCACAGTCTTTCTGGGAAGGTACAATAACAATTCTGGTAGAGTCACATCAAGCCCTTGTGAAGCCCACTGTAGATAATGAGCTCCCAAGGGACCAGCTCAAAGCTTAACAGAAGAGAGAGAGCGCTTGCTAATATGTGCTCATGAATAATTCACATCAGACAGATATAAATGCAGGCCTTTAAGTCTGACATATTAGCCTGGTTGAACAAATACACATTACATTTACGTTGAGCTGATCTGGAATATCAGTTCACTTATAAATATATCTGAGATTGGACAAATGGAGTGAGAGGGAGTGTGTGTGTGTGTGTGTGCATAGTGTGAACACCAAACTCCCTATCTATGCTCATGAACAGACAGAAAGGCAATGCTATATGAAATGGAATAAAGGAAACAGGAATAATGTCAGGTTATTAAAGTCAGCAGTGCTGCATGATCTATAGCCTGGCTAATTGACTTTTGAACGCTGGGTTTTCCTAATTGAATTCCTTAATACTTGTGTGTACAGTCCTTGGTGATTATTTTCTGACTTATTTTTTCTTCAGTAGAAATTTGGAAATTGTAGGAAAGTTTCAGTCCTCAGTAAATATATGTTAATTAATGGCATTTTAGAATTGTTTTGAGCAGAGACAGAAGACCAGAAAGCCTGTTTGGCGTGAGCAAATACGACAGCAGGACTCCGAGGTGAGTTGCCTGCAGAAACTCAGACTATGTATTACGTTACTTATTGATGTGGTACGAAAGGTAGGAATTGGGATTTAATTTGCAGCGACCTCTAGGTTGCAGGTGCAGTGTTTTTGTCAGGGGCTGGGCCTAGGTGTGCACCAGGGATTGGAGAGTGTCAGCCACAGGAGGGCCCTGTGCCACCATCACGGTGGGGTGAGACAGAGGCTGCCCTCTGCACAAGGCTTCAGCCTTGGAGCACCAGGAGGGAAAGTGCTTTGACTGCACCAGAGCTTGAGTGGTATTGAAAGAACCCAAGTATATATGCAAAACAAATTTAAACCTAAAGTGAACTCTGCAATGCAGTAAATGCTAATATAGATACATCCCTGAGGAGGAAGCTGAAAGATGCCATAGTTTAGATACTGCAGGCTTTTAAAGATTTGTCTTCTGGCAAGAGTCTGTTGAAGGATTTGAGTTTCTCTAGCCTTTCCCCCTGACAATTAAGACACCTGTATCCTCAATTGCTTTCTCTATTTATCTGCCAAAGGTTTTCTCCTGTTTAGCTGAGATGGCAAAAGAGTGTGTGTATGGTTAAGCACACATTTTGTGCTGTGCCAGCACAAAGCTGGGAGTTTTGGAGCAAGAAGGCAGCATGAGAACAGAGGGATGGAGAGATTTCCTTATGTCTGTCCAGCAATGGGGATGGCTGGCACCAACAGTTAGGGCACAAGCCATGGTGCTCATGTCCCTGTCCCTCTGCTGAGAGCTGGAGCAAAGCCTGCCTGTGAGTGTGGGAGTGGCAGCAAGCTTGGAGATGCAGCCTTAGAGATATCCTGTGGCACCAGGGGCCTCCATGTCCAGGTGCATGACAAGAAATAGATTATTTAGTTTCTAAGTATTGCATTTTTTTTCTGATTACCACAATGCAGAGTTTTTTACTTCCATCTGAACCCTGACACTTATAGGTAATATTCTGTGCTATGTTCAGTCAAATTAATGTTTGGGGTTTTTTTGTTGTTGTTTTGGTTTGGTTTTGTTTTTTTTTTTTTAATGTGAAGATGATGGTGTGTCACTCTGGAGGATTACAATGAAGTAGGAATAATTGGCAGAGTATAGCAGGGAAGGGAATGGTATGGTTTTCTGGAATTGACTGGCAAATTAGGGAACAGATTAAGACCAACAGCATGAATTTTAGATTTAAAATAGAGAATATATTTTAATTCAGCACAACGTTCTGCTATTTTTTGGGTGCCAATTCAGACATTAAACTTTTGGTACTTTGTTTTTCCAAATATTTTTAATTTTAATTCAGTAATTTCTATTTAAATGCTTTCATGGTAGTCTTTTTTCTCCCACTTGAGATGAAGGTAAATTCTGCTTATAGCCAACCCAAAAACTAAGTGAGAAATTTTGTTTTTGGGCAAGTGACCAGCAGTAAGGGATCTGGGTCCTCTGCCTGAAGACTTCTGACCTCCTTTCACAGAGCAGTGCCTCAAACTAATACATTAGTCCCTGACTAATATACCTAAAGAAGGCTCCCATAGAAGCAGATCAGCAAAGCTGGTGCTGAGGATGTTTGAACACTCACAGACTGCTCTGCAATGGAAACAAAAGAACATCAAGTGGGAATAATCATAGTAAAAGAAACTGGCTTGGGTTGGAAGGGAGCTTGAAGACCATCTTGTTCCAATCCCCCTGCCAGAGGAAAGGACACCTCCTACTAGACCAGGTTGCTCAGAGCCCCTCAGCCTGGCCTTGACCACCTTCAGGAGTGGGGCAGCCACAGCTTCTCTGGGCAGCCTGTGCCAGTGCCTCACCAGCCTCACAGTAAGGTCTGTTTCAAAAGTGTACTCCTGGTGTGAATTATGTGCAGTTATGCCAATTTACGGATTGTAATTAGAATTACCCACATCCTGCAGTTGTGTGAAGAAGGAAAATGAGAGGAAAAATCCCTTTTCCAAGGAGAAGGGTTGGATTTTTAAGAAGATCAGATTTTAACTCTGTCCCATGTAATTCAGGCAGTTGGTATGCAAGCTTCCTATAGATCAACTGGAAAAGTTACTTGTGTGATGTCTTCAAATTTTGTTCCCTGTAGAAGATTGGCAAAGTGGAGCAGAAAAAAACACATCACTTTCTATGAGACCACCCAATCCCAAATCACTTGCTTTTTAATATGTTTTTTGTGTGTTTGTTTGTTTTCCTCTCTGAAAGACCAAACTGATTTTCTGTGGGGACTTGCTATATGTATCTTCCAAACTGACCACAGTATAGGGGCTTTTGTGCAAGCTGAAAACTGGAAATGGAAATCAATGTGCTAGATAAAAATAGCAAAGATATGTGACGTGCCTGTTGCTGGCAAATTCTCTGTGCTTTCAGCAGTACTTTAATGGTTATGTTGGAGCTTCTCTTGCTTGTTGATACTGCAGGTAAATGTCATGGATGTCAGGAGAGTCTTTGGCCTTCTTCAGAGAGACCTTGAGTCCTCTGCCATTCAGACTTGAAGTACCTGCTTCATCAGATGGGTTTTTTTTTTTTTGTGCAAGAAGCTGTGATAGTGCTATTATCTTTGAAACTAAAATACATATTCACAGGTACTGGAATCTGATGGCATTGTTTATGGTTTAGATAATTATACTTTATTCCATAATTAATATTTCCTTTTATGACTGTGTAGGAGAAGCCAGTCCAGCACACTCCAATATACATATTAGTTAATTTATTATAAAAATAGACTACTACAGAAAGGAAATACATTGTATCTTTTGTATCTTTCAAAATACTTCGTGCTTTTCCTATGTGCTCTCCACCTCTCTGCCTGGACCAGGACAAAATTGTCTTTTCCATTGTGTGGAATTAACAGAATGCTGTAGGAGACACTGTTTGCTCCCCACTACTCTCCTTAGAAAGGGGAATATTTCACTAATCAAGTTTGTCAAACAATTGAAAACCTAAAAAAGGAAGTTCTATAAATAACAAGTACAATGTTTTAGCATTTTGTCTTCCAAACATTTGCATGCTTTCATATATGCTAAAACTAGAATCAGGACGTAAGAATAGCTAAGTAATTTGACACTGGACAGACCAGACAGCCAATAAGGGCTTTTTAGTGTCCTTCAGAGGAGACAGTGTTTCTGTTTGATGTGTAAGTGGATAGGACAGCTAGAGTCTTGTTATTTCACTTCTGCTGTTAAATTATACCTCGTAATATGAAGAAAATTGAATTAACCTGGATGCCAAATATTAATTGTTATTCTGACAATTCCTATTTAAATAGAAGTGCCAGAAATGTCCATGGAAAGTGTAAGTGCTACACAGTTGTTTGGATTGGCTAGAATGGAATAAAGAAATAACAGTGTTCTTTGGACACCAACCCTGATTGCCTTGCAGTGAGCTGAAGAAATGAATTTGATTTAAGAGTGCTGTAAAGGAGATACTTAGAAGTCCTGGAAATTGCCCACTGGATGAACCCAATACTCCCCACTTTTGACAAGGCTGCTCTAACACTGATTGCCCAGCAATATCTCTTCAGTGTAGTGAGGGGGGTTATGTGTTGTGTGCCATGTCCAACACTTATTTGTGCCCTGGTATTACCATGTTCAGAAACACCTACCTCTGTGGCCACCATATCATAGTCATAACCTCCGGGAGGTGAAATTGTTTCAACCTGTCCAACATCTTCAAAGTCTGAGGAAAAGGAAGCAGTTAACTCAGAGCTCTTTAAAATCTCCCTACTCTCCCTTAGTGAGTGAGCCTTCCCAAAAAAAGCAGACTAAACACTTCTAAACTGAGATTTTTTTTTTCTGAATTATTGGGAATAAATGTATTTCGAAAGCACTGGGGACTAAGAACACGTATTGATCTATACCTTGGTGATCTTAGAGGTCTTTTTTGACCTTAATGATCCTATGAATCTACAACAGACAAGAATTATCACCCAGACAGAACAACTAAAGCTAAGGGGAATGATTCTTTGGAAGCAGCCAAACCTTGATGTACACTGTTTACTGTTAGGAGCAGCCTGCTGGAGCTGAGCTGAACTAAGGGTGTCAGGCACCGGCTCCAATTTGTGTTTAAGAGGAGCAGACTGGGTGTCCCCTTGTGAAGACATCAGGCCCTTGTCCTGATCTGACTGACGGTGGTGGTTGCCCGCACGGTGACACGTTCCGTATTTTTTGGGATGCAGTGACAGGATCTAACTGCTTACATGTCTGCTGGGGCTCTGTGTGAGGACACAGTTCTTTGGGAGAGCATGCCAGTGAGAGGACAGCAGTGCAGATGCTATATAACCATCAGCCTCCTAAGAGCTGTACACATTGTCCTCTTGTTCTAGCAGTACAACAGAGTATCCATGGTTTGGATGTATGCAGGCTCTGTTAAGTGGCTGTTGGCTACTTGGTCAGGATAACCCAGACATGAAATGCTCATCCATGCTGGTGTAGTGCTGGATCTGATGATGCTCTTGTTGGACATGCCACTGACTGGCATTGTTGGGCTGGCATTGTGTGATGTCCTCGTAAAAGAGTTCAGGTCATGAGCAACGTGGTTTCAGATCCTTATTTCCAGGAAACTTGTGTCAAATCTCTTCAGGCTTGGTGAGGGGCAAAGATTTCAAGTGGGTTGCAGGTCTATCAGAAAACAGTCTGTCGTCTCCAGCCATAAATAATACAATGATAAACTGCTGATCAAAACATTTTGAAGTGAAATCGGTCACCACATCCTAGGACACTACTGAACAAAAAGCCCACACTTCACTTTAATGAAAGTCCAATGCTTCAGATTATGTGCTTTTAACATAACAAAGAGATAAGCTCAGGTTGGTTTGTTGGTTTTGTCTAAAAAAACCTCTTCACTCTTATGAGTTTGAGTCTCTATCCTGAATTGTTTCAAAGACAATAATTTAATCTTTAAAAAATGCTATTAATATAATTATTAGAACTGCAACATTAAAAATGAAATGTAGATCTTCATGTATTTATATTTTGTATTTGTTAGCAGGAATAATTCCTGAATACTTATTTATCTGGTGAATTTTTATTCACCTGTCTATATTTTTGTTGCTAACCAAAATAAAGAGCCAAGAACTTTTCAGAAGACTAAAAGAAATTCAGTTGATCATGTTTTATGACAATCATGCTCTTGCTAGAAGGATAAAGCTTAGATTTATTTGGTACAAATTAATTATGTATGATTTACTCTGATTTTCATTATTTTAAAATTGCTTTCCTTGACTGTGATATTCAACAGTGAACAGTGTTTCTGTCCAAGCCCCCAAGCAGGGCTCAGACATATTGCAGTTCTTCAGTGATGCTACAGTTCAGGTGAGTTCAGGTGAGTATACTTCTCTTATCTCTGTGAAATATGTCCACAAGAGATTTCCACCAGGAAAGGAAAAAGAGACTGGAAAAATCTGGAATTGGCTGTTCCTCGATGGAGTTGATGACCAGAGCAGCATGACTGATGTCTTCTGCACCTCCTGCCTTGTCAGGACAGCAGCACAGATCCTTCCAGACTGTGCTCTGGAGTGTGGAGTAGCCAGATTTCATGCTACACTCTTTTTTTGGCATTTCTAACATAATTTGCATACAAGATTTGACCATATTTTGATTAACGGCCAAATCCTGCTCCTTAGAACACTGGCAAATTGCAATTGTTCATTAAGGCTAAGTGATGTGTAGATATATATATATGTATGTGTGTGTGTGTGTGTGAGGTCAGGAAGGAGATAATGGAGTTTTCCTTGGCACCACTCTTTCTTCCCAGTCCATGAGATAGTCTTGTTGCTGATTGTTTTCCCATCCTTTTCTTTTTCCATCTTAAGCTGAACACTTGTATATGTGTTTTTTCCAAGCCAAAATTGATTTTCATTTTCAGTTGATTTTCATTTTCATAGATGGTACAAGATATTTCAAATTAAGATGCCCTGGGAAAGGGTTATAGAATTGAGAGCTTTGCAAGAGTTTTTGTTGCTATTTCACAGAATTGTTAAGGTTGGAAAGGGACTTCTGCAGATATTTGATCCAGCCCCCTGCCAAGGCAGGGTCACCTCGAGCAGGTGACGCAGGAACAGGTCCAGGAGGGTTCTGAGTGTCTCCAGAGAGGGAGATTCCATGCCCTCCCTGGGCAGCCTGTTCAGTGCTCAATGTAAAGAAGTTTTGCCTCATGTTGAGGGCAAGCTTCTTGTGGTTTAGTTCATGTCCACTGTTTCTTGTCCTGATGCTGGGCACCACTGAAAAAAGTCTGACACCCTCTTCTTGGCACTTACCTTTAAGGTATTTATATACATGAATGAGATCCCTTCTCACTCTGCTCTTCTCCAGACTGAACAGGCCCAGCTCCTGCAGTCTGTCATCATAAGAGAGATGCTTCAGTCCCCTAATTATCCTTGTGGACATTCACTGGACCCTCTCCAGGAGTTCCTTGTTTTTCTTGTACTGAGGAGCCCAGAACTGGACACTGCTCCAGATGAGGCCTCACTAGGGCTGAGTAGAGAGCCTTCGCACTGTCTGGCATTAAACATTTTATTCAAAACAAAATGAAAAGAAAGATCCTCAGCTGGACTTTATTGCTAATAGGAGTTTGCCTTGTTGAGCCTGCTGCAATATGGCCAGAGTAAGATATTTTTAAAAATGCCCTAGTGAAGCATGGGCCACAAGCCATTTGTTGCAGTGATGTAGACATGTCGAAGCTTTGATGCTGATGGTTATGTAAAGATGGATCTGAGGCTTCTGAATGTTCATTCTTGAAAATTTTTGCCTGATTTGGTTCACAAAATTGTAAAAAAATGCAAATAGATCTAACCTAAATCACTACCTTTGTAGGCATTCTTTAATTTGGAGGTGTTTTAAAGGCTGGCAAGGTTTCACATGCTTTATGAGAAGTTGCACAAAAACCTTGAGTGTGAATAACAGGTAGTCCAAAAGTGAGTAAGATTTTTGCAGTGTGGCTACATTGTCTCTGAAGTGGTTTACACAGTGGAATAGTAGATTTAGTGTTGAAAATAGTGTTGGCTCTTCTTTATGTCTTAGTCAGAAAACCAGAATACTAGGAAAAGTGTAGGACATTATTAACCTTGTGTGCTTATCCTAGAGGTAATACTGCAGTTCATCAATGTTTGCAATTGTAAAAGTTTTGCTGGGCTTTTAACTGTATCTGTTCTTCCCTCTCCCTCTCCCTTCCTAACACTTATTGTTAGGATGGACTTCGGGTGTTTTCTTCCAAGTACAATATTGTTCAAGAAAACAAGCATTCAATATTCATGAGACAGACCCATAGACTAAAGAAACTGAAAAACACCCTCCTAAGAATAACCCCTTGGGAAGATAGATACAGTGCACATAGTATCATGCATTATGTATTTTGCCTAATATACTGCTGAATCATGGGGCAGAGAATCCATAGGTGTTTTTGTTATACCCTTTTAGGGACAAATAGGATCATATGTCCTAGCCAACAGCTTGTCTGTAGGACCTTACACTGCAATGCATGTCCACTCATATGCATTTCTCATAAGGCCACTGAAAGCTGTAACTCTTGCAGGAGTCCCTGAAAAGATTTGAGCACCTCTAAATACGGGCTGTGAGCCACAGGAGACAATCTGAATTGTCCATGCTCACAGTGGCAATTAGTGCATTTTCAGACAGATCTTTTCTGGAGAGCTCTTATTTTCCCCTTTCCTTTCCTAAAATCTAATATCATGTTTGTGGGTTTTTTAAAAACATTTTTTGTAGTTCACTGACGTGCTTCTTAACTTCATTAAAAGCAAGCTAATTAAAGGGAAAATGTCACATTGATATCATTACCTAACACAGTGGAATTTACTAAGTGGAGAGAAATGGAAGGAAGATCTTTATAGATGAGTTTGGTATTTCTTGCTAGCCCAAGGATGATGAAGCTCATCTTTTTTTTTCATGGAAAAGCAATTCATTATCTTCTTTTGATCTTGCATAGTTATTTTCTGTCAATCATGAATAATCTGCTTTGTCCCTGGTACAGACTACTGCCAGACTGTGCTCCCTATCCTTAGCTTAATATGTCTGGAATTACTTGTTAGTCAAAGTTTAAGAAGAATGGGTATCACTGCCACATCCAGGCTGTACACAACTTGTGCACATATAAATTAGTACAATTTCTGCCATTTGAATTTCCATCGCCTACTCTGCTTCAAAATGTGATCTTGGCTTCTTGGCTTTGAGATGAAGTCCATACATAGGAGCTGGGTAAGGACTGTAGATGCCAAGCTACAGAAGACATCTGTCTGTCACTTCTGAGAAGGAAAAAATGTAAAAGGCACCCTTGTCTTTTTGAATTGCATTGTTCATATACTCAAAAGAATGCAATGCTGACTTCACGTGGTTCTCTAGTCCTTCTGGTTGCTGCAGACTGCTCTCTTTGCAATCTCCATATGGAAGATAACCATCTCACTGAGAATTTTATCTTCTTCTCTAGAAACCAGTAACATTTTATCAAACAGTATTCTGAGGCATCATTTTGAGTTACCCAAGTCAGTTGTTACTGGATCAAATACTCTGCACTAGGCTGGGGTCAACAGATGATAGATACCAGGGTAAGTTTAAAGTTCAGCTAAAACAAGATTTGTTGCTTGCCCTTCTACACAAGCATTTTGCTCTGTTTAATTTGGGATTTTCCTGGATTAGATTGTAAAATTATTATTTCTTCTGTAACAGGATATGAATGACTGGACATGATGCATAATGAAATATCTTTGTAATTGTATCTACATTAATATTTCATATTCTTAGAGCTGTGAATTTATGCCATGTCCGAGAATGCTCTGAGGTATCTGACAAAACTTAATTGTTTGTATTTGCTCCATCCCCCTCATACTGATGTCACAAGTCCTTGGCTGCTGGAGATCACTCCATTTTTCAAAAGTTCAGAGTGACTACAAGTGCCTGGAAAGCTGAGGAACAGGCTGTGAATCTTCACCCTTTACTTGCAAATCCTGTAACAGTGGAAGTGGCAGGAAGTGAGTTAAATTGGTCTTGTTTTTCACTTTGGAAGTCTGCTTTCCTCTTTTATAGTATTCATATAGGGATTGGCTGCAACAGAGGCTAAATGTGAATCCCAGCAGGTAAGCAATGTGCCAGGAATTTCACAGTGTAGACATACTCTGAGACTGAGAGATGAGGAGCCAGTACTAGGTATGTTTTCAACCCAAAATGGGTAAGAGCACTTTTTCAGTAGTTACTTTTTGAGTAACTGGAAATTAATAGATAGATCAAATGTATGGATTTGATATGAAATGACAGTATTTCTTGTCTTCAATGAAGGGATAAAGGAGAAACAGGAAAGTCAAAATGGTGTTTGAGAAGGTGGATTTCAGTTATCTTTGGGAATTCATGGGATGTTTCATAAGGCTCAGATCTGTAAGAAAAACAAGATGAAGTTAGCTCACAACTCTTTGGTGAATTAATATTAAGGGTACAGTGGTAAAATAAGAGTGGAAATAGACCAACTTGGCTAAATTGTAAGTTCTTCATTGAACTTTAACACCAGGAATAAAAATAGAGAAGTTGGAATGCAGGTCAGAGAGCTGGGACAAGTCTCAAAGTACAATGTGGGTAGGCAGAGATAGAGGTATCAGAAGGATCAGTGAACATAATGTCATGCATTTAATGAGGGGCATGAAAAGTAACTGGAAACCACTTGAAAAGTACATTAATGATAAGACAAAGAGCAAGAAAAGTTTATGCACTATTGATTCTGCAGATAAATATGCAAAAAAGTTAAAATATGTTAAAATGTTTCTTTTGTATCAGTTTTCACTTGTAGCTCAATAGCAATCTTTCACAATTAATACTAATGACAACTGAAGACAATCCAGGCCTTTAAGGGCATACACCAGGCCAGATCATCTTAGATGTGCCCTGATATTTTAAGGCTATGGCAAGATTTTTCTCTGTTGAACAACTGACCAAAGCTGTTTCAGTAACCTTGCAGGTTCATGAGTGACAGAGGACACACCAGATGATGAAACAAAACTAAACAGTAGTGCTTCTCTTCCTGGAAGACAAGAAGAGTTGGGGATTTATAACTTAACTAATTCCCAGAACAACTACTACTTCTGATAAAGTTTTGTAAAAACCTAGACAATAATGAGGCAAATAAAAGCCTCCCCCCTCCTCTTGCCATCCCTCCGACTCCCCGCAAATGCAAGAAAAGTAAGTTGTAATTTAAAATGTGAAGACATGATCTGACTCTGCACAAGTTAACACTTGGTTATAGCAAGCCATGTAATTCTGCTTTCTAGCAGAAAAGCAGAATTACAGTTCCATAAGCATCGGGAAAAGTTTCTGTAGTTTCAGATGTGGAAATTACTAGCATCTTATCCAACACGAATACCCAGCTGGCACTTCAAACAATCTTCCTGGACTGTCTTGTGTAAGATCATGGTAGTAGTTTCTTGGTGGAGGATATCTTCCTTTCTTTGATTTTTATGTCTATTTCATACTAAGTATTGCCAGCCTGGTTTTAAATGCAGAAAGAGTTCCACACTCAGGAGCATGTGTTCAGGTTTCTGTGTGTGTGTGTGTGTGTGTGTGCAAAGAATACTGAAGCATACATAAAGAGGAAATCTGCATTCAGGTATTATCTACTATCGAACAGAGGATGTGCCACCAAGCCTATAATCGATGTTTATTGAAGGAAGGAATAAATATTGCGTGATGTTCCAGTCATTGATAGAGCTGCCTCATTCTATTTAATAAGCAGAGGAGGCTGATAGTGTTTGCCCAGCCATTTCCCAAGATACCTTTTTTTTACTGGGCTTTGTCACAGCATTACTTTATTGCTTCTTGATGTGTTAAGGTCCTACCTTGTCTTGCCTATTCTCTGACTGGAATACATTCATCAGAGGATCAACTGCTATGAATCAATGGACCTGCAGGGAAACTGCTGCAGGAACATTGATTTACAACAGCTGAATATTGGCTCTTATTCCTCACAAATTGCCAACGTCATAAACTCTTAGGAAGTCAAGTTCAAAAAAAATTATCCATGACACAGACTGGAAAACCACACTAATTTTATTTAATAGAAAATGTGGGAAAAAAAGTTTTAGCATGAAATGAAGTCAAGACATATAAAAGGAGACAAGGTGATTATTTTAGGAGAGTGAGTATTCTAGGAGAATGAGTATTCCAAATGATAAGAATAGTGAACAATGCCATGATTTGGTCATTTACATGAGATTTGAGAAACCTCTGGGTTTTGGCTTGTGTTTCAAAGGAAACACAATGTGTTTGGAACTTTCTATCCATTCTCACTGAATGACCTGGCTGCAGACGTATTTTGTCACTTTGTCCTTCTCCAGATTCCACCCTGGATCTCAAGCATTTTAATTCAAAGCAATGTTTCCATAAGGGTCATTTTGACTAAACAGCATTTTTCAGTGAAAAGCAACTAACTTGGAAAGTGGGAAGTAATTATCTCTACAGTGTAGTCATTATTTTTTTGTGAACTGTAATTGTATACAAATTAAAGCTCATGTAAATCTGGTTTGAAGCAGTGTATTTTTGCTCCAAAGCAAGGGAAAATTTGCACAAATCACCAAAACCCCTCATTAGACTACAGTCTCTTACCCAAATAGCAAAATTAATTGTGAAAAGATTGATTAGATCTCTGTGGCTGAACTCTTTTTGTCTACTGCTGAAAAATAAAGCAGGATTTGTATCTTTCCTGTGTTGATACAAATACAGATCTTCCCCTAGCCTGGTTTAATAAATACAGCTGAGAAAGGAATTTTCAAGGACATCTTTCCTGTTTGTGTCTCAACTCAGTAATTTTCTTCCCCCTGTTTTTTGCAAGTAAAACTAAAGGTAACTTGAAAAAAATTATGTTGTATTTTATTAATATTTTACTGTATTAGTATTGTATTGTATTAGTATTGTATTCTATTAGTGAGAAGATGCTGTTTGAGTACCAGATAAGTGAAGGACAACAAGAGGGGGGAATCTGGTGTTCTCTAAGGGCTGCAGTTTGTGGGCACTTTTCACTGGACTGATGTAGTACAGAAATGAGAATGTATTCCCACTTACCTATAATGAGAGGTAAGTGGAACTTGCTTTCTCACTCTCTTATTGAAAGAAGCTGCTTAGCTTATCAATCCTGGTCTAAAGTACCAGGCTTTGCCTGTTGGTTTCATTTCTCATTTGCTTTTCAATTCATTCACAATCAAAATGAAAGTCAGGATTAAACAAAATGCAGTCCTGCCGTTTTCACAGGCATCTCGCTGTTTTAAATCTGCTGCCACACACTTTTAGTCTTTTTTTCCTGGAGAAGTAAGAATTTGGTTCCTATCTAGTCAAATAATAAAGAAAAGCATCTCTGTTTTGGGGGTTTTTTAGGACTTTATAAATTGTGGTATTTATCAGAAAAATCAATGTCGTAGAGAAGAGGCCTCCCTTTCTTAGTTAATAATACATCTTTTAGGGTTGACTGTGGACCCAATATGTTTGCAAGCAAAAACAAAACCACATACATGTCCACACAGAACTTCCTTTGAAATAAAAGGCGATTATGAAGGTGGAGAATTTGGGAATCAGATAAGGGGTTCACAGCTAGACCTTTTTGATGGGTGGAATGAATTCTGGTTTTGTTTGAATGCTGAAGGTTTAGTTTATTTGTCCAATAAAATGGTGATGGTATTAGGTGGGTAATTTAGAGATCCCTTGCTGAGATTAAAGTGCTTTTTTGTTAAGTTCTGATAAAACACATGCAAGAGAGAAGATAAATGTCGTAGAGACCTCAAAACAAGGCTATGAAGAAAATCTATGTTACTTCAGGGGTTCAGGAATTGAACAGAGACCTGAATAATATGTGAAGTTCACATGCTGAATGAGATAGGTTCTATGGGATTAAACAAAAAACAATCACTGAACAGAAAAAGGAAAATTGCTTTTAAAAGATTTAAAATAAATCAGAAAGTGAAAACAAATCTACCATCATCAAAAACAAATCTCTTAAGATCACGAAGCTGAAGAAAAAACCCACCTTGTCAGCATAAACTCTGCCTTTAGCCATAACTGCAAATACCTGAGCCTTTGCCCTTGCGGTGGTGGTGGTGACCATGTTAGTCTAAAGACCTCAATTGAAAACCAGATTTTGGCAATAGAGTGTTCTTTCAGTCCCCTGAGATGAAACAAGCTAGAAACAGAGAGTTCCTGACAAAACTCCCACTGGGGCAATTTCTGTTCTCATCACTGTTTATTGTATTTTTTCACCTTGTAGAAGTGACTGGGGAAATGAAAAAAAGACAGATTTGGTGTCACTGAAAGGGATGACTTCACACCTTAAAGTGAGGCCTATCCTCACATGCTGTTTGGTGTATATTGTTATTTTGCCTCATTAATACTCTGCTGTGCTGTAGATTGCAGACCACAATGGGACAGTGTCTGAGTAATTTTGAAAGCCAAATGTTTTCCTGCAGAAGTGGGAATCTACCTTACATGTATCTGCATATGCTGATCTTCCAGTAATTGTAAGCCAAAGCACAAATCTTTTGATGACTTTAGTTTTGTATCATGACATTCCTTTACAGGATTTACAGGATTATCCCAGTTTACTGGCTGAGAGTGCAAGTATTGCAGTACTAATGCTGCTATAACCATTTCTGGAACACTCGAGTAGTTCTGCTCTTGAAATCATTGAGTGTATAATTAATTCCATCGTGTGGTAAGTATGCTTTAGTTACTGTGTACCATACTGCACCCAAGAAAAAGACAAGTGTTTTGAAATGTAGCATGTGTAGAGAATGTAAAATTGTTATTAATCATGTTTTCTTCATGTGCTAAATGGTATGTTTGATATACTTAATTCTATACTCTAAGTATAAAGGCATGCAAGGAAAACAGATGCTTATTTCTGCATCTACAGCCTGATCCATCACCTAACAGCATGAAGAAAAGGTTAGTTTCAGTGCTTCTTTGCTGTTGCACTGGTCTGAGTTTTACATTCTGCCCATCTTAAAGGAGAAAGATTGGATGCCACAGTGGGGTGCATACTCTTGATTACCTTCTCCCTTACCATTTTTCACTAGCTTTGTCTCCATGACTGCCATTGCAATACCAGAACACAAGGCCAGATCTCAGTTCTGCTGGTGCTGCATGCTGTATGATATCATCCACCTTTTATCACTCTAAACTTACTGTTTTCTGAGTCAAAAACTTCATAATGTTTAGTTTCAACTATCTTTTTATTTCCCTTAGGACATGACCTGTTTCAGAGTTGTTGTCTTAAAACCAGCTTGACCTAGCTGCTTCTGTGGCCCTGTTGCCCAAGGAATTCTGAGTGCCATACTGGTATTATTTCTTTCTTTCTTTTTTTTTTTTTTTTCCTTTCTCTTTGATATTTTGGAATATCCTAGGAAAAAGAAACACTTTTGTATTTTCCAGTCTTATCACACCAATACAGTGTTGCAGCTGAAGTGTAGCTGCATCTTCTGAGTGGCAGCAGCACCATGTTGGTGTGGGGACTACTGGAAAACCCAAGCCCCCTGTTAGGAATGTTATTTTTTGGGGTGGCTCCAGGAGACAATGCCCTCATATTGCCTTGGGTCCTCTCTGCTGGCCCAGTTGGCTGCAAAATTACTTCCAAGGACACCAGGGTTTTATGATGATGAAAATCTGCTCCTGGACTTCCCCTCTCATAAATTCACTGGGCCTCGTCCTGGAGAATCTTTACTAATTGAAGATTTTGATTAGTGGTCTGTAGTATTGCAAATGTTTATCTCTCATTGAGATGGATTCTTTCTTTAGGGTCTTATGTCTGAGTTAAGGACAAGGATTTGGAAGGTTCCTTCTTTGGGGTTATTGCTGATCCTCTAAAAGTGAAATTGTCCCAGGTGACCTCCCCCACCACCATGCTGTCCTCCATTTTATTTTATAGGCCCTCAAAGGAGAAAAGAATTCTTTATGAATATTCTCAGTGAGGAATAAGCAGGAGGAGACAGTAACCTGTAAAAGTTGATAAAGTCTTATATGATAAAAGCATTAAAGAACAGTGAAAGAGGGGTCTGCCTTTACAGGAAATTACATAGTGACAGAGTTTTCCATTAGTTAACAGCTTCTAGCACTAAATGCCTTAAACCAGCTCTTAAAGTAGCAAACAGTTGAGTGCTTTTTAAAATTTAACTTTAATCACCAGATCTTGGCTCTATTCCCAGCAAAGAAACAAACAAAATAACTTGATTGTGGGCTTTAAAAAAATTCAGATTTTCTTTCTGATGTTTGATTTCTACTTGGAGAAAAATAATAATTCCTCAAGTCATCAGCTTCATTCTGAGATTAAATGGAATAGGACTGAATCCTCTCTGGGCCTAATGGGATGCTTCTCTGCCCTTGCTTTTCCTTGTTTTCTGCAGGGTGTGTGGATATTGGAGATGTGGGCTGGAACCCTCACAGTGGTGTTTCTAAGCATGAAACAGGATTTGTTTTATGTGCCTGCAAGGCAACACAAAGGCTGAGGATGGTGAATAGTGTGACAGTCTGGGAGGACTGGGGAGGGCACAGCCTGGTGCAATCTTGCCCCTTGAGCCTACTGGCTGGACTAAGGAATGAAGGAATTTTCATGCTACATATCCATGTCCCAGTACCTGGTGGCCTTTCAGATGGATTCCAGCTATGGGCTCTCCAGTACAAGATGGATGTACTGGAGATAATCCACTGAAGGACAATTGAGAGGATTAGGGGACAAGAGCATTTCTCCTAATAAGAAGGTCTGAGACTGGGGATTGCTTAGGCTGGAAAGATAGCTTGAGGGGATTTTAATGATCTATGAGTACCTGAAAGAAGAGCACACAGAGAATGGAGACAGGCTTTTTTCAGTGGTGCCCAGGGGCAGGACTAGTGCAGTGGGCATAAACTGAAACACTCTTTTTGCTACTGGGGTGACTGGGCACAGGTTGCCTGGAGATCCTGTGGACTGTTCAGTCTTGAACATAATCAAAAGTCCTCTAGACATGGACCTGGGCAGCTGGCTCTAGGCAGCCTTGCTTGAGCAGGGAGATGGGACCAAAGGACCTCCACAGGCCCTTTCCAATGTCAACAATTCTGTAATTCTGGGATTTGTACTAGTAAATAAAAATATCCATGTCAGTTCATTGGCTCTTAGGCAAGTGGTATGTCATAGGTCATGCCCATACCAGCTGAATTTTCTTTCCCCTGCTGAACACAGTGCCTTCATTTATGCTGTGTCCTGGAGCAATGTGGGCCTCCTGAGAGGTCAGAGTGGCTGATACGTGGCCAGAGCCAAAACTTTGCCTGGCAGAGTGCTAATGAGCTGGACTGCATCCATGACTAAGGGACTGTGTTGAGCCTAAGGCCAGTGTATGTTCTATTTGCTAATAGAAACACTGCCTATCAAATCTATTCTCCATAGTCCAATCACATTAAAGGAAATCCTCATAATCAACAACAGATTTCATGTACAGGTTTCTACCCTCTGCATTTGTTCCTCATTCATAGACATTGAAAGCATCCTGCACTCTGCCTTGCCTTATGACTCTCTTGACTCTCACCATAGCCTGTGCTTCCTAGAGCTGTCCTGATCCTGATCCTGTCTAGGGGTTTTTCCTGTGCTTTCACAAATCATCATTCAGTCCAAGGGATTTTACTGGAAATTTGGTGCTGAGGCACCTGTTTTCCTTAACAGGTACTTGAGGCTGTGTAGCTCTACCCCCGGACTTAGTACCTGGTTTGTGTTGCATGGGGAATTGATTGCAAAGGTGTGAAGCAAGTCAATTACATTCCTAATGGATGCTTACTGTGGAGGCTAATGCTGGCACAGCTTCCCAGCTGCTGCCTCCACTGCAGGGAGAGGGGAGGGGAGGAATCCAGGAAGAGAAGGGCAATGAAGAGAAACCGTGGGAAAAAAGAGACAAATACAAAAGTAGGAGGAGCACAACAAAGAATAAAAAAAAAAAAAAGGAAATATTATTAAAAAGGAAGTAGTTCTTGTTGTTCTAGTAGTCTAGTTTCTTCTAGAAAGAAACCTGTGTCTAGCAGAACAGAGAAAGGAAACAGAGCAATGTGATGGAATAAACAGAAAAATAGAAGGAAAAGGGAAAAAGAAAAATGTGTTCTTTCTTGACATTCTTTTTCCTATTAGCACTGCTCTAAGAACTGTATAAATAGTCACATCCCTATATTTGTGTTTTGCAGTAGTTCTACTACAAATTTTATAGCTTTCAACAGTATTTTAGATGAAGCAGAAGGAGCTTGTGGCATTTTTCTTCCTTTGTGTCCCCCAGAGCCCTCTCAACATTTCCTGTGTTCTGCTGACAGAAGGCAGTAGGGTTACTTGGCACCCTTCACCCACTAGATTAAGTACAAATGCATTTTGGCAGTGATTCCTGGTAAACTGCATATGTTTTGCACATGGCCCCTTCCCTGTAAAGTTTTGGGTAATATTCTGCTAGTTTTCTCTCTCATTTATGTTTCCTTTCCCTGTGCAGCTGGAACATGTGAGCCTGAGCATTGGTATAGTGATTTTCTTTTGTTAGTTTACTGTGTGTTTAAAGCTCATCCATGCTGGTATTTTTGCCTTCCTCTTCTTTGCCTTATCTGAAGAATCTTTTTTTCCTGTGTTACACAGGAAAAAAGTTAGAAGCTTCTGCACAAGGCAACATGTTTTACAAGGCACCAGCCAGGCACTGAGAAAATGTTTATTTTGTTATGTTTATTGAGTGCACCAATTCTGTGCTATTTGCACCCAGGCTGTGTACCCTGGTCCTCATTTTTGAAGAGTGTGTGAGATTTTGTTTTTTTGAAGAAAGGGGAAAACAAAGAGATTATGTATTTGCTTACGATTCCAAACCTCTCATGCAGCTTGTGTTGTGCACAAGCTCTTCTTTCAGTGTTGATCCAGTCTGTTTCTGGAGCTTGGTTTTCAGTCTTTGTGGTATTTCAGTTTTTGTGGTATCTTCTTCTCTCTCCATTTTTCACTGCTTGCTTGGCCAAAGAACAATTAACTCAACATCTTTGTGCAGATAGTTCAAATCCAGAGGATCTGTAGAATAAGGAAGTCCTTCAGAGAGTGTCTTCCTTGTACCATTTCAAACACTGCTACTGTGGTAAAAAAATCATACAAGTTACAAAGTGATGTCTTTTAGTCCTGAGAGATGTAGGCATTCTGACTGATAGTTTCTGTCCCTTAAACAAAGAGTTCTTCTCTCTATATCTCACTTTTAGTACAAAGATTTAAGGAATCCATGCTTTGACAAGACATTTCACTCTTACCGTCTTTATTGTTCATTTGAACTTTGAGTGGTACAGCAACACAAAAAATAATTAAAGCTTCTCACTTCCCAAGCTATTCTTTATGTAACTTTTAAGAGTATTAAATGAATATCGGGTAGCTCATCATATCTGAGCTTTTATTAAAGGAAGGGGACTATTTCATTAACTGTCTTGCTCTAAGATTTTTTGCTGGCATTGTTAGACCAAAAATCTTGCATGCTTACACAAAATCTTCCATATACTATGTTGTTGTTCCTGAAGAATCTTTGAGTGCTTAATTGGATTATTGTCTTATGTGCATGCTTCTTTGAAAGGATTGCCAGCAGTCACCTCCAGTGTGGTGATTAGCAATGCATAGGCTTCTGCTGTTTTCCTGTCCTGGTTGTGTTAATTGGGAAATGCAACAACAGCATGGGAATACAGGAAATCTGTCACGCCAGCAGAGATGCAAAGGTGCTTACACTGGCACAGCCTGAGAATATGTATGGGATTGAATGCATGTGTGGGACTGCTCTTCCTACCCAAGTAGTGGGAAGGAAAGGATCTGACCAGGACACCTCTGGTCTTACTTGTGTAGCTGTGGACACTGTGGCCCGTTCTGCTGATGTGGCCAAATACAATGTGGGAGTGACTTGGCAGGTGAGTACACACTACAGACCTGCTCCAAGAGGTGCTGAGCTGTAGTTAGCGGGTCACAAATGCCACAGAGTACCTTTGAGAGTTTGGGGTTTATTTGTCTTTGGACCATATTATATTTATTAGTTTTATTAAATAAATAATAACCTAGTGGAAAAATATAGATATTTGGCTAGGAAACGGTTGTCAAAAGCATACGAGCATTTTAACCTCACTCCCTTTGGGACAAAAATGGACCCCCAAATCCTGCATTTTTTAACTCTCCTACTCAAAACCTGACAAAGTGTTTACTCCTGCTGTATTTAAATATAAAAGAATGAGAATTCATACAGAATATAGTTGCTGCTGCAAATAATTTCCCTTGAATTTTTCCACCATTCTTAGTGGGAATTATACCAAACCTTTTTCAGGCACATAGCAGATTGTGGGACCTATCACTCTTGATATTTGAATTTATTTTGTTTCTACCAAGTGTGTATGTTGCTATGAAAAAAGATCTGTTAGTTGTGTCCTTCCTAGAAAATGCAGTTCTGATGAGGCCTGTACATAGTTCTTGGTTGTATTACTTTCTAAGTCAACACCTTTATGGAAATAACACTTTGAAGATTTGCAGTAAATAGATGTACTGGACAAGAGCTGAAGGCAGTTAGAAATGTGGTGGTGTGACCAGCCATTAATGTATTGTAGATCTCTGGGTAAATTTGATGCTACAGGCTAATTGCAGTAGCTGTGTCACTTTGTTTTCAAATGAGAGTCCTCTTCTATACTGCTGGGGGTTTTACTTCATTCTCTTTTGTTTGGTAGCTGGTGTTTTGTTGTTGTTTTTTTTTAACTGAAACAATTTACATTGCTAGTGTATTGAAAATGACTTGAAGCCAAGTAACAAGCATTTTATGGCTTCTTTTTTTTTTTTTTGTATTTACTTTCACAGCATTAAAACATAAGGACATGCCTGAATAATTCATATTTATTTTACTGAGGCATTCTCACAAGCAATCAAAAGCTTTCTTAATGGTTTGCTTAGACAGTGATTGGATTGCCTAGACAGTCTCTGCTTGGAACCTTTGATTTGCAGTGCCCTACCAATGTGCTAATGTGGTTTTCTTTCTAGCTGTCTCCGTCATACCAAATCATTTCCCTACCTATAAACTCATAAATACTTTTTCTTCTTTGGCTCTGTCAATTCCTATGAATATTTCTTGCTGCTGCAAGTTGATCCGCATGGTTGTGTTTGAGAGCATCCTTTTCTCTTTGACTTTGCCACAGATATGCAATCATCTAAAGAAAAACTCTACTTAATTTGCATGTGTTTCTCTGCAGGAGATGAGCCATATCTACATGATATTATGCATCTTATTCTAGCTGTATCTTCTTACCTGCACTGTCTGACCATACTGGATTTATGAGGGAAGATTTTGGTATCAGAGTGGCTACAGGGTTGAATTCTGTGAGAAGGGACCAGGGGCTGCGCCTGTATTGGACAGAGGCAGTTCCAGCCAGCTCTTAAATGGACCCACTGCTGCCCAAAGGTGAGCCCATCGCTGATAGCACTGGAGTGATACATGTTCAAGAAAGGGTAAAAACACTGTGCAGCAGCTGTGAGAGAGGAGTGAGTTAAATGGAAGGGGAACAGTCCTGCAGCACCAAGGTCAAGTAAGGAGAGAGAGGAGGTGTTCCAGCCACCAGAGCAGAAGTTTCTCTGCTCCCTGTGGCAAGACCATAGCAAAGCAGGTCGTGTCCCTGCAGCCCACAAAGCAGATGGATGTGTCCTGAAGAAAGCTGCAGCCCATGCAGAGGCCACATTCTTCTGGCAGGAGGTGAAACTCATGCAGAGGAACACACACAGGGCCTGTGACCCATGGGGGACACATGCTGGAACACTCTGCTCCTGAAGTATGGTACCCCATAGAAAGGACCCATGATGAAGCAGTTCCTGAAGAGCTGCAGGTCATGAGAGAGACCCACACTGGAGCACTTAGTGAAGGACTGTATCCTGTGGGAGGATCTCATGCTAGAGTAGGGAACAGTGTGAGGAGGAAAAGGCAACAGAAATGAAGTGTCATCAACTGATGGTAACCCCCCCTTCTTCATCCACTGGCATCTCTCAGAACAGGGTGAGCAGTAGAAGAGTTAGGAGTGAAGTTGAGCCTGGGAGTGGAAGGAAAATGGGTTTTATTTTGTTCTAGTTTATTTTTTGGAGGGAGGGGGGGTGTGGGGTGATATTCTTTTCACCATCCCACTCTATTTTTAATTATCAATGAAGTAAATTAATCTTCCCAAGCCCAATCTGTTTTGACTGTGATGTAATTGTCAAGTGATCTCACTGTTCTTAACTCGTAAGATTTTTAATCTTGTTTTCTCCTGGTCAGGCTACAGAGGGGGCATGAGAGAGTGGCTTGGTGGACACGTGTCACTCAACCAAGGTTAACCAATCACCTCTACCTGAAATTGTCCCTTGTGGTCTTTTGGGCAGACCCTAATTAGGGTTTTACTTTACTGAGCATTTACAAAGAAACGTAGCCAGCTGTCAAGAAAATATGAATTCTTCCTCACTCCCTAGTTTGCAATTTGTATTTGAATACACAGAGAAGATGAACAAAACTCGTGGGTTCTGGCACCCGATTTGAACTTGTGTAAAATCTGACTCCTAACTTCCAGCTGTTTTCTTGAGCAATAAGCAGAACAGTGTGGCTATGAAAGGGCTTCTTCCTAAATCATTTATATCTGTTTTAGCCAGAAGTCTACCTTTGTCTCCTACTGAAACTAATTGTCTGGGCTAAAATCTCAGCTTATTCCGATGCATTTCTTAAATCCTCCATCTCAGTGAGTGTCTCACGTCTCAATGAATGACATTCTTTTCACTTTGACATTCTCATACTGGGCAACGAGCAGTGGTGGTGCAATGTTTGTTGACACATTAACTGCTAATAGTAACATTTACTTTAGGCTGAGACAGCCATGAAATTTCTTAGATAAGATGAGATAAGATGAAATGAAAACCATCTTTTAAAAGGGGTCTCTGTTCCCAATAAGATATATTTCTTGCAACAGAAATATAGGCAGTGTGCCAAAATACTGTCTGAAACAAAAATATTCTGGTATTGCTTGGTGGGGGAAGAGTTGCTATTCCAGGCAAACAAATTGCTAATGTTGAGTATCTGAATCACAGCCTTTTTCTGCTGAAAAATAAGCTTTGTATATGTATGTAATTAATGAAGCCTGAAAAGTCTGCTTCTTCCCTTGCAAGTCTTGGAATGGAATGGGAGGATACCCACTGCCTTTCTCCTATTCCCACTAGCTCAACCTAGGCTGATGGCTTGTAAAGCCAAACATCTCCATGTGCTGCTCAAATTGCAGAGCAAGGGATTCCATTCAGTGGACAGTCTGAGCAGCAGGGACAAAAAACACCTAAATGCCTCTGTCTCTAATTTGGTGTGAGTTCTTGAGTTCCTAGTAAAGGCTGAGCCAAACATTTTCAGTAGGAAGAGCTAAAAATCAAGCTCAAATGAGTCTGCAGAACAGGTCTGCACCTGGCTTATTTTCCCCTCAGTGAAAGCTAGTCCCTCAATGACATGTCCATGGTCTTTCCACAGTATCAAGGTAGAATGAAGTGCTTTAGCTGGGATAATTTCTTGCTGTGCCATAATGTAGTCTAGCTGGCTGTTGCCTACTGTCAAATGCTGAAAACAGAGGCTCCTTTTTGGAATGCAAGTACCTTATTTGTGTGTACTAGCAAGTATTTCCATGTCTGAAAGCTACCAGCAGGAAATTACTGCTGCTGCTGCTGAATGGAGGGAGATTGAGCATATGGCAGGTGAAGCAGTTTGTTCCAGGGTTCTGTCTAATTTAATTGCACAACTACATGCAAGAATGAGGCATTAAATCTGAGGCTCTAACATCATCCAAAAATTTCCACTTGTGATGTTGGTGTGATACAATGGCTTCAGTTGCTTGAAACTGAGCATATTTTGATAAAAAGTGAAGGAATGAGGGGAAGGTAAAGTGGGTTGTTTTGTGTGAAAGTACTAATATGCTCCAGAAGTCATGGTGGAGACTTTTAAATCTCCAGTTCACTCCCAAGTGGCTTGATTTTAATAGCCTGTCCAAACCAAATTGATATTCCTTTCATATTCTGAAGTCCTTCAGAGTATTCAGATTCCACAAGCATTTGTTATGCAACCTAATTAATATGGCTGTACTTAATCCAAAGAATAAATTGATGAAGTTTTACAAAGGCTCATACTTGATAGCAAAACTATTGGTTTTTCAAATATAGCAAGTACAGAAAGTCACAAACAAATTAATTTTCTAAGAGAATCATTGTAAAAGACATGAGCAGTGCTCAGTGACCTTTGTATTGTATCAGACCATTGTTTAGAGTAGAAACTGTTTGAGTTTGTTCCTTCTGAGTATGGTGCAGCCACTGGCCTCCTCTCTAACTTTCTCAGGCAGATGTTCCAGAGGAGCAAGGGAGCTTAATTCCCTTTCCCAATTAGTACTACCCTATGCAGCATGGGAAAGCTCCCCACACAACTTTCTGTCTCAGCCAGCAGGTATGGAGTGACTACATCAGTGGATGAGGAAGAGTTAAGGGTGTCATCTATCTGGATGACATACTGCTGGATGAAGAGATTGAGAGCAGCCCTGGGGAGAAGGACTCAGGGGTGCTGGTGGATGAGAGGCTGTACATAAGCTGGCAGTGTGAACTTGCAGTCAGAAAGCCAAACATGACCTAGTCTGCATCCAAAGCAGCATGGCCAGCAGGGTGAGGGAGGGGATTCTGCCCCTCTGCTCTGCTCTGCTCTGGTGAGACCTCACCTGGAGTGCTGTGTCCAGCTCTTGGGTACTCAGTACAGGAAAGACATGGACTATTTAGAGCAGATCTAGAGGAGGACAACAAAAATTATCAGAGGGATAGAATAGCTTTCCTATGAGGAAAGACTGAGAGCACTGAGGTTGTTCAGCCTGGAGAAGAGATGGCTCTGGGGAGCCATTACTGGGGCCTTTCAGTACTTAGATGGGGACAAACTTCTTAGCTGGGCCTGAAAGTATCAGAGGGTAGATTTAGAGTAGATATAAGAATTCATTCATGATGAGGGTGGTGAAAATGCAACAGGTTGCCCAGAGACAGTGTAGATGCTCCGTTCCTGGGACAATTTAAAATCCAATTGGGTGAAACTGAGCAACCTGATCTAGTTGAAGATGTTCATTGCAGAGAAGCTGGACTAAATGCCAGCCCAAGTGATTCTGTGATTCTAGTCTATATTTTATCTTTGACTATGTCTGGAGTATTTTCTCTAAACAGTTATTTGAACATTTTACTATGTGTTTACTGTGACTTGTCTCAGTGGTTCTACATCAGCTATGGAGCATTATATTTTGTGGGGTGCTGTTCTGCTTGCCACACAGGTGAGAGACATGGTGGAGTGCATCACACAGCTTCCTTCTGCTGTCTGCCTCTTTAAATCATGAATGCAGAAAGGGAAGGCGATATAGTGTCAACGTGGGTCCCGCCCCATATAAGATCAAGGCCTACTTAAATCCTGAAGATGAGAAGCATGGCCATGCTCTGCTATTTAGCCATAATCTGTGAGAGCTGTATATTTTCCAGTGAAACACTCTTCAGATTCCATGACACAATGTCTGTGGCACTCACTGGACAAGCAGTAAGTGCCATAGACACTGGCAACCACAACAACCAAGAATTAAGTTGGCCTTGAGTCTCCCAGGACATGTTCATGTGTCATGGTTTGACGCTGGCACAATGTTAGTGTTTTTAGGAAAAAATATTTTTTTTAGCGTCTACTGTGAGATATGACTAGAAAGAGAGCAAAGCAGGCTTTACCTTAGGAATAAAGGAAGAAAAAACTTTATTAATTTACAATATATAAAAGAAACACACAGAACTCATGAAATGAAGTTTCACGAATGAAAACTTTCTAAAAACATTCTTCTTCCCCCCCAATAAATTTTTAACACATCACAGTAAGACAAAACTTTGGACTTTCAATTCAGTTACTACTCTTCAGATAACAAACTTTTAGTTCATTAAGACTTTTCAGATAATTAATTCTCAGTTTATCAAGAAGAGAGGAGTCTTTCTTGTATTATAGGCTTCCTTAGGAAACACAGTTGAAACTTTTGGTGTTTTTATGTTACACGTGGCACTGCTTGGAGAACATTTGCTATCGTGACTACTTCTTTCTATGTCTAGTGCTCTTACTACTGCACATGGACCAGGGCTGCTTCTAGGGTTCTTTTTTAAGGATGCTTTGCTTAGTTCTAAAAAAGCTACAGTCTCTTACTTTAGGGACACTAGTCTCTTTTAAATTCACTTTCTGGGGCTGAGGGGTCTTGAGAGCAGAGATCTTCACTGAAGATCGAGGGCTTTACTACCTCCTCAACCGTCGTCTCTGTCTGTTCACATTATTCTTTTCCATAACATCACTGCACTCTCTTGGCTTTAAGCCATTGCCTTTCTCTAAATGCAGTCTCTGTGTCACAGGGGAAAAAAAAAGGTTCTGTCCATGGCTATACAAGAAAAGTCTAGCCAAAGGCCACTCCATCATCTCCTCTTAGGATTCTTCTCAACTTCTTTGGACATCTTTCACTTGCACAGACTTTCATCACACTTGCTTATTTATTCTTATTTCATCTCTATCTCATTTCTTATTCAGATCTAGGAGAATTAGTATTTGTAAGGTTTCCATCATCCAAGAAAAGGGTTAAATTCTTGGGCTCTGCCCGTTCAGAACTCTCCCAAGGCTGCCAGGCACCTCCTCACTGCACCCCGCTCCACCTTTCTCCTTCTCTGCTGGCCCTGCTGCCAGCACAAGATACCAAGTTTCAAGGTGGCACAAGCACAGGCACAGGCTCTCCCTGTCTCTCCCGAGGGCAGGCTGCCCAATGCTTCTCAGTGTTTCTCCCCCTTCCATCCTGCAGGGGCCTTCACCTCCCTTATCTGTCCAAGGCCTTGGCCTACCTCACCCGGCCGCATGGCTTCCCCTCGCCCACCCAGCCCGCAGCTGGGCTGGGGAAGTCTGACCTCTGACACCCACCTGAACCAAGAGACTTTCCCCTGGGAGTTCTCTGCTTTTAACCCCTTCTGTTCTCAGAGGTGTATCCATGTTCTCAGGGGCCATACCCGGTCAGTATTCAAATCTGAGCACCTATTGGTTCGACTACTAAACTCTTAAAAAACTTACTTCCTTTTCAAAGTAGGACATCATGGTAGACTGGGATTTCTGCTGGTGAGCAGAAATAAGCTCCTAAGCAGCAGGAGCTTATGCTTTTTCATAAAGGAGAAAAAGATGGGAGCAAGCACAACTGCAGCACAGGGCCTTGAGATAAAGCTCAGCAGAGCTTCTACCCAAACTATTTGCAGCCAAGCTCCAAGGCTGACCGAGGCTTCTCAAACAGCTCTGTCTTCTCAGGATAATGGAGTTCAGTGCAGGCAGCTCACTCCCAGGATGAGTAACGTGGTGTGCTTCAGACACTGGACTTTGCAAGCAGATGCTCACAACTTCAGCCTGGGGTAACAGTGCTGCTTCAAGGGACTAGCACATACCCAAACTGCTTTGAAATATTTTCTGAGGCTGTATGTTGTTGCATGATTTAAGTTGTTGGGGAAGAAGCTGGGTATTAACACCAGTGATAATCTGGCATTGAGCCATGGCTGGAACATGGGGGCACTACCAACCCTTAGTGTCCCTGACTAGCCTCACCTGTGGCCTCCACCCATGCCTTCTACCTGTAACCCCAGGAGCTTCATTTGAGCTGGGGCTTGGCACTCACTCCTACTCTGAGCTACATAACAGGTATACCTAGCTCTAGTCTTGTCTCTGGTCATGCTTCTTAGAGCATTTCTGGGTCAGTGTTTTAGGTGCCTTTGTCCCTAGTCCTTTTGGGTTTTTTTGATGAATATTGGGCCCATTCTGCAACATTATCTCTAGCCCTGTTTGGCCTGATCTGCTGTATGAGTTCCCAGGTCATACCCTGGACTGGTTCACTACCTTGCTTTGTCTGAGACTATAAATAGACTCTGTTATTATCACCATGCCTGCCTGCTCTGTTCAATCCCTCTGGGAACATGCCTTGATGAGTGAGGGCACTTCCAGTGTTGTGGTCACCTTTGGTTCCTGGCTTATTATGCCTTGTGGAGCTGCTCACTGCTCTCATACAAATAAAATGAAATTGCAGGGCTGTCAGTTTTATTCTCCTTTTCTTTTCCTGTGAGTACACAGTCCAAATAATTTAGGATGTCCTTTTATATAAAATTAACAAGAAAATCTACAATGACTCTAAGTGAAGAATAAAGGATAACACTAAAGAAGAGTAACAAACAGTTCCAATTGTTACATACCTACCACTCTGACTATAGTCTGATATTCATATCTGAATTTGATATATGCTTTTATATACTTGTGAAAAATCTTTGGCAGTAGGTTTTTGACAGTGCTGTGTACTCCAACAGTCCCTTTCAAGCAATTTTTTTCTGTTATTCTATTCAGCTGTGAAGATTCCCTTCAGGCAGCCTCTCTGAACTACGGTAGCTATGGTCCAGAAGGAAAAAGAGCCCTTCAAGAATAAAATAAGGGATACTTCATTCTACTTCTGTAAAAGGTAATGATAATTATTATGGAAAGAACTTGTACTATACTGAAGGAGATGAGTTTTTTTTAATTTAAGAAAAAAAGGCTAAAGCTGACAGATCCTGGATCCTGCAAGGTAAGGAGGAAAAGAAGGATGAGTCTGTGGTGCAGGCTCACAGGGGAGGCTGACCATACAGCAGATCACACTGTGAACACACAGTACACTCCTTTAATTTTTGGCTGTTGTGTTTGTTTGTGTTTTATTTTTTAATGCTGAAAATTTTTCAATTATTTTTTTAAATGGTTTCCTACTGTGCAAAACTTGCTTATTTCTCAGTCGTTCAAAGCAATAACCCAATTTATGCCTTCAGTTTTGGGCTTTGACTGTAAGCTGTGATGGACAGAATAATGGTGGTAAAGCTTGTTTCTGAAGTAACCTCTAGCCTTCAAGTGCTAAAAGAGAAGCAAGATATACCAAAGATTTTAAAATGCTGTTTCCATGACATTAAGCTCAAGTAGAATTAACTGAAAAAAAAATGATCACGTGCTGCATGAGAATGTGCTCAGAAGGGCAGTTGCTTTGTACCAAAAATTGCCCTGAGAGATTTGCAAAGATAATTAGCATTAGCTTAATTGCATTACTGAAGCTGAGGTGTAAAGCAGAGTCGGGCTATGTGCAGCTTATCACATGTAAGAACCTGTAGTGATACAGGAATGTTGTTGTTTTCCACTGCAAAAGGTTTTTACTGGACTTTGAGATCCTGACAACAACCATACTCTGTATCAGTATAGCTTAAGCTCTACAACCCAGTCCCTGTGATTTTTTGCCAGTAAAACTCACACTGCATGAGGAAATTGTGCAGCTCATCATGTCTCTAGGCTAATGTCTATATTAGCTTCTCTACTGCAAATTTTCAGGGAGTGATAAGTGTCTAACAAATTTGCTTTACAGAAAAAGGTGGGAAATTCTAGTGATGGTGAAGGACCCAGGTGTCTTCCAAACATTTGCTTTAGCAACCTCAAATACACTTTAATGCTCTAGAGAAGCAAGGACCAGGAGTACTGCAGAAATTCAGAACCTTAGTATGTTGACAGGAAATCCTTGGTGAGGCTGAGTATGGAGCTCTCACAGGGCCTTCCCTTGGGCAGGAGAAGGAGATAACAAGGAGATAACTTGTGTGGAATGCAAAGGGAAAGGGCACTTATGGAAAGGACATAAAGAAGGACAGAGCAAAGATGGGTTTGGGGAATACTGCGGGACTTTGAAGTCAGAAGTTCCCAAAGTTTCTGGGAATGTGAGCTTTATGTGGGAAAGATTTAGAGAGTTTCTGAGAGAGACGTAGGGGTATAACTGGTGAAGGGGAGAAGTTGGTATATAGCAAATGGGCTTCCACAGGGGCATCCCTCCACAAGAGGCAGGAGGGGAAGATAAGGGAATCTTGTTGGGGAGAGGTAGAAAAAGGTTTGTTACAGGAGAGGACTGGGGCATAAGCAAAGCTTTTTCTGGGAAAGCTAGAGGGACCAAATGCTCAGTCTAACTTGAGGGACAAAAAATTATTTTGGTGTGAAGTGCATGAGCACAGGGAATCTTGATATCAGAAACTGGATTTTGGAACAGGAGTCTGGTCTGGTCATGCTTCTCCACTGCTGAGGACACATCTGGAGTGCTGTACCACAGTCCTGGGTTCCATGGCCCAAGAGACAAAAAGCCACCTTGGAACAAGTCTAGTGAAAGACCAGGGGTATGAATCAGGGCTTGGAGCACCTGTCATACAAGGAGAGGCTGAGAGCTGGAACTGTTTAGCCTGGGGAAAAGAAGGCTCAAGGGTAACTTACCATGTTTTTTATAAACATTTGATGGGAGAACGAAATATGGAGGCAGACTCTTTCCAGTGCTTTAAAGGACAAGAAAACAGGACAAGGGGAAATGGCTGAAAAATGAAATAGAGGGAATTGCATTTGAACGTAAGAATAGTCTGTTTTGCTTTTAATTTGTAATCAAACACTGAAATAAGTTGCTCAGAGGTTGTGGAGTCTCTGTCCTTAGAGATCCTCAGAGCCTGAGCAATCAGCTGCAGTCCACCCTGCTTTGTGTAGGGTGTTTGGGGCTTCTAACCTCAGCTGTGCTCTGACTCTGCAAGTGTGTTGTGCATATCTGTTTTCTACACTTGAGCATTTTAAAGCCTCTTGGGAAGGACCTAGACAAAATACAGTGAACAAGAAGACAACCTCAAACTTTATCAATATGAATGGGAGCTTTCCCCCTGAATGAATACATTTATTTCCTTCATTATTAAAATCATACTTAAATTATAGATAAACAAATGGTAACATCCAGCTCTGACAGGGAATGGAAAATGGTTTGGGAAATGGATATTACTGTGTTCTTATGAATCCTTTATTCACCTAAGTGAATTTGTGAGTGTTACTCCCAGTAAATTGCTTATGAGCAAATTTGATATCGTAAAGTCAATGTCTGCAGAATCTGGGTATTGGAAGATACATTCCTGTCTCTGATTTACTCATCAACCTCCCTTGGGCTTAGCAAGAGTGACATTTCAGTCATGATTTTTCTGACTAATAGCACACTTTAAGGAACACACTAAACAAATTAACAACATAATACAAAAGTAATTCAGAGTTCAGTTTACCTTCATGGTCACTAAGGCATCACATTTGGACTTGGATAAATAAGGGAAATTCACTATATTTGTTGGAGGAGGATGAGAATTTTTCTCTTAAGGAGCTATATTTATGAGTATCAAAGAACTGCTGAAAATACAGGAATTAAGAGTGGTGCAATTGTGGATTAGAATGTAGGTGAAGCCTTTCAGTGGGACAAGTCAGATGACAGCATCACCCATGTAAATTTTAAATTAGTCCAGTGTACTCTGGGCCCTAAATTTTATGTGATTTGATTTGAACAGAGCCTGATTGTTTGAGGGATTTTTGAGTTTCTTCTTTATCTGTTTACCTGCCTACAAGTCCTGCTTTAATATTATGCAATTAGAAGTGCACACAGCATGAATAAAATTAGTTCTGATTTACAAAATCCCGGTGTTTGTTATTGCTTAAGAATCCTGATGAGCTGTAGCAAGCCAGCTTTTAGATGGATGGCAGTTGTACTGAAAAAGAACTAATTGGCAAGATAGAGAAATTCTTTAGCAAAATTAGTGACAAGTAGAGTTCTCCACCAGGTATCTTTAGCTTTGTTTCTTTATTGGAAAACATCAATAATAATTCTCTCCAATAAAGAAGTATTTCAGTAGATTTTTTTTCTGATACATTCCAGAGTCCTTTAATGGCAAAGATGTTCATAACAGCTGGGTCACTTGAAAAAAAAAAAAAAGTAAAAGCATGGGAAAACAAATGTGTCTGTATTGATACCTGTGGTTCATATCATACATGGTTTATATAACTACTTGTTGCTCACATGAACCTTTAAAACAATGCATTGCTTGTCCCATACCCATTGTATAACATCCTTTTCATAGAATTCTTAAATTCTCAGTTTCCATTTATATCACCCAAAGATAAGAATGTGAGATTTGATGTCCAGCCAGTATTTCCAGAGATGAGTCTCTCCTAAAGCTCCAAAGTTGGTTTTTGGTTTTTTTTTTCCATTAAAACTCATCTAAATTTGGTGAATCAGTAATTCCATGCTTTCCAGATGTGCAGCTCTTCATAAAAGCACTGTTCAGCCCTTGTGTCAGTGACAGCTTTTGGCCGGATGTGAGAGTTGCTGAATTTTCAGTATTCTGTGATCACCACCATACATGGAGGACAGATCTATCAGAGGAAATGGTGAACACAACTCTGAGCACACAGTGCAAAGGCCTGGACTAAGAGGAATTTTCTTTCCAGATATCCATCTCGACAAATATTTCAGTTCAATAATGGCTGTTGTCTTTCTTAACTCTCCTGCACTATTTTGCTCAAGAAATTTTAAGGAGGAAAGGCTGATTTTCCTGACCTTGAGATGTAAAGCCTTCACCCAAAGTTAAAACCATGGCAAACTCTCAGTAGGGTGTTCAAAATGTTCCTGCTCTGCAAGCTTTAGTGACAGTGTTTGGCCTAATTTTAAACTGTGAGTTTTGTAAGAATGGATCTATCAGCTCTTACAGGATTTCAGTCTTAAAGCATTTTAGTGTTACTTTGACATCTATTTAATTTTGCTACTGTGTTAATGAGAGTTGCAGGAACTGGGCTACAGGAAGACTGAAGCATTTTAAAAAAATAATTAAGCTTCATTACTATATTAGTTTAATCTGTTTGCTGTGATTGACTTCCTGTCCCAATTACTTGTGTTCTACTTAAAGATTGATGTGAGCATGAAGCTGACATCCACGTGTATTCCAATCCAAAAATCTCACAAAGATCAAGAAATTTTTAAAGTCATGCATTAAAAACTGAAGACTGGAAACAACAATTGTTTAATCAAAACTAGAGTTCCATAAGAATAATCATAGAAAATAATCCACAGACATTTAAAGCAATTGAACAAGAACTTAAATATATTTTTCAATTTGATTTTCAATAGAAATATCTAATTTTAATTTTTTTTTAATATTGCTATTTTATCCTTGCCATCTCTCCTTGGTTTTTGTGGGTTTTGTTCTTGTTACTTTTGAGTTTTTTTTCATCAGTGAAAGAGACAGAAAATATTATTTAAATAATTTTGATAATATTTCTGTGCTTTTTTTCCCTCTCAATTTTTTTTTTTACCTAGGAGGTGGAAAATGGAGATTAATTAAAGCCTTTGCAAATTAAACTGTGGGTCAATAGGGGAGCACTAACCTAAGTGCATGTGTAAGCCATTGTATTAGTGTATAAAGAAACGCCTTCAGTATCCTGTCATGTTTATTTGAGAACTGGGAGTGAATATTTGTTTATTTTCTGTAATTATAACTGCCAGGAAAACATTCTGATAATCTAATGCGGTGGCTTCAGTCATTAGTGTGCTCTAAATGGTGAGAAATCTCATAATTACTCATAAGACTCTTACAGGATCTGTGACTGTATCTTCAACTCAGCTTCAGGCACTTCAGAAATCAGCTCTTGGAACTTTTGCAGAGCACTGTTGCTGAAATTTAAATACCCAGGCTGAGTCCATTTGTTCCAGGGCTGTGCAGAGTGTTCAGCACCTCAGAGCATGGAGCTCTAGGAGTGTGGGGTCATTGTACATAACCCTCTGGAGCACCTGAAATGGTGTGTTTGGTTTGTGAAAGCACAATCCTTAGAAGAGAAAGTGCATCTGAGTCACTGCTGGAGTGCTGTCTGCTTGAAGGGTGTTTTCCTGCCTTGAGCCCAAATTCCTCTTCCATCAGTGGAGAGAAGCCTTACAGCTTCCTGTGACTGTCTTCATCCAGTCTTGCACAAGTGGGAAAAGCAGCTGGAACATTTTTCTCTTTTCATTATAGCAAGAGAGAGGCAGTTTATTCCTCTACCAGATTAAGACTTACTGCAGCTATGAGGAGTTAGAGATGGGGCTATTTATCCTTGTACAAATACATAAGGACTGTGACAGTCTTATGCACTGGCATTTTAATCTTTGAAACCATTCTTCTTGCTGTAAAAAAGAACAGGAAAGATTCAAGGTGAGATGGACCCATTAGACTATTTATTCCACCCTCCTCAGTATGTCCATAAATCATCACCAATTCAACTGAGTTGAAGTGCTTACCAATAGTGTATCATCCGAGCAGCATCTACTTCTGAAATATAGAGTCTGAGTCTTTTAGTTTATTCCATGTGTTAATACTCTTCACAGAGAGGGATTTGGTCTTAAGCTACATTTTGTATTCATTTCTGTCAGAGCCAACCACTGTGTAGTTGACAAAATCATACAAAAGCACAGAATATTCTGTATAGCACAGGTTTTTCCCTGCAAGTTATTTCCCTTGGTTTATGAATAGATTTCTGAAATTATTCTATGATTTTATTATTTTTTTACATCCTACAAGAAAAAAATTAAGGGAAAGAACACAATAGTTTAATGCTGATCATCACACTGATATTGTACAGAAAGATAAAACAGTTACTTGGACCCCAGGGTGACCTTAATGGTCACAATAAGCCATTTCTGCCCACAACTGCAATAAGAGCTCTGCTCAGTTACTGGTCTGAGTCTCTCCCCTCAGTGCAGCACTTCATGGAACTCTGTTAAACTTTGCCATCTGCATGGTTTTAGTAGATGTGCTTTTTAGATCTGTACTAAAGAATCAGTCAGATCCTCACCTCTGTTGGCTTGGTAGCTGTCTTCCTAACTTTCCTCCATTAACCAGTTCATTCTTCATTAGCACAGGCTTCGTATTGCTGATATTTTTTTGTTTTTCGTGAGGCTGTAATACAATACTAGCAATTCTTCACAATGGCCGTTGTATCTGTGTACCAACTCCTAGAATCTGTTTCTTTTGATTTATGAGTGCTTAACTACTAGAGGTGAGGCTTGACCAAAGTCCCAGACTGAAGTGTCAGTATTACCTTATTTCTGTGATGAGGAAGTTAATGGGAGTAAATTTATCATGCCTATTATAAAAAATTCAGAGTTGCCAACTGTTTTAGCTTGTATGTAAACATCGGTTTTCCAGTGGGACCTGCGTCTGCATATGTTCTGTCAGAATTCATCTCATGCTTAAGAGTAGCAACAGATCATGGTGTTCTAAGGACAGCACTTCTACCTTGATGTGGATTTCCACAGGCATAAAAATTATAAGGAGCAGATTGATACAGAAAGAGCAAATTTCTCTCTCTTAAATGGTCTTTAAGATTTGCATGAGAGAAAATGAATCAATTCTTTTTGAAAACCAAAATGCTGTACTGATCAACATTCTTCCCCAAGAAGGAAGAGATAGTGAAGGCAATATGAGGCCTTAAGTGGTAGGACTTTGATAATGGTGTAATAAAGATGTGGTAGAGGAAGCTCTATAGTGTAGAACAGCTTCTGAGCTTTAATACTGTATCCATGTTTCATTTCTAAATGCTTTACCCATGACAAACATTGAAACAATAGATATTACAAACCTAAGCACTGCACATTGTGTCAGTTGTAAATATAGAGTAACAAAGTGATAGACTTTTTGTACCTTAATAACAACAATAAAAAATTGATTGATCATTAAATTGTATATTAAGCATTTGTCAATGCTTAATTAAAAGTATTTATAATTAGGACTTTATGATGAAGCCTGTTTCCTCTTTACTGTATTGCAGCACAGTGTGTCTGTTGTAGAAGGCATATAGTTTTAATGGGTTATTTACTCTTCAGTATATTCTGTGAACCTGACTTTCTGAAATGGCAGTGTCATAGTGTATGATCTTGATAGAAAGCACTGATCTGAAGTTTTTTTACATCTGGGGATGTTTAAGTCTAGGGTCAGATACAGATAAGCCTTTGATAAGCACAGGTGGAACTAAACTGAGTTCTGGCAACAATGCTAGCCGTCAAGCCTGATTATTTTCCACAGTGAACTTGGGAGAGTGGATAATTATTCTGTATATAAGTTCCTGGAACTATATAAGACTCTTCAGGCACATTTAGAGTGATCCTATTTGTAACAGAACAAAAATTACCTAATCCAAAAGCAGACATGACCTCAATATAGAGGGAAAAGGAGACATATAGACAGCAGCATTGGTACTTGGTGACAATAGGGCTCCAGTAGACCCTCATTCCAGATTCCAGTAAATTTCTGGCAAACCAAGATAATCACTATTGTTAAAATAGAAACAACACCACTCATCATTTATGTCCTAAACACCTCATTAGAAATTTCAAGCATAAATAGTGCTTGTTGGCAGGATTCAAATGCAGAGTCAAATCCTAAAAATGCAGAGGACCTCTCATATTTTGAAGTGCAGGGATCCTTGTCTGCATAACGTTACCAAAGTAGGAAAAAAAGTTATAAACACCAGCTTTAGACTGTAGCTAATTTAATGGTAGGGGAGCTGATTTGCAGTTTCACAATTGCTCTGCAGTAGAGATACCCTTTATCATTAGATTGTGTTAGTTTTCAAAAGAGAAAACAGCACCAGTAATGACAACCCAGCACCAACACAATCAATGTGGTGCACTGCAACTGAATGCTGGTTTGCTATATCATCTTTTATTCAATCTCAGCTGTGAGTATTCTGGCTACCATAAAATTCTCCCTCCTGGTCCTAGGAATGTAGGAGTTGATAGATTGAAACATCCTTCACTGCACAGAAAGGAGCAGCAGGAGTGAGGAGGCACCTTTGCCCTGACAGGTGACCAGGGCCAGCCTTCTTTAACAGGTCTGACTGTGTGCAGATTGGGTTAGCAATGAAATTACCTAAAGGGAAATGCTGTGCATAGTGCTGAGAATTTTCTCAGTCAAAAGAGACATCTCCCCAGTGTGAGATTTTGTAGAATCCCTTTATAAAACTGCATGTGAATGAACAATATTGAATGTACTTAACATTCCTCATGTTCTGTGTGAATTTGACCAAAATGAGACTAAAATCTCTCCTATTAAAAGATTAGAAAACAACTCCAGGAAGCCATTTGCTGCTGGTGTAGTAAATTGCCATTATTACACCACTTTGTGAACTAAGAACAAAGTTCTTTTGCTGGTAGGACAACCCTGCTGTGTGTAGCTCTGAAGAACATTACTGATATGCTGCAGCAAGTAATGATATTCATCAAGACAGTCTTTGCTACTCCTTCCAATTAACGCTTGGGAATAGAAATAATTGCTTTTTATATTATTTGTTTGAAGATGCTGAGTGAGTCATTGAGCCTAGTAAGAGCACTAAAAACAATGCTTTATTCCTTGTCCAGTTCAGACCACCTTATAACCACAAGCAGGTTTCTTTAACATTGCTGCAGCCCTGTGAGAAATTTGATATATTTCACAGAACTGCTCTATAACAGCATTTGGGTGGCAAAAAATCATGAAAAATAAAGCCTACTTAAGAAGGACTTCACATATTTACGTGGGTCTTTTTACTGCTCCATGAGTTTGCATTAGTCCTCACCGAGCCTTTCCTGAGGTCGGGAATGTTCATTCATTTGATGATAGAGACTCAGGAGGTGAGATCACGTTCTCTGAGTCTCTGTTGGATAAATCAAATAGTGGTCTGTATTTAATCACCAAATCAGACAAGTTTTATGAACAGGGGATTGAAGGAAACCTGGTTTCTTGTGGCTCGTGAGGTGATGAACTTTTGAGGTTTGCACTGCACTGTGGGTTTTGATCAGCGCTACACAATTTGTCCAGGCAGAGAAATGGACACACCCAGATATATATATCAATGTAAATAAGCCCTGAGTATTAGTTATCTGTAAATTCATTTGTCTCTAAGAGAATCTCTGTTTCATTCAGCTAAAAAAATTTGTGTTGCCATGAGAGAATGAAGGGAGCTGGTCAAGTGATGAGTCTGTCAGAATTAAAACTTATTGGATGTTGTCTGTCCATTTGAACCACTGACACATTCTTTATTGAAGCTGGAATTCTTATCTTAGAAGGCACCTCTCCTGTTTTTATTACCTGAGTGGCCTCATGTACCTTCCTCTCATTCTGAGAAATAGAGAAGCACTAGTATCTTTGTGCTTTTTAATCTACACTGACAAGAACCATTCTTGTTTTTATATGGAATGTTCTTGATCGTGCAGGATTTTGCTTTCTTGGTTCTAGTTATTAGGTATAAAACATCACAAAATCTCATAAGGAATTGTGGATTTCTATTCTCTTCATGCCTAACATTTCTTGATTTAAGTATTTAAATTATTCTGCCAGTCCTGGCTTGAGTCTGGCTTCACAGTCATTGTCAGACCTTGCAGTAAGCTTTAGAACTACATGTCTGTCCAAAAAATAACAGACAGGCACAATCTCACTTTCATTTCTCTGAGTGACACATAGTGACCTACGGGATATGTGAGCATGACAAAACACGGATTTTTGGTTGGGATGCCTTGAATCTACCTCACAACTTCTTATGTCTAGAGGAATCCCTTTTGCTGTTTCCCTGACCTGGAATACAGTTCCCTCCTCAATGTTTGTATCAACACAACGTACCTTTTTACCTTTTTTCACAGAACACTTTTGCCAACAGATTATGGCAGAACATTATTGTGACAGGATAATAACAATGTTGATCTGAATCAGCTTTTTTCCCCAAATAATTCTAGAAATTATTAGAGGAAAACAAAGCACTTATCTTTTATGAACCAGCCTTTGACACAGAAATCGAGGACTTGTCTTGGAAATTGAAAAGTTCTCGGGTCGGCTGTCTGTTCTCTGCCCCAAGATGCGTGGGATGGTTCTGCAGCAGCCCACGCTCTGAAGAATGAGTCTGGACTCTTCACTTTTTCAGTCTTCAGGTTGTTTATTATTTCTTATCTACAAGATTTTCTTTCTGCCCAGCCGAGGTCCGCTCAGCACGGCAGCCACAAGCACTCTGACCGCCCCCGAGGCAGTGTCGTCCTTTTATACTACAAACTACGTATATCATATTTACTTTGAATTCCCAATACCTATCACCTATGTTAGACAGTGCATTTCTACTCTAAACCAATCCCCAAGTGCCAACATCACAGCAGAAAATGGAGAACAAGAAGAAGAAAGAAGAAAGACTAGACACGCCCTGATTCCTCCATCATGTCCCCATAACCCCTACACCAAAATTCCCAAAATCTACATTTTCACCCTGTGAATACTTTATTATTACACCATTCAAACCTGTGTGGCTTTCACATCCCCATGCCAAGCTGGCAATTCACTGGAAGGATCAAAATCAAGCCACCAGGTGTTCCGGGAAGCAAGCAAGGGTCTCTGAGCCCCCTGACAGGGTTCTTGGCAACTCTGGACATCCGGGGGGATGTGCTGAGTTCCCACAAAAAGTAAAACACAAGGCTTGTTATGTGAAAAATATTTAGAGTGTATTAAAAGCAGCCTCAGTTTAGTGATAATAATTTGAATTATTGGACAGTAAAAATACTTATAATACAAAGTTAATAAGATAATGTGTGTCAGTTTAGTGAAAAATTAAGCAGGATATCTTAAGACCCTCTAATAAGTGGGAAAAAAGTATATGATCCCTTTTATAGGGTATATGATGAATTATTATGACTAAAAGATGAAGGTGCATCATACATGTGTACATAGGGACAATAGGAAGTTTGCCTGGTGGATCAGCTTGTGTGTATAGATAAGGTGCTGAGACAGAGGCCTATGCAATGAACTTCCCTGGCTTCATGCATGCCTTTAGGAAACCTCTGGAGAGGAGGTGGGAATGAGACACAGCTCAAATCTCGTGACTGTTTGCAGGTGGTGTTTAGAGACAAGCATTGTGGACCCATCAAAGATAATAATAAGTTCTCCATTGGTTTCTTTGGGATGTCAGTTCTTTGTTAAATATGGCTTTGATCTGGGTTCTGAAGTCCAATATGCCTTGGCTTCACTGTCAGAAGGTTCTAAAAAGGTGTTAATTTGAAAGGTTCTGCTGGATTTGCCTTTTAAATGTTCTTTCTAGAAGATACAAGATGACATTGCCATTGCTAATGATGTGTTTGATTGTGATTTTTCCATGTCTTTCTCATCATTGTAAGTCAGGAGCTGCAGAACCTGGGTGCTCTGGAGTTTTAGTAGTTTCTAGCTGACAACTCAAGAAAAAAGGGCTGTGATATTCTGTTTACACACAGCAGAAATGTATTCATTCTGACACATAAATTGTGTTCTGAATAGGTTAAAATGGCATTATTTTACTTCAATGTGGGATTGTTTCTATAATTAGAAGACTGGGTGTGTTTTGGCTTGAAATATGACTACTGGTTGGTGAAAAGGCACTCCTGATCTTAATCTTCCAGCAGAACATTGTTCTGGTCATTAACTTGAACAACCTTTCAGCAAGGCATTTTACCTCCATATGAGGGCTAACAGACTCCTTAGATGTTGGTGGAAGTGAATCAGAATGCAGTCTCAGGAAAATTATGCCCAGATTACCAGAAGAGCAACACACAGATATATAAGTTTTTCTGTACTGTCCTGCTCATCTCTGCCTACTGTGGGCAGTTCTGTGTAGCCTCAGTCCTCTCAGAAAAGCATGTGTGTATTCTGTAGGTGTAGATGGATGGTGCTTAGATGAGCTGCTCTGCTTTCTGAATATCTTTCCAACCTCAACAATTCTGCAAGTCTGTATGCACCAATATTGGCCACTCACTTTGCAAGGAAAGCAATGTCTTTCTTCCTGCCAGTTGCTTCTTTCATGTACCAGTTTTATACTTGGAGATGTCAGCACCTTTTACTTACATAGTTTTTGGACGCTTCCTATTTCTCTAGGTTTGCTAAAACTTACCTTGTAGCTGCTGCCCTACTCTATAGAAAGAATAGTAGATGTCTGAATACAAGTTTAATATTGCTTTTTGGTCTTATGGAGTTCTTCAGACTCTCCAGTGACATCTTGGTTGGAGAATGAGACAGTCTCTATCATCTCATCTGTCAGAACTGAGTAACAACACAATTTCAAAAAGCCAAGGGGAAAAATGCCTTTGTGGGTTTGGGTTTTTTTGTTTTGTTTTGTTTTGTTTTTGTTTTCTGTGACGAGGGTGTGGTCCTGTGTCCTGTGGGTCCTTCCAGTCTTCCGTTTGCCACTGCTCTGGATTCTTATTCATGGCAGAGTAGTTGTGGATGCCCCATCCCTGGAAGTGATCAGGAATGGGTTGGATGGAGCTCTGAGTCACCTGGTCTAGTGAAAAGTGTTCCTGCCCGTGGCAGGGAGATTGGAGCTAGATAATCTTTAAGGTTGCCGCCAACCTTAAAGATTGGAACCACAGAACCTTATTCTGTGGTTCTATGACTTCATCCTTCTTCCCTCTTTAATTTTTCTACCAGACACACAACATTCTTGACTGATAAATAAAACAGCCTAAATTGCTTCAGAATAGCTTGTGAGTGAGAAGGCTTAAATATGACCAAAATGTTAAAACCACAATATATTCTGTTAATTTGTATTTTTATTCCATACATTGTGAATCATAATATCTATTTGAGCAACCTGTTTAATTATTTAGTACTTTACTATGTACATTATGGCCAGACTTGTTCCAGTGGCTAGCACATTGCCTGAAGAACCAGGATACACAGAAGGAACTCGACTGACAGTTCTCTGTAATTATTTCAGTGCTGTTCTAAAGAATCACACACTGTTAACCTTTGAAATAGTTATAATGAAATCAAACAAGCTTGCATTTCGCTTGGTCTCTGCCTGGGCTCAAAGGCAGTGCAAGGCACCCCATAGCTGAATGTGATGTAGACTATGCAGGCTGGATTGTGATTTACTCTTGCTGTGCTCCAATAAGCAGTCCTTTAAACCAGTACAAGGACAACACTGGTGCTCACAAAAGACCTGTCTCATAACTAGCACTGTAACTGGCTTCTACAACCTAAAGTGCAAAATGCCATAAAAGTGTTTTTTCCCTTTAATTAAAGTTTGAACAGAAGGATAAGCTGTCTGGCAGGGCTTGTTCTTGCCCCAGTTTAACTAAATTATCGCATTAGCAGGTACTGTTGGAGAGTTTGGTAACTTAAATGGACACAGGAATTTTTCTAACTTTCTGAAGAAATGTTCCAAAAATAAGAATGTATTCACTATCTGCCTATTTCATTTGAAATGCATCAAATAGCTGGGAGTTCATATCTGTGTCTGTTGGCTTCTAAGGCAAGGTTTTGGTACAGCTGAACCAATTTAAGAACTGTTTTCTCCTTGAAAGAGCATAGAACCTACCAGTTCCATCTTTCAACCAGGATTAATTCTCCGTGTCTTTACAGCACATTTGTTACTGTGGGAATATTTGTTCAAGAATGGGGCAGAAGAAGGCAACCTCATTACCTGACCACCATGAGACATTAGATAAATCTTTTCTGCCTTTATCTGTGTTGATCAATATAGCAAAAATTCTTCCAGATAGAATTTTCTCATGAAAGACTATTTTGATTAGCTAGAGAACTGAGTAAATCTGTAACTATGTGTAGGTGTTTGAGAAAAGCACAGTTTGCATGTCTGGCAGACTGTCTCACTGGGGTGCAGTGAGAGCAATTGGCTTTGCTTTTTATTAATCAAGGCAACATTCTTGCTCAAAATGCCAAGGGCCAATTTTTCCCCAGGAACAGCCTTAATGTTCAAGTCTCATTGCTGGAAGCAATGAGAGAGCAGCTACTGAAAGTATGGTCCCAGTACTACAATACCCCATTCTGAAGAGAGAAATAACAGCTTACCAAGGCAGAGTCACATTTACTTGGCAGATGGTTCTGGTGGCTAAAGATGTAATCCTCATCAAAAAAAAAAAAAATTCTAGCTGTCCTTTTATTGTAATTTTTTTGCCTCTTTTGGCCTCTCAACAGAAGAGAATTTCCAAGTCTTCCTTGTGTGATTCAGTGTAGACTTAACCAGTTTATTTTAGATGGTTGTGAGCTCTGATACTTGCGTGGCTTAAGTTGCTGCAAATATTTGCTGACCAAATATCCGCCTGCATCTAACTTAGTGATGCTTAAGAATATGAGTGGTGCCAATCACAACCTCTTCTAAGGCACTCTGGGTTTAAATAACAAAGGTAACCCTCAATGTTCCTGGAAATGTATTTATCCTGCAAGAAACTTCAACTTGAATTCTCTGTTCAAATATAGAATTATCTTTCAGAATGTTAAACAATTGTTCTCTTGAAGGTAGCTCAGGCAAGAGCAAAGTGTCACGTAGGAAACAGACTGAGTCAAGAAAGGCAGTTGACTTATTCCAAATGGTCCCTTGAAGATAGAATTTTGTTAAAAAGAGTCTGTTGAGGATGTTTGGAGATATTTGGTGCTTCAAGGACTATAACTAGGGAAAGAATGATGATATGTCATCGAAAGTATTCTTTCCTGTCTCTAGACAAATTTCTGCACATTATTATTATTGAGATATTGAAAGAAAAATCTCTCTAAATTAAGCTCTTACAGGAAAGTGCTCACCCCAGCTGAATTTCTGTTGTAATCAAGAATTGTCCAAAATAGGAGTCTAGTAGTTGGATAAATTCTTTACGTTGAGCATCTAGTAGAATCCTTTGAAGAAAATAGAAGCAGACTCTCATAGCTTTGGAAATCACTTACGCCAATGTCTGTGTTGGGAGCCACCATTTCACAAAAATGTCACACTTCTCAGAGTTTTGATCTAAATTCTGAAGCCCTGCTTGTGACCTTTATTTTGTGGATGCCTCCATAAACTATTTCTGGCTTTTCCCAGAAAACCTCTGCAAAAAAGACACTTTTATGGCATTTTGCACTATGTTAAAGACGTAATCTGTATTGGTTTTATATACTCACTAGTGACCCCCGTGAATGTGTGCATAAAGTCCAAGTGAAGCATAATAAACCCCATCTGTATTCTAAATGTGAGTGTACACGACAGAAGGAAACCAACACAAGAACATATTGCTGGCTGTTGATTCTGACACTCTTCCCACACAGTGATTTAGTGAGAAGAGCAACCTTGTAAGACTGTGTCACTGTCAGTCTGCTCTCATCGTGGAAAGACAAGTAACCAATCATAAAGGGTCTTAGGCAGAGACATTTATCATCTCCAAGGCAAGTAAACGTCATGACAAAAGGTATAGGACTTCCAAGTAAGTTAAAAAAACCAAACATGCATCCTAGTATACAATGCAGTAGAAACCACAAGAGAGGGAGGAATCATTCTCATTGTGCTGACCCAGCTTGCAAAGATAAACAAGGAGAATCCTGAAACTTCGGCTTGTAGGCATCTTTATCCAATTTTATTGATCAACCATACAAGAAAGGGCCAAGAGTCCCTATGTTTTAAATGTTGTCTGACCACCAGCCTTATCAGATGTTAACTGAAACTGTTTTGCCTATTTCAAGCACAAAGTTTTCATAGAATCTAAGAGCATGGAGTCCAGCCACTAACTTAACACTGCCAAGTCCACCCCTAATGCATGGATAAGTGCCACATCTAGATGTCTTTTGAATATCTCCACGTACGATGTCTCAACCACTTCCTTGGGGAAGCCTGTTCCAATGCTGGACAACCCTTTTGGTGAACAAATTTTTTCCTTGTATCAGATCCAAACCTTCCCTGGCACAACTTGAGGCCATTTTGTCTTGTCCTGTTGATTGTTACCTGGGAGAGGACACTGCCTCCCACCTCACTACACGCTCCTTTCAGGTAATGGATAAGGTCTCCCCTCAGCCTCCTTTTCTCCAGGCTAAACACACCCAGCTCCCTCAAATGCTTATCAGACTTGTGCTCCAGAACTTTCCCCAGCTCTGTTGCCCTTCTCTGGACATTCTCCAGCACCTTAATCTCCTTCTTGTCTCCTCCTTGTCTTGTCTCAAGAGGAGATTAGGACAGTTTCGGAGGGGCCGAAAACTGAACACAGCACTCACCAGCTCTGAGTACAGAGGGACAATCGCTTCCCCAGTCCTGCTGGCCATGCTGTTGCTGATCCAGGCCAGGATGCCCTTGGCTGCCTTGGCCTCCTGGGCACACCCTGGCTCATGTTCAGTGGCTGTTGAGCAGCACCCCCAGGTCCTCTTCTGCTGGGTAGCTTTCCAGCCACTCTGCCCCCAGCCTGTAGTACTGCATGGGGTTGTTGTGACCCAAGTGCCAGACACAGCACTTCACCTTGTTGAAGTTCATGTAATTGGCTTCAGCCCATTGAACCAGCCTGTTCTGATCCCTCTGTAGTGCCTTCCTCCCCTCCAGCCAATCAACACTCCCATCAAACTTTATGTGTTGCCTGCAAACACAGTGCACTTGATCACCTTGTCCAGATCATGGATAAAGCCCAGGGCACAGGCCGCCAACAGGATGTTGCTCCATGCACCATCAGCTCTAGGCTTGGTCATTCAGCTGGTGTTTTTTTTACCCAGCAAAAAGTGGAACTGACCAAGCCATAAGCAGCAAGTTCCCCCAGGAGAATTCTGTAGGAAAGTTTAAGGCTTTTCTGAAGTCTAGGTAAACAACATCCACAATCTGTCCCTTGTCCACTAAGCTGGTCATCCCAACATAGACGGAGATCAGGATGGCCAAACAGAACCTGCACTTCATAAATCCCTCCTGGCTGGGTTTGATCCTCTGGTTGTCCCATACAAGCTGCGTGATGGCACTCAAGATGATATGCTCCATGACTTTCCCTGCCACTGAGGTCAGACTGACTGATCTATAGGTCTCCAGATCCTCCTTCCAACATTTCTTACACATGGGTGTCACATTTGCTAGCTGCCAGTCAACTGGGAGCTCCCTGGTCAGCCAGGACTGATGATAATTGTTTGCTGAGCACTTCTACCAGCAACCTTAGGTGGATCCAGCCCCATCTGACTTGCAATCTTTGGAAAATAAAAATAGCTAGAAATAGCAGTTCAATGCCATGGAAACAGAGAAATCAACATATTTTGTTTCATCCTATTATAGAGTGAAATTAATTTTTAAAAAACATTTTCCCTCTCCTTCTGTGTTTTTCTGAGACTCCACATACGCAGCAGTCACCGTGATTTGGGCTGATTATCTGTATGTGGAAGGCTCATGCTCCCCTGGGTTCAGTAAGTTTTCAAAACCTTACCTAAACTATCCTCCTTTGGCAAAGTGGAATGAGAACTGAGGCTGCTTAGTGTGACAGCTATAGCTGGTCTATAGCTGCACAAATAATTTGGCCATGACAGACACTTACTGGACCAGCCTAGTTCCTTAGGTAGTAGAAGTAAACCAGTCCCTGGGTGTGTTACTGATAAGGTCAAACAAGGGGACCCCAGCCAATCCCTTTAAACCAAGGATGTGCCCACATCATTGGCCAGAGAGCTGGGTGGAGTCAGGGCCTTTGTCCAATCTTGTGTGTGAACCTGGGAATTCGAAGCCCCTATTAAAGGGGGAGCCCGATGATAAAATATGGCTGTTGCTGATGGACTTGGTGTGTTTGGCTGTTGCATTCCTGTCTCTGTCAACAGTGACAGCTTACCTGTCACTTGGCCAAATTGCTTGAGCCTGCAGAATGGAGTGTGTGGCACAGTGGTTGAAGGTCTAGCATTGTGGGGAGAAGGCTGCTGTTGACCAGAAATCCTGCCATGTACCACAGAAACCATCCTGACAACACTGTGAGTAGCTTTAGCACACCTCTCCGAAACTTTTCTGCAAAAGGTAAATGTGTCAGGAGTGTTTTTTTAAATTTTGTTTTGACTTGATGGAAAGTTATGCTGTAGCTCAATTTTTTTTATCACTTTTATGTCTTAGTAATCCTGAATGCTAAAAAATTGAAACTAAAAGTAGCACCCTGTACTTTCCTGTGCCTTCCATATGCTGAAGTTACAATTGCTTCTAATCTTGTGTTTAAAAACAGCTCCCAAATGCAAAGTTGGCTAAGTGCAGACACATCGTTAAAGTGTTTTTGAAGTTTGAGGTCAATGCTGTTTAGGAAAAACCAGAATTAGACTAATCATCACCTCTGTTAACGACTTAATTTATTCTAGTGCTATAATGTGTTCCTGTCCATCATTTGTCATAGCCATTGCCAGCTTCAAAAGCAAGGTGCAGTGAAACTGCTTATGTTATTGGATGCAACTTTCCCTCATAAAGAAAAAGCCTATATAAAGCAGACAAACCACTGAAGGCAAAATATAGGTCTGTGGAGTAACATTTACTGTGTTCTCAATGAAACCAACATTCAATAACAGGTTTCAATACATGATGGTTCTGCCAGCTCTTTTGATATGGGTCAGTTTATCTTTCTCTGTCTAAGACTCAGTCTGCAATTTATAATAATGATAATGTCATGAGTTCTTCTGCAAGGAATAGCCATATTTTCAATGTTATGACTGTACAAATTGATGAAAACTGCTTTTATTTCCTTTACTGTGCCTGTCTCATACTCCTTTAACAATCAGCATAACCTCACATTTTGAATGGCCTGGATATAGTGTCATAAAAAGTTGTTTAGAGTTGTCAGTGGAAGCAGATGTTAAAAGGGGTTGTCGGTGGTTAATCCATTTCTTACAGTGATTAAACTGGTGGTGACACTGAAACCAAGATTGACGAGTGTGATGCTGAAAAGTGGCATATCCATCACTATCTCTGTTAATGAGCTAAAACCTGAGCTGACATCATACCTCATTAAGGAAATGATCACTGGAAATTTCAGGCTATATTTCCCTAAATCACAGAATGGTTGAGGATGAAAGGGACCTCTAGAGGTCATCTCTACATGAGCATCTCTAGGAGCCACCTCCCTGCTCAAGTAAAGTTGCTGGGAACCAGTTGCTAATGTTCATGTTCAGACTGGCTTATGAATGTTTCTGGGGAGGGAGATTCCACCATTTCTATGGGCAACCTGTGTCAGTACTCAGTTACACCCGCAATGAAAAAAGTGTTTCCTGCTGTTCTGGGGAAACTTTCTTTGTTTCAGTTTGTGCCCATCACCTGGGCACCTCTGGTCACCCTGTCCCATTGAGTACTCCACTGACAGAGCCTGCCTTGTGTATTCCTTGCATATCCTGTCATATATTTATATGTGATAAGATGGCCTTGAGTCTCCACCAGGCTGAGCAGTGCCATCTGTCTCAGCCTTTCTTCATAGGAAAGATGCTCCAATGTCCATTAATCTCCCTTAGTAACAGTAGCTCTCTGCTGTCCAATATGTTCATCTCTCTCTTGTGCTGGGTGGCCCAGAACTGGACACAGCATACCAAGTGAGGCCTCACCAGTGCTGTGTAGAGAGGGTCTGCTGGGAATACTTTATCTAATGTAGCCTGGGATATTTGTAGCAAGGGTACACTGCAGGACCCCCAAGTCCTTTTCTGCAAAGCTGCCTCTGAAAGAAGAAAAAGACTGACTCTACATGAGCATGAGTTGTATTTTGCTCTTACTTTGATGTGAGGTTGTCAGGTGTAATTTTTGGAGCCTTGTTTTGGTTAGTAAAAAAAAATGTTTTCCTTTTTTACCCTTAGACATTAGATGAGTTAGCCCAAAAGAGAAACGCCAGCACTTTCATTCTGTGGCAGATGACAGAAGACTTATATTGTGGAAAATATTAGGTGCTTTGACTTCTCTGTGTTTACCTTGTGTTCATTGGTTATCCTGTGATTAGAGCATGATCTCTTGCCATGGACAAAGACCTGGCCTTAGTATTTAAGTGGTGACCTTAAAGGCAAAAAGGCCTCTTTGTAGCCATTGGTCTGCATGCCCACAGTCAGGCTGGAATAAATGTTTTTCTTCAGTGATTGGTACGGCACAAGGTTAGTAGCACTTTGTGTCATGGTAACATGCTAGAGATACTGGAATTTTTAAATATTTCATATCATAATTGGTTTTATAAATGGTTCCGTTTGTCTTATACATAAAAAACAAAACCTACTCTAAAATTATAAATGAAAGCTATATGATAGTAATTTTACATTTTGGTTTTTCTATGTCACAGTGCGTGGTTCATTAGCATTTGTATTCCCTTTCAGTCAGGATGATAAAAGACCTATAAAGCATTGTAAAACAAAAAGCAAAACTAAGCCAAAATGCCCTTCTTCAGAGTAGGTACCCTATATTTTGAAATGCTTCAAGAGGGATAAGGTCTTACCAGGGCAAAAACAAGTATGTGAATTAATGATGAGAAATCCTCAGGTAATTTTCTAGCCCAAAGAAATCTTCACAGAGAACGAAACTGAAATGTGGAGCAGAAGCATAGCTGCCATGTTGTTTGATATCATCAGCTCTCACCTGATTTTTTGTAGTAATGCTTTCTATTATACAAAAAGTTATCTCTGTCTCCTATTACTCTGGTGACTCTGGGAAAAAACAAGGTGCCGTAGCTCAGGGAATCTCCTCAGTTCAAAGATCCAATCTCAGACAATCTCCCCCCACATTAAGATGTGGGGAATGACAAATTTCTATCTTTTAACTTTGGCAAAAAAGATGTAAATAATGCTTATGGAGCACTGAAGAAATATCTGAATTTAGTTTCTTTTTAGAGCAAGTTCTACAAGACTACATAGTGGTTAAGCAGAAGTGGGGAAACTTAGTAAAACTGGTTTTGGTTGAACAATGGAAAATGTGTCTATCATAGACATCTAATGAGCTAGTAACGAGGGAATGCATTACGTGCTGGACTTGGGAGACAGTGCAGAGGAAATGCAGATAAAGCCCACTGGACTTAAGGTCATAGATAAAGCACTAATTTAAATCTACATGGATTTTTGAGCATGTTCGGGTATAATATAGCTTCTGCAGGAGTTCAGGAGGTCTTGACATGCAGAAAATCGATATATTCTTAGTGTGGAATGGGGAGATCAATTCTCCACAGAGAAAAAGCTCAACTCTGAGTGAAGATAAACTGAAGAAGTGCTATTCATAACTTGACATAGTCTGTGTGGTGTTGCATGTGAAAGGGTCTATTGTAATCCAATTTGCTGAGGTTATTTGTGTCAAAGGTAATTGCTTCATTTGTGCCAGTGAAGCATTTAGAGAACCAGCTGCTTGGATTATGTTCTAACGCTAAGATGAGATATATTTAGGGAATAAGTATGAAGAGTATGAAGACAGTACTATTTACAGACACAATGTTTGTATTCAATTAAGGTCAATGCAAGTTGCAATGACCTCAGTTGTTCTCAAGATTGGGTCCTTACCCATTAGAATCAACCAGCATATTGCTTAAATTCTGCCTCAGTGCTGGCACTTTTTCTACATCCTGCTTAAAGGTTGTTCCAGTGCAACATTTCTGTAAAAACTATTAATCCCTAAAGGAATGAATTGGATAAAGGATAAAAGAGACAGGCTGAGTCACATCCTTTCATAGAATGTCCTCTTCTAAAATTTGCAGAGAGAGAAAGTAAAAAAAAAAAAGGAGGAGAGTGAAATTAAATGGATTTTATTTTAGTATGTCCTAGGGGACATGCTAAAAATGTTATAGTCACTTCTGGTGTAAGCACAGTAAATAAATTGTGGCTTGTTGCCAGTGTTTCTTCTCCCTGAGATTAAATCAGAGCAACTGTGAAATTATTCTAATATGAACATGCAGTCAGAAACCATTCCTTTTAATTTTTTTAATATATATAATTTCAGTGTACAATAAAATGTAGTTCCAACTAAACACTTCTACTTCTCTATTTTTTGCAAGGTAGCAAATGTGTCAGGCAGAGTTCTAAGTGTCTAAATTATTTTCTGGACCATTTGTAGAGAAGTAGATGCAACATATTTCCTTGTAGTTTTACACTGAATCATAATGAAAAGAACTTGGCCTAAAGATGCAGCACTGTGGTTCTGAAGATTCCACTGGGTTGTAACCCAGCAACAGTGAAAATAAATTCAAAGATTTTGTCTTGTGGTGAAGTAGCCATGGCACACACCTGCAAAGAAAATGTAGCAATGAAAAGATTTTCACCAATAATTTCCTCATGTAAAATGTATTTATTTATCATGTCACTTACCGACTGAAATCCCTTGATTTACATGCCTCTGTGCAGTTCAGGGCAAGGTAATATGTTCTTCAAGTGGTAGACAGAAAGATCCATGTGAGCCTTAGGCAGAGATGGCACTGCTTGTTTCACAGGTGGTATCTGAGCAGAGGATAGTCCACGAATAACCTGTGAGTTTCCTTCCTTTCAGTTTGGAAGACTGGACACCCACATCCTCTTGTAATCCCTGTAACTTTGTTCCAGTATCCAGAACTGTAGTTGAGGTCTGCTATTTAGTGTTTGTTTTTATTTTTAAATAGTATTTGTCTAATGAATTCTAGAGTCATGACAGCAAAAAGAAAAAGAAAAATCTCATAAAAATGCACAGCTGAGCGGTAAATCAAATTAGCTTATTCCTGGAGTTACTTGTCCAGCAACTTTTCTGGGATCCTGTTTCCTAGCAAGTATTTACCTCTAAAATTCTATGTAATTTCCTTTAGTGTACAAAATATTCAAACCTTATATGAAGTTTGTAAGATCGAAAGTCAGGCTCTGTGAGTATAAAGAAATAAAAGATATAATGGGCCCAATTCTCATTTATTGCAAAGAAAAAAAATTCACCATAGAAATAAGGTTAATTTACATCAGTTTTACATCCCTGTAAGCCATCAGAGTGGAGTAAAAGGATAATGGTGAGCAGTATGAAGCTGACTGATAGAGTAAATGAAGCCATGATAGCAGCAGATTTGGTCTTGTAAAAGGACATTCTTTTAGCTAAAAGAAGTTAAATGCTTGTCTGTCTCTATAAACACATGCATGGTAAATTAGTTTCTTTTAGAAAATCAGTTTCTTTTAGAAGCCATATGGCATACTATATTGACCTATATTACATATATTGAAATAGGGTTATGCTGTCCCAGTGCATTACTAGAAAGACATTATTGCCTTTGTATTAAACTGCATGATAGTCAGACTAGGACAGCCTTAAAGAAAACTTTCTGAGAGGAGTGTTGGGTGGTGGGAGAGTCTGTACAAACTTCATGCTCCCAAGCATTACACACCACTCAGTGAGGGGCCTTGCTGAAGTCCTCATGGACTGAATCACTGCCTACAGCAGTAGAAAACTGTTCCACAGTGTCACCATCTGTCTGTAGACATCAGAAGACAAAACATACAGTAAAGAAAAAATCAGCTCAGCTTGTAACCCCAGGAGTAGGAATTTGGGAGTGTTCTGCACAGAATTTCTACCTTTTCTACCTTATGTATTGTCTTGTGATTCTTGCACGTAGATGAACGTTGTTTGATGGATCACTGATGCTTGTGACAGACAAAATATGATCAGAGAGAGATTTCAAGTGGCCTGATGCTTTTCTATCTTGTGGAGCATAAATATCAGAGCAATCAATTTCCTAATCTTTCTCCTGAAAAAACGGTAATGTACTGCACATAGAAATAAAAATAGGGTTTTCATATCTTTTCAATAAGATTACTGTCTTGCTGATAATGTTCATACTCTTTGCTGAGAAATATTCGTCTTAGAAACTATGTGCTGCCTCAAAGAGATTGTTGTGCTCCAGTTAGAGTATGTATTTGTGAGTAGTACTTCAGCTTCCTGTAAATTAATGTCATTTTCTAGGAATGTGAAGTACAAATGCTAATCTGATGTAATGCCAAAAGAGGCAACTGCAATGTTATGATGTGACCTTTAACGGATGTAAAAGGTTCCTAGCACTAACAGTGTTCCTGGACAAATCCAGGTTAAACTATTTGAGGGCAGATACTAATCTAAAGTTATATTCATTTATTTCTATAAGCCAGGCTGTTACCTTCGAAGGTTTACTCCTCTGCTGCCCTCAGACAACCCCATCCTATTGAAATCAACAGGAGTTTGCAATTAATTTGGACAGAGCCAGAGGACAGGCAGCACTCGGAATATTTTTACCTATTTTCCTTGGGTTTCAAGCCATGATCAAGAGATATTTCAGTATGTCCTGCTGTAGTACATCTGCTTTTCATTTCTCTTTAGCTACAAAATCTAAAACTACTTCAACACTGTTCGTGGTGTGGATATCTACTGAGCAAAGCAGATGGTTCATCCCCCATGTAGCTTATTTTTTTCTTGACAGTCACAGCCTGCAGGGCTTTTCCTGGCCTAATATTATGCTTTTCTAGTAACAGCCCATCACATACAATAATGTAACATTGAAAATTTCTTAAACCTGTATGAGGTGGATGTACTGGGATTCATTAATCCTCTCTCACTGCAACATGGATTTACCTGAACACAGTACAAACTATAATTGGCTTCAGATACATCTTTCACATACACACACAAGATTGCTCTTTGGCCAAAGTCATCTTTGTCTCCATCAGTTTGAAAACTGAGACACAGGAATAGTTCTGTCACAGTTGTATCGGTGAGGGTCTGTCTCAGCTCTTCTGGTAAAAGTGAGCTCTCAAAGGAAGACTACAGTGAAGAAATTCAGCTTCCAGCTTTTGGCTTTATCACGAGAGGATTAAAGACTGTTTGGTAAGGATGTAATGATGACCTTAAGAAGGAAAGAGACTATATAGTTCTAGCAGCTGATCAATATTGACTGAAAAATACTACGTGAACTGCATGAAGCAGGCATATCATGGATAACTGGCATCATCATAGATAAATTTGTTTTTGTAATTTAAAAACCATGAGTAACTTAAGATGCCTTTGCTTTGATGTGAAGTGAGAGTACTTTTGACCTATTTATCTGCTGGCAGAAGAAGAAAAATTTTCATCTCAGTCTGAAAAAGGCCTTGTTTGAAACACATTCAAAAGCTAATGCTATGTTCAGTGCAAAGAGGAGAAGAAAGCACTACACTTCCTTTCCACCCTTTATCCTGGTAAGGACAAAAACTGTTGAGAAGTTTTGATAATGTTATAATTCCTTTACTTTTGAACCTGAATGGGGAAGTAACAAAAATCCTTGCCTAAAGCAGTCCCTGTACAATCCTCTTTAGATGTAGCATGTCTCAAACCACATCCCTAGGATCCAAGTAACTTGTTGGATTTAGGATGATATCTTTGCCCTGTGAGGGTGATTAAGATCACCTCTACACGAACATTAAATGTAAAGAAGACAAATAAAGACTCAGCTATTTGCACACCACAATGTCTTTTTGTTACATCTGTGTGCATGAATGGACAGCCTCAATTGAAGCATTTTTCTCTTAAATGTTTAAAATAAATACCTCAAGCTGATTTTGTAAGACTAGCACATGTTTGCCAATGAACAGCATAAGCAAATGGAACTATAATTTCTTTTTTCCCTAGGGAACAATATTTAAATTATTAATCAGAGAGCAAGTGATGAGTTAAAGGACAAAGGCACTGTGTGGCAGATCAAATTTAAACACAAGACTAACCATATCTAGGAAGTTACTTCTATGTCACTTTAGATAGCAGGGATAGCACTAGTGCATTTGTGCACTTCAAAGCATTTGAACATTGAAAGAAAAGTAGATTGTTCCTTGCTAGTGTTGAGAAATTTGAGTTTCCATGTGTTTATCTTATTAGTTGGAGCCTTTTCTTGGTTTCAGATCAAGACACATAATTTTTGCAACATTAGCCTTGTGTTTATGTTAATGTGACTAATGACTATGAAGAAATTTAATCTTTAACTTTCTTACTGTTGGGTAAATTCACAAGACAAAATTCATGGTGCATACCAGAACCTGGTAAGAATAATTTTTTAGATCACTCCCTTGCCTTGAACCAAATTAGGAATTTCTCCGTGTTTTATCAGAAATACACAACCATTCAGTAGTAGCCTCTACGTTTACATCCACACTTGAAGTTACCTGGTAAAAAAGTTTGTCAACTCTAGCAAAGGATGAAATTTACATTTCCTTTATACAGGAGAGGACTACTCACACTGAGGAATCTTGTATCCAGTTCTAACTACCTGAGGAGTCGGTGCCCTGATGGCTTTAAGCTTTGTTCTATGGCTGTACCTAGATCTACACTCCTGTATTTCATAGTGTGGTCTGTCTCCTTCTTCTTGTCCCAGCTCTTTGCTTACATAGATTAGACTCCGTTTCTTAGAATTCCAATGTCAGATTGATTTTTATAGTCTAATTGCATAACATTTTCCTCTCAGAGGACTTCTGAGGTTGATTCCTATCCACCTATTTTCAGTTCACTCATCCAGCTCATTGTAGTCTACTTCTCAAATTTTGTTTCTCATCCCATTTTTTGCTTGCTTTGATCCCATAATCTCTTGAAAGGACTCCCAGAGCAGTTCTCTTTGACTTCTTATTTGTTCACAAACGCATCTCATCTGAAGCCTGATGGAGGGCCTTTTCACTACATAGTCTAGGATCCATATTCCCTCTGTTTCTTGTATCTTCTGTCTCCTTGTTTTTTCTGTTCTCTCTTTTTCCACAGGTCTATTTTCAGGCATCCCTCTTCATCAGTTTCTTCCATTTCCCTCCTGCCCTGTTCTCTCAGATAACTGAAAATTGGAAGTTGTATATTAGACCAGAAAAGTCCTCAGGATGGCGAAGATGGAGTGGAAGACAGGAAGAGAAGTTCAACAAGATGGACCAACACTGGATTCAGTTGTTTGATGTGATAGGGGCCTGAAAACTTACCCTTCTTTTGGGTTTTCACGGTGCAAATTCAGTACCAATCAGAAGCTCATGGCTGCAGGCTAATCATTACCATGCCTACATCTTTCCAGTACAGTGCTTCCATTGGCAACTGCTCCTTCTTCTCTTCCTTTGGGGTTGCTTCCTCTACACTATTTCCTCTGCTCCTTGCAGTTTTGACTTACCGCAACCTTTCCTTTGTGCTTGCAATCTGTAAGAGTGTCAAATGGTTTGGGATGAAATCTAGGATGGAAAGAATAAGGGAAACAGTAGTGACAGGAGGAACTCTGAGCTTATGGTACTGTTCGTCCATATAAAGCAGGGAATGCCTATCACAAGTGTAAGAGGATCTGTGAGACTTTCTCGTCAAACTTTCATCCTTCCCAAGGCACAAGAGCTTGGGAAATCATAAAAGAAGATGCTACAGAGAATAGTATTGTACCCCCCATGATCATAATGGATTAGATCAGTGACATTTGTTTCATGTATTGGTTTTGTTTCCCATACTAGAATTGTGGATGCTGCAAGAGCATCATCAAGAGATGTTGTTTTCCAGAGAGGGAAGACACAGCTTGCCATCTGGGAACTTTTTTCTCTCCCAGGTGCTTCTTACAGTGTTCTGTGGGCTTTAGGTTGACACAAAGGAAATCTCATCTCACAGAGTTGTTGGGAGCTTGGTTCTCACATTCACTCGCTATTTACAAAGCTGACTAAATTATGAGGAAGTATCAGGAATTTGGTTGATAGCTGGACTCTGTAACCCCCAAAGGTTTCCCTCTAATCTACACAAGTGTAACTACACAGCACAATGTTGCCTGATCTCAAAGTAGGGCTAAGAAGTTCCATTGCCCAGTTTCATCTGCTTTCTTAGGAGCTGAGAGGAAGTTTTAACTTGCTTCAAGCAAAGGAGATAATTTTTGGGCAGTAGCTCTAATCCCTAGGAGATGAAAAAGCTGTCCCATTCAGCCTGGAAGCCTGGATATGATTTGGACAAGGAACTTGGGCACCAAAGAATTACCTCTTTAAAATACATACCTTAAACTCTGCTAGTGCTGAATGTTGCCATCTGTGGAATTGAGATGCAATTTGTATTTCCCTCAAGAAATTGTAGTTTTAAATGCAAAAACTGGCTGAAGGGAGTTACATTTTTCTCCCTCTTCTCCTCATGCCTTTCCACCTTCACAAACATTTGTCCTTTTCCAGACATCTCTGTTCATGAGGCACGTATCTTTTCCTTGCCATTACACAGAGGGTACCTGGCTTGAATCATGACTCCTACCCCAAATTTTCTTGTATACTTTTATTTAATACCTTGGAAAATGTTAGAGAGCAGCATGAAGAGTTTTATTCTCCACTGCACAGGACAGAAAGGTTCCAGTATTTGCTTATCTTTGATAGTCTCCAATGGTCTGTGCATGAGTGATCAAATAAGTAAATGGAAAGATTTTTTTCTTTGTAAAGCCAGTAGCCAAAATTAATGTAGTCTCCATGGAAGTTCTGACCTTTTCTCATTGCCACTGGTGTCCTCTGCATTCTGTATACAATCTCCTTATAGTGTTGTATGTGTCTGTAGAATAGGAATTATCTTTGAATGATCTTTTTGCAACCTCTTTTAAAAAGAAGTCCTTTCATGGTTGACAGGTTGCAAATTTTAATTATGTGGGGAGTAATAGTCTTTAAAGTTGAATAAAAAAGAGGATTTCACTATAGGGACAGTATTTATTGAATTATGTTTAATTTGTTTTCCTGATATAAGTAGTTTTTGTTTTCTGATTTAAACACTTTTTTTTTTCATAAACTTCCAAGGCTGGTGTCTGGGGATTGAATTTTCCATTAACTCATTCATTCTTATGCCAGGATTGGATTGAGAGAAAAAGCAGCAAATGACAATGTTACTTGCTCTGTGAGTGCACCTAGAAAAGGTGTTCTCAAATTCAGTGTTACAAAAACAGAATTGTAAATGATGTCATGAAACCATGCATTAGGGGAGGAGAGCCCTTCTCTCAGTATTGCAAGGTTTTTAAGCTAATCAAAATTACAGTGGTAGACCAATGCAGAAACTGCTGGGAATGGTGTCTCATGCTTGCCTGGTTTTTGTATTCCTCCCTCGATGTTTAAAGTTAGCCAGTGTTGGAGACCATATATTAGGCTCAGGCTCTGAACAAATATGAAGTGGCTGTTCTTGTATTCTTTTCTTTTGGACAGTTCCTTTGTTGTATGGTCAATCATTTGGGTTACTTACAAAGCTGCCTTTGGCCTTTGAGTCTCTGAGTTCTGCTGTGCTGACACACACGTCATCCCTAGTGAGGAGAGCAATTCTGCCAACTGTCATGTTACTGTTTGGCTCTTTATACAGAAGAATTTGAATTTAGAAAGTGAAGAAGAGCTGAAGGCAGCTGAGTAAGGTGTCAGAGAGACAGTGTGCACTGTGAAACAGATAAAAATGTAAATTAGTATTCCAAATATAAATGAGGGGTTTTGTCATAGGAAGTGTTCATGAAGGAGGCTGAGGGCTGATCCCAGAACTTGGGCAGAGTTTGCAAATCTGGCAGCAGAAGACAGTAACCCTTGTCAGTAGGTTAGAAGACAGTACAGAATATCAGGCACAGGGTAACAATGATGATGAAGAGATATGAACATAGACTGAACTGATTTAAGTAGAAATTCTTCCGTGAATTGCAAAAGATAGAAAAGACGGAAGGATATATTTTGCAGTTTCATTTGATATCTCTTTTAAAAAACAATTGATGTCTCATAAAATTGTGTTCTGTTCTTCACTGTGAAGAAACTGTGACTGTGAAGAGTTTTTTAAGTAGAGATATAGAAATGATCCAAAAGGTTGCATAGTGAAGAAGTTAGCTTTATGGCCAGTAAATGACAGAAATGAGCCATAGAAAAGGTGATGATTCTTTTAAACTCCTGGACTCAGACACTAATGTCTGACAAGCTACAGGCTTCACTCTCTCCACTTTCAAGCCAGCAGAATTGTCTAAGGTCCAGTCCTCTGTCAGTCTTCCATCAGGGCAATGTGAAATTTTGGTAGAGTCGAGTCCTGTGCTGTCCAGCTAATGCTGTGGATCAGCCCTGTGGCAATATAATTTTGAAAGAGCCCTTAGGTTTGAAGGATGGGAGGCACAAGCTAGAAGAGACCTGAGGCTGGGAGGATGCCTTAACTTTGTAATAGTACATTACACTTGAGTTTAAGGGAGACCCTCAGGAGATATTGTCACAAGCGTATAATGAATTTCCTTCATGATCTCCCTTGCTGCTTTTTCTCTGATCAGGATGTCAGCTTCCCTATGAGATCACAGCACTGTCACCTGGAGTAATAATGCCTTGAGTTATTTTCTGCTTAAAATTACTTGGTTGTTCATTTATCTGCTCCTTTTCAGAGTTGCCCTGATTGTTTTTATTTGTTTTAAATTCCCGTCTTTAAACAGGAATTATTAATTTTGGTTTCTATAATGCTCAGGTCATTCCTTTAGAAAAATCATTTGCTCTCCTCTTTAGCTGACTTTGTTAATATGAATCATTCATTTAGTTTTATAATCTACTGTCTGGAGGATGCCATTAAACTGAAAGGTAATTCTCTCAGATAGTAATGATCTAATTGGCCTTTTAATGTTGTATTATAGATAGTGTAAGTGATTATTCCATTTGATTAACAGAGCAGGGATCTGCTCTGTTACCACAGGGACCACTTTTATTTTTCCTAAGGCGTCACAGAGGGGCAAAACAGGCAGAAAAAGTGACAAGGAAAATTTAAAATAAATAGATAACATGAAGATGGGGCTCTCCTGTCTGAATTAAATTCATTTCTAAGTTTGTTTTTTTTTGTACACAGTGGCAATTAAAACCAATGACTCAGTGCTTGCCTTGATGTTCAGTAAAGTATGATAATTCAACTGTAACTTGGATGGTAACAGCAAGAGAGGAGGGAATGGGATGGGAAAACAGAGCAATATTTTGCAGCTATTGACACAAAAAAGACTAAAAAGCAAGGAGTTGAGCTTCCTTTGGAACCAGAAGTTAGAGGAGTTGCTGAAAAACAGATCAAATTATACCACATGTGAAAAGTAGAAGAAAAAGCCAAATGGGAAAGTGATATAAGGGAGTGAAAGTGAAAAGACCCTATTTTTTAAAGTTGCTGTTCATTTTATAAAATAAGACCCCACCACAGATTATAGCCTGTTCTTTGTTCTTGCTTTGGGTAATACCTTCTATCAGCAAGTGTTTTACGGCTCAGTCAAGAAGAAAGATTCCTAGAATGCCCTTATTTTATGGGATTACAGGCTGTGAGCAGTTTGAGTGCAGGTAGACTCCGAGTCAACAAATTGGGAAAATACTTATAAAAAGTTACAGGCAAGTGGTAAGATAAAAGACTGTATTTTTTAAGCTATATTGAACACATTTGATAGGAACCAGTCAAATACTAAGAAGTCTGTGTACTTTTTTTTCCCCTGAATTTCTCCTGTACAGATTTTACACAATCTAGTACAAAATAGTTTTATTATCATTACTGGGAACTCTAGGGAAGGTTTTGGACATATAAACTTAAAACTTGCCTTGTGGAGGTGCCTGGGGCTGTGAAATTCCACTACATGTATCAAATCACAATAGTGAAAAGTAGAACAGTTCTGTTGCTGTTTAGAGAAGCCTGAGCTGATAACTACTCATACACTTAGTTGAAATGTATTGTCATTCAAGCAAGTCTAATGTTGTTCAAGCTGGTGGTTTTTGATGAGGCAGATGTAGAATATACATTTTTACCACCTCTAAATGTTACTACAGCTCTGTAACAACAAACAGATATGGAAACACATCCACTGATTTGACTAAGAGCTAAATCATGCCTTGCAGCAAGGCTGCTGAACTTAGCACAGCCTCAGAGTGAAGAGGCAATAACAAACACCATGCTTTTGGAAGAGGAGGAAAAACTTATTTGTAATCAGACAAGATTATAATTAAAATAGTAAGTAATCGAGTTGCAGCTTCAGCAGGCATTTTTAGAGAGACAAGATGTTAAACTCTCTGTCACAGTGCTGTCACTATGGAATGCAAATCAAAATTAAATGACCTTATGGCAGGAGAGTGTGCCCTGACAAACAGCTAGGCTGGAATTCAATTTTCAGTGAGGTATTGCCAAAGGGAAAAAAAAATAATAGAAATTCTATTTCATGTAGGAATTTAGCCAGTATATTTAAGTTACCAGTCTCAAAACTAATCTTAGGCTGGTGAAAGATGGCCTAAAAATTTGCTAATGCAGTTAACCAAGCTGTGTTAAATCCAATATGACCTGCAAAGAAAATTTTTAACTGCAGAAGATATCAAGTGGTATGACTTCCTCCAGATGCAAATTTTAAAACATTATGAAAACAAATTGGGCTTTGCTGTGCTGGCAATCTCTGTTCCTAACCAAGGAAGCCACAAATGTCCTAGGCTGCATGGACATGAGTGAAGAGCAGGGCAACAAGGGACATGATTCTGCCCCTCTACTCCGTTTTTGTGAGACCTCACATGTAACCCATTTCTGGGGAAACCAGCATAGGAAGAACGCAGACCAGTTGGAATGAGTAGAGAGGAGAGTGATGGATTTCCTCATGAAACTGAACCACCACTACTATGAAGACAAGGAGGACAGAGAATGTGTTACAATCTGATGAGTGAGGTGCCTCTGTTAAAACTAAAGGAGCAACAAAAATTATATGATGACAAAAGAGAGATATTATATAACAAGAAATGTGAGGTAGAGAGATAGAAAGAAATAGAAAAGCTGTCTCAGAGAGAGAGCAAGAGGCCAGGAGGTATTCAGTAAAGAGCTAGAAGATCCTTTAGACCCTTACCAAGTGAAACCATTCCATGATTCTAGATGATGTGGGAATGAGTATATTAACTTGATAAGACCATTATTATAATTATCATTATTTATTAATTCAATACTGCGACTAATGAAATTTCTTCTTTGTCTTCTTCTTCAATTTATTTTGACTATTTCATACTAGAACGATTACAGTTTCTTCTTGAAATTCTTCTAATTCTTCTAGTTCTAATTCTTCTGATTCGTTATTCCTTATTCTTATTCTTCTTATTTCCTACAGCTACTTCTATTTCTTCTTCCTCATTACTACTGCTATTTTTTAATCTTCTTCTAATTATTATTCTTATCCTTCTTTTTTAATTTTCTTTGGATTTTTTACGGCATTTTTGGGGAGTTTTTTTTAGTTTTTGTAGTTTTTTTGTTTGTTTAGTGTGATTTCCTCCTACTCTATCTTAAACCCAATATTGTTTCGTTTTTGAAGAGTTGGGTGTGTCAGAGTTGTGAAGTGAACTCTGGTATCTAGGGAGCAGCACCTCCCTGGATGTTCCCATTCTTCATGGATAAAATGCCACAGGATCAGCATGTAGTGTCCTTTCTGTGTTAGAGGAAATGGCCGTAGATTCCAGCAGGGGAGCTTCTGATAAAAGATGAGAAGCATTTTTCCCTGCCTGAGGGGTCAGGCTTTGGAAGAATTTGGCCCTAAATGCTACCCATGGCTGCTGGTTAGGGGCCGGCGCCGTGGGTAAAACTTGGTCTTGGGGAGATGCGCTTGGGATGCTCCAAAGCAGCCGGGGATTGCTGAGGCTGCAGGGACATGTTGAGGGAATGGCAGCCCATGTGGCTCCCTCAGGCCACTGGCCAGGCCGCGGGCCGGCCGCCATCTGCGGGGCCGGTGCTGGCGCCGTCAGCGGGCACTAATCCTGGGGCTGCGGTGCCAGGCAGGGGCAGCGGAAGAGGCTGCGCAGCGCCCGCAGTGCCCGGCTGAAGCGGGAGGGACGTTTCTTGCGGGGGCCCAGCTGCTGGCTGAGGGCCTGGGCTGGCACACGGGGAGATGAGGCAGCGAGCGTCTCTTGAGGGCACGGCTCAAATTCCTGGGGCTGAAGCCAAGCCTGGTCAGGGAGAGGCACTGGGAGACTGTCTCCTGCAAAACCACCCAGTACTGGCTCTCTGGGTTCTTCCAGCAGCTCGAGGACGCTCACCTCGTCCCATTCGTCCTTGTCCTGCAGCAGGGCCTTGACCCCAAGCCTGTGGGTGGTCTCACTTTCCCTGTTGTCCTGCTTGAGCTCTTGGTCGCTGTCATCTTCCCAGCTGGACTGCACGGAGGGTGGCTTCCCATTGCCTTTGGGAAGCTCGTGGCCAATGGAGTCTTGGTCTTGGGAAAGCTCTTGGAGAATGAATTGTTCCCAGTCTGACCTTTCTTGGGAGCTACCAACATCATTGGGCGACAGCTCTCGCTTGCTGTATTCTTCCCAGTAGCAGTGTGCTGGGGAGCTTACGAGTGCTGCCTGGGAAAGCCATGGCTCCAAGCATTCTTGCCAATCAGAACATGGTTTGTAGCTCCTGGCTCCTCCTAGGGACAGCTCTTGATCGACACATTCCTCCCAGTCAAGGAGCTCAGGATTGCTACTGCCTTCTACTTGGGACAGCTCTTGCTCACTGAAGGCTTCCTCTTGGGACACATCATCATAGCTAGCGGCATCTCCTTGGAGCAGCTCTGAGTCTTCCTCATCTTTGCATTGGAAGCGCTTCAGCTCCCCAGCCAATACTCCCTCTTCAGCCACTTGCTGTGCTGGGACTGACCCCCTGACTGCCTCCTCCAGCTGCTCGGTGAGGGCCAGGGCTGGAGGCGAGCTGGCTAATGGGCTGGGGGGGCAGCCAGGGCTGTGTGGGGCTGAGATGTGGACCAGATCCCCTTCTCCTGGAGCTGCTGGTTCTTTTTCTGAAGCCACGCTTTGCTCCAGGCCTTCTGCCCCTTGGGACAGGCCCTGGCTGCTGCCAAGCTCTTCCCCTTGGGCCAGCTTTTCTTTCCTCAATTCTTTTTCCCCTTGCGGCACCTCTGGGAACGGTAGCTTTTCCCACAGGCCATGCTCTTGGCCACTAACACCTCCCTGCTTGGACATCTTTTGATCCACCTGGTATTGGTCCATGTTGACCAAGGGCCCCTCCTCCTCCTCAGTCTCCACCAGGGCTAGGACTGAGCAGCCCCCTGCCGCCAGCCACGGCCCGCTGAGGGCCTGGGCTTCAGCCAGCTGGGCAAGGGACTGGGTGCCTGGGACTTGGGCTTCACCTTATCCGCCTGCGTGCCAGACGTCGTCGAGCGCACCGAGATCCCGGGAGCTGCTTTGTTCTCGCAGAGCGGCTCTGACGGGACTGGACACCCCTGGGCTCTGCGGCGCTTCCACAGCCCTGTGGCAGGGCGTGGCTCTGCCGCGTCACAAGGGCCTCTGGGCACCGCAGTGTCCCGCATCACTGAGGGCCCTGACACAAGGCGCCTGTGTCACAAAGGGCCACAGCCGGCACCCCTTCAGCAGCCAAAGCTGCTGGAGGGGTCATGGAGGAGGCCTTGGATTTTGGCCTTCCAGCCCCTTGTTGTCGTCCCTTTATTAAAAGGATCAGACATGCCTCTGCCAAAATTAAGGTGCCAATGGCATCAGACACCCAAGCCAATAGTGTGGCATTTCATGAAGAGGAAATGAGAGAGAAAGAGAGAGAAAGGGAAAAAGAGTGATAGATACAGATGAAGTAGAAAACCTCAGTGCTCTGTAGATCCCAGTGGCATCCCGTTGATGCTGTCCATGAGGCCATTCTTGGTGGCCAGGGTGGCCCGAAAACCTAGAGTTGTGTGGATGGATAGACATTTGTGGGCTAGGTGGGAAGAGCCAGGTACCCGCCACGGCCGGGGCCGAGTTTGACAGAGTTTCTTGCAGCAGACTCGGGATCTGTTGCTTCACTTTGCATCAGGTGCAAAGAAATGTGAGGTAGAGAGATGGAAAGAAATAGGAAAGCGGTCTCAGAGAGAGAGAGCAAGAGAGCAGGAGGTATTCAGGTAGAGAGCTGGATGATCCTTAAGGCCCTTGCCAGGCCAAACCATTCCATGATTCTAGATGATGTGGGAATGTGTATTGTAACTTGATATGACCATTATTACAATTATCATTTTCATTATTTTATTTATTCAATACTCCTACAAGTGAAACTTCTTGTCTTCTTCATCTTCTTTTTCTTCTTCTTCTTCTGCTTCTTCCTAGACTTATTATGACTAATTTTTACTGCAACTATTAATATTTCTTCTTCTCATTCTTCTAATGCTAATTCTTCGAATTCTTCTACTTTGTCTTCTTATTAATTTTCTTATTCTTATTCTTATTCTTATTCTTATTCTTATTCTTATTCTTATTCTTATTCTTATTCTTATTCTTATTCTTATTCTTATTCTTATTCTTATTCTTATTCTTATTCTTCCTATTCTTATTCTTATTCTTCCTATTCTTATTCTTATTCCTATTCTTCTTCTCATTCTTCTTCTTATTTTTCCTATTTCCTACAGCTACTTCTATTTCTTCTTCCTCATTACTACTACTATTTCTCTATCTTCTTGTAACAGCGGAAATGGCCTTAGATTCCAGCAGGGGAGCTTCTGATAAAAGAGCAGAAACACTTTTTCCCTGCCTGAGGGGTCAGGCGTTGCAAGAAGTTGACTTGGGAGGTGTCGGAGTCACTATTCCTGGAAGTGTTTGGGTCTTGTCTGGATGGGGCACTTGGGGACATGCTGTAGGGCTGATGCTGGTGGTGCCAGGGTGCCAGTTGGAGTGGATGACTTCCAAGGTGTCTTCCCACCTGGATGATTGTCTGTGATCCACCGCTGTGCCACCTGGCCCCAAGTGCCGCGGCCCGTGGCTGCTGGTTAGGGGCCGGCGCCGTGGGTAAAACTTGGTCTTGGGGAGATGCGCTTGGGATGCTCCAAAGCAGCCGGGGATTGCTGAGGCTGCAGGGACATGTTGAGGGAATGGCAGCCCATGTGGCTCCCTCAGGCCGCTGGCCAGGCCGCGGGCCGGCCGCCATCTGCGGGGCCGGTGCTGGCGCCGTCAGCGGGCACTAATCCTGGGGCTGCGGTGCCAGGCAGGGGCAGCGGAAGAGGCTGCGCAGCGCCCGCAGTGCCCGGCTGAAGCGGGAGGGACGTTTCTTGCGGGGGCCCAGCTGCTGGCTGAGGGCCTGGGCTGGCACACGGGGAGATGAGGCAGCGAGCGTCTCTTGAGGGCACGGCTCAAATTCCTGGGGCTGAAGCCAAGCCTGGTCAGGGAGAGGCACTGGGAGACTGTCTCCTGCAAAACCACCCAGTACTGGCTCTCTGGGTTCTTCCAGCAGCTCGAGGACGCTCACCTCGTCCCATTCGTCCTTGTCCTGCGGCAGGGCCTTGACCCCAAGCCTGTGGGTGGTCTCACTTTCCCTGTTGTCCTGCTTGAGCTCTTGGTCGCTGTCATCTTCCCAGCTGGACTGCACGGAGGGTGGCTTCCCATTGCCTTTGGGAAGCTCGTGGCCAATGGAGTCTTGGTCTTGGGAAAGCTCTTGGAGAATGAATTGTTCCCAGTCTGACCTTTCTTGGGAGCTACCAACATCATTGGGCGACAGCTCTCGCTTGCTGTATTCTTCCCAGTAGCAGTGTGCTGGGGAGCTTACGAGTGCTGCCTGGGAAAGCCATGGCTCCAAGCATTCTTGCCAATCAGAACATGGTTTGTAGCTCCTGGCTCCTCCTAGGGACAGCTCTTGATCGACACATTCCTCCCAGTCAAGGAGCTCAGGATTGCTACTGCCTTCTACTTGGGACAGCTCTTGCTCACTGAAGGCTTCCTCTTGGGACACATCATCATAGCTAGCGGCATCTCCTTGGAGCAGCTCTGAGTCTTCCTCATCTTTGCATTGGAAGCGCTTCAGCTCCCCAGCCAATACTCCCTCTTCAGCCACTTGCTGTGCTGGGACTGACCCCCTGACTGCCTCCTCCAGCTGCTCGGTGAGGGCCAGGGCTGGAGGCGAGCTGGCTAATGGGCTGGGGGGGCAGCCAGGGCTGTGTGGGGCTGAGATGTGGACCAGATCCCCTTCTCCTGGAGCTGCTGGTTCTTTTTCTGAAGCCACGCTTTGCTCCAGGCCTTCTGCCCCTTGGGACAGGCCCTGGCTGCTGCCAAGCTCTTCCCCTTGGGCCAGCTTTTCTTTCCTCAATTCTTTTTCCCCTTGCGGCACCTCTGGGAACGGTAGCTTTTCCCACAGGCCATGCTCTTGGCCACTAACACCTCCCTGCTTGGAAATCTTTTGATCCACCTGGTATTGGTCCATGTTGACCAAGGGCCCCTCCTCCTCCTCAGTCTCCACCAGGGCTAGGACTGAGCAGCCCCCTGCCGCCAGCCACGGCCCGCTGAGGGCCTGGGCTTCAGCCAGCTGGGCAAGGGACTGGGTGCCTGGGACTTGGGCTTCACCTTATCCGCCTGCGTGCCAGACGTCGTCGAGCGCACCGAGATCCCGGGAGCTGCTTTGTTCTCGCAGAGCGGCTCTGACGGGACTGGACACCCCTGGGCTCTGCGGCGCTTCCACAGCCCTGTGGCAGGGCGTGGCTCTGCCGCGTCACAAGGGCCTCTGGGCACCGCAGTGTCCCGCATCACTGAGGGCCCTGACACAAGGCGCCTGTGTCACAAAGGGCCACAGCCGGCACCCCTTCAGCAGCCAAAGCTGCTGGAGGGGTCATGGAGGAGGCCTTGGATTTTGGCCTTCCAGCCCCTTGTTGTCGTCCCTTTATTAAAAGGATCAGACATGCCTCTGCCAAAATTAAGGTGCCAATGGCATCAGACACCCAAGCCAATAGTGTGGCATTTCATGAAGAGGAAATGAGAGAGAAAGAGAGAGAAAGGGAAAAAGAGTGATAGATACAGATGAAGTAGAAAACCTCAGTGCTCTGTAGATCCCAGTGGCATCCCGTTGATGCTGTCCATGAGGCCATTCTTGGTGGCCAGGGTGGCCCGAAAACCTAGAGTTGTGTGGATGGATAGACATTTGTGGGCTAGGTGGGAAGAGCCAGGTACCCGCCACGGCCGGGGCCGAGTTTGACAGAGTTTCTTGCAGCAGACTCGGGATCTGTTGCTTCACTTTGCATCAGGTGCAAAGAAATGTGAGGTAGAGAGATGGAAAGAAATAGGAAAGCGGTCTCAGAGAGAGAGAGCAAGAGAGCAGGAGGTATTCAGGTAGAGAGCTGGATGATCCTTAAGGCCCTTGCCAGGCCAAACCATTCCATGATTCTAGATGATGTGGGAATGTGTATTGTAACTTGATATGACCATTATTACAATTATCATTTTCATTATTTTATTTATTCAATACTCCTACAAGTGAAACTTCTTGTCTTCTTCATCTTCTTTTTCTTCTTCTTCTTCTGCTTCTTCCTAGACTTATTATGACTAATTTTTACTGCAACTATTAATATTTCTTCTTCTCATTCTTCTAATGCTAATTCTTCGAATTCTTCTACTTTGTCTTCTTATTCTTATTCTTATTCTTATTCTTATTCTTATTCTTATTCTTATTCTTATTCTTATTCTTATTCTTATTCTTCCTATTCTTATTCTTATTCTTCCTATTCTTATTCTTATTCCTATTCTTCTTCTCATTCTTCTTCTTATTTTTCCTATTTCCTACAGCTACTTCTATTTCTTCTTCCTCATTACTACTACTATTTCTCTATCTTCTTGTAACAGCGGAAATGGCCTTAGATTCCAGCAGGGGAGCTTCTGATAAAAGAGCAGAAACACTTTTTCCCTGCCTGAGGGGTCAGGCGTTGCAAGAAGTTGACTTGGGAGGTGTCGGAGTCACTATTCCTGGAAGTGTTTGGGTCTTGTCTGGATGGGGCACTTGGGGACATGCTGTAGGGCTGATGCTGGTGGTGCCAGGGTGCCAGTTGGAGTGGATGACTTCCAAGGTGTCTTCCCACCTGGATGATTGTCTGTGATCCACCGCTGTGCCACCTGGCCCCAAGTGCCGCGGCCCGTGGCTGCTGGTTAGGGGCCGGCGCCGTGGGTAAAACTTGGTCTTGGGGAGATGCGCTTGGGATGCTCCAAAGCAGCCGGGGATTGCTGAGGCTGCAGGGACATGTTGAGGGAATGGCAGCCCATGTGGCTCCCTCAGGCCGCTGGCCAGGCCGCGGGCCGGCCGCCATCTGCGGGGCCGGTGCTGGCGCCGTCAGCGGGCACTAATCCTGGGGCTGCGGTGCCAGGCAGGGGCAGCGGAAGAGGCTGCGCAGCGCCCGCAGTGCCCGGCTGAAGCGGGAGGGACGTTTCTTGCGGGGGCCCAGCTGCTGGCTGAGGGCCTGGGCTGGCACACGGGGAGATGAGGCAGCGAGCGTCTCTTGAGGGCACGGCTCAAATTCCTGGGGCTGAAGCCAAGCCTGGTCAGGGAGAGGCACTGGGAGACTGTCTCCTGCAAAACCACCCAGTACTGGCTCTCTGGATTCTTCCAGCAGCTCGAGGACGCTCACCTCGTCCCATTCGTCCTTGTCCTGCAGCAGGGCCTTGACCCCAAGCCTGTGGGTGGTCTCACTTTCCCTGTTGTCCTGCTTGAGCTCTTGGTCGCTGTCATCTTCCCAGCTGGACTGCACGGAGGGTGGCTTCCCATTGCCTTTGGGAAGCTCGTGGCCAATGGAGTCTTGGTCTTGGGAAAGCTCTTGGAGAATGAATTGTTCCCAGTCTGACCTTTCTTGGGAGCTACCAACATCATTGGGCGACAGCTCTCGCTTGCTGTATTCTTCCCAGTAGCAGTGTGCTGGGGAGCTTACGAGTGCTGCCTGGGAAAGCCATGGCTCCAAGCATTCTTGCCAATCAGAACATGGTTTGTAGCTCCTGGCTCCTCCTAGGGACAGCTCTTGATCGACACATTCCTCCCAGTCAAGGAGCTCAGGATTGCTACTGCCTTCTACTTGGGACAGCTCTTGCTCACTGAAGGCTTCCTCTTGGGACACATCATCATAGCTAGCGGCATCTCCTTGGAGCAGCTCTGAGTCTTCCTCATCTTTGCATTGGAAGCGCTTCAGCTCCCCAGCCAATACTCCCTCTTCAGCCACTTGCTGTGCTGGGACTGACCCCCTGACTGCCTCCTCCAGCTGCTCGGTGAGGGCCAGGGCTGGAGGCGAGCTGGCTAATGGGCTGGGGGGGCAGCCAGGGCTGTGTGGGGCTGAGATGTGGACCAGATCCCCTTCTCCTGGAGCTGCTGGTTCTTTTTCTGAAGCCACGCTTTGCTCCAGGCCTTCTGCCCCTTGGGACAGGCCCTGGCTGCTGCCAAGCTCTTCCCCTTGGGCCAGCTTTTCTTTCCTCAATTCTTTTTCCCCTTGCAGCACCTCTGGGAACGGTAGCTTTTCCCACAGGCCATGCTCTTGGCCACTAACACCTCCCTGCTTGGACATCTTTTGATCCACCTGGTATTGGTCCATGTTGACCAAGGGCCCCTCCTCCTCCTCAGTCTCCACCAGGGCTAGGACTGAGCAGCCCCCTGCCGCCAGCCACGGCCCGCTGAGGGCCTGGGCTTCAGCCAGCTGGGCAAGGGACTGGGTGCCTGGGACTTGGGCTTCACCTTATCCGCCTGCGTGCCAGACGTCGTCGAGCGCACCGAGATCCCGGGAGCTGCTTTGTTCTTGCAGAGCGGCTCTGACGGGACTGGACACCCCTGGGCTCTGCGGCGCTTCCACAGCCCTGTGGCAGGGCGTGGCTCTGCCGCGTCACAAGGGCCTCTGGGCACCGCAGTGTCCCGCATCACTGAGGGCCCTGACACAAGGCGCCTGTGTCACAAAGGGCCACAGCCAGCACCCCTTCAGCAGCCAAAGCTGCTGGAGGGGTCATGGAGGAGGCCTTGGATTTTGGCCTTCCAGCCCCTTGTTGTCGTCCCTTTATTAAAAGGATCAGACATGCCTCTGCCAAAATTAAGGTGCCAATGGCATCAGACACCCAAGCCAATAGTGTGGCATTTCATGAAGAGGAAATGAGAGAGAAAGAGAGAGAAAGGGAAAAAGAGTGATAGATACAGATGAAGTAGAAAACCTCAGTGCTCTGTAGATCCCAGTGGCATCCCGTTGATGCTGTCCATGAGGCCATTCTTGGTGGCCAGGGTGGCCCGAAAACCTAGAGTTGTGTGGATGGATAGACATTTGTGGGCTAGGTGGGAAGAGCCAGGTACCCGCCACGGCCGGGGCCGAGTTTGACAGAGTTTCTTGCAGCAGACTCGGGATCTGTTGCTTCACTTTGCATCAGGTGCAAAGAAATGTGAGGTAGAGAGATGGAAAGAAATAGGAAAGCGGTCTCAGAGAGAGAGAGCAAGAGAGCAGGAGGTATTCAGGTAGAGAGCTGGATGATCCTTAAGGCCCTTGCCAGGCCAAACCATTCCATGATTCTAGATGATGTGGGAATGTGTATTGTAACTTGATATGACCATTATTACAATTATCATTTTCATTATTTTATTTATTCAATACTCCTACAAGTGAAACTTCTTGTCTTCTTCATCTTCTTTTTCTTCTTCTTCTTCTGCTTCTTCCTAGACTTATTATGACTAATTTTTACTGCAACTATTAATATTTCTTCTTCTCATTCTTCTAATGCTAATTCTTCGAATTCTTCTACTTTGTCTTCTTATTAATTTTCTTATTCTTATTCTTATTCTTATTCTTATTCTTATTCTTATTCTTATTCTTATTCTTATTCTTATTCTTCCTATTCTTATTCTTATTCTTCCTATTCTTATTCTTATTCCTATTCTTCTTCTCATTCTTCTTCTTATTTTTCCTATTTCCTACAGCTACTTCTATTTCTTCTTCCTCATTACTACTACTATTTCTCTATCTTCTTGTAACAGCGGAAATGGCCTTAGATTCCAGCAGGAGAGCTTCTGATAAAAGAGCAGAAACACTTTTTCCCTGCCTGAGGGGTCAGGCGTTGCAAGAAGTTGACTTGGGAGGTGTCGGAGTCACTATTCCTGGAAGTGTTTGGGTCTTGTCTGGATGGGGCACTTGGGGACATGCTGTAGGGCTGATGCTGGTGGTGCCAGGGTGCCAGTTGGAGTGGATGACTTCCAAGGTGTCTTCCCACCTGGATGATTGTCTGTGATCCACCGCTGTGCCACCTGGCCCCAAGTGCCGCGGCCCGTGGCTGCTGGTTAGGGGCCGGCGCCGTGGGTAAAACTTGGTCTTGGGGAGATGCGCTTGGGATGCTCCAAAGCAGCCGGGGATTGCTGAGGCTGCAGGGACATGTTGAGGGAATGGCAGCCCATGTGGCTCCCTCAGGCCGCTGGCCAGGCCGCGGGCCGGCCGCCATCTGCGGGGCCGGTGCTGGCGCCGTCAGCGGGCACTAATCCTGGGGCTGCGGTGCCAGGCAGGGGCAGCGGAAGAGGCTGCGCAGCGCCCGCAGTGCCCGGCTGAAGCGGGAGGGACGTTTCTTGCGGGGGCCCAGCTGCTGGCTGAGGGCCTGGGCTGGCACACGGGGAGATGAGGCAGCGAGCGTCTCTTGAGGGCACGGCTCAAATTCCTGGGGCTGAAGCCAAGCCTGGTCAGGGAGAGGCACTGGGAGACTGTCTCCTGCAAAACCACCCAGTACTGGCTCTCTGGGTTCTTCCAGCAGCTCGAGGACGCTCACCTCGTCCCATTCGTCCTTGTCCTGCGGCAGGGCCTTGACCCCAAGCCTGTGGGTGGTCTCACTTTCCCTGTTGTCCTGCTTGAGCTCTTGGTCGCTGTCATCTTCCCAGCTGGACTGCACGGAGGGTGGCTTCCCATTGCCTTTGGGAAGCTCGTGGCCAATGGAGTCTTGGTCTTGGGAAAGCTCTTGGAGAATGAATTGTTCCCAGTCTGACCTTTCTTGGGAGCTACCAACATCATTGGGCGACAGCTCTCGCTTGCTGTATTCTTCCCAGTAGCAGTGTGCTGGGGAGCTTACGAGTGCTGCCTGGGAAAGCCATGGCTCCAAGCATTCTTGCCAATCAGAACATGGTTTGTAGCTCCTGGCTCCTCCTAGGGACAGCTCTTGATCGACACATTCCTCCCAGTCAAGGAGCTCAGGATTGCTACTGCCTTCTACTTGGGACAGCTCTTGCTCACTGAAGGCTTCCTCTTGGGACACATCATCATAGCTAGCGGCATCTCCTTGGAGCAGCTCTGAGTCTTCCTCATCTTTGCATTGGAAGCGCTTCAGCTCCCCAGCCAATACTCCCTCTTCAGCCACTTGCTGTGCTGGGACTGACCCCCTGACTGCCTCCTCCAGCTGCTCGGTGAGGGCCAGGGCTGGAGGCGAGCTGGCTAATGGGCTGGGGGGGCAGCCAGGGCTGTGTGGGGCTGAGATGTGGACCAGATCCCCTTCTCCTGGAGCTGCTGGTTCTTTTTCTGAAGCCACGCTTTGCTCCAGGCCTTCTGCCCCTTGGGACAGGCCCTGGCTGCTGCCAAGCTCTTCCCCTTGGGCCAGCTTTTCTTTCCTCAATTCTTTTTCCCCTTGCGGCACCTCTGGGAACGGTAGCTTTTCCCACAGGCCATGCTCTTGGCCACTAACACCTCCCTGCTTGGAAATCTTTTGATCCACCTGGTATTGGTCCATGTTGACCAAGGGCCCCTCCTCCTCCTCAGTCTCCACCAGGGCTAGGACTGAGCAGCCCCCTGCCGCCAGCCACGGCCCGCTGAGGGCCTGGGCTTCAGCCAGCTGGGCAAGGGACTGGGTGCCTGGGACTTGGGCTTCACCTTATCCGCCTGCGTGCCAGACGTCGTCGAGCGCACCGAGATCCCGGGAGCTGCTTTGTTCTCGCAGAGCGGCTCTGACGGGACTGGACACCCCTGGGCTCTGCGGCGCTTCCACAGCCCTGTGGCAGGGCGTGGCTCTGCCGCGTCACAAGGGCCTCTGGGCACCGCAGTGTCCCGCATCACTGAGGGCCCTGACACAAGGCGCCTGTGTCACAAAGGGCCACAGCCGGCACCCCTTCAGCAGCCAAAGCTGCTGGAGGGGTCATGGAGGAGGCCTTGGATTTTGGCCTTCCAGCCCCTTGTTGTCGTCCCTTTATTAAAAGGATCAGACATGCCTCTGCCAAAATTAAGGTGCCAATGGCATCAGACACCCAAGCCAATAGTGTGGCATTTCATGAAGAGGAAATGAGAGAGAAAGAGAGAGAAAGGGAAAAAGAGTGATAGATACAGATGAAGTAGAAAACCTCAGTGCTCTGTAGATCCCAGTGGCATCCCGTTGATGCTGTCCATGAGGCCATTCTTGGTGGCCAGGGTGGCCCGAAAACCTAGAGTTGTGTGGATGGATAGACATTTGTGGGCTAGGTGGGAAGAGCCAGGTACCCGCCACGGCCGGGGCCGAGTTTGACAGAGTTTCTTGCAGCAGACTCGGGATCTGTTGCTTCACTTTGCATCAGGTGCAAAGAAATGTGAGGTAGAGAGATGGAAAGAAATAGGAAAGCGGTCTCAGAGAGAGAGAGCAAGAGAGCAGGAGGTATTCAGGTAGAGAGCTGGATGATCCTTAAGGCCCTTGCCAGGCCAAACCATTCCATGATTCTAGATGATGTGGGAATGTGTATTGTAACTTGATATGACCATTATTACAATTATCATTTTCATTATTTTATTTATTCAATACTCCTACAAGTGAAACTTCTTGTCTTCTTCATCTTCTTTTTCTTCTTCTTCTTCTGCTTCTTCCTAGACTTATTATGACTAATTTTTACTGCAACTATTAATATTTCTTCTTCTCATTCTTCTAATGCTAATTCTTCGAATTCTTCTACTTTGTCTTCTTATTAATTTTCTTATTCTTATTCTTATTCTTATTCTTATTCTTATTCTTATTCTTATTCTTATTCTTATTCTTCCTATTCTTATTCTTATTCTTCCTATTCTTATTCCTATTCTTCTTCTCATTCTTCTTCTTATTTTTCCTATTTCCTACAGCTACTTCTATTTCTTCTTCCTCATTACTACTACTATTTCTCTATCTTCTTGTAACAGCGGAAATGGCCTTAGATTCCAGCAGGGGAGCTTCTGATAAAAGAGCAGAAACACTTTTTCCCTGCCTGAGGGGTCAGGCGTTGCAAGAAGTTGACTTGGGAGGTGTCGGAGTCACTATTCCTGGAAGTGTTTGGGTCTTGTCTGGATGGGGCACTTGGGGACATGCTGTAGGGCTGATGCTGGTGGTGCCAGGGTGCCAGTTGGAGTGGATGACTTCCAAGGTGTCTTCCCACCTGGATGATTGTCTGTGATCCACCGCTGTGCCACCTGGCCCCAAGTGCCGCGGCCCGTGGCTGCTGGTTAGGGGCCGGCGCCGTGGGTAAAACTTGGTCTTGGGGAGATGCGCTTGGGATGCTCCAAAGCAGCCGGGGATTGCTGAGGCTGCAGGGACATGTTGAGGGAATGGCAGCCCATGTGGCTCCCTCAGGCCGCTGGCCAGGCCGCGGGCCGGCCGCCATCTGCGGGGCCGGTGCTGGCGCCGTCAGCGGGCACTAATCCTGGGGCTGCGGTGCCAGGCAGGGGCAGCGGAAGAGGCTGCGCAGCGCCCGCAGTGCCCGGCTGAAGCGGGAGGGACGTTTCTTGCGGGGGCCCAGCTGCTGGCTGAGGGCCTGGGCTGGCACACGGGGAGATGAGGCAGCGAGCGTCTCTTGAGGGCACGGCTCAAATTCCTGGGGCTGAAGCCAAGCCTGGTCAGGGAGAGGCACTGGGAGACTGTCTCCTGCAAAACCACCCAGTACTGGCTCTCTGGGTTCTTCCAGCAGCTCGAGGACGCTCACCTCGTCCCATTCGTCCTTGTCCTGCGGCAGGGCCTTGACCCCAAGCCTGTGGGTGGTCTCACTTTCCCTGTTGTCCTGCTTGAGCTCTTGGTCGCTGTCATCTTCCCAGCTGGACTGCACGGAGGGTGGCTTCCCATTGCCTTTGGGAAGCTCGTGGCCAATGGAGTCTTGGTCTTGGGAAAGCTCTTGGAGAATGAATTGTTCCCAGTCTGACCTTTCTTGGGAGCTACCAACATCATTGGGCGACAGCTCTCGCTTGCTGTATTCTTCCCAGTAGCAGTGTGCTGGGGAGCTTACGAGTGCTGCCTGGGAAAGCCATGGCTCCAAGCATTCTTGCCAATCAGAACATGGTTTGTAGCTCCTGGCTCCTCCTAGGGACAGCTCTTGATCGACACATTCCTCCCAGTCAAGGAGCTCAGGATTGCTACTGCCTTCTACTTGGGACAGCTCTTGCTCACTGAAGGCTTCCTCTTGGGACACATCATCATAGCTAGCGGCATCTCCTTGGAGCAGCTCTGAGTCTTCCTCATCTTTGCATTGGAAGCGCTTCAGCTCCCCAGCCAATACTCCCTCTTCAGCCACTTGCTGTGCTGGGACTGACCCCCTGACTGCCTCCTCCAGCTGCTCGGTGAGGGCCAGGGCTGGAGGCGAGCTGGCTAATGGGCTGGGGGGGCAGCCAGGGCTGTGTGGGGCTGAGATGTGGACCAGATCCCCTTCTCCTGGAGCTGCTGGTTCTTTTTCTGAAGCCACGCTTTGCTCCAGGCCTTCTGCCCCTTGGGACAGGCCCTGGCTGCTGCCAAGCTCTTCCCCTTGGGCCAGCTTTTCTTTCCTCAATTCTTTTTCCCCTTGCGGCACCTCTGGGAACGGTAGCTTTTCCCACAGGCCATGCTCTTGGCCACTAACACCTCCCTGCTTGGAAATCTTTTGATCCACCTGGTATTGGTCCATGTTGACCAAGGGCCCCTCCTCCTCCTCAGTCTCCACCAGGGCTAGGACTGAGCAGCCCCCTGCCGCCAGCCACGGCCCGCTGAGGGCCTGGGCTTCAGCCAGCTGGGCAAGGGACTGGGTGCCTGGGACTTGGGCTTCACCTTATCCGCCTGCGTGCCAGACGTCGTCGAGCGCACCGAGATCCCGGGAGCTGCTTTGTTCTCGCAGAGCGGCTCTGACGGGACTGGACACCCCTGGGCTCTGCGGCGCTTCCACAGCCCTGTGGCAGGGCGTGGCTCTGCCGCGTCACAAGGGCCTCTGGGCACCGCAGTGTCCCGCATCACTGAGGGCCCTGACACAAGGCGCCTGTGTCACAAAGGGCCACAGCCGGCACCCCTTCAGCAGCCAAAGCTGCTGGAGGGGTCATGGAGGAGGCCTTGGATTTTGGCCTTCCAGCCCCTTGTTGTCGTCCCTTTATTAAAAGGATCAGACATGCCTCTGCCAAAATTAAGGTGCCAATGGCATCAGACACCCAAGCCAATAGTGTGGCATTTCATGAAGAGGAAATGAGAGAGAAAGAGAGAGAAAGGGAAAAAGAGTGATAGATACAGATGAAGTAGAAAACCTCAGTGCTCTGTAGATCCCAGTGGCATCCCGTTGATGCTGTCCATGAGGCCATTCTTGGTGGCCAGGGTGGCCCGAAAACCTAGAGTTGTGTGGATGGATAGACATTTGTGGGCTAGGTGGGAAGAGCCAGGTACCCGCCACGGCCGGGGCCGAGTTTGACAGAGTTTCTTGCAGCAGACTCGGGATCTGTTGCTTCACTTTGCATCAGGTGCAAAGAAATGTGAGGTAGAGAGATGGAAAGAAATAGGAAAGCGGTCTCAGAGAGAGAGAGCAAGAGAGCAGGAGGTATTCAGGTAGAGAGCTGGATGATCCTTAAGGCCCTTGCCAGGCCAAACCATTCCATGATTCTAGATGATGTGGGAATGTGTATTGTAACTTGATATGACCATTATTACAATTATCATTTTCATTATTTTATTTATTCAATACTCCTACAAGTGAAACTTCTTGTCTTCTTCATCTTCTTTTTCTTCTTCTTCTTCTGCTTCTTCCTAGACTTATTATGACTAATTTTTACTGCAACTATTAATATTTCTTCTTCTCATTCTTCTAATGCTAATTCTTCGAATTCTTCTACTTTGTCTTCTTATTAATTTTCTTATTCTTATTCTTATTCTTATTCTTATTCTTATTCTTATTCTTATTCTTATTCTTATTCTTCCTATTCTTATTCTTATTCTTCCTATTCTTATTCTTATTCCTATTCTTCTTCTCATTCTTCTTCTTATTTTTCCTATTTCCTACAGCTACTTCTATTTCTTCTTCCTCATTACTACTACTATTTCTCTATCTTCTTGTAACAGCGGAAATGGCCTTAGATTCCAGCAGGGGAGCTTCTGATAAAAGAGCAGAAACACTTTTTCCCTGCCTGAGGGGTCAGGCGTTGCAAGAAGTTGACTTGGGAGGTGTCGGAGTCACTATTCCTGGAAGTGTTTGGGTCTTGTCTGGATGGGGCACTTGGGGACATGCTGTAGGGCTGATGCTGGTGGTGCCAGGGTGCCAGTTGGAGTGGATGACTTCCAAGGTGTCTTCCCACCTGGATGATTGTCTGTGATCCACCGCTGTGCCACCTGGCCCCAAGTGCCGCGGCCCGTGGCTGCTGGTTAGGGGCCGGCGCCGTGGGTAAAACTTGGTCTTGGGGAGATGCGCTTGGGATGCTCCAAAGCAGCCGGGGATTGCTGAGGCTGCAGGGACATGTTGAGGGAATGGCAGCCCATGTGGCTCCCTCAGGCCGCTGGCCAGGCCGCGGGCCGGCCGCCATCTGCGGGGCCGGTGCTGGCGCCGTCAGCGGGCACTAATCCTGGGGCTGCGGTGCCAGGCAGGGGCAGCGGAAGAGGCTGCGCAGCGCCCGCAGTGCCCGGCTGAAGCGGGAGGGACGTTTCTTGCGGGGGCCCAGCTGCTGGCTGAGGGCCTGGGCTGGCACACGGGGAGATGAGGCAGCGAGCGTCTCTTGAGGGCACGGCTCAAATTCCTGGGGCTGAAGCCAAGCCTGGTCAGGGAGAGGCACTGGGAGACTGTCTCCTGCAAAACCACCCAGTACTGGCTCTCTGGGTTCTTCCAGCAGCTCGAGGACGCTCACCTCGTCCCATTCGTCCTTGTCCTGCGGCAGGGCCTTGACCCCAAGCCTGTGGGTGGTCTCACTTTCCCTGTTGTCCTGCTTGAGCTCTTGGTCGCTGTCATCTTCCCAGCTGGACTGCACGGAGGGTGGCTTCCCATTGCCTTTGGGAAGCTCGTGGCCAATGGAGTCTTGGTCTTGGGAAAGCTCTTGGAGAATGAATTGTTCCCAGTCTGACCTTTCTTGGGAGCTACCAACATCATTGGGCGACAGCTCTCGCTTGCTGTATTCTTCCCAGTAGCAGTGTGCTGGGGAGCTTACGAGTGCTGCCTGGGAAAGCCATGGCTCCAAGCATTCTTGCCAATCAGAACATGGTTTGTAGCTCCTGGCTCCTCCTAGGGACAGCTCTTGATCGACACATTCCTCCCAGTCAAGGAGCTCAGGATTGCTACTGCCTTCTACTTGGGACAGCTCTTGCTCACTGAAGGCTTCCTCTTGGGACACATCATCATAGCTAGCGGCATCTCCTTGGAGCAGCTCTGAGTCTTCCTCATCTTTGCATTGGAAGCGCTTCAGCTCCCCAGCCAATACTCCCTCTTCAGCCACTTGCTGTGCTGGGACTGACCCCCTGACTGCCTCCTCCAGCTGCTCGGTGAGGGCCAGGGCTGGAGGCGAGCTGGCTAATGGGCTGGGGGGGCAGCCAGGGCTGTGTGGGGCTGAGATGTGGACCAGATCCCCTTCTCCTGGAGCTGCTGGTTCTTTTTCTGAAGCCACGCTTTGCTCCAGGCCTTCTGCCCCTTGGGACAGGCCCTGGCTGCTGCCAAGCTCTTCCCCTTGGGCCAGCTTTTCTTTCCTCAATTCTTTTTCCCCTTGCGGCACCTCTGGGAACGGTAGCTTTTCCCACAGGCCATGCTCTTGGCCACTAACACCTCCCTGCTTGGACATCTTTTGATCCACCTGGTATTGGTCCATGTTGACCAAGGGCCCCTCCTCCTCCTCAGTCTCCACCAGGGCTAGGACTGAGCAGCCCCCTGCCGCCAGCCACGGCCCGCTGAGGGCCTGGGCTTCAGCCAGCTGGGCAAGGGACTGGGTGCCTGGGACTTGGGCTTCACCTTATCCGCCTGCGTGCCAGACGTCGTCGAGCGCACCGAGATCCCGGGAGCTGCTTTGTTCTCGCAGAGCGGCTCTGATGGGACTGGACACCCCTGGGCTCTGCGGCGCTTCCACAGCCCTGTGGCAGGGCGTGGCTCTGCCGCGTCACAAGGGCCTCTGGGCACCGCAGTGTCCCGCATCACTGAGGGCCCTGACACAAGGCGCCTGTGTCACAAAGGGCCACAGCCGGCACCCCTTCAGCAGCCAAAGCTGCTGGAGGGGTCATGGAGGAGGCCTTGGATTTTGGCCTTCCAGCCCCTTGTTGTCGTCCCTTTATTAAAAGGATCAGACATGCCTCTGCCAAAATTAAGGTGCCAATGGCATCAGACACCCAAGCCAATAGTGTGGCATTTCATGAAGAGGAAATGAGAGAGAAAGAGAGAGAAAGGGTAAAAGAGTGATAGATACAGATGAAGTAGAAAACCTCAGTGCTCTGTAGATCCCAGTGGCATCCCGTTGATGCTGTCCATGAGGCCATTCTTGGTGGCCAGGGTGGCCTGAAAACCTAGAGTTGTGTGGATGGATAGACATTTGTGGGCTAGGTGGGAAGAGCCAGGTACCCGCCATGGCCGGGGCCGAGTTTGACAGAGTTTCTTGCAGCAGACTCGGGATCTGTTGCTTCACTTTGCATCAGGTGCAAAGAAATGTGAGGTAGAGAGATGGAAAGAAATAGGAAAGCGGTCTCAGAGAGAGAGAGCAAGAGAGCAGGAGGTATTCAGGTAGAGAGCTGGATGATCCTTAAGGCCCTTGCCAGGCCAAACCATTCCATGATTCTAGATGATGTGGGAATGTGTATTGTAACTTGATATGACCATTATTACAATTATCATTTTCATTATTTTATTTATTCAATACTCCTACAAGTGAAACTTCTTGTCTTCTTCATCTTCTTTTTCTTCTTCTTCTTCTGCTTCTTCCTAGACTTATTATGACTAATTTTTACTGCAACTATTAATATTTCTTCTTCTCATTCTTCTAATGCTAATTCTTCGAATTCTTCTACTTTGTCTTCTTATTCTTATTCTTATTCTTATTCTTATTCTTATTCTTATTCTTATTCTTATTCTTCCTATTCTTATTCTTATTCTTCCTATTCTTATTCTTATTCCTATTCTTCTTCTCATTCTTCTTCTTATTTTTCCTATTTCCTACAGCTACTTCTATTTCTTCTTCCTCATTACTACTACTATTTCTCTATCTTCTTGTAACAGCGGAAATGGCCTTAGATTCCAGCAGGGGAGCTTCTGATAAAAGAGCAGAAACACTTTTTCCCTGCCTGAGGGGTCAGGCGTTGCAAGAAGTTGACTTGGGAGGTGTCGGAGTCACTATTCCTGGAAGTGTTTGGGTCTTGTCTGGATGGGGCACTTGGGGACATGCTGTAGGGCTGATGCTGGTGGTGCCAGGGTGCCAGTTGGAGTGGATGACTTCCAAGGTGTCTTCCCACCTGGATGATTGTCTGTGATCCACCGCTGTGCCACCTGGCCCCAAGTGCCGCGGCCCGTGGCTGCTGGTTAGGGGCCGGCGCCGTGGGTAAAACTTGGTCTTGGGGAGATGCGCTTGGGATGCTCCAAAGCAGCCGGGGATTGCTGAGGCTGCAGGGACATGTTGAGGGAATGGCAGCCCATGTGGCTCCCTCAGGCCGCTGGCCAGGCCGCGGGCCGGCCGCCATCTGCGGGGCCGGTGCTGGCGCCGTCAGCGGGCACTAATCCTGGGGCTGCGGTGCCAGGCAGGGGCAGCGGAAGAGGCTGCGCAGCGCCCGCAGTGCCCGGCTGAAGCGGGAGGGACGTTTCTTGCGGGGGCCCAGCTGCTGGCTGAGGGCCTGGGCTGGCACACGGGGAGATGAGGCAGCGAGCGTCTCTTGAGGGCACGGCTCAAATTCCTGGGGCTGAAGCCAAGCCTGGTCAGGGAGAGGCACTGGGAGACTGTCTCCTGCAAAACCACCCAGTACTGGCTCTCTGGGTTCTTCCAGCAGCTCGAGGACGCTCACCTCGTCCCATTCGTCCTTGTCCTGCGGCAGGGCCTTGACCCCAAGCCTGTGGGTGGTCTCACTTTCCCTGTTGTCCTGCTTGAGCTCTTGGTCGCTGTCATCTTCCCAGCTGGACTGCACGGAGGGTGGCTTCCCATTGCCTTTGGGAAGCTCGTGGCCAATGGAGTCTTGGTCTTGGGAAAGCTCTTGGAGAATGAATTGTTCCCAGTCTGACCTTTCTTGGGAGCTACCAACATCATTGGGCGACAGCTCTCGCTTGCTGTATTCTTCCCAGTAGCAGTGTGCTGGGGAGCTTACGAGTGCTGCCTGGGAAAGCCATGGCTCCAAGCATTCTTGCCAATCAGAACATGGTTTGTAGCTCCTGGCTCCTCCTAGGGACAGCTCTTGATCGACACATTCCTCCCAGTCAAGGAGCTCAGGATTGCTACTGCCTTCTACTTGGGACAGCTCTTGCTCACTGAAGGCTTCCTCTTGGGACACATCATCATAGCTAGCGGCATCTCCTTGGAGCAGCTCTGAGTCTTCCTCATCTTTGCATTGGAAGCGCTTCAGCTCCCCAGCCAATACTCCCTCTTCAGCCACTTGCTGTGCTGGGACTGACCCCCTGACTGCCTCCTCCAGCTGCTCGGTGAGGGCCAGGGCTGGAGGCGAGCTGGCTAATGGGCTGGGGGGGCAGCCAGGGCTGTGTGGGGCTGAGATGTGGACCAGATCCCCTTCTCCTGGAGCTGCTGGTTCTTTTTCTGAAGCCACGCTTTGCTCCAGGCCTTCTGCCCCTTGGGACAGGCCCTGGCTGCTGCCAAGCTCTTCCCCTTGGGCCAGCTTTTCTTTCCTCAATTCTTTTTCCCCTTGCGGCACCTCTGGGAACGGTAGCTTTTCCCACAGGCCATGCTCTTGGCCACTAACACCTCCCTGCTTGGACATCTTTTGATCCACCTGGTATTGGTCCATGTTGACCAAGGGCCCCTCCTCCTCCTCAGTCTCCACCAGGGCTAGGACTGAGCAGCCCCCTGCCGCCAGCCACGGCCCGCTGAGGGCCTGGGCTTCAGCCAGCTGGGCAAGGGACTGGGTGCCTGGGACTTGGGCTTCACCTTATCCGCCTGCGTGCCAGACGTCGTCGAGCGCACCGAGATCCCGGGAGCTGCTTTGTTCTCGCAGAGCGGCTCTGACGGGACTGGACACCCCTGGGCTCTGCGGCGCTTCCACAGCCCTGTGGCAGGGCGTGGCTCTGCCGCGTCACAAGGGCCTCTGGGCACCGCAGTGTCCCGCATCACTGAGGGCCCTGACACAAGGCGCCTGTGTCACAAAGGGCCACAGCCGGCACCCCTTCAGCAGCCAAAGCTGCTGGAGGGGTCATGGAGGAGGCCTTGGATTTTGGCCTTCCAGCCCCTTGTTGTCGTCCCTTTATTAAAAGGATCAGACATGCCTCTGCCAAAATTAAGGTGCCAATGGCATCAGACACCCAAGCCAATAGTGTGGCATTTCATGAAGAGGAAATGAGAGAGAAAGAGAGAGAAAGGGAAAAAGAGTGATAGATACAGATGAAGTAGAAAACCTCAGTGCTCTGTAGATCCCAGTGGCATCCCGTTGATGCTGTCCATGAGGCCATTCTTGGTGGCCAGGGTGGCCCGAAAACCTAGAGTTGTGTGGATGGATAGACATTTGTGGGCTAGGTGGGAAGAGCCAGGTACCCGCCACGGCCGGGGCCGAGTTTGACAGAGTTTCTTGCAGCAGACTCGGGATCTGTTGCTTCACTTTGCATCAGGTGCAAAGAAATGTGAGGTAGAGAGATGGAAAGAAATAGGAAAGCGGTCTCAGAGAGAGAGAGCAAGAGAGCAGGAGGTATTCAGGTAGAGAGCTGGATGATCCTTAAGGCCCTTGCCAGGCCAAACCATTCCATGATTCTAGATGATGTGGGAATGTGTATTGTAACTTGATATGACCATTATTACAATTATCATTTTCATTATTTTATTTATTCAATACTCCTACAAGTGAAACTTCTTGTCTTCTTCATCTTCTTTTTCTTCTTCTTCTTCTGCTTCTTCCTAGACTTATTATGACTAATTTTTACTGCAACTATTAATATTTCTTCTTCTCATTCTTCTAATGCTAATTCTTCGAATTCTTCTACTTTGTCTTCTTATTCTTATTCTTATTCTTATTCTTATTCTTATTCTTATTCTTATTCTTATTCTTATTCTTATTCTTATTCTTATTCTTCCTATTCTTATTCTTATTCTTCCTATTCTTATTCTTATTCCTATTCTTCTTCTCATTCTTCTTCTTATTTTTCCTATTTCCTACAGCTACTTCTATTTCTTCTTCCTCATTACTACTACTATTTCTCTATCTTCTTGTAACAGCGGAAATGGCCTTAGATTCCAGCAGGGGAGCTTCTGATAAAAGAGCAGAAACACTTTTTCCCTGCCTGAGGGGTCAGGCGTTGCAAGAAGTTGACTTGGGAGGTGTCGGAGTCACTATTCCTGGAAGTGTTTGGGTCTTGTCTGGATGGGGCACTTGGGGACATGCTGTAGGGCTGATGCTGGTGGTGCCAGGGTGCCAGTTGGAGTGGATGACTTCCAAGGTGTCTTCCCACCTGGATGATTGTCTGTGATCCACCGCTGTGCCACCTGGCCCCAAGTGCCGCGGCCCGTGGCTGCTGGTTAGGGGCCGGCGCCGTGGGTAAAACTTGGTCTTGGGGAGATGCGCTTGGGATGCTCCAAAGCAGCCGGGGATTGCTGAGGCTGCAGGGACATGTTGAGGGAATGGCAGCCCATGTGGCTCCCTCAGGCCGCTGGCCAGGCCGCGGGCCGGCCGCCATCTGCGGGGCCGGTGCTGGCGCCGTCAGCGGGCACTAATCCTGGGGCTGCGGTGCCAGGCAGGGGCAGCGGAAGAGGCTGCGCAGCGCCCGCAGTGCCCGGCTGAAGCGGGAGGGACGTTTCTTGCGGGGGCCCAGCTGCTGGCTGAGGGCCTGGGCTGGCACACGGGGAGATGAGGCAGCGAGCGTCTCTTGAGGGCACGGCTCAAATTCCTGGGGCTGAAGCCAAGCCTGGTCAGGGAGAGGCACTGGGAGACTGTCTCCTGCAAAACCACCCAGTACTGGCTCTCTGGGTTCTTCCAGCAGCTCGAGGACGCTCACCTCGTCCCATTCGTCCTTGTCCTGCGGCAGGGCCTTGACCCCAAGCCTGTGGGTGGTCTCACTTTCCCTGTTGTCCTGCTTGAGCTCTTGGTCGCTGTCATCTTCCCAGCTGGACTGCACGGAGGGTGGCTTCCCATTGCCTTTGGGAAGCTCGTGGCCAATGGAGTCTTGGTCTTGGGAAAGCTCTTGGAGAATGAATTGTTCCCAGTCTGACCTTTCTTGGGAGCTACCAACATCATTGGGCGACAGCTCTCGCTTGCTGTATTCTTCCCAGTAGCAGTGTGCTGGGGAGCTTACGAGTGCTGCCTGGGAAAGCCATGGCTCCAAGCATTCTTGCCAATCAGAACATGGTTTGTAGCTCCTGGCTCCTCCTAGGGACAGCTCTTGATCGACACATTCCTCCCAGTCAAGGAGCTCAGGATTGCTACTGCCTTCTACTTGGGACAGCTCTTGCTCACTGAAGGCTTCCTCTTGGGACACATCATCATAGCTAGCGGCATCTCCTTGGAGCAGCTCTGAGTCTTCCTCATCTTTGCATTGGAAGCGCTTCAGCTCCCCAGCCAATACTCCCTCTTCAGCCACTTGCTGTGCTGGGACTGACCCCCTGACTGCCTCCTCCAGCTGCTCGGTGAGGGCCAGGGCTGGAGGCGAGCTGGCTAATGGGCTGGGGGGGCAGCCAGGGCTGTGTGGGGCTGAGATGTGGACCAGATCCCCTTCTCCTGGAGCTGCTGGTTCTTTTTCTGAAGCCACGCTTTGCTCCAGGCCTTCTGCCCCTTGGGACAGGCCCTGGCTGCTGCCAAGCTCTTCCCCTTGGGCCAGCTTTTCTTTCCTCAATTCTTTTTCCCCTTGCGGCACCTCTGGGAACGGTAGCTTTTCCCACAGGCCATGCTCTTGGCCACTAACACCTCCCTGCTTGGAAATCTTTTGATCCACCTGGTATTGGTCCATGTTGACCAAGGGCCCCTCCTCCTCCTCAGTCTCCACCAGGGCTAGGACTGAGCAGCCCCCTGCCGCCAGCCACGGCCCGCTGAGGGCCTGGGCTTCAGCCAGCTGGGCAAGGGACTGGGTGCCTGGGACTTGGGCTTCACCTTATCCGCCTGCGTGCCAGACGTCGTCGAGCGCACCGAGATCCCGGGAGCTGCTTTGTTCTCGCAGAGCGGCTCTGACGGGACTGGACACCCCTGGGCTCTGCGGCGCTTCCACAGCCCTGTGGCAGGGCGTGGCTCTGCCGCGTCACAAGGGCCTCTGGGCACCGCAGTGTCCCGCATCACTGAGGGCCCTGACACAAGGCGCCTGTGTCACAAAGGGCCACAGCCGGCACCCCTTCAGCAGCCAAAGCTGCTGGAGGGGTCATGGAGGAGGCCTTGGATTTTGGCCTTCCAGCCCCTTGTTGTCGTCCCTTTATTAAAAGGATCAGACATGCCTCTGCCAAAATTAAGGTGCCAATGGCATCAGACACCCAAGCCAATAGTGTGGCATTTCATGAAGAGGAAATGAGAGAGAAAGAGAGAGAAAGGGAAAAAGAGTGATAGATACAGATGAAGTAGAAAACCTCAGTGCTCTGTAGATCCCAGTGGCATCCCGTTGATGCTGTCCATGAGGCCATTCTTGGTGGCCAGGGTGGCCCGAAAACCTAGAGTTGTGTGGATGGATAGACATTTGTGGGCTAGGTGGGAAGAGCCAGGTACCCGCCACGGCCGGGGCCGAGTTTGACAGAGTTTCTTGCAGCAGACTCGGGATCTGTTGCTTCACTTTGCATCAGGTGCAAAGAAATGTGAGGTAGAGAGATGGAAAGAAATAGGAAAGCGGTCTCAGAGAGAGAGAGCAAGAGAGCAGGAGGTATTCAGGTAGAGAGCTGGATGATCCTTAAGGCCCTTGCCAGGCCAAACCATTCCATGATTCTAGATGATGTGGGAATGTGTATTGTAACTTGATATGACCATTATTACAATTATCATTTTCATTATTTTATTTATTCAATACTCCTACAAGTGAAACTTCTTGTCTTCTTCATCTTCTTTTTCTTCTTCTTCTTCTGCTTCTTCCTAGACTTATTATGACTAATTTTTACTGCAACTATTAATATTTCTTCTTCTCATTCTTCTAATGCTAATTCTTCGAATTCTTCTACTTTGTCTTCTTATTAATTTTCTTATTCTTATTCTTATTCTTATTCTTATTCTTATTCTTATTCTTATTCTTATTCTTATTCTTATTCTTCCTATTCTTATTCTTATTCTTCCTATTCTTATTCTTATTCCTATTCTTCTTCTCATTCTTCTTCTTATTTTTCCTATTTCCTACAGCTACTTCTATTTCTTCTTCCTCATTACTACTACTATTTCTCTATCTTCTTGTAACAGCGGAAATGGCCTTAGATTCCAGCAGGGGAGCTTCTGATAAAAGAGCAGAAACACTTTTTCCCTGCCTGAGGGGTCAGGCGTTGCAAGAAGTTGACTTGGGAGGTGTCGGAGTCACTATTCCTGGAAGTGTTTGGGTCTTGTCTGGATGGGGCACTTGGGGACATGCTGTAGGGCTGATGCTGGTGGTGCCAGGGTGCCAGTTGGAGTGGATGACTTCCAAGGTGTCTTCCCACCTGGATGATTGTCTGTGATCCACCGCTGTGCCACCTGGCCCCAAGTGCCGCGGCCCGTGGCTGCTGGTTAGGGGCCGGCGCCGTGGGTAAAACTTGGTCTTGGGGAGATGCGCTTGGGATGCTCCAAAGCAGCCGGGGATTGCTGAGGCTGCAGGGACATGTTGAGGGAATGGCAGCCCATGTGGCTCCCTCAGGCCGCTGGCCAGGCCGCGGGCCGGCCGCCATCTGCGGGGCCGGTGCTGGCGCCGTCAGCGGGCACTAATCCTGGGGCTGCGGTGCCAGGCAGGGGCAGCGGAAGAGGCTGCGCAGCGCCCGCAGTGCCCGGCTGAAGCGGGAGGGACGTTTCTTGCGGGGGCCCAGCTGCTGGCTGAGGGCCTGGGCTGGCACACGGGGAGATGAGGCAGCGAGCGTCTCTTGAGGGCACGGCTCAAATTCCTGGGGCTGAAGCCAAGCCTGGTCAGGGAGAGGCACTGGGAGACTGTCTCCTGCAAAACCACCCAGTACTGGCTCTCTGGGTTCTTCCAGCAGCTCGAGGACGCTCACCTCGTCCCATTCGTCCTTGTCCTGCGGCAGGGCCTTGACCCCAAGCCTGTGGGTGGTCTCACTTTCCCTGTTGTCCTGCTTGAGCTCTTGGTCGCTGTCATCTTCCCAGCTGGACTGCACGGAGGGTGGCTTCCCATTGCCTTTGGGAAGCTCGTGGCCAATGGAGTCTTGGTCTTGGGAAAGCTCTTGGAGAATGAATTGTTCCCAGTCTGACCTTTCTTGGGAGCTACCAACATCATTGGGCGACAGCTCTCGCTTGCTGTATTCTTCCCAGTAGCAGTGTGCTGGGGAGCTTACGAGTGCTGCCTGGGAAAGCCATGGCTCCAAGCATTCTTGCCAATCAGAACATGGTTTGTAGCTCCTGGCTCCTCCTAGGGACAGCTCTTGATCGACACATTCCTCCCAGTCAAGGAGCTCAGGATTGCTACTGCCTTCTACTTGGGACAGCTCTTGCTCACTGAAGGCTTCCTCTTGGGACACATCATCATAGCTAGCGGCATCTCCTTGGAGCAGCTCTGAGTCTTCCTCATCTTTGCATTGGAAGCGCTTCAGCTCCCCAGCCAATACTCCCTCTTCAGCCACTTGCTGTGCTGGGACTGACCCCCTGACTGCCTCCTCCAGCTGCTCGGTGAGGGCCAGGGCTGGAGGCGAGCTGGCTAATGGGCTGGGGGGGCAGCCAGGGCTGTGTGGGGCTGAGATGTGGACCAGATCCCCTTCTCCTGGAGCTGCTGGTTCTTTTTCTGAAGCCACGCTTTGCTCCAGGCCTTCTGCCCCTTGGGACAGGCCCTGGCTGCTGCCAAGCTCTTCCCCTTGGGCCAGCTTTTCTTTCCTCAATTCTTTTTCCCCTTGCGGCACCTCTGGGAACGGTAGCTTTTCCCACAGGCCATGCTCTTGGCCACTAACACCTCCCTGCTTGGACATCTTTTGATCCACCTGGTATTGGTCCATGTTGACCAAGGGCCCCTCCTCCTCCTCAGTCTCCACCAGGGCTAGGACTGAGCAGCCCCCTGCCGCCAGCCACGGCCCGCTGAGGGCCTGGGCTTCAGCCAGCTGGGCAAGGGACTGGGTGCCTGGGACTTGGGCTTCACCTTATCCGCCTGCGTGCCAGACGTCGTCGAGCGCACCGAGATCCCGGGAGCTGCTTTGTTCTCGCAGAGCGGCTCTGACGGGACTGGACACCCCTGGGCTCTGCGGCGCTTCCACAGCCCTGTGGCAGGGCGTGGCTCTGCCGCGTCACAAGGGCCTCTGGGCACCGCAGTGTCCCGCATCACTGAGGGCCCTGACACAAGGCGCCTGTGTCACAAAGGGCCACAGCCGGCACCCCTTCAGCAGCCAAAGCTGCTGGAGGGGTCATGGAGGAGGCCTTGGATTTTGGCCTTCCAGCCCCTTGTTGTCGTCCCTTTATTAAAAGGATCAGACATGCCTCTGCCAAAATTAAGGTGCCAATGGCATCAGACACCCAAGCCAATAGTGTGGCATTTCATGAAGAGGAAATGAGAGAGAAAGAGAGAGAAAGGGAAAAAGAGTGATAGATACAGATGAAGTAGAAAACCTCAGTGCTCTGTAGATCCCAGTGGCATCCCGTTGATGCTGTCCATGAGGCCATTCTTGGTGGCCAGGGTGGCCCGAAAACCTAGAGTTGTGTGGATGGATAGACATTTGTGGGCTAGGTGGGAAGAGCCAGGTACCCGCCACGGCCGGGGCCGAGTTTGACAGAGTTTCTTGCAGCAGACTCGGGATCTGTTGCTTCACTTTGCATCAGGTGCAAAGAAATGTGAGGTAGAGAGATGGAAAGAAATAGGAAAGCGGTCTCAGAGAGAGAGAGCAAGAGAGCAGGAGGTATTCAGGTAGAGAGCTGGATGATCCTTAAGGCCCTTGCCAGGCCAAACCATTCCATGATTCTAGATGATGTGGGAATGTGTATTGTAACTTGATATGACCATTATTACAATTATCATTTTCATTATTTTATTTATTCAATACTCCTACAAGTGAAACTTCTTGTCTTCTTCATCTTCTTTTTCTTCTTCTTCTTCTGCTTCTTCCTAGACTTATTATGACTAATTTTTACTGCAACTATTAATATTTCTTCTTCTCATTCTTCTAATGCTAATTCTTCGAATTCTTCTACTTTGTCTTCTTATTCTTATTCTTATTCTTATTCTTATTCTTATTCTTATTCTTATTCTTATTCTTATTCTTATTCTTCCTATTCTTATTCTTATTCTTCCTATTCTTATTCTTATTCCTATTCTTCTTCTCATTCTTCTTCTTATTTTTCCTATTTCCTACAGCTACTTCTATTTCTTCTTCCTCATTACTACTACTATTTCTCTATCTTCTTGTAACAGCGGAAATGGCCTTAGATTCCAGCAGGGGAGCTTCTGATAAAAGAGCAGAAACACTTTTTCCCTGCCTGAGGGGTCAGGCGTTGCAAGAAGTTGACTTGGGAGGTGTCGGAGTCACTATTCCTGGAAGTGTTTGGGTCTTGTCTGGATGGGGCACTTGGGGACATGCTGTAGGGCTGATGCTGGTGGTGCCAGGGTGCCAGTTGGAGTGGATGACTTCCAAGGTGTCTTCCCACCTGGATGATTGTCTGTGATCCACCGCTGTGCCACCTGGCCCCAAGTGCCGCGGCCCGTGGCTGCTGGTTAGGGGCCGGCGCCGTGGGTAAAACTTGGTCTTGGGGAGATGCGCTTGGGATGCTCCAAAGCAGCCGGGGATTGCTGAGGCTGCAGGGACATGTTGAGGGAATGGCAGCCCATGTGGCTCCCTCAGGCCGCTGGCCAGGCCGCGGGCCGGCCGCCATCTGCGGGGCCGGTGCTGGCGCCGTCAGCGGGCACTAATCCTGGGGCTGCGGTGCCAGGCAGGGGCAGCGGAAGAGGCTGCGCAGCGCCCGCAGTGCCCGGCTGAAGCGGGAGGGACGTTTCTTGCGGGGGCCCAGCTGCTGGCTGAGGGCCTGGGCTGGCACACGGGGAGATGAGGCAGCGAGCGTCTCTTGAGGGCACGGCTCAAATTCCTGGGGCTGAAGCCAAGCCTGGTCAGGGAGAGGCACTGGGAGACTGTCTCCTGCAAAACCACCCAGTACTGGCTCTCTGGGTTCTTCCAGCAGCTCGAGGACGCTCACCTCGTCCCATTCGTCCTTGTCCTGCGGCAGGGCCTTGACCCCAAGCCTGTGGGTGGTCTCACTTTCCCTGTTGTCCTGCTTGAGCTCTTGGTCGCTGTCATCTTCCCAGCTGGACTGCACGGAGGGTGGCTTCCCATTGCCTTTGGGAAGCTCGTGGCCAATGGAGTCTTGGTCTTGGGAAAGCTCTTGGAGAATGAATTGTTCCCAGTCTGACCTTTCTTGGGAGCTACCAACATCATTGGGCGACAGCTCTCGCTTGCTGTATTCTTCCCAGTAGCAGTGTGCTGGGGAGCTTACGAGTGCTGCCTGGGAAAGCCATGGCTCCAAGCATTCTTGCCAATCAGAACATGGTTTGTAGCTCCTGGCTCCTCCTAGGGACAGCTCTTGATCGACACATTCCTCCCAGTCAAGGAGCTCAGGATTGCTACTGCCTTCTACTTGGGACAGCTCTTGCTCACTGAAGGCTTCCTCTTGGGACACATCATCATAGCTAGCGGCATCTCCTTGGAGCAGCTCTGAGTCTTCCTCATCTTTGCATTGGAAGCGCTTCAGCTCCCCAGCCAATACTCCCTCTTCAGCCACTTGCTGTGCTGGGACTGACCCCCTGACTGCCTCCTCCAGCTGCTCGGTGAGGGCCAGGGCTGGAGGCGAGCTGGCTAATGGGCTGGGGGGGCAGCCAGGGCTGTGTGGGGCTGAGATGTGGACCAGATCCCCTTCTCCTGGAGCTGCTGGTTCTTTTTCTGAAGCCACGCTTTGCTCCAGGCCTTCTGCCCCTTGGGACAGGCCCTGGCTGCTGCCAAGCTCTTCCCCTTGGGCCAGCTTTTCTTTCCTCAATTCTTTTTCCCCTTGCGGCACCTCTGGGAACGGTAGCTTTTCCCACAGGCCATGCTCTTGGCCACTAACACCTCCCTGCTTGGAAATCTTTTGATCCACCTGGTATTGGTCCATGTTGACCAAGGGCCCCTCCTCCTCCTCAGTCTCCACCAGGGCTAGGACTGAGCAGCCCCCTGCCGCCAGCCACGGCCCGCTGAGGGCCTGGGCTTCAGCCAGCTGGGCAAGGGACTGGGTGCCTGGGACTTGGGCTTCACCTTATCCGCCTGCGTGCCAGACGTCGTCGAGCGCACCGAGATCCCGGGAGCTGCTTTGTTCTCGCAGAGCGGCTCTGACGGGACTGGACACCCCTGGGCTCTGCGGCGCTTCCACAGCCCTGTGGCAGGGCGTGGCTCTGCCGCGTCACAAGGGCCTCTGGGCACCGCAGTGTCCCGCATCACTGAGGGCCCTGACACAAGGCGCCTGTGTCACAAAGGGCCACAGCCGGCACCCCTTCAGCAGCCAAAGCTGCTGGAGGGGTCATGGAGGAGGCCTTGGATTTTGGCCTTCCAGCCCCTTGTTGTCGTCCCTTTATTAAAAGGATCAGACATGCCTCTGCCAAAATTAAGGTGCCAATGGCATCAGACACCCAAGCCAATAGTGTGGCATTTCATGAAGAGGAAATGAGAGAGAAAGAGAGAGAAAGGGAAAAAGAGTGATAGATACAGATGAAGTAGAAAACCTCAGTGCTCTGTAGATCCCAGTGGCATCCCGTTGATGCTGTCCATGAGGCCATTCTTGGTGGCCAGGGTGGCCCGAAAACCTAGAGTTGTGTGGATGGATAGACATTTGTGGGCTAGGTGGGAAGAGCCAGGTACCCGCCACGGCCGGGGCCGAGTTTGACAGAGTTTCTTGCAGCAGACTCGGGATCTGTTGCTTCACTTTGCATCAGGTGCAAAGAAATGTGAGGTAGAGAGATGGAAAGAAATAGGAAAGCGGTCTCAGAGAGAGAGAGCAAGAGAGCAGGAGGTATTCAGGTAGAGAGCTGGATGATCCTTAAGGCCCTTGCCAGGCCAAACCATTCCATGATTCTAGATGATGTGGGAATGTGTATTGTAACTTGATATGACCATTATTACAATTATCATTTTCATTATTTTATTTATTCAATACTCCTACAAGTGAAACTTCTTGTCTTCTTCATCTTCTTTTTCTTCTTCTTCTTCTGCTTCTTCCTAGACTTATTATGACTAATTTTTACTGCAACTATTAATATTTCTTCTTCTCATTCTTCTAATGCTAATTCTTCGAATTCTTCTACTTTGTCTTCTTATTAATTTTCTTATTCTTATTCTTATTCTTATTCTTATTCTTATTCTTATTCTTATTCTTATTCTTATTCTTCCTATTCTTATTCTTATTCTTCCTATTCTTATTCTTATTCCTATTCTTCTTCTCATTCTTCTTCTTATTTTTCCTATTTCCTACAGCTACTTCTATTTCTTCTTCCTCATTACTACTACTATTTCTCTATCTTCTTGTAACAGCGGAAATGGCCTTAGATTCCAGCAGGGGAGCTTCTGATAAAAGAGCAGAAACACTTTTTCCCTGCCTGAGGGGTCAGGCGTTGCAAGAAGTTGACTTGGGAGGTGTCGGAGTCACTATTCCTGGAAGTGTTTGGGTCTTGTCTGGATGGGGCACTTGGGGACATGCTGTAGGGCTGATGCTGGTGGTGCCAGGGTGCCAGTTGGAGTGGATGACTTCCAAGGTGTCTTCCCACCTGGATGATTGTCTGTGATCCACCGCTGTGCCACCTGGCCCCAAGTGCCGCGGCCCGTGGCTGCTGGTTAGGGGCCGGCGCCGTGGGTAAAACTTGGTCTTGGGGAGATGCGCTTGGGATGCTCCAAAGCAGCCGGGGATTGCTGAGGCTGCAGGGACATGTTGAGGGAATGGCAGCCCATGTGGCTCCCTCAGGCCGCTGGCCAGGCCGCGGGCCGGCCGCCATCTGCGGGGCCGGTGCTGGCGCCGTCAGCGGGCACTAATCCTGGGGCTGCGGTGCCAGGCAGGGGCAGCGGAAGAGGCTGCGCAGCGCCCGCAGTGCCCGGCTGAAGCGGGAGGGACGTTTCTTGCGGGGGCCCAGCTGCTGGCTGAGGGCCTGGGCTGGCACACGGGGAGATGAGGCAGCGAGCGTCTCTTGAGGGCACGGCTCAAATTCCTGGGGCTGAAGCCAAGCCTGGTCAGGGAGAGGCACTGGGAGACTGTCTCCTGCAAAACCACCCAGTACTGGCTCTCTGGGTTCTTCCAGCAGCTCGAGGACGCTCACCTCGTCCCATTCGTCCTTGTCCTGCAGCAGGGCCTTGACCCCAAGCCTGTGGGTGGTCTCACTTTCCCTGTTGTCCTGCTTGAGCTCTTGGTCGCTGTCATCTTCCCAGCTGGACTGCACGGAGGGTGGCTTCCCATTGCCTTTGGGAAGCTCGTGGCCAATGGAGTCTTGGTCTTGGGAAAGCTCTTGGAGAATGAATTGTTCCCAGTCTGACCTTTCTTGGGAGCTACCAACATCATTGGGCGACAGCTCTCGCTTGCTGTATTCTTCCCAGTAGCAGTGTGCTGGGGAGCTTACGAGTGCTGCCTGGGAAAGCCATGGCTCCAAGCATTCTTGCCAATCAGAACATGGTTTGTAGCTCCTGGCTCCTCCTAGGGACAGCTCTTGATCGACACATTCCTCCCAGTCAAGGAGCTCAGGATTGCTACTGCCTTCTACTTGGGACAGCTCTTGCTCACTGAAGGCTTCCTCTTGGGACACATCATCATAGCTAGCGGCATCTCCTTGGAGCAGCTCTGAGTCTTCCTCATCTTTGCATTGGAAGCGCTTCAGCTCCCCAGCCAATACTCCCTCTTCAGCCACTTGCTGTGCTGGGACTGACCCCCTGACTGCCTCCTCCAGCTGCTCGGTGAGGGCCAGGGCTGGAGGCGAGCTGGCTAATGGGCTGGGGGGGCAGCCAGGGCTGTGTGGGGCTGAGATGTGGACCAGATCCCCTTCTCCTGGAGCTGCTGGTTCTTTTTCTGAAGCCACGCTTTGCTCCAGGCCTTCTGCCCCTTGGGACAGGCCCTGGCTGCTGCCAAGCTCTTCCCCTTGGGCCAGCTTTTCTTTCCTCAATTCTTTTTCCCCTTGCGGCACCTCTGGGAACGGTAGCTTTTCCCACAGGCCATGCTCTTGGCCACTAACACCTCCCTGCTTGGAAATCTTTTGATCCACCTGGTATTGGTCCATGTTGACCAAGGGCCCCTCCTCCTCCTCAGTCTCCACCAGGGCTAGGACTGAGCAGCCCCCTGCCGCCAGCCACGGCCCGCTGAGGGCCTGGGCTTCAGCCAGCTGGGCAAGGGACTGGGTGCCTGGGACTTGGGCTTCACCTTATCCGCCTGCGTGCCAGACGTCGTCGAGCGCACCGAGATCCCGGGAGCTGCTTTGTTCTCGCAGAGCGGCTCTGACGGGACTGGACACCCCTGGGCTCTGCGGCGCTTCCACAGCCCTGTGGCAGGGCGTGGCTCTGCCGCGTCACAAGGGCCTCTGGGCACCGCAGTGTCCCGCATCACTGAGGGCCCTGACACAAGGCGCCTGTGTCACAAAGGGCCACAGCCGGCACCCCTTCAGCAGCCAAAGCTGCTGGAGGGGTCATGGAGGAGGCCTTGGATTTTGGCCTTCCAGCCCCTTGTTGTCGTCCCTTTATTAAAAGGATCAGACATGCCTCTGCCAAAATTAAGGTGCCAATGGCATCAGACACCCAAGCCAATAGTGTGGCATTTCATGAAGAGGAAATGAGAGAGAAAGAGAGAGAAAGGGAAAAAGAGTGATAGATACAGATGAAGTAGAAAACCTCAGTGCTCTGTAGATCCCAGTGGCATCCCGTTGATGCTGTCCATGAGGCCATTCTTGGTGGCCAGGGTGGCCCGAAAACCTAGAGTTGTGTGGATGGATAGACATTTGTGGGCTAGGTGGGAAGAGCCAGGTACCCGCCACGGCCGGGGCCGAGTTTGACAGAGTTTCTTGCAGCAGACTCGGGATCTGTTGCTTCACTTTGCATCAGGTGCAAAGAAATGTGAGGTAGAGAGATGGAAAGAAATAGGAAAGCGGTCTCAGAGAGAGAGAGCAAGAGAGCAGGAGGTATTCAGGTAGAGAGCTGGATGATCCTTAAGGCCCTTGCCAGGCCAAACCATTCCATGATTCTAGATGATGTGGGAATGTGTATTGTAACTTGATATGACCATTATTACAATTATCATTTTCATTATTTTATTTATTCAATACTCCTACAAGTGAAACTTCTTGTCTTCTTCATCTTCTTTTTCTTCTTCTTCTTCTGCTTCTTCCTAGACTTATTATGACTAATTTTTACTGCAACTATTAATATTTCTTCTTCTCATTCTTCTAATGCTAATTCTTCGAATTCTTCTACTTTGTCTTCTTATTAATTTTCTTATTCTTATTCTTATTCTTATTCTTATTCTTATTCTTATTCTTATTCTTATTCTTATTCTTCCTATTCTTATTCTTATTCTTCCTATTCTTATTCTTATTCCTATTCTTCTTCTCATTCTTCTTCTTATTTTTCCTATTTCCTACAGCTACTTCTATTTCTTCTTCCTCATTACTACTACTATTTCTCTATCTTCTTGTAACAGCGGAAATGGCCTTAGATTCCAGCAGGGGAGCTTCTGATAAAAGAGCAGAAACACTTTTTCCCTGCCTGAGGGGTCAGGCGTTGCAAGAAGTTGACTTGGGAGGTGTCGGAGTCACTATTCCTGGAAGTGTTTGGGTCTTGTCTGGATGGGGCACTTGGGGACATGCTGTAGGGCTGATGCTGGTGGTGCCAGGGTGCCAGTTGGAGTGGATGACTTCCAAGGTGTCTTCCCACCTGGATGATTGTCTGTGATCCACCGCTGTGCCACCTGGCCCCAAGTGCCGCGGCCCGTGGCTGCTGGTTAGGGGCCGGCGCCGTGGGTAAAACTTGGTCTTGGGGAGATGCGCTTGGGATGCTCCAAAGCAGCCGGGGATTGCTGAGGCTGCAGGGACATGTTGAGGGAATGGCAGCCCATGTGGCTCCCTCAGGCCGCTGGCCAGGCCGCGGGCCGGCCGCCATCTGCGGGGCCGGTGCTGGCGCCGTCAGCGGGCACTAATCCTGGGGCTGCGGTGCCAGGCAGGGGCAGCGGAAGAGGCTGCGCAGCGCCCGCAGTGCCCGGCTGAAGCGGGAGGGACGTTTCTTGCGGGGGCCCAGCTGCTGGCTGAGGGCCTGGGCTGGCACACGGGGAGATGAGGCAGCGAGCGTCTCTTGAGGGCACGGCTCAAATTCCTGGGGCTGAAGCCAAGCCTGGTCAGGGAGAGGCACTGGGAGACTGTCTCCTGCAAAACCACCCAGTACTGGCTCTCTGGGTTCTTCCAGCAGCTCGAGGACGCTCACCTCGTCCCATTCGTCCTTGTCCTGCGGCAGGGCCTTGACCCCAAGCCTGTGGGTGGTCTCACTTTCCCTGTTGTCCTGCTTGAGCTCTTGGTCGCTGTCATCTTCCCAGCTGGACTGCACGGAGGGTGGCTTCCCATTGCCTTTGGGAAGCTCGTGGCCAATGGAGTCTTAGTCTTGGGAAAGCTCTTGGAGAATGAATTGTTCCCAGTCTGACCTTTCTTGGGAGCTACCAACATCATTGGGCGACAGCTCTCGCTTGCTGTATTCTTCCCAGTAGCAGTGTGCTGGGGAGCTTACGAGTGCTGCCTGGGAAAGCCATGGCTCCAAGCATTCTTGCCAATCAGAACATGGTTTGTAGCTCCTGGCTCCTCCTAGGGACAGCTCTTGATCGACACATTCCTCCCAGTCAAGGAGCTCAGGATTGCTACTGCCTTCTACTTGGGACAGCTCTTGCTCACTGAAGGCTTCCTCTTGGGACACATCATCATAGCTAGCGGCATCTCCTTGGAGCAGCTCTGAGTCTTCCTCATCTTTGCATTGGAAGCGCTTCAGCTCCCCAGCCAATACTCCCTCTTCAGCCACTTGCTGTGCTGGGACTGACCCCCTGACTGCCTCCTCCAGCTGCTCGGTGAGGGCCAGGGCTGGAGGCGAGCTGGCTAATGGGCTGGGGGGGCAGCCAGGGCTGTGTGGGGCTGAGATGTGGACCAGATCCCCTTCTCCTGGAGCTGCTGGTTCTTTTTCTGAAGCCACGCTTTGCTCCAGGCCTTCTGCCCCTTGGGACAGGCCCTGGCTGCTGCCAAGCTCTTCCCCTTGGGCCAGCTTTTCTTTCCTCAATTCTTTTTCCCCTTGCGGCACCTCTGGGAACGGTAGCTTTTCCCACAGGCCATGCTCTTGGCCACTAACACCTCCCTGCTTGGAAATCTTTTGATCCACCTGGTATTGGTCCATGTTGACCAAGGGCCCCTCCTCCTCCTCAGTCTCCACCAGGGCTAGGACTGAGCAGCCCCCTGCCGCCAGCCACGGCCCGCTGAGGGCCTGGGCTTCAGCCAGCTGGGCAAGGGACTGGGTGCCTGGGACTTGGGCTTCACCTTATCCGCCTGCGTGCCAGACGTCGTCGAGCGCACCGAGATCCCGGGAGCTGCTTTGTTCTCGCAGAGCGGCTCTGACGGGACTGGACACCCCTGGGCTCTGCGGCGCTTCCACAGCCCTGTGGCAGGGCGTGGCTCTGCCGCGTCACAAGGGCCTCTGGGCACCGCAGTGTCCCGCATCACTGAGGGCCCTGACACAAGGCGCCTGTGTCACAAAGGGCCACAGCCGGCACCCCTTCAGCAGCCAAAGCTGCTGGAGGGGTCATGGAGGAGGCCTTGGATTTTGGCCTTCCAGCCCCTTGTTGTCGTCCCTTTATTAAAAGGATCAGACATGCCTCTGCCAAAATTAAGGTGCCAATGGCATCAGACACCCAAGCCAATAGTGTGGCATTTCATGAAGAGGAAATGAGAGAGAAAGAGAGAGAAAGGGAAAAAGAGTGATAGATACAGATGAAGTAGAAAACCTCAGTGCTCTGTAGATCCCAGTGGCATCCCGTTGATGCTGTCCATGAGGCCATTCTTGGTGGCCAGGGTGGCCCGAAAACCTAGAGTTGTGTGGATGGATAGACATTTGTGGGCTAGGTGGGAAGAGCCAGGTACCCGCCACGGCCGGGGCCGAGTTTGACAGAGTTTCTTGCAGCAGACTCGGGATCTGTTGCTTCACTTTGCATCAGGTGCAAAGAAATGTGAGGTAGAGAGATGGAAAGAAATAGGAAAGCGGTCTCAGAGAGAGAGAGCAAGAGAGCAGGAGGTATTCAGGTAGAGAGCTGGATGATCCTTAAGGCCCTTGCCAGGCCAAACCATTCCATGATTCTAGATGATGTGGGAATGTGTATTGTAACTTGATATGACCATTATTACAATTATCATTTTCATTATTTTATTTATTCAATACTCCTACAAGTGAAACTTCTTGTCTTCTTCATCTTCTTTTTCTTCTTCTTCTTCTGCTTCTTCCTAGACTTATTATGACTAATTTTTACTGCAACTATTAATATTTCTTCTTCTCATTCTTCTAATGCTAATTCTTCGAATTCTTCTACTTTGTCTTCTTATTCTTATTCTTATTCTTATTCTTATTCTTATTCTTATTCTTATTCTTATTCTTATTCTTATTCTTCCTATTCTTATTCTTATTCTTCCTATTCTTATTCTTATTCCTATTCTTCTTCTCATTCTTCTTCTTATTTTTCCTATTTCCTACAGCTACTTCTATTTCTTCTTCCTCATTACTACTACTATTTCTCTATCTTCTTGTAACAGCGGAAATGGCCTTAGATTCCAGCAGGGGAGCTTCTGATAAAAGAGCAGAAACACTTTTTCCCTGCCTGAGGGGTCAGGCGTTGCAAGAAGTTGACTTGGGAGGTGTCGGAGTCACTATTCCTGGAAGTGTTTGGGTCTTGTCTGGATGGGGCACTTGGGGACATGCTGTAGGGCTGATGCTGGTGGTGCCAGGGTGCCAGTTGGAGTGGATGACTTCCAAGGTGTCTTCCCACCTGGATGATTGTCTGTGATCCACCGCTGTGCCACCTGGCCCCAAGTGCCGCGGCCCGTGGCTGCTGGTTAGGGGCCGGCGCCGTGGGTAAAACTTGGTCTTGGGGAGATGCGCTTGGGATGCTCCAAAGCAGCCGGGGATTGCTGAGGCTGCAGGGACATGTTGAGGGAATGGCAGCCCATGTGGCTCCCTCAGGCCGCTGGCCAGGCCGCGGGCCGGCCGCCATCTGCGGGGCCGGTGCTGGCGCCGTCAGCGGGCACTAATCCTGGGGCTGCGGTGCCAGGCAGGGGCAGCGGAAGAGGCTGCGCAGCGCCCGCAGTGCCCGGCTGAAGCGGGAGGGACGTTTCTTGCGGGGGCCCAGCTGCTGGCTGAGGGCCTGGGCTGGCACACGGGGAGATGAGGCAGCGAGCGTCTCTTGAGGGCACGGCTCAAATTCCTGGGGCTGAAGCCAAGCCTGGTCAGGGAGAGGCACTGGGAGACTGTCTCCTGCAAAACCACCCAGTACTGGCTCTCTGGGTTCTTCCAGCAGCTCGAGGACGCTCACCTCGTCCCATTCGTCCTTGTCCTGCGGCAGGGCCTTGACCCCAAGCCTGTGGGTGGTCTCACTTTCCCTGTTGTCCTGCTTGAGCTCTTGGTCGCTGTCATCTTCCCAGCTGGACTGCACGGAGGGTGGCTTCCCATTGCCTTTGGGAAGCTCGTGGCCAATGGAGTCTTGGTCTTGGGAAAGCTCTTGGAGAATGAATTGTTCCCAGTCTGACCTTTCTTGGGAGCTACCAACATCATTGGGCGACAGCTCTCGCTTGCTGTATTCTTCCCAGTAGCAGTGTGCTGGGGAGCTTACGAGTGCTGCCTGGGAAAGCCATGGCTCCAAGCATTCTTGCCAATCAGAACATGGTTTGTAGCTCCTGGCTCCTCCTAGGGACAGCTCTTGATCGACACATTCCTCCCAGTCAAGGAGCTCAGGATTGCTACTGCCTTCTACTTGGGACAGCTCTTGCTCACTGAAGGCTTCCTCTTGGGACACATCATCATAGCTAGCGGCATCTCCTTGGAGCAGCTCTGAGTCTTCCTCATCTTTGCATTGGAAGCGCTTCAGCTCCCCAGCCAATACTCCCTCTTCAGCCACTTGCTGTGCTGGGACTGACCCCCTGACTGCCTCCTCCAGCTGCTCGGTGAGGGCCAGGGCTGGAGGCGAGCTGGCTAATGGGCTGGGGGGGCAGCCAGGGCTGTGTGGGGCTGAGATGTGGACCAGATCCCCTTCTCCTGGAGCTGCTGGTTCTTTTTCTGAAGCCACGCTTTGCTCCAGGCCTTCTGCCCCTTGGGACAGGCCCTGGCTGCTGCCAAGCTCTTCCCCTTGGGCCAGCTTTTCTTTCCTCAATTCTTTTTCCCCTTGCGGCACCTCTGGGAACGGTAGCTTTTCCCACAGGCCATGCTCTTGGCCACTAACACCTCCCTGCTTGGAAATCTTTTGATCCACCTGGTATTGGTCCATGTTGACCAAGGGCCCCTCCTCCTCCTCAGTCTCCACCAGGGCTAGGACTGAGCAGCCCCCTGCCGCCAGCCACGGCCCGCTGAGGGCCTGGGCTTCAGCCAGCTGGGCAAGGGACTGGGTGCCTGGGACTTGGGCTTCACCTTATCCGCCTGCGTGCCAGACGTCGTCGAGCGCACCGAGATCCCGGGAGCTGCTTTGTTCTCGCAGAGCGGCTCTGACGGGACTGGACACCCCTGGGCTCTGCGGCGCTTCCACAGCCCTGTGGCAGGGCGTGGCTCTGCCGCGTCACAAGGGCCTCTGGGCACCGCAGTGTCCCGCATCACTGAGGGCCCTGACACAAGGCGCCTGTGTCACAAAGGGCCACAGCCGGCACCCCTTCAGCAGCCAAAGCTGCTGGAGGGGTCATGGAGGAGGCCTTGGATTTTGGCCTTCCAGCCCCTTGTTGTCGTCCCTTTATTAAAAGGATCAGACATGCCTCTGCCAAAATTAAGGTGCCAATGGCATCAGACACCCAAGCCAATAGTGTGGCATTTCATGAAGAGGAAATGAGAGAGAAAGAGAGAGAAAGGGAAAAAGAGTGATAGATACAGATGAAGTAGAAAACCTCAGTGCTCTGTAGATCCCAGTGGCATCCCGTTGATGCTGTCCATGAGGCCATTCTTGGTGGCCAGGGTGGCCCGAAAACCTAGAGTTGTGTGGATGGATAGACATTTGTGGGCTAGGTGGGAAGAGCCAGGTACCCGCCACGGCCGGGGCCGAGTTTGACAGAGTTTCTTGCAGCAGACTCGGGATCTGTTGCTTCACTTTGCATCAGGTGCAAAGAAATGTGAGGTAGAGAGATGGAAAGAAATAGGAAAGCGGTCTCAGAGAGAGAGAGCAAGAGAGCAGGAGGTATTCAGGTAGAGAGCTGGATGATCCTTAAGGCCCTTGCCAGGCCAAACCATTCCATGATTCTAGATGATGTGGGAATGTGTATTGTAACTTGATATGACCATTATTACAATTATCATTTTCATTATTTTATTTATTCAATACTCCTACAAGTGAAACTTCTTGTCTTCTTCATCTTCTTTTTCTTCTTCTTCTTCTGCTTCTTCCTAGACTTATTATGACTAATTTTTACTGCAACTATTAATATTTCTTCTTCTCATTCTTCTAATGCTAATTCTTCGAATTCTTCTACTTTGTCTTCTTATTAATTTTCTTATTCTTATTCTTATTCTTATTCTTATTCTTATTCTTATTCTTATTCTTATTCTTATTCTTATTCTTCCTATTCTTATTCTTATTCTTCCTATTCTTATTCTTATTCCTATTCTTCTTCTCATTCTTCTTCTTATTTTTCCTATTTCCTACAGCTACTTCTATTTCTTCTTCCTCATTACTACTACTATTTCTCTATCTTCTTGTAACAGCGGAAATGGCCTTAGATTCCAGCAGGGGAGCTTCTGATAAAAGAGCAGAAACACTTTTTCCCTGCCTGAGGGGTCAGGCGTTGCAAGAAGTTGACTTGGGAGGTGTCGGAGTCACTATTCCTGGAAGTGTTTGGGTCTTGTCTGGATGGGGCACTTGGGGACATGCTGTAGGGCTGATGCTGGTGGTGCCAGGGTGCCAGTTGGAGTGGATGACTTCCAAGGTGTCTTCCCACCTGGATGATTGTCTGTGATCCACCGCTGTGCCACCTGGCCCCAAGTGCCGCGGCCCGTGGCTGCTGGTTAGGGGCCGGCGCCGTGGGTAAAACTTGGTCTTGGGGAGATGCGCTTGGGATGCTCCAAAGCAGCCGGGGATTGCTGAGGCTGCAGGGACATGTTGAGGGAATGGCAGCCCATGTGGCTCCCTCAGGCCGCTGGCCAGGCCGCGGGCCGGCCGCCATCTGCGGGGCCGGTGCTGGCGCCGTCAGCGGGCACTAATCCTGGGGCTGCGGTGCCAGGCAGGGGCAGCGGAAGAGGCTGCGCAGCGCCCGCAGTGCCCGGCTGAAGCGGGAGGGACGTTTCTTGCGGGGGCCCAGCTGCTGGCTGAGGGCCTGGGCTGGCACACGGGGAGATGAGGCAGCGAGCGTCTCTTGAGGGCACGGCTCAAATTCCTGGGGCTGAAGCCAAGCCTGGTCAGGGAGAGGCACTGGGAGACTGTCTCCTGCAAAACCACCCAGTACTGGCTCTCTGGGTTCTTCCAGCAGCTCGAGGACGCTCACCTCGTCCCATTCGTCCTTGTCCTGCGGCAGGGCCTTGACCCCAAGCCTGTGGGTGGTCTCACTTTCCCTGTTGTCCTGCTTGAGCTCTTGGTCGCTGTCATCTTCCCAGCTGGACTGCACGGAGGGTGGCTTCCCATTGCCTTTGGGAAGCTCGTGGCCAATGGAGTCTTGGTCTTGGGAAAGCTCTTGGAGAATGAATTGTTCCCAGTCTGACCTTTCTTGGGAGCTACCAACATCATTGGGCGACAGCTCTCGCTTGCTGTATTCTTCCCAGTAGCAGTGTGCTGGGGAGCTTACGAGTGCTGCCTGGGAAAGCCATGGCTCCAAGCATTCTTGCCAATCAGAACATGGTTTGTAGCTCCTGGCTCCTCCTAGGGACAGCTCTTGATCGACACATTCCTCCCAGTCAAGGAGCTCAGGATTGCTACTGCCTTCTACTTGGGACAGCTCTTGCTCACTGAAGGCTTCCTCTTGGGACACATCATCATAGCTAGCGGCATCTCCTTGGAGCAGCTCTGAGTCTTCCTCATCTTTGCATTGGAAGCGCTTCAGCTCCCCAGCCAATACTCCCTCTTCAGCCACTTGCTGTGCTGGGACTGACCCCCTGACTGCCTCCTCCAGCTGCTCGGTGAGGGCCAGGGCTGGAGGCGAGCTGGCTAATGGGCTGGGGGGGCAGCCAGGGCTGTGTGGGGCTGAGATGTGGACCAGATCCCCTTCTCCTGGAGCTGCTGGTTCTTTTTCTGAAGCCACGCTTTGCTCCAGGCCTTCTGCCCCTTGGGACAGGCCCTGGCTGCTGCCAAGCTCTTCCCCTTGGGCCAGCTTTTCTTTCCTCAATTCTTTTTCCCCTTGCGGCACCTCTGGGAACGGTAGCTTTTCCCACAGGCCATGCTCTTGGCCACTAACACCTCCCTGCTTGGAAATCTTTTGATCCACCTGGTATTGGTCCATGTTGACCAAGGGCCCCTCCTCCTCCTCAGTCTCCACCAGGGCTAGGACTGAGCAGCCCCCTGCCGCCAGCCACGGCCCGCTGAGGGCCTGGGCTTCAGCCAGCTGGGCAAGGGACTGGGTGCCTGGGACTTGGGCTTCACCTTATCCGCCTGCGTGCCAGACGTCGTCGAGCGCACCGAGATCCCGGGAGCTGCTTTGTTCTCGCAGAGCGGCTCTGACGGGACTGGACACCCCTGGGCTCTGCGGCGCTTCCACAGCCCTGTGGCAGGGCGTGGCTCTGCCGCGTCACAAGGGCCTCTGGGCACCGCAGTGTCCCGCATCACTGAGGGCCCTGACACAAGGCGCCTGTGTCACAAAGGGCCACAGCCGGCACCCCTTCAGCAGCCAAAGCTGCTGGAGGGGTCATGGAGGAGGCCTTGGATTTTGGCCTTCCAGCCCCTTGTTGTCGTCCCTTTATTAAAAGGATCAGACATGCCTCTGCCAAAATTAAGGTGCCAATGGCATCAGACACCCAAGCCAATAGTGTGGCATTTCATGAAGAGGAAATGAGAGAGAAAGAGAGAGAAAGGGAAAAAGAGTGATAGATACAGATGAAGTAGAAAACCTCAGTGCTCTGTAGATCCCAGTGGCATCCCGTTGATGCTGTCCATGAGGCCATTCTTGGTGGCCAGGGTGGCCCGAAAACCTAGAGTTGTGTGGATGGATAGACATTTGTGGGCTAGGTGGGAAGAGCCAGGTACCCGCCACGGCCGGGGCCGAGTTTGACAGAGTTTCTTGCAGCAGACTCGGGATCTGTTGCTTCACTTTGCATCAGGTGCAAAGAAATGTGAGGTAGAGAGATGGAAAGAAATAGGAAAGCGGTCTCAGAGAGAGAGAGCAAGAGAGCAGGAGGTATTCAGGTAGAGAGCTGGATGATCCTTAAGGCCCTTGCCAGGCCAAACCATTCCATGATTCTAGATGATGTGGGAATGTGTATTGTAACTTGATATGACCATTATTACAATTATCATTTTCATTATTTTATTTATTCAATACTCCTACAAGTGAAACTTCTTGTCTTCTTCATCTTCTTTTTCTTCTTCTTCTTCTGCTTCTTCCTAGACTTATTATGACTAATTTTTACTGCAACTATTAATATTTCTTCTTCTCATTCTTCTAATGCTAATTCTTCGAATTCTTCTACTTTGTCTTCTTATTAATTTTCTTATTCTTATTCTTATTCTTATTCTTATTCTTATTCTTATTCTTATTCTTATTCTTATTCTTATTCTTCCTATTCTTATTCTTATTCTTCCTATTCTTATTCTTATTCCTATTCTTCTTCTCATTCTTCTTCTTATTTTTCCTATTTCCTACAGCTACTTCTATTTCTTCTTCCTCATTACTACTACTATTTCTCTATCTTCTTGTAACAGCGGAAATGGCCTTAGATTCCAGCAGGGGAGCTTCTGATAAAAGAGCAGAAACACTTTTTCCCTGCCTGAGGGGTCAGGCGTTGCAAGAAGTTGACTTGGGAGGTGTCGGAGTCACTATTCCTGGAAGTGTTTGGGTCTTGTCTGGATGGGGCACTTGGGGACATGCTGTAGGGCTGATGCTGGTGGTGCCAGGGTGCCAGTTGGAGTGGATGACTTCCAAGGTGTCTTCCCACCTGGATGATTGTCTGTGATCCACCGCTGTGCCACCTGGCCCCAAGTGCCGCGGCCCGTGGCTGCTGGTTAGGGGCCGGCGCCGTGGGTAAAACTTGGTCTTGGGGAGATGCGCTTGGGATGCTCCAAAGCAGCCGGGGATTGCTGAGGCTGCAGGGACATGTTGAGGGAATGGCAGCCCATGTGGCTCCCTCAGGCCGCTGGCCAGGCCGCGGGCCGGCCGCCATCTGCGGGGCCGGTGCTGGCGCCGTCAGCGGGCACTAATCCTGGGGCTGCGGTGCCAGGCAGGGGCAGCGGAAGAGGCTGCGCAGCGCCCGCAGTGCCCGGCTGAAGCGGGAGGGACGTTTCTTGCGGGGGCCCAGCTGCTGGCTGAGGGCCTGGGCTGGCACACGGGGAGATGAGGCAGCGAGCGTCTCTTGAGGGCACGGCTCAAATTCCTGGGGCTGAAGCCAAGCCTGGTCAGGGAGAGGCACTGGGAGACTGTCTCCTGCAAAACCACCCAGTACTGGCTCTCTGGGTTCTTCCAGCAGCTCGAGGACGCTCACCTCGTCCCATTCGTCCTTGTCCTGCGGCAGGGCCTTGACCCCAAGCCTGTGGGTGGTCTCACTTTCCCTGTTGTCCTGCTTGAGCTCTTGGTCGCTGTCATCTTCCCAGCTGGACTGCACGGAGGGTGGCTTCCCATTGCCTTTGGGAAGCTCGTGGCCAATGGAGTCTTGGTCTTGGGAAAGCTCTTGGAGAATGAATTGTTCCCAGTCTGACCTTTCTTGGGAGCTACCAACATCATTGGGCGACAGCTCTCGCTTGCTGTATTCTTCCCAGTAGCAGTGTGCTGGGGAGCTTACGAGTGCTGCCTGGGAAAGCCATGGCTCCAAGCATTCTTGCCAATCAGAACATGGTTTGTAGCTCCTGGCTCCTCCTAGGGACAGCTCTTGATCGACACATTCCTCCCAGTCAAGGAGCTCAGGATTGCTACTGCCTTCTACTTGGGACAGCTCTTGCTCACTGAAGGCTTCCTCTTGGGACACATCATCATAGCTAGCGGCATCTCCTTGGAGCAGCTCTGAGTCTTCCTCATCTTTGCATTGGAAGCGCTTCAGCTCCCCAGCCAATACTCCCTCTTCAGCCACTTGCTGTGCTGGGACTGACCCCCTGACTGCCTCCTCCAGCTGCTCGGTGAGGGCCAGGGCTGGAGGCGAGCTGGCTAATGGGCTGGGGGGGCAGCCAGGGCTGTGTGGGGCTGAGATGTGGACCAGATCCCCTTCTCCTGGAGCTGCTGGTTCTTTTTCTGAAGCCACGCTTTGCTCCAGGCCTTCTGCCCCTTGGGACAGGCCCTGGCTGCTGCCAAGCTCTTCCCCTTGGGCCAGCTTTTCTTTCCTCAATTCTTTTTCCCCTTGCGGCACCTCTGGGAACGGTAGCTTTTCCCACAGGCCATGCTCTTGGCCACTAACACCTCCCTGCTTGGAAATCTTTTGATCCACCTGGTATTGGTCCATGTTGACCAAGGGCCCCTCCTCCTCCTCAGTCTCCACCAGGGCTAGGACTGAGCAGCCCCCTGCCGCCAGCCACGGCCCGCTGAGGGCCTGGGCTTCAGCCAGCTGGGCAAGGGACTGGGTGCCTGGGACTTGGGCTTCACCTTATCCGCCTGCGTGCCAGACGTCGTCGAGCGCACCGAGATCCCGGGAGCTGCTTTGTTCTCGCAGAGCGGCTCTGACGGGACTGGACACCCCTGGGCTCTGCGGCGCTTCCACAGCCCTGTGGCAGGGCGTGGCTCTGCCGCGTCACAAGGGCCTCTGGGCACCGCAGTGTCCCGCATCACTGAGGGCCCTGACACAAGGCGCCTGTGTCACAAAGGGCCACAGCCGGCACCCCTTCAGCAGCCAAAGCTGCTGGAGGGGTCATGGAGGAGGCCTTGGATTTTGGCCTTCCAGCCCCTTGTTGTCGTCCCTTTATTAAAAGGATCAGACATGCCTCTGCCAAAATTAAGGTGCCAATGGCATCAGACACCCAAGCCAATAGTGTGGCATTTCATGAAGAGGAAATGAGAGAGAAAGAGAGAGAAAGGGAAAAAGAGTGATAGATACAGATGAAGTAGAAAACCTCAGTGCTCTGTAGATCCCAGTGGCATCCCGTTGATGCTGTCCATGAGGCCATTCTTGGTGGCCAGGGTGGCCCGAAAACCTAGAGTTGTGTGGATGGATAGACATTTGTGGGCTAGGTGGGAAGAGCCAGGTACCCGCCACGGCCGGGGCCGAGTTTGACAGAGTTTCTTGCAGCAGACTCGGGATCTGTTGCTTCACTTTGCATCAGGTGCAAAGAAATGTGAGGTAGAGAGATGGAAAGAAATAGGAAAGCGGTCTCAGAGAGAGAGAGCAAGAGAGCAGGAGGTATTCAGGTAGAGAGCTGGATGATCCTTAAGGCCCTTGCCAGGCCAAACCATTCCATGATTCTAGATGATGTGGGAATGTGTATTGTAACTTGATATGACCATTATTACAATTATCATTTTCATTATTTTATTTATTCAATACTCCTACAAGTGAAACTTCTTGTCTTCTTCATCTTCTTTTTCTTCTTCTTCTTCTGCTTCTTCCTAGACTTATTATGACTAATTTTTACTGCAACTATTAATATTTCTTCTTCTCATTCTTCTAATGCTAATTCTTCGAATTCTTCTACTTTGTCTTCTTATTAATTTTCTTATTCTTATTCTTATTCTTATTCTTATTCTTATTCTTATTCTTATTCTTATTCTTATTCTTCCTATTCTTATTCTTATTCTTCCTATTCTTATTCTTATTCCTATTCTTCTTCTCATTCTTCTTCTTATTTTTCCTATTTCCTACAGCTACTTCTATTTCTTCTTCCTCATTACTACTACTATTTCTCTATCTTCTTGTAACAGCGGAAATGGCCTTAGATTCCAGCAGGGGAGCTTCTGATAAAAGAGCAGAAACACTTTTTCCCTGCCTGAGGGGTCAGGCGTTGCAAGAAGTTGACTTGGGAGGTGTCGGAGTCACTATTCCTGGAAGTGTTTGGGTCTTGTCTGGATGGGGCACTTGGGGACATGCTGTAGGGCTGATGCTGGTGGTGCCAGGGTGCCAGTTGGAGTGGATGACTTCCAAGGTGTCTTCCCACCTGGATGATTGTCTGTGATCCACCGCTGTGCCACCTGGCCCCAAGTGCCGCGGCCCGTGGCTGCTGGTTAGGGGCCGGCGCCGTGGGTAAAACTTGGTCTTGGGGAGATGCGCTTGGGATGCTCCAAAGCAGCCGGGGATTGCTGAGGCTGCAGGGACATGTTGAGGGAATGGCAGCCCATGTGGCTCCCTCAGGCCGCTGGCCAGGCCGCGGGCCGGCCGCCATCTGCGGGGCCGGTGCTGGCGCCGTCAGCGGGCACTAATCCTGGGGCTGCGGTGCCAGGCAGGGGCAGCGGAAGAGGCTGCGCAGCGCCCGCAGTGCCCGGCTGAAGCGGGAGGGACGTTTCTTGCGGGGGCCCAGCTGCTGGCTGAGGGCCTGGGCTGGCACACGGGGAGATGAGGCAGCGAGCGTCTCTTGAGGGCACGGCTCAAATTCCTGGGGCTGAAGCCAAGCCTGGTCAGGGAGAGGCACTGGGAGACTGTCTCCTGCAAAACCACCCAGTACTGGCTCTCTGGGTTCTTCCAGCAGCTCGAGGACGCTCACCTCGTCCCATTCGTCCTTGTCCTGCGGCAGGGCCTTGACCCCAAGCCTGTGGGTGGTCTCACTTTCCCTGTTGTCCTGCTTGAGCTCTTGGTCGCTGTCATCTTCCCAGCTGGACTGCACGGAGGGTGGCTTCCCATTGCCTTTGGGAAGCTCGTGGCCAATGGAGTCTTGGTCTTGGGAAAGCTCTTGGAGAATGAATTGTTCCCAGTCTGACCTTTCTTGGGAGCTACCAACATCATTGGGCGACAGCTCTCGCTTGCTGTATTCTTCCCAGTAGCAGTGTGCTGGGGAGCTTACGAGTGCTGCCTGGGAAAGCCATGGCTCCAAGCATTCTTGCCAATCAGAACATGGTTTGTAGCTCCTGGCTCCTCCTAGGGACAGCTCTTGATCGACACATTCCTCCCAGTCAAGGAGCTCAGGATTGCTACTGCCTTCTACTTGGGACAGCTCTTGCTCACTGAAGGCTTCCTCTTGGGACACATCATCATAGCTAGCGGCATCTCCTTGGAGCAGCTCTGAGTCTTCCTCATCTTTGCATTGGAAGCGCTTCAGCTCCCCAGCCAATACTCCCTCTTCAGCCACTTGCTGTGCTGGGACTGACCCCCTGACTGCCTCCTCCAGCTGCTCGGTGAGGGCCAGGGCTGGAGGCGAGCTGGCTAATGGGCTGGGGGGGCAGCCAGGGCTGTGTGGGGCTGAGATGTGGACCAGATCCCCTTCTCCTGGAGCTGCTGGTTCTTTTTCTGAAGCCACGCTTTGCTCCAGGCCTTCTGCCCCTTGGGACAGGCCCTGGCTGCTGCCAAGCTCTTCCCCTTGGGCCAGCTTTTCTTTCCTCAATTCTTTTTCCCCTTGCGGCACCTCTGGGAACGGTAGCTTTTCCCACAGGCCATGCTCTTGGCCACTAACACCTCCCTGCTTGGACATTTTTTGATCCACCTGGTATTGGTCCATGTTGACCAAGGGCCCCTCCTCCTCCTCAGTCTCCACCAGGGCTAGGACTGAGCAGCCCCCTGCCGCCAGCCACGGCCCGCTGAGGGCCTGGGCTTCAGCCAGCTGGGCAAGGGACTGGGTGCCTGGGACTTGGGCTTCACCTTATCCGCCTGCGTGCCAGACGTCGTCGAGCGCACCGAGATCCCGGGAGCTGCTTTGTTCTCGCAGAGCGGCTCTGACGGGACTGGACACCCCTGGGCTCTGCGGCGCTTCCACAGCCCTGTGGCAGGGCGTGGCTCTGCCGCGTCACAAGGGCCTCTGGGCACCGCAGTGTCCCGCATCACTGAGGGCCCTGACACAAGGCGCCTGTGTCACAAAGGGCCACAGCCGGCACCCCTTCAGCAGCCAAAGCTGCTGGAGGGGTCATGGAGGAGGCCTTGGATTTTGGCCTTCCAGCCCCTTGTTGTCGTCCCTTTATTAAAAGGATCAGACATGCCTCTGCCAAAATTAAGGTGCCAATGGCATCAGACACCCAAGCCAATAGTGTGGCATTTCATGAAGAGGAAATGAGAGAGAAAGAGAGAGAAAGGGAAAAAGAGTGATAGATACAGATGAAGTAGAAAACCTCAGTGCTCTGTAGATCCCAGTGGCATCCCGTTGATGCTGTCCATGAGGCCATTCTTGGTGGCCAGGGTGGCCCGAAAACCTAGAGTTGTGTGGATGGATAGACATTTGTGGGCTAGGTGGGAAGAGCCAGGTACCCGCCACGGCCGGGGCCGAGTTTGACAGAGTTTCTTGCAGCAGACTCGGGATCTGTTGCTTCACTTTGCATCAGGTGCAAAGAAATGTGAGGTAGAGAGATGGAAAGAAATAGGAAAGCGGTCTCAGAGAGAGAGAGCAAGAGAGCAGGAGGTATTCAGGTAGAGAGCTGGATGATCCTTAAGGCCCTTGCCAGGCCAAACCATTCCATGATTCTAGATGATGTGGGAATGTGTATTGTAACTTGATATGACCATTATTACAATTATCATTTTCATTATTTTATTTATTCAATACTCCTACAAGTGAAACTTCTTGTCTTCTTCATCTTCTTTTTCTTCTTCTTCTTCTGCTTCTTCCTAGACTTATTATGACTAATTTTTACTGCAACTATTAATATTTCTTCTTCTCATTCTTCTAATGCTAATTCTTCGAATTCTTCTACTTTGTCTTCTTATTAATTTTCTTATTCTTATTCTTATTCTTATTCTTATTCTTATTCTTATTCTTATTCTTATTCTTATTCTTATTCTTCCTATTCTTATTCTTATTCTTCCTATTCTTATTCTTATTCCTATTCTTCTTCTCATTCTTCTTCTTATTTTTCCTATTTCCTACAGCTACTTCTATTTCTTCTTCCTCATTACTACTACTATTTCTCTATCTTCTTGTAACAGCGGAAATGGCCTTAGATTCCAGCAGGGGAGCTTCTGATAAAAGAGCAGAAACACTTTTTCCCTGCCTGAGGGGTCAGGCGTTGCAAGAAGTTGACTTGGGAGGTGTCGGAGTCACTATTCCTGGAAGTGTTTGGGTCTTGTCTGGATGGGGCACTTGGGGACATGCTGTAGGGCTGATGCTGGTGGTGCCAGGGTGCCAGTTGGAGTGGATGACTTCCAAGGTGTCTTCCCACCTGGATGATTGTCTGTGATCCACCGCTGTGCCACCTGGCCCCAAGTGCCGCGGCCCGTGGCTGCTGGTTAGGGGCCGGCGCCGTGGGTAAAACTTGGTCTTGGGGAGATGCGCTTGGGATGCTCCAAAGCAGCCGGGGATTGCTGAGGCTGCAGGGACATGTTGAGGGAATGGCAGCCCATGTGGCTCCCTCAGGCCGCTGGCCAGGCCGCGGGCCGGCCGCCATCTGCGGGGCCGGTGCTGGCGCCGTCAGCGGGCACTAATCCTGGGGCTGCGGTGCCAGGCAGGGGCAGCGGAAGAGGCTGCGCAGCGCCCGCAGTGCCCGGCTGAAGCGGGAGGGACGTTTCTTGCGGGGGCCCAGCTGCTGGCTGAGGGCCTGGGCTGGCACACGGGGAGATGAGGCAGCGAGCGTCTCTTGAGGGCACGGCTCAAATTCCTGGGGCTGAAGCCAAGCCTGGTCAGGGAGAGGCACTGGGAGACTGTCTCCTGCAAAACCACCCAGTACTGGCTCTCTGGGTTCTTCCAGCAGCTCGAGGACGCTCACCTCGTCCCATTCGTCCTTGTCCTGCGGCAGGGCCTTGACCCCAAGCCTGTGGGTGGTCTCACTTTCCCTGTTGTCCTGCTTGAGCTCTTGGTCGCTGTCATCTTCCCAGCTGGACTGCACGGAGGGTGGCTTCCCATTGCCTTTGGGAAGCTCGTGGCCAATGGAGTCTTGGTCTTGGGAAAGCTCTTGGAGAATGAATTGTTCCCAGTCTGACCTTTCTTGGGAGCTACCAACATCATTGGGCGACAGCTCTCGCTTGCTGTATTCTTCCCAGTAGCAGTGTGCTGGGGAGCTTACGAGTGCTGCCTGGGAAAGCCATGGCTCCAAGCATTCTTGCCAATCAGAACATGGTTTGTAGCTCCTGGCTCCTCCTAGGGACAGCTCTTGATCGACACATTCCTCCCAGTCAAGGAGCTCAGGATTGCTACTGCCTTCTACTTGGGACAGCTCTTGCTCACTGAAGGCTTCCTCTTGGGACACATCATCATAGCTAGCGGCATCTCCTTGGAGCAGCTCTGAGTCTTCCTCATCTTTGCATTGGAAGCGCTTCAGCTCCCCAGCCAATACTCCCTCTTCAGCCACTTGCTGTGCTGGGACTGACCCCCTGACTGCCTCCTCCAGCTGCTCGGTGAGGGCCAGGGCTGGAGGCGAGCTGGCTAATGGGCTGGGGGGGCAGCCAGGGCTGTGTGGGGCTGAGATGTGGACCAGATCCCCTTCTCCTGGAGCTGCTGGTTCTTTTTCTGAAGCCACGCTTTGCTCCAGGCCTTCTGCCCCTTGGGACAGGCCCTGGCTGCTGCCAAGCTCTTCCCCTTGGGCCAGCTTTTCTTTCCTCAATTCTTTTTCCCCTTGCGGCACCTCTGGGAACGGTAGCTTTTCCCACAGGCCATGCTCTTGGCCACTAACACCTCCCTGCTTGGAAATCTTTTGATCCACCTGGTATTGGTCCATGTTGACCAAGGGCCCCTCCTCCTCCTCAGTCTCCACCAGGGCTAGGACTGAGCAGCCCCCTGCCGCCAGCCACGGCCCGCTGAGGGCCTGGGCTTCAGCCAGCTGGGCAAGGGACTGGGTGCCTGGGACTTGGGCTTCACCTTATCCGCCTGCGTGCCAGACGTCGTCGAGCGCACCGAGATCCCGGGAGCTGCTTTGTTCTCGCAGAGCGGCTCTGACGGGACTGGACACCCCTGGGCTCTGCGGCGCTTCCACAGCCCTGTGGCAGGGCGTGGCTCTGCCGCGTCACAAGGGCCTCTGGGCACCGCAGTGTCCCGCATCACTGAGGGCCCTGACACAAGGCGCCTGTGTCACAAAGGGCCACAGCCGGCACCCCTTCAGCAGCCAAAGCTGCTGGAGGGGTCATGGAGGAGGCCTTGGATTTTGGCCTTCCAGCCCCTTGTTGTCGTCCCTTTATTAAAAGGATCAGACATGCCTCTGCCAAAATTAAGGTGCCAATGGCATCAGACACCCAAGCCAATAGTGTGGCATTTCATGAAGAGGAAATGAGAGAGAAAGAGAGAGAAAGGGAAAAAGAGTGATAGATACAGATGAAGTAGAAAACCTCAGTGCTCTGTAGATCCCAGTGGCATCCCGTTGATGCTGTCCATGAGGCCATTCTTGGTGGCCAGGGTGGCCCGAAAACCTAGAGTTGTGTGGATGGATAGACATTTGTGGGCTAGGTGGGAAGAGCCAGGTACCCGCCACGGCCGGGGCCGAGTTTGACAGAGTTTCTTGCAGCAGACTCGGGATCTGTTGCTTCACTTTGCATCAGGTGCAAAGAAATGTGAGGTAGAGAGATGGAAAGAAATAGGAAAGCGGTCTCAGAGAGAGAGAGCAAGAGAGCAGGAGGTATTCAGGTAGAGAGCTGGATGATCCTTAAGGCCCTTGCCAGGCCAAACCATTCCATGATTCTAGATGATGTGGGAATGTGTATTGTAACTTGATATGACCATTATTACAATTATCATTTTCATTATTTTATTTATTCAATACTCCTACAAGTGAAACTTCTTGTCTTCTTCATCTTCTTTTTCTTCTTCTTCTTCTGCTTCTTCCTAGACTTATTATGACTAATTTTTACTGCAACTATTAATATTTCTTCTTCTCATTCTTCTAATGCTAATTCTTCGAATTCTTCTACTTTGTCTTCTTATTAATTTTCTTATTCTTATTCTTATTCTTATTCTTATTCTTATTCTTATTCTTATTCTTATTCTTATTCTTATTCTTATTCTTATTCTTATTCTTCCTATTCTTATTCTTATTCTTCCTATTCTTATTCTTATTCCTATTCTTCTTCTCATTCTTCTTCTTATTTTTCCTATTTCCTACAGCTACTTCTATTTCTTCTTCCTCATTACTACTACTATTTCTCTATCTTCTTGTAACAGCGGAAATGGCCTTAGATTCCAGCAGGGGAGCTTCTGATAAAAGAGCAGAAACACTTTTTCCCTGCCTGAGGGGTCAGGCGTTGCAAGAAGTTGACTTGGGAGGTGTCGGAGTCACTATTCCTGGAAGTGTTTGGGTCTTGTCTGGATGGGGCACTTGGGGACATGCTGTAGGGCTGATGCTGGTGGTGCCAGGGTGCCAGTTGGAGTGGATGACTTCCAAGGTGTCTTCCCACCTGGATGATTGTCTGTGATCCACCGCTGTGCCACCTGGCCCCAAGTGCCGCGGCCCGTGGCTGCTGGTTAGGGGCCGGCGCCGTGGGTAAAACTTGGTCTTGGGGAGATGCGCTTGGGATGCTCCAAAGCAGCCGGGGATTGCTGAGGCTGCAGGGACATGTTGAGGGAATGGCAGCCCATGTGGCTCCCTCAGGCCGCTGGCCAGGCCGCGGGCCGGCCGCCATCTGCGGGGCCGGTGCTGGCGCCGTCAGCGGGCACTAATCCTGGGGCTGCGGTGCCAGGCAGGGGCAGCGGAAGAGGCTGCGCAGCGCCCGCAGTGCCTGGCTGAAGCGGGAGGGACGTTTCTTGCGGGGGCCCAGCTGCTGGCTGAGGGCCTGGGCTGGCACACGGGGAGATGAGGCAGCGAGCGTCTCTTGAGGGCACGGCTCAAATTCCTGGGGCTGAAGCCAAGCCTGGTCAGGGAGAGGCACTGGGAGACTGTCTCCTGCAAAACCACCCAGTACTGGCTCTCTGGGTTCTTCCAGCAGCTCGAGGACGCTCACCTCGTCCCATTCGTCCTTGTTCTGCAGCAGGGCCTTGACCCCAAGCCTGTGGGTGGTCTCACTTTCCCTGTTGTCCTGCTTGAGCTCTTGGTCGCTGTCATCTTCCCAGCTGGACTGCACGGAGGGTGGCTTCCCATTGCCTTTGGGAAGCTCGTGGCCAATGGAGTCTTGGTCTTGGGAAAGCTCTTGGAGAATGAATTGTTCCCAGTCTGACCTTTCTTGGGAGCTACCAACATCATTGGGCGACAGCTCTCGCTTGCTGTATTCTTCCCAGTAGCAGTGTGCTGGGGAGCTTACGAGTGCTGCCTGGGAAAGCCATGGCTCCAAGCATTCTTGCCAATCAGAACATGGTTTGTAGCTCCTGGCTCCTCCTAGGGACAGCTCTTGATCGACACATTCCTCCCAGTCAAGGAGCTCAGGATTGCTACTGCCTTCTACTTGGGACAGCTCTTGCTCACTGAAGGCTTCCTCTTGGGACACATCATCATAGCTAGCGGCATCTCCTTGGAGCAGCTCTGAGTCTTCCTCATCTTTGCATTGGAAGCGCTTCAGCTCCCCAGCCAATACTCCCTCTTCAGCCACTTGCTGTGCTGGGACTGACCCCCTGACTGCCTCCTCCAGCTGCTCGGTGAGGGCCAGGGCTGGAGGCGAGCTGGCTAATGGGCTGGGGGGGCAGCCAGGGCTGTGTGGGGCTGAGATGTGGACCAGATCCCCTTCTCCTGGAGCTGCTGGTTCTTTTTCTGAAGCCACGCTTTGCTCCAGGCCTTCTGCCCCTTGGGACAGGCCCTGGCTGCTGCCAAGCTCTTCCCCTTGGGCCAGCTTTTCTTTCCTCAATTCTTTTTCCCCTTGCGGCACCTCTGGGAACGGTAGCTTTTCCCACAGGCCATACTCTTGGCCACTAACACCTCCCTGCTTGGAAATCTTTTGATCCACCTGGTATTGGTCCATGTTGACCAAGGGCCCCTCCTCCTCCTCAGTCTCCACCAGGGCTAGGACTGAGCAGCCCCCTGCCGCCAGCCACGGCCCGCTGAGGGCCTGGGCTTCAGCCAGCTGGGCAAGGGACTGGGTGCCTGGGACTTGGGCTTCACCTTATCCGCCTGCGTGCCAGACGTCGTCGAGCGCACCGAGATCCCGGGAGCTGCTTTGTTCTCGCAGAGCGGCTCTGACGGGACTGGACACCCCTGGGCTCTGCGGCGCTTCCACAGCCCTGTGGCAGGGCGTGGCTCTGCCGCGTCACAAGGGCCTCTGGGCACCGCAGTGTCCCGCATCACTGAGGGCCCTGACACAAGGCGCCTGTGTCACAAAGGGCCACAGCCGGCACCCCTTCAGCAGCCAAAGCTGCTGGAGGGGTCATGGAGGAGGCCTTGGATTTTGGCCTTCCAGCCCCTTGTTGTCGTCCCTTTATTAAAAGGATCAGACATGCCTCTGCCAAAATTAAGGTGCCAATGGCATCAGACACCCAAGCCAATAGTGTGGCATTTCATGAAGAGGAAATGAGAGAGAAAGAGAGAGAAAGGGAAAAAGAGTGATAGATACAGATGAAGTAGAAAACCTCAGTGCTCTGTAGATCCCAGTGGCATCCCGTTGATGCTGTCCATGAGGCCATTCTTGGTGGCCAGGGTGGCCCGAAAACCTAGAGTTGTGTGGATGGATAGACATTTGTGGGCTAGGTGGGAAGAGCCAGGTACCCGCCACGGCCGGGGCCGAGTTTGACAGAGTTTCTTGCAGCAGACTCGGGATCTGTTGCTTCACTTTGCATCAGGTGCAAAGAAATGTGAGGTAGAGAGATGGAAAGAAATAGGAAAGCGGTCTCAGAGAGAGAGAGCAAGAGAGCAGGAGGTATTCAGGTAGAGAGCTGGATGATCCTTAAGGCCCTTGCCAGGCCAAACCATTCCATGATTCTAGATGATGTGGGAATGTGTATTGTAACTTGATATGACCATTATTACAATTATCATTTTCATTATTTTATTTATTCAATACTCCTACAAGTGAAACTTCTTGTCTTCTTCATCTTCTTTTTCTTCTTCTTCTTCTGCTTCTTCCTAGACTTATTATGACTAATTTTTACTGCAACTATTAATATTTCTTCTTCTCATTCTTCTAATGCTAATTCTTCGAATTCTTCTACTTTGTCTTCTTATTAATTTTCTTATTCTTATTCTTATTCTTATTCTTATTCTTATTCTTATTCTTATTCTTATTCTTATTCTTATTCTTATTCTTCCTATTCTTATTCTTCCTATTCTTATTCTTATTCCTATTCTTCTTCTCATTCTTCTTCTTATTTTTCCTATTTCCTACAGCTACTTCTATTTCTTCTTCCTCATTACTACTACTATTTCTCTATCTTCTTGTAACAGCGGAAATGGCCTTAGATTCCAGCAGGGGAGCTTCTGATAAAAGAGCAGAAACACTTTTTCCCTGCCTGAGGGGTCAGGCGTTGCAAGAAGTTGACTTGGGAGGTGTCGGAGTCACTATTCCTGGAAGTGTTTGGGTCTTGTCTGGATGGGGCACTTGGGGACATGCTGTAGGGCTGATGCTGGTGGTGCCAGGGTGCCAGTTGGAGTGGATGACTTCCAAGGTGTCTTCCCACCTGGATGATTGTCTGTGATCCACCGCTGTGCCACCTGGCCCCAAGTGCCGCGGCCCGTGGCTGCTGGTTAGGGGCCGGCGCCGTGGGTAAAACTTGGTCTTGGGGAGATGCGCTTGGGATGCTCCAAAGCAGCCGGGGATTGCTGAGGCTGCAGGGACATGTTGAGGGAATGGCAGCCCATGTGGCTCCCTCAGGCCGCTGGCCAGGCCGCGGGCCGGCCGCCATCTGCGGGGCCGGTGCTGGCGCCGTCAGCGGGCACTAATCCTGGGGCTGCGGTGCCAGGCAGGGGCAGCGGAAGAGGCTGCGCAGCGCCCGCAGTGCCCGGCTGAAGCGGGAGGGACGTTTCTTGCGGGGGCCCAGCTGCTGGCTGAGGGCCTGGGCTGGCACACGGGGAGATGAGGCAGCGAGCGTCTCTTGAGGGCACGGCTCAAATTCCTGGGGCTGAAGCCAAGCCTGGTCAGGGAGAGGCACTGGGAGACTGTCTCCTGCAAAACCACCCAGTACTGGCTCTCTGGGTTCTTCCAGCAGCTCGAGGACGCTCACCTCGTCCCATTCGTCCTTGTCCTGCAGCAGGGCCTTGACCCCAAGCCTGTGGGTGGTCTCACTTTCCCTGTTGTCCTGCTTGAGCTCTTGGTCGCTGTCATCTTCCCAGCTGGACTGCACGGAGGGTGGCTTCCCATTGCCTTTGGGAAGCTCGTGGCCAATGGAGTCTTGGTCTTGGGAAAGCTCTTGGAGAATGAATTGTTCCCAGTCTGACCTTTCTTGGGAGCTACCAACATCATTGGGCGACAGCTCTCGCTTGCTGTATTCTTCCCAGTAGCAGTGTGCTGGGGAGCTTACGAGTGCTGCCTGGGAAAGCCATGGCTCCAAGCATTCTTGCCAATCAGAACATGGTTTGTAGCTCCTGGCTCCTCCTAGGGACAGCTCTTGATCGACACATTCCTCCCAGTCAAGGAGCTCAGGATTGCTACTGCCTTCTACTTGGGACAGCTCTTGCTCACTGAAGGCTTCCTCTTGGGACACATCATCATAGCTAGCGGCATCTCCTTGGAGCAGCTCTGAGTCTTCCTCATCTTTGCATTGGAAGCGCTTCAGCTCCCCAGCCAATACTCCCTCTTCAGCCACTTGCTGTGCTGGGACTGACCCCCTGACTGCCTCCTCCAGCTGCTCGGTGAGGGCCAGGGCTGGAGGCGAGCTGGCTAATGGGCTGGGGGGGCAGCCAGGGCTGTGTGGGGCTGAGATGTGGACCAGATCCCCTTCTCCTGGAGCTGCTGGTTCTTTTTCTGAAGCCACGCTTTGCTCCAGGCCTTCTGCCCCTTGGGACAGGCCCTGGCTGCTGCCAAGCTCTTCCCCTTGGGCCAGCTTTTCTTTCCTCAATTCTTTTTCCCCTTGCGGCACCTCTGGGAACGGTAGCTTTTCCCACAGGCCATGCTCTTGGCCACTAACACCTCCCTGCTTGGACATCTTTTGATCCACCTGGTATTGGTCCATGTTGACCAAGGGCCCCTCCTCCTCCTCAGTCTCCACCAGGGCTAGGACTGAGCAGCCCCCTGCCGCCAGCCACGGCCCGCTGAGGGCCTGGGCTTCAGCCAGCTGGGCAAGGGACTGGGTGCCTGGGACTTGGGCTTCACCTTATCCGCCTGCGTGCCAGACGTCGTCGAGCGCACCGAGATCCCGGGAGCTGCTTTGTTCTCGCAGAGCGGCTCTGACGGGACTGGACACCCCTGGGCTCTGCGGCGCTTCCACAGCCCTGTGGCAGGGCGTGGCTCTGCCGCGTCACAAGGGCCTCTGGGCACCGCAGTGTCCCGCATCACTGAGGGCCCTGACACAAGGCGCCTGTGTCACAAAGGGCCACAGCCGGCACCCCTTCAGCAGCCAAAGCTGCTGGAGGGGTCATGGAGGAGGCCTTGGATTTTGGCCTTCCAGCCCCTTGTTGTCGTCCCTTTATTAAAAGGATCAGACATGCCTCTGCCAAAATTAAGGTGCCAATGGCATCAGACACCCAAGCCAATAGTGTGGCATTTCATGAAGAGGAAATGAGAGAGAAAGAGAGAGAAAGGGAAAAAGAGTGATAGATACAGATGAAGTAGAAAACCTCAGTGCTCTGTAGATCCCAGTGGCATCCCGTTGATGCTGTCCATGAGGCCATTCTTGGTGGCCAGGGTGGCCCGAAAACCTAGAGTTGTGTGGATGGATAGACATTTGTGGGCTAGGTGGGAAGAGCCAGGTACCCGCCACGGCCGGGGCCGAGTTTGACAGAGTTTCTTGCAGCAGACTCGGGATCTGTTGCTTCACTTTGCATCAGGTGCAAAGAAATGTGAGGTAGAGAGATGGAAAGAAATAGGAAAGCGGTCTCAGAGAGAGAGAGCAAGAGAGCAGGAGGTATTCAGGTAGAGAGCTGGATGATCCTTAAGGCCCTTGCCAGGCCAAACCATTCCATGATTCTAGATGATGTGGGAATGTGTATTGTAACTTGATATGACCATTATTACAATTATCATTTTCATTATTTTATTTATTCAATACTCCTACAAGTGAAACTTCTTGTCTTCTTCATCTTCTTTTTCTTCTTCTTCTTCTGCTTCTTCCTAGACTTATTATGACTAATTTTTACTGCAACTATTAATATTTCTTCTTCTCATTCTTCTAATGCTAATTCTTCGAATTCTTCTACTTTGTCTTCTTATTAATTTTCTTATTCTTATTCTTATTCTTATTCTTATTCTTATTCTTATTCTTATTCTTATTCTTATTCTTATTCTTATTCTTATTCTTATTCTTCCTATTCTTATTCTTATTCTTCCTATTCTTATTCTTATTCCTATTCTTCTTCTCATTCTTCTTCTTATTTTTCCTATTTCCTACAGCTACTTCTATTTCTTCTTCCTCATTACTACTACTATTTCTCTATCTTCTTGTAACAGCGGAAATGGCCTTAGATTCCAGCAGGAGAGCTTCTGATAAAAGAGCAGAAACACTTTTTCCCTGCCTGAGGGGTCAGGCGTTGCAAGAAGTTGACTTGGGAGGTGTCGGAGTCACTATTCCTGGAAGTGTTTGGGTCTTGTCTGGATGGGGCACTTGGGGACATGCTGTAGGGCTGATGCTGGTGGTGCCAGGGTGCCAGTTGGAGTGGATGACTTCCAAGGTGTCTTCCCACCTGGATGATTGTCTGTGATCCACCGCTGTGCCACCTGGCCCCAAGTGCCGCGGCCCGTGGCTGCTGGTTAGGGGCCGGCGCCGTGGGTAAAACTTGGTCTTGGGGAGATGCGCTTGGGATGCTCCAAAGCAGCCGGGGATTGCTGAGGCTGCAGGGACATGTTGAGGGAATGGCAGCCCATGTGGCTCCCTCAGGCCGCTGGCCAGGCCGCGGGCCGGCCGCCATCTGCGGGGCCGGTGCTGGCGCCGTCAGCGGGCACTAATCCTGGGGCTGCGGTGCCAGGCAGGGGCAGCGGAAGAGGCTGCGCAGCGCCCGCAGTGCCCGGCTGAAGCGGGAGGGACGTTTCTTGCGGGGGCCCAGCTGCTGGCTGAGGGCCTGGGCTGGCACACGGGGAGATTAGGCAGCGAGCGTCTCTTGAGGGCACGGCTCAAATTCCTGGGGCTGAAGCCAAGCCTGGTCAGGGAGAGGCACTGGGAGACTGTCTCCTGCAAAACCACCCAGTACTGGCTCTCTGGGTTCTTCCAGCAGCTCGAGGACGCTCACCTCGTCCCATTCGTCCTTGTCCTGCAGCAGGGCCTTGACCCCAAGCCTGTGGGTGGTCTCACTTTCCCTGTTGTCCTGCTTGAGCTCTTGGTCGCTGTCATCTTCCCAGCTGGACTGCACGGAGGGTGGCTTCCCATTGCCTTTGGGAAGCTCGTGGCCAATGGAGTCTTGGTCTTGGGAAAGCTCTTGGAGAATGAATTGTTCCCAGTCTGACCTTTCTTGGGAGCTACCAACATCATTGGGCGACAGCTCTCGCTTGCTGTATTCTTCCCAGTAGCAGTGTGCTGGGGAGCTTACGAGTGCTGCCTGGGAAAGCCATGGCTCCAAGCATTCTTGCCAATCAGAACATGGTTTGTAGCTCCTGGCTCCTCCTAGGGACAGCTCTTGATCGACACATTCCTCCCAGTCAAGGAGCTCAGGATTGCTACTGCCTTCTACTTGGGACAGCTCTTGCTCACTGAAGGCTTCCTCTTGGGACACATCATCATAGCTAGCGGCATCTCCTTGGAGCAGCTCTGAGTCTTCCTCATCTTTGCATTGGAAGCGCTTCAGCTCCCCAGCCAATACTCCCTCTTCAGCCACTTGCTGTGCTGGGACTGACCCCCTGACTGCCTCCTCCAGCTGCTCGGTGAGGGCCAGGGCTGGAGGCGAGCTGGCTAATGGGCTGGGGGGGCAGCCAGGGCTGTGTGGGGCTGAGATGTGGACCAGATCCCCTTCTCCTGGAGCTGCTGGTTCTTTTTCTGAAGCCACGCTTTGCTCCAGGCCTTCTGCCCCTTGGGACAGGCCCTGGCTGCTGCCAAGCTCTTCCCCTTGGGCCAGCTTTTCTTTCCTCAATTCTTTTTCCCCTTGCGGCACCTCTGGGAACGGTAGCTTTTCCCACAGGCCATGCTCTTGGCCACTAACACCTCCCTGCTTGGACATTTTTTGATCCACCTGGTATTGGTCCATGTTGACCAAGGGCCCCTCCTCCTCCTCAGTCTCCACCAGGGCTAGGACTGAGCAGCCCCCTGCCGCCAGCCACGGCCCGCTGAGGGCCTGGGCTTCAGCCAGCTGGGCAAGGGACTGGGTGCCTGGGACTTGGGCTTCACCTTATCCGCCTGCGTGCCAGACGTCGTCGAGCGCACCGAGATCCCGGGAGCTGCTTTGTTCTCGCAGAGCGGCTCTGACGGGACTGGACACCCCTGGGCTCTGCGGCGCTTCCACAGCCCTGTGGCAGGGCGTGGCTCTGCCGCGTCACAAGGGCCTCTGGGCACCGCAGTGTCCCGCATCACTGAGGGCCCTGACACAAGGCGCCTGTGTCACAAAGGGCCACAGCCGGCACCCCTTCAGCAGCCAAAGCTGCTGGAGGGGTCATGGAGGAGGCCTTGGATTTTGGCCTTCCAGCCCCTTGTTGTCGTCCCTTTATTAAAAGGATCAGACATGCCTCTGCCAAAATTAAGGTGCCAATGGCATCAGACACCCAAGCCAATAGTGTGGCATTTCATGAAGAGGAAATGAGAGAGAAAGAGAGAGAAAGGGAAAAAGAGTGATAGATACAGATGAAGTAGAAAACCTCAGTGCTCTGTAGATCCCAGTGGCATCCCGTTGATGCTGTCCATGAGGCCATTCTTGGTGGCCAGGGTGGCCCGAAAACCTAGAGTTGTGTGGATGGATAGACATTTGTGGGCTAGGTGGGAAGAGCCAGGTACCCGCCACGGCCGGGGCCGAGTTTGACAGAGTTTCTTGCAGCAGACTCGGGATCTGTTGCTTCACTTTGCATCAGGTGCAAAGAAATGTGAGGTAGAGAGATGGAAAGAAATAGGAAAGCGGTCTCAGAGAGAGAGAGCAAGAGAGCAGGAGGTATTCAGGTAGAGAGCTGGATGATCCTTAAGGCCCTTGCCAGGCCAAACCATTCCATGATTCTAGATGATGTGGGAATGTGTATTGTAACTTGATATGACCATTATTACAATTATCATTTTCATTATTTTATTTATTCAATACTCCTACAAGTGAAACTTCTTGTCTTCTTCATCTTCTTTTTCTTCTTCTTCTTCTGCTTCTTCCTAGACTTATTATGACTAATTTTTACTGCAACTATTAATATTTCTTCTTCTCATTCTTCTAATGCTAATTCTTCGAATTCTTCTACTTTGTCTTCTTATTAATTTTCTTATTCTTATTCTTATTCTTATTCTTATTCTTATTCTTATTCTTATTCTTATTCTTATTCTTATTCTTCCTATTCTTATTCTTATTCTTCCTATTCTTATTCTTATTCCTATTCTTCTTCTCATTCTTCTTCTTATTTTTCCTATTTCCTACAGCTACTTCTATTTCTTCTTCCTCATTACTACTACTATTTCTCTATCTTCTTGTAACAGCGGAAATGGCCTTAGATTCCAGCAGGAGAGCTTCTGATAAAAGAGCAGAAACACTTTTTCCCTGCCTGAGGGGTCAGGCGTTGCAAGAAGTTGACTTGGGAGGTGTCGGAGTCACTATTCCTGGAAGTGTTTGGGTCTTGTCTGGATGGGGCACTTGGGGACATGCTGTAGGGCTGATGCTGGTGGTGCCAGGGTGCCAGTTGGAGTGGATGACTTCCAAGGTGTCTTCCCACCTGGATGATTGTCTGTGATCCACCGCTGTGCCACCTGGCCCCAAGTGCCGCGGCCCGTGGCTGCTGGTTAGGGGCCGGCGCCGTGGGTAAAACTTGGTCTTGGGGAGATGCGCTTGGGATGCTCCAAAGCAGCCGGGGATTGCTGAGGCTGCAGGGACATGTTGAGGGAATGGCAGCCCATGTGGCTCCCTCAGGCCGCTGGCCAGGCCGCGGGCCGGCCGCCATCTGCGGGGCCGGTGCTGGCGCCGTCAGCGGGCACTAATCCTGGGGCTGCGGTGCCAGGCAGGGGCAGCGGAAGAGGCTGCGCAGCGCCCGCAGTGCCCGGCTGAAGCGGGAGGGACGTTTCTTGCGGGGGCCCAGCTGCTGGCTGAGGGCCTGGGCTGGCACACGGGGAGATGAGGCAGCGAGCGTCTCTTGAGGGCACGGCTCAAATTCCTGGGGCTGAAGCCAAGCCTGGTCAGGGAGAGGCACTGGGAGACTGTCTCCTGCAAAACCACCCAGTACTGGCTCTCTGGGTTCTTCCAGCAGCTCGAGGACGCTCACCTCGTCCCATTCGTCCTTGTCCTGCGGCAGGGCCTTGACCCCAAGCCTGTGGGTGGTCTCACTTTCCCTGTTGTCCTGCTTGAGCTCTTGGTCGCTGTCATCTTCCCAGCTGGACTGCACGGAGGGTGGCTTCCCATTGCCTTTGGGAAGCTCGTGGCCAATGGAGTCTTGGTCTTGGGAAAGCTCTTGGAGAATGAATTGTTCCCAGTCTGACCTTTCTTGGGAGCTACCAACATCATTGGGCGACAGCTCTCGCTTGCTGTATTCTTCCCAGTAGCAGTGTGCTGGGGAGCTTACGAGTGCTGCCTGGGAAAGCCATGGCTCCAAGCATTCTTGCCAATCAGAACATGGTTTGTAGCTCCTGGCTCCTCCTAGGGACAGCTCTTGATCGACACATTCCTCCCAGTCAAGGAGCTCAGGATTGCTACTGCCTTCTACTTGGGACAGCTCTTGCTCACTGAAGGCTTCCTCTTGGGACACATCATCATAGCTAGCGGCATCTCCTTGGAGCAGCTCTGAGTCTTCCTCATCTTTGCATTGGAAGCGCTTCAGCTCCCCAGCCAATACTCCCTCTTCAGCCACTTGCTGTGCTGGGACTGACCCCCTGACTGCCTCCTCCAGCTGCTCGGTGAGGGCCAGGGCTGGAGGCGAGCTGGCTAATGGGCTGGGGGGGCAGCCAGGGCTGTGTGGGGCTGAGATGTGGACCAGATCCCCTTCTCCTGGAGCTGCTGGTTCTTTTTCTGAAGCCACGCTTTGCTCCAGGCCTTCTGCCCCTTGGGACAGGCCCTGGCTGCTGCCAAGCTCTTCCCCTTGGGCCAGCTTTTCTTTCCTCAATTCTTTTTCCCCTTGCGGCACCTCTGGGAACGGTAGCTTTTCCCACAGGCCATGCTCTTGGCCACTAACACCTCCCTGCTTGGACATCTTTTGATCCACCTGGTATTGGTCCATGTTGACCAAGGGCCCCTCCTCCTCCTCAGTCTCCACCAGGGCTAGGACTGAGCAGCCCCCTGCCGCCAGCCACGGCCCGCTGAGGGCCTGGGCTTCAGCCAGCTGGGCAAGGGACTGGGTGCCTGGGACTTGGGCTTCACCTTATCCGCCTGCGTGCCAGACGTCGTCGAGCGCACCGAGATCCCGGGAGCTGCTTTGTTCTCGCAGAGCGGCTCTGACGGGACTGGACACCCCTGGGCTCTGCGGCGCTTCCACAGCCCTGTGGCAGGGCGTGGCTCTGCCGCGTCACAAGGGCCTCTGGGCACCGCAGTGTCCCGCATCACTGAGGGCCCTGACACAAGGCGCCTGTGTCACAAAGGGCCACAGCCGGCACCCCTTCAGCAGCCAAAGCTGCTGGAGGGGTCATGGAGGAGGCCTTGGATTTTGGCCTTCCAGCCCCTTGTTGTCGTCCCTTTATTAAAAGGATCAGACATGCCTCTGCCAAAATTAAGGTGCCAATGGCATCAGACACCCAAGCCAATAGTGTGGCATTTCATGAAGAGGAAATGAGAGAGAAAGAGAGAGAAAGGGAAAAAGAGTGATAGATACAGATGAAGTAGAAAACCTCAGTGCTCTGTAGATCCCAGTGGCATCCCGTTGATGCTGTCCATGAGGCCATTCTTGGTGGCCAGGGTGGCCCGAAAACCTAGAGTTGTGTGGATGGATAGACATTTGTGGGCTAGGTGGGAAGAGCCAGGTACCCGCCACGGCCGGGGCCGAGTTTGACAGAGTTTCTTGCAGCAGACTCGGGATCTGTTGCTTCACTTTGCATCAGGTGCAAAGAAATGTGAGGTAGAGAGATGGAAAGAAATAGGAAAGCGGTCTCAGAGAGAGAGCAAGAGAGCAGGAGGTATTCAGGTAGAGAGCTGGATGATCCTTAAGGCCCTTGCCAGGCCAAACCATTCCATGATTCTAGATGATGTGGGAATGTGTATTGTAACTTGATATGACCATTATTACAATTATCATTTTCATTATTTTATTTATTCAATACTCCTACAAGTGAAACTTCTTGTCTTCTTCATCTTCTTTTTCTTCTTCTTCTTCTGCTTCTTCCTAGACTTATTATGACTAATTTTTACGGCAACTATTAATATTTCTTCTTCTCATTCTTCTAATGCTAATTCTTCGAATTCTTCTACTTTGTCTTCTTATTAATTTTCTTATTCTTATTCTTATTCTTATTCTTATTCTTATTCTTATTCTTATTCTTATTCTTATTCTTATTCTTCCTATTCTTATTCTTATTCTTCCTATTCTTATTCTTATTCCTATTCTTCTTCTCATTCTTCTTCTTATTTTTCCTATTTCCTACAGCTACTTCTATTTCTTCTTCCTCATTACTACTACTATTTCTCTATCTTCTTGTAACAGCGGAAATGGCCTTAGATTCCAGCAGGAGAGCTTCTGATAAAAGAGCAGAAACACTTTTTCCCTGCCTGAGGGGTCAGGCGTTGCAAGAAGTTGACTTGGGAGGTGTCGGAGTCACTATTCCTGGAAGTGTTTGGGTCTTGTCTGGATGGGGCACTTGGGGACATGCTGTAGGGCTGATGCTGGTGGTGCCAGGGTGCCAGTTGGAGTGGATGACTTCCAAGGTGTCTTCCCACCTGGATGATTGTCTGTGATCCACCGCTGTGCCACCTGGCCCCAAGTGCCGCGGCCCGTGGCTGCTGGTTAGGGGCCGGCGCCGTGGGTAAAACTTGGTCTTGGGGAGATGCGCTTGGGATGCTCCAAAGCAGCCGGGGATTGCTGAGGCTGCAGGGACATGTTGAGGGAATGGCAGCCCATGTGGCTCCCTCAGGCCGCTGGCCAGGCCGCGGGCCGGCCGCCATCTGCGGGGCCGGTGCTGGCGCCGTCAGCGGGCACTAATCCTGGGGCTGCGGTGCCAGGCAGGGGCAGCGGAAGAGGCTGCGCAGCGCCCGCAGTGCCCGGCTGAAGCGGGAGGGACGTTTCTTGCGGGGGCCCAGCTGCTGGCTGAGGGCCTGGGCTGGCACACGGGGAGATGAGGCAGCGAGCGTCTCTTGAGGGCACGGCTCAAATTCCTGGGGCTGAAGCCAAGCCTGGTCAGGGAGAGGCACTGGGAGACTGTCTCCTGCAAAACCACCCAGTACTGGCTCTCTGGGTTCTTCCAGCAGCTCGAGGACGCTCACCTCGTCCCATTCGTCCTTGTCCTGCGGCAGGGCCTTGACCCCAAGCCTGTGGGTGGTCTCACTTTCCCTGTTGTCCTGCTTGAGCTCTTGGTCGCTGTCATCTTCCCAGCTGGACTGCACGGAGGGTGGCTTCCCATTGCCTTTGGGAAGCTCGTGGCCAATGGAGTCTTGGTCTTGGGAAAGCTCTTGGAGAATGAATTGTTCCCAGTCTGACCTTTCTTGGGAGCTACCAACATCATTGGGCGACAGCTCTCGCTTGCTGTATTCTTCCCAGTAGCAGTGTGCTGGGGAGCTTACGAGTGCTGCCTGGGAAAGCCATGGCTCCAAGCATTCTTGCCAATCAGAACATGGTTTGTAGCTCCTGGCTCCTCCTAGGGACAGCTCTTGATCGACACATTCCTCCCAGTCAAGGAGCTCAGGATTGCTACTGCCTTCTACTTGGGACAGCTCTTGCTCACTGAAGGCTTCCTCTTGGGACACATCATCATAGCTAGCGGCATCTCCTTGGAGCAGCTCTGAGTCTTCCTCATCTTTGCATTGGAAGCGCTTCAGCTCCCCAGCCAATACTCCCTCTTCAGCCACTTGCTGTGCTGGGACTGACCCCCTGACTGCCTCCTCCAGCTGCTCGGTGAGGGCCAGGGCTGGAGGCGAGCTGGCTAATGGGCTGGGGGGGCAGCCAGGGCTGTGTGGGGCTGAGATGTGGACCAGATCCCCTTCTCCTGGAGCTGCTGGTTCTTTTTCTGAAGCCACGCTTTGCTCCAGGCCTTCTGCCCCTTGGGACAGGCCCTGGCTGCTGCCAAGCTCTTCCCCTTGGGCCAGCTTTTCTTTCCTCAATTCTTTTTCCCCTTGCGGCACCTCTGGGAACGGTAGCTTTTCCCACAGGCCATGCTCTTGGCCACTAACACCTCCCTGCTTGGACATCTTTTGATCCACCTGGTATTGGTCCATGTTGACCAAGGGCCCCTCCTCCTCCTCAGTCTCCACCAGGGCTAGGACTGAGCAGCCCCCTGCCGCCAGCCACGGCCCGCTGAGGGCCTGGGCTTCAGCCAGCTGGGCAAGGGACTGGGTGCCTGGGACTTGGGCTTCACCTTATCCGCCTGCGTGCCAGACGTCGTCGAGCGCACCGAGATCCCGGGAGCTGCTTTGTTCTCGCAGAGCGGCTCTGACGGGACTGGACTCCCCTGGGCTCTGCGGCGCTTCCACAGCCCTGTGGCAGGGCGTGGCTCTGCCGCGTCACAAGGGCCTCTGGGCACCGCAGTGTCCCGCATCACTGAGGGCCCTGACACAAGGCGCCTGTGTCACAAAGGGCCACAGCCGGCACCCCTTCAGCAGCCAAAGCTGCTGGAGGGGTCATGGAGGAGGCCTTGGATTTTGGCCTTCCAGCCCCTTGTTGTCGTCCCTTTATTAAAAGGATCAGACATGCCTCTGCCAAAATTAAGGTGCCAATGGCATCAGACACCCAAGCCAATAGTGTGGCATTTCATGAAGAGGAAATGAGAGAGAAAGAGAGAGAAAGGGAAAAAGAGTGATAGATACAGATGAAGTAGAAAACCTCAGTGCTCTGTAGATCCCAGTGGCATCCCGTTGATGCTGTCCATGAGGCCATTCTTGGTGGCCAGGGTGGCCCGAAAACCTAGAGTTGTGTGGATGGATAGACATTTGTGGGCTAGGTGGGAAGAGCCAGGTACCCGCCACGGCCGGGGCCGAGTTTGACAGAGTTTCTTGCAGCAGACTCGGGATCTGTTGCTTCACTTTGCATCAGGTGCAAAGAAATGTGAGGTAGAGAGATGGAAAGAAATAGGAAAGCGGTCTCAGAGAGAGAGAGCAAGAGAGCAGGAGGTATTCAGGTAGAGAGCTGGATGATCCTTAAGGCCCTTGCCAGGCCAAACCATTCCATGATTCTAGATGATGTGGGAATGTGTATTGTAACTTGATATGACCATTATTACAATTATCATTTTCATTATTTTATTTATTCAATACTCCTACAAGTGAAACTTCTTGTCTTCTTCATCTTCTTTTTCTTCTTCTTCTTCTGCTTCTTCCTAGACTTATTATGACTAATTTTTACTGCAACTATTAATATTTCTTCTTCTCATTCTTCTAATGCTAATTCTTCGAATTCTTCTACTTTGTCTTCTTATTAATTTTCTTATTCTTATTCTTATTCTTATTCTTATTCTTATTCTTATTCTTATTCTTATTCTTATTCTTATTCTTCCTATTCTTATTCTTATTCTTCCTATTCTTATTCTTATTCCTATTCTTCTTCTCATTCTTCTTCTTATTTTTCCTATTTCCTACAGCTACTTCTATTTCTTCTTCCTCATTACTACTACTATTTCTCTATCTTCTTGTAACAGCGGAAATGGCCTTAGATTCCAGCAGGAGAGCTTCTGATAAAAGAGCAGAAACACTTTTTCCCTGCCTGAGGGGTCAGGCGTTGCAAGAAGTTGACTTGGGAGGTGTCGGAGTCACTATTCCTGGAAGTGTTTGGGTCTTGTCTGGATGGGGCACTTGGGGACATGCTGTAGGGCTGATGCTGGTGGTGCCAGGGTGCCAGTTGGAGTGGATGACTTCCAAGGTGTCTTCCCACCTGGATGATTGTCTGTGATCCACCGCTGTGCCACCTGGCCCCAAGTGCCGCGGCCCGTGGCTGCTGGTTAGGGGCCGGCGCCGTGGGTAAAACTTGGTCTTGGGGAGATGCGCTTGGGATGCTCCAAAGCAGCCGGGGATTGCTGAGGCTGCAGGGACATGTTGAGGGAATGGCAGCCCATGTGGCTCCCTCAGGCCGCTGGCCAGGCCGCGGGCCGGCCGCCATCTGCGGGGCCGGTGCTGGCGCCGTCAGCGGGCACTAATCCTGGGGCTGCGGTGCCAGGCAGGGGCAGCGGAAGAGGCTGCGCAGCGCCCGCAGTGCCCGGCTGAAGCGGGAGGGACGTTTCTTGCGGGGGCCCAGCTGCTGGCTGAGGGCCTGGGCTGGCACACGGGGAGATGAGGCAGCGAGCGTCTCTTGAGGGCACGGCTCAAATTCCTGGGGCTGAAGCCAAGCCTGGTCAGGGAGAGGCACTGGGAGACTGTCTCCTGCAAAACCACCCAGTACTGGCTCTCTGGGTTCTTCCAGCAGCTCGAGGACGCTCACCTCGTCCCATTCGTCCTTGTCCTGCAGCAGGGCCTTGACCCCAAGCCTGTGGGTGGTCTCACTTTCCCTGTTGTCCTGCTTGAGCTCTTGGTCGCTGTCATCTTCCCAGCTGGACTGCACGGAGGGTGGCTTCCCATTGCCTTTGGGAAGCTCGTGGCCAATGGAGTCTTGGTCTTGGGAAAGCTCTTGGAGAATGAATTGTTCCCAGTCTGACCTTTCTTGGGAGCTACCAACATCATTGGGCGACAGCTCTCGCTTGCTGTATTCTTCCCAGTAGCAGTGTGCTGGGGAGCTAACGAGTGCTGCCTGGGAAAGCCATGGCTCCAAGCATTCTTGCCAATCAGAACATGGTTTGTAGCTCCTGGCTCCTCCTAGGGACAGCTCTTGATCGACACATTCCTCCCAGTCAAGGAGCTCAGGATTGCTACTGCCTTCTACTTGGGACAGCTCTTGCTCACTGAAGGCTTCCTCTTGGGACACATCATCATAGCTAGCGGCATCTCCTTGGAGCAGCTCTGAGTCTTCCTCATCTTTGCATTGGAAGCGCTTCAGCTCCCCAGCCAATACTCCCTCTTCAGCCACTTGCTGTGCTGGGACTGACCCCCTGACTGCCTCCTCCAGCTGCTCGGTGAGGGCCAGGGCTGGAGGCGAGCTGGCTAATGGGCTGGGGGGGCAGCCAGGGCTGTGTGGGGCTGAGATGTGGACCAGATCCCCTTCTCCTGGAGCTGCTGGTTCTTTTTCTGAAGCCACGCTTTGCTCCAGGCCTTCTGCCCCTTGGGACAGGCCCTGGCTGCTGCCAAGCTCTTCCCCTTGGGCCAGCTTTTCTTTCCTCAATTCTTTTTCCCCTTGCGGCACCTCTGGGAACGGTAGCTTTTCCCACAGGCCATGCTCTTGGCCACTAACACCTCCCTGCTTGGAAATCTTTTGATCCACCTGGTATTGGTCCATGTTGACCAAGGGCCCCTCCTCCTCCTCAGTCTCCACCAGGGCTAGGACTGAGCAGCCCCCTGCCGCCAGCCACGGCCCGCTGAGGGCCTGGGCTTCAGCCAGCTGGGCAAGGGACTGGGTGCCTGGGACTTGGGCTTCACCTTATCCGCCTGCGTGCCAGACGTCGTCGAGCGCACCGAGATCCCGGGAGCTGCTTTGTTCTCGCAGAGCGGCTCTGACGGGACTGGACACCCCTGGGCTCTGCGGCGCTTCCACAGCCCTGTGGCAGGGCGTGGCTCTGCCGCGTCACAAGGGCCTCTGGGCACCGCAGTGTCCCGCATCACTGAGGGCCCTGACACAAGGCGCCTGTGTCACAAAGGGCCACAGCCGGCACCCCTTCAGCAGCCAAAGCTGCTGGAGGGGTCATGGAGGAGGCCTTGGATTTTGGCCTTCCAGCCCCTTGTTGTCGTCCCTTTATTAAAAGGATCAGACATGCCTCTGCCAAAATTAAGGTGCCAATGGCATCAGACACCCAAGCCAATAGTGTGGCATTTCATGAAGAGGAAATGAGAGAGAAAGAGAGAGAAAGGGAAAAAGAGTGATAGATACAGATGAAGTAGAAAACCTCAGTGCTCTGTAGATCCCAGTGGCATCCCGTTGATGCTGTCCATGAGGCCATTCTTGGTGGCCAGGGTGGCCCGAAAACCTAGAGTTGTGTGGATGGATAGACATTTGTGGGCTAGGTGGGAAGAGCCAGGTACCCGCCACGGCCGGGGCCGAGTTTGACAGAGTTTCTTGCAGCAGACTCGGGATCTGTTGCTTCACTTTGCATCAGGTGCAAAGAAATGTGAGGTAGAGAGATGGAAAGAAATAGAAAAGCGGTCTCAGAGAGAGAGAGCAAGAGAGCAGGAGGTATTCAGGTAGAGAGCTGGATGATCCTTAAGGCCCTTGCCAGGCCAAACCATTCCATGATTCTAGATGATGTGGGAATGTGTATTGTAACTTGATATGACCATTATTACAATTATCATTTTCATTATTTTATTTATTCAATACTCCTACAAGTGAAACTTCTTGTCTTCTTCATCTTCTTTTTCTTCTTCTTCTTCTGCTTCTTCCTAGACTTATTATGACTAATTTTTACTGCAACTATTAATATTTCTTCTTCTCATTCTTCTAATGCTAATTCTTCGAATTCTTCTACTTTGTCTTCTTATTAATTTTCTTATTCTTATTCTTATTCTTATTCTTATTCTTATTCTTATTCTTATTCTTATTCTTATTCTTCCTATTCTTATTCTTATTCTTCCTATTCTTATTCTTATTCCTATTCTTCTTCTCATTCTTCTTCTTATTTTTCCTATTTCCTACAGCTACTTCTATTTCTTCTTCCTCATTACTACTACTATTTCTCTATCTTCTTGTAACAGCGGAAATGGCCTTAGATTCCAGCAGGGGAGCTTCTGATAAAAGAGCAGAAACACTTTTTCCCTGCCTGAGGGGTCAGGCGTTGCAAGAAGTTGACTTGGGAGGTGTCGGAGTCACTATTCCTGGAAGTGTTTGGGTCTTGTCTGGATGGGGCACTTGGGGACATGCTGTAGGGCTGATGCTGGTGGTGCCAGGGTGCCAGTTGGAGTGGATGACTTCCAAGGTGTCTTCCCACCTGGATGATTGTCTGTGATCCACCGCTGTGCCACCTGGCCCCAAGTGCCGCGGCCCGTGGCTGCTGGTTAGGGGCCGGCGCCGTGGGTAAAACTTGGTCTTGGGGAGATGCGCTTGGGATGCTCCAAAGCAGCCGGGGATTGCTGAGGCTGCAGGGACATGTTGAGGGAATGGCAGCCCATGTGGCTCCCTCAGGCCGCTGGCCAGGCCGCGGGCCGGCCGCCATCTGCGGGGCCGGTGCTGGCGCCGTCAGCGGGCACTAATCCTGGGGCTGCGGTGCCAGGCAGGGGCAGCGGAAGAGGCTGCGCAGCGCCCGCAGTGCCCGGCTGAAGCGGGAGGGACGTTTCTTGCGGGGGCCCAGCTGCTGGCTGAGGGCCTGGGCTGGCACACGGGGAGATGAGGCAGCGAGCGTCTCTTGAGGGCACGGCTCAAATTCCTGGGGCTGAAGCCAAGCCTGGTCAGGGAGAGGCACTGGGAGACTGTCTCCTGCAAAACCACCCAGTACTGGCTCTCTGGGTTCTTCCAGCAGCTCGAGGACGCTCACCTCGTCCCATTCGTCCTTGTCCTGCAGCAGGGCCTTGACCCCAAGCCTGTGGGTGGTCTCACTTTCCCTGTTGTCCTGCTTGAGCTCTTGGTCGCTGTCATCTTCCCAGCTGGACTGCACGGAGGGTGGCTTCCCATTGCCTTTGGGAAGCTCGTGGCCAATGGAGTCTTGGTCTTGGGAAAGCTCTTGGAGAATGAATTGTTCCCAGTCTGACCTTTCTTGGGAGCTACCAACATCATTGGGCGACAGCTCTCGCTTGCTGTATTCTTCCCAGTAGCAGTGTGCTGGGGAGCTTACGAGTGCTGCCTGGGAAAGCCATGGCTCCAAGCATTCTTGCCAATCAGAACATGGTTTGTAGCTCCTGGCTCCTCCTAGGGACAGCTCTTGATCGACACATTCCTCCCAGTCAAGGAGCTCAGGATTGCTACTGCCTTCTACTTGGGACAGCTCTTGTTCACTGAAGGCTTCCTCTTGGGACACATCATCATAGCTAGCGGCATCTCCTTGGAGCAGCTCTGAGTCTTCCTCATCTTTGCATTGGAAGCGCTTCAGCTCCCCAGCCAATACTCCCTCTTCAGCCACTTGCTGTGCTGGGACTGACCCCCTGACTGCCTCCTCCAGCTGCTCGGTGAGGGCCAGGGCTGGAGGCGAGCTGGCTAATGGGCTGGGGGGGCAGCCAGGGCTGTGTGGGGCTGAGATGTGGACCAGATCCCCTTCTCCTGGAGCTGCTGGTTCTTTTTCTGAAGCCACGCTTTGCTCCAGGCCTTCTGCCCCTTGGGACAGGCCCTGGCTGCTGCCAAGCTCTTCCCCTTGGGCCAGCTTTTCTTTCCTCAATTCTTTTTCCCCTTGCGGCACCTCTGGGAACGGTAGCTTTTCCCACAGGCCATGCTCTTGGCCACTAACACCTCCCTGCTTGGAAATCTTTTGATCCACCTGGTATTGGTCCATGTTGACCAAGGGCCCCTCCTCCTCCTCAGTCTCCACCAGGGCTAGGACTGAGCAGCCCCCTGCCGCCAGCCACGGCCCGCTGAGGGCCTGGGCTTCAGCCAGCTGGGCAAGGGACTGGGTGCCTGGGACTTGGGCTTCACCTTATCCGCCTGCCTGCCAGATGTCGTCGAGCGCACCGAGATCCCGGGAGCTGCTTTGTTCTCGCAGAGCGGCTCTGACGGGACTGGACACCCCTGGGCTCTGCGGCGCTTCCACAGCCCTGTGGCAGGGCGTGGCTCTGCCGCGTCACAAGGGCCTCTGGGCACCGCAGTGTCCCGCATCACTGAGGGCCCTGACACAAGGCGCCTGTGTCACAAAGGGCCACAGCCGGCACCCCTTCAGCAGCCAAAGCTGCTGGAGGGGTCATGGAGGAGGCCTTGGATTTTGGCCTTCCAGCCCCTTGTTGTCGTCCCTTTATTAAAAGGATCAGACATGCCTCTGCCAAAATTAAGGTGCCAATGGCATCAGACACCCAAGCCAATAGTGTGGCATTTCATGAAGAGGAAATGAGAGAGAAAGAGAGAGAAAGGGAAAAAGAGTGATAGATACAGATGAAGTAGAAAACCTCAGTGCTCTGTAGATCCCAGTGGCATCCCGTTGATGCTGTCCATGAGGCCATTCTTGGTGGCCAGGGTGGCCCGAAAACCTAGAGTTGTGTGGATGGATAGACATTTGTGGGCTAGGTGGGAAGAGCCAGGTACCCGCCACGGCCGGGGCCGAGTTTGACAGAGTTTCTTGCAGCAGACTCGGGATCTGTTGCTTCACTTTGCATCAGGTGCAAAGAAATGTGAGGTAGAGAGATGGAAAGAAATAGGAAAGCGGTCTCAGAGAGAGAGCAAGAGAGCAGGAGGTATTCAGGTAGAGAGCTGGATGATCCTTAAGGCCCTTGCCAGGCCAAACCATTCCATGATTCTAGATGATGTGGGAATGTGTATTGTAACTTGATATGACCATTATTACAATTATCATTTTCATTATTTTATTTATTCAATACTCCTACAAGTGAAACTTCTTGTCTTCTTCATCTTCTTTTTCTTCTTCTTCTTCTGCTTCTTCCTAGACTTATTATGACTAATTTTTACTGCAACTATTAATATTTCTTCTTCTCATTCTTCTAATGCTAATTCTTCGAATTCTTCTACTTTGTCTTCTTATTAATTTTCTTATTCTTATTCTTATTCTTATTCTTATTCTTATTCTTATTCTTATTCTTATTCTTATTCTTATTCTTATTCTTCCTATTCTTATTCTTATTCTTCCTATTCTTATTCTTATTCCTATTCTTCTTCTCATTCTTCTTCTTATTTTTCCTATTTCCTACAGCTACTTCTATTTCTTCTTCCTCATTACTACTACTATTTCTCTATCTTCTTGTAACAGCGGAAATGGCCTTAGATTCCAGCAGGGGAGCTTCTGATAAAAGAGCAGAAACACTTTTTCCCTGCCTGAGGGGTCAGGCGTTGCAAGAAGTTGACTTGGGAGGTGTCGGAGTCACTATTCCTGGAAGTGTTTGGGTCTTGTCTGGATGGGGCACTTGGGGACATGCTGTAGGGCTGATGCTGGTGGTGCCAGGGTGCCAGTTGGAGTGGATGACTTCCAAGGTGTCTTCCCACCTGGATGATTGTCTGTGATCCACCGCTGTGCCACCTGGCCCCAAGTGCCGCGGCCCGTGGCTGCTGGTTAGGGGCCGGCGCCGTGGGTAAAACTTGGTCTTGGGGAGATGCGCTTGGGATGCTCCAAAGCAGCCGGGGATTGCTGAGGCTGCAGGGACATGTTGAGGGAATGGCAGCCCATGTGGCTCCCTCAGGCCGCTGGCCAGGCCGCGGGCCGGCCGCCATCTGCGGGGCCGGTGCTGGCGCCGTCAGCGGGCACTAATCCTGGGGCTGCGGTGCCAGGCAGGGGCAGCGGAAGAGGCTGCGCAGCGGCCGCAGTGCCTGGCTGAAGCGGGAGGGACGTTTCTTGCGGGGGCCCAGCTGCTGGCTGAGGGCCTGGGCTGGCACACGGGGAGATGAGGCAGCGAGCGTCTCTTGAGGGCACGGCTCAAATTCCTGGGGCTGAAGCCAAGCCTGGTCAGGGAGAGGCACTGGGAGACTGTCTCCTGCAAAACCACCCAGTACTGGCTCTCTGGGTTCTTCCAGCAGCTCGAGGACGCTCACCTCGTCCCATTCGTCCTTGTCCTGCAGCAGGGCCTTGACCCCAAGCCTGTGGGTGGTCTCACTTTCCCTGTTGTCCTGCTTGAGCTCTTGGTCGCTGTCATCTTCCCAGCTGGACTGCACGGAGGGTGGCTTCCCATTGCCTTTGGGAAGCTCGTGGCCAATGGAGTCTTGGTCTTAGGAAAGCTCTTGGAGAATGAATTGTTCCCAGTCTGACCTTTCTTGGGAGCTACCAACATCATTGGGCGACAGCTCTCGCTTGCTGTATTCTTCCCAGTAGCAGTGTGCTGGGGAGCTTACGAGTGCTGCCTGGGAAAGCCATGGCTCCAAGCATTCTTGCCAATCAGAACATGGTTTGTAGCTCCTGGCTCCTCCTAGGGACAGCTCTTGATCGACACATTCCTCCCAGTCAAGGAGCTCAGGATTGCTACTGCCTTCTACTTGGGACAGCTCTTGCTCACTGAAGGCTTCCTCTTGGGACACATCATCATAGCTAGCGGCATCTCCTTGGAGCAGCTCTGAGTCTTCCTCATCTTTGCATTGGAAGCGCTTCAGCTCCCCAGCCAATACTCCCTCTTCAGCCACTTGCTGTGCTGGGACTGACCCCCTGACTGCCTCCTCCAGCTGCTCGGTGAGGGCCAGGGCTGGAGGCGAGCTGGCTAATGGGCTGGGGGGGCAGCCAGGGCTGTGTGGGGCTGAGATGTGGACCAGATCCCCTTCTCCTGGAGCTGCTGGTTCTTTTTCTGAAGCCACGCTTTGCTCCAGGCCTTCTGCCCCTTGGGACAGGCCCTGGCTGCTGCCAAGCTCTTCCCCTTGGGCCAGCTTTTCTTTCCTCAATTCTTTTTCCCCTTGCGGCACCTCTGGGAACGGTAGCTTTTCCCACAGGCCATACTCTTGGCCACTAACACCTCCCTGCTTGGAAATCTTTTGATCCACCTGGTATTGGTCCATGTTGACCAAGGGCCCCTCCTCCTCCTCAGTCTCCACCAGGGCTAGGACTGAGCAGCCCCCTGCCGCCAGCCACGGCCCGCTGAGGGCCTGGGCTTCAGCCAGCTGGGCAAGGGACTGGGTGCCTGGGACTTGGGCTTCACCTTATCCGCCTGCGTGCCAGACGTCGTCGAGCGCACCGAGATCCCGGGAGCTGCTTTGTTCTCGCAGAGCGGCTCTGACGGGACTGGACACCCCTGGGCTCTGCGGCGCTTCCACAGCCCTGTGGCAGGGCGTGGCTCTGCCGCGTCACAAGGGCCTCTGGGCACCGCAGTGTCCCGCATCACTGAGGGCCCTGACACAAGGCGCCTGTGTCACAAAGGGCCACAGCCGGCACCCCTTCAGCAGCCAAAGCTGCTGGAGGGGTCATGGAGGAGGCCTTGGATTTTGGCCTTCCAGCCCCTTGTTGTCGTCCCTTTATTAAAAGGATCAGACATGCCTCTGCCAAAATTAAGGTGCCAATGGCATCAGACACCCAAGCCAATAGTGTGGCATTTCATGAAGAGGAAATGAGAGAGAAAGAGAGAGAAAGGGAAAAAGAGTGATAGATACAGATGAAGTAGAAAACCTCAGTGCTCTGTAGATCCCAGTGGCATCCCGTTGATGCTGTCCATGAGGCCATTCTTGGTGGCCAGGGTGGCCCGAAAACCTAGAGTTGTGTGGATGGATAGACATTTGTGGGCTAGGTGGGAAGAGCCAGGTACCCGCCACGGCCGGGGCCGAGTTTGACAGAGTTTCTTGCAGCAGACTCGGGATCTGTTGCTTCACTTTGCATCAGGTGCAAAGAAATGTGAGGTAGAGAGATGGAAAGAAATAGGAAAGCGGTCTCAGAGAGAGAGAGCAAGAGAGCAGGAGGTATTCAGGTAGAGAGCTGGATGATCCTTAAGGCCCTTGCCAGGCCAAACCATTCCATGATTCTAGATGATGTGGGAATGTGTATTGTAACTTGATATGACCATTATTACAATTATCATTTTCATTATTTTATTTATTCAATACTCCTACAAGTGAAACTTCTTGTCTTCTTCATCTTCTTTTTCTTCTTCTTCTTCTGCTTCTTCCTAGACTTATTATGACTAATTTTTACTGCAACTATTAATATTTCTTCTTCTCATTCTTCTAATGCTAATTCTTCGAATTCTTCTACTTTGTCTTCTTATTAATTTTCTTATTCTTATTCTTATTCTTATTCTTATTCTTATTCTTATTCTTATTCTTATTCTTATTCTTATTCTTATTCTTATTCTTCCTATTCTTATTCTTCCTATTCTTATTCTTATTCCTATTCTTCTTCTCATTCTTCTTCTTATTTTTCCTATTTCCTACAGCTACTTCTATTTCTTCTTCCTCATTACTACTACTATTTCTCTATCTTCTTGTAACAGCGGAAATGGCCTTAGATTCCAGCAGGGGAGCTTCTGATAAAAGAGCAGAAACACTTTTTCCCTGCCTGAGGGGTCAGGCGTTGCAAGAAGTTGACTTGGGAGGTGTCGGAGTCACTATTCCTGGAAGTGTTTGGGTCTTGTCTGGATGGGGCACTTGGGGACATGCTGTAGGGCTGATGCTGGTGGTGCCAGGGTGCCAGTTGGAGTGGATGACTTCCAAGGTGTCTTCCCACCTGGATGATTGTCTGTGATCCACCGCTGTGCCACCTGGCCCCAAGTGCCGCGGCCCGTGGCTGCTGGTTAGGGGCCGGCGCCGTGGGTAAAACTTGGTCTTGGGGAGATGCGCTTGGGATGCTCCAAAGCAGCCGGGGATTGCTGAGGCTGCAGGGACATGTTGAGGGAATGGCAGCCCATGTGGCTCCCTCAGGCCGCTGGCCAGGCCGCGGGCCGGCCGCCATCTGCGGGGCCGGTGCTGGCGCCGTCAGCGGGCACTAATCCTGGGGCTGCGGTGCCAGGCAGGGGCAGCGGAAGAGGCTGCGCAGCGCCCGCAGTGCCCGGCTGAAGCGGGAGGGACGTTTCTTGCGGGGGCCCAGCTGCTGGCTGAGGGCCTGGGCTGGCACACGGGGAGATGAGGCAGCGAGCGTCTCTTGAGGGCACGGCTCAAATTCCTGGGGCTGAAGCCAAGCCTGGTCAGGGAGAGGCACTGGGAGACTGTCTCCTGCAAAACCACCCAGTACTGGCTCTCTGGGTTCTTCCAGCAGCTCGAGGACGCTCACCTCGTCCCATTCGTCCTTGTCCTGCAGCAGGGCCTTGACCCCAAGCCTGTGGGTGGTCTCACTTTCCCTGTTGTCCTGCTTGAGCTCTTGGTCGCTGTCATCTTCCCAGCTGGACTGCACGGAGGGTGGCTTCCCATTGCCTTTGGGAAGCTCGTGGCCAATGGAGTCTTGGTCTTGGGAAAGCTCTTGGAGAATGAATTGTTCCCAGTCTGACCTTTCTTGGGAGCTACCAACATCATTGGGCGACAGCTCTCGCTTGCTGTATTCTTCCCAGTAGCAGTGTGCTGGGGAGCTTACGAGTGCTGCCTGGGAAAGCCATGGCTCCAAGCATTCTTGCCAATCAGAACATGGTTTGTAGCTCCTGGCTCCTCCTAGGGACAGCTCTTGATCGACACATTCCTCCCAGTCAAGGAGCTCAGGATTGCTACTGCCTTCTACTTGGGACAGCTCTTGCTCACTGAAGGCTTCCTCTTGGGACACATCATCATAGCTAGCGGCATCTCCTTGGAGCAGCTCTGAGTCTTCCTCATCTTTGCATTGGAAGCGCTTCAGCTCCCCAGCCAATACTCCCTCTTCAGCCACTTGCTGTGCTGGGACTGACCCCCTGACTGCCTCCTCCAGCTGCTCGGTGAGGGCCAGGGCTGGAGGCGAGCTGGCTAATGGGCTGGGGGGGCAGCCAGGGCTGTGTGGGGCTGAGATGTGGACCAGATCCCCTTCTCCTGGAGCTGCTGGTTCTTTTTCTGAAGCCACGCTTTGCTCCAGGCCTTCTGCCCCTTGGGACAGGCCCTGGCTGCTGCCAAGCTCTTCCCCTTGGGCCAGCTTTTCTTTCCTCAATTCTTTTTCCCCTTGCGGCACCTCTGGGAACGGTAGCTTTTCCCACAGGCCATGCTCTTGGCCACTAACACCTCCCTGCTTGGACATTTTTTGATCCACCTGGTATTGGTCCATGTTGACCAAGGGCCCCTCCTCCTCCTCAGTCTCCACCAGGGCTAGGACTGAGCAGCCCCCTGCCGCCAGCCACGGCCCGCTGAGGGCCTGGGCTTCAGCCAGCTGGGCAAGGGACTGGGTGCCTGGGACTTGGGCTTCACCTTATCCGCCTGCGTGCCAGACGTCGTCGAGCGCACCGAGATCCCGGGAGCTGCTTTGTTCTCGCAGAGCGGCTCTGACGGGACTGGACACCCCTGGGCTCTGCGGCGCTTCCACAGCCCTGTGGCAGGGCGTGGCTCTGCCGCGTCACAAGGGCCTCTGGGCACCGCAGTGTCCCGCATCACTGAGGGCCCTGACACAAGGCGCCTGTGTCACAAAGGGCCACAGCCGGCACCCCTTCAGCAGCCAAAGCTGCTGGAGGGGTCATGGAGGAGGCCTTGGATTTTGGCCTTCCAGCCCCTTGTTGTCGTCCCTTTATTAAAAGGATCAGACATGCCTCTGCCAAAATTAAGGTGCCAATGGCATCAGACACCCAAGCCAATAGTGTGGCATTTCATGAAGAGGAAATGAGAGAGAAAGAGAGAGAAAGGGAAAAAGAGTGATAGATACAGATGAAGTAGAAAACCTCAGTGCTCTGTAGATCCCAGTGGCATCCCGTTGATGCTGTCCATGAGGCCATTCTTGGTGGCCAGGGTGGCCCGAAAACCTAGAGTTGTGTGGATGGATAGACATTTGTGGGCTAGGTGGGAAGAGCCAGGTACCCGCCACGGCCGGGGCCGAGTTTGACAGAGTTTCTTGCAGCAGACTCGGGATCTGTTGCTTCACTTTGCATCAGGTGCAAAGAAATGTGAGGTAGAGAGATGGAAAGAAATAGGAAAGCGGTCTCAGAGAGAGAGAGCAAGAGAGCAGGAGGTATTCAGGTAGAGAGCTGGATGATCCTTAAGGCCCTTGCCAGGCCAAACCATTCCATGATTCTAGATGATGTGGGAATGTGTATTGTAACTTGATATGACCATTATTACAATTATCATTTTCATTATTTTATTTATTCAATACTCCTACAAGTGAAACTTCTTGTCTTCTTCATCTTCTTTTTCTTCTTCTTCTTCTGCTTCTTCCTAGACTTATTATGACTAATTTTTACTGCAACTATTAATATTTCTTCTTCTCATTCTTCTAATGCTAATTCTTCGAATTCTTCTACTTTGTCTTCTTATTAATTTTCTTATTCTTATTCTTATTCTTATTCTTATTCTTATTCTTATTCTTATTCTTCCTATTCTTATTCTTCCTATTCTTATTCTTATTCCTATTCTTCTTCTCATTCTTCTTCTTATTTTTCCTATTTCCTACAGCTACTTCTATTTCTTCTTCCTCATTACTACTACTATTTCTCTATCTTCTTGTAACAGCGGAAATGGCCTTAGATTCCAGCAGGGGAGCTTCTGATAAAAGAGCAGAAACACTTTTTCCCTGCCTGAGGGGTCAGGCGTTGCAAGAAGTTGACTTGGGAGGTGTCGGAGTCACTATTCCTGGAAGTGTTTGGGTCTTGTCTGGATGGGGCACTTGGGGACATGCTGTAGGGCTGATGCTGGTGGTGCCAGGGTGCCAGTTGGAGTGGATGACTTCCAAGGTGTCTTCCCACCTGGATGATTGTCTGTGATCCACCGCTGTGCCACCTGGCCCCAAGTGCCGCGGCCCGTGGCTGCTGGTTAGGGGCCGGCGCCGTGGGTAAAACTTGGTCTTGGGGAGATGCGCTTGGGATGCTCCAAAGCAGCCGGGGATTGCTGAGGCTGCAGGGACATGTTGAGGGAATGGCAGCCCATGTGGCTCCCTCAGGCCGCTGGCCAGGCCGCGGGCCGGCCGCCATCTGCGGGGCCGGTGCTGGCGCCGTCAGCGGGCACTAATCCTGGGGCTGCGGTGCCAGGCAGGGGCAGCGGAAGAGGCTGCGCAGCGCCCGCAGTGCCCGGCTGAAGCGGGAGGGACGTTTCTTGCGGGGGCCCAGCTGCTGGCTGAGGGCCTGGGCTGGCACACGGGGAGATGAGGCAGCGAGCGTCTCTTGAGGGCACGGCTCAAATTCCTGGGGCTGAAGCCAAGCCTGGTCAGGGAGAGGCACTGGGAGACTGTCTCCTGCAAAACCACCCAGTACTGGCTCTCTGGGTTCTTCCAGCAGCTCGAGGACGCTCACCTCGTCCCATTCGTCCTTGTCCTGCAGCAGGGCCTTGACCCCAAGCCTGTGGGTGGTCTCACTTTCCCTGTTGTCCTGCTTGAGCTCTTGGTCGCTGTCATCTTCCCAGCTGGACTGCACGGAGGGTGGCTTCCCATTGCCTTTGGGAAGCTCGTGGCCAATGGAGTCTTGGTCTTGGGAAAGCTCTTGGAGAATGAATTGTTCCCAGTCTGACCTTTCTTGGGAGCTACCAACATCATTGGGCGACAGCTCTCGCTTGCTGTATTCTTCCCAGTAGCAGTGTGCTGGGGAGCTTACGAGTGCTGCCTGGGAAAGCCATGACTCCAAGCATTCTTGCCAATCAGAACATGGTTTGTAGCTCCTGGCTCCTCCTAGGGACAGCTCTTGATCGACACATTCCTCCCAGTCAAGGAGCTCAGGATTGCTACTGCCTTCTACTTGGGACAGCTCTTGCTCACTGAAGGCTTCCTCTTGGGACACATCATCATAGCTAGCGGCATCTCCTTGGAGCAGCTCTGAGTCTTCCTCATCTTTGCATTGGAAGCGCTTCAGCTCCCCAGCCAATACTCCCTCTTCAGCCACTTGCTGTGCTGGGACTGACCCCCTGACTGCCTCCTCCAGCTGCTCGGTGAGGGCCAGGGCTGGAGGCGAGCTGGCTAATGGGCTGGGGGGGCAGCCAGGGCTGTGTGGGGCTGAGATGTGGACCAGATCCCCTTCTCCTGGAGCTGCTGGTTCTTTTTCTGAAGCCACGCTTTGCTCCAGGCCTTCTGCCCCTTGGGACAGGCCCTGGCTGCTGCCAAGCTCTTCCCCTTGGGCCAGCTTTTCTTTCCTCAATTCTTTTTCCCCTTGCGGCACCTCTGGGAACGGTAGCTTTTCCCACAGGCCATGCTCTTGGCCACTAACACCTCCCTGCTTGGACATTTTTTGATCCACCTGGTATTGGTCCATGTTGACCAAGGGCCCCTCCTCCTCCTCAGTCTCCACCAGGGCTAGGACTGAGCAGCCCCCTGCCGCCAGCCACGGCCCGCTGAGGGCCTGGGCTTCAGCCAGCTGGGCAAGGGACTGGGTGCCTGGGACTTGGGCTTCACCTTATCCGCCTGCGTGCCAGACGTCGTCGAGCGCACCGAGATCCCGGGAGCTGCTTTGTTCTCGCAGAGCGGCTCTGACGGGACTGGACACCCCTGGGCTCTGCGGCGCTTCCACAGCCCTGTGGCAGGGCGTGGCTCTGCCGCGTCACAAGGGCCTCTGGGCACCGCAGTGTCCCGCATCACTGAGGGCCCTGACACAAGGCGCCTGTGTCACAAAGGGCCACAGCCGGCACCCCTTCAGCAGCCAAAGCTGCTGGAGGGGTCATGGAGGAGGCCTTGGATTTTGGCCTTCCAGCCCCTTGTTGTCGTCCCTTTATTAAAAGGATCAGACATGCCTCTGCCAAAATTAAGGTGCCAATGGCATCAGACACCCAAGCCAATAGTGTGGCATTTCATGAAGAGGAAATGAGAGAGAAAGAGAGAGAAAGGGAAAAAGAGTGATAGATACAGATGAAGTAGAAAACCTCAGTGCTCTGTAGATCCCAGTGGCATCCCGTTGATGCTGTCCATGAGGCCATTCTTGGTGGCCAGGGTGGCCCGAAAACCTAGAGTTGTGTGGATGGATAGACATTTGTGGGCTAGGTGGGAAGAGCCAGGTACCCGCCACGGCCGGGGCCGAGTTTGACAGAGTTTCTTGCAGCAGACTCGGGATCTGTTGCTTCACTTTGCATCAGGTGCAAAGAAATGTGAGGTAGAGAGATGGAAAGAAATAGGAAAGCGGTCTCAGAGAGAGAGCAAGAGAGCAGGAGGTATTCAGGTAGAGAGCTGGATGATCCTTAAGGCCCTTGCCAGGCCAAACCATTCCATGATTCTAGATGATGTGGGAATGTGTATTGTAACTTGATATGACCATTATTACAATTATCATTTTCATTATTTTATTTATTCAATACTCCTACAAGTGAAACTTCTTGTCTTCTTCATCTTCTTTTTCTTCTTCTTCTTCTGCTTCTTCCTAGACTTATTATGACTAATTTTTACTGCAACTATTAATATTTCTTCTTCTCATTCTTCTAATGCTAATTCTTCGAATTCTTCTACTTTGTCTTCTTATTAATTTTCTTATTCTTATTCTTATTCTTATTCTTATTCTTATTCTTATTCTTCCTATTCTTATTCTTATTCTTCCTATTCTTATTCTTATTCCTATTCTTCTTCTCATTCTTCTTCTTATTTTTCCTATTTCCTACAGCTACTTCTATTTCTTCTTCCTCATTACTACTACTATTTCTCTATCTTCTTGTAACAGCGGAAATGGCCTTAGATTCCAGCAGGAGAGCTTCTGATAAAAGAGCAGAAACACTTTTTCCCTGCCTGAGGGGTCAGGCGTTGCAAGAAGTTGACTTGGGAGGTGTCGGAGTCACTATTCCTGGAAGTGTTTGGGTCTTGTCTGGATGGGGCACTTGGGGACATGCTGTAGGGCTGATGCTGGTGGTGCCAGGGTGCCAGTTGGAGTGGATGACTTCCAAGGTGTCTTCCCACCTGGATGATTGTCTGTGATCCACCGCTGTGCCACCTGGCCCCAAGTGCCGCGGCCCGTGGCTGCTGGTTAGGGGCCGGCGCCGTGGGTAAAACTTGGTCTTGGGGAGATGCGCTTGGGATGCTCCAAAGCAGCCGGGGATTGCTGAGGCTGCAGGGACATGTTGAGGGAATGGCAGCCCATGTGGCTCCCTCAGGCCGCTGGCCAGGCCGCGGGCCGGCCGCCATCTGCGGGGCCGGTGCTGGCGCCGTCAGCGGGCACTAATCCTGGGGCTGCGGTGCCAGGCAGGGGCAGCGGAAGAGGCTGCGCAGCGCCCGCAGTGCCCGGCTGAAGCGGGAGGGACGTTTCTTGCGGGGGCCCAGCTGCTGGCTGAGGGCCTGGGCTGGCACACGGGGAGATGAGGCAGCGAGCGTCTCTTGAGGGCACGGCTCAAATTCCTGGGGCTGAAGCCAAGCCTGGTCAGGGAGAGGCACTGGGAGACTGTCTCCTGCAAAACCACCCAGTACTGGCTCTCTGGGTTCTTCCAGCAGCTCGAGGACGCTCACCTCGTCCCATTCGTCCTTGTTCTGCAGCAGGGCCTTGACCCCAAGCCTGTGGGTGGTCTCACTTTCCCTGTTGTCCTGCTTGAGCTCTTGGTCGCTGTCATCTTCCCAGCTGGACTGCACGGAGGGTGGCTTCCCATTGCCTTTGGGAAGCTCGTGGCCAATGGAGTCTTGGTCTTGGGAAAGCTCTTGGAGAATGAATTGTTCCCAGTCTGACCTTTCTTGGGAGCTACCAACATCATTGGGCGACAGCTCTCGCTTGCTGTATTCTTCCCAGTAGCAGTGTGCTGGGGAGCTTACGAGTGCTGCCTGGGAAAGCCATGGCTCCAAGCATTCTTGCCAATCAGAACATGGTTTGTAGCTCCTGGCTCCTCCTAGGGACAGCTCTTGATCGACACATTCCTCCCAGTCAAGGAGCTCAGGATTGCTACTGCCTTCTACTTGGGACAGCTCTTGCTCACTGAAGGCTTCCTCTTGGGACACATCATCATAGCTAGCGGCATCTCCTTGGAGCAGCTCTGAGTCTTCCTCATCTTTGCATTGGAAGCGCTTCAGCTCCCCAGCCAATACTCCCTCTTCAGCCACTTGCTGTGCTGGGACTGACCCCCTGACTGCCTCCTCCAGCTGCTCGGTGAGGGCCAGGGCTGGAGGCGAGCTGGCTAATGGGCTGGGGGGGCAGCCAGGGCTGTGTGGGGCTGAGATGTGGACCAGATCCCCTTCTCCTGGAGCTGCTGGTTCTTTTTCTGAAGCCACGCTTTGCTCCAGGCCTTCTGCCCCTTGGGACAGGCCCTGGCTGCTGCCAAGCTCTTCCCCTTGGGCCAGCTTTTCTTTCCTCAATTCTTTTTCCCCTTGCGGCACCTCTGGGAACGGTAGCTTTTCCCACAGGCCATGCTCTTGGCCACTAACACCTCCCTGCTTGGACATCTTTTGATCCACCTGGTATTGGTCCATGTTGACCAAGGGCCCCTCCTCCTCCTCAGTCTCCACCAGGGCTAGGACTGAGCAGCCCCCTGCCGCCAGCCACGGCCCGCTGAGGGCCTGGGCTTCAGCCAGCTGGGCAAGGGACTGGGTGCCTGGGACTTGGGCTTCACCTTATCCGCCTGCGTGCCAGACGTCGTCGAGCGCACCGAGATCCCGGGAGCTGCTTTGTTCTCGCAGAGCGGCTCTGACGGGACTGGACACCCCTGGGCTCTGCGGCGCTTCCACAGCCCTGTGGCAGGGCGTGGCTCTGCCGCGTCACAAGGGCCTCTGGGCACCGCAGTGTCCCGCATCACTGAGGGCCCTGACACAAGGCGCCTGTGTCACAAAGGGCCACAGCCGGCACCCCTTCAGCAGCCAAAGCTGCTGGAGGGGTCATGGAGGAGGCCTTGGATTTTGGCCTTCCAGCCCCTTGTTGTCGTCCCTTTATTAAAAGGATCAGACATGCCTCTGCCAAAATTAAGGTGCCAATGGCATCAGACACCCAAGCCAATAGTGTGGCATTTCATGAAGAGGAAATGAGAGAGAAAGAGAGAGAAAGGGAAAAAGAGTGATAGATACAGATGAAGTAGAAAACCTCAGTGCTCTGTAGATCCCAGTGGCATCCCGTTGATGCTGTCCATGAGGCCATTCTTGGTGGCCAGGGTGGCCCGAAAACCTAGAGTTGTGTGGATGGATAGACATTTGTGGGCTAGGTGGGAAGAGCCAGGTACCCGCCACGGCCGGGGCCGAGTTTGACAGAGTTTCTTGCAGCAGACTCGGGATCTGTTGCTTCACTTTGCATCAGGTGCAAAGAAATGTGAGGTAGAGAGATGGAAAGAAATAGGAAAGCGGTCTCAGAGAGAGAGCAAGAGAGCAGGAGGTATTCAGGTAGAGAGCTGGATGATCCTTAAGGCCCTTGCCAGGCCAAACCATTCCATGATTCTAGATGATGTGGGAATGTGTATTGTAACTTGATATGACCATTATTACAATTATCATTTTCATTATTTTATTTATTCAATACTCCTACAAGTGAAACTTCTTGTCTTCTTCATCTTCTTTTTCTTCTTCTTCTTCTGCTTCTTCCTAGACTTATTATGACTAATTTTTACGGCAACTATTAATATTTCTTCTTCTCATTCTTCTAATGCTAATTCTTCGAATTCTTCTACTTTGTCTTCTTATTAATTTTCTTATTCTTATTCTTATTCTTATTCTTATTCTTATTCTTATTCTTATTCTTATTCTTATTCTTATTCTTCCTATTCTTATTCTTATTCTTCCTATTCTTATTCTTATTCCTATTCTTCTTCTCATTCTTCTTCTTATTTTTCCTATTTCCTACAGCTACTTCTATTTCTTCTTCCTCATTACTACTACTATTTCTCTATCTTCTTGTAACAGCGGAAATGGCCTTAGATTCCAGCAGGAGAGCTTCTGATAAAAGAGCAGAAACACTTTTTCCCTGCCTGAGGGGTCAGGCGTTGCAAGAAGTTGACTTGGGAGGTGTCGGAGTCACTATTCCTGGAAGTGTTTGGGTCTTGTCTGGATGGGGCACTTGGGGACATGCTGTAGGGCTGATGCTGGTGGTGCCAGGGTGCCAGTTGGAGTGGATGACTTCCAAGGTGTCTTCCCACCTGGATGATTGTCTGTGATCCACCGCTGTGCCACCTGGCCCCAAGTGCCGCGGCCCGTGGCTGCTGGTTAGGGGCCGGCGCCGTGGGTAAAACTTGGTCTTGGGGAGATGCGCTTGGGATGCTCCAAAGCAGCCGGGGATTGCTGAGGCTGCAGGGACATGTTGAGGGAATGGCAGCCCATGTGGCTCCCTCAGGCCGCTGGCCAGGCCGCGGGCCGGCCGCCATCTGCGGGGCCGGTGCTGGCGCCGTCAGCGGGCACTAATCCTGGGGCTGCGGTGCCAGGCAGGGGCAGCGGAAGAGGCTGCGCAGCGCCCGCAGTGCCCGGCTGAAGCGGGAGGGACGTTTCTTGCGGGGGCCCAGCTGCTGGCTGAGGGCCTGGGCTGGCACACGGGGAGATGAGGCAGCGAGCGTCTCTTGAGGGCACGGCTCAAATTCCTGGGGCTGAAGCCAAGCCTGGTCAGGGAGAGGCACTGGGAGACTGTCTCCTGCAAAACCACCCAGTACTGGCTCTCTGGGTTCTTCCAGCAGCTCGAGGACGCTCACCTCGTCCCATTCGTCCTTGTCCTGCGGCAGGGCCTTGACCCCAAGCCTGTGGGTGGTCTCACTTTCCCTGTTGTCCTGCTTGAGCTCTTGGTCGCTGTCATCTTCCCAGCTGGACTGCACGGAGGGTGGCTTCCCATTGCCTTTGGGAAGCTCGTGGCCAATGGAGTCTTGGTCTTGGGAAAGCTCTTGGAGAATGAATTGTTCCCAGTCTGACCTTTCTTGGGAGCTACCAACATCATTGGGCGACAGCTCTCGCTTGCTGTATTCTTCCCAGTAGCAGTGTGCTGGGGAGCTTACGAGTGCTGCCTGGGAAAGCCATGGCTCCAAGCATTCTTGCCAATCAGAACATGGTTTGTAGCTCCTGGCTCCTCCTAGGGACAGCTCTTGATCGACACATTCCTCCCAGTCAAGGAGCTCAGGATTGCTACTGCCTTCTACTTGGGACAGCTCTTGCTCACTGAAGGCTTCCTCTTGGGACACATCATCATAGCTAGCGGCATCTCCTTGGAGCAGCTCTGAGTCTTCCTCATCTTTGCATTGGAAGCGCTTCAGCTCCCCAGCCAATACTCCCTCTTCAGCCACTTGCTGTGCTGGGACTGACCCCCTGACTGCCTCCTCCAGCTGCTCGGTGAGGGCCAGGGCTGGAGGCGAGCTGGCTAATGGGCTGGGGGGGCAGCCAGGGCTGTGTGGGGCTGAGATGTGGACCAGATCCCCTTCTCCTGGAGCTGCTGGTTCTTTTTCTGAAGCCACGCTTTGCTCCAGGCCTTCTGCCCCTTGGGACAGGCCCTGGCTGCTGCCAAGCTCTTCCCCTTGGGCCAGCTTTTCTTTCCTCAATTCTTTTTCCCCTTGCGGCACCTCTGGGAACGGTAGCTTTTCCCACAGGCCATGCTCTTGGCCACTAACACCTCCCTGCTTGGACATCTTTTGATCCACCTGGTATTGGTCCATGTTGACCAAGGGCCCCTCCTCCTCCTCAGTCTCCACCAGGGCTAGGACTGAGCAGCCCCCTGCCGCCAGCCACGGCCCGCTGAGGGCCTGGGCTTCAGCCAGCTGGGCAAGGGACTGGGTGCCTGGGACTTGGGCTTCACCTTATCCGCCTGCGTGCCAGACGTCGTCGAGCGCACCGAGATCCCGGGAGCTGCTTTGTTCTCGCAGAGCGGCTCTGACGGGACTGGACTCCCCTGGGCTCTGCGGCGCTTCCACAGCCCTGTGGCAGGGCGTGGCTCTGCCGCGTCACAAGGGCCTCTGGGCACCGCAGTGTCCCGCATCACTGAGGGCCCTGACACAAGGCGCCTGTGTCACAAAGGGCCACAGCCGGCACCCCTTCAGCAGCCAAAGCTGCTGGAGGGGTCATGGAGGAGGCCTTGGATTTTGGCCTTCCAGCCCCTTGTTGTCGTCCCTTTATTAAAAGGATCAGACATGCCTCTGCCAAAATTAAGGTGCCAATGGCATCAGACACCCAAGCCAATAGTGTGGCATTTCATGAAGAGGAAATGAGAGAGAAAGAGAGAGAAAGGGAAAAAGAGTGATAGATACAGATGAAGTAGAAAACCTCAGTGCTCTGTAGATCCCAGTGGCATCCCGTTGATGCTGTCCATGAGGCCATTCTTGGTGGCCAGGGTGGCCCGAAAACCTAGAGTTGTGTGGATGGATAGACATTTGTGGGCTAGGTGGGAAGAGCCAGGTACCCGCCACGGCCGGGGCCGAGTTTGACAGAGTTTCTTGCAGCAGACTCGGGATCTGTTGCTTCACTTTGCATCAGGTGCAAAGAAATGTGAGGTAGAGAGATGGAAAGAAATAGGAAAGCGGTCTCAGAGAGAGAGAGCAAGAGAGCAGGAGGTATTCAGGTAGAGAGCTGGATGATCCTTAAGGCCCTTGCCAGGCCAAACCATTCCATGATTCTAGATGATGTGGGAATGTGTATTGTAACTTGATATGACCATTATTACAATTATCATTTTCATTATTTTATTTATTCAATACTCCTACAAGTGAAACTTCTTGTCTTCTTCATCTTCTTTTTCTTCTTCTTCTTCTGCTTCTTCCTAGACTTATTATGACTAATTTTTACTGCAACTATTAATATTTCTTCTTCTCATTCTTCTAATGCTAATTCTTCGAATTCTTCTACTTTGTCTTCTTATTAATTTTCTTATTCTTATTCTTATTCTTATTCTTATTCTTATTCTTATTCTTATTCTTATTCTTATTCTTCCTATTCTTATTCTTATTCTTCCTATTCTTATTCTTATTCCTATTCTTCTTCTCATTCTTCTTCTTATTTTTCCTATTTCCTACAGCTACTTCTATTTCTTCTTCCTCATTACTACTACTATTTCTCTATCTTCTTGTAACAGCGGAAATGGCCTTAGATTCCAGCAGGAGAGCTTCTGATAAAAGAGCAGAAACACTTTTTCCCTGCCTGAGGGGTCAGGCGTTGCAAGAAGTTGACTTGGGAGGTGTCGGAGTCACTATTCCTGGAAGTGTTTGGGTCTTGTCTGGATGGGGCACTTGGGGACATGCTGTAGGGCTGATGCTGGTGGTGCCAGGGTGCCAGTTGGAGTGGATGACTTCCAAGGTGTCTTCCCACCTGGATGATTGTCTGTGATCCACCGCTGTGCCACCTGGCCCCAAGTGCCGCGGCCCGTGGCTGCTGGTTAGGGGCCGGCGCCGTGGGTAAAACTTGGTCTTGGGGAGATGCGCTTGGGATGCTCCAAAGCAGCCGGGGATTGCTGAGGCTGCAGGGACATGTTGAGGGAATGGCAGCCCATGTGGCTCCCTCAGGCCGCTGGCCAGGCCGCGGGCCGGCCGCCATCTGCGGGGCCGGTGCTGGCGCCGTCAGCGGGCACTAATCCTGGGGCTGCGGTGCCAGGCAGGGGCAGCGGAAGAGGCTGCGCAGCGCCCGCAGTGCCCGGCTGAAGCGGGAGGGACGTTTCTTGCGGGGGCCCAGCTGCTGGCTGAGGGCCTGGGCTGGCACACGGGGAGATGAGGCAGCGAGCGTCTCTTGAGGGCACGGCTCAAATTCCTGGGGCTGAAGCCAAGCCTGGTCAGGGAGAGGCACTGGGAGACTGTCTCCTGCAAAACCACCCAGTACTGGCTCTCTGGGTTCTTCCAGCAGCTCGAGGACGCTCACCTCGTCCCATTCGTCCTTGTCCTGCAGCAGGGCCTTGACCCCAAGCCTGTGGGTGGTCTCACTTTCCCTGTTGTCCTGCTTGAGCTCTTGGTCGCTGTCATCTTCCCAGCTGGACTGCACGGAGGGTGGCTTCCCATTGCCTTTGGGAAGCTCGTGGCCAATGGAGTCTTGGTCTTGGGAAAGCTCTTGGAGAATGAATTGTTCCCAGTCTGACCTTTCTTGGGAGCTACCAACATCATTGGGCGACAGCTCTCGCTTGCTGTATTCTTCCCAGTAGCAGTGTGCTGGGGAGCTAACGAGTGCTGCCTGGGAAAGCCATGGCTCCAAGCATTCTTGCCAATCAGAACATGGTTTGTAGCTCCTGGCTCCTCCTAGGGACAGCTCTTGATCGACACATTCCTCCCAGTCAAGGAGCTCAGGATTGCTACTGCCTTCTACTTGGGACAGCTCTTGCTCACTGAAGGCTTCCTCTTGGGACACATCATCATAGCTAGCGGCATCTCCTTGGAGCAGCTCTGAGTCTTCCTCATCTTTGCATTGGAAGCGCTTCAGCTCCCCAGCCAATACTCCCTCTTCAGCCACTTGCTGTGCTGGGACTGACCCCCTGACTGCCTCCTCCAGCTGCTCGGTGAGGGCCAGGGCTGGAGGCGAGCTGGCTAATGGGCTGGGGGGGCAGCCAGGGCTGTGTGGGGCTGAGATGTGGACCAGATCCCCTTCTCCTGGAGCTGCTGGTTCTTTTTCTGAAGCCACGCTTTGCTCCAGGCCTTCTGCCCCTTGGGACAGGCCCTGGCTGCTGCCAAGCTCTTCCCCTTGGGCCAGCTTTTCTTTCCTCAATTCTTTTTCCCCTTGCGGCACCTCTGGGAACGGTAGCTTTTCCCACAGGCCATGCTCTTGGCCACTAACACCTCCCTGCTTGGAAATCTTTTGATCCACCTGGTATTGGTCCATGTTGACCAAGGGCCCCTCCTCCTCCTCAGTCTCCACCAGGGCTAGGACTGAGCAGCCCCCTGCCGCCAGCCACGGCCCGCTGAGGGCCTGGGCTTCAGCCAGCTGGGCAAGGGACTGGGTGCCTGGGACTTGGGCTTCACCTTATCCGCCTGCGTGCCAGACGTCGTCGAGCGCACCGAGATCCCGGGAGCTGCTTTGTTCTCGCAGAGCGGCTCTGACGGGACTGGACACCCCTGGGCTCTGCGGCGCTTCCACAGCCCTGTGGCAGGGCGTGGCTCTGCCGCGTCACAAGGGCCTCTGGGCACCGCAGTGTCCCGCATCACTGAGGGCCCTGACACAAGGCGCCTGTGTCACAAAGGGCCACAGCCGGCACCCCTTCAGCAGCCAAAGCTGCTGGAGGGGTCATGGAGGAGGCCTTGGATTTTGGCCTTCCAGCCCCTTGTTGTCGTCCCTTTATTAAAAGGATCAGACATGCCTCTGCCAAAATTAAGGTGCCAATGGCATCAGACACCCAAGCCAATAGTGTGGCATTTCATGAAGAGGAAATGAGAGAGAAAGAGAGAGAAAGGGAAAAAGAGTGATAGATACAGATGAAGTAGAAAACCTCAGTGCTCTGTAGATCCCAGTGGCATCCCGTTGATGCTGTCCATGAGGCCATTCTTGGTGGCCAGGGTGGCCCGAAAACCTAGAGTTGTGTGGATGGATAGACATTTGTGGGCTAGGTGGGAAGAGCCAGGTACCCGCCACGGCCGGGGCCGAGTTTGACAGAGTTTCTTGCAGCAGACTCGGGATCTGTTGCTTCACTTTGCATCAGGTGCAAAGAAATGTGAGGTAGAGAGATGGAAAGAAATAGGAAAGCGGTCTCAGAGAGAGAGAGCAAGAGAGCAGGAGGTATTCAGGTAGAGAGCTGGATGATCCTTAAGGCCCTTGCCAGGCCAAACCATTCCATGATTCTAGATGATGTGGGAATGTGTATTGTAACTTGATATGACCATTATTACAATTATCATTTTCATTATTTTATTTATTCAATACTCCTACAAGTGAAACTTCTTGTCTTCTTCATCTTCTTTTTCTTCTTCTTCTTCTGCTTCTTCCTAGACTTATTATGACTAATTTTTACTGCAACTATTAATATTTCTTCTTCTCATTCTTCTAATGCTAATTCTTCGAATTCTTCTACTTTGTCTTCTTATTAATTTTCTTATTCTTATTCTTATTCTTATTCTTATTCTTATTCTTATTCTTATTCTTATTCTTATTCTTCCTATTCTTATTCTTATTCTTCCTATTCTTATTCTTATTCCTATTCTTCTTCTCATTCTTCTTCTTATTTTTCCTATTTCCTACAGCTACTTCTATTTCTTCTTCCTCATTACTACTACTATTTCTCTATCTTCTTGTAACAGCGGAAATGGCCTTAGATTCCAGCAGGGGAGCTTCTGATAAAAGAGCAGAAACACTTTTTCCCTGCCTGAGGGGTCAGGCGTTGCAAGAAGTTGACTTGGGAGGTGTCGGAGTCACTATTCCTGGAAGTGTTTGGGTCTTGTCTGGATGGGGCACTTGGGGACATGCTGTAGGGCTGATGCTGGTGGTGCCAGGGTGCCAGTTGGAGTGGATGACTTCCAAGGTGTCTTCCCACCTGGATGATTGTCTGTGATCCACCGCTGTGCCACCTGGCCCCAAGTGCCGCGGCCCGTGGCTGCTGGTTAGGGGCCGGCGCCGTGGGTAAAACTTGGTCTTGGGGAGATGCGCTTGGGATGCTCCAAAGCAGCCGGGGATTGCTGAGGCTGCAGGGACATGTTGAGGGAATGGCAGCCCATGTGGCTCCCTCAGGCCGCTGGCCAGGCCGCGGGCCGGCCGCCATCTGCGGGGCCGGTGCTGGCGCCGTCAGCGGGCACTAATCCTGGGGCTGCGGTGCCAGGCAGGGGCAGCGGAAGAGGCTGCGCAGCGCCCGCAGTGCCCGGCTGAAGCGGGAGGGACGTTTCTTGCGGGGGCCCAGCTGCTGGCTGAGGGCCTGGGCTGGCACACGGGGAGATGAGGCAGCGAGCGTCTCTTGAGGGCACGGCTCAAATTCCTGGGGCTGAAGCCAAGCCTGGTCAGGGAGAGGCACTGGGAGACTGTCTCCTGCAAAACCACCCAGTACTGGCTCTCTGGGTTCTTCCAGCAGCTCGAGGACGCTCACCTCGTCCCATTCGTCCTTGTCCTGCAGCAGGGCCTTGACCCCAAGCCTGTGGGTGGTCTCACTTTCCCTGTTGTCCTGCTTGAGCTCTTGGTCGCTGTCATCTTCCCAGCTGGACTGCACGGAGGGTGGCTTCCCATTGCCTTTGGGAAGCTCGTGGCCAATGGAGTCTTGGTCTTGGGAAAGCTCTTGGAGAATGAATTGTTCCCAGTCTGACCTTTCTTGGGAGCTACCAACATCATTGGGCGACAGCTCTCGCTTGCTGTATTCTTCCCAGTAGCAGTGTGCTGGGGAGCTTACGAGTGCTGCCTGGGAAAGCCATGGCTCCAAGCATTCTTGCCAATCAGAACATGGTTTGTAGCTCCTGGCTCCTCCTAGGGACAGCTCTTGATCGACACATTCCTCCCAGTCAAGGAGCTCAGGATTGCTACTGCCTTCTACTTGGGACAGCTCTTGCTCACTGAAGGCTTCCTCTTGGGACACATCATCATAGCTAGCGGCATCTCCTTGGAGCAGCTCTGAGTCTTCCTCATCTTTGCATTGGAAGCGCTTCAGCTCCCCAGCCAATACTCCCTCTTCAGCCACTTGCTGTGCTGGGACTGACCCCCTGACTGCCTCCTCCAGCTGCTCGGTGAGGGCCAGGGCTGGAGGCGAGCTGGCTAATGGGCTGGGGGGGCAGCCAGGGCTGTGTGGGGCTGAGATGTGGACCAGATCCCCTTCTCCTGGAGCTGCTGGTTCTTTTTCTGAAGCCACGCTTTGCTCCAGGCCTTCTGCCCCTTGGGACAGGCCCTGGCTGCTGCCAAGCTCTTCCCCTTGGGCCAGCTTTTCTTTCCTCAATTCTTTTTCCCCTTGCGGCACCTCTGGGAACGGTAGCTTTTCCCACAGGCCATGCTCTTGGCCACTAACACCTCCCTGCTTGGACATCTTTTGATCCACCTGGTATTGGTCCATGTTGACCAAGGGCCCCTCCTCCTCCTCAGTCTCCACCAGGGCTAGGACTGAGCAGCCCCCTGCCGCCAGCCACGGCCCGCTGAGGGCCTGGGCTTCAGCCAGCTGGGCAAGGGACTGGGTGCCTGGGACTTGGGCTTCACCTTATCCGCCTGCGTGCCAGACGTCGTCGAGCGCACCGAGATCCCGGGAGCTGCTTTGTTCTCGCAGAGCGGCTCTGACGGGACTGGACACCCCTGGGCTCTGCGGCGCTTCCACAGCCCTGTGGCAGGGCGTGGCTCTGCCGCGTCACAAGGGCCTCTGGGCACCGCAGTGTCCCGCATCACTGAGGGCCCTGACACAAGGCGCCTGTGTCACAAAGGGCCACAGCCGGCACCCCTTCAGCAGCCAAAGCTGCTGGAGGGGTCATGGAGGAGGCCTTGGATTTTGGCCTTCCAGCCCCTTGTTGTCGTCCCTTTATTAAAAGGATCAGACATGCCTCTGCCAAAATTAAGGTGCCAATGGCATCAGACACCCAAGCCAATAGTGTGGCATTTCATGAAGAGGAAATGAGAGAGAAAGAGAGAGAAAGGGAAAAAGAGTGATAGATACAGATGAAGTAGAAAACCTCAGTGCTCTGTAGATCCCAGTGGCATCCCGTTGATGCTGTCCATGAGGCCATTCTTGGTGGCCAGGGTGGCCCGAAAACCTAGAGTTGTGTGGATGGATAGACATTTGTGGGCTAGGTGGGAAGAGCCAGGTACCCGCCACGGCCGGGGCCGAGTTTGACAGAGTTTCTTGCAGCAGACTCGGGATCTGTTGCTTCACTTTGCATCAGGTGCAAAGAAATGTGAGGTAGAGAGATGGAAAGAAATAGGAAAGCGGTCTCAGAGAGAGAGCAAGAGAGCAGGAGGTATTCAGGTAGAGAGCTGGATGATCCTTAAGGCCCTTGCCAGGCCAAACCATTCCATGATTCTAGATGATGTGGGAATGTGTATTGTAACTTGATATGACCATTATTACAATTATCATTTTCATTATTTTATTTATTCAATACTCCTACAAGTGAAACTTCTTGTCTTCTTCATCTTCTTTTTCTTCTTCTTCTTCTGCTTCTTCCTAGACTTATTATGACTAATTTTTACTGCAACTATTAATATTTCTTCTTCTCATTCTTCTAATGCTAATTCTTCGAATTCTTCTACTTTGTCTTCTTATTAATTTTCTTATTCTTATTCTTATTCTTATTCTTATTCTTATTCTTATTCTTATTCTTATTCTTCCTATTCTTATTCTTATTCTTCCTATTCTTATTCTTATTCCTATTCTTCTTCTCATTCTTCTTCTTATTTTTCCTATTTCCTACAGCTACTTCTATTTCTTCTTCCTCATTACTACTACTATTTCTCTATCTTCTTGTAACAGCGGAAATGGCCTTAGATTCCAGCAGGAGAGCTTCTGATAAAAGAGCAGAAACACTTTTTCCCTGCCTGAGGGGTCAGGCGTTGCAAGAAGTTGACTTGGGAGGTGTCGGAGTCACTATTCCTGGAAGTGTTTGGGTCTTGTCTGGATGGGGCACTTGGGGACATGCTGTAGGGCTGATGCTGGTGGTGCCAGGGTGCCAGTTGGAGTGGATGACTTCCAAGGTGTCTTCCCACCTGGATGATTGTCTGTGATCCACCGCTGTGCCACCTGGCCCCAAGTGCCGCGGCCCGTGGCTGCTGGTTAGGGGCCGGCGCCGTGGGTAAAACTTGGTCTTGGGGAGATGCGCTTGGGATGCTCCAAAGCAGCCGGGGATTGCTGAGGCTGCAGGGACATGTTGAGGGAATGGCAGCCCATGTGGCTCCCTCAGGCCGCTGGCCAGGCCGCGGGCCGGCCGCCATCTGCGGGGCCGGTGCTGGCGCCGTCAGCGGGCACTAATCCTGGGGCTGCGGTGCCAGGCAGGGGCAGCGGAAGAGGCTGCGCAGCGCCCGCAGTGCCCGGCTGAAGCGGGAGGGACGTTTCTTGCGGGGGCCCAGCTGCTGGCTGAGGGCCTGGGCTGGCACACGGGGAGATGAGGCAGCGAGCGTCTCTTGAGGGCACGGCTCAAATTCCTGGGGCTGAAGCCAAGCCTGGTCAGGGAGAGGCACTGGGAGACTGTCTCCTGCAAAACCACCCAGTACTGGCTCTCTGGGTTCTTCCAGCAGCTCAAGGACGCTCACCTCGTCCCATTCGTCCTTGTCCTGCAGCAGGGCCTTGACCCCAAGCCTGTGGGTGGTCTCACTTTCCCTGTTGTCCTGCTTGAGCTCTTGGTCGCTGTCATCTTCCCAGCTGGACTGCACGGAGGGTGGCTTCCCATTGCCTTTGGGAAGCTCGTGGCCAATGGAGTCTTGGTCTTGGGAAAGCTCTTGGAGAATGAATTGTTCCCAGTCTGACCTTTCTTGGGAGCTACCAACATCATTGGGCGACAGCTCTCGCTTGCTGTATTCTTCCCAGTAGCAGTGTGCTGGGGAGCTTACGAGTGCTGCCTGGGAAAGCCATGGCTCCAAGCATTCTTGCCAATCAGAACATGGTTTGTAGCTCCTGGCTCCTCCTAGGGACAGCTCTTGATCGACACATTCCTCCCAGTCAAGGAGCTCAGGATTGCTACTGCCTTCTACTTGGGACAGCTCTTGCTCACTGAAGGCTTCCTCTTGGGACACATCATCATAGCTAGCGGCATCTCCTTGGAGCAGCTCTGAGTCTTCCTCATCTTTGCATTGGAAGCGCTTCAGCTCCCCAGCCAATACTCCCTCTTCAGCCACTTGCTGTGCTGGGACTGACCCCCTGACTGCCTCCTCCAGCTGCTCGGTGAGGGCCAGGGCTGGAGGCGAGCTGGCTAATGGGCTGGGGGGGCAGCCAGGGCTGTGTGGGGCTGAGATGTGGACCAGATCCCCTTCTCCTGGAGCTGCTGGTTCTTTTTCTGAAGCCACGCTTTGCTCCAGGCCTTCTGCCCCTTGGGACAGGCCCTGGCTGCTGCCAAGCTCTTCCCCTTGGGCCAGCTTTTCTTTCCTCAATTCTTTTTCCCCTTGCGGCACCTCTGGGAACGGTAGCTTTTCCCACAGGCCATGCTCTTGGCCACTAACACCTCCCTGCTTGGAAATCTTTTGATCCACCTGGTATTGGTCCATGTTGACCAAGGGCCCCTCCTCCTCCTCAGTCTCCACCAGGGCTAGGACTGAGCAGCCCCCTGCCGCCAGCCACGGCCCGCTGAGGGCCTGGGCTTCAGCCAGCTGGGCAAGGGACTGGGTGCCTGGGACTTGGGCTTCACCTTATCCGCCTGCGTGCCAGACGTCGTCGAGCGCACCGAGATCCTGGGAGCTGCTTTGTTCTCGCAGAGCGGCTCTGACGGGACTGGACACCCCTGGGCTCTGCGGCGCTTCCACAGCCCTGTGGCAGGGCGTGGCTCTGCCGCGTCACAAGGGCCTCTGGGCACCGCAGTGTCCCGCATCACTGAGGGCCCTGACACAAGGCGCCTGTGTCACAAAGGGCCACAGCCGGCACCCCTTCAGCAGCCAAAGCTGCTGGAGGGGTCATGGAGGAGGCCTTGGATTTTGGCCTTCCAGCCCCTTGTTGTCGTCCCTTTATTAAAAGGATCAGACATGCCTCTGCCAAAATTAAGGTGCCAATGGCATCAGACACCCAAGCCAATAGTGTGGCATTTCATGAAGAGGAAATGAGAGAGAAAGAGAGAGAAAGGGAAAAAGAGTGATAGATACAGATGAAGTAGAAAACCTCAGTGCTCTGTAGATCCCAGTGGCATCCCGTTGATGCTGTCCATGAGGCCATTCTTGGTGGCCAGGGTGGCCCGAAAACCTAGAGTTGTGTGGATGGATAGACATTTGTGGGCTAGGTGGGAAGAGCCAGGTACCCGCCACGGCCGGGGCCGAGTTTGACAGAGTTTCTTGCAGCAGACTCGGGATCTGTTGCTTCACTTTGCATCAGGTGCAAAGAAATGTGAGGTAGAGAGATGGAAAGAAATAGGAAAGCGGTCTCAGAGAGAGAGCAAGAGAGCAGGAGGTATTCAGGTAGAGAGCTGGATGATCCTTAAGGCCCTTGCCAGGCCAAACCATTCCATGATTCTAGATGATGTGGGAATGTGTATTGTAACTTGATATGACCATTATTACAATTATCATTTTCATTATTTTATTTATTCAATACTCCTACAAGTGAAACTTCTTGTCTTCTTCATCTTCTTTTTCTTCTTCTTCTTCTGCTTCTTCCTAGACTTATTATGACTAATTTTTACTGCAACTATTAATATTTCTTCTTCTCATTCTTCTAATGCTAATTCTTCGAATTCTTCTACTTTGTCTTCTTATTAATTTTCTTATTCTTATTCTTATTCTTATTCTTATTCTTATTCTTATTCTTATTCTTATTCTTCCTATTCTTATTCTTATTCTTCCTATTCTTATTCTTATTCCTATTCTTCTTCTCATTCTTCTTCTTATTTTTCCTATTTCCTACAGCTACTTCTATTTCTTCTTCCTCATTACTACTACTATTTCTCTATCTTCTTGTAACAGCGGAAATGGCCTTAGATTCCAGCAGGAGAGCTTCTGATAAAAGAGCAGAAACACTTTTTCCCTGCCTGAGGGGTCAGGCGTTGCAAGAAGTTGACTTGGGAGGTGTCGGAGTCACTATTCCTGGAAGTGTTTGGGTCTTGTCTGGATGGGGCACTTGGGGACATGCTGTAGGGCTGATGCTGGTGGTGCCAGGGTGCCAGTTGGAGTGGATGACTTCCAAGGTGTCTTCCCACCTGGATGATTGTCTGTGATCCACCGCTGTGCCACCTGGCCCCAAGTGCCGCGGCCCGTGGCTGCTGGTTAGGGGCCGGCGCCGTGGGTAAAACTTGGTCTTGGGGAGATGCGCTTGGGATGCTCCAAAGCAGCCGGGGATTGCTGAGGCTGCAGGGACATGTTGAGGGAATGGCAGCCCATGTGGCTCCCTCAGGCCGCTGGCCAGGCCGCGGGCCGGCCGCCATCTGCGGGGCCGGTGCTGGCGCCGTCAGCGGGCACTAATCCTGGGGCTGCGGTGCCAGGCAGGGGCAGCGGAAGAGGCTGCGCAGCGCCCGCAGTGCCCGGCTGAAGCGGGAGGGACGTTTCTTGCGGGGGCCCAGCTGCTGGCTGAGGGCCTGGGCTGGCACACGGGGAGATGAGGCAGCGAGCGTCTCTTGAGGGCACGGCTCAAATTCCTGGGGCTGAAGCCAAGCCTGGTCAGGGAGAGGCACTGGGAGACTGTCTCCTGCAAAACCACCCAGTACTGGCTCTCTGGGTTCTTCCAGCAGCTCGAGGACGCTCACCTCGTCCCATTCGTCCTTGTCCTGCAGCAGGGCCTTGACCCCAAGCCTGTGGGTGGTCTCACTTTCCCTGTTGTCCTGCTTGAGCTCTTGGTCGCTGTCATCTTCCCAGCTGGACTGCACGGAGGGTGGCTTCCCATTGCCTTTGGGAAGCTCGTGGCCAATGGAGTCTTGGTCTTGGGAAAGCTCTTGGAGAATGAATTGTTCCCAGTCTGACCTTTCTTGGGAGCTACCAACATCATTGGGCGACAGCTCTCGCTTGCTGTATTCTTCCCAGTAGCAGTGTGCTGGGGAGCTTACGAGTGCTGCCTGGGAAAGCCATGGCTCCAAGCATTCTTGCCAATCAGAACATGGTTTGTAGCTCCTGGCTCCTCCTAGGGACAGCTCTTGATCGACACATTCCTCCCAGTCAAGGAGCTCAGGATTGCTACTGCCTTCTACTTGGGACAGCTCTTGTTCACTGAAGGCTTCCTCTTGGGACACATCATCATAGCTAGCGGCATCTCCTTGGAGCAGCTCTGAGTCTTCCTCATCTTTGCATTGGAAGCGCTTCAGCTCCCCAGCCAATACTCCCTCTTCAGCCACTTGCTGTGCTGGGACTGACCCCCTGACTGCCTCCTCCAGCTGCTCGGTGAGGGCCAGGGCTGGAGGCGAGCTGGCTAATGGGCTGGGGGGGCAGCCAGGGCTGTGTGGGGCTGAGATGTGGACCAGATCCCCTTCTCCTGGAGCTGCTGGTTCTTTTTCTGAAGCCACGCTTTGCTCCAGGCCTTCTGCCCCTTGGGACAGGCCCTGGCTGCTGCCAAGCTCTTCCCCTTGGGCCAGCTTTTCTTTCCTCAATTCTTTTTCCCCTTGCGGCACCTCTGGGAACGGTAGCTTTTCCCACAGGCCATGCTCTTGGCCACTAACACCTCCCTGCTTGGAAATCTTTTGATCCACCTGGTATTGGTCCATGTTGACCAAGGGCCCCTCCTCCTCCTCAGTCTCCACCAGGGCTAGGACTGAGCAGCCCCCTGCCGCCAGCCACGGCCCGCTGAGGGCCTGGGCTTCAGCCAGCTGGGCAAGGGACTGGGTGCCTGGGACTTGGGCTTCACCTTATCCGCCTGCCTGCCAGATGTCGTCGAGCGCACCGAGATCCCGGGAGCTGCTTTGTTCTCGCAGAGCGGCTCTGACGGGACTGGACACCCCTGGGCTCTGCGGCGCTTCCACAGCCCTGTGGCAGGGCGTGGCTCTGCCGCGTCACAAGGGCCTCTGGGCACCGCAGTGTCCCGCATCACTGAGGGCCCTGACACAAGGCGCCTGTGTCACAAAGGGCCACAGCCGGCACCCCTTCAGCAGCCAAAGCTGCTGGAGGGGTCATGGAGGAGGCCTTGGATTTTGGCCTTCCAGCCCCTTGTTGTCGTCCCTTTATTAAAAGGATCAGACATGCCTCTGCCAAAATTAAGGTGCCAATGGCATCAGACACCCAAGCCAATAGTGTGGCATTTCATGAAGAGGAAATGAGAGAGAAAGAGAGAGAAAGGGAAAAAGAGTGATAGATACAGATGAAGTAGAAAACCTCAGTGCTCTGTAGATCCCAGTGGCATCCCGTTGATGCTGTCCATGAGGCCATTCTTGGTGGCCAGGGTGGCCCGAAAACCTAGAGTTGTGTGGATGGATAGACATTTGTGGGCTAGGTGGGAAGAGCCAGGTACCCGCCACGGCCGGGGCCGAGTTTGACAGAGTTTCTTGCAGCAGACTCGGGATCTGTTGCTTCACTTTGCATCAGGTGCAAAGAAATGTGAGGTAGAGAGATGGAAAGAAATAGGAAAGCGGTCTCAGAGAGAGAGCAAGAGAGCAGGAGGTATTCAGGTAGAGAGCTGGATGATCCTTAAGGCCCTTGCCAGGCCAAACCATTCCATGATTCTAGATGATGTGGGAATGTGTATTGTAACTTGATATGACCATTATTACAATTATCATTTTCATTATTTTATTTATTCAATACTCCTACAAGTGAAACTTCTTGTCTTCTTCATCTTCTTTTTCTTCTTCTTCTTCTGCTTCTTCCTAGACTTATTATGACTAATTTTTACTGCAACTATTAATATTTCTTCTTCTCATTCTTCTAATGCTAATTCTTCGAATTCTTCTACTTTGTCTTCTTATTAATTTTCTTATTCTTATTCTTATTCTTATTCTTATTCTTATTCTTATTCTTCCTATTCTTATTCTTATTCTTCCTATTCTTATTCTTATTCCTATTCTTCTTCTCATTCTTCTTCTTATTTTTCCTATTTCCTACAGCTACTTCTATTTCTTCTTCCTCATTACTACTACTATTTCTCTATCTTCTTGTAACAGCGGAAATGGCCTTAGATTCCAGCAGGAGAGCTTCTGATAAAAGAGCAGAAACACTTTTTCCCTGCCTGAGGGGTCAGGCGTTGCAAGAAGTTGACTTGGGAGGTGTCGGAGTCACTATTCCTGGAAGTGTTTGGGTCTTGTCTGGATGGGGCACTTGGGGACATGCTGTAGGGCTGATGCTGGTGGTGCCAGGGTGCCAGTTGGAGTGGATGACTTCCAAGGTGTCTTCCCACCTGGATGATTGTCTGTGATCCACCGCTGTGCCACCTGGCCCCAAGTGCCGCGGCCCGTGGCTGCTGGTTAGGGGCCGGCGCCGTGGGTAAAACTTGGTCTTGGGGAGATGCGCTTGGGATGCTCCAAAGCAGCCGGGGATTGCTGAGGCTGCAGGGACATGTTGAGGGAATGGCAGCTCATGTGGCTCCCTCAGGCCGCTGGCCAGGCCGCGGGCCGGCCGCCATCTGCGGGGCCGGTGCTGGCGCCGTCAGCGGGCACTAATCCTGGGGCTGCGGTGCCAGGCAGGGGCAGCGGAAGAGGCTGCGCAGCGCCCGCAGTGCCCGGCTGAAGCGGGAGGGACGTTTCTTGCGGGGGCCCAGCTGCTGGCTGAGGGCCTGGGCTGGCACACGGGGAGATGAGGCAGCGAGCGTCTCTTGAGGGCACGGCTCAAATTCCTGGGGCTGAAGCCAAGCCTGGTCAGGGAGAGGCACTGGGAGACTGTCTCCTGCAAAACCACCCAGTACTGGCTCTCTGGGTTCTTCCAGCAGCTCGAGGACGCTCACCTCGTCCCATTCGTCCTTGTCCTGCAGCAGGGCCTTGACCCCAAGCCTGTGGGTGGTCTCACTTTCCCTGTTGTCCTGCTTGAGCTCTTGGTCGCTGTCATCTTCCCAGCTGGACTGCACGGAGGGTGGCTTCCCATTGCCTTTGGGAAGCTCGTGGCCAATGGAGTCTTGGTCTTGGGAAAGCTCTTGGAGAATGAATTGTTCCCAGTCTGACCTTTCTTGGGAGCTACCAACATCATTGGGCGACAGCTCTCGCTTGCTGTATTCTTCCCAGTAGCAGTGTGCTGGGGAGCTTACGAGTGCTGCCTGGGAAAGCCATGGCTCCAAGCATTCTTGCCAATCAGAACATGGTTTGTAGCTCCTGGCTCCTCCTAGGGACAGCTCTTGATCGACACATTCCTCCCAGTCAAGGAGCTCAGGATTGCTACTGCCTTCTACTTGGGACAGCTCTTGTTCACTGAAGGCTTCCTCTTGGGACACATCATCATAGCTAGCGGCATCTCCTTGGAGCAGCTCTGAGTCTTCCTCATCTTTGCATTGGAAGCGCTTCAGCTCCCCAGCCAATACTCCCTCTTCAGCCACTTGCTGTGCTGGGACTGACCCCCTGACTGCCTCCTCCAGCTGCTCGGTGAGGGCCAGGGCTGGAGGCGAGCTGGCTAATGGGCTGGGGGGGCAGCCAGGGCTGTGTGGGGCTGAGATGTGGACCAGATCCCCTTCTCCTGGAGCTGCTGGTTCTTTTTCTGAAGCCACGCTTTGCTCCAGGCCTTCTGCCCCTTGGGACAGGCCCTGGCTGCTGCCAAGCTCTTCCCCTTGGGCCAGCTTTTCTTTCCTCAATTCTTTTTCCCCTTGCGGCACCTCTGGGAACGGTAGCTTTTCCCACAGGCCATGCTCTTGGCCACTAACACCTCCCTGCTTGGAAATCTTTTGATCCACCTGGTATTGGTCCATGTTGACCAAGGGCCCCTCCTCCTCCTCAGTCTCCACCAGGGCTAGGACTGAGCAGCCCCCTGCCGCCAGCCACGGCCCGCTGAGGGCCTGGGCTTCAGCCAGCTGGGCAAGGGACTGGGTGCCTGGGACTTGGGCTTCACCTTATCCGCCTGCCTGCCAGATGTCGTCGAGCGCACCGAGATCCCGGGAGCTGCTTTGTTCTCGCAGAGCGGCTCTGACGGGACTGGACACCCCTGGGCTCTGCGGCGCTTCCACAGCCCTGTGGCAGGGCGTGGCTCTGCCGCGTCACAAGGGCCTCTGGGCACCGCAGTGTCCCGCATCACTGAGGGCCCTGACACAAGGCGCCTGTGTCACAAAGGGCCACAGCCGGCACCCCTTCAGCAGCCAAAGCTGCTGGAGGGGTCATGGAGGAGGCCTTGGATTTTGGCCTTCCAGCCCCTTGTTGTCGTCCCTTTATTAAAAGGATCAGACATGCCTCTGCCAAAATTAAGGTGCCAATGGCATCAGACACCCAAGCCAATAGTGTGGCATTTCATGAAGAGGAAATGAGAGAGAAAGAGAGAGAAAGGGAAAAAGAGTGATAGATACAGATGAAGTAGAAAACCTCAGTGCTCTGTAGATCCCAGTGGCATCCCGTTGATGCTGTCCATGAGGCCATTCTTGGTGGCCAGGGTGGCCCGAAAACCTAGAGTTGTGTGGATGGATAGACATTTGTGGGCTAGGTGGGAAGAGCCAGGTACCCGCCACGGCCGGGGCCGAGTTTGACAGAGTTTCTTGCAGCAGACTCGGGATCTGTTGCTTCACTTTGCATCAGGTGCAAAGAAATGTGAGGTAGAGAGATGGAAAGAAATAGGAAAGCGGTCTCAGAGAGAGAGCAAGAGAGCAGGAGGTATTCAGGTAGAGAGCTGGATGATCCTTAAGGCCCTTGCCAGGCCAAACCATTCCATGATTCTAGATGATGTGGGAATGTGTATTGTAACTTGATATGACCATTATTACAATTATCATTTTCATTATTTTATTTATTCAATACTCCTACAAGTGAAACTTCTTGTCTTCTTCATCTTCTTTTTCTTCTTCTTCTTCTGCTTCTTCCTAGACTTATTATGACTAATTTTTACTGCAACTATTAATATTTCTTCTTCTCATTCTTCTAATGCTAATTCTTCGAATTCTTCTACTTTGTCTTCTTATTAATTTTCTTATTCTTATTCTTATTCTTATTCTTATTCTTATTCTTATTCTTCCTATTCTTATTCTTATTCTTCCTATTCTTATTCTTATTCCTATTCTTCTTCTCATTCTTCTTCTTATTTTTCCTATTTCCTACAGCTACTTCTATTTCTTCTTCCTCATTACTACTACTATTTCTCTATCTTCTTGTAACAGCGGAAATGGCCTTAGATTCCAGCAGGAGAGCTTCTGATAAAAGAGCAGAAACACTTTTTCCCTGCCTGAGGGGTCAGGCGTTGCAAGAAGTTGACTTGGGAGGTGTCGGAGTCACTATTCCTGGAAGTGTTTGGGTCTTGTCTGGATGGGGCACTTGGGGACATGCTGTAGGGCTGATGCTGGTGGTGCCAGGGTGCCAGTTGGAGTGGATGACTTCCAAGGTGTCTTCCCACCTGGATGATTGTCTGTGATCCACCGCTGTGCCACCTGGCCCCAAGTGCCGCGGCCCGTGGCTGCTGGTTAGGGGCCGGCGCCGTGGGTAAAACTTGGTCTTGGGGAGATGCGCTTGGGATGCTCCAAAGCAGCCGGGGATTGCTGAGGCTGCAGGGACATGTTGAGGGAATGGCAGCCCATGTGGCTCCCTCAGGCCGCTGGCCAGGCCGCGGGCCGGCCGCCATCTGCGGGGCCGGTGCTGGCGCCGTCAGCGGGCACTAATCCTGGGGCTGCGGTGCCAGGCAGGGGCAGCGGAAGAGGCTGCGCAGCGCCCGCAGTGCCCGGCTGAAGCGGGAGGGACGTTTCTTGCGGGGGCCCAGCTGCTGGCTGAGGGCCTGGGCTGGCACACGGGGAGATGAGGCAGCGAGCGTCTCTTGAGGGCACGGCTCAAATTCCTGGGGCTGAAGCCAAGCCTGGTCAGGGAGAGGCACTGGGAGACTGTCTCCTGCAAAACCACCCAGTACTGGCTCTCTGGGTTCTTCCAGCAGCTCAAGGACGCTCACCTCGTCCCATTCGTCCTTGTCCTGCAGCAGGGCCTTGACCCCAAGCCTGTGGGTGGTCTCACTTTCCCTGTTGTCCTGCTTGAGCTCTTGGTCGCTGTCATCTTCCCAGCTGGACTGCACGGAGGGTGGCTTCCCATTGCCTTTGGGAAGCTCGTGGCCAATGGAGTCTTGGTCTTGGGAAAGCTCTTGGAGAATGAATTGTTCCCAGTCTGACCTTTCTTGGGAGCTACCAACATCATTGGGCGACAGCTCTCGCTTGCTGTATTCTTCCCAGTAGCAGTGTGCTGGGGAGCTTACGAGTGCTGCCTGGGAAAGCCATGGCTCCAAGCATTCTTGCCAATCAGAACATGGTTTGTAGCTCCTGGCTCCTCCTAGGGACAGCTCTTGATCGACACATTCCTCCCAGTCAAGGAGCTCAGGATTGCTACTGCCTTCTACTTGGGACAGCTCTTGCTCACTGAAGGCTTCCTCTTGGGACACATCATCATAGCTAGCGGCATCTCCTTGGAGCAGCTCTGAGTCTTCCTCATCTTTGCATTGGAAGCGCTTCAGCTCCCCAGCCAATACTCCCTCTTCAGCCACTTGCTGTGCTGGGACTGACCCCCTGACTGCCTCCTCCAGCTGCTCGGTGAGGGCCAGGGCTGGAGGCGAGCTGGCTAATGGGCTGGGGGGGCAGCCAGGGCTGTGTGGGGCTGAGATGTGGACCAGATCCCCTTCTCCTGGAGCTGCTGGTTCTTTTTCTGAAGCCACGCTTTGCTCCAGGCCTTCTGCCCCTTGGGACAGGCCCTGGCTGCTGCCAAGCTCTTCCCCTTGGGCCAGCTTTTCTTTCCTCAATTCTTTTTCCCCTTGCGGCACCTCTGGGAACGGTAGCTTTTCCCACAGGCCATGCTCTTGGCCACTAACACCTCCCTGCTTGGAAATCTTTTGATCCACCTGGTATTGGTCCATGTTGACCAAGGGCCCCTCCTCCTCCTCAGTCTCCACCAGGGCTAGGACTGAGCAGCCCCCTGCCGCCAGCCACGGCCCGCTGAGGGCCTGGGCTTCAGCCAGCTGGGCAAGGGACTGGGTGCCTGGGACTTGGGCTTCACCTTATCCGCCTGCGTGCCAGACGTCGTCGAGCGCACCGAGATCCCGGGAGCTGCTTTGTTCTCGCAGAGCGGCTCTGACGGGACTGGACACCCCTGGGCTCTGCGGCGCTTCCACAGCCCTGTGGCAGGGCGTGGCTCTGCCGCGTCACAAGGGCCTCTGGGCACCGCAGTGTCCCGCATCACTGAGGGCCCTGACACAAGGCGCCTGTGTCACAAAGGGCCACAGCCGGCACCCCTTCAGCAGCCAAAGCTGCTGGAGGGGTCATGGAGGAGGCCTTGGATTTTGGCCTTCCAGCCCCTTGTTGTCGTCCCTTTATTAAAAGGATCAGACATGCCTCTGCCAAAATTAAGGTGCCAATGGCATCAGACACCCAAGCCAATAGTGTGGCATTTCATGAAGAGGAAATGAGAGAGAAAGAGAGAGAAAGGGAAAAAGAGTGATAGATACAGATGAAGTAGAAAACCTCAGTGCTCTGTAGATCCCAGTGGCATCCCGTTGATGCTGTCCATGAGGCCATTCTTGGTGGCCAGGGTGGCCCGAAAACCTAGAGTTGTGTGGATGGATAGACATTTGTGGGCTAGGTGGGAAGAGCCAGGTACCCGCCACGGCCGGGGCCGAGTTTGACAGAGTTTCTTGCAGCAGACTCGGGATCTGTTGCTTCACTTTGCATCAGGTGCAAAGAAATGTGAGGTAGAGAGATGGAAAGAAATAGGAAAGCGGTCTCAGAGAGAGAGCAAGAGAGCAGGAGGTATTCAGGTAGAGAGCTGGATGATCCTTAAGGCCCTTGCCAGGCCAAACCATTCCATGATTCTAGATGATGTGGGAATGTGTATTGTAACTTGATATGACCATTATTACAATTATCATTTTCATTATTTTATTTATTCAATACTCCTACAAGTGAAACTTCTTGTCTTCTTCATCTTCTTTTTCTTCTTCTTCTTCTGCTTCTTCCTAGACTTATTATGACTAATTTTTACTGCAACTATTAATATTTCTTCTTCTCATTCTTCTAATGCTAATTCTTCGAATTCTTCTACTTTGTCTTCTTATTAATTTTCTTATTCTTATTCTTATTCTTATTCTTATTCTTATTCTTATTCTTATTCTTATTCTTATTCTTCCTATTCTTATTCTTATTCTTCCTATTCTTATTCTTATTCCTATTCTTCTTCTCATTCTTCTTCTTATTTTTCCTATTTCCTACAGCTACTTCTATTTCTTCTTCCTCATTACTACTACTATTTCTCTATCTTCTTGTAACAGCGGAAATGGCCTTAGATTCCAGCAGGAGAGCTTCTGATAAAAGAGCAGAAACACTTTTTCCCTGCCTGAGGGGTCAGGCGTTGCAAGAAGTTGACTTGGGAGGTGTCGGAGTCACTATTCCTGGAAGTGTTTGGGTCTTGTCTGGATGGGGCACTTGGGGACATGCTGTAGGGCTGATGCTGGTGGTGCCAGGGTGCCAGTTGGAGTGGATGACTTCCAAGGTGTCTTCCCACCTGGATGATTGTCTGTGATCCACCGCTGTGCCACCTGGCCCCAAGTGCCGCGGCCCGTGGCTGCTGGTTAGGGGCCGGCGCCGTGGGTAAAACTTGGTCTTGGGGAGATGCGCTTGGGATGCTCCAAAGCAGCCGGGGATTGCTGAGGCTGCAGGGACATGTTGAGGGAATGGCAGCCCATGTGGCTCCCTCAGGCCGCTGGCCAGGCCGCGGGCCGGCCGCCATCTGCGGGGCCGGTGCTGGCGCCGTCAGCGGGCACTAATCCTGGGGCTGCGGTGCCAGGCAGGGGCAGCGGAAGAGGCTGCGCAGCGCCCGCAGTGCCCGGCTGAAGCGGGAGGGACGTTTCTTGCGGGGGCCCAGCTGCTGGCTGAGGGCCTGGGCTGGCACACGGGGAGATGAGGCAGCGAGCGTCTCTTGAGGGCACGGCTCAAATTCCTGGGGCTGAAGCCAAGCCTGGTCAGGGAGAGGCACTGGGAGACTGTCTCCTGCAAAACCACCCAGTACTGGCTCTCTGGGTTCTTCCAGCAGCTCGAGGACGCTCACCTCGTCCCATTCGTCCTTGTCCTGCAGCAGGGCCTTGACCCCAAGCCTGTGGGTGGTCTCACTTTCCCTGTTGTCCTGCTTGAGCTCTTGGTCGCTGTCATCTTCCCAGCTGGACTGCACGGAGGGTGGCTTCCCATTGCCTTTGGGAAGCTCGTGGCCAATGGAGTCTTGGTCTTGGGAAAGCTCTTGGAGAATGAATTGTTCCCAGTCTGACCTTTCTTGGGAGCTACCAACATCATTGGGCGACAGCTCTCGCTTGCTGTATTCTTCCCAGTAGCAGTGTGCTGGGGAGCTTACGAGTGCTGCCTGGGAAAGCCATGGCTCCAAGCATTCTTGCCAATCAGAACATGGTTTGTAGCTCCTGGCTCCTCCTAGGGACAGCTCTTGATCGACACATTCCTCCCAGTCAAGGAGCTCAGGATTGCTACTGCCTTCTACTTGGGACAGCTCTTGTTCACTGAAGGCTTCCTCTTGGGACACATCATCATAGCTAGCGGCATCTCCTTGGAGCAGCTCTGAGTCTTCCTCATCTTTGCATTGGAAGCGCTTCAGCTCCCCAGCCAATACTCCCTCTTCAGCCACTTGCTGTGCTGGGACTGACCCCCTGACTGCCTCCTCCAGCTGCTCGGTGAGGGCCAGGGCTGGAGGCGAGCTGGCTAATGGGCTGGGGGGGCAGCCAGGGCTGTGTGGGGCTGAGATGTGGACCAGATCCCCTTCTCCTGGAGCTGCTGGTTCTTTTTCTGAAGCCACGCTTTGCTCCAGGCCTTCTGCCCCTTGGGACAGGCCCTGGCTGCTGCCAAGCTCTTCCCCTTGGGCCAGCTTTTCTTTCCTCAATTCTTTTTCCCCTTGCGGCACCTCTGGGAACGGTAGCTTTTCCCACAGGCCATGCTCTTGGCCACTAACACCTCCCTGCTTGGAAATCTTTTGATCCACCTGGTATTGGTCCATGTTGACCAAGGGCCCCTCCTCCTCCTCAGTCTCCACCAGGGCTAGGACTGAGCAGCCCCCTGCCGCCAGCCACGGCCCGCTGAGGGCCTGGGCTTCAGCCAGCTGGGCAAGGGACTGGGTGCCTGGGACTTGGGCTTCACCTTATCCGCCTGCCTGCCAGATGTCGTCGAGCGCACCGAGATCCCGGGAGCTGCTTTGTTCTCGCAGAGCGGCTCTGACGGGACTGGACACCCCTGGGCTCTGCGGCGCTTCCACAGCCCTGTGGCAGGGCGTGGCTCTGCCGCGTCACAAGGGCCTCTGGGCACCGCAGTGTCCCGCATCACTGAGGGCCCTGACACAAGGCGCCTGTGTCACAAAGGGCCACAGCCGGCACCCCTTCAGCAGCCAAAGCTGCTGGAGGGGTCATGGAGGAGGCCTTGGATTTTGGCCTTCCAGCCCCTTGTTGTCGTCCCTTTATTAAAAGGATCAGACATGCCTCTGCCAAAATTAAGGTGCCAATGGCATCAGACACCCAAGCCAATAGTGTGGCATTTCATGAAGAGGAAATGAGAGAGAAAGAGAGAGAAAGGGAAAAAGAGTGATAGATACAGATGAAGTAGAAAACCTCAGTGCTCTGTAGATCCCAGTGGCATCCCGTTGATGCTGTCCATGAGGCCATTCTTGGTGGCCAGGGTGGCCCGAAAACCTAGAGTTGTGTGGATGGATAGACATTTGTGGGCTAGGTGGGAAGAGCCAGGTACCCGCCACGGCCGGGGCCGAGTTTGACAGAGTTTCTTGCAGCAGACTCGGGATCTGTTGCTTCACTTTGCATCAGGTGCAAAGAAATGTGAGGTAGAGAGATGGAAAGAAATAGGAAAGCGGTCTCAGAGAGAGAGCAAGAGAGCAGGAGGTATTCAGGTAGAGAGCTGGATGATCCTTAAGGCCCTTGCCAGGCCAAACCATTCCATGATTCTAGATGATGTGGGAATGTGTATTGTAACTTGATATGACCATTATTACAATTATCATTTTCATTATTTTATTTATTCAATACTCCTACAAGTGAAACTTCTTGTCTTCTTCATCTTCTTTTTCTTCTTCTTCTTCTGCTTCTTCCTAGACTTATTATGACTAATTTTTACTGCAACTATTAATATTTCTTCTTCTCATTCTTCTAATGCTAATTCTTCGAATTCTTCTACTTTGTCTTCTTATTAATTTTCTTATTCTTATTCTTATTCTTATTCTTATTCTTATTCTTATTCTTCCTATTCTTATTCTTATTCTTCCTATTCTTATTCTTATTCCTATTCTTCTTCTCATTCTTCTTCTTATTTTTCCTATTTCCTACAGCTACTTCTATTTCTTCTTCCTCATTACTACTACTATTTCTCTATCTTCTTGTAACAGCGGAAATGGCCTTAGATTCCAGCAGGAGAGCTTCTGATAAAAGAGCAGAAACACTTTTTCCCTGCCTGAGGGGTCAGGCGTTGCAAGAAGTTGACTTGGGAGGTGTCGGAGTCACTATTCCTGGAAGTGTTTGGGTCTTGTCTGGATGGGGCACTTGGGGACATGCTGTAGGGCTGATGCTGGTGGTGCCAGGGTGCCAGTTGGAGTGGATGACTTCCAAGGTGTCTTCCCACCTGGATGATTGTCTGTGATCCACCGCTGTGCCACCTGGCCCCAAGTGCCGCGGCCCGTGGCTGCTGGTTAGGGGCCGGCGCCGTGGGTAAAACTTGGTCTTGGGGAGATGCGCTTGGGATGCTCCAAAGCAGCCGGGGATTGCTGAGGCTGCAGGGACATGTTGAGGGAATGGCAGCCCATGTGGCTCCCTCAGGCCGCTGGCCAGGCCGCGGGCCGGCCGCCATCTGCGGGGCCGGTGCTGGCGCCGTCAGCGGGCACTAATCCTGGGGCTGCGGTGCCAGGCAGGGGCAGCGGAAGAGGCTGCGCAGCGCCCGCAGTGCCCGGCTGAAGCGGGAGGGACGTTTCTTGCGGGGGCCCAGCTGCTGGCTGAGGGCCTGGGCTGGCACACGGGGAGATGAGGCAGCGAGCGTCTCTTGAGGGCACGGCTCAAATTCCTGGGGCTGAAGCCAAGCCTGGTCAGGGAGAGGCACTGGGAGACTGTCTCCTGCAAAACCACCCAGTACTGGCTCTCTGGGTTCTTCCAGCAGCTCAAGGACGCTCACCTCGTCCCATTCGTCCTTGTCCTGCAGCAGGGCCTTGACCCCAAGCCTGTGGGTGGTCTCACTTTCCCTGTTGTCCTGCTTGAGCTCTTGGTCGCTGTCATCTTCCCAGCTGGACTGCACGGAGGGTGGCTTCCCATTGCCTTTGGGAAGCTCGTGGCCAATGGAGTCTTGGTCTTGGGAAAGCTCTTGGAGAATGAATTGTTCCCAGTCTGACCTTTCTTGGGAGCTACCAACATCATTGGGCGACAGCTCTCGCTTGCTGTATTCTTCCCAGTAGCAGTGTGCTGGGGAGCTTACGAGTGCTGCCTGGGAAAGCCATGGCTCCAAGCATTCTTGCCAATCAGAACATGGTTTGTAGCTCCTGGCTCCTCCTAGGGACAGCTCTTGATCGACACATTCCTCCCAGTCAAGGAGCTCAGGATTGCTACTGCCTTCTACTTGGGACAGCTCTTGCTCACTGAAGGCTTCCTCTTGGGACACATCATCATAGCTAGCAGCATCTCCTTGGAGCAGCTCTGAGTCTTCCTCATCTTTGCATTGGAAGCGCTTCAGCTCCCCAGCCAATACTCCCTCTTCAGCCACTTGCTGTGCTGGGACTGACCCCCTGACTGCCTCCTCCAGCTGCTCGGTGAGGGCCAGGGCTGGAGGCGAGCTGGCTAATGGGCTGGGGGGGCAGCCAGGGCTGTGTGGGGCTGAGATGTGGACCAGATCCCCTTCTCCTGGAGCTGCTGGTTCTTTTTCTGAAGCCACGCTTTGCTCCAGGCCTTCTGCCCCTTGGGACAGGCCCTGGCTGCTGCCAAGCTCTTCCCCTTGGGCCAGCTTTTCTTTCCTCAATTCTTTTTCCCCTTGCGGCACCTCTGGGAACGGTAGCTTTTCCCACAGGCCATGCTCTTGGCCACTAACACCTCCCTGCTTGGAAATCTTTTGATCCACCTGGTATTGGTCCATGTTGACCAAGGGCCCCTCCTCCTCCTCAGTCTCCACCAGGGCTAGGACTGAGCAGCCCCCTGCCGCCAGCCACGGCCCGCTGAGGGCCTGGGCTTCAGCCAGCTGGGCAAGGGACTGGGTGCCTGGGACTTGGGCTTCACCTTATCCGCCTGCGTGCCAGACGTCGTCGAGCGCACCGAGATCCCGGGAGCTGCTTTGTTCTCGCAGAGCGGCTCTGACGGGACTGGACACCCCTGGGCTCTGCGGCGCTTCCACAGCCCTGTGGCAGGGCGTGGCTCTGCCGCGTCACAAGGGCCTCTGGGCACCGCAGTGTCCCGCATCACTGAGGGCCCTGACACAAGGCGCCTGTGTCACAAAGGGCCACAGCCGGCACCCCTTCAGCAGCCAAAGCTGCTGGAGGGGTCATGGAGGAGGCCTTGGATTTTGGCCTTCCAGCCCCTTGTTGTCGTCCCTTTATTAAAAGGATCAGACATGCCTCTGCCAAAATTAAGGTGCCAATGGCATCAGACACCCAAGCCAATAGTGTGGCATTTCATGAAGAGGAAATGAGAGAGAAAGAGAGAGAAAGGGAAAAAGAGTGATAGATACAGATGAAGTAGAAAACCTCAGTGCTCTGTAGATCCCAGTGGCATCCCGTTGATGCTGTCCATGAGGCCATTCTTGGTGGCCAGGGTGGCCCGAAAACCTAGAGTTGTGTGGATGGATAGACATTTGTGGGCTAGGTGGGAAGAGCCAGGTACCCGCCACGGCCGGGGCCGAGTTTGACAGAGTTTCTTGCAGCAGACTCGGGATCTGTTGCTTCACTTTGCATCAGGTGCAAAGAAATGTGAGGTAGAGAGATGGAAAGAAATAGGAAAGCGGTCTCAGAGAGAGAGCAAGAGAGCAGGAGGTATTCAGGTAGAGAGCTGGATGATCCTTAAGGCCCTTGCCAGGCCAAACCATTCCATGATTCTAGATGATGTGGGAATGTGTATTGTAACTTGATATGACCATTATTACAATTATCATTTTCATTATTTTATTTATTCAATACTCCTACAAGTGAAACTTCTTGTCTTCTTCATCTTCTTTTTCTTCTTCTTCTTCTGCTTCTTCCTAGACTTATTATGACTAATTTTTACTGCAACTATTAATATTTCTTCTTCTCATTCTTCTAATGCTAATTCTTCGAATTCTTCTACTTTGTCTTCTTATTAATTTTCTTATTCTTATTCTTATTCTTATTCTTATTCTTATTCTTATTCTTATTCTTATTCTTATTCTTCCTATTCTTATTCTTATTCTTCCTATTCTTATTCTTATTCCTATTCTTCTTCTCATTCTTCTTCTTATTTTTCCTATTTCCTACAGCTACTTCTATTTCTTCTTCCTCATTACTACTACTATTTCTCTATCTTCTTGTAACAGCGGAAATGGCCTTAGATTCCAGCAGGAGAGCTTCTGATAAAAGAGCAGAAACACTTTTTCCCTGCCTGAGGGGTCAGGCGTTGCAAGAAGTTGACTTGGGAGGTGTCGGAGTCACTATTCCTGGAAGTGTTTGGGTCTTGTCTGGATGGGGCACTTGGGGACATGCTGTAGGGCTGATGCTGGTGGTGCCAGGGTGCCAGTTGGAGTGGATGACTTCCAAGGTGTCTTCCCACCTGGATGATTGTCTGTGATCCACCGCTGTGCCACCTGGCCCCAAGTGCCGCGGCCCGTGGCTGCTGGTTAGGGGCCGGCGCCGTGGGTAAAACTTGGTCTTGGGGAGATGCGCTTGGGATGCTCCAAAGCAGCCGGGGATTGCTGAGGCTGCAGGGACATGTTGAGGGAATGGCAGCCCATGTGGCTCCCTCAGGCCGCTGGCCAGGCCGCGGGCCGGCCGCCATCTGCGGGGCCGGTGCTGGCGCCGTCAGCGGGCACTAATCCTGGGGCTGCGGTGCCAGGCAGGGGCAGCGGAAGAGGCTGCGCAGCGCCCGCAGTGCCCGGCTGAAGCGGGAGGGACGTTTCTTGCGGGGGCCCAGCTGCTGGCTGAGGGCCTGGGCTGGCACACGGGGAGATGAGGCAGCGAGCGTCTCTTGAGGGCACGGCTCAAATTCCTGGGGCTGAAGCCAAGCCTGGTCAGGGAGAGGCACTGGGAGACTGTCTCCTGCAAAACCACCCAGTACTGGCTCTCTGGGTTCTTCCAGCAGCTCGAGGACGCTCACCTCGTCCCATTCGTCCTTGTTCTGCAGCAGGGCCTTGACCCCAAGCCTGTGGGTGGTCTCACTTTCCCTGTTGTCCTGCTTGAGCTCTTGGTCGCTGTCATCTTCCCAGCTGGACTGCACGGAGGGTGGCTTCCCATTGCCTTTGGGAAGCTCGTGGCCAATGGAGTCTTGGTCTTGGGAAAGCTCTTGGAGAATGAATTGTTCCCAGTCTGACCTTTCTTGGGAGCTACCAACATCATTGGGCGACAGCTCTCGCTTGCTGTATTCTTCCCAGTAGCAGTGTGCTGGGGAGCTTACGAGTGCTGCCTGGGAAAGCCATGGCTCCAAGCATTCTTGCCAATCAGAACATGGTTTGTAGCTCCTGGCTCCTCCTAGGGACAGCTCTTGATCGACACATTCCTCCCAGTCAAGGAGCTCAGGATTGCTACTGCCTTCTACTTGGGACAGCTCTTGCTCACTGAAGGCTTCCTCTTGGGACACATCATCATAGCTAGCGGCATCTCCTTGGAGCAGCTCTGAGTCTTCCTCATCTTTGCATTGGAAGCGCTTCAGCTCCCCAGCCAATACTCCCTCTTCAGCCACTTGCTGTGCTGGGACTGACCCCCTGACTGCCTCCTCCAGCTGCTCGGTGAGGGCCAGGGCTGGAGGCGAGCTGGCTAATGGGCTGGGGGGGCAGCCAGGGCTGTGTGGGGCTGAGATGTGGACCAGATCCCCTTCTCCTGGAGCTGCTGGTTCTTTTTCTGAAGCCACGCTTTGCTCCAGGCCTTCTGCCCCTTGGGACAGGCCCTGGCTGCTGCCAAGCTCTTCCCCTTGGGCCAGCTTTTCTTTCCTCAATTCTTTTTCCCCTTGCGGCACCTCTGGGAACGGTAGCTTTTCCCACAGGCCATGCTCTTGGCCACTAACACCTCCCTGCTTGGACATCTTTTGATCCACCTGGTATTGGTCCATGTTGACCAAGGGCCCCTCCTCCTCCTCAGTCTCCACCAGGGCTAGGACTGAGCAGCCCCCTGCCGCCAGCCACGGCCCGCTGAGGGCCTGGGCTTCAGCCAGCTGGGCAAGGGACTGGGTGCCTGGGACTTGGGCTTCACCTTATCCGCCTGCGTGCCAGACGTCGTCGAGCGCACCGAGATCCCGGGAGCTGCTTTGTTCTCGCAGAGCGGCTCTGACGGGACTGGACACCCCTGGGCTCTGCGGCGCTTCCACAGCCCTGTGGCAGGGCGTGGCTCTGCCGCGTCACAAGGGCCTCTGGGCACCGCAGTGTCCCGCATCACTGAGGGCCCTGACACAAGGCGCCTGTGTCACAAAGGGCCACAGCCGGCACCCCTTCAGCAGCCAAAGCTGCTGGAGGGGTCATGGAGGAGGCCTTGGATTTTGGCCTTCCAGCCCCTTGTTGTCGTCCCTTTATTAAAAGGATCAGACATGCCTCTGCCAAAATTAAGGTGCCAATGGCATCAGACACCCAAGCCAATAGTGTGGCATTTCATGAAGAGGAAATGAGAGAGAAAGAGAGAGAAAGGGAAAAAGAGTGATAGATACAGATGAAGTAGAAAACCTCAGTGCTCTGTAGATCCCAGTGGCATCCCGTTGATGCTGTCCATGAGGCCATTCTTGGTGGCCAGGGTGGCCCGAAAACCTAGAGTTGTGTGGATGGATAGACATTTGTGGGCTAGGTGGGAAGAGCCAGGTACCCGCCACGGCCGGGGCCGAGTTTGACAGAGTTTCTTGCAGCAGACTCGGGATCTGTTGCTTCACTTTGCATCAGGTGCAAAGAAATGTGAGGTAGAGAGATGGAAAGAAATAGGAAAGCGGTCTCAGAGAGAGAGAGCAAGAGAGCAGGAGGTATTCAGGTAGAGAGCTGGATGATCCTTAAGGCCCTTGCCAGGCCAAACCATTCCATGATTCTAGATGATGTGGGAATGTGTATTGTAACTTGATATGACCATTATTACAATTATCATTTTCATTATTTTATTTATTCAATACTCCTACAAGTGAAACTTCTTGTCTTCTTCATCTTCTTTTTCTTCTTCTTCTTCTGCTTCTTCCTAGACTTATTATGACTAATTTTTACTGCAACTATTAATATTTCTTCTTCTCATTCTTCTAATGCTAATTCTTCGAATTCTTCTACTTTGTCTTCTTATTAATTTTCTTATTCTTATTCTTATTCTTATTCTTATTCTTATTCTTATTCTTATTCTTATTCTTCCTATTCTTATTCTTATTCTTCCTATTCTTATTCTTATTCCTATTCTTCTTCTCATTCTTCTTCTTATTTTTCCTATTTCCTACAGCTACTTCTATTTCTTCTTCCTCATTACTACTACTATTTCTCTATCTTCTTGTAACAGCGGAAATGGCCTTAGATTCCAGCAGGAGAGCTTCTGATAAAAGAGCAGAAACACTTTTTCCCTGCCTGAGGGGTCAGGCGTTGCAAGAAGTTGACTTGGGAGGTGTCGGAGTCACTATTCCTGGAAGTGTTTGGGTCTTGTCTGGATGGGGCACTTGGGGACATGCTGTAGGGCTGATGCTGGTGGTGCCAGGGTGCCAGTTGGAGTGGATGACTTCCAAGGTGTCTTCCCACCTGGATGATTGTCTGTGATCCACCGCTGTGCCACCTGGCCCCAAGTGCCGCGGCCCGTGGCTGCTGGTTAGGGGCCGGCGCCGTGGGTAAAACTTGGTCTTGGGGAGATGCGCTTGGGATGCTCCAAAGCAGCCGGGGATTGCTGAGGCTGCAGGGACATGTTGAGGGAATGGCAGCCCATGTGGCTCCCTCAGGCCGCTGGCCAGGCCGCGGGCCGGCCGCCATCTGCGGGGCCGGTGCTGGCGCCGTCAGCGGGCACTAATCCTGGGGCTGCGGTGCCAGGCAGGGGCAGCGGAAGAGGCTGCGCAGCGCCCGCAGTGCCCGGCTGAAGCGGGAGGGACGTTTCTTGCGGGGGCCCAGCTGCTGGCTGAGGGCCTGGGCTGGCACACGGGGAGATGAGGCAGCGAGCGTCTCTTGAGGGCACGGCTCAAATTCCTGGGGCTGAAGCCAAGCCTGGTCAGGGAGAGGCACTGGGAGACTGTCTCCTGCAAAACCACCCAGTACTGGCTCTCTGGGTTCTTCCAGCAGCTCGAGGACGCTCACCTCGTCCCATTCGTCCTTGTCCTGCAGCAGGGCCTTGACCCCAAGCCTGTGGGTGGTCTCACTTTCCCTGTTGTCCTGCTTGAGCTCTTGGTCGCTGTCATCTTCCCAGCTGGACTGCACGGAGGGTGGCTTCCCATTGCCTTTGGGAAGCTCGTGGCCAATGGAGTCTTGGTCTTGGGAAAGCTCTTGGAGAATGAATTGTTCCCAGTCTGACCTTTCTTGGGAGCTACCAACATCATTGGGCGACAGCTCTCGCTTGCTGTATTCTTCCCAGTAGCAGTGTGCTGGGGAGCTTACGAGTGCTGCCTGGGAAAGCCATGGCTCCAAGCATTCTTGCCAATCAGAACATGGTTTGTAGCTCCTGGCTCCTCCTAGGGACAGCTCTTGATCGACACATTCCTCCCAGTCAAGGAGCTCAGGATTGCTACTGCCTTCTACTTGGGACAGCTCTTGCTCACTGAAGGCTTCCTCTTGGGACACATCATCATAGCTAGCGGCATCTCCTTGGAGCAGCTCTGAGTCTTCCTCATCTTTGCATTGGAAGCGCTTCAGCTCCCCAGCCAATACTCCCTCTTCAGCCACTTGCTGTGCTGGGACTGACCCCCTGACTGCCTCCTCCAGCTGCTCGGTGAGGGCCAGGGCTGGAGGCGAGCTGGCTAATGGGCTGGGGGGGCAGCCAGGGCTGTGTGGGGCTGAGATGTGGACCAGATCCCCTTCTCCTGGAGCTGCTGGTTCTTTTTCTGAAGCCACGCTTTGCTCCAGGCCTTCTGCCCCTTGGGACAGGCCCTGGCTGCTGCCAAGCTCTTCCCCTTGGGCCAGCTTTTCTTTCCTCAATTCTTTTTCCCCTTGCGGCACCTCTGGGAACGGTAGCTTTTCCCACAGGCCATGCTCTTGGCCACTAACACCTCCCTGCTTGGACATCTTTTGATCCACCTGGTATTGGTCCATGTTGACCAAGGGCCCCTCCTCCTCCTCAGTCTCCACCAGGGCTAGGACTGAGCAGCCCCCTGCCGCCAGCCACGGCCCGCTGAGGGCCTGGGCTTCAGCCAGCTGGGCAAGGGACTGGGTGCCTGGGACTTGGGCTTCACCTTATCCGCCTGCGTGCCAGACGTCGTCGAGCGCACCGAGATCCCGGGAGCTGCTTTGTTCTCGCAGAGCGGCTCTGACGGGACTGGACACCCCTGGGCTCTGCGGCGCTTCCACAGCCCTGTGGCAGGGCGTGGCTCTGCCGCGTCACAAGGGCCTCTGGGCACCGCAGTGTCCCGCATCACTGAGGGCCCTGACACAAGGCGCCTGTGTCACAAAGGGCCACAGCCGGCACCCCTTCAGCAGCCAAAGCTGCTGGAGGGGTCATGGAGGAGGCCTTGGATTTTGGCCTTCCAGCCCCTTGTTGTCGTCCCTTTATTAAAAGGATCAGACATGCCTCTGCCAAAATTAAGGTGCCAATGGCATCAGACACCCAAGCCAATAGTGTGGCATTTCATGAAGAGGAAATGAGAGAGAAAGAGAGAGAAAGGGAAAAAGAGTGATAGATACAGATGAAGTAGAAAACCTCAGTGCTCTGTAGATCCCAGTGGCATCCCGTTGATGCTGTCCATGAGGCCATTCTTGGTGGCCAGGGTGGCCCGAAAACCTAGAGTTGTGTGGATGGATAGACATTTGTGGGCTAGGTGGGAAGAGCCAGGTACCCGCCACGGCCGGGGCCGAGTTTGACAGAGTTTCTTGCAGCAGACTCGGGATCTGTTGCTTCACTTTGCATCAGGTGCAAAGAAATGTGAGGTAGAGAGATGGAAAGAAATAGGAAAGCGGTCTCAGAGAGAGAGCAAGAGAGCAGGAGGTATTCAGGTAGAGAGCTGGATGATCCTTAAGGCCCTTGCCAGGCCAAACCATTCCATGATTCTAGATGATGTGGGAATGTGTATTGTAACTTGATATGACCATTATTACAATTATCATTTTCATTATTTTATTTATTCAATACTCCTACAAGTGAAACTTCTTGTCTTCTTCATCTTCTTTTTCTTTTTCTTCTTCTGCTTCTTCCTAGACTTATTATGACTAATTTTTACGGCAACTATTAATATTTCTTCTTCTCATTCTTCTAATGCTAATTCTTCGAATTCTTCTACTTTGTCTTCTTATTAATTTTCTTATTCTTATTCTTATTCTTATTCTTATTCTTATTCTTATTCTTATTCTTATTCTTATTCTTATTCTTCCTATTCTTATTCTTATTCTTCCTATTCTTATTCTTATTCCTATTCTTCTTCTCATTCTTCTTCTTATTTTTCCTATTTCCTACAGCTACTTCTATTTCTTCTTCCTCATTACTACTACTATTTCTCTATCTTCTTGTAACAGCAGAAATGGCCTTAGATTCCAGCAGGAGAGCTTCTGATAAAAGAGCAGAAACACTTTTTCCCTGCCTGAGGGGTCAGGCGTTGCAAGAAGTTGACTTGGGAGGTGTCGGAGTCACTATTCCTGGAAGTGTTTGGGTCTTGTCTGGATGGGGCACTTGGGGACATGCTGTAGGGCTGATGCTGGTGGTGCCAGGGTGCCAGTTGGAGTGGATGACTTCCAAGGTGTCTTCCCACCTGGATGATTGTCTGTGATCCACCGCTGTGCCACCTGGCCCCAAGTGCCGCGGCCCGTGGCTGCTGGTTAGGGGCCGGCGCCGTGGGTAAAACTTGGTCTTGGGGAGATGCGCTTGGGATGCTCCAAAGCAGCCGGGGATTGCTGAGGCTGCAGGGACATGTTGAGGGAATGGCAGCCCATGTGGCTCCCTCAGGCCGCTGGCCAGGCCGCGGGCCGGCCGCCATCTGCGGGGCCGGTGCTGGCGCCGTCAGCGGGCACTAATCCTGGGGCTGCGGTGCCAGGCAGGGGCAGCGGAAGAGGCTGCGCAGCACCCGCAGTGCCCGGCTGAAGCGGGAGGGACGTTTCTTGCGGGGGCCCAGCTGCTGGCTGAGGGCCTGGGCTGGCACACGGGGAGATGAGGCAGCGAGCGTCTCTTGAGGGCACGGCTCAAATTCCTGGGGCTGAAGCCAAGCCTGGTCAGGGAGAGGCACTGGGAGACTGTCTCCTGCAAAACCACCCAGTACTGGCTCTCTGGGTTCTTCCAGCAGCTCGAGGACGCTCACCTCGTCCCATTCGTCCTTGTCCTGCAGCAGGGCCTTGACCCCAAGCCTGTGGGTGGTCTCACTTTCCCTGTTGTCCTGCTTGAGCTCTTGGTCGCTGTCATCTTCCCAGCTGGACTGCACGGAGGGTGGCTTCCCATTGCCTTTGGGAAGCTCGTGGCCAATGGAGTCTTGGTCTTGGGAAAGCTCTTGGAGAATGAATTGTTCCCAGTCTGACCTTTCTTGGGAGCTACCAACATCATTGGGCGACAGCTCTCGCTTGCTGTATTCTTCCCAGTAGCAGTGTGCTGGGGAGCTTACGAGTGCTGCCTGGGAAAGCCATGGCTCCAAGCATTCTTGCCAATCAGAACATGGTTTGTAGCTCCTGGCTCCTCCTAGGGACAGCTCTTGATCGACACATTCCTCCCAGTCAAGGAGCTCAGGATTGCTACTGCCTTCTACTTGGGACAGCTCTTGCTCACTGAAGGCTTCCTCTTGGGACACATCATCATAGCTAGCGGCATCTCCTTGGAGCAGCTCTGAGTCTTCCTCATCTTTGCATTGGAAGCGCTTCAGCTCCCCAGCCAATACTCCCTCTTCAGCCACTTGCTGTGCTGGGACTGACCCCCTGACTGCCTCCTCCAGCTGCTCGGTGAGGGCCAGGGCTGGAGGCGAGCTGGCTAATGGGCTGGGGGGGCAGCCAGGGCTGTGTGGGGCTGAGATGTGGACCAGATCCCCTTCTCCTGGAGCTGCTGGTTCTTTTTCTGAAGCCACGCTTTGCTCCAGGCCTTCTGCCCCTTGGGACAGGCCCTGGCTGCTGCCAAGCTCTTCCCCTTGGGCCAGCTTTTCTTTCCTCAATTCTTTTTCCCCTTGCGGCACCTCTGGGAACGGTAGCTTTTCCCACAGGCCATGCTCTTGGCCACTAACACCTCCCTGCTTGGACATCTTTTGATCCACCTGGTATTGGTCCATGTTGACCAAGGGCCCCTCCTCCTCCTCAGTCTCCACCAGGGCTAGGACTGAGCAGCCCCCTGCCGCCAGCCACGGCCCGCTGAGGGCCTGGGCTTCAGCCAGCTGGGCAAGGGACTGGGTGCCTGGGACTTGGGCTTCACCTTATCCGCCTGCGTGCCAGACGTCGTCGAGCGCACCGAGATCCCGGGAGCTGCTTTGTTCTCGCAGAGCGGCTCTGACGGGACTGGACACCCCTGGGCTCTGCGGCGCTTCCACAGCCCTGTGGCAGGGCGTGGCTCTGCCGCGTCACAAGGGCCTCTGGGCACCGCAGTGTCCCGCATCACTGAGGGCCCTGACACAAGGCGCCTGTGTCACAAAGGGCCACAGCCGGCACCCCTTCAGCAGCCAAAGCTGCTGGAGGGGTCATGGAGGAGGCCTTGGATTTTGGCCTTCCAGCCCCTTGTTGTCGTCCCTTTATTAAAAGGATCAGACATGCCTCTGCCAAAATTAAGGTGCCAATGGCATCAGACACCCAAGCCAATAGTGTGGCATTTCATGAAGAGGAAATGAGAGAGAAAGAGAGAGAAAGGGAAAAAGAGTGATAGATACAGATGAAGTAGAAAACCTCAGTGCTCTGTAGATCCCAGTGGCATCCCGTTGATGCTGTCCATGAGGCCATTCTTGGTGGCCAGGGTGGCCCGAAAACCTAGAGTTGTGTGGATGGATAGACATTTGTGGGCTAGGTGGGAAGAGCCAGGTACCCGCCACGGCCGGGGCCGAGTTTGACAGAGTTTCTTGCAGCAGACTCGGGATCTGTTGCTTCACTTTGCATCAGGTGCAAAGAAATGTGAGGTAGAGAGATGGAAAGAAATAGGAAAGCGGTCTCAGAGAGAGAGCAAGAGAGCAGGAGGTATTCAGGTAGAGAGCTGGATGATCCTTAAGGCCCTTGCCAGGCCAAACCATTCCATGATTCTAGATGATGTGGGAATGTGTATTGTAACTTGATATGACCATTATTACAATTATCATTTTCATTATTTTATTTATTCAATACTCCTACAAGTGAAACTTCTTGTCTTCTTCATCTTCTTTTTCTTCTTCTTCTTCTGCTTCTTCCTAGACTTATTATGACTAATTTTTACGGCAACTATTAATATTTCTTCTTCTCATTCTTCTAATGCTAATTCTTCGAATTCTTCTACTTTGTCTTCTTATTAATTTTCTTATTCTTATTCTTATTCTTATTCTTATTCTTATTCTTATTCTTATTCTTATTCTTATTCTTCCTATTCTTATTCTTATTCCTATTCTTCTTCTCATTCTTCTTCTTATTTTTCCTATTTCCTACAGCTACTTCTATTTCTTCTTCCTCATTACTACTACTATTTCTCTATCTTCTTGTAACAGCGGAAATGGCCTTAGATTCCAGCAGGAGAGCTTCTGATAAAAGAGCAGAAACACTTTTTCCCTGCCTGAGGGGTCAGGCGTTGCAAGAAGTTGACTTGGGAGGTGTCGGAGTCACTATTCCTGGAAGTGTTTGGGTCTTGTCTGGATGGGGCACTTGGGGACATGCTGTAGGGCTGATGCTGGTGGTGCCAGGGTGCCAGTTGGAGTGGATGACTTCCAAGGTGTCTTCCCACCTGGATGATTGTCTGTGATCCACCGCTGTGCCACCTGGCCCCAAGTGCCGCGGCCCGTGGCTGCTGGTTAGGGGCCGGCGCCGTGGGTAAAACTTGGTCTTGGGGAGATGCGCTTGGGATGCTCCAAAGCAGCCGGGGATTGCTGAGGCTGCAGGGACATGTTGAGGGAATGGCAGCCCATGTGGCTCCCTCAGGCCGCTGGCCAGGCCGCGGGCCGGCCGCCATCTGCGGGGCCGGTGCTGGCGCCGTCAGCGGGCACTAATCCTGGGGCTGCGGTGCCAGGCAGGGGCAGCGGAAGAGGCTGCGCAGCGCCCGCAGTGCCCGGCTGAAGCGGGAGGGACGTTTCTTGCGGGGGCCCAGCTGCTGGCTGAGGGCCTGGGCTGGCACACGGGGAGATGAGGCAGCGAGCGTCTCTTGAGGGCACGGCTCAAATTCCTGGGGCTGAAGCCAAGCCTGGTCAGGGAGAGGCACTGGGAGACTGTCTCCTGCAAAACCACCCAGTACTGGCTCTCTGGGTTCTTCCAGCAGCTCGAGGACGCTCACCTCGTCCCATTCGTCCTTGTCCTGCAGCAGGGCCTTGACCCCAAGCCTGTGGGTGGTCTCACTTTCCCTGTTGTCCTGCTTGAGCTCTTGGTCGCTGTCATCTTCCCAGCTGGACTGCACGGAGGGTGGCTTCCCATTGCCTTTGGGAAGCTCGTGGCCAATGGAGTCTTGGTCTTGGGAAAGCTCTTGGAGAATGAATTGTTCCCAGTCTGACCTTTCTTGGGAGCTACCAACATCATTGGGCGACAGCTCTCGCTTGCTGTATTCTTCCCAGTAGCAGTGTGCTGGGGAGCTTACGAGTGCTGCCTGGGAAAGCCATGGCTCCAAGCATTCTTGCCAATCAGAACATGGTTTGTAGCTCCTGGCTCCTCCTAGGGACAGCTCTTGATCGACACATTCCTCCCAGTCAAGGAGCTCAGGATTGCTACTGCCTTCTACTTGGGACAGCTCTTGCTCACTGAAGGCTTCCTCTTGGGACACATCATCATAGCTAGCGGCATCTCCTTGGAGCAGCTCTGAGTCTTCCTCATCTTTGCATTGGAAGCACTTCAGCTCCCCAGCCAATACTCCCTCTTCAGCCACTTGCTGTGCTGGGACTGACCCCCTGACTGCCTCCTCCAGCTGCTCGGTGAGGGCCAGGGCTGGAGGCGAGCTGGCTAATGGGCTGGGGGGGCAGCCAGGGCTGTGTGGGGCTGAGATGTGGACCAGATCCCCTTCTCCTGGAGCTGCTGGTTCTTTTTCTGAAGCCACACTTTGCTCCAGGCCTTCTGCCCCTTGGGACAGGCCCTGGCTGCTGCCAAGCTCTTCCCCTTGGGCCAGCTTTTCTTTCCTCAATTCTTTTTCCCCTTGCGGCACCTCTGGGAACGGTAGCTTTTCCCACAGGCCATGCTCTTGGCCACTAACACCTCCCTGTTTGGAAATCTTTTGATCCACCTGGTATTGGTCCATGTTGACCAAGGGCCCCTCCTCCTCCTCAGTCTCCACCAGGGCTAGGACTGAGCAGCCCCCTGCCGCCAGCCACGGCCCGCTGAGGGCCTGGGCTTCAGCCAGCTGGGCAAGGGACTGGGTGCCTGGGACTTGGGCTTCACCTTATCCGCCTGCGTGCCAGACGTCGTCGAGCGCACCGAGATCCCGGGAGCTGCTTTGTTCTCGCAGAGCGGCTCTGACGGGACTGGACACCCCTGGGCTCTGCGGCGCTTCCACAGCCCTGTGGCAGGGCGTGGCTCTGCCGCGTCACAAGGGCCTCTGGGCACCGCAGTGTCCCGCATCACTGAGGGCCCTGACACAAGGCGCCTGTGTCACAAAGGGCCACAGCCGGCACCCCTTCAGCAGCCAAAGCTGCTGGAGGGGTCATGGAGGAGGCCTTGGATTTTGGCCTTCCAGCCCCTTGTTGTCGTCCCTTTATTAAAAGGATCAGACATGCCTCTGCCAAAATTAAGGTGCTAATGGCATCAGACACCCAAGCCAATAGTGTGGCATTTCATGAAGAGGAAATGAGAGAGAAAGAGAGAGAAAGGGAAAAAGAGTGATAGATACAGATGAAGTAGAAAACCTCAGTGCTCTGTAGATCCCAGTGGCATCCCGTTGATGCTGTCCATGAGGCCATTCTTGGTGGCCAGGGTGGCCCGAAAACCTAGAGTTGTGTGGATGGATAGACATTTGTGGGCTAGGTGGGAAGAGCCAGGTACCCGCCACGGCCGGGGCCGAGTTTGACAGAGTTTCTTGCAGCAGACTCGGGATCTGTTGCTTCACTTTGCATCAGGTGCAAAGAAATGTGAGGTAGAGAGATGGAAAGAAATAGGAAAGCGGTCTCAGAGAGAGAGCAAGAGAGCAGGAGGTATTCAGGTAGAGAGCTGGATGATCCTTAAGGCCCTTGCCAGGCCAAACCATTCCATGATTCTAGATGATGTGGGAATGTGTATTGTAACTTGATATGACCATTATTACAATTATCATTTTCATTATTTTATTTATTCAATACTCCTACAAGTGAAACTTCTTGTCTTCTTCATCTTCTTTTTCTTCTTCTTCTTCTGCTTCTTCCTAGACTTATTATGACTAATTTTTACTGCAACTATTAATATTTCTTCTTCTCATTCTTCTAATGCTAATTCTTCGAATTCTTCTACTTTGTCTTCTTATTAATTTTCTTATTCTTATTCTTATTCTTATTCTTATTCTTATTCTTATTCTTATTCTTATTCTTCCTATTCTTATTCTTATTCTTCCTATTCTTATTCTTATTCCTATTCTTCTTCTCATTCTTCTTCTTATTTTTCCTATTTCCTACAGCTACTTCTATTTCTTCTTCCTCATTACTACTACTATTTCTCTATCTTCTTGTAACAGCAGAAATGGCCTTAGATTCCAGCAGGAGAGCTTCTGATAAAAGAGCAGAAACACTTTTTCCCTGCCTGAGGGGTCAGGCGTTGCAAGAAGTTGACTTGGGAGGTGTCGGAGTCACTATTCCTGGAAGTGTTTGGGTCTTGTCTGGATGGGGCACTTGGGGACATGCTGTAGGGCTGATGCTGGTGGTGCCAGGGTGCCAGTTGGAGTGGATGACTTCCAAGGTGTCTTCCCACCTGGATGATTGTCTGTGATCCACCGCTGTGCCACCTGGCCCCAAGTGCCGCGGCCCGTGGCTGCTGGTTAGGGGCCGGCGCCGTGGGTAAAACTTGGTCTTGGGGAGATGCGCTTGGGATGCTCCAAAGCAGCCGGGGATTGCTGAGGCTGCAGGGACATGTTGAGGGAATGGCAGCCCATGTGGCTCCCTCAGGCCGCTGGCCAGGCCGCGGGCCGGCCGCCATCTGCGGGGCCGGTGCTGGCGCCGTCAGCGGGCACTAATCCTGGGGCTGCGGTGCCAGGCAGGGGCAGCGGAAGAGGCTGCGCAGCGCCCGCAGTGCCCGGCTGAAGCGGGAGGGACGTTTCTTGCGGGGGCCCAGCTGCTGGCTGAGGGCCTGGGCTGGCACACGGGGAGATGAGGCAGCGAGCGTCTCTTGAGGGCACGGCTCAAATTCCTGGGGCTGAAGCCAAGCCTGGTCAGGGAGAGGCACTGGGAGACTGTCTCCTGCAAAACCACCCAGTACTGGCTCTCTGGGTTCTTCCAGCAGCTCGAGGACGCTCACCTCGTCCCATTCGTCCTTGTTCTGCAGCAGGGCCTTGACCCCAAGCCTGTGGGTGGTCTCACTTTCCCTGTTGTCCTGCTTGAGCTCTTGGTCGCTGTCATCTTCCCAGCTGGACTGCACGGAGGGTGGCTTCCCATTGCCTTTGGGAAGCTCGTGGCCAATGGAGTCTTGGTCTTGGGAAAGCTCTTGGAGAATGAATTGTTCCCAGTCTGACCTTTCTTGGGAGCTACCAACATCATTGGGCGACAGCTCTCGCTTGCTGTATTCTTCCCAGTAGCAGTGTGCTGGGGAGCTTACGAGTGCTGCCTGGGAAAGCCATGGCTCCAAGCATTCTTGCCAATCAGAACATGGTTTGTAGCTCCTGGCTCCTCCTAGGGACAGCTCTTGATCGACACATTCCTCCCAGTCAAGGAGCTCAGGATTGCTACTGCCTTCTACTTGGGACAGCTCTTGCTCACTGAAGGCTTCCTCTTGGGACACATCATCATAGCTAGCGGCATCTCCTTGGAGCAGCTCTGAGTCTTCCTCATCTTTGCATTGGAAGCGCTTCAGCTCCCCAGCCAATACTCCCTCTTCAGCCACTTGCTGTGCTGGGACTGACCCCCTGACTGCCTCCTCCAGCTGCTCGGTGAGGGCCAGGGCTGGAGGCGAGCTGGCTAATGGGCTGGGGGGGCAGCCAGGGCTGTGTGGGGCTGAGATGTGGACCAGATCCCCTTCTCCTGGAGCTGCTGGTTCTTTTTCTGAAGCCACGCTTTGCTCCAGGCCTTCTGCCCCTTGGGACAGGCCCTGGCTGCTGCCAAGCTCTTCCCCTTGGGCCAGCTTTTCTTTCCTCAATTCTTTTTCCCCTTGCGGCACCTCTGGGAACGGTAGCTTTTCCCACAGGCCATGCTCTTGGCCACTAACACCTCCCTGTTTGGAAATCTTTTGATCCACCTGGTATTGGTCCATGTTGACCAAGGGCCCCTCCTCCTCCTCAGTCTCCACCAGGGCTAGGACTGAGCAGCCCCCTGCCGCCAGCCACGGCCCGCTGAGGGCCTGGGCTTCAGCCAGCTGGGCAAGGGACTGGGTGCCTGGGACTTGGGCTTCACCTTATCCGCCTGCGTGCCAGACGTCGTCGAGCGCACCGAGATCCCGGGAGCTGCTTTGTTCTCGCAGAGCGGCTCTGACGGGACTGGACACCCCTGGGCTCTGCGGCGCTTCCACAGCCCTGTGGCAGGGCGTGGCTCTGCCGCGTCACAAGGGCCTCTGGGCACCGCAGTGTCCCGCATCACTGAGGGCCCTGACACAAGGCGCCTGTGTCACAAAGGGCCACAGCCGGCACCCCTTCAGCAGCCAAAGCTGCTGGAGGGGTCATGGAGGAGGCCTTGGATTTTGGCCTTCCAGCTCCTTGTTGTCGTCCCTTTATTAAAAGGATCAGACATGCCTCTGCCAAAATTAAGGTGCTAATGGCATCAGACACCCAAGCCAATAGTGTGGCATTTCATGAAGAGGAAATGAGAGAGAAAGAGAGAGAAAGGGAAAAAGAGTGATAGATACAGATGAAGTAGAAAACCTCAGTGCTCTGTAGATCCCAGTGGCATCCCGTTGATGCTGTCCATGAGGCCATTCTTGGTGGCCAGGGTGGCCCGAAAACCTAGAGTTGTGTGGATGGATAGACATTTGTGGGCTAGGTGGGAAGAGCCAGGTACCCGCCACGGCCGGGGCCGAGTTTGACAGAGTTTCTTGCAGCAGACTCGGGATCTGTTGCTTCACTTTGCATCAGGTGCAAAGAAATGTGAGGTAGAGAGATGGAAAGAAATAGGAAAGCGGTCTCAGAGAGAGAGCAAGAGAGCAGGAGGTATTCAGGTAGAGAGCTGGATGATCCTTAAGGCCCTTGCCAGGCCAAACCATTCCATGATTCTAGATGATGTGGGAATGTGTATTGTAACTTGATATGACCATTATTACAATTATCATTTTCATTATTTTATTTATTCAATACTCCTACAAGTGAAACTTCTTGTCTTCTTCATCTTCTTTTTCTTCTTCTTCTTCTGCTTCTTCCTAGACTTATTATGACTAATTTTTACTGCAACTATTAATATTTCTTCTTCTCATTCTTCTAATGCTAATTCTTCGAATTCTTCTACTTTGTCTTCTTATTAATTTTCTTATTCTTATTCTTATTCTTATTCTTATTCTTATTCTTATTCTTATTCTTATTCTTATTCTTATTCTTCCTATTCTTATTCTTATTCTTCCTATTCTTATTCTTATTCCTATTCTTCTTCTCATTCTTCTTCTTATTTTTCCTATTTCCTACAGCTACTTCTATTTCTTCTTCCTCATTACTACTACTATTTCTCTATCTTCTTGTAACAGCAGAAATGGCCTTAGATTCCAGCAGGAGAGCTTCTGATAAAAGAGCAGAAACACTTTTTCCCTGCCTGAGGGGTCAGGCGTTGCAAGAAGTTGACTTGGGAGGTGTCGGAGTCACTATTCCTGGAAGTGTTTGGGTCTTGTCTGGATGGGGCACTTGGGGACATGCTGTAGGGCTGATGCTGGTGGTGCCAGGGTGCCAGTTGGAGTGGATGACTTCCAAGGTGTCTTCCCACCTGGATGATTGTCTGTGATCCACCGCTGTGCCACCTGGCCCCAAGTGCCGCGGCCCGTGGCTGCTGGTTAGGGGCCGGCGCCGTGGGTAAAACTTGGTCTTGGGGAGATGCGCTTGGGATGCTCCAAAGCAGCCGGGGATTGCTGAGGCTGCAGGGACATGTTGAGGGAATGGCAGCCCATGTGGCTCCCTCAGGCCGCTGGCCAGGCCGCGGGCCGGCCGCCATCTGCGGGGCCGGTGCTGGCGCCGTCAGCGGGCACTAATCCTGGGGCTGCGGTGCCAGGCAGGGGCAGCGGAAGAGGCTGCGCAGCGCCCGCAGTGCCCGGCTGAAGCGGGAGGGACGTTTCTTGCGGGGGCCCAGCTGCTGGCTGAGGGCCTGGGCTGGCACACGGGGAGATGAGGCAGCGAGCGTCTCTTGAGGGCACGGCTCAAATTCCTGGGGCTGAAGCCAAGCCTGGTCAGGGAGAGGCACTGGGAGACTGTCTCCTGCAAAACCACCCAGTACTGGCTCTCTGGGTTCTTCCAGCAGCTCGAGGACGCTCACCTCGTCCCATTCGTCCTTGTTCTGCAGCAGGGCCTTGACCCCAAGCCTGTGGGTGGTCTCACTTTCCCTGTTGTCCTGCTTGAGCTCTTGGTCGCTGTCATCTTCCCAGCTGGACTGCACGGAGGGTGGCTTCCCATTGCCTTTGGGAAGCTCGTGGCCAATGGAGTCTTGGTCTTGGGAAAGCTCTTGGAGAATGAATTGTTCCCAGTCTGACCTTTCTTGGGAGCTACCAACATCATTGGGCGACAGCTCTCGCTTGCTGTATTCTTCCCAGTAGCAGTGTGCTGGGGAGCTTACGAGTGCTGCCTGGGAAAGCCATGGCTCCAAGCATTCTTGCCAATCAGAACATGGTTTGTAGCTCCTGGCTCCTCCTAGGGACAGCTCTTGATCGACACATTCCTCCCAGTCAAGGAGCTCAGGATTGCTACTGCCTTCTACTTGGGACAGCTCTTGCTCACTGAAGGCTTCCTCTTGGGACACATCATCATAGCTAGCGGCATCTCCTTGGAGCAGCTCTGAGTCTTCCTCATCTTTGCATTGGAAGCGCTTCAGCTCCCCAGCCAATACTCCCTCTTCAGCCACTTGCTGTGCTGGGACTGACCCCCTGACTGCCTCCTCCAGCTGCTCGGTGAGGGCCAGGGCTGGAGGCGAGCTGGCTAATGGGCTGGGGGGGCAGCCAGGGCTGTGTGGGGCTGAGATGTGGACCAGATCCCCTTCTCCTGGAGCTGCTGGTTCTTTTTCTGAAGCCACGCTTTGCTCCAGGCCTTCTGCCCCTTGGGACAGGCCCTGGCTGCTGCCAAGCTCTTCCCCTTGGGCCAGCTTTTCTTTCCTCAATTCTTTTTCCCCTTGCGGCACCTCTGGGAACGGTAGCTTTTCCCACAGGCCATGCTCTTGGCCACTAACACCTCCCTGCTTGGACATCTTTTGATCCACCTGGTATTGGTCCATGTTGACCAAGGGCCCCTCCTCCTCCTCAGTCTCCACCAGGGCTAGGACTGAGCAGCCCCCTGCCGCCAGCCACGGCCCGCTGAGGGCCTGGGCTTCAGCCAGCTGGGCAAGGGACTGGGTGCCTGGGACTTGGGCTTCACCTTATCCGCCTGCGTGCCAGACGTCGTCGAGCGCACCGAGATCCCGGGAGCTGCTTTGTTCTCGCAGAGCGGCTCTGACGGGACTGGACACCCCTGGGCTCTGCGGCGCTTCCACAGCCCTGTGGCAGGGCGTGGCTCTGCCGCGTCACAAGGGCCTCTGGGCACCGCAGTGTCCCGCATCACTGAGGGCCCTGACACAAGGCGCCTGTGTCACAAAGGGCCACAGCCGGCACCCCTTCAGCAGCCAAAGCTGCTGGAGGGGTCATGGAGGAGGCCTTGGATTTTGGCCTTCCAGCCCCTTGTTGTCGTCCCTTTATTAAAAGGATCAGACATGCCTCTGCCAAAATTAAGGTGCCAATGGCATCAGACACCCAAGCCAATAGTGTGGCATTTCATGAAGAGGAAATGAGAGAGAAAGAGAGAGAAAGGGAAAAAGAGTGATAGATACAGATGAAGTAGAAAACCTCAGTGCTCTGTAGATCCCAGTGGCATCCCGTTGATGCTGTCCATGAGGCCATTCTTGGTGGCCAGGGTGGCCCGAAAACCTAGAGTTGTGTGGATGGATAGACATTTGTGGGCTAGGTGGGAAGAGCCAGGTACCCGCCACGGCCGGGGCCGAGTTTGACAGAGTTTCTTGCAGCAGACTCGGGATCTGTTGCTTCACTTTGCATCAGGTGCAAAGAAATGTGAGGTAGAGAGATGGAAAGAAATAGGAAAGCGGTCTCAGAGAGAGAGCAAGAGAGCAGGAGGTATTCAGGTAGAGAGCTGGATGATCCTTAAGGCCCTTGCCAGGCCAAACCATTCCATGATTCTAGATGATGTGGGAATGTGTATTGTAACTTGATATGACCATTATTACAATTATCATTTTCATTATTTTATTTATTCAATACTCCTACAAGTGAAACTTCTTGTCTTCTTCATCTTCTTTTTCTTCTTCTTCTTCTGCTTCTTCCTAGACTTATTATGACTAATTTTTACGGCAACTATTAATATTTCTTCTTCTCATTCTTCTAATGCTAATTCTTCGAATTCTTCTACTTTGTCTTCTTATTAATTTTCTTATTCTTATTCTTATTCTTATTCTTATTCTTATTCTTATTCTTATTCTTATTCTTATTCTTATTCTTCCTATTCTTATTCTTATTCCTATTCTTCTTCTCATTCTTCTTCTTATTTTTCCTATTTCCTACAGCTACTTCTATTTCTTCTTCCTCATTACTACTACTATTTCTCTATCTTCTTGTAACAGCGGAAATGGCCTTAGATTCCAGCAGGAGAGCTTCTGATAAAAGAGCAGAAACACTTTTTCCCTGCCTGAGGGGTCAGGCGTTGCAAGAAGTTGACTTGGGAGGTGTCGGAGTCACTATTCCTGGAAGTGTTTGGGTCTTGTCTGGATGGGGCACTTGGGGACATGCTGTAGGGCTGATGCTGGTGGTGCCAGGGTGCCAGTTGGAGTGGATGACTTCCAAGGTGTCTTCCCACCTGGATGATTGTCTGTGATCCACCGCTGTGCCACCTGGCCCCAAGTGCCGCGGCCCGTGGCTGCTGGTTAGGGGCCGGCGCCGTGGGTAAAACTTGGTCTTGGGGAGATGCGCTTGGGATGCTCCAAAGCAGCCGGGGATTGCTGAGGCTGCAGGGACATGTTGAGGGAATGGCAGCCCATGTGGCTCCCTCAGGCCGCTGGCCAGGCCGCGGGCCGGCCGCCATCTGCGGGGCCGGTGCTGGCGCCGTCAGCGGGCACTAATCCTGGGGCTGCGGTGCCAGGCAGGGGCAGCGGAAGAGGCTGCGCAGCGCCCGCAGTGCCCGGCTGAAGCGGGAGGGACGTTTCTTGCGGGGGCCCAGCTGCTGGCTGAGGGCCTGGGCTGGCACACGGGGAGATGAGGCAGCGAGCGTCTCTTGAGGGCACGGCTCAAATTCCTGGGGCTGAAGCCAAGCCTGGTCAGGGAGAGGCACTGGGAGACTGTCTCCTGCAAAACCACCCAGTACTGGCTCTCTGGGTTCTTCCAGCAGCTCGAGGACGCTCACCTCGTCCCATTCGTCCTTGTCCTGCAGCAGGGCCTTGACCCCAAGCCTGTGGGTGGTCTCACTTTCCCTGTTGTCCTGCTTGAGCTCTTGGTCGCTGTCATCTTCCCAGCTGGACTGCACGGAGGGTGGCTTCCCATTGCCTTTGGGAACCTCGTGGCCAATGGAGTCTTGGTCTTGGGAAAGCTCTTGGAGAATGAATTGTTCCCAGTCTGACCTTTCTTGGGAGCTACCAACATCATTGGGCGACAGCTCTCGCTTGCTGTATTCTTCCCAGTAGCAGTGTGCTGGGGAGCTTACGAGTGCTGCCTGGGAAAGCCATGGCTCCAAGCATTCTTGCCAATCAGAACATGGTTTGTAGCTCCTGGCTCCTCCTAGGGACAGCTCTTGATCGACACATTCCTCCCAGTCAAGGAGCTCAGGATTGCTACTGCCTTCTACTTGGGACAGCTCTTGCTCACTGAAGGCTTCCTCTTGGGACACATCATCATAGCTAGCGGCATCTCCTTGGAGCAGCTCTGAGTCTTCCTCATCTTTGCATTGGAAGCACTTCAGCTCCCCAGCCAATACTCCCTCTTCAGCCACTTGCTGTGCTGGGACTGACCCCCTGACTGCCTCCTCCAGCTGCTCGGTGAGGGCCAGGGCTGGAGGCGAGCTGGCTAATGGGCTGGGGGGGCAGCCAGGGCTGTGTGGGGCTGAGATGTGGACCAGATCCCCTTCTCCTGGAGCTGCTGGTTCTTTTTCTGAAGCCACACTTTGCTCCAGGCCTTCTGCCCCTTGGGACAGGCCCTGGCTGCTGCCAAGCTCTTCCCCTTGGGCCAGCTTTTCTTTCCTCAATTCTTTTTCCCCTTGCGGCACCTCTGGGAACGGTAGCTTTTCCCACAGGCCATGCTCTTGGCCACTAACACCTCCCTGTTTGGAAATCTTTTGATCCACCTGGTATTGGTCCATGTTGACCAAGGGCCCCTCCTCCTCCTCAGTCTCCACCAGGGCTAGGACTGAGCAGCCCCCTGCCGCCAGCCACGGCCCGCTGAGGGCCTGGGCTTCAGCCAGCTGGGCAAGGGACTGGGTGCCTGGGACTTGGGCTTCACCTTATCCGCCTGCGTGCCAGACGTCGTCGAGCGCACCGAGATCCCGGGAGCTGCTTTGTTCTCGCAGAGCGGCTCTGACGGGACTGGACACCCCTGGGCTCTGCAGCGCTTCCACAGCCCTGTGGCAGGGCGTGGCTCTGCCGCATCACAAGGGCCTCTGGGCACCGCAGTGTCCCGCATCACTGAGGGCCCTGACACAAGGCGCCTGTGTCACAAAGGGCCACAGCCGGCACCCCTTCAGCAGCCAAAGCTGCTGGAGGGGTCATGGAGGAGGCCTTGGATTTTGGCCTTCCAGCCCCTTGTTGTCAGCCCTTTATTAAAAGGATCAGACATGCCTCTGCCAAAATTAAGGTGCCAATGGCATCAGACACCCAAGCCAATAGTGTGGCATTTCATGAAGAGGAAATGAGAGAGAAAGAGAGAGAAAGGGAAAAAGAGTGATAGATACAGATGAAGTAGAAAACCTCAGTGCTCTGTAGATCCCAGTGGCATCCCGTTGATGCTGTCCATGAGGCCATTCTTGGTGGCCAGGGTGGCCCGAAAACCTAGAGTTGTGTGGATGGATAGACATTTGTGGGCTAGGTGGGAAGAGCCAGGTACCCGCCACGGCCGGGGCCGAGTTTGACAGAGTTTCTTGCAGCAGACTCGGGATCTGTTGCTTCACTTTGCATCAGGTGCAAAGAAATGTGAGGTAGAGAGATGGAAAGAAATAGGAAAGCGGTCTCAGAGAGAGAGAGCAAGAGAGCAGGAGGTATTCAGGTAGAGAGCTGGATGATCCTTAAGGCCCTTGCCAGGCCAAACCATTCCATGATTCTAGATGATGTGGGAATGTGTATTGTAACTTGATATGACCATTATTACAATTATCATTTTCATTATTTTATTTATTCAATACTCCTACAAGTGAAACTTCTTGTCTTCTTCATCTTCTTTTTCTTCTTCTTCTTCTGCTTCTTCCTAGACTTATTATGACTAATTTTTACTGCAACTATTAATATTTCTTCTTCTCATTCTTCTAATGCTAATTCTTCGAATTCTTCTACTTTGTCTTCTTATTAATTTTCTTATTCTTATTCTTATTCTTATTCTTATTCTTATTCTTATTCTTATTCTTATTCTTCCTATTCTTATTCTTATTCTTCCTATTCTTATTCTTATTCCTATTCTTCTTCTCATTCTTCTTCTTATTTTTCCTATTTCCTACAGCTACTTCTATTTCTTCTTCCTCATTACTACTACTATTTCTCTATCTTCTTGTAACAGCGGAAATGGCCTTAGATTCCAGCAGGAGAGCTTCTGATAAAAGAGCAGAAACACTTTTTCCCTGCCTGAGGGGTCAGGCGTTGCAAGAAGTTGACTTGGGAGGTGTCGGAGTCACTATTCCTGGAAGTGTTTGGGTCTTGTCTGGATGGGGCACTTGGGGACATGCTGTAGGGCTGATGCTGGTGGTGCCAGGGTGCCAGTTGGAGTGGATGACTTCCAAGGTGTCTTCCCACCTGGATGATTGTCTGTGATCCACCGCTGTGCCACCTGGCCCCAAGTGCCGCGGCCCGTGGCTGCTGGTTAGGGGCCGGCGCCGTGGGTAAAACTTGGTCTTGGGGAGATGCGCTTGGGATGCTCCAAAGCAGCCGGGGATTGCTGAGGCTGCAGGGACATGTTGAGGGAATGGCAGCCCATGTGGCTCCCTCAGGCCGCTGGCCAGGCCGCGGGCCGGCCGCCATCTGCGGGGCCGGTGCTGGCGCCGTCAGCGGGCACTAATCCTGGGGCTGCGGTGCCAGGCAGGGGCAGCGGAAGAGGCTGCGCAGCGCCCGCAGTGCCCGGCTGAAGCGGGAGGGACGTTTCTTGCGGGGGCCCAGCTGCTGGCTGAGGGCCTGGGCTGGCACACGGGGAGATGAGGCAGCGAGCGTCTCTTGAGGGCACGGCTCAAATTCCTGGGGCTGAAGCCAAGCCTGGTCAGGGAGAGGCACTGGGAGACTGTCTCCTGCAAAACCACCCAGTACTGGCTCTCTGGGTTCTTCCAGCAGCTCGAGGACGCTCACCTCGTCCCATTCGTCCTTGTTCTGCAGCAGGGCCTTGACCCCAAGCCTGTGGGTGGTCTCACTTTCCCTGTTGTCCTGCTTGAGCTCTTGGTCGCTGTCATCTTCCCAGCTGGACTGCACGGAGGGTGGCTTCCCATTGCCTTTGGGAAGCTCGTGGCCAATGGAGTCTTGGTCTTGGGAAAGCTCTTGGAGAATGAATTGTTCCCAGTCTGACCTTTCTTGGGAGCTACCAACATCATTGGGCGACAGCTCTCGCTTGCTGTATTCTTCCCAGTAGCAGTGTGCTGGGGAGCTTACGAGTGCTGCCTGGGAAAGCCATGGCTCCAAGCATTCTTGCCAATCAGAACATGGTTTGTAGCTCCTGGCTCCTCCTAGGGACAGCTCTTGATCGACACATTCCTCCCAGTCAAGGAGCTCAGGATTGCTACTGCCTTCTACTTGGGACAGCTCTTGCTCACTGAAGGCTTCCTCTTGGGACACATCATCATAGCTAGCGGCATCTCCTTGGAGCAGCTCTGAGTCTTCCTCATCTTTGCATTGGAAGCGCTTCAGCTCCCCAGCCAATACTCCCTCTTCAGCCACTTGCTGTGCTGGGACTGACCCCCTGACTGCCTCCTCCAGCTGCTCGGTGAGGGCCAGGGCTGGAGGCGAGCTGGCTAATGGGCTGGGGGGGCAGCCAGGGCTGTGTGGGGCTGAGATGTGGACCAGATCCCCTTCTCCTGGAGCTGCTGGTTCTTTTTCTGAAGCCACGCTTTGCTCCAGGCCTTCTGCCCCTTGGGACAGGCCCTGGCTGCTGCCAAGCTCTTCCCCTTGGGCCAGCTTTTCTTTCCTCAATTCTTTTTCCCCTTGCGGCACCTCTGGGAACGGTAGCTTTTCCCACAGGCCATGCTCTTGGCCACTAACACCTCCCTGCTTGGACATCTTTTGATCCACCTGGTATTGGTCCATGTTGACCAAGGGCCCCTCCTCCTCCTCAGTCTCCACCAGGGCTAGGACTGAGCAGCCCCCTGCCGCCAGCCACGGCCCGCTGAGGGCCTGGGCTTCAGCCAGCTGGGCAAGGGACTGGGTGCCTGGGACTTGGGCTTCACCTTATCCGCCTGCGTGCCAGACGTCGTCGAGCGCACCGAGATCCCGGGAGCTGCTTTGTTCTCGCAGAGCGGCTCTGACGGGACTGGACACCCCTGGGCTCTGCGGCGCTTCCACAGCCCTGTGGCAGGGCGTGGCTCTGCCGCGTCACAAGGGCCTCTGGGCACCGCAGTGTCCCGCATCACTGAGGGCCCTGACACAAGGCGCCTGTGTCACAAAGGGCCACAGCCGGCACCCCTTCAGCAGCCAAAGCTGCTGGAGGGGTCATGGAGGAGGCCTTGGATTTTGGCCTTCCAGCCCCTTGTTGTCGTCCCTTTATTAAAAGGATCAGACATGCCTCTGCCAAAATTAAGGTGCCAATGGCATCAGACACCCAAGCCAATAGTGTGGCATTTCATGAAGAGGAAATGAGAGAGAAAGAGAGAGAAAGGGAAAAAGAGTGATAGATACAGATGAAGTAGAAAACCTCAGTGCTCTGTAGATCCCAGTGGCATCCCGTTGATGCTGTCCATGAGGCCATTCTTGGTGGCCAGGGTGGCCCGAAAACCTAGAGTTGTGTGGATGGATAGACATTTGTGGGCTAGGTGGGAAGAGCCAGGTACCCGCCACGGCCGGGGCCGAGTTTGACAGAGTTTCTTGCAGCAGACTCGGGATCTGTTGCTTCACTTTGCATCAGGTGCAAAGAAATGTGAGGTAGAGAGATGGAAAGAAATAGGAAAGCGGTCTCAGAGAGAGAGCAAGAGAGCAGGAGGTATTCAGGTAGAGAGCTGGATGATCCTTAAGGCCCTTGCCAGGCCAAACCGTTCCATGATTCTAGATGATGTGGGAATGTGTATTGTAACTTGATATGACCATTATTACAATTATCATTTTCATTATTTTATTTATTCAATACTCCTACAAGTGAAACTTCTTGTCTTCTTCATCTTCTTTTTCTTCTTCTTCTTCTGCTTCTTCCTAGACTTATTATGACTAATTTTTACGGCAACTATTAATATTTCTTCTTCTCATTCTTCTAATGCTAATTCTTCGAATTCTTCTACTTTGTCTTCTTATTAATTTTCTTATTCTTATTCTTATTCTTATTCTTATTCTTATTCTTATTCTTATTCTTATTCTTCCTATTCTTATTCTTATTCTTCCTATTCTTATTCTTATTCCTATTCTTCTTCTCATTCTTCTTCTTATTTTTCCTATTTCCTACAGCTACTTCTATTTCTTCTTCCTCATTACTACTACTATTTCTCTATCTTCTTGTAACAGCGGAAATGGCCTTAGATTCCAGCAGGAGAGCTTCTGATAAAAGAGCAGAAACACTTTTTCCCTGCCTGAGGGGTCAGGCGTTGCAAGAAGTTGACTTGGGAGGTGTCGGAGTCACTATTCCTGGAAGTGTTTGGGTCTTGTCTGGATGGGGCACTTGGGGACATGCTGTAGGGCTGATGCTGGTGGTGCCAGGGTGCCAGTTGGAGTGGATGACTTCCAAGGTGTCTTCCCACCTGGATGATTGTCTGTGATCCACCGCTGTGCCACCTGGCCCCAAGTGCCGCGGCCCGTGGCTGCTGGTTAGGGGCCGGCGCCGTGGGTAAAACTTGGTCTTGGGGAGATGCGCTTGGGATGCTCCAAAGCAGCCGGGGATTGCTGAGGCTGCAGGGACATGTTGAGGGAATGGCAGCCCATGTGGCTCCCTCAGGCCGCTGGCCAGGCCGCGGGCCGGCCGCCATCTGCGGGGCCGGTGCTGGCGCCGTCAGCGGGCACTAATCCTGGGGCTGCGGTGCCAGGCAGGGGCAGCGGAAGAGGCTGCGCAGCGCCCGCAGTGCCCGGCTGAAGCGGGAGGGACGTTTCTTGCGGGGGCCCAGCTGCTGGCTGAGGGCCTGGGCTGGCACACGGGGAGATGAGGCAGCGAGCGTCTCTTGAGGGCACGGCTCAAATTCCTGGGGCTGAAGCCAAGCCTGGTCAGGGAGAGGCACTGGGAGACTGTCTCCTGCAAAACCACCCAGTACTGGCTCTCTGGGTTCTTCCAGCAGCTCGAGGACGCTCACCTCGTCCCATTCGTCCTTGTCCTGCAGCAGGGCCTTGACCCCAAGCCTGTGGGTGGTCTCACTTTCCCTGTTGTCCTGCTTGAGCTCTTGGTCGCTGTCATCTTCCCAGCTGGACTGCACGGAGGGTGGCTTCCCATTGCCTTTGGGAACCTCGTGGCCAATGGAGTCTTGGTCTTGGGAAAGCTCTTGGAGAATGAATTGTTCCCAGTCTGACCTTTCTTGGGAGCTACCAACATCATTGGGCGACAGCTCTCGCTTGCTGTATTCTTCCCAGTAGCAGTGTGCTGGGGAGCTTACGAGTGCTGCCTGGGAAAGCCATGGCTCCAAGCATTCTTGCCAATCAGAACATGGTTTGTAGCTCCTGGCTCCTCCTAGGGACAGCTCTTGATCGACACATTCCTCCCAGTCAAGGAGCTCAGGATTGCTACTGCCTTCTACTTGGGACAGCTCTTGCTCACTGAAGGCTTCCTCTTGGGACACATCATCATAGCTAGCGGCATCTCCTTGGAGCAGCTCTGAGTCTTCCTCATCTTTGCATTGGAAGCGCTTCAGCTCCCCAGCCAATACTCCCTCTTCAGCCACTTGCTGTGCTGGGACTGACCCCCTGACTGCCTCCTCCAGCTGCTCGGTGAGGGCCAGGGCTGGAGGCGAGCTGGCTAATGGGCTGGGGGGGCAGCCAGGGCTGTGTGGGGCTGAGATGTGGACCAGATCCCCTTCTCCTGGAGCTGCTGGTTCTTTTTCTGAAGCCACGCTTTGCTCCAGGCCTTCTGCCCCTTGGGACAGGCCCTGGCTGCTGCCAAGCTCTTCCCCTTGGGCCAGCTTTTCTTTCCTCAATTCTTTTTCCCCTTGCGGCACCTCTGGGAACGGTAGCTTTTCCCACAGGCCATGCTCTTGGCCACTAACACCTCCCTGCTTGGACATCTTTTGATCCACCTGGTATTGGTCCATGTTGACCAAGGGCCCCTCCTCCTCCTCAGTCTCCACCAGGGCTAGGACTGAGCAGCCCCCTGCCGCCAGCCACGGCCCGCTGAGGGCCTGGGCTTCAGCCAGCTGGGCAAGGGACTGGGTGCCTGGGACTTGGGCTTCACCTTATCCGCCTGCGTGCCAGACGTCGTCGAGCGCAACGAGATCCCGGGAGCTGCTTTGTTCTCGCAGAGCGGCTCTGACGGGACTGGACACCCCTGGGCTCTGCGGCGCTTCCACAGCCCTGTGGCAGGGCGTGGCTCTGCCGCATCACAAGGGCCTCTGGGCACCGCAGTGTCCCGCATCACTGAGGGCCCTGACACAAGGTGCCTGTGTCACAAAGGGCCACAGCCGGCACCCCTTCAGCAGCCAAAGCTGCTGGAGGGGTCATGGAGGAGGCCTTGGATTTTGGCCTTCCAGCCCCTTGTTGTCGTCCCTTTATTAAAAGGATCAGACATGCCTCTGCCAAAATTAAGGTGCCAATGGCATCAGACACCCAAGCCAATAGTGTGGCATTTCATGAAGAGGAAATGAGAGAGAAAGAGAGAGAAAGGGAAAAAGAGTGATAGATACAGATGAAGTAGAAAACCTCAGTGCTCTGTAGATCCCAGTGGCATCCCGTTGATGCTGTCCATGAGGCCATTCTTGGTGGCCAGGGTGGCCCGAAAACCTAGAGTTGTGTGGATGGATAGACATTTGTGGGCTAGGTGGGAAGAGCCAGGTACCCGCCACGGCCGGGGCCGAGTTTGACAGAGTTTCTTGCAGCAGACTCGGGATCTGTTGCTTCACTTTGCATCAGGTGCAAAGAAATGTGAGGTAGAGAGATGGAAAGAAATAGGAAAGCGGTCTCAGAGAGAGAGAGCAAGAGAGCAGGAGGTATTCAGGTAGAGAGCTGGATGATCCTTAAGGCCCTTGCCAGGCCAAACCATTCCATGATTCTAGATGATGTGGGAATGTGTATTGTAACTTGATATGACCATTATTACAATTATCATTTTCATTATTTTATTTATTCAATACTCCTACAAGTGAAACTTCTTGTCTTCTTCATCTTCTTTTTCTTCTTCTTCTTCTGCTTCTTCCTAGACTTATTATGACTAATTTTTACTGCAACTATTAATATTTCTTCTTCTCATTCTTCTAATGCTAATTCTTCGAATTCTTCTACTTTGTCTTCTTATTAATTTTCTTATTCTTATTCTTATTCTTATTCTTATTCTTATTCTTATTCTTATTCTTATTCTTATTCTTATTCTTATTCTTATTCTTATTCTTCCTATTCTTATTCTTATTCTTCCTATTCTTATTCTTATTCCTATTCTTCTTCTCATTCTTCTTCTTATTTTTCCTATTTCCTACAGCTACTTCTATTTCTTCTTCCTCATTACTACTACTATTTCTCTATCTTCTTGTAACAGCGGAAATGGCCTTAGATTCCAGCAGGAGAGCTTCTGATAAAAGAGCAGAAACACTTTTTCCCTGCCTGAGGGGTCAGGCGTTGCAAGAAGTTGACTTGGGAGGTGTCGGAGTCACTATTCCTGGAAGTGTTTGGGTCTTGTCTGGATGGGGCACTTGGGGACATGCTGTAGGGCTGATGCTGGTGGTGCCAGGGTGCCAGTTGGAGTGGATGACTTCCAAGGTGTCTTCCCACCTGGATGATTGTCTGTGATCCACCGCTGTGCCACCTGGCCCCAAGTGCCGCGGCCCGTGGCTGCTGGTTAGGGGCCGGCGCCGTGGGTAAAACTTGGTCTTGGGGAGATGCGCTTGGGATGCTCCAAAGCAGCCGGGGATTGCTGAGGCTGCAGGGACATGTTGAGGGAATGGCAGCCCATGTGGCTCCCTCAGGCTGCTGGCCAGGCCGCGGGCCGGCCGCCATCTGCGGGGCCGGTGCTGGCGCCGTCAGCGGGCACTAATCCTGGGGCTGCGGTGCCAGGCAGGGGCAGCGGAAGAGGCTGCGCAGCGCCCGCAGTGCCCGGCTGAAGCGGGAGGGACGTTTCTTGCGGGGGCCCAGCTGCTGGCTGAGGGCCTGGGCTGGCACACGGGGAGATGAGGCAGCGAGCGTCTCTTGAGGGCACGGCTCAAATTCCTGGGGCTGAAGCCAAGCCTGGTCAGGGAGAGGCACTGGGAGACTGTCTCCTGCAAAACCACCCAGTACTGGCTCTCTGGGTTCTTCCAGCAGCTCGAGGACGCTCACCTCGTCCCATTCGTCCTTGTCCTGCAGCAGGGCCTTGACCCCAAGCCTGTGGGTGGTCTCACTTTCCCTGTTGTCCTGCTTGAGCTCTTGGTCGCTGTCATCTTCCCAGCTGGACTGCACGGAGGGTGGCTTCCCATTGCCTTTGGGAAGCTCGTGGCCAATGGAGTCTTGGTCTTGGGAAAGCTCTTGGAGAATGAATTGTTCCCAGTCTGACCTTTCTTGGGAGCTACCAACATCATTGGGCGACAGCTCTCGCTTGCTGTATTCTTCCCAGTAGCAGTGTGCTGGGGAGCTTACGAGTGCTGCCTGGGAAAGCCATGGCTCCAAGCATTCTTGCCAATCAGAACATGGTTTGTAGCTCCTGGCTCCTCCTAGGGACAGCTCTTGATCGACACATTCCTCCCAGTCAAGGAGCTCAGGATTGCTACTGCCTTCTACTTGGGACAGCTCTTGCTCACTGAAGGCTTCCTCTTGGGACACATCATCATAGCTAGCGGCATCTCCTTGGAGCAGCTCTGAGTCTTCCTCATCTTTGCATTGGAAGCGCTTCAGCTCCCCAGCCAATACTCCCTCTTCAGCCACTTGCTGTGCTGGGACTGACCCCCTGACTGCCTCCTCCAGCTGCTCGGTGAGGGCCAGGGCTGGAGGCGAGCTGGCTAATGGGCTGGGGGGGCAGCCAGGGCTGTGTGGGGCTGAGATGTGGACCAGATCCCCTTCTCCTGGAGCTGCTGGTTCTTTTTCTGAAGCCACGCTTTGCTCCAGGCCTTCTGCCCCTTGGGACAGGCCCTGGCTGCTGCCAAGCTCTTCCCCTTGGGCCAGCTTTTCTTTCCTCAATTCTTTTTCCCCTTGCGGCACCTCTGGGAACGGTAGCTTTTCCCACAGGCCATGCTCTTGGCCACTAACACCTCCCTGCTTGGAAATCTTTTGATCCACCTGGTATTGGTCCATGTTGACCAAGGGCCCCTCCTCCTCCTCAGTCTCCACCAGGGCTAGGACTGAGCAGCCCCCTGCCGCCAGCCACGGCCCGTTGAGGGCCTGGGCTTCAGCCAGCTGGGCAAGGGACTGGGTGCCTGGGACTTGGGCTTCACCTTATCCGCCTGCGTGCCAGACGTCGTCGAGCGCACCGAGATCCCGGGAGCTGCTTTGTTCTCGCAGAGCGGCTCTGACGGGACTGGACACCCCTGGGCTCTGCGGCGCTTCCACAGCCCTGTGGCAGGGCGTGGCTCTGCCGCGTCACAAGGGCCTCTGGGCACCGCAGTGTCCCGCATCACTGAGGGCCCTGACACAAGGTGCCTGTGTCACAAAGGGCCACAGCCGGCACCCCTTCAGCAGCCAAAGCTGCTGGAGGGGTCATGGAGGAGGCCTTGGATTTTGGCCTTCCAGCCCCTTGTTGTCGTCCCTTTATTAAAAGGATCAGACATGCCTCTGCCAAAATTAAGGTGCCAATGGCATCAGACACCCAAGCCAATAGTGTGGCATTTCATGAAGAGGAAATGAGAGAGAAAGAGAGAGAAAGGGAAAAAGAGTGATAGATACAGATGAAGTAGAAAACCTCAGTGCTCTGTAGATCCCAGTGGCATCCCGTTGATGCTGTCCATGAGGCCATTCTTGGTGGCCAGGGTGGCCCGAAAACCTAGAGTTGTGTGGATGGATAGACATTTGTGGGCTAGGTGGGAAGAGCCAGGTACCCGCCACGGCCGGGGCCGAGTTTGACAGAGTTTCTTGCAGCAGACTCGGGATCTGTTGCTTCACTTTGCATCAGGTGCAAAGAAATGTGAGGTAGAGAGATGGAAAGAAATAGGAAAGCGGTCTCAGAGAGAGAGAGCAAGAGAGCAGGAGGTATTCAGGTAGAGAGCTGGATGATCCTTAAGGCCCTTGCCAGGCCAAACCATTCCATGATTCTAGATGATGTGGGAATGTGTATTGTAACTTGATATGACCATTATTACAATTATCATTTTCATTATTTTATTTATTCAATACTCCTACAAGTGAAACTTCTTGTCTTCTTCATCTTCTTTTTCTTCTTCTTCTTCTGCTTCTTCCTAGACTTATTATGACTAATTTTTACTGCAACTATTAATATTTCTTCTTCTCATTCTTCTAATGCTAATTCTTCGAATTCTTCTACTTTGTCTTCTTATTAATTTTCTTATTCTTATTCTTATTCTTATTCTTATTCTTATTCTTATTCTTATTCTTATTCTTCCTATTCTTATTCTTATTCTTCCTATTCTTATTCTTATTCCTATTGTTCTTCTCATTCTTCTTCTTATTTTTCCTATTTCCTACAGCTACTTCTATTTCTTCTTCCTCATTACTACTACTATTTCTCTATCTTCTTGTAACAGCGGAAATGGCCTTAGATTCCAGCAGGAGAGCTTCTGATAAAAGAGCAGAAACACTTTTTCCCTGCCTGAGGGGTCAGGCGTTGCAAGAAGTTGACTTGGGAGGTGTCGGAGTCACTATTCCTGGAAGTGTTTGGGTCTTGTCTGGATGGGGCACTTGGGGACATGCTGTAGGGCTGATGCTGGTGGTGCCAGGGTGCCAGTTGGAGTGGATGACTTCCAAGGTGTCTTCCCACCTGGATGATTGTCTGTGATCCACCGCTGTGCCACCTGGCCCCAAGTGCCGCGGCCCGTGGCTGCTGGTTAGGGGCCGGCGCTGTGGGTAAAACTTGGTCTTGGGGAGATGCGCTTGGGATGCTCCAAAGCAGCCGGGGATTGCTGAGGCTGCAGGGACATGTTGAGGGAATGGCAGCCCATGTGGCTCCCTCAGGCCGCTGGCCAGGCCGCGGGCCGGCCGCCATCTGCGGGGCCGGTGCTGGCGCCGTCAGCGGGCACTAATCCTGGGGCTGCGGTGCCAGGCAGGGGCAGCGGAAGAGGCTGCGCAGCGCCCGCAGTGCCCGGCTGAAGCGGGAGGGACGTTTCTTGCGGGGGCCCAGCTGCTGGCTGAGGGCCTGGGCTGGCACACGGGGAGATGAGGCAGCGAGCGTCTCTTGAGGGCACGGCTCAAATTCCTGGGGCTGAAGCCAAGCCTGGTCAGGGAGAGGCACTGGGAGACTGTCTCCTGCAAAACCACCCAGTACTGGCTCTCTGGGTTCTTCCAGCAGCTCGAGGACGCTCACCTCGTCCCATTCGTCCTTGTCCTGCAGCAGGGCCTTGACCCCAAGCCTGTGGGTGGTCTCACTTTCCCTGTTGTCCTGCTTGAGCTCTTGGTCGCTGTCATCTTCCCAGCTGGACTGCACGGAGGGTGGCTTCCCATTGCCTTTGGGAAGCTCGTGGCCAATGGAGTCTTGGTCTTGGGAAAGCTCTTGGAGAATGAATTGTTCCCAGTCTGACCTTTCTTGGGAGCTACCAACATCATTGGGCGACAGCTCTCGCTTGCTGTATTCTTCCCAGTAGCAGTGTGCTGGGGAGCTTACGAGTGCTGCCTGGGAAAGCCATGGCTCCAAGCATTCTTGCCAATCAGAACATGGTTTGTAGCTCCTGGCTCCTCCTAGGGACAGCTCTTGATCGACACATTCCTCCCAGTCAAGGAGCTCAGGATTGCTACTGCCTTCTACTTGGGACAGCTCTTGCTCACTGAAGGCTTCCTCTTGGGACACATCATCATAGCTAGCGGCATCTCCTTGGAGCAGCTCTGAGTCTTCCTCATCTTTGCATTGGAAGCGCTTCAGCTCCCCAGCCAATACTCCCTCTTCAGCCACTTGCTGTGCTGGGACTGACCCCCTGACTGCCTCCTCCAGCTGCTCGGTGAGGGCCAGGGCTGGAGGCGAGCTGGCTAATGGGCTGGGGGGGCAGCCAGGGCTGTGTGGGGCTGAGATGTGGACCAGATCCCCTTCTCCTGGAGCTGCTGGTTCTTTTTCTGAAGCCACGCTTTGCTCCAGGCCTTCTGCCCCTTGGGACAGGCCCTGGCTGCTGCCAAGCTCTTCCCCTTGGGCCAGCTTTTCTTTCCTCAATTCTTTTTCCCCTTGCGGCACCTCTGGGAACGGTAGCTTTTCCCACAGGCCATGCTCTTGGCCACTAACACCTCCCTGCTTGGACATCTTTTGATCCACCTGGTATTGGTCCATGTTGACCAAGGGCCCCTCCTCCTCCTCAGTCTCCACCAGGGCTAGGACTGAGCAGCCCCCTGCCGCCAGCCACGGCCCGCTGAGGGCCTGGGCTTCAGCCAGCTGGGCAAGGGACTGGGTGCCTGGGACTTGGGCTTCACCTTATCCGCCTGCGTGCCAGACGTCGTCGAGCGCACCGAGATCCCGGGAGCTGCTTTGTTCTCGCAGAGCGGCTCTGACGGGACTGGACACCCCTGGGCTCTGCGGCGCTTCCACAGCCCTGTGGCAGGGCGTGGCTCTGCCGCGTCACAAGGGCCTCTGGGCACCGCAGTGTCCCGCATCACTGAGGGCCCTGACACAAGGCGCCTGTGTCACAAAGGGCCACAGCCGGCACCCCTTCAGCAGCCAAAGCTGCTGGAGGGGTCATGGAGGAGGCCTTGGATTTTGGCCTTCCAGCCCCTTGTTGTCGTCCCTTTATTAAAAGGATCAGACATGCCTCTGCCAAAATTAAGGTGCCAATGGCATCAGACACCCAAGCCAATAGTGTGGCATTTCATGAAGAGGAAATGAGAGAGAAAGAGAGAGAAAGGGAAAAAGAGTGATAGATACAGATGAAGTAGAAAACCTCAGTGCTCTGTAGATCCCAGTGGCATCCCGTTGATGCTGTCCATGAGGCCATTCTTGGTGGCCAGGGTGGCCCGAAAACCTAGAGTTGTGTGGATGGATAGACATTTGTGGGCTAGGTGGGAAGAGCCAGGTACCCGCCACGGCCGGGGCCGAGTTTGACAGAGTTTCTTGCAGCAGACTCGGGATCTGTTGCTTCACTTTGCATCAGGTGCAAAGAAATGTGAGGTAGAGAGATGGAAAGAAATAGGAAAGCGGTCTCAGAGAGAGAGCAAGAGAGCAGGAGGTATTCAGGTAGAGAGCTGGATGATCCTTAAGGCCCTTGCCAGGCCAAACCGTTCCATGATTCTAGATGATGTGGGAATGTGTATTGTAACTTGATATGACCATTATTACAATTATCATTTTCATTATTTTATTTATTCAATACTCCTACAAGTGAAACTTCTTGTCTTCTTCATCTTCTTTTTCTTCTTCTTCTTCTGCTTCTTCCTAGACTTATTATGACTAATTTTTACGGCAACTATTAATATTTCTTCTTCTCATTCTTCTAATGCTAATTCTTCGAATTCTTCTACTTTGTCTTCTTATTAATTTTCTTATTCTTATTCTTATTCTTATTCTTATTCTTATTCTTATTCTTATTCTTCCTATTCTTATTCTTATTCTTCCTATTCTTATTCTTATTCCTATTCTTCTTCTCATTCTTCTTCTTATTTTTCCTATTTCCTACAGCTACTTCTATTTCTTCTTCCTCATTACTACTACTATTTCTCTATCTTCTTGTAACAGCGGAAATGGCCTTAGATTCCAGCAGGAGAGCTTCTGATAAAAGAGCAGAAACACTTTTTCCCTGCCTGAGGGGTCAGGCGTTGCAAGAAGTTGACTTGGGAGGTGTCGGAGTCACTATTCCTGGAAGTGTTTGGGTCTTGTCTGGATGGGGCACTTGGGGACATGCTGTAGGGCTGATGCTGGTGGTGCCAGGGTGCCAGTTGGAGTGGATGACTTCCAAGGTGTCTTCCCACCTGGATGATTGTCTGTGATCCACCGCTGTGCCACCTGGCCCCAAGTGCCGCGGCCCGTGGCTGCTGGTTAGGGGCCGGCGCCGTGGGTAAAACTTGGTCTTGGGGAGATGCGCTTGGGATGCTCCAAAGCAGCCGGGGATTGCTGAGGCTGCAGGGACATGTTGAGGGAATGGCAGCCCATGTGGCTCCCTCAGGCCGCTGGCCAGGCCGCGGGCCGGCCGCCATCTGCGGGGCCGGTGCTGGCGCCGTCAGCGGGCACTAATCCTGGGGCTGCGGTGCCAGGCAGGGGCAGCGGAAGAGGCTGCGCAGCGCCCGCAGTGCCCGGCTGAAGCGGGAGGGACGTTTCTTGCGGGGGCCCAGCTGCTGGCTGAGGGCCTGGGCTGGCACACGGGGAGATGAGGCAGCGAGCGTCTCTTGAGGGCACGGCTCAAATTCCTGGGGCTGAAGCCAAGCCTGGTCAGGGAGAGGCACTGGGAGACTGTCTCCTGCAAAACCACCCAGTACTGGCTCTCTGGGTTCTTCCAGCAGCTCGAGGACGCTCACCTCGTCCCATTCGTCCTTGTCCTGCAGCAGGGCCTTGACCCCAAGCCTGTGGGTGGTCTCACTTTCCCTGTTGTCCTGCTTGAGCTCTTGGTCGCTGTCATCTTCCCAGCTGGACTGCACGGAGGGTGGCTTCCCATTGCCTTTGGGAAGCTCGTGGCCAATGGAGTCTTGGTCTTGGGAAAGCTCTTGGAGAATGAATTGTTCCCAGTCTGACCTTTCTTGGGAGCTACCAACATCATTGGGCGACAGCTCTCGCTTGCTGTATTCTTCCCAGTAGCAGTGTGCTGGGGAGCTTACGAGTGCTGCCTGGGAAAGCCATGGCTCCAAGCATTCTTGCCAATCAGAACATGGTTTGTAGCTCCTGGCTCCTCCTAGGGACAGCTCTTGATCGACACATTCCTCCCAGTCAAGGAGCTCAGGATTGCTACTGCCTTCTACTTGGGACAGCTCTTGCTCACTGAAGGCTTCCTCTTGGGACACATCATCATAGCTAGCGGCATCTCCTTGGAGCAGCTCTGAGTCTTCCTCATCTTTGCATTGGAAGCGCTTCAGCTCCCCAGCCAATACTCCCTCTTCAGCCACTTGCTGTGCTGGGACTGACCCCCTGACTGCCTCCTCCAGCTGCTCGGTGAGGGCCAGGGCTGGAGGCGAGCTGGCTAATGGGCTGGGGGGGCAGCCAGGGCTGTGTGGGGCTGAGATGTGGACCAGATCCCCTTCTCCTGGAGCTGCTGGTTCTTTTTCTGAAGCCACGCTTTGCTCCAGGCCTTCTGCCCCTTGGGACAGGCCCTGGCTGCTGCCAAGCTCTTCCCCTTGGGCCAGCTTTTCTTTCCTCAATTCTTTTTCCCCTTGCGGCACCTCTGGGAACGGTAGCTTTTCCCACAGGCCATGCTCTTGGCCACTAACACCTCCCTGCTTGGACATCTTTTGATCCACCTGGTATTGGTCCATGTTGACCAAGGGCCCCTCCTCCTCCTCAGTCTCCACCAGGGCTAGGACTGAGCAGCCCCCTGCCGCCAGCCACGGCCCGCTGAGGGCCTGGGCTTCAGCCAGCTGGGCAAGGGACTGGGTGCCTGGGACTTGGGCTTCACCTTATCCGCCTGCGTGCCAGACGTCGTCGAGCGCACCGAGATCCCGGGAGCTGCTTTGCTCTCGCAGAGCGGCTCTGACGGGACTGGACACCCCTGGGCTCTGCGGCGCTTCCACAGCCCTGTGGCAGGGCGTGGCTCTGCCGCGTCACAAGGGCCTCTGGGCACCGCAGTGTCCCGCATCACTGAGGGCCCTGACACAAGGCGCCTGTGTCACAAAGGGCCACAGCCGGCACCCCTTCAGCAGCCAAAGCTGCTGGAGGGGTCATGGAGGAGACCTTGGATTTTGGCCTTCCAGCCCCTTGTTGTCGTCCCTTTATTAAAAGGATCAGACATGCCTCTGCCAAAATTAAGGTGCCAATGGCATCAGACACCCAAGCCAATAGTGTGGCATTTCATGAAGAGGAAATGAGAGAGAAAGAGAGAGAAAGGGAAAAAGAGTGATAGATACAGATGAAGTAGAAAACCTCAGTGCTCTGTAGATCCCAGTGGCATCCCGTTGATGCTGTCCATGAGGCCATTCTTGGTGGCCAGGGTGGCCCGAAAACCTAGAGTTGTGTGGATGGATAGACATTTGTGGGCTAGGTGGGAAGAGCCAGGTACCCGCCACGGCCGGGGCCGAGTTTGACAGAGTTTCTTGCAGCAGACTCGGGATCTGTTGCTTCACTTTGCATCAGGTGCAAAGAAATGTGAGGTAGAGAGATGGAAAGAAATAGGAAAGCGGTCTCAGAGAGAGAGAGCAAGAGAGCAGGAGGTATTCAGGTAGAGAGCTGGATGATCCTTAAGGCCCTTGCCAGGCCAAACCATTCCATGATTCTAGATGATGTGGGAATGTGTATTGTAACTTGATATGACCATTATTACAATTATCATTTTCATTATTTTATTTATTCAATACTCCTACAAGTGAAACTTCTTGTCTTCTTCATCTTCTTTTTCTTCTTCTTCTTCTGCTTCTTCCTAGACTTATTATGACTAATTTTTACTGCAACTATTAATATTTCTTCTTCTCATTCTTCTAATGCTAATTCTTCGAATTCTTCTACTTTGTCTTCTTATTAATATTCTTATTCTTATTCTTATTCTTATTCTTATTCTTATTCTTATTCTTATTCTTCCTATTCTTATTCTTATTCTTCCTATTCTTATTCTTATTCCTATTCTTCTTCTCATTCTTCTTATTTTTCCTATTTCCTACAGCTACTTCTATTTCTTCTTCCTCATTACTACTACTATTTCTCTATCTTCTTGTAACAGCGGAAATGGCCTTAGATTCCAGCAGGAGAGCTTCTGATAAAAGAGCAGAAACACTTTTTCCCTGCCTGAGGGGTCAGGCGTTGCAAGAAGTTGACTTGGGAGGTGTCGGAGTCACTATTCCTGGAAGTGTTTGGGTCTTGTCTGGATGGGGCACTTGGGGACATGCTGTAGGGCTGATGCTGGTGGTGCCAGGGTGCCAGTTGGAGTGGATGACTTCCAAGGTGTCTTCCCACCTGGATGATTGTCTGTGTTCCACCGCTGTGCCACCTGGCCCCAAGTGCCGCGGCCCGTGGCTGCTGGTTAGGGGCCGGCGCCGTGGGTAAAACTTGGTCTTGGGGAGATGCGCTTGGGATGCTCCAAAGCAGCCGGGGATTGCTGAGGCTGCAGGGACATGTTGAGGGAATGGCAGCCCATGTGGCTCCCTCAGGCCGCTGGCCAGGCCGCGGGCCGGCCGCCATCTGCGGGGCCGGTGCTGGCGCCGTCAGCGGGCACTAATCCTGGGGCTGCGGTGCCAGGCAGGGGCAGCGGAAGAGGCTGCGCAGCGCCCGCAGTGCCCGGCTGAAGCGGGAGGGACGTTTCTTGCGGGGGCCCAGCTGCTGGCTGAGGGCCTGGGCTGGCACACGGGGAGATGAGGCAGCGAGCGTCTCTTGAGGGCACGGCTCAAATTCCTGGGGCTGAAGCCAAGCCTGGTCAGGGAGAGGCACTGGGAGACTGTCTCCTGCAAAACCACCCAGTACTGGCTCTCTGGGTTCTTCCAGCAGCTCGAGGACGCTCACCTCGTCCCATTCGTCCTTGTCCTGCAGCAGGGCCTTGACCCCAAGCCTGTGGGTGGTCTCACTTTCCCTGTTGTCCTGCTTGAGCTCTTGGTCGCTGTCATCTTCCCAGCTGGACTGCACGGAGGGTGGCTTCCCATTGCCTTTGGGAAGCTCGTGGCCAATGGAGTCTTGGTCTTGGGAAAGCTCTTGGAGAATGAATTGTTCCCAGTCTGACCTTTCTTGGGAGCTACCAACATCATTGGGCGACAGCTCTCGCTTGCTGTATTCTTCCCAGTAGCAGTGTGCTGGGGAGCTTACGAGTGCTGCCTGGGAAAGCCATGGCTCCAAGCATTCTTGCCAATCAGAACATGGTTTGTAGCTCCTGGCTCCTCCTAGGGACAGCTCTTGATCGACACATTCCTCCCAGTCAAGGAGCTCAGGATTGCTACTGCCTTCTACTTGGGACAGCTCTTGCTCACTGAAGGCTTCCTCTTGGGACACATCATCATAGCTAGCGGCATCTCCTTGGAGCAGCTCTGAGTCTTCCTCATCTTTGCATTGGAAGCGCTTCAGCTCCCCAGCCAATACTCCCTCTTCAGCCACTTGCTGTGCTGGGACTGACCCCCTGACTGCCTCCTCCAGCTGCTCGGTGAGGGCCAGGGCTGGAGGCGAGCTGGCTAATGGGCTGGGGGGGCAGCCAGGGCTGTGTGGGGCTGAGATGTGGACCAGATCCCCTTCTCCTGGAGCTGCTGGTTCTTTTTCTGAAGCCACGCTTTGCTCCAGGCCTTCTGCCCCTTGGGACAGGCCCTGGCTGCTGCCAAGCTCTTCCCCTTGGGCCAGCTTTTCTTTCCTCAATTCTTTTTCCCCTTGCGGCACCTCTGGGAACGGTAGCTTTTCCCACAGGCCATGCTCTTGGCCACTAACACCTCCCTGCTTGGACATCTTTTGATCCACCTGGTATTGGTCCATGTTGACCAAGGGCCTCTCCTCCTCCTCAGTCTCCACCAGGGCTAGGACTGAGCAGCCCCCTGCCGCCAGCCACGGCCCGCTGAGGGCCTGGGCTTCAGCCAGCTGGGCAAGGGACTGGGTGCCTGGGACTTGGGCTTCACCTTATCCGCCTGCGTGCCAGACGTCGTCGAGCGCACCGAGATCCCGGGAGCTGCTTTGTTCTCGCAGAGCGGCTCTGACGGGACTGGACACCCCTGGGCTCTGCGGCGCTTCCACAGCCCTGTGGCAGGGCGTGGCTCTGCCGCGTCACAAGGGCCTCTGGGCACCGCAGTGTCCCGCATCACTGAGGGCCCTGACACAAGGCGCCTGTGTCACAAAGGGCCACAGCCGGCACCCCTTCAGCAGCCAAAGCTGCTGGAGGGGTCATGGAGGAGGCCTTGGATTTTGGCCTTCCAGCCCCTTGTTGTCGTCCCTTTATTAAAAGGATCAGACATGCCTCTGCCAAAATTAAGGTGCCAATGGCATCAGACACCCAAGCCAATAGTGTGGCATTTCATGAAGAGGAAATGAGAGAGAAAGAGAGAGAAAGGGAAAAAGAGTGATAGATACAGATGAAGTAGAAAACCTCAGTGCTCTGTAGATCCCAGTGGCATCCCGTTGATGCTGTCCATGAGGCCATTCTTGGTGGCCAGGGTGGCCCGAAAACCTAGAGTTGTGTGGATGGATAGACATTTGTGGGCTAGGTGGGAAGAGCCAGGTACCCGCCACGGCCGGGGCCGAGTTTGACAGAGTTTCTTGCAGCAGACTCGGGATCTGTTGCTTCACTTTGCATCAGGTGCAAAGAAATGTGAGGTAGAGAGATGGAAAGAAATAGGAAAGCGGTCTCAGAGAGAGAGAGCAAGAGAGCAGGAGGTATTCAGGTAGAGAGCTGGATGATCCTTAAGGCCCTTGCCAGGCCAAACCATTCCATGATTCTAGATGATGTGGGAATGTGTATTGTAACTTGATATGACCATTATTACAATTATCATTTTCATTATTTTATTTATTCAATACTCCTACAAGTGAAACTTCTTGTCTTCTTCATCTTCTTTTTCTTCTTCTTCTTCTGCTTCTTCCTAGACTTATTATGACTAATTTTTACTGCAACTATTAATATTTCTTCTTCTCATTCTTCTAATGCTAATTCTTCGAATTCTTCTACTTTGTCTTCTTATTAATTTTCTTATTCTTATTCTTATTCTTATTCTTATTCTTATTCTTATTCTTATTCTTCCTATTCTTATTCTTATTCTTCCTATTCTTATTCTTATTCTTCCTATTCTTATTCTTATTCCTATTCTTCTTCTCATTCTTCTTCTTATTTTTCCTATTTCCTACAGCTACTTCTATTTCTTCTTCCTCATTACTACTACTATTTCTCTATCTTCTTGTAACAGCGGAAATGGCCTTAGATTCCAGCAGGAGAGCTTCTGATAAAAGAGCAGAAACACTTTTTCCCTGCCTGAGAGGTCAGGCGTTGCAAGAAGTTGACTTGGGAGGTGTCGGAGTCACTATTCCTGGAAGTGTTTGGGTCTTGTCTGAATGGGGCACTTGGGGACATGCTGTAGGGCTGATGCTGGTGGTGCCAGGGTGCCAGTTGGAGTGGATGACTTCCAAGGTGTCTTCCCACCTGGATGATTGTCTGTGATCCACCGCTGTGCCACCTGGCCCCAAGTGCCGCGGCCCGTGGCTGCTGGTTAGGGGCCGGCGCCGTGGGTAAAACTTGGTCTTGGGGAGATGCGCTTGGGATGCTCCAAAGCAGCCGGGGATTGCTGAGGCTGCAGGGACATGTTGAGGGAATGGCAGCCCATGTGGCTCCCTCAGGCCGCTGGCCAGGCCGCGGGCCGGCCGCCATCTGCGGGGCCGGTGCTGGCGCCGTCAGCGGGCACTAATCCTGGGGCTGCGGTGCCAGGCAGGGGCAGCGGAAGAGGCTGCGCAGCGCCCGCAGTGCCCGGCTGAAGCGGGAGGGACGTTTCTTGCGGGGGCCCAGCTGCTGGCTGAGGGCCTGGGCTGGCACACGGGGAGATGAGGCAGCGAGCGTCTCTTGAGGGCACGGCTCAAATTCCTGGGGCTGAAGCCAAGCCTGGTCAGGGAGAGGCACTGGGAGACTGTCTCCTGCAAAACCACCCAGTACTGGCTCTCTGGGTTCTTCCAGCAGCTCGAGGACGCTCACCTCGTCCCATTCGTCCTTGTCCTGCAGCAGGGCCTTGACCCCAAGCCTGTGGGTGGTCTCACTTTCCCTGTTGTCCTGCTTGAGCTCTTGGTCACTGTCATCTTCCCAGCTGGACTGCACGGAGGGTGGCTTCCCATTGCCTTTGGGAAGCTCGTGGCCAATGGAGTCTTGGTCTTGGGAAAGCTCTTGGAGAATGAATTGTTCCCAGTCTGACCTTTCTTGGGAGCTACCAACATCATTGGGCGACAGCTCTCGCTTGCTGTATTCTTCCCAGTAGCAGTGTGCTGGGGAGCTTACGAGTGCTGCCTGGGAAAGCCATGGCTCCAAGCATTCTTGCCAATCAGAACATGGTTTGTAGCTCCTGGCTCCTCCTAGGGACAGCTCTTGATCGACACATTCCTCCCAGTCAAGGAGCTCAGGATTGCTACTGCCTTCTACTTGGGACAGCTCTTGCTCACTGAAGGCTTCCTCTTGGGACACATCATCATAGCTAGCGGCATCTCCTTGGAGCAGCTCTGAGTCTTCCTCATCTTTGCATTGGAAGCGCTTCAGCTCCCCAGCCAATACTCCCTCTTCAGCCACTTGCTGTGCTGGGACTGACCCCCTGACTGCCTCCTCCAGCTGCTCGGTGAGGGCCAGGGCTGGAGGCGAGCTGGCTAATGGGCTGGGGGGGCAGCCAGGGCTGTGTGGGGCTGAGATGTGGACCAGATCCCCTTCTCCTGGAGCTGCTGGTTCTTTTTCTGAAGCCACGCTTTGCTCCAGGCCTTCTGCCCCTTGGGACAGGCCCTGGCTGCTGCCAAGCTCTTCCCCTTGGGCCAGCTTTTCTTTCCTCAATTCTTTTTCCCCTTGCGGCACCTCTGGGAACGGTAGCTTTTCCCACAGGCCATGCTCTTGGCCACTAACACCTCCCTGCTTGGACATCTTTTGATCCACCTGGTATTGGTCCATGTTGACCAAGGGCCCCTCCTCCTCCTCAGTCTGCACCAGGGCTAGGACTGAGCAGCCCCCTGCCGCCAGCCACGGCCCGCTGAGGGCCTGGGCTTCAGCCAGCTGGGCAAGGGACTGGGTGCCTGGGACTTGGGCTTCACCTTATCCGCCTGCGTGCCAGACGTCGTCGAGCGCACCGAGATCCCGGGAGCTGCTTTGTTCTCGCAGAGCGGCTCTGACGGGACTGGACACCCCTGGGCTCTGCGGCGCTTCCACAGCCCTGTGGCAGGGCGTGGCTCTGCCGCGTCACAAGGGCCTCTGGGCACCGCAGTGTCCCGCATCACTGAGGGCCCTGACACAAGGCGCCTGTGTCACAAAGGGCCACAGCCGGCACCCCTTCAGCAGCCAAAGCTGCTGGAGGGGTCATGGAGGAGGCCTTGGATTTTGGCCTTCCAGCCCCTTGTTGTCGTCCCTTTATTAAAAGGATCAGACATGCCTCTGCCAAAATTAAGGTGCCAATGGCATCAGACACCCAAGCCAATAGTGTGGCATTTCATGAAGAGGAAATGAGAGAGAAAGAGAGAGAAAGGGAAAAAGAGTGATAGATACAGATGAAGTAGAAAACCTCAGTGCTCTGTAGATCCCAGTGGCATCCCGTTGATGCTGTCCATGAGGCCATTCTTGGTGGCCAGGGTGGCCTGAAAACCTAGAGTTGTGTGGATGGATAGACATTTGTGGGCTAGGTGGGAAGAGCCAGGTACCCGCCACGGCCGGGGCCGAGTTTGACAGAGTTTCTTGCAGCAGACTCGGGATCTGTTGCTTCACTTTGCATCAGGTGCAAAGAAATGTGAGGTAGAGAGATGGAAAGAAATAGGAAAGCGGTCTCAGAGAGAGAGAGCAAGAGAGCAGGAGGTATTCAGGTAGAGAGCTGGATGATCCTTAAGGCCCTTGCCAGGCCAAACCATTCCATGATTCTAGATGATGTGGGAATGTGTATTGTAACTTGATATGACCATTATTACAATTATCATTTTCATTATTTTATTTATTCAATACTCCTACAAGTGAAACTTCTTGTCTTCTTCATCTTCTTTTTCTTCTTCTTCTTCTGCTTCTTCCTAGACTTATTATGACTAATTTTTACTGCAACTATTAATATTTCTTCTTCTCATTCTTCTAATGCTAATTCTTCGAATTCTTCTACTTTGTCTTCTTATTAATTTTCTTATTCTTATTCTTATTCTTATTCTTATTCTTATTCTTATTCTTATTCTTATTCTTATTCTTATTCTTCCTATTCTTATTCTTATTCTTCCTATTCTTATTCTTATTCCTATTCTTCTTCTCATTCTTCTTTTTATTTTTCCTATTTCCTACAGCTACTTCTATTTCTTCTTCCTCATTACTACTACTATTTCTCTATCTTCTTGTAACAGCGGAAATGGCCTTAGATTCCAGCAGGAGAGCTTCTGATAAAAGAGCAGAAACACTTTTTCCCTGCCTGAGGGGTCAGGCGTTGCAAGAAGTTGACTTGGGAGGTGTCGGAGTCACTATTCCTGGAAGTGTTTGGGTCTTGTCTGGATGGGGCACTTGGGGACATGCTGTAGGGCTGATGCTGGTGGTGCCAGGGTGCCAGTTGGAGTGGATGACTTCCAAGGTGTCTTCCCACCTGGATGATTGTCTGTGTTCCACCGCTGTGCCACCTGGCCCCAAGTGCCGCGGCCCGTGGCTGCTGGTTAGGGGCCGGCGCCGTGGGTAAAACTTGGTCTTGGGGAGATGCGCTTGGGATGCTCCAAAGCAGCCGGGGATTGCTGAGGCTGCAGGGACATGTTGAGGGAATGGCAGCCCATGTGGCTCCCTCAGGCCGCTGGCCAGGCCGCGGGCCGGCCGCCATCTGCGGGGCCGGTGCTGGCGCCGTCAGCGGGCACTAATCCTGGGGCTGCGGTGCCAGGCAGGGGCAGCGGAAGAGGCTGCGCAGCGCCCGCAGTGCCCGGCTGAAGCGGGAGGGACGTTTCTTGCGGGGGCCCAGCTGCTGGCTGAGGGCCTGGGCTGGCACACGGGGAGATGAGGCAGCGAGCGTCTCTTGAGGGCACGGCTCAAATTCCTGGGGCTGAAGCCAAGCCTGGTCAGGGAGAGGCACTGGGAGACTGTCTCCTGCAAAACCACCCAGTACTGGCTCTCTGGGTTCTTCCAGCAGCTCGAGGACGCTCACCTCGTCCCATTCGTCCTTGTCCTGCAGCAGGGCCTTGACCCCAAGCCTGTGGGTGGTCTCACTTTCCCTGTTGTCCTGCTTGAGCTCTTGGTCGCTGTCATCTTCCCAGCTGGACTGCACGGAGGGTGGCTTCCCATTGCCTTTGGGAAGCTCGTGGCCAATGGAGTCTTGGTCTTGGGAAAGCTCTTGGAGAATGAATTGTTCCCAGTCTGACCTTTCTTGGGAGCTACCAACATCATTGGGCGACAGCTCTCGCTTGCTGTATTCTTCCCAGTAGCAGTGTGCTGGGGAGCTTACGAGTGCTGCCTGGGAAAGCCATGGCTCCAAGCATTCTTGCCAATCAGAACATGGTTTGTAGCTCCTGGCTCCTCCTAGGGACAGCTCTTGATTGACACATTCCTCCCAGTCAAGGAGCTCAGGATTGCTACTGCCTTCTACTTGGGACAGCTCTTGCTCACTGAAGGCTTCCTCTTGGGACACATCATCATAGCTAGCGGCATCTCCTTGGAGCAGCTCTGAGTCTTCCTCATCTTTGCATTGGAAGCGCTTCAGCTCCCCAGCCAATACTCCCTCTTCAGCCACTTGCTGTGCTGGGACTGACCCCCTGACTGCCTCCTCCAGCTGCTCGGTGAGGGCCAGGGCTGGAGGCGAGCTGGCTAATGGGCTGGGGGGGCAGCCAGGGCTGTGTGGGGCTGAGATGTGGACCAGATCCCCTTCTCCTGGAGCTGCTGGTTCTTTTTCTGAAGCCACGCTTTGCTCCAGGCCTTCTGCCCCTTGGGACAGGCCCTGGCTGCTGCCAAGCTCTTCCCCTTGGGCCAGCTTTTCTTTCCTCAATTCTTTTTCCCCTTGCGGCACCTCTGGGAACGGTAGCTTTTCCCACAGGCCATGCTCTTGGCCACTAACACCTCCCTGCTTGGACATCTTTTGATCCACCTGGTATTGGTCCATGTTGACCAAGGGCCTCTCCTCCTCCTCAGTCTCCACCAGGGCTAGGACTGAGCAGCCCCCTGCCGCCAGCCACGGCCCGCTGAGGGCCTGGGCTTCAGCCAGCTGGGCAAGGGACTGGGTGCCTGGGACTTGGGCTTCACCTTATCCGCCTGCGTGCCAGACGTCGTCGAGCGCACCGAGATCCCGGGAGCTGCTTTGTTCTCGCAGAGCGGCTCTGACGGGACTGGACACCCCTGGGCTCTGCGGCGCTTCCACAGCCCTGTGGCAGGGCGTGGCTCTGCCGCGTCACAAGGGCCTCTGGGCACCGCAGTGTCCCGCATCGCTGAGGGCCTGACACAAGGTGCCTGTGTCACAAAGGGCCACAGCCGGCACCCCTTCAGCAGCCAAAGCTGCTGGAGGGGTCATGGAGGAGGCCTTGGATTTTGGCCTTCCAGCCCCTTGTTGTCGTCCCTTTATTAAAAGGATCAGACATGCCTCTGCCAAAATTAAGGTGCCAATGGCATCAGACACCCAAGCCAATAGTGTGGCATTTCATGAAGAGGAAATGAGAGAGAAAGAGAGAGAAAGGGAAAAAGAGTGATAGATACAGATGAAGTAGAAAACCTCAGTGCTCTGTAGATCCCAGTGGCATCCCGTTGATGCTGTCCATGAGGCCATTCTTGGTGGCCAGGGTGGCCCGAAAACCTAGAGTTGTGTGGATGGATAGACATTTGTGGGCTAGGTGGGAAGAGCCAGGTACCCGCCACGGTCGGGGCCGAGTTTGACAGAGTTTCTTGCAGCAGACTCGGGATCTGTTGCTTCACTTTGCATCAGGTGCAAAGAAATGTGAGGTAGAGAGATGGAAAGAAATAGGAAAGCGGTCTCAGAGAGAGAGAGCAAGAGAGCAGGAGGTATTCAGGTAGAGAGCTGGATGATCCTTAAGGCCCTTGCCAGGCCAAACCGTTCCATGATTCTAGATGATGTGGGAATGTGTATTGTAACTTGATATGACCATTATTACAATTATCATTTTCATTATTTTATTTATTCAATACTCCTACAAGTGAAACTTCTTGTCTTCTTCATCTTCTTTTTCTTCTTCTTCTTCTGCTTCTTCCTAGACTTATTATGACTAATTTTTACTGCAACTATTAATATTTCTTCTTCTCATTCTTCTAATGCTAATTCTTCGAATTCTTCTACTTTGTCTTCTTATTAATTTTCTTATTCTTATTCTTATTCTTATTCTTATTCTTATTCTTATTCTTATTCTTATTCTTATTCTTATTCTTATTCTTCCTATTCTTATTCTTATTCTTCCTATTCTTATTCTTATTCCTATTCTTCTTCTCATTCTTCTTCTTATTTTTCCTATTTCCTACAGCTACTTCTATTTCTTCTTCCTCATTACTACTACTATTTCTCTATCTTCTTGTAACAGCGGAAATGGCCTTAGATTCCAGCAGGAGAGCTTCTGATAAAAGAGCAGAAACACTTTTTCCCTGCCTGAGAGGTCAGGCGTTGCAAGAAGTTGACTTGGGAGGTGTCGGAGTCACTATTCCTGGAAGTGTTTGGGTCTTGTCTGGATGGGGCACTTGGGGACATGCTGTAGGGCTGATGCTGGTGGTGCCAGGGTGCCAGTTGGAGTGGATGACTTCCAAGGTGTCTTCCCACCTGGATGATTGTCTGTGATCCACCGCTGTGCCACCTGGCCCCAAGTGCCGCGGCCCGTGGCTGCTGGTTAGGGGCCGGCGCCGTGGGTAAAACTTGGTCTTGGGGAGATGCGCTTGGGATGCTCCAAAGCAGCCGGGGATTGCTGAGGCTGCAGGGACATGTTGAGGGAATGGCAGCCCATGTGGCTCCCTCAGGCCGCTGGCCAGGCCGCGGGCCGGCCGCCATCTGCGGGGCCGGTGCTGGCGCCGTCAGCGGGCACTAATCCTGGGGCTGCGGTGCCAGGCAGGGGCAGCGGAAGAGGCTGCGCAGCGCCCGCAGTGCCCGGCTGAAGCGGGAGGGACGTTTCTTGCGGGGGCCCAGCTGCTGGCTGAGGGCCTGGGCTGGCACACAGGGAGATGAGGCAGCGAGCGTCTCTTGAGGGCACGGCTCAAATTCCTGGGGCTGAAGCCAAGCCTGGTCAGGGAGAGGCACTGGGAGACTGTCTCCTGCAAAACCACCCAGTACTGGCTCTCTGGGTTCTTCCAGCAGCTCGAGGACGCTCACCTCGTCCCATTCGTCCTTGTCCTGCAGCAGGGCCTTGACCCCAAGCCTGTGGGTGGTCTCACTTTCCCTGTTGTCCTGCTTGAGCTCTTGGTCACTGTCATCTTCCCAGCTGGACTGCACGGAGGGTGGCTTCCCATTGCCTTTGGGAACCTCGTGGCCAATGGAGTCTTGGTCTTGGGAAAGCTCTTGGAGAATGAATTGTTCCCAGTCTGACCTTTCTTGGGAGCTACCAACATCATTGGGCGACAGCTCTCGCTTGCTGTATTCTTCCCAGTAGCAGTGTGCTGGGGAGCTTACGAGTGCTGCCTGGGAAAGCCATGGCTCCAAGCATTCTTGCCAATCAGAACATGGTTTGTAGCTCCTGGCTCCTCCTAGGGACAGCTCTTGATCGACACATTCCTCCCAGTCAAGGAGCTCAGGATTGCTACTGCCTTCTACTTGGGACAGCTCTTGCTCACTGAAGGCTTCCTCTTGGGACACATCATCATAGCTAGCGGCATCTCCTTGGAGCAGCTCTGAGTCTTCCTCATCTTTGCATTGGAAGCGCTTCAGCTCCCCAGCCAATACTCCCTCTTCAGCCACTTGCTGTGCTGGGACTGACCCCCTGACTGCCTCCTCCAGCTGCTCGGTGAGGGCCAGGGCTGGAGGCGAGCTGGCTAATGGGCTGGGGGGGCAGCCAGGGCTGTGTGGGGCTGAGATGTGGACCAGATCCCCTTCTCCTGGAGCTGCTGGTTCTTTTTCTGAAGCCACGCTTTGCTCCAGGCCTTCTGCCCCTTGGGACAGGCCCTGGCTGCTGCCAAGCTCTTCCCCTTGGGCCAGCTTTTCTTTCCTCAATTCTTTTTCCCCTTGCGGCACCTCTGGGAACGGTAGCTTTTCCCACAGGCCATGCTCTTGGCCACTAACACCTCCCTGCTTGGACATCTTTTGATCCACCTGGTATTGGTCCATGTTGACCAAGGGCCTCTCCTCCTCCTCAGTCTCCACCAGGGCTAGGACTGAGCAGCCCCCTGCCGCCAGCCACGGCCCGCTGAGGGCCTGGGCTTCAGCCAGCTGGGCAAGGGACTGGGTGCCTGGGACTTGGGCTTCACCTTATCCGCCTGCGTGCCAGACGTCGTCGAGCGCACCGAGATCCCGGGAGCTGCTTTGTTCTCGCAGAGCGGCTCTGACGGGACTGGACACCCCTGGGCTCTGCGGCGCTTCCACAGCCCTGTGGCAGGGCGTGGCTCTGCCGCGTCACAAGGGCCTCTGGGCACCGCAGTGTCCCGCATCACTGAGGGCCCTGACACAAGGCGCCTGTGTCACAAAGGGCCACAGCCGGCACCCCTTCAGCAGCCAAAGCTGCTGGAGGGGTCATGGAGGAGGCCTTGGATTTTGGCCTTCCAGCCCCTTGTTGTCGTCCCTTTATTAAAAGGATCAGACATGCCTCTGCCAAAATTAAGGTGCCAATGGCATCAGACACCCAAGCCAATAGTGTGGCATTTCATGAAGAGGAAATGAGAGAGAAAGAGAGAGAAAGGGAAAAAGAGTGATAGATACAGATGAAGTAGAAAACCTCAGTGCTCTGTAGATCCCAGTGGCATCCCGTTGATGCTGTCCATGAGGCCATTCTTGGTGGCCAGGGTGGCCCGAAAACCTAGAGTTGTGTGGATGGATAGACATTTGTGGGCTAGGTGGGAAGAGCCAGGTACCCGCCACGGTCGGGGCCGAGTTTGACAGAGTTTCTTGCAGCAGACTCGGGATCTGTTGCTTCACTTTGCATCAGGTGCAAAGAAATGTGAGGTAGAGAGATGGAAAGAAATAGGAAAGCGGTCTCAGAGAGAGAGAGCAAGAGAGCAGGAGGTATTCAGGTAGAGAGCTGGATGATCCTTAAGGCCCTTGCCAGGCCAAACCGTTCCATGATTCTAGATGATGTGGGAATGTGTATTGTAACTTGATATGACCATTATTACAATTATCATTTTCATTATTTTATTTATTCAATACTCCTACAAGTGAAACTTCTTGTCTTCTTCATCTTCTTTTTCTTCTTCTTCTTCTGCTTCTTCCTAGACTTATTATGACTAATTTTTACTGCAACTATTAATATTTCTTCTTCTCATTCTTCTAATGCTAATTCTTCGAATTCTTCTACTTTGTCTTCTTATTAATTTTCTTATTCTTATTCTTATTCTTATTCTTATTCTTATTCTTATTCTTATTCTTATTCTTATTCTTATTCTTATTCTTATTCTTCCTATTCTTATTCTTATTCTTCCTATTCTTATTCTTATTCCTATTCTTCTTCTCATTCTTCTTCTTATTTTTCCTATTTCCTACAGCTACTTCTATTTCTTCTTCCTCATTACTACTACTATTTCTCTATCTTCTTGTAACAGCGGAAATGGCCTTAGATTCCAGCAGGAGAGCTTCTGATAAAAGAGCAGAAACACTTTTTCCCTGCCTGAGAGGTCAGGCGTTGCAAGAAGTTGACTTGGGAGGTGTCGGAGTCACTATTCCTGGAAGTGTTTGGGTCTTGTCTGGATGGGGCACTTGGGGACATGCTGTAGGGCTGATGCTGGTGGTGCCAGGGTGCCAGTTGGAGTGGATGACTTCCAAGGTGTCTTCCCACCTGGATGATTGTCTGTGATCCACCGCTGTGCCACCTGGCCCCAAGTGCCGCGGCCCGTGGCTGCTGGTTAGGGGCCGGCGCCGTGGGTAAAACTTGGTCTTGGGGAGATGCGCTTGGGATGCTCCAAAGCAGCCGGGGATTGCTGAGGCTGCAGGGACATGTTGAGGGAATGGCAGCCCATGTGGCTCCCTCAGGCCGCTGGCCAGGCCGCGGGCCGGCCGCCATCTGCGGGGCCGGTGCTGGCGCCGTCAGCGGGCACTAATCCTGGGGCTGCGGTGCCAGGCAGGGGCAGCGGAAGAGGCTGCGCAGCGCCCGCAGTGCCCGGCTGAAGCGGGAGGGACGTTTCTTGCGGGGGCCCAGCTGCTGGCTGAGGGCCTGGGCTGGCACACAGGGAGATGAGGCAGCGAGCGTCTCTTGAGGGCACGGCTCAAATTCCTGGGGCTGAAGCCAAGCCTGGTCAGGGAGAGGCACTGGGAGACTGTCTCCTGCAAAACCACCCAGTACTGGCTCTCTGGGTTCTTCCAGCAGCTCGAGGACGCTCACCTCGTCCCATTCGTCCTTGTCCTGCAGCAGGGCCTTGACCCCAAGCCTGTGGGTGGTCTCACTTTCCCTGTTGTCCTGCTTGAGCTCTTGGTCACTGTCATCTTCCCAGCTGGACTGCACGGAGGGTGGCTTCCCATTGCCTTTGGGAAGCTCGTGGCCAATGGAGTCTTGGTCTTGGGAAAGCTCTTGGAGAATGAATTGTTCCCAGTCTGACCTTTCTTGGGAGCTACCAACATCATTGGGCGACAGCTCTCGCTTGCTGTATTCTTCCCAGTAGCAGTGTGCTGGGGAGCTTACGAGTGCTGCCTGGGAAAGCCATGGCTCCAAGCATTCTTGCCAATCAGAACATGGTTTGTAGCTCCTGGCTCCTCCTAGGGACAGCTCTTGATCGACACATTCCTCCCAGTCAAGGAGCTCAGGATTGCTACTGCCTTCTACTTGGGACAGCTCTTGCTCACTGAAGGCTTCCTCTTGGGACACATCATCATAGCTAGCGGCATCTCCTTGGAGCAGCTCTGAGTCTTCCTCATCTTTGCATTGGAAGCGCTTCAGCTCCCCAGCCAATACTCCCTCTTCAGCCACTTGCTGTGCTGGGACTGACCCCCTGACTGCCTCCTCCAGCTGCTCGGTGAGGGCCAGGGCTGGAGGCGAGCTGGCTAATGGGCTGGGGGGGCAGCCAGGGCTGTGTGGGGCTGAGATGTGGACCAGATCCCCTTCTCCTGGAGCTGCTGGTTCTTTTTCTGAAGCCACGCTTTGCTCCAGGCCTTCTGCCCCTTGGGACAGGCCCTGGCTGCTGCCAAGCTCTTCCCCTTGGGCCAGCTTTTCTTTCCTCAATTCTTTTTCCCCTTGCGGCACCTCTGGGAACGGTAGCTTTTCCCACAGGCCATGCTCTTGGCCACTAACACCTCCCTGCTTGGACATCTTTTGATCCACCTGGTATTGGTCCATGTTGACCAAGGGCCCCTCCTCCTCCTCAGTCTGCACCAGGGCTAGGACTGAGCAGCCCCCTGCCGCCAGCCACGGCCCGCTGAGGGCCTGGGCTTCAGCCAGCTGGGCAAGGGACTGGGTGCCTGGGACTTGGGCTTCACCTTATCCGCCTGCGTGCCAGACGTCGTCGAGCGCACCGAGATCCCGGGAGCTGCTTTGTTCTCGCAGAGCGGCTCTGACGGGACTGGACACCCCTGGGCTCTGCGGCGCTTCCACAGCCCTGTGGCAGGGCGTGGCTCTGCCGCGTCACAAGGGCCTCTGGGCACCGCAGTGTCCCGCATCACTGAGGGCCCTGACACAAGGCGCCTGTGTCACAAAGGGCCACAGCCGGCACCCCTTCAGCAGCCAAAGCTGCTGGAGGGGTCATGGAGGAGGCCTTGGATTTTGGCCTTCCAGCCCCTTGTTGTCGTCCCTTTATTAAAAGGATCAGACATGCCTCTGCCAAAATTAAGGTGCCAATGGCATCAGACACCCAAGCCAATAGTGTGGCATTTCATGAAGAGGAAATGAGAGAGAAAGAGAGAGAAAGGGAAAAAGAGTGATAGATACAGATGAAGTAGAAAACCTCAGTGCTCTGTAGATCCCAGTGGCATCCCGTTGATGCTGTCTATGAGGCCATTCTTGGTGGCCAGGGTGGCCCGAAAACCTAGAGTTGTGTGGATGGATAGACATTTGTGGGCTAGGTGGGAAGAGCCAGGTACCCGCCACGGCCGGGGCCGAGTTTGACAGAGTTTCTTGCAGCAGACTCGGGATCTGTTGCTTCACTTTGCATCAGGTGCAAAGAAATGTGAGGTAGAGAGATGGAAAGAAATAGGAAAGCGGTCTCAGAGAGAGAGAGCAAGAGAGCAGGAGGTATTCAGGTAGAGAGCTGGATGATCCTTAAGGCCCTTGCCAGGCCAAACCATTCCATGATTCTAGATGATGTGGGAATGTGTATTGTAACTTGATATGACCATTATTACAATTATAATTTTCATTATTTTATTTATTCAATACTCCTACAAGTGAAACTTCTTGTCTTCTTCATCTTCTTTTTCTTCTTCTTCTTCTGCTTCTTCCTAGACTTATTATGACTAATTTTTACTGCAACTATTAATATTTCTTCTTCTCATTCTTCTAATGCTAATTCTTCGAATTCTTCTACTTTGTCTTCTTATTAATTTTCTTATTCTTATTCTTATTCTTATTCTTATTCTTATTCTTATTCTTCCTATTCTTATTCTTATTCTTCCTATTCTTATTCTTATTCCTATTCTTCTTCTCATTCTTCTTCTTATTTTTCCTATTTCCTACAGCTACTTCTATTTCTTCTTCCTCATTACTACTACTATTTCTCTATCTTCTTGTAACAGCGGAAATGGCCTTAGATTCCAGCAGGAGAGCTTCTGATAAAAGAGCAGAAACACTTTTTCCCTGCCTGAGGGGTCAGGCGTTGCAAGAAGTTGACTTGGGAGGTGTCGGAGTCACTATTCCTGGAAGTGTTTGGGTCTTGTCTGGATGGGGCACTTGGGGACATGCTGTAGGGCTGATGCTGGTGGTGCCAGGGTGCCAGTTGGAGTGGATGACTTCCAAGGTGTCTTCCCACCTGGATGATTGTCTGTGTTCCACCGCTGTGCCACCTGGCCCCAAGTGCCGCGGCCCGTGGCTGCTGGTTAGGGGCCGGCGCCGTGGGTAAAACTTGGTCTTGGGGAGATGCGCTTGGGATGCTCCAAAGCAGCCGGGGATTGCTGAGGCTGCAGGGACATGTTGAGGGAATGGCAGCCCATGTGGCTCCCTCAGGCCGCTGGCCAGGCCGCGGGCCGGCCGCCATCTGCGGGGCCGGTGCTGGCGCCGTCAGCGGGCACTAATCCTGGGGCTGCGGTGCCAGGCAGGGGCAGCGGAAGAGGCTGCGCAGCGCCCGCAGTGCCCGGCTGAAGCGGGAGGGACGTTTCTTGCGGGGGCCCAGCTGCTGGCTGAGGGCCTGGGCTGGCACACGGGGAGATGAGGCAGCGAGCGTCTCTTGAGGGCACGGCTCAAATTCCTGGGGCTGAAGCCAAGCCTGGTCAGGGAGAGGCACTGGGAGACTGTCTCCTGCAAAACCACCCAGTACTGGCTCTCTGGGTTCTTCCAGCAGCTCGAGGACGCTCACCTCGTCCCATTCGTCCTTGTCCTGCAGCAGGGCCTTGACCCCAAGCCTGTGGGTGGTCTCACTTTCCCTGTTGTCCTGCTTGAGCTCTTGGTCGCTGTCATCTTCCCAGCTGGACTGCACGGAGGGTGGCTTCCCATTGCCTTTGGGAAGCTCGTGGCCAATGGAGTCTTGGTCTTGGGAAAGCTCTTGGAGAATGAATTGTTCCCAGTCTGACCTTTCTTGGGAGCTACCAACATCATTGGGCGACAGCTCTCGCTTGCTGTATTCTTCCCAGTAGCAGTGTGCTGGGGAGCTTACGAGTGCTGCCTGGGAAAGCCATGGCTCCAAGCATTCTTGCCAATCAGAACATGGTTTGTAGCTCCTGGCTCCTCCTAGGGACAGCTCTTGATCGACACATTCCTCCCAGTCAAGGAGCTCAGGATTGCTACTGCCTTCTACTTGGGACAGCTCTTGCTCACTGAAGGCTTCCTCTTGGGACACATCATCATAGCTAGCGGCATCTCCTTGGAGCAGCTCTGAGTCTTCCTCATCTTTGCATTGGAAGCGCTTCAGCTCCCCAGCCAATACTCCCTCTTCAGCCACTTGCTGTGCTGGGACTGACCCCCTGACTGCCTCCTCCAGCTGCTCGGTGAGGGCCAGGGCTGGAGGCGAGCTGGCTAATGGGCTGGGGGGGCAGCCAGGGCTGTGTGGGGCTGAGATGTGGACCAGATCCCCTTCTCCTGGAGCTGCTGGTTCTTTTTCTGAAGCCACGCTTTGCTCCAGGCCTTCTGCCCCTTGGGACAGGCCCTGGCTGCTGCCAATCTCTTCCCCTTGGGCCAGCTTTTCTTTCCTCAATTCTTTTTCCCCTTGCGGCACCTCTGGGAACGGTAGCTTTTCCCACAGGCCATGCTCTTGGCCACTAACACCTCCCTGCTTGGACATCTTTTGATCCACCTGGTATTGGTCCATGTTGACCAAGGGCCCCTCCTCCTCCTCAGTCTGCACCAGGGCTAGGACTGAGCAGCCCCCTGCCGCCAGCCACGGCCCGCTGAGGGCCTGGGCTTCAGCCAGCTGGGCAAGGGACTGGGTGCCTGGGACTTGGGCTTCACCTTATCCGCCTGCGTGCCAGACGTCGTCGAGCGCACCGAGATCCCGGGAGCTGCTTTGTTCTCGCAGAGCGGCTCTGACGGGACTGGACACCCCTGGGCTCTGCGGCGCTTCCACAGCCCTGTGGCAGGGCGTGGCTCTGCCGCGTCACAAGGGCCTCTGGGCACCGCAGTGTCCCGCATCACTGAGGGCCCTGACACAAGGCGCCTGTGTCACAAAGGGCCACAGCCGGCACCCCTTCAGCAGCCAAAGCTGCTGGAGGGGTCATGGAGGAGGCCTTGGATTTTGGCCTTCCAGCCCCTTGTTGTCGTCCCTTTATTAAAAGGATCAGACATGCCTCTGCCAAAATTAAGGTGCCAATGGCATCAGACACCCAAGCCAATAGTGTGGCATTTCATGAAGAGGAAATGAGAGAGAAAGAGAGAGAAAGGGAAAAAGAGTGATAGATACAGATGAAGTAGAAAACCTCAGTGCTCTGTAGATCCCAGTGGCATCCCGTTGATGCTGTCTATGAGGCCATTCTTGGTGGCCAGGGTGGCCCGAAAACCTAGAGTTGTGTGGATGGATAGACATTTGTGGGCTAGGTGGGAAGAGCCAGGTACCCGCCACGGCCGGGGCCGAGTTTGACAGAGTTTCTTGCAGCAGACTCGGGATCTGTTGCTTCACTTTGCATCAGGTGCAAAGAAATGTGAGGTAGAGAGATGGAAAGAAATAGGAAAGCGGTCTCAGAGAGAGAGAGCAAGAGAGCAGGAGGTATTCAGGTAGAGAGCTGGATGATCCTTAAGGCCCTTGCCAGGCCAAACCATTCCATGATTCTAGATGATGTGGGAATGTGTATTGTAACTTGATATGACCATTATTACAATTATCATTTTCATTATTTTATTTATTCAATACTCCTACAAGTGAAACTTCTTGTCTTCTTCATCTTCTTTTTCTTCTTCTTCTTCTGCTTCTTCCTAGACTTATTATGACTAATTTTTACTGCAACTATTAATATTTCTTCTTCTCATTCTTCTAATGCTAATTCTTCGAATTCTTCTACTTTGTCTTCTTATTAATTTTCTTATTCTTATTCTTATTCTTATTCTTATTCTTATTCTTATTCTTATTCTTATTCTTCCTATTCTTATTCTTATTCTTCCTATTCTTATTCTTATTCCTATTCTTCTTCTCATTCTTCTTCTTATTTTTCCTATTTCCTACAGCTACTTCTATTTCTTCTTCCTCATTACTACTACTATTTCTCTATCTTCTTGTAACAGCGGAAATGGCCTTAGATTCCAGCAGGAGAGCTTCTGATAAAAGAGCAGAAACACTTTTTCCCTGCCTGAGGGGTCAGGCGTTGCAAGAAGTTGACTTGGGAGGTGTCGGAGTCACTATTCCTGGAAGTGTTTGGGTCTTGTCTGGATGGGGCACTTGGGGACATGCTGTAGGGCTGATGCTGGTGGTGCCAGGGTGCCAGTTGGAGTGGATGACTTCCAAGGTGTCTTCCCACCTGGATGATTGTCTGTGATCCACCGCTGTGCCACCTGGCCCCAAGTGCCGCGGCCCGTGGCTGCTGGTTAGGGGCCGGCGCCGTGGGTAAAACTTGGTCTTGGGGAGATGCACTTGGGATGCTCCAAAGCAGCCGGGGATTGCTGAGGCTGCAGGGACATGTTGAGGGAATGGCAGCCCATGTGGCTCCCTCAGGCCGCTGGCCAGGCCGCGGGCCGGCCGCCATCTGCGGGGCCGGTGCTGGCGCCGTCAGCGGGCACTAATCCTGGGGCTGCGGTGCCAGGCAGGGGCAGCGGAAGAGGCTGCGCAGCGCCCGCAGTGCCCGGCTGAAGCGGGAGGGACGTTTCTTGCGGGGGCCCAGCTGCTGGCTGAGGGCCTGGGCTGGCACACAGGGAGATGAGGCAGCGAGCGTCTCTTGAGGGCACGGCTCAAATTCCTGGGGCTGAAGCCAAGCCTGGTCAGGGAGAGGCACTGGGAGACTGTCTCCTGCAAAACCACCCAGTACTGGCTCTCTGGGTTCTTCCAGCAGCTCGAGGACGCTCACCTCGTCCCATTCGTCCTTGTCCTGCAGCAGGGCCTTGACCCCAAGCCTGTGGGTGGTCTCACTTTCCCTGTTGTCCTGCTTGAGCTCTTGGTCACTGTCATCTTCCCAGCTGGACTGCACGGAGGGTGGCTTCCCATTGCCTTTGGGAAGCTCGTGGCCAATGGAGTCTTGGTCTTGGGAAAGCTCTTGGAGAATGAATTGTTCCCAGTCTGACCTTTCTTGGGAGCTACCAACATCATTGGGCGACAGCTCTCGCTTGCTGTATTCTTCCCAGTAGCAGTGTGCTGGGGAGCTTACGAGTGCTGCCTGGGAAAGCCATGGCTCCAAGCATTCTTGCCAATCAGAACATGGTTTGTAGCTCCTGGCTCCTCCTAGGGACAGCTCTTGATCGACACATTCCTCCCAGTCAAGGAGCTCAGGATTGCTACTGCCTTCTACTTGGGACAGCTCTTGCTCACTGAAGGCTTCCTCTTGGGACACATCATCATAGCTAGCGGCATCTCCTTGGAGCAGCTCTGAGTCTTCCTCATCTTTGCATTGGAAGCGCTTCAGCTCCCCAGCCAATACTCCCTCTTCAGCCACTTGCTGTGCTGGGACTGACCCCCTGACTGCCTCCTCCAGCTGCTCGGTGAGGGCCAGGGCTGGAGGCGAGCTGGCTAATGGGCTGGGGGGGCAGCCAGGGCTGTGTGGGGCTGAGATGTGGACCAGATCCCCTTCTCCTGGAGCTGCTGGTTCTTTTTCTGAAGCCACGCTTTGCTCCAGGCCTTCTGCCCCTTGGGACAGGCCCTGGCTGCTGCCAAGCTCTTCCCCTTGGGCCAGCTTTTCTTTCCTCAATTCTTTTTCCCCTTGCGGCACCTCTGGGAACGGTAGCTTTTCCCACAGGCCATGCTCTTGGCCACTAACACCTCCCTGCTTGGACATCTTTTGATCCACCTGGTATTGGTCCATGTTGACCAAGGGCCCCTCCTCCTCCTCAGTCTGCACCAGGGCTAGGACTGAGCAGCCCCCTGCCGCCAGCCACGGCCCGCTGAGGGCCTGGGCTTCAGCCAGCTGGGCAAGGGACTGGGTGCCTGGGACTTGGGCTTCACCTTATCCGCCTGCGTGCCAGACGTCGTCGAGCGCACCGAGATCCCGGGAGCTGCTTTGTTCTCGCAGAGCGGCTCTGACGGGACTGGACACCCCTGGGCTCTGCGGCGCTTCCACAGCCCTGTGGCAGGGCGTGGCTCTGCCGCGTCACAAGGGCCTCTGGGCACCGCAGTGTCCCGCATCACTGAGGGCCCTGACACAAGGCGCCTGTGTCACAAAGGGCCACAGCCGGCACCCCTTCAGCAGCCAAAGCTGCTGGAGGGGTCATGGAGGAGGCCTTGGATTTTGGCCTTCCAGCCCCTTGTTGTCGTCCCTTTATTAAAAGGATCAGACATGCCTCTGCCAAAATTAAGGTGCCAATGGCATCAGACACCCAAGCCAATAGTGTGGCATTTCATGAAGAGGAAATGAGAGAGAAAGAGAGAGAAAGGGAAAAAGAGTGATAGATACAGATGAAGTAGAAAACCTCAGTGCTCTGTAGATCCCAGTGGCATCCCGTTGATGCTGTCTATGAGGCCATTCTTGGTGGCCAGGGTGGCCCGAAAACCTAGAGTTGTGTGGATGGATAGACATTTGTGGGCTAGGTGGGAAGAGCCAGGTACCCGCCACGGCCGGGGCCGAGTTTGACAGAGTTTCTTGCAGCAGACTCGGGATCTGTTGCTTCACTTTGCATCAGGTGCAAAGAAATGTGAGGTAGAGAGATGGAAAGAAATAGGAAAGCGGTCTCAGAGAGAGAGAGCAAGAGAGCAGGAGGTATTCAGGTAGAGAGCTGGATGATCCTTAAGGCCCTTGCCAGGCCAAACCATTCCATGATTCTAGATGATGTGGGAATGTGTATTGTAACTTGATATGACCATTATTACAATTATCATTTTCATTATTTTATTTATTCAATACTCCTACAAGTGAAACTTCTTGTCTTCTTCATCTTCTTTTTCTTCTTCTTCTTCTGCTTCTTCCTAGACTTATTATGACTAATTTTTACTGCAACTATTAATATTTCTTCTTCTCATTCTTCTAATGCTAATTCTTCGAATTCTTCTACTTTGTCTTCTTATTAATTTTCTTATTCTTATTCTTATTCTTATTCTTATTCTTATTCTTATTCTTATTCTTATTCTTCCTATTCTTATTCTTATTCTTCCTATTCTTATTCTTATTCCTATTCTTCTTCTCATTCTTCTTCTTATTTTTCCTATTTCCTACAGCTACTTCTATTTCTTCTTCCTCATTACTACTACTATTTCTCTATCTTCTTGTAACAGCGGAAATGGCCTTAGATTCCAGCAGGAGAGCTTCTGATAAAAGAGCAGAAACACTTTTTCCCTGCCTGAGGGGTCAGGCGTTGCAAGAAGTTGACTTGGGAGGTGTCGGAGTCACTATTCCTGGAAGTGTTTGGGTCTTGTCTGGATGGGGCACTTGGGGACATGCTGTAGGGCTGATGCTGGTGGTGCCAGGGTGCCAGTTGGAGTGGATGACTTCCAAGGTGTCTTCCCACCTGGATGATTGTCTGTGATCCACCGCTGTGCCACCTGGCCCCAAGTGCCGCGGCCCGTGGCTGCTGGTTAGGGGCCGGCGCCGTGGGTAAAACTTGGTCTTGGGGAGATGCGCTTGGGATGCTCCAAAGCAGCCGGGGATTGCTGAGGCTGCAGGGACATGTTGAGGGAATGGCAGCCCATGTGGCTCCCTCAGGCCGCTGGCCAGGCCGCGGGCCGGCCGCCATCTGCGGGGCCGGTGCTGGCGCCGTCAGCGGGCACTAATCCTGGGGCTGCGGTGCCAGGCAGGGGCAGCGGAAGAGGCTGCGCAGCGCCCGCAGTGCCCGGCTGAAGCGGGAGGGACGTTTCTTGCGGGGGCCCAGCTGCTGGCTGAGGGCCTGGGCTGGCACACAGGGAGATGAGGCAGCGAGCGTCTCTTGAGGGCACGGCTCAAATTCCTGGGGCTGAAGCCAAGCCTGGTCAGGGAGAGGCACTGGGAGACTGTCTCCTGCAAAACCACCCAGTACTGGCTCTCTGGGTTCTTCCAGCAGCTCGAGGACGCTCACCTCGTCCCATTCGTCCTTGTCCTGCAGCAGGGCCTTGACCCCAAGCCTGTGGGTGGTCTCACTTTCCCTGTTGTCCTGCTTGAGCTCTTGGTCACTGTCATCTTCCCAGCTGGACTGCACGGAGGGTGGCTTCCCATTGCCTTTGGGAAGCTCGTGGCCAATGGAGTCTTGGTCTTGGGAAAGCTCTTGGAGAATGAATTGTTCCCAGTCTGACCTTTCTTGGGAGCTACCAACATCATTGGGCGACAGCTCTCGCTTGCTGTATTCTTCCCAGTAGCAGTGTGCTGGGGAGCTTACGAGTGCTGCCTGGGAAAGCCATGGCTCCAAGCATTCTTGCCAATCAGAACATGGTTTGTAGCTCCTGGCTCCTCCTAGGGACAGCTCTTGATCGACACATTCCTCCCAGTCAAGGAGCTCAGGATTGCTACTGCCTTCTACTTGGGACAGCTCTTGCTCACTGAAGGCTTCCTCTTGGGACACATCATCATAGCTAGCGGCATCTCCTTGGAGCAGCTCTGAGTCTTCCTCATCTTTGCATTGGAAGCGCTTCAGCTCCCCAGCCAATACTCCCTCTTCAGCCACTTGCTGTGCTGGGACTGACCCCCTGACTGCCTCCTCCAGCTGCTCGGTGAGGGCCAGGGCTGGAGGCGAGCTGGCTAATGGGCTGGGGGGGCAGCCAGGGCTGTGTGGGGCTGAGATGTGGACCAGATCCCCTTCTCCTGGAGCTGCTGGTTCTTTTTCTGAAGCCACGCTTTGCTCCAGGCCTTCTGCCCCTTGGGACAGGCCCTGGCTGCTGCCAAGCTCTTCCCCTTGGGCCAGCTTTTCTTTCCTCAATTCTTTTTCCCCTTGCGGCACCTCTGGGAACGGTAGCTTTTCCCACAGGCCATGCTCTTGGCCACTAACACCTCCCTGCTTGGACATCTTTTGATCCACCTGGTATTGGTCCATGTTGACCAAGGGCCCCTCCTCCTCCTCAGTCTGCACCAGGGCTAGGACTGAGCAGCCCCCTGCCGCCAGCCACGGCCCGCTGAGGGCCTGGGCTTCAGCCAGCTGGGCAAGGGACTGGGTGCCTGGGACTTGGGCTTCACCTTATCCGCCTGCGTGCCAGACGTCGTCGAGCGCACCGAGATCCCGGGAGCTGCTTTGTTCTCGCAGAGCGGCTCTGACGGGACTGGACACCCCTGGGCTCTGCGGCGCTTCCACAGCCCTGTGGCAGGGCGTGGCTCTGCCGCGTCACAAGGGCCTCTGGGCACCGCAGTGTCCCGCATCACTGAGGGCCCTGACACAAGGCGCCTGTGTCACAAAGGGCCACAGCCGGCACCCCTTCAGCAGCCAAAGCTGCTGGAGGGGTCATGGAGGAGGCCTTGGATTTTGGCCTTCCAGCCCCTTGTTGTCGTCCCTTTATTAAAAGGATCAGACATGCCTCTGCCAAAATTAAGGTGCCAATGGCATCAGACACCCAAGCCAATAGTGTGGCATTTCATGAAGAGGAAATGAGAGAGAAAGAGAGAGAAAGGGAAAAAGAGTGATAGATACAGATGAAGTAGAAAACCTCAGTGCTCTGTAGATCCCAGTGGCATCCCGTTGATGCTGTCTATGAGGCCATTCTTGGTGGCCAGGGTGGCCCGAAAACCTAGAGTTGTGTGGATGGATAGACATTTGTGGGCTAGGTGGGAAGAGCCAGGTACCCGCCACGGCCGGGGCCGAGTTTGACAGAGTTTCTTGCAGCAGACTCGGGATCTGTTGCTTCACTTTGCATCAGGTGCAAAGAAATGTGAGGTAGAGAGATGGAAAGAAATAGGAAAGCGGTCTCAGAGAGAGAGAGCAAGAGAGCAGGAGGTATTCAGGTAGAGAGCTGGATGATCCTTAAGGCCCTTGCCAGGCCAAACCATTCCATGATTCTAGATGATGTGGGAATGTGTATTGTAACTTGATATGACCATTATTACAATTATAATTTTCATTATTTTATTTATTCAATACTCCTACAAGTGAAACTTCTTGTCTTCTTCATCTTCTTTTTCTTCTTCTTCTTCTGCTTCTTCCTAGACTTATTATGACTAATTTTTACTGCAACTATTAATATTTCTTCTTCTCATTCTTCTAATGCTAATTCTTCGAATTCTTCTACTTTGTCTTCTTATTAATTTTCTTATTCTTATTCTTATTCTTATTCTTATTCTTATTCTTATTCTTCCTATTCTTATTCTTATTCTTCCTATTCTTATTCTTATTCCTATTCTTCTTCTCATTCTTCTTCTTATTTTTCCTATTTCCTACAGCTACTTCTATTTCTTCTTCCTCATTACTACTACTATTTCTCTATCTTCTTGTAACAGCGGAAATGGCCTTAGATTCCAGCAGGAGAGCTTCTGATAAAAGAGCAGAAACACTTTTTCCCTGCCTGAGGGGTCAGGCGTTGCAAGAAGTTGACTTGGGAGGTGTCGGAGTCACTATTCCTGGAAGTGTTTGGGTCTTGTCTGGATGGGGCACTTGGGGACATGCTGTAGGGCTGATGCTGGTGGTGCCAGGGTGCCAGTTGGAGTGGATGACTTCCAAGGTGTCTTCCCACCTGGATGATTGTCTGTGTTCCACCGCTGTGCCACCTGGCCCCAAGTGCCGCGGCCCGTGGCTGCTGGTTAGGGGCCGGCGCCGTGGGTAAAACTTGGTCTTGGGGAGATGCGCTTGGGATGCTCCAAAGCAGCCGGGGATTGCTGAGGCTGCAGGGACATGTTGAGGGAATGGCAGCCCATGTGGCTCCCTCAGGCCGCTGGCCAGGCCGCGGGCCGGCCGCCATCTGCGGGGCCGGTGCTGGCGCCGTCAGCGGGCACTAATCCTGGGGCTGCGGTGCCAGGCAGGGGCAGCGGAAGAGGCTGCGCAGCGCCCGCAGTGCCCGGCTGAAGCGGGAGGGACGTTTCTTGCGGGGGCCCAGCTGCTGGCTGAGGGCCTGGGCTGGCACACGGGGAGATGAGGCAGCGAGCGTCTCTTGAGGGCACGGCTCAAATTCCTGGGGCTGAAGCCAAGCCTGGTCAGGGAGAGGCACTGGGAGACTGTCTCCTGCAAAACCACCCAGTACTGGCTCTCTGGGTTCTTCCAGCAGCTCGAGGACGCTCACCTCGTCCCATTCGTCCTTGTCCTGCAGCAGGGCCTTGACCCCAAGCCTGTGGGTGGTCTCACTTTCCCTGTTGTCCTGCTTGAGCTCTTGGTCGCTGTCATCTTCCCAGCTGGACTGCACGGAGGGTGGCTTCCCATTGCCTTTGGGAAGCTCGTGGCCAATGGAGTCTTGGTCTTGGGAAAGCTCTTGGAGAATGAATTGTTCCCAGTCTGACCTTTCTTGGGAGCTACCAACATCATTGGGCGACAGCTCTCGCTTGCTGTATTCTTCCCAGTAGCAGTGTGCTGGGGAGCTTACGAGTGCTGCCTGGGAAAGCCATGGCTCCAAGCATTCTTGCCAATCAGAACATGGTTTGTAGCTCCTGGCTCCTCCTAGGGACAGCTCTTGATCGACACATTCCTCCCAGTCAAGGAGCTCAGGATTGCTACTGCCTTCTACTTGGGACAGCTCTTGCTCACTGAAGGCTTCCTCTTGGGACACATCATCATAGCTAGCGGCATCTCCTTGGAGCAGCTCTGAGTCTTCCTCATCTTTGCATTGGAAGCGCTTCAGCTCCCCAGCCAATACTCCCTCTTCAGCCACTTGCTGTGCTGGGACTGACCCCCTGACTGCCTCCTCCAGCTGCTCGGTGAGGGCCAGGGCTGGAGGCGAGCTGGCTAATGGGCTGGGGGGGCAGCCAGGGCTGTGTGGGGCTGAGATGTGGACCAGATCCCCTTCTCCTGGAGCTGCTGGTTCTTTTTCTGAAGCCACGCTTTGCTCCAGGCCTTCTGCCCCTTGGGACAGGCCCTGGCTGCTGCCAAGCTCTTCCCCTTGGGCCAGCTTTTCTTTCCTCAATTCTTTTTCCCCTTGCGGCACCTCTGGGAACGGTAGCTTTTCCCACAGGCCATGCTCTTGGCCACTAACACCTCCCTGCTTGGACATCTTTTGATCCACCTGGTATTGGTCCATGTTGACCAAGGGCCCCTCCTCCTCCTCAGTCTGCACCAGGGCTAGGACTGAGCAGCCCCCTGCCGCCAGCCACGGCCCGCTGAGGGCCTGGGCTTCAGCCAGCTGGGCAAGGGACTGGGTGCCTGGGACTTGGGCTTCACCTTATCCGCCTGCGTGCCAGACGTCGTCGAGCGCACCGAGATCCCGGGAGCTGCTTTGTTCTCGCAGAGCGGCTCTGACGGGACTGGACACCCCTGGGCTCTGCGGCGCTTCCACAGCCCTGTGGCAGGGCGTGGCTCTGCCGCGTCACAAGGGCCTCTGGGCACCGCAGTGTCCCGCATCACTGAGGGCCCTGACACAAGGCGCCTGTGTCACAAAGGGCCACAGCCGGCACCCCTTCAGCAGCCAAAGCTGCTGGAGGGGTCATGGAGGAGGCCTTGGATTTTGGCCTTCCAGCCCCTTGTTGTCGTCCCTTTATTAAAAGGATCAGACATGCCTCTGCCAAAATTAAGGTGCCAATGGCATCAGACACCCAAGCCAATAGTGTGGCATTTCATGAAGAGGAAATGAGAGAGAAAGAGAGAGAAAGGGAAAAAGAGTGATAGATACAGATGAAGTAGAAAACCTCAGTGCTCTGTAGATCCCAGTGGCATCCCGTTGATGCTGTCCATGAGGCCATTCTTGGTGGCCAGGGTGGCCCGAAAACCTAGAGTTGTGTGGATGGATAGACATTTGTGGGCTAGGTGGGAAGAGCCAGGTACCCGCCACGGCCGGGGCCGAGTTTGACAGAGTTTCTTGCAGCAGACTCGGGATCTGTTGCTTCACTTTGCATCAGGTGCAAAGAAATGTGAGGTAGAGAGATGGAAAGAAATAGGAAAGCGGTCTCAGAGAGAGAGAGCAAGAGAGCAGGAGGTATTCAGGTAGAGAGCTGGATGATCCTTAAGGCCCTTGCCAGGCCAAACCATTCCATGATTCTAGATGATGTGGGAATGTGTATTGTAACTTGATATGACCATTATTACAATTATCATTTTCATTATTTTATTTATTCAATACTCCTACAAGTGAAACTTCTTGTCTTCTTCATCTTCTTTTTCTTCTTCTTCTTCTGCTTCTTCCTAGACTTATTATGACTAATTTTTACTGCAACTATTAATATTTCTTCTTCTCATTCTTCTAATGCTAATTCTTCGAATTCTTCTACTTTGTCTTCTTATTAATTTTCTTATTCTTATTCTTATTCTTATTCTTATTCTTATTCTTATTCTTATTCTTATTCTTCCTATTCTTATTCTTATTCTTCCTATTCTTATTCTTATTCCTATTCTTCTTCTCATTCTTCTTCTTATTTTTCCTATTTCCTACAGCTACTTCTATTTCTTCTTCCTCATTACTACTACTATTTCTCTATCTTCTTGTAACAGCGGAAATGGCCTTAGATTCCAGCAGGAGAGCTTCTGATAAAAGAGCAGAAACACTTTTTCCCTGCCTGAGGGGTCAGGCGTTGCAAGAAGTTGACTTGGGAGGTGTCGGAGTCACTATTCCTGGAAGTGTTTGGGTCTTGTCTGGATGGGGCACTTGGGGACATGCTGTAGGGCTGATGCTGGTGGTGCCAGGGTGCCAGTTGGAGTGGATGACTTCCAAGGTGTCTTCCCACCTGGATGATTGTCTGTGATCCACCGCTGTGCCACCTGGCCCCAAGTGCCGCGGCCCGTGGCTGCTGGTTAGGGGCCGGCGCCGTGGGTAAAACTTGGTCTTGGGGAGATGCGCTTGGGATGCTCCAAAGCAGCCGGGGATTGCTGAGGCTGCAGGGACATGTTGAGGGAATGGCAGCCCATGTGGCTCCCTCAGGCCGCTGGCCAGGCCGCGGGCCGGCCGCCATCTGCGGGGCCGGTGCTGGCGCCGTCAGCGGGCACTAATCCTGGGGCTGCGGTGCCAGGCAGGGGCAGCGGAAGAGGCTGCGCAGCGCCCGCAGTGCCCGGCTGAAGCGGGGGGGACGTTTCTTGCGGGGGCCCAGCTGCTGGCTGAGGGCCTGGGCTGGCACACGGGGAGATGAGGCAGCGAGCGTCTCTTGAGGGCACGGCTCAAATTCCTGGGGCTGAAGCCAAGCCTGGTCAGGGAGAGGCACTGGGAGACTGTCTCCTGCAAAACCACCCAGTACTGGCTCTCTGGGTTCTTCCAGCAGCTCGAGGACGCTCACCTCGTCCCATTCGTCCTTGTCCTGCAGCAGGGCCTTGACCCCAAGCCTGTGGGTGGTCTCACTTTCCCTGTTGTCCTGCTTGAGCTCTTGGTCGCTGTCATCTTCCCAGCTGGACTGCACGGAGGGTGGCTTCCCATTGCCTTTGGGAACCTCGTGGCCAATGGAGTCTTGGTCTTGGGAAAGCTCTTGGAGAATGAATTGTTCCCAGTCTGACCTTTCTTGGGAGCTACCAACATCATTGGGCGACAGCTCTCGCTTGCTGTATTCTTCCCAGTAGCAGTGTGCTGGGGAGCTTACGAGTGCTGCCTGGGAAAGCCATGGCTCCAAGCATTCTTGCCAATCAGAACATGGTTTGTAGCTCCTGGCTCCTCCTAGGGACAGCTCTTGATCGACACATTCCTCCCAGTCAAGGAGCTCAGGATTGCTACTGCCTTCTACTTGGGACAGCTCTTGCTCACTGAAGGCTTCCTCTTGGGACACATCATCATAGCTAGCGGCATCTCCTTGGAGCAGCTCTGAGTCTTCCTCATCTTTGCATTGGAAGCGCTTCAGCTCCCCAGCCAATACTCCCTCTTCAGCCACTTGCTGTGCTGGGACTGACCCCCTGACTGCCTCCTCCAGCTGCTCGGTGAGGGCCAGGGCTGGAGGCGAGCTGGCTAATGGGCTGGGGGGGCAGCCAGGGCTGTGTGGGGCTGAGATGTGGACCAGATCCCCTTCTCCTGGAGCTGCTGGTTCTTTTTCTGAAGCCACGCTTTGCTCCAGGCCTTCTGCCCCTTGGGACAGGCCCTGGCTGCTGCCAAGCTCTTCCCCTTGGGCCAGCTTTTCTTTCCTCAATTCTTTTTCCCCTTGCGGCACCTCTGGGAACGGTAGCTTTTCCCACAGGCCATGCTCTTGGCCACTAACACCTCCCTGTTTGGAAATCTTTTGATCCACCTGGTATTGGTCCATGTTGACCAAGGGCCCCTCCTCCTCCTCAGTCTCCACCAGGGCTAGGACTGAGCAGCCCCCTGCCGCCAGCCACGGCCCGCTGAGGGCCTGGGCTTCAGCCAGCTGGGCAAGGGACTGGGTGCCTGGGACTTGGGCTTCACCTTATCCGCCTGCGTGCCAGACGTCGTCGAGCGCACCGAGATCCCGGGAGCTGCTTTGTTCTCACAGAGCGGCTCTGACGGGACTGGACACCCCTGGGCTCTGCGGCGCTTCCACAGCCCTGTGGCAGGGCGTGGCTCTGCCGCGTCACAAGGGCCTCTGGGCACCGCAGTGTCCCGCATCACTGAGGGCCCTGACACAAGGCGCCTGTGTCACAAAGGGCCACAGCCGGCACCCCTTCAGCAGCCAAAGCTGCTGGAGGGGTCATGGAGGAGGCCTTGGATTTTGGCCTTCCAGCCCCTTGTTGTCGTCCCTTTATTAAAAGGATCAGACATGCCTCTGCCAAAATTAAGGTGCCAATGGCATCAGACACCCAAGCCAATAGTGTGGCATTTCATGAAGAGGAAATGAGAGAGAAAGAGAGAGAAAGGGAAAAAGAGTGATAGATACAGATGAAGTAGAAAACCTCAGTGCTCTGTAGATCCCAGTGGCATCCCGTTGATGCTGTCCATGAGGCCATTCTTGGTGGCCAGGGTGGCCCGAAAACCTAGAGTTGTGTGGATGGATAGACATTTGTGGGCTAGGTGGGAAGAGCCAGGTACCCGCCACGGCCGGGGCCGAGTTTGACAGAGTTTCTTGCAGCAGACTCGGGATCTGTTGCTTCACTTTGCATCAGGTGCAAAGAAATGTGAGGTAGAGAGATGGAAAGAAATAGGAAAGCGGTCTCAGAGAGAGAGAGCAAGAGAGCAGGAGGTATTCAGGTAGAGAGCTGGATGATCCTTAAGGCCCTTGCCAGGCCAAACCATTCCATGATTCTAGATGATGTGGGAATGTGTATTGTAACTTGATATGACCATTATTACAATTATCATTTTCATTATTTTATTTATTCAATACTCCTACAAGTGAAACTTCTTGTCTTCTTCATCTTCTTTTTCTTCTTCTTCTTCTGCTTCTTCCTAGACTTATTATGACTAATTTTTACTGCAACTATTAATATTTCTTCTTCTCATTCTTCTAATGCTAATTCTTCGAATTCTTCTACTTTGTCTTCTTATTAATTTTCTTATTCTTATTCTTATTCTTATTCTTATTCTTATTCTTATTCTTATTCTTATTCTTATTCTTCCTATTCTTATTCTTATTCTTCCTATTCTTATTCCTATTCTTCTTCTCATTCTTCTTCTTATTTTTCCTATTTCCTACAGCTACTTCTATTTCTTCTTCCTCATTACTACTACTATTTCTCTATCTTCTTGTAACAGCGGAAATGGCCTTAGATTCCAGCAGGAGAGCTTCTGATAAAAGAGCAGAAACACTTTTTCCCTGCCTGAGAGGTCAGGCGTTGCAAGAAGTTGACTTGGGAGGTGTCGGAGTCACTATTCCTGGAAGTGTTTGGGTCTTGTCTGGATGGGGCACTTGGGGACATGCTGTAGGGCTGATGCTGGTGGTGCCAGGGTGCCAGTTGGAGTGGATGACTTCCAAGGTGTCTTCCCACCTGGATGATTGTCTGTGATCCACCGCTGTGCCACCTGGCCCCAAGTGCCGCGGCCCGTGGCTGCTGGTTAGGGGCCGGCGCCGTGGGTAAAACTTGGTCTTGGGGAGATGCGCTTGGGATGCTCCAAAGCAGCCGGGGATTGCTGAGGCTGCAGGGACATGTTGAGGGAATGGCAGCCCATGTGGCTCCCTCAGGCCGCTGGCCAGGCCGCGGGCCGGCCGCCATCTGCGGGGCCGGTGCTGGCGCCGTCAGCGGGCACTAATCCTGGGGCTGCGGTGCCAGGCAGGGGCAGCGGAAGAGGCTGCGCAGCGCCCGCAGTGCCCGGCTGAAGCGGGAGGGACGTTTCTTGCGGGGGCCCAGCTGCTGGCTGAGGGCCTGGGCTGGCACACGGGGAGATGAGGCAGCGAGCATCTCTTGAGGGCACGGCTCAAATTCCTGGGGCTGAAGCCAAGCCTGGTCAGGGAGAGGCACTGGGAGACTGTCTCCTGCAAAACCACCCAGTACTGGCTCTCTGGGTTCTTCCAGCAGCTCGAGGACGCTCACCTCGTCCCATTCGTCCTTGTCCTGCAGCAGGGCCTTGACCCCAAGCCTGTGGGTGGTCTCACTTTCCCTGTTGTCCTGCTTGAGCTCTTGGTCACTGTCATCTTCCCAGCTGGACTGCACGGAGGGTGGCTTCCCATTGCCTTTGGGAACCTCGTGGCCAATGGAGTCTTGGTCTTGGGAAAGCTCTTGGAGAATGAATTGTTCCCAGTCTGACCTTTCTTGGGAGCTACCAACATCATTGGGCGACAGCTCTCGCTTGCTGTATTCTTCCCAGTAGCAGTGTGCTGGGGAGCTTACGAGTGCTGCCTGGGAAAGCCATGGCTCCAAGCATTCTTGCCAATCAGAACATGGTTTGTAGCTCCTGGCTCCTCCTAGGGACAGCTCTTGATCGACACATTCCTCCCAGTCAAGGAGCTCAGGATTGCTACTGCCTTCTACTTGGGACAGCTCTTGCTCACTGAAGGCTTCCTCTTGGGACACATCATCATAGCTAGCGGCATCTCCTTGGAGCAGCTCTGAGTCTTCCTCATCTTTGCATTGGAAGCGCTTCAGCTCCCCAGCCAATACTCCCTCTTCAGCCACTTGCTGTGCTGGGACTGACCCCCTGACTGCCTCCTCCAGCTGCTCGGTGAGGGCCAGGGCTGGAGGCGAGCTGGCTAATGGGCTGGGGGGGCAGCCAGGGCTGTGTGGGGCTGAGATGTGGACCAGATCCCCTTCTCCTGGAGCTGCTGGTTCTTTTTCTGAAGCCACGCTTTGCTCCAGGCCTTCTGCCCCTTGGGACAGGCCCTGGCTGCTGCCAAGCTCTTCCCCTTGGGCCAGCTTTTCTTTCCTCAATTCTTTTTCCCCTTGCGGCACCTCTGGGAACGGTAGCTTTTCCCACAGGCCATGCTCTTGGCCACTAACACCTCCCTGTTTGGAAATCTTTTGATCCACCTGGTATTGGTCCATGTTGACCAAGGGCCCCTCCTCCTCCTCAGTCTCCACCAGGGCTAGGACTGAGCAGCCCCCTGCCGCCAGCCACGGCCCGCTGAGGGCCTGGGCTTCAGCCAGCTGGGCAAGGGACTGGGTGCCTGGGACTTGGGCTTCACCTTATCCGCCTGCGTGCCAGACGTCGTCGAGCGCACCGAGATCCCGGGAGCTGCTTTGTTCTCACAGAGCGGCTCTGACGGGACTGGACACCCCTGGGCTCTGCGGCGCTTCCACAGCCCTGTGGCAGGGCGTGGCTCTGCCGCGTCACAAGGGCCTCTGGGCACCGCAGTGTCCCGCATCACTGAGGGCCCTGACACAAGGCGCCTGTGTCACAAAGGGCCACAGCCGGCACCCCTTCAGCAGCCAAAGCTGCTGGAGGGGTCATGGAGGAGGCCTTGGATTTTGGCCTTCCAGCCTCTTGTTGTCGTCCCTTTATTAAAAGGATCAGACATGCCTCTGCCAAAATTAAGGTGCCAATGGCATCAGACACCCAAGCCAATAGTGTGGCATTTCATGAAGAGGAAATGAGAGAGAAAGAGAGAGAAAGGGAAAAAGAGTGATAGATACAGATGAAGTAGAAAACCTCAGTGCTCTGTAGATCCCAGTGGCATCCCGTTGATGCTGTCCATGAGGCCATTCTTGGTGGCCAGGGTGGCCCGAAAACCTAGAGTTGTGTGGATGGATAGACATTTGTGGGCTAGGTGGGAAGAGCCAGGTACCCGCCATGGCCGGGGCCGAGTTTGACAGAGTTTCTTGCAGCAGACTCGGGATCTGTTGCTTCACTTTGCATCAGGTGCAAAGAAATGTGAGGTAGAGAGATGGAAAGAAATAGGAAAGCGGTCTCAGAGAGAGAGCAAGAGAGCAGGAGGTATTCAGGTAGAGAGCTGGATGATCCTTAAGGCCCTTGCCAGGCCAAACCATTCCATGATTCTAGATGATGTGGGAATGTGTATTGTAACTTGATATGACCATTATTACAATTATCATTTTCATTATTTTATTTATTCAATACTCCTACAAGTGAAACTTCTTGTCTTCTTCATCTTCTTTTTCTTCTTCTTCTTCTGCTTCTTCCTAGACTTATTATGACTAATTTTTACTGCAACTATTAATATTTCTTCTTCTCATTCTTCTAATGCTAATTCTTCGAATTCTTCTACTTTGTCTTCTTATTAATTTTCTTATTCTTATTCTTATTCTTATTCTTATTCTTATTCTTATTCTTATTCTTCCTATTCTTATTCTTATTCTTCCTATTCTTATTCTTATTCCTATTCTTCTTCTCATTCTTCTTCTTATTTTTCCTATTTCCTACAGCTACTTCTATTTCTTCTTCCTCATTACTACTACTATTTCTCTATCTTCTTGTAACAGCGGAAATGGCCTTAGATTCCAGCAGGAGAGCTTCTGATAAAAGAGCAGAAACACTTTTTCCCTGCCTGAGGGGTCAGGCGTTGCAAGAAGTTGACTTGGGAGGTGTCGGAGTCACTATTCCTGGAAGTGTTTGGGTCTTGTCTGGATGGGGCACTTGGGGACATGCTGTAGGGCTGATGCTGGTGGTGCCAGGGTGCCAGTTGGAGTGGATGACTTCCAAGGTGTCTTCCCACCTGGATGATTGTCTGTGATCCACCGCTGTGCCACCTGGCCCCAAGTGCCGCGGCCCGTGGCTGCTGGTTAGGGGCCGGCGCCGTGGGTAAAACTTGGTCTTGGGGAGATGCGCTTGGGATGCTCCAAAGCAGCCGGGGATTGCTGAGGCTGCAGGGACATGTTGAGGGAATGGCAGCCCATGTGGCTCCCTCAGGCCGCTGGCCAGGCCGCGGGCCGGCCGCCATCTGCGGGGCCGGTGCTGGCGCCGTCAGCGGGCACTAATCCTGGGGCTGCGGTGCCAGGCAGGGGCAGCGGAAGAGGCTGCGCAGCGCCCGCAGTGCCCGGCTGAAGCGGGGGGGACGTTTCTTGCGGGGGCCCAGCTGCTGGCTGAGGGCCTGGGCTGGCACACGGGGAGATGAGGCAGCGAGCGTCTCTTGAGGGCACGGCTCAAATTCCTGGGGCTGAAGCCAAGCCTGGTCAGGGAGAGGCACTGGGAGACTGTCTCCTGCAAAACCACCCAGTACTGGCTCTCTGGGTTCTTCCAGCAGCTCGAGGACGCTCACCTCGTCCCATTCGTCCTTGTCCTGCAGCAGGGCCTTGACCCCAAGCCTGTGGGTGGTCTCACTTTCCCTGTTGTCCTGCTTGAGCTCTTGGTCGCTGTCATCTTCCCAGCTGGACTGCACGGAGGGTGGCTTCCCATTGCCTTTGGGAACCTCGTGGCCAATGGAGTCTTGGTCTTGGGAAAGCTCTTGGAGAATGAATTGTTCCCAGTCTGACCTTTCTTGGGAGCTACCAACATCATTGGGCGACAGCTCTCGCTTGCTGTATTCTTCCCAGTAGCAGTGTGCTGGGGAGCTTACGAGTGCTGCCTGGGAAAGCCATGGCTCCAAGCATTCTTGCCAATCAGAACATGGTTTGTAGCTCCTGGCTCCTCCTAGGGACAGCTCTTGATCGACACATTCCTCCCAGTCAAGGAGCTCAGGATTGCTACTGCCTTCTACTTGGGACAGCTCTTGCTCACTGAAGGCTTCCTCTTGGGACACATCATCATAGCTAGCGGCATCTCCTTGGAGCAGCTCTGAGTCTTCCTCATCTTTGCATTGGAAGCGCTTCAGCTCCCCAGCCAATACTCCCTCTTCAGCCACTTGCTGTGCTGGGACTGACCCCCTGACTGCCTCCTCCAGCTGCTCGGTGAGGGCCAGGGCTGGAGGCGAGCTGGCTAATGGGCTGGGGGGGCAGCCAGGGCTGTGTGGGGCTGAGATGTGGACCAGATCCCCTTCTCCTGGAGCTGCTGGTTCTTTTTCTGAAGCCACGCTTTGCTCCAGGCCTTCTGCCCCTTGGGACAGGCCCTGGCTGCTGCCAAGCTCTTCCCCTTGGGCCAGCTTTTCTTTCCTCAATTCTTTTTCCCCTTGCGGCACCTCTGGGAACGGTAGCTTTTCCCACAGGCCATGCTCTTGGCCACTAACACCTCCCTGCTTGGACATCTTTTGATCCACCTGGTATTGGTCCATGTTGACCAAGGGCCCCTCCTCCTCCTCAGTCTCCACCAGGGCTAGGACTGAGCAGCCCCCTGCCGCCAGCCACGGCCCGTTGAGGGCCTGGGCTTCAGCCAGCTGGGCAAGGGACTGGGTGCCTGGGACTTGGGCTTCACCTTATCCTCCTGCGTGCCAGACGTCGTCGAGCGCACCGAGATACCGGGAGCTGCTTTGTTCTCGCAGAGCGGCTCTGACGGGACTGGACACCCCTGGGCTCTGCGGCGCTTCCACAGCCCTGTGGCAGGGCGTGGCTCTGCCGCGTCACAAGGGCCTCTGGGCACCGCAGTGTCCCGCATCACTGAGGGCCCTGACACAAGGCGCCTGTGTCACAAAGGGCCACAGCCGGCACCCCTTCAGCAGCCAAAGCTGCTGGAGGGGTCATGGAGGAGGCCTTGGATTTTGGCCTTCCAGCCCCTTGTTGTCGTCCCTTTATTAAAAGGATCAGACATGCCTCTGCCAAAATTAAGGTGCCAATGGCATCAGACACCCAAGCCAATAGTGTGGCATTTCATGAAGAGGAAATGAGAGAGAAAGAGAGAGAAAGGGAAAAAGAGTGATAGATACAGATGAAGTAGAAAACCTCAGTGCTCTGTAGATCCCAGTGGCATCCCGTTGATGCTGTCCATGAGGCCATTCTTGGTGGCCAGGGTGGCCCGAAAACCTAGAGTTGTGTGGATGGATAGACATTTGTGGGCTAGGTGGGAAGAGCCAGGTACCCGCCACGGCCGGGGCCGAGTTTGACAGAGTTTCTTGCAGCAGACTCGGGATCTGTTGCTTCACTTTGCATCAGGTGCAAAGAAATGTGAGGTAGAGAGATGGAAAGAAATAGGAAAGCGGTCTCAGAGAGAGAGAGCAAGAGAGCAGGAGGTATTCAGGTAGAGAGCTGGATGATCCTTAAGGCCCTTGCCAGGCCAAACCATTCCATGATTCTAGATGATGTGGGAATGTGTATTGTAACTTGATATGACCATTATTACAATTATCATTTTCATTATTTTATTTATTCAATACTCCTACAAGTGAAACTTCTTGTCTTCTTCATCTTCTTTTTCTTCTTCTTCTTCTGCTTCTTCCTAGACTTATTATGACTAATTTTTACTGCAACTATTAATATTTCTTCTTCTCATTCTTCTAATGCTAATTCTTCGAATTCTTCTACTTTGTCTTCTTATTAATTTTCTTATTCTTATTCTTATTCTTATTCTTATTCTTATTCTTATTCTTATTCTTATTCTTCCTATTCTTATTCTTATTCTTCCTATTCTTATTCTTATTCCTATTCTTCTTCTCATTCTTCTTCTTATTTTTCCTATTTCCTACAGCTACTTCTATTTCTTCTTCCTCATTACTACTACTATTTCTCTATCTTCTTGTAACAGCGGAAATGGCCTTAGATTCCAGCAGGAGAGCTTCTGATAAAAGAGCAGAAACACTTTTTCCCTGCCTGAGGGGTCAGGCGTTGCAAGAAGTTGACTTGGGAGGTGTCGGAGTCACTATTCCTGGAAGTGTTTGGGTCTTGTCTGGATGGGGCACTTGGGGACATGCTGTAGGGCTGATGCTGGTGGTGCCAGGGTGCCAGTTGGAGTGGATGACTTCCAAGGTGTCTTCCCACCTGGATGATTGTCTGTGATCCACCGCTGTGCCACCTGGCCCCAAGTGCCGCGGCCCGTGGCTGCTGGTTAGGGGCCGGCGCCGTGGGTAAAACTTGGTCTTGGGGAGATGCGCTTGGGATGCTCCAAAGCAGCCGGGGATTGCTGAGGCTGCAGGGACATGTTGAGGGAATGGCAGCCCATGTGGCTCCCTCAGGCCGCTGGCCAGGCCGCGGGCCGGCCGCCATCTGCGGGGCCGGTGCTGGCGCCGTCAGCGGGCACTAATCCTGGGGCTGCGGTGCCAGGCAGGGGCAGCGGAAGAGGCTGCGCAGCGCCCGCAGTGCCCGGCTGAAGCGGGGGGGACGTTTCTTGCGGGGGCCCAGCTGCTGGCTGAGGGCCTGGGCTGGCACACGGGGAGATGAGGCAGCGAGCGTCTCTTGAGGGCACGGCTCAAATTCCTGGGGCTGAAGCCAAGCCTGGTCAGGGAGAGGCACTGGGAGACTGTCTCCTGCAAAACCACCCAGTACTGGCTCTCTGGGTTCTTCCAGCAGCTCGAGGACGCTCACCTCGTCCCATTCGTCCTTGTCCTGCAGCAGGGCCTTGACCCCAAGCCTGTGGGTGGTCTCACTTTCCCTGTTGTCCTGCTTGAGCTCTTGGTCGCTGTCATCTTCCCAGCTGGACTGCACGGAGGGTGGCTTCCCATTGCCTTTGGGAAGCTCGTGGCCAATGGAGTCTTGGTCTTGGGAAAGCTCTTGGAGAATGAATTGTTCCCAGTCTGACCTTTCTTGGGAGCTACCAACATCATTGGGCGACAGCTCTCGCTTGCTGTATTCTTCCCAGTAGCAGTGTGCTGGGGAGCTTACGAGTGCTGCCTGGGAAAGCCATGGCTCCAAGCATTCTTGCCAATCAGAACATGGTTTGTAGCTCCTGGCTCCTCCTAGGGACAGCTCTTGATCGACACATTCCTCCCAGTCAAGGAGCTCAGGATTGCTACTGCCTTCTACTTGGGACAGCTCTTGCTCACTGAAGGCTTCCTCTTGGGACACATCATCATAGCTAGCGGCATCTCCTTGGAGCAGCTCTGAGTCTTCCTCATCTTTGCATTGGAAGCGCTTCAGCTCCCCAGCCAATACTCCCTCTTCAGCCACTTGCTGTGCTGGGACTGACCCCCTGACTGCCTCCTCCAGCTGCTCGGTGAGGGCCAGGGCTGGAGGCGAGCTGGCTAATGGGCTGGGGGGGCAGCCAGGGCTGTGTGGGGCTGAGATGTGGACCAGATCCCCTTCTCCTGGAGCTGCTGGTTCTTTTTCTGAAGCCACGCTTTGCTCCAGGCCTTCTGCCCCTTGGGACAGGCCCTGGCTGCTGCCAAGCTCTTCCCCTTGGGCCAGCTTTTCTTTCCTCAATTCTTTTTCCCCTTGCGGCACCTCTGGGAACGGTAGCTTTTCCCACAGGCCATGCTCTTGGCCACTAACACCTCCCTGTCTGGAAATCTTTTGATCCACCTGGTATTGGTCCATGTTGACCAAGGGCCCCTCCTCCTCCTCAGTCTCCACCAGGGCTAGGACTGAGCAGCCCCCTGCCGCCAGCCACGGCCCGCTGAGGGCCTGGGCTTCAGCCAGCTGGGCAAGGGACTGGGTGCCTGGGACTTGGGCTTCACCTTATCCGCCTGCGTGCCAGACGTCGTCGAGCGCACCGAGATCCCGGGAGCTGCTTTGTTCTCACAGAGCGGCTCTGACGGGACTGGACACCCCTGGGCTCTGCGGCGCTTCCACAGCCCTGTGGCAGGGCGTGGCTCTGCCGCGTCACAAGGGCCTCTGGGCACCGCAGTGTCCCGCATCACTGAGGGCCCTGACACAAGGCGCCTGTGTCACAAAGGGCCACAGCCGGCACCCCTTCAGCAGCCAAAGCTGCTGGAGGGGTCATGGAGGAGGCCTTGGATTTTGGCCTTCCAGCCCCTTGTTGTCGTCCCTTTATTAAAAGGATCAGACATGCCTCTGCCAAAATTAAGGTGCCAATGGCATCAGACACCCAAGCCAATAGTGTGGCATTTCATGAAGAGGAAATGAGAGAGAAAGAGAGAGAAAGGGAAAAAGAGTGATAGATACAGATGAAGTAGAAAACCTCAGTGCTCTGTAGATCCCAGTGGCATCCCGTTGATGCTGTCCATGAGGCCATTCTTGGTGGCCAGGGTGGCCCGAAAACCTAGAGTTGTGTGGATGGATAGACATTTGTGGGCTAGGTGGGAAGAGCCAGGTACCCGCCACGGCCGGGGCCGAGTTTGACAGAGTTTCTTGCAGCAGACTCGGGATCTGTTGCTTCACTTTGCATCAGGTGCAAAGAAATGTGAGGTAGAGAGATGGAAAGAAATAGGAAAGCGGTCTCAGAGAGAGAGAGCAAGAGAGCAGGAGGTATTCAGGTAGAGAGCTGGATGATCCTTAAGGCCCTTGCCAGGCCAAACCATTCCATGATTCTAGATGATGTGGGAATGTGTATTGTAACTTGATATGACCATTATTACAATTATAATTTTCATTATTTTATTTATTCAATACTCCTACAAGTGAAACTTCTTGTCTTCTTCATCTTCTTTTTCTTCTTCTTCTTCTGCTTCTTCCTAGACTTATTATGACTAATTTTTACTGCAACTATTAATATTTCTTCTTCTCATTCTTCTAATGCTAATTCTTCAAATTCTTCTACTTTGTCTTCTTATTAATTTTCTTATTCTTATTCTTATTCTTATTCTTATTCTTATTCTTATTCTTATTCTTATTCTTATTCTTATTCTTCCTATTCTTATTCTTATTCTTCCTATTCTTATTCTTATTCCTATTCTTCTTCTCATTCTTCTTCTTATTTTTCCTATTTCCTACAGCTACTTCTATTTCTTCTTCCTCATTACTACTACTATTTCTCTATCTTCTTGTAACAGCGGAAATGGCCTTAGATTCCAGCAGGAGAGCTTCTGATAAAAGAGCAGAAACACTTTTTCCCTGCCTGAGAGGTCAGGCGTTGCAAGAAGTTGACTTGGGAGGTGTCGGAGTCACTATTCCTGGAAGTGTTTGGGTCTTGTCTGGATGGGGCACTTGGGGACATGCTGTAGGGCTGATGCTGGTGGTGCCAGGGTGCCAGTTGGAGTGGATGACTTCCAAGGTGTCTTCCCACCTGGATGATTGTCTGTGATCCACCGCTGTGCCACCTGGCCCCAAGTGCCGCGGCCCGTGGCTGCTGGTTAGGGGCCGGCGCCGTGGGTAAAACTTGGTCTTGGGGAGATGCGCTTGGGATGCTCCAAAGCAGCCGGGGATTGCTGAGGCTGCAGGGACATGTTGAGGGAATGGCAGCCCATGTGGCTCCCTCAGGCCGCTGGCCAGGCCGCGGGCCGGCCGCCATCTGCGGGGCCGGTGCTGGCGCCGTCAGCGGGCACTAATCCTGGGGCTGCGGTGCCAGGCAGGGGCAGCGGAAGAGGCTGCGCAGCGCCCGCAGTGCCCGGCTGAAGCGGGAGGGACGTTTCTTGCGGGGGCCCAGCTGCTGGCTGAGGGCCTGGGCTGGCACACGGGGAGATGAGGCAGCGAGCGTCTCTTGAGGGCACGGCTCAAATTCCTGGGGCTGAAGCCAAGCCTGGTCAGGGAGAGGCACTGGGAGACTGTCTCCTGCAAAACCACCCAGTACTGGCTCTCTGGGTTCTTCCAGCAGCTCGAGGACGCTCACCTCGTCCCATTCGTCCTTGTCCTGCAGCAGGGCCTTGACCCCAAGCCTGTGGGTGGTCTCACTTTCCCTGTTGTCCTGCTTGAGCTCTTGGTCGCTGTCATCTTCCCAGCTGGACTGCACGGAGGGTGGCTTCCCATTGCCTTTGGAAGGGTCAGTTCCCATTCCTTTTGCCTCCTGGCCGATGGAGTCTTCCTCTTGGGAAAGCTGTTAGCTGGTGAACTCTTCACAGTCCGGCACTTCTTGGTGGCTCTCTGGGGAAGGGAAGTAAGATCACTTTTTACAAATCTATTATTGGATCAACCCAACCTGTACTCATCTATTTCATATTTCATGATTTTTTCATTATGATTCACAGCTACTGAAGTGGGAAACTTGTTCTTACAAAGCCTTTCTGATCTCTTGCTCCTCTGTAGAGCTAAAAATTAAATAAATGACAGTACTTTCACTTTACAATTTCCCAAAAAACAGCCAAGAGACAACATGCCTAGTCACATGGAGTGAGTCAGTGGCTCACCTTAGATAAAATCCTACAGCATCTAATCCTGGTGTTGCTGGCCCATATTGAATCTTGTCATTTCACAGCTTAGTTTTTCATGTCTGTGAGGCATCCTAATCTTTTTGGAATATAAATTAAAAGGTTTTATAATTTTAATTTTTCTTTACCTTACTACATCACCTAAAAGCACCATCCTGAATAAATATGTATTATTCTTAGGGGCTGGACAAGTCATTAATGGAAAAGCAGTTTTTCTTTAGAGCTTGCAAGTCAGCAGTTTCTTACCCTATATCAGGTTCTCTTTCATAAAGAACACAGAGTAAAAAAGCTTAGTGAAACTTGTCTTGTGTTTTGCATATAAAGCCAAAACTCAGCTTCACAGAACAGCTGTTCCCAAAGCTCTTTACAGAGCTTTATGGGAATGCAAATTCCTGTAAAATGTACTGTTATTTTCACTCCACAAATACAAAATACTGGCCTCCATGCACACAGCATTTTGCAAGTAGTTCAGTCACATAATTCAAAAGCCAAATAAGTTAAAAAAATTAAAAAGTCATAACCAAACTTTCTTGATTTACCATTAAGTTCTGTAGCATTGAAGCATATTAACACATCTTGAAAATACTAATACATGTGAAAATATTACTTCTATAATCCGAACTGTTTCATCTAGGGACTTATACCACTGACAGTGCTGATGTACCCATCCAATGGGTTTCTCCTGAATGTTTGACAGTAAGACCTGTTCACTTAGGCCTCTGCACAGCTATATTCTCTATTCTGGTTTTGTAAGGCAGCTTTGGATTGGTTTGCCTAGGTGTAAAAATAAAAATTGTCTGGTTTTAGCATTCTTAAGTGTCATCTTCACCATTTAGTTGAAAAAACTGTATAAAAATGCTACATTTCTTAGTGAAGTGATGCCTCAGAGAGCAAGACAGGTCAGTCATTCAGGGAAATGTTATGGCTTAAGCTACTGCTGCAGAGCTAAGTAAATTGTTGACGGCACTTTTGCTTTCATTCATAACCCTTGTTTCTGTAGTATTTTTAGCTCATCTAATTTCTATATTTGAATGTGTTTATGAAAATGGAGATTTAATGTGATAAACCTCAGAAACTCTATTGTCATCTGCCTGGTAAAAATAGGTTTCTACGGAGTATCAAATCTGTTACTGACCTTCAGTCTAATTGCATCTGTCAGGCTTCCAATCCATGGGAACTTGCTTGGAGCAAGATTTTAACTCTATTATATTTTTTCCTTGTCTGTGCTGAGTTATGTCTTTCCTTGGAGCTCCCCAAAAAGACTTTGAAGAAAAGAGATGGGAACCTGATGGGAATGGTGCTAAATGTCATGAAAACCGATACTGATGAAGAAAACCAGTATCTTAAATCTGTGGCGCTTAAGCTTTTTGAGCAAGCAAAAAACTTCAGTGCTCTTAAAGAGACACCTGAAGGCCAAACTATGCAGATTTGGGAAGTGAGCAGAGTGTGACCTGCTGGTTAGACTGGAGAGTTTTGTTCATGTATATCTATAGAGAGAGAGTGGGCAACCCCCTCCCACCTTTTCCTAGATTTAAGGATCCCATTAAAAACTAGGACTAGTGACTTACAAGTTTTAACTTGTGCAGATGAAGAATGTCAGCAATACTCTCTGCACTCAGCCACCAGCTCTTCTTCAGTCTGTAGTACATATCTGCAAAGACAGCTGGACACAGCTTAAGGTAATCCCTAGATCCCCAAGTAAATGAATCCAATGGATAATTACCATCATAGTCCAAAATTACCAATTCGCTTTGGCTTGAATGCAACCAGTAGATCTTACTTTTTATTTTTCCTGACACCTATCAATACTCAAAAATCTCTTCTATAGGTAAGTGGTTTAGACCACTGTTTCATGTTCCAATTGAGATTTTAAAACTTTTCCTGGTTTTATGTACTTTTAAATTTCCAGTCAATTAATTTTCCACCACCTGCACAGCTACTGTTGAACCCTTGGAAATGTTAAAATGAATGTTATTTCCCACTTTTTAATTCAAAAATTCAAGGGCAGAAAACTCACTTAGACAATACTTTAGCTGAATGCTTTTCAACTGCCTCTAAACCAGCTACATGCAAGAAGATTGAGAAATAATAATATTTACTGCATCTGGTTTTGTTCCCAGATATTTCAAGTAAGAGCAAGGTTCTTGTGAAGGTGATTTAATAAAAATTTTAAAGAATATCCTTCATCCTATGCTGTCTAACTTCTGCTGCTTGCATTTTGCTTCTTCTTTTCTTGACACCCTACTTGTATGGTGCCTCTGTGAAATAGAAATTTGGTTTATTTGCTTCAGACTTTTATGGATCACTGTGAATTCCAGACAAGCTGGGGAAATTTGACCCATGAATGAAATTGTAATCTGATTACTCTTGCTTTTTCCCCCTTTTAATTTTAGATTTGTTTCAAAGTCTTTCAGTGTACAGATGCAAAAGAATCCTGCTCCTTATTTATACTACAGTAAAAGTTACTTCAGTTAATGCATCAAGTTAGTAAAACTTTATTTTATTTAGTTTGGAGTATGAAGCACTCCTTAGACCCATGCAGGTGCACCCTGCAGTGATCACAGAACAAAGTAACAATGGGAGATTCAGAGATGAAGAAACTAGGAAGCAACAGGATGGAACTAGGAAAAGATAGTACTCTGACATGGCAGGAAATTGTGTCTGGAAAAATATTGGCTGTGTGGCTAAGGTTCACATGGCTTTTTTCACTTAGCTTCAGGTGTTTTCTGGGGTGAAGGATATAATTTCTCTGCTTGTGTCAGCTATGTCCTGTGATCAGTATGTTGGCGTTGGCTGGAAATGGCTGTGTCTGGCACAGGGCAACCCTGGTGTTTTTCAAAGAAGCCACCCCTACAGCCCTCCCACTGCCAGCACCTGGTTACCTGCGCCCAATGCCTAGGCAAATCAAAGCAAAAAAAAAAAAAAAAAAAAAGTCATCAGGGCTTCAAAGCTCAGTGCCTGAATAGAATCAGGAAATCATAAAATGGCTTGGGTTGGAAGGGATCTTAAAGATCATCCAGTTCCTAACCTCTGACCTGGACAGGGACACCTTCCATCAGATCCAGTTGCTCAGAGCCCCATCCAACCTGGCCTTGAACACTGCCAGGATTGGGGCATCCACAGCTTCTCTGGGTAATCTGTTCCAGTGCCTCACCACTCTTACAGTGAAGAATCTTTTCCTTATATCTAATCTAAACCTACTCTCTTTCAGTTTGAAGCCATTCCTCCTTGTCCTGTCACTACATGCTCTTGTGAAAGACCCTCTTCATTTTTCCTGTAGGCTCCCTTTGGCTGCTGGAAGGCTGAAATTAGGTAACTCCCAAATCTTCTCTTTATCAGGTTAAGCACAATTTTCTTGGCCTTTCTGCATAGGAGAGGTGCTCCATCCTCTGACCACCTTGGTGGCTTCCTCTAGAGTCACTCTGACAGGTTCATGTTCCTCATGTGCCAGGGACTGAAGAGCTGGATACAGCACTCCAGGTGGGTCTCAGGCCTTGTTGTGTAGCAGGTTCACAAAACCTGTTTTATGTTCTCCCTTTCTAGTCAAAACTGATTTTCTAGACCAAATTTTTTTGAGATAAAATGTCCATCAAACTATGGGTGCTGTCCTCCAAGCTGTGTTAGCTAGAGAGGCTTCTTTTTGGCATTTTGTTGGTTCGGTGGAAGAGTGCATGGGGAGGAGAGAAAGATCAGTTGTGCTGTATAAGGCTACTTTGCTAGAGTGTTTGGCAGAATATTTGTCTTACAAATATTTACAACCTGTTAAGCTTTGAAAGGAAGATAGAAAAAAAAAATAACCCCCTGAAGTTTTTGCCCTTGTAAATATTTTAAAGTGCCCTTCAGAAAGTCTACTGAACATATACCAAGTGTCTAGCTGATATCAGCTACCCAGTAGTACCCAGGAGAGATGGCAAGCACTTTGCACCCTCTGAGCTCTTGCAGCACCTTGAACACTGTGTTATGCATACCACATATGCCCTTCTCAAGTGTCATTCTTGATGGGAACAGGGTTGATGTCTTTGGTTCACCAATCTGAACTGCTTTGCCAAATGATCTACCTTTGGGGTCCAGTTGTATACAAGAGAACTCTCAGTGGTTACTACCTTGTCCAGTCTCTTCTAAGGGATTCACTGTCTCTGGGTTTTTAATCTTCTTATTTTTCAAATTTTTCTCCAATTTCAGTTCTGTATGCAGGGTTAAAACGCAGAACCTTTTTAATACCTTTCATAGTTATTGCTGAGTTAGTTAACTGAGTAGTCCAAATCTAGCTATAGTTATAAATTTGGCTAAATTACAATTTTCTTCCTTTTAGACAGTTTCTCCTTGGCTACAGGTAGAAAGTAAATGCAGTAGATTCCTTTGCAGTTGGATTTAATTTGGGGAATTTTAAACTGACCCATCTGTCACTTTCCATTTTACTGCTGTTACTGTTTGGTGCTCAGCAATCAATCAGCTGTCAGCAAGAAACCTGCTTCAGTCACTCTTTTCTCCCCTAGAGCCATGCACAACGACAAGACCTTCTCAGTGTCAAACCTAGACAGCTTGAGAATTCATCTCAGCTATATTTATCCACAGATTAGCTAGGAGTAGTACCATTGTGCAGAAGTCAATCCATTGGATATCTTTTTAATGATAGGAGAAATCAGTCATTAGAAGTGCTCATTTCTCTTCTATGCATAACAAATGAGTTTCTAAAAGGGTCATCACCTTCAGGCTCAGCCCTTTAATACCTGCAGTTGGGTGAAATGAACCCACACTTGGGAATTTCTCTCTTCTCACCTTTGAGAGAGTGAATCCAAAACGTCACAAGTACAATGGCACAGCAGGTTGGGTAGCAGAATCTGAAGAGAGGAACAGTGAAGGCAGGATTGATGAAGGAGAGGCAGACTGGGGAAAAGAAATGAAAAGTCATAATGAGAACATGGGGAGAAAAAAAATGGAAGTGGATTTTGTACTATATTTAGGAAAGTAGAAAAGAGTGAAAAAATTATGAGAACAGAATTGAATAGTTCATTTGCTTTAGCAGCTTTTGAGATGCAGTAATTACTTCCAGAATACACCTGGAGGGGAAAAAATTAAAACTGTAGTGCCTCTAGCTTGAAGAGTGGTTGCTTTACAGGAACCTATTCCTTAATATAATTCAACCTAATGAGATAGCACCAAATGTAGCTTCAAGTAGAATTTGGCTTATTATTTCCCTAGTTATTGTCTAAGAAAATTGAATGTGGGGAAAGAATCCCATTCATCACCATCCTTGGGGTTTGTATCACAAATTGCCAATTAAAGTGTGGCAGGGGAGCAAAACACATTTCCATGCTTTCCAAAGAATGTCCATTCTACTTATGTTCAGTGACTCAAATTCAGCAAAACACTGAATAGCATGGTGGCACTGCATAGGATGCAAATCAACATGGAATTTGACTTTTACTAATCTCAACTGCTGTGACAGGCTATAGCAAGCGTGCCTATACCAAGCATGGCTTAAAAGCAGCTGGTTTGGTACCACTTGGAGTTGTACCAGCATGAAGTTCTGTTCTGCCTGACCACAGGAGTATTTACTTATCTCATCTGGTGAACTGAGCAGTCTGTGAGCTCTCTGCTGCTGCTCTTGCACTGCTAGTGAAGCTGCAAGTGAAAACTAACTTGTGTGAGAGATCCAGACAGAGCACTGACGAGTCTCTGGTGACATCAACTGAAGGCAAGGCAGGAAAAGGATCTGTTTAAGTGGGCAGTGGAGAAACAAACGCTGATTTTAAAGCCTTCCTTTCAAAGTTCAGTAACACTGTTGTATCCAAAATGTAGTGTAATATTTAACTAGCTATAATAACTTTTCCTCTTGTATCTCCCTGTAAATTAGTTTAGTACTAATACTCCTCTACTAAATATGGGAAAGGGAGCAGAGAAAGGGCACTTGAGGAAGGGGAATACATAATTAAGTTCAGCTTTCCCCAAAGAGTGACATAAGTCCAGATTCCTGTGGGTTTGTTAGAGATGTGAAAGGCAAAATGGAGCTCCTTAAGAAGAATGCAAGTCAGAAAACATAATTTTCACCACCCAAATTCTAACTAACTGGAGTATCTTCATCTTGAACAGTATAAATATAAACCTTAATGACTCAAATAATCTCACAGTGTTTCTGTATTAAAAAGAATAGCCTGAGTTAAGAATCCTCTTATTTTAACATAATTTTCCCTTTATAGTGAGAAGCTACTCTTCTTTTTTTATGTAAACCCCATTTTCAGTTTAAAAGAGTTTAAATGAGGCAATAGCTGTTTAATTACAATTGTCCCATTCATTCCATACAGCTGGTAGGACCCAGTTCCTACAGGTCAAAGGGTATCCCCTGTTCCAGGGGAAGTTTTCTCTTTATTAACGTAAATCTTAATTTCCTGGAGCTCCCCTCTTCTCATAACCTCTTGATAAGACAGGGGAAGGAGTAGATAAGGTACATGTGACCCTTTTTTTCTGTCAGGACTGTCCTGTTTGCTAAGGAGTCAGATTACACATTGCAACACTAACACTGAAAATTTGAAAGTCTTTTTTTGTGTATCCCAGGAGACGCACAAGTTGAAAACCATATGGCTCAGCCTCAGTTTACAACAGATAGACTCACACCACTATCCCACAACAAAAATATTTTCTTCTACCAAATGCCTGCAGAAGACATGAACAAAATGGGATCCGTATCTGTCAGTTCTTTCTTTTTACCCAGGCTCAAACAAAAGCAAAACCCAACAAATATTCTGCACTGTACTGTATCTGTACTGCTACTCTTCAAAAGCTGTGTTTTGGACTTTAGTCTTCTACCTTAAAGATCAGCATCCTGTACCTGTTCCATTCACAGGTAAGAATACATTTTCTAATTTCTAATCAAGTCTCTTCCTCCTAAAAAACTATATCTATAGATCTCATTATTCAGAGAGAGATGAGCCCCACAGCTGAAGAGGCAGAAGATGATTGCTTATACTCTTGAGTTTGTGAAATAAATTATGTTCAGTAAAATGATTTCTCATCCATCTGTTACAGAGAGTAATACGGTGCAGCAGGAATTTGTTCAAAATCATACTCTTCTGCTCAAACCATTCTGTTTGCTATAGTGCTGTTGTTATCCTTGCAGAAGAGATAGGGATGAGGGAATCTTGCTTTTCAGAAGCTGTGGCTGGAGTAGTTAATAATCCCTTTGCATAAAGGGATATTCTAAATCCCTTTATGATATAGAATATTACAAATTATTTTAGATCAGCAACTGAGAACAAAGGTAACACTGACCAAGTTGAAGAGCATTCAAAGAATGTGTGTATGCTCTGTTCCTAATGCTTCTGAATTTGAATTGTGAAAGAGTGATTTGCTCAAGAGGTTTTTCAGGGAAGCTGCCAGGTGTTGTCTTTTTCCTTGTTTTCCAGAGCTACCCTCATAAATTTTAGTAAAGTCTGGTTGGGTAAATGAGCAGGTTTTTTTCTCATTTAAGCCATTGTGCCATTGTGCCATTGTACATTCTGGTGGGCTTCTTTTCTGAACAGATTTTACTGTTGTATGCCATGAAAACAGAAATACTTGATTTTGCACGTGTGTGGTAGTGACTTCGTCGGTTTGCTGTAGATGGATGCTGGGACAAGGAACAGCAGAACAACCTCACCAAGATTTTGAGTAGACTTGTCTCTGCACTCATCATCTGGTAATTCCAAGATTTTGTCCAGAAAATCAGATGACTTGTGAACTCCTGACACTTGGGTTGTTTCACTCTTCAGCGCTTTGTGATTTGCAGGCTCCAAGAATAATGTGAAAGGAGCAAATTCTTTGCTGCATTCAGACTTAACTGAATGTAGCTGAGAAAGTGACTCTCTGGAAGTTGGTTACCTCTTCCCAGTCCTGGTCCTGAGCCTGTTATTGTCCCTTCTCTTTTTTAAGTTCATGATAGAGAAAGACACATCCATAAACTGAGTGCCAATTTCTATCTTGCAACTTACTGAAGGAATTGCTTGATCCCTGCATCTTACTAAGACAGTAGCTTGTATTTTGAAAAGCCTTTCTTGAGTACCCAAAAAATCTTGCTTAATATGTCCAAGAGAGGCAGGTTGTGGAAAGCAGACTTTGAGGGAAAGATCAAGAAGAAAATTATTTTAGTCTAAATCTAACTGAAGTAAAAAAAATTCTTGCATTTCCAAACTAACTAGGAAAGATAAACCAATGACCAACCAGTCCCCATGGGAATTTTCCAAATTTTTTTTGTTTCAGCACCCTGCCTTTGTGTCCATATTGCACAGCTCATCTGCCAGGAGTGAAAGTGATTTTCTAGTGTTATTAACAACTTAGCAGGAAACTAAGGAGCTCAGTGTCAGGTTAAGCCCTGAAGAACTGTGATGTCTCTTCAAAGAAGAAGCAAAAAGCAGTCAGTGATTTCATCAATATTCTAGCCACTTCAAGGCTATCAAAGCTCTAGTGAACTTTTTGATTAATTTACCATGAAATACACACTTTCTTCCTATTTATTAGTTACACCCAGTCAGTTATTTTTTCTAGAATGTTCTTTACATTGGAATATTTATGATGGTAGCAGCTCCTGTTTCTTGAGTTATCCTCAGGGAATTTAGATGTCCTAATGAGAAGCAGGAGCTCACTATTGTTCATTGGCAGAGATATTTCATGTCTTTGATGGAGAAACTTCTGAAAGCACATACGCACTTAATGTTTTATTCCAGCTTGAGTGAGAAATCAAGGAAAAAGTAGTTATGAATAGATGTAAAGTTAGGGATTGGCAGGTAAAAAAAAGAGCCTCAGAGCCCTAAGTCTGAAGCAAAGAAGAACATCTGAATAGCATCTGTGAATGAGGGTTTTCTTTGTGTATAGGTGTCAAGTCTGGTACTTTCTACAGCTATCTCCCTTAAAACACTTTTTCAAATGATGAGAAAAGGAGAAACCTTATCACTGGTTTACTGCTTACCTTAATACAATCCTAAAGCTTCCAGCTCCTTAATGCTCAGTTTTATTTTTTGTGTAATTAATCTTTGGCAGCATTTCTTGGAAGTGGGCACTGGAATAGCTGTGCAACATATGCAAGTTATTTTTATTTAATTTCCAATTTTTGACATATGCATTCATATTTAGTTACGTTAATTATAAGTTAATATTCACTTCCTCTGATGACAGGGAATGAGTTTAACTGCTTTAAATTATGACAACCTCTCAGAGTTCAGTGACACTACCCCTGAATTTTAGGATTGCCCTCTGCAATGTTAATCGATGCAATCTCATTTAATCCAGGCCCCTGGATTTAACTCATTCATTAGATCTGATTCTGTCCTGTCATGCATGATTTTTCTGTGCTGTTAGTAAAATAAGATTTCTAGGGCACTTTCTTCAGAACAAACTGGAGAAGCTTAATCCTTTGCAGAGAAAATGGAAATAGACAAGGAAGTTGGGGTATCAGCAATTTATGATTTTTTTTGGTCTGTTTGTTTGTGGGGGTTTTGTTTGTTTGTTTTTTGAGGTTTTATGCTTTTTTTCTTTTACTTTTTTCCCCCTGAAAACAATTTCGATTTTTTTTTTTTTTGGAAAGTAAATGGAAAGATTTTGTCCTACTGAGAATGCATTATCTTTCTCCATGAAATATACCTTCCAGAACAGAGCTCTTATTCTTTCAGGATGACACACAATGACTATCAAACGTCCTATGTAATGTCCATCTACTCTGGAATCAGTGCTTTGTTCTTTGCTAAATTCAGTTAATATCTAATTCTTGCTTACAGATATGGCATTGCTAGCTTTGGGAGCTGTGTAGTAGTTTCTACACATAAACATGGGCACAGTTTATTTACAGGCAGTGGCTGATTTCTAAGTCAGTACATTACCAGTGCTGGGGAATTTGATATATTTTACAAGTGAAGGATGTTAGTAGCCAGGTATACAGTGTAAGGTGTTTTTCATCAGCTCAAAGGCTGGGACATACTGATAGCCAGGTGTTTGGAAGATGATAGATTACTTGTTGGTAGAATTGCCTGGCTAAGGTTTAGGGTTTGATGTGCCCCAATGATTTAATGATCTTGGACCTGGGGAGAGGCTAACAAAAGCTTGGGGAGAAGGGTGTACCACTGTGGGTGGACACAAAGAATGCAGAATTTAGGGGCCACAAGGATGTTGGCAGAACCCCCTAGATAAGGGAGAAACTACTAAAGCCAACTAAGCAACTGTGCTGAAATCAGCTCAAGCTGAAAAGGCAGGGGGAGGATACAACCACCACCTCACAGACCCCAGACTCAAGAAACCCACCAGCCCAAGAGAAACACTGAAGATGTTATAAGTAAAAGTTAAGTTATGTTAAATTAGGGTATAGTTCAATTATGTTGTATTAATTATGTTATATTAATTGTATTATGTTAAGAGGGGGTCTGATTAGAATGATCTAAGAGAAGGGTCCAGGGTTTGGTGGAATGGCGGTCTGGCGGGGCAAGGCAAGGTCGAAGAGGGATTGGATGGGAGATCTGACCAATTGTTCGAAGCCCTGCAGAAACAATTGGTCCAGAATGAATGGCGTTAAGGACCAATGAGAAGCCTGGAAATGGACCAATCACCATGCGGATCCAAAATGGACCAATCCTGGACTCGAAGGGGGCTATAAAAGGGGGGAGTTCGGTGGCTGTTGGGGCTCTTCTGTTTGGAAACTTGTTTTGTGGGGACAATCTACGGCACTTGGGGGTAGCACACTGTTTTGTTTTTGGCTTGCTGTGTGGATGCTTGGGCTTATCCTAGGTACTCTGTTCCTTGCAGCTATTATAATAAACGAGAACCTCTTTCCTCAGAGAAAGTTTGGCCTCATTCATATTCATAACAAACATGTGGCTTAATTAGCATGAGAAAAGAGGGAATTATTTAACCAATAGGAGATAGAATGCTAGTTATTAAGAGAGCTGTGTAACTTGTAGCCAAGAAAACATTAATGCCTTTGTTTGCTAAAATATATAAGTAGTGAAAGTTTTGATAATCATGGTGCTGGCTTTGTGAATGTGGCCCACAGCACCCTTTTCTGTGCAGAACTGTAAATAAGTACCTTGATTCTGTATGGGGATTGGCCTCTTGCACACTGGGTAAAAGAACTTCTTTGGGACAACAATACTTGTGATACTCTGAATTTATTTTTTTTTCTATAAATTAAATAGCCTACTTAGGCCAGGTTAGGAAAACTGCTCATGTGACTTTTCAATGTATGCTGCTAGAGTAATGGCTACTGTTTCTTATGTGTGGCCTCTGGAGTCTTCTGGGTATGTTCTAAATTGTAACTCTTATTCCTTTAAATTTTGGACCCACCCACACTGAGTTGAAAAATTTTTTCTGAGGCAGTATAGCCCATTTAGAGTCCATCATGGTGTATGTATCATTTATGTTTCTTTTAAAATGATTTTTTTTACCAAGAGGTCACCAGCCTCTCAGTATCATTAGTTTCTGCAGTCATTTTCAGTATCCTGGATATTTTTGTTCAGTACTAAGTGATCCTATATCACTATTTACTCTAGGACTGCTTAATCTGCTGATCATCACAGATCAAAGCATTGGTGCCATTGACAACCTCTTCAATTTTTAAAATTGATCATATGTTTCTATCCTTGCCTAAAAATTATGATTGCCATTTCATAGACTCTTATCTAGCAATCTAAATCCCTAATCTAAATTCTTAGTCAACTTTACTTAATTCCATGAAAACAGGGTGTTGAAAAGCATTCAGGGACCTTCTCAAGGCATTATAAACCATACTAACAAAAACATTTTTGGTCATAGCACTCAAGTTATTTCTGATTTAAAGCAGTATTCTATAAAGGATTTTGCTTTACTTTGAATATTGCTCTTGTGTCTACTGAACTGATTCTTTATTATAATTTTCACCAGCTTGCCTAATGTGGAAGCCAGATTCCTGACTGGGCTGGTTTTCCAGATCACACAGCAAGCAAGCTTTTTTTTGGAGATGGTGTCTCTCTATGAATGGCTTCTTCCCTTTTAATTAATAAACTTGTTCATGGCTAACAAATTGTGATTAATCTTATCCACACATCAGTTTATTTTGTCTACTATTGAACAGTGTACAGGAAAACAACAGCTCCTCAGGTTGATAGTCATTGGAGGAGAAACTTTATAATATATTCTGATTTAGTTTTTTGGGTTTCTCATATTTCCCCTTGGAATAAATCAGAAATTTATGCAGCCACTTTTCTCCAGATGCTGCTCCTTGTAATTAATTTATTTTGCAATCTGTTTTTCTTGATTTTGGCAGAAATAGCACATTACTTTCATCTGTCTATTTGAGAATCCTTCTCTAAGAAGTCTTTGATGCATTTTCTCTTTCTCTCCCTCCCTCCCTCCTTATAGAACCCTCAGTTCTTCTCTGTTTCATTGGATCATGTGTTTTTGTGTCTGTATTCCCAGAAATGGAAAAATGCAGGTAATGCCTGAAGATGTGAGTACCACCCCCTTTGATCTGTTCTCTGCTTTGTTTAGACCAAGGAACAGCTTGAAAATGAATGTATTTGAGAGTTACTACCAGCCTCTAAGACTCAAATCTTCCTTTTAAAATGGACCCAAACCAAGAATTCAGGCTACTACTTCAAAGCTGATTTGTCATTGGGCCAGAACACAGCAGCAATTTAAATGTAATACAGATATGAGGAAGTTGGAGTAGACATTTTCATGTTTAGGGTTTGTACCTGCCTGTTCAAAGCAGCATCTTGATGTGCTCTTCCAGGTGCCTGGCACGTCACAGCCGCTGCTTTCCTCCCAGCTGCCTTATACCTGAGGAAGGAAACTTTGCACCTGGCACATTCCATCCCAAGTTCTATCCCTTCCGGCCCTGGAAGTGAAGATGCTCAGCTGAGCATGTTGAGTGGGGCTGGGCACTGGCTAAAGGTGCTACTGGCACCCTCTGGGGTGAGGCTGTGTCCAGCTGTACCCCCAGACACGGTCTGAGAGCTGGTGGCTGGGCGCTGCTCTCCCTCATGCCAGTAGGAGCTGGCAGGGTGCTCTGGAGCCCGTGCAGCTCTGGGGCATCTGTAGGAGAGCCAGGCCCTGAGAAAGCATGAGCTGTACACAGCAGCTGCCAAGGAGCAAGTCCTCTCCAGTCTGCTTCAGTCCAACAACAGCAAGTTTAATAAAGAGACAAAAAATCAGTCTCTTTTATAGTCTTCTATGTGTCCTGACTGTCCTAGATAGAGCATTTAGAGATAAATAAACCAGAAAAAAAAAACCAACAAACTTTTCTTCAGAGCAGATCTTCATGCAAGTTGTCACATGGACAAAGAGGCTGACTATAAATCTGGGCACTGACTATGTTGGAGGGTGTCTGTCTGTGTATTGGTGTGCAAGTGTGCATAAAATACCAGTATGAAATGTTGACAGGAGAAATAACTGTTGTTGCAAAGCCTGAAGTTTTTTATGTTACTTTAAAAACAGCATTCAAGGGTGTAAAACCCAATTTTTTTCCCTATGCATTAATGCTGCTTTATGCATGTAGCAGTATACCTTCCATGACCACAGCTCATCTATTTTGTGCCATAAACTGCCCTCCTAAAGTGATGCAATCAGAACCGATTATTTTTCTATGGGATACAATCAGTATTTGCAAGTCAGTACCACTAATTCATTCCTTCCACAAATGGTAATGGGGAAGCAGATCATAAAACACACCTGAGAATCTTTCCTCAAGAAAAGATAAAGCTTTGTGAAAACAGAACGTTTTCTTCTGGGCTGTGGTGAATGACAATCATGAGGCGAAGGTAGGCTTCAGGCTGGGACCCTGAAGCCTTTAGATACTATGTTCCTGGTGAATTGATGCATTTCAAGTAACATCCTGCTTCCTTAAGCCTAGACATGATAAACTATTTAAAACAGGCCAGCACCTTTGAAAATCACATTTTGCTTTTGGAAACATACAGCCTTGTTTTCAAACCTTGGGAAAAAGCCCAAGAACTGAGGAATCTGCTGAGTTATTGCAGAGTGTCTGCAGAAATATTGTTCAATGACTAATGCACACAGGAAATCACTGATTACTGTATAGACTTTCCCAGGAGCACCTAAAAGCTTCTAAGACCCCCAAGAATGGCCAGAATCTCCCTACTGTGCTCCAGCAATTTTCCCCTTGAGCCTCTCCTGCACCCCTGCAAGTGCATTCATGTACAAAAAACAGACCACAATGAAAAATCTCTTTCCTACTATTTATCTTCTCAGGAAACAATTTGGGGTGTACTAATGGGAGAAGACTTTACAAACACTGATTTTGAATGGTGTCTTCAAAGAAAAATGGAAGTCTGTGATAGAGCTCCTGAGAGATGTAAGGCAGGTATCACTGTATGTAGTTTGAGAGACAGAAGCTGGCTTCAGTGTGGGCAAGCACATTATGCTCTGTACCTTCTTTCTCATTGAGAAGGAGGCCTTATTCTGTAGCAACTAGGACAGACTGTCCTCTGGGTTCAGGGAACAGATGCTATTGTCACCTAACACCCTAAACTCTGTTGCCAGTGAAACACTAAATGGAATCAACAAAGGGTCCTTAGCTCTTTCTAACGTCTATAAAGAGCTAGAGCAAGTTTATGAGGCATTATTAGAGACAGCAAAATTTATTCTAAGATACATCTTATCTTCATTTCCCTTTCAAAAAAAAAAAAGTTTTTTCTATAAAAACCTTTCAGTTCAATCATTAAATTGTCTCTAATGGCATATCTTAATCCTGCAGTAGATATAATTGATCAGAAAGTATAGAGAAAGCAAAGCTGTGCCAGCCTGTTAAAAAAAAAGTGCCAGTCACAATATTGAAGAAAGTATTTTATTGAATCCTGAGCTTCCCATATCAATAGGGCAGCCAAAATGCAGTACCATTGATGAACTTGTAATCCAGAATGAGGATTAAATTTACAACATGGCCTTCTCTTCTCGGCCCATTAATTCCACAGTCATCAACTGTTTATGGCAGCCTAACGTCAACATGCATCTTGTGCAAGACAGCAAAGCAAATGGTCGAGCGTCAATGAAGATTAGGGCAAGGACATGCACTGCTTGGTGTTTACAAACATCTCATCAAGACATCTTTAAAAAAACAAAGCCAAACCCCACATTTCAAATATAGATGGACACAGGACTATGGCTCTTGACGTCAGTGATCCATTCACAAGATAAAAATTCAGCTTTAAACTGCTCATTAAAAGCAAACAGTGTCATTCAGGGGTGTTGAAGGGAGTTGAGCCAAACTGCCCAAAGCCTTTAAAAAGTAAATGCTGGCATATATTGTCTTTCCTTTTTAGATGCTAAGATCTACAAATTAAATTATTTAGTTTTGGTACTTGTCTTTAGCTTTAATATCTTTAAGTCCACCTGTGTAAAACACAACTGAATTTTCTATAGATTTTGTAGTCTTCTTTGTGTCCTGACTGTCCTAGATAAAGCATTTAGAGATAAATCAGAAAAAAACCCAAAAACAACAAACTTTTCTGCAGAGCAGATCTTCATGCAAATTGTCACATGGACAAAGAGGCTGACTATAAATCTAGGCACTGACTGTGTTGGAGGGTGTCTGTCTGTGTGTTGGTGTGCAAGTGTGCACAAGATTGCATTGTTACACAGAACATATTGTTAAACTGAGGCCAAAAGGTCCAAGATCTCCTACCTGATATGTCATACATTTGTATTGAATTAGTGAGCACATGTAGGAATAAATGAGGATAGAAGTCAGGCTGGAATTGTCATTAAAATGAAAAATTTTAAAAAGAGAGAGAGTAGTTCTTTAAGTTCTTTCAATAATTTCACAGGAAAGTATTAGAAATCTAAACTACGCAGTACACAGTACCAAGCTATCCCCAAATCCGTTAGCAGTTCCATTTTAAGGTCTGTAACTTAAGGTTCTCTAAACAATCGTAGCAGTGGTGTGGGTTTTTTACATTTCCCAGTTGTAACTTTCCTTAGAAAATATGTTTTCTAAAAAAACCTGAGTTTGCTTTTCTCTTTGTGACTTATCTTTAGCCAACCTTGTTTGCTATATATGTAATTTTTTTTTTCCTACTGGATCTTTTTGGGAAATGGGGTAATCAAAACTAGATAATGTATTAAAATATGGGGAAAAGTATTTATGCTGGTAACATAACATGTGGTATGTAACTTTGTTTTCTTCTTGTTTCCTTTCACATAACTTGTCATACTCTACTTGCTTTTTGAACACCTCGGACAGTTTTTTAAGATTAGTGTTTTCTACCATTTCTTCAAAAGAGCTAATGCTTGTCTAGTAGAATTATAAAAGCAACAAATTTAAAATAACTCAGAGAAATAAGTTTAAGCTAGGAGAATTTGCACCTCTTTGATTGGGTCCTTATTCAGAGTGCAAAAGGAGAAAAACCATGCCAGGATAAGAAATTCTTTCAATGAAAATAAAGGTGGGGAGGGGTGGGGGGAAGGAATAACAAGCATGAATGTTGCAATAAAATTTTTCCCAGAGGAGAAATTTCCCCAGAGCAACAGCTCCCTATAACTTCTAATGTGCTGTTTTATAAGATCCCTTCTATTTCTGACATCCAGTTTTCCTGGAATTAAGGGGTATCTTTGTCATTGGAAGTGAAGTGATGTAGAAGAACTAACTGTGAATGCTGATAAGCATTTTCCATTTCATTCCCTTTCAGTAGAAGAACACCCATGAAATCTGGAGGTCGAGTACAAAATAACAAGAAGTTTCTGAATGGAGCACCAGGGGATATTTGCAGCAAATCATTCCAGTCTGTTCTATAATCCAATTTATCATGGACAAGTAGTGTAGATAATAAAGAGGTAAAGTTCAGTACAGACAGTACAATATAGAGACTTTGTACAGAAACTCTGCAGTCATTATATAGCACTTTATTTTTTTAAATGTCTGTGTTATGTACGAAAAGATCCTTCTCAAGGCCAAGACTTTCTGTGGTCTGGAGGCTTATTTCATGTGGAATGAGTGAATAACAATCTGCACTCATAAGGAAGTTGCATTTTCTCCCACAAGGAGTCCTGGTACCATTCTCAGCACAGTCAGTGAGAGGTTTTTGATGGTCTTGATCACATCCTGCAGTAACCATCTTGCTTTCTGCCCATGGAGTGCCCAACAAGTTACTCTCCTGTTGTCTCAGGTGCCTCAGTCATGTGCTGCTCTGTAGATGAGATGAATGTAGCTGTACACAGCTGTGCTTTCAGGAAGCTTGCAGGTAATGGACAATCAAAATCAGTTATATGGATTGTAGTAGAAGCACAAAATAATCCAATATAAATGGATTGTAGTAGAAGCACATAGGCATTGCTGAAATCTCATTGCAGTTTTTTCAGAATTTGCTTCCCTTTCAAAGCAGGCTCCCAACCCATTCATTTTTATTATATTTCCTGCTTGTCTGTTCAGCTCAAAAAAGCTTTTTAAAGTATAAGAAAGAAATAGTGTTAGCAACATTATATATCTTTCTGCTAGGTAAGTCTAATAAGAATTATATTTGCAATTTTTCCCAAAGCCAAAGAAATCTGTTTGACAGTGGTATTGTCAGCAGTTATGGAGATTGATACCTCGGTCAAATGTTTGTGGTTTATTTTTAATATTTAAACAGACTGTGAATTCCAAAAGAATTAACATTAACTACATCTGCACCCAGGGTGCGTAGACAGGAACTGGGACTGGCACTCCACCTATACAGAGTGTCTGCACTTTCAGAAGGATTTGTACTTGGTCATGAGTATTACTTGACAAGCACATGAGTATAAATGAAAAATAAGTAAGTCCTTTCTCTGTGGGGCCAACACAGGATTTGCCACCTGAAAGCATTTTTTTTTTCTCAAGCTGGTTGTTTTGGTGGAGGTTTGAAAACCTGCAGTGTTTCAGAAGTGTTGCTTCCTCTCAAGAGGCTGCTAACAAATGATACTAAGCAGAAAATTTTAGAATTCCTGAGTTGTTTCTGCTTTCCTGGACAGACACTGAAGTGGGTCTAATCCCACATGTGTTGTTTGTACAGGCAGTGCCATTGATGCAAACAGAGTATGTGCAAGAGGTGAGCAGAGGACCAGAGGACAGTGTCTGTCCTGCTAGATCACAGGCTAGTGGCTGAGACTCTGGAGTTACACTTTGATTTCTTTATTCAGTTTGTTTAACAGAAGAATAAACAGAAGGACTCCTTCTGGCAGCAGTCCAAGAACATGAGACAGGATGCAGAGGGAGTTGTTCTTCCAAAATGTCTCCTGAATGTATGGACAATTCCTCAGTAAGATGATTTAATCATGAGTTGATCACTGTTATTAATCTCCATTAAGGTAATAGTTTCCAAAGGGGTCAGTTGGTGATAATCTCCATTGACTCCAAAGACAGCAGAATGGTCATTCTCTTGAAAATCTAACCTAGGAGATTAAAAATGGTCAAATTAGCAATTTGATGCTGTCTTTTCTGAAAAACTAATTTCAGATTAACCTGATTTCAATAAGATCAAGCTCTTCCTCCAGAAAAGACCTCCATTATGACAGGACATACAGTCACATTAGATAGACATACCCACAGGTGTGTGCTCTACATTCCAAAGCTGCAGTTGGCCATAAAACAGGAATGTTTCCAGTGACTGTCCTAGATAAAACATTTAGAGAGAATACAGAAAAAAGTGAGACAGTGAGGTCCAAGCAGTAGGTCTAGGAAGGAAAGTGTCCTCACATGGAGAAGGCCACCCAAGATGCAGGATAAGAAACACGGAAAATAGATGTGGGAGAAAAGCATCTTGGAGAGAATGCAAAGGCAGTAAGGAACAGGTGGTTAATATGAGGTTGCAAAGCTGCAAGCCAAGGCAGAAATTGCCCTGGATTCTCCCATTGGCTTTTTTTGTTCTGGTTTGTTTGTTTGTTTGTTTGTTTGTTTGTTGGTTGTTGGGGTGTTTTTTGAGGAAAAAATATCTTGTAAGTTTTTTATTAAAGAATGTCCCAAAGCTCAATCTGTAGGTTCTGAAGTGTACCCTAGAGAGGGATATTTCCTCCCCTGTGTCATCCCAGCTGGTCATGGAAGCACCACAAACCCTGATTACTGCTGGTTTCTTATCAGGGTCCCCTGTACATGGTGGTGAGTACTTGTGTGGGGGCAGGAGGGAAAGGACCTTCTCCTCATGGTGCCAAACATGAACTAGAAACTGTTCACAGACTCACAGCATGTCTGAGATCACTGAGACCTCTGGAAATCAGCTGGTGCAACACACCTGCTCAGAACAGGGTCAGCCAGAGCAGGTTTCTCAGGGCCATAGCCACTCTGGTTTTGACTATCTCCAAGAATGGAGACTCTACAACTTCTGTGGGTAAGCTGTGACAGGGTTTGATGACTCTCACAGTCAAAATGGTTACATTTCCCTCACGTTTAAGCTATTTTCCTTATTTTGTCTGTTCCAATGAGGTGGGGGCCCCACTGGACTGATTTGTTGCTAAACAGGTCTCTGGCCAGTGTAAAAGGCCAAGGTAATAATACCTGCCTATCAGATGACAAATTCTGTCTGAGATGGTATAGCAGAGGCAAAAGCAATTTTTCCTCAAGGATGCATGCTCTCATGACAGGCTTGACAAATACAAATATTTTAAAATAAATGAGCTGTCCATACCCATTCAATTGAACGCTATGTGGCACTTGTGAATTAAATCATTTTCACACGGTATTTAATGATTTTCACCTTGTGGAAGATCTAATTTTGCTGTGCTGTTCCTGAAATCATGGTGTAGACAAAGCAAATTTGTCACTGTGCAATAACTCTTCTGCTCCAAGATGGACATGGATCCCTAAGTGGCATATGGATTGAAAGATTTACAGCCATGCTCATTTTCAGTGATTTGTACAAACACAGAACTGAGTCAGTTCTCTGAGCTGATGAATACAATTTTTGTGAATTACTTACTCTATCCTTATTACAAATTTTTCAGCATTTGATTCGTCATTGATCAGTTTCATTTGGCATCTTTCCAAGTAGTACTGCTTTACACAGAAAGAGATGAAAGTAATTTCTGGTAGCAGATGTAAAGAAAGATTTAAAATATCATTAATAATTGATTTTTTTTAAAATCGTTATTCATCATTTCTCTTTTAAGCTTCCAGCTTTACTGCTTATGATTTGGGCTTGAGGATTTTTCCCATTTTCTTCTCTGCTTGTTAAATCTAACTGCCTAAATTACAGTTCCATGTTTTATGTGGTCTGGAGCTGAGCTGATGCAAGTGTAATATTTTGACATTTTCTGACTTTATTTCTTTTCGTACTGGATAGAGAAAACACTAGATGACCTAGCTGGTCAAATATATTTGTTGAACCACTAAGACTGAATTAATTGTCTGAACAGCTACTTTTACCTAATAGGTGGCAAATTTCACAGTTTCTATCAGAGACAAGAGCATGTATGTCTTTCCATGGAATGATAAATCTGGGAATTTCTACAAAATTGAAGTTGATATAAATCTTGTCCAAAGTTCCCAGTCTTTGAAGTGGGACCTGAAATGGGGCTGGGGATCAGTTTCCAGTGCTGCCACTTCTTGACACCCCAAGCCTCACAAGGGACCACAAGAGGTCTGACACTCATTATTTTAATGACTGCATTGTCAATAGCAGTATTTATTGCAATGTTTCTAGCATTTGTCCATATTAGAATAGTCCAGCTTTGGGGTTGTGTGCTATTCCCTTTTTAGACTTCCTGTGGATTTCAGTGGGTATTAAATCAAATCTTTTCCATCAAAATGCATAAAGGGGATGAGGAAAACAGTCTGAGTCTGTAAGGCATTTAATAGATACTCCCCAGTTAGTATCAATAAGAGCTGGGGGCAGACATATCACAATTTGTAGCAATAGATACATCATTGAAGGAAGAAGGATATTTCTGTCTTAGTCTAATTTTCTCTTGCTGAGCAATTCGGGGTACACATTAATTTACTCAAGCTATTTTTCTAGTTTTTACAATTCAGAGTTTAGAATTGGCCTTGCCATGAAAAAATGATGGAATTGCCCTGCCAAATGGAAACAGGAGCAGCAGTGCTACCTCTGGTCTCCTGAGTATACAGAGAAGGCAAACAGCATTCCTTTATTGTCCTGGCCTAAGGCTGCAATACAAGAAAGACAAAACTCTTCTATCTTAAGATTTTCTTAAGGTATGCTTAGGAATGCCTTTTTAAAAGTCTCATGCAGAGCTGGTGCACATTGCTTAAAGGAAGACTGCACGTGCCGGCTTAATGTGTACACATAAGACCTTACTGCAATCTTTAATCCCTAATATCTTTGAACAACTCAGCTGCCTCAAGTAAAATATGCTAATTACATTTTACATACCTACCTCGAGGTCTTTTGCTGGGTAATTAAGCTAAATAACTCTGAGCTAAAATAAAATCTACTCAGTTCTCTTTGGTAATAATAACCAGGGATTGTGTCCAATTAAAAGATCAGCAGCTCTAGCTAGAAACAGATCTTGGGAATGGTCTGGCCCTTTTCTTTCTACAGCCTTTGCTGCTATGCTTGAAGTGATTCCAGGTCACTCCTGGAAATGCAGTAGCTCTTAATCTTAAATGTTCCCGTTTAATTGTGGTTGATTCAGTCCAGGGATAGGTCTGTTCAAGTGGTGAGAAATACATAAAGATGCTTATATATTCCCAGCAAGATAAGGGATGTAATAAACTTACATCCCTAAACTTAAGCACTGTGCCCGAGAGAAAAAAGGGTGATAGTGGTGATGAAGGTCAGCAGGCTGAATGCTATTGGAAAGCTTATGTGCAGAAGTGTCCTGTGTTAATCCTGTCACAAAACTGGAGCAGATGCTGTTGTAAACCTGAATGGACATATGGAGCTGACAGATCTTCTTTGGGCTTGTTGGTTATCCTTCACTCTTCAGGGAGAGGAGAGTGTTCTGCCTCTTGTGCACACAGTCTAAGCAGGCCAAAATTCATCTGCATGAGTCTTGCTAAGTGCTATAGGCCCACTGTTGCTATGGTAGCACTGCAAATATTTTTCCTAGCCCAGGGCTTGGTGGCCCTGGGGTTTGATGGTGAAGGAGAGCAACTTCAGGTTGTCTGGCCAGGGCTGTACCCCTTCCCTTGCTTATGGGCAGTGACAGCGTGTGCTGCTTTGTCTGTGTCCTACACCAGTGGGAATGGATGTAACCATTAAAATAAATGAACAACTCCCTTTGTGGCAGGAAGTAGTCAGAATGCCCATAAAGAAATCTATAGATGCAAACATTTATAGCAGACAGGTAACTTAAGGGAAACTGATATGCTGTGAAGCAGATATATTGATTTATCTCAGGAATAGCATAGCTAAAGGCAGGGGTCTGTTCTTCTGTGAACTGAGATGGCTTATTATGTCTCAGGTGAAATCAAGAAAACCAGCAAGGATGGTGTGGACAGACAAGTCCAAAAGTTGCTGAAGGCCTAAGGGCAGAAAAAGGAAATGAAGCACAAGTTATGTATGTTTCCTGGGAGAGGGTGCCAAACAATTGTGTCTTTCTCACCTGGAAAAACCTTCCAAATAAATATTTTAAAAGTCCCCTTGAAACTCAACTGAATATTTCAGCAAGTGAGGTGATTCTCTTTTATATTTTCCTGGTAAATATTTTACTTTGCTCACATGGATACATCAAGTGAGAAAGGTTCCTGTATTTTTTGCATCTGTCTTACTGCTTGTATAAGCTGCCCCAGCTTTAGTGTTTTGTCAACACTGTGAAGGGGTAAATTCTCCTGGGCTTCTCTTCACCTCACCATTGAAGAGCTAGGAAACTCCACCAGACTGCTAAGCCTTGTTCCTCCAATATCAGCTTTAGGAACATCCCTGTTCATGGGACTTTGCCCATTGCCCACAGAATATTGTCCCAGCATGGCCTACTCCTTTGTCCTGACATTATCAGGAGGGAAAGTCCTGAAAAAATTCCACCATGTCTTTTCAGGTGAAATATGACACTTATGTCCCAGGAAGTTTCAATTAACATCTCTAAGTTCTCCTTAATCTAAGATATTTATTCTGGATCTCCAGTGAACAGATCTTGACTCAAACTGAAGAGACAAATAATGCTGGTGATGTCTTCTGGCCATGTTCTCCAGTGCCTGCCTGCCCCTTCTCCCTTTGGGAGAGCTTTGATGTAGTTGCTAGTTGCCATGTGGAGGTTCCTCTGATCTCGGCCCTGCACATCCTTAGAGCACTTTGTCTTTGCATCCTTCCTTTCTTAATGCTGGTTGTTTTTCCCCAGTAACAGCCAGCCCTATGAAAAGGTGAAAGTTCTGGCCATGCTTATTCTCCAAGTATTCGGCAACTGCTGCTTACAGGAATCCACAGATGCAAATTGGTCCCTTGAGTGCTTTTATTTCATGTAGGGAAGACTAGGTACCAGAAAAAATTGTCTGAGCTGCTAAAGATGCCATCTGACCTTAGCACTGGTGAGAGGAGCAGGGCTTAAAGCTTACCTTTTTTAGCAAAGTAGTCACTAATTTGAGCAGAATTCCAGGGATGTGGCAGAATTAAGAAACCAGATAGAGGTGCCTAAGGACTTCTGAGAGGGTTAAACTTCAGAATGGGAATCTAAAAAGGAAGCTGAGGAGCAAATGAGGAGCAAAACTAAGCATAAGCATCCTTTTCCTTTCCTCTAAACATGTTCTGCCTCTACCTGCACATAGTATGTTCTCCAAAGGTCTTTGCCTCTTCTGCCTCATCAGGGTATTTAGGCAGGGAAATACCCAGTTTCTTTCCCTGAATGACCTAGGTTTGGGAATGCTCAGGGATTGGGGGTTGTCCACACTGAGCAGGAGCAGATCACGCTGCTGCCCATGACAGGAAATCCCGATGGAGCTCTTGAAACAAGGCGGGAGAGGAGACCTCAGTTACACTCTAGGAGCAAAGTTAAGTGTTCAGGCAGGATTTGGGGCTGTATTCTGCTAGTGTCAGGACAGCAGACAATTTAAAAGTTTTACTTACCTCTATGTTTTGTGCATGTGTAAATGTCAAGCTGAAGGAAAACAAAGGGAAAATGTGTTAATATTTTAGCACATTCCTCTGCCTAATACTCCTTCAGCATTTTCAGTGTACACAAAGGGCTGTTAATGAAGAATTTAGCTGCAATAATATGAAGTTTGTCCAAGTGTGATGGCCAGTTTTCTTTTAATTATGTAAACTGTGATGCTTTCTCAGGCTGAGAAAACCCAAAAGAAGAATAAAAATTGTTTTAGAATTTATGAATTGATAAAAAATGTTGAAAATAATAATAAATGCCACTTTAGACAATTTTAAATAGCTTTTTAAAGTCAGAACTACAGAAAAATTCAAATTCTATTGTTTGTATTTTCCCCCCAGGTCCATGGAGGAAACTAATTTTATATAAAAAATATCAAATTTACTCTGATTGTAGTCTTAAACATCATCCAGCAGAAGATAAACAATTCTGCTATTTGCTAATTATCTGTGTAAAAAGTTTCACTGCATTCATTTATTATTTAGACTGCATTTTTGCAGAAAATTCAAATATAATCAAATAAAATTTCAAAATAGTTATGTACAGAACATATGAGAAATGAGCCCAGCTATACTGTAAAAGAAAGGCTTTTTACCTTTTGACAGCAGGAAGAATCAGTAGGAATTATTCCAGTTTCTGCTTGACTGGCTGAGCTTTGCACAATACAGGCTGCCAAGCAAAAGAGACAGCTAGTTCCTCCAAGTTCTGATAGGAATAATGCTAGCAGCTTTCTTTCTTCTTTCTGTTTTTCAAAGAGGGATTAAAGCAAACAATTGGTGTATCATCTTAGACTCCTAGGCATTTTCTCCATTGCTTTCCTTACCTCACACCTTTTGACAGTGTCTGGTTGATAAATGTACAGTGTTTCAGATATGTTTTTTTACCAGCTTTCCTAGTATGTTTCAAATCTTCCTGTGTTTTTTAGAAACCCTATGCCACATGCCATATCATGAATGGAGTTTGTGAGAAAGAAACCATCTAATGCAGTAACATGTATTTTTTTATGGTGGTGTTTGGCTAAGGGATCATTTTAATGCCACTATAAAGGTTCCTTCCTCCATATTTCCACCTTTAAATACCATGCCTGTAAATTTATGGTGCCAGTGGAGGTTTAGTGATAATGGTTCAGAAGCAGGGTATGGCAAGAAAGAGCTTAGGAACATTCATATCCTCCATTTAGGATATGAAATTATTGCAATCATTAAGTAAAAATGAAACCTTTAGTGTAAAAAGATGTGAAAACCCAGCAAAGGTAGATGTTCTGTATTTTTGAAGTTATAATGAATTGCTGAATTATTCCACACCCTTGACAGCTCAGATTCGTTGCCCAAAACTATACAAAAGAGAGTTAATGGAGCCAGAGCACTACATACAGAGTTACTGTTTTAAAAATTGCTTTTAAAATGTGAGTGAATGCAAGTCCCTTATCTATATGAAAATAGATGGAAATATATTCAGTGCATTTATGGCGTATGAAAGGTTGTATTTAATGTTAACTGGTCTTGACCTTTAGACTGAAATTTGCATTTGATTTTCAATGCCTCTGAGAACATTTTACTTCCTGCACTAATTCCCTTTCTAAACTGCGAGGACCGCAGAATCCAGTGCAATATTGATCATTTTACACTGCTGCTGGTAACTTCTCAAGGCTTTATAGAGTTAACTATTGTTTTGAAGTCAAATTATGAATTTTGGATCCAATGGGATTATATAGGCAATAGACTTGTTCAAAATGAACACATTCCTTGTGCTCTAAATAGTCTGTGAGACTGTGACTGCTCCTTGAGAAGGTTTATTATTATATCAAGACATAGCCTAAAAAGTAAAGTCTTACCAGATGACATAGCCTTAGACTACAATAAGGTGCTTGAAGTGTCATTTTATAATCCCTTCTAAAAAATCAGTCACTTAGACTTTGTAGTCACACTGCATTTATGTCACACACATTTTATGTCAAACTGCATTTCCTGTGTCTCTGTGCACAATTTCATGTTTCATAAGCAGTCATTCATTCATTCATGTATTCATTCTTTTCTAAATATTTTCTGTCTCAGTCCTGTCTCTTGTGTAGAGTATAGTAAACTTATTGCCACCTTCATCTTAACACCACCACCTCACTCAATCAGTTTGACATACTCTAATTCAGAACAATCATTCTCCCCCCTCATTTAGCATTAAATCCAGTGAAGTCCACTTCAGATTTGAAGAAAGGCTTTTACTTCCTAAAGCTTGTCTGCTTTTTTCCCCTCACTCATGTCAGTACCAATATCTTTTCACAGAAGGTATCGTCTCCTTGATTAATTCTTGGCATTAAAAAGTGGCACTCGAAGATCAGGACCTCAGAGTGAGACAAGGCACTGCATTTTCTCATACAAATAATTAGCATGCTGTATAACTTGGTATGTCTATAGCTCTTGATGCTGTGCTCACTTTAGAATTACCAAATTGATGGCTGGTCTCGTTAGCACAATGAGGTCTGTGGGCTGCTGCATTAGACAATAGACTGCATCACCCACATTACACTTGGGTTCACTTGCACCTCATGAAAGGAACAGGGATGCTCTCAGAGGCTTGTGTGGAGGTGTTTCTTCAGATCAGATCTCAGTTCAGGATGCATCAGAAATTAAAAATAATGTTATAAGAAAATAACTCAAAATGAGGTACTGCGCTGACAGGCTCAACAGAGTAGTACCCAGCCAATTGCATTATGAATTATGCAGGTCAAGCAACAAGGGGAAATGACCTGTATTTAATAAATTTAATTTGTGATGACACAATACTGATAGCCCTAATTGAATAACTTATCCAATACATATTCCTACTACTCATCAGATGTATTCTCTCAGGAACAGTAGCAGTATTGAGCTTATATACTAAATCCAGAAAAGCTATTTACAATATGTATTTGTGGTCATATTTGCTGAGTAGTGTAACTATAATACAACATAATAAAAATATAACTATTCCAAGCAGGAAAAAGCAATCTTGCTGGAAAAATTACACCACCTTTATTTAGCAGCACAGTAACATGCAGACTTGTCATTAATATCATCAACAGGAACTTGGCTGAGAAGTCAGATTTAAATCACAATGTTTAAGGCTCCCCCCACCCTCTTGGCACTGGGCAATTCTGAGACTGCTCCACAGAAGCATGATGTAATGCAGTGCAAGCTACAAAACAAGATCTAGGATTTTTTTCTTATTTTGGAAATTGTTTCCTTCCCTGTCTTTTACGTATAATAACTACATGGGACCTGCCCATGAGAGATGTTATGGTGATCAGCATGGCAGTAGCCAGTAGTTTGTGTAAGGGGGTAGGATTTACAAAGCTGAGTTAGATGCAGAGGATGCAGATGTCAGGATGTTTTTTATATGAATGTAGTGCATAAATATGGCCACACAAACACATCAGAAAATACGGAGGAGGAGGTATGGCATATGGTGGGACACCTGCTTTTTACACTACCCCCACCCAAGGTCAGAGCACTCTCCCAGGGAGTGAAGGAAGGGAGGTGTCCCTCCTGCTTTGGCCACAGAGGTTTTGGCTGCACACACTCCTACCCAAAGAAATGCCCAGCCTAGCTGCTATAGGTACTGAGCTGGAACTGGGCAAACAGGGCCAAAATGGAAGGGGTGGCAGTGTCGGGCTGTAGATGAGAGGAGATCTGGGGAGTTTTCTTTCTGTAGACTATCAGTCTTATAGGAAGTGAAGCCACAATGAACTCCCTAAAAATCTTATGCATTACACCAGTCTGAAAGGAACTCCTACCTTCCTCATCTCAAGTTTTTGATTTTCTTTTGGAAGAGACTCCCAACCCAATCCCCTGCCAAGTCCCCAAACAGTGCTGCTTTTCCTCTGAGCCTTTCAGCACTTCACTTTTTATTGTTCCAGTGCAGCATGTTTCTCATTCTATGTGGGGGATTTCCAGGCACTATTTTCACTCCTCCCTTGTGTTTTGCACCCTTCTCCTGGCTAGCACTGATATATTCTTGGCCTCACATTCTCTGGCAATTGACCTGTGAGTTCCTCCTTTTCTGTTATGAATTGTCTCATGTCTGTTCTGCCTTCTGTTCTCTATCACAAATGTTGCCTTCTGTTCTCAGTCACAGTTGGGTTTTTTTGTTTAGTTTTGTTGGGGGTTTTGGTTTGTTTTTCTTTTTTTTTTTTAATTTTTTAGTTCCTTATCCCTGTTTCTGCTTAGCATTGTTTCTTTGTGTTGCTTTTGTGCTACAGAAAAATGAAACAAAAATAAAAATACTAAAAAAGAAATCCAAACCAATAAAAAATGTCCAAGTAAGCTCCCATGAAAATTTGTACTTGCACTGCTTTCCTTTCACTGAGTTTCAACATATAGACACCACTGGCATGGCTTTTTTATTGCAACTGACTGCACACTTGCCTGACTGCACACTTCTTGTCTGACATGCCCCTCCTTGCCTACAGATCCTATAGGCCCTGCAACATCAAACATAAATTACCAGAGAGAAAGTGTTGTTACATCAGTAAGTACTGTTCCCTTTTCTACTGATCAGGATATGGCAAAAATCCCCACCTCCTGAAGCAGAGCATCCTGCTGTTGGTTACCAGCCCGGGAAAGTACTCATTTTCATTATTTATCTTCTGCTGTTTGAAAAGCAGCAGTGTTACTGTTGGGTGAGACTATTCTGTGGTTTGTGAGGTTTGACTGTGTTAGAACCAGCCCTGCTTGTAGCTCAAAGCTGTGGGGCAAAAATTGCTTCATATGTGTGAGAAATCCAAACAATCCCCTCTCCCCAGATTGGTACATTTTTCCCTGTTAAAGCTCAGAAAAGCTCTGATAGTCATGGCACTACCTTACAAAATAGGGTGGCATTCCTAATGAAAAACCTGATGCTTAACTGGAATAAACAGATGTTTTCAAGCCAGTACAAATATTCTAAATTCTCTGGTGACAAGTTAACCCTGCCTGGATGCCAGGTGTCCACCAAGTTGCTCTATCACTCCTCTCCTCAGTTAGACAGGGGAAGGAAAATACAATGAAAGGCAAACCAGACACAACTTGGGGAAATAGGTTTTATTTATTACCAATCAAATCAGAGTAGGATAATGAGAAATAAACCCAAACCTTAAAAGTGCCTCCCCCTCCTCCTCCTCCTCCTCCTCCTCCTCCTCCTCCTCCTCCTCCTCCTCCTCCTCCTCTTCTTCCCAGGCTGAAAAGTTTTTGTAAGAAAAAGAGCTAAAAAATGTCAATATGTGTTAAAATGTGATATTGGATACTATTAAAGATTTCTACCTCATTCACTCTGCATGCAGTTTTCCCTCATTTAGAGTCACTGCAGAAGAGACAACTGGATAGTGGCTCATTTGCAGGGGAAAACGTGGTTAGTTTATTTGATATTATATTCAGAAAAAAGATGAGTGAGTCAATCAAATAAATTATTTTCATTTGCTCCTTTGATCTCTTCCCAACCTTCCTCTCCCTCAGGAATCTGATTGCTACAAATACTTAAAATCATATGGATGTTTTTCTAATGGCAGCACAGTATGGACTTTGCCATTTGCTGATCCATGCATTGGATCCATAGCAGAACATCACTTGCAGAGAGGAAAACAGCAGCAAGTAATAAAAGGCCAGTTAACCTGTCTTCACTCTTCCTGACTATTAGGGGTTTTTTTCCCTCTTCCTCTGTTTCATTCCTTCTAAATTTATCTTTGCATCAATGTAGTGTGTTGATAAAGAAGCCCATCACAGCCAAAATGAATCCAAAGATGAATCGAACTTCATCACCAAAAATGGGTTTTTCTACAGTCCCTCAGTTTTTCATCCTAAAGTGGTTAGCACTGCCTGGCTCTTTTTCTCTGTTACCTCTCCAAAAGCAGACAACATCTTGAAACTGATTTTTTACCTTTCCTTTGTGCTACTTCTTTTTCCCTTTATCACACTTTAGCTATCTTTCTTGCTCCCTACACTCTTGGTAAGCTTTTTCCTGAGAGCACTTCTGAAGCCTTTATAAGACAGAAGCTTTGTGAGATGACTGCATACCATAAAAAGCAGTGAGAGGCACTGGGCCTGTATTCAGTACCTCAGATGGGCCAAGAGGTGACTAAGGAGACCTACAGAAGGAGATGGCCATTAGCTACCACACTGACCCTTAAAGAAAATGCAGGAAACATGTTTTCTAGATCCTGAAGTCCATTGTCTGAAATAAGAGGGTAACTATCCAGGGTTATATATGGAGCAGAATGGTGAATGTCCTCCAGGAGAACCGGGGGTTCCATAATGACCTCATAGTCTGGAGAGAGCAGACTGTGTCTGTACTTGTTTTGCCAATCAGGATGGCTATTAATAAAGAAACCCATCCTCCTTTCACTGGAAATGACATTGAGATAAATTCCTGCTTCCTCACATGCTCTGCTATTTTCACAGTTTTGGAAGAAATATGTTGTAAAAATGCATTCACCAGTGTACAGGGAAATTCACATGAAAAAGACACTTCTGCATTGCTGGGATCTAGAAATAGTGTCAAGGATTTCAGATTTTTACTTTGCACTGGAGTCTGAATGCTGCTATACTTTTGAGTATCTGCATTAATCAGGACTATAAAACCCAAAGAGAATGATGAATCTCTATGAGAAAATTTCATTTCTGCTGTAACTTGTTAGCACCTGTGGTACAGCAGTGTTGCTGCATTTCAAGGGGTGAATTTATACAGGCACTTTGCTGTGTACTGGTGGGATTGTTTTATAAGCTCTGTAAAGCAAAGCAAGTGATGCATATCAACAAATTTACCTCACTTCACCTCACCACCCCTCTGAACTCATATCCCCACTTTTGGGGAAAGCATGAAGAGCTTCCTTCTTTCCAACCATAGCAAAGTTGGTGGCAATATCTGGGTCTTGCTCACAGGCAGATGGCAGCTAATGCCTGGCTGGAAGGGAGCCAGCGAGTGGAGGCTGCTGGTGGCATGACCAGAACCATGTTTGTGCTGGCAGCAGTCATGGTGTCATTTGCTGGTGCCTAGAGTTTCTGGCTGATTCCCAACACAAATGTGGCAGCACTTGGATGCCCTGTGTGAGCTGAGCCTCTTGGAACAGGGCTTCCCTGCTCTCACCCACCTTCACCTGCTGTAGATTTGCTTTGAAGAACCCATGTGATTGCTGTGATCAAAACAGTACACTTCAAAAGGCTTTCTTGGAAGAATGTGGCCTGTAAGAACCATAGTTATTGCCCTGGAGACACTTTAAAAATGGAGTTATATATCAAAGGGCAATTGTTTAGGTCAGTTGAAGTACGCATAGCCATTCCCTTCTTTCTTTACCCTGGGCTGTTTGGTTCTTCCCCAAAATGTGACTGAAGTCTCTCTGTGCCACATAGGTTTATAAATTCTCCTTTCATCATGACTTGTATACATACAGCAATAGTGGGGAATTTTGATCATGTGGTTTGAATTTTGTATCTTGTATTTCCATGATTTCACCAGTGCACTCATACAGCTGCAATGGCCATAGGCTGCACCTGAATGTCTGAGTGTCCCAGTGTTGGTGTATTTCTGCTTCTTCTTGCAGAATATGGAAGATTTCCTTCTTCCTGGTCCTGGTGGGGACTGAGACCTACAGTACTTGAAGTATGGTGCTAAGGATTTCCTCTTATTAACCAGACCACAAACCATCTGTCAGGCCTTTTCAATCACTGATTTAAAGGACAGATGGATCACCATGAAAATAATTCCAGCTAATTGAACTTGTCAAATACAGCTGTCTAAACCCTATCAGACCTTGCTGGAAAATATGCTCTAAACAATTCCTGAAAAAATAGTCTTTGAAATAGCTTGGATGTTTAAAAACAAATTAAAGCTCTCCCATGTGAAATCACAGGATGTAAGATTGTTCCTTAAATTCTCAGGTAGAACTATTTTGTTGGCCTTGGAGCCTTAAAATCTGTTAAAAAAGGATCTTTTCTGAATTTTAGTTGGTGATGCCTTGCTCATGTCCTGGCATCCAGGAACTAATGGTTCTCTTATATCCAAATGAGATATTTCCTGCAGTTAAAGCACACCGTGAAGGAAATGACAATTAGGTATTGAATCCCACAGCAGCAATAGCTGCCTGTAGAAGTTAGTCATGCTGTTGCTGTGAAAATTGTTTACTTATTAATTTTTAAAATATGAGTCTTTCCACAATTGTGTAACTTCATTTCCTGTAAATTGCTTGATGTAGGACAACAGTGATTTATACATGTGTAGGTATGCATATATCATTTTCTGTGAGTGAGTTCATGGCTACTGAATCAAAAGTGTTATGGGAATCTGTTACTCCTGAGAGTCTATGTACTTCAAATGCTGCAGTCTTAAACAGATCACTTCCTACTTTTTCATCTTTAACCACTAATTGCAGAGGGCAGTTCTGAGTTTGAATAACCTGCAGGGCAAGAATTATTTATAACAGATTACACACATAGCACTTTGGTACATTTTTCAATGCTGTGGATGAAAACATTAAACCCTAGAGGAGACAGCTGCGTCTGTAATCACAGCTTGATACGCACTTGCTGTAACAGGTGACACCACGTATCCCAAATATCAAATGTGTAATATTCTTTTTGTTCTTGGCTGAGAGTAATGAAATCTTTGAAAATGCCGGGAGGCACGTCCATGCAGAAATACGTTTGCCCTGGAACTGCAAGTCTGTGGAGCTTTCCTGCTCACGTCTCGTGCGAGTGAGCTCCTTCTGTTAGGGAAGGCGAGTCCCGGCATCTGTGCGTAAGCACAGGCGTGTGTCTGTGTGCATGTGCTGCAGGAAAACGTCAGCTCAGACTTTTTCTTACTTTTTGCATTGGCTGAGATAAAGTCCTGTGATCTCCCGCTGTTTCCTGTTAGTAGACTGTCAGAAGAAAGATATTTATTCAACGCCAAACATAATTACATTTTTAAGTCCTAAGGATGCATTTCTATTTAAATTTAAGGAGGGGTTTTATCATCTAGCAGTGCTAGAATTTTAACTATTGTAAATTAGCTTAGAGCTGTGCAATAGATTCTCATCTCTTTTGTGTGTGGATGCAATGAGGGAAAGCTTACATTACACCATATAAAAAGAGAAAGGGCAAGAGAGGGGAAGAGAGAAGTGAGAAAGAGGAAGTTTTTTTCCTAGGAGGCAAAAATTCATTTCTCCAGTGTTCAAGATTTTGGGGAATAATGAAATATTTGCATAATACTGACTACCTGATTGAAAAAAATATAGTTGAGGGAGCTCATCCTCATTAGGTAACTGGCTGAGAAGAACAGAGGCACAGCATATGGAGCTGAAGGGAAGTTTCCCTTCAGATTAGAGCAGAAACAAAGCTCATTCTCCATCAGTTGCGAAGCTTGCTCGAATCCCTCTCAATACTGAATAACCTGTCACTCAGAAACCACAAACAGCCAAGTTTTGTTACAGGGTGCAGCAGTAGGCACCACCAGTCAGCTTCTCTGGAGTTCAGTATTCCCATCACTTACCTGAAATCAAATTTTCCGGTGTATCTAAACATATGTAGGTGTTTTAGAAGAGTTATACAAAACTCAGTTTAATGTTGCTTCCTCCTAAAACTAGGCATTTGTGATGAATTCTGTTTTGATATTTTATATAGAGATGAGAAAAGTTTTTTTATGATATTTTGTTTGGAAGGACCAATCTGTAGTAACTAAAACCTACTATAAGGAGACATCAACTGAAATAAATTTCCTATTAAAGCTTTAAAACCCAATGAGATTCAACACCCTTGTATGTTTCACTACATCATTGCTAAAAGGTAAAAAAATTATGTTTTCCAAAGCAAAAAGTTTTCATTTTGAAAAGTAGGGTATTTCAAAAAGTGTCTGGGACTTAAAATTAGCAAAATTGAAATTTTTATGTGTTTCCCTATACTGTAATTTTCTTTGGGTTTTAAGTTCATTAGAAGCTTTAAAGTGTTTAAGTTTCACCTGATTTTTGTCATTTTTGTTCATTTCTGTTCACCTAGAAGCTTGTGGTTTTGTTCACCTAGAAGCCCATTTCTACAATGGGCTTACTTCTTCCCCAGTTGGTGTAATGATTACAGGCAATGAACTCATCTGCTCAAGTGAAGCTCATCAATGACTTGAGGAAGGTCTCATTATACTTTTTATGCATCTATCTTCCCCTTCCAGTGGATTAGAGAAAAGTGAGAAGGTTCCATTACAGCTACAACCAACGTGCATCTTAAACATTAAAGAAAAGGAAAAAGATTTAGAGTTGTTGGGCTGATTTCACTCTTACCTTGCCCCTTTAGCTCTGCCAATGGTCGGGTCCTGTAAGTAGCAGGTGGCACTGGTAATATGTGCTCTACATAGGCTTTCCTGTAAACTGGACCCAGCAGAGCAATGGCTACATTTCTGAGCATTTAGCCTTGATTTGTCCTACATCTGTTCCCAGTTAATAATTACATAAATAATTGCAAAAGGATGGTATTTAGCCTTGAGTTCATTTTAGAAGAAGCCGCCTCCCTGTGATGATGTGGCCAGTATTTGTACCCTTGGTTTGAAGCAATTGTATTGTTACCATGTCCTGATGAGCCTTTCCTGTTGCCACTGTAGCCTTGAAAGCTGGAAATTGCTGCAGGTGGTGAGCAGCAGGGTTTGATTAATCCAGATTCCATTTTCGCATTTTTGAAAAAGAATGCAGGAAAAGGGATGCTCTGCAGCTGAGTGTCAAACCTAGCCAGAAATACTGTAGTTATTGGGGGTGATGATATAGGTCACGCAGTAGTATTTTGAGCCAGGAATATAAAGTGAGACCATGCCAGGAAATTGGCAAAGAGCATTGCTTTCACTTGTGGTTATGTAAGAGCTCGGTGAGAAGGCCGGACTGCAAGACAAGTACCTTTTCTTCCATTGTTGCATTAAAAATGTGATTTTCACCAAAGCTAGGCTGAGCTACAGGCTGATAACATGAGACATAGGAATGGCATGAATTTGTTACACAGATCTGTATCAGACATCATGCAGTCTTCATGCAATCAGGAAAAAAACTCCACTGCCCATGAAGTACAGCCTTGTAGCAAAAATAATAACAATGCCCAGAAATTACGATGATTTTCATAAATAAAAGTGGCAGCTTCATCACTTTACTGATTTCCATTTGCTACAGATTCACTGGTGTTTGGGTTTTTTGTTTGTATTTTTTTGCTACATCAGTTTAATCATGTTTTTTTAGATCCTTCTCTATTGCCAGTACTGTAGCATCATACTTCTTTCCCGTGCTCATGAAAAATTAGGAGACTTTTTGATGCCATGTGGCATCATGCTAAGCATATAAAGTGGGGGGAGAAGAAGGAAAGGATCATGTTTGGAATGATGACTTTTGTCTTCCCAAGTAACCCTTACTTTTGATGGAGCCCTGCTTTCTTGGAGGTGGCTGAACACCATTGCCTGCCATGGGAAGTGGTGAATGAATTTCTTGTTCTGCTTTGCTTGTGTGTGCAGCTATTACTTTACCTGTTAAACTGACTCTAATTCAACCTAAAAGTTTTCTCACTTTTACTCTTCTGATTCCCATCCCAGCAGGGGTATGGTATTTAGCTGCCAGCTGGGGTTAAACCACAACAGCCCTCCTTGGTGTCAGATGTGGGGCTCAAAGGGTTCAAGATAATCACAGACTGGATTGGCATGCGCTAGATTGAATTCATAGCTGTTATTACTGTGTAGCTATTAATCTGCAGGCTCTGTGCTTGCCATGGCACTTGCTTGCCTTACTGCTACCATCTGCATTGACTGGGGCATGGAATGGCATTGGCTGAGTACAGTTATTTCCTGTAGGGATTGTGTTCAGTTAAAGCTGCCCATCAGCTAGGTCGGGCATCATCTTGTGTACTTGTGTGTAATCACAGCACAGAGCTGCAACCAGCAGGATTTTTAAGCAGCTTATTTTCATGCTGTTGGTAGCTCCTTCTACTGTTAATTGGTTTTAGAGGCACATACTTTGCTTGGATCTGTACTGGAAGAAGGGGAATGAAGAAGCTTTTAATACGCACTGCTATGCTTACTGTGCACTTGCAATCCCTTCCTCTTATTCTTCAGCCTGGGTCCAGTATTAAAGCAGCTGCTTATGTAGGGCAGGAATGCTGCAGAGTGATCACTGGCAAGCAGAACATTCAAGTTCACATTGTTGTGCAGGTGCTCAGAAGGATCCTGTCACACTCCTGCAGAGTAACATAGCATCAGTGTTTCTCGGTGTTTGCATGTAGACCTCTCAGCAACCCTAATGTTCCTCTAACAGGATTCCCTTGCTGCCTTTTTTTCTCCTCAGATGCAGCACTTCCTCAAGTCCTTAAAATCCAAACCAGTGTCAGCTCTGTGGGGACAGCAAGCACACACCTGCATCCATGAGTGCTCTCAACCTCCCTGTGGCTGGGCCAGCAGGACATGCTGCCTGTCCATCCCAACTGATACCTGTCCTGCATCTCCATCACTGCATCTCCATCCCTTTCTTGGTCATTTGGTAAGTCTGTGCTGCTCCCTTTCCATCCAAAGAGCTCACTTTTACCTGTCAGTGTTTGGTGGCTTGCAGTGACTCCTGGGAGTTAGGGTGAAATCACATGAATTGTTACTGGTAGGAAGGAGAAGATGAGTAGGCTAAGGAGGGTTGGGAGTAATCTCTTAGAGTTGTAACTGAGAGAGGAAGATAAATCAGACTTTGGACAGTAGATGTCAGGGAGCAAACCAGGGCTCTTAATTCCTACACATGGGCGTGCATCAAATAGGAGTCCTGCCCATCTTCACATGTGGCTTTCCCACTGAATCTGGAAGGAGGGCAGGAATCAGTGAAAGGTGAATGCTCTTGGCAAACTACTTCCTTAAAAGTGAATACCTCCACTCCCTTGTCTTACAGAAACTGGTGTAAGCCTGGAAGAGTACCATGAAAGCTCCCATTCAGTGGAATTTTCCACTTGGCTAATATACATATGCATGCTGTGTGCTGCTGGGATGCTGGCAGAGTGGATGCAGGGACTACAGAATGAGTGGCTTCTTGATGCTTCAAGTACAGGAAAAATATAAGTGGATAATAATAAGAAATGGCTTATAAAAGCCAGGTCTTGAAAGTGCTATAAAATAGCAGTTATTTGGGAATTGAATGACAGGGTTTCACAAAAGACTACTTATCAGAGACCCCACACATCAAGCTGAAATGGTGATTTTTGTATTTCTATTTATTTCAAGGTTTGCATTCATTAGGATTGATATAAGGTTAATAAAAAGCTCCAACATTTCTGACATTGCCAGCAGTGAGTGTCACTTGTGCCTTTCAATTTTCTCTGTGCTGAATCTCTGCAGATCTGTAACCTAGGGGAAGAGAAGGCACCTATAGATATATGAATATATTGAAACACAATGTGCACTGTGGAAGGGGCTGATCCCAGGTTCCCCACTAACCTAGCTGAACTGTGTCACTTGAAATGCTGAGCTCCTGGAGGAAAAAAAAAGGCCAGTGTGGTTTCCTCTTACTGTTTTGGTTGTGTTTTATGAATCAGAATTGGCTGTGGGTTGCTGCCACCATGGAGGTGTTAAGAGTTGTGAAACCCAGGTAGTCGAGCATTTCCTTGATGCAGATGCACACCAGATGGGGTAAGACAGTACAACCCCTGTCCTTGATTTTTGCCTGAATAAAATTGCTTCCTGATTACATTCTGGCTCTGATAATCACCACTGACTTCTTTTCTTAGGCATTGTATGGCAAATCTGGAACATAAATTTCGGTGAGAAAATAGGTGTATCTTGGAATACTGCAGAAGCTATATTGTTTCTCCAGGCCCAGGGCTTTCAGAATAAGAAGATAAATTGGAATGAATGAAGAAATTATTTTTATTAACTTATTGTGCATGTACATCTTTGTACTTCTTTTTCCCAGGTCCATGCAAGGTTCTCCACATATTTGTTGCATCATTAGGGCCCCATATACAGACCCCCTCTTGTGAAATGATGTATCTGCTTTCTTGAATCTAAAATTTGGCACAGGAAGGCAATTTAAAACTTGAGTTTCTTAAGAGAAGTATCTAAAGCTACCTGGCACACAGGAAAGAAAGATGACAAAAGGGAGCTCAACCCTCCTATCCCCTACTGATGTCAGCGTCATCTCTGAAGAAATTTTCACCTTCCTTCCAAAGGTCAGATTAACTAGGAAAAGTGAACTTTCAGTTTCTTAAAGGAAGTTTCCAAGCAGGGCACTTCAAATAGTGTATTTTTCTGTTCTAGTCTTGTTCTCTGAGCACCAGCACCCCTTCCACTTTGCTCTAGATAAAAAAGCATGTTGTGCTTCTTCCTGTTACAGTTATCAGCATTATAATGCTTACTTTGAGCTTGTTCCTTGCTAAAAGCTGAAGAGATGACACATTGTAAACAACAACATCTCTGCTGTGGAGACCAGTTTTGCATACTGAGTTTTGTATTTACAAAGATTTTAACAAAAATGAGATCAATTTACAGATTATGAAGTATCAAAAGGAAAAGAAAGAAATTTTATTCTTTTATTTGTATTCTACTCTCCCATTATTATTTTTTGTAGGGAAAAAAAAAGGGGGAAGTGAAAATGGAAGAGTAAGAGCATGTCCTTTTCCTCATCTCAGGGGCCATGAATACTTTTGATATGAAAACTGAGATGTTCATACAAATCTTAGATGCCAAAGTAGGGCTTTAATTAATATGTGTAACTACTATCTACACATATTTTTGTGAAATTTCTATTCAATCTACATAGGAATCTCAAAAAAAACCCCAAATAGATATAAATTTTGTTATGCATCTATCTATCTATCTATCTATCTATCTATCTATCTATCTATCTATCTATCTATCTATCTGTCTGTCTCATAAGACAGACTGTGAAAATTTTACTAATTGGCAATGCTTGTTATTTATGCAGTGCTTAGAAATGTTAAAAAAAACAAACCCAAAACTCCACAGATATTGTTCTGGTCTACCAGAATCAGTCTGTTGCCAATGCAGGACTCTCTACATTTAATTATTTTGAAGATGCTCTTAAACCATTTCTTTCAGCAGTTCTTTAATTAATCTCTTTGTATAATGAATGACAATAGAGCCTTCATCTCCCCTACAAAGGGCCTGTAATTCTAATGCCACTTTCAAGTTTTATAGCCTGCATAGATCATATGTGTTAGACAAGAATAATACATAATATTACAGAAATGCAAGTAATACTGCAGGTATTTTAGGAGCATAGATGAACCAAAGGAAGATTAAGGGGATTTGACAGCATGACAAAAATGCCACTGCACAAGGACATCCATCTCTAGAGTCTTAGTTCTGTATTACTGTGAGGGGAACAATCAGTGGACTAAAATACCCCTTTGATGAGTGTAATTTGGCAACAATTTGCAAACATGATAATGTGCCTTGTTAATTCAAGGGCATTCGACACCGCTATCTTGACATTTTCATTGCAGGACCTGTCAAGAATAATCTGGAAGAGTAAAAGAGTCTTATTGGAAGGTGCCTCCTTTCCTTCAGTAATCTAATAATCTATAGTGGTAAGGTCAAGTAATTTTTAATGATATAGCCTTTAATCCTCTATCAATTACTACTTTTAATTACAGCAGAGCTGCTGAAATGTATAGAGATCTTCCTGGAGTTAAAATGAACAGCTATAACTCTGCTCTGAAGAGTCCACTATTGCCAAAGAGGCAGCAGTTCCCTTGCTCTATCACCACCTCCCTGGAAATCAAAACCAAAAGGTGCTGAGCCCATTACACATCATGCCAAAATCTGGTTGTGTCACATCTCATATCCATGACAAACCAAGCCAAGATTACTGAAGATTTTTTGTGGCTTTTTCTAATCTACACCTACTTGACTTCGACTTTTTCCATGTTTCTAACTAGCTTGCTACACTAACAGCTGTGGATATATTTTCTAGATAATTGTGAATATCTCTATGGGCCATGACTTTTTAAAATACCAATCAGTCTGACACTAGGTACCTTCCCTATGGAGAAGGGAGCCCCTTGCCTGGGAGCCATGAAGGCCTGCTCAGAGCAGGGTGATCCCAGTACCGAGCAGCACGGTCCAGGCTGTAACGTGCATACTGATCACTTGAAGTCTTTTGGGTAGATTAATAAAAGTACACACATTATTAAAGCCAAAGTACAAATTTCATAGCCCACCAGCCACCCTGAAAAGTTGAAGTTCTCTCTTGATTTCATATAACAAATTTTGCTGAGTTACCTGAAGAATTCATGACTCCGCTTTCTGATGGCTTCAGAGGATTTGTTTGGTAATGGCACAGTGATAGCTTTACTGATTCTGCAGGGTAGTACTGCAAGACTCCAGTTCCTTATAAAAAACCAAGTAAATCAAAACTCAATGTACTTCACATCAAATGAAGACTGTATTTTACTCCTTTCTCTATGTGTAGGACTCTCCAGAAGTCTAAAACAAAGATGCATATAATGACCTTGCAAATAAGATCAGTGTAATTCAGAGAACATAATTCTTCAAGCCCTGACTTTGTTTGTCACTTACCATCACTGTAGTTCCTTTTCATCCTTAATTTTTGCTCCTCTCCAGTATTTCCTATAAAGAGTTTTATTTAGAGGAAAAAATAAAAAGAGGGGTTTATGCATCCATTATTTAATGATGGACTTCTATCCTGGGGGAAAATAGGCAAGAAGGATTCTGATGGCAGAGTGAAGTGAATTAAAGATCAAAAAATTTCCTAAATTTGGCTGAGAGTTTATGACTTAATTTGCATAACTCTGGTTTTAATGTCAGTGACTTCTTTCCTGATTCATTGTTGGGATTTTTTTGTTTTCAAATTTAATTGCTTGTGTATTAATTTTCACAATTCTGGAGCCAGCATCCCTGTGAGATCTAATTTAAGGACTGTATTTCCTCTTTGGAAAATAGCAGACAATTTCACAAAGAGAAGGAAAAATCAAGAACAATGCCATTTTTTATATAACATACTTTTATTTCTTTTCAGAACAGCATTTCTTTTCTAGGGCTTCTTAGGAGAGTTTGCTGTCTTTACATACTTGCCTGCATGCAGTTTTTGCACTCTCACCATCACAAAAGTCCGGAAGAGACACCACAGGCTGCTCAGACTTGCCTAAGTGGACCTGATACACAAAGGGTACCCTTGGACTAGGCAGAGGGAATTCTAGCCTGCTCCACTCCTCACTGGTTGATGTTTCCTGGAAAGAGCTAAGTAGCCTCTACAGCCCACTCTGCTGTAGGAGCAACTAAATTATACCTCATCAGAGGTGTCTTAACACCATGCATATACAAGGTATGTGCAGAACTATGTTTTCCTAACAGGAATCATTATAGGGATAAGAATCAGGTGCCAAAAGCTGTCTAACCTGCTCTCTGTGGTTTACTTTGTGCTCTGCTTCTCAGTGCTGACGGTATGGCCCCACAGAATCCATGTGGTGGCAAAGCTGCAGAGCACCACGTGAAAGTGAGCCTGAGGGGACACAGGGTCACCTCCCAGAGGAGGGAGCTTTAATTCCCCTCTGGAGCAACATGGGCATGCACAACTGGTGAGCAGCAGGGCAGACCACAGGACTGGGGTACTTGTTGCCAAGCCTTTGCCTCCTCAGTGCAGGATGAACAAGTTGGGGGGCTCAGCTGAAGGATAACCATTCTCTTGCTTTCACCACAGGACAAGATTTTGTACACCACAGTTAACACCACATCCAATATATGTCTCAGCAATGCCTTCCCTATCTTCCTCCTTATTTCTCCCCAATTTTACTGATAAGGTTATGCCAAGCATCTCTGCTAACTGGAATCTCTGCCTTTATTTTCCCACCTTCCTTCCCTCTTTTGGAAAAAAAAAAAAGGCAAAAAAATGCTTCCAAAATAGAGTATTTAAAAAGCCTTATTACTATAAAATGAAGCACAGAGTAGGACAAAGAATTGTAGGAAATGCACATTGAAGATACAATGAATGTTTAATGAAATTATGAGAAGCTTATGGATGCTCAACTGGAGCTTTGTGATTGCCTAGGACATCCCAGAAAACACACAGATGTCCCTAGGACATCCCAAAACAACACACAAAACTCAAAAGGCAGTCGGAGTTTTGTGTGATGAAGATCCTCCCCAGGGAGTAGCAAACATGTGTAGATCTGATCTCATAGAATATGGATTCTTCTGATTTCCAGTTAAACTGGTAAGAGCAGAGTTCCCCCACATAAACAGAGCTCTAAATCCGACTGTGTTACTGGTGAAACAGGAGTGATTACCTCCCACATGTCTTTTCCTAAGGCTTCTTTGTTCTTGGTTCCTAATTTCTTTACTGGTGTAAAACAGCCTGGCTCCATCACAGGTAACAAAGTGAGGCCCATTTTTACTGCAGCTGGTAGTTTCCTTTAGCCCAAAACTAGTATTTTTTTTGAGGGCACACTTGTCTCCTTCCATGGCACTGATGGGTAGCCATGCAGTGCTGCCCACCTTGAGCACGAGGTGTTCACACCATGGGAAAGCCTACAAGTACAGGCCACAAGAGCTGAAAGCCTAAAATATATTGTACCTGAGCCAGAGGAGCAAAAAAATCATGATTCACAGTTCTAACTTTGATTAGTGATTCCTATTCTGCTCTGCAGAGAAGAAGCCTCAAAGAAATCACTTCTCTGTGCTGTTTGAAATTAAATTAAAGAACGAATGTATACTTCTAAAAAGTGAAAACACTACATCTCTGGAAAGAGAATGAAAGCAAAGCTTTCAGTCATGGCCTCTGTCAGACTTACAGGAGCTCCTGTTCTACCCTGTAAAACCCTGACTGTGTGATGCTGGATTAAGGCTCCCCCTTAATCAAGACAGGAAACCATTCTGTCAAAATACTCAAGAAACTCACTGCAGAGTCATATTCTTACAAGGTCCTTTCTGGCAAGTGAGAAAGCCACTAACAAAGACTTTCCTGACCTCCATGGGCACATTAGACTTTGGACGCTCCTGCTTCCATTTCTACCTCTATCTGTCCTGCTGATTGGACTAAGAGCCCTGAGGGTTTTGGCTCTGCTCTGTTACAGCTCTCCTTGCAGTGTTGTAAACCCCAGCAAGATGTAGGAGACTGCAGACCATATGTGTGCGTGGGGATAGGTTGAGAGATGATTTATTTTAAGGCCAATGCATTATTTCCTGACAGTAACTAACTAACAGAAGAGTGACACTCAAAAAGATATTCTGGAAAGACTGACTTTTGCAGAGTTGGGAACACTGACTCACTCCCGCCGTCCTCCTAATTTCCAGTGCATGATGCAGAGGTGAAGGAGAAGGATGGGAGTGATGTCTTCCCTTTGCTGTGATAGAAATAAGGGCTGGTTTCTGACTTGGCTCCCTTCCTGAAAATTGCCAGCATGAGATGGGAGACTGCAAATAACAAGTCACAAATAGGTGGCTTCTGGTGCATAGAACAGATAGACAAATTTTTCAGTTGTCTCACTTTCAGACAACTGCCTAAAATACACCAAGACCATACATTACCCAAGAAAGAGAAAGAAAGACAAGATTAACTGGCTTTCATATGATCTTCTCACGCTAAATCTAGAGTAGGTAGAATTACAAATGTCACCAGAGATAAGTTTAGTTAAGATGCACATACAGAGATACACCTTCTCCAAAGAAGAGGTCTGTTTAAATTTCCTGTAAATGCCACACTTCATGTCTGCTGCTAAATTAGTGCATTTGCTGATGGAAATGCTCCCATTTTTTCCTCATGTCTCACAGTGCAAGTGCTGTCCTATCATTGGGTTGCATCACATCAGAGTAATGCAGCTGAAATGAATGCAGTAACATTGGAATGCAGCTGTGTTTACAGCAATGAAAATCTGAGGAATTGCACTATTTGGGTAATAGAAGAAGGAAAGTCAATTTAAAAGAGTTATTTGGAAAGGCTGGTGCTTTAATCTTGCTTAGATAAATTATTATTTTTGTATCTGCATAAAAAAAGCCAATTTTACTCTCTCTATAACTACAAGAATGCAATTTGATGGCAGTATTTGGAAATACTTTAGATAACATTGGATGCAAAGAAGCAGCATTCTAACACGAATGAATAAGGTGCCAAGTCTGTAACAGTAGTGAATTCCTCACAAATACCTTCACTGATGCCTTATAAATGAAAACTGGTCTCCTGGAAAAATTTCATTGAAAAAGTTGTTTAAAGTACAATAAAATTATTCACAAAGGTTATTATGTAGTGCAAAGTTTTCATAAGGTTTATTCTGTAAAAAGTTATGATCTCCTCATTGAAAAACAAAATCTAACTGGGACATACTTTTGTGTATTTGTCTGAAAACTAAGATATTGCATTTGGAAGCATCATCCCAAATAGCTGTACATCTAAGGGTGAAAATTCCAATTAGGCATCTGAGCTGGGTGACATCACCAGGCTAATTCTTATATTTAGAGTTCCCCAAGACATAAGCTGGGAATGCAGGGAAACTTAGCAAACCTGCCCCAGAGAAAAAGCAAGTCAGTGTTGTCAGGATTTTATTTTCCTTAGAAATTAAATGAGTCATAAGCATGCAAACAGTTAAGTAAATGAAGAATAAAAGCAACACAAGAAATGATACACAAAGACAAGTCATTGACAAGTGATTCCAATACTTCACCTTACAGACTCAAGAAAGGGCAACCTCAGCCCTTACTACAGAGTCACCAGCCTAGGCAGTATTCTCCTAAGTTTCAAAAGGTAAACTTCAAAGAGAATTTGGATACATCTCCAGATGGGAACCTCAGCATAAGCAAGTACTTGTTCTATGATGATTGGAGCAAAGGCAACACAGAGGGGGGTTGTTATAGCAGTATTACATCTAGGTAGTAAAATATTGCTCAGTGTAGAAAAATATATGTTAATCCATTTCCAGGGGAAAAATGCCAGCTATATCCCAGTGGAAGGCAAAAACACTAACAGCAAGTGGTATTAGAAATAAATCAGGTGTAAACTGTCTGGCAGCAGACTTCAGGAGAAGAAAATAATACACATTATGAGTTTAGTTTTTCTGCTGCTGCAAGGCCCTAGTAGGACAACCTCTAGGATTTTAGGACCTTTTATTAGTTTCAGCTGTTAAAACTAAGGTTAGAATGGCTGACAGATTTCAAAAGAGTGATGATGATGATGATGATGATGATGATGATGATGATGATGATGATGAGTAAAAAGCTAGAAGAAATGATGGTTGACTTCTTATTTGAGAAATTGTAAAAAGCTAATAAAAAAAGCCCCCAGAATTGGTGGCAGACCTATGCAGAAAATTATTATATTCTCAGGAATTCCTCTTCACTAGCAAATGCCTGCAAAAAAGGCAAATGTCTCCATCTTCTTGATGGTGTGAGTAAATCATCTCAGCCCTACAGCTGCAGGCATCCTGGGCAGCTGATGCAAGGGTCACTCTGGCTTTAGCATCCAGGCTGTTTCACTGGGCTCTAGATCAGACCTTTACTGCCTCTGTTGCCTCCTAAAACAATACTTTTTTTAATGGTAACACAACACCTTTGCCTTCACATTATACTTCTTGAGCTCAACCATGCTCTGACTATGTCTAATTTGTCCAAAGAGTGTTTAAAGAGAGGTTTCAAAGTGCAAACAGAATCTAATAAAATCTAATAACCACTATTCAGTGGTGTGACCCAAAAATTTTGAACAAGAGAGAGAGAGAGACCCCGTGGTCAATGGAGAAATACTGTGAAAAATACAATCTGCATTGTGCATTTAAAATCAGATGTTGATAATGTACTGCATGACATGGTCCTAGGTGGGAGAAGAAAGAAAAGCCTTCCTTCTCACAATGTCAAGCTGCCTACTCACAAAAATAAGAAACCATGCCGAAAAAAAAGTGGAGAAAGAAAACATTCAGTCTGTTTTCCTATTGAAAATACACAGTCTTTCCAAAAATTCTGAGCAAGTGGCCAGAATGAAATGAATAATCACTTTTGATCAGAGGACTTTGCTGTATTATCTATGTATTTATTTATGTATCTGTGCACACTCACAACCAGCAATCAGGTGAGAGTCAATGTCTTTATTCTTAATGTGGCATATTTTTTCCAGGTCATGAAATGCAGGTTAATATTTGATCTTCTATCAATAAATCTCTCTATACTAAATACACAAAGGTTATTCTTGGAAAACACAACCTGGCACAGCCATAAATTTACTGTGATCATTTGTAGGAGGAAGAGCTCACTGATTGGAGGATTTCATGGCAATCCTGTGAAGATACTGATGCCAATCCCTATTACAGTTACTGTCACAGGTGATGTTACAGATCAGTATTTGAAATATTTGACTTAAGAATTTAATATTATCTCCTATGGACTCTGTTTCACCACCATAGTAGCTGAATGACATTGATTTTGTCTGTATCCCCCTGCTTATCTCAAGCTATTTCATTTTGCTTGTCTTATTGATTTTCATGTTCACTTCATACATTATCTTGCTTTATCTTACTGGAAGCTGGTAATGAATCAATGTGGCCACCTAAATTCATGTTCTGTTGTAATCCCTGGGAAAGAGCCACTTACAACCATCTACATCAAAATGTACCTCGTAGTTACTGTGCACATCCAAACAAGGGATGACATATTTGTCTCAACACAATTCACAGACAGAAGGCCTCTGCAGTCTTTCTGTTGTGTGCATATGTTTTTAAGTGCTTGCCATGATAATATGGATTTAAAAGGAAAACACTAGAGCAAGCCAAAGAGACCTCAGTGCAAGCCCTTCATCCTAAGTAGTTCAGTTATTTGTGGCTCCTTTCACAACCTCCTGCCTGTAAGTTGTGTGCCTTTCTCAGAACCCCTTCTTTTCCTACCTTCAGCCCAGGATCTAACTCTTATTCTCTGCTTACATTGCCCCCAGTGTACTGCTGTTATCAGAAGGGTCCCACTAGCAGGAAAGGGACCAAAGTACTGATAAAAGTAATACTAACTTTGCAAAACAATACCAGGACAGCTATGATAACAAATTGTCATTGTTTTTGCTTCCTGCTGTTCTTACATCTTTTGGTAACATTAAAATTGAATGGTTACTTCATTCCCACAGATGCAATCATTTTTCCAGCTTGCCTGCTGCAGTACCTAAGGGTATTGATGCAGCTTTCTGCTGTACAGAGACAGGTCTGGATGAGAAAAGAAGATTTATTGTTGAAACTGCTGCTTGAAACTATTAACACAGAAAACTAATTTCTACTTAAAGATGCTTTAAATGCACACTTGAGGGGAAAAAAATAACATCACAAACACCTTAAATTGACCATCAGTTCAGTGACAAAAAACAGTATGTTAAATTTAAGGATTTCTCCTAAGAGACTTCATGTGAGCTAATAGTTGGCTTAGCTGAATAAAACTAGAAGACACATTTTAGTGCTCTCCAACATGAGAACCAATCAATATATAATGTTGAGTGATTTCTGGCAGTAATTGCGTGCCTCATTAATATGTAGACTCACACAAACCTCACCATGACCCTCACTGAAATCAGGTTCAGGCACACAATTTTCACAGAGGCCTCCAGGGCCCCACAGCACAGGGCAGTGGAGCCTGCAGGTTCCTGTTTTGTGTCACCCACCTGTGTTTCCCATGGGACATTGCACCAACTGTGTCACATATGGTTCACATCTGGTTCTTCTGGCTACCCACTACAGGACTCCTCAGATGGGATAAAAATGAGTTTCCATGACTGCATTGTCAGAGCAGCCTCCTGTGAAAAGCCAGGCTCAGAGTGTTTGGAAAGACTTCAAGGTTTGATTTGCAGAGACTGAGAGTTCTCTCATTTCCATCTAATTCACTAAGGGGCAGACAGCTAAAGGTTTTTCTCAGCCCTGAACAGAGCACGAGTGCACTGGTCACAAACTGCCAGGGATTACTTTGCTAGAAAACAGCAGCACCTCAGTGTTCCACTGCCCCTCTGCTTGTGCTGTTTGCCAGGAAATGCTCTCCTAAACATGGACAGACAGGTTGAAACTCATGCTGAAGAATTACAGAAAGCAAACTGCTGGAGACGAATGAATGCACAAAACCAGTATGCCACCCCTTTGTACACAAAGAGCAGTGTAACCCATCCGCCAGGGGTTGCTTGTGGGAGTGAAAAGGGTTCAGCCATATGACATGCTTTTCGACATTCCATCCCCAACAAGAATCCTTAAATTAGCCTGCCCTGAGGTCCTCATCAGGCACCTCAGAGAGTAGATTACATTGGCTGGCCTGAGCAAAATCTTGTCCAACTCTACCTTTCAAATGCACTCTGCCAGGTTCTTGGGCAAAGACTTTACATTCATTCAAGAATTCATTCATTCAAGCAGAAGGAGTAAACCCCTTATTTAAAAGCAAACCAGGTGAACAAAAGGATCAAAACCTCCTATACTTGATTACCTTTACAAGCTGTTTTGGCTTTAAAATAGACCAAACAAACCAAACCCTAAGAGCTACCATGAGGCCTACCAGCATTGCAATTAAACTGTGAGTTGACAACATTTGGTTTTGTTAGTTCTGACATTTTGTTAGTTCTGGCTAAGTGAAGAAAAGATTTGTTTTATCTGCCCAGAAGGCCTCCCCCATTTACAAGGAAAAGTGTGCAATGAATACACCCTCTTCTTGGTTGAATATTTCTATTTTCAAACTCTCAGTTAAGCTTCAATCAGTGGGCCCTACAATGATGTCTCTGGACCAGCTACCATCATGATTCATAACTGTGAGAGCAATTCAATAAGCATCTCTTTTATCCAGTGCCACAGGGACATTTCAAAACCCCTACAGTTCCAGAGGTGCCTGCACCAGGAGCCCTGCCATGTAAAGTCTAAGGACATTCACAAGCTACACCTCACATCTGCAGCAATTTACCGCCAGTGGTTAGTAACCCCTTGAAAATACTTTCATAGTTCTTCCAGATAGTTTTACTAGAGGCCAAATGAAAATGAATTTGTTTGAGAAAATATTCTGTGAAGGTGTCTTAGGTAATTGTTTTTTGGGCTGTGCTTATAATTTTCAATTCTACAGGGTGCTTCCCAGTGACCTGCAAGCAGTGGCAGGTCTTAATCCTATTTCTGCTTGAATGAGCTCCTAAAAAGTGCAGTTTTTAGTGCCATCTAATGTCTGCCCAGACTGCATAACCTCCTGCTGGTACAGTGTATCAGACTAATTCCATTTGAGCATGGATTCTCCAGAACCTGCTGACCCACAGGAGGACTCCTGGTTCATTACAAGTTGCCTGCCCCATTGCAGGAACTTCCCAGCTAAATCCTTCCCAGCTCAGCTCATCTCAGCATCACCCTGCAGCCTGAGGGTCCCAGAAGTGCCAGTGTCCCCTGTGACTGCTGGCAAGGGGTACAGAGGCAAAAGGTCAAACAACCAGCTGTGTTTTCTCAGACACTGGGGCTGGCAGTCAGCTCTAATACTTTCTGGATCCAGCAGCTGACACTTGCCATGGCACCTAGGAGCTTCCAGGAGAGGGGCCGGGAGAGGCTCAGCTCTAGGCTGAGTGGGTGTGACTGACTGTTTTGGGGGGTCCAGCTGGTAGCAGCAAGCAAACTCTGCTGCCCTGTCCCAGGCCCTGGGGGAGGTCTCAGACCAATGGTCCCGCAGGAGAAGATTGAGGGGTATTGCCGTGGCTGTGTGGCACCTGTTCCTTGGTGGCTTGTGGGTTACACAATCTATGGGGAAACATTAGGGAGTGATCCTGGCCTCTTCTCACCAGCCAGATTTGGAGTGACAGGAGAAAAGTCCACCTGGTACAGCCATCAAAGACAGTGGGCCACAAATCCCTGGTCTTTGGCAAAAGGGAGAAAGGGACTCAGGTATCCCCATCCTGGCAAATGGCAGGGAAGGCTGATGTCTATATCTTATATATGCTGAATTCAAAACTGTCTGGAGGGGACTGCACAGGCACAGCAATGTCCTTTCACTTGAGATTCCAAGTTCTTAGTTCAGCATTCCTTTCTACCATAATGGATTTGCACAGCACTTAACTGCATTCTAATTGAGCAGAACTGCTAATTGTGTTATAAGTAAATTGCAGTCTAATTTTACATAGCTATAACTGATAGAACAAAAAGCCACAGAAATTAAACTTCATCAAAAGGAAACTGCACTAAACACTTGTGTGAATATTAGACTGAACAAATGTGGCAACAGACCACTACCACAACCAACACTATTTATAGAAATTAATATTTAGGGCCCAAGAGAATCTAAAATAGTTTTGTAATGTGTGTTTTTGCCACATCGACCACTCTAAAATAGAATCTGGATTTCAGTTAAATGGGCAAAAGGTGAGGCTGTCAGATGACACCATTGCAGGTATGTTGACTGAATATTTACTGTTGGTTTACTGGTGGAGCTGAAGCCCATACTTCTAATGGCCATTTTTCTACCATCATATTTCTTCCTTCTTGCCAGACCAACTATTTTATTTAGTGTGTTGTAGAAAAGTTAGCTTATTGTGCAGATAAAAGACCAAGGGTGTTCATTGTGAAGGCCTAGAACTAGGTCATTCAGTTCCCCTTCCAGATTTAATCTTCTCTCTCTTTTGCACTAATGAATCTGCAATGGAGGTGACTTTTTACATTCCTTGGGCATTGAAATGAAAGCTGCCAGCACTTCAACCCAAGTGAAAATATGAGAAAAAGCTCTATTTAATACTGGAAAGAAAACATCTGGAGGTCCCCGTTTTCATGCTGGGTTCTTTGTAGAGATTTTGCTTTTCTAAAGCAATTGTTCGCTCACACTTTTCCAAGAGCTGCATTTCAGGAGGGGAGCTGAAAATTATATCAACCTCTCTCAATACATAACAGGGACCACATACTGCACCAGCAACATGAATATCAGGGAATACTCCTCCCTTTGTGTCCATCCCTTCTGCAATCTCCCCCATTAGTCAGTAAATCCAAAATCATCTGAGGATGTAAACTTTTACACTCACCAATGCCTAATATTATTCTCTTTGTGGCACAGCAGTGGTGACATAGCACTATGGCTCTTACCTGGAAATAACCCATAATGGTAACTTCATCAGCTTCAGCCACTGCTGAGTTTATCCCATGGTAAAATGCCTCTGGTCTCCTCTAGGATTTTGCTTTTAAGGGCAGGGTAACCTCATAGGCGCTTGTTTTCCCTGTGATTAAACATACCGTTTTCAATGAAGCTAAAATCCCAGGTATGCAGTAACTTCCATGGCTAGGCATTCTCAGGAGAGCTAAAAAGTAGAGTAATGCTTTAATATTCAGAAAACCCATTGAGAAGGAACCTGGTTTTGTTATTACCCCGACAGACCCAGGCAATATTTCTCTGAAAGCCTGGCTTAGCTATGGTAGGAGTGAGTTCAGCCCAGGGGCTGAAGACTGAAAGCTGCAGATCCATCCCATAAATTATTTTCTTCTCTCACTAACCAGCTCATGAGGTTAATATGCAGAGAGCTACTACTCCTCCTACATGCAGATAATTTCTCAGTTCATTAAACGTTATTGCATAGCTACCAGCAGATCTTCAATTACTCACCTCTGGTTTACAACTAAGTAAGAGTAGAAATAGACATTAAACATTTTATTCCAAGGAAATTTCATGCTCTGCAAGATTATTTCAGTTATTTGGCTTTTTTGGTGGGGGTGGACAGAGAGACTAGGTTTGTCTAGAATGAAGTATTTTGTTAATGCTGAAGAGAGATGCATTTATTGACTCATCAAGCATTCACTTTGTTTCCAGAGTTTGTATAATGGACAGAGCTGACCAGCCCCTTCCCTCCCACCTCTTCCATCACCTTGCTTGATGCTCTCCCTCCAGAAATATAAAAATGTCAACCCTGCACCTTTTTTCCCAACTCCTTAGGAGAGTTCCTTAGCAGAAGTCTCCTGCATACACGTGGGGCCATCCCTTTTCCTGAATCCATAAGTCTGAATTTCAAATCTTGGCACAGCACCAAGGAACTATCAGGAAGTCACTTTTGCTCTCTGTCTTTCCTGCTGAAAAGGGGCTGGAGGGACAAGATCGAGGTTTGAAAAAGACAGCAAGGAGTCAGAGGAGATAAAAAAAGTGACCAGATGAACACCATTTCAGCAGGAAAAATCCCCAATAACACTGCTGGTTTTGGTAAGAAGAGAGGACATTGACAACATGCTAGGGAGGGATACTTGCTCCTGGTAAAGAAAGGAGCAAAATCTTGGAAATTTGATAAAATGCAAAGGTGCCTTTAAAATCACTCTAGGCCCTGCTTATCTGGATTATTAAATGTATCCATTTTTACTTATAAAATATTTCTTCTCAAAAATATGAACAATTTGTGATTTTTGGATCTAACCTCCAGCATAACTCCATTCCATGCCTTCCAGAACAGTTACCAGTCCCATGAAACCTCAATTTGTCATCTAAATGACAGCCAGACCTAATTTATTTTCTTACAAAAGAGCTGATCAAGGAATCAATTTCCAGCTGGGTCTCAATCATCAACATTTTTTTAAAGCAATGCCACAAGTCCTCTGAACAACCCCTCTATTATGCAATACAAGCCAGTCCAGTTCTTCAGTTGGGAGCAAACAGCTTTAGTGCTACCTTTTCCCCAGTTGTCAAAATTGTTGTATGACTGCCAATTTGGGGGCAGAATTAACATTGATTTAGATCTGTGTTCCCAGCTGTGAATCCAAATCTGAAACCTTTACTGTCTATTTTGCATTCAAAAGAAATTACTGTAAAATGACTTATGAAGGTGTCTTCCAGAATTCAATGGATGGACTCCAAAAGACCAGTTGAGCCTGGTATCCATATTTTCCAGTATTACAGCTTCTCCTAAAGACAGATTTCTTTTCAGGATACCTGTTCACCAGGTCTACTGGTCTCAAAGTCAGCCGTGGGCTGGGTTCCATCATGAAGCTCCTGACCTCAGGAGAGCTGCAGAGCCCAGGTTACAGCTCTCTGGTCTCTATGGTGGGAATCTCTGTAACAAAGTTGAAACCAGCCAGATCTTACCCAGCAGGTAAGAGACCACACTTTCAGTGCATGACCAAGCTCACCACCATTGAAGTATCTTTCTGTCTTTAGCAAGGTGAGAGGAAGCCTACACAAAAATGTTATATTGATAAAGCAACTGACACTGAGCCCACACAACATTTAAAAGGGCACTACTTCAATTAAACGGATCCAATTCAATCTATTTAAATGTAATTCCAAATGGTTTTCTGATATCTAGACTGATGGGATTGGTCTCTAAGTTTTATGAGGAGTTGCTTGCAGCAGTTGCAATGCTCAAGTTATATTTACAGTTTTAATCTAGACCAGGAATGAAATCATTAAGGATTATACTCTAATCCATCTGACCTGCAAATTATTTGGCTTGGGATTCTGTATCTTGTAATGAATATGTTCCAGAATTGAATAACACATCTGCATGTCCTTTCTTCCTAGGGAACCTCTCTGCTTCCCAAACAAACAAGCCAGTTCCACTCGTTCAATTTCCTGAAAGGGAAGGCAGTGAGAGGATTAGGGAAACTTTGAGTCAAATAGAGAAATATATTTAGCTGCCTACAGTCCTACAGGAATTAATGGGCATTCAGGCACCTAAGAGACTCACTGGAGCCTGCTCTTAAGTAATATTGGTAGTTTCCAAACGTGGTGCAGCAGCAGCTGGGCTGCATCTGTGCCTGGGTGTGCACAGCCACCAGTGAAGTCAATGGGAGGGGACTGACTCCGGAATCAGGATTTTGTCTGTGCTTACTTTGTCATCTCTCAATTCACATTTGGAGGCAGCTGGGAATCATGTAAGGCCTATACCATCAAACCTGGTGGTTCTGAAATTCTGTTCCTACACCCACAAACGATGCTGACTGTTCAAGTCATTTGGAGAGAAGCAGGCACTATCTTGTAATGTCGCACACTGTCTACTACCATAGGCTCCTGGTCTGAGAGCAATTCCTAGTATTGTAACTAGCAGGTTTACCCTTAGTAGAAGCAAATAATAATTTAATTTCACTTGTATGATCATTAGTAGATCTTCCTCAGTCACAAAATCATAGCCTGTTTCCTGGCATTGTTGATAGACCACCTTTTTTCTCTCTGAAGTAGCTCAGCCAGATTCTTTCTCACATGTAAATCTTTGTGGGGAACAGCTAAACCTAAAACTTTCTCTTCATGTGTTTTCATACAGAAAATTAGGAAAACTTTAGTCTTCATCTGAGCTCTGCACAAGTAAGAGGAGCCTCAGCTGCAGATGGCTTTGTAGCACTTGGTTACATTTACATGTCTGAGTTAGCCTGCCATGCCTATCCAGTAAGGTATGTGGACTGGACCACCATGGATCACATAAAGCCCTCTGACTCTTACATCTTTATCACGTGTGACGTACTTCAATTAATGTATATGAAGGTTAAATACTGCTGTGAAGCCACTCGCCTGAAATGACCACTGTTCCTCAAGACCATGCTGAATGCAGCTGGGACCAGTGTCTCAGTAGTGTGAGCTCAGTGCCAGTTTTCTGCTTTTGGCTGCTTTGCTCTCCTTTTTTTCTATCCAAGTCATGGGTCTTAGCACTTTGTTCTAGAGAGGTCACTGCTCCTGCCCCAGGAACAATGAGGTGCTGCCTGCTGGTTGCAGCAGCTGTCATTATTTCACAGAACTAAGCGTCCATGGGATCACAGCATGCAGTAGGCTACAGTTGCCAGATCTGAGAGTTACAATGCAGAATGACCTGGCCTACTCTACAAGCCTCAAAAGAAAGAGGCAATAAGGCATCTCAAAAAGTTCCCTTACTTCAGGTCTAATATTTCCATCAGCAGCTAGAACTTTCCACATAGCTATCCTTAACAGAACCAGTACACCACAATACCAGGGAAAAGAAATCATTCAGTACCCTCTTATGTTGCAGGAAATGCTATGTGTGTATATTTATTTATTTAGGTGGAAGATTCCCCACTGAGTATCAGCAAGTCCCTCCACATGTGAGTTGAAGATTACACTTTGGGATTAGGTTACATTTTGGATTAGAGCTTGTTCTGTACTACAGCTGCAAGGATGGCAGCAGGGAGGCTGCTAGACCCGAGATATTTATGCGTGCTACTTGTGGTTTGAGGTCTTACCAGCGATGAGATCAGGCAGGGCCTTGGGCAGGAAGGAGCCCTTACAGCTGCATGGTAGGACATTACTCTCATGGAATGTACCCTCAATTCTGTGGGGGTGGAACCAACCAAGTTACTCCAGCAGGTGCTGGTGTAACTTGGTTTTCTTCCATCCCTGAGCCTGGCTTACACTCCTGTACACCTCTGCAAAGACACATCCCTTCTCTAATCAGAAGGAGAGACATTATTTTAGGAAAATAGATTCCAATTACCAAGATGTTTCTCTGGACCTTTGTCTTGGCACTGACTGCAATCACACGCCCGTGAACCAGGTTCTCACTCGATGCAAGTCAACTCCAATTATACATAACTGGCTCCAGAGTTTCAGAAACTCCAGTCTTGTGGGCACAGCATACTTTCCAATTACATAATGTTTCAAGTCATTGTACTGTAGCTGATTCTTCACTCCTAATAATAATAAGAATAATAAAAAAGGTTAAAGTACAAAAGGAAGGTTCAGTTTTACAAAGCTGCCTTTATCTACCTGAATCCTGCTAAGGTCAAGAGAAAGTCTGCTTCTGACTCATAACGACATTTGAATCAAGTGCTGAATACACTTCACACGGTACAATTTCAGCTCAGGAAGGAATTGACTTCCTTAAAGATCATGTGGTAACAACTTTTATCCTTTCTTAGCAAAAGTCCTAGTTGTATTCACAAATCAGAGCATTTTTCTCTTCTGTGAGAGTTTTAATGAAAGTCAATTATAGTTTTGATCCTATAGATGTTAAAAAACTGGTTTCAGCCTCCTTTCAAGAAAAAATTTCCACTGAAATTCAAATGGCTGAGCATTTGCAGAGCCCATATACAATGGCCTGCTTCAAACTCTTACAGCTGTAAGGGAAGGGAGCAGATTCCCAGACATTGTCCATACTCAGATCCGCTCAAACACCCTCATGGGACCAGCCAGCCTGGCGTGGCACTGGAGAGGACCATCATGTACAAATTTCTGATTCTTAAAGGTTCTTCCTTTGAATTCTTCCATGTTTTTGAATGGCTTTGAATGGCTGGATCATCACGACTCTTTCGTGTACATGGCTGGGTCTGGCATGCAGTCACTCTCATTGCCTCCATACACACGAGCACTGAGCTCTTCTCCACCTCATTCCACCAGACCCAAGACCATCCCTTCTCTCAGCCTGCAGAGAACTAAGTGGAGAAGGAGTGACTGTTTAAGCCCCAAAAGCAGATAACTTACTGATGATTCACCTCCCAGCACTGGCTTGCTGTCTGAGGAGGGGCAGCACTAGTTGGTGGAAACTGTGGAGATGCACTAAGGCAGGTCTGCCTCTTTCTGAGACACTTTGCCATGAGCTGACTTTCACCTGTTATGAAGCCATAGCTGCTGTTTCCTGCCTCTCCCAGTAGATTCCTTTCTTCTCTCTGAAGTGGTGCACTGGGACTCTTCCTCACACCTCTTGCACAGGGCTCTGTGGTACTCCTGCACTGAGCTAGGAGTCATCCATGATGTGCAGCTGCTGTGGAAGGGATAGGTCTAAGAACAGATTTCCAGATCCTCTACCTCTCAAGCAGAGGTAATTTGGGGAACAGTTGCACGCGGCTCATGCCTGCAATCACCTGGGAATTCTACCAAATCTTTACTTCCACATTCCCCTATCTAAGCTCTTACAGTCATTTCTCCTGGCTTCAGTGTCACTATTTTCAGCATATGCTGTGTTCCAGTGACATCTAGGGATAGAGACTGAAAATTGCAAGCTGGATACTTACATAGGCATCATTTAAAACATATTTCGAACGGATAAGCCAAAAGGTTTAAGGAACAATTGTAATTAAGATAAGGTAAAAAGAATCTTGCATGTTTTGCAGGATTGAATTGATGCCCCAAGGCCCATTCCTCGACTCGTGCATTAGCATTAATTTCATAAAGTGCCTACAGAGATGTGGCACTAACTGACGTAACATTTTGCTCTGGTACAAAGAATGCAAGCAAGATAAATGTACATCAGCACTAATGACAAAACACATGAAAGGGCAAATGTCATCAGGAGGACAAAAACACTTTGAGGTCAAAAGATCAAACAAGTTGCTTTAGTAGCTGGATCCATTATTTACTCATTTCTACCACTACTAAATTACTCATTACATTTGTGTATCAGTCCCCTGATCACAGAGGGTTGCCGTGCTTGGCGATTCAGTCCTACACAGGACTAAGATATGGGCCCTGCTCTGGAGATCTTACCTGCAGGACAAGGCAGGACCAAAGGATGGAGGCAGTAGAGCAGAGGGAACAGTGGCTCAATCTACACTGCTTTGCAGCCTGGCTTTGTGTTAGACTTCAATTCACAGTGTTCAACAGCTTATCCCTGCAGGATCAAAGCAGAAGCAGCAGCAAGTCTTCCCACTGTGCCTTCATTTCTTTAGGGAGCACAGGCAGGTTTCCTCCAGAACATAACCAGGGACTGCCAAGCAGGATTAGACAGAAACCCACCATGTGTCTGCGTAATATCTCACATGAAAGATGCAGAAATGTGTAAGCCTACTCTTTCAAAACAGAATTTATCTGACTGTACAATCTACACCTGCTCTGGGTTTCCCCAGTAAATCTAGACTTCCTAAGTATTCACAGCCCAACAACAGAAATAATTCTGTACTAATTCATGCCTGGACCTTTGCAGAACCTAAAAATATGTCTCTTTTATGGCAGAAGGAAATGTAGAACATATTATCAGAAGAAGGCATCAAGAGAAGTGTTTATACATGTATCAGAGGTCTGCATGTTCAAAACTAAAGTATTTAAATAGGCTTACATGGACAAAAACATGTGGAGAGAGTGGGGACAGAGGCAAGCTGCTGATTTTCTAAGAACCTTTGGTCTAAGCAAATGAAGCTGTGCTACCTATGGTCCAAATTCAAGTGAACAGAAAAAATTCAGTGCAAAAGTAGAGGTCAAGTAAAATTTTGAAAAATAAAAGTCAGTGGATGCTTTGCCTGTGTCAGTACTGCAAGACACAATCCTGAGAATATGGTCTGTCGAATGCTATTAAATCCAGGGATATTTCTCTTGATTGGTGTACGTGAAGTATCTGGGAAAAAAATCCATCACTTTGCTCCCAGCAGCCACTTGTCAGATCACCAAACCACTAGAGAAAGCACCAACCCTTTTGTTTCTGGTTTTGCCACTGCTGTTGTTTGTATCAGACAGCAATGCTGCTCAGCAGCCAGAGCTGGTGGCCTGTCCTGGGGCAGTCACAGGCAACTGCCAATTTCATCAGAGCAGCATCGGTTGCAGCAGGCTCTCCAAAAGATTCAACATGGGGACCTGGGAGAAAGCAGTGCTTCAGGGCTGATTTAGGGAACTGAAATAAATGCAGCAGGAACTGTTCTGGGCAGGAAATGCCTCTTAGGTTAATATAAGACAGGGATCAATTTTAAAAGCCTCACTACAGAGATATAACAACTAACTCACACACTTAGAAGATCCCTACATTGTCTCTTTATGCTCAGTTGTTCAAGCTAAGCTTTCCTTTAAAGCACTCCTAAGGCCTTCCTCCTGAAAACATACCATAATGTGAATATTAGTAGCCTGTTAAGAAGATACTAGAAACTAATAGGAAACTAAAGATCACCTCCTGTGATTTAGGTGAATGTTGGCCTTGATGATTTGTGGTTTTATTCCTGTAATCTCCACAGCCAACAAATGGCAATTTTCCCTCCTCAGAGGGTACTGCCCTGAAGTCAGAATGCTGCTTTTATCAGACAGACAAAAAGTAATTAAATGACTGGAGGGACACAGTAGTGTCCATTTCTGTGAGGCCAGGTCACATCCCATGACCAGAGTGCTCTGGTACTTTGAATTTACCACCAGCAACCCAGCTGTGAATCAGTCTGAACCACTAGGAAAAGTAGCCAAGGATTGGAAATAGCACAGGTCCTTTTGCACAGTGTAAACACAAGGCAGTAGATGCTGCCACGTTCAGGCTTGGCTTCAGGTGGAGGCAGCCTGAAGGGCTCTGTGTTGCTCTGCTTGGAAGAAGGATGCAAACACCTCCCTCCCTTAACCTCTCCAGAACGGATTTTTATCTTCCATAGAGTTACCAATGGATGATCTAGTTTCAGGGTGATTTAAATCAGTACTGGAACTGACTTCTACCAGGACAAATGAAACAATTTGATGACCCCAAGAGATGTCTCTCCCCTCAGTGTCCCTATAAAGAGCTTATCACAAATGGCAGCGATTGGTGAAGATTCCAGCTACAGCTACTTTCAAACAGAACAAAATTCACAATATTTTTAATGAAGTAAGACCACTGCTGGACAATCAGAAAGTTTCTCCATGTCACTGCAACAATCTTACTGAAAAGAAAGGTACTTAAGCACAGAAAATACTCTTTGCTCAATATTGCATGTAAGGAAGTCATACAGAATACTTACTCACATAATTTAACTAATGTGTGGATTAATATATGGGTTACTATTTACTAAAGGAACCTGGACAGTGTTTTTGTTCTGTACCTTGAAATTCATCTCCAGATGTGCACTCTGAGTTGCAGGTGTAGGTCACAGACACTCAGATGGTGACATGTATCAGTCTGCAGGGCCATCTTTCCCCGCTGTTGCCGAGTACAGGTGTGCTTACACTGATGTCTGTTCAGTCTGTTCACTGGGTGCAGCCAGGAGCCATCCCATCACAGACATTTCTCTGGTAGAGTAGCTAAAGGCTGCTTCCTCTACAACAGGGGCTGCCCTTCAATAGATCTTTCCAGCAGGATCCTTGGGAATAGACCATTTTAACCCTTCTTACCCTAGAATTACTGTCCAATTCCACATCAATGCATTTCTGTAATTTGCTGGGTCTACCTAAAAGGGCAACCTTTCATTTTTGGGAGAACCATTTAAACAGCCCCAGTACCACCCCTTCCCTGGGGTCAGCTGTCCTGTGACACCCAAGGCTTGTCTGAGTGTACAGCAGGAACAGAGCTGTGCCCCTGTCTGATGGTGAGAGGGACCACAAACACCACTGAGAGCTAAAGCCTCTCAGTGAGGAGCAGGACTGTTCCACTTGGAACCACATCTGCTGAATTCAGCTACTTGGAGAGCTGAGCCAGGATCATGTGTTGTGAGGGTTTTCTGATTTGGGGGGGGGTTTGATTTTTTTTCTTTTTTTGCATAATCACAGCAAAGATGGGCTGTAAATAAAAATAAAGACAATAATAAAAATAACCCCATTTATTGTATACACAAGTCCTTTTAATCAGGCCCCAAATTCATTTCAGAAATGTGCTGTCAAATTTCACAGATGCAAGATATTCTGAAAGAGCTGAAACCAAACTTAAGCATATTTCTGGCTCTGTTCTAACATACTGTGCATTTTGCTTATTCAATAAATTAGACCAACCAGGGATCCTCTTCTACCCAAAGTTTTAGACCTCAAGCCAATCATCTTGTTTTAGAGCCACAATATTCCAGGACAAGTCACAGTATTTTTAAGTTGGTTATTACAGATTATGTTAGAAATTTAAGGGAGGAAATGTAACACTTCTGTATGAAATCAAAGCTGATTTTACAAGAGGATCACACACATCTCTATTAAATTATGTTTATCTTCCACCAAAAAATATAATCCTCCTTAAAAACAGCATAAAATTCCATTTGTCTTAGAAAAGCATACATCAAATAACACTGGAACAATTTATTTTAAAAGACTGTTGTCTCAGCTCTGTAGCAATACAGGTTAAGACTTGTTCATTAAGAGATCAATGACAGGCACATAGCAAACTTAAAAAAAGGCAAGCCAAGTACAAATCCTCTTTTGAGACTATTTTTGTATTTTTAATCTAAATGGGAAACAGTAGGCATGAAACATCTATACAGCAAACATAAAAACAACTATGCCATTTTTCCCTTAATGATCTCAAGAGCTTTTGATCTGGCAACTGGAAAACAACCTTCATGTTGCCATGCTCAGGGGACAGATTCCTGACTGAGTATGGATGCAGAAAGTCATAGTACTTAAATACACACAACTCTCTAAGCCCACTTCTATCTCCCCAGTGGCAGCAGCACATTAGTTAGAGGAATGCTCAGTGACACCGATCAACACTGAACAGATACAAGGGACAGTAACTCTTACTGTGTCTCAGAGCCAGCTGCAAAAAACACCTCCCCCTGCTTTAACAGGCTAAATATTGATCTTGTATACATTTTCACATAGTGTGAGGAACTATTGACCACTTAAAGATACAATACATGGATCCTGTACACTAGAGCCTTGCAGAAGGATTGAGGAATTAATTGCTGACTGGAACTCAAGGTACATCTGTCCTGTACTGCAAAATTAGAGTGGAATAGCCTGTAGGAGTGCAGCACATCAGATAAAATTTAAAAAACCTACAAACAGGGTATGGAATTACAGCAGGGATATCTGATTACTGCCTGGCTGTAAATAACACATGCATCTTCAGGACAACTACATACCAACTATAAGCAGGATGCCAGTATAGGAAAAAATGAGGAGTTCTGCCTAATTGTTATTTCAAATATCTGAAACTTAAGCTTCAATGACTTTGCATTTTAGAGATTTATAATGGCTTTAGATGTATTTAGAGCCTAATATGTCAGACTTCCAAGGATGCTTAACTAGGATTTTTAAAGATACAGAGAGAGAGAAACAACATTACAGAGGTCTTGCAGTCCAGGAATCTAAGTTAATGAAAAAAAACTTTGGATATAAACATATTTCCTAAGACAGCTTTTTTTACTTGTTCCCTCCTCCTCCTCCAAAGAAGCTCTCCAAAACAAAACATTACTCATTTAGGCTGTGCAGAAATGGAGTTCAGGAATAAAGGTTCAAGCAAAGCCACTGAAGCAATGAATAGCATGCACATACAGCCCAGGCCTTCCTCTTTTCAGAGGTTACTCCACTCAAGAATTATCTGCCCATAGTTGTGCTCCTTGTGCTCATCTCTGAGACACAGATTTAGAAGTCCATAGGTGACAGTCAAGGGCCTGATAGCTCACACAGGGAGAGGAAGTAGGCATCTTACAGACTTTAAATTACTAAATCTCATATTTTACAAACAAGAACTGCCAGTGGCATTTGAGAAGCGAGGGTTGCATTGCTCATAGCTGCATTAAGTAGATGTAGACTCAGAACAGACAAATTAGTGAATTTATTTATGCAACACCTTACTCCAAGGTATCAGCTCAGAGTCAGCTAGAGCAGCCTAATAAAACTATGCCCAAGGCTGTGAATTCAAAACAAGTTTCTACATACAGTAACACCTTGAGATGAAGCCTAAGTATAACTAAGAAGGCAATCTTGATTGGTAGGCCGGAAGGATGCAGACTTCACAACATTCTAACAAAAAAAAAAACTTCATTTTTTTGCAGTCTGAGCTTGGCCAGCCTCAAGTCCTACTAGTGGACTTAAAAAGAGTTTTCTATCATAAGCTCCTTTTTATTGCCTTGGCAATTATGGGCCACATCCTTCAACATTTTTTAATCTATTTTCAAATAGATGAAAAAATTGAAATGTGCCTTCATTCTGAACACAGATTGCTGTGGCAGCATTTTAACAAGTTCTTTTCCAAAGCCTTCACTTTCAGCATTTTAAAAACATAGATATGTATTCCGAGTAAGTTTAGCTTTGACAAAGAAGTTTCAGAATAAGATGACAAAACAGTATATTGTCGAAGCTTTTCAACTAGAACATACAAAGAGGTTTGGGCTTGTACCAAGGCTAATTACAGTCTTAGAAACACTGTTTCAGTTTAAAACACCCATGGACAAAAATTTCTGCTTTCCTTCTAGAAAGATCAAATGGTTTGTTGCCACAACAAATCTCACCTCTTTAAAACTTCAAATGTGTTACATCTTATTCCATCTCCTTATAATTTTGTCCTTCAAAGGTCAAAACATGAGCATCTCCACCCAACCCACCTATCAACTGCAAGGTTCCTTCCATTAGAAAGGATTTTTAAATGAGGAAGAAGAAAAGATTTTTCTTATTTATTTCAAGCAGAATGACTGGGGAGAAATGACTCAAGCTTAGGTAGTAAAAGTTAATGGAATGCCATCTGAAATAAAGACTGACTCAGTAACACGAGACCTGCGAGTCATTTGTTAATCTTCAATTCAGAGCCCACTAGAAGTACTTGTATAATACCAGTGAAACAGGAGATACTGCTTGTTTTTCCTCTTGAGCAGGAGGACAAGCTTTAAATGAGAACATCAGTTTTTCTGGCATGTAAGAAAATGGAAATCACTAATTGCTATGTACCCCCAAAAGATTGATTAGCAGTTAAGAATCAATACTAGGTAAACTTGCACTAGAATGACTTTATTCTGCTCATCTACAAGACTTGCATAAGATTTATTTTTGGATTTCCATTTGGTATGTGGGTATTTTATGCTTTGCATGAGGCATTTCCTCCTCCTGAATGTATTGCACCTTAACAGTATACCATCTTCTGGAGCATCCTTTCTCTGGAACAGTTAAGATCTGTAACATCAGGCAGTATTTGTGGAGATTGAGAGACTAGATTTTTACAAGTGCAATTGTCTAGACCAGACGGGGAAAGAAATCATCACATAATGCTCCCCTAATTGTTGCTAGTGCCTTAAGGATTCATTTCTGAACTCAAAAATCTAAAAAAAGAAAAAAAAAAAGTTCAAATGAGTTAAAATTGAAACATTTCCGTTTAGAAAGGCAAATATGAATAGGAAATAAAGTATAGGTACATGTGATATTAAATAACACAGTTTTCCCTAATTCTTTACTACTTAGGTAGTAAACAATTATTTTATCAATTTAATATTTTTTTTCTGGCTAAGTTATTAGTAAGTCTTAGCAGTAGAGATATGTCTCTTTCTTTCCAAAAAATACATGATATCACATCAAGTTTTTTAAGCATTTCCCACTACTGTTATGGTTTTGGAGCTCAGTGTGTTCTGAATTGTTTCAGAAAAAATTTCCATGTCTACCTCAAAAGGAAGACAACATCTGCTTGTTTCACCAAATGAATTAATTTCATTCTTCACAAGACATATCCTACAAGCAGAATAGCAAATGACTACAGCTAACTAAAACTAGCTTACAAGCATGGTGAAACAAACTTATTGTAACCTCCAGTAAAGCTGAAAGAATTGCCTTCTAGAAAAGTAAGCCAAATCAGCTTTCTGTAGTAATACCCAAACACGAATACAAAACTCCCCATGTCAACCACCAATCCTAGGAAAGCTTTTCAAAGCAGGGAAAAGGTTAGTGCAAACCCTGTTCCCTTCCCTGCTCCTGACAGCTAACACTACCAGCTCAGTCAAGCACTCTGCTTGCCAACTTTCAATACCCAGTCGTGGCAGAAGCCAACACAATGTCTTTTCCCCCTACTCAGCGACAGAGGAGATACAATATCCCATCCACTTCCTTCAAATGTTTTGGGACTTTTGCCCAAATGTTTTGCCTTAAGGAGCTCAGCTTGCCTTACCCCTACTTTGCTTCAGACTAATACCTCATAGTCACTGCAATAAATTTTAGGGAGGATCCAGTTACTTAGACAGCAAACAATTGATGTCTTATTATGCTGCTACTAAGGTACACCTACACTACAGGCTTTAAAGCTCTAGTCTTACAGCTACAGGGTAAGATCACATCAAGCTCATCTACTGATTAATCAGCTAGTACTTAATCATGTAGATTTTCCAATTTCTCCAAACAGCAGTGAGCTACACTTGCCACAAAGCAGTTCAGACATTCTTCAGCAAGGCTGCAGTGCTAGTTCAAAACTTAGGCTAAATCATTTCAAATATCCCAGAAATTATATGAATAAACTTTTATTTTTAAGCAACAACACACACTATTTGAATAAAACTCACACATTTAACTCAGGTGGAGAGTACTAAACTGAACAATCATCACTAATACATTTCCATTGGAAATGTGTTAAAGTTCACAAGGGTCTTCATTACCATCTTACTGAAGTTTTCTTATGTGTTTCTAGTCTACACTCCACCTGTTTCATGAAGTCATGCAAAACAAATTGTAAATGTTCAGGTAATGGGGAAGTCCATTCACTGCAAAGATTCATTTTTCACAGAAGAGCCAGGATAGGTAAGACTAATACTGCAGGGTTCTTCATAAGAGTACAGGTATATTAGAAACCATGAACTTTCAGTTGTTCTTCCTTGACAATGCCAATCTAAAGGAGAGAAACAATGTATTTTAGTAAAGATTACATATTGAGGCAATTACAGCGATATCAAGTTATCACAATCTTACACATTGATTAAAGAAACTGCTATACAGTGTATACACTCAATGAAGTGTATTTCTAGCTTATAGAATGTTTCTGGGCCAAGCAGAACAATTGACTAAACAAAAAGAAAATCTCATCAGACATCTAATTTGTTCTGTAGTCGTAGGACTTATCCTTTGACAGTGTAACAACTCTGCATTATCATCTGCATCAGAGTAGGCCTCTTTCCTCTACAGTGTTTTCAGTCTCACGATTATGGTTTGCATGGAACCCTTGATTTTACAAGCACAGAGCTCAAGTTGCACTGCAGGAGAACAAGTGGTGTGTTGTAGCAGTGCAAAGGCATTCTACAGTGCTTTGATTCGTACCAGAGGCTTACTCTCATACTGCAAGTGTCATTTTACCTTCTGGCTGAAAACACAAAAGAACTACAGTGGCCATCTTTGGCTGGGTAATTAGCATCAGTACCACCTGTTACCCTCCTGCTTCCAGAGAAGTTTAGATATTTATCTGCAGTCCCTCACCTCCAAGAGGAATTGGCAAATGTTCTTCCTCTGGTCACCTTGCAGCTGGATAACTTCACCGTATTCAGGATGCTCAATCACAGTACCATTACAAGCAAATTTCTAAGAGAAAAACATCCATATTATAAGACATCTGATGTACATTGTGATTGTGCTTAGTCAGTCTTTTCAGAAGAACTTCATCTCAGAAGCTGCTTACTATTTTGATGCCAAGCCAGGCAAAGGTTAAATCAATTTTACTGGCTCTGAGAGCAAATGGAATATATCTGCTGACACATACACACACAAACTAAACTGCTGATGGTAAATTCAGGCAATGACAGGATTAGCTCATGTGCAGAAGGAAGTGGCCAACAGTCATTTCAAGAGTGAAAAACAAAGTCATAAGATACAGCCTTTCAACTCCACACTATTTTAAAATAAGTATTTTTATCCTGGCAAAACTAAAGGCCTCTATTTTGAGCAACGACCAAGCTGTAACAGAGGCAGGAATAAAAATCAGCTCTTCATATCAACAAAGCCATAGATCTGTAAAATTTAAAAGAAGCATTCAAAGTATTTTTTTTTACTTCTTTTTAGGATAGAAATGTTTAACCTTTTAGCAAAAGCAGTATCACTACACACTGATAGGTGTTTTGAGAAAGGGAAAGGACTCAAATATGAAAGTGGCTTGCACTGGAAAGAATGAAGTGAAATAAATATTTTGTTACTTAGTATTAAAAGCTATCTTATGCCTTTATATATAATCATTATCAAATCAAATCAGCAACTTTACCTTTTTGAAGGCTTTCACAAGTTTCTTCTTGTCATAATCATCTGCAATGCCCTGAACAGTTGTCAGTGTCTTTCTTCCGTTGCGTTGCTGGATCCTTATATGAATGTAATCCTCAGTCCCCGCCGGGAGTAAGTCGTCGCCCTTTGTTGCATCAGCAAAGGGGTCTGCAGGAGGAAAAAGACTCATGAAATTCCCACAAAGGAAAACACCCAAGTTCAGAACTAAGGAGGAAGATTCTCATGTCACAGAATATTATTATTGTACTCAGGGTATCATCTTGATGTTTAACCCCTGTTTAAAAACACACTGTTAAAACCAAAGTGCTTTTTCTACGGATGTATGAAATGTCATTGCAGTACACACTCAGGACAGCCCTCTCAACTACCACACAGTTTCTTCCATGCCTTCCCAGGTATGAACGATTTTCTACTGCAGTATCAGTTTGCTTCACTCTTTCTTGCAAACTGTAAATCCTGAACCTGAAAACATGGTTCTGAGAGAACATCAAATGCACATAAATTCTAGACAGCCACATACATTTAAAGTAAAATAAAGCAACTGTATCTCTTATCAGATCAACTGATAAGAACAGAGAAATAGAAAAGCTCTAGAACAGACACTTCCTTACAGGTCCAGAACAGAAGACTGTGGTAACTACCACCCTTCCAGCATGTTAAGGCATGGATGTAACTCTTGGCTACTAATAGAAATAAAAGAGAGATACACTCTAACAGATATCAGAGGCTTCCTGTAAAGCAGAACTCCTCCAGTCAGCAGCTTTAGTCAAGAAATGTAACAAAATTAATTTAGGCTTAGACTAAAGAAAGGTCAGTTCTCAAATTGCCAAGCATAGCATTTATCGAACAGAGACAAAACAGAAAAGCATTTAGAAAGAAGGGGGCTTCTGGGTTAACACTTTTTATACTCTGTATTTCACAAAAATATACTTAACACTCAATCAAGAAATTTTACAGCTTTACAAATGTCCTCATCAGTAGCTCCAAATAAACCTTAATATGAAGTATTTTATAACTTTTCAAGAATAATCACAAGTAATTTTTTGTACTCATCAGAATGATATTTAAGAGCCCATGTAGGTTCAATAGCCATGCAAGCTACAATTTCCCAAACTTCCATTCAAAACTCAGCTCTAAAAACACTGGTCAAGTTCTGTTGTCCACTAGAAAGAAGTGCCACAAATGGGTAAAACTTCAGCAGAAACACAAAAAGTAGTTCAGCTGCAGATCCTTGTAGAAACAAGAATGACATGAGCATTTTTAATGCACTGAAAGCATAATGAGGATTCAAGAACCACAGGAAACAAGTACAGCATTGGGAACCTTGACTAGATCAACTTCTACTATGGAATTTGTTAAACCATTATGAATTTTACCATCTCCCAGAGCTTGTGGCTCAATCACTAATAGAAAATCTTAGTCAAAGAAAAAGTGAAACAAAAAGAGGATTTGGGCATGAGGATCACTTGGCAGAGTTTAGGACTCTTAGGTTGCAGATAAGCCAAGATAGCCTGGCAGAGTTTAGGGCTCTAGGCTGGAAATAAGCCAGCACTGTAGGTGTCAACACTGGATCCCTTCAAACAAATCCTCTGGGCGGCACCTTCCTTAAGCACAGGGTGAGCTCCCAAATCATGACTAAACGTAACCTTCTCACATGGCTTATACGTGCAGAAGATCAGAGTCCAAACTGTGACCAAAAGCCTGAGACTATCGTATAAAGTGCTAACTTGCTCACTTCTGCTGCTTATAGATAAGGCAGGAGGAGAACGCTGGCTCGGCACGGTTAAACTTCCCTGCTGATAGGAGAGAAACGATCTGCCATCTGCGTAGCTCACTCTATAGAAACAATAACCTTTGCAGGGCTTGTATAGCGTTTTGGGACGTTGCTGGGGATAAGATGCGGCAGCAAACGAACTGTAACTGATGAAATTATTTCCTCAGCAGAGGATACGAGCCCCTGATAAGGGGTGTCAGAGCTGAGAACATGGCAGCACCTCCTTCAGGAGCAGCGAGGGGCTGAGCCTCCCGCCCGAGGTCCCCTCGCCGCACACACTGAGCACGGCCCGAGGCCGGCGACGCGGGAGGACAAGGACGAGCCGCCGGCGCTGCCTCACGGAGCTCCGCGGCGACACCGCTCAATGTCACTGCGGTGGGGCGGGGGGCCCGCGGCCCTCGGGAGGCGGAGGCAGGACGGCGGGGCCGGGGGCAGGACGAGGGGGCCAGGGGCGATGGGTGGGTTTGCCGAGGGGGCGGCTGCGGGGGTGGCGGGGTACCGGCGGCTCTTACCGAAGGATTGGAGGTTCTGGATCGAGGACATGCGACTCTGCGGCGAGAGGCTGGAGCTGCGGGGAAGCGAGTCCGCTCGGGTCACGTCTCCGGCTCCGCAGTGCCACGCGGGGGCGGGGAGCGGCAGGGAGCGAGGGAGGGTTAACAAAAGCGGAGGGACGCGGGGAGCGAGCCCAAACCGGAGGGCGAGAGCGAAAGGAAGGAGTAAGAAGAAGAGGAAGCGCAAAGGGAAATAAAACGTGGAGGGAGGGACGGACCCCCGCCCCTCGCCCGCACCGCCCCTCAGCACCGCCAACGGGCGCCGCCCGCCGCGCTCCGCACAAAATGGCGTCCCGCACGTGACGGCCCCTCAGCCGCCCGCTGCACGGAGTCACGGAGTCGGTTCGGTTGGAAAAGACTTCTGAGGTCACCGAGTCCACCCCGTGACCGAGCATCAGCATGGCAGCCAGACCGTGTCACTCAGTGCCACATCCAGACGGTGACTCCACCACCTCCCCGGGTAGCCCATTCCATAGTATAATAGTATAATCACTATTTCTATGAAGAAATTCCTTCTGATGTCCAGCCTGAACCTCCCCTGCTGCAGGCTGAGGCTACATCCTCTTGTCCTGTAGCTGGTTCCCTGGGAGAAGAGACTGTGCCCTACCTGGCTACACCCTCCTTTCAGGCAGCTGTAGAGAGCAGTAAGGTCACCCGAGCCTTCTCTTCCCAGGCTAAACACCCCCAGCTCCCTCAGCTGCTCTTCATATGATTTGTGTGCCAAACCTTTCACCAGTTTCACTGCCCTTCTCTGGACCTGCTCCAGCACCCCAATGTCATTTCTCGTAACAATGTTCTTCTCCTCAGGGGATCCCCAACAGCAATGCTGGCGTGTTGCTGGAGCCCCGTGTTCTCCATGCTGCTGGCCCTCAGGGACCCCTATGTCCCAGCAAGGGTGACCCCCATGGAGGCCCTTCCATTCTCATATCCCTTTGGCTTGGCTACCTTTCCAGCTGATCTGACATGGGGAGAGTACATCCCCCTTCCCCATTAAAATATGTTGGAAACCCCACTCCCTCAGGCCCCCCTCACTGGACAAAATGCTGCTATAAATGCTGAATGTGGTGAGGAGGGCAGTCAGCACTCCACAAGCTGCCTGTGTCTCCACTTTGGGCATGACTTGGAGACACAAGAAGTTCCAGCTTAGCATTACATTGAGGGAGGCAGAGCCCTGGAACAGGCTGCCTAGGGTGGTTATGGAGTCATTCCAAACCCACATGGACATGTTCTTATGTCACCTGCTTGAGGTCAGAATGCCTTGGCAAGGGGGTTGGACCAGTCCAACCTATCCTGTGATTCTGAGAACTTTTCACCCTTTTGGGTGGGTGCAGCTGCTGTTCCCCAGTCCTTAGGGGCCACCATGGATGGCTGGCATGTGGCCTCGCAGGACTCCTGTGTGACAGTCACTCACTGTCCATCCCTGTTTTGGGATGATATCAGCATTGTAGGGGCTGCAATGGGAAAAGTCTGCCTTTAAAATGGTGTGCAGATGTTACAAAGCTTGCGGATCCTTGTGAGGTGATTAATGGCTTTGCAGATGTACAATAAGCTAATTCCACTGGCAGAAGTGGCAGAACCTGTATTTCTCTTTTATTTTTTTCCATATTTGGCTTTTATGCTAAACTTCAGTCCTCTTATATCAATGGGATATTTCTTTTCTGTGATCCAAGGTTTGGATCGGCACTGCAGTAGTTTTATGAATGCTAGTGTGCAATGGTCTAAGAAAGCTTCTAGTCCTGGCACTTTGCAAGGAAGCTTTTCTTTCTCTCATGGGGAAAGCGAGCCCACTGGCCATGGCACAAAACCTCTGCTTACCCTTTGCTGCCATCATTGATTAAACCTTTCACTGTCCAATGGGCTGTAGAGGGGGATTGTTTAACTCATTCCCAAGCAGCTGCAAAAGGCACTATTGGGGCAGTAATGGGAGGACTGAACAAGAGCTTGATGCCACAATTTGGACAATGTATGTGGATTAAGGATCCAGAGCTAAACACTGAGAAACCTTCTGGGAAGGTTTAGGAGGCTCAGGACACCCATCCTCAGGGACATGACCCCAGGATATCAATAGAACATCTCTCAGAAAATTTATGTTACTACTAATGTGAAGGAATTTTGGCTCTGATAGATTTTTGTTAATCCTGTGTCTCTCTGCAAGATTTTGTTGTATCTTTTGCTCTCCCATCATCATCCCATGAAACTTTTTCCTGGTGGCAAAGCAGGTCCATCACCCTTTTTTCTCCCAGCCACCATTTTTTGTTACCTTGGCTGCACCAGTACCAGTGTCAGTGGAGTACTGGGATGAACCAGATCAGCAAACTGATTTGAGTTAAAAAATAAATGTTAAAGCCTCAGATCTGCTCCTCTTGCATAATCCTGCAACAGTTGTGCTGAGAGAACTGAGGAGGACAAGGCTGTCCATGGATGAGAAGAACAGCGGATCTTCAGACACAAACCCCAAGTCTGAGTCTGCAGGTTTATATACCAGTCACTGTGTCAGTTCTTCTGCTTACTCTGAATCTTCATGCATTTAAAATAGTTTTACACTTCTAATTCTCACTGCATGGTTAATCCAGTCCTAGGGGCTCACTGGGCATCTGTGGAATTCATCCTGCAGTTTACAGACAAATGAGATTGGGTGTCTGGAAAGCAACAAGGCTCCTTTTATAAGCCAAGAAGAGATGTGACTTTGTTATCCTTAAATTGAAACAACTATGAATAGTTCTGGCAACTGTAGAGGGAATGGAAACAACCCCCAACTGCACAGCTTGGCCTGCACTGTGCAGCAATTAAAATAAAGATGGTGGCCAATGCCATCATTGTTCTCTTGGCAGTCTTCCACAATGTCCATGTGAATTGGCGGGGTCTCTGTGGGGCTGTGTCAGTGCAAAGAACTTTCCCTTTGCTGTCCTCCTCAGAGGGAGCTGCTGGTCTCGATGTCACATCCATCGCTAAGGTCTGACACAAATCCTATCTGTGCCAGCACATTGCACCAAACTTTGGTATCTGAGCACAGAGGCAGGTGGCATCCTGCTGGACATGTGCTGCTCCTGCCGTTGCCCCTCAGCAGGACAGTTGTCCTGAGGTCCTCTGACTTGACTGAGTCCTTCCCATTGCTCTTGAGCAGTCACTTGTGGCAAGAGACTGCGAAAGTCCTGGTTGTGAGGGGCTTCCAGTCAAACCAGACTGAAGAAAGGGGGGCAAAGCAGACATGGACCTGCAGCAAGCAAAAGTGGTACAAGCAATTAAAATAGGTTTAAAACCTAAGTAAAAATAAGAGGTGTTGCTTAACTGTTAAATTTCACATTAACACATCAATTTCACATTTTGAAAACTGTTAAATTTCAGATCGTCCTAGAGCCGAGGCTGGAGTTAATCTCATTCACTAATATTAGACATCAGGGTTTAAGCAATATTTTGGGAATGAGACTCTTGTCTTTCCATGACTAATGTATAACCCGCCAACTACAGTGCCAGAAAAGAACTTCATCTCTAATTACCTTGATCACGGCTTCAAGCTATTTAAATGTAATAGTTGCAAGACCTGGTTATGAATAGCAATTAGAGATCCCCTTGCTTGCCTTTTTACTGTATTTCAGTTCATCTGTCAAGCTGTATGTGAATCATTACAGGTTATTTATGACTGGATAAGCCTCAGGGATTAAAACCAGGGGCTTACTGACATACAGAGGATAAATATGGCATACTAAAGCCATAAAGTACACTTTTGTAAAAAATGTCACTCTAGTGCAGAACCTTACCTTCACTGGGTATTCTCAGAAGCACTTGAGGTGCTCTTGAGCAGCAATGGGTAACCCAGACCAGTGGAAGAAACTTTGTTTTTCCAGAGGATTGATGTGTTGGAAAAATAGGCTGGAAATGGCATGAGAAAGCCTTGCATCAGGCAAAAAAAAGTCAGTCATGCAGTAGGGCTAAACCTCTGTTTTAGTTTAGGACTCTGTATGGCATCTGTCTTTGGTTGTGTGCATGTAAAAGGCCACCCTTGTCTGCACCTGCCCCTCTGTAATAACCAGAATGAACAACATTGTTTTTTACTTTCTACAGACACCGTTTCAATATATAGTACTATTTTTTCAGGTGCAGCACGCCAATATTTTGAATTTTATATCTTAGGAGCTTTTACAAAGCCAAAATTGAATTTAATTAGGGCTCGCTCTGGTAGGCAGATCTCCTGTACCTGGCCCTGCAGCCTGCCTTACCAGAAATGTCAGACTTGCATGCTGACCTGTCCTCTGCAATGGCCTGGAAACCCAATTACTGCTTGAAGCACATGGTGTTCAAAGAGAAGTTTGAGTTGCCTGACAAAGCAACTGTGCACAAAACGTGCAAATGGCATGAAATGGCGTGTTGCAGCACCAGTTTCCATCCTGCATGCCAGCAGTGCAACTGCTCTATGCACAAATGCTGCTCCACTCCAGCGCCAGAAGCCGGCATAGCTGGCCTAACGTTGGCATTCTGAAAATAATCTCAAAGTGCTGGATCCTTGAGAGATATGCAAAAATATTTCCAACTTTGATTCTTCTTCTTGAACTTTAATCTTCCCTGCTCTCACTACACGACTCTACCTACAATATCCCGCTCCATTTGGAATCTGCACATCCCAAACCTCTGTGCAGAAGGCTGCCCAGTAGCTTTCTATCAGGGAAGAAGAATAGCAAAAGTGCCAGAAAAAATCCTCCCTCTTCCATCAACAGAATAGTTTTGAAAGTGGCTGTAACCATGCCAAGCTTGACTTGTATTTTTCCATCCAAGCTCCAGCTCTGGTGCAAAGCCTCTATAGTGAGCTAAGGAAGGGCTTGTGGCTGAAGTCCTGAGGTGCAGCCTGTGCTTGAGCTGCCCAGCTGTTAACAAGTTGTACCATTAAGCATGTGCTACCCAGGCTAACTGGAAATTGTGCTGATGATAAACACCTGGATATCCAGCCTGGCTCAAGAGAGCTGGAGTTATGTGTAGTTTGGTTGAGCTTGTGTATATGGTCAGATTTCAAGATACACATGTTTTCATTTGAAATGTGGGGGGGTTCATTCCCTGCTCAATAATGATTGCAAAGAAGATGATAAGTTTGGCATTAACCACTAGATGGTCCTCTTTCTCAAATTAAAAAAAAAGTAGCTCCAAAATAAAGCCAGTCCTGGCTTTTCTCTGAACCTGAATGTTAGTAGAGAACAGTTTCTTTGTGAAGGTAAATGTTATTAGATATTATTCATGTAGTTGACTGAACTGACACGGTTTTCTGAATAGGTTTGAATACAACTTTTCATAAGCCCTCCAAACTCATTTAGTGCAACTGGACCTCCACCCCACTACAGAAGGCTGGGCAGATTCATAGGTCAGGCAGTAGTTTAAGGCATTTGCAAACTTTTCCCAGACTGGTATGTGAAACAATAAGAATGGTGAGCTGGAGGAGAAAAAAGTTGCTGTTTCTCCATCCAACTGCATCAAATGTCTTTGCTTTTAAGGTTTTTCACCTTCTGTTTGTAGAAGGCTCTGATCAGCAAAAGAATTACAGAAAAAAAGGAGATTTGGATTAGTTCTTTGAGAAAACTAAATGGGAGGATTTGTCATTAAAACTGTAGTTTACTGTTGGCCTCTGGTCTGGTATTGTCTTGTCAAAGAATATTTCTCTGTGTCAGGCTAGCTGGACCCTCTTGGGTCACTCTAGCCTCCAGGCAATACCTTTCCATCATCTCCATTCATCCCCCTCAGCATTTCCTGCCCAGAAGCCTGACCTCTCCTTGCCTTGGGAAGTTGCTTTCCTCCTCACAGCCCTTCACATCTGTGTATCTACTACTGCCTTTTGATTTAGTTGCATCCCGGTGCATCCCTGGTCAGCCTTCCCACTGAGACACTCCAGTTATCAGCTGGCTCAACCCTGTTCCTGCTCATAACTTATGCAGGAATTTTATATGCAGGAGTCTTTAATTGTGTGTGAGGCAGGACTTGAGTTCTTCTCCAGGATCTTCTTCGAAGAAGACAGCATGTGCCCAGCCTCTCCCTCAGAAGCAGGAAAAGAATGGAAGTTTTAACACATAAGCCTCTGCACCTTCACTACAGACCAAGCTGTCCTCTAGATAATCTTTCTGGTTTGGTCTTTCACAACCCTGGTTCCCCTGACAGCTCTTTCCTAGTTCCTCCCAAGTCTGAGTGGCTTTCACATTGCTGTGCTGCATGACCTGAGTTGCTTTTTTCAGCCAAAGCATCCACCCTGCTATAGATGGGGTAACAAAATTAAATAAAATCACAGCTGCCTGAAAAGACCCTGAGAAGCCACGATGATTTCTGTGAAAGCTTGTGGGTACTGTACCTAGCACTGTAGTGGTTCACTTGTGGTCTGGTAGATAGAAATGATGATGTCCAGTGAATGAGAATGAAGTAAAATTTACTTCAGTAAGAGAAATGCCTGATGAGGCTCATTTAAACAGGCTGCCACATAATTTATTAGTCTTAATTGCTGAGAACATTTTACAGTACCCTTTCATGAAGTCAGAATGATTAAAAGTGAAAATGAAAATACTTGAATGAAAGAGAAAATTAAAGCTCTTGAAAGTGGCAAGTAGTGTGTCCAGAACAGATGCACAGCCATGATCCTTCTCGTAGCAGAGAAAGAGCTGTGAAATCCTTGGTACAGAATTTTGTGGATGTCGAGAATTTGCATGGGTTCAGGAAGCAACAGTGAAAGAGAGGAAAGCCCATCAAGGGCTATGTACCACACATTAAACATTTGGTTTGGGAAGTTACTGGACCACAGGGCTTGAGGGTCTGAGAAGAGTATAGTGAGGAATGTAAAAATAAGCTACTCTGTTTCTAGACTTTTCCATAAATGTCCTTTGTTGTCCACTGTCAAAACTAAGATACTGCACTGGATCAGCTTCAGGCCAGAATGAAGGTAGATTATCATATTAAAGCATTTTAAATGCTGGCTCTCCTAATAATGATTTTTTTTTTGTATTTTTGTATGGTGTATTATTTTGCAAGCAATCTTTACCAATAGGCAAACATTCTTAATATGAAGACATTGCATAATTTTGTTTTATATGGTAACTTCCATGCAAGTGACAATCAGTGAAAATGATATGTGCTGTGGAAAGGCTCATATTGCAGTGTCAGCAGGACTAGAAAAAGTAAATGGGATGAAAAAAACCTTTTGCTTCTATTTTAAGATGACAGGATCACTAGCAAAACAACAAAGCAAGAAAGGCCCATATCCTGTATATCCTGAAGAAAAGAAACCTTTACTCCAGCAATTGCCTGCTAGAGATCATGAAAATATACTCACATTTTCTGATCAAAATGAATGTGAAAAGCAGTAAGGGAAAAGATCTACAATGAGAAGCTATGAAGAGTTTTATTTACTAAGAAGATACCCTCTGCACACATGCACACAAAATTAGCATGGCAGAAGCACAGCCACTGCCTGGTTCTTGGACGCTGATTGATTTTTAGGTAGGGAGTGTTTGCAACGTTCAAAGGGAACACGCTAAAAGGAGATTTCTGAGAAAAGCATGTATATCTATTATTGATTGTAATAGCTGTAGGAAGACCTTTTGTGCTACCATGGACTTGAAGTGCTCTTCATATTTTGAAGTTATGATCCTGAGTAGTCTGAGTAAACTCTTGAAAACTTGGATGAGGAAGACATTTCTTTTAGCTGCTGTTGGGTGGAAACTGGAGAATGGAAGAGTATTTCTCAGGTTTCTTTACAGTTTTCATTCTGTACATGTACCCATAAACCAAACTATTCTACAGGAATAAAAACCCCTGCAATTAGTGACTGTACTCTCCCAGTGGTACTTGGTGCTTGGATGGTGAGTAAGGGCAGGGACAGGCAACATTTCACCATGCTTCCTCATAGAAGTACCTTACAAAATACCCATAGCAAATAAAATAATTTCATTTCATTTGAGAGGTGTCTACAGTGAAATAGCATTATTTGTGCTTTGATGTTTTCCCAACTTGAAGTGTCTTTATAGAAAAACTCAACATATTTGCTAATGAACTTCGTCCTAGTGGGATTGCAGGATTTCCTATGCAGTCTTGGTTTACGGGTGGGGTCAGGCCTCAGAGCCCCCTTTCAAAGCACAGCCTTAAAATTGTTCCTTTGGGTACCTCACCAGGAGTAGAACATGAACATGGGTCTGTGAAGAGAGGGCCTGTGGCTCCCAGTCAGCCCAGTTATGCTTCCCATCTCAGCCTCTCTGCAGGATGGTGCCCAAGGAGTGCAGCACTTGCCAGTTCAGCTGCTCTCCCCTGCAAACCTCCAGAGTAAACAAGGGCTTAGCTTCCAGAGCAGCAAGATCCCTAACAGCAAGGCCACGGTGACACATTAGTCAAGAGACAGGGTTAAAAATAACCACTCAGAAGAGACACCTATTGTGGAAATACAATATTGTTTGAGATGCTGGCCTCATGCACATGAAATTTTCTCTGCCACAAAACTAGTAAGGGCCTGCTTAAGCACTGAATCACTACTTATTTAATCAGCTAATTGTGTGCTGTGGTGCAGTGTGACTTAAAACTTACACATCAGCAGGTTGATCCCAGCTGTGGGTGGGGGCTGAATGAAACAAGAGCTGCCATCAAGATCCTAAGCAAAAAGCAAAGATGGGACAACAGAAGAGGAACAAGGGCTGGGAAAGGAGTGTGTGGACTGACCGTCCCAGCTTGCAGGCTCTGATAGGTCCCCAGTGTCCATCTGTTCTTTCTCTCCACAACTCATCCTCAGCCACGAGTGTTTCCCCCTGCAGACATGCTCTTCAGACAGAGCATCTTGGCTGGGCAGCACAGAGAGCTTGGCTCTCCTTTGCAGATATAGCTGCTCCCCTCTGTCTATTCCCCCCCCTATGGCAGCAGCTCCCTTCCCTCTGCTGTCTTCCTGGTGGTCCTGGGGGGTCAGTCATGTATCCTGCCATGCCCCCCCCTTCAACATCCCCTGGCGCCGCCCTCAACCCCTGCTCCCTGCCCTGATCAATGGCTTTTTAATAGAGCCTCCGTTCTCCCTACCCCTCCTTTTGTAAATTTAAATCCTGCTCGCCGGTACTGCTGACGTTCTGCTGGCCCACCTCTTGACTCCCCCTCCCTGCTTCAAGTCCACTTCCCTCCAGTATAAAAGGCACATGCCCCCATCAGCTGCCCTGCTTCTGCTTGGAGCAGCGACTACCTGAGCAGCAGCTTCGGTGCACACAGGTGAGTGCCTTCCCCTGTCTGCTTCAGCGCTTGTCCAAGCTCTTTCTTGCTGAATTTCCTCTTTTTCCTTTTGGGCTTTAGCTTACCTGGGTTAACATACACAGCTGTGCCCTGTGCTCAGTAACTTTTGCCCAGTTTTTGTTAGCGCAGCGGCCCGTTCCGAGGCAGGGTGGCTGACCCCGCGGGCAGGCTGTGCCCTGCAGGCAGAGCGCGGGCGGGACCCACAGCACAGCCCTGCACCTCCCGGCCCATCGGCCCTGAACCAGCCCGCTCCGGGCCTGCGCTCACACGGGGTCTGATCCCTCGGGGTGCCTCCAGCGCTGCTTTCAGCAGGAACGATTTCCACATATGCATTGGAGGGGGTGTACACAGCCGCTGATCTCAACAAAGATGCTGGTTTAGGGTGTAAAGAGTTAATAGCATCTTGTCTTCCGAGGACTGCTGTGGTAGGGGTATACCTGATGGATCTGCAGCACAGCTTGAGTTTGGTATGATAAGAGCCCTGTGTGCCCAGAGGGAGAGCCAGGCTGATCTCCAACTCCTTGTGAAGCAGACCCATGGCAAGCTGTGATACTGCTGCTTCACTGTAGCTTCATTTATGGCTTTAATTTTCCCCTCTGATGTTGATGAAAGTTGCCAGACTTCCATCACAGATGTTGCTCAGCCAAAGTTTAGAGACTGTTTGGGCACCAAGCAGAAGTGGCAAGTTGGTCAAATGGCTGTGGCACTGAATTTTGCTGAGCTTCAGGAGCAAAATTATTCCTGAAACTTTTAATTGTGTCAAGTTTGGTTGCAACTAGTCAGTTTTAAAATTTTCATGATTATTTAATAGTTGAAAATGGAGGCACACAGCTTGACTGTGTGAGGTCTTGTTCTTTTTCAATTTTCCTTTTGCAAGAAAGCTGCAGGTCTGAACCTGAGAAGATCACAGACCATCTCAGCCATACAACCCTTGAAAAGTCTGTGCATAGGTAACCAGGCTTTTTGCTTAGTGACAAGATGGAACTGGGTGTTAGGAATGCTCATGGTCAAGTTTGTAGCAGTACCTCAGCCTCTGTTTCTTCCCATATAAACAGTGGTGGGACAATTAAGTGTAGGAAAAATTAGGGAGGATTAGAGATGCTGAGTGCCCTGATTATTTAGGGTGGCATGTTACTTACTGAGGAGCAGTGAGAATTATGTGCTTCACAGAAACACTAGCCAGGAGAGGGGTATGAACAAAAAGTTCAATATATATCAGTGCTGTACAAAGTGGCTGCAGTGGCACAGGACCAGCTGGTGGGCACTGAAGCACAGCAGTGCTTAGGAAAAAGTGTGTACTAAAAGCTTTTCCCTGTATTTTTGTCTTTCATCAACAATGAGCTCAAGGTAAGCTCTTCTTTCTGTAACTCTGTTCGCAAAAAAATCCAAGACACAAAACCAGGGAGCAAGTAACCAGGAAAACATGTCAGCAGCCCTGTAAACACACCACAGAGATGCCTCAAAACACCTTCTTTTTGTCTCACTGAACCTGAGATTTTGCTAAAAATGAAGCAACAGGAGAGGTACCCCAGCTGAAACTGAAGGCAGAATTCACCCCATGTGGGTGAATTCTACACACTAAGACAATTTAGTCCTGATTGTCATGAGATTGTTTCAAGTCAGAAAAAGTTAATATGCAGTTCTGAAATCATGAGTTAAAATCACTTTCCTCTAAGCTGCCTGGTAAGCCACTGTCAGTTTCACCCTTGATAAACCTTCACTGAATACTAGGGGTGAAGGAGATTTGATTGCATTTTAGTGAAAGACACAACCCACTTCTTGATGTGTTTTTGCTGTGTTGCCTGTTTGGTGTATTTGGGAGCATCTTGCATCAAAGATTTTCATTCCTGCTCTGCCTTTACTGAAAGCAGGCTAAGATTTTGGCAGCAACTGGGGAAAAATTCCACCTATACACGAAGAGAAGCTGCTGTGTAGGCACAGCTGAGAGGTTTTCCTACAGCCTCTGAGCCTGTATATCTACATCACATGATGCTGAAGCAAATAGGCTCCTGCTCTATAGGCAGAGGCTCCAGGATGTCAAATGCAGAGGCAGACCTTGCATGTTGCAAGACAGACTGTCCTGGTGTGACAGCTGGGAGAGCTGCTATGAGGAAGCTTGTACAAAATGGCAGAGACAGTGGTAACCAGAGCCTGGCTCCCTCCCCTTCCTGGATGCAACTTTCCCAGCTCAGCACCTTCTGTTCTGCTCAGCCCATCCTATGGAAGCTAGGATGGATCTCTCATTCTGTTGCATCTGGGTGCATTTACAGGATTGGGACATCTACCAGTGGAAACTGTAACTGGAAGTTGTAATTCTGCATGCTGGCAAAAAAGGGGGTAATGGCACAAGAGGAGCATTGCCATTCATACTGAAATGCATTTAGTTGTAAAAAGAGTGTGTAGAACACAAATGTTAGACACATTTTACGAGCAAAGAAAAGATGCTGGTGGTAGCGGTTAAAACATACTTTGGTGGCCAACGCCTGTGGTCATACAGAGAGCCATACAGAATCAGCAGTGAACTCAGGGCTGGGACTTGAGTGTCCTGTGAAGGCTTTCACTGCTGGAGAGGAAAACTCTCCAGTTCTTACCTTAGTAGATGGCCCACTTTATAGCCTTTGCCTTCAAACAGAAATGCCCAGGACATCTCCAGCATGAGTGTTCCAAAAAACTTAGAGCCATGAAATGGCTCTGATAGATGGGAACATACTGTTAAAGTTGACACATTCCTTCACCTTGAGAGCTTTAACTCATATGTGTTCCCCATGTTCACTCTTCTCCTTACAGCCTTCCTACCACTGCTCCATCATGTGGCATCCAATCTCCTGGACACCACGTGCCCAGTGGTCACCAAACCACTTAAAGCTAGTCACTGTCTATGTCCTGATGCTCTTGGTGTCGCTCAGCTTTGCCTCGGGACAGAGCAGGTCATTTAAACACCAGATAGACAACAGAAGTAAGTATGAGTCTCACCTGACATGGTGACCCCACAGTCTGTGCTGCTCTGAGGGATCAGGGCTGGGCTGTCAGGCAAAGTTCAACAGCAAATTACGCAGGTGCGTCCGTGGTGTCAGCTTGGTGTGAGGCCCTGTGCTTCCATTTGCACTTGTCAGTGCATATACAGAACCTCATGTCCTTCTCACAGCCCTTAATTAGCCAAGGCAAATAGCAATATTTTTGATAACTATCAGAGAAGACAGTAATGTGCAAAGGATAGACAAGAAAATGTAAAGTGGTATACATCAAATATTTAAGCACCAAACTTTCAGCTGTGCTCTGTAGACCTACACAACCACTTCTATAAAATAAAAAGAAAGCAATGGCCCAGAAGCTTAAGTTCACTTTACAGACATCTTCAGTTCTGTCTGGGACTGAATTTTCTGAAAGTCCAAATACAAGTGGTTGAAGTATCTCCATTCAGAGATGCTGTGAAGAATGAGAGTATCCAGGTCTGGGATGATACCATGTATCCCAAGTTTAAACTAGCACACAATGCAAAAGATCTTTGAGAAAATCACCAAGAAATCTCATCTTCCCCCGAGGAATATAGGCTGATAATGGAAGGTGGAGTGGGAGAGGGGTTGTGGAGATTAAGTTGTGTGGGCTAAGTGCCACACCTCTCCCCATTAAAAAAAATAGAGATGTTGGGAACCTCAGGTTTTAGGTACACAGGTGAAGTTTCTTGGATTTTGTTGAGTAGGAAGGCTAACAAAAGAAGGTTAAACATTGTGCTGAAAGACTTAAAAGATGTATTTACAGAGAAATTTAAAGGCAAGGTGAATTTTTTTCCTCTATTCAAGCATCAAAATCCACATGGGAAATTCCTCCTGCCTTGACTGAGACTTTCATGTGATGGGGATGATATATATACATAATGCACTTAAATTGCAATTTACTCCTGTTCCTGACAGTTGTCTGTCTCTGGAACGATTTGGGATTTCCTTAGGGTGGCATTATCTCCAGTGTGTTTTAGAATTTCCCTGCTGCTATATCTTTCAATATATAGTCTTTAATACTTTTAAAATACTCTTTTTAATATAGTCTTTTAATAGAACTACAAGCTTTTGCAGACCTGCCCCAAAACTGCGCTAGACTAGACAAAAATCAGTCATGTGTCAGAGCTTTAAAACAAAAAAAATAGTCATCCATGAAAACAACTTCTTAAGTGAAAAAGAATTAACTTTTCATGCTTACCTCTCATGTAGGAACCCCCTCTGCAATCCAGTGGATTTGTTAGTCTGTAGAATTAGTGTACCTGGTACCTACTGCAGAAAATTTGGATGGGCCCTTTGGCTCATGTTAGAAATGTGTGTTGCAGCCCAGATGGATAAAATTAATTTTGCAACTGAATCCTCTTCCTTTGGGCTCTACACATGGAAAGTAACTCTCAAAGGCACCAGTAAGCTGTGTGTCTGCCTGTGGCCTTTCCCTTCTTTTTTTTCTCCTGGGCTCCAAGTAAGCTGTCTAACATCCTCAAGATGGTTGAAAAACACTGCCTCCAAGTGCAGTGCTATATCCTCACAGAATGCTTTGAATTCCAGGTCCTGAGATCGACCCTTTTTGGTATGTGGGCCGTGGTGTTCGCCCCATCGGTCGCTTTGGGAAGAGGCAGCTGAGAAGCAGCCGTGGCAGCCTGAGGCCTGTGAACAGACACCTGGATTTCATCTTGAATGCTTTGTGGGAGCAAAAAGCATTGGACACAGAGGACAGTGACTGGTGATCTCTGTTCCCCAAGGTGGCAACCCAACCTCTGTTCTTTGAATTGTGTCCTCCCCTGCACCTCAGACCTACAGTTCTGCGTTTGCCTAGTAATCACATCCTGCTCTTCTTTCTGCTCCTTGTGCAAGTACCTTCAAAACAGAAACATGTTCAGGGTGCAGGTGAAAGACAATGCATGGACACCAGCACTGAGTGCCACCACTGCTTATAAAAATGTTTCTGCATTGTGCATCCCCAGCAATCTCCTGATCCTGTTCACTGTTAGGTTTATCCAAAACCCACACAGCTTTTGGGCTGGGATTTAAACTCTGCAGTGTTAAATGTATCATGAAACCTTCCTGTCACATTTCAAAGTCAATGGCTGTTGATATATAAAAATAAAAAGCAATGGTTGGAAGAAAGAAAAAAGGCTCTTACCAATTTTTAATGTACCTGCATTAATGGCATGAAATGCTGGTTCTCTGTATAACAATGCTGGTTCTCTTGTTAACAGTCTTTTATAGAGATTGTTAACATCCACTCTTAAGAATGCTTCACTGAAGTATACCCACTGGCCCTCCACAATTCTTCCTGTACTGCTGGAGAGATATATTAATGAACAAAGAGGAGCTCCTATTGAAGATAAGTATTTTCTCCCTGCTGAAGAAAAAAAAAATGGCTAATTGAACTCCTTGGAGTAGTTTTGTGCCTTCTGCATATAATCATAAACCATAATCCAAAAGGAGCAAGGGCCTGAATGAACTGATTTCCTTTAAAACAATGTAATTATTTCCAAGTACATCGTCTGAGTCACTCTTTGAGGATCACAAGCCATGTACTATCTACTCCATTAGTCCACATCAATAAGGCTGGAGATGCAGCTCAATACCCCTATTTACTCATGTTAATATAACTTTGTTATATTACTTTTATAAGACGTGTTACTTAAAATGTGTTTCATCTTGATTAATAACTATTGGCAGGAATAATACAGTTTTATCTGTGGCTTATATCCAAAAAAGATAGTTTACAATTTAGGTAATACCTGATGGTTAAATCCAGGCCATGAATCATTCTGCAAAGGATAAAGTTGAATGGACTTCCACTTCTAGTTGTGCTTTGTGAGAATTACTACTAAAACTGAATAATGGCTGAATTAACCATTGCAGACATTTTAACCCTTCTTTCTCTTTTTGCAAATGGCCTGTCAGGAAGGGATGGGTTTTTATTATAATAAGGGAGTTACTTTCATTTATAATACAACAAAGCTGCTGACCCAAAGTGTTACTTAAAACACACTAATTTTACTGAATGCTTTCACCGTGGAGAAGATATGCTGATAAATATTTTGATCCCTATTCATTGCAAGGAACTTTGGAAGTGCAAGACCAAGATTATCGGCAGGGTTCTTGCTCAGTTTTTGTAGCAATCCCAGAGAGACATCAAGAAATTCCGCCTGAGAAACTGCTTGAGATGGTATTTCAGCCAACAGACTTGATGGTTTGGAGAAGACTCACCAGCACATGTTCCTAGCAGGATTCCTCCCACCCCAGCCCTAGAGGAGGAGGAGGAGGAGGAGGTGTGAACCGAGCGTGTGCCCTTGCTCTCGGCAAAGCCCAGCAGCCCTGTGGAGATGCCTGTGTCCCGGCTGTGACAGTGTCACGTGTGTGGCTGTGGGTTCTGCACGCTTCCAGGCCAAAGTGCACATAAATCCAAACAACAGAGAAGAAATTTTTGTTTTTCTTTATGAATCAAGTAGTAGAAAAGGCATTCTTTTCATAAATTGCTTTTACTCTTTTATAATTTCTCTTGACAATAATTCTTGGTGAGTATGCAGATAACAACAACAAGGCAAGCTTAATATTCACTCAGACTTAATCAAATAGGTCATATAGTCTTCATTTTACCCATTAAAATATTTTCATTTATAAAAATTAATCTAAATATAAATATTAACACTAAAGATTGAAATCACCTGATGACAAAATAATTCTTTGTGTGCTATAACATATGCTTTTATGATTTTTTTAAAACAGTAAATTATATCTTTGCACGTATTTGGCACGATAAACATTTGTAAAAATTCAAATGCTTAGAGCAGGTGGGATTTTTTTAATTTTTTTTTTTTTTTGCAATGCCTACACAGTACACATTTGTTTGTCAAAGAAGACTGAATATTTTAACATTGTAACACGATAATAGTTGCTTTTCATGCCTCTTAAGGAAAACAACCTACTCCAAACTTTGTTGGCTTGTTTAAATCACACTAACAGAACAAAAGCCAGAGAGTTATTCTATTAAAATTAGTCATTTCTGTATTGATATTACATACACAATATTAGTTATTATTTATTAGACGAATATGCAGACCAACCACCATTAATGACATTTCATAACACACATACCTGCATAAACCAGAACCTGGGAATGTATTGTATACATACACAAGAACAGTCAATGGAGGAGGAGACTGAAAAACAAAAAAATTACTAGGCATCCTACTCTGTTTAATTTCCTTTACTGGATTGCATATATAAATAAAATCTATTTGTTTTATATATATATTTATATATTAAACAGAGTGGGCCAAATTCTTCCCTCACATCTGTGCAAACCAATTTCAGAGAACTAGTATTGTGTGAGAGTAAAAGAAGGCTTAATTTCACCCAGAATGAAGACATTGGGTCAGATCTTGGGCAGATGAAAACTCCCTGAAGGAATGGAGTCACACTTATGTATTGTAAGTGGGAAGATGGTTGTATTTATTCCAAGAGTTCCTCACATGCAGCTGGACATCAGAATACTGACAAGCTAGATGTCAAATGTGGATGGCAGATTTGCAACTGGCACTGTCTTTCCAATCAACCCATCCAGCCATTCATTGTCTTCCCCACTCACCCCTATATCCAGCCTAGTCAGGAAATTTGCCCAGTTTTGCTGGTATTTGCCCAGCCACAGACATTTCATGGCCTGGTGTCCTAGGGAACTGCTTTCCTGCTGCATGGCAGGTAACATGTGGCACTCTGCTCGTGGGTGTTCACTGGGAGCCCAGGGAACGAAGGAACTCTCCTCCTTCCTGGCACCCACAGCTCCTGGGAGAGTTCACCACTCCTTAATGCTGAAGGGAACTTTACAGCCCATGCTTTCCTTCATAGCACATTTCACATCAACCCCATCTGCACTTGGGTACCTGCTCTGCAACTGGTATGGAAGGTAAGGGATTCACTGGCTTATCACCTCCTCTGACTACCTTCTTTGTATTCTTCAGAGCAAAAAAATGCACAAATTGGCAATGTTCTCTCACAAAAGGGTGAGAGGGACACCCTGTAAGCAGCATCCTCCCTCCTGGGCATCTGCCAAAGGGCTTTCTAGTTTGACTCACCTGTTAAGGGTCTCAAGAAATTAAAGAAAGAATATTACTATTCACAATCCAATTAAGAGTGGTCCAGTAACAGTGGGGTCCACTGGCACCAGCAAAAGGCCCCAGCTACTCTCTGGTGGCTCCAGATTAGTACAGGAACTGATGTCTGGGCTACATTTGCCTCCTTCTCAGAAACACCAGTAAACATCAGAAAGGAATCTCTTGCAAGTTGCAGCCACCCCTCAACTACCAGTCAGCAGAGATCCCCAACACTTTCACCTCTTTTTTCTAATCTTAAAGGTTTTGACACAATTTATTCTGAACTGCAGCACAGTTGGCCACCACCAAGTAACAATGCTGCCAAGAACAAGACATATGAAGGTGTTGGTTTCTTTAACAGTGTTCAGATGTTTCCAGATACTGGGATCCCAACTCAGCAGACATCTACTCCACATGTGTGGCCACCAATTCCTGGTTCAGCATGATACCCCTGCTGCCTAGAGCAATATCCCTAGCTCTGGAGCTGGAACATTCAATCTGCAAGATGTACTCTCAGAGAACAGAGAATTCTTCCTCCTCCTACCAACCCTCCCAAGACTTCCACTGACTCCCTGGGAACAGAGTGAGGTACACAAATTCTTCTCTCCCTCTACGCAGCTGAAAAGCAGCACACACTGCACAGAGTTGCTCTTATTGCTTGACAAGACAGATGCCCACATGAATAGTAAGAGGCCAGCAAATATGGATCACAGGTCTGCTTTGGCAGATTAATTGGCCTATAATTATGACTGAGTGTACAAAAACATACTGCAGTTTAAAGACTACATACTTTAGTACAATCGATAGGGAGAAAAGTGCATCTTAAAATGTGGAGCCTTTCTTTTGAAACATAGCATCCTGTCTAGAGTCCTCTGAGAACTTTAAGGCAGAGTTTCCTGTAGCGGACCACAATGCTGAAGACTTGGACAGCTTTCTCAGTGAGGTATCCAAATGAAGCCCTATAACTGAGGCTCTGTGGGTTCTTGAGGGTCCATTTTCAGCTGGACATACACAATGGCTGTTAAGAAAAGGCACTCTAGTGTACAGCCTTAGGCAGTGTGTTATTGGCAGTAGGGAAGAGTAAGTTTAGTACATCACAGCAGATCCTATAGCAGGTTCCTAGAACAGAGAGGGACAGGAAGGAAAAAAACCATGAGTGAAGAGCTAAACAAACCTGCTGAAGAACACAGCTGGGTCCTTTCCCTTTTCACATACCCATATATTTCCCACATGTCCTGTGGAAGACTGCTTTGGGACAGTCAGCTTTTTCCCTTATCCCCTATGGCTGCTGCAGAAGAAATGACTGACAGCTGTCCTGGGTGTCCTGAGTGAAGTCTCTTTGTTTAAACCCTGCAGAGCCAACGTGTGACCCGTTTACCCCTTAAATTCAACTTAGATAACCTTTGAATATTTCTCAGCAATTAGTGAAATTCAAGGTGACTCTCACCTGCCAAGTTACAATGCACAGCTGGTTCTGTGAGGGTCTGGTTCAGAAGTCTGAAATGCAGGGCATAGCTAATTTATTTATTCTTTAAAAAATATGGATAGCACATTCCTGGAGACCTGGCAGCCAGGCTACATTATCACAAGCTGACATTCAGGAGCTCCTATTTAATAGTATATAGTCAGACATCTTCCAGGACACTAGTCATATTTGTTCAAGAGTTGCCTCAGCAATCTCTACTATTTTTTTCCTCAAACTATCAAGAGAGGATTTCTGAAGATACTGAAATACAGCTGCCTACACAGATATTGCTATCTCTCTATTTGACTGATCTTAACAGAGTTTTAAAAACATTTGTTTACCATTAAGTCCTTGGCAGTGCTTTTCCTTTCTTTAATTCTTTGTGTTAGAGATCCTTGAAGCATGAAGTTTCTGTTAAACGTTCTGACAGTGGTAACTGGAGAGCCATCTATTTTTTCACCTGGGAAAAATACAAAAGGGGAGATTTTTCACATAAGAGATTGAAGCAGATATAAAAATACTTCTGAAGTGTCACAGCTTCCAGAGAGACAAAACTTCCCCTAAGATGTATGAGGAAAGTTGGATTTAATTTAAATTAAAACCAGCAGGCTGTGCTACTCCAGATAAATTAAAGTTTGAGGCCATGTCAATCAGTGGAATTACAAAAGAATAGTGCAGTGAACAAAACCCTAGAATTTTCAGAGATAATGCACTGCAGAGTTAAAAAAAATCAAAAAACCAGCCAAAATCCACAAAAAATCATGAAAGAAAAAAAGTCACTTGATTTTATAAAGACATTTCACAGGCATCCTCTGACATACCAGGAATATTGCTGAGCCATTTCATACAGACTGAAATCAGCAAATACAGACTTTAAGGAAGTGGTGTGTTGTGGAGGGTGGCAGCCATGCTGTGTGGAGCCCAGCCATGCTGCAGCAGCAGCACCCCTCTTGCAGGCCAAGTATTGAGCATTCCTCATCTGCTTTTTCCAGCCTTCTGCCTCTGCTCTTGTTTACTTGTCACTGTCACAACTTTCACTGAAGAGAAAGTGGTGATGCTTTTAAATGTGACAAAGGGGTATTTTATATAATTCAAGTACATGGAAAATGAGGAGGATGGGACAGTCTATTAGGCTTTCTCTGTTCATTTCATAACTTTTCCCTACTTTGCTGACCTGTACATTATATTGAATCTTACAAAGAGAGTCCCTCTCATTTACAGAACATTTTAGGCGCACCTTTTATTGGTGGAGCTGGAAGTTTTCTCCTCTGCTGTCTTGATGTGTCTATTGTATGCATCTGTAAACAACATACATGCATTACTCAATTCCATTATAGAGAAAGAGGCAAGATTTCCCCAATGTATTTTTTGAATACTACATAATGTTCTGGCACCTGGTTTGTTTGCTTTTGATCCCGTTTCCTTGTCAGGCGAACACAGGGAGCCACGTTCAAGCCTGCAACAGTGAGAGCTGATATTCTGCTCTCAATATCTGAAATCTTCAAAGAAAATAAAAGAGAGAGACAGACAGATGGGGAGGGGGGAAAAGAAGTTTTAAAATTACTGTGGATGCCACTACTGAAATAATAACCCTCCCCCAGTAAAATCCTTTTTAATAAGAAAACATTAACAGATGGCTAACTTCTTCAGCAATTCTGACACTTTCCTGCATTCTTTAGTCCTGACATTAAAAGGGACATAATTTGTTAGTAAAGATGGAGTAAAAGAACAATCCAACCTACCTTGTGACTCCAAGGAAGAGGCATTTTACTCCTTTTGAGGAAAAAAAGAATGGAGGACAGAAAACCTGCATCTGCTATCTCCTGATTACCTTTAGCTGCATAATCCCAAATTCATTCAAGCTATGTTTTTAAAGGGCTACATTCAAACAGTGACTTTGTGGGACACATTTCCTAACTCAAAATTAATTTCATACATGTGCAAAGTACATCCTCTGTCTCAAAATCTAAACACTTGATCTTAAATATTTATAGTTCAAATGTATATGCATATTAAACACAAGCATGCATAAATGCAGGCATACACTATATAAAAAGACTGAATGGAAAACAAATTGCCAGGGAAAAGTAGTCTGATATTGAGAGTAGTGGAGACAAGTATTGACAAAAGAGAAAGAAGAGTCAGAGAAGTCAGACATTTAACCCAACAGCTGATTCACAATGACACCAGAAGCCACAGTTAGCTTCACTCTGCAGAAGATCTTCCATTGGCCTCCTTGCATAGTTTAAGCCTCTCTCCTCCTCCCTCTCACCCCCATTAATAGATTTACCCTAAAATAATGACCAAAGCCAACAAAACACCACTGCCAGTTTGCCAAGCACTTCTGACATCAGAGACATGTCAGGCTCTCAGATCTTTGCTCAGTCCTGAGTTGAGCATGCTTCCACTGAGTAAAATCACGAGGTACTTCCCGTTAAACCCTCACAGAGTCAGGTCAGGGCATCTTGCTGGGTACAGATTGGGCAGTGAGCTGCAAGCAGTGTCAGCTCTTTGAGGTCTGGCAGCATTATCTTGTTCAGCTTTTAGTACCAGATTGCAATGTATTCTGAGCCCCAGCCTTTCTGGATCCTGCTAGAGTGGTGCTAGATCACCGTGCACAAGAGTTCTTGCCTTTGGCTGGGATGTGTGCTGCTTAGCACCTAAATCCCATACAGGCATGCAAGCCCTAGGCTCTGTCCTTGGCTCAGCCTGTGGCTGCTGCTGGCCTTTGCTGGTAGAAAGTTGCCAACAGTGGCATCTTTTGGAAAGTGCTGATTAGACAAACTGCCACAGACTCTATGTGCTGTCTGACCGGGGCCATGCACATGACACACAGCGCACCATGGGAGCTGCCTGGCAGCAAGGAGCAGTCCAGCATTAGTACTGCAGTAAGAGGCACTGCAGTGCCAAGTCCAAACCAAGCCGAGAGAAGAAACAAAGAAATACAGTACATCTGGCTGGGCTGAGTTACACAGCTCAGTTACGCTCTGCTCAGCTTGTGATGCAGTCAGCATCCTTGGATCACCAGACTACGGCAGTACAAAAAGAATATTCAAAGTGTGTACGCTGAGGTGGGTGTTAGGCAAAGCAGTGTGAAACCTGCAGGTCGAGAGGAGCTGCTGTCCTCACCTGAAGCTCTGCATGATGAACCTGGGCAGCTGCTGTGGCCACCTGATCCTCCAGATCGGCCAGCTCAGATTCCTCAGTAACGCTGTTGATCTTGCGTGCAGCGTCCTCCAGGTTGTTTAGCTGCCCCTCCAGCCCATACACCGTGCTGGCTGTCAGGTACACCTGCAGGGCCAAAGTGGGGACAGGTGTCAGTGATTCCTGGTTTGTGGGCATGCAGGTTTGAGCAGACTGCATTTTCCATCATGCCTGCAAGCTTCCCTGCTTGCTAGCCCACCACAGGGAGATTTACCTGGCAAAGGAAAGTCATGGGGAAATAATCTGAAAAACACACATCCACAAAGAGAAGGGACGAACGAGGTGGCTGCATTACAGATATCATAGGGGCTACAATGGTATTCCAAACCAGATTTGTTCCAGATTGATTAGTGAAGAAAAAAGTTGAAAAGTTTGCTTTTTTATTATTGACATTCAATCGCGTAATACCCTAAAAGTCTGCAAAGGGAAGTCAACAGATCACACCTCATATAAAGCTGTGTTTCTTTAACCCACTTGATGCCTTCTGGCACTAAAAACTGCATGAATAACTGTTCAGCAGCAAATAGTTATTAACTTCCTATGGAGTAAATGTGCTCATATGTATAACAATTTTCCATCCCACCCTGCTCTCAACCAAACAGGCAGCAGGCAAAACCTTCCCACCTCCTGGGCCTTTGAGTGAATCTGTGGAGGATCAACAGGCTTATTTGGGCCACATAAGAGAGAATTACTGACTTTATAATTCAGAGTTCTTCCCTAAAAATGAACAACTTACTATTTTGGCCCACCTCTGGTGTCTATAACTACAGCAAAAGGTTTCATTTCCCATTCAGGCCTTCAGAGCACTAATTAATGATACACTGTGTTTTATTGTTTCTTTTATTTCACAAACACCCTAAGGTACATGGAGGTCACTGGTTTATAGAAGAGGGTAATTTTCAAGCATTAGCTTTTGAGATCTGTGCTTAAAATTGTGCAGAACCACATGGAAATACTGCACTTTCTGCCCATTTACTCCTTTGCCAAGAGACTTGTTTCCATGAGGCTGGTAACAGCACAGTGGAAATGAAATATATATTCTGATTTCCCCCATTGCAATAGTAGTAAAGACCAGCTTGTTACAAACCTAGGATGAATTAAACATGGCTGTGGCTGACTTCAGGGTTCAAAGGTCAAGCAAATTGGATCTGAAGGAGATCCTTGAGCCAATACCTTCATTTCATACATCTTCTACTCCAGTCATTATATCTGCCCACAATTCCTGGATCATTCAGTCCTTTGACATAAGAGATATTCAAATAATTTATGGCAATGCTGTGACTTTATGGATCAAAATGGTGGAGAATGACCAGATTGAAGTTTGTTTACTTTTTATTCCTTTTCTATTTCATTATTGTTTCTTAATTGCTTGAAATAATTTTATTTTTTCTTTGTGTCAGTTGTAGATAGGTTTTTTTCATGCATGTGACTTTGCTAAGAAACAAAATCACTACATCTGTACAAACTGCATCTTGTAAGAACACTTTCTAACTGCAGGAATGAAATCTCTGAAAAACATACCAAAAAGAAATTAGTGATCTGATGTAAAATTTTTGCTGAAGTACCTGGGGATACAAGGCGGTCCATAAAGTTAACATGATGATTTAAATAGAAATGCTCCTGCTTTTGTGTGGTTTAATTATTCTTACTCTTCATTTAAATGATACATCTTTTAAGTATGACATACCACAGCCAGTTCAGAGTAAAAGACAGTTTTTTTAGATTTCCCTGTCACATCTAAAAGCTTAAAGAAGAAAGAAATAGAACATTTTGAACAGCAGTATCTTTAGAAAGTTAAAGAAAAGATGCATTTTAAGTGCTGTGGCAAAAATCTCTGCAAAATAAGATGTCATTTTTAAGAGGGGGTTGAAAATCTAAAGAAAATGGGACTGATAGAAAAATGTGGGAAAGAAAGGTCATCAGTGTTTCTGTAACTCAATCACCCCCTACATTTGTGAAATGTTAATGAACATTTTCCAGCTGGAGCTAAAGAAAATATTTTTCTAAAGAATGTTCCTTTCACCTGGACAATTGTTACACTTCCAAACAGCAATGGTGTCCTTGCAGGTCTACCCTAAATGATGCCCTAATTCATACATTCATATTTAGATTGTGGGGACTTATTTACTGTCATTTAGGTATGCACAACTTCCACAAAACCCCAACCTTTTGCTGGTACAGATGGCCCTACATTCTCCACATTGTTGCATGCACAGTCTTCAAAAGGCTAGAGAGAGCAAAGATGAACAAAGTGTTTATAAACACCCAGATCCTCTTGCAGAAGTTGCTGCAAAGAGGATGTGGTTCATGTAGATATGGCCCCAGCTGCAATGGGAAAAGTTATGGCTTCCTGGATTTCTAAAGGCTCTTTACCATGGAGCATAATGGTGAAACCTTCAAACTGTGAAGTTTTTGTCATCTACTTCATGTCCTGTGTGGGACAAAGAAAGATGTTTTGTGGGGACACAGCAAAGCTGTGCTGAGTACCTTGTGAATTCTGCAGGGAACTGGGAGATGCTAAAGCAGAGATGCTGCAGTGAGGGCAAAGCCAAAGCAAGAAATGCTCTGCCTCTGTGTCCAGTGTCTGCTCAGTGAGAAATGTTTGGCCCAAATGAATCATTTGAGGCCACAACACCACAGATGCCAAGGCTCCACATTGCTGGGAGGGATTATCAAAGTGCAATTGGGAAAAAAAGCCATGCACCTTAGATAGTTTACAACACAGTTCTCCACAGGGGGAAAAAAAAAAAAAAAAAAATGGGAGCAGATTTCCCCAAACTGCCCTTTGTCCTGCAGAATTTCTTAGTTCTTCTGAAGATGTGGTCCAGCATGCACTTGGATTTTTATTCTATATTCACTCCCCTACCAGATGAATTCTGTGGTGTTTGGACCTTTAGGATACCTTACTATTTCATGAGAGTCTGGTGCCAGGACTGGCTTTTAGTGCCTTAGAGTATTTTCCACCCAGTTCTTAGTCTGGGGCTGCGGTGGAAATGTGTTTCTGTGGGAGGAAACTGATTTTATCCTCTAAGAGGAGATTCTGTCTGAAAATTTTCTTGGGGCTAAAGAAAACCAGGATTTATTTTCTTGAATTGAACAGGATGATGTAACGGGACAGTGCAGACTCCTATGAGATTTTAAGAGCTCCTAATGAAGGGAAAGAGCACTTAAATGTGGGAAGAAGAGAAAGTTAAAAGTTTACCAACTCTATTAATTGGATTCACAAAAATTTCCAATGAGTAGTGACTTCCTTCTATGATTCAGCATTGTACTTTCCCCTGCAGATGACAGGTATTCATGAAAAAGGATGGATGATTTGGATGTCACCAAACAAATGTTTGTTTAATTAAGATTCTCTAGCCTGCTCTTTCTAACAGTACAGGAGGCAGCTCCAGCTTCCTGGGTGCTCAGCACGGTGTGCTGGAGATCTAATGGGGAAGAAGAGCTTTTCCACTTCTTTGTGTGACTGGAAAAATAATGCTTTTTCCACCTGTCCTTGGAGTGATGAGGTGGTGCTGAGACTGGGAGATGTGTGGCTTCAGCCAGGTGTGGCATAGCCACACTGCCACAGAGGCATGGAGGGCATAAATGAGCTTTTGAGATAGAGCTTCTAAACCCCAAAGCAACCAATTCCTCCTCCCCTCTATATTTAAAGTACATATTAAAAACCCCCCACTGACACAGTTAAGCAGTGTTGAAACACCAATTTTTTTCTATTTGTGTATTTGTTTAAAAATCCCAAATTAATTTTGAACATCCACAGATGCTGCCCCATGTGCTTTCCCCCTCCAGCTGGTGCACACAAACAGGTGCACTCACACACACACGTGACTTTCACATACTGATTCGTCTCCTTACATTTTCTTCCAGCATGGTGAGCTGCTCATCAAGTCTGACAGGATCTGTGCCCAGCGGGAGGGCTCCTCTCCCTCTGTCCTGAACGTCATCTGGGAAGTCACAGGGATCGGTGGATTCTGCTATCAGCTCTTCAGTGGCATTGATGACTTTCAGGACTTCTGTAGATATGTTGCAGAGAGAGACAGCAGAGTACTTCTATTTTGTTACAAGAACAGAGAAAAAAACAGCATTAAATTAGCAGAGAGGGATAAGATATAAATCACCTTCTACTAGCCACAGCTTTAGCCATGTTAAAACCATATCCATGGCTCTCTGCTGCAAACAGACACAAGAACCATGTAATGGAATTGGAATTGCTTTGCCTTTTCCTCTTTCCCTTGCTCACATACCCACACTGCTACAGCATGCAAAGTAACATACACATGCAATTCTTCTACAACAGAATTCTACTGGAGGGATGATCCAAATCTTATCCCAAAGGAGCACACAACATCCAGCTTTAAACTCTATGTGAGCTACATAAAACTGGTTTTGCAAAAGTGTTTTAAACATGTTTAAAACACAATTTTCCTTTTTGGATACTGGCAAAGAGATATGCAATCATCTACATCTGTATCCACAAGAGCCATTTCATTGTGGATGCAAACATGGAAAAGCAATCTTCAGCAGCCCTGTAAGGATAGCATTTTACTAAAATGATTACTATGAACTAAATGATCATCCCAAATAAACAAAGATTGACGATAATTGTGAAAACACTTGTATCCTTTTATTTTTTTTTAATTTCAATTTACCTCTTTTTTAATATGGAATAAATTATATCAAATACCAAGGAAAAGCATGCAGTTTTATAGATTTTTTAAAAACAGCTGAAAACCTTTTTATCAATGTTCCTTACTTGTAATTTGTAATTAACTTTCCTGATTCTTATGATTCTCACATAGCTTTAAGCTTCAGGACCTTCCTCTGATGAAGGAAAAAAATTTCACCAGATGTACCTTCAAGCACCAAGCTCAACATCCAAACTATACAGCTTGGAGACTAAGCCAAAGCTTGTTGGAGCCAATAAAAATATTGTCACCGAATAATATATGTGCAATACCTTTACAGTTGCTTTGCCTAAAAGAAAGTGTGGAAAAATTTAAACCAAAATTTAATTCATTCCTCAAACCTGCAATTATTTATGCATGTGAATTAGGAGCTCACCTGTCTTTAAATTTTCTCACAAAGTATCTGCAGATCAGTACTGAGGAAATGGACAGTCTTTGGATTCTATACAGTAAATTCTATGGTACTGGAGAGTATAACTCATTAAAAATGTCTATAGGCAGGATACAGGAGAAATAATGTTCTTTTGATTCCCACAATTTCTGATGGGGTAAATTGGAAACCTACTTTCATTATTTCTTTCCTTTAATCAGCTGTCCATTCTTATGTTAGGTAAGACTTGTACTGAAAAGCTACATTTTTAGCAGTACATGCTCAATTGTTGTGTATCAATACATTAAGGCATCTTTAGCACTATTACTCATCTGAATTACAAGAAATAATTAGAATGAGAGATTAAAGAGAAGAAGAACAAAGCAAATACAGTATGCTACAGCACTCGATCTTTAGCTTGTTAGGACAGCCAACACAGCCCCAAACCAGCAGGCCTGGGACTCTTACTGAGAACAAATACTTGAACCCCATGAAAAGCCTACTGTTTTTTTTCCATTTATTTTCACAAGTGCCAATTAGGTTAAAATCAGATCAATAATTTTATAGGAAAGAAGAGAAAAATCAATGCTACTTTCTTGTATTATTTACTTCTACAAGTACCTAGTTCTTATATTCTGTGAGTAGTGAACAAAAAAGGGTGAAGGCCAGACACTCTATATTCTTCATCATATTCAATGATGTATGTTCTCCATTTCAAGAACTGTAGCCTCACTTTAGTGTTCATTATTTCTTAAATTTTTTATTATCCTTTGTAGTTAATGATGAATTAAAAAAAAATTAAATTAAATTAGAAAAAGTTATTTTTATACCACAATATGATAATCTCTATTGGCATTTTTCACAGACCAATTCCTATAAAATATTTTTTCTGTTTTCCAGGTAAAGTTGTCTGTGATAGATACCTTTGTGAAATAAAGATTTTAAGTGAAAAATACCCCAGCTTCTTAATAGGTAATGGATAGGGGAAAAGTAGTTCAACAGGAAAGAATAGAATAGAATAGAATAGAATAGAATAGAATAGAATAGAATAGAATAGAATAGAATAGAATAACTTTTCTTTTGGAAGGTGATGAATGCTCACTTAGTCCAGCTAGTCCAACCTGACTAGTTCAGGGCTGACCAAAAGTTAAAGCATGTCGTTAAAGAACATTGTGCAAATGCTTCTTAGACACTGACAGGGTTGGGCACTAACCACCTCACTAGGAAGCCAATGTTTGAGCAACCTCACAGTGAAGAAATGCTTCCAAATGTCCACTCTAACCCTCCATAGGTGCAGAAATGTGATTTGTAAAAAGCTGGATACTCAGGTAATGGTTTTCTGTATGTTTTACCCTCCTTTTGAGCAACTATCCAAATCTGTTAAAACAGCTCATGTTCCTAAATGGTCAGTTTGCAAATATAGTAAGGTACTCTAGATACAATTATTTAACATGTGTAATGGGAAAAACCCAAAATAAATTAAAAAAAACAATAATAAAAAAATAAAATGTGTTGCAGGGTTTTAGTACTTCACAAACCTCTCCCTTCCCTGACCACCCATGTCAAACTGAGCATTTACAAGACCATATAAAAATCACCTGGAATTCACAGACACAGACACATCAAGATCATCCTGGTAGGTGGATTTCAAATTGCTCCAAACACTTCTTGGTTATCTGATTTATCTTGCCCTTGCAGGAAAGGTCATTGCTTACACCTCTAAGTGACTCACAGGGACAGCTGTCATGCCATGACACAGAATGTTGTCTTGTCAAGCAAGTCAGAGAACTAATATGGATGTGGTAGATGTAGAAAGCAATCTCTGGTACAAATATCCAGCACAGGAAAGCTAAGTGCAACCATTCTTCTTGAAACTCTGGGATGCTTCGGATTTCAGCTGTGCTACCCTACTTCTGAATTAACACCACCACTACCAAATCAAATCCATGCAGCAGACCAAGTATGAATGTTTCTAATAGTTATAAGAATCTTTTTTTTTATTGAATGTGAGACTAAGCATCTAATGGAATGAGGAAAACATGCATTTATCTTTTTTATGATAATTAATACCCATGGTCACCAAATGTTAAGAACAAAGTCAAAAGAACATTCTTGATTTCTCTGAGTTCTTTGTGGTTGAGTCTTAAAACCAATAAAATGCTAAAAATGTGCATGTATGCAAGCATAGATACATGTTTGCACTGAATATAACAAGTATCTTGTAAAACTTCATTACTGTCATTTCTGTTTGTCAGATGGAAATTACTCCTGTTATGTTTCAGTGGTCTAAAGATAAAGTGGTCTTGCTGACTGTTAGCCAATTCCCTTTCCTTCTGTTGTCCCTTTTTCCTTTCCTTTCCTTTCCTTTCCTTTCCTTTCCTTTCCTTTCCTTTCCTTTCCTTTCCTTTCCTTTCCTTTCCTTTCCTTTCCTTTCCTTTCCTTTCCTTTCCTTTCCTTTCCTTTCCTTTCCTTTCCTTTCCTTTCCTTCCCTTTCCCTTTCCCTTTCCCTTTCCCTTTCCCTTTCCCTGTTGATGCTGACAATATTTACTGTGTTGTTTATCTCAAGCATCCTACACTGGAAAGTGCTTTGTAGACCAGTATTTGCATTCTGGCACATGTAATAGAAGGAAAACAGGATGATAAAACTGAAGCAATATTAAGTACCCAAACTGCTAAGAGCAGGTGAGCTTTAAGTGTATTATGCATCTCAGCAGCCTGTGACATTTTCACATCTTTTCCTTTGCATGAACATTATGACTTTTATTTTTGATGCTCTTAAAATAGTTCAGTTTTCTATCACTAGCACTATTTTTTTCTGCCTTGTACTCAGCCATTATTGTTTTCTTTTCTCCTGCCACTACGATGCCATCATTAGGCTCTTTTAAAGACCGTGGAAGGGGGTGACCTGCAATTCAACAGAGAACAGTGACATCAACAGCTAGATCAAGAAGTAGAGCAAGAACACCTTTCCATCACTAGCAGTCCTGGCAGTATTGACCACATCCTCGATGACTTGTGGTGCAATCATTTTTAGCTCCAGTGTCAAGGCGTTATATCATGCACTGAGTCACAGTCGATATCCCTATTTTATAGGGATTTATAGGGAGTTAAGGGGAGCTGGGGAGAAGATAAGTTTTGCTTTGCCACTGATTAACTCATCCTTTCAGAGCAACCTGACTGAATTCAAGCTGGGTGAAAACAAAATCAAACCTCAAACCTGTCTCCTTCATCTCCCCACCCTACTGGAGTTCATTGAGAAGTTCAATGTTCATTGTAGAGTTTTGAGAAGGCCCTGAAAAGCCCAACGAAAGTCCTTCACAGGCTAGCGAAATCTGGGACACAAGTCACAGTGTGGGAAGAAAAGAGCCATCAATGCCCAACTATCTATGGCAGTTGCCAACCCTGACCTTCAAACGATCTTTGGCCCAAAAGTGAGCCCTAACTACTCATTACCATGAAAATTGTGGGGAAAAAAAAGGCTAAATTTTGTGTGGCTGTTTGATGGCAGACAGGTATACCATGGTAATCTGTGATATCAAAGAATTACTCTTCTCTTCAAGTTTAAGACTACCTGCCTTGACCTTTATCATCAATATCTTCATTTATGGGCATTCCTTTAGAAAAAGAAAGCCAAATTATCTTACAGGCTGAGAGCTATTATTCTACTGATAGTCTCCAAAGTATAACACAGAGAAATAAAGTCTCTCTTTTTGACTGTGCTAGGTAATGCTGAATATTACATTTTACTAATCCAATCCACTGTCCTAATATAGTTACAGATGTTATGCTTATTAATATTTAATGCCTTATTTCTAGAGACAAGTTGCCTCTAATAATGAGAATGGAAGTGATTTTTCAAGAGGTGAAATATTATAGGCTAAGTTGGAAATTAAAATATTTCCATCTAAAAATCCACACAGGATTCTGATATACAATGGACACATACTGATGACATTACACAACTGGAAAAACACTTCTTCTTTAATGTTACCATTGATATTTTTACTAAATAAAATCAAAATAATTAAAAGATGATTAAAACTCATAGGACAAAATTATGAGCAAGGAAAAAAGAAAAAAATGAAACAAGTGTCTTGTTAAATTAAGCATCAACTTCTAACACAAAAAAGTGATTCTTATTTTATAACTGAGAGAATGATGTATGACATACTAAAAATAGCAGGTATTTTGAAATATAAGATAAGCATATATTTGCTCAGGGAATATAATGAAAATATTTTTTAATATGTGATCCTCATAAGCTGAGATTTAAATAGCACAGAATATAAAAGCCTCTTTCTGCCTAAAAGAATCATAAGCAACAGTCACTAGCAGCAAAGTGAGAAAATATCTACTTACTGTACAATGAATTAAGGGTTTTAATTATTTTTTAAATAGAGAACTTAGAAAGATTTTTGAAGATCACTATGGTCAGTAAAACTCCCTTCCAAATTTCTTAATATAGGTGAGTACATGAGAATAGAAAGTTCGTACACCTTATCTTTGTCTTCTGTTCTTCTTTACTGACAAAACCAAATTTTCATCACAAGGCCAAACAAGGGAGCCAGTCTGCTCCACATGTTAACTGTGATTATAAAATAATTTTCTGCAATGATTATTGATTGTGGCCAAAAGGTATGATTTTTCAGGCCTGATATTTCCAAGAAAACATTCTGAGTTTAAGAATGTTGATTGGCAAATGTGGAAACCCTCAATATCACGTTAATGCATCTCTTACTACATAAGAGATGTAAGAAGACACAAACAAAACAAAGCTTTCTCACCTGCTGCAATACAGTGGATAAAAACTGCAGCTTTAAATGAAGATCAAAAGCCTTTTGTTTTTCCTAGATAGTGGGAAAGCAATTAAATAAAAAGGCAGAAAAGTTATATTAACAGCTACAGAGGTTAACAACTATATAGGTTCAGACTTACAGGGAAGTTTAGGATAAACAGCAAGGATAAAGAAACTACTAAAGAAACTAAAATAGCATAAAATTTCAATTTTACATTTATTACTAAAATATTTTAAATAAATCAATGCCTAATTTAATCTTATTTATGAGATTTAGACTAACAGACTTCATTGAGACAGAAATTGCAAATCACACACAATTGTTTATAAAATGAATCAGAGGGAAAATACTATTTCTACCACCACAAAAAGTGTCACTAGGAATGGAAAAACACTTTTGCAGCAGTGTTAAGAAAAAGAAGAAAAGCCAGCTATCTTCACTTTTGGAGTGTACATGGTAGCAATTTGGACAGTAGTTACCAAAGAGTCTGTACCTCACTTATGCCACAGTCAGATGCCCATGTGAGAAACACCTGGCCTAAGTTAAGCAAGATGTCTTGTGCCAAATCACTTCCTACTCTTTGGTGCTGGACTCACTGTCCCAAAACAAACAAGTAAAACCCTTCATAGTACAAGTCTCTAGTGACCAGCCAGTAGGCTTACAGTAATCTCCCTAATTTCCTTAGGCCTGTTTAAACTGAACTGACTGGTTTTGCGGTGAAGTAATGACTAAACCACATCTGCCCTGCTGGCTGTGCTGTGACAGAAGTATCTTCCAGCTGAGGAGTAGCATTTCCCTGAAACTCTTCCAGCTAGATCTGAAAGACCTCAGTTTTCACTTCCAAGTCTTGAGGCAGTTTACAAAAGAAGGCAAAATAGTAGTAAAAAATAGTCTCTTTTCCCACTATTTTGTTCCAGCAGTTTACACTTATGTTCACTGCTTTTCTGCAACTGTATCTGTAGAATAGCTTGGATATTTTCTCCCTAAGTAAATAAATCTTTGGCGAGGAGAGAACTGAAGGAGATTTCCCTTGCATGCACACTACAAGAGCTGGCTTGGGTGTGCATGCAGGCAGGTGTCAGAACTGAGACTATGAGAAAAAAGCTGTTTACAAAGATACTGCATTCCCCATGTGAAGGCAGCTAAATGTCACCTCTTCTGCCCTTCAGCAGTAGATCCATCAGGGCTTTGATTCAGTTGCTTAAACACCAGTAGACAAAGTACAATTTGAAACAGCTTGGAGTATGCGAGGATTTTGAAACAACACTGTCTGATATGAAATGGACCTGGGACATTCACATTTCTTCTGGACTAGCAGCTTAAGGTTCTGTGGGACACTAAGATATCTCAGATGGTCTATCTACATCCATATTTACACAACTGTACTGAGCCCAGGAAGTGTCAGAATTGGAGGTACACAAACGACCCTGCTTGCTTTGGAAACTTAAAAAAATAAATGTTCATGGACTTGATGCTTGAAACAGAAGACTCAGATTTTGACAAAATAAACTTAGGATCAGCCTGATATTTCATACTAAAGACTGAATAATAATAGCAAATACAATGGAGAAACACCTTGAATGGGGATTTTGTCCAGCAAACCACTTAAACCTCAGTTTAAAACTGAACATATACTTGACTTGAACATATACTTGACTTGAACATATACTGCTTTGACAAATTGAGAACTTAAAACTTCGGATCCATTAGCCCAATGTGAAGATTATTGTCTCATACTGCTTTTCACCTTCCCTAACCCTATTTTTTTTTCTCTGCTGTCATTCAAAATCCTGTGCATGGATTATCTGCAGTTCATAAACCTTGAAGATCACTTTTTACAATGCTGTCCACATTCAGTTTTCAATCCTTGACTTTGGGAGACTGCCCAGGTAATTAACATAATTTTAAAAGCAATGATCTATGAAAACACAAGAATTAATCTGAGCATCTTGCATGCAAAACTGTGAAACAACAGATACACAAATAACTTCCAAGCCGTTAATCCAGGAAGATATCATTGTACTGCAGTGTTCAGCATTACTAACATAATAGCAGCAATTTAGTAAGCTACTGTACTTATGCTGCTATGTTTTCTGGCCAAAGTGATCCACTGGTTCTCCTTTAGAAACTTTTATTCAGAGAGTAAACTTTTACTTCTAAAGGTTTTAGGCATATGAAGCTGGATGGCAGTTTCCTATAAACCCCTTCCTGAACCAAGATACCAGCCAAAATACTCAGGAATTCAGGCAGTTCCAAGATAACGATCACAAAAACTACGACACCATCTTCTGTGAGGACAGTGCCTTCACCAGCACAAATGCCTAAAGAAGTCCAGCCACCAGGAGACACAGGCTCTTGATATTCCAGCGCTGCTGTGTCAGCCTCCCAGACATCCCTGCCGTGATGCTTCAACAGGTCTGTGCTATACAGGAGGGATTCACTGGCATGTGCATGTCCAATGACATTCTCCAGCTCCATCAAGGCTGCAAGCAGAGGTCTCTCCAGTGACTGTGTCCAGTGAGCCCCACGCTTGCCTGACCTCCCTTACTGAGCCCTGGCCACCCCTTCCAAGGCCAGCCCTGGGCACAGCCACCAGCACACACACCAGGGAGCTGGCTCTCTCTTCTGCAGGAACATGCACCACATGCACAGCTACTGGCTATTCTTCTTGCTAAAAAGACAGAGGCCAGGCAGATTTTCCAACAAGTCTCAATCTCATTATGCCAGTAGTTGAGCAGTGCTAATTTACCTGGTGAAAAAAGCAAGATGTATTCTTGAAACAAAGGAAATAGGTCTCTGGCAAAAACCAACATGAAAATGTTATTAGTAGTGCATGCTTTCCCCAAAAAAAAGCTTTTTAAAACCTAAGAAGAATAAAATGTTTCCAGAGGATGGAAGCATAAATATTTAATCAAAAGATGATTTATGCTGTTATTCATACTGTCAAGAGACTTGGGAGGTTCCACTTAGGAAACAGGATCCCGCTGTGCTACTTAACAAACTCACTTAGAGGCTGTCATTCAGAGAAGAGCTATTGTGTCGTGTAGTAATGGCAACAGACAACAGCAGGATTTAAACAAAGTTACTAAGCCTTGGTTGTAAGATTCTCTGAGCAGAAGTAAATGCATAAAGAGATTTAAAGAAATTCCTTAAGCACACGGCACATTGCATCAAACTAATGCAAAGAGGAGGGAAACTCCACATTACTATGGAAGTTTAACTAGCTTGCTCATTGGTATATCTTAAGAAAGTTGTAGTGCTAAGTAGAAGGTGACAAAAAAAACCCCACAAGTAAGGTTTTAACAACTATTTCAATTTTCATGCTATGTGGGCAATTTGAAAAAATGGCAGAGGCTAATCTGTTTTTTAACATAATCTCCATAGTTTCTGATAAAGTGGTCACAGGGATAGACTTCATTCAAATTGCAGCCTGCCAAAATAGCCTTCTAGAATGTAATTCTGGGATATACCATGAAATAAAGACCCAGTCAATTTATCTTCATGAAAGAATTAAAAGAGAAGGAGAATGGATGGAGGAGACCATTTATCATGCTTGCCACTCTCAGGATCAGTGCCATTAAGATACTTCAAAGAGAATTTACATTTTGCTTTTTTTTCTTTAGGCATTCATTTAGGGTTTGGTGGAATAAAGCAAAAACTAACCAATCAATCAAAAAAAAAAAAAGAGCAAGACAGAAAGAATTGTGCAAATCACTGTGCTGGGACAAGATGTTTCACTAAGACAACAGTTGCACAATTCAAATTTTGGTTTGCTCATACCTGGAGTTTAGAGGGCCTGAAGGCCAACCCTACCCTAAACATGGCTTTTGGTGAAAACCATGTCCTTTCACTGCACAACTAAGACAAATGGACTTTTCAGGGCTCTGAATACCCCAGAAAGACCATTAATTACTTCTGTAGCTTAAGAAGCACAAAATATTTTCCATAAAAACAAGTCTGCTGCAGGATTATGTTTGTTTTAAAATGAGAGCTATGAATCTCCACAAGACCATTTTAGGCAATCACAAACTGAGGGATAATGAAAATGAAGGTGCTGAAAATTTAAGAAAATTTAAGTCCAAGTCCCCAAATTAACTTGTGTTAGTTAATTCCAATCTAAATCCTCAGGTATCCCAGATGAACTAAATAATTAGCTCAAAGGTCATCATATTCAAATTTGCATCTTAAAGGCAGATATACAATTCAAAAGCTCAATAAGTGAGAACTGAGAATCCATAAATGCCAAACAGATTCATCTAGCTCTCCATGAAGGATACCACTTTTACCACTGATTCAGATCATAATACTAAATACCCTTTTAAAAGCATCAGTTTAATGTGTGATTACATGAGATTCCCAGTTTCTATTAAAACAGAAATCCTGGTTTTTAAAGGTCTAGACAGCTGAATGTCAGATAAGCACCAGGTACTTAATTTCCAGAGATTCAAAAACAAAATACATGTTTTTAAGTCTTATCCTATGGTCAGGTGTACAAGAACTAAAAATTCCCAGCAATTTAAAGTTGCTGAAGTGCTCCAGAATAAGCTTATGAGAACAGAAGATTAAAGACCAAGAAAGACAAGCAGCATGGCTAAAATAAAAGCAAGATGGCTAAAGTATAGTATTTATGATCAGGAACAAAAAGCAGAATCTAGGCACTCCAGCTCTCATTTTAATGGTGCAGTGTTGGTGAAGATGAAACACAAAACCCTTATAAATATGATTGCCTGGCAAAGGATTTTGAGTATATGGAAACTATAAGCGAGATTGAAATGAAAGCAAGCTTTGAGATACCAAGCCTTAGTTACTGAGCAACCAGAAAACAATAGTATGGCCACTGAAGGTAATCCCCTTTTGATTAGACAATATCCTCTGCTTGCAGACAGGTCCAAGGGTCAGAGCAGACCCTACTAGCTTGGCAGAAGTGGTCCACAGAGTAGTTTTTAGGGTTTAAAATGTAACACAGTATAGTAATGTAATGATTTTTATGGGCTGTATGTAAATGCTATAGGATTTGTATCTTGTACTAGATTGGTCAGTGTGAATTAGAATATTCAGCACAGAAGAAAATGTATTGTATTGTAATGGGAACTTCGTCTTCTTTTACTCTTCTTCTGTCCTCTTCTCATTTTGCTCTTATTCTTCCCTCTCTCTCTTGCTCTCTCTCTTTCAGGCTCCTCTTTGGTGCTTGCTCCAAGGCCTTTGCAATAAACCCCAAGTTCCAAGACCTGGCTCTGGAGATGTCTCGTCTCCATCTGTCCCAACCGTCCTTCCCACCATCGCTCCTACAATGCAGAACTAATGCTTCTGTATATTTAATTTGAAACCTGATGCCCAGCTCAGGAGACTGTCTCTGACCAATAGTGGTGAATGCTAGACTGAAAGATCTGTAAATCCCTACAAATGTGCATTCTCCAACAATCAGGCTTTTTAAAGAGACAGTATATTGGGACTTCTATATTTGAAAGCATCTAAAATCACTGGTTGCTTGAAAATAGGTTTTCTGTGCTTGTCTTTCACATGACATCTACTCATCCTAAAGACATTGCATCTTTTATGAGTTTGGGTATGTCTGTATTTTAGACTGCCACAGCCCCAGCTAGTTTTATACACTGTCATCTTCAGTATTTCCTGGTAAGATGTTGACCAGCCAACTTTTCAGAGAGAAGGCACATGTCAGAAGATTTAAAAATACCTTTAAGGACAACTAAAAGGCTTGTCAAGAATATGAATGAAAGCAGTGTGCTTCTTTCTCTACACCCGGAGAGGGCTTCCCTGCCAATTCCACTGAATTCCAGACCACGAAGAGTACTGGAGTATTCTGGTTTCTTTATAATAGACAAAAAGAGTATATACTACGACCATTAAAGAAGAGAACTTTTTTATCCAAATCAAATAAAGGATTAGGAACTCCAAGCATTCCTTTTTTTACCGAACATGGTAAGCCCTGCTTTTTTAAAACTTAAGAAAATTTTATTGAGGAAAAATATATTAATCTTTGCTGTATTTTAAATAACTGACATACAAATTTGAAATAAATAGCAAAATTTGGAGAGAAAAAACCCACCAATAATACTTTGTTGATGCATGCAGATGAGCAAGTACACCAAAAACATACATTCATCATTTTCTGTGCTCAGTTCTCTAAACAGGAGCATTTCAGAAAGTCCTCTCTACAGCCTTTAATTCTGGATTTCATTTGCATAATGTTATAAACCCAGCTAGCCTATATGTGCTGTTGAATAACGGGATATTGCTGTTTTGTCTTGGCAAAACAAAAATAAATTAAATGCTGCTAACAAGCTCTGACAATAAATCCTTTATGTGATTTCTTTGGAAAGGTTGTGTGTACATCATGGAGGTATTTGCACACATGATAACAAAGGTATTTACACTCCTGTGTAGTCCATGGCTAAATAACTCAGAATCAAAGAGTCACATGCTCCTTATATTTGGAATGTAAGGGGATCACTTAGTCCAACTCTTCTGCTCAAAACACATACCCAGGGCCAATGTCCAGTCAGATTTTGATTATATCCAACGACACAGACTTTACAATCTTTCTGGGAGACCTATTCCAGTATTTAAACAGCAACACAGGGAAAAAGCTTTTCATTTGGATGGGATTTTTTGTATTTCACTTTGTGCCCACTGCTTCCTTTCCTATCAGAGGAAAGAGTTCCATTTCCCACAACAAACTCTCCCTGCTCTTCCCTGTCAGATATTTAAACACATTGAAGAGATTCTCCCAAATCTTCTCTTCTTGGAGAGACAATTCCAGCTCTCTCAGCCTCTCCTCATAGGACAGATGCCCCGGTTTTTTAATCATCCCTGTGGTCCTTCACAGGACTCACTTCAGTGTGTCCATGTGTACCTTGTACTGGGGAGTCCAAAAGAGGACACAGCACTCCAAAAATGGTCTCACCAATACCGAACAGAGGTGCATAAAATAATCACTTCCCACATGCAGGACTTGCATTTCCCTTTGCACTTGACTGCTAAAAGTCTTGTTAAAGCCAAAATAAACAATATTCATAGCTCTGAATGTCTCAGATTGCCATGATCTTTCAAAGATGAACCTCACAATTACATGGGCCAGTTCCCTCAGGTCTTGGAAGTGCATCCCCATCAGACACCATGCACATGTGCAGATCCCAGTTTTTGAAATGTTTGCTAACCTGATACTCCTCTACCAAGGATAAGCCTTCACTGCTCCAGGCTTTCCCATAGGTCTCAGGGGCCTGGGATTCTTGAGGGAAAATCTTACCCATAAACTGAGGTGAAAACAATGTTGGGTAATAGACTTTTCCACGTTCTGTGTCACCAGATCACTGCAGTAGTGAGCCCAGCTTTTCCTCATCTGCCTTTTGCGGCTGATAGACCTGTAGAACACTTTTTTCCCCTTTGTGTCTCTGGACACATTCAGCTCCAGATGGGCACTGGCTTTTGTAATACCATTCTTGGACAGCACCTCTATTGTCTGCCTGGATTACTCAATCCTGTTTTCACCTCCCAGTGTATTAGCTCTTTATATAATTTAAACAAAACACCTTTCAAATTACAACAAATAGATTTCCTTTAGAGAGTTGTCCATATTCCTTGTCAAAGCTGAGCTGCTGTGCACACAACACTCCATAAGGCAAGTCAAGATATGCAGCAAACTAGAATAAGCCTAAGTGGATCTAAAGAATTAGAGTGCTTGACTAGCAAGGGGCACCACTGGGCTCCTCTAGCACTAAATTCAAGCAAACCACACGATCTGAAGAGAAATTCAGAGGTAGAAAGGGAAGAAAGGAGGTGGTAAATCCTGTGAGTGACACTGAAATCTGGTATCTAAATTGTAAGGGTGAAATGGCACAAATGAAGGATCTTGGGCACTATTAGAACTGACACCAAATTTCAGTTTCATTAGAAAATGTTACTACTCTCAGAAGCCTATTTGCTGACAGGGCAACAGGGTTGGAAAGCTTTAAAGAAACACTAAATATTTTTATAGAGATGCAAAAGAAGAATCCATGCCATCAACATGAACTAGATAATACTATGTGGATGTCTGCGACAATACTACAAAGAGAGGAGTAACTAAAAGGATGGAAAAAAACCACTTGAACTGGTTAGCAAGGACAGAAAAGAAAAACTGGATATGCTTTTAAAATCCAAAAGTGCAAGTCCATTTTTAGTTAATATAAGTTGACATAATTCCATTAATATCACCCAGTTAACAGTTTTGTTGCACAGGCTAAGTTCCCTGCTTGGAACTGATGCTGTAGGCTTTCTGTTCCTCACAGAGAGGAAAACACACATTTATTTTTATCTGCACAAGAGATTCAGGCTCAGCCCAGTAGAAAGGACTTCAGGTTTCTTTTAAGCAACTGTGTTCAGTTTTCTAGGCAGAATTTTCTCTTTTTGCATTCTAACTCTTACAATACTATTCCCACTCCTTTCTAACTACCACTTACCTTCTTTAACTCTTCCTGGATACTTCTGCCATTTTCCTCTGAGGACAAACTCTCCTTCTGGTTTTCCAGATCTATTCCAGGTTCTGACTCTTGTTCTTCACCAGATGATGTTTCCTTGTCACTCATTTTAGCGGCAAGCTGAAATAACCTGGATTTAAGCTCGTCCTCCATAAGTTCAGGCTTGACATCATGGTGCTGATCCTCATTGCTTACATCTGTTTCTGATAAATCATCAAAATCCTACAAAGACATTAGAAAAACCATATAAAATCCTGTGTAGGCTTAGAGAGAAAAAGTTCTAGCTATATTTTAGTTCTAGATATATTTTTCTAGCTTTTTAGAAAATATAGGTATGATCACTCTGCAGGGAAGCTAGAAAGAAAGCACACTAAGCGTTCTGATAAAAAAGGAATGTAAACCAACACTTGCTGGATTATATTCATCATTACTTCTTACTTTCATGTTATCTAAAAAGGAACTGAAAATCACTATGTATCTGTGTGCAACTAATAATACATGCCAGTATTTCCAGCACTGCCATCCCTTGCAGGCACAGTGCAGATCAAAGTGTGGTATGGGAATGAAATAACCTGTAACCTGGCAGTTGTGTTGACCTTTCAGTTGAAAGCTGTGCTTTCATTCCCTGACTGCTTGGTCTTGAGCATTATCCATGTTATTCTTAAAAACTGCTGGAAACAAGTTTTGAAAAACTCCTCTTCTGTTACATGATGTGGCTTAAATTGTCAGCTTTCCCAGTGATTATTTGCATAAGTAGATCCTCTACAGAGATAATTTTTTTTTCCAAATGCCAACCTCTGTGGAACAAGTTCAGTCTTCAGGAGCACCTTCTGTTCTGAGTCTTGGATCCTTAAAGTTGGGAAACCCTAAAGGGTCAGTTAAATACAGTAGGTGCTACAGACTCGGCCACAAGTCCCCTTGGAAGCTGAAGAGATGAAAAGCAAAATCTTTGCCCAGCATTTAATAAGGCTGAAAGGGGGATAGTTTTGTCAGCCCTTGCTGACAAATTCTGAGACCATCTCATAGTTGTTCTAAAAACTAATCCCCAGGCATGTATCAATTCATTTTCTGGATCTGTGCTGTCTGATGTGGACCCATTTTGCCCTGATTTGCACTACAGTCCCTGGAGAGAGACAGGCACCTCCCAGAGCAACCTGTTCCACCTATAGCATTTGCTGCCTTCTGGAAGTGTTCTCTCCCTGATGACTGCTGAGAGAAAGTTTTGAATCACTAGCTTGTTTGGTGCTTCAGCCAAGTCCATGAAATAAGATGGTATTAGGTAGGTTTAAAAGTGACAGATATTTTGAAATGGAACATAGTTGTGCAAAACCACCCAGAAGGTGGCTATGAAGAATTCAGCCTGGGACCAGACTGGTAGGCACATCTCAGCAGGCCTAGGAGGATGATTTGGAGCAATTCTCAGAGAGGAAATTATTCCTATCTGCCTTAGGTTCTCATACTGTGACAAGACCAGACACTGCTGGAGAGACTAAAATCTGTGTTCTGTCTTCCATTCATTTGGAAGTACATAAACAGAAGCAGCTGTAGCAGCACTGTTCAGGGATGAACCAATTACCTCCAGTTCTCACAGGAAATATTAATTCTGCCTACTCCCTCACAAACCCTACCCACCAAACTGCTTTTAATGGATTGACACATCATGTTCATAATGTCAGTTCTCATCTTTCATACAGTAAACTATACTGGAGTGTTCAGCACTTTCACAGTGTTCTGGACAATTTTTGTCAGCAGTTATTTGCAATTCAATCAATTATACAACTAAATTATTCCTTTATAGTTCACCTTCAGGATGCAGAAGACCCTTTTAGAAAATCAGGATTTGAAGGAACAATAAAAATTTGAGAGTTACAATGGAGGGGGAACCATGGGTTTATGCTGAAACTTTTTTCCCAAACAATCAGCTTCAGCAAAGTAAAAAGCTTTTTCTGCTAAAAAGCTGTTCAATGATCAAAAACAAGATTTCAAACCAGTGTGTTTTCACTTCAGTTTTACAATATGACTTTCTCTTATATACATGTAAAAGACTGGTGTATTTCACCTCTTAAATGAATCTCCATCATAACTTTGTTTCCTCAACTTGCAAGAGAAGTTTTCTTCAGATGTTTCTTGCACTTCACTCCACAATTCATTACAGATATCAGTATTACACCCCAACCAACAATCTGCCAAATGACCAATACTCACAAGTCACTAAACTACTATTAAAAAACCCCTGAAATCTGTTGCTGAATCAATCAGTCCATCAATTTGTACCCAAGAAAGAAACAATAATAATTTATGTGATATACAGGGTAGAAAGCCCAGCTAAACTGTATGCTTGTATTTTATGAGACTACAGTTTAGTGAAGATACACCTCATTAAACATGAGCTATTTACAGCTAGGTATCTAGTCTAAGCTAATTAATGGAACCCCTCTTTACTTGAATGACCTCCATTTATTTAATTGGTACCTCCAAAAATTGGTACAGCTCTCATCTACCAAAGCCTGGTTTAGGATTACAGCTCTGCACTAGGGGTGTGGGCTTACTCTAGCAGTGTTGAGGAAGACTGAACACGATTTACCTTGAGATCAAATCTGCAAGGAAAAGAAGAAAATCCCATTCTATGCAGACATTTGAGCAGATCAGTCTTGTACAGACAAGAATTTGTTATCCTTATTTAAATGAGCTTACAGATGTGTATATAAAATCTAGTGGAGCAGTGAGGGAGGCCGGCACTCCAGAGCGGTGGATTTTCCCACACTTCCTCCTCACTGCTGTACTGACAGACTTCACTGTGCAGCAGGACACACATCAGTCCTCTGGGGGCTTCTTAAATAGATCTGCTTAGCTTTAACTGCTTAGCAGCTTTATTGGAGTAGCAGTGCACAGATACACCCATGGGAAGCACCACTAGTTAATCTAAAGAATCTGTATTGACAACAGCAATATGACAACTCCTCTTCATCCCCAAAAAATACCAGGCTTCATAGAATCACACATGGCAGCAACTTAAAGATCTTTTTGCTAGGTCTGCTAGCACAGATGAAAGTCATGAGATGCCCTGGCAACGCCAGGGTCTCATTCTGCATTAGCTAAATCTGTGTTTTGAATACATATTGTTTCTTGAGAGTATTGACTGTATTACAGCTGGGCTCAGATACGTCTGTAACCCCTTTTTTAGCTTTCCAGTCTCCTTTAAATGAGTGGGTGGATTATCTATATAGGTTAGAGCTGTTAATTCCTGTGCACATGCAGAGATAATGGTACCTAACACTGCTGCACTTTGTGGTTTCTGTTAATAAAAGGCTGCTTGACTTTTGTGTTGGGCTTTTCAGAGAGTGGCAGCAAACTATTTGTGAGGAGAATATACCTCTTTCATGGACTGACAAATTAAAAAATGCATTAGCAGCCATGAAAAAAAAAATTGACAGGTACTACTATTATTATTTAATAGATGCTGCATTAAATTTTGTTATTCTTTACTGCTCATGTTTTCACTCTTTCTGGTAAGTTTAATGACATTTTTGTGCCATTACACAAATCATTGTGTAAATTCCCATTTGCATCTATCAGCTATACATAATGATAATAACTGTAAACAAGAATAAAGGGCTACCATTTCATCTGAAAACTGAGTTTCTGTGAGGGCCTGGCAGACTGAAACAGCCATGAACCCAGTTTCACTAAAAGAAAATCAAGTGTTTCTATGCAAGCATAAGCCTTTTAGGAGACAATGAAAACAACAAATACACTTTTCCTCATAAACCCTATCAGAATCCTTGCACACAAATCGCTGATAACTCAACTCAATGTAATCAGAGTAGATGGAAAAGAGATACAAAAAAAAGATGCTCCAGAACAAAATCTATGTTAAACTATAAATTCCTGTGAGAAAGTTCCCTTCATATAGGAAACCAAAAATTGGAAATGAAAATTTTTAGGAGAATACACAAACTGTGAGGTTAGCAGGCAGTTTCTCATCAAGAGCCAGAGTGATTTCAGGGAGCTGTTCTCAAAGAATACATCCCAAGCGCCATCCCGTGGGAACAGGCAGCCTGACAGTGCTCATCCCTTACCTGGCTGCAGGGCTGTAATTAACAGGTGGGGTCTCCTGATCAAAGAAGCAAACTCATAATGAGGGCACTTCTTTCACTTGAAGCAATTAAGCCACTCCAGTTTGCATGAGAAACATAAGAACTTCAGCTACATTAAGCAACAGTCATATCCTTCTCTCAAAAAGATAATGAGATTCAATATATCAATATTATTATTATTAATAGTATCAACTATTATTACAATTATTAATAATAAATGCAGATAATGATTGGTGGCTTAAGAGCCTATTTTTTGTAAAAAGCTACTATTTGCAAAATAATCATAAAAATCATAAAAGGTTGCACTTTCCAGTTCAGTTCCCACAGAAATATGTCTTTTGTGGTATATAAGCAATCAGATATTATTTATAGCAGGACTCTGGTTTTATCAGGACAGTTTTCATATCTTGCTTCATGACTGTGTTTATGGTATCTCTACAGACAGCTCAGTAAAGGAGCTTTTTCTTTTACTTATCATTAAGCAAAAAATTCCACAGATACAGCACATCTTGGTATCTGCTCTCAGGTTTCCCCTTCTAAGGCACTGAAGACTTTAAACAAAAAATTCTCTCTCGGTCACAAAGTCGGCATTCCACTCTTGTGTCTAAAATATATTTTTTTAAAAATGCCACAGCATTATCCTACTCTGGGAACTGGATCCTGATTTAAAAATACCTGATTTTAAATTGAAATTCAGTTATGAATTATGAACTGACTACAGTTTTTCCAGAAACTGTAAGCAGGTTCCATAACTGCTTACAACTCTCTAGACTCAGAACAAAGAAGAAAAAGGGCTTGTTTTCATCTCACTGAGAAACCTGGAGAGTAAAAAACAAGAAAGCAACCTTCCTCATTTGAAAATTAAAAATGAAACCCCAACTTTTAGACCGATAAACTGAAATCCTGTTCTACAATGCCGATGAAAACATAATGGTTAACAAATTATCATCTTACTGTTACAATGCAGTAAAATAAGATTATATTCCAATGCAGTGAAGTACTGAAAAAGTGTTCCTTTACTGCAATTGACATATAATCAGTTATTCACTGTCTAATATCTTGCTTCAACAAGAGTTTGTATCGTCTCTGCAAACTCTGCATAATTTCATAATGTGAAAAGCTATGCCTGGTTTAAGACCCTGCAGTCAATCTTTCTTAAGTCTATGCTGACTGCAGTTCTTCACACACGGACACTATAATTTTGTAAAACTGTTTATATGCAGGGCTCTCCCTGCTGCAGCCTCAAATCAATCATTTTACCAAGATCAATACATAATTCTGGGGAATATATGAAACTCTGACATCCCTTTTATCTCATTTACCTGAGCACTGTAAATGATGTCTGGCTAATTCATTTTCATACATTAAATCAGGTTCCTCACACACATGGCAATTTTACTTGCTTCCTAGAATTGTTCAACCATGCAACATTCTTGCTCTAAATTGTGGTAGGCAGTCCATTCCTGGTGCCAGCAATGCTTGTTTGCCAGAGGCTGGAGTAAAAGTTCTACAAATGTGAGCACCAGCTGTCAAATCAGCCACCTCTGTGTGTGTGTGTGTGTGTGTGTGTGTGTGTGTGTGTCCAAACACAAACTAAACACATGCAAACCCACCCATACATAAACTTCCTAGTGAGAATTTCATTGCTTTGGAAACAGTGGCATGATCTGGAGGCACTGTGCCTCTGCTTGCCCCAATGAGGCTGAGGAAGCAGGGAAGCAGGAACAGCCTCTTTTAGCCTCAAGGGTAAAATGAAGGGGAGAGTGGGTTAGAATCCTGAATCTTGCACTTTCAGCACATCAGAGAGGTTATAAGAGACAAAGCAACTCACAAAAGACTTGGGAAAGAAGAATATAATTTTCCATACCAGCTTGCAGTTTGAAGCACACACTAAGATTCTAAAGGATGCCAACACAGATATTTGGGAAGCACCCTGCCTTTCTGACCTCACCTGGATGAATTGGGGGGGGGGGGTTTAGATTGGATATTATGAAAAATTTCTTTGCAGAAAGGATTATCCAGCACCAGAACAGGCTGCCCAGGGGAATGGTTGATTCACCATTCCTGGAGGTATTTAAAAGACATGTAGTCATGGCACTTAGGGACAACGTTTAGTGGTCAACCCTACAGTGCAAGGTTAACAGCTGGACTTGATGATTTCCAATCTAAATTAGTCTATGATTCTATAAAGTCTCCAGGACTTTCTCTGTGAGCTCTGGTCTTCCATGCTCTGTGTATTGTCTGTTGTGACTAGGAAGCCACAATATGAATACAGACACACAGAGGTCACGAAAGAAAGAAAACAAAGCCATAAGGCTAAATGCAGAAGTCTGTGTACAAGATATAATCTTCGTGCAGTCCCTGTAAAGCCTTGTAATTCTGTCTGATGTTCCAGGAAGTCAATAATGGCCACTGATGTGTCATCAGATCACATTATATTACATCATACTTCCCTTGGAGAACTGTTGATTTTAAATATATGAGGACACAAGTGTGAATGAATCAGTACAGAACACCCCGAACACCCACACTCTGTCCTAAAAGCAGATGGAATGGGTCCAGAATTAATGACATCCAGCATTAAAACCCTGCTGAAATCTAGAATCCTAATACTGACTTACAATCAGGTGTACTGATGTTTTTCTATAGGAAATACAGGCTAGTAGCACAAGGAAAGAAAAACTGTTCCAGGCATCCTAAATTTGGTCGGACAGCTTTAAGACTGAATCAGGCTGCTCACAATCAAAGGTACAGGGAGAAGCCAGCCCTCAGTTCCTTGCTTCAGGCTTATTATTACTCTGCTGCAGCAATGATGCAGCTTCAGGATTTAAGAGGGGTAGGATGTGGGAAATGGAACTGGACAAGGGGTCAATATTCTCCTGGGCTTGTGTGCTTGCACTGCTAACAAAATTCTGGGGAACAAATGGATCCCTTAATATCAGTCCCAGGTCTGGACAAACTCCAAATAGAGGAGACTTGGCTTTCTGGTTATCCACCTGTAATTATTCACCTTTCTGGTTAACACCTGTAATTTAAATCATATGTTTGCTGTCTTCAAGCTGTATGAACAATTTTTTGGAGTTTGAGATAGTAGAGTCTGGGGTTTTTGCTTGTTTCTTTGGGTTTTGTTTGTTTTCTTAATGAACTGACAAATTATTTAAATGGAAGTAGTTTGCAAACACTCCCCCTATCACATCAGAACTCATCTTAAGATGACCAATTAAAAACAGATGTCACTTGGACTGGATTTCACAAAAATCCCTTTCTGAATTTCTGCTGCTCATTAGCTTTATTCCTTACCAGATTATTTGTAGACACTGCAGAGCAGATTCCCAGGCATATGAGTTATTTCTTATATCAAGAAAACAGAAGTTAAAAAAAAAACCCAGCACAACAAAACAAGTGATTAATTAACATTTCTCAGCTGTTGACAAATCTTGAGGGTTTTTTTCTTAAGAGCACTGTATTTTACAACATTAATGAAGTCTTTGATTGGATGAAAGTGGCCTATTTGAGAAAAAGGTAAAGCCTGTCTAACACCCTGCTTTTTCTTCTTCTTACTTAGGAGACATAAGGAAGATAAAGCTTGCAAGAACACTTCATCTCCCACTCATGATTCACATGATATTGCCAGCATGGATTAATTAGTTTTGCCCAGCTCTTTTTGAAAATGCATCTGGTAAGCTCAAACACAATTACCTGACTTAAATTCATCTTGTTGGCTTTTGCCTGATTCTTTTCTTCACATAAGTCTTCAGAGATGGCTTTGTTCTTCTTCCACCTTCTTGATCTCTTTTCTAAATCATAATGGACTCCTTCAGTCTCACTGCTGTCTGAATACTCCAAGCTAGTTGCCTGTGGATTGAAGTTCACATCTAGTTCTCCATGGAAGTGCTTCTTTTCCATTCTGGGCATTTCACTTTGAGTTCTGCTTTGCAACCAGAGAAGTTTGCTAGGTCCTTTAGCTTCCTGGGAAGAGTTTACTGAAGATGTTTCCGAATCAGAGAACAGTGTCTCAGTGTTGGTGTATAACCCAGAGGAGGGGGAGGTCACTGCCTGGTACTGATCGTTGCCATAAACCCACTCGGTGCCATACTGGGAATTGGAGTAATAGAAGTCGTCTGGCAATTGTCGGGGTCTCCGCCGCAGCTTGTTCAAGGCCACGTTCCAGTCATAGTCATCCTCGCTGTCTGAGCCCATCTCGTCATAGGCAGACACAATGCTGGACTCGTTCTCCAAAGCTTTGAACACCTGACTCTTTGGTTTGGCCAGCATTCGAGGACGAGGCAGGGTGACGTTCTGCAAAGCTACCCAGTTTCCATCGGTGCTTTGGAAAACAGAAGGCGGACCTATGGAAAGGAAATGAGAACAGCTGTGATTACACTGTGAATGGCTGCTTTTACTTGCCACAGATTGAAAGTTTCAACAAAACCAACAAACAAGTGCAAGTGCTGCTGCCACGTGAACTCTCCCATATTGAGAGCCAAGCTGCCCTACTACTTGGAAGCCACCACTTTGAGTCATGGTGATGACTAAAATGGGAGAGTACTTGGACCAAAGTTTTTTTCTAAAAGAATGATTAGGAAAGACTGATGGAACATAAGCACACAGGCATGCATAAATCCTGAGTTTTTCAAATGTCTTTCATTCTGGTGTGCAATTCTGGTCCCCCACATTGAAAATGAGAGATGGAAAAAGAATCAGAGAAGAGCAACAGAGGTTGTACCAGGTTCTGAAATGGTGTCCATTCAAGGAATGATTAAGTAAGCCAGAGCTCTGCCATCTGGAGGACAGAAGACTGAGAGAATATAACCTAAAAGAGATGGGGGAATCTATTCCAACCTAGCTACTAGAGGGCATGAAGTGAAGCTAGAAAAATCAAGGTTTTAAACAAACAAAATAAAGTAGTGCGATGCAAAAATAAAGTTTTGCGATGCAAAAACCAGACCTATGGAGCTTCTTGCCCAAGGTTGTTGTGGATGCTTGAAATGATCTGTGATAAAACAGAGATGGCTATGAACATGGAGGAGAGATCCACTAAAATTTACTAAATACAGAAATAGCTGAAATAGTAATTAAATTGATAGTTCTAGAGGTTCAGAGCCTACTCAGAGGGAGTATGAAAAATGCTTTCTTTGTCCTAATCTCTCCTAGACTCTTGCTTATGGCTGCTCTACCCCAGACTAAATACCAAATGTGCTGATTCTGACACAAGCACTGCTGCTCTTGTATCCTTCCACATTTTCAGACTATGTTTTACAACCCCAACACAAAAACCAAAAAAGCACAAAGTGCTCTTTAACTCTCATAACTCTGAGAATTGTATTTCTTCTAAATTTAGATTTAATTTCCAATCAAAATTGAAAATTCCCCACATGGGACATATGGCTGTGCAATGATTCTGCCTTCTGCAGCACTTGAAAACTATATAATGCCATGGATTTACACAGTAATCTAGCCTACTTAATGAACTTTTCAGACTAAAGGATTCCTCCCTGGATTCAAGTTTGTTATTTTCAGAAACCTATAGTAATACTTAAAACAAACCAATAGTTTTCTCATAATGTAAGCTGAACATCACTATTTTCAAATGGACACAGTAATATCTGGGTCTCTTGTAGAATATAATTAGGCATTTTGCATTAGATGGTTACAAATACTAGGATGAAAGGAAGATTACTTTTTCCCTGGAGCTGTTCATAAAGAACATTAGTATGCAGTAAGCTGTGCTTAGTTTAAAAAAAACAAAGTCTGAGGTGCACTACCACCACCAAAACACCCCCACAAAAAACAAAACAAAAATTAAATTGTAATTAAACTTAGGAGCTATGAGAGTTTTATGACAACTTTTGCATTTCTTACTCATTTGAATCCTTTTGGCTTCCTTTCATTTCCTAAGTTTTAAGTCAATTTAGAGAACTTGAGAAAATACAATTCTTACTCCCGCTTAAAAGAAAAGCAAAATCATACTAGCTCTCTAGTAGCACTGACCAAGCAAGGATTTAACTGAAGTCAGGTGTGTAAGGAGAACTAATAATTCTTTATAGTAACCCCTGATTTTGGAGGAAAAAAAAAACCCAAACAAGCTATCAAGCACAAGAAACTCCTGCTTGTTTACTTTTCTTAACTATACTAACTAATCTAAGTATAGGGTTCTCCTGAGAGAAGGAACTTCCTCTGAGGGAAAGAACTTTCCTTAAAACATTGTTCCTTCAAACAAAGCCAACAGCTCTGCAGGATATAAATCTCCAACAGGAATTGAATTCAGCTGCACCATATTGCACAAAGGTAATGGAGAGCCACAAACTTTTTTTCTCCCCCAAACCATATTCCCTTATTCTATTTAACAACACCACATGAGAATCAGTCTACCAACCTCAATTAACTGAAGAAAGGACAGGATACTAGTTGATTACATCTTAGAGGACAAACAGGGTAGAGAGCAACCGAGACCTCTATATTCAGAAAGCTGACTCAGCTTTATCCCACTTTTATTCTACAATGTCAAGTGCTCCCTTCCCGATTTTCCAAAATGAAATCACTTGAAAGAATGTTTTTTTTTTCCCCACAATTCTTTGGGCATAAGCTATAATTCATTCATGTGAAAAGAAAAAAAAGATTTAAGAAGTTTCATTGTAAGACTATTGATAAAGGCTCTTGAGTCACCATTTAAACCAATATGAACTGCAACCAAAATGAATTGTGAACTACTTTTTGGCTACATGCCTAAAAGGCCCATTGATGTTACCACACCAAACTCTTCGTTGAGATTTCTCTTGTTTTCTGTATCATAATACAAAGCTGCTTAATACTGCATAGGTGAGACCATTTTTTACAGATATTATTAGCACAGTCAGCTATTTACTATTAGCTCAATAGGCACCACACTTTAATCACAAATGTGGTTTTTAGATGAAAGAAGCAGAACAAATCCTCTGCGTAGACTGCCCAAAAAAACCCGGGTCAATTTGTCGTTCTTCTGTGGTTAAGCAATTGTTAAATACTAAATTGCTCAACAGTTGAATGAAATGGGATTCAAGTGGGTGCTTAAATTTTAGGAGCAAATTAACTGCTTTACTGAAAATAGGCCTTCCACTAAAATGCCCAGGAGAAAAACACGTCTGACAGTGGGCTGGTTAAGAAATTCACAGAGTAATGCATACTTGGTTAAGTTAGATTTTAGTGCTACTTTAATATTAATTTCTTTCACGGGGGAGGATAAGCACTGAAATTGTCTAAATTTCAGTCTCCCCAGTTATCAACTGGCATTACAGATAAACAAATTGAACACATGGCAGCTCTGGTCCCTGGTCACCATCAAACCCAAACACACACTGTAACTGTTTGTGCCTGCCAGTGCCTAGTGAGGCAGCTGTGGGAGCTACAGCACCAGTGAACTCACCCCACAAAAGAAGTTTTCTGCTTGTGCAGCTTCATGAACCAGTGTGCTACAGGGGTCAGATGGGCTCTACAGCTGCTACAAGAGAAGAAGCAAGAACAGGCAGATTCTGCCATGGGATGACAACACTTGGATACAGGGAATGCTACTGCAATGAGTTCAGCTCTTCCCCTTTGTGCAACTGTAGGGGTAAAAACTAACCAACACTAGGGTGAGGGAGTTGCCTGGTGCTACACTCTTGTGGCCTTGCAAATGCTTCAGCCAGAACAAGAGAGGCAACGGAAATGGGAGCACCCCAAGAGCAGGAGCCACAACTGCAGTAGCACAGAAAAGGTTAGGTTGGAAGGGACCACAGTGGGTCAGCTGGTCCAACCAACCTGCACATGGCACAGGATTGCATCCAGGTTCTTGAATATCTTCAGTGAAGGGGACTCCACAGCATCTCTGGGCAACCTGTACCAGCGCTTGGTCACCTGCACAGTGAAGAAGTTCTTTCTCATATCCAGGTGGAACTTTCTGTGCATCAGTTTCTGCCTGTTGTTTCTTGTCCTATTGCTTGGCACCACTGAGCAGAGCCTGGATCCATCCTCTGACACCCTCCCTTCAGATACTTATACACATTGATATCTTCTACAGTTACAACCTGTTTTTATGTCATCTAGAAGTAAGCAGGGAATTGCACTCTGTCCCAGGGTGCTGATTCAGGAATGGAGCTGACTTGGAAAGCTGCTCACCATCCATCATCCATATTTACATCCATACCTAATGCATGGTGACAGCAGTCAGATCCAGGGAAGCTGCTGGTCTGTGGAGTTCCTACACATACAGCTTCCTGAGACAAGTCTGGAAGCACAAGTGAGTAGGGCTGCACAGAATACTGCATTTGTGAATTCATCAGAGTTGAAAATAAAGTCGTAAGGAGAAATTCTAAATGTGAATTATTTTAATGACTGGCTCACCACAAAAGCTCATGAACAGTTACCCTGTGTCATGGAAGGGATACAAGGGGCTGCAAACTCCTTCAACTGGAGGACAGGTTACCAATGACAAAGAAAGGCCCTTGAGCTCTTGTGCCTTAGAAGCCCTGAAATGTATCCAAACCAGTTGTCTAAATTTTGTAGCAGTCTAAAATCAACTTCACAAAGACTCAAATTTTGAATACTTTTTTAAAAAGAAAGTTAAGATAAGCAATGACATAGCCCAATGAAATTGCAACATGGCAACATCGAATATACATTTTGCATGTGACCTCTGAAAGCACAAAGGTCAGCAGAAATGCCCTAGAGAAGGTCCTTGCTTTAAGTTGTATTTATTCCACACATGAGTGAGAACCAAAAAAAGAATCTTATTCGTACTAGAAATATTTACTTGTTTCATTTAGCCTGTCTACACTCTTCCAGCTGGGTAAAGCGGAGTGCTTGCGTTCCTTCTGCTTCCTGGACTGTCCCTTTTGCTGCCTCCCAAGAGCCTCGGCCACAGATGATGCAGGGTCTTGTCCTTTACTGGCCATATCTTCACTAGCCAGGGAGAATGCAGACTGAGACCTCTGTGGGATTAAAAATCAGAGAGTGAAATTTAAAAACAGAAGAAGTTAATTGTTCAGCTCTTTACCATAATTAGTATTCAGTTACCCATGGAAGTGTGGGATCTGCTAACATCACAAATGGGATTTAATGTATTCAAAAGAATTCAGCATTAAATTGCTTATTTATGTGCATTTCTGATGCTATGCAAAGAGGCAGGAAATCGTTTATACTACCATGGACCAGATGGAGAGAAATAATTAAGGTGAAGTTGTTGGGAATGTGCTTGGTGAGGACTGATATCGAACTGCTTTGACTCAAGTTAGCCAGAAAGAGATCCCACTGTGGTGAGACATGATGATCTATTGTTGGCTCAACAGGCCATCTGGTGTAACAATTTGCAGAAGTTAAAAACTGAAAAAAAAGCAAACAAACAGCTTGTTCCCCAGAAAGAGATATGTAACTCAACTGATTTTAATGCAGAATTCTGTTTGCTAGGACATACATACATAACACCCAATATGCTGAGCAGTTTTATTCTGTCTTACTAATGAAGTCAACTTAGCCTACAATTGCACATCTGTTTAGTTCTAGGAGGGTCACATTTCAAGGCATAACAAGATAAAATACTGTTGTAATTGTTAATCAGCCTGACTGCTACTGAGGGGGAAGGGACATGCCTTCAGTACCACATAAACAGATCAGACATTTTAGTTTTGACCTAGGCACAGAGAAGTCAGACAGTTACAGAAGACACATTTAAATTTGTCCCGTTTTGAAAAGCTTTTAGTCCTGTCAGTGTCCTGCTGATTTCAGCAGAACTCACACTTGCATATCAAATCACAGATGTATAGTGGTAGAAACAAGGCTCTCAGAGCTCAAGTCAAGTTGCCTTCCCAGCAGAGTCAGTAGAAGACCATATATGCCAGGTTTTCAAGTGGCTCAGCTGCTTTGCACAGGTCAAGTTGGCACTCTCAAATCCTTGTACATTTTTAGTGATCAAATTACAAATAATTAACTTAATCTGCTACTCTCAAAAGGGCAAGTCTTTGCCTGTATCAGAGGTCTGGTTTGCACTGGTGCAGGTGAGGTAAAGGAGAACTTGCCTTTCAGCTATTTTCAAGTCCCTTAAATTCCCAGGACAGCATAAGCATTGCTGGGAGTCCTGCTGGCTTGAAAGCCACACTTATACCACTTCCTGGCTGCACCTCCTCTCATCTGAAATGCTCCTCTGTGGGACCCATGTACCACGCCAGAAGATTTAATTAACTGCAAATCTTCCTGTATCCTTGGCTCAGCAGTAAAAGGAAACTCAATTAAGCACAGGGGTTTAGTTTGGCTTCTGAATTGATGAAGAACAGCCAAGATTACTGCACTAGATATTTTTTATATTTTCTATAAGTACCACTTTGTTAATCTTGTCCATCCAAAGACATAGATCCTAATATGATGCACTGGACAAATTTAGTGATATAAACTATTCACAACAAGTTTGAAGTAATTTTACTCTAGGGAATCTTTCAGGTGCATCACTTTTCCAAGTCAGCCATATTCAAGTGTTTATTTAGTCTGTTCCAAACCTTGAACTAGATCTTTCACTGATCAAGATCATCTGAATCCTTCTTAACCATGAAAAAGTAATAAAATTAATAAAATAATTTAATGCAATGCATACAGGTACATAAATTGTTTCACTATAGGAAATTTGCTCATGAACTTTGATTTCATCCTGGCAGTATATGTGGACAATATAAACAATTCTGCCACAAATTTGCCACCTGAACTCTGCTGAGTGTTAACTGCGCTGTGGTTCACTTCATTCATTGTAAAGCTAGAACTACCAAACTTGCCACGCTTTCAATAAATTAGTTCTGGTGTCTGCTGCATCTTTTGAAATCTTTGTGTTAAAGTTGTTATGTACTGGAAGCAGCCAGTTGTTGTGGCTGTCCATGAATATTCTCTCAGGGCACATTCTTCTTCCATGTGCATATAGCAAACAAGAGAGATAAGAGATGCTGAAGACCCAGAAGGAGGAATAGCCTACAGTTCAATCAGTAGTATCTATTTTCCCTTATTACTCAAAGAACTGGATCTTTAAGAAGAAGAATACCAGGAAGAACTTTAGTCTGTAAAACGATAACTAAGACTCCAGTAATGAGAGCTATCTTTATGTTTGACAGCTTTCCTGTTTTGTTTAAATGGCAGCTTCTTGTGTGCCTTCTCACCGTTTCATAAATATCGCAGCGAAGTGATGCCATCACAGTGATGGCAGCATCTGTTCTTTGCTCTCAACTCACCTAAGACCTGCCAGCAGCTTAACCCTGACAAGGCAGAACTTGGCAGAGGCTGCAAAACCTCCTGAAGTAGCTGGGCACTCCCGCTCCCAGGCTGATGCTTTGGCAGCAAAGCTGTGGCCAGCAGTGCCTGAGCAATTTAAAGCCAGCTCAGGTGCATCGACACTATAGGGCAGATAAGCCTTCAGAGGGACAAGGAGAGATACAACAGCTTGAAGGATTTAAAAAGGAGAAGACGAACAGCCTGAAGGATGAAAGGAACTGAAAAACAAGGAAGCAGAGAAAAGAAAGTGGACACAGTCCCATGTGGTGTAGTAGCCTAGGATCTGAAATAAACTCAATCAAACAAGCTTATCTAGCGAAAAGCTGATTTTTTAAAGTTGTGTGCTAAAACTTTTGGGTCAGATCAGAGGAAGGTTGCTCTCCACAGTTTCCAAGGTCTCTGTGGAGCAGGAAATTGGTATTAGGCAGGAACTACTGCTAAGAAATTTTCCCAGGAAATCCAGTTGAAATACAGTAAGTAGTAAGGCTTGTGGTGCCTCCAAAGCTTAGCTTGAGGCCATCCTCATTATTTTTCTACACTTTGTGTGAATTTTTGATAAAATCTGTCTTGGACTGCTCTGCTAGATGTACTATCTCTTCTCACTGAGGATGGTTCAATGTCACAGAAGGCTCAAGGAGAGAAAAGTAATGGCATGATAAAATAGCTTAGCTGCACCCCTATATTTAGACCCTGAAAAAGGGAGATGCTATTGAACTTGCACTCTTCACTACTACATTTGCAGGTCTCTGTAGTTCTTGTATCTGGAGAGACTGAAATGATCAAGGAGTACCGATGTTCTGATAAACTCCAATTCCAACAAAGAATACATAAAAGTGGAGGATTAGGTTATTTCTTGTTCTGAAATTTAGTTTCAGGTAGGGCTGGAGGGAGAGATAATAGAATTGTTTTACTCAGACATGCAGGGGTGGAAAGAAAGCATAAACATTAATCTCTGAGCAGTTCAAATCACTGGTAGTACTGATAATGACACAAAAAAGGAGTGTCAATAGCCAAGCTTGGTGTAGGAACAGGACAGAAGCAGATCCTGGCATGAGAACAAACCAGTCTAAATTGACTGTATTTTTCAGAGCACAAAAGCAAATGTTTGTGTACAAGTTAATCTCCAATCAATTAGCAGCCCGAGTCATGACTCTATCTGAAATGCAAACGACCTCAAGACCTCTTTTTATTGTTTTTGCAAATCAAGAGCAAACTAGAAAGATAGTTATTTGGTGTGAGGCAACACAGCAAAAGCCCTTATCCTGGCTGGCACACTTGCATCAACTTAAACTCAGCCAGCACCACTAACTCCCCAGCCCTACAGCTGCAGCATGGGCTACATCCTCCTTCCCTGTGGGTGACTTCACTGCTGTACTGACCTGTGCAGGCAGCAGAAGCACACATTACTGTGCTGCATCAGTGCCTCTCTTCTTCACAGAGGTTAACAGCACATCTGTAGAACCATAGGGGATGTCTTTCCCTTGAGGACATTTGTAGAGGAAGCAAAACACTGAAAATAAGGGAACAGGCTTGAGAAGCCTGCCTGGGGGCTGATGCTCCATGTGGTTTCCCTGTGAATGGATGCACGGAGGTACTGGAGGTAAGGCTGGCTACCCTGATAGGCTTTTAGATCAGTTTGGTTTGGAACAAGGGATTTTTACTGACCAAATGAAAGAACCATGTCCCTCAAGCTTTATCAACTGCCTACATGCTTGGACTTCATCAAGATCTCAGGGCAGAAGAACTGAAAGTGTCCAAAAAAAACATACAGGAGTCTAGATACAATTTTCAAAATAAGGCAGGAATGTAGGAACTTTGGCTTTGATTTATAAAGACGTGAGATGTCAAGAAAGGAGCTAAAGATACTTAGTGTATTTCCTAGCCAGAAGTTCTGCTTCCTCAGCAAACAAAAACCCCAACCCATCCACCAAGTGCTATTTTAGGTGTATTTATGTGTTATGAATGACAAGGCTGCCCTGTACATCTGCAGTTGGACGCTGCTGGTTTCTGCAGCAAATTGGTGCATCAGCAGATGGCACTGCAGCCCTGCAGATCATCTGATCATTTGCTGTGCTCTGCACACACCCCACAGAGGCAGGTGCTGCACGCTGGAGTGCTGGGCAGTGCAGCATAGCTCACAAAATACAGCTGAGGTATTGACATGCATTTCTAGACACTTGAGTTAGATGAGTTCCCCGCCAAATCCTGCCTAGTGGCACCTCCTGTGACATGTTTGTTTCAATTACAGACACATTACTATCCTTTATTTTTTTTTAATTCCTCTTCATGGATTTCTGTTGCATAGTTTATAATGTCTGGATGGAGAGAACTCAGCCTTCATTTCTCACTGAACTAGAACTAAAAGGAATCATCTTATTCATTGATGGCATTCAATAAAAAAATTTAAAAAGACAAAGTGGTTTGTGAAGATTAAAAAAGGAAGGAGTGAATAAAAATAATCCCATCTTCCATTACTTAATAAATATAAATATTCCATTTTCTATCAGTAACAATCTATGAGCTCACTCTTCTGAACACAGAATAAATTAAAGAAAAGCAAGTAACCAAAAGCAAGAACAACTTTATAAACCATTATAAAGAATATTGAGTCTAATGTTGATAATCTATAGATTCTTTACCTTGAACAACTGCCTTATATGTATGCATATTGTTTAGGGAGATAACATGAAGATTTTGCAATAAAAGATGACGAAGTTTGGGTTTTCACCAAAAGATGAAAAAGAATTCCTCTTTCTCCTAAAGAAAAGCCAAAATGGTAATTCAAAATAGGTCACAAAAGCATCTGATGGGACTTTAGAACTGGATCATGTATGTTTTTCCCCCACTTCCCGCCTATTTCACCTTGTTTCCACTCTTGCATTATGCTTCAGTCTGGTAGAACTAGTTAAACAGTAATTTATTCTGCAATTATTTGGAATAGGTCAAGGACTCTCCCAGGTCCAGGAGGGACTGGGAACCCCGGGTGCCATAGGGCAGCTGCAGGGTCACCACAGTAGGAGCCCTTGCAGGCACAGGGACCTCAACACCCATGCTGAGGGCAGGTACCTCTGGATTTGGGCAACACTCTGAATCTGTGCTGTGCAGGCTCTGACCTGAGTGGCAGCTTCTAAGCTGGGCTTTGAGGACTACCTTGTTCATTCAGGGAATCAACCTAGAATTGATACATAAACTCAGATGACTTAAATGCAACCTTATTGATCCCCTCTGCTCCCTTGCAAATTCTGCAGCTATGCCTGCCAGTGGTGCAGCAAATCCCCCTCTCAGCTGTGCTCTGTGAATATAATCAATGCACAGACAGAACCAGTAGGTCTGGTAGCAAATACAGTAGCAATCCCTAAGCATTAACAGCTTAAGCATCCTTTGGTAAGAAAACTCCCACACCAGGAAGGAGACAGTATGAGCTTGAAAATGATGCCACTCTGCCACAGCCTATTTATCCTGGAAGTGATTTTTGCTCTGCTCAAATGTATGCAGTCCAGACATCTAGCAGTGGGAGTGAAATACCAAGGGTTTGGAGCATCTGTTCCTTAGTTAATCTTGTATGTGGAAAAGGATCTGTTAACAACCTTCTAAAAAAGGGCAAGAACAGGCAGATTTTCACACTCAATTGAAAGAAAATTCCCTCCTAACCACCCCTTGTGGATATCCCATCCATCGGGGCAAACCCTTGAACAGCAGGTTGGGAGAAAGCAAAGATGACTGGTCCATCTCCTGCAAAAGGCTCAGAACATATGTCCTTCAAGGGTCTGCCCAAGCTGGTTTTCTGTTCACTGCTGACAGACATATTCTGATTGCAATTGATCGTTTCCATCCTTCTACTGGCCTCTTAGACATCTGATTCCCTTAAAAGCATTGTTCCTTTAAAAAGACTACAAAAATAATGATTAGCTTATCAGGAATGGGTCTGTCAGCAGAACGAATGCACAGCTGTGTAGTAATATGTAGAGCCACATTTGGGTGCACATTTATTTTGGGTCAGTTCAGATTAGCTGACCTTGATTAACCAGATGGAGAGGAGGGTTGTAAGGGAGAGAGACAAGACGTTATTCCTCAACAAATGCTGGTGGGCATGCCAGAAGCTCTACACCATCACCTACAGAGTAAAAAAAAAAGGAAAAAAAAAAGGTTGCCCACATGTGAAAGTGCTACTGCTTTGTTTGCAAGGAATTTGTAAGCTAGTAATTATGGATATTTCATATTGATCTCAGAATATGAGTATAAACATCCCTTTATTGTACTTCTGAGGTTAAAAATTTAGGGAAGTGCTAGGAGCATAAAATACCATAGTTTGATCGATGTAATGAATTTATGTGAGCAAGTCTATAGAAGTTTGTGGAACAGAGGCTACATACACCAATGCAACTGTAATCCATGCAATGCCTTTACAAGGTACCCTTATTCATTTAGCCATTACTGCTCCTCACATGTTCACCCAGAGCCCATTCTTTTTCCCTTCTCCCAAACTTTGAATGTTGTATGACATGTCCTGAAAAAACCTAAACAAATGAAACTAAGAACAAACAGGAAAAACACTTCCCAGTTTGAAGACACTGAGAGCTCAGTTAGGATCCAGTGGTGACAGTATTGCCATTTTACTTGCAGAAGAGAAACAGGAACAGCAAAAGCCAGATCCCTGCTTCTGGTGTAGGACAGGAGGATTTTGCTTTGCTACAAGCACATCTCTCTGGAAGAGTGCTTGTATATAAGAAGGTAGGGGGAGGAGGTGAGTTAGCGCCCATGTTTCAGGTCTAACTGCAGCCTTACATATAAACACACCTCTTTTTCAAGTGGATACTCTTCAGTAAACACATCATTCTTTTTTTATCCATCTCTAGGTGTCTCAGTTCCCTGCACAACCTTTCATGTCCTGTTCTGACCCTCATCTACAAAGCTGCGCTCAGCACAGCACTCGCCCATCAGAGAGAATCATTGTATGTCCTACTCAAACACCAGAGGAAGCCTTAAGTGTTCTGTGTTTATTTACTTCTTCCTCTGGCAATATACATCCTGATTTAATCTAAAAACAAAGTAAGGTTTGTCAGGCAGCCCAGCTTTGAGCATCACAGGTTTTAAGTTAGACCTGAAAATTCTGCAAAACCCAGGAATGTATTATGATAGCATCTTTAAAACAAAATGAAGCTGAAAGAACAACATATGAGCTTAATTATTTGGAAAATTACATTATACAATTACCACCCTTCTCTGTCCTTTCTCCTATTCTCTTTCATGCCTTAAAACCTATCTTGGTTGGCTGACAGTAAGTGCAATGCAGCTGAATGTAGGCCTGCATGGGCTCGATCATGTACCTAGCATCCAAAACTGTCTTGGAAGTTTGTCAAGTGCATGGATAGCACTGTGAAACCAGAAATCAGTAATCTTATGCTACAGATACATCTCAAGAAGAATTACAAACTCAAGCTACACAGACAACTTTAAAAGACAACAATCCTGTAGTGTTTAGCCTTGCACTGATTATTTAGCCACCTGAGCCTTAAAATCTGGCACTAGTTGCTGAGTCAAAATCTCAGACTAGTTGTATCTTATCATTCTGCAGCATTGGAAAGAGGGAAATCAACCAGATTACCATGGACAGAGCCTTCTTAATCTGAAATCGAGACTGTTTTTGCAGTGAGATTACAATGTTAGAGTGCCACCTGTGGAGTCAGCAGATGCCAGTATTATCTGAAACCTGGAAAGTAGAGAAAGTTTGATCTTCAAATAATAAATATTAATGAAAAAGACACATTATTTTTAGAACATCAAATGCTTTTCCATCTCAGAATTCACTGTTCTTTCCCATTCTGTGCAAAGAAGATGGTGCTGCAGTTGGCTTCTTTCAAAGGAAACAATACAGCAAATAACCCAAAGTCCAGCTGATGGACTTCTGGATAAATGCACACCTGCCTCACTGGAAGTAGGTCCCAGCAATACATGCCATGCAACCTTCTGATGCCAGCTCCTGTATAAAAGTTAAAAGCTCCACCTTCCCTCTGACATGACACATTTATTTATTAGACATAAATATGATGCTTCTGATGCAGTCATTGACAGGTAGGAACTGATGTCAGCTGGTACCTACAGTGCCATGTCTCACACATCTGAAATCCCTCTCCCACTATGCTGCATGACTGCTAAACAGAATTCCTCCTCAAAAAGGTTTCCTTCAAGCACTTTTGTTTGAGACAAACCTTAAAAGGTACAGAGCACCTGCAAAACCTCCAGGGATTTCCAAAGCAGTGCTAAACCTCAAGCTTCTGGAACCTTCCTTTTCTTTAAAACAAATCAAATGGAGGAAAAAAAAAAAGGAAGAAAAAATAAACAATTTGCAGTACACTGTGGACCTTAAAATTAGCTTAACCAGTATACTTCTGCTTCCCCTGAGATGCATCATAATGTGTATTTAATGAAATCCTCCTTTTCCCTACATCCCTAGCTGTTTTATATACTATAAATTATGGATGAGCTTCTGTTTATATATGCAATCTTTATGCTGTAAAATAAAGACCACTAATACAGCACTTAAAACACACCAGGGTGCCTTCACTCCATCAATGTTTAAATGGGATACAATTTGCCAACTGGTCCTTTGCTCTCTGGCTGGCAGAGATGTATGGCAGGCGAACTGGACTGAGAGAACAGAGAAGCATCCACCCATTGCTCTGCACTCCTCCCATCCCAACACAGCACAGCCTTTGCTTATTGGTAATGAGAAACAGATGGTGCCATCCATCTCTTTTTATGAGATGAGGAAATAAAATATTCAGCCCTGTTTCACTATTTTTAGCCTGGGCGAAGTTTCTCAAAGAAATTGAAGATGGAAAAAAAGGAGAAGAGAATGTCTATAGCTACTAGCACACCACAGTACTGCAGTTGAACAATTAATACTATAGTTTGGAAGGGGAAAGTGAGGAAATTTAACTTATTTAATCACTTTTTCAAAGCAAGTGATTTTGGATGAGCAGGGAGGTAATGCAGGGCTTTCAGAGACCACTGGAAGCTTCTGGCTGATATGAATGAACTGTATACAAATAGCTGTGATAAAAAGAAAAAATTCCTGGCAGGTGAAACCACAAGGTGATATCTGTGTTTATTACAGCGCTCCCCAACTCTGTAAGAAGTGACTTTGGTAATAAAAAGCAATGCAACAATAAACATGGGTTTCTAAAAGCCAGTGTTACAGCATGCAATTGTTGTGTGTTTTATATTATTATTTTCATTGCGCTAGCAAAAGCACATATATTATCTTCTGCACAGAAGACAAAAAAAATTCCTCTAAGATAAATTTTCAGTTTTAAATTATGAAATTCTGACTGCCTTAAGATTTGCTATCCTTACCTCCCTTTCCCCTGCATGCCAGTCTTTCTGTTAATCATGTTTCTTCTTTCCTTTGATTTGCTCTATCCTGCCTTTGCTAATTTGTTAGCCTCTATACCCAAGAAATACTTGAACAGGGGAAGTTCTAGTTAAATAACCTTTATTGGGAAACAGGTTCCCGTACCTAACTCTGTCACAGTAATAGTCTCCTTGGATAGCTTTGACAGAAAAAAAAATGAAAACTTGTTTTTCTTCTTCCTTCCCTTTGGATTGTTGTGGCTACTGTGTCTGTCCACAAAAACCTTGGTTACACTAGGAACACCTGTGCTAATAAATCTGTTGCAGCAGAAGTCTTGTTAGTTGTGGTGTGTACTAATATTAAAAGGTTTTTATCATTACAGGCAGATCTCTGCCTAAACTAAACTGATCACACACAGATCAATATTAGGATGTGTATACAGAAATCAAGAGTTTGGGGTTTTTTTGTCAACTTAATGTCATCAGTTAGGAACTAAGAAAATTTCACTTATTGTGGTGGAATCCAAGAAGATGTGCTGTTACAGACTTGGACTCAATAGTTCCTGGGAGGCAGTAGGGAGCTTTGTCTGGAATGGGCAAAGGGCCTCTTTGCCAGCTTCTGTTGGGTTTTGTTAAGGAAAGAAAAAAAACTGCAATTCTTTTGGCAGAAAAGATAACTTTGTCACATAATATACAGAAGTGAAAGTGATGTGGTTTAGTCCTGCAAATCTACTGACAGATGCATGCTTCCCATTTGTCACTGAATGAAAACAAAGTGGAACGGGAAGCAAGTGTAGAGAAGGAATTTGAGGTGTTTCAGCACTGTTGATGCGAATCAAGCAGGCTGTAAGTGCTCTACATTCACTCTGCACAAATTGCCTTTCAGTAGACTTTCCAGTGACTTTAATTGTGCTATCTAACAGCCTAACACAAGTGCAACTATCTTAGCTGTGGGAATGACAGGATGACACTTCCTTTATAAGGGTGTCTGGTCATACTAATAAAAATCTCCTCTATTCAGAGCAAAGCAAAAATAAACATATACACACTTCAAAGGAGAAAAGAAAAAGATAACACAACCCTAGCAAAGCAAAAGGCAGAAACTAAATTTATGGGAGAGATGAAACAAGTCACAGCAGATGGCCAAATTCATTCGTGTTCCTTACAACACTCTGGGAAGACAGTTGGAACAAATGGTGAAAAATGTGGCAAAAGACTCTGTACAAAGAGGAGGAGAGTCCTTATAAAATACTGTACACATCTGGATCTCTAGTACTGACTGATGGCTACAGAGGTTTTGAAGTTGTTTGCACCTTAGTGTGACATTTCTGCTTCTCCAGTATTTTCACAAAGTCTACTATTACTCAAACCAATGAGCCTCCCTCTGGCAAAAAAATCAGGAATAAATTGTTACTTCAGAAATTTCAAAATGTATTGAGTTCAAAGTTAAGTTTCCAAATGCAGAACAGGCTTCTGGTATAATGACTGAGGGTTTGAACAGCATATTTCTCTGAGTCCTGTCCTTAGGAAATAAACCTCATTTGAGACAGACACAAAATTATCTCTCTCTCTCCTGGCCTTTATATTCCACAAACAACTCATCTAGGAGGGACAGAGCAAAGCACTTAAATCGTGCTCACCCTAACTTGCGATCACTTATTAACAGTGGGACATTACAGGCAGTACCCCTTCATTTTGCAAATAGTTGGATGCAAGTCTGTATCTCAGCAACTCTGGCCCACAGTCAATGTTCTGGCATAAATCTGTTCTCACTGGGAGTGTAAGTGAGCAAACTTAGCTGGGAACTAGGACATAGCCCATGTTCACTTCTGGTGGTTCTGCTTAGCGGGGGAGAGGTGGTTACTGGAAGAGCAGCAGGACACTTGGGAGCAGCAGCTTAAACCACAGTGTCAAAATGCTCTGGAACTAAATCATCGGTCACTGTATTCCCTCTCTGATTGTCAAAGTGCTTGTCCAAGCCTACAGCTTATTTTCACTGCTTTTTACTTGCTGCTCTCTTAAAACTGTTACTAATGCAGCTTGTCAGATTTTCTTCAGCTTTATAGCAGGAGATAAAGACATTGTGCTAAGAAATAAGTGGAAGGAGGAAACACTCTTTAGTGTAAGACATAAGTGGTGCTCTGCAGCTGAGTTTCCTTTTTTGTTTCTGGTGGTGGCTGTTTCCTGTAAGATGGCTAAGGAGAAAAAGAAACATTACAGAATCCTAACTTTATACAAAAGAGAACATAACAGTCAGTGAAGACTTACACAAAAGTTAAGTGAGCAGAAAAACTGTTTTGAGGAATAAACACTGAAGCATTGAGTCCTGTTAGCATTCAAATCAAGCAGTGAGACTGCTCATATCACAAACTTAGTCCTCCCCAGCACAGTCACCAAAACAACACAATGTCTGTGATGCACCTCCATGGCCCATGGGATGTTAGGAGAGCATGCAACTGAGTGTCAGCTTGTCCAGACACAGAATTAATGCTTGTTCTCGGCAAGTCTCTATGTACCATTCCAGGCAGCAAGTATATTTATCCATGACTGCAATCTTCTGGCTTTGTGCCCCAGAAAGCAGGGATAGCTGTGCAGTGCCACTCACCCACAAGGTGTAGGAGCCCCTGCGGCTCCCTGGGAATGTCAGCATGCTCTGGTCCGAGACGGCGCCGGACGCCAGGCCGCTGCTCCGCGATGGCGGCCATTCCAAGTCAGCCTCAGCCTGCTCGGGTTTGCTCTTCTGCTTCTTTATAATCTGCAGGGTAAGGGAGAAACGGGGTGGGAGGCGACAGAAAAATGCTGCTGGGGAAATACTGTCTGAGCCATAAGGGGAAGATCTAAATGAACCCCATCTTAAGGCAAGCTCCCCAGGAAAAGCATTTGACTTTCCTTCTGCTCTAGCTCCAGCTCATGCAACTACTTCTCATCTGAAGTCCTACCGCTTGCAAGCACATAAGCAGCAATGCAATCTATAACAGTGCCTGTAGGAATACCAGAGGTGAATTACATAAACATAGAAACCTGTTGCTACAGTAACACTTTAGCAGCATCCAAGTGTCAAGTATTTTCTCAGACAAGACTTTTTGCCAAGAAACATAAAATACTAGATATCAGGGGAATTTCAAAGGCTCCCATGACATGCAGACACGTTCTAGTGACAACAAAGAGGTCTAAGGTCTCTAGACACTATTTTTATTTTTGAAAATCTACACCATCTTAAGACAGAGAGAGCTCATGTCTCCCTACACTGACAGATTATATCTTGCTACACTTCATTTCCACAACTGAAATATATCTACCTTAGAACATTATTCTATGGCATAAAAGATCTTGTTAGGCAGCTCTTGACAAAAACAGTAGTAATTCAAGCTTGGCTGAGAGAGGCTCTGGACTATGAAACACTCGATAAACAGACTTACTTGATAGTCTAACGTCACCCTTAAAAAAGAAGGCAGATTATTTTCCAGTGAGCTGCTGCTCTTCTGGCTTTTCTTGACAGTAATATAAACAACATGTTCCTCTTCTGGTGTGTGATCCACACACTGTTAAATGCCACAGCCTATACAGAGATGTGGCACCTAGCTTACTTCACATGGAAGGAGACTAACTTAGCAGAGTGGTTACTTCGTTGATCGCAGGACCTTAACAGTGCTCTATTCATGCTCATCTTGCCTTACTCCAAACTGTCCAGACAAACTCAAGGGGTATTTTTTCCCACTAGCCCTCCACTTTCATTCTGCCAACCATGAGCTTTGCAGGGAGAAGAATGAGCTTTACTTTAAAAGCCACAAAATTCAGACACGCCAAGGGTTATGTGATTTTTGAGCTTCTCTTGCACAGCATCATTAAGAGAATTCTGTGTTAATGATTGATGTTGTTTTCTTTGAACATGTTGCAAAGTTCAGTAGAGGGTATGGTCAGGTCACTAGCAAACTGTATCTTTTGGGAAGTGATGTATATGGTCAAGAGCCATACCTCTTGACATTAGAAAACTTTGTGCCTGTGGGGAAGTGAAATACAGATGTAAAATTCCATCAAACAAGGACCTTCCCTTCAAGAAAGGGCATCACAAACCTCAGGGAGTGGTACCTCTCAGCTTTGAACATGTAGGACATCAGGTTAGGCACTGGATTGATCTTACTTATAAACTGATGACTGTCAGACATAGCTGATGAAGCCGACACTGTCGTAGTTAATTTACTTTACTTTCTACTTTGGTGTCATTCTTTTTCTTGTTAGCAGTGTTTCAGGTCTAAAACATGTGTTTTGGACATTAAACATAAGGGGAAAAAGCATGCCATACCTTCTGCACAATGGTTGTGGCCAGCTCTTCTATGAGGTCCTCCTTGTGCTCCTGCAAGTAACAAGCTTCATTCTGCTTGTCCTGCATGAAAACGGATATCTGTATTTGCTAAAATCACATAAAAACAGCCTTCCCACAAAAAATGTATAGACTGGGAAATGGGTAATATGCCCTATTGGCACTGTGGGAAGAAATGACAGGCACTTGAAAGTGCACGTCACCTTCTGGAATGCAATGTCCGTCTTGGATACCAGTTCATAAAACCCATGCCCAACTCCTTGGGTATATCATGAGACAGTCACTACTTCATCACGTTTTTGTTTATACCACTACCCAAATTAAAAGAAACATGATTGTCCTGTTTAAATTAATACTTTTTTTTTGAAAGTGTTACCAGGCTGTCACTGTAGGTCTCTGCCTTAGAAATAGCTTCTTCCACTGCTTCCTCTGCAACACGTAAGGCCACAGCAAGGGTATCCATCATGCTGTGTCCTAGATGAAGAATAAGATAAAATACTATGTTCTTTATATATGCACATTTTGCATAAAGAGCTCCAAAATTCAGACTCATATTCTGGACACATATTCAAATCTTAAATTGTTCATGAAAAAGTTATTTCCTCAATCCATAAATATGCACAGTGAAATAAAAAAGACAGAGAAATTTGTTGCAATCTCTAAGTTTCTGCTTAAATGTAAATCTTAGATACAATAAAACATGATATATTTTATGTTGCTTATTTTAGACTGCAGCAAAATAGTTTGGAGGAAATAATTGAAAGAAAATTTGTGAAGGTCCTATAAGCAGGAACAACAAAATTTAGGAAAGAGAATGAAAAAAATATATGAGCACAGGAAAGGAAATGGGAGGGAAGTAAAAAAAATGGATGTAGTATATGATAGAGATAATTCATGCTATTTATGTATAAAATATTGTAAAATCCAAGCTATGTCTTTGACCACCCGGCTGGGAGCAGAGTCTTATGTTTATTCAGTTAGTTCCCAGAAAACGTTAAGATGTTAAGATAATATCAAGTCTGTTAACGTATGAATAAAACCTTCTCACTGACTTCCCTGGAATGTCAGGGCTACTCGCAAGGGACCTGCACCTGGGACATTGCATCTACCATACTGAAGCACTGGGCACCACTCTGCCGCATGTGACACTCTGCTACATGTGAATGCGGACTCTTCTGAAGTGTTCAGAAAACCATCTGGACTCACTTTTGTCTATTCCTGCACATGTATGGCCCCAGTTCTACATGTGAAGGGACACAAAGGAACATTCGGTCATCTCTCCTCAGGCAGAATAAAGTGTATAAGCTCGCTGTATGAAGCAGTTGGGGTGAACCACTGGGGAGATGCTGACACTTTGTCGGTCTGATCCAGGTTCACCCAGCGCCAATACCGGGGTTGACGCTGCCTTGGCTGTGGTGGTTTTTTTCTCGAAATTCTATTTTGTTAATGATCTAATAAATCATTGCTAAATTTTCCTATAAATTTGGTTTCCGATTTGATCATTTATAACTGATCATTAAGAAAATCACACTAGAATAGGCATGTAGTAAGTGTAATGCTGAAGCAAGATGTCCCAGCATGGTACACAAGAGTCTTGCTGAATGATTCAGCCAAAACATTGTTGGACCTGTGGACAAGGCTTCCCAGCACTCTAAGCTACTTGCCCAGTAATTCAAAATGTAAGGACTACTTTTCAATCAAATGAGGTTTTAGCAGCATACCTTCTGTCTGTTGGTAGAAGGTAGAGTCACTGCCACAAATGCTTCCTTCATTCTCAAAGCTTCCTTCATACAAACTTCCTTCTGCTAAAAAGGACAAAATCATGTGTTACTATAAGAAGCACCCATTAACAACCAAGGCATTATTAGATTAGAATATTCACTCAAGATATGGTGGCACTGCACACAATGAGGGATAACTGGAAAATTCCTCCTAGCTGTTGCTGTTGGATAAATCATGACTGCAGCAGCTTTTGTACAAAACATGACTGCTTTCATATCAAAGACTTCTCATTCATTTTGAATAGAAAAAACTATTACTACAGTAAAAAAGAAAAAAAGAAGCTACCAGGCATAAAACTTACATGGCAGAAGTTAAGTATAGGGAATTTGACTTTACTATGACATTTGGTGTAGAAATAGATTCTATGTTTTAAAGGGCAATGCTGTATAAATAAAGCAAAACCCAGACACCTATACTAGTATTTATCTTCAAAGGGAACAAAAGGTTTACCTACGAGTCACAGGGATAGCAGAAGAAAGTTAGCAATGACATTTAGACTCAAAGGCCTTCCTTAGAAAGGTCCCACCGAGAGTGCATATGCCACTGCAACTCATCATTGCATTGTTCACACTTCCATTCAAGCACCCATTCACTGAGACTATGGCTAAAAAAAGGCAATACATCATATAAAAGTTGGGGAGCATCCCTGGCCACAGTTTTTACTTTCATTGTCCCACTTGTGTCCTAACTGAAACAAGATTTTCTTGTCCTCACACAAATTTGTTCTCAGTTGTTAAGGAATCTTCTCAAGAAATGCAAATTTTTTACCCGAAAAGGAAAAACAGTATTAAATCACAATTTAATAACTAGGTTGCTTGTTCCTAGAAGCTTTTATGTCAATTTTCATAATAAACACCTAAAATTTCCACTCAGGACTAGAGAGTCTACTTACCATCCTATACTTACCATAAAAAGACAAAGGAAGGACTATGGAAAAGTAACAGTCTCTTTACAAATTTTGAAAGAATTACAAGAAGAAATTATCAGGTTCAATAAATCCAGTGAAATGCCAAATATTCAGCTAGTTGTGTTCTAAGTAACTTGCTGAATTTACCAGTATGACACCAAGCTTTACTTCTTCAAACCCATTTTCTGACTCCAATCACTCTTCTTATGGGGTGGGGCATTACAAGAGCATAGTTAGGAGTGAATCGTGTCATCACTTAAAAGGTTGATGCCAATACTTTATCAGTATCTTTTACCTATTTACAAACATCAGTACAAAAATAAAACGTGGCTAGTTTCAGATCCTTAAGCATGCAAAACTCTAAGTAAGGAAATGTCAATTTTGGTCAACTTGGATACTGAATGTATCTCATGTTAATCAAATTTTGCTTCAAACATTGCAGGAATATGCCTATGGTCAAATGTTGAATGCAAAATTATTTTATCATTCTTTGACTACTCAGAACTGTGAAAAATGTGGGGACACAAGCTAGAATACAAACTGCAATTTACTTTATAGACAGTTCTTCTGTATCAGTGACATAATTAAGATTAAACATTGTTTGAATTCTTAAACAGCTCTCTAGACACTTCATACTTTCTCTCTCCACTGAGGTATTTCTTTCACAAACAAGAAAATTGTGTTTTAAAAACTCTCTTGAAATAATCTCAGAATTTCCATTGTCTCAGCTTCTGTGTTAAAGCAGACAAGAATAAATCTTATAAGAAATCAACACAGCTGTTCTTACCTATTGCATCAGGACAAAGTCCACTCTCCAGTCTATGCTTCTTGTACAAGTTCTTCAGGACCTTGGCACTTCCAAAACACTTAAAGCGGCTTTTGACATTATTATAGTACCAATCCAGAGACTGGGTCCTTAGGAGCCTAAAACAGAAAAATAAACTACATATTTGGAATGGTTCTACAACAAATAAATGTGGGAAAAATATTTTAGGCCTCAGATCACAAACCTATTAATTTCTGGATACTTTCTTTATTTGTACTTTGCAAGTGTCTGGTATACTACAGCAAGGAAAAAACCCATTCACTTATGGTTAAGCCATAAGTAAATATCTTTTTCACATTACTCAAGGGTTTATTTGGTTTTGGTACTATCAGATGAGGTTGTCTCAGCTTTTACATTATAATGCTCACACTACAACCTCTTATAAAATACAAACAAGCCTTGAAACAGCACAGGACTTAAAACCAGCCTTCATTTACAGAAATTTACAGATAATGTAAGAACACAAGCCCGTCAACCGTGCCACAAAACCCCTCCATTTACATAAAAATACATCACTGCTTTTATCTGGGGAAAACAATAGAGCAGACAAAGCCTAATAGAGGACCTCAGAGCAGAATGAGCTGAAGTTTGCTTTCTCACTTTCCACGGGAAGCTTCACTGACAAAAGTAATTCATCTTAACAGACTTGTCCCCAGAGCTCAGACTCTTTATAAAGCCATGAGATACTGGCAAGCTCTGTATTGTTTCCAGTGTGGCATGTGGCAACTTGCTCCACCTGCACCTTCAGCAGTGCATGGAGAGAACCTGTGCCACACTCCCAGGCAAAAACAGCCTCAGGTGACTGCAGGGAAATCCACTGCAGAGCTGTACATTTCCTACTGAGGATGTCACTGGGGGGGGATCCTAGGGTTCCACCTATAAATTAAAGCTGATTTATTCTTAACAGCAGATTTAGGAGAACAAAAGGCTAAAGTCAGTGCCCAGTGTCAATATGTGAACCCCTAAAGAAATTGTGTCACCACCAGGAGGGCCAGACTCTCAGCATTTCCAGACTTCAACATATATAGATGATTTAACCCCATTTTTTAAACCCATGGCCATGTTGAAAAACAAAATAAAATTACAGTCTCACTGTCACCTTTACATTTTCCTTCAGGGACTCTGAACTTTTCTTTGTAAAGTGCAAGGCAAGAGACAATGAAAACAATTTTTGTTTTGTCACCTACTGACAGACTAGAAATGTAGTTCTTAATCAGCACCTCCAAACCTCAGGAGATTCTCAGTAACCAACAAACATGCTGAGCCTGGGGGTTCAACTACGTGTTTCCAGTCTGAATTCAGACTTTTAAGATAAAAATGAACACCCACTTCATGAAAAGCAGAACATCATGATATAGTCCACTTGTCTGTCATCACCAGAAAGTGCTTAGTAGCAAACACCAGCAGTGGGAAATTAAAAATAAAAATCACTGAAGCCTATCGTCTTCAAACTGTGAACCCTTAAAGTTTCATTAGCTGCTCTACAGAAGACAACTGAAGAAAAAGCTCATAATGGAATAGAAGTCTATTTTTTCTGCATTCTGTCTCAGCAATTAGATGCAGGAGAGATGTTTACAGATAATATTAGAATATTAGCCCTTTAATATCTATTTGCAGTAATATCGCAAGCCTAACTATGATTCCCAGGAGGCTGATTAGTTCCAATATTCACCACCGTACAAATATTACTAACATGTGACACGGGCAAAAATCCTTTGCTGGAGTTTTTTTTGGAAAACATCCTTACATGTGGTGCAGAAACGACTCTGATGAAAGAAAGTATCCAGAGCACAAACAATGGGAAGCATGCCTTGGTCTGTCTGTGAAATAAAGGGTTTCTGAATCCCTATAATGTTGCCACTAAGAGATCTGCTATGATGCCTGTCCAAGACCTGACCCACTGACCAAAGCTTCACTGTGGTGCAGTGATGAATCTGAATGGAGGAAAATTTCTCTCCCAAACCTGCAATTCTTTGGCGTTTTAAGAACCTGCCTCCTTTGTGGGCAGGAAACAATTGCTCTCATATAAACTACATCAGAATACTGTCTTCTACTTCCTGAATTTCATTCCCTTTTGAACCTGACAGGGTAAGATTTCAGTCAATAGCACAGAGTCACAATCATTATGAAGGATAAAACAACATGACTGTTTGTAACTGGCTTAGCAGGAGCTATTGACTAGAAAGGATGCTCTTCTGCCCAGTAAATGCAGTGTTCTCCATGCTGTCCACAAAAAAGTATTGCAGCACCAACACCACTAGGGGACTCACAGCACTGGGAGTCCTCAAATGCATTGTTTTAGGGCTTTGAAGATCCTTACTAACTCCCTCAGCATATTTACCAAGTAACCTCAGCTGCACCAGCTCAAAATGCTAAACTCGTCATCTTGGAAGCCAAGTAGACCCAGTTCTTAATATTCAGACAGAGTGACAAGATTAAAAAAAAAAAAAAAAAAAAAAAAAAAAAAAAAAAAAAAAAGAAGTGAGTCCCCTGTCTTTGAATGCTCTGTGAGTTAGGATAGCCAGTTATGAATGCTGACCTGGCAGCTTGGGAAAACAAAACATGTGATTCATTGCAAGCTTGCTTCCTCATCTTTTTCCCTGTGTCACCATGTTTTTCTGGATTTGATCAATACTTCATGTATAAAAGCAGAAAGCTAACAGCACTGATTTCTTGATGAGGTGAGAATGCTTTGCAACTAAACCAGGTTTTTTATTTCTAATGATAACATTTTCTGTATGTGAGCTTTGGAAGAGTCAAAAGGATAGAGATTATATATCTCAAAGCAACCATGAAAGGAGATGCTTGCCTCTTTGTACTAGTTAATCTGGTGTAAACACAAGGATTTTTTTATTTCTTTTTTTTTTTTTTTAGGTTTCCTCGTTGCTGCAGGATTAACACATTGTGAGTAATCTAATCATTTCATGCTTCTCTCCTATGAGCTGGAGAGCTACCAACACTCCAAATCTATGCCTAGGTCCTGAACATGTTTTATAACAGATTACAATGCCTCCTCTAAAGCTTTTCAGCCTCTTAACTTTCACATAAGTCACACTGTCCCTACTGATTCCTCCTACGGAGAAAGGATTTGGAGAAGAGAGAACTTCTCTTATAGATACTAAAATAAAGGACTCACTCAAAAGAGAAATAAGAGCATTTTCACCTCATTTCAAAATCCTTTAATGCTGACCTATATTTTAAAGCTGTTTCCTGCAAAAGCGGTCCATGACTCCGGAATAATGAAAGTCTATGACAGTGCTAGCATTAAATTGTTGGAATGAAACACTTTCCTTATTAGCCTTAACAGAAAGTATGTAAGTTCTCTCTGTGAAATAAAAAACTCACACTTAAAGGATATTATTTGTCTGAATTTAAAGAAGCAGGACTGCTTGAAGCCATTTTTTGCTTTTTCTGGGCAACAAAGACCGTTCTGTCTTTATTGAAAAATAGCTTTAAACACTAAGGACATTATTTATGTTATATAATATTGCCACGGATTTGAGTTGCATTTTGAAGTGCTTTTGGCAGAGGAAAATACTGTGATTTTAAAATTCTGTCTTATTAGAAAGTGTGAAAGCCAGGAAAATGCTTTTGTTTTAACATTAAAACTTGAACAAGTACTATAAAGCCCGTCCTTTTTTAGTACCACAATGTCTTTGTCTTAATCAAGCAGCACCATGAGAAGGGATAAGCCCATTAAAATCTTTACAATTTTTTTTCAATATACTTCTCACCTGAAGCCCCCAAATAGTAAACTTCTAGCCTTTCCTTCAGGAAAAAAAGTACACCAGCTGTGTTGGGAAGTGGGGACATGAACGACCTTCCTCATTATCAGTGATGACCAGAAGACAATCACATGAAAGACATCACTCACACAGTACTCAAAACATAGGAGACTCTTTAGTGTCTGATTTACCACTTTAATTCTTTTTTCTTCTAAAAAGTTGAGAGGTTTTACTTGGTCTAAAGGCAGTATGAAGCTTCTGCAAGTACTTTTCTCTAAAAGGTAGAACCAATTTAATGTGTATGACCTTAATCCCTATTCATAATACAAAAAAGTGTTTTACAACAACATTTTTCCATGTTTTCATTTTCCCATGAACTCTGTGAGAAGTTTCCCCCCACAAGATGAACTAGTCACTTATGAGCTGCAGTCTAGTTTCCCTAAGACAGGACGTACTTCCTGAAATCTTACAAACACTTCATTTGTCAGGGTGAACACATAATCACTTGGATTTTCCTTGTACTGACTTTCACTGGAAAATGAAGCCTCCTTTTTTAGTTTTTCATGCCTGCCTTAAGAGATCTTCAATAGTTTTGTGCTGACACTCAGTCCAGTAAACTATTCTAGTCCCTCAAATGGCATTCTGTGCTTCTCCTACTGTGCCCCATAACCTACTACAACATCCAGCCTCAGGTCACTCAAGATCTGCATTCAGCAAGTGATTAGTTTCACTCAGGAATGGAGCTGCTTTACAATTCTTGGACTTCTTACTTTTGCAGATGTGACAATTTTTTTAAAATTAAGAAAATTTAAAAGGCCAATCAAACCCCTCTCTGAAATACAGGACTATGCACGTGTCAGAACTGCTGATCTGTGGGAAGGCTCCAAAGCATAACACAACCACATCAAACTTAAGAAATACTAGAAATGCAAATTGTCAGCAGAAGAGCAACATCAATGTTTAGTTTTCACTCTTTGAAAGCACTCCCGGGGCTCACTGAACTGCCTGGAGGCTCAGCAGGAGCCAAGTGATGGAGGGGGTGGGAGCCAGGATAAGACTGACTACTGAGCTCTGTCAGAGCTGGGACACTGGTGAACATGACTCCCCCAGCGCAGATCTGCTCAGTCAGATGCTGGGCTGGAGAAAGAGCCATGCTGCAGTTAAACATTCCTGCCTTTAACCCTGATGTTCCCCCACAGATGGGTGACTGCTGCTGTGGGATTGACATCCTTGAAGCCTTAGTCCCTCCTGGAGAGCTGCACATCCATCTCCCCCTGGCTGCAGTAGTGCCATGTTATGCATCAGTGCTCGGGAAATTCCAGCTACTACAGACTAAGCTGTGACAGGCACGCTGCCTGTCACAGCCCCTGCCACGGGCTCTCTCCCTGTACTGACTCACACGCAATATGAAGCTCAAGGCCTTTGCTTCCATTTCCCAGCACAAAGTGGCCTCAACCTGGTGCCCCAAGAAACAATTAAGATTTAACCTGTCACTTCTTATTTACTAGTTTTGGAGTAAAATTGCCTTAAATTCAACATCCTGAACTACTGTTTCTCTGCCAATAGCAATATTTGGTTTTTCCTTTGGGCTGATACTTTAGAGCTTGTAATGTACTGCTCGTTATAAATTGTTGAATTAAAGGCTTTCAGTTTCTTTCAGTTTCAATGAAATCAAACCTACTTCCAGGTTCACCTTCATTCCCCTCAGGATGAATCATTATAACACATGAATATCCTACCAATGCTCCGTTTTTAAAAAATCAGACTTAAAGCCCCACATATATTGAGAAAGTTCAGCACACTGAAGCTGTAAACAGAAACTTTGGCCAAGCTCATGTTATTTCAAGAGGGCACTTCCCTGATTGTTTTGCATCTATCCCCTCCTTATGAAAGGCAGCTATTCACACAGGAGAACCAGTTCCTAATCATTTATCCCAGCAGACCATTGTTAACTCTTTGTGACACTTCCTTCCCAAGCCTTAAGTCGAAATCCAATTTATTTTCTTCTTGATGGCATTCTTCAGGTCACCCATCTCTCAAGAAGTGCTGTTCCAGAAAATGCCTTCCTCCAATTATCCACAGCAAAGGGCTGCACACAGATTACACTGTGACAGGTCAAAGTACAGCACACTGAGCCATGCAGGTGTGTCACAGGAAATGGCACAGCAGGGCACAATGAATTCGCTGCTGTGCAGTCAGCAAAATCCAAGTAACAGCAGAGGGGAGACTCTCTTGAGTCAAAGCATCTACCCCAGAATGAAAACTGTCTATCCCACTGAAAACATCATCTGTCTTTCTCACAAGGGGAAGAAAACAACTGTCCATGTCCCTGGCAGTGAAATCAAGACCTTCCTGTGCAGCAGACATGAACCTGGCCCAGTAACTGCTCTGCAGGTGACAGTAGGTTAATTATTCAGAGAGCTCAACCACCAGGACAGTACCATATAGTGCATTTCCTAAAAAACCACATCCTTCTAACCATTGAGAAGTTCCCTGCTCCAGTTTGGGTTTTAAATGTCAACGTGCAGCAACACACAGGAAATAACAAATTAAGGTTAGCAGAGAGGAAACAAAGATTTGTTTGTTTATAAAAGACAGCAGTATGTGCAACCCTCAAATTGGTCACTGTCTCCTTTACCTCTGAAATCAGCAGTTAAGAAGTTGGATGAGGGAAACAGAGTAGATTTTACCCAGAAAACCTACATATACTTCATGAATGGAAGAAAGACAAAAACTTGTGACAAGTTTGCCTAATGCTGGTTATTGAGGGAAGTATTAAAACCTCTACCACCCTAGCCCTTTAAACCAAGTCTCAGCGCCTTTCCAAAGGGACATGACAAGGATTGCTCACAGCAGCATGTGCCAAAGTGCAGGAATCACTTGCTGTGTTATGAAGCAGGCCACAGTAAGTGACTGCTGGTTCATAAAAATAAGATACTGAGTCATACTAGCTCAAATAAAAGGCTCACCTAGCTTCGTACTCTGTGTCTGGCCACTGGAAATGACATGGAAGAGATGGCAGGAAAGCTCCTGTAAGCAGAGACTCTGCCTTCAGCACACTCAGCACTGGTCAGTTCAGTATTCTGTTCTTGACACTACAGCAACCAAGGCCTCAAAAGACACATATGGATGGACTTACATTCCATAAATTTAGCCACACTTCACCTGAATCTTGGCATACTTCTGGCCCACTCAAAGCTCTCTGACAATCAGAGTCTGCAGTTACTTGCCATATAAGGATGCTTTGCCTTTCTTCACTTTAACATCTACCTCCTAATTATCTGGATGCCCCATACATGCCCTGTCATGAGATGCTGCAGCAAAGCTGTGTAACACCAGCATGCAAAACTGGGGAGAAAGCTTTAGTGAAAATACAGGCATTGTAGAACAGCTGAGGAAAACCAGCAAGTAATGTGCTGGTTTCAAGTTGAGTTAAAGTTTGTGGAGAATCACATTTCCCTCTACTGAGTAACATTTCAAAACTCACTAAAAAAGCAGAAATATCTTAAATATGTGGTATGCAAAATCCACAAACCCCTTCTCCATTCACAGATGTTTCTCTGTACCATAGGTTTTTCACTTATATGCCCAGTGGTAGACTGATCTCATCTACTCTGTGTTAAAATAAACCATGAGATTGCTGATCCTTAAACATATAATTCAATTACTGGACAGTAACCAGTATGAAAAAATCAGAAGTCAAGCATGTGCCTCTAACAGCCTTTTTGAAAACTAGAATGGAGAAGATACAGCACCCCTTGTGATAAGAAAATCACAGACTTAGCCCATGTTTTATTAAATAAAAGAAAAAAAGAGAAAGATTGATTGATATTTGTAATCTTTGTGCTAGTCTTTCCTCCAGTAGGAAAACAGACACAAGAGTAGAACATGTCAGCGTTTAACTAAGCTATTTTGCCCTGTATTTTCCCTGTGAGGCTGTAGGTCAGGATTCCCTGGCTCACAAATAAATGTGTATTTGACATATTAACATGACCTGCTGCTCACAGAAAATATGTTTTGTTCTAGGGTAACCCAAGTGAAATACAGATTTTGCAGCAGTTATTAAAGTCAATTTTTAAAAAGAAGAGGGTTTTCAAACCCAGTGGTTCACTGTAATTTAGCTGACTATAAACTCCAGGGGTGACAACATGATTGTGGAGAGCTAACAACAGTTACAGCAGTGACCTAAGAAGGGGAAGGACCTCTCTTCAGGCATCTACCAGCAGTAAAAGATGTAAGAGGCCACATCCAATACAGCTCCTGACATTATCTCAGCAAGAGCTATAAAAGTTTGCCATAACAACATGCTTATAAGGATGTTTGCCATGTCTTACAGCCATTAGTGAATGTTCTTTCCCCATTTTTGCCCTATAAAGTAAGCCTCAATTAACTGATATTTATTTATTCAGAGCTGACTTGTGAACTGTAAAGTTCAAAAGGCTGCATTGCAGGGGAGCTTGCAGAGAGCTTGCAGTACAAGTTACTGCTGCTTTCACGCCATGCTGGAAGAGCCCTAGGCCATAAAAGCAATGGGATCACATTGGTGTTCACCTTGCCCCCAAACATTATGAGCTATACCTCTATCACTCCCAGCAGATATACAGGCAGCCTGTTTGTAATGACTGCTGATGCTGCAGAGCTCCTCAGCCATCCACCAATGATTTCCTATCCTAATGCTTAAAGGTTTTCTTAACATTTAAGCTGAACCTTCCTTGTTTCTATTTAAACAAGACAGTTTAAGATGTTTGCTCTTTTCCTTTCCCCTTTTTTTTTTTTTTTTTTTTAAAAAGGCTAATGAAGGCTAGTTTCATCCCAGATTGTGTTTTCTAGTCATTCAATCGTTCCTACTGTTTCTCCCCCTGGGATGAATAAGAAAATAGCCAAGTGGTGTGTATGGTTCTTTAAACACAGACCCAGAACAGATAATCTGAGGCCATACCAGCACTCCTTCATGATCACCAAATATGACTGTAGGGATGTGACTCTGCACAGTGCAGTCCCAGTGGATGACGTCCCACACTGAGAGCACCACATATGCCACCCTGGTCCTGAATCGGGGCTCCACAATGCCATGAGTTACTCATCCCTCAAAGTCTTGCTGATACTTGAGCCACAGAAATTGCCAACTCTTTAGAAAGAGCTGGTCAAACTAAGTGAAGGCTATTTTCAATCCACCTTTTCTTTAAACCTGTAATTACATGGATGACACTTTCTTAAATGTCTCTCACTGGCACTCAGTTGTCAACACCTTGTTACTGATCAGCAAATGATTCTGCCACATAGGAGAACAATGAAGCCCGTCCTTCACAAGGAGCCTTATGGTCATATCCTAACATTACCAACTCCACCTGCACAAAAAGCCCAGTTCTGACTCTGGCTTTCACTTCTGGGTTGCTATGTAATAATCCCCAGATGTTACTGCCAGCCACTGTAGATTATTCAGTGGCCAAAACCAGTCTGTAGTTCTCATCACCACAGGTGTAAATGCAAAGAGAAAACTTGCCCCTGCTTTTCTCAGCCCTTCTAGGTGTTTCATTCAATGCCTGGAAATTTCTTCCTCACCACACTGCCTACTTCAGAAGTATTTCCTTCTTAAGCCTTTCATTAAAATGCAGATCTTTGCACAGCTCATTAATACTACCTGTCAACCCAGATGAAAATTAAGTAAGTAACCACTGGATATTTGAAACTGAAGGGAAACAAGTCCAAACCACTCTGTAAAAGCTGGAACACTCAGATACTGCACAAATGAAACATTCCACATGTTCACTTCAAAGTGCTTTTTTCAGGATTCATTCCTGACATTTGTATACGATCTATGGAATTTATGCATGAAGCAAAAATCATAAAAATCAAAAAATATTACCTCTGAAACAATTCTTGCCCCTTAAGAAATTTCACTCAGAAATTTCATTTAATGTAAAATTTTTGTTTTGTTTCTTTTCTCCCCCATCTTTATTTGCAATAAAATACATTTTCAATATCACAGTATTTTTCAAAGGAAAGGAATTTTACATCCTGGCCATCTGGTACCAGATACTTTCCTAGGTAAATCATAAGAATTAATCAATACTGCATCATTAGTGAATTTATGACACTCCCAGGCACACAACATGCTAAATCAAAACGCAAATAAACACAAATCAAAACAAGTTATTACAGCTACACTGAACACACATATATTGGCTGTCCCTGTCATATTTGTTTCTACTTGCTACAATGCATCAGTCTAATTTTTATTTCAGATTTCTGAAAGAAGACACACAGAAAGAACAAAAATCCACACTGACAGTACCTCAAAATGAATGCATCCTGCTGCTTTTCTTAAGAAACAACAACAGCAACAGATAATCATAAATTCTCAATTGGAGAGACATTAGTTTCCTGCTGTGCTATTACTACAAATTTATCCTTTGCACCTACCTACTGAAGTGAACAAAAATTCATACAGAAACCTTATGTAAATAAACTTCTGAATGCAGAGAGCAACATCAACACACCCTCAGGAACATCTGCTCATTGAACTTTACATTCATGCTACTGAAACAAAAGTTATTTATAATCAAAATACAACTGAATATAAATGGCTAAGAATAAATGCACCATTCATCCATCCACATGAGAAATGTTTTCCATAACCACAGCAGATACTAAATGAAACTACAGAGCATAAAGGCACTTTGATTAGTTACTCAAATTACCTAAGTGAAGGCTTTTCTTGCTGTAAACTTCATTTTTAATCCACAGATTCTTGAAAAACAACTGAAGAACATTAAAAGTAAGGTCGATGAAGCATAAAAAATTTCACAAAAGAGATACAAACTCTGCCCCATCAGAAAAAAAATACCAGAGGATAAACCATGCAAATTAATTCTGTAATCCTGATTAGAAAAATACGCAGGGCTTTTAATATAGAGCTCAAGAACACCAAAAAGATAACAATCCTCTGCTGGAGGGTCTGTTTCTGTTCTTATATTTGGAAAAAGCTGTGAACAAACAGCTGTGAAATGCCAGCAAAGATGAGAAGATTCATCACCACTCAAAATCAAAGAGAAAGCTGGGCTCATTGCAAGATTATTTAGGGAAGAAAGAAAAAAGGAAAAAAAAGTGAAAAATAATTTACAAAATATTTTGCTGGGGAGTGAAGAGATGCAATTTCAGTTCCTATCTTTTGTACTGGTTACCTCACCACAAGCCCAACTTCTGCTGGAGTAGGCTGCACTGCTTTTTTCCAGGAGCTGTGCACAGAGTGACTCCACCAGCCCTTTGTGAGATGAAATTCTTGTTGCTTTGCAGCTCCACAAGCCACAGAAAAGCTTCAGGAACACAGTGGAGGCACTGCTGTGCTATCCAGCAGGAGCATGACACTTCCAGATCCTCCCAAGCAGGTCCCTAGCTGGGAGGTGTAAGGAAAGTATTTCCTTGTTACCCACCCTCCTGTTGTGGTAGTAGGAGGAATTAGATGGAGTGATATTGCACTCCCAGGACAACAACTACCCAGACAAGATTCAGGTATTTATCCAGCAGTTCAAGCAAGGAGGTTTCCTTGAATTACAGTGAAAAATGGGCAGAAGTAGAATAGCTGGCCAGCCCCAGGAGGTGGGCTCAGTCAGTCACTGCACCTCAGCAGCTCTTCCCAAATGGACCAAGGGCAACCCATCAGAGAGTACCTGCTGCTGAGCAAGGGTACTCCACTGCTGTGAGCATCCCAAGCATCCTGAATGTGCCTCCTAAGTTACTGCTTTTCTATCTGTTGTGCTACTTCTGCATGGAGCTCACTGATTAAGCGTTTAAAACACCCCAGGCATGACTGTTGGGATTTTTTTCTTTTATAATAATTTCTTTTCAAACCAACTCCACAGTCAGTGAATTTAAAATGGTGAGGTTTTCTGGGCTGCACAGAAAATATTTTTAGTTAGAAGCTTTATTGTGCAAGCTGTCTAGCAGTCTGACAAAAGCTAAATTCCAGCTTACAGCTGAAAACCGTAGGAAAAATTCCAAAGCCTATATAAATTATACAAATGAGACTTTAATCCCAGCTGGCCTTACTAACAGGGGCTCTACATCTGGGCACACATACAAATGTACTTTTCATATGGATTTTCGGTTACTTGAATAATGAAAAATGAAAAAAAAAAAACAAAAAACAAACCAAACCCAAATCTCTGTTTTTATAAATGCTTGTATCAGAGAAATAAAAAAGCCAAGCACAAATTAGCCAGACTGTCAGAGAAATACATCTGTTTCTCAAAACTGCTCCTGCTTCTGGGTAAAATTGATCAGCTGTCCAGAGGATTCACTTCCCTGACAGCAGAAATCTTCAAAGCCATACAATCCTCCTGCCTTCTCCAAGGTCAGCTTATTCTCTCTGCATAAGGCAGGGGGTATCCTCATAGGGCCACCCAGCTGTGAGAAGATGCATGTGACATCGGCAAGTTTGATCAACTAAGAAAAAATGGGAGGAACTAGAAGAATCAGTGTATGAACAGGAGGGATGGAAACAAGAGGAGCTGCAAAGCTGCCCTGGTCATGCACATGTTGATGCCAGCGTGCAGTGGTCCCTTTGAGTCTCTTGATGCCAGCCTTCAGCTGCTGGCAGTGAATGGAGTGCAAACATCAAAGCCCTCCTCAGCTACATCAACAAGGCCCAGCTGAGAAGAGCCCCTGCTTCACTCACAGAAGAAATCCAGACCAAAATTTATTGAGTTTCCATCAAACTGCAATTAATATCTGGCAGATGAAGGATTTATGTTATTTGGCCCAGATGTCTCTTCCTGCTTTAACTGCATGAAGTATCACTACCACAGCTTTTCATGTTTGATTAAGGGAAACCCATAGAAGAATAAGAAAATCAAGTTCTTTCTAACATTTTTCCAATATGTTACTTAAGCCCATAGTGAAGAAAGGGATTTAATGCAGAACTGCTGCATAGAGACACTTGTGTAGTTTCATCTGGCAGTGGCAGAGGAGGTTGCACTGCAATAACAGGAGGTATCTTGGGCATCCCTCCTGTGTGTGGTGACCACAGGGAGAGATGGAGCCAACAGAAGCCATTTCTCATTTCTGAGGCATCATTTACTCTTGCCTCTCTTCAAGGGAGACAGAATTTAGGCCAATTCTCAAGGCCAACTCCTCTCACAGAGAAGAGGAAATTGACAGCACTTTTTTGGGGAAGCAATCCTAGCCACTAGGATCACCCACTGAGCAGGCTGGTTGTAGTCTGAACTACCAGCTGCTAATATGGCTCATGACAGAGGCTGCCAAATGGCTGCTGAGCCCTAGTGGGTTGGAGACAGAGGGGGGTGCATGTCTGTCTACCCTCTACAGCTAAAGTAGATGCCTTAAAAACATGAAAATCTTCCTTCTTTGCACATATGTGGCACTTTTGTGAGTCACCGTGGGTAACTCATGCTGCTCCCCCCTTTTTCTTGTCATTCTTTTTTCTCCACTCTTCTTCCTTTTCTTGGGGCAATGTGAAGGTAGGATAAATTATTTGCTTGCATAACTTTAGACAAATTTGCAGAGTAGTAGGGCAGGCAGGCAGAAGGCAATGCATTAAGAATGTTCCCAGTGTATGCGCTGGTTCATTAACAAACCAACCTTCTTTTAGGAGGTCAGACTACAAGAACTCACCAGGCCAGCAGAACCAAGGATATGAAATGTCCAGTATACATACTGCTTAAATTTTATGCCACAGAGGGTGCAATTCTGCATTTACGCTGTTACAAAGACAGTGCAGATGCTAAAGTAATTTCCATTACACAAATGCCCATGAGAAAATAATTAAATGACCATTATTTAAGGATGTTTTTATGGATTGGGCACACATATTTTCAACCAAAACAATTTAAAAATTATTTTGGACACAGAAAACTATTAAAAGAATCATATAATTGAGACACAGAACAGATTAGTCTTTAAGATGACAGATTAATCTATAAGGAGTCAGATGGATACATTAAATCCAGTAACTGTAAAGAAAAGTGAAAACATAAAACCAATTATTTATTCTAGATCTGAAACAAACAAATAAATACGGACTACTCAAGGGTGTTTCCCCTCCACTTTCCTTTAGTTATGATGAACTTTCATGAAAAAAATATTCTTTCTCATTTCCTTCATAAGTTCATTTTTGGAAAAGACTACAAACCTCAGGAGTAGAAACACCAGGGAAGGAGGGAAAACACAAAAATCTGAAAAAAAAATGCACATGACTGAGTTTCAAGATGGCAAAAAAAAGGTAATTCTTCTCCACCAGTCCCCAAAACTAAGAGGCTGTATTAATATAAAGTATCAGGAGTACCTATCTTATACTATCTATCTTATTAAATAATAAAAGGATCTACACAGACATTTGACTCCTAGAATGAATCATACCTTGAATAATGACAGCATACCTTGAATAATGACAGGTTAGTAGTGCTGCTTTAAAATATTTGGGTATTATACATCTAATCCATCTCAATACTATTAAATAACACAATCTGAGATAATAACAACAAATACTCTGCAAGCTGCAACAATGGGATTACTTATTAAGTATACTGAAAACAAAAACACAGGTAATGAAAAGAGATTTTCCAGAAAATGTCTAGAAACAGAGTTAAACAAAAAACTTCTTTAATAAATAGTAACCAAAATATTTTTTTCAGGTCAGAGCCAGCTACTAATCCTGTGATACGACCTATGATCCAACTCCTATCTTTTTTAGAGGTTAACTCTGTAAGGGAAAAAGTGCAACAATTCTATGGTAGGTAAAGCAGCTAGTTAAACTATTTTCCATATATCCTATTTTTATGAGACATTTTATATGTTTTTTTACTACTCTTTACAATCAATAACTATATACAATATACCACAGTAAGTTTCAAATAACTTACTACCTCATTGACAATAACACCATTATTTTAAAGCAATTAAGATCTCCAAAAGGCAGCCGACCAAAATCACAAGTAGTAAATAAAATAAAGGGCCAAATATTCTTTAAATTCACTGAAGCACCAAAAGATTTGCTTCCAGTTACTTTGGAAATCAATGAGAAAGGAATTCATATATCTTGACTCTAAGGCCTGTGTTTTCCACTCAAGTTGACCCCCCTCCAATTCTGAGCCAATAAACATTTGTCTTAAAGCTCCATTTTCATATCTGCAATTTGTTCAAATTAGATATTTTACACTAGATGCTTGTGTTGAAGAGAAAAGGAAACCAACATTAAAAATCTTCACGCATGAAGAACTGTGAGTGAGATCAAAGGGTTGAATAAGAGAGTGTGACAATGCATGCAATCCCCTTCCAAATCCACTAGACAAGCAGCATATCTGAACTTGGAAACAGCCCTCAGCCGAGGATTTCGCAGATTGTTTAGTTAAGATATACAGCAAGAATTATTAATGGCTGAATATATGATAGCAGATGCAAATCTTGAAAAGTGATCATCTGCATTAAGCCTACTTAGCACTGCTTCTGTTCCAACAGCTTCACTGCTGTGCTCCAAAATGTATCAGAGCAGTAAGACATTCCTATTTTACAGCCAGGGAGCCACAAACACATACTGTGTGTCCCAGCAAACTCCTGCCATACAAATCCTTTCATGCAAGGCTGTGTGCCCTGTGGCCCAAACACTGCCTTATTGTCAGAGGATTTGGGATGACACAGAAAAAGCTCCATGCTCACACTTACAGGCTTCTGTAAGGTTTCTCATGCTGCCTCGTTCAGAGAAGATCATCATTCCCCAAGACAATAATTATCAATGGGGAATCATATTCTAGAAATATTTTTGGTTACTATGATCAAAAAAGCTCCATTTCCCAAGACACAACAGTAGCAGGAGTCAGGCCAGCCTAGCTGAATGCTTTTAGTTATATTCCCTTTTTATAAACAAGACCATCACTCCACATTTGGGCTTATTGAAACTTACTGAATAATAGGCTAACTGAAAGCTAGATAAAGTAGATTTCAGTAGAAAAGGGAACTGTTCTCCCTACTGATACCACCCTCGGCTCAATGTCACCTCTCAATCCACCTGTAGCACGGTGCTTTGAGGAAAAGCTTTCATAATGAGTCTTTAATCCCATTGGAAAATAATACTTGCAGAAATTTCTGTGTATCATTGATATCCAAATGTGTCTGCCACAGTGCCAGTAAAAATATACTTGGTAAATTAGCATCAGGACTCTGCTTTAACCTTTGTATCACCGTGTGAATTCAGAACAAATCAGTCACTATAAGTCATTGGCCGTTACATGCGGATATGAGGATAGCAAATCCCCACAAAAAACCAAGTGAAGGTACTGACACTATCATTTCAGACCATTCAGTACAGAAAAGAATTGGAATTTCCAGTTCCACTCTAAACAGTCTATTTCAGACTCACCCACACGTGAGCTGTGAGGCACAGGGAGGGAGCACACGGACACTCAGCACAACACACGTGCGTTGCTGTGCAGCACGACAGCACTGCAGCAGCTCCACACACACTACTCTGCAGCTACAGAAGGCACATGCAAGACTTGCCAAGCCAAACTACTGCAGCCATTATCACACCACTTCAGCTGGGTTATGTTCCCTTCACTCAGGGCCTGCACTTAGTGGTTATTTAGAACAACTACAAAATTTAACTGGTAGAGGACCCAAGTTTTTCACGGGGGATTTAATTTCTGTTAACCAAACCTCTGACAACAAAGGAGCAATATGTGGCTGCCTTTGAAACTGAGTCACTTCAGTAGGAGGACAGGGAGGATGAAGAGAATATGGAAAGATTTTTCCAACATTAAGTCTTCAAACACATCATCACCCAATTTGTACGAATGCCAGCCACTGCTTTTGGCAGACTACATGGTGTCTTGTTGTATTCTACAGCCAATTTGTTGACTCTAATTAGCAATTTGGGAATAGAGTAACAAGAAAAGAGAAATAAAAAATTAGAGTGCACAGTGCCAGTTACTCTAGTGAGACACACACTCTTTCATTAATATTTTTTTAATGTAGCTGTACATAGGCTGCATCCAGCTGTTTCTTTAAAACCAGACATAAGCAGTTCCACAAACAGCATTGTTTACATTGGAAAAGACCTCTAAGATTACTGAGTCAAACTCCTAACCTGACACTGTCAAATTCATCACTAAACCATATCCTTAAATGCCCCATCTTAAATACCTTCAGGGATGGTGATTCAGCCACTTGGGCAACCTTCTTTCAGGGAGTCCTAGAGAGCAATGAAGTTTCCCCTCAGCCTCCTTTTTTCCAGGTTAAGCAACCCCAGGTCCCTCAGGCTCTCTTCAGAAGACTTGTGCTCCAGACCCTTCCCCAGCTCTGTTGCCCTTCTTTGGACACACTAACACCTCAAAGACTTGAGACTGTGAGGATTAAGTAAGGAAAAGACAAGAGGCACATCTGTCTGTTTTTTCTTTTCTCTCTTGTACCCAACCTTTTTTCAGGGATATTTAGACACAAAGTTCCAGCAGATGGAATCTTTTCTGGGGTTTGCTATACACTGTTCATAATCCTTTCCTCCACAAACAGGTCTTTTGTGGCCTTATGCCAAATTTCTCCTATTTGAGAGAAAGTAATTTTTGTCACAGCCAGAAAACAAAGAGTTCATCACCTCTCTTGATCCATATAGCTGGATGTAGGGACTCATGCTGCCTGCAAATGGGCTGTTTTGGCTGAAGGGAAGAAGTAGTTGACCTCACCTAATAGCCTCAGCTGGCCATTGCTTCAATGAATGAACTTTCAGCTGGCAGCTAAGACTCTCCTGAGGCTTTCCTAAAGCCCTGCCTGCCTGAGCTCAGGCAGCATTTGATTAAGCAGGAGCAGCAACCAGCTCCATGATCTCTCATGGCTCCATGGAAGCTCCTGTTTCTCTCTGAGTCTCAGGTGCAAGACCTGGGTACCCCTTCTCTTTGTGAGCTGTGGCTAGAGAGCCACTGAAGAAAAGCAGGCCCCGCTCCCCTTTATGTATCACAGGTAGCAGATGCCTCATACAGGAGCACACGAAAGCAAGTCTAAGTCTTAGCCTTCTTTCAGGTGTTTTTTGAAGAGCATTTTGCAACCTCTGTTCTCTTTACAGACGAAGAGGGTACAGGATGGCAATCACAGAAGTATGAATCAATGCACCTAAAAAAGATGGATGAAGCACTTTGGTATGAACGTCCACCCAAAAGGGTTTCTGAGCAACTTAACCACACTCATACTGACATTTAGACCTTCCTCACTGTCCTGCAACATTTCCTCTTCATTGTCTTCATTGTCTAATGCTAAAATACTCTGACAGATGCAAAAATATAAAAGGAACAACCCTCCCTGCTTCCACCACTGCCTTTCCTCTACTCTTAAAACTCACGGTTTTTGTTTTTGGTAAAGACAGCTGCTATCACAGCTTTTGTTGCTGTCTGAGTGCAGAGAACTTGAAGTAGCACAGGTGGCTGTAAGACACCCATTGGTGCTGAAGCCATTTTTCATAATTTCCTTCTCAACAAAAGTAAATATATCTTAAACAGCTGCCTTTTACAAAAAAGCAGAGTGAGCAAAAAACTTGCAATGGCTTTGGTAAGAACTGCCATTAAAAAGTCACAGATAGAGGCTAGAGTGCTTACATGGCATCGATGAGCACATTAAAAATCACAGAGAATGCACAAGTAATAAGAAATTTGATCATACTTTTATAGGAATATTTCAAATTTGTATTTTGAAAATATTGTCTCTTCCTAGAGAAAGATTATGTTTGATTTTGAAACTAACTCAGGACAGTTAGTTTCAGTTATTCAGTTAGCCCTGAATACTGTCTACTAACTCTTTCAGGAAGAGAGTTTCCAAGGAGCATATTTCACAGAATCATAGAATTGTTGAGGTTATAAAAAACCTCTAAGACCACTGAGTCCAACCATTACATCAAAACATTAAAATTAGCATTTTCAAATTTTAGAATTTGATACAGAATTAGATACAGAACACTTATAAACCTTGAGCAATTAAAGAGGCTATATAATTACTATGTGCAGAGCTTTTTTCTCTTCTCCTACACTTTCCTTTCATCCTCTCCTCATAACTGTGTTAGCACAGTAGCCTCACTGGCAAGCAAGAGCACTTCAGCTAGGGGCAGGCTAGCACATCCACTGATAGCTGCACCCCTTGGGCGAGCTCACAGATTTTTGGGATGTCTGACAGGTTGTCCAGCAGGTGACTGGCAGTGGCTGGTGTACAGCAAGTAGGCAGTGATCAGATGGTCTGTCTGAACAGGTAGTCTGCCTATTTTGGCTGTCAAACCTACACTCCAGTCCAACCTGTGCAACAGGCCTCGCTGAGGCTGCCAGCCAGCCAGGAGGACACCAACACAGGAGGAACTGTGGTCTTGAGCTGGGTAGAAGAGAGGGGCCATGAAGCAGTACTGGAGTATCAATGCAAGGAAGAGTAATAGATGCAACCCCAACAAGCATGTGCTCATTGTGCACCCTATTCTAAAAGATTTAGGGCAAACCATAAAAGCCGTAAATTTTCACTATTTGTCAGTGTCACCACAAACAGTTGCAATGTATTAGAGCTATTGCAAAAGATGGGAATATAAGAAACATCCATTCCCTGAAGGAGTAAACAAAGTGAGTGCCACAAACAATCATCTGAGTCTTGAGAAAATTTTGCATGCCTCTATGTGCCTGTTCTAAAAGCTCTGGTACTACGACATTTTTTTGAGAGATGACAAAGAAAATGGATTCCTTGTGCAAACAAGATATAGAAGTTTTACTCAAGGGGTTAAGAAACCCATTTTGTAAGATCTGCATTACCTTCTGCATATCTTGGGATTCCCTTGAACTCCTTCCTGACTCATGTTGATGCTTCTGCCCAGACCTATTTTCAGCCCTAACAGCAAGACTAACAAGGTCTAAGTGATGGGCACATGTTTTGGTAAGAGTCTAATACGGATTCTGAAGGTGAAGTGTCAGAATAGTGAGAAAGGGGGATTGGGTTCACCTGTGCTTGATTTCCTCCTTCATTCCCTCCCTCTTTTTGGTCTAATTCTTTGGTAGTCCTGCTCAGGAAGAGGTGCTCAAAAATCCCAAAAATCCTCCCTTAAAACAAAATGCCTGTTTGAAGGCTTACTTCTGTGCACTACACCCATTATGCCAAATTCACATCAACACTTTAGCCAACTAACACCCCAAGCCTAGCAAACCCTACTATAAATAAATGCTGCCTCTCGCCTTGGCTTCAACAGATGATTCTTCTGTGTCTGCCAATTCTTCTGGCTCTTGCTTCTCATCTACTGATACTTTCCTTACCTATCAAAAATCAAAGAAAATTAAAAAATGCAGATGATCTGATTAAAGAACTTTTCTTCACTTTAGGATAACTTAAATATTTTCACCTAAGACTTAAGGTGTAGGGCAATCAGCAGCAGCTTGCTGGTGACACTTGGTGTGCTGGTGTGAGAGTTAACAGGGGGTGGCCAAGGAAACTGGCCACCCACTGCCCATATCAGACTGCCTAACTCACCTGCTGGAACAGGATGCCCCCCACTGCCAGTATGTTGGTAGTGATCTTGAGAAATACAGGACAAAAAAGTCTACTGCAGGCAGCAAAGAACAAAAGAGATTTTATGTAAGTGTAGTCCAAGCTGAAAGGAGAAAATGCCACCAAAAATTTCTTCCTCACTCTTCTGATAGAAAGGTGGATTGACTGCGCTTGGTACAGCACTGAATCTGCCAACTAATATGTTCAAAATATTATACAGGTTCATGTATTTCAGAAGGTTACATAGAATGAATGTCTTTGACAAGCTCATTACACATGCATTCACTGTGAACACTTGCAGGAAGAAAGCTATCATGGGGAAACAATGTGCGCATCTATTTGGTTAAACAAGAGGTCAGAGAGGAGTTTCACAGAGACAGATAGGTTAATGATTGCCTCAGTTCATTAAATGTCATTTCCATGCTTTCTGTCAAAGTTCAGCAAGACTGTTCAGAATAGTATTGGGACCATTATTATTTCATATTATTTGATAGGAAGTGATTGGTAGTAGCAGCTTCTGAAATTAATTTCTAAATTGTCAGCTGACTCACTTGTATAGTTTGTCAGGCACTTGTGGTTTCAATAGTCATGAATAGAGAAACCAAAGGTACAGCTGGACTTTAAAGATAAAAACTGGGATCCTTCCTTATATATGCGGACCCAAGGAAGGTAAATGAGTCATAAAAATACATGTGTAAAACAAGAAATGTTCTGTGTGACAGCCCTCTGCCCCAGACACCAAAAGACAGAAAACAGATAATATTAAAGGGGTTTATTCCTAACACATCCCTTAGGATTAAGAAATATGACCACAAGATTGCACACTAAAATTTTGCAAGAGGAGTATAATAGACAATATTAAGTAGTCTTTTTTTCTGTTCCACTTATTGCATTTTCATTGCAATCAGAATTTAAGACTGTGTTAGTTTATCCAACTTATATAAAGGTAAAAAGGAAATATTGAATTTGGAGTAAAGATTACTGCTTTACTCAAGAAAAAATTCAAAGCATTTGCTCTGAAAATCCTTCTTACAACAACTAAATCTCTTTTATTAGAAGAGGAGACATTTGGAAATGAACCTACAAGATTTCTGTAGAATAGAAATCATATCTTTACACTCCTACAGATTAAAAGATATTTCTAATACCAAAGTTGTTCATGTTTTGTTATTCCCAAAGCTTGGCTGTTTGGAATAGATGGGTCAGCTTTATTTTTTTATATAGCTGGTTTCTAGAACACCAGGATTATGTCCAAAATGAACAGATATATTACTTCATTAGAAAGTACCACAAAATCTCAGAACAAAAAACCACTCCAATTAAAAAAACCCTACATATAGGCTGATCCTCTTTATTCTACATCAACATCTTTGTTAGCATCAACACTAATTTACATTTATCTTGGTGCCATTATAATCAGAACTTCATTCCTGAGACTGCATATATTCCTCTGCCTCAGAAGACACTGCCATAGGTGCAAAATTCTTTTTTTTTTTCTAAAAGCTTTTACTGGAGCCTTTGATAAGTAAAAATGCACAAAAAGCTCTTGCAGAAGAATGGAAAAGTGACCACCAAATAACAAATTCCAAAAGCTGCCAGTCATGCAAGTTCCAGAGAGGGACATTCTCCAGAAAACATGTTGAAATCTGTGTTAAGTAGCAGCAACTATTTAGAAAGGCACTCAGACATGCAGTGGAGGCACAAGGCTATTAGCACTCTCTATAGCAGTATCAGTAACCCAGAAATAAGAGTGGTGGCTATCCTTAGCTTGCAGTACAAGATCTAATGAATTCTTTATCACTTATCACACCCATTTACTAATCTTCAGTAACAGTAACATTGTTTTCATCTTAGGAATAAGATAGACAAAGCGCACACTGGTGTTTGATGCTGACTTTTCTGTTTCAAACCAAGCTGCTTTTGTACCAAAGTTAGGTTGCTTGTCTTCCCTTGGTCTCAGGTGTACCACTTCTGGTCCATTTTAATTTCAGACTTGCTCCCTTTCTTTTTACTGCCATTAGATCTGAGTTCCCCTGAGAAATGCAGTTACCAACTCAGCCCAACACAGACAGAGCTGCTGCCTGTGTACCAGGGCTCTTCACTGTGAGAAGCCAACTAGCCCAGGGCCTGCAGAATCAGTGGCATCTCTGACTTCAGCAAAACTCACCTACTATGCACCACTGATGTACAGCCCCTGGAAGCCCAGCATCATGGATTCTCAGGCATCCTCAGTGCTTCTGATGGATCAGCTGTCTCAAAGCTGGGCAAAACACAAGCAGGTCCACCAGGAAAAAAAACAAAGAAGATTCTCCAGCAGATACATTCTGTCCCTTAACACTCTCCAGACTTGGAGTACCCTGCAGTGACAACAGGTTCTTCCTTTTTACTTTGTCCACTGAGAGGGCATAACTTAAGCATGAGTGTGTTATTTTAGATATAAAATCTGGGGGCTCACCTTGGCCAGCAAGCTTTCAGCTGTAGTAATATAACAACAATACGATGGTATTGTTGTTTGTGGCCTTTCTACAGAAACAAAAAAATACGAATGCATGCGCAGAGCAGAGAGATAAATTTTGCACTATAGGACATCAGGCAGAAGCTGAATTCTCCAGGAACCAGAGTTCCCATAAAGTAATGGGAATGGAGAGATACTAGGTTACAAATGCTGCTGCACTGAGCGCTGTGGAGTATGGTATAGGTACACTGCCTGATTTCTAGGTAAAGCATCAAACAAATCAACTGCATGCTTTTCTTCCAGCCTCCAAAACATACAGAATCCTTCAGCAGCATCAACACAAGCAGTCCCAAACAACCTGGTCATTTAGCACTTACATTTAAATCCTACAGAAATACTTAAGGGACAGAGATGCTAAAAGGAAAGAAAATATTTGAGTTTAGTGTCCTTAAACAATGATGTGCAAAAAGGGAAATCCCATCTCAGTTTGTTGACCTGTGTGTTAACAGGCACAAGTACATTCTCCTTCATGCTGCTGATTTATAAGTGTGTGGTGATGAAGCTGAAAGGGGCACAGATCCATTGCTCACATCCACACATCTGCGCCAAACAGAGCAACACATCACCAACTGCAGCAGCACTGAAGGTCATTATGACACAGGGAGAAAGAAATTCACACTTGTTCCATCTATTACTCCTTCCTCCACCTATTACCCAGGTATCTGGAACTTGCTAAAAAACATGTGCCAGCAAATGCTAACAAAGAGATTAATCAGGGAAGCTTGTACCAGCACGTGGCCCTCTGGCTCATTCACATTGTGTTGCCTCTACAGAAGACTGGTCAAGTCATTCACCAGCTCTGTATTACTGCTAGTGGAACAGGGGAAGGGATGGGCAGACAAGCAAATCCACTACAAATGTGTTAGGCACAGTTTTTTATCAAATGACCCAGAGTAACAAGTCAATAAGAGGGATTATGAAAGTACAGACACTGCCACATGAGGCCATTCTTGTGCTCCCCAATGATGCAAGAAGTAAATGAACTGAGGACTATTGACAGTGTACAATTCCTATTTTGCTGCCTGCAATACAATTTAGAGGAAGACTCCAGAGACAGGCTGAGCCAGAGATAAAAAGTGACATGAGGCAGCTGGTAAAGAAAGAGAAACAGACTCAATTTTTTTTTTGTACTTTTTCACCCCCAGATAAATGGAAACAGACTGATTGCTAAAGGCTTATCAAATGGGGCTTATTCTTCCAGTGGTACTACTTATTCCCCTGGAGAAGCAGGGAAGTTTTCTGCATGACTAAGGCTGTCTGGAAGCCCTACTCCTCAGAGCCACACATGAATCACTTGACACTAAGGAGCATCTTCCTCCACTGGCCAGACATGGGCTGGCATGAATGTCAACTGAAACCCCGTCAGAAACCCCAAGGTAACTACAAAAGCCTGAATTGCTGCTATTTCTCCTAATACTCCAGAAATTAAACAGGATGAAATCCTAGGCTCCTTCACCAGAATTTAGGGGCTAACATGCCAGAACATCATTCAGTTTGTATACCAAGAGAACACCAATGCTGAAAAAATTCAAGGCTTTTGCAGCACATTTTTATCTGCAGATCCAGAAGCTTTCTGTGTGAATGTCCAAGTCTTACATCCATTTCACAGATGGAATAAACATGCTAAGCACAGGGAAGAGTGGTTCAGTAGTAGTTAAAATCTCTTTTCCATGGGGCACACAAGTGAAATGGTCACTCACTGATCATACCAATGGAGTTAATCACCACAAACTCCCAAGATTTTAATACCCATCTGCTGTCAGTCCACTTGACTTGCATTTCTCATATCTGGCAAAACCAAGTTCCTTAAACTTCATAATACTTTACAGCCAAGCGATAAATATGTTGAGTAACAAGAGATAGTGAACAAATGATAAATAATTCAGATTAAAAGATGATCCAGTGAGCAAAGGGGCAATGATACCATCTTCCAGCATGGAAAAGATCAAGCCCTGTGAAGCAGCAGCAACATTTGTCACCAGCATGCATAAAACCTGTGGCTCCTACTTTGCCTCTGGATAAAAACCTCTTCAGGAATGGATGGTGCTGCTTTCACTGACCTCGATTTGCTATCAGAATTCAGAAAGTAAGGGAGGATTTTAAGCACACACATTCTCTTAGCTTATTTTGCACAAACTTCTTGGAACAACCCCAGGAAGAACCATGCCTTGAATGCAAGAATTGCACTGAACTGTATGTTACACTGGTAAAATACTGGTAAATTTAGTATTTTCTAATACAAGCCAACACTAAATGAATGCCTTAGTCTTTTCCCAAAAAGGTAACTTTGATAAAGTTCATGAGCACTTTCAGCCACTAGGGATCTTTTGGCCATTGCTGAAAGCCTACTTTATTAACTCTATTTTGTCTAGCCAACCTCCTGTAACTTAGACATTCTTAATCTCTTCATTGCACTCCAAGTAATAGAAAGGAAACCTAATATCCAACAGATTATTAACCAAAATGTTGTTCTCATCTGGCATCATAGTTTTTGATAGAGACTGATTTTCTCACATAAAATGTATGTGATTAATTTATTTAACAAATCTAAAGAGAGGACGTATCAATTTTCTAAGCAACTCTTCCCCAAAAGAAGTGTTACTTCTCCTTTCATCAAGAAATTATGACAGCCAAGTTAGAGACAAAGCTATAGCAGCAGCTTGAGTGATACAGAAAAAGCAACAAGTATGCCAAGCTTGTTAGAAGCATTACAGTAAGAAAGTTAAAAATAGCCCTTTCTCTGCCCTAATGACAGAATCATGTTTGCTTACAAATTGCAAATCAGTGTCCATCCCTGATGTGATATTAAAACCAGCAATACTCCTCCCTCTCAAAAAAACACCCACAGGCTTGCAGACTGGCTCAGCAGATGGAGTTTCTAGACCCAGACCTTCCTTTTAACTGGGGCTTATTAAAACAACAACATCCCTTTCTTCTTACCTGCTCTTATTAATTACATAAAAGGTTATGAAATACTGTGCTACAGAGGCCGCACAAATATCTGAAACAGAATCTTTGTTTGTTCCCACTTCTCTTTAAATCTTCTTACTGGGATTTCCTTTTGTATGTAATATGATTAGTAGCTAGAAAATCTCAGCCTTGGCTTTCTCCCTGAACCCACTTGTTTGCTACAGAATTTGCCTGAGCTCTCTTACTGCTCCCATAATGCTTCCAGTCTGGTCAAGTTAGTAAGCAACTGAAGCTCTGTGGATCAAGTAGGATCATTATGGAAACAGGGCAGTAAAACGCCAATTCCCAGGCATGTTTTAAAGTCAATGAATGTGTTATAGGCTTCCCGCACTGGATGTGTTCAGGAGTTACAAATGTGCCTCCTGAAGTCAGAAATGCCACAGAGCAGGTCAGGATTTCTCCTGAATTACCTGCACTCCGCGTAGCAATGCTGCCAAACACCTCAAGGTATTCAAGAGCACTTCAAAATTTCACTAAACTTGAGTGTGTTTGAAGCAAGACTCCTGATGCAAAAGGGCAGGACTAGCTTTAAGCTGTGTTTGCTTCACTTCACATTTCCTTCATTCCTATATTGCCTTTGTGTCTCTTTAGAAAGATTTATTCTTGACGATATGTAAATGGTATTAAACTATGCTTCCAGAAAGCAAATGTGCTCATAAATTGTTTCACAGGGAAAAAAAGTCACTTTTGTCAGTTATCAACTCTTCCCTCTCTGATTTATGCTTTAGAGTTTACTGGCCTCTGCAAGCATCCAGTGAAATTGGAAACTTGCTAAAGGAATTTTTAAAATCACTTCCTCTAATAAAGTGTTAAAAAAAAAATCCCACCAAAGCCCCAACTTTCTGCTCCTGTGCTATAACCAGGGAAGAGCACTGAAATCACACCATGCTGACACAGTACTACAGAAAATCACAGAATACCAACAAATGAAATAGACTATTCCCTTATCAGAACTCTGTTATTGGTTCTTAAACTTAAGAAAAGACTGCAAATCCATAAACCACATCCCAGAGCCCTTCAGATCACACTCACTCATCTCTCTCCATATGATGAGCTCATATTCAGAACTGAAATGTCTACAGACATTTATAATGTGAAAATCTATACAATAGTATATGCTGATAAGGGGAATGTAGAAACAACCTTCAAATAACTTTTCTTTGATGAAGTTCTACTTTTTATTTGACATTATTAAGTAATTTCATCCCAGAATTCTGAAATGGTCATCTTATATTTCAATTCAACTAGTATAGCTTTTATAGGTAATACTTTATAAAATGAAAAAAAAAAAATCAACTCTTGAAATAATAATTTGCCATTACTGTCCAGTGCTTTGGGTTTTCTGCATTTGTTCCAGATTTTCATTCTGAACTTTTCCACTCCTACCGTTTCTTCTGATGCCCTACTTTTACCATGTTATTCCCATGCTGTCAGAAAAGTGAGGAAGGAAAGATTTAAAATAAAATTGTTCATGAGGGGCAATGCCTTTCTAAATCTCCTTATGCTCTCACAGTTCTCTTTGTTATCCAATTTTCTGCAGTTAGCTTTTAAATTTAAATACACAACTAAGATTTCTTCTCCATAAAATGCATATTCAGTTGTTTTAATAAATGTGTTTTAGAGGTAGATGAAGTAGCAACATCACTTCCTAGTATAGCCTCTCACGATGCTTTTTAATTTTGTAGTTGAAGAAATGCATTTAGCCATTCAGAATTTTACTTATTCATTTATTTTTAACTTTGAGCAGAAGGTAAATAAACTATATGTTATGATCAAATAGTGTCACAAAAAAATTCCCTGTGTTCCTTTCAGGGAAACAAAGGCCTTTCCAGTAGTCACTGACTGCTCACACTGGTAGCATTTGGCAGTCAGAGACAATCCAGCCTGGCAAAGACTTGTAATTTTAAGCTTTTTTTAGGACCAAGTAGAATCACATATTTTCTTCTACTTTTTGCATGAAAAGTTTGGTGATTTTGCATTACCTTGTACAGAAGCTAAAAATACAACTTTAGGAGGACCCAAGCACAACTGTTTCATAGAGTCAGCTGGTTTTTTAGCTCATTTAGCTTCCGAGATCAGACCACTTTTCAAATACCTCAATAGCCTGCACAAACAAGTGACCTTATTACAAACTAGATGGGACCCTGAAGAGGGACAGCAGCAGCTGGATTAACCATTTTTGAGGCAACTGGAGACTTTTTGTCACCCCCAGGGTAACTCAGTGACAGCAGCACTGAGAAATACAAGTCTCTTGTCCTGTCATACAATCTGAGCAGCTCCTTTCACCTGTGTTGGCCAGTGCAGACCATATTCTTCAGGGTGACTGATCACAAATGAACAAACGGGGCACTATGATGGGAGCTGAGCTTTACGGCTATCAAAGGAAAGATGACACACTGGAAGAAACAGTTTTAAATTGCTTGTACAGATCACCAAGCTGTGAATTAAATGTGTCCAAATTACTCCCCCTCTCCCCCCACCTTCCCCCTCAAAAAAAAAAAATGAAACAAGCAAACAAACAAAAAAACCCCAACAAAATGTAACTTAATGAATAAAGCACGCATGACATGCACATGAGTAGCACCTTCATATACATCCACTTAATATAGATCAGAAATATATTTAGAAATCAAAGAGATCTTATCTGGGTGTCTTAAGCAATCTAAGTTGCAACACACCTATAGAAAGAGGCAGGGAGAAGTGGACCAGCTCTTGCCTTGAAGTGAGGGATAATGAGACTTATAAAAAGGAGAGTTATACATGACAGAAGAAGTGGGTTAAAAAAAGCTACTGACAAATCCACTAAGATTATCTGTGAAACAGATCTTTAAAAAAACACGTGTCAGACTCAAGATTTTTTTGATGAAAAACACAATTAGCATATGGAATTTTTTTTTTGCCACAAAGCATGAGGTGCAGCTAGAAGATCATAAAAGGAGCTGCACAGATAATGCTTGCATGACAAACCTGGACTTCAACCAGCCCATGGTCTAGAACCTATGGTGTTTCACAACCAGCTCTTAACGCCAGCAAAGAAGGAGCAAGGTGCCATGTCAAAAGGCAAAAACCACTTGTCAAGACATAGCCTGATGTCTTTTACATCTCAAGCATAGAAAGGGAATGGGAGATTTGTAGATCAGGCTATAAAACACAAAAATGCTGATCCACTGCAGAGGCCAGTTGGTTCCCAATAGCATGCACCAGCCCCCGGGCAGGCTATGCACTGAGAACCACAGCCAAGGGTTTAGTTGCTGGATTTAGTCTGCATAAAAAGGAGAATTTTTTTTTTCTTTTTTAGTTTTCTGCAGAGTTGGCACATTGACCAAATCTGAGCACTGTAATAATATCAGCTATCTATGTCTCAAGGGGAAATTTTGCATTTAGTCAAGTTGTAGACAATTAACAGATTACAGATTTCAAGGCTTTTTACCATTTTACCTTTTCTGAGAGACTAACAATTTATCAGGAGCATATTTAATATTTTGTAGGTCAAAGAGGAGGTTGGAGAATTCAATAATTGTAATTAGATATATGTAGCTGCACTCATTAAAAGGATAAATCTAATAAAACTGATTTTGGGGTTTTGTGGCTTTTGTTCTCGTTAAAACAATTCTTGCAACTTTAAAGGCAAAATTTCTGAGTTAATAAACTGGGGGCTGGGAAAAGGGGGTGAAAAACACAGGTTGCATTTAAAGTAGGATGAACAGTAATATTTGACACTTTGGATATTACCCACAAGAACCTCTGCAGGAATAAGCTAGGGTCAATAGAATGAATTTGATGAAGCTTGTGTCATGAAAGCAGATTAAATTACATGTTCCAGCAAATGGCATAACAAGGCAGAATTACCTCTAATTCTGAACAATGATTTCTTCCAGAGAAGCCCAGCTCGCATTACAGTGGTGGGGAATACTATTGCTCACTTTTATAAAAGGGAAAACTAGGACACAGGGGGCTAAAGGGGATGTAAGCAAGATTTACAGTCACAAAATTAACAGACTCTGTTTAGCAACCAAATATCAGCTCAGTAAAGTTCCTTCTTAAGACTTTTTACTTCTTATTTTACCTGTGATAATAATCTAGCTCAGTTCTTTAATTAAAAAAAAACAAACTGAACATGCACAACATTTTATAACTGGAAAGACAGATAATTTTTCCTTGGAACAGAACTGTTACTGTTTGACATACATTTCATGGTAAAAGAACATTGGAAAAATTCAAGACTGACGATTATTAACACAGCAGTTTGCCCAGATATTCTTTAATTCTGCCTTAGTAAATCAATGCATTTTCCTTTTTTTGCTGTAAGGGATCCTTATTTTTCTTAATACTTGACCACTGACAACATCCAATTATCTGGTACTTGTTTCCTGCTCAGGAGCCTTGTATAGCAACAAGACTTCTGAGCTATGCTTGTGATAAAAATCATTAATTCTTACAGAACACATTATTTCAGAACCCAGAGGAAATTAGCAGCTCATTGTTATTTCCTGCTCACCTCAAAAATGCCTTTTTTGAGAAAAGAGAGAAAATGAACAAACAAAACCACTATCGTTCAATTTATCCCAAGAAAGCTCTTCAGAGGGATCACAGTGACTAGAAACACAGTGTCTAAAAATATTCAGCCTAGTTATTCTGTCAAAGTGAGGGAAATGTCAGCTGGGTCACTGAGACTACAAAATTATTATCCATTATCATGTGATTATTTTATGTATTTTTACATTTTCATCTACCTGTTTCATCCACGTGTGGCAGCTGGAATACAGCCCTCAGCAGGAACTTTATGGTGCCATCAGTGAACACCTGCACTTCTGAATGTGCTGGTGGCTTTGCCATGGACTGTGAGGCTGTAAAATGAGGCCATTAATGTCTGATACAGTGGAGCATTTCAGGCTGTCATCAGCCTCATCCTAAGAGCAACTAACTAAATGACTGAAATGTTTTTGACTGTTTGTTTATGCTTAGCTCCTCTAAGGGTGACACAGTCTAGCAATACATCAGGCATATGGAAATGGGTTTGTGACTAATCAGTAAGTTACAATACACCTCAGCTCTATCCATAAGAGACCTTTGTGTTCTGCTTAATTCATAAACTTAACTGGAGCAATGTAAGAAAATTAATTGTATTCTTGGCATCATTCTTCAGTGAGTGCTGGGAAAGCGCTTGTTCTCTATTTATTTAAATTTATTATCCAGCTCTTATAAAAGAAATCAACTAACAGGTTTTTTGTCTTGTCGACTACTGGTAAATGGCTATAATATTTGACATAAAATTTCATATCTAGCTAGCTGGATGAGTTTTCTCCTATATTTACACCATCAGAATACCTGTTTTTTCATGTCTTTTTCTCATTCATATTTCATATATATATGTGTGCATATATGTTAAAGCATAAAAGTAGGCATGAATTGTATTTTCCTCTAAGACCATACATAAAATAGTCTGCTGTTTGTATAAATTGACAATAAGCATCTTTTACCATACATACACAAACTAAGCATTCTACCATACATACACAAAAATTTTTTATAGCTTTTAACTTCTTTGCATATAGTGAAGTATATTTTAACAGTTGGAGACACACTGGAGAAGCCCACTAGAAGCAGAAAAAAAAGTACCTTAAGTTTGTCATTGTATAAACATTATATAAACAGTTTACAAATGTATATGATGAGATTTGGCCCTCTATGACTGTAGCTGTTCAGATTTTTGGTTGCTCAGTCCTTTCCTGAATGGGAGAGCATAAGAAAATCCCAAAATATTATAAGTATTTCCTTCCAGATTATGTTCAAACATCACTTTCAGATCAATATATTTTAAAATAGCACCTCTGTCATTTGCTATTTTACCAGTATTCAAAGATTCTGTATATTGGTAATTTCCTTTGAAATGCAAGTTTAGGATTGGGTAACTTTGTGTCAATTTTATGATTCCCAAGCAGATCATCTCTCTTTAGATTCAAATGATTTTTTCCTAAATTCATGCATAAGCCACAAACCCACCTTTAGCTTTCTAATTCCCCAAGAATTATGATGATCACTGGATAACAGAGGTGGCTATTGGGGGACAAATAACAAGGCACTTGTGAGAGCAACCAGTTACATAATCACAATTTTTACTTTCTTCCTATTGAAGCCAGGGCAGGAGCAGGGCCAGAAGTCCAATTCCACTGCACAGGGAAATGTCAGCAGTTGAAGACCCTGTAGTCTTTCTCTCTCCTCACCGTCCTTCTTCAGAAGTTATAGCCAGAAGCCTGCCATGACCTTTAAGGCTTCCCAAAAGTGAAGGCTCAGCAAGGAAAGCTTTATAGGGAAAACAGAGGCCAGGTCCAGCCACCCATCAAAAGATGGTGGAGAATGGCACAGCAGGAGAAACTTGACTGACCATGGGGCTGTTACACTTTCCATGTGACTGAATGCCAAGGACAGGCTGCATAAAGACACTCAGTGAGAGGGGAAGAGAGGAGCAGGTGGAAAGAAGTGCTTAGCATATGTCAGAGCTCAGCTCCAAAGACACCTGCCAGCACCCTGCACCACTGCGGACATTTCCCAGGCATTTCCAGGGTAAATCCATGCCCATAATACATCAGCAACTAAATCTGGCCCGTTTGTTTTCCTTACTATGCTGGTTCATCTTTGCTCCCTCCCCACAGCACTGTGCAAGCCCTTTTGCTCTGTACTGCATCTAACATTCCTCTGACAACTCAGACATTAAGAAAGTATGTCAATACTCAAATCTGGTGCATGTGTTACCCTGCACCTGCACAACTGCTTGTAAAGGTTCAACAAAGACAGTATTTTTAGTGGAACTTGCTGCCACATCCTTGTGTTTAGTTTCTTGCTTGACAGAGACTGAATATCCAACCACATACAGTGTGGAGCCACGGAAGTAGAGAATACCCTGGTGGGTGTGCTAAATATTATAAAACTTGGGGAAGAGGGTGAGTCAGGAGTTCCTGACTGGCAGGTTGTTCCAAACTCCCATACCCTGCCAGTGCCTCCCACCCAGCTGCCAAAAATTCATATGGAAAAACAAGTGGACCTCACATCCTTTCAAAGAAGTCCTCCTGCTGCTAACCTGGGCCTATAAAGGTACAGCTGGTTCCTTGGACTCCCCCTCAGCCTTCCACTCCTACTGCACACTCTAGCAGCTCATGTATATTTTCCATTACAAGGGCCTTCCCTTTTAATTGCAGAAGCATTGGCAGGGATGGCAGAAATTTCTCATTAGCCTCCTGGCAAAGGACAGAGCCAGAACAGAGTTGTTTTTCCAGACTGGATATCAAGAGAGGAAACTCCACGGAAGTTTTTATTATTATAAAAACTGGGATCCCTGGGCTAGAGTCTCTTTAATATCTTTGCAGATACTTTTCCTACTGACAGCCAGAGCTACGGTGGCTGTTGCTTCCAGAATTATGAATAACTATCAGTTATTCACAGCCCTATTTTCTACGATCAGTACAAAGATCATCTCCACAGAACAGGCAGCAGAGATGGGAACACCTCAGCAGCAACAAGCCCAAGGTATGCCCTCTGTTTAAATTGATTATAATTGCAAGAGAGACATTACCTCCTTTAAAGTTGTGTTTATAGAAGAACAGGAATATGCTTCTGAATGAACCAAAATAATCAGTTACTTGAACATGCCTAACTTCTTTTTTTCTTGATGTCCATCCTACAATAAAAATAAACATCCAAGATTTTGAAGCTGCTGCAGCTGGCAAAGCAGAACACAGAAGAGAGAATTATCCTCCCATTACCAATGCTTAAGAATATGCAGTGGAATAACATTTCAGCTTCTGCTCACTTCAGAAGTGGTGGTTCCCCCTACATTAGTGGGATAACACACCACTTCTCCAGCGTCATAACACAGATGCTGTGATGCATCTGGCAAGACTTCACATTGATGCTTGTAAAACCTGTGTTATGACTGCAGTAGGAGAAAACAGTGTTCAATGTTAATTCTGCTTCCTAGAATACACTTAAAATGCATTAAGAGAGAACATATGCAAGAACACTACAGAATGTTTGTCAAAACACTGCCAATACAAAAAAATAGATGCAATGCTGAAGGAAACATGTCCTACATCAGTTACAGAGAATGCTGTAGATCATCAAAACATCATCAAATAAATAAGTAGTTTACTTTGCATCAGTGAGCTCTCAGCACATCTGCATGTCCAAGGAAACTCCTGCCACGGCTGTGTCCACTTCAGCACTGCATTGCTTGGGATTTTAGCAGTGCCAACAAACACTGACTAAACGTTTATACTTACTCACAAATTTAAGAAGTAAAATAATTTTATTCATGTAAGCCTCTCTGTTGCCAGATTTGATTTTTAAAGTCTGCATTTGGGGAATAAGCTATTTCAAACCATTATTTAAGGTCATTATAAATGTAAAGATAAATCAAAGCATCTTCAAGAAAATCAATGCTCCCCCTACATAGTCCAGATAAATATTGTGCAGCGATACATTTGGCACAAGTTCAGCAAACCAAAACTTAAAATTTTTGTCATGTTCACTGCATCTCAGCATTCAATATTTCAAGGTACTCCCCATCCTATGATTAAATCACACACTAATGTTATGAACTGAAAGAACTGCATTGCAAGGACAGTAATGCACAACACAAGGAATGAAGTCATCTCACTGTACTATCATGCACAACAAAGATTTGGGTATTATCATTAGAAATGGCAAAAAATAAAGCAATAAGCAGATTTACCTGAAGTAGTAACTGTGTTCTATTCCTGCTTTGTTTCATATTCCTTTCCGGATAAACACCCCTAAAGTATATTCCCCACTTTGCACTAATATTTTATTCACAGCATATGTACTCCTCATTTTAAAGTGAAGAACTGTAAGGTTTTCAGAAGGAAGGCAGAGGGTGGGGGGAGCAGAAATGCCCCCATTCCCAGCTCTCCCAGCTGAACTCTTAAGCTGCAGGTGGACAGAAGGATGCTGCTGGAGGGAAGTCGCAGTGTGTGCAGCTCCTCTCAGCAGCGCTCCTCTCCCCAGCACACGCAGCGGAACAGCCTGCAGTGGAATAACAAGAGAATTTCTCAAGTGCCAGTGTAAGCGAAGGAGGGGGTGTCAGGGAAAGCAAGGGAAGAAAAGGCTTAGGAAGCTGCTTCTCTCTTCAGCTAAGGCGTGCTGCATGTCTCTCCTTCACCGGGGTCCCACACAAGGACAGGCACAGTAAAGATTTTAAGGCTCTGAGATACTGTGTAAGGTCTAACACAGGGAGTTGGCTAAAATAACCAACGTTAGGAAGTGCAAAATATTACATTTCCCATAGCAATATCAACACCTCCCTGTTCAGCTCCTGTAACATTTTGAGACAAACAGCAATATGGTGTGAGATAACATCTTTGGCCTGAAATCTAATTGCAAAATCAGTCTTGCTACTACCCCTCCTCAAGATTCATTTGACACTAAATTTTTCTAGAATTTACAGATACCATTTTCTCCAATGTATTCTTTAGTATTTTCTCCCCTCTGATGATGAACAAACAACTTAGACATTAACCCTTGCAGGTATTTAGACAGTCCTGTTTACAGCCCAATACTGAACAGTAATTTAAGTGACCACAGAGATGAAAAATTACTCTGCATGTACAAAAGCCAGCAAATCTACACAGCACATGTGCCAGACAATCAGACTTTTATCAGATATGTGCAAGGCACATCCAGCCATCATGTAAGTGGAGTGTAAAAGACCTGCTGAGCCTCAGGCTGAGCATGAGGGTTATTCATCTGGCATCCTCTGCTGCAGCTCCCAGGCAGCTCCAGGGGCTGAGCTGATGTACAGTGTATGGCTCTGGCACTTTCCTCCAGCCCTGGGGCTGGATCCTAGGCATCCCCCACATGTGATCTCACAGGCAGCCCCAGCACCTGACTACAAATGCACCTTCTGCATTAAACAACAGGAGTTGAAAATGTTTGCTTTCATACATATCATTGCTAACAGCAGACTTTTTAAGGGAATTCTAACTATTAAATTACTACAGTCTTTTGTCCATGCTGACTTTAATGACCAGCCCTAAGGGATATGACCCCGATTTTCCCTCACCTATAGCTTTAAAACAACAATATTACTTACAACTAGTTGTTTTAAAAAAGCAATGGTAATGGTTATTGTATTAATAGTATTCACAATGATATAGTAATGACTATATTTTGTAATCCAGTAATAATAACTCAGAGAAGTTTCAGGGAGAATTTTCATCCCCATGTGGTTTATATATGCTAATTCCTATGCAAATTAAAAACACACTGACACATCCTATTATAATACTTGTCCATTTTGAACATGTATTTGGTGAAATCATCACAGTCATATTATGCTTTGGAAGATGAACACATCCCAGCCTGTATTGTTGCCACGACAAGAGATGAGATATGGATCTATCAAGTGAGTGTATCCTCCACTTAGGGAGGTGGGTGTTCAGTACCACTAAAATGGCATGGACAGTGGGTGGCAGCAGGTTATAATTTCTTCCCTACATTATGTAATTAGTTCTGTCAATCCTGACCTTTTAAAAACTCAGAGTATAAGAAATAGAACAAACTGATATATTTTTACTTATTGCCTCAATATTCTATCATTTTAGAATCATATTTTCTGCTCTAAAGAGCTGAGCATCACCACTATTTTTAAGAAAGAAGCCTGAGTTTCCATTACTGTAGAAACTGAAGCTTTAAGGGGAATCACAACAAGATCCATAATAAAATCATGACTGCCAGAAACATCACACAGCATGTGAAGAAGAAACTCCCTAATGACATCATATTGTTGATGCCTTGAGAAGGCTGACCTAAAACAGAGGCTAAATGGAGTTAAAGAATAAAGTTGGTATTTATTAAAAGGCCTCAATGGATATACCTTGGGTAGTACAAGACCCCAGCCAGGGCTACACCCAAGATGAACCCAAAAAGGCCACAAAAATGGATGACTGATCATGAGGTCTCTCACTTTTATAAGTTCTGGTCCATTAGCAAATTGGAGTTAATTGCCAATTATAGCTTCAGATTATGAAGTTCCATCCTTGTTTTTCTCTCTTCAGTCCTGTTCACTCTCTTCACCACTGTTTATGCTCTTGGGCTTGAAATTTGGATCAGTTGTCCTTGGTCCCAAGCTAGAAAAGGAATTGTTTTACCTACCCACTCTGTGAAGAGAGCTTACCATCCCTTAATATGAAGCTCATAACTACACACCAAAACAGCACAGAATCTGAAAGATATAAAAGCCAAAACCTAAGGCATCGCTGTTGCTAAACACAAACTACTGAGAACTTACAAGGAAGGAACAGCAAGTAATGTGAGGCCATGAGTGTCACAGTAGTGTACAACAGAGCCCAGCTGGGACACTTCTGGATGGGAAAGGGGAAGGGGCTTGTGAGGGAACTGACACACAAATATCAGCCCAAGAGGCAGTGCCTGCTCTGGTGACAGCTGTGAGAAAAGGCAAACAGAACTGTTGAAAAATCTTTCAAAAGAAGAGCATTGCCTCAAGGCTGAATGGCTCTAACAAGTCAGGATTACAGAAATCATGAGCTGAAGGCATTTATATGCTGCTTACCTTTACAGCAGCCAGTTAAGAGTGGGTATCCTGGTCTGCTTCTTCATGCAAGCACAGTAGTGCATGGCTCCAACCAGCCCTGAGTGAGGAGAGTACTGTCTATTCTCTCTCTTAGCTCATGTAGATCTGGATCTAACCATGTGTAAGATCTTTGGCTACTCCGGACTCCAAACAGACAGATCATATAGGGAATCAGCTATTCCAAAACTTGCTATGTGGCTCAAGGCCTGATCATAAGCACACCTTGCTCATGATCACAGGGCGAGATGGTTGATAGACCATGTGCTGACTGAGCACAACTCACACTTGGGCCACCTACACTAGCACAGGACATGCCACACTCCCCTGTGAGTGACACCAGCATCAGCAGGAACAACACTAGCATGAGTCCTGATCTAAGCCCGGGAGATGTGATAGCTCTGACACATCAAAAATAGAAGATTCTTGTCGTTATAGCTCCCTGTTGTACACTATTAACACAAGGGCCAGGAACATCCATCCCTTTGTGAAAACTAGGCTCCTCAGGACTGCGTATGAGAGATAAGTGGTAATAGTGATGTGAATCCCTATTGTTACAGGGTTGGAGACCCCAAGGCCTCCAACAAAATACAGAAAACTGTACAAACAAGAGGCATTCCTTGCCTAGGGGAGCGAATAATCTAAATGAAAAAGACAGGCAGGGAGTTGGAGGGAAAGCAGAAGCACAGAGAGGTGAAAGCAATTTGCCCAAGGCTATGCAGACAGTCAGCCAGCAAACCAAAAATAGAGGCTGACCCCTTGATTGTCAGGCCATTGTTCTCTCCACTAGACTGAATCTCCCATGGCGAATGTGACATTGAATTGGTATTTCTGTTTTGCTGCTGTCATTTTTAAAAATAAAGCATGATGACAATGTCACTGTACTGAACCGCTGTAATCGAGGCCACACAAGCACTTTTAGAAACAATACTGTGGAGAACTTTTGCTAAGAGAGCAAGGCCCCTGGACACGAGGACTGGAAAGCATACCCTGACTACCAGCTACTCCTCTGCCAGGAGAGACAAGGGTTACTGCAGTTCTGAAGGCTCTATCAGTGCCTTTACCAGAGCAAACCCTGGACAAGAAGTGCAGCTCAAGAATGCAGCTGGGGTCAGACACCATTAGCAACTGAGGAAGGATCTGGCCCTAAAGAAGACTCTATGGGTGTCTGCAATAGCTCTCAAACTGGCAGGGGAAATTCTGTGCAGAACGTGGCACTGCACATGAACTACTGCTGACAACTGATCAAGATCCTGGCTGTTCTGGACAGCACTCCAACCTGCAGGGCACTTGTACTTTTAAAGCACAAGTTTTCATCCCCCACAAATGCCACTTTAAATGCAGTAAAGTCTTCCAAAAGACCTACATCTACATTTCTAAAGGGCTGCACCAGTGTCACTTCAGACATCGCAAACACAAGACTTCCACCAATGTGTACCTGCAGCAGTTTTTCAGATAAACTAGCATATGCCATAGTACCTGGAGGACTCAGCAGGAGGAACAGCCACACATGCTGTCCACGTGGAACAGGAATTGAATTACCTGCATTCCAACAACTTTTTTCAAGTGCATCAATATTTTACTACATTAATTCCAGAACAAAATCAGACAGAATTCTTTCAGTTCATAAACACACCTCCTTGGTACTACACACTCAGCCTTCATACCCCAAACCGGAAGGCAGCAAATGTTTTTCTGATCTTGAAGAAGTACAAGAAGGAGGATTCAGGGAACTACAGGCTGGTCAGCCTCACCTCAATCAATACCTGGAAAGGTGATGGAGAAAATTCTCCCAGAAGGCATATCCTAACACATGAAAGACAAAAAGGGAGTAGTCAGCACGGAGTTAAAAGAGGAAATCATACCTGACTAACCTCCTCGCCTTCCTCAGTGAGATGACTGGCTTGATGGAAAAGCAGAAATCACCAGTTGAGTCTGAAAGCTGACTGGCTGGAAAGCAGGTTTGCCTAGAAGGACCTTGGGGATCCTGCTGGAAAAGAAGCTGACTATGAGCCTGGAACACACTATCATAGCAAAAAAACAAGAAGGTAATACAGCATACTGGGCTGACTAGGATAATCATCCTCATCAGAGGAAGGTGATCCTTCCTCTCTAGTCAGCACTGATGTGGATGCATCTGCAGTTCTAGGTTCCCCAGTACAAGAAAACAAGGACTTACTGGGAAGTCCAGGGCAAGACCACAAAGATGATTAAGGACTGGACCATCTGTGAGAGATGAAGAGGCTGGAAGACCAGAGACTCTTTATAAGGGAGAAAAGAAGATTACCAGAAGGGTCTTATCCATATGTATAAACACTTGATAGGAGGAAATTAAAAAGAGGGAACCAGGCTCTTCTCAGTAATGCCTAGTGATAGGGCAGGAGACAATATAGGCACATGAAAATACAAAATATTGTATCTAATCACAGGGAAACACTTCTTTTCCGTTTGAGGGTAGTAGAACTGCATAACAGGCTGCCCAGAGAGATTATGGATTCTCCATGAAGATATTAAAAGCTTGGCTGGATATGTTCAGGGAAAACCTGCTCTAGCTTGAACAGTTGGGGTAGACAAGATGATCCCAAGAGGTTGCTTCCAACTTCAATGACTCTGTGATTTGCTGGTGCCTCAGTACATAAACAGCACAGTTTGCTTGCAATGACCCAACTACAGCTGGTGTAAGTGTATGCAAGTATCTCCCCACGGCTTCTTGGTGTGCTCTCTCTCCTTCTGCCAACAACAGATTGCATCAAATTGAAGAATTTAATTCCAGTCTTAAGACTTAAATGTGACAAGTAATTAATTCCTTAATAAGCTGTTGTAATTCACCTTTGTATCTTCTGTCCTTGTGACAGCTGCTGTGCAAAGTCCACTCTGTTCCCCCTTTTGGCACGTGAACTGCACTCATTTACCTCATTCCTTCTACAAGTGAAAATTAAGAAATTAAATTGAAGGGAAGTACGTAACCGATTTCATTATAGAAAGCAGAGGAAACTACCTTACAGAAGTAATCATGTCTGGAACAAAAGTCAGAGAAATTTGCAAAATGCGAGTGAAACATTGCAATTTATGAAGATATTGCAATCAACTATTAATACAGGAAAGGTAGAGACTCACATTCAGACACTGACATGTCAGAATTCCATAAGTGAAGGAAGAAAAGTATCTTAAATACTTAATTTACCAATATTAAAACACTCTAACTTTCTTAAAATATAAGCTGACAGATTTCAGCATATTATTAAATGTGTATTATTTTTAGCGCTTGCTCCTCCTCTAGGGAAATAAAGAAAAAGAAAACTATATATCTGAAGAGTAAAAATTCCACTATTCCTAGGCAGAGTTGATCAAGAAATCAGTAATTCTAGATTTATGATGCATCTTACAAGCTAAAATATTGACTTCTGTACTATTATGACAATGTTGGTATGGCAACTGGTCATAAGATTCAGTAATCAGACATGAAAACCTCTGGCTACGGCAATTCTGGTTTCCTCTAGTAATCTGCACAGCATGGCAACACTTCAAAACGCAACATTGTCAAACTAGAGTGAAAAAAACCAAACAAAACCAAGCTTGGGAAATTTATGTTGTGTAATTTCCTGGAGAAAAGAAACCCAAAACACTAAAATCCCATGTAAGATGGCAAAGGTAAAAAAAGAGGTTTTCCAAAACAGATGAATTCCATAACACAAAGCAATAGTAAAGTAAGAAAACTGAAGTTGTGGTTTCCCTTCTCTATATTCTAAGTCCACCATATTCTTAAGTCTGGATGGACACATGGATTTTACTTCAGTATAGCTAAAATTTGCAGTTTGAGGTAAATACTGTTGTGTAACCAAAGAAATCAAGTAAGAGCCATACCACAAAAAACAAATCCAAACTAAATTTTGTGGTTTTCACACTACAAAACAGACTACTGTGGCTAATTTGTTAGAAGAATTAGTACAGGAAAGGGCATATTTGGTTATGGCAAAATAAAGTTTCTCAGGACTTCTGGATGTGCAGCATTCTGTTGGAACACTAGTTTCTAGCAAAAGAAAAGTTCAGTTACTCTAGGCACAAACCCAATCTGCCAGCAAGAGAGGAGAAATATGGATTAAGATTTCACAGTAAAACTTCAATATGGTCTACTGTTTCCAATGTCACCTTTAAATTCGAAATAGGCAAATCTCTCCCACTACTAAATTTTCTTTTTTGTGGTTAACACTTAATTGATCATCAGGAGCAGTAAAAGGATCTTGAGTTCAGCCTGGCTTGCAAAGACAAGAGAAGCCACATTCATATGATCAAATAATCCATGATGGAACAACTCCCAGCTCAGCATTAATTAAGGTTATAAATTGATTTTCAGGCTTTAAAGGAAATTTCCACAGCAGGCTGTGAGGAGGAGAGCAAGCTACCTTCTAGAAGGAAAACAGTACTAGAATTTGCCATTCAATATAATACAGGATTTCTGCACAAAGTCGATCCATATTAAGGCCCCACCATGCCTGACAACAGAGAAAAAAAGTATAAGGAGATAATTTCTGCCCAGAAAAGCCTGAAATCTGGCAATATGCAGAACAATCTATGAACAAGATGCAAAACAATCTGATCTACCAAAGCCTCAATGGATGTTCTTAACTACAGCACATGGGTGGCTCCACTACAGCAATGTACTCCAAGACTTTAATTAGGCTGCAGCCAAATGAGTGGACCAGGTTTTATTGCCTCACAGAGCACATCTTACAACCCCAAATAAATCCCTGATCCCCACTATGAGAATAGAAATTAGGAAAAAAATGTGCTTGAAATGGAAATTAGACTCTTGCTTTCTGCTGTATGCCAGCACCTGCTGGTGTCTTAATGCCTTTCCAGCAGATGAAAACGCATTGCAAAAGCAGAATTAGAACAGAAAGCAATATGGCTCCAAGGCAGTGTGACACCCTTATATGGTGGCTCCCTCGCTGAAACCATCTACGTAAGTGTAGAGAAAGAGCAATATACCCTGTAATGCAATTAGCTTCTAAGCACAAAAGGGGTACAATAATCAGATAATTGGCATTACCAATGAAAACACACAGTAAGAATGAAAACACTCATCAGTGGTAGGAAGTGTTACAGGTTGTCAGGAGCTAGGCAGGTAAGGCCTGAAGTATATTGTAAACTGGCTTATTATTAACTCTTACTCTCTTAAGATTACCTGACATCTCCACCTGTTCTTCATTACTTTGATAAACTTCAACTCTATGAATTGTGTTGTGCTAGGAATTTGTCTAACATCAAATATTTAGAAAAAAATATCAATGTTGTTCTGCAGTTTCTAATGATGAGGCTAGAAACACACTTTTCACATATTTGGAAACATTAATCTTCTGATTTTTTTCTTGAGATGCTTTGCTCTTGCATGTGTTGGAGGACAACTTCTGAAAGATACCAGAAAATTTGTGCATTTTCACTCCATAAAAACAAAAAAAGAAACCTTGGCAAAATGATGTGATTTTGAGAAACCACAGTGAAGTTTACAGAGATTTTGCAGCATGGTGTGACTTTGCCAACACACTCTATGTAAAAATAAATGCTCACTGAAGCACACACCCTTGCAAAGGCAGGAGCAGAGCTTGAATCATCTGCTGTTGACAGATCTCTAACAAACAACTTGACAAAGCACCACGTTTTACTCTCAGGCTGACTCTCAAAGGGTAACAACCACCTGCTGCTCCTCTGGCCTCCAGTGCCAAAGACCTGCAAGGTTTGCAGAAACAGGCAGACATTGCTAAGGATGCACACAGGTCTCAGTCTAACAGCAAACGAGGAAGACTTCTTTTGGTTTGGTCTTTTCTTTGCAAGAGGACTAAAGAAGCTGTGAAGATTCCTGTAAAGAAATACTAGCTGTGCCTCCAGGGCAATTTTTGGCTTATTGACCACATTACTCTCAGCTTCTGAAACAAATGAAACAAATAACAGCTTTAACCTCTAGATAGTCCTTTTTTCCTCTTCTGCACTGGGACCACAGTAAGTCAGATGTCCTCTGGACAAACAAGTGAGAAATCACAGACTGAAAAGAATTATAATGCATATGTTTGAGTTATCCTTTCACAGTCCTTTTTCTTAATCATTGCAAGATATATCTCTCATGTGCTCACTGTTGCACCTTAAAATGCTCTTTTAACACCTTTATGTTACTAAGATACTTAGAACATTAGATTGTGTTTAACTGATCCCAGTGATTTTGTTTTTGCAGCCCTCAAGATTCTACAGAATACTAAAAATGTTTTTAAGAAACATTAAGAGCAAAGAAAGACAACTAGATCACTATTGATGCAAAGAGTAAATATACTGTATTAGCTGATAAATATAATGTTGGCAAAAGTAATCAGAAGCACTAAAATTGACTTGAACTGTATCTTTTCTCAATAATAACCAGCTCTTGTATTTCAATGTAAAGCTAAAGAATGAGAAAACAGAAAAGTGAAATGTTACCAAGGAAATATAATCAAAGACCAATGACAAATAGAAGGTCTTTGGGAAAATGGCTCAAGCTTTAAATAGCAGGTATCTGGTGTAAGCACAGAATCATAAAGAAAGGAATTTCTCAGCAGAGCACATTACATTTTTCTTTGCATTCATTCACTTGTGTGTTCATTTGCTCTGAGTTTTCCCAGTACCTGACCTACTATTCACAAGATGAAATTCCTAGTATTTTTACTGGGAAATGAACTGCCAAAATTGTCTCAAAAAATCTAGGCATTTTTTTACCCCTTCTATAATTTCAACATTTGGGTTTAAATTTTAAGTCTATTTCAATCTAGCATTGCAGTCAAGAGTCTGTAGAAATAAACTTAAGTTAAAAAAACAATAAAAATCTGCAAATTTGTCATCCCAAACCCACCAAACTAAAAGGTCAACTTACATCTCAAATAGATCCAGCTACATTAGGGTATGTACCTGCAAAGCAGTACTACACAAAGCGCTAAAACCAGTATCAATCATAGCCTGCAGTCCTATAAGGCTCACAGTCCCAGGTTTAAGATTTTTAAAGAATATTTTTCATTCCCACTCATACTATTCTGTGGCACATGGAAAGTTGTGGTTCATTTGGGAGTGCAAGATGAATATGTGGATATTGAACAGAGCAGGGATAGCTTAAAGTTGCTGTCTGCCCCTGAAAGCACTGAGATCTACTCCCTTTAAGAGATCAGTGAGTAATGTGCATTTTAAAAGACTGTTCTGCTGAACAGAAGTGTATAGGGGAAGTAATTTTGAGACAGCAAAGGGATTTTAAGAGTTTCTGTCAGGGAAACATTATGTCTTAATTCCCTGCTGAAAAAGAAACTTCCAATATAGAGAATGACAGAAAAACCATGTGGCAAGAGGAAATTTGCCTTACGTAACAAAAGGCTTCAGTGATTCAGTGAAATGGGAAGTCTGAACAGCTTGCTCTGTTCTGTCATTATGCTATATTATGGAGAGAAATTATTTTAAAATTAGATTAAATTAAAATTAATCAAGATACTTATAAAATTTTCAGAATATTAACATCAACCCCCTAGATGTATTTCTTAATCTTAGCAGCAATATGAAGGATATCTCCTGTGAAGTATCTCTCTGGTGGAGCTCTGCTTCAAATATTTAATTCATTTTAACTTCAATTATGGAAACACAAACAGTATTGACATAATAACATCAAGTAAATTTCACAGATGATGTTAGTGACTATTTATTTATAGTTCATATTTATTTATATAAGCTAAACCAGGACCATATGAACCTACTAGATATATGCACACTGACTCTGAAAGGCAAGGTTGATTTCAGGGTGATTTTCCCTCCCTCTGACAGCACCACTGTGGATTTTTAAATATCCTAAATTAACATTTCTCATGTCCTTCTTGTAATGAGGCCAAAGAGGTTGTAAATACACAGAAAAGCCATTTAGACATGGTACTTTTACACACAACTAAATCCTTGGCATCAAAGAAAACAAAGAACCTCAAATGACATCTTGCAGACGCTTTATGTAAACCACAAAAGGCGCTAATTTGTGATCTTTCACTGTAAACTTATGAAAACAGGACTAACTGGAGGAAAATAACCAAAAAATTTTATTCTTTTGGAAAAGTAGAAAGCTAGGTAACTCACCTCACAGAAGGAGCTTATTATCTCTTGGAAAAAAAATTTCCATTGCAAACCCAGACTAAGTTAGCAATTTGATTAAAAAAAAAAGAAGTGAGATGGTACAGCTCCCTGTCATAAGAAAAAGCAAAGCTCATTTAAATCTTGGTGTCAGCTTGAATTAATTTATTTCAGACCTGAAGCAATATCCCCTGATGCTGCAGGTTTTTTAATTATTAGGCATAAAAGCAGCAGTCTAATAAATCTGAACAGTAACAATAATGGTAGAAGCATTTTACTTTCTGCAGACTCTCCGAGGCTGTAAATGCTGCATTTATTCTGAGGGCAGTGTTCAGATTGAGATGAATCTATAGAAGCATCTGGAGACAATTATTCAGCTAGAATTAAAAGCAGAACAGACCTGTGAGACATGTGCCTAGAAGGAGCGAGCCTTCCAGTGCTCTGGAACCAGCACTGTGCCAGTGTAGGGGCTCTGAGGATTTGTTATGTGGGTTTTGGTACCAAGAAACATTTTACCTCCCCTAGGAAGATGGTGCGCTAGTGAGAGCAAGTAATTTTAAATGAGGAAAAAAGATGGTTTTCTGTTTGTCTTTTATATATGTCAAATAGGGAAAAGAGCCAAACAACCAATATGTTGCTGTTCTGACAGAATTAGAAGAAGTCACATCACAGAGAAGCAATAAAGATACTTAGCACCTGGTTCCCTACCCCAGATCTCTTTAGATTTGCCAGAATCTTTGCTACCAAAGGCAAAAGACATTTTTAGCACAAGAAAGCCATCACAAAAGCATGGTAAGGCAGTTACGCTTTCTGGCTTGCCTCAACAGAAACTGCCCGCTTACTAAGGAAAATCTGGCTAATACACAGTCCCAGTTAAAAGCATTCTCTGGTTAAGCTAATTCCTTCCCACCACATAGTGTCTGAGTTCTCTGTCTTTTTTCTTGCAAAATGTAAATAACAGAATTTGGGAGGTTCTAGCAATAGTGCTTAAATAACAACTTCCTCAATACACAAAGCACATCTACAGAATGATCCAGATCTTACTAATGGAGGACAAGAATCGTGTTTGTTACATGCTGGTTTTCTCTTATACATGTTATAGCAATGGAAGTTAGTTGAAATACACAGGATGAAACATGTAGGATGTAAATTAGCTCACTCTATATCTACAAGCCCTGCTAAAAGGAAAATAATTCCCTTACAGAATCTAAATTCTCACTTTTATTAAACTCTCATTCCTGGCCTGGCTCTCCAGGTGCATCTTTGTAAACTTCATCTGCTGGTCTTCCCACAAAGACCAGGAGTTGCCATTTGTGTAAGCACACCCATATCTGATTTCATGAACAGGATTTGCTATGATTTAAGAAATCCTATCACAATGGACCAGGCTACTTGTGAAAAATCTCACTATAGGACAATTTTTAGAGTTTACTGTATCAGCTGTCCAATTTCCATCAAATCAGCCAGCCCTGGACACAACCCTGAAACAGTCTGTTAATCAGAATGTATGATAATGTCTTTGTGATAACCAGAAGAAGCACAGTTTTTAGATTTTTGCTTTACTATTAAAAAAATTATTAAACCCATGAAATCTAGCAGCTAAAGACAGCTACTACGGAGGAGGTGTTTCCCTTCGCTAAATGCAAGGCTTTATTTTTATGTTTTGGTTTTTTCTGATCAAGATTTCCCATCTGCTGTGTTCTCCACTAAGGAATTTTCCAGTGAGCTCTCCTCAGATTTCACTTGACAATCATTTGGACAGGAAAGGCAGCTTTTCCCATAGGTCTCTCTCAGGTTCAATTGCACTGCCTTGACCATTGAAAAAACACCACTGCAGTGTGAAGCAACTTTTAAAAGTCTACAGTGTGGGATTTTTTTAATCTGAAGACAGAAACCCCAGCTCTGTTTCCCTAGCATTCCAGTGTTTTCCCATGTAACAGCAACCAGGGCAGCAAAATCTGAGCCATCTTGATGCTTTTTTGACATGGGCCTACCTTGTGTGTAAAACAAAGTAACATGCTCTTCTGCCTTGGAAAGCCTTTCTGCAAACTCTGGCAAAAGTGAGGCACAGAACACACAGACACACAATAAGGACAATAGATAAAAGTAGACTGGAGATACTCTCCTTCTGATAGATGAGATGAGGCTCTGGACTGATCCTTATAGAGGATGTAGAAGGAGAAAAGTTTTAAAATGTCTGACCTAGATAAGTGGATGGTGTATATGTTGTTCATCATTCAAGACACAGTAAGTTTACCAGAGCCTGGAGCCTTCCAAAACCCTAATTTCCCATATGGAGCGTGTCACATCCATGGTTTTTATTTAAACTCCAGGCTCCAGGTTTGTATGACAGCAAGTTAAAAAAAAAAAAAAATATATATATCTATCTATCAATCTATCTGTCTATCTATCTATCTATCTATATATATAAAGTTCACATGAGCTTTATCAAGGTAGGGATTGCATTTCTCTCATAATGGAGCAAAATAGGGAAAGCCAGAGTGACCTACTCAACACCAGATGGTGAGCACCTTCTGAGCAGGAAGCAGAATCCAGGCCCGCCTTCTACTTCCTCACCTGAATTCTGTCACCTACAGAGTAATAAAAATACTTCCTCCCTTCCTGTACTATAAAAAGTACTATAAAAAACTCTAAAAGTCCTCATATATATCTGTGATGTAAGATATGTAGAGAGATGGAAGAAACACTCTTTTCCTCCATAGCAGAATCTGTATATTAATTTTCTACTTTAAATATACATCAAAGTTATGTTAAAGTTCTTCTGTCCTTCATAAACTATTCAAAGACATTTGAAAATGCATAGAATGCATCAGCAACCATCCAGGAAAATGGAAGTGTCCAAATAATTTTGAAAGCCACAATGATGCCTTCATAACCTAAATGAAAATTGTGCAAATATCGGACAGCTCATGAGATTCAACACAATTCAGAAGTCATTGCCTGGTTTCAACAATGAGAAGACATACATTCACTTTTTATTTTGCAAAGTAATTCTGACAACATTTTTCAGCTTAAGCAATGCTGCAGTGGCAACTTTTCAATGTGCCCTTTAATAACTGGAGTGGTACATGTGAACTGAGTGAAGCAGAATCTTTGTTTGATAGGAGCTAACAAAGCCCATGAAAAGGCTAAACCACACTGTTTTGTAAAATAAGAGAGCTCAGAAGCAGTGCTGATCTGTACATTCTGGTAGCACCCATCAGCTGTTCTGTGCCTGAAACTTGAGCAGAACTTAGAGGAGGTGCTTTCCCAAGAAACTCTATGCTTAAACATAAAGGAATTACCATCATCATCTATTATACTTCACTAAAAAGGACCTGGGACATGCAAAGAGTAGCACAGCTGCCTTTAGACAGAGATCATCTGAAGGAAAGCTGACCTTCAGAATTTTGAGGCAGTAATTTTCTCACATGATGCTCTAGTATCAGTAACTGGTGCATCTGAGCAATGGCAGCTGTGGGAAGGACACTGCCAAAATTGCAGCAAACCTTCCAGAGATGATATATATGCTCATATAGCACAATGCTCTGTATCCCATTGAAAGTCAGCAGATTTAGATAAAGCCTGCAAGGCTGAAGTCCTGGCTGTCTGAGATCAAAGAGTGTTTCTGTCCCAAAACCCCTCCCTCAATGCTTTTCACATCCAGATTACTCTAGATGCTGTTATTGTAGCTAGTCCATGCTGATCACCTGAGAAACTTACTTGGCATCCATTAATCCTATCAAAAGTGAGCTGTCACAAAAAAAAAGGTATCACAAAAGTGGTATTGCTACAGAAAACTCAATGTGCATTGTTTTGAATTTACCTCTGCATTTTTCTCAGGTTCTCACTTGCTGCCTTTGCAAGCCCTGCAGAACCTGCTGTGAATCACTTGCCCTGTTTCACCATGGACCTCTCTTATCACCAGAGAGGAGCTTGCTGGAGCCCCAGTCACTACAGCCCTGGCAGCTGGCACAGAACCCTGACCTGAGGAAGAATAAACAGTGTAATTTTTCCAGCTGCCTGTCCCATTGTTTTTTCCCTTAAGTCTATTAATGCAACATATTGTAAGGTTATAGCCAGCTACCTATAAAGCTGGAAGTCTGTGTTTGCAAATTATGTTAAGCACTGGATGTGCTAGTTTATGGAATGTGGTAGTTTATGGAGTGTGTGAGGCAGGTATCCATCAAACCATTTGCAAATTACATATTGGAAGTGCTGTTCAGGTTCCTGAACATTACCCTCTAGTGTTACTAATCCTTTATGCAGATATGTACTGTTTAATTGCCAGTTGGGAATTACAATGACACGTTACATGACTAATTTTTCAAACTACAATTGTACTATTTCCCCCACCCTCCTCCTTCTACTTTTCCTGTCAATCTTCTTTCACTCTACTCTGTTGCTGTTTCTCTTGCCAGAGCCACCTTCTTTGGTAGTAACTGCAACACTTTAAAAGTAGAAAATACTGTATTAAAATGTACTGCACAGAATGGACTCAGTAAAGTATGCTTTCACACGTCTCAAAACCAACCCTCTCTAACCAAACCCTATGTAAGATTGCTTTGAAAGCTGGTGTCTGTCAAGAATATTCAACCTCTAATTATAATCCCACAATGAGAAGAATAACCACTGTTGCCACACTATGTGACTAACAAAGACACTAGTTAAGTATGTTTTCTGTGTGAGTGGTCTATACTCAGAGGAGTTTCAGGGAGCAATGTTGGTACAGACATGTTCCAAAATATTAGCTTTAAATTCCCCTACATCTAACTGCCCTGGGATCCTAGATGCAAAACACAAGAAGGTATTTTGTGATAGGCCACAATGCCAAAGACTGAAAGGCACCAGTTGCAATGTGGGCTTTTTTAGAACATATAAGAGAACTACTTCCCCCCCGAAAATGAATGGCTCAGAATTTCTGAAGCACAGGAGGCAGGGTCATTCCAGATGTAGCTCACAGCGGAGCTGCATTCACACTTCTCTCAGTACAGCACTCTACAATCTTTTCCCCTCAGGACAGTCTCCAAAAGCATGTTTGATCAAAGGTATGCTCTGTCATTACAAACAGGCCTGGCTACTGGTGAGTTTGCAGGACTGGGACAAGTCATCATAATGTTTTTCTGGCTGCTAACAGATATTAATTCACTTTTTATCTTGCCAGAGTTTTAAAGTGCTTTTGACAGTTGCAACTACCTGAGATACAGAGAGCTCAAGAAACCCCCCAGGTTATGAAGTCCTGCAAACGCATCAGAGACAAGATTACAACTGTGATTCCTGATGCAATTTCTACCATTCTTTATACGTGTTTCCTCTATTTCACAAACATTTATTCAAGTTTCCATACTCCAGGTACTATTCTACAAGCCCCTACATTGGCAGCCAGGAACAAACATGAACACAAAGCAAATCTGTCATCAGCAAATTGAGAACAATGTGAACCATGACATCTCCATTATGCTATTATTCTCACATACAACCTCAGAGTGTGTAGGATCATGGGAAATAGTATTTCCTAATTAGATGAACAAATTTTCATTCAACATTAATTATCTCTTGGGGCCTTAATAAGAAGAGAAGGAAGGCTCTTTCAGTCTGAGGCCTGGAGAAGCACCCCACAAATCTTCACATCAATGGACAGAAACAGAGATGAAACAAAAATGAACCAGTATGGGCACCTGACTCCCACACATTGCCCAGAGACATCACTTGCCAAATTACAACAGCAAATTTTAGAGCTATTGCATTTCAAATCAAAAAGATCAGGACAGGCAGTATTATAGATCCAGCAGCTGCACCCATCTCATGACCTTACAAAGATTCCGTCCCAAAGCTAAAGTGTTCATTCAGGAACACAGGAAGGCTCTGGCCACTCCATCACAGAAGAGCCCTTGAAAAAAGGGACTAACAAAACTTCTTCAAAAGAGTGTTATCAACTCCCTCTTGGCTTCTAACATCTAGAGACAAAAATCAAGCTGTAAAGCCACAGCATGCCGATTCCCAGAAAGGTACATAAGTTTCAAATATTTTGGTGGGGAATGTGGGGGTATGAGGAGAATGGAAGACATATGTGTTATGATTATTCTTATGTTGGCTCTCATTATTTTCCAGTTACTGTGAAGAATTTTCATTTTTACTATAGCACCTTTCTGATGAAAACAATTTATCAAAGTAAATCCCAAGTGCACTAAAAATCCAATACTAATCTGAAAACAAAAGCTTTCTTTTGCTATGATCAAACATCACTTTCAAAGAGTTCACAACTTCTTCAAACAAAAGCATTCTGGTTTTAGGCAATTTTTGTGTAGGAACAATGTCAAAATTCAACCTTCATTTTTTGAATCTGTTTCTGCAAAAATAAATTTTAAAAAAAGGATAAAACAACTTGAAACGAATGGGGGTGGAAACTCAAAGATGGCTTTAGGACAGAGATGGCTTTTCCACTATGTTAACATGATCCTGCTTGTGAAAACAAGATAAATTAAAGAGATGGCTGCTAGCTCCTGGGCTAAAATGGACAAGATGTTTACATGGACAGCTCTAGCAAAAATGCAGGTGGGGTGTAAAAGAGGAAAATGCATGAAACACAGTTCCAGAATACCTAACAGGTAACCATTTCCATTTATTTCATGATCCACAAATCTAGGGTCATACTTCGAAAGCTGAGAGTGGAAGATATAAGAAGAGTAATTAACTCTCCAACCAGATTCATGCATGGCTTATCTGAAAGAAGACTTCACAAAAACCTCAATGCAGAAAAGATATGCTACTACAAAAAAAGTACAATAAACCCAAACACTTAATTCAGCACACAAGTTCGTAAAACCTCTCTTTGTCAGACACAATTGCTTTTTCCACCTTCCTTTTCTCAAGTTGCAGAAGCAGGATGGAACATGTGAATGTAGGATCTCATATCTCCAATAAGAATCTCATAGATTCTTATTGGAGACACTTAAGCAGTGCTTCAGCATCTATTTCATGTGAAAGCTGGGCCTGAACAATAAGAACATAGAGTAACTTATTTATTGATGTGGTGAATCTTTTTTAAAATGACAAATTCTCACTTCTTTGGCAACACAAGAACATTTTAGGATAGTAATACTGCAAACTGCACTAGCTAGAGGAAAGACACATTTATTACTGCCATTCACTGCCAGTGGCTACAAGTCCAGAGGTTTTCCAATTTTCTCACCAAGAAAAAAACCCCTTTGCTAACCACAGCAAACTGTTAAATCTTGGTGGTTGCACAAATACAACAGAAGAAAGCATGGAGACTCACCAAATGCTGAAACAAACATACATCAAACCAGGTAGCAATCTTTCATTAGTGATAATAAAAAAATGTTCAGCGCTATGTCTATATGAAATGGCACTCTGCTCTGCTTAGAGCTACCTCCAGAGTGTGAACCACACCATGGCTTCCTGCTTTATTACATACATTTTATGATGAACAGCACAGGAAGTTCCAGTTGCAGAACTGACACAAGGGACGTTCTTCCATAAGCTGTGCTTGATACTTTATATTTTCCATCTCAGCTACTGTAAGGCATGATATTCCCACATGACATTAAGTGCCCATTCTTAAAGAATCTTGTGCAATTTTAATTAGCTTTTAATTTGTCACCCTCACTGAGACTCCTTCAGCTTTTGCAAAACTGAAAGGCTAAGTAAGTCCTACCTATAATTTGTAGGCTTCTTACTATGCAGAAAAACTGTGTTACATCCTTTCAATATCCAGCTCCTCCCAGGTTAGCAGTCCCAATATTTTTGCACACTATTTATGTAATATTTATTACTACTAGGGAAAATGTTTAATAGCCTTTCTTACCATGACTTGCTGAAGATAGGTGAAGCCAAACACAGGCAAGCATTTATATATTAACACTGAACATAAAGCCATGATATTCTACCCTCATTCATTTCCCAGAAGAATCCAAGCATTACCTTTCTGTGCAACTGAAAACCAGAAAGGTTTAGGCACGTTGACTGCAGCAAAACTTCTCAGAACAGTACATTAATAATACTTAGCACTTTACAACCAGAGCATTTAACTTCCTAACCACTAACCTCCAAGAGCACAGGGTCATCAAATCCATTCTGCACAGGGGGAAACCTGACACATGGAAGTTTCCCCAAGGTCACTTGACAGCTAAAACTGGGATCCAGAGTTTCTAAAACACTGATTAGTCCTCCATGCACCCAGACACATGTTCACTTCCAAGGCTACTTAAAGCTAGAAAAGATTGCCTAATCAGCCCTTGTATTTAGCTGTTGTAATAGACCTCTCTTTCCTACTTTCCTCTTCAATTCCATCTTTAGATACTCTTCTTAAAGCTAAGTGCAGCATTGCAGTCTGCTGTATGTTATGCAAGTTCAGCTTTATTCTGTCTAGCAGAAACTAAATTCTTCACAGTGCATACTTCAAAATAATTAAGACAGATCAGTGTAGCAAAAAACCCAGCAGAGATCAACCTGTCAAAGCAACCAGTTTGCACATTTTTCTCTCTCCTCCTCCAGTTAGGGAACAACTGAATAAACCAAAGACTGTTCTTGGCCCCTGTGCATAATCAAAGCTCTTCTCCTTGCTCTTCAAAGGTACAGTGAGAAAAAGGATATGGTATTTATGATCCAATGTGATGCTAAAGTGTGGTAAGGACAAGGAGGTCAAGCAACAAGATACAAAACAGAGAGACAATGGCCGGACAGGGAGGAAGAAAAAAATTTGCATAGAGCAGCATGCATTTTTGGAAGGAATTGCATCAATTTTTACAAGTAAATACAGCTGAGAAGAATAATTTTCACTGCAATTTACTTAAAATTAGTAAATCCCTTAAGTACAATATGAATGGGATCATTCAGAGAACTTTCAAAAAAGCAAAACAAGACCCTCATATGGGTCAAATGAAGACAACATGCCCATGGTAGAACTAAGACTTTCTCTTCTGTGCTATGCCACAGAGCAAGTGAATGTTCCTATACAAATCTATGATCTCAGAAGCAAAAACACATTTCCTGGCATTGACTTGACAATATCACAGCTTCCAAGTTCTGTAGAAGTTCTCACTAATGTCAGACAGGGACCTCAAAGAGCAGAAATAGCAACTGTCACAAAACTATACACAAAGCTCCAAGCTGTGGCTGAGGCAGACTACCTAAAATACATTTTGGCTTCCTTTTACCAGATGGCTGAGCCTGCTTCAAAGCAAAACAAAATTGCTAAGCAGCATTATAGCTTCATCAGTTTTCCACAACTAAGTCCTGGCTGTTTTTGTTACAGCCAAATGCACTGGCAAACAAATACAAAGTTCAGTTATTAACTAGAAGTATTAACTTTTCCTCAAGTACAGTATCAAAGTTTTCTCAAATTTTGTGCTTTTTTTCTTTTTTTCCCTGAAGAGACCGTAAAGAGTTTTACACTGAAACTTGCATCAGCTAAGCAGAAAATATGTACCTTTTGGCAGGCTAACTTCAACTTTATCATGTTTCCACAAACACATGCTTTGTTCTGCTAAGGTTAAAACACATTACATTGTTTTATAGAGTCCTCCAAAAAAACCCACATGCAATATAAAGGTTTTATTTAGGACTGCTCCTGAGGCTGGCAAAGCTCCTTTTTATTTGAAAAGTGTTCTGCCTGCCAAGTGAGTCTAGACTTTTATTTTCTGTTGCAATTTTCATTTTATCAGAAGCATTGCTCCATTTTAGTGTTAATCCCAATTCATGCTAGTTGTAGAAAAATATACTGGGTACTGCAGGTAGACTAGACCTCATTGCATTTTCTCAAATCTCATTCTGATGTGCATCAAAAACCTTAATGCATATCTAAGTAGCCTAACTAATTATCAAATTCCAGTAAGACAATTACATTTTCCACTGATGCAAATTGTTACAGTCTGGTTATATTCAACAAGGCACCCCAAAAAACTCAAAATAAAATGTAAGGGACATTCAACAATAACTCTGTATTGAAGAGCTGATGAAGGTAATTGCTATACCTTTGCTTTCTTCTTTTTAAAAGTAGCAGTTATATAGGGTGTACAAAAACTAAAGTTAAAAAAAAGAGTAATTCTCTTAAACATTCAAATAAATCTGTGCTGCAAGCAACTAGTGTGATAACTTTTGAGACTCAGTTTGAGCCACCCAAAACACTACTTTCACTGCAGAAAGTCTGAGTATGTGCAGCATGACTGTGCTTTTCACTTGTTAATGACATAAAGGAGAAAAGGACCAGTGTCTGGGTCTCTGTCTCTTATTAACTGTTACTAGCAAAGGACCACCACCAACAAAGCAGCTCTTACAAAGCAGAATAATGACTTCCTGCAGACCCTCTCACCCATGGCCTGACTCAAGAAAGCAAAGCAGGAGTCTACTAAGTGATGAACTCTCACCACCTGAGCAAGAGTTTTGAGAACAAGTGAGAAAATCACAGGACAGATGGATGTGAACGCATGAAAGGATTAGGTGCCCATGATCCCATTCACAACAGAGACAGAAATCTTTTGACATACAGATGGTGAGACCAGAAGAAGTGAACAAAGAGTGCAAGGGAATTCATGCATGACAGTCATGAAAGGCTGAGGTGGACAGCCAGATGTTAGTACACCTTATTTTGGATTGGACACTATATACAATTACTAATCAGTCCAGGAGTAAAACATGATTAGTTTAAAAAACCTGTAAAAATATGCATTTTAATGGATTATGCTTTTAAAGAAAATATTTTTATTACTACAAGTGTTGAAATAGAAAGCAGAATACCACAAGCAGGGTGTTCTGGCATATGGCTCCTTGGAGAACAGAAGAGTGTTCTCAGACACATATAAAGCATGCCTTTTTCCTACTAAATGAGCAAAGAACCTTTGTGTCTGGCATCAAAAGCATTCATCCACTGGGCAAAGAAACTGTGCCTGGAATCAGCTTAGCCAAAAGGACTTAAAAAGTACAGACCTCGTCAAGCTGCCTAAATGCATTGTCTGATAGATGTCTAACAAGGAGACATTGGACAAGGCTTCGCAAGAATCGTAACTGAACTAGACAGAGATCAAAAACTTGAAATTAGTATTATACAATTTGATCAAAGAGTACTTACAGACTAAAAAGATACACATAAGAGTTGAAGCCGCTGAGAACATTAATAATAGTATTCAGAGACAAATTTAAATCAAAAAACAGTTGCAGAATGTGTGCTAAATCTGGGAAATTGGGAAATTTAAGTAAGGTTCTCCCGTTCTTCACAAGATTAATTCAGAAATTGCTGTAAAGATATTTTTGAGCCTGAGATTCCATACCAAACCCACTTTCTAACTTTTAAAAGATGTATAGCAACAGAAGATGTGCTTTAAAGGAATTCAAACACCAAAGTTTTCACTGGCTTATTGATGAGTTTTCTACTTTTGGAAGAAGCAGAAACTAACTTTTTTGACTGATTTTCTACAAATGTTCTATGTTTCAAACGGTGACCTGAATTTTTGCTCTCTGCTCAATGCTAATGTAGATGTCTGCCTTGGAAGATGAAGATCAACAGAACAGGTATCTCCACTGGGCTCAAGCCTTGAAAGACTAATTCACCATGTCAGCTTTTCTTGAGTGTAGAACATGGTCTTCAGATATTTCTATCCCACTAGAGCTCATTTTCTATTGTGCAGTAAGATAAGTGGGCAAATAACAGCTAAACCAAGAACCACCTCCACCACCTGTGCTGCCTTATCAAACCTAAAAATAAAAGACACAAGCAGAGGAGCTGGGGAGAGGCAGGAGAACAGAGCCCACCTGATGGATAACTCACTGAGAAGATGAGAGGAACTCAGAAATACTGTTGTGCTTTACCCTGGAAGAAATACTGGCCGAGAGTTAAAACCCAAAAAGTTATGTCGTCCCCCCCCCCCCCCCAGCAAAAAAAAAAAAGCCCCCACCAAATCAAAATACACCAGCAGCCTCTGAGGAATACTAGCCCCCCTCTACCTACAGGGATTTTTAAGTAGCACAGTCCAATAAACCAGAAGATAAAATGAAGAACAACAGTGTTAGTTAATTTATTCACTGAAGAATAACTCAAGCTGTGTTTCAGGTCTCATAAATAAAGAAAACGTTTATAACTGAGTTACAGGCAAGGCCATGACTTCAAGGGTCAGAAGTAGAATTTTTATGATATAGCTACAGATTTTTCTTCTGAAATTAAATTCTTCTGAGACATTTTCTGTGGAGTCAGCAAAAGGTATTTTAAGTGCAGTTCATCAGCATCCACAAACATGGCTGCTGTGCTGCTGCCTATATGGGTGAACGCAGGATAAATGGAATAAAGAGGTGTTATATGAAATGGTTGAATGGCTAAAGCAGAAACAAGTACTGGCTCTCTGTGTTGCTGGAAAAGATCCTCCTGTCATTCATCTGCCTCCTCACCAGGGAAAAGGGGGTTTCTGTAGGTTTTCCAGGGTAAAAAGCAGAGAAGGATCAGGTGCCCCAAAGAATACAACCACCTTTGCCTTCGAAGACTGACATTTGGAAATTGGCACTGTCTGGGATCTCTATGATTTTAAGGACCTGTGTCAAAGAGCACAAACTTAATTCACAGATCTTGTAGGAAAGCTTAGGGCATCCTGGCCTGTATCGGGAATAGTGTGGCCAGCAGGAGCACAGAGGTCATCCTTCCCCTGTACTTGGCATTGGTGAGGCTGCACCTTGAGTGCTGTGCCCAGTTCTGGCCCCTCAGTTTGGGAAGGACGTTGAGATGCTTGAATGCATCCAGAGGAGGGCAACGAGGCTGGTGAGGGGCTGGGAACACAAACCCTGTGAGGAAGAACTGAGGGAGCTGGGGGTGCTTAGCCTGGAGAAAAGGAGACTCAGACTCTCTACAACCTCCTGAAGGGTGGCTGTAGTCAGGTGGGAGTTGGTCTCTTTCTCCAGGTAGCAACTGACAGAACAAGAGGACACAGCCTTAAGCTGTGCCAAGGGAAATACAGGTTGGATATTAGGAAATTTTTTTTTATGGAAAGAGTGATAAAGTACTGGAATTGTCTACCCAGGGAGGTGGTGGAGTCATCATCCCTGGATGTGTTTACAAAAATATTGAATGTAGCACTTGGTGCCATGGTTTACTTGAGGTGTTAGGGCATGGGTTGGACTCGATGATCTTGAAGGTCTCTTCCAACCTAATGATTCCATGATTTCAAGTGGGTGTTAATAGGAAACAAGAGGGAATAGTGTGGCTTTGGTGAGCACAGGAGTATCATAAAGCATTGCAAAGGGACTTGTCTCTTGTCCTCATCCTGCGTTCTCCACTAAAGAGAAAGATAAAGAATAAACAGCCATTCTTGTCACATATGCTCAGCTGCTTTAGTCACCAGTGGTCAAAATTAAACCATAAGGAATTGAGTTACTTCATTCACCCTTCTTGCCTGAGTTAAAGGGTGTCAGTCGGAACTATGTCACCACAGCTACACCTGCTTTTGGAACTTGGAGACAAGGACTATAACAGTCACATCCAAGGAATGACCCCTCTGCTGATGTTAACTGTTGTGCTTTGTTTTTCTGGTGCGATCTTTAACTGCTAGGGCTCTGTTACCCTCAGAAGGGTGAGATAGTAAATCCCTGATACCCTCTGCAAATAGAAGCCCAGCAGCATATTCTTTAGCAGACGTTATGAATTATAACAGGTTGCACCACTATTTTCTTTGGGTACCTGCCAAAGTAAGCTCAAGGCATCCCCACCAATAAGTTGGCTTTTAGAAAAGCACTCTAAAACACAGTCACAGCTGGATGATCTATTCACAAATATTCTTCCTTCCATTTCTGACCCATCAAGGAGATTAGCTGCCAAACTATTAACTGTCTTAACCACCATCTGTACTCAGGCTCCATTAATAACCCAGGTGTTTCAGGACATCCCAGTCCAGAACAAGCTATGCCCAGTTACTGCTTGCTGATACATCAGTCCAGCTAAACAAGCGTGGAAAATGCAACAGGTAACCAAACACTCTCAGAACAAATTAGCCCCTACAAAAACCAGGCACGTCAGGAATGAATCAACCTCTACATAAACAGGTACTTCATGTCCTATTCCACCAGCGTTAACTACTGACAAATACAAGGAAAAGCTCAGGTCAGGCCACAGCTACCTTGTACAAGTTGCTGAACAACAGGCTTTTACCTTGCTTGCTGACAGACACTGCAAATCCAAGCCTTCTCCTTCTTCTGGTAAGTGCTGCAACTCTTGCAGATGTTGTACTTGCAGTCCTGGCACTGTCGCTTGCTGTTGATTAGAAATGTGAAAGGGGAACAGCAGCGAATGCAGCAGTGCTCATTGAACTTCTGCTGCTTGGAAAGGATGCTGCACTTGTTACCCTCTTCATCCAACTTCTGCTTCATTTCACTGGAATGAAAAGGAAAAGAACAAAAACATAAACAAAATTTCAATGGGAGATCTTCATCCTCATTCCACATATCCATGTTATACTCTTCAAATAACTTCTGCAGATGTGAAATGAATATGAGAAATGCACATTCTAAATTCAGAATTGGAAAACAAAAATTCCTATGTTCCCTTAAGCCACCCATGGCAAACCCACTTAAACTCTCTCTCTGAGTCACAAACCTGAGAAAAATTTACTTAGTTCCAGAGAGACAAACCAAAGGAAAGCCAGGTTGCTGCTTCAGGCACTCCAGCTGTGCCAAGCTACAGAGACCATGTGAAAATTCAGGGTTATGCTCAGAACTCTTCACAAATCAAAAATCAGTTTATGGAAGTAAAAAAGATTGGCAGAGTAATAAAAAAAAATCCTTCTGACCAAAAGTTTTAAAAACAAAAAGTTTGTTTTGTTCTGACCCCTAGGGTTATATTATTCATAATATTTCTAATTTGTCAAGCAACATTAATGATAGCCTTTGTTTCAGAGAGATTTGGGTGTTCTACTAGTTAGGACCAATATTAAGATGACTGCTAACTGTGAAAGTGTTTGCAGGCACTCCGCATAAAGTTTCCTGTATTCCAGCAGAAGAGCTCATTTATTTAAAATACTGACCTAAATTGTGTATGCATGGTATTAAGTAAATTGCTATCTCCCATTTTACAGTGCTTTTGATATTTACAAATTAGGCAATATATTCCATGACAGGAGTAATAAAAAAGCATGTAGAAGGAAGAGTTGTAAAGGTAGACAGGTTTGCAAACTCATCACACATTTTCTGGCATGCACAACTAGGACATACCCTATGAGAAGAAAAAATAAGAATCAATGAGAAACAAGTAAAATAAAAGCTTTTAACACAGTGTGCACATACTTACATTCATTCTCTCTATTTATCAGAATTAGTGGTGAGTACCTTACTATTTCCAATTGCTGATAAAAACCACTTATACTACTAGAGTAACACAAAAGTCTAAATAAAATTTAGAGGTACCGCAAAGCAGACTAAGCTGCAGGAGTATTTATTCATGACATGCTGACTTACTCTTAAATTAATGTTTAAATATCTTGCTACATAAGTAAAAGAATACACTTATTGCATACTTATTCAGGAACTCAACCAAGATTATCTATGAATATCATTGTGAGCCAAGCCTAGAATTTTAAAAAGAATCACATTACTTGGCTACCTTACTTGCCACTTCTGCCTCAGATTCATAAAACCAGCCTGTGTTATGAAAATCTGACAGGTCAATTCTAAACCTCAGATCTACAAGACAAGTAAAGCAGTGATCTAAACCATATAATTTTTGAACTTGCTCATACAACCCATTTAAGTGTATTCCCAATATATGCCTTTTAATATATTTAAAATTTAGAAACAATGTTTTTGCTGCTCAAACCCTGTACAAGGCTTTGACTAAATTAGACTAGGTGCTCAAATACACATACTTTTTGCAATTTCAAGTAAATAATATTTATGATTTTTTTTTTCTGTCCAGATGGCAGAACATGCTTGTTCTGCCACATTTTTACAGAATGTGCAAGATGCAAAAGGTAAGAGATTATCATGTAAGAGAGGAAATGTCTGAATTATGCATGTCAAACTGGCTTCCTCGGGTAAACTGACGGAACTATCCCAGAGATTCAATGGAATGGCTAGACTAGTTTGTCTTAATCTCCATTACTCCCTCCTGCCATGGTACTACATGGACAATCTTTCTAGTGGAACAAGAGAGGAAGTGAACTGTCTCCACATTGCTCCTTCACCCACAGCAGGCATGTTGCTCTGCAGCAATGGGACGAGACACAGCACTGTTTCTGCACAGAAGGTCAGGCAGGAACCCCAGGTCCCAGGACAAAAGCTGGTGAAGGTGAGTTCTGTATGATTCAAGGAGGATTCCTGCCATGGAAAAGTGTTTGGCAGCCCAAGATGCTGCAATCTCTGCTTCAGGATGGAAACCCCAGGCAGCAGATACTGGCCCTCCCATAAAACAAGAACAGCTAAGGAGTCAGGGTCAGGGGGACTAATGAAAGAAGAGATTTTTGTCCTTATGGAGTTCTGTTATCTACCAGACTTAGTAACGCTAACGCTTGGTAGTATCAGCCCACATACTCAACATTGTCATGCTCAGTGACATTTTGAACCCTCATTAGGGCTCTGATGCATGATAGCAAGAGAAAGCACAGAGGCAAAGCCACCAATTAAAGTGCTACAATAATGCTTACAATATAAACCCAGGCAGTTTTGTTCGCAGCAGAGCTAATAAAGCCTGATACCTAGAAAAAGCTGAGCACACACTGAAATCTTTTCATCAGAATAGGCATTAATTACATCTCTCTCCTCTATCTGGCTGCCAGTATTCATTACAGTGGTAGAACTCAATATCATTAAGGCATCTGCCTCAGTGCTAAATAGGACTAAAATTGGCCAATGGATTAAAAAAGTAAATAGGATAGGGTTGGACAGCCTGTCAGAGAGAGAGCATGACAGAAAAAACCTCATTTCCAGAGGAAAGCAGGCAGAACAGAAAAGAAAGCAATGCCCGTCTCTCTGACAGCTGTAACAAATTAAGGTTCTCGTGCACCGCCCTGCCAAAGGCTATGCTACAAGGAGTCAAATGGCAAAAGGGACTGTCAACTGGACTTGTCATTTGAAGCCAAAGGGCTCCTTTCCACACTCTTTCCTTGGAAGCAAAACATGGGTTTCATATGAGAGTGAAGTGCTGTATAACTCTGGTGGGCAATTCAGCCTGCCTAGTTTGAGGAAAATTAGCTGAAGTGAAAAGTAGGCACTGATATAGTCTCAGCAATACGGAGGAAACATTACTTGGGCTTAACTCCAGCTGGATGATCACCCTTAGTGGGATGATTAATGCAGGCATCAATGTTAACACACTGAGAAAGTCTGTTGCACTGAAATTCAGGAACCTCAAGGCACCCCAGATTTGAAAAACTCAGGCTTTACTTTCAGGACCTTCAAATCACCTGGTGCAAGAAGATTGTAAGAATGGTCTAAAGAAAGAGCAGCAGCCAACAACAACTGATTGTCTCACAAAGTGAAACTCACTTCCAAAAAGTCAACAGCCACTGGTGCAGGAGCTATTTCTGAGAAGAAGGTCGAACCACTCAGTCATTGCAAACATTGCCCCTACCTCCCAATGCAACTGTTTCCCCCAACAAAACACAGCTGAGGGGGATGAGAGAGAAAATAAAGGGAGAATGCCTTTCCCTCTCTGAATCTACATTTGTATGTGCTTCTTCCCCAAGGAGGGAATGTAATGTATTCAGAGATGTATACACAGAATATATGTGCAAATCAAACAAGCAACAAAACACAATTGCGCAAAAAACATGCCTGTTGGGGTAAGCACAGAACAGTGGGAACGACAAATGACAGAATTTATCTGGAAGTCACAAGTGATGGGGCTCAGCTATTATGGTTATGCGTAACATAGTAATAAGCACCTGTGGAGAACTCCTGCTGTGTGAATGAATCTCAGATTGGGTTTCATTTTCTTTCTCGAGTGATTGCATTTCACCAATTGCTTCCAAGCACCAAAGAAGCAAAAAATACTCAATAGATGCCCAACATGTCTATCACCAAAACCAATTCTGTCAAAGAACATTTTATGAGTTCCAAGTTCCAAATAAGTTCAAAAATATGCAAATGAATACTAGCTATTTCTAGAAGCTTTTATCAATGAATTTACACAGTTTGTGTTTAAAAAAATGTAATTAATTTCAGTCAATGTTTTGGGTGATAGACTCCTGGCATGTAATTCCCACAAGCAGTCAGATTAGGAACACTTTCCATCACACTGTTTTGGATGTAGGTTCTTCAATTATATTCTGAGGGTGAATAGATGTCTTCCCCTCACCACCCACTATGTTTTTGTGACTTTTTAAAACATAAATTAAATAGCTTCCATTGGTATGGGTAATTTCTTCCTAGTGTCTGGCAGGTTTAAAGATAAATTTTAGATGTTTTCCTGAACAACGCCTTCTCCTCTAATAAATTTCTAAACCTCTGGGAGCAGCAATGGAAAGGAGTCCATAAAACAGGCAATTGTATTACAACAAAAAGCTAAAAATTCCCCCATTTTTCATATAACAAAGAGAACAGTTCCTGGTGAAAATCTGACAGCTGGTTTGAGCTCCAAGACAGAGTCTGTTATTGGGCTGTTCCACTTACTCTTGTCTTACACCAGTCTCCATTTCGGGAGTTTAAACCTGGCAGTTTAAAGGCAAAGTCCAGATGGACTGGTTCCCATTTGCTCTGTTGCCTTCTTAAGTGATAGATAAATATAATTTTTCCTGTTGTTTAAGCACTTTTTATCTTCCCCAGTAGAGAAGAGGCTAAATCTATTCTAGTTGCCTGCAAAGGCAAAGAGGAAAATGGAAGGATAACATTCCTAGATTCACATCTCTCCCCCTGATGAGAAGCAGTGCTTTTACAAGTTACCAAAGACAGGTAGAAACTTTCTCCTTTGGTAGTACAGATGAGGGTTTCTGTTTCTTCAGTTTCCTGTCCTCTTAATTCAGATTACACCTATTTCATAGAATAAACCACAGTTTATCCATTGGCCTTAGAGGCATTTTTACTTCAAAGACTAATGAACACACAGCACACACTGCAAAGTGCTTTTCTTAGGAGAACAGTGTAGTATATGGTAGAGATAATTCATGCTATATATGTATAAAATATTGTAGAACCTAAGGTATGTCTGTGACCACCCTGGCTGGGAGCAGAGTCTTATGTTTATTCAATTAGCTCCTGGACAGCATTAAGATAATATCAAGTCTGTTAACGTATGAAAGAAACCTTCCTGGGCCATGATTGCTAGTTTCCATGGAATGTCTAAACCACTCACAAGGACCTGCACCCGGGCAGATTGCATCTACCTTACTCAAGCACCAGTGCCACTCTGCTACATGCGAATACAGATTCTGCCACACCTGGACTTATCTTTGTCTATTCCTGCACATGTATGGCCCCAGTTCTACAAGTGAAGAGACACAAAGAAACGTTCGGTCATCCCTGCCTCAGGCAGAATAAACTGTATATAAGCTAATGGCTTGAAGCAGTTGGGGTGAACCACTGGGGACACGCTGACACTTTGTCGGTCGGATCCAGGTTCACCCAGCACCGATTCCAGGTTCGACACTGCCCAAGGCTGTGGTGGTCTTTTTTTTGAAATTCTATTTTTGTTAACAATCTAATAAATCATTGTTAAATTTACTTATAAATTTGGCTACTGATTTGATCATTTATAACAACAGTGTTCTGCTCAGCTGGGTAACTGGTTGTCTCTTTTCTCTGCACTTGTTTGCACTATCTCACTTCGCAGAGTAGATTCAGAGCAGTGCATGAAGATCACTAACTTCTCTTAACACTGGTTTCAATCTTAGTTTGAAAACTGCTAAAATGCTGTTTCCCTCCACAGAAGAGAATGCCTTCAGACACTTTTCTGTTCAGGCATCCTTAATACTCATCTATGCATAACAAGCTATTGAGACCTTTTGCTTAGCAAAAAATCTGGATTTCTGCATATTCTGGGAAGCAGATATCCCCATTTCCAGCCTTTCAGAGAGACCACTTTTACCACAGCACCTCATCTTTTTCCACTTCCACAGTCAATCCAAATTTGGTGTATTGGGCTAGACGTTTTCTTGGGCTACAAGTATCATCTGAAAATACAGGTTTTACCAATACCCTCTAATCTACAATGCTGGAGGACAAAGGGATTTTCATATAGGGATTTTCATATTAAGTGGCTAAACTGTTCCCATTTCCACTCTCCTTAAACCTGCCAGATGTGCACCAGATGCCAGAGCTGGGGTAAAGATCTTTTAATCTGTGGAGAACATGACAGACTCTTACTCCTTGATTACCAGTACAATGAATGTGACTGAAATTTCTCTCCCATTCACACGTTTTCAATTTGACAATCAAGGTCCTAGATTGTGAAAACTACAAGTAGCTCCCACCTCAGCCCTTACTTCCTTCTCTTCCTCACCCAATCTCCCAAACCCTCAAAAATGCCCCAACCAGGTTAATAAAACGCTGCTACATTTAGGAAAAACACCCAGTGGAAGTTTTGTAAGCCTGACTCCTGCTCAGGGATCTGAGAGAACAAGCCAGAATTGCCAAGGAGAGCTGCTCAGTGTTTTATACCTTCCACGTTTCTTGTGTCTCAAACTGTGGAATGGTGCAAGTAGGAGTGAAGCTCTATGCTGACAGGGTCATACACCTTTTCCACCTGCAGTACACAGTAAGAACCAATTTCTCCCAGTAAGGAGAATTTGCGTCCATCATTATTTACTCTCTCAGGGTTCAGTGCTAATTTCGTTTTGCTGCCTCTTCTTCTAAAGTAGTTTATTCTTCTCCATCAAGACAGGCATCTAACACAACTTCCAGACAGTACCAAAACACTACCCTTTTGTTTTTTATGTCTTTGCTAAATTTTCCCTAGTGAAACTCTAATTGCTGCTTAGCACACGCGCAAGCACACCACTTGCATTTGGGGAGCCTTGGAGGAACACACATCACTTTAATCTGTTCAGAGGGATATCAGTCCAGCAGCAGTAGCTGACATTTTTTGGGAGGATTAGACAGCAGGGAGTGTACCATAAATGGGGGGAAAGGGGGAGGTGTGATGGAAGTAACAACATCCTAAAGCAAAAAAGCAAAACACAAAATCTTCAGGGGGAGATAGGGGGAGTCGAGTGCTAAAAAACTCATAAATAGTTATGAGTAAGTCACTTGTACAAAAATCAGGAAGATTAATATTTCACAGTCCAATTACTCTAACTGTGGATGTGTTCTTTTATTTAAAATCTTACCAGCGTCTCTTGAGGATTTTTTTCCCTCTCCAGCTTTTAATTTCTATACAATTAAATTTCTATAATATTAATATGTATTCCTATAAAATCTCATTTTTTATATTTTTCTTCTCCCTTCAAAAGTAGGAGCAAACAGTGATGATGATGCTGCATATATGCTATGCTCTGATCCGGGGACAATCTCTTTCTAAAAATAAAGAAATCCATCACAGTGGAAACACTGTTAATGTTTTTGGTTTGGGTTTGTTTTTTTTTTTAAGATTTGCAAGCATTTCTTACACTGGGAAAAAATGCATTGACAGCTTAATATTTCTTACTAGGTGTCATAAAATAAATGTTGTGAAGACTAAACTGTGGAAGTTTTGTGCTAATCACAGCTGAACCAATTAAACTGCTGACAGAATCAGAAAAATGACAACATACTCAACACTTACCCTTGTCAAAAAACACAGATCAGGCACTGCATTTGCTAGAGAGAAGGAGTCAGCACCAGGATAAATTGTGGTGCACTTGCCCCAGACCAGTACCTAGTTTGTCATACTGGGTTCTATCCTACTCCATTAACAATTTCATGCTGAGGCAAAGCTGTTTCACAAAATGAGTGAGTGCTGCTGTATTACTTTGACACTATGCTAATGGCTATTATTTTCCTTTTCTTTTGCCAGCACAAGCACTGTCAGTCAGTGTCTATCATCATGGAACTGACTGACATGTCACACTGTAGATAAATTAAATAAATACTATACTGGTATTCTTTTAAATTCCTTCTCACTTCATAAACCCATAAATTGTCAAGGGACATTGCATTTAACCCTGTTTTCTTTAGTCATGTTGGATATCACAGGAGCACAGACTGTGCACCACATTTAACTGTTAGGCTTTGAAATCTTCTGTGGGCAAGTGGAGTAGCAAGGGTGAAGCAGGTTTTGAATTATAGAGGAGATAGAGGAGATATTCTGGGGAGCTCTGGGGACACTGGAAATCTCCACATGAAAGCTGAAATGATCTTTTTCAAGACAGCACCATGAGTACAGACTCCTTTGCCCTCCCACTCTTTTACTGCTACATGGGACATGAAAATAAAGCAGGATTTTGATATATTTTTCCCCCCTCACCCTTCTTTCTCATCTGCTCTCCTACCTCAGTTACAGCTTGGTCTGCAGTAAGTAGGGAAGTCTGAGTTGAAATAATGGGTCAGTATCAGGGACAAGCAATTTTGCTGCAGGTTAAATCCTACAGGACTTTCTGGTTAAATCCTGGATTTGACTCAGAATTATCAAAAGGTGTGTATCCATACTGAACATCAGCTGCAAGTGAAGATAAGCTGGAAAGTTTTCCCCTTTTTGCCCTATTATGTCCGTATTGAACCACTAACCACAACAAGCTGAGTGATTTTTTTATCATTTCACCAGCATATGCCAGTCTACAACGTGACTGCAAAATGGTAAGCTTAAATTATTATTTACAATAGCATTTTGGGGCACTTTCCTCTTAGATTACAAACATGTAATACTTTATGTTGTAGTACCCTATCAAACTTCTAAACAACCTAGCAAAACATCATTAGCTTTACCACCTTTCTTATAAGGCTTTCCTGTTTTTTCCTTTCCCACATTTTTAATTACACAAATGTTTGCTACATTTCTGTTTATCTCATTTCCTCTCAACAAGTGCAATTTTGCTCTCCCTGAAGTGTATTTCTCACTGCCTGTCTGGTACCTCTTCGTGGAGACCTTTTTTCCAATCAGGTCCTGACTTTCAGTACAGGTTCATTCCTAGAGAATGATAAATACAGACAAGCATTCTTTAAAATAAAGCATTTTTTCAATTCAAAAAACCCCAAAATATTTAGTGAAAATATTTTAAAAATGTGCATACTATTCCATCATAGTTACATGCAATACATTCTTTGCATCACTGGTGGCATCTGTAAGTCTACCTTTCTTGGGAATCCAATTTTATGCCCATATTAACTTGAAAATCTTCCCTTAATAACAGAAACAGTCCTTCCACATTAAACAGTTCTCTCAGTGCTCCTTTTATAATGCCACCTGGCTTGACCTCATAAAGCACAATTCGTAGCCTGGCTAGTGTACAGCAGGAGAGTAACTGAGACATTGGCTCTGAAAATCCCTGAAGTATTCACTATGAGTCATTCTTCCCTCTCCCTAGCTGGACTTCTAGCAATGCAGGCATAGAAAGATTTGTTCTAGAACTGCTGTTGTTACTTGACCCTTCCCCACAGATCACGCAGCAGAATAAACAAGAGCAGGCAGCAGAGCAAACAGCAGAGCTCGCTAAGGAACTGGGTCTCACAGCCTGGCGAGTCAGTGCCAGACGACTGTGAGTGTGTTGTTAGAAAGAGCAGCCCAAAGATGTTTATCCTGGTTTGTGTACAGACAGGATGAGTGATGCTGCCTACTCAAGGGCCTTCTGGTGGGATGGGAACATTGGAAAGACCTGTCCTCCACAGTCCTCCATGGGGAATGCAGTACACAAATCAGCACATATCCTCCCACACCAACATCCACTGAGTATTTCACCACTTTCTGCAACAACCCCTAGAGCCCCAGTGTGGCACAAGGAGAGAGAGAAGGCATTAACAAATGCTCTAGGCCACCCATGAGCTTGTTTCAGGTGAGACTCCTGTGAAATTCTAGGATCACACCACTATGTTCCCATTAACTTGGCTCAGAGTGAATTCCTTGCAACTGTAGCACTCAACACTGTACTTTCAATAAGTCTGCATGTACATAGCTCCTGAAGACTACTTCCCCAGTCCAACTCCTCTTCATACTGCCCATGCTCCTTACACATACTTTAGTACTGTTCTTTGATATTCCACACAGACTGCAATTCCAGTAGCTTTAAGACTGCAAGCCCTCCAATTCCAGTCAGTATGTGTCAAAACCAGCAGCTTAATATTTTTGCAGATTTAAGCATATAAACAACTATCTTCTTAACTACAGAAATTATTTGCAATTTCCATGTAGGTTTTGTTTGTTTGTTTTAAAGACAAAGACTTAGAAGCTTAAAACTACCACTCACCTGTACTGCACACAAGAAAAATATTTTGGCAGATAAAAGAATCTATTTACACAGAATGTATTTTATATTTAACATGACATGTTACCCTGGTGTGTTTCATATCAACAATATCGATACCTTCTAAATGCAGTATCATATTGTGTCTTAAAAACCAGCCAAACGTCTGCAAAGGTCCCAGAAATATAGACAGCACCTCCATCTCCTCATTCAAACACAAGTATTTTGGGTAGTCCTTAAAAATTATTGGCATATACTATTCCTATAGTAACACCTGTATTTAAAAAAAGACATGATCTTCAGTTAGCATTTTCATAATACTTTTGCTATATTACAGTTGATGTTCTTAACCTAATCTGGAAGCTTTTCATTATGGGAATGTTTCTGCAAATTTAAAAATTTACTGGTATTTTAACATATAAAACAATATACACTAATAGACTGAAAGTAAATCTGTAAGCAATCACAAGAAACAAACAAAGCCCCCAATAATTCAGAAATTATTTAGAAATAATCATCTTTATTCTGTAGCTGTGACTAGAAGTGCCACTAATTAGTTTTATTCTGCATATGTGTGTGAGCATGCATACACTTATAGCTAAACTGCATTATTCAATACACCTTGACAGTGAAGATCAGGATTCTCACCCACCTGGTACTCTCCATACCCCATCCCCATGGAAACTAGTAGTATGTTTTGTCCTTGACAAGACAATTTAGCAGGAGAAGAGGAAAGCCAGGTTACCAGATAAACAGCATATTAAGGAACTAGAGATAAATAAAAGTCCTCTTGTGCAGATGCTCCTACAGCTCTATGAATCCCAGTAAATCTTCCTTAGCCCTTGATAGTATGCCTCAGCCCAGACACAGAAAGCTAAGGTCAGTGATCTGTCCCAGAGGGAAATGAACGAAGGGGAACTTCATAAAGCTGCCATTTTCATTCCTCCTCTCTGCTTGTTTGTGCTGTCTGATCTTCCCACTCAGCTCCTATCAATCTGAAGTACACCAAACATACTTTGGTGGAATGTTTTTGATGAATGGTAAAACAACTGAAATAACACAAAAGCTTCTGAAAAATGGAAATTCACCTAATTCACAATTAGAATTCAGAAAGATAATTAGGTGGTGCACATCTGGAAAAGACAGAATGGTTCTTCACCATTTTTAAAATAATGTGGTTTGAATTTTAAAAATGTCATTTTGTTCTTACTTTTTCTGTAATAAAAGAGCTTCAAATACTACTATTCAGTTCTTCTGTGAATAGTACCATTCAGATATCTGATGCCGCTCTTCTCTCCCTTGAGCATTTCCTCTCTTCAAATGGAAGACATCTTCCCTTTGGGGAGTTTATGGCACAGTCAGACCCCAGACTTGCTTGGCATACTTGGTGCAGACCCTCTGGCTATGTCTGAATTTGTGAGATTTGTTTGCACCAAGAGCAGACCAGTAGCCTGAACTAGACAGTGCTGAAGGACTAGACCTACACAGCATGTAGATCCACAGCTTGGCTTCAGGGAAGACAGTATTCCCTGGAACAAACATTCCTGCACTGCACACAGTCTGAACCTGTCTGACTGTGTGATTCATTGGTACAGAAACACAGATTTAGTTACTTCCAGAAGGAATCTAGTTTGTGCACACCAAAACCAGCCTGTAAACCATGCTGTAATAACTGAGGAGGAGGAGTAGGCTTGCTCCAAAACTGTAGCTTCTGATTAGAAATTCTTTCTCTTTTTAAAGAAATCACTGGGCCAGAAGACTTGTGCATAGGCTTTTTGAAAATTTCCCTTGAAATAACATTGGAAGTTCAATGTATCATACACCCACTTCATTTCAAGACATATTCTGGATTGTCATACTTAAAATTTAGATTTATAAAGCATTCCCAGTAGGACTCTAATTTGCACCAGTTAGTTTGAAATACCTTTGAAATTAACTGATTTAATTCTCCATAGCACTGCCTTGGCTCACGGTGGTGTCACTCTTGGAATTTCAACAGCGCTGTGGTCCAAGAAGACACACAGGGTAATGGAACAAGGACACAAATGCTACACCTTTGTAGCTATGGCCTGAAATACTCTACCAGAGGATGGTCAGACTGTCAAATTTTATTCAGCAGCAGAAAATGGGTACAGAGTAATCTAGGGATTCTCTCAGGAAAATACTAACACATTTTCTCAGACTTTTCTGCTACATTGTCTGTGCTTCAATTAATTCCTCCTTCCCTTACCATGCTTTCAAATGAAACCAAAGCTCTATCAAGTTGCTTTCCTTAAAGGTATATGTAGCTGGTATTTACCTTCTGGACAGAGCAGTTGGAGTGCCAGTCTGAGGGCAGAGAACTGTCAGCAGACAGTCCCCTCCTAAAGCCCTGTTCTGCATTGATGCACCATCACCTGAATTACAGACCAAATCTGCTTCTGATGTGTGACTCTAAGTGACTTAAAATTAGATATATCAGAAGGAGAATTACTGCTTTTAAATGAACAATTTGTTCTCAAAATCCAATATTTATTCTTAAGGAAAAAAAGAAGAGTAACTGTGAAACACTAATCTTTCAAAATCACTAGAATATAAAAGCTTTGGCATGTCCATAAATTCAGGACTTCAAAACTTGAATGATTAAGTCATCACAAGGGATTACCTCTGTAAGTGAAATATTGGTTGACTAATAACAAATATCAAAATGCATTTAATTAAATTGCAAGTTTCTGTTTTTTACAAAGTCAGAAAAGATCCTCCAGTGGGAACCATTACAATATAATTTAAAATGATACAATTAACAATTAAAAATTCTAGTGTTGACAAAATAAATATTTCTTTTTAATAAATTAAGTCCTCAGTTTAGTTTTATACATTTAGTTGCAAATATGTGAAAAGACTGAAGAGTGACCAACTGGATGCTTAAAGGATAAGAGAAATGCAAGTGGAGATCTCCTTCAAAACAGTTCTAAAATTCTTATTTAACCAAGATTTTACTGCTTAGAGAAGGTATAACTATGTTTTCTAGAAATATTTCCTAACCATGAAGGTGCTCTCTCATTCCTTTCCCTTCCACAGAAAGCAAAGCAATCACCATTCATTTTCTGTTTGTTTGCTCACTTACATCCCATGCCAAACTCTTCACAAAAGCTTTTACACTTTTATGTATTTTCTGTCTGGAGTACAAACATCAAAAGGTGCAAGCTAAATTCAGAAAATATGTCATAGAAGATCAAAAGTGGATCACAAGAAAAGGCAAGTAGGTCTTCCCACAAGCAGGGGTGGAAGGAGCAAGTAAGCAAGAATTAGTTGTTGGCAGTTTAGCAGCCACTTATATTCAGTCAAGAGTAGAAAAAATAGAAGCAAATATGGAGAGAGGAAGATGATGGTTTTCTTCACATACAAGGCTATATGATTTTTCACACAGTTCTCTACTTTGCTCCTAAACATTTCAAGGTGGTTTCAAACCATCATTATAGGCCAAGCATGCAAATTGCAGTTACTGTTGCAGCATGTGTAAATCAGAAATAAAAAAGGTAGTATTTTGGATCTTACAGACCTACAAACACAAACATTTTCTAAAACCTTTTGATTGACAGGTACTTATTTTTACTGAGAACCACAGTTGCACAAATTCATTCCTAAAGCAAAAGGCTAATTATACATAACATCTTTGAGAGCTCTGGAACACAAATTGGAATGCACCAATACTTATAATCAAGGAGTCTCCCTTTGAGGGGAAAAAAAAAAAGAAGAAAAGCTTTAGAGGAATTTAGTACTCTGGTTATATCTGTGCAACGACAAAAGCAGATAAAACAAAGCTCTGAGTACAATCAGTAGTTCATAAATCAAAGGAAAGCTTTTCTTCAAAAACCAGAAGCAGACTTGAGAAGAGCAGCTGATTTATATAAAACATTATTTGAAATCAGCAAGGAATTAAAGCAAAGCATTTCTCTTTCTGCTGTATAGGCAAAGTATGCATAGGCTCTAACACACATAATCAATTATGGAGAAAGCTGCAGCATCTGAAATATTTCCTCCTTGCAAGAAACACCGAGGTTACAAAGATTCCCTTGACTGCAGCTCAGCTCAGTTCTGAACAGTGCCACCAAAATCTGTGCCCAAGAAATACTTAAACCACTCTACAAATACATTTAAGCTCCCCACCATACTTAAAAAACTTAATCTCTAACTTGGCAAAAATACCAGTTAAGGTCTCACATGGGACAGATCAACATCAGCTACACTCAATATCTAGAAAATGAACAGACTAAGCTCAGATAACACTCAATAAATAAATAATTATAGTGATGCTATAAAAGCTAGCATCAGTTTCGGAGATTTTTGGCTGTACAGTGCCCACCCAGCTAAACCCCAGAACACAAACCAAGCAATGCAAAGCAATAAAAAGACCCGATGTCATTATTAGATTTGATCATTTGTACTCTTGTGTTCAGGATGTATTTTTCAAAATTTCATTCTGAATGTTTTCAGTCTGTCTGTACAGATATATGTGAATATTAGATCATATCATTCATGTACTCAGATAACTCAAGCAGAATGTTAAAGATTAGATATTTGGTTCCTCAGTTATGCAATGTAAAATGACAGGTGTTTTACTGAAGTCTGTGTTTCAGGGAAGGCTTAACCGTTCTTGAAAATCAAGCCCCTTAAATTTCTTCCTCTCTTCTTCTCTCTTTGCATATCTCAAAATTTAAAGATACAACAGCACTGATCAAATAGAGTTTTTCCTCTCTATTGCTAATTAGTACAATATCAGCTCTTGTACAACTCCATTCAAATGGGTTATATTCAACACACTGTACCAAAATATTTGCACTTTTTTTTCTATCTTAAAGTTATACTACAAATATCCAGGTAAAATAAAATGCTGTGCTGAAGTAAACTATACAAATTGCCTCTACTCTATGTAGCTGAGAAATTTCTCCAATAATCTCAGAAACATTCAATGACTCCAACTTCTTCAAAATCCTTAACAGTAAAATATTTGTTTACAAGAGGGTAGAAATTTCTGGATTTATTATTTAATCAGGAGAATATAAAGGCAAGTTTGTAAAAGATCAAAGAAACAGAGATGCAGTAAGAAAACAGGTAAGCTACATAAATTGGAGAGACATTTCAAAATATGTATTATATGCCTGTTACATTTGTGTTTATGCAATTACAACAACCAAAATCCCAACCAACCTTTTGGAAAAGCATGTATTTCATCTAAGAGGTAGTTCATGTTCTATTCAAGAAAGCGCAAGTGAGTAATTTTGACTTCCTAGTTAACACTAAGAAATTAACACTAAAAAAAGCCCCAAACCCAAAAACAACCTAATAAAAATAAATACATGACATAAATTTAATACATACCTAAATTTAATTAGGACCCTGATTCTCACATCTGAGATTGACAGGGGCTTTGCCCTTCAAATAAAATAAGAGCATAATAGAAGTCATTTAGTACAACCTACAACACTTTGGTATGAATGTATGTAACCTGAGTGACACAAAATTCACTTACTTCAGTATCTCAATATTACACACTACATCAAATACAACAAGCATAACAGGATCTGCTTCTTGGAAGGAAAAAAATGGTAAGAGCAATGGCATTGATTTTAATTAGCAGGCTTGGTATTTCTAAGACATCTCTAGCATCCCATTGCCAATTATCCTGATATGTACCATTTTATCAAACCATTGAAAGTGGATCCTTAAGGGCCATTATATAATTCAGTAACTCAAGCTATTTAAGCTCCCTTCAACTCAGTGAAAATATTCCTCTTCCACACAGGGGGATATCTTTCTCCAGCTTGGAGATGTGCTCATATTAAAATACACTGTTTGGGATTCAACGTTTTACTTAGGATTGTCTTCCTGGAACACCGAAAAATTATTCATAACATTTATTTTGTAGTTCCTTTACTTTTTCCCTTCAACAATCTGTGTGTTTGCAGGTCATCAGCTAACAGTACATATGCTGTAACACTGCACAGAGGAACAACTTAACCCTTCACCCCTGCTCCTTCTGCTTTTCTACCTTCTGCTAATGCAGCAATCCATCCCATAATACTTACAAGCAGTAACTACATTAACTACACACACACCTGTTGTCATGAGAGGCTTTGTGCTGGCACATCCAGAAAGGAAGTCATGGCAACTGATGCATTTCTGAGAGCATCAATGTCGCTTTGGAGACGTGCGGCCAGCAACATTTACTTCATCTAACCCTAGGCCTAATCGTGCAGTAACAATTCCCACTGCAGTTCACATTGCCAAATGTTGCCAAAAAAAAAGGAACTAGGAAGGTGTCATTACAATACTGCCCTCTTGAAATTTCACCATTCCTAAGCAAAATGCTTATTTACTCAAATACTGCTAAACTCATACTACCTCTGTTACTTATGAATTTTAAACCTAATTATGCCACATTTTGCTTAAGTAGAAGCAAAAACCTTTCTCATGTTTTTTTAGAAAAAAAATAGCTTCAGATTCTCTTAATATTGTTAATTTAATCTGCTTTTTAGATTTCCGGTGATCTTTTCCAGCAGAATTCTCAACCTGAGTTAATTAAAAATCATCTGCCTCTATTAAAGGTTTCATTCTGCCCTCTGAGTATCAGAGCACTGAGTGCATTCCTTTATATTGACATTAGAGCACCTGGTATTGTTAATTGTCTGCCAGAGACCAAAGTATTCATTGGCAGATTGCAAAGATATCAGGTACCCTAGCACAGAAATTTATTGTGTAGATATATATATATATATATAAAAATCAATAGGCTCCGGCATAAACCATGCTTTTTCCATGCCAGCCCAAACCCATTTGTCTAAAGCAGCTGATGTATAGAACACTTGCTGTACACTGTGTCTTGCTGCTGTTATTCAGCAGCATTATCATTTTCTCCCTTCTGCTCTCAGAATTTGGATTGTTCACATACATCAAGCTTGGGAGACTCAATAATTTAAAATTGAGTAATTAAATTGTATTTTCAATGAATTGTTTAAACAACAGCTAGTAATTTATCTCAACAGCTTTTTCATTCAGCCTTCACTTAAAAACTCAATCTCACAATTAAATTTCATTCTTTTTTTTTTCTTTTGAAATGAGTATAATCAAAACCTGCAATCAGCATTACAATAGTTTGTCAAGGCTGCATCCTGGGCTGTCTGTAACAGACTTTGAAGCTTACATATACTCCCATCCCTTTGATCAGGGTACCTCCCCTGTCTAATCTTCATATTGTTCCTTCTTTTTCCCCTCCCCTCCATATTTCAGTTCAGTGACTTAAAGTTGTGCAATGACTGACTTAAGGCTTGAGAAGTAAATTCCATTATTGACTACAGTCCATGTAACACTTGGGATGGGAAGGAGTTTTTGGAACAAAGAAAGTTTGGGGTTTTTTATCTTCCCTCCCTGCTCCTGTCTGTAGAAACAGTCTTATTCTCCAAAAGTTGCTATTGTATCGAGGACTTGCAGCATGAATTTTTGTTGCTTGTCTGCTTGTTCAAAAATCCTGTGAAAACTGAACCTCAGTATTATTAGAAAAATTAATTCCCTGGCCTAACCATGTAAAAATAATTGGATTTATGTAGTGTAAAGTTGATGATGTTACATGTGTTATCAAAAGGAACTACAAGAACACTTAATTCTATACCATGTAGTATCTCCTGTACTTTAATTGTATCCTTTCTTGTCTCTTCTGTAAAGCAAACTCGCATATTTATTTTAACAAGAAAGCTGCTAATGAGGGCTCTCATTACTCCCTATTAGCTTCTATCCTGATCAGAAGCAAACCATTTTAAGCAAGAAGGCACCTTCAGATTGCCAGCGGAACTACAAGAGTATCAGCACTACATTCATCATAATTTTTACATGCTCCAGTGCCTGCCTCAGGTTCAGTTTTTGATGAGGCATCTTCCTATCTATTTCCCATGAGTTTTGGAGCTCATTACAGCACACCTGACTAGGTTCCTCTATCCAGGTGGCATTGCCCAGCATTTGTCAAAAGGGCAAAAAAATAAAAAATAGAGGGGAAAAAAATTAAAAACAAACAAACAAACAAAAACAAAAACAAAACCCCACAAACAAACAAACAACAAACCCAAACAATTAAAAACAAAAAATCCCAGTCCAGTCAGAGCTTGAAATAAACTATTAACCTCCATCCTTGGAGACAGCTTTGACTTCACCTAATTGCAATCCTTCTGTTGCTTCTGCAGACTTTGTCATTAATTTCTAAATCACTGTTTAAAAAGTTAATGAACAAAAGCCCTTTAACATGAAGCCCCACATGCCTCTAACCAAAGCTGAAAATTCACAGTTTGTTCCTACTGATTAATTTAGTTGCAGTTTCTAGTCTGTAACAATTCTTTATTTCTAACTTCCTGATAACATCATGACCTTTTCTTTATTTCTGTTATAATATGATTTTTTTTTTCAAACTTTTTCTGGAAATCAAAACAATTAATACTATGGAGTTAGGCAAAACATAGCAAAAAAGTTCAAGATGAAGAATTTAACTCTGACACACAGAGTTCGATATAAACTATAAATGTTATGGCTACTGTTTTTTTTAATGTTCAAACAAACACTAATGGATTAATTGAAATTGGACCCAATTCCTTAATAATACAATCCTCTTGCTTCATTTGCTAAATAGAGATGACAACATTTACTCTGTTAAGGCACCATCACACCTGCAAGTGAAAAATACCATAGGAGATATACATAATGGATGCATCTTAATTTATTCTTTTTTGCTAGAGATAATGACATTAAAAATTGAAAACATACTTTAATTTAAATGTAAGGTAAGATGATTCCAAATCTACAATAATTTCTCATCCTATTAATTAACGTCTAACCTAACAAACAGCTAAAAAGAATTTTCATTATATTAACAAATCAATGGCATTTAAATACTGTTCAGAATAACCAAAACATACATGGAACACTGCAGCCTGTATAAAATTAGCTGAACTCCAAACCACATCAAAATGTTTTGCTAGAAATGGTGGCGAGGTTATCTTCTGAACCATGAACTACCTCATCACATATTCTTATGTTCAAATTATTTAGGCATGCCTAGGAAAATTTTATCTTCCTCCAACATAAGAGAGATATTTTTCCCAAGCACATTTAAGCTTCTATTGAAGAAAATATTACAATTGAAACCATTTTTAGAACTTACTTTAAGCTACAGTAACTTCATTTTCTGGCTCTGTGTAGGCCTAAATAAATAATTTTCTACACATCTGTTTGTGACTCAGTCACAAGTCTTTTCAACATTTAGTAAGCAAAAATGGCTATCAGCATTTAAATAGAGAAGCAGAATAAAAATGCTTTAACAGTCTTCCCAAATGTCTTAAATTATCTTCCTAAAAGTAACAACAACATGAATCACAAACTGGGCCCAAATTTTTCAAGCAGTGCACATTAGGATGATCATTAACACTTTTCCTATGATGGATTCTGTTCTCCCTATCAAAAAATTTATATCACAAGAAAAGGCCTTAAGGTTTTTTTATATAAATTTTTTAATGCAAACACCAGTGTGTTTCCATTAAAAAATATACAAAAAATGGAACAAATCAACAGTCTCACATTCTGCTTTCCCACGCAGTCATTAAGGATCAGAAGCAACTCTTCTCAGCAAATTTGCTAATTTCATTATTTATTCTTACACAGTTTTAAAAGGAAATCCAGTAATAATCTAATACTAAGAAAAGTGATTATTTAGTCCTATTTTTCAGCCTGGCCCAATTTTTAAAAATCAGTACTCAATCCATGAAATACATTCCCTCTTACTGCTCAACAGCTTCCTTTCCTCAAGAGCTTCCACTGAGTGACATCACAGAAAACCTTTTAAATCCAAGTGCAGTACAGCAACTTGATCACCATAATTCACGTTTGTCAGACCCTTCACGGTCCTCTGCTTGATTTGCAAGAAGTGACTTTACCTCCCAAATCAGGTGGATTCCTCCCCAGTATTCCTGGTTTGAATATGACTGGTTTTTTTACCAATTTCATAATTCTTTGAGTATAGAAGTCAGCCTTCCTGGTGTGCAGTTTGCCCATTCCTGCATCCCCTTTTAGAAAGTAACATCACATATAAAATCCATTAATTTTCCTGGTATAAAGAAAAATTTAGGATGTTATTTTCATTTCACAGTTCAACCATTTCATTTTTGAGTTACTGTAGAACCTGTGAGCAATTGCCATCTGGTTCTGGAGACCTATATCTCTTTACTGATTTAGTCTAAAACCTTCTCTTGACACTTTCAATTAAGGCAGCCCTCACACAGTGAGAGATTGATGTGAAAATTCTTCTAAACTCTTCCAGTAAAAGAAGAAAAACTACAAAAATACAAAGGAAGTCAATGCAAACAATTTCTTTTGCAGTCATTAGCTGACTTAATCTTCCTGTAGTGCTCCTTTTCCATCCTCCTCTTCAGATACCAGACTCACTCAGAAATGCTCCAGAAAATCTTCCTCTTGGTAGCTCTGCATAAAATTCTGGGGGTTTTTGGCTTATTGGTTTGGTTTTCTTTTTTTTTTTAATTACTTCCCTATCTTTAAAAAGCACTTTATAGCTGTACTAATTCACTGGCAAGTTCAGTCACCCATGTTACAGAAAACCAAAGGAAGTAATCAAAACTGAATTGCTAGTCATTCTACAAAGAAACTTCCTTTTCCTTTCAAGTCCTAGTAATAGATTGCTACTTCTCTTTCCCTAAACATTTTGATGACCAGAAAAATAGTTACCACTAAGAGCATCCACATTGCCATCTGAATCAATACAAATGGGGTAATTTACACCTCCAAAGAATCATTTCAGCTCTTCTGCAAAATCAGCAAACATGACTTAATTGGTTTGGTTCTAACCACATTTCCCAAAGCTTTCTCCATAAAGCAGCTCAATTTGTTTTCCTCATAAATCATAAACTGCCAAAATTGTGGCCAAATGTTTTGCTCAAATTTTCAAAATCAAAGGGGCTATGCCTGCAGGAAATCCCTTTTTTAATGAAAATAATCACATTCCACAAAAAAGCCAAATGTATTTCAGAAATGAGTAATCTGCTATCACTGGCTTACAGAAAGACACCATCACCTACGCAAGCGCTTTCAAATGACTGGAATAAGATACAATCCTGTATTCATGGAACATCCTGAAGTCTTCCAGAGCCGATGATAAGATGAATAATAGCAATAACGAATGATGCACTGCTATTTTTTCATTACTGAGGAATTCGCTTTAGAAGTCATTAGGTAATTTGGGTTTAAAATGAGAGGCTGAGCTGCTCTTGCTGCTATTTTTTTTTCAAAGTTTCAGATTCCTGACTTCTGCCGGTAGTTATGTAATACTGTAAAGGCAGATCCCTCTGGTTTCCAAGAATAGTTTTACTGAGTATACCCTTAAGTAAGCATGAGAACCCAGGGGTTCTGCAAATAACATACTGCAGTTAATTTCTTATTATTTCTGCAGTAAACATGATTATTTCACCAATAAACCTTACTAACTGATGTCCAGTGCAACACCAAGAAAATAAAGACTGCAACTAATACTTTGCTGGTGCTCTTGACAGTGCACCATAATGTTCTGCTACGTTACCTGCTGCAGAAAATTAAATTATATGCTTACTTTAATCTTCTCACCTGCCAACACTGGAAAGAAGGCTATTATATGAAAGAAGTTCATTTATATCAAAGGTTATTATTCAGGACAGATTGGCAAAAGAAACTGCAATTACCATTTTATTGGCTTTAATTAACAAAAGAAAACAGAAGAGTATCCATTACTACCAAGTATTCCACGGCTTAATTCAGTAACTTTGCTCTTTAACCTTGCAAACAGGCAACGTAAATGTATCGATGTAAATTCAGTTATCATGTCAGTTTCCCTTAAGCCAAACATTTTGATCTCGCTACCCAAAGGGATTGAGAAAGCTCTTGTAGAACACCTCCAACAGCCCAGCAGGGAGCACAGCAGCTCAACAAAGAGAGGAGGAGACAGGGATCTTTGCAAGTGATGTGAGTTCTCAGAGAAAACTCCTGGACCACCCTCAGTATCTGGATCATCTCTTTGGATCTACCTGATGCTCACTCAAAGAACTGAAAATCAAGGGTAATATCCAAACAGGTCCATCCTTTCTGAGCCTAAGCTCTTCTATCTCATGTAAATCAAACTGAGCCCCTGTACACAATTCAAATTGACCTATTCAAAGGTCAATTGGCTGATACTTGTGCTGGATTTCTATTTGTTCAGTACAGGAAAAATCAACTTACATCACTTTTGCAAAATGGAGCTATGGAGAAGAATGTTCCACAGGACTACGTTTAAAAAATCTTTTATAATGGTAAAACAAAACAAAAAAGTAAATTATCAACTCTACTACTGTGACATAACCAATATAAAATGAATCATATTAAAAATATGAGCCTTTTAATCACAAACATCTGTGTAATCTTACAAGAAGACAAAACTGGAAGAGCCAAGTGCAGCAGGACAGAACTGCTCCATTTGATCAGTATGGAAAACTGCATTAATAGCAGAAGAAAGACTCGACAGATAAAACAGCATTTAAGAAGCTGCAATATTTTTAAAACACCAGTTTACTCTTCTTTCTAAATTGATAGATCTTTAAAGAACAAGCGTCTCAGATCCCTAAGGTGATCAACCTACTGCTAAGATACATCACTCCGTCAGTAAAAATGAAATCTGTTTCTCAATGACATGTCTGAGATTCTAATTTTTTGAAGGCGCAGGTTTCAAGTGTGTAACAAACAGCTCCACCTACTGTCTCTGAAGCAGAGAAAGCATTTCCCAAATCTGCATTTCCAGGGTGTGGCAAGTGCAAGAGATTTCTTATCATGCCCTTTCCACCCTGCCCCTTTGCAATGAAGCAGTATGTCTGAAAAACATGAATACCAAAGTAAGAAGAAGAGAACCAGCCATGTAAAATCCCACTTGGAAGTTCTTCAGATGTCCTTTAGGCAAGTGAAGGTCCCCATCCCAGTCAGAAAAAGGGTAAGAAACCCACTGAGACAGAGAGCCTCCCACTCAGCTCCTGACACAGTGCACTAGAAGAGAAGGTACTTGTTGTGGATTTTTTTCTGATTTTTGAACATGCAAGATTCCTGTGTCTGAGAAGGAGTGTATCAAGCAACAGGAGATGACAGCCAGTTTAAGCTTGGACTTTTTGTATTGACATGAGGAGCAATGCTGTACCAATCCCTACGAAATTAAGGGGCAAAATTTACATGATCAGTTCCCACAGTCTTAGATGATGAGTCCCTACAGTCTCACAGCAGCTCAGCTGTTTTGATGCATTGGTCAGATTTTTACTCAGATTTTGTTTAGTAAGACTCTCCTTTCTAAAAATGCGATTATCAGTGGAGAAGAAAGAAAGAAAGACTACTTCCTTCCCTTTTAAGAATCACAAAAACATTCAAATACTACAGCGATACAGTACTCAGAAAAGCACAATTTATGATCTTTGAGCTTCAAACTACAGTTTATAACTCACATAACTCTTCAAAGATGAAAGTAATTTTATTTAACATTTAAAAAGTTGCCTGTTTTAAATAACCAGTAACTTAACATACACAAAATTAACACAGATACTACTTATATGCTCTATAGGACAGTCAGTCTCCTTATGCTCCAAATTAAAGTGGTATAGTCCACCCACAACTCCTACCCCAATCAGCAGGCTTTAAGCACATTTGAAAAAACTTCGTTGTAACTTGTTTGTGAAAACAGCAGAGCAAAAATTGTGTGTCCAGCTCTTTGGGAAACATCATGAGACTGCCCAGTTGCAGTGTCCTGGCAGCATTCACGGTCCTCAGATGTGATAATATCACTAGATTTGTAACCATAACTGGATGGATGTTTAAAATTATTGTGACTTAATATGGATAAAATATGGGAAAGGGAAAGGATAAGGAAAAAGAAAAGGAAAAGGAATTTGTGAAGTTCTTGTGGGGTTTTTTGCTTGATCTTTGATTTTTTTTTTAAATACCATAAAATTAGGATGATTCAAATGAATCACACTAAAGTTAACTTTTGCTCATGTGAACCAACTGGCACAAAGAGTCACATCAACTGATTACATTACATTTAGTAAAGGGAAAAGGTGTGTTACGAATTTGAAAATAATCCTGCTTCATCTGCTTGTACGGCATCACAATGGAGTAACAATGTTAGAGGAGAGAGCTGCACAGAGCAGAAGTCAGAGTAGCAACATATGGCTTCTCTTTCACACAGTCTTGTCACCTTCCCCCAGAGCCCCAGGCTGGATTACGAGGCACACTCCTTCACCCTGATGTTAACCGCTCCTAAAAATGTCACTGCCAAATGTGAAGCCATCAAATGCAAGGCTTACAGCCCAGAATGCAAACCAGCTATGAATACACCAAGATCCTAGTCCCAGCAATCTTTCTCTGTCTCACCCTGGAGTGTGCTTTAGCTCCTAAATTTAGGATCTGTCAGTGTATCAAGTAGATGGCACTACAAGCTTTGGCTGAGTAGCAGTGGGGTGTATGCTCAAAAGGAGTATATTTCAGTAGCAGCACAGTTTAGAAGGATGCATACACTAACAAAACCTAACTCTTAGGAAAAAGCAGCAAAACCTTCCTGCCCTTTGCATGGGATGCTGGCCAGAGGAGTAAGTGCAGTTACACGCAGCACTGTTGCCAAAACTTAAAAAAGCAGAAACTGCAAGTTTAAGATTGTCGTTTTTTGTAAATACAGACTTCGTCAATAAATATGAAAACTTCTTCTGTGGGGAGGAGTTTATATTAAATGCCTTCTTGAACATCTTTGTCCTTAATTATTAGGATAGTAAGTGGAAATGTATCCATTTCAAGGAAGTTACAATTCTTCTCGTTTCCCAGCAGTGAAAACAGGGCTGGCTGAAGCCAGGCTTCACGTCAGGCATTCACAAGGACTGCTCTGCCTTGAGTTATGCCTTGCTACTACAGCACTCCCCTTACCCACTATTACATAACCCCTCTCAAGGACACTGAGACACTTGAGAACTATGTTGATAGGTGGATGCTGAACACCTTGCTTCACATTCATCAACACTACACTGAGGAGCTCAAGCTGACACTTAAGAGGGTGGCCAGTACCATCCACACATGCAGGGCAGCACAGACCCCCCCAAAAGTGCACTGACACTAAATTCCATGCAATTTCTGCTGCTTTGCAAACAGAGATACCCGAGTTAGCTATAACATTGGACAGCTGTACCTGAGCTGATGTGACTGCAGTGAAGCTGCAGTTTTCCTGATTCCATCTTCTTTTGATTTCCACGTCCAATAGGACAAAAAAGCTACAGTTATTCATCCACTTAAGCCACTTAGTATTTGGGTTACAGACCATTGCAAAATAAAAGCTCAGCAGATTCAGCAGCAAAAAACCCCAACAATTTACCAATTCAGCTCTAAGGAAGCAGAACAGGTTTTGGGCATTTGCTTTTGGGACAAAGACTTTCACAGGCACATCTCTGAGTCACTGCATGTGTGATCAAGTTTTCTTAATGTCTGCCCCAAACCGTGAACTATCACCTTTGCTATACCAGAGTAAATAAATGTATTGGCCTCCTTTCAAAAAGTACAGTTAGAAAACACTTAGGATCCAGGGGCATGACATATCAGTGTCCAACAAGAAAGTTCACACAACCTGTCTCTTTTAGCCTTTTGAACCCTGTGATTAATGCAATCCCAGGCAAAGTCTTAGCATCACTGTAATAAAAATATCTGTTGCAATTAAAACCAGTGTTAGCAATCTTACTTTGGCATGCATCTCAGTTTGAGGGACAATCCTCATTTTGTTCTTTCTTATGGATACGCTAGGTAAATTCTGTATTTCTTTAGATTAATTAAATGTGAAATATTGTAAAATCCTGGCAAAGGATGTCTAAAACTCACTGTGTCTAAAACTCAGTGAAACACACAGCCAGACTCACAAAACATACTTAAAAAACTAACGTTATTTCTTCTCTCTTTTTGTAATGTCCTTTTTGCTCACTACAATAAAGCAACTCAGTAAAGGTGCCATAACACTGAATTTAGGTTGGTTTTATGAGGGAATTTATTAATCAGAAATAACAAGCTATCACATTCTGATTTCATATTTACTTTCATGATAGACTTTTATTCTCACATATTGTAACATGATTAGCCGCATAATTCCAACACCCTCAAAAATGTAAAAATATAGGACAAAAAACGTGCTGAAAAAGAAAACGTACTCAGCACCAAGAAAAATGTGCATAAAATCACTTACATTGTTATTGGCACTTTATTATTAAAAGAAAGAATGAAAGCTCTGCTGTACTGAAAAAAGTAGCTGTTCAGACACCAAGTCTTAATAGCTCCATATGTCTCATCAACTAAAAATCCTGAGTTTATTAAATTCCAGCAGGGAAAAAGAAGTTCATAGCAGAGTCAAAGTCGTGCCTTTTTCTTTTTAAGAAAAAGACCACCCTGGCTGCCTCTAGACATGCCATGCTAAGAGGGGTCAGAGTACAGGCTAACCCAATATCTAGATAAGGTCCATTAGACCACAAGGGTGAGCTTTTCCTCAACAGAAGTATCACTCCTGATTAACAAAAAAAAAAACAACAAAAACTTTCTCCCAATTCCTTATGCATGCAATGGGGATACATTAGAACATATTAAAGAAATTAAATTCTAAAAAGTGGGCATGATGGGGACTTGGGCCATTGGAGAATTCTGGGTTTTTTTGGTTTTTTTTTTAATATAAAGCAGCAACTTCAGAGCAATTCTCAACTTCAAAGAAGTCAGTGGTGTGATACAGTGGAGTCACACAGGAGGGTGCAGTGCTGTAAGTTCATGTGGACAGCCAGTTGTCAACAACCATAATTTGCTCTTGGCCTGGGCTAGAAGCACTAATTGCCTGGGAAAGAACAGTGCACAGACTACTAACAGACTCCATGCCTGGTGACCACTGATATTATGAAGTTACATCGTGATAATGACCACAGTTCACATCTCAGCAGTGTATTTCAGAACACAGTGAAATACCACTTGTATTTCACAGATTAAAGAAAAGATCATTGCATGGTTCTGTTTCTCACAGTGGTTAGGTGAGGAAACATTTCCCCTCTTTTGGTGCTGGATACCTTAAAACTTCATCGGACTAATTTGCCATATCAAAACATTTTACTACCAGGAGCTTTGACTGTAATTACTTGCAATCTTGGCTGCTGCAGATGTATTAGGACTGAAAAGATAATGTGAAACAAAAGAGACTAAATTAAATGTTTCATTAAGTATTTGTAGATTTTTGTATTTCATCAAATCAGACTCTAAGCTTTTGTGGTTGATGGACAAAAGGATATTAGTTATAAAAAGCATGTAGGTCAAAATTTTACACTTTTCTCCCCAAGTAATACGACCATACAGTATCTGAGCACTTTGTATTTTCCACTCCTCCTCCCCCTTTTCTTTTTAATTACAAGATAGTTTTTACCCAAAATTCAAAACATGGAATTTCAAACAACTTTTGAAAACAAATTTTCTCAGTTATCTTCAGTGTCCTACCTCCTGTCATTTGTTCTACTAAAGGGCAGCTGACTAGAAGTGCCTTGAGCAAAGATCAAGGCAGCTGAGATGTCTGTCTTGGTGCTTCACCTGACACACTGAGACAGAAATTTATGCTTTTTGAGAAGGTATGTGTCAGGCAGCAAATCACCCTGCATTATACAAGGTGAATTATGGCAAATTGGGCAAGAAAGGGTTTTCATGAGAACATTTAGTTCATGCCTCCCCCCCAAGGCTGATTCACTTACATCTATACAGCTCCTAGTGAATATTTCCTTATTCCAAAACACTGCTAGAAATTGAGATCTTGCAGTTCTTGTAGGTAAGCACTACAAGGTCTCACTACCCTCAGCATTTAATGTTGTTTCTCCATGGGAACCCTCACTTCCAACTTAAACACATTAATTCATAACCTAACACCAGCTGTTTATCCCCTCTCTTATTCCAATAATTTTTTACTTATTTGGTCTGTGCAGTACACATCAGCCTGACTGTGCTAGGCTGCAGGACCTCTGAGGTATTTCAGACTCATTCTTTGGTGCACACTGCATTTATTTCACCTGTCTAATTGAGGTTTCTCCGTGTTGCAGAGCTGCTGTTCAGTAAGCATTCAGGCTAACAGCTGTGGGAGATGCACACCTACTGAAAGAGTTCCTGCCACTTTCACCATGCATCAGGAATGATTAAATGAGGAAATGGGAAGAACACACATGCTCATGTTTTTTAATTAAATACATGCTGACCTTCCTTCTTCTCATGTGACCATCAGGGATTGTTCATCCTTTTCTCAGGAATTCATGCCACTGCCTCTTACACCTTACTAAGCATCTACCAAAGCAAGCTTTGTATCTAAGAGACTGTAAGGCAGTAGCTTGTATGATATGCCACAGCAGATACAGTGAATTAAGTTAAAATACTGGGGGAAGTACCTGCTTGCTGTAAGCTTAACAATCAGGTCCATAACACACAAACTTTAAAACCTCATCTTCTCTTTTTTCCTCCACCCACATTCTAAAGGCCACAATGGAAAGGAAAATGCACAATAGATTTCATCTACTTACTTATTGTCTGTCCAAGGGGCTAATAGTACATGATAAACATTTAATGAGGTTGGAATTAGGACAATTTAACCTCTTTGACTCAAGTGTACACATTATGCACATCCATCAGCTCAATCAGACTAATCTTTAAAAAGGAAGACAGGCACGGACATGACACAGTATATAAAAAATTAACATAATACTTTTTACAAAATGAACTACAAAAAGTTTTTTGAAATCCAACAAATCTTTATGTAACTAAAATTCATTACTTCTGCTATTTCTACCATATGAACCATGAAATTAGCCTTTATCCTATTTTTATGTACTCTAAAGATATTGCTTTACATTTTGTACTATGCACCTCACTGACTCACTCATTTGATGATCTTTTGAGCACACAGTGAAAACATTTCCTGAGTAAATCACACAAATAGGATTATTGTGAAGCAATTTTGCCTAGGCTGAAACCACAAGATGCAGAATGGTATGAGAAGAGGTCAAAAAGTATTCTGTGTAACATGCAAAAGCTTTCCTGTAAATAGAAAGCAGTTTAGGGTTAACAAAGTAAGATCACCCATCAAGCACTGAAACCTGCAGTAGAAATGAATGTTAGGTGAAAAGGGATAACACTGAAACACTACAATCTAAGTTAATGATGTGGTATCAGTCTTAAAGAGATGAAATCCTCACAGCTACTTTCAATCTTAAACAGTCAGGAATAATAACTCAAGATCTCTCCAAAGCCTGGAGTTCCTACTTATCCAAATTGATCAGATTTTTCAGGAACAACTGTAGTTTTCTGACTTATCAAAAGTAGCAATCAAGATGCATCCATCCTATGTTACTTCATTCATTCAATATCTCAATTAAGCAACTGAAAATTCTTATTTAAGATAATTACAATACAGAATAGCATAGCATCTGAAATAGAGGAAATCTACAATAGGAAGTTGCAATCATTTTACACTTTATTTTAGAAGATGTTTCCTCAGGTAGCTGACTGAGTTCAAGGTACTCTTATTTTTCTTGCACTGAAATTGCCCAAGAAGGATTCCTACTTTCACCCTGGTCTGACACCGCAAAAAAAAGAGCACAAATGTCATGAAATTTCTTGTATCACACAAAAGTGGAATTAGGTTTTAACCTTTGGATGGATGAAGACTGCTTGGCTGTAATTCTTCGAAATTCATGTTCCCCACATTCTCTCATCTCCAGAGTTTGAATAAAACTTGCTTTAATAGTCTAAATGCTGCCTGAGTCTTGTCATACAGCAAACTACTACACAATGTCAATCAAATGCATGTATCTTTAATTTTTGATAGAGGTAAAACATTCAACAATAAAGAGGCAAAGATGAAAAGTTTTTCCTTTGCTTCTTACAAATATACACCTATAATTACTCATGACAGCTTTGGTTAAATGAATTTCAATAAAAAAAGGTCAAGCCATAAAGGCCTAATTAATTTTACAAATGCTCAGCAGGATAAACTAAAATTTCTCATGAGAGTTAGAGAACCTGAAAGGACTAATTAAGAGTGAGAATATGATGTGGTAGCTCACAATTATGGAATTTTTTTTTCATGCGTTTTCATTCTGATCTAAACTTGTTGGACCTCAAATATTTCACTAAGTTGCAGCTACAAAGCCAAAAATGTTGAAAGGTTAGAGAAAAATTATTATTTCCCCACTTCATTTATCTTCACTTCTGTAACTAAATATTTCAATTGTGTGTGTATATATATATATATATATATATATATATGGCAGAGTAGGGCAACCAGCAGGTTTTGCCAGCGTTCAGTTTTCTAGTTTTCCAATAGAGGGGATAAATATCTATATGAAATTTAGACCATTTTAAGTGAACACCAGGAGGGAGCTACACTAGAAAGCCAGAGAATGACTTAAAATATATTCTGAAAAATTATCCATCTTAGTTCAAGATAGTCCTCTTCTGCTTTCATCCAAAAACAAAGGAAACAAAGAATCTGCAGCATAAATTGGCATGATATTTTCAAAGCACATACAAATACCTATAAAATTCCAGCTATCCTATATAAACACAAAAACTTGGGGGGAAAATAAATCTTATCAGAAACCTAAAGCGATAGAAACTTCAATGCAAGTTACAAAAACACTCAAATTTGTGTTTTACTCCAGAATTCCATGGTACATGATGTTCAGCATTTCAGGCCAGCTGAAGTGCATCTTTTGATACTGCCTGCTAAGAGAATGGAGTGAGATAAACCCACAAAATCCACTCAGCAGTCACCTGTTTCACAATGAGAGTGAATAGGATTACACAATATATATAGTTCTACTTTGTATGGAGGGGACATGTGATACCCTGTGGACACAGACTGTTCTGCCAACAGAGGCAAACAGAACAGTAATTATAATTAACTGCATTTTTTTCCACTGGATGGATTTCTACACATATCAGCTCCCAACAAAAGGAAAATTGATTTTAATACAACAGAATAAATACCATGCCATAGAACAGGGTAAAATGTTGCTATTTAAATAACAAAAGAGATTGAAGCTTATTGTGGGGATTTTGGTTGTTTGGTTGGGTTTTTTATAATTTGCTTTCAAAGAACCTTATATTGTTTTCACATGCCAAAAGCATACATTTCAGCTCAAGGTGGTAAATCTAAGGCTCCACACTGTCACTAAAAATACAGTATCTATTAAGTAATCACAGTAATACTGCCAGTAAGGAAAAACACCCCCACACATAAATCAGCATGCCCTCATTTGATAAGCTTTCAGACATTCTCATCATCTTTAAAACAGTGTAAGCTGTAGCCAGTCACTCACCAGTGCAGAGATTACTCATAACATCCAGATACACAAATATACAAAATTACTTCTGAAATTGCACATTGCTTTAGCAACTCTTAAACTTGCAGTCATTTGCTGAATGACCTTGCAACCCTTTACATGATGAATCTGCTCTTGCCCTTATGAGAGAAACATACAGCCCCATGAATCCTGAGTATGTGGATGTTATTGTTGCCATACAGGAATAAACAATCTCTCAAATTTCATTATATAAAGCACTTCTGGTGAGCTTCAGGCTTCTTTCATTTCAAATTGCTTGGAGAGAAAAAACGAAGTCTCATTTTCTTTTCAACAGCTACCTTGTGGATAGTCTCCTCACCACCACCAAGACAGAATAATAAATTTTCAAGAAATGCTGCTTTACTTTTAACATATAGAAATAAGCCTTAGGGGCTGCATTAATCTGCCAGACAGTTTCACAGTGTTCTTTCACTAAACATCTCACAAGCATACACTGGCATAATTTCTTTGGAGGAGGAAAAAAAAGAAAAGGTGCTTCTATTAAAGGTATCCACTTTTAATAAGAACAGGCTCAAACCCTTGTGGTCTGGCTATTTAGGGCTGAAAACCAGAGTTTTTTCACTTCCATGCAAATGAGTAAAAATTTTGGTAACATTTGGGCAAGAAATATAAATCTCCTATAGAAATAAACTTCAGCTATTCCTTTTTTAAAAGACCTTTAAAAAGATTCTATTTATATAATCACACATTCAGTGAGTTCAAAAATCTTAAGCTACATTTACAAAGACATGGAAGTATGGAAATTTATCTGACTTGATAACAAAATTTAGGCTTTTGTGACAATCCCTTTAAATTTACATACTGGAATGTCTCAGAGAGGTAGAGGGCATTTAATCATCTTTTATGGAGGAAGGCACTTTTCTTCATTATCAAGTAAGACAGCAACCAGTTTAAAGACCCAGAGTGGGAAAGAACCAGAAAAGGGGCCCAGCTGGGGCAGTGTTCAGGGCAATACCTACAAGGGTGGGAAGGCTGAGTTGCCTCAGTGCAGGATATTTAGCCCTGCTCCCACAGTGTGTCTAGATCAGCTTTTCTGATACCTGTTCCTTCCACGTGGGCACAAGAGACCCTCTCTTGCACTGGAGCTGGTCCTTTTTTCGGGGTTGAAGAGATTCACCTTCACAAAGTCCTTCCTGAATACATCTTAACTGTATTAAGGCTTAACTACGTCACCTTATTAGCCTCAGTCTCCAGCTTTGAAATGGTACCATTTAGGAAATAATAAAGGTTTCTCGGGTTCTCCAAGGCCACAGTGATACAGACTGTAACTTTCCTGAGTAAGGCAGACACCCCACTCAGCCACATCTCATTAAAGCAAACACATACCCAGATGGAATTCATTGTAAAATTCAAAACCGAATTAAATAATTTTGATCAAATGCAAGAGAGCAAAATTCTCAAAATATGTTTAGTAAACATAGTAACATTTTAATTTTCCTGATCTCTGGTTGTGTTTAGTGAGGGTTTATATGCTTTTTGCTCCATCACATTCTATCAATATGCAAAGGCTGATTCTGCATTGACTTGCTTAGCAGTAGAGCTTTGTGAAGCCAAAATATTTTTATATTGTTGCTGTGTTTTGCTTCCTCACTGAACACTTGAGGGCCTTCAGCCTTCTGAGTGGGTTATGTACAAACATGTAAACCAGAAGGAATGGTCAACACTTGAACATGAAATAAAACTCACTGACAGCTATATGTAAAGCAGCTTTGATTTTTCATGGAAATCTCCCATCCTTTGCATCATGAATAATAGAACTTGGCAGCTTGAATTATTAAACTCCTCTGCTAACCAATGAAGTGGAAAAAGATCATGAAGTTAGCATACCGATTACTACATGAGATACTTGGTACTTTATGCCCCAAAACCTATGAAACCTTACCACTGCCATTAGTCCACTTAAAAACTACTCAAAGTGTGTTCAACTTCATGCAAATGTCATCTTAATAAGGCAAATATGGTCATCTGAATTTGGGATGTTGCATACTGTAAAATATCTACTTTGCAGAGAAAATGAGACTTCCCATTATGTTCAATAATAAGTTATTGTACAGTTTAGGTTATAATTAGATCTCACGTTTTTTTGTTGTTTTTGGCCAGCATGGATTGAAAACTTAGATCTGAGTCATGATGCTTTTAATAACTGTGGAAAGAGAGCTAATTTGTAGGATGGCACCTTTCCATACAGTCAAGATAAGCATCTAAATGTCCATGTAAATATGGACTTTGACATATGACTGGGTCCAAATTTCTGCATGTGATTTATTTTAAACTGTTTTCCTAAACTAATGTAAAATCTTCTCAGCTCGGGAGATACTCCTTTGCGTATTTCCAAAATATCCATCAATAGTGCCAGCTGTCCCACAAAAGGGAAAAACAGAGTCAGGGTAATGTACACGTCCTAGATTCATTCCAAGAATGAATTCGGGATGTGTACATTAAAAAAGCCTGTAAAAAAAAAGCCTGTTCTAGGACTACAGTTTTATTTCCACTATCGCCATTAAGAAACCTTTTGCTTCTTTCAGTAAGAAACATCCAAAATACCTAACAATTCAGAAGTTATTAACATTACAAACTCAGGGAAAAAAAGCTGTGGAAATGTAATTATGTATATTCAACATTGTTGGCCTATTAGGTACATAACATGTATTTTTTAATATTGCTTAACTGCAATTCCATTCTCTTGGGTAATAAAAAAAACACACATCTGAAAAATTTACCTGGGAGAACAGAATTAGAATTTTTAATAATGGAAAATACTGCACATTCTTTACAACATTTATTTAGTTAACCAGCATGTTATCCCACTGCCTCCCTTCTCTACAGTTAGCCATCACAATCTTTCATCATTTGGGGATCTACCAAAGGATCAAAGTTACGAAAATGGAGTTTAAAGTCTAAAGTAAGTATTGATTTTCTTATTCACAAAACTGTGTCACAATACAATTTGTCCAGGAGGGTCTGTTTGAAACGGTTTTGCACAGCTCACAACGTGTGTTCTCTCTGTCACTGAGGCCTTTTACAGTGAGGAATAACCTGTACTAGGCACTCTACACATGCAGAGTAAGAAACCTTAACTGTGCTGCTAACTTGGCCTTGCCTGCCCTGCCTGCTTAGGCAAAGCACTGAGAAACAAAGAGAATTAACTTGCCAAGACCCACACAACCACTTGGTCACAGGGCTCACAATGTTCTCCCAGCTCTCCCAAGACCAGAGCTGCCTGTTTCTGGGTCACATTGTCCCCTTCTCACAGAGATTATCTTGCCCAAGGAAGGCGCTTTATGAAGGAAATAGGTGCACAGAACACAAGCCCTGCGAGCACTTTAAAGCCTGGCAGTATTAGGCAAACAGCTGGGAAGCTCTGCAGGCATTAATTTTCTTCCCTAATGAAAAGAGTTCATTTCAACTTCTGCCTGTGTCCTTATCTCTAAATTTAATGAGGAAACAGCCTCTTTTCTACTCTTTTCCAGGTCTCTTTGATCTTATGATTACGTACATTGCTGGTTGCTTGCCATTATATAGAGTCTGAATAATGTATATCGATGCTAGATAGCTCTGACTACACTATGTACCCAGGAATAAAGAAAAGCTTCTTTTTCTGTAACAGGCATCTTAGGAGTGTTTCAAAAATCTTGGGAAGGAGAGGAAGAACATATAAAGCTGTCCCACAGTAATTCCATGCTTGCTCTACATCTGCATTGCCCTAAATCACACAGGAGTGCAGAGGGCAGAAACAAGAAGACAAGAAATAAGGCAGAAAAAACTGCACATGGACCTTACCAAAGGCATATCTGGCTCACTCCCTCCTCCATAGCTAACAGGAAGGATGCTGAGGGAGGATGAAGGACCTCACCATCCACAGGCCTGAACCATCCTCCCACCCAGGGAGCTCACCACTGCACTTCAGTCTAAAACATTTTCAACCTTAAGAGAAAAAACCACCTTTAAAAAAGCCAAACTTCCCGACACCTTTGTCTTTTAGGAAATTTTGTCCATTTTGGCTTTACCATATTCATTTGCTCACTCACCTTTTCTCCTGTACCACAGACCTCTGAAGAGATGTGGGACGCACCACGTTCACTCCCACTGAATACACCTATATACCAGGACAGGTGGCAGAACAGTAAGAAATACTCATTCCCCTTTATTCAAAGCAGTGGATCCACCCTACCTTAATTTCAGACCACCCTACCTTGCATTTTTTTGTCCCTCCTCTATATCAAGCTGATGGCACACAACCCCCCATTCCAAAGTGGCTTCAAAGCATGTCAGGGAAAGCTGCTGTGCAACAGAGGGATAGCTAATCCCTTTACTACCACTGTAAAAACTGATCTCAGTTAAATTAAATCCCTGATAACACTTTCCTTTCTAGTAACTTCAAAATTTTGATTCTTCTCCTCCCAATCAATATTACTGTGAATACTTTGGACAGTTACATGGTTACATGTGAGATGACCCAGACAATGCTGACATTCCAGACTTACAGAAGTCTGAAAATAAGAACAGCTACTCATCTTAGAGAAAGGGGGGAAAAAAAGAAAGAAAAAAAGAGTAATAAAAAGTGATCTGCAGCTAAACACATCTAAAATGAAACAATTCTGAAATTCTTTTAGCTTTAACAATCCTCATTCCCCTATGTTCCTTTTTATGTCTTGCAGTTAACAAATAAATTCAGAACATAGAACAAATAAAAACATTAAATATTAATTTTCAAGATACCAATTACTCCACGATCATGAGAGCTAGGTTGAAAAATTTATATGATAATACAAAGGGAAAAATATTACGTGTCAAAAATCCAAAGGAAAGTTAGCTTTTATGGTGGGGTTTTTTATGGTTGGGGTTTTTCATGGTTTCTTTCTTTGGTATAAAAGCATTGAGCAACATATCACAAATTTTTACATTCTATGCTTGGTTCTATCTGCTTTTACATCCCTAATGTGCGAGGTCTCTAAAGGATGCTTATTTATGACACTTTCATTAGGAGGGTACAAATATAGATACACTAGAAATTTAAGATTCAGAATATGCACAATTTCACAAACAAGCTATTTAGGACCCTGAAATGAAAGCAGTACATAAAAATAGATCTGAAACAGAGACAGGCAAAACAGGCTACTTCTGCAAATGATGTACTGTGACTTCTCCGTGCACACACACACACATTTAAAGAGGTAGAAAAAAACCATACTTTCTGGCCTGTTTCAACCAGTTACTGAAAGAATTTATTATTTATACTTCTGAAGTCCAAAGGACCGCACCAACGTTATAATAACACATCCCTCAGCCACATATTTTGCAATATGTGGAAAACAGTTCCTTGGAAATGGTTGTTTCAGGACGATTAGGCAGAAGATAGGCAAGCTGAGAGCTTGAACTAAGGCCTGGACACCAGAGGTAGTGACCTGCACTATGGAGAGCTCCTCTGCAACAGCTGACAAGTCACTTCTTGTCTTCTGGCCTCCACTTGTCTTCTGACCTGCACCCCAATTTTACCTGGCTATCCTAAAGTCTCAGGGATGCATAAAAGGCTGCAGAGAATAGGGTATGCAGATGCTAATGCAATTGAAGATTAAGTACATACTAAAGTGAAATAGATACATAGACAACTCTGGTGTTTATCAAAGACTACAAAGCTTTAAAAGTAAACAGGAAGAAGTAATGCAGACAGGGAAGCAGCTACTAGCCTTAGAAAGGGGCTAAGTCCCTGCACAAACAGCATGCAGCCAGCTCTTGACATTTAAGAAGAACATCATGTCATTTCCAGACTGGGGAATTACATTGATTCCAACAGCTTTCTTCAAACCCACAGTGGTATCCAATCCAGCCAAACACCTATCACCTTCAGCAAGAGGAGGAAACAGTTTCTGAGCCTAGCAAGAAGGCTCCTGAAAATACACAAAACTGCTCTCATTTCCTGAGGCTATCAGTGTTAAAATGTCAGTTGTAAAGAATCATTTACACACAAATGTGGCTGCATAATTTAATTATATACAGATTCTGATATCTTTAACTATTAATTAAATCATGCAGACAAGCAAATTTTGCTTGCAGGCAAGCTATCTTTCCCCAAATTATAATTAACTAAAATATTATCAAATAAAAGCTGCAGAAACAAAATTATCTGTGTTCACTGCTGCTGTGTTTTCCTATAGTCATAAAGGTTGTTTATAATCATAAATTGTTCGTAATCCCAGCATACTAATTAGCATTATAGTGATATAGAAAAAAATCACCTGTTGCAAAGGCAACTTCATTGGGTCAGAGCAAAGCCAATACAAACTATGGGACCCATTCAAGACTCAAACATCTCAAAAAAAATGGAAGGCAAAACTTTTTTTTCTAAACCTGAGTTAAAGGGACTACAAAGAAATCATCCAGGTCTTCAAATTTTTTTCACAGTGGAATACACAGAGATCAAATTCACAGAAATCAAATCTAGTTTCAGAAGAAAGCTCTCTTTGTAGGACCTCCCAAAAATTTGAAATGGTTTGCATCAAAAGTACATTTAATAAAAAACACAAGGACACAACCCACGCACGCTCATTCTTTACATGATTGAGGTCAACACAGCTCAATGGGAAAAGGAAGGAATATGAACATAATGAGGAATGATGAAGTCAAGGAAGGTTTTCCACGGTAGTACTGAAAGCAATCTACTATTACACAAATTTGATTATCCCACACAGAAAAAAAACCATTTTGAAGATTGAGACTCCTTCTCTAAAAACCCCTAAAGAGTTTATGAAAATGAAAAAAAAAAAGCACAAAGCATTCTGTGGGAAGAATGAACCATTTTGTGAGCAAATCTGATGTTTAATAATGTAAAGAGAACATACAGGTATATTGGATATCCCTTAGTATGTATCAAAACCCGTACAAGTTAAAGAAAATCATCAGCTAGAAGTTGACAAGACAATTTAAGGACCAAAGTCTATAGTACAGTCAAACCCCACATCCTTTTTAACTTTTCATAAGCCAGAAGACCTTGGCAGCTGACTGCCATTTAGTATCTTTGTCTTTACTTAGTTTGGTGTTAGGGAACTACATAGTCCATATGATCCAGGGTCAGATTTCACTCAGACAAACACGGTGATGTGATCACTGATCATCACTCTCTGCAATGGTGGGGAGCTCCATGTCTGTGTTGAGCACAGCCTTCAACTACTTCAACTACTCAAAATAAACAGCCAAGCTTGGCCCTGCAAAGGCACTTAGACATTTAACTCAAGGAAATCGATGGAAGGAACTCAAGTGTCTCCAAAGGGTGTGGGATAAACTCATTTCCCCAAGGTCAGACATCAAAGTTTCCTGTATAAACTCCACCTCATGTCTGGTCACAGGATTTTCTATTTTTATGTGAGACCACTGGCGCAAACCAGGCTCCTCAAGGCTAATGTAGGAGGAGTTCTCATGAGCATGACAAACACAGAAGCAAAATTGCTTCAGAATTCAGAGAGGGTGAATGGGGTGATGTAGATTAGTCATGGCAACCCAGTTTCTAACAGAACAAAGAAATCATGGCAATAGTTTAATTATTTTACTACGTCCTATTTAAGTGCAATCAACCTGTAGCAAAATCTAACCTAATCAGCTTCCCTTACACAATTTCCATTAATTGCATCTGAGAGAAAAAGCTGGTTTTACAAGACTATTAGAGCAAGAACTAACTCTGAGCTTTCCAGTGACCTTCAAAAAAAAGTTTCTCATTTACTTAATGACAACTTTACAAAACTTTAGCTGGCATTTATGAAAAAAACATTAAAAATAAAGTTGAACTAATCTGTGCTACACAGTCTTGACAATAAGAAATACAAATGCTGAATGGATTGGCCAAGTGTAGACAAAGGGAAGCTGCCAACACAACCCTCAAAATGGAAAGAGATTAAGTGGCACTGCCAGCTTTTCACTATTAATTAATGAGGCTGAAGAAAGAATATGTTTGTTTGCAGATGACAAAGGCATTCAGAAGAAACTCAACATAATTGAGACTGTTGGTAAAGTGGCTGAAGAGAAACCTCTGTGAAATTCAGTAAGGGACAAATCCAAGGCTGGACACTTACACAGAGAGAATCAACAGTGTAAACACAGGATGAAGAGAGTGGTGGAGCAGTCCCAGAATAGCAAAAGCTGAATACAAGGCAACAATGTTTTCAACACTGCAGCAAAACCACAAAGCACTGACAGACTAACAACCTGAAAAACACCTGAAATAACCCTGCTTTACACAGGTAAGGTCTCAGGTGAGCTGATTAAACTGGGGTAAGGTACTCTTTTTCAGCAATATAGGCAAATACAGTCAGCAGCAGCAACTGGAATGATCTTGGATCTAGAAATAAAAAATATAAAAAAGAACATCTACCTAATAAAAATTATTAAGTCTAGAAAAAACGGCTGATTTCCAAAGGTACCTTCTATGTCTCTTCACCTTTCTTAAAATGAAATGCTCACAATATGTATTTGGCATGTTTTTAAAAGACTGAAATTCACAGGCAGGGAAAGGAATAAAGAGGAAATAAACAGATTGGGTAGAGGGTGCAGAGCATAACAAAGAGACCTGGTCAGGGAAACTCAGGACGCTCCTGAATCAAGGAGACTGTCATTTGCCAAAAACACACTTCTATTTAAAAATGGGAATGTTTTCACATTAACTCCTTTCATAACTGCTGGTAGCCGCAGCATACGGACCCAAATGAGGTCTTCTAGCCCCCAATTTCCAGAATGTTTTGTGCAATGAGCATAGTTATTTCTTACTAACACATCCTTTGCTTTAAAATGCACCATTCTTCAGATTAAAACTGCACATCCAAACGTATTTCATCAAAATGTATTTTTTCCTCAGGTAAATCCTGAAAGTTTATAATGTCTGAGGTGAATAAAATGGAATTGTGGAGTAAATATAGCAGCTCCCTCTCCTGTCTTTTAATAGAAGAAGAAGGCATCATCACTCACAGATTTAAGGTATCTCAAGAATTTTATCCTAAGTACACATCAGCTGACATGTACACCTGGGTAGGTTTTTTTTCCTGTCTCTCCTACTTAGCCAGCCAAGTGAAGCCCTCATCTCACTTCAAAAAATAGTTGAGCATCCAAGCATTAGGACTATGTGTACAGTACGGAAAATGACTGAGCAAGTATGAAAAATAAACTAACTACAACAAACAATGCTTCACTCAGAGGTAAACTGAGAAATGATTGATAAACTTTGTCTGATTTTCTGCCTCTGAAAATGTCAACGTCAACTCTTGGGATCACTTCATAAAGTAAAAATGAAAATTGTATTTACACTTGAAAAGTAACCCCAGATTTGAAGTGGTAATACAAAAAGTTTACTACTTACATTTCACTATACTTTAAATACAGAGACACTGCAAACTAGTCAGAGGGCACTCCTTACACTGGGCAAAAGATTTTTTTCCCCATTTATCAAACATCACACTATATAACTTTGATGAACCTTTTTTCATTTTAGAGGTTTTGCATTCAATATTCCAAAGTGACACAAGACATAGTTGACTGACTTCTGATAACACTCCTAGACAGTCTTAAAGGTTGTGTTTTGAATACCTTAGAATATATCCAGATTTCAAAATACACATGACTTCTAGGATGAATGGACTCAGCACCAAAGATTCTTTCACAGTAGTTTGTGAATTGCTATAACATTTCCTTCAGTTAACTTAATAATTGTGTTTGCAGATGGGTGAAAAATCAAATTTGTTTAGATGTATTTTTTCCAACTTGTTCACTGTTTTCTTTGCCATAGTAAGAGATATCCCTACTTTAATCCAGACAAATGAAGCATAATTTATGACTAGAGCATGTTACAGGTGTGAGAAAATAAACACGAAACATTTCATTACATACTGAAATGCCAAATAAAAGGTGAATTCAAACTGACAAACTAGTCTTTAATTTTCATTGGAATAGCTGTATTTGGAAATTTGTGTTTTGATTAATTTATCTTTGTAGCCTGCAAAATACTCTAATTAATGCAATTAAAAATTCATATTTAACTAGAAGGATTCAGCTGAGACATGACAGCAGACTTAGAACGGGCACGTTTTGGAAACTGTCTAGGCTCAGCTTTGACAAAACAAAACAAAAAAAAATTCAGCAGACCACAGTTGTAAATCTCAGCTATTTTATCTTTCTCTCTTGCACTGTTCCCAAATTAGCATCACTGAGAAATCTCCCTTGAAAATACCACAAACTAAAGCATATCCATTTGGAAATTACTGCTTTTGTGCACAATAAAGAATATCTTCATAGAATAAACTATTTCCATTTAACTTTACTTTAACGTGCCTTTTCTTGTAAAAATAAACCCCTTACAAACAATTTCCAGACATTGCTTCCAGCGTTTTGGAACACTGTTGTCAACAAGCAAAATCAACTTCCATGCTCTTAATTTCTGCCTAATTTTGTGTCCTTAACTCTTTTCTCCAATTCCAACACAATTGTTATGCATTTCATCAGCAAAAAAAAACCATGTACATCCCTGTGTTCAGTGCCTTGTATATTATCAATTTGGTAACAGTGCTTTATTTTTTTCATGATGGAATAGTGAAAATGTTGGACAGGAACCTTTTTTCTCTCTCTCTGCATGGATAAAGTCCAAACTAAATAAGGGCCACAATCTGCTAAAGCCTCCGGAATCAGCAACAGTATTAAAAATACTGATTTCTATATAATTTCAAAAAGTTAGAAATACACTATCCTCTCTAAAATCTGTAATTCACATTTGCAATACAAGAGTATCCTGGCTGTAGAAGAGAAAAAAGAAAAAAGGAAGAAATAGCACAGGGAGAATTGTTCTCAGAACCAACCGATGCCTTAAGTTTTAGCTTCTATATTTTTTAGATTCTGTGCTGCTTTAGTGTGTAGTTCTGAGCCTCCTATTAAGGGATGGTAAGATCTCTTCCCAGAGTAGGTAGACAAAACAATTCCTTTTCTAGCTTAGGACCAAGGACAACTGATCCAAGTTTCAGGCCCAAGATCATAAACAATGGTGGACTGAAGAGAGAAAAACAATAAGGATGGGACTTCATAATCTAAAGCTATAATTGGACAATTAACTCCAATTTGCTAATGGACCAGAACTTATAAAAGTGAGAGACCTCATGACCGGTCGTCCATTTTGCGTCCATCTTATGTGTAGCCCTGGCTGGGCTCTTGTACTGCCCAAGGTGTATCCATTGAGGCCTTTTAATAAACACCTACTTGAAATACAAGTGAGAGGCAGAAGAAGTGTAACATTAAAAAGCCTTGTCTCTTTTTGGAAGATTGTAGTTGTAGCACTAGAAGCCAGTTTTAACTCCATATTTTTCCAGTGCAACCTAAACATGTCAATGGATATTTTTATTGGATTAAAAAGTGCGTAAGAGGCATTTACAAGAATACATTTTGGCCACAGAATTACAGTTATTAAAAAAGGGTTGACAAAAGCAAAAACTCTTCATTAATACTTAAATAGAGAAAAAACCTTATCTCTCATCCACATAACTGCTCTTTTAAAAAATTTATAAATAATAATGAACAAGACATTTTATTTATGAATAATAAGAGTCAGGACAGCTTTACAGTTGACATTACTGGAGAAACTTAGCTGAAGTAAAACACATAAAAAATTAATTCTCCCTAAACATATCTCACTTAATACATCCATTTATGCATTACATTAAAGAAGCATGCACGCATCTCTAGCTTGTGTTCATATAATGTCTCAGTTTCAGAAAGAGTCAAGGCAAAGAAGATACTCAGAGGCAATCCATCTGAGTTTGACTGCTGTTCTGACCACATATTTTCAAAAATAAACATACTTTTTAGGAGTCAGAGAATAATTAAGTCCAGATGCCCGTTTAATTCGTACCCTCTGGGAAGCTTGATCACTCCCATGCCATGTGTTACATGGGCATGTTTCCACAGAGCTCGAGGCTAGGACCAACAACCCCTCTACGACAGACTGCTCAGCAGAGGGCAAATACTTTGTCATTGCCACTTATATTTAAATTTGAACTTGTGATCTTCAGGCAAAAAGCTTTATATCCTTGTCATCAATGTATTATAATTATTTAGTTCTTTAAACATAGGAACACTAATGTAAATGGCAAAGTCTGTTGAAAACACTTGTGGAGGAAGGGGTCTGTGAAGTCATTGCCACAAAATATGATGCACAGAGTGTACCTTTCAGTTCTTCTGTTTGTCTGCTGATGATATTCCTGTGATATCTATTGCTCTCAGCAATACAGATGATGCATACATCCTGTCTTTTTCATTTGAAGTGATTAAAGAGCAAAAATTCCTTATATTTTACTAATTATCACAAAGTAAAATCCTACCCAATTACAGTGAGCATTTTCTTAACCGCTGTATGGCTTTATTACCGGTAATTTAATTATTTGTCAGTAGTTTCATTCCTAAAGAGTGACAAATGTATGTGATATTCTAAACTTTTATATTCTGCAATTAGTTTTAATGAGGCAGTGTTCCTAATTATAAAATGTTTTGCATAATTAAGCCCCCAGAATGAGTGAATGTATGGTTGTACACATACCTGTGTGTTCTTGTCCTTTATATTACCACAGTACATGTTAGAGTTCTACAACAGGATGTTACTTCTTTATTTTGTTCTTTTTCATTATATTTGTCTACTGTATAACACCATTTAGCTACCTACCACTTCTGCTTTGCTTTTACTACAGTGGCTTGCAAATTCAAAACACATCCCTGGGCAACCTGTGCCAGTGCTTAGTTACCCTCACAGGGAAAGAATTTTTCCTGATTTTCAGGGGAAACTTCCTGTGTTTTGGTTGGTGCCCAGTGCTTCTAATCTTATCACTGGGAAGCACCAGAGCCTGGCTCCATCCCCTTTTGGACCCTGCCTTTGAGGTATTTATGGAAAATTGGTACATTAGTTATTCCTGAGTCTTCTCCAGGCTTAACAGTCCCAGTTCTCTCAGCCTTTCTCCATAAGAGAGATGCTCTGGTTCCTTAATAGTCTCAGTGGCCGTTTGCTGGACACCCTCCAGTATGCCCATATCTCTCCCGTGCTGGGGAGCCCAGACTGGACACAGCGCTCCAAGTGCAGCCACACCAGCATTGAGGAGGAGGATGACCACCTTAAAACTGCTAGCAGTGCTTTGGCTAAAGCAGCCCAGGGCATCATTAAGTTGTTGGGGTTTTTTTTGCTGCAAGAGCACATTGCTAGCTCATGTTCAACTTGGTGTTCACCAGGTCCTCTTCTGACAAGGTGCTTTCCAGCTGGGCAGCCCCCAACATATATTTGTGCTTGGGGTTGTTCCTCTCTATGTGAAAGACTTTGTACTTCCCCTTGGTGAACAATATCCCTGCTCCAAGAAAGTATGAATGAAAGACATGGAGTCTCTTACTGTGTTTTGAATTCCTACATAGCCACACACTGAAATTTAATAAAAGTTACTTTCAACACAAAAATTTAACAGTAGCCTTTCAGCTAAATGGGACTGAAGAATAAACAGTGATTTAATACCAAAGATAAGTAACTTCCCTTTCTCTCCTTAATGGAACAGTCAAAAATGATCCATTACTTTGTAAAACAAGATCATACACTTCTCTATATAGAGAAAAATTATACTGTTTCTGATGTGTCTAAGAAGCAACAGAATGGAATGGAAACATGGAAACAGAATGTCATTGCTTCTAGTTCAAATTACAATGATATACTAGACCTGTAAATTATACCCATACATATCAAATTTGTACTGAATGGATGAAACACAGAAATTAGTCTATTTCTAATCAATTTCAATATGTAGAAAACATTTTCATCTTAGCAAAACCGGAGAACACTCAGAGACCAAGAATTTTTTGCCAGCATAATCAATGTCAAGACACAGAGTATGAAGGACAAACTTATGAAACAGAAAGAAACTTGAAGGAATCTCTGTGCTGAAGAAGCACTTCTTAACAGATACAGCAATCCCAAGACTGGTTGTGCCCAAGAGCATCTGAATACTCTTATGTAAGACAAAAACGTCTGAATCTGCTTGCATTTAGTAGATTACTGCAAGATGTTTCTCTCAGAACAGTATTTTTTACATGAGACTCTTAGCAGGTTTCAAGATTTTTTAAGTAAGCGGTAAAGTCAAGATTGCATAGAGTTCATTAGGTGACCAGAAGGGTCAGACTCCAACAGAGGGGGCAGCAGTTTGGTTTAGCCTAAAGTGAAAGCTAAGCTATTCCACTGCTGACTTGGTAATCACTGACAGGTCTGGCAGCAGGAACACCCCAGCACCCCAGCAGCGCCAGGAGAGCTCCCTCCAGTACTGCTGCTTGCCTGGGAGCCATAGGAAAACACACGGGGAGCTGGCGCTGCAGCGGTAGAGAGGACACAGAGCAGGCTCTCACTGTTCACAGAGAGGTTTCTATGCACTCTGTGTGATTTTAAAGGAGATGGTTTTGATGCTATTTTTAACTGCATATAATAGTGCAGAAAGAACTGACGTAAATGAAAGCAAAATGATGGAATATTTTAGGAAGGAGACATTGCTGAATGAACATTGACTCATTGCAAAGTCTCATTTGACCCTAAATGAAGTAGAAACTGCAAACTTGATAAAAAAAGAGTTCACACAGTACACACTGTAATGTGTAATAAAAAAAGAAAGCACCCACAAGAAATAAGCTGGAACAAAATATATTGAGTCAACAGCAGTCCAAATTCACTCGCTCAACAAAGGAAATAACAAGAAACAAACCAGAAGATTTTATTTTCACAGGGACTATGGAAAGTATCAGGACACGGACAAAAACAAGAAACTTACATTCATAAAGTAAAAAAACCTTAATGATTCAGCCACTGTAAACCTAGGAGAAATGTTTCCTGTTAACTTTTAAAACAAACAGAGCCCAGTCAAAAATTTGCCAAGCAAATTCTAACACCCATTCTTCCATTTCTGAATTTCTACAATTACTGTAGAAACAGCTTCCTTTTTTACTTTTTTTGGTAAACATTATTTTTCATGCTACAGTACTAAAACAATTTACAAGAAAGTACTCTCATTTAAAAGGATGTTTTATTGTTTACTCTACCATGTCTGTATTTGTATCTATTCATGTCTGTATTTTGTTATCACAGTACTCCTAGATATTTTGCAACCTGCAGGGCACACACATAAAATACATTCCCACTTTGTGCTTATCCCCTCTTTGCAATGATCTTTCATTCCTATCATTTCAGCTCCTCTAACTTATGCCATCTCCTTAGAGCCAAAGATGACTTGCTATCAGCTATGAGAGCACCACCTCACTCTCCAAATGCTATCACCAGATGAAGATTGTGCATTAATTGCTGGGCCAACTCAACTGGGCCAGCAGGGTACTGGAACCAAACACAGCAGAGCTAAAACACCTCACTTGCATGAGCTGTTTGATTGGAAATATACATAAATTTTTAAGAGCCACAAGTATTTGTTTGGAGAATGCTGGTTAACAGAGGTGAGTTCATTACCTACACGTCAGTGAACTTGGGGACAATCTTGACCTCGTAAGAGAGGATTTATGGGTGACACATCAAAGGAAAGTCATAGGATATTTTTCTTCTCTCCCTGAAGGGTAAAGAAGACAGCTCATAGCTACCAGCACCAGCTAAATCCTGAAAGAGATTTCTCATTCCTCACTCACCCCTACCCCTTCTACACCCTCTGCTTAAAGAAGTGTAATCTTGGTAACTTGGATGGTTTCCTCTGCACAACACTGGTGCAAGTCAGCAACTCAAGGCAATACTGAAGCCAGTGCTTTAAGCAGCCCTGGGATGACACAAACTCAACAAGTTTTGCCAGGCAGAGTTGAGGAGGGAAGATGCTTCCCACTTGCCCTCAGCACTGAGCCCTGGCTGCAGAAATGAATGCTCTCTCTGGCCTTTGCCCTTCCCTTCCATGCCTTGTCCTAAGGGCTGCCCTAAGAGAACAAGGACTGCACTCCTACAGCATCAGCTGCCCCCCTCCACCTGGGTGAGGACTCTAATTTCCCCCCCTTTCCTCTAGAAGTACTAGTTAGTATGTCTGTAACATTTTAATCCCAAATTTTAAATTATATGATACAGAAACAAGTAGGTGCCATTATGACAACAAAAAAACAAAACAGTTCTGTATTTAACTGTATTATTTTGTTGAGTTTCTTTCCTCTTAAAAAAAGTTACACAGACTTCTTTTCCCCCCCAACCACTGACTGGCTACTTCATTTTCAAATAGATGGAGGCCTCAGTACTCAAACATTTATCTAACAACCAAATCTTGCATCACTGAACCATAGTGTTAAATACCTTTTCATTTTTTGTCCTATTTATATTAATTTAAACTCTTGAGACAGGAGACAGGAAAGAATGCTGCTCTTTAGTCTCAGACCTATACTAACATCCAGTGCTTCGTGATGTACATAAAATTTTTGAAGCTTTATGGAATTACAGTTAAAAATGATCAGAAGTCACCAACCAGTTCTAGCTAACCTATCTTAATCCTGAGATAAAGAATAATTAAGAGTAAGTATGTTACCTCAGTACTGACAGTGTCTTTACAAACTAAAATTTGAGTCAAGCATTAGTGCACTTTGTTTCTTCTCCTCTGGGAAAAAAAAAGGCAAAGTTGTTGCATGATTTATATTTAATGAATCATTTAAAGACAGCAGTTTTGTCTATTTATAATTGCAATGTTTAAATATAGTGCACTGATTGCTTCTTGTCTTTTTGAAGTACCACATGGCAACATCTGCGAGTTTATTTTGGAAAAAAAAATCAATAAAACCTATAAATTCAGAATCCAAGTTGCTCTTAATTGCAGATGCTGATGCTGACTGGTACTTAACAGGACTTCCAGTTTTAATTTCGGTCCACTGGGGTCTGACCCTTCCACTGGTTTCCAAGAAGAACATAGAACAGGAAAGCAAAGGAGGAGTCCCCCAAGATGAGGAAGGAAAGGATAACTGGGGAGAGATTGTAATATTTTGTGTGCAACCAGCTGATGCCAACTGCTTCTCTCTCCTCTTACTCCCTCTGTTTTGACAATATTTCTTCTCCAGCCTTTTTGGGGAGGGGTATTTCCTGTCAGCTATACTGTCAGAATAGAGATGTCTGCCATTACACTTTGAGAGAGCTGCAACACATATGGTTCCCTATGTCCAGAAAGTTTTTTGAATTAAATGCTGCCTCTGGAGCTCCTAGTTAAGAATTACTACTGACACAAAAGAGAACAGCCAAGGAGAAGCAATACAGAGCCAAGTTTTCTGCTCCAAGACTGCTCCAAGGCTGTCTCTAGCTGCCAACAGATCAGCAGGCTATACTTTGCTCACAAGAATGCCCTCTCCACAAAGGTATCCATTTTCTCCCCCTGTACCATTGCTAGCTGTGACCTCTCCCTTTCCATACCCTCATAAGAACAACTTCTGCAGTACTTAAAAGGCATAGAGCATTTCTTACTCTCACACTTCACACATTACAAACTCACTGCCTTCCCCATGGGTTTGTAACAGTAAAATGTGAATCCAATCCAGTCCCTGGTGTTAGAAATGTAACACAGGTACACACACATAACCCAGACACCCTGAATGCACCAACTACTCAAAGAAATAAATGTACCAAGAGTGGGAGCTGGGGAGAAAACCCCACTTTGGCAAACAACTTTAATCCTGTCCCTACTCTAAAAATTTATTCAAAGCTGCAGCAGAAAAATTCCACAGAGAATTTTTAAACAGTCTCACTGTACACTCAGCTCTCCAAGTAAGAACCAGATAGAGTGAAATAAAAGTAAATAACAAATAAAACTAAGCAAGACACTAGAAGTTCTCTGTCTCAATTGAAAGTTTCAGTTGCAATAAGCCTGCCTTTTGTAGTTGAGCCATGACTTAATAGTGACTGCTAGAATCCATCCTGGCCTTAGTCAAAGCATTCTTCTATTCTGTCTATAGGATCATGTCCACAAAGCATCTCAAGCCATCTGCCCCTTGAGATCATGAAAGAGGAGCTCATCTGGAGGTTGGGCATGTAAAAGTATAACTTTCTCCTTACACTTAACAGGATTTAAAGGCTTTTATTAGATTAAGGCATGTTTCTAACTAAATAGTTAGGTGAGCTTGTAGATGGTGCACTAGGAAAATGAGGATGCTGGGTACACTGTGTCTGCTGGGTAGCTGTCCACATCCAGCACAACGGTGCCCATCTCACAGAGGTGTTTGTCCCACTTGAGGAAGGATTAGGGGCAAGGAGAGAATGAGTTAAATCCTTAAATTTATTCTCTCAAACTAAAAGTTTGCTTCTTTGACTTAATGTTCTATGCATTTTTCAAAACATAAAAATACTATTGTCAACCCCATATAACTTTATAAGTATTTTGTGAATTAAGAATTAAAGCTGCACCATTTTCCAACCTGAAAAGTATGGGTAACTAAGATGATCTGCAAGTGAGTGAAAGGGTCAAGCAATTTCCTAGTTGAGATTTTCTTTATTTCTCAGTGAGGTAGGCAACAATTGGAGGAAGGAAAGGCTTAAGCATGACATTTCAGAAGCCAGAAGCTGTTCTTATAAAACAGAAGAACAGTCCAATTAAACCAGGAAAACCACATATAATTACACGTCAAAAAGCTGAAAACATTAGGCAGGGAAGGAATCAAAATACTGAGAATCGAAAAGACCAACCCAAGAGCAGAAACAACTAGAACAAACATATGTATATAAGCAGGAAAAGTAGAAAATAATTAAATTACTTGAAATCTGACAGGCCATCAAAACACTAGGATGAGCAAGACATACTGTTCATCTTTAGATCTTGGTGAACAAGAGTATTGAAATGGTCCATTTTTCCCCTCAGGAAATAAGTATGTCAGATTTTAACTTTTAGAAGGAAAAATAAAGTAAATTTGCAATTTGCTATCTGTTCAAATCAGTGACTAATTAAACAAGACTATTTTAATTATTCTTAAAATAACACTGCTGTATTTATATTTTTAAAAGATTATTCAGTGGAGAATGCTATAATTTCCAGACTTGGAAATCTGAAAGATTACAGGCCATATATTTAAGGTTTAGGGGAACTGCAGAATGAAAATCAAAGTTAGTTCAGTCTTAGGGAAAAGAAGAAAAGGATTAACTGCAAGATGTTCATGTACAGTAGAGAGAGTGAAGATCCTTCTGCCATTTGATGCAGAAACAGTTTTTATATCTTGTATAAAGACTAGATGATTCACACACATCCCTGCTTACTAGTAGGTCTCCTTTAATTCCCTTTCTAAAGGGACTCCATCTAACATGTCAACTAGATTGTCTTTCAGAATAGACTGGCTTTTCTCAAGAAAAATATGCAAACAACACAAAAGACATCTGAGCTTTTGTAGTACTACAGCTAGCCATAAATATGGATCTAATAATTTGTTACACACTGTACAAAATTGTACAGCTTTTCAAAACTGGTCATGTTAAGAACATGCAGCCTTTATCAATAACTAGGCCACATATTTGGAAATGGGGATAATCAGTTTAAATGTTTGTCAAACTTAAAAGGTAAAGCCTAAAAATACGATTACAGTGAAACGCTTTACTGGAACAACAGCTGCCAGAGAGATTAAAAATGAGTGAAACAATTGAGCCTTTGACACAAGCCCATCAGTCTGCAATGCTCACACTGTCATGGAGAGACAAGGATTCATTAGAAAAACCAGGTACAGATGCAAGAAAATCTGTGTTCTAAATAAATGCTTTTCCTTTGTTTAATCCCTGCAGTTTAAACATAATGTACATGTTCATTTAATCCATGGTAACTTCCACAAGTTGGTTATTTGAGAAGCTAATGCAGCAGGGGGGTTGAAGAAGAAGGACACGTATTTCCAACACACAAGAATTTTTTCAGACTAGTCTGATTTTAGCAACTGTGAATTTTGGTGTAATGAAGGATATAACCTCTTCCTACAGATCTTATCTTCTTTTTTTTTCTGTAGACAATCTTGGCCATACCACCAGTAGAAATAGGTGAAGGTCTTCGAAGGAAGAGTCATTGGCATTCATTTGCTCTTTTTAAATAACCTGTTTCCTCCTTATTCCACCATGTAGTATAATTCACACCACCAATGCAAAATAATGAAAACAAAGTCTATATTCACACTCTTCACTACACTCAGGGTTTTGAAAGCCTGTTTAAACTGTCCCTAAACAGCTGAGGTTTTTTTCCAAGAAGTTTTAGTCCTCAGACAGAAAATATTTCATACTTTTGATCAAGCATGACAATCTTTGCTATTTATTTACTACTGCTGTCATATTTTAAAGATAACTATAACATTAGGGAAGTGCATAATATTGAAATGTGGGTGTGGTAGAAATTAAAGCATTTGAACTAGTGAAGTTTTCTGATTTGTTCTCTATTCCTTTACTAGTCTGTTGTCAACATCCTTTTAGATTCCTTCTAGATAGTCCAGTACTACTGAGTACTGAACCAATTCCTAAGATATAAGTCCTTCTTTAATGGCAACAGCTGATTTATTAATTTAAAGGTTACGGTTTGTAAGTTTTTTCCTTTCTTCACCATGTAAAGTGCTTGGTACTTACCAAAGTTATCCCATCTGCACTTAAATACTGTAAACACAAAGTCCCCACTTAAAAAATGAGAACACAAAGTTTTCATGGTTGCTTTTGCTTCACAAGGATCTTTCTCAATAATGAAAAAGTGTCAACATATTGCAACTTCCTGTCTAATATTTCAATGGGGCAAACACCCTTGAGTTTTTCAGATATGAACTCCAATGAAAAAATATTTAAATTAAGTGTGCTGCAATCACATTATCCACCTGTACTATCTCCTTTTCATCTTAATAAGTATAAGCTTTGCTGACTCCTGGCAAACTTGTTTCTTATTATGTATCAATAGCTATTACACACTTACAAGTTCAGGGGGTTGGTTTTTGTTATTTTGTCTTTAAAAGGGCAGTGTTTACATATTTTCCATTTTCTTCAGTGGATATTGCCTTCACTTTTTAAAGGAAGCATTTTTATTTTCAACAAATCTTTCATTCAGCTTTCTGATGCTTTTTTCTTTCTTTTTAGACTTTACCCTTAATTAGACACATTTTCTTGAGCCTCTGCCTTTCAACATAATTCATCCTGACTCCAAGCACCTTTCCTTTTACCTGTTCCTTTTATTTCTTTTTTAAAAATAAAATCCTTTCTGTAACTCAAAACACTAGAGAAAAGCAAAACAAGGGTACAGCAGTGTCACTACCTCTGCTGTAGAAATTGCTCTGAAAGAATAAAAGGCTTCCATATTCACAGCCATCAGTCCTCAGTCTCAGGCAAAAGACACATAAGATCTAGTCCAAAAAAATAAAAAGCTTTAAAAACTCAGGGACACTGTTCAACTAGTGACACAACTATGAAGACCAAACTTGCTGACCACTGAATGCAAGTTAAACAAAAGTGTGTGCTTATAACACAACAGTTCCAGAATTACATATGGACTCGACTTTGCAATGCAAAGTATTTCTATCCTTAATTAATAAAGATTACTAGAAATTTCAAGCCTTTCATCCTTTCTTTCCTCCCCACCTCCAAAAAAAAAAAAAAAGAATTTTATGTTCTGCACCTCTACAGCTAAGTCTGCTAAGTCCATCCCCTCTAAATAATAGAATAAACTTCTTCAAGGTCAAGTGCAAGGTCCTGTACATGTTTGGGACAATCCAAAGCACAAATACAGGCTGGGCAAAGCATGAATTGAGAGCAGCCCTGCTGAGAAGGACTTTGGGGTAGTGCTAGATGAGAGGTGGACATGACCTGGCAATGTGCACTCAGAGCCCAGAAAGACAATCAAATCCTGGGCTGCATCATACCCAGCATGGGCAGCAGGGCGAGGGAGGGGATTCTGTCTGCTCTGCTCTGGTGAGATCCCATCTGGAGAGCTGCATCCAGCTCTGGGGTCCCAGCACAGGATCCACACGGACCTGCTGGAGCAAGTCCAGAGGAGAGCCACAAAGATGATTAGAGAGCTGGAGCACCTCTACTACAAAGACAGGCTGACAGAGCTGGAGCTGTTCAGCCTGGAGGAGAAAAGGCTTCAGGGAAACCTTAGAGCATTTTCCAGTACCTAAAGGGGCTAAAAGAGAGAGGGAGAGGGACTTTTAATACAGGTGTGGAGTGACAGGGCAAGGGGGGAATGGCTTTAAACTGACAGAGACATTATGGTGGTGAGGCACTGGAACAGGCTGCCAGAGAAGCTGTGGATACTCCATCGCAGGAGGTGCTCAAGGCCAGACTGGATGGGGCTTTGAGCAACCCCATCTGGTGGAAGATGTCCCTACCCAAGGCAGGGTTGTTTGGCTAAATAGGTAAAAAATATTAGATAATCTTTTTCACTCTAGTTTACTTATTTACTAAAGGTTTGTAACCACACACCTACTGCGATTACTTAATTTTTCATTTTCAATGCAAATATAAAATTTGAAAGCTTCCGGGCTTGTTCACCCTTCTTAATGCTGCTTCTCCAGTGGTCTCTACGGTTCAGTCTTGCCACATAAACTCTGATCAGACGCTTGTTTGGCATAAATAGTTCTTTTAGATCATAAAAGACTGAGCTCCTAAAAGACAGTTAATTTGGCACACAGTAGAAGATAAATTCTTTTCTGCCAAGAAAAGATAAATCACAGAGGTTCAAATAAGCAGTAACTGCAATACAGAAACATGGCTGGTTAACAAGAAATAACCAAACCAACAAGAAACCAATCAACCCAATCCAAACCTGAGAATGTGTTTTCATTTTCTTTCAGTAAGAAAAAAAAATGCTTTTGCAGTAGGTCTTTCAGGCACCATGAATTATTATTCCAGGATGACTTGTTGCAAGTCAACCACACGTAAGTGACAATTTGTATTTTGAGAATATTGATTACATGCAGTTGAGGAAAGCTTTTTAAGCCAAAAAGCTGGGGTTCAATAAATGAAAAAAAGCCAGTAAAAACTGACTTGCCAATGTTAAAGTAACATATGCCTAAGATACCTTCACAACTGCTTTTAAAATTCCCTTCCCTATAAATAAACATCTAATAATTAACAACAATTAATTAGGCCTAAACTCAACTTATATTAATGTTGTGAATCCTAAATATTTTTCACAATTGGTTGCTGTGAAAAGGATTGTGTGTCATATGCAGAGGATTAGGATATCACACTGGAAGTGATCAGAAGCAGACAGATTTATAAGAACCACGCATCCAGCTTTTATGGAAAGGACACAAGCATATCTTTCCCTACATTTTCCAGAATGCGGTACTAGGAATATTTTATAGCAATCTTTTTATTATTGATCCTTTTAAAATAAAAATTTTAAAAAGGTAGAGAACAAAGCACAAATAGAAGGCAATAAGGGCGTAGCACTACTGAAATGCTCAAAGTAGCATCAAAAGCCAAACTTACTGAGTCCTGCTTCTGCAGGACAGTTCACAGGAGGCTGTGCTGTGCCTACAAGTCACACCTTGATTTAATCCTCATGTAAGAGTATACCAGAGCAAAATGAACCAGTATGAGATCACTTGCACACCTATCCTTAGAAACAAAGTGAAAAGCAACAAGCATTCACCTAGATAAAAAATATGCTTATAGCTCTCTACAACAGAACTAGCACCAAGCAACTGTGCAGACAGGAAGATTCTAGTTTAGAAGTACCAAGTAAGGTTGGTGAAAGGAGCTTTTAGGTTGAAAGGAGCTTTACTTTGACTTGTGTTCTCAAAGCTATTAGCAAGTTTTCCACTTGAGGCACTTTATTAAATGGACTGACCTTTGTCTTTAAAATACATTTTTTCTTTGAAATTGGGTCCTCAGTAAAAAGAAAAAGGGGCAAATTGAGGTCTGGCCATTCTTCCTCATCCATTTTCACACATAATGTGATAACTTACCACCTAAGTAGCATCACTCCTCAAGGACCACCTCCCAATACCATGGCTCCTGAAAAGTCAGCCTGCCTGCAGATCCACATAAGAGCTGCATCTTGTCAGTGGGACTAGCTTTCCAGAGGTGCAAAATATGAGACATCCCACTGACATCTAAGGGGACTAGCTGCTATTCCCCTCTCTTGATGGAAAAAAGAAGTCCTACAGGAGACTGAGTCATTGCTATAGGTAAATCATGCCATCTATTAGCTACCACTTTAAAAATGTGGACATCAAACCTTGAAACAAATGGGGTATTTATGATATCCATAAGAAAAAGTTCTGGGCTTCCAGTACAAGTGAGAGATGGACATCCTGAGGAGTACAGCAAAGGCCCACTAAGACTATTTAGGGACTACAGCACCTCTCCTCTAAGGAGAACTGGTTCTGCTCAGCCTGGAGAAGAGAAAGCTCTGTGGGGCATCTCAGCAGTTTTTCTTAAATACTTGAAAGGAGGACACAAAGAAGACAGAGCCAGGCTTTTTTCAGTGGCTCCCAGTGACAAGATCAAAGATGAAGGGTACAAACTGAAACTGAGGAAGTTATCCCTGAACACCAGGAAACAGCAGTCACCTCCATGAGAAAGAGAGCATTAGCACAGTTTGTCCAGGGATGTTGTGGAGTTTTCCTTGAAGAAATTTAGAAGTCACTGAAGATGGCCCTGGGAAACTGGGTCTTGGTGGTCCTTCCTCAGTAGGGGTATTGGACCTCCAGAGGTCCCCTCCAACCATGCTATTATTTTGTGAACAGCAGCTAAGAATGAAAGAAGCATGACAATTTATCATTTTCAGAATAAACTGCACTCTAAATTTCTCATGGTGTTTAAACCTCAGCAATCTTACTAAATGCTGAGCTGTAGGTCTCATCAATGAAGCACTCTTTAGAAGATGGCTCAATATGTATGGATTGGCAAAATTCTAAGTATTACTGTTGGATCAATACTTTAATTAAGATGGATGAAAATATGTTTGAGAATTACTTTTTGCAGTAATAAGGCAAAAAATTTCCACTTTCTTACCATGCTTTGATATTAAATATAAATCACAGTGTTGAATAAGCCTCTGGCAAGGTTAATTAATAAAGCAATATCAATCAAGCATGAAATTATCATGGGACAAATGCTACCCACGGCAGAAATAGAGAACAAGAAGAGACATCCATCAAAGATTAAACAGGCAAAGACCACATTGTTTCCAAAATGAGACCCTGAGCTGGACAAGCACAGTACAAAGACAAAGCTTTGACAGACTACTATAATGTATCACCTAATACAATAACTCCAATCCATCAATTTTCATGTTAAAGTGCATCTGAATGGAAATACCTATCTACAGCATGCCAGTTTAAATATCACTGGCTTTTCCCCATTGTAAATTTAAAGTCACCAATTAATAATCATTGATAGAATAAAAATCTGGAAACAAATACATGAAAACTTGTTCCCTCATGCCCCAAGGCATTCAATCAAAAATTTTGGAACAGCCCCACCAGCAGTTCTAGGCCTCACATGAAATGAATCATTAATTTGGTTTGACTACCCAAAACATCTTGCTTAGGTTCAAATTCATAGGCTCTATTATACAACTCTAAGCAGAGCATATGCTATTCTACAAATGCCCTCTGATTACAATGCCCAGGATTCTGCAGGGGGGAAAAACCCCCAAACATTTCTAAAATCACAGACTAGATGCAACTCTTACAATTTTGCACCCTTCCTGAACAAGGTAACATTACAGGAGGCATCTCCTAACTGAGGTGGGGTCATATACCTCATCTGCTGTGCAAGCATTTGTGCTTTCAGCTCTCAGACAGAGAATCAGAGCTAGGAACACTTAGTACTTCTCTGATACAGTCTCTTAATGACACAGGACTAGGAAGCATCCCTGACTTCATTTACTGAGCCTAATGCATGGAAAAAACAATGATGAGAAAATTCTTCCAGACAATGAAATTTATTTTTACTTCAATTAAAAACAAATGAGCACTCTACTGAAAAAAGTAGCACCACAGGATGTCATGCTTGCATGGTTTAACAAGTGTCAGGAAATACATTAATTCAGACAAAATGTGTCATTAATTAATTCTACATTAGGAGTCAGCTTTTAATTACACTATCTCATGCTAGAGTTTCAAGATACTCCTGAAATCTGCCCCTGACACAGTCTTGATGACCTTCAGGGTGTTTTTCACTCTTCAATAAGGTACCTGCAGTACAAAGCTCCCCTTATATCCCATGCTGTAGTCAGAAGCCACTAGTATAGGCCATCTATCTATATATCTGTATCTATCTATCTATCTATCTATATATATATACAAGATATCAACTTTGCTTACAAGAGAAATTTTCCCAACAGTCATTAGTTTAAAAAGGTAGCTTGAGCCTGCACTAAATGTGTCCGAAAAGCAGCTGAGAAAGAAATTTGGACATCTCAAGCTTGCTAACTACTTCATGCTGCTTGCATTTAACTTTGTGGATGTTTGCCAACACACAGAAGGAGGAAGGACAAAAGACATTTTTAATTATAGAAGGAGTCTAGTTAAAAACATAAAATTAAAAAGAAATCCAGACCATTTAATTTAACACAAAGAAAAAAGCCACCGTATCTGAGCTATTGTTGATGACCAGTGCCCCAGGAACACAAAGAACCTGAATCAAATAAATGAGTATTTTTTTCTATGTTATCTGAAGAGAATTATCTTTATTAAAACCAATCTAGCCTTTATGAATAATACATGCCAGCTTCAAACAGATCAAAGAATAGTTACTCACTACAAAATTACCTGTAGCTGGGGGCGGGGGGGAAAGGACACAGTTTTACTTAACATATCTGCTTCCTGATACTTTCAGTCAGAAAGATAGCCATTAACTGATGTATTAAAAAAAGATAGCATTCTTCTACAGCCACCCTTGCTGAGAAGGAGCACCTGCCACCATGGTGTGCTTCTGCTGCAAAAGGCACCTGTCATGTGCTGGGAGTAGTGCAGGCATTATTGCCACAGCTAGTCCAGCACACGAGGGAAGAGTGATTTTGCAGGACAGGACTCTGAACTCAAATGAACTTCACCTAGGCAAATTCCTACCACTACCTCAAGAGATAGGGATGCTGTAATTTGAGAAAAACAATAGGAAATTTAGCCCACTCAGTGCACAGATGGGTGGCAGCTTCACCCAAAGCAACTGCACTGGGAACACAGCACAAATTGGGATGCTGCTGCATCTTCGTAAGGGGCTTCACAAGCCTACAACAAATTGTTGAGGAAACACAGATAAAAACCACATTCATTATTCCTGTGGCCTTCGTGTAATGAGACTGAAATTTTAAAAAAAGGTCAGGTAATACTTCTACTGGATGGGTAGAAGGTTAAATGTCCATCAAATGAACTGCTGCAACTATGCCTGCTGTGAATTACTGCAGCATACACTTCAGTTTACTAGAAAGATAACAAATTATTTTGACAGATTTTGCCACACTTTAAAGCATTTCCCAAACATTAAAAATTAGAGGTTTGAAATTAAGTGAAGACAATGAAGAAAATCAAAACCTCAAGTCCTCCATCTATTTTTCAACAACAGCTGCTATTCCAACATTGTATTCTAAAATAAAGTTTTATTGATGTATTCATGCCAAGGTCAGCAGCTTTGCAGAGAACGTGTCCCAAGCAGACTTTAAAAGAAGAACACATATACTTATAGACAACCTGCCACTTGGAATATATATTTTCTCAAAGCAGGATGTGGATGCTTGAGATTCACAGGCATTAGTTAAGCATGACATGCCTGGCCCAGAGAACACTGCACTTCAATGCTCTTAAGTGGAGGTTGTCAAACATCAAAGATAAGGCACCTCTGAAAACGCTAATATTTTATCAATACTTTGGAGCAAAAGATGCTGAAAACCAGTTGGGAATAAAGCTGTCAGCATGCCAGCAACCAACTTTAATTCTTGGTAACATGATGAAAAAACATAATAACAACATATTATACAGAAGCACATATAACATGAAGCTCTCCCAAAACCCCACAAAAAAACCTTCACACATTTATATGATTATTACCCCAACTTTTTTGTTCCAACTCTTCTAGCTGTTAGCACTGATGTTAATGTGTCGAAGTTACACACACTAAAATCTGTATACAACACTAATCTGACTTGCTTTGCTTCCTCTACTCCAGCCTGACACAGGAAAACTTATTTGCCCTGCTTTGTCCATTCCCACAAAGAAACTTTTCTGGCTTGACAAACTCTCTTTCTGCCAAGTATCCAACATTTCTTTATTTTATTAACTGAATATCCTTAATTTGGGGGGGAAGTGATGCAAGCAAAAAATACTCATTTACATATTACCTAATTAAAATAAAAATAGAGTTTATCGTTTATTGACAGAATTCTTTAATAAATAAAGGAAAAAACTGAAGTTTAAGTCACTGGTCCCATTGCTCCAATGTGTAAAGAGTACAAGCCAAGACAGCAACAATAGTCCTCTTATGCTCTACTGAGAACGTTACATACAGGATTAAAGCTGACAAATCTCCATGGGTGCTTGGTTTAATAGAGCTTGTGTCTTCAAGATTAAACCTTTGGTTTTTATTGCTACTACAAAGAGCAAGAACAAAACCTTGTTAAATCAGATACATAAGCTTATTTCAAGAAATGCCAAAGTCCTAACTCAAACTCAAGAAGATAAAGAAAACCCCAACACACTCTCAGGACGACTGAGGCAGGAGTCCAGGTCACTGAACCCAGCTAATCCCTTGCTAAGTAAAGGTCTGTGCCCAGCTAAAGTCTTTGTACCCACAGATCACCACTGGTTTCCTCAGGTCGAGAATGTGCTCAGTTAAGCTTGCAAGTCCACCAGATGAAGATCAGGTTTATTTCCCAGGATGCTTAAACTGGTTACCAGCCTCTCATCTATCTACATTGATCCTGTCTGGTTTCAAATTCCTGTAAGAAGGGTTAGTAGCCAGACTGGAGACCTCCAAGAAGCAGCGCAGTTCAGAACCAGACAGGACTGCTAGTTTCAGAGCAGGATCAAAGATCCACAAAGCAAACCAACTCCTTTGCCCCACATTCCCCTGAGGCAGAGCCAAGTTGAGACCAATTCTGAATTAGTGTAATTAACATAGCAGCTAATAGCAGAGTTAATTTCAGATGAAATGCACCACTATTTACACTGTACTACAGCTGCCCTTTGGCTACATCAAGAGAAGCACTCCTCGCTCCTTGGACAAGTTCAACCCTCTTCTGTTTCTTGACTCATGCTCAAATGCTCAGGAAAGAAAAGCTGCAAGGGAGGGAGGCTGGCAGTACACACAGATTAACCAGAAACAGGTAAGAATTAGACATACAGCATGAATGTCACATTTTTGAAGAGCTTTGCAGTGAGATCAGCTGAGAGAGAAGAGGTCGAAACAGTGCTGCTGCAACAGCAATCAGAAGCATTTCATGGAGATAAGAGCAATTGCACTAGCATGCCAGAGGTGTGAAGGTTGCATTTGTCTCCTGAAATACTTTATTCCAGTAACTACAAAACTTTTCCAGAATACTTTTACTATAAAAGGCTCTATCAGAAGTCCGGTTTAAAATCAGTTGCAGGGGATGAGGGAAAAACAAAAAGCACACTCAACTCAAATTAAGCTTATTTCCCCAAAACAAAGAAACCTTTCTGTACCCCCTCTGACCCATGCCTCTGTCATCTATGGTCCCTCAAGTACTATCAAATTGATTACAGAGGATTTTATAGAACTTAAATAACCCTCAATGATCCTGCATTTATCCTGCCAGGGATGCGTGACTCACATTTCAAAAAAGGCCACTCTAACAGACTTGGCAGCTAAATATATTGGAACCAATTATCACTGCACAACTTCAGTTCTGGTGAGTTCACCGAACTGAAAGACTTTTCTGATGCACTGTAAAGGTCCATTCTTCCAGCTGAATGAGCAACTTATAGCTGACATCCAGCTAATTATGTGAAAGCAAGCAATAAGAGTCTTTGTATACTGCTTATAATAATAAACATTTTTTTTAAACAGCCACGTTTTAATGTTTACATTCAAAAGAGCCAAGTTCACTTTTCTTAGGTCAGGAATAGATTATTTAACATTGCAACACATTTCAAGTTCTTATTGAACAAGATGATGCACATAAAAATGAGAAACTGACATTGTATTTCTTTTAGTCTCCCCAACTGTTTCTGAAAGATGACAGAAAAACTCCTAAAAAGCAAATTTCTTTTTGCCTAGGAACATAAAATGTTTTAGGGTTTTTTTTTTTCTACACAGAGTAGGAAATACTATCCTTTGGACGTAAAAAGAAAAGTTAGTAACTCTCGCCTTCTTGAACCAGAGGTCTTTGAAAAACTATTTACTGTAGGGTGGGATGTATTTTTAATACCTGAGTTGACAATACTGAGGTGATTTATCTTCTCCCTTACACACAGTTCAGTGAAACACCATTTACACAACAGCAGTTGGTTCTCTGTCACAAGGTTCTTTCATGTAGGCACTTTCACAGATTTTTTTTTTCTAGGACTGCATCCATGCTGCAGCACAGTCAGGAGCACAACAAATCTGTTTGACTCCAGAAACAATTTAGTCCTGTTTGTACCACCTGGGAGCTAATAAGCCCTGCAGGGATTTATCAGGGAATATGCCCCTTTCAGCCCTGAGACCATAGTTGCACTTAGTGGGGCCCAGTCCTGCTGCACTGATCTCTCTTTACTGCCCACAACAGGTATTCACTCCTTCAGCAAAAGGCAAGAACAAAACATGCTGATGGGCTTAACAACTACAAGGCACACCTCCCAGTCAATGCAACCATCTGTAGGGGATGTAGGGAGTTGCACTGATCTGTAGGGAAAAAGGAAAAGTTTTGAAGGAGAAAAGAGAATGTGGCAGTAAATGCAACAAAGACCCTTCTTACGCAAGTGTTCTCAACCTCCTACCAGTAAGTAGAGACAGGTGAGAGACAAGCAGGCTCTCCCACCTCTTCATTATCAGGAATCATTTACCTAATTGTCTACAATCTTCCATTCTCCTCATTTCAGAGTTAATGAAATAATACCAGACCAGCTGGAAAGAAGTACAGGAAGATGCAAGTGAGTGAACAGAGCTTTGATTTGTCCCTGGAAGAGTGTCTTGACCCAGAAGATTAGTCCCTCTCCTCTTTCTGTCAAGATGGAAAACTGGCCTATGGCAAGGCTTCAAGAACATTCAAGTGAATGCCTGTCCTTTTTCAAAGCAGTGACAGTATTTTAGCCACCATCAACTGAGTTTGGAACCATTTCTTTTATATAAGCAGATAAACTTCTTCAAACAGTCATTTGCTGGTGAAGATAAAGGCTTCAGCCGTCTAAAATTCCCTTCAGATGAGAAATAAAGTTTTTACAGTATTATCCCCACAATAGCTAACTATTCTTATACATACATCTAACAAGAATAACAGCTAGACGGAATGTTGAAAAATTGCCTCAGTGCCAGATATCAATACAATGCCTACACTCCACTGCTGTGTTCAGTAACTAAATAATAAACAAATCTGTCATTCATTAGCAAAAATGTACAGTAGACTGAAGGCATGAACACTGTATTTGCCCAAAGCAGGAAACAGGGGAAAATGCAGTTGTATCACCTGGAAGAGTCTTACTAAATCTTGTGATGAGTTCAGAAATTTAAAAAAATATCCATTTGATGTATTTATACTACAATTTGCAATGTTATATGGATTTTATTTTTTCGCACAAGACAAACATTAGTAGGCAAAGACCTTAAAAGCCTACTTCACTGTTAACCATTTTATTAACCAATTCACTTTTAGCTACAAAATGTAATGACAGATTATCTGCCAATGCTAGTGGAAACCCCTTGAGGTACGGTAAACATTAATATAATTCACAATATGCATGTTTGCAATCAACTAAAATTGTATTTCGTGTGACAATTCTGTTCTTCGTAATTAACGTTGAGTGACAATTGTAAATGGATAGATGAAAGACACAATCCCAGTTCTCTAACTATTGAAGATTTAGGTCTGTAATGAACGCTAAAGCCTTTCATATGATAGGCTCATTTTAGCTAACAGACATAGAAATGGTACTTCATTTGCATCTAACCCATGGAAACTAAAAATATTAATTAGGACAACTGTAAATAACAGGTCTTAAGCAAAAGGCTCAATATGTCTAAAATTTTAACTCTTGAAGTGCTACTATCTCCGGGGTGGCTTTGTGAGATAATGGTTCCAGAAACATTAACTTGAGTTGAAACACAGCTCTCTTATTTTTTTTATCCTGCAGACTCTATCCCAGCAAGTATTCATACTTGTTTGATGAAAATCAGTATATAACTTCTTATTCCTCAGAAGCCCTGAAGACATAACATTGCTAAATTGAAAACACAGATGGCTTTATTCCTTCTTGTGCAATATTCTACAAAAAAATCTAATTACTCACAGTCATGCAACCCTACTGGTGATGAAAAGGCTGCACAAGCAGTACTTCCATCTCACCAATGCTTCAGGGTTTTAAAAGGACATCAAGGAACCAAATTTAAAGAACTCAGAACAACTTTTGCAGCAGCTGTCAAGTTTGCAGTTAGTGTCAAGGGGATAGAGAATGCATTTGATAAAAGAATACCAAGAAACAGTGAATATGGAACTTTGAATAAGAATTTTTTCATTCAAGTTTTTTGAAGTAGGGGTATATTAAAGGGTTTCATTAAGTCACACATGAGCACACCTTGCTGCACCTTACTAAATCAGTCAGCCAAACTCTGTGAAGCCTTCCTCTCTTCCCCAAGGTAGGACAGATTGTGAGTCCATTCTGGCATCACACAGAAGAGCTGCCAGACCACACCCCAAATCCTCTGTGTACACACACACAGGCACTCACTTCAGTGAGATCAGTGCATTTTTTCCCCTACCACACACCTCACGAGCCAAGGATGAGGCTGGATACTAAGGATAGCATGACAAAACCCCAGTGCCATTTGAGACTTTCCTGACACAAGAAGAAAGTTCCTACACCCCCAGTGCTTTAAATCAACAGCCAGGATCACCCCAATGTCAATGCCAATGGCATCTGGCTTCTGGTACACCAGAAACAGGCTTTTCTGCCTTTAATGACAGCAGCTCTTTGCACAGCTCCTTCTGTATGAGGCTCCCCTTCCAGTCAGTTCCCTGGGTAATTTCACCAGATTTCTCAAAAGGTGGAGGGAAAATGGACACCCTGACAAATGATTCCTGCCAGGAAGCAACATTCACTTTCAAACAACCCATCATCAGGACTATGCACATACTTTTTTTAAATGTACTATTTTCATTGCCTTTTCTGACATTGATAACAGAGAGAGTAATTATATAAGTAAAAGGTTCTGCAATAAATACCACTGTGTGGTTTATTATGGCCATAGAAATATATTTTCTGTCTCAATCTTTAAAACTATGGCAATATGTGCAATCTTCTCAACATTTGCTTATCTATTAAAGCAAACCTAAATGTTTCTCTAGGAAGTGCATCACATGTGATCAACATGAGGTAGTAAATAGTAGCTCACAAGCCATGTAGGTAAAAATGAACACAGAACACAACTTAAAGCTTTGCAAAGCAGCAGAATACTTGGAAACAAATGAGTAGTTCAAAAAGAGAGACAACCCATATAACATGTATCAACAAATCTAATCAGCACTGACAGACTTTTTCTCACCACAGATATCTATGGAGAATGTTTGTTTTTTCAAAATGTGCAGCATATAAAAAGATACAGTGTTTGTTATTTCTGCCTGCTTTAATTCCTGACTGCTTCATGAAGCCTAACATCCATTACCATCTACAGTAAGCTGTTTTGGTCTCAAGTTTTGCTACATTAGGCAACTACAAATGCAGAGACTTCAATATATATGTATCTTGGAGTTGTAGTACCTCATGGTTTGGTTTTTATTATTCAGAAAAAAAAAGACTAAGTCTTGACTTTACATCCTCCATGCTAATCGCTGTTGTCTAAAACTAAAGTATTTGTTTGAGTGAAGAAAGAAATCCATAGTGCTGAAGAGGAGTTTAATCCATGCAAAGCCAACTGAGCTGAACTCATAAGCCACAATAGAGGCAGCCAAATCAAGAGAAAATAAGCAGAGAAAGGGAACATTAGATTTTATTAGATAACAGTGACTTCAAAGATATTCTTACTTCTTCTGTCTCCTTCCTAATATCCCTTGTCTTAGATAACCCAAATCACCATTACAAAGTGTAAAATGATGAAGCAAACTAATCAAAGGAAAATGCCACCATATTAAGCAAGTTAAATGTGGAGACATCAAATACATGACTAAAATGCCCTGCAAATTTCTGAGATTGCTATTCTGCAGCAAACATCAGTATCTGAAGATTTTTTCGCTGAATGAAAAAAGCATCACAGCAGTTTTAAAAATTGTTACCTGTTCATATACACTACAATTATGTACTGCTGATTTACTCATCACATTAATTGCAATTAATGCTAATGCCAATAATTGATGCTAAAGCAGCAATGCTTTCAATGCCAAGATAACATATGTATTTAAGATCATAATTTCTGCTCAAAGTGATGATATCACCTTCTCCTCTTGCAACATTATCCTCTGCTGTAATTCATTAAAAGTAGATGTTGTAAGGCCAGGACTATTTGCTTAAAAGAACATTTTAATGTAGAGTCCTCTACAGGACTTTCCTGTTGTCAGGAATTTCCTGTTCAATAGCATACAAAACCACTTAACTGCTGAACTCAGCAGTCTCACTTGCTATTCCTAGCAGGAGTCATTACTGATATGCATCTGAAACATACCTTACTTAACTCAGCTACTGTAAACATGAGACTGGGGAAAATTTTGAAAAATAGTCTGTGTTATCATAAAAATGCCAAAGCTCTCAACTTAGCCAGAGAAATGTAGGTCAAAGCAGAGTACTCCTGAAAAGTGGACAAAGTTAATTTCTGTGACAGTGGAGTTACTGCCTTCCTTTTATGAAACTGAGTCCTAAGTTGATTAATGGAATGCTGCATATTTTTACATTACCCCAGGGCAGAAATGGCTTGCATAAGAGTGCCTGGAACTGCTTCATCGATTGACTAAAGAAATTAGGTTTGAGAGAACTGTCGACCAGAAAAACACTTCTTGGAGATCATAGACTCTACTAAGGCCTAGAATAATATTTTGTTTGACTAGAAAGAAAAATTATCCTCACTTGTGTTACTAATACTTGTGTTCTGTCCTCATTTTTATTCAGAATACAAAAATATAAGAATACCAGCCTGAAACTGAACTAAAATTTCGCAAATGTAAGGAATTTAAAGACTATTCCTCCTGAGACCACTATAAAACACTGAAAACTCCTCCAAGCAGGTACTTAGAGAGAGCTGATGTACTCTGTGTCAGGAAAACATTTGCAGTTTGCTGACAGAAGTGCCATCCAAAAGACTCTGTGCTTAAGACAATTGCAAACACGTGAAAGTTAATTCAATCTCTGTCCAGGCTTCCTGAAACTGGGTTACTTCCTAAGTTCTAAGCTAGTTTTTCAAATCACAAGTTTGCATCTCTGGAGAGCTGCAAGTCCAGCCTGTGTTAACAGCAAACATGAACGTACATGTCTGACTCGTTAATAAACCTCTGATTTCAGAGGCTGTCTTCCTCTGATTTCTCACCTGCTCTGGCAATCTGAAGGCACACTTTGCTAGTGTGGTTGTATTAGTATTTCATTATATACTATACTAGTAGAAAACTAGTCAATAGTCAATATTATTAGTATTTTATAATAATGATAGAACAGTAAAGCTTCTGGGGGAAAGAAATGAAAAGTCCGCGTGGCAGCAAAGAAAACAACGCTCAGGCTACTGTATACTTTGCTTGCTGAGACACTGAAAATTCACCAGTGCTGGACTGATTTATAAACTGTTTAAGAGCTCCTTCTTGAACCTGAAGAAACCAAATTTTACACAGATTCACCACTTACCATAGAACAAATCTGTCAGTTCACAGATCACACTAGACAACTAGGTTTCATGTTAGCACTGAAGAATTGTTCTCAAGAACCACAGTGTATAAAATATGAAAGTAAAATAAATACAAATTCACAGTAATTTTAATTGATTTACAACAAAATTACTTTTTATCTAGATAACCAACTAATTATACATGAAACACAAATTCACATTCCCCTTTTATGCACTAAATTTGGCTACCCATAATAATGTAACAGTGAAATAACAACAGGCAAAATCTATCACACATATAGAAACTCCAAGCAATATCTCATGGCATGGAGCAGGTTTCTTTACTAGTGACGTTGTTTAGATTACAGTCTCCTATCTAACAAGAGATATTCCATACCTGCCATACAAGTATGTGACTATTTTCATATTAGTCCACAATCCAATAAAATGAAGTTTTCAAAAGACAGTCACAGGTGACATCTTGCTATCAACTGAAGGAACATCAATTGAAAAGACAGGTTCATTCTTTTGTGAGACCAGCATAGTGGAAGGATTACCACAGGATTATCTCCAGGATAACTGACAGCCTACATGCAGCTCCAAAAAAGCCTTTAAAACTCATCATATGTTCAACATTCTTCTGGAAGAACACAAGTTTATTTTTATTCTTAAACAGGAAAGCAAAGGAGAAAAATAACCCAAAAAAAATCAAAACAGAAGCAAATAATTCAACATTTCCTGCAGGTTCGAGAACTATAAAAACCACAGAACCACAGTGCAGCACTAATGAGCTTCCCCCCTTTAATGACAAATCTTCTACCAAAATACAATAGTACCCTCCCTCCTAGTGCTATGCTGAGAAAAACCATAAAGACCATCATGCACTGATGAAAACTGAAGAGGGATAAAGAAGAGAGATGCCACCAGCCACCCTCACTGACACATAATCAGCCACCCTCACTGACAAATGCTACACAGTAGTCAAGAGAGATTAATTAAAGATTCTTTTGTTAAAGCTCAATCAGAGTGTTTCTGTACAGTAGAAAAAAAATTATGAAATCCCTGACATCTCCATCAGACATCTTTTTAATTACTTCCTGATTTAGACTTTGATTGAGATGCAAACACTGACTTCTGTGCTTCATTCCATTTCCAATGTGCTTCACAAAACCAAGATAAATTTAGAATATCCTTTCAAGCTGAATGTGCTGCAGAAACACCATATCATCTGCAGTCTATATCTTCCAATATTTACTAGTCAAATTGTAACCCAAACTGTACCAAGAACCATATGTAATTTGCCATATACTAGCACTAGGGTTGCATCTTCCTAATGCACTGAAGAACAGCATTAATGAAGACTTACCATGATGCTCTAATATACTAATTCTGTTGTAAACCAGCTTTATAGAGATTTTTTTTTTCTTTTATGGAGTTAGGATAGCAGAATGGATAAAATAAGTATCACAGAGGAAAAAGCTTGAAAAAGTATGTTTGAGTTCAACTGCTTTCAAAAGAACTTGCAGTCATAACTAGGAAGAGACTAAAATTATTACATCAATAAAGGAAAAAATGCATAAGCAAATATATAGAGCAGTTATAATTAATTCAAATAAAAAACAACTCTGGTGGGCAGTTCAAAGACTTGCTCTTGCCTCAAGCACAGAGCCAAATATATACCAACTGTAAATAAAGGCAACAGTACATTAACAACTTACCCCAAGTTAAATTACAGCAAAAAGTATGACTGCAGTAACTGCCCTTATGTTAGTTCCTTCCCTTAGGCAAACATGAAGCTCTTTACTGTACCCCTCAAGGGTAAATTACAATTATCTCATATTTATCATAGGGTAGGTTTATATACTTAGGCAACACCCATTGCAGCAAAACTTTGTGGTATATTGAGTAATACCTTCAGCTGAGATACACCTGACAATTTTTGTATGTCTAAAATATTATAAATGCAAAACTTGACTTATTAATTTCTACTACTAGTACTCTTTTTTAATTATTTTCACAGAAGTAACAAAAGCAAATCCATTTTATGTCAAATATGAACCAACAAGTGGCAGAATGTGTTACAGTTAAAAAGTATCTCCAAAGATATTTCTGAAGGTACACTTTGGAAGTGTTGACAAAGTGTTTTGACATCTGTGGTATTCTCCTACACATGCATATCCCTCTTTCCTTTAGCTGAAAATGTTCAACAATTTCATTTAGAAAATTTCATGCTGAAAATTTTGCCATTTTGGAAACAGAGATCACTGATCTCTAACATACACCTTAACTCAGTCACCTCCATTCCTCACAAAAGCTGACTGGTAGTCTTTAGAACTCACAATAAACACTGAACATTATTATAAACACTAAAAATTGAACTCCCCTTAACCAACACATGGTGACATTTCTGGAAAGCAAGCAGATTCTAGTTTGCAATAGTTCACTTTGGAATGAAGTATAACAGTGAAGAACCTGGCACAAGTGATTCATAAAGTAGCTCTCTTTCCATGGACCTCCTAAGACACAGATTCTTAGACTCAGGATGGATTTCTAAGAACCACATCCCCTGTAGCACAGCTTATTCCCCTGGCACAGCTTTGAGAAGGAAGCTGCAAAAGACAAGAGTACTAGAGAACCTGCAGGATGAGGTGTTAGGTGAATACAAAATCACCAAAGCAATTTATTAGCGTTCACCTCTGCTGATTCAATAGGCTGAGGCAGATCTCGTGACGTACTCCCTTGAGCTTCAGCACAGTGAACAAAACACCCAATTTTCCTCAGGACAGCAGCCTTACCTCCCCAAAGTGCTCCTTCCACACCCAGAAATTTTATCTAAATCCAGAAGATTTATTTGTCATGTGGATTCCAAGATGCTTTCAGTTCTTCATAGGCTTCAGAAAGGAAATATTAGGAAGTATTCAAAAAGCATCTTTTTATAACAAAAAGCATGGACAGTGGGATACAGCTCCATAGTCAGTTGCTCAGCTGCAAGAGAAACTGAACTTCACAGCAGCCCTTTTTCACTCTGTCACCTTCCTGTGCTGTTTCTTACAGCTGTTCTTGGTTTTACTCCATATTCAGGGCACAGGAACTGGCCACAAAAAAAATGACGAGAGAAATTTCATTGTCTATGAAGAACACAGAGCATGGAAACACTTGAAGTAAGCAAAGCAAATATTATCCCTTGATTCACCAACAATACTTGAAATAAAAACATCAGTAAGTCAAGTCAATATTAATTTCCTTAGATGTCCTGTCTCTGAAATATTATAATACTTCTATATTGTAGGCAGAAGAAAAATTCTTTTACTTTCACAAACATCAGTGTTCCTCAAAAGTATACTTTTACAATTCTATATTGCATATTTCTTTCAAGTCAAATTTCACATCTAAATGAAAAGTCATAGCTCAGACTGATAATAAGCTAACCTCATAATGATGAGCAGTATTTCTTATTTTCTTGAGAACCAAAGGTGAGTATAACAAAGACGGGAAGGCTTGCAGCTTCAGTCAGTTCCATCCAGATTAGTGCAGACAAGGGCAGGCCTATGGCATGTTGCAATAGAAACTTACAGTAAAACCTATCCCTTCTGCCATAAACCCCAAAACCAAAACCCAACCCACATTTTAAATATAGCTTATTAAACACCTCAAAACTGTAACACTTGGCACTACTTACAAGTTATTGAACATTATAAGGAAATGCACTCAGAGTATCCCTGTTCTCTAAAATCTAATATGAAGAATAAATCCTGAACAAAATACATTATGCCGCCATTCTTCTCATGTTTATTTACATGTTCTGCCACAACTTCAAAGTACTACCAATTGTACTGCTATAATAACATGCAAAGAGATAAACCAACACTTAAGATTGACTAAACTGTAAAGACAGGAGTTCATATGCAAGAGAACATCCCTTGCCTGCACTGCAGGGCCAGTCAGGTGAAAGAAGATTACTACTACAAGTCACGTTTGACAGCTCAGACTTTTCATACACGAGACATCGGAGATTAAATATTGATTTTACATTATAGCTGTTCATTATCACTAGGAACACTCACTGCTTTTAGCTAAATTGTAGCCAATAATTTGATTAGTCATAACCCACAATGAAGACCAAATTACACAAAAAAATCCTGCAGTAAGTTTTATAACATCTCTGCAACATCATGCTGCTTTCTTTAAATACTTAGCTGCAGTTTATGCAAGCTTGGCACACTGAACGTGGGATGTACTTCAGCTACATCTCTTATAGCCTGTCCAATATTAAAAATGTGAGCTGGAAACATTTCTTTCTATACAAGTTTCTCGAATATTCCCTAAAATTAAGCTTCTTTGCACCTTTTCATAAGCATGAAGAAACATGAGAGATGATGTTTGGTTCACTAGAATTTCCTCTCAGCTGAAGCTGCATTTGTAAATACATTTTGAAAAAGCTAAAACTCACATCTGGCATTCAAATACTTGGCAGAAAGAATTTGTTGAGAAGTTCCATCTGTGCTTCTCCTACAGCATCCACATGCCATTCAGAGAGCAAGAAACTTCATGGTGGGTTCCCATGATAGTCAAAAGCAAGATGCACAGAACTAGTTTTAGAGGCAACTAAGCATAAGCTGCTCTTTGGAAGTACCCTGGCATTTTTTCCTCCATTAGGCAGAAAAAAAACTGGGCCCAAATCTATAACTTGAAACAGGTTCTTCGTTCAGTTCTTTGCTTCAAAGGCCAGATTCTTCCCGGTGCCCTGGTTTCTCTCTTGTAAAGCATAAAGTAAATCCTACTGTCTTGTCAGGTGCAATCACTTTCTCCAATTACAGGTGAGGCTGGGATCAACATCAGAGTCAGGAGAACCTACACACTCACCACCTTTGCATCCTGTGGTGTCAAAGCAGGGAGTTCTGGGCAAACCACAGAAAGGACTCAAAATGCAGCTGCACTACACAAGGTAAGACCTAGCATCACTGCTGAGACACCTCTTTCCTTGTCTAACCCCAATCACGGCATTATGCCATAGCAAGCAGCACGCCTGGATCAATATTTCCTGAAATTAGCAGCAACTAACAGTTTCTAAATGCATTTTGAAGTGCACCCTTACTGACTGCAGCAAAAGCAACCATTAGCTATGACTTGCATGTAGAATTCATCCAAGTAGCCATTTTTTGATAAGCAACTTATCCTGACCTGAGAACACTGCTAAGGGATAGCTGTTAAAATATTAAATACGGCTGTTGAGAGAGGGCAAGACAGTAGCAGTGTTAAGCATCTAGTACACAGATGCAGTTACTGACAACTCTTAATCTTGACAGCCTGTGTGAGCTAGAAAGCAGGTTTGCATCTTGGAACATTATGTAACAAAATCAGTGATAAGCTATAAAAAAAAAAAAAAAAGATGTCTTGCTCTTAATCTTGCTAATAAACCCTTACTTCCAGGAAAGAGCTGTAGTGCCCTACATATGTTTTAATCATCTTGTTTTATAAGCCAAAGCCCTAGCAAAATAATGTATTCATTCAGCAGCTATGGTTCTGATGAATCATTTCTTGCACCCAAAAATAATTCTAGGCATATGAGTGCTAAACTCATGACAGCTCAGCAGAACCTTGCACTGGAGAAGCATGCAGCTGTTTTAACATGAGAATCACAAAGAGCAACTTTCTCAGAGGAGTTAACTGCTCCAAGACCTTTTATCACAGGGAGAGAACCTATCTGTCAGGACAACCCAGGAAGCAGAACAGTGACTACCTGCTCAAATAAAAAAATAAAAAAAGTCAGCATAATGGGCTTCCCCCACACTGCTCACCAGAGTCAAGGGCAGGAAGGCTGACCTTATGAAATCTCTTCAAGCAATTAAGGTACTGATCAACGAGTTCATCTGCTGGAACTTTGAAGCTTGACACAAGACCAATCTCCTGTTCTTTCCTCACTAGGAAAACAGCTATAAAAGGGCATTGCTTGGAGGAAAGAAGAGGGAAGACAGACAGGAGGTGGTTTTGCTTGGTTTTTGTTTGTTTTAAGGTATTTGGTACAAGCCTGCCACAGGAAGGAAGAACAAGGACTGATATGTAGAATCAACAGATAGCTACCCAAATGTCTGTCCTGGCATTTTGCCAGTTTGATGTGACTCACACTGGCAATATTTTGATTAACAAGCTTTGGAAGGAGTTCAATATTTTATCCACTACAAGACCCATGACATATACTGTAAAAACACTGAAGTCTACTGTAGTTTGACAAGAAAGTATCAAACTGGTTTCTGGGTTTTGTCAAATATGTTTCTGCAGAAGCCTCTTCACAGGCCTATTCATGCTACAATAGGATATGCTGCAAAAGGAGCAAAAAGAATAAAGTAGGCAAAAGCAATTTAAACCATTTCATAATGTTCTACACAAGGCTCTGTCCTAATCCCTTTTTCATTCTTTGGCTAAAAGGGCAATTAGAACAACCAGAGAAGAGAGGGCCCTCCTGTGAGCATAGCCATCTCATTGTTTTCTGCAAATAAAACACTTCTGCAAAATTGATCACAAATTACTGCATTTGTCTTTACTACAACTGAAAATGTGACTTTATAAATAAAGGTAGCAAAGTTGATATTCAGTAACCCGGCCGTGAAAGCCACAATATCAAGCAAGCCATGGTGATGTTTCTGCCTGTGGGCAACAGTCAGTTCTCAACACTTCCCTTGTGCTGTTCCAGCAAACCCCACGTAAGTATATTGAGTTGTTAAAGTGTTATGATCACATATCCATCTGGCTCCAGAAGGTCAGTTGTTTTTCTTTGTAAATACATTTTCTCAGGTGATTAACAGCTGTGGTTCAAACAAAAGAGAACCATGCTGCCTGCAAAGGAGCACCTTTTATCCCTGCCTAGAGCAAGTTTTACCACTAAAATACCAGCATGCCAATGGCTGATCCTACATTCACTATGGTGATGGAAACTCTTCTTAGCCAATGACTATAGAAAGACAGCTTAAGTCACTGCAACCATGGCCTCCTAAGGTAAAGTAGCTGCTGACAGGTAAAGCATCTGCTCCTTTTGCAGTCTGCTCTGTTTACAGCTGATCAGCACTGAGCCCTTCCTATGCCTGAACCCTTCTAACCTTCTAATTTGCCTCCCTTTGCACCCACTTTGAATGTGAGAATCAGAACAGCCATTTTTTAACCTGTCCACATCCACATGGCTGAAACATGACAGATCAGGAGCATTTACCACAATGAGGTGATCCACCAATTATTTTCTGTGAAATTATAATTTCACTTATTTAAAACACCTTGACTTCTCAGCATTCCTGACCTAAAACAAATGGATACACGTGTTTATAAATACACTAGGAACTGTAAAAACAAAACCAAAGGGCAACTTGATTTTGTCCACAGTGGATGAGAATAAACAGTGGCATATTTAGACAGTCTTGAAAACTGAATAAGCAAGCAACAAATAGAAGACAACAAACACTTTTACACATCTGGTTATGTATAAAGGCCCACCTCACACACAAGCATTTGGGCTTGGAAGCTCTTATTAGCTTTCCTCTGTCATTTCTTTCAAAAAAGTAAGTATTTTAAAAAAGAGGACACAGTCCTTCCTGAACTGCAGACGACAAAGATGTTATGCACAGCAAAATATTAAAATATTAGATGTTTAATGCTCAACACAATCCAGTCTTTTCCATTGCTGACATTCTGCAGCTGCACGCAGTCTGAAATTCAAGATTAATAAATCTGTATATGAGGAAACAAGTCATTAGCATGTCCAGTCAACTTCCTCAAAAAGCCATGTATGATTCTTAGTGTCCCAGGAGCCCAGAGACAGCCTGCAGAGCTTCAGTGGCAGAAGGGATGTACAAAAGGTTGTCCTGAGCATACACACCAAGAAATTCAAACTAATCACCTTCCCAGTTACACCAGATCTGCCTCGTTTGTCTATTTCAACTGATGCACAGTAAACTCAGCCCATCCATTTGCAAGTCTGTGTTATAATTTTAGCCACAATGGCTCTGAGTGACTACACTAACACAGGGGTAAATAAAAACATAACACTACTGCCAAAGACAACAACAACTAACACATAATCAAACCAGAAAGATAATGGGTGAACAAGTGTCAAAGAACAGTAAGTATTATTAATCTCATATCGGGTTGAAAGCCATAGCAAAGAAAGGAACTAAAATGATACGAAGCAATAAGGCATAACAAACCAACCACTCTACTCACTAAACATGTACACATGTTTATCTTATTGTTATCTTACCAGCTGTAGCCAACTAATTTTTTTTTTCACAAAATGTACAAGATCAAACTGTCTGATAACAGTGGGAGATACAGTTGTGAGAAAGACACCACTGAAAAAAAATCCTCACTGCAGAGAAATTCAAAACTGCTTTGCAGCAGAAAATGCAGATCACCAGTATGGCTTTTCTCCATACATTATGTCATTTTGCTTACAGAATATGAAAAAATTAGTTAACATGTAAAACCAGCAATATTATAAAAAACATTGGAATGTTAGGTCTAAAATATTTGTCATTTTACCACCTTAAAAACATTTATTAGAAATAAAGATAAGCTTCACTTCTTGTAGTATGCTAGTTAACTGTTCAGCTGCCATTAGAAAAGCAAAATTGAAGTTATCAACCACTCACAGTTTTTTAGCTTTCATTACCCTTCTGATACAGTGGAAATCTATCATATACTCCTTTAAGTATTTCTTGATCTTTAGAAATAATTGTTACCAATGGGAATAATACAGAGAGAGATATGTGAAAGAGCTTCTTAAATCTTGGTGGGGAAAAGCACCCAAAAATAACACAGTGATACGAAGAATTACACAGAAACCCTATTTTAAGAAAGTATCACACGCAAAAGCTTCAACAGTTGCATTTAAAGTCTAATGCTGCTACCACAAATTAATTACAGGAATAAAAGAAAAGAAATTCAAAACCATACCTTTAGATATAGCTTGGTTTTGAATTTGTTGAAAGAAGTCTAAAAGTCTAATATATAATATATAAATATATATATGCCAGCTTTTTTATCTTAGAAAAGATTACAGAGCCTTAACGAGTTTCACTTCTAAAGTGAAAGTTTAGAAGTTTTAGAAGTTTCACTTCTAAAGTGAAACTACATGGTAAACTTTGCCAGTTGATAACATTCTAAATACAAACACAATAGAGCCAAGAACATCAAAGGAAATCTAATCTCTTTTCTTACATGTTGAAAAAATCTAATCTATAGCAAGATCGTGTAATTTTTTATATATTTTCAATCACATAGGAAGACAAAAAGGTGTGCTGCAAACAAAGCAACCAAAACCCACCAGAGTAGCCTGATTTAAAAAAAGGAAAATAAAAAAGATCATAGTTTTTAAGTCAGAAGTAAGCTTTGAATTTCACTTGCAATTTTAGTGTCATTGAAATTACTTAAATTCATATTTTAAATAACAGCTGAATTTCAGAACTGCTTTGTCACTACAGCTCCTTATACAGCAGCACTTTAACATAAATACTTGCAAAAGGCATAAATTTGTAAGAAGATGAAAGTCATATATATTTGAAATATACCTACCTTCCCAGTGTTTTAGCTGTCTTCTCACACCAGCTTTCTACTTGTGAAATTAAGTGTCATGAAAATTAGGTGTCATGAAAAATTTCAGTAGCACAATGAAAAAACACAAACACCAGCAGAAATTTTCTCTATCTAGGCTTTCCAGTCAATTTTCGATGTGCATGCCTTTCATCCTTGCCCCTCCTCCTCCCACTGTAAATCTATTGTACAGAACAGGCAAGATGCCCCAGAATACTTCCCAGATGTGGTATGCTTGCTCCAGTCATGGTACAAAAAGCCAAAGAGAGCTCACACACTTACCCTCTTTAAGCTGTTTCTAGAATCTCTTGGCTGTGTTGTGAAAAATTACCAGAGTAATCAGAACAACCTATGGTACAACAAACAGTCAAAACCAAAAAAAACTCTGTTCCATCCTCATGCAGTTGTTTCTCCCTGCAGCAAGCTTGCACTACCAACCCAAGCAAGAACTTGCACAGCATGCTAAAACTGAAGTAGGCCTATGCTGCAAGACACATTTCTTGCTCCTAATGTTCCAGGTGAGAGAGTTTCAATTGCACATGGTATATATGCCTAGTTTTCTGTTGAGTTCAGTCATCTTCCTGCTCTGTTGACTCAGCTTGATAATAAATGAAACAGATGATGCCTGAGATAAAAGTAGCACAGTAAGAGAATGTGCATTTGCCAACCATAGATAGAGACTTCAGAGCATTCTGGATAATAAATAACTATGTGTTCAAAGAAGGTGGTAAAAAATCAGGCATAATAATTCAAGGAAATATTGATGAAACTAGAAAGAGAAATACTGTATCTACCAATTCAGGTCTCTATCCGTATTCCCTTTGTCACATACCAAATTTCCTCAGCTACCTTGCAAACAAGTTCCATCTGTTTTCTTCTGGATTATTTCTGTTTGCCATCATTTTGTACACAGATTACTGAAAGCAAAGTTAAGTTATCTCAACACAATGGACAACACATCCCATTGACTGCTTCGGGGAAAAGAGATGGGTTGAACTTCATAACTTTCAGATGTTTGCATGTAAACAAAGTTTCTGAATAAAAAGATGGAACTGACTACAGTAGGGAAAAAATTCTCTTAACAGAAACTTCTGCTTTTGTTACGTCAAACACTACTTAGTCTCTACCCAGGAGATATACACAGGTGATTTAGAGACCATTTCTGTGGTTTAATCTCGGATAGACTAAATGCAAAAATTAATTACTACTCAGTAACTGAATTCATGTGGAGGAGTTTGAATATTTCTTGCCTCTGTGACAGGAATGATTATTAATGCACAGAACACCACAAAAATGCTGTGTTCTCGGGTTTCCTCCAAAGCCAGTTTGTAATAATCAAAATACACCAACATTTTTAATCCTGTTTTTATCCTTACCTCAGCCTTTCCTCTTCTTTCTTACGAAGGCTGAAATCTCGCTGAACCACCTGGAGCACATGCTCTGCTTCTTCATCAGTCAAGCCAGAAAGGTCCAGTTTTCTCCCCATTCTACACTGGGTCCTGGATATGAATAACTATAAGGAATCTCTGAAATCAGAAAAAGAAAATAAAATAGAAAAATAACTTGAAAGTACTCATAGTTTTCACAAGTCCTTGGAGATCACAGGCACAAAAAGGAAGTTGCTGCCATAAACATTAGAAAACATTTGAATCTTTTTGTCTGGAAAACACCTTTTACACTGAGTCCAGCCACTAACCCAGCATTGCCCAGTCCACCACTAAATCATGTCCCTAAGTGCCACACCTGCACATCTTTTAAATACTTTCAGGAATGGCAACTCAACCACTTCCCTGGGCAACTTGTTCAAATGTTTGACAAACCTTTCAGTGATGGAATCACATCTAAAATCCCATCTAAACTTCCCTCGTACAACTTGAAGGATTCATTTCAGAATTATTTGGCAGGTTCCATGCACTAAAAGCAATCACCCCCCATTCAAATATAAATGAAAAAGATAAATTATTTGGTATAATAAGAGATGCTGAGGACAGACCTCAGTGTAGCTCTCAGAAAGGAACGTGTTTAACTAAGTCAGGTCAAATCAGGTTTATACATTTCTTAAGATTTTATAAAACTGCTCACAGTGTAATCTCTGCCACTGTGTATGAACAGAGAACATATTCTGCTGTAACACTCAAAAATGTTTTATACTGCCAACTAAGAAATCAGGAATTATTTTAAAGCACCATTTAAAAAAGTAAGCACATAAATTTTAAATGGATTTCCCAGAGTGACTGAAAAGATTTAGATATCACTATCTATATTTAGATGTCACCACTATAAGGTTGGAGGAGAAAAAGAAGTAGTTAATATTATGTGTGAATTGAAGGTACTATAAAGTTAGAACTAGAGCTTGGTCCATTAAGTTTGACTAATGAAATTTGTTCTAATTTATTTTCCCATGACTTTTACTCATTTAATTGAATTCTCGCAAATTCAGCTCTCAGTATTAACTTGCATCACTTGATTTATGCAATTATTTGGGCAATCACAGAGGTGTCCATCTCCACGTTGTGTTACAGCTTCAGAAGCATAAGTCAGTCTTTGCATCTTTGTTATGAGCCCCCAGCAATGTACATAATAACCATGAACACACTACAGTTCCTAGACAGTATACAAGAGGCAACTATTACTGACTCTTCATCCATGGTGAGTGGCAAGTGGATGGGCTATGTAAAGCATCTAAGCTAGTTCTGGCTCAAAAAAGCACACCCCTAAGGAAAACTGCTAAGGCATAAAATTAAGTGCTCCAAGTACTACTGCAATTAGAAGCATGGGGGAAAAAGTCAGTTTTATTTTCTCAACATTTCTTTTGCTACTCAGATAATGATGTGGGATGTGGTTGGTTGGGTTTTGTTTGGGTGTTTTTTTTTTTTTGTTGTTGGTTTGGTGGAGGTTTTTTTAGTACAATATTTACCTTCCTACAATCATCTGATTACCCTTCTTCAAACAAGAAAAACACACACACACAGAAGGAAGGAACTGCTTATTTTTTGGTTAGGCTGTTTTGTTTAAGCTATTAATGAAGTTTATTCTAAACTTTTGCTCAAGAAAACAACACTTCACCATAACCAAGCTGATGGTATACAAGCTTAGGTGGAATCAAGATGACAAGATGCCTCCAAAAAGATATACGTTCCCCATACAGATGAAAAAAAGGGTCACAATGTTCTGGCTTGACTCTGAATCTACTAAGGAAGATGAGGAGGAGTATTTAATAAAGGCTATAAAAATTTGTTTCTAAAAAAAAATTGATTTGCATAGAAGAAAAGTGCCAAAGAAACAAAGGACTGTATGTAGTCTTCATTAATCTCACTTGCAAGACCAAGATTATATATCAAAATTAAAGATTGGCTAAAACATAGCAAGGAACAACTGGCAAGATAGTTTTTTTTTTCAATGCCACACGTGCATAAATCTTCTCAAAATTTTCAATTGAATATTAAGATTTTCCTCTTATAAGAACCTTTTCCCCCTTGTAAGAACCTACAGTTCTTACACCAAAACCTCATTGAGCACTGGCAAGGAAAAGAAAAGGGTTTGTTGAGGTAACAGTTGGGTTGAAGCTCAAAGACAGAGCATGAAATGCCCTGGGACACATCCTTCCCTTCAGGCTTAGGGATATCTGCTCAGCTCTTCCCAAAGAAAGCAACTGAGTGCAAAGGCATCTCTGCCTTTCTAAAAGCATGGAAGGGCTTCACTACAGGAGAGCCACATCCATGGGGAAGTAAGCAGGGCTTTTCCAAGTAACTTTTTTCATGCATATACACTTAAAGGGAAAATATAAGATGCACAATAAAAGGAAATAAAACCTTTTTAAGCAATTCCTGGAGCCAGTAGAGACACCTGCATGCTAGGGCTACAGTCTTCTGAGACACGAGATGATGAAGGTAACTGGAATTTCATCTTTGGTCTCCTAGTATCTTAAGCATGAAGTCAGCAACTATAATTAACATTTTCATAGTAAGTTCTCCCTTCAGGTCTTCATCAAAACCCTTTTGGAAATTGTTTAAAAACCAATAATATTTTTCCACAGATGCAAACTGGTCCACCAGTAAAGAAAATTGTCCCTTTGATTCAGCTGCTAGTGCTGATTGTGACCATGTATTAGAAAGGGGAAGTTTACCCCTAAGTTTGGGAATAAGTGGGCAGCCCCACCACCTCTGATTTTCTGGGGCTGGCAAAGAGTTCATTTCAAGTATATATGCTTTAAAATCAAATGCAACTTTAACTTCAGAGTTTCATGTGGTTTAGTTCTCTATGGTATTCTCAGTTTGCATTCTAATACTACATTAACCTCTAAGGAATGCTGTGTGTTTTCCTAGGAAATAATTTTTCATCACATTACTAAATCACCTCTGATCTGGGAGTATCACAGCAGTTTATAAATATTTATGAACAATTCTCAAATGTCCCTTCTGTGGTAGATCCAGATTATGCATTTTAGAAATACACAATGGCAAGTCCTCTAGAGAAAATGCAACAAGTTACACTTAAAACTACCTTAAAACACACAAAATAGCTTCTAAGCCAAAAATAACTTCTGGCCTGAATTAAAATAACTTACATGAGGCTGTTCAGATGATTGCCTTCATGAGTACTTCTTTGGTAAATCTCAAACTGAATACAAAATCTAAGATCTCACAGACTTTACAAGGAATAATATCACTCCCTAGAAAACTTTTGCTCAACAAATTAAAACACTGTAACAGAAAAGCCTAGGCTTACAAGACACGATTGGGTACTGTTTGAGTAATACTCTAATCTTCACATTTCTTTCAGTCTATTTTAAAATCTAATTAAAACTTCCACATTGAAAACCTTTCTTGAGTTTAACCTTAAAACCAAAACCAAACCCCAGCAAAAGGAAAAACAAGCAAATGAAATGTTTTTCACGAACTGCAAGCAATGCATGGTTTTAACACACACAAGGGCATCAACACAAGAAATAAGGGCAAGTAGTGCATTTCCTACTCACCCATATGACAGCTAAGCTGTTTAGACTTGGAGTCTCAGCAGATGATTAGCATTACTGGGAGGGTGGGGTGAAAAAAAAATTTTTTGGGGCTTAGTGACAGCTAACATTTAAGACAGATTCTCGGCTTCACAAAGAATGACATTATAAAGTTAATTATGCAAGTGGTCACACTGAATATTGTACAACACAGACTTCTTAGTTTTATGCTGTAGCAAAGCAATCAGCACTAGTGAGGCTGCATCTGGAGTCTTGTGTCCAGTTTGAGCTTTCCCAGGACAAGAAAGATACTTATGGCCATAATGATGGTAAAGGGACTGGAGCATCTCTCACAGGCAGTGATGCTGGGAGTATTAGGACAGCTCAGCCTGGAGAAGAGAAGGCTTGGGGGGGTATATACAGTGGGTATCTGGAAAAGAGCTCTCCAAACAAGAATATCCTACAATTCTTTCAATTTCTGAGCACATATTTAATCAAGATTTCACTGGTTGTCACAAGACAGTATAAGTTTTGGTCTAAAATGTTGTTGATGTGCATTGATGAAATGTAACACCTGAGGAACCAACACCACAAGCTCCTTCAACCCAGTCATTTGCAATTGAAATATTTCATATACAATACCTTTCCCTCCCATAGTCTCAGCTTTAGAGTCACCAAGCTCTTCATCAGAACTGTTCTACTCTGTTTTGCTACTCTACCACTTCAAAAATTTCCAGGTAGAAAATCAAGAAGAAACCTACTAGCAATTATATCTTTGCTTCTGTCATCAACAAGCTCATCTTGCCTTCCTTTAGCAGTCTGTCAGGACCCAAATAATACTGCTCAATCTTTCTTGTCATTCTTTCCAGAATTCTTTTAGTACTATAAGAAATTCCTTGTATAATCTTACTGGTTGAACATTTTCCCCTTTTAAATCATACAAGATAGTCACCTTCCTAAGACAGAGAGGAAGATGAGCACTTTGTCCTCAACAGAGCTCCTTCACCACCCTTGTATTTTAAAAAGTTTTGTTTACTGAATTGTCCAAAAGATGTTGCTACTTTGATCATGTGAAGTCATTATGATAATTTTTAAAAGCAAATATCACAAAACGGTGACATAATGTCATACTCTTCATTTGAAAAATAAAAGGTAATAGTTTGGTTAATAAATAAAAAGGTAAAAGTTTTGAGTTACGTCAACACACTTGAATAAAACAGACTTCAACCACAAGCCAACATTTTAAAAACATCACTGTCCAAAGTAATTTCTACTATAGCTAGCACATCATTAAGTCCGAAATGAGGCATAATTAACTCTGGCCACAGATTTGTTAATCTTTTTTAAACTCCAAGAATGTCTAGAAGCTTGAGTAAAAAATATTGAGTATTCTTCTCTTTACACTCAAAATGAACAAATGTCTCAAAATAAGAAAAGGGAAAATATACTCATCAGAAATAAAAGGCCACCTCTTTGATTGAAAAATTAAATACAACCCACCTGACTTCAACATGGGATGGACTCATATCTGGTGTATCACATTTTAAATGAGATGTAAGATAAAGATCTCAAAGACAATGTTATTCTTTGTACCCACACTGATTTTAGCTGAGTTTTACTGCACATATTTTCTGGTCTACAACCAAAGCAAAAAAAATTATCTTGCTTTTAGCCTTGGACTTATTTTATGAGAGATTTGCAAGCAGCAAAACAAATGGCTGGCAAGTTCCTGAGCAAAGTTACATTTGTTCCACTGGGGAGTGTGAGGGGTAAAGCAGCAGATTTTAAAACATGAAGTTCATTCAGTTCCTTCAGGGAGAAATGTTTCTTATTAATGCAGTTATTAATTAAGTTATTACAATACTTGTATGTACATTTATCTAAAATATTGCTGGAACATACCGTAATGGGTGAAACTTTAAACCTTACAGGTCAAAGGTTAGTACTGCATGGTTTTAAATTTTAAGCTATTTAGGAAATAAACAGGAGTTTCACGCTCTTCTTCTTGTTTCTATATTTTATGTTATTTTAAGTACTTAATATGAAATAGCAGAATGTCCTGGTGACAGCTGGGATAGAGCTCATTTTCTTCTTAGTAGCTGGTGGGGTTAAACCATGACACAGAATTAAAAATATTAGTGAAGTCACATTCCATTGAAGAAAGAATGGCATCTCTCATATAAGGATAGCACTCTCCTAAGGGCAGAACACAGCACATAAAAGTGTTTCTAAAAGAATGGAACCTATTTTATTTAAATAGAAAAAAAAAAAATTAGAAAACACTATAGGTTGCACTGTAGAACCTAATTTGTCATCTACCTCTGATGGTTCAAAAAAAGTCATATTAAAAAGAGAATCTGTATAGCAGCTAATGACCATTTTATACTTATGTATCAGGCCTACAACTAATACACAAGTACAAATCGCATTGGGGATTCAAAATGTGATACAAAAGCTAAATTGATGGACCAGAATAATCTTCTCACTGGTAAAACCAAACTAGACTCAAGTCTTATCAAAAATCCCGGCAGCTGCTAATGATCATAGCTTATCTGCCATATACTGATTTCACATATTTCACATGCAAGTGGATTTCTAGTTAGTGTATATTCTCATTTTACTTCAGTCTCCTCTTCCATTGTTTATGTGAATTTAGGCAAATCATGTTCAGCTCTATTTTCTCTATTTAATAGCAACTGTCTTATGGAAGAGTGCATAAAGATGATGGGTCTGACAATATTCTGACTGTGTGAGACGGACTATCACTCTTCCAGAAATGAAGAAGACAGCTTGGAGAAAAAGACAAAATTGGAGCAGTAATGTGCTGACACACAATTGTATCTTGGATGATTTGCCTCTTCTCCATGTGCCTTCAATCTGAAGCATGAAATCCAGCTCATTACTGTAATGGACTGTCAACCAACTCCAGAGTGAATCATCACAGGCCAGCAAGAAAGCCAGCGTGTGCACTTAGGGAATGCAACTGATCCCAAACAGTCCAACACAACCAGAAATTTACACATCTCTAAGCACAAGACTGCAGGGGCTTCCCTTTGAATGCCTAACCTGCAAAGTGGGGCTCAGAGCTTAATTCTATATGCCTGGACTCCCTGCACAGAGAGAGCAGCAGCCACTGAACTGAGTTATGCCTCTTCCACATTTGCATCAAAACACAAACCAGAACACACCTGACAAATCAGGCTTCACACTGTACTTGCTAAGCTTGAGCCAGTATGAAGAGAATACAAAACAAAAAGCTCATTTGTACTCCGACCTCTCCCCTCAGCATCAGCTCAAGAGTGAGGACTGCAAAAATGCATTCATCCACCTGTGCTGCATTACACATGCCACAACTTTTGCTGAGACACCTGTAGTCCCAGCATTTCACAATCAATGGCCCTCATACGAGCTACATGGATTGAAGGGAGATGAAAGAAACAGTGAATACTTCTTGGTTCCTTCAAAGAATTGCAGGGTTTCTCTCTCATTCTAAGAGGCAGACAGAGAAGTGAGCACTCACTTTACCAGTATAAATACATGCAAATACCAGTCTAGTACTGGCACCCAGAAAAACTCAGGTCAGGTGCCATATTAAGTCTAGGAAGGCTCATTTGTTTATCTCCCTCCTTGTGGAGGACAACTGAGAGGAGCGCTCACCAATGCCTGTAAGTATCTGAAGGTGGGGGGAAAGGGTGCCAAGAGGATATTTCCAGGCTTGTCTCGGTGGTGCCAAACAACAGCACAATAGGCAAAGGGCAGAGACTGAAGGTCAGAAGTTCCACCTGAACATGAGGAAGAGCTTATTCAAGCAGGTGATCACACACTAGAACAGGCTGCCCAGACAGGTTATGCCATCTCCCTCACCAGGAATACTCAAAAACAACCTGGATGCAATCCTGTGCCATGCGCTCTAGGATGGCCCAGCTTGAGCAGGGATGCTGGACCAGATAGTCCCTTCCAACTTGACCCATTCTGGATATTACTGTGCAGATCCCCATTTCAGATGCCAACATCCTGTTTTCCTGTATGACCTGAAGCAACTGAATGATACAGAAGGTCCCCTGCCATACAAGCTGTGGAGCAGCACATGACAAGTATGTGTATCAAAGTTAAATTCCTTCCCCTATACCACAGCAGTCACTATTTGTTAGAACAACTAGAGATAACATTCAATAAACTAACCAAGAAAATAGGTCCACTAAGATAAGTTTTTCAACTCCACTATGCCAAAGCATCACTATTGAGTTAAGTGGTGATAAGGCTTCTCATCTGAGTTATTAACATCTTTAATATAAAAAAAAAAAAAAAAATTGAGAGAAAAGGTGAAGCTTTTGTCTAAAGTCAAACAGCTCTGGAAGCAGTACACATTTTGCATCTGCATTTAATTCTGAATTTCAATAATACAGGCAAAAGAGTTATGATAAATTAGGAAACCCATCATAACTTGAAAGCCATATTGTGATTAATCCTTGCAAGCTACAAAAGTAAACAATTAAGTGTGGATTGCTTGACTGCTACTAAAACATCCATAACAAAAAATCCAACCAATACGCAAACATATCAGAGGCATACTTAAAATATCCTCTACAGTAAAACTGATATTTTTCCCTACAACATCTGTTGCACTAATTGATATCCCTCATCCCTCTTATGAAATACCACCCATGAACATATAATTAAAATTTATCCAAGAACTAAACTTTCACTGAGAGAATCTTCCTGCAGGACTAGAAGAAGGACAAAACTTCTATTTTTAGAGGTAAGAAAATGCTTCCAACAGCAGTTGCCACAATGAGGCAGTATTTTCTAGTGCTGCCAGATGTGAAAACAAATTTAATACAGTAAATCACTGTTAATTCAAACCACTGACAGGAAACCCCACTGCAAATTACTGAATTTTACAGATTAGCAAGTAAATTAACAAAATAAAAAGCTAAAATAAATTCCTAAGACTGTGCCTTCCACATTCACTGTGACATCTGCAAAATGCTTCTAACCCTGATTTACCCTCGAAGAAGCAAGAATCATAAGATATACAACAATGAAGTGATATGTATAAAGCCACATCTCCCATTTCACTTAGACTTTGTGACGAGCTGCAGTTGGCTGACACACACCATATGCCCTGTGCACTGTAAAAAGGGTTTCAGTAGCAGGTTGTCTTTGGTTTGTTTAGGTAACCATTTGTCAAGTGACATAAGACATGAATTAAATAGAGCCAGAGCTTTAGAAGGCCTCTGAAAACCAAAGGACCTGGGTTAATCTGCCAGGTGGGGGAGTTAATGGATTCGTTTGTTGACACTGGGACCTACTCCACACTGTGCTTAGAAGACACTCTGCTTTGGACCAGTGCTCAGCTGATTTTTTTTATATTGACACTGCACAACATGGAGATAACCTGAGCCTAGACCAATAAACACACACCTGAAGTTCTGGATCATAAATTTATACAAATAAAGCATGTTTATATTCAAGCATAATACACGCTCAGTTATTCTCTGGAGTTCAAAGGCCAACTTCAGTGTCAGGTTTTGACTGCTGCTTCACCGATATTTGGAATCAAACTGGAGCAGAGTCACAGCTCCTTTAGTTTAAACTACAGGACCAATTCATCCTCCTACAGGCTCAGGAAATCATCCAGCCAGCACAGACCCCTTTTTGAGTCCCACAGAACCTATTATTTGAACAGCATAATCAAGTTAAGCCACCACCTTTAGGAACTAACTAGGGCTCCTCAATTTATCATGTGTGGAACCCAAGTCCACAGTATTTCCAATTATTTCCCTGTTTTGACCTGTGATACTACCTTGGAGAAGGGATTTGGAACCTTATCATTAAACATTAGAAAAGAAGTGGGAGATGGAATAATTAGGCTTATCCTCCTCTAGCGGTGAACTGCTTTCTGCTCATTTGGGACTCAATTCATGGTTTCTCTGCCTGCAGTGATCAACACATGGATGATTTTTGTCACTTTTAGATCAAGACCAGCTGAGATAGTGAAAAACAACATCAACTTTTTGAATCCTCCCCAAGCTCCTTCAATTGTTTTTGAAACCTGATGGTGCTCCAATTCACACAGTGTGATTTAACTTGAATCCAAGTCACGGTCTGTCAAACAAATATCAAAGCACTTATGACAGCAAGATGCAAGCGCTGAGATAACTTCAGAAAGCTACACCAAGCACTCCTGGGGATGATCCCTGAGAAGCAAAAGGATCAGTTCTCGTAAGGGGAAAAAAAAGTAATCAATTTCTTGCAAGATGAACATGGTTAGAAAAATAGGTGCACCTCTGAAATTTGAGATATTTCAGGACAGTGCTAGTTGCATCCCTGTCAACCACACTTAAAATCATAGACTGCACATCCATGCTGTAACAATTTATCTTGATGACATAAACCAGCACTTTTTTTTTTTTATTATTACCCTGGGGACACAAAATCCCATTAATACAGCTCAAAAGGGCCAGAAGAAAACCCCATTAAAAACATCTTCTGTCCCACAAGTAATGCCTAATAAGCAAAGAAGCTCTTGTATTAGTCTCATCACAAGAGCAGAACAGAAAGTTTTTATTCCACTAGTTATAAACATATTTTGCTTTCAAGAAAGAAAACAACCGATTATGTACTGTCTTCCTCCAAGAGCAGAAAGTTGGTTTACAACAGCAGAACCATCTATTATCCTGCATGGAGACAGATGGAGGGTGCTGGGGAAGGGACTGCTTTGATATTAAAAAGCTCCAAAGATTTCAGGCTGTTGCCTGGCTTCAAGACTCATTAAAGACAGTGGGAATTGCATGAAATTTAACAGCCTTTGAGTGAGCCTACACTTCAGATTGCCATCACAAGAAAATACTACACTTCACTTTCTACAGAAAATTATCTCTGCACCCTTTAAACAGACTTAATCCAGAAACTATGGCTGCCCCATTTATTCTTCTCCATCAATAAACAGCACATTCTGCAAAGAGGAGTCCAGAAAGAGCTTCTTGAAACTGCTACATAGCAGAACTTGAGCTTGGGTGCTCAGCAAGAGGACAGGATAGAGTTGCCTGCCAGCAAAGTCTACGCCAGCAAAACTCCAGAAAACTACAGAATTGATTACCATGAGCCAATGGGGACAATGCCATTGAAAGTGTCTCACCAAGAATAATCTTCACAATAGTCAGCTCCACCGCAATGCATGATGTTTTATTTGAAGGTATACTCTGTCTTGAAGAATGTGTATTTCACTTCCTGTGGTAATGCTTTATAACAACCAGTAGATAGTAATAATTCCAATAATCTGAATACCGAACACCAATATTAGTTTTTCTTTTTCCAATCATCAATGGATCAAAAGGTAAATTAAGCATAAAATGATAAAAAGTAACAAGAGATTTTTTTCTTTTACTCAGTTCAGGAGCTTATTGGTCAGGAAAAAATTGCTCCATGAGGTGTTTTATTAGTAGAGCACTCTTTAAAAAGTATTATATATACACATACATACATTGCTGTGGTGTTGAAATTTAATACATATTGGCTTGGAAATTTATTGTGTTTCTATTCCCTGAATAGTATGCATAAGATCTAAAAATCTGTCATTATTGCAGTATGCTGATATTAGCTTTTGACCAATCAAGCCATTGCAGTCTTTATACTCTCTTCATCTATGATACAGCTGCTAACATTTATGATTAAACTGCTTTCCAGTACATGTGCTTCATTTATTTATTTTCAGGACACAGGATGCCAAACATAATGTTTATTCACAGAAAATTAAGTTTTAAAAAATACGGCATGGCATTTTTCTACAAGATTGTTAAAAAAAATGATAGCATGTCTTAACTGAAAGCTAAACAGCAAGCACATCATAATCACTAGCCTACCACATGAGTGACAGAACTTACTGGTGTATCAGATATGTATGGGAGGTTTTCCTCTTCAGTTTCTGTAAATCCACAAAATTTCAGACACAGGCATCTTTGACCAATCTCAGAGAGAGATGTGCAAAATTAGACATGAGTGACAGAACTTACTGGTGTATCAGATATGTATGGGAGGTTTTCCTCTTCAGTTTCTGTAAATCCACAAAATTTCAGACACAGGCATCTTTGACCAATCTCAGAGAGAGATGTGCAAAATTAGACCACTGCTTAAAATCATACCAAATTACGCTGTATTTAGCCCTTCTGTAAAACTGCCTGGTTTTATCATAACGGTGAAGTTTCTTTGGTAAATTGAGGAATAGTGCGGTGTGCTTCACTTCACACCAAAATATAGCATTCATCTGCCTCATTCCTTAAGCCCTAAAAGCTTCTTCTGAAAGTAAGCTGCTATAAATCTCTGAGTATAAGAAACTTGAAGCCGTTTTATTCTCTGGCTGTCAGTGGTTCACAGGTAAGTCAGAAGCCTTTATTATCTTTAAGAATCTATCTAAAAAAAAATAACCTACCTGAATCCAAAAGAAAGGTGAATAAAGCATTCCACAGGAAGGCAGCATTAATCTGCTCAAACAATTCAATGGGTTTTCTCAATGAGAAAAGCTGTCCCTGTGGTTTTCATGGAATTATATTCAGCTAGATTTTTTCAACTTGTCCAGTTTTCCAAGGGCAAGTTAAGGTGGTTTACACTGCCAAACACAGTTTCCAGCCTTATAACAATAGGCCACGTTAATGTTGGCAGCAATACAAAGGAGTCGCATTTTCATACCAATGTACTGTTTATGAACAATAGTGCACTTGGTACATACAGCCTTGCTTCATCATCACCCATGCATGCTTTGGGGATTTTTTTTTCTTTACTTAAATACAAGCCATTCAAGTGTTCTGTTTACTGCAACTATGAAGTGAGAAGGGTGAATTCCTATTGTGCTCATACACTTGGGTACACTCTATGTAGTGCACTCAGATGTATTCATCAGGTTAGCATGGAAGCAAGAAACCAACTCAGGAAAATAAATGAAAGTCCTAACTCAGTCGTCTACATCCAGACAGCAGTGGTTCAGATGAAGACAAAAAGGCACTACCCTGCCTGAAAGGACAATATTGTGTCATTTGAACACGCAGCAGGTCCAAGAGGCAAATCCTGTCACAGGGTGTAGTGCTCTAAGTACATCTCACTGCTGTGAGGGCTACGAGGGTGGAATTGACTTGTGTGCATTCTCACCACTGGCAATTAACGTATCGCAGGTATTGAGAGGGCTACTCCCCTGTTTCTAACTGCAATCTACTAAGTTCCCTGACAAACTCCCCAGGAAGGCTACACAAGAGCCAAGCACTGTTTTAGATGCTCAGGCATAAGGCATCAGTAAATATGCTCTGACACAATCTGATACCTGAGCAATGATGGGTAAGGCAGTAGCCTGAGGGGCTATAGGCAAGATATGGCACCTTCTGCTTTTTGCACAGCTCTGTTCACTTCCTAAAGGTAGAATTAAGCAGCAAACACTACTGTTTGACAATTAACAGCAGAGGCTTAGTCAGTGGTCCCAAAGCAGTTAACGGAGAACAGCTATCACCATAAATAAGCAACTGTAAAAACCTGTCCAGTTTGATAACAGGTCCATGAAAATCAGAAAGATGTCTGGTAATATGAGAACTAGACTAACTATCCTTCCATTCACTCTCTAGCCTTCCAGAGAAGGCTGACGAGAGGAATGAGTAAAAGCCTTTATTGCTAAAATCTTTGCTGTGCCTATTCTAAAAATCTCCTGGCTCCATAGGGAGGCAGCTACCCACATTTTCAGAAATGCAGGAAACAGTAAAATGGTAGGTACGACACAAAAAAGCATAATTTGTCAAAACAAATTACTAGTTACAGTTAATGTCCCTGCAAACACGCTTGAGGAGCGACACACACGCGCTATAAGGCATTCTGCAATCTAATTTGGTTACGCTTGCCTGAAACATAACACAAATCCCAGCACAACACAGGCTCCGACTTAATTAGATTCCCTAAGAAAAGTCAGTCTGAGCCATATGGTATTTTCCTCAGCAGTTACGATAAACTGACCTTGATACTAGGAAAACGCACGCTGCTTCTGTCTGAGGCATAAATTACAAGCGCGTGGCGGGATGCTCCCATGAAACGGGGACAGCGGCAGCGCCACGCTGAAACCCTCCCCGGGCTCCCGGGGAAGTTGATCAAGAGTAAAACACTCCAATGATAGTGATGATGATGATGCACTGCAGTGACAGCGCTCGAAAAGCCACGCGGCCAGCAGAACACCACGAAGCTGCTCAGACATCTGTCCAGTAATTAAAGCACAGCCTAAAGCCGCGCTGCCGCGGGGGAGCGGCCCGCCTGGCCCCCGGACGCCGCGGAGAGCGGCGGCCCCTCGGCTACCGGCCCGCCCGGACCCCCGGCACCCGCCCGGCCCCTCCCCAGCAGCGCGGGGCTCCCCACGGCCCGAGCCCGGCCGGCCCCGACGGGCGCTGCGGCCCCGTACCTCGGCCCTGCCGCAGGCCGCCCCACGGCGCGGCCGGCCCCGCGCTGCCGCGGCTTTGGGGGCCCCAGCCCAGCCCAGCCCAGCCCACCCCGGCCCCGGCCCCGGCCCCGGCCCCACTCACCCCCGGCCAAGTGCGAGGGCTGCACCGCAATGGCAGGCGGGCGGGAAGCGCCTCGCTCTGGGGCACGGGCAGAGCCACCGCCGGCGGCTGCGCCCCGTCCCTCATGCACAGCGGGGTCTGCGGCCGCCCCGCGCCGGCCCCCGGCCACCAGCTGCGCGGAGCCGCCGGGCACAGGTGCCCCGGTCCCGCTCCGCACCGACCGGTGCAAGGCGAAAGCCGCTGTCTCCTCCTCCTCCTCCTTCTGCTGCTTCTGCCGCCGCCGCCGCTGCTGCTGTCGCTGTCGCCTTCAGCCCTCCCCGCCCCGCCGGACGCGCCGAGTGCTGCTGCGGTGCCGGCGGCGGCAGCTCCCGCCGCGCACCGGCACCTGCCCGGGCGCTGCCGCCAATCGCCGGCAAGGGGCCGGGCAAGGGCGGGGGCGGCTCGCCCGGCAGGGGCGGGAGTTGCGCGAACGTCCGCGCCCCGGTGCGCATCCATCCCCAAAGCTGCGCCCCCGACAGGCAAGGACCGCGCTCCCGCCACCCCGGCGTGTGTCCTGGGGCCGCCCGCCGCTGTCACACCCGCTAGCAGGGGGGACACCTGCGGCCCGGCCGCCACCTAAGCCCAGCTGGCCGGGAGAGGCACAGGTGCTGCCAGGCGGTGCCTGTCTGGGTCCTGCCGGGGTGCGGGCCGCCCGTGGCGGGTGTCTAGCAAAGGAAAGGAGAGGCCGGTTGTTGGGAACGGGCGAGAATTCCAGCCGTATGGATGCGGCGCACCGGGCAGTCGTAAGGAAGGTGCGGCCTGGTCAGTCGTTCAGCTCATCTTGTGAGTCACTGCTGTAACGTGGAAGTGCTTTTTTATGTCCTGAATCACTGCAGATTTTATTGTATCAGGATAATTACTTTTCTCCTGGTATTATTTTTCGTTCCCCTTTTTTTGTTGTTGTTTTTTTTCCATGCCTGCTTAACTTCATTTTAAAGTAGCTGCAGCTGTTCACTGCAAGGTATGGACTTATTTGATCTCAGCCAAAGTGCTCTGTCAAGAAAATGAATTCAATAAACTTTGGCAGGTGTTCAAACAAAACATTTTCTGAGAGAGTATTTTTGTTTACATGAATTTCACGGTATAACAAATTATCTGGTTTAGCAAACGTTTACTTCTATGCTAACGTACACTTGCCTCTTAGTAAAATGGGTGCCACTCTGTGAGGCAGACGTCACATTCATTTTAAATGTGTATGCAAAGACCAAACAAAAAAAAACAACTTTAGGAAGTACTCTGCATCAAATTTTGTATTTCCCAAACACATATGTAGGTAAATACATGTCTCAGTGTTTCCCAAACAGAAGAAATTTCTTCTTTAAATAAAAACAAGAAAAAGAAGCAGTCATTTTCAGCAGTAACATTTTTTCAAGAGCAACATGACATGGCAACAAATCAGGGATTGACTTAAACAATAGGTCGCACATTGTCTGTATTAGAAGAGTAATCAATAACACGCTTGAGCACTTTTAATAATTGAAAAAACACCTGGATAGAAACCCCTCTCCAATATTCCAGCTGAAACACTGGAAGAATAATGTTTTAAAGTCAGCCACCAATACCAGTAACTCTAGAATGCTTATGATTATACAACCATGAAGTTAAACAGATAAAACTGTCTGAGATCCTGCTCCTCACACTCAAGCTACTAAGCTAATACTGAGTTCAAGACTAATGTCTCGCCTTTGCCTCAACATTCTGCAATTAGGTACACAGAGTGTATTTTCCTTTCAAGGTAATATTTCACATTTTCACCACTGAAGATAAAGCATTGGACTTGAGACCCTTCATTCCACACCAGTACAGTAACCAATATGTTTTTACATGTTAACATGTAAATCAGTATATTTTTACATCTTTACATTTACATGTTTTTACTGCAGCAGTACTCCACAGGGAAGGCATTAATCAGTGGCAGAGCTAAGCCAACCATTAACAACTGACAGAGTGCCACTGAAAGAGGGGAAAGGGAACAATGCAAAAGTGAAGAAATACTGTAATTACCTCGTGGATACTGTGCTGGACGTCTCAATTTGACTGTATCCCCACCTTACTTGTTAGATGCTCTATTTGTCCCTCATCTACAGGTTTTGGTGTCTCACTTGGAGAGACAACAGCTTCTCTTTGCATCTGTAGCAGGTGTTTCACAGTAAAAAAAAAAAAAAAAAAAACAAAAAACAAAAAACAAAACCCCCAAACCTGCATAAAATCTCTTTTTCACCCCTACAAGCCAAATCATAAGGGATAGATAGATGGGGAAACTGAGATATGCCAGTCTTTCCCTGGAATCACATGAGATACAGCCATTGACTAATAAAAATAAGTATCTAAATAAGCATGCAGAATAAACAGAAGTCAAAGGAAGAGAAACTATGCAGAGGCAAGTCCCTAGTGGTGGCATGGCAATTTTTACCCCATGAGCAGCACATGCCCAAGCACCTTCCCACCCAGAGCCTGGTAGTTGCAGAGGGGAGCAGGGCACTGAGAGGTGCAAGGGATACAGGCAAGAGTGAGCAGTCATCAGGGAAAGAAGACTGCCCTGCACACTTATTTCACATTCTATAGCTCTGAAATTCCCTGTTCTCCATATAGAACAGGGGACAACAGTTAAGACAACAGTTATAGACAACAGTTAAGATAAACTACAGACCATGCAATCTTTCAGTGATAATAACCTCAGTGTGGAGACAAGCAAAGAAGAAGTTGGACCCAGGGAACACGTGTAGTAAGAGCAACCATGGTGCTGTTTAGGCAGCAGCATGAGAAAAAATCTTGTAAAAATGGGAGGTAGAACTGGTAATAATGGGGTGCAGGACAAGAAAATAATGTGTTTTCTTGGTGGTAAGTTTCTCTTGTCACAATACAGCCTTTTTCCATAAAGAAAAAGTCATCCAAATGCAGACCGAAATAAGCAGGCTGGTATTGCTTGGAATGCTCAGCACTAAATCCGGTGATGCCATAGCTTGTGGCTACAAGGCTGCAGTGGCCAACAGGTGGCTCTTCAGGCTGTCCCCAAGCTGTGCTGTGTAACCAGCTGGCTGCACTGGTGTAAGGAGTCAGGGCAGGCTGCTGCTAGGACCTGTGGGACCCTGCCTTAGCCTGACAGCAGTAGTTCTGGGTAGGAGGTCCCACTCTACAAAGAACTTCCCTCTGCATCCATGGAATGGGGCTGCTAGTCATAGGAAGATTTCTGAAGCACAGCTCATATAATCAGGAGTCTTGGCCATCTTTTGTACAGCATATGATTGTTGCAAAACCTTCAAATAAATTGTTTTTTGGGAAAATAAGATTTTTGCTGGTTTGGTATTCCTGCAGAGGATACACAGGGAGATGCAGAAATATGATGTTAGCCAATGTGCACAGTCATGCTGGATTATTCATTGACAATCACAGATCACTCCAGGAGGACTTTGTGAAGTTTGCTTTCTGAGAGTGCCAGCCTTCTCACTAAAAATAGGGAGTTTAATAGGGAAATTGGAGATGCAAATATGGACAGTACCTGCTGAAAAGCCACCAGCTGCTGTCTTAACCACAAGGACCAATTATGAACTTATTCCAGCCTACTGGTATCTCAGGGCAGCAAATGAAGACAGTAATAAATAATTAAGTTTCTCTTAATTTCAACTGATCTCTTAAGACCTCAGAGTATTTTCACAAAGTTTAGGTTACAATAATTTGATGGTAATAACTTGGAAGTCATTGTAACCTTCCATTTTAGGATCCTAAAAAACTTAATAAATTAAATAATTTTACAAAATGTCTATGCAAAACATAAAGTATTATGATAAATAAGTTAAAATACTTAAGTTATTCATAGGCCATAAGAAAATCAGTAAGAAGAGAAAGAACTGAAAGGAATGGACACATTTTTAACAGTACTTAGTATGTAGGGCATAACATTTGATACTACATTTTGCCATGACTTTCCTTTGGAAATTTCAACAGCCATACTCCCTGCCCCACAAGCCTCACAGTGTATGGAGGAGCTCTGATAAATGCTAAGCGTTGAAAGAGAAAAAGGAAAGCTGAGAGAAGACAGGATTAGGGTTATACACCTTAACTAGTAAGGGAGAGAGCTTGAGGAAGTTTTGGTATTTACCAAGCAGCAGCAGAATTCAGGCGAGCTAACACTTAGAAAAGACACAAACTTACCAAACTCACACAACTGGGATGAAAACAGTTGTAGACAAACTGTAACTAATGCAGAAAAAACAATTTATGATCAGTGGGGGGAGATAAAGGAGGGGTTTCTTTTGTTGTTTTTGTTGTGGTTTTGTGGTCAATGAAAAGGCAATAACAGGAATATGAGTTCGTAAGAAAGATGGCAGAGAAAAAAACATACGATACATAATTAGTAAGAGAAATTCTTTCCATGATTATTGGAAAGAATGAGAATAATCAGAATGCTAATAAGTTGTAGAAGAGAACATGATGCTGCTGTATTGCTGTTACTGTAGATTTCCTCATTCTTTCAGGGTGCATAAATGCAGGCTTAAAGGTGTTTGCAGAAGAAGCTGCATGCAAAGAAATGAAGACTCTTTGGGTGCTCTTCCCTGTGACTGTCACTAAATGGATATGGGCAAGGACATTAAGTTCCTACATTTCTGCAAGTAAAAAGAAAATTCTTAAAAAGGTGTGGTGACTTCTTCAATTTCCCTGAAGAATAGACTTCATTTTTTGGCAGTGGCTGAAACATATGAAACAATGTGAGGATGTCCTTCATCCTCAGGGGGTGGTTTTTTGTTTCTTTGTTTATTTTTTCTCCATTTAGCCCCACCTTTCATGCAATAACTTCTTTTTAGTCATCAATCCGAGGATGAGCAAGCAGCAGGAGGGATGTGGTTCACTGATGCTTTTCTTTAGAGCTACATTTGTGTCCTGGGCAAAGTGGCACTGAGGATGTGGTAGCATCTCTAGTATGGCTCTGCTCCTCTCTCTTCTCCACAAATTGAAAAAAAAAGAGAAAAAGCTCTGTGGTGCCCAGGGGAGGAATAAGAAAAACCATGCAAGTCTCCAACTAAACAGGAAAATGCTCATATTAAGGAGGATTTGACTTCACAGATTCAAGCACTGAACAAACAGGAGCGAATGTTGGTTTAGCTCTTGATCTCTTGTGTAGTGATATGTTCTTTCAGCTTCATTTGATTTCTTTGTACCAGAATCAACAGACAGCTGTGAAATTTTCGGTTTAAAACAAACCCATCTAAAACTATTATGCCTGCATTTCTCTTTTGGGTTCATTGCTACAATTCTCTAGCACAATCAGGAATTTTTTATTTTACTTAACACCTCTGATACCTAGAGCCAGACTACAAGAATACGCTCTAGAAGGTTTTTTTTCATAAAAAGACTATAAAATACTTTTCTTATTCAAATAAATTGAAGTTTTTCATTATTTGAAGTTATTAAAATCTAAGTTGTCATCAACCCAACTGCCTTTGGCTAAAGATGATAAATGAAGGTGATAGTGTTAAATGCTTTTCTGTCCCTTATTATAACTCTATACAGAAAAAGTATCCTCAGATGCATGTAGTATTATGTAATACTACATTATACATTATATAATTCTATGCTTATATTTTACAAGCAAAATCCCAGCAATAATGAAACAAATCTTTATGAACAGAGCCCTAAAAATCCTAGGCAGTACAAAACCAGTGAATTCCTTTAAGGAAGATTAGTCAAAATTAAAATACTTTCTATTAACTTCTTATATTTTAGTACATCCTGAATAAAGTAGTTTTCAGAAATTCTTTTTTTTTTTTTTTTTGAAAGAAACCCCAATCCTGACAGTAATTTCCACGTGGAAATGAGGTCAACAAAGCCAGATCAGCTGAATTTACCAACCAATTGTTTGGGGATATAGGACTTAACCATTTCTGAGTCAAAGACAAAATTCATCTTTTCAAAGAGAAAAAGTTTGCTCACTTTTTTCCCCTTCTCATTAGACCATTGGATGGAAATAGGTACAATTTTGTCCACATTTACAAAACTTTTATGCAGACATCTTACATTGAAGTCCCTTCTTCTGTGATATTCATCTGTTCAGAATCAGTAGTGCGTGGCAGAGGAAAAAATTGATGTTTCAAACAGCAAAAATGCCTGGTGAGAGTGAGGCAAGCTCTTTGCTAACGACACAGGCTAGTTCATTCATGTTTCTGAGCCTTGCTAGTTAGATACGTTGACTGGTAAGGTTTACCCAGGAGCAGAAGTAACAGATATTTTGAGAATCTTTTCTCCATGATACATCTAGCAGAGATGGATATTAAAATAAAAATAATCAAACAAAATCTATTTCCACAATGACTCTTTAGAAATGTCATTTCTCTCTTCCCAAACCCAAATCTTAGTGGCAAATGTATAGCAACAACAGTCAAAGCAACTAAAAGAAAGTTGCCTACCAGCACCTCATTCCAGAAAAAGACTGAGTCAAAGTATTGTGAAAGTAGATATGTTTGATGCTGGCACATCTAATCATGTTAGACATATTCTTGTTTGACATATTCTTGCACAACCTCTCACATGCCTCGATTATGTTCAGTATCCTTTGAGCTTGTTCTGTGCATAGAAAATTCATTGTGCTTGTTTCAAAGAGCTTACCCCATGAATGCTTTAATTCCTCTCCCTGGATTTTCTATAATCAGTTTGTTACTTGGTGTTTTCTCACACACAAAGTAAAATTCTTCTCATTTAATTTACCCCCAAAAGAACATGGGGTATACTGGAGCAGGATTATATCTGTCACAAGCTGCAGGAATGACTGTGTGGTTTTATTCAAATCAAATCCTCCAGGGATTGTCCCAAATACATGCAAGTTTCTTTTTTCTGTGTCTGCCTTGGGACCTCAGATCAGCCATTTTATTTTTCCATCTTGTTTTAAAGGTATTGTGTCTGACAGGACCATGTCACTTCACCTTGCATTGTCCTTGCAGAGGGCTGCAGGCACTGCACTCATGCACTCTTCTGCAAGACCAGCATCAGCCCTGCAAGACTTATTCCTTAACCCCTTCCACTCTGCCCAAATTAGCAACAGCTAGACTTCAGGAATTTCTCATTTTTATAATTCCTGTGAGAACCACCTTTCCAGTGTGCAAACTGGCATACACCAGCCCTCCAGCAGACCCAGGCCCTGTTTCCCTGCTCAGCTCTGAAACTCTCAGCTCTCAGACACCCTAACAGGGTGTGTCACTCCAGACAAATATTTATATACTGAGCTTCATTTCCTTATCCAAGTTCCTGGTGAATGTATAAAAATACAGTCACTAGAATTTTAAAACCTAGAATACCCACATCTATTAATTAAGTATTTAAGGGAGAGAGACCAGTCTCTAATTGCAGAGCTTAAGCTGTTCATTTTCCTATGGGAGCCAATTATTGTTGTTCTCCTCGGTGGCATCTCCACTTTAGGCCATGGGGTAATGAAGACAGATGAGTAAATAGTGCATATAAGATATCTGTGAATCATTAACAAAGTCATTAAAACAATTATAGATAATTTTTACTGAAATAGGGTCTAGCACAGAGAATAGTAAGTCTTATTGTGATACCATCTGTGATACCAGGAACAGAGAGCTCTGCAGCCAAATCTTAATCCAACAACTTTTTGATAAAAAAAAAAAAAAAAAAACAAACCTTCAGCATTCACTTTGAAAGCCCTCAGTGGTTTTCTTGCAGTCATTCTTATGAGGAATTATTCTGATGCACTAGCTCTTTGCTGACAAGCATCTCTTTGTCAGGAAAGATGCCTGTGGCCCTCACAGCAGGACTTAGGAAGGCTAACAGGATGGTTGCCCAGGTGGGCAAGCATTAATCCCCAGCTGTAAATACTAAGTTGCAGACCAATGTTTTTCTTTAAATACACCTAGGAAGAGCATGGCCATCAACAGCCCTCCTGGGCAGATCTCTTCATGGAGTTTTCCATGTGTTGGTTGTTACCAGTGTGCTGGACATGTGCAGCATGTGTGCTGCTCAGGTTCTCTGGAACAACTTGGCATTGTTTAAATCCTCCCTGTATGCAAACCCATTTAGAACAGGCCTCCATCAATGGGCAATAAAGCTGTTACAGCCATCACTACTTGATGGCTTGATTTCTGGAAGAGCAGATGGCCCATACCTCTTACTGGAGATTTCAGCCCATTTTACTTCAAGTGTTCCTGGTTCTGTAGCTTTATTTCCTTGTGCCTGAACAGCAAAGCTGAAGTGGTCCTAAGGTGGCCTCTGAAATGCAGCCTCATTCCTATTACCACACCTGCCACAGAAAGGTGAGAAATTTGCTCTCCTTTAATGAAACTACATTTGGTGAAGGTAAATAATATTTCTTTTTCTCTGAAATGGTCTGGAATGTAGCCCTTGAAAAAATAAGCCTGCTACAATTATGCACTGCTGTGGTAGAAGAGACAAAAAGGTTTCCACAGCAACTACTAGTAGTGACCCAGCATATACCGTGAGCATTATGCGACTTCACTACTTCTAAACTATTCAATAGTCTATATTAAATGGCACTAACAGGAATGGTTTCAGCTACACTTTTAATGCTCTGTTGATGCACTTGATGCAAATAGCTCTACCACAAGCTATAACTCTTTGAAAAAAAAAACCCAAACCAAACCCTCAAACAGAATAGCAAATAAATTGTCAAGCCAGTGTTGCTGTAAGACTTTATCTTTTATATCTGAAGTTCATTTGTTTCACTTGCTGTAATATTGCCCTTTCTTGCAACATAATCATATCTCTACTGCATGCATAAACATTTTAAAACATCTCCATTCTCAAAGGCATCATCAAGGTTCTCCACTTAGTGGAAGGGGCTATTTTGCCAGTGGAGAAGTGAAGGGGAATGCAAAGGGATGAGCAGAGAAAATTCAGGATCTCTGTAGGCCCCAGACACAATTTTATCTGTGAGGTGAGGTTCTCTGAACAGCAGATGGGAGGATAATGATGAATTATTGATAAGAAGACAGAAATGCATACAGTTTTACCAGCTACATGAATAATAAAATTATTTCAGTCTGTTGACCAAGTGCAGTTCAGGAGTAGGACATGTGCACCAGCTTTGGTGGTCAGTTCTAGGACCTCAACATTCATTCCTACTTATTGAGAAAATTATAGGGAGCCAGATGCACACACTCATGGAAGCTGATATCTCAAATCTCAGGAACTCAGGGAAAGGGAAAACAGAAATTACAAATGAAATACATCGGTGTTCTGTTGTTAATGGGGAAATACATTCTCTAACCTTCACTGGAGCATTAATTAACTTTAGACCACAGATTCTGCCATTCAGATAAAGAAAGGTCTGTAGATTTCAGGAAATCTGCTAAAGCTTTTAAAGTCTTTCCCCAATAGGTTGTAGCTAATATGGCATCTTAACCAAGAGAATCCTCATGTATGGATACACATACACTCATTCAGTGTCTCTTTAAAGTCACTAGATGAAGAGATAAAATCTCTTCATCTGCAATTTTCCCATCTCTGCTTACATTGTGCCTGATATGTTATGAGAGACGGTATTTAATAATAACTGATGAGAGAAACTACAGTCATTGATTCATGTAGGCAGAAAATAAACTCACACGTTTCCAATTTTCCTTGTGTGACTGTGTTGTGACATAATTTGTGTCATATTTTGCAGGACTACTACTCACATATGGCACTACTTGAATTTACTATTTCAAGTAAAAGTTATGTAAAAGGTTGGTTTCAGCAATACAAGAAAAAAGCAACAGTGAAACAGCCAAGGTTCTGCTTGAGACCAGTTTGTCCATCAAAAGTTGAACTCAGGAAAGACAAAATTGTACAGATGTATGGGAAGAAAAAGATCCCTAAAAACATTTCCAAGAGCTCTCAGCAGCAACAAATTCTCATTTTACAGGAGTCCCACATCATTTTTGGAGAGTTCATACCATTGTTTTGGTCCAAAATTTAATTCCTCCTTGGCATTCCACTCCAGAATCACAGGATCTCCTTTTCACTAAGAGGCTCCATCCCAAAGCAGTGAACAACATTCTGGCCTTGTTATAGAAATTCCAACAACATCAGGACACTGCAATGCAGCTCTGAAGCCCGATGTAGCCCTGGTATTACCATGGTGCACAGCATCTCATACTTTTCTTCCCAGTCTGTAATGATCCAAGGTAGGATATAAAAGGTTTCTGAGGTCTGGGGTAGAAATCAAGGGTGACTATTCCTCTGAAGCTCCCCTGTTAAGGCCCTGGCAGGGGACAGATCTTTCCAAAGGTATTGCTTGTCTATGGAGCCAATCCTGAGAGAGTCATCTGCATTCTGCTGTAAAATCATGCTGCTTACTTCAATTTTTTTGTAATGTTTGATATTATTTGCATTTTAAACTAAACACAATCAGATTCAGACACTTTGCAGCACATTTTATAGACCAAGAGAAGGAAAGAACACACAACATTGGAAATGACAGTCACATCTGTTTCTACAAGGAAATGAGAATAGACTGTGCAAGGAGAGTGATATCTGAATTTGTATCAGAGCAACTACATTTGAAACAATGACACCAAGAAGCAGTCTCAGATAACTCATTACTCTCTAGTTCTGATTCCTTTGGTGGTTTTTCTCCTAAATGACTGTTCCTTCTCTTGTAGGTCTGAATGTGCAAGTTATTCTACCCCTCCCTGCCTATGCTGTACCAATCTATCATAGAAGACAGTGATAACTTCAATCACTTCCCAAAATCCGCATGCGGCTACATTTACTATTTTGCTTATTATTATATTTTATTATTTCAAAGATTCTTTAATGGTCTTCTGGGACATAACACCTTATCCACTTTTCAGAAGATGATCTTTTTTGAGTTGCAGCAAGTGTTTCATATGTGCAAATAGTTTCCTTTTACCTTGTGAAATATTCCAGTGCATTTTTGAGCTACTGACTACTAAAACCTTGCTTCTCAAATTAAATTGTCTTTTTTTTTTCCCAGTCAGGAAAATATAACATGTACTTACTATTTGTTAGCTTTTTTTGAATGGAATAATAAAGGGCACCAGCAAAGAATCCAGCAGCAACCCAGACAACTGTTCTTGCACTCTAACTATAGAGACAAATTAGACTTTTTTCCCCCCTCCATAAATCTTCATGAAAAAGCTAATTCATGTCTTTGGCCTGATTTCTCCCTCTACTGGTCTGAAACAGAATCTTTACAATGGGAAATGTCAAGACCTTTTGTATTAAAATCTGACCTCTGCTTGCCCTACAGCAAAGAAAGCATGCTGCCCCTGAAGTTCATCCTCTGCAGTTCCCATGAATCACATGCCCCTGTAATCCACGGACAAGGACAACATCTTCAGTGGTCTGGCCACATTTATGCTATTTCTTCTTAAAATACCTCCTCTCTATAGGGATTTGAGCTTGAATAGTCATGTGATAGCATGAGACTAAATCACAAATCCATGATTTACACATCGCCTTGAACCTCATTCAAGGGATGAGAGTGAATTGCTGTTCAAAGTTTGCTCTTTGTTAAGCAAAATGGAACCCATGAATGGGAAAAGATGAGACAATTGCCATTTTAAACATTGTAATAGTAAGAATAGCCCAAATTCTCTGAGGCTGGTTATTCCTTACTCAAGAGAAGCCAGTTTGCATGGAAGCTATGCTCAAATGACATTTCCATTCTGTTCCTCCTCAGTCATGCTTTTCTCTCCTTGGGCAGTCACATAGTGAGCTAGCTCAAGGAATGTGTCTGGCCAAAAAATGCCTTCAAAAAGTTATTTTTTTGATCCAGCAACCTGCACTTCAGTCAGCTTAATGAGAGAATGAATAACAGCCTGATAACAGTTCTGGAACATTCAGGTTCCCCAATTTCCTTAAGATAACCTTAATTTCATCTACCTCATTTGCCGTGTTCTCCTTCCAAAGGACCCCATCCCACTGTCCCTGGTTTATCTTTAAGCCTGAGAGGTGTCCTTTAACCTACAGTGCCAGCACCAGGTGAACGTGCCAACACTGAAGTCCACTTGCCTACTCTCTGGACTAGGTCACCATGTATTCCCATGGAATGCAGGGAGTATGCCATCATGGATTATGCTCAGACCAACATACCCTGGACATCCATCTTCCTTACAACTAAAACTGCAGCGGAAATATTGATTTTCAGCATGACTCATCGACAAGTTCTTACCTCACTGTTTGCCACTGATGAAGGCTTGTGTTGCTGGGTTCCTCCAGCCACAGGAAGAAAACCTAATCTCCTTCAAGGCTGAGCTCTCCCGAGGCTGGCATAGGCAGCTGCTGCATCCCAGCATGTAGCCACATCACAGCACCAGGATGCTCAGGTTTGTATTCCTGGAGCAGGAATCCACTGCATTTGCACAATCAATTGGACCAGAGGGAGAAGAGACATGGGGGAAGTTTCCAAGTCGAGGTTCATCATACAGCTGTGTCATGGTTCGACACTGGCACAATGCCAGTGCCCCCATGAAAATACCTTCTCCTGGTGTCTGCTGTGAGATGTGACCAGGAATAAGCAAATCAGGCCCCCAATTAGAAATAGAGAAAAGAAAACTTTATTAACTACACTAGAACTCTAAGTAAAAAGAAACACACAGGGAAAATGAAAACTTTCCAAAACATTTCCTCCTCCCCCCACCAAATTCCAATACATCCATCCCCCAAATTTCAACTCTTGGTCCAGCACCACCCTTCAGACAATCAATCCTCAGTTCATCAAGAGGAGAGGAGTCCTTCTTGTGCCATAGGCTTCCCCTCATGTGTTTCCATGTCACTCATGGCACCGCCCGGAGAACATCTGCCATCGTGACCTCTTCCTTCCATGTCCAGTGCTCTCACCACTGAACATGGACCAGAGCTGCTTCTAGGGTTGTCCTTTTAAGGATGCTTTGTCCCATTCCAAAAAGAGCGCAGTCTCACTTTTGGGACACCTGTCCCCCCCAAATTTCACCCCCTGGGGCCAAGGGGTCTCAACACTGAACCCTCTTGGCTCTGAGCCATTGCCTCCCCCTGGATGCACAAGAAACATGGTTCTGTCCATGGCTATAACAAGAAGAGTCCAGCCAAGGTCACTCCATCATCTCTTCCCACCTAAGAGTCTTCTCTACTCTCCCGACATCTTTCACTTGCCCAGACCTTCACACTTGCACATTTCCTTCTTCCATTTCATCTCTATCTCTCTTCTAGGAAAGGTTAATGTTCTGCAAAGTTTTCATTGTCCATAAAAGGGTTAGAAGCTTGGGCTCTGCCTGCCCAAAGCTCCCACAAGTGGCTGGAGACCTTCTTGCTGCATCCCCCCCACCATTCTCCGCCGGCTGGGCTGTGCTGCCAGCACATGATACCAAATATCATGATATCATGGCTCTCGCTCTCTCTCTCCTGGGGGGGGGCTGCCCGATGCCTCCTGGTGCTTCTCTCTTTTCCACCCTTCCACCCTCGGGGCCAAGCCTACCTCACCAGCCGCATGGCTTCCCCTTCCCTGCCCAGCAGCAGCAGCTGGGCCGGGGGAGGCCTGACCTGCTTCCCTCACTGGAACCCAAGAGAGCTTCCCCCCGGAGTGCTCTGCTTTTTAACCCCTGTGTTCACAGAGGCAAATCCAATGTCCCCAGTGGCCACACCAGGTGCCAATATTCAAATCTGAGCACCCATTGGTGTGATCACAGCATCCCAGAAAACTTACTTCCTCTCAAACCACGACAAGCTGTTTGCATGGTGAGCCTATATTAATTTCTGCACTGAAGGTTGTTTTGCTTTTATAGGTACAACTTCAGCAAACCCAGTTATTCAGGGCCTATAAAATTAATGGCGTTTTTTTCCCCATCACAGCCTGGCAGCTTGAAGCTTTGAGTGGAGAAACAGGGGGAGATTACTAAAATTAAATGTAAAAAACTCATCTTGTAAGCACCATTAGTCCTGATAGCAATAAGAAATGTTTGCTGAGGAGTTCATATACTTGACAGGGTGAGAAAGTATATAACCTTGCTGTCAGAAGAGAAAAGAGTGTTAAGATAGAAGAGAAAAGCCTTGCTCAGTGTCAAGGATGGCTAAGCAAGTGTTTAAAGCTAATCACAATTTGGAAAGGTAGCCAGGAGATGCAAGGCAGGAAAAATAAAGTAGTTAATGCTAAACCCATGTGGCCAAAGGAAGGAAAGAAATACTCTGGAAGCAACCCATAAGCAATAGAATTAGGTAGCTACAGAGCACATCTTAATGGCAATATTGCATACATTCTCATTTGTGGATCTTTCTTTTCTCTACAAAGACAAGTGCAAGCAAAGGTATGAATGACGCTTGCTCTCCAGGTTAGATTCTTTTCTTGCACCATTGATACTGAGGCAGGTGTGAGACAGTCAGCCCGTGCTGGGATATATAGTCCTGCTTAACCCAGAGCCCAGCAACCACCCAGCCTTACCTGTCCTCCCCAGCCAGCTTAGGCTGCTCCCACTCAGGGGAAGCTACTCAGAACCATCACAACCTGCTAATCCTGGTACTTGGGGCTTAGTTCTCTACAGCCAGGCTGGGGTGTGCAGCCTTCCTCCAGAAGAGCAAAACAGGCAAGCACAGGCTGGGGCTGTATTAAAAGCTGGGGGATTTTATAGCCCAGGTTTTGAACGCCTAAATTGAAGGTTCTGTTGTTGTATTAACGGTAATAATTAATCCTGGGGGTGCAGGCACCACACCCTGCTGGCCTCAGCCCTGCAGAACCACACCTCCCAGCTGTATGATAAAGTGTAACCAAACTGGGTGGGTCGAGTTAAACTCAAGAGTTTCCCTGAAAAGCATTACAAACCCCTGTGTTCTTCCTCACTCCTTAGTTTGATGAAGGCAGTGACATGTCCTTATAAAGTATCCAGCAGGCATTCAGCTTCCCATTCCCTTGAATGCATTTGATCTCACATTGTCCATCTCTGCACGCTAGGGTGAAATGAGTGGGCAAGAAAGCAGGAGGAGCAGGGACTGCTTCCTCCCAGATTCCCCCAAATAAAGCAGTTTCTCAGAAGAGGAAATGGTCTGCAAGGAGCAGATGTAGCTTTGTCATGAGACAGGGCAAGAGAGACGAGGATTGCAGTGGGTGCCAAATTCTTCTTTACACTCTCAGGCAGGACAAAGCTTTGATTTCTCAGCAGCAGCTGTGGTAAAGCTGGTGGCCGTGCCCATGTATTCCCCACAGTGCTTAAATGGAGCAAGTGGGCACCATCTGCACAGCGATTATGAGCAAAAACACCCCCTGCCCTGGGTGCATGCAGACACACCAGATCTGATCAGGAGCCAGCTATGAGAAGAGAAAGGAAATGCCACTGGAGCTGGCTGTGCCCAGGGAAGGGAGGCTCTGAGTCCAGCCAGAGGTACACATGCTCAGGATGTCTATGGGAGAGAGGAAACACATGTTGCTAAACCAGGGGAGCAGGAATTGTGTGCATGGCTCTAAGAGGTCCAGAGAAACATCCCTGCTACACAAAAAACTGTGTCCAGAGCATCCTGCTTGGCTGCCAATTGCTCATTTCTCTCCATACAATTATAGACATTTAACCCCACTATGACTTTCGATGGCTATGAGGGACCCATGTCCTCTCACCCAATTAACTTACGACTATCATTCAGTAGCTCACCCTGGAAAAAAAACCTGTTTGCACTGCACATCTCAGCCTGGCCACTCATTCAGGTGCCACTCCTATTCTGCTGTGAGGTTCAATGGCATCTGCACAGGCATCAAACAGTGGATCAGCTCTGTTATTCCTCACTGTGCACTCAGGCTGCAGAGCACTTGCTGTCCCAAAGCCACCTTTTGTGGGCCAGACCCTTCATATCTCACTGGCCTAGACCCTACCTCATCTTTTCAGCAGTTTCAGTGTTTCTGCTTCTCCTCTCTTGACTTTCTCCAGGACATCTTGATTTTGGAAATTTCTCTAATAGAATGCTGAGCAGAATTTCAAAGCCAAAAAAAAAAAAAAAAAGAAAACCAACAAAAACCAACAAAACAGAACAAAACAAAACCAAATAAACAACAACAAAAAACACCCAAAAACAAACAAACAAAAAAAACCCCAAGACAAATTGGGGGAGGAGGAAATAAAACCAATCCCATTTCCGAGCATGGCTTAAAGCTGCTTGCCATCACTGCCTGACAGTGCTCTGGTCATGTCGGCTGTCTGCTTACTTCTTGAATTCCCTCTACAAGTTACTCTAGTCAGAGGAAAATAAAAGTGACAAGCAGAGCTGATGTGTATGTGCTCTGAAAAGGACAGGGGCAAAGTCCTCTGTGAGGTTTTAAAAATAGATGTGCTGCAAAGTGTACAAAAAGATGGACTAAGAGTTTCTTTCCCCCACATGCAGCTTCTGTAGACACTGAATGCTGGTAGGGTTACCACATGATTTACTCTAAGTGTTTAAGTACGGTAGCAAGACACTGCTAAGTGACTGTCAAAATACAAGTATTTCATGGTTTGGAATCATTCTCTAATCAACTAATCCAACACTGCAAAAAAAATTATATACCTTTTGCCTTTATCACTTGCACAGTTTCCTGACATATTTGCAGTAGAATAATTAACACATCAGTTACTGCAAATCATTTTGATGTATGTATGGCAGATTAAGAACTGGAAACACAGCAAGGATTTCTTAGTGTTTGGCTGGGCTTTTCCCCTTTCAAGTCATCCCTTTAAGCTTCCTGTAAATACATACAACTCTTGTGCTTTTTTCTTCCTCTTTAAAACAGTAGGAATTGTGCACAATATCACAAACACTTTAACCAATCAAGCACACAATTAACAACTGATTTATATGTTTTGTCTGCAACTTTCCTCAGCAGCAGCTTTAGTGGAGACTATTGCACAGTCTTGGCTTGCCTAGAAAGATCAGATTTGCCAAGACAGTTGCAATTAATTGAAAGTTCTTCCTATTGCCTCTAAAGGTGGCTGAAAAGAAATTATATACCAGCTCTGCCTACCAAGAAGAAGGCATTGGCAATTCTAAGGAGATGATATCCATTTTATTTAAATAAGTTTTTATCATGGTTAGTAGAAGGCTGTAAGAAGCAAATTAAATTTCTTATCAGCATTAAGACAGAGACAACTGTTGTGATAGGAATTCAATAGCATTATATTTAAATACTTATTTTGCAGGGAAAATGTATAGGTGAAAAATGAAAAATCCTCCAGTTATCAAATACTCAACAAATGCATACTAAAAATGTGAAATACACCCAGGAATTTCACTTTAAAAATACACACTGGACTCAGTAATTCATCACAGTCACTGGTGGAGTATACTGTAAAGGGAATTTTTATTTTCAACAGCCTATTTCCTAAGCTACAAAATAAGAGCTGGTTTACTGAGATACTCCAGCCAGCACATGCACTGGGGATACCAGCTGCAGTATTGCTCCTGGGACTTTGGTAGTCCTGCAGCGATTTACTGATGTTCCCTTACTTACACACCACAGTCAGCCCCAGATCTGAGGGGCTTTTTAACAGATTCAGATGTTTATGTTTCTTTTTTGAAGTATCACATATAGCAGACCTGATTCCTACCCATGGGGAAGTCCAGGGTATTAGTGGAGTTGACCTGTCTTAAGTGTGAAGAGATGGTTTCTACCTATGCAAATTACATAGTCCCAGAAGAAACAAAGGAAGTTCCCTGCTTCATTCCTAGAAAGGAATATCATCTTGGGGTGCTGGAGAGCAGCAGATGACATCCAGAAGAGGAAATTAGTTATTCCCATTATTAGTGAGTAGGAAAATTGCTATTTCTATAAATCTTTGCAGGGCATGCACAAATATACTCAACATGTGTTTGCACTAGCTGCAGCAGAAAGCCTCCTCCACCCCCAACTACAAGAAATTAAATGAACCAAAAAGCTCCAAATTCTGTTGTAATAGGCCAGGGATTCCTTGAAATTCTGGAAACTTCAAACAACAGCTGGGAACAAAGCTCAGAGTCATTTGCTATCCATAAAAAATAGTGGCATTACACATTACAAGACAGTACTTTAATAATTGTGGAAGAGAAAAAAAAATCCTAATATCTGACAGAAGCCAGTGTTATTTATCTATTTACATGAGCACTAAGAACAGAAACCCTTTCTAGCAACACCTCCTGGCTTAAATGCCTTTAACATCATGTTTTTTCCTAGCTACATTTGGCTCTTTGCATTATTCCTTGATAAACTTCTTGTTACTCACAGGCATTTTAATACCCAAATATTACTGATCATGCTTACCCTAAAATTTTGACAACAAATTCCCATTTTAATCTATCATGCAGTTTATTTTTGCTGCAGGAATACACTTCCCTTTTATCTCTCTCCCAAGTAACACCTTTATAAATTTTCTGTTCTCTCCTTCACTCCTTCAGAGGAGCTTAACCACCCACAGGTTATATTTTTCTTCCAAGAGCACCAGTCTGCTGCTAGCTCAGTTGTGACAGATTCAATCTAAGCAGAGACCTTTCTCTTAGCAGGAGATTTTTCATCCCACAGTACAGGGTAGAGTATCTCTCTGATCACACTGCTGGCTGCACTGCTCCCCTCTGTTTCCCTGAAGGGAGAATGTCCTTTGTGAGTAGGCATTGGCTGGGTCTATTTGTATGGGTTTTCCCCCACTAACGTCAGCTTCTAGCTCCTCCACCAGAAATCCCTTTGGTGCCAAAGATCTGCTTCTCAACTTCTCTCCATCCCTGTAAGGAACCAAGTATTTTCCAGCACTTAAATTTTTTAGCCAAAAGGTCCTGAGGAGTGATCCCCACACAGGCAAACAGCCTCTCCTCTGAGAACTCCACCTCTGCATTTACCCTGGAGCAATGTTTGTAATGATGCACTGGCAAATTTCCTCATACAGATGTTATGCATGAGATGAGACTAAGCATGTTCTTGGTAATGCAACCTGTCAGTCTTAAATCATCTAGATTAAATAGATATGTCTGCACTCTCTGAAACACACATGCAAAAAAAGCTCTAGGGGAAACAAAAAGAACAGTCTTGTGCCAATACTTGAGGGGGCAGGGAGCCTCTTTATCACCCAGGATTGCTCTGAGCACACAGAAACCCAGAGGAAGCCCATTTCAAAACCAAGGTGTTGCTGCTGCTGCCCTAAGTGACAATCCTGTATGGCCTAGGCTGCCCATGGAGCAGAGTCAGGGCTGGCAGGAATACAGGCAGAGCTCACTGTCTGCCCAGTGGGAGATGCTGCACCAAACCATGCACATTCCTTCCACCCTCCCTGCCCCAGGCTGTTTAGGGTTCAGAGGTGCCTGGAGAAGGGAGGATGTTTGGCCCCATACCCAGAGGTTTTGATTTAGGCTGAGATTTGCTGGATCACATAGCATCCTCAAATGTGCCACACTGTTCTGTGTGTGCATGAAACACGTCCTTGTCATTGTCTCAGATTTGCACTGACTCTACCTGGAGCAGCCACCCTGTCCCCTCTGGAAGAGGAAGTGAGCTACCACGGTCAGAATTGGCCTTTAGGGTACCAAGGCTTGTGTTTTGTATAATTTCAAATTCTAAAACTGTCTGTGAAAAACCTGAAATTATATTCCTGTTGGGCAAAATTCTCCAAATTACATTTTCTACCTGGAGGTTTTAATGAAGAAATAATGACATAAAGACATAATAAAGACAATCCTCCGAAATCTCATATTGATATAAACTTACATGTAGTGGATAAGGATATTAAAACACACACTAGGAGACAGAAAAAGGAAAGCCCTACAGAGTGGGAAAGAGCAGCACAGAAAAGAGTGACCCACTCATGTAATTTCTCATTTCTAGTTTATTCTAGCAATTCCTAGAATTTAAAAAGATGTGAGAAATCTTTATTAAAAGATGAGCTAAAAAGCCAAAACCTTTTCTGAAACTGACTTTAGTCAGATGGGCAAATTAGAAGTTTTGAAATATTCAGTCTTTAAAGACGGATGTCTCCACTTATTTTTGTATCATGAACTTAATTATGCCTCCCCACAGATTTGATACATTTCTTCAGTAATGACTGCTTATAAAATTCTGAAAAAAATCCCTGGACAAAATCTTTAAAGTAAAAACTGCCCCCAGATAATTGCTGTAATAGTCATTAGAAACAGGCAATTATTTTTTAGAAAATTAAATTTCAACTCATGGATTCATATAAAATACCACCATTTGTTCAAACCTGAATTTCCACACTGCATAACAAAATGTGTTGCTGGGACAAGCTGATAAATATGTGTCAGCTTAGACAACATTTTTATGTGGCCAAAAGTAAACACTATGCATATACTTATCTATATTATATTTAGAACTTGTATTTTACCTATGTAGGACTTTTTAGATTTTCCTGACCCTACTGACATCTGACCACCTTTAGTAATATAACACTTTAAGAAAATAATATTCTCAGTTCCTTTTAGTAGCAGTGCAGTCAGAGTGGGTGACTGACTCTATAAACTTTGGACTGTTTTTTACCTAGCATAAGGAGTGGGAAGTTGTGAGGCTTCCTTGGTCCTGGAAGGGCTTTTTCCTCTCCAGATACTTCCCTAATGATCCATGAACAGAAATCAGCTGGGACTAACAGCAATACTGCTGAAGAGCAGATCTTTTTCTTATGACTTGGCAAGACTGGTTTAAACACCAGATGGATCCAAAATAATAATTGGAAGAAAAGCAGTATCTTCTTCCACTGGTCCCCCACAATCTTTTTCCTGTCTCACACACACCTACACTCTTACAGTCACATGCTGAACACTGCTCTTGGTAGGATCCTGGAGCACCAAGTGCTTTCCATTAAACATGTCCAGAGATTTGCTCTATGGTGATGCTTCCTTCACCAGCTGTGTTTAAGAGAGATTGGTTTTGTTTAGCTGCATTACCTGGAGCCGCTGTGCTCTCCAGTGAGCTTTCCAGGTGCCGCTGGAACAATATATGGAATGGACTGCAAACCAGTGGTGTAAACCTTTATGGAACTGGGAAAGTGGGTGTGTTCTACCATGCCCAGACTCACCATCCCTACATCCATTTTCCAGTTCCTCTGGCAAAGTCACATCCACTTGAGCCTGGAGGGGCAAAACTAGTCTAATTGTGTCTGTCTTAAATAGCAAATCCTCTTCCAACCTGTCCATTTTTATAAATGTCACATCTTCTGAATGGATGACCTTTTCCTTTCCTGAATTTTCTATCTGACTTGGCATGGGGAGAAATGAAGTCCAGAGTTTGGCAGATGGCAGCACAGTAGCTCTGGGATGGCATACGCTGTGGAAATGCAGTGCAGCCACTCTTTTCAGGCTCCTGGTAACAGGGCTGGACTGCAAGTATATCTGGCAGAACAATATGAATGGATGGCACAATCAAAGGCTGAGAGGAGCCTGTGCAAACTGGCACATTACATTTTTAGGTATCCTTTAGAAAAGGTCACAGATCAGCTTATTGCAGGACCAACCTGCTGACTAACAGAAATTTATTAAACTAGTGATTAAACACATACAAACAAAACAAGCCAGGTGATTTTTTTTCCTTAATGGAAAATCTCTCCAAGCTCAAGTGTCACTTGAGTGTTTCCCACAAGCATTTGTGGATCTGACAGAGCTGAAGAAAGCATGTGTGTAACCATAGAGAGAGCTCACTGCAGCTACATCTCCTGAGATACCTCCAGCATGTCTATGACCAACAGAGAGCATCCTTGCATGGCACCAGTGTAGAGGGAGCACATCCAGTGTCAGAAAGGACCTACAGCAAACAGACCTACAGTGCAGACATCCAAAAGTCCCAGCTGGACAGACCCTACAGGGCAGTAGATCAGCACGTGGGTACATGGCTGCTGTTGGCTTCATGGACTAATCACGTTGCTACCTGGCTGGTCTTTCAGTCCATTTTCAGACCATTTTCCCTACGGTTGGAGAGCAGGAGTAGAGCAGACATTTTATTGCTTGAGCCCAGAGATAATAAACACAGAGATTAGCCAATCAATACTTTTAGGGCTTTGTGGTTTTTAAATTTAACACAAATGACTCTTAAGTTCTGATTTCAACACAAATTGCTCCTAATTTCCAATTCATCCCCAACACAGCAACAGTCAGCTCACAGCATTGCATGAAATATGTCTTTTCTCAAGCTGTGCTAACAGTTAAAAAATCATCACTGTTTAGGATGGACAATACCTTTCTGGTTTTTGCCTCAAGGATCAAGATAAACAGAAATGTCAAATACTGAAGCTAATCCTTAGTCAGCTTGTCTGCTTCTGTGGTTTTTGTGCTGCAAATTAAGACACAGAAACTCTGTTTTTAATTGTGCCTGTGTAATAGAAGTTGTGATACTGGGATCTCCAGCCTTTCTTTCTGTGCTTTTAGGAATCCGCCGCTACGCACAGAAAGGTGGTTCTCGTTTCTCCATCTTCCTATTGTCATTTGCAGAGATATCACCGAATTTTATTTTCTAAACCATAAGGTGCCAAAAGAATAACAGCTTGCTTAACTTTTATGGTGGCCCACAGTATAAGGGGCAGATGAAAGAGTAACAAATATATCCAAAGGCTTTTTTGTCTGAAAAGTGAGTTTTGTAAGCTTACCAAATTCTGATGTTTATTTTCCCTAAGGCATTGATGGGAGTTAAATGTTCATTTCCAGCACCCCTGGATGCATGCACAAAGCCTTGGGCAGCTCATGAGCAGTTCTGCAAATCAAGTATTTCACTTCCTCTGCTTTGATAGCAAGTGCCTGAAAGCAAACAGCTGCTTTCTGGGAAGACAGTGTGTTTTGCTGGCCACAGAGCAACACTTTTTTCCTAGTTCCATTTCAGGGAAACACTCTCAGTTTCATCCAAACTTTAGAGTTGAGTTTGACCCAGGTGAAATTTCCTATTGGTTTTGTTTTGCCTTTTAACATGGTAATCCCCCACCACCCAAGGTGCCCTTGGTATTTGGGTACCCTGTTGTTTCTTCTCTCTTTTCCTTTCTTTGGAGCTGCTCAGCTCTGCAACCAGCCACAAAGCTTCCAGAACAAGGCTGCTCTTAGAGGCTAAAGGAGGTAGAGGTATTCCTCTTTTTTTAATATTAAAAGGCTGAAATACCAAAAAACAAACAAACAAAACCACAAAAAACCCCAAAACAATAACAACAAAAAATAAAACGAAATCAAGAAAAAACAAAAAATGGGCTTTTCTAAAATAGCCACTGCTCTAAACAGTCACTTTGAACTAAAGGATTTAATTTCCCTATTTGACAGGAAGGGATAGGACTGATTAGTTTCTTTGCATTTACTGCATCTAAGACAGATGAGGGCTGCTTTGGGCAGTCTTTGGAGCCAGAGCAGTTGGGTCCAAGCTAGCATGGAGCAGCCAGAGACATCGCGGATGCCCCCACAGTCCTGAGACTCCTGCCCAGCAGGTTGCTGGAGCTGCCTCCACTGGGTCATTGCAGGAGGCTCAGCTCTCAGCCTGCCAAAAACCAGAGGGTATCCAAGAAACCTCCAAGACCAGCCATCTTACCCGTGACATTACAGGAACAACAAATACTTGTTGCTGGAACATTTGCTAACACTCTCCTCTAGGCTACACTAGGCATAAACAAGCACAGGAAGAACGTCTGGGTTTTGCATAAGGCTGAGGCCAGTCAGACATAAAAATGGCAACACAGGTTTTTCTAAAGAGGTTTAAGATCACACCATATTTAGGCTTCAAAAAAATCCAAATTGTATTGTTATAGTTTGAAAATAACCACACACAAATCATAGAATTGTAGATTGGTTTGGGTTGGAAGGGGCCTCAATCATCAAGTTCTAACTCCTCTGCCATGGGCAGGGACACCTTCCACTAGACCAGATTGCCCAAAACCCCATCCAACTTGACCTAGAACACATCCAGGGATAGGGCATCCACAACTTCTCTGGGCAGCCTGTTCCTGTACCTCACCACCCTCACAGTAAATAAATCATAGCTTTCCAAAAGAAGTTGTGAAAGGCAAACCACAATTTACGTTAGGAAGCTGCTATGGGTGTGCCACCATTCCCCTTATACCCCAACCACCAACCTGCCAATCCTCTGACCACAGCCTGCACCAACTTGCCTTGAAGTCTGGCAGACTATTTCAGGCTAATCTTTAGCAAAGGCAAGTATGGCAGTCAGGATGTAATGCCTGTACCTTTAAAATATATGTTTGGGTTTTTTTTGTTTTGTTTTTTAAATTTAAATGTGTTAAATTTAAACCATTTTGCCCAAAATTGTGGAGGCAGGTCCCTTGCAAAGAAGTAGGGAAGGTTTCAGCTGAATTTGCTTTCCCCTTCCCCTGAGCAATGGTAGGAGGAAATATTTTGGTTTGTCTGTTACACTAAAATTTCTAATGTTCCTTGCTGTAGGGTAATGAAATGTTGACACAAGAAGTGTCCTCCATTTTGAATGATTTGTGCTGTTGTTCTCCAATGAAAATGGATAGATAACTGATTTTGCCATAGTAACTAATTTTGGTTACCTCTTCTTTCTGGATATCATAACTTACACACATTTATAGTAAAAAAGGGAGTATATCAGAGAAAGCTGGGGCCTCGCGGACACATCCAGAGGCAAAGCAGTAAAAAACATGTCCTTGCAGACAGCACATTAGCAGGCCTGATGGGTGTCTTTTGTGATGCCCCCAGATTGTGTGATCTCATTTTATAATAAATTACTATTTTGTACAGTTTATGAACAAATCTGAGCAGAAGAGGATATCCAGCTATTACATTTCAGGCTCTGTGCATACATTACTTTCCTGACACTACAGAGCTGTTCTCATTTTTTAATGCAAATGCTCTATGCTGCTTATCGGTGATACATTCTCTTACCCTGTTTTTCTAAGAAAAGAAGGTATGGAATGGTCCTATCTGTGAGTGCCCACATGATTACTTTTAATTCAAAGGACAATTTCAACTACGTCTCAGGGAGGACTATATGCCTCAAATCCTGTGAAAACACACATAAGGCTGGAAAGCAGAGGGGCAGCAGAAGGATGCAGAAGAGCTGTCCTACAGGCAGCCGGCACAGGCCACTGCTCCATCCAAACTTGCATAATTCTGCTGAGACATGCAGGGAAAAATACAAGAGTCAAAAATCCAAATCTGTTGGAAAGCAGGCTTCCTTGGATCTGTTACCAACTGAACAGCTTAAATTGCTGCAGGGTAATCATCACGCTGCTGTAAAAGGAATTAATCAAAAGGGCATGCAAAGCTTTCTGAAGACTTTGATTCTTACAGCTGTAGAAATCTAAGTGAATCACTCCCATTTTCCATAAGGTATGTATTTTGACATGTATCATCTCATCCTTGGGCTTCGGCAAAAGCTAGCTACTCTTTAGTGAGCAGCCACACACTGTATATTTATTTTTTTAAATTTTTCTCTGGAGGTAGATATCATCTCAGGAAAAATATACATAGATCTTAGAAGACTGTAAACTGTCCATCACAAATACAGCCTTTGCAAAACTTGCTAGCTGAAGGAGGAATAAAAAAAGCCATAAGAAGCATACTTCCAAGTCTTTGCTTTTTTCCCCCCTCAGATACTGTTAGTCAAAAAAAAATCCTTAAATCCTTTCTCAGAGATGTGAAAGTTTGAAAATATTAACAAGAAGTGAGAAGTAGTGTAAGAAGCAGTAAAAAGTTCTCATTTACTCAAGAATTAATAAAAAAACAAAGCAGAAAATATGATGTTAAGAGAACTAGAATGAAAAAACCCTCCTTATAAGCACTCACCAAAGACAGAACTGCTCAGTGTTATCCCAGCAGTGTTATCCCTGCTGGTGCTGTTCCAAACCCATTTGTCTCTAGGGCTGGATGTGTACAGAAAATGTTAAGTCAGGACCCACGTTTCACCTGCTGAAAAGGGAGACATAAGACTGGAGGATCACTGCCTCTGGCCCTCTGCAATTACTGGCAATCCTGTGTGGCCAATGTCAGTGGTGTTTGGCACAGCCAGTCCCATGGCACTCCCAGGCACCAAAATCCCTCCTGCACATCTCTGAAGCACATCCTGCAGGGTGGTAACTAGTTTAAGTATAAAAGACAGCTTAAAGAGGCAGAGTGCCAAGGGGGAGTCTCAGCTACATCTGCCTCTCAGCTGTGTCAAAGCATGGAGGGAGCAGCCCTGTGGCACCTCTGAAACCCCAGCAGTCTGTGTCCTGTAAATCACCTTTTCCTCCAAGGCTGGTGACAAAGGACTTTTTTCCCTGTTTGAAAATTCATATTGCAGGTCTGGGTTAGGTGCAAATTGACATCCCAGTACAGATAAAATGCAAATATGTTTTCATTTTTCATTTGCAAATGTCCTTGCAGCTTCTAAACCAAAAAAAAATCTTGATAAAATTCACTTCTGGTAATGTGCTCAAGATGTTCCCTCCCTTGCTATACTGGTAATTTTGCACAGCAGAAATTCCCTATACCAGAGAAACATTCAAATTATTGAAGAACTAATTCCAAAAGATTGTTTCAGGGTTAAGATATGGACTATGTTGCAGATTATGCCATATCAGGTGCAGATTATTAATCTGTGCTACCCCAAATTGCAGCATTATGGTTGAAAGAGCTGATTAATATTTAAATTCTTATTTGGATTAAGTTGATGCAAATAGCATCTCTTGCTCAAGTACTGGACTGTTATTTTTTATAGTATTTCTTGAGACTACCAAGGGAAGTTTCTTTTGGTAGACATGGACCACAAGAAAATGTTTGAAAATATTGAATTGATAAAGTCTCTCAAACAGTCCCTGTATGTGTTTTTCTGAGTCTTTTTCCCCCCAGTATTGCCCCTTTTTGTTTCTACTGTGAATCTGCCTCTTTTCAAAGTTAAGACACGACATTTCCATCTCTGTTGAAAACATGTATTCCTGGTTTTTTCCCTTCCATACCTGAAGTGGAAACAGGTTTAGGGAAATGTGAAGAAGAGTCAGGAGAAATGACAGTAAATTGGCATGTGTTTCTCCCATATATATATGTGGGATATATTTGCCATATAAGACTGGCAAAGTAGATGAAATGCAATTACATGGTAACTTTGCTCACTGGCTCCGGTACAGCAAGCATTGCCTGCTCAGGTCACAGCATCATTGAATCCTGGGAGGTAGGAAGGGACCACTGGAGGACATCCAGTCCAGCCTCCTGCCCAAATCATGGTCAACTATTGGATCACACACACCAGGTGCCTCAGGGCTTTAACTGGTCAGGTCCTGAGAAACTCCAAGGATGGAGGTGGCAGAACCTCTCTGGATAACCTGAGCCACAGCCTTTCCTGTGATACCTGTGGGGTAGCAGAGTTCTGCCCTGTAATGACAAGTCCACTGCTGTGATGTGGCCATACTCTGAAATCCTTGCCTACAAGCAAAGACTTATGGACTCATGAGAGGCTTTGATGGCTTTCCCTCTGCTGCTCTGTTGGCTCTTGCACACTGAACACCAACCCAGGGTTTCTCCCAGCCCCTGCTATGACTCAGTTTACACCATGTATTTTTGCAGTACTGTGGGACAAGCTCTCTGCTGCCCTGAAGCGCAGCAGGATGGCAGCTGCCGCCTCTCTTGACAGAAGAAGAGCCCTCCCACATGGCCACTTCCCAGATTCATTATCAAAGCCTTCCCACACATGTAACTAGTGAGCAAATTTTCACCTCTGCACCCATTATCTGGCAGTGGAAAAGTGACGTCACTCTGAGACACAACATGAAATAGCTGGAGCAGAGCCATACTCTCAATTGCCTACGTCTACTGAGGTGGTAGCCTAAATTAGAGAAACTGCAAAATGCCTTTTCAGTACTAAACCAGCTGAGTCAGAGTGGGAAAGTCAGCCTCTCACAGCTCAGAGTGGATATGCTTACCTCCCTGCATTCCACTCTGGGGCCAGAACAGGTGCTTCTTGCTAATGAAATTACTGAGATCTAACAGAATTAAAAATATATACATAAACAGATAATTGAACAGGGTAAAAAAGCAGTTTTAAAAAATGTGTTGACTCAAGAAAGAACTGCGATTTTTGAGACAGCTATTTCTACAGCTCCTCTTCTGGTTTAGCTTTTCTCCTCTTGCTCCCTCCTTCATTAAATCACATCCTTCCTGACCTCCTTCATTAAACCATATCAGGTACCTTGAATTAGATAATCAAAACCTTAAACATTTCCAGTCTCTCATGCCCTTTGACATTCTTGGACTTCACATAAAAAGCATTTGTTGGGCAATGTTTTTTAGTCCCATTTCAACACCCTCCAGCCAGTGTGTATTATCTCAGGAGGCACATGTCAGGATGACACAGCCAGCACAAACCTTCCTGGTCTCCCTTCAGGGAAATTTCCTCATTAGGAGAGCACACAAGCATGAGAAACAGGCCAACCACCCCTGATGACTTTCCTTGTTGTGAAACACAGGGTTGCTTCTATCAGAAGAGCTCTGGAGGAACTCTGAGTGACACAGTTTTACTGCCACTTTCTGCAGCCCAGTAAACCAGGGTTTTCTTGACTGGTCCATGAAGGTACACAAGCATGGCATCAATACTCACAAAAAATGACAAGTTTAACTGCCAATCCCAACCCTTCATAATTCCACAGCTGATTTAATCATCTGAGCCAATGGTTTCAGGGCCAAATTAAATGACAAAGGTGGGAGAGGGGCCCGGCACTCATTCCCTAAATAGCACAAATTGTTCTGACCTGTCACAGTAGATCAGGATGAAGGCTTTAGGCTAGCAAGATAGCCATGAAGACCAAATAGGGATGAGGGTAGAGGAGAACTAATGTGTATTTAATCCCAGACACTCTACTGTGACAAGAAAATATTTTTCTAAAAGTTATTTGAGATGTTTCCAGGGCTGAAGTGAGGGAGTAGTCGTCAGATCCACATGACCTTGCCCAGAGTCCTTACACTATGCCCCTGGCACCCAAAGCAGGAGCCAGGTAATGACCACAATACTGGCTGCTGTCCTATCTCTGTTCCATCTTGGCTGGCAGGAAAGTCCCTGGAGAGGGAGGATGGCAGTGTGGACCCAGGGCACTGCTGACACAGCAGGGCCAGAGGGACACCATCATGGCAGGTCCATGGTCAACATATGTCACCTCAGCAGATGCCACCTCACCAGTGATATGGAGGAAATGAGGAAACGGAAAGGGAACATGAAAGCTAAAGAAATTTGAGAAGAAAGTGGTGCAGGACATGCTGTTTCCCTTATTGGTGCGACATTCAGAACACTGATTTAGGCTGTGTGTGTGCTGAGCTCAGGGTTAGGGCTATTTCCTCTTGTCCCTCCAGGGCTGACTTGCCCAGAAGCCACATGGGCTGGACATCCTAGATCTCCCTGTGCTGCTTGATAGTTCTTTCACAAACCACTTTTCTTCTCTAATCCCAGACAGATGATCTTAATGTTAATAAAAAGACTAATGTTTGGAAAACTCCTTCTGTGCCCACGAACAATAACCTCATCAGCTTACTGAATAGGAGCTTAGCAAATACCCTCCAAACAAGATGAATCAAAAGCAAAGGCAATAAGCTCAGATTCTCAATGTTTCATATTTATGTAAATATCTGAGTAAAATAATCATCAGCACTGCTCTGAGAGGTGAGGAGGTGGAGGATAGCTGGGGGCATAGTGCTGGCAAGGCATCTAGAAATCTCACAACAAGAAGCAGCAAATATCAAAGTGCCATGAGGAGGATGGATTTGGGTTCTCCAATTGCTTCACGTTTCATTGAACATGATATTTGTGCTTTGAAGTTTTTGAGTACTGGGGCAAAGTGCCACCTGGGGTAAAGGTTAAAAGAACTAGTGGCTGGAAAATGCCATTGCTGAGACACAGAGCTTTTGAGATAGGTGCTGGGACAGCTCTAAGCCCAGTAGGTTGGATGAGGAAAGGGACAGGAAATCAAGGCTTTCTACAGCACTGTCTACTCACAAAGTCTCTGGAACTGTCTTGTTCACTTATCCTCACTATTCTTGCATGAATCTTCTGAGACACCATTTTTTGGGTTTATTAAGTATTTCTCCACTTTGATGCAGTTACCTTACAAGGGCTTCAACACACTGCAAATATATGGGGGAACTGAATGGCTGTGATTCAAAGGCTTCAGGGCCATCATTACACAGGTGTTATCACAGCTTCCCTCCTACTTTAGCAAAAAGTTTGAGCAGAAACCTGGGTTTTGGTCATTATTGGAAAGCAATAGAACATGTTTTTCTGTGCAAGCAAAGTTAATCAATACCAGTTATGGTTACATGAGCAGAATATAGCTCGGAAACTCAGACCTCACCACAGGGAGATTGCTTAAGAAGTCAGTTTATCCAGATCTTGCTGTCTGTGAGTGCTGCTAAAGCTGCTATTTCTGAGCTCTGCAACAGAATTTACTACAATGACCTGTGTGAAAACATGCAGTAATGGTTTTGGAAATTCTGTGGCCAATTGGTACATTTTCAAAATTAAGTTACCATCATTTAGCATCTAGTTATTTATGTCCCTGAGGAAAAGTTTTTATTAGTATAAAGGTATTCAGATTTTAAAGGCAAAAGAACAAATGAGCCAACTAATAGTTCATAAAATGGTCTTGCCAGCTTGCCTTAAATGATACTGCAAAATTATTATAATGGAAAAAGCATTAGAGGACCTTGATCAAACATGATCCTTCAGGGCTAAGGAACCTCATTTTCCTGCATACAGATACAGTTCACTCAGTCTCTCAAGATTTCATAACACATGAAGACATCAGTATTTTCAGGAGAATTAAGCAGTGCAGTTAAACAGCTACTCTACTGCTGCACCATGGAAAAATACAGTAGAATCAGTTCATAGGGATAGCTAACCCATCCCTAATCAAGGATCAGCCAGTCTTACAGTACCCCTGCTATGAATTAATGCTTCCCTCTGCACCAGGCCAGGCTGGTCCAGGGACACTGACCCACACCTGGACCAGGCTTAAAAACAAGTGGCTCCTTTACAAGTGGTTTCTCTCTTTGCTGTAATGTGAATTAATGAAGACCAAATCACTTCACTTGTTAATAATTTTTTAGTGAACAGCCACAACAAAAGGGTTTAACAAACAAGAGTAACCAAATTCAGTCATGGACAGTCTGAAGAAGTAGGTTTGCTCACTTCTGAGGTGCCAATATTAAGCAAGTTGCTCCCCAACCACAGTCAGCTGGTGCCACCCATGGGCTTTGGAGGAATGCCAGTGCAGTCTCTGCGAGTGCTTGGAGCTGAGACACACAGTACCATGCAGAAGATGTAACAAAGCAGAGACAGTGAAGGAGCAGATGCTCCAGAAGGCTCTACCTGCTCTGGCTAAGATTGGTCTTTCAAAGCACACGCATGGGGTGTGCAAAAGAGGCAGTGACAGTCACACGTGCATGTGTCACTGTCTGTGAGGATGTGGAACAGCGCAAGCCAACACTGAGGACTTGCTGGTGGCGTTTGACCAAGCCCAGTGAGCAGACTCTTGTGCAGCAGTTTGTTTGTGGACAGAGGAAGCAGGAGCAGGTTTGGTCTGCTGCATGAGGTGTAGGTTGAATGCAGGCTGTCGCAGACATCTTTTCACTAAAAATCTTTTCTTTAGGATTTTTCCTTCTGAGAAGCTAAGAGGCCTCAGAGACAGAATGTAAACAGTGGTTGTCTGCTGCTGTGGAATGCAACAGGTCCTCCTGTGATTGGCCCATCTTGGATGTTAATAATTAATAGCCAATCAAGGACCGAGCTATCCCGAGAGAGCTGCCTTTGTTATCATTCCTTTCTTTTCTATTCTTAGCTTAGCCTTCTGAGGAACTTTTTCTTTCTTTTTCTTTTTAGTATAGTTATAATGTAATATATATATATATCATAAAATAATAAATCAAACCTTCTGATCATGAAGTCAACATTCTCGTCTCTTCCCTCATCCAAGAACCCCTGTGAACACGGTCACAGCAGGCAATCCAAAACACACACAAGACTTGGATAAATAAATTTGCCATTTATGATTTACAACCCTCCCCACAGCACAAAGCCTGGATGGACAGTTTTATGAAGTCTGATCAGTCAGTGAATTTACTTCCATTTAAATAGCCTGAGCTGCTCAAAAATGATAACAAAGAAAAAAAAAGGTTATGCTGCAAAGCCAATGCTCAGTACTTCTAGAAATATTATCTAGTGCTCCTACCACTGCTGGGTGCTGGCACAATGAGAGTTTTACCCACTTATGTCTTATGTGCTGAGTTTATTATATTTTCACAGTTCATGGAGTAGTTAAATTACTTTCTCAGGATCACATAACTCATCTTTGTCAGCACTGAGACAAGAAGCCAGGTGCTCTCTTTGCCACTGCAGACTTCAGGCCCTAATAGCTAGATTTTGTATTTCCCTCTTTACTTGCTTCTGCTGGATGAATAGTACAAGCAATTCATCCTGCATTATATGCAGGAAAGAAAGCAGAAATTTGAATAGTTGCCATCTGCTGGAGATGCTTTGATTTATTGCTTTCCAGCCTCAGCTGGGTCAAACAAGCTCTAGAGAGAAACGTTTCCTTAGGTTGTTGTACTGCATGTGTCTCTGCTCAGTGCTAAACTAAGTCACAAGGATATGGGCAGAGAACATTCCCTTTATTCACCAGAATAATTTATACCTTTAATTCAGTGTTTATAATCGGCCACCCAAAATGTATTGTTGCTTCCACTGGCATCAGTTCTTCTCTCAAATTCTTCTCTCAAGTTCTTCTCTAGCATCAAATTCAAAATTGAATAAAACAGTTACACTATGTAATTTCCTGTCTGATTTACTGTGCTTTCTCAGAGAAGAGCTCTTTATCCTTCAGAAGAATACCCCTATCTTTCTTCAAAGTTTCACACAGACAACAATAATGTTGTGGCATTTCACCCCATCTGTCTACATTTTTAGAAATAAGTTTTGCAATTTATGTATTTTCATTTCCTCTCCAAGTCCAAAGCCATAAAACTCTTCAGTTAATTACTGCTACTGTTTCCTTCAGATATTATATAATTACTTTCCTTTTCTATCTAGCTGCCCTTTCATTTGTATTTTCCATGTTGATTAAACAAAAAGTACTATGCCACTGCTAATTTTACTTCAAAGAGGGACTTTCACATTCGGGAAAATTAAAAAAAAATCCTAGCATCAATATCTATGCAAAAAGTAATTTATTTTTCCATTAATTTTCTATATTCTCCAATATTCTTCAGTATTACTAGAGATTTTTGGGTTTTGAATTGAGCCTGTTTCTTTGTAACCATATCTCTCTTTGGCCCAGGTCCTGAATACTGGTAAGAGCTGATAGAGGTAATTGATGGACCAAAAGGAGAGTTTCTGAGAGTCCTACTCAGAGGGTTAGAGGTTTAGTGTATGTCCTACCAAACAGGGAAAACAATGCCAGTGGTTAGGAAATAATCAGAAATTATGCAGTTTGTGTGTGGCTGAGGTTGTAAGACCCACAGGCTTTGGAAGAGAATGAGACTATCCTGTTTCTCTCTGACTGGGTCATTGCCTAAGACTCAGGCAACCCAAAATAATTATTCCAAATCAAAGTGCCACACTTAGTAGCAATCCTACAGTGGCAGATGGGTATAGTAAAGAGAGAAAAGACTTAACCTCAACCTGGATATTCCTTACATGTTAACCTGGCTGCTTTCTGTCCTTTAGAGGAGACTTGGAGTGAGTTGAGGTTCCCAGGCACCGTGTAGAAGGTTGGCTGTCAGCCCCTGCCTCCAGTCCCTGTCACCACCTCCTTGCCAGAGTCCCTCTGCGCTCTTGCAAGCTGTGACACCCCTATCTTCAGACAGAGGGTGAGGAACCCAGCTGGCTCCTGTCTTACCCTACAAGATACCAAAAGGAGCTTGGCAGGGCTCTTCTTGCCTCTGTGCAGCCAGCCAGCCATGCCTTGCAGGGGAACCCATTTTTCCTTACATTAAACATCTTTACAGCAACGAGAAACACATGCAGAGCTTTGATCCAGCATTGCTTACCATCTGCACCGCTGACATGCTGAGGAGCCCCACACCAGATGGTTGTTTCACCAGGAACTGTGCCAATGCAAAGCCCAAAGAGAGTTCCTGTCCTCAAATACGTCAAGAAACAGCACTGAGATGAAAGGATGTTGGTGAAGGCAATAATGAAGAATCCTGGCACTCCAGCAAATTAACTGTTGGCAGTTTCAGGTATGTCAGGCATTTGTAGGCAGGAGAGGAGGGAGATCTGCTTGTGTAGGCATTTGAAAGATGGTGCTATTCATGGCTTTTAGGTGGCACAAAGACAAAGCAGTGCAGGCAACTTCAAAAATGCTCCAGACGTGTCAGCCTTTAGCCAGGACAGCTGGGAAAGATCAGGTCTTCATTCTCAAGACGTGGAACTAATGGAGACCTTTAAAATCAACAATGTGTTTCCAACTGAAAATCAGTTAGCACAAGGAGAGGATTCTAACAGTACAACATCCAAGCCAGAATCAGAACTTGTTATACTTGGGTCCAACCACAGCTTCTCTCCTTTCCTCTTGTCTCCAGTACCTCCCTTCCTTTCCTTGTCTTTCCTTGTCTCATAAAAATCACAACATCATTTATCACAATTGTTTGCACTCCTAGGAGACCTGATTTATTGCAATAAATGCTTTAATGAAGTTTGAAGTAGTACTTCTTACCGCCGAAATCATAACCTACAAGAATGAAAACATTTCAAGGAAGCCTCAGGACAAAAATATTCAACTGAATCTTTCAAAAAGTACCATAAATATTCCATTCTTTCCTCCAAAATAATTGTCAGGCAGCAATGCCACTGTTTTGTGTTCGATGAAACATAGCAGTGACAAACCTACCTGCAGTAGAAAATAAACTGAAGAATTAAAACCAAACTTGAAGATGTTCTTCCTTAGTCCTTGACTTCAATTTCCATTTTCTCTGGCAGATTTAAACTTACTGTGAATGACTACAGTAACTTGTAGGCATTCAGTTGCTTCATCAGTGTTAAACTCCCAGGAGGAAAAATGGCAGAACTACAGCAAGGATGAAGACAGCATGTGAGTGACCAGCAGTGAGCTGTCCCCATCCCACACGGACTTGTTAATTTAAAATTCTGAAAGAAATTCTGATCAGAGTATTAATTGTCGGTGTTTTAAATATTATAATTAAGTCATTGCTTTTCATCTCCTGTGAAGTGGGAAAGTGTTGTCACTTCAAATCTCTCTTGCTTTGTGCCAGAAAATTCTAGCAGATGTGAATCTGTGATGTTAATGTTTGCATTTGTATTCACTCAGCAAACAGCTAAAATGTTCACCTCCTATGAATATTCAGTCTGTAAAAATTTAGACAACATTTTTCACTTGCAGGAAAATAATTGAATTAATTTATTCACCAGAAGAGCTGAAACACACACAGTAGAGCAAATTATCTATCTATGTATCTATCTATCTATGTATCTATCTATCTATCTATCTATCTATCTATCTATCTATCTATCATCTATCTATTTATCTATCTATCTATCTATCTACCTATCTATCTATCTATCTATCATCTATCTCCTTGGACAACTTGTTTAACTGTAAAAAAAGATTGCAAAAAAATCTTAAAACATTTAATCTTGTGGGAACTTCTATCAGGACTGGTAATGGGCAAATATGACAGAAAACAGCAGATAGGAAATACACAAGCTTTTAGAGACTCCACTTTCCACTGGAAAGGAACACAGTTATGTTAGAAAGGAGCACAGTTAGTGCTTTAAAACTTACAAAAATGTGGAAATTTGTAGCTAGAGATTAAAGCAATGGAAAAGTGATGGCAAATCACAGATAACTTTGCTGGATAACTTTGCAGTGGTGCACAACAGGGAACAGGAAGTTCTTCTAGCATGGGGTTATGGCAAGTTGATGGTACCATACTGAGCTTTTAGGGAAGGAGCAGTTGTGTTTCCAAAACCTCTGTGGGCACCAAAGAAGAATACCTTTCATTGCAGGAGGGAGTTTCATGCTAGCTTTGTATTATTGCTGCTGCAAGCATGTAATCATCAGCTTAGCCTTTCTCTGAGTACTGCTGTCTGTGCTATCAGGCTTTGCAGTCCTAACCTGCACCCACAGCTCAACTCTGCAGCTGAACTGTCAGTATGACTTTAGTTCATGTTAGTGACCTAGGACTCTCAGCAAACTGAGTGGATTAAACCTGCTAAGATATCATCGTTCACTCCAATTTGACAAAGTAGATTTTTACCCAGCATAGCAGGCTGTCCATAACTTTTGGGAGGTCACCTGGAACACTGGGAGCTGGTGTCCCCAGGGTGAAGTAAAAGCCAGAAGTACATGCTGATGAAGGAGCTGACAAAGCAGAAGTCAAATTAATATGCATCAGAAAAAGATTTTCTAGGAGAGATAGGAAAATATTAATACCACTGCAGAAGCAATTGCTGTTACCTCATCTATGGTGCAGTGCACATCCCTGGGTACTTTGAACTGTCTAAGAGAATTCAAACCAAGTTGGAATAAAAACTATGAACATAACAAGTGGAGATATTTTTCATTGGGGGTCTGAAAATCTGGGCTAAACTGGCCTAGAAAAACATCCTTGCTGCTTTTCATGTGGAGTTTTCCCAGCAAGAATAGTCTGGCACAATTCCCTGCTGCACCAGGGGACATGATGCTGTGGTCCCAGGGAGTCCCTTCCAGCTCCCTCTTCAAAGCATTGTGTCTCTGGAGTGTCCATCTGAGGCAGTAACTCAGTGACAGAAAGAATTAATTCTTAAGATTAAGATGAATGTCAACACTGAACCATGTTGGAAGCAATGCTTTATTCTAAGAAGCTCAGTCTTCTGCATGCAAAAGCCAGAGATTTCAAGGATGATACAAAGATGCTGAGGGGGAAAGGACTCCCACATTCCCTCTGACTGCCTGCATAGAGAGAAGCCCTGCAGAATTATGCATTATTCAGATACAAAATGCAGTTCCACTAATAAACTTTTTAACATCAAAGGGCAATGGTACCAGTAGACTGCAAGCAAGTTGCACTGATTACAGAGTAATTTTCTTGTGAGGCAACTGACTGGAAAATAAATAAATAAATGCAAAGCTGTCTTTCAAGGTGGATGAGTTTATTCTCTTTTTGAAAATCCTGTGGTGAGTTCCAGCAGGACAAACAACAAGAAAAAGCATTCTTTTTAGTTGCCAGCAACATAATCCCTCCACCTGCCAAGTGGCTGTAGCAGAGCATTGGGGGATATTCCTGAATTATCAGAGGCATCCACAGACACCAACTGGTGCGCTGATTGGTACTGATTCTGTCACGTGAGAGTGTGATCTGACAATGTGCTGCTGGGACAGGCCCCTCTGGTCCCATGTGTCAGACTCTCCATGAGCAGACAATTGGAAAGTGCTACCTGAAGCAGCTGGAACAGCAGGCATAACTCTGGCATACAAGATTTTTAGGACTAGAGTAGCTAGGATTGATTCAGATGGGTGATTTATGTCACAGATTACAATGGGCTGAGGGCACCTGTCCTCCTGAACTAAACCAAGTGCTCTCTCCCCACAGTTTAGGATCTACACTGTGACAAATGGGAATATTCCCATGAGTTGGGTCTTTTTATATGAAGATGCAAAGCCGGGGACAAGAGAAAGAAAACTGCCACAGATGCTACAGAGAAAAAAGTCCATGGGGAACTAGAGACAAAGCAACTCTTTAGGTGTCCTTCCAGTGACTAATTCCTCTTCACTACTCTGACCTCTAATTTCAGCAGTTAGTTCTTCAGCTGCTCTCATATCTAGTCTTTTAACATCTCTAGGCTTATTTGGATTCTGCCATGTTTAATCTGAATACTATCATATGCTGTATGTAGTCACATTTATTAGTCTCTCTGGAAAAAGATGTCTTCAAAATCAGCAGTAAATGCCAGATTCTTTCCCTGGTGACCAGCACTGACATCATTCCATGATGCTGCAACTGTCTTTCCCTGTTAGCTAGATTCCCACAATTCACAATGAATAGATTTCTTCAAGACAGGTGAATGGGTCACCATGGGCCAATTTTATGAATATTTCTCGAACCAAAGTAAACAAATTTAAAGAGAGGATTTGATATGCTGCCATTACCCTGATGCTGTTGTAAGCAGAAATGCCTGTGTTCCTTACTGTCAATATACTATCCTCTTGGATCCATCATGGAGAGCAGACATTACAACTAGGCCTGAGATACACTTTGTTAAGTTACTTTACATGTCAGATGACATTTTATTTGAAATATCAAATGAGACAGTAGCTGCTCAAATGAGCTTCCCACATGAATTGATAAACAGATGGGACCCAGAGAACCTGACACATGTGTAGCCTATTTATTGCCCTAAGATTGTTTCCTGCTGCAGTACTTTGCTTTTGAATAACCCATCTTTTGCTGTAAGAACATGGTCTTCATAGTCTGCCATGATAGTTTATAGCAGGTACCTCCCCCCAGCCCTCTCCAGGAACATGGCAAATAGGTGGCAACTGTGGAGCAAAGTCTGAGAATGGCATGAAATCCCAAAAGGAGTAACAGTTTTGGATTAGAAAGGGGAAGAATTTCACTGATATGAGAGGGCTAGAGGTGCACAGTAACTAAGATATCTCTTTGCCATGAGATGCTGCTCTACTGACTTTTCAGATTGTGTTAAACATCAGGGGTTTCATCCATGCCTGTCTGGATTATCATAATATCATATTGGGCAATCTCATTAAATAGAGAGCTTTTTCTGTCTATTTGCTCAATGATGAAAATGTTTATTCTGCAAGCCCTCTTTTTGGTGCTGTTTCTTTATCCTTTCTATCATCCATTGTATCCAGGTTAAGAGATTGACAAGATAAGATCGTGGCATTTCTTGCAGAGTTTATAATATTTGAACATCAAATGTTTCAACAACTAAGCTTGAAGAGATGCTCTTGCTATCTGCTAGGCAATTATAGGTGAGTGCTTATCCATTGAGCCTTTTGCAGCATTTAATACCACTTTTATTTTGCTTTTGGTTGGTATTTATCACTACATCAGTGAGATTCTCACTTGTCGTTTCGTCCTTTAATTGTATGGAATTAAAATAATTCCATTCAATGCTCACAAAAGCTTCTCCACTGATGACAAGAGAAAGTGATGAAGTAGTCTCTTCTGTAAGCTGTGCTTGCTCATGCTAATTCAGCAATCCTCTGTGAGGATGTTCCTCATGGTGTAAGGAAAGGGAGAGCAGGTATGCCAAACAATGGCCTGTATGCTTCATCTGCCAACAAATCAGGAATAATTGTTGGCCTTGTTTGTTAGCACAGATTTCTTGTGCATCTACCTCTGCCACTGAACTGCTCACATGCCAACACATCAGAGGAGCAGAGCCAAAGAGCCCTGAAGACAGCCCAGCACAGTTCTGTTAACATCACTGGGGCATGGTTGCTCACAGGTAAACAGGCCCAGCTGAAAACTCATCAAGGGGCTGTTCCCACTCTGTCAACACAATCTGGTGAGGAGAATTTCCATTTTAATGTTAATGTTTAATGTTTGACAGACAAGTCACCAGTAGCCCATCATCAGAAAAATAGAGAGATTTCCCTCTTGTCTTCTTAAAAACTTTCCACCCTGCATTGACCGCTGAAGAATTGTTACCAAGATGTCATTCTTCCAAGACACCTCACTGAAACACCAAGATGAGCAATTCTGGAACTTTCAAACTAGTTTTCTGCCTGTTCATTTTAGTTCAGTTTTGTTTAATGACTTCCAACAAGTGACAAAAAAAAAAAAAATAACAACAACAACAACAATAATAAAAAATCCCACTTAAATATAATTTTGTCCCTCAATTCTAATTTCATTCCTCGGTGAGGGAGACAGGGTGCATAGCCTCAGTTTTGCTCTCTGGGTGAACTGAAGGAGCACAGGGACTTGCACAATTTGTTCTCAGACTAGTTTTCCCCAAAGTGAAACAGTTTGAAATATACATATCCACATATTGAAATATACATACAGTTCCTGGCTTTAGGCAGGCTACAGTGAGTGGCCATTACAGCTCCTGTAGGAGAAGAGTTTTTCAGTTTCCTCAAAGCACAGTTGTGTCAGAGGGAGTGCACTGGTGTCAGTGTAAGAAAAACCCACATAAAAGAAAACAAAAGAGGTAGTTCTTCTATATGCTGGCTTTTTTAATATATTCTTTGCCTATATATCAGCAGACCATGGATTAAATCTTTAATATAGACTTGGTATGGCAATGGTTAAGTCTTGGGTTTTTGGCAATCACTTGAGATTCAAAACTCTTGGGTAAACTTGATGTTTCTAAAAAACCTTTTCTAGAGTATTTTGCTCTGCAGAGAATCTAGTGTCTCCTTGCACCTCTCCTCACATTTGCTAGTTTTAGATATTCTTTGAACAAAGCACAAGCTGAAAATATACATTCAATAAGGGGATTATTAATTTTATGCCCAGTTTCAGGACAAAGATAAGTCATTAATGGCACAGGGAATAAATAAAGTTACAGTGGCAGTAGTACAACCAACATGGAAGTGTTTCAATGACTGATTCATATAGTATAGATGTCTTAAAATACATGCAACTCTCTTTGGAGCAACTCATTTGTTAAGACTTCAGCAATGTAAAAACATGCTTTTGTGCAGACTGTCGTAAAAAATACTGGTGAATTGTAGAATTCAGGGAACTGCTTTTAATGCAATCAGAAGCTGATGAGATAGGGTTACACTGGGGCGCAAAAAAAGCTGCCAGATGAAGTTTATGACACAGGCCGAAACAACAATAAACTCTGGTTTTAGATCTAGTGCTAGCAGGCATTTCTGGATTTAGAACAAAATTCCAGTTGCAGCTTGGGGATAAAGGTGAGGTGAGGATTACTAACATTACTTCTATCCCTGTAATCTCCATCCTATGAATGTGTAGGTGCTTACTAGAGAGAGCTCTTAACCCAGGCAGTGCTGTATTATGGACATTTGCCCCTTCTACTCCAAACCTCACACCAGCTATTATTTTAATCTGCCATTTTCACATTAAAGTTAGAAAGACAGCTGCTAACATACTGAGTCCAATTATACATAACTCCTCTCCCATCCTCCTGGCACTGATTCCAGCATGAAACCCTGGACTTGACCAAGCCAAACTTTAGAGAGAAAGACTTTACAGGCACCAGTAGCAACTTACTTCTGGACTTGACCAAGCCAAACTTTAGGGAGAAAGACTTTACAGGCACCAGTAGCAACTCTAGTTCCCCTCTGCCCCTGGTCCAATGACTAGTCTCAAACTTGCCTGTTACTAGCCCTTAAAACCAGTTTACAAACCTAGATTTGATGCTAACACTGTTTTTAAAGGTCCTGTCTTCAGAGGAGCTAAGGATTAGTTTGAGGTCAGGAGGCACTCCTGGGCTAAATCTCAGGATTGGAATCACCAAAGCTGTGTCAGTGGTGAGCTGGTCTGAAGGAAAGTGAGGATTAAGCCTGTGGCTCGATAAAGAATTGGGCCATAAGGTTTAAGTGTTTTCATGCAGTGCTGCTGGACAGGCACTTTGGGACGCAGCATCAGCATTTTCCTGCATCTCCTTGGCACGCTGCCCCTGCTGTGCCCAGCAGAATCTGACCAGTGCTCACCCTGAACATGCTTCACCTGCCCTCTGCCTTTCACTAATGCCCACACTCCTGAGCTACAGCAAGTGCACAGGGGTGCTTTCCCCCTCTGAGTCTCTAAGCCAGGGACATCAGCTAATAAATATTCATTTCAGGGAACAATGAGGAAGCCTCTGACTCACGGGTGGGCTGACGAACCTTGGGAAGGTTTTCTCTCAAGAAATGAAATTCCTAGTTTAGTTTCTTGCCAGCAATAATTGCCCATGAGTCACTGATCCAGCTCTGTGTTGTGGTCAGTCAAGTGTATTAGGCCTGTTTGAGCCACTGCAGTTTTCTTTTGATAAGTATCAAATGGCTTTTATATCATCTAGCAATTCACTTCATATCACTGAAAACAGCTCTGGAACCCAGCGTCAGTAAGTGCCTGCAATCATGCCCAGTTTTTTTCCTCTCCTGTTTTTTTTATTTAAAATCTGAGCTATTTTTGAGCTGAACAGAGTGCTGAATGCTATAATGTCTTCCTTCCTGTGAATACACCACTTATCTGATTACTAAATATTGCCATAAATTGTGCCCCCTACAATAATTTTACATAACCTGCAGTGTGGAAGAGGGACTGTGATTGCAATTGGAAGATTACAACCAAAGAAGTTCACTTACAAGATGTTTTATATAGGGGCGGAACATTGTCATCCTTATCTTAGTTTCATTACTCACTTTTCAGAGATGAAATGTACATACTAGGCCCAAGTCTGTGCAGATGGCTATGTCTTGTACCTCATGCTATGGCTGAAATTAGGCAAGGCAGAAAGCAAAATAAACTCAATCTGATCAGACCTTAGCTAAAATTTGGTCTAAGGTTGAGAAAAACTTAGGGTAGCTCATCTGAACATCTCTTATGCTTCCTAGCTTTGATCTCAGATGATAATGAAGTACCTTTCCCTCTTGCTGCCTCCTAAGGGTGGGATTAATATTACACAGGGTGGGATCAAACAAGGTGCTTTGTAAACATATGTTGCAATACAAAATCCTTGATGCAAAAATATCTCTAATATCTGGGTCAGGCACCTACCTTTTCTTTGAGGAAACCCATCTAGCAAGCAGTTCTTTCTCCTCCTCTCTGCTCCTCCTACACTCCTGCAACCCCCATCAGGGCTGCTCTGATTTAGAGCAGTGTAATTTTAGTGTTACTGTGGTTTTGGAATTGTGAAGAAAAGGAATTACAAGCTGACTATGGGGTCCCTTGTAATCTGGGGAGACAAAACTGTAAATCCAACTGGTTTGGCTCTGTTGGCTTACAGTTGTATCTGCTTTCTTTAACACACAATACCTGTTTATGATACATTGCAAATACCTACAATACAGGATTTATATGATAGGCACAAGCTCCTGACACACAGCTGTCAGCTCAAAGTTATCCACTTTAAACATGGTTCAGAAGTCACGATTAAGAAAAAATAATCACTTCAAGCCTTCAAATAGAGAAAAGGTCAACTTCAGTGGATAAATGATTCCTAGAAACATTTCATCCATTATCACTGTGGGAATGCTGTCTTAGACTTTTTAGAGGTACTTGTAAACTTTGCCATGGTGTGATGTGAAAATACTTTATGTGTCTCTCTAATTACTGAACATCTGAGACAGCAGAAAAGACCAACCAAGAAAACAAAATCCCAGGTGCTTGGAAAGTCAAACACTGAAGAGCAATAAAGAAATTAATTATTATGAGATAATTTTGCTACATCCCAATAAATGGGAATTGCTTTGCCTTATTCTAGGAAGACATAAGCCCATTCTTTGCAAGGACTTACACCAGCCTATGGAGAAAACAGAGTATGCAAATTCAGCACTTGGTTTAAAGGAACTGGAAAATATCATCATAAACCTGATTCTCACAACTGTGTATTTCAAGGGGAATCTGAACATTTCCACCCCTTCCACAAAGTCCTGTGCCCATAACAAGATTTAAGAGCTGTGCTGCCTTGTTACAGGATGAGAAGCAGCCAAGAGAATTATGTCAAACAAATTCGTGCCCATATAAATTACAAAGTAAAGCCCAGAGCAGTATCTATTTCATAATAGTGTGATGATCCTGTCTGCCAGAGACCAACGTCATCAGTAATGCTTATCTCTCAAAGCAGTTATATGTATCAATTTATATTTCAGGCGCTATCTTGCAATTAAATTTCTGGGCTTAAAAAGCCTGTTTCCCACTCCCTCCCCCTTTTCAATTCTAGGTCCTCCAAGATTAACAAAACATCCTCTGTGGCAGCAAATTAATCACATTACAAAACTAAACTGTTCATTAGAGATGCAGCACACCAAAACTGCTATTAAAAACTCAATACTGCTATTTTTTGTCTTTAATTTTGTGGTGCTGTTTGCAGCATATTCTCCTCTAAGTATACACACTGCCAAAACAAATACAGGGATAAGCCCTGAACCCTGATGGGTGTTGATGTGCCATGAGCTTGCAGTGAGCTACAACACCAGAGCCCTTGTCTAGGAGCTTTTTGATGTCTACAATGTGCAAATTCCCACACACATCAACTCCCATGGGATTTGCCAAGACAGCCCCAAAGCATTGCCTTAGCCCACATTCACTGATGCTTTGCTGCAGAGGATGAGCAGAGATGCAGCTGCACTTCCATCTTTAGCAGTGACCTTGCCAGTGCCCTCTCCCTTTCCTGGTCTTTCCTTTCCCCCCTGAAAAAGCTTTAGTCTTTTTTCCTTCCTGATCCTTCACCTCTCTGGAAAGAACTCACTGATCTAGTGAGCAGGATCTCCTTCTCAGGATCTCCTCTGTTCCCTGCTCCAGGGTTTTGTAAGCTGTCTGACTACAGGCTCCTGCATGGGTCATCTGTCTTTCCTACCCTATCAGCCTGGGGGAATGTCCTCTGGATATTCATAACCTCAGCTCCTCATGAGATTTCCTTTTTTATTTAAAAATTCTGCTTTTGTTTGGTTGCTTGTTTTGTTGTTAGGAATACATGGAATTTTAAGCTCCTTCTTCAAAGCTAATGCTGTAGAGCAAGGGACAGCCTTGCATTTTGGATAAAAGCAAGTTGTTTCATCAAAAGCTGAGCTCCTTTGCCCTAGTGTGCAAGCTGAGGTGTATACCACAGTGCCTTGCTCTTAGACATCTCATTTTATATTTTGCAAAGAAATAAAACAAGAAAGCAAAACTTGAATAAAGCAGCCCTTAAAGAAAACATGGATGTGAGCTCTCTCATGGACTGGCTAGATCCACTGGGAGTCTATAGTAAAATGCAGCAGCCCCACCAACAAATTTCCTCATGCCCTGCAGTTTCCCTGAGTCAGCTATTGCATTGAGCACTGGAAGAAGCCCTCAGGCTTAGGCACCTCTGACTTGCAGGTAAATTATGCATGATGTTAAACATGCAAAATGAGTCCTGCCCTCCAAGCCTTCTACTGAAGAAAGAACCCCTTTATAGAGCTTAAGCAAGAAGGTCTTCACCTGAGGAGAGCAGAACTTTGAACTCTCTAAAAGACACTTGGGTGTAGGCTGTGGTCCTGACTTGATGAGGACAAGGAAACCATAGCATTGCTGCAGGACTCTCCACCACATCCTGCTCTCACCCTGAGGCACAGAAAGCAGATCAAAGGCACAGCAGGAGATACAGCCCTGGAGAGTAATCTCTCTCCTTAGAAGCTGTGGGAAGTCACCAGAACTCAGGCAAACTCACCTCTCCTCTGGCAAACATCTGCCATGTCATTTAAAAACACCCTCTTGCCTTCTACCACTCTTCACCTAAATGTGCGAAGGGGAAGACAATGAAATTTCCTTTTCTATAACACACAGATCCCTATCTCTTGCTTACAAAATAATTGTGTTAATCTTGCAGCTTTCTTGCCAAAGCAGTACAGAATAGCAAATTAGTTTAAGCTTTTAGATGTGAAATACAGTGTCCAGCACTCAACTGCTCTGATGAAATATGCATCAACAGTACTCACGCATTGCTAGTAACCTCAACTGCTAAACAAAACTCTTCCTTACATTGCTGTCATCTCTATTTTGTTTGTTGTAATTATATATGACATTTGAAGTTGTGTAATATCATAGCTCTGTGAACTATAGTCACCCACTTGGCTTGCTTGCAATATTCCCTATTAAAATCTACCCCAAATCACAGGGGCATTTCTTGTTACGTCTGTACAAATAGCAGCATATCTGATTTACTTTGCTCTCTTGGAGACATCAGCTTTTTCAGCTTTACCAAACAGGTCCTGAACAAGGACTCCAGGACTCATCAAAGAGATTTCCCTGCATTAGCAGCAGGACTGAAACAAGCTTTCTCTGAAAACCAGAAGCACAGGTCTGCAGCCCTGTGCTCCTCCAGATTTTGCCTCTGCTCCCCTCTGCCCATGTATGTCCTGACAGACTGCCGGGGACCCAGCATGAGACTTTGTCAAGCAATTTGCTTCTCCCCTGCAGGTGTGCTGCAGGACCTGCTGAGATGCTGGAATGGTGTTTAACTCCCCACTGGGAGATCCAGGGTCCTGCTCCATTGCCTGTGCAAGCAGCTGGAGCTGGAAAGCAGAGCAGAAGAGGGAGGATGCTGGAAAGGGAGAAGTGCAGATGACAAAACACTAAGGTGAAAGCTAAACTGATTCTGCATGAGAGCTTGCAAATGCCTTTCTGATGGGAGAAACTTTACAAAGGGAAAAGAGTGCTCCTTATGCTGGAGCTGGCGTGTGAGGAGGTGCCAAGGAGCCTCCTGCAATCCTGTGGCTCCATCCCTGGATGGAAAACCCAAAGAATGCATCATGAGTATAGTAGTGGGATGGCTGGAGGCACCTCTACTTGTCTATCCAGCTGCAGCTTTCCCATCCTCTGTATTTCATTCTTTCATCAGCAAACAGCTGTTTCCTCTGCTGATACTCATGATACTGTGGCTATTACTTTTTTGAAGTGTTTATCAAAGAGATCATCAAAGCAACAGTTTTTTCTTATTTTCCCTACTTATTTGTGTGTTTCTGCAGTAAAGAAAACAGAAGTTAATTAGTTGACTATTACCTTCATTCCTGGTGCACATGCATATACCTTACAAATTTATGTAAATTCTTTATTCAGATACTGGTGTCACACAGAAACAAGATCTTGACCCAAAATATCCTGCTGTTGGTGCTGGCAGAGCAATGATGTAGAGAAGGTAGCAGCCCCTTTTGTTATTCAAATTTTTGTTGTATAATACTCTATAGTTCTACAAAATGTATAGGTGGTTATTGAACCAACCCTGTCATTGTGTGGGTGCCTAGAAGTTTAGGACTTTCCTTATTTGTTTTGATTGCTTCAAACTTTGCAGATTCATTTTCATCCTTCCTTGGGGAGCCACATTTTTCACCTGACTAAAGGTGTGATGTAGCAGTGGAATAATTTTTTAGCAATGCAATAACTTCTTTCTTGGCCATGCTCTTCCTTCCTTCTCCCCACCACACAGCCCTGTCTCCCCTTCCTTGTTGACACAAGGAACTTCAGAGTTTGTGCCCACACAAAGAACTTCATGCTCTTGCTCTAGATCTGGGGAAACAGGCTCAGGCACCTCAGCTTGAAATCTGAACCCATTTGGTGATCACGGCAGTGTTGGCAAATATTTTGGTTTCTCTAGAGCTTAGCTCTTCAACCATTGCAGGTACTACTTGAACCATGCCCTCTGACCTCCCACACACCCAACATTCCCACTTCCTTGTGATTTTGAGGAGCCCAGCTACATTGGTGGAACAAGGAACACACCTCTCCCTCTCCTCTGTGGCCCTGAAAAGGTGGCATAGGGTCTAGGCATAACCTTATCTCTTAATTCTTCTTTAAATAAAATTCAGTTCAAAGCTTTAAACCCCAAATGTGGCCAAGGGGAAATCTCTCTATTTTTGTCCTTATAAAATTCAAAGAATATTTTTTAAAAATTGCTGGTCAAGCATTTTCTTGTCTGGCTTCTGGCTTTGGGCACTTGATTCAGGGCCATTTTAAAGGGCCTGATTTTCAGAATGAGCTTAGTACCAGCTTTCGTCTGAAAACCCTACTCTAACAAGTGTCTCTCAGGAGGGAAGGTATACAAACAGCCAACCTGACCCCTGCACTTAGATTCCCTGTCTTGGTACCTGCGCTGTCTCCAGCCAAGATGCTCAGAGACACAAACAACTTTGAGCCAAGAGAAGCCCTCAGTGATAGAATGTGATACTGCAGAAAACACTGGATTCAGAGCCCTGGAGATTAGAAGCCATTACTTACTGACAGCAGGTTTTGCAGCAGGAGCATTAAGAAAGTGCCTCACAAAATAGGTATATCATAAACACATTTCCTTCCATCATTTCAAAATCCATCTCTAAGGGGATGAGATCTTCAGACACAGCTCCACTGATCAGCTGTGCTCCAGTGCTTTGTTCCTGATCCCTTAGCCGATATGTAGTTTTCAGACATGAAAAATTCCTGGTCAGCAGGCATTTTTCCATTAACAGTATGATTTATTTCATACTTGGATCATATTTGCTTGCTTGAGAACTTTCTTCTATGCATCTCCCAGTCAGAATACCAATCAAGTGGAAATTGCTGGAGATGACATCACCAAATCACAAAATAAGCTGAGCTGGAAGAGACCCACAAGGATGATCAAGTCCAGCTCTCAGCCCTGCACAGAACAGCCCAAGAATCACACCTTGTGCCTGAGAGCATTGTCCAAAAGCTTCCTGAACTCTGTCAGGTTTGGTGCTGTGACCACTTCCCTGGGGATCCTGTTCAGTGCCCAAACACCCTCTGGGTGAAAAAGCTTTTTCTAACACCCAACCTAAACGTCCCTTGACATAACTTCAGGCCATTCCTTTGTGTCCTGTCACTGGCCACCACAGATAAGAAACAAGTGTCTGCTCCTTCTCTCCCCCTCTCAAGGAAGTTGTAACTGCAATGAGGTCTGTCCTCAATGTCCCCTTTTCCAGCTAAACAGACCAAGTGACATCAGCTGCTCCTCACATAGCTTCCCCTCACAGCACTTCACCAACTTCATAGCCCTCCACCATCTTCATAGCCCTCCTTTGGACTCTCTCCAATACCTTAATGTCTTTCTTACATTGTGGGTCCCAAAACTGCCCCCAGCACTTGAGGTGAGGCTGCCCCAGTGCAGAGCAGAGCAGAGCAGAGCAGGACAGTCCCCTCCCTTGCCTGGCTGGTGATGCTGTCCCTGATGCCCCCCAGGACACGCTTGGCCCTCCTGGCTGCCAGGGCACTGCTGACTCGTGTTCAACTTGTCATCGACCAGGTCAGCAAATTCCCATTTGTGGTTGCACACTCTTTGCTGGCTTCTAGTCTGTGTTGGAACCAAGCCTTTGACTATGGTGAACAGGACATTTTATCGTTGTTATCTGGAGTTTGCTCTTTCTGTGCCCCAATGGAATTGCACCTGAGCTTTCAATATCTTTTAAAGTTCAGCTGAGCTTAAAGTGGTTAAAATCAACATTAAGGCTTTAGGGAAATTACTGAAAGCCTTGCTGTGGCTGCAAGTAATATTAAAAGCTGTTATCCTTGTTTAAACTCAGATGATGAACATTACTCAGCCCTTTCCCTGAGGCCAGTTCAGAGTTTTGCATCTTGTCAGTGCTGAGTGACATACTGCTTATCTGGTCTTCTTTGTTTGCGAACAGGCTGTTTGGGTTGACGTTGAAAAGAATAGATCTGCATGAATAACTGTGCAGAAAAACAAGAGCCTGTACTCTCTTCAAGCTCAGTGACAGCCAGAAATACCAGCCAAACTAGTGCCAAAATACAGACTGTGTGGCTGTATCAGTATAGCACCAAGCTCAAGTGGTCTGTTCATGAGGGTTTGGCTTCCACCAAATCAGCCTGTGATTAAGCAACTGGATATTGCAAGTTTTGAACCTAGCAAGTCCTTTGGCATTCTCTCCTGCACCATCTTCGTAACCAAACTGATGTGGTGTCAACCGGATAACTGGAACATAAAGTGGGTGGAAATGTGGCTGGTCAAAGGGTTTTGACCAGCAGAACAGAATCCAGCTAGCAGCCCACTGGTACTTGAGCCAATGTTGTTTAGCACTTTTGCTAACACCAGAAAAGGAGAATGGAGTGAGAGCTCAGCAAGTTCACAAGACCAACCTGAGGGAGCAATGGCATGCTGCAGGATCAAGCTGCTATTCAGAGAGCTGGGCTGGGCAGGCAGGAGTGAGGGTGTTTGGGAGCATCATTAACTCAGCAAAGGCAAATGCAAAGTCCTGTGGCTGGGATGTGATAAACCCTGAAGCAGCATAGCCTAGGGGGGGGGCTGGCTGGCAAGCAGAGATCAGTCTGGATCTGGCCTCTTATCCCACATGGCTCAAACTTCACAGCTGGAGCTGCAGCCAGGTCCCATCACCGTCATCAGGGCACCAGCACTGCAAGCTGATGTCTGCAGCACAGCTCATGAAGACATAAAGCACTGTGCAAGAAGCTGGGCAAAAGTGATGAAGCAAGTGCTGCTCCAGATAAGCCAAGTGGTGCAAAGAGGCACCTGGCTTCCTGCACTCCTTTATGAGAGGAACAAAGATACACGGGAGAGGAGGAATAGAGGTGCTATGACACTGCAGTCCATGCCCCTTGCTCAGCCTGTGGCAGCTTCCCTGGATCAAGAGGCAGTTCCCTTCCTTGCTGGGGTAAGCCCACTACCCTGGACCCAGCCAAGGAGCCCCTCCTGGGGGATCAGCCTGCTCCAGAAGCAGGAAGGGGTTTCTGTGCCTTTGATTCTGTGGAGTTTCATGTCTTCTATTATTTGTCACCCAGCCTGAGGGCCCTGTGTCCTGCATCCTGTTACTGCACAGGGAAAGGTGCAAGGCTTCTGCTGAAATTCTGAGATGACCAAAGTTCAGCCTCACAGGGTGTGAGCTCAACAGGTAGCCCACTAGCAGAGCCTTTCATTGGAGGATATGCAAGGGGAAGAAGAGACATGGATGTGCTAGCTCATGGCACATCCTGTTCTCTCAGGGTAAAAAACTGAGTGCTGAGAGCACCCTCAAGTCCACCACTAATCTAACATCCCATTTCCCATCCAAAAGATTTTGAGATCACTGAAAATGTTCAGTCTTTACATTTCATGATTATATGATTTTCTTTTCTCTACTCTTTTAACCCAGGGATAAAACACTTACTGATAACCTCAGAATAGCTCTGGCTTTGTGGCTCCTCTCAAACAAGGCAAGTCCAGCAATGGTAAATATCTCTGTGTTGTTTTCTGCTACAAATTGAAAATGCTTTTGTGATATTTCAGAGAACTCCTATTTTAAAACCTCTTCCTTTAGCTGTATAGCAATTTGTTTGGCTTATTACCTAGGACAACACTTGCCTTACAAAATACTACAAATTACTACTTCAAAGCAGGGTTAAAATGTACCCAAATTACATTGCTCTGTTATTACAAACACTAATGTGTATTGAGAGAAAATTACATTACTCTGTTATTACTAACACTAAGGTATATGGAGAGCTTTACTTACATAAGCAGTTGGATAAGGCTTAACAACATTTTTGTGCAGAATTCAAATTCTGGTATGGAAAAATACTCTATTTTGCATTCAGAAGGACTGAGCATTTGGCTGTAGATGAAATGTAGTTTTGTTTTGTAAGCAGCAGTTAGTAATTATCAGACTTGCCTATGGCTGTTTCATGGGAGGTGGGAATATGAATATATTCATATTTACTGGTGCTTTATAAGGAATTATAGGTCACGTTAACACATCTAAATTATGTTTCTTTTTGAATTAATTGCTATAATTGCAGACAATCTTATAAAAAACCTGTAGTTAAATTGTCCAACATAGAAACATATGAAAACCTTCTCTTCTAAAAGAACATTTTACAACAGACCTATTTTAGTTTTCTCTTGTCACGCATCTGCTTTGCCTTCCATCCTCCTCCTCCACTTGTGCCTTCCCTCCCTCTGCTCCACTTTACCTTTCAGAGCAGCAACAGCAGCATCTGCAGCACTACCCACAGCTGAGCTTCTCCATCACCGGCTCTAGGGGAGCTGCTGGCAGCTCACCTTTAAATCCCGAGCATGCGGCAGCTGCGTTCGTGCTGCCGTTTTCCAGCAGGAAGCTTATGGAAAGGTTCAGGAGAGATAAAACGCGAATGAAATGCCACGGTAAAAATAACTCCCGCAGGCACAAACCATCCTTGGCATACCAGGAGCACTGAGAACAGCTGTGCCGAGGGATCTCTACCTACAGAAGTGAGGAGGTGCCTGTTATTATAATTGATAATTATAAAAAAATTATAAATCTCTGCCTGTTATTTATAATTGATGCCTGTGCTCCTTAAGGAGTCTCGTGACCAGCAAAGCCTCCCTGTCCCAAGCAGAAAGCCCATCCCTGCCCCATGGAGCTTGCTGTGGTGTGGCTTTGAGAGGGGACATGTCCCCAGGGCAGGCCAGGGGATGAATGTGGGGAAGGGGAGGCAGTGCCACCTCACAGAGTGACCACCAGCATCCCATCCCCAGCCCGGGGTTATCCAGATCTGCACAAGGGTCAGAGCAATGTCTGCTGGAGGAGTTTTTGAAAATCTAGCTTTATGGTCATTGTTAGTGTTTTTCTTTTTTCTTCTCTGCTAGAAAGAACAGCATAGGAAAATCCAGAAAATAATTTGATTAAAAATTTGCAAATGAGTGATAGTGGATTATGCTCAGGCAAGAGGAAGCAGGATGATACAGCTTCCAAGTGTAGAGGGATGGGAAAGGTCCTAGTTATCCCAAATCTGGGCCTACAGATGGGGAGGGCATCCCCCCTATCTGCAGCCAGCACCTGTGGTGGGGACACAGGACATGCCTCTGCTTTGGGAGGAGAGATTTCTGCCTGCACAAATGGTGGGACACTTCCTCTCTTGGGAGACTGCCTGCCTGTTCCCAAAAGAGATGCATTTCTTTCTTCTGGCCAAGTAAATAAGGACTGCAAGATTCACACATAATTGCTGCAGTTCTGGATGCCCAGTGAAAGCTTTAGGGACTTCATTTGAGCATTATCATACATCCTGTTATCACACTAAATCTCAACAACCCCAAAAAAGTCAATATTTATTACAGTTAATATTTATTACATCTGCATCTTTGCTAAGGAAATGCAGATGAGGTTTTCTCTGCAGATCTAGCTACTAGCTAGAGATTCACTGAGATCTCTATGTGAGAATATACAGAAGTTATACCCAGAGAGGTTTTTATTTTATTTTTTTTTCTGCCTGTATTTCATTCTTTCTGCTGATTTTCAACTGTTCCCCTCGGGTCAGGACCTCAGTTAAAGCACAGAGGTAGAGTGCCCTATAATTCCTTTTGCCAGCTCCAAAGTGAAGAAAGCTTCAGAAAATCAAAATGAAAAACAAGAAAGAGAAAAGTGAAGGTAGGGGGAAGGAGCCTCCAAACCTACTTATATTCTTTTTATTTCATATTTAATGGCAGGAAGGGAAAGAAAAGGGGCACACAGGAGCTCCTCTTTTGATGAAAAATTATAGATAAAATAATAAATTGCTAATTTATAAGCATTTCCAAAGGGAAATTGTTGACCACTGCCTCAGAAACATGCCTGCACTCTTGTGCCTTGGTGGTGTGCTGCCTCCAGCTGCAAGTGACTGGGTCTGCTGGGGACTGCTGGAGTGCCCTGCTCTGTGAAGTGGCAGTGCCACAAAACTGCTTCTGTTCTTCCAAAGAATAAACTCAGAAACCCTGGAAGAGCAAGCCTATGGGATATGGGCCAGGTGTATGGCAATTCCACAGGCACACAAGCAGGAATTTTTGCACTAAAGAGGGGCACTAAATCTGCAGCTTTTTCCTGGCAGTTGGGCAGGGGTTGGGGGCTGAGCTGGTGAAATACAAGGTGTTTGGTGCTTTCATGCTGACTGTGCCACCCAGGCTCTGCATTCTCATGTTCCTCCCACTCCAGAGACCTCCACAATGCCCTTACTCACCTGGGCCCCTCTGCAGCATCATGAGACCAGCAGTGCAGCCTTGGGGAGGGGAATAAACAGGGGCCTTGTTAAAAGAAGAGCAACCTGACAGCAGAACAGCCTTGCCTTATTCAAGGAAACCCCAAATGATGATCATCTCCCAGCTGCCCTGAGCTCAAGCTTGAGGGGAAGGTGTCTGGCTGGAGGTGGTCTTAGTAAATCTGTGCTCATATTTACATTCAGAGGTTCCTGATGGTAAAAGGCAAGGAAACCACATCTTGTCTTCCAGCACAGAAGGGCTGGAAAGTGTCTTTAAAGCCAAAAGTAAACGTACAGTAGAGAACTGCTGCTGCAGATGAGAACAATTTTAGGTGTCTGCAGACAATCAATAAATTCCCTGATATTAAATAAAGGAGAAAAAGGGAGGAAATAGCTCTAGGCAGATCCAATACAGGGAAAATTGGGTGTTTCTCACTGCAGAGCAGACCATAGCTCGCTAAATGACCACACATGACTCTGTTTGGAGAGCTGGCAGCAACTCTGAACATATGGCTTTTGCCATTGGGCAGGCAATTGATTTTATGAACATGAATCTCTCCTGGCCAAGAGGATGACTTTTGGCAATCAAAAGGCATAACAAGTAGACCCAAAAATGAAGCAAAAGTTATAAATGGAAAATAGTTATGTAGAAAAAACATTTCTGGAACAATGTGGGAGGCTGAAACCCTCACAAGCACCAAAGCCACCACTCAGCTATACGAGATCACTGCAATATCAGTAAATTACACAGGACAATTATTCCCTTGCAGGGCATCACAGACCCAGCACAAGTGGGAAGGGGCCCCTATGGGTCTCCAGTCCAACTCTGCTCCAGTGTTTGACTGCTCTTCTACCCCAGGGAAAAGGGGGTTCCTTAAAGCTAATCAAAGTCTTCCTTTTTCCAGCTTGTGCCTGCTGAAGAATATTAGGTCTAAAGGTCCAGATTCTCTAAGATGCCAGCTGTTCACTCAATGAGGTGGCTGTACCATGCCCATTTTTAATTTCTGGTGTGATCACTTGAGAGGACAGAATGGGAAATAAAATAATTTAGATACACAGAGTAAGAAGGAGTAGGAAATAAAAGGAAATCAAATATAGGGTAACAAAAGACAATATAGGCTAACAAAAGACAAATAATCAATCTCCTGAGGACAATTGCTGTTCTTTAAAGCCTCAGTGCAGGACAGGATAAAAAAGACTGGATTTGGAACATAAGACAAAGGTCTGCAGGTTACAAAAGAAACTAAATTAATAAAATGGTAAGCTTTGATTCAGAGTATGACTATCCTAAGGAACCTGCAATAATGTCACTGAGAAAAGTTATTCAGGAATGCTAACTAGCCTGGAGAGTCTGGTCTTCCTCACAGCCCCCTTAAGCCAGACAATGAGCCATTAAAGATATTTTACACATTGAAATAAATCACCTCTCTGCATTATTCCATAACTGTCTTCACATCACCGGGGAAACATAATGTGGTAGAGAAAAACAAGCTTAAAACTTTTAAATGTATCAGCTCAAAAAATGGACTGCTATCATAAATATTAAAGGAAAACCTGCAGTTGAGTGAACATCATTCATCATTTCTCATGACAATCACTTTTCCTTAACCGGAGTAGGTATTTCATAGTAATAAAAATAACTTCTTGTTCTAAACAATTGTGTTCTTAAAAATCTATCGCCAAAGTCAGAATAAGCGTGCTGCTCTTCCATTCACAAGTTCAACTGTGCAATAAAAAAAGGATTAATAAAAGATAAATGCTTTTACTGTGAACCCTCACAGGGTCCCAGCTGCTGCTGTTGTTGCTACCACTGCAAGAAGTTAATTTGAATCTCTTCTGGTGCTATAGCCCAAAAACTACATCTTGTTTATCAACATGCACAACAGCAGCTCAGCTGCTTCAGATGAGGGTAGGATTAGAAAAAAGGCACAGTTAAGTGATAAAAAAAGGTTTCCAGACAAAATCATTACCAGATTTTGACAAGAGTGCTGCAACTAATGTCTGGGCATTTGTTAAATGATAAAGATTTACCAACTGTAGAAAGAAGAAGGTTTTCAGGTTTTATTTCATTTCTTTCAGAAGAATATACTGCTATATGCTGGTAGAGATAAAAGTGTGCCACCAGCTCGTGATCGACATCTGTCTGATATGGCCCTCTGGATTTGCTGGGTAGAGGAAGAGCACAGACTGGAATCTGTGACTGCCAAGGCAGAGATCATCCCATTTGTGTACCAACACTGCTTTCTTCACTTGCTTATCCCTAAAACCAACTCTGAATATTAAACAGGGTCTGTTTCATAGGGTATCTGTGAGACCAGAGCCCAGGCTCTGATTGCTGTCCCCATGACTCAATGGCATAATATGCAGCCAGCTCCCTACCAGAATCTGGTGGTTTATTTGCTACAAACAGGCATCAAATGATCAGAAACAAAAACCTGAGAGAAGGACCCACACATTCATCCTTGGAGGAAAACTTCTGAAAAGTGGCAGTCTTTACCCTAGCAAAAGAGCATCTGACTGGTGGTATGGAATAACTACTATAAATATGTACTGACATGTCAGGAAGAATATGGGAATCAATGACATCAAATATTCAGAGAATATTTGAGGAAAGAAAATAATAGTGAGCTCTATTATGAAATAGGAGAAAATAACGAAATAGGAGAAAAAGCCCCAATTCCAAACTGAAAATAGGAGATAGTTAAGAAATCAGTCAATCAATAGCAAAGTAAGAAAAACCCATATAATACCATATACCCCTTTTTTCCCATATACCCCTCATCCCAAATGCTTCTTCCTATGTTGACCCTCATTAAAATTATTTATATGCAAGCAATAACTCTGAAAGGTGGAATATAGTGGTTATCCTGTAATGAGACAATGCTCCCAAGCTCATTTCTTAGCTAGATGGGCGCATTAGGATGTAACTTGTTCCTTTATAGTAATGCTGTCCAAAAGGTTTTAGTTCAGCTTCATTGGAAAGTCCCTGTGAATTAGAATCTGGCTGCAAGTAATCCTTAGAAATTCAGGACTGCCTGCAGGTAATTATTTCTGATTCTCATTTAAGGATGGTTTCCACATGCATTTTCATACAGTTTGGGGATACTTGGTTAAAGACCACACAAAAAATAGAATTCTGCCATTTTGGTAATCTGTGTGTGAGAAAATAACAATCTGCCCTTCTGCAGCATCCAAAGGGACTGTACATTTTATGCATGTAGTGAAACTGCAGCACTGGAAACATTTTGCTATTTCTTAGGGACCCCCTCTGTAGGTATCTCCAACTCTGCATGTATCTGACTGGGAAATCCACGAGGTGTTTCACACCTTGCAGCTACCAAATGACCCAGTTTCTAATCTACCATCAAAGATCCATTCCTTCATGCCACCCCTAGTTTGTTTTTTTCCCCTTTAAGCTGTATGCCCCTTATGCTACCACAGCCATTTCAGATACAACTGTAATTATCTTTGCTGCTCATCAGTTTTTCAATATGTCACCTTCAGCATAGGCAGGTCATGAATGCTCATGAATTTTACTGAATTTTACTCATTATTCAGCCAAGTCTGTCTGTATCTCCCCAAAATAAAATGCATGATGGCCTCTTGTCATCTGCTGCAGCACAAACTACTTTTAAGAGACAATCCCCCCCTCTTAATAGGAAGAAATCACAACTTAATCATTAGCAAGGCTAATAATAACAATTACTGACCTGTGACCCGAAATGTGCCATTTCTCAGAGAAAGGAAAGAAAGAATTGCTGTTTCTTAGCAATTAAATACTGATGTGACCAAATATCAGAGGTAAACTAGAAGGATATGTAAATTGAAGCAAGTGAGGGAGTCTTTTGAAAGAGCACCAGTTTAGCACCAGGGGAAAAGACAACAAAACGAAAATTCTGTGCATTTTGATGAATTTTGTGAATAGGTTTCATAGCTCCACCTAGTCACACTAATTCCATTTAATATACAGAATCATAGAGCAGAATCATAGAATAGTTTGGGTTGGAATGGATCTTAAAGAGCATCTAGTTCCAACCTCTGTGCCATGAGCAGGAACACCACCCATTAAACTAGGTTGCTCAAAGCCCCATCCAGCCTGGCCTTGATCACTGCCAGGGATGGGGAATCCAACTTCTCTGGGCAACATGTTCAAGTGCTTCATCAGCCTCAGAGTAAAGCACTTTCTTCTGCATATCTAATTTAAATTTCCCCTCTTTCAGTTTGAAGCCATTACCCTGTGTCCACCCACTGGATTTCCTGACAAAGAGTTCCTCTTGAGCTTCCTTGTAGGCCTACCCTTCAGCAGGTATTATCCTGCACTTATTAACATATAAATGCACAGGTTTTAAAAAGTAGTAGAAAGACATTTGAGGAGAAAAAATATATTTGAAGCCAAGACTGCCTTGCTTTTAAAATGTTTTGATGACAGCACATGGCACTGTGCAAGTCTTTGCTCTCTGGACAGCATCAGACTCTGCTTCTGGGTTTTGATGTTCCCACCCTTTCCAAGAGCAAAGCCATCCCAAGGCAGGTATCTGAGCAGCTTTCAGTGCAACATTTGAGGAGAACACTGTGTTTTTTTCATGTAGAAAATATCTCATCTTCGTTCTTTAATTTCAGCCCCTTGAAGTAAATTTTCCCAGCCTGTGGCACAGACTAAATCCAAGTACCTGCAAGTAAAGCCCCAGTCACTGAAACCTAGCAGCCAGTCCCTCTCCTCCAAAAACTCATCTTCCTCTCCAACCCAATCAGATTAAAACAAATGGAAAAAGGAGACAGCTATGATCCCAGGCTCCATAAATGATTCAGGATCCTGAGAGTTTTGTCAAGAGCAGTCGGCTCACTGTTCTGGCACAGCCAGGGATGCTCTTGGTCATAGCTGTTCGTTTGGTCACAGTCAGCTATTGTTGCTTAAAAACACCATCACTCCTGGTCTTACTGCTGTGCCATGTAGCACTGCATTACCATCCAAAAGGGACAAACAGAAATTTAAAAAATATCATTTTCATGAACAACAGAATAGCCCCACATTGGTCTCTCCCACCAGAAGGCTTTATTGACCAGATAACTTGTTACCACCACACCAAGTGCTGAGGGACCCTGCCAGGTTCTGCTCTGTGGGCACTGAGCCTGTAGCCCCTGTACAAAGCCTTACATGACCTCCTCCAGCTCCCCTGTGCAAACAGAAGATTTGAGAGGCACCAGGTGGGCATGGACACCACACAAGGCAAGAGGGGGCATGAGATGTCACAGGCTGCTCCTCTGGGTGCAGGTCCTGTAGCAGGTCTCGTCCTGGCAGGTCTAAAAACAGTAACCAAGTACATCCCATGGGCTACTCACCTCTGGGAATCTGTCCCACGTCCTCATCTTCAGCTTGCATGGAGTCAACATCCAAGTATGTGAGTCAGAAACTGCCTCTCTCTACTGCTGCCCCATCCTCTCCAGAGCTCCCCTATCACTGCTTTTTCCTCTTAACCTCTCCTTTGTGTTAATCAGACAGCACTGGGTGCTTACCTAGCCAGCCACCGTCTCAGGATTCATTCAGATTTTAGATATCCCATGCAGCATCTCTGGCTGATTGCTGGATGGCTGACTTGCCAGATACACAGTCTGGGAGCTGGGGAAAATAAGCATACAACACAGCTCTGGTGTGAGAAACCACTGCCTCTGAAAGGCAGTCCTGCTTGATTTCATCCCTTTGTTACCTCTAGATCCAAGGAGAAAGTGGGCAGACATTTTAGATTCTAATCTCGAGCATTAAAAAAGTAATAAAAAAATAATAGTAGCACAATAAGTGTTCTCAGGCAGAAGAAAGGGAATAGCAACATTTCCTAAACTGTGTTAGGTAAGAGCGAAGCGAGCGGATTTTATGATCTTCAAATGCCACTGCAGTGGGCTGAGTATAAATGATAAAATGGCTTCATGCATCTTATGGCAAAATTGAAGCTAGAAACATGTATAAATAAAATTATTCCCAGTTTCCTAATAAAAGACAAACCTGTTTTATATAAATAAGTTAAATGGTGACAATCTAAATGGATTTCAGAAAGTTCCCTGTCTTCCTTTGAACTATTAAATAAATGCTGCTTTGTCCCTTTAGAGTTCTAATGAAAATCCCGTCAAAATCCAATTTACAGAATGCTGAGACATAGTGCAAGTTAGGAGTGTAAAAGTAATTTGCCTTAAAGAGTTATCAAGACCGGATTTGTCAGTCATATTTGGACATGGAAGTCTGTTGTGTTTTAGCAAGAAGATGCTCCCTTTCTCACAGCACTTCAGGGTAGCAGTACTAATTTCTTTGGTACTCTGCCCATGTGCCCCTGGATGAGCTGAAGACACACTCACACATCTCTGCAGGAAGGCTGTGGGACACCCACCCTGCACTGAACCTCCCCCTGACTGCCCGCTGGCTCTGGCACTTGCTGCTGGGACTGCTGGGATGGACATTTCTTCCAGCTCTCCTCAGCTCCTATCCTGGAGAAGGAGGCACCCAAGCAGGATTGATAGTGTGTAAAACCAGCAATGGTGTGTGGGATCCCAAGACAGGGTACAGGTGGAGTCAAGCCCACAAGTCAAGCCCACCTGACTCCCCTCCTCTCCCCTGCTAACAAAATTCTGGGCTGTGGAATTCTTCCCCCTCCCGCTTTCCACCTTGGATCCAAGATACCAGTTTCCCTAGTCACACCTGAATTACAAGATTAAATCAAACTCAAGATTTTGCCAAAAAAGGTGAAATAAAATTCTGCAAGTAATGTATTGGTCTAAGTAAAAAAATAAAATCAAGAATTAAAAATTACCCATTGTTTGTGTCAACTTCAGCAGTGGGTTTAAAATAAGAATTGTTAGGTGAACTACAGCCAAAAAATGGAGGGGAAAGGGTCACTACCAGCTTGCTGTATATTTAAGACTAAAGGCCTAAAGTGGATGAGAAGAGCTGGCTCAGTTTCCTGTCACCCTTGAAGGAGTAAGATAGGACAGCCAGAGCTCCCTGTATTCTGGGAATGTGCTCTAAACACTGTGCTGTACAACACTCCCAAGTGAGCTGGTCTTCTCTCCTGGTAGTCCTACTTGAAGTTTTACAGAAGAGGAATGGGGCAAGAGAAGTTGACTATCAGTGAAGGACACCCAGGATTCAAATCAGTCCTTAAACTTGGTCTCCATTTCCACCATCATGTTTTGCCTGATGATGACAAACTAGAAATGAAAACTGAAATGTTGTCTGAGCCTCAAAGCCTCATTCAAATAAAAAAACCATATGTTACTAATATTATTACTTATTTAGTTCCAATACATCTGGAGTCAAGACAGACGCACCTAAAATGGGTTTGAGCTGAGAGCAAAAGGGTGCATTCAATGGAACACACCTGAAGATGAACACAATTCTGTAGTCATTACACTTCAACAGATATGGGTTCAAACCTTTTCTGCTTCCTCAGCTTCCCCTGAGATTTCATATAATTCATTTATGGTTTGCACAGACTCTCCTTCTGTTGATCCCTCCATTTCCTACACCTCTGCTACTCTTGTCACTCTAGACTGCAATTTGTGTTCTTAAAAGTGGAGAGACCTCTCATGGCATCACAGGGATGTTTTCAAGATAAACAGCACCAAGAACGACCACTGTTGGGCTTTATAGGAAAGCTTGGAGAAGAAAAAAAGAAGTATTAAATGCATCTTTGATGAACATAAGCCCTCGCCCCCAGGAACAGCACTGGGTTTTCCAGAGGATGCTGGGAGCACAGTAGAAAGTCCCAGCTGGCTGGGAGATGCATTGCTCATTTATGGGCTTCCCTCAGTTTTCCTCCAATGCTTGCCTTTCCCCTTTATGCCAATCTTTGGACCACATGATGGGAGCTGCAGAGAAGCTCCTTTTCCTCTGTCCCTGACCATGCTTTAATATTGTCTGTGCAGTTCTTCTTCAGACAGCAATGTTATTCCTTCTCTTGTTCATAACAAGGTTAAAACAGAAACTAATAGTGGCTTGAGGAGGTGCATAAATGCTTGGAAGATTGTGTGGCTTTGCTGGCACTGGGAGTGGACACCAAAATATGCATGTGCATAAGCTGAGATGCCAGCAGCTCCAAACAGGAAAGCTGAAGTGACCATTTGTTTCTGGTGTGACAGCTTTTTTCTGCCAAGGAAGACTCACACCGAACTGATGCTTCACAGAGGAAATTCATTGACTGTAAGCATTTCACAATATTCCTTGGACACCCTATTTTTGGCAACTTTTAAATACCTCTTCCCATAGCTTCTGGATAAGAATCTAAATACATTTTTCAATCCATTGGGAGGGAGAAGGGGCCTAATTATTTTTCAGTTTTATTAAGAAATAGAATTACAATGAGCAGCATGAAACCTAAACTTATTAGCTGTGGTAGAAAATAGGATTTAATACAGAAGTAAAAATAGCCCAGCTCTACTTACACTAGTGCAAAAAGCAGTAAGAGATGCAAACTCCTAAAACAGGCAGAATGCTTTTTAATTTTGCTTTATTTAGGCCTGTCTTCTAAACATCTGTGCACTGATGTGAGATGAATATCTAAAACAGTAATAACTGCAGATAGGTATTACATAAAATGATTCATACCTATCATTACCTAGTGCTTTTTGCCCCAAAAGGATTGCACAGAATTTACAACCTGTGGCTGAGATATAGTACATTAAAATGAAGTGCTCCATCCATCACTGATAGGAACAGGTAAGAAAGATGATAGGAGTCTAATGTCAGAAAAAATATCAGAATTAAAGACAAGAAGATATTAAATCCTGTTTTGAATATTTGAATGTCATCAAAAGGAAGATTTCCTATATTCTGTTCTCAAATGGTAAATAAACAACTGAGAGAAAGAGTGATGTAAATGGTCAGGAGATGAATTAAAATTTTAACCAGAGAATTTAAACTTTTAAAAATTAAGTAGCATCATGCTGAGAGCTGTAGCACATTGTATCTGTGATGCTTAAAGTCTAATAACTTCTGAGCATTTTCCATTTTCCTTATGGAAGGTGCTACTCAAGTGTGGGCACATGGGAGGAGGCCAAAAATTCCCTTCAATTTCCAAAATTCTTACAAAGACAACAAATGTTTTCCAAGCTGGAAATATTTAGAAGCTGAAATTGAGGGGCTATCACATAATACACTTATGTCCTATGAGCTGAACACATGGGTTCCAGCAAAAATGGGGCCAAGGATCCACAAAAGGGTAATATGAAAACTGGTGAGCTTTTAACTTATTTTCTTCACATGAAAGCATTCTTCTGGATCTCTTGTTACCTGCATGACACAGCTTTTTATATCATGGAGATCACCAACAGTGTACACATTGAGAGTACATTGAATGTGTACTGAGCCTTCAGCATGGAGTAGAGGCCCTGGTTTCTATCCACTCTAACTTATTTACATTAAATTGCCTCTAAATCAACTTTTACATGGCTTAAGCTTTATTAGCAGAGGCTGTTCCAGGCAAGCTGAGTTCAGCTGCTCTTTTCAAACTAGGTGGGATTTTATGGAGTGTAAAGGTGGTGAGTTTGGCTAGTCCCAACCTCAGCCTCTCCAAATCAAGATTGAAGTAACAAACATACATGCAGACCTGTCCCAGTCCCACACTGGAATCATGTAATGTTTCACCTACAGGAAACTCCTCTTACAGAATGCTAACCAGACACAGCCCAGGTCTTAACTCCAGCACACTTTTAACTGAAAAAGAGTTGTTTGAGGGACAACACCTAAAAAGGTAATCTCAGACTGCTTTCCCTGTGCTTTTAGGCACAGACCAGACCATTTTCCCAGGATGTCTCCTGGGTCTCATCTGACATAGGTTCCTGCATCTAGTTTGAGCTCAGCAATGGTAAATGACAGCATGGCCATGAATAATCTGATAGAGAGGCAGTGGTTGTGAATTCTGCACCAGCTGACACTGGCCTGAGAGAAGAGACTACCATCCACATCCCAGTCTCTTCAGTCTTCCCTTCTCCTTCCATAGCATAAATGCTGGCATAATAATTATCTTTGGTTCTTCTGCCAAGCTCATACACATGGGCACATCCTATAAAATCACTGCCTGCCAGCCAAGCAGCCATAATGCACCTGTGAATGTTTCCAGCCATTATAAGGAGTGTAACACATGATAATACGTGGACTTTCATTTTTCCATGAGGGTAAGATAGGCCCTGAGGCTGGTGCCTGCAGCACAGCTCTAACTCCTCCTGTAAGGCTGTGGGGCCACTTGGGACCTTCAGGACATGTCTGTGAGCTGGGTGTGGGCAGAGTCCAGTTGAATCAAAACTCTTCTGGTTTAGTTCAGCAAAAACCACAGGGCATGCAGCAGGTCTGGTGCCTGAGACCTGGTTTGTGTGTAACACAATTCATTTTGATGCAAGTGGAAACTGATATGATTTTAAATTGATGATCTGATCCTGTACACACACACTTTCATAAATCTCTTTGAATGTAGAGCATGATTTTGACTGGCAGTTTAGTGCAGTCCATCCTGAGGACCTGTAGAATTAATCACACATTTTAAACTAACTACACAGATAGCAGTCATAGGGATCCCAAATCTCTTTGAGATATGGGAACAGATTGCTAAGAAATAGAGGTTTCAGACATGACTGACATGCCAGTCAATCGCCTTCCTGACCAGAAGAGGAAAAATATCAGTTCTCATTGAAGTTTGCTTCCTTCATCATTACAGACACTTTCAGATTTGGGATCATGAATGTATCTACAATACAGAAGATCTGCCTCTAGCAATTATCTTACATTGTGCTGCAATGTCACATGCAATTAGGACTGTTCCTCCAACACATCAGACAGGTATACTTCTTGCCCAGAATTATTTTTCATCTGACAGCACTGTGAAGAAAAATGGAAAAGACAAGTAGAGAAAGCAGCTAAAGCAAATGGGGGCATTCACAGTGCCTGGGAAAGTGGAGAACCTAAAGGAAAAGCATGTAAGGTGCAGGATGAGAAAGATCTCCAGTCCAAACCTCAAAAAACTCAGACTGGCTTCTCCCAAATGCCATTGAGAGCAAGTATAGGCTGTGTTGCTCCAGCATAGGTATGTGTTCAGAGATGTCACTATGGGATGCCCAGCATTTCCCCCAGTGGAAGAGAGACAGAGGAAGCCAGGTTGTGGTGGGAACAACTTCCTGCACACAGCCTTGAAGTTACATTCAGCTCAGTCCCCCCTGCACTTCAGGCTCCCTGGGTTTCTGCTACCTCTGCACTCTTCTTGCAAACCACTTCCCTCCTCTCCTTGCTGGGCTGTTTGTGCTTTTGGGAATCCACATCAGCAATATTCAGTGCTTGTGTGGCATTTTTCAGAGGCAAGTCTTGGAAAATAATCCTGTGCCCTGTCAGTCTCAGCAGTGCTCCTGTGGAAGCTGCCAAGGCAAAAGGGGCCGTGGAGGGTTAGGGGAAAAAATCTCTGTCCCCAGAGATCAGAGGAATGGGACTGAGTATGCTAAGGAGAAAAAAATTGATGTCACCATATAGCTATCAGTACTTTGCAGACTTCTGTTGGTATCAGCAAACTTTTGATCAGGTTTACAAAGCTTCTTTTTCCAAATGGAAAAAGCACAGATCAAAAGTAAAACCTCTCTGAATTTGGATTGCATGGCCCATTCTGCAGCCAGATCCCTTGACTGCTGTATGTGCTGTTCCCTTCTCTGCTTTGATACAGCCAGGAGGTTGTGAATCTTTCCCATCTCACTCACATAACTGGGAATCAGACCCTGAGTGTGCAAAGATGTTTGATTTAAAAGACCAATTCAAGTGACCTTTGACCTGGCCTTGGTTTGCCATTTTCAGAGAAGAAATAAGAGAAACGTTCAGCTGCATAGGAGACGCCTTTCTTCCTCCCTTCAAACGTCTTAAATACCAGCTTAAATACAAGATGTGTACAGTGTGAAAATAAACATCTCATCTGTGATTTTAATTGTTAAAATAATCATCTCTTCCCTTTGCATGAAGATGTGTGAATTCATACATTTAAATGCCATGAATTTGACAAAAGGCCTAAAGAGCAAGCCATCTGGAATAGAAAAAATATTGTGACAAATCTGACACTGTTTTCATATTTTTATGAATCGCTTCCCACAACACAAGCAAACAGATTAAAGGTCACTGAAAAGAGAAAATGTGTATTTGTGAGTGGTTTGCTTCCTTATGCTTTATGTTTGCCTGTGAATGTGAGATATTTTACCTTTGCTTTTAAGGAAGGAGGGCAAAGAGGAGGCTGTGGGAGGACAGAGGGGCCTATGCCTTAGAAACCAAAGGCAAATTGTTCAGCCTTCTCTGGAGACCTTGACTAATCAGGGAGTCAGCATAAGCCATGAGGATGGAGAACACCTGTTTTTATTCACGCTATTATATTTTTTTGCTAGTATCTTTTAAACTTCAATTTTTAATTTTTATTTTTTTTTAAGTGTCAGCAGTTTCCCTTCCCCATGGAGACCTCAGTGCCATCCTGAAAAGAATCAACACTGATACTAGCATAAAGGACTATTTTAAAGTTAGAGGCTGGAATTTGTATAAATACAGGAGAAGACGCCTTTCCTCCGTATTTCAAGGAGATAAAAGTAAGGTTCAAACATTTCTAGGCATCTTAAGTGCCTTTTCCTGTGCAAGCCACTTCTTTTACAGGAGAGCTTTACAGAGGGTTGAGGTTGATCACTGCTGTCTGGAAATGAGGGTGTGTCCCTGATGAAGCCTACAACTCCCAAAGTTTCCTCAGACATTCCTAGCCACAACAATGTTTGTCAAAGAGATAATCCAAAATCTCTTGTACATCACTGTATCTTCCCAGAGGTTAATGACTGTGCTGAGCAGACTTTAATGGTTGAATACAGGCCCTTGAGATCAGGCACCATCAGCTGAATTTTAAAGCCTATCTCATGTCAAACCAGTCTCTGCAATAAGCCTTATTACAACAGGTAATTGACTCATTTTATCAATAGGAACTTTCACAGAAACTTTGTTAGCAGTTTAGTTGTTTTGCATATATTTTCACCAGCTGCATGTAATGAAAAGAATGAAAGGGATTTACAAGACTCTTAAAGAGTAAAACCCATACACCCCAGGCTCAAGTCCTGGCTTTTTTTAAGTTTTTGACTGAGTTCTCCTGGATGATGATACAAGTAATTTTTCATGCATGGTCCGTACACACAACTCTCTATATTGATGTAGGTTACATCACCATGTTTGTGAACTCCTTTTTACTCAGAAATACTAGCACTGAAGTGCTCAAAAATAGCAGCTACTAGTTTACAAATTTCTCTTGCAAAGCCCCACCAGGAAATAAAATTGTCCTAGAGTGTACTTTGCTGTAACAGAACAAAAAATTTTAAAAGACCTTTGCAAATAGATAAATTAAGTAGAGTATAATTGCTTGAGGCATTTCCTATCTTTACTTGTCAGAGGACAGATAAGAAATTGGGCACCAGTGTGTTTTAATTAATGTTTCCTGGTGCCCATTTGCAAGATTGTCGATCTATTTAGGCTTTTCAAGTAGCTAGATTTTCCATTTTAAAAAAAATCAACTTCCAAATGCTGAGGGAAATAACTAGGTAGTACTTAATTGCCAAGCACAGAAGCAACTAATCCCATCTGAGTTAACTCTGCAGAAATGGCATTTAGTGACTGAGGTGTGTGCATTCTGTCAGCAAGAACTCCTGGGGACAAAGTCATTCAGGAATAGGAATACTTGCACTCCCTCCTGTGTTTAGGAAAAACCTAAATTTCCATGACCTGCTCCATGCTGCATTATGTAAGAAAAACTAAAATAAACCAAACCAAAACCATATTACTTCAATCTTGTGGCCTCTCTCCCTTTTAAATATGAGCAAGTGAATTGGTTATTTGGCCCAAGAGACTAGGGAAAATGTTGCTTACTGCAGACCAAAGGAAAGCCTTTAGGTTAATGCTCTATTTAAACTCCTTAAATGCAAACAACAAAAGCATCTTTGGAAGCTACAGGCCACATTAGGAGGAAGGCAGTCTGTCAGGATTGGATCTTACTTACATCCTGTCCAACAGAGTGTTTCGTTCTGTTCTGCCTCCCTCTGATGATCCAGGATCCTGTCACTTTTATACTCAGGGTATATTTTATAGCATGTTATTCCAATGAGACATTTTAAAGAATGAATTTGAGAACTGGTGCCTTGAGCTAATCATTTTTCCATTTAAAGCAGTAAGTGAGGAGACTGGCATGGTGAGGAGTTACTGAGAAAAAGTGGAGAGTGATGTGATTGCATGCACAAGGGGCAAATCCCCTTGTCTCTTAAGGAGGGATTTTAAGTATGACCAAAACACAGCCATTTTAAACACTTGCATTTGAGCAGGGGTCCGGGCAGCCTGCCCATTACCAGAGGGAACAAAAGTACTTATTTTTGGAAGCCTTCCCTATCATCTCATTTTTTCAATAAGGCAAGGAACAAAGATATACCTCAAAGAATGGTGAATATCTCAGGAATTTCTCTGCTGAGCAAATGACTCATTGAGTTTTTAGCCCTCAATACTGAACTAAAATCTAATAAGAAAATCTCAGAGTGGGAAAAAAGTTAATTTCACTGCAGAGAAGGACTTATGGTTGCAAAAAAGATGAATGCAATGGTCTGTGTAGTTTGAACTATCTGTGGAGATGTCATTCATCAATAGATAATGCAATTTATTCCTCAGACATTTGCCAGTGTCTCAAATGCATTGATAACAAGATCTGTACTGCCAGGATCTAATTAAATTTAAAGTTTGCCTGCTTAGTAGAAATCTTTAGAACAAGAAGAGTTTGGCTCATATTTCTCATTTGAGAAAACTTTGTTAAACACTACCAATAAAATAGTGAAATTAGTGATGATAGACCTAGAAGGGTGGAATAGTCACAAAGAGAATTTGCTTCCCATTTCCTACATTTTTATATCCCCAAAGAGCTGTATCAATAAATTTCTATGAGGATTTCATCTTCTGTATGCACGCCTGAAAAAAAACTTGGCTTTTTACTTGTACATGTGCTCTCTCTAGATCAACCAACAGAAGTGACCACGTGGGAGCCAGTCTGCCCATCCATATGAGGGACAGCGAAGTGAAATACAAAGGAAAAAACTAAATGAGAGCTCTCATTTTGGAGGGAAATATAATTTACTGTGCAATAAAGGAGTGAGAAAGACAAGGATTTGATATTGCTTGCTAGATTTCATCAAATCCACAAGAAAGTTAAGCCAACATTCAAGAACTCCACATTTACATCTCAGCTTCAAAATTTAAGAGCAAAACAGCACAGCTGAATTTTACAAAGAGTCAATCCAAAGTACCTCAAATCACAGATTTTTCAGACTAAGAACAGCATTTTTTTCTGATTCATACAGAAATTAGGATAGGAATGCTGAACTGGTGAAGCCACACACAAACTAAGAAATAGAAATCCCAAAGTGCTGGCCAGTGTTACATCCCCTTTGGTATACTTAGATGTCCAAGTACTTGGATCTGACATGCCATGCTGAGTTCTACTTTGTTACTCAAGTCCATGACTGGAAGTTGATCTGGTATAATCTTTTGATGTGCAAAGTACTAGGGAAACTAAAATAATGAGCTGAGGAAAAACTCTTATTGCTAGGATAGCTTTGTAGGCTAACTACTGCCACTTTCTTTTCTATGAAATATAAATTTCTGTAAGATAATCACACACATGATTTGTGAGACTGGGCCTTGAGAGTTTTTTCATTCCCTTTCCATTGTTTTACAAGAGCATGGCTAACAGAAGTGTTTGGTAGAGTGCAGGATAGTTTTGGGAGGCAGCCGAGTCAGTGGTCTAATGAAATGTAATTTCATTTGTGGTGGCTACAGAACATGCAGTCTTGGCCCAGTATAAGGATTTTCAAACTCAGAAAAATTCAACAGAGCTTTCAAAAAGTATTTTTGGAAAATGCTCAGTAGTGGAGGGGAAGAAGATGGAACAGCCACTGCCCCATTGTGCTGGAGAGTTCCTGAAACAGTCATGCCAAATAGAAATGCTTCCAAGTATACACAAGGCATGTAGCACAACTTGGCTGGTGCTTCAGCACAGATGATCACAAGAATAAGAGAATTGAAATGAGATTTCTGTAAAGGCCATGTTTGAAAAAGTATTTTGGAGCTATTTGAATTGGGAGGCCCTGGATTGTGATACAAGAAGAGCCCTTGTCTGACATGTCATCTTGACCCATTCAGAGACAGACTCCAGAAAAACATTTCCACACAGTGTGTTGTTGATGTGAAGCTCTCCATCTGTAGTTATTGCACTGTATGGTGTCACTTGATAAGCAGAGAAAAGACATTTGAAATATCTCAAGAGCAAACTGGATTTTACAGAGGAAAGGAAAGAAATAAAAGATGTAGAGTCTTGCTGTTAAAATGAGATTTCTTCTGGCAACATTTATTAAAGTACAGTCCTGTACTTTGGAAATGTCTTCATTTTATTGTAAAGAATATTTTGATCCATTGCATCAGAGACAGTGAATTGCATGATTATTATACTTCAGGGAGTCAAACCCAGAGCAAATGAATCCTGTTTTGTAATTTATCACTCAGAGGACTGCAGTTCCTGTGGCATTTTACAACCAGTCCTTTCATTAATTATTTGCATTGCAGTGATGAGAGATCAAGAGAGAATAAACTGGGGCACACTGACCCAGCCACTGTATATTTCAAATTTTAAAGAAGAAATAATTCTTGCCCCAAATATCTCAAAGCTCTGCAAACCTATGCAGAGGGACTCCTGGGAAATTGTGTTAAATGGAAGAAAATATGGCTCCTGCAGAAGAATAGTCATGCAACCCAGATCAATTGGTCCATGCAAAACAAGCAAGCAAGCAGCTCAGTATCTAGCAGGGCTTTTAACCCATGCCCCAGGGGAAGTTTTCCAGCTCAACTGCCCTCTCAGTGCTGCAACTCTGCATTGCACCCGAGAATGCAGAAACCTGTGGTAAATCTGATCCTGTAGGAGAGAATTCTGATTGTCCACCCACACTGGTTTTTTGGCCAAGAGTGGTGTCATCCATTTAGTCCATCACTTGCATCCAGCAGTGCAGTGAATTTCTTTAATCTATTCTAAACGATAAAACCACTCTTAAAAGGAGCCAATTCAGCTGAGATAATGATTCCTACATGACACAGTTTAGTATTTAATAGACATAACACCATCTGTTCTAGCTTTAAACAATAAAATCTGAGACAACGGAACCAGAAGCTGCAATCATTAAAAAAAAAGAAAACAGCCAAAGGCAGAGGAAGGAGGTGAGTGAATACATGCAGTACATGCATAGAAAGTTATTGCAGGGGAAATTTTCTCAAGGTACTCTGCAAGAAAGAGATTATTGCTGCCTTCTGTATTCTGCACAGCATGTATCTGTGTTTTTTCTTCTGTTTTAGAAGCAAACTAGTGGGGGAGAGGGGAATAGAGCACTACCCTGAAACAGTGAATCCCCATCAGTGCTGATTTCTTCACAGCAAACAGTGATTTACAGACAGGCCTTTTTCTTACACTGGAGAGATGATTAGATTGAATGCAGTGAGGAAGATAACACTTTTCTCTCTGGGCTGCAGACTGGTCTGAGTTGGACCTAGGGTTTATTTCCTGCTAAGTCAGGGTCTGCATCTTCCACAAGGTATGCCTTTGCCAGCACTGCAGAACCGAGGGGCAGCAATGTTTCTAGAACCAAGAACAATACATCAAACAGGTACAAGACTGTGTTCCTTCCCTGCATCTTTTCTAGACACCTCTGTCAGTGAGCTAAAGCAACAATTGGAATGTTTTCACCAACCCTCACTCAGAGTGTCTCTTGTCAAATAGTTATAGCCTGAAGTATATATTTAGTTGTGTTCAAAAAGGTGAAATTACATTTCACATTTTTTTTCCTAAGAAAAGTTTTAAAGCTGAATAAAAATAAAGCTGAATAAAAATCTAACCAAATAGATGATCAATCTTTATGAGTGTGTATAAGAACATGATTGCAGAAAAGTCTGTAAGGATAGGCAACAGAAGAACTAAGATTTTGGATCTGATTTTAAACCTATGTCATCTTTTTACCTTATTCCAGTGACATGTGTCAAAATCAAGAAGGTAGCTACTGTCAGGAGAGTTGAACCCATGCTATAAAACCACAGATGGAATCAGGCTCAATCTTATGTCTCACATATTCAGTGCACTCCTATATAAAAACAAACAAACAAAAAAAACCTACAATGGAGAGAAAGCTTTGCCAAGCATTTCAGAGGAATACCATGAAAGTAACACTAGAAAAGGGATATCAAAATCCACTTGTGTCTTTAAGAGGAGCTGTGGACAATATTTGGTAAAATATCTGGGAAAGTAAACCAATGAGCCATCTGAGCACTGCCCCTTGTATGCACTACACCAAGAAATACACTGCAACTAAATAGCTACTATACAGCCCTCAATACAATATGGAGCCTTTGAAATAGAGCCTTGTTCTCCAGTTAAATCAGTCTAATAACACTGAAAGCCCTGCAGCCAAGCCTCCTTGTACTGCTTCAAGAACAGCTGAGTGTCAACCTTGTTTTTATTAATAAATCAATCTTAAACACTACTGAAATTTCAGTTGAAGATTGGCTCAACTTGGCTCTCAAGCCTTAAGGATTTTTGGCTTTTCTAAATCCCTCTGCACTTTCTCCTGGCAGTCCTCCTTGCCTCCTTGCTTCAAACCATTTTAGTGAAGAGTGTCTTGGGTCATCCCACCTGCCTAGAAGAAGTGATCATAAATCATATCCTATGACTACATCACACAGAAATGTGAAGACCAGAAGAGATGAGTGAATACTTGCCCTGTGCTGTCATTATAAGGTATCTAGTGCAAAGACAGGTGCCCACATCAGATTCTGACAAGATGGTCCAGTCATATATTTTACTTGCATGCCAATCACATTCTCCAAGGAGGCTTTTTTTTCACTATGTCTCTTGTCTTGAAGTTTCTTCTAAATTTTCTTTGTTTGCTGTTCTTTGGAAACCTGAAGGGGAAGCCTCCAGCTGGAGTCAGCTTCAGTAAGACATGCTGTGGGACTCTGTAGCTGACAGGATCATGTGGAAACAGCTGAGCAACAAAATCAATTAGACTATGAGGAAAACACTATGCAAGATGGGCTAATGTGCCAAAACCTACATTTAAGGATGACAAATTTTGGAAGAACTAGTATAAAGTTAGAGCAGTGGCTTCTAAGATGGCAAAAGCTGAACTGGACAGATTTATTTCACTGCTTTAACATAGTTTTTGTAGATAGGATAACCTTTCTCTGTGAAGAGCTTGTTTAAGATGGGTGCTAAGCTGAAACTTGGATAGCACAGTACTGGTTTTGTTTGGACATCTGCTGCTACTGCTCCTATTTACATGTTTTGGTGAACATTAGACTTGCTTGCAATAAACATGATTGTTACTGAAGGTCTGGAGCATATGCGTCATGTCTGTGGAACTAAGTGGTGAAGAACTTGGAGCTTGTTGGGTGTACTTTCAAGCAAACAATGAAATCAGCTATTTCAATTCTGGATATTGCCAAAACCATTATTTTAGTGAAATAATATGTAGTCTTTTCAGGTCTGAGGCGCGAAAGAATAATCAGTGTATATAAACTATTTTAATTTGCTTGTTTCCTTTACGTGATTGTAACAGGACAGATGGAAGACTTGCACTGATGAGCCAAGATAAAGCCATTGATATGCTCCTGAAGGGACTTGTTATTCTGTCATGTGGAAAAGAAAATATGCCACTGAAGCGTGTTTTCTTGCCATGTGTTGTGAAATCATTAATAAATTCTAGTCGTTAATACTGACTAGATCAAGACAATGTGGTATTTAAATAATCTTAAAATGCCACACTAGGTAAATCTTATTCTGGCATTTAAATAATAACATAAATTTTTAAAAAACTCTCTCCTCTGAGTTGCACCTTGGCTTGGGACAGTATTGGCAGACATGTGAGGACCATGATTGGTAGAGGAAAGATGTCCCACCCTAGTCTGCAGAACCCTAGGCACTGAAGAGCTGCCAGCCCATGCCACAGAGAATGAGCAGAGTACATCCAGCATCCCAGTTCAACAACAGGTACCAGCAGGTACCAGTATCAGCTCTTCTGTGCCACAGCAAACACCTACCAGGACACAGGGAATAATCACTGCTGACAGAAAGGAGCACTGTCTCCCTCGGGACTGTCCCCCCTACCCAAGCTGCCAAGCCTGACACACACAATGAGCAGACAAATCTGCTGCCTAGCTACTCTTGTTTTAGGCTAAATTGTGAGCAAACATGTGAGGAGTTATCCCATCTGCCTGGGGATATCCACAAAAATTGGCAAGGTTAATAATAACCTTTATTATTTCAAGGAGAGGGAGCCTTTGTGGCTCCCTCTCTGCTCCAGTCAGTGAAGGAGGAGAAGCTCCTTTCCAAAATGGGATCAGTTCCTTCTCTTGACCTTCCTGTACAATTTCAAGAAATTTTCAAAGAATGCCCCTCCCATGAGGAGAAAACCACCTTTCACAATCTTTAAAAGAAGAAAAGGAAATCAACCTGTATACTTGATGAAAAACCTTAACTACTCTTCATAAGGGCTCAAGAAACAAAAATGCAATGTATGTAATGCACACTGAGTGAAGACAAATTATATCAAATTATATGCTGAATAAGAAATTAAATGCAATGAACTCAGAAGCTTCACTTAGCTCTCTGTGGAGAGCTGGTGTTGTGCACAGGAGAGAACCTGCATGTGCACTGATGAAAAAAATATATAAGGATCACCCAGTAGTGGGGCTGTTCTTTATTATCTGTGCTCCTGTGCTGGTTTTGCCTGGGGTAGGCTTAATTTTCTCCGCAGTGGCTGGAATGAGGCTGTGTTTTGGATTTGTGCTGAACACAGGGTTTATAATGTAGAGATCTGTTTCTTATTGCTGAGCAGGGCTTGCACACAGCCAAGGCTTCTCCTGCCTTCCATACTGCCACACTGGCTGGGAAGCTGGGGCTGTGTGGGAGGCTGGGAGGAGACCAAAGTGACCAAAGGGACATTCCAGACCATGTGACATCATGCTCAGTGTATAATAAAGTGGGGGGGAAAGGAGGAAGAGGGGATGTTTGGAGTGATGGTGCTTGTCTTCCCAAGTCAGTGTTGTGTGTGATGGGGCCCTGCTCTCCTGGAGATGGCTGAACATCTGCCTGCCCATGGGAAACACTGAGTAAATCCCTTGGTTTGCTTTGCATGGACAGCTTTTGCTTTCTCTATTAAACTGCCTTGATTTCAGCCCATGAGTTTTCTGGGTTTTGCTCTTCTGATTCTTTCCCCAGTCCTGCTGGTGGGGGAGTGAGCAAGTGGCTGTGTGGGGCCTGGCTGCCTGGCTGGGGTTTAACCATGACACCTACTAAAATAAAGCTACTCTATCACACATAAAGCAAGGACATCTATTTGGTTATTTGTGATCAGGCTCATTCAGTTGTTCATGCTTCTAGGAAAACTCTGACTCAGTCTGTTGGTTCTGTGTTGTCCTTATTGTATTTTGCTGTGACCTCAGTTTGGCTCTCTAATGTCAAGGTAAGACCAATGTGGTCTGTACGTTCGTCACGAAAACTGATAAATATTTTTCTCAAAAAAGTGTAACTGTATTTGAACTCTACTGCTGCATAAAAGGGCTAGAGGCTGGCTGTAATACACTGACTTGCCCTCTGAAGAACCATCTTTTACTGCCATGACTCTATCAAAGCCCAGAAAAGGAAACAAAGACAGATATATCAGAGCAGTAGGTAGATAAACTCAGAGGATACAAACTCTGTCCATAATGTCCTGCAACTGCCTTACAGTACCTGTCACACGCTGAGGTAAACTGAGTCACCTGCTCATGACTCAGTCATTGGAGGGGTGGGTTAACTAATTCCTGATATGCAGAGATTATTTTTGACTAGTACATAAAATACCTAATACTTTGGTGTCATACTAAAAATGTATGCATCATCAACTATAAAAGTTTATCATTAAGAATGCAGTTGCTTTTTCTAAGCTATTCCTCAGTTTAGGTTAAATAGCTAAAAATCCCCTACAGATGCAGAAGCCTTCAAGAAGCAGTGCTAGATTCTGCCAAATAAAGTGGTTTCAGTAGCTGGAATTTCAGAGCATAAATATGACAAGTGGGAATAAAACTGAGAACTCAGGACTCAGAGATTCAATAAAGCATTGTATCTGCAGGCAAAAATAAGAAGTGGAGAACTCTGTTCATAACAGTGAGAGGACCTGGAAAGCAGGAGGGAAGATAATTTAAAACTAATAACTTCATGATGAATAGCCTGATCAGAAAATGCAAAGCAGATAAAGACTGGCTCTCCAAGACTGGCTTGGAGATACGTCAAAAAATAATGTTTGAACAACTTCCAAAATGCTTCTATGGTCTCAAAAGGCATGATATCAGGAGAAACAAACAAATCAAAATTAAATCTGTAAACTTGGAAAAATACTCCAGGAACTGGGTGGAAATATTTGGCAATCTTTGAGGAAAAGAAAGAAATGCAAAGCAAGCACAACCGAAAGCAAAGTACAACTGAAAGCTGGTAAGAGGTTTCCTTCATCACAGAACCAGTAAGGCTGGAAAAGACCTTCAAGATCACTGAGTCCAACCTTAGATCACCATCTTGTCAACTGGACCACAGCTTTAAGAGCCATATCCAGCTGTTTCTTGAACACATTCAGGGACAGTAGTGGTGTTCCACTACCTCCTTGGACAGTCTGTTTCAATGCCTGACCAGTCTTCCAGTGAAGAAATTCCTCATTACATCCATCTGAACCTCCTCCAGCACAGCCTGAAGCTAAGTCCTCTTGTCCTGTCTCTGGCTGCCTGGGAGAAGAGGCTGACCTCCATCTGGCTATGATCTCCTTTCAGGGAGTTGTAGAGAGTGATAAGGTCACCCCCGAGCCTCCTTTTCTCCAGGCTAAGCAACCCCAGCCCCCTCAGTTGCTTCTTATATGATTTATTTTCCAGAGCTTTCACCAGCTCCATTGCCCTCTCTGGACACGCTCCAGCACCTCGATGTCTCTTTTTTGCTGTGAGGGGCCCAGAACTGGACACAGCACTTGAGGTGTGGCCTCACCAGCCCAGGGGGACAATCCCTGCCCTGGTCCTGCTGGCCACACTATTGCTGGCACAGGCCAGGATGGCATTGGCCTTCTTGGCCACCTGGGCACACCCTGGGGCTTGTGTTCAGCAGCTGTCATCCAGCTGGTCCTTTTCCACCTTTCAGCTTTCCAGCCACTCTTCCCCCAGCCTGTAGTGCTGCCTTGGGTTGTTGTGAGCCAAGGGCAGGACCTGGCACTTGCCCTTCATGAGCCTCATGCAATTTGCCTCAGCCCATTGATCCAGATAATGGAAGGTAATATATGTCTGCACTTGTGTTAAGGAGAGACTGAAACACTTCCTCCCTTGGTAAATGACTTTGTAAGACAGACAACACAAACATCCAATGTTTTGCTGCCTCTTAGTGACTCTACTGGAAGGAGAGAAAAAGCAATAAAATTTGACACCAGACAATAGCTTGCCATGAACCTTTCAGAGGACAGAAAAGCCTGGAAAGACATGGGAAAGCATCTTTTGTACAAGCAATCCCTGCTAAGAGAGCATGGACAAGGATTTGCCACGCAGGGGTACAGACATAGGAGGGAAGCTGCTGGGGAAGAGTGATTTGAAACAGGTTTTACTTCTCCAATAGTCCCCATATACAATGGGGGCATTGCAGTAAGTTGAGAGCAAATACTTCTGGGAACAGCTCTGCCAGAAGAGAGGAGTGGATGGTCTCAAGTCAAATACAACAATATTCTCCCATTCCTGGGGAAGGGGACTGAGGGAACATCAGAACAGTGGAGGAGATGAGGCTGCCTGTTGCCACCCTACGCAAGTGCTCACAGAGTTTCACCTCAGAGGAGTCTGTGCCCATTCTCTCACACTGCTGGATTCCCATCGCTGCTGCCTCACAGCACTGCAGACAGGAGCTGCTCTCCAGGAGGCAGAATAACAGCTGCTTAAATTGACAGCACTTTGCTGAACTTGTAACACAGCAGGCAGGAGTGCAAGGGGAGATGGCATTTCAGTCAGGATTTACTGGTTGCTGGGACACAGCTTGGCAGGGAGCACACACACACCTTGATGGGGAAGTGGCAGAGGTGGGAAGGACACATGTGCAGGCACCAGGCTCTCCTTTCCCAGGGCTGTGCAGCAAAATCATTGTGGGTGCTAAAATGTGGCACAAATATCAAACACAGAGCTGAAATGCTATGAAACTAGGATTTAAGGTTATTTGATCATCTTTTCCAGTAGAAACTTTTGCTTTTGTGTGAGTATAAAAATATTCCTAACAGAGATTGCAACCTAGAGGCACCAATTTTGATCTGAATTGCTCAGTGTCGAAGTAAGCTCAGATTTTGTGTTCATTATAAAATTCTTCAATTTATTTTTTTTTTCCCACATGAGTTCTGTGCAGCAAATTTTATCCTACGAAGAAAAGCAAATAGGACACAGAGTAGAATACCAAGAGTAATTAGAGGTTTTGCATGCCTCCAATTTTCAGGTACCAAAGTCTGAAATACTCTAAAAGGTAAAAGGAATGATTTTAAGAAACAGTTTTTGCTGTGTCCTTTCTAGAAATCAGATTTCTTTACAAATTTTGAAAGTAAGAATCAAAAAATCATTCAAAATTATTTAAATTCTTATTTCTAATGTCATCTCTGTGAAGAATAGAATCAGTTAGCAAGTCTCTGAAACTGCAGCTTCAGTCAAAGCAAACCCCAGAGCAAAAGTTAAATTTTTGTTCACACTTCTGGATATTCAGTTGCACTGATGTCACAACAACTCTGTCCTGCAGACAAAAGGGCTAGATCCAGGGCTGTAACTCTGGTTACATCATGCAGGCTCCCACAGACATGTGGATGGCTTTTCTGTGACTGAACTGATGACAAACTCTACCTACAGAAGTGGAACTGAGGATACCTGAGCCAAACCCACGGATTTTAGGTGCCAAAATGATGAAGTTTTTGTCTGAAGGCTGCATGCAGCTCTGAGCAACCACTGTCACTACTTTGAAGACAAAGATTGGACCTGCAGTAGTGGAATAGCAGACCTAAAGCAATTACAAGAGGTTGCTGATCAAGAGTAGCTCTAAAAAGCATTCAAGCAGGGATGTAATTCAAGCTGCCTTTGTGCAGAATGTTATTTCAAGGGAACACAATGCTTTTGCTTTATAGCATCCTGCAGTCATAGACCCTTTCAAGCCAAGGGGCATTGGCTTTGTTTTCAGGAGACTCCAGAGGGGGAAAAAATGGGAGGAAAAGGCTTTTAAGCCCTCAATTTCACATTTTCCAGCCTCCTTTATGCACTGAATTTCACTTGGACACAGCATCGCTGATGACAAGGGACTGGCTCTCACTCTTGCTACATGCCCAGTCCTCTGCACACTGTGATGTCTGTGATGACAGTAAATACTCTGGGCTATCCCTCCCTTCCTCCAGCAGCCCAAAGCTCTGAGATCAAGAGGGAATCTGTTTCCTGAAAGGCAGTGAGACATGCTCTTCAGTAAGGATGGTTTCCCTGAAGCAGATCCATCTCTGTCAACATCATAAGGCATTTCAAACACAAGGGGTACCAAAGTTGCTGTCAAGAGTAACCCAAAAATAGTTCTGCCTGAACCAAAATGAGAATGAGAAAAGGTGCAGGATCCAGTCTCTAGACATGGTCAACACACCCCATCCAAATCCCAAGTGATCTGGGCTCAACAGCCCTAGATGGCCAGAGTGAAACTGGCAGCTTATCAGTCAATTTAGGAGCTCAGGGGCAGTTTAATTTGACTTTAGCAGTTCACACATGGGCACATTCCCATGACCAGAGGGCCAGGCTTTCGACAAGTGTTAATGTCACTGAAGGGAGCACTGAGGATTTTTTGTGAGTTCTCAGCAATCCCCCACCCTCCAAAAAATCCTGTGAGTCTTTTTATCCCTGATCATAGAAACACTTTGAAAATGCAGCCAACATATCAAAATTTTCAAATCAGGTGTGAAAATAACAGCCTCTTTTCTCCAAAGGCCTGGGAATCTAGGCTAGGTATATGCAAGATAAGAGATTCAATTGCAAAACAGGATTAAATAAATACATGAAGTTAAATGTTCCAAGACAAAACTACAGTGAATGAAAATAGAATCATATCAGCAAATTGCCCTAATCTGACAAATTCAACAAGTCATCTAGGCTTCAGTTAATGCTATTGCCTCTCCAAAATGAGCATGATGATATTTCACAGCTCCAGAAGCCTCAAGTTAATTTAACCACTGTTGTTCCTGAGCCCCAGGAGCCTTGCCAAAAAACTATGACCTTTTGTTTGCTCATCACTATTGACGTGATTGATGTCATCACAGAATTGGTCTCATCTCCTGTCCTCAACACGAGATGTTTGGCTCTGTACTGTACCTTCTGACACCTGGCCTGGAAAACCACCAGCTACATCCAGTGCTTTACGATAATTTTGGCTGACATAGTTGCCAGGTAGCTAGAGTGACACCTCCTGCCTAGGAACTGGAGTGTGTGTGAAGATCAAGCCCTGCTGTTAGGCTGGGCATGACAGTGAAGGCTCAGCTTTGTGCACGATTCCCCTCGGAGGTGGGTGTCTGAGTGTGAGAGCTGACAGACAGCAGAAGATGCAGGCACTGAGCCAGCAAGACCTGATGCTCTTTTAAAGTTGGGTTTGGCACCTAATGAAGGGATTCTGAAAGAGCCACTTGAAGGAAGTAGTCTGGGATGGAGAAATCCTGAGCTGTTTATCTTTAAAGAATCAAAGAGAGAGATGGGAGTCTTACAAAGGCACATGTGGAAAAATAAGGAGATCTTCTGGAAATGTAAGTCTGCTGGACTGAAATGCTTGGAGCCTTTGGAATGCTAGAGGCTTCATATTTCCATATATCCAAGGGAAAAAGTGCTCTTTGAAGTTTCCACATGAAGCCAGAGAAGAAGCCTGAGGGAAAGCATTCCCAGAGGGAAGGAGGACAGATCATTTGGCCTGCTAAAACCAAGGATGGGATAGGAGGCAGAAAACATTAAGGGATATCTAGAATTCATCCAAAATCTAAGTTGAGATTGTTTTGCCCTTTTCCAGACAATCATGTTAAAGAGGCAAAGGCAGCACAGTGACCTCCATCACTGGGATTTGTGCAGCAGTACGTGGAAGAAGAGCAAACACTGTTTGGTTTTTTTTTAGAAAGAGATGAACAGAACTTTGAGAGCATCCTTGAGATATAACAGTCTGGTCTCACCAGCAAGTGTTCAGAAGAAAGCAGAGAAGAAAAAGAGTCATTAAAGATAAAAAAGGGGATAACATTTAGCATATATTTAGCAATTCCAGTTATGTTGGACTAGATTCTTGTCTTTCTTTGATAGAAAAAACTTATTATCTAGATGAAGGAAAATGTGGTAAATTGCATTCATTGGAACTTTGTTAAACCACTGTGGAGTATTATGACATGAACTGAGAATTAATACAGGAAATTTCAAGTGATTGAAGTGACTGCAACCAGCTGGGCTGAAGAAAGGTTTCATCAGGCCAGAGGAAGATTATAAGCAGAATTCATTACTGATCAATCTTTTCAATTTTTTTTCTATTCATATTCATTAGTGTTTTTGTTGCTTACATTGTGCAATCAGCACATTTCTTACCAAGATTTCAAAGTGAGAACTCACAGTTAGTAAAGATGACAATTTGAAAATTGTCTAAGAAAAACTAGAGAACCCTGGAGGGAGGAAACAGTGGAAATTTAATTATAAAAAGTAGTAGATTGTGCACTTAAATGCCATAGTGAATCAGATACTTCTCAGTTGGATGCCAAGGAGAGTGGGGAAGAGGGAACTGGTTTACAATTGCCATCTAAGGTTTGGTTTGTTCCATTCTAGCCATGAGACAGGACGGAGTGGACACATAGCTGCCCTCAGTGAAGAAGGGCTGGAAGCACAGAATTTAGTGAAACAACACATGAGAATAAACTGGCCAGGAATAAATCTAACTTGGGGTCTAGAGAACTCTGGTGTTAAAGCAGCATCCAAAATTAATAAAATAGGCCAAATTATTTGGACTAGCGTATTTTCAAGTTTACAGCCTTCATATGATCTATAAATATTCTATAAATCAGCAACTGTGGGGGCTGCAATCATGCACAGCTCATTGGAGAAGAGCACGGCAACCCTCTGATTTCCCCTCTGAGTTGGAGTTTTCCTCTGGAATTACTGTATCTTTGCACATGTAATCCAAACTGCCTGAAAAACACTGCTCCTCTAAAGTGGATCTGGATTCATTGGTAGTGGGAATTATTCAATGTGGTAGTTTGCAACAGTAAAGCCTCGGGCCTGTGGCTGTAGGGACCTGTTTTAAATGCTAACTCAGCCTGCAAGTGGTTGTCCCCACGTCTCTAGGTCAGGAAATGAAAGGAAAGACATAGGAATGGCTGTACAGTGTGGGACCAAAGGTGACCCAGCTCCTCCCAGAGGGTTTTTGCTATAAGAAGTGCCCAAAGCAGAGTGCAGAAATAGGGCAAGTCCATGGAAGTGCTTCACTGCACACTCTCCTGGGAAGCAGGGACTGAGGCAGTCTATAAAGGTGATAAGACATGAAAGATTATCACTTTATAGAAGGTGATAATATCCTGCCCTCACTGGAATCACTGCCTTGTCTATCAACTAAGCTGAAAAAATGCCATGGAGCACAGTCTGTGTGTTAGAAAAGAGCAAATACATTTGTGACTTATAGCTGCTGCACTGTGACTTCCCACGTAATTTATTTCTGCTGTCCCCAAGGATTTTTCTCACAGATGCTGTTAGTAGAAATTAGGGAAACTCCTACCCTAAAACTGTGCTACTGCATGGTATATAGTCACTTGAATTTCTCTATATTATTTCTGTAAGAAAAATATGAATAAGTGAAAAACTGTTTACCTCCTTGATAGTATACTATTAGCTTTGACTGACCCCTGATTTTGTTAAAAATGCAAAATCATTTTAGATGTCAGACAGTCCCAAAATATGTAATTGTACTGGGTTTGAGTAGCAAGACTTTGGTAGTGGGAGGCTTCTGAATGACTTCTGTGAGAAGCCACTGGAAGTTTCTCCATGTCCAATAGAGCCAGTGCCAGATGTCTGGAAGATGGCCATGCCACTGCCCTTATCTCAACCCACAAGACTTTTGTTATGCTTTCTCTTCCCTGTCCAATTGAGGAGGGGAGCAAAAGAGTAGATGTGATGTGCACCTGGCATCCAGCCAGAGCCAACCCACCACAGAAACAAATTCACGTAGTTCTGCACTAAGATCCCATGCAGATATGAAGTAATGAGCCCTCAGCAACCTGAGCATATTTCTTTTTCCCTCTGTAAGACTGCAGTGGAGCAACTACTGCAGACCATTCTGAAAACACATAATTCCATTTCCCTAATGATAAATGCTGCACTATGCAAATCTGAAGCATATATCCAATGCCATTATTCTACCAAGTGTGTTGGTGCTGTTCTGTAATAAAGGGGATAATTTGAACTGCTGGCTTCCCAGGCCAACACACCCCCAATTTCCTTGACTGTCCTGCCTGATTCTCTTGTTTTCTTTGCTCCATTCCCTGAAGAAATTTAGATGGCAATTTCTCTAATTCACAGCAATGTACTGGCAAGCTCGGTAGCAGCTCCTGTCAGTAGCAGGGATAGAAATCATATTGATTTAGACACAGATTTTAGATTTATAACACAGCTTTCCAGTGTGCAGGCAGCAGGATTGCAGCGTGTAAGAGAAAAATCAAAGCTGATAGCCCCCAGGAATGATGGCTGCTCCAGCAACTGGTTCTTTGCCAGCCATCAAGACAAAGGAGAGGGGAGATCTTCAGTAAAATAAAGTTTAAGGGAAACTGCAAAAATGTATTAGAGCAAGCCAGGCCCATATTCATCATGTACACAGTAAACAGGCTCAGTAACAGGAATTTCTATGAATTTCAAGTACATGCAAAGGTTCATCAGTGAATGACTGGAGAAACAGAGTTCATCCATCAAAGCCTCAATTACTCCCAGTTATCCGGGAGGGGGTATGGTTTAAATAAAGACCAATGCTGGCTTCACGTCAGCTTTATGCCTTCTGTGTCAGAGGGTTTGTTTTTCTGGCAAACTTGACAGCTCTGTAATAGCAAAAAAGATGCTCTCCAAAAGGTTTGGATGGGGGGACATGTCAGTGAGGCTCTTCTGTGGCCTGAGCCGAGGTCAGCACATCAGGAAGACCTGGGGAGGCTCAGAGGAAGCTGTGAATAAATAAATCTCAAAAGGAATATTCCTAGATCTGCTCTCAAAATCAGGGGAGAGAGGAATTTTTAAATCTCTCTATCTTGTCCCTTCTTGTTTTGGCACACAGGGAGACATCTCTGCCCGTGGTGTTGAGGGATCCGTGTACTCTGGAGGGGAATAAGTACAAGAAAACAGCTTGGAACACAATGACACCACAGCTTGGTACACAGACACTTGTGAGACAGGATCAGACTGACTCTTCTATAATCTCTTCAGTGTCATATTTATCCTTTCCTGTTCCTCAGAAAGAGAGCCCCAAGATCTCCAGGAGATACTCAGTCCAGGTAGACATAGGGAACTGGAAGAAGATGGAGATCTGCATTTTTAGAGCTCCATCTTCTTCCAGACTGGTGGTGGTGTCTTTTCTAAAATAACAACAATTATTGTGACTCATGATTTTCAGGGCTGGTGCGTCATAATTACAGATGCCTGTTCATTTTGTATGCTCATTACACTGAATTACATCTTAGATGGAAACTTACCATTTTATTCTCAAAAAACAAAAATCAAAACAATACAAAACAAATTTAAAAAACAATTAGTCTCCCACATGTTTGAAACTCCTCAACAGTCTCTTTCTGGAAATTTAAGAAGTTGGTGAAAAACAGTCTAAATCACTAAGAGCAACAAGAGATATTTCAGCTAGATACCCTGCTAGACAAAGGTAAATAATGAATGTGAATCCCTGACTATGAAACCAGATGTTGGGGAGGGGGACACACCAGAGTTCTGCCCCTACCAGAAAGAAAATGGAGGCAGAATACAACATTTCCCTTCAGTGAGACTGGAAAGATGAATCAATGGGAATATTCATATTCCTTATGAAATAATCCCACTAATAAATATAGTAAACTGAAAAAACCCAAAAATATGATCCCTCATGAAAGGGCTTCTGCTTCTAGTCACTCATCTGGAAAAACCAGATTTCTAGAGTTGTTTTGCCAGCCCAAAATAAGGCATAAAATGTAAAGCCATTGCTGAATTTATAAGGCTTCTAAAGATTCTCCTGACACAGGTTTGCACCAGCTTAGGTGTTGTTGGCTCATGCCATGCCATGCTATGCTTATCCCACAGAGTTCCATCAGCCCTCAGCAGGCTGTGCAGCAGATGAGGACCCAGCTGTCTGAGTCACATGAATTACTTAAAACTATGACTAAAAAAGCCAACTTGAAGTTGAACTCTAATTTGCAGGCTTTGCCAGTTTGTCAACCTAGTGAATTTCCCCAACCCTGTAAAATAAGTGGAGAGCAGTATATGTGATGCTATACTCAATATTTCCATTACCTGCATAGTCCAAGACCATTTTTATGGCATTAATGTTTTGAAGGTGACAAACAAACAATTTGTCAAATTTACAAAGCTGACTGAGCTTAACAAATTTCACAAGTTGGAAACTAACTCCTGATAGATTCACTGCCAGCATCCTACAATTGTAGACACCACATAAACAGTCAGACCAATCTGCAAGAAATTTGTAGAGTAAGACTGGGACTAAGACACTAAGCAACAGCTCACATCAGGTGTGTATGCATGCCCAGGCAAAGCCTTGGGAAAACAACCAATTGGAAAATGTGTGATGATCCCATATGCTGCCATTTCCAGTGGTCTCCTTATCATCGCACCTACATCTGCACCAGTGCAATGATCAGATCCTGTCTGCTGGCTCTGGTGGGACTCCAGGCCTTGACAGCTGCCTTCCTCAAACTCCTTGTGGATAAAATAATATAAATAATATATAAACAATAAAATCTAGTCTCTCTTTTAAATAAAAAATATATATGTTGACAGTGTAATTGCCCCCAGTGTGCGATATTGCAATCTGACAAATTAAAATAACCTACCAGTATAAACAAGTTGATTATGATAAGAAGGGTATAAAATCACTTTTTCTTCTGAGTATTTGGGTGTTTGTTCTCAGGTTGTTGATATATTTTGTAAACTGCAGAGATTAAATAGATCCCTGGGGTTCCCAGGTGTGAAAGATCAGCACTACTGAAAGTAGCTGAGGGAGGGAATGTTCATGAACATCCTGTCATCATTAAATCATTTTGCTGAATACATCAAGATGCTAAACACAAATATTTACATATAAATCAATTCCTCTATCTATTCACGTTGCTAGCACAAACACACAAAACATACGCAGAAATGTAACAGGTCCCTCCAAGGCTTTTCCCCCCCCAAAAAATAATCAGAAAGGAAATTCACTATAAGAAAAATCTAAGCGATAACCTGGGATGTTACTGAGCTGTCACAGCAGCAGCTTGAGTTTGTAAACAAGCAAACCCAGCAGTTCAGACAGCATGAATCACCTCTGCTCATCTCAGGGGGGCATTAGCGGCGTTCCCAATAAAGAGCCTCCAACGCAGAAACACCGGGAATTATTTCACTGCTGACCAAAGTGGGAGTGAAAGAGAAACCTGTGTGACGCACTTGGAGCAGCACCTTATTTTGGCACCATGCTGATGGAGGAGTGCCAGCTCCCAGGTGGGCTCTGGAACATTAGGGAGCCATGCCCACAGCTCTGGGGAGTTGTGCCAGGGAAGAGCCTGACTCACCTATTCCCAAACAGAATTTCCTTTCTCCATAGGGGGGGATTCAGAACTTCAGAACTATAGGTAATTACTGTGATCACCTGGCTCAAACCCAGCAACCCCTACAATCCTTATGTTGTAGTCTGTCTGCACAGTCTTCACTGCTGCCAGCTATCTAGACCAGTACTGGTAACCTTGCTGGTATTTTGGTTACCATTCCCAGCAGCACAGGCTTTGCTCCCCTCAAATAAAGGCAAGGGTTAGAGAATCAGGCCTTCAGCATGGCAGGATAAAGCCTCCATCTGTTTAAATTAAGGCATGGCATTAATTTATCTCCACACAGGGACCAAGATGGGCAGGAAACAGCACAGAGCACTCACAGAGATTTTGGTTTCTTGCAGAACCCATCGTGTCCCCTCTCATAAAACCTACATGAAAAAAGGGGACCAAACTCCAAACACACACTGGAGGTTTTCAGCAATTATTGATTTTGTTATTCAAGTAGAAAGAGCAGTTCCCATGGCAACGAGCCCATCACTCCCTACCTATGGCATCACTTGCTCTCACAACACAAAATCTTTATTTAAAGAAATACGTATGTTCCCAGAGCTGCCCCTTGGAGACTGATTTCTTTTCATTTCCCCCTGGCATAAGCAATGAACCACTCTGTGTCTGGCTGCTTGAAACCACACTGCAAGCTTTTCCCACATTCCACAGTTTCCATAGGAGGGGCAATGGTGGCAGCTTGGGGGTGGCCACCTGCCTGCCCCAAGGGGTGACCACCCAGCAGTGCTGGGGCTGATGCTGCTCCAAAGCACTTCCAGGTGAGCTTCCAAGGGAGCACCCCTTTGTGCTGCTGTTTGGGGGCTTAGTGAAACCCTGCTCCTTTTGCATCAGCACTACACAAGGACAGAGGTGCCCCCCCAATTTTTATTAGTTGTGTCACAGTGAATCTGGCGTTGGTGGGAAGAAAATTTACCTTCACAGTATTTCTTCAACAAAATAGAACAAGTAAATAAGTTAATTAATTAAATTAATTAATTAAAAGTGATATCACATCATCACAGAAAATAATGGCGGTTCTGATTAGGAAAAGTCAAGGACTTTTGATGCTTTCATCATTTAAAATAATGGACCAGCAGGACAGGCTGGCTCCTTGGGAGGTGCAAATCAGCACAGCTACCTGCAGTTTTAATGGCAGTCAGGTTGCACAGGCTGATGAGCAGGCTCCTCATCACAGAAAGAAAAACACAGATCAGAAAGAGGGGAGACAGCAGGTCTTCTTGGGGTGGTTGGCAGGGCAGCACTTGGGGAAATCAGGTCACACCACAACCTCTGGCTCACAGCAGGGCTTTATGTTCATCATGTGGCCTTCTCCATGCTGGGAAAGGGGAGGAAAAGATCCCACATGCACCTGTGAGCAGCACCATGGCTGGGCAGCAGCCCCATGCAGCCACCAGGGGAAGCATTTGGGCTCGAACTAGAAATGTGAGAAGCAGCAGTGGCACTGGCTCACCTGGAAAGTTAAAAGCAAAGTCTAGTCCAGATGCAAGATCTGCTTTCTAAAACTTACCCAGTGAAAGAGAGGAAGTGGGGATTGGTGTGACAAAGCTGGGAAAACCTGTGGCTGAGATGAAAAGGCAGCTCACTTTGCTTCTGATTATACATGGGAGGAAAATACATGTACAGACCCAGAAATCAGTCACTTGTGAGCAGGGTCTTTCGGGTGAAGTTCAGTCTCCTGGAAAAATTTTATGAAACATAAGCTATTCCCAAACTCTTTTCTCACACAGCTCCAGGCCCCTTAACCATAACCTTGTGCACCCTGGCTGGGGCTACCAGTGCCTGTGTGAGCAGGATGCTAGCTAGCCCTGGCTGCACTCCCAGGTTGTGGTACCTAAGGGATTTGCAGCAACATGCCTTGGTGTCTTTGCAGATCAAAAAGAAGCATGGTGTGCACAAGCCCAGCCACTCATCTGAGCTACAGACAGTGGGGTGGCACTACCAGAGGTGCCAGGAACCTGGACAGGGAGACCTCAAACTAGGCACAGAAGAAGAAGGTGAAGATACCTGGTTTGGAAGATGATAGAGGAAATAGTGGAGAGAATTACAGTGAGGGAGATCAGACAAGCCTTGTCTTGGAAGAAGCAAAGGTGTTAGAGCTGGAAAAACAGTGGCTAGACTGAGGAGAAGAATAAATATTAAAAGCAACAGCTGAAGGAAACAGATCAGTTGGAATAGCTGGAAGTGAAAAGATACAAGATCATCAGACATATTATAGTGCAGAGCCTCTAGAGATGCAACAAAGATTGATGAGACATTAATGGATTTCAAAAAAAAATGTTTTAAAAGAGTCTCCAAGAGATGCTGGATATGAGAAAAGATGATGTGAAGAATCTTTTTTGTTTTCCTATGCTTGTGTCCAGATCTGTAAAATTCCACTCAATACAAGGGAACCTCTGTTTCACAGATACAACTGGTTTGAGAGCATTAGCAAGCATGAAGTAAACCAAGGGTTGATAGAGGGTAGGACTTGTACTTCATCAGCCCAATAATTCAGCAAAGACAAAACTGTATTTCCACTACTAATTTGCATTTAGTCAGTTAATATAGCTGAACATATAGTCCTAAGACCTGATAGAATAATTAAAAATAAGACTGGAAAGAAAGTCACTGATGTCTTGTATCACACACTGCTTATCTAATGCCACTGATTACAGCAAAACTGCTTGTTTACCCTCAAGGCACAGAAGCTTGAGGTTCTTGCTATTTTGCCTCCTTTCCTCTTTCCAATTTTCCACTGATTTTCACGGTGTTGAAGGCACTGTATCACATCTAAGGATCAGCCTATAGAGAGGCATTAAAGAGGGATGAGAGAATTATTCCTTTTTATACAGCAGGATGCTTTTATAGGAATTATCAAATCTTTTTCAGTGTTCATTTTTGCACCTGCACAGAATGGCTAATAAGGAATCTGAAAGAAATTCTCTGGGAGTAACTGTGGGCATCAAGGTATTCCATGCAGAGCCCCATTGCAACAGAGCCAGCTGTTGCCTACTGTAAAGGAAAGGGAGCTGTGCAAGACAGATATCCATCTACAAGAGAATTGCTGTCAATTTGATGCAGCCAATGTAGGAATAACAGAAGGCTTCTCCCTACAAATATGATTGCTGCACTATTCAAGCAGAAAAAACTGTGGCATGAGGGGTTTTTTTTACTTCATTGCTGAACAAGCCTGGGATACAAAAGGAAAAATGACCTTGACATCTCTTACAAAGACACATAAACAACAATAAGCCTCTTCTTGATGTCCATTGCATTAGTCATGCCTTTATAGTGCAGAATTGAGAAAGACTCCTTTATGTATAAAAAGGAGTAAATACATCTGTTTCATGATCACATCCATTAGGATAGAAAGAAAGGGATTAAAAAGTAGTTCCTGATATTTAATCTTAGGAGAATGGATGGCTCTTTTTTTGTCAACATAGAATTATTCCATGAATTAGTCATGATGGTTCAATTATGTTCAAATATGTAAAGCACAGCCTTCTAAGTAGACTAATTTGTGAGCTTGCTTCATGGTCCTCTGCTTCAATTTACCACTTAGTCCTAGATTAAAGGACAATTTGCCTTGGGGAGGTGGCATGAAGGATGTGACAGCAGTGTTTGTCTTTCCTGGTGTGAGAGCAGGGTGCTTCTTTTGTGTGTCATGGGATCAGAAAACTTGACTGCTTTTTCCATAGGACAAGCTCAAAAAGAACACAATTGTCTCCTGTATTGTCAGAGAATGAGAGAGAAAGATCAGAGAGGATGTGAACATGGCAGGGGGTTAAAATTTGCAAGTTTTGATCTTCTCCAAAGCTGCTCTGAGTTTAATCCATTGTTGAACAGCAGCCCCAAGCATCAGTGTCCTGTGGGGATGTTACAGTTCACATGGTGGGCAGTTTGGTTACCTAGAGGTACCCACTTAGTCCAGTTCATGATTAGCAAAAGCACCACAGGGTTTATGTTCAAAGGTAAACCCAAGCCCAAGTGCACAGGAGCTTGCAAGGACCAGGCAACTGTGCAGCCATAAAGTGCCCTTGTGCTGCTGTACCTTCTGCAAACTGTTTCTCTGCCCCAGAGCCCAGCTCAGGCTGCCACTGCCACAGAACCTTCCCTGCACTGCACTTCTACAGGGGGGGATTTCCAGGCTCCTTGCCATCACAAAGCACTCAACATGAAGGGGCCAGCAAAGTTGTGAAGAAGGTGGGAAATGATGCACTTATGAAGACAGCAAAGACATGTCTGGGACAGGAGAAAAGGAACACCTCAAGCTGAAATAAGCTGTGAACATTTCTATGCATACCAATGAAGGAGGCTGTGAAACAGGATGTTTCTGGATATATATAACAGGATACTGCTTCTGCATGCATTTCAAAGATTTTTTATTAATTGGCAAAAGCTCAGAAAATAATAATTTTTGATCTAGCAATTTGTACCTTAAATCTTTCAATGAATGCAATTCAATCTAGAAACTGTATCCAGAACTTTATCTGCACCTGGTTTGGTAAGAATCCTCTAGGATTTACAAAGAAAAACACACATACATTTACAGATGAACCTGAACTATCAGGTAAAATCGAAAAGAATATATTCATGACAGTAAGATTCATCCCAAGTAAAGACTAAAAAGAAGGAGAAAGTTTTATTTCTACAATGATTGTCGGAATAAGGTGGCTTGAAACATGCTGGATCTTAGCTGTGCAAAGTCTTTAGCTTTCCAGGAAAGAGATACTTGAATCCAGCCAAAAATCTAGGCATTCACTAATAAGTAAAATGAAGTTACTTGACCCATGTGACAGGGAAAGCCAAATTCAAGATTCATAATTATTTGCCCAGCATTTAACTGGACTGATACCTCTCACTGGTGGTCAGGATTAGGACATCTTCCAGAAGAAATTCTTCAGGGATGGGAGGTCCTCAGGCTCTAGCTGCTGTGGGAAACCCCCTGAATAGGGCTAAAATAGGATTATTTTTTTTTAGCACCTCCCCATTCAGAAATATTAATTTACAGCATCACAATTGTGAAAACCTGTTCTCCCTAATGATCTGGGAACTACCCAAAACCAGGATTTCTACCATTCCCACAGAGACTATTTCTAAAAGTCATCCAATGCTAGGTTTATGCAGGTTTGTATAGAAGTACTAATATTTTTTTCAGTCCATACATAAGTCTTCTTTTTGGCATAGGAAACCAGATACAAACTGATTAATAGATATTGACTGTTTCAAAGACAAGCAATGAAACCAGGTGTCTTTACTAGTGAATGCCCCAAGAAATGAATTTGTGACCACTGATCAGAAAATAAGACACCTTCTGATACTTTCCCTAAGGCAGAGGTCAGACTACAAGGTGCAACACAGAAATTCCAAGACTGAAGAGCGGTTTCTGACAGGAACTGCAAAAGCAAGAGGGTGATGGAGGTGGACCCACCTCTCTGGGCTCTTTGATTCTTGTGCTGGGTGTGGGGATACTTGATACTGCACTTCAGAACTAAGAAACAGATTGCCACAAAGGTGGTGCAGGAATACAGCCCAAGACAAATTAACAGATGCTCTCTCCTTTTTTTGAGTCCCTTGGGGCAGGCAACTTTGGATGTAACTGCTGAAAATGCAGTTAACCATAATCTGTTGCCAGATGTTTAAGAATTGAGTGGGATTCTCAGGAAGGGGTTCCCATGGAGGAAGATCAGCACACAGCTTTGTGAGTGATGTGCCAGTCAGCAGGGTAGCAGCCTCCTCCTGAGACACAGAAATTGAAGGTGGTGGGGCAGAAAGGTGGAGGCTTCTGCTAACTTCAGTCAAAAATGCTGATTTAAAAAAAGAAAAAAAAAAACACATTAAGTAAAAGCATTGCTTCCTTTACATTGCAAAACACAGGAAGACAGCACAGAGGGCTAGTAGGAGGGACAAAAAAAATCCTCTGTGCCTGGAAGCCAGGAGATCAGCCAAAAACCTGGTTTTTGTTTGCAGAGCTTCTTTAAATCCACGAGTCTTGCCATATTTTAAATCCACGGGGATTTTCCCTTCCCAGGGAGCTAATTAAACTACACAGCTTGTTTTGTTAGCTAACAAGAAGCTTATATCCTTTATGGGACTATGAAAAACTCCAAGAAAGCCAAGCCATCACGAGCAAGCACTGCACACAGAGCACTGGTGTTGGCAGTGCTGTGTAGTGCCGAGCACACCAGCACTTTTCAAATACTTTTCCAGGCTTTCAGAGGTTTTTTTTACCCCTAATTCCCAGTTTCCATCCATTTCCACCTGATGCTGATTTTTTTAATTTTCCACCCAGCTGACCAGTTGAGGGCACAGCCAATATTGCTCCACACATGAGGGATGCTGCCACTCCAGGAGTATTTATGCAACAACCAAGAGAATAGTTATGGATCTCATCTGCTTAAATGCAGGTAGAACCAGAGGAGGTGGGTCTGTCACAACCTAATTTTGGGAGGATAAAAAACTCAGAGGGACTTCTGTTCTGCCTCCTTCCCTCTGGGAAAATGACCCTGACCTGTGCCAGCAGCACCACGTGCTCAGCCCCTTGAGCTGGGCAAGCTCCCTGCAGACCATCGCTCTCCAACATCAGGAGCTAACACTTAATTCACACTATTGTTTTCTTTTCCTTGGAAATTTTGTTTCTCTGCATGGTCAATGTTGCATTTCCAAATCTGCACTGCTTGCTCTGCTGTGCGTGACCTTGGACGTTTCATCACAAGCAGCCCATCCATACCTTAGCCCTGAGCTCAGCATCCAGACAAAGACTGAAAGAAGTTTTGACTTAGGTTAGTTTTGTTTCTAGGAAATCTTGCCTCTCATTTTGACTATTCTCTCTAATTAGGGATCAGAGGGCCTGGCCATTAACAGTGATAGTAATTTTTCAAACATTGGGGGACGGAAAGAAAGAAAACCAGGATGCAGCAGGAGTCTTTCCAATAATTTCCTCTTTTCTTTCTCTAACCCTCAAGTTCCACATAGAGAAAGACGTGCCTACATTAAACACACTGAACTACAATCAGAGGTTTGCTTTTTCTCTACTGAGAATATGGAAATGCCTCACAGGCCATGCTAGACAGCCATGTATTTTGAAATACTGGATACTGTAATTATTTCTATTCCATTTTAAGAATAACACATCAATAGTCAAGCAGCAAACACTCCCTCCACAGCAAACTGATGGAAGAGCCAGAGAGCTTGTTTAAAATTCAACACATCAGCCAGAAAAAGTGCAGCCAGAGAGAAAAGCCTGTGTGCATTTCTGCTAACTGTCTTGAAAGAAGACAGAAGTCAGACACAGGCCACATCAGAAGTGACAGCAATGACCCAGAGTGAATTCTGCCCAGCCAGCTTGCAGAATCCCATGTCCTCACTGCCATGGCCCAGCCAGCCTGCACCTGTCCTGTACCACAGTGCAGTAAAGGCAGCAAACAAACATATCAACTTTCCTTTCTTCTGGGGAATGAAGGGACTTCCCTGCTTCATATGGTGCTGGAAAGATAATTTATTGATATTTGAAAGTGTACAAATACTGCAGTAGTATTACAGTGCTTAACAAGAGAATTAACACCTCCAATTTTCCAGACTGTATCCAAAGCTGATTCTTTTTGTGCTATCCCATATTTAAATTCCATCTGGGAAGATTGACCATAGCTTTCCTTAATGCTAACAAAATGGCCTAGCTGAACTATGGACTTGAACATTTGACAGTGATTTATTAATGACATCTCCTAAAAACACTGACTGCACTCAAACCAACACTAACTCTGCTTTGGCCAGCATTTCTAAACTAGACTTGTCTGGGGAAATGCACAGCTAACAAAAGGAGGCAGCGTGGGTGTCTTTGGATACAGATCTGGCCAGGTTTCCAACACTGAATAGGAATAGTAATACTCTTCAGTACAGAAAGATGATTTATACTTTCTGAACCTCTAGGCATCATTGAGGTCCTCATCCTTATATATGAATCACAACCTTATTTCCACATGAATGAAATAGAGATATATATACACACAGAGACACACATATATATGTATATATTCACAGAGCAAGGAATCTGCAAGAACTCAGAAGAATAACCTTTCTGTTTTGCAGTTCTGTGATTCTTGAGAAGAATTTGCAAAGCATTTCATGTCACAGCAAGTTGGTTGAACATGTACAGAACTTGTGATAAGAAGCTCAGGAAGAAATAAATTCAGATAAAAGAACAATGTGTCCCACCACCATGAAACCCAAAATTTAAAATGCCCAGAATGTTTCTGGCCACCCCACTGGACATTCTTCCATCCCTACTAGTGTAGGGATCATCCCTGTCAGAGTTCATGCTTCACACTGCAGATTTCCGAGTGCTTTGTGGTCACTGTTCACTGCAGCACTCCCTGTGATGGTTTACTTTCCTGCGACTGCTTTCACTCTAGCATAACATTTTAATTGAGAGCAAATTAACAAAACAATACTCCATAATATCCTTATTTCCTCCAAGTAGTACTGAGAAGCCAGTAGGTGCCCCAGCATCATTCTTGCCTGTAGTCCAGTACAGTGATATGATGCATAGGCTTTTGTGGCATGGGGATTGTAAATTGTAATTGGTTATTGATGTATTTGCTTGTGATCAAAAAGTGCCATTGACTGCCAAGGGGTGGTTCTTCAGTTAATCTTCTTTGACCTAGCTATACTGGCCTTTTTCTACTTCAGTCTCATATACAATTAAAATTCTGGCTTGTGTTAGTCAGTATAAGAATATACACATATGCCATTTACCTTCTATTAAAATGTGATGGCTTGCAGATTCCTAAAGTCAAGTATCCTATTTCCTCAAAGCAATCTTCTCTTCATCCTGCCCTGCATCTTTCAAAAAACTGACATTTAGAAACAGATTCTTTTCAAAATTTCCTTTTGAAATCATCCACAAGAGCTTGTTCTGATTTCACACAGGATTTCTATTGTGCTTTCAACCTCTGCTACCAATTTGCACGCTTGCAATTTTTGTTTGTGGAGTCACTCTGCTAAAACAATGCACAAACAATGCTTGCATGCCTCAAAACTGAGAGAAGTATAAAAAAAAAGATCCAGCAAGTCAAGCTTGTAAGAAACTCCAGGGAGTAAAGAAGAGCAGCCTGAATTCCATCCTGACAGCTGCTGCTGGTGATAAACACAGCAAGGAAGTTTGCTATGTGAAGAAAAGGTTGGATTTTATCTGTAGGGACCGAGGAGGGCCCTTCTGACAGACAGACTGAGATGCTTTCTAAGGTGTGAATCTATTCAAGCAACTTTGGAGGGGCCTGAAGATTTGAAAACAAATATCTTCCTTTTATATCTGGCAAATATCACGGTTTATCTTCCTTTTATCTTGTCTGAAAACTTACTCGTCCGTTAATGATATCCTAATTTTCCTTTAAAAATGCCTTGGCTGTTTGACTTTTATAAATTGATCACTACACAAATCTACTGCTGCAATCTCTGCAATTCTCTCTCCTCTGCATTTATAGCCTTGCATCCATTAGATTTGCATATATATATATTCAAATAGGCACTTGAATCTCTGAGTTTCTTGACAGAGCAATCTAATTTTTATAATTTATATATTTTATTATAATAGCAACATTTAATTCCCAGTAAATTACCAAGTTGTTTTCAGTGAGTGCAGTAACACAACTCAACACTAATTCTCTGAGAAAGCAGAAAGAATCCTCCCTCTACCTTCCAATGTAACAAAACCCACTTGAGACAGCACCAGTTTGCAGCATCTAGGGGAGGAAGGGTCAAAAGTGAAACCCCACTGAAGTGGTACACTGCCATCAATGATGAGTATTTCTCAGATCCATACATCATAGTCAATATCATCATAACTATAGCAGAATAAATTGGCTCAAATAAGCACATAGAATTAGTTTTTATTTCATCTAGGTCTGTCTTGGTTGAAAAGGCAGTAGCTTGCCCTCCTGGGGCTACTGGATCACTGTTTGAGCTGTGGAAATCACCAAATACCTCATGTACCCAAGGACAACGAGGGATCCATTGGCTGTTACTCATCTGTCCCTGCACTCAGCCCACCCAGGATACAGCCAGGAGTGGCAACACGCCTGAGGCATTTGCATTTTTAGTTCACTCTACCATAACATCTCCTTTTGGTCAGCGCTGTTCTCACAGAAGATGCTGCCTCTCCAAAAGGTGCTGGGAGTCAGTGGAGCTCCTGGCCCCAAGATGGTGCTTCCACATTCACTTTTCCAGATACCTCTCTGGCCATGGTCAGATACTGATACTATAGGTGCTTCCAAACTAAATTTTTGCTCTACATAGTTTGCATTCTCACCCTGGCCTATTCAGCAGGGCAATGTCTTAATAATAGTTTTAGGAATTGCAATTCAATAAAATGGGAATTTGGTCCTACTCAGAAATCTCTAGCAGGAGAAACACATGTTCATGAAACCAAAGGTGAGAGGCAAAACCTGCAAGTAAATGTGGGTAAAAGACAAATCTGGGAATTAGAAGACCAAATCTGAAGACTTCATTAACCCTCAGGAACTCCTAGTTTAACACCCTGCAGGCTCACTTTCCCTGTGGCAAAACAGGAATAAAGCTGGATTTCTCCTGTGAAAAATTTTACTGATATTTCTCTATAGAAATGCAATATATATGAGCAGCAGCATTCTGGTAACTTAAATTGCCACACACTGAAAATTCTTTTAGCATAACTTAACAGGATAAAAATTTGAGTCTTAGGCAAACCCCAGAAGGATTCTGAGGTTTGTGGGTCAAAATGAAGGCCTTGCACATCTTTTTCACATTCATAAAGGCATGAGGTTTTGAGAAAACTCTTCAAATCCCTATAAAACCGAAGAAAACAAACAGTCTGCTGCTCTGGGGAAACAGGAAAAGGTTTCAGGCTGGAAGCAGCAGGTGTAATCAGCATTTCTCTCTGTCACACAGACAGAACCCTAGCATCCTTTTTTTCAAAGAAAAGGAGGGATTAAGAACTCTAGCCCAAAGTAAAGGTTTAGGTTATATAGTTTAGATTAGCAGCTCTTCCTTCGTGCCCTACAGAACAGTTCCCATTAGCTCACAAGTGCATGATATTTTAAAGTAAAATCATTTAGGCTAAAAGGACACCTCAGGATGTCTCAAGTTCAACCCCTTGCTCAAAACAGGGTCCAAGAGGAGTTCAGACTAGGTTTCCTAGGACTTTGTCCACTTGGTCTTGATAGATACAGTTTGAGCTCTCTCTTCAATGGCTAGAGCAAGTTAATGCTGATTTTGACAAGAGTCCTGCAGTCATAGCAAGCAACTACAAACCAGAAGGCAGGTTATTAAAGCAAAAGCATGACTGTGCAGTGACACTGTAAATGAGCACTTGCTAACAAATTGCCTCAGGAGCAGGCCAATGCAGTTAAAGCAAAAATAAAAACCAAAATCCATTCTGCACTCTACACACAAGATTAATAGTTTAATCAACAGGGTTTTGTCTTGTTTAAATAACCTATCTTTCAAACCCTCTCATTTGGATCTTCATGACAGTGTAGTTCACCTGATCTCAATCTCACTCAAGGGTGACTTAACAAATTCTCTGATAAAAGTCTCTCATCAGAGAAGCACCCAAAAATCTGAGCCAGTGACTACGTACTTGAGAAAATTTAAAGCATCAGGCTAAATTTCCCCTTGTTACACTACCACATGAGCCAAGTTTACCAGCAGTGGCTCAGCAATAACACTCGGGCTGATCTGCCCAGTGAACAACAAAACATTTCTTAGGAGTTTGCCTAAGAAACTGTTTTTCCAGCCTAAAACCAGCCAGTTTCAGCTTCCAGAAGATCCTGAATTGCCCCAAATGGTAAAACAGACAAGATGATGGAAAAAGTTGTTTGCACATACCTGCATTCAATATTTATTTTGAAGCTTTGCAAAAAATCCAGTTTCATTGTGAGACTGGAAACCTCATCCACAGCAGCTCAGTTTTAGTTTTAACACTTGATTTGCCCAACTCAAAACCTGATTCCTCCAGTAAGCTCAAAAGAATATGAACATGAAGCCATGGCCACACAGCAGGAGAGGCATGCAGATATGTTTTACATGACACATTATATTAATTATTGTATACACTCTATTAATGATAGCCATGAAGTTTCAGCACATAAACACACACAAAACACATGATCACAAATATATAGGCACACACACCTATTATTAATAATAGTAACAAATCACCCTCTTCTTACTTCTCTAAACAAAGGGAGCCTCATCACAAACCATCAAAAGGGATTAAGTGCAACAGCAGATACTCAGTGACTTTAAATAAACCCCAGATGAAAACAATAGCTTCTCATAAACCAATTATATCTGCCACATACTCCAGGCTAGAAAAGGACAGACCTTTATAATTATATTTTTCTAGTTACTATTTAATAATACACAATCATTTTATATAATAAGCATGGAAATAATTAACATTTTAAAAGCATGTAACTTGGCAATTTTCTTCCTTTGCCACTTATTGGAAATTTAATTTGTTCATGAGACCAAACAACAAATGATTCCACTGAATTTAAGGAATGTTTTTTCATGAATGAGAATCAAGATGTTTCTGCAGACACTCTGGCCTCATTTAAGATTTGATACTTAAGTGTGTCAGTTTTATATTGAAAAATGAGACATCATAAAAGCAAATTGGGATCATTTAGAGAGACAGCCCAGAATTTTTCTTCAAAAAGGCTTTAGATATTTCTGTAACAGATCTTTCCAGCATCACTAGACTTACACCTAGTAAGTAGGCGTAAGTCTAGCCCCCTACCCAGGGGGCTCAGAGACCTTGGCACAGAGCCCAAGACCCCTGTGCCTTTACACCTAAAATCAAAAGGGTATAATTTCTGGCCTTGTGTGCCATCAGAGACTCAGACCAACCAAGTTCCTGAAACCATGCCTAACACAAAGTATTTCCATGGCATGGCTGCAGTCAGGTGAGTTACTTAGCTGCTCACACACTTGCACAGCCTTACTCCCATATCTAAATAATTTTCTCTCATTGTGCTGAATTACTGACCTCAGATCCCAGGCTCAGCCCTCCTGTGCAGACTGGCTGACTTGCTGAGCTCAGCTGTGATGGATGCCTCATCAAACCATCCTGCTGGGAAATAACAAATTTATTTTCTTCCAGCCCCTCCCCCACTAGTTAGGGGTTCTTCCTAAAAATATTTGTGATAAATGAAAATTTTGAAAACTCTTCAGGTTAATAGTCCTAAGAGATTTTTCTCATCTGCTTTTGTTAACAAAGTGGGAATTCCAACCCCATCTCTGTTTTGTTAAGAACATGAATTTATTAAAAATAGAAAAAAAAAGAAAGAAATCAGATCCTTCAATAGCAAGGTATCTCACAGAATCACAGAATAATGAGTTTGGAAGAGACCTCTAAGATCATAGAGTCCAACCTATGCCCTAACACCTCAACTAGACTATAGCACCAAGTGCCATGTCCAGTCTTTTTTTAAACACATCCAGAGATGGTGATTCTACCACCTCCCTGGGAAGAACATTCCAGTACTTTATTATTCTTTTGGTGAAAATTTTCATTTCATTTAATTTAATAGAAGTACTTCAAAGAAAAAAAATAGAAGAGATAGAATATAAAAAGTCTTCTATTAATGACTTACACGATATGAAATTAATATTGCAAATGGCCTGGCATGTCAGCCATTTGGGATAAGTGGAAGTTTAAGCGCTCAAATCCCTCTCATTTTCTTTTCTTCTTTTCTGCTTTTGGGGGCTGTAGCTCCAATTCTGCCCAAGAGAGCAGAAGGTGCTAATTTCAGATGTTAATACAGATGAGACTGATATAGGAAGTCTTTGGGCTTGTTAGCGTGCTAGGAAAAAGAAGAAATACCAGTTTCTCACAGGGCGAGCCCCATTCGTTTATCCAGTGTGCTGCCTCTGTCGGAGGAGCCGGTAAAGCAGCCGAGACGGAGAATTTGCTGTGCCAAGCAAGGGGCTGCCACAAGAGGGAGGTCCCACTGCAGCCGGCTGGGCTCGCTCACCTGTGCTGCAGTGAGCATCGCCCAGCCAGAGCCCGGGGCCGCCGCTCCTGCTCCTCCCGCTGCTCTCGAGCCCATCCCGCACAGGACGGACGCCATCCCCCTGAAATGCGCTCCCTTCCCTTGGGACCTCATCTCACCTCTCCCTGCCTTGTGCAGAAACTCTCCGTGGCCTGAAACTCATTTTGGTGGCACGTCACTGTCAGAACCCAGGAAATTCCTCTGGCTGCCCTGGAGGACTCGAGTCCCTGCCCAGGGGGCTCAGAAACCTTGGCACAGAGCCCAAGACCCCAGTGCCTTTGATTTAGCCCTTGGAAAAAACAATCACCAACCTTATATGAAGAATATAAGTAGAATGATAGTGAATTTATCAGAGGGTGAAAAATAGATATTTTGGGGTTTTTAGAATTGGGGTTCAGGGGGCAAGATGGAGGAATCTGGGCGTGTCCTGTCTTTCTCCTTCTTCTTCTTGGCCTCCATCTTCTGCTGTGATGTTGGCACTTTTAGATTGGTTTAAAGTAGAAGCTCACTGTCTAACATAGGTGATAGGTATTGGAAAGTAATTGTAACTATTGTACACGTGGTTTTTAGTATAAAAAGATAACACAGCCGGGGGGGCGGGCAGAGTGCCTCTGACTGTCTTGCTGAGCGGACCTCGGCTGGACAGGAGAAAGAATTTTATAGATAAGATACAATAAACAACCTTGAGACCGAGAACTGAAGAGCTCTGACTCCTTCTTCGACTACCGGGCTGGGAAAAGAGACTTTCTAACACATCTTGGGATCACTCTGACCAGCGAGAGTCCTGAGATGTCACTGCTGAGCTAGCTGGGAATAGACTGGGAGCACGGCACAGGCAATCCGGCTTTTGCAGGGGCAGAGAGGGATATAGTCCTTGTGGGCACTATCTGCTCATCACAACTGTTCATCACACTGACACCGAGGAAAAGGAGGAAGCAGGTATTTAGCATGATATAAATGTACTAAAAGAATCCCTTTGGATGCCAAATCATTGCAGTCCGCTTCCTCAAACAAATTCGTCCTCTTTTGTCTCTCATGTTATGTGACTTCTGTCCTCCACCATGATGCTGTGATTTATTCTTTTTGAAAACTTACCTGGAAAACCTAATAAAAAAGTAATCCAACATGTTTCATTAACATGTCTTTATCTTTCTAATAATGGCACAAAACCTTGTGGGTTTGGACTTTTTCATCCAGTATAAACCAACGATGTACAGGGCTTTGATATCATTTAAACAGAAATCCTAATTCTGACTTCCAGCCACCTCTTCTTTTCTGACACAAGCAGTCACATTCACAGGGACTATCCAACTCTGAAACAGCATTATGTGGAGACCCCTCAAAATCCTAGGCATCTCTGAGACTATGATCCAGCCCTAGGGTGCTATTTGGCACAAACCCACGGCTGGTGTGACTTGGTAAATCCTCACGGAAACCACTAAAGCTTTAAGAGTTTGTAGCAGCAGAGGGTCTGACTGATGCAAATGAAAGCAGAGCTTCTCTGGGAAGAGGGAGGTTAAAGCATGCAAGATCCTCCTGCCATGACTGGATGGTCAGGCAGCTTTCTCTCTAATTTCTAAAAAAAAGGAAATTAGTTGCTTTACAGGCAAAGAGATTCTAGAAAAAATGTGGGGTTTCCCCCCCCCCCCCCACAGAAATCCTCTCAAACCCAGAAGAAAAGAAGGGGAAATCCAGCAGCAGCAGCTCCTCTGTGTCTGGAGGGGCTGGACAGGAGTCAACACAAAAGGCTCAACTCCTGTGAATGGTGTTCTGATCTTCTCACACTGTGACCTTCATTTATGCCCTTTCAGGGAGCTCCTACAAAGCTGCTTTCCTCCAGAAGAGCAGGAGTAAAAGGCGGAAAAGGAGCCCAGCAAAAATGTTCTTCCAAAAAAACCCCTCCTACCTCAGAATCTGTGCAAAAAAATGCCATCTTCTGGTTTTGCACACATGTTCTCTAAACCACAAATCTTCTCATATAAATCCTATATGACAAAATCATTCTCCATTTAAGTCCTGCATGCAAGTGTTGACTCATTTCTTGCTTTAGATTAGTTCAGAAGACTGTTGTTTTAATACTTTTCTCTTTTTGTCCTTGGAAACTTCACAAGAACTTCATTTTTGGATTTCATTCACTCTGCATAAATGGAGTAATGCGTTGGCAAATATCTTGTGTTGCCTCCATTCCCTAAAAGGAGTCTGGGACATGGGTAGGGGGTGTCTATATCTGGTTAGAAATCAGAACAGTTTTTCCAATGCCACTTAGTTACTCGTGCCAGCAGTGCCAGGTTCAAATGACTGTGTTGCATTCCATTTTTTGGATGAACAAGAGCCTGTTCTCCTCAAAGCCTGTCCCCAAAACTGGCAGCAACGAGGAGGGATGATGTAGCAGCAACACACATTGTCTGACCAGCACCACTGCTAAACACCTTCATGTTGTGTTTGGAGAACTCTGACAAGCTCACCTGGATCCAGGATGACTTCCAGCATGTGCTTAGTTTGAGACATGGAGTAGGTGAAGATGGCAGACAGCTGGCAGACATTGGCTTGTATTTTGCATTAATCTGGGGTCTTAATAACTGCAGCGTTTCCCACAAGGCTGCTGCAAATGGGGGACTCTAATCTTATACAGCTGGGTGATATGAGCACATTTGGGGAAAAAAAATCTTTACTTTTTCCTACATGACAAGAATCAGTGGAAGACTGTGGAAGACTGAGGGGCTCTGTCCTATGATTGATCTGACATTCCAAGATATCTCTCAGAGCCAGCACACCTCCAGGACCTGCCAGTGCACATCCTCCTCCCCCTGTTTTGGTTTATGTCTTCCTAAACTGAAGAACCTGGCACCTGAATCCCACTGTTCTGTGGCAGTTCTTCAGCTAAGAGACCTTCAGCTAAGAGACCTAATGGCTAACAGACCTTGCTGTGTTCCTTCTCAGCACTCTCCTGGCTGTGCCTTGAGGTTATGAAGTAACAACAGGAAAGTTATAAAAAAGCAATAGTTATGTCTCTGAGGACCTTGTGCCCCCACCCTGGGTTGGGATTACACAGATAAAGCTCATTTCCATGGGCCAAGATAACAAGGCACTGACTTGAGCATCCCCAACACCACAAGATTAATGTTGCATAACTTCTTCCATTGGGACTTTGTCATCTTTACAAATAACTAATGCCCACTCTGAACAGAGAGCATAGGGCATATATTTGTCATCATTTTACTGCCTTCAGCTACAGTCCAGACTTACCATTCCCTATGGCAGCCAGAGGGTTATTTTCAAAGTCTGCAAAGAGCTGAGAAATTTCTTTCCCAGATTATTTTAAGGTAATGAGACTCTCTTTCCACATGTTTGCAATCAATGCTGCAGGTGGGTCCTTCCTTTCTGAGCATTTTCATGCCGCTCTGTCAGAGTGCACTCCAGATCCCGGTATCAAAATACAGAATAAAACTGCAGCATTGCAGAGATTATGTGAGGGCAAGGATGACCTCTGCATAGATAGATGCTCAGGTTAGCATGTAGCCCCTGGTGGATTTTCATGGCTTTGTTTTTGCAAAGTTGAACTCAGACATGGTCAAAAGTCAGGTTGGAGTTGAATCCAGTTTTATGAAGCATGCCTGAGAGACCCTGGAAAACATGAGTTGGTCTGGGTTTTTAAAAATATAATAATTTGGTTTTCTTTAACAGTTCAACAGAAGCAAGGATGTGTTTGGAAGTGGTCTCTCACTTTTAAATGTCTCTCTCAGATACATTGTTAAAGTTGGCTGCAGCAATTCACAAGTTTTAGGTCCTCATCAAAATACACACACACAGGTCAGGTATTATTGTTATTATTATTGCTTGAAAACCCTTTCAATTAAAGATTACTTATAGATGAGATGAATATTGAATAAATGTAATCCATGGATTAATTAGCTAAAGCCCTATGTTAATCAGAAAGCAAGAAAGGGAGAAACACTAGCTCATTAAGCATTTACAAGTATGTTGTATGTGCTTCCAGGATTCAGTTACCCTCTCTCCATAACACAACTGTTTTTTATTTAACACTTGGATGTGTGTGAGACACCCAATGTCCTCCTATGCTAAAACTCAAAACTGCCAAATTATATAGTGTTAGTCATCACCAGTGTGAGGAGAAAAATACTAAATAACACAGTAAAAAACATTTGTGCTACATCTCCATCAATTGCATACACATGATATTTACATAACTAATAGCTGAATTTGTGGCTGTCCATTACTTATTCACACCTTGTGTGGAATAACTCAAGAGGTAAAAGACTCATCCATTAATCTCCTCCCCCCAGTCTATAATCCTAAGAAATCCTAAGCCCTGCAAGACACTTGATCCTCTTAGGAAAATCAGGCCCGTGAGCTGAGGATGATGGTGTGCTTGGTGCTGAAGCACTGCTGATGAACTCCCCATTCATTGTATGGCTATGCAAGTCCTGGTGAGCCCTGCATGGGTCTGTCACCTGTTTGATGGACACACACAGACATGGAAAGTCCTCCATGTGTTCCACCTCCCTCACAGCCCATAAGGTGTCTTGCTGCTCTCCCAGGCCTGCTGTGCTGGAGTCTCATTGTAAAATTTTTGTGTACATTTTTTCTTTAATGGAGCACCTTCTACCATCAAAGATGGATGTCAAAAGGATGTGAAGTGCACTTTTTTTACTTCATACACAGCATTTTGTAAAATATCCCACCATAAGGTTTTTTTCACCATGAATAATTCCATGTTCCAATAATTCCATATCTTTTTTCCTCTAAACTAATTTTTTTTTGACCAATGCTATTCAGTGTCCACAAACTACAAGCAGACTATCACACAGGCAAAACCAGCCCAGAGGTACGGCAAGATCCCCGCCAGCCTAATCCTGGGGGGAAACTACAGATCTCTCTGCACTTACCAAAAAACAAGGCAAACAAGGCTGGCAAGGCAACCTAAGGTTCTTGGTCTCATCATATGTGACACCACTTTGTTGCACCGAATCCCACTCCTCTCCTCCCCAGCCTTCCTCTGCATCACAGCCTCTAACACTGCCTGGCCCACCCCAAAAGTGACAGTGGCTCTGCAAGTCTGCCACATGTTCCCCCAAGGACATGTACCACAAGGAATCAAGATTCCAAGGTTTCTCATCATACTTGTGTGGCTGCACATCAGCCTCAGGGGGACCATCATTTCCAGAGGAGTCAGACAGCATCAGATGGAGGGAGGTTATTTATTTCTCTTGAGGCTCTAAGGCAAAGGGAGCAGTCTGTCATATGCAAAGGATCTGTTGCACCACAGGCTGAGTTGGAAAGGTAATGTAGGGATTTCTCCTTAGGGGTAAGTTCTTGGGCAGACATTTTAATAACACTCTTCATTAGGAAATAATTGCCAGGCGCTATGCAACTCCATGGGAGGGAGTGCTACGGAGTCAGAAGTGTGAAAGGTCCCTACCTACACAGGAGTGAAATGCTGCCACCCAGCCTGTAACAGCACAGTTTTATCATGGCCAGTCCTACAGCCTTTGGCAGTGCAGGTACAGGGCAGCAAAGCAACAGCCAAGCAGAGCCTATCGCAAATATGCTTATCCACACGGATGAGTGTTGCTTCATGGGAACAATGTGAAACAGCCTCCATTCCTGCTCTGTCCCATATGCTGGCACCCCTCAGCTGCCACCTCCTCTGTGAGGGGAGTGCAGGGCACTCTTATGTGGCCAGAGGTGCCCAGGGCCTCTGTGGCTGCTGTGGAAACACCACACCTTGCCCCCACTGCTGTGAGCAGACAGTAAAATCAAAGAGCAGGTGTTTCATCTCAGGGCAGGAGACAGAGATATTACCTGGCCACACATTTTGGTAGTAAAATGAACTTACAGTCTCCATCACTTTTCAAAATCACATGCTTGGTACCTTTGGGCATGCCAAGTGGCACAGGCAGCTTTGGAGCCTGCAGCTGTCCCAGCTCCAGTGCAGATCATGGGTGAATCACTGACTCTGTGGTGGAGTGGAAACCAGGACGCTCAACTCTGCCAATGAGATGCCCACATGAACAGGCCTTGAGCATGCAAAATCCTTGGTGGGAAAGAAGGGGTAAGGTCCATTGAAGGACAAGGGGTAATAGTTTTAAACTAAAAGAGGGCCAATTTAGATTAGGTACAAAAAGAATTTTTTTGACAATGAGGGTGGTAAAACAGTGGCACAGGTTGCCAAGAGAGGTGGTGGAAGTCTTATCCCTGGAAACATTCAAGGTCAGTTTGGACAGGGCTATGAGCAATCTGGTCTACATGAAGATGTCCGTGCTCACTGCAGAGGAGTTGGAACAGATGGCCTTTAAATGGCCTTCTTGCCCAAACTATTCTGTGATTCCATGAGGCAGAAGCAGTGCTATCACTGAGTACAGTGCCAGGGGGTGGAGTGTGGGGTGTGATGAGCATCCACAGCCCTTTTGCATCCTGCCACAAAATTCTTCAGAAACTCGGTCTTCATTTAACTAGAAGACCCCTACATCTTCTGATTGGGATAGAGATGCTTGGGACTGAGGCAACTGAAGCATCTTGCAAAAGATCTGTTCCAGTAGCCTCCAGCAGCTGGGAATTTCTCCTTTTTTTCCTGGAGCAGTATTAATTCAATGACCTAGCGATCGCATTGGAAACAAACCACATCAACATATAGAGTTACAGGTGAAACTCATTCACTGGGAAGACCTTCAAAAGGCACTATCACTGTCTTCAGATCCAGTCAAGCCCACGGGTGTGGGGAACACACAGTGAAAATGCCCTGTGCAATGAACTTGTAGGGTTAGAGCTGTTAATAATGTATGGGCATATACCATCCATTATGTATTAAGCTCAGGAGAGCTGAAGTCAAACATAGATCAAACAATCCATGGGATTGGATTTAAAGTACTTGAAAGGTACTCCTGAACCCAAATTCAATGAGAAAAAGCAGCAATTGAGAGGTTCAGACTGACATCCCCTCAGACACTACACCTGTTCCAAAGCAGGAGTCTTCAGCACATGCCAGTGGTGGCAGCAGCCTCAAGCTGATCTCTGCAACAGTTCTCTCTTTTGGGAGGGAAGGAAGGGATTAACACTCTCCCTGATAATCCTTGGAAAAAAGTCATCATGCCAGGTCCCCGAGGGACACCTGTGCAAGCCAGGGGTCTGCAGTATGTTTCAGAGATGGTGTGTGGGTAAGCTCTCCTTTTGGGAGACCAAGAGAAACCCCACACTGGGAATGCACCCTTGGGCACTCTCTGCAGAAGCTACAGCTGAGGCAGATGGAGCAGGTTTTACTCTGGATGTCACTCAGACAAAACTATTCTTGGCCCACTGAAAAACTGCAAGCTGCAGAATGCAATACAATACTTTGTGGTTCTAAAGGACCTTCCAAATGAGGGTCTCACATTAATTAATTAAGCCTCAGAGCACCTAGAAGGAAAATCTATCCTATTTTACCAGCAAGTGGAATGAGTATGCAAAGGTCACACAGAATAGAGGAGCGAAGGAAAGAGAGATCCTGGTATCCTGACTCCTGACTCTTTGCTGCATCTATTAGCTCATGAGTCCCCTCCAAGTGACACGCATGGAGGAAAAAAGGTGACCCACAGCTGTGTCCAAGGGCCACTGGCTGGGAGATTTAATAAGATGCAGGAGAATGACTAACGGGGTTACACAGATTGTCGCAGGTCAGTAAAGAATATGGCATTAAGAAAATTGATCCTTTGAAAGCCTCCAGCCACATGCTTATGTCAGAACCAGACGTGACTTGTGTCTGTGCTTCATACGACACCACCAAGTACCCACCAAAGGGCTTTCCTTCATGTATAAATAATGAAATGCAATGCAATGCCAACAGGTGCTTTTTTCACAGGGAGAAGGGAGAAGAAGGGAAAGTGTTTGGGTAGGCTGAGGCAGAGCCCAGGTTCTCCCTGCCTCTCCCACCCCTCCCTGTCCTCATGGCTCATGGGCAAGAGGTCACTGACGGCTGGACGTGCCCACCTGTCTGCAATGCCAAGGAGACAAGCACATGGGCACTGGAAGAGGGAGTAAGCTGTGTATGACTGGGGTGTGTTTGCAGCGCAGCAGCTACCGTGTCTGGGCAATAGACGGGAGGCTGCCATGGGGAAGAAAAAGAAAAGCACTCTACAGGTCATCCTGGAAGATGGTTGGTATCACTGTGAGATCATTTCAGTTTGCATGCTGCCAAATACTTGACTAAACCTCCTGGGGCTTCCCGAGCACGCCATTTTGTATCTCTCAAAGACCATACAATTTCAGGTTGCTTGGGCAGGGGACTTTTGTCAGTCTGCCAGACTAAAGTAAATATTAAGAGCATTGCTGTAGGGAAGGAATATAATGTATAATCAATGAGGGATATTCTGCCAAGCTCAGCTGGAACTTAAGGGTCAGCTGTGTCAAGCATCACATGTGTAAATTCCAGCAACAATGCAATTACTCTTCGTTCTTTGTTTTGCAGCCGGAATAGAGTTTGATGGAGAAGTGGAAACTGACACAGAGAGTGAAGGTAATGTAGAGATTAACAAATGTGGTCCTGTTTGAAATACAAGAGGTGATACCTTTTCTTTTTCTCTCTGACTTATGACTTGCTCTACAACACAAACTCTTTCATGAGCTACTTGCAAGCAAGCAGATTTTTCCCTTGAGGTTTGATTTCTAACAGTGATACGTAAAGTGCCATTCTTAAGCAGTCTATCCTGTTTTATCCATGTTCCCGGAGTTGGAGGCTGTCAGAGCCCACATCCCCTGGGAGTCAGCCCCTAGTAAATCAGGCACTGCAGTAAAGCACCACCCTGTGCAGGGCTGGGGCTGCTTTGCACTATCCTGAGGTCCTGCTTGCCCTCTCTGTAATGCTTGCTCAGACCATAACACACTGGGATCTTCATCAGTCATGGCCATAAGAAGATAGTGATGAAAATGGATTGAAGGGAGATTTATGGCTGTGAGGGAAATCAGGAAAAGCCCATGACAGGACTAAAAACACCTTTAACTCTGCAGGTATAGTATATCTGAAGTGAGAGAGCTCAGAGGTAAGACCATAACAGCAGTGGATTGGTGATACACATGTAGCTGTTACTGCAAAAACAGTTCACAACTGTGTCTGTATTAGTCAGAGAATATGAGAAAGTAAACAGCAAACTATTGGAAGTTTTTGGTTTTGTTTTTTTTTAAATCATATCCATCTTTTCCATATAGGCAAAAGAGGCAGTAAGATAAAGGTTACAAATTAATGCTTCATAATTAGCCTAATACTTGAGAGGTTGCAAATAAAAAAACCCCTAAAACATTGGCTGTCCAAAATGAACATTTTCCCAAAGAGAGCAGGTGGTCCTTTGATCTAGATGATTGTTCAAAATTCAGTTTAGATGGACCATTACATAGTAACTGAAACCTGCATAATGCCTCCTGAGAAATTAATTGGAAGCTCCTTCTCATTCCCAGTGTCAAATGTGACAACCACTTCCTACTAATTTTTTACCACTAAAAACCAGAAACTATTTGCTTATAATTAATTTCTAGCTTTTCACCAAACCAAAAATGCAAATACTCAAATTCTTTTTATTATTTGCTTCTTTTTCTCACATTTTAGGCTCCTCATTTTACACTCTGGATCCCATTCCAACACAATTTCCTTCTTCTATTACAATATCTCCAACTCTTTACTTTCATCAGACAGAAATTTTGGAAAAAGAGAAGCCAGAATACTCTGGAAAACTTACTATTAATTTTAATAGGCTTGGTAGTGTAAGAGATAGAGATACCTGGGGGCTTTTGAAAAATTTTTCCCCCTTTCCATAAAATTCTGCAATTAAATCATGCTCTACTTCAATCCTTTAAGCTGGAAGCATTTCTGACTTCTGGAAAGAGGAGGTTTTTAGCTTGCAATGCCAGTAAGAATGAAATGTGCCTCAGAGACTGTCTGGTCTTTTTCTTCTCTGAATAGAGACCATCCAATAAAAAAGGAAACTGAGAGAGAGGAAGAAAACCAGATACTGCCTGTGCTGTGCCTTTTCTCTCTATAAATAGAAGAACTCCATTCCCAGCCTTGAAAAGTAAACATCTTTCAAGGACATCGCATCAACAAGCAAACTACACATTGTGTAACAGACTGCAATTTCTGTTTCCTTTGTTCTGGTGTGTTTACAGGTCAGGGAGATATCTGTCTGTGCTGCCTGATGGATGGGCTTTTGCATTTGTAACTAATTTCCAATCTTCTTATGGTCACATATAAGTCACTGATGTGCTAAATTGTGGTGTCCTAAATGGGAGTTGCACAACCAGAGTTCCACCTGGTTCTTGGACAGGGCATAACACAAAGCCCATTGAGATCAACAGGCACCTGCTCTTTGAATTTGCCAGGGTTTGCATCAGGTGTCCTGCCTGCCCATGCTCTTCTGATGAATCTTTATTCTGCCAGCATGGATTTCCCAATGTAATTGTTTTTTATCACTTGCAGAAGATGAAGCAAAGGACAAGAAAACTAACAAACAATGCCTTAGGGAAACTGGCAGAGCAAGCACACTTCAAAGCAAAAAGCAAGAGAAAGACAAAGAAGAAAAAGAAGACAAAGAAGAAGATGAGAGTAAAGAGGAAGACAATGGCAGCCAACAAAACAGAGTTTCTAGGAGAAAAAATTACCAAAGGAAAAACAGAAATGGAAAAAAGGCAAGAGAGGAAGGAAGCCAGAAGAAAGACAGAGGCAAAACGGCTCCTAACAAAGATCAAAAGGAATCAGAAAACAAAGAAAAGAAAACAACCAAGAGAGGGAAGGAGGGGGAGAATAAACACATGAAAGGCAGGAAAAGCAGGTAATTAAACAATCCCTGACTATGGTGCCTTGTTCAGACTGCCAGCAATATTGACATGCCAGTGGCATATGGATCAGAATGGCAAAACCAATAGACTGCAAAAAAGTTCCTGCTCTCCTTAAAGAGACACAGTGGAAACATTTTAAAATGCCACAAAACCAAACTCTTTCCAAGTTATTATAATTTCTCAACCAGGATCAGGTCTATGCATGTTGTGGAGTCTTAGTACCTACAGCCAGGGGTAGAAAAGCACCCCTAAAGAAGGTACCTGGAGAAATTTGGGCATGGAGACCTTTTTTTGGTTGGTCTATGGAAATGTTCCAGATAAAATGTATCCCTTGTGTTTTCAAGTCTCTTCCAAATCTTGCTTGTCCCAACCTTTGACTTCTATCCATATCTCTCCCATTTTGTTATGAAGGCATGAAAACCATTTTTCTGGAGCCAGCTGTAGCCCTGGAAGCTGTAGGCAATGTTCTTTAGCTGATATGTGGCCCAAAGCACAACATTGAGTAAATTGTAGCGGGGCATAAATGGCTCCTCACTATCCTGGCTGGAAACAGAGTGCGATGGGCGCTGGCATCGCACTGAGCCAGGGGAGGTTGAGGCGCTGTGCCCACATTGGCATGGAATCCCCAAGGCCAGAGCTGCAGTCTGACTACCCCAAGCAAGGCCTTCCCTCTAACCCCTGGGAGGTTTTCTGTGTCCTTTATTTTGTGTGTCTTCCAGTACTTCTTCTGCTTCCTCTAACTCGTCTGATGAGGAGTCACTGTCAGAGGAAGAGCTTGCAATGCTGAAGGAGCAGGTGGAGCAAAAGAAAAAACTGATTTCCACCATGAGGAACAAGCCCTGGAGGATGGTGAAGAAGCTCTCGGTGCTCAGGTACCCATTAAAATGGGAACCCCTCTTCATTGGGTCTCTGCTGACTGTTATGAGATGCACTTTGTCTTTCCTTGAAATTACATATTTGCTGCTGCTGTAACACCATAGTATCAGAAAAAGTGTGGCAGAACCTGGCCAGACTGTCTGGGTAAAAATGATCAGAGTTAAAATGTGCAATCTGATTTTCAGCCTCTGTAACCAAAGAACAGACAAAGTGCAAATCTGTTCAACTGATACCCATGGCCAGGACATTCTACCCTCGTGTTTAAAACCAAATGACTCACTACAGTCAGGCTACTTGTTAAAGCAAACTCCGTACCCTGGCTTGCTTATTCATGTCTTTTGTCAGACAGAAATCAGAGCAGCACAGTGCCCTGTTAGTGCACAGTCCTGAGACAGGGCTTCTTGGAAAAAATGCTGTATTATTTTCAGAGGTTTATGGAGCAAAGAGAAATCTGCCACACAGACCCTGATGAAGGTGGGAACAACTCAGGCAGCAGCAGAGACCCCTCAGTGCTGGGCAATGGGGAACAGTGGGGCAGAGCAGACCAGAGAAATCAAAACCCACGGGTTGATAGGGAATGGCTCATAACAAACCATTCCCTGTCAGGGCAATGATTCAGCTCCCAGCTCTACTGCTTAAGGAACTTCTGAAACCCCTTTCTACCAGGAGAGATTTAAAAATAGCATTGCAAAGCACATATACATTTTCTTTTTAACTAAAAACCAAGCTGTGTTAAACCATGACACAGCCCCAGAGGGAGTGGTGATGCCCCAGCTCTGTGTTTGCTGAGAGGTTGCTCAGAGCTGCAGGGACTGTGCTATCAAAGCTGACAGTCACCATGTGTCTTTGCCTCTCTCTTTTATGCCCTGAAGGCCAAGACCTGTTCCATCTTCCAATAAAATCAGAAATTGTGAACTCTGACAATTACTTTTGAAAATCTGGGTAAAGATCTATAACAGGGAAACTGTGTTAAAGTAACTTTTCCACCTCACAGCTGTGCTATGAGCCTGAGCTCATAACAAATAAATTCTTATGGCCCTAAAATTACAAATTTCTGTAAGGAAAAAAAAAAGGGCAAAGCAGAGTTATTTCTGATGCTTTTTTCCCCCTGTGGTGGAGGATACTGACTAAAATTCTACTTAGGATCATGTTTGACAATGTCCTTCCATACTTTCCTCTTATTTCTGAGCTATAGCAGTCATCACTACCCACTAATGAAACAAAACTGTTGCACTGCTTGTCCAGGGGTCTCCAGAAAGGCTGTCAGCACACTGTACATTCATTAGATATTTTTGGTTGCATGGACTCAACCCTGAGAGAAGAAATTATGAACCCCATTGCACAGATGAGGGGTGTAAAACATAAAGAGAGTGAAATAATATGTTCAGGACTTAGAAATCTCACTTTAGTTTTGCAAATGAAGTCACAGGTGATTTTTCCAAGGTTATAGGCTGACCTAGCCAACTCTTTATACCAAGAGGAAGTCTATCTTTCCCACAGGCTTAGGATGGCATAAAACCTCCCAGCTCCTGAAATTTAATCTCTTTTCATTGGCAATGCCAATATACAATATAATTTTATTCACAAGCTCAGCATACTCAGCATAACAGCAGCTACCTAGACTATTTTTTCTGTATTTCCCTTAGATATCCTCGTGTAAAACTAGTTTCATTTTGCAGCTTGATTTTACTCCTGACTAGCATACACTCATTCCTCTGGCACTGAGATTATCCCCTTGGGCTGTTTGCACATCTCTGGTATTTATCCTGGGATGTGTTCATAAAAGTAAGCTCTGCATCTTCTTGGAGGTTATTTTCTCCTTGACCAATGCATCAGGAGAGAAAAATTATAACAGGCATGCAGGCTGAGAGAGCTCTGCAGTGAGAGAAATGGGCAGGCTTTTAGTTTGCACCCAGGGAGAAGTGTGGAGCAAGATTTGGGGCACTAACAATACTTAAAGCTAATATAAAACATTTCTATATGAATGTGAGTGCTTTGGGGACCTGACAGCTAATCCTGGGTGGGTGTCTGAGCTCTACATGGCACAGCAACTGATCAGCAGAGAGCAGGTGGGGAGAGAGACCAAGTCCCCACCTTCCTACGAACACGGTTGCTTTTCCCACTGGTGCAGGCAGAGGTGAAAAGCTAAAGACCCCTCTGCTGTTTTAATAACCTCCTTGTTTTTATTCCAATTAGGGAGGCACAAGATTTTGTAGAGAAGTTTGAAGGAGCACTGGGAAAAGGAAAGGGCAAAAAGTTGTATGCATATAAGATGATGATGGCAAAGGTAAGTGCTACAGCGATGTCAGCGAAGGGCTTGGATACTCAGTTATGTATTCAGAACATTTTTAGGTTTATTGACCTCTATTTGGTGAAAGAGGCACAAGGAAGTCAGAATAAAACTTACTGCCCACCTTCAGAAAAATACTAGCTGGCTTCAAATCTACAACTATTGCAGAAAGAACAGGGGGAAATTCACACCTACCTGAACCTGATTGTGACCTTTCCTGAAGCAAGGGAGGGTTTAGAGGAGCAGGGAAAACCATGGCTTTCTGGCTGCAATCTCCAAAACCTTGATATGTAAGAAAAGATATCCCTAAAGGGGAAAGAGGCCCTGCCAAACTCTTGCCCTGCCCCTCATCCTGTAAAATTTCATCTTCTTCAGTGATGAGGAGATAACAGGGAGAATGATGGCTGTGCTTTGAAGTTGGTAGCCAAGTTGCATGTTGTCATGGAGATTATATTGAGAAGTGCAACACAGAGCCAGACCTGAGATTATGAAATCAATGGGAGCTTAGCTGCTGGCCTTGTGAGGAAAGATTCAAGCTCAGTGTTTTATCAAACTAAATGTTGTTTTAAGTAGAGTTTGTTCTGAACCAATTATTTCAATCCAGAGGCAGGTCTGAATTTCCCACCCCTATATAATCTGATCAAGCCATAGCACAACTGCAGGTTTCCAAAAGCCTGGAAAGGTTAAAACTCTTAAAACTCAAATCATAAATGTGAACACTTGGGAATGGGAGGGGGGGATTTTTGGTTGAAGGGAGTTTCTGAAATAGTCCAAAAGATAAGACCCAGACCAGAGCTCCTACTTTGGACTTTACACCCACACCTAATCATGCTACTAAACTCTGATGTTAAAAAGCCCTGCTTAAGAGCAGACCCCCTCTTCACACCTCTCTGTTCACTGCAATGTTGTCTTCTTTCAGAAATGGGTGAAATTTAAGAGAGACTTTGAAAATTTTAAAACTCAGTGCATACCCTGGGAGATGAAGATAAAGGAAGTGGAGAGTAAGTTGAAGTTGCTGTGTGGTGGCAGTGGGACATTTTCTAAGATTGCCTTGTCTTCATACAAGCAATGTTCCAGCTTCCTGGTCCACAGTCTCCACTTGCCCTGGGCATCAGTGCCAGACAAGGAGCACATGCCCCTGGCAGCTCCAGGTGTTGCTCTCCAGCAGCTGTGGGGACTCCTGGGAGGCTCATGGGGAATCTCTCATGGGGAGACCTGAGGGCAAAGGGTTGCTGAGGACAGTTTAACCCTCCTAAACTCCTAACCACAAAATGTCTTCTGCTTTAAGGTCACTTTGGCTCCTCTGTTGCTTCCTACTTCATATTTCTGCGATGGATGTATGGAGTAAATCTTGTCCTTTTTGGGTTAATATTTGGACTGGTTATAATTCCAGAGGTAAGTGCTTAATTCTTCTTTCAGTAATATCTTGCCCTTTGCTTGACACAAACATGGCATTGACAGGACAAATGCCTTATAACAGGCATCACTTTAGATAAATGAAATGCCTGAGGACAATTATTTACAAAGAGTTACTGACACAGGAGCAGAAGTCGGATTGATATCAGGAGACATAAAATGCTATCAGAGATCCTGCTCATCCAGCAGCTGAAACAGGGGCTCAACAATCAATCTAATTCAAGGCTAGTTTTACATTTTGAATAAAGTGAAGAACATGACATTCCAATCCTAGGCACAAGATCTGGTCTGCACGAGCCACAGGAAACGGATTGTGCTCTGAAAATAATTAAGTGCCATCAGTTTTGGGCTCTCTGAGGGGCATGGCCATGGGGCAGCAGCCATGGCACAGCCCCTCGGGGAACAGACAACTTGCCAGCACTCTGCCAACTAACACTTGCTTGGGAAATAACCCTTTTTTGTAGTTCCAATTCATAAGATTCACAAGCAATAATTTTCTTTTTAGTTTTTCTATTTCTCACTCTTCTTGGAGAATGAAAAGGATCTCATAGCCAAATTTATATGATTGTTTATTGAAGAATTTTTTAATGTAGTCATTACAGCTCTGGCTAAATTACTCAGTGCAGTATTTAAAGGCTGTGCAATCCACAGACAGTGGCATCTGTTCTGTTCAATGCAGAATTTTATGGAGCAAATATGCACTGCAGAATGTCTCCTGAGGACCGTGCTTTTGTTCTCCTTAATGTGCTGGCTCACACTATGGAAAGGGAAAGCTCAGTTTCCCCCCAGGACGAGGAGACATAACCATTAGCACTGAACAATACAAATGTGTTTGGTTAGGAACGACGCATATGGCAGGAGCTCTCCTCTCTGAAGTGTGCACACTGTTACTCACTGCCTACTGAGCTGTTACGATACGGGAGAGTAGCTGGGCAATAAACATTTAATCATAAATTATTTTGAGTGTAATTAGATAGCCCTAAAAAATAAGTGATAGATGATATGCATTTCTAGGCTCTGAATGCTAATGAGATATTTTGGTATTGGCACCAGTCAGCTTGTAAATATAATAATTCACCATAGCCCTTGGCATTCTCTGTCTGGACTTCTACTGCTGCTCCAGCTGCAAGACCTGCTTTGCATGGTGCCATCAGGACAGGCTGGGCCATGAAAACTATTCTTTGTATCTTTTTGTCATACTTTTATTTTCCCCCAAACCTAATTGCCCTTTACCTCACCTTGACAACATCTTTCAATTCAGGACTGAAAAATACAAATTATATTGCAAGCTTGACCCGGTGCTCTTGACTTCTCTCAGAGGAGTAGCTCTGCATAAATAGATGGAGCTAATCCCTTTACTGCATTAGACCCATGAAGTTCAAGCAAAGAACTCCTTGCCAAACTAAGGACATTTCAACTGCAGGTGTTGATTGAGGATACAGTTTCTTCAAAAAACATTTCCTGTGCCATGGATATGTCCAGGGAAAAGGAAGTCCTCCGGTTATTTGAGTGAAATTAATACTAAGTATAAACAATAATTAATAGATATACTTAGTACTAAATATTAATAAGTATAATTAATAATAAATAATTATAAATTAAATTAATGCTAAGCAGTTTTTAAAAACTGCTGTTCTAGCATTAAGAAATAAAACATATATCAAAATCAACAGGAAAGGAAAGCCAACAAAAGCAAACCAAGACAGACTCATTAAGAAAAAAAAAACCTGTTAAAAACTCTTTGGTGTTTTATAGTATACATACATCATTGTTATGAATGTTCTCCAGGTCTTGATGGGAATGCCATATGGGAGTTTGCCAAGGAAAACTGTACCCCGGGCTGAACAAGCAACAGCCATGGATTTTTCAGTACTTTGGGATTTTGAGGTAAGCATGTAAGTGTTAATCATAAAAGATAATTTGAATACCTCCTAAACCCCTCTGAAGTTAGTGGTGCTACAAGGATGATTTTGTTCCAAGCTAAACCAGTGGAACACCTATTTCTTCCAGAAGAAGTCTGGAAATTGAAAGCCTTTAGCTGCAACAAAATCTTTGTGGATACTGAGATTTCTGCCCAAAGCAGCATGTCCACGTGCAGACACCTGCATATGGATTTGAACCACTTCCATATACAAATGTGCTGCCTGGTGTACACTGTGTGTGCAGACACAAAAGACATTTTGCTTCCAACTGGAAAGGCAGCAAGCATCCCGGTGAGAGGCTGGAGCTGCTCCAAACCAGGCAGCCAGACAGAGACTTCAAGCTGCAGACCCCTTTCACAAGCAGGAACCACCATGCCAGACCACTGAAAGTGCTTGGAAAGGGAGTTGCTCCCCATGTGCCCGCCCTCCCTGTTCGCCTGAAATGCAAACAAATGTTTAGGACTTGCACCCAAAGGAAATATCCAAGTTTCCAGCCATCTCTGGGTGCTTGCCTGCAATATCAATCCACCTCCCACCTCAGTTACTTTGAAGATTTAAGCCAAAGGGATTAAGTGTTTTTAGGTGACAGCCCAAGAAAAAATATGTGCAGGGGGTGAAGACTTTCGGATGTAACTGGTGCCTTGGGATCTGACTTTCAAAGTAATTAATTCTGGAAATGTTTTTTTAAATTTTATCAGCACTGGCCCACATGCTACAAGCATGGGACGACATGCTACAGTCCTTCTGTAATAAACCCCTTTGCAATTTCTTTAGCTAAAAAAAAAAAAAAAGAAAAAAAAAAGAAAAAAACCAAATCAACCAAACAAAAAACAACCAAACAAAAAGAAAAGCTACTTTCTTGTAAACCAGATTATTTAAACTAATCTATTAATAAGGCTTCGAATAGTGGTGTCCAGGAACCTGCCAGGGCCAGGCCTTCATTTACTCCCCATAATCTGCTGAGGATCCTTTCAACTCTTCCTCTCCCTGCACTTTCCCTCACTGTCAGAATCCAGAATTCAGAGGTGAATTAGGGAGATTTTTAATAGAAGTGTAAGGAATGAAAAACTCATTTGAGTAGTGCACTGTAAAAATACAAGAGGTAGCATTTAAACTCATTAATCCAGAAAAATAAAAAGCAAAATAAAACCCCCAAACAAACAAACAAAAAATCTGAAGGAGTGTTGATTAAATGCAGCGGCTGATTTTCTCTGGGAGACCATAAGTAATAGACCCATCAGTAAGGAAACTTGTCTCTGGATGAGGCTGTATGCTTCCAGGAAACGTTTACTCCCATGACCTGCCAGTCTCCTGCCTCTGGCTTGGTACACACATCTACATTCCCCTGCTGTCACTGAGGGGTTGGTGCTCTGAACCCCTCTGCTGTACAGGTCCCCATCCAGCACCCATTCCCTTCCTATCTGACATCAGGGAACGATCATCCAAACTCAAGAAGCATCTCCAACCATGGGGCAGCACAGTACACCAACACCCTCTGCAGCCAGGAGATGTCAAATGAAGCCCTGTGCAGAGGTTTGCCCTTTGAAAATGAATAGAGGCTTATTCCAGCATGCTCCACAGGAGAGGTGCAGGGGGGAAATATAAATCAGAGTAGGCATAAATGAAGAGTCAATGCTGTTACCCTGAAAAATACCTTTCAGGAGAGAGGAGCTGGGGAAATGTATGCTTTGGCAGGAAGGAGGTCACATCACAGATTTCTAGAGGAGTAGAAAGGAATAAATCTCACTTGGACACCAGACACCATGTCTCACAAATGGAGTTTAAAGAACATACTGGATGATGTGAGCGGAGAAACTCATTTTTCAGTCCCTGGCATCTGATGAATCAGGAAGACAAAGGTTTGGAATTACAGCTTGAGAAGCAAACTTCACTAGCACCTTCCAGGGACATTATATCTTACCAGGCTTTCTTCCACCACTCCTCCCCAGCAGATACTGTGTGTAGCAAGCCCCAAGCAGCCGTGCGGGGCTGTGCCAGCCACAGGCTTGCTGCACTGATAGAAACACACACAGAGTGGTCCTGGACTTGTGACACAGCACTTTGTGCAGGGCAAAAATGCAGCTTCTGTGGCACCTGAGGGTACCAAAGCTTTTACTTAAGTTAGGGATAAAAAGTCAAGGGTTTTTGGGGGAGCTTAGTTTGATTGATCAAGGGAAGGTGGTCAAACACTGGAAGAGAGGCCCAGAAAGGTCGTGGGAGCTCCTTTTCAAAGCTCAGGTGGACATAGCCCCGAGCCACAACACTTCCTTTTCCAATTGGCTCTGCTTTGAGCAGGGGGCTTGGTTAGACAGCCCCCAGAAGCCCCTTTCCATGTGAACCCTTCAATGTCTCCAGATAAGATCCATTACTAGGCTCTGATATGAGCTTCAAGTTGTGTCTTTCTAAAGGCTTGATCAGAGGGGAGCTTGCTCAACTATTGTGGCCAGACTGATTAAGTACACTTAATTTAGGAGCTGAAAGACAAGGGGCAAAAAACCAGAGAAGTACAATGTGCAGTGATGCACATCAACTTGGATGAGACATGACAGAAAACCAGGGAGAGATTGCTAATGCGGATTAGGTGATCTGCACGCTTGTTGAATGCCTAACAGATTGCACAGCAAAAAAAAGATTACTTGAGACAACATGGTTGATACTGTGTCTGAGCTCTGCTTTCCACAGGAAAGTAATGCTTTGATTTCACTCTTTAGTTATATTTGCTCTGCAGGTGGCAACCAGTAAAAGGAACTAAATCTGCAAGGCACTGAGCATCAGCTGCCTCCTACCTGAAAGGAAAAGTTTCACATCATGGTAGGAAGGCCCTTTGCTACTGCTTTTATACAAGATCTGAGTGTTTGATTATTGCCTTAGAGAAGCAGGTGGGCTGCAGCCACAAAGAGCAATAAGAATGTTTTTCTGGGAGGCATGAAACAGTGATGAATCAAAACCACATTTTAGTTTTAAGCCACTATCTTCTGATATGGTCTCCCTCATCTTACCTCTCTTAGGAAGATGAACTCTTAAAAATATGGCTCTCAAAGGTGCCAGAGCAGCAAACAGACAAGAATGAGACCCTAAAAACTTTTCCAGGCTGATTTTCCTTGTTTTAAATCTTCAGTTTTCTCTAGAAACCCCTTTCCTGCAGAGAAGAAGCTGCACAGCTGACACAGGATTTCTTTTGCTTTACCTCCAGGGCTACATCAAATACTCAGCGCTCTTTTATGGCTACTACAACAACCAGAGGACAATTGGCTGGTTGAAATACAGGCTGCCAATGGCATATTTCATGGTTGGGATCAGCGTATTTGGCTACAGCCTGATGGTTGTTATAAGATCGTAAGTGCAGCCGACACTGACCCCTCTGCAAAATCCACCCAGATGTGTCTCACACCTGGGTTCCCCTCCCTGGGCACCCAGACTTGGTCTAGCCTTGGCTGGATGGCTGGGGAATGTGGGGAAAGGGGGGTGTGTGCCTGCTGCTTTCATGCACTCGGCCTCCCCATCCACCACCTGGCTCTGGTGGGCAGAGGGGACCTGGGCACTCCCCTGCCTCACCCATGTGCTCATGTGCACTATTCTGAACCCTCCCTACTCCAGCCATCTTCTTCCTTCTCCTCCCCTCCAGATCTCTTTAACCCTTCCTCCAACATTACTACAGGGCCACCAAACAGGTAGATTTTGTAAATGAAGGAGGATTTTACTTGCAATAAATTTCAAAGGTTCCTTTTGCATGCTTTCATTGCAAAATAAACATTCCTGAAAGACAACATGGGTCCCACAGACAGTGCAAGGGTTGCAGAAAAGAGCCAAGTGCTACTAGATTGTGTTTGTTGAGTCCCTAAATTAATCAGTGGAGTTTAGAAGTGGCCACAATTTCTGTGTCTCTTGTGCACTGTTCCCAGCCTCAGTGAGGCTCCCACAGCATCCTCAGGGCACTGAGGATACAGCCAAAGCACTTGTCAGTGCTGTAATGGTCTCTGCAAATTTAAAAATAAAAAAATAAGCCCCTCTATCTCTGCCTGAAGGACATGCCATGAAAAGTTCTTCCTTTCTTTGGAAGAAAGGATAAGCCCACGGATTTGTATAGCTTCCTGAAACAGGCCATATTGCTGTGCAGCAGGAAGAGCTACTTGAGCCTTTGGCTGGAGTGGGACATGGGGATTTGCTGTACATTTGCCATGAAATTGCAGCATCTGTTGTCTTGCCTTCCTTGAGGGACTAGTGCTAGGAGCTCTAGGGGGACTTACAGAAGGGTTTCAGGGATCAAATAATAGAGAGGAACAGCAGAAGCCATATCTGCTCCTATGCTGATTAACAAGAATAATCCTTTCTCCCTCCCTGCATGACTTCCTGCAAGCTCTTTGGCTCCAGCATTGTGCAGCAAGTGAAGTCTCACTAAACCTTTGTGCTGCAGTGTATTGGATGGGACATGGAGGTTTTGACTAAATTTAAGTAACTAAAGGTAGCCATAGACATATACTGCAGCCTAGGACCCAGAAGCACCATAAACAGACTTTCTTCAGGCACCAGCTAGACAAAGCAATACTTAACCTCCTCAATCACCTGTGCTAGTTTTTCTCTGTACAACTATTTTTAAGAGAAGGCCTGCATGGCCCTGCCAATTGACAGTTCAGTCCTCCTTAGACCTAAAGTCCAGTGGCACATTTTAGTCATTCCCAAGCCACAAGAATGGTTGTCCCACTCCATCTTACCCAAGCTGTGCAAAGCTGAAGGGTGTGTGGTGGCTCTGTGGAGCACTGTCTGACCTTGTCACTGCTCATATCCTCATACAGGATGGCTCGTAATGCCAACGAAAGCACAGCAGATGGGGATGATGACAACTTCATTTTCAGCTGGAAAATGTTCACCAGCTGGGACTACCTCATTGGCAACCCAGAGACAGCAGACAACAAGTTTGCATCCATCACCACCAGCTTCAAGGTAAACATAACTGTCCTCTGCCTGTTCCTGGAGACACTGCCAGCACCTACCAATGGCAGAGATTTAAGGGGAAATCTGGATACCTACTCAGCATCTCTCCAAAGGAATAGGGCATGGTGCTGATCCATGGCAGCTCCAGCTTCTGTGACCCACTTCCCCTAACTCCCTTTTTTTGGCCTTTAAAAGAATTTGTATTAATTTAGAATGCAGTTCCCCTGGGATATCTCAGACTCTTTGCCATTTGATATCTTTCAGTCAAGCCAGGATGCCTCTATGAAGGTTAGTTTGAATTTAACCAAAAGCTGGATCTAGCCAGAATAGCAGAAGATTGAATTTCATAGGGTGAAAAACCTTGTGGTGTTGCCTCATGCTTAGCAGTGCAAGATATGCATCCCAATTTCTTAAGCACCCCTCCTGTTTTTTTCAGGAGTCTATTGTAGATGAGCAAGAAAGCAACAAGGATGAGAATATCCACCTGAGGAGGTTCCTGCGTGTTTTGGCTAATGTCCTCATCATATGCTGCTTGTGTGGGAGTGGCTACCTCATTTATTTTGTGGTGAAACGCTCCCAGACATTTTCCAAAATGCAAAACGTTGGATGGTATGAAAGAAACGAGGTAAGGAAACTTTGCTTCCAGTTTTCTGCTGGGATAATTTTCTTTGGACATCAGCAAATTAATTGTCACAGGTTGAGGACAGCATCTAAGGCAGGGGATTCCCTATCAGGGACCAGGAGTGCCCTTCAGTACCTTTGCACTGGTTGTAGCTGCAATGCACATCGATCTCCCTGAAAGTTCCTAGGGCAAATTAACAACTCCTGCAGAGAAGGGAAAATACTCTTATAATAAATCACTAGAAAAGTCAATGGCTTTTCAGGACTTCCAATACCAATCACCATCTTAAGAATCAAGTTGCATCATAACACTTACAAACTCTGTTGTACTAGAAAGCTCTCTGGGTGTTAGAAATGTTTGTAATCAGACTTAACTCTAAAATCAAATCTTTGTCATTCACCTTGAATAATGGGAATAAAATTTTAGAACCTGCAAAAAAATGTCAACTGTGAAAGTTTCCCTTTGTCTGATTTTGGAATGAGAAGTTCAAATCTTTAAGCTCTTTACATACAGCAAAAAATATTTCAACCTATGCAAAGGTTTAATTTCAATGTCTACTACATTAACATGTATTTATATATCAAAGCCAAATTAAATCCAAAGCCACGCATTTTTAAAATTCATTCAGAAAACTTTAGAAAGACAGCACTTGCTTACCAAATGCTTTATCACTATAGATTTTTCCCAAAGAAAAAAATCTTATTAAAAAAACTTTAATGTCTGACCCTTTCCTGGTGATAATGTGAGATCTGAACAAATATAGTGCTGGGTACTGTTACTTATTCTGGAAAGAAAAGCACAAAGAGGAGTCAGAGACTGCCTGTGCCTGTACAGATGCAGGCTATGGGCCTGAAGGGCTATAAAAAGATTTAAAGCCTTTAAGTCATGCCTGAGCTAACCTTGACTGGCCAATGACCCTGTTTACTACAGTACAGCTTAGTATCTGGCATGATAAAGAGGAACAAAGATACCACTGGGGCACATTTTCTTGAGCTGCAAAACTGAGATCTTGATGTGCTTCTGTTCAAGTAGGTAAATGCCTTCTGCAAAAGCAAAGGTGCTGAACGTGGAAAATAAACATTAGCATTGACTAATTATCTTTATGCACACAAGCCAAGTCTTGCGCTTCCTCTGAAACTAAAATAAGAACCGTGGAGCTGATGCAAGCAATACTGCAAGGTACTTGAGGAACCTAAATATTCATGAGTCTGGACTGACAGGGAGCAAATTCTTTGGAGCTCATCCCTTTGAGATAAGAGCAAAAATGCTCCTGCAAGAGCAAGTCATGCAACCCGGCCCTGAAGTCTGACGCTGTGCTGCCTGCACGCTGAGCAAAGCCAGAAGCTGAGTTTTCTTTGACTCCCTCCCCTTTATAAATCCTTCAGAAATCTCCAACCAGTTGCCGGCAGCCCCCGCTCTGCTCAAAGTAAGATAGTCACTGCTGTTACTATGAGCAGTTATCTTGTTTTCCTCATGTGGCAGGTTGAAATTGTGATGTCCTTGCTGGGCATGTTTTGCCCTCCGCTGTTTGAAACCATCGCTGCCCTAGAAAATTACCATCCCCGCATTGGGCTGAAGTGGCAGCTGGGGCGGATCTTCGCGCTCTTCCTCGGGAACCTCTACACATTTTTGTTGGCCTTGATGGATGATGTCAACGAAAAAGTAAGAGCTGAGCCAAAAAGCCATGGTCAAATAGCATTTCCCAGAGTTGAGGGTGAGCATACTCTGTCCTCACAGCCAGCAGGGACAATCACCCCTTCTGCAGCAGGTGCTTGCTCTGTTCCCAATCCTCTTGAGCAGTGCCCCAGGGAGACTCACCAAGCAGAGTCCCTGGCTTCTCTTTACAGACCTGAAAAGACCATACTTGTTGTCTTCCTATAATCACAGCATGTTAGGGCAATTCTATTTTTTTTCTCCATCTGACATTGTTTGCAATTTCTATTACTGCAGACCCTGAGGATACAGTTTATAATCCTCTTCCCCTGCCTCCCCTCCTTAACATTATCCTGGTAGCGTGTTGTGGGCAGATAACTGCAGGAAAGGATAAACGTCTAACTTATCCACAGAAAAAATTACTCTGTTTTAAACTGAGAAGAATTAGAAGAACCAGGGCAGTTTACTCTGCCCTGAAAAATTAAGGAGGAGGACTGGGTGAAGGCTACATCTGCATACAGGAGTCTTGAAGGAAGTCTGACTCCTCCACGTGCAGGGAGCATGCTGCTTGTTCCCCAAAAACTCATGGAGCCTTGACCCACTCAGCTGTTCCCCTGCTCCAGGCAAAAGAGGAGTTTCTGTGCTATTGCCAGCACTGTGACTCCATTGTGAACAGATGTTTATACAAGAGGTGGTAACTGCTAAGGAGCAGGGAGAAACTCAATGCCTTGGATTTCTTCAAGCACCTCCATGTTTTCTGATGGTTTTGTCTGGGGGGGTGTGGGTGTGTCTGTTCATTGCAGCTGGCAGAAGAGGATGTGGTAAAAAACATCACTCACTGGACACTGCTTGGTCACCACAATTCGTCTGCAGGGAATGACAGCACCGTCACCCCAGCTCCCCTTGACCCTGCAGACGTGCCCAGGGGACCCTGCTGGGAGACAACTGTTGGCATCGTAAGAAACCCATTATGTACCAAGTCTCTGTGTTGGTTTGGGATAGTCCATTTACATTTTTGCAACTGATGTCTTTAAAATTTCCAGGCTTGAAGTGTTCCTCACAAAGAGCAGGTATTTCCCCCACTCTCATACAGCATCACCAAGGCAATACCAGCCCTTGGCCACGGCTCTCAAGCCATGGTGGTGAAATCCTCAGCTGGAAGCAGCCAGGGCATGCACAGCTCTGAGGCACTGGCTGTGAAGAGCACAAAAGACCAGGCAGTCTGCAGCCACACCTGCACCATGTTCTTGTTCAGATCATGACTGTGCCTTTGAAGCAAACCTCTCTTCTCCATTTATTGTGGCACTGGTCCCAGAGAGGCTTTGGTGCAGGTGTAAAACCCAACCAGAGGACATGCCTCAGGAGAGCTCCTGACATGTCCCAATCAGTAATGCAGCATGGGGCCATGGGATGAAAGCAGAATTAGGCAAAAGTAACCCCCTTGAAAGGCAGACAGGGTGGCCTTCAAGTCCTCAGAGTTTCACCAGACAAATCCACCCTGCATTATTTACCTTGCACCAAGAAAATCTGCAGCCAGACTATGCACAACTTAAAAGGTAAAAGTAGCTGTTTACTGGCTGACAGAGATAGTTAGGGCTTGCCAAGCTACAAGGCTATGCATTCCTGTGCACACTCAAGGCATCTTCAAAAGCCAGGTGGTTCTCAGTCATGTGGGAAAAGACCAGCCACTGTCACCCATCAGAAGGAGCCGATCCTTGGTGCAGCTGAGCTGTCATTCAGCAGATCTTTGTTTTTCCCCCCTCATACTTTAAAAACCCTTCTTATAAGTCTATTTTCTTTTGAATCCTTGGGCCACCAGCTATTTCCACCCTATGAGTCTTCCTTCTGCCTGCAATTTTATCTTCTTTCTCTTGCACATCTCCTTTCTCTACACTTACACACAGCTCTTGTTTACAACTGAACAATTTTCTTAGGAGTCCACGTGAAAGTTATGGGGCTGAGCCATACCAGAGCAATGCACAATCAAACCAACTGAGGGCATATGTATATTTTACAGCAGCACTCCTGCAGCATTAGCATTCTGCTCCCACTTTCTGTGCTGCCACAGCATGCAGTGCAGTCAATAAAGCCAGCAGCAGCTATCAGGTCTAACAGCTATAACAGAGCTCGTGGCTCCCAAGCACAGAGGTGAAGCTTAAGCACTGCACAGTTTGAAAGCAGGCATGGAGTTTGCTCATGGCATGCTTTCCTGAAGATTATTGTCATATAAAGACAAATAGCTTAATAAAAAATACAGTCCTGAATGTGTTACTGAAATTATAGGAGTTAAATGGGTTTTTTCCTTCTTTTAAATTGCAGGAGTTCGTGAGGCTCACTGTGTCTGATATCCTGGTGACCTACATAACCATCCTGGTGGGAGATTTCATCCGAGCTTGCTTTGTCAGATTTGTGAATTACTGTTGGTGCTGGGACCTAGAGGCTGGATTTGTAAGTATCTTATAGCCCAGTCAGTATCTTATAGCCAAGAAGATAAAAGTAATTTAGGGCCATTTGGTCAAACACTACAAATGAATTTGTTTTGAATGCTTCCAGTGGCCATCTGATCTTGCTGGATAATTGGTATCCATATCACTATGGTATCCATAGTCTGCATCACTTTTCTGGGTCAATCAGCTCCATCCCAGTAAGAACTCTACAAAAATGCAGTTCTCCTCCCCATCTCAGAATTTTAAGACATAAAGCTGACTTAAGAAAGAAATAATCTGGTGTTCATTTAGTTCATATTTAGGGGATATAGAAGGGCCCAAAACCTTGGACCCTTCTATATCCCCTTTCAAAGCCCCAGACCTTCCTGTTCATTGGCCACCCTGGAGGCCCTGCTCTTCTCACAGCAGTGTCTCCTGATTGCTCCTGCAAGCTTCTGCTCCAGAAGCTCTAGAAGCTCCAGATTGCTCCTGGTGTTTCTTCTTCTGCAGTGGAACAAGGAGCATTTCCTTCCCCTCTCACGTGTGTCTAACACACAACAGCACTGAACTCTGGTATTCATAAAGGCTGCATTACAAAGCACTCAGTACTGGAGCTGCACAAAACACCAAATAAAATAATGGAGGGATGGAGGGAAGTCCATTGCTTCGCAGGAGAGGAAACAAAAGCAGATGGATTCAGAGATGAATATACCTTGCAAGATTACAAGCAGATCAGTGCACCCACTGCCTAGCTGTCATAGTGACAGGGCTCCCAGGAGTGGTCTGGAGAAGAGCAAAAAGGAGGGCTTTGGTCAAGGAAGAGCAGACAGGGCACAACAGGCATTTTGCTGCTTGTGCAGATCTTGTGTTTCTTCTGAGGGAGGCAGAGGACATTCCCCAGGGTGGCCTAGGAGGGTCCCCCCAGCAGCCAAGCAGCATGAAATTACTTCCATTGCTTGTGGAAAGATGGTTTGCTGATAGCCAACTAACCCAACCTAGCCAGGGACACCAGCACAATTTTCTATGTGTTTTTCTAATGCAGATAATGAATAAGCTTCTTGTTTAACCCAGCCTTCTCACCTAGGAATACTCAAGGCAGAGGACAACAGACACTGAAAGTTGTCTTTATTTTCATGCAAAAAAAGAAGCTAATATTAACTTCTAGCTGAAGATTTAAAGTAGAAATGGACCAGAATCAAAAGAACAAAGAAAACTGTTTACAGCCATCCCTTCCCAAAGCTGTGAGCAGTCAGCAAAGAAAGACTCTGACTAGACTCTCCTTGAGTTTTCATCATAAAGCACAAACATCTTCAACTTTATGAATTGCTGACAGTATTAAGTAAATGCAAATGCCATAAAAGACAGACATACTACATAGGATATTCCAAAGATATAAGAGCATCACTTACCATTTCTTAGAATTCTGTTTTCTGCATTGCAGTTAAAAAAAAAAATAGTTTTTTTTCAAGAAAACATAACATGAAAATCTTTACACAAAGTTTCATCTGCCAAAAGTCACCTAAGTTTTGTGCACACAAAAGTAGATATCTATAGAAGAAATAGCTTCATCATAGGCAAATCTAACAAAATAATAATTTATAAAGCAACAAATACTGCCACTAGATCAGACCAGCCTGTTCTGGACCTGCCACCATTAGCACCCACATCAGATAGGTAAAATACTGCATTATATGGAGCAATAGATCGGAGAGCACAGAGTAAAATGTTACCTAATACCCATCAGGTCATATATTCCCTTGTATTTCTCTCCCTTTTCCCTGTGTTTCTGTTCTTCAGCAGCTTGGACCCAGGGACACGGACATAATCCAGCATAGCATTTGCCTTCCAGCTCATAATTATCACTGCCTCAAGATTCAATATTTTACCAGGGTGGAACTGTAAGTCCATAGCCAGGCACCAGCTGGAGTTTAAACGTGGTCCCGTGCCATGCTCACAGCTGGTGTCATATTAGCAGAGAGAGAGAAACACAGAGCAGATCTAAGCACCGCCATCTATCTTAGCAGTTTTCAGGAAGCCAAGAGAGAAGGAGCAGTAGCTCCAGTTCTGCTTTCCCCACCCTGCTGCTGCTCATTCAAGCAGTGTGCACGCAGCAGGAGCCCTCCCATGAAGCTCTGCTTGCCAGCTTTAAATAAGCATCATGCACCCAGCAGAAACCCAGCAGGTACCTCCAGCAACAGCACGCTTTCCTTTCTTTCCCCACACAGCCGTCCTATGCAGAGTTTGACATTAGCGGCAACGTTTTGGGTTTGGTTTTCAACCAGGGAATGATTTGGTAAGATAATTTCCTTTTATTTTATTTTTCATGTTATTGAGAAAACCTGTTAGTGGAGTTAGAGAGCTTCCAGGCCAACTAGATAAACCTCTGGGTTCTGTTTTTTCTGATCAGCTTTCTGTGCTTAACTATAAAAGCGTGTCTCTCTCCTCTGGTTACATTCACCTAATATTTTCCAAGCCATCTCCAAGAAATTTTTGTCACAAGCTGAAAAACTTTGCAACCCCTGAGCAGTCTGAGGCCTTGCTGCTCTCAGTGAGGGGGACCATACCTGCACCTGTGGGTGCAGGTGACTTCTGCTGTGGGGACATGTTGGTAGCACCTATCAGCCTGCTCAGCCTTTGTTTGTGAGCAAACTTGTCACCACACAAACACCTCCTTTTCTGTTCTTGAAAAGAGTAAACCTTCCAGTCTGTCAAAAAACAGCTCCTGTCCTTCTCTTTTCCTTTTCAGGATGGGATCCTTTTACGCCCCAGGGCTCGTGGGTATAAACGTGCTGCGCTTATTAACCTCCATGTATTTTCAGTGCTGGGCTGTTATGAGCAGCAATGTCCCTCATGCAAGAGTCTTCAAAGCATCCAAGTCTAACAATTTTTACATGGGATTGCTGCTGCTGATCCTCTTCCTCAGCCTCCTGCCTGTGGCTTACACCATCATGTCCCTGCCTCCCTCCTTTGACTGTGGACCTTTCAGGTATTACCAAAACACCAAAAAGGATGTTTGTGTCCTCTGGTACATGGGAACAAAATTTTCATTTTTGCTTTCATGTTTTGAAAGCAAAATTCTCATATTTTCATGAAGTTAGAAGGACTGGACTCCAGCAGAGATGGAGTCTCAGTCCCAGAAAAAAACCCCAAAAACCCAACTGGAGTATCCTAAAGGCTCTTTGGAACATTGAGGAAACAAAATGAGTCCAAAGGATGTATTTTATATGTTGACTTTAGTTGGCAAATAGCAGGAAATGGATAGGGGTGAGCTGTAAAATTACTGCCTTTTTTCCCCTTCTTTGGTGTTTGGGGTTTTTTTTAATGTTATGGGGTGCTTTTTTTCTTTTAATTAGGACAGAATCAGCACTGCACAAAGCATTCAGTGGACTGGATTAACGTGCCAATAAAATCTAATTTGATTGAATAACGCCATTTCCTGGGCTTGCTGAATCTGACTCAGCAAGGAGCCAGCTTGGAACAAATTGTTCTTGTAGATGTTTTGGGTTATCTGCTTGCTGATGGAGAATGACATCAGAAAGCTCAAAGACTCTGGGGAAAGGCAAGAGACCAAAATACCCTCAGTTCTCTAACAAGGACAGGTGTCAACGAGTAATGTCAGAAGATCTGACAAGTAACTTGTTGCATGCACACTATCATTGGGATATGACTAATCTGCAATGTGAAAGAGCTATTTCAATTCCCAATCAACCCTTCAAAAGCCACTCAGCCTGATTCAGACCCTTGGCAGCTCAACTGAAAGCTCAGCTCTCCTGAGCTCCTGGCAGTAGATGAGGTTGGGATGCTGTTTATCCAAGTTTTCTTTATTGACTCTCAACATTGAGACAGAGAGTCCAACACCCTCCTGAGGGGAATCCTGCAAGCTCCCAGGAGGCACCAAGTCTAAATGGGAGGGATAGCCCTGATGGTGTTGAATTCCCAGACCCAAAGATGCTGGGGAGAGAAAAAGGTCAATTATATAATCCAGCCCTTTACAGATTTGTTCTTCTTTCATACAGAATACTCTCATCTGCTTCATCAATCCCGTTTGAAATTACTCTTTCACTGAGTCTCCTATTAAGCAATAATCACAGCTTGCTATTTTTGTCATTACTTAGCAGCTCTTCAAGTTGGCTCATTATTTCAGAAAGCTGGAATTTGCATATGGAAAGTCATCTCTACCATGAAAAGGCCAAACTTAACAAGATATTCATCAGAAATATGTGGTTACTGCAGTCTGTAGGGTTTTATCTATTTCAGAGGGGTAAATAGTCAGGACTCATAAAGGAGTCAAGCGTGGAAATAAATGTATTGACTCCAGGAGCAAGTTGGCCTAGCAAAGATTAATTGTATAGTCAATGAGGGGAGAGAGTGAGGGAATGAATGAACCAATAGATAATTTCAAATAAAGGCATTTTAAACTCCTTTGAAGCCTTCAGCAAGCTGATGTTCATTGAAAGAGAGGTGAAGCATGCTGCTTAGCACTATGAGACTATGGGGCATTTTGTCCCTCCAGAGGATACCTACACTCCTTAACTGGCTGTTTGTCTTCCCAGTGGAAAGAAAAGGATGTATGATGTCATTCAAGAGACCATCGAGCTTGATTTCCCACTTTTTGTTGCCAAGATCTTCAGCTATTTGGCAAATCCAGGACTGATCATACCTGCAATTCTGCTCATGGTGTAAGTTTTCATTGCAATATTACATGCCTGGCTTGGGGGAGAAGGTTGGAAAAAAAGTTCTGGTATATTAGTCAGGTCTAAATACAGGTTCTGCTGAGATAACAGCATGGATTAGAGCAGACACATGCTCCCTACACCCCTTAACTTTGCCTAACCCAATTTCCCAAAATTTAATTACCTGACCCAATTAAACACAACTTTGTGGATGAAATACATTGCTGACAGAGGCCTTGTAGATATCTAAGCTGTCACAGCTTCCATATGAAAAATTTTCTCTAGCCAGCAGGAAATAAATGGTCAGTCTCAGCCTGGTGCCTTTTGGAGAAGCAATTTCTGTCACAGCTGGTGGTATTTAGAGCACAGCCAAGACAGGGCATTCAAAAATTACATGTTCCAAAAATATGAAGAGTTGTGAGCTTTGTTTGGGTTTGGGGGGTTTTACTTCTTCATTTTCCAAGTAATACATCTGGTATTTGTTTTAGTGCCGTTTGATCATTTCAGCTTTGAAATCAAACTTAAATCCCCAGCACCTTCATCAGTATTAGGATTAGTTCTCCTTTTATTTGAAAATATATTTTTGGCACTGTTCTTGAGGCTTTACAAAGCTATCAAAATGAGTAGGAGGGCTGTGGCCGAATTCTGTAGGCAGTTCTGAGCACTTCAGACTAATCAATGGGAGATGGGGACAGAGCTGGGGAGCCTGATGCATACAGAGATTCCTGTTCTGACTCTTTCTGGGGTGTCCACACATTGGAGATGAGCCTCTGGGCTGATCCTTGGGCACTGTGATGCTTCATCCTGCATAGCTACACTGAAGGTAATGCCATTAAATTATATAGAATACTAGTTCCATACAAAGTTTCTTATACAAACAACCTGAGAAAAATCCTAAATAAACTGAAAATGACATGTCATCCCTCTACCTGCCTTAAACTACTTGCTCTTTTTAACCACAAAAGGATGATCAGGTACTGTAAATTCTGCAGGCAGATCCTACACCTGTACAGACCAGAGCAGGTCAGTGCAGAAGACAAGAAGTCTCACACCACACCCCAGCATGGCCAAGTATATATTGAATTAAAAACTCTGGCCCTGTGGGCTTCACAGCAGCACTGGCAGATACTACTGCAAACACAAAACGAAGACTGCAGAACACCCCAAATGAGCCACCTTAACAAAAGGGCTGCAGGCCAGGTTTCTGAGGCTTTGATGCAACCCTGAAAAAAGCTGATGGGAGAGAGCAATATCTTTGAAAATAATGGGGTTTTTTTTCCAGTCACAATCTCCTGCCCTTTCCTCCACTGACAGCTGGGAAAAGTAACAGCACAAATTCCGTTTATTTGTTGAAGAGACACCTTTTATCACACCTTCCCAGTGCTGGCAATTCCCACACCACAGCTTTACCATCAGTCCAACTCTCCTCAAGACACAGTTTTGTTTCTGCCCTGACTCCCCTCAGAAAACTGAGAGATACCTTATGCCCATTTTACCCAAAACATCTCACTTTCTAGCCAGATGCACTGCCTGTATGTATTACACACTTGCGATTTCCAGCTCTTCAGCTCCCAAGAGAGTCACAGCCCTAAAGAAATGGCTTTCCTCGTGGTGCCTGGACCAGTCAGACCTACGGCCCCTTGGCAGCAGCTCTCACATGCCCTGAGAGCATTGGGTGCCTTGCAGAGGCACTGATTGTTATCTACGTGCTCACCTTGCCTGTGATAATCCCAGACAAAATCACAGTGAACAAACAAGGTTGTTTCTTAAGGCTTTGGCCCTTTTCTCTCTTCCTTTTCAGTCAAGTGCCCAATTTCCTGCTTTGTCTCTGAAAATCTTCAACTTCTGCTGTGGTGCTGACAGGCAGACAGCGTTAAGCTGGAACTAGTCTCTGTGATGAACCCCATCCAGTTTTCCAAGAGGCTGAAACCAGGGAAATGCAAAAGCTTCATTTAGTCCTGATGAGCATGGAGCCACAAGCTCTCAAAGCAGCAGGCAAGGCAACCTGTAATCCAGCCTAACTAAAAATAGCCTCTACAAAGAGCAACAGGTGGATCATAAATGGACAGTCTGTTAATTTTGATTGCAATCTCTCAAAAAATGTGTTTTCCACTCACTATGGACTGAATTTAAGTAATTTTCTCTAGCCATGACAACCCCTTCTCTTTTATCCAGGTGCAATCCAAAATGTATCTTCTATTTATTTCGGTTCTTAGCTCCTGGTTCCAAACAATGATGGGGTCCAGTGAGTGACATGGGTCAAGCTTACTGTCCTGCTTTTAACTGCCCAAGGACAAGGGAAATAGGAAATACAGAGAAAGAAGTATGAAAGATATTGTGTCCATGGGCACATAACCTAATCCCAGTCAGGCTGAGAGTAGGATTTAAAGCTGTGGCCTGTAGAGCTTCCTGGCAGAAGATAGAAGCATTTTACTGTATCAAGAAGGGGGAAAAATTAAAATTCCTCTGCTAGAAAAGAACAGCAACCCACAGTCTCCCCAGAAGTGGGGAAGCAATACATCAGAGAAGAGGGGTGCCAGGGTGTCATCGTTTAAACCCACTTGGAAATTAGGCACTACCCAGCTACTTGCTCAACCTCTTCTCTCTCTCTCCAATCCTGGTGGAATGAGGAGGAGAATTAAAGAAAAACTTGCAGATTGAGATAAGACCAATTCAATAATCAAAATCAAAGTAAAATATAATAATAATGGTAAATTATAATAATAATAAAAAGGGAAAAATAAGTGTCACACAATACAGTTGCTCACCACCCACTGACTGATGCCAGACCCCCCTTGCCAACACCAGATTGGCCCCTGTTAAAGGTAACCCCCCTTATTTGTGCACCAGGCATGACATTGTATGGTGTGGAATATCCCTTTAGTCAGTTCAGGTCACCTGTCCCACCTATGCTCCCTCCCAGTTTCTTTTGTGCACCTCCTCACTGGCAGAGCTGGAGACAAAAACAAAGGTCCATGCTCAACTTAGGATAAACAAGAATTAGCAAAACGAAAATATCAGTGTGTTATCAACATCATTCTTATTCACAGCCCTGATTACAAAGTAGTATTTTCTAGACAATGAGCTTGATAACATAAAAGAAATAAAACTATCACACCTTTACAGAAGAACAAAAAGAAAAACAATTTCCAAGAGGATTTGCAGGACAGAGAGCCTAGATCACCAAGACTGAGTTTTGGGTTAATGTTAGACAAAAGGAAACAAATGTGTTTCCTCTAAACAGACCCCTGTAGAAAGGCAATCCTAAGCACCACTTCCTGATCTTCCACCTGGAAACCCACATGCCACTACAAGGTGCCTTGCTGGGCTTAGGGTCAGGCACTCAATTGATGAAATCATTGAGTCTGGTTTGAGTTGGATGAACCTGGGCTGGAGCAACACACACAGCTTATGAACTGTCAGGAAACCATTTTTCTTTCCCTGCCTTTGTTTTCCTTCTATAAGAGAATTTTCTACTTTATTAAAAAAAAAACAAAAAAAACAAACCAAAACAACTATAGCAGTGAACTGAATGGCTGGTACTTTTCCTGGTAATGGCTTGGAGTCACTGAGCAGATGATAGTTATAACTCCACAAAAGCAGGAGGGAACATTTTTTTTACTACCAAGATATTACTGGCTGGTGAGTGTCAGAGGTGGCAAGACAGACCCAGACACCTGGGCATGTTTTAAAGCACAGCCTCCCTGTGTGCCAGAGGCTGGCAGCCAGCATGCCCTGTCCCATCCCCACTTGCCTCTCAGTTCCCTCCAGCTTGGCTCAGCTTTCCCCTGGCTTTGGCATGCCCTTTTTGGAGAAGAGAGGATCAAAACAAAAGCCCATGGCTCTGCTCCAACCTGGCTTCTTCTTGCCCTCAAGGGCCCTGTCCAGGGATAGAGGATGCAGCTGTTCCTTGAACACTGCTTTTCAGGAGAGTTGTCAAGGCCCTATTCTACCACTATTTCCCTGGTTTTCCAGTTTTTCCTAAGGTCCCTGTGTTATGTGGTAGCAGTTCCATTTCAAGGCTGGTGCTTGGTTTCCCCAAGGTTGGTGCAAAGGAAGCAGAGAGAGCCCATGGCCAGCCAAGGTGGAGGCACAAGGGCAGGCTGGTCATTTTTCTTCTGTTTGATAGAACTGAGCTTTGGATGGGCTCAGCCTGTCTTGGCTAACCATGCCACAGTCAGCTCAAATTTTTACTAAACCTTGAGCTTCTAAAAGAAGTTTGGAGACAGCTGGTGGGAAAATTAAGAATTAGAGGGTAGGCAAAAAATTACATGTTCCTTCCTTGTGAAACTTTCTCTTTCCCCTAATCATATCGCTACAGCAACATGTTTTCTTTTCTAGCCTCACCATCTATTACCTGAATGCTGTGTCTAAAGCATATCAGCGCGCCAATGCAGAGCTGAAGAAGAAAATGCAAATGGTAAGTACTGATCTGGCAAAACCACCTTTGAAATACCATGCACTTAAATCTTGATGCATAGCACACAAGAAGATGACATATTTTATGCTTGTTCAATCCCCTCTGATGGCATTTAATGTCTAGCTGTGCAGAGTGGTCACATCCCATAATAGTCTGCTATTTCATACATCAAAACTACAGTTGGCTTTGCCATAAACTGTGGTTTTTACCTACAAGAATAAGTTACCTCAAAGTTCAGACAATGCTTTGGTGTCTGAGATTTCCCAGGAACAATGACAAGCCCATGAAAACCACACCCATTTTACTGGCACGAGACAGGATCCAGGCCAAGGAAGCAGTGCCACATAAAGCAAAACATCACATAAAGCAGAGACTGGTGCAATATTAAAAGTGAGGATGTGAGCACTGAGAAATGGTACTCCACAAATTACATTCAAATGCTCAAACTCAGAATCAATCACTCGGCTTAAAGGAAGTGTCCTGGTGCAAAGGGCACCCTTGAGTACTGAAGGAGGTGAATCTGTGCTACAGCACTCTCAGATTTTGGGGCATTCAATTTCACACTGCACAACCTGGCTGGGATCAGGGCTAAAGGTATCACAAAGCAGGACTCAGCCCTATACAAAAGTACAGATTCCCTCCACTATCCAGAAGAGAATCTTTTGTAGCCCTAAATGTATGCAAATAATGTCAAAGCCAGCCCTACAGCCCATCCCTGTGCTGCCATACCCTCTTCCTCTGGCATTTATCCCTGACACCCTCTCTCACAAGGGGCTCACATTTAAAACTAACCAATACACCAGAGAGGGCAGATTGGTAGCTGTAAGGACACACAGACAGCCTGATGGACCTAAACCATGTTATCTGCAAGTGCTTTAGCCTAACTGGAGCAGACCCACTGTTTTCCAGTCCTGTGTGGGATGTACTTTCTTTCCTGGAAACACCTGATCACTGGACCAGGATTCAGCACCTTGAACTTGGCAAAGAGATTCATTCATAACAACAAACACTTAGCTAGGCAAACACAACATCAGGCCACCATTTCCCAGATTACACCTGCAGTTTTTAACTAAACCCAATGTTTTTTATTGATGCAGCAACGAGAAGAGGAGAAAAACAAGAGAAACAACAAAGCCAGTACAAACCCTATGCTGCAAGATCTGGAGGATTTACTTACACCAAGTACGAAGACTGAAAGCCCCCCCAAACAAGCAGAAGGTAAAAATTGAAACAATCTCCCCATAACACTTCCAAAAGGGCTCATTTAGCCACCAAAGTGACTGGTAGGATTGAGAAACTGGAGGGATACACCTTAGGAAGGGATTGGATGAGTATCACTAGCACATGTCTTGTCCTGTTGCAGAAGTCTACCTGCCAATGGACACTCAGGAAGGACACATTTTTAGACTGGATTATATCTCACACAGGCATGTCACAGTGGGAATTGTAATCTAAAATTATGATTCACATCCCAGCTATTAACCATGCTGTTCATGAAACCAGCAATTTATTCTGGGAATAGTGTTTAAACACAGTGTTGTTTCAGGGCTGGTGAGTTGAGTCAGACTTTTTCTTCCTGAGTTGAGCTTTTCATTGGAAAATTCATCATGAATGAGGCAGAAACTTTTCACAGGATTGGGTTAAGTCTTAGGGTAATTAAATGCATGCTCTAAGATCTGCTGGGGAGGTGCATGGGCAGAAGGAATCAGGAGGAGGCATTAGCACCAGGATTGGGTCATTTTCAAAGAAAATGGATTCTCCAGGCTCAATCTCAACCAGCCACTTCCTGACTATCAGAGCCTCTGGCTCTCACTTGTGAAAATCAACTGAAAGATTTTGATTTTATCCTGGTACATGTGAGAAAAGCAGACTAGTGCCACCATAACCCCCTTGAATTTGATGGGCTGAGACAAAACTGGAAGACTCAGAGCAACCCAGGTCAGATCCTCTCCAAAGCAGACTCAAGGCATTCATTTAAATGGATATAGTGCTGGCAGTGTTTTGAATGCACTGAAAATAAAGACTAAAATAAGGATTTACCCACTACACCCCATGCCTAGGTGTGTGCCAGCATGGTTGGTAGGATTATTGTGTTTTATCAATGCTTCTTTAGGAAGCTGAAAAGAAGGGTTGGGCAGCAGAGACACGTAATGGCTGTTGAGCTGTGGGGGAGAACATTCTTATTCCTGGTTCCTTCACTCAGATGCTCAAACACAAATCCCCAGACACTCTGGTCATTGCACAGAAAAGAAACAGCAGCCACTGGGGAGAGGATGAAAGGCAGTCCTTGCTACAAAGAAAATAACATTCATAATCTTTGCTCTAGACAAGAAAATAGAGTCTCCAAATGGATCCAGCCCTGCCAGGAAACCAGGCAGAGGAGAAGCCCTGGCTGGCAGCCCCATGGTCGGCGGGAGGGGAGCAGCATTCACCCCGCCATCGCCAGTGTTTGTGACACAGCCATGGACACTGGGCATTCGGGCACCCTACCCTGGCCAGCCCAGGCCATGGGGACACCCCCTGGGACCAGTCCCTGGAAGGGGGAGAGGGCAGCCACGCTACCCACGAGCTGCTCGATAACCTCAGCAAAGTTTCTCCTGTCTGACACTGAAATAGATGTGCTGCATGAACTGCTGGAGCTTTGGTAGGAAATGATTCCCGCATGCTGGACATCCCCTCGTGGTGCTCTGTATCTACCCAACACTCTCTAATACAGATTTGTTTAGACACTTAGGAGTACTTCTGAGTTGTTACCCCCAAAGGCTGTGCTGATTTTGATCCCAAGGGAAATGGGAGGCAGTCAGAACAAAGATCAGCCGTGACATTGCTGAAATGCTTCACACAGGATGCAGGCCTGTGGCCACTAACTTGCTCTGTGGAGCAAGTGCTTGCCAGTACTTTCAAAGGCTTCTTTAATTAATAAAAGTGGTGTGACTTTACCTGTCATTTAAACAGAGGTTTGTTGTGGGTTTTTTCAGTTGTTCCTCTGCCTGAAGAATTTAGTGTTCTTATTAAAAATGGAATGTCCCTGCTCAGCCACAAGGAAGATACTACAAGGAGTAGAAGATTCCTATCAGTATAAGATTCCTATCAGAGGAATTTGGCAGCTGCATTTTGTCCCTTGTCACAGTTTTCCTATGTTCTACCTCCTCCAAACTTTCATCTTTTAGTCTCACCTCCACTTTCTCTAGGTTCCCACTCCACTCCTCTTTTCACAGTCTGTTGACAGCAGCTTGGACCATTGTTTCAATCCCTGGATATGATTCCTAGTCTGGCAACACTACCCAGCACAATTGAGAGACTAACAGTGCCTTGGCCTAGTTTCTGATTATAACAATTTAGAAATTCCTGTTGCTATTTAAGAACAGTAGAGAAGTACTTCCAGGAGACAGAAGCAAGACATAAATAAAAAGAGACTTCAGAATTTCTTCAAAAATGAAATCATTGCATTTTGCTTTCAAATACAGCAAAGTCAATGGGTTGTTTCTAGAAACAGCTGTTCCTGGTGTACAGCTCAAAGTCAGTTTGGCTGTTCCCAGGACACTGCTGTGGTCAGGGTTGGTCATTCTCCCATGGAGCCTCCACCTGAGAAGCTGCTCATTGGATTTATTTCCTGGGCTTGGAGGGACATTTCTCTGATCTGGGTCCCACAGAAAATGTCTTGGCTTGCCTCTTTACTGTTAGAGTTGCTGGTGCAACATAGGTGTGGTGAGCTCTCTGCAGAGATACCCATTCACTGAACTGGACACAAGTCAGACAAGAGAAGGCCTTTTCCAGGAGACATCCTTCCTTGGAGGTATCCATATTGGTCAGCAAGTGCTGGGGGAAGGTGTTCCCAGCCTGCCAACTCAGAAGGATGTCACAGAAACAACACAGTGTCCTGATTTTGGCACAGCCTGTCTGCCCTGCAGACTCTGGTATCTTAGGGACTGGTTGCATATCAAGGAAGAGCACTCTCCTACTCTTCACTCCTCAGCTCTCACTGAAACACAATTTGGAAAGGGGAGAATGTGGCTTCAGATCTCACTCACCTCTGCTGGCAAACTGAAAGAGGCTGGAAGCATGTGTGTGCATACATGCCCGCACACATATAAAGGCAACAAGAAGCATTATGAAGAAGACATAAAGAACTCCAGACAGGTTTTGAAAACCAGAGAAGCAGAGGCAGACTTAGACCAGATTAGTAACCCTTACAAGACTTGAATACTCTCTGAATCAGGCTCCTGAATCAGACCAGCAATAATATGGAGCATTCCAAAGCACTGTGTCATCTCTGGAGCACACAACTGCCCATTAGCTAATTACTCCTTCAAGGCTTGTTTATCTCTAATTATAATACATTAGGCTCACCCATTGATCAGTGTCTGTTGCAGGCTCAGAGACTCCAGGATACAAGGGTGATATTATCAGCCAATTCCTGCAGGCCAGTGGCAACTCTCTGCCCTGAATCCAATCCAATCCAATGTGGGGTCCTCTGTCAGAGCACAAGAGTCATCAAAGGTGTAAAAATGCCAACCCTCAGTCCTCATATTAATTGAAATGATTATTTATCTCTTGGAGCTTTGAGTCCATTTACCAGTTATTCACATGCAACTGAAGGTTAAACTCCACAAATCACTGGAATATTCAGTAGTGTTTGGTTTCATTCCTATTTTTCTATTGCTAGAAACAGCAAAAAGCCCTTGTCTGAACATTGATTTCCAACCCCCTAACATTTGTTGAAAGACTGTATCCATCCCAATCTTCCTCCAGGGCTCAGTCTAACTTCAAGGGGAAAGAGGAAAAAAAAAAGAGAAAACCTCAGTGGTGAGTACTGGGAACCTCCTAGTAACATCTCTCACAGCTCTCAGCTTGCATTCATAGATCACTGGAAGAGCCCTCTGCATTGCAAATTTTTCTCATCTTGTACTGCCACTAGCTCAAATGCTGCAGCCAAGAGGTTTTGGTAAAAAAAAAAAAAAAACACAAGGAAATATCTAAGCTTAATAATTTTATTATTCTTCTCATCAGAGATTTGTTTTTAAACAGGCAGCTCTCATGGGCATCAGTTTTTAGTTTGCATGGCCAGGCAGAGCATCTGCTCAGTGTTACTAATAATCCGGAACCTCAGCAAAATAAAAAAATTTAAAGGGCAATTTTGCAAAACACGTGGCTAAACATGAACTGTGAAGGGGATAACAATGTGCACTCCTCTCTTTTAGGGTTGAAAATATAATTCAGATATTTCTATCATAAAGTGTCCAGCTGTATATAAGATAAGGTGCTTTCTGTACTCTCAATGAACAAAAAACAGTAGAAACCATTAAGCAGGTTTGCTCATAAACCCAGAAAAGAATGCAAAGAATACATTGATTTTGTATTTGATACCAAGGCACCTTAGGTTCTCCAAAGCAGAAAAATCAGCTTTTTGCTGCAGAAGGACAGTAAGTTCTTTTCAAAAGGGAACCTTGAAACACCTGAACTTGTATTTTTAGGTGGCCTTTATGAAGCTTTCTAAGGAGAGAAAGGGAAACAAGCAGTGGATGTCACCACTACTGACAGCACTCTTTTTCCTGATGACCTCACGTATCCTAAACAAGCAGTCAAGATTGTCTTGAGCTTTTATCCTCTTCTCCTATAGCTAACCCTGCACTATGACAAAGCCATTTATCACACATTCTGAACCTCCACAGAAATAGAATTGTCACCTTGCTTGAAAATGTGAGCTGCAGAAGTCTTGTGTGTCACCCATCTCTGTTCTTCTTCGGAATCTTTCTCTGCTCATGGATAGGGGAGAGGGTTTTCTCATACCAGTTAACAAGCCAGAGCTCTGGGGATAGATTTGTAGTTTCTTTCAGGGTGCTGAGGAGGGTTTTCAGCTGCACATCCAGGCTAAAGAAACCTCTCACCTACAAACAGGCTCTAGACACCACAAGAGCCATCATAGGGACAAAGAACACAACACCAATTTCCCAGATCTACCCTAAAATGATTCCTCTGACAAATCTAGGTAAGAAAGACAGCCAAAAACCACTTCCCAGAGAAAATTTCTGATGATGGAGACTGGGATTTTATCAGTTTATTCTGCCCCACAAGCTTGAGGAGCCCCAAGAGCTCCTGTCTGGCTGGGCAGGAGCTCCATCAGTGCCAGTCTGGGAATATCCACCTTCAGGGAACTGAGCAAAGGACACTGGTTAGGTCAGACATGAGGCAAATTCTAAAAAGATTCTGCTTTAAAGGTCTAACCCCAAAAAACCACTTAAGTATCTGTTTCCTCACAGGAATTAACAGCTTAAATACAGTGTTGTGCTCATTTGTAGAGACTTAGCTCTTTTCTTTATATCTTTGGCTTATAAAAGGCACCAGAACCTTAAAAAAAAACCCTCAGGAAATATAAGCAAGAGACAGATAAAAAAGAAGCTTCAGAATTTCTCTAAAATTCAGGTGGTTGAGTTTTGCTTTCAAATACAGAAAAGCCAAGAGGTTATTTCTAGAAATAGCTGCCCCACTCAAAGGAGGACATTCACAGACTGGCACTGGCAGAAGCCCAGTGAGGCAAGGTCCCTGCCAGTGTCAGGAGCACCAGAGCAGCTTCTATGCTGGTGAAGATGCCCTAAGAATTAATGGAATGTCCTGTGGACCCTTGCCTTGACCCCAGCAGGCCATGGGTACAACAGCAGGTCTCCCACCTTCCTGCTCCCCCAGCATGTTCAGACCCCTCCCTGCACTCTCTGCAACCACGAATCAGTGCTTTTGCTGGCACCAAAGCAGGTCAGACAGGGACCTTTGATCCTCACCCCACCACCTCTCTAAATCACATCCCTTCAAAGTAAAAATGTCCTGGATAAAGAAAAAAAAAACCTGAGTGCTTGCCAAAAGACTTTAAATTAGTGATTCCCCCCATTTTTGATTCATGTTGCATGCAATGTTATCAGCTCTCCAGCCTGACAGCCATGGGGATTTTTTTGCTCTCTGTCATGGTTTTGCCCGAGCCCTGAGGCAGCAGCTTGTCCTTTGGCAGGTGGCAGCCTGGCTTCATCTGCAGCCAAGGCTTTATCACTCCCAAATGCTCAGATTCAGTTTTCCCCTGGGGAAAAAAGTGACTTTGAAACCCCAGGATTTTAGGTCCTGGCCCATTTCTCACACAATGTAGTCATCAGTGCTAAATCAGAGCTCAGCCTTGTGTTTTAAATGGACTGTACCAACACAATGCTGGGCTGTGTTGAGCTAATGCAGGCAGGCTTGGCTCTGCTGCAATCACAGGACACAACTCCCAGGGGTCCTCTTCCATTCCAACATCTATAAACATCCAAACCCAGTTGTGAGCATTGTCTCTAAATCTTAAATTGGTACCACATGGTGCTACTCAGAGAACACCCAGGTTCTCCATGACCTCAGCAAATAAAGGCCACCAACCTCCCACGTATCAGGAGACAGTCTGGGTATGCCTGTATCCACACAAGCACTGAGATCTAGATAAATGGATTTTTAAAATGTTTCAGAATCTATATTATTTTCTGCACCACTCCTCCATGATTGACAGCAGAACGAGAAAGCACTGAAGCACAGAGATTTCACTCTGCAGCTGCCGCTCCAAGCACACAGGTGGAGGAAAGAGAGCTGACAGGCACCCAGGGATGGGTGGATAGACAGATGCCATTTCCCAGCAGGCAAAGGCTTTATGTGCATCAGCATCAAACCTCCATGCAAAGACCCAACTGGCAAAAGTCACTTGAAGGTGGCAGAGAAGCCAAGGGGAGGAGAGGGACAACCACTGAGAGTCTTCCTCACCTCCTGGGGACCAGACCAGGCAGGAGAACAACAGTGGGACACAAGAATCCCCAGTGCTGATCTCAGCTGTGCTCCCTGGAGGCTCATGTCTGAGGAACAAGAGTGGGATTTAGCATCCTTTAACCCAGCTCACAGAGCTGGGAAATCTGAAGGGTATGAAATTCAATAGCCCTGCACCTGCCTTAGGGCACACTGCACCCACCACAGCTACACAAGGCAGTGAAAAAGCTGTGCAAGGAAACAGCTGCAGGATATAAAAGCAGCAGAGCTTCTCCATTCAGAACCGAGCAGTGCTTGCAGAAACTGCCAGTGCCATCCCTCTCCTGGCAATGCGGGAGAGAGAAAAAATAACTTCAGCTCAGTTGAAAATAAAATGAAAACAACCATAGCAGCACTGTTACCTGGACTGCTAGAGGATAGACAAACCACCACAGTGATCAAGTGTACAGATCAGGTTAGTAGGAGGTGGAACATTATTTTAATGGTGTTACTAACTCATTTTTCCAGGGAAGAGCAGCTGCAGAAACACCCCAAGCAGCTGAGTTCTCCCTCTTCCTCCATTCTCCCTCCCTCAAAGCAAAGTTGTTTGGGGGAGCCAAGGCTTGCCTCCTACAAAAGCCTGCAGATCCAAACCTTCGTCTAATTAAGAAACATTTCACACATATGGGACTTCTGGGTTTTTTTGGATAGCAGCAGCAGCAAATAATTCAGTGCCTTGGCAGATATGTAGGATCTTCAAAATATGAAGGCTATTATCAGATTTATTTTAATAAGGTGCCTGAAGGGCTCAAGGCCAGGAAGACAGGAAAAAAACCCCAAAACACTATAATAAAAGCCATGTCTTTTTCATTAGCCAGAGCACTTTGCTACAGCAGCTTGGACAGAGCAACACAAACACTGCCTGAACACCAAGGGAGCTTCACTGCCACCACAGCAGCACCACTGCAGCTTGCAGGTCCCCCAGCTCCATCTGCAGCTGCTGCAGTGGCCAGGGCTGCAGGGCTTTTGCAAAGGGCCCTGGCAAACTCAGCTTCTGCTCCCCAGGAAGCCCTGCAATTTCTGGAGGAAGAGGCTGCAAAAGCATTTTGATACTGCATTTGCAAACATAACAAATGAGCCACTGGCAAGGTTTTCTTCACAAGCAGTTGCAGCTCTGCCTGTGGAACTCTCCACAGTTTCTGCCCAACTTTCCCCACCTCTGCCATCATGCCCACATAGGATGGGGTTGTGCCACAGCCACAGAGAGCCAACAGTGGGGAAACATCTGCCTTAGCACCACCCTGAGCATTGATCCATGGACAAAAGCAGTTCCTTTGTGCAGAAGTGGTGGAAATCTCTTGTAATCCATCTCCAGGGAAAGCCCAGTGTCACAAAGATGCCCTTTCAGTGCTTTATGTCCTCCTCAGCACCTATGCCAGTAACATGGAGGGTAAGTAGCTTTTAAAGACCTTTAGCTGGCTCTGAGGAGCTGAACTAGCCCTGCTGGAATAGGACAAGTCACCACCTGGGTATGCCACACTACCATGGTGCCACTGAAGCCAAGTACCGTATATGAACTGGTTATCCACCAAACAGCCAAAACCATCACATTTGCTCACAGTACTCCTCCAACCCAATGTCCAGAAGGAAAAACAAATCTCCACCTAAAATAAAGGGTTTCCTCTTTCCTGCCACCACCAGACCTCGATTTCAGAGGACAGAACATAGAAGGCAAGGCAGAGCCTCTGGAAGTAAGGTCTGGTTTAAACTATTTGTGAAACTGCTGTTCCACCTGGCCTTCCAGGTGAGCAGGGAGCCTCTGGGCAGTTTTGGGGGCTCCACAACACCCAGATGCATCCTAGACAGCGTCCCTTAAATCTCATCTAACCAGGAAGATGTGCCAAGCACATGTTTGCCACAGGGGTCCCTGTGGTACCAGCAACTACTGCCTAAACAGCTACCACAGCTGCTGAGCTCGCCCAGCCTAGGAGAGCAAGGAGGCAGCTGCTCTGTGCCTGATGCCCACCCTGCTCCACTCTGGCTCACACTGCACCGTGGGAGGCACTCATTGCTCACCTCTGTATTTTGTGTTGCAATTATCTTAACAGCAGAAAAACAGTACCTACCAAATGGATGCTAGAAGACAAGGTCAATCCACTATTCTTGTAATGATAGAAGATTTAAGATAAAATTTAAAGAAAGCTTGACACTTACCGTAAGAGAGCAAGCTCCATCCTTGAGATCCTGGGGGAGACAACACAGGCCACAAAAGAATGGCTTCACAGAGCACTCATCCCACCTGGGGACCATGCAGAGTTGATAACTTGGCTCATTTTAAATCACAAGTTGCAGATTTGACATTTTAATGAAGTTCCTTCTTCTATATTCAAGGTATGGTTTGAGAAATCCCAGTTCCCATTTTGAAACAATAAACACAAACATGCAGCTTTCACAGAACAAAAATAAAATATAAAATGAGCACAGGCAGCATAGGAATCAAGCAGAAATCCAAGACAGGCTTAGGGAAAAGAATTATGACTTAAAATTTGCCTCAAAACTTTTCAAAGGACTTGAGCCCTTGAAGTCAGAAAAACAAGTTGCTAGACTTCTCAGCCCTACTGAAAGAGGTGATGAAGAACCCCTACCTGCTTACAGCACACAGACAAGGTGGGTTTGCCTCACAAAGCCGAGAAGAAAAGCCAACAAACAGCACATTCACTCCTTCCCCACACCAGTCCTTGTGAGAAAATGGTAGGAGACACTTCAGCCCGTGGCACCTGGGGCTCGTAAAACCTTACCCAGCTGGGAGCAGGAATGAGGCTTAAAGGAGCCTTCTGAAAACATGCTGCAGAGAGGAAGTGGTAGTGTCTTTTTTTTTTTTTTTTAATCTTTCCTCTCAAATTAGAGCCTTTAACAGCAAAATAACAAGTGAGAGAAAATGGTTCACACCTGATTCCCTCTCTGCATGTGCTGCTTAATTTTTTCATATATAAACAAGGCCAACAGGTGCAGTGAATTGTATACCTGGGAGCTTTGGGAGTACTAGGGAGAAGATGAACCACTCTAGAAAATGCTGGAAGCAATAAACCAAAGAGGAAAGATGAGTTAGAAGCATGGCTTTCCAACATGGAGTTTCTTCAGCTTGGAGCACTCACAGCCAGCGGCATTCCACACTTGCTCCCTTAGGGAAATTACAGTCAAGATCAAGGTTTGCAGCTCAGCATGGAGGCAAAAAGTTTAACACTCAGACACTTCGAGAAAAATAGTAGGGTTTCGGTCGTTTGGGGTTTTTTTAGGTATCTTATGGTCCTGAAGAGACGGCACCATTCTGGTACAGGGAGGCCAAAAAGCCAGGTGAGGGGCAGCTTTGTACCTTCCCTCCCCGGGTCTCCGCTCTGCCCAGCCCTCCTGCCACGCGGGGAAAGCAGGATCCACAGCCCCATCTACTGGGCACTGGGAAGGATCCACGCACTCGTATTTTGCACTTGTGCAAGGCACCACCGCCATCCTCCTGTCACCTGCCAGGTGGGAGCGATGCTGGGGTGTCAGCCTGCTCCCAGAAAGCCACTTGTGTCACCATGCCAGTGTCTGACGGAAAATGCTGGTAGCGTCACCCTGACCCGGTTCAGACCCAAAAGGCAAACCATTGAGACCACCTCCTTCACTCTGAGCAGCCCCCGGGCTCTCAAGAAGTTAGGCGGCAAACACTTTGGAACCAGTTCCTTGGGCAATGCTAATTCAGCATTCCAGGTGAGAGCCTGAGCTTCCCAGCAGCTTTCCTGTGTGGCTGCACCCTAACACTCCCAGCTGCAGCACAGGGAGGAGCAGTGCCAGCACGCCCTCGTATGGCAAAAGCTTGCCATTCTTTGGCACAACTGTGTGCCCCGTGGCAGAGCAGCTCTGTTTTGAGCTGTGCCACACCTGTCATACTGAGCTCCCTGCTTTGCAAAACCCCTATACCTGACTGACCCACATACCTGGTGGGAGGGTGCACAGTCCCATTGAGCAGCCACAATGTTGTTTCAGTCCTCAGCATCCAGCTCTGGCCCATTCAATGGACCCTGTTCCCCTCTTCTGAGCTGCTAAAACCCAAGCCCCATACCAAGGGTAGTGGGCACAGGCTGTCCCTGTGCACTGTGGTGTTGTCACCTTATTGCAAAAGTTCCGTACCTTCTCGGTGATTTCGCAGGGGCAGCTCCTTGCAGCACTGACTCCTTGTCTCTCACAGCACAGCCAACAAACTCCAACTCTCTCCTCAACCAGCTAATCCACTCTTTCGTAGCACTCCTCTTGTTGGACACAGCTGTGGCCTATTAAGGGCAGGCCTGTTCCTAATCTTTGGTGATTAGTACAGCTGCAACTCCTCAGGTGTGAGAGACTACCTTCTGCACTGCCTTTATTTTCTTACATTCTACCCCTCCACACTGTGGTACCCTTTGTCCTGCCCAAATGTCACCAGCAAGACAGCACCAAAACAAAGAGTGAGCTGTGTGACTCAAACCCAGGAACCCTTCTGCATGTGGTGCATTGGCATTTAGCATGCCAAAGATTTTCGACCACAGCAGGTTTCTATGGCCTTCAAAGCAGAGTTAGGGAGCCATAATTTTAAAGTACGCAACCTGCATGCCTTCAGAATTTATTTTATTCATGCTTGAACAGAATAAAAGCAATCTTGTAGCCAGTGAAACAAACACTGACAGATATTTAGGACTCCATCACATGAGAAGACATACCAGGTAAACTCAAGTCTTTATTAAACACTTGATGAACTGAGGGTTTAAGCAGCAGCCCAGAAAAGACATGTTCTTTCAGCTATTGAGATATCAAAAATGTATCTTCATTATGTAGTTCTTTTCAACAGTGACTACTGAGTGTATAAATGAACAATGTATAACTGAAAATGACATGCTTCCAAAGTTGGACAGCAGAAAAATGGCATTGAGTATTCTTAAAATCACAAGTATTAAAAAAACTAAATAAAAACAGGTTCAGAAATCAGTGCCCCATAAAGCAAGAAACTGAGAAAATTGGTGTTGTGACATAATAAGATTGTACCCATCATGCCCAAGGTGTTTATCACAGTCTGCCTCTTTGCAGAGCTGATGATCAGTGATGTTCTTCATTCCCAGTGCTACACATAACTGTAACACTATTCTACCTTCACCTGTCATACAGACTCAATGCAGATCAGGTTTTCACCAACTCTGAGGCTTTGTGGTTTTCACAAGCTTTAGGCTGCAAGGGCTGGGAGCTGGTAGTGCCAAGCACTAGCTAGAGAGAAAAAACTGCCTGAAATGCCGGCTGATGTCTCTTTGGAAGCTGCAGGGCAGTGGGGACAAGCTCCAGCAACACCTTGGTCCTACAGCAATAAATCCGGAATGCTTTTCTTTTTTCTCCCTCTGCCAGAGAGAAAATATATTCAAGATGCCAGGATTCATCTGTCCTAAGAAGGTACAAGATACACAGATTGGGAGAGTGCTGCATTCAATTTGCAGATTTACCATGTGCTTTACTCCATGTAGAGTCTATCTGCATCAAGATGCTAGTAATCCAAGAAAAAAAAAATGTTACAAGATCCACTCCAACTGCATGCAGCATGCTCACAGTCCTAGGTGGGGAAGAAGCCTCCTAAGAGGACTAGTGAGGTTAATTCATCACACACATCTTAGTTTCCTTTACATACTTACACAGTGCACAGATTTGAATAAACAGGCTCACAATATGAGTATACTATACTCCTAAGTCAGCATCAAATATCCTATAGACAGATGCAAAGAGTGGAACATTTCTGCAGCCTGGATTTAAGCAGAGAGATGGATCTCTTCAGCTGTGCATAAAACCTTCTGCTTCCTGCAAAAGAAAAACCTTGGTGTAATCTGACAATACGTGGATACTAAAAATATGGTGATTATTTAGGCAAAGGAGTGACTGGAGAGGAAAAGGAACATCTGTGAATAGTGGCATATAAATTAGGGAGGGAACTGGAAAGCCTGTATGTATGAGACACTCATGGATCACACAGTACCATATTGGCAAGGACTTCAACAGCTCATTTGTCGAGAGGGGTTCTATGATGCTCAGAAACCCCAGCCCACTCCTGTTGAGACAAACTTTGGAAGAAGGCTATCCTAAGAAGTTCACCCAGCCCCATTCAACCCAATTCCATAAACCCAAATCAAATCCAAAGAGAAGGCCACAGAGAAAGGAAACACTATCATGACCCTCAATGGAAATTGCCACTAAAGAGAGACCTCTGTCTAAGCCATTTTGGGTCAAATCAGATCAGTCCAGAGCAACAGTTACAATTTTTTGGTGTTCTTATTCAACACCAACACTGCACCTACCAAAAAAAAAAAAAAAAAAGCAATAATGAACAAGCCAGTGTCTCAAGGATTTGCTCCTACCTCCTCATTCCTCTACACTGTCTCTGTGGATTACACCTGCCAGGTATTCACCACAAGGGAAGCTCTGGCAGACGCAGGATCTTTTGCTACATCTCTGCTGCTGTCTCCACTCCTGTGCCACCCTGTTCTTCTGGCATACTGAGAATCATAGCCTTCCTGCACTGAGTCCTCTGCTGTCACAGCCAAGGCTGCCTCCTTTCCTAAAAAGTGCTATTCACCCCCTCTGCAGTACTGCAGGCAAACGAGCCCTCCCACTCTACCCATTGCTCCAATAAGGTGATTCTGAACCCACATGCAGAGATCTGTCTCCTGACCAGGCTGTGCAGATCCACCTGCCACTGCCAGCCCCTTGGTTCCAAGAATGAGATTCATGAAAGTCAAAGTGATACTTTAGGAAATACTTAAATGAAAACAACCACATTGCAGTAACATGGCAGGAATATTTTAGCAGCAATTACCCAGAACCAATTGATTTAAAACAGCACCATCACCCACACAGGAGCTGTCTGATGACTTCTACATACTCATTAACAGGAATGCATTTGCAGGAAAGAAGTTACACAACGGATAAAAGGGGCAACGGTGAAACAGCAACAGTAACAGCAGAGATTCAATGTACCAAGGGGTAAGACTGTGCTCCAAGTTTGGAAATTTTTAATGTGGCAGAGAAAAAAAACTCCAGGCCAACAGATCTTTTGGGACAATCTCAGATCCGGGGAGTCAAACAGCAGGTACACAGTCCCCAAAGACCAGGCTCTTGACACACCCTGACACACACGTGACAGACCTCAGGTGGCAGGAAGGAGCCTCCCCCTGCTGGATTCTGGGAAGTAGCAGAGGATGTGCCACAAGCACTTCTGAGGAATGCAGTGAACAATCAGAGCTTCTCTTTCTCTTTCAGGAACAAATGGTGAAGTGCTCACCTGTTCATAATTAACAAAGCTTTTAGTCACCTTGCACGTAATAGGTAAAGACAAGAGGAAGAAAGATCAGTCTCCTTTGGACAGATACCGTCCAGTAATGTGCATAACTTGCTTTAGGTTTTTACTGCTAATATGCACTATTACAAATTAAATGAGCACATGCACCAAGAGAAAATGCTCTTTACAGGTTAATTGGCAGTGCTGAAGGTACAAAAAGGAGCATCTGCAACCACACCGATACGGAAGACAGGGTCCAATCTGAACAATCTTCCCCAACAAGCAAAACCCCATTTTCTTGGTCTACCTCCCATTATTGCTAATAATCACAGCAATATAATCCTCAAGAACTAAAGCAGATGAATTAATATGGTGGTTTTTTTCCTGAAATTACTGCAGTATTTTTGAGGAAGAAACTGGCAATACTGATGCAAAAGCTGGGAATCTATAAGAGGAGCAGCTCCCAACTTAAGGGCTCTGTTCACCACACTGTTCAGTCAGGCCACCATCCACACCTGGTCACCAGAACCATCCTCACCCTGCAAACCTGTGAAACCCCAGGCAGAGAACAAAAGCAGCCCATTTGGGTGGACCCAAATGGGCTGCTATAAAAAAAGAAAAACCAAAAGCAAACTGCTCTGCCTGAGCACACACACTGCTCCCTTCTCACTGGGGCAGAGCCAGGGAAGGCAGGACTGTGAGACCAGCCTCACACACAGAGAAAGACAGGAGGGACAGCCCAGCAAGCTGCTGCAGGCAGGGGCAAAGCCCCCAGCCCCCAGCTCCATTTAACTGGGTGTAACAGGCATGCCCACTCCTGCCTGAGGACCCTGCCCTATGCTACCCACGTGTCACCAGCCAGCAACTTTACAAACGCAGCACCAGCACAGCGCATACTAAACCAGCCTTTATTTCTCTCACAGTACAGCAGGGCTGAAGTTAAGACCATTCCGTGGCAGTGCCAACCCACTCAGTAGCCTGGGCAGTGGGAGCTGCTGACCAATCCTCGGTGGCAGGCTGGGCACTCCAGTCCTCTGCAATCACAAACACAACAATACTTAGTAGTCCCCAGCTCCTTCCACCCACCACAACACCCTCCACTCCTCCCCACAGACATCCCCCCAAACTGACCTGTGGGGAACTGCTGGATGGGCACAGATGGGACCTGCACTCCCTCAGACCAATCTGCAACCTCAGGCTGAGGAGGAGCAGTGAATTCAGGTGCTGGGGCCGTCCATTCAGTCTGGAATTCCTCCTTCGTGACTGCTTTCTCAGCAGCTGCCTGCTCCTCTTTTTCAATCTGCAATGGAAGAGCCCAGCCTGAGTCTCCCAGCAACACATCCCAGAACACAACCCTTACTATCAAGTATCAGGCAACAGGCACCAACTGGGTGGGATACAATTAACCACCATGGCAGAGTGTGAAGTGCCATCATTACATTAGCAAAACCTGTCCTCGACAGCAGACATGGGACCATGGGATATGAGCACAGGCAGAACATCCCAAAGAGACACACTCCCTGCCATGAGGATTCCTACCTCCTCAGGATCCCTGTAGAAGTACAAGTCAGGCATGACTTCCCACGGGTGCTCACGGGAGATGGTGCCACGCATGCGCAGGACCTCCCGAGCCAGCATCCACCACATCAGGCCCACCGAGTGGGCTCCCTGGAACAGCAGAAAGTAGGTATGAGCTGGCTGTAAAGCAAAACCTTTGCAGAAAGAGCAAAAGACTTATCTGTACCCTATCCAAGGCTCATGCTTGCTGAAACCCATTTGCCAATGCCGGACTCAAGTACTTGAACATGAAAAAAGGGCAACTTTTCAAGTTCCCAGTGACATTTTCAGGACTGCAGAAATTATGATGCCATTACAACACGGCCTGAAGTAACTCTCCTGTTATGGAGTTTCACATTGCTCGCCGCCCTCATGTGAGTCTCATCCAAAAGACAGGGATGATGTTCACCACATATTCACGAATGAAGAAATTGAAAACTTGACAAAATAAACAAAGCTTACACACATACTCACACATGGCTTCGACTAGTTTTGGTGACTGACACCTTGATAGAGATCTAAGATAGCTTCTATCTTCCTAGACTTTACCTTTCAGGAGATTTCTGGCAAGGTAATGTCTCAGAGCAGTTTCTCCATTAGTTCACTTATCTTTCATTCATATTCATGATCTGTGGCAAGAATGACTACCAAACTCCACTCATTGGGTCACAAAGACCCTCATGGCGTCAGCGAAAAATCCTGCCAGGTTACTATAGCACACGTCCTACACTTGAGAGTTCCTTGGCCAGAAACCAGCCTCAGCTCCAAGCTCCAACTGTGTGCAGTTTATTTCCTCCTCCCCCCCGCCTGCAAGAGACACTAATTAGCTCATCCCCCAAGATACACGTGAGACGCGAGCCCACCCTCCCTTGCAGAAAGCATCCATCTTGGAAGCACGCAGCACGCTCTGGAAGGAGCTGCCCGGAACGCCACAGGGCAGGGTTACCTTGTTATTGCAGGGAATCGCGATATCCACGTAGCGCAGCGGGGAGTCGGTGTTGCACAGGGCGATGGTGGGGATGTTGACGTAGGATGCCTCAGTCAGCGGCTGGTGATCAGCCCGCGGGTCCGTAACCACCAGGAGCCGCGGCTCACGGAAAGCTGCTTGGATCTGGTTTGTGAAGGTGCCAGGGGTGAAACGCCCGGCAATGGGAGTAGCCCCAGTGGCAGCAGCGAACTTCAGGACTGCACGCTGCAAAAGGGACACAGCAAAGGTGAAGCAGGAAAACTGCATTGCAACCAAGCCAGAAAACTGCATTTCAGCCACGTCATACAGGCACTGCCAGTGAGTTTACATGAAATTTAACTGAACTATTTGTTTCCATTCCTGTGAAATCAGGGCTCACCACCTCAGAAAGAGACAAATAAAAATGTTATTGAAAAGAGCAACACCATGAGTTTAAAAGCCCAAAGTCAGAAAATTAAAAAAAGCCTTCTCTTCCCCTCAAGTTATTGGCAAGCTCTACTCCAAACTCTCAAAATCCAATCATGGAAGGGTGAATTAAACAAAAAGCTTACAAAAAAAGCAAAGCAGATTTTCTTTCATTATTTCTACATCTGTCCTAGGGTGACGTTATGATGCTTGTATCCCCATTCATGTGTTCTGTTAATGTTGGATATTATGTTCTGTACCTTTAAGCCTGGCTCTGAAGAGGGAAAGTTTTGGTTTGGTTTTCTTATCAGCCTGGCGGGACACAGAGACTGCAGCTTTTGCTTTTCGCTTTGCTCTCTCTCGTTCTTGCTTGCTTCGCTTCTGCTTGCTTTTGCTCATTAGCTAGTTTAGCTAAACTGTCCAATTTCTTCCTGGACTGTTACTCCTTTCCTTTTTCTGACCATTTCGAACCTGCTCCGGACTGGGACCTGGGAAACACCAAGATTCTGCATCTTGTGGCCTGCAGCAGCTGCCCCAGCGCTGGAGGGACTGAGAACAGAGTGACCACCCCCCAAGAGAGACTTTCTGAATTTGTCATCTTTTTTCAGAGCGGTGTCATCCGGTATTGTTCATTTTGTGTGTTGGGGGGTGCTGTGCTTGTTAAATAAACAGGTTCTTTCCACTCCTCTCCGAGGAATCCTTCCCGAACCGGTTGAGGGGAGGGGCTGTGTGGGTTTGCTTACTGGAGGGGCCCTAATTTGGAAATTCTTCTCCAAATTTGCCCTAAACCACAACAACATCTTTTTATTATCCAGGAACTTCAAGGAACTACACAAAAACTCAATAATAAATACACACAAATTGTAGCTTTGTCCTTTGAGATTGCAGTTGACAGTTCTCATTCAATTTTAACAGCTTCCAACTTGACAGGCATGTGGCAGGGCCTACTATCAAACTCCAATCCTAGAGGGAGCCCCTCTCCTGGCGTTAGCGAAAACCCTGCCATCCTTTGCTGTTGCACACTTCCGACACTTGAGAGCTCATTGGCCAGAAACTGACCTCAGCATCAAGCTTTAATAGTGTGCACATCAAACCCACGGGATACCAAGCTTTTCCTTCAGAAATCCACCCCTGAATCTCCCTAAACATCTGTGGCCTCACCTGCAGCTACCTGAACAAACTAACCTCACAAACTTCAGTGACTTAATTAAAGGTTATCACTTTCTACAATAGAATGTTTTTGTGCTAAAAATTTAGAGTCAAAATTAAAAAATATACTAGTTACTATACCTTGCTCGATAACAGAAAATTTGACAACTTTCATATCAGGTGCTTACTGTCCCCAGAAAAATCAGTGCCAATTACACACAGTAGTGTGTAATTGGCACACTCCCCTTCTGGGAGGAAGGGGTCACCAGGGGACTGACCACTAATATGACAGAAATCCAGCAAGAAAATGGATATGGAAGAAAAACAAGTTATCAAACGCCCTGAAATGGGGAGTGGGTTTCAACTCATCTATTTTAAGCTGCCAAGTGCAACACAAAAGCCATGTTTACAGAAAACATTCCTACAGGTAAAACTGGTGTTATTGCCTATTATCACCAAGCTGTCACTGGCAGGCAGTGATACATGTGAGGCAAGGGACTCCTGCTCCTAAGACTGCAGGTTTCCTGATGTCCATACCTGTCCAGTGTTTCTGGAAGAAATGACGCTCACATCAGCTGGGTTCTCAATGGCAACAATGGCACGAGCTGCCAGGAGCAGCTTTTCCCAGGTCCTCTTCAGATTGATGATGTAAATACCTGTTGGCAGCAAAAGGCTTTAGAACAACCAGCAAATACAAGATCCTAAAACAGGATACCACTCCTCTGCCATTAAACCTGCCACATGGCTGTGGTTACTCCAAAATTCATAGAATCAGCATCGTATTCAGGTCCCTCTTAAACACCACTGGGCAACCTATTTCACTGTCTGACCATCCAAGCAGTGATTTTTTTTAATATTATCTAATCTGTATCTCCCTTATCTCATCTTAAGCCCATTTTCTTGGGTCCTCTGGCTGCTGTCAAGCAGAAAAGGGTGACCCTTTCTTTCAGGTAGCTGTAGAGACCAGTGAGATCCCCCTAGGCTGCTTTTTCTCAGGACTAAACAAACACAGCTCCTAGAGTCATTCCTCATTACATTTTTCTGAACCTTTCAAAAGCTTTGTTTGCCCTTCTCTGTACATTGAGTCCAAGCCATGACATTGCTCCAGCACCTCAATGTCCTTTATGAAATGACAACACTCTAGTCTCATTCTAGCTAATGGAAAGCTATCTTTAAGAAAATTCTCCCTTTATGGTTTTACTGTCACATGCTTCCAGCATCTACTATCAAAAAGCTAGTCCTCATATGAATTTTTATCTTGTAAAGAGGGCAGTTTATATTGAAGACCAATACAAACAAGGAGAAATCGTTACTGAGATACTAAAACCATATAATTAATATAGTCAAGAACTAGCAAAATCACTGAAACCAGGTGTGATTGATTTACCAGATTTAAGATCAAGATAGTCAAAAACTAGTACAATTGTTCCAAAATCAGCATTTTATTCTACTTCTGTGAGTTAACACTGGTATGCAAAGGTCACGGAGAAACCATGCTAAAGAGATCACGCGCTAGGACTTTTCTGCGTCTACCAATAGTACCCACAAGATCCCAGCTGCCCAACCCGGGCCACCCATCCCGCCTGTTTACCATCGCTCTTCCTTTTGTAGATGTACTGCTCCATCTGGAAGTCCAGGTTGGTACCTCCCAGGTGGGTCCCGGCAGCGAGGAATTTGAGGACATCCTCCTCCTTCATCTGCAGGACATCGAGGCCTCCGGACATTGTGGGGTTTCCCTTTAGAAGCAACGACAGGGAACCTGCGGGCACAGGGACGCGGTTCAGCCCGGCGGGGACGCGCCACGAGGTCCAGCCGCCCCGGCCGCCATCTTGGGCCGCCTCCCGCGCTACAAGCAGCAGGCCTCGGCCTTCCCCGCGGCCCGGCCCGGCCCGGCCCGGCCCGGCCCGGCCCGGCCCGGCCGGCCGCCGGCGGTGCAGCAGGATGCACAGTGCCCCCCCGGTGTTATCGCAGGGCGGGGAACGCGTCCCCGCCGCCCCCCCGCCCGGCGGCCCCGACTCACGCTGACAACGCCGTGCGGAGGCCCGGACGGCGCGGAGCCGAAAGAGAACCCGCCCCCGCCTGACGGCCATATATAGCCTCGGCAGCCAATGGGGCGCCTCGGGGGCGAGGCTCCGCGGCGGCGGGGGCAGGGCCGCGCTCCGGCGGCGCCTCCCTGGCATCCCCGGGCCGCGCCCGCTGCTCCTGCCCCTTCCCGAAGCTGGCTCTGAACGAACCTCGTAGGATTTGTGGGATTGCGAATCCAGAGAAGAGGAAAAAAGCTGGTGAAGGGTCTGCAGTGTGAGTTCTGTGGGGAGCGGCTGGGGGTGTTTAGCCCAGAGAAAAGGAGGCTCGGGGTGACCCTTACCGCTCCCTATGGCTGCCTGGAAGGAGGGTGTAGCCAGGTGGGGGTCGGCATCTTGTCCCTGGCAACCAGCGACGGGACGAGAGGACTCAAGTTTCACCGGGGGAGGTTTAGATTGCACATTAGGAGGAATTTCTTCACAGGAATGATTGGACTTTTGAATGGGCCGCCCAGGGAGGTGGTGGAGTTACTGTCCCGTCCCGTCCCGGGAGGTGTGTAAGGGAAGACTGGACAAAGCACTCAGTGCCAGGGTCTGGTTGACAGGGTGGTGTTTACTCATGGCTTGGACTCCGTGATCTCAGAGGTCTTTTCCAACTGAACTGATTCTGTGGTTCTGTCAGTCTGAAGCTGCTTCACAGCAGCATCCTGAGGCTTGTGCTCCAAGCAACATCCAGGCTGTTTTTGAGGTCCTGAAGGGAACAGAAAGCAAAGATTTATTTTAAACATTTTACAATTCCATTTTCCTGCTGAAAGTGAAATATATGCTCTTAGGGCTGGTGATTGTTTGATGAATTATATCTAGGCTCTATATTGCCTGCTGCGGGGGGAAGCTTCTAAGGAACTGCAGCATCTTCTGTGCACCCAATTTCCCTTCCCTGCAGGGGCAGTGCTCTGGCACCACGCAAGAGAGCTTGAGCAGCCAAGGCTGTTCCTGTCCTTTGCAGAAATGACAGTAAAAAGACATGAAATTGACACTGAACTTACACATCCTTGTTCTGCAGTAGACATTCTTGTGGTACTTGCCCCATTTTTTTTGTGAGTGTTGTTGGGTTTAGGATTTTCTTGTTGTTGTTTGCTTTTAAGAAACCACAGAAAGTGATGAGATTTAAGAATCTTCATGGTCTTTCTCATTTTCCTTGTCCTATTCTCAGACACAGGCCTGAGAAAGGAATCTCTAGGAAAAAAAAGTAGTGATACTTACTTTGCTATGCTTGCTATCATCAACATCTGGATACATTTCTGGACAGATTTCTGGACTGTGCAAATACTATTGCTAGTGCCTTCTGCAAGTGATAATTCATCTTCATATCTTTCTAACAACAGTGCTCCTTTAGTTTTCTCCCTTCTATTTTAATCTCATATAACCACATCAGTGTGACTGGGCCTGGACTCTCCTTTTCCATGCCTGAGCCCTGAGTTACTCTGGGGAAGAGTTGCTCAAGTAGCAGGTTACAACATAATCTCATGTATGTTCTTTTTCTGCTGGAAAATGGCTCTCTATCCTTCTTTTCTTCGTACTTATTAGGTGGTGTTAATTAGAGAGATTACAAAATCAGCTTTAGAATATGCTGTAAGAGAGTAATTCAAACATTTGCCACATGGTGGTGACAAAGTAGGTAAAATGAAACGCAGCAACAGGTTAGTGAGCCCTCAGCCAGAGCATGATCTATTACTGCCTGAGAGATTACAGACATCTGTGGCGCCTGGGTAAGTGCACTGGGGATGGTGAGAGCTGACCTGATGGGGCTGTGTACAAGCTGTGTTTCTCCTGAGAAGACAGGAGCAGGGTGAATATTAGCTTGGGAAGGAAGAGAAGAGATGGTGGTGATGTCACCATGATGTGGATTTCACTTGGAGAGCTCTTCTGCGCTATTGAAACTCATCTGTATTAAAAATGTATTTGAACATAATGATTGTAAATTAAGTATTGAATATTGCAGAAAGTCTGATGTTATCAAAAGAGTGACACTGGTCAGTGTTATGGACTCCTCTGGCATCACTAATACTTCATTTATTTTTTATTGTTATGCTTATGGGCCCTTTCTGGTATACCATGAGGCCCACAGCCCATGAGAGGGCTTGGAAAAGTGGTGATGAAGCTGGACAATATAGTATTTCTAAATATTTTCTTAAATAACCTGAAAGCTTGCCTTTATTTTTCATCTGCGTGCTGAGACAGTTTAAAATAATCTATTACTAATGGACATGTCCCTCAAGTGAAAGTGTATCTATCTTATCACATGTTTTAGACAAGGTTTCCCTTGTCCAAAGTTCACACTGAACTCTGTTACACAATTACATGCAGAGCTTCTGGCAGCCCCTGGGAACAGCCTTGCTCGGCAGCAAGCAAAGCCAAGAAAGGTGGATTTGAGGCAACAGTCCTCCTGAAGAGCCAGGGAGACTTGGGGCCCACAGGTGCAGAGATGTGTCACTGAGCTACCACCAGCCTTTGGGTGCTACACTGAGGACTTCAAGTAGGTGCCTGGGGTGGTCACAAAGCCCCAGAAAGAGCATCTCCCAGAGAGCTAGCCCAGGCTGCAGCAGAGCAGCAGCCCTGGCCAGAAGCCTCGGAGCAGGGGGCTGTACCAGGACCCCAGTGCTGGGAGAGAGGGCTCCTCACAGGGCTGCACAGGAGGTGTTCTGTGCTGCCAGGACAGCTCCTGCAATGAAGGGGTTGGGTTGTGTGTCTGGGGAGGAAGCTCAGGCAGAAAGCCTTTCAGGCAGTATCTATCCCACCAAACATGACAGTGGGTGTCACCCGAGAGATCCTGTAGCATCCCTGGAGAAGGAAAAGAAGAGCTATGAAGATCAACTCACTTTCAGTGAAACGGCACTAATGTTATTGTGACTCCCTTTAAATTCCATTTTGGCTTGTGTTTTAAAGGTTTGATATTACTTCTTACACATTTTGGGAAAACATATTTTGGCAAATTTATTTCTAGTTCTACAAAGTTAGAATTGCTTAATGCCTGTTACAAAAACTTGCAGAGGTCACATTTTAACCTCTCACCGGGATTTTGTCATTTTTACTAAAACTCCTTAATGCATTATGATAAAGACTCCTAAAACATTTTACAGTGCTAAAATCACAAATTAAGAAACTGCAATGTGGAAAATCATCTTGCTATTTTGAAATAAGCACCAAAGCCAGAAGGGATAAGCATATTCTTATGCTTATAAGCATAAGAAACCCACATGGAGTTCACAAAAGTACACATATATATGTGCCTGTATGGGATGAAGAATCTTTTCTGTTCAATTCTGGTGTCAGTGCTTATGTGTGGCACAAAACTCATTAAAATTAAAAAAGCAAGCAAAATGTTTACCCATTTTTAATGAGGAAGGGAGATCTGTAACTCAATGTTTTGTTACAACCATACTGCCTTTAAACTTTCAACCTTCCCCACCTTCTACCACCCAGAAGGGTTAGGGATCTTGTCTGCTATCTCTTCTCACAGCTGGGGCAGCTGTCAGCAGCATGGATGGCAACACCCACTACACAGGAGGTGGTTCTTTAAGGCAGCAGGAGAGCTCTGGGGAGCTCTGTGTACAGGAGCAGGCACTATCCCAGGCCTAACTTGCTACCAGAACCTGCGCAAGCAATTTAGGCTCAGCTGGCACAAGGCTGCATCTCAGCACTGTCTGGTAGGTCTGTTACAGACAGATAACCCTCCATGAAAATTGCTCCATGTGAGAATGTATTATCTAAGCAAGTAAAGAGGCTTGGGATCCTCACATCTGGAAGATGCACATCTCAGTATCAACAAAGTTTTGCTTAGCACAACCTGCCTGCTACTGAATCCCAGGACCATACTGTGACAGCAAGAGGAGATCCCAGCAATCCAGCATTTCCTTGCATTATGCCTTGCAGGACACAATTGTGTCCCAGGAACAATTTCTGGTCCCCTGCTGAGATCAGACTGTCTGAGTAGCAAAAACCTGATCAGCAGGATACTAAAAACAGTTTTTCCCTAGAGAGCTTAAAACCCCACTGTCCTGAAGGCAGGTATTTCACCAGCTAGTACAGGGATTCAACAGCCATCTGTCTTTACACACAGCAGGCAGGCAGAGGAAGCTGTGTAAAATGCAACATTCCCCAGTGCTGTGTTTTTCTACTTAAGCAAAGTTGATTTAGGTTGTACTAGCACAACCTGTGCAGATTATACATCACAGAAAGAGAGAATATTCCTTGCTTTTTATGGGCTCTGAACACATGCAACAGTCCTGTCCTCTTGGGAAACTCCTTTTGCATTCTTAGGTCTCTACTCCCTCCAATCCCTTGTGCATTTAATCAGTTGAGGCTTCTCTGTTTGGGTTTTTTAAAAGAAACACTGAAGAGATTATATCCTTAATTTTAGCAACCAGTTTTTAATAGAAACATATAATACATCTTTTCACATAAATATTTTATATAGACACAAACTATATAGACTCACAATACTCAAAACTATGCAATATTTCAAAGCTCCAGTTCTGTTTAAGAGACTGAGTGAAAAAACCCAAATAAATCATCACACAGGAGAAGTGGAAACATGAAGTTTCTAAAGCATGAATAATTCGAGACTATTCAAGACTATTTCTCTTGTGTCCTTACAACTCACCTAAACACTGCCTGCCTCAACATGCCAGCCAGCTATGTCCTTAGCCACAGCTGCAGGGGCAAGCAGAGACAATGCACGATCACTAACAGTGCACTGCCAGCAACAGAGGTCATTCCAAGAGGGATCCCACTGCCATCCTGAAGTGCAGAGAGGGAGCACACCCCTGTCTCTGGAGTCCAAGCCAAGATGGCTTTGGAAACGATTATCTGACAAGATTGTTAGTGCTGAATTGCTGGCATGATGGAGGTAGGTGATTAACCACCTCTGTCCAGATCTTTTATTTGATTTACTTTACCTTTAGGCTGTACAGTGACAATTTGTTGTTAAGTAGAAGCATTAAACCTCAAGGGGAATACATCTAAACTTCAAGTCGATGCACTTGATTGTCTTGACTTGCTATAGCTATCAAGGAGAAACTTCAATAAATCACTTCAGAAACAGAATGTTTTTGAAGAGGAGAAAGGGTGAAGGACAGTAAGGATCAGAGCTGAGAAATAGTCTTATGCCTGACCATGTGATAAAGCTTTCAGAACAGAGTGAAGTAGAACTTCAGGTTTTCCCTTCCCCCATATATGACACCCAACAAAAGAAATAACAAAGAGAAACAAACAAGCTTGCATCACAGGATTCATTCTCCCCAACTCACAGGTAAATAAGCTTTTGGATTTGCAGCACCCATGGTAGATGAAACACAGTGCAGTTGAGATTCTCTATTTCTTAAACCCAGAGGAGCCCAGGTTAATCCACAAGACAAAAACCATACAGTTTTTCACTCTACTCCAATAACAAAGCACCAGACCAGAATGGAAAAAAACTTTCCCAAAGTAAAAGCTAACACTACTTTAGGCCTGATTCCAGATTTAAAACAAACAAACAAACAACCTCACAGCAGACCTTAAAACATTAGCGCATGGAAATAAACTCCCTACTTCTTCTTTTGTTACTTGACCAGGCAGGAGTACAGAGACATAAAAGCCACCAAAGTGTTCCTGAAATTCAGGTTTCTGATGAGGACTTTATTTAATTCCAGATTACCTCACATTCTTTGCTTGCCTGCCTCATTTTTAAGAGCTTAAGTTTCTGTCTGCACGGGTTGCACATTGCTTTGCCATTGCTAAACCAGGAACAAAATATGTGTGAAGCACCTTGCAGGTGACCCCACACACAACCCTTGGCTACCACAGCCCAGGAGGTTCAACAGATCCAACCCACATGCCAGATTTATAAAGCACCAAATAAATTCAGGCTCCCAGCACAATGCTGGTTTGATCCCATACACAGGGGAATAAAAGACAAATGAGGTAACTCATCTAATTGCCACCTTATTCTGCCAGGTCAGCAATCCCAGACTTGGTTCTCCAGCTGTGTGTCAGTAGTGCTCAGGACAGCAAACAAGCAGGATGTGCAGTTACCATGGTTTCATGCACTCTCACAAGTTCTGGTCACTAAGGGCAGAAGGAACAGCAAAAGAAAGGAACAGGTGTTCACATTTAGGATTTAGCAAATAACGTGCCATGTGCCTGATTTGATGCAGTGCTCTGTTGCTAACACATAGATGTGCACACAGAACCCTCCACCACCATCCTTGGGGACTCCTGCACTGCAGAGCACCAGCCTTCCTTCACAGATGGGCTGAGTCTGAAAACAGGCAGCACTTTCCAAGGCTCCATTCTGTCCTCTTACACTTCCCTCAACTTTTACATCAGTCATCAAGCATTCTTGGAGTTGAAATCTGGTAAAGAACACCTTTAACAACCCACATCCCCTCTGTTCTTGCACTCGGAAAGTTGCCTGGGCAGGCAGGGACTGTCCAAAATACACTCTAAAACTTATGAACAACAGGTAGGTAGCACTGGTTGTTCATACAGCTACAGTGTTGTATCCTCATGTTTAGAGACAGGTGCTCTGGTTCTAAAGCAAATTGCAATATCCCTAAATCTTTAAGAAAATAAAAGCCAAAGCTAAGTCTTCTGCAAGGCACACTACAAAACAGGATGCACACTTCCACACCAGCTTCGTGGCTATGCTAACAGAGCTGCAAGGGACCCAACCCATCACAGAGGCACAAATGAAGGGGGGATCAGGCTGCACCTGGCACACACTGTGAGGTCTGAGTAACACAGCACAAAAGAGTAAGAAGGCACAGAGGATGAAAAGTGCATTTAAACTCGGGCATACTTGAACGTGGACTACCTGATAAGAGAAAAGGATCAGCCAGGAAAATGGGAAGGGTCTGTGTGGAGCCCTAAGGGAATTAAAGATCACTACCAAGCACCTACAGGACTCAAACCTTGGAGAAAGCTTACAGAAATAGCAACCTTTTCTTTCCAAATGAAAGCATACTCCACATGCAATCAGCAATGTTTTAAGGGAAATCTGAAGTGCTAGTATCTACATCTGTTTCCATTATACATTTATGCATTATGAGCCATGGCCCTAAAAGCTACATCTAAGGACCAGTTCACTATAATAACTGAGGATGTTGATCAAGGATTAATAAATAAAGAATAAGAAGCAAACAAGTCTCTATGAAAACTGCATTAAAAATCCAACAAAACCCACTCGAGTGTTCCTGCTGCAGTTAGACCAGCAGCTTTTTTTTTTTGTTTTTTCAGAGAACAAGTAGAACTTTGGTAGCAATCAATTCTAAAGTGCCTTATGCTTCTTAATTACTGTGCAAACTCTGCTGTAGAGACAGAAGGACATTTCAAGAATGTTAAGGTGCTCAATAACATAATAACACATAACACAGCAAGGAGGGTCCAATTACTCTCTCTGTGATCAACCACAGTACAAAAGTGATGGCAGAGACCATATTTGTAGTTTTTCCTCTGCACTTCATTTCTCTTCCACCCATGCCCACAATGTAAGCATCACAACACACATCCAGTTTCCCACCAGGGCCTAGCACTCCCCTGTGAGAATAAAGCATTATGAGGAAGGAGGATCTCTATCAGATGGTGGTCACTGTGGCCTTTCTGGCCATGCCCGCAAGGAACACGCTGGCAGGTTCTGCCATCACTGTTTTCTCCTCAAACACTTCTGCTCTAATACTGTCTCATTGCATAAAGGTGGTGAGCACAGAGTTATTTTTAAAAGGGGCTTCTCAGCATAGTTACCAGGCTGTGAAAACCCTACCATTTCCCATGGCAGTCTGCAAGGGCAGTCCTTCTGGAATGCATTGATCAAACAACGCAAAGATCCAATCCTTCCTTTCCTCTACTTGCCAAAAGGCCAAATCCCCTGTCTCAGAAGGGCTTCCTTCCTGGCTGAGGAAGGCTTATTCCTCTGTGGAACTGGGAACTTCTCAGTGCCAGTTGATCACAACAAGCGGGAGAAGGAGTGAAGCTGGTCCTTTCTCATGCAGCTCAGTCAGGATTTCAAGCCCATTTTTTCCATCATCTGTTCATACACCGTCCATGCCATTGCTGCCATCAGAGTGCGCCTGAGAACTCGGGGCACACCGCCTCGGAAAAAGCCAACCAGCCCAAAGTCCTGCAACGGGAGATAAACAGCAATTTATCCCAATCTGCCTAGAGGGTTTTAATTTCTCATCATTTATTACATGGAAGAGCACAGGATGTATTTCAGCTCAGACCCAGATCAGTCTCTGAAAGACCCAGGCTTAAATAGCTTTCAGTGTTTAGGAAGAATCTGTAGCACTGCACTATTGCAGGGCTACCCAGCAAAGCAGGAAGAGCAGTGAGTGGGAAAAAGGAAGGCCAGGATGGAGACAACAGATGGAGAAAGCCACACTCAAGTCCAACAAAGAGAAGGCAAGAGTCTAATCATTTCGAGACACTACAGGAAAATGAATAGTCTTTGTTTTAGAGCTTCGTATTTACAAAAGTCTCTCAGCTATTCTGAGATTTCTAAGTATTGAAGCAAAAAACATTATGATTTGAAAAAAAAAGGTATACACAAAAATGCATACACAAATAAACAGATTACTGCTTAGGAATAGAGTTCAATATGGAAACAGAGTCAATCTGCCAAGATCTGCCCTTCTGACAGCAGGAAGGGAAAGGTGGGCTTTGACTACTTCTCCACCCCATTCCTGCAATAAAGACCTGGGCATTTATTTCTCTTCTGATGCCTAAAGAGCAAATAATTATTTTGTAGCTGGTTTGTATCTGAAACCAGCATTTCACACTGCACACTATAGTCTTGATCTACCACAGCATGACCCCCTTCATCATCTCGAAAATGCTGACACTGAATAGTCCAACTGCAAGAGCAGATGAAGCACTGACGCTTGTTCACCTCCTTTAAAAGGCAATGACTTCCCCATCAAAGCTGTGCTTTGAGCAAGGGGATCAGAACTGAGGATGTGGTTGCGCATGTCAGAAGGGATTCACCTCACCTTGTAGATAAAGGCAATGGCCTGGCTTGTCCTGTGGTACTTTTGGGGTGACAGCTGCATGTGTGTTTTGATGACATCAGCAGGCTGCGTTGCCAAAGAGGCCAAGATCCCCGCAAAGATCCCACAGCCAAAATTCAGCAAGGGCATGAGCACTGGATCCAGCTGGTCTGCAACAGAGCAAATGGAACACACTCAGACACCATTCAGGCCAGGAACACTCATGCTGTGTGACAAAGTGAAAGCCATTGAATGGTTAGATCAACAGCAGAACCAAAGAGAAGTTAAAATCCATGCAGCTAGAGAAACCTTTCAAGGGGAAAAGTGGCTACTAGTCAAAAGTTAGCACTATTAAGAAGCCTCACTTGCTGGGGAACAGAATTTGACAGAAAATCAGAAAAGAAAAACTTGTACAAAAGTTGCCCCAGAGAGTTCCAATACCAGAGAAGCCTCAGTTTAGTGGAAACTGAGCAGTAAGCAAGACAAGCAGAAGCAGCAAGCAGTGCTTAAGACACCCTGTCTTTCAACTGTTCACTAACTGAGTTATGCATCAGCCTTCATGAAAACAATCAATCAATTTAAGGCCAGTCTCCATTTCTGCACTAACCTCAGCTATAGGTCTACAGTTCTCCACAGGCAAATGTGAGTGAGTGAGTGAGTGACCCAAAGCCCTAAAGGAGACTAATTTAACTTCCGAAGTGGAAGGCAACAAGCAGAGCATGCAGGCTGCCAGCTGCAGGGCAAGATCTGAGAAGAGGAATATTTTCCACTCCAGCATCCAACATTCAGCCTCACCCTGAGGTGTGAGGTTTTTGGTCTGCGTGTAGAACATCAGGTAGATGCCAGAGAAGGGTGCATCTCTCAGCAGCGTTGCTGTGAGCCCACTGAACATGCCACGAGCCCCTTCAGTCTGATAGATACTCTTCAGGGCTCCATACACACTCCCATAGCCAAATCTTCCACTCTGCAAGAGCAGACAAAGGTCAGTCATCCACGTGCCAGGCACAGGTTGAGGAGCCCTACACGCACCCTGAGGACATAATATCCAAACAAATTGCGAACTTAATGTGATGCCCAAGATGGCAACACAGAGAACAATCCAAGGCAAAAACCGGGTTTCACCTAACTCAGCCTTTAAAAGAATCCTTCAGGGAGGTAATATATGGAAGATGCTACACAAACATTGTATACAACTGAAACGTATAAATCTTAGGGCGACTTCTATTTCATCTTGCTCAAATTTCATTTCCTGTGCAATGTGTGAACTGAGGTGAAATCAGGATTACATTCCTGGCTGTACCCAAGTGGCAGCAACCTTGTCCAGGCAGAAGGAATTATTTTGCATCACAAAGAAGGTGTGTGACACCATTAACAGGGGACTAATTGGAAAGTCATACCTCATATCGGGTCTTCACGACAGTCACTGGCAACATGCAAATCCCAGAAACTGCACGAGCAGCGGCACCCAGGAAGACAGACTCCAGGGCTGTGGGTGAACGGTCCACAAGAAACTTTTGCTTCATCATGTACAAAGTGCTGAAGTAAATCCCAACCCCAGGAATACATCTTGCAAAGGACTTCAGGAGAAACAGAAGCAGATGAAGAAAGGAAAAGCTTACATAAGACAAAATATACTACAAAACATTTCTGAGACTGTTCAACTTGACAGGAAGCTTTGTAGAAGACAAAAATATCACTAAAGCTAACATGCTGAGGAAAGAAAATAAGGTAGAAATCATTTATGGCACTGACAGACAAATTATTCAAATGATGCCAGGATTTATTGCATTCCTCAATGTCAGTTTTCTAGGAACAAGATATTCCAAACCAAAATTAAGTTATTGCAGTTGCCACACCACATTTGCAAAAGTATTCAAATGTTCAGCTGCTCAGCACTGCCATAACCAAATCAGCGAAATTCACAACATTAACTCCTTAAAATAGGATGTAATCTAAATCACGTAATTTCACTCATAATTGTACAAGAGCTGGCTATTAAATTCAAGCAGACATAATTAGCAATAAACAGTAAGCTTATCTATTTACTTATTTTTACAAGTCAGAGTTAAACCAGCCACTTACTGGAGAGACACCTTTCCAGAGCCCCAGAATACTCTCAGTACGAACAACCCTAAAGAGCAGTGTTACCATCCCAGCACGACCAGACCTGAAAGAAAGACAAGAGAGGAACTGAAGAAATGACCTTGGCAGATGTATTCCACAGCCACCTCTTTCACTCGTATCTCTGTGCATTAACTCAGCACCTCCAAGGTGCTCTTCCTCAGCTCCATCTGCTCTTCTTGGTCGCTCTTTCCAGGGCTTCTCCATCACCTTCTCTATCTCACAACCTTTAACACCCATTAGTGGTTTTAGTTGCTCATTCCCTTTGCTAGCAGCAACAGATTGTAGGTTGACTACACCAAGCTGCACGCATGAAAAATTACCTGACAACCACACAGGATTTTTTTCAGGCAGAGGATACCCCATGAAACTGCACGGTAGCTACTCCAGCAAACACCAGTCTCTCAGATGAGAACAAATGTTGAGGTTACAACTTATTCCAGTGGCATTCATAACCACTCACAGACATTTTTGTTCTTCTGGAGCAAAATAACAATCCTTCTCCGTAATATAAAAATATACCTCCTCTTTTACAAAGCCTGATTTCCCAGATTACAGCTCTGAACTCCAAGCCCCAGCCAGCAAATAAGGCAGAAGCCTATGGCAGAGCACCTCCAGGCCCCCCACGCAGACACATCCCCCTCCTCTCACCCATTCACAGCAGGCTGCAGAGTTTGCAGACGGGTTTTCAGCAGGTCAAGGGGCTGGAAGAGGAGCGTGGAACAAGTGCCACTGATGGAGCCACACACAAAGGCCTTTAGGACTGGATGCATCTGGAAGAGGAAGAATAGAACTTTAAATGGTCATTTAATTAAAAATGGCACAAGAAGAAATATTTCAGCTAATACATCACAGGCTATAGAAAGGAAGGTGTAATGACCCCAGATGTTAAGGACAGCTGCTTAGGGTACAGGAATACAGGAAGGTTTTCCAGGCCTTTTCTGAGGCTGATCAAGTTTTATTTGTGTTTTTTGGGTTCTCTGCTTTTTCTGAGAGATTGTTCCAGAATCTCCCTGAAATTCGGTGGTTTGTTAAGAGTTTTCTGAACATCAAATGTACTAGGAGCCATTTGGTTACCCTTTGCCATAGCAAAGGAAATAGGTGTCCCCTTCCCACCACCTACCTGTACCTTTGCCACAATCCAATCCACCTCTGCTGGCAGCACCTCCAACCCTTCCCTCCCACGCCCACAGCACGGTCCCCCGCTGCCAGGGGCACTGGCGGGGAACCCTGCCCAGACCCAGTCCCAGACCCAAACCCGGCCCAAACGCACTCAAAAGCCCCGCACGGCCTGCTCAGCTGAGGCTGCCTTTGCTACCCACAGCAGCTGCCGCCGCCCGGCACCTCTCGGGAAATAATACCGCAGGAGGCGCAAAGCCCACGGCAGGGTGAAGATTTTTAGGTGTTTAGAGAGGGTTTATACTATTATAAACATATAACGGTGTTTGCTAATGAAGAACGAGTTTCTGCGCGAATCACGACAGACTAGAAAGCACGGACAGATCAGAAGCAGAGTGGGGCACGCTCCGAGCCAGCAATGGCCCCGAGGTCCGTCCAGACCCAGACCGTCACGGGGCTGGACCCGTCCCCCCGTCCCCCCGCTGCCCCGAGGCCGCGGAACACGGCGCAGCAGCGCAGGGGGTGCAGCGAGCCCCCCTCGCCTCCCATCGGGGCGCTGCACCCGGCCTCTCCCCGGCAGAGCGAGCGAGGAGGGCCCGGCGCAGCGACCCGACCCGACCCGGCCCGGCCGGGCCCGGCCTGGCGCAGCCGTACCTCCGCGTCCCGGCCCGGCATCCCAGCGCCGCCCGCAGCCCCAGAGCGCGGCGGGCAGCGGCGAGGCCCAACCCCGAGCCAGCCCGCCCGGAGCACCGCCCCGCCCGGCGCATGCGGCTCCCGTAACCCTTCGGCCGCCGCGGCCCGGAGCCCGCTCCCCTCCCGCCTCTTTTGCCCCCGCATCGCGTGTTTGTCACGGCTTTTGGACGTTCTACATAGAATCGTAAAACGGAAAGGGGCTGAAATCGATCTCTGAAGTTCATCTTGGTCCAGCCCCTGTGCTACGGGAAGGGACGCCTCCCGCTAGACCACGCTGCTCAAGGCTCCAACCAGTGTGGCTTTGAAAAATGCCAGGTGTGGGGCATCGACAGCTTCTCTGGACAACCTGTTCCAGTGTCTCGCCACCCTCACAAAAAAAAAAAAAAAAAAAAATTCCTAATAGCTAACCTAAATTCCCTCTCTTTCAATTTATACCTGCTACTCCCTGTCCTATCATTGCAGTTCCCAATGAAGAGTCCCTCTCTGGCTTCCCTGTAGGCCCCCTCCAGATAATGGAAGGCTTCTATGAGATCCCCACACAACCTTTTCTTTAAGCTGAACAACCCCAATGTTCTCAGCCTGTCTTCATAGAACAGGTGCTCCAACTTTGTGGCCTCACCTCCAACAGTTTCACGGCCTGAAGTTGGGGGTCACCAGAATTTACTCAGTTCCAGCAGCTGTACTCTATATTCCAGTGCTCTGTGCTGTATCCAGCAACTGAGCCCCAGCATGCTCTGTCAGACATGGGCAGTGGGAAGGGTCAGTTCATAACTGACAGCTTTCATGTCTTCCTTCAGTTCACACCTCCCACATCCCCACAAAACCAGCTTCCTATGGATACCCATAGTGTTGTTCAGAAACCTGAGATGCACACTGATGCATCCTTACCCCTGTTGCTAGTGTTTCCACTTGCTCATCCACATCCTGGGCCCAGAGCAGAGGAAGGCTGGCTTTCCAGAGCATTGAGGAAGTGAGGACCAAAATAAAGAGTTTCAGTATTAGACCTGTGCCAGCCCTGAGACTGTGGCTTCACTGTGCCTGCAGAGCCAGACACTGCTTATCAGCAACAAAACTGGAGGAGCTGGGAGGAGCAAGTTATGGCTTTGGAAGCTGCTTTTCTAAGAATTGCCTGTTTGCTGGGCCTTGGCCAAGTAAAGAATGACACGTCCAGAACGTCATGCTCCAGGTGTTCCAAGAAAGAAAACCCTGTGTGCAGCAGTAGCCATTATGCACAAACTACTTCCTCTCCTGTGCTCACTTTGCCTTGTGGCAGCCCCTGAAGAAAGAGAGGACACACTTCTCTGAGAAAATGTAACAGACAGGCTAGCAAAAGCACTTCCTTATGGACTCCCTATTCCCTTTGGCAAGCTCCTCTCTTGTTAAGCAGTTCCCTCCTTGGGTGAGTGAATGCCTTTCATTTCATTAACTAACTTTGTCTGCTGACTCATGGAAAAGATCAGCTTGTCCCCTTCCCTCCTAGTGCTTCTTTCCCCACCTCACATCTTGCTCCACTGTGCACCAACACAGGGACAGCATGCATCATCACAGGCTGCATTAGAATCTCTGCTCCACTGCCTGGAGCTCCTCCTTCCTCTCCATCTTCACCAACTGTGGGTTCTGCAGGGCATTACTCTCACATATTCTCACGCTCTCACAGCTGCTGCTGCACAGTGTTTCTGAATCACAGAGGCACTACCAATGTCACCAATGAGCTCAGCTTTGACCAGCAGCAGGGCCGTCTTGGAGTCAGCTGGAACTGGCTACTGTTGAAAGTTTTTTGCAGGACAATGGACGTATGCAACATATGCACAATCCAGCCTTCATAGAAACTGAGTAAGGTCACAATGCCCTTGAAGGACACGAAAGAAGAACATGCTCAGAAGCAGATGATTCAGGATGCAAAGGCAGGCAAGAAAACCGCAGCGAGACGCATGAAGAAGAAAAACTAACTAAAATGAACTGAAATATTAAAATTTGTGCGTAGAAGGATTTAACCAATCATTTATTATCTTGAGGCGTGAACAATAGAGAACAGTATAAATACAGCTTGCTTTTGCAATAAATCAGCTTCACTTGATCATATTGATCATGGTGTGATGTCCCATTACTGATCTTCCACAGGCTACTACCACCACGGGGGCAGATTTTGGCATCTTCTCACATCAGGCAGCCCTGCAACCCCCTTGCTACCAAAACTTTTCCTTGTAAACTCAATCTGTTACACAATTGATTATATAAGGAAGCGGTCTGGGATATATGTATCATTTTGAAAAAGCTCCTTTGGCTATTTCTTTTGGCGTGTTTCTGGCTGTTCTGGATGGGATTGGGTAAGTAGATTGTTTAGAGGAGTAAGCTTAACTGTAGTAAGGCTGACAAACTCAAGTGATGCATTTGAAGTGTTTCTATATGGAACTGGGGATGGTGTGGCTAGATCCTCTCCCTCCGTATCTTTGGGTGGAGCAACAATTGACATTTTTGTAATTTTCTGAAGCAAGATGGCCTGCAACAACATTGGCCAAATGGCTTGCATCCCAAGAAAGAGGTCATCCAGCATGACACCCTGGAAGCAACAGCAGTCTCCAGGTTCTTATCTTGCTGTGGAAGCATTTTCTTCCTTAAAATAAGCCTCATGATGAACGGGGAGGTGAAACAGCACTGCTGATCTCACACATCTCTGCAGGGATGTGCCTCAATTCTGCAGGGATGCCCAGCAGAGGGAGCCGCGTCCCTTCACGTCGCTGTCCTTGTGCTCTGATAGTCTCTCATCTCTATTTAGGAGATGAAAGATGAGAGGCAAGGAATTGCCAAATCCTCGTTTGGTGGACACATCTTTTCCACATTGAATAATTCATGGTTGTTTTCTTTTCCACTTTAGCACCAAGAGAGTTGTGAGTGCCGTTTTAATCCTGCATTAGGGCAGTGGAGATCAAGCTTCTACACTGCCAGCAACTGCCAGTAATACTGCCTGTAACAGAAGAATTTGTTTCTGGTTTTAGTTCCTAGTTTCAGGTTTTGTAAGAATTAATACCAGGAGAGCTTGGCTGTCATGGCTTGACTCACACATTAAACTTTGACCTAAGGTCACACTGCCCACCATGGCTGAGGAAAGCTATCCACTGCTACACATGCAATAGTTGCAGATTTTCTTGGTTCACAGAAACTTATCCCTCTGCCTTTGGAGTGATGGTGAGTGAAGGTGGACATCCAAAGTGTTTGAGAAATACAACAGACCATTTCACATGGAAATTTTAGCATCCATCCATCAGCACCTCTATGGACTGATGCCCAGTGAAGTGCTGTTTGTTTAAAAACGAACAAAAAGATGATGTGACTTGTTGCAGACAGGTAGAAATATTATTAAAAAAAGGTCTTATTAAATATGGTTTAGGCCTTGCTACTCTAGTTAAGCTAGCAGTAGCTTGTAAGTTCCCATAAGGAAAAGTCATAAGACTGAAGACAGTTAACACAACAACCTATTCTAGTAAGAAAAATAAGTTTGCACCTGCATAAACAATAGATCTGTCCCATGAGAATCAGTGAAGAAAATATGTCAACAATCCAAGAATAGAGAGATTTGATGGAAAGGTAAAATGCCAGTTATTAACCAACTAATTGAGCGGCAAGAAAACTAGAAGCCAATTGAAGTTGAACACAAGGTCTGTGAAAACGGTATAAAAATGAATTACGTGAATAAAGAATTGGCTTTTTCTGCTTGAGGAAACTGAGTCCCTTCTGTTTCTTAATGCAACACTACTTGCCTGAATTTCAGTAATGCGCCAAGCTCTAGTGAGGAGCAGCAGTATTTAAGGAGATAACACACACTTCAAATGTTCCCTGTTGCTCAGTAGGGCTGCTCTTTCCCCTGTATCTTGTGTTGTGGGGAAGATCGGGGACAGTTGTGGGATGGAAGCTGTGTTGGGTCTGGATGAGGTCACAGTGAGTATGTGATAGGGTTGGAGGGAATTCAGGGCTGTTCAGGGCTTTATTTCAGTGTTAGTCTGTGAGAGCATCCTGCAGCATGCATGTTCTGGGAAGAAAGGTTCAAATGTACTTGGCAGTGTTAGGATTACAGTTGGACTCAAGGATCTTAAGTGCCTTTTCCAACCTAAATAGCTATGATTCTATGATAATTTCCCTTAGGTATTCCCATCTGTGCTTGGGTGGGTACGGGTGGAATGTGCCTTCCAAGGAAAAATGAAATGTTAAAGCAAACATGGGGCCCTTTGCCATTGCTGGCTATTGGCAGCATTGGGCCATCCCCCTCAGCCATCTTCACCAAAAGTCCTAGGAACAGGGCAGAGACATCACTACTTACTCTCTCCTAGACACTGGAACTGCAGAGCAGGGACAGCAGGTGCAGGACATGCAGGTGGGAGACAGGAGCACTTCAAAGACGTGGAGGAAATTGCAGATTTCTTCCACTGAAGAATGTAAATGCTCAAAATGAAAACTTTGTGATCATACAGAAGATAAAGCTGACATTTCCGTTCTGTAGGTGTTAAATGCAGAGGCTGAACTCACTGGCTTGGGGTTTCATGCATCTTTAATATAACAGAGGTCACACAGAGGAAAAACGACTTTAGGACTGTGCACTGCCACAGCAAGGACCTTACCTGTGACTTGGCATTGCAGCATAAGCTAAGGTAAATATTGCCAGCCTATATACACAAAGGTATGCCTACTTCTTAAAAATCCATGATATAAAGACAGTTTTTTTGCACTCTTTCAGACACAGTGTTGGATTATGGAGCAGAATTTGACAGACCTGCTGGGCAGCATTGGCTCTGAGAACATATTGGTGAGTCACTCCCTGCTGGGTTGCTCTCCTGCAAGCCAGGGCCAGTAGCACATTTTAGAGGTTCAGTTTTTCCTATGAGACACAGTGGAGATAGTGGGCATTCAGAAGAAATCAGTGTGATAGTTATTCTCTGGAAAGAAACAAAATGCAGGGTGAAAATATCTTTAGCTGATGACACTGTGCTTGTGGAAGAAGACTGTCCTTGAGGGCAGAGATAGTGCTAGGAGTGTCCTATGGAGGACATCCCGACAGGGATGCTGCTATCCATCTTCTTTAATTGTTTGCTGTCACAAGTCCTGCTCAGGGATGTGGTGGCTGCCTATGGGGAGTGGGCAAGCTGCAACGGGCTGGTGAGCAGGAAGAGGACATGCCACTGCTGCTGGTGCATCCCATTTCTGGCACTCAGCTAACTGGAAACAAAGCTTTTAGGAGATGAGTGTTACTATGTCAGTTTCTCCCTGGGCCATGCTCCCTTTCTCCTTTCAGAAGGAAACATAAAATAGGACCCCAAAACCCATATCAGGGGCTCTCAGCCTCCTGGCCATGCCCATGTCATTTCTGGTTTGGGGATGCTCCCTGTCTCTGGCCTCAGTACCCTAGGTGGACTCAGGCATGGGCCATGGCCCCACATGATGCCAGCAGGAGGATGCTGGTAATCTCTACCACCACAGCTGTGTTTTCCTTGATCTCCTCTGCCCCTGTGATGCCCCAGGATTCATTCTCGGTCTTACAGGGGGATGGCCAGTCACTCGTGTTCATTCCTCATTTACATCTTATACTGCAGCTGTGGCACATCTATTTTGTCCTCATGCAGCTGGGTGTGAGCTGACTCGTGCCTAGTATATCTGCTAATGTGGGATTTAGCTCATATGAATTTCATTGTCCTTGAACAGATGAGTTACATCTCACCAACACCTAACTCCTCTGCAGCCTATGAATATGCCTTCTACTACTCAGAACTACACATCATCTGTCATCCTGAAGGTATTCCAGCATTTGCATCTACCTTATTTCCAGTGCTGTACTCCATACTGTTTGTGGCAGGCCTCGTGGGAAATGCTTTGGTTGTTTGGATTCTGACAGTCTCCATGAAAATCAAGACCATGACTGACGTCTATCTGCTGAATCTGACTGTCTCTGACCTCCTCTTGGTATTCTCCCTGCCCTTCTTGGTTCAGTACTCCATTGTGAGCCAGTGGACTTTTGGAAATGCACTGTGTAAAATCATCAGCTCAGTTTACTTCATTGGTTTCTACAGCAATGTCTTCTTCATAACCATCATGAGCGTTGACAGGTACTTGGCCATAGTCCACTCCCTCCGTGTCCAAGGGATTCGGACAGCTGCCGTTGGGTTTATCACCAGTCTGGTCATTTGGGCAGTTGCCATTTTAGCATCAATGCCAGACTTACTTTTTTTCCAGGAAGTGAATGACAATAACCAGATTAAGTGCCTCCCTCACTATCCTGATGGCAACAATGGCTGGAAGACTTTCAGTAATTTTTTAGTCAACATCCTGGGGTGGCTAATCCCTGTTGTTGTCCTCATTTTCTCCTATCTCAGCATCTTGAAAAACCTTCAGAAGTGCCATACCAAAAACAAGTACAAAGCAATTAAACTGGTTTTTATTGTTGTCATTGTGTTCTTTCTCTCCTGGACCCCTGTCAACATTGTGCTGTTTTTGGACTCTCTGAGGAACATGTCCATCATCGATGACTGCCAGACAAGCCAAAGGCTAGACCTAGCCATGGAGCTGACTGAGGCACTCTCCTTTGTCCACTGCTGCCTTAACCCAGTCATCTATGCTTTTGTGGGTGAGAAGTTCAAGAAGCATCTCTGTAACATTTTGAAAAAATCTGCATGTTTTCTGTCGAACTGCAAAGGCTACGGGGCTTTTGGTGGGCGCAGCCTGGACAGGCACTCCTCTCTGCACACAAAGTCCTCACAGTTGTCTTATGTTGGCACTGTCTTGTAGAACAAGTCCAAAACTACATCCTGGACAGGTGACCTAAAATTGAGAAATCCTCAGCTGCGCATCCACAGCCATGGACTGTTTGAGCAACCTTTTAGGACATGAAAAGTAGAAGCAGCTGCTTGATTTTGCTTTTATTGTGGTTGATTTTGGTGTTCTCACTTTTTAGATTTTTTTTTTGCATCATCCTCCCTTTCCCTTGGCACCTCGTGCCTTGCTTGCTTCATGAAATTACCAGCAGACTCCCACACTGCCAGAGCAACATGGAGAGGTACCTTAGAAACACACCATCCCCCCTTCAGACTGAGTACTGAAAAGAACTGTTTATGTTTCCAAACCCTGGACACTTGGCCATTCCTTCCCTCGTCTCAGCAGAGTGTGCTGGCTTTGTGAGCAGGGATGGAACTTGCTCCAGGAGTGGGAACCTGCTCTTTGGAGGGAAATGGGGCCCAAGCTTAAGGTGTCATGCCAGGGTCTGGTTCCCAGTTGACAGATCTGAACAGTGCTTCCAGCCCCAGAAGAGCTTAGTGACTGAGTAATTGGATAAGCAACCAAGAAATAAATGCTGGCCATGTTTTGGTAAAATCAATATCAATTAATATCTAGGTATCATCCTGACTCCCCATCTGCTACCAGGGCCTGCAGCTTCTTGGCTGGAAGGGTTTGAAGCTGTAGTTCAGAAATGATGCTGTGAATGTCAAGCAACAGCCCCTACGGGAATGAATGAGTGCTCTAGGAATGGATGGAGAAATTGTTACCAGGAAAAAGGCTGAAGAGTGGAAAAAATAGTGGGTGTGAGCTGTCACATGTCCCTGTCAGGGGACTTTCTGAGCATTTCTGAACTTTTTGAACTGGTAACTGGTGTGCCAGTGTGGTCACTGCTCTTGAGCAGGCAGCTGGGATTGACATTCCAGTTACTGTTCCACCTTGGAATGACTGATTTTATATATGTGAATGGCTACCCATTCGTACAGATATATCTATATGTATCTGTACATATAGAGCTATGTACATATGCATCATATCTATACTTGCCCATGTGTGTATATATACACAAATACACACCCATATACCCATATATATACTTTTATATGTGCAAATACTGTTTGATAAATGCAATGGCTTTCTAAAGCTTTTTGTTCTCTTCTATTTGTCCTACAGGATAGCACCATACTTTAAGTTTCATAATAAAGATACTGTGTGCAATATAATTGCACTATCTTTACATCTGAGGAACCTGTCTCATCATTATTTGTGTCAGCATCTGCATTTCATTCTGTCCTGGACAGTCTACACAACTGATAGTCCTTCCAGCTGCCTCTTCTCTGCCCCCTCTTCAGTTCAGCTGCTGCCTGGTCCCAGCTGCAGGATCACTGCCTGGCACAGCAGTACAGTCTCTACCTTTCAGGTGCCTTATTGCCTGCCAGGCTTTTTTTGGATATGCAAACCCTCAGGTTCTCTAAAAAGGGTTTCACAAAAACTCAGGGCAAAGCCAAAGGGTGGTGGACAAGAGGGTGGCACCAACTCTCTCCCCTGCAGGTTCACAGTATGAGCCCTCTAGAGCACGATTCACTCAGCTGAAGCACAAGAGATGGGAATGATTTCTGCAGCCTCAGCAGTCTCACCCTGCACCCCTTGTGTGAGTGCTTTGGGACATGTGCTGGAACCCATTTGCCCAAGCTGGCAAGATGATGATGGCCTTTCTCTGGTTATGAGCAAGTCTGCTGGGGGATATCTTCCTCTGCTCAGAGGTTTCATTGATTGCTGTTATGTAGCTGTTGGAGGGAGGCTGTGATCCAGGGCTTCCCCACAAGGGCTGTAACCCAGTGGCATGAGGGTAGCCTAAACATGCAGAGCCTTCTTTGAAAAGTCTTTCACTTTTTGAGCTCCCACTGGAGGATATCCTGCCCTGTTGTTGCCACAACACCTTCTAGCAAGGAAGCAGGAGATGCTTTCTGCAGCTTGAAGGGTTTTTCTGCCAGAGGCAGCTGGCTTTGGTTTTATCAGCAATACCAGGAGCTCTGAGTTGGACCTGACCTCAACTTCTCCTCTCTGCCCAACTGCTTTATTCTGGTACTGCTGCCTTCCTGTGCAAAGGGAGAAGGTGATACCCACATCCGGAGAGTGCTTTGCTGGCAGGAGCTGCCCTGTGTTGCTCTGGGTGGCCAGAAGCACTCCTGTGGGTCACAGAGCTCCTCTGCTTTCTGAAGGGAAGAGCCTGGCGCAGTCTGCTGCCCTTCCAGTGCCTGTGAGAGCATTGAGAGCAGAAGACATCTTCCTGTATCTGTGTGCAAGCTGACAGCTTGAGAAAAATGCCAAATTTTAGGGTTTTCCCAAGAGCAGGGATCACAAGAAGCTGAAGCTAAACCATCCTGCACAGCCCTGGTGCCTGTTCACCTACTTGCATAAAAAGTACCCAGCACAGCTGCTCCACCACAGCTGTTCCACCACAACTGTTGTATGGCTCCTGCTCATATCTGCTGCTTAGCTTCATATCCTGATCTTGCTTTTTCTTTCTGCTGAGATAATGCAGGTTAAAGAGGATTTAGAATGATGTTGGCACATGAAACAGTCAGATGTAATCATGTTTTGGCCTCAGCACATCATTTTAAAACAGAGACCAGAGTAACTGTTACCCACATTCAAGCTTAAACCTAAAGTACATACTTGTTTTCTTTTGATTTACTGGTGTTACTTGCACCAGATGGTCCCTTCTACAGAGGGTCTCTTAGAAAGATGGAGACTTTGTCTGATGCCACTCATGATGCTCTCTGAACATCTGGATGGAAAGGCCTTGACAGGCTGGAGCACTGCAGTGGCATCAGGGGTGGTCATCACTTCCCACACTGCAAACATGTGCAGCAGTTGTTTGGGCATGTTTAAGGACCATGCTGTCCAACTACAGCAGCAAAATGGGATGTATGAGGGAGGACATGCCAGCTTATGATGTTTCTAGATCCCTCAGAAAATAGTGTCAAGTGGGACCTAGCAGATTGTTCCTCATCTCAGCTCTGAGCTGCAGGACTGCCACTTTAGCACAGATAATCACAGTCTGTTGTCCCAAAACTGTAAAATGTCCTGGAGTAAGAAACTAGTCCATATCCAGCTTTTTCTGGCATTATGCTGAAGCCTCCTTCCCAAGGCAATATGGAGACAAACTTATTAAATCCTTGGCAGAATCTCTGGCCTTCAGGTCACTTCTTCAGGCCAGTGGACGCAGTCTGGGGATGAGGATGAGACTGACTTGGTGCCGTCTGGAGGAGCCCTGCCAGCCAGCAGCACAACTCTGCCTCTTTCTGCTGTGGTAACATCCAGCTACAGCTGGAGGTCAGAACCAGGCAAAACTGTAAGGAGGGGAAAAAGAAAGGTTAATGAAGGGTGTTTGTGTCCCACTCTTCTCTTAGCTGAAGAATGCTCCTGTGCAGGGATGGGTCTCTACATTAGCATACATGAAACTGCCCAAGCCTGACTCCCCAAGTTAATTGTATCATATCCAGGAGAATTCTGTTTTATTTTCAGCCTCTTGAAAACACTTTTTATATATACAACTATATGTGTACCAATTATGAAGCAGCATGGAAATTGCTGACTGTGCCAAAAGAGGATCCAGAAAGGTGCCTCATGACAGAAGAAGAAAAAAACCCATGACTTTAGCTATTCTGTCCAGATATAAAAATAGTTTGGGAAGTTGAAAGGTAATTATAACTTCAGTCTGAATATATCAGGTTTAACTGTAATGTGTGGGCTGATATTTATATTTGGTTAACATACCTTAATGTCCCTTAAAAGGCAGCAAGTAATACTGGGCAAAGCAAAGCTGCCACTGTAGTGCGTCAGTTTTGACGCACGACTTGTGAGCAGTGTGCTTCTGCTCTAGGTAAATCTGTGTTTCTGCTGACTTGGCTGAAATGCCAAAATGTACGGAAACAGGTCACAGAATCCCCACCTCAGAATAGCACTGATTTAGGTTCCTACAGCCTCTGCTGACGTGTGTGTCTGCTGGGGCCTCATTCTGACCCCACATAGCTCTCCGGGCCTCTGGGTGTCCCTGCAGCTCTGCTGTGCTTTCCAGCAGCCAGTGCAGCTAGTGTAATGCTGGCGTCAGCAGCTGGGTCAGACTTACCACATTGAATGAACTCTATGCAAGAGAAAGGTACCACCAAGCAAACAGCAGTGCCAGCTGTGTCACCCCAGCAAACAGCTTTTCCTCCCCATGCTCCGATATCCAGGCAGATTTCCCACTAACATTAATGAATGTGCATGCAGGTCTGCATTGCCAAGACATTCATCCCTTTCTTCACCTGGCACCCTTGGAGGATGTGCAGTCTCTGTGATCCTCCACATGCCTGAGTTCAGAGAAGGTGTGAATGTGCGTGCAGAATGTGAGGATGGACAGAAGGAAGGAAGGAAGGACAGAGCTCTGGCTAACAAAGACTGCCAGGACATTGCAAAAGTATTGATTGCCCTTGGTGTTTGAGTCAGCACCAACCTTGACTGCAGCCCGCAGCAAGGTAAAGAGATCAGTGTAGCAAGAAATGTTTGCAAACCAGCTGCCTTTCCTATACAACAAGGGGTAGAGGAAACAGGTCTTGTTCCCTAATGCTCAGGTATTCAACTGGGCTGAGAGCAAAGAGCAATGCTGCGTGATTTTCTTGGGTCTTTGTCCATGCTCACTGCAAGGCAGACAGCATTTCCAATCTCCTCTCTCCCTATGTCTGCATCTGTCTCTGTACCCATGCACATCTTGCACCACCATCTCTGCACATCTCGGTGTCCCCAGCACCACCCTCCCTGAAGTGTGCTCAGCTGCAGCCCTGCAGAGAGAGGGTGGTGCTGGTGCAAGTGTACCCAACAGCTTCAGCCCTCATAAGCAGCACAAGGGAGAGAGAGGGGAGGGGGGGGAGGGAAGGAGGGAGGAAAGGCATTTCTTTATTCAGCATCTTGAACAGCAGCTTGCTGTTGGAGTGTGGCTCTGCAGCCATTCCTCCTCCCTGGATGAGCCTGGAAGGGAAGGGATATGGTTGCCCAGCCAAAGGCTTCTTCTCATCTTTCTTGGGCCTTGCTGTTACTGTTGGAGCTGACCTCACAAGCAGGGCAGCCTCACAACGCACTGTGAGTGATCAGTGTAACTCGGGTACACCCTGGAACAGGTGGTTCTGAGCAACTCACAGGCACACCACCTATCCCAGGGGAGGAGGACACCTGCAGGAGACCTGGCTGAGCCCCTGCCACCTCTCCAGGGCAGGACAGCACCATATCTGTGTGATAGCTGGAGCTCAGGATCACAATGGGATCACCAAGGCATGAGTGAGCCTAAGCACTAAACTGTTTCAATGCCACTATCCCTTCTGTGACATTTCTAATGTGGGAACAAATGTTTCTCTTAATTTTTGATATCTGTTTGAGCCACACTCCTTCTGCTTGTAGAAACTGTGCAAACATTCAGCTTTCTGTCACTCTTCCCTTCAGCAGCCCTCAGGATGAAACATTTTCATCCCTAGACATGACTTCTCTCTTCCTCACTCTGGGTAATTTCTGCATCCCCACCTTTTTAATGTAGAATAAATGCAGCTCCCACCCGTTGCTCCCACCAGAGCTCAGTTGGAGCTCAGTTGTCTTCTTGAATGTCTTCAGAACAATGACATGAAGGGATGAGGCTCTATCTGCTGGGTTTTGTCTCAAAAGTGAGGCACAGGAATGATTTTTGTGATTTTTGGGTGTGACTGTGTGTGAGCAGCTGGTGCTCACATCTGCACTAAAAGCTGCTGGGTGGGCTGTGCTGCAGGACAGCATGGGAGGAACAGGACGCCAATGTGGCAGGGGTGCAGTTCCAGAAGTGCCTCTACCCAGCTGACAAAAAGATGAGAGTTTTGGAGAAATTATAAGAGAAAAAATGTCCAGCAGGGGTCAGTGCAGCCATGGCTATGGTGTGTGTCATACTGCTGTGCCACGCAGAGCCGTTCTGCATCCCAGAACTCCTGTGGGACTCAGGGGCCCCATCCTGGGAGGATGGTGCAGTACCCCCAGGCCACTACTGTTCCCCACTGGCCTGCAGACGGGACTCCAGTGAAACTCTTGAGAACCAAGAGAGCCTCTTTTCATAAAAAATCACCACCATCAGGCTTTCCTCCATGGCAGCAAAAGCAGAGTGTGCTGGGGAGAGCAGCATTTTGATCCTTCAGACTAGACATTTCTCAACTGAGTGCTTTAGTCCACAAATCTTGAACTTGCCAGTGATACTGTGCAAAACCCTGCCTCCCCAAGCTGACCTGGCAGCCTGGCCATAGAGCAGGGGGAGATGCCAGTGGTGTTGAAGTACCTCTGGTCTCCCCAGATATTGAGAGAAATGAGTTTTCAAATTTGGAAGGCACTCAGAGGGAGGTGGAATAAAAAGAACAGGGTGTTTGCCCCTCTTTATCCACAGTGTCCCTGCACATGCCTCCTTTACTCTTGATTTCTTCCTGTAAAATCATTGTGGGCCTCCCAGCTGGGAAAGCAGCACACTGTACCTAGCCCTTCCCAGGAAAAGTCTCTCTAGTTACAAGGGATGCAATGTCTTTTTTGTTTTAGCTTGGAGAAACAAAAGATGTTTTTATCTATTGTGTATGGACCTGAATGAAAATCTTTTCAGCAGCTTCCTCAGAATTTTTTATTTCTGAGCTGTCCTCAATATGAGTGAACAGAGGCTAAAGATGGAGAGCAGATATATGGTTGATGTGGCAGTTGCCTTTCAGTTAGTATTGGTTTCACATCTCTTTATGCTGCACTACAAGTGCACACCATAATAATGAGTAGCACTCTTAACTGGGTTTATCACTCATAGCAGGATACAGCAGAATGCCTTTTGTGTCTCCGAGGGACACTGCTGAGGATCTCTGTGAGTCAGCTTGACTTGGTTTCTCTTTAATTGAAGTCTCCAGATAAAACCTGTGTGGGTAAAATTTGGTAAACTTCATTTCCTTTTGAGGGTAATAGCCTGCTCTGTGCTTGGTTCCAGTTAAATTCTGGGCAGCACAGGAGGAAGAGGTTGATGACCACCTTCAGGAAAACCCTATTGTTAGGAGGTTCTTTCTACCTGCAGGTAAGCAATGCCTGGGGACAACCTCTCCTGCTGTTACATATGGGAAGTCCTGACCCTCCTTCTTTTTGGGTTTTGCCTGCAAAGAGCTACACCAGAGGTACTGTGCAGAGTATTGGTGACCCAGGAGTGGGTGCCTGTCACCATGATATTTTCTGAAAAGTCCCTTCACCAGGATTACTTCTCCTGTGAAGATGAGAAGCCTCAGCTTCTCCATGTTTTGCTGCTCCGGAATGTGATTTGGAGAATTGTTTACCCAACATGTGAATTTTTTTTTTTACTTAATGACCAATCCCAGTCCAGCTCTGTTGGACTCTCTGGTCAGTCATGGGTCTTTATTATTCATTCTTGTCTAGCCTTCTGATGTATCCTTTCTCTTTATTTAGTATAGTTTTATTATATAATTTCTTATAATATAATATAATAAAATAATAAATCACCCTTCTGAGAACATGAATTCAATTCCTCATCTCTCACCTTGTCCTGGGGACCCAACACCACAACAGGTGCCCACCAAGGTGAGGGTGGCTGTGTCTCTCTGGGTTCTGCCCACGTTTTACAGCTCAGCAGCAAACCAGTTTGGCATGAGCAGGTCCCCAGTGGGGAAGCTCCTACTGGTCTATCTGTGCCTTCTTTACAAGGCTGAGGGAGGTGGGGAATGGAGGGACACAGCCCTTCATCATCCCATGAGGACATGGAGACAAATTTAGATTTGGGTGTCCTCTAAAGAACAGCACAACTACAGACAGGGCAGTGCTGCTCTGCTGGAATCAGACTATCACTGGCATTGAGGAAACCTTCATTCAACTTTCTGAATCTCATGATTCTCACACAATGAGAACATTTCCTTAGTACCATCTACCAGATGGTACTCATCTTTCAGAAGGAAATCATCTTTCAGAAAGTTAAATTTGGGTTCATAATTTGTGTAGTCATAGCTCCTACTTTCAGGATGTGGGGAGAAACCAGCCTTTTGATGTTGTCCTGAAAACAGTGCAGAGTGCTTTACATCTGTTTTTAAAGTGGTCTGCTGGCACTTGTCAGAGAAAAAGGTGAGTTTTGAAAATTCACTGCTCTGGCCCTTTATAATTCCCTACCCTTTAAACTTTCTTTTCCAGCAGTGTATCTTTGCTGTCCCTGGCTAACACCTATCCAGGAGTTAGCTCCCTGATTATTTCCACACATGCTTGTCCTGGCTCACCTGGCTGACATCACTTGCATAATTTGGCTGATGTTGGAGGCCCATGGTTTGACCTTAGTTACATTGCTATGTAGCTGTTGGGGATGTAACACTTGCTAGATAAAGCATAATACAGTAAAAACCCACAAAATGTGGCAGAAATACCAGAACTGAACTTACATGAAGCCTGGTAACTTGCTAATCAATCCACAAGCAACAGCTCAGGCAACATGGAAGAAGATACTCTCCATCCACAAAATCCCACCAAGGTCAGCCTGCCTGAAGACAACACAACTCTGCCTTTTGGGAGAAGGCATTTTAATCTCCCTTGACTTTTGAGGCAGGGGCAGTACCTGGAAAACACCTGGGGGTGTTTCCAGGACTGAATTCCTTGTGTCCTGGAGGGCCTTGGTATTGGTACAGCAGCCAACTGGATGCAGTGTCTGTTTCTCATAACACACCCACTGCACAGCCTCCTGCCCTGTTCCACCCCAGAGGAGCTGCTTTTCTGTGTCCAGGGGTGCCTGGCAATGTGCTTCACAGCATCCCAATTGGGCTGCACTTGTGCAGCACATGCACGCACTCGTGCAACCCTGAGCAGGGTGCTCAGGTCAGGGGCCAAGAAGGGTCCTTGATTTTTGAACATCCCAATATTTTAAACCCTCTGACTCCACTGGGCTGCAGAGAGAGAATAAGCTTAAAATCTTGTTTACAGGCAAAGAAGGGGCACAATATATCGTAGGTAGAGCCAAAAATTTATTGTGAGTGCAATGGCATTCTCAAGGCTCCAAATGTTATCAGTTTAAATCTGCTGGTTGCAGAAGAACAAGAACATTATTGCAGCTTCAATTTTTTGCACACACATAGTTTCTATCCATTTTCCTGGTGTTATGCTCACCCTTATCCCTGCCCCTTTGGGTCCTAAGGCTTGTGGTTGTGGTGAAGTGAGGTGTCAGAGAGAGCTGTGAACACCTCCAGTCCTTCCCTGGGATGAGTGCAATGTTAACCCTGATTTTCCTTCTTTTTTTTTCCTGGATCTGTTTTGGATTGTTTTTCTATGTTTTCCAACATTCTTCTATACCTTCTTCTCTCTTCACTGGTCTATACACAACCTACCATAGGCAGTGCCCCTTATGGAAGTTAGATACTAATTTTGTTCTCTCTGTTACCACTAAACCCAGTTTTGCCATCTCCAGATCTGCATTTTTTTGCCTGACCATCAGTGATTTGTGTAGAGCTGTAAGGCTTCCCAGTGCCAGCCTTTGCCCCATCTTCTACCATCCCATACCTGTACTCCTCTGTGCTGCATCCTGCATCCCCACAGCTCAAGGACTCTGCTATTGTACCATACTTGTATTTCTACACACTGTTCTGTGTCTTTGTGAAAAATGTCTCGTTCTGCATAGAATGGGGTAAACTAAGGGGGTGACAGCTTTCACATGCTGTCACGGCACCTCAGGCATTTCTGTCTCTGTGCAAATCCTGTCCCCTGTAAGCACTTCTGTCTCTCTGAGTGGCTGCATCCTACTTAATGATTTCACAAGAAGCCAGCAGGACCCCAGCACAGCACATCAGTGCTTTCTCAGCTCAGCCCCGAAGCTCAGCCCAGGAAGCCAACATGTTCACGTAGGCACGAGCATTAGAGAAGAGGAAACATACGTTTAAATCCAAACACGCTCATCTTGAAGAAAACATTGGTTTTCAATGCAGCTATGAATTAAGGTAAGAGACAATTATATTTCCCCTATAATTTGACAGAACAAAACGAGACAAAATGGTGGGTCATGAACTTAAGGAAATTCTTCACTGCTTAGTGCTTGGAACCTAAATGATATTTAATTTGGGTAAAGATGATGTGGGTACTGTTTACAAACTGTGAAAGTAAAAAGGGAAGCACTTCTGTTAACGAAGTGAACCAGGGCAGATAAATTTTACTCAGTCACTAATTATTTGCGGCATCTTGTGGTACAAGGAATATTCACCCTGGATAGAAATCCTCAAGGTTAGTAAATGCTGATATATGATTAGTGTGCAACATTAACCTAGAAGGACAGAGCAAGAAGACACAGCCCTTCTACTTCATTAGAAGATTTTTCTTTGATGTCTGCAGGGATTGCACAACTCACCAGCATTGCTTGCTTCTAGTTTTAGTCAGTGAACCAACGTCCAAAACATCACTGATACTGAAAGAGAGCCCAAAGCAGAAAATCTGGTAGAGTCAATAGAAAGCATCTGATACAGACAGACCAGCAAGAGAGCAATGGAAATTAAAGACATTTGAAAGCTCTTACCTTTCTGTATAACCTACTTGATTTTCCTGTGACTCAGCTTTCCACAGGAAAGATGTTACATGGAGATGTCTGCCGGTTTGGGTGACACATTTGAGTAATGCCACAGTGGTGGCAACCCACTGAGTACTTGTGTGATACAAGTACAGATCCACAGCAGTTTTTTTCCAAAATCTGGTCTGCTGGGGCAAGCCCTGTGTGCAGGCAGTGCAGCCAGAGGCAGGGAACTGGATGACAGGATAAAAGAAGGCAACTGCAATGAATCAAAAGGGTTTGAGCAGTACAGAAAAAGTCCAAAAGGGAGAAAAAAAGGCTAAAATTTGACAAAAGACAAGGCATAATAAATTGAGACTAAATCCCGCAGAAAACTTGATATTCACAGGAAGGAGCTGGCAGCTCCAGAACATAAATCTCAGTCATACATAATCAAGAAGGTTTAATGTGCTCTGCTCTCTGAAATGATGGAGAAGATGATTTAAAAGATCTCCAACTGCTGAAGAGCCTTCTCTGCTTTCTCAGGGATGCTGAGGCAATTTGAAATTATTAAGCACAAAAAGGGGTGGGGGCAGGAAGCAAATAGATGCCACAATAAAGGCAGTGAGAGGACAGAACCAACAGTAACCATAAACAATTACAAACCGTGCTCATAGCTACAAATAATCACCTGTTTTTGCTTTTCTGTCCTTTCAACAGAAAATACAAAAGAAATTTGAATGCTTCTTCAGAAGAGAAATCCTGGGAAAAAGAAATACTGAGGAAGAGCAGGTAAGAGAAAACACGGGCAAAAAGGTCAGCTATACATTTGAAAAAATAGATACAGAGTGCCTGAGCAACTGTGCAAGCAGAAAGGGCAATTAGGGGAATTACAGGCTAGATGAAATGACTGTGAAATAAGTTTTCCAAGAAAATCCTGCTCCTGGCAATCACCATCCAGTCACCATTGTCAGATGACAGCCCCAAACACCCAGTTCCCTGGGGGCAGCTCTTGGGGAGGGCAGCTGCTCCCTCAGCTCTGCCACTGCTTCCCCAGTAGCTGAGTTGAAGTGCACCCCAGCCTCTGTGAGGACCAAAATAAACACTGCTCTACAACAATATTCACTATTTACCTAATTTCCTATCCCCTGGCTGATCCCTGGCAGCAGGGCACTGCCAGGAAACCATCTCAAGCTGCAGAAGCTCTGCAGAGGTCCCTTGCTTCTGGTCATAGGATAAAGACCACCCTGAGAGACATGGATGCAAATTTCAGAACCATTTCAGTGATTTTTGAACCTCAATTTTAACATGCAGGGGAGACACAGGAGTCTGAGTCATGCTGTCAGGTCATCTTTCCTAAGTGCATGGAGTCATTTCTGAAACAGCTTCACGTGCTCAAGAGACTTGGTCATGCCTTGAGACATGAAACTATTCCCTGCTCCATTAAGTGTGCAGGCACCAAGGCTCCTGCATGTCCACCCTGTCAGACTCAGAGGGGCTTTGTCTTCCCAGAGCTGAGTTGAAACCACTGAAAGCTTTGACTCCTTCTATAAATACACCAGCAACCACGGTGGTGAGCTGCTAGGGGTTTATCAGGACTTAACTTGGCCCCAGCAAACCGCACGCTGCTGTGGTAAAGCTGTCCCTTCCAACTGGCTCTCAGCCTGTCTGCCTGGTGGGGAAAAAAAACAGCGAGTGGGGGGATGTTTCTGGGGGCAGGATGTGCCCAGGACATCTGGGTTCAGTCTCCTGTGCCTGCTTTGCTGTGGTGGCAGCACAAACAGCCTGAGTGAGGCCACCAGCCTGGTCAGTGCACAGAGGGAGCAAGGGCAAGATCTTGTTCAAAATAATACCTCTGTTGTTGCTCTGAAAGACAGGTGATGTAGCCCTTGACATTGGCAGAGACATCCAGCAGCAAGTCCACGTTTTTGGGTTTTCTTTATAAATCATGAATACACCTAATTTTGGTGTGATGGGCTAATATAAATCTTGTGCTCTGATTACTTGCTGTTACCTCCAGGTATGCATGGAGCATCATTGAGAAAGCACTTTCCAAAACTGTAATGCCCTAGGCAAAGGTGAGAGAGACCCTAGGGATTTTGGACTCTGCATTATCTCCTCCTGCCATCCATGATCAAAGTCTGATCTTTCCAAATACATTTTTCCACCAAAAACCATTGGTTTAAGTTTGTACTAGTTTGTACTATCATTTTCAGCTAGTGGTGTCTGCTTCTAATTTAGTTTGTGATATTGGTGTAAAAACTGTAGAATTGGATCAGGGAACTGGCATTTTTAAAATATCTTTGACCTAAATACTGTTGTAAGGGGATCCAAGACCTTTGCAATATTCAGTCATGTTCTTATCGGCAGTGGTTTTATTGCCTTCTATTTCTGAGTTATTCACTTATGCCACTGTAAGTGGCCTAATTCTTTGAAAACCTCAGCATCACATTTCTGCACCTTTAACTTCACCTTAAATTGCAAAATTCAATAACAAAGCATCCCAGAGAACTACTTGCTTTTAAAAAACTTATCCTCAAATTACTGGGGGAAGCCTCCATAAATTAAATTACCCAAATTGAAAAGCAATTATTAAGTTAGCAGAATTCTGATGGGCCATAGAAATAGCCCAGTTGATCTGAGAGAAAATGACAAAAGAAAGAAGAAACACCAAAGAAAGAAATTTCCTCACCTTAAAGTCATCAAGGAAGAACTGAGGGACAGCAAGCATGTGGCATTACTCCACACTCAGAAGCTAGGGAGGAATGAAAAAAGAGCTGGTTAGGTGGGAAAATACACCCACCTACCAGTTTCAACAGGGTGGTTATTTGATAACAACCTCTCCAAACTGTGCTGCTTTCTTTCTACAGCCATCATGATAGCCTCACTGCTAACCCAACACCAGCAGCTGCTCCATGGTTTTCACAGGGCCCTGCTTCCTTCCAGGGCTCACTCCCCAGGATTTGAGCTAGCTGGTGCTGGGCGGAGCTCAAAGGGTTTAGCTTTTCCAGTCATTTATTACCAGAAGAGAGTAATAATTGTTCAGAGAATTGTTCCCCAACCTGATCTGCCTCCCTGCCTATCAAGGGCTGTAGGATTTAATCCGGCACCCTCCCACTGAGTTTCTCCACTATGTCTGGCCTAAATCCATTTCTCAGACTGATACCTTCTCTCAAATTGAAGACCCTCAGACAGGCAAAAAATGTCCTTTTCCTACCTGAAGTCTGTTTCAGTCATTAGCCTTTCAGAAATAAAAATGCTCATCTTATTCCTGTCTTGCATGTTTCTGGTTTGAATTTTCCTGCATCACTGTAAAGGATATTTAATCTAATCCCACTCAAATAATTAGCAAGATTATTAACACAAACAGAAGTGAAATCAAGTGTTACCAATTTATGCCTGCATCCCCTGTATCAAGCTCTGCTATGGTAAAGTCATCACTCTTTTGTTACTTCCCATCTGGAAGCTCTTTTAACACCTGAGGGTTGCATCAGCTTTTCTTGCAGTCTAGTTTCCTTTCAGATATTCCTCCTCTGTTGAGACATGGCCCATGTTGTTTAACTCCCAAGCATGTCATTTTGGTTACATTTGGCTCCATTAGGGCCAATGTGAGTCATCCAGGAATCCCCAGATTATTCAGATTGTCTGAATCACTCTCCTGTAACCCTTCTATCACGTGCCCCTGCCAGCTCTCATTGCCGATGTGCTTTCAGAGCAATGATGAAAACACCAAAGAGTTTTTGGCTTTCAACTTGTCATTTCCACAGACATTTTACAAGCAATATTCCCAGTTCAGCAAGGCTTCCTCCATGGATGTCTGTCTTTTGAGATCTGGTCCAAATCCCATTGCAATGCTTTGTTGGTCTTTCTTTGGGCTGGAGGCATGTATTACCAAATAAGCATGCAGTGCAAGTCAGAGCTCCAACTCACCCACACAGCTCCCTTTTTCAGCCTTGCAAACCCATCAGATGCCCAAAGTAAAAATCCTCTTCTATAAAGCCACACAGATTGGCCTTAGCTGCACTCTGCCCCTTTACAGTTTAAATTCATTTTGCCTGAGTTAAAGGTTAGGTTAGATCAGCCCTCTCACTTTGCTTTCCACTTTCAAAGGTCTGCATGTAGAGGTGGAATAGGGAAACATCTCCCCACTTCAGGAATGAATGAAAGACTGAAATTTAAGATTTAAAGTAACTGCATTTGGTGGGATGGGCTTGCTTTTGACCCTGGCTATCTAACATGGTCCCAACCAGCTCCACAGGCCATTGCCTGTGAATGGAACCACTCTGATCTGAAAAATAAACTAAGTAAATTACAGGAACTAGCAGGGCGTAGGACTAGCAACCAGGCCCCATCTCTGGTTAATACATTAATTTTAACGCCTAAGTTTGGGGTGGTGTGTTATCTAAATGGGTAGAGGTGTCTGTGGTAGTCTAATGATTCTGTGGTAGCTGCTTGCCAGGCTGGTTAAGTTTTACCCAGAGTGCTATCTCCTCCTAGTTCTCACCTACTTCTGGTTATTTACTTCAATCTCTTTTTTTTTGTGTATGTTAGAAGTGCCACCATAACTTCAGCATTTCTTTTGGAGGTGCCTGAGGTCATCCCTGTGTTCTTGCTGAGAATCACAACTGGTAAGAAGGAGGTGGGTGTAGTTGCAAATGCAAAAAAGCAAGAGCATTTATTTTTGTGTGCGGTGATGGCAGCTCAGACCTAAGGGTGAAAAAGGGATATACACACACCTGTAGGGTTTCACAGGGTTTCTCACAAAGCCTACAGCTTCCCAGGGCCAGCTGATTCATCAGGTTATTCAGGGTGCATTGAAAACATGTTTTTTTCTAGCATGAGAAAAGCATGTAATCACTCAGAAATGCTGATTAAGGTATGAAAATCTTTTTAAGGCTGAAATACTTTTATTAGCATATTGTGCAAATCTGAAGTGTGACCCTCTAGCAGAGGTCTGGATTTGGTCATTGTTTTCACTTCTTTTAATTTGGTGGTAGGAGCAGCATGAGAGGGAGGCAGACTGCTTGTGATCTCCCTCTTTTTGGCAGTAAAGCCTGTAACATGGCACTTGACTGAAGTGCCAGGGATGATACCTGGAAAGAATCTGATATATCTGATATCTAGACATATAAACAGGATTTGCTCTTATGTCACCCAGCCTGATGCCAGTGTAGCTTGAAGATTGAAATGCAACTTCTGTTCTGCAGAGGAGTTTGCAGACCTCTCACAATTTCACTTCCCTCTGTATTTCATGGGGTGCACATGGTGGTTGGGTTGAGAAACAGTGGTCCTAGTCTTGCAGACTATGGTCTTTGAGGCAGCTATAAACATGATTAGGAGCAGAAGTGTTTGTGAAGAGTGGGGTGTAAAATTGATGGGGAAATCTGGAGAGAGAGAAAAGTGGTTGAGCAGTTCCATGAGAAGCAGAAGCGAATCTACTATTTCCTGTAGTCAGCAAGGGAAAATATCTGATGGAGAAACCTCAAAGCCTTGCAGTCCTCCTGTGTCCTCTACATCTTCAGTTCACTCTGTCCCTTAAGTGAACATTTATTGTAAGCATAAAAGAGAAAATTGTGTTGAAGGTGATGATGAGAAACCTGCAGCATGTGCTGCAGTGGACTTTGGGAGGCTGACAGAGAATATGTGACAGGAAAGGATGGAGAATGGTCAGATCTAAGTTTCTCTCTTTAAGGTGCAATATCATTTCAACATATTATCCCTATCTGCTATGGGCTGGGTTTTGGGAGCCCTTTGAAATTTGCAGCCCATCTACTGAGTATCATCAGTTGAAACTGAGCAAAGTGGTATCAGAGGAGCTAAATATTCAAGCAGTGCTGGTGGCATTGCCTGTGTAGCATGAGTGGTGCTGGAAGGATATGAGTGACTGCTGATAAATGAAATCCAGGAGACAGAGATGAATAAGCCACAGACTGCCAGAAGATTCAAACACCAATGTCATTTTAGTAAGTGCAGTCCTTGCTTGCCCCTGGACATGCAATACACAGTCTTACATTTCCCTTTGCTGTAGGTACCACAGACCCCACAAGCACCCATCCAAGGGTAAAGGAAATAATCTACTACTGTAGAAATAAATGATCCTCATCAGTAAGTTAAAGGAGATTACTTGACTGAAAAGGTATTTCAGGAAGTATCCCAGCACAAGCAATGTTTCTGTTTACTTCACTAAGGCCAGGAGTTTCTCCTGTACATCTGTGTAAATGTTCTCCAGTGAAGAAGGTGGCCATTCCCATACCTCTCTATCCAGGCAATGTCCAGTTCAGAAGTTTGTGCAGAACTCTGCCAGACCTGAGGGCTAGCCCCTGGTGGGAGCTGCATTTCCTTATATGTGTGATATCCTCTGTCCAACAGAGCACAATGAATTCTACAGACACATATGGAAACTCTTCAGACAAGCTGCCTTTCTCAATATGAATCAAGGGAGCAAGCATGTTAAAAACCAGCATAGCTCGAGATTCTTAGAGAGGAGAGTAAAGCAATGTGCATTTCCTCTCTCCAGAGCAGGATTTCATACAGCACAGACAGTCAAGGCAAACACCACCAAACAGCCCTCTCTGAATGACAGCATAATTAGCAAAGGTGTTAAGGGGATACAAGCAAGCTTTGATCAGTTTTTTCCTCTTTGTCTGATGAGACTTCTGGTTGTCATATCAGGAATGACATGTCTGAAACAGGAGCTGACTTGGCAGAGAAGAAGCTGGAGCAGTTTGCAGAAACAGCATGATCTCTGTCTGGCATTGCCACAGAGTCACAGGGATAGGACAGGACTTCTGGAGGTCTCTTGTCCAAACCCATGCACAGAGCACGGCCAGCTGAGTTTCAAGTACTTCCAGGGATTAGATCCCACAACCTCTCTGGAGCCCTGTCTTGGTGTTTGACCACCATCATGGCAAACATTTATTTTCAATACATAAAGTAATGATTTCCCATGGCTATTGCTATTTATTCCCCTGAGGAAAGTTGTCTGCTTCACCTTTACACCTTCTCCCTAAATCCCTCTTGAGATATTTCTTGTTGAGGCTAACCAAACCTTTCTCATAGGCCATGTGCTCCTGCCCCAGTCAGTCCCTTCTGCAGCCCTCAGCTACTGCTGCATGAGTGCAGGACCAGCTGTGGAGCACATGAGCCCACAGAGAAAGGTGTAGGCTCTGGGTGCACAGATGGGTGCAGTAACAGCTCAGTGGCAAAGAAGCTGGGGGGGCTGACAGAGTGATGACACATATTCAGCGCAGGAGACTTGGTACCCTGCTGCTTTTTCTGCATACATTTAATCTCAGAAAGAAAGAAATCAGGATGGGATGGCAGAAAATGATGGGTTATTGAGATTATATGTGATGTCTCCTGCTCATATCTGTATCACTCAACAGGGCAGATAAAGAGATGGTGACTCTTTATTTATGTCACCAGTAGAAAATAAGTATCTTGTTTGCAATTGCTGTCAGCTTCTGCCTCAGCACCTAAGCTTTTCCAGCTTGTATCCCTTTAACTCTGCTGGTGCCAGATATCTCCTCTCCAGAGGCTGGAGAATTGAAGCCACTGTTATCGCTGGGCTGACAGGCAGGGGCTGGACAGACTCTGAAGGCAGACTCAGCTACCAGTTCAAGTGGATAGATACTGCGAGAGCCACTCTGCCCAGGGGTGTGCCTGCCTGCTGCAAACAGCTTTCCCCATACTGTGCCCATGCCCCAGCGCTACCAGTGCTGAGACAGCCTTTTCTAGCCCACTTTTCCTGTGTGCAACCACAAAGATGTGTTTCGAGTCTGTAGGCAGTAATCATTAGAATTTGAACATTCAGGTTAAAAATGTTTTTAAATTGAGAGCCTGCATTAGACAAAAAATACACTCTTTAAGATATTGCTACAAAATAAGAGGCCAGAACTTCACAGTCAATACCATAAACGATGCTCTGGCAATGAGGCATTAGGGGAAAATGTCAGTATGGTCATAGTAGCTACTCATGGGGAAGATTGTTGTAGTTACCACCATGTCATAGAAAAGTGTCTCACACCTGAGGACATCTTTATTTCATGTTTAATTTTGAATGGCTTATTTGAAACAGAAGTTATAAAGCTGTTGGTGAAATGTGGATTCCAATCGCTTAGCTATAAGTGTCAGGAGTCAGAGTAGCTATACACCATCAGCACCTACTACTGAGCAGTGTGTCCATGCTCACCTTATATTCAGGAAAAGAGCTTTCATCAGTGTGGTCAGCAGTCTGGAAAGCAATCTGTCTTGTCTTAAAGCAGATTTGGCCTGACCTGCATTGGATGCACTGCTGTTTGTTGACTGTACTGATTATATCTCCCACTAACAGGAGATTGTAAACAATGGCAGTCTGTGGTCACTGTACTGAGTCCCTTCGGTACAGGCAGCAGGGGGTTCCTGTAAGAGGATGTGGCCAAGGGGTAGTTGTTAGTTGCAGTTTGGTTATCACTGGCCTTTTCTTTCGGTCTCAGCTTTAACAGGCTGGCTTCTGGACCATGCATCACACTCACTGTCTTTCATCTCCTAGAGTGAGACCAAGTAATGGATACTTTCAAGCTCTTTACCCAACCAGGGAGCAGACCAAATACAGCAACATCTGCACTCCTATAGGATTTTTGATTCCTTGCAAACAGAAATCTTTGCAGGGACTTGAACACCACATCCTAAAGGACAGCAGATGAAATGACAGGTGCTCTGGGTTTTTGGGTGTGCAGACCACTGAGCCTAGAGGTCACACACCTGCACCCCATAGTCTCTTTGGACTCAGCCGAGGTGAATTCCTGGCTCCAGCCTCACAGCCAGAGCAGGAGCAGTCATGAGATGCTTTGTTACTTGAGGAAAAGAGTCAATATATTTTCTCTTTTTTTGATCATAGGATGATTTTTAGAAAAGCCTCATCAAAGATAGGCTTGCTGCCAGCAATGTCCCAGGGCAGACTTGCTCCTCCCTTACCAGCAAGCATCAGCTCAGGCCTGGCCAAACTGGGTCCCTTGTACCCTTCCAGTCCAGGGTTGGTGAGAGGGGAAGATGGGGCTGTTGGGGTGTTGACAGGCACCGAGTCTGCTCAACATCTACTTGTGAACTATTGTTTCCTGCCAAGCACTGCCCACAGACCAGCAGAGCACCTGCCTTGCTCGTGGTGCTGCCATGCACCACATGCACAGCTCAGCCAGCTCTCACCTTGCTGCTGCTCCTGCTGCACTTCAACAAGTAGGGGCTTATGTGACAGCCCTTGAAAATGTCATTAATTTTTTTCTTATTCTAAAGAGTTAATTTTCAGTGAAGTACATGTAACAGCAGAGTCTGGACTTTTGTCATAACATAACTACCATCAGCTCCACAGTAATACAACCCTCACTAAAATAAATAGTGACAAAATCCCAAAGTATGCTTGATGCAGTCTTTCAGTATTTACCACAGCACATATAAGATTGCTCTAATGTTATTTTCTTTACTTTTTCCATTTTGCCTCTAGCTAGCAAATTCAGCATGACAGAAGCATACTCACAAGCAACAACTGAATACGTTTACGATGAAGATGCTTTCTCCTGCAATAAAACCGACATCCAAGAGTTTGGGAAAATATTTCTGCCACTATTTTACATAATCGTGTTTGCTCTTGGCCTCACAGGGAATCTAATGGTGGTTTTTGCCATTGTGAAAGGCAATAAAAAAAGCATCACTGACATCTATCTCCTGAACTTGGCTATCTCTGACCTTCTCTTTGTGATCTCCCTCCCATTCTGGGCGTCCAGCACGGTCCGTGGATGGACCCTTGGGACTGTTGCATGTACAGCTGTTTCCTCACTGTATTACATTGGTTTCTTTGGGGGAATGTTCTTTATCACTGTTATCAGCATTGACAGGTACTTAGCCATTGTCCGGGCAACTTATTCTCTGAGATCCAGAACAGTAAGACATGGCTTTCTTGTAAGCTGTGGAGTGTGGGCAATAGCAGTTCTAGTGTCGGTGCCACAATTTGTGTTCACCCAGCTCATAGAAAATTACTGCATTGCTGTCTTCCCAGAGAAGCTGGAGAACATCTGGCCAGTGTTCTGCAATACGGAGCTGAACACCATTGGCTTTCTCATCCCAGTCTGTATCATATTCTATTGCTACTGTGGGATCATCAAAACTCTTCTGTCCTGCAAAAATCAGAAAAAAGCCCGAGCCATAAAACTGATATTGGTTGTGGTGGTGGTTTTTTTTCTGTTTTGGTCCCCCTACAATGTACTGATTTTTCTAGATACTTTAAAGCACTATGAGTTATTCACAGATTGCAGCCAAATTAAGTCATTGGACTACGCAATGCACCTGGCTGAAACCATTGCATTCAGTCACTGTTGTCTCAATCCTTTTATCTATGCATTTGCTGGGGAAAAATTCAGGAAATACCTTTATCATGTCTGCTTGAAGTACTGTCCATTCCTGTGTTTCTGTGGGCCCTGCAGTCACTACCAGGTCTCTCATTCAGTTAGTTATGCAGAAAGTGTGGTGAACAGCAACGTAACCCAGAACACCAGTGACCAGGATGGCTCTGTCTTCGTCTAAAAGGGTCTCAGAAGGAGAAATGTATCAATATGCGTCTTCTGCAGGTATAGCAGCCACTGAAGGGTTCCATTTACCCATATGAAGAGCCTTAAAGGCTGCCCTGAATTACTGACATGCCTCTAGTTAACCATTAAATATTCTAAAACAGCAAAGATTTTTAAAACAAAAGCAATACAATATGTCAGTGTTGGACATGGAATGGAATCAAGAGCAAGGAAGAGGGAAAGTAGAAACAAAAGGAGTGCTCTGTGCCTAGAAAAGGAAGAGGGTAGGGAACCTTTTGAACAGTTCCACCACTGGAACGTGTGCATGTGTCAGTGTATCTGCATGTGATACTCATGTAGTAGACCTAAACTCATTTTTTATAAGGGAAGAGAAATCTCTTTAATGAATGGTGACTAAGTTTTAGGAGAGGGGAATATTTTTGATAGTAAAGGGGTGTATTTTTGATGCTATATATCCATAAGTAAGTGATTTTGTAGTTATTGATTGCAACAAATATTTTAACTGTGTTTTCATTTGTAATAAAATCGCACTGTTTAAAAAAAAAGAAGGCGTTATTTCTGAACATGTGTTCAGTGTCACCTGTTCACTCTGTGTTTATAGCATGCAATAGTCAGAGCAAGGATCTCTAATCCATCCTTTAGGATTAGACATGTGCCAGTGGGTGTATCTCCTGATTTCCATTTTGGCTTGGCCTCAGCCAAATGCCAGAGCTCAGGGGAGCCCTTCACAGTGCACATCCCCAGGGGCTCTGACCAGTGGACATCAGCAGCCTCTGGAACAATGGGAACTAGAAGTATGGGTTTGGATATCCCTGTGCTTGGTCCAAATACAGCACAATCAAGCTGAGCACAGAAAGTCCCTGACTCTCACCCATGCCCTGCTTGCCACATGTTGTAAACACCAGCCATGACTACACTATCACAGACAATGGCTCTGGGGACAAAATAATCACTTGTCCATTCTCCTTTCCATAACCTTCCTCAGGTTTTGGGGCCTCTCCCACCACAGCTGATTCCCCCAGGGAAAACTGCAGTTGTACTCAGACTTAATGCATCCCAGAGGACACATTTCCCATGTGCACTGCACAGACTCCAAATATTCTTGTTACTCCTGCAGTAACAATGCACTGGGGATGCAAAATGTCCATCAGAAAATGGAGTCCTTGACCTGGGCATCCCTGTCATCATCTGCTGCAAAAATGAAGGAGAATTTGTTGGCACTGTGGACTAGAGTTAGGTGAGTGGAAAAAGGAACTGTTGCCAGTAATGAAGCTGACATCACCTTACAAGGAAAAATCAAGGACCAGTCTTACAAAACAAGTCCATGACAGTGGAACCCTATTTCTGTACACTGATGGAACTGGCAATATGTCAAATCTGAAGAAACACTCTCACTTTTGAACTAAAACAAAAAAGTTGATTCAGACTGTCAGGGGGAGGAGTAGGGCCTTTCTTTGTGAACCTTAGTATCACCTTGTTTCCTAGAAAATGTGGAGGAGAGTGTGTCCATTGAGCAATTTTCCCATAATTACACAAATATTCCATTTTTTGCTACTGAACATTCATCACAAACTACAGTTAAAAAACCCAACTGAACCCAATGTTTTCCTAAAGCTATTTGTATTTGGTGGACATATATTCTCTATGCTCAATTTTGTAATTTTCAGTTATAAGTAGTCTTCCAGACTCCAGACTTGTTGTCTAAGATTAAATGTAGCATGAGTGTCACTTGAAATTAAATTATTTTTCAAAATTCAGTCTGCCTAATCAAGTGATATAAGGCAATTTTGTTTGTCACTCCCTCCGAGAAGGTGATATTTTAGGAAATGGTATTTTTACAATGTTTTTTAAAGAAATGCCAAGATGTGCAGAAAGAAAGAGGAAGACTCTGAGACTAAACAAGAAGTTATCAGCCTGAAGTCAGCCTGAAGACAGTGGATTGCCAAACTGAGCAATGCAATCATGCTTGGTTTATTTAACTTCCCTTTGATTTTTCACACAATGGTGAGTTACTGAGTGGGAAAAGGAAAAGGCACCTTTAAATATGATCCATGTGCTGTCTGCAGAATGGAAGGTGGAAACCCAGAGCTTGATGCCAGCTCTCTAGGAAAGGAGATGTTTTTGCTGCTTTGACCCAGTGGTTCCCCAGCAATGCTACCCATCAGCAGCACAATGCATCCCTCTCCTTCCAGATGCATCTCCCTCTGGCGGGGCAGACTTGCTACTGTGAGTCAGAAGTACCTTGACAGCCCTGGGTCCTCTGCAAGCTGCCAAAAACCTTCACTTCCAAGTTCACTTCACTTCCAAAGCACCCCTCCTGAAATCCTGCACTCCTGTCTTCTCTGTCACACTGTGAAATGGAATACTTCCAAGGATTGCCAGCATAACATTATCAAGTTTTATGCCATGCATTTGCAAGTTATTATGGTTGCCCTTTATTTTCATGGTTTTGTTGCTCAATATGTGAGCATTTGTGTGAGATTAAAGACTTTAGGGGGTTTGTAGGCATTTGGCTCCACCACAGACTGCTAGTTTTTACAGGTTCCTCCTCTCAGGAGCAGCAGTAAATCTTTGAAAATCCAAGTGAAAACCAAAATCACCATTTTCATTTTGTTCGTATTAACAGGAAGAGTATTCTTGTAAAAGTTTTTGTTCCTTAAAAACTTCAGCATCCATGGTACATACCTGTGCTCTGAGAGCAGCAAGTAGCAAACTTTACCAGTTCTGGGTTCAGCTGCAAGCTGAGTCAGGCGTTGCTGCCCTTTGCTGCGCTGCACCATTCAAGCCTGACAGATAGTCCACTGATGCCTCTTTAAGAACTGGACTTTCAGTCATTGTAGCCTTTTTTTAAAGACACAACTTCTCTTTCAAAACCTCTGCAGTAGGAAACTGGTGTTTTCTAACTGCCTGGTTAGTTTATGACCTGCAAAGCTTTTCTATGTACAGCACTAATGATACATTTATCCTTACACTGGATCAACACATCCCTGAGGAGCAGCAACATCCAGTTCCTCTCCATTACCCATGAGAAAGTAAATCACTCTCTCAGTATGGAATAAAACCTTTTAATCTGCTAAAAATTAAGGACAGACTCTTGCTTCCTTAGCAAGTCACAATTTACACATGGAAATGGACACACACTTGTATCTATCCACAGAATAGAATTTAGATGTGCAAAAACTAGGTGAGGAAATCTCTGGGTTTGGGGGGTGGGTGTTGGGCTTTGGGGTTTTGAGGTTGATGAGCTATCTTTGCATCCTAATTTCTCATTATTATCAACTTCTTTCCTTTTTGAGAATCACACTGACACTTACTATAAATCTTTTCCCAGCTGGGTTAAGTTTGAGGAACTAGTAAAACCTGAATCCAAATGTCCTTGGCAGGTTCATGACTATATTTCACGTTCTACTTAAAAAAAAAACCAGAATAAATAAGACCAATATTTAGCTGAACTGCTTGCAGTGAGATACATGGACATCAGTATTTTTTTAGGTGCCACTGTGAATGCACCTCATTCAAATATTACAACACAGTTCCAAAACAATAGGATTTACATTTCTTCTTCCTTTTTTTTTTTTTTTTTTTTGTGATTCTTGGGGATTTTTTTAACAAAAAAAAACTTATGCAAAAAGCTTAGAAGTGGAGCTAGTCAAAGCATCAGATTGGCCTAGGAAATTGCTCAGCAGTGAAAGCTGACATTTCCAACACTGGCACCAGAAGGACCAGTCACTACCCACATATTTCCTTTGGGTTCAGAATTTGGTGGAAGTGGATTTGAAGTCCTGGCCCAGGGTAGTCTGAAATTTTAATGATGTTCTTCACAGAGAAACTGTTAATAAATTAATGGGTTATGGGTTAGGCTCTGTCATTTCTGTTTTGTCTCTATAACCTTTGTGAGGTCCCTCACTGTGATCTTGTGACTGATATAATGCTCTTGTCTTAGTAGGACAACGAGGGAACAAGTCTGATCTATGCAAGTCCCAAGTCCTGCTATCACTAAAAAAAAAAAAAAGAGAATTTTTCAAAGAAAATCTGAAGTTGCACTATCTCTACCCACTGTTGCTTTTTCAGGTCCCATCTGGTAATGTCTTTCCTCTGTAGTTATAGCCCAAGCATGATGCATATTTGCCAAAGGCCATTAACACACCACTTCTAAAATAGCCACTGAATGAAATATTTTCTGTATTAAGAACATACCTAGTCCTGCTCAAAGTTTTACTGTTTGCACTTCAGTTTCTTAACTCTGTAGGACACCCGAAACTCTAATGAAATTCTGTGTCATCCAGAGTTATTATTTTGAAATTGAAGTTGGGTAATGAAAGCAAAAATTGAGAACAATTTCTAACTATTAATTTTTTTTTTCTGACACTTAACCATGTACATACGGTTTCTGTTGAAGTTAGCAATAATTCTGCTGTCACTTGTGAGCAGAACTTCCTAATTTATTTGGTAGCCACTGTAAGAACTTGGCTTTCACCATATACACACCCAAACCTCAAGATCTGTGTTTTACAGGGCCAGGGTTAACACATTGTTTTCAAAATGGAAAAAAAAAATCCACCCATTTTTCCTGTCTGATTTTGCTTGTTACAATAATATGCAACACAAAAATGTTAATACATTGTGTTTTTCATTTCTCTCCCTAAAGAAATACTGTGAAATAACTCCCATTGGACATGAGGAAAATGGTTTGCTTTTGAAGAACAATTTGCATTTACCACATTTCTAACCATGATATTTCAATCAGCAGGAAGGAGCACATGAACTTTGCATTACTGCAGGCAGAGGTTGGTGTATAAGATAGAGAATGCCAGCAAGACCTCTGGCACTGCTGTTTCACTATACAGGGAATAATCCATTTTCCAACTGCTGCTGTCACTGGAACAGTCTGTTTCCTGCCCCACTCAGATTTTAAGTCTCTGATAAATTGCATGCATTTGTCACTGCCCCATATCCAGCTGCAGCACAGCTGTCCCACAACACATAGGTCCAATATGCCAGGATAACGCAGGCAAATGAGAAGCTGCATTTCTCCCATGAGGAGTTCACGTTTAGCTGATCAATTTGCTACACTAAAATTAAAGCCAGCGCCACCGAGAGGCATAGAAATGTCAGCAGAGACTGCAGTGGCCCAAACTTGCAGGGTACATCTGAGGACACGGACAAAGCTGAAGAAGCAGAGCGGCGATGGCTCCTGTGACATGATAGTTCCCCCTGGTGTCAGACACGGGCTGCTGTCCCCATGAGAAATCTCCTGTGCCCCAGAGCAGGACGGTTCCGTACAGGTAAGAGCTGCTTGAAACCCTGAGCTGCTGCTTCAATGATTTTTCCAGCCTCCAACCAAGTAGGAGCAAACCAGAAGGAAATGGTAAATCTGAAATGCACCTGGAGCAGGTTGTTGAACCACCTTTGTCCACAGCCCTTTACCCCCCACTTCAGCCCAGGCAATTGCTGAGCAGCATAGATCAAGTTCATAGATCCCAGTTTGGCCATGGCTGGAGAACAAAGCAATGGGAGCTCTTCCCACAGGAAAAAGGGAATCAGCAGTGCTAATGGCCTGTAAGAAGCCAGGTATGGGAAGCTGGCTAAGTGTGCCCAGGAATTGCTTCTTCAGCACTTCCTAGGGATGAATGAAATGAAGGATGAAGGAAATGAAATTTCCTTTTGGGAAGGGAAACAAAATCTTGCGATTTCAATGGGGATCAATTGGGCAAACTTTGGTGCATGTCCCTGCACTTGATGGCATGCTGTGCCTTTTGGTGGCTTTGAATTTGGGGAAGATTTTTTTCTTTTTTTTTTTAAGTATCCATGCCATGTCCCTTATATCTCCCCTCCAAGTTGTGTCTTCCTCCCTGATTTTTTACCCTGCTTTTGCAACATCTGTGAGGTTAGTTTTGGCCTTTTTTGGTCCTTGGCACTGCACCTCATTTCCTCCCAGATCATTTTCTTGTAGTCACTAAATCCCCAGATTTTCTGATTTGTTTTTTTTTTTTTTTCAATTGCATTTCATTTGATCATATCTCCTTTCCAGAGTCTTTCTTTTCTATTTCAATGAAATTTCCTTTTGGGAAGGGAAATGAAATCTTGCAATTTCAAGGGTGATCAGCTGGGCAAGCTTTGGTGCATGTCCCTGTACTTGATGGTATGCCATGCCTTTTGATGGCTTTGCTATTAGTGAAGAATTTTTCTTTTTTTCTTTTTTTTTTTTTTAAGTATCCATGCCATGTCGCTTATATCTTCCCTTCCAAGTTTTTTCTTCCTCCTTGATTTTTTACCCTGCTTTTGCAACATCTGTGAGGTTTGTTTTGGCCTGGTTTGGTCATTTGCACTGTAGCTCATTTCCTCAGAGACCATTTTTTGAAGGCAGTACATCTTCCGATTTTCTGCTTTTTGTTGGGTTTTTTTAAATTGCATTTCATTTGATCCCATCTGCTTTCCAGAGTGTTTTTTAAGCCTTTCTTTTCCGTTTTGCAACATACCATTTCCTTTCCTGAAAGAATCAACCTAGGTCTCCTGGTACAGATGAAGGAGCTTCACTTCGCATCTTCTTTGCCCCGGAAGGATTGTGTCTGAGGAGGCTCAAAGCCAGGTTTGCCTGTTTTGGAAATGGCAGTATTAGAGCTGACTAAAATTTACCAGGTCATAACCCCTAAGTGGCTTCAGTGCACCTCTTTAGTGAGTCTCTGTTTTATTGTAGTCCCCCTCCCCCTTGGACTCCTGTGTTAGAAAATAGGTATCTTCATACTGTGATATGCTTTTTCTATTTCCTTTTTTTATTGTTTGGGTTTTTTCTTGTGTTTTTTGTTTTGCTTTGTGTTTTGGTTTGTTTTTTGCTTTTGGTTTTTGGGGGTTTTTTTGTGGTTTGTTTTGTTTTGATTTTGATTTTTTTTTTCCCTCAAGGGAGCCCTCATTTGAATCATTAAGGCTCGCCCTCACTTCATCTCTTGTTCAGCTCCTTTTTCTTGGTCCCATTGCTGAGCTCTGCTCTCCAGATCCTCCTGGTAGTTCGGGTTTCAGGAGGCAACAGTGAAGGGATGGACAATATTCAAGTTACAACAAAAGCAACAGAGAATGCCCAGGCCAGGGTTTACAGTTCAAGTCAGATTCAGAAGGTGCAACTGTAGACAGTGGCATATGTCTTTTTGCACAAGGCTAACAGCACCTGGAGCCAAATATTTCCAGAGTCACCACACCTTTCACTATCCCTGTAATCACCCTAGCTCACACAGCCCTGAGCTCGCTCCATCATTCCTTCTGCCCATCTTTAGTGCTTTCTTTGCATTTCCACCAGAAGGTGGCATTATTAAACTCCATTGGACCTGAAAGTCATTCATGGTTAAAGCAGGGCACCCCAGTCAAGCAAGTGGAGTCACTGATGAGCAAGTACAGAGTGTAAAATATATGTTTATGAAAAGTAAGAAAAAATTAGTCATTACATTATGCTGATGGAAGAAACATCAATTTCTCCGAGGTTTTATTTATTTGCTTGCAAGCAAATGAAAGTCTGTGGATATAAAATTAACTACAGGCAGTTTCACCAACAATTCACAAAGCACAACAGAATATCCTGTGAGTCACAAAGATGACAGAGATGCTCCAATGAAAACCTTTTGTTGTACCTGTCACAGTTTTATTTTGGTGTCCTGAGTGGTTTCTCCTGCTACTAAAAGTGAACTGAATATTGTATAAGTTGGCTCTACAGATTGTCTTGAACAGATCTTGCAACGAATCAGTTTTTCCGTGGGATAACAGAGTGCCTGGGCCTTGGCAAACATGGAAAGATTAGTAATCATTAAGATAAGTTTTAGTTCTTTCTCTCTTTTGATCCTCTGCAAATGCCCTAATTTTTTTAACTAGCCTCCTTTATATTACATCTGCCATGGAAGGAACAAGCCGGGAAAGACTTTGAAGATGTTCAGGAAAAGGCCAGTCATTTAATAAGCTTTTAAAGGCTACCAGCAACTGAAGTGTTTGAGACTTGGGGGCACCAAGACAAAGCACACAGAACACAAAGCCTTTATACCACATTGTCATCCTTCCTCTGTATCTAAACTCATCACAAAAGTGGCCTGAGAACACTTCTGCTTTCACCACTGCCTTTTTTTTCTTTTTTTCTTTTTTTTTCAGAAAGACCAGCCTTTAAGAGGACCTCATAGTGATGATTAGGTAATGGCTGAGACATTTAGAAAAAAAAATTCAATCTCAGGTATCAGCTACTCCTCAGAGCGGAAACAGCGCAGAGCTCTTACCTACCTGTAGAAACTGCTTGGTGACATTTAAGAGATCACTGAACATGACAAAGAAAGCTTCCTGCTGTGCCATTTCACATTTAAGAAGAATAAACTCATCACCCCTAAAAGTGTCCCTTAATGTTTTTGCATCAGTGATTTTTATTTTAAGCAAAATACAGCATACAAAATGACTATTTCTGTCATGTTTGAGGTAAGAAGTTTCAGTTCTTTTTTTTTAATGAGGAGTCCTGTCTATAGCAGCTTTGCAAACACAGCATGTAGAAAGAAAGCAAATGAGGCTGAGGAAAAGGATGACTGACACCATTCACAGAATCACCAGAGGATAGAAACAGTAGAATGCACAGGACTGGTCCAGTGAAAGAAAAAAATGAGGGGAATTGCAGCTTAGCATTGAACAAGGAAAGGATGTTTTTGGCTTAATAATTTCCTCGTCAGCACAAACAGCTATCTTAGCCAAAGGGAATGCATGCATTTAAAAAGATTGAAGTAAATTGTGAGTGAATCACCTGAGAAACAACAATAGTGGTTGTTTCTAAAACTAGGAAATTATTCACTTCCTTTTTCAAGGAACCTTCTCTGTCAGATTGCTCTTTTTTGCTACAGGAAATTTGGAATACATTAAGAAATTACAAAGAAAGGAACCGTACAATGAACTGGTAGTGCAAACACTTTGCTAACAAGGAAGAATGGGAGCTACAGATGTGCAAAAAGTGATTCAAATTCACCTGAATTGCAAAAGAAGAACGCCACAAGGTGAGATTACACACAGAGGGGCTGGCTACCTGATGAAGAGAATGGTTTGATAAGAAAGGTAAATGTTTGTCCATCTGTGACTTTGGCAGCCTGGATCCTGCACCAAACCACATAATCAATCATAATACTAATTCTTGCAATAGTCGTCCCTTTTTATTTACTGTCATCTGCTTCTCTTGTGGGCCAGCCTCTTCCAAACAAGGACTTGTCTGAATAATCTGTCCCTGGCCAGCACTGAGACCAGACAGAATGGATGGTGCACTGGCATATCAGTGGTAAGTATCTACTTAGGGGGTTAGGCACATGTCTATCTCCATTTCTTCCTTAGGCAAAACTCCTATGCCTCCTGTAAAATGGCAAATTAATGATAAGACTTCCCATAAAAATGGGAGGGGATGAAATAATCTTTTGGTGGAAAGCAAAGTTTTTTATGGTATGGGTTGTTCCACATTTTGCTTTTATTAAGTTCCTTCCTGTTGCACCTAATGCACCCCCCCCACACACACCATCCCATATAAAAGGTTAATCTCCTTCCAGTCAGGCCAATCAGGTTCGGTCCACCCCGTGATTTATCTGGCTGCTGTCACACATCCTGATACCATTTAGTAAAGAGGTAAAATGACCTCTTCTTCTCTTCCCCTGCAAAACCTTTAGTTTTGCAGCAGCATCACTGAGAATGCCTTCCCCTGTAATCTTGCCATCTCCTGCCATTCTCCTTTTCTTAGTCTCTGCCAGGTTTTCCAAAAAGCATCTGAAAAAGACGGGCTGCCATGTCTTACAAGGGACCTCAGAGCTCCCCCACTGGAGACTAGTTATGCTCAGCCCCTTCCACTCTTTTCTCTCTAATCAATTGCAGGACCAGCACTCACAACACCTTTCCTCTAATTTCTGCATTGTCTCATTTGCTCAGAGATTTCTTTTGGGTTTTTTTTTCCTGTTTTCTCTCCAGTTTTCCATGCAGGCTCTCCCAGGGACTCTGTTCATAATAAGTTAGTAAGCCGTCAGAAGGTATTCCAGAATTCATTCACATCCTCTTGATTTTCATGAGCTGGCAGATAAATTTTTTAATCATAATTTTCTGGAGTTTACACATCATAGGTTTTCAGCATCTGTAACTGCAACTGTTTTTCTCTTTTTTGCGGCTGAGCATTCCTCTTTCTGCAGAAACATTCTTGCTCAGTTTCCTTACAAAGACAGCCCTTCCCATCTGGCAATGTAGCATGAAGTGAGTTGATATTATGGCAGGTGCATTTGCTACTCAAAAGCCTTCCAAAGAAGGACTGGGCAAAAGGCACTGTGCCAGGCAGGTGCTTTCTTCAAACTAGTGCCATATGGATCATTCTAAACTGGAATTCACATGGCTGCAGACTTTTTCCCTGCTGACAGTATGCCTGACAGATCAGAAGCATGTCTGAAGTGCAGCCTGTGTGCTAAGGATAGGTCTCGAAAGACTGGTGATGGATGATGGTGAACACCTCTCACAAAATGTTGCTGCTGATGGGAAATCATTCCTTAACCAAGCAGGGTTCCTACAGAGTCAAAGAGATTTAATATCTGGATTCAGTTCTATTCATGTCTTCATCTGGAAATCAAGAAAAATCATCACTGATGAAATTCAAAGAAGATACCTAGTTTGATAGAGCTGAAAATAATGAGTGGGACAAGATAAGCATGCAGATGCTTGGTGGCTTATTGAGGAGAAAAAATGTACAGCCAGAACTAAGAAACATCAATGCCTAAGAGAGCATTGTAAAGAGCAAGAGGTGTTTTTTTCCTGGAAAGCATGTATTCAAAGAAAGATTTTCTGTCATAGTTATTGTGGCTGAAGAGCTGAACTCGTGGCTCTAGTGCAACAAATAACATGTCAAAGAAGAGATTAAGGAGGCCCTTAGAGAGACAAAAGAACAGCAAGAGGAACAGCTTCTGGTTTCTGTGAGCAGAGCTGATGAAATGGGTACAGCAGTGTTGTCTGCTTATCTGATGTCCACATCCTTTAAGGACTGCTAGTAAACTGAAGAGAAAATATAAGTGATCTGCAGAGCAATAACCAGTACAGGAGGAACATCTCCCAGAGACCACTTTTAAAATCTACAGATCCAACTTGTGAAAGATGACCGACAAGGTCCTTCCCACACAGTTGTATTATTCTGGCAAAACCTGAGACCAGTAAATCCTGCATCTCATGCTTCAGGCTTTTTGCATTACATTCACATCAAGCTCTTCAGCCAAACATAAGTTATTGGGCAGTGTAACAGTGTCAGAGGTATATGAGATAGCAGCAAATGGCATAACTGAACAAAAGCTATACCTGTGTCTGGAATAACACCAGAGAGCAAACAAGAAAATCTCTTGTGGACAGAGATATCTGATTCTTACTACTCTCACTACCAACTTCTATAGATTTCTTGTTTCTGCTTCTCATTGTGTATTTTCAGTTTCTGATGATCACAAGAAAGCAAGTTCCCCTGTTGAGAAATGGCTTGTACTTTTTCTTGGCTGGCCTTTTCTGGGAAACAGAGGAGACCAGCACCTGCCAGCTGCCAGTACAGCTGTTCTGTTGGCAGGACTCACAACCATCCTGCTTGGCTACCATATGTCCTCTATGCTCTCTTCTCCCATCTCAGGATCCTCCAAAAGACAAATAAGGCCCATCTTACTCTCAAGAGAAATTCATAGAAGCTGCTGAGCAGAAGCTGTGACAGAAAGCCTCGGTAAACCTCAGCACTTTGCACGCTCTGCCCTTGGACCACACACACGTGCGAACATCCTACTTATACAGTATTCTGACTGGTGTTACATTTTGTCCTGGGCAGTGGTAGAAGGTAGATTTGCTCTACATAAAATCTGCAACAGAAACCATCAAGAAAAAAGGTAGTGTGAATTAACATATCTTCATTTCTATTTTTAGTATGATAAGTAGGAGTTAGTGATAAGCAATAGTGATTAGAAGGAGCCCTCCCTATACTATCTATACAGCTTTTCTCTTCTACAATTACATAATGCAACTTGCAAAATTAGTTATCTGTCAGAGGACCAGAAACACACTTCCCACACACCCACCAAGTGCCTGCCTCCTCTCTGCACTCTACAGAGGATTCTTTGATTTTTTTTTTTTGGAGATTAAGAATAAAACAAGGTTTCAGTTGAATGAGAGCTGACTGACATCTGTGCTTAGTGACATCAGTTTTAATGATTGTTCGATGAAATGAAAATACTTTAACTCAGTAATCAGTCTCCCATTGGAAACTGTGGGGTTTTTTAAACATTATGTGTTTAATTTTATTTCTTACTTAAAGGGACTATCTCTGATGAGCACTGAGGAGAGAAGTACTTGTGATACAAGTGAGTCTAAGGAAGTCGAAGCTTCCGCTAAGAGACACAGCTACTTAGTGTTATCTGCTTTTTACATCTGTGGATAGCACCTCACTGGCAGAGCTACCTGAAGAAAAGCAAGAGATTCTGCACCCGGAGAGCAAAGAAGATTCTTCATCTCATCTGAGAGGAAAGGAGGAGAAAAGGTAAAATTCATAAAATGCAATTGCTCAAACATTTTTGTATCATGTACACTCATGATATGTGTGAATGTAATGCTTTTTCATTTACCTTTTATAGTTGCTCAGGTAATTTTTTAAAGCAGTTTTAAGAATTCTTGCATCATCAGAAGTGGGTATATTCTGTGAGCATATGTTTTTAAGTATTCAAATGTATTATGTTGAACCTAGATTAAATTCAGGTATGTCTGGGTGCAGTTGCTGTAAAGCTGTCATTTCTACATCACTGGTGTCAAACAGTTCTGTCCTTGTGACTTGTAAATCAGATTAAGTTCCTCTCTGTGTAGAATGGAATGGAACTGTAGGCTGGAAAGGTGTCATGCTTGGGAACATACACAGTAGGTCTCAGATTAATGATTATCAACATTTGCTGGTACATAGCAGCAACACACAGGACTAAGAGAATTAAATCTAAGAAACTCACTTCTCTTCTGCTTTACATTCATAAAATGAAGACAAAGGGGAAGAAAATAGCACGGGCTTAGAGTTCTGATATGATAGGCTAAAAAAATGCCACTTGTGATGTGAATAACACACACAAGGAAGAACAGAACTCAGACTTAAAATTTCTGGTATGTTAAGCTAAAAAAATGATGCTGTGATAAGAATAACATACAGACTTGTATGTTAGCAAGATATTTTCCCTGTGTCCAACTTACATCACTTAAAACTCTGTATCTGCCTATTAGAAAAGAACACATATATGAAGATGAAAAATTCCTGTTATTCATTTAGCCACTGAAAATAAGCCTTTATTGAAAGCTCATGACAGCTTTCAGTAAAGGTAATTTCATAAGAAAAGTCTGATGAATGTTTATCACTGTCTTCCTATGGTGGGTGACATATACCTGATGGGAAAGGTGGGTGAGTGAAATTCTGAACTGGTATGAACAGTGAGTTTGCTTTTTACTTTGCTCTACATGGAACTTAACCCTCTCTGATTTGACACTGATGTGGCCCACATCTTCCACTCCTATTTGCTTCCCTGTCATCCATTTGAACATCCCTTCGTGCTTGACATGCAAGTCACATAGTGCTACAAGGACTAAGCACATGCATGCTAAGGACAATACCTTGCTCAATTGTGCACATGCATCCATCCCATAATGCTTACATAATGTCTGAGAACCTGCAGTGAGTCGTGTCCCAAGCTGTCACTTCTGATTCAGGTTTGTGGAGTAACCATGTAGTCTTGAGGGACTGAAAGTCACTGACATTTTTATATTCTGACATTTTTATATTCTTCCCTTCTCAGAACCGGGGGAAAAACCATGAGTTCTTCAAGTACAGAGTCCCTTGAAGTTGAACCCTCAACCTTTTATGACTATTACGATAGTTATTACGATGCTCCAAAACTATGCAGTAAAGAAGGCGTCAGGAGGTTTGCAGCCTCCTTCCTACCCGTTCTGTATTCCCTGGTATTCCTGGTCGGGCTCGCTGGAAACATTCTGGTCATCGTGGTCCTCTTCAAATACAAGAGGCTTAGGAGCATGACTGATGTGTACCTGCTAAACCTCGCCATCTCAGATTTGCTCTTCGTTTTATCCTTGCCATTCTGGTCTTATTTCACAGTAGACCAATGGGTTTTTGGAACTCCCTGGTGTAAAATCATTTCATGGATCTACCTGGTTGGGTTTTACAGTGGGATATTTTTTATTATGCTTATGAGCATAGACAGATACCTGGCAATTGTTCGTGCAGTGCTTTCCTTGAAAGCAAGGACCACCTTTCATGGCTTGATTACTAGCCTTGTTGTGTGGCTAGTAGCTCTTTCAGCCTCAGTCCCTGAGCTTGTATTTAGAGAGTCTTTTAATGAACATAATTTTACTACCTGCAAGCCGAGATTTACTGGCAATTTCACAACATGGAAGCTTTTTTCCACTTTGGAAGTCAACATTTTAGGGCTCCTAATCCCTTTTATAATTATGACATTTTGCTACTCCATGATCATTAAAACTTTAGTTCATTGTAGAAATGACAAAAAGAATAAGGCTGTGAAGATGATTTTTGTTGTCATGATTGTGTTTTTCTTCTTTTGGACCCCCTACAACATTGTTATTTTCTTACAACTGCTGGAATTTATGGGAGTCATTAAGGACTGTCAAGTGAGCAGGAATCTAGACTATGCTTTCCAGGTAACGGAAATCCTCGGCCTTTTTCACTGCTGCCTCAATCCAGTCATCTACTTCTTCATGGGGGAGAAATTTAAGAAGTACCTGAAGATGCTCTTTAAGAACTGGCAGTTACCAGGGTATTTCTGCAAGTGGTGTGGAGTTCACATCACTTACCACACTGAATCTACCAGTTCGTTCCACACACAGTCTACAGGGGACCAAGATGCTCTGTAACACATTTCAGACCAGCCACTGAACTCAGCAGCAAGCAAACTGACAACAAACAGCAGGAACTTTGAAAAGCAGGAATTTTGAAAAGCTAAGCAAAAGCAAACAGATTTAACAATAAGCTAGTGCCAGATAATTACTTACTTCAGCTTTATTTGTGCCTCTAGATTTTCTCAGTATTATGACAGAATGTGGAATGTGGAGGATGGACATGCAAGGTTTCTCTGCTGTGATTACAGCACAAATTACTGCTCAGCTCTGTGCAAAGCACTGCACTGTGTGCCTTTGTCACCAGCATCGAGAGATTGGCCTGCATGGAGGGGCAGAGGTGAGACAGCACCTTGTTATCAGCACATGCACTTAGAAAATATATTCATGTACTCAAGAAGGATGATTGTAACCATACTTTTTTATTCTGCAGTTGATCTGTGTAGGACTTGTTCACTTGTGACTCTTAGGCAGCTGTTAGCAGTACCTGCTACTTTTAAATGTTTCATTTCAGGGGGGATGATATATCCCTTTTCATTAAGAAAAAGCACAAAATATATTCTCTATGTGCACAAAGACTCAAAGCAAAGCCATTACTTTTCACTGTAGGTGCATTTTCTTTCAGGTTGACATATATACCTATATGTCGGTGTATATATAGGCATTTTGAATTACTTTATCACTGTAATTCAGGATAGCACTTCTGTATTTTAATGAAAATGGAAAATATTTTGAATAATTTTGAATAAAAATGTTTAGAAAAACTTATTTTACAGCATGGATGAATAAATTTGAACCATCTTGGTTAAAAGTATATATTTTAAAACAAATGTCCTTTCTTCCAAAAGTATTTAACCTCAAAATTCGATTTTCATTCACTGGAGATGTATCTGGCAAAACAAAAGAAAGTAAAAACAGAGATTGTGTACAAAGGGTATGTCATAACTTCGAAACCACACATAGAATCCTTGCACTTGATAACAGCAAAATGCAAGCAGTGTGATAACCCAGTAGCTGCTCACAGGATATTAATTCATCAGAAATCTGTAACAGGAAGGAAACTCACATAGCAGTGTTTAGATTTTGGCACAAAAATGATTTAAAAAGAGGCAAAAAAATCAGTAATGTGGTGGCAGACTAATTAAGAGTTGAGAAATATGTATTAGAAGATGTTTTTGGTGTGTCTTTTTGCTGGCAACAACAATTCATATTTCTTACTATAAAAGATGAATTTTATAGTAAGAGATTAATTCTTTTCTTACACTGTCAGTAATAAAGTGCCTGCTCAGCATTCAGCCAAGGCTGCAAAGAGCAAACAAGGCATTAAAATGCATCAGGAAAGGGCTGAAGAAGAAATGTAAAAATATTGTAGAATCATTGTGCTCATCACTCTAAATGAGAGACGTAAGTGAAAGCTCATCTCCATGTAACCTTTCCATGCAATGGATACACACATGTATCCATCATAACTTTGAGAATGCACTACCATTTGCAGTTTGCTGAGAATGACAAGCAAGGATCTGCATTAATGCAGATAACAATAGCTGTGGATGACATTACTTGAAGTAAGAGAGAGTCTTTATATTCAAGAAAAAGACTATAAATTCTTAATACTCAAAACCTTAGAATCCACTATGTAAATCACTTAGGAAAACTGATAGAAAGAGTAGGTTATGCCACCCATCACCTTTTTTGAAAAGGAAGGCAAATTTAAAGTGTGAGATGCTTCAAATTCTCACAGATGACACTGAAGCCATCATAACATCCCAAGGTAGCACAGCATCATCCTCACAGCTGGTGATGCTGACAGCAGAGGCGCTGAGCTGTGCACTTGTCTGGGGCACAGACTGCCCTGGAAGCCAGACAGCTTCCACTGCAGCTTCTTTTCCCTTTGTACTGCTCTGTGATCCCTCTGGTCACCAAGAATGGCCCTTGCTTTCCAGACTAAGGGAAAGGCTGCCTGTGCTGGGCTGGCAAAAATGAGGGTCAGCGGGTCAGCAAGGAACAAGCAAGCTGTAAGCTCTTGACAGCTGTGATGTAAGAGACATCCAGGGCAAAGAGTGGTATCAGGGAATGGCTTGCAGGCTGGTCCAGTCTGGGCAAACTCTGTGGTGAGGGAGGATGCTGTGGAATTAATGGGGTGCACCCAGCAGCCATGCAGCAATGCCACAAACAGAGCCAGTGCAGGGCCCTTCTCCCACACGAAACTCAAATGTGCCTCACGTCACCGCTCAGCTTTGTACCCCATGGCCCGTGCACGTTTCCCTTGCTGCAGAGGGGGCCTGGTGCAGCCAGAACTCCTCCCATCCTCCCAGGTGAATGTTGTCTTGCTGCTCTGTGCCAAATAGCCTCTTCCAGTTCTCCCAGTAATATTCACAGCTGCTCAATGTGTCTGCTGCACAAGCAACTGAGCTGAGCTGAGCTGAGCTGAAAGTTGAGCTCTGAGCAGCTTTGCTGCATTGGGTGCAAAGAGGAGCTCATGTTAAATTGATGGGTTCAGGAAATCAGGTCCTGAGGCTGGAGCTCATTGAATATGGGTGGCTTCCTCCTCTGTCACCTGAACAAACCCCCCCTCCCACATGCACCAAGCTGCAGTGGACAATGCCACTCCTCTTTTGAGAGAGCGTTTTGAAATCTGCTGATGAGAAAGGACGAGATGATAGTACTAATACAGACAAAAATAAAGTAAGGATTTTCAAAATGTCATTTGACAAAGGTGTTATTTTAGCTGAACAAGAGTTTCCAGCAATGAAGAATATTTGTACAAACCCACTGAACCATGAAATACAATGGATAGACATTTGAGTGAAACAAAGCTGACTCATTCTTAAAGCCACATTTTTACATCAAGGTTCCTCAGAAGGCCACCCTGCATCCGCTCTTCAGTTATGCTAAGCAGCCACAGAAAGGTAGACAAAGGGGGAAATCAGCTAATTAGATTAAATACAAATAATGATGAAAAGATAAGAACAAGTTAATTGGTTTTCATAGCGCTCTTAGGCTACCACAGTCACTCCCTAAACAAAAAGCCAAATTACACATTTTCTCTGGAGGACAGCTTTACCCCTTCTAATCATGCAGAAGCAGCATCGTGGCCAGCAGCCTGCTCCCAGTCAATCTGCTCCTCTCAGTCTGACAGCCAGTGAATTGCAGCCAGAAATTGCATTTCTCCTTCCTAGACTGCAGCTGCTTGTCACTGTCCCAGCACTGTCCCAGCAGTGACTGCTTGTCACTGTCCCAGCTCTGCACACCTGCTCTGAAGGGGAGCACAATTCCACAGGCACCAGAGTCTTCCTCTGTAACCAGGATGCATCTAAACTGCCAGCAGGGATCTACATCACACATTTTCCTGCAAGAGCTCTTATTTCTTTGCAGTTTTATCCAACATCTCTCTCTTAACACAACCAGAGACAAGTTTCATCACATCCTGTCTCTTATGCCAACATTTCCATCTGACTTGATTTACAGTTAGAATTCAAGGGCCATTTAATAATATCAATCAAAATAATCATTAAAATAATACTTAAGGCAATGCCTACTGAAAGTTCAACTTTGCTACTCCAGTCATGAAAGGAGGAGACTGGAAATGATACAATAGTGGTGAAATTTGTAGCATTTGTATAACTGATAGGACCATTCAAAGGAGAAGGAGTGGTGGTTGTATCTGCCATTATCTTACTGTGACACAGCAAGTCTCAATGGCAATCATCAAGTTAGAAGCTCCCAGAATGATTTTCTTCCTCACAGTTATCCAGCAGCAACATCCATCACAAAAGTAACAAAATCCCATCTTATGGGACAGTCATTGATTGAGTCAAAGACACTTCTCACAGAAATAAAGCTCAAAAACAAAGAAGTTCTTTATCTGTTTCAGGCCAACAAAATCAAGTCCTCCAGGTAATGCAGGCCAAATACATGATTGATCAATGGATCACACTCCTTTAGTTTTTGTACTTTTTAAATTTTTTTTTCAAGTCATGTTTGAAGGGTTGACGTTTCTCTGGGTTTTAATTTCTTGTTTCAAAACAAGTAACAGAACACATCCAGTATAAATAGCTCTGTAACTGTATAATGCAAGCTCTTTGTCAATTCAAGTGTTGCAAAGTAAAAATACTAAGGCACTAAGAATTTTTTTAAATTCCAAGATTTTTGCTTGCTTGCATTTAACAACAATGGCAAGTAATCAAGAATCTGATCTGCAAGAATCAGGTCTTTTTCCAGAGATACAAAACACTCATAAAAAGTATTCTTGGTGATGTTAGTAACATGTAAGACAGAGAATGAATGAAGATTGACATTACTAAATGCACTCTTCTTCTCAAAAGAGACTGTGGCATACAATCAGCATTTTCCAAGGTCTAAGCAGCCAAGTTCAGGGAGAGACTTTTGTATCTGGGACAGTGATTGGAACAACGGGTGGACATCCCTGCATGAAAAGCATATTTGTCTCTTTTGCACAGGAACTTCGCACCCCTTAAAGAACCTCCAAGGGAGTACTGTGGTTTGGGCAGCACAATGGAAGAAAGGGGCCCTCCTAGCATTTAACCTGTCACCATTACTCACAGAGAGAGCACTACTGGCTCATAATCACACAAAAGCATCTTAATCCAAGTGAGGGAAGACCACAACACATCTCTGTACTTGCTTATAACTGGTAAACTGAAACTGGACCCCAAGCAAGACCATGACTGCAGGCTGAGTGAGTGACTTGCCTTTTCTGGTATCAAAGTATTGGGAAAGTTGCAAAAAGTGCATAGAAGAATATAAGGATGGATTTTGCTGTTGCTTATGCCCTTTTTGCTCTTTCACAAGCACTGGGAACAGAAAGGAAATATGTCTGATTGATTGCAGGGAGTAATGGTATATTCTGCAGGCCCTGCAGACAAATAGCACTGAGAAGCTGCAGAGAACAGCTCTGCCCTTGCTATCAAGAATCTTGTTTATGCTTTCTAGAACAGTGAAACCCACAGTATGAGGTGTCACACAAAACTCCTCAGTCCTACAGAGAAGGGGCTGAAGAGTTTACGAAAAGAAAGATTCTGGCTGTTTTCTCCTCAGTTCTGCTTTACCAGCCCATCCTTGCATAATACAGGTCACTACTTGCTTCCTTTCCTCAGAAATATTAGGGAACCTCCAAAATCTCCCACGGGAAGGTTGGCCCTGTCTGCTGCTGCTCTGGCTTTTTCCATGAACCTCACATGCCATCACCTCATCTCCACAGTCACGTGGAATCCATTCACATGTCAATCCATTCACTTCCTCACTGGCTTAAGCTCACATTCTCTGCACACAGAGGTCACACAGTGGGATACCTGTCTTGTCACAACACCACAGAGTGTTTTCCTTTTGACAAGGCAGTTTCATGAAGATGTCCCTTCTCATTGCAGGCAAGTTTGACTGGATGACCTTTAAAGGTCCCTTCCAACCCAAACACTTCTATGATTTGAAGAAAATATGGAAAGGGCAAATTTTTGATGGCAGATGCAGTGGATAATGATAAACATCTTTTAGCCTAAAATTCCCTCCACATTTTCACAATCTTCACATTAAAACAATTTTAGAGTAAGTCAAGCCTATTTGTCAACATTACTGCAACAAAGTATTTCATAAATTCTGCTCTGAATTCTTATTATAGTTTTATTCCGATGGGGGAAATAATTTCAGAAGTCCTCACGTAACCAAAAATTGTAGAAAAAAATCAAGGATTTGTCTTATTTAACACACTTAAACAGCTTAAATAGAACAAGTCCACCACATTGCTCAATAAGTATCTTATTACACATATCCATATGAGGGTACCAGAACTTAGGAAAAAAGCCAGCATTAGAAGCATAATTTCAGTGAAGTGATGAGTGCTGAAGACTACTGGATAAAAATTGGAATTTTTTTTCTGTGTTTTTTTTTAATCTACTGCCTATAGTGTAAAAGACTACAGTATTTCATAGACTCCATCAACACGAAACTGAATAAAATTTAAAGAATCAAACATCATATTAGCATTTATGAAAGGTCAATTCTTAAGTGATAACTATTTACAATTTGCGTCAGAGACTGAGAAAGCAAGGTTAGTACTAGATACACAAGGTTCTGCTGAATTTCAATTTGCATATTTTTTTTTTTTAATTCCAGGAACGGGTTTGCACAGAGGCAGAGCAACTATTAATAGTGTCAGAAATAGGGGGGAACAAAAACAGCCCACCTTTTCTCTAAGTTAATTCACAATGAAGACCTCAGTCATAATATGATACAATTGAATGAGACCTGAATTTTCAGCAGAGCACATGCCAAATCCTTTAATTGTCATACCAGCATAATTCAGTGGGTACATATAGGCTTCCAGGTCCCTAGAGAAATGTAAAAAAAGTCTTTATAATTGTCAACTAATTGTACAGAGATAGCTGTGGAAGGGCTGACACCGCCCAACAAAGGAACAAATAGGTAGCTAGTATCAATGTTAATTTTAAACTTAAAAAAGTCTTCCATGTTTTCTAGACCTGAGGCCACAAGATTCTAAAAGTTACTGCTTTTGCAAAAGCACAATGAAACACAGTAAAAAAAAAGAAATTAAAAAAAAAAAAAAATCAGTGGGATCCTTCACAACAAAAGCCCCAGCTGCCTGGTCAGGGAATGGCACGAGAGCAGTAGCTGAGGACCCGGAAGGTGAGACCTCATACAGACTCAGCAGTCCGATGTGACATTGGATGAAATTCTGTTTCTCCTTTGTGACTGCAAATGGAGAGAGTCCCACACAGACAGACTGTGGTGGACGGGGGCAGAATGCAATTGGCACCAGCTGTATTTGTGCAGATAATGGTCATGTTCAGAAAAAACCCCATGTTTTATTAACATCCTTACTAAATGCCCTCCACTGTCTGCACTGGCTTCCTTATGATGGTGGTGCAGACGTCAACCAGGCAGAAGTAACCCAGCCATATCAGTACCTCTCAATCTGAGTTAATATATGCAAACCAGACTGTAGGACCCTAGTCCTGTACTTCTCCCTGAAAACAAAGGAACAAAATCTGTTGAGCTTCAACCTTTAGCTTTGCAACGGATGTTGGTCAATCTGAGTCTTGCATTTGTCACATAGAAATCAAAACTCTGCCCTCCTATGTAAAACAAGGCATTTTGCAGATGAAAAGTACTACAATTAGATAGTATTACAGAAACAAAAACCTGTGTATTACTTGCTAGATTCCTTGCTTTGTCTCAAGACATCAAGAACCATGCACTCTCATTTACTCACAGCCCAGAAAGTTTAATCTCCTTCCACAGAAGATGAAAACAATTTCATAATGCATTATTCTAAACACAAGTCTTCAGTTTTAAACAATTTCTTCCAAACATTTCTCAGCCAATGGGTGATTGTCCTGAATCATGAAGGTTTGAAGTCTAAACCCCTATCTCTTTTTAACTTGCTTGCTGAATTTAACTGAAGTTTTGACATTTGTAATCAGCAGGGGGTTTCACCAATTTGCATGAACACACTAAAACAGGTAACAGGAAAAAACAGAACTTCACAAGAAAGGATAGGAACATTCTTTCAAAGCCAAACCAGCATCACAATTTTGCGTAAAAAGGTCTACAGCCTGACAACAAATGAGCAACCTCCCAAACCAGAATACACTATGGAGCACCAACCAAGGCTGTTGAACAGAACTTATACTTTTAAATTATTTCAATTGCTGTACTCCAGTTTGCCTTGCAGAGCACGAACTTCAGAGTTTTGGGGTGTTATTTTTGCAAACTGAGTCATGGCAAGTGAGCAGCTGAATCAGCAGTCAAAGCATGAGTCTGTTGTACTGAAAAGAACATAAAAACACTGAAATTCTAGCTTAACTTTGTACAAAAAAAGACTTCACCTTCAATTTCCCAGTCCTGAAACTCAAAAGAAGATGATCTGATATGCTCTACTTCAAAACATGATACTGGGCTAGATGGACCTTAGGCAAACTCAATGCCATTATTCTTATATGAAAAAACAAAGTTCTACTAAATGAGATAAAGAGATCAAATGCCACAAAAAATATGAGCTGATCTTTGTGTATTTTTAAAGCCCTCAGCCTCTGAGACAAAAGGGTTCTTGTGAGCTGTGCCAAATCCTTAACAAACTCAGAGAGAGAAGAAACCTTGGGGATCTCTGAAGATTCTTTCACTCACCTTGCAGGAGAAGTGCAACAGCATGGTTGTGTGTCCAGAGAAGGTGCTTGCTCACCAGCAACCACAGTGAAAGCAAACCAGAGATCATCCAACTTACTGTTTTGTGAAGTGAAAATAGATGATGCCTATTAATGACTGACAGATGCCTATTAATGACCAGCACAGTTTCTACCTTGCTGGGATAAAATGAAAGACAAGATGGTGACGAGCAGGTAAGGAAAAAGTACCAGCAGTGCTGGTACTGATGGACATTGCCCATTCTTAGTTAGGCAGATTTTATTAGGATTTGGATTAATCTTCCCAACTTTGCACATCCAGCCAGGGGAGCTGAACCTTTACTACAGTTCACCTCCTTTTTTTCATGTAAAAATTCTCCACTTGTAGCTAAGAAATCTGAAAACTACAGAGCTCAGCATCATTCATCTTTGCCAGTTTAGTGAGATGCAAGGCCACAGCCTGTAGCTGGATGTACTAGAAAGGGAAATTATTTTCCTTCCCCTCTCCAATGCCAACCTGCTTAGTTTAAAAAGAAAAAAAATCCCCAAAAAACAAAAAAATGAAGGAAAGCAAAACCAAAATCAAAACCAAAAAAGAACCTACCCTTTACCCAACATATTATTATTCCTTCCCCAATCCTCACTAGGCTTCACATCCAGATCATGCTTTGTAACACTGAATATTCTTTTTAGCTTGTAGCTTCATAGTGTTTAAACATCCCCAGTTACAGCACTTTGTACTGTATCTACAGGAACAGGAGAAACAACTTTCATGCAAGTCAAGTATACTACTACTGTGATCTCTTTTCAGTATCTTTGCATGGACTGAGTTTTTCAGAATTTAAAAGAAAAAAACAAAACCACAACAAAAAGCCTCCTGGCTCATTTCAGCATAGGTAGTGTCTGCTCTTGCATCTAAATTACTGTCATCTGTCCAAGTTCTCCTTATTTCCTAGGATGGGTGAAAAAGTTTAATTTTGGGGTGGTAACGGTATGTGGTCCCTCTTATCACAATAAAAGACATTAAGAAGAGTATAAAATTTGGCTAATCCAGAGAGGATCTATTTTTTTTTCTTTTTTTTTTTTTTTTCCAGCACCTCTGAAGCCTTTGAATCAAAGCAAACAGACCTGAGGGGTTAGACTAGAAAAAGATAAAAATAGGCAGCTTGCTGCTAGCTGTTTCTGTTAAACTTTCCTCTACTTCAGCACAAGCTAGATGGACTCAGTGCTTCAAACAAAGTCACATCTGAAAGTATCTCTGGTCACAGTCAAAAGACTCACATTGTCTTGACTTCAGCTTTTGAAGTAGATACTGCTCAGGATCAAAGGACCAGCAAAGCAACACAGACCGGAATGCAGAAGACAACAGACAGTATTTTGCAGGAAATCATGCTAACACTTTGTGAGTTCAGTATAAGGCTCTTGGTTTCTTCAGCACACTGAATTTACCTATTTATTATTAGTACAGACCACATTCTAAAATTGAGGGGGAAAAAGCAAAACAGCTTGAAAGAAAATATGTAAAGTGTATGCCGGATCCAGACCCATCTCTCAGAGTTTTAAATCTTCCAGGAAGCCTTGATGTTTCAACATCCAGAAATGGAATTTAACATGGAAGACACAAGAGTGCAAATTTTTCTTCTGCACAGTTTTTATATTATTCCATTTCTCTTTGCTGTGAAAAGAGTAACCAACACTTTTAGCAAACAGAAAAAAGTTCTAAATCTCAGCAACAGGCAAGGCATGAGGAAGGTTAGGAGTTTATTTTTCTTCCTTCTCCTCAACTGTTCATCCTGTGCTTTGGACAGCCCCTTCAACCATAGCACAGGAACAAAACCAGATCCCAGCCACAAGACACAACAGCAGTTCACCCTCTCCCAGGGCAAGTGCTTTGGACAGTGTTATTGGACAAGCCCACAGCCAGGGCAGACTTCTGTCAAAATTTAGACTAGAGATCCATTAAGAGTGTTCACTCTGTACATCTGACCAAGAGGAACTTGAGAAAAGGAACCTCTGAATGAAATATGAAAGAAAGGAGACAGGCATAAGCAAGCTGGATGCACAGGCATCTTCATCCAGCTTGCAAACTGCCAATGGGTAGGTGGAACGATTTGAGATCAACTCCATTTTAGACAAATAAAGACATATTGAAGGAAATTTTTTCAGTTCCTCTACATGTAAGACTTCCCTACTGTGAGAGGAAGAACGAGCAAGAGTTCAGGAAGAATGAAACAGGAAATAGGTAAGAATTTCTTAGCTACAGTATCAGAGGGATGACTTGCTAGGCATCTGCCCACTCTGCCCCAGATCTGTGCTCTCGCGCACATTTACAAACACTGAAAATGATCAGTTAATATTAGTATAGAAGCATGAGCCCTACAGAAGCACTAAGTTTAATAAAAATAGTGCATATACTTACACTGAAAAAGAAAATGGGAAAAGCCTTTCAGATGACAGATATTGCCTGCAATTTCCTACTGAATTTGCACTGATATTAAACAAATCCACTTTACTTAACAAAGACACCTCCATTTGGAGTTTCAAACTCAATTCTTAATTTCATAAGGGCACCTCATAAGTTTTTTCCCCTCTCTTGTATACCAAAAGATTTTAAAAGGCTGAATTACGATCATGCAACTGTAAGCACAACACCAGAGTGCAAGACAGCGAGGTAACCATGATGCTGGCACAGGGTCTGCTATCAAAGTGTGCTGGGGAGCCTCAGGAACAAGTCTGTGCTTCCCAGTCCAACTCTGTGGAGTGAAATGCGGGACCTTCCTAAGACCCATGCTTTGGAGCTCTGTATATACTTACCTCCTGAGGGACAGGTGCATGTGCTAAAGCCAAAACAGGAGTTCTTAAATATATCCCAAATTCCTTGGCCACACCATATAACCTCGTAAAAAGGGATTGCATGACCTGAAATAAGCTCTGGTTTTGTGAAATGTCTTGAGGTAACACAGACCTTCAACATTTCCCCCAAAGCAGGGGAAGGTCACTACTCCCATATTTGATAACATAACAAGCAGTACAAATATCTTCTGAAAAGGGATTTTTAAACATACACAGTTTATTCAGCAAAAGCATAAGAAAGATCCTTGTGATGTACTTTTCAAACATTTTTCCAGTCAGCCCATGGCACCAAGTTCTAGGATAATCTATTTCTGCCTAGTTTTGCCTTCTCATTGAAGGAGAACCACTAAAGCAGACCCCATTCTCCTGCAGTTTCCAGTCTCTTCTGTCACACAAGCTCCCAGCCAGGACTTTGAGGTTAACTGCTATGCCTTAAGTCCCAGCCCGCAAGACAACTTTCTTGCAACTCAGTAATTTCTATCAAAAAGAGATGCTGTAACACCTGGACCAAGTCATTCAGGAGCTGGCTGCCCTTTCACATCCTTGCTAAATCTTCTCTGTGTTACCCTGCACCTCTTAAAATTTCTCTAAATAAGTTAAAAGAGATAAGAAAGTAAGTGAGAGGGCACAAAACAGCCTCAGAGCACAATACTTTGTGTTGGCTGTGGACAGTGGAAGTTATAACTGGCTTACACACAGCAATGATGGCTTAGTTACTACTAACAAGTTTCCTAATAGTAAACACTGGAATAACTTGGTCAGGAAAGACTGGAGTTTTCATCACAAGGAATCTTGAAGGCTAGGTTAAAGAAACACACTGAGAATATTTAAGATACAAATGATGTTGCCTTAGGGTAGAGAGACATAGGGCTAGATCATCTCTTACAAACCTTTCATCATGTATTATCTGTTAAAATGTTGTCACCTTCTCAGCTTGTACAATAACAGCATCACCTCCTTCAGAGCACACTGCAAACCACAGGATTATCCTTCTTCTGTAGTTCTCATTTCTGAGCACCTGACACACATCTGTCAGGTGGATAGTGCTTCCTGTCCAGGCAGAAGGATTATTTCTAGTCACTCCTGCAAGTATTCAAACTGTGCAAACAAAAATTAGTATTTCATCCAAAAAACTGCAAAAGAAAACAACAGGCACTGTGAAACTCCCAAAGAGCAGCAGATTGGAGAGCTGTCTGCACCAGAGAATTACAAAAGGCACAGTGAGTCTAAAGGAGGACAAGGTCAAGTCTCAGTGCTGTCATTCAGGGACTAGAAAATGTTGACTAACACTTAGTAAGATAGTTAAATTATGAAAGAGTCTCATACATAAGTTAAGAAATAGAATTCAACTATATAGCACACAGTCAGTTCTTGTTCTTCTATTTGCTCATTCATCCCAAATAGCCACATTTAAAGGCTTTCATTCATGCATAAACAGGATTATAGACTAAGTTTACAAACTCCACTCCAGAGCTGAAAATAAAATAAATCTGTGGTAAGCTGAGCCACTACAGCTACTCTATGGGTAGATTTCAAAGGGCATCCCCCTACAGAATTGCAAGAATCTGCCTACCTTCCAGAGGGGATTAGTGTAAAACTTCTGGTTTTTATGAACTAATTCCGACCAAATACCGTACTTGCACTGTCTGCCAAAATGAGAGAATATTGTGCTCATTACTCAGCTCCTGTGCAAGCAACGCACTTGCAAATTCCAAGGAGATGCACCAGGAAAGATTAGAGGACCCACAGTTTTAGCATTAGGAATATTCCTTCTTGCCAGGCCTTCAGGAGGCAGCTGCCTCCACCAGAGGGACCATCCTGCTGAACTCCAGCACTTGGAATAGTTCATACAACTACACCACACATACCAGCCAGGAGTCTGACAATGCTTTCACACCTTGCCTTTCAAAAACAAATTGAAACTAGGCCCACCAGTGCCTTGCCCACTGGGTCAAAGTCAGCCAGGTAACTCCCTATGACCCCTCTTCTTGTACTCATTTTCCCTCAGTCAGAAGGTTTAATTCTGATTACATCTCCACTTTGGACATGGCTGAACTACATTTGAGGACAGGTTAAAATAACTGACCTGCCTGAGGCTGCAAAAGAGGAAATGCCACACTGTCCTGTTTTGTATCACACTCAATCCCAGCAGGACTCCATGCCCAGGCTAGGAAACCTAAGGTAAGTCCCAGGCATGTGGTGTGGGCACAGTGCCCCAGTGTGGGCACAGGCAGGGCAGAACACTCAGCTGCAGCACCTGCAGACACATCCTTGGTAAAGCAGCAGCAACTGGCAACAGGTTTCTCCTGCTAGAGCTCTATTCTGAAGGTCCTTTTTCACAGGGACCTCCTTTCTGAATACTCAAATAATATCTCCAGCAGTGTTTCCATGTAGGTAGAAGAGGATTAGGAATCAGGGCCACAATTTTCAGCTCTTTTCTGTGGACAGGAGACCACTTCACTAAAAGCAGTAAATAGGCAAGTATGCTAAAGAAGCTATCTAGAGCCCTACTTGAAAAACTTTAAACCCATTCTTTCCACGTTGTTATTGTTATTCTTAGAACTAATCAGATGCATGTTTATAATTCTTGATGCAAAGCCCTTCTGCTGGTACTATTACATAATTTTCATGGTGAAAAGCGAAGTCTCACAGATCACACTACGTTTTCACAAGTATGACATAAAGAAGTTAGAGTGAGAACCTAACTTAGACGGTTCCACTGCCCTCACAGCACTAACTGCCATACAAATAAAAATATTTCCAGCTGTAACAGCACTGAGCTTAAAAAATACATGAATAGTACTGCCATTTTGCACACTCCAAGCCACAAAACCCATCAGTTAAAAACTGATTCTGTTTCATCCTTTACTTTCAAGGCCTAGTTCTGAGGTAATTAATACTTGATAATTAATTGCATGCAGAGCATATTCCAGGTGCACCATAGGGATGGTGCCAAGAAAGAAAAAAATCTGTGGTCAGAGCAGACCATTCCAAGAATCAATCTTGTCTGGGTACAGAACACACAGCCCTCAGACCCTGGAACTGACATTTGAGGTCCGAATTTAAGAGCAGAACCGCTCTATCCTGGATAAGCCACATTTGTCTCCTTTGAAAGCCCATCAAACATGCCAAACATGCAGCAGACATGAAGTGGGTGGTGCTCTTTTACACCCTCTTCTCCAGTGATAGTATTGGTCCTCATCAGAAGAAATAGCCAGCATCTTGCACTGGCCATCTCAGAAAAGGGTGACACCTCCAGTATATGGTCAGCTCATCATAGCTGCTTCATTTTTCTTTGAACAGATCTTCATAACAGAGAAAACAAACAAGACATTAACAAGAATAACTCCTTATCCACAGAGACTTTACAATCTCATTTCTCTCTTAATATAAATGCTCATAATTCTCTCATCCTTTTTTTCCTTCTTAAACACACAGAGGAAGAACTTAATCTTTAAAGAACAATTTTAATAATTTTAGACAAAAATCAAAGGAAGAAATCACAGATTATGAAAATGCTTGATTTGATAATCTTCGATTGTTTAAATTGCATGACTGACACCAAAATCACAAGAATCAAAAAGAAGATTCTGTCTGCAGAAAGTCAAATGTACTGATGGAGTTTGTGCATCTTTGCAAATATCAGTCACTTACAAAGACCACCAGTTTACTGAAACAAAACAATTGACTTGAATTAATGACTAAAAGAGAAATAAAATTCTTTAACTTAAAGCATTCCACTTCCAAGGTGCTGGCCTAGGAAAAGCAGGTACACCATGACCAATAGGGGAAAAAAAGAAATAAAACAAACAAACAAACCAGAAAAAACCCAACTCAAACAAAAAAAAAAAAAAAAAGAAAAATATTGGTCATTTTAAAACCACATTCTTCAGGCAGGTTAGTCAGAGGTTGTGGTTCCATCAAAGCAGCCTAAATTTCACTTGTCTTTGTACTTATCAATTTACTTTAAGTCTTCAGAGATAGCAACAGGGAAGCAGTAAATTGGCTTTCCAAGAGGGGACAGATGAGACTCCATGTTACTGCTGTTTGGACCAGCTGGCATTTGAATGCTCTCTCTTCCACAGTCTTTCTCACTGGTCCTATAAGAAATCAACTGAAATTTTCTGAAAGTCACTTGCATTAAAAAATGAGGTCCACTCAATGCTGGCAGTAAGCCAAATGAAACTAAAATGATGTTGATACTCTAATAAAGTGATTAGAGAAGCTAAAGGGTCTTGTCTATTGGCAGCTCTGACTTACCAGTCCACTTAAGTGAAACCAGCAAGGTAGTGGGGGCTGCACAACTTTTGTGGCTCCTCTCTCCAGTTGCAAAACATGGTGAAAAATAAAAGCATAGGAAGGTTACTGCAGTATAAGCAGAGTACAAGAACTACATTTTTACTAGGCTGATTAAAACATTACCTTCCAGTTGAGTTCAATTTCACAGTCCAAGGCAAATTTCAAAGCTCCAGCTTTTATTTTTAAAAAGAAATTCAATATTTAACTGAGAGATTTTAAAAAATGTATGTCTTTGAAGGATTTAAGAAGTTGCCTCACCTAAACAACTTCCCTTTTTCTAAGACCCTGTGTTACACAGTATGGTTTTAGGGAAAGAGAAGCAAAGGACCGAGAAGCAAATACTCGAATCATTATAGATGCCTCGTCCACATCTCTCTAACAAAGAGTGGGGGTTTATCAGTTTCATGCAGTAGGGTTGCATTGATATTAGGTTCATCTACAAATTCTATGTCGCACGCCTGGGCGCTGCAAGGAGAGCACTCCAGCTCCAACACCGTTATGTTGTTCGGCGCCGAGGCAACAAGCACATTCCCTGGAACATAAAGGGTCAGCTGAGGACCACGGGCTGGCCAGTAGCGACCAAGATTAAAGCCATTGATCCAAATTTGCCCCTGTTAAGAGAGAAAGAAAAAATAACAACATTTTAATAATCTGTCAGAGGTGAAATGACAAAATTGGCTTAAGCATAACATTCTTGATATAGTAACTGAACTCCCTCCACCTTTCAGTTTGATTGAACACAAGGATAGAAAATCTTGTCTAGACACATGAAATTCAGATCTCTCTTTGACTTGTAATAGCTTGGCCGACAAAAGTATTTGTGAAACCACACTGCAATAAAGTACTGATGTAGTTACACACAACCATTAAAAGCCTTGGGATCTCCTAGTATTATTTTAAGTACAATGAAATTGTGGCATACAAATTTTTAAAACTGCTTTTTATAGTTGAGGTGGTCAGAACCCCTAGCTCAAAATATTGTACTAACATCATAAATACCTTAAATTCAAAAGATTAAAATAAATGGGCAAGGAAAAAAGTAAAAAGTCAAAACACTAATTTATTTATAGACACACTGAAGTGACATAAATGCAGATTTTTCCAAAAGTCCATAAATTGGCAGGCTGCAGAATGTTTAGTAAAACTGTAAACTGACTCCTACTGAGTTGAGCTGAGTCTTGGTTCTCAAGCAAGACAGAGGGAGGATATACTGCTGATTTGCATAAATAATTTGGTTTTACTCCTCCAAAGTGTCCTTCCACTGTATATCAAATAAGAGTTTAGTGTCAAGAAAAGGGACGGAAACAGATAACTGCATCCCTGTTTCTCCCTCTTGCATTGGCCTTTGGTAATCAAAACATAGAGGAAAACCAGACTCATGGCATGGATGTACACTGATAAACATAATAAAATTGTCTGAATCAGTGGAAAGTAGGACTTTTACTGCATTCAGTGATTTCTAAAGTTGCCTGGGATAGCTGAAATCAGAATATTTTAACACAATTTACAGAAGCACAAATATAACATAACAAGTATTGCTGGTTCAAGCTGCTTTAGTGGTATTTTTCTAGTGTTTCTTTTTTCAGGTATTTATGAAAATAAATTTTATGAACTCACAAGAGAAACTTTTTAAGGAGTTAGTAACATGCAAATACAGCTGAATTATTTCACATCTGTATCCACTTCCGTGGTATAAGATTCTATCTTGCTCTGTTCTGCCAAGGTGTTAATAAACCTTGACCTCAAACACTTCCTTTTAAAATCAAGTTTATCTTTACTCAAACACACTACTTTCTGTAGTAGGTTTAGAAGAAAACATGGCATGAATGCAAGGTCCCCACACACAAGATGGATGAGTGAATGTACCCACTAGACTGTGGCCCTCCTCTCACAGAGAATGACAGTAATCTGTGGGAAGTAGGTGTTTAGTGTGGGAATCAAATGCACTAGAGTTCTGATGCAGGAGATATGATCAGACAGGTCTCTGTTTCTGATCTGAATCAGTCACTGGCTGTAACTCCTTTTTCCAGTAAAGCTAAGAAATCAAATTTCTCAACTTCAAACTGTCTTTATTAACACTGCAGTTTCTAAAGACTCCATACTCAGGAATTTGTATGCCCCAAACAAGCAAATTATGACATTATACCTACTAATAAATATGCCCTAGACAAAATAAAAGAGGGAGGAACTTCATCTTCACCAGCAAGATTTCCATTAGCAGGGACAGCAATTATAGTCCATGATTCCACAGAAAACAAGAACAGTTCTGACTCCAAATCCTCTTTTCTTTTGAGGAAAAAAAAGGTCCAGTAAATCTAAATATTCACTCAGTGGCATGTATACTTAAGGGCATGGTGATTCCTCATGTGGAGGGTGGAGTAAGTTTTATTAATACTAAAGGGTTTAAAAAGCACTGAAGGCAAGCAAGCTACAACACAGATTAACACTGTTAATACTGTACCTTTCCTTCCAGGCTGTCCCTCATGCTATATTCCTTGCCTTTGCAAAGGCAGAACCCATCATTACGACTTTAAGTTTTCTTGGTAAGTGCTGCTTCTGTGGTTTTTCAACTACTCAGACAGGTGAATTTTAACTCCTGTTAAGAATCCCACTCCACACTTAAGTAATTTACACAGTGCCATGCAAGGAACTAAGGCCCACATACAGTGACTGGGTTTTATACGCATCTACCTTAAAGGCATTTGCTCATTTGTAAAGTTATCTGAAAGTCTCAGATTCCAGGTATCTTACTTAAAACTCTCATCCAATACATATAAAGCTTGAAGGATAAATTCAACAGCCAAACTTAAGTTCATCTGGAATCTCTCCCCAGGACTGCTTTACAGGGTATGCAAACTACATAAAACAGAGATTTCCATAGATCAGAGTAAAAGATTTCCACCAGTACCTAAGAATTCTTGGACAACCTTGCCATTTTAAATATGCCAGTTTGCCAACTGGCATGTGTGGCCACCTCACTTCCTGAAGAAGATTTATGACTGATAGGGTCACAGAATTTACTAAAAAAGGTCTAAGATTCCAGTTGCCATGAAAAAAAGCTATTTTTTTTCAATTTTATTCAGTGATTGTGTGACATGCACTATACAGAAACAGGGACTAAGACAGACTTCCTCATCTAAGCTCAGTGTCAGCAACACCAAGAACATGCAATGAATCACAGCCTTCTGCCTATTGTGAAGTGCTTTAACCACTACAACACTGGCAGTGGAGACAGACCAGAAGCAGCTCTTTCTCCTACTTTATTTTAATAGCAGTAAATTAATTGTTTCAGAAAAGAACAATTTTGCTACCTAACACTGCCACAGGCATTTCCCTAAAGCCTGGACTTAAACACTTAGGCTTCCAAGAGAGTAGCACTTCAGTGCACACACGCTGCTCCCTGTGCCTCCCACCGGGAACAGCTGAGCTGCTCCTCACCCATCCTGCATGCTGGTGGCTTCAGACATGGCACTATGAAAACACACTCCTTCCTGCTCTAGTTACACTCTAACCCTGTGAGAAATTCCCATTGGCAAAGATCTGCCCACAAGCTTCTCACAGCAGTGCTCCCTCATCCATTCAGTCCAGCTACAGGTAACCTTCCCCATGCATTAGATCTATATCTGTGGCACACCACCAGCCACAGAGTCCAACACACTTTATGCTTTGCAGCAGGATCCATAGTTCCCAACACAGCACCTCAAATATGATCCAAAGGAAAAAAAACCCTGCACAACCAAATGCAACACTTCTAAACAGCTTGACAGTTAATCTTTCTCATTGTTGAAAAACTTGGGTGGATTGGTTCAGTTGTTTTGGTTTGGGGTTTTTTTTGTGATGCTCCACTTTCTACATCAACACTATGTATCTTTTGAATATGTTTCCCTTTTCTTAATGTTTCATCCCCAGATTTACTTAAAGCAAAGAATCAATTTCTTAGTAATTTAAATAAATTTGACACATCCACCTCTATGACCAACTTCTACCCATCTAGGAGAGGTGGACTTTGATTGTCCATAGAAGTTTCAGTAGCTTTCTAAGTGGACTTTGAGGTTTTTACAGCAAAAAATGTGTACCTTTGTCCAACCAGGAAAACTGACATAGGTGTCTTGTGGCAAGTCTGGAATCCCTCCAGGAATTGAAAGAGTACCGGTGTAAAATGTAGGTACTTCGTAACTCAGTGCTTTGACAGCAGATGTCTTCTGGTTATGAAGGGGATAAATAATGTCATAGTTCACTGCTCCATCTATGTCTAGAGGATAGATTTCCCATCCAACAAGTATATCTTGAGCAAGAGTTAAATTTGAAACTAGACCCTAGGAGGAAGAAAAAAGAAACAACACAAAAATACAATTAGCTGATGTTATTGAAGTTATTTGCGTGTAATTATAAATCAGTCACAAATAAAAACTGAATCAAAGTAACAGCTGGCTCCCAATCTGTGTACAAAAAACACAAGCATCTGGTCTTCACCAAGTTATAAGCTTTGCTTAAAAATAAAGGGCTTCATTTATTCTCTGTGAAAGATTTGTTCCTCTTCAGAGTTACAGGCTTTCATTGATACACAAGAGTTTTTTCAAATTATTTTCCTGTAACTGGAAAAATTTCTGCTTTGCTTTTACATGGACATGATTCCAAAACCTGAGGCTTAATAAAAAGGAGAAGCAACATTAAATGTCATTAAGCCTGAGATACCATCACTTGGTAACACTGAGTCACTAACCCAAGACATTAAACTTGCGTAATAGCAGAGAAAGTGGTATTTACTTCCCACAAATCTTCTCCAGACAAGATACAGTACAATAAAATCAATGCACATGCCCAATTCAGTGAAATGCTTTCAGCTTACAGCCAGCTTCAAGCCCATGGAATCCCATCTCATTTCTATGGGACCATGTACACAGGGGTTCACAGCACACTGGGGTGCTTGCACACCGAATGTCAAAGCAACGTAAGGTCATCATTTAAGAAGGATGAAAAGAACATGAAGTTACTCCTGCACACACCCTAACTCTGTTACAGTAATGGTTCCTAAAGCAGTGTTTCAGTGCAATGCTGGTGCAATACAAGTTATGTTGCAAACATCACATGTCAAACAGGAACAAGCAAACCAGTTTCCATGGCTTTGGAGAGCTGATACTATGTCGTGTGTCTGCTGTGATATCTCCTAAGCATTGCACTGTCTCCAAAAAGTTCACCACCTGTATGAGCACTAAGCGGTTTCCTCTTCCTTTACCTAATGTCCACTACAGAACAGGAGCTTATTTTGCTTATGTCAAAATAAAATATCTGCAAGTGTCAAAAGTTAAGTGACAAAACTTCTCTATACAACCTAGACTCTATTCTCTCTAGCAATCAATTGAAGTAATGCAACATAACTTTAGCCTGAACTTTCTAACCTGCCTCCCTAAGCTCATCCGTAGGCACTATCAACAGAGTGATTTTTCAAATTACATTAAGTACCTACTAAACATTCTTACTTAGGTCTGCATAAGAATACACATTCAATGATCCTTATCTGGAGAAAATTTATAGAAAGTAAATACCACTTTCTCTGCTATTGTACAAGTTAATGTCTTGGGCTAGTGACTCAGTGTACCAAGATGTGGATATAAATTTTCTGAGTAAAACTGAGATATAGGTGCCAGTGCATGTGAAAAGACACATAAAATAACAAAAACCACACTCTTCCTTCCTTTGTGTCCTTTAACGACGTGACTTAGATCAACAGGATGTTTGAAAACCAAAATCCTTTTCAAGATTTTCATCCCAAAAGCTAGATGCCTAGTTCCATCTCAAGCTCAAAAAAGTGATGAAACTCCAGCCAAACAAAACCCTGAAAACCTATCCTCTTTGTTAAAAAATGCAAGGCTTCACAACACAGGAATCTCCTCCCCTAACTGATTTTCAAAACCACACAGGTTTTTAAAACCCAAGGTATAATTACACCCAGTTTTCAAAATCAATGTGAAGGAGAGCATGAGGGATGGAGTCTACAGAAAGAAGCAATGCACATAGTCCAAAGCTACTGAAGGAAGGCTGCCTTTTCTACTCAGAAAGATCCTGCTTTTAGAGGATTATTTTCCCTATGGACATGTCTCTTAAACCTGCTTTCACTCTTATATGGTTAAAAGGTATAAGTGTGAATTTCGGCTCAACCACAGCAACTGAGCACCTCCTTAATCCAACCTCTAAACCTCTACTCTCTTTCCTTAATTTAAAACTAAGCATATAGGTTTCCTTATCATCTGGCCTGTTAATAAATAAATAAATAAATAAATAAATAAATAAATTAATAAAAGCAGTGTCTCTGCTGCCTCAAAATGAAGGCGAAACACTGGGGTACCAGCTTCCTTCCCCTGCCACTCAGATAAAGGAAAAGTACCTTGAAGAGACAGTATGAACACAGTTAGCACTACTGCTACCTACTGCATCCTAATAATATCAAAAATCAAGAAAAAGGAATGCTGTGAACTGTACACGAACATAAGACAAGACTCACCTCTAAAGCACTCCTGTCTTTTATTGACTGTTACACAGCACTGGGGATCCCATTAAGTCTAAAACCAGAAAAGTTTACTTTTTGCCCCTGCCCTTCCTAGGGCTACATTAGTGGTACCTCCATGGTATGGGGTTTACATGGCAAGAGTTTGTTAGCAAGGGGATTTGCAGTGGGGACTCTTCTGAGAAGATGCCAATGGCTGCCCCATGTTAGACAAAGACAGTTCCAGCTGACTCTGGAACAGACCCACTGCTGAGCCCATCAGTGATTCTGAGAGCAACTCTTTGATGACATATTTAAGAATAAATTGAGTTCCCCAAGTTGAGTTTGTTTTGACCATGACAGTAATTTCTGAGTGATCCCCTTGTCCTTATCTTGAACCACAAATTCTTCATTGTGTTTTCTCCCCCTCTCCTGTTGGTGGAGGACGAGTGACAGAACGAGCACAGCCAAGGCCAACCCACCACAGCCTCTCATGCATGGAGGTGACAGTCCTGAAGTGTAGCACACACCCAGAAGCACAGGCAAGCTCTGTGATAATAGTAACACCAGGTCAGTTTGGGTGAACTGGCACTTTTGCATGCTGAAGTGCTCATGGACAGCCTTTCCCAGCCACACTCAGAGTACTGCAAGGGTACACTGCTGACAAATGAAATGGGACAAGAAGAAAGATACAACAGGGTATTTATGTACACATACATACATCCCTCCAGCCTCCAAAAGCAACCCCAGGATTCACAGGCCTCAAAGTGCAATCAAGTTTTGGACCAATTTCCAACTCATTTTTGGAGTTTATAGAAACAATTTTAATATTATTATTTATAAACTCATCTGAACTGGAAAATCTTGTGGGTAGCATTTTGGCTGACCAAGTAAGCAAGCAAACAAAAAAAGTTGAAAAGATGTCTAGCAGCTTTTAATTTCACATTGATTTTGGTGTCTGGAAAACTCAGATGGAAACTACTGACTAGTTATATTTTAGGTAAAGTTACAGCTGTCTATTCCTGAGCTTTTTGCTATTACTAATTCACTATTTTCTTTTTAACCTGTGGAAAAGATGAAAAGTCATCACAATCCAATAACTCAATATATTTCACTTACCTTAAAGTCATTGTTGTATCTACCAAAGTTGACTCGGCCCATATTCTCTACCAAGATGTCCAGATTTGCTCCAGCCTGCCCAGTTATATTTATCTTAAGTGATTTCTCCCTTTCAAGGACACCCTGAGGTACCTATATGAATTGCAACAAGAAGAAGAAAACAATAAACTCTGAAAACCAAGAATGCCCTGTTACTTATTTTTTCAACTTGCATGAAAAGATTAAAAGTGCAAAGGAAAACAAAGAGTAAAGAAAATCCCTTTCCTCTCCATCTCCTGCATGTGAGTACATGCGTACACAAAGGGCATCTACATCAACCTTCACATTTCACTACATCAACTGGATGTGATAGTGAGTTTTGATGCATCTGATTCACAAAAGCAAGTTCCCAAATTTGGTCCAGTGACTGAAAAGATTTTGGCAATATCAGTGATTTAATCTTTGGCTTCATCTTCCAATTATGTGTGCAACAGTATTTAGTTTTATTTATTCCTATTCCTACAACACAAGAAAAGATGAGCTTGATCTGGACACAAAGGTGATAAGAGTCAATATATATCAAATATTAATTAACTGTAAAATACATGAATTTATATCTCATTAAGCAAGGCCAAAACCCTGCTTATGGAAAGAAAGACTAAGTTTACATTCTGTACAATAAACTTTTTTTTTTTGAAACTGTGGTTAGAAGCCAGTTTTATAAGGTAAGACAAAGGCTCAGACTTTCTCCTTCTTCTACCCTCAAAGGAAGAAATAAGAGAAAACTAATAAAAAAATCTTTGCAAATATTGCAGAAAGCCACCAAGTATATATATCAGTAACATATTCCATAAACCTGCAAGTAAATCCATTCTCTAGGTCTTTTATTCACCTCAGTCATGAATATGCATCAACATTCAAATATGTCAAAAATGGCAAGATAATAGATAGTCATGTTTTCTGCAATACTAATTTGAACATCGGGTATGCATCAAGTATATACTTCCTTATTTTCCTCATGTGATTAAATATGATCAGGGTTGCTTTGGTGATCTGAAGAAAGGAGGAAAAAAAAAAACAACCCAGTCTTCATCCTCAACTTTCATGAAGGCCACTGATGGCAAAAATTAATACCAGCAAATAGTGATTTTACCCCATTGACAGAGACATAGGCACGATCATGGACTCCATTTAAAGTTGAAGACAGTGGTGTTGGCTCCACACAGTTCTTTGGAAGTGTAGTTCTATACAATACATATCCAAAATACTAGGAAAAGAAAAGAAAAAACCCAACAGATTAATGAACCAAGTAATTCTGTTGTTTCAATTCAGGTCATGAATTAAAAATATCGCACATTTCTGCCTACATGCCTGCACTGAAATGCTAACTTTCATTCACTTCAGACAGTGACTATCACAGACATCATTTCAGGTTAGAGCTTATTTTGACCTTTAGGTAATGGGTGACCTTTAGATAAACTGGTGAAAATCCCTTTATAACTGAGCTTATATAAAAAACTTGTAAGTTCACTTCTCACCCAGTGCCCAGAAATTGATACATCCATCAAGTCAACATTATATAGTTATCCATTAAATACTACATGGTTTACATGAGGAACATTTTGGAATAATTTTCACTAAGTTCTCCATCAGGAATGGAAAGAATATAAAAGTCATAGCCATTCCTGAGACCTTAGCAGACTGGAGAGTTGGGTGGAGAGGTAAGTAACAAACTTCAGAAAAAGGCAAGTGCAGGGCCCTGCACTTGGGGAATAATAACCCCATGTACCAGCACAGGCTGGGGGCTGATCTGCTGGGAAGCAGCTCTGAGAAGAAGGACCTGGGGGTCCTGGTGGACAACAAGCTGTTCCTGAGGCAGCAGTGCCCTGGGGACCAGGAGGCTGATGGTATCCTAAGGACATTAGGAAAAACATGGACAGCAGGTCAAGGGAGATGATCCCACCCTCTCCTCAGCCCTGTTGAGGCCACATCTGGAATGTTGTGTTCAGTTCTGGGCTCCTCAGGAAAAGAGGACACAGAACTACTGAAGCAGATCCAGGAGAGGGCTATGAAGATGATTAAAAAAAAAAGCCATTTAAGACCTGAAAATTAATATTTCAGAGAGGAGAGAAATCAAGGTGAAAGCCTAGACAGCACAGACACCTACATCCACAGGAAGAAGAAAGCCTCAGGTGCAAAACAGGAGCACTGTAGAATATGAAAAGGCCTCCAATGCAAAAATCCAGGATACCTTTATAATACTATTACTTGTGTCCTAGATAAAGTGTAAGACATGACATAAGAAGAGTAATACCACAGAGGGTTGTTCAAATAAACTCCACAAAATTACTGCAAAGTGACTACTGGAGGAATCCTCACCTGCTTCAGCTCAACAAAAGTCAATGGGTAAGTACTTCTCACTGGTCCAGAACGTGACAGTCCATCAAGAACCTCCAACACAGTGCCTGCCTGCAGCACAGAAAAGGCAGATACATGAAAGTCAGTAAGTTTCAGTTGAAATCGAACAGCTTGCACATCCAGCCATCAAGTCAGCTAGCTCCATGTGTCCAGAAGGTTAACAAATATTTACACCATCCTTGCAGACATTTAAAATACAATATAGCAGACACAACTGATGAACTCTGAAAGAAACGTGCCACATGTAGAGCAGTGTTTTAATAAAAACAGATGCTCTAATTTTGCTATGCATTCATAAAAATAAAAGTGACCCTTTATTATTTAACTAGAACTACCCCAGGAGTTTCTCACAAAAGTTGTATAAACAAACACAACTGCTCAGGATGATTAATACAAAGCAATACATTATCTAAATTTTGCTCAGTTATACTTAGTATCAACTAGGGAAAATGCCAGTGATTCCCACTGAGTTACTCCAGAATCATTTTCAACTAAGTAGGGATACAGTTTAATTCCATCAAGAGCCATCCAAGATGAATTTACTCTATTTAGTCTTAAATTATTTTAGAAACTCTAAGGCTGTAATTAAGTTGTCATATGTAAGTAGCTGGACTGGTTTTAATGAGACTGGGGGCAAGGTTTAGGCTAGTCACACACATAAATACCTTGCTGAATAAGGATGTAGATATGTACAATTAAATTGCCTTTAATTGCCAATATGGAATATTCTACCCATCTATGATTCTCTCTCAAACACCATCATCAGTTTTAGGTTACTTAAAATGCACACAATATGTCTAATGTCTCACAAGCTCAAAAAATCAATTGCATATGATTTTTCATGAAAGATGTCAGTCTGTTTCCCCAGAATTATTGTCACTGTTCAGTGGTAGCTACATATTAAACATTCAGACACCTCTCATATACCAGATTTACATTCAAATGCTTAATAAAAAAGAAGAAAAAAAGGTGTTTAACAGCATGTAAAACTATACTGTAAGAGTACTCACAGCAGTACAAACTTCTGAAGGTACTTAAACAACAGAAATATTCAATAACAGAAAACTGAACTTTTGCAGAATTTCCATGAAAGTTATACTGAAATATTAAAATGTACATACATTATTTTGCAGTGGTGCAACAGAAGCCAGCACGAATTGTCCATGTACACATAATTAAGTCTGCAGTTTTGGCTGGGATACAGTTAATTTTCTTCACAGTAGTTAGCATGGGGCTGTGTTTTGGATTCTTGCTAAGACTGCTGATAGCACAGGGCTATTTTGGTCATTGCTGAACAGAGCTTACACAGATTCAAGAACTTTTCTGCTCTTCTCACCAGAGAGCAGGCTGGGGATGCTCAACAAGCTGGGAGGGAACACAGCCAGGATAGCTGACCCCCACTGACCAAAGGCATATTCTGTACCATTGATGTCATGCTCAGTAATAAAAGGAGGAAAAAGGAGGAAGGAGAGATGTTTGGCATGACAGTGTTTATCTTGCCAAGTAACCAACACACACAAATTGTTTGAAAGGTGTGTAATGTGGCAGTCTGGAACATGGTTAGTGAAGAATACAGTAGTGGCTGGGCTAATGCTTGGACTTAGTAATCTTAGAGGTTTTTTCCAACATTAATGATTCTATGATGGAGCCCTGCTTCCCTGGGAAGGCTGAGTGCCTCTCTCTGCAAAGGTAGTAGCAAACGAGCTCCTTATTTTGCTTTACTTATGTGTGCAGTTTTTGCTTACCTCCTGAACTGTCTTTATCTCAACCCACAAGTTTTCACACCTCTACCTTTCTTATTCTCTCCCCCACCCTACTGGGAGAGAATGAGTGGCTGCATGGTGCTCAGCTGCCTACCAGGATTAAACCACAACGACCATGTAGACACAGATCTAAACAGACTTCTGAAATGAGCTTGTCTTAACTCTAGCTAGGAACAAGCAAGTCATAAGTAAATAAAAGGTAACACCAACACTGTCTGGAGGTTGGGTCACCCTTACCAGCCCACAGCTAAGCATGTTCACTTGTGCAAGAATACTGCTGGTCAAACATGGCTTGCAAAATTCTGATGAAAGTTGCTTGCTCTTATGTTTTCAGTTTAAAAGTCGTACCTAAAATCATAATAATTTTTCATACAGTACAACTTCCCAAACATTCCAGACTGCATAATGGTCCACTCCTTATCTTGTGCTCCTCCAAGGGAGCCAGTAATCTTACAGCAATATGTAGGACTTGCCAGGCCACAGAAGAGATTTAGCTAAATCAGGTCCTCAACAAGAGCTGTGAAGCAAGAGATGAGCAAACACTGACAAGGGTAATTTATAGAATTGAACAGTTCTATGGGCATTAATAGTCTTAGCCCTGGTGGACAGCAAAACCAGAAATGAATACAAGCAGCATTAAGACGTGGCTGTGACTTGAATGAACTGCTAAGCAACAATGAATGCTGCTTTGTGCCTTGCTGACCTAAATATTAGCAGCTTGTACATGTACCTGTTGGACTTTTTTTTAAGTCCTTGCTACCAAAGGGGCTTCTCTTCTGAATATGGGTCAACCAGGTATGATTCACTCAGGGATTGGTAGAAGGCTGTTTCTTTGAAACTTCAGTAGTTTATTTTTGTTCAGCTTTTCAGTCTTCGGTGGTACATACAAAAAAAACCTTCCAGACAAGATCTGGTTTTGCTGCAAACTCCTGTTGACTGCTACTTAGTGGACAATCAGTACCACAAGAGAAATTTACTAGGAAACTTAAAAATTACAAATATTGTCAGGAATTTTTAAAAACAACCTGTAAAACAATAGATGACTGCTAAAAATAAAAGCAATACTTATTTAGTCCTCCAAAGCAAAGTCTTCAAAACCCAAGTGTAAAGTCAAGCATGACAGAAAAAAGGAATGAAATAGCTCCAACAGGAATATCAACTACAAGCAGCATCCTGTTTGCTTAACCCCTTTCTAGACCCAACACACACCAGCACTGCCTGCTACTTGCTATTGCTTGGGCTCTCCACATTTTAAGAGCTGAATACTTCTCCAGAATTTACAAGTCTGCAGGCTGCTGTGCTATGGCAAGCACTTCCTTGTGACCAAGCATTTCTCAGGGCCCCTCAGGTGCTAACCAGAAACTATCACCTGCTCACAAGCCTACATAGCCATGTGGATACACTGCAGGAACTAAGATTAATTTACCCCCCCCTCTGGAAACAATGCTTCCCAAGTTCTGGGGCTTAAGTCCTTAAAACCTATCATCTTGTTCACACTTTTACTGTGGTTCTGCCTTTGCTTGCCCTCATTCCTTATCTTCAACACTTCTCTTCTGCATCTGTGCAACAAGATTTTTTCCATATCACCTGCTTTCCTGCCTTTGCTTTTACATAGCAATGTCAGTGTCCAGCATCTTTTAATAAACTGTATTTTTCCCACCCAGGAGGATTCTTTAAAATAAATCAATAGCTCAGAATGAATAACTGTCTTGTCAGGGGAGTTGATACTTAAGGACTGAACTACCACAGAATATCTTGAGGAAAACAAAGATAGAGAACATCTTGCTCTGGTTACATGTATGTCTGTAAAGTACATCGTATGACCCCTAAAAATACTCCAGAGTCTCCTTTCTCTCATCCTTTCTGCAAAAGTGTCAGAGGAGTTGGTTCACTGGAGTAGACACCATGCTCTCTGTGGCAGACTGACTGCTGGACCTCAGCTGCAGAGTGAAGATCCACACAGTACATATGTGAGCACTGACTGTGACTGCAAATAACATAGCTAGGAAGTTTACTGTTACCAAAGCTAAGTGCTATTATTTAGAATATTCCCTCTCTGATAGTCACCAAAATACATTAAGGCTTCTTCACACAATAAGGTGTACTGGAGCTGGTTCCAGCTGGAGCTAGAAAGGAGTTGGGAAGGCACCTTTGGGCTGGCACAGTACAAACCCTCTGTGATTGGAGGCTCGACTTGTTTTGTAGAGTAACTCAGCAGAGCAAAAGCTAAGCAGTGGGTCACAGAGCAATAGGCCACTTCTTCACAGAAAACAGTTCCAGAGGCTCTCAGTGCAGATGGCAGTATATGTACAAGCATGACAGGAACCTTACATCTGGCAGTTTAGACATGCCATTTGCATTCCTAAAACTGATGTCTGGAGAGTGAAATGCTTCCTCTCAAAAAATCACAAGGTGTAGAATGGGCAGATCAGGTCAAAGATGCAATATTTGAGCAAGTTTGGTCATCTGACTCTTGTAAGAGTCCAGCAGCATTTCTTGAAGGCATGAAAGAGAAAGTTTATCATTCTACTGAAACTGGACAGTCTTATCTGAGAGCCACGACCCATGACAAGATGGGAGAGTCAATGTCTGATAACTGGGCTGCCAAGTGCTCGCAACCAAAGACAGCAGCCACAGTGGGTGTAACGATAAGAGCCTATAATTAGTCACTGCTGCCAGTTCAGTGAAACCTCATATGGGAAGAAGACACTCAAAGGTTCTTGAAAGTGATACAGATCTCTTTCAACTTCACAGATGAACCACTTTTATGCAAAAAGTTCTTCTGCCCACCACTTGAGCGGAATGACTTGAAAATGTCTGCAAAGCCTTATCGCTACTAAAATTTGCAGTGCTTCAGCTGCAGAGATGAGATACCTGACTAACTGGAAAAATAACTGCCAAATTGAAATTACAGAGTGTGAAATCAGAGCATTAGGAGTTACAGTATCCAGCACATCAACTGCAGTAATCTTCCCTCTCAAAACTTGTCTGTGCCCAGCAGAAAGAATATAGCCAAGTTCATACCTGCAGTCTCCTCTGTTGCCCATTAAACCATCCACTTCACTCACTGCAGGAACCTAGTTCTCAAATGTATCTCACAAAAAATTGTCCTTGGTCCTAAAATGATGGTGCTATGGTCAAACCCCAGATACTTGTGAGCTGACCAGCTATACCACTATTGTCACACAGGCTGGGTTCTGAGTGCTTAGTTGTGTGTGCTTTTCCCTCAGCAGGAAACCAATTTAATTTCTCTCATTAGCTACAGCTCTTGTCAGAAACTTTATCAATAAAACTTTCAAATTTATCAAAAATATTCCACATTCAAAATTTAAAGGCCTGGAAGTATTTAAAATACATATATCCTACTTTTCCTTCCACTTTAGAGGCATCACCAGCTTCAGAAACACTTTGTTGTAAGTCTCATGGTGACATTCCCCCAGCTACATGAGTAATCCCACAGCTACTGATACATGAATAATCTTAAACAACTATGAATAATATATTAATTTCAGTTCAGCAAAGCTTCAGGCACATACTGCATATTGTAAACACTATCTTTTTACAGCCAGGTAAGATGCATTTGATCATTTTCTAATATGGGCATGATTCCTAATTCCCAAACTCTCCCTCCTTCCTGAAAGTTTGCTTTCAAGGTTTTCCTCTTTATTTTGTAGAATATCTAGAGCCTGTCATGACACTCTCATAAATATTTTTAATAAAAAGCAAACAGGGAGCATTATGAAAAGATACACAGTGTATTGCAGATGTTAATTTACCTTCTGCAGGCGAACCTTCCCATACGCAAATTTGGGTGTTGTTGGAGGGATAAGACCTTCTGGTAACTCCTTATACTAGAAAGAGAAGGAGAAAAAACACACACAAACACACACAAGTTAAATACAAACACACTTTAACTGAATTCTCACTTTACACTTCACAACGTACAGAATTATAACTTTGGCTAAAAGTAAATAACCTCCCTAAAGGTTACAGCTGCATCTAGTCTTCAGATGAAGTTGTTTGGTTTTCTTTTTCAAAAGAAAAAAATTGACTTGATCACATATGGTGAGCAATTTTTAATAACCATTCAACATTAGGTAAAGGTAAAAAGCATAATGAACAAAGTGAACTACCAAAATTCCCAATGCCCTTGGAGCCCTCCTGTGGCTATAGCCTCAGTTAGTCTCTTCCACAGCTTTTCTGCAGTCCTCTCCCAGTCCATGGGAGCTTGAGCGAACCTTTAAAAGTCTGTAAGACAATATTTCCTTCTGACTCTTTGTGAGCAACACTTCCTTATAGGAATTTCTGTGACAGTGTTCACAGGGGTCTTAGGATGAGGGAAGAGACGAGGATCTGACTCTATGTTTCAGAAAGCTTGATTTATTATTTTATTATACATATTATATTAAAACTATACTAAAAGAATAGAAGAAAAGATTTCATCAGAAAGGTAGCTAGGAATAGAAAAAGAAGGAATGGTAACAAAAGCCTGTGGCTCGGACTCTCTGTCCAAGCCAGCTCACTGTGATTGACCATTAATTAAAAACAACCAACATGGGCCAATCAAAGATCTACCTGTTGCATTCCACAGCAGCAGATAACCATTCTTTACATTTTGCTCCTGAGGCCTCTCAGTTTCCCAGGAGGAAAAATCCTAAAGAAAGGATTTTTCATAAAAGATGTCTGTTACAAATTACTAGTCTCTTGTGCCTTTCCTTTCAGTGTTATGATATTCCACCACCACCACCTGCAACTCCATTACTGCCTTGGCTGGGGTCTTTGAGAAACAGGCCTGGAGACCACAGCTCCATGAAATCCCTGAGGTCCCATCTTTAGCTTCCCTCTGTTCCTGTTCTAGACAACTGTCCAGTCAGTCACAGGGAAACGTGACAAAGAAATGCTGACCACCCACCTACTCCTGGTTGCTTCTTGTCCTGTTCTCTTAAGACTCACTACTTTCCTGGACACCTTTGAGATGTGGCAGACCAGACAGTGCCTTTTTGCCCAGTACTTTGGCCTTCTCCTTTCTGTGCCTACAACCTTCTTTTCTCCTTGCCATCATCGCCTTCTCCCCTCCTGCTGCTATTTAATAGCCACTCTTCCCATCTGTTCTTTCATTAACAAGACATGGCCTGTCTGCACATCAGAGAAAAAACTTCTGCAGATGAGATACCCATGTGAACATGCAATCAAAGCCTATATTCTAATAAACATGTACAAAAGACCAACCTTGTGAAGAGTGTCTCCATCTGCAAATTGGTAATTTTGGAGTGCTTACCTTGTCAGGGTTTTGTTCAAATAAATTTTATTAGGGGCTGAAAGGGATTTGATTTAGCTGGAGGCTTTGTGTTTTGTTTTTAACAGACTACAGCACTAAATTCCCATTGCTACCCTGTCACGTGTCAGTCATGGATGGATGAAAGCCTGATTTACATTTCCAGTAAGAAGTTAATTTCTTCTTTGTATTGGAACACAATCAAGATTCCCAGATTTAAAGAAAACAAAAGTTGTATTCACCCAAGAGGAGAAATCAAAAGCAGGAAATTTCAGACCCAATAGTAAAAATTAAAGAATGCTATCAGCAATTGAAAGAAACTGTAGACTGAAATTCTTCATTACATTTTTTAACTAATGGAAGCTGTAAAGAAAGACTTTAATGTTATCCTTGTAGCACAGCTAACATGTTGAACATAGTAATTTGTTACAAGTAACTTTATTTTCGTTCATCAGCTTCACCTCAAACTGCAACTGAGTAGATAATTTGTTACGGGTTTAGAATCCACAGTAGTGACAGGAAAACATCACTGAAAATCTATGGACATGCAAATTAAGAAACAAACCAACCACAGCAAAAAATGACCCAATACACCTGAGGTTATCGTGAACATTTCACATCTTATCAAAGCTCTCTCACTGCACTAGATTACTACTTACATCTCAGAGAGGGGTCTTGCACCTTGAAGAAAACAACTCAAAATCAGGAAGTTTGTGGATTTCTCTGGTAAGAAAAGCTGTATCAAGACAGGAAACTCCCCTTGGAAAGGCCATCAAAATTATCCCATCAATTTATCCCATCAGGCTTAGGGATAATGGTGAAATTGAAGAAAAAAAATCCACAGCAGGCCTTCCACAGTTCAAGAGATAAAGGCATTCTCAACCCTAGAGAAAGTGTAGTACACTTTTGGGAGACCTGCTCTTAGAATAAAAATGTCTTCTAGTGCATAGGAATGTTGCTGGTATGCAACAGGATAGTGACTATAAGCCTGAGCCTTGGGATTCACATGGAACCCGTTTTTAAGCCTCATCTGAACAGCCTCCAATGCAAGGCTATTCAAAACACAGACAGAGGTTCCATGTTCTACTTCAGTCTCCAGTTTGTGGAGACACTGTGAATTTTTACAGCAAGGCAAAGCTGGTCCCACCCACTAGTTGCAGTTTGTGAAAACACAAAACGAAGATGTGCTCTTTTGAGTGAGCCTGGTCTTTCTCAGAGGCCCAAAACCTCAACATGAAGTTTGGGATAGACAGCCAAAGCACTAAACTGCAGTACAGATTGGGCTGACATCAGGACATCAGCCTAAGCTGACTTAATGGCTGACTGATGCTGCAAGGAAAAAGCTCTGTACACTCCTCCTCCATCTCTACTCCCAGCCAAACCCTTCCCACCTCCCTCTGCTCCCCCCATGGCAGCACTGGCTCTCATCCTACTGAGTGAGCTGATTCACCTTATTGACCTTGAGAGAAAACAAACACAGCAAAAAAGAAGATCTGAACCATGTCAGAGTCAGACCTAAACCAGTACCCTCTCCTTTAAAAGGAAAGAGGAAGCCATTGGGGCAGAAAGAACAGCTAGAGAGGTGCAGTTAAGTTGGCCTAATTGTCAGGTTCCATTTCACTTCACCCAACTGCACAAAATAGTACATTGAGGAGTAACTTACACCAACACAAGAACAAGAGAGTTTGGAGGATGTTTCAAAGAACCATTCCAGAAATGTCCTGGGGATACTCACCATACCAATGACTTTTCTCAAGGCAAAATACTTTTCTGTCAGATCTCCTGCCTCGCTCAGGGGAGCATCATAGTCATAACTAGTGGGCTGAGGCATATAAGGCATATTAGCACCTAGGGGAGAAGGGAAAAAGAAAAAGCAATAAAAACAGTGGAAGAGATGGATTTTTTCCCAAAGGTATCAACTGTCAGAATTCTTTCTGATTACAGACAGATTCTGCTGCTCTTTTAGATTCAGTGTAGGCCTTGACATTTGGGATTTGGCATAAAAAACTGTTCCTGAAGGAGGACAATGTCCTTGTGAGCTTACACCATTCTGTGAACTATTCTGAAGAGAAACACATTTATTTGTGTTCCAACTGTTTCACAGCACCGAGTGAAGCAGAAGTAGCCTTGGAAATGACAAATACCATGTAGGTTTGGTACAACACATTGGCAATAAACCAAGAACAGCTAGTGCAGTCATGTCTTTTGCCATGGACAAGCAGGCACAGCTCATTCTTTCACAAAATACATTACTACCTAATTCAAAAACAGCTCCCCTCCACCATTAGTATAATTTAAATAATTTCTTACCATTCCAATAGGCAAAGTTAGTCCCACCTATAAACATGTACCTAAAAAGAAAAAAAATCAGGTTTTGCTGAACTGGGAAAAGAAATCCCCCCAAAATTAAGCTCTACTGAACACACACTTACAGGTTAACGTTAGCACCACGTGCCAGGATTTCATTAAGTGTTTTAGCTATAGTTTCTGCGGGCACAACAGAATGACGGTGCCCCCAGTGATCCAACCATCCAGTATAAAACTCAGAATTAACCTGAAAGGAGGAAGGGCAAAAGAGGAAGGGAAAACATGAAGAGGGAACAAGAACAGAATGCAATGTGAATTAAGGTTCCTAACTGTAAGAGGGAAAGAAAAAAAGGCATCTTGACTAATTTGAGCCATTTTTAAACTACTATAAATACAGCAAAGTACATACTAGATCAGTCCTTTTCAGCAGATTACAGGTCAAAGGAATTAAAGGATTGTTTCAATAATTTTATAGGGACATTTTGAAAACAATTGCGTAAGCATCAAAGAGTTTGGATTTCCTTGGAACCTGGCAACAAGGATGTGTTTCAGATGCTTGGCATTCAAATAAATGATGGAATCAACATATTCTCTGCAGAATAGCATATACAAACTGGATGTAATGAAAAATATTTCAAATTGCTCTCTAAACAACTCCTTAGCACAGAGATAATTTTGTACCTTCAATAGGCCTTCTCCCTTTCTCAAAATGGCTTCCAGTGTTCTCACATCCCACTATAGCTTGTATAAAACCTCTAGGGTAGCTGAAAACAGGAAACAACTTCTAATCTGCCCTTTAAATTCTGCTTTTAACTTCTACCTACACGCATATCTCACTAACTTGTCTAACCATCCTTAGCGTTTCCGCTGCTTTGTAAACATTTGTCTTAGCAAGGAAAACTACTGAAGCAAAATCATTACTTTTTGAGACTAAAATAGCATTTGCGGAGCAGCAGTTAATGTGGATTTGACAAACACACAGAGAAGTTCCTCTATTCACTTTTCTGACTTGGAAATTATAGCTTCGTCAACAGGTCCCTAAAATTGTTAAAGCACTGCTGTCAATCCCTCTCTGATTAACAACTTCAAGATTAGACATGATACAAAAAGTTTAAGTGAAAACACATACCAAAGGGCCCTTGGGTTCACTGCTCCTTTGAGCTAAGAATGCTGCTGTGACATTGCCACCTATAAACAGAAAGAAATAAAATTGAGTTGCTATATCCATGATTTTCTGGGTCCATCATTTTATTGAAATTGGTGTCTTATATCCCTTCCAGCCTAGCAAAAATTACAACAAGAGAGCTGCTCCAGCAAACACAGGAATCAATACTTTTGATTCTGATGTTTAACTTGCAAAACTTATTTTAAATATATACATGCACATACGTATGCCTATGTAAGTGTCTTTGCTTTTGAGACACATTTTTTGAAAACCCAGCTTTTCTCAGAAATGACATCCTGGCACAAAGAAGTCTGAGATGTGTCAGAATTGCTATTGATCATTGGAAAGTCTAAGTCTGGGGTTACATTACCAAGGCTACGGGCAAGAGTAGAAACCAGGCAATCTCTAAAGAGGTGTTTCACTCTTGATCACTCCTGGTGGCTCAAGCCACAGTGGCTGGAAACAACTTCTCTTGTATAAAGGATATCGGTGTAATTTTGCCTGATTGGTGGGAGGAATGATGAGGAGGACTCCATGATATCAGAAGGCTAATTAATTACTTTATTATACTATTATTCTATACTATATTACACTACATCTAAACTGAAACTGCACAAGCACTCAACTCAACTGAACAAAATCTCGTGACTGTCTGCTGACTGGCAGTCTGGACACGCGCTTGGCCCTGATAGGCCAAGGAAACAAAACAGCATCACTTTGGGTAAACAATCTCCATATTGCATTCTACTTTGGCACAACACAGGAGCAGCAAATGAGATAAGAATTGTTTTGATAATTCTCTTCTCTGCTTCTCTCACTGCTTGTCTCAGGTTCAGAGAATGTGAATCCCACAAAAGGATATACATGAAGACGTCCACAATTTCATTCAACTTGCAAGAAAACAGATCCCTGCTAAGCACATGTGCTTGGCTGTAGAGAGAATAAGGTAGAGAAGAGGCCAATAAAAAAATAAAAATTAAAAAAAAATATGTGTAATAAAAGAATCAAAAATATCTGTCTTGGAGTTTGTTTCTTGTGCCTTAAGCCTATTTTGTCAAGTCCATGCAGAATAGAAACATTTAAATCCTTAACTCGTCTATCAAAAAGGTACTCTCTGATCACACTACTAATGCTTAGCCATTCTTAAGACCTATAACAGCAAATTGTAGCAGTGTGCACATTTCTAATGATGATCTTCAACAGTATTTTTTTCCTAATAACCTCTGGCATAAAAAGAAATGTATTTGGATGGCTGGATTCCAGGACAGACAGAGGACATTAAAAAACCCCAATACCAAAAAGGAATATTAAAAGAATCAAGGAATCAATGCCAACTATTATTGCTAATTTTTAGGATATATGTGCTATGAGCAGCGTAAATTGGCTATTCATGATTCCAAGATGGAAGGAAGTGATTATGACTTTCTAACTGAGTGGTCATGGGTGATTCTTGAATGTTTAAGAGTATGTCAAATACACATAAATGCCTGTTACCCCATTTAAACAAAGCAGGCAAGTTTGGCAAGCAGCCAAGTAAGTTTGTCCTGCAACAAACACACAGAGCTCAGAATTTTTGGAATCAAACAGCAGTATCCAACCTGGAGCAAAGTCCACCGTTGCATAAAGACCCTGGAGAGCACCACATTTCAAGTGAAACTGGCTGGCACCATCAGTTGTGAAGAGCACCACCTCATCCCCAAGATGCAGGCGAAAGAGCTTCAGGAGGAAGCGCAGGTAGTTGTAGTCACAAGCGAAGTAGCTTCCGTATTCGTTCTCTACCTGCAGAGCAAAAGCAAGTCAGTAAAGCCATAGCCAATTCAGTCTGCATCTGATAACAAAACAGAAAGCACAAATTCAACCCTCTTCTTCTTTTGATAGCAATATTGAAAATGTCACTAACTCCAGGTGTGAGGAGTATGAGAAGACAAGACTCATTCCTCTCAACTGCACTTTACAGTGCACCCATCACTGTGCAGAGCTAAGACATTTTCTTGCAAAATTCCATCCCCCCCCCAAAGTATCTGTTTAGCTACAGTGATCATAATAGAGTCTCTATTAAAATTTGAGATCTATAACCCACCTTCCAAGCAGACCAATAAAACCATAGAACAGGTTGTGAAATGATCAAAGCTACAACAAAACTGGACATTCAGAACAGAGACATCTACAAAGGGCTCACATGAACCACAAAGCCCTGAAATGGACTCAAAAGGATTTAAGGGAGAACAACTGTGCTACTACTGCGAGGCACACATCTTGCCCCTTTTCCAAGGAGATGAACTTTTCAGCTCCAGATACATTAGGTTCCAATCCTGAAGGTTATTTCTGAAAATCATGTTATAAGCATCTTATTTCTGCCAAAGGATAATTTTGCCAAGTGCTTCTGCTCAACAGGTCAACAAAATTATCTTGGACATATTACAAGAAGGGTCTTTTAACCCATCCTGTGCCAGAAATTGAAAAGAAATTGAAATAAAGCTTTGTTATGATCAAATACTACAAATATAGGACAATCACTCCCACACATCTATCTAGAGGGAGTTTAGGACAGAAGCTACTCACTATGAACATACAAAATTGTGCTCTGAAACATTTACAACTTAAGTTAGATGCTAAATTAGGCTTACTCCATACTGCTTTTGCTTCTATCTAAGGGTATTCTTATTCCCCTTTTTCTTATCAGACTGTTTCAGGCAACTGTATGCATTTTGGCTTTATGTGAGAATTGCCACAAACCTCAGATCTAAAAAGTTACACAAGTTCCCTCTATTGCTTTAAACAGCTGTGGGAAACAACCTTGATAGAGCAGATGAGGGCCCTCTGAGTCCTAGAAACAGTGGATTCAGTTCTTTAGGATAAGGTATTTCATCAGAATCTTGCAGCTACCTGAAACTTAAGAAATACCTGTGACACCACCACCCAAGACCCATGTGTGTCTGCAAGAGCAGTATAAGCATTCATGCTGCTTGGGCTCATCTGATTTTCAGAAAGTTACCTGCACCATGATGATTGGACCTCCATTTTGATAGAGATAAGGTCTCATCTTTGGCAAAAGGACACCCATCCATCTCTCTACCGCTTCCAGGTAATCTGTGATACACAAAGTATATGTTTCACAACTTTTCTGCCTTTTTCTAATTTTGTTTTAAATTACATATGGGTCATCTTTACATATTGTTCTAATTATGTAAATTATGAACAGCATTTAATGAACAGTTTGCTCTTATATATGAACAAATGTGCTCTTCTACTTGTTCGTAAATGCTTCCAACACTGTTTACTAAAAAATAAAACATTTAAATACTCATGAACTTGGAAAATTATCAAAAGAACTTCATTATGTCTCACAGGTTGTCCTAATGCATTTCAACAGGAAGACAAACTCAGCTGTTGATCTATGTACTATTTTTTAAATAGATAATTTAACCACAGTTAGCAGAACCGAAGTTGGATATGATTTCTATATATTCATCCCCTACACTCACTCCAATAAACACATTAACCTGTCCTGTCTCATCTTATTCTCCCATGTCTGGTTCTTAAACAGGAGCACATGAGAATGCTGTAACTTGTTCTGGATTGCACGCTGACCAGCCAAGAAGGATCCCCGTTATGAGTGGCTGTGGCAAATCCAAAAACCTCAAAGGTGAAGCATTCTTTTCTTCAATGGTGACAATGTTTCCCCTCTTGGCACCAACTTGACAATACCTTGGAAACTTTCTCCCCTACTTTGATTGTTCTACACACTTTTTGAATGCACACTTCTAATTAAAAGTATTGAAGATTTTACTCACAAGAAAACTTGAGCTGAAATATGAATTATCTAGTAATGGCCTCAAACAGAAAGTTGCCTTGCTGCTACAGTGTATTTTTAATGGCCTTTTCTGATGCCTCTACCTGAATCAGAAGACCTGAGAACAATAGATTTCTTTTCCAACAGCCATGCAGGAAGACCTCCCTGGGAAAAGAAAGGGAAACAGTGACATATTTAGGAACCCTAAGAAGAATGTAGCTGCTTATTAATCCATATACTGAGACAGGAAAACTGATTTTCTACAAGAAAGTAGTAATTTCTAATGAAAAAAAATACAGAGTAAGTCTGTATGGTAAGAAGTCACTTAGGGTGCATTTTAACACATTACACCAAGACTCTTGTCAAAGGATACATCAATGAGTAAGTCTGTTTACTTTAAGAAATACTTGCACTAGATTTACCCTAGAAGTGAGCTGTTACAAAAGGTTGTATACCATGTCCCATTCTGCACAGATGTAAGGTCCAGCTCTCAGGATAACAAGCAATCCAGTGTCATTGGCAAGCTGCAGGAAATACTCTAGATCTTTGCCACCAAAAAAGTCATACGTGCCCATCCGGGGTTCGTGGTAGTTCCATGGGACATACCTATGAAGAGAGAAAATCACCTTCCATTAGGAAACTGAGACTAAACCAGAATTCTGGAAAACAGCTATTTGCACTACATGCCCCAGAGATCAGTAATGCTGCTGATCCTTTGGATCAGTAGAAGACAGGAGTAACTCTCTGGCCTTTCTTCTGCCAGGTATTTCATACAGCAGAAGGCTTTAAAATTGACACTGAAATTAGGGTTATGTCTGCAGGAGTCCCTATCAGAGCAAGAACAGGTTCTGGTAGTGCCGTTGTGAAACCATGATATCTGTTCCAAAATTAAATAAACAGTTTTGAAGCTAGCAAGGCAGCTGGCAGCTGTATAGTGGTGGGAGGTTGATGAGGAGATGAATGTGGTAAACCACTCATGAAGGAGGAGGCCAAGAACAAGCACAAAAGAGCACATGACCCTTCATGAATGGATCACCCAGCTTGCACAGGAAACACCAACCAGGCTGTCGGGTCTATGCTGCTACCACTGCAAAGAATTTGAAAAACACCTAAGCCTCAAATCATATTGCATCAAGGTCCCAAAAGTTTTCATTGACCAAGAACAATGCAAGTCCTGGAAAACCACCACTGGAAGAACACCTCAGTTAAGAAATGTTAAGGTGCCCAAGAACTTGGACAAAGTAAAGCTTAATTTCAACTAAGTAATAAAGATGTCAAACAAGCACATCACCATTTGAAAGAACACGTCTCTCCTACCTCTAGGATTCAGGAGACCACAGCCTCAGCACAGAACATCTCACACAAATAAAAAAAAAAACCACCAGGTTGCAAGACAACAAAGAGACAGTAATCTACCAAATATCATGAGCAGTGTTGTAGCTGATAAACTCTGCTTGACAACCGTGTTGTGTTTGCCATGGTACTAAATGGCAGTCTAGCACAGACAGACTAAAATTAGGGATGAGTACACTTGAGTAAGGATTCAAGGGAATGTGAAAACTCATTCCTCTAAAGTTTCTAAAATTACCACAACTGTGTCTAGTCAAGCAAAGATCCTCTAAGGCAACACTTTCCTTACTGCCTGGGTTTGTTAGTATGTTCCAAATTTAATTTTGCAAAAAACACCCAAGAGGGAAAGAAAGTCCCTAAAACAATGCTTTCAATAAGGAAGAAAAACAGGAACCCACTCATGAGTACACTGCTAAAATGGCCATACATGGACAGACAAGTATATGAACATCAAATACAAAAATTATAATCTTTTAACCTTCGTGAATATTATAGCATCTCAAATGCCAAAATTTTAAGCCTCTGTTTGAAAAGATAGAGCTTCAAATTTGAGTGCCAGGATGGAGTCAAAGCAATGCACTCAGGCATCAAAATGCAGATTTTTCTTCTTTGTGGTATATTTTATTTCTGTGTCAAGCTGCTCTAATTGTTTCTGAAGCACAATTAACTCACTTGTAAAAAAACCTACATGTGCATTTAATGAATATATTAATAACTGAATAATATTATTATTCATATTAATATATGAATAATAATAATGAACCATGTGAAAATACACTCATTGAATTATGAACTTGTTCAGAAAGAAGTCTTAAGGTTTAAATGCATTTAATACTGTCTGAGGTGAGAATGAAAGGGTTTCTCCAGCTCCCTTATGCTCAAGATGGAAGAAAATAGAAAAATCCTTCCAGAAACAGTTGTCATTTATGTCACATGCTCGACCACAAGACTGGAAAAAAAACAGATTCTAACAGAGAAAAAGGGAAGAAGCACAAGAAAAAGACCGATCTGAAACCATTGTTTTATATAATGAATCACGATAAAAATTTATTTTAAACACTGGTCTAAAAATGGTTACTATGACACTTTAATCCAGCAATATATTTTCTACAGCTAGTGATGGTCTCAAATGAAATAATTGAAATTTTTATCTTTAATGATTATATTTGTTACGTACCATTGTCAAAATTTACAGTCAGTTGTTAATCCTGTACTGCTTTAGCTACAGAATAATGAACTTATAAAGGAAAATCTCATCCTTTTTCAAACTTGAAATATAGTATTTATTCTGTATGAGTTTACTTTCCATTTACACATAATTTCTAAGCTCCATGCTATAACCTTCCTTTCTTTAGAAGTTACAGCTTTCCTCTCCTATTTCAGATATTATCAACAGGCAAAAAATCACACTTTAACTTCTTTAATGTACAGATAATTCTCTCTGTAATATCAGAGTGGGATTATTTTAATAGTGTAAAATTGAATAAATTGTACTACTTTCATCAATGAGCATGCTAGTTAAATTACTCATATATGAGTCTTTAAAAACAGTAATTTGTGTTTAAATTTTAAATATTCCATATTCTAAACAGCAGCTCCTTCATAGAAGGACTTTGTACAGGTTTACACTCTTCTGTTCATTAGTCAACAAATAGAGTAAAACAAAGAAAATGCTCAACATTCTTTAACTTTCTATGAGCCTGTAAACGTAACTGTAGATTCTTCCAGGAAGCATCTCCACTGCTCAGTAAATCCTGTATACATCTTCTGCCCCATCTAGTGGCAATTGTTTATCTGCTCTGCACAAACAAAACAAACCCCAAATCTCCCGTGCTTTCCAGATGCCTTCTTCAGCCAGCACTCATTTCCAGCTGGCAGACACAGGTCAGAAACTGAAAACAAGGACAGTTGCCTGTGTGACCAGACACCTCTGCTGAGGTGAGGAGTGAGCTCCTCAGCATCCTCCTCCACCACCTTCTGGGACATCACACCAACCACAACATTAAATTTAAACCTGCTCTTTAGAAGGGGTAAGCCTTGATCTCTTAGGCTTTAATATAAGATCAAGCTTACTGTCATCTGTTTTCTCATGTTCTGTTATTGCTTAAGGTGTTACCAGGCGCAGACAATTATATTCATGTACAGACTTCACCTATTCCAGAGACCAGGAGGAACTGCTGCCTCAGTCATGAGCTGAATGATGCATCAAGGCACAGACAGCCTTTTGGAAAAAAGGCTGCAGAGAACAGGAAGGAGAACATGTCTGGTTGGCTTTATCCACAAGGTATTTACAAGCACAATCCCATAATATAAGGATCTGTTTTCCTTGAAGTGGTAAACCTCACTGGGAATGCCTTGATAAGAACAAGGAAGGTTCCCATATTTCAAATTATAGCAGGACCATTCCCTGTCTTATGGAAAAAAATCCCAAGCAACAAAATCACAGTCTTCAGATGAGGCCTCAAGATTGGGAGTCCAACCACCGCATTCTGCCAGAGAGTTTGGCAGTGCTGCTGCCCATTCATTCCAAAATGACTTCACAAAATTTGTATCTCTGTCCCTTGCTAGCAGTATTACTGATCCAGGAGAGAGTATGCAGAAGAAGAGAAAACAAAAACCCAATCAAATAGACCAATTTCCAGTTTTTTTACCAAAATCATACAGAATCACAGAAGATTTCTTTGGGGTAATATGAATACTCATAGCTTTATCAGAAATAATCAAGAGCAGAAAGACTTGATTATTGACAAACCTCAAAGAAAAACAAAAGGGTTTCTTTGTAGGTGAGGTGCTTTTTTAGCATCAGGAGAGAGAGTGATTAGTGTCAAATGGAAAGACACATGGATTTGACTCTTGTAGAAAATGCAAGGCACAGGAGCACTTTCTGCTTCTAAAGTACACTTTCAGATTTATCTTTCTGCTTCTAAAGTACACTTTCAGATCTGTCTTTCACCATAGCAGAAAAAATCCAGATGTGAGCAATAATCGGAGAGAAAGTCAAAGAATCTCAGTCAGCTCTTAGAAAAACAAGAGGAGACTAATAAAGCTGTTATGATGTGATCCAGCAACAACATCTAAAGCCACAGTTGCCATAACCACTTGCCAGCTGCACAGCACCTTTTGTGCCAAAACAGACACAGCTCAGCTCTCCCAAGACCAACAGAGATCAGCTGGCACCAGCAAAACAACAAATCTTCACTCCTTCCTGCACAGCAGAGAGATACTAATGCAAAACAGCAAAGCAGAGTAAGAGGTCTCAACAAGGGAAAAAAGTTGAAAAGAAAGAAGGAAAAAACCCACCTTGTTAGTGGGAGATCACAAATGAAGAGGGAGAAAGCAACAAGAAAAAACCCAAACTGGCCCTGCAGCAATTTTGCCATTGAACAACAGTGACAAAGGGAATGGAAAAAAAATATATCTATCTCAATTCCAGTGATGCATCAGAGACATGAAAAGGCAATTTAAAAAAAACAAAAAGAAAAAAAATTGAATATTTGAGAAAGCTGGAAATGAACAAAGGGCATTGAAAACACATGGGTGATGGGAGGAGGAGGAAAATTAATGAGACATAAGGGAAGTATGAGACACTATGGATCATAGGAGTCACTGATCATAGGGTCAGTCCCAGGCTGACCTTCAAGCCAGACACCAAAAGGCATAATTTCCAGGTCCACTTTAAATTACTTTTATTTCAGCAAAAAGTAATTACTTGGGCAAATCCAGCAACCTGGTCCTGAGCAAGTTGTTGTGTTGTTGTGTTACTTAATCCCATTGCTCTTATTAATGTGAGCAAAGACAGAACTTGATGCCTTAATAGAAAAAACAAAAACAACCACAAAACCACTCACCAGAGTGACTGCATCATCCCAACACAGGCAAGAGTCTTAAGATATGCAAAAAAATAGAGAACCCTAAATTTGGAAAAATTCAACTTTTTTTTCTCTCCCTGCTGTCTGTTCTTCAGCTACTAACTCTGACTAGTCTCATCCCCAAGAGTACAAAGGAACCATGCAACTTGCAGGTCCAACAACAATACAGATTTCAAGGGTGAGAAACCACTCCTACTGAACCTATAAGCTCTGCACTGTCAGAAGCTGAACTTTTTACAGCACAAAAGCAGGTGGTTTCAAAGAGAAGCTCTAAGCCTTGCAATGACTTAAGAAAAGAAAACAAACCTGTTTGGGAATTAAAATAATTGCCTGAAAAGACTGTGCCTTACACAGTACTACTTCCCTTGTCAATGAAGCCATGGCAAAAATAAGAGAAAGCTGATTTTTTTTTTTAAATTTGTGCCTCATCTGTTGAATTAAGTACATGACCAGGTAGAAAAGAAAAGGACTAAGGGTTTTGCACACACACACACACACACAAATGAAAGCTGTTTAAGCTTTCTTTTTTTAAGAAGTACACCTAGCTCCCCATCCATTTATCTAAATTTAAATGCTTCTGGTGAAATAGCTTGAAATAGCTTTTAAATGTTACTGCAGTATTCACCAACATTTTCAAGGCTTCTGAGTGATACCAACCCCGGCTGTACTAACAGGTTATTGTTTCCTCACACCTAGTCTGCCTTTTGACCAGAGAGTACAGTGCCCCTGGCAGAGGCAGAGCATGTACAATTGTTCCATAGTTGCCAAAGTTCATAGTCCAACAATTTATTTCAGGTCACATTTGCACCCTGGGTTGTGAAGCCAGAGGAGTTGCCTATCATCAGGGAAACAGACTGCTGCTTACAACCTGCCCAGCTGCTCCCATTTATGTGGTTAAAAGTCATCCTGTACCACCCTTCACTTCTCCAGAGCTTCCTCACCTATTACTGGAAAAATAATAAACAAATAACAATGGCAGGCTCTTAATGACTTCTCATATAGCTCCCAGGACCACAAATCCCTCGGAAATCAACAGCTACTCACGTCTGAATGGCATCAAGCCCTGCCATCTTCATCTTCAGCAGGCGGTCTTTCCAGTAGTACGAGGGCACCCGCGAGTAGTGAATGCTACCGGAGATGTAACGGAAAGGTTTCCCATCCTTGACAAAGCTGTTGGATTCATAATCAATCCCAAAACTCCTCTCAGGTACATTCTGTACACAAAACTAAACCAAAACAAAAAAAAGACACGGTATAATTTTTTTCTGCCTTGGAAGACACAGAGAATAGGCTATACAACATCTGTGGGTTGTCTACAATAGAAGATATAATGGTCCTAAAATAAGAGATGGTGAATGACTTTCCTCTAGCTATCTATATCCCACCTGAGTCTTAGCACAACAAATCAGCAAAAGGGAGCCAGTGCAATGTGTCACAGGATAAAAGAACAAGGAAACCAGCAGATATAGTTCAAAGAAAACACACTCCCTCCTGAAAAATGGAGGACAAAATTGCTAAGCCAATATGCCTATCCCTACACTGTCATTAAACAGCAACTGAGATAACATTTTACAATCATTTCAAGACTACAAACTCCAAGGAGGAAGACAACAGTATGTTCCATCAGCAACAAAGGCATTATTTTACAGAAAACCAAAAAAATGTAGTGGAAAATAGTCCTAGATACACATAGCAATTCAAAGCATTCTGCCAACAGGGAACAAGTGAAATTGTGTGGTGGATGTGTAGCAATAAGTATGAGAGGATACAGCAAGGAGCTGCCAGGGAAACATGAAAAGCAAGGGGCTGCTAAGTCCTGCACAGCACAAGCTTTTTATGCTCTGTTTCCACAAACATGGACCCACTCTTAAGATTACCTAACTTTATTAAGATAAATAAATTTTGATTCAACAAAGGTATGGGCATGTCAGGCCTTTCCAAAATCACAACCACACAGAATTCAGAAATACAAACCAACTGCTTTGGAATAAATGTAACCCAAGGGTTAGGATTCTCCATAGGAAATTATGATGCTATAGTAACTCCAGGCTGTTAGACCTCAAGCAAACTATTGCTGAAAAGGATGTACACGTAGGTATCGCTGCTTACTTCCTGTTCAATTTAAATGTATGTGACTTTTTCCTGATCTTTCATTTATAACCTGCATCCTGACAGCTGGACATGCTGCACTAGGATGGAATTGTCCCATGTGTACCTGTGAAGGAAACTATTACACCCTTACAGACACCAAGCAGCTGTTTCATATTCTTCAAGTGTTTTTACTCTAGGGCACTGTGACAAGTCACAGCACTAATGCAGAGCTGAGTGCTTCAAAATGAACATGACTAAGTGGAACTCTGAAACCCAACACAACAACATAGAAAAGAAACCAAAAAAAAGCACCACTATGGATAGAAGTACCTTACACATTAAAAGGCCATTATCCCTGGAAATAAGGAGAGGTGAAATAAATTGCTGTGGTGTCCTTCTGTAAGAGGATTTTAGCTTCCTCATTCAGACTAACCACATCAAGAAGTCTGGAAAAGACACTTAGTTCCATTCATGGCAGAGAGCTGTTGAGATGATGAATGTCAAAAAAACTGTTTACACGCCCTCAGAGAGAGACACTTATGGCAGAGAGCCATGGCTATCTTAAAACAATTAAAGGGAGGTATTAATTATGAAAGTGGTAACCACTGAACCAGTTACCATTTGGAAGTCAGGTTTTTGAAGCTGTGACCATAGGTGTAAATCACCTTCCCAACACATACACTTTGTGACACAGTGATACTATGTGGGTGAGGAGAGGGAGGAAGCTACCAGAATACCTCGAATTCACCTCATTCATCATTCACTGTAAACAGACTTCCTTCATGATCAATTCCTCAGCATTACTTCATCGCCAGTGGATGATCCAGAGTTTGCAACAAAAACAAGAGAGCTGTCCTCATGAATTTATGTCTGGCTCTGCCAGTACTGTATACTCACCCTTGTGAATATGCAGGGAATTCACTCCCACTTTGTCGCCCTTGAAGATGGGGTAGTGGCTCTGCTTGTTTGGTAAGCAACACAAACAGCACTGTTTGAGGTGCCACTTCCTTCATACCAAATCATATCAGTGCCAGGCAATGATATCATGTTGCACCTTACACCCTCAGAGCATACTCATATGGAAATGAGAAGAACTAAAGAATTTGTCCTTGCTTAAATCAAGTAAGAGTTTATTTTTGCAACCCTAATGCTATTTCAACATTTAATAATGTGCATGCCTCTTGACACAATTTTTTTTTCCCATCTTCAACACACAGAACTGTTTATCAGTGGCAAAAATCTCTCATTCTCCAAATTTACAAAACCAGGGTTTTTTTTTTTTTTTCTTATTTAGAAAGCAAACAAATGCAGGTACAAATCCTCCATCTTTGAAGATTTTTAGCCTCTCTTAGACCAGTCACAGAACACCTCTTTCTCCACCTCAAAGCTTAAGTATCAAAATTGAGAACCACAAATCACTCATTTTCTTCAGTTCCTTCCAAAATATTCTCTTAGTAACCTTTCTGTGCCCTCTCAGTGGTCCTTTTCTCAGCATCACATCCTCACCCCTGCCGTCTGCACCTTTTTCTCCTAGTAGGCTTTAGGCAAATGCAATAGTGGTCTTTCCCACTTTCCACCATGACTGATTAAGCAGTAAGGGTGTAAGAGTTAACAAAACTAGTCAGGTTTATTGTTGGTAGCTTTTTGTTGGTAAATAGAATGAGTGTGTTAAAACTACTCAGCACAAACTGCTACAATGCATACTGGTACAAAATAAAAGGTCACTAGAGGCCTCATAGTTGATTATAAGAATAAAGTTTTATTAAATCCCAACATTTAAAGCATTTGTTATACCACAATTTACATATTTTCCAATCCATTCTACAGTAATTATATAATAAATATAATTTTCACAAAGTGACAATACTATTATATTCTGTTATTAATTCTGACATTAACTCCTCCTCAGCCCCCAATGAACTGGCCTTTTAAAGGATGAAATATATATTCATTTAGTTAAGTTCTCTAGATTAAATACTTTACACACACACACATAAAATTTACAAAAAAAAATTAAAAATTAAAAAATAAGCAGCACAGCAATTTTTCTTCATCTGAAATACTGAACACAGGTCTGCATTGCGTACACTCAAATCAAACTGGAAAAAGTATAGAAAGAACTTTGAAGGACAGTTAGAGATTGCTGATTAGAGAGATTATAGAAACGGTTCATTCCTTTTATCAAACAGAAAGTTGATATAGGATACTTTCCATTCATCATTAAAAAGGAAAATAAGAAAAGGCTTTAAAGCCTTTTGGCACAGAAAGAAAGCATTTTAAGTAAGAAGTAAACACCAGTAAACAACCTTTCAGAGGGAGAGATACAAAAAAAGGGGGCAAGAACTAAATTACATCAGGAGAACTCAACGAACGTATGAAATGACAATGACCATTCCTAAAATGATACATATCTGCTTCTGAAAGGATACATAATTATCTTCTAAGAGAGGCACATACAAAGTAATGATAAAATTCTGAGATAGAAGGACCCCTTTAGCTATGTTTTTGCACACACTTGATCAGAATGAAGAGAGAAATAAAAAGGGCAGGGAGAAAAAAGTAAATAATACTAGCATCTCGCTGAGAAACTGACACGATCTAAAATCAGTCCCACAAATGCCTCCTGTTGAGGAAACTGGCTTAACAATTGGCCTTCTTAACATGGTAAGAACATTCAGTGCAAAAAGTGTAAAAAGCCTCCTGGACTACTGGCCAGGTGAGAATACTCTGCACCTCTACACCCTGAACACAGCTCTTAACTGAAGGCGAGGTGACAAGTAACCAGAGGGTTACAAGCAATCAAAATTCCTTCCTCATTCCCTCCTATGCCACCACCTGCAAAAAGCAGTGTTGAATACACATGGAAACTTTAGGATACTTAAGTAGAAATAATCACACAATCATAAAAAAAAGTTTACAAAATTATAGGTGGTGAGAAACAGAAATTATCTAATCTGGCAAGCAGAGAGCATGGCTGGTAAGATGTTCAGTCTTTCAGAAGAGGACTGACTTCTCCAGCAATTCCACTAACCTTTGTGACACATTTAGAGTATTTCTCATTATTCCTAGGTAAAAATGTAAGATGTTTGTACAGAGGAGCAGGATTCAAAACCAGCCTAGGAATTAGATGCTCTGCCTGGAGATGTTCAGAGTGGATGAAGTCAAACCTCAAAATTTAACTTACAAAAACCCTCAAGTTTACAAAGACTACGGTACTTTTCAAACACACCCCTACCCATCTCCTTCAATATGAGAACAGAAGCTGAAGAATGAAACCAAGTGTTTGTGGTTGTCTCGTTCAGAATCACACAGGAAGGCAAGAAAAGACTGAATACCACAGCTCTGGTCTCCTATCCTCAGTCTCCTGAATAAGAACCACTCTCTTTTGCCCCATGCTGTGGGTCTGCCTGAGGGGAACACGGGCACTGCTGGCCACAAAGGCAGAGCAAGGAAAACCCTGTGGCTACAGCTGCAGACTACAGAGGCAGGATTCCCAGGCTCTAATGGTTTGTGATATTTCATGCAGCAGAAATGAGGTGGGAGAGGAGGAGAGTGAAGATGCACAAAAGTAAAGTGTTTCATCAGCCTGGACAAAAGTCACACATTATTTTACATTCTGGCTTTCTTACATGAATGCAAAGATATAGAAACAAGAATGTTTGTATCAATTATTCTCTAATACCTCAAAAATCCCACAATTATGTTAATTTATGATAAGCCCTCCTATGAAGGAGGGAAAGAAATCCTCTATTCATTATCGCATAGCAGTGTCTCTCCTATGTGCCCATCAGACAACCAGGACACTGACATGCAAATGCTCTTAGGGAAAGTCACCTGCTGCAGAGTTTAGTCTCATTAAAAGAGGGCATAATTTACTTAAATATTAAAGCCTTTAACAAATTTCAAGCATTAACTTATTTGCATTGTATTGAAATAGCATCTACTTACTCTTGCAAGAGAAAAATGATGGAGGAGAAATTAGGCAGAAAGAAAAAAAATACAGAATGAAGACAAAAGACTCTGAGTATTTCAGCTTTGGAATTAGTGCTTTATATAAGGAGGTACTGTATGGTCAGACAGCAAAAGAAGTTAATTTTGGAATTCTCCTAATTTGCTTTTATTAGAGCTATTTTCAGTAAACAATTACTGGATGCCCAACTATTCTGGGGAAAATGCCTGAGAAAGACAGCTACTTTCACCTTTTGGTGTCAGTCTCACCAAATTTTTTGCATGCTGCAGAGAGCTAGCAGGATAAAAATACCCAGTCTCAACTAAAAAAAAAAAAGCAACCCTAAACTCTTCCTTTCCCACAACAACTCTAGCATAAGCCTCCCAGAGTTTACATACTCAGTGCACATTCTTGCAGGCCTTTCTGCAAAGGACACATCAGTGACTTCATTGCACAAGCTCAGAACTTCATCTGCCTGAGATTTGGTAAGGCAGCTGCCTGATGGACACCCAACAGTGGAACATGAAGTAGCTGCAGGACACAGGTATTACTAAACATGCACAGGACACACATTATTTCCATGACATCAGTGTTATCTTTAAGTGCAGAACCTCAAAAATAATGAAGTCAAAGACATAATTACTTCAGTAATTTAACATGTCCCAAATTTGTTTCATAGGCCCAAGACACTATTAGTGTTTTCTGCTCAAACTTAACAGAACCTTCTAAAGTTCAGCCCAATGCATCTTCTCCGGCTTCCCCAAAAAAGGATTTGCTTTCATAGTAGAAGAGCCAATATACTGGCCAAAAAACCAAAAAAAACTCCTCAAGGAGAATGTAGAATAATCTCTGTTATTTCAGCTCTGCTGCCCAGCCTCATGGGTATTCCATAGTACATCGTCCCCGGGCTGACATAGACGAAGGTATTCTGCCCAACTTGGTACAAGCCAACAAAGAATGGATTCAGCAGATAAGCTCCAGCATTTAGAGGGAAAATCTGCCCTCCATGAGTATGGCCAGAGAGAATTAAATTTATGTCTGGTCTCTCCTGAAGGGCCCACTTTGCAGCAATTGGCTGATGAGCTAGGAGCACTATTGCATGCTCACTGCTACAACCTCTGAGAGCTTTTTTCAAATCCATGCCATGTCCCGAATAGCGCAACACATCTGCTTCAATATCATCCACGCCAGCCAGGCAGAACCAGTCAGAAGTGCTCTTTGGTGAAACAATCTTCACATTCTCATTATGCAATGGCTGAATGTTAAATGATTTTAACAGCTCGAACCAGTTGCTAACATCTGAGGTGTAGTACTCATGGTTTCCTGTGACAAAGTAAGTCCCCAAAGGAGAATCAAGTTCTCCAAGAGGCTCAACAGCAGGTCGTATGATCTTTGCCTCAGCATCAGACAGGTCCCCAACAATCACGGTGATGTCTGGTTTTAAAGCCTTAACCATTCTCACTATCATGGCAAGCTTGGTCTTCCCAACTGTAGGCCCCAGATGGATATCTGAAAGCAACACCACTTTCAGGTTATTCATTGCTGAGGGCAGCTTATGAACTGGAATCTCCACTGAATTCACAGTAGGGGGCTGGGAAGCATTTAACAGCCCAATAACAGTCAGCACAACAGTCAGCAAGACTGCCAGAACTGGTTTCAGTGCTGTTCTGTTCTTGTTGCCAGTGCCTGCCTTAGCGCCTCTCCCAGCCAAGAACTTGTAAGCCTGCTCTACAGAGCCTAGAGTGAAGAGGAAGAAGATGAGAATAATATAGGCCCCCAAGCAAGTGTAGGCAGCTAAAGAAAAGAAATAGGGCTCTTCTGCAACAAGAAATAGCAATGTAAAGAAGCTTGAGTGAGCCAAAGCTAGAAACATGAACACAGCTATTTTCCACAGCATGAAACAGAAGGAGCTGGCAGCTGAAGATCTGGTGAACGTGGTGACTGTGCTTCTCCAAACATGAAGAGATCCCATCAACATGAGTGTATTAGCAAATAGTGCCATTTGCAGCCTTAGAAGCCAGCGCCGTGTCCTGAAATCGAGTTTTTCCGCCAGGTAACTCCGTGATAGCATCATGGAGAAGAAAACCACTCCTGCAGCCACTGCAGCCTTGGCTTCAATGGGCAGTTGCTTGAAGGAGATCATCCTTGCTTCCTGTCTGTTCTCTTCTGTTCTGCAGAAGTCTCCAGAAGTCAATAATGTGGTTATGAAGGGGTGCCTTGGGTCAACAAAGCCTGCAACCAGGAACCAGTATGAGCCGCTTTAAAATATTATATACATTCCCTTTTTCCCAGACTGCAATAAAGGACTGTTACTCTAGATACTACACAAGATGCTGGGTCATGCAGAATCACTGCTGTAACGACATAGAGGAGATGTCCTGAAGTGGAGTAAATGAGACAACAGAAAAGACTGGATGCTGGAAGTCTCCTTCCAAGCTCCCTGTCTGCCTCCCTCAATCATTTCTCCCCCATACCCCCTTTTCTTTTAAACACTTTTTTCTCATCAAGACTTCCTAATAGTATACGGCAATGCATCGCAACAGGGGTGCAATGAGTCCTGGGAAAAAACATTATAGCATTTGTAAATCCCATACATGTTCTGGGACTGCTTCTGATATTAACTTAATACATGATTTCTGTTCTTCTTGCCAAGCAGTTGGCTCCATCTGAAAAGCAGGCATCACCCTACATCATTCTTACCAAATGCAAGAGGCTCTACTAACACATGCTACAGCAGCAGTGAAATCCCCACTGGAACAGATGTAACTGTGGTCCCAGAAACTGCAGATGATCAGCAGATATCCTCGCCTGCCGTTGTGAATCAGATTTCTCCAAAGCCCTGGAAATCAGTAGGATCAGTGAAACTCACACTGTGTTTTGCTACTCACTTCCAGCTCACTTCCACTACATGTAGAGTTTTCCAAGACTCAACACCTGTTCTAGTATATCCTGGTCTAACAGGATGCAACCAGGTTAAAATACCACACCCTGCTCCTTTAGATGGGAGCACAGAATCTAATGCATGACTGCTCACAGCCTGGAAACAAGCAAGCAAGGATCAGTTATGTTTGAATGGTAGCAGTATTCCCTGGTTTGCTCTGTATTTTGCTCAGTCACGTGTTTCTATCAATGCTCAGGGTTGCACATTTCTATTTAGAAGAAACCTATTGTTTTATTTTAATCATAGATGAAAAAAGTTTGGGTAGTCTTTCATAACATACAACAGAGACCATGTCTGACATAACAGCCCCATAATAGCACAATTATTTTCAAAACACTTCCTGCCACACTTAGAGAAAGCAAGCAATCATTACAGCCAAAAATATCTCAGAACTAGGGCACAAAACCAGCATTGTAGGGCTCAGCAGTGAGCCTAAGCCCAGAAGTCTGCAAACCCCAGTTTGCGGTTGCTTATCTGCTGCATATGTCCTCTCAAGCTAATTTAAAAGAATATTAGCACATCTGTGATGACAGGACCCTGATCTATTTTGAGGACTAGACCAAGTTTTTAAAAAATCCCTTCCCTTACTGCTTGTGTCAGGGAACTGTGGGCTGATAAAGGAAATTGTGCCTGTCAGCCTCAGCTCCTCAAACCCTCTCAGTTGTTACTAAACTACTCTTAAGAAATAGTGCTATTTTGCACGTATGTCTCTACAGAAAACACACAGAGCTAGGAAGATAAGAGCACAATAAATGCCCTACTGATTCAAGTCCATAGGTCCTCTAGGCACCATGCAATACTCTGTCTGGACAACAGCAGTAAGAAACACTGTTTAAATAAATGACAGGACCCTGGCCACAGTCTGTGGTCTGCTCCCTCGTAGTCCTTCAGCTGAAACAGCTGCTACACTAGGGATATTAGAGGGCAAATCCTTGCACAGTCATTTGTTGTGAAAATGGATGTTGGAAAGTCTTGGATGTTGCTTATGAGCATGAGGTATTTGAATTTGGCAAATCCATTTTTTTTAAATCTGTTGAGTACTATCTGGTTTTACAACCTCCCATGGCAGCAAATTCTCGCAACGATGCATTTTTACAGTATTTTATCTGTTTAAAACGAACCTATTAAATCCCCCATAAGTGCTAATACTACCAAGTTTGAAGAGTATTTGTTCTTGCCTGCCACCTTCAAAATTTTGGAAGACTCAGCAACCTCATCCTTAAGAAAGCACAACTAACTGTGGCCCAATCTTCCCTTCCATAAGGTCTCGCATGATGTTGTTCTATTTTTCAAACATCTTTAACCACCTGTGCCTCATCCAACTACAACATCTACCACGGTAATAGGATCACTCTGCCTTCAACTCGAGGCATAAACCACGAGACCTGTGGAGCATGAGGATTCGTCCTTAGGCTGTGGTATTGTGTCCCCCGGGACAAGGCGGCTACAACAGAATCTATGCAGAACAGGAAAAACCTCTTTCCCTCCCCTCACACAGCACAGGATGAGCACGTTTTCCCACGGGATCTACCAGCAGTGTCGGTACCGGTTTCCCCACGGCCCCGGGTTGCTCAGCGAGGCCTCCGCGATTCCCGGGCGCGCAGGGAGTCCCGGCGCCGGCAGCACCGCTCCGGCCGGGCGGCACCGCCAGCCCTTCCACACCTCCGGCGGGCCGGGAGCGGCCGCCCTGCTCGGGAGAAGGGCACGGACCCCTCCCTGCCTCGGCTCCGGGCTCTCCCCGCCTCGGCGCAGCCACAAGCCCGGCACCCGCGTCCTGTGCGCCGCCCATGAGCCCTGAATCGCTCGTGGTTTAAAAATGGACCGAGGCGAAGCGCCTTCCTCCAGCGGCGGCAGGAGGCCCCTGCCAGCCCTCCCTCGGCCACGGCGGCCCCCGCGCCCCTCAGAGCCGGCCCCCGCTGCCCCCGGGTGTCCCTGGCGGAGGGGGAGGCGAGGCGGGCACTCACCGCCGCCCGGAGGAGCGCGGCCAGGGCGGCCAGCGGGAGCAGGAGCCGCAGCATGGCGGGCGGCAGCCAGGAAACGGCGGCGTCAGCTGACGGCTCCGCCGGGAAACGGCCGGCGCAGGACGGGCATCCCTCCTCCTCCTCCTCCTCCCTCCGCACCGGCACCGCGGCAGCGGCGCTCCACCCCTCCGAGCCCGGCCTCCTCCTGCCCTCCCCTGCCGGGACGCGCCCCCCGGCAGCCCCGCCTGATGCCCCGCGGCTGGGCGCGCTGCTTGCCGTGTTCCGGCACTGCCGTGCTGTGTCAGCAGCTCGCAGGAGACTTCGGGATCCAACCTCCGATGCTGAATACATCCAAGGTTTTCTCCCGCACAGAAGTTTCCTAGATGGAAAGGTCTTGCTGACCTTTGTCTCCCCAGGGCAGCCCATCATCCTGACGGGAAGCACGGGGCCTGGGTGCTCTCCTTCCCATGTTAAAGCACTGTCATCCTTTCTCGAGAGCCCTGCACTTAAACTAAGAGACAGCCGCCAATGCGGAGTACATCTCCAAAGATTGCTCCCACACAATAAGTGCCGGGACAGAAAGCTGATTCTGGCCTTTTGTGCTCAGTGCTCAGACCATCATCTGCAGCAGCACACACACTCCGGCTGGTCCAAGGCCAAGGGCTTGCCCCAGCTCCCCAGAGGAATGACAGAACAGCCGCAGCCTTTGCCGCCTTGGCTGGGCAGAAAGAGGCATTTTCCCAGGGGACCTCACTAACTAGTTCCCAGAACGGCCTGAATTTTGCTCACTTCATATCCAGAGTTGAAGTTTTGCTGGCAGTTTTCCTCCTGTCAGCAGAGATTTTAAACTTGATTGCCTCATGGTTGCTTTGGCCAAAAAAGCCATAAATCATCACTCAAGAAAGTCACGAATCATCACTTTGCCCACAAGTCCCTCTCTGTTAATAAGCAACAAATCAAGGAGGGCACCTTTCCCAGTCAGTTCTCATAGTACCTGCACCAAGAGGTATAGGTGCTTCAGGAATCTTATGGACCTGTTATCAGCTATGTTGATTTACAGGTACTTCTTAGTTGCTTAAAGACTAATTTGTTGGTGTTGTCATCCTGGCTGGGTGGCCTATAGTAGCCTCCCACAATAACACCCACTTTATTTGTTTGTCCTTTAATCCTTACCTGGAGGCTCTCTTATGCCAGTGACTGTGCATCTCTGGGGCTGAGCCAAGGCTTTTAAGCTCCTCTTGCTTTTTCCTCATGCTGTGTGTAGAAGCACTTCAAATACAGTTCTTGGTACCCAGTGCTGCATGTAGCCAACTAAGAATCTCACTGGCACACAGCCTCTCAATCTTTGGTGTGCCATTCCTTTGCTCATTCATGGTGAGTCTCATTTTATCCCTTTGCCCTGCACACTTCTGCAGGGAGTTAACTCAAGAGTTAAAAGTCACAGTATGAGCCAGCCTGCAGTGTGAGTAACAAAGCCATTGGTTCTCCTAAAATAGTAGTTGGACCTGAGACCTATAAAGTTTTTCTATCCCTTGGGAACAGATGCAGTGAAAAGAATGTTTACTCTAAAATGGGTACTCCAAACTAGGCAGGCAGGCACAGGCAGCTCCCAATTTAATTAAGAATACACAGCACAGGTATATGAAGACCTAACAGAAATGAGAATGTTTAACACCAGCCTTTGGGGTCTGGTTTGTCTGTCCCTGCTTACCAAGAGCTCTGTAAAAGGAGCTGCTGGTGACATAGCTCTTTACAGGAATTGCTAAAACATTCCATGCCAGCAAACAGGAATTGGGTTCACAGAAATATGTATATATATATATATATATATATAGTGGTAAAAACTGGGTAAGTGCGTGTCTTCAGTACCTAGACTTTAAACCTGTTCTATTTTTGTGGACGAAAAGTGTTGCTACACTTAGGGTAACGTAAATAATACTTTTTTTTCCTTCATGCTCTGTGTTTGCAACCCATCCTTACAGCCAAAACTACTATTTCAGCTATTTTTAGAAGTTTACCTGGCTGGGCTGATGCATTTTTGTGATGGGTGTTCTAATTGCCAGAGGCAGTCAGAGAGTTTTCAAGCTGGTTTTCTACTCTTAACTCCCCACCCTTCTGAAGAGAAGGAAAAGTTTAATGACTGTAAACCCATGCTGGAACAAGACCCTTTTTTTTCCTCTTTATGGAAATCCCCAGGGACCCCTGCGTGTAATCTACATAAACAAGTAACCTGTCTGAAATAGCAATCAGAGGCACTGATTTCACTGACTCACTTATCTCATAGAGGACAGTGAATTGCAGCCACAGCTTCTCCCCTAAACGGATCGTCTGAGGAGTTCTTGAACCTCTCAAGCAGCCTGCTTGGAATGAAGCAGATTGATGTCCTCTTTTTACCCAAGGAAAGGAAAATTGGCATGTTAAAAGATACAGATTTACTGCAAACATGGTGCAATTTTCACTGTGAAAAAAGGAAACTTCTTGGTCATGCTCAGAAGAGGATATAACCTTAAGTTTTGTTTTATTTCTGCGAAATCTTTCCAGTTAAGTAAAAGCTAATGTCAAGCTAAGTACTTCTCTGCCTATAGTACCTGTAATAAATGAAGAGCTTTAAAAATCATCCCCAAATTATGCTTAAGCACCTCAAAGTTAAAAAGAAGACAGAAGAAGTGCCGGTGGCTTTAGTTTTCTCACTTTAAACAAAACAAAAAACAGTGTTTCACTTGCAAGTTCTCTTGATGAACATGAAAGCAATATATTTGTAAGGAAAACAGAGGTGCTTAGTTTTGCACCAATATGAGCTGAAGGGAAATCACAAGTTATCTCACAGTGCACGCTGATATTGCAAGAGCTGACTGCCTTGTCTCTGATTTTGCTTGAAAGGATCTAACTATGGATGGCATTGAGTAAGCATACAAATCAGGAACCAGTTTGGCAGAAATTTGGTAAGAGGACAAACATTCACACTGTTCTGCTTCTGTTCGCATTCTTGGGGGCAAAAAAGCTGCTGTTGTCAGCAACACTCACTTAATAAATGTCATGTGGCAGAAAAGTGATGAACAGGATTAGCAGCTGCCTGTGTTCTGGTCTGGAGGTTTATCTACCCTGAGGGCTTTTAGTACAGTGGGACTGGCTCTGTAAAGTGGTGGGTTAAATTATACTTATTACTTTGCTTCCAGGGAGAATTAAACTAAGTCTGATTAAAGTCACTTAAATCCTGAATGTGAGGGCTCAGATTCACGAAGGAGAGACCAAAGGATGTGAAGATCCTTTGCATCAGAGGCTTTGCTCATGGGCATGCCTTTACCCTACTGCAGTTAATGTACCTCTCCCAATGCTGAATCAGCTTGCATTATACCAAGGGCCAAGAGAGCTTGAATTACAGATAATTACTGTGGATCCACCATCAGGCAGCCATTTGGAAGCTCAGGGTAACTCGTCCCTAATCCCAGAGTCTATGCCTGTGTTTTCACATGTGCTTTCCTTAGCAGGTGCCCTGGGGTTTGGCTGAGATCTATTCCCCCTCTTCTGTTTTTCTGCAGGATGGCCCAGGAGGTAGAAGAGGCCAAGTCCTGTACAGTGGTAGCATCATAAAGACCTATGCCTGTAGGAGGAGCTCATGAGTTTCATGAGGGGTTTCAAGATGACAACCAATTATTAGAGATACACAGACACCTTAGGGGAGATTTTGTAGTGGAGCATTGAGCATCCTGGGCTCCTTCCCCTTGGAAGGAGATGCTTTGCTGCTGACATGAGCATGGTGCCAAGTAACAGTAGAGCCCAACCCAAAACCTAGCCAGAATCACTGTTTTCTCCATAATTTGAACTGAGCCTGAACTGTGATTTGGAAATTTCCTTGAAGTCTCAGTCAAACGAGCATTGGTCACAGCTGAACGCCATCATTAAAGCAAAGCCCCATGGTGCTCAGACTTCCTGCAGAGAGGGGAACTTAAGTCAGCATCATTTGCATGCCAGCTTACCAGAAAGAAGACATAAGAGGTGCAAGTTCATGCTTTTATTAACCACTTCTCACTGCCTTTTCAAAGTCTTCCCTGCCACACTCTTCTGGATGGTTGTCACATAAAGATGTGCCACCAGTGGGGACTTTGTGGGACTGTTTGCCATCTTGCCCTGGGTCTCCCCACTTTCTGCAGCAGGAATAGCCTGGCCTTTCCTCTTGAAGGCCCGGCTATACTTTTGGTTTGCTCCCTTTTGCTGTTGTTTGCAAAGCACGTGGTGTTGCAGGGCATGAGACAGACCCTGCAATCTTGACTCCTACCTGCTGGCAGCCTTGGCAGGCAGCAGTGGGAAGCTGTGACCTTGGGTCAACCTGGAGAGGGCAGCACTAGACCCGGCTGCTCATTCCTGTCCCAGCCTCCCAAAAAGACACTGGAAGCTGCCCAGAGGAGCCCACTTCTTGTTCAAGGGTGCTTTTTCTGCCCGGTGAAAGTGTTCTGCAGCAGGACACAGCCTAGGAGCAATATCTGATTTGCACTGTGCTAGATGATGCACATGAGCAGAAAATTGATGGTATGAGACATTGTCCTTTTGGTATCAAAAGAGCTTACCAGGAAAAAAACCCAAAATAAAAATAAAAGAAAGAGAAGATTACCACATGTGTTTGAGCCACCTAAAACATGAAAACCACAGAGTAAGCAGTCTGTGACAGGTCTAATCAGGCTGAGGCCCCAGGAGCACACACTCAGCTCAGCCTACTAAGAGGTTAATTGTAGGTGTAAAGAGCAAACATTACATGCAGAGTGTGACTCCTGGGTGCCACATCCAGGCTGGTCCCCTTGCAGCAACTGTCCCGATGAGTCCCCTCACTCCTCCGCTATTCATGTCTCTCTTTCCCATGAGCAGCCTCCATGGAAAAGGAACTAAATTACAAATCACCTATTTTTTTTTCCCCACCGAACTGGCCCAGTTACAATGATCTTTTTGTTTGCAATTTAAGGTAGGTTTGACAGCTAGAAGAAAATAATATAAAAAAGCTCCCTGGGGATACACAGCTCTGCACCCTTCACCAGATGCTTCAATGACACGTTAAAAGTAAGTTCTGGGGAGAAATCAGGAGCTTACTGACTGCTGCCAGCCACAGCCATAGGTGCTTTTTGTCAGCCCACAACGAGCAGTCAGAGGGAAGTCAGAGCATGAACATGGGCCATTTCCCCATGGAGGAGGTTTGGCTCCATCCGCTTCTGCTGTGGTTTCTGCAAGGCAACCTCTTGGTTACATGAGCTGCTTCTGAACGGGTCTGGAGGAAAGGTCTGTGCTAGTTGAAGGTCCCCAGTAGCACTGACTCACCTTGTGTTGTCACAAGGCATTATTCTGTACAAGCTGGTGCCGAACATGTGGAATACTTAGGTGCATCTGTGTTGCATCGAGCTCACCAGGCTCAGCTACCGTTTGTGATGATGGACTGACTAGAAAAGCAATCTACAGCAGAAAAAGCCCAATATTTTTTTGTTTACTGGGGCTCAATGATCAGCTTTGCAGGCCAACAGCAATGAGCACCGTGCCTAAACTCACAGATAAGAAAGAGAAGTTGCAGGTAGAGATTAATCACTTGCTGCAGAGGATGCAAGTATTTAAGACTGCTAAGTACTACTAAAGCCAGGTACTTTTCCTTCTTAGTTGCTAAATAATTTTAGAGGAAAATTTCAATTTTTCTCATGAATCTTTTGCAAGATACAGTACTTTTAGATTACATTTTACATGTGCACACTGGGGAGCCTATAGCTTGATAAAAATGAGATAGCGGTAACTGTAGTGCATCCAAGGACTTAATCAGCACAGTGCCACAGAGAAGCTCAAGACCTAATATAGGCTAAATGTAAATTTGTAAAATGGAAATAAGTAAATAATTCAAATCAGCAGCATCAATTTCGATGTGGTTTGTTCATCTTCCGGCCAGAGCTGTTTCAAGGAGTTGAGGTTTTTATTAAAAGTAGAAGAAGAAGAAATACAAGGAAGAGGGTCACAGTCCTGCTTCAGAGTTGTTTCAAATCAGTTATTTTTCCCCATCTTTCCTCTCCAGGCTACGGAGCTTCCTTCAGGACTGAGGAGCAATCTGGCTGAAGATGGCAGCTGCAAATGTTGTGAGTAAACAGCTATGTCACTGTTCATCTCCTTTTCCTTCCCCCCCTCTTTGTCTCCATCAGTTTTCTGCCTCTTTCAAGCCACTGGTACTATCCCAATGTAGCAGTAACACAAGGACTTCTTCTCCACCTCTTTCCAAGCAGGGCATTTTGCCTTTTGTTATGTATTTGAAGCCAAGCAAGCCATGGTTTGAATTCTGACAGACATAATGCTTTCACCACCAGCCATTTTCATAATTGAAGTTGGCTGGATGTCGTGAACTGCTCTTTTGTGAGTTTTTCACTCAGTGGGTCATTTTTATAAATCTCTGCTGTGCTGCACACCCAGAGCAATCTGAAATTATCTGTTTCACTGGCATCCCTTGCAATTTTTCATTTAAATGGAATAAATTAAGCATTTTAATTGCATCTGGTGGAGAGGGGCAAATGTACGTTTTACTGAGCCTCTCAACACAAATTTACTAGATGTCGTATTGCAGGTCACACATCCTGGCAAGAGTAGCTTGGATTACTACAGGAATGACAGCATGGTGCTGTCCCTGTGTGAGAACCCAGTGAACAACAGTACAGACTTCATGTGTGACAAGAGGCAGGTCAGGCAGTTTGCTCAAGCCTTCCTGCCAGTGTTTTTCTGGCTCATCTTCGCTGTGGGCACAGTGGGGAACACCTTGGTCGTGCTTGTCTATTGCAAATACCACTTCAGGAGGAGCATGATGGATCTGTACCTGTTGCACCTGGCCATCGCTGACCTCCTGCTCCTATTCACCTTCCCCTTCTGGGCCAAGGCTGCTTCCGACGGATGGATCTTTAAGGACTTCATGTGCAAAGTGGTCAACAGCATGTATAAGATCAATTTCTATGGCTGCAGCTTGCTTCTAACCTGCATCAGCTTTGACAGGTACATCACTGTAGTGCAAGCGATGAAAGCTAAAACTTGTAAGCGAAGGTGGCTCCTGCACAGCAGGCTCATGTGCCTGGCTGTCTGGCTGACATCTGTGAGCCTGTGCATCCCAGAACTCATTTACAGCCAGAGCACACAGGTGGGTGACGTAACAGTTTGCAAAATTATGTACCCACCAAATGTCAGTGTGATCTTCAGAGTTACGGTCCTGGCCTTGAAAGTCATCATAGGATTCTTCCTCCCGCTCCTTGTCATGGTGATTTGTTATGCCCTTATCATCAACACCCTCCTACAGGCCAAAAGATTTCAAAAGCAGAAGTCGCTGAAGATCATCACCATGATCCTCACTGCTTTCCTCCTCTCTCAGTTCCCATACAATATTGTTTTGCTGGTCAAAGCCATCAACACCTACACGGGGGTGGTGCACAGTTGTCAGGTTGCCAACCAGCTGGACATAGGGCTGCAGGTCACCCAGATCATTGCCTTCCTCCACAGCTGCCTCAACCCTTTCCTCTATGTCTTTGCTGGTGAGCGGTTCAGGATGGCACTGGGCAGGATGATGCAAAGCTGTGGCTGCTGCTGGAGCAGGGCCCAGGAGCACACCTCTGCCTGTGACAGCCAGGAGCACAGCTCAAACTGGTCCTTTGCCATGCTGGGGGGGCGGCGAGTCAGGAACTCCCTGATCCTCAACACTCACTGGACCTCCTCTGTCATGTCCCCTCCTTGCAAAGTCATCCTGTAAGTTAGTCCTCACCTTCTCCTCTCCAGAGAAGTACCAAGCTCTTTGGAAACCCTCTGTATACCCCAAAGATTATCCCAGAGGTGCAGAAAGGGTTGGGGACCTGCCTTTGATGTGTGGGAACCAACTGAGGGTTGCTGGCTGGGAGAACAGGAAACCTTTGGCAGATGGGAGCAAAATGGAACCATATAAACATTTATATGCTATAAACAGAACTGTCACAAAAAATATCTTTGTGACAGCTGGCCCATCTGCAGCTCAGACCACAACCTGAAATAACAAGTCTCGCAGCAGGTGATAAACCCAGCTACGGCTGCAACACAGGCAGATGAAGCTTTCTGTCCATAGGAAGCAGCAAGAGGGGGCCCAGCCTTAATTTGCTTTCACACCAGGTTCCCCTATGAATGTAGCCTGACTTGGGAGCCCTGCCAGATTCCTACACCAGATCCCGTCCTGTGTAAAGGAGAATGGCCTTTAGCTCTGACACTGGTTTGTAGCAGTGACCAAATGCTACTCTCTGTGCCTGGGCAAATGCAACACTGTTTGGCTGCATAGGTGTTTTTTCTTGCAAAGAAAAGCCAGTTGTTCATGTACATAAAATGGGCATTGCAGAATGTGGTCTGTCTTTCTCCTGTATTTTAGCTGTGTGATGTCAGGTATGATGGCTGGTGTTTTGATACTGGAAAGAAATCACACTTCACAATAATAAATAAGGGCTTTGGAGACATTGAGTTTTCTGTCCTGGGATATTTGCTGTATGGTGCAAAGCTGTCATAAACCAGAACAGAAAAACCAAACCCATGGTTCAGCTGACCACCAGTAATGCACCGATATCTTTGGAAAGTGTATTTAACCTAGGACCAGCAAGACAGGGAGTAATTAAGCGTCAAACCTAATGAAATTTGGAATGAGACATCAGGTTGTGGAGGCTGCCCTTCCCAGAAGTGGTGTGCTGTAATGCATCCCAAAAACTGAGCCCACAGGGCATCATTTATCTGTTCCCCCTTGCTCATCCCCTCCCAGGGACATGGCCTCACCTGTCCTGCCTGACCACAGCCTGCACCTCCCACTCTTCAATTGCAGGTTGTAGTGCTCAGGAGGCTTTGTTTTAAATAATCTCATCTAATCTGGTTTGCCTTCTGGTACTTAGCTCTTCCAGGGAAAAAGGGTTTTCATTGTGCATTTATCATTAAAGCATGTTGGTAAACAAGAGCTTTCTGCACAGTTTGGTGCTGCTTTTCTAGCTAATCGGGTATACCTAGGCAGATGGGGTTCAAGTTTCATATACATTTATTAGGATTTTTTTTTTTACCTTTTCCTTAGAAAGAAAAATAGTCAAAGATGTATATAGTTTTCACTGTATGTATAAGAAGGGTGTGGGGGGTTTTTGTAATTTGTGCTCAGCAAACAGAAGCCAAAATTAAATAAAGGCACTGCCACATACACCAAAGGGATGAACTGATTGTTTCTTGCCCACACATCCTTCCCAGTTTGGATCCATACACATAACCTGTTTGCAATCACAGCATTTATCCCTCTCAAAAGAGGCCAAAGGAAAACTTTGCTAAGAGGGTCTCTTTCAAATATCTAACCCTTGTGGTGTGGAAGCTGCAGTTGATAACCCTGCAGGCACCAGAGCAGGTTTAGGCTCCTGAGGCGAGGGCTGGGGTGCAGTCTGGGGAAGCAGGGCAGGTTTCTGCAGTAGGGGATGGGGGAGCACACTGGGGGCAGATGCTTCCCCACAGCAGCTCAGCCCCACTACCCCTTCCTGAGGCTGGGGGTGATAGGGCTCTTCTCAGAGGGTTCTCCTGGCTCCCAAAGATCCCTTGAGTTATGCAAACAAATTAGTGTGCAAACCTTAGCTGCTGCAAGCTCCTCTTTTGTGCACTACATCTCACCAACCCCAGGAAACTGAACTTTGTGGCCATCTCACAGAAATAAAGCTTCTTCAGTCCCCAAAACGCAGTGGGGAACATTCATGCTCAATCAGCAGGTGAAACTGCTGAGGGTAGTAAAACAGCAATTTGCAGCAGTTTGGGGTGACAGGGTTGTCCCAGGGTCATGCACATCCTGCTCTGAGTCAGGCTGCTCCCATCACTGTGCCAGGGGAAGCTGGCAACCAACCTCCCTGGAGGTGGTTTTCCCTCCTGGGGTTGGTTCCACCAAGGCTGCCTGCAGTCCAGCAGCTGCTGGTGGCTCCCCAAGCTGCTCTCACACCACAAACTTGGGGGGAAGCTGCCTCCCTGCACCCCTCTGTCTGCAGCCTCATCAGCAACCCTTCTTGTTGGTCAGCACACAGCAGGGACTCAGTCACAGAGTTGTTTTCAGCCATTACTCCCTCCTGCATCTGCTGGGGGCCTCCGTCTGCCAGCAGCACAGCTCCTTGTAGTCAAACCCTTCTTGGGCTCCTCTCTCCCTCTACCCTGATATTTTACTTGATTTATCCCATCACAATCCCTCTTGTGGCTGGTTAGAGTGTCCCCAATCTTCACCAGACCCTCTCTTCCAGGATGGGAGGTTTCCTCACAGGCAAAGGAGCCTCCCTTGCTCCATGAGCAGTCCCAGGGGACTCTGCTCATGTTTTATGCACAGCTCTAGCAGGATGGGCACCCAGCAGTTGCTTGAAGTCTTGGGAGAGGCCTGAGATCTTCATAGCTTGGGTCCCCTCCCTTCTCTTTGAGGCCAGTTTTTCCTAGATGTTCCCACTTTTGGGCTGTAGTTTCCTATGCTGTTGCTGTTCCTCGAAGAGGCAGCTGGGCTCGTCCCTGCCCCAAGCGCTGCGTTGTCACCGTGGAGCAGGCAGTCACACAGCGCAGCACCAGCCTGCTTGTGGTACAGAGGGAGGAAGCTGGAAGAGCCATGGGCAACTTCCACTCTCTGCAGGCAAACCTGCCTACCTGCTGCCTGCTCTCCCAAAACAGAAATGTCTTTATAGAAGCACCTCTTCCAGAGAGCAGGGAAGTAATGGAAGGGTGTGAAAGTACAGGCATTATTACTATATTTGGAGTTCAAAGCATCCCTGTGACACTTCAAGGACTAATGCAGAGAATATGACAGCCTTGCAGCAGCTTCATGTTGTCCCCACAGAAAAATGCTATCCTGTGTGTGCCAAGGTCTGTTCTTGGGGCACAGACCGAGAAAAATAAGGCAGAAGTAGGGTTGGGAGAGCCTTTCCCTTGCACCAAGGGAGGGGATATTACCCAGGATGGATAAAAATGCACTACTGGAGATGAACACAAAGACTTTAAATAGCTGCAGCAGTTCCCTGCAGAGCTGAGGAGGTACAGCAAGGTATGGTCGCTTACACATGTACTGGCTATATGTAAAACTCACTCTTTGCAGGTCCCTCATACTCCAGATTAGGCTTTGCTGGAGCCTCTCCTAGAGGGAAGCTTCTGAATGTGGAGCCAGGACTCCAGATGCCTCTGGAGATGCTCTGAACCTTCTATTGGTAATTTTAGCTTTGAAATGAGGGGATGGAACAACATAAATTTCATAAAACCCCCAAGTAGATTATATAATTATCAGATTTATCTTCCATACAATGCTATCTCTACAAGGCAAAAAAGGGACAAACATTCGCAGTGATAAAGAATTTTATTCTTAAATTCCTGAGGTTAAAAAAGGAGAAAAAAAGCATCAAGAAAAACATTCCAACACAACCATTAACATTTCTGTAACTGTACAGACACTGGTATACATGATTTTTCCCATATCTGGAGCAGGAAGTTTGATGTGAACAGGGCTTGCAATTCTTTGGCAGTTAAGACCAAAAGATGCTTCTGAACAAGTTACAACCTCAGTGATTGAGCATAATTAAAACTATAGTGCAATTTCAGTTTTAGGAAAGAAGTCAGGCTTTTGTAGCTTTGCTATTTTTTAATGTGGTACACTCTTGTGCAATACCTCTTTCATTTTTCATAAAGAAACATTGAGTAATGTTGAGTAAAGGAACACTGTCATTTTCTTGAAGAAACTACATTCTTTCCTTTGCATAAACCTCTTTGTAATAAAAAATCTTACCCTCCATATCTCCTTACCCTTTCCAGCACCCAGAAAAGCATCTAATTACTTATGCTAACCACAATGCAAAATCTCAATGTCCTATGAATGTGACATCTCCTTAAATTAATTTCATGATCAATTAAAAATATTTTTCTCTTTATTGCATTCCTGCAGATAATAAAAAGCCCAATTCAACAAATCACCTGAGCACCTATAAATAAGCAGATTTTTCAGCATTGCTGGCATAGCTCACATGAACAAGAATTTTATGAATGGAAGAATTAAGTGCTTGAATGAAATAATCTCTTGTACAAGCCTGCCCTTGTGCAAAGTCCTTTACTGGGTTTCCATGATTCCAGAAATGAACTATCTGGGACATTTAAACAAAAGGTCTCTACTAATGTCAGGTCCATTACTGTCGCTGCACAGTCTCTTCCAGCAGTTATGATGGGATTACTGCTCCTGGGAAGCTTCTTTGAACAGCTGCACTCCTGTCCACTTGCAACTTATCAGCCTGATATTTCATCATTTGAAACTTTTTCTCCTTAAGGATTGTCTTTGGTCAGAAACAAACATTTTCTTTTCATCTTTAAACTACAGGTTCTGACTCCCACTCTTAGTCCTCTTTCAGAGAGAGAAAAAAAAGCAACAAAATTATTCTCAAAGGGCAGGAAAACCTGAAGAAAAGGGACCACAAAGACTCAAATGCTAAACGAGAACAATGCAGTGGATTTACTCCCCTTCTCTCAAACATTGACTTCACCCAGTCTCAGGACTGCCTACATAAGAGACCTCCAGAAAAACATCTGGATTACTACATGGAGACAATTATTTAGAAACCTACATGAACAGGGGCTTAAAAATATTTGCCACAGGATAAAAAAATGTCAAGAACTGGATGCGGAGAGAAATCAAGAAGCAAGGCTGTCAAATTATTTTTAGTAGAGAGACTTCAAATACTTTTTAACAGAGATGTCATATTTTGGCTGAAGATACTTGACAGTGTCCCTTTACCTTACATTTGGCATGTTAGAAAGATATCCTTGGTGTTAGGGATTCTAAGTAAAATTAGTATTCTAAGTAAACAACAGCAAAATGTTTTTAAAAACCACACCTAAAAGCTTAAAAGAAAACTGCAGCAGACTTCAGTAACAGCTCAGTGAAATTGCATAGCATATGGTACACAGTACTCCATTTTTAAGCAATAAATAATCTCTACTTGCCTAATTAAATATAAACATAGCTTCAAGATTGAAATAACCTGTAATTCGTGAACTGATCCACACCATTTATTGCTGTTTATTGCCCACGTCAGCCTCTTGTCCATCTCATTTTCATGCACACAACCAGGTCAGAGCTTAACTACACTGCAGCCTTCAGGGGCTTGCACCTTCCACTGACCACTCTGCCTGGCAGAGGGTCGGGAGCACACCACCACCATGGGGAAAAAGGCAGCTGAAGGCAAGGGAACGCTATTGATGAGCCAGAGACCTAAATCCTAGGTGCTCCATGAAAAGTAGTCATTTTTCACAATCTTTTTCAGGATCACTGTATTATAGATTGTTAACAAGTGGAATAAAGGATGAGCAACCTTTAGCTTTAACTGCAATTATTTTCTTTTCTATGATCAGAAATTTCCCTCTGCCTCAGCTGCTCCTGTGTAAATGTCCAACACTTGGTTGGTGATCTCCACCTTTTAAACAACCAGTCCTTTGGGGTGGGAGATCCCTTATGGGTATTGGATTGGACCAGCAAAACATAAACACCAGCCGGCCTCTCCTGACCACCTTCCCTACCTGAGCTCATCCCTCCTATTCCCTCTCCTTGCTTTTACAAGTTTGCCCCTTTCCTCTCCCCAAGCCATTTGCTGCAGTTTATGCTTGCCCTTTTTATTTTTTCCCTTCATGCTTTATTTCCTGTCTCCCACCAGGACGCTGTATGTCAGCTACAGCTGGCATCAAGTCTCTACAGGGCTCCTCACAGGTTTTGCTGGTCTTCTACCAACTGCTGCACTAAAACTTTTCAGGTCTGAGGTTTCTTGGGAGAACAGTAATATGAGAAATCAGACACACTTTAATTACGAGGAGGGCTGGTTGGGAGAAAGAGCTTTTCTTCTTTCTCCTGCCAAATGTTTTGCCATTCTATTGGAAGACAGTTTTTTTTGTACAGAAAAATCCACTTTTGGGTATTTTGACAAGAAGCTGAAATTCTATATGGAAAGCAGATGGTTTGCGTAGAAATTTTGTATAAGCAAGAACGCAGTCTTCCCTTAAACGGCAGTGTAACAGCCCACAAGTCTGAGATGGAAAGCTAGCAATTGGTTAGGGCAAGTGCAAGGCTTAGGAAACGGACAGAATGCACTAACACCACTGGGTGGAGAGCTCACCGGGCCTGGATATGAATTCCATTTTGGATGGACGTTTTGAGACCTGTTCAAACATTATTGCTGCCTTCCACTTGGTCTAGAGAGAGAGACGTTGCTGATCTCCTCAGAAACTGTGCTTTCCTGTGAAGGCTGATGACTAAGGTGCTAAGGCAGGAAAAAGGAATGCTCCTCTTCCCAGTATCACCCAGTGAGCAGAACTTTATTCCACAGGGGATGTTCTGTGTTCTGCCACTGGTGCTCATGATAGGAACTGGGTTCTGTGGGCCAACGTACAGAGCACGGTGAGCCAAAGTGAAAGGAGTTGCTGCTTCGTGCTTATTCTTGTGTAACTGGTATTCAGTGCCAAAGCATTGGAAAGAGCCAGTTAAGACTTACCAAATCTTAGCCCAAAATATATAAAACTCCTATGGTTTGGTGCTTATAAAACTTGGAAAAGATAAAAAATTCTAGATGGATTACAATAATTGTGAAGACTGAAGTATTGCATAATTGCTGCTCTGACTGTAAGAGCAGTACAGCAGAACAGAGATGGTTATGTTTACACCTCAGTGAAGAGGTCAAAATAGGCATTTTTCTTTACATTTCCTTTTGAAGGATATTTTTGGAAGAGAAAATCACTCAATTTTCAGCAGAGAATTTCAGTTTGCATTTAGATACCCACACACTTATTTTTCTCCTCACGGAAAAAAAAATTGGTTATTACTGACCTGTTAAACCAAACAACATGGCTTTTCAGCAATCTGTACACAGTACAGAACCATTAGTGTTCCTGAAAAGGCTTCTGTTTTTAGTGTACACATCTCCTCTTAAGTGCATTAGAACTATTGCATAGTTTCAAAGTCTTCAAACACAGTGGTAATCAGAATGCTTACACATGTACATAAATAATAGCATATCTTAAAAATTTAATTAAAAATACACAGTATAGTAAAGGCTATGGAAAATCACTTCCATCATAGATGACAGGTCGCTCAACAGCCAAGTGATAAAACACTCTTTTTGAGATAAACCTATTAAGGAAAGAAACAGAGCAAAAAGATCACATTAGCTGAAGCCAACAAAGAGGGGAAGCCTTAAAAATGTATTTAGTCTTTTAATTCACTGCTGTCAAAAATATGCCTGTGCAAGGGCCATCAGGCTTGTTGTTAAAAAGATGACAATCCTGACTGAACTGTCTTGGAATGAGTCACCAATGACCTGCTTACTTCTGTTAACCCTCCCAGAGGTTCAGAAAGAAGAGCAGAATTCTGCTCTGGGGGTAGGAAAAAAAACCCAAACAAGAACAAGAACCAAAACTCAGTCTTGAAGACCTCTTGGCAAGCGAGGAAAATTTTCTTATACTTAGTTCTGAATGGCAGAATAATGGTACACATTATGATCAGTTCCACAGCCTGTAAAACCAAGCTTATTTCACCTTTTATGCCTTTCTAGGACCTACCTAGAGAATGTGTTGTCAAATATCAGGGTGTAGATTCCAGTGTTTCTGACTTTCACCTGTCCTCTGATAGTTTCCTTATGAGAGTTGCAGCGAGTCATAGGGATAAGAACCTGGAATTCAATACAAATCAAAATGAAGTTTGCTATTTACCCTATAAATTGGCATTTTCTTTCATAAAGCCTTGATTTCAGCCACCTTGAAAGTCCCAAAGTGCATCTATGCCTATAAAACTAATTACTCTGATTAGCATTAAGAACTCCCCGAAACTAAAATCTCACAGTGAGACATCTGTTTTCCTTGGATTATATCTTTACAGCACTAACCTATAGCTATTAATCTCTGCTTTAGAGATAAAATAAATTCCTGAACTTTTAAATGTTAATCTAAGAAACTTTAATAACTTAATCAAGTGGTATGTTAAATCCATATATCCAAGAGCAGGATTTAGCTAAATATATCTTTTGATATACGTTTTTATACTCCCTGTGTTATAAAATAAGCTTTCTCAGCAAATCTGTATTTTTTATCTGAGCTTACAGCAAAAAATGTGTGTATCTGTGGTTCTATGTGAGTCTGGCTGTAAAACCCTAGCACAGCTGCCAGAAGAGCAGCTGACATAGATCAAGGATGACCCTATACAACACAAAGTTTTACCAAAGAAATATAACAAGACAAAAGCAGCATTCACACTTCATTCAGCTTTCAGATTAAGAAAAAGAGATATGTTACATGGAGTTAATAACTGTGCAGTGAATTAACACAAGCTATATAAATGTCTTATTCCCCCAGTTAATCACAGCCATAGAGTTCACCCTACCACGGTGAATTAAACTAACAGCTGCCTTGTCTTCAGCAAAACTTTGCAATTAGTTGAGTAAAATAGATTCACCTAATCTGTAATACTCATGAAATACGGACAGCACATATAAAACTGAGTACCTTGGGCACTGGCAAAGAGATTTTGCACACCATCCAGACACTTAAGTAGATTTTGCACACCATCCAGACACTTAAGTATATGCTTCATTGTAAGAAATGTAGGTAAACCAAGAAATGAAACTGTTTCCCTGTGGCTTCTTCTCAAGAGCCTGGCAAAACCAGCCTTAAAGAGTTTACAAACCAAGTGAAATTGAGAAAAAAAGAGAATTTTGCATACTTGGATGTTCAATTCTGCTTGATAATACAGGGTGAATTTCAGATGCAACCAACAGAAGCTACAGGGCCTTTCAACTCAACTTTTGCTGGCAACATTAAAGATGTAGCTTTGCCTTTAGCAGAACTGCAGCTTAACTGGAGAAACAAATCCTAAATGCATTAGCAAGTGGCATTCTGGTGAAGACCTCCTAGCAATACTTGTCAATTCCTGTAGGCAGGATGAGTGCAGAGCAGTAGAACCTCTGAGGTAGTAAGGAGACAAAGGCCTTACTTTGCACTGATCCAGCGGCGTGTCTTCAGCCTCTTGGTAGACAACACTGAAGGATATGCTTTTGGGGTCTGATGAGAAGATCCAGCTGATGGTTAGTCCCATCTCTGTAACAGTGATGGGAATTATACTGTAGGTGCTGGATTTGATGAACAGCTCTCTGTTGCTTTCTCCAAAATTCATGATCTCTTCTACTGTAAGGGGTAATTTCACCCTGTGAGGGAGAAATATATGATTACTTGAAGAGATCCAATCCACTCACTCAGACAAAACCACTAATCATTGATTTTTATTTTCCATCTATTTCAGGTAGACTCCACAGTGTATTTGGGACACATCCAGAAAATGCATGAAAAATCAGCCTCAGATGAAGGTAAAAGCTACAAAAAAGCTGACTGATATTGAGAACCTTCACTGCTCTGGCACAAGTGGATTTTGTTCACTTATTTATCTCATTTCAACTGAAGAAAAACAGTGCTGGAATAAAGTTTTTAGAATTACTACTGATAAGAAAGGAGTGCCGCCCTCTACTGTTCTTTTTAAACAAAAAGTAAGTGACCTGGTTTATTCACCTTCCTAGTTGAATATAAAAATTTGCACAGGAAAACAGGAGGGATCAGGATTACAGGTGGATGAAATATGAACAGCAGTTCTGTTCTGAAATGCTTAACACATCTGAGTCTGTTTTACCCAACTAAGCTGCAAAAAAACTGACGCAAAATACTTCCAGTTAAAAAGGAAATTCTTATCATCTAGATGATGCTGAGTCCTACAGCATTAGATGAGCTGACTTCATTCTGGTATCTGTTTAAGACTGTGATCAGTGAGGCCCTGAAGCAGGAGAACACTGGTTGCTTTCTTCAGGGGAAACCTGCAATTTCTAAGATCTGTGGGATCTCACCTACATTACCCTAACTAAAACTAATCTCATCTGTCACTTTTCAGGCCAAAAAAACTGTTTGCAAATCAATGAGATCAGTGTAAACCACAGTCCTGTCCTGTCTCAGGTGATCTTTGATTTTAATAAACTAAATATCATTCTTGGTTTTGCCTTACAGCCCAGCTATGATTCTAGTTACTGCTTAATTTACCTGGATCTCTGAACAGCAGCAACAAGGTTGAAACATGGACTGATTTATCTCCTTGCAGTCAAAAGTTTAAAACCTTTCCCATAACTAAGGCAAAATTTCAAAGCTAGGTTAAGGGGACAGTGAGCAAAAGTGAATTTCTCTAAGTCATGTGCATTTCCCCACATTGGATTCTATTCTTGGCTGTGCAAGACATGCTGTATCACTACTGCATGTAATTAGGAATTTCAGAGCAGGACACCTGCAGAGAATTGCGCGCACACAGAGCTTGAGCTGAGGCTTAGATGAAGATTCATGCCATGGCATGTATCAACCAGAGCAGGCAAAACAGATTCTGGGAAGCCACCAATAAATAACAGATACATGCTCCAAAAGGCCATGAATTCCTTCCCTTTGGCAAAGGTCCAGCTAGAGCTGCATTCCCTGACTTGCCCTTGCAGTTTCTTTCAGAGACTGTTAGAACTGCACTGCCTTTTCTCTAAACCCCCTTCGTGTTGACAGCAATTCCTGTAATAAAAATAGGAAATGTTTTCTCATGTGATTTGGACCTGCATCTTTCCTTCTTATTTCCCCGTTGCACTGGGACTGAAGAGAGAGGACCTGGCTCATTGCTGCTCTGTGTGGTTGAGTTACACCCTCTTATCCCACTCAGACCAAATTCTACCATGGGACACAAGTGAGCAGCTCTTCCAGGAGCCTGCAAGGCTTGTGCTCACATAGCTGCTATCTGAGCTCAGCCTTTATGCTTTCACCTATAGCAATGAAATCGTTCTGCTTACATAATTTCTCCTGACTTCAACAAGCATATCTCAGCATCTTGAGCAACTTGCCAGTCTTCAGATTCATCGAAAGTTGAAGAATTACACGTGCTGTTTCTAGAACAAGGAAAAGAAGGAAAATCATGACTCTCTGAACAGTATGTGATCAAATAGAATCTGCATGCTGATGCCTTCCTAAAATAGAAATGTTTTGATAGTCCTGATACCAAATTCTAGGATTCTTAATTGGCCCATTCTAGTGAGAAAACTGGGCAAAACCACAGCCCCCTTCTGCTCACGACTGTGCACAAACATAAAATTGTTTTTATCCTGGTTTCATGAGCTAAGGGGAATACATATATACATCCAGAAAATATTTTCTGCAATTATAACATAAATTTCTTATTGAGATGATGACAGGTTTTGAAGATTCTCTGGCAGGTGGGAACTTCAGGGGCAGACACAAGCAAAACAGTCTGCACTTGTACCTTAAACAAAGCTTGCAAAAGGATAAGATGTCTCCCTGGATTTAATCTGGGAGGTGTTTTACAGTCATATTATCCAGTTCCTTACTCTGACAACTGTACACAAAACATAGACTATGGCTGTAGAATTGCTACCATGTGTCTTCTTTTCCTACAAAAACTACTGCATGATTCAAACACAAATACACCAAAGATACTGTTACAAGATGACAAAGCAGTATGTTTCCTCCACACCATGATGTGTCCCAGTGAGCAGTGAAGCAGAGGGAAGAACCTGCTATTCATTCCTTACCTCAAAAAAGGTGTATGCTCAAGGTGAACACTGGACTAGCACTAGGTATGAATTATGGGGCTGGACACAGAGAGAAGGATGAGTCTGAGAGTCAGGAAACAAACGCTGATAGTTTCCAAGTTAGAGCTTCTCTGACTGATTCTTCTTTTGTTTCTCTGCATTCCAGCAGTTTGAGAAAATTAAGCTGTTGTTCCCAGAAAAAATGCCAAGGATTCTTATTTACAGGGAACCAGCTGGTTGGTTCCTTCTAAAAATCAGTGGAATCTAATAAAATGTTAATACCATATCTGCTTCTGAACCATCAAGTGCAGTAATGCCCCAAGAGAGCGTAATTGCCATATTCGCTGTTGACCAATTCTCAAAACTAATGCACAGTTCAGCATTTTCTTTTAAATCCAATGTGATATTGCTCTACAAGCAGCATTGCTGAGCAGAAGAGCATGAGAAAATATCTCCTTCAGGTGGTCATAAGCAGCATCTGAATATACTGTGTCAACAACATGCAATCACATGCCAGTGCAGTGACATTATGGTTTGGAAACAGGACAAATTTACTGCAAATTAAACTGCACCCACTGTCTATACATTTCCTGAACTGTTATCTTGATATTCCCGTTCTTTTATTTTTGCAGTCTCTTGACTAACTCTTGACTTCTTCAGTCACACCACTACTGTTAATACCCTGAAGTGACAGCTGGGATGTGCATGGGAGACTCAAAGCTGTAATAAGTGCCAAAACCTGAGCTGTACCCAGACACAAGGAATGTAGGCATGAAGTACTTACAACGTCTTGGTCCATAAAGGTTAGTATAATATCTGTGCAAATACTTACTGATACAAATAACTTCTTGTTAACTATCTTTATATAACCAGATAAGAAAACTGATTCTGAAAAAAAACCTCAAACCAACAAACTAGAAAACTGAACTATAGCTTGTAAACCTACACATACATTTTGCTTGCAGAGTGGGAAGAGCAACCAGCTTCATGCTGTGATCCATGTAAATCTCCCATCCCACCAGGTTAGCTAATTTCACAGCCTTGAATTCATGCAGAGCAAGAGAGCTACACAATTACAGGCAACTACACAATTCAGAAGTGTCAAACTCCGTGATTTACTACACAATGCCATTAGAGTTCTTGATTTAGTCCATTAATTTCATCTTTCATTTGGAAACCTGAAACGTAAATTAAATCCCAGGACCAATATATGTTTGTGTTCTCCTCTAACACAAGATTTTCCTTATTCCTGCTGTAACCCAGTACATGGTTAGGTGGTTACCTTGCCACTTGGCTCTACCAACCAATATATTCACCACACATCTAAGGTTAAGGGAGTGCTAAGTCTCCTGATTTGTGTATTAAACCAAAATGCCTTATAATCACAAAGAAAATCCTCCTTCTCTTTATGATATCTCACTGAGTCTAACAGTCTAAACTAAGGTCTGGTAGGCTATAATATAAGAAACAGTATCATGATTCAAGTGGAGCATTTTTCCCCTGACAAGAGAATTTATTCTTGCATGACCCATTCACCTTTTGTGTTAGTACTAAGGATGTTCCTACAGTTTGCCAGGTCCCCAGATTATGAATATGCAGCCTCTGGTGTATCTATTTAAACAGTCTGTATTCTTTCACTTCTTCTTTTTAAAAGTGAAATGAAGTGGGACTAAAAGCAGAAAGAAGTGAAACATGGAAAAGACACTACAGCAAGAAGAGAACAGCTCTGATTCAGCAAAGCCTCAAGATACAGATTGTTGGAAGCTGATAGAGCATTTCGAAGAATTATTGCTTCATGCTGGTCTTGCTCTTATGCAATTCCTCAGGCACCTGCTGTTGGTCACGGTCCCTAAGGTCCCTAAGCCTTGCCCACTGTGCCTGTTCTTATACATGGATAGCATTTCTTACAAATTATACTGAAAATACTGTGGCAAACATCATAAATGGCTTGGGGAGTTAAAAGTTAGAAGTCACTTTTAGAATTAAAACTTGGAAAAAAGATGGTTCAAATCTAGACTCAGCAATTTTCTGTTTTCATAAACACCTGAGCTCTGACAGCTGTAGCTACATGTCAGAGGTGTTGGCTTCATGTGGCTGAGCAGTGAAATCCCAGAAGCCATCTGCCTGTCAGCAGTCCAGTGATTTCTGGAGAGAACTTCTGTCATCCAGGTGAGAGTCTTACCGAATTGTGTGAAAGGCAGAAACCTGAAACGGAGACTGGAGGCTGTACAGAGCCCCTAACAGCTGCTTAGCCCAGCAAACACATCTGAAAATGCAAAGAAACAATCAAAGGCATTATGCTGAAGTGCACCAATGATTCCCTGGGCCTGCTGTTATCTAGCAGGTCAGACCCACCCCAGGCACCCTAACTTAGTTATTAGCCTTCCTCTCCAACCCAACAGAGAGCAGTAAAAATGGACAGAGGACAGCAAAGGATCAGAAGAAAGGATACCACAGACAGCCCTTGACATGGGCAAGAAAAGAGGAATGATTTGGGAGGGAGTAAGGGGGATACAGAGCTCACTGAGTTTTTAACAGGGTGCAAGACAGTGTCTTGCGTGAAGTTGTATGGGTGGGAAAGGGATGGAAGTGTTAAGGGCAAACCCTGGCATATGTTGAGATGGGAAAGCATCACACAGACAATTGCAAAACTACACAGAAAAAGATGGATGGACATGAAGATCCATCACTGTGTACAATGGGTGAGATGCTTACTGCTATAAATGAAATCTCAGCTATTTCTCAAAAAAGTATCTATGACTTAGCTATGCCACATTCTGTATGAAACAAAGAAAAACAACCAACAAACAATACAAAAGGACTCCCCAGCCTTAAAACTGGACACACTCTATCTTCAAGACAAGAAACAATACAGAGAAAGCAAGCTAGGGAAACAATCATGACAAAGGAATCTTTCTGTGCTCCGAGTGACAACATGCAAAGTATGTTTTATTTTTTAATTTGTTTTGTTTTGGTTTTTTTATTGTGATAGGGAAGATGTTTGGCAAAGGCTATGAGATGAAGATAGCTTTCAAACACTGCATTTGCAAAATGTTCAGAACAAGCAGTTAGGGATTACCAAGGTGCTTTCAAGTCCCCTTCCCAGCAGGAGGCAGCAGACGACTGGAAATCAACATTAAAAATATTGACAAGCTGCTGCCAGTATAGCCCAAATACTGCAGCCTGTAGATCACCAAGGCTACAACCACCTCTGTGGGTAACACTAGTTAAGATACCTTTGAATTTTCTTTTCACACAGTTCTTTAGAGGCTGTTAAGGGAAACTGAGGCAGAATTATAGGAGAGATATTGCAAAAGCAGTTTCTGGCCTGAGTTTACACCAGTATCCATCAGGAGCCCCATGTCCTTTCAGCAGAGCTCCTGCCCAACCCTCCCTGCCCAGCCTGTAGCTCCACAGAGGCTGCTCCATCCCAGAGCCTGCAGGTTCCATGCAGCCAGGGTGGTTTCTGCAACCAAGGTCCTTCACAGCTCTACAATCAAATGTTCTTCAGACTGACTCATCCAGGAGTAACAGCTAGTCTCTCAGCCTACTCCCTATACGGGATAAATTCATACAATCCAGATGTTACCACACAGTTTAGCCACTGCTGTGTCATCCTCATACCTTATTCTGCATCTCAAAATGACTGATAAAAGCAGGTGGTTATCACAACGTATAGCTCCCCTGTTTGACAGGAACAGTTTGTGAATATTTAGCACCTTGCTCCCAGTTTGTTTCTTAGAGGCAGAGAAATTTCTATCACATGCAATGAAGCACAAGGGAGAACTGTTTTAAAAAGCATTACACAGCCTTACATTTCTTGTGTCAGTAGTGTTCTTTCAATAAATGATGCTGCAGAAGTAAGACAAATTCGGTGCTGTTTTTCTTCATATGCATTTCCAGGTACCAAACTCAAGCAGCCAGAGATACAAGCTCACTGCTCTACAAATCAGAGTCCCAGAAGCACTACAGCTATGGTAGCACAGGCTGCTGCAAAGATCCGCCTGCATGGGCTTTTTTCTCTTAATAGAGCTTCCCTCTCTTGCAGAACCAAGGGACACTCAAACTGCTGTACATTAGAACTCACTGGGTGAGGCCTTTAAGGCAATCTTGAATCAGAGGTGAGTTCTGCTAATGTTATGGTGGGTAGTATCTTGTAGTAGGATTAATCTCACAGAAACATGGTTTTTGTAGCTCAAAAGAGAGGGCATTTAGCTTTTGGGCTAAATCTTTAAAAAGCCAATAAACCTATCTTACAAAAGACTTAGTTTACCAGGTAAACAGCTTGCAAAGATCAGTAGTCTTAGGGCTGTTACTTTTATGTGCTAGCATCAGCCCTGACTGCAGTTAAATTGAGTTAAGGAGAGGCTTAAGGCGTTAACACCATCAGCCCTTGAGAGGGAGTGTGATGGAAGGGGCTGACAGAGGACTGGTCACTCCTTCCTCTGAGAGTAATATAAATGTAGTGCATTAACGAAAATCCTCCATCTTTCGGTAAGTCACTTGAAATGGGGAAAGGAAAAAGTGCTGCCATCTGATATGTGACTGATATCTGAAGAACAAGATGAGGCTCAACTGAAACACAGGTTCCAAAGTACTCATTGAGACTCAAACCCTGCCTTTTGGGACAGGTCCAACCCAAGCCAAACAACGCTGATGCTCAGAGTATGCAACCTGAGCCTAAATGGTAAATTTGGCAAAACAAATTTTATTTCCCTCATGGGTTTCCCCAGAAACCTCAATCCAAGCACTAAATCAGGGATGTATTAGAAAGCTTAATCCTTATACTGTTTTCAGAAGCCTCTTTGTAATTGTCTTTTGAGTATGCTTTTGAGTCCCCATCAGTATAAATCTGGTAACAGATGATGTGTTCAAATCCCCCAGCTGTTGTGCTTGGGTCTTGACTGTCAAGACAATCCTCTTCAGCAAATAAATTGATTTGCTTTTGTCTGTCATGGATGCTTTACTACAACTCTTATCTGTTAGCACTTAGGATTTTGTCTGTCTCCTGGATGCATTAGGATTTAATTATTTGCTGAGTAAAAAATCCCAATATGTCTCCTTCCAGGCTGCCTTTAAAAAGATGGCAACATGGCAACTACAGATACTGCTGACTTTTATTATAACTTCTCCATCACTGACCCCTATAAAAACAGAAATGAGAATTTTCATATTAATAAGAGTCTTCCTGCCAAATATGTATTTTGTTGTTTTCATCCTTGGCCTAGCAGGAAATGCACCGGTCTTTGTCATACTAAGTTTCTACATGAAACTGAACACACTGACAGAAACTGATAGTACTTTTGGCTACAGCAAAGTGCATTTTTCTTTGGATGCAGCCACTCTGGGAATACTCTGCTGCTCAAGAGTGGATTTCAGGCACTGTGGCATGTCATGGGGCTTGTATACACTTCAATGTTAACTCTAATGTCTGTCACCTTTGACCAGCTTATTGCTGTTACTTTTGCCACCCAAGCACATGTGTCAAACCAAACAAATGATATGGGGCAAATGAATCTCTGTCTTGATCTCATAAGCATTTGCTGCACCACACTTTGGTTTTTAGGAGGTGTTAATTTTGATAAGGCAATATGTCAGGAAGAATACCCAAACTGTCGCACGGAACTGGTTCTTGAAGTAATCCAAGTGACTCTTGCTTATTTTATTCCCATGCTAGCCATGATCATCTGCTAGTCACTAATTATTAAAACCTTACTGTGTGCTAGAAGTCTTCAAAAGAACAAATGTATAAAAAATATTTTCTGTACTTGTCCTCTTTATTTTTACCCAGATACCCTATACTGTCTTCAGATTGATAAAAATCACAGACTGGAGATTTAAATTGAACAGCAGCTTTGAATATGCAATTACCATAACAAAAGCTCTTGCTTATTTTTATGCCTGTCTTAACCTGTTATTTCTTCACGGGAACGAAAATCAGGGAGTACTAACACAAAGTTATTAAAAAATCACGATGTGCCAAATGGCAAGTTACAGCTCAACAGTGGCAAACTACCGAAGAGGAAGACTCTAAATCTTTTACTGCTTTATATAGTGCAGATGCCACAAACATGTACCCACTATAAAACTGCCTGGAAAATCTGGGAACTCTTTTTCAGCTTCTTTTTTTCTGTTTGTTTTGTTAGCAAATACTGATGTAGGGAGTCTGAGTGAAAGAGGAAATACCATTAGTAAAAACACTGTGATCAGCTTAGAACCAACCTATTTTCATCATGATACTTCATTGCTTCCTGCTTTTTCAGTCCAAGCTGGTAACTGAGTTAACAGTGCAGAAGATCTTCAGAAAGTATAAAAACCAATGAGATAAAATTCCACTTTTCATAAAGGTAATTTAAATTTCCTGACTCCCAAACCTCTGGCCTGCTGGTTTTCTATGAATGGTGTTTATTTTATTGAAAGCTTTTATGAGTTGTTTCAAATATATTACATATTTTATGTAATACCTTCAGCCCATTCATTTCATGAGACTTGCTGAATTTTAAGCATATATATTTGAATCTTCATGCTGGGTTTCATGTGTGGTTGGGTTTTTTTGGATGTTTTGGGGTTTTTTTTCCATCTAGGACAAGGTCTGTACACAAAATCCTTCAGCATTCATCTAAAATTTCTGTAATAAAGCAGCATTTTCATCTGCCTTTCACCTGCTATCAGGTTCACAGTCAGAATGTCCCATACACATATTTGTATCTTATATCTGATAACAGAGCTCATGTTGCCAGATTACCAGGGCCCATGTGAACAGCAGGAATATCATATCACACACACAGGGGCTCCAACACTGAGCAGTGTTTCTGTAGATGCAAACTCTCACACCCTGATTCCCCACACATTCTTTGCATCATGACATCTTTCCAGTCTGTTTTTCCTGGCACCTTGGTTCCCTTGTCATGAAACTGCAGATTTCTTGGTTGTTTTCCAACCTTGTTCCACCAGTTCTCCCTTTCCACCTCTGGTCTTTTCACTTCCAAGCTGGAGGGAAAAAGATGTGCAGGGGGAAGAAAAGTGTGCAAAAGCTCTTGCACAAAGTAGTAGAGCAGGTGTGGAGACTGGAACAGGGAAAAGAAAGAAGGGATGCTGCAGAGGAGCAAAGGGAGGACTTTATACAGCTGTGGGCTGCTTGCAATAAAGGCAGCGTTGGGTCCGGCCCAAAGGGTCAAAGTCCTTTGCATTACAGCTTTGAAATACCAATTTTAACTGCTTCAAACCATTCTTGCAAAAACCACACTGCCTGGATGTTCCTTTACTCCCCATTAATACCCGGGCCTTCCTATCAGAGCCTCGCAGCTCAGAGGAACCTGACCCTTTTTGGCAGCAGTGTGCCCATCTCACCACTTTTCCCTTTAGGAAACAGCTCCTTAGGCAATCCTTTCCTTACTACACAATTTCTTGTTTCTCCCACAGTGAAATATCCTTAAAAACAAAGTTATGAAGCAATGTGGTGTGACTGCATGTGTAAAGGTGCCATCTCAACACACACCTGCAATGCAGGCTTTACCAGCATAGGGTGGCAAGTGGTGCTGCTGTCCCCTCTCCTTCCTGGCTGGTTCTGCGTGGGGCAGGGCACTCTTCAGACCACATTCACTTCCCCCTTTCGGCAACACTGCACCCTGCCCAGCCACGCGAGTTGTAATTAGGCCAGCCAAGAGTGTTATGAGTCATCAAGAAAAATCCAATCCAAACCAAAGCAACCACTGTGCAGACAGGCAGAGATGTTCTTTCTACCACTACCAAGGTGTGAATAAACTCTTTGTTCCTGTACCAGGCTAGTGGCAACTTTGGGGTTTTTTCAGTCTTCTGCTGTCTGTGATCTTGATTTTGCTGCTGCAACATTTATTACAAGCATGTTATGCCTACAACACATAAAAATGGAAACACAGTGCACTGGTTTATCCTGGGGCCCTTTGTTTTAGAACACAATTTGCATATGTGAATGCTTTAGAAATAAGAGTTCAGAAATACAACACTTCAAAAGAAAACCCATGTTCCTTGAAGTAGCAGGATGTATCACAATTGCACAATTAATCTCATCTCCTCACATTCAAGATTTTGATCGGGTTGGTCCAAACACAAATAACAAACCTGAAAGGTTGAAATAACTGCTGCTTAATCCTAACCTTTAGGAAATAGCTACTTCAAGGTCAGTCAAGTTATGTTGGTATAGTCATCTCTCTTATTCTGCCACACACCTCTGCAGCTGGTGACTAAGGTGAGTTTTAATTGATTCTCAACTGATCTATACCAATAAAGGCAGACTCTCAAGATTTGCTGTTATGAAATAATTTTGTTGTAATTGTTTCATGTCACTTCAAGGAAAGAACAACAGTGGCAGGGCTAGGACACCAAATGAAAAATAGAGTAAATGTACAGTAGGCACCAAAAGCGGGACAAATAGGAACAGGAATGTCCTTTAAGATAATTCACTGCTTTGAGGACCAACTTGCATTTTTAGTCCAGCAAGGACTCACACCTAGTATTCTAGGTATGGTCAGTGTGAAAATCTCTGCTGTCAGCCAGAGAGACATCCTAAGAAACTATGTCAGCAGAGCATGTCAATTCCAGATCTTCTACTTGGACAGAAAACCTCCCTTCTCTTCCCTCTCCTGGCTGCTCATCTCCTTCATTTTTAAAGCTCCACCAGCTAGTTCAAATCTCTGGCAAAACCAAAATAGCTTGGATTATTTTCAGCAGATCTCAATAAAGAAGTTTAGCCTGAAAACTGACTTATTTGTATGCCTTCCTCAGACCTGCATCCAGCAACTACAATCTTGGATCCTTTGTGTGTTCCCCAGACACTATATCTAAGCAAATTCTACTCCAAATATTCAATTTAATACAAAAAGAACACTATTGGAATGCCAGTGGAGACTATGTGAAGTTTCCACCTAGAAATCAGGCCACATTTAGCTGGACTCTTTAAAAGAGAAAGAATAAAGATGATAAGTCTACGTGAAGTTCAAGGTGGTCAGCCCAGTACAGCCAAGAAATCTGCAGCAATCAAACCAGTAGCTCAGAAAGTCACTAAACTGCAGGTCCTTGAACTGTGGGAGAAAACACAGTGGAAAATTCTCAGTACATGCCTCAATGGCTGCTGTCAAAGATAGGACAGAGGGTGAACAGACAATACAGTGGCTCTGGCACATTTACTCACAAACAACCCAAGTATCTCATGCTGCACTTCCTGCTCCTTCCTGTGCTAAGTGACACTCAAGCTTTAGGTACACATGTACTCCTCACCACAGAAACAAGTGAGAAGACCTGTGTGCTGTCACAGTCAGCACTGTGCCCTGCTGTTTTTCTTTAACATGCACCACACCATCATCTGACTCACATATCAATTTCTAGATCTCTCCCATAACACAAACCCACAATCAACAAGTCATCTGCAATGCAAGAAGGCCATTCTCCTCTCCACTGCTCAGGCTAGTGAGCCTGAGCCTTCCAAACATTACAGGTGTCATGGGAAAGGGCAGGTGTCATTTGTGTTCTCTGCAAAGAATGTCTCAAGTTCCAAGTACAGCCACAGTAAGACTCATCCACCTGCTCATGAAACTCATAACAAAAAACAACAGAGCATAAAGCACTATTTCCTGGCTCTCCTGCTTATAATCTGACAACAAGGGAAGCTGGACAACCTATAAAAGTTTACATAGCGCAAGTAACTTGTTCCATGGGTGCTCTTCAAGAATAGTATCCTCTTGTTAGTGACAATCATTCCTTCCTGCCTGAATACTTTGTCAGACAAGATGAATTTAGACCAACTTCAAATTAAAACAAATGGTGACACACACTTATTTCTCTTCTCCTGGTTGTTTTCTCCAGAGCTACCTCACCTGTAACATACCTCCCACAGATAGCATGAATTAAAAGAAGTAGTACACTTCACTTTTTTTCTTCACAAAACAAACAAACAAAAATTCCCCACCAAAAACTGTCTTTTTGCAAAACACTAAATTCACAAGGGCAGTGTGAAGCTCAGCTCATTCCAGCACATGATAAGCAGGAATACACTGTCAGTGTTAACTGTCTACAAAGTAGGCAGAACACATTTAAGGTATTTACCAAGAAACAAATATGTAGAATCTTGAAAAGTCTTTTTACCAAATAAACAAGTCTGCACTGTTTGTCTTCAACCCAAACTGCAAGTCATTGTGGTTTATACCGGAAATGTGTCTGTTGGGTGTAAAACAGTCTAGGTCTGCTTTCTCAGCAGCAGACTATTTACTCTATGAGTATTTTCACTTCAGCATTTATATTTATGCTGTCTATTTTTCTGCTCGGAAGAAAAGCAAGTACACAATTAAGGTGAAATTTGTCTTTTTGTTTTTTCTACTCAAAAGACAATATATTTTAAGGAACAGAATTTTTGTAAAACATTTGAAAATATCTGAACAATAGTAAAACAATATTTTGTCTAAACTGTACAAATTAAACATAATAAATAAATAAAGATACAAATTAAACTATAATAATACAATGTCATTTGCAAACCAAGTATTTGGACATTCAGATGGCCTTAAATCCTTTTCATTGGTAATTTAGGTAGAATTAAATATTAAAAAATTACTGAAATCTGCACTCACTCCCATTTTCTTCAAAAAGAAAAAGAACAAACTTGTGCCAGATGTAGTTACACAATTGTTCTTTTCTGTAAGCTGTCATCTCTAAGGTAGTAAGGAAGTCTACAGACACAGAGAGCCTGAATGCTGACTTTAATGGTGAAAAGCTGGCCTGATGACAGCACAGAGCTGGGACTACTCCCCTGTGTTGTGGTGAAGCAGGTGGAGAGAGAGCATGGAGTGGTTTAGATTTACTAGATTGAATGCTGGCTGTGCAAATAGACCAAAATGATCTTGTGTTGCTCTACTGAACACGTGGCCTGGGAACAGAGATCTTCACTTTACACAGAGGTTGACTACTCTCACTGAATGGGACAAAAAGGAGAACATTCTAAACAAATCCTAAAGAGTCTCCTCTTTGAGAAGCAGTGTTTACTCACAGGTCTGTCACACTTTGATCCAGAGAGTCTCTTTCTATCTGACTTTCATTGTGGAGAGAGTCTGATTCCTGTACTTGGCACAGCTCCTCATCAGTGATTATATCAAAAGCTGCATCATCTGGTGGTTTAGAGGCTTCACTTGCAACTGTGCAGAAAAAAACATGAGAAGAAACATGAACACTCTTAGCCGGCTGTCTGGAAAACAAACGAGCAAAGCCCTTAAGGGGCAAGCCTGGGCCATTCCTCTTCATTTACAGAAGCTTTAGATAACTATTAGAATTAATGGAAAATCTTGGTCTGACTGACACTCATTTAATACATTAATGTTTCTCTCAATATCAATTAAGTTCAAAGACAGAGTCAGTCCCACCCTGAAAACTCTCCATGACCTCCTGCAGGTCATTGGAGCAGGAGGTGACCGTGTGGTTTCTTGGAGACTGTCAAAGAACAGTACTTATATCCCCACAGCATGCAAACAATAAACTAACCAAAAGCCCTCTCAGATGGTGACACAGGTGATTCCAATGAAGCTGGTGATCCTTCCTGGTTGGCACTGGATCCAGAGTCATCTGTACTGTCCACAATCACTCTAGGCTTATTAAAGCAAGCTCTGCAGCAACGCTCCTTTTTTCCACCAAGCTTTGTCACCATGTAGTTGTTGCAGCAGTAGTAGCAGAAAATGCGGCCACACATTCTAGAAATGATTCAAAACCAGAGGTGTTAGAAAAATACCACACACAGCCAGAACATATCTCTGTGACAGAGGTTGGGGCTCTCTCATAATGGTCTTATTTTCTGCAAAAGCATGAAAGCTACACCCATTGGAAGAATTCATAACAGACCACACTCCTTTCTGAAGTGAAGCAAGTCTTCTTGACAAGCACAGGATAGAAATTCACATTCATGCTTTGCTACCTTAATAAACAGGTAAAACAGAAAAAACTAAAAATACAAAAAATAAATATAAAAATATAAAACAATCAAATGTTCACAAATATACAATGCAAACAAATTATATTTATATTAAGTATGTAAGAAGAAAATTAACTTAATACTACACAGGCCAAATCTCACAGATAGGCAGAACAAAACTTGATTTGATTAAAAGAACTTTAAAAACACATCTGTATGTCTCTGCTTCATAATGACCCCTCCTCCCTTCAGAAAGGAAAAAAATCCAGTATTGGACACATATGTGTACATACATTCCTCCTGCCCTCTCCAGTCTGAAGTCTTGCAGTATTAAACTTGTCAACTACTTTTTAATGTTGAGATTTTCATGAATTAAAGCACCCAACAGGGATGACTGCTACTCAGGAAATTTTAATGGTTTTGCTTTTCTTAATCATTTAAATCATTACTGGGTGAAGACACAAGCAGCTTTCAGAGACCTTAGCAGAAATGAGTAATTTGGAAGCTGTTACCCAAAATGACTTCACCATTCACTAATCCCTATAGAATGTTGTTTACATTCACGTGAAAAGGAAACAGTTCTAGTGCTTCCTTCTTTCCTTACATGACAAATCAGGTCATGAGGCTAAGGAACAGTAAAGAGCCAAACCAAACATATCACTAGGACCCTGAAATGTATCCATTTAAGTACTTTTTAATAAATCTAGATTGGATAACTAACACTAACTGTAGGGGAAATAATTTAATATCTACTTAAAAAAAATTACCATGCAATAGTTGATTATCTCTGAACATACCTAGTGTAAGTAAACAAATTTATAATTGCACAGCATGTTGAAACATGTTCTGGAATACTTCCACCACAGTAGCAAAGCCATCCTAGTGAATATTGTGTAGAGAAGAACAGAGCAGTGCACAGTCCTTCAAAGCAACACACTATACAGGGTTTGATTATCTTTGTTTCCAGAAATGAGAAATTAACAGACTCTCCAAGTCAGAGTTGCATCCTGATCTTTGTCTTAATATATGTCAAGGGATCTTTCCAATAATGTCTTATCCCCTCATAAGCTCACGTGTTCTTTCAGCCTCTACAATGTCACGTATCAACAATTTTGATCACTGAACTGTGAACATCAAGAAATATTTCCTCCACACAGACAACCATACTGAGTTTTGCTTTTGAACAGTGCAATACAGTTCAACAACTGACCTGCAGTGGTGTCGGCGCACCATCCATGAGAACTCTCTCTGGCAGTCCAGACAGTGATTAACTTCTGTGTCCCCCTGCCACCTCTGCTCTGCACTAAGCTTCTGCTGGAACTCCAGAGCATCAGACTTTTGCCACAAAGCATCCTTATCTCTGCAGTGACACAGTTAAAAGAAAGAAAAACACATAGAAGTTGTCACAGTGTTGGTTTATTGCTAACCAACCTCAACTGGAATGCTGGTGAAAGCTTCACAGTAAAAATTCCTTTGCTCCTAAAATTCTGAGAAGCTTTCAGACATAAAGATAGACCAAAAAACCTACTGAAGCCTCTGCAAAGATAGGGAAAAGAACACTTGCCATGCAGAGAACTACATATTATTTCAAAACAGACAGGAAATTAAGGAGATATTATTGAGTGTTACATTTTTTGACTATATAATGGAAATGCAAAATTTCATCTGCTGATGAATTTGGCCTTCACTTGTATCTTCAATTTGGGAATATAAACCTGGATGACCTAAGCAGAATCCCTGAACAACCTAAGCAAGGATTTTAATTTCTGCTTGCTGTTTATTTTGATGCCAACCTTATAAGTTCTATCAAACGTTCTTCAAGGAACTGCTTTGTTCTTGTCAGGTCATCCAGCTCAGCAAATAACTTCTGGTCACTGCTATCTTTATCTGCTGCCACCTTGCTGAGCTTCTCAGTGTAATCCAGGATCTTCTCTTTTGCTTCATCAGCTTCTTTTTGGATCCTGATCAAATACAAAGGCAATTATTAATCATTTTTAGCTCATGTAAATTCAAGTCTTCCCTGTGGAAGGAAGGGCTCTTCCACCCCAATAAGCAGGTAGTTTCAGTGAAATTTTTCTTAGTGTGCATATTTTTTAGAGCTAGGCAGAATCTCCCCAGTTTTCTGCATCACTGAAAATGCACATAGATCCATTATCTAGTGAACACAGCCAGCAACCAGAAATTTCTTGGATGCCCTGCTTACAGTAAAGCTTCTGATGGTATCAACTAGAGATAATACATATGATATCAGCACAAATGTATAAAAATACATAGGCTTTGGCTAACCTTTAGACTCTGTGTGAGCCCACACACCCATGAAGATCTATTTCTGACTGCCAGATTATCCACACCACACAGGCTTCACACAGTTACCGACTTTGAAAACACATCCTGAGTTAAATTATTAAAGCTGATAAGAAACCTGACAAAGACATGCAGGATGTGGCCCCATTCAGATAATCCTTACTGATTCCCTGAAACTTCACAAAGAGGAGAGAAAAAAGAAACTGTCCAAAAGTACAAATTTTCCATTTCTTACAAAGAACCCCAGTATTAATTTTGTGCTTAACCTGTAAGATAAAAAGAGGTTATAAAAATGTCTCTCATTAATTTATATCAGCTAAATTAACTATACAGTAAAAATGAAGCCATGCATTCACGTGTGCTGTATAATTTCCACGTTTCTTATGTGAAGTGTCAATCTGATATTCCCTGCCAGTGCCCATGAGCTCTTTGTTCTGTGAGATATGGTACTTCATAAACCATGGTGATTTTCAATATGTTTTGATTATTGTCCTCTTGCTTGGCCTACAAATTAATAGCTTCTTTAAAGAATCCAAACTCTCACCTTTCCAAGAGTTCTCTAAGAGAAGTCACTTCCTCTTCCTTCTGCAGCCGAGCAGATTCTGATTCTGACAGTTGTTCTCTAGCTTCATCCAACTTTCTACACAAACTCGTGTTTGCAGCCTAGTAAAATGAATTACAGTATTTCCTTACATATAAAAACAAGATTTTACCATGCACAGGACAATTACCAAGACAGCCAACAATGTTTTAAAAAAATCAGTTACAGCCAAATGACCAATTAAGATATTATTGTATAAGCAGGCAGTAATTAGTTGTGTACTAGTGACTGATTACTTCTGTCACACTGAATAAGGGATACACGCTAAAGTGACACAGTGTTAAGCCTGTAATTCTTGTTAGTCTATGTCAGTTGAAGTTTTGCCTCCTTATCAAGAAAAATCTCTCAAAAATAATGGTAAAAGAATGCACCCTGAAAGCTTTTTCACCACCTGAAAGCTTCAAAAGATAAAAATTAAATAAGAGGAAATTGTTGTTTATTAAAGCCCATATTGAATAGGAAGGACAATCGAAAACAACCCAACTTCTTTCACAGCTAGACTCTCCAGAGAAGTCTGCCAAATTTGGAGTCCTCAGGGCACATAGCTAATCACATCTAAAGATATGTATTTCTCCTAGCAGGCAAGGCCACATCCAGTAATCTTAAATTTCTTCTTTCTGGATTCCTTACAACTCAGTATGACCCTTCTAACCCAACCACTTGACAAACTTATTGCAAAAGTTCTGTTTTTTTCTGGCTGGGTCATTTCTCAGCCACATTAATTCTCTAATTCAGTGCTTTTTGCAGCCTGCAAATAGATGGATCTATACATGTGGCTGTATGGGAATGCAGGGCCTAAGAAAAACACATCTTAAACCCACACCCCCATTTAGGAAGAGAACACACAGCCAGGTCTTACATAAAACCTGACCAGCTTTCAAGGCAGGACAAATCCTAAGTGATATTATGCTTTTCATAATTTCTGCTTCAGTGGCTGTCAGCTGCCCAGTATTTTGTCTGCAGCACCTGCCCGGTATTTTGTCTGCAGACTCACAGCCAGTCATCAGAAATGCTGCTCACCTTCCCAGTTGTAACACTAATGCCTGCTGACACAAATACCTCTAGTTTTAATTCAGATCAAGCACCTACTTGTAACTCTGTAATCTCTTCCTCCGCTGCATGCTGTTGTCGCTTCTGTTCCTCAAGTTGCTCTCTTACTTTCCCACACTCCTCACTGACAGCCTGGCAGAGAGATTGAGCCAGTAGTTAATAATCCTCCAGCAGCCACCCCTTCACCTATAAAATTCCCAGCTGTGAATTATGAGTGCTTTACTGCCATGCATGGGAAAAATGCAGCACCACTGGCTCATAAAAGACAGCTAAAAGACACACTCAGAATCAAGCAAACTCACTTTATGGTGGCACATTGACTGTGTTTTACTGTTACTTTGCATTGGCTGTTGCAAATCTCAACAAAAAGAAGGTAAAACCCATGCAGTGGCATAAGCCTCTGATCAACCACCAATCTTAGACAATTTATCAGAATAGCAAAGGAAACACAATGAAATCTTCAGCCTTTAGGTGAGCGGTTTCATATACACAGGGCTGACTCATGCTTTTTTGGAAGCAACACTTGATCTTCCCAGCTGCTACCTTGAGCAGCTGAGAGCAAAAATACATGAGGAAATTAAATGCAAAAGCAACTGGTCTCAGTGTCTAAGTTTCCTTTCATAAAAATGAGTTCTTAGAAGAGGCAGTGTTATAGGTGTGAGGAACAGGTCTTGAAACGTTCCTACGAAAAAAGGAAACAACCACAGCTGTGACCAGAGGGACAGAAGATGCCACCTTCACCGCCAGTGTAAGAAATCATCACTCTTTTACTTTAGATAGGCCTAGGTCATGAGCACAGAGATATTTTCAGATTCCCAGGCTAAGGCAGGTTGCAGTTAGTCTCAGAGCCTGACCCACACAAACCTCAGGATTTCATGCAGTAATTGCTGTAGCAGATGGTAAAGCAGCTCCCTCAGCTATAATAATTACATTAATTTACCTTGAATTTTGTCTGATAATTTAGAATCTCTGTGCTCATTTGAAATTTTATTGCAGACAGCTCTTCTTGGCTGGTCTCTTGGAAACTCTGTGCCTGTTTCTTTATTGTCTCCAGCTGCAATTGCAGACTTGGGACAGCTGCGGCACACATTTGAGCCTCCTCTAATTTCTCTTGCAGGCTCTTGTTCTCCTCTCTGAGATTAGAGACGTCAAGCTTCAGCTTCTCCTGTTGCTCTGCTGCCTGTTCTTCCAGTTCTTTGAACCTTTCTGTGGCCTGGGCCAATTGCTCTTCTGCATCCACTTTTTCAGAGGTCAAGGCACAAATCTGAATGCCAAGTTCAGCCATATCAGTGTTGGTCCTGTGGAGGAGATCTTTATTTTCTTCGTTTTCCACTCTAGCATTTTCCAAATACAGCTTAACCTTAGACAGCTCTTCCTTTAGGTTCATCAAATTATTTTCCAGCTCAGCTTTTTGATGGGCTGCTCTCTCCTGCTCTTTTTTCAGCTTTTCTTCCCTTTCTTTACATTCCACCAGTTCTTGCACATGATTTCTGTTGAGAGACTCACTCTGCTCTTTCAGCTGCTGGACAAGCGTCTTCTGCTCACTCAAGACAGTCTCAGTGACTGCCAGCTCACCTCTCATCCTCTCTCTCTCATCAGTGGCCTGCTGAAGCTTGACTCGCAGATCCAGGACTTCTGCCTGCAGCCTGGACACTTCACCTCTGTTGACCTCCAGCTGCTCTTCACTCATGGTCAGTCTGAAGGCCAACTCTTTTGCCTCCTTCTCCAGGGACGCTGCCTGCTGTAGTTGCTGTTTTTCCACTGATTCCTTTTCTGATGTGAGAGATTCTATAAGTTTTGTCTGATGAAGGCATGTCTTTTCAACACTGAGCTTTTCTATCTCAAGAGTCTCTGCTTTCTTCTTGTGTCTTTCAGCTTCTGCTCTTAGCTGCTGACATTGGCTCTCCATGCCCTGCAGTTCTACTTCCTTCTGTGTGAGCTGTGACTGGAGACACTCTTTGCTTTCCTTCAAGGTGTCCAAGCTTTTTTCCATTTGTAAACTATGCTGTTTGGCACTCTTCAGTTGTGCTTCAAGTGAGGCATAAGACTCCTTGGAGGTCTCTTCTCTTTGCTTTAGTTCTTCATATTCTGACTGCAGAGCCTCCAGCCTCTCCTCAAGAATTTGGCTTTGCCTCCTGGCATTCTGCAAGTCTTCATCCAGCTGTTTGTTCTCACTCCGGAGCTTCTTCTCTTTTTCATCAACTGACACCAGGGCATCATCTATCTCACTCTGAAGTTGTTTCTCAGAGGCTCTCAACTTGGCTACATCGGCTTCTAGGGAAGCTTTAGAAGCTTCCAGATTTTTCAGCTTCTCTTCCATCTTCTTCTTAGACTGCTGCAAATTCTCATTCTCTGCTTTCATTTTCCTGCTCTCCTCATCCAATTCACTCACTGCAGAGTTTTGCTGCTCCATCTGCTCCTCCAGCTCCTTGACTTTCTGCCTGAGATGCTCCTTCTCAGACATGAGTTTCTGGTTTTGTTCCTGAAGGCTACACACAGTCTGACTCACCTTTGTTAAGCGACCCTCCTGTAGTTCAAGTTGCTCTGCTTGTGACTGGACTTCCTGCTTCAGTGCTCCTTCTCTCCTACCATACTCCTCCTCAAGTTTCTCTTTTTCCTTCCTGGCTTCCTCAAGATTTTTTTCCAGTGAACCCACCTGAGCCAGCGACCCCATTACCTGGGTCTGAAGCTCAGCCATCTCCTTTCCTTTCAGAGTCAGGGTCTCCTGAAGTGCATCCTTTTCCTTTGCCATGGTCTCCAGGCTCCCAGTCAGCTTTTCACTCTCTTCTTTGGAGTTAGCAGTGAGGCTACTGTATCTGGATTCCAGTTCCTTCTGTGCCTGTTCTTTCAGTATCAGCTCCTCCCTTGCTGCTTTCAGCTGAGAAGCATGTTCAGCATTGAGTCTTTGCATATCTGCCTTTTCCTTTTCCATCTCCTGAAGCTTCTCTAGCAGTGCCCGTATTTGTAGGGCAGAGTCATAGTGGGCTGTGGCTTGCTGTCCCTTTTCGTCCAAGGCAGCATCAACTTTTGCAAGGAGGTTGAGGTTCTTCTGTTCTGTGGAACTCAGCTTGGCTTTAAGCTCATCAATGCAAAGATCCTTCACAGCAATCAAAGCCCTAGAGGTCTCCAGCTCCTGATTTGAAACCTGCAATTTTGAGGCACAATCTTCCTTGCTGGTCAACAGCTGCTCCACCTTTGTTGAGTGTTCCTTCAGCTGCTCCGTTGCACTCAGTTCCAGTGACTGTAGGCACTTCTGCAGGTCATGCACAGTGCTCTGAGTGAAGTGTGAGACCTCACACTGCTTCTGTAACTCTGTGATCATCTTTGTCAGCCGGGAGTTCTCCTCACTGTAATTATTGCTCTTCTCCTTTTCTACCTGTACTTGTTCCTTTTGAAGGCTGACAGCTGCCTGGAGCTCCTGGTTTTCCATTTCTAGCTGGTGAATACGATCTTGAAGTTCCCTCTGCCTCAGCTCAGCCTGGTCAAGTTCTAAACGCATCTCTTCGTAGCCCTCAAGGTGTTCAACATTTAGTGAGTTATTCACATCAGGGCTGGAAGGAAACTCTTGTGCCTAAATGAACAGAAGGAGAAAATCAGAAAGTTTAAGCAGCATTAAACATTCATTCAAATGGTGTGTTCAAATGAAAGCAAGTTCAGGTTCTTAATGTACAGTGACATTATGTGTTGCCTTTATAGCACTACAAGATATCAACTTGTAGGAAATGAAGCTTGTTTTCTCAAAAAATAAATGAAAACATGCCTGTCTGCAGGTAGTCTTATGATCATATTTCTTTCTTTTACAAGATTTGCATGTTAAGTTGAAGCAGCTGACAATCCCCTTTACTTTTAATTAAAATGCTTCCCTTTACTTTTAATTAAAATGCTTTTTGCAGTTTAGATTATAAGACTCATAACCATCATAAAAGTTCTCAGAAACTGTCAACGAAGGACCTACCATGACATATAAACATTTATTTGCAATTTGCTTACCTGCAAATAATTGCTCACTAAACTGCTCATGCTGGAACTGCGACTTGGGGGCTTCCATAAATATGCTGAAGATCCAAGTGAGGACAGAGTCCTCCTGTTTAGAGAAATAATATCTAAGGTAAGTCTAAGCACATATATATGTATCTTTCTACTTGTATATGTAAGATTGATCTAGTGGTAACTACCACATAAAAAAGGATATAACTGCACCCGCAGTCTCGGCCAGCAACCACTGAAGTTGATGAAAAATAAGATAGGGATATCGGAGACATCTATAAAAGGTGATGAGGCTGGCAGCTGTCACTTCCCTCATCCACAAGAACTACGCAGCCTTGCTCTAAGGAATTACATCGCTGTGTGGTGGCAGCTCAACCAGAGGATGGCAGCAAAGGGCCCTCGGAAACCCCCATGGATACAAATGGCTCTGGACCAGACCTGGTAGCTTTTGCTATCCCCCACTTGTAGGTGGGATCTCTGTGGCTGCAAGTGAAGCACACGGCTTGGCTGTGCAGTCACTACATGTCTCAGCTCTTGAAACAGAGGAAGCTAAGAAGATTTCTTCTTGTGCGTGTATAGATGAGAATAGCTTGGGATTTGGGCCAAAACTGCAGCTACTGAAGTGCCATATTACAGAGCACCATCTCTGATCCCTGGTTCTCAGTATACTGAAGGACAAACAGGACAATTTGGTCATGGAAAAAGCATATACCTGCTCAAACACAAGTGTTCCTACCCACAAAAGCAGAAGCTTTTACAGATTCTTTAGCAAGCAGGTGTTTTATGGCCTTGTAAATACAAAATCACAATGTGGCTCCATCTTACCTGGCAAATGCTGGCCAAGCAGCATCTAAATCATAGCCTCTTGATGCCAAGTCAAACTGAACATCAGTGAGCTCATAGAGTTGACCCACAATGTCAGAACTCATTTTGGAATTCAGAAATGGACTTCTTGCATAGTACCAGTCACTTGAAAACAAACAAAAGAGAAGTAATACTCATTCATAGGCAAAAGGGAAGCAGCAGTTTCTCTTACATAAAACTCCCTACATCATTATTCACTCCACCACAGAAAAACTATGATACAGTATTTTAAACACAAATGAAAACAATTAGACCCACCAAACAATATTCTATCCCTTCAATGTCAATGAAATGAAACAAATTTAATTAATTTCACATCTTTAAAGGAATCCCTGCACAAAATGTTTTTTCCTCAAGTGCTTGGGCAAATCACTGACAATAAAAAATATTTGCAATACACTGGATAATCACACAGTAACTAAAGCATACATTTAATACATCAAAAATGAGGAACAGAAAGCAGCATCCAGAGATAAATACATCGTGAAAATAGCTGGCTTTTTCTTAAAGCCCTAGCAGTGCCCCTCCAACCAAATGCAAACTATCTTTGGAATTTCCTGGCCAAGGGCAAGTTTGGTCCTTTGTGTGACCACCCACAGATATATGTAAATGCTTTCTGGGCTTTGTGCAACACATTCAAATTATTCTTCTCTCATGATGAATAGTCCATCAAACCCAGGATCTTCAATACTTACAAATATATGACCTTTCAAAGTGACGTACAGAAGCATCAGCACAACCCACTCCACATATATTAAGCTGTAATAACTTTCAATCTTTACAAGCCCAAGATAGGCATGAACCAGTGACCCAGGCCAAAAGGTCTATGATCCTTCATATCCTATTACCAGCTCTCTAAGCCAAACAATTGGAAGTGTTTCAACTTCTTTCAATAACTACTAGGTGATGTTGCTTGATCACATTGAGCAAACACCCCATTAGTTAAAAAAGCCCTTTGCTATTCACCTGGTCACTTTGGTGTTCATAAAACATTGCTGCAAGGTGTCTGCTAGCCTTTGGTGAACCAGAGAATAACGAATAAATGCTCTTCCTTTTCCAAGAGAGGTTCGTAGCTTGAAGGGAGAAACCACAAGAAAAGAAAGTTAAATATCATTTGTGATCATGTAGAGACATGGCCAGAACAGCCTACAAAGCAGCACAAAAATACTCACAATAAGCCCCTGTAAAGCAAAAAGTTGTAAAGGAAAAAGTTGTAAAGGAAGCCAGTAAGAACTGCCACTGAGAAACACCTTTTCCTAAGTCTGTCATTGGGTGGAATCTTTTCAGAATGATGAATTTGTTTCTACAGCTGGCTATTGTTCACTTTATAATAATATAAAAGGCACCACAGGACCAATGAATCATCTAATATATTGAGTACCTGAGCACAGACTATGCTAAGAACATTTCAAAATAAAAGGCAAATCTCAATGTGCCCAGCCAAGATGGAAGTGACAGCTTAAGTTACTGAAGATGTGTATGGCCACAGCTGGAAGATCTTTAGGAAAGATTAAGTCATAGAACAAAGATGTACACATATACAAATACACATCCCCATGGACACAGTAACCCCACATAAATGCAAAAAGCCTTTCTTAATATGTAGCTTCTAAGTTGATTAAAACCTAATTATTTTTTCAGACCAAGAACAGCTGCACGACCAAAATTAATGGTTCTTTTAATGAAAACAGCTGTTAAATCAACATAAGGGGGATCACAAAGCTCAGTACTGAATTTTTTTATTGCTATTGACTTGAAAAATCAATACTTTGTTTTTACATCTGAAGCATTTTCTGTCCTGCAAAATAGTGAAACACTGAATAGTGGTGTTTCTTCTTTCTATCAAAGTCAGTAATCAATTTAGAAATGGAAAAGGATGAAAGAATTTCTCACCTAACTGCTCATCTAACTAACAAAGCAAACACATTTATGTTTTAAAATAGAAGCCAAGACAAATAATAGAGAGGCTGAGGCACAAGTTAGTAGGTTACTGTAAACTTTGCTTGAAAGGTTAGTGTGAAAGAAGGCTCAAAGGCCACACAAGCTTTCTTTCCCAGCCATCAGTATTCCACTGTGCTGAAGTGAGAGCTTCCCTGTTTTTGCTGTTACTGGGCTTCTGCTCTGAAATAACACAAGCTCTTCATTTAGTTCAGTAACCCACTACATACAAAAATGTTCCTTATAAATGGAACCTGAATGAAATGTGAAGCAAAGACAGCAACACTTATTACTGATTTTTGTTTTGAATTCTACAGGATGGAAAGTGCAAAATGCCATGGTCCCTAAGCACTAAGTATCCCAGAAACAGCAAATTTAATTTACCCCCTGGTTTTCACCCTCATTCACCCTGCAGGTATCTGAACATTTCTTCAGGGAGATGCTATCCCTACTCTGTGCACAGGAGCTTACAAGTGTTTTTTCCTAACTAGGCATATTTAGTGAATATCTTAAGAACTGTCAAAAAAACCTCCAAACCCTGGAAGCCACAGAATTAATCCTATCCTTACTCCCATTGGTTTATCAATTTAAATTCTGATACTTTCTATAAGCAATATGGAGACATCAGAAAAAAAGGTACATTATGAGAACCAGAGGAAAATATTTACATATATGCAGCTAAAAGTAGCCAAAGACTATTTGACTAGGAAACAAAACCATGCCACCTCCTGCTGGAGCCCTGTTAGAAATCAGGGAGGCAGAGTGTCTGGAATTGACAATATTTCCATGTTGCCAGCAAACACTGTACCTAAGGTGCAGTGTATGGCTGTAAACATTTGGAAAGATGTGTATTAAGTGTAATCACCTTTGGAAAGGGAAAGGGGAATGACCAGAACTCACTGCCACCTACTGCTCTCAAGAATAAGGCCCTCTACTTAATTAACAGATAACAGCTTCCAGGGTATTCTTATTTGCTTCCTTGCTCCACCTCTATAGCATATCATGCACCCTAATATTAGAAGCACTGCAAGCAGAGCAGAAGCTGTTGAATGTCTGACTGTTCTTTAAGTTAACTGCTATTACTCTTTCCTTTTTTTTTCATTTCCAGGTTTGAAAGTCAACTAGTATTGTTCAGTAAGCAAATAAAGGACATTTGGAAACCTCTATGTTCTATCCAGCCAGGTTCAAAAATTTGCTGCTGATTTCTACCTGTAATGAAGGGGAATAACAAATATATATTTATGCCATGTGTCATCTAATTTCTGGGCCCAAGTCTGCCAGCTCACTTACCCAAAACAGATCACTGATTCTTTTTTTAAGAGTTTATATTTCTAAACCACAAGTTAATAAAGATTAAGGAAGCCTTCTATACGCTAATTTCAATGGCTGCACATAAATTGAAGTAGAAAATATCCTGCTTCCAAACTATAATTTCTGACATTGTACTAACAATTTAACAGCCAGAGATACTGAAGAAGGAAAAAGCAGAGCAGCCTTTACATGTGGCAATATGCAGGTGATACCACAGGCAACAAACTGCTGACTACAGCACAGCCACCTTTGCAGAGAAATCTGCAATCGTCAGACCACTGCCTCTTCTATCCACAAGGAAAATCTTCTTCAAACAATTCTAAAGACTCAGACAGGATCAACACAGAAAGCTTCTCACAGCTTTTATTTCACCCATGCATTGAGCTGAAGACATAACGTGGTTTTTACAAGATTAAGCTTTTATTACTAATCTAAATCTAACAGGAACAAGGCTTTTTGTGCTGTTCCGGACAGCTTACCCAAGGGAATAATAACAATCACCCCTAGTCATTTCATCATGCTATTTCACACAGAGGAACAGAGTTCAGACAGAAGATGAAACTGCTGCTCTCAGTCAGTCCTCCTCAACTCTACGGACCAGTTTAAAAAATCTTAACAAAAGTCAAATATGGTGAACCTTTCATCTTACACTTAGAGCCAGATACTGCTCTAAGCTTTGCTGAAGATGGCAGGCTCTACCCTCGACTTGATTTTTCATTTCTTTTTAGAGAAAACGACATAAATTTATGAAAACACAAGGCACAACCAGAGACAAACAAGTCCATTCACTTGTGTAAGTGGTATTTGAAACAGGAATCATGCTTTTGAATCCTACATAATTTAGTGCCCTAGTAAAAAAAGTAATCTTGCATTTTGATACTTCATGTGAAAATTAGAAAAAAAATCCCGTTTTTTTGCTATATGTTGAAAGCTTTCTTTTTTTTTGGTTTGTTGCTACTGCTCTCTGAAAAAACATGGCAAAACATAAACCACATATTCTGATGCTCAACTGATATACTTACTTCTGTAATAGACTTGACAAAGCGGATTCCATCATTAGCTCCTTTGATTTTTGCCAGACAGTCACAGAAATAATCCCAGTAGTCTTTTCTGTTCCCCAGCAATGTGCTTTTTTCTTTCTGGTCAAACTTAAAGCAGGAAAACAAAATACAATGAGCAAAATTCAAATAGAAATATACTTATATATAGCTACTTGGAATCCTGTTCCTCTCCCAGCAGCATGTGCTTTTGTAACTCTTCTTAGCTTTAGCCAGTGCATTCACAAAGGAAAGAGACACTGCACTGTACCACTGCAATCCAGCAGTTACAAAAGCTACTTAACTGACAGTAAGAGATAATAATGTTCTGGGTCTCTTTAAAATACAGACATCCATTCAAAACTCCTGAGACAAAGACTGGCAGCAGATTCAGCATCTGTTCAAGAGCAAGGCACTAACAACCAGCTGCTCAGAGACCTACAATTAAGTGTGGCAGTAGCATGAGTGTATGTACCAGAAAAATCTGCTCTAGTTAAATCATGTTCAGAGCAGCAATGCAACAAGTGTATGGACTGAACCCTGGACCATCCAAATCCCAAAGGATTTTCCAGTTTCTGCTCTGCAACCCTATTAAAACTCCCTTGCCTAGACTAAGGCTAGATTAGCATTTGTTGCAAATTAGCGTTTGTTGCAATCAGTGGCATGATTACGGTATATGTGGACACCACACTATGCAAACTGAATTTCAGTTTGCCCAGCAGCATCCTCTTTTACTTAAACCTTAAGGGTGGACAAAAAGCAGCAGTCCAGATTAAAAATCAGCCTTTTGCTTTAAGCAGTCCATTCAATCAAAAAAGCTTTCTAAAGCAAAATTGTTGAAAATTCTATAAATTACTCACATCCAGTATTTATTTTTCATTAAAATGTCAAGATATCATTGCCACAGTTTTTTCAGGATAATTTAGCAAGATGTATCTTTCAAATCAAGCTCAGATCTTTCATATCAATAAAGAAATGCCTTACTTTTCTCAAGTCAAACTTCCAGCACTGCCTTTTGATTACATTAATTTTCACTTGAAATAAGTATAATAGGCAGCACATATTTCAGTCCTCTTATTACACACACCAAAATACAATAGAAAGAGAGACTCAACTGGATATTTATGGTTATTTGAGTTAAAATCCACAGGGTGAAAAGCCAGCAAGAGAAAATAAGGCCAAGTTTTGCTGGTGGATTACAAATGACACAAATCACTTTTTACCTGTAAGAGGTACTCAAGCTTGTAGGAGAATTTTTGCAAGTTGACACTGTCGTCTGTGATCGGTTCACCTCCTTCTTTAAATTCTTTACTTAATTCAGTCACTGCATCTTTAAAACAAGACAGCAAAATAGTTAACTAATGCAGAGGACATATAGCACTGAATCCATAAACAACTAAATAAATGCTTTCTTCACGGACACTCGTGCATGTGGACTCATTTTCTTTTAGCTGAAATGTCTTAATGACAATATGAAGAAATGACTGATAAGCTTGTAATTTGAGACCACCCATAAGAAAATAGGAGTTCAAACTGTGACAATCTGTTGTATGGATTATTTCTTCTTAAAACACACACCTAGCACTTCTGACACTTAGCAAAACCTGCTAACAGACAATTGTTAATTGCTACCTCAGCAGAGGGAAGAGAAATAACTTTTTGCTGTCTCATGTGCACATTAAGGTATTGCCACAGGACAAACAGAATTCTGATTAGAAAGGACAAAGCATGTAATCTGCTAAAGGGGATCAGTAACACGAGAACAGTCATTCAGTCAGCACATTTATCTTCTCCATGCTTTATTCAGGAAGGTTCAGCTTGTGCTGGTTAGAAACACAAATGAAAAAATAATTTACATAAAAAATAAGCATACCGCAGCTCCATTTCCCTGAAATGTACACCCATAGTGGGTAAGGAAATCTCAAGTCAAATACTTTATTGTCCCCCTGGACAGTCTAGCCCCAAAAGGATGTACTTCTCAGCATCAGAAATTACTGATTTTGAGCTTGCTTTCCCCTTGGTCTTATATTTATTTCAGGTGACTGAGTGAGCTTTAGGTCCCAGTCCCACTCAATAACCGTTTGCAAATTAAAATTTCTTCTTGTTAGTAGTCACATAGATCTCCTTTTTTATGTTACAGGAAGATGCAGATTTTCAGCTTTGGTGCATATACCTTTTCTTTAATAAAAATTAAAAGGAAAAATATCAGAATCTTGGGAGAGGCAGCTGATTAGGACAGAAAGGGAGCAGAAACACTGTTATGAGTCTGGTAACAATTCTGCCTGCAACAGAACTGTTTAAATGAAGTTGGCTACTTCTAGTGGAAGACAGGTTCCGCTGCAGCGAGAACAGCAGGTGTAATTCTCCAGCACCCTTCCTCTGGGTCTCCTTTCCCAGCTAGGTTTGGCCTCCTGGTATCAATGTAATCGATATAGGGTGACTAACTAGGGAATAATGTGCTCTGACTCCATGATTTTAGATGGTTGAACAATGTTTTATTAAGTTATATTATATAACACTAATACTATACTAAATTACATACTAAAGAAATACTATATTACGAAGATACTAAAAAAAAAACTTGTGACTGTCTGGAGACAGTCAAGACACAGCTTTGACCCAATTGGCCAAAGAATCAAAACAGCTTTCACTGGTGTCTAATTAACAAATCACTTTAGGTAAACAATCTCTATAACACATTTTACATTTGCAAACAACAAGAGTAGTAATAGAGATGAGAATTGTTTTCTCTTCTTCTCTAAGTTTCTCACTGCCTTCCCCAGGAAAAATCCTGGGAGAGAAAATTATGTGTCTCTCTGTTCAGAGAATGTGAATACTACATCCTGTTTTTTTCCCTTCCCATATTAGCATCAACTCCACACCAGCTTCCCACTAAGGAAGGCTGAGTTTTAGGCCCTTTCTCTTTACTTCACATGAAGTCTTGTAGCAGCAGCAGCGCAGCTTTATGCATGCTGATGAAGTACTAGTTCACAATGCACACCTCACACACTCCTTTCTTTAAATTGTAAAACTTATTTTTTCTCTTACATGTTTAAATTTACAGAATTTAAGAACTCAGGGTCCTGCAGAAGGTACAACACTTGTCTCACAAAAAAAAAAATCAGTCACACTGCACACCTTGAATTGTGTTGCTACAATGCTGCAGGAAAAAGTTACACAATAGAAAACACAACTCCTACTCTCTGTTATCTAAACCCAGGCTGGATGCAGTCCAGCCTCCAGACGGTATCTGCCAACATGGCTCTCAGTGTACCTTGCAAGTCTCTGATAATCCGCTGCAGCTGGCTTTCGCCACTCGTGGCTGCCATCTTGGAAACAAAAGGAACTCCCCTCCTGGGCTGGTAACCTTTTCATCCATCTAGATAAAAACTGCAGAGTTCATATCCTTGAAGACCATTGGGTTGATGATGATTATTTTTCTCTGTGACACCTGCAATTGTAAAAGTCAAAAATAAAATGGAAGTCTTTATCAGCTCAAACAAGTAGAAAAGAGATGCTTTGACATTTTAGATCCTGTTGAGTAATGAATTCCAAGGCCAACCCTTTTCCAGGAATCTCCTTAATGTTTTCTTCTAGTTTTCACTTTCCATTTCAGTTATTTCTTCAGTTATATCTTTCAAAACAACCAAGCAAACCTCAGAGAGCAATTTTCTCTGGCTGGAGTTACAACACAGTTGGTAGTACAGCTCAGCTCTGGCTGGCATTTCACTCAATCTATCTTGTGACCCTGAGGAAGGTTCCAATGACATGTGATTTTCCCTCCCCAAACTCTCTGCCAGATCTTCCCTACAGGCTGTAGAGTAAAAAGGTAAGACAAATTTTCCATTTCAGAAGGACTTTCAAGACACAGAGTAGGCACAAGCCAAGGAGTCAAAAATGATACATGCTTGACTCTCTGACACTGGAGCATATTTTTAATGTGCAAGAACTACTTAAATATTTAGAACTGGAGTGTGATTTTAGCACAAGGAGCACCTCACAACCCCTTCTCAGAACCCACTGTTCCCTACACATGTAAGATGACACCACTTTATTTTAAGCTCTGTTACAGCATCCCTGGCTGGATCAACATACCTTGCACCACCTTCTTTGCTTAGGATGAGTTATACTTGGCACTCACAGAAAATCTTTCTTAAGGTAAAATTAATTAAAAGCCTCAAACACTTTAATAAAACAACCATGCCTGGGGATGTAATCTTTCCAATGCTAATCTGGGAACAATCATTCAAAAAAAAAAGCCACATAGAAACTGTATAGGGAACCTATACTAAGCATCCTATTCAAAGGTTGTTCAGAATTCTGTCTGCAGAGGTACAGCCAAAGTTTCAAGAAAAGACAACACCCAAAGTACTGAATCTTTAGAAAAATTGCTGTTACATATCAGTGCTTTTGTTATGATTCAAGCTGAACTACAATGAAATTAAGTTATAATTAAAATCTTGCAAACTTTTGAATCTAATGTGATTAGGTCACATTATTACATCTCCCTTCCCTTTCCATTCTTTCACTCCCAAAAGAGCTACATTGGCATGGCTGAAGTAAGTGTCTGAATTAATCAAACATATCATCCTTCCTACCCTATGTATTAAGGTACTGCTAGGAAGTGATCCCAATGTGATCCTGTATTCTTTTCTGTTTGAAACAAAGCAAATATTAACAAAGTCATAGAGACTGAAGAACATCAAGTATAAAGAGAAGGCTGAAACTAGGCTTACTCCTGAGTTTCTCTGCATGCCTGCACTTTGTTACATACTAGTTTCCATTTCCATGTTTTGATGTTAGTTGTTATATTATGACACAAGTGTTACGTGGACCACGTGCTGTCTGGGGAAAGGCTTTTGCCTGCAAAATCCCCACCACAACCAGTTGCTTCGGGGACAGGAGACCAGAACAGCATAGACTACCTGACCTGTGGTGCCAAACACAGTTTTTTACCTTAAATCAACAATGTGACATATCCAAGATTCCTATTTCGATGCTACCCGGAGACCACACAAAGTACCACACTTCTTGGGACCAGTTTGGGTACTACTGAAAAAAAGCAAGAGTAACAAACTCAGTGAGTCAATGTTTCTTTTTCTAAGCACTCACAGTAATATCAGCCTATCTGCTCAGCTTGGCAACTGTTACAGAAAGGAGCTGAAGTGGGAAGACTCTGCCGTGTGGGCAATGAAAGACAAAAAGTGCGTCCAAACCTTTTCCTCACACAAAGAGGGAAAAGAACAAGGACCAACAAGGGGTCCTGCCTGTGCTTCCCAAAGGACAGAATAAGCTACCATTCAAGGCTCCAGAGACACAAAGGCTTTGAAAGAGGCATGCCAGGAAAACAGCGAGCAGATCAACTGCAGGCATCTACAGAGAGAGTAGGAAGTTGGAAATTGAGCCTTTATTTAGCAATAACCAGCAGGGAGTGGGACCCGGGGCATCCTATGGCAGCCAGGCACAGCATGGGACCTTGTCAAGTGCTAATTCCCAGCAGGGTGCACAGGCAGACATTCACTGGGGACTAAGGCTGTTCAGTTTCCCCAGTCCCATTAGCACTGCTTAAAACAGTGTGTATGCCCAGAAGCCACAAATAAGTCACTACTGGGTGCACAACAGCTCAGTGGCACAGGGCAAGAGTAGGCTCTGTGCTCCCAGTGGATTGATCTTGTTGAGCCAAAACAGCCAAAGATACACATCTTTATTCCTGTTTGGATCTCTAGTTAGAATGTGAGAACCCTGAAAAGAAACCACAACTCAGCTGGAGGCATGAAGCTGCACAGCCCACTCCTCTTCCTACTCCCTGTCGCCTCTCAATACCTGGAGCAAGGTCTCACAGCTTCCCCCTTCCTTGCATCAGCTCCCACAGATGACACATGCATTTATCCCCTTCTCTTCCCAGAGGTGAAGAGGATCTTTTGACCTGGACTATGGCATAGGGCAAATGTGCTGAAACTTCTACTTGTCTTCTCCTCTACAAAATGGGGAGAAAGGCTCTTCTCCCCTCCATGGTTCTTCCAGAGGTATTCCTAGAAAGCACAGCTCATCCCACAGAAAGGTGCGTAGCTCTCAATTCCCATGGCAAAGAAAGTTGATAATGTATCTTAACTGGTTTCTCAAGGTTTCAAAATAGGAAGAGCTTCTGTAGACACCTGATCTAGTCCTTCCTGATCACAGAACATTTTGCCCAGAATTCTTTAGTTCCTCCAGAATTCTCTGTTCCTCCAGCATTTCCTATCCTACTATGCACACCTGTAAATACTTGCTTTGTGAAAACAGCATGATACATTCCTCAGGCATGAGTGACCTGCTGTGGGTCGAGAGCTTTTTAGATGATGCATTGTTACCTCTTATATAACAGCACTGGACTAAGGCTGATGGCATTAACTTGCCCAGAGGTGCTGAGCTGCAATGACACCAGCACAGCAACACTAAGGACCTGGCACAGAGGAGGCAAGACAGGGCAAGCCACCACTCCCTCCTCACACTCCTGGGCCGTGCCTGCTGATCTCTGAAGGTGGTTCCTGCCTTCCTTGCTGGCATAAGTGGTAGTGTGGGGGTGGCAATCTTCTTTACAGAGGAGGATATCCTGGAGATTAAAGAAAGAAGCAGAAAGGAAATAGCCCACATACAAGAAAAGGAAAGATTTACCTGAAGGGGAGTGAGACACATATAAAACAGGCAACAAAGTATAATGACTATAATTAAACTGGTTAATGAAGTAGCTACAATGACCTATATTTAATCTGATTCTATAAAATTTATCTATCTTCATTTTTTACATCATGTCTGCATCTCCTGCAGCTAGCTTTTAATTTTTTTATCAATTGGTCAGTTTTAGGCAACTTTGACAGAAGGTAGCCATCTTCAAAATATTACATCTTCAAAATATTACTTCTCCATGTGCAATGAAAACAGGAAGCAGGGAGAATGTCCATGAGCAAAGTCTCTCTGCATTGTTAAAAATGCTACAGTGAGATCTCCATTACAGCCTGATACCAGTGAATCCATTCCCCACCCAAATGTGTTTTCATGTGCAGTAAGAGCAGAGCTCACACTGCAGACTTGGTGTAATTCAGGTAAACAGTAAATCAGATTTGCAAAAAATATTCATTGGAAACCAAGATCCACTACTTTCTACTTCTTATGGAAATATTTCTTGCTAATATGATTACTCTGATCTAGTTGTTCCAAACAAGGACACTTCATCACATGGCCCCAGATGGTATCACAAGACCTTTAATTATTTGGTGCCCACAATCCTACACTGTTTCTAACATTCTATATGAAACAAAACAGGCAAGGGAATATACTGAGAAAAATCCTATGTTTGTAAGTCATAACTTTACCTGCATTATTTCTTTGTGTAGGGTGAACACGATATGTTCTATAAAAGCAGATACTGACTGATAACTGCAAGGCACACAGTGGAAAAGAACTCCAAACAGCCTACCTGGTCATCCAGCTGGCTACAGGACACACTGACAAAAGACATTGAATGCAAAACTCGTGGCAAAGATGAAGGAAGAACTGGGGAAAAAAAAGTCCCTAACCCTCAAAACTGCAACAGCATTGATTTAGTTAAATAATTTCATTCCAGTAATTGTCTGAAAAAATTTCACTGAGCCTCAGTGAAATTCACAGTAGCTGTGTTGCAGCTTTTCTTATTTTGTACCATGCAGGCACATAGAGCCACATATTCATAAAGCTGGAGAGCTATTTGCTGAAAGTAAGGATCTGAGGTATAAAAGAGACAGCGTGATTCTTCTGTCATGCACACACGTGCTTTTTATAGGGCAACTCAACCCTTTGTGCTTTAACACTGCATACAAAGATATGTGACTGATAAAAACACACACTGGACTATATTAAATAGGAGGATTAAAAGCAAAAGGCAGGCACAGCCTGAAAGACAGCTAGGGTTTCCATTCCGAGAAGTGAAATTTTCTTTTCAAATCAATCATTCCCCTTCATTTTCTACACCAACAAAACTTCACATTTCAGTGACAACAACATGGTTTGGGAATATAAACAATTAGCAATAAAAGGCATCTTGCTGAAAACACATGTCCAGAAAAACAAATTCTCAGAGGATCATAACATAGCAGAAGAGAGTAACTAGATGAAAAGCATAAAAACATTCACATTTAACAAATGCTTGGCAGAAAAGGAGCATTTTTATAGTTAAGGACTCCTTACAGTAAAGCCTTTTTGTGGGGAGGCTCTAGTGCTCTAGGAATATTTGCATTTTACAGCATAAGAACACTAACTAATAACATTAATAAAATATGGCTTGTACCCCATACGTGACAGAAGAGACTGACACAAAAGAATCAGTAAAGTTTTAAAGTTTTTAAAGGTTTTTTTGTGCAATCTTCTCTATTCTATGGACAACTGACCTACATTCCATCCCTATTCCTTGTATTTGCAACCTCTTCTCAGAAAAAGATCAAAACTAGGCAACACACAAGAGTATACAGTGGCACGATAAGAACTCCATGAGACTGAGTTAATTTTTAACCTTGAGTGGACAAAGCTGGCACCCTAACAAATTTTTTTAATGCTGCACCTATCAAATTGGATCTCCACTCTAATACCTGGCTTTAAACCTTTTAAAACCTTACATTGTACTCTGCCAAACAGGACAGATGCATCAGACTAGGGACACAAATTCCTGACTTGGAGAATATTTTTTTTGCCTCTGATATTCCTTCACATCAATAACTGTTGAACAACATGAACTCAAATGACCACTTTCTTCAAACAACACCACAGGGATGACCTAGTACACATCTCACAAAGACAACCTTGTCTCAGCCCTATCTCATGATGACAGAACTTCCCTGTTTGAGGAAGCAGTCAGTTTACAAAGAGAAGAGCTCTCTTCTGATAACAGGAATTTTACAAGTATTGCTTTTAACAAACTTGTCTGCCCTTTTCCCTTAGGACACGCCACACCTTGTCCCATGTCAGGAAAGCTACACCTTGTTTACTAACATCTATCAATTAACCCAACCATAACTTTCCCAGAGACTTGCTTCTCCACACTGCTCCCATCCTATTTCACTCCCCCTGCTGTCTCAATGCCTGTATGGTGAGCTGAAAAGACAGAATTCATTCAAAAGTGCAAAGGTTTTTTTCCCCCTTCATGGTCTCATTCTCCTAAACAATTCTCCCTGTGTCCCTCCCTGCCACAAAATCTGCTCTTTCTCTCTACAACTCACACAACCATTTAAATGCCTTACACATCCTTCAAGCCAGGCACATGACACTCAGGAGGAGCTACTCTGAGGAGCACCACGTAGACACCTACAGAAACAGAAACACCAGAGGACTTCCAGCTGCAGAGGAGCATTTGGTGATTCATGAAACTCAACTTGCTCATCGTACAAGCTTGGAGATGTCAAAATCTCTTTCAAGTCTCCAAAATTGGTCACTGAGCCTTGTTCACTTCCTCAGCAAGCTTGGCTGACTAAAGTATCTCAGCCACGTCTGAGACTTCGGGATAGTTAAAACCAACAACAATTAAATCCTGGATTTTAATGGGACCCTTCCTCAGCAGCACTTTTTACCTCTGTATCTACTGTTGCACACTGTCCCTCCAAGCTGAGGTTTCAGAAGTACTTGAAAAGGCTTCCTCCAGCTAATGGTTTTGGGAAGTCTGGCAGACGGGTGTTGAGCCTTGCCCTCTTGTAGCACCTCATGTGTCCTCCCTCCAGCCAGCAGCTCCCCAGAATAACTCCTGGCCTATATGCAGTTCCCAGTGAAATACCAACTTGCAACACTGAAAATTACAGGTTTTGACCACACATGTGGACCAAATAGAGGGTGAGGCAAGCAAAAACCAGGCTGAGACAACCCAAACTGACAGGCCACTGAGTGAGTCATGCTGCCCAGAGTCAACAGAAAGAATTCTTGTTTTCCTTCCTCTGTAGCAGGAAGAATGGAGTATTTCCTCTCTCCCTCTTTTGTTGTGTTTTCCAGTGAAGGTCACCATTTTTGGGGGAAAGGGGAAATTTGAGAGTTAAAAATTCCAAAGATTTAGAAGCGTTTGGAGGAGATGCCTGTATGAGACTGTCATGCTGGGTGGCTGGGAGGATAAAGGCTCACAGATGACAGAGGCTTGGCATGAGCCCAGTTATTTGGGATATCCTGATCCAACCAGTTCACTTTCGAAACCTAAACTAGCTTGTAGCAGTAGCAAGACCTTTCCTGTCCTCATCCTTCTTCCCAGCAGGACTCATTCAGAGTTTAACTGTTTGTAAATATCTCCTGAGGTCACTATACCACCAATCAACACAGAATACCAACATGGGCAAAAGTATTAAGCCAAAGGAAGGGCATACAAGTCAAAGTCCCGTGCCTGCACTGAGATCCAGGCACTTTGCATAAAAAGTTCTGCTCTTTCTATCAGTGTTACAAACTGTAAAACCTTCTTCAGAATACATTTGGGCAAAGGATTTTAAATTATAACTATTAGAGAATTTTTGGACACAAACAGCTACCCCTCCACGAACAAAATGGAATTACTACATCAAAATATGAACTAGACTAGATACAAGCTGTGTAAGTGTCCCTGCGTTGGCAAAACCAAACAAATAAACACACGGTAATACAAACAAATAAATACATTAAAATGATAATGAAACAAATAAATACATTAAAATGATAATGTGTAACAATAAAAACACTTAGGGTTCTTACAGTTCCCTTAATAATCTCAAAAACATGTAAAGAATAGTTGAAGAGTTTGACATTTATCTGACAAATAAACAATTGTTAATTTTTAAATGTGATCAACTAAGAAAAATAAATAACAATCTGGGTTAAAAAAAAATCAGTATTACTTTTCCTTGAGTCTACTGCATAATTTCTGCAATTTCACAGACTACATCTTGACTAGTTTTGTCTCCCTAGTTGTTTCTTTAGGTCTCCATCATGCACCAAACAAGAGGAACCTAGCCTCCAGGATATTAGGACAAATTCCTATTCTTTTACGTAACCCTCTAGCAGTGGAGAGAGGGACTGCAAACATAATACACTCTTTCACTGTTATCAAATGGTGTACATAAGAGACTCCTTCATACATGAAAATCAGGCTCCATAACTAACAGGTTCTTGTGAAGTAGTAGTGAAACCAGGTTTATAACAAATGCTGTCAGATATATATACTACAGATATTACATATGTACACTACAACAAGCAGAGAGAAATTGACTATCAGTTGTTTTGCACCACAGTATCTTAAGACACAACTTTTTAACTGCAGCACAGCCTCCTAAATGTGAATGTTGGGAAACAATATTTGGAATGTCTAGAACATTTTTTAAATTCAAGCACTCCCACGAGGATCATTGGAAGACTCCAAGAAACTGTCTTGCACACCATAAAATCTGGAAAACATAAAACACACTACTGCATGGCCGTAAGAGAGAACATGTTGCCATGCTACTGACCAGATAGAGAACATGTTTTACCCTGTAAGTTTCACCCTGGCTTGCCTTCATGAGCATACAAAGTCAGAGCTGGATAAAATCATCCACTTTCACTCTTCAGCATTAAAGAAACAAAGGCCTGGTACTTCTTCCACTGTTCAAGTTCAAATTTAAAACTTCAAGCTTGGTTTCAAGTGACAGGCAAAACCAGGAGAGTGAAGTCTACAGCTGACCAACTTTGTGTGCCAAACCAACCTTGCAAAAGTCAGCAGCAGGCTGGATGCAGTGACCCGGACAGAAAACGGGGCCCTGTGCTGGGGCAGCTGCAGCATCAGGGAATTCACCAGCTTCCAGAACACGGCACAGCCCCTCCACAGCCCGACTCACCACCGCAGCACCTCTGCCCGAGTGGAATCCCGTGTCCAAAGGCAGCAGACAACCATTTCACTAAAACCTTGGGTTTTTTTCCTTCTCCTTGCTCACTCTGGATTACCAGGATCAACATAAGCCGGAGGAGGAGGGCCGGCTGCAAACCCGGCATCTGCTCTGGAGACAGCCCCAGCTGCCCCGTGTGCCAGCAAAACCCTCTCCCTATCCATCCGCCGCAGATTTGCCGACACAAGGGCAAAGTGGGATTAGGGCCGCAGCAAATATTTGCCTGTCAGCACTTTACACTGGGGTGAGGGCACGGACGCGGGCGGGTGTTTGGTTTCCAGCAGGGTGACTCCGCTCCCCCTGCAGCTGCAGGAGGGCAGAAAACAGAGGGCAGTGCTGATGTCGGCCTAAAGTCAGCGCTCACCGCGGGACATGATGACACTTCAGGGGACTGGGTCTAGGTGGTGGCCCTGAGGGACGGGGACCCCCCGTTCCCGGGGGCTCCCAGGCGATGCCAGCCAGCATCCAGCCCACCCCGGGCTGATGTGCCCCCGCCATGCCCGCGCTCACGCCGCCGCTGAGCCGACCCGGGCCCCCCCTAAAGCGTCCGGCAACTCTCGCCCCGCCGGGGCTCCTCCCCTCGAAGCCGAGCTCGGCGAAGCAACAAGTGGAAGCCGCCGAAGTCACTTCCCCCTCAGCCCGCCAGCTCCCTCCGCCCGCCACCGCCTCCCCGCCCCCGGCCCCGCCGCGCTCCCTCGGGGGTGTGCGGGAGGAGTCGCTCGGTACCTGCGCGGCCGCCGCCGCCATGTCGCGCAGAGGCGGCCCGGAGTGAGACTCCGGCGCTCCCCGCCCGACTACAACTCCCGTGAGGCCGCGGAGGGGCCGCCCCACAGCCGGGGCGGTGTCTGGCTGCGGAGCCGGGGGTGCCCGGAGGTGGCGGAGACAGAGCGCCGCGGGGCGAGCTGAGGGGTTTGGAGCGGCTTTGGGGGAGAAATCGTCGCTTTCGGCTACAGCTGCAGCTTTTGGGGTGGTTTCCTTTCGGGGAGACTGGTGTTTCTGGTGGCCTCACGCAAGGTCGCTCTTTAAAGAATCACAGAGTCCTTAGGGTTGGGTTGGACTCTGGAGACTCCTGGTCCAACCCCCTGCCAAGGCAGGGTCACCTCCAGCAGGTGACACGGGAACGCGTCCAGGTGGGTTTGGAATGTCTCCAGGGAGGGAGACTCCATGGCCTCCCTGGGCAGCCTATTCAGTGCTCTGCCACTCTCAATGTGAAGTTCTCCCTCACGCTGAGGTGAAACTTCCCCGTGTTTAGACTTATTGGCCATTGCTCCTTGGCCTGTTGCTGGGCACCACGGAGGAAAAAAAAAACCTTAATAAATGTTTGTTGTTTGTTTTAATACATTTTAGTATAGTACTGACTTGCTTTTACAACTATTCTGTATCTGTATGGGGTACATACAGATACAGAATAGTATCTGGGGTTTTTTTAATGTTTTTTTTTTTTTCCTCATTTGCACATCAGTTCATCAAGCTCTTTGCACGGAATACTTGAGGTAAATGCAAAAGTCAGGCATGATAAATCTGGTATACAGCACATTTCCCCTCTCTGCTCTTGCTAGTTGATGAAAGAAAAATCCTCATCCCTGAACTGAAGGGATGAGAGGACATAGTCTCAAGCTGTGCCAGGGGAGGTTTAGGTTGGACATTAGGAGGAATTTCTTCACAGAAAGGGTGATTAGACATTGGAGTGGACTGCTCAAGGAGGTCGATGAGTCACCATCCCTGGAGGTATTAAAGGAAAGACTGAACATGGCACTCAGTGCCATGGTCTGGTTGACAGGGTGGTGTTTGTTTGTCATGGGTTGGACTTGATCTCAGAGGTCTTACCCAACCTAATTGATTCTGTGACTCTGTGAAAGATGTAGGGAGAGATTACTATGTCCACATAAAATCAGAGACTGGCTGAAAGCAGGTGTGAAACTGGAACAAGAGGTTGCTTCCTGAGACAGGGTGTGGGGAGCACAGGGGCACAGGGTTCCTAACACTCCCAGCTCCAGGCTCCTACAGGCAGGCTGTTTCCTCTTTTCAGATTTTATCCCTCCCACAATGCAAAGGATTCTCTGAAAGGACATTTCTTTCCCAGTGCCTGAAATAGGCTACTCTTGTTTTGCACTTGAAGTGTGAACTTGAAAAACTTCCTTTGCTTTTTTTCCCACATTGCTTTGGTAAACAAAAGATTTTAAATTAAACTTGTGAGCAAGCAGTTTGTCATCAGTTCTTGCTGCCATGCTTGTGACTTTCTTAGCGTCATAAACATCAGCTTAAGCTGAAGATCAAAGCATCGAATTTTCAAGAGTCTTGAGGAAATATGTGTAGTATGTGGTCACTGACATGTCATCATCATCCTTCACACATAAGAATGACTAAGTGACCTTAGGTTTTGATGATTAATCTTCATCTAATGTATGTTTTTTGAATAGCTCAAAAGCATTTTAGTGCCCTCAGAAATGCAGGTTATATGCCTTTGGGATGCATGGGATGCAGTGGGATGTCTTACACCGTTTGGAAGCAACCCTCAGACTTACTTTTCTTGGCACACTTTGCTGAATCATGCCGCAGTCCCAGGAGCATCTGCTGAAAATGAGTGTTTTCCATTGATCTCTAGGAACTGGGTGTCTTCCAAAAGTAATCTCAGGGTCATCAGACACAAATAATGGTAAATCAAATCCCATAGAATTTCACTGCAATGGATTTTATTTTACAAATTTTCAAAAAGTCTGTGTGGAATTCTACTTTTCATTTGAAAATAATCAATTAGAATGGATTGTTCCTCTTTTTAATTATGTAGTAACAAGCTACTTTCAGAAATGTTTAATTATTGAAGTATTGCCTGTTTATGTATTCATCAAGTTCTTCAGACAAAAACATGCTGTTTCCAACTAGATCCATAGCTGACCAACACTTCCTTAGAATTTTCCATATTTCATAGCAATAGAAGATGTGAGAGATCTTTCTTTTTTGGAAGCTGCACTAGAAAAAGCCCACATTGTCTGCTCAACATGTGTTGCTTTCCTGTATGTTTACTCTGATAAAATTTATTGATTAACTTCTTCATAAACCATGATGGCCTAGATGGGAATTATTTTCAGTTTTACTACCTAGGAAAGGCAATGTCAGTCATGCCCCCAAAAGGAAAGCCTTTGCTGGGAAAAGTTTTTTCACTGGGTGATAAGAGAGAGCCAACTCAATCAACTAAAACAACTAAATTGCTGCTTAGTGGTCTTCTGTGCACTACAGATGAGTGTTTTATGATGGTCTCTGAGTATGTGTCCATAGAAGGTGTTCCTTCCATCTGTCTGACATTATTGTTATATGTGCTACATGTTTTCTTTAAGTTTTTTTGCAAGAGTTAATAGATGTTCTATAATGACAGAAGGGCTTTGCTTCCACTAGCACTTGAGGTATTTTATGAGAGTAGTTAACTCCAGTTCCCCTGGTCACCCTCAATGGCTTAACATACCATTGTAGCTAGACTGAACAACAGGCTGCTGTTCATCATCAGAAACTTTCTGTGACTGTGGGGAGAAAGCTTTGGAAGCACTTTTTGCATTTGTTTGCATGCTGTTTTGAATAGGTGGACAAATAATTGTCATTAGGTATAAAGCTGGGAGCATGCAACATAAAAAGAACCAGCAAAGCTCTAGAAAACATCTAGAAGCAAATATGGCATTTTAGACAAAGCGGCTGAGGAGCTTGGAAGAATATTCCGCTAAATATCAGGTCAGAGACTGACATCCACCAGAGCACATCAGGTTCCTAAAGTAATCAGAACTGGCTGCATTTCACTCCTGGGTGGACAAAGTAGGTACCAAGTATTTTATCTGATTTGGTGCTGGTTCAACTGCACCAACAACAATGTGGGAGAACCAAGACATAGACTCGACTGTGCAGTTTAAATGAAACAGAGTCTTTTATATACATCTATATGGGTGGCACAGGGATAAAGAACTTTTTTTTTTTTCTTTTTTTTTTTTTGCTTCTCTTTGTTGGATGAAAGCAGTGCTGTTTGGAGGAATGAAACAAACTCAAATATGTTTTGGTATTGAGAATATGAAGGTTTCCTGACTCTCAGTGAAAACACTTGTGGCAGTAAAGAAGTACAAGGCTGTGCTTTGCCAAAATTGCACACATTTATGCATCTAATTCTTGCTCTGATTATGATCAGAAGCAAAATTTTCATTGATTTTAGTGGAAACAGGATGTTTCCTTAAACATGGGGTTAGGGGTCAGCTTTGCCAGGAAAGATCTTGGATTTCGAGTGGACAAAAAGTTGAACACAGCACAGGCGTGTGGCCCTGTAGCAGTGAGGACTAACTGTTTATGGGCCTGTGCTGCCATCAGGCTGAGGGAAACCTTTATTCCGCTCTGTCTGACATTCTCGTGGTCACTGACAATGTCTCAGTACTGCAGGTCTCGTGATCTGCAGTGGAGTATCTAGTTTTGGGGCCACCAATGTAAGGAAGAGACATTGACTGATTGAAGCCAGCCCAATGAAGGATCACCAAGATGGACAGGGAGTTGGAGCACATGATGTATGAGGACACTAAATTGGCTGGGATATGTTTAGCCCCAGGAAAAAAACAAGGTTTAGGGGAGATCTGATAGCTCTTTTCCATTCCCTAATGTGAAGACACAGAGATGGCAAGGAAAAAGCAACATCACCAGGTTGCAGCAAAAGAAATTTTGTTTGTGTGGAAGCAAAAACATCCACCATAAGAGTCATTAAGCATTGCAACAAGGACTCAGAGGACTTGGAGTCCCCATTCTTGCAGATTATCAGTTTGACCAGATAAAGCCCTGAGTGACCTTGTCTGATCAGGCAGATAAAACTTCTGTGAGCAGCACGGAGCAGTGGATCACCTCCAGAAGTCTCTTCCATGCTAAGTTAACCTACGACAATTTACAATTATTTCTTCAATTGAAAATACCTTAATAGGTGGTTATCAGAGGCTGAGAACAATAGTCACAGGGTAGAATTCCATTGGATTTCTGAATGTTTATTAGTACTACTTCATTATATCTGGAGGCAGCATATCTATGTTCGGAGTTACTTTGGTTATGGCAGCAATACATTTGGGTAATATCAAGAATTCTTTTTACATACTCAGATACACTGAAACAAAATAACAAAATATGCTGAACTTACAAGCAGATTTAAATAATTTGCTAAAAACTGGGCAGAGCAGGATTATTTCAGACTTTGTACTTCTATTATAATTCTCAACTTTGTTTTAGATAGATCTAAAATATATGAACAGTAAAAATTTCACAGTCATGTGGCTCCAGGACAATGAGTTGAATGACAGCTTGTTGAAATTATGTAGATGCATGAGACCTTCTTGTACTCATGGTCACAGTATTTTCCTCTTGTGGAGATGTGCTGCTATGAAGTAGTCCTGGCTTATCAGAATATAAGAATTTGGACTATAATATATAGAATATAATAGAATATAAGAATATAAGAAATTGGACTAATTTTTCCTTCAATAATTTATCTCTTCAATAATTGACGTATTCAGTCCCCAGCCCAAAGTCTCTTGAAGCCACATTAATTTCAAATGAAATTCAAACTCATTTCTTGTCAGGAAGCAATAGCCAAACGCTGGTCTCCACCACAGCCAGAAAAAATGACAACTTCTATCTTTCCATGGTTTGTCTGAACACAAGTGAATTGGAACTCTGTAGAATTAATAAATCCCCTTTTCAATTTTTTACGTTATAGGCCGTTACTGTAGTAAGTGAGATACCAGGACTGATCTGTTCAGAAAGGTGCATCTGATGATAAGGGACATGATACTAACACTTTGTTCTGGCAACTAAACAAACTAGAAACTATGGACAAGCCCTAGGAAGACTGTATAGGTCTATGTCATATATGTTCGCCTCATTCTTATGGTTTTCCTTAGGTATTCTTGCTTCTGGGTATAATCAGAAATAGGATATTGTATTATGGGCCTATCTGAATTTCTTCCTTTTGTAAACTGCACAGCAGCTGTGAAGAATCTGTTGTCTGCTCCAGATAATCTTTAGAGGTCAAATGAATTTGGGTAGAAACAGCATAGACATTTTAAGACAGATGCCTAAAAAGCCAAATTTTGGCTTAGAACCGCTACTAAACCATTGCTTGGTGCCACTGCAAAACTACTTTGGCTTTCTATATAAATGCTGGGAAATTAAATATTCTTCTTTGCAGGGACTTTGTCATTCAGCTACACTGGAGTATGCACTATTTGTTACACTGCCTGGGGTTAAAAATGTCTATTGAGCTAGATAGAAGGGTATCAGTTTATCTTAAAGAAAACCCCAAAAATCAATTTTACAAATAAAGCAAACCATTTTTATCCTGCTATTTAAAAAGCCATTTGTTCTTGCACTATAACCTATTTATAAGTTTAAGTGTTCTCAGCACCATGGGAAAGAGAGAAAAGGAGGGAAAGAGCAATTAGAGGCAAATATGCTCCCTCTCTGCTCAGGAGATGAGCTGTTGATTTTCATCTGAAACCATATTCAAAGACTGGAAGAATCCTGTGGCAAAGAGCAGTAACAGAAGGAAAACTGATATCCTAGTGAAGTATCTGTTTAGCATATGTGTTCCATCTAGGGCTCTCCTAAAGTTATCAATTTCAGATCCAAAAGATTACTTTTACACAAAGCTAGTTTTATATTTATGTATCTATCAAAAGATAAAATAACATTTGCCCTGAGAACTTCAGAAACTCTAAGGTCTTGCAGCTTTTGTCAGAACAGTTAATCCAGAGACATCACTCCCCACAAAAAAAAGACCAGTGAGTGAAATGGTGAACATTGAAAGGCATTAAAATTTACAAAAAATACCTATGTGTCTATTGCTATATACAATCCAAGTATTTTAAGTCAGGTAAGAAAAAGATATGAAACAACTTTTATGTTAAAACCTATATTTTAATGCCCAAAGGAAAAAGCAATTTTTTTCTTTTCAAAAGAGAGTATAAGTGAGAGAAAATCCATCTCACTGTTCAAAAAATTGTGAACTTAAAACTTTCAGGCCAGTAAAGTAATTTCTTGGCATTCTCATCTCTTCATCCCACTGCAAATACATTTTGTTATTTTTCATACACAGCATGTTTGCAAAGAATAAATTTGTGTGTCTTTTCAGGGAAGTGCCTCTAAGAATTAGTCGCTATCCATAGCATGCAAAATCTGAAAGTTCATTCAGGATTAGTCCTAATAGTTAGGTCTTGCTTCAATAGAGGGATGTCCCTTCACGCTGGTATTTGCCTTCATAGCAGGTCCCGGGGCTGGAGGCTTGATCGTTGCTGCAGTGTAAACACAGACTGCATAACTGTGCCAAATGCCTCTTGAATTTGACTCCAACAAATACATAGAGCACAGGGTTGAGGCAGCAGTGGGAGAACGCAATTTGACGGCTGATGTGAAAGGCAAGGTTGGAGTCTTTCACATACTGACAGGTAGGTGGTGGAAAAGTAGTCAGGAAGCTGAGGATGTTGTAGGGTGCCCAGCACAGGAAAAAAGCCACCACAATAATGAGGATGAGTCTCACAGTTCTGTGCTTTCTGCGAGATCTTGCTCTAAGCAGGATTATGAGTATCTTGAAGTAGCAGAACACGATGACTCCAAAGGAAAACAGGAAGAGTACATTTCTCACATAAATGTCCACCTTTTTCCAATTCCCATTCGCATAATCACAGAACCTGTGCTCTTCCAAGTCTGCTTGCACTGTGGTGTGAATCACCTCAGGAACCACAATTAAGATGCTAACAGTCCAAACAGCCAAGGACACAAGAACACCACAGCACTGCGTCTGGGATCTCAGAGTTGAAAGTGGGTTCACCACAAACAAGTATCTCAGGATAGTCATGAGAGTCAAAAAGAAAACACCACTGTAGTAGCCAATGGAGAAAATAGCATTTGATGCTTTGCAAAGGAACTCACCAAAAATCCATCCAAAGGTCTGGTCCACTACCCAAAAAGGCAGCATGCAGGAGAAGACTAAATCAGAGATACAGAGATTCATGATGAAGATGTTTGTTAAAGATGTAAGTTTTTCATATTTCAGTAGGATCCATAACACCAAAGAGTTTCCTAGCAGACTGAGGAAAAATACCAGAATGTAGAGGACAGCAGTGAGATAGATGTTAAATGTGAAATAGTCACCCATTTCACAGACGTTGGTTTCATAAAGGTATTCATATGAGGAATTATCATCTAAATAAAATCCTTCATCCATTTTCCCATGCAAATCTTGTGCTGTTCTCCAGCAGCTGCTTCAAAGGACTGCAGCAAATCAAATCTTTGGTGAAAATCAACTCAATAACTAAAATCCCGCTGTGGAGGTTTCTGTTTTAAGGCAGAAAAAGCAGCAGTGAAACTCTTCATTTGCAGAGACAAAGGACTCATTTCTTCTTATGACTAGAATATGAACAGGTAGATACCAAAGACTTATTGCAAAGCCCTCAAATACATAAGTCAGAAATTCAGTTTCTGAACCAAAATGTTTGGTGACAACTTTCAATTACCAAGTTTCTACTGTATGAATGTGCATTTTTTTTTTGATAGAAATGTCTCAGGTGCCAAGACTTTCAAATACGCTAGTGTTTTTTTCAGTTTTCTGGAGTGGTATCCAGCTCCTAAGCACTTCACTGTATAGATGATCCTTGGTCACGGCAGTTCTGCACTGCGTAAACCTAAAAAGTTGAGCAGAACCGGTAGCAACCACTGTAAGCACTATGAGCAGGAAAAGTCAGGTTTCTTACAGATTTTGATCTTGAGGTTTGTTGATATCTAAACATCTTGAAGCTGTGGCAGAAGTGTCATCATGCTGGGTGCTCTGTGCACCTCTTTGGCCTGGTGATTCTCAGGGATGCAACAGAAGCAGAGATCACATCACAGTCCTTTTCTGGGAGTGGTGCCTCTTTGTCTATATGCAGGCAGGAATTTAATCCCAGGTCGATAGTGAATTGAAACTGGCCAACAGAATCAAAAGTTAGTGGGATTAGGAAGATGGCATACAATCAGGCTACAGTAGCCTAATTTCTTTATTAAATTAAGCTTAAAAGTAGACACAGAACAATCAGTCATGCCTCTGACCAGTGGTTTAAAGTCTAAATACACTTTATCCTAGAAAAAGGCTTATCTGCATCACCATGTTTGGATCCTGTTTTGACTGAAGCCAGTGAGAGACCTGCCACTGAGTTCCTTCAAATTACAAAGAAACCCCACAGCTCAGGCCAAATTTTGCTGGTGACATTTTCCTTTTTTAATTAGTGAAGGAAGAATCTGCCTTCTACAGCCAGACAAAGACATGCTGTCCTCCTTTGGAGGACAGGAGAGCTATGTCTACACCAGGAAAGCATATCAGGGAGCACTCCTGGCTGCCAGAATTTAATGCTATCTGTGGGGGTAGGTGGTTCAGGTCAGCCAGAACATGACACAGGCAGCACAGGACAGGGACCATCTATCCAGTGGGTTGTGATCAGCGAGTTTTGGAGGCAAGAGATGTGTAGGATTCAGTACTGTGACAGCAAGTGGCCCTGGAACATTTACCACCAGAGTCTCAGTTCTATCTGGAAAGATATTTGTGGGCCTCAGTTTGTACAATGCTGCAGTTTTCAGGCATGCAGGGTAAGTCCTTGCAAAGGCAGTCATCCTCTCTGGTTTTACATGATAGCACAGACAACATTTAAGTAATGAATAGTTTAGATTGAGGTCCTGGCCATCACTGTGTCCTATTTTAGCTCAGGCTGGGGTATGCTGCTCCTTAGCAGCTGTCCTAAGGGAGCAGAGAAGCCTCTTTGTGAATAACCAAGGATCTCCAGGGATGAGAGGACAGTACTAATCTGTGTCTTCACCACTAACTCTCTCCTTTCATGCTGACCACTCAGTGACAGCAAGCCCCAGAGCAGGTCTGCCCACAGGCCAGGGGCTTCACAGACAGCAGGGCTGCTCCTGGGCTGCTCCTGATCTCTGCCACAATTGCTGCTGGCCCCTGACACACGAACCTTCTCACAAAGACCTCAGCCCTGATCACTGCCTCTGCCTGGGAAGTATTCTGACCTGCACATGTCCTGTCCCTCATCACATCACGCCACTCAGCTCTTCACATCCTTGCTGCAGGGCAGGCAGTGGTTAGAGAGCAGGTATCTGCTGGGGAGCTTTGCTCACCCTTCTGCTTGCTGTCAGGAGCTAAGCAATGCTTGCAAGGCAGAAAGCACCATTTTACAAAGGTGTTTTGAGATTATGTCGGATAACAGTTAACTGCCAAAATAAAGAAGTGTACCAACACATCTATTTTCTTCACAGTTCAGATGACAGGAGATGGTAAATAGTTTCAGCAGTCCAAAAAGTCTCTATTTTTCTCCATCTTCCCCAAGGACACGTGCTGAGTGTGCAGCACTTGATTCATGCTGGCAGACAGCTGTGATTGGAAACCCTGTTTGTAACTCTTGCTGTTTCTATCTCCAAATTTCCACATGCCACGGAATCTTACCCACCTGACCCAAAAGGTTCTGTCTTGCACTTTGGGAGGAGCCAGAGGAATGCTTGGTTACAGGGGGACAGGCGTCCTCTCTTTAATTTTGTGTCCAGCATTTCCAGAGAATGTAGGAAAATACTTCTGTGAGGTAGCTTGTTCCTGGTTGATTTTTAATGCTGCAAAGTTAGCCCTTGGATAATGCCACATTTCACAAAAGAAGTTCCTTCATCTTATGACATCTTACCTGGTACAGACTATGGAATTACAGATGGAGGCTCCAGCCTACAAAGTATCAGACCTTGTGGATGGTTGATCAGGATTATATGCTCTGATATTATGTTTATATCAGCTGAGGAGCCCTCCATCAGGTCAGTGATGGTAAGGAGAACCTTGCAGGAACCTAAGGCACTTAGATATTTTTCTTTTTACCTCAAAACCCCTTAAATCAAAACCTGTGTTTTTGTTCTACTGTATTTTATCTTCTCCATTTCAACTCTACAAGTAAGAAAAGCTGTGTATGGATTTTCAATTAAGAAATATCAAAGGAGATAAAAAATTAAGTGATTGGATCAACAGGTGAAAAATATGTCAGTGTCACACAAGAAATACAAATCATGCAACTGTTTTCAATGTATATATAACAGTACAAGTGAGAGCAGAAGTTGGTTGAAAGGAGGAAATTACCTTAATTTCAGTCGTCAGGACAAATAGTACTAGGGAAACACATCATACAGTTTAAAGTCATTCCTGCCCTTCTGAAGAGCACTCAGCAAGGCATTCAACATTCATTTCACTTTTATCCAGAAAAACTGCTTCTCCAGAAGCCTTCATTTTCTAGCAGGGCTGTGCTTTGTCTTGGAGCATCATATTAAAAAAAGATTCTAATACAGAAATTGGGAAACGATACTATGAGTGACCTCCAGTTCAATTTTCTTTTTCTCTGAAAATTCAGTTTGACTTCTGTCAGCTGAAGGTACATATTATTCATCAGTTTATTTCATTTTCAAACTGAATATTTGAAAGAGTGGCTGGGAGGAGTTGTCTGCTCACTTTGCAGTCAGTGGAGGGAGAGAGAGGCACTGGCAGAAGCCACATCATCCCCACTCTGTGCTCTACCAGTCTCCTTGCCAGGCAGAGGCAGCTGAGACAGCCCCCTTTAAGAAGACTCCTGGCATTTACACAGACAAGCTGAGGTTAATCTCATCTTAATTGGAAAAGACAAAGGGAGTACAGTAGAGAGAAGCCCCCTGCCATAAGGCATGCACTGACGGCATTTTTTTTTTCACTTTATTTAAGAAGCCTCTGGACTTCACAACTTGTTCTCCATGTTTCTCAGGAAAAAAAAATTAGATGTTTTTGCAGACTGGTTTACACAGGCAACAAGCATTGACACATAAAATAAATTTCTGTTCCCCTAAACTAAATTTATCTGGTAGCTGCTTCCTTAGCCAATCTCTTGTTCCAGATGTGACCTTTTCTGGCAAGAAAAGGCTTTAGTTTTTCAAGCATGTTTGTGGAGCAGCCATTTAATTTAAGGAAATTAAAATACAATAAATAACATTTCTCCTTCACTAACTATGACTGGTATCTGTCTTGGAGCACAGCCTCAGAGTCACATGTGGGAGATGGACAGGAAGTCATAACTGGCAGGTAGACTTGGTCCAAAGCACAAGTGTACTCTGGACAGTGTGGTCTGTGCTGGTGGATGAACTTTTTGTCTGCTTCGGAGGAAATTTGCATGTGGTAACAAACTCTTCCAGGACAGGGATAAAGCAAAAGATCAAGGTAAAGTGAAAAGTCAGTAGGAATTCCTTTGTCCAATTCAGTTTTGAAAAGCCTCAAGAAGCCCAGCTCATCAAGGAATCTCTTATCCAGTTTTTAAAGCAACACATTCTCTTGGGTTGGGATCATTTTCTGAGACCAATGCTTCCACTTGTGCCCCATGGGTTTCACAAGGCAGGTACAACACGCACAGTCAGCCCGGAATTTTGGTGGCCTCCTGTTCCCCCTGAGCTCTGACTCTCAGTCCTGGCCATCAGCCCTGTGATAACCACAATCTATGGAAGCAGAAACATCCCAAATGAAGAGTCTGGAACCCATCCTGAAAAACACATTTGAGTACAAATATCCATACTAAGTTGGCAGCCCATGGCTTGGACATGTGCAGTATTTGCTGGGTTAACAACTGGCTGGATGGCTTGGTCCAGAGAGTCATGGTGAATAGTGCCACATCCAGTCACTAGTGGTGTCCCCCAGGGAGTTGTGATGGACCCAGTGATCTGGGTGAGGGGATTCAGACTACCATTAGCAAATTTGTATTTTTATTGTGCTAAGGCTGGTCAGAACGGATGTGGTGCCGGCAGCTGGGCAGCAGCTGGGCAGCAGCTGTTCAACAGAGCACAGGCAGGAGCAACCTTGGCTAAAGAGGTTTGTGTGGAAGTGGAGGTGGTTGGTATCCTGCCTGTGGTTTCCTGCAGCAGGCTTTGAGCCAGCAGGATTGCAGCTCTGGGTATTCTCTATTCTCCCCTAGGGCAAGGGCAAGGAGAAATCCAGCCCCTTATTTTTGCAGGATGGTGCAAACGAGAGCATCGCTCCCTGCTTGCAGTCAGGTAGGGTTTGGCCATGGTTTTCCTGGTAGTTAATGCAGGGGTGGGATGAGTAAGCAATTCTGCAGGATGATAAGAAGTAATCCTTTTTGTAATAATTGGCTGTGAGGAAACAGAAAACAGGAGCTTTCTGGGGTTTTTTTGAGTGGAGACATTGTCAATTTTTTTCTACAGTGTAGACGAGTGCAAGTTTAAATGCATTTCTTGCAAGCAAAGAGCTTGCATTGATCTCTGTGTCTAATATGTAATTCTGATTTTTCTTCATAGCAGCACTCCTGCCAGGCCCAGAACACCAGCCCATTTCTCTTTTCCAGGCAGCAGTGTCATGGCATACCACTTTCCCATCTGCTCCATAGAGAATAAAAATGCTCCATTATTTGCCCATGAAAAAAAACATCACTTTGTTTCTTAGTAGCTGTGTTTCTTGGCAGTTGAAACCAAGCAAAACCACTTCTTATTTTTCTTGCTAAAGCAGAGCATATCTGCAGGTTTCTGCTGCCAACAAAATGTTGACCCCTCCTTGTTTCTCTGTGTAGATGTACACATACCCTCCTGACAATATACTGGAAGATGGGGCTGTCCTTGAGAGATCTCACCAGCCACTGCACTACATTTAAACAACAATCTTAGAGCTGAATAAGGAGTCTGTTAAGTAAATGTGTGTAAAGAAGCTTACTCTATTCCCTCACAGGTTCTTATAGACAAAAAACAAAGACAATTATTAAGGCAAAGGAGCACATCACAGTTTGGGGAGAAATAACATCATGTCTTTCTCTAAAGCGTAGCAAAATTCAAGCCTTCACATAAAGTTCATGAACTCATTTTTTATAGCTCAGAGACCACATGAACAATAGGGTTGTATTTTTCTACAAAATTCCATTCTACTGGTGTAGTTAATCTATATTACCCTTTTTTTTTTCTCCCAAGAGGATTATAAGCCATATGTCTAAAGAATTTGTGTACAACATTTTGGGTGGGACTTCCAGTGTTCCTGCTGGGCCCATTGCTGCAGGAATGATGCTGAAACAGATGGAAACTGTGCTGACAGCCATTGATGTGACCGATATGCCCTGCTCCTGAGGCTCCTGACTGCAGGCCTGGGATGTGGCCTGGGGAGAGATGATGGGGGCAGCCTCAGCATTTGTGTGTGCAGGCAGAGGGAGATGTATTTTCTGGGGAGATGGATGAGCAGTGTCACTGCAAGGAGCCCAGCTTTGTCACAGAGTCTGTCCTTGTCCCTGGCAGTGCAGGCACAATCTGTTTTTGTTGACTATTAAATGGGCTCACTCGTATCAGACCATTCCCACTCATGAAGCCATTCTGATGCTGAAGTCCCAGAGACTTCAAGGCTTTACCCAAATGGAGAAAGAAGAGAAAGAGAGAGAATCCTACCCACTGAGCCATGCTTGCACAAAGTGAAAGGCTGGACATAGTGTAAGGAAGCAACAAACATAGAATCATAGAATGTTAAGGGGTTGGAAGTGACCTTAAAGATCATCTAGTCCCAACCCTCCTGCCTCAGGCAGGGACACCTCCCACTAGACCAGGTTGCTCAGTGCCCCACTTAACCTGTATTTGAACACTGTCAGGATTGGGGCATCCACAACCTCCCTGGGCAACCTGTGCCAGTGCCTCATCCCTCTCAGAGTAAAAAATTTATTCCCAATATCTAACCTAAATTTCCCCTCTTTCAATTTGTCCCCATTTCTCCCTGTCCTATCACTGCATTTCCCGTTGAACAGTCCCTCTCTGGCTTCCCTGTAGGCTCCCAACCTCATAGAAGGTTGCTATGAGGTCTCCACATAACCTTCTCTTCTCCAGGCTGAACAGCCCCAACTCTCTCAGCCTGTCTTCCTAGGGCAGGTGCTCCAGTCCCCTTATCAATTTTGTGGCCTCATCTGGACTTGTTCCAACACTTCCATGTCCTTCTTTTGTCAGGTACAGCAGAACTGTACTCAGCACTCCAGGAGCTCACAAGAGCAGAGTAGAAGGACAGAATCACCTTTCTTGACTTGCTGGTCATGGTCCTTTTGATGCAGCCCAGGATTCATTTGGCCTTCTGGGCTGTGAGTACAAACTATTGGCTCATGTTGAGTGTTTCATCAACTGTCACAGAACTGCACTTTCTAATATATATATATATATTTTTTTTTTTTTGCTTTCCCTTCATCACATCTGTTATGCTTTGCAGAACATCAGAGAGTTTCAGTTTGCCTTATTCACCCCACTTGTAGTCACTGGCATCAGCTACTCCCTACCCTGATCCTGGATGGCTCCCAGACCCAGCTGGGTAGCACCTTGTGTGCCTCCACTGCTCCCAATGGGCTGCCCTGGCCAGGCTGGGAGCCCTTGCACACTCCCCACAGTGTGGAACACACCTGAGGGAGCCTTTTCATGTGGATGCAAAAGCAAGACTGAAGTACAAAGGGCTGCAGCCAGGTCAATGTATGAAGCATCTCTGTATCCCCCTCTCCTCTGGCTGTATGATGGTCCCTCCTCTGATGGTATGAATTGCTACCTGCTCTCTTAGATGGACATGCTGCAGCTCTCATGAAGACTAAAACCAGATTTACGAGCAGCCTCCTGCTCCCAGAGGGGCAATGTGCCTCAACATGAGGCAAGTCACAGTATGACATTTGCCTATCACCAGGACAAATTTGTTGGCTGCTCTGTCAATCCTGCTTTTTTCTCAGAGTGGCAGCTGCTCTGTGTTCTGACAGGTTTGGATGGGGCAGTCTTTGGAACAGGTCTCTTGACCCTGCAGACCTGAAGGGCTGCCACTGCCATGGAGGTGCAGGACATCTGAGCACACCTCGCTGCTGTTCTGCTGCCCCCTCTGATGCCACCCATCTGAGTTACTTGGCTCCCAAAATTGCCACTCTGCATTGCAGCCTGTGAAGAGGGTGATGCTAGAAAACCAGATGAAACAATAAAGGAAGACAAAAGAAACCACTCTGCTCACCACTGACCACTCATTTCCTGTGAGTTTTGGAGAAGATTATATACAGATTGCATATATATAATATATATATGTTCTCTTTGCCCCTGGTGGCCATCTACTTTGAGAGAGAACCAAAGGCTGGGGCTGTTCTTTGGGTTAAATTTGGAGTCAGAGAAAAGAGGTGCAGGATGCAGGGTGGTCAGAACCATAAATGCTTAAAAAAAATGCAAGGGAGAAGCAAAAATTGCAAGGGAGAATGGCCTGAGGCTTTATTGGGTTGATAACCTGATGGCATCTCAAATGGTGGTCTGGAAGCAGCTCAGTGAGGGGGTGGCTCAGTCAGACTTTGGGAAAACAGAACTGACTGGGGAAAACAAAGCTTTTCATAATTAAAATTACATTTTCTAAAGGAGACAGAGTTGGAGGAATTTCCTTGTGCAAGGACATCTCCAGAGCATGGCCAGTTTCCCAACACTCTTTGTCTGATGAGTCAAAGCAAAATAAATCGCATTTGATAAAACAACCCCAAAACACAGTACAATCAGAGCACTGTTTACGTTAACAGTGAGGCAATTAATAGCTTGCACCAGAAACAATTGACCACAACTGAGAACATTCCTGTCCTGTTTCAGTCCCTACTTCCCCAAACCCCAGCACTTCCTCCTGATGTGCCATTCCTGCTCACAGGCTAGAGGAACAGCCCCTAGCATCTCTTCAAATGTCTTCCCCCAGCTCCCCCAGAACAACTGCAGCAGCAAGGACTTGTCGAGCTGATCCTGCAGTGCCTGCAGTTCAGACAGCCCTGGGCTGCATTTGGTCTGTGGCACCAGGTGAAATCCATCTCCTGGCAGACAGAGTCAGTGCATGCTTTCCTCTCAATAGGCTTTTCAGAGAAATCCTTTCATTTGGCTACCCCTGTGAGCACAGCTGTTCTTTTCAAAGGTTTGGGCTGAATACTGCTGGCTGAAACATTCAGTCTGAGCTCAGAAATTCTTAAGATCCTGCTAGACCTGGCTTGGTCTCACACTCCCACATCTTTTTCTCTAGCATTTTGCTCATTTGTTTATATTGAAGATTCACTGTTTTTACAAGAGGCATCTCAAAGTGCTTTACCACTTTGCTGAAGGCATCTGCACTCTCCCATCTGCCATGCCATGCTGCTTGTACACACATATTTCAGCACCAGAGTATGAGCAAGCAGGTGGCCAGCAGCAGCAAGACCACCAAGAAAAGGGGCTCTTCAGCAGAAAGTCAGCTGTAGCCCACATTCCCCAGCAGGGGATAACATCAGGGGCTCTGTGTGTCAAGCATTGGTGAACCGAGACAAAATCTTAATATTCCAGTTCCTGAGCCATTTCATAACATCTCCGGCCATCTGTCCTTTGGCAAGATCTTGTGGTAAGTGCAGTGAAGGCAAACAATTCTTTATGCAACAAGGGCTGGCATGCTCTTCCCAAAACTGTTCCCCAGCTCCTAGATTGCCCTACACTTACCCCAAGAAAGCTCCAGTCACTTAGGCCACCTGTCCTCTTTAATCCACCTGGCAGAGGCATGTTCTTCTTCTTTAGTGGTATTATACTCAACCACTGTTGTGTCTTTCAAGGAAAATCAAGTTTGTGAGCTGAGAATTTTGCGCAGCTCCTTCACACAAATTAAAGGGGAAAACCAAAAGGCAAGAAGCTGAAGGCGGTAATGTAATTGGGACCTGTTAGCAAGAGTCTCCAGGCCTGCATAAAGGTGAAATAATCTAGAAAAATGGTCTCCTTGGACATTTTCCCTTTTGAAATTATTCCTTACTTAAAACAGACTTTAAATACATTTGTGGACGATGAGGAAATTCAGGCTAGTTAATCATGGATGACATGATGAATCCACACAGGACATAGAATTAACAAACATTTCCTTCTTCAAAACTGGAATGTGATCCCACCTATCCCCTCCAGGTCCAAAGAAGCAGCCCCATGGTGTCTCAGCATGAGGGAGCACAAGGCTTTCAAGTTCCCCTGCAAGGCTTTAAGACTCAGAGACAAAACTCTGGAATTTTGCTACATATTTTGGCCACCAGCCCAAGTGACCAAAGCTACTTCTGTACATGTCAGTACCTCTTCTCCAGCAGTTGAGCTGACTGAGGTGCAAAGAGCAAACCTTCAGCCCTGATCTTCCAGCAGGCACTTGCAGGGCTGTGCAGTGCAGTGCAGTGCAATCAAGCATGCATGTGTGAAACCACCTGACATGGCTGCTGAGGCTGCTTCTTCACTGGGGAAGAGGCAGCCAAGCACAAAGGATGTGGGTAATGCAAAGCACTTGGTCCTGGGGGTCTGCAGCAGCCTGTCTGTCTTGAAGGTGTAGCCAAAGTGCTGTGTAGTCATGGCTGTGTGAAATGCAGCAAGCAGACTTTGTGAGCTGCTCCTGAGCTTTGTGTCAGTTCTGATGTAACCCTGCCCTAACCAGGGTCAGGACCTGGTTAGGGACAAACTCCCTGTTCAGCTCTGAATGCCAGAGATCACTGGAAGTGTAAACCCCAGCTCTAAATGCGCATTCCCATCTCAACCAAAATTGAAAACTGCATTATTTCAGAGTAATGTCTGTTTTTTGTTCCTTTTTGTCATAAACTACCTCTTCTTTTCTTGAAACAAAATGCAATTCTCCCTTACTTTGGAATTTCCCACAGCACCAAAAAGACCAACTTCTGCTGAGCCCTACACAAGATGCTGCCATAAGCGGTGTATAAAATTTGCAGTAGCACTCTGTGGTTGATGTGAGCAAAGTGAGGTTTGCAGAAGGAGGTTTTTAATGACCAGAAATGACACAGAAAGAAAAACCAGGATGCTTGGACAGCTTGTCTGCTGGTAGAGGAGCCTCAGTGAGTCCTTCCCTTTCATGTTTTCTTCTATGATTGAGATATCAAATATCTCAGCTTCATGCATCCATTTTCCCACCAATATCTCTTGTTCCAAGCAAAAGATATAACATGTTACTGCAGGTAAAGTCTGGCTGACTCGGCTATTAGGAAGAAATTCTTCATTACGGGGATGTTGAGGCACTGAAACAGGTTGTCCAGAGAAGCTGTAGATGCCCCATCCCTGGCAGTGTTCAAGGCCAGGCTGGATGAGGCTGCAAACAGCTTGGTCTAGTGGGAGGTGTCCCTGTCCATGGCAGGGAGGTTGGAACTAGACAGTCTTTTCACTTCAAACCATTCTATCATTCTATGACTCCAGGTATAACACAGCTCCCTAGAGCAGATGCAGGTTGTGGGAGGCACCCTAAGATCCAGAATGATTATTGGGATGTTAGCTTTGGTAGCCATCCTGCTTGGCAGCAGCCCACCCCACTCATGCCCTTCAGCAGCAGCACTGTGCTTCTCTGTCCAGGTTAAGGGTGTGTGTCTGTGTAAGTTCGAATGCATATTTATAGATATTATTATCGGGTTTTTTAGATCTGTAAATGAAGCTGTAGAGATCTGTCTGGTTTTTGCATTAGGACCGGCGGATTTGGCTCGAGCTCCAGGCGCATTGCTCCTGCAGTGCCTGCAGAGGGAAGCAGGCTGCGGGAACAATGCATTGGCCATGGTTAGCTATAGGTGGCACGCTTGAACAGGGTAACCCTGCCTTCCCTCGGCAGCCTGAGAGATCCCTGGTGAGAGGCCTGACAGTCATAGATCTGCTCCAGAGGATGGATTAGATGAACATCTGCTCTTCAGCAGGCAGATACAGCCACACCTACATCAGCTGCTGATAAGCAGAGCTTCTGGGAAGACAGATTCGATGAGGTCTTGCATGTGGTTGCAGGTGACCCCAGGTCCCTTGTGCTATTTGCAGGGTGCTGGAGCGCTGGTGGTGTGCTGTCCATCAATGCTGTTTTGACAAGATCTTTTATCTCCTTCTCCACTCCCCTACTCCCCTCAGTCACTCTCAGTGAAACTCTGCAGGACTTCATCTCTCATCCAGCCTGGAACTCCATCACAGCAGCCTGAAAGCTGGCTGACTTACTGCTGCCTCACCTTCTCCCTCCCTGCTGCCTTCAAACCACCTGGCTGGGATATTTCTGGGACCTGTGGTTTTCCCCAGATGACCAAGTCTCTTCTGGAAAGCACATGAGTGACTCCAAGTACTGCATGCATATGCATGGGTAATTTATAGTTCATTTTGTGAAGCCAGACTAAAGCCTCGGCAGCAATAGTGTACTTTCAGATATACTGGGAATGAAAATATTTGAGGTTTGTTCTTAGTGAAAAAGTAAGAAAAACACCCACGTGTTTGGGACCAAATACTTCATGAGAGGCAGCAGAAGGGCATTCTAATTACCCAGAGGTTTTCTTGTTTCTAAAAGTGCAAGCAACATTTTCAAGAAAAACCACAAGAGCAGAACATGAAGAAGGGCAAGCCTTGCATTTAGAAGATGAAGTTTTGGATGTTGACTTTTCACAACATTTTTATTTTCCAGCTGAAGCTGTTCACTAAATGCTCCCCACTTCCCAAAGGCTGCTGGAAATGAGTCAGGCGTGCACAGGGCTGGCAGGGCACAGCTGTGTCTGGGCAGGGACAGATGCTGCTGACTCAGGCTGGGCGCTGCCCCATCTCTTCTGCCTGCCCAGGCTGGACTGGCACCTCTCCAGGGCAGGGACCCCTTCTTAGAGCAGGTGAAGACCACCCTGGCCCCATGGGAGGTGCAAGGTGCCCTTGCTCCAGCATCCAGGCCATGCATCCTTGAGCCTCACTGGTCCCCAGGTTGCCCCTGGGCAAGAAGAATGACAAATTGTTTTTAGAAGCTTGACAGTGTTTCCAAAGAGGAGTCTCAAACGAGAGGCACCATATACCCAAGTGTGATAGGCAAAAATACTGCGGTTTTGCTTGAATTTAAAAAAAGAATATGGAATTTTTTCATCACAGCTCCCCCACCAACAGCCACTTTCACACATCATCTGATAAAAATCCCATAATTTGATAACATGGTAAATAGGTTTCAATGTTCCCTTTCTCAAAGATACCCTCATACTTTGTCCTATCTTGGCTTCAACCTGGGTGTATCCATGCTGCTGATTAACCGTGAAGTTCTTAAAATACTCTTAAATTTTTCTTATATTAAAAAACTAAATTAATCTTAAGACATTCTTTAAAATTATTAAACATATTCTTAAATGATTCTTTAAAATGGCCTTAAACAGCTCCACAAGGCAGGTGATAGAAGCATGCAGAAAACAGCAGAAAGAGACAAAAGGATTTTATCAGAACTGCAGTCATTAAAGCTTTTTCTACCATGTAAGGACAGTCCCTTGGCTTCAGTGGTACTTCCAAGATAACAAGTAAATGACCATGCTACAGTCAAATGGAGCTCAACAGGATGAGGGATTAGACAAATTGATGAAATGCTTGATGTGAACTTCTAGTTACCTCTAGTGGCAGGTCTGAATTTGTAATGCAGACAAAACACTATTTGAAATTAAGGTATTTTTGTTTCAAACCTTCATCTAGGATTTTATAAGTCTGTCCCTGGAGGTGTCAGAGCAACAGGGTATAACTGTGTTCTTTTATGCTGAAAGAGCAATGTCTAGCCTTTTCTTAATGATGGAAGAGGAAAAGTGACAAAATTTGCACTCTGGCTTGTATATCCTTATCAGATGTAAAGGAAATTCAGAAATTTAAATATGGGCAAAAAAGATGAGGAAACACTGCCTGTGTCATGGAAAATGACAGATTTGACTGTTCTGGTTTTCCTGAAGTGCTCTACAGCTTAGTGTGGAGATCTTCTGATACCTGGAAAATGAAATATGACTAATTGTGGAAGTGGTTTACCTGAGTGTAGATTGATTTATTTAATATCGCTCTACCTCAAATGGCAAAGGAACACTTTGAAGAAAACATATTTGTTAAACTTATGAGTTTATTTCCAATTCAGAACTGAGGAAAGCATTGATCTCAGGGAGTCCGGGACCTCTCCTACTAAAACCAGAATTCTCAATCCCAGTATAGCTAAAGCAGAGAGTGAGCAAGTTTGAAAAACTCCTTAACATGGCAGCAGGTTTACATCTCCTGCTACAAAGAGTCAGCCAAAAATAAATCCAAAAACAGTTTCCTGAAGAAAACATCACCAAAACAGCTTCTGCCACACTCCAAAGACCGGTCTTGGCCAATCCTAGGGCAGGTTTTGCATCCCCTGGTGAGATGAAATATATGCTCACACCTCTGATGCAGCTGTGCAAAAGTCAGGTGGCACAGCTTAAACAGGTTTAAAGTGAGTTCAAAACTAGTGCCTACCTTTGCCAGCAACGACTGAGCACCCCCTTTTGTTGCTTTAGCACAGGGAGGGAGGCATTTGAGCTGCTGGGAAAAGAAGTTAGGAAACTTTGTTGGACCGTGCACAAAATTGATGTTCTGATCTAGCTAAACTCTGATGAGCTGATCTAGCTAAACTCTGATGAGCTGATCTAGCTAAAGCACTACAAAACCATGCAAATGAAATATCAGTTTAAGTCCAGTTATGTCTATTTATGTATTTCTGCACCAGCTTTGTGCCTTTCTCACATCAAAGCAAGTGAAATTAACATAAGCCACATTTACGTCAGCTTGAGTAGAACCTTTTGTATGCAGGTTTCTCTAAAACCTGCTTTTAAACTGCCTTGAAGACAAACCACCATACTCATCTTTTCTAGAAACTTGGTCAAAGTATTACCACACCACATGTTCCTGGAGCAGGGACTGGTACATTTTTATTTACTTCCTGCACTTTTACTGAAGTCAGTATGAAACACCTCTGGAGCACCTCATCCAGTGCTTTGTGCAGTAGCCCTGCTGTGGTCAGTGGAATTGTACTTGTGGGACTAAATTTGGCCCTGTGAGTCACTGTCCTGCTGAGCTGCATTGGGAAAAATGAAAAATGAAAAAGAAAGAGAAATATCCAAGGGTGAACTGGCATTCTGCTGTGGAATTGGAGCCATCATAATGATTAAAAATATTTATTCTTAATTTTACTCTTGAAAAATTAAAACCAAGCAGGGAAAATCTAGGCAGGGACAATCTGGACCTTCATGCATCTTCCTCTTCCCAGTGCTCCTCTTGCAATTTTAGCTCTGGCTGTCTTTTTCCCGCAAGCTGTTTTGCAACCTCTGCTCCTTGTTGCACTCTGTGCCACAACACAAACAGCCCCATGATGACAATCAGGGTCTAATGCATGATGGTGAACAGCCAGGATATTTAAAATGGGTGGGTTTTGGAGTCAGAACTTCACTCCAGTAGCTGGTTCCCAATCCAGCTGCATTACCTTAGAAAACTAGTTTTGTTAGCTCTCTGGAAAAATCTCCAAAACAAGAGTAATGCTAGGGCACAAGCTTTGCTGTAGCTGACCCAGGTTGTCCCATCTTTTCCTTCTTTAGTTAATTTGAGGATCAGTGCTGGAGCCCCATATCCTGTCGCTTTTTGGGGCTGTGACTGGATCCTGATGGAGGCGTGAGCTGAAACTGTCCCCAGAAGGCAAAAGGTAAAACTCCTGTAAAGATTTCCCTATTCCTCTCTTCCTGAGACACCTCATTTTTTATTTTTTTTTTGAGAAAATAGCACGTCTTAAGGGTGTCAAAAAATAACACTGCAGACTGAGCAGTTGAGAGTGAGGTACAAGGCAGGAAGACAAAGAACTTGGGCTAAGGTGGATGGGGGAGTTTGGCTGCTTACAGGATTGTCTGCATCCTTGGTTACCATGACCTGGCTCAGGTTCCCTGTTCTCTGATGAGCAGGTCTGATCTTCACAGTACTTTGCCCACATAGATTTGGAGAGCTACAGGGAGGTGGGAGAAATTATGTGTGTTTTGGTGGTTTTGCCCTGTTTTCTGGAGGGCATGTGAGGAACAGACAAGAGCTGGTAGCAGAGCAGAAGGCTTGTCTGCAGAGGCAGACAGCTGCACAGCTGCTGGTGCACATGCCAAAAGTGGCAGCTGGGGCACACTGCCAAACTGGCTTTGCACAAAGGGGAACCAGCCACATGCTGGGGGCCCAGATCCTGCTCCCTTCTTACAGCAGGTAAAGTTAAGGGTTAGCTAGTTGCAGAAGGACAGCTCCACACCCATCTGGCAATGGAGGTAGTAGAGCTTGATTCCTTGGGTCAGTGTGGTGCAGCAGAAGAGGAAGAGACACTGGAGCATCTGAGGGCACAAAAAAAGAAGTTTGGCAAGATGTTCATCCTCATTGCCTGCATTCCATTTCCTCCTCAGTGCTGCACTGACCATTTTTCCCTGTCCCTGGCTGCCTGTGGCCTCCCTGGATCTCCCCTCAGCATGCCACAGGCTTGTGCTCCTTTTCTGAACCCGTGCCTAGCGAAGGCAGACAAGCAGCTGCATGCAGGAGTGAGGGGCTGGCACAGGAATGGTTGCACTCAATAGACTGTCACCTGTGTTGTGGAGATGTCCCTTGCTGGAGGCCTGTGGGCAGCAGAGGCAGCACCAGGCTGCATTTTGCCATAGGCTGGTGAGCCCCAGAACAGGTGCCATACAGCTGTCTGTATTCCTCCTTTGGCTCTTCCCTGAGTGCCTTTATAGCCCTTGCCACCCTGTGCTGGAGGCTGCCCCTGATGTCCTGTGGTGGGGTCCAGCAGAGATGAAAGGACTGCTCAAAGTAGATGTGACACAGGGAAAGAGGCTGTGCAAGTGTAAAAACCCCTAACATGTAGCTGTCTGAACTGAGGAACTCACACCGTGCTTCCTACTCCGGCATTGCTCCAACATGGAGCATTTTGCCCGTTTTAATCATGTACCGTGAAATCTGTAGTCACTCTAGGACCACATTCACAATTAGAGACAGAGAAGCTGGGTAACAGCTGCAGCAGCCAGGGAGACAGCAGCTCACATACAGAAACACTCTTTCCAGAGAACTGGACTATGTCTGACTATTTGCTTAGGGGGGGAACCTCAATGCCCAAAGGCAGCTAGTGCTGTCTCCATGCCAGCTTCCAGCTCCATCTGGGCATCCCTACAGCCTCAGGAGCCAGCAACTGCTGAGCACACCACAGCACTGAAAGCTGCTCCCTCACGGGCTCCTGCACGGGTCCTGCTAGAGCGCACGCTGTCAGCCGAGGAGGAGGAAGGCACTGAAGCAAAGCCAAGCTGAGAGGTAGGTAATGATCAAAGGCATGGCAATTTGCTTTACCTACCAAGCACTGAGGAAAACTTTCCCAAATCCTGCCACTTTGCTACAAGGGGGCTGACCAGCGGTGGTATTTGATCTTTAGGAGAGCCTGTTGTTTTCTTTCTGACACTCCTCTGTTGTTTCTTTGGACTCTGGGAAGACTAATTGCTGCTCCTGCAGCTGTCTTTGCACCGCCTTGGAAGAGGCTATGTTGAAAGTTGGTCACTTCTTCTTCCCTGGCTGATCCCTGTATTTTTGCACCCATGGCTCTGGATAGGCTGGTGCATCTGTCAGCTCTGCAGCACCTCCTCACCTTTGGTGATCCAGTCCCTATTGTGCCTGTGCCAGGATGTGAAACACAAGCATGCTGGGGATGCCTTCAGCTCAGGTTTTCAGCTGTGTGTTTACACTTTGGTGATGGCCAAAGGGCTGATCTTTTCTCTCCTGTGTAGTTCTCTGAAAACACTTCAAGTGAAGTGTAAGACCTATGTATCGCTGACAGCCAGCAGAGTTGGCTGCTTTTTATGGCAGGCAGGATTTTCTCTCTGCATGCAGCAATTCCCTGCCCTCTGTTGTCACACCACAGGTAAGCCTCCTCCTTGCAGTGCAATGTGCACTCGGTGGCCACAAAGGAGCCACAGTGGGATGTCAAAACAGCAGTAGGAAGCAGCTGCCTGCCCAGCTGCTTCATCCCCAGAGCCTGTGGGCTCACTGCACCGCACAGTGAGTCAGTCATTTTGCCGATGTTGCTGAAAACTTTTTGTTTCCTGGAAGATTGGCTGCCCTTGCTTTTTGAATAAGATTGATTTTCAGCCAGAGCAGGCAGAGCTCCCTTCTGTGCCCCTTGGAATGCTTCAGGACAGCACCATGCTGAAGCTGGAGCTGTGCTAACTGGAGCTATGGCTGTTTTGCTCGACCACCCTCTCTGAATCCCAAATCCCTTCCAGGTTTCTCCATTATTTTTGTATTGGTTGTGTGATTTTTTTTTTCCCAAAGAGTTTCTCGGAGGATCACCAAACACTCTTGGGATCATCAGGATTGAGGGTGCTGAATGCTATTTCTGATACGGTTGTGTAACACCTGAAGGCCATTTGTGTGATCTTCTTAGCCACCAGCACCTTAAGACAGACCACAGCTTAGGATTCTAGACATAAATTTAACCAAAAACCAACTTTGTATTAAAAGCAAGACGGGATGTCAGACTTGCAGATATTCCCAGGGCTGAGTTTTTAACAATCCCAGTGATTTAATGATGCTATTTTGTCACAGGTTTCTAGAGAGTCTGGAGACCAATGTGTAATTTTCCTGAGCAGTCACTTCCTTCTTTTGTGCAAAGAGGTATGTTTTATACCAGCCTAAATGGCAAGAGCATTAATGAAATCATGATGGGAGCACACTCATACTCTTGAATAGCATGCCTTACTGGGATGTACATTAAATGCTAACCTCCCTTGGTTTATGTGGTCAGCTGCTCATTGATGTCTTATCACATTTCAAAGAGCAAAGAAAACCCAAAATGTTGTGCCTTTTTTTTTTTTTTTATAATGTGATCTCACTTTGTTGCTTTGGACTGAGGATGTATTTTATTATGTTACAGAGAACTTCTGTTTTAAATTTGCTTTAAATTTTCCAAGCTGAAATGAGCCACAGCGGGAACAAACAAGAGTTGGTTTGTTCCATCTTCAGACCCATTTTGCTGATAAAAGTCCTAAATAGTTAAAAAGACAAGCTTACTTTTTCCCAGCTTATGGCAACTATCACTGACAAAGTGAGGTACAAAAGTTTCCCAGTACTGACTGCCACCACCTGCATGCTGGGCTCTTCTGTAAAGAAAGCTGACACTGGAAAGAGTTTTCCAAGTTTGGAATCACTCACTTTGCACATATTTGATAGAATAAAGATAAAGCAAGCAGACAGCATTTTGGATTAAGGAAACTTAAACATCCAAACCACTATTTTTTGTTTTGTTTTGAGCATCATTTGAGATTAAATTAAGAGCCTTATTTTTCTTCTAACAGTGCCCAGCACTGTTACTCAACTCTTGACTTTAGGATTTCTCAGATGTCCTTTGCTCTGTCCAAGAAATATGGACACATTACCATTTTTCTTGTCTATGAATTGGGTCTGGTCTTGAGTTAGGTCCTGCTCAGAAAGACCCTCAAAAGGTTAATGAAACTTTTGACCTTTTACTCTCCTGCCCACCAACTTACAATGTAGGATGTCTTGAATTATTGGTCCTTGGAATTATTTGAGCTTATCAGAAGAGTCAGCAAAAAACAAAACCCACCAAATTCTGTTTTGTAAAAGGAAAAATGAGATTTTAACTATGCAGTGGAAAAGTTCTTCTGCTTTATCCCACTCATTTGAAACCCACACCAGAAAAAAAATAAAGCTGCATTTTGATATCAAAAAGGAAACCTTACCCACACATCTGCATACCGGAAAGTGACTCGTCCTTCTCTCATTCAACCCAACTTCTTGCTGGATTTGTTATTTTTTGAACATTTTAGGCTGTATCTATTATCTTCATTGGGCTGTGCATGACCATCCCCAGCCCACAGGAGAGGAGGATGGTGTAGGTGGGTGAGATGCACAATACAACAGTGAGAATCTGTTTTACCCTGTCTAGCTTAAGGGATCTTCCTCACTGCTGTGGTGAGGAGCAGGTAAGAAGGTGAATGCAAAAAGCAAACTCCTTTCTGCCTGCATGGTCAGCCAAAGTCACATTTGCAGCCCTAGGCTGCTGCTGGCAAGCCTTGACGTGGCTCCCTGTAAGCATCAGGGGCTTCATTATTTGCTTGTTCTCTCGTGCAGGATCAGGAGAGAGTTTAAACATGGTGAGCACTGATCCCTACAGGTTTTGTACCTGCACTGCTGCCTTCAGCTTAAAACAAGACAGGGGTATCTGATGCAGAGTAGAACAGTTTGCCCTGCTTGCTCATGGTGTGTCTGGACACTGAGAGCAAGGGCCTTCCCTCTCCCCCACCATGCTCTGGCTCACAAACACAGCACAGCAGGATTTGTGCTTGTTTTGCTTGCTTGCAGTGGTGTGGATGGTGGACGTGCCTGGTGTGGACAGCAGGGGGGTCTTTAGTGTGGAAAACGAGTTCCCAAGAGCCTGGTGCCACACCTCGCTAGAGACCTTTGCCCCTGGATGTCTTGACCAGAAAGGTATGAAATTCTCTCTCTGATTTGGTGAAAAGCCCCCACAGGTTGAACATAGCACAAAAGTAAGTGTCTGCATTCTGCATTGTCAAACTCTTTTAGCCTTATGTTTATCATTGTGAGCTGGACCCTTACACTTCCAGCTTTTGCCAAAGACATTCTGATGCCCTCATTGCCAGGCCCTTTGACTCACCACCTCTTGTAGAGAGGGCTGAGCGAACCTTGAGGTTTTCAGCACTTTGTATCTTGCACATTTCCTGCGAGAGTTGGCAGAAAAAATGTGTTTCCTGAGATGAAGTAAGCGAAGAAGAATAGCTATGAAAATCAGACCAAAAGAACCTACAAAACTAAGAAAAATAGTAAAGCTGTTCATCAGCTTCCTGTTTACCAGCGACTCAGATAAAGATTTATCTGTGGCGTTGCCAAGCTCTCCTCACACCTCTGCTCATACTGCAGCAGCTTAGGTGTTTGCCACCCCAACAAAGCCTCTTTTTGTTCCCCTGGCCAGGGCAGAGGCCTGACAATGCCACACAGATTTGAGATTGTAGCCACTGCGGTCAAGATGGGAAATGCCAGATGATCACATTTCAGTGCATGATGCTTTTGTGCTGAGAGAAGCCTGCCAGTGGCACGGCGCAGGTTTGAATCCAGGGCTCCTGAGTTATCAACCCAGTTTTAAACTACACAGACTTCCCCATTTTAGGAGCACGATTTCATGTGTTTTACCTTTTTCCTTTAAAAATCTGATAATCATCAGGAGTTTCTTCCAGAGGAGGCTCCTGCAGCATAAATTGAGACAGACATGGGCCCTCGTACCCACATGGGGAGTTTCCCACCCTGAGGCCTCTTGGCCCCTCACAGCCACTGGGCTAGCATGGTCTGAGGCCACCTGAGAGGCAGAAGTGGCACAGCCATTTGTGCTTTTCAGTGGTCTCTGACAGGCACTGCCTGGCTCAGTGCTGGGACCAGAGCTGGGCTGGGCAGGGTGGGGCAGCTGCAACTGGGTGCTACTGGTGCGGGGCCACCCAGCAGTGGTGGTGGCAGCTGGTGGCCACCTTTGCTCTGAGCCAGGGCTGTCATCGTCATATTTTCTGAAAAATCTCCTTGCCCAGGATTTTGCTCCTGGGAAGTTGAGAAACCTCAGAGAAAAAGGAAAACAATATTATCTCATTTGCTTCTCCTGGGTTTGGCTGCTTCAGAATGTGCTTGGAGATTGTTTATCCAACATGTGAATTGTTTTTACTTATTGGCCAATGACAGCCAAGTTGTGTCGGACTCTGGAGGAATCACAAGTTTTTCAGTATTATCTTCTAGCCTTCTGTAAGTATCCTTTCCATATTCTTTAGTAGAGTTTAGTTTAGTATTCTTTTATATAACATAGTGTCATAAAATAATACATTAGCCTTCTAAGAACATGGAGTCGGATTCATTCCTTCCTTCCAACAACAGGGGTCTCGGAAAATACGAGATAGTGCTGCCAGTGGCAAGGTGTGGTGGTGAGCTCTGGGCAGCCAGTTAGCACAGGAACCCTTGAGAATCCATCAGTTTATGCCAGAGAAGGAATTATGTGCCAGTCAGTGCAATTACAGTTGCTGGGAAGCACTAGAAGGAATAAGCAGGCTGCAGAAAAATAAAAGGAGTAGGGGCTGATACAGATTTGCCAAGAGGCAGCTATGTCAAATCAGCCTCAGTTACAGGCTCATGCCACCTGGCAAAGCAGTGGTATCCCATGCCTCAGAGCTAGCAAGCTTTCTGAGCACCTCAAACAGCCTTTATGTGGGTGCACAAGTGCTCAAACAAACTCCTGAGTGGTTGCCACTGGACAGCAGAGCTGCCTAGAAGGATCCTGCATCCAGGACTGCACCCTGCCCTTGCACAAACCAGCATTTGCTGCACTTTGCTGCTCTGGATGAAGCTCTGGTGCATGATTTTGCTACTTTTACACATGCCATCATATTGGGAAGGGGTACAAATGTACTGGGGGACAGGATGACTGCTTAAATTGCCTTTGATAGATGGAAAGCCTGGCAGCAATGGGCTGCAGTGAATTAAAGACAAGTGACCACTTCTCCCCATGGGCAGGGTCAGCTGAGGCCACAGACACAGCATGGGGAAGGCAGCACTTCTGAGGAAGGCAGCACTTCTGGGGAGAGCAGCACTTCTGGGGAAGGCAGCACTTCTGAGGAAAGCATCTGGGTGCTCAAATCCAGCGCGAAAGAACTGTGAATCATCAGTGCTACCTGACTGCAGAAGAAAACAGCTACCCCAGACAGATGACTCTTCCAGTCTGCTTTGCCAGTTTGGGGCACTGCAATGCAAAAAAACATGAAGAAAAATTGGACAGTCACCAAAGAAGAACAGAAACTACAACTAACAGTTTAGTAAGCATGACTTCAGAGGGAAAAACCATTAACTGTGAGCTGTTAAGACTGAAGGAAAATGTTGTCTTGTAATATTTTAAAATAGCTAGGAGTAATTGTTCCTCCATGGCTAAGGTAAATAACTGGCTCAAATTATACCAGGCAGTTCTGGATGAAGACAAATTTACCAGGAGTGAATCTGGAGGAGCACTAGGATGGTTCATCAGGAGAAGCTGGAGGAAAGCAGGAGCTGTAGGAACATGTGGAACAAGAGCATAGCAAGAGTAACAGTGGGACAGTGGGACACTGCCTCTGCCTTCAAGACAGGGGACAGACTCCACGATCACCCGGTGTCCCATGCAGCCCTGTCTTCTGTTCTTTTTCTGTTCTAATTGATTCTTGCTTGCAGCCTTCTCTGCTCTCCACCATCAGCCAAAGCTCTGTCAGATGCAAATCCCAGAAGTGCCTGTGCACTCGTGAACCAAAGATTTGGGACAGCAAAGGTTTAAAAATCTAAGTGCTCCATGGTGAGAAAAAAACTATCACGTAAAGGAGAGATGGAGAAGATTTTTGTTCTCAAAGACTCCATATGCAAGAGATGTATTTTTTTACTCCTTTGTGTCCCACAATTACCCTGTCCTAATGCTTGGGTGAGAAAATTCCCCTTGCTGCTGACACTGCTGTGAATGAGTTACTATGCTGGGAGTTTTGCAATGCACTGATTTCTGCTAGGGTGAAACCAAACGATTGTGCAAGGCTGCAGCTGTCACAGCCATAATCCTTGTGGCTGTGGTGCTGGCAGCCAAAAGCAGAGCGTGGAGCAGAGTGGGCTGGTCCAGACTTCACCAAACACCTCCAGCTGTTTCTCCTACACAAACACAGCAACAGTTTTTGGAGGATTCTCTGGCTCACAGCCTTTTTTATTGCACTGAGCATCTGCTGCAGGGGGGAGAGCCAGAACAATGCCCAGCAGGTTTTTCTACTGCACATTTGTACATGTCTGCATGCACAAGCACTTTGTTACAGTAATACAAATCCACATTTTAGTGGAGGGTGTCAATTTTTTTTGCTGATCAAGCTGAGAAGAAAAATAAAAATTTCTGCCTGCTCTCAGCAGAACAGACACAATCTAGTTCAACTGGAAAGTTTTTGAAACTTTGAAGTTTTTGAGAAAGAAGGGTTGAAGAAGAGGTTATTTATAAAACAAAATGCTTTATTTGAAAATGACGCTTTTGAAAATGAAAAATGGCAATGTTCTATCTGGGTCTTCTCAGAATAAAGTATTGCAATTGTTCTTCCTTTTTCTCTTGATTTGGAGGAGGAAAATCGTTCCCCCAAACAAGCTGGCACTTTCAGAGATATTTTAGTCAACAAAAATATACATTTTTCACGTAAAAAAAAATCACTCAGAATCTTACCTGGTCACAAAGTCTCACCCCCCACACCCCCCCCTGCTTTGTGCATGGGCATACAAATATGTTATTCTCCTTGAGAAAAGGAGGTGAACCATTCTGCCATATGAAAGATTTTTACCTCTACACTGGCAGTGGTCTGATGAAATGAGTTTTCATTAAGATAGTGTGGTCGTGCTAAGATGGTGTGTTGATAGCTGATGCTGAAAGACCCAAACATTGTGAAAATAACTAAAGCAAGCAAGGATTCCTCAAAACATAACTCCTGTGTGGCATTTCTTCTTCTACCTCACAAGTGAGTTCCAGCCCTGGACATCCAGGGCTCAGTGTCCCCCTTGCCCACCCCTGTTGCCCTAAGGAAGAGGTGTGAAAGGGATTCACCGAGGGTGCTGCAATTGGGGAAGGGCAGTTGCTGGTCCATACAGGCAGCAGAGACACTTAGGAGAAGCTTATTGGGACAGAAAGACAGCCAGGAAGAGGAACCTGGGGTGGGACAGTCATCAAAACACTACTTGCCAAGCTGCTCCCATGCTGCAGAGAGCACACTCACCCTGACCCCCCACTGCTACCTTCTCCTGCAAAACTGAGCTGTCCTCATTGTTTTTCTCACTAACAGTGATGACTGCTGGTATTTTGCAAGGCATTTCAGCTGAACAACCCAGTGTCTCTGAACATCCCATGAACCCCTATTGCAGTTAATCCTGTTTGTTTTCCTCTGCTGAACTAAGTCATCTCTTCCCTCTTCCAATATGATGCAGCAAGACTTCTGAGATGCAAATTGAGAGTGGATCTGAAAGGGAAAAGGCTTCTTTTGACTAAGAAACTTATTTTATTTTGCTGTTGAGCAAAGGCAGAGGAAAGTGGTCTTCTTGGATAACAGCACCTGACTGGGCTGCTTACCACAGCTCTGAGACAGGTGGAAGCTGAGCATCACATTGGATTAAACACTTTCTAAATGGGTGCTATGACAGCAAGCAGATCCAGGAAATACTTAGCCTTTTCTTGGGAAATACCCTACCAGGTAGGCTCTCCCACTCTGCTTTTTTTGCCATATTTTCCCTAATGGCTGCTACCAGAAAGGTGCCTCCCATCCACCTTGGCGAACAACAAGAGCGATACCAGGGCTTGTAGCCCGCATTCCTGAGGCCAAAGGAAGCTCTTGCTGGTGGTGTCTTCTGTGGCAACTACAGTTTCCTTTCTGTGTTCAAACTCAATTCATCTAGACCATCTGCAGGAAGAAAGAGAAGTTCTTACAAGAGCAGGCATAGGGGTTTTGCAGCAGCTCAGCTGACCATGCCCCCCAGGCTGAGGAACTGCAGGGATGGCAGGATAAGGAAATCCTCTGGGACTGATGCCAGAGGCTGAGCTGGTGTGCATGGGGTGTCTCCACTGTCAGTGAACATTTTCTGGCTGTTGGAGCTGGTGATGTGGCCATGCTGTTTGTCTCACAGCAAGATTCCTTTTGGTTGCAGCATTTGCCACAGTCTTTCCATGTAACACAGGGCTGCAGTGAAGCGTCACTTCCCTGACCCTGGGGCTCCGAGTAGTTTGGAGGAGTGGAAGTCTGAATTTCTCCGATGTGCTGATCACTTTTGGGCTGACAGTGTCTTCAGCTATATGAGGGATTGCATGGGAGTTTTTCCCACACTGAAGCAGCTTGTCTGACAGAAGATAAAACAGCAGAAACTGCAACTTTGAGTGCAAATAAAGGAATGGATGTGGTGGCAGCTGAAAGGGAAGTGTGAGCAGTGTGGTGCACAGACTCTGGAGACTCCCCAGCCCTGCCGTCTCTGCCATCTGTCTGGGGCTGTGGTGGCTGCTGCAGGCTGACCCTGTCAGCCACTGCCAAAACATGAGCAGACAAAACAGAAAGCTCCTCACACAGCAATATTATTGCTGTTTTTAAACTTGAATGGGGACTGCCTCCACCAGTCTTTTCACAAAGTGGTGATGCCATATGGCTCTTCCCTCTGGTATTCACAGTACTGAGGGGTGCATGGACCCAAAATGGCCCTAGGCTGGAGCACCAGAGATACCTACAGCCAGTTGTCTCTGTTTTGCTGTGAGGTATTTCTTTACCACAGGAAATCCCACAGGAGTAGGGAGAGTATCACTAGCCCTGGTATCAGGGACCAGCTAAACTGAGCTGGAGGGACACCTTAGGGCTGCAGTCAGTTCTCCTGGAGAGGGAAGCTCTGGGGTGGATTTTGGCTAGGTTCTTAACAAACAGATTTGAGAACTTCTTGCTCCTCGGCTCCCATCCAGCACCTTGCGAACATCCTGAGGCCCTGGGGAGGATTGCCTGGTGCCTGCTGTCCTATCCCTGGCTATGAGAGCCCCTGCATCCCCTTCAGACATGTAACCAAGGACCATTTTACACCAGCTGACTGTTTCTCCTCCCACAGCAAGCCTGGTCCACAGCCTCAGTGCCCCAGCAGCAAACTCACTTGAGCCCAAGGGGGTAAATATTGCTATCATATGGCTGTACTCTTTTATGGTGAGAAAATCCTCTTTTCCCCTGGCCATGTCTTCACTGGGTTGCCTGTATGAAACAAACATATCCTTTCCATGATCTTGTTTTACCACACTGAGTCCTGCCACCTTACAGCCTCTCTGCACCTCTTTCCACCAGGGTTTATGACTTTCGAGTGCAGATGACCTTTATTTTTTCTGTTCCTAGCTTACCACTCTCGCTGGTTTACCACATTTTCTTTGTTATCCTCCTCACATGAACTACAAGGGGCTGTGTGTTGGCTTGATAGAAAATTCAGGTCTGACTGTGTAGCCCCTGTGTAACTCAGGGCTTGGTGTTTGCTACTCACAGACTGAAAAAGTGTTGGGAAGGATACAAGTCACTACAGCCTGGCTCATAGCTGATATGAAGGAAATTGGAAATGTGTACCTCTCCTCCTCCCTCCACCAGATATCTCCCTCTGAGCTTTCAAGGGAAGTTCAGCACCTGCATCTTGCAGCACCCCACGTCTCTGAACACGCTGGTGGTTATTTATCTCTACTGCCCTTCAGCCCAGCAGGGCTCTGTCTGCCCATGTCTCTCTTGGATTGCCTGTAGGAGAGCCAGTAGGGCTCAGCATGGAAAGAAGAATAAAATCTGTTCGTGGGTTTTTCATGTCCCCCAACACAGGCACCTCCTATTAGTTTTCATCATTGTAATTATCTCCATTCCAGCCAACATCATAATTATAGTCTCTTTGGTTCTCAAGCCCACCCCTCTGGGTTTTACCTCCCATCCACTCTTGTACCTGCCAGTCAGAACTCATCTCTACTCCATTCCTTTCACTGCTTTTGACTAATGACATCCTCCTTTCATGAATTCCCTTTCTCTGCTGAAAAAACCTCAGGTTCTGGCTGAGTGTCAGAAACACCAACCACCAACAACTGGTGGTTTTGTCAGGAATGGAAGCAGTTGCAGGCACATAAACCTTCCTGAAAGCCAGGTAGTGCCAGGGTCTCACAGTTGTATATCACTGCCCAAAACACAGCAGAGCTACTCTTGGAAATGTTGCATCAGACTCCAAAATTCTACTGTTTTCTCCAAAACACCAGAACTACCACCATTTTTTCCTCACTCTCTTTAACACTCTCCAAGCTGTTATCCATTTGCCTAAAGTATAGCAACCAGCCTAGCCATCCTCCAGCCATATCAATCACCAGGCCTGCTCACTTCTCCTTTAGCTTTTGTTCTCATGAGTTCAAGTTCTTTTCCTCATCTTTTAGGTAATCTTCATCTTCTTGCTTGCTCCAGTTTTCTCCAACTTACAGAGCACTCCCCTACTGCCTCTCCCAGCTTCATGCCTCTCTGCCTGACTTTACAGAATTGTGGCTGGTAAAAGTACACAGCTGGGAGATTTCCCAATTAAAAATATGCATTTTGAATGAACTGAAATCTTTTTGCAAGATCATAATTTGTGCAGCAAAAAATGACTCAAGAAAAAATACAATATTTTTTCAATTTTAGAATATGTACTAATGTTTTAAAATGCAGAAATGTTTTATTCCTTTATTGGTTTCGTGTCAAACTATTGTTTTATTTTTTATATGTATTAATAACTTATCAACTAAACTATTGCAAAAAATCATATGATGGAAGAGGAAGCATCTTTAATTTATTAATGTTTTGTTCCTAAGAAATAATGAAAGCTGACTTTATTGATTCCTAAACAAATATAAATAAACCTAAATCGAATAAAGCTACATTATGTCATACTGTGTGTCTATAACACCAGGACATACTATTGACATATTATTAACAATATAACTAATATCTATAGAATACAATGAAATAAATCTCTGTTGCAACAATTTTCAAAAATTAGTTCTGAAAAAAATATAAACAGAATAAGAGGAGCTGGTCTCTCTTGTGTAATAAGACCAGCTGGGTACTTGGAGGTAGGATGATGACCTGGTCACTGTTAATATGTTGAATACTTCATGGGACAGGTGTTTTCTGACTGTGCTGCCAACTAATGCCAGGTCCTTCATTAAGTTACTCTTTTTTTCCTCCAGCCTGTTTTTATTCCTTTTAATCCTCCAGCCTGTTTTCTCACTTTTCTTTTTCTTTCTGCCTGCAGTATTTACTTTTTATTCTCTTTGAGACTCTTTCCCTACTCACTTGTGCAACAACAATCAGTTCCAACCCAAAGTACCTGTAAAGGTACTTTGAGTTGGAACTGCAACCAAAGAACATGCAAATAACTTCAGTAAAAATCGTGTTTTGGATCTGCCACATACTTCTTTGGGACATCTCGAGTGAACCTCTGGTATTCCCTGTCCTCTTAAAAGTCAGGAAAATTGTGCCCGTTGAGATTAATGGATAAAAAGTGCATCATTTGTCTGACTTATAAAGCACCACAATGTACAATTTTAGTGTTCCACTAAACATAAGTGATTTAAAGCAATTGAATAAAATACAAAATATTAAGCCTGTCTTTGTTTCAATATTTTGTCCTTTTCCATCCTCAAGTAACTAAAATACACTTGCAAAAACCCAAGCAAAGAAACTGAAATACCCCCGCTAAATAAGAAGTGATTAAAAAATTATGGCTAAGTGGTATCAGTAGCTTTGAGTTTTGTTTTGCTCAAAATTCTGATGAGTTTTTAATGGGGAGGGATATAAACAGCCTGCAGGATACAAGTTGTTACAAACTGAAGAAAATGAAAAACTAAAATAATGTTAACTAAAACTGTAAATTATATATCAGCTTCTGTAAAAAGCTGCAAATTTATTAGGGTGTCTCCTGTGATGGAGACATGTGAACTTTTAAATTTTTCACTTAAATTTAGGTGAGGCTGTGAAGAACAGGGGTTTATCAAACACGTTCAAAGGAGTGTTACCCATCACTGTGTCAAAGAAGAGAGGTATTTGATCTTTGTTTCACAGAAGGTGCCTGATACCCCCCTCACTCTCTTCCTGTTTACCACAGATACAAAATCTTCTATTTGCCCCCTAGCCTATCCTGTGTCTGGCAGCTGCCCATTCGACAGCCACATATCACAGAATCTCAGTTCTCTGCACAAGCAAAGTGAAAGCCAAGTAAACCAAGTAAACCTCCTGGAAAGCCCTGAGCCCAAGCAGCAGGGCACGAGGAGAAGGGGGCCAGGGCCACCTGAGAGAGTAGAGTCCTCCTGCTGTCAGAGGTAAAGTCCATCCGTATTCACTGCGCTATTACTGGGCTGACTGTGGCAACCAGGGGACCTGCAGCTGCCACCTCTCCCTTGATACCTTCCATGAAATTGCTTTTTCATTTGGACTGTTCTGCTGAGTGATGTGGAGAGGGGGGAAATGGAAAATGCTGTGGCCTGGTTGGGAGCTGTTGAAGGCATTAATGGTGTAAGGGTGGTCTGAAGTAGAGCATCTCTGGTCTCTGTCCAGCCTAGGAAAAACATTTGAATTTTGCTGGGAGTAGATGCTTTTTAGCTACAAATCTTGATTTATGTATCTCTACATATCCATCTACATGTTTACAGATCTATTATCTATAACACAGTATTTGTTATTTTTTGACTATTTTTTAGTTTTGGTAGCTGGATCTATGCACTGCTTTTAAGAGGTCCTTGAGAGACAATTAAGAAGCGGGAGCCAGTGCTGCATCACTCAGTCAAGGTGTATCAGTTTCACACATCAAAAGCATTAGCAGGAAATATTTTCTACCTTTATCTGTAGCTGCAAGAAGAGTCACATTATCTAGTCACTCACCAACTAAATATTTGAAGATTTATGCCTTATACAAAGTTAAAATTAATAATGCAGATGTCTTAGCTACAGCTAGGAGCTCAATATAGTAGATAATTACGCTGTCAATGTGTAATTGCAGCTGCAGCATGGCTTTTCTCTCATATATTAACAAATATTTGTTATGTCTGAACAAGGAATTCTGTGGGGTTGAATGCTGTATTTGTAATGCAGTTTTCTCTGCATTGTGCTTACCAATTGAAACAGTTCTGGTGCCTCAAGGAAAGCTGAGGCTGGTCAGTGAGGCATAAGCAGCATCCATACCTGGAGCAGAGGATGGACACTGGCACTCCTCTGGGCTGTACATACAGATTGTTCTGTTCCCTCCACAGGTGGCACAGCCAGGCAAGAAGGGTTGAATTGGGATTTCTTCCTGTCAGTACAAAACGTTTTCACCGTTCTCTCTTTTTTTGTATCTCCAGGCAGCAATCTTTAATTCAGGAGAGCACATAATCTACTTCTATAGAATTAATCACCTCCATTTATGTTATTGCTTCATCTTAACAGCAATGATTATTACAAATTATTCTTCCTTCCAGGAAATTCTGGGTCTTTGAAACTCTTTCAAGATGTGGTCAGCCTGCAAGCAGGTGCAACAGAGGTGCAGCACAGCCTAAACTTTCAAATGTCTTAGCAGTGAAAAACCAAACTCTTTTGAAATAACCATCACTTCTTAAAATGTGGACACTCATGTCTGGAAACCCAATCCACTTTTATAGGGGTCATGAACTGACATCTGAAACAATTAAAAGGTTGGCTGAAGCACTGACTCACTCTTGGAGAGCACGTCAGATTATTTTACTATTTTGAGGCTGCCTTCATTACAATTCTTCAGAAATTAGAGAGAAGAGCCACTCCTGCTAATGTTTTGGTTTTCTATATGCTAGAAAACTGAAGCTGGACAGAACAGGCAGGAGCACAAAGCTGCTGTGCTGTGGCAAAAGGCACAGCCAAGCTGTTCACCAGCTGCCCTGGAGGTTGGTGGCACCTCAGAGCTTGGCACTGCAAGTGCTGCTGTGCAGTCTTGTGAATTCCTTGTTGCTGCAGAGCTTTTTGCATGCAATCCTGGACCCACCCATGGAAAAGTAGCTTGCATGTCTCTGTACTCTGTGCCAGTACCTAGCCCTGATAAGCTATGATAAAAAAAGGGTTATGCTGCTTGGTGACAGCTTCATCAGGCAAAACACTTTTATCAGGGTCTTTATGCTTCAGGCAAAAAGCTTCCCCACCCCAGGGAGCACAAGACAATAGAGATCCTTAGGTCAGATAAAGGATTTGTAGTTTTTTTATCACTATGACTATTCAGAGACCTGAATTTTTCCCTGTCATTGTAATAGTGAGGAGCTGGTCCGCTGGCACTAAAGCAGTTTCAGAAAAAACAGAGAGCATCCCAGAGCTCACACTTACACATGTGAGCAATCAGCAGGCTGCAGGGCAGCCCTTTGGGTGGCACAGATGTTCTCATCCAGCCAGTGATACCAAAACTGCATTTTGTAGTCCCCCTCTGCCTGAAGGCTGACCCACAGGCTCAACACAGCCCACACAGAGACAGAAGCCACCGTGAGAGTGCTGTGCCAGAACAGCCAAACATTTCTAATCCTTTCTCTTTCCTGCACAGGCATCTGAGATGAATCCCACCAGCCAATTCGTTGGCACAACAGAATATGACTATGGATACGATGAAAACACTGCTCCATGTAACGAAGGAAACAACTTTCGCAGGTTTAAATCCCTCTTTCTGCCAATTCTTTACTGCCTTGTGTTTGTCTTCTGCCTCCTGGGAAACTCCTTGGTCCTCTGGGTTCTCCTGACCAGGAAAAGGCTGACAACAATGACTGACATCTGCCTGCTGAACCTCGCAGCCTCCGATCTCCTCTTTGTTTTGCCCCTCCCTTTCCAAGCCCACTACGCTTCAGACCAGTGGGTTTTTGGCAATGCCATGTGTAAGGTAATGGCTGGGATTTACTACACAGGTTTTTATAGCAGTATTTTCTTTATAACCCTCATGAGCGTAGACAGGTACATAGCAATTGTCCATGCTGTCTATGCCATGAGGATACGAACAGCCACTTGTGGCATAATTATCAGCATGATCCTGTGGCTGGTGGCTGGCTTGGCTTCTGTGCCCAACATCATGTTCAGCCAGGAGCTGGAGGTCGAGCAGGCGTTGCAGTGTGTCCCCACGTACCCCCCAGGTGACAATACCTGGAAGGTTGCTTCTCAGTTTGCAGCCAATATCCTGGGCCTCTTGATTCCCTTTAGCATCCTTGTTTGCTGCTACACTCAGATACTAAAAAACCTGCAAAAATGCAAAAACCGCAGCAAGGTCAAGGCGATCAAGATGATCTTCATCATCGTCATCGTCTTCTTCCTTTTCTGGACTCCTTTCAACATTGTGCTGTTCCTGGACTCTCTGCAGAGCCTGCACATCATCAATGACTGCAAGGCGAGCTCCCAGATAGCGCTGGCCCTGCAGCTGACAGAAACCATCTCCTTCATCCACTGCTGCCTGAACCCCATCATCTACGCCTTCGCCGGTGTCACCTTCAAGGCCCATCTCAAAGGACTCCTTCAGTCCTGTGGTCGTGTCCTCTCCAGCCCTGCCGGAGGTGCCGGGGCTGGACAGTCATTTTCAGCACCCACCCAGCTCTCTGGCTGGTCTGACAGTGCAGGGGTCCTGTGAGCACACCTGAGCCACCTTCTGCTGGGGCGAGGGGCCGGCCAAAGGTCTGCTGTGGTCCTGGAGGTCGTGCCATGTATGCAGCATCCCCTGGGAGATGCAGTATGCTGTGCCTCCTGTTGGGACACACTGTGACCTGCCACACAAGAACTTGTGACATCGATTTCCCAAGAGAACCAGTGCATTTATGAAATGGTGAACATACATTGCCACAGAATAATTTTTAATTAAGTTTTAGAGCTCCTTTAATACACTTCAGCAAGCAGGCTGCTTCCTCTAGTATCTACTTTCTCCTCTGACAAAAGCATCGCTTCTGCCTCGCCCCCAAGTATGCTGTGCCTTATGGCAGCTGAATCCCTACATCCCTGGGACAAGTGTGTGACACCCCTCTGGAAGGTGGGAAGTGGACAGGCATTGGGATTGCCTCATACGGCAAAGAGGGAATCACCTCAGACACTGTCACAGTTTCCCCTTTCCCTCAGATCCCAGAGGAAAAAGCCCCTCAGCTCAGCACCCTGCTTGTGGTGGAATGGGCCCAGGGGGACAGGCCTGGAATCCTTGAACTGCTGTCACCCAGAGCAGCCTTTGGTAGTGATGCCTCCAAAACTAACAAAGCAATGGCTCCAGGTGTCCCCTATACTGGTCACTCATGGAGGCTCCTACGCTTGAAAACGTTGTCCTCAGAGCAGGTGGGGGCTCTGCATCACCTCTGGAGCTGTGGCAGCTCCAACTCTGTGCCTTCCATGCTCGCTGCTAAATGTAACCATCATAAAATGACCTGTAGCAAAGCAGGATCCTTCTCTTTTCCCAAATATCTTAATTTTCTGCCATTTAAAAAATGCTTTCTTCAAATAAACATTAGCTACACCTTTTTTGTCTTGGTTCTTGATAGTCTGCCTGACTCACAAGCCTTGATTAGGACAAGGAAACTGAGTTTGCATATTTTTGAGTGGGTATCACACAAATGCATCTGATGGAATTGAGAGGCACCCTGAAGTTCTTCAGCAAAACAAGTCTTATCTCCACTTTTCTGCTAAGGAAGCTTTGTTCTCCAAATCCCAGTAAAAATTCACAGGGAAAAAAATATAATTTATATTGAGGTAGTATTACTGCAAATACATTTTTAAAAGTTAATCAAGAGAATGCCTGAAATCTGGGAAAACCCAGCCTGATATTGTAAAAGATTTTCTTTTTTAAGGTAATAAAAATTTTAAATATTTTCCTAAGTTTACCTTTCCTTCTGAAAATATAATTTCATATTTTTATCCTTCCTAAAAATTAAAAAAGGAAAAAATTAACCTTGGTGCCAAAATATTCTTGCTATTAACTATATAGTATAGAAAATACTTCTTTATTTTATTATCGATAGCATGAGTAACATTTCTAGGCTTTATTCCTCAATGAACAAGAAATACACTGCAACTCAATTATTATATTCTTCTACTTCTCAGAAAACTTCTATATAGAAATAAAGCTTTCTCTGCATTTCAGTGGGGTTTTTTGGACTGCATCGGACTTTAATGATTGAAAAGAAACGTGGGTCAGCATCTCAGGTCAGGTTATCTTCTCTCTGTGGCCAGATTTTGGAGTTTGGATGAAGGTATTTCTGTATAAAATATTCAGTGACACTTACCATCATTTTTCCTGTAGGAAGGGACAGGCAACAGAGCTCATATTGCTTTAACTGATATTTTGAGAGGAAGGGGTAATGGAAATGTTGTCTGACCAGCCCTCACCCACTGGCACTTTACCAATGATCAGTAAGATTCTCTCTAGGTTATTAGACAAGGGTCAAACTCTGGTTTCTTTCTTTTTTTTTTTTTTTGGTGCAGTTTCTACTAAATGCTCTGTGTGTGTAAGTGCAGTAGCCCAAATTATACGTGAAGCCTTAACCAAAGGGTAAAAAAATGTACTTTGCTACTTTGCTGGGCTCACTGAAGAGTTCTCCCCCCCACTGCTGTATTTAAAATACTGGTTTTTAAGAATTGAGGAATGTAGATCCAAGCCTCACATCCTCTGCCCAAGCACAGCCAATCTCTCACAGAGCCAGACTGCAGATTCTGAGGGCACTTTTCCCTTCAGCAGGCTCCTCCTCTGTATAATGTGGCTGTGAAAATGAATAATAGATGTAGGTATTTTGCCCCTTTTGTTGTTAAAACTATCAGAACACAAACACACCCAGCATCACCTCAAAACACCTGTACACAGCAGAGCACCCAGAAGCACTGTGCTTCTTCTCTAAACATGAAATTTTATTTACAATGGTTTGGACCACAAGACTTTATGCTACTCTTCTTATATGTGATGGAAAGAATCTATGAAGACACTAAACATGTTCAAAAATGTTTGCACTTGTATGCACTAAAAGAGTTCTGGAAAAGGGCACTATGTTCTCAGGATAATAAAAATAATGAGCTGGTAGTGCTATTTCTTCAATTATACATTTCTTTTTTTAGGCAGAAACTTGTCAACAACAATTTACTTTTTTCAGCAGGTACAATAATCTTGAAATAAAGCAGGTAGCAGTTTCACTGTTTCCTCAGTTTCAAGGTTCTGACACAGAGCAAAATTGGTAAAAGAAATTTTGCAATCAACTCATAACCAGATCAGTTAGTTTTCATTTGCTCAAATACCACTGCAAAAGCACCAAGTAACAGTCAAGATTAATGTCACCTGGATTTCCTGGGGCTTGGTGTGATACTGTGAATACATATGCCAAAATATATAGCTCAGTCTTGTTCCACTAAGTTAGTGGAAATGTGATCACTGTTCAGAAGAGGATGGAATAAGGAAATTATTGCTGTTTGTAGAATAGATATTCTAATGAGATGTTGCACATTCAAAGCAATTATTGTTCCTCCAGAGACCAAGCTCTATTGAAACCATTGATACCAGATTGCCAGTTAAACTACTGAATACCACTTTTCACATTTAGTAACACTTCCCCACCTGGTTCTGAACTGTGTTCTGTGTGTGTTCTGAAGGGCTTGAACTTTCATCTATTGATTTTCAGCTATTAATTTTCATCTAACATGTTTCACTGACTTTTCTGCCTCATGTTTCTCTCTGTCCTTTTGTAGCCTGATGCCTGTGGAACTGTAACCTTATCCAGGTCTGACCTTACTCTACTGCAAGGCTTCTTGGCCAAATGTGCACATCCTCAAAAACACCTCCGAGGCTGTTACAGTAAGGGAAGCATACTAATACTGTGTAAAGCACTGCAAAGGAGCACTGACAGTTAGAAAAGCAGAATAATAATGTGTATTGTGGTGTTATTTGTGATTCCTTCTGGCTTTCCTCCAGCCTATGATTGCCAAGTTCAGAGCTTTCACGGTGTCCCTCAGTTCTCTTGACTTACCATGGGATAGCCCAAACTTAAGAAGGTGTGAGACTGAATTTCAGATGTCCTCCATTTTGCCCACCCCCCACATTAGGGTTATGAGAAATCTGCCACATGTTTGAGAACCACCACTGAATTCAGTGTGGCAGGATACAGCACTCATTGGGAAAGTCCATAATATTTCTGGGGCTTGACATCAGAGTTAAAAAGATCCAGATAAGAAGTATGTATTACCTCCTTCTCTTATTTAGTTTCCAGTTATAAAGGATAATTGGAATAGATAAAATCAATGACATTGCTCATTCGTGGCCACACACTAACTATTTGTAGTCCTTACAGTAGAACCTTGGCTACAGAAACACACCTCACACCACCTCCTGCCTCATACCTTGTGTGGATTTTGCTCTTCTTAATTAGAAATATGTTATAACCAAAATACATTATCCAGTGCAAACCCCAAATGCATTAATAAATTAACCCAGAAGTGAGATACAAAACTTTCTGTGGTTTGCAATTTCTGCTGAAATGACCTCATAATGCCACCAAGCTCCGAAGCATGCCTAACTATAACTTTCTTTAAGAACCCCAAAATCTCAGAGGTCTGCTCACCACTCCGGTTGCCCTTAGATGACTCCTGTGCCCAGCTGCTTGCTCCCTCTCTTTCTCTGTCAGCCATTCCTTTCCTTCTCTTGGCCTGAAGAAGAGAATCAGGTGTCCTCTCTCATCCATCCCAGTGCACTGCAGTGTCAGCTGGCCAGTCCAGTCTCTCCCCCTAGTGACTCAACCTGCTCTCTTCCTTTACACTGATTCTCAAGCTAGCTGACAAACTGTTTTCACTTGTCACAGTGTTCTGACACAGTTTCTCCAGGTTGTGGCTCATGTCCAGAACCTTTGGCCCTAATTTTTTTGAGCTTCTATCTCAGAGAAAATGTTAGGTTATACCTCAGGAGAGACTTCCTGATTTCAGATTAAAAAAACAAAGGCTGGCATGACTTAGACTTCCCTGAAAGTCTTTTCAGTGAAATGTGTGGAGGGAGGGAAGTTGGAAGTGCCAGTGGTGAGCACTTGTAAGCATTTAATGTTTAATGCATTTTAACATATGGACAACTAGGAGATAAGAAATGGTCCCTGGACAGTGTGAAAAACAGTAATAGACAGCGAACTTCTCCAATATCCAATAGTGTTGAAAATAGTGTCACTTGATGAAGTCTTGTAAAATGGAGCACCAGTGAACAAGGTTAACTCCCCAAACAAACAGGCCAGTGAAAGGTTTTGAGATTTCAGGTGAAAACAAATACACTTTAGGCAATGAAAATACTTTTTCTTCCTAGGATTCATGTAGGTGTTTATGTAGGTGTTTATCTCAGCATACTTCAGTAAAACTGAGGCAGAAATATCAGTTTTCCTTTAAATTATCTTACACAGGTTTTCGCTGAAGTTATTTTCGTCACTTACTTGCGGTTTGCTTTCATCTTAACGCTTACACAATCTTTCCAAGAAGAATGACCAACTGGTTTGCATGTGCTAAATGTAAAACAATTCCTGCAATGTGATCTGAGAGCTTTACAAATACAGATGGACTTGGCTTCCTATCACTCTTGCTGAGACTGTTTTGCACAGTGGCACAAACAGCCTATCTAGACCCATTCAACTGACTGCAGGTGTGAAATATCTCCCTTGTGACAAAGCTGTAAGCTAGTTCTTCCATTCCTATTATGAGACAGCAATTAGTACTACCTTGAAATTAAAAAAAAAAAAAGATATAAAGAGGATGCAATCTACCACAGAACAGAAAATATCACAGTCATCCTCTTTTGGATGGAGGATGGAGAAGAATTTGAAGTCTGTAGTATCACAGACTCTGTGTATGGTTAGTTTGCTGTGGACTGTGAAAAAAGATTTGATGGCTTATCTGAAACCCTGTGTATTCTCTATAGAAGTTACAAAGGAAGTGGTCTCTCCACTCATAAATAAAACATGCCAGAAGATGACTGACATCAGATTCATTATGTATGTAAGTTGGTGTAGTGTGGCTACCAAGCTGGCTTCAAGCTGCTGGACTGTCCGTGGGGAGTTTTCTCAGGAACACAGCCGGGTCTCCCAGGTACATGCACAGGAGTGTGAGGCCAGTCTCTGAGAAGACTGCAGACTATTTGGAGCCATTTGTGTCTTTCAGGTTCCATTTCACTGATCAGTCCTGCAGAGACCTGAGAAGCAAAATCAGGGAAGGCTTGCATTTCAGAGATGTCAAGTCATGTGCCACAAATAGTACTGAAATCTGCAGGCTTATCACAGGACAGGCACAAGTTTCATCAAGGGAGTGAGACACTTAGAGCTGATTTTATCCTACTCACCCCAGAGTGACTAATTCTAGCACACAAATTAAGCCCCTTCCCTTTCCACTCACACAAAGATCTTCATAGATAGCCTCTGCTGTTGTGATCCTCGTCTTCCAAGAATCAATGTGAAGATCAAGAACCAGCAGCTACAACAGATGAGAACCCTGCTCCAGCACAGTACTTTGCTTAGGAGAAAAACAGTTTACAAACCAGGTTCCACAAATTAGTGGGTGCCGGCAAAATGGACATAATTGTACTGCTTCATCTAATAAATGTGTTAAGAAGGCAAATACAGTAATATCTGTGAAGGACTCAGAGGTTAGCCTGACAGAACCAGAGACATGATCATGAGAGAAAAGCAGAATTCTACAGTTCGAGAAGGTCCTGGATAATGTGCATTAAATAGGGCCTGCTCCTGCACTGTAGTGAAGAGCAATAAAGAGAACCCCAAATAACCAGTCCCTCAGCTGGGAGGGTGCCTTCTGCAAACTGAGCCAAGGATTGTGGCGGGGGACTGAGCACCTCAATGTTTGTGAGGAGAGGTTAACATGAAGGGCAGATTGATACATTGCATTGATACATCCTTTTGTCATTCTTCTGTGGGTAATGCAGAATATCTTAAGAATATATAGGACTCTGAGTTTACTTATATCTCTGTTTCCAGGTCTTACTCCTCCAAGGCTCTGCGAAGTGCCCTAAAGCTGTAAGGAAGTACTGTGACACCTGAGCAGCTAATGGCAACTTGCATAAGCCACCAATAGAAACTGTTTTACTTTTATGTATGTTCCTACCCCACCCCAAACACAGTTTTAGAACACCTGCATGGGTATGAGGATGCAGGGAAAGAGGAGGACAGGCTTTGCAGCCTTACTTCTGTGCCATGTTAGGCAGCACGTGCTGTTTTCATGGGCATGAGCAGAGTACAGTCTTCATAGTGCCATAACAAATATGTTCCATCCTCTGGGTGCATCACCACCTGGGCTGGTCTTTAGATCTACCTTTGATCTATTCCTCTTCAGCAACGACAGTAGACAGCATTATCAAACTTACCTGCTAAAAAAGCACCTTGGCCCCAAAGAACAGCAAAACAAAAATATTTGACTTGATGTTTTTCCAAAATAAATGGTTTCTCATCACCAAAAGCCCTAAAGTATTCATTTAAGTTACCTGAAAGTTTTATCAATGCACAGGCTGGCTGTCTACCCTGAACTTATTGCCTAAGGCTGTTTATATCATTAAAGAGAGCTCCCTACATCAGGTGATTCATTCCAGCCTAAGGTGGAGTAGCTTAAAACAGTTTGCCACCCTCTGCAAATACCTACCTCTGTCCCTTTACTAGAGAAGGAGCCCTTGGATTTGCTAGCCAACTACCAACTAAGGGTGGGAGAGAGATGATTCCTGCAGCCTATACCTTCCAGTTTGGAGGAATTGGGAAAGAATTCCCTGCTAACAGACCTTGCAAAGGCCTGCTCTGTGCTCCTCCTTGTGCTCAACCAAAGTTGCTACATGCCCATCCCTGTAAACTTGAAGACAGTCATCAAAATGTCTGATGTGAGCTGCTGTGGGTGAAGGTGCTTGAGAGGAGTCTGCAGCACAGGTCTCATCAAGATATTTATTGGATTCCTCTTTTAGCACAAAAGATCTGCTTCATTCAATTTAATAATAATAAATGGCTGAAGCACATTGGAAAACAACTCCTTCAGTATGCACCTTCCCTCATGCTGTCCTGCTTGGCCTGAAATTCTTGAAAAGGCTTTGACACAAGGACTGAAGTCAGCATTTCTCCTTCCATAGAAAGCCTAGAAAATGAGATGAACTGCAAGGCCATCTCTTACCTTTGCTACAGTCTAACTGGCATATAGCTGCAGACCAGTCACTTCTATTTAGGTAATCTGGTTGGTAATATTACCAATATTTTTGCCATTAGTGACCTGTCTCCAGCATCCCTTTCCCTCCACAGGAAAAGATACTTCTTCAAGAAAAAGAGGAAAATTATTTCAGTGCCTTTAAGTATATCCCCACAGCCTGACTTCAGTATGCCCATAACATTGTATTATAGTCACAAAAACCTAGTTTTCTCTTACATTCAGAAACTGATGGAGTAATATAAGCACATCATGGTTTGATTCCCCTGCTTTAGTTCTCTCAGTGGTACTGTTGTGACAGCTTGTAGAAAGCTCCAGATAAAGTAAGACAGTTTTGTTGCAGATGTTCTTCATTCTTTTTTGATTCTTCCCTTTGGTCAAACAGTACTTCCCTATTTCTAGAATTCCAATGGACTAGCACGCCGAAGTTTCTGTACTCTTTTCTTACTGTTCATTCTAATTTTTAATAGAGAGGGAGAACCTAATTTTAAATGGTAATCTTCTCCTGGCAATGTCTCTGACTTTGGGAGACTTTTCTCCCACTGCTTCTTCTGCTTCTATCTCTTAGGAAGTTATATGAATTAGTTAATGTTTATAAAGCCCATTAAACCCATACAAGAAAGTTACTATGACTAAAATCATAGAAATTAAGTCTGAGAAATCCTCTAGTCCTTTTGCAATCACTTCTCACAGGCCATGCTTTCTAGACCAATAAACATAATTTCTTTCCTCTGGATTTCTTCAGAGTCTCAACATGGTTGAAAAAGACATTTTCAGGGGGTTCTGTCTTTTGTAACAGGCTCTATCCTCTATAAGATGATAGTAATTTGGCTACAGGTCAATATGTAGTCACAGGGGCTTAAAATGAAGTGCCTGATATGAAATGTTGCCTTTCCTTTGAATTTGTCTTCTTTTTTTCTCCTGTATTTTAATCTTGCTCAAACTTTTTGAAGTTTCAGATTATTTGCATTACCATTTTGGAAAGAGACCATTCCTGATTTTCAAAGGTTGGAGCAACGAGGGCTCAGGCAGCCCGAAAACACTTGTCCACTTGTCTTCAGTCTAAGCACCAAGATTGGGGGCACAAAGAATTAAAATTCTTTCCAAACAATATGTGCAAAACCATGCTTTTGTCTTCAAGTTAAAATACAGTGGTCGGTCAGGAGTGATTCATTCACCACCACAAGCATCCACCAAACCCGTTATGCCAAGCTCAAAACTGCTGTTTTCCCCCCAGGTTATGAAAATAGAACAGAAGTCTTCCAAGGAAGACTTCTCCTGTGATCTTTCCTAAAACTAATTGGAGTTTGGTGACTCCAGAAAGGCTCTGAGCAAGGCAGAAGCCCCAGTTTCACAAGACAGGGAGAGAAGAAGTCAAGGACTACCTCTACTATTCCCAGAAGATTACACCCACGCAATGACCCTGGACAGTGGATTCCAAAGGAGTTTCTCCCTTAAAAGTCAAGCCCCTTCTCCAGGTGACACCCTTCTTTTTCATTAGGCAGTGAAAATGAAGTTCTTTAGTCAGGATTTTGTATCCTGAAAGACAATTCATTTCTTTACCGGGCATAGCAGTTCATAAAAGATGAAACATGCAAACAACACTTCTGAACTAGCAGCCTGTACATTGAGTAGGAAGAGACATTGAGTAGGAAGAGACGTCCTGAGTGGTAAAAGAGAATTTCAAATTCAGACAGCAACTCAGAGGGAGATGGTATAGAATGGAAATGTGTCTTGGGTCTCCCTGTTATCCACTGTGTCACTGTAGGGAAGGCACTTTCTGCTCAGGCTTGAAAGTTTTCAATGGTTTTCTGTCTGTACTTACAGCAAAATCTACACAATCCCTTCCCTTATGTGATTCCAGCCATCACACCCCTTTTCCTGAGTGCTTAGGTACTCTTTCTGAAACAGCTTTATGAGTCTCTTTTATACTGCCTTTAACACGTGTTCAGGTTATATATCCCTGGGTTTATTGAAATAAAATTTTTAGGAAATGAAAAAAATCCAGCTATAACTGTAGCACAAGCCAGTCTTACTGATTTTCAGGAATACTGTAGGTAAACACTCTGCAGTCTTAGAGAGAATGGTGAAGAGCTGCTGCCAAAAGAGTGGAATTTGAAATAAGTAGCCTTGCTATAAAATTGAAAAAGACTCCATAAGGAGCAGAGAAGTGGTCATATTATCACAAGTCCTGTTTTATAATGATCTATGGGACCCAGTGAGATGCATCCCAGAGTTCTGAGGGAATTGGTTGACAGTAGTTGCCAAGCCCCTCTCCATGATACTTGAAAAGTCATGGCAGTCAGGTGGAGTCCCAGGAAATTGGAAAAATTGGAAAATTGGAAAAAGGAAGATATTGTACCTATTTTTAAAAAGAGTAGGAAGGATGGCCCTGGGAACTACTGACCTGTCAGCCTCACCTCTGTGCCTGGGAAGAACATGGAACAGATCCTCCTGGGAGCTGTGCTAGGGCACGTGGAGGGCAGAGAGCTGATTCATGACAGCCAGCACTGCTTCACCAGGGACAAGTCCTGTCTGACCAGTCCAGTGGCCTCCTGTGATGGAGTGACTGCAAGAGCAGGCAAGGGAAGAGCTCTGGATGTTGTTTATCTGGTCTTCTGAACAGCCCCCACAATATCCTTCTCTCTAAGTTGGAGAGAGATGGATTCAATGGGTGAATTGTTAGACAGATTAGCAAGTGGTTGGGCCATCCTGTCTGGAGGGAAGTTGTCAATGGCTCAGAGTCCCAATGGACATCAGTGACAAGTGGTGTCCCCCTGAGGTCTGTACTGGGACCAAGCACCATTTAATATCTTTATTACCAAAGGGATTGAGTGGACCCTCAGCAAATTTGCAGAAGACACCAAGCTGAGTGGGGCTGCTAACACACCTGAAAGATGGTATGCTGTCTGGGGGGGCTGGACAAGTTTGAGATGTGGGTCCATGGGAACCCTGTGAGATTTAACAGGTCCAAGTGCAAGGTTCTGCACCTGGGTTAGGGCAATCCCCAGTATCAGCACAGGCTGGGGGGTGAACTAATAGGGAACAGCCCTGGGGAGAAGCGTGGGGAGCTCATGGATAAGAGACTGGACATGACCCAGTGATGTGCACCTGCTGCCCAGAAAGCCAAACACGTCCTGGGCTGCATCCAGAGCAGCGTGGCCAGCAGGGCAAGGGAAGGGATTCTGTTCTTCTGCTCTGCTCTGCTCTGGTGAGACCTCACCTGGAGTGCTGCATCAGCTCTGGGGTCCCCAGCATGGGAAGGGTATCAAACTGTTGGAGCAAGTCCAGAGGAGACCACCAAGACAACTGGAAGGATGGAGGACTTTTCCTGTGAGAAAAGTCTGAAGAAATTTGGTTTGTTCAGCCTGAAAAAGAGAAGACTTCAGGGTGATTTAATTGTGGACTTCCAGTATCTGAAGGGAGCCTCCAAGAAAGAGGAGAGGAACCTTTTACAAGGGCATGGGGTGACAGGATGAAGTGCAATGGATTCAAACTGGAAGAGAGTAAATTGAGATTAGAAGTTTCCAGAGCAAGTAGAAATACTTACTGACCTGAGAATGGGATTTTATTGAACCAGCCGGTCTTAACCCTGTAGAGATGGAGTAGTTCCAGCTGGAGCAGAATAAGCTGGCACCCATAAAGTCTTCATCCACCAGTTTTGACTTCATCCTGGAAACCAAGCTTTTTTCAGGGGAGAAGAAACTTGCCCCCTCTTTTGCAATATGTCACAGGAAGTGCTGTTTCCTATTTTCAGATAAATGTTCGTTCACAAAGAAGAAGCACCCACAGTTAAACCAGCTTGATGAAACAGTGAGTAGCTGATTTTTTCCCTTTATCTTTCCATCTAAATGTATGTATGTGTAAGAGAAAATCTCTGGGTGGGGAGTCACCGTGCCTAATGACAGTGGCAGTAGAGCTGACATTGAAGCAGAGATAATATATTTGGGAACAATTTGGTCTTGTAACTAGCTTAGAGCTTGGTATAAAGCTAAATGTGAAAGTAGAGAATTCAACTGGACAATTGGTGTAGAAAATGATAATCTGTTTTTGTACCAGAAACTTATTGGGTCTTGGTTTTGAAGCAGTTCCAGGAGACTGATAGCTTGAAGTTGCATTCTGCTAAGGATAAAAATTGGTCAGAGATTAAATCCTTCATGTTTAAGTTAAATGCTCCATATCTAAATCACGTCTTGCTCTGCCAGATGCAGTTGGCAGGTGTTCTCCATCCCTATCCTATCCTATCACATGGTTTCTCTGTATTATTCAAACATTTAATCTGTTAAAAGTGTTATTTCATTATAATTTTTTAAAGGGATATTGTGACTGGATCCTCTTTTTTATTGTGATGTCTCTGAGTCACCACATTAGAAAGTCTTTACTCCATACCTCAGCTACATCTCAACAAGGTATCTGTTTTATATCCAGATGGCAATTTTTGTTAATGAGGTTTTACATTAATAAAAATCATCAGTACTGCCCTGGAATTTTTCTACTCACACACAAGAAAAGGTGAGCTCCTCTGCTTGGATAAATGAGATTTGCCACTTGTATATTAGCAAAAAAACTACAGCAGCCTACAAATTCTTTTTCATTTTTTTTTTACATTCTTGGGAGAATTGCATTGTCATTTGCCTGGAACAGCTGACAGCAACAGAGCAGGTGGCTTGAATGTCTCAGTGTAGAGACCCTTGGAGCAATAACAGGACATCACATGATCCTATGGCATATGCTGGCAACCTCCACTCCAAGTTATTAGCCTTCCATTTTGTACTTGAGTTCATCCTCAGAATGGTTGTGACTACAACTGCTGCCTGAACTACTCCAAATTCAATGTTTTATCAGATACTGAAAAAAACCCCAAACCACATCTCAGCACAAAAACCCCTAACAGACATACAAGCCCAGAAGTTAGCTTACACAAGAGAAGAGCCTATGTATACATATATACTCATGATTTGGAGGAAGATACTTAATCCATGTCTCAAATTTCTCTTTCTCAGAATGCTAATTTTCAGTGCTTATGATATTTCTTTACTGTACATTTGTTTAGGTAAGAGCACATCCTCCTTCTTTTGTCTTGAGGCCTGTAGACTGACTCTATTTAACTGCAGAAAAGCTCAGAATTTTTGCCAGGCTGTCTTTTTGGTTTTGATGGGGAACATAAACAATCAGATCTTGAGGGCTCACAGAGAATTAAGCCTGCTCTTTTCAGCCCAGAATATATTTTACTGTCAAAGTTTTGCAGGGTTGGAAAAAACTCATCAGTTAGGAGGCAAGTAATTCTGAATGTTTCTAATGCTCAGCTGTTAGAAAAGAGGAAGAGGTTTCCCAGGCAAGGTTTAATTTTGGAAGGGGCTCTTTGCCCAGTCAAATCCTAGAAAGAAATGCTGTGGTCACTACCACATGAAAAGTTGTTTTTGAGGGAAACTATCAGTTTAGAGTCTTACACAGAGTATTTAGTTTACACTTCCATCTTTTCCTTCATCTTTCCTGGTAACTCAGGAAAAGTTCTTACTTTTATGCTTGCTCTCCAAGCAAGTGCAGGTGTTTGTGCATAGATTTCTCTGCACTTTTGCTCCTCCTAGAAAATTAAAGGCAAAGTTAAAGAGGTAGAGCAGGAAACACTGGGTACCTCTCTTGCAGGGCTTGCTACCACAATATGTGGTATTATTTTTTGTTATTTAAGTTTCAGTATTACTCAGTGCTATGTTGCACTTCTCTCTCTTCAAAAAGTGCCCTAGATGCTGCTGACACATACTTTTAAGCTGATTACAAGTCATTAAGCAATTTCTTTTTCTGTGTGCCAAATGCTGGCATTTGTGAAAGAAGGAGAGTGAGAGTGAGGGCAGTAGCACTGTGTTACCTGCTCATACATTTCTAAAGAGAAATCTTTTCTTAAACTGAAAAAAGGTGAAGGGAACTTTGGGAAGGTCATTCGGTTTTGAGATAAGGAGCTCCATTCATGCACAGATGCTCTTGTAACTTGTAGTTACTACGAGTTCTGGTTTCTGAGGGGAAGTTTTGTCCAAATCCCCTCTAGACCACAGCAGACTCATTGGGCTGTGACAAATGTCATCCCTAAATAAGTCACTGTAGCAACTCAGGAGCTGCTTTGCTTGAATGACATGACAATATCATGTCTGATAGTCCTACCAGCACCTAGACATCTTCTAGCTAAAGTGACACTGTAGATAGCAGCTAATGCTCAAGAGCTAATGAGGCTTCTCCCAAAGCAGCCAAAATACAGAAATCTGGAAAGACGTCAGGGCTGCATCTTCATTACAAGAATCTCTGATGTTGCCATAAGTGCAGCTTTGTTAAAACTTAGAGAAACGAAACTACCATTTATTTGGGCTCACTAATTTACAAGTATTCAGCAAACCAAATTTTATCCCATCTAAGATGTAACTCAATCTTCTTTGCATGAATTTTTTTTTCCAGGGTCCTGGTATTTGGCCCATTGCTTGGCCAAACCTCTCTGTACCTCTTTTTTGGCAACTCAGAACACAACCAGTCCTCCAAGGGGAAACAACAGTAGCCTCTTATTGGACTGTTCATGTATTTAGATACTCTTACATGGTTAAACACATGATAAATTAGTAAGTTCTCCTCTTATATGTCTACCTTAACCTTGGCATGTTGCCTACTTTTGCAAAATCATTCAGAATTTCTGTTAGCAAACAAAACTACCCTGTGTATGCAGAAATAGTGGGACTATGGTCAGGACAGAGGGCACTGATGGCCACATGCAGTACAGAAAATGCAAATAATTAAGACTTTCTGAATATTCATGTGTAGTTTTGGACAGAAAAAAAAGGAAATAAAATAATTAAATACAAGTTCTCAAATCAGAATTGCTCCAATTATGTTTGAACAGCACAAAAGCAGAGATAAACCTGGAGATCTCTTTGCTGTAACACACTTATTTCTGAAGGTTCATATCCAGACAATCTAAGAGCCAAAACCAGACATCACGTATAGGGCTACAACTTCTGCAGAAGATGCTTCTTTCTGCACAAAAATGAAAATGGGAAATATAGCTAGAGATAAATGAAAAAATTAAAATCAAGTGCAACCAGTAATAGAGTTTTTTATCTAAGTCAGTTTTCTAGAGTTCTTTGTGATTAACACTGCCTGTGTGCAAAAGAGAAGCATTTTTTAAAAAACATCTCAGAAAATATTTGTAATATTTTTTGCTTGTTTTGAAAAGGAGTACCATACAAATACTGTGAGATTTCCTACCAGGTCAGAGCCAGTAAACAAAACAACAACAGCAGTTCCATGCTGTCTTTCTGGCCAGGGTCAGTGTTAGTTGTATAGGGCAAGAGCTAAATTGTGGTGGTGGGAAGGTGAGCTTGGTCTGACTGGCATGGATTTACTTTTCTTCCCAGCATGTCTTATAGTGATGTCTTTTAGGTTTGTGAGCATAGTTGAGACAGATGACCCAAAGTGACTAAAAGGATATTCTGTGCCATATAACATCACACTCAGGAATAAACTAGGGGCAGAAGGAAGTTTTTCCAGAGTAGGCATTGCTCAAGGACTGCATCTGCCTGCTTGTTGAACATGGCAAGAATTCATCCTTGTTTTACCTCTTGTGGGATACAAAGATTCTACAAGGCTAAGTGCACCAAGGCAGGTTTAGATCAAATATTAGGAAAAAATTCTTCACTGAAAGGGATATCAAGCTCTGGAACAGGGCTAGGGAAGTGGTTGGATCACCATCCCTGGAGATATTTAAAAGCTATGTAGATGTGATGCTTAGGGGCATGATTTAGTGGTGGACTTAATAGTGTTAAGTTAATGGCTGGACTCAATGATCTTAGAGGTATTTTCTGATCTAAATGATTCTACAATTCTACAGTACTATGATTCTATATATAGGTGTATGTATATGTATATTTACTTGTGCATATATACACACGAAAAATTGTTTTACTACCATGTAACCAACAAAATTTGTTCAAGAAGGTTATTTGTATTTTACATATATCCACCAAGATAAAAATCCAAATCAAAACTATATCCTCTGGATCCTTAATGCTCTGTAATTACATATCAGGAAAACAGCCTTCTCTCAAACAGCTGAATAAGCTGACACAAGCTTAAGACACCTCAAAAATTTCACCTGCTGCAGCTCAGAGTGGCCCAAGATGTAGTTAAATTGACTATCTACCAAAAAGCAGAGCAGGAGCCTGTCTCTCAGTCACTTCAGCCACAGGCTGAGTTTCTTCAGTGACATTTAGACTTGCAGAACTCAAGTGCAGACAGAATGAAATAGTGGTAGTTTTGAGACTGTGGTCTCTGCAAAACATGCTTGCAATCACATTGGGCAGAGCACACCAGAGAAAAAAAGTGCATTCAGGAAAGGAAAGAACACTGGTGCATGACATGAGTGTTCAGGGATCACACAGCAACCTGGGCCAGATTCACTGCCTGAACTCTTCTACATTGGGAGTGCTCTGTTACCTTTGTCTAAGAACAGGCATGACATTTCCAGGCTGATTTCAAAACTAACACCATGCCATGGGCAGCCACCTGTCTGTCATGAAGTGTCTGATAAAAGCAGTCATGAGGGCACAGGAAGACAGAGCAGCCCTTTAAACAGAGAGCAAGTAGCTCCCTCTGAGTGGCTACCAAAGGCATTGATTGCATTTCCTCACTGAGTGACCAGGGAGCACTTTTGGTCCCTCTGGCACTTCACAAAATCCTCTGCCCAGCTTCTCATGGGACACACAGGAATTCTTCTGTGGTCTCTGGGGGTCTGTGAGAAGACAGTAGTCCTGAGCTTTTCAGAGATCAAGTGAAACAAATCTATGCTTCTGCATCTGGCTCACAGTCCTACCAGGGACTTGGGAAAAGGAGAGGCTTTGGCAGCTGTAGGGGCTGACACCCAGACCTGTTCTTGCAGGGGAAGTCCAGTCCCTCCAACCATCCCTAAACCAAAACAGAAGGGACAGAGGGTTTGCACAACCTTTGCACTTCCTCATTTTTGCCTTACTGGAAACACTGACTGACAAAGGGTGAAGAACAACATCACATGAAGAGCTGTAGTGCACACTCTTAGCTACGGCCATATCGCTGCCTTTTGCCTTTGTGCCCCCTCCAAGACACTCTATGAATCTGAACTTTGCAGCTCCTGAATAAGGCTGTAAACAACTACTGAAACAAGGAATCAAAACTCCTTACATCCCCAAACAGCAGTGGAGAGGCCTTTCAGCTAACAGGAAGATGCTACAACAGAAAGAGGTATTAGAGGCCACTCGAACAGCAACTCTTTTGCGTCGTTTGCTAAGGTCTTTGTCTGTCTGTTCTCTCTACAGGACCATGCAGCAATTTCAGTCCAGAGGTATCTGAAACCAGCACACTTCCACTGCCTACACCTGCCCTAGGCTCTGTAAAAGACCCAGTGTTTGCCATTTTAACCCAGATCAACACTGCTGACTTTCCACTCTTTAACACCCACAACAGCACTGGTAGGTGTGTTTAATACTGTCCTAATTCCTATAGGCATTAAGGCTCCCAGAATGTCACTTGAAGCAACCTGAGGAAGTGCTTGAAGTCAGCTGTTTTTCACCCATTTCACAGTACCTTTGCAGGCACCATTTACACCTGACCAATGCCTGGTCCTCCATGGGTAAGGGCTAGAGGATGGAGCAGCATGATGAGGAGGTGGCCAGATCCCAATGAGAAGCAAGACTATGCTCTGCATTCCAGGAACAGTGCTCTCCTTGCCTTCCTGGCTTTCTACACTCCTCTGGAAAGCCACTGATGAGCACAAGAGCCCCAAACTACCCACAGCTCATTAAATTCATCCATCCTCTCCCTCTGGGTCCCCTCTGGGTCAGGCAACTGACAGGCTCTACTGAGGAGGAAAAATGCACATGACAATGCACACGTGGGAAATGACACACTTCCAACATGCACCAGCGTGACTCTCTAGATGTATAGATGAGTTTCCTGGGAGCTCTGCAATTTCATTCTCTTTCACACCTTGACATCATAATGCTTGTGCGCTCATCAACGAAACTCATTTCAGATGAGAACATCAGCATGTTTCATTCTCTTCACTGCTAAACTTGGAGATTCTTCTAGTTTAATGATCTTTTATTCCTTTTCAGACCAATACACCATGGGAAATGAAACCACAGACTACACCGACTGGCCACTCACAACAGAATTTGACTATGGCGATTCGACACCATGCATGGGAACTGAGGAAAAGCACTTTGCAGCAAAATTTTTGCCACCTCTTTATTCTTTAGTGGTGATATTTGGTCTGACAGGCAATCTGCTTGTTGTCCTTATCCTGCTCAAATACAAGAGACTGAAAAGTATGACTGACATCTACCTGCTCAACTTGGCAATTTCTGATCTGCTGTTCGTATTTTCTCTCCCCTTTTGGGCTTATTATGCAGCTCACGACTGGATTTTTGGGGAGGTGCTCTGTCGAATTCTGTCAGGTGTCTACCTCCTTGGCTTCTACAGTGGCATCTTCTTCATAATCCTGCTGACCCTGGACAGGTACCTGGCCATAGTGCATGCAGTATTTGCTTTGAAAGCCAGGACAGTTACCTATGGCATCCTCACCAGCATTGTCACCTGGGCTGTTGCTGTTTTGGCTTCTGTCCCTGGGATAGTATTTCAGAAAACTCAAAAGGAAAGTTCAGGCTATACTTGCAGTGCTCATTATCCAAGTGATTCCACAATAAATTGGAAGTACTCTATTATTCTAAAGATGAACATTCTGGGACTTATTGTTCCAATGCTAATTATGATTTTCAGTTACTCACAAATTCTAAAAACACTTTTGAGATCCAAGAATGAGAAAAAACAGAAGGCAGTCAGACTTATTTTTGTAATCATGATTTTTTACTTCATCTTCTGGACACCATTCCATATTTCTTCTTTTTTGCATACATTTCAAAATCCACTTTTCATCCCAAACTGTGAACTTAAAAGTCAGCTGGAGAAAGCAATTCAAGTTACAGAAACAATCTCAATGATCCACTGTTGCATTAATCCCGTGATCTATGTATTTGTTGGAGAAAAATTTAGGGCATATCTTTATATCTTTTTCCAAAAGCAAGTTGCACCTCACCTTTGCAAAAAATGTCCAAGTCTGTATCGTGAAAAGTTGGAAAGAGTCAGTTCCACATTCACACAATCCACTGCAGAGCATGACATCTCTACTGGACTGTAAAAATACATCAGAACATTAGTTAGCAAATTTTGCATCACTGCTTTGCCTTAAGGAGTGGCACATCCTTAAGGCATCCTGGGTCACATAAAGACTTAAATAGGGTCCAGACAAATATGATCATGCTTTTTTACAAAAATCTATCCACTGAGGTTTATTGAGAAAGGAATACAATATTGAAAATCTAAGGGGTAATAAGATCACAAGATCTTACTGGGACTATTTAACTCAAGAATTTTTCTGTTTTGCTAATAGTGCAGTCATTTTTAAACATAATCCTTTAAACAGCTATAACTAAGTTATAGCATTTTGGTTTTTGCTTTTTAATTTTATGTCTGCCATATCACCATTCAGTTGCTGACTTTTTCCAAAGAGTGGTTTTAATCAGCAACATTGCGATTTTTGTGGGTGCAATTCTTCAAGCAACTGCACACATTAAGTTTACTGACTGTACAAGACAATGATGCAGTCCTAAAAAGTGTGAGCTTGTTTCTGACAGCTCATATCCCTCCAAGAAAAAAATAAAACAAAACTAAACTAAACCAATAAGGGCCCTTCAGCAAAGATCTGCAAGACCTGAATGAAAATTACCTTGGTATGTGCAATGCAAGTTTCTGTATGAGCAAAATATCAGGATCCTCTGAAGGATGTGAACACAGTACTGAGAGCAGGCCTCCCTAGTTCTGGACAGGTAAATCATGTGCAGAAGAAGAGTTGACACAGCAACACATGACACTGGTGCGTCAGGTTAGGCTTCTGCATGGGAAAAACATGCTCTTCACCCACAAAGTAACTCTGACTTTTGGGATACACTTCTAGGAAGACAGTGGCCTTGGAACTGCAAAATCAGCCAATTCCAGACAAGGCATACCTTCCTGCCTTCCCAGGAGAAGAGTGCCTCTTGCCAAATGGTGCCTCAATGAGAACTGCATGCTGATTGAAGACTTGGGACCATTGGCCTTCTGGTGTACAATGGCCATATATTTATTCCACCATGGAGAGTTTCCCTGTAAAAGAAAGGAATTCTAGGGACATGGGGTTACCAAAGAAGAGGAAGAAGGAGCATAGCAGACAATTTCCTACTTCAAAATGTAAAGAAGTGCAGGTGATCACTCCTTATGCAAGTGAGCTGGCCTTCTGGCTTTTTCCCCTTTTCTTTGGAAGGGCACAGCTCATGCGTGCAAGGAGTTGCTCGTGGAAATCTAGAGGGGCAGATTCAACTAACCTCCAGCAAGGACACCAGAGGGAATTCCATGCTACTTAAGGTCAGGCATGTGATGTAGATGCCTGAATTAACAGCAAATCTCTTCAAGGTCCCTCAGTGGTCAGTAGAGAATAAGAAGTGCCTGAGCCAGAAGCAGTCATGGGATTTAGTCTCAGGGGAAGATTAACTGTCCAACTGTGGAAGGAACCTGAAAATGTCAGCCTCTTAATTTGGCTATCAGATGCCTTAATCTAGGTGGTGCAAATACTCTTCTTCCTCTTGCCTTAAAATGCCTGGGTACTGCTTCTGTTTGTTAGCTTTTATCCCATCAGCTATTGTATCCTTGTGAGTTTAATAGCCACAGATAGACTACACAAAGACCAAAAACTATCCTCACAGTAAACTTTCTGGCTTAAAAATAGTAGTTTTTTGTTCTTTTCTGCTTTCTTTACTGAAACAATGTGAAAGCACCTTTTTAATTCTAAAGCATAAATTAGTTCAATGCAATACAAATCTGACTGTAACGGTGATAGTTCTACTGCTGTGTTTAACTGTAAATCGTTCTCTTGTTGGAATTAAATGTCTTCCTGTTTTCATGTTAATGCAGTGAAATTAATAAAATCAGTGTCTGGAAATCTGTGTATACCCGTGTTCTCTTCTGTAAGCAAAAGGGCATTGGCTCTGCTCTCAAAGTGGAGATGAGAAAAAGACAAATGGGCACTTGCAATACCACACTGCAAACCAAGCAAACACAGAAGTCCAGAAGCTTTTGCAGCTGGCACCGCTTTTATCCATCATCAAACTCCAGAAGAGGGACATACAATAGCTTTGGAAAAAGTCTAGGGCCACAGATTTTAAATTAGTGAGATTTGGAGAAAGAGGGTTATGTGTGTTACAAACAGAGAAAGAGTGGCAATAAAAGATGTCACTATATTAATATTGGGATAAAACCAGGATTCTCCATAGATTCTCTGCATCAAATTATAGATCTCCTTGCACCATATAGAGTGATCCCAGACAAGCAGTGTGCCTGTTGTCCCAAGTTTTATGTGTAAGGAAATTAGGCCCTCAAAATTCAATATGGAAATATGCTTCTGCTTCACCCTGCCATTCTCCCTGCTTCATTGTGCCCATTCCTTTTTTTTAGCCTATGATCCACACCTCCTTCTCTCCCCTGCACACTCTTCTTATTTATCCATCACAGGATAAGCAAAATTCGATAACCACTCCCCCCTCCTATTTTTTTTTAATCTGATTTCAATCTTCTATTTTGTGCTGTAGGAGCACAAATAAACTAAACTTAAACATTATGCTGTTATGTGCCCAAGCAAGATAATCCTTGATTCTTCATTGCAGCTTTGCACTGTGACATGCCCCTGCATGATAAGAGACACTTACAGTTATGAAGCTCCAAAATAAACATCTGTCCTTCCACTGAAAATTACAGGAGGGGTAAATAAAAGAATATAAGAACAAATTTACATGGTATCTTGTTGCAGTTAATTAGAAACAAAGAAAGTGCCAGGAGAATAACATGACACTGACCAGGTTAAATGGCACAATAGGCAGACACTGCTCATTTTGAAATTTAATTTTGCTGCTGTTTTCAACTGCTGATGCCTACTGCCCTTCACTAGGAAGTGTTTAGTGTGGTCACTGCGGCCTCAGAAGCATTACTCCTTAATAAAGTAATAAAAAAATTAAAGCTAACAGAGGGAAAATTCTGGTGTATTTAGACTGTCTATAGCAACCAGGCCAGAACAAAAGGGTGCAATATGCTTTGTACCCATATTTTGGTCACACTTGCCTACTAGGAGCTGTACTTTATTCAAAAAATTGAATAGGAGGATTTAAAAAAAGGTTGTTGAAGTTTGTGTCACTGCCAAGATGTGTTGTAGGTCTGGTGACAGCGAGACCAATCTTGGTTTGAATGTTTGAAGTCTGAAATGACTGATGCTGGGAAGGTGGGACCCCAGCACTGAGAGAAAGGAGGGCAGCATTTTTAGAAAAACAGTTTTGCCATTATGCAAAACTGCACAGACCTCCAAGTGATGCTCAGCTCTCCAGAACTGTCTACAGGGTTGTGCCAGTGGGATGCTACCCATACAACACAACCTATCCTGATACCAGACTTTTTGAATGGAATGCACACCAAATAGATGGAAGTAAAGGAGCCATCTGGACATAGCTTGCAGGGACACTAATATAAGGTATGGACAATTACAGACTATATCTAACATTTGACTCTTGAAAGTACTTTCTGGTTTCTAGGGGCTAATGTTGTCCTGAGCATGGATTCTTTCACCTGATGTGCAATAAGCTGATTCACACACGCAGTTGAGATATTTTTTTTATTTTCTATCTGAGCGGAGATGGGTGCTAGGTCATGAATCTGAAAGCTAGCACACCTCCAAAATGCCAGGTAATCATTTTTATACACTTTGAACAATAGAAGATTGACATTTCCCACATATGTACCAACCTAAAGCTGAAGTCCTTGGCTTTGCATTCTCTGATCTCCATTTAAGGGAGTTCACACTTCCTTCACTCTGCCTGCCCTTTGAAGAAGGGGGTTTTGTGAGTAAGAGGCAATCATAGTCTATAGGCAGGTATTTAACTCTGTTAATGACTAAGCAAACTTCTTTGGCTTTATCAAAAGTTTCATTTTCTTTGTAGCTTAAATTATAGTGTCCTCCTGTTCTTACTTCTCAGGTTTTAGATTTTGGTCCCTGCATGTTTGGTTTCTCCTTCACTTTTCCTAAGGTCTTTTATTTGTCCTGTACTATACTTCAGTGAATTTTTAACTCTCTCAAGCTACTTTATTGCCTTACTGGCATATACTTTGTCATCAAACAGACTCTATTCACCCTTTGTGTGACCTAGTTTTCACTGGGAGGAAATTTAGTGTGTGATTTTCCCAGCCTGCTTGATAAAAGGTCCAAGAGTTACAGGTGCACAGGAGAAGCATATCCAATGCACAGACAAGATAGCCCCAAAACACCAAACTCTAGACCTAGAATTTATGTACTCTTAATGTACCTGAAAAAAAACCCCAAAATGTGTGAATTAAAGGCCTGTGTGAAAATTAGATTCTGAGACATTAAATGAAATGCGTAACTGTGGCCCAAAAGTAAAATCTATTGTATAATGACAACCCTTTATCTACAAATTGGTAGAGCATACATCACAAACATGGACAAAAATAGTAGAAGGAAGCAATGTTCTCTTCCTTGCTGCATAAGGAAACATTGTTCAGTAAGAGCAGCTTGGAGAAAGCCAAAACAAAAATAATATGACAGTAAGAGATAGGATGTGCTGCAATGTACAATGACATATGTGACAGATTTACAATGAAGAAAGAGCAAGCATAAAAATAATAGCTGAAAGAGCCCCCAGCCCTTGATGTTATTGACAATAAAGAGCAATGTGAAGAAATGTTAATCAGCCTTAGAAATGTTTGTATCTTCCAGAATTTGATTTTGTAACTTATCTTCTTTTACACCTATGTGTGAAGTGTTTTGGGATTTTTTTCACTAGTCTCTAGATAGAAATCTTAGGGTGTGGTACATCATGCTTTTCCCCTGTTCTCCTCAAAAGAATACATTTCACAGATGTTAAGATTGGGTGTGATTGTGACTGTGGCTCAAATGATGAGTCACCAGAACTTGAAAGCCTGAAAGAGAAGGCTGATAAGAAAAAATAGTCTAAGCAATAAAGTAGTTTGAACTGGATGTTTTTATTCAGCCTTTTCAAGACAAAGACATTTGCCACTGATGAAAGAAAATACATGCTAATACTAACTTAGTTTGGACACAGATGTTGTAAATAGAGCAAGTAACAAGATTCATCTAGTTCATGTTCACTTGTCTTCATCTGACCTCTTCTCCAGATGAAAAGGATTAATCTTTGCTGTAGCGATAGACTTTTAGTAAGACTATTGTGCTCTGTCACACTGTGTATACCTAAGAAAGGCATTTGTCATTCTGTCCCAGGATTCCTTCTTCCCCCTAGCCTTTCTTCTTCAGGTGGTGCAAGTTTGAAATAACTTGAAAGGAAACTGTAAGTTGAATTTTCAAGTTTCTGTACCCATAATTATACTTGATGACACTTGTGTATCACAGTGGTATGCGAGGTTTTGGCATGTGTCCTAGTAGCCAGTCTGGTTCCAGTGTAAATCTCACATAAATTACAGCATCTCCTCTGGGAATGCCATACCACTCAGATACCAGACTCTTCAATGTAATGGGCTGATTGCTGTAAAGATGAATCATATAATAGAACATTGGATAGGAGAGATTGACAGATGGAGCTTGGTTTGACAGTCATTGTACATGGCTGCACACTTGCTGAGTGCCTCAATTTGAGCACCACAGATGGGGAATGTAGCTCACTTCCATTCCAGGAATATCTTTATGGAGGGAAGGAGCATCACACCACTAAGCAGAACTCCTACTCATCTCCGAATGAAAACCATGATAGGTAAAATTCAAAGCTATATCAATCCACTGAATCATTACTTTTGTAATTAAACAATAGCTTCAGTTTCTTGGTAAAATGATAAGGTTCAGCATAGGTAAAGGGTCTTAAAATCCGCTGGCATTAATGACAAGCAGCAGTACCCTGATTCAAAGAATTGCTTGGCAAGGGATTGAGAAAAAGCTGAGAAAAATCTGACTTGCCAGAATGGATGTGTTGCTTGCATTCTCCATACCTGTGTTCACACAGAAAAGATGGAGTCAGCAGAGAAGAGAAGGTGAGAGAGCATTAAGATGATCAGTTCCAGATTAGTGTGTTGAAATTTCAGACTGGATGGGAGACCAATTCATGCAGGAAAGATCTCATCCTAACAGCATTGATGAACAGCACACCACTCAATGCCCCACAAACAGCACAAGGGAATTAGGCTTGCCTACAGCCTCATGCAAGACCTCACCAAATCTGGCAGCTCTGCTTATCTGCAGCTGGGGTAGAGCTAATTGTAGATATCCTGCAGGTGCTGGCAATAAAGCCACACAACCCAGTACTTGGGCTGCCAAGTGCCACAGCAATTCACATTCTCTCTGGAGATTTTCTCATCCAGCTGTAAGATGCAGCTGGTGAGCAGACCAAGTGCATTCCCCTTATTCAGCTGTTACAACCATGAGTGGCAGAGGCCCTCTGTTGGTGTGCAATACTCTTCATCAGTAAATAACATGCCACACTGTTCTTGCTGACCAGACTGAGCTATGAGAGCTAAAAGCTATAATCAACAAAATCAAACACATGAATAAAGCCAATGAATCCCTGGGAACAAAGAACTATTTCTGAAGACCAGCCTACCACAGGTCTTATTTTAAAGCAGTAGTGGTAGTTGATCTTGTTATTGTTAGTCAAAATGCTGTAGACAAGTTTTGCATGAGCATATTTTAGAATTAAAAAGCTTGATAAAAAACAGGCAAGTCCAGCAACAGGTTTGAGACTGTTTCCTCTGTTCCTGTGATGTGAAATTATGAAAGGGTTTAGAGTCTCCAGTGGTTAAGTAACCTACAGCAATCAATGCAGTCTTCATGAAGAGATACTTAAAATATCTATTAGTTTTAGTATGTAGATTGTTTAGAAATTATATATTGAAAAAGTAATTTGACACAATACCTTGTTTCAGAATTATAAGTATTCAGCATGAAAGCAGAATTTTTTTATCCTGGAAAGTTAGGCAGTAATTGGGAACTTTTTTTAGGTGTAGTGGAAACAGTATTAGAAGCTATTTCCACTGACTGTGTAGGGGATCTAATATAGTCAGTCCATCAAGCATGGTGGGGTGAACATACCCTTAGAATACCCTTCAGGAGCCTTCAATTTTGATCCTGAGACTCCAGCCTTTAAAGAGCTCATTGTAACAGCTGATTAGGAAAGCAAGAGAAAAATTCATTTGTACTATGGAATAAAGATTAGTCTTCATGCAAAGAAGGGCTGACAAGGGAAAAGAGAGTGAGCTTTTCACTTTTTACTGTCTCCCCACAGATCGAGGGATAACTCAGAAGTTGTGATTCCCTTTACTTCCAGTAAGGAATGGCAGCATACAAATAAAGATATCATCGTGCTTTTGTTTTAAAATCTTTTAAGGATACCAAGAGTCAATGCAGAAAAGGCATCCCTTTAGTGCCTTCACTGATGGGATGAGATCCTCCAGAACCCTATCAAGAGATGTCAATGTGCGGCGGGGGGTGGTACTTCACCAGGTATCTTCTCAGGGGTTCTCTCTAAAGGGTTCTCTGGCATTTGGTCAGGCACCATTCCCTTTCTTCCTTTCTCTGTTTTTCCTACCTCCTTAGTCATTTCTTTGATGTCCAGGAAGGATCTAGAAATCTGCTTACAGTGCAGCTTCAGTTTAAAAGTCAGAGGAATCAGCTACGGGAAGGAAATTGATAAGAGATCAGATTTTATCAGGCTTTTCTAAAGCTTAATTCCAAAACATAAGTAACAGTGTTGTTTTAAAAGATCAGACTTAGTTCTTAGTTCTTAGATCAGACTTTAGCTTTTAGTTCACTACACAGACTAAGTCATAGTCTTGTGAGAGGGATTAAAATAAAAAACATAGTCCAGAAGACAAGGTTAAAGAAAAATAGGATTGATCAACTATCTTGAAATATAAGGACTGCAACTCAGAGCAAGACAACAGAAAGTGCAGGTAATTCTGAATAGAAGCATAAATTTTATTCAAAGGCTCTACATTTTCTTAAAGGACAGAAAAACAAAAGAAATGTAAGGACTTAAAAATGTAAAGGAATGAACCGCATGTAACTTGTTCTTGATTCAAACAGGTTAGCTAAAAGATAAAATAATTCTATAAACTCTTTTTCTAAAACTATAGTGTTGGGTTGTGAAACTTCAACTCCTAGGAGGATCCTCTAGAATTTCAACATATCTGCACGCCGCAAGAGTTAGAAAAGTAACATCTGATAACCCATTTTTAGAAAAAAGAGAACCAGAGAACTGCTCCTTCATTTTTTTTTTTAAATGAGAATAGATTTTTTTGCTTGAAGATTTCAAACAGATACATTCTTCTTCACACAGGAAGACGTGGTTTTGACCTTCTTTTTTGTGACGGACAAGTCATTTTAGCATTACTCATGTTGTAATAATACAAGACATCACCTGCACCAAAAGATATCTGGTAAGTCATCTTTGCCTCTTTTGTTTTACATTTAGTAGCTACATAGGTAGTATGACGGTTGAAGTGAAACATACTAGTGGAATCCTGCCAGTGTACTCATCTTTAAAAATCACCCTGGCAAAATGCATAATATATGTTAAATTGAATACACTAGTTTTAAAGGACAAAATCACTAGAAGACTTGAGCAGAGCATCCAGGTAGGGAAAGAAATAAATCTCTAGTGATTGATCTGAGTAAGAAACATAATGGAGTATGCCTCCCTGATTTTGTCTCTGAAAATGATGTGCAATGATGGAAATATTTATTTTAAAACTATTACTTCAAAACAAAACAGTTTGAATGTTTAGTTAATTAAGAGTACTTATGCTTCTCATAGGATGACTACAGAAAAACTAGTGTTGTGTTTTAGACACTGATTCATTGGGTCCTGTTTACATGCAGGACTTTACACTTAGCACTTTACCTCCATCTGCAACAGCCTTAAAATTATTACCATTTTATGGGACTATGCAAATGAACTGAAACTCACTTTAATAAAATCTTTGCCTTTTAAAACACAGAAAGCTGTGACCTGAAACTCAGCATGAAACAGGGACACAGGTTTACTCATCTTTTCTATGGTGAGCCTTTCTTTTAAAAAATGCATGACTGCTACTATTCTCAAGCAGAGAAACAGAATTCATATATCAGATTGTAGGTTTCTGGAAATATTGCATTTATCTAAACTGTACTCAAAATTATATAGAAGGTTTTTTTTAAATATCGTTTCTTCAGAGGTCTTTGTTGACTGCCTTTCAGGGTTTTTTTAATGATCAGAAAACATAAGCCCAGTCAGATCCCTCCAGTTAGGTGAACGACCTACTCTAGTTAGTGAACTTATTAACCCAGTGAAATGTTCCAACCAGTAGCCAACAATGTCTCCTAAAACATCAAGATTATAGGCTAAAGCACAAACCTGCTTATAGTTCTTTTTTCCCTGGATTCCAAATTAGTATTTTTAGTCTCCATTTTCAGCATGTGCTTGATACTATACTCAATTCAGAGTAGTAAATAGTTTTGCAGAGAGACTTGTGAAGCAAAGGGCTGGAGGAATGGGGCTTAGTTATCAGAAGCAACTGCTCAAAGGGGAAGCCATAGCTTAAGCATGCAAAAAGGGTTGTAAGGAAGAAGACAAGATGCAGGGAAGATGTGGTAGTCATTCCAGAAAGGCAGAAGAGAAAGAGAGAAGGCATTGAGATAGCAGTTAATGGGAAGAAAGGTCTGTCACAAAAAGAATTATCACAGTAATATCAAGGCAGCATTTTGCTATGAATCCCATCAATCACCTACTCATAAAATCCCACCCTGGGTTTATGATTTAGTTGTTTTTCATACTTATATTTATGCATGACCATCCCACAGGTGCAAAATGAACAAGACGGGGAGTGCTAGGTCTGGCACTCATCCCATAATCCCAGTATATAGCATGGCTGACTGACACATTGTAAATGAAGATACTCAGCTCTGTGCAGGGATGTACTGTCAGGACATGCCACATGGATCTAGCAAGTCTAGCTGAAGGAAATTTTGAATATTTACTTGGGTAACACCCAAGTCTCATAATGTTTTGAAGTAAAGAATTTAAATTTTTAGACCAAACACACTTTTTAAAAAAAAGTGTTGCTGAAAGTACTTAAGAAATATAAACTCTTAGCTACTTTAAAATCAAGATATTTACTGACAACAGACAGAGCCACAGACACCTCCTTTACCAACAAAACCATAACTGCTGCATTGTAATAACTACATAGTATGACTATGGAAAAAACTGTTTCACAGAGATTGCCAGAGCTTCCTAAAAGACCGTCTTTGAAGAGGTTGACAGCACTTATTTGTCATCAAGGAATTGTATCTGGGCAAAGCTGAGACCCAAACAATTACAATTTGCTAATATTCTCTTACTCCTCATTCTCCAAAAGAAAACTTTGCACCATACTCAACATACCAAAGTAATGTCTGAACATTAATGTTATTCTTATTATTCTTAGGAGCAGAGCTGGTAGCCAGACTCAAAAACTCGGGAAAAGAGCACAAAAGCATTTTGCAAAAGCAGCATTTCTTTTAGCACAAGGTGCAGATTTTGCTCCAACAAAACTTCCTCTTTTGGAGCAGATGCATATCTGCACTGTGCAGCATAAGAATCTCCATCAGGAGCTGGCAGCAGAACCTCATTTTAAAGGTCACAGACCTAGCAAATAGCCCCTTCCCCAAGACCTCAGCTTAGGTTTAGCTAAGTCAACCACTTGGACACAGATTAAGGACACTGGCATTTTAAGCAATTTGTTTTTACAGCAGTAAATAGTCTATTCTCCTGAGAGGTTTTATCTACAGGCTCAAAGAGATGCTTTGGGGATTTAACAAGCTCTAAGTCAGAATGGACCACTATGAGCCTCTACCAAAAAGCAGAGCAGGGGCCTGTCTCCAAGTCACTCCAGACATGGACTAGGTTTCTTCAGTGACATTTAGACTTGCAGAACTCAAGTGCAGACAGAATGAAATAGTGGTAGTTTCGAGACTGTGGTCTCTGCAAAACATGCTTGCAATCACATTGGGCAGAGCACACCAGAGAAAAAAGTGCATTCAGGAAAGGAGAGAACACTGGTGCATGACATGAGTGTTCAGGGATCACACAGCAACCTGGGCCAGAGGCACTGCCTGAACTCTTCTGCATCAGACACTGTTGCCTTTGTCTAAGAACAGGCATGACATTTCCAGGCTGATTTCAAAACTAACACCATGCCATGGGCAGCCACCTGTCTGTCATGAAGTGTCTGATAAAAGCAGTCATGAGGGCACAGGAAGACAGAGCAGCCCTTTAAACAGAGAGCAAGTAGCTCCCTCTGAGTGGCTACCAAAGGCATTGATTGCATTTCCTCACTGAGTGACCAGGGAGCACTTTTGGTCCCTCTGGCACTTCACAAAATCCTCTGCCCAGCTTCTCATGGGACACACAGGAATTCTTCTGTGTTCTCTGGGGGTCTGTGAGAAGACAGTAGTCCTGAGCTTTTCAGAGATCAAGTGAAACAAATCTATGCTTCTGCATCTGGCTCACAGTCCTACCAGGGACTTGGGAAAAGGAGAGGCTTTGGTGATTGGAGGGGCTGACATCACAGTCACAGCCTTTCTCTGCTCCCAGTGTGTAGCAGAATTTGCCTGATGGCTTTCACAGCTCTGCTGCACGCTCACTTCCCAGGCCCTGACTCCTAGCAAGGGAAGGCCAGTCCCCCACAGATTGCCTAAATCGAGAATAGCCATGGCTTAGATTCAATCTGCCATTCCTCTGTTTCTGGCTTAGCCAGGCAGCTGACAACCTCTACTGAGAAGGAAAAGTGCACATGACAATGTACATGTGGGAAATGACACACTGCACACTTCCAACATGAAGCAGCGTGACTAAACAGCTGTATGGATGAGTTTCCTGGGAGCTCTACAATTTCATTCTCTTGACATCGTAATGCTTGTGTGCTTATCAGCAGAACTCATTTCAAATGAGAACATCAGCATGTTTCATTCTCTTCACTGCTAAACTTGGAGATTCCTCTAATTTAATGTCTTTTTTTCTCTCCTTTGCAGACCAATACACCATGGGAAATGAAACCACAGACTACACCGACTGGCCACTCACAACAGAATTTGACTACAGCGATTCCACACCTTGCCCTGCAACTGAGGAAAAGCACTTTGCAGCAAAATTTTTGCCACCTCTTTATTCTTTAGTGGTGATATTTGGTCTGACAGGCAACCTGCTTGTTGTCCTTATCCTGGTCAAATACAAGAGACTGAAAAGTATGACTGACATCTACCTGCTCAACTTGGCGATTTCTGATCTGCTGTTCGTATTTTCTCTCCCCTTTTGGGCTTATTATGCAGTTCACAACTGGATTTTTGGGGAGGCACTCTGTCGAATTCTGTCAGGTGTCTACCTCCTTGGCTTCTACAGTGGCATCTTCTTCATAATCCTGCTGACCCTGGACAGGTACCTGGCCATAGTGCATGCAGTGTTTGCTTTGAAAGCCAGGACAGTTACCTACGGCATCCTCACCAGCGTTGTCACCTGGGCTGTTGCTGTTTTGGCTTCTGTCCCTGGGATAGTATTTCACAAAACTCAGAAGGAAAGTTCAGGCTATACTTGCAGTGCTCATTATCCATCAGAGCAGAGAAATACATGGAAGCAATTCCTCACCTTAAAAATGAACATCCTGGGACTTCTTATTCCGATGTTAATCATGATCTGCAGCTACACACAAATTATAAAGACATTACTGCAATGTAGAAATGAGAAGAAACATAAAGCAGTCAGGCTTATTTTCATTATCATGATTATCTACTTTTTTTTCTGGGCACCATACAACATCTGCATTCTCTTGCGTGATTTTCAAGGTGTGTTTTCCATCACTACTTGTGAAGGAAATGGTCAACTGTACAAAGCAATCCAAGTGACAGAAACAATTTCAATGATCCATTGTTGTATCAATCCTGTAATCTATGCCTTTGCCGGAGAAAAATTTAGGAAATACCTTCGCAGCTTTTTCCGAAAGCAGATTGCAGTCCACTTGTCTAAATACTGTCCTGTTTTCTACGCTGACACAGCTGAACGAGCAAGCTCCACCTACACACAATCTACAGGAGAACAAGAAGTTTCTGCTGCATTATAAGTTGTGTCTAGTGAAAAAATGGAATTGACTCTTATGAGATCAACTCTATGATGAAAGCCTGCTGAATCTCTTCTGGACATTGTCTCTAAGGCAGATGAAAAAAAAAATCACAGAATACACATTTACCAAAGTTTGCATTTGCTCACAGACTTGAGTATTTGTAAATATATGAAAAAGATGCAGCAAATTACCTGACTGAGGGCCTGAGCTAGCAGGCTATCAGATTTTTTGAAGTGAACTAGAGGTTATAAAGTTACACTGGTTCTTTGGAAACATCTCTTGACTTTGTACATCACACAAGATACCTCACTCATTTAAACTCAGTCTCAGTCATATTTTTTACTAGTCTGGTTGTCTATCTCTGTAAATAATGCTAAATTACTAAGGTCCATCATACAGCATAGAATAGAAAATTTTATAATTTTATACACTTAGAATGGACTCTGATATTTCATGGTATATTTTCCTTTGTGTATGTTGAGTCCTAACCACTTAGATCTTTCTCATAATAGTTTTAACTGCTAGGGGCTAATACCTAAGTGACTTTCAGGTTTGATACTTCTGAAGAGTCTCTTTTACTCATCTGTTCTTTTATATGCTACTCATGCTAAAAAGATAATATAATTGAGCTATCATTAAAAAACTAATGTCCTATAGCTGATCAGAAAATCAGTGTGGTGACAGTATTTTAAAAATATATTTCATATGGAGCTTTAACCAGGTTGGATCAAGTGTGGAGAGTGAGTCAAGAGTGTTTTAATTTTTAGTGCAGTGATTTTACTTGCCCTTTTTGCAGCCTCCATAAATGAAAAACTTAAAAAAAAAAATGAATGCAGGCATAATGGCTATCACCACAACACTGGTGAAACACATGTGAAAATGATTTCTGAACTGGATTGACACAGATGTTTTTAGAGATAAGTGTATGTTATAAACATTTAAGCTTACAAAACATCTGAATAAGTAAAAATATTCCCTCTTCTACAGAGTCAAGGGCAAAGGGCATAGACCATTTCTCTTTTGTTTTAGAAGCTGGTATCATTTGGGGGGCTGTGATAATGGGGGCTTTTTTGCCATTTAGGAGTTTTACAGAGAGCAAAAGTTTCCATAATTAGTAAGACTGGTGGTTAAATATGACTGATTCTCCATAAAGCTCAGAACCTGTAAAGCATGGGAACACATAGAAAACATTAAATAAATGTTTGGCTACTCAGGTACTTAAGAACATACCATAATCACAATATTAATTAAATTGGGCCAATTTCTCCTTCTAACAGTTCTTATATTTCCCCTAAGACATATGGTATTGGACAACTTTGGAGACAGGAAAAAAAAAGTGAATATTTTGTTTGCTGTTCCTATCCAGGAGGGCAATTTCTGTTTCCCAACTTCTCTAGCCAGCCTTTAAAATAATATTTTCAAAGATGCAAATGTTTCAAGAAGTCTCAAAGAAATTTTACAGTGGAAAATGCTTGTGAAAGCAGGAAGTAAAATAGGGAAATCTTTACTTATCAAACCACTCATTTTGTGTTATTTATTTTGTCATATTAAGCACCACTTTGGAACTACATCCACATGGGAAGTGTAACAGAAGTATATCACACCTTCTGATCTCATTTACAAGATTTTCAGCTGCATACTCTTCTTTAAGGCCCTGTGCATCAATTACTTTCTGGACTTAGTACATGCTTTTAAAATGGGTAAATATATCAGCATTATGAGAAATACACACCTTCTAGTCAGGCTGGTTTGGTTTTTTTTTACTTATAGAATACATTTATGAAAACAATTTCATATTTTATTCTGCTCTTGACAAGAACTTTCTCTTGATCTTAAAAACACCTTTAGGAAACTACTTTCTCTGGAGGGCTTTGATGCCAGACACAGTAATGCCTCTTTGTCAGCCCTTCGGGAGCAAAGCACAACAACCAAACATGTGTGGGGACAATGACAAGCTTTCTGAGAGTCATGTCAAAACTGCCCTGATCCTTCTACAGCATGGACATCTAATCATGGATCTTTCTAAGCAACAAGCAGCTTCCGGAGGAAAGAGGTGGAACAGAGGTTGGTGGCCCAGCGGTTCGGCAGCTTATCAAGAGTTTCCATCACTCGACTGGAAAGGGATAACACTTCAGCACATGAAAACAAGTCATATTTCAGCGACTGCAATGAACTGTGATCCACATTCAAAGAGACAATTGAAAACATAGTATTTGGTTGCACTGCTGGTACATTTAGTTAAGGACTCTGCCAATAACTGTAATAATACTTTGTATTACACCATCCATTAAAGCTGGTTAACTTTTTTCTTAGACTTCTTGATCCTTTCTCACCTTCACCCCTTATTTTTTAAAATAGCCCAGAAGAATGAAAAAGGGAAATAAATTCCTCTTAATAACACTGAAAGAACACGTGGGACAAAATTGGGGTTTTACAAATGGACTAAGAATCAGCATAATAAAATAACCAGCAAGATAACTCCAGTTCTCTTAACTGCTTGTCACTAATAATCTAATAATAAATATGCTATTTGGGTTGTCATTACATTTGATTTTGTTTACGTTTACCAATGGGAAAAGCAGTATCTCAGACAATTCACACTGATCCTAGATGATTTATATTAGTGGTTTTAAAAATAAATAAGCGTATAAAAGAATTCCAGTGTATTTAGTGACCTAAGTTATTAGGTCATCTAGCTAAAATCTATCAATTACAGCGGACTTGTGCACACGCTTCCCTTCAATTCTCAAGATTACAGTGCCACCATGTGGTCTCACTGTAAAGTTTGATGCCAACAAACATGCACTACTCCAGGCAGGCTTTTGGTGCTTTTCTCATTCAAAACATTTTTTAGGATGAATTTCTTCACACAAAGGGTGATTAGGTATTGGAATGGGCTTTCCAATGGGTGGTGTCACTGTCCTTGGAGGTGTTTAAGGAGAGACTGGATGTGGCTCTCGGTATGGTGCCATGGTCTGGTTGACAGAGTGGTGTTGGGTCATGGGATGGACTTGGTGATCTCAGAGGTCTTTTCCAACCTAATTGATGCTGTGATCTCTTTTCCAAAGAAAATCTCCTAATCTAATGACTCCGCCCACTACAGGCATTATCAGGATTATGCAAACAGCAGCAAGCCACTGTGGTCACTAGGAGTGGAAGGGAGGTCCATTGGGTGCGTGGGCAGGGTCACCCTGTCATGATGCAGGCAGATGCCAAGAGTGTGGTTCAGGATTCCAGACCCTGCTCTGGGAGGAGAGCATTTGATATTCTTGCCGACAGCTTGGAAGCTATAATCTACAAGAATGAAAGTGAAGTGCAAAGTCCTGCACCTGAGTCACAGCAATGGCGGACACAGCTCCAGGTTGGGTGCAGCAGTGATTGAGAACAGCCCTGTGGAGAAAAACTTGGGGGTGATGGTTGATGAAAAACTCAACTCACTCCGCTCTTCTCTGGCCACAATTACCACTGCACAACTTTTTGGTTTTCTTTCTTCTAAAATATATTACCACAGAGACATTATTGCCATTTCTAATTGCCCCAATCCACCTTTGGATCTGCCAGGGGTTGGCTCTGCTGGACATGGAGGAAGCTTCTGGAGGCTGTCCAGAGAAGCCACCCCAGCTACCAAAAAACAGGCCTTGCAAACCCAATATGAAGTGTCTGAAGGGGGCCTGCACGGAAGCCAGAGAGGGACTCACAGTCAGGAAGTGCAGTGATAGGACAAAGAGTAATATATATAGGGCACAAATTGAAAGAGGGGAAATTTAGGTTAGATATTAGTCAGAATTTTTTTCCTGCGACAGTGGTGAGGAGCAGCTTGCCCAAGGAGGTTGTGGATGCCCCATCCCCGGCAGTGCTCAATGCCAGGATAGGGTATAGGGTATTCAGCGGGACGTGTCCCTGCCCATGGCAGGGGAGGCTGGGGCTAGATGCTCTTCCAAGACTCTCCCAATGCGTTATCCATCTGTGATTCCCGAAGTTCCCCTCCCGTCTCTGCCTACGGCCCCGCCCGCCCTCAGGGAGGCGCTCGCCCCGCCCGCGCCCCCACGCGCGCTCCCAGCGCCCCCTGCGGGCGGAGCGCGGGCGCGCAGCCACGAGGAGCCCCCGCTCCCGCCCCGCCCACATCCGCCGGGGCCCCGCCCCCTCAGCCCCACCCCGCCCCGCCTCCCCAATGCCGATCTCGCCCCGCGCCTGCGCAGTACCAGCACCGCCGCCTTCCCGCGCGGGTGAGGGGCTGGGCCGGCGCGGCTGCGGTGGGGCCGGGTCTGGGTTTGTCGGGGGTTGGGGGCGCCGAGCACCCGGTGCCCAGCAGGAACCCCTCCGTGCGGGCACTGGGCCCCGTGGGGAACGGGCCTCCCGGTGGGGAAGGGCCTCCCGGTGGGGAAGGGGTCTCTCGGTTGGGGACCGGCCAGTCCCCGCCCCTCCGTGCCCGTTTGAAGTTGGTGCCGAGCGGCGTGTGCTGGGCCTGTGGCCCCACAGGGACAGGGACGAGAGAGCTTCTGGGCTGCGGCGGGAATGTCAGGGCGCTCACTGGGTTTTGCTTCTTAGTTGAAGGATGAGAAGTAATAAGGAGCCGTTTTTTGTGAAGTTCATAAAGTCTCCCGGGAGCTCGGAGTATTTTTCTAAAGCCCTCGAGGTAAGTGAGTTTGGTCACCTGGGTGAACTTGGTGAACTGGCATGTGATTTCTGTGTCGTAGTTAGCTGCGTGTGCCATACAATAAGCTAAGTTACGTGTGTACACCTGGAAATAAAGCTTTTTGTATGGCAGGGGTGCTTTGCGTGTAATAAAGCTTGTTGAACAAGAACAGTTTTGTTGGAGAGCCTCATGAAATAGCTTCAATTTCAAAACCCGGTGGCATGTAGGGAAGGCACATGTATCCTGAAAGGCCTGGATTGTGGTCACTCATCTAAGCACAAACTTTGGAAGGAGATTGTGCATTGTTTTACACCTTGGGAGGTTAGTTGGGAGCCAAAGGCACAGTATGGCAGGATCAGGTCCTGAAGGCCTCTGTGCCAAGTATTTGTCAGAATATTCTGAAGACTCAAGGGAATGAGGGGGACACCCGTGAGATGTTTTAGCTCTTTCTTCTGCCAATACCTGTTTGCATGGTAGCTTTGTTGTGAGCTGTTTCAAGGATGTGCACTTGCATAGTTTGCACAGGATTGCTTCTTTATTAATTGTTTACTAATTAAATAAATGTTGTTGTTTGCATCATTTACCCGCAGTCTATAAAAGAATTCCAGTCAGAAGAACATCTCCAGATCCTTGAAGAGAAAACAGTACTCAGTATAAAAGAAAATGATAAATCACTTTACATTTGTGATCCTTTCAGGGGCGTGGGTTTCAGTCATCTCAAGGAGGTATGTCACCCAGCAACTTTGAGCTCTGTTCTTTCCTTTTTAGAAGCACTCATGTCCATACTTAGATCCTGCGCGTTCTCTCCTGCACTGAGTGTAGCAGTGCGAGCTTCATCCTGTATTTAGGATACAGCATGAAGCAAAGCATAATGATTATTTTCAGACATTTGGAAAAGTAAATGGTATGGCCAGTTCTGATTCTGCTGGAGTCCCTGAGCTGGGTCTTACACTATTTATCTCCTGATAAACATGATTTGGTTTGATCTGCAAGAAATTGTCTAGTGGACAAAGATAGGCTAGCTGGAATTCTTTGGCCATAGCCATAGCATCAGCTGCTTTTACTGAGGCCAGAAAATCAACAAGGATTGTACAGAAAATCCAGAACTGAAAGTAAAAACAAACCTGTCAGCTACCTGGAGGTGCTAGAGGAGAAGGTGAGGGACAGACCAAGAGCCCTGCCTTCTTCAGAATTCAGGGACAAAGAAAGCCTTCCTGATGCCAATGTACCCTCTGCTTACTTTCTTTGTGCTTTTCCTGTTATTTTATTGCAGCTTGGCTGTAGGATTGTTGGACCACAGGTAGTTCTGTACTGCATGCAGTCACAGCGGTGTGTCCCGAGAGCCGAGCATCCGGTGTACAACATGACCATGGCCGATGTCACAGTGTCCTGTACCAGCCTGGAGAAGGACGTGAGGGTGAGGCCTTCCCAAGGATGGGTTGTTCAGCTGGTTATCATTGATACTTGCTTTGTATGGTTCATTAGTAAGGCAGCAGCTAGAGCATGTGTCTTATTGTGCCTGTGTCTAGATCCATCAAGTCTTCTGTAGTTTGTAGACTACGTGTAGTTTATTCACATATTAATGCACCTCACATATGTTTATATACGTTTACTTTATTCTGATATACCTTTTTTCTAGTCCTGCCTAAAACATCAATCATCTGCAAAATTTTGCTCATAGAGCATAATTACCATGTGTTTACTTAAGATTTCAGATATATTTTTTATTTAAGATATATTATGTTCAGCTTATCGTAAGTGTAAATAAAATGGAGATTACAGTTGCATTTTTATGGCTTCCATATATATCTAGTTAGTATTTTTTGAACAGTTTTTAGAGGAAATAATGGACAATTGAAATCCGTGTTCTTGGTGTAAGGTGAACATGATTGTCATATAAGTTCTTTTTTCTCCTGATGATTTTCTCTAGTTTTTTTCCCCATCCAGGAAGAAGTTCATAAATATGTGCAAATGATGGGTGGATGTGTATACAGAGATCTCAACGTGTCAGTGACTCATCTTATAGCTGGAGAAGTTGGCAGCAAGAAATACTTGGTAGCTGCTTCCCTGAAGAAACCTATTTTGCTTCCCTCTTGGGTTAAGACATTGTGGGATAAGTCTCAGCAAGGGTATGAAAAAAACAAAACTGATTTTGTTTTGGGTAATAATAATTCTTATGTACAGACTAATTTCTTTTCCTAGCTGATTTTACTTGCAAAATAACTTCTTTTTCTCTTTCATTCCTGTAGCATGATGAGGTACACTGATGTTAACATGGAAGACTATGCCTGTCCTGTGTTCCTTGGCTGCACGATTTGTGTCACTGGCTTAAGCAGCTCCGACAGGAAAGAAGTGCAGCGCCTCACTGCTGAGCACGGTGGGCAGTACACGGGGCAGCTCAAGATGAATGAATGCACTCACCTCATAGTTCAAGAGCCAAAAGGTAAAACTGACAGAATAAACGCTGTTTTGACTTCTGGAGTTGAAATAGTGTGAAGGGGTGTAAGCACAGGAGCTTGAACTGCCTCTGCTTCAGTGTTGCTGTTACTGCTTCTCTCTAGGGAATCACTGTTGATGGAAAGAGTTACACAGGGCACCTTTGCTTTGCTTTAAAGAGATATAGGTGGCATTTAAAGAGAGGAAAAGGGAGAATCCTAGAGGGAATAAAGAAAAGAAAAACATTTTTTGGGAGAGCAGGATAGGACGTAATTTGTACTGTGATTGAAATTGGATTGCGGCCTGATGTTTTTTAGCTGATTATTCTTTGTGCCTTCCAAATTCCCTACTAAGGTAAAATGAAAGCTCCTTTTCCTTTCTCTTGCGAAGATGAAAGGATTTTAGTTTTATTGTGAGAAGAAAGGAAAGGTTTTCTTTTTTACCTTGATTTCCCTCTCTTTGCTTATAGTGAAATATGCTGGGACTTTTCCCCCTTTTGTTTGTGCGCTTGAAAGCTTTAAAGCCGTTTTCCCCTTTTTGTTTCTTTAATGCCTTGTCATAGCATGGGTTAGCCATCTATGAGATTTTTCTACTCTAATTACAGCACAAGCAGCTTATCAACAGTCTAGTATAACATAATTTGTCCATTAAAATCAGTTATTTGAATTTCTAAATTTTCCTAATGTCCAGCCATCTTTCAGCAATTGATAATTGATGCTTTAGTCTTTTAATGATTGTGACTTTTTTAAAATTTTGTTTTCATCTGGAAGGTCAGAAGTATGAATGTGCCAAAAAGTGGAATGTGCACTGTGTGTCTGTGCAGTGGTTTTCTGACAGCATCAAGAAAGGCTTCTGTCAGGATGAGACGATGTATAAAATAGAGGCTGGATCAAAACTGAGTAATGCACCCAGTACATCAACACCTACAAATGACACCAGCAAGCCTCCTAGTAAGTAAGATATTTTAAAATGTGTTTCAATGATGTAGGAAACATTTGTATTAAGGATGAAGAACTATTTTGAGATAAGTGCTTGCTTTTGTAAATAGTGGTTTGATAGTTTGGGTTCTAGATTCAGTTTAAGCTTAAAATATAACAGATTGCTTTTATGCACACAGAATAGTCCAACATGGGCAGACTTGAAATGTGTGGATGATTGTTAAAAAAGTAAACTTGAATTAGGTGTTTGATTGTCTGCTTGAGAACCAGTGGTGTATATTTGTAAGTCCTACAAAAGCACAATTGTTCGTAAATTTAAGTTTAAAACATGTGTTTATAATGAGTTTAATCTTACAACAGTCTTAGGGGTGGGGGGGAACAAATAAGTTTTTAATAATCATATTCTATTTAATTTTTCTTTATACATCTGCTTTTATTTATTCCATGCTAATAACAGAAGGACAGTTAAAAGTATTTTGTAGCACACATGGTAGCCTAAAAGATATAACCAGCTTTAATGTGCATCCATGCGATGCTGACTCCTCTTATATTAGAGTTGATTTCTCTACAATAAAGAGAGACCTGTTTAATTTTAAAAAGTATTTCTACTAGGTGTCCACAAAATTGGAATAACAGCTTTGAAAACAAGTCTCACTGGATGCTGTGTCATGGGTACCATCCTTTAGGAAATAAACAGAAGATGTATCAGCACTCTTCTTAGTAAGATGATGCTCAATATGTGTGTTAAGAAACTCCTTGGTTTAGCAAAGGTTTTACTTACCTAGTATTTTTCATTTTTCAAACTTTACATTTCCTTATAGCACCACAAAATCATAAGTGGCAAGTCTGTATTTTTTTTAGTGAAGCAGCAGAGAGAGCTGAGCCAAATCTTATGCCTTCTTTTTTAATTTTATTTTTGTTTAAAGATCATGCCTTTTCGGATGTCAGCCACATTTCCAATATCAATTTGAGTGGTGTTCATGAAACTGCATGTAGTTCAGCTATGAGCAGCAGACTGGATCCTGTTTCTGATGAGCTGGAAAACCTGGACATAAGTTCTTTTCAAGCCGCTGAAGATTTGTTAGATGGGTGTCGAGTATGTTTAACGTTGTATACTTTGAAATGTTCAGTTTTAACAATGCAAAAGCAACTATGTTGAAGCACTGGCACTTTCTGCTTGAGTAAATCGTTTCCATGGTCAGCAACAAATACCAGATTTATTTTGTGTCTGTGTGCTTGTGTGTGTGTGTGTGTGTGTGTCTACCTATCTGTGTGTGTGACTATAATTATACTAAAAATGTAGTGGAAGTATAAAAATTTACATTTGTAGGCATCTGTATTTAAGCATTAGAGTGAATGGGTTCTAGAATTAATGTGTGGGTTTATTTGGGGTTTTTTTTTGTTTATGCAATTTCAGGGGTTCTATTAGTAAACATTGACTCTGCAAGATTAATTTGCAAAGCTAAATTAATCTTTATAAATGTTTAATTTTTTTTGCTGCTTCTCAGAAGCTGCAGCACTACTTTCTGTCTTCTACAGGAGTTGAAACAAATTATACCAAAAAATTCTATTTTTTCTTGTTTTGGGTTTTTGGGTTTTTTTACATTTTTAAGGCTTTATATGTTGCTCTGTTCTCTTTGTAGATCTATCTCTGTGGCTTCAGTGGCAGGAAGTTGGACAAGATGAGAAGGCTTATTAATTGTGGTGGTGGCGTTCGATTTAATCAACTTAATGAAGATGTTACTCATGTCATTGTGGGGGAAAATAATGATGAGCTGAAACACTTTCTGGACAAGACGGCTCACAGGTTGTGGTAACTATATTGCTTAAGGTCTAGTTACACTTCTTTTCTACCTCTGGGGTCCCCAGCACAGAAAAGGCATCAAACTGTTGGAGTGAGTTCAGGGGAGAGCCAACAAGATGGTCAGAGAGATGGAGCACCTCTACTGTGAAGGTGGGCTGAGAGGATTCGTTTGAGAAGGATTTGGGGTGACCTAATTGTGGTGGTCTTCCAGGACCTAAAGGGAGCCTGCAAGGGAGGTGGAGAGGAACTTTTGGCAGGACATTAAGAGACAGGACAGAGGGGAATAGCCTTTAACTGAAAGAGGGGAGGTTTAATTTAGGTATTAGAAAGAAATTCTTTACTGTGAGGGTGGTGAGGCTTCTCTGGTTGCTCAGAGAAGCTGCGGTGCCCCATCCCTTTAAGTGTCCAAGGCCAGGTTGGAGCTACCTAGTCTAGTCGAAGATGTCCCCTGCTCATGGCAGGGGTGTTGGAACTAAATGACCTTTAAGTTTTCTTCCAAACCATTGTACGATTCTTTGAAATCACATATTGATTTAAAACTACTAAGTAGTTCTTGATTTAAATGAGAAGACTTACAGCTAGTGGTAGTAAGTATGTCCACATGTGCTTTTCAGTACTGTATCTTGGGTAGCCATGGGTAGAAAAGCGAGAAGAAAAGCAAGTGTTTTTATTGGTGAAAAGAGGTGTTAATGTGTATTAGTGCATTGAGGGGAAGAACTTGGCTGTGCAGCAGTGGCAGATATCATTTATGTTATAGAAAATAATTATGAAATGCTCTGTTCTCAGACTGAAAGAATTAAAGTCTTTTAAGGGTTGTAAATTGCCCAAAGCTTGCTTAGTGTTAGAGTTACAGACTTTGTGTATGTATATACTGTTTTTTTCGGTCTGAAACCTGCTGTGACTTGTTTCTATAACATTTTATTTTATAGGCCTCATATAGTCACAGCAAAGTGGTTGCTGGAGTCATTTGGCAAAGGTTGTCTATGTCCAGTGGAGCACTATATCCCTCTAAACTACCAGGTGTTAGAGAATCCAATTTTAGAACAACCTGGAATGAAGTCAATTTTTCCCAAAAAAACCAGTCTCTTGAAGAAAGATGCTGTGCACATTATAAAGCACCAGAAAACTGTTGAAGATGATTTCCTCTCTCAATATGCAGATAACTATTCTGCACTAGGTATGTTCTACACTCAGCATACTGTAGAAAATTTAACTGCTCATAATTAGCATTTGAGCTTGCAGAATTTCCTTATTAAAAATTCATTCACATCTATATGTTAACTTCTACTTTGTGTGTCAAAATTCAAATTTAAATAGGCCTATATGGAACAGTTTTTGAGTAAAACCTGGCTGAAAACAGCACAGTTCTGTAATTTCTTCATGAAACTGTTTTGGATTGTCTTTGATGTTCTTGTCAAACAATTATTATGCTTGATTCTTTTTTATTTTTCTTTACTCTTTCAGATGAAGTTGAAAAACTGACATCCAGAACCTTCAGTGATGTTACTAACTCGACTGCCCAAGGAGAGAATCAACTTTCTGTCTGTAATGGGGCTTTGGCAGAGTCTCCTGCACTGGCTGAAGGAGGCTTATTTTTCAGGAAGAGATTTCTTCTTCTGGGTTTTGGTGAAGAGGACGAGTCCTGCCTTGCAGATATTATTAAGGAGAATGCTGGGGAAGTTCTGCCACTGCAAAGCAGAACCATTGCAGACTATGCTGTGGTACCTTTATTAGGGTGCACTGTGAAGGCAACTGTTGGTGATGTTGTCACAAATACGTGGCTGGTAAGGGAGTTTCACTTCCTCAATTCCCAAATAAACAGGTATCTCTATTAGAAATTTGTCTTGTCAGAATGCAGTTATTAATGGCTTAAATATAAAGATACTGAGATAGCAGCATCATTTCATTTGAAATGTGCTAAACAAAACCTTCATTAAAGCCTCTGCATCTGTAGGGTGTCTTATCTGTTTCTTATCTGTTTCACTTCATTTTCCACATGACTGTTAAATAGGACTGCATTGTCATGACCCAGGCTTATATGAGGTCTGACAGCATTCTGTCTAAATGAACTGTAGAAGGAGCTAGTTGACTAAAAATTATTTGATATTTTTTGTTTGTTTCATGCTTTTTATAGGTGTTTTTTTTTAATTTGTGGCAGAAGAGTAAGTCTTTATAGCTGAAAAATCAATGCTAACTGTATTTGGCAAGAGCAGGCTCATGATATAGGCTACTTGCTGTTAGCAGCTTTCAGTATTAGGTAACTTCCTGTGAAGTAAATCTATACAGACCCTCAGATCATGTACTGAACTGGAAACCTCCAGCTTTATGGGAACCTGCAGAGTTGGAACTTTAATAACTGAAAAGTTCTGAATAATGCTTCAGTATGTCAACCTTGCCAAAATAGACATGGTCTAAAAAAGAGTTTGTCTGATCCAATGGGAAATAATTTGTCTCAGGTGTGATGATGGAAGCACAGTTGCTCATTGTTGAGTCCAGAAATGCTGTTGTAGAGTTGCTGAAATCTTGTTGGCTTTGTTACTATTTGGCTTGATTGACATTTTTATGTCTTTCATCTTCTTGAAGATAACGTGCGTGGAACAGCAGGCCCTTTTAGATCTCCGATCCAATCCACTTTTCACACCAGTCCTGGTAATGGAAGGAGCTACCCCTCTGGAAGATTGTGTTCTTTCTTTTAGCCAGTTCACAGGTGCAGAGAGAGACTCCCTTGCTTATCTGGCAGAACAGCTGGGAGCCAGGTACTTCTTCTGTCACAGTTTCTCCTTGTTCTTTCGAGACCCAATGTGCTGTCATTATGCTTTTCATTTATTCTGTACAAATATTGGAGTTAAAGCTCTTTTGAATTCCATCTATTTACAAAACCTGGTGCTGAAGCAATGAGACATCATTATATAGGTCTTTAATTTTGCTCTCTTTTAAGTAATTATGGTCAGTACTCACACAGTCTAATTTCTACCAGAATTTGCTCAGTCTCTTATTTTTCAGTAACTGAGTCTTAGCAGCTTTTTACTCTGCTCGTGAACCAATCAATGAAAGTCAGGTTTTCAGATGTGGCCTTCCAAGTTGCTCTTTGGTTGTCTAGGAAAGGACCTCTTCAGTACTATCTGGCTCAGCCTCATAAGCATGGTGAACCCCATTCACTATCCCAGCTCCTAAGAAATGGTGTTCTATTTGCTTAGAGTTCACAAAAATCTTTGAAAAACTTTAAGAAAAGCATGTTTAGTCATGACATGGCAAAATAGCGTAGCTTACAGTAGGTATCATTTGATCTGGTTTGTAGCCTGTTTGAACTAAATTCTTTGCTGATAAGTTCTCAATCCTGGCATCTTTTTGTAAGATTGTATCATAGATGATAAGAGAAAAACTCTAATATAAAGAAAACTTGTTTATTTGGAAGCAATGCTAGTTGACTCTGGAGGGGAAGCAAGCCTGTTCCATTCATCTTGCTGAAGAATGTTAGGCTCAGCATAGGATTTGAAAATGGGATATTGCTGGAGGCTTGCTGGAGTATGAAAAATACTGTTTTCAATGCTGGTAGAAGTGAAACATTACTGTGTAACATTTTTTTTGTTGTTGTTTTGGGGGTTATTTGGGGGGTATTTGTGGATTTTTTTTCCTCTCTGCAGGTTAGGCTGTAAAGTGCCAAGTGGGTTGCCTTAAATATCTACTTCTTTTGGTTCTTCTTCTATTGTGAGAATACAATTTATAATAGTATAAATGTGCCCTAGATTAATGCTGTTTATAACTAAAAGAATGTTTTATCAACCTAATTGTAGAGTCCAAGAATTCTTTGTGCGGAAAGCCAGTGCGAAAAAAGGCATGTTTGCCAGCACCCATCTTGTGGTGAGAGAACCGAACGGCTCCAAGTATGAAGCTGCAAAGAAGTGGAATTTGCCAGCAGTCACTGTAGCTTGGCTTTTGCAGTCTGCAAGGACAGGAAAGAGGGCAGATGAAAGCAAGTTCTTGGTTGAAAATACAGAGGCTGAAGGTTGGTTCTTAGCAAGTTAGGGGATATAATTGTGTCATTGTACTGTTTGTTCACGATAAAGAAGGTAGGTGTGATGAAATTTTCTTTCTTTCAAAGTATTAGAGCTAAAGGATTTTTTTCCAAATATAAAGATTGGTTGAGTACAACGTACAAATATGTAGATTGGTTTGAGTTTGAAGAGACATTAAATCATGTAGTCCCAACCCCTTGCCATGGACAGGGACACTTTCCATTAGACCAGGTTGTACATGCAACCATGCTGTTGAGTAGTGATTACAGAAATTATATTGTGTGTTTGCTGCAAATCTCGTGGAGCCAGTGGGCTCTTGTGGTTATCAGTCAGTTGGGATTCAAGCTTAGTGTCGCAACTTTGTCCTTTTCAGCATGTATGCTGCTCTGTAGCTTACATGAGAATTGATTAGAGATCCATCTTAGGACTTCAGACTTATTAGTCTGCAATGATTTGATGCCCCTCTCCTCAGTTCTTCATGGTTGCTGGTTAAATAAGACTATGTGGGGTCTGTGTTCAAATGGAAAACCAGTTTACTTGCTTATGTTTTCTTTGTTTATTTTAAAGACAAGGACAGTTTCATTACTCGGCTTATCAAGACACCAGCGACTGTTAAATCTCCTGATTTGGAACAGCCTATTCATATTCTTGAAGCTGGAAAAAAAGGGCCTGTAACCCCCCTTGATATCAACAGGTTTCAGAGTAAAGCTTTCCAAGCTGTAATCTCTCATCATACTGGAAAGACAACTCCTGTTGCACAAGGGGGACCACTTCAGAAAGAACCATCTTTAAATCTTGACACACCATCGAAGTTTCTTTCCGAAGACAAGATCTTCAAGCCTTCTTTTGATGTGAAGGTGATTTTTGAAAACTTTTTAATCTGTGTGGCCAGTACTATTTAACATGTGCATAATCTTTAAACAGCACAGAAACCTGTGCTTTTACCCATTTTTGTGCTGTTCACATACAGACTTTCCCTTTTGAACAAAGCCAGGAAAACTGGCTTGTTTATTTATATAGTTTAGTTAATGGCCTGTGGACTAAATTTATTGAATAGTAAGTGTTGTAAAGTCCTTAGCAAAGCTCTTTGTGCTTATTGCACCATATGCTTATGTGTCCTACACCTCAGACAGTATCCAGTCTAGAAACTGATAAATGTGACAAGGCACCTTGGAATTGCTCCACGTATTTGTAAAGAAGTGTTTGCATTTTTTGATAAAATGCTACTTTGATGGTATGTTTTAATGTAATAGCTTTAGAGCAAGGTGCAAGTACATTAAAGTAGTTGGTTGGGGTTAGGAATACCTGGGTTTGGTCACTGGCTTTTCCATTGAGGGCAGTTCTCAGTGATCACAGTGAACAGAGAGATTAATAAACTGTTGTCTCCTTGTTTTGCTTCTGCAGGCTCTAAGATTGGGTTTGCCTTGTACAGCATTTGTGCAGTGGTTCTACAGTTGCTCTTGGTAACTGTAGTTTACTGTCCTGGTTTAGTAGTATGAAGTCCTACTGTAGTATTTGCAAAACTTGCACTTGAGTTAGAATTTTGTAAGGTGTTCATTAAAGGCAGTCAGTTTCTTCTTTTTTTTGGTAGGATGCTCTGGAAGCTCTGGGAACTCCTAGAGGTCCTGAACAAAGAAACAGGAAACTGAGCACACCTCTCTCCGAAGTCATTGGCAGAAACTTGAAACTGGCACTGGCAAGCAGCACTACTCATGCAGCAGCTCTTACTGCCAGCCCTCAGTTGGCTGCTGCACAGCCAGAAGTGGTAGGAAATTCGGGGGTTTAGTAACTGGAGCATAGGTTTAAATAAGAAAAAGCTTTATGTTTTATGATTTAAGTTACAAAGGAATTTGTGAATTGTTATTTGTGATAAATTCATATGATTATTTGTTCTTCAATGACAGTTAAAGGAATGTAAGATAGAGGAATTTCCTTATGGAAGGCAAAGAATTTTAAAACCTTTTTCTACTATCTGCATTACTGTCTCGAATATTAAGCAGTGGCTAAGTAATATGGCATATAAATATGTGCCAATTTAGACTCCGTAGTATTGGAATAAGATACAACACTTGAGAAATTATCAGGTTCCAGCTAAACAGGGTTGGATATTTTGTCTTGGACTAAAGTTTGGAGTTCTTTATTGATGCATGTGTCTTCTTTTCCTGCCTTCGTCTGTCCTTAATAGGAGAAGAAAAGTGAGAGAAAACAAAAAGATATAGGAGGAAAGGGAGGATTTATGTGTTGATTGCCATGTTAGTGCACTGTTTACTTTTGGAGGGATGAGAAAGCTAATGACCTCTGGAAAGGGAAGGCTGCTACTTCTTGTTTTGTAGCTCCTTAGTCTTACTTCTCTCACTCCTCTACAGTGCAATAATTCAGTAGCATCAGGTTTCAGAATTCCTTAATTTCAGTGTTCAGTGATGAAAGGAGTAGAGTATGTTCTAGGGAGACTGGCTGAAACTTTGTCTTGTCATTCTTAGTGCATGGTATGTTAATAATGCTGGGTTTTGAGCATGGGTAGGGGACCATCAAAAATAGAGGAAGTGTGTCTCTCTTAGTTTTGTTGTCACTGTATATTTTACCATGCGCTTCACTAAATATTACACTATTTTTATTATTGATACAGAAGCTTTCTAATCATGACTCTTCTGTTTTTATCCCTGCTGCTTGACCAGGAAGAAGAGCCCAAGCCTCTAGCTGGTGCTGTTATATATGTTAGTAAAAAACTTAATAAAAGGCAAAGGGAGCTGAATGCAGTAGCAGCTTCTCTTGGAGCAGACTACAGGTACCAGCCAATACAGTGGCTTCTGAGCTTTTGCACTGATGTGAATTCTAATAACTTTGAGTCTTTGCATCTTATTATGCCTTTTGGTACAGCTAAACATTAGATTTCACCATCCTAAACACCATTACAAGTCATCCACTTGTAGTGTGAAATAAAGCCATTTTTCCCTGCCACATCCCCAGTCCCCATGTTCTTTGTAAATCCATCTCAGAAAGACTGTTTGTCAAGAAGTCTTCTTGAATTGCAGATGTTTTTTTTCTCCTTGGGTTTGAAGAAATTTTGCTTTTGGATGGTTTAACATTTGCTTTATATTCTACATTTTGAATCTAATGTGAATTTGTGTATGTCTCCTGGCTCAAAACAAGTTATTTTCTTGATTGTAAGCATGGCTAAGTCAGTGTTCTTAGAAAAGCTTAGGAAAAATAGGTTATCATGAAGAGAAAGTACAAACTAACATTTTTGATTTAAGACACAATTCTGCTTCCACTAAATGTGTTTTGCTACTGACTTTTATATGTGTTATTATTCATGGTGTGAAGGAGGTTAGCCTTATGTTTGGTAGTGCCTTAGAAATGCTGAAGGTACTTGGATAGATAGAAAATACTTGTTTTCATCAGTTTAAAAATTAACAGTCCTCATTTTTGTTTATTTTGAGCTTCAAGGATCAGTATTTCACTTGCAGTTCAATATGACAAAAGAAAAAGCTCTTGTCCTGGATCACACATTCTTTTCAGAAACTGCTTTAAAATTCTACTTAACTAAAAACAAAACATGTAGCAAAACCCCGTTCCATATGTTTATCCCATTTAGTTTTCTTCAGGAATGCTTTCAAAACACATTGAAGTTGTGCTATCATGAAACCTAATGCTGTCTTTTCTGTCAAAGAAAGTGGGCTCATTATTTATTGAGGCATAACAAAATAGGCAAAATTACTTTAACTTGAACAAAGCAACAATTTTTTGAGCTGGATTTATGATACTTTTTGATAGAAATTCCATCTTCAAGTTGTATTTTGTTCTCTTTTCCAGATGGTGCTTTGATGAAACAGTAACACACTTCATCTATAAGGGCGGACAGAATGATAACAATAAGGAGTACAAATCTGTTAAAGAACGGGGTATACATATTGTTTCAGAACATTGGCTTTTAGAGGTATGAAGCTTATTTTGTTCCCCATTTACAAGTAAAATTAAATGGAGGCTTAAAACCTCCAAAATATGGCTGTGGGTTTTGCATCCTGCTTTGAATTAATAAATTGAGTGATCTCTTTTCACTGATGTACATTTACACTGTTCTCCATAAGGAGAAAATAAATTCTCTCCCACTGAACACTTCTGCTATATTTTTCCCAGAATGTCAACCATGTTTTTCCCCTTGTGTGAAGTACTTCTTTTGACAGTGTTTTTATTGTACTTTTCTTATGTTTAGGTGTGAAGTTTCTTTTATGTCAGTCAGTTCCTCATCTTTCTCTCATTAACTGGTGTTATTACAGAGTGCCCAAGAATGTAAATGGCTTCCTGAATCTCTATTTCCTCACACTTACAATCCCAAAATGAGCCTGGACATCAGTGCAGCGCAAGACATCAGGCTCTCCTCTTCCTCCTTTCTTTCAACTGGAAAACCAGCAGAGGAAAATGAGGTATGGTGTGTGATAGCAATGTGTGTGCCATGATTTGAATCCAGTTAATAGTTATATTAACATAGTAATAAAAACATTGATACTAATTCAGCAATGCCCTGAATCAGGTTTAGCTAGTTGTTTAATGGTAGCTATTGCAGATGTTCTGTAAGGTTTTTCTGCATTCGTAATATTCATCTTCTAGGGTGATGGAGAAATACTCAGGCATTTCAGCATTTGCTTTCCAGATTTGAAAAGATATCTTTTCTTTTAGTTAATGAGATCCAAGGTGTGAACTTGCTTTGGTAGACATTAAGATTGCAGAATTGGAATTGTCATCCATGCTACTGTTCACTGTTCTACTGTCATTGCAGTAGCAGAAAGCTTAGATTTACTCTAAGGCAAGATTAATGATCTTCAGAATTTTACAAGTGTCATACATGGTTAAAAAGAAAAAAAAATGGTGTTTGAGAAATCTGCTTGTCTTCATTGGTTTAGATTATTCCAGAGGATGAAGATGATGTAACTACTGACCAAATAAAGGAAACAGTCACTGTAGGGGAAGAACAAATTGTAGCAAGTGAATCCAAAGGAGGTAAATGTAAATTGATATTTTCAGAATATTTATGGACTATCAAACTATCAATATGAGCCTTTGCAGTTCCAGGTGCTGAATGCTAAGATCTGGAAACTTCAGGTAGCATATTAATATACTGGTCAAGTACAGCTAGCTTTTATTGCTGCTGGATGCCAGCAAAGGGTTTTCCTCTCTCTTTTAAAGATCTTTACAGCCCACAAGAAAATCATGATTAGTCATTGGAAGATACCTAATTGCCATTTCTTTGTTTTTAAAACACTGAAATTCATCATTAATGTAACAGATTTTTGGTTTGGAGTATATATTATGTAATTAAATGTGTTATTATGCATCTAAGCTAGATTGCGAGAGGCGATTCAGAACTGAGTCAGATGGAGATTTCTCCTTGTGTCTAAGAATAGGTGACTTAGGGCATATATAGTTTTCCTTGATATTCTTGCCCAAGTACTTTTCCTCTTTTTAATGTATAATCTTGGTCCTGGTAGAGGAGGGAGGTTGATTGGAATTTCAGTTTTCACTGAAACAGTGAGTAGTTGTATACTTTTCACTTGTTTTAGTATAAGAGTTGTGGTAGTATGAGTTTTGTTTCTTCTCTTAAGTTTTAACCCAAGCACTAGAAATGAGGGAGAACTTCCAGAGGCAGCTGCAGGAGCTCATGTCTGCCACATCACTAGTGAAACCACAAGGGCAAAGAGGATCCCTTTCAAGGAGCAGCTTTGATGGCTCTCCAGCCACTCCCGATAGTGCACGGTCTGTGCGAAATGGCCGCAGTAGGGTCTTGGAAGCTCTAAGGTATGGATTTGTATTTAAATGTATCTTGTTTTGTCCTTCCATGTATTTAGACATCCATTGAAATTTGAATAGGTCTCCGGGGTTTTCAAATGTATTGTCTGTTTCTACTGATGTGCTTGAGTTGCTTCTCCTGCAATTCAGAATCTTTAACTGGATGTGCTAGGTAAAGTCAGAATATTGTCTTAATCCATAGTGGGTATCTTTTGTTTTTTATAAAAACCAGACTAGTATGATTGGTTTTAATGTTCAGGTTTTGAACTGGCTTATTTTCCATCTGCTCAGATTCCTTAGTGTTCTTATAGCTTTTGAAGAAAATGTATATGAATGCTTAAATAGGTCATAAAGAAGTAGTAGGCATTACTGCAGAGCACCTCTGTGAATGTTTCTTCTCTTTTATTTTTCTTTTCTCTCCAAATGGAGAATAGGATTTGAACTCCATCAATACTGATGTTCAATAAGACAGTAATGGAACCCTTGCAAAATAATTCATTTAGCTTGGTGCCTATTTGCAAATAAATAGGCTTAATAAAGAGTAAGGTATGCTGATTTTATAATAACTTATTAATATGCACATAATAAAAAATTTCTACTCGTATTTTGGGTGCCCATTTTCAGCCGTGCTGACACTTAGGTTCATAAAGCCAAGGTACTAGAATAGCTTCTATAGTGAAATTTTCCCCTTTGCCAGCCATAATTTCTAATAATGAGGTCACCTGGGTTCTGCAGTTGATGTGATCATTAACACATTGCCTTCTAGAGTGGAATTCTTCTGTAAAATGAGTCTGTAAGGTGTCTTGGTTTTTCCCTTAGGCAGTCCCGCCAGGCACTGGCAGATCTAAATACAGAGCCATCCCAGAGCGAGCAGATCATTTGGGATGATCCTACTGCAAGGGAAGAGAGAGCAAGACTTGTCAGCAACCTTCAGTGGCCTAATAGTCCCTCTCAGTACCTTGAGCAAGGTCAGAGTAACACCAATAAAAACACAGATGAGTCTGCCCTCAAAGGATCTGTACCTGATGCAGAGATGGCTGGTATAGGTAAAGTTACAAATGCAATATCCTTGTTCGGTGCAATAGCATCCATTTGGTCTTTGGGACTTCTAAAATACAAAGTAGTACTTGAGTTCTACTTAGAAAAAAAGTGAGCATGGTTGGCATTTCTCAAAGGCCAAAAATACAATTTCACATTGTTGAGCTCCATTATGTTTTGCTGTTTTTTAAAGTGAAGCTTTCCCATTCATTTGTGGTCAAACACCAAGGCAGTGCTTGTCTAAAAATAGACTGCTGTGGCTCCAGAGAAATGCCAACAGCTTGAAAGACTTGATAAAATTTTCCAAGTTCTTTTGATTTCTTTGTTTTTTTGAACCACAGCTGGCTTCCAGGTAACCCCACAGGTAAGTAGAGTGGAATTCTAATTGGAATACCATGAGCAAAATCTTTTCCATTGTAGTGGAAATATTTATAGGTGAAAAATTGGGGTACAAGTTGATCTCAGGGACTCAAAAAACCAAGATGTGTCAAGTTACTGAAGGACATGCTTGGGTCAGCATTTGGTAAAGATACTTTATTTATGTTCCCTGTTCTTGAAGTCTGAAATCTGTTGCTAGGATTAAGGAAGCAACATACCTTTTCTACCAAAACCAGATGTTTTTTCATCTGTTTTGCTTTCTTTCTGTTCTGTGATAGGACAATCCTTTATTTCTCTCTCCCTGCTGCCACCAACTCCTTTCCTCAGTCTACTTGCAGAGTTTCTGTGGCAGCAGTCTTCCCGAAAACTGACCTTGTCCTAGAGGAGGTTGAAGAAAATTATATAATTCCATTCAACTGATTTTTGATTCAACCAAATCAGTGCAGTTTAGCCAAAGAAATCAGATCATTTGAGGTTTTCAGGTGTTTGCAAGGCATTCAGGAACATGATTGCAATATTGCTGTTGGTGGTTTGTGGTATAAGGAAGAGCATCTTTATGAAAGGCAGGTGAAATATAACTGTACATGCTGTAGCAGCAATTGTGGGGGTTTTTAGTTTTTGTTATATCTTTTACTTTATACATAATTTTATTCTTCCAAAGGCAAGTCATGCAACACCACTTTACTTTCACAGCTGTTCCTGAGGCTGGGCATGGAGATGGGATTCTTCAGCCTTTCAATCACATGTGTAGAGATCCCGAAACGCCAGTTAAGGATAACTTGATCCCTACTCCACAGGCACCCAGCATTGCTTTCCCCTTGGCTAACCCTCCTGTGGCACCAGAGCCCAAAGAAAAGGTTTGTCAAATGGAAAAGTATTTATGATGATGTGTTCTGAGAGATGCAGTTATACTTAAAGAAATTTTGAATTTAATGATAAATATAAAATGTGCAGATCTGGAGTTAAAATCTTGAGGTGGATTACTTTTGTACAGTTCTATTCTCTTTTTTCTATTATTTTCATTACTCCCCCTTCCTTTGAGATTTTTAACAAATAATATTAAAAAAAATGAAGCTTGTTTGTTTAGACAAATGAAGCTTTTTGTCCCATTAGTTAGTGCTGGGATGCTAAGGCAGGCTTTGGAATGAAGAATTACTATGTGTACTACTTGGAACTCCTCCAGCTATATTAGGATGACAGAAAAAAATTTAGGCCTTTGTTTCTTTGGTCATATCTGGAATTTTATGTTTAGATACAAATGGGAAATTATTTCTCTGCCAAAACCTGTGTGGGAACTCAGCACATCACTCTGGATGTCCAGAGTTACCGAGAAAACCCTTGGGGGGCTCGGAAATCCTGGAATGTTGCCAGGAGCATCTAGTAGCTTGATTTCAATCCTTCTAAGGATGTGACACCTGTTTGAGGACGTGAGACTCACTTGGGAGTGAATGGTGCAAGAAAGATATATTTACAGGGTGAAATATAAATTTTAAAGTTTCTAGTACAGGGGGGTTATAGAAACAAGATGGAAGGATCAGAGCATGTCTCGTCCTTCTTCTTTCTTCTTCTTGTCTTCCATTTTCTGTAGTGATGTTGGCACTTGAAGGTTGGTTCATGGTGAAGGTGCACTTGCTAATATGGGTGAAAGGTATTAGGAAATAATGGTAAATATGATATACGTAGTTTTTAGTATAAAAAGACATGACCGCCCCGTGGGTAGTCAGAGTGCTCTTAGCTGCCTTGAAGGTCAGACCTCTGTTGGGCAGAAAGAAAATTCTGTAGATAAGAAATAATAAACAATCTGAAGACCGAAAAACAGAAGAGTCCAGACTCGTCCTTTGAAGCATGGGCCGCCCCAGAACCACCCTACGCGTGTCTGGGCAGAGACAGACAGCTGACCAGACAAACCTGGTTTAAAATTCTATTTTATTTTGAACTTGGAGAGGGAAAGGAAAATGAGCTTATAGTCTCACCTGCAGTGTCACTTGATGCTCAAAGTTTCAGCATTTGTGTGTCTTCAGAGGCATAGCGTGCCATCTTAGTGGCAAGACCCTCAAAAAGTATAGTATTCTGACCTGACTGAAAGTGAATGAATGAGGGAGTGTGATAAATCAGTGCTGATTTCTTCATGTGTTCAACCTGGCTTCCATGGATGTGAATGAAGGATTAGTTGTTATGACAGATTAGTTCAGCTGTGCCCTGAAGAAAGGGGGAACCAAGAGGATGTTCAAGCAAGAGCCTAAGGATAATATGATAAGATCCAAGCTTTTTGTCAAGTGACTGACAGGTTTGGTTCTGCTTTTCCCAGCTAAAAGAAAACTTAATATATAAATAACCTAGCATATTTGGCAGAGAACTAGTCAGCTGTCAACCTAATCGTTCTGTCATATTTTCAAAATCTGTTACCGTATTTCTAGGTTGTTACCGAAGATGAGAAGGCTGATGAAGAAACAGAAAAATTCCGTAAATTTCAGCTGTCTTCTCTTAATCCTCAAGAAAGAATTGATTACTGCCATCTGATTGAGAAATTAGGTACCAGATATTTGTGAAATGCAAAGAATAGTATGTGTCTGTATGTGTCTGCTCAGCTGTGGCTTGTTGGGAGAAGAAAGGGCTTCTGTTAGTGACTCATCAGATTTGAGGTCTCAAATTTATGGCTTTCTGTGCTTGTGAGCAATTCTTTGAATATAGTGTTATTATTATGTGAGTGATCAGCTTTGCCATAAAACAGCAATGGTTTTGTCTTCTGCCAGTTTTCTTTTAGCTGTTTTTACAACAGCCTCATTCTTTACTGTTGGGAGTGCCCAGGATGGGCTCTCTTCTGGTCTCTCATTCCTGTCTGTGTTTCTGTGGCATTTTACAGAGCCACTCTTTCCTGGTTGCTTCTCCCTCCCTAGCAGCTTCTGCCCATGTCAATTCAATGACAATATTCTCCATGTAAATTTGAGCTGAGTTTTTGTCTGAATTCAAATAATTCTCACTTAGAGTTGATCCTTTCTGTGCGCAGCATGATGCTTAAATAATTTGAATGCAATTCATTCCTCAATTCAAGGTGGAATAGTACTTGAGAAGCAGTACTTTGATCCGAGCTGCACACACATTGTTGTGGGACATCCTCTTCGGAATGAGAAGTTCTTGGCCTCGATGGCAGCTGGAAAGTGGGTGCTTCACCGCTCCTACCTGGAGGCGTGCAGAGGAGCTGGCTGCTTTGTTCAGGCACGTCACCCTAGCACTAGGTCATGAGTGTGTTTTACCTTTTTGCATTTATTCTTGTTTTGCACTACTAGGGAAAGACAATTTCACAAAACCAATTGCTAATTTAGGGTGCCCAAGCCGTGGGAGTTTTAGAGAATCCAAAATCTGAGAGGTTTTTGGCCACCTTTGTCTGAAAACTAGCCCTGCACCAAACTGCTAATATAAGATAAATGAAATACCTACGCTTTTTATGTTTCTTAAAATTGAGTCTTTGAATATCTTTTGGTAAATTCTCACTGTTATCAGCTAAATTTACATGGCTCTTGTTAAACCAGGAATAAAATCTTGATTCTTTCAATAAATGAACATATATTATTTTTAAATTATTTCATTTTACAACCATGTACGTAAATATTTTTGAACTCTACCTCTTCTGATGCCTTCCTAACTGTTAATTTTGCACTTCTCCTGGGCCAGACAGTTCTTTTACATTGAGCAGGCTAACTTTAAAGTAATGCTATAAGCTGCCTCATATCCTTATATATTAAAACTAACTTTAATTGTTTTGGAAGATACTGCAGAAATATAATCAGTGGTATCCACTGTAGTGAGATGCTTTGTCCTGCTGTTGAAGTCTATTGTAGATGTAACTGCAAGAGGAATCAGGTTGTGTGCAAGACTTGATGTCACAGAAAACATGAGTTAATTTAGATAAACATGTGCAATTCAGAGCCATATCTTGAATTCTACCTAGAACTGTTTTGGCTAGATAAAATCCATATATATAGCTAGTGTGAGATGGGATTTGTTTCATGTTTTTTTATTTTCTATTTGGTGTGGGTTGTTAAAATCTATTTTTCTGCTGGTAAAGTTGGCTTTGTAAAGGACTGCTCTGTAATTCAAGCTTATGATTGTTTCAGGAAGAAGACTATGAGTGGGGAAGTAACTCCATACTTAATGTTTTGTCTGGAATCAATGTAAACCAGAAGAAACTAGCACTGGCAGCCATGAGGTGGAGGAAAAAAATTCATAAAGGGAAGCAAGAAACGGGTGTTTTTGAGGTATATAGATAATCCTGTAATGTGAGCTGTACAATGTAGATGGACAGGGATTGTCATCAAGAAACTAAAAACTTCACTGTCAGGGGAAGGTTCTGTCTTGTTATTAATAACAAAATGTTTTGGCTTGATATATTCTAGTTAAGTAATTTTGTTTTTTAAAAAAGTTTCTGTGATGGTATATTAAAAGTCTTAGTCTCCTCTGAACCACTGTTCGTGTTTTGCAAGGCTGGAATGTGGCTACTTATGTAAGTAAATGTCCCTCAGCCAGGAAGATGATGTTTATTCTTCAGAGCTCTGACTGGAGAGCTAACCTAACTCAGCACTGCTAGGAAACCAAAACTGGTTACTGCTTTCATAGTCTTTCAGTGAGATTTTTGGAAGTGAGACTTGAACTCCCCAAAGCCTTTCAACTCCTCTCAAATCAGGCACTGCAGTTGAGGTTTCATTGAAAGATTGTGTTTCAATTATGGCGGGAAAAATCTGGTGTGTGTGTTACAGTAACCTTTTTAAAAGGAATGCTTGTAACAAATCCCCCACACCCTTCGCCTATGTGGAAACCACACTGAGTGTTCCTAGGAGGCCACCAGTTGGCCCTCTGTGCTGTTACTGTAACCAAGTGCATGCTGGGGGAACTGGGGAAGATGTTTCCAAGTAACTGGTGTTTTTTTAAGATACATTTTTCACGCTGTCTGGTGTTTTGGAAAGCACTCTCTGCAAGGGTCTTCCCTTAGAGGGGGCTGGTAGTGGTAGCTGTATGTTGTGTGGATTTTTTTCTGGCATGCATACTTAAAGGCAAAACTGGGTAATTGCAAGTCTTCATCTGAAGACCCATCAAATCTTTGTACTTTTCCAGTACTGGCATACTTTTGACTGAATTGTCATTTATCTAGGGAGCTTTCAGTGGCTGGAAAGTGATCCTGAATGTTGACCAAACCAAGGAAGCAGGATTCAGGCGCCTTCTTCAGTCAGGAGGAGCAAAAGTACGTAGTTGATTGAAAAAAACAATGAAATACATATATGTTGTTTAATTATTTTTTTCTTTCTGTTTAACTCTGTGCTGGGCATTTTTCATGTGAGTAAAACATCTTAATGAACAAAATTGCTTACACAGGGTAGCTGAGACATGGTCAAAGGGTGGGAGGAAAAAGCTTTGTCATCTTCACTTTGCAAGTGGTCAGGCAGAGCAGCTTGTCTGAGGTTACACAAGTCAGTACTCCTGGTGGGAATTGAGGATAGAATTTCTGTCCCCTGCTCTGATGGGAAGGATCACCCTTTTGGACAGGTATGTGATGGTACAGAATGCAGCTGTGAATGGTATTTGATTTCCCACTGGTTTCTCTTAGTTTGATGAGTGAAATTAAAGGTTATGAACTGCATTTGTCTTGGGGAAGAAACACAACTAAACTTTTGTGGCTCGTGTTTTGTCTGTAGGTGTTCTCTGGCCATTCTGCATCTCTCTTTAAAGAAGCAACTCACCTCTTTGCTGACTTCAGTAAGCTGAAGCCAGATGACTCCAGGGTGGATGTGGCAGAGGCAGCAGCCCAGGGAGTGAACTGCCTCAAACCTGAGTACATCGCTGACTACCTCATCCAGGTGGGCACAGCCAGGGCTCCCCACCTTCCACACTGCCCCAGCCCCCTGCAGGGGATGGCTGCTCTACTAGTCACGGGCCTCCTTTGCCAGAAACTCTTGCCACAAAGTACCTGTGCTGAGGGCTTTGATCTGTGGCCTCAAATTTATGCTCTAACATGACTTGTTCTGGTGCTGGCAGCGGGATCTCTTGCAGGGTAGTGAGCTGCTTGCAAAACATGTTTAAAATGTAGGTGTGTAATGTTTTGTTGTTTGAGTTTTAGACAACCAATGAGCTGTTTCTGTTATCTCAGAAGCTGCTCGTCTTGAGCTGACCCATTCTTTTTTTCTTTCTTTACTGAAGGATCCACCTCCCCCTATGGAGTCTTACTGCTTGCCAGAAGCTGAGTCTTACCTTCAGAATAACTCAGATCTTGGAATTGGATCATCCCAGAAAAGAAAAGCACTGGCAGAAATGAGCAGAGTCAAGCGATCCAGAATACACTAAGCATATTCTCTGATCTTAATTTGTACATTTTAAAATTCATATTTATATTTTTTCATTCTTGCCCAAAAAATTAAAAGCTTTGAGTTTCACTTTTAATTTGTCCTGAGATTAAAATAAATTTGCAATTATGCTTATAGGAAAGATTGCTTTGGTAACCGGTAGCATCTAAAACTATGGCAAGAATTCATCCAAAACATACTTTACCTTGTCCCAACTATCCCATCACTGGACTAGTGATTTTGTCTGTAGACACAGTTGTATAATAATAGTTCAGAAATCATTTGTAAAATGCTTATCACATCTTTTATCTGTGTGTTGTGGGGAAAATACCAATTGATGAAAATTCCATTGCATTTCCCATATAGTAATAGACTTAGATTTTTACATTATTTTTTCATCTTTTGGTATTTTCTATTGGAAGGGAAGAGGCAAATCGAACAAAAAGAACCGGCTTGTAAATTTTTTGTACTAACAGAGAGCATAGTAAATTATTTCTATAGATTACAGGTGCTGTTGCTGCCATCCTGAGTGCTAATGAATCTGCTCAGCAACTGTAGAAACAATTCTGTTACCCAAGTGGTGAAGTTTGTCTTGACCATGTTCTCTATTTGAATCTGTGACAGGAACCAGAGCCGGACAAAGACTTCAGTTTCTGGCAGCTGGAAATGTTCTTGGTCAGACAGCCAGAATATTTGACAAAGTCTTTGACCTTTTCAGTCACAGTGGCTCTGGATCTGTATTTACAGAGCTTCATGTATGTGAGTGCACTGTGTTAGTCTAGGCAAAAGTGTTCTCATGGAACCTGAAGAGCTGTATTTAAGCAGCTGGAATTACTACAGGCTGTTTGAATAGAAAAGCACGGCATCCGGTTGCACGGGACCAGTGGAGTTGTCTGGAAGAATACATGTAACACTGAAGCCTATTTAATTTACCTCTTTTTTGTTTTGAAGGCAAGGGTGTATTTTATGTGTATTTTCTAGCTGCTGAATACTGTTTTCTAGAAAGGGTTTACATCGGTATTTGTTGCAGATCCAAGACTGAGCCACAAGCATTTAAAAGCCCTGTGCAGCCTGGAGAGGCACTCTGGGCTGGGCAGAACAAACCTTTTACTGCTTGGGAAAGGGACAAGGCACCTGAGCTGTGGGGTCTCCAGGTGAGAGAGAACAGGAAAGCAGCTTGTCTTTATGTGCATGGCTGTACTTTGTGCTTCTGATTTCCTGCTTTATTGCAGCAGATCTTTTGTCAGTGAGCTCTGCAACCTGCTGTCAGCATGACCTGAAGGAATTGTCAGAAAGGACTGAGAATGAATGTGAGGGATTTGATTCTTTTAAAGAAGTGAAATCTGTGCCCTGTCACTGGGGTCTTGGCTGTAACAAGACTGCTATGTTGAGCTGCAGTGACTACAGCCTTAACAGCCTTTTTTTTTTTTTAATAACAGCTTGATGCTTTTTGATATTTGTGGACATCAAACATCTTCAACTTGTTCCAAGTCCATGTACTGAAAATAATGCCACTGTTAGTGCCTTACATCACATTTTGAATTAACTTTGACTTTGAATTAACTGTGTATTTCACTGTTCTACCTCTGAAGTGCTGCTTTGCATTGCAGGCATTTGAAATAGGTGCAAGTATTACCAGGCAAGACCTAAGGTTCCTGTGACTTTTTCTTCCCAGTCCCCAGAAGCTGCTGTGGAAGGGTAGTGTTGGTATTGTCACTTTAGAGATAAAAACCATTCCCTGACCCACTTAACTTGAGCTTTAAAAGAAGTCTTGGAGCCACACAGTTCCTGCAGCTGTTGTGAATCCTGGGGCAGGGCAGAAGGGGGAGCAGCTAAAATCAAGCACATACCCACTCACAGTGAAACAAGTAACCTGGGATCTGAGTGCTACATGTTCTCCAGTGTTCTCTGCCCTTGTGGACAGTGGTTTAAGGCCAGGGCTGAGGCAGGACAGTGAGGGAGGGCTGGGGGAACAGAAGCAGAAAGTAGCTGTTCCAGCCAGAGCCAACTCCTCTTCTGTGCTGGGCCTCCAACATCCAGCTGTCTGTATGCCACACACAGGGAACACAACACAAGCAAGACAAACTTGGGAGATGGCAATTCAGTTGGTGCTGTTAAGATAAATTTATTTTCTTCAGCTTTCTTCACAGGAAACATCATGAAAGTGCTTTACAGAGTTTGAATACCATTACTCTACCATGGGACAAAAGGACAACAGGTGTGTGTGCACTGCACAGTTAGAAGTTGTCATATGCAGAAGCCATGATAGGCAAACCAGGGTAAAAAAAAAATCTACTGACAAAAATATATATAGTTCAGGTTTTGAACTTAAGTTATGACTACTAACACAATTATACAAATATACAGGCACCATTAGGTTCCTGTGTTAACTGTGGGGGCCACACAGGGATTCTCAGAAACAGATCGTCTTGAACTCTGCTGAAACAGTTTCTGCTGTGCTCCATAGACTCCCAGCCAAACCATTTCCCCAGACAGTATAATTCTTTTTTTTTGCACTACACTGAGCCCACAATTAATTTCTTCACATTAAAGTGTGGTACTTAGGCATTCTGGTTCATTGTTGAAAACAAATTCAGGTTGCTTTTTTTTCCTTTTGATTTACAGAGAGCTCATCTTACAATTCTTCCCTCAGTAATCTCTTAATTAAAAAAAAATTAAAATGCTTTAGGCTAGATCCTGCTGTCCAGGTGAGACAGTTTTGTTTAAGCTAGAGTATCACCAGTCATGCAACCCTACTCTTTTCCACAGCTGAGGTGTGTTGTACTGTGAACAGTGCTACTGCCTCCCTTTTGCTGTACTCTGTGGGAATTCGGCTCCTGCATAGCCTTTGAGGCTCTCTAGGTTTCAGTTCTTCAAGGAGACTGCATTTACTTGCTAGGCAGTTTTGCAATGTTTGTGATATTACAGCCCTGACAAAAACAATGCAGCATGATCAAGACTCAGGAGTTCTTGCCTGCTGCTTTCTAAATAAGTGGTGAATAATTCAGGCACCTGACTAAGAAATCCTTGGCATGGTAATAATGTAGATGAACAGAAGAAGGAGGGAATACTCTAGGGCAAAGAGCGGTCAAACCAAGAAATTTTTGCTGTGTTTTGAGTTCCAGGAAAAACAATGAGCAGAGCCCATTACCTAGAAAACATTGTCATACCAGTTTCCAAAGCCACTTTGCCTTTTTCCCAATTCCCAGAGTAGAGACAGTGACACAGTGCATGGTCAAAGAACTTGTCAGTGCTGAAGGTTACTGGGCCGTTAGTAATAACAGTACAGAGCTACAGTGGCAAGACAGGGCTTTGGTGAGTACAGCAGAGGTGGGGCTTCCAGAGGCATAGGGGAGGCTATGAAGTGTTACATTCTAACAACTCTCAGATTCATTGGCTCTGTTTTCCCACCCATGTCCTCAAAAAGTAAAAAAAACTCCCAACTCCCCTTGGCCAACTTAATCCCCAGCAGCCACGACTGTTTTTTGACAGAGTACTGCTGTAATAGAACACTTAACAGCTACAGATCTTTGGATGCAAAATCCAAGGTACATTGTTCTCAACCCAGTATCAGCATTAGTACTGAAAGGCAGCTGCTCTCTAGGATGTGGTACTCTGATAATTGAGGTAATGCAGCTCTCAAGGGCCAGGCTGTACATCCTACCAGGCTTGAGTCTGCCCTTATGACACATCCTTTGTATCTGTAAACATAACATGACTGGGAAATTCAGTCAGTGCTTAAAGACAACATCATTTACAGCTCCATGCTCTTTAAAGCACAAGATGATGAGAACGAAGAGAAGAAACAAACCACAAAGACTAAGCCTGCCCTTCCAATGTTGCTTCATCTCAAATACTGTAATGCAGTTTCAATATCCAGTTAAATACTACTCCAGGTATATTAGATTGAGCATGGCTGAGCTCATGGGGTTGCTGGTCAGAGACTAAGTAATAGTAATGCATCTGCTTAATCTCTGGCACAAAGAGGAGAATTACCCAAAAATTTAAAACAAGTTTCTATGGGGCTTGTTCACTGGCACTTGATTCTGGCTGTCACACCTAGATGTCAAATGATCCCAAATCTTTGATCTCAAATCAAATTTTAATGAAACTGACTTTGTGTGACAGAAATAACTCCATTGAAACCAGTGAAGTTAAGCTCTGGGAGACCATATGCATATTTTGCCTTTTTCTCAATAAATTTGTTCCATTGTAGCAACCAGTTTTTATGGTTTGAATCCCTTTGCTATGGTTGTATATACTCTGAAAGATATGCAAAATAAGTAGTTTGTTTTAATTGAAAAAGGAAGCTTATGACAATAACAGTTTTCTGTAGGCAATTACTTGAAATAAAGCAGACAGATGTAATGTGATGACCTCACTGCTATAACTGAGCTAGAATGGAAATTCAGTACAGAAGATAGGAGACATGAAAAGGAATAGAAAACATCAGATTGAGCAAAAATTAGTAAGAGCTTGCCATGCTACTCACTGACCAAAGAGTGGATTATATACATAAAACTGAAGACTTCAGTACATCAAATGGCAAAAGCCAATCCCCATGGAAGTTACTGGGTTGATGGTGATTGCTAGGATATTCTAAATGACTCTGTAAATTTGGCAAATCAGGGGCAGGTGAGTTGTCAACAGGAAAAACCAAGGCAATAAATACTGGAAAGGTTTTAAACCACTCATACATGCTCTGGTAGAAGTTGTGACATGAGTTTGAATTAGTTGTGATCTTTCAAGGGGACGATCTAGGCATCACCATGGGCAGCTTGATGAAGACATCTGCTCACTGTGTAGTTGCAGTCAAGAAAGCGAATAAGATGTTAGGCTGTATTAAAGACAGAACAATACAGAAAAATATTACAGCATCTATTTCTCTTAGAGGTGATAATCTCAATGAATATTTGCTGTTTCTTCAGCACCTTAAAAAAATTGACATATTAGAAAAACAAGGCAGGAAAGTGGTAAGAGAATGGTAGAAGCAGCTCCTTGGAGCTGGAAGGACAGTAAAACTAAGGTAGCTTATTTGCTAATAGGGGGATAGATCACAAACATCTTAAAAGCAATTATTCCCATTTAAGATACACACTTGAAAGTCCAAGAAATATTTGGACCTTAATACCACTTGTTACCATCATCATCACAAGTATTCCAAAAAGCCCCATGTTATTCTTCAGTGCTCATTCATCTAGCTAAACATTTTCTCTGAAGCAACTGCCACAGTTAGTTGAAGTTTAACAGTAATAATTTCTGACAGCGAACTGTCAAGCTGATGCACATTAACAACTGTCTTAGAGGTGCTGCAATGATAAAAATGTCAGTAAGAGAAGGTAACTGCTTGGGCCTCATCTCTGTCCAGGACCCACCAGAGCTCTCATTTGTCTGCATGCAGGCCACCATAGTGTTGTTTTCTGATTCTATTTGAAGCCCCATTGTAAAAGGGGAGCAATGAACCTTGAAATCACCAGTAAAAGCAGACAAAGGCACATTTGTAAGTTACTACTGCATGTTACTTCAGCTGCAGCTAACTGATAAATCAGGAGATAATAAGTAGGATAATTGCCTCTGCTGTATCTGTATTCCTTCCTCTTACCTATTCTGCCTACCCCACTCACACCTAAATTTTTGATAATTTCTTCCCTTTGTTTATTTCACAAAACCCCCTCCATGGCCAACTACTTCCCTTTTGTTCATTCCCTTCCTCTACAAATTGCCTTAATACCAGCTTTTACAAGTTTTGAAGATTATTCTCTCTCCCTATTTCCCTTGTCTCTGCATGCCACTTCAACGTAAGTAAAGGAAAGAATAACGAGCAGGAAAAAGTGTTTACACATGGAGAGGAGAAGAAATACACATTCCTAAGACAAAGTACCCCTTAGTATCAGGAGTCAACATTTCTGGTTCACATGATTTGAACAAACTTTAAAACAGCCACATTATAACAAATGGCTATCAACTGTGAGCAGGATTTTATTTCAGTCATGGGGTTTACAAAATAAAAGCAATATTGATTTTAATAGGTTCCACATAAAAACAAAGAGCCTCCTATTAATATGCCATTTGGGTTGCACAGAGAATTGAATAGAGGAAATACCAGTTGAGTGCTCAGCCTGAACTTTTTCCTTACTCATACATACTAAAATAAGTCAAATTACATAATACTTAAATAGGACGTATATTACATTCCATAGAAATAAGCCTTTGCCAAAGTAGTATTAAAATACTATAATAAAAGCTAATTTTAATAAAGATTTTTAGTCCTCTGTAGACCAATCAGCCCCAGCCCTTGACAAAGAACAGCTTTGGCCTCACAACATCCCTGTGAGGTAGGTTGTTGGTTATTTTGGTACAGCTGGGGAAACTGAGGCAGAGTGAAATTAAATTACTTGAACATAGCAGCTGAGTAGAAAACCTAGGCCAAATCCCACTCTCTTGGTCCCATGCTTCCCATGCTCTTGCTAAGAAATGGGCTTGGCTTCTTTTCAGTGCACACAGTTGTTTTAGATGACGCTTTCCAATCCAATACTCCAGACACACTGCTTTTCCTGGTGACTCATTGATACTGTGATATATTTTTAGTATTTAGTATCTGGCTAAGCAGAACTTCACTGAAGTGAACACTGAACTTCATTAACTTTGCTGCATCAACACATACTCTTAAGCAACTGAAGATAAACCCATGATGTATGTACTATTTAAAAGTTACTTCATTCATAAAAAAAGTCTTCATAGCTATTTGAAACAATATCTCAGCTTTTAATCATGCAAAAGAGAAAAATAATTTTCTTAAATTCACAATTCCTAAGAGGATTGTTGAGCCATCTTGAAATTTGTCCTCAGTTCTCTCTTTAGGGAACAGGTCAGCTTCATACCAATGCACAATCCTACCTTCTCTGTGAACACATTCTCCCAATTCGTTGAAAGGAAGAAATAAAATGTGCTGCCTTCCCCAAGTATTGAACTTTAAACAGTTTTACTGATTTAAAGTCAGATGAATCTGTCACATGTGCAAGCAGTGCCTACCCACACAGCACTTGTACTATCCAACATCTGACACTCCACTCCCTGCCTCAGGCTATGCACTTAAAGCTATCATTTAGAAAACAGCCCTCCTAATCCCTCTCTTCTTACAGCACCTATGTTTTATTTGCATAATTTCCACTCTCCTTTATTTATTTATTTATTAATCTTCCTTCCTGCTCTATTTCACTTCAAACAGAACATGGCAGAACAACAGGTGATGCTTGAGAAGCCAAACTTTAGATACACAATTGCAATGACAGAGACTCCTCAGTTCTGTTTTCTGCTGTCACTTCTTCCTCTAACTGCTAGAGCTTGCAGGCTCTCGTATTAACCTCAACACAGACAAGCTTTGTAACTTTTTCTGGAGTTTATCTGCAAATGTATGTCAGATTTCATCCCCTCTGTACAAACCTAATTCATATACCTGAAGTTTGAGTACACTTTCTATTTTCTTATACTGCCTCATAAAAGCCCCTATTTAACATTGAAAACAAGTTGTAACATCAAAAGCTGAAAACAGGGAGAGAATTTGGGAACTAAGTTTCAGTCCAGCAAAAAAACCTGGATTGTGGCTGTTCATAAAGATTATATAGTACTCAAGGTGGTTTTGGTATAATTTAGCTTCTTGGGCCAATGAGGTTTTGGAGAGAATATTACTACTTTGTAAGTAAGCAACCTTATTTAAGCACATGAAGCCCTATTAATCCCTGCTTCATTTTGGTTAGGGTATTTGAAAGAAAACCACAAGCAGGTTTAAAACTGCTCAAACAGGCAGAAATTAGAAAGGCAAAAACCTACAACTATTGCAAAAGCTCAGATAAGCAAACTCCAAAGATGTGCAGCCCTATTGAATTTATATTGTGTTTACTTGACCTGAACAACACTGGGGTCTCAGCCATGGTGTGGTCAAAGTTTCCAAGAGCTGACAGATGCAGTCAAATACCAAAAGCCATATTCCCTGTGGTGCCAGACCTCTAGCACAACTGCTACCATTAAAAATTCATCTAAGTTACTGTGGACATGACTGGTAGAGCTAGCCACAAATACAAAACTGAAGTAACAGCAGACAGTCACTTTTAATTGTCAATTCCTCTGCATTTTTAAATAAGATTGAACATGACACAGCTAAACTGGGAGAGAAGGGCAGGGGCAAAACTAATCCTCTCCTATATTTATCATCAGCTCAAGTAAATACAGATTCCAGATACCTACAGCTGACATTTGGGAAGTCTAACTTTATTAAAATTACCTGATTTTTAGCATTTTAAGATCCTTAAATACAGACTATCACTGAGAAACACAAATCCAAACTGTTCTTTTCCCAGTAAGCACTGGACATGTCCATGTTCTACCAGCAAACTGGTAACTTTATGGCTATGTTTTATTGTAAGCCAGAGAAAGTAAACCAGAACCTTTAAGCTGGGAATTAACAAGCAACCCACCATAAAAGCATGTCATATGCCAGGGAGTCCCTGAAGCAGCACACAACTCCATTATATGGACTGGCATCAAGAGTCTCCTTTCTACAACTGACAACCCTTCCTTTATGGAATAAGCCTTCAACAAGCATTTTGAAGGAATGAAAAGGGACATTCTTAGCATGCCTTAAATGAAAGCAACAACAAACCAGGATAAAGTTGGACTTCAGAGTCTCCAAAGCATACCAACCTTGTGCAGAGGACAGACTCAAAATTTCAGGCATACAGAGCAATTACAAGGCAGATACTGACAACTGGCATTTTGATAGCTGCTGGCAGCCATACTTTACACGAGAAACACTTCTTTTAAAACAGCTTAACATTCTGTACTACGGAAATCTGCTGCATTTCTGATTTTTTTTCCTTATGCCTCCAGAAAGAAACTGGAATGATATGCTTAAGAGAAGCCCCTAAAGGAACATCTTTATCAGTACCTGATGGGCTCCAGTGACAGCAGCCATGCAGAGGTTATATTTTTATTCCCCATTCTTTAATTCAGCAGAGGTACTTTGAAGTGAAAAGCAAATCAAAACTTCGTTCATACTCAACTCACAATCTCAAACCAGTCTTCTATGGTGGGAGCAAGAAGATACTTTGCCAAGTAGCAAACTAAACTTCTATGTATAAATAAAAGTTTATTGATATGCACTGCTATAAGCTCTGAAAAAGAGCCCACCTGACCATAAGGACAACTGCCTGCCCCAAGGCCTATCCCTGAAGAGATCCAAATGCTGTTTCCTCTGCTACTGTACAGTCAGGAGCTCAAACTAAAATGTAAAGACTCACTAGACTCCAGAATCCATGTATATTTCCATTTTATTTGATTGAAACTTTTACAGGGTTTTCTTGAACTGCCAGGATTCATGCCCAAAAACCTCAAATAAAGGTGGTACAATGGACAGTCTCATCTACCCTTCACACAGGAGACTAAAACTCTACTCATGTGCATTAGTGATTGCAATCTCTTTAGAGCATCAGGAAAAGCATAAGACTTCACATCTACCCCATCAAGTGACATGTCCATTTACCATGAATTCCACAGAAATTGTGACAACAACACTTTTGCTGGCAACAATGGATTTTCAAGGAAGATACATGGCTCAGAGTCCAAGGTATTGATATCAGTCTCTCAGTGGAGTTTTGTTTCCAAATGAAGTCTCCAACTTTAGGAATAGTCTCTTGAGCCCTCTCTTTAATAGCAGCTTCTGGCAGAATTTTTATGGACAGTTAACTCTGCAAGGGCAAGGCCGGTTTTAGGCTGTGCTCAAAAGAACCAGGTGAAACCCCAGCCCCACTGAAGTCAACAGCAAAATCTGCATTGACCTCAGAGAAGTAAATTTAAAGCAAGTCAGCAGTTAGTCAAAGGGAACCCAACTGGGTGATTCCTGAACTATCCTTATCTTCTGCACATACACAGTACTCTGACACACGTAAGCAAGCTTTGTTTTGTTCCCTTGTTTTTCTTGCCATGGGCAACTCTTATGGATGTTGGGTCTGTTTTTTGGCATTTACTCTGAGAAACCTCAACACTGGAGCACACCACTATTGTACTTCATTTTGCTTCTGGTGTAAAAATTCAGAGAAGAGAAAAACAGTTACAGCAGAACACTTCTGGTACTTGACAGGTTTGGTTCACTGAAACAGTTACAGGCAATGTCCTATATTCCTCGTGTACCAGTGCCATTTTGCCTACTTCCACTAAATTAAGTAACTTTAAGAAGTCACTGCCTTCCATCATTACTAAACTTTATAACTGTGAATAAACACCATTTATGAGTTATACTTGGAGGACTGCTCCCTCAGACAGCTGCATGCTTCACAGAAGTAGCCAAACAAATCAGGCTTACCAGCTTTAGTTATCTCTCTGTATGTTAAGTTATTCTGTTTATCAAGTAAGCATCACTCCTCAATAAACAAATAATTGTTTTTGATAGAAGACAGTTTTTATCTAGTATCGCTACTGCCACATGTCTCATTATTAAAGGACGAATTCTGAAGACTGTAGTTGGAGTCTAGATACCTCTGTGTCAAATCAAAACTCCAAGTCTTAGTGCTTTAGGGTGAGAAAGACAAACTTCATGACAAAAACCAAAATAAAACCCTATTTCACTACAATATTTTACCATTATTTAAATATACTGCAAATCGATATCAGAAACAAGGCAGGCCATTTCTTTTGTGGATAATAGAAAAAAAAACTTAGAAAATGGCTAATGCAAACAAACCATTCAAACCCATCATTCCTCAAATCTGATACTGAATGAGTTTTAATTTGTTTTGCAGTTACTTCCGTACAGCACTCTAGAAAGGTAAACAAACTACAGCTCTGTTGTACTTGGACAGTGGTATGGGACGCTCCAGAAGTCTCTAGTAGGCTATGGCTACACGTGACAGGATTCCTCAGAAGGGGAACGAACAGGTTTGTCATTAAGGTCACTTAAATCTTTGTTATAGCAAATTGGAACCAAATGGCTGACTTCTGCAGGATTTCTGACAGGAATCCAGTAGAGCTGGTTTCAAGTTTCAGATGGCCACTAAAACAGCTGTAACCTTCTCTTCCAGAAGTTGTGATCCACATGGTGTCCACAATGAGTGCATCAAGTCTGAGGTAGTCAACCTTTACGAAGGCTCAGTATCTGAACATAAAAAGATTTTGAAATGACCACTGGCTGTAGGTATCTTTCTGAGCAATTAAAGCACACTGATGACTCTTGTTCAATCATTTACATTAATTTGCCCCATATCCAATGGAGAAGTTGCAACATATTATGCTTCCACAGTGCAGGAGAACCAATCACTTATGTCAAAGCAGTCTGCACTTGCTGCAGTAGATCCAGCAGAAATAAGGTGGCACGTTCATCATAGCTGTTAGCTGTAGTTTAGTTACCTTAGTAGAAGGGTTACCAAAAAAGCATTCCTTAATTGTAATGTGTGTGCAGCTCTATTGATCCCCAAGCACAGCATACTGGTTGTCTAGCTGAAGTTTAAGTGCCTGGTTTTTTGAGACCTCATCCCTACCTCTAGTTTTGTATTTTACTACTTCAAAGCTCTTCTCCATTTCTTTATCCCTATGGGAAAATAAATGTAATCAGTAAATATCTTGTCACTAACTTGTGAATTGTGAATTTCCAGTCCATTTCCACCCCATCCCAACAAAAACATTAAGAACAAAAAACAAAGATCTAGAGTTTAAGAGAACACCTAAACATTCCCAAGCAAATCTTTTAAAACCTTATCTTCAAAATAAGCTCATCACCCAGTAAAGCTTACATTAACATTCTCAAAGTAAATTTAAATTTAAGTAAATTCATTAAAATTTAAATTTTAAAAAATTAAGATTATTTATTAAAGTATCTGACAGTAAATTTAACCTATTTATGGAAAATAGGTTCTAGAAAGCAGAAGTAATTTTCTAGAACGCTCATTCAGAATTTCATCTCGGCTTAATGTGCATCATTCAAATCACAAAGCATCAAAAACAGCATGTCTCCTTTGCTACGCCAAAAAAATACCCAGAGGAAACAAAGCTTCTCCTATGCTGTATTAAACACTAACATAGCAAGCAAGAGGGGGGAAAAAAAACTCCAAGAACAAAAAACCACCCCAAATCCCACAAGTGAATCAGGTATCGGCCTAGCCATCTCTTCTACTGGGAATAAGGTTATAGAAAGATCAGGACTGAAAGACAGGGTGAGACTGAAGTCTTCAGCACCACGTAATACAAAAACACTTCAGCAAAACTGGGGGAGCTGATCTCTGTAAATCACAGCTCACACAGTAAGTGTATTGATTTGTAGTTATACTGCACTCCTCCAGTTAAACCACTTCCGCATCTCTAACAAGAAGGCTGCAAGCTCAGGAGTTCTACATCTCGCCGCCAAAGGAAGTAACATAGAGCCTCACCATGGCTAGTCTAGTGTCTGAGGGAAGCAGATGCTGCCAGTATCAGAAACATTCAGCAAAATCCTTCAGCTGTCAAAGAACACAATTGGCAGTCTTGTTTGGCTATCTCACTGTGCTACATCCTATGAAAGTTATTTCACAGGAACAGAGTTGGACAACACATTGAGCACCCCTTAGTTATTTCTTTCCTCTATGGAAAGATTCAGGCTTAAGCACTAGGACAACATAAGAACTTAGAGAAGGCAGTTAGAGATCTCTTGGGGAATCAGTGGAATGCACTTACTTTCGACTGTCTACGAGCTTGGCGGTGGACTGCAGTGAGGGGAACTGCGTGTCACTGTAGATCTCTGGTGGTCCTTGCTGTGCTCTCCGTGGCCGCCCGCCTTCCCTGGCCCCCGGCGGCCGGTACACGCCACCAGTCTGCACCGGTTCTGGAGTTTCTGTAACTAGGAAAAACAACAGGATTCTCATGTGAGAGCAAGTCTGCATTCATGGCTGAAAAGAACCTGAAACATCCAACACACAAACAAGACTCCAAAAAGAAGAAATTAAAAGAATCTTACAAGTATGTTTTTCCACCTTTTAAGTTTTGGAATCAAGTTTTAGACAAGGCAGGAAATCAGGCGTCACCTAACTTAACCTACACTCAGTCAAATTGAAACGTAGCTCCAGAGTATTGTCTCTCAAGGGAGTCCAAACTACTAGCAAGGACTTCATGCTTCTCGTTTGCAATTTATTAGCAACAATTTAAACATATTTAAAACAGATCTAAACACATAATTCTATAGTTGCCAAATCTTATTTAAAACACCTCTCCAGAGGCAGAAGGGACTGCCCAATCAGTTTGCACTTAAGGTAAAAATCTAAGATGAAATAACACTAATTAGATTTACCTTCTTTACAAACAAGAAAGAACATAGGCTACTTTTTCAATTAATTTCTCAGTGGAAAAGAATATTCTGAACTCAGAGGATGACTAAGTAGTTTATTTCCACTGATGTTAATAAACCGTACTAAATTAAAAAACTGAATCCTATCCTAGTTAAAAGAATCAATTTTGCAACGTCATGTTCTCAACATTTTAAGAACTCATTTGAAAAGTGGGCTACTAATGGCCACAATAGATCAGATACTGGCTGAAAATCCACTGAAGTGTTAAAGCAGCATTTTTAGATCAACAAAAATGCTTCCAACAGGTATTTTACAGACTGCAAAACAGAGGGATGTCCTGCAAAGGCAGACTGCTTCCCCTCATTTTAAATTTGGAAATAAAAAAACCCTTCCACGTGGGTTTTATCAATTCTGTTCCTCAGATCCCTTGACACAAAGATTTCCTTGATGGCTGGCATGCCAAAACAGCCATTAGTTCACTAAAGGGTGCCTGAACAGGAGCTGCTCCTTGAGCTCTACCCACTGAGCAGCTTAATTCAACCTGACACACTTCTGATTGGAAAAAAAAACAAGTCTGAGTTTAATTTACCAATTGGTTCAACGACAGGGGCTGGTGCAGGAGCTGACTTGTTCCAAGGACCAGATGATCTGTCTACACTACCACCACTACCAGTCTCTTCCCAGCTGTCACCAGGTTCTTCTCTTTTTTCACTTTCATCATCTTCTTTTTCACTGTAAGAGAAAAACAATCAGTAGCACCCTACAAACAGAGGTTTAAGATTTGCCAGAGATTACACAATCCCCGTAAAACAAGATTTCATGGCTGCCATGCTGAGCATACTAAATTAAACTAAACTTTTTTTATTAGTCCTGTACTCAATGTACTAGCAATTCCATCTGAACAATTTCTGGCATGATGCTACATAACTTAACAACTGAAAAGGAAAAAAGCTCCTAAAAGAATAATAAAAAAAATAAATTCAACTTGAACAAAGTGATCAAAGAAACTGGCATCTTATTTTGAGCAGAAAGGCTTTTTTCTTACTATCACATACATGCATTTGGAAGGGATGACAAGACAAAGCAGGAAAGGTCTACAAGTCCAGTTTCCATAAAATGCTTTAGTCAAGAAGAAGAAATAGTGGAGTAGTTCTGAAAGAAACCAAGTCCTGAGCTCACTTTTCCTATAACCACAACCACCAAGGAAACACCTTATATGTATGGGTAATACACAATCCACAAATAAACTCAGATCTCTTTTCTTAAAAGCAGGCAAAAAAAAAAAAAAAAAAGAGCACAAGACAGAAAAATGTAATTTGTTCAAAGACAGACCCAATGCAAAACTCAGCTGTATTATATTTAGACTATTTTGTTTTGCACAGATGTAGTCAGACACACAAAATAATTTGCTGGCCAAAGCTACTACAGAAAGCTGTGGTAAAGGACAGATGTGGAGGGTGAGGCTGTTGAAAAGAATCAAGACACTGATCTCAACAGCAGCAATGTGTGAACTCAGAAGTTTACACAAGTCCTACTAATCATGATCTGTGTAAGCTTTCTGTGTAAGTAATCATCAGAGAACAGAAAAAAATGCCTGTAAATGGCCTTACACTGTTCATCCAAACATAGTAACAACCATAGTAAGGTGGCCAAAGGGCCTAAACACCTTATTTTAAATGAGAGTCAGAAGCATTGTCTACTGACTTGACTACAACAGAGAAGCACAGGGAGCATCCCACCCCCACCAGACACTCTGTATCTTTGTTTCATCAAAGACACCTCCAGAGATGGATAATTTATAACCTCCAGTGGGTTTTTCTTCCATTTACTTCTCCACTCTTCCCTTGAATCCACTAACTGAATGGTTACAAAATCCTGTGGCAAAAACTTCCACATGCCTGAAAATCTGCCACAGTATGAAAAATATTTAGAATGCTGGCCTTTGTCTGGAAAACCAAAGTAGAGGCTTTTCAGTCAAACAGCACCAGCAGTCAGTGAAGCTGCAGCTCACTGGCTGTCTAATCAGACACGTGATTATCCACTGTGACACTTCAGTGCTAAAGACAGCTAGTGGGACAAATTCCTGCAAATGGCCTGAAGGACTAGTTAACTGAAAGGAGTGAGGGAAATGCTATGATCCAAAAGAGTAAATAATTCCAGAAATGTCAGACCTGCTGAAACTGTGAAGAAAGCATCTATTGCACTGGTTACAGGTAGGCTGATTTTAAGATGACCTTATTTTGAACATCAATACCTGGACAATGAGGATTATCTGACATTCTCAGTCTGCAACTGAGGTCATAAAAACCCTTTTTCTGACCTGATGAAAAGTTGTTTTTTTTTTAACCAGGACAGATGTAAGTAGACATACTTTCCACCAGACAACAGGAAAAGTCTAATGAAAAAAGCAAACAAGGAATCCTGGATTAGATTCATCAATCCTGTGGGATTTTATCATGGGACACTACTTTTACCAACTGTATTTTTGGTTTTTTAAAATTCACGTGCAATCGTTCAGGAATTTGCTCCCCAACTGAGTAGATTGAGTCAGATACCCTTACAGTGGTCAAATGATTCAGTGGGAATTACTATCCTGCACTACTCTGAGAAATTCCTACTTGACTATCTTTATGGAGCAGAATGTTAAGCATTTAAAAAACAAATCCTGAGTCCCAAACAGGACAGATAGATCTGTTGAATATGAACAGAGTATGAACAGAGATTCAGAAAATAAAGAGAACATTGGCAGAGACTAGTCAAAGTTAAATTACCCAGTAGCAAACTTGTGTACTATCAGAAACATATCAAACCTTTCTTTAACTGGACTCCATGAAAGCAGCTCTGTAGAAAAAATCCATCCTTTTTAGACATTGGTAAGGATTATACTGAAGAGAAAAAAAAAGAAAAAGTAGTACCTTATTTGCATGGACTGAACTCTAAGACCGCTATAGTCAATTTCTTCCTTTTGTTCAAACTCCTTCCAATCATCCTCTTCCTGTAAGAAGAGAAAAATAAAAGTTGTCACTTTCTCTATAACCAAAGTAGAAAAGAAGAACATAACTAAGATAATACAAAAAAACCCCAAAAAACTGAGGGTGAAGGTACAGTTCCAGGAGAAACCAAACTGTGCGCCCCGCTGCCAAGAAGGGAAAGGACTGCATGCCTCATCCCCTAAATCACTGTGTGTCACCTGAAATGCACCTGAGAGCTGACTTAACTCACTAGAACAGCTAAGAAATGCCCCAGCAAGAAGTCATTCAAGCAAAGAAAACCACATCACCTCAGCAAAGACACATCAGGAAATCAAGGAACAACAGAGTATGGAACACGACCCTGCAGTCACGACCAGGGCAATACAAGAGCAATATCCTTTCACTAACAGTAGACTTTTACAACAGCTTGAATGCACACAAAGCTTTACATTCACTTTTCCATCATCTGTTTCATGAGCCAAACAAAAAAGAACATTTGGAATAGCTTACAGTGGATTTATTACAAAGATCAATAATGGTACCTTTGGCTTTTTCACATTGACAACCACATTTACAGCCTTGTTTCCTAAGCAGTGTTTTCGTAACAGTTGAAAGGTCAGCTTCAAAACCACAGCAATCTTAGTACACAAGATATGTGTATCTTTCAAGAGAACCACTTGAGGGTTCTAAAATGGGAGCCTGTTTGGGGAAAGAGGGACTCACCTAAGTGGAGGCATTTTTGTCCTACTGTGTCACCAGGAGATTCTGGGATTATTAAGGTAGACCAAAAATGGACCAGAACAGACAAGCAGTCCTCCCATGTTCCCAGTCCCAGCTTTAAGACACACACAGCCTAATTAGTAGTTTACCTAATTCTTATACTCTATGTGAAATGCAGTTATAATCCTCCAAATAGGAGGACCTTGTGAGCAAGGTCTGCCAAAGGCACAGCCCCCTTTCCACTGAACAGCTGAGCACAAACCTGCTTTTAGAGCCCTGTGATGGGATCTCCTCGGCAGTCAATCCCCAACAGAAAAAACTTTGACCTGCTTCAGAGTAGCAGCAGAAGTAGGAAGTGACCTCATGTTGACTGCACTGTCTGCTGCAGATTCAGTCTTCTGGAAGGGCAGTAGTCTACAATTCTAAAATCTTTTCGATTTCTTAAATCCATATCTCCATGGAAACATTAGTTTCCAAGCTAACATACCTTTCACATTTAATGACTTTTGTTTCTAATCCAAGTACCAGCTTCAGTCAAAGACAGATATTTTGCAAGCAAGTGAGCAGAAAAGCAGCTGAAAGATTAGCACTGACCTTGATCTACTTAGAAAGCTACTGCACGTGTCAAGCTCCCCAGGTGAAACAACAAGAGGAAACAGGAGAGTATTTCTTAAAATTCATTTTGAAATATACAGCCTAAGAGCTCTTATATCAATCTAGCACAAAAAAATCATTGATCCTCTACATAAGCATGAAGGAAGCAAGGTATCTAACTTTCAAAAACCCTTTCATAAGCCATCTTTTTACACTCAGAGTATAATGTTATAAGGATAAAGATTCAATTCCTAGCAGTAAGACGGGAACACATCCTCAGATAATTACCTGCTGAAGCCTCCAAAGGAAAACAATACCAAGAGACAAAAAAAAAAAAAAAAACAAAAAAAAACAAACCAGAAATAGAGATAAAAAGCGCAAGTAATTTTTTAGATCCTATCTGTCTGGTCTACAGCAGACAAATATATAACAAAGGTACTGCACGTGTCAAGATCCACAATTAAAAAACCATCAGGAAGCAGTAAAGTATTTCTTAAAATTCTTTTAAAAATATAAAGCATTAGAGACCTCATAAGTACTTTTGGTTAAAATTTCATTACTTCAGTGCTGATATTGTTGACAGGAAGAACAAGGGCGGAGGAAGAAACAGAGAGCTACGAACTCAACTATGGACATTTAAGTTTCTCCTACATTCTCATCGTTTCACTATAACACGCTACCAAAAAAAACCCCAAAAAACAACAACAACAACAACAAAAAAAAACTACTGGCAGCAAAACCCTGCCTGGCAACGAGGCACAGAGCTCGGCGGGCTCTGGAGGAATCTTATCGCCAAGGTGCACATGCCACGCTGAACAGCCCCAGGTGGCACCTGACGCAAACCTCCGGTTAAGGCCGCAACACCCAGAAACCTGGGAGGGAGTGCCGGGCTGCGCCGCAGCTGCAGAGCGGGAAGGGGCCCAACTTTCTCGCGTCCCCCAGGGCAAGGACCGCCGAGGAAGGCTCCCCCCACCCCGCCAGCAGCACCAGAAGCGCCGGCAGCGCCCGCCCGGCGGCCCCGGGGCGGGGCCGGGAGCGCCGCCAGCCCCGCACGGCCCCGGGCGCCGCATGGCCGGGCGGCGGCGGCGCCCCCTGCCGGCAGGAACCCGCGGCTTCCCCGCCCGCACCTTGCTCGCCGCCTTGGCCGAGGAGCCGCCGGCGGCGCTGGAGGCGGCGGTGGCCCCGGAGCCGCCGCCCTCAGTCGGTCGCGGGGTCCCCGCGGCCGCGCCCGCCGCATTGGAGCCGGCGTTGGAAGCGCTAGAGGCGGCAGCGGCGGCGGCGGCACTTCGGCTGCTCTTCTCCTTCCGCTTCTTCTTGTCCCGCTTGGCGAAGAAGTCGTCCAGGCTCCGCTCCTCGGTCTCCGCCATGGCGGCGGCCGGGTGGGGAAAGGAGGGCGGCGGCGGTCCGGGCTAAGAGGTGAGCGGCGCGGCCCTCCCGCTGCTCGGCGAGCGCTGCCGCCCGGCTGCGGCTGCTGCGGCGGCGGCTCCTGCCCGGGCCCGCCCGGCGGCCCGCGCACCCCACGCCTGACGCGACCCGCAGGGAGCGGAGGGGCTGAAGGGAGACGGGGCGGGGCCGAGCCCCCGACCGCGCACGCGCTGCCACGCCGCGGCCAATGGGCGCCGTCGGCCGCTCGGGGGTGGCTCCAGAATGGGGCGAATGGCGCTGACGTTGAGGCGCGTGAGGATGCGCGCGGCGGGCGCGGGGAGGGAGGTGGCGAAGCGGCCGCGGATTGGCCGAGCCGGGCGGGACGGCGCGTGCGCGCTCGGGGCCGGGGCTCGCGCCGGCCTCTCCCGCCCCGCCCTTCCGCGTCCGGGATCCATGAGGGTGGGAGGGAACGGCGGGTCCCGGGCGTGGGGACCCCGGGCGCATCGGGAGGAGTGTGGCCAGCAGGGTGAGAGAGGCGATCCTGCCCCTCTGCTCAGCCCTAGTGAGGACACTTGTGGAGTCCCGTGTGCAGTTCTGGGTTCATCAGGACAAGAAGGATGAGCTACTGGAGAGGGTGCAGTGGAGGGCTGCAAAGATTATGAGGGGACTGGAGCATCTCTTTATGAGGGCAGGAGAGACTGCAGGAGCTGGGCCTGTTAATCTAAAGACGCAGATTGGGTGGTCTCATAAATTTACATAAACGTCTCCAAGGCAGGTGCCAAGAGAGTTCCAGGCTCATTTTCATAGTGCCCAGCAACAGGACAAGGAGCAATGGCTGTAAGCTAAATCACGAGAAATTTCACCTTAGCGTGAAGAAGAACTTCTATATATTGAAGGCAGCAGAGCGCTGGAAGAGGCTGCCTGGGGAGGGTATGGAGTCTCCCTCTTTGGAGACATTCAAACCCCTCCTGGATATGTTCCTATGTCACCTCCTCTAGGTCACCCTGCCTTTGCAGCAGGATGGACTGGATGATCTCCAGAGGTCTCTTCCAACCCTAACAATTCTGTGATTGATACCAGCATAGCTCCTCTGGAAGCCCTTGGCTGTTTCCCGCTTTGGGTGCAGCCCTTTCTGTCAGGACCTGTTCCAAGGAGGCTGTGAGAGCTGTTGGAGCAGCCCCAGTCCTCAGCTGGTCCCTCAGGCTCAGGGCCAGCCCAGCTCCCCCCGGCCCTTGAGGATAGGTGACATTCATTTCCAGCGTGGACTGCGGGGACAGAGGCGCTGCCTCCCACACCCCAGCAAGGCCTCTGAACTTACACTGTCATTGCACAGGATGCAAGGAAGCCATTTAGCTTTCATCTTGGGTCTGTGTGGTTAAGTGAGTAAGTCTTGAAACACCACTCTGGGATGTCTGGATGTGTTGGCCTGAGCTTCCTAGCTGCTTTTCTGACTGGCATTGAAGCCTAGGGAATATATGCTGGAAAACAAGCTTCACAGCTGGTGTCTGCAGTGTTACCTCTCACTTTGGGTACTGTAGTGACCTTTAACTCTGGGAAAAAACATGGGTGTTTAAGAAGTTCACTGTGGTTTCAAATCACGTCAAAAGCTTTGAGGCAGGACATTTGGAAAAACATCTTCAGCCTGTCATGACTCATAAATAGTTACATGAAACACTGTTTCCAATTACTTCTTTCATCAGCCATCTAAAGGAGATAGAAGTTCCTACTGGGAAAGTGTGAGCCCAAATGAAAATTGCCCATCAAATATGTATTGATTTGTGTTACAATTTATATAAAGTAGGCATGTTTGTATTCTGGAGTTGTTTAGTATAATTCTGTGCATGTCATATTTTCACTTGAAATAATTATGTATGTGTGTATTAGCATATAAATTAAAAGTTTTTCCACCCTTTGGAGGTTGTCAGTCTCAACTTATGTCCATGACAATGCTGTTTCTTAGTGTTTTCCATCCGTATTTCTCAGGTTGCTTGAAAAAACAGGCAAGGTGCCATTGACATTGCAGAAAGAGGTTAAATACACGATGTCTTCATGAAGTGTTTTGTAGTTGTGAGTAACTGAGTCACTGTAGTCAAGCATTCTGCCTTTGGGAAATGTGTTACAATCTCCTTTTTATGTGTCACCCGATGTCCTTCTTGTAGTTTTACTACCTGTGTATTTAGAGGCTTTGAGCCTGCACAGAGGCCCTAGAGAGCTAAAAGTTGCAAGCATAAGAATTAATTTGGTAACACCAAGGATGTCACGTGATCAGTGACACTTTCCATTTGTGATAGGAATCATTACTGAAGTAGGGAGCAAATTTGGTAGTAAAATCTCATTTTTCTGTGCCTCCTGGGTACTCCCTATTGCCCTCTTCAGCTGATGGAAGGTCATGGGGAAGGTGTGACAGGGAACGGCTGGGTGTGGAAGAGTGTTTGACATTCCTGTTGTCAAAGGCCGCATTCCCTTGTGTTTGTGCTCCTTTATTTCCTGGGAAGCCAACATACCTCCAGCACTGCCCCATGCTGGAACTTGCAGGCTCAGCACTGGTAATACCATTCAACTGAGCAGACAGTTTGTGTCCCTCAGCTTTTGTGGTAGATAATGTACTAAGCACAGTGCTGTGCCTGATTCTAAGCTGATCATTTCTTGAATTTCAGCAAGTGGTAAAATATTTTCATTGTATTATTATGGATAACCCTGTTGTCAGGTGGGAGAATGTGAACCCGATGCCTTTTTGCAGCTTTTAGCATCTGCGTCACTTGTCTCTTGCAAACACAGTACTGTAAGGCTGGAATGCCCAGCTCTGGATTAGAAACTTAATACCTGTCAGGAGCAGCACACCAAGAAACATTTCAGCTGTTAAATCTGGAACAGACTCAGCAGAAATCATGGAAAATAGCAGCAACGTTTTATGCCTCGGAAGGCTTAGATCCCGATTTAAAGACACGTCTCAGTGCTTTAAAGGAAGCATTAGTTATGCAGTTATGCTTGGATTTACCTCCCACCTCTAGTTTTATTTTTATGTAAAGTTGTGAAAATGTGCTGATGCATGGCATTTGTATTTCTGTGCGAACGCATTGCTTCAGCTTTTACCACTGAGATTCTTAGTGTGTAAAAAGATGCAGGAAAAAAGTTATTTTTTGTGTTTTTCTTTTCCTTTCTCAAATTCACCATCCCTCAATACTTGCACAGAGGACACGTGGCTGAAGAATGACTCGCAGGCATGGACTGGCAGAAGTGATGTTTGTTATGCAAGGAATATATCCAGAATGCCACATTGCTGTGCTGGGAGCATGAGCTCAGCACACAGCTCCCTGCTGCACTGAACATCACTGACCTGGGTGACCTGCCCTTGGCAAGACACAGCACTCCGAGTGCCTCTGCTCAGCTACAGATTTACCCCCAGGACTCCGATGACTTTGTCTCTCTCTCCATACAGTGGTGCTTGCCTGCCTCTTCTCCATTCTGTAGCTATGGCAAGTCCTGCCATGGCACTGCTCCCTGTGCATCTTGGTGTGGTTTATAAAACCTGAGGCAGGAAACATTACTGCATGTAGGGAAAGTGGTGCAGCAGCCACTGTGCGCTTGGAGAAACCAAAGGAAGGAAATTTGGAGTGAGTTGTGGGTGATGGAAGAGTTAGGAGCAGACTTCCATTTCCAGTCTCCCAGTGTTTCATCTTCCTTTGTACCCAATTATCTCCATTCTGTGACATGAAGGTGACAGCACTGCAAACTGCACTGACATTTGTGGAGCACAAGCAGAAGAACATTCAGTAACTCCTGGGCAGATGCCTGCTTAAGGAAATTGGAGAAGGTGCCCTTAGGTGCAGAGCAGCTTGCAGAAGGGTTCTGGTGGAGTCCTTGTCACATTGTGGGCCCAATTCTCTTTAGAAGCATAGCCTTCATCTAAGCTCTGAATTTGGTGTAGTTTCAGACCTCTGCAACCAGAAGAGAGAAGTTTTATCATGCTCATTTCTCCACGACTGATTGCCATCTGAACGCAGGCACTGGTGCCAGCAGTGCATGGTGGTTTATTAAGCTGTTAAATTTTAGACAATGCCAGAGTGAAAGTGACCTTAAAAATAATCTTTTAACCACAGACTCAGTATAATAGTTCTTATGCTAAAATAGAAACAGTAGAATGATAGGCTGGAATACCCATTTCTAGCTGGTGTGCTATGTTGCTGCTCAGTGTGAAATGTTAAATGAGGCAGGGGCTCGCATAGAGCTGGCTCCCTCTCCTTCCCCCAAGGATGCAGCAGTGTCCTGCCATGGGTTCAGGCTGTGGTGCAGAAGAAGCTGTGCCTGTCTGGGAGGAGTATAAAGTACACATCTGGTTTGAGAGCACAGCTCATCTGACCTAGTGACTAGCTGTCACCAAGGTGGTGGCTGTGCTTTACAGTTTGGACTAGTTCCCTTCCCATCCCTGTGCTGCCATTGCTACATGTCTGTCTCTGCAGTGGCCAGATTCAGGAAACCAAGTGTCAGGAAAGTTTTCCAGCATTTTTCAGGGCTAATTTTCTGCTGATTTTGAATCTTGAGCTGTCTCCAGAGACATCAGACAGATGTTGGTGCTAACACGAGATGACGCAATGGGAATACACAGCACATGAGGAGGAGCTGAGGTGTCTTTTTGTGCAGCAGCTGGCTGTTAGATTGTATTATCTGTGCTCTCTGACTGCATCCTGAGTGTTCATAACAGCAAATGCCACAAATTCCTTCACAGGAATATAGGAGTGAGAGATACTGCAATGGGAGATAATAAAATCTGTTTTCTGGTGCTGATTTTCTATGGAAAACCAGTTGGAAACGTGTTCATGCGTATTTAATAAAGCAACTGCTAGACTAGAGGATAAATATAAAGCTAAATCAGTTTATGAACCTTACTGCTTACAAATAGTTGTGAAAGCCTTTAGTCTCTCATATTCTCAATATCCCATCTTGCACAGTGAAGACTGTCAATGCTTAGACAGCATTCAAGCAGCCTGGAGGGGCTGCATAGCCAGCTAGGGACTCACAGGAGTCTGTGTAAAAGTGCAGAGAGATTTCTTCACAAGAGCTTTAGCACTTAATATGAAAACACCTTGATTTAGAGGGGCCAGATGTGCTACATTTGACTTCTGATGGGCTATTCAAAACAATAATCTTTTCTGTGTTTTTTTGTCTTTGTTAGGAATAGAGAGAAAAGCTTCTGGAAATTCATTATTTATGCTTAGATGCTTCCTCCTTTTCCAGACACTTCTCTATGCTGAAATACCTTGATGATTTGGAGGAACTTAGGAATAAAAAGAGGATGTATCAGCATTGGAAGAAGGGACAGGTCTCTAAGGAAGTATTCAAGAAGGCTGCTAGAGCATGCAGAAAAAAAATTAGGAAGGCCAAAGCTCAGTTTGAACTTAGAATGGCAACTTCTGTAAAGGATAATAAAAAATGTTTTTACAAATACATTAATGGTAGAAGGAAAGGTATGACCAGCCCTTGTTCTTTATTGGACAAAGGAGGGAACTTAGTATCTGAAGATGAGGAAAAGGCAGAAGTGCTTAATGCCTATTTTGCCTCAGTTTTTAGTGGGAAGATGACTTGCACTCAAGACACCTGCCCACCTGGGCTGGTTGATGGCGACAGGAAGCAGAATGGTCCCCCCTTTATCCAAGAGGGGGCAGTCATAGAACTATTGAAATGCTTGGATACTCATAAATCTATGGGACCAGATGGAATCCACCCCAGGGTGATGAGAGAGCTGGCAAATGAGCTTGCAAAGCCACTCTCCATCATTTACCATCAGTCCTGGCTCACTGGCGAGGTTCCGGATGACTGGAAGCTGGCCAATGTGATACCCATTCACAAAAAGGGTGCAAAGGAAGATCCTGGTAATTATAGACCAGTCAGTCTGACCTCAGTACCTGGTAAAATAATGGAACAGTTTATATTAAGTGCCATCACGCAAAATTTACAGGATGGCTGTTGCAGACATCTTTCATGAAAAATCCTTTCTTAGGATTTTTCCTTGTGACAAGCTGCAGTTCAGCAACCAAAGTAAACAATGGTTATCTGCTGCTGTGGAATGCAACAGGTGATTGGTCTCCTGTGAGTGTTTAGATTTCTTGACCACTCATGGCAGAGCTGGCTCTTGCTCTGTCTGAGACACAGATCTTTGTTATTCATTCTTTTCTATTCTTAGCTTAGCTAGCATCTGAAGAAACTTTTCCTTTCTATTGCTTTTTAGTATAGTCTAATGTAACATATATCATAAAATAATAAATCAAACCTTCTGATCATGGAGCCGACATTCTCGTCTCTTCTTCATCCTGAAAACCCTTGTGACCACAGTCACAGATGGCCAGGGTATCAGACCCAGCCAGCATGGGTTTAGGAGGGGTAGGTCATGTTTAACCAACCTGGTCACCTTTTATGACCTGGTAACCCGCCTAGTCGATGCAGGTAAGGCTGTAGATGTTGTTTACTTGGATTTCAGCAAGGCCTTTGACACTGTCTCCCACAGCATACTCCTAGACAAGCTGGCAGCCCGTGGCTTGGACAGGAGTGCTCTGCGCTGGGTCAGGAACTGGCTGCATGGCCGGGCCCAGAGAGTGTTGGTGAATGGTGCTGCATCCAGCTGGCAGCCAGTCACCAGTGGTGTTCCTCAGGGTTCTGTGCTGGGGCCAGTTCTGTTTAATGTTTTTATTGATGACATGGATGAGGGTTTAGAGTCCTTTATTAGCAAATTTGCAGATGACACTAAGCTGGGAGCGTGTGTGGATCTGTTAGAAGGACGTAGGGCTTTGCAGAGGGACTTGGAACGGTTGGAGGGATGGGCAGAATCCAATGGGATGAAGTTCAATAAGTCCAAGTGCCGAGTCCTGCACTTTGGCCACAATAACCCCCTGCAACGATATAAGCTGGGGACAGTGTGGCTGGACAGTGCTCAGGAGGAAAGGGACCTGGGGGTGCTGGTTGACAATCGGCTGAACATGAGCCAGCAGTGTGCCCAGGTGGCCAAGAAGGCCAATGGCATCCTGGCCAGTATCATGAACAGTGTGGCCAGCAGGAGCAGGGAGGTCATTCTTCCCCTGTACTCAGCACTGGTGAGGCCACACCTTGAATATTGCGTCCAATTCTGGGCCCCTCACTTTAGGAGGGACGTTGAGATGCTTGAGCGTGTCCAAAGGAGAGCAACGAGGCTGGTGAGGGGCTTGGAACACAAGCCATATGAAGAGTGACTGAGGGAGCTGGGGTTGTTCAGCCTGGAGAAAAGGAGACTCAGGGGTGACCTTATCACCCTCTTCAACTTCCTGAAGGGTAGCTGTGGTGAGCTGGGGGTCGGTCTCTTTCTCCGGGCAACAACAGACAGAACAAGAGGACACAGTCTCAAGCTGTGCCAAGGGAGATGCAAGCTAGAAATAAGGAGGAAGTATTTTACAGAAAGAGTAGTCAAATACTGGAATCATCTACCCAGGGAGGTCGTGGAGTCACCATCCCTCGAAGAGTTTAAAAAAAGACTGGATGTGGCACTTGGTGCCATGATCTAGTTGAGGTATTAGAACATGGGTTGGACTCGATGATCTTAAAGGTCTCTTCCAACCTAGAATTTCTGTGATTCTGTGATTCTGTGATTTTGAAAGAAACTATTTCCATATCAATGAATAAACATCTTAGTATTAATCTAATTTAATTTTTATGGAGTATAATGGATCATGACATATAAAAAACTTTAAAAAGTTTCTTTCTTTCATATCTGAGTATAACCGTAGACTCAGAATTTCATCAGATTTATCTCCATGAGTGACATTTATAAAGAATAGTTTCACAGTGGGATACTCAGTTGCTCCTCACACCTGAAACATTACTAGGAGATAGCAAATGGATCTGAATCCAGATTGTATATTGTTATGTTTTTTAAATTCCCTCTTCACTTTCAAATCAGAGGGAGATTGTTCTCTTCTGTGTCAGGAATGAGTGGGAGGTTATGTTCTGTTAATGCCAAAAAGTGATCATTCCTAGACACCAACCAGTTAACCCCAATCCAAGGCATGTGCCACCTAATTTCTTGTATCACTGTTTGTGTGTATTTTCTCTCATCATCATTGCTGTTGATGGAGACTCAGCTTGCTAAATTCTGTCTGCACCGATGTATAAGAAGGTATTATTGCTGCTCTGAGGAGCCTACATTATATGAGAAAAAAAAAAAACAAAGCCAACCAGAATCTGCCATCATCTGCCTTTATTTTTTTGGTTGTTGTTGGGTAATCTTTTAATCCAGTAATTTTTTATCAAAATCTTGCAGGTGGTGTATGCCAGATGGACTTTTTGCAGAGATTAAATGAAGGGTAATTTGTCAAGCAGCTGCATCAGGAAGGATTTTTCAAGTGTGGGGAAATGTACAGGGAAAGGCATGACAACATTTGTATCCCTATTCCTGTAATTCACTGGTGGATCACGTTTAGTGGATTTGGAGAGTATTTGACTTTATCAGTCATTAAAATCTAAGTAGCTTTCTTAGTTAATGTTTCAATTAAAAATCAAAATATCTAAAGTCTACCTCTAGTATGTCCTGTATGCCACTGTATTCTCTCATATATGCAATTTCTCAGTAGTCTTTGAGTCCATTTAATGAACTGTGTTGTCACCTGGTGTAAGTGTTGGTCTTGTGAAGTCCCAGTCCAACAAACACATGTATGGTTAACTTCATCGCTGTGCGGAAACATGTGAGGGAAAGCCAGTGATCTGCCTAAAATTTTGTATGATAGGAGCTAAGGTTCATTATGTTTCTCTGAAAATGCAAGCTCCATCTTGGCATTTTATGTGGCCATACTGCACATGCAATACAATGGGGTTGTCAATGTTTAAAGTATCAAAGAAAATCAAAAGTGAAAGATGGAGAAATCTTTTTTCTCATGATACCATCAAAATACAGGAAATGACCTAAGGTCAGGCATCAGGATGATCCTGTGTGAATTCCTGTTCAAAAGAAGTGTGGCCGACCTGCCTTGGAGGGATGTTGATTTTAAGAAAGAGCAACCATTTTAAGAAAGAGCAATATAAAAACAAATATAAAAATATATCTCAAAAAGTATCAAATTTTCACAAACTGATACCCTGGCTTGGAATTCCAGTATACAGTAAAAGGATGTAACCTGGATGCAGGCAGAACTGCTGTTGCTGTCCTGCACCTTCAGCTTTTCCAGAAGTTTAGTCTAGACTTAAAAATGTGTTTATAAGGTACTGTTTGGATGCTTAGATTAATGATTCTGCTGGTTTACATGTTGCAAAATTAATCATGTTGAGTTAACAGTGCACTTAAACTCCTTTGGCATTATTTGAATTAGATTTCACACTACTGAGCTGATGGTCTTGTGACACAACAGAACATTCATCATTTCCATGTGGGTGCTGTGTACACAGTGGAGGGGTAGCTCAGTCTTGATATATTTATATATATATATTGATATATTTATACTGTGAAAAGAAAGAGTTTACTTGGTGGGAAATGGAGAGCTGAAATTCTTAAGCCAATCCCCTCCAGCTATCATGAAAAATACTGGAAGGAAATAAAAAATCAAACAAAAGCCTGATATTCTTTATTTTTATTATAATTTTAACAACATGAGTAAATTGAAATCTGTAAGCAAAGCAATTACGTGAAGAGGGTCTAATAAAGTTGTTCAAGCTACAACCTACTTTGATTGTTGAATCAAACTGTATAAAGCAGGCTGCTTTGATGAGTTTTTAGCTTCCACGAACATAATTGGCAGTGACATCTTTTGCTTTAATGGCAATGGTCATCTGTGAGCTGGGAATCATAATCAGCTGAAAGTAAAAAAAAAAAAAAGATAAAAATTGGTCACTACTACAAACAGGAAAATTGTTGAACCAAGTCCTATCCTCAGTTCAGCTGGTGAAATCTCACCAGCTTCAGCAAGATTTGATTATTTTAAAATTCTCCCTGTCCTGAGTAGAAGACCAAGTCAAAATCTGTGGATCAGATTCTCAGAGGTTCCTGACTAAGGGTGGTTAAGGATCTTAGAAATGCCCAACCAAGCAACTCTACCCAATCACTGTAAAGGTGTTTACAGGTTATTCCCAGAGGAAAAAATCTTCAGAGTTGGGACTACATTTCTTCACAAAAGGTACAGTCAGTGGAAGTCCTTGGACTTCAGGACAAACTTACAAGCCTAGACAGGGAGTTTTCCCAGGATCACAGCTATAATATTTGGCCTGTATTGAGGGAGGAGGAAGGATGGCATAATGTATTCAAATCAGGAAACAACACCCCATCTGCTTTGCAGCCACTAATGTAGCCCCTGGTAGCAGCTTTTTAATGTCACATCTCAAACCTTCAGAGAAGTGAAACTCATGGCATGTTCCCAAACCATGTCCTTCTTTGGTAGTGCTGGAAACCACTCATCTCCAATACACTAGGAATCTCTGTTTGATGGGTTTTGGTGTGTTCTCCCCTTTGGCAGCTTCTCCAAACCTCACCATCTACCAGCCAGCCTTATGAAACATGAGAAGCACCCCAGTCCTCCTGCTTCCAGCAACCTCACAACCCCTTCCCAGGGAGCATGTTCTTCATTATTTTAAGGACAAGTACCTGCTTTGCTCTCCATCCAGGAGGCAGTGATATGCAGCAATGTCTTTCTCCAGCTGTTGTTTGCTAGTCAACAGATTTTCACGATCTCTCTGCTGCTGCTCAGTTTCTACTTTGATTTCTCCCATCTCTGCCTCCAGCTTGGAAATGACAGAGCCTAGGTTCTGCAGTTCGATGTCGTGCCAGTGCTTGGCATCATATAAAGAGTTCTCCAGACCCCTCTTCTGCAAGGGGAGGACAGCAGACAATGAATCAGTCAATTTCCATATGCTTCATAGTGATTTTTATTCAGATTTGGCCAATATCTCTATTAACTATATATATATTTTAAGAATTCCTTTCTTTAGCTACCTTGGTATTAGGTATTATCATTACAAAAGTTGAATATCTGCACTTTTACAAGGTGCAGATATTCCTGACATTGTCCAGTACTACACTACTAAGCAATCTTGGTGAGATTGAGTATGAATACACTGAAGATGGAAATTTGGAGCCTGGTTGTCAAATGTGGTACACTTAGAGCACCATTTCAATCAAGAGGAGCCCAGAAATGTCTGGCATCTCTGGAAAGAGTATTTGATGTGTCAGAAGCCAGGACATTCCTCTGGCTGCCCTGGAGGACTCGAGACCCTGGCAGGGGGCTCAGAGACCCTGGCACGGAGTCAAAGACATCTGTGCCTTTGATTTTAACCCATGGAAACAATTACCAACTTGTGTGAAGAGTTACAGGCTACAAGGGTTTGAATTGAATGATAGTGAATTTATCACAGGGTGAAAATGTACAATTTTGAGGCTTTTAGAATGGGGGTTCAAGGGTCAAGACGGAGGAATCTGGCCATGTCCTGTCTTTCTCCTTCTTCTTGTCCTCCATCTTCTGCTGCAATGATGGCACTTTTGGATTGGTTTAGAGTAGAGACAAACTGCCTAACATAGGTGATGGGTATTGGAAAATTATTGTAAATATAAAATACACGTAGTTTTTAGTATAAAAAGATAACACCGCCCTGAGGGCAGTCAGTGTGCCTCAACCCAACCTGCTGGACAGAACTCCGCAGGTCGGAAAAAAAATGTTTCATATAAAAGAAAATAAACAATCTTGAAAACCAGAGCCAAGGAATCCCAACTTCTTCTTCAAGAGTGGGGCTGGGAAAAAAGACTTTTTAGTACCTCAGGAGCCATTCTAACAACTCAATACCCGAGACTGGTGGAAAATGGGATTCATTCTCAACTCTGCATCCCAAGCCAGGAATGCAGGAATGTTCCCCTCAGAGGCTGCGTTGAGTTCGCAGAGAATACACCCACTGAAAACCCAGAATTCCTTACCAAGGTTCTCAAAGATTCAGTTTCTGCTTGCAAGCTCTGTATTTTGCAGGCAGTTTCGTGGAACTCGGTTCTGAGGCCCTCCACCAGCTCTTCCTCCTGGGTCCGCACGGCAGCCGCCGTCTCAGCCTGTTGCTGGTGAAAGAAGGCGACTGTCATCACAACCTACACAAGTTATGGTTTAGCTTCCTTGCAGACCAAACTGACAGTAATATTTTCACAGTTTGTGTCAATCCTGACTCTAAGTTTGATTCCTGTGCATTAAATCCCTCAGTTGAATAATTCTGGATACTTCTTAGTGTCAAAATTATCATATTTTCTAGGCATTTACTGTAAAACGGCTTATGCATACAAGCATATTTATGTTATCCGTGTCAACAACAGCTGTTCAGAATTCATACTTGTATGTTTAAAATTATCTCTAAAGAGAAAACATGGCTGTAAGTGTTCATTTTATAGCCATACTATAATATTTCTTGAAAAGTTGTGTGTCTTCAGAACTACTCACACCTTAATTTTGCACATAAGATTCTATGAGTCAGACAGCAAGTCATATCACAGGGGTCAAAAAAAAATTCCTGTTAATTAAGTCCTAAGTTAATTATGCTATTTCCTGCTCTTATGGCTTGAGGGGTTTTATATGTGCTCAGTTCAGGTTCTTTGAAACTAGGTGAAGGAAAAAGTACCTTAGTAAAAATAGAATATCTGTATCTTTTAATAAGGGCTGAGATCTAGGTTTTTTAGCCTGGAGCTCTGGGCTCTCTAGAAAATGGTGTTCTTCAGTCAAAGCCTACATTTCTTTTAGTTAATGCTAAAATTAAACTATGCAAAATACTTCCATCCTACTCTGAAACTTCATCTTGACTCTGCTCTGGTTTTCTTTTATTTTAAAAATAAGATTGAATTTTAAAAAATCTAGGACCATGCACCAAAAATAGGGATTATTTTGAATTACCATGTGAAGCCCACACCTTGCACATTGTGAATGAAATAGCTTCAGTGGGAAAAGGTCATTTAAATGCCAGTTAAGTCTCAAACATAAATTTAGATTTAAGAACCTATGTTGCAGAGGGCTGAATTTCAATCCAAGCACCAAACCTGTCCTTTCCAGCAAAATGTACAGATCCTGTGTTTTCTGGAAATGCTTTTTTGGGGCTTGTGCATACCAGGGACATAATTCTACCTGACTATTCCTGGTGAACCACTGATCAAGGACCTCTTCAGTAAATTGTGTCTCCTAAATTGTGTTGAGAGAGTAGTCTGCACCTTCTTGGGGTACGAGGACTGCAAATACCTCTTTTAGAGAGATACACAGGGAAGGGAACGTGCCTTTGCATCTATATTTTTAGCCTACACCCATTAACTGAATCCTGGCTTTGACATTTACCCTGCTGGTGGCCCAAATGCTACCTGTAAATCCAGCTTGCCCTCACCACAAGTGGTGTTGAAACCCTTGCAGGAGCTCCCCTAAGCTGTGAACGTGACCACAGTTGTGTGAACAAGAGAACAGGCAGATGGAGTAGATGGAGGTGGCTGCATCAGGTCCTGAGCACTCAGGAAGACACAGCAAGTGAGCACACACCGAATGCACTCTGAAGCTTTTGGGACACACAAGGTTTCCCCACCCTCCTTACAGGATTACCAGCCCCAAGTGTCCATGTGCTGCTGGGCATGACACTTGGGCTCAGCTTTGGGGCTCCTGCTGTGGAGAAGTGCAGAAGTAGTCTGTGTGTCCTCTTCACTAGGCAATTCATGCTTTCTGGGGACTTTTCCTCTTCCTGAGATGCTCTATAAGGGAAAGGCTATACATGTGGTGACCACAAACAACTGGACTAATGGAGGAGAGGATGAAATCATATTCCTAACTCTTTATCATGTTGGTGCTTGAGTTTCCTAGGAATCTGTGGATTTCAAGCGTTTGTACAGTGCCGAGCCAAGCATTGTGCATGAGTGCAGGATCCCTCGTTAGTCTGTTTTTCATGGACTCCAGATAATGAAAGAATGGTTAGGAATAGAACACCAACACCCAGAGTTGACCAGCGTGGTATCTAAAGAAAGAAAGTTACTTTGAAAAGCTCTTGAGAGTTCTGGGAAAGTTTTAGCAAAGTAGTAAAAAAGGGAGAAACAACCGGCATAATTCACAAGATTTTTCAGAACATTTTATGAAGACAAGAGAGAAAGCTGTGTATTTGTGTGCTCAGGGCAGAACATTTCCATGGATCAACAGCTGTTCAAGAGACAGAACATGAAGAGGAAAATGAAGGTCTAGTTCCATTAAGACAGAAGCTTAACAGCTTGATGCCTCAAGGTCTAGTGCGTTGGGAATAAAGCATGAATTAGAAGGATTTATGGATGACAGAAAACTATACAGATTAGCAATAAGCAGAGGTGGATGTTTGGAACCAAACTACATGAATGAACAGCACATCAGTAAGTAAAGTATCTTTCCAGGGAAAAATATTAAATACCATGCATGTCTTGCAAGGGTTTGAATCACTTGTGTCAACTCGGGGAAGGATTTTGACCACTACAGACAAAAAAGTGCACAGTTGAAACCAATGGACTTGAGTTTTGGGGTTACTCATCTAAAAAAGGCTAATGTTAAACCCCATTAGGTATGAATTTAAATTGGTGTGTTTTGATGCCCAAATATCCTTAAAAAATCAAGCCACACAAATCTAGTCAAAAGACAAAGCAAATGAGGCAAGGTAATTAGTCAGAAAAAACAAAAATACTGAAGTACTGCCTTCATGTCTAAGTCAGTGCTAGGACATAATTTAAAACAACTTGGTCTGAGCTGGTCACAGGTACATCAGAGGTGTAGTAGTAGTAGGTGCAGAAAAAGGAAATTAAAATATTAGGGGCCAAGGAAAACCTCACAGAGAGACACTGAAAAAATGGTAATGAAGACCCAAGGAGTGCAGAGAACTGCTCTCCCTCCTGTGATGTCACAAAAGAGCAAGAGCAAGTTTTTCACTGTGTGGATTACCAAATTATACATCTCAACAACAAAAGATGATTTAAAACCACAAGCTTAGTTGGTAAAAGATAAACTCTTGTCACCTGTGTCCATAGTAGTAATCTGAATTGATCTGTGTCTGTAGGAGATAAGGGACACAAAACTGGATCATCTGGATTACATTTGTGCAAAAAAAGCCCCTGGAATATCTTACCAGAACCTGTGCAGAACCAGAACTGATCACTCCAGAAATCTGTGATATTCTGTTTCTTTGTTCCATTAAAAACCCAAACCAAAACAGGAACAACTGAAACTGGTAAGAGCTTAGGCTCAGATGGCTGAGTAGGGGTGGGTTGGGTATCAAAGACATGATAGAGCAGTGTACTAGAAGCTGTCAATTTTCTCACCAAATGATATCTCTGAGCAGCTAAAAGACCAGATATTGAAGGTATGAAAGAAATAGGAAGAAGAAGTTGTAAGGTTTTTTTTTTGCACAGGAGGACAAGGAGGAGGAAGAAGCAGGACAGGCAAGTGGGAGCACTGAAGAATTTGGTGCCATCAGAGTGATGCTCATTTTGCAGAAACCTGGCAGTGGGTCAGGAACAGATTTTTCTGGGGAACGCTCAGGAGGCACTGAGGATGCCCTGGCTTTTCAGGGCTGCATGTGCTTTGTATGGAGGCACTCTCCAGGCTCGTGCAGTTTGTTACTGTGTCACTCACTTCCTTTGGACTGTGTGAGCTGAAAATCAGGCCCCACAGACTAACTTTATGAAAGCTTTGCTTAATAAGTCTGGCATTCTCACAAACTTGATGGGACCTCTGGGATAAACCCTTCTGCTTGGCTTCTTGTATGTTTCCTAGCAATTTTGTCACAGGATTTTTCTTCTTTATTTTGAAAATTAACTCAGAACTTGCACATGTGGTTGGTTTTGTTTTTTCTCACTGTTTGCCTTCAATACCCCCTACACTTCTCATGGCAGCTCTTTACCTTGGAACAGGGGGGATATGTTTATATGGTTTTGCTAAGTATTTCAACAGCACTGCTGCAGTTATGATTTCACAGAATTACAGAATATGCTGAGTTGGAAGGAACCCACAAGGATCATCGAGTCCAACTCCTGGCTCTACACAGGATCATCCCCAAGAATCACACCATGTGCTCGAGAGCATTGTCCAAACACTTATTGAGCTCTGTCAGGTTGGTGCTGTGACCACTTCCCTGGGGAGCCTGTTCCAGTGCCCAAACACCCTCTGGGTGAAGAACCTTTTTCTAACATCCAATCTAAACCTCTCCTGACACAACTTCAGGCCGTTCCCTCGGGCCCTGTCACTGATCAACAGAGAGATCAGTGCCTGCCCCTCCTTTTCCCCTCACGAGGAAGTTGCAGGCTGCAATGAGGTCTCCCCTCAGTCTCCTCCTCTCCAGACTGAACAAACCAAGTGACCTCAGCCACTCCTCACCAGGGTTCCCCTCAAGGCTCTTCACCATCTTTGTTGCTCTCCTGATTTACTTTGTCATGCTCTGTTGTAAGAGCCAGCTCGGAACGAGATGGATTCTAACACACAGGATCATCCACTGAACTTAATGCTTCAGCTGTGCAAAAATACTTACTTTGGGAAATGAGAGATCCTTCATGACAGAGAAAAAGCTGTATTAAAAGGCTGAGTCTGTCTCAGACTCAGCCTCAGGAGAGGAGAACCCCTATTTAAAGGGAATGGCTATTATCATCACTTTTAATTTCTAAGTTAATATCTAGTTTTCCCTCTGCTGCCAGAGGGAAAAAATATCAGGGAGAGAACAAGGAGTCTGTAGTGTAGAGGGCAATGTGTTTTGCCCTTCTTATTTATAGACCCCTGTAAATTATTAAGTGGAGGAACAGCCCTAGTAAGAAAGGTAATAACAGTGACTTATCCTATACAGAAGGTATCAACTGATTAAGTTTGTTTTCCTTAGCCAACATTTCAGAGCCCTTGAAAGGTTCCCACAGATACCTGTGATATGAGCAGGGCCATTTCCACCAGTGCTTAATTCTGTGCATCTCAAGAAGGCCTTTATAAGTGCATTCTCCTTTGGACTCGGACCAAAATACTTTGAATTTTTAACATCTTTTGTGTTTCAAAAAAACCCCAAAAAGCACCCAACCCTCAAAGATATTGCAGAATATTAGAGAGGTTTTGTGTTTGCTTGATATCCTGTGATGTTGGAGTGGGTTACAGAGTGCTGACCTTGGTACGGAGCAGAGCTCCTGTCTCAGCACGATTCTTTTCAATGTCTCTCTCCCAGTGGATTCTGATTTTTTCCAGAATGTCATCCAGGCCACTTCCCAGGGGAACATCAAGTTCTTCCAGCTGAGATCCAGCAAGCTGCTTGTATAATACCTTCACATCCTTGAACAAAAATAACAAACATAAAGAAAGTGAACTGGACAATTGAATGGTATCTTCAGAGAAGCTCAAGGAAGAGCTCATTTGGTGCCACAGAGACAGTAATTAAATTTGGCCCCAAAAGCTCTCTCTACATTAATGATTTAGTGCACTGAAGGGTTTCTTTTTCAGATGTGGATTTGCCTTGCTTCTGCATGGGGTCTTTTCCTGCAGATCTAGGGTACTGGAATAGTTTTCCCCTTGGTGGAAAGAGACTGAAGCCCTGCACCAAGGCAGTGCCTGGAGCAGCCTCTCAACAGTGGCAAGTTTCTCCAGCAGCCAGTGCTTGACGTGCATGCTGCGCAGCTGGGACCCGAAATCACTACAAACATTGCCAGTAAAGGTGCAGTGTGGACTTTGGGCCAAGGAACTAACAGCTTACAGGATATCAGAAACTCCTCCCTTGCTGCTGCACCATGCAGGAGCACAAGCCTTCCAGCATCTACTGGGAGATACAAGATGTGCAAAGCAGCAGGAGCTCTACAGCCTCACAGTTTGTGTGAGACAAGTGTGTGTTTTATGCATGTGCATGTTAGATGAAGAGGATTCTCCTCTGTGGCAGCATTCTGTTCCTTCTTTAAATTTAAGTGCTCCAAAATAGTGTAAGCAGTAGAGAATTAGCTGGTTTAGAATTGCACACTTAAAGGTAGCACATCAGTTGTACATTGTGTTCAGGAATGCAAGAATTAATGAGATTTTCACATGTATCTTAACTGTCTGGCACTGCAATCCTTTTATATCAGCCTGTTTATCTGTGTTATTGGCACAAAAAAAAAAAAAAAGGAAGTGTAAAAGCATCTGGGAATTGTATTTGTAAGCAATGGCCCCTGACAGTGACAATACTGGAAAAAATGGATGGGAATTATGTGAATTATGAACCTGCAAGAATGTAAACCTCAAAATGTGCCCACTCCAAGTTCACAAAACCTTCACAAGGACTTGGCATGGATTTGCTAGTGGGAGCACCAGTGGAAAGAAAGGTTTGAATTACTTCAGGAAACTCCTTGGGACTTTGTTTTGCCAGAGCTCAGCAATAGCTGCTTCTAGCCTTTATTCTGTGACTTCTCTTAAGCAGCTTCCCCTGGTCCTGCTGCCATGGGAAAACCAGGCATTCTGCAAATGCTCAGGTGCTCCCAAAAGGTAAAGAAAAAAGCATCTTTCCACTCTGCAAGGGCTCCTTGTTGGCTACATGAGGATCAAGATGGATCAAGGTGGTGTTCTCATTATGCCATAGCTACAGAGAACAGCATCAGGACCAGCTTTTCTGGTTTCACAACAGTCATTGCATTACTTGGAGGTTTAAAGAGGATCTCGTTTATTTGTACCATTTTTCTCTTTACCCTCTTATCTAAAACAACTTCAATTTTCTCCTGCCATGCACTGGTGATGAAGCCACTGGTTATTTTCTGCAAAATGCCAGCCTTGGAATTAGACTGATGCAAGTAGGGAGCTGATGATGCAACCTCATCTTGGCAAGCCAGTGTTGCTGAAATCTTGTGGTTGGAGGAACAACTGGTAGGAAATGTGAGGTGGGATTGTACCTTGTTTTCATGAGCCATCACAATTCAAGCTCTACCTTACTTTTGAGGCACCAGCACAGCTGGTTGTTCTCCCTTATGAGGGATTAGTAACAGCTCCATATTCAAGTCCCCATGAATAAAGATGCTGATTTGTGTTCAATCCTGAAATCCTTGCCGAAGGAAGTAAACCACCTTCATGCAAATAGTGTTCGTGAATGCAGTGAGTAAGTGGAAAGTATTGCAAAATTGGGTAGTATGGGCTTCTCTTCTGGCTGCCTGTCTGTGGTGGTGCATCCTCCCCACCCACTGGGGCCTCTCTGTGGGTTCAGGAATTCTTTACAGACCTCACCCTGAATCAATCAACAGCTCCTGGGCAATTAAGTTTCCCTTGTGTTTATCAGAAACACTGTCTGTTCCTAGGAGCTTCTGGTTCCTAATAAAGGAAGCAGAAGAGATAGTCATCTATCCTAGAATAAACTTGGAATATTAGTTGCCCGAATCATAGCTCAAATGGAACAATATTTTTGTTACCAGACTTCTGAGGAAAACTCCGGTAATTACCATCTTGGATTACAGCCAGGATGGAGATTGACAGGTGACTGAAGCCAATCATCTTGGCACTCTGTAAGCAGCAGTCCTGAGTGGGGCCCTTTGAGATCTCCTGGACTTCAGTGGGCTGTGAGCAGGAATCTCCCTCTGACTGGGGCACCTCTCAGAGCTAACAAGCTCTCAAGTTTGCAATACTCAATACTTGTTGCCAAATGCTCGTTGATGGTAGGGCCTGGGATATCCTGACTACTCCTCAAGGCTCAGCCCTCACCTATTGAGGTGCAGAAGCATCTGACTTGATGCTTCTGAGATGCAGAAGCATCTGACTTGAGTATTGTACTGAACTTGAGGGAAATTTTTAACAGGCACCTTTGTACAAACTTCTTCATGTCTGTTTGTGTGAGTGTGTGAATTGGTTTAAATACTCTATAGCAAGTATAGTATGAATACTGCCATCCCAGATCTACAGTTAAGTTAGTGCTGTGCTTACAGGTAACCCTATTGGATCATTTTGTAAATGTTAAATTAGTCAGTGGTCAGGTGCTGACAAATCCTATAGCTATAAACCATTGACCAAGTCTGAGGTCAAGTTTGGACTCAGCTGCACCTAATCTCCATTAGGACTTCAGAAAGCAAGGGGGTCTGCTCTGAACCTCATGACTCAATGGGAAGGCCTCTCCTAACCCTTTTGAACATTTATCCTTTAGCACCTTTACCCTCTGCATCCCCAATTTCCATATAAACTATTCTAGATTGATTCTATTCAAATTTTCCTTTGTGAGCTTCATTATATAGTAAGTAATAAAATGAACCTTGCCATCAAAGTTAAATTGCACTTTCACATCTCATATAAACCTGCTTTTGCCAGCACCTTTGATGATGATTCTTTAGAGGCACTCCTTCCTGCCACTGTCCCTGTGACTTGCTTCAGTGTAGGGCTTCTCAAGAGAGACTCAGTTTTGGGAACTGAGTGTCTTGCTAAGTCAAGCAAGGTATTTTCATAACAACCTGGTTAATGCTCAACATCAGTGCAGCAGGACCAGAGCTGGTGCCCTGCACATGCACTTTCTCCTTCCATCAGATCTCACTGCTGAGATGTCCACATGCACGACTGTGCAGCCCCTTGACCATCATGGGGTGACTGACAAGGAAATGAAGGGACTCTTCCATGTCACATTTATCAAAAGAGAAAGGGTTAACACCTACATGTAAGTCATTTGATAATGCCTCAGGGGTTAGTCCTCTGAGTTAAAAGAGAAGGAATAAATAGGAGTAGGTTCCAGGAAAATCCCCCAACCCCCCTGCCCAGACACAGCAGGTGGAGTTTTTAATGTTTGCTTTCCACATGTATAATGTATGTATGATACCATGTATGTATATGTATGATACCAACCAGATGAAACAGGCACACATTGTCTTTGCAGTATCCCGAGTCTGCACTTACTTCTTCATGATTCTTTGACAGCATAGCTAGTTCTTCCTTCATGCTTTCTATCTGACTCTCCAGATCCATTTTAGTTAAATTAGCATCATCAATCACTTTATATAGGGAATTAATTTCATCTTCCACTGCCTTTCTGAATGGCTGCTCATTTTCATACCTGCAGAGAAAAAAAAAAAAAACCAACCCAAACTTCAACACAGCTCAACTGAGCAAGTAAAACAATTAGCAAATATGTCCCAGACAGAGGCACAGAAACAAAGACAGTATACTTTGCTCTCACCTTATCTCTTTCTGCTTGAAGTTAACTGCCTGAAGTGCCCTGCCATTAATTCAGAGTGTAAGAAAACAGGTCAAGTTAGCAGTATGTGCTATGGTGGTTATCAACCTGATAGGATTCCAGAAAAAGCATGGAGAGAGTCATGGTTTCTTGCTAGATCTGATATTTATCTACAGTATCACCATGGGTGGCTTTTTCTCAGTTGTCTTGGCTGTAAAATGAGAACAACAACTCACTTGTCTACATAAAAACCTTTTAGAGCAATGGTTAAAGAAAAAACATCAAGCATTACTTTTACTGACAGACGCTGATGGAAGTCTGGCCTATGTTCCAGGGTCCTGGCCCATCCCTAAGACCAAATCCCAGTAGTATCAAAATAAAGAGGAAATTTCTGTGGTTGGTTTGTCAGCTAGAATTGCTGTTGGAACAAACAGCTCATTTCCAAACCATGTCTGTAATGGTAGAGAAGTTTTGGCAAGCACTTTCCATTCCAGAGCACTGCTTGCTGCATTGCTCCTGTTTGTAACTTTTTGGTTTAGGCTTTTTATTGAAAATGTGGATTGCATTGTAAATCTCCTTGGGTGGGAGACATTTGTGCCAAACCTGTCCAACCTGGGGACCTGGAGGAGCTGGCAGGTTAGCTGGGAACCTGCTTCATAAACAGTTTGCTCCTTGATGATCCCCTTCATTGCTGGGAGTTTAAAGCCTGGGAGAGTGGCAGTTGATCTCAGGAGGTTTCACTATGCAGTAGATTGATTCAACATTGTTTTTGTTATGCAGACTGCTTGTCCAAGTCAGTTGACACTTCTAAAAAGTATTTTTTTAAAACTACACAAAATATTAATGTAAGTTGCTGGATGTAAAGCCAAATGAGTATCTCAGAATTGTACTTTTCTGAAATAAAAGGCAAATTAAAAATGATTAAAACATTCTGGTTTTATGATTAAATAAAATAATGCCAGAGAGAGAGAAAAAGAAGTTTAAGGGATGATAAAAACTGTAGAAGATAAAATCAATTAGTTTGAAGTATGGTTTTTTGTGTAAGAGCTTGCAAAAAGCTATTTGTAAATGAATGAGACCATTATGAGTAAAAAAAGCTGGAAGGATCACATCTCCTGAGTAAAATCTAAAGAGGTTCATGCACTCATACACATGACTATCAGGCTTTTCCAAATGAAAGACAATAAAAAGTAGTTTGCCAGTGTTTAAAATCTTCTTTTATTTCTTATTTTTCTCAGTAAAGTGAAATCAGCACAGGCCATTTCTGTTTTCTTGTCTAACATTTCCACCCATGTGTGTGGTAGTGCAGTTTTCACTTTGTGGCTGTAGCAGAATGATTGTTACTCCCAAAACCACTTGGTTTTGGCACTGAAGTACTGAAAATTACAACTAAAAAGCACATGGAATTTCATCTTTATAAAATGCCAACCCAATTTTGACTGAATACTGGTTCTCTCAGCGAGAGACCAATGTCTGTGTTAAGACTAGCTTAGGACATTTTGCTTGTGGTTGTGCACATTTTTGTTACTATGAATCTTCAAAATCTTCCAAAATAATGTTAGCACCATCCTTATTTTTCTCCCAAATCAGGGTGTTGAATATAAATGTGCAACTTAAAAAACAAGCCCATTCTACTCACTATCATTACACCCTTACAAATTAAGCGTTCACAAGGGCAAAGTTTAAAGAAAGTGGCCATCTGGGTGCCACCACAGGACTACCTGTCTTTAAAATCTTCAGCACAGGCTTGAATATTCTCGGTGTGCAGCATAAGACGAGCATTTTCAAGGACTGCTTCACCCACCTAGAAGAAAGATACAACAGAGCTCAAGCAGTGAACAGTTTCAGCACATGTATCTTAAGCAGATGTACAGCTTTGATTCTGAAAATAATCCTTCATCCTGGGACTGTTCAAGTGACTCATTCCAGATAACTTAAACAATTATTTTTGTACATATAAGTTCACAAATTCTTGGCAAATAGGCTCTAATTTGTCATCAAACTGCTCATTCCTCCTAAGCCCTCATCTTCTTGTAGCAACACATTTATTCTGATCGCCAGCTCTTTGCAAGGGGCAAAACTCATTGCTGTGCTCAAGGTACTTTCATCATTTAAGTCCCACTTATACTTTCTAGGTACAATTTAAGCAGCACTTATGCAGTTCCTATTCTACTTCCCATATTAGCAGTCCTCTTCAGGGTCGTCCTCCTCAGGGAGCCACGGAATACTTGCTGCTCATGCCGCCTGCGAGCCCTCCTCAGCTCCCAGAGCGTCGTTTTCCTTCTCCTAGGGGATCCTCTAGGCTCTTGCGATAGATATGAGACCTGAGAAGCCTTCAAAGATTATTACACTGATTGGAAAGATCGTGCAAAGCAGACTGTGGCATCATTGCTATGGCTCTGGGGTGTATCTCTAAACGTCCAAGAGGTACTTGAGGGGTAAGTAAACCTGAAAGGCTTGTGACTTAGCAGCTTGTAGTGATTCAGGAAGGTTATATAAAATGATACAAAGGAAAAAAAAGACCACTGCCTGCCCTGGAGTCACACGTGCACTGAGCTATGACCATGCAGAATTCAGTACCAGGCTTAGAGTGATCACCTCTGCAAGTGTTTGAGAGCTCCAGTCACCCCATGATCCATGCTGTCACTCTGGAAAAGCTGAACTGAACATTTCTTTGGTCTTTCTCGGGAGACACCCATGAAGATTTGCAGTTAAAATTAAATCATCTCATGAATAAGATCAGATTTTTAAGCTGGTCAGGAGAGTTCTTCAAGCAGAAAAATCTTTCCTTAGATAATTAAGTCTGTAACTAAGATTGCAAATCACCCAAAGCATCCTGCTCCTCCAAGGTGAAACACACCATGCATTGTGGAAACATAAAGGCTGCATCCAGACAAGTGGATCTCAAGTGGGATTGTTGCCCTATGTTCCCACCTGCCCTGAGGCTGCTCGGTGATAGGGTGCAGGTGGGCATGCAAGGCTGAAGCATTTCTAGGTGGTAATTAACCTTTACCTTCATGGAGAATGGCTTACTGCTCCAAATGTCTTACAAATGTTTGGACCAACAAATATGTAATACCTGAAAGCATCTGATAAGGAGAAATGTGGAGAAATAACCTGTTCTTCACTATCCCTTATGTCCGTAATGAATCAGGAAGTTAAAAGCACTCTACATCTTTTCAATCTGATGAGGAACAAGAGTTTAAAAAGTGGTTTTCTTCATTCTTCCCTACTGTTAGGAAAAAACAGGGAAGGTGGTTGGGGGCTGGAGATTGTTTCACACCATTGCATGGGAAACCTATTTTTCTTCAATAACTGTGGGATTTCTTGGCCTATTCCAAACAATATGATAGAGGGATAGGCCATCTCAGAGACATCCAGTTCTAACACATTTCATTTCATGAAAATAGCATCTGGACAGAGGACAGGCTCTGTAAATACTGCTGCTTGGGGGGGGTGGGGGGGAGGGAGGCAGGGGGAAGCCCCAGTTTGGGCATGGGAAATTGGGGAGTGCAGCAAAAGCACAGGACTTAGAGATGTCACGAAAGCCACAGGTGCAGGCAAAGAGATGGTCCCTCACCGTCACCGCACACCAGCCAGCAGCACACGAGTACAGAAGAATTCTGTGTGCTTGTTTGCACACAGAACTGGCTGCTCTTCATTGTTCAACCCCCTATTTCCTTCTCCCTGATCTTTTTGTAGCCCCACTTTACCAGCACTATCCTAACTCCCCAGACCCTGGATTCTCCATCTGTGGCATTTCAGAGCAGCTGAACAGAGCTGGGGCTTTGGGGACATGCTGCTCTTTTGTCCTCAGGTTCCCTTGCACCAGGACACCTGAGTTTCTCCCAAAGGATGGAAAATTGACATTTACTCAGCACAGAAGTAGAGGGACCTCTTTGACACAAGCTCTGAAATCTTAGTTCCCTCTGATTTGCATGAGCTGTGAAAGCCCTTTCCTAGGCTCCAGAAGAAATCTAAGTCTTCCATCAGGGGCTCTTTTGTATGATTTAATTCTCCTATTAATCAACAGTTGGATGCAAACACACAGCATTACTGAGACAGATTTGTAGCCACTTTGCTGACACGTATACTAAAACACATGATGCAGCAGTTTAGGAAACACCCTTCTTTGTGTCCATTGGGAATGAGAGGCCTTGCAATGCTGCAAGCACTTAGACATTGCCTCCTCTGCTTGTAAAGCAGAAGGCAGTGCTGTCCTGCCTCACAGAACTTCTGGGAGGCTTAAGTCACTGATGCACATTCAAAGAGCCAAAATGGGAAGAGTTAAAAAAATGCAAATATCATTACTAACAATAGCTCCTTTCAGTCACACATTGTCTTTCAACACTCAGTTCTGTGATACACATACACCTTTTGATCACGATTTTTTCCAGCTCTTGAATTAACAGTGAATATTCATGGTATTAAACATCTTAACTACAAAGCAGCAACAATTTTCTTTGATTTTATTGTGATTTTATGGACATGAAAATGCAATATTAACTTTTTGGAAGAAAAGTCGCATAAAAATCTGCATTGACATGCTGGCCCATTTCCTGGGTTAAAACTGGCATCAAGGATAAAGCAGCTGCTTCAAGGGAGTGGGCAGATGCCAGACTGAAGTCATACAGACCCAGGGAGAGTTTACTCCTTATCCCTGGTGACTAGCAGCTTCTGATTTTTAACAGAGATTTCGTCAAGTTTGGCATGGCAAGATTTACTATACCCTTCAAATTTTTAGCTGTGCTTTATCTGTAGCTTTGTATTCTTTTGCTGTTCTTACAAAAGTCTAAATCCTTTCTGACTGCTACTAAATTCATGGCCTCAGGTGTGGCCTGTGATAGTGAATCTCATGGTTTAATTATTCATGTAATGGAAACTTCTCTGGCTTTTAAGTTCACTTCAGTAAAGCAAACGCCTCCATGGGGAAAGATCGGAAGGTGTCGATCGAGTCTTTCCTTCCAAACACACAAGGAAATAGTTGAGACCATTGCCTCCAACGCATTTTAACTCACAACTAAAATCAGGCTAAAAGCCTGCAGCCCACTGCCAAGCAATAAACTCTAAATGTTCTTGTCACGCTTTCCATGTTGAACCCTTTCTCAGAGCCTGAAGGAGGAAACCTCAAAGGCAGCAAGGGCAGCATTTGTTACATGGCTTCAGGAAAGGTAATACCTGGAGAGAGGCTGAGATTGATGGCTGCTTTCCTGATTCCTGCTGCATCCAGGGAAATTCAACTTCGTGTATACATCAAATATTTTATAAGTACACAGGACTGCATCAAAGAATGCCTGGTTCTCAAAGCAGGAGATACCTCTTCAAGAAATGATCTGTAAAACTGTAATGTTGCCCAAGCACAAGGAGAAAACCTTACAGCCCCTCACAGCTGCCTGTGAAGGCAGCCCAAATTTATGCTGTTGGAGGTGGCTGAGAGAACACGATTAAAACTAATTCACTGCCATCCTCTATAGGGCAGTTGATCAAGCTTTGTGCCATTTTGTGGGACTTTGTTGTACCCTCAGATGAGTAGCAGAGTGCTATTTCATGCATTTACAGGCATTGATCACGCACTGTGTTGTGCCAGAGTGTGTCACAAGTAACACTCAGAGGCTCTTCTGACCCTGCAGCAAATAAATTAGTGGGTATGAGTCCAAATGTGGCAATTCCTCAGGCTGTTAGACCTGCATATTCTCCAGGCTTAATATTCACACTGACTAAATGCTGATAGAAAGGCCAAATGCAAATAAAAGTAACTCCACAGGAAAACTCTGGAGGTCTTTCAAATGCTCCCAACCACGCACGGGATGTCATGATCAGTCACAGCAGTGATAAATCTGGTCCAGGATGTTGATTCCTTCTTTTGCTTGTGTGTTTACTCCTGTGATCTGAACTGCACTATGTGTCATCTCATAGACAAAATAAATGTCTGTGTCTCCCATTCAGCTGTAATTGAGCGATCATGGAGGCTGAGCTACTCTCTTCTCTCTGTAAACTCACTCAGATTGTTTCAACCATCCACTTCTGCCAGGTGCTGCCCTGTTCCCTGGGAAGGAATTGCCATTGCAAACAGTCTCCTATTCTGCAGAAGAGACACATTTGATTAGAGATAGAATTTTGCACAAGAAGACCAGGATGAAGCCCAGAGAGGAAGAGTATGCACAGGGTAAAATTTATATTTCTGTCATGAAATTGTAATTCTGTCATATGAATTCCTCTTGGCAAGGATTTCTCATTTCCCTCTTTTCCTGCAAAAATCCTCTCTCTTTGTCCCAGTTAGTGTGTGTCCACCTGCTCTGCTAAAAGCCAGCTGCCCAGGTGGGTAATTAACCCTGTGAGCTGGATAGTGATTTTCCATCATTCAGCTCTCACCAGTGATTCCCTGCTGCAGCCATAGCTCTGACAATTGCCAGGAAACACGAGTGGTTTTTCCTGAGGGACCCTGTGCTCACACACACCCTCTGAGTCACTCGCTGACTCGTTTTTCCCTCAGCTCTGTGTTTGGGAGATGTGCTGGCACCAAGCTGCTTTTGCTGGCAATGCAGCTACGCGAAATCTGGGATGCTGGAGCACATCCCAGGAAGGGCAGGAGGGAAATGGGACTTCAGGTCTGCTGGGGTCTCTCCTGTGCCACTGTAGAGATGGGCCTGTCACATTTGTGATTTTGAGACCAGGAAAGTCCTTTGTGGCGGTGTCCGTGTCTTCTCATTCGCAGGGCAAGAGGAAAGGGCTGCTGCTTAGACCCCCTCCCAATCTTTGCTGTTTTTTGTTCAAAAACTGTCCCTATCATGAGTGCTTGGGCTAATCCAGGTGCTGCCTGAGTGGTTTTTTCCCCAAAACTTTCATAGCTGCTTTATGCAAATGGCACCAAGGAGTTTTATGGCTGCCAGGCATTTCTCCCCACTGAACCCATGGGCCTGGCTGGGAATGAGTGGTCAAATTTTACAAGAAGCTGAAAATGGGGTATGCCAATTTTAAAGAAATCAAGGTGGATGTGGACATCTGCAGAAAATCTGAATATATTTACAAAAATTACATTTAGGAATGTATCTGCCAGGTGTCCCTCATTTCTGCTACACCTTGCTCCTGAATGCCTTTTCCTTTTCTGTTTGGGATGTGTTGTGGCAGGAGGGTTCTGACTTGCTGTGCCTTCAGCTGTTTCTGCAGCAACTGATTTTGACATTATTTTAATAAATGTAGTGGTTTTGATGTTGATGCTGGCATAATTTTACCAATTAGCTCCAGGACGAATGAGCTAATTGGTGTTTGGGCTGGATAGGGTCCTACTTTCATTTTGGGTTTAATGCTTAAATAAAAAAAGCAAAGAAACCTATTAATCAGAATTGAACATAACAGCTTGGATCACATCCGTGAAAGACAAAACCCACTAAGTGATGCCTCTTTTATTGATTTAATTGAAGCAATTCAGAAGATTTTATGTGCTCTCTGATGTGTTTTGATAGTTAAATAGATACGGATGATGCTAATCTTTTTCTCTTCTATGATACTCACAAATGCTATTACTACATGGCTTTATTTTTCTGATTTTCATATAGGGAGAGCCTATATGATATACGATATACAATATTCAGGCTAGATTTCATTATGAGATGTTCTTATTCATTCATAAAAAAGAGGTAGAGGCAACGATGACTACAAAGGAAGGTTGAAAGGAAAGCAATTTGGATGAAAAATTATCACTTTTGCAGGTTCATCTGCACTGCAATGTTGGGGGTTATATAATGAAAAATCAAGCAGTCCTTCCTAAATGGTCCTTTCCTATGGTTTCACATTTTTGGGCTTAACCATAAATCCTGGTAGGATTTACAGGTGAAGTCTACAACTACGAAATGCGACACTAGTCTGGAGAACATGGGATGGTGGCTGCAAAGGATTAACTCCTTGTCCCTATCCAAGTCCCCATCTTCCCCAGTGAGATAATAGGTTCAAGGAGATGCCTTTTTGCACTCCAGATTCAGAGCACCCCTTTGCTTCAGCAGCTTCTCCCTTCAGGAAGCAATGATGTCATTTACTAATACTAAAAGGTAACAACTTTAAAAGCTGGTGCTTGACTGGGTGTTTCTGCTGACACGATCTTTGTTCAACAGCTTATGCCAATATTCAGGGTTCAAGCAACGTTTGCAGTGTTCTGGGAGAACACCTGCCCTAAAAATGCAAAATAAAACTGGCCAGCCCAAGTTAAAACACACAATTGTCCCAGGTGACCTAAAGTTGGCTTTCAGGCTTTCAGAAGACCCAGTGATGGCATTTTCTGTGCCTGCACAAGCGCTGCTGGGAAGAGGAGTGTGAGATGCCAGACTCCAGGTCTTTGGAATCCTATCTGCTCCCACTGTCTGGGAGCTGGGAAGCCAGGCTTGTGTGGTGCACCAAGACCTCAGCAGACAGAGCCCTGTGTCTGCTGCAAGCAGGACATCAGCCTGCAAGGCCTTACTGGCCAGCAAAAGGAACTCCTTCTTGTCCATGAGGTCAATACAGACACTATTTCACACCCCCACAATAAACATCTGTGCCGTATGGAGAAGGTGGGAGTAAGGGATGGTGGGGTGATGGCAAAGGAAAGGAAGGGAGTCACTCATTTGTAGCCATGTAATTATTATTTTTAAATAAATAGAGCTTTTGAAAATGTTATTAAGCCAACAAGGGAATAAAGTAAAAATCTGAATTGCTGATTAAAAAAAAACCAACCCCACAACGTGCTCATAATATAATGTTGAGGGATAACCGATAACCTAATTCAGTCCTAGCAGGTCTCTTTCAATAATTTTGATACTCAGTGTAATAACCACAGGCTTAAAATAAGGGGGAAACAAAAAGGAAAAAAAACCCACCCGTTCTAACCAGCCCAGACTTCGGCGCCTTGGGGTGCATTTCAATCGCTCCCATGCGCACGATGCCTGAGACAATTCTCCCGCTTAATAGGCATAATAATGCTAATTATCATGAAGATAGATTTTGAACCCTCTGTCTAGGGCTCCTCGCCCTGAAAGCAGAGGGCATTCACGAGCAGCCTGGCCCCCGGCCGCCCGGAGCAGCTCCCTCCCGCCCGGCCGGCTGCCGGCGGCGCTCCGGCGCTCACCTGGTGGTAAATCGCCTCCCAGTTCTCCCGCAGCGCTCCCCAGCTGCTCACGCTGGCCGCCTTCTTGTCCAGGTAGACTCTGATGTGCTCCTCCAGCTCCTGGTTGACCTGCTCGAGAGCTCGCACCTTCTCGATGTACTCCACCAAGCAGCCGTTCAGGCTTTCGTAGGAGAGACCCCTGCCCTTATCCAGCCCCGGGGCCAGGGGCACGGCGGCGGCGGAGCTGCGGAGACCCTGGAGGAAGACGCTGCTGATGCCCAGGGCTCTACGGGACACTCGGGTGCCCAGGCTGCTCACGCCGCCGGTGGGAACGGTGCCCACGTAGACGCCGGGGGGTCTCGACAGGCTCCCTCCGCCTCCGACGCTCACCCGGCGGCCGGGCGGCCCCGAGCTCTCGGCCGTGGAGGTGGAGGGCTGCTGCCCCAGGAAGGACGACCGGCGCCTCGGCAAGGGCATGTTGTCGCTCCAGCCTGCCGAGCACCGCCGCTCAGCCCGGCCGCCTGGCCCCGCACTGGCGGGAGGGATGTGCCGAGCCCAGCAGGTTGGGGCTCGCCTGGGATTTCGGCTTTGTGCGACGGCTTTCTGGAAGGGGGGCTTTGTGCCGCCTGGGAGCACCCGTCACATTGTCCGGGCGGCTGCTGGGTCAGCAATCCCATTTCAGGGGAAATCTCCCTGCTGCTGCTGCTGCAAATGTGGCAGATGAAAAGCACAATGGTGTTTACGGGCACAGCGGGACGGGGATTCAGTACAATGTACGTGTTAAAATACCAGCAGTGTTTTCTACGCTGACACCCGGATGATTTCCTACCCTTATAGCCACAGGTATCCAGTTATATACTACAAATGCATCTGCTTCTCACACCAGTGCTTGCTCCAGACATAATCTACAAGACATTTCCTAGCTTAGCAAAACCCAAATCTCCGTGGAGTCACCTGGGCCACAGCTGAGCAGAACCGAGCCAGCCTTTTGCCGCTGCAGAGTATTGAATGTTCCCTTGTGTCTGCTGCAGCTTCTGGGTTTCTCTGCAATTTGGCTTCACTACCCACCCAAGGCATATTGACACAATCCCAGCAGATTTTTTAGGGACAAGCACCCTCATGTCCATCCCTTCTCAGTCAGTTTAACTTCACATAATCAATTGTACTTTGCCTGCTCAGCAAAGGCCTGTTTCACTTCTTTGCCTCCGTAATGTGGTGACAAAGTGAGGTAACTGTGAATTAAAGGAAAAGGGCAAAACAATCCTAGAGACTTATTGCAGGGAAAAGGGGAGATTTCCCCTGCTCTTCTTTTTATGTCACTATTCTTTAGCTACTAGTGATCAGGTGGGTAGCTTATAGGTAATAATAAGAAATAAGTAGGATGTGTTCCTGGTACAGTGCAATCCTTCACAACACAATGTTAGGTCTGGCTTTTTCTACCTACACACAGGGAAACTTCACAGCCAGGATGCTGTTCCAGTGTAGGATCACTGTGTGCACATCTCTGTAGGCACGATTGTAATGTGCTGATGTTGGGCATTGCCCTAATGCAGTGTAAGTTTGTGCAGGGGCAGTGGTGAGTCTTTGGCGAGACAGGATAAATCAGAAATCCCTGTCTTCCACTGGTGCCTAATCCTGGCTCGCCGGGTTGATGGCTGGAGTTTGTTTCACTTGTTTTTTAAGTTGGAGAATTGCAAGGCTGCTTAAAGTCAGGTCACGATTTCCAGGTTGTGTGAAGAGTGGGAGCAGCGCAGTGTTTCTCAGCTTTGCAAATACTTTTGGCTAGTTTAGGTATTCTGCCTTTAGATTACCAAACAAACTGTGCTGGTTAAGTGGGAAGCATCCTCCAGTATTTCTTACACAGTATTTTCAGTGTAGTTCCTCTGTGTCTAATTAGAAAATCTCCCTTGCAAAAGTAATACCATGTACAGAAAACAAATGTAATAATATGGGGGCTTTTTTCAAAGATCTGAATTTAGTTTTTTGTAACCTTGTTCCCTCTGCCCACCTCCCTCTTTAAATAAAAACAAAGATCCTTGAGGGATTGCTTTTGGTCTTGGCAATACCCTTAGGGAATTTTTACTCTCCTGTCAAACAGTGGTTTCTAGGAGGTTGTTTAGTAATTGATCATGAGGGTCACAGGTATCGTATTGCACAGCATTTATCCCATGGTGAAAAGATCTATTCCCAAATTGCCCATCCATGTCCATAGAGAGCCTTGTCATCCTGCCTGCCCCATCACCTCATGAGAAAGCCCTGCATTACTCTCTGATGCTGAGCAGAGAAACAAATACCCACGAGAGTCCCTGTAACATTACAATCTTCCAGTTTCCGGAAGCCTGTAGTCCACATTCAGGTTTGTGCCTCGGCACAGCAGAAGTGCATGTGTGGGATGGCGAGAAAGAAGGAGCAGTGAGGCCTCTGTGGCCCCCTGAGCCAAGTCTGGGTCTGACTCCAGCCATCATTTAGTGAAGCTGTCATGTTGCTCTGACCAACAGCAGCCACTGGGGCACTGTCGGCATGTGGGCACAGCTGGAGCAGATGTGCCGCTGCTGTAAATCTCTTTTCTAGTACCAGCTGTGGCTCACCTTGAACAAGGCATATAGTTAATGATGCTACACTAACCCTGTCCTGCTGAAACTTCCCTTTCATGCAGCCAAGCATTAAACCTGAGCAGCCAGTGGCAGGGAGCAGCCAGCTGGAGCAGAGGCTAAACTGCCCCTCACAGCCTGCTCCTGATGAAGTGAGGAGTGAAAGCAGAACACCGTCCAGCAGAACTGGTGGCCAGAGGTGGGGAGAAGGAGGACAAGACTTCAAAGGACAGAAGCCATTTCACTTGCTGAATGGTATAAAAAAGCAATTTGAGAAGCAAAACAGAATTGGTCCCACAGTAACAGTTCTGGGTAACTCAAAGAGAGAGCATCAATCTGGGCCAAGTCATTCCATGTTCTGTATTAATCTCGCCTTGCAGCAATCTATTTTTAATCCATCATTTAAGCTTTGTTCACCCTTACTATTCCCCTAACACTGTTAGAGTCTGCAATCTAGCACTTAACAGGGTAGGAAAGAATTGCCATTTTGCTCCAAAATGCTGTGTTTTCCTTCCTAATGGGGAAAGGAAAGTCCCAGAGAGGAGAAGAGGGTATGAGGAAACTTGATTCAGTGGCACCAGCAGTCTAAACACACAAGATAAATAAAACAGTGGGGAAATGGAAATGTGGTCAAAGCCACAGCATTCAATTGGTGGGAGTCCCTAGTCACCAGATTGCAAGATTTTTGATAAATTGAAAGGAATTTTCTGTTTCTCTGAAGGGAGCACTCTACATGCCTTCTTTTGAGGCTGTTTGATCCTCAGGAAATAATTCTAGGCTTATTGGGCTGAAGTGTAGCACTGTAAGTCCAATGTGTAGTGTGGTTGAAACACTTATGCAGGAAAAAAGAGCCATTCTTGTCCTTGCTAGTATAAAAGAGTTTTGGAGCTCACACTGGAAGTGGGACAGTAAAGGGCTCATCTCACTTGGTGTTCAGGCAGTACTGGAGTCACAGAAAGGATACAGTCCACTTGACAGATGTTTTGCTTAGAAATACCTTTATTTTATAAAGCCACAGTTTGTTCTGTAAAGTTTTACCACACTTATAAAAAAGGGGCTGACAATTCTGAGGGACAAAAGAAAAGCTGAAAACATTTCTTGTAGTTCAGGGTTACACAAAGGTTATATTTATAATATATATATATTTATTTATAATTTGGAGACGGTAGAGATGAAACTGCAGACTGGGGGCAGCTGTGGGGTCATATTTCAGAGACTTGCTCGTGTCCCACGAACAGCGTTTCCTGACAGAAGGGGTTCACCAGGACCATCCCGCTGTCCCGGTAGTCGCCGTTGGCCGGGGAGCGCGGCTCCGACAGGTGGTCCTGGGGAAAAACAAAGACACAGATTGAGCACTTCTCACCCTTCACCCTCCACGGGCACACAGAGCATTCCTCCCAGTCCCCCAAAGGTGCCTGAATGTTGTGGGCTGTGACTCTGGAGAGCCGGGTTTGGTGAGCTGGTTTTTCCCTTTGTCAGGCAGGAGGAGCTGTGAGTGAAAGGTTCCTCTGAGAGTCTGCTGATTCTTTCTCAGCCTGGGGACCCACAGGTCAGCTGCACCAAACTTCCAATCCCTTTGGAACTTTCACATTTCTTTCATTTCTTTTTTGTTTTTTTTTTCACTTTATTGACTCATTGCAATTGTTTCCTGTCTCTCAGCTGAGCTTGACTCCTCAAAGGTGCATTTTCAACTTCTTTTTATGGTTAGAAAGCCACACATATGGGTCCAAGCCCCCTAAGCATGCCCCAGTTCAGTCATATTCTGATCAGGTTTAAATAGGACTGCTTTTGAAGACCACTCTGTATGTGAATAGGCCTGACATTTGATTCTGGGCAAAGCAGACCAGGTCCTGTCTCAGTTTGAGCAACATGATTGCCAGCAAAGTGAGGTTAATGAAGTGATTGTGACTGTCTAATCAAATCTCAGAGGCTCCTTTCTAAACTTTTTTTTTAATTTAGTCACATGAGTTAGTCAGCTAGCTGATCTGAAAATCATTTTAGCATAAACTCAGACTCTCCACTGTTTCTAGGTTTTAATTATCTTTGAAATGAACTGAATTATTCTCTGTCTCTGAGGCCAGGGAATAGATTTCTTGTAGGATTACTGCAATTTCTGTCAGTAGGATCACCTGCTCATGTGTGAATAATCCCATCAAACCAGTCAGATCCCTTAAGTAAAGGCTGATGAGTGTACACCACATTACCACACTCCCCCACATACTGATGTTCTGATTACTTTTGTAGTGGGAACACTGATTCCCTGAATCGGTGTTTGAGAAGTTACAGGCAGCTCTTGAGACATAAACGTACACAATTTCTTTGTTTTATTAACTCCCACCAGCCTCCTTTTTTTATGCTGTGACTGACTGTCAGTAATGAGCCAGCCCAAAGGGCTCTCCTTAAGCCATCATGGCATGGCTTGACATTGGCTGTAGGCTCACAAGGAAGAGAAACCCAGGAACAAATTCACCAAGAGATGGTTAACACCCATCACCACGCAGCAATTTGGAACACATCTGCAGTGGCTGGGAATAGGATGGCAATCCAGTTTTGCTGAGATGTTTATTCCATCTAATACATGTGTAGGAGCGAGTCCTTCCCTAAAAGCTGTTCCCCTGAACATGTACAGGGATTTCAAGGCTTTATTCATATGACTTCCTCTCCCCTCCTCCCAGCATGGCTTCAGTTACGGCTTTCAGACACCAGCTCTGCAAGTGAGGTACCTCGGAAGTCTCCAGTGACTGGATCTCTCTTGGTAACTCTACAGCATGCCTGTTGAAATAGTCCATGGTAATAGCATTATTCCAATAGCTCAGGTTGTTCTCTGGGTTAGATGTCTTCTTCTTCCTTCTCATGCAGCAGACTGTCAGCAGAACTGCTGTCAATAGAAACATGCCAAAAATCTAGTTATTTCCTTTCAATAAGGACTCATCAGTACCATGGATTTGTACTTTATGTTACCTAAGGAGAGGGCTGGTCACCTGCATTCATATGCTTCAGTCTCAGTCAATCCCAGCTCTCTGCTAGCAAACCCTACACAGTTATGTCAGAATCTGGGCCAAGCAGATGAGGTTTTGTGCTTGGCAGAATATGCTGGTTTTGCTCTCTTATTGATGTGAGCGTATAATCTTCAAGATGTGGCTGCCTGATTAATGAAAAGCTTTGTTGTCTTAACTGATGGCAATTTAATACCTAAGAAGGGATTTATAGACCCTCTAGGAGAGAGGGCATTCCTCAGGGACTAAGATGCTTCTGTGGGAATCTTTTCTGCCTCTGGTGTGTTCAGAGGCTGCAGTGATGAGCACATTAGCAAGTGGGCAGTGAGAGATACCTGTCCTATTTCAAATAGCAAATTCATAAATGCCGCAGTGTAGTAAACCCCGTAAGTTTGGGAAAAGCACCATGGAGAATATGAACAAGAGGAATGCTGAAACAGCAAAAGAAAATTCCTGTTTCCCTGTCCTCCACCCTTAACCTATCTCTGTAACCCTATAAGGCAATGTCCTGTTAACCCCTTACCATTGGTCAACCTTGGATCCTTTCCAACCCTATAAAAGAAGCATACTGTACCCCATTAGGGGAGAAAGAAGAAGAGCAGAGACCCTTCACAGACCTCCCCAAATAAAGCCATCTCCGTGGAACAGCCTGTGCCTTCTCCTTCTCCTCTCTCTCCGTCTGTTGCAGCCTCCAGCCCAGGGCACCACTACCTAGCAAGCAGAGCTGAAATCCTGAGAGCTTGCAATCACTATAGAGCTGATAATCACCATGCTTGCTGGATGGTAGCCCCGTGGCCTCGGCATGAGCGAGCTAGCTTCGGGCACCCGGTCCCTACCCAGGGACTGAGCTCCTGAGCCCTAGTGCTCTGCTTTATAATAACCCCAATGAGAGGCTTTATTACCACAGTTGTGTGACTTCCATACCAAGAGCTTCTGTCCTGAAGTGCCACTGATCCCTGTCTCTGTTGCCTGCTATTTGTAACTTGGATTTTGGTTTGTGACCATGTTCCAACACATCAGCAACCAGCCAGAGGAACAGATGGGTTCCTGAGTAGGATGAGAGAGGGGTAAGGTGGTGTGGAGATCCCCTGTGGCACCAGTCTCACATACCTTACACTTTGAGGATAGTGTTAATGCCAGAGCAGGGGTTTTCCTTCCTGTCTCCATCAGCTGTGGGATGTGGAATCTACTGATAAGGGTAACCTGTTCCCCCACACTTGCCTGGGCATTGGGTGATGTCTGAGAGTGTTATTTTTTTTCCTCACCTTCAGAACTCACTTAAGCTTTTACAATCTGAAATATCTGAACTTAAAGTAGAGCAGCTAGGCAAGATAAAGTGACCAGCAAGTGAAATTCCTGATGTTCAGGAGTCTGTCTGGTCCCAGGGCCACAGGAATCCCCGGCCTCAGAAATGCCCAGGTAATTCTCTCCCAGCAGGCAGCTGAACACAAAGCTGGCTGAGTGTTATTTTCTGGAATTGCTTTCAGTTTATCCATCTCTGTTGCCATTCAGATGGGTAATCTTGGCTACTTTAGGAGAGACAGGCAAAGCCACAGCAGCAGACTTACTGCTCCCACTGGCCCTGGCTCAGGGAGAAGCTGGGGTGTGTGGAAGGGTTTGCTCAGAGCTGTAATGTGTGAGCTCTGTCTGCTCCCCTTACACCTGTGGAATTCATTGACCAGTTGTATTTGTAATCTACCTGATTTATACAGACAGGTAGCTGCACATTTACTTGCTTTGATTTGTACCTGTGAAATAGGAAATGCCCTGCTGTAAATTCCTTCTATCATTTCTAAATCCCTCATGTTAAAGATAAGAGAGAAAATATTCATGAAGAAGAAAAATATATTATTTCCTCAGCTACAGGTATAATTATGTATTAGAATGATAACTCAGAGGCAAGAAAAGACTGCAGAGAGATCACTGCTGCTATGTATGTTTTGACAAACATTGCAGCTACCCATGTGCCATGGATCTCATTCCTTATCCCAGCTACCACATAAAAATAGCGGCACAAAAGTGCAAGGCTAGAGCTCTATTTAAAAAAAGATAATAAACTATTAAGAAGAAGAATAATAAAAAAAATCAATGTCTTTGACAGTTCAGGCAGTTCTGTCACTAACAACTTCATTTGCTGACAGCCCAATAGTCTGAATCCTGCTGCTGCACCTCATGGCCCCCCAGAACTGCTCTCCCTGCCTGGGGAAATGCCTGTCCTCCTGAAGGGCTGAACCTTTTATCCCTACTTTGGCTGCTGCCCTCTCTATGTCCCAGCCCAGCCTGCAGGCTTGGGCAGATTAGAAAGTGATGCAAGACTTGCATTTAGTCCTCACCACTGCTGGTGAGAGCAAACAGTCCTTTTCAGTACTCCAGCAACAAGAGATCCATCCCTAAGGCACAGAGCATTTCTGAAGGTGCCTGAGGATGTGAGAGCCCCAGTAAAGTCAGCTCTGTGCAAATATTTTTTTGAAAGCCTGAGGTTTCACAGCTTATAAAATATTGTGGTTGCTGACAGAGAAGTATCAGATTTGGGGTTCAGGGCCTGGAAAGCCAGTGACACTGAGCTGAGAGAGATGCCAGCTTCTTCCAGCAGGAAATGGCCTTGCCATGTGTAGATATATACAGCAATAATTCTCCCTCTCTTAATTACACTCTTGGCCTCCAACTGTGGTGCACACACAAGAAAATGGATGGAAGAGCATGGAAAATGGGTTCCTGAGCTTCCACAAATATGTATTTCAGCAGAAGGATGTCTACCTAAGCTGCCCCAATTCAAAGCAGAGGAGACCTCATTTAAGAGGGTGAGTGAGGACAGCAGGGCTGGAACGGGCTAGTCCCTCTTCATCTTATATTAACTGCCTTTTTCACAGAATCATTAGTTGGAAAAGACTTTAAGGAATGTTGAGTCCAGCCATTAACTTAACACTGCCAGATCCACCACTAAGTGACAGCACTAAGTGCCACATCTACCACATAACATGCCATATTTGGGGCATATTTAAGTGAAATTAATGTAGCCAACATAGGACATCTCACTTCCAGATCACTAAGACCAGGGTACAGCTTTTATATTCCTAGATATCCTTTTGTTCCCATTATTAGAATGACATGTGTTACAGAAAAACTCTTCCAGACAGACAACTCTGATGGCCAGGGAGGCCATATTAGGTGGATGAAATACACAGAGGGCAGAGATGTTTTGGAAGGCACAAATGGCAGTAATGACAACAGAGGTGAAGAGAGAGCTAGTAGCTGCACCACCCTGCTATCTATCCTGGTATATTATGTGGTTAACTCTTCCCTGGTTTTCAAGCAATCCTCTGGTTGCTTTCTGGGAGTCAGAAAATCTCACCTAACTTCCCTCTGCCTGCTCAACAGCGAGTGCCATGAGAAGGACATGTCAGTGTTGTCCCTGTGTCAGCCTGAAGTCCCTTGTACAGAGACTGTGACAATGTTAGGAATTATCAGAGGTCTCTGGAGGTTCAGGGATTCTGGAAGCATTTCTAACCCATGTCTTTTCATGTGTTAAGGGGGTGAGCTGCTGATGAGCTCCATCTCTGACACTGGACATTATCTGGCCATAGGGCAAGTTACATCTGCATTATCTGCCCCCCCATCTATGACATAAAACATCCCACAAATGGGAGAAACAAGATTCTCACAGATTTACAAGTTTCTAGGCTGGTGGGAACATGTCCATCACCTAGTCTCACCCATCTAGCACCTGCACACCAGGAGACTTTCACCTGTTACCTTTAACATAATCTATATTTAAGATACAGCACATCTCATAGGAAAATACTCAGCTTTATTTAAAGATACAGAGTGACCAGATGTCCATCCCATTCCCACAAATTTTGTTTCAATGTTTAATTTCCATTGTGGGGACATGCTTACATTACTCTTGTGTAAATACTTTCACCTCCAACCATCGCTTCCTCCATGTTCTTTTGCCTTTTTTATTAAAAACTTCCACTATGCTTCAGAAATATCTCCTATATGTGTAGGCCTCAGCCTCTTTTTGTACTACATCATGGCACAAATGGAATTATGTTGCATTTCTCCACTCCTCATTCCATGTCTCTTTTCTAATCTTCTGATTTTTTTTAATCTAACCCACTATGATTATATACCACATTCAATCCAGCTTCATTAATGCAGTGTAATGAGATCATACCAATTCCCTAAAGTTTTCTGACAGTCTTTCCCTTCAACTCACTAAAATATTTTACCAATCTTACACAGCTGCATACTCCCTTCCCCCACTTTCCAGCCCCCACACAAAACACTGTGCTAACAGACCTGAAATTGTAAGCACTTAAAAGTCATGCAATATTCAGGGTGAAGCATCTTCATTTACTTCTTCTTATGCCTGCAGATCACAACATAAGCTAAGTTTAAAGAACCCTTCCTTCAATGACTAAAAATGCTTTTTCCTTATTTTTTCCTATTTCCCTGGTTTCCTACATGTAGCAGCACATACTTAGCTGTGATAAAGGTATCAGGATGGATTTGGTTATTGACTACGGCTGTTTACATCTGGAGACAGGAGTCACTCCAGCTCAGCCTGAGCTCACACCTGGGGATTAGGCTCAGGGTTTGGGATCTCTCTTGCTTCTGACTGGAAAGCAAGCATAGGTTTTGTGATGGAGAAGGTGAGTGAGGTAATTTTGGAAAGCATTCCAGTGCATGAAATGTGAGCTAAGTGAGGTTAGGCCCAAGGCAATTCTTCACATATCCTCTGAGTTCTGCTGATGCCTGTGCTGAGAGGCTCAGTTTTCCTCCCATGTTCTCCTGTGTCAGCAGAACTGACTGGATAAATTGACTCCTGTGCATCTGATTTGCAAGCTCCCGTTCTCCCACATTTTATTGTGTCATTCTGTGGTTCCAGTGACGCAAGAACCAGGAGCCCAAGGACTGGAACAGTGAGTTTTAAAATGAGCTCATGTTGTTCTTGTTCTGCATTGCAGAAAGAGGCACCTACACATGTACAACAGCACGTGCACAAAAATGTTCAAGGCTGCCTGAAGGACACTGCAAACCCAACTCAAACTGTGACATGAAGAAAATAATGACATCACTGTTATATATGATTTTGCTATTCTGGGAAAGGGAATGGTACAGAATCCTTCATTTTACAGCCCTCCCATGGCATTAGCAACATTACTCTCATTATTTATACCATGAAACTGAGCTGCCAAAAGATGTCACGCAGCAGACATGGCTTGTGCATTCCTACTCAAAGCATCATTCTTCTGGCTAGCAGCTTCAGGGATTTCAGTGGGACTCATAAATCTGTGCATCTGTAAAGAAGTATGAATTGTAAGGGTGGGAGGCCAAATCCCAGCTCTTATCTAAGCAGAGGAGTTCTTGAGGCACAGATCTTCAGGCTTGTGTTCCAGCCCCTCAGCTGTGCCACCAGCACGGCTGGTGGGACCTGCCAGTCCTCAGGGGGGCTCAGATGTCAGGGCACAGTGCTGCTGAACAAACACTGCTGCTTCCTGCCCTTTGGTTCAAATCCCCACAGCAGGGATGGGCCAGCAAGGAAACCCCAGCAGGGTCTGTCCTCTGCGAGGAGAAGTGCTGCATCCCAAGCACTTCCTCCAGTGGGGATGAGGAGCCAAAGGCTCCTTTGGTTGCCTTCTAGCAAGTCACTTCCCCAGCTACAGAAGCTCAAATGCCCAGAGGTTTTCATGTAACAGGTGCCTGTCACTAGACACGTGACAGCAAGCAGCGTGTAGGGATCAGAGAGGGACAGAGATATCTTTGCAGAATCGTGATATGTTTTCCCTTCCAAGGATTTTTGGGTAGCACAAGCTGTGCCCAGAAGCCCTCCAAAGAAAGCTTTTCCAGCCTCCTTGTAACTCTTCACACAGAGGAGAGATTATATGGAAAGACACAAGGGCTCCTGGCAGAGGAGAGATGCTCTGGTCACTGCACAGCTCTTCAAAGGCTCTGGGAAAACAGGAGGTCAGCGAGCTGGCTTGGCTCCGGGCACCTCTCATTAGCAGGACAAGGGAGCTGAGTTAATTGGATTCCTGCAGCTCTGCAGCCTCATGCACAGGCTCTGGGTTGCCTGTCCTCACCTCTTTCCCTGTTTTTCCAGGGTGTGTGGCTAACTTCCCTGCCTTGAGGCTGTCTCTCTGCCTGGTCCTGAAGGTGCCAGCCTGAGCACAGAGCCACCAGCCCACGGCTGTAAGGGGTGCTCAGTGACTTCCCCTGTGGCTTGATCCCTCCTAAGGCAGCTCAGCTATTTAACAGCACGGGATTGTGCCTCTATAGCCTTTCAGCACCCCAAGGCAGGAGCACGACAATATTCAATATTTTTTTCCCAATCCGTGCCTACAACAACGGAGAGGACCTCCCTTGGAAAACTTCTTCTCTGTTTGAAGGCGAAATGAACCCCAAATATCCGTTCTTCATGCTTCTCCCGAGGGCCGGCTGTGCCCCGCTTGTGCCCGGGAGGTGGCGACAGTCCCCTTCGCGCCGCGCACCGCGCACGCAGCAAAGCGCCCAGCCAAACGTGCGGGACACGCTTTAGGCAGCCAAACGCGCGGATGGAATCGACTTCCTAGATCTAAAGCCAGATCACCCCCAAAAATACCATTTAAATGCCTGCCTGCCGTTCCGTTTGGCTCTGAAATACATCCGAGAATCCCCGGATTTTAAAAGGGGCATCCCAATGAAGGCCATCCTCAGGAATCTGGTCTTGAGAGCAGGACTTAAATACTTGAATTATTTAAACATTCCGTTGTATTAGAGCCGATACAGATAACTTTCAAAATAGCATTTAACTTTTTTTTTTAAATGTAGCTTATGAATACAAGAACCAGAATAGGCAGTCACATGAACACATGGCACAAATGAAAAGAAGAAAAGTGCTAACACCTCTATTTAATGAACAGTGGGTTAGCACTCCTGCTATCAGACCTCTCATATTATTATTACTATTGTTATCGCTATTATTATTATTATTATTATTCAGCTCATTTATGGCACTCTGCACGCAGAGACCAGTTTACCCACTGGCTATACCTCCCACGCTTGTGTTGTATGGTTTTACACTTCTTATTTTGTATTTAGATGCTTTCTATCCAGTTCAGCTTTCTTTCTTGATATTGACCCAAAATGTAATTCTTGGAAGAATTTCTTTGATCCTTAATTCTATTGATGGACAGACAAGGCATCATTCATCAAATCATCAAATATTACTGCTTCTGACCACGTGCTTGCTACGTGCCAGTTTCTCCTTTCCATCTTGCACAGAAATGCACATGCAAATTCTGCTTTGGTTTCTCTTTGATTGCCCATCTTTTAGCCTTTAAGATTTGTTCTTACTTGTGGTTTTAACCACGTTGGCAAGAGCAGAATTGATGGTCCCAGGGGTGTGAATCTAACAAATATGCTGACCCAATCCAATAATTTGCAGCTGCTGAAAGGATTAGTATGGTCCCCTCTCCAGGTCTGCATTCCTGCAACCTCATCCTTTCTGGGTCTCATACTCTGACTCTGTGGGGAGCTGATTCAGCTCACTGGGTGGACAGAAAGTACCAAAGAGTAAAGTGAGTACATTTTTGCCACTTTAACAATCTGAAAGTGTCTCAGGAGGTGAAAAGTCAGGCCCGGGCAGAAGAAGAGGGGCAGGATCATATGCCTGCACATCAGAAAGAGCAGGAGAGAGCAGCACTGTCCTGTTTGGCTGGAGTAAGCTGTGTGTGAGACTGGCTCAGGCAGCTCATCTAGCCTTGTCCTCAGTACAGCTCATAGCCATAAATAACAGCATTAATACTCAGTGTTGTTGGCTGCTACTCCTTTATGTTTCCTCAGGCAGCAAAGGCTGGGAAAAGTTTGGTTTTGTTTCACTCCAGACAGCTCAGAATAATTGCACCCCATGACAGTGAGACTCCAGAGAATATGTTGTCCCACCAAGCTGATACAACCCAGCTAGGCATGGGACATCCTGGCAAGCACTCACAAGCTTGTTCATATTTTCCCATGTGCTTTTTGTAATTGAATCAAACAACAAGACCCTGAGCCAGCTCTGGAAACCCAGCCTGCCCTGGTCCTGCAGGTGGCTGACTCCAGGTGTCTGAAGGCCAAGGTTTCTTTCTCTTCCCTTGGCAACTGTAAATTGGAATTAAAATTGAGGAAACCAGCATTTTGGTTGTCAGATTTTTAAGTGAGATAGTTCATGCACTACCTGCAATGAAATATTTTATTGCACTGGAAAACTGGTGTTTCCTGAATTATTAGTTGTTACAGATGTTATTAATCCTTTGGGTTAGCAGTGGGCTTTTTAATTCCAATTTCAGGACAGAAAATACTAGTTCCTAGATAAAAGAATTGCTGTCTAAAAGAATCACTGTCTTTGATCAAGTTTTTGATCACTGTCTTAAACAGTTTGGAGTAAAGCTGCTTCACATTCTAGAGTTGCTCAGGGTAGTGTTACACCCTCAAGTGGAGAGTTACTCCATAAGATTTTTAATAGCAATAGAGTGAGTATGCTTTGACTGTAACATTTCAGTTCTGAATTTTGAAGTTAAACACTCTGGTCAGTGAATGTGATGCCTGTGCATCTCATCCATCCCAAGATGACCTGCCTCTGTTAGGCCTCCAGCTAGTCCTTGAATCGTAGGCCGAAATCTGAGTATTAAGGAAAGAGAAAGCAAAATAAAGTGACAATTAACTTACAACATGAGGATATAGGGACACTGATAGCCAGAATGATCCAGGCAATGTCCATCTTGCTGAGACAGATGGTTGCTCTGTGCTGGGGTTTGTCCCCCTCGGTGACATGGGAGATGTTTCCTTGCACACCTGGTTTCCAGGTCCCGGCAGGAACCAGTCTGTTCAGGAAGTTCCCGGTGGCAGTGGAGCCAGCTGTGGAGGTGGGGCTGGACAACCTGGTGGCAGGCACTGAGGAGAGAGCACTGCCTGGTGACGTGGCATTGGTCACCGTGCTGTGCTGCGTTGGAGTCAGTCCCTCGGGGTCTCCTGCTGCCGAGGACGAGATGCTGACGTCAAAACTGGTTTGAACTGAGTGACCAGCTGCTGCTGCAGCAGATCCAGAGCCAGCAAACAGAGGGACATTTGTACTGAGATTCAAGGTTACCCAAGAGTTGTTTTTGCTCAGCATATCCCACATGCCATAGCGGGTGGGTTTAAAAGGCACCGACACTGCTTCAGGATCAGTTGATGGTCCAGCAGTTGTGGTGGCAAAATCTGCCTCCTGCACTGCTACCTCGGTCCCATCCCCTCGCTCTGCTTCCCTAAGGCTTCCCGAGGAGTTGCGGTGGGGAGAAGGGTCTGAGTGTGTAGTTCTTGCCAGCCCCATTCCATTTGGATCACTGGATGCTGTGGTCTGGGACTGAAACGGGTGGTCTGTGAAAGGGCTCCTCAGGGTAGGGAAGGGAGAGTGCAGGGTTGTCTTTAGGTAAGGCTCTGTCGACTCTGAGAAGTTGCCTTTGAAAACCTGGAATATTTTCCCCTTGGGGCGAGGTTGTCCTGAGTACAAAGCACTCTGGTTGTACAAATGGTAAGTTTCCTTCTCGCCGATGCGAGGGCCACTCTCTCGCTCTTGCCCGGTGGAAGGGGCTTTCTCCACCACGCTGATGGGGTGGGACATGGCTTGAGCAGACGTGGGAAGGGGCTCTGCCGTGTGGTGGTCTTTGTGGTGAGGTGTTGTTCCCATGGCTGTGACAGTCGTATTGTTCATCGGGAAGCCCTGAGAGGAGGAGACAGTGGGAGACAGTACCTGAACAGAAAACACCAGCTCTTCTGTCAGTGCCAAGATCAGTAGAACACCTGAGGAAAAAACACAAAAAGAAGCTGAGATACTGGAGAGGAAGCGGTGGATGGGGACAGCATGGCTTGTGTGTCTGGCAGGAAGGAATACCTTCCATGTTCTGCAGAAGGACAGAAGAGGTAACATCCAACTTTGTCTGGTTCTCTGCAAAAGTAGGAAGAGAAATCTGCAGGAGCTGTGGTAACCCTGCAGTCATGAGGGCAATGAGCAAGATTACAGGGAATTTCTGTGGCAAAGAAAGAGAGGACCTTGCAGTACTGATTCATGTGAAGCTTTAAAATGCCATAGGCAGGTGATTTCCCTGGAGAAGCTAAAAAGCATCCTACATTTCACGGGCAGAAACAACAGATGTCCTCATTTTCATCGCAGCCAGGAGGTGTCCAGATGAATGTCCATATCATTATGGGAAACCTTGGTCTGCTCACTCCTTTGGCCGCAAAATCCTAAATTTGGCTGCCTCCAGTCTTGGCTGCCATTAAGCAATCTGTTTTTTGAAAGAGCAGCTGCTTAGGTCTTGCTGAAAATTAGGTCAAGAAGGGATGTCTGATGAGAGGGCTACCTGGGTTATACATGCTGTGCTTTACTTAGTGACTTTGGAAAATCTAGTCACTCCAAATGTCAAAGATTAACAAGAAAACACAGCTATCCCGGACATTTTAAAAAACATTGTGATTATTGTGATCTAACACAACTGCCCTTCGCACCCATAACCAAACTTGGTTGTAACCTGTTCTATGCTCATATGGGCTGTGGGGTTGAATTGTGTGAATTTTGCCTCCCACCTCCCTCAGTGCTGCATATAATTTCACAAGGTGCCAGATCCACACCGCTGGGAACATCAATTCTTTAATTTATTCCTATTTCAGATAATGGAGGTGGGCAGCTGCAGTAGCATAAGCCTCCCCAGGATGCAGGGCTATTGCACCCTGAGTTAGCGTGACCTGCAGGGACCACATCAATCACATGTCACCATTTCCATATGTTGAAGCTGTCGAGTGTAATGTGGATCTCTGCCTACCAGGAAGCACATGGAATAAATCCATTTTGCACAGTCCACTGAGCATCATCAGATGGCACCATTAGCACTGTGCTAGTGGATTTCAACCAGCAGCGTCGAGGTGAAAAATATTGTCATGGTCTTAACAAATCAGGGAGATGAGTTTGTCAAAACTGCAGGACTCCAAACTGGGTGATGATCAACTTCCAGCCAGGACTGTGGAGTGCCTTCCTGCCCCCTGCTCTACCCTTCCTAGTTGGCCAGCTTTCTCCATGAGTGTTGTTATGCCATTTAGTTCTACAGTCCTTGGGAATGTCTGTTATGGGACAAAGGAAGACAGGGACTTAGGAAAATGAAAGAAGATCTCTGATTAGGTGTCTGCTGGCCTTGATTCTGTTTCATGTTGGGCAAATGCAGATGCGATGAAATGAGTTTATTCTGAATCCTAAATATCATTCCCACCCATGCATGATCATTGCAATATATGTAGCAAAAACTCACCAAAGGAGCAGTATCTGTTCCTCTTACCCAGCTAAATGTTCTACTGTGATCATTACCCATCTTTTCTGAACCAGAGAAGCGCAGAGCTCTGCAACCAAAAAAATTCAGCTCATCTTGCCACCAGCAGACTCCTGTTACTTGGAAGAGTATCCAGAAGATGAAAACACTGACTGCATAACATGGTGAGAGCCAATTACAAGTAGTACACTTTCCACTGCCTGATGCTAAAATTAGCTCTCTTTTTTTTTTTAAATTTCTGGAATAAATATCTCTGCCAAATAAACCATCATCTGGGATACTGCTTCCCAGTTCCTAGCCAGCCACAGACAATATGCTCTTTGCAGATCACCTATTCAAATTAAAACGCATGAATTCTCTACACTGAGATGCAACCAGGAGAGCAGATCGGGCTGTACCCATGGAGCATCACTCTTGGAAATAAAAGGCAGGAGTTATCCTCACATATTTGGCAGTGCTTATTCTGAGGTCAAGGTCAAAGCAGATATTCTAGTGTCCATATGGCTAATATTTCATGCCAAGACAAGTTGCTGCCACAGAACAAATTCAAAGAGGAAAGGATGACGATTTATTTTGGATTTGGTGTGTGGAGATAATGGTGCAGGAAACTTTGGGCCTGCTGTTCTGAGCAAACAAGATAAAGTACGTTCGCAGATATTATGAGATACTAGATTATAATGATAGTAATGCCTATTAAAACTTTTGGATGTTCTTTGTGTAACTACCTTCTCTCACACCTCACATACACAAAAACCCCATCACCATTGGATCAATGTTTTTGTCCAGGATATTCCTGAAAGAATAAAGAACTTGTCAGCTCTTCTACATATCGTGCCCTGGGGTTAGAAACCCTGATCTTTTGCTGAAAACCCGCCTAATACCCATCTCCACTTCTTGAAATACTGATAAATCTGAGGCTTGCCCCTATAAACATTTATTGTCTCTCTGGGGCAGTCTGTTGTGGTAGCAGGTCACCGCACATCAGCATGGGAAACCAGATGCATTTAGCTCGTACCTTTAGGTGGCTTGTAAAGTATGAATAAATATTTATAGGAAATACTACATAGTAATTTATCTGACAATAAACAATAACTCCCATGGCTTTTGGCCATCCCAGGTTGCGGCAGTCAGGTTTTACTCATCTGCCACTCTTGCTTTAAAAGCCTCTGCAGAGCCACTGTGACCCAATAAGCTACAACTGTTTAGGACATTTTTTTCTGCTGGTTGGATGGCCCACAGTAATTCCTTCAGTAACCACCAGAGCTAATCTGTGCCCCTAACTTCTGGAAAAATATTCAGCTTAGCAGATAATTGTAAAAATAGCCAGTGCTGTATATTTAGAGAGGAACAGCTGATGATAAGGACTTCACAGTGGGTTTTGTTGGCCCTGCTAAGTAGAATTAATTTGCTGGAAAGCAAAAGTAAAGCTGGAAATGGTATTTTTAGATGCTCTGCATCATCACCCAAGCATGCTCTGTCTGGATTTGCAGTCACTTGATTGCCTAGAGCTCCCGCTTACTTTTCTATCATTAAGGACAGGCAAAGTCTTACAAAGTGGGGTTCTTACTGAATTCCCTGATACTGGACTGCCCTTATTGGCAACTTTGGCTTAAGCCTGGGAAAATGATATTCTAAATTTCTGTACTCAGGCACAGGAGGCATTTGTCCCAGAAATGGACTTTTCCAGAACCTGTGACATTCTTTCCTTTTCTTCCCTCTGTCTGTGCTTCACAAATGCACCTGTACTAAGTGAAGCACCATGGTGGGTACAATGCCAGTTGTCCCCTGGTGCCTCAGCTTACCTTCAATTCTACTACCAGTGAAAGGAAACCTTCTGGCTGCTATCAAGTTCTCCTTGCCAAACTTTGATACTCCAGGAGAGATAGCAAATGTTCAAAGTGAAGTTCTTCAGTCTTTGCCTTCATTTTGGCTGCCTAAGGCTTTTGGAGCTGATTTTACTTAGAGCACGAGCCCTTTGGAGTAAGGACTGGCAGTCCTTATGATCTGCTGGCACAGCAGTAATACAGACTGATGCAAGCACATTATAGTAAATAATAATATTTTCAAAGGTCAGCTCACACCATTAACTTTTTTCATAAGGGGCTGTTTCTAAGGTACAGGAGCTCAGGGTCAGAACAGACCAAATTGGCTTGTGTTTTAAATGCTACGTGTCAAATTCATGCTTTTGGAACCGAATTTTATGGCTACATTAAATCTATTCAACCCTAATAAGAAGGCTGATTGACCTGACATCTCTGTGGTGTGAACTGTGGTCTTGCATAGTGCACAATGCACCAGGAAGGGCATATTAGGTACAAAATGAATTAACTCAAGGATGAAATGCGGCAGAGTGACAGCAGAAGGTACACAGAGGGTGTGGATGTGCATTTAGCTATAAAAACCTCCTGACAACACAGTGCAATGGTTCAAATCTCAACAGGATCTCCCTGCAGTGCTTCTTCCCACTGTACACTCACATAAGGAGCCTGGAAATGGTGTGTATAGTTGTGTATGTGAAGGAAATGAAGGAATTCCTTTACAGAAATGTTTTAAAAGACTATGGTTTACATCTTCAATGAGTCTCAGAAAAGTCTGGGGTTAGGAGTACTTCGCCTTCCTAGACTATGAAATCCTCAGGGTTCTACCACTTGGAAACTTCCTTGTGACCCTTTTATTTGCACACAAGCGACAGAACTGTGACCCTTCTTAACAGAAAAAATAAGCAATTCAGGCCTCAGCAGCTTATGTTCTTTGTTTTATCTCTGGATTTTGGGAGGCTCCACGAAGATCCAGTGTCCTGGCCCAGGATAGCATTAGAAGGTTTTTTCACTCAGGAGATAACACTGCCTGGTGCTGCACGGGACCCTTCACGGGCACTTTGAGAACAGCCTTTCTGCATGACATGGCAGAGCAGGCATGTGGCTGTCGAGTCAGCTCATGCGTTCAGCCTCCCTGGGGCACCCCCTTTAAACAACACAAACTTATGTAACTCCTGTTCTAAAGCCTGTGGAAAGGTTCCCAATGACTTTAGCGAGCTTTGGATCAAGTCCTAATTGCCAGAGATACAGTGGAAACTTTTGAGCTGCCCATTTCCATTTTCTACAGCAAATGAAAATGCACAACGAGTTCAGTCTGGTGTTTGACCCCTTCTGGCCTCTGCTACCTCGGACCTTGCAGCAAGACAAACAGAGCCAGCCTGAGCAGTACTTGGCAAACATTTTTGCTCTAGGAAGTCAGGAAGAGCTTTTTGTGCAGGGACCTACTGCTGGACTCATTATTTCAGACTGCCGTGGGCAAGGAAAGCAACAGGAGCTGTCCTACAAAGGACCCATTATCTACAGACCCAGGGCTTGGGTGCACATGGCCACAGTGATGGAAGCTGAAGCTTCTCTGTGCTCCTGTCTTGACTTAGTAACAGCGAGAGAAGATTGTGCACAACCTCTTCAAACAACAACAACAACAAAAGCTTTTTTGCAACAAAAGCTTTCTTCTCGACATTAATAACTTCTCATGTGTCCCTCAATAAACCTAAAATATTACAGGGAGCAATATGAATCTTTAATAGGTGGAAACTGTGTACAAAGTGTGTATTATTACTTTTGTTACGGTAATTTCTTTGTGGTCTGTCTAAGCAATATGATTTTCACTCAAAATAAAGCAGCCTTTGTACAAACAAAGAGTTAAGCAAATTTAATCTCTGTGATTGGTTGCAGAACTGAGGGGAAAAAAAAGTAGGTTACTCTACATAGAAAATTTCTCTTCTCTGAAAGTCTATCTGTCATGCCAGAAATCCCAGATATTAACTTACAAGTTATTATCTGTTTTCCCTGGTATTAGATGAGTGATCAACCTGAAATTCAGCACACAAGCATTTGGTAAAACGCAGGGAATGAGACACACAGAGTAACAGCTCTATTTACAGTAACATTAAACAGCATCAGCAGAAGCTCTGGAAATCACATGTACAAACACAAATTAAGCAGCTCTTGCTGACACTCCCTGTGCAACAACAGTAACAGCAGTTATGGTTTTCATGTGGCAAGAAGTCACGGTCCTTTAAAGCTACAAAAACATTGCAGACCACTATTACTGCTTTAAAATGCACTTACACCACAGACTTTGAGAGAGTGAACCTGTGAATCAAAATTAATTTCTGGCCCTCCAGAGAGTTAAACAATAGGTGCTACAAAAAGAACAGTGTTGTGTAGTCACAGAGCAAGCAGTTCCCAATTCATTCTAACACTGCACTAGAGACTCACAGATACTACAGGGATAGATGCTTTAGAAATTATTTAGATCCCCTACTCAGCAAAATACATACAGATATTGGAGCTGTTCAAGCTTGTGGAAAGGCTTACTGACAATCAGGGCAACAGTAATTACTGAGAGGAGGGTAATAAAAAGAAAGAGCCTGACTCTAGCTGCTCATTCAAGGTAAGCACTTACCTGAAAATATCATTTGGACTTGTCAGCAGACATCCTCACCTGCTCACATCACAAGGATTTGGAAGCTTCATCTCTCAGTGGAAAAAGGAAAAATACATCTCTCTAATGAGGCAGTTGCACGCAGGAGTTGCTGTTATTGTTGGAACTGGTTTGAAGGAATGAGGACAGAGACAGCCCAGGCAGGCGTGTCTTGCAGGGCTGTGCAGCGAGAGGGCTCACTCCTTTATGGAGTACCTCTGCAACTGCAAGGCAAGATTACTTACTGAGCCAGTCCCCCTCTCTGCCAGCACATCGAAGGGCTGCTTGGTATTCCAGCTTGGTTTCCCATCAAGTCCAGATACAGTTTGTCTGACACGAGCCTATTCAGATGCCAGAGGATTGCTGGCAGTTCTTGTTTTCTGGGAACAAAACAGCAACAAGCACCCCAGCTGCATGCCCTTGTGAGGCTGTTCAGTCCCTATTCCAAGGCAGAGTGCCCTCCCTCCAGAGCAGTGCTTACTTAGCTTTTTGTGTGTGGATAGATTTTACAGATCTGCCTCCTGCTTCTGCACCTCCACCAGACTTTCCACTTATTCAATTATCTCTAATGATATTAATATTCCTGTCAGAGGAAAATACAGGGAATGAAATAGTGATCACTCTCTCTCCTTCTCCTTCCCTGGCATCAAAATGCTCACTCTGTATTTTATTTCTTCACTCCTCAGTGGTGAATGGGCAATTTCAACTGGTAACCATAAAGAATTTCACAGATCCTGTGATTACTGAAGTCATAATTCTGCTTCCCTTCTTCCATTTCTTCTATTTTTTTTTTTTTTTTAGTTTCTGTCTGTCTCTTTGGCACAGCTGGCTGTCTGGAAAAACACACTGCCTGGAGAGCACAAAAAAGTGTCCAGGGCAGCAAAATACCAATCCCTCAAAAGGCACAGGAAAATGTTAAGAGAGCAACAAGTTGGGGGCTTCTTGAGGGTTTTTGACTCAGAGTTCCTCTGGCACCCAAGGGTGCTGCAACAGCCCAAGCAGTTTGTTACATGGGCTCCTCACAAAATAAATTCCTACTACTTTCCTAGAAAGAAAAGCCAGTTCTTTCTTCTCTCTTACCATACCAGGTGAGAACATCCTAATTTTTTCCAGGCCTTGGAAATAAGTCTGCTGCCACCAGACTTCTTTTTTGGTGCTGTGGTCAAATCTGTAAGAAGTGATGTTGTGACAATAGGTTTGAGTTGTGGCAGCACTCACAGATATGGGGACTCTGACAGTGATGCCAATGCTGGTTTCTGGGGACAAAAGTCCCTATCAGGAGAGTAGGCAGGTGCATATATCAGAAGCATATTTTACCCACAGTTACACAAACTCTGTCTTCACAAGTTTGCTAATTTCATGAAGGATGTGGAAAAACAGAGTACAAATAATAATCTTAGGTCTGCTTTGCATTTCTGTGCTTTTGTGATGATGCTCCTTTTTTCCCTGCCATTTGCAGTTCACTTTTTGCCCTGTTTCCAGTCTGAAGGTTTTTCTAAATAAAGATATTTAGTGCATTATAAAAAAGGAAAAGTCCTTAAAAATATCAGCTTGTTTAGCAGTTTCTAGAACTCGGGGCTGATTAAGAGCTTGCTGCTGAAACAATGATTTAGCACAAAGCTGCAGCTGGCGTAACAAGAGAACCATGCCACGTATTTTAACCTTTACTGGGGGATTTGCCACATCTGTAAGTAGTAATTCACCACAGATTTTTTCCCTGAGTGCTGTCATGGATGGAAACATACAGTCCAAAACTGCAAAGACTGTCGTTTGGAATTTCAGATGAAAACTCTTCATAAGGACAGGGGCTCTGTGCATTCCCTTGTCCAAAAACACATGGAACAAACCAGAAATATTTTTAAAAGCACAGGAGCATTCCTTGGTCTGACAGCTCCCCCCTCACACAAAGCTTGTCCAGCCCCAGCTTTGAAATGCACATCCCTTCCTCTCCAGCCTTGACTTGGCAGCAGTTTTTGTTGGCAGGATGCTGTTGCCAAGGGAGACAGAAAGGATGTGCAGCTGGCTTTTCTTTCACCTGCACTTAGTGCTGCTGATCCTATTTATGTTACTGCAGAACCTTTGGCTTCTAAGAGACCTACCATCAATGTCACTGGACCTTTTGAAGAGTTTTGACAATGACACAAATAGCTGTGGCCTCAGATGAAAAGCTTAAAATAGGACCTTGCCAAAGAGAGGAGGTAGTTGGTGTCACTGATGCTAACTCAAGCCAGGGTGTCCATTTCCCAAGAACTGATAAGAAAGGGGAAAGGAGGATGCAAAGCCATCCTAAGTGGATTTCTGAAAGCTCCCCAAACAGTGAGTTTTTATATGTGTAACTTTTACACATATGTAAAAGTTACATGCTTGGTCGAAGGTAGCTGTGGCTCTGGCAGGCAATTCACTCCATCCAGAGGCTGACTAGGACCTCAGAGAGGCACCTCTCCTGCATTAGCAAAAGAGGTCACATTGAGGATGATGAGTTTTAACTTGATGTCCATGCTTCAGGTGATGAAAACTAAGTGAGAGGAATCCCACCTCATATCTCTCTACCTATTTAGACTGCATCATCATAAAGCAAACCATAAAGGGATAAATAGAAGTGATGTTTGAAAAGGTAAAATGAAGACCCTGTAGATACTTTCCTGAAGATTAAATCCCACTGCTTTGGACATTCCGAACCAGTTTTTACAGAACACCAAGTGAACAACAAGCTCTATAGAGCAACACAACATTGGCATAAAGAGTGGACTAGAATAGGGCCTGACAGCTTTTCCATGGTGATGCATTAGGAAGCATTTTTCTTTCACATATTGGAGGGTAAGTGGGAAAACACTAATTCAGCTGAAACTGGAGCTGCTGCCTCTCCAAGGAACAGCACACTACAGATCAGCTGCTCCTGGCTCCTGCAAGGCAAGATATCTGGTGCCTGCTGAACTGGAAAGTGGTGGGTAGCATGAGGAAGTAGGAGCCACTTCTTCATGCATAAACCTTTTTCCAAAATCACACAGCTCTTGTGCCTGCTGCACTCCTTTCAAAATCCTTCCACTTGCTGTTGGAGGCAACCAAGTCCAAGGCATTTGATTCCAGCACCAGATGATATATCTTTTCCAAACCTAATATCTTCAGGACTAAATCTCCAGCTCTAAGTAATTTACACTGACTTATCTATCAATCAGGGATTTTTCTGGACTCAAGTTACTCTTTCATTACAACACAGTCATTTCAACTTGTCTTTTCTAAGGAAACATTTAAAGGAACAGACCCTGTCTATCTATCCTCCATCCAATGTTTATCTTTCCCACTCACTCCTGATTTCAAATACTGTAGCACACTGTATGACAACTGGTGAGGCAGAGCAGAGCACCCCACTTGTGGATCCTCTGCTTTGACAGTGCAGACCTTCTTCTCCTCTACCTGCAAAAGCTGTGCTTAATTTCTCCAGCTGCACGTACAGAAACCCTGATATTGCAGCCAGGAGGAAGGCTGTAGTAATGCACAGGCTGACTAACTCCTATAAACCCTGAAGGTATTTCTGTCATTTCATCTGCTCACTGAAAGTAATTTGGATGATTTATTACTTATGCCCCCCTTCAAACACATTATTACTTCCAAGTGCCTGGTTATCCTTGTGCTTGATCTCCAATGAGAGCTGGTAATGAGGAGCTTGCACTGATTTGTTATATGAGCAGGTAAGACACAATTAGAAAGTAATTACTATATTTACCTGCAGGAAAGCTTTAGTCTGATTTTTTGATCATTTCCAGTTGAAGGAAAAGGGACACTGCCTCAGAGTGAGTAAATGGGCAGGGGACAGGGAAGGATTGGGCAAATTATTTATAGTCCCAGGTTATCATCTGGGCAAGTGAAAAGCAAACCAGGTCAGGATCAAGGGAGTCAGCATTTCTGGTATGGGGGACTGGGGACTGGTTTGGGGATACAAAAGGTCAGATGTAAATGGAAATTACTCCCAAGATGGACTTGGGATATAATAGGGAGTGAATGTTTCCATGTCCAGATTTTCTCCTGTGAGAACAGCACAAGGATGTAAGGTTGCACATAAATCAGCCAGAAAGGCTGTAACGTGCTGCTTTTATTATCTGATTTTATTATCTGCTGCATTATACAGGCTAGCAAGGCCTCTGGAGTGGATGTAAGGTTGCTTGGGAAAGAAGTGAGCTCTTACTTTTCATTTCTACATGTCCTTCCTACAGACTAGAGACAGCTTTCCTTTGGCTTCTGGGACGAAAATTTGTATTGCCTCTTTTCAGTCTTGAATTGAACCTGGCTTCAGCTAAAGCTGATTTCAGAATAATCTGGATGTTCATCATGGTCCATCCACACTGAGCCACAGGGATGCTCTGTGAGCTACTCTCCGAGGAGCTCTGCTTGTGGCTGGAGGGGTCAGCAAAGCCCCTGCACAGCAAAAAAACAGAGGTGCATGCCTGGAACTCCAGAATGTCAGAGGTACGTGTTGCATCAGGACATACAAAGATAAAAGGGGAAAATCAAATTCCCTTCTTGAGACCATCAGTTGCTGGCTGCAGAGATGAAGAATGGGGGTTTTGCTCCATTAGGTGAATTGCAAGATTGCACAGGTATTGAGATATGGATTTTTTGCCATGCTTTGGACCTGGGTATTGGTCTGGAAGGAATGATGGTTCAAGCTGGTGTAGTAAATCATATGTACTTATAAGTAAGGTCACAGCAGGAGCTGGATATAATTTCTGCTAATGAGAGCAGGACTCCACTGCTTGTATTTCACTCAGTGTTATTGCTTCTGAATTCGATTCAAGAGGTGGAGATACTCAATATCATACACAAGGAACAGAAGGGTGAGATGACACAATGACATAAAGTATTTGATTAGTCAGGGGATGAGTAATGTAAATGGAAATACATGTGAAGTTAGGAAAAGGATCTCACTTTATAAAAATCTACTCTATCAACTCTGCAGTTCATTCACTTTGCAATTTTTATTTGCAATTCAGCATGAATGCAGTTACACAACAAAGTAAAATGTTTCACTTCTCTGTGTGGATGGCCTCTTTTTACATCCCCATTTGCATTAAAAAGAAATAGAAGATCCACTACCAACTATGTGTGTGCTGCTTTGGAATGCAATTTTGAACATGTGTTGGTCTTGTCCTTCGACAGGAATATATTGCATATCTGAAGCATCATTTACCTTCAATGATTTAAATGTTCATAGTGGATTTAGTCACCTTGCCTTACACATGATGGGCTGGCACCTGACACCATCAACACAGAATAACTGTTTGGAATTACAGCAATAATAATGTGCAGAATGTGCAGGCCCCCTACTACAACCTTATTCACACAGTACTTTACAGGTAAGATATTTTATTTGTCTCTCCTTTCTGGTTAAACTTGCCTCTATTAATATTCAGGAAAGAATTTACTTTACCCGTTTCTGATATGTCATCACCTCCACACTTAATTTTATTTTGGAAGGAAATTGGACTGACAGCCCTAACAACTTCTGATTATTCACAGAGCAGCCCTTGTGAAGAGATTAAGTGTACCAGCTTTTCCATGTTGCCCTGTCAGCACACAGCCCTTCAGGGATCTTCTCTTGATGTGAAAGTTAGCTCAGCCCCAATGCTCATTCATCCTTGACTTCTGTTTAGCTAATACCAGTTATGTTGTTGGTGATATGACGTGGACATCTTATCTCTCTCCTTCCCCCTCCAGAAACTACCCTGGGAGCCTCATTTCATTTCAGTCAGGCTATAACATAGTTCCTAAGCACAGTGCTTATTTTTCAGCTACTGCTGATGCGAGCTGGCATCAGAAGGCAAAATAGAGGGCGGCTGCTCTCCTATCTGTCCCCTGCCCCACCCTCCAAGAGTAGGGTGGCTGTGCAGAGCTGTGCAGCGACCTTGGGTGGCTACCGAGAGCACCAAGTGCTCAGACACCTCTGCCTTTATAGTACATGGGTGTCCCACACTGGGATAGCACTGCAGGAGCCAAGAGCTGAGGTGCTTGTCCTGGTGCTTTGCAGGGAAATGTGCCTCTGCCCCGTGACCTAGCTCTCTGTTCTTGAAGGCTATTGTTTTTTTTTTCTAGTGTGAATGCAAAAATGCCAGCCATGGAACAGGGACATTCGATTTCTGGTAATGTCAGTGCCCACCTCAGTGGTAGCACCTGGCTTCATTGCACTGCCCTTAATATGTGTGACTGCTTGGGCCTCAGAGAGGGCTTGAGATTTGCTGGTACATTGGCAACAAACTTCTAACACAGCTGTGAGTTGTTTCCTTAGAAACAGTGCAAGTGCAAACATACCCAGAGGTGCGTTTGGAAAGACAAATTCATCTCTGAAATAGATAATAACATGTTTTTACTGCCTACACTGCTCTTTTCCAGGCTTTCCTTGGTATGGATTAATTTATTAATATGCAAAACATAATCTTGAAACTAGGGCACAGTGGAGCTGTTGACAAACAAAGAACTTTCTGTTCAAGCACTTTGAATGAACTACAATTAAACATCACTCTGAGTCCTCACCAGACAGATGCTGGAAGAGCTGTGTGGCAGTCAGATGTTACATTCCCATGAAATGCAATGATAATACTGACAAAAGTGTCTTGTCACAATTTTGCCTTATTACATTTTCCCTCTCTCTCTCTTTTGAAGCATTCTCAGCTGTCATTGTACCCGAACAGCAAAATCACTCCCACAGTAAAGTGCAGTATCAGGATGCAATTCTGTTTGGAGACAGAGCACTAAGTGTGGCACATCAGCTTTACAGCTGCAGGGGAGCATTAGTCCTTGCATTAGCATTAACTACCGTGGCTAAGAGAATGCACTGGCAATAGCCTTAGCCAAGGTCAGGGCACCAAGAGGAAGGAATATCAAGAAGCATTATACAGAGGGCATAATTTTAAGTGCAGAGTTTCAGCCCTGTTCAGTACGGGTTCAAAGGACTTAATGGAAATAAATTACAGAAGGATTGCTTGAGGTACCAATTTCCAGGACCATAGAGAGCACTGTCAGGAAAAGTCCCCTGGGACTGATGGTGGCTTCTGCTGCAGTACTGTAAATCCAGGACAACTCCTGTGCAATTAGGAAGATTATTCAAAATACAAATGACTCTCAGAGGAAACAGTAAATGGACCTGAAGAAGTAAAATACAGCTGGGAGTTGAAGACCAGTGACCAAATTAGGAGTTAGAAATAATATGAAGATTAAGGGCAATTAATAATTGCAAGAAGCAGTCAAAGGAGTGGGAAGGTTCATCTTTTGTTCTCTTCAAAACTGGGTGCTTGGGTGCTTAATTTCCCCCTTTACATTTTTTGCTGGAAATAATGCTTCAGTCAAATGAGAGATTTTAATAAGACATGTAAAACAGCTGCTCAGCCCAAGATTACTCACAAACAGTAACTTGTATATAGTGGCTAAAAACAAGTGATCCGGCATGACCCAAGGTCAGTGGCAGAAATCCCTAAGATGATCAGAAACCTGCCTAAGGTTGTATCTTCATGCAATCAGAATCCGACTTCTTGTGAAAGGCACTGGAGCAAGAGCTGCTTCCATCTGATGTCGGTGGCATCAGCCACGTGCCAGAAGTGTCACACACGGTCACACTTTATTGAACTGGGACTGGGGTGGGTGCAGGCAGATAAAGCAGGGGGAGCAGCAAAATTGACATGTACCTCTGCTCTTAGAGGCCCAAAGAAGAGGCTTTGGGGGGATGTACAGAACACAGCTCTTTATTACTCTCCCATTCTTCTGTGCTTCTTTATTGTATATTTATTCAAAAGCGCCCCTGCTGGGAGCTGCTCCTGCATGCTCACTCACTGTCAATTACATTGTCAGAAACACAGCAGCACCTACAGCAACATTTCTACTGCATTACAACTATTTCCTGAAGATGACCTTGGGTCCAAGATATTTATCAGACGTGTAATAAAACAGAAAGAGGAAAAAATGACACAGCAACAGTTTGCAATGATTTGTTTGTGAAGGTGGTGTGATTTGAACTTGCAAATTACAGGCAACCACTTCGTACTTGCTATGGTAATAGAAAGCATCTCTTACTCAGAGCTCCATGTCAACTCCTGCCTCTGCCTAAATTAATGCTTCCAATTAGTCCTGTTTTATTGTGCATTCATCACAGAACATTCAGTGTTTGGGCTTTGAACAGTACAAATCCATATACTGGTAATTATGAAAAAATACATTTTGTAAGACACAAATGTTCCATATTTATCAGCAACGCCTTGGGCGCTTTACAGGCTTTTTTGCTGACATATTTTTAATTTCTACAGTCAGATTCATCTTTGGGTTTAGTTACTAATTAGTAACTCAAAGACTGTGTAACTCTTTGCACTGGGTTCAGGCTTGGCTAACTCCATTTTTACAGCAAGTTCCTTGAAAAATCATCAAGCTACCGTGCACGTGTCCCAGGCACTAACTGATCTTCCAAGCTACGTGGCACATACCATGCAGGAGGAAAAAAATATCCAGACTTATTCCCTGAAATTACATCATATTACCTAACTTATCCAGTGCTGTTTCCAAACTTTCCCTCTTTTCCTATGTCTATGAAATCTTTGGCACATGTTAAAAATGTATGTGGAATAGTTTAGAAAGGACTGAAAGGAGGGTAAAAGGGAAGAATGTACCTAAGGCACAGACCAAAATTATGGTTCCCTTATAAGCCTATGGTTTCAAGAGACATATAGCTGTCACAATAATTATTTAACAGGGCTAAAACATTTCAGGTTTGGAGTCAGTCCAGAGATGACATTTCCAGAAGAGAGGAGGAGAGGGAGCAATGCAAGGCCCAACCCTGAACTGAAACAGAGGCAATGCTGTCTCTGCTCACTCACTGGAGTCTTGGGAGCAGCTGGACATAAACACCCTTTTACCTCTGGTGCAGCTGCTCTTGGCAGAGCATGATTAAAAGGGGAATATGATAACCATTCTTACAAGCTAGTTTAAAAATGATTCCTGAAAACCAAAGAGGTATTTTTTTATATGGTGTTACTGGAAAGCAAAATATTTGACACCAAGCTTTTGTCTGAGCAGGAGATTTTAGCTGATTCTTTACCAGCCAGTCATCTATACAGCACCTCTGGAGGCACAGGAGGAGCACAGCCTCCCTCAACAAAACCTTTCTGATATAAGAGGACTCTCTGCGTAGCACTGAATTATCTGAACAGCTCTATCTTGCTGCCTGAGATGGACCTTGATGTGAGTGTAGCACAGGGATGGGGAGGATGGGGAGGATGGGGAGAGGATGCAGCTGGAGAGCTCTGCTGCATCTTTTCTGGAATGGCAGCACAAGAGATGTGCCCAAGGGCAGGCTGAGTCACTTTGCAGAGAGCTGGTGTGCTTCACTGCTGCTTGAAAGGGAAACATTTTAAATCTTGCTCCCTTTGTGGCTCCCAAACAACTGTCTGATGAGAAAGGGAGGGCATCACAAGCTCTGGTGCCAGTTGCACATTGCATCAGGGCTTTCCTGCTTGCTCCCTTGCAGCCCACATGGGACAAAGTCACAGGGAAAGCTTAGCAGGGATGAAACCAGCAGGTTGCAGAAGAAATTATTCTTTAAAATCCTTTAAGTTTTAATGAAGATTCAGATCTTCCTCTAAAGCAGGCTAAAACTTCTCCTATGTGATTCCATGAAGGCTATCTAACTCTAGAGGGTGTTAATTATTCACAAGAGGTGGAGGTAAAGAGCTGGTGGAACAGAGCTCTCCAGCCACATGGATGGATGAATGGAAGTGGCTCATTTGGCTTTCCCAGCAGCAGCACCTGTGGGATGAGCAGGTCCCACCTAACCCTTCATTTTCAGTTCCTGGTCCAGGCAACACACATATCAACAGACTTGTAGGCTCTGTAGAGCAGCACAGACCTGACCCTGAGCTTGTGTGAGACATCTGGCCCTCCTGAAACCCAAAGAGCTCTGGCAAGCTGGAGCCATCCAGGGGCTGGCTCTGTGTCTGGACAGCTGCAGGGCCAAGAGCACTCTGTCATTACTACCCTGAGAGCCAGCAGTGCAGACCGACCCCTCCAGAGCTCCACTCTTATCTTGGGGGCACAGTCCATTAACAGGATCATGTCAGTGCATGCTTCTCCCTACACCTCCCTCCTGAGCCAGTGCTAGCCTCAAACAAATGAGCTGATTGCAAGGGGGAAGAAAGGGAAGGGAGGACACAAACAGACAGCAGAAAGTGAATAGTATTTTTAGATGTTAGGACAAAATAACCAATTGTAATCTCTGTTTAAAAAAAATTACTCACCCATTCATTTATTCATTGATTCATGCATGTCACTATAGGACACAAAACAACACGAGCGCACACACTGCTGCTCTCAAGGTGAAGAAAAGGGAAGTTTATTTTCTGACTCTAACATTTATAATTTCCTATAAGAGACAGTGGATTGGAGGGTGAAAGTGCCACCTCTCCAATGACACTGGACAAAGCAACAGTATATCAAACTTTTCTTCTTCCATAAAAGAATGCAAAACAATAAGTTATTTATAGAAAGTGTGTGAGAAAGTTTGCTACAAGAATGTAAACATCAGAAGGCTTAGAAAATCTTAAAAAATCTGGGCGACACATTCATTTGTTCATGGGCATGAATATGATCAAACTCACCTTGCAGACTAGGAATTGCTGGTGGCAGCTATGCAAATCCATTCCTAGTCAGCACCTTGTGAGATGTTTTTATTTACATGTCTTTTCATGATGTGTGTATGATTATGTTGAAGATTCTCTCTGCCCCTCTTGTGCACTCACAGGCACATGTATGTTATAGCAGCAGTTGTGAGGGAAGAAGTCTGGGCATACCAGTGTTTGTTATAATTAGCACACACATTTATATTTCATTTTTATATTTTGGTCCTGTTCTTATCAAAAATCAAATCAGGAAAAAAATGCAATTTCTTGTAGTTTAGGTCTTGCCTCCTTTTCCAGTATACACATCAAGGTCTTTCATTTGTTGGAAGTTAGAAAAAGCTACCGACAAAGGCTGCCCAAGGAAGGCAGTACTATGAATCAGATGGAACATTCTGAGGTGGGTCTGAAGTGTCCACACAGCATCATCTCCAATAGGAGAGGAGACAAAAATCCAGGCATTTGAGTCTCCTTGTCAGTCTCTGTTAGAGTCCCTGAGCAAAATTACTCATTTGGAGGCATTATCTCTATATTTGGCAAAATCTTCAACCATGTACACATGGCATGCAGCCTATGAATACAAAATCAATTTAAAAGGATGCATCCTAATGCAAAGTGAAGACACGACCTTTGCTTATCCCCAAATATTTGTCATGACAACTGACACTCAGCTGAGGTGTGAGAATGGAGTGCTCTGCCTCCAAACCACAAGAGGTAGAATCCTTTTGAACTGGGTGGAACAGAGCCCTAGCTGACAAATTGACCTCAGCTACAACTGGAGGGACACCTCTGTCACACTAAGCAGAGATTTTTGTCATGAGATGTCAGAGGATGGCTGGGTCATTTGTGAAGGTGTCTTTCAATGGTTTAGGAGTAGGAAGACTTGATTTCATAACAGCTGCTAATTTACAGTTTGCCTGATACAGCAGGTGACAATTCAATAAAGACAGGAGCTGGAAAAATCCACTTTTTGTAAATATGTTTTGGGTTTAAGGGGTTTTAGTATGTCTGTTCCCTTTAACGATTTGCAGTCTATAATGTTTTTTCTTAGGTCAAGAAGCTTATTTGAAGATGAAAGGTGCAGATCTGGAGGAATTTTAAGTAGAATTTCACACAAGTGCTCAGCTTGACAGAAACAACAAAATTCACCCAATGAAAAACCCAAGTCAAAGGCTGATTCAAACTTACTCAATGGATTTATGTGACCAATCCCTCAATATTTTGATGAGATGTTATCCATACCTGTGTTCTGGGTTTGTAAAAATGGAAAGTTTGTCTCTCTCTACTTGACATGCTACCAACATGTCGAGTCAAAGCCTCAAAAGGACACTTGAATTCCAGCATTAACTCTACACTGCTCCCTGGAATGGGTAAGATATTAGGGAAACCTCTGCAGATAGCAGCCTTAGAGAATTACTCTAAGGAAGGAAAAGAAGAAGGAAGAACAAAGGAGATACCCCAAGATAGGGATTAGGGAGAAAGACAGAGGAAGGAAAAAGGGAATAGACTAAAGAATGGAAAATGGCATATTTTCTTACCAAGCAATACTGGATGTAAGAACTATGTTCAGAATAAATAATGTTATCTGAAAAAGCTAATTGCGTGTATCTGGCAAAATCCTCTTTCTGATCATTGTACAAACCTCCCATTGACATGGCTGAGATATTTACTTCTTGCTGAATGAACATTATTTATACTTTGGCCCAGAGTTTGGCATCAGAACTGGAACTGAGTCTTTCATGCAGAATAAATCTGACATTCTTCCCTTCAACCACTGCTTAACATTCTAGGAAAAATTAAATTCTTCATCAATATGTACAAACTGTGCCAGGATGAGCTCTGCCCTCGGACTGGCATTCAGGAGGGCTGTGCTGCAGTACTTCAAAACAAAATTTGGCCTTCAATTCTAATTGCTCCCAACTCCAGAAATATTGAATTGATTTTCTTCAGACATGAACTGTTTTCTCCTTCATCACCGAGGTCTATAAAACAAGCTGGGTTCAAATTTCCTAGCGTCAGCTCTTCTTGAGTTATGAGGTCAGAGAAGCTGCAACCGGAACAAATAGGAATAGCTGGTTTCTCTTCACGCCCAAATATCATAAAAACAGCCAGGCTGCTTTTGCTGAGAGTTCTCAAAATATTCACCTTTAGACTGAGCCAAGCCTGAAAGGTACATTGCTACCCCTCAAGGAGCTTTCTTGAGAAAATTAGGAACAAGTGAAAACTGGGGAAGAGCCTGGAAAAAGAAACCAATTGGATGCAGTAACAGTGGTTTTGTTTCCACAGAAGTAATTTACAATTCCCACACCTCCATCATAAATTAGCTTTGGAGGAGCCCACATGCTCCTGAGTGGGACTGTGGCTTTCTTCTTTCCTAGAAGAGACATTTTTCCTCTTAGCATCAGATAATCATAGGCTGCTTAGGGAAATTTTAATCTGTTCCTTATGTCTTACAGAGAGGAACCCTGCCACAATGACTATCGGGAACGCGTGTAAGACTTCCCCCAGATCCTTGCTGGATCTGCTTTGGCAACCCCATCTTTCAAGCTGAACCTTGAAGCCCAGATCACAGCCAGAACCACGGTCAGAAAGCCTGCCCAGGGGTTTTAGCATAATCTGATGTATTTATGCCTTTCACATCGAGACACGGATGAGGATGGGGAGCCTGCTCCATGTTAGGCATCGCAGGGACATTGTAATCATCTGGTCATTCTCTGAGGAATACTTGTACCCTTTGCTTTCTGCAGCTTGATAGGATCAAATGAGATTTTTAAAAGTCCGAGCCACTGGAATAAACCCCACAGCTACAAATGCTCATATTGGAGGGTTCAAGGAGGAATTTGAATCGGGTGCTTACAAACCAACTTGTTTTCTTGCATGTGAGATACACAGACAAATACAAAAAAAAAGGCAGCGAGTTTACCTCTAGTCCCTTTTTAGCTAAAAATTATTTGCACTTGAAAACCTTCTGACCAGCCTAACTGCACATCCTTAGCCAAAGGCAGTGGTTATGAAACACCGTGTAACTGCCCTGTTTCACATGTCATTCCCTGGGACAGGGAATCTCTAGTACAGCATGAAGACGCTGAGGACATCACGTGGGGCCACCATGTGAAAACATCTTCTTACTAAGTTGTCACGCTGTCAAAAGCTGCAACCACTCACTACTCTAGTGAGCCATGAATGACTTGTTTTGCTACTTCTCAAGCTCTCCTGGCAAATACAGAAATACTGAGACACAAATGCCCATATCTTGATCACCAGAAGAAAGGGTCACTAGATGCTGGAATATGTTTTTTATGGTGATGAAGGGCAAGCGCTGTGGGCAAAAGACAGCTATTTCTTGAGGACCCAGCTATTTGCTCCGCCATTTTTGCTTCATGCTTCTAAGACAAAAAGCCTGCACAGTCTACCTGTGCCACCAGGCCTCCCGTCAGGTTCAATCTCACCCTGGTACTCTGACAACGAAAGATCTGCCCATCCATGAGGCACCTGCAATGCACTGAAATCACAGGGGTTACAGAAACAGAGCTGAGGGCAAATCTGGACCCATTATCTTCTGGTTGTTTTAGAAAACAAGTGTAATGGTGCAGCTGTTCCTCTTTAGAAATAAATAGGTTACAGTGTTTGCATGTTTATGGGGATTTGCTCCCCAAGGTGCATCACAAAACTCCCATCTTGCTAAAGTGGGTGACATGGGAATGCTGAAAGGTGGAGAGACAAATTAATAGGAGGTTTGCTACTCAGCCTTTCAGTGAGAATACAGCATTCTTATTTAAAAATAATAGGATAGTGGCAGTTACGAACCATCTGCAACTCAGCATTGAGGAAAACAGTAAAAATTTGATTAGAAAAACATTTCAGACCCCAAAAATAATGGTACACTGCAATTGCAGCAATGATTTTGTTGTACTGCATGTAAACAAGTTACATTAGTGGTCAGGTGAGCCAGTGTTTCTCCCTGCCTCTCCAAAGGGCAGGTGATTTAGCACAGGCTCAGCTGCCTGGGATGTGCATGTGGAGTAGGTGTATTCTGGCCAGAACTAATCATGGAGTGTGCTCTTGCTGTCCATACTGCAAAAAATAAGAGTACAGGGCTGATGTCTGCACCATAGGGAGTACTGATGCCTCATCCAGGGTTAATGAATTTTATGGATCCACTTCCTGAACATGTAGTTAATGAGTCCAGAAACTGTAAGCACCAAGCCTCAAGCACTCCCTGTTGCATCGATAGACAGGTGACTGTGAAGAGCCAGTCACATGGACACGTGGATGTTTCTGCTTTACTTCAAAAGGAACCTCAAGGCTGCATGCAAAGGACATCAGGGAACACATGGAAAGTCACCCAAGTCTTGACATTAGTCATGCTGCCCTGCTCATTCCTGCCTTTCCAGGAGGTGCCAAAGCTTCTTATGAAGCTGCAGAAGGGGTGTCCACAGCTCCTGGGAGCACAAGGACAGAGCCTGTTGTGTCCCCACGGTGTCCTGTCCTCTTCCCACTCAAAGTGGGGCAGGACACAGCTGATCCAGCCTGCTTATGCCTCACTCTGACCCTGCCATCAACAGAGCAGGGGCTTAAATACAGGGTCTTATTATGGGCTGTTGCAACCAGGTGGCTTTGTAAGTATATAATAACAGATCTATTTGTCTGTCTATCTATCTATCTATCTATCTATCTATCTATCTATCTATCTATCTATCTATCATCTATCTATCTATCTATCTATCTATCTATTATGTATACTTTTTATGTCTTTCTAGATATAAAAATAAGAAGTATAATATATATACACCACTATAAGGTATTGTTGTTACAGTAGTTCAAAACATTTGATGCCAAATTTCACTGTTGCTTTGCATAGCCAGACATCCTTCAGTTGATCCCAAACATTTTGATTGAACTATTTTGGGGAGAGACAAGTTTGCAGGCAGCATCTTTCTGGAGCTTCTTTTCACCCACAGGCACAGTGGCAGCCAAAGAGGAGGTCACAGTGGCGTCGCAAACCAACCTCCCTGAGGCTTCTGCTCCATTTCTGTCCTCTAAAGGGTTGGAGCCCCTGCTGACAACCTTGCTACTGAGTGATAGCTGAGATGGAAATTAAATAGCTGGAACATTTGCCTGCATGTACAGAGGGAGGCAAACAGGAAGGGAGGGGGAAGCTGTTGATATATAGCAATTGTGTAGAGCAGTAAATATTAGCATTAATTTTGCTCATCACAACTGCCTATTCATTACAGTTTTCCACGTACCAAATCCATAAGTCTGTATGTGCTGAGCCAGTGGCTTGCAATAGCAAGCAGCAGATAATGTATGATGTATTACCTCCCTTATAATGGATTGGTTATTTCAGCCTTGATGTGATGAAATAAATGACAGCAATTTTGCTAATACATGTGTTTTCAGCTCTCCCCCTCCTTTCAAATAGGGCAAAAAGGTGTCCTTTAACATTTAGAGCCATGGAAGAACACAATATGAATGATGGTAAGTGACTATAATGTAGTACGCCATAAACTCTAAGTACCATCTGGTTTGAAAGGAAGCTGATATGAGGTATAAAGAAGGTATTTTGCACATAACAGAGGTAATAAATTTGGAGTTTGCTGGAGGATTTAGACTCAACTGGAAATAAATTCATTGCAAATATTTTGAAGTATTGTATAGATACATTAAGAAAAGATTCTGCCACTAAGCTGAAAGTTCTTCTGGTTCATCTGGTAATATTAGAGCTTTTCTGGTCAAATACTGATCATATCAATCTGTGTTCTGCTTCACACTGATGATGGGAAATGTATGGCATAAGCAATGCATTGCATGAACAATGTTTCTACATTCTCCTTTAAAGTAGGAAATTCAATAGCAAAGGATTGCTGGTTGTTCATGCCATCATTGCCATAAAGAAGAAATTGGATGGGTGCATCATGGTCCTCTTCCTTCCCTATGCTCTGCCTGCCCATGTTCTGCTGGTTTATGAGGCCAAGCTGTGCCCAAGAAATTAGAAAAAGCAGCCAAAAGCAAGTTTCCATGAGCTTAATCCCACTACCAGCATATAGAAAATGAAAGCCCTTGTCCCAAGGAGCTCAAAGCAATTCCACCAAATTCAGCCTGCACAAACCCAGGAGAAGCAAGTGCAAGCTGGGGACTCTAGAGTTCGGTTCAGGGCTGGGAATGCTGGCAAATTCTTAGGATGAAATAAACCCACATTAAGAAAGATTTGTTCAAGGCAAGATGCAAAGATTCAAGGCCTGATCCAGGGGCCACTGCCATCAGAGGGACGATTTCCACCAATCTAAAATGGCTTTAGCCAAAACCTTTAGCTTGACTCTCATTTTGTACAAGCTCCTGTGCCCTACTCTGTCCCCAGAGAATGGCAGAAGCCCTACACTGCTCTAATCTTTGGCATGAGCATAAAATCATGCTGGGAACCCAAATAACTCCCACGATGTGAGGACAGCTCTGCCCTTTGGTGGGGCTGGATGTTAAACCAGCAGTTAAACACTGCCTGAAGCCAGCTGCACAATCTCCAGCTGTTGCAACTCTCGTCCCTCAGAGAAGAGGTACCACCTTCTCTGAGACATGTCAGCTCCCCCTTCTTTTTGCTGGATTGGACACAGAAGTCCCTGCCAACCCCAGACTTCTTGACGCTCACTGAGTTAATATTTTTCCAGCACTCCTGTTGCTTATTGGGGGCTCCCAGTTCTCAAAGATTTATCAGACCAAACAGACTGTATCCAGCAGTGGTGGGAGTTGTTCCTGATGTTTATAATCCCAAAAATTACATCACAGATACCTCTTTTCCCTGATGAATGCTGACTGGCCTCCTTCCCTTCTGCCACTTTGCTTAAGTCACATTTGCCCTCAGGGAAAAATGTGGCAGAGTCATGAATAGGAATGGAAAGCTCTGTCATATGGAGAGACTAGGATGCAACGTGACAATCATGTTAACCAACTCACTGCCCTTTGGATGCTTGGCCCACATCCAGCATGGTGACATCAACACAGGGCTCTGGGCATGCGCTGCAAGGCTCAGATTGTCCCAAAATGTCAGGCAGTGAGTGCCCTGGAAGCTGTGGGGTTCTCAGGAGCTGATCAGCAAAGTGCTGCACATCTGGCCCTGTCCATGCACCCTCAGCAACATCTGCAGCACTGCATGGAGGCAGCAGCACTGCTCACCCTCCCTCTTGGAAACCCACTGAAATCATCACACAAACCCATGGGGGCAAGCCTAACCTTCACAACTTTCTACAGCAAAAATGAGGTGCAATAAGACAAAACATTAAATGGATGTTTGGCCTTGCCTTCCAACTAGAGATCTTTTTATTGAGGATTTCTACATGGCCTTCCACTGAAAAGCAAGTATTTCGGGGAGCCTTGTGTGCTTCAGCTTGATTAATCAAAGATTTGTAGCCATATAGACCACTGGAGCCCTAGTAGTCCTGGTTCCCAGCAGGGGCTGATGAAATGCTGATGAAATTCTGGCACCTGTCTGCAAGCTACGGAGATGTGAGCCACCTGTAGTGGGCAAAGGCACAGACTGAACCCTCTCCTCCAGCACTGGGCTGCCAGGTATACCACCTTCCTGGTGCAGTTGCATATGAGCTGGTCAAGAGCTCAATCCCAGGCGTTGTGTAGCAAATCCAGAGTCAGGACTTTGCTTTCAGCAGCTTCCTCAGACTTGGTAGTAGCACAGCTACAAAATGGTCTTGCCCTTTTAGCAAATGAAAGTTTATTTTGTTGCCAGATGAAGAACTATTTGCTGGTAGGGAAAAGACAATGTTTTTTTTTGCAAAACCATTAGACTGAAACCACACAGTGAGGAGGATCATGTTTAAACATTAACCAAGGAGAGGGATGGGAGAATACATTTTGTTGATCAAGGGTCCCAAAAGTAATGAACTAGACCAGTTGTGTCACTTTAGTTCTGTATTTGGAAGGTAATATTGTGTTCATCAGGCAGCGAACTACAACTTCAGGTCGGTGGCCACCAAAGCCCACCAGAGAGACCCCTGGGATGAGAGAACACATGCACTAATGAGGGAGGAAATACACTGATGACTTCGAGGAAATGATTATCATATGTATGTTTCTTCTGGGAAATCAATGAATATGTATGTAAACTATAGTAGATAAACAAGAGCCTTTTCTGTGCTCAGCATGGGCAACATTTTGGTGGAAATATCCCCTTGCACATCTGGCACCAAATAAAGAATGCCTGCTTCTTAATGCCATGTTGATGTTAAGAGATTTTATTTTCTGGATTTTTGGTAATAGTTTCCTATCCAGTCTATCTTCTGTCTTCTGCCTAATCCATCACTGAAGTTACCAAGCTGAATTTCCATGGCAACAGACTGTGAGGTCAGAGAGAAAGTACTAGGCTGGATCAAGGATCTGAAGTGGAACTGTGAAAGGGAAAGAACAAAATTACTTAGAAAAATTAACTGTCATAATAAAGGGAACAAGAAAATAAAAGACGGATCAGATAATCTACTCCTAGTGTGAAGACTCTGTTTGGTTTCTGACAAAGCTGTCACCAGTGAATATACCCTCTTATACACACAGAAACCCAATTTGTCTCTTTGCTTCCTTTGAAATCAACAGCAACTCCAGCAGGTGCAAAATATGGACATCCAAGGAACTGCAGGGGAATTCCCAGTCATCATTTCTTGGTATCTGCATTTTCTTGCTTAGTGAGAGCCCATCACACATTGTAACAGGCCTCCATTGAAAGAACATCTCCACCTCCACATATGGTGGGACAGACATGGAGACTTTAATCACTTTTTTTCTAACTGAGAGCACGCCAATACATTTCTCCTTTAATCCTCTTCTCAAAGGTGTAGTGACCACAGCCCAAAGCCATGTTTAATTAGCTGTCAGTTGTTTGCTCCCTGGCATAGCCCTAATGCAGGCTCCTACTTCCTGACCAGGAGCTCCCAAGGGACCACCTGCCAGTGCCCCCAGCATCCACTTCAGACACCCCATAGAGACAGTGGAGTCAGCAGGGTGAGCCTAAAGATGGATGGCACAACCTCAGTGAGGGTGAGGGATGGGGGAGCGAGGTGGGCATGTAGATGCCCCCCAGGGATGTTGGCATCCCTCTGGGGTTGGGTAAATTGTCACACAGGAGGTTGTGCTGTTTTAGGAAGACTGGCAGTTTCCTCCTGTTTTTAATAGGATCTCCTGCTGTGCCTGAGATGCTGTCACTGATGTGGGCCCCATCACATCACAGCAGCCACACAAGGCCGGTGCTGATACCGTCTCCAACCCAGTAGCTTCCCTTTCCTTTAGGCAACACCACACCGTGTCTGTCCACATTTGTTACCACCTTCCCCTTCCAGGTGATGGTCTAGGACCTGCAGTTCTTCGGAGAAATCCAATTAGGGACATTGTGCAAGCCCCTCTTCAGATGAAAGCTGCTGATTCACTAAGCTCCAGGCTTGCTGCCTTTACCCAAGGAGCACAGCAAACGTTTCCCCCTGGCAGTGCTCCCTCCCTTCCTTCCCGCGCCATCGGCACGTGCTGCATATCAGAGGAGACAAGAGGCTTTAGGGTCTCCTGTTCTCCACCCACGGGGGATTTTTCTCCCTTGTTCAGGAAAGATAAAGGAGGCAGGCAGTATCAGACCCTGAAAACATTCTGGGGATGTTTGGAGGGGAGGGAGGCAGATATGGAGAGAAACCTCTAATGCCTATCTGGGATTTATAATGTGTCTTAAATTACTGGGTTTTTTCTGCTATTTGATCTGAGAGCATATTTGAGTAAATCTGAATATCAAAGAAATTCAGAAAGACAATGGGGCAAGGAGTAGGGCAGAGACTGACAGGCAAATAAAGAAACCAGGAAGGCAGTACAAAGATGATATTGCAGATAGACCCGATTAAAAGATGAAAAAAAGAGGTGACCTCCCTGGCCACCAGGAAAAACCACTCAACATAAATACAGGGTGCTTTTTCCCCATATAATTTTTTCAGAATTTTATGTGTTGTTCATAGGCTACGCTTTTTTTTTTTTTTTTTTTTTTTTTTACTTTTCTGACAGTGGGTGATAGAAGGGCCATGAAACAGTTTTACAGCAAAGCACTATGGACAAAGCATTGCTTAAGACAGTTCCTTGATGCACATTAAAATAAATGTAGAGCTTGACCTGGATCCTGGGGATGTGCATTTAGTGCACTTGGCCAGAGAAAAGCATAAACAAAACCTAATTGAATGGCCCTCTGCCACCCTGAAAACTAAAGGGGAATGTACGTGTGCATGGTGGGACAGAGCAGAGCTACTGAGACTCTCCAGCCTTCTTAGTGTGGCTATAGGAGGTGGAACAAATTCAGCTCCTTAAAAAAAATCAAAACAACAGGAAAAGGATGTCCACAGCCTCTCTGCAAAAGAACCACACAGAAGACCTAACCATGCCTGAAACACCAAACCACCACTGCTTTCATTATTTTGACCTTTTGACCAGGAAAATACTTGTTGTCCATAATGCCAGGAAAAGCCTAGGAGGTATTAAGAGAGCCACAAAACCAACTCTCACACATGAATAAGGCCCACAGCCCATGTTTAGCACCTAGGGATTAATCAGCAATAAAGGGCAGCATTGAGAAAAAAGGGATGGCTGTTTGGAAGCCTTCTTACCTTTGGCTTTAAGGGAGTAGGAGACACTTGCAGCTGTAAAATTTTATCCATGCATTTTATGTCTGTGTGCGCACATATGTACATACACATACACACAAACCTATAATTGGTATTTTCACACTCAAAAATTCTTATACTGCTCCTACAATGTAATTATTATTCAAAGAATTTCAATGTTTTGCTTTCTTGAATTTTAGGGTGGCCTGTATTACTGGAGAATAAAATAATCAGTCTTTGTTTAAGTCAGAGTTAAGATTGCTCTCACTTTTCCCCACATGCCATTTTGAGGATTAACTTTGCTGTGATTTCCTTCCCTCCCTTATTGATATTGAAATATTCTTCTTTCATTGCTCCTATTGTTTTCACACATTTCCTTCACATGTTCGCAGGTACTTTCTGGTTTTATAATTTGCACATTTTCACCCATCTATAAATTGGCTGTCATAAAAGCCAGTCTGAATTGCATTTTGATTAAAAAAAGACATAACAATGTCATTTTTTCCATCCAGTATTCAGACTGGTTTTGCAATGAGCCAGTTAACAAAATCTTGACTTGCTTTTCTGCAGTTTACAGGTTGGACTATAGCTGCATTTGGGGGGCCATTTTCTGCCTCTCAGTTTTGTTAAGAATTGACTCCAAACTTGGCAGCTACTGAAAAGCTGTGTGCTCTTCTCACAACTTGTCATCTTCCATCCTTATTCAGGCATTCCACTTGGCTACTTCTTAAGGCTTAAAATTAACATGTTATTATTGTCTCTGAAGACCCTTCAGGCTTTGATTCCTACCTATTGGAGAAATTTTGATTTCTGTTTATGTAGTTGCTCATAATTTGGGTTCTGTTTCCAATCTGTCACTTGCTAAACCATCTGTGCCATCTGGAATATGCCTGGACCGAATTTGGTGGAATTCTCTTCCTTATGAAATTCATGAGATGCAGCATGCAGATGCTTTCACTGCTTCCCTGACAAATTTACTTAATTTGGCAGCTTTGAGGTTTTCATTTTTGTCAGTTTCTAGGCCTGCATCTTGTTCTTATTATTGTGCCATAGATGGTGGAGGTATATCCAACATGGATGCATATGGCATGTGAAAATCCTTCCAGTTCCAACAGCTTTGACACACAAGTGAACACAAAGATTTGGATACCCAAGATCCTTATGAGCCATTTTTCCCTCTAATACACCATAAAGTCACAGGCACTTGAGAGCGCAGGGGTAAGGTAAGAAATTCATAGCTGCACAGAAGGTCACCAACAGGTTTATATTTCAGTGGTACTGCAGACAACAGCATCTAGGAAGAACAGGATTAGCCAATACACTGTTTCAAATATTGCACTAAGAGGAAACCACATCTTTGCCACCAGTAGGTAAACCCTTCTGTTTGGGAGAATTTTTAGCTTCTGAGAGACAAAAACATCCTAAGGATCTGATTTTGGGTGCTATCCAAAGAACGAGGTGGGTGCAGCAGGCTCACAAGATTGAGGAAACTGGCCAGACTTTTAAAGGATTATCTAAATGATTCCTGGCTAATCAAAATATGCTGGCTCAACCATGGGTAAAATGTAGGCAACCATGGCTTGTGTGCTTCTAAATTTGACATGATGAAGGTTACTCATCTCTCAATGTCCAGAATGAAATAACTTACAAGAAAAAAACCCCTACTTTTTTATTTGCTAACTCCTTTTCTGAAAATTCAGCTCCTTGGAACTAATGATGAAAAAATTTTGTCCAAAGACCACAGGTCTTAAAAAATGGCCAAAATTATAAATGAATTAGATTTTATGAGAGAAAAATGAACTTTTCCTTGAGTTTTCTCCCACATCCATTCAAACTGTGAGTTCCTAGACACAGATCCCCAAATGTGAACACATAAAATGAAGTATGTTAACATGTATTCTAGTACCTAACAAAAGTGAGCTCATTTCCAGGGGGTAGGTAGCCTCTCCCTAGCAGAAGCAATTTGGAGAAAATGAGAAAACCCAGGTAATGAAGAACTCCTGAAGCCAGATGGTACCCAAGTCCATCCTGCTGTGCGTACCTGTTTTTCTCTGTCACTCCCCCATGGCTGCTGGGGCTCAATTAGCTTCATATTACACCACTAAACTAAAGTTTTGATGGTTGGCATTTATCCTGCTAGTCTGTCATCAGAAAATATTCGAAGTGAGCAGGTGGTCAGGGAGGAACCCCACAAAACAGGTGGTGCTCTACCTTGAGAATGAGAGGACACCATCCCCAACAACATCCAGCGAATCACTTCCTTACAGCTATCGGCACTGCCACGTGCTTTGTGTGGAAACAGCAGATCTTTGGAAAAAACCCAATACAGTTGGGTAACAGCAAATAGAGAAAAGGAAAATAAACAGCCTTTGCTGGCTATGCTCTCTTCCTCAGTGTAGGGAGCGATGAAGCTGTATTTTGCATTATTGAACAGCAACCCGACAGCCACAGATTGAAGCTCCCACTAAGCTCAGATGAACAACAAGGCTGTGGAGATGTTACTGTATTTCTGTGCCCTAACTTCAGATACGCTGTTATTGTGATTACTGTTGTGTTTAGTAATGATAAACCACACAGAGTAAGGCTAAAAGGTGCTATCTGAATTTATAATTGTCAATGTCATTAGTGTAAAATTCTCCTTTGGAAGACCCAAAGCTCAGTGGTCTGGATTGATGCTAATGGGCAGCATCCCAGCAGGAAAATGATGCTTGCTTCATCAAGATGCTGGAAGGAGTTTGTCTGTTAGCCAAAATCTCTCTCCTACTGTTTATAAAGCAGCATCTCACTGAACTACCCTGCTTTTTACAGCTCATTACTGAGTGGTCTTTTAAAGGGATTGGCTGCTGCTCAATTTCATGGCTTCAGAGTTGCAGAAAAACACCTTTCAGGGTGTCTAATCTTCCCTCCAATCTCATGGCTACTCAATGTGCTAGGTAATATTTCACTAAGTCTCTCGCCCAGGAACTCCCAGTTCGTTGCTGCTGTGACAATTCCAAGTGAACAGAAAATCCATCTATCCTGTGTTCTGCAAGTAATTAGACCTATGCTGCATATCACCCCTGAAAAGTTGTTTGAGTCATGATTTTAAACATGAAATGGTTTTTGGTGGATTCAACTCTTGGTCTCTGAATAATGCGGTCTATAAACGAAAAGTGCCTTTAAAAGAAGACTTTTTTATTCTTTATTGTCCTTAATCAGTGTTGCTATGATTTCGAAACAAAGCTGGTAACTCTGCTGTTCATTACATACTGAGATTGTGGTGACAGGAATCACATTGTTTGCTGTAACTTTTTAATTCTCCTAACAAGTTTTATGATTCCCTTCAAACAATGGATCTCCCTTGAGTACTTCTATTTTCACTTTTGATTGTAGGCAATGCATTTGTATTACCATAAAAAAGCCTTCTGAAACTCTTTTATTGTGAGGTCGTTTTATTTATCTAGTCATTAGCCTGTGATGAAAGTGACACCTCTAACGGCTCAGTCAAAAACCTTCCGCTGGCAACATACACAGATCTGCTGTGATGCATTAATCTTTTATTAGATTACAGTTATTGCAAAAGCTGAAATTCAATTGCTTAATAGGTTTTCTTAATTCTAATCTTCAGCACTCTAAAAAATAGCTAGAGGTAGATCTAAAAATGTCTGAGGCGCTACTGAAGTTGAATGGTTTCCTAGGCATGAACTGGTAATTACTTACAGGCTTTTTAGAAATTAAAAATCCTTTTATTTCATTTCCAGTCAATGCCATCAACATTTTAATAAAACATTTACACATTACTGAGAGCAACAAACTATTTCTCAAATGAATTACAAAACTCAGTTAATAAAGATGTAAATATCTCCCAGAAGCTCATGCTGGCCACCAGCAATTTCTGCCACACCTCTGGCAGGAAGGAATTTATTTGAATTCACAAGGTAGTTTTGAATGAAAAGAAAATGCACATCCTTTTGGGATACCTCTCAGCTGCAGATAAAGACTATTCTGACTTCTGTGAGAGCTGGTGAGAACCATTAATAATCTGCCTGACTTGCATTGACATTGAAACACCTAATGCAATTAGTTCCATCCTTACAAGATGGAAATTTTGTTTGAGAGAGCACGTTTGACTTGGCAGTGCATGCTGTTTCTGGGTGGACTCCATCCTGGGCCTCGAGTTCTCAGCACCAGGTGGGACTTCAGAGTGGATGAATCAAAAATCTTTGCTGCAGCCTGCTGGGAGTGTAAATTCAGGAGTGTCTTTTTGTGGCCTTGGTAGCTGCTGCAACAATAAAATATTTTTGCTTATTCACGGTTTGCAAATTTTAGTTAACAGTCTCATGTACTGCAGCAGGAACACAAAAGGACACTTGTAGTTGTGGAAAACATAGTAAAAAAACCCCAAGGAAAATAGATTATAATTTCATAGAACAGAATATGTTAAGGACCGAAAAAGAATGCTGATTCCTGAGGAATTTTCCAATTTTCTTTTTAAGCTTTTTCTAATGCACTTACAAATGCATAAATTGTTCTAATTCTCTTTAGGTCATAAAAAGCAAATTGGTAGGGTAAGAACTGTATTTCCTTGTCAAGTTGGACACCCTACCTAGTTACAGAAATGGAGACAGTCTGCTTCCTTCTCACCATGCTATCATGATCAAAGGAACAGGATGCAAAAATTTCCCTCACTGAACATGCTGTTATTCAAAGCCCTTTGTAGGCACCTCAGAGCAAAACACGAGTGTCTGGTTTGAGATGAAAAGAAAGAGCTCATGTATTTATTTATTCAGGATGGCATTTTGCAGCCCCAAAAGAAATGTAAGTATGCATGTATGCATGCATGTACATCTGTAAATGGGGGTCAATAAGGAGGAGAAAGCTGTCAGTGGGGCTCTCTCTCTCCCCTGGGCAAAACCCCAGACTTGAAAAGGACTCACTGGCTCCTGGTGAGGCTCTGCCACCCCTTCCTCTGTTACCAGGCAACATTATCAGCGATGCTGCACATGTGCACTGGACATTAATTACCACTTTCTGCTCACTGTTTGTATTTTCATTTATGCATTTTCCTTTAGAATCATGAGGCATTCTTGAGTGAGTAAGATTTTCATTTAAAGGATGTCTGCACCCATAAGCCAACTGGCCCAGGGATAAAACACACCTCAGTTCAGGGAAAGTTGAAAATGCCTGTACTCCTGCTCAGCTCCAGACACCCTGGATGCAGCATCAGCCCCAGTGTGGCTGGGAGCAGCTGTGCCACCATTGCCTGCAACCCAGGGCTTCCCAGCACTGGCTCTCCTGGCTGCCACCCACTGTGACAGCTGTTTAGTATGTTAAGAAATGAAACCTTCAATCCCCCAAATAAGAGTTGCATTGGGAACAGGGGCAATTTTACCTCAGCTGAGTATTTCAGCACGTGAATGCCTCACCATCCAGATAGATAAGGTGTGACTTTGTCTGGCTTTGTAAAACAGATGTCAAAAATCAGACGTGAAAAGGCAGGCAGTAGTTAAGGAGTTATGGAGTATATGCTTCAGAGAGTGCTTGGTGATCTATCCTCCCATGCAGAAGAGAGAGGCACTTGAGGAACAGGAGTGACACCTCTAGAGGAATACCTTGCACCTCAATTCTGACCCATGAAAAGGCTGTTATTCAAACCAGAGATGTGGGAAGGAGATGTCAGGGCTTGGCTGAAGTGCATGGTGCCCCCTTCCATGCAAGGCAGAGCCAAGGCACTGGCCAGTCCCTTGCATCCTGCCCAGAGACCTCATTTCTCAGCTCTTGTTCTGAGGCTTCTTTTCTGTCAGCTTTACTTACACACTGCTGTTTCAGGGAGAAGCACTGGTGATTAATGGAAGTCACTCTGGGTGGGCAGCACCGAGCTCGGGATGTGGGGAATGGTGGCACTGAGCTAACTCTGCCTCTGGCAGGCACTGGCAGGGGGCTGAAGGCAGGAACTCATGGCATTGCCACTACCTGGCCTCCTCCACTACCCTGCACAAGTCTACATGCTGAACTGAAGCTCTGCACATAAAGAGACTGCAGTGTGTGAAGAAAAAATGTGGGGAATGAAAGGAAATGAACTTGACAGGCACATCCACCAACCCCTTATCTGGATATGGATGCCTCAATTTCCAAGCATCAATGTAAGAAACATCAGAGCATTCTGATTTTGAAAAGGCTGCTACTACCTGTCCTCTAAGAAATTACTCTCTGGCCTGGCCTTCATACTTCTTCAGATTGAAGTGCCCCAAATAATTATTCCCATTTAAAAGGCAGGTAACATTTTACTGTAGGAGGCTTTCACTACAGTAAACAGCATCCCTTTCTTGCTTCAGAAACATTCCTCCATCATTCCTCCATGCCAGTGCAGTCCCTGTATCCGTGGGCAGCCTGTGCTCTCTCTCCAGCCTACAATAGAGGCAAAAATGTTCCAGAAGACAAAGGACATGATTTCAGAAAGGGAGAATCATCTACCTGTCACTACCTTGCCTCTGGTTTTACTACATTGACACAATACTTTCAGTCTCTTACAAGAACCTTCAAGAACAAATTTAAGGTATATGGCTCTTTTAGTCCTCATAAATCTGGAATTACCCTAATTATCAAGAAGAGACATAACTAAAAAGGAATGACCGTGCAACTACCTTCTCAATGTCACTGTCACCACATTGACAGCTTAATTAAAAGTGCTGTGAATTTAGTTTGTATCAATAAGAAAGATACAGAATTTTTAAATTTCTTAGCCTGCTCTTATCAAAATGAACCTTGGTCCTGCAACTAAGAGATTACATCAATTACAAGATTTTATCTTTCTTGAAGATACATGAATATCTTAAAAGAAACCCCTCATTTCATAGGGTATCTTCATGCCAGCATACAAATGGATTGGCTAGAAATAACCACCTTTACTGTAAAACACATGACCCTGAGTATATGAAGGTCATGTTCATTATATTACAGTCCACATTTTTTGTCCTGTGCTTTGCTGCCTGACACAGAAAATCAAGATGTAAGTGAGGTAATTAGAAGGCAACCAAAGAAAAGACTAATCATAAATTTATTGTACCATTTTTTGTCAGCTGAAGTCTACTTTGTCTCTGGTCTCATACACTCAAATGTAAATCTGGGGCAGCTGCCTTGGTACCTACGGAGTTAGAGGAACCAAGTGCTTACCCATTGAAAGATGATGCTGCTCTCCTCCCCAGATCAATAACTGAGGAAACCATTTCAGTGAGTTCTGCCACATTTTGTGAATTTCTTCAAACATGGAAGAAGCCTAAGTGAAAATCCCTGCTTCACTTTTTTATTAAAAATATGTTTCTAACCCACGTGAGCCCTTAATGCTTCAATATTGAAAAGCAACTACATGAACCCCAAAAACACTTTCTAATCTCATATTATTTCAGCCAATTTCAGGATTTCTTGGAGCCTGACTAATGACTTCCAAGCACTTAGGACTGCAATAACTCCAGCTGGGGATGTGGTATCCACTTATTTTATTTACTAAATTACTTTTTAACAACCACTCGCCTTTTCACATGTCTGATCCTTGACATCTGGTTTTACAAAAGCAGAGCCAAAGCCCATTGCAGTGGGAAAGCTGTGGCACTCACTTCAGCCTGACCCTCTGCAGCTATTTTTTCAGTCTGGACACAGAGCACTGACAATATCCTGCCTTTACAAAGCGCAGCTTAAGATGACTGTAAGGCACACTTGGTCCAGGGTAGGAAGACACTGACAGAGTGAAGGAAAGGCCAAGCAGTGATGAGAAAAGCCAGCTCTGAAGTCAAAGATCTTGAAGCACACTGGTACCTTTGACTGCCTGTTCTTTTCTGACACACTGGTCTCTCTGGAAAGATGAAATCCGTACATGACCTCTGCCTACTTTCCTGGCATGCTCCTGATATGCAATCCTTAGCAGACAGAGGGAAGCAGGGGAGTGAAGCAGCTTGACTAGTTTGCATGCAATTAGTGGGAGGAAACAGGCAGTGCTTTCAGTGTCAGCAGGTTGTATCTGCTGGAGTAAGCCCCAGCTCTCAGGAGCTACTGTCATGACACCTAGGAAACAGAAATGCACTGTGAGACCTGAATGTTGTGCAAAAAGCCACTGCTAGGTGGAAGAGCAGGGGATCCAGGAAGGCAAGCCAACCAGGAGGTTAAGCCATCTTGCCAGCTTAACAGCCTAGAAGGATGTGGCTTACAGCAGCATACTTTGCCATTGCTGTCAAAAGCAGGAGCCTGTGTTCCAGCATCCATTGCTGTGTACGCAGAGCACGGCTGTGTGTCCTGGCCACAGCCCTGAGCTGATGGATGCTGCTGCCTCAGAGCTATTGGACTGCCAGAGCTGACTCTCAGTAATGGCAAAAAAAGATAAGGTGGTCCTGGCAGCCCTTTCCTACAGGGTGGCAGCATCCAAAAAGGCCAGCTGCAGGCTAGACCCATGTCTGTAGCCTGCCAAAAACTTTTGTCAATGGTAAGGAATTACAGTGGAAGATTGCTGAAGAGAAAGCTTCAGGGAAAAGGGAAGGTTTTCCACAAAAATAATAATTTGTGAGATTGATTCTCTATTGCGCTTTGTTTCCATATGGAATTCTCATAAAAATGTGCTGCTGTATTTCAGACTTTTTTTCTTTTTTTTTTTTTTTTTGGAAACAGCATGTGTTGTCTCCCAACTGTGTTGTTTATGTTCTCCTCAGCTTGCACACCAGCTGCATGGCAACACGCTGCAGGTTGCCAGTAAACACAACTGGAAGCCAATGAGACAAGATCATCTTTGAAGATTCAGGCATGGTGCTCTACTTGGGATGACATGCCATGCCAGATTAAAAGCTCCCCATATATCCAGGCACTGGCAACAACATGGACACTTCATGCACCACAAATGCTGGATTAATATGGTCACATCCTAATGCAGGAATCTCGAGGTGGCTCAGCTTGTGAAGCCAAATAAAAAGTACCATAATTTGACTTAGATACTCTCTCAAAGCACCATTCCTTGTGAGAGTTTCCAAAATCATTCAGGTTTTTGTTAAAGTACTGTCTGGTTTGTTCAGCTGCACATGCCATCTATAAGGTCACCCAGTTATTTCATGCACGTATCTGGATCTCCACCTCAGACTTTCCCTTTCCCATTTCTTCTCTTCCCAAAGTAATCAAGCAAAGCCCTGTGATAGCTTATGGCACAGATGCAAGCTGGATTTGATCTTAGCTAGATATCTCACCGTGCTGGGTATCAACACTGGCCTGTTCCAGACTTGCAACTGAGCTTATTATATTCATCCATGTTCAGGAAATTGGTTAATTAAATAAAAATACAGCTCATCTCAGAACATATCTCATCACCCCAAATAATTATGGAGTAATCACAGACTGGCTTTGCATGTAGAAAATACAAATAAGTTTGAAAAGGTAACTACTGTTCCTCAAGTCTCATAAATCTTACTACTGCCACAAAGCAGAAGGATCAAATATGGGGAAGAAACGTTGATCTGACAAAACACTCCAGCCACTGAGGAGTATACCTGGCTGTGGAAAGCCTGGGCAAAGCCATGATGGCATTGGGATTGGCCCTGCTTCCTGATTTTAACATGAAGCTATGCTGTGATGATTGCAGTCAGCAGCATAAAGCCAACAAACCCTCAGCAGGACGTGCCTGCTTTGCAGGGCAGGCTGCTGAAATCTCTGGTCTGCCAAAATGCAGTCAACTGCCCAGAACACAGCCCTGGCATCCTCATCATCAGGACCTTGATCTTTGCTGGATTTAATCCTGAGCTTTCTGATCACAGGAACTCCTGGTTAGAAGTTGGCAAATAATTCCTGAAAGAAACTAGCAAATAATTCCTAAAAGAAATGGGGAGTTGACTTTGAATTGTCACTGCACAAAATGTGGGTGCTTTTTGTGCTTTGGTTTGTTTGTTTGAATTTTAACAGTAAAAAAGCAACTAGATTTTGGGGATCTTCAAACATCACAACAAAAATCAATTTAGCTTTCGTTTTCTTGAAGACAAACATCCCCCAGATTTCTCTATTTTTTTTTCAAAAAGCCAGATGTTTTCAGTGTTTTCAGTTTTATAGATATTAGTACATGTTTACAAATTAAATCAATATTTTCTATTAAAAATATGTTCAAAACCCCCATTATGAAAGAAAGCTATTTGAAATATATTCCTTTGCACTAAAACAGTAGATTTTCTCCAGGCTGTCCACCATTCCATGCTTGGCTTGAGGAGAATGAGAAACACTGCTGTGGTTTTCATATCAGGAATCAAGATAGAACATAGGGTAACACAGGGATGTGTGCTTTCAAAGAGCACAAGATCAGTAGTGGAGCCTCATGCAGACAGATTTGTGTGACTCCCAGAAGAGGTCATGAATCATCCACCTGGTTTTCCTCTTAAAGGAGGGAATTCCAAAGACAGCACAACTGCAGGTATTCAGATTAATCTGGGTTGCAGCACAATTGCATCTCTAAGCTGCAGAGTTCTACTTTTGCTTAGTTTCCTCCAAATTTCACTAAGATTGCTCAGCCTTAAGAGGCAAAGTTCTTCACTTTATTTTACCCTAAGTAATCCCAATCAGTCACTGGAATGGCATGTGAGGTGAAACCATGACCATGGTCACCATTGCAAGTTAAACCCAGTAATGGCAATGAACAGTTAAATTGAAATATTTGCCCTTGCCCAGTCCAGGTTCCTTAGACATTACTCCTTCTGCCTCCAGTAATGCCCCTGCCTCCATTTTTGCCCCTTTCCAGTACCCCCTTCTTACAGATTGGTGGATCCAGGGATAATATATGGTACACGGTGGATCTATTTCAGCTAAAGACTCTGAGAAAGAAAAGATTTTTTCATGTAAAACATTTTTCCTCTTGCCTGCACTAATTCCTGAGGGTTGTGGAGGAGCAGTGTTCAGTGTCATTGGTTAATTTTTACTAATGTGTTCTCTCCCTCTTCTTTCATTGGTTACATATGGGCATGAAGCTGATTAGCCAAGGGAAAAGTAAAGTTACACATCATTTGTCTTCTCTTACATTTCCTTTGATCAATCCATTCAACATTATCCATTTCCCATTAATTTTCTATTTGCAGCACACCTTATTTTTAGAACTATAGTTAGCAAATTGATTTGTTGCTCTTAATCAGCAGTTTCCATTTCCAGCCTGGGAAGTGGGATTAGCGCAGCACACTTGCCATTTAATCTCTGTCAGTGATACCTCACACTAAATAATTGTTACAATTGGTACATTTTGTTGATTGAGTTTGCCTTCTGGAAGAAGAACAAGGTATACGAAAACTCAGCCTACTCACTGGACTCTAGGCCAAATCTCTAGCATTTATTACACAGATTATAGGTTGTTCCAGCAACATTGACAGGGTGCATAAAAGTCTAAGGAAGAAAAAATATTTCCATTCAAAGTCACAATGCAGCAGTGATAACAACATTGCCTCTTACATTCACACTGCCTTCACCCCTCAGACTTTAAATGCAATGAAATTAGATAAGAGACTCTGATTATCTGATGTTATTGTTCTGAAAGAGTGTCAGGAAGGTAGGATGGGATTTTTTTTTAAAGCATCACAGAACTGTTTGACTGAATTAGGAGATAATCTGTTAATTCATTGGATTGTTCAGGCATAATGCACACAAATGATAGAGTAAGAAACATTGCTGTTTTTCTATTAGCAGTTTCACATAATGCTGCCTTCCCTCCTGAGACTTGATTAAAATGTAATTTAAATTGCTCCTGTCTTAGAGCTTCATTGTCTATTATCTTGAACTGAGACAGAAGCTCCCTATTGAGAAGATGTTTAACATCAGAGCATTAATGATCTCCTCATTTTTATTTCATTGCAGAAAAATTCTCCACCTTTCTCAGCTGATCTTGTTTATTATGGAAAGATGAAGAACAGGTGACATAAGTGACAACATCCAAAGGAGATGAGCCAGTCACTAACTGATCAGATCAGCTTTCTTTTTCTTTATTCGGCAATAACCACTACCAGCTCTTGTTACCATCTATTTCAGCAGACCAAAAATGCAACACAACAGAATATGATCTATTGCTGTTCTTGCAATTCTTTTGCACAGATTAAATAAATATCAGTTGACATACACTAACTTCAAACAGGAATGTGCTTTATTACAATACATCATGCAAAAATAAATAAAAAAAAATAAAAGGAGTCAGAATTTTCTGGCTCATTATGTACTCTTTTGTCAGTGGAATCTATTTCCAAAAAATGCACTGTGTTAAAATAGTTGAAAGGGAGAACTATTTGCCATATACCTTGATTTATGTTTAAAAACTTTTTTTTTTCCTTTCTGTACTGAAAATAAGAATGATTTGGCAACTAAAACCATTACTCAAGGAGACTGAATGAATGCAGCCTTTTTCTCATTATCTCAGTGCAAACTCCCCATCCAAGAGACATAAATTGTTATGTGGACTTCTCCTACCACACATGAATTCAATCTCAAAGTTGATCATAACATTGCAGAGCTCCCTAATAGAAATCAGTGAGGTCTGTTATATGTTAATTTCTCTTCATTCCTTGATTCTGGAACAAAGACAGAAATTTTTGCTGGGTCATAGCATAGCTCATTATCACAGAAATTGGGACTATAAATTAGCTAGAAGGAGGAATTCCATACCCATTTTCTACAAGTCTAATGTTTCTGATTTTGCTCAGTACTAGAGTGCTCCACAGAACAGCCATGCAAAACCTCACCTCACTTCAAACCCGTTTACACCATTAGCCCTTTTTCACTTGCATGACAGCCAGGCAGTATGAATAATTTTAAATGTTTCTGTTAGTAGTGCTGTGAAATCTCCCCATCTCTGAAAAACATGAATCTTAAACTGCAAATCTGACTTAGGGACTTGTACTTCCTAACTTCCTTGGAAGACAGCACACAAGCCTTGAATAAAGCTATGCCTGTATTAGTTAATTAAGAAAGAATTGGGAAGACCCTGTGGTCTGGGGTTGCAGTTGTCCATGTCATCTAAAAGCAAAAGGGTTCTCAGCCGCAGTACTGGCACTGCTTCAGTGGGGCTACCAAGCTGCTGCCAAGTGCAGTGGGGACCCAGCTGCCCTCCTGTGCAGGCTAGGAGAGTTTCCCAGCCTAGGGATGTCAATAAATCCCAGCAGGCCACTGATTCCTACCAGCTGGCATCAGCTCTCAGGACTGTTCTTGGGAATGAGTAATTTACTAGTGTAGATACTAGCATAAACACTTTGAAGTGCCCATGAGAGATGTGGGATAAGATTAACACCAGCTGGAACTACTTCCAGAGGTTCGATGTTAACCACATGCTGAGTGGGAGCAAGGCTGGAGAACACAGGACCTGCCCAAGAAATCAATTTCACAACTGTTTACACAACTTGAGAGTATGCAAAATACTACACTTGTTTATTTGTAGCACAAAAAGATAACTGAGAACTGGATATTCTGTGTTGCAACGGACTTAAATACAATATCAGTGAAAAGTGGGGCAGGGTAGCAGTTTTGCTGTATACTCCAAATGCATTTCCTGATTAAGAAGTGATGCTATATTCCCAACAGCATAACCACATGCATACAAAACATTTCTTTTTTGGTTTTTTTTGACAAGTCACAACTGAGCTGTAAGCCATTATGCATGAAAGAAAGCTTACAGAAGCAAAGACGGGAGAGGTAATCACACAACCACAAGCACTGAAACAAATCTGTATAAGGGTAGAGTTGTGTTTATGGTTGACAGAGCTAGTAGAAATCTGCTAAGTAGATTAAGTAGAAATATGCAGTCAGATGAAGATAAATTATCTCATTTGGCACAGTATTAAATCTCAATTGTGGTTTAAAACATACAATGATGAAAAAATCAGAATCGCTGCAAGGGAAGCTGAAAAAACCCAGAATTTCATCACAATGAAAGGAAATTTTTTTCCGTGCTCCTTCAACACCCATTATGTTGCATTTCTATTTTGATCTCTGGATTTGAAACCATTTGCTTTGAACCTCTGTATTCTACACTCAAGAGAGGATTTTATTCAATTATTTCAAGCATTTACCGAGTCAGTTGTACTGCATTTCCTGTCATGGGCAAAGAGATTTGAAGTACTGTATCAAGAGGGATATTGAAAATGTTGTGATTTGGTTCTTCTGACCGAACCTTCTGAAGTAATGACACCTGACAACAGGAGACTCAAAATCTGCCAGTATGTGAAAACTGAGAAAGAAGTAACTTAAAATACAGGTAACATGAGCTAAATGGATCTTTTTCCCATTTGGTGGTAATTATGACTTTAACATGGGCAGGATGACTTTTGAATAAGGCATCCAGTGTTTCAGTAAGAGTTGCACGTTCATTCATTCATTATCTTGTCAACCAGCTTTGAAAGAAAAAATAGTAATCTTCATTTCACCTCATGCACATATATGTAATAACTCTCACAGCAGCAATGCTCTTGCTATGGAATGATAATGTGTTTGGTGTAGACATGAAGTTAGGGACTGACTTGTTTGGAGTCACCTGGCTCACCCAGAAATGCTGATCAGAGTGGAGAGCACACTCTACCCAACTGGCTCAAAGCAGCAGAGGACTCCAGAAACAAGCACCAACATCCACGTTGGCAAGAAGTGTGGAGCAGCTGGTGGGCAGCTCTGGAGTGGAGCTGGAACTGCTGAAGACCCAACACTCACACTGTGGATGTGTTTCAGGGGGCTCCTTCTGATGATCTCCAGCAGCTGGGGCACAGCAGTGTGCTCTCAGGTGAGGACTTCAGCCTGGTTTCACCCATGGGGATCAAACTGCTGCATGCTGCTAAAGCTCCCTGATGTGAGCCAAAGTGCAGCAATCAGGACAGGCAGGAGACTCATTTCAAAAGTATCATTCTAATCTGAGCAAAAATGCTGACCTAGCCTATACTGGCAGGCTAAATGAGATTCTGCTGCTGAAATCCATAGTTCTCTTGGGCAAAATAAGGGCACAATTAAATACAGTACTTTGAGGCCACATTATTGCAGTCACTTATGCTTTAGGCACCCAAGAAATTGACAACACTACTTGCCTAGAGTTAGAAGACTTTATAGGTAGAAAGGAAAATAGATAAAGGAAAAGATACTGAATAAGATGTGAGAATTTTCACAGAAACTACCAGCTTTGTGTATTGTCTGGGAAGGTGACAGCAGGAAAACTGTAATTTCCTCTTCCCACATAAAGATGTCAGCAGGATTGGTGCCTCTTCATGTACAAGATGTGGGATGAAAAGCTACCTGAAAGCAGACAGCATTCATCCTTAATGTTTATACACTGCTCTATGTACAAGTTTCAGACTGCTTTGCATATTTTCAGGCATGCAGCACTCACTGACTTCAAATGAGTTGCACATGATTGAACCACCATGAGCTGCTTAAAAACCACTGCTCAGGGTTTCAAGCAAAAACTCATTGTTTAAGTGTTGATTATTATTTTTCTCCACTGAGATGAATTAAGCTCTTTAAGGAGCACAAGGGAAAAGAAGAAAGAGGACTTGTTCATGAGGTTGGTTTTTCCATGTACGTGCGGCTGTTTTTCACTTGTGGTTGAGATAAACTGGGGAGTCATCATGCACGTGTACCCATCTAACCAGTGAGCTTAAGATATCCATCCAGCTAACAATGCTGGTTACCTGGGAGAGATAGTAGAGCTGAGAAATCATCAAGGCATTAGTAACAAGGCTCACAGACACTTCGATGAAAACCACTAGATGTCTCAGTGTCAGGCAGTCAGACACTAAAAACCACTTTGAAAGTAAGAACTTATATTTTAACAGAAATATACTCATTGAACTGCAAACTATCCTTAGCTATCTGCAGACAAAATGAAAGAACAAAATCATTCTTTACAGCAGCATAAACGGAGGCAGATCCAAATTTACAGCATTCCCCTAGCCATAGCAGTCATGCAACTTTAGTCCATCTGAGGTTCTGATTATAGAATTACACTTCATGTCTGTAAATCAGAGCTGGAAAAACATAATTTAAGCAAAACTGCAGGTTAGAAATCAGTATCTAACTAACCCTTTTTCCTCCCATAGGGCTGATTTGCATGAGACTGATTTAAAATGCAGAATAATACATGATCTGTGAACAGTTTAAAGGTTTATAAAAGATCATAATTCTCTCTGTATCCAGACAGCTAATTTAGAATTTTGCTATGGATTAACTCCCAAGCAGCCCAAACCCATCTTTCCATTAACCCATCTTGATTATCCCAATCCTGACCGCCATACAGGGGGTGAGCTCCATCTCAGACATGCTCATTTGGATTTGGAAGCTAAAGTTCCATGATTACTGTTCTCTTTTGTGACCAAGAGTCATGTTAAATGGTTTTGCTAATCCAATGGATGTGTTAGATGGGGAGACAAACCTTCAGTTTTATCAGCTTAAGAACTAACCACGGTGATCTACGTTAATTCATGTGGTGCACGCTCTTACAGAGGCAAAGTCATGGTCCCAGACAGACCTGGAAGGGCCAGATCTCCTCCCTCTTCCTTAGATGCAAATGCTTGTGATATGGGGTAGTTAAGCAATGAAAAAGAACTCTAAATACCTAATGGAGGAGAGACAAAACAAAAAAAATCCTATTGAAGCAGCAGTAATGGTTGCTTACAGGGGCATTCAATTAATCAGTTCCTGTGCACCTGAAGTAGCATTAAATAATGTCTCAGCAGGATACCCAGTAATTTGTTGAGTAATAATTACAGCTCCCAAACAGGACACAGCAGGAACACTGTTTATCCATCAGTGTGCTCCTGTTTATACATGACCATAGGATAAACTGTCCTGGGCTGAGGAGGAAATACTCAGAGACAAAAGCTTCAAAGCTGGCTCCAGTGCTCTGATACCAACCCCAAGATTAACAGTAGAGCTATTTTCTCCCATATAAAAACCTCACCATCTATCAGTAAGTTTCAAAATATTTTGATATGGGCCTGACCAGGACATAGTGCTAAATGGATCATTATTTGGAAGCAATATTGCCATTTTATCTGATGATACAGCATGGTCTACATGAGGAACATACAGCTGGCAGCTGTGGACAACTGGTGAAGCAGAGACCAATATTCAGAAGCACTCCAAGTTTCTGGCAATCCAAATTGATAACAGTCAGCACAAGTAACAGATAGTTGTCAGTTTTGCTATGAAGAACTGCTTGGCTTGTTTTTTGTTGTTTTTTTTTTTAATTTTGAAAGAAGCCAAGGTGATACTGGGTGATGAGGGGTCTACCTGTCCCCACGGCAAACCTTCTAGATTGCTATTGAGATTACCAGTGTCAGGGGACTGTGCATCACTGCCTGTGAGCTTTTCACTGTAAAGGTCAGGAGAGGACCTCCTTCTGCACACATGACAAACAGGTATCCTCCAGAAAATATTGATATGGGCAGGGTCTTGAAGAATCAAGCAGAGACTGGGGCTCCAGAAAATTAGCCTCTGTTTAGTTTGATGTTTGAGCACATCAGTGTTGCTCAACAGTCCTTCAAGGGATGTGGCTCCTCTGAGATGGTTTTATTCTTCTAAGTCTGCCTCGGGTTCGCATGGCGAGGTTTTGGTAGTAGGAGTTCTACAGGAGGGACTTCTGTGAGGAGCTGCTGGAGGTTTCCCCTATGTCTGGCAAAGCCAATGCCAGCTGGCTCCAAGACAGACCCACTGCTGGCCAAGGTTGAACACATCAGTGACAGTGGCAGTGCTTCTGGGAGAACACATTCAAGGTGGGAATAAAAGGCACAACAGAAACTGCAGTCAAAGAAGAAAGGAGTCAAGAGTGTGTGAGTGAAACAGCTCAACAGAGACAAAGGTCAGCAGAGAAGGAAGGGCTGGAGGTGCTTCAGGTGCCAGAACAGAGATTCTCCTGCAGCCTGTGATGAAGACCATGGTGAGGCAGCTGTCCCCTGCAGCCTGTGAAGGTTCCACTGTACATTAGAGATCCACCTGCAGCCCATGAAGGGACCCACACTGGAGCAGGTAAATGCTGAAGGATGCTGTGATGCCAAGGGATGCCTGCAGTGTAGCAGGTTTGCTGGCAAGATTTGTGACCCTGTGCAGGACTAATGCTGGAGCAGTCTGTTCCTGTTCCTACTCTGATTTGATTGCCAGTAAATTAAACTCATTTCCCCAAGTCAGGTCTGTTTTGCCTGTGACAGTAACTGGTGAGTGATCTCTCTCTGTCCTTATCGCAACCCACAAGTCTTATGCCGTATTTTTTCTCCCCTATCCAGCAGAGGAGTGGAGTGACAAAGCAGCTTTAGTGAGCACCTGGTTTCCAGCCAAGGTCAGCCCACCCCAGAGTCAAACTCTGACTTTTAAATACTCACATACACTCAAATTCCTATCCATACACCTCACCATAGACATATGTATTACAGCCTTGGCTGAAACAGTTCAGTGCTGGCATGGCTCAAGCTCTGTTGCAAAATACCTAGATATTACGACATTTGTGGGACAGGTGTACATGATTCTAAAATATATGACTGTTGGACAAAGTAGGAAAAATAATCATCATTATTGCTGGGTTTTTTTAAGAGACAATCTGCTTTTATTTGTACTGTACTGCATTTTTTTTCACTGCTTCATTTTGTGCCTTTTGTTTCTAAACATCTCAGTAAGGTGGGCTATTTACTCAATACCAGTATTTCAGGTTATTTGCAAATTTAAGCAGAGATAAAGCCCACTACACAGACCCTGAAGTCAGTTTTTGAGTTGTCTCAGTTGTACATTTTAGCTGACATCTAAAAAGGAGCTGTAGGGTGCTAGAGCAGAGCTACATCAGCACACATTATCTCAGGTGTTCCAGAACCACTTTTCTCACTGGCTTCCAAAATGTAGATCAGACTGGCTTGGGAGGATCTTGATAGCTGGTTCTTCATGTGTGTGATGAGCAGTGAATCATGGCTCAGTTCTCTTGGCTTAGGGCTCTGGCCCCCAAGAGAAGCTGGGCACCTTGGTGGCTGCTGGAAGCACTCAGCTCCAAATCAGCGCAAGCCAAGAGCACTGGCCACAGCACACCACGGTGTCTGCCATGAGATCCTGATTCTGAGGGGTCTGGATTTCATGAAAGGAGCTGTCTCAGCCTCTGGTAACTAGGGAATTCAAAGAGGGATTGAAACTGGAAATAGCTGCGACTCCCAGAGGTGACATCTTATGAAAGTGAGAAAGGCAAACATTATTTGGTGAGAGCAGTGAGCCAAAAAACCTCCCTAGTAAAGTCTAGTGAGCAAAATGCACACCTGTATGTGTCTGCTGGAAAGCATCTGCATGGGCTGTGGGGAGGCTGCAAGTAGGGTCAGCGTGCAAACTGGGAGTGCTTCAAAACATCCCAAAACACAGCAAGGGATCAACAACCTAAAAGGCTTGTCCACAATGAGGTGTCCTATGACACTGAGGTCACATTCTTGAGCTTTTCCCACAATTTTTAAGACTAGAAATTTTCTTGGAAAACTAAGCTGAGCCCCAGAAGGATAATTTTTTTGTCATTGAGGGGAAATGCAGCTGGTGTTGGATTTGCTCACTGAAATGCATGCTAAGGTCATAAAGAAACTGCCTGCTCAGACATGGATGTTTGGACAAAATCTCACTACCCTGTCCATTGTCAGGTATCACCGGTTCCTTTTGCACTTCCAACAAAAAATAAAAAAGAAAGAAATCACCTGAGAGTAGAGAGTAAAATGAAATTAGTTTGCAGCTGGTTTAGAGAGGAAAATCATTCCACAAGATGTATCTGTTTAATGGTTTGGGAACAAAGAATTGGCTTGGCATGGGAGGAAGGGCATCTAGCCACACTTGACTCCTTTTCAGGCAGCATTTTGATATAAATCCGTGCATTAGTTGCCAAGGAGATGGGAATATATGTTTAAATTTTATTGGTGAAGAACAGACTTAGCTGAGGATTAAATAAAAAATGCCAAAATGCACTTTAGGCACCCCAAAAAATCATCTGTTTTTCAATTCAACCAGTAGCTGGCGCTGTTTTCTTCTTCCAGAGCTCTGAAGGATTATAGCCTATAACATGACAATAGCAGAACTTTTTCAGCTGATATTCGTGACTTTGCAGCAGGCATCAGCAGCAGCATTTACTTTCACCAGAGATGAAGGTGGCTTAATAAACTGTGTTTGTGTCAGTGCTGCACGATGCATGTGTATAGCACTGCCATCCAGAGAAAAACAGGCAGCTTGGGAACTGGTGACTCAGAAAGCAGAATTATGGTTATGCTGAAGGAGCAGGACTACATTCTTCAAACAGAGATCATGCATCCCAGTTATCTAAGTTAAATTAGCTGATGATTGTTAAAATGTCACTTCTTGGAGTTATGGTTTGTTTATATAATTATCAAGTAACATTATAACATGCCTTGTTCCCCTTTTTAATTATGTAGCCAATATTCTGCTAAATAGGATGAAGCAAAAGTATAGATGTATGGTTCAGGAATAGATACAATCAGACAAAAAGTATTATGCTAAGCCCCAAAATTATCAATACCTTTTCTGGCAGGAGCAAAATGTGAATGATGTTAAAAATAATTAAAATTTTTCAGGATTATCCTCATGGATAAATTGAAGAGATGAAGATTTAAGGCTTAGAGATGACATGCACAAAAGGGATGCTGAGACAGTTCTGCACACTAATAATGATAAAAGTTAAATCTGATGTGTCTATTTACTCTGTCTGAAAATCCAATAGTATCTAGACTTGTAGGATAGTGAGATCTGTGAAAATAGAAGCTGTAGAAAAAGAACTAGTTTGGTATGTGGTTCTGAACAGGAGAAAAGAACATAAATTGGTCTGTGTTATTCTTGTAGAAAAAAAGGAATTTAATCAGAATCATCCAGAGCCAATCTATCTCTACCTAAGGAAAAAACAAAAAGAACAGCACACTGCTAGTCTGGCTAGCTTAAAATGGAACAATAAGCTCTTTTGTTTCAGGACAAAAGTGAGTCATAAGCAAAGTTAAGCTAGCAGCTGTTCTCTAGGGAAGCTCCTGAACTCTGGTCCAACATATTTGCCATTCTCAGTGAGATAGTATCAGATTAGATATACCCATATCTAGATGTTGGATGTGCCAAATTGAATGAGCTGGTATGTTCCTACAACATAAGATCTGTTCGCTCACCAAAGAAAAAAAAAAGAAAAAAAAAAGAAAAAGAAAAAGAAAAAGAAAATAATTAAGCACAATCAGCACCTAATCATGCAGTTTTCAAAGTGTCCATTAAAAACAATGAATAGAAGCAGTCAGGGAAAAAATGGAACCAGGACGGATGTGTTAAGCCTTAGGGTTTGAGGGCAGTATATCAAACATGACTTGACTCTTTTCATTCAATACAACATGATTGTTAATGAGGAACAATCAATAAATGTTCTTCAAATAAAACACCAGAGAGCTGCACATGAGATAAGCAAACAACAAGAATTTGCCAAGAGGGGATGCACCTTCCTTTGTTATTACAATAACCACAGCTAATGCCTTGATTGAGACCCAGGGGATGCCTGTAAACATTGTTTCCCCATTCCTTGCATATATTAGTTGTAAATCCTGTTCTAGGCATTCCTATCTAAAGGAGATACAAATTCTTTTAACACCAAATGCTTCAGTGAAAATAAGGATCAGAGTGGATTTTCAGTGTAAGTAAAAAATCAAAATTCCCATCGATTACCTGTCTATCCCATAATTGCAGAGAGATTATAGAAATTTCAAACTGAAAGATGTCTCCATTTTGTTAAACAGCTTCATTTCAAATCCATATGGAAAATATCAGGTTATGTATCACATTTTTCTTCCATTTTTTTTGGTGGACTTGGTGTATCAAGCAATTTTTATTTTATTAGAACAACTTAAGCTTGAAAACTTACATCCTGACTCAGAAGTAAGCTCTCATTCTTTAAAATACGTAAGAACTATATATACACTTCTAGACAGACAGATATAATCCTTTTCTGTGCTTCTGTATTCAGGGATGTTTAAGTGAAAATCTGCAGATAAATCTCCGGCTAAAAATGAAATGACTTTACCAGCTGTCCACAGCAGGGACGGTCTGTAACTCGTCTATTATCTCATCTGGTCTCACCAGCTAAGTATGGCTTAGTCTAGTGAATTCTAAGATGACAGACCTCTAAAAAACTGTAGGTTTTGGATACTGCTGCCAGTTTATTTGTTATTCATAGGATGGCACACTTCCCTCTCTGTCACTACAGTGTGACTCCTAGATGCTATAAGGAGGGTATTTTTTTCAGATGAAATATAAAGCAGGAGAATAAATATGACTTGCAAGGGCAAGACAGGGATTTTTTTGTTTCCATCAGCGGTAATAATAAACAATACATCTTTGTTTGAGGTTCAGGATTTTTTCTCCTCATATCTACTTGTGTTTTAAGTCCCTTCAGATGAGGGAACTGTTGCGACAGACAACTAAAATTTTTGAGCTTTTGGATTGTTCCAAAAACACAGAGAACTCTGGTGGAAGGGCACATCAGCTATTAGGTGAAGACCAAATTTTTTAGAGGTTCTGGATGGGAAGATCAAGGCAAAAAAACTACTTGTTCTTCCTTGTAATGCAGGCTGACAATCTAAAATTTTCAACACGAACATACTCTCATACTCCCTACTTCTATCCCACATAGAAGATCAGTCTATAAACTCTTCCAGTGCCTCAGACAGTACAGAATGTCAGGAAAAGCATTCAACATTCATAAACTGATGTAACTCAGTTGGATTTTCCCCCCTCCTTGATGGTATATAAGTTGGACCACTCAGCAGCCCAAAAATATCAAACTGGTGCACACACAGTACCACAGCCCTTACCCATGTGATTAGTTTCTGGGCTTTTGGGACTCAGCATGCACAGCTGGGTTGGACTCCACATGCCCCAGCACTGGGGTCTCTTAGGATAGCATGCTGTGCTGCTTTTATCTTAATGCTGATTAGCACCATGCCATCATTTTTTATGTACAGAGCTGCACCTGCATTGTTTCAATGATGTACTGCCTGTGTTATTTCACAGGTAGGGTCAGCCAAGCAGGTCCTGTCAATGCAATGGTGTTTGGTCCCACTGAGCTCTTGCTGTGTTTGGCGTCATCCTCTTCCTGCCACTGGTGGAGGGCTCTAAGAGCTGAGCAGCAGTGGTGAGCTGTGCAGAATGTCTCTTGTAAAGCTTGTGACTAGCTCACAAGAGGAGCATTATGTAGGCATGAGTGCCTGCATGCACACAAGTACACAAGGAGCCTTTTGGTTTGTCCTGCTGCGTGGTAAGAACACAAATCATTTAATCCACAGTGGCAGCAGATGTGGATGAGAATTTCAAGACAGCACTTGAAATCCAGGAGTAGCAAGAATCCATCCAAAAAGCTCTCCAGCATATCTTCTGGAATGCTGGTGATTTGACTCCAGAGCTGCCATTCCACCCACCATCACATTCTGCTGCTTTGGAAACCTCAGCCTTGTCCTTCACATGAAGGGAAGCTGGTCCTGGTCGCTGGAAATACCTTTCCCCATGCCCACCATAACCCAAAAAATCTTAACATTATAAAATAGGATGATTTGCAGTCTGCATGGAAAGCAAAGTAATGGGAATCCTCGGGGTAAATGAGCCAGAGTTTATCCTACACACCCATGCTCAGTAGACATGCCAGTCTGCAGAGCACACAATTTAGAAGTGCCAGGATTCAAAGATCCCTTCTTCTTAGAAAAGAAGCAAAACCCACACATTTAGGGGCTTTCAGGGAAAAGAAATCTACCAACTTGGTATTGACTGTCATTTAACCTACAGGCAAAGCTGTCAAGACCTTGTAATTACAACTACCTGAATTATACTGCAGGTATTGATCCTCCATGGTGTGGAACAAGGGTTATACTTTGACCCCACTATTCCTTTCCACAGAACAGCTGGGGTTTGACAACAGCAGAGAATCAATGTCTGGGTAAAACATTAAGGAGCTTTTTTCCCTTCCAGTGATAATTCAATTTAGCAGCTATAAAGAAGAAGTTAATTCTTTGCCTGATAGTGTTTGGGTTTTCAAAGACTTTCTGCCCCACTCTTTCAGAAAATATCCCTGTCTAAAATGGACAGAGCACTTTATTCAAAATCACTAATTCCCTCCCATCAGTCTTAAGTGGGCCTCATTGTTTTGAACCTCTTTAGGATATTTCAACTGAAAAATCATATTTCTATTCCAGTTGCTATGGAACAGACAGCCTCTCCTGGTGGAAAGAAAAGCTGGCACTACATTGTGGAAAAGAAACGTCCTATAAACGTATTCTTTATTACTCATAAGGAAAGCTTGATTCTGACACGTATACAGAAATCAACTGGCTGATTTTTATGAAAGTGCTCTGCATGACGAAGGAGGGAAGAACTTCTACAAAATAAACAAACTTCTACAAAATAAACAAAGAGTAAATAATAATTAAATATAAAAGAAAAGTTCTAAGAATATTGAGGTTTCAAATTTAGGCTCACATCCTGCAATCTGCTTTGGGTATACTTCAATTTGGCTCCATGCAGAACAGCTTGGATGACTGTTGTCTTAAATTGGACCTAATTGCTTTGCTATCTGTGCAGGGGAATCTGGCCATGTGAGATCCCCCGCTCCCTTGCCAAATTCCAAGATTATTTTCTTGAAATGTCTAGGAAGATGGGAGGTGAGGGTATTTGGATGGGAATACCTATTTCTCACTGTAGAGCCAACACCTGGTGCCAGGGACTCTGCTCTTGTTTGGCTGTAAAGGGGCACCATGGTCATTTTGGCAGGTACACACAGCACATTAGACAGCAGTGAATCCATTAGGGGGATTTCACAGTCTGATCATTAAGAGTGCAAGGAGATAAAATAATAAAATTCCTCTCAATATAGGGCTTTGAGAATGAAACGAGCCATAGAAAAGTCTAATTTTTAAAGTTCAAGCCTTAGATTCATGCCCTTCCGAGATTTGATTTAAAATTGCTAGTGCTTCAAGTACAGAAAATGTAAAATACTATAAACAAACACCCCTCCTAGTATCAACCAGTACAATGCTTAAGTAGCAGTTCCAGATCTGGAAGTGGTATCTTATGACTTATTATGAAGTTCTGTTCACTCTGAATACTAATGCTGAGAAATTAAATATCTTCATTCCACCATGTTCATGGTCTCATCAGCACAAAGAAGTGCAATGTTCTTTTTCCCTGGCAGTAGCTAGCAGTAATTATGATTATATATTAAGCAATATAGTGATTTGTTATCGTGAAAGGTTCCTCAAGCATACTTTCCAAGCCACTTCCAGCTTTGTGTTAAGAAAGAATAAAATGGGAGATTCACTCCTCATCAGGTTTCTGATCAGTGTTGGGAGAGACTGCCTGACAGAGCCAAAACTCCAAAATATGTAGTCTATTTACTGGAACCTTTAACTTTCCCTGGACAATTTCTGCAATGCACAGGAGTATTTGTCCATTGCATTCTACATCCAAACAAGAACAATGCACCAGGAGTGGGACTTGTGGATTAATGAGGAATAAATGAAGCTCAACCAAAAGCAAAGGTGGACAGACGAGAAAAGGAGACAAGGGAAAATTTTGTGGCCTTTACCACATAATTCTAGCTCTGTGTCATACAAATTAGGTTTCATGTCCTGTGTAGTCATGAGGTATTGGAAGAGATAAAAATAGACCTTAATTGGTATTCCTTGGTAATTTCTATTCAAAAGGTGTGACTTAAGAGAGGACTATATGAGGGCTGGAAAGTATGACATGGGAACATCTGGAGATAATTGGGAGAGTGTAAAAATAAACTGTATAAGTAAATAATTTTTTTCGGTTTCCAATGTCTGTGATTTTGTCCTAAACAAGCAGTTTTATAAATTCAGCTTTTAATAACAGAGTATCAAGTGAATGAGTGTGACTGGGCTTGGCACGTGGCACCAAAGGCTTTGTAAGCACAAAGCTAGGAGCAACATCCCCTCCTTCACAGGTACAGTACATGCTCATTCCCAGACAAACATTTTGCACTCGCATATTCACCATGCCACGCATGTCCCCAGGAGCCACAGCCAGAGCAGGACAACCATTCTGAGCTGATAAGCCAGCTCCTGTTTCTCTCAGTCTCTCTCTGTATACGTGCAAAGTCTTAATCATGCCACTAACTCTACTCCACACATGGAAGAAAAACCAAAAAGTCTGTGGGTCAGTGTAAAAGCTTGTTTAACTGCAATTTGCAAACCAATACGAACAAGAGAAATGGGGCAGTGCTGAGTCTGTTTTGCAGAGGATGGTCTGACTGGATTGAAATCAGCTCTTGTTTTCATCAAATGTTCTCTTTCTGAGAAGCCTCCAAGGCACACTCAGGCTCACAGAGAATAAGTGGTTCCTTTCCTGCTAAAGCTCACCAGCACTTAAAGACCTTTTCATCTGCAACTGCTGCTGAAGGCATTTGGCTTCAATTTAAAAAGAAAACCCATGGGATGACATTAAAACACCACATTACTTATGGCCATGAGTTCTGCTATGTTTGCACATCCCAGTCTCTGCACAGGACATGGGCTAGGCAGGGATGGTGAAACAGGGCAAAAGATGGAGCAAGTCTTTCAAGGTCAAAAGGGAGATTTAAACATGGAAGGTGGCAGTGGAGCCAGTTATTCAGAGCAAGATCGCAGCCCTGCTTTGCCATGTTTGAGACAAAACACGGCTCCTAGCTGGAATAATGCCACTGGCCATGGTCAGCAAGCTGAGTAAATGTGAGAGACCGAGAGAAGCTGCACAAGGAGTACAAAAATAAATGACAAATAAGGAAACGGTCAAAAAAAAAGTACATGAGACAGTAAGAAAATCCAACATAGCCAAAACCACCCAACATAAATAAAGAAGATTTGAGTCTGTGATTCTTAATAGAATGTACAATCTCACCTCTTCCAGGGAAAGTGAGTAAGGAATAGGTGCACAGAAACATTTCAGTGTGTGCTCAGTCTACCCATTCAGTACTATGGTATGGTATGAGATACAATGTGATGATACCACAATCTTGGCCAGCTTCTAACAAACATGGCAAGTGAGGAGAAGGGGCAAAGGTTTCAGTATAGGCTAAAAAGGGAAAGAAGCACACCTATTTCATTGTCCTGTGGCAGGAAATTATGTCCTACCATGGGCTCAACAGGCACCATTTCACTGTAGTTTATCCACTTTGGGGATAAAGATTCCCTCTGTACATATAACTTACGTGTTGCTTTTCTCCCTCACACAACCACAGTGATTACAGGGAAATAGGGGACTTCTGCCTCTCCTGAAGATAAGCTCCCTATGGGAGCAGAGTGCTTATCACACAGCAACTATCTGCAGGATTTACAATTACTATACAGTTCTGAGTGAAATAAAAATCAAGGTATTTACTCTTTGCTGCTTATTTTTAATTTCTACAATACTAAAGACCAGAAAGAAGAAAAATTAACACGGGATCAATTTTGCCCCTAATTCAGTAACTAGGCTGGTTGACAAACTGAGTGAAGAACGTGCACTAAAGCACTGAGTGGGCCTTAAGGGTAGAGTTTAGAACCATCAAATCTCCCTCAATCTTGAAGAAGCCAGTTCCTACATTGTTTCATTTTTCCAATGCTAAAATAATGCTTTTGCTCATCTTCTCTCAGTTAAGATTTAAAATGCATTAGGATCCAGGATGGTATTGCACATATGTGCACAGGGTTTGAAAAATGAGCCCTTCTCCTGCTTGAACACAAAAAGACTATTATTATCATCAGAAACAATAAGCTGCAGAAAGTTTTCCTTAACTTTTGTGCCTTTGTCCCTGGCATTTGAGGAGCACAACCCTGACAATGGCTGTATTTGAGAGAAACTTTACTGGTAGCAGTAACTTCACCCTCCTCACCTTAAATAGCCCCTTTTATCTCCGCATACTGATTTCCAGTGGTTCCTGAATGGTGTGAGAGAGAGATTGATGGATCTGTTCATAGGTGAGAGGAAGAAGCTTCCCAAAATTAGGGTGTCCTTTTATCATTCCATTACTGTGGGCAAGACTGCTGCTGTGGTGACTGCAGAGCTCCTCAGTGTCATATCATGGGCTCTGTCATATCAGAGATCAGCCTGGTCCCTACACCCTGATATCTACACTTATCACTGTATCTGACCTTTAGCTGCTTGCTGGCTGGGGCTAAAGGAAGAATTGGGACCCTTCCTAAAGGAAGAATTGGGACCCTTCCTCTAAACCACACAGCTCTTTCTGCCACAGAAGAAGAAAGCCATGTGCTGCATAAAAGCCTGGATTCTTTTTCTTTCCATTTTCCCATTATATGAAATGTTCTTAGTAGAGATTAATGTCTGTTCATGATCAGGCATTACTTCATCCAAGAAAGAAGAACTATTCAGCCATCACTCAGAGAAATAAAAGCAATCTCAGGTCAAATCATCATTCTCCTGCTTTGATCAAGTCACCCTCTGAACTAAGACCACTCAAGGAAAAGCAAATGTTTTGAGGAAAACTTCAGAATCTGGGCCATGTTCACCAAAAATCAACCACAACCAGAAATTACACAGAAAGGCAGAACTCCAGCTCTGTTCTACCTCTGACTTGCTGAGGGTCTTCACATAATTTACATAGTAAGTAATCTCAGTTAGTAACCTGTATAGTATCCCTGTATGGATTTGGCTTCTCACCTGCAAACAGGCAGAGAAACTAATTATGCACATCGTTACAGCACCTATTTCTACCTACAACACATATTTATAGCACATGGAGCACAGAAATAGTTACTGGGGATTAATTTGTGGATCTCACTAATGAGTCATCAGTTCTTCAGTTTATCCATCCAAGACACCACAAGACCCTCAGAAGAAGAAATAATGGACAGCATTTTTCTTGCATACCAGTTCATAATGTGTCTGAAGTACCAGAGAAGCACATTGCACCATGGAAAAGTGACTCACAAGACTCCAGTGTAACTTGCCACTGTACACAGCTATGATGAGGGTCAAAGGTACCTAAAATCATATGTCTGGACATTCCCCTGCCAGCCATCTGCTCCTCCTGCATCGACAGCGAGGTTAACCAGAGGCATCCATCTGTCACTCCACTCAACCTTCCTCCTTGTGCTGTGCATAGCTGCAAAATCAGTACACTTCAGGGGATCATTTTCTTACAGAGCATCCTACCCCAGCCAGATGTCCACTATTGGTCCTTCACATGACAATCAACCAGCCTAGATAGCTGTATACTATCTAGGGCTGTCATAAATAGGAAAAACTGATAGCAACTGCAGCAAAGAAGGGATATGAAAATATTAAAATAGTTCAATAGATTGGTTTTCTCATTGGAACAGATGTTGAATGAAGCAGATCACATTTAACATCAGTGTAAATCCAAAGATGATCTACTGAATTAAATTTTTCTCCTCAAAATTAAATTAGAGCAACCAAGATGAAAATCTGAATTTGTGTTCTGATAATGCTTAAGTGCTGTACTAGCAAAAGAAAGAAGTTATCAAGAACCAGAAAATAAATTAAGAGATGCTTGATGGATTTCATTTACAGCATTTGTGTAAATAGCTGCATGTAAAAAAGGGCTTGCACAGACTAATGTGGAAAACAGTAGGAACTTCCTTTAAAAGACACTTTAATGAATATCTACTAGCTTTAGGTTTTGCAAATAAATGTTCTACTAAATCTATGGGTTTGAAATACAGTATCAGTATTTTATCAATTGCAGTAAAGCTGTACCTAAAAGATGAGCATTACCTGACCAACTCCTGAAGAATAAACAGTGTGCTCAGTAACATGAACTCTAGCAGAAGGACACAAGAAAGCCAGACAAAATTTTCATACTTGCCTTGTGATTTATTTCCATGGAACAATAATAACTTAAACAAAGCTAATCATGCCCTTCTTTCTGTCCACTAAGAATCTGATTCAGTGAATTAAAGAAATTCCAGTGGTCTGACACTGCTGGAAATATAGATCTTTAGACTCAATAGAAGCATTATTAATAAACTGCTTCTATTTGTTCCTTATGACAATGAAGCAATTTGAAGTTCATATACTAAAAGATGAAAATTCAGAAAGAACCCTGAAGGTGATACTCGGAACGGCAGAGATCCCAGGGTTTCCCTTTGGTGGCATATTTCTTTTTGTTGTGGAGTAAATGCAGTATGTTTCAGGCTCTTGCATTCTTGCTCACTTTTGTGAGGTATTTCTTAAACAATACTAAAAATTAATCCTCCAATACATCCACAATCGTAATTTCCAACACATCCACACTCCCATTATGCATTCATACTTCTGCCTTGTTCACTGACCTGTACTTGCTGAGCTTCCTCTTTACCAAAGCAGGTTAGCCATTTTACTCTTAATTTTAACAATGAGCTTTAGAGAAGTTCAGTACTATTTTTTTCCTTCTTCAGATATTCTGGATGTTCTCTTCAGCTGGACCTTCCATTCTCTTGTTCAGGCTAAGTACTTGATGCAGTGACTGCCAGCATAGACAGGGTCACAGAGAAATGGACAGACATTCTCTTTTTTTGAGGGAAGCAGCTTGGGCAGCCACAGCTCTACCTAAACCTTGCAGCAGTCCCCTCACAGTCTGATTAATTCCTGTTCAAATGCTAGGAAATAAAATTAAAAGAATGAAAACTGCAGGTGTTTCATCACTGCCAGCGATGTTTTAGAGTATTGCATTCCCAACATACATTAAAAACAGCCCAAGGGTGCTTTTAGCATACTGACTTAGAACTAAGTAAAGCTCCTTTAAAAAAAGAGACCCATTAATCCCCTCCATCACAAAAACTGGCTTTAGAGAGGAGCTATCACAAATATAATTCCATTCAAAGCTGAATAAATAGCTAGAAGGTTGCTGACATAAACACTATAGACATGAATACTATAGATGCATAGCAGTCAGACATACATTTCCAAGGTCTCTCCTTTACATCATCTCCAAACTGTGCTACTAAGCACTCTCTTGGGGTGAAGACTAGCCATCCATAGCACAGGTTAGCTTCTGCCTCTTCTGTGAAGGCTGTAGGAGATATAGTTTGGTAACTTTAGTGTCTCCTCACCAAATAACTGAGAAGTTCTACATCATTTTTGTGAAATGCATCACAGCGATGTCTTCTCAAGACCACAGAGCAGCAGGGTATACACTTCACTCACACACATCTGCCACTTCTAGGTTTGTAGAGAATTAAATATGTTCCCAGCTCTTGCTGGGGATTGTGAAGGCTTTGGGCTCAAAACAAGAGTACTGAAATTCCACTGCCCTCACCAAACATTATTGCAACTGCAAAGTCACTGGTGACTCTCCAAGCTGTGTCCCTTGCTGTTGCAGCTCCTGGAGGTAGCAGCCTGAATGTATTATGGGCAAAGCTATGCATCTCCCCTTTTCCTGTTCAACAACCCTACCACATTCCTATGACAACCAGCAGTGCCAAAGTCCTCTGCAAATGAAAATAGGGTAGGAGAAGGGGAAGAAAGAGCAAGATTGATGCAGTTCATATCCAAACTTGCCCTAAAGGCATAACCTTAACAATCTACAGAGCCTGATGAGTGAACCACAGGGTAGGAGATGTGCTTAATGCACATACACAGGCTGAAATTCTCTTATGTTGAACAATGGACAAATAGATTAGAAAATGGAATAAAAATAAATTGATATTTTAAAACAGTGAAATATATGGCAAATTCAGTAGACTATGAGGTACCTCTCCCTGAGACACATACAGTTCTGAGTCCATTATTCTCACAGTTTATTATAAATTACAAAGTCCCAGACTTGTCAGAAAAATACATCTTCAATAGTGACCCAAAGCACTATGAATATCAGTGAACCTTTAATATAGCTACTGATTTTACATACGAAAATAGCAAGAGGTGCTTATGACTGGTGATTCATGTCTTCATTAAAACACTGTCTCTCAAACCAGACCCTGAAATTCATTGAAATTAACAGGGTCTTGAGATTGGAATGCATATTATAAATGAATGAATTTTTGATCTTATACAATGATAAATATTGCACTATTGGCATCCTATCTTACCTGCACAAAAAAATGCTGCCTCTGCACAAATATATACTGGCTTAGAAAAGCAAACATAAGGATGTAAATTTCTGAAGCTCATTTACCAGAGGCTACCACAGTGTCCTGCCATAACTCAGTGCAAAGCCAGCAGTTCTGAATCTTGCAAAACTGAGACGCTCTCAGTTCAGTGTCTTGTGTATTTCAGGGCTGTCAAATGAAAGCATTGCAGCTAATAACTTTATAAAGGCAAAATTTTCTCACTGCCAAATTCATGACTGTTTCCTACTCTTGCACAGATGCACTGTACAAAAGAGGTTTTGCTGTGGAAGATCAGCCACAGATGACTGGCCTCCTGGAACAGCTTCATTTTCTTTCTCACTACAGCTTTGAGGTGCAGGGTGCAACACTGATCTGAGAGCAATCTTCTCCTTCCCAAAACTCTTGCTGGGGGAGCTACCCTTGCCCACACCACTGTTCTCCAGGGTAGTATCCAAAAGGGACAGCTCTGTCAGACCCCCTTCTCTGCACTTCACAAGGACCATTCAGAAATGCTACAGTAAAACTTCTAGTAGGGTCGTTCTTTGCCAGCTGTAAAGGAGTTACTTCTTTGGTAACTCATCCCTGGCTGTAGATGCTGAGTGACAAAATATATGGAACTGCAAGCCTCGGCAGGAGGCAATGCCAACATGGTCAGCAAGTGGATCTTGTGAGCATGAGGGGAGCAGCTGTGGAACTGCTTGACACTGTTAAGAAGAGAGAAGAACTCACCCTCTCTGACACCATGACAGAGGAAACCACACAAACCAGAGCCTTTTCTCACATGATTGTCTTATTGCTGATTGTAAAAAAAAAAAAGTCCTCTATCAAGTCTTTTTGGTTTTATTTCCCTAATAGCACAAGAACTTAAGAATGCAGAGTAAAACAGAGTGCTTAACATGGAATTGTTCTTAGTCTGTTTCCTTTTTTTAGTTTGCTTTTCTCCACCTGTCTTTTCTACCAAGCGCGCCTACTGACGGAAGCTTCCAAAACAAGAAGACAGCCCCACAGGCAAAACCAGAATATTCAGTTTTCCCCCTTTGTTCCTTTCAGAAGTCTCTTTTATGGAAATTTCCATTTCTGGTTGTTAGGTGCTCTTGGCAGCAGAAAGGCTGACTGAGTATTTTTTATCAAATGTAATTTTTAAAAGTATTTTTTATGTTTTCCCAAAATGCATTTGTTTCAACAGCAGAAGATTTACTGCAAGTTTTAGAGTTATGTTCAAAATCCATGAACATGAAGGATATTGAAACTATTCAAAAACATACTGCTTTCTTAAGTAACATTAATGATACATTTGTAGGTGTTGAGAACTACTCTACACTAGTTGAGACGCAGTATGGATGCAATGTATTCATAAGCACTGTGGATAAATCACCTCAATAAATTCTCCATGCTATACTGTAATCTCCAGAAGCTCTCTGACTGGTAGGAATCAGCCTTGCTGATCCAACTGCAGTTCTTCACACAGTCTTGTTATTCATCTGCCAGTGACACCTGACAGTGAAACAACCAATGTCTTTATACATCTGCCATCACAAAACAACTTTACTTCGCAAAATAACATCTCAGCTTTTTTTTTCAAAAAAACTAATATAAACCTCTATTCTTCTGCACATCTCTCCTGTGTCCCCCGCAGCATATCAGATCACACTTTAAAAATATAATTACCAGTGCTTTTGTTCTCAAAAAGGCAGTAGTCAAAGCTTTTCAATAATTTCTACTTAATATTTAAACATAAGAAATAGTTCTGAAATTATCAGTGAAATGGGCACATTACATTAGTCCTTATTCTTAACAGCAACAAGCATCATATTCTACTCACAGCTGAATTTTAAAGAAATACACTTTTATAAGCTCATTCATTACTTTAAAAATCTTTTACTTTGATGATTTAGGTACCATGGTGCCCCAAGTCCTTGGTCTGTGTTTCCTGTTCTCTTGTGGATGCTGCTGCCCAGTGCAAACACACATGGATGCATCCTTTGCACCAGATCATGGGCTCAGTAACAACACCCTGCTGACAAAATATCACTGAACAGGAACAGAAGCTTTTGTCACAGCCTCCAGTCCAAAAAGTGGGACACACAGAGGCAATCTGGAGATACTCCAGGACCACGTGTGATCTCCATTCCTCCATGGATATAAAGCTTGAATCCCTTCAATCCATAGAACAAAAGAGTCTTTACACTTGTCTATGCCATGCTAAAATGGATCATCTCTGCTAGACCTAAAAATTTCATCTTGAAACACTGAAGACTGAGATTTCCCAGTCTCCCATAATTGACAAGATGGGAAATAAGAGGGACTCTATCACATTTTGCTGCATTGTATGAAAAGCTGAACACAACCTGGGAATTGAATTTTGAGAGTAACATGTCTCTAGTCCATAAATTCCACATTGTTGGTTAAAGATGGTAAAGCCATAATCAAACACCACCTGATTTCCAAACAAGGATTTGGATTCATTAATTCATTTTGATTCATCTCCCATCCTCTGACATTTTGACAGCAGGCACCTGAAGGTGCAGAGAGTGTTCCCCTTGGGGGACACATCCCTTCAAGGATTAAATGTAGGATTATTCAACCAGAAAATTTAATTTTAGAAGACAAGTACTAGGAAACTGATTTCTTTTTTTCATTTGCTCTTCACACTTCTTGTAGTAATCTGAATATTACTAAAAATAAAAGCAGAAGGATGGCATAACCAATGCCTGTTAATACAAAAATAATTGGCTTAAATGAGGCACACACTCATATGCATAAAAAATAAATGGCCCAAGAACTCTTTTGAGAGTTACAATATTTTTAGCCATATGGTATTTCTTATTAATTGTTATAATTACTAAATAAGAGCCAAAAGTATGCTCAGCAGTGTATAACACATCCAAATACTGTCAACCCCTAGCCTCAAATGCTCAATAGATAAGACATGCAGGAACAGGAGATACTGAGAAATTCAGTGGCAAAAACAACAGCCCAAGGTCTCCTGGATATTAGGAGGTGCTTTTGGCCCGACTCTTCCAGCTGCATCAGCTACATCCCTCCTCTGAGAATGACAAAAATGGGCTCTAAGCTTTTTCTCCTCCACAGAGTCAGCAGAGAAAAAAGAAGCAAGAAAAAAGACACAAGAAAAAGGGAACGTATTTTGAGGCTTAACAATTCACACTGGCTCTGCAACATATTTTGGGCCCTTAGCAATTTATGCTAATTGACTGTAACCCTCAAGCTGTTCTTTCTGTGATGGGGCTGCTCTGGAGCACAGCCAGTCCATGGTCCACAGAAGCACTGAGCTGTGCTGTGCAGCTCTGGGTTGCCACAGAGCCTCTGAACCAGGGGAATAAAACTGAAAATTTTGATGCAGCAGTGAAAACCACTGTGGAAAAGGCACATTGCTCTGGTAGAACTGAAGTGCCAGAAGCAGGGAACAGCAGAAGTCTTTAAATGGTGTCACCACCTTCTGCAATAAAAAGGGATTGTTTTCATGTCGGAAAAGGCTGGTGAAGACAGGTGCCCTGGAACAGAGAAAAGCTTATAGCTAGGAGCATTACGAGATGTTCCCAACAACAATTCAGACCAAGAGTTTTCTTTACAGCAGCCTTTCATTTCTGAAACAAATTTGCCTTGAAAGAAGTGCTAGTCAAGCCTATGTACACTGCACCCCACTCACCCCAGGTTTTCTGCAGCTCTGTAAACTACAAGGAAAGAAGACCTTCCTTTTTCCTGTAGGAGCCCTTTCTTTGACAATGCACACTAAGCATTCTCTGCCTTATCCTGTCTCCAGTTCATTCCCTTCCACCTCAGAGGCTAGAGGATTTATATCTGATTCCCTGTCAGTCACACACATGCTCAGCGGTGACTTTGAAACAAATGGTCCCAGTCATAAATGTCCCAAGGGCAAGAACAGATGCGCTGCAGTGTGCATTGCTGAGGCCCAGGGTTCTATAACTCCTATCTTGTAGATGATCTCTCCCATAAGGGATTGCTCTGCATGAAAAAAAAAAAGAAGAAAAAAGAGCTGCAACTGTCCATTCCTAATAAGCTGTAAAGACTACTCCATTCCTGCACATCCTCCTTGTTTGCTCCTGGGAATCAGCCTTGGAGGATCCTCTTTCCCTAAGTACCTATTGCCCTTTCTCCAGCACAAGCTTCATCCTTAATAACTTTCAGGGCACCTCTGTGCAGTACAGACTGTAATGTGATTAACTTTATGCTTCACAACCTCAGCATTAAGAAGTAGGTCCCGGGGCAGGGATTTAATGTGAGGCTTTCAGGCATGTACAGAACCTTGATCAGAAAAACAGCTCTTCCTTCCTGAAATGGCACAACAAAACAGCTTTGAACTAGGTGAAATGGCCAGGTTCTCTAAGGAACAAATAGTGTCAAACCCTAGCACTGTTGAAGTGAACAACAAAAAATGGGAGATAATTGATCCATTCTACCTCCAAGATAAGGCTGAAAGCTCACAGGATTTTAAGCCACTTTTTTTCTCTCCCTGTGCTTTAAGGGAAAATTTAATCTGTCTATACAAATACAAGTGTTTTGCCCTGCAAACATGCTGTTATTAATTTATCAGGTTCTCTTCTTGTTTGTTATCTTTACTTTCCTCTCTTTGACATCTTCACTGTGGTGTTTGTATGTTAATTGTTAATGCCCTCAGCAATGAAAAGCTGCAATAGCCTAATGAATTTGTAGCCTCTACAGGAGCCAGTGAAATCCAGTGCTTTAGAAGATAGTGCAAAGTCATCATCCTTCCCATGCAATGCTAACTTAAGGAAGCAGTGCCTTTTCCAAATGCATAAAGAATGAGAAACTTCAGATTAGAAAACCGAGCATCTCTCACAGGCTGGCTGCATGGGAATTCCAGCAGCAACAAAGCCATGGGTTTTACAAAATGGATTTATAGTGTGGCCAGAAATCATGCTGCTTTTTACAGTTTTACATCAAAGTACTGTCCATAATACTCACTGCTTCACTCTGAAAGTCACAATAAAATGTGATGTGAAGTCACCTAAGAGTTCACAAAAATTCCCAACTCTTTCAGGGTCTCCTGCAATAACTCATAACAACTGATGGCATTGGTCATCAACTTATTTAAGACCAATATTCCTCAGGGATGAGAGAGAATTGCTGGTTCCTTTTCTAGCAATAAGGAAGGTCTATGGGTTATCCTCATGAGATAGAGTTTGTTGTGTGGTCTGAACATTTTGGTCTAAGCAATATTTTAGGTTTCCATGCAGAGCAAGCTTTACTTTGCCATAGGACACACATTTCTACGGATGATGGCAGTGGCTAGAAGGATATTTACATGTTGCTGCACTAGAGAGTTATGGAAAACAGTCCAATGCATACAGAATAGGCACACAATAAATCCAATCAGCACAAGTGTTTCAAATGGGTATGTGAAATATACCTAAAGATTGCAATTAAACCTGCAATAAGAAATGGATATATTTACTTTATTATGAATATATTTATTATGAGGAATATACAGCCATCTCTTTACTCATCCACACTGTTTTACTTCCTTCAACATGACTTCTTTTTTTGTTTTTCCCCCTTCCTTATAACTTGGTCTTAGCAAGCACTGAATATTACTCGTATAATATTGAGGCAAAGTATTTATGCTCTGCATAGTATTACACAGTTTTGAACCAAAGTCTGCTCCCTTAAATTTGAGGGAAAAGGATCAGATTTTCCAAAATATCTTGGCACTCTGTATTATAGAGACGTGCCTCATGCACTTCTTCAAGCCACCTGCAGAAGTTTTCTGCTCCAGCCACCAGGAAGAAAGCAGGTTAATCTGCTTAGGTACTTAGGAAAATTCACTGAGTGCCAAAATCAGTTATTAAGCATGTGCTGATATGGAAAACCTGGCCCCAGAAATCCTGTCCTTGGCCCTGGATATGACCAGGAGCCTGGTCTTGAACAATAGGAATAGCTCAGTAATGGGAAAGCTGGCCAGGCTACACTGCACTATTCCTCCAAAACCTGAAGTGGTGGCTCCTCCTGGGCACTCGTGATGCACATTATGAGATACACACCAGTCAGAGGGGAGGGCCAGCACCTCAACCCCAAGGAAATATGGCCTCACTGTTGTGGTTCCCTTGCCTTCTCTAGCTGAAAGGCTGTGACCTGCTATAAACTTTTTCTCCTCATTTCCAGAACCTTTTGTGAACCCAGTAGAGGGACAGCTTTAAGTTACCAGAGCAGGGGTGGAATATTTTCCCTGCTAAGATCACTTTTCAAACATCTTGTGTAGGACATATAACAAACATCTTCCTCTTATCCAAAAATAATATGGGGAATAACATCATGTGAAAGGAGACTGTGGCTTTTCCCAGACCTTAGGAGCACATCCTGCCCTTGAGGTTTCAGACATTAGAGGATACACACAGTTTAAACCAATAATATACTACAAAACAATACATTCATACCAATTATGTACAGGGCCTTGATTTGTCAAGGAAGTTTTGTAGATGTTTGTCTTCAAATAAAGACCAGATGGATGCACTGCTTCTAGAAGCAAAGGCTTTGTTCCAAAGGCTAACTTGGATAATGATTCACACCAAGTTTTTTCACAGGTGGAGTTTTGAAGTCTTTCATTGAGTCAAATGTGCTTAAGTTCTTTGGAGAATTTTTGTAGATCCACAGAGGGTATCCATATATTTTCTATTTAGAGAAGGGACAGGGATAATAACCATCACATGCTGCTGAATTAGATGACACTTTGGTGTATGTGTATTTCTTCCAAACTGTTTCCACTGCCTTCAATGAGCCTGGTTTTACAAGTAAATTATTTACACAGCCTGCAGTGAACTACAATGGACACACAACACAACTGAGCAATGAAAGCTGCCATAACATCCACAGTTATGTCTTTCCTGCTCAAAAATAATGGAATGTAGCATGCCACAGGGTGGCTGGAGGGAGAAAAGTTCAAAGGCGTTGCAAGCAGTCAAAGACACTTTTAACATATAAAAGTTTCAGCACCTAAACACGGGGGTCTAAATTTTGCTTTGGTACTGATACCAGTGGTTCAAATCTTTGTGTAGGGCAGTTCTCACAAGGGGAATATCAGATAACAATGTAACAGATTATCTAACAGCAATTTTTCTGTCTTTCCCATAGGAACACTGTCACAGGCATTGGATAATTCACAGACAGGAGACACCAGTGTGCATGTTGACATATAAATTTTCTTATTTCAAATTATTGGAACATAGTTCAATGGCAACTCGAGCCCAAGGCTAGTGGCTGCTGCAGGAGCAGTCAGGCTGGGGTAACAACTCAATTTACATATTTAACCATCTCTGCTGAATTAGGCCTTGATTGCAATATTGTCAAAAACCATAACAATGTTTCTTAGGCACAGCCAGGAAGAAAAGAAGGCTTTGGAGAAAGAAATAAATGTCTGACAGGATATTTTCATTTTATATTGCAACATATTGAAGCAATGAAGCTGGGAATATGAAGGCTGGGAATAAAATCCCAATCCCACTAATGTCAATGGGAGTTTTGCCATTGAATTCAATAGGACCAATATTTCATGGTTTCTAGGTCTGCACAACAGCAACATTTCTTTCTCCACTTGACACTGGGTCTCAAAACACACACATGAATTTGCACAGGCTGCTAAGTCTTTGTTCCTGAAGTTTCATTTCTGTTAGAGATGGATGAATAGACTTTTGAAAGGGAAAATAGAGGAAAGTCACATTTGTACTCCTGCCTATTCACCCTCCCTCTAAAACATCTCTCTCAGGGCTTGAGGCAAACAGCGCTGAATCTAAAACAGATTAGACAGATACGGTGTCATACAATGGGGATCACTTCAGGTCCAAACCACAAATAATTCAAAACATAAGATGGAAGTAATACTGTGGATTTATATCAGATTATTGTTTTAACAAGGTGGTAAGGAATTTTAAAACCAAATCCTTGCAGCATTTTCAAATTTGGCTAAGCATGCATATTTATATGTATTTGCTTAATATCTCTTGGTTTTCTGGCATACTAATCATGGACATTGTTACCAGAACTGGTGTGTGAATGCTTGATGAATATACACAACTGGTGTGTGAATGCTTGATGAATATAAACACTGTGAAGAATCCATGCTCATTAATTTTGAAAAATCTACAGGGTTCTAGTGCAAATAGCACCAGTATAAGCATAAAATTGAAGGTTCTTAATAACAAGAACATTCTCAGACTATCAAATGATAAATGCAAAGGCATGAATCACTTGTTTGCAAATAGAAAGAGCAAATATAATAACGCAACTGCCTGTTGGCTTTTTATCCCAAATTCAGTGTCAAGGATCTAAACCATGACTTGATATTCTACAGCCCCAGGCCTATTCCACATTTTTCTGTGTCTTTGAGCAAATCTTCAAGAAAAGTGGAGAACTTTACACAGTATGTTAGTTGTTTGTGTTGCTATGTCCTGAATTTTTATCCGCTCTTGGCAAAACAAGGCAGAAGATCCCCACCCCACAGATGGACCTCAAACTTGTTAAAGAGTTCACACTATCTGTGAAATCCTACCAAACTGTAATGCCTTTAAGGGTACAGCTCATGGAACCAGCAAATTTAAAATAAATACTGCAAGCTATTCATGGGAACAATCTCAGTTTTGGAATGGCAAGAGCCACCCGATTCAGTTTTGCTTATTCAGGCAGCAAGCAGGAACCCTCCCTCTTGTGTGTGTGTGTTCAAGCTGAAATCTCACTTAAGGGTACATCAAGGACACTGGAGCCTACATCTGATAAGAAAATGTAAATTCTATTTAGTTTCTTTATAAGGTGCATTGGTTTGCTTTTAAAGTCCCCTTTTATAAGGTCTGTTTTTCAGGACAGGAATCCAAAATGGAAGGTTGCAGCTTTTTTCAAGAAGGCAGTTTTTGCTGAGAAACTGAAGCAACAACCTTTAATTGAATTCTGGGAAAAGAAAGTGTTGAGGGACTGCTTGCTGTGAGCTGCCCGATGGGCAGGCTGTTACCAAGCCACGTGACTCTCAAACACAAATACCTCAGCCCAGTGAGTATCCCAAAAAGCTTTGTACATGATACACTGCATAGCCAGAGGCTGTTTACCTTTCTAATTTTTAAGCAAACCAGATGGAATCTGTTTGCTGTATAACCACTCCCTGCTGCTGTCTCTGCTCAAGCTAATACCTGCCAATCTAACAGAGCACAACAAAAATGCTGTTTTCTTTCCTCTCTGTGGGTCCTTGTGAATGACAGGAAGACACTCTCTGCTGATGTGTATCAAGTGATCCCCAGTACTTTTAAGCCCATGTCAGCTGTGCATCTCTAGCGAATGGATTAATTATACATGGCTAGTGCAAGCTGAGAGCTCTCTGTGGAAGCAAGCAGGCTCATTTGCACTAAGGACACAGTACCTACTGGTCACAGGAACAGAGGGTTTGATGGGAGCTTTTGAAATCATCTAGATGACCTTTGTCTCCCCTGAGAGATGGGTTTTTTTTCCATTTGGTGCTTCAGTGGCAGACTTAAATCCTCCTGACTAGCCTGTTCTAGGGTTTCAATACCTTAACCTGATAAAGCATTTTTGCCTGATGCCTAATGTCAAGCTACCTGCTCTATAAATCCATTTCTTCACATCTCATCTACTGCTCTGGCAGAGAACAGTTATTCCCCTGCATCTGGCAGCAGTCTTTCTTGTACTGTTACCATGCCTCTTCACTTGCACTAAATGAGCCATGTGTAATTGTATAAACGAGCCATCAGTGCATACCATCTTATTAATAACATGTAATTATTCACAGACAGCACTTGGCAATAGAAAGAAAAGCTGGTGGGTGTGGGTTCCTACCAGAGGCAAGAGGCATTAGGAGGCTGCTCAACACCTTTCAGAAGGCACTTAAAACTGGGACTTCTCTAATGCAGGAATTTTACAAACTCACATTGCTTATCAAATATTTACGAGAAGAGAGATGAGCCCCTGGACTTGCTTCAGACTGGAATGGAGTGTAGGCCTGTGCTAACCCTTTCTACAGGGTGAACTTCACTGCAAAGACTTGACTGAGAGGCAGCCAGGCTGCCAGTTAACACTGGGGAAGGCAAGCTGCATCCCCAGCAAGGGGAAACCAGACTTGTGACAGCCTGTATTGCAAGGCACAGCCACTCACAGCCATTTTTGCTCATTTTACTACAGAGAGTGGTACATCCTTGCAAACAGGAAACTCTTTCTATTGATATTACTGGGCATCCTGCCAGGCTTCTGAGATGAAAGAGTGATACTTGGGAGCACACTAAGTGATAATGACATGAAGAAGCACTCAGATGGCCGATTTCAGATGCTGTGGTGTGACAGGTCCTCACACAGACCCTAGTGCTGTAAGTAAACAAGAAATAAAATCCTTGCACTTTTTCAGGAAAATAAATGCCTGAGGAATAAAGTCTTATATAGAGGTTGTGCACCAAAAGCTTCACCATTACATGTCCCCACATTTTTCTCTAGCTTACATGCAACTTAGAAGCCCTGAGTAAACAGTGCATGCATGGCAAATTATGATGCGCATGTTTTACTACAGAAAATGCAGACATATTGTGGCTCATGCTGTAGGGCTTAAATCATCACATTAGGTCTTTATAAAAAACAGAGATCGCTCAGCCTCCTGGGAAAGACATTTGCATCTTCATCATTACAGAGGCAACAAACTTCATCCATAAAGATGTGCCTAGAACAAATGGCAGCAAATTGTGGACACATGTTTTGCTTTAATTGGTCCTCATCAACTCAATCTAGCTAGTGACTTCAAAGAGCTCTTACTAAGAAACCACTTCCAAATTTTTTGTTTCAATCTTTTTTGCCTTTTTTTTTTCTTTTAATGTCTTAAGAAATTTCAGATTAAATAGGATCTTTGACAATGCAGTATGAAAGCACTACTTCTTCATAGTTTTACATCACAAGTTTAATTACTTATTCATAAATTATGAATGACTAGAGGTAAAGTAGCATCGCCCGGAGCCCCTGTCCTGGCCCAAGTGTAGTGCTACAATTTTCACAGACTCTACCCCTTGACAGCTGGGATCAGATTCAAGCCAGCTACAACTCTATTCAAAAGAGCAGCTGTTGCTAGTGCCATTTTCACATGCTATTCTTGATCAGTATGAATGGATGGAATGTGCTCTTTTTGGAAAGCAAAAGAGTATGGATGGCAATAGAATGCTTATATAACTCATGTGAAATTCACAAAAAAACCCAGACATAAGCTACAATCAAAATCTTATTTATATATGGGTCTGATTTTAAAAATACAACTAACAAATCCCACTGTTTGACAATCAAACCAATATCTACGTAAGTCTTTTCTCCCAACCCCAAAGCCAAGTTGCCCTCTAGAGTACAGAGTCCTACTGTCTCAGACACTGCACAAGCACAGCTGAACACAGCACAGATGAACAGAGGTGGAAAAGAATTCACAGATGAGTGTAGCCACTACTGGCCCAGTAGCACAGCTGGGACACAAGCAAAATGTGGCAAGACTCATGCATAACAAGACACCAGTTTGGAGGTGAAACTGCTTCTTCCTACATTTCTTTGCCACAGGCACATGCACAAGCACACACAGAGTCTCATCTCTCCAGCTGATCACTGTTTCTACAAAAGCCACCACACTTTGTTGCAGATATCCTAGGTTTTCTGTGTTTATGCATGCCCTATGCTCCTGTTTGCAAGAATGCATACATAGATCCCTTCTGTCTATAACCTGAACCTCAATCATTCACTCATGCCACAGCAGACAATGAAAACACTGCCACGTTATCAAGGCAGCACCACAGACCCACTTGTTGCAGTTGCAGATGAGGAAGGCAGGCAGGTGGAAGACATTGGTGAATCAGCCCAAAGCAGAATGTCCTCTTTGGATAATTTCTCTGAAAATTTACTTTTTTCTTCAGCTGTATAGTAGCAGCAATTTTCCTCTTTTGTCCAAATGAAACAAATAAGACCATGCTGCAGGCCTTTCTTATACCATAAGGAACAGTCACAGGAAACACATTAAAGTAATTTCCTCTTCCTTGGACAGAATGCACTCTCTTGGAGGTTGTTTATAGCACTGTGATGTAACTGGGGAAAAAGTGAGCTTAGGTAACACACCTCGGTGCATCTAAAAGCAAGCTGAGATAATGGAAATTAAGTAAGTTGCCACTGGCTTTTTATAAACCAACCAGTGAAAACATTCATTCCAGATGCCCAAAATTCTTCTGATATAGCTATAGTTGCTGCTGCATTTGTTAATGAAAACTACATTTATTACAAGTTTTTACTGCACTCAGAGAAATAAAGCAGTTTTTTCTCCTGTCATCAGAAGTAGTAAGTTCAGAATCCATCTTTTCAAATTACATCAGAGAGTTGACAATATTACTACATAGTCATACTACGTATGAATGTGTGTGCATATACATATATACAGTTTTCTCGGTTTTTCCCTCTTTATATTCAGTGTTCCTCTATTTGCCACATATCATGTCAACATATGACCCTGAAAAATACAGTTTAAAGCAGCAGGGATAACAAAGGGGAATGTTGCCAAGCAGGGAAGTATGGTATTAAAAAAAATAAAAATAGTTACAGAAAGACTCAACACTGTGATAGCTTGAATTAACAGTATATCTTCCTTCTTTTCCCTACATGTTGATAGAAATGTATTTATACAGCTCTGCTTCATACTTCCTTTCCAATGAACCTAATGTTGGTCCAGAAACCAAGTTAGTTTTAGAGTTAAATCACATTTCAACATGGCAAAATGCAGCAATGTATTCTGGGTCCTTAGCTGTGGTAAAAATACCACAGCCCCCACTACTCCCAGTAGGTTCCTGGTTAAAATTCTCCTTGAGGAACTCTTCGTACATTGCATTCCAGCCAATCAGCAAATCTGAGGGGGCCAAAATCATGCTGCTGGCCAGGTCATGTAGGCACATCTGGCCCAGATTTATTCTCAAGTAAAATAACCTTGGGTGCACCTCTGGAGCCTCCCCTCTAATGTCATGAGGACACACCTCTGTTTCCCCTGTGTCAAAGGAGAAGCTGTACATAGGAGTAAGAACATCAACCAATACAGCAAAGCAAAACGAAATCTCTCACTCTATACCCTGACAATCATGAGCAAAGCAAAGATATGATAGTAACCAGATTTCTGTAACAGCCCACAAAATATTCCTTAGATTTAATTTTCACACAATCCAATATATCCAATAAAATAGCAGTCCTTCCATTGCTCATTCCAAGTACACTAAGCATGAGTTTCTGTTTTTTCTCTTGATTTGGCCAGAATAAGGGAAATTCATGCAAAATTGTCTTTGAAAATATGTATATTGAAGTGAAACATTCTGCCAAATAGAAGTGACAACATGTCGCAGACATCTTTTTATGAAAATCTTTTCTTAGGATTTTTTCTTCTTGAGAAGCTGAGAAGCTCCAAGAACAAAATGTAAACAATGGTTACCGGCTGCTGTGGAATACAGCAGGTGGATCCGTGATTGGTCTCGTGTGGATGTTTGGATTTAGTGACCAGTCACAGCAGAGCTGGTTCTCTCTCTGTCCGAGCCAGCTGCCTTTGTTATCATTCTTTTCTATTCTATTCTTAGCTTAGCCAGCCTTCTGAGATGAAACTTTCCTTTCTATTCTTTTTACTATAGCTATAATGTAATATATATATCATAAAATAATAAATCAAACCTTCTGAACATGGAGTCAACATTCTCGTCTCTTCCCTCATCCTGAAAACCCCTGTGAACACTGTCACAACAACATAGAAAAAACTGTTTGTTTTTTTTTCCATTTTTACTGGAAATGAGCAATTTCCCTTGTAAAACATGAGAGCAAGTGGTTGTACTTACATTTTATCTAATCCTACTTTATTTAATCTCTACAATTTTGAAGAAAAGTTGTTGCTTATGATGCTTGCACTGAAAATTGTCAGTTTATAAAAACGCCCCAACTGTGTCAATACTGTTTTACAACTAAAACTTCCCCTTACTTCCATGAACAGGGGAGCCAGCCCTTGTCCACAGCCTAAATTCCACCTGATGTTTTTGCTGGACTTTCACATTGGATGGACTCTTTTGAAAACCAAAACTTAGAAAAAGAAAGAAACTTGTCAGGAAGTGACACAGAATTTAGGGCTGTGTGAGACTAGACTTTTCCTCACTCACACATCTTTTACTGAGTGGCAACCACCAGAAATGCCAAGTGGGATGGATCTCTCTTCCAAAAAATGTTGTGTTATTTCTTCCAGCCTTCTGTATTTTCATTTCATTTTTCTGAGGGGGATAGTTGCCTCACTTGCAAGACACAGCAAATCAATTCTATTCTTGTACAAAACTCTGCAGAATCAGCTGATCCTTTAACTCATTTTTAATACATCTCTAAATATCTCAGACAACAAGGTAATTTAACTTTCATATGGTTCCTCCAGGTACCTGAAGCAAGACACATGGTTAAATACTTCCCTGAATTGTGCCCTGCATAAATATTACTGTCTTACATAAGGATTTGAATAGTTTCTTTCTTACAGAATAAAAAATTAATATTTACTTACTAAACAGTTGGCAATAGAGGACCTGTAAGCTTCTCTTCATGGTATCATGTGGTCCTGCTGGTCTGCCAGTTTATTCATGATTCTGTTAAAAAAAAAAGTCAAGAGAAGGAGAAAATTATGTTTGAAAAATATAGACTGCCTTGTTATACCTGTTCATTACTAAGTCAGATGAAGCTTCACAGGAAAATTGTATTGATAAGCTTTGGGAAATTGCCTGACTGTCCTCTGCTTTCTTTGGCCATGCTCTCCAACAGCTTGGCAGGGAAGGATAGAGTCATGGCCAAACAAGGAAAAATTTCTCAAGAGTATGTGAAATAAACACACTGAAAATTACTTTTATGTCTTGATAAAATTAATTTCATCAGAGTCTTTTTAGTTTGGAGGAAGGGTCCCCAGTGGAGAAGCAAACACAAGATGCAGACACCACCAGGCAGATGTGCTGGGCCCATGGGGCTGTAGTTTTCTCCCTGAGCCTCCCCTTTTCACATCCCTCAAGAAGTACTACACAGAGAAAGCCCACCCCCTCCTTTCCCAATGAAAATTTCAGTGGTGCCAAAGCAGAGGAGATCCCAAACTCTGCTGAAATCTCTGCACAGAGGGCAGCTTTGTCCTGATATTTTGAGCTTTATTTCAGTCAGCTGTTGTAGGTCATATTCCTTCCTGATATACCCCATTGGCTACCTGGGCTGGAGAACCTTCTCTATGTCTCTAGACATTTTCTGTTTCTTCTAAATTGAACTGTCTTGGTGCAGAGGGGGATCTCATAATTCTTGTGCCTGCTGTCTGAAAATGTGATGTGGCAAAAACATGTGACCACCTTACCTCCCTGCCTTTGCCCACTTGGGAAGCATCTAATAATATTTTATGAGTCCTCAGATGGTATTTTCAAATACTTGACATGGATATTTTTCCACCTTGGTTTAAAAGATACTATGAAAAAATAAATCCCAATCATGCTGATATTAATTATTCACATTGTGTGGAAAATAAACGCATAAATCATAAGTGAAAAGCAAATGTGGTCCCAAAGCAATGCTGTGAGTAATGTCTCACCAAGTACCCAAAGACAACACAACACTCAAGCTCTTTTTTTCCAGAAAAAATAATTTGCTAAACATTCAGAACTAACTGTGAAAAGCAGGACCCTGAGATCACCTCCTTAAAAGTCCCCTGGTCAGGACCCTGAGATCACCTCCTTACAAGTCCCCTGGTCAATATTAAAAAGCATGTAGTATCCTCTAGCTTTCAGTTCAACACATTTTCATTTTCTGAACTCCTAGGGACATTTCTGAGTCATTTTAACATGCATAAAAATCTTTCAGGGCTTATTTAAAATGCAGTCTTGAAGACATGAGATAAACAAGTCAAACCAATGAATAACACCTTTGAACTGTATAAATGCTGCAAAGCTTGTGAAAACAGAGATCTATTTGACTTTTATGTGGAAAACTCAAAAGGATCATGACTTTTCTTGCCCATAACAAAAGATGCTTGGGTTTTGTTAATTTATTCCAAACAGAAATTTATGCACACAAATGCCATGTAATTGGATTCCTCCACACTTTCCATTTAACACTGGACCTTAAAAACATCTCTGTAACTTGCAGAAATGTCAGTATTTGCAAGGCATTTTCTCCTAAATGGATGCAATCACCTGTGAATTAGCCTATCATTTTTAATCAGAATTAGTGTCAGATTCATGCTATAGTTTTATCATGGAAACTTGCTGAGGGACTTCTGTTTACCCCTTTTTTCCTATGGCTTACCAAATGATGAAACAGATGTAGTAAAAAACCTCTGTCTTCATGTATAAACAGACATATAATCTATTACAGCACTCTTCAAAGATGCATATATTATAGGTCTGTGTTTAGCAGCCACTAAGATATTAATAAAAATATATGCAGGAAAAGACAAGAACAGATAAGCCACTGACAATGTAGAAACCATACACACAAGTACTCCTACAAAGTCCAAATGAATTAAGTTTGTATCAAAACAGGATTTACAAGCACTGACCCATGTGAAGTCATAAAAAACAATGGAAAAAAAGGAGAATCTGAAATTGCAGCCCTAAATCCACATTATTAACTTTGTATAATTTTAACTATGCTTGGCAATGAGGTGATGCGGTTCTTGGCTGTGAATCATATTTTTTTTTGTATTTCTCTCCCATCTCCATATTAATACCATCAATAATAAAGAAAGATATTTGCTCATAAATTCTAGTATTGTGGTTGAAATAAATTGCATGCTTTTGTGTACATATTTATTTAGGCCAGGAATTTACCCTGAGCTAAGAAATATGAACTATGGTGCATACGGACAAAGAAACAAAGGTTACCACTGGAAAACTTTACTATGTTCTTCTGTTGGTCTCAGTTAGAAGATTTATCCTTTAGACCACATGGCCATAAAATTATATATAGAGAACTCAGTGAACATATATAAATGAAATATTGCCATGAATGTCTCAATTTCTTCAAAGTCCTGACTTGGGCTTAAAAGAAAAGAACATTTCAGTCAGAAGGGACCCACAATGATCATCTAGTTCAATTAATTTAAATCTAAACATTCTTAAAACATTTTTTAAAACACTTTTCTCCCACAGTTTTTAATACCTTATTTCTTGCGTACAGGAAATATATCCAAAACAAGGATTTGTTTTATTGCGAGGCAAGAGACATCTAATGAGATTTATTTGTATAACTTTGGAATCCCAGGAACACCTGTGATGGTTTTCCAAAGGCAGAGACTGCTTGCAATGACTATCAAGGCTGCACAAAGTTGAGGCAGATGAACCAGCCCAGCAAGTCCTTGAATCAAGACCTGAGTTGAGAACAGAGGAACCACTGCTGAACCCACCCAGGTGAAAGCTCCAGCAAGCCCATTATCCTGACTTAAACATGAGCTGCCAGCAGGACAGCAGGGAAATTATTTGTGAAGCAGCCTCAGTGCAAGGTAATCTTTACACCCTGGCATAGATTGCTCTATCTCCAGTAAGCCTGAGTGGAATAAATTACCTAAGGTGTCATATTTTTTTTTAACTTGAGAATACTTATTCCTTACTTATCTCCTCCACAACATACAATTTCAGTCTTTCATTAGATCATTTAGAATCTCTTTTTCAAGCTGAGGAATTCCTGTCTTTTTTCTTTTTTCATAAAGAAGATGTACCTAATAATAATTGTCATGCCTTAAGCTGTACTTATCCATTCCAGTTCAGATCTGAGGAGAAAGGAACAAAATTGTATGCAGTCACCAAAATTTGAATGTGTACTGGAGTTTCATATTGCACAATGATATTTCCTATTTCTGCTATGGTCTCTTCCCAGTTGTGATTATGATTCTCTTTGTCTTCATCACTGCTCCTGAGGTCTACTCCACTGTTTTACAGAGCTGCCTGCTAAGTAACAACAACTCCTCTGAAGCCTTTCCTCAGGTAGTTGGATCTTGGACTAATTTTTGCTTGTGGAGGTGACTTTGCAATTATCACCACGAATTTCATCTGCCATTTTTGCCACACAACCATTTACTACGTTGACTTTTCTGAGAGATGGCAATGAAGGGCTGAATTACTGTTGTTCTTATTATGATACTGCAAATATGTACCTATCATATATAAGGACTTCTGAAGTTGCCACAGTTTCTACAATAATTCCTTCCAATCATGGAAATTCTTCTGTACCACTAAGAAGACAAGCAAAATCTTATGGTCAGACATTTCAATAGCTGCAGAGGAAATCTCCTTTCTGAGTATCAAGCCATGTCCAGCCATCACAATACTCTTCTCAGGGCCCTGTGGGTTCATTTATTTATCACAATCAAGGAAGGTTACACATTGGCTGGTAGCTGAGAGTGCTCTAGTTCACCAACCCATGTTCTCTTAGCCATTTGAGAATGTAATTTTAGGCACTAATAGATTAGCAAAGCTGTGCACATGCAAATGGAAAATGCTGACACACAGCCAGTTCCTGACTTTGGACAGTTTAATTTAAAACCAGAGTACCACCACCTGTTTTAAATACACAAACTGTCACTTAACAGAAAAAAATTATGAAGAATGAGCAGAAATAGAAGTGGTCTTGGAAAAAAACTTAGCTGGAAAATGTGTGCTAAACTTCAATATTCCAGAATCTAATGTGAGTCTCTGAGTTTTGTATCCATTTTATACTCTTCACTCATTTCTTCAACACCTCCCTGAGGTTTTTTGGGAGTTGACTTCTCCAAAATATTAATTCTGAAACATACTGAGTTTTAATGTTCGAGAAGCCATTCTGAGTATTTGAGGAATTATCTGATACAACTATACCTGATCCCTGAGATTTTTTTTTTTAAGTATTGTAAAGTTAATTTCCTAGATTTTGGTCTCCAAGTGAAAGGGCATATTCCCAAATCCTCTGAACTCCCTCTGAAAACCAGGAAATAAAAGTGTAATTATGACTTTTGTTTCAGTTCTGCATTGCAGTTCATACTGGTGTACCTACTGACATACTCTGAAACAGAGCAATAAAGTTAGTGCAAGTTTGTAGTCAAATCAATGTCAACTTTGAAATATTCATCTTCCATATTTAAATTAGACAAAATTTGTATCCAGAAAAGGTGTCATATACCTAACCATCTAACCTATTTGTGTTTAAAAATACTGGTTAAGCACTTGCTGTCTGAAATGGACTTACGTATTTTGCATTTTTTAGTACACAATACTTCACATATAGTTTATCTTACCAAGATGATGAATAGATGTGTGAAATCCCTGTGGACAGCTAGCAATATTGTCTTTCACAGTAAGTGATCCCCTCAACATCTCAGTTAAATTAAAGAGGACAATGAAGACATAATGATGGATTGAAGACAAAAGAGTCCAAAAGAGCAGACAGCTCCCAGCCATTCATTATGTCTGATGGGAAAAAAATGCCATCCAGGCCTTAAATTAAAGAAGAAATAGAGGAGAAAGAACAGAAGATGCATGTTGAGGCAAAGCGAACAGTCAGTGGAGAACTCTTTTTCTTGTCTGTCGAATGGAAACCAGGAGACTAAAATTAAGAAGCTGAAAAATGGTGATGAAAAGAAGAGACAGGCAAAAGACACGTCACTCCCATCCATGAAGCACATAAACCTTATTATGTTACTTCTGACTGCCTTCTCTCTGCTATGGATCCTTCTGGAAATAAAATGATACATCACAGAAAGTTTTCAACAATAGTATTTCTCCAGAAAATGGAAGAGAAAAAGCAGAATCAGAAGTACTTCCATCTCCAATCTTTTTTGACTCCCCTATCAAGGAAACCCAGCCTTGATCCTTTCAATATAATATTGCCCCAGGATGTTCACCAAATTTCTCATAAGACATCAACAGCAGAGGCTGCTCACTTACAACTCAGGAGAGCTGAGACTATCCCCAGGAGTTACTCCCCCAGTGTAATGTCCACCACCATGGTCTTCATCCACTGCATCCCACAGGTTAGTCACAGTGGGTGTTCTGGTATGCCTCATGAAAGGAAGCAGGTGTCCTCTTCTTGACTACACACAGCTCAAGCACAACTCTGTGTTTTCTTTGTGTTTGTTTCTTAATTTTATGGCCTGCTCCCACAATCCAGATGTTATTTTGCAAAATTTTGTATCCAAAAAAGCCTCAGGGCATGCTAATAAAAAGATGATTAACTTGCAGCAATAAAATTCCTCCGAGCAGGAATTCTCTGTTCTTGTTCAACATGTGCCACATTGTTTGCTGTGATTTATTTCCCACTGCTTGGAACGTGCAAACCACTGTTATCATCTTTCTTCATAACATTCTGAGTGCATATTTTTTTATATTTATGTCCATTTTATACTTAGATCTTTCAGCACTTTTTGAAGTAGATTCCTCTTTGCAGATTTAAGAATGAGCAATTCACATCTACTTCCACTGTTACCCAGAAAAGTGTACACCCTTTGCTTTCCTAAGGTCTCCAGAGAGTGGGGTCTACCCTCAGGGTATCACAGCTGATCAAAACCAGTCTTGGTGGTGGAGTGCAGGCCTGTCATATGTGCATAAGGAATAGTCAGGTGGGATCTGAACTAGAGCTACTACATGCTTTTCTTGCATTCTATGTCACACGAACTTGGAAGCAGAGAACCTCAGAGCATCCAGAACAAAAATAAAACCAAATAACCTTCCCAAAGCCTCTCCCCTCTGAATTCAGATGCACAGCATCTACAATCCCCACTGGGCCTGAGGCTGGCTGTGGTTTTCTTTGCATTGGTGTTTGGATCCATACCTCCCCATTAGCACAAAGATAAACACCAGTCAAGGAAAACAGAGAGAAAGCAGTGTCGATATACAGGGGAAAGCCTTACAGCAATTGTTCCCTCTTCCTCAGCTTCCCTGCTTCATCATTAACTACTGAAGTCCCCATCCCTCATCTCTCTAACACAACAGTTCCGACTCCTATGTTCCCAGAGCCCTCCTCCCAGCTGTGACAGTGCTTTCATGAACAACTCTAGGCAAGATGCTCACTTAAAGACTACTGTCATTCCTGTGGCGAGTGGAGGCCATGGCCAGCTAGCTCACCCTTCACCATCTTCCTTTATTCACATGTCAGACCTGGGGCATGCTGATGAAAGGGAGAGGGAAGAAAGGAACTCTTGTGTTTTACTGTCATAAAAATAGATGGGCATGAAGAACCTCACGTCTAAGTGACCATGGGCAGGGGAAGGACTTAGTCAGAAAAGGTTGGGTAAAACTACTGTTGCCTTTGGCTATTTAATGCCTTGGCATCTATGGTCATCTCATGAAAAATCACTGAACAGCAATCACTCAAAGGGTAGGGAAAACTGAGAGGAAAAATACCAGGGTGGAAATGAAATGCCATTTCACAAGAGACATGACCATTCTGGAAAAGCTGTGATGGCCAGGGTCACTCTCTTGGCTGATTATAACTGAGAAATCCCAGAGATGGAGATCAGAAAAACTCTAAAGCCCAAGGCTGCTAAATGTCCTTTACACTACATCACTGGTGCAAGGGACTATTTCTTGACTATTTCTTTGTTCCTAATTACCTACCATTAGCAAATACTTCTTATGGCAGCTCCAGTGGGAGAAAAGTCTGCACAGTTTTTCTGGTTGTTTCTTGTTCCCAATAGTGAAAAGACATGACTCTATGTGTGTCTGTCTGTCCAGTTTTAGTATAAGAAAAGAAAAAGCCCTTCCTTTACTTCATTCATGTCTGCAGAGCCCTGAGAAGTTAACATCTTCATAAAGATCAAACTGACTTAGCTGCTGTAGGGACAATCAGAATTTTGTCATTAATACATATTAGGGGTGGGCAGGGGAAGACTTCTGTGCTAATTTTAAAACTTGTACATGGCTGAATATAAAACATCCAATGATGAAATAGTGAAATATTTTTGTGAAATCCCTGTGGACAACTAGCAATATTCTCTTTCCCAGTAAGCAATCCCCTCAATACATGAAAATATATGGGCATTTGAAACTTGGATAATGAAATTTTATTTCATTGAAATATGAAATTGAAATACCTTGAAAAATGCTGTTTTGGGTAACTGAAGGAAAAAAGTCCAACTTCTCTGAGTTTTTGTGAGAATAATCCTTCGCAATGCAACATGAAAAAAGAAAGTGGAACAACTGAGTCAAGAAAGTTGTACAGAAAAAGTCCATTGTGAAAAGCATTTTTCACTGTCCTCTTAAAAAGACTTTTTTTTTCAAATGAAATATGACAAATTTAAGACTAACTTGTGTAATTTTTCAAAATTTTCTTTGTGGGTCTTATGACAGCCAAACTAAAGAAAATCTTTTAATATTAATTTCAAGCTCATGATGAAAATTTCACAGGCTGCACTATGCCAAGGAAGCATTCAGCAGTATAAATTGCCTGCTCTTTCATAGAAGAACTTGATAACCACTGGAAGCTCTCCTGCTAAAAGACCTTTCTGGCACACAAGACTATATTAGTAAAGATGTCTCTATAACTTCTGGAAAAATAAAGAAAATACAGCCTGTTTATCCTTGTCACTCACAGCAGGGAATGGATGTAGAAACAAGCTCTACTTCCACACCACTCTTGTGATGCTGGGTTTTCCCTGGAGGATTTCCTGTGGTGTCTCATGGGCCTCAGGGTGTCCACACTGTGGATGTGACATTTGATTTACACACTGAAACTCCCTCTGCAATGAGCAAGTGGATTAGCTTCTCTGAAGCCTGGTGCTTGTGCCCTGTTTAAAATGCCTCTCTTGGAGGAAGAGGCCCATTCCTTTTTTGTGGGGCTGTTTTTCTCCACTGAGTTTCAAAGGGCTGAAGGTCAAGCAATTGATTTCAACCCGTAACACTGAAAATGAGGATGCCAACATCTGTAAAAGGAATCTCACCCAGAGCTTTCTCCAGCTACAGGGATTTCAAGGCTTATGGGGTTAACTTCTCTGCAGCTGTGTTAAACTATTCTCTTGTTCCCATTATGTAGGGTATACAATTAAAAAAGACTTAATGTAAAGGACAGGCAAGCAAATAGCTTTGCCTGCATTGTAATAAACACAGGAGAGTTGAAAAAGGGTTTACCTTTCTGAAGCAGCTGAAATCAGGCTTTTCACATTATTCACCTTGATTAAATGCAAGTATTTCAAGTAGATTTAAAAAAGCATGCAAAAGAGAAGGTACAATTTTCCCTCTTTTATAATATGGTACTGTATTCCTAAGGTCGATTGACTGGGTCAAATTTTCAAGAATGGAAAGCATCAGCTATACACAAAGAGGAGTATGCATGCTCCGTGCCTCTGAAATTCCGGCCAAAATATCAGTTTAATAAAGATGCTCCAAAATGCAAGCAAATCCTGTGCTGTCAAACATACCTGTATTGGAGTCCTGAAAACACTGTTACACACACCCCAGATGGCTTCAAAGGAAATCTATAGCAGAGATGGAAACATCTCAGTATAACATTTTAACTGCAAAATCATCTTCCCTTTAGTGAATGTCACAATTACCCAGCTAAACAAATAATCCTTAAGACACCACCACAAAGGAGGCTCAATATTGTGCATCAGCATTATCTGATTTACAGTGAACTAAAGATGCAAGCTAGGAGATGAAAGTGCCTCTAATTGTTTTGACAAAAATCTCACAACACTGGGTTTTGGCTTTGAAAACTTCATCTGTAAAAAAGGTCCCTTGTACTAACTTTCCTCAAGAGACTGTAAAGATTAATGAGATTGAGGGATATGAAAGAAGAAAAAGATCAAGATAAGCTAATTAAGTTTTGGATCATCTCTAGGGGAACTTCAACTGACCTGCTGGAAGATAAGGACAGCAGACCTGAGTCCAAGACCCATCCACTCTGCCTTGCCTCTCAGCTTCCTAGGCTGGTTTACATCTACAAAGCACAGAGAAATAATCACCAGTGAAGGATGGCAGTGTAGAGCTCTTCTGGCTCCATCAGATGCTGAGCCCAGCCCACAGAACCAGGCTTTCTGAGAACTGAAGATGGGTGAAACACAAGAACTTTGAGTCAGGTCAGAGTGCCCTGCCTGTCTATTTTGGTTGTGGCCCATCCTATTGTACCAAACAAGATCTCACAGTTAAGGAAAACATAACCATTTCAGTTATCAAAAAAATTAAATAAAAGCAATGCATTCATTATTCTAATTTTGAATTGCATATATATATTTGTGGATATATGTATAGATGATAGCTATGTTTTCTGTTTGTCTTTCCTTCTCTGTTTATACTAGCATGTGTCTCAGTGACAAAAGATAACAAAAAAAAAAGAAAAAAGAAGAAAGGAAAAAAAATTAATAAAACTGTACAACATATATCCTTTTTCTTTTCAGTCAAAAGAAAATCATATTAAGTTTCCTATCAAAATACATGTTCAAGATTATTTCCATGTCAGTTTTGGATTGGATGTTTTGAACCAGCTCTAATCATAATGTGTGAGTACAGCATAAGGATTTAATTTCACAATGACAGGTTATAATAGACATACACAAGTACCTAAAATTGAAAGAAACATTTTATTATAATTGAAAAAAGCATGGTAGGGAAGCATAACCACCTTTTCAATTCTTAACCATTCAGCCTCAATGGTACATTAATGTATTTAATACTAACCTATATTGCTAGCTTTTTTAACAGACCATAAATCCCAAGAAAACCTAACTTGGTTTATATAAATATTTTTAGTAAAAATATCAGTATGGTAAACAGATGTGAAAGTTTGGGCATTTCTAAGACCTTCTTGTGTGCTCTGCAAGATTCTCTTGCCCCCATGATAGGATGTTAGTTCAGGGGCAATTCCAACTGAAGTGTTTGCTGGTTTCGTTTGCTCAGCTATTTTAGAGCACACACTCATCTTGAAATGAAGTCTATTGGTTCAAAGACAAAGTCTGTCTGAACCAGCTTCTTCTATGAAATTATAACAACTTCAGCTCTGAGAATAGGAACATCTTTGGCAGATCTGGATGGATGGATGCATAAATGCATAATCATTTGACACAGAAAGTAAGACAATGTCTTGACCTACGTCTCTGGTTAAACCTCCTTTTAACAGAGCCATTTACTACCTCCTTTATAATCAGACATTCAATATGGTAAGGAGAGAAGGGAGATAAAGTGAGCTCTGAAATATGACTGCACTGCTTTGGCAGGCTGATCAACACACACTGGAAAGTAGAACAGTACACCTGCTTAGGCTTGACATTTCATCTCAGAGTTTATCATAACCGTGTCTAGTTCAAGGGACACCATTTATTTATCCTCAACTTTCCCAGGGTTTGATGTCAAAGGAAGAAATGGCCACAGAAAAAATAGGAGAGTACCAACCAGTGATCCAGACATTAATAACAACCCTTTTTTATGGAAGACTATTTTCCACACCATTTTGAGACAGTGGGTGGAAATAAATTTAAAAAAAAATCACATGGCATCACACAGAAATATAGCCACATAAAAATTTAGGTTTGAAGGAAGGTGGCAGGAAATAGGCTCTTGGTAATTTCCAAATTATTCATTCTTCTGCCGACAAGGTTACTGTAGTGCAAACACTGAATTTCATTTGAAAATGCATGTAGTGCTGTCTGATTCAATAGGAAGAATTTCCAAGAAAATTAAATGTCAGAGCAGCACGGCTTATTGGTTTTACTCAATGTAAATTCACTTTTTATGCAACTCTGAATAATAATAATGCCCTAGTCTATGTCAATGTGTGATGTCTGCAACTTGAGGCTTTGGAGAGGAGCTCTGAAGGCAAAAGAAAGAGAGGTAGGGTAAGATGATTGGGCAAGATGCTAACCTGGCACTGACAGAGATTTAGCTCTACATGACAGGTCTGAAGCTTTAGAGAGGATTTAGCACGCAGATCACTGTGTGTCTTATTTTCTTCCTTTTCAGTTTGTGCAGCCAGCAAGACTACTACTGGCTAAACAGCTCATCTTCCCTCCTTCAAAAGGTTCACTGGCATGTACAGAGGTGCAAGTAAGCCAGAAGGAAAAGCATATAAAAAAAAAAGGGAAATCTCAAAACACCAGCATCTAAAAACACATTATCCTGTCAAGTAAGATTATGCTCAGATGCACAGCTTATTCTAATAGGTTAGTGAAAACTCTATTTACTGCTTGGGACTGTGAAGTTCTTCCTCGGGTGAAGTTCTCCCTCAGGTGAAGCCCACTGACCCTGACAGGAGATTTCAGCATAGATTCAGTATCTGGCTCAAGATTCATAAAGCTGTGCAAGCAAATACCACCATTTCAAGAAGGTTGTTATTTTTTTTCCTGACTAGTGTAAGGAAGAGTCTAGACAGGGAAAGAATAGAAGTGCTTAGGTGAAGGACTGATAGGTGGATTTCATAAATAAACATGGGCCTAAATAGCTGACTAGAGCTAAAATGTGAGGACCATTTCAGGTGTGTCAGATACTTTCTGCTACACCGCAACTGAGATGGGCTAAGCCATGTTCTGAGCTGCTGACCACAAATCCAGAGTAATTCCAGTGACTCTGTCCCACCACAATGGGACTCAATATGAAAATGAACTGATGAAGGAAAATGGGGAAGAGTGGGGAACAGAACAGGAGAGGATGTGGGGGAGACCGGATTGTTACAGCAGGATTTTTGCAGGTACAGACTTCAGTGAGACACCCTTCTCATTGTGAAAGCTAATAGAGATTATCTTCTATTTGTGCATCTGAAAAATCTTCTCTCTCCCTTTCTATCCTTCTCTTTTCCTACTAAAGAAAAAATTTTCAGTGAAACAGAGACGACCTCCTCCATGTCCTGCTTGATTGCACCATGGCTTGGCTTCTACAGGCTGTAAAAAGTTGGGGAAAACATGCCGTGTCTTTTGGGTGCAATGTGCTTCTGAGCCATGAGTTCAACCTTGCAAGGACAAAAACAGGAGATGTCCAGCCATAGGTGTTTTGTGTGACATGGTTTCCGCCTTATCCCCAAATCAGCTCCCACAATTTGAGGCCAGCGAGGGACACAATGAAGGATCCTTTTCAAATAAAATTGCAGCTTCTCTCTGCTTCAGGAGCCCCTGCCCCTGTGTGCTAAGATTGTCACAATAGAGTTACAGAAGATATGAATCAATATGAAGGAATAAGAGCTCTTTTGGTGCATCTATTCCAGCAGGGCAAGAAATCTGCACTGCCTCTAGTCTGTACACACTGTGACAATGCAAATAATAAACTCACATACCTTGATTTTTAGTCTAATATCCAGCCTCACTCAGTGTAAGAGCAAAGGCTGAGTGCACACATTCAACGAGTCAAGGTCACAACAAGAAGGTACTTGCTGTTTGCTGCATCTCTGCCTCACCACCGATGGCACTGGACAGTCCAACAAGACTGAGGTAAGGGCTTGGAAAACCACCATGTTTGTGCCTAGGGCAGTGGAAAGCTGCCCTGGAGAACTGGATTCTGTCTCTGCCACAGTGCCTAATGCCAAGGGAGTCACGAAACCCAAACTTCATGCAGGCAGTCATTAATTGCATCTTCTTTGTTTGCTTAGAGCAGAGCATGGAACACCTGTGCTCTGAACTGTGGAAGTGTGGAGCAATTCCAACTGTGATGGACTCAGCAGAAGCCAACTCCAAAACAAAGAGAGGATGACCCAATGCTGTTTCTTGAAACTCAGGGCATGAACATCTCAAGTTGGGCATCTAAATTAAATGTCCTTTGTTGACATTATAATTCTGTGCATAATTTTCCCTGGTGCATAATATCATTTCACCTTATCGGCACATTGTGCAGATAAATTCATTAATGTTTTTAAAGTGCTCGGATGCCGCAATAATGAGAGCCACAGAAGTGCTCCCCAGGAAATTAATAACTCTGGCTTCAAAGCTGGCTTTTTAATGATGTACAGTTACAGGAAGAAGAGGTGACATAATGAACTACTATGATAAAATAAAATATTGATTCATCTGAGCAGTGTTGACTGAAATCTCTCCATATTTCAGAGAGCTTTGCTTTGTACCCTTAAAAGGGCTTTTAGGTGTAACTTACACAGTCTAAAAACACAAAAAGAAAAACATAAATTTAAAAAAATTAAAATAAAAACAATCCTCCAGAGAACTGGAGCCTTTTATGTTCTGAGTCCAGACTTTAACCCTTGAGCTGACACCTGACCTTGCCTTACTGCTAGTCTGGTCCCTACTGCCAGAATCCTGCCCACCTCTCTCTCTCCTGTGTATTGGTTTCATCCTTTCTTAAACATCCCATCCTCTCCTCCTCAGCACCCCTCTGTGCCTTCTCTCCCTGTCTCACCACGTTATCTCCACATATTAACAATCTCTTTGTCCCTTTCTTAGTTTCCCTTCCATGGGGACCATACCTCAGCTCTGTCCTTTCTTAATCATTTCCGTACCCAAGGCAACCACTTAGGCCATAGCTACAACCTTTGTATCTCCCTCATCTGAAGCATGTTCCCTACTAACCAAATCCTAGCACAGCTGAATTGCAAAATTTGAAGAAACATACATGGATAAAGATTTTTCGGACCAGAAGGCAATCTAATGTGGCAGTTTTCCACTAATATGAGAAAAGCTCTAACCTTGACTTCCACTAGAGAAATCTTAGTCTTTGTCCTGCATGGTCCTCTCTCCCTGATAGATTCCAACTTCCTGATCTGTGATACGGAAATTCCACATAATAATACAAGGTACTGTAATGTGATCAAACATGATTGCCCATCCCCCTGTTTTGTTAATTTCTTTTTCTCTCAGAGACTAAATTATTCTCACTTAAATTAAAAAAATTACAGACTAAAATAGGCATCAGGCAACCTTTACCAGACTCACTTGTCTATATTTTTCTGCATTCAGGAAGACTCTGACCCACCAAATCAGCAGGCCCTCATGTCTTTGCAAGGAGACAATTAAACCATCAAGAAGGGGAAGTCCTGTAAATAAATGTGTCTGATTCTTCATATGCTTCACTCCAAATTATGTGAGCAAACTTTCTGGCTTCTGATGGACCATATACAGAGAGGTGAATTATGATTTGCAGGATTTATCACTGAAGCATTCTTCAATCTCCTTCACATTGAAAGATATGAATGCAAATCCTTAACTGAAATATATTTAAAGAAATTAAGTAAAATAACATATGGAATACTTTTGCAACAAATGCATTAATTGTATGCAAACTGAATTAAGTCTTTTATTAGCATGTAATTGGAAGAAATATTAATACATTATTTTAATTTGAAAAATCATAAGTTAGAAGCTTTGAAACAGAAAGCTGCATAATAGCAGCTTTAACATTAAGATGTCATTGTAAAAAAGAATGTATATAATGAACTCAGAAAAATAGAAATATAACTGCCTGATCCTTTCCTTGTTTCTTGTACATCTGCATTGGAGTTTGTCTATTGTTATTCAACTAGCTAATCATCATCTTTTGTGTGGTGTGCCTGTGTTTTTACTCCAAGAGGCTAATCTGTGAAGACATCTGTTATTTGGTAAATAATAGGCCATTTCAAGTCTCAAAGCCCTGGAAGGCATTTCTGAAGAAGGAGAAGTAGATACATCTGTTCCCACCAGGTAGGAGTACAACTGAGCATGCTGTAACACAGCAGAACAAAACTTTCACATGCTATTCACCAGAAGGCTAAATGCACATGGAACAATGCAAACAAAGAGCAGTTCTGGAGTAGTTTGTTCGGGCTGGAAGTGAGATTGACTTTATATAAACCATTTAATGTTTTCTTGAGAAAACAGTGCATCTCACACCAAAGAACAGTGGGATTTGTCATAGTGATCCTGGATCTATAAACCAGGCATAGTCACAAAGGCAGTGGTCCACTAAATCTGATGTTCTTTTGTTGGAAAAAGTCAATATTAGACATTTTGAGGGCAATGTAGATGCTTGATTATTCACTTGGAAAGAAAATCTTGTGCCATTCCTCTCTAATAACTTACCTGTATGAACCAGTTCTCTCTGGATTCCAGTGAAAATATACTACGTCTGCATTATCCATGAATCAATTGCAGCTTTGAATAATCCTTCTTTCACAGATTCAGGAAAAAAAACAGGACATATCTTTATGTTAGAATGCCTAAGTAACTTAGCACGCAGCGCCTGAATTGTGCAAACTTCCATTTCTTAAATCTTCATCACTCTGTCAAGTCTTTCCCATTGTGCTATGAATGCAGATGAGACCCAGATATTCAGATTTATCTTACCTAGGGTCTGTGATGCTTTTACTGACATCTGCTCTGAAAGCAGGCTGGCCATGCAAACAGCACTACAGATGTCAGTAGGTGGACAATTCATATATGTGAATTTAACATACGTGCAAGTTCCTTGTATTTACACTTTGGAACTGCATTGTGGTATTTTCAGGGACCCCCAATGAAGGGAGGAATGATGCATCTGACTCCATGTTCTTAGAAAGCTAATTTAGTATTTTTTGATCTATATTATATTAAAGAATACTATACTAAACTATACTAAAGGATACAGAAAGGATACAGACAGAAGGCTAAAAAATACTAATAAAAACTCATGACACTCTCTTCAGAGTCCAACACAGCTTGGCCCCTGATTGGCCAATAATTCAAAATAATTCACAGCAGAAACCAATGAACAATCACCTGTTGGTAAACAATGACCAAACCACATTCCAAAGCAGCAAAACACAGGATAAGCAAATCAGATACTTATTGTTTTCATTTTTCTCTGAGGCTTCTCAGTTTCCCAGGCGAAGAATCCTGGGCAAAGAGATTTTTCAGAAAATATGATGGTGACACTGCACTTGCCACAAACTGCAAATTCAAGGAGTAATGTGATTCTTACTCCAGTTTCACCTACTTATGCATTTTGGAGAATCATTGCTTACACAGGAGTTAAAGTTTTGGCTTGTTTTTTGACTGCCTCAGCTCACAGGCCTAGAATACTGCAGCGTTAGCAGAGTTGATGCAGTGTTGCCCCAACCTCTGATTTGTCAACTGTGGAAATATTAAGCTGAGGAGTGACATATGATGTTGACACTTTCTGATGGTGTGTACAACTGAAAGTGTTGTTCAGTGAGATGAGTTAGATATTTTTCACACCCCAATTTTTTTTTCTTTTATTGAGGCTTCAGATATTTGACCACTCTCCTTGGATGGAAAAATGGCCTTTCAACTCTTTTCACAGAAAAATAAGGCTCCTTCCATTTTGATGGTTAAACTAGTTATCCACAGCCTAGGTAAGTACTTTAACCATCAGTCTGCTGAGTACTCTAACAGGGAAGGCTTCCTTCCCTGCCCTCCCAGATCTGTTTTTCCATTTTGTATAAATAAGACATAAAACCTAAGTCTCCTTTCTGTAATGAGAATGCCCTGAAATCTCCACTAAACAGAATGATGAGCTTCTCTCTCTCACTCTGGCCATGAACACTGAACTATATTTTTGAGACAAAACAGCTATAGCAGGACTAAGATGCACAGATTGACTCCAGCCTGTTAATTTACACTTTAGGTGAAAAGAATAAAATTATACATAGATTTAAAGTTCAGATAGTTATTTCCTCTCTCTATTTCTTGACTGAGACATCTATGTTTCACATTAACAACCTGAGATTGTGATCAATATTAAATCCTGTTCCAAATGTATGCTCATTTTATCAGAGATATTAAGCACAGGGATGCAAAACCACTGAGCTACTTCTTGTGTTGAGAATGTTTTGGCTACAGCAAGAGTCAAGAAAGACTACAGATGCTGCAAATGATTAGCAGGTGCCTTGAAAGCCTCCCTGTGTGATGGAATGATTCCAGTCAATGTCACAGTGTGCTTTCACCTTTAATATATGCCATAAAAGCATCTTGAATGCACATTCAGTCTGTTTCTCCACACGAAAGGCAGGGTTTCAAGCATCCTAAAGGTTTGGGAATGGCAACAACTGCTGCTCCTAGATACCATCTACATACAAAGAAGTACCTCCCCAAGGAGCCAAGAGCTGCAAGACACATTCACCTTACACATCAGGGTTACAGCTACACAGCCTTTTGCAGATAAGCACAGACATATTTTACTGACAATGTGAGCTGACTGAAGGCAAGAACCACACAGTGTGGCACTATGATCTAGGGAATAAATCCAGCCTCCTGAGAGAGCTTATTGGATCAAGCACAGCTAAGGTAGCTGCAGGGCTTCCCATTCATTGGGGAACTCAAGATCAAAGTGAACTCAGACTGGTCTGCAAAACTCCATCAAAGGACAATGAATAGGCAGGAAACCCTACTCCTGGTAAGAGATTTCTCTGTAAAACATGAAGTAATAGCTCTCTGTGGAAAACAGATGGATCCTGGAAGAACTGAATTATATATTTATGGCATGAAATGCTCTGCAGATGAAGACGGAAACATTGGAAATGTACTTACAACAAAAAAAGATCATTATTAATGACATAAAACACAATAGATCACACACAAGTTTCCCAGCAATGGTGCAAATATGGTTTATAAAGTTGTGACCTCATCAGTGGCTATTCCTCTCTACCAATGTGGGACCCCTGCACATTAATTCTTGCTTTGCAAGACTCCAAATATTGCCTCCAGGTGTCTGGAAGAAACATTACTCTGTTAAATGGCAGATGTGAGGCAAGGCCCATCTTTGGGAATCTACTGTAAGCCATTTACATAAGCCTCTTTTTAATCTTAACAAAGTTGGGATGAGGTCATGTATTAATGACCCATCATATAGGATGGGTCATTAACCACAGGTTAGAGCAAAATCAGATCTGGGAACTTGAGCAGGGTCAGAAATCAAACAGACCCCAAGTTTGTCTTCCAAATGGGTACTGCAGTGGAACACATGGAGGAGATTCCTCCCCATGACATCTCTAGAACAACTGCATGTAAAATAATGCCACTCAGTCCTTGACATAGCACTGCCAAACAGATGCTAGCACTGAAGTACATTCAGGGATAAAGCTGATCAAAGAGTTGGTAAAATTATCTACAAAGAACAGTTTTAATAGACAGTGGATGAACAATTTATGGACACATGAAGTATAGAGATAGTGGAATCAAGGCAGAATCAAGACAAATTAAAAAAAAAACAAGAAGTATAGAGAAAATATCATACAGGATTTCACAGCACCTAGATACATTCTGTTATGGAATGGTTTTGTAAGACAAGTGGGGTGAGTAGAGCCAGCATATTATAAAACAGATAGGCAAAACATTTGGAAACATATTGCCAGTCAGAATTACTTCACAGGAATTTGGTGCCTGAGCAGCCCATGTGTCTCTGCAGCTTCCATTCTTCTATCTGATCACAATCAGTTCAGCTCTGCACTTGCTTTTCAGTCCACAAGAAATATTAAAATGAAATCTGGAGACACAGCTTGAAAATGCAAACAATGATCAATTAGCATCTCTCACCATACAATTTATTACCTTTCTTTTTCATGGCCTTTTCCATGCCCTTAAGTGCCACACTGATTTACTGCACTGCTCTGCTTAATTATCTCTAGTGCTTTATTTCAGAAGCAATACTATTCTTAGCTGTTTCTTTACTGGTAGAATTGCATTTGGAGAGCCAATTCCATCACCTGTTTCAAAGCTATAGCAGCAAGACCAGATCTGCAGTTTAGAAACAAGGGATACATGTCATGTATTTAGGAAAGAAGAAGCTGCTGCAAATTACAGAAAACAAATTCCAAAGTTAGTTTACACCAATAGGCCTGAGAAAAGTAAAGCTAGAAAGCACCCACCTCCTCTCTGGAAAATTATTCTTGAGGGTGAGACAAAACAACATTCAGATACCTGGAAAATTAATATTTTCTGAGTGTTCTTAACTCAATTACAGCACCCTGCAAGGAGGCTTTCACCTATCCCACCTAGGAGCACAGGAACATGCAGACTGGCACACGTGAGGACATGGTGACAGCCAGCTGGGAACACATCCAAAGTGGAAATCAGGAGACAGTCAATAAATAGCAGAGATTTTAGACCACACTAGAGTAAAAAAAAAACCATGAACCCTTAATTTTTAAAATGAAGCTCAGTGTGTCTGTCAAAGGGTAATTGATACAGCAGTTCAGACCGAAGGGGACTGGATTCAGAAGGGGCTCTGTTCCTGAAAAGGCTGTTTTGTTAAGGCCAAGCCAAATGACAATGACTTTGTAATTTCACTATTTGTGCTCCTACATAACAGTACTTCACAGTATGTGTAACATGTGAAAACTACATGATTTAAAAGTGGAAGAAAAAGATACAAGTGCCTAACTTCTATTAATAAAAGCAGTGTGTATGTTCAACGAGACAGAGATTCCTGCAATCCAAATCCACCATTGACAATAGAATGTGGACTCGATAATAGAATGTAGACTCTTGTAGTATTTACTCTTAAAAATCCAACTCTGAACTGAACTAAAAGTTGCAGAAATATCAGAAATAATGGTTTAATAGGCTCCCTACCACACATTCATGCTTAAAAGTCAAGATTTGCCAAAAGGTAACAAAATATTAACAAAACGGGAAAGACCTGTTGTAACAGCAATGTGTGATACCACTGAATAAAACTTGCTTTTTTACTGCTGGACCTTGCATAAGGAAGAGTAACCAAGGTAAGAGGATATGTGTTTATGCAGAAGAAAAAACATATTAGGTAGCTAACAACAAAACAGGTTTGAAGGAAAATGTGATTTTTGTCTACTGTTAGAAGTCATGGCAAATACAATGCCATTTCTTAAATTATTCCTCATTTCCACATTCTTTCTTTTTTGTGCCAGTTGCTGCCCCTATCTCTAACAGGAAAGTGTCAGTGTCAAAAATGAGAGACATAGTATAACTGAAAATAAAAGTTAATTACTGTGGAAATTCAACTCCAGAGCTTTAATTAAAGCCTGACAAATGTATCATGGACCCCAGGCACCAGCATGGAGTACACCCATTACAGAGATTACTCCTCTTTCTATGGCCTCCCATGCTAACACAAAGGAAATATCAATCATGCCAGAAAATGGCTTTTCCAAATCAAAGATGCTGGGAATTATTCTATTACCTTTCTCGTAGATAATTTTCAGAGCTGCTGAGAGGGATTTTTATGCAAGAAAGCAGCATGTTAGCGTAAATTTTTGCTTAATTGCTAGGTTAATGTTAAATTGCAGCTTTTCTTTTAGGAAAAATGGCAGCTGATGAGCCCCTTTCTATAAACCTAAATTTCCTCTGTAACTTCTCAATATGTAAGTAGGTATGTGAGAGACAAACAGCTTCAAAATGACATGTGATGAAAAGAAGCAGAAGACACTGAGCTGCTTGTAGCAATCCTCTCATGGTGAAAACTGCATTGGACTCCATCTAGAATTCTTCAGCAAGCCTATGAATGTTTTTGCTGCCCTCCAACCAGCCTGCTCAGAAGAAATATTCCCACTGGAGTCCCCATTAAGAACTGTTTGGGATGAGTCACCTACCACAACATGGACAGTATTGTGTTCTTTTTTGGGGTCTAACCTTCCAGCCAGTTGCTGTGAGGGCACTGCTGAAAGAAGGAAAGGATTTCTTTTAGATATACTTTATAGCTCCACTGCAATTATTTTATCATCTGCTGAGCACTCAGAAGCAATGAACAATGCTGACAAGATAATAGAGTAAGAGAGATGAACATTCTTGCTTTTATTTGCTTAATATTTAAGGCTTGGGTTTTTAGGTGATCAAGAAGTAAAAGCAAAGTATGCTCAAATCTCAAGAGTTCTTTTCTTACTCCTTCTTCTGCTAAGATATTTAAATAAAATAAGGGGTGTACTTTCTCTTTCACAGCCCAGGTTCTCCCCCCTTTGATCCTAAAGCAATAATCCCACATTTATGAGATTATTTTTCGTTGCCATGGAAATTGACGATGTCAGAAATTCAGCATTATCATTCCTGTATAGGCAGGCAAGATGCAGTCCTTTTGAAAGACAGATATTTTTCAGACACCTCTCCCTACCCCCACCATCCTACACACAAGAGAGGTCACAGCACAAGAAGCAGAAGACAAGCATGCCGTGCACAACAAGATTCCCCATACAGGTCAGACTGGCAGTACTTTTAGGACTGTAAGGAAAGACCCATTCCATCCCAGTGCCACAGCAGACTCCACTTGTGGTGCCATGAACTCCTGATATAACTAGAGACAGAAGTGGTAGTTTGGGATTACAGGACCTTACCCTACAATGTAGTAGTCTAAAATCAGCCACTCCTTTCCCCAAAAAATCCAGTTTGAGGTTATTAAAAGCACTTTGAGATACAGCCTCTTTGTTCTTTGCATAGGCATCAAAAAGCACCACAATCTGTGAAGTGGGACTCCAGTGTTTCAGCACTCTCCCCACACATCCTGCAGTGAGGCACTACTTACCAACAGTCACTGGCAGGTATCTCAGGCTTTAGTAAATCCACAAAGCCACTCAGGAACAAAGGCACTCCCAGAGCATCCTGCTCTTACGTCTTGCATGTGCTGGTGGCTGATAAGCTATAGCACCCACAGCAAATCTGAAGTTGTTCGTCAGTAATGTCTAAACACCTTATTTTGTCTGCAAATTTACTCTTGAGTGTTAAGAGTTCTTGTTATGCAAAGAAGGGACAAAAAGCCAGGATTCATGAAATTGCATTTTCATGCAATCGTATCTGAAAAACATACAGCCATATCCTAGGCATATCCAATGAGTCTGACTTACACTCTTATAGGAATCAGTAAAAGAATTTGCACACAGCTCCCCAAAATTGCCCCACAGCACTCAGATCAACTCCCTGTTCTGATAAGTTCCCTTCTTCACAGTGATCCAAGTGCTTGTGCCAGGACTGGGGATAAAACTCAGTTCCTTCTCCCACTCCTTTTGCATTAAATCCTTAATGCATCCCCCTCCCAGGCTCAGCATGGTGTGAATAAAGTAACAATCACAAAACAACATTGTCTACATATTTTTGGTTATAACTCTCTTTTAATAACAAGATATCCCTAGAGGACAGCAACAGGAACCAAGGGATTTCAAAACCCCTGCAATATAACATCCAAGTAACAAAGTAGGTTTCTTTACTCTCCTTTGCTATTCTCTCAGGTCTGACCTAGAGAGACCAAGAGGTGTAAAACTCCTCATCTTTTCAGTCCTTGGATGCATTTATGAGACAGGCAAGGTTTCAAGCCAACTGTGATGATGACTGTTATGATGTGGACATCTGTTTGCTGAGACTGGCACATTTGTTTCCTTACAAATGAAAGGGCCGAGAGGAAGCCAGTTTTTAATCATCTTTATGGATTTACTTGACAATAATACTCAAGAAAATAAAAATTACACAATCTACATTCAGCTTCATAATTTTGGTGGTACAAAAAATATTTTAGCTACAGAGAATTTATCTCTTGAAGCCAGAAACAGTTTCTTGACCAAGCTTCCTATTATTTCATTCATTAGTGAAACAGACTTAATTTTGTAGCACATATCTGAAGGGTAAACAGCTATGCTGAGTAACAATTCATATTTATGACTCTTTTCCTGTATTAATATCATACTTATCCCATTTTCTGACACATTAGCCATGAGCACACATGGAAAAAGTACCTGTCCACCTTCTATTACAGAAGTAAGTTGTACCTGGATCTCATAGATGCTTTAAGCCAGATATCAGTGTAGAGGTGATGCTTACAATTGTTGGGATACATACACAGATTTACTTTTCTCTCTCACAATTTTCATATTTACTTGCATGTTTATTTCTCGCTGCTCTTTCAAGAAAGATGCAATCTCCAGTTCAATTTACTGAACAGCAGTTAAGAATATTACAGTTAAGAGTGTAGAATGACCACAGACCACCTACAGCAGCTACAGAAAATGGGCTTTATCACCAAAATGCACCTGTTTGTCCAACTAAACAGGTATTACCATTCACCAGCAACAGCAGACAAACTCATGTTCTCCTCTACAACCACCACTGGGATCAATTCTACTGAGTTATTAAGAGTGCCACAGAATTTCTCTGCCCATATGGACAGACACAGATGTGAATAACTCTACACTGCTGCCATACTGCTTAGGTTTCCTTCTCTGTGGACTAGGTGCAGATCTGCTCATCACACATCAGAAAAAACAATATCTTTCTCCCTTTTTTAAGGAAAAGCTTTGTTTAGCAAAACAAAAGCCCCGTGTACCTGAGGTTGTCAAGCCAGAGCTATTCCTAAGGGCTGAAATCACAAGATGTAAAGAATTTATTTGAAGAGGCCAAATTGCTTTCCTGAAATAAAAAGACCCCTAATACTCAGAGAAGACACATTTGTCTGTGTTTACAAACAAGGCCCCAGCCAAGCTATGATACCTGAACACGAATACACTGTAATTCTGACAAGAGATAGAAAGATTAATGTTCTTTAAGTCCAGAGGGAAATCCCTCCAGACATTGTTTCTAAAAGCTTAGAAATCAGCTTGTTTTTTTTCCCTGTGGTTGCTGCTATTCCTTAGCAACAAAGCCAGTCTGCTGAACATGGCTCTGCTCTAACACATTCCAGAAATAACTCACAGGGCTGGCATTGTTTGGACTAACAGGGGAAAACTAATCGGGTCATTTGCTGTGTGCTAGTGCTCTCCACCTGCTGACCACCTGCACATCCCCAGGACTATCCAAGGAATACCCACATGCCCTCACATGTGAGTGTGTGTGTGCCTAAACATACAGACATGTATCTGAAGAGTATTTCTAAGGGGAGATTTTCACAGCTCCTATGTGGGGGATGGAGAGAAAGATGGAGGAGGACAAAACAAAGGCTTTCTTCTGTCTCTAACAGAAGACAATAAGAGTTCTACCGAAGCCCCAAGTGCCTTCCCCACCCACCCAAGAGCTCCACAGTGGCCAGGAGGAACCTATGTCCTTGTCCTCGAGACAGCAAAAGAACAACCCTCTGTCCCAAACTGCAAACTTCACTCCTCACAAATGGAGACAATGCAGAGAGCAGCTTCTGTTCCCACACCCCTTCATCTTTACAAAAATGTGGATATAGCAGCTTCCAAAACCTCTGTGCTAATGCAAAAGCTCCCTTGTGGCAGTAGGGAGTGTTTGGAAACTTTGTTTCTCGCTTTTCAGGGCTTGCCAGTGAGATGGGGTTGCAGACCAGCACATACTACAGAATCCAATATTTTCCTCCTGAATGACACATCACTTAAATAAAGGGTTCCTTGCAATTTATCATAAAGGGCAGGATTTTTTTTTATGTTAAGAAAATTGCAAACACTTTCAGTATTTTTCTGTTCTACGCTGCAGTAAGGAATTTACACTTAAAATTGTAGTGGGCAAAAAAGAAGTAAAAAAAAAACCAACACAAAACCAAAAGCCCTAAACAAAACCTCACCTAATATCTAGAAAAGTGCAAGCTCAAATTGTTGCTTTGTCTGATTCAACCAGGGACTTGAATCCATAGCTCAGCTTCTCACGAGTGTCTACATCAGGAGGGAATTACATACCCTGGAGAGGGACATTCTTTGTTTAACATTGGACTTGACAACAGAGATTAGGTGAAATGGCTGTGTATTTTAGTAAAGCAACACTTTCCCTTCAATGCAAAAGTATTTTCTGACAAAATATATTGCATTTTGAACATTGAGGCTTGCTGTAATTCATATCTAAGAGGTCCAAGCTCGGTGCCAACGGGAGCACTGACTGCACAACACTTCACATGCACAGACAAAATGACATCAGTGGCAAACGCTCTGCCATGACGTAAATGCATGCAAACCATAATGCTACGCTAACAAAGTATGGACAAAAATGAACAAAACATGTCCAAAATTCAAGAGAACATAGCCAGGCCCTGTTAAGTAGTGCTTCATCTGCTCTAGCTAGTGGCACGACCTGAGGATTTTCTCTCTGTTTTCAATGCTGTCTGTGCTGCTGCTGACATGCTACAATTATACTGAACTCAAGGTCAAAAAAGAAGGAAAGAGGGAAGAAAATTTAGCAGATTTTAACTTACTTTGATTGGTTTTTTAAAGGCAAGGGATAAATTGTTTTCTCTCACCCTCAGCCCAAAAAAAATGGCTGGAAAGCAGAGACAAGCATAAATCACACCTATGAAAAGTTCAATACACCTGCCACTACCAGCCAGAAGATTTTCTTTCTGCTCTGACTCATAAGATCCCTCAAGGTGCAATCCAGCCTACTGCACATAAACCCCTTCATTTTGAATTTTACACATTTGCCTCTTCATAAAAGAGTTCAATACTTTAGTACCAATGAACTGAGCACATAAGTAAACTTGGGTTTGTAAAAATGATTGAGGCTTTCCAAGGTGCTTCACACCATGCCTCAGGTGTGTTCAGCGGGCTGTGACGCACACCAAGAGCCAAGTTGCTGTGTGCTGTTGTATATTTTACATACCCTACAGTTCTTCATCCCTGACACAACAGTCTCTGGGGTGATGGTACCTCCAGGGGAGAGGAACACAGCTAAAAAACACAGAGCAGCATGGTGGGTGCCCACACTCAGGTGCACCCAAAATTGTGGCACTCGTGAACCATTTAACAAACAAATCATCATATAAATTAAAAGATAGCTGTTAGAAGTCTTCTCTTCTGACAGCCTTCAGTTACAAAGACTTGCTCTATTCACACACAAATTACATGTAATAATCTGACTTTCAACTTTTAATTAGCAGTAGAAGATAGAGTTATATTTGTTACAGCATATTATACTTTCTGTCAATATTTATTTACTCCCACTGTTTTAAAAAAGCCAGTTGATATCTAGCAATGTTAAATGCATTTTTGCATTTAACATTTAACAAAACCAAACCAACCAAGTAGAAAAGATTCAGGCATCTCTTTGGAAGAAAAGACACAGTAAAATAGAATATCAGATGTTTGTTAAAAATAAACATATGTCTACTGAGGTTGGTGAGGCCAAAGTGACTCCTAAACATCCTCGAAATCCTCCCCAGTATTTATACTCATTAAAAAGGGGCCAGGAAAGGGGTGGAGAGAAGAAGGAAGATACAAAAGTGTTTTTTATTTAAAGACTTGAAAAAATTCCACCAAGAACTTAACCTTTTGGTGACCTTTTCTTAATTGAAGCTTTACCAGTTAGTACCAAAAGGGTAAAAACTGCAATCGTGAAAGAACCATTTATATACTTTCTTGTATCATGTGGAGGGTTATTAACATAAGTAGCATTAACATCTCCTAAAGCCTACTTTTGTGTTCTGATGATTTACTCCTTGGCTTGTGTATTTAACTAAGCCAGGGCTCAGCACTCCCCTCCCAGTGACTCAAAGTCACAGCTCTGTAAACTGGACAGCTTGCTGTCTTAATCTGTGCTATTTTTCACACTTGTGCTAGTTACAGAAATAAACACAATTATATGTCAGGGAAATATAAAGAATGCAGTGTATCAACTTATTCCTTACTAATACAGGATTTGTAGTGGTTTTTATTTGCTTCAACTGATTTAGAAGATTCCTGAGATGAAATTCAGGTTCTTCAACAACTTATACAAGGAGAAATGCAATTCCTTCTAATGAAATATGATGGGTTTTCAATGAAAATCAGTATTTTGCTTAACTGATCCTTTTCAGTAACACTAAACTGCAATATACACTAGCATTGAATCTTAGAAGGTTTGATACTATCAAATTACTGAGTATATTAAATGCTAAAAACCTAGCAATAGATGAAAATGACCCTTAATATTTTATTTTCTTTTTCATGTAATTGAACTTGGGTTGTGCTCCAAATCATTTCTCCAAAGCTCCAATATATATCCAGAGGAGCTTGAGGTCAAATTTTGCCACTTACAAGATCTCTGGTATAATTATCATTGACTTCAGGAGGGTCAGATTTTGGATTTACAGGATTTTTGGGTATAAAAAACTATTTCAGTTCCCAATGAAATCAATAGGGAACGTACTTATGGTAGACTTGGGCTTTAAATATGAATCAGATCATTAAATGCACATCAAAACAACAAAAAAAGGATTATCCCTGCTTCTTCCAGTCTATGAGTAATAGCAACTGAGGTCATGAAAATCTGACCTGTCTGAAATATGTCTTTTGGGGGTGATTTCAATAAAGAATGGATTATTACAACCCACCTCTTTCTTTCATAATCTAAGGAGACAATCAGAAATCAACAAGCATCTCAGCTTTCTTCTTGAAGGATGGCAACTAAAATTCCAAGCATATTTATTAGAAATGGAAAGCTAGCGCCTGTCAATTTGAGAAAATGGATCAAGTGCTTAACAGGTTACATTTAACCTGGAATTCAAGAGCCATGAAAATGTCTAAACTGAACACAAAGGAGATTTTAAAACTAATGGAAATGTAATCAGTTCTTTTTTTATCCTCCAGGATTCTGTTATATTGCTCCAGACTGCTCCTGCTATCTCCTGTCTCAGAAGCTCAATCTTCTCATGCAAAGGCTTTGATCTACATGTTCTTTGCTAAGTAGTTTCAAGTATTAAAGAATTAATAACCATGCAGTGTATTTCCCCTCGCCTAATTCTGCATGCTGCATGGTTCTTCAGAAAATCAAACATTATCTGTCAGACAAATGGCACCACGGTTATTTGGAACATTTGATTTGGCAGTTTTCTAGCAATTCAGTAGTATTTTCAATTATGGTAATGTAATACTGAAAACATTGGCATTGTTTGGCTACCACAGACAGCTTTCTGGTACAGCATGAAAGAAACAGGCCCACCCAGTTGTCCTGGCAAGAGTGAACTGGGCTGGTTACTACCCAGCCCACACAGTGGGAATAAGCTGCAACTCGACTCATGTTCAGCTGCTGTGTGGCATCTTCTGAACTTCCACAGCCTCCATACAAAGTGTGTTCTGTTAATCATTTAACAACTATATAACTACAATAAACTGTCCTGTTTCATCCAGCCAGTAATAATAGTAAACATTGCTACACAGGAAGTATTTGTATCCTGTGCTGTATTCAGCAGCTTTTAATTAACAGCTTGTAAAATGAAGCAGTCACAATTGTTCTTCTATTCCTCAACACATCCAGTGGTGGCATTTCATTACAACACAGAGGAAGTTAAATGAAAGTGGAGTTCATACAGATCATCCATCTTCAAAGGACCAGGGTTATTGTAGGATAAAGGAGGCATTCCTCCCTGGGCAGCTGGGAATCTGCTGGTGTCTGAAGTCATCTCACCATGCCCTGCTGTGAGTATTCAGGGGCGGATGAGAAAATCACCATCACCACCTCCATCAAGAGAGGTTTTGAATATGGTGTCTCCTACATGGGAGTAGAGATGCATGAAGGCTTGAGCTGAACTCCATGAACAACTCTGTAGAGTTGCTCTACAGAGCTCAGTAGTTCCAGGCTACATTTATTAAGCAAGTAGTGTAGCCCAACTGGAGTAGTTTTTCATGACAATATTGCTAAAGATCCAGCAACCACATCCTATATGTTTCCGGGTGGCTTACTTGGGATTAGCTTTGCTTTAGTCTCCCATGGATTGAATAAAAGAAATTTGCAAACAGAGCTGCAGCTTCTGGTTCACTTTTATCATAAACCAGTCCAGTTCACAAGCACCAGGACTGCTGTGAATGAAAGCATAAGAAGTTCAGACAACAGGAAGGATTCTCTAAACTAAACTCGATGCAGATCCTCCACTGTCTACCTTTCTTTTTCAGTGGGGCAGATCAATGAAAACACAGATGTGAGATCACAACAGAAGCAGACCCAAGAAAGATGCTTATAGCTGGGTTAGAATGGATGGGTTTTCAACTTCTGCTTCAACAGAAGTAAGGTTGGTGAGTTTGTGCAATGACTGAGGCTTCCAGGTATACCATGAAAATGGAAATTTTCCCCAAATTTACTCTTTATGTCCCCCCCCAACCATAAATAAACTGAGGTAATTGTACTAGCTATTGAGCAGAGAGCTGTAGAGCCTGCCAAGCAGGCGACCCAGCATGCAGTGATTGCTGCCGCTGGCTACGGAATAGCTGCAGCTGTTTCTCTCCTTTATTTTTCAGTCATAGCTGAGGGACATATACAGTGCTCACAATGCACTCTGCTATTGGGGAAAAGAAAATAAATTCCTGTCATGTTCAAAGGATGAAAAGCAGAATACATAAGAACAAATAAGGGAAAGAGCTACTTTATTGTAGTCTTTGAATTTCTTACGCTAAAGCAATATGCCCTATCCTTCAGCTCTTGATATCCTTGCTAAAGCCACTAACACAAGAACGAGAAGTCTGGGCCTCAGGATATCTGTGCAATTAAATACAAACTTTCAAAAACACTGTTGCAGAGGACACCAGGAGGAATGGTTAATAGCACAGCGGAGCCACATGGATGATGCAAATAACCCTGCTATTTAACTGCCTGATCACAACTCACTGTGGCATGAATCCACTTCTAAATGCCTGGATTTTCTCTGCCAGCCACTCTATCTAATAGTTATCCTTGACCTTTACATATCAAAATGCTTGCTAGTTTACTGACTCCTCTCTTGTTAACTTCAAAGCTCTCAAAGGTAAAACTCCTTTCCAAAGAAGCTAGCAGGGATATTTTCACTTCTGAAAATAGTATCTCCTCTTATTAAGTGACAATTAAGTTGCAGAAAAATCCCACTGATGTAACAGCAGTGTTGCCTGAACTGAGATGCTGAAGAGTGTCAACTCACCAGGCCACTGCCCACATATGCTATATTTCAAGAGAGAAAGTGCACTTATCCCATGTAAAATTACAGCTTCTCCATGACACTTTCTGTCATCCAAAGGATTTCTGAGTAGCAACATCAAAAACTGCATGCTCACAGGAAACCATTTTTCACAGTAATCCCATTAAAGCTGAATTTGGTGCTCCATATTAGGTCTTTCCTGATGGTCACCATATTTCAGTCATTCAACTACAACTGATATGCCTGCAACCACTTAGTTCTTGCCTTGTCTCAGACAAACACACTGTAATGTCTAAAAATCTGCACTGTTGCTTTCTTCTTAGAAACCTCTGTCAGGAAGAGGCCACCTCATGCCAAACAGAGTCAGACACATTGTGAGGAAAGCAGACTCAGTGTGTGTTAAAAAAGGTCCAACTTCATGGCTGTTTTCAACTGCCCCTTTAATGCATCCTGCTCCCAGTGCCAGAGAACAGAAATGTCCACAGCACCAGAGCTTTATTAAAGTTGGGTGCTGTTCCAGGACTTAAGGAATCAGAGTAACAGAATCACCCACATCCTGCAAGATTTGTGCAGCTGAGAGAGAATGACTGTTCTTCACAGCCAGGTGCTGCCTGCAATACCCAAGCATTACGTCAGGGAATGCTCCTCTCTGGCAAACCATCTAACACTGGCACAATACAGCTTTCCATGACAAATCTTTAATCTATGTATATGAACTAGCACTAGAAATTTTTTCACTCTGCTCTAGCTACTATTCTAGCATAATTTACTGAAAAGGTCTCAAATTTAATTGTGGTATTTTTGGGGTTCCCCAGATGGAGGAGGAATGAAGGAGTCTGACTCCATGTTCTTAGAAGGTTAATTTATTATTTTATGATATTATATTATATAAATAATACTATACTAAAACTATACTAGAGAATAGAGAAAAAATGCAGACAGAAGGCTAAAAGATAATAATGAAAACTCATGACTCCTTCCAGCATCCGAACACAGCTTGATGGTGATTGGTCATTAAGTAAAAACAATTCACATGAAACCAGTGAAACATTCACCTGCTGGTAAACAATGTCCAAACCACATTCCAAAGCAGCAAAACACATGAGAAGCAAATCGGATAATTATTGTTTTCATTTTTCTCTGAGCTTCTCAGCTTCCCAGGACAAGAATCCTGGGCAAAGAGATTTTTCAGAAAATATGATGGTAACATTTAATCACCTAAGTCTTGTGCATAAAGGCTAAATTTTCGGGCTCTTTGCCTGCAATAAGTTGATCCCTTCCAACTCCCATTACAGAAAAATGTAGTTGAAGGAGCTCCCTAAAAAACAAAATATTCAAATGATAGATCATTATTCCTTATAAATGTTCTGGATAAAAGTGAAATCAGCTCCTTCTTACAGGTTGGTTTAATGAAATATTGTCAAAAGACAGCACTTCTTGGTACCTGAGATCTCTCCATTCGGCTTTTTCCTGATTTTACAAGGAGAAAAATACGAAAAATCTTTTCTCTGCCACTTTTACGTGAGTATTGCAGGCCATCTCCTAACTTGACAGTCTGATGGCAAGTAAAATCAGCAAGAATGTTAACCATTCACCACTGCTGACAGCAACCAGCCTTGCTAATATGAAGGGAAAAGTCAAAAAAGAGACAAGGCGTTTAAATATGATGTTTAAAGGTTCTATCCACACAGAGTAGCACCTTTTAAAAATTATGTTGCTGATATGAAAACACAGAGGAAAAGAACTGTCAGTTTTCTTCAGTGCCACATGGCTAGGAGACCAGACGCATGAGAATATTTCCAATTCATGGAAAATATTAATCCTCTTATACATACATTTGTATAATTTCAATAAAATAAATATGAAAATAGGCAAGATGCTAAGTCTTTAGCAGGTACGTACAGGTCATCTATTTGAGACCATCTAGATTTTTTTAGGATTGACTGTGGCCTCTGTCACAAACTGTAATGCTGGCTCAGGATGCTCCATCTTGTAATTAAAGGCTTAATCTCCTCTTAGTCATCTGGGCAGTTGTAATGAAATATGCCAGTTAGTCCCTACTCTTGTTTTGGAAAAATGCCCAGCAGATTAGAACAGCCACAAAATTAAATTACCCATTCTGTAGGTCCACTTCACAGCACACTCATATTGCCCTTTACCAGTCTTGCATTAAAGCAAGATACATTAAACCAAAACAGCTTTCCCTGTTTTTCAGATTTAGTTACCCTTCAGCAAAAAAAAGAAAAGTCTTGTTCAGGACTCGATATGTCACTTTGCTTTTCTGACATGTTGCTTCACACTTTAGTTGGGACACAGCTTTCTGCAGAGTAGGAACAACACATTTTAGCTGTTACACATTGGTGGCAAAGCAATATTAACCACAGACTCTTATATCATTTAAAAAAGAATTAAATAACAAGGGTAGAAAATATTCTCAGAAGCCAGATATCTTCCCCCAAACATACTCTTATACCATCTGGCTTTGACCACACTGCCAGATTCTTTCCTGTCCTTTTCTCCCTCCTGTTTTTCCTTTCCTGCTCCATGTACTGCAGGCACTAGTGACAAGTCCGAGTCACATTGGGGTAAAAACAAGGCTGAAACAAAATTAAAGTAATAGGTCAAAAATTACAAAGTGAGTGAGAAAAAGGTAAGCAGCAGCTGTTTGCTGGCTTCTGAAAATATTCAACAGCCCAGCTGAACTGAGGGAAGTCAGATCTTACACACACAAACACTTTTACTGGTCTAGGCTAAGAAGTTTTCAGTTTTCACATCCTGTTCCAATGGATCTGGCAAGGTAAAGGGTCCCATCGATACCAAATGCGACAACTGCCTCAACAAAACATCCCCAGTATCTCTCTGGAGCATTGCAGGGAAGATTCACCTCTTCTTACGCTGACCAGAATGCAAGTTTTTTGGTACCACTGACAATCCTTGAACAGATATGGGACACAAGTTTCAGTCTTCTCAGTGTAAAAGAGGGCATGGGTCAGGCTGAAATTTAGGTGCATATTGAAAATCCATTCTGCACTAACAGAACACATTTATAACTGCCTTTCTGCCAGTAGCACCAAGAACAGAATTAGAGAACTACAGGTAGCTGGTTTTATTGAGAAAAGTTGAAAGACAATCATAATTGCAATAAAAATCTAAATACAAGTGGTATTGATCAAGCCAATTTTTGGAGCAAGGGCATTTGCATTGTTTGTGATCCTGAGAAAGGAGGAGCAGCAGAGTATCTTTCATTAAGCCTTCCTGGACTGAGTGTAATGTCACTATTTTATGGGACTTAAATTAATGACCATTTTATTTCTGATTGTCTGTATTAAGGACTAAATTACGCTTTCAATTAGCTTAAGAAAAATATGAAATAAAACTGTATCATTTGTTCTGGATTTACAAAAGATCATAAACCATACTGTTCTGAAAACTGTTCTGATAGCACATGCATTTATGCAATAACAGGCTCATGCAAAGCCCTTGCTCCAAATCCTTCAACTCTTCAGAAGGACAACATGGAGAGACACTTGCCATGTGTACTCTAATCTAGAATAGCTGCTGTCTCACAGCCCATCCTCAGTGCCATTATGAAGTGCCAGTGTGGAAGGAAGTTGATAAAAAGCAGATGGACCCATATTTCTGCTGTGAGCCGTTCACACGCAGAAGTGGGACAGGCTTTTCAGCAACACTCAGCTCACACAAGCCCTGCTGTTAACAAGGAACCAGGCTGCAGAGTTGTAGCAATCAGACATGTACAACACTACACCAAAAACTCCATTATCAAGTTTAAAAGTTGCTCCAAAGCCTCATCTGTTAACAAATATTCATATACATATTTACATTCTATGTCTGGTCTTTCCCCTTTTCATGAAGATATTTCAAGCAACTTTAGCCAGCACAGTGTTTGCAGAGCATGGTTTTAACCAGCAGAACAAAACCCTAGTGTTTACACTCAGATCTTTGTAGATGCTTTTATGTGACAGAGATGCCCAAACTCCATGACTCATTTCTTATAAAAGCAGACAAACATGAATACCCTCAGGAGGATCGGGGAGATGACAGTCATTAAGCAAACATATATCATGATACAGAGACAAAGGAAATGCCTTAATGAGAATGGGAATTACCCTTCCTTTTGTGGGTTTTTATTCCACTCCTGCTCAGCCTCCACCAAAATGTCTTTGATGAGGTTATTAAAAATCACAAGTTCTTACAGAAAATGGGCTCAGTATGTCTCAAGGCAGCTATTCTGACTCCTGTAATAAGGGCCAAATTACCTTGGTACAAAATGGTTGCTTCTGCAATGAATTAAAGTGACTATGGGACTGATGCAATGAACAGCACTTCTGGAGAAGCTTCCAAACAATTCATGTTTAATTTAGGAATTTGGACAGTGAGTTTGACATTTGATTAAATCTGAATTTCCAAATTAAACAATCTAAAGAGCATTAAAATAACAACAGTATTATATCTTGCCAGTGACACAACAACTCCCAGTGCCTCCCTGGGTGTTGTTAGGCACCAGCAGTTGATCAGAAGTCTTGATAAAGCTCAGAGACAACTCTCCCCAGACTGATTAAATGCAGGTGCTTCTTACATCTGGTTTTCAGAGTCTGCACAAGCCTACCATGCATCACAGCTGAGACTCACTGCACTTCTGTTCTGCAGCTCTTTTTAAATAAGCCCACTGATCACTCCAGATGCAAAGGTGTTCAGCTTCAGTTTTTGACTCCTGACACCCTGCCCCAGCTGAATTTGGCATTTAGCTCATATGCAAGTGTTTGAAAACGTATGCAAGTGCTCACAAAGATGGGGTCTAGCAGCAGATGTCCAGTGTTCCAAATGATAGGATGCTCAGGCCGGAGCAGGGGAAGCCAGCAGACACGTGTTCCCACTCCTCCTGCTGCCAAGTCTGCCCCATTAAGGAAACCAGGCTGAAGGCCATCAGTGCAACAGTCAAAACTTAATCACCAAATGTGTCTCTGTTCTAAATACCTCTCACCAGCTGGTAACTACTTATCCCCGGATGGTGTCTGGGCACATTCCCTCCAAAAAAGCAATCAAGCCCTTCTGATGTGGTGTGAAAAGCCAAGTCTGTTCCTTCCTCAGTGTATGAACACATGATCCACCTACAAAAAGTTCACAGAGCACCAAAAAGAAAAGCTCAAAAACTCATTTTTCCATGCTGAGCTAGAAAAACCCCACAATCAGGGCTGAGGTTTTGCTTTTGTCATCAGGATTTTTTTCTGGTGAAGCAGAGGCAACATTACTGCCCTCCTCATCTGCCCCGACATGACATCACACCACACCAAATTCCTCACTACTGGGTGCAGTTCCATGGATTCAGTGGAAAATGTAGTCCAAATCAGGATCCTTTGTGGTCCTGCTACTGCTTCTGCATATGTGTTTTCTGACTCATAACCCAAGGATGGGTTAAGAATAAATAAACCACGTTTTATCAGCTTCTTCAAAACCAAAAAGGTTTGTGTTTGTGGGGTTTTTTTTAATGGTTAGGATTGAACATCTTAAAGGTCTTTCCCATGTAATTGTTTGTTGGGGTTTTTTTTCTGTTTTTTTAAGAGAATTTATGGGTTTAACAGTGCTTTTGTATCTCCCCTGCTGGAGTCCTTGCCTCTATGGAAAAATACCTAGGCTTGGGTTCAATTTAAAAATAAGGATTTGAGTTTGCTGCATATTTCAGGGAGGGACTTTGTTTAAACATTCAGTCCTGAGTTAAGGAGCAGTCACTGCCAGCACAGGAATGCAGAAAAGTGACCCAGGAGTATAAACAGCAAACCTTGGTCACAACTTTTGTTACTAGAAACTTAAACACACACTTCACCTTTTTTATTCCTTCTTATCCAAGCATCCAGATTAACCATGAGTGCTAAAAGGAGATATTCCAACTATGAAATAGTGCTCTGAGTCAAAGAATTTGTAGAAGGAATTTTTATATTTTTAGCACTGTCACTAAAATATCTGTAAATTATTTAGAGGGGGAAAAAAGAAAAGCTAATTTATTTGTATGATCTCTGTTTACTTTTTGTGCCTTCCCCACTTGCTACAGTGCTTTTTTTTTCATCTACCAGAAGAATGTTACTTAGCTTCCAGCCTATGGGAGATATGCTTGAATTTTGTTTAAAAATCACAAAGCAGGAGGATTGTCTTTTTATCAGAGTAGTGTACTGGGACTCAAGAAATCTCAGCTCACTCCCCATTCTAACAGAAACTCTCTTTTTGACATTTGGCAAAATGCTTTATTTCTCCACACTTCTGAAAATAGTGTTACTGTTCTGTTATCCTGTGTGAATAGTGAAACCCCATCTGAAAAAGAGAGAAGAGAGATACCATTTCCTTTTCTTAACCATCTTCTTGCCTGATTATACTGCAGTCTCTGTAGGATTGGGACTTTTCCCCACTAAACTAGGGGTTTACATACAGCCTGTGACACAATGGAGCTCTGGTACAGCTCAAAACCTCTAGACACTACTGGACTACTAATATTAATTCAACCTCTAGCACTAAGAAGCCAAAATTACTGAGGGAAAGTAATCTTGGAGTGAAAGCTCCAAAATCAAGTCCTGGAGTCCTTGCCCTGATAAAACACTTCCTGCTGCCAAGATGTCAGGCTACAGCCATAAATAAGGGAGGCATTATTTTATCAACCAAGCTGGTAATGCCTTCCAAGTAATAAATGTAGAGGTGGAACCCAGTCTGGAAACAAATCTGTGACAAAAAATGGGTGTAAAGCCCTGTCTGACTGACAAATTCAGGTTTTCCATTATTCACACCAGAGGATTCCATATGAAGGGAACTGCAAAGGAGGGAGCTTAATTTATCCTACATTAAGATTCAAAGTGTTCAGAGATAGACTATCACTGATTTAACTCCACTCTACAAGATACCGTGGCCTATGATTTATTTGGCCAATTATTTATCCCTGATGAGAAACTGGTGAGAATTCTGTGCCTCATACATGAAGCACTGGTTGTAGTAAAATGTGGATGAAATGTGCAAGTCTGAATCAGAGCATTTTATCAATCATTTGCAAAGCTGACAGGTTAAATGGGTTTGGAATGGTGAATATATTGGCATTTTGTTATTTGTCACAAACTAATAGAAAGCCCTATTAGAGTTATGCAGATTTCCTGTCTAGCATAAACAAATGATGATCCATATTCATATTTGCCTCAGGAGGAATAAAACACATACATTAACTCATTAGTTGGTTTTGCTGGCTAATACTTCACGCAAAGTGTGGGGAAATTTATTTTTGTAAATGCCCATCTACTTCCCAGTTTTTTTACCCAATGTGTTCAGGGGAATCAACTCTCCCTTAGACTTTGAAGTCAAGAATTGGACAAGATGCTGCCATTTGGAGCACACAAGAAGCTCCTGGGCCAGCACCATTCTCTGGGTGGCCAGCAGTCAAGGAAGAATTTATTGATGTCTGAATGAAAAGCCCCAAGGAAGACTGAGAAAAAAAAATGGAGATTTTTTCAAGGAAGAAGATAATTTTTCAGTTCTGAGGTAATTTTCTGTCTGTCCTGCCCTTGTGAGATGCAGTTCAGATAGAGGTTGTTGCACAGGTACTTTTATGGTGCTGAAAGGCCTCGTACAGGATCACTGTGCAGGACTAGGCTGGGTAAAGCCCAATTTTGCCTGTGCATAAGTGAGAAATGGGGTGACAAGAACACCTACAGGAGAACACTGGAGCATACAAGCCCACACATGAACAGTTATGCACTTTAACATACCCTCTTGAGCAATATGTTCACCCAGCATGCGCTGATACTCTTTGTGGTAAAATGTATTATTTGCTCATCCCACTCCAAAACCTTTTGTTCTCATTCCTGTGTCTATCCAATTTATCCCCCTAAGGGATGAGAACGTTTCTGTCTCTTATGCTGCACTTTACAATGGCCAAGCAATTCTGGCTCCATTAGGAGTTCACTGCTCACACAGCCTTGGGAGAAGGGCCACAAGTGACTGCTGCATGTAGAACAAGATGAGGCCTCTGCTCCTTGGGCTGTAGGAAGTGAGCAGGGGACAGTGGATTTCCAATGTCCAGGCAATGCCAAACTAGCACAAGATGCATGCTAAACTTTGGGCCTTGTTTTTTCCATTGCCTTCTGATGGTGACAGGTTATCTCATTTATGGTGCCTGAATAGGAAAGCATTATTCTTCCTAAATCCAAAGGGAAGGATCTACAGGTACAAGCAGCTTTGCTGCTTTATCACTGAAGGGGAATATACCACACTTTGGAATTGAGTGCTCCCAGTAATTCACATCAGTTTCTGGGAGAGTAAAGAAGAACTGGGCCTGTGATTTACCTTATTTTTCAGCTGGCATAGCTGCAAACATTTCCATTGCAGGCAAGAAAAAATAATAATCCTTAATATTCTGAGGATTCACGACTTAGACATCTTTGATGCTTAGCTCCATCCTGCAGTGCATGATATTTAGGATTTTGCTTGAAAAAGGTGATACCATTGGAAATGATTATACAGAGGAGATATTCCAAGGAAAACTGCTTAGGAAGGACAGCCTTACAGAGATCTTCTAGACAGATGTGCAGAATATATCAAGTGAAATGAAGCTTTTAGCCATGCACCTTTGGCTTGTTCAGTGCCTGGAGAAGGAATGTCTGAAAACACAAGAGGTGCTAGGCTGGTAGTGATCTTTGTCTGTTCAGAGACAGTCAGCCTCTTCACCATCCTCCTGAACAGACCCTTTGTTGACTGTGTAAGAGAAGCCCCTGGAGATTAACAAACAAGGCCTGCCAACTTAGCTGAAGTGCTAGAGCCCCACTGCACTGGCATCCAGAAAAGACCACTGAGCCACATGGCTTCACACAACCCTGGGCAGTGGTTAGTTCACTTCCTTAAATGAGGGAGTCTTATTTAAAAGTCCACTGCATTCAGCAGAGTTTCTTAATAAATCTTGAAGTGAAAAAAAATTTAAAAATTCAAATTTCAAATGTTGTGCTTATGGGATTTCCACATTATCAAGCTATTAAGGTGAAGTGGTGTCTAGGGAGAAGGCAGAATTTCAGAAATGTATTCTGCCAGTGCTTTTAAAAATTTCTGCAACTACTGTGCAGGTTATGAATCTTATTACACTTGAGAGTATTCCTGCATATAAATGAAAGCAGAGAGAAATCATTGAGAGGAATCAATGAGCTGAATGTAAGGGTTTTTTTCTTATAATCATGTTCCAATTTTGTGTTTTCTGAAAGTTATTCTTATCTCTTTCTTTCTATTATCCTCAAGTGCCTGAAATTCCCTTTGATGGAAGACAGCTGCATCCTACTACAACTGACAAGCCCTGGAAAAATGCATCTGACAACCATGCTCTGGAAAGATGCATCTGTAATGGCTTTTTTCAGTGCAAAAAGAATCAGTGCAGCAACTTAAGAGCTCTTGCTCAGCTGCTGCTCTCTGACACTTTGATCTCTGCTTGCAAGGTGATCTAGCCTGAAGGCATGCCAGGAAGGCCTCCAATCTTGTCAGATCTCATAAACAAAGCAGGACTACAACTGGCCAGTATTTAGGTGGAAAGCTAAATTTTGCAGGAGATAATGTTGAGGCTTCAATAGATGGCAGTCTTACCTCAGAGTCAAGACTGAGGAGAGGAACGAATGTGATATCAAGGGCTGGGGGTGCCATCTGTCAGAGGTGCAAAAATCAGGTACCAGGCTGAAAAAACTCCAAGGTATGTTTAGCAGATCATGAACAGCCGGTAACGTTGCACTGAGAAATGCCATTTCAATCATCTGGTCCTAACCATGAACTGACTTTGAGCTGCTGTCCTAAACCTACACAAATAATTGGATACTTTCCTCATATCAAGCTCCAAGCAATTTTAATACTTCTGGATCAGTAGGTCTTCTGATGTGTTTACCAAGGTCTGTGATGTCTGTCTCACACTTTTTTTTTTTGTTAGAGTGCTGTAGGGACTTAATTCCTGCAGTTCCAGCTCAGAGAGATTGGAAAAACTACAAGCTAGGAGGATCTTATGACACCATTCAACTATAAAACAAGTACCCCTTCTTTTCTGCACCTATCATACAATTTCGACTTCATCTCAAACCATTTTTTTCCCTGACACAGGAAAAAAGTGTTGATTTACATGAGTTGACAATTTCATAAATACAATTGTGAACAAGATGCATCTCGAGCAGCTGTAGTGACTTAGTAAAACCATGCATGGGTTTGAATCTTTACTAAGGTATACAGGTATATTAATATGCTTACATATATACACAGTTATTTTTCTTTTTCAAAATTTGTACACTTAGTTGTTGGGTTTGTTTCCCATATTTTTCTAAACACAGAGAGGTAATTTTCCACGGTGTTCTTTATGTACAAACTCTTTTGCCTTGTTTGCAGAAAAAACAAAGTAACTTTTAAACAGAAAAAGAGAAAACAAGCATTAAGCAATGATCAATGAAGACAATCTAAAAAATGTAAACAAACATACTTAAAAGGAGCCCTACCAGGCACAGATAACTATTTCAACCTTTTGAAGAATTTCATCCCATTCCATCACAAGTAAAATTTACTGTACCAAGAAATCAACTATTCTTTGGTACGTGCTGCAGAGGGATCTGCACCCAATGAAGAGAAGGCCTCAAGGAGTGGTTTAGTGAAGTTGACTCTTGCCCTTTTGCTAGCAATTTATGACATTCTCAGTGCATTGCTGACAGAGCACTCAGAAAAACTGAGTTAACAAAAATATTAGCAAATGGTGCTGGTTAAATGATTGACGTATGACTGGCATGAGGAAACAGTCAGGAAATACAGAAAACAGCATTCTTGTTCACTTGTGTGGCTACCTGCAAATTTCATGTGCATATTATTATGTCAGGACCCAGCAGCACTAGGGAAGGGGAAGGCTAGGATTCTTAACTACGTAATAGACCTGAAGTGCTATCATCAAAAATAACCCCTTTAACAAAAAAAACTATGATGTACATTTCAAGGGGTTCCAGCCATTTTTATTGATTCATTTCTTACAGAGGCAGAAAATATTTAACCTATTAGCAGAAAGAGAGATGGAAAGAAACACAAACTTCTCAGTCATTGCTTTTCAATGCAATAAGTGGATGCAACAGAGCTGGCATGGATTGCAAGGGAAGGCCCTTGATAATGGTATCTGTACAGCTTTAAGACCTGGCATACCTGTGACTGTACATACAACCAAGTCTGATACCCATTCACAAAGAGAACAAAAACTTCTCTACCTAGGTTTTCTCCTGAAACAGAAACAACTTCTGTTCTGTGACATTTTTCGCTTCTCAATTTTAAATGAACTGCTGTTCCCTCTCTCTTGCTTTTGGCTAGCAATCAGGAGTCATCAATATTCTCCTCCTGTTTTCACTGTAAGTCAACCTCGGTGACCTAGCTGCCTCATAACAAAATCTTGACTGAACAAAGAAACCATTTCTCATCCATTTCACATAATGCAGCACAAATGAAAGCCCTGAAAATGTCTTATTCCTCCATATTGCTTGTCACATCTAGCTTTTCAGCAGCACTTCATTTGTCCTCTATCCATTTCCACATGGTAATTTTATTATCATCCAGAAGGGCAGGAACTGGCTGTTATTAAAATGTGAGAACACATTTTGAACTATTTAATGCCCATGGCAACCTGCAAACTCAACTGCAGCAAGTCCACATCTGGATAAGCACACCTAAGCAGCAGGGCTCAACAGGGAACTGGAACCCAAAGCAAGACCTGCCCTCAGGCACTCATCTCTAAGTCAGGTGAATTCCTGACAACTAGATATGAAATCTTGCTGGACTGTTGGAACAAATATTGCAAATTTTCAGGTGTATTCCATCATTCAGGAGTTGTAACTTAAACCGATTGCTTATTCTTGAAATTCAAGGACATGGGAAAATTTGCTTGCAAAATGCACACAAAATTTCCGGTGGAAAGTAGTTTGAAAGAATCTTGAAGAGTTTCTACACCCTGCAAAACCAAGGGTCAAAGGATTTCTATCACTATTATTCCCACAGTCAGTCTTATTTCTAGCAGAAATCAAAAATTACTTCTGAAAGTAAGTGAGTACATTTCCTTGCCCCAATTCAGACTTCATGGGGTTCCAACTTTAAAAAACATCTCCAAACCAACTACTGTGGTATCTAGTTGTGTCCAGCTTGACCTACTCTATTCTTTTCCTTTTTTATTGAAACCTATAACTACATTATTTATCAAATTGTTCCCATGGGTCCAAAGAAGAAAAAATGGCATCATATTAACCATGAGAGATGCTTGTCTCAGTGTAACATCATACACAATCACCTCTGCAGTTCACATATTGTGAGAAAGCCTATTTTACAAGCCAGTGAAAAGGGTTTACAAGCAGATTAAAGGATAAAACTGCCAAATGCACTGAAATACATGGTCGATATGCTGCTAACCACAAATCCATAACTGTTTTGCTGATAAAGCATTGCCTAAGCTGCTGTTTGTTCAGATTGCTGCTTCAGATTCCTCGTGACATCATCAGCAAAATGAGGAGTAGCAATTCTGCTATTTCTAAAAGAGATGTGTTGGCATGCAGTCATGTCTGTATAACTGATTTTCAAATTTCTCTGTTGAACTTTGAAGTGATTAAAGGAAACCAGCATGGAATTTCCCCTTTATGTTTTCTTCAGCAAACCTACTTACGGAAAGTGTTTTGATTTACAGTGTAGCTCTTACAGTTTGAGAGATTAATTCCTCCTTCTTTGACCTAGAACTGTGTGCTCAAGAAACACCAACTGATTACTAGCTGAACCTCTTGCCCAAGAGCAAAATGACCATGCTGGAGGGCTGCTTTGCTCAAAGAGGTTGCAAAACCTCCTTTGGAGGTTTGCAAGACTCAGCAAGGCAAAGCCAAGCCACATTGCAGCTGATCTACTGTTGGCAGTAGCCCCCTTTCAGCTGGAGGTTGGACCAGGTGATCTCCAGAGATGCCTGCTAATCACCAATTTATATGGTCCTGTGACTTTGTACTTGGTCAGTGGTTAAGAAGGCACTGCTCCTGGAACAGCTATTTCTAGAGCATTCCTCTCTCAGTAGAGAGCCTTCAGGGATAATCAGAAATGGAAATGCTCTTCATTCAGACTCAAACATAAACAAAAAATAATCAAATTTTAAAAATCACCCCAGAACATCAATATGCATTTGCTAAAAAATGACAAGAGGCACCTCACACACATTGAAGCCAAGCTAAAACAAGAGATTGTTCACCATACTCGTATCTTCTAAAAATTCTAGGCCATTAAGTTGTAGTCTATCTTATGGTTTAGAACTAAACATTCGCTTAATCTACAAATATCTATACATGTAATCATCTCAATCTCTAGACCAAAGTAAATATGTAATACCTAAACATGAATTTAGGCATGAAACTCACCTCAACTGCACAAAGTCTGCTCAAAAAAGCACCCATATTTTAGTAACTAGTCCCAGCCATCAGAATTTGGTCTATGTTAACCACTCCGCCCATCACATCAGAAAAACTTACTAGAAATTACAAAAGAAAACCTTCACTTGTAAATAGAATTGAGTATGCAAGTATTATTGTTCAAGGTATGCTCATTACTTGAAGCATAAATCACATTAACAGCAGAGAGACACTTTCATTTCTCTCTGGAGAACAATCTACTTTAAAAGTCATTGCTTGAAGACAACAGTTGTGCCAAGGTAGCATTTGATATCTAAAGAATTGATTTGAAAGTCTTGTTAGTTGGATGGCTGACCATAAAAGCATTCTGTCTGTTGGCAAAAATACTTCCAAACAGGAGGTATTTGGTCTCACCAGATGGGACAAGTGTGCTTTAACACTTAAACATTCTTCATCTGAAGAAATCAAAACAACAGCAATTTCTTTTCCAGTATATACACAATGTCAATTGTTAAAGCAACCCATACTGAGAGCTTTTACCTGCAGTTAGATTAGCTCCCTGTAATAATCATTTGTATGTAATTATGTAGTCTAGTGATTTTCAATCTTCCTGCATTGAAAAGGTGTTTTTCAATGGAGGTGAGCCTGTGTTTCAATCAATTTTAAACCTCCTGAAGTAAACTTACTTTACTGTGCTCTGTGCTGTAGAAGATTAAGGAAGTAGCTCAGTGTGACCCAGGCACCTGTGACTGAGCTCCAGGACCACAGTGCTGCCTCCATGAGCCTGCCCATACTGGCATGGGCATGCTCTTGAGCAGGGAAACTTCAAATAGTACTTGAACTCTGTTTTCCTAATGGAAACAATTTCACAAGCCTTCCTTAGCATTCCTCACAGCTATTGAAGATAGTACTCTCATATCTCTTCGTTTTGGGGTTTTTTTCCAAATAAAAGAAAACCAACTTAAGATTAAATTTATCTGCCTTACTGTATATCTCATGTCTCAGCTTTTTAATATGTACAAGGATCAAAAAGAACATAAGATTAATTACAAATTTCACATAAAATATTTCATACTTGAAAAAAATATTCTCTACTATGTGCAGAAGTACTTAAAAGCTTTTGCCCCAGCTAATTCTACTTAGGTTTGTTTTTAATTCAAAATATGAATCTCTCATTATATCCTGGTCAGGTATCTCATCCATTCAAGGATCTGAAATCAAACCTAGTCAAACACAAATCATTAGTTGTTTCCAAACTGAGGACTCTTCTTTCAATAGTCTCTCCCCCAGAACTGGGAGCACTGAATTATGTTGAAGGTAAGAAGAACTGCACTCCTTTCACTGCCCCTGGCCAGTGGTACTAAAACAGACACCTTCTTTGCATTTCAAACTTGTGCTCACAGCATGAATGCTGCAGAGCAGACAGGGCACTTTGCTAAGTCAGCTCAAAAAAGGAAGTTTGCTTCAGAAGACATTTGAAGTTCATGCCAAGAAACACTTTAATTTTTACAATTTTGTTTTTTTAAAGTACAGCCTAGAAAAAATAAAAAGGACAAATTTTAATAGGCCTGCAGAAAAGTTACATCCTTTCTTCAGTGAAATTCATGCAAAATCAATTCAAGTTTATGTCTATTAATGAAAATGAAAATATAGTATCAGTCCATTAGGCTATCAAATGAAAGATCAGGTTTTCACAACAATGTCCAATAACTACCTGCAAAAGTGCTCATGCATTGCTTTACAAGAACAAAAATGCCTTGTACATAGACAAGAAAACATTTGGCTGTGCATCCTGGGAGCTGCTATCTGCTTGTAGGCAGCACAATCCAATGGATTTGTTCAAATGTGAGTTTGTCTTCTTCAGCCATGAGCATAATTTGGCTAGAAAACCTTTACTGTTTGCCAGCCAAATACTAGTGTTGCTCCCAGGGACTACAAGATAAGTATGTTCTATCCCACCTTTTGACAGAGGGAGGTAATGACAAATGCCTAATTGAAGTTTGCCTTATTTTAGAAGTTGCACTGGATACAATTAGATATAATTAATTCTAATCATATATCATGTTGCTATATAGTCCTATTAGAACCCCTGCCTTTCATGGCTTGCCATTTTCACAAATTATTACATTAACTTATATATTTGTGAGGTGTTTCTCTAAAAATTATGACACTTGGCTTTAAGAGAAAATTGCCCCTGACTCTGTAAAACTTGATTTTTATCCCATTATTTATTTATGCAGATTTTCTAATCTCATCTAGTCTTTACCATTTATTATTACTTATTCCATGTCTCAGGGAGGCAGAGAGAGCAGACATGAGAGCTCAGTTTAATTTGGTGTCAGCCCAGCCCTTCAAACTCTCAACATCAAAAACAAGGCAGAGAGCTGGAAGGAAACCCTTTAAAAACTTCATTATACAGGACAGAAACAGGCTCTTAATCATCAAAAACACCTTAACATTGCACAGAAATTACAGGGCTAGTTTTGGTGGCAGACTTAGATGCTACTGTGTTATCACTAATCTTAAAATGTTTTGAGCACTAAAATGTCTAGAACTATGCCACAAAAAAGAAAAAAAAACCTTCCGAATTTCATTCTTGTTGTTCACAAATTATTAAAAATATACAGAAGCAGAAAAACCACAGAATACGAGGCAAAGTTCTGAAGTACAATATTTACCTCTAAAGATTTTCTCAAAAGAACGTGCTTTTAAACTACAGCCAATGTTTTACACAATTTATTCTAATATATTGATTTTTCAGGCCACAGATGTTGTCCTTTGGACTTCATTCACAGCTGCCTCTTCTTTTTCTTGTAATCAATGCAACAAAAGCTAATGCAGTATTTACTTTTGCCAACTTAGTTCACAAAAGTCTGGTTGCCTTTTCCTTTTTTTTTTCATTTTGGCAAAAACATTTTGTTTCTAGCCTGGCTTCAAGGTTGAATCAAAACTTTTGCCTGTATCTCTCGTAACTACTCACTGTATATAAAATAAAAAGCAATCAAGTATGAACAATGAAACTAAGGATAATCAAAATTCTGCACTTCTCAAGCATATCATGAGCCTGCTCCAAATAATAGGGATTTACTGCCCTTGCAGAGCATTTTTTGATGCCAGCATGCCACAGCTTAAAAATGGGATATGCATCTCTTCAAACAAAAATATGGCTAAAGTCAATGCATAAGAGTTACATTTGATTTATTTTCCTCCACCCAGCAATTGGACAACTCTCTAAAAGGGGTGTTCACTGCCTCTACAGGTGTCTCCTCCCTTCTTCTTCCTTCTTTGAGCCCCCCAAACTGGGGGGCATTAAATTCAAACTGTTGCAGCAGGCCCTGCACAACTAGGACATAATTGCACATGCACATGTGAAACAAAGCTGTTATAAATGTCACTGCAGGACTCCTGGACTCGACTATATTATTGTAATGAGTTCAGTATCAATCAAACATGCTCCTCTTGTCAGAAATAAAGCCTAGGTTCTGACTTTTAAAAATAGCTATTAACGTCAATCATGATTCACAGTCAATCGCACCAGGAGAGCCATGGTTGGATCCTGAAAATTATAAATATGACATGACAGATGGTAATTGGAAGCTTTTGTTACTCCTGCAGCAGCAACACCAGCTACTCTGCTGCCAGGATATACAAAGAGAAACACAAGTGAGGCTTTAGGTCAGCATTTCACACCGAGATGAGACACACAGAGCAATGAAGGGCTTTTTGTTGTACAGGAACATGTGAACCTCTAATCCTCAAATCTCCACAAAAGTGAGATCTGCATTTCTGATACCTGGGTAAGTAAAGCTTTCATGTAGAAGTTATTTAAAAAAAACCAAAAATCCTATATGATAAGAGATGCATATAATAAATCCCCAAAACAGCCTAATATCCCCTGCTAAAAGGGTGTCTACATGGAAAACCAGCACCAGCTGCATCCGTGTAAAAATCACTGCACCCAAATAAGTCAAGCAAACAACTCATTGCATCCAGCCTTGTACTTTATATCCCAAGTGTTTATCTTTACTGAAGTGCCTCTGTGAAGGACCAAGACTAAAAAGCTTTCCATCTTTAGGCATAAACCAGCAACGCAATTGAAAAAGGGTTTCGCAAAGATGGCCAAACAATACCAACAACAGCAACAACGTGCTCTGTAAGGCATAAACATGACTGGCGAGCAAGTTAAAGAAAAGAAACACATGCCTAAAATCACTCTAGCTGCATTATGAAAACATTGAACAGATTTTTGGCACAAAAAACACAATAGTCTAAATTTACATTTCATCACGGGGTACTGTACATCTACAAAAGAAAGGGTGGGCAGGGACAGTGACTCCTTTCTAGGTGACACATAAAAAACACAGGATCTTGTCACTGAACTGGTGGCAACTGGAGAAACTACCCAAAGTGAGCAGGATACAGCAAGCCCTTCTCTGTTGCAAATCAACATACTGCTCCTGAGAGCAGCCTGGCTGCCAGGCACTCCTGCAAAGGAAAATGGCAAACATCACTGCACTTACTCCTTACAACAACAATGCACCTCGTGAGATACAACTGCATTTCTTCTAGTTCCCCTTTCTCAGATGCTGCCATCTTAGGTGAATGACAAGGTCATTCTCCATCGGGCTGCTGTGTTGCTTCTGCTTCCTCTCACATGACATCATTGTCATCATGAATGTCCCACTAAAACTTCTGCTTGGTTTCTATCCCAGCTGATTCCCTACCCACAGCCTTGCAAATCCAGAAAATCTCCAAAGAGAAAAAGGTACCATTTGTCTAAGTTTTTCACTCACCTGCTTGCCTCAGCGGTGTTCCCTTTTTGCACTTCCTGGTGAGATAATAGTTTTCACTGTCTGTACTTCTGGGTTATACACTTTTCACTGTGCCTATTGTACAGTGGCTTGTAAAGCTTATAGATATCTAAAAAACAATCTACAAAGCAGTCTTTGCAGAACTCTGCACATGAAAAATCAGCCTGTTCAGGTCTTGAGGCTTAGCCCTCTCTTAAATTAACAAAGATCTACAATTCCTACAGAACTAACACAACACAGCTTAGAATTCCCCAACAGCACATCAGATTTTTTCCCTCTCCTTCAGGCCCATGCAGTTGAGATATATGTCTACCATTCACCCCTGAGTGAGGCATTTCTAGGACTGCCAATGCCTTTTTTTTGCAGTCTCTGAAACTGTGCTAGTTCTCAGTGAGACTTTCTGCCTTGATCTTACAGATCTTGTGCAGAGCACAGCACAAGGTTATAATTCAAGGCAGATACTGCTCAGTTTTCAAAGTCTTCCAATTAGTGTCCATCATGTGCTCTTATCCTCAAAGGATGCACTCCAACACTGCTGCTGCTTAAGTGTAAATAAACAATTCTTTGTCATCCAGGTGTCCAAATTAATGCTTTCTAGTCATAGGTACAGCAAGCAGATAAGCAAAGCTTCCTGGAATAAGAGATGGAACACAGAGATCATTAAAGCAAGAAAAGGTCAGTAAACAACTTGCTTTACCTCAGACAAAACAGGTGAGAACACATAATTCTATTTTCTACATCTGTTTTTTTATCTTCAGTTTTCCATATGAATCCACACCAAGCTTGCCCAGAAGTCAGCAAGGGAGAGCACAATCCTATTTATGAGTGGCACAGCCCATGCAGGAAGACGAGCAAAGGGACAGGGCCTGCAGCCAATGTGACTGAGCAATTTTTTTGCAGTAAAGCACCTCAGAAGCATCAGGATTATTATCAGCCTTTCTTTAAATTCCAAGCCTGTGACAGCAGATAACTGTGATTAACACTACTCTGTTTGTTTTCCTCTTCACTTTTTTTTTTTTTTTTTACTTCTTGAGGAATTTTACAGACAAGGAAAAGAAGAAAGTTTCAACCCTTTGGAATTTCTGGGATGCTAAACACCCCTGGTCAAAGGACTACCTCATAACAAAAATGCATTTGACAACTGTATAAGATCTTCCCTGTAGATTAAACCTTCCAAAGTGCAGTGTGTTCAACACAACTAGACAGAAGCAGAACTGCTGCACATGTGCAGGCAATGAATGCCTTGCTGTGCAGTGAGGGCTCAGCACCATTTAGAGGCAGAATGCTTTTTACTGGCTGATGTGAAACTGATGCACTGAAGATTCATCCCTTGCTGTTTATGCTCTGCTTGTAAAGGTTGACGAAGAGACCTTGGAGAACATTAACTACTTTGAAAAGGAAAAAATCAGTCATTTGTTTATTCCTAGAAAACATGCTCCCCCATCTAGCTAGAAACTAACCTGCTCATTTTACATCCCACCTAAAACTAAATTCTGATTGTAAATTCAGTAGGGTACCAGACTAAAATCTCAGCCACGAAATGTACCTGGCATTTATAGGTAATTTTTCTATCCAAATCAGGTTTCTTTCCACAAAACATACAAATAACTTTCCATCCCAACATAGAATGCACCTTCAGCTGATATCCCTGAAAAAATTCAATCCACTAGCTAAGACACAGTTTGAACAATGGGGCCATTTTTAATGTGAAGTAATACATAGTTCAATATTCAGAGCAAGCTTTCTTCAGACAGCAACCCAATCCAAACAATTTTCTTTGGTTTTCATTTTGACCAGCTTTCAGATCTCTCCATTCCTGACAGGCTGCAAATAAAATACGACTTTTTTCCCAGAGGGACACTATTCACACAGTATTTCCAGCTTTGCAAGAATAAAGATGTAAAAGGTGCCAAAATAATCAAAAACCCCCTGTTCCTACTGACTGTTGGAAAGAGCTGATTTGGCTTCTCTGAAATACAACAAACTTTCTTTAACACTGCCTTTGGCTGGCCATAGTAGAAATGGCTATTTAACCATAAATTTAGTGTAATTCCTCTAAAGGAACAAGGCAAATGCTCAAAATTTTCAGGTGATTTGTATTCAGTTGATTATCAAAGATGAGATCATTCCCAAACCCCACAAATCAGCATTTTTAGCAAGATGGATTTGTTTTTCTTGCTACATAAGATTTGGGTATGACATTTCCTTCCCATAAAGTTCCATGCCACATACACTTTTGTGAGGAGAACTGTAAGAACTTTTATAATTTCATCTTGCAGTTTTAACCTATGAGTGATGTCTTTTGTTAAAGCAGCCTAACAGGTGAAATGCCTGAATCCATCTGCTGTGGAAAGCTGCTGTGGATGTGGAATAGGAGAGAAGAGGGGTGATGTCAGTTTGATAACACAGTTGCAAGAAAACATTTCCTATGGGTAGCAAGGGTCATCAATAAAAATCATGGCCTGATGAAAACAAAGCACTGTTACAATATAAATGTGACATCCATGCTGAGATAGGGCTGTTGGGTGTTTAACTGCACCATGAAATATGACATTCCCTAATGTTTTATGTCAGTCAACAGTGGCAGGGCCATGTTCATTGTGTATCTATTTGTTTGGTTGCAATAAAAACGTTTGAGATCCACTTCATTATTTAAATTGTACAGTTTTCTTGTTCAGAGCTGCAATAAGTTTCAAGATGTGCAGCTGGGCTGTGACTGTCATAGTGGGATTTTCCAATTCTCCTTGGAAAAATCTGCTGTGATGACACAGCTGAATTACAGTCAGCTCTTCATACAGATTCATCTTGCTGGATGCACAATAAGTGAATAAATAGGTGCATAAACAAATAAAACAAGCATTCCAGAAATATGTGGTGGAAAAGAAAAAAAATGTCTGTTAGAAAGTGAATGTATGGCTTGGCAATAGGAGCTGGATAGAAGGACAGGTCAGTGGACAGCTGGTACCTCAAAAATTGAACAGAAATCAGCATCTCAGTCTTCCTGACTCAGAGCCATGCTGATCCACTGGCACACTTGCCATCAGATATTTATTAGCACACTTCAGAATTGTCTAACCTTGATGGAAATGGTACTGTACTGTTATTAAGAAGTAAGACAATAATGCAAAGTGTCTTTTTCCAGTGGTTAAGGTTGATGTCAATTTTATCAGATTCTACTGAAATCAATTCAGATATGTTCTCAGTGACAAAGAGACCAGAGTTTTCCCTTCCTTCACAGAAACTCCTTTGGCATCAAAGCAAAAATTCAAACGGGGCCAGTTCCTTCTGGACAACAGTTTTCAGGACTTTTGCCATACTTCTACAAACAAAGTAATAATTAAAAATTTCTCAGCCTAAGAATAACAAAGTAAATCTATTAACATCAAAGAAAGAAAAAAAAAAGTGAAGCTTCCTATGCTCGGAAGACAGTGAAATAACCCTTATTGTAAAGGAAATACAAAAGTGCCATTATGGAAAAAAAGTCTGTTGTAAAGACCTGAAAGAATAACCCAATATATAGTCAGGAACTAAAGAAGAAATCTGTCACTATTAGCTCAAAAAGCAGTCATTCTACCAAATTGCTTAAAAAAGAAATCATTTCACTGGTAGCCTGTTTCCTAAATAGTAATTTTCTTTCCTCTCTACCTTAATAATCTCAGAAAAGCTCCCCACCCACGTATCTCCAGTGTCTTTCCTCACTACTGTGGCTCACTCACATCTATGAACCAGACACACTGGGCAGCTGGCTTGAGCCAGACTGAGCCTAGAACAGGAAAGCTAAGGAAATTCATTCTTTCTCTTACAACCAGCCATTAAAGCTGTCCTGTTATTTTCATGGAGTTTTTTCTCCCCTTGGTGAATTTTTGGAGGGGAAAAGTAAACTGGGAATAAGATGAATTGTTTGTTGTGCTTAAGCATGACAGAATAATGAGCACAGACTAAAGACCACTAGCTTCAGTACAGTGGAATGGCTCATGTAAATTAATCCTTTGAATAGCCCTGAACACACAGCATATGCCTAACACACCCCAACCAACCATCACACGGCCACTGAGCACACAGCTCCAGCTGCTGCTCCTGTGACATTGAAGTTGTCAAGGGCATGCCAAACAGGCACTTGGGGATTAGCCAGCACTTCTGGAGACAGCATTAAATGCTCATCAGAGTGTATGGATTTCACGAGCCTAATAAGTACAGAGAAATCTGAGAAGCGGATCCAAATGATTCAGGTTATGTGAGTCCCAGAGCAGCACAAGATACTGACAGGTCAATCTTCTTAGCAGAAGTACTTCCTGGTGTCAGGGAAGCACACTCTAGAAAAAAAACTAACTTGTAACTATCATCCCTGAATTCTCTCCATTTGCTCTCCATCCCTAGACCATGGGAATCAGGGCCAGAATGAGCCCTTGGGACAAAAGAGTGAGTGGTCTCTTTCCTGTGCTACAAATAATGGTCTCCTTCCTGTGCTACTACATCCTGCAACATCTTCCACACCAGGCTGTGTCACCTTCCTTTGATACCCAGACAATAAGGCAGGTATCTTTTGTGACATAGACTAAACTGGTTCTCATGAAGCCTTGTAGCAAAGGTAACATAAAGCTTTCATTGTTCACCTTTACCTAACAGCTCAAGTGGAGCATGTGGCTCCTTCTGCTGATTGGGTCCTGATTTAAGAGCCTGTACAAATTATGTGCTGCCAGTTTTGTGCTTGTCCACCAGAAAAATGCCTTCAGTTCTCTCCTCCACAGAGCATTAACACCTGCTTCAGCAGCACACAAGCATTCCCAATGAATGCTGGAAGCCACCAGGCTTATGTAATGCCAGACAAGACACTTCTCCCTTTATATTTTAATCTAAAATAAAGAGCCTAGATAACAGGACAAAAGTATTTGAAATTATGACTGCTTTGAGATGTTATTAACTGTTTTTAAAACTCCTCTGTGAAAGAAGTAGCAAAGATCACAGGAAAGCAATGTCTATGATCCTAGACTTGAGAAGCATATAATCTTTTTCACTAACAAGATCTTACTACCTTTTAGATAGAGTCTGCTCAAAGACGGGCAGTTAGACCTATGTGAAGGGGGTCTGCCTGACCACTGTGCATCTTGCAGCATTATTTGTACAACTTCAACTCAGTAGAATTATCTTAGCATGAGACTGGCATAACACAGTGTCTAATCAGTCTTATTATCCTAAATTCTCAATTGTTTCCTGGTAAAGCTGCATTTATGTCTTAGCTGATTATCCACTTAAACTATCAAGTGCCAATTATAAAATGCAGTAACATTAACGTCACAGATGCTTGAATTCAGAGAGAAGCAACCCCAGATCATTTTTGGGATAATAAGTTGCATTACAGAGGCAGCCGACCTCAGTATGAAATGCCTGCCTCTGTGATTTTAAATAAATAAATAAATTATTCTGGTGTACAGATTACTCATTCCTAAATAAGACTTTAATTAGTTAGAAATAAACCATGGTATAAGTTTGCTTACAGCATTGCTGCAAATGGACATTAGGATGACATCCACATAATGGCATTGGCAAGTGTAATTCCTTGTGCAGTCAACAGAAAACTGCCTCTTTTTAGCCTTGATCCATAGCTGGTCCTCATGGAATACAGTCCCAATAATCTTGCTCTCTTTGTGCAGAGAGTTCTGAAAAAACTGAAGCAGTTCTGTGGAAGATTTGCAATTTGTCCCTGTTCACTTTTCCAACCAAGCTCCTCAGGTTCAAACAAACTTCAGACATTCAAAAGCAAAACTTGTTCAAAATATTCACTCAGTTTCTTAAGGTAGAGTAAAGTCAACCCAAAAAACTTTGGGCTGTAAAGAATGTCAAGATCAATGTTACTCATTGTGTATCCTCACTGCCTATCTCTGACCTTCCATTATCATTACAATGCCAGCTTTCCACCCCCTTCTACACTCTTCAGAGAAAGCCAACCCATGGCCTCCTGGCGGCTGGAAATCAATCACCAATGCTGTTAGATCACTCAGAGGGTCACTGTCCTGGATTTGACATTTCCCAGACACACTTTGGAAGTTAGCAATCTACAGATACTGCACCAAGCAAGCAGTTTACAGGTGGCTATAATCTGTAAACTAAAAAATGTTTGACTATATAGAGCTGTGCTGCATGTAGCTAGCTGTGCTCAGGGCCTGAGTGACCCTGGGCATGCTGGCCACATTTATTATGGGTGATGCAGCCATACTGGTTAGGCAAAATAAACAGCTGCAGCCCTGCAGCTTTTTCCCTTACTGCATGACTTAATTGTAGAATCACAGAATGTTAAGGGATTGGAAGGGACCTTAAAGATATCTAGTCCCAAAACAGGCAGGGACACCTCCCAGGTAGGTCACAGCCTTATCTAACCTGGCCTTAAACAATGCCAAGGCTGGGGCATCCACAACTTCCCTAGGCAACCTTTTCCAGAGTCTCACCACCCTCACAGTAAAGAATTTCTTCCTAATATTGAACCTACATTTCCCCTCTTTCAGTTTGTACCCATGTACTAATGGCACAGGTAACTTTCAAGAAGAAACATGAACTAAAGTACTTGAGAGGTCTGTTTGCCTTTTGATCTAAAAAGCCAGGATCTTTTAGCTCAGTGTGAATAGGCCAAAGCTTTTTCCCCAGTAGTCAGCAGGTCACCATGGGCCACTCATCCCACAAAAGGCTCTGTCTGGGAAGAATGGTATTTGTCCACTTTCAAGCTCTGACCACCTTTGCCTTAGGTCCCCAGCTGTCTCCCTTCCCTGCACATTGCTTTGACATTACTTATCCTTCTTTGACAAATACTGTTCCCTTGTACCTTCATGGCTTCTTACACTTCCTTTCATGCCACCTGTTACCTCTTGCCTGTGTCCCTGCTGACACACACCAATAGGCTTCTCCCACAGTGGTGTAGCAAAAATGCTTTCAGGGAGCTCTCCCTTCTTGCTTTCTACTCCATCTGAATGCCACTGCCACAAGGACAACAGAAACTGAAGAAAGATGAATCTAAAGGAAAAATACGTGGAAGATACAAAGCAAGGGGAATGAATCCTACAGTGCTGTAGAAGAACAGGTTGGTGTTATTTTTGGCAGATCACTACTGCTTTAAATAGTTTTTAAGACTGAGTCTTAAAACGTGTTAAATGGTTTAAAACCTGAGTGATTTGCAAATGGAATTGATGAGCCATAGGAGAAACGTGTTCAGAGAAGAGCTGCTATAGTCATGTAAAAATTGCTATCTTGAAACTGACCAGGGAACTATCTACCCAGTACCCTGTTTTCAAGAAAAGCATGTTTGAAAAAGCCTTTTTATTTCTCCTCAGGAGATAATTCTCGGGTATTGAAATTCTTTCATTTTAAATGCCAGTGACTTAATACTCTAGGGCTCTAGAGGAGAGAAAGAATGAATTTTGGTTCTAATGACAAGTTAAGTTACAAAAGAATTAAAAAACCTCAACAGATGATCCTTTATCTCCACACTTCTGCCTCTATCCATATCCATAAGTTACATATCACTCCACATTTGTTGCTAGAAAAAAGCAACATCCAGTACATGTATGAAAAGATTCAAGGAATCACTTAATGGCTTCCAGAGGATTTCTTTCAGTCCTTTCCTCTGGTGGCAGTGATGCTGTGTCTGTAACTGCAGTAGGCTAAGATGCATATCTGTATTTATTTCTACATCTGTACCTATCTAGCTACAAATCTTCTCATTCAAATTTCCCAAAGCATTTTACAAAATAATCTGCAGAACCCTTTATTAAATCAGGTAACATAACCTTATTATGGATGGGCGTACTGAAGAGCCAAGGTACTCTGTGTCACAGAGTAAATCAGTTAAACTGAGAACATCAGTCTGTCAGCTGTGAAGTCAGGAACCCTGACCCCACCTCCTCTACTTGCTCAATTTGCCAAGCCACATGCAAATCCTTCAGTCCAATTAATGTTGCTTTGCCCTCTCCTTCCATTCCTCTTATTTCATGAGCAAAGTGCTTTTGTCAGCACAATTCCTTAACAATGAGAACAAATGGGAATGAGTATCTAACATCTCTTTTCAAAACCAAGCATAAACCATGCTTTTTTGCATGCTTGCCTTTTTTGGTTTGTTTGCATTTAATCCTACAGAGGTAATTAGCTGGACAGAATTGAGAAGGCCAGGCAAGCAGCTTCACTTCCTCAGTGTCAGGAAGAACAAAATTCAGTTGATGGATCTGCTAATCAAACAAGATAAATGCTGGGCTGTACATCCTTCAGTCATCACTTATGGTAGCTAGTTTAAGAGAGAACACAAGCCACAGAGGTTCAAGTTTTGTAACTTCTTCAATTTTTTCCTCTATTAAACAAAAGAAGAGAGTGCAAAAGCTTTCTGCTTGAAGAAAGGGCTCACTTGAAGCACTTTCACACTGAAAATTATTGACTGAGTGTAATTTTGCAAAAAGTAAAGGACACATTTTTAAAGTAATCTTTTAAATACAACTAAAGGTTTAGTTGAGGAGTAAGTCTGGTGGCCTGTGGTAAAGAAGAGAAGTTTTACCTGGATTAAGGTGACTTTACATAAGTAGGAGGGACTGCCAATCCTTTCACATAGATAGAGTTACAAAATGGGAAAAGACTCATACTACAAATCAGCCTCTCTCTCTCTAGATTACAAGAAGGTTAGTAATTCTGCTTAAGAAATACAACCACTTCCATGATGAGGGACTGAATTCACAACTTTTCCTGGCTAACCAGAAAACCTACTTGCTACTGAATTCTCCCAGGAGGTTGGAATACAAAGCTCAATGTTTAATGCAGAGTCTGTAAACCAATCACTTAATAAACCATCTGAGAAGACCTTCAAGAAGCAACATTTCTACCCTTTTCAGACCCTTAGAAGTCAAGGGGTCATATGCTTTTTCTTCCAGTTGCACCATCTAGTCACTAAGGTTTATAAACTGGTCCATTATTACAGAAAAACACATGGATTCATCTTAGCAAATGTCATTTTAGACTGATGAACTTCTGACTGCAACAAAGAATGAGCCTCTTAATAAAACTCATTTAAGAACCTCAACCTTACCTAGACAGGAGGAGGAAATTAGGGGCAATCTGTCCTTGAAGTTACTCAAAAGTGTACTGGGCAATGCAATGGAAAATATGACACCAGGAACAATCCTGCTTTGGCATGGCAATGAATCGTGTTTTATATGATCTTTTTCATCATCTGCTGTAGAATTATGTGAATTGAAAGACAGTATAAATACAATGTAATTATTAATTTTAAAAAATACATTAAACTACTGGTATTTCATTTCACAGATCAGAATAGATAAATTATTTTGAAACCTGAGTCTATACTCCTGTTTATACCAAATAGCGACCTGCTTTAATAACTGGGAGAGATTATCTGAGAGGACAATGGCTAAAGTACATAGCCTTGAAAGTACATGGTCCAGAATCAAGAATAAGTACAAAAAGTTGCCTAGTTTTTAAGGTACTTTGTTATCTTATTAGACTTCCATGACACTCTGCAGTTAGCTATTAATGCATTTTGAATTATATCTTCACTGAATAAAGAAGAATAAAAATATTATAGTTGAATTTTTTCCTTGCTATGAAGGAAAAGGAGTAAAGAGAAAAGCTGTAGTGATGACTAACTAATACTCATCATTCATCCCTGATGTTCCTGGAGTGTTCATTAATTTTTCTGATCTGAAGTAAACTATAATATGTCAGCCTTTTAAATAAACAGAAATTATACTGGAATCAAGTGATGGTGTTCTTCAGAAGATTATAAAAATATGGCAACATAAGATTGTTTTACTGCAAAATGACAGAAGAAATTCTGAGTTTGAGCAAAATATAATTTTCAAATGTGCTAAGCAATACTGTAGTACATAAAGTAACAAAAATAAACTCTGAGAGGTGTCCAACTAAAAGCACTGCATAAAAACATTGCAGTTAAAACTATGATTATTAATAGCATAGGATCAAAATCCCTCACATTGACGCATGAGTCAATGGGAGAAAGAGTAACTGATTCATGCTTATTCAAATAGTTCCAAAACAGAAACAAACAAAAAATAAGCTTCTTTATCTCAATGAATGACACCTTCTGGAGAAGCACATTTTACAACAGCTTTATCCACAATTTGGGGTGCAACAGTTTTGGAGACAAGAAAGCAGTCTCATGTTCAACAAAAGTCATGCCTACTTAAGTGATCTCTAGGTTTATTGCAGCACCCCACAGTTCCTAATTAACCCTATTTTCTTGCTATTAAATCTTCATCATTCTCCTGTGATTAGTCCTGTCCAAATCATTGAAAACAACTGGACAAAACCACTAAAACTAATTTCAACCATTAAGTTAATAGAAAGTTTACTTTTAATTTCAGTAAGAGATCTCCCATACTTTTCCAAACATATGCATGATGTAGTCTGTAATCTGCAGCAAGATACAGGCATAAATTCTAGAGATTGCCTCATACTAAGCAGGGACTTGATTATATTCTCAGTAGAAAATGCTGCATAAATGAGAAAATGCCCCTATGGATTCCCTTGAGGTGGCATCTCCAATATCAAGTTAAAAAGGAAAACCAAACCAAAATTAAAAAAACACTTCTCCAAATCAAACAAAACCAAAACCAAAATACAACTTTAAAATAAATTTAAAAATTACAGCTGTAACAGCTCCTGCCCTTCCCATGCAGCATTATGGTATCAGCTACTTTTACAATTCCTGACTAGGATTTGTGGTCAGTGTATTATTCTGGACCAGTCAGTAAGTTATTTTGGATGATGGTGATGTTAAAGCAAAGCACTGGGCAGCCTGGTCCTTAGTAAAAGGAATTGGGCAAGCCCTCTCAAAACAAAAAACTAAGCTTTTATTAGCTCCTTTTCTCATCACATTGTGTATGCCAGGAGGGAGATCTGAACAGAACCCACCCCTGCAGCTAGTTACTGTATTTAGAATGGGTCTGCAGTGCCAGAATGCAAAGAGGTGGATTACTTCTGACCTTTACCTAGTTACATGTATTCCCAGCTGTCAGCTACAGCTTGTAAGCTCCAGTGATAAGAAATCAGCTTTAACAGTCCTTTGGCGATCATGTTTTGCAAGTTTTGTTGCATTTACAACGCACAAATTATTATACAGTATAAAAAGACCTGGTTACACCTCACACGATAATCCAAATGATAACAGAGTGAAGTTGTGCAGGCTGTCTAGAGAATGAGAATCTTAGCTTTTAACATCTACACAAAAAATTAAGGGTTGTGACACAGGGATGAGGGAAACAAAAAATGTTGTTGTGTTTTGGTTGATTTTCAACAAACAAAACTAACAGAACTCAGTTGCCTTGCAACATTAGTAAAGGCATTCCATTCCAAAAAGGTGCTTGAATGTTTTCAATTTTCATGCAGTACTGACTACACAGCAAGGAGTTCAGTATAATTCCGAGTACATCTAACTTAAAAAGAAAGACAATGCAAACCTCCGTGGAAGAGATGTATTATTGCTACGAACTTCATTTAAAATTTTATTTAGAGTCAAGCTACTTCTTTACAACAAAGGTAGAAAGAAGGTGGGTTAAAGCAAATACACAGAAGGTCCTAAGGGAAGATACACTGCCCAATGATGAAATCACTCTCCCAGGAGCTAAGACTCAGCTTCTATTTTTGTCATTCCTGTCATCATAGTGTTAAGACCTTGGGAGGGAGATATATGGTATGTGACGGGGCCAGCTTCCATGATTTCACCCAACACCATACTTCCACTCATAAACAGCTAGAATAATTACGATATAACTACTCACCAAGCACTGCCTAACACAGGTCAGATACTGCCTCCGAAGGGTATTGTAAAGTTAAATTATTGCACACACAACACTGGGAAAGCCTGAGGCTAGGCCACTGCACCACTGCAAGGTTGTGTGCCACAGCCACTGAAAAATATTACTGGAAGTTTGAAGAAAAATAGTGAATGATCCCATTGTTGCAATGGGTCTGAGTATTTGTCATAACCCACTAATGTATTCTGTATCAGACAGGGATAATGAAGGCAATTCAGTAGGACAAAGGGTTAAACTGGAGATAGGAAGCACTGAAAAAAAATGTGTGGAAAAATTTTCACAGCTACCCTTCCTGCAATGTTTCAGTGAATTCTCCTCTCGTCAAAGAAGAAGTTACAATTAGTCTGTGAATATTCCCTGAGGATAGCTATCCATGTCAGATTTCAGGATATTAGATTAAACACAGAGCTTATGTTACTTGTGCAGAGTGTGAAAATTATCTTCCCACCCCCTCAACACCTTCCCCAACTGTCTCTCCCAAGCTCCCGCCTCAGCACCAAACTTCCGTGGCTGTGCTATCAGACTGAGTGCTAGACTGGTTTTCTACTATTAGTTGCTGATATCTAAAATCACCTTTCCTTTTAAGAAGAAGTCACTGTTGGTAGCCATCTATCCAAACCTAATTCTTAGGGAGTTCTGCTGGTACTCTGTACCCTATGGTGCCTAAAAACTAAACACACATTTGGGAAAGTAGCCATCTTTTTTGCTTTACTGAAACAGATGCACACCTTAGATGAGCTGGTGCCTCCAATATCTGAGGTAGTTAGAAATTTTCTGCAGTTTTGCAGGGAAAAATCTGCAGAATGGATTCTTCTATGCCTGAACTGATCTACTGATCAGTCTAGACAGTTTTCATACTTGAAAGCAAACACTCTAGGGAAATTTTTACAGAATATTTCCCTTATATCATTTTTCTGTACCTTTTCTACCTGTGCAGGAGAAAATCACAGCACTTCTGTCCCAGCAGCTGCTAATGTGAAGAGAGAAAGGACTGCTATTTCATTAGGACTGCTTTGCTCTGATCTGCCATGTGTCCAGCATATGAATTTCAGTCTTTTATTTCTGAGCTTACTTTAAAATACACGATACCAGTTACATCAGAGAGAAAACAGGCATTAAGTTTTCTCAACCTGTTTGTGGCTGGGTTGTTGAAAATTACCGCCTCCACTTCTTGCCAATTTTTTTTAACAAGTTCCAGGTTTCCTTCACTCTTCCAAGCCTGGAAGTCAGGTGTTCTGCAACCTGAATCATGAGACCAGCAACATTAAATTAGAAAAGATTCTGTATGGAAGAAGACTGGAAACTCAGCAGATACCCAGCTGAAAGTCACTGGGAAGTTTTATATAAGTGTGTGAAGAGCACAAAGCGCAGGTTTCATATACATATACACATAAAATTGATGCTGCAAGAGACAGACATGATTTTAACCATGCCTAGCAAGTTTAGCCCAGGACTATAGCAATGCTAGCATTAGATTAAGAGACACCATGTAAATCTCTTTGATATGCATTTTGTGTATTACCTAAGTAAGACACCAGAAAAGCTACCTACTAGCATGAAAATGTGTTTGATATTTTTGTGATTGAGAAGCAGAATATTTCTACTTTTCCACAGAGCAAAAGTTCAAGGGATGAGACAGTCCCAGGAGGGAAACACAAAGAAGATTCCACTTAGTGTAAAGCTGGATAAAAACAGATTGATCACCCGTAAGACAACTAAAATTAACCTGGAAAGGTGCAGGAAGATCAAAGAAGAATTTCAACAGCCTAAGGGGAAGGAAGAAAGATACCACATCCTCCAAAAGGGTAAAGTCATAAATGATGCCTTGCCTTAATGAAAGATAAAGAAAGATGCAGACTACTATTGGGAAACAGAAAACTGAAGAAGACAGCATTATTAAATTGCCAAAGAAAGTACAAAATTAAAGTGTGGTGGTTCCTGCCAATTGGTACCTGACAGCTTCCATTCTGAAAGCTATTAGGTTGTGTGACAGAATGAGAAAATAAAATAAACATTGTCTGCCTAAGACAAGATGTTAAGAGAGACTGTATTCAAGGGCATGAAAATGACATTTCAAAAGAGAAAGAAACAATTGCAAATTAGTATCTTTATAGAGATAGGTAAAACATCTTTCAATTTAAAGAAAAGCTCTGAGAACAAGACTTTACATGCACCATTTTTGGAGTTGACTTTACCATAAGATAAGGCATGAGCAGCTAATAACACCAAATCAGAAAGAACAGAACAAGGTGACTCTCTGATGTTATTCTTAGCTTTGAAAGTCTCTTCCAGACAATGGTGTGGAAAATTAAAAAAGAATCAGCATAAAAGGCAGAGCAGCTGAACTACCTGAAGTTTATAGACAATATATCCTATCTCCAAAATGTGACTAAGCTGAGCAAGGAAAGTCAACACTGGATGCAGCTAAATGAGCAAGAAGTACAATTCATCAGAGTATTCAAAAAAAAAGGATTAGGACAAAGAACATAACTTTAAAAAAAAGAACCAATCTTTTCTTTGAATAGCTAAAAAAGAGAACATGAGTTATGACATTGATGCATACAAAAGACAACCACAATAGAGGATTTAGGGAATTAAATACTTATTTGGTAGTTCACTAGGATGCCTAGACAATGCTGCCTGCTGATCACGTTGTTCAAATGAGACCAAAGTTGTATAATACCAGAAGTCTGCATTTTTAACAATGTGGAGCTTCAGCAACTGCACATATATTTCCACCCCCTCATTTCATTCCCAAAGTCAAGCTATTACTCCATTCAACCAAAGGAAATATTTAAGGTAGATAATTAGGAAATTAGATAAAGCCATGCCAAAAAAAACCAAAAACAAAACCAAAAACAAAACCAAAAAAACAATCAGATCTTGCAGCTAAGACCATGTTCAGATCATCCTTCATCTCACTTTCTAGCAAAAAACCACCACTGTGGCTTCTTCTGACATAGTGCATCATATCTATCAGTTTCCCATGTCTGTACACATTTAGAAGAAGATAACAGTTTAACTTTGAATCCCACTCAGAAATGCATGAAAACAGGCTTTTACAGAACATATATAGAAGTCAAAATCTTTCCCAACTTTTTAAGCACTTTGATTTGACAACTCGGCAGTCAGCAAGCTTTTCACAGCCATAAACATCCCCAACTAGTTGCAAAAGAGGATGCTGGCTTTCATATGTGAAATTTCACTTCAATTGCCTACTTGCAGGCATTCCCTTGACTTCTTAGCACTGTTGTTGGCACACTAAGTGCCAAAAGACAAGTTTTTAAAAAGAATGTTACTTTGCTTTTGCTTTGCAAAAGCTTGGTTTTAAGCAGTTTAACATCTAACTAAATCTAAGCAATAATGACATGCATGTAAGGAAGAATAAAAAACAAGAGGAAAACAGAAACAAAGAAAGAAAAGGTTAAATCACAAATAGAGTATTAAAATTTCCCTTCTAGTAATCTAACATGCACAGATACAAAAACAAATACACAAGTCACCCCGTATAGATTTTCTATACTGACTTAATTTCCTGTATGAGGATCCTCATTTATAGGGACCTCTTTAGCACAAACTGATGCTATCTCAGCTGCAATTTCACCTTTGCGGACGGATTAGAGTTTAGAAGTTCAGTGTGTCCTGCTTCTTGAAAACTGAGTCTCTTGAATTTCTGTAGCTCTCTGTTCTCCGTTTACTATTTTCAGTTCTCTTCCTGAAGAGCGAAGAGTTGAAGTGTGACCTTTTTACTCACTTTAAATCTGACCTAGAAATGCACAGCTGAAATTTAACAGACTGATCCTTAATCTGAGGACAGGTATGGCATGGCCCACTCATTCTGCAGAAAAATCAGCCCATGCATGTAAAAGTATAGCCAGGTCTGATGCTTAGTTTTAGAAGCAGAATTTAGTTCTCTGCTTTGCATGATGATCCTGGGCTAATCTTAGTGGCCATCTGTATGGGGGGGGTGGGATAAGGGCATTTCCCCACCCCACAGAGCTGATACAAGGTTGTCCTCAAAACTATGGCTCATTGTGGATTGTGAGGAACCTGAGGCTATATAAGTAAATACCTAAAAGTCTCCCAGCTTTCATTTCTATGTTTGATGAGAAACCAGAGGGAGCACTATGACATCCTGCATAGCCAGGTTCCTGCTTCCTTCTTTCTGCCAGTACTGATGGAGCCTCTTAGATTAGTCTCATAGCAAGTTCATCTTTTTATCAGATTTCACACTCTGATTTGACATAATATACCAGTTTATTTTCCATACCAGATACTGAGCAAGAGACCATAATCCCAAACTTCCTCCAGTTAATGGTGAATTCCCCACCACACTTGACAACATTTAACTGCACCCAAAAGACTTTCATCCCCACAGTCTCCTACCAGCCTGAAAGATACACTGTCACTTACTAGTGATAGAAATAGTAATCAAACTTGTCAGGGCCATATCACAAAGTGGAGTGAATTATGTACATTCAGTGTCACCAACACGAACAAAATGCTATCAAAACAACTTTATTTTCCACCTAATCATCAAGAAATAAATGCTGCATCTCACATTCAGCTTGAATACATGAATAAGTAGCAACAACTGTTTCAATATTCTTTACTAAAGAATACTGAATACTTTTCTTTTAGAAACAAATTGAAAACAAAGTTGAAACAATTCCCCATCAAAACCAAAAAAATGCTTTTTGCATGTTTAGACTGTAAACTGTGCCTTTTTTTCCTTTTTTCCTTTTTTCCTTTTGATGGGTTTTGAATAAAATATTCTGTGACTAGTGACCAGTGTTAGTAGTATTAGAGGTAAGAACAAACACACCTGATCATTAGGTGGCTCTGTTGCTACTTCTGCATCTTAATGTCTGCTTTGGGAGGGCTGACTTGTGAAGCTAAAACTCCTTCAGGATTTGGCTCATAAAGGATCAGGGACTTCTAGCACGCTCTAGAGTAGCAACAAGGGAAAAACCTGGCGTTGCTAGCTGCTATCTCATCTTTTTACTTCAGGCAGCACTGGGAAACACTGCAAGGCAGAATTTATCACTGGGGACAAGGGATCAAGAGAGCTGAAATTAGAAAAGACAGTTTGGCTGCTTTCAGTTCAAGTGGAAGTATTATGAAAAAGTGTTCCGAATTATGTCACACGGGGCAAATGTCACTGCAGTTAGTAAGACCTTACTGTGCCAGCAAATGTCAGGGCAAATTACACAGCAGGACAGGCGAGTTGTATGTCACATTCACTTCCAAAAGGAAAAGGCTTTCCCCCACTGCCAAGAACCTGCTCCCATTTCTAAGCTGATTTAAATCAAATTGCTCTTATTCAAATCAAAACAGCATAGATGGAGTACTACAGTGACACAATGTGCAGTTCTTCAGATCCTTCCCCACTTGCATGGATGAAAGGCTTTGATTCTCTACCACCTTAAAACACCATCACCTCAAGGCTACCAAGTTGTGTATGTAAATGGCTGCCTGCAGGTTCCTAAAGGCACTGCTTACTATGCTGATGAAAAATGTCTCAGTGTCCCTATGCTCCTGGGTCATACCCATCTAGTCTTTCTTGCCTCTTTGATCATATATTCTTTGCAGAAAGATGCATTTTCTCTTTATGTGGGACCCAACACAGCAGAACAACTGAGGTCTCATCAAGGCTAGAAAAGTGAATAATAGGTACATAAAATTCAGTGCACCAGAAAGGAGGAAGACAAGACTAAGTCATTAGCAAAATTATTTTTTTTTAAATTTAAGTAAAAGAAAGTCTGCTGGACTGCAAACTCCTAGCAAAGTGAACTCATTTTGATTCAGCTAACCTTAGTTTAAAAACAAATGTTTTAATTAAAAATTACCAGTGCTTCAATATGGAGAAAAAACATGTCCTTATGTTCTACAGAGGAAATAAACAAACAAACAAAAAACCCACAACAAAACTAGAGCTACAAAATATTTGGATGAGTTGAAGAAAATGTTTATTCCATTTTTAACTTTTCTAATCTAGGATTTTCAGAGGTTTTCAGGCCTTAATTTTCATGACATGAATATTAACAGAAACTCACCTAGCTTCTTGTAATATTGGAGTATTGTGTTGGGTATAAACCAGAAGGTCATTTGTTCCTAAGCTTCGTTCTGGTTTCTCACTCATTTCTCAGCCAAAACTGGATAAACATGGCCAAAGGGTTATCAAGAATAATCCCCACAAACAAATCACAATTTAAAAGCTCAGGAATTCTAAGTTTGGCTTCAATTTAAGCCACTATTACATCCAATTATTTTTTCTATCCAACAGCTGCAGGCTACCATCAAGAATCTCTATACAACATATACTATATAAACTACAGTATATATACTATGCCGATACCAAGAATCACTGTAGTAGATCATCTCAGGTGCTTTAAAACAGGGCAAGCACAGCACTGAAAGATCAATGAAGTTTTAGGTGAAGACCAAGATGGTTCACAGAAGTAGCTGAGTTGCAAGCTCACATTTCCACACAGCAGCACTGCAGGGATGACAGCCTTTGTCAAATTAAAAGTAACAAAGCAACTCTGGGGCTCTAACAACATTTCTGCTGTGAAGCAGCACCAATAAATCCAGTTAACTAAGACACTGCAGAATACTCTGACCCTGTGCATTTTTCTTAGCCACTAGTACAAGTTCTCTTCAGATACTCAGATACTCAATTTGTGTACAACTCTGTAATTGACTGGTGTTCTGAATGGCTGGGCTTGAGCTATGTCTGTGTAAGCACAATTTGCCTCCATGCATTCAGCCTCTATCCCCAGAAGGGCTGCTGCAAGAATGCAAATCCTATTTGGAAGGATTACTTGCCACACAACAGCCAGAGGCCCTGTCCAAGGCTGGGCTCCCTGCTGTGCCAGGAAGCACAAACTCCGGAAGCTCTGATCCAGAGAAGGACATGATTAAAGCAGGCAAGGAGGCACAGGAAACAGCATTGTCCCTTCTCACAGGCAGAACCAAAGCTGCCACTCCCCACTCCCCTGCACACACCTTGCGTAAAGGTGTTCAAACAGGAAAGCACAGACCAGCAGGCATCTGTACTTGTGGGAGCTGGCAACAGCTGATGGCAAAACAGATTCCACTGGGGCACTTGAGTGTGGGCACCAGGGGTTACACAACCATCTGGTAGATGAAATAAAACTCTCTAGAGAAATGCCTGTTATCTAGACCAGATCCTACAGTTTTTTATGATCCATGTACATTCCTTCCTAACAAGAGTTGTGGAAAATTACTGGAATGTCCCAAGTGCTCAAGTGTTTGAATGTGTTTTTCCTTTTAAGTTGAATCTGCCTATTGCTTATCTTTGCATTTTCTGAATACTTTATACATGTCATTCCTCTTATTTCAGCATGCAAGGGAGCCCCCCCACCATGTATCTACAGGATGCAGTGCCACAGTCTGTTACATTCCCCACCTAAGGATCTCTTCAATTTAGTTCTTCCACAAAAGAAGGAGACTGGTTATCTCACACTTGTGGAAATGGCAGACTGATAACACTGGTGGTCATATTTCCATACAGAATAGAAACAATGGCAGAGCACTGCACAGGATTTTTCCCTTCTCATTTAACACTGGCTGGGGAAAATGGAGACATTAAGAGTTGCACTGACTTGAGCTGAAAGTCCTCTCTTCAGCCTCTCTGAGTTAAAGCAGAGACCAGCTAAGCCCAATTGCAGATGCCTTTTTCCAACTGCTCAGCTGCTTGATTTGAGCTCTTGAGTAACACAGAGCTGGTATGGTTTTGCATTTCCTTTGTAGCAAACTTGTGTTGATCCAAATTGTTAAAATATGAAGTCCCACATAGCCACTCCTCAGACACGCAGAACTACATAATCTTGAAAATGAGAAGTTTTACTGTAAAACAAGTTCAGTTCATGTGTTTCTCAAGTGTTTCTATCAGCCTCAAGTAGCTTTTTGAAATTCTATGTTTTGTACCTTCCCTGAAAGTAACTCAGTAAAGGAAACATTCAGAGTAAGCGAGAGTATATCTGGGCATCAGGCAAAAGATGCCCAGCAAATCTATCAAGCTCTCCATCACCTTCAGTTTAGACCAGTAAGCAAATATTTTTACTGGTAGAGAAAAAAAAAAAGGAAAATCAAGCAGGTTTTGTAAAAAAAACCATATAGCAATCCTGAGAGTGAAAAATGAAAATGGTACAAAGAAAACAGCAAAACTTGCATCTCCAGTCAGAGACAGGTTATGTAATTTAGTTTAGAGACCTTTTCTCCTGATTAGCTGCTAAACTACGTACAGGTTTCAAATCGACTTCAATCTACAGCAATTAATAAGCACATAAAAAGATGCCTTAGGTGAGCAGGAAGGTCTTCTATTAGCACATGCTAAAAATAGACAACCTGTAGAGCTATCTGAGCAGGTACTTCATATAATAAAACTTTGAATTTTACAGGCCCCAAGGATCCAAATTCATCATTGACTTTTGAAGCTTTAGGCTTTTTTGGGTCTGCATATCATCCACTTATGTCATTAATAACTGGCCACAGTTATTAGCAGTCAGCCACGAGGCTGAACAAGCTTTGGAGGATACATCCACTACCATCTTGGGCAGTGCCACAAAAGGGAGCTGCACTGCACTGAAGAGACACAAACCAGAGAAATCCATTTGTGCCTTACCTTGTAAGGGGAAGAGCAGATGCCTTCAAACATATCTATATCCACACAGTCCATTGGTTCAGATTTCCTGGTGATCAAATCTCTTCCAGCTTCTTTCTTTCTTATTTTTTAATCTGCCAGTTGGTGCAACCTGTAAATTTACAGAAGTGGGTGTATTATTCCAAGATGTTTATTCATCTCATTTTATAAGGCATTCAATTTAAATACATATGGCTCTGTGCCATGTGGCTCCTATTGCTCTCCAGAGCTTTCAGAGTAATGGATTACAGACCACATTGTTTCTGTAGGTTATTGATTTTTGGGTGTATAAGTAGAAGACTCTTTAGGATTTCTTTGCAGACTCGGACTTTCCAGACTGTCACATTCCATATGTGTATATCCTACAGATTTCCCAACATGCTCCTAATGTTAAGAAATTCAAGCACTTAACAAAAAAACATGGCACAACTTGCATCTCTGAATCGTCAATTTATTTGGTAATTTATCTGTTAAAGGTTGATTCTTGATTCTTGTGGAAAGAGACTAAATTCAATTTAAATACTAGTTTCAGAATAAGAATGCTACTAATCTGAGAAACTGGAGGTTGACAGACTGGCCAAGATTTATATTCATCAATCAAGGTAATAAAAAAGAAAAAACCTTCCCAAAAAGTGATCCTGGCCACTTTTCAATGGTTTTTAGGAACAAAATGAATTAGTGGGACAGTAGGAAAATTCAGTCAAAGATTTTTTTTTAACTACTCAGGGAGTCACAGTGAGATTCCTCAAATGTATCCAGAGCTGCAGTGCCTTCCAGGTATCTAAATTTGGTTATCTGAATCAAAAGGACTTCTGAAAACCAAGCAACAGGTTCTCTGCTTATACACTTTTCCTCTGTGAAAGCTATGAGGGAGTCACTTATATATGATTGACTCCCCACTGCACAGTGTTCAGCATATAGAGCATTACCTCTGTACCTGACACCCCTCCCCAGTATCTTGATCCCTATATGCAGGATCCACAAGCAGGACACATTTTCATGGATTTTACAAAAAACATATTGCAGTTTTCATGGAAGTGCAATTAAACAGCAGAGCATAATTATCTGTTTACTGGCAGACAGGCAGCCCATGTTAGTTCAAGAGCTGCTTTGCTGGGCTGTATTCAACTGCTCAAACAACTGTTTCATTATGAGATTTCACCAGACACCCCTGGCTCCAGCATCATGGCACAGAAAATGGGATGCATATTTGCTGCTTTCCACATTTTGGCTCCTGCTGCTTAAAAGCCGTCCCTGCTCTCCACAGAAATTGTTTATGAGTATTTCAAAGGTTAGTATAGCTTTTTGTATATGGGGTTTGCAGTGTACACATCCTCTGTAGGCTGGTCTCTCCCTCCCTTTTTATTATGGAAAATTGAAAATGTCTAAAATTCTAAGTGGTGACACTTTATACTATATGAACCACTTGTAGCTTTACATCCTGATGTAAATTCTCACCATTAAGGGTACAAAGCCACCCCATCCCTGCATGTCACACACTGATGACACATGTTACATCTGGTTTGATTGCTATTCAAACCTGAAACTATTGATGGAGCCAGAAAAAGCCTTGATCCTGGGACATGTTTTAAGGGATCTATGCCTCTGCCTTGATGCAGACAGATCTCAGATCTGAAAGGTCACACACAATTACCCGAGAATCCTTGATTTTCAATCTCCAAGAAATAACAACATTACACAACATTTTACTCCCAACAAGTTTCAGGACTTGGTTTCTATGAAGTATAAGTTTTGTCTTTCAGAAGTACTGGGTAAAATGACAGTCATGACCTAATGTGGGGAAAAAATACAACACACACTCTTGCCAATTAAGCACCACAATGCAAACTGCTAGGGAAAAAACCTGAAATGCCACACTATGCAGGTAATCTGAACATTTGTGGGTTATATTTGTATTCAACCCCTGGTTTTGGACCTCTCTAATTAGAAGAAATCCACCTTCTTCACGACAGTGGAGCATGCAGGGACTGGCATGAGGAAGCAGCTTGCATTGCAATTCCACTATATATTACAATTTCTGCAGCATGCTTGCACTGGGATTTTGGCATAATACTGTGTTACTCCTTCAGAATACAAATCCAACATAATGTCAAATACAATATAAGTAAATACTGTACTTTATACTTATACTTTATACTTTATTTGAAATAAGTAAATCTGGTCTTAGCACATGAAGCCCTCCTGCCATCTCAGACCTGTTGAATGGACCAGGGCCTGTAGGTCAGGAGAGGCAGCCAGCAATTTTTTTTGTGATCAATCTCTATTTCCCTGTAACAGCAAGGAGTCCTAAAGCAAGCAGGGTTCAGACAGAGGTGAGTGGCTGCTGTCCTTCGAATGGTGGGCTAAAGAGGAGCTTCACTGAACTACAGACTAGGACCACTCGACTTGGCAGAGAGGCCGCAGGTTAAGAAAAGGGACATCTGAGACACAGACCTTGACAAGTGCCTGGATGAAAGTAATGAGAATTTTGATAGCATTGTTCTAACACCTTACCATGGATCACACCTCTGGTGACTTTGAAAAGGAAAACAATATTTTTTGTTTCTTGGGTGACTTTCGATCTTCTGGAAGAAAAAAAAAAACAATGTACAGAGGGTGGACAGATACTGCTCCATTGACTTTGAGTGACCTATTTACAGTGGATGTGGGTATGGACTAATGATAAGGACAAGCTGCAACTACTTCTGAGCTAGGAAAGATTCCCAGTGGTTGGAGTCTTTGTGATTTCCAAACACCAAGGAATTCTATGCTCCAGTGTACAAGTGTTAAGAAACACCAGAATCAACCTCATTACACAACCTCCATTTTACAACCACCATAAAGGACTACTAAATTTAGTCCTGCACCATCTACTCTAGAGGACTGCCACTGGATTAAAATATGAATGCCAGTGATCCTTTAAGTGACCACAGAAGTCTTCTCTCACCCATTTCTTCCATAACTAACATATCGTACTGGTGGCCTGTCATAAAACTATTGTTGTTCCTTTAGGAATCATGATGTTTTACTGAAAGGCCATTCCTGGAAAAGCCTGCCTTAATAAGCTTAATAAGGCAAAGTGAGTTGCCCAGCCAAACCTTTTATTAAATCACACCAAAACTGCCTGAATTTCTGCCATTGCAAAGACTGTTGGAAATTCCTGGCTGCCCTGGAAGCATATGTACCAACCTCAGAGAAAAAACTCACACATCCTAGTTGATTCATACTAATGTCATTGTTTACAACGACAGGATGCATTAAATCCTGCTTCAATTACCAGGCATAAAAGCACTTGTGGATTGACATGTGGTCTTCCCTCAATAGCACTATAATGGGGCTGAGGTAAACCAGCCTGCTGCAAACAGCATAATGTCTCCAGATGCCTGCATTCCTCTGCACACTCCTACCCACCTCCCACCACATTTCCCACTCTTTTCCCTTTGTCATTTTCTCTTCTTCCCACCTTTCTGTTTAGCCTTTTGTGCTAGCAGAGGTTGGAGGGCAAGTGGCTAGCAAAATGGACTTGAAGAGCAAGACCTGGGACTCTCAGTGGACAAGCTGACCACAGACAAGGAGCATGCCCATGTGACAAAGGGACAGCAAAGAAGAGGAAGCCAAGCTCTCCTCAGGGGCTCACTGAAAGAACAAGATGCGACAGGCACAACTGAAAACACAAGCAACTGCATTTAAACAGAAGAAAACTCCCAGTGTGAGATTGGTCCAAGACACATACAGGTGACCCAGAGAGGCACTGGAGTCTCCAACCCCAGCGACTGTAGACATTGAAAACTCAGCTGCACACTGTCCTGTGCACCCTGCTCTAGATGTTTTGAACAACGGGTTGGCTACAACCATCCAGAGGGATGGTTGCAACTTCAGTGGTTCTACAACCCTGTAAACAGAGCCCTGTTCCCAAATCTACTTAACTCTTCTTTTAAAACAGGTTCACCATAGTACATTACTGACCTGGCCAAATTACAAAGTTGATCCTGAACAGTGGTGCAAGAATTTCATTTGAGTTCTCCACATTTCACAAATGGAACAGATGCAAAAATGACTTTGAAAATGAACCCAGATGTTAGAGATGCTTCTTACCCTAAGAATCATGCTTCTCTTAGGAGAAAAGCTCCAGTGGTCACTGCTGCCTGCAGCAAGATCAGTACTTCTACTTTCAGTATTTAATGCATTAGCCACTTGTAAAATTACATTTATGTCTCCCCTTTATATCATGCTCCCAAATGGTGACTACCAAGGCAATTTTTAGCAAATCTTTCCCTCAGCCTCCCATCACACTGAATAAAACCTGCTTTTCTGATGCAGAGGAATGAAGAGAAAGAATAGAGAATTCATTCCCATAATAAAGAACAAATTGGACCCTTACCCAGCCCCAGAGAGCTTTTCAAAGGAAAACTGGCAAGCATGCCAGCTCATACACATCTCTCAGGGAATGCTATCAGCAAACCAAAGGTCACAATGAGTGTTTTACCCATGGATTACATATATCATCATCAGTGGCAAGGATTACTCAGTACCAAGAAGAGATGTATCATGTTCTTGCCCAAAGAGATGGCTAAGTGTTCTGCATAATTAATTTCCTCCATCAGCCAGGAGCAAGAGATAGGTCATTCTTTCCTACACCCATCACTCCTTATTTCAACAGTTACCACACTCCTGTTACTAATGATCTATTGATCTACACCTCTAACCTCACCATTCTGAGTCCTAGTATCTTAAACTCAAAGTCTGAAAAGCTTTATTTATAACAGACTACAAAGCAGATCCCAAGTTATAACCTGAGCTCACTCCTGTTTCTTTTGAAGAATAACTCAGTCTTCAGTCAGACAAGAGAGTTGACAAAGAAGCTTTATCTATGTGGATGTTAAGTTAAAAACTTAACAGAGGCTTTCATTCTTCCTGTTTTGTATAATTACTGTGGCCAGGACATGCCTCCAGATGAGTCATTTGTAGTTACCCCACAGTAACTGTGCCTAATGGTTTCCTTGAAATAATTCAGGGAATAACAAGATTTTTAGTTCACTTTAATTTCTACTGATTTTAAGCTTTCAATATCTTCAGTATCATAGGTATAAAATTGCTCCCTATCACTCAAAGAAGATCTGTTGTAGACACCATATTGTCTGTAGTTGTGCTCCACAACACAGCTGAGCTTTGGATGCAAAAACTTAGTACCTGCTCATAAAAAATCATAGGTTACTTATTAATTAATTTAGTTTTTTAGTAAGCACAGCCAGGCATACCAGTTCATATTTTGGTCAAGCAAGGATGTCATGGAACAAGGCAGGGAAAGTTTTCTACACATATCCACTAACTCTAACAAGAATCGATAATTTGCAAACACATACAATAGAATTTATTCAATTAATTGCCCCTATTTACCTGGCAATGGATGAATCCAATTTATAGCATGGCCAAAACTTCTGGTCTACCTATAATCCAATGAGCTAGACTGAAGCATGAGTTGGTTGGTTTTCATTGATCCAACTGAGCTCTGTGGCATGGTCACCAAGAAGTTCAGCTTAGCTGAACTCTTGCTTTGCGGGAGCTGCAGGCTGTGAAGAATTGTAATCTGTGCTGATTCAGCTTATCTGCTAAGCCAAAACTCAGCCCTGGCAAGACCTCCAGTGGAAGGCAGCACCAGAGGAGATGCTACGGCACAAGCACTTAGGAATATTGCCTGCTGTTGCCAGGAGAGGAAAGATTGCCCAGTGTTTTCAAACTTTTAGAGGCAGTGACAACACATAAAATCTCTTTAATGTATGCACAATATTGCAGATATGTCAGCAGTATATTGAAACATCCATTTTTTTAGCAGAAATAAAAGATTTTGTCAATAATAACCTTGTGGGTTTTTTTTTAATTCTGCTGTTATAACTGCAGATCTTGGGTGCAATCACATAATTGCATCTCTACCATTGTAACACCTGTAATTGGCTTCTGTCCTTCTTTAATCTCTCCAGTGGAAAGACAAAAGTTCAAACTATTCTATACCTGGCATTAGTCTGGAGAACATCAGTTTACAAGAGTAGAGCACATTCCATCAGTTCTAATAGGATTAAAGGTGTTTCTGCAGTTTTCAAATGCTCCAAAGTAACACATTTTTTTAAAAGGAATAACTGGTGTTCACACAGTTGATTAGCATGGTCCACCACAATCAGAATAACTGGTAAGAAATTTAGCAGAATAATTTCACTCCATCTGCATGAAATATTACTTTATGATTCTGACTTACAGTAAGTCTGGCATAAAGGAGAGGGGAATAGGTCACTCTAGGACAACAGCATAGTAGACAACAGCCAATTGTTTGCATGTGTAGTTTTAGGTCTAGTTAAGTTCTTAAGTCTCTAGAATATCTTCAGACACAGTGTCACTGTTACTATACTATTATCTATCTGTACAAATTATCTGGTTAAAATCATTCTGCAAACATCAGAGCTCACTCTGATGAACTTAACATAGATTTGAACAGTTGCATCTGCCTTCCAGGGATAGTGCTGCAAAGCATTCGTAGAAAATGTTTACTTAAATTTTCTTTTTCTTTTGCATTGCATTCCTTAATCTACTGATTAGCACACTTTCCCCTCTCCCCCCACCCCCCCACCCCCAAAATAAAGGCCAGGTGTAAAATGCCACCCTCATTTATCAAAAGCATGTTCTCATTGCTGATTTACCTTCCCAGGCAGTCAAAGGGTCATTTTTGAACATTAAATTGTCAATAGGATAAAGATGAACTGATCCTACTTGCTTTAATTAGCGGCTTTTTCCACAGCAGCATCTCCATATAAAGGACTCCCTCCCTCCACAGACCTTGAATGCCTGACTGCTTTCTGCAGTTAAGAGAGGTGAATTTTCTCTGATACAGTAGATATTTTGTAGTACAAGCATGGCCATTTATTCATAGCACAGTTCAATTTCCTTCCCCATTTTTCCCATATAAGTCTGTTCAATCCTTAATTACTTATCCATAGTTGTTTTATCTCTGTTACAACCATCTCTACAATCTGTGCTTTAAAATATTTTACTGAAACAGGCGTCTGGCCCCTCCTACTATATGAGATAAATATATGAAGGCTATGTCTAGTAAACTGCCTATCACTACTACAACAGGCTTTTTCTGTGGTTACACTTCTAGACATCTTTAAGAAAGGATGCAGTGCTCTACTTTAAATATAACATGCAAGCCACAGGCTCCCAGTTCATTTTGATATGGAGCAGTCTCGTGCCTTTGGCTGAATATTACCAATACACATCTCTGCAAACTGGTCGAGAGAAGCACCTGGTCGTTCCTGCCTGGAAAACAAAAAAACAAAAAAATCCTGCCTTCTACCCGAGATATGATGCTTTTCACGGAATGATAGATACTAATGTCACCTTCCCTCGCAGCTCCCACCCATTCGAAAAGAGTGACAATAATCCACACGCTATTTTCACGACGTACCTACCCCTGAAACTGCTTATTCACATATAACCGAGCCCAGTACGCCGCAGAAGGACAGCTACAACGCAACGCTCCTTAAACTATCAGCGCTGGCCACCAGGCTGCCGCCAATTCGGATCACCTCTCGTGTGACAAGAACAAGAAGACAAACCGAGGAGCGAACGCATCTCACAAGAGGAGCCCCATCCCTTCCAGTGCTGGTGCCGCCGAGCCGAAGCGAAGCGAAGCGAACAGCGCAGCCCCTGCCCCGGCGAGCAGGAGCCCCGGCGAGCAGGAGCCGGGCGCCGCTTCCCTCTGCCGCTCACCTCCCCTTGCGCTGCGGAGCGAGCGGCGCTGCTGCTGCTGCTGCTGCTGCTGCTGCTGCTGCTGCTGCTGCTGCTGCTGCTGCTGCTGCTGCCGGGCACCCTCCGCCGCCCGCTGCTGCCGCTGCCGCTGCTGCTGGCCCGGCGGCGGGCGGGGCTCCGCCGGCCCGGCCTCCCCGGGAAGGGTCCCTGGCTGCGGCAGGGCGGGGGAGGCGGCGGCCCCGCCGCGGGGCGCGGAGCGGCGGCGGGCGAGGCGCGGGCGGCGAATGTCAATGAGGAGCCGCGGCTGCGGCAGCGGCTGCCAGGGATGAGGGGCAGGGTCTTACCGGGGCAGGGTCTTACCGGGGCAGGGTCTTACCGGGGCTGGCAGGGAGATTAGCCGTGATTGCGCCGAGAGGGAAGCCCGGGGTTTAGGGGGGCCGGGCTGGAGAGGTTAAACGTACGGCAGGAGCAGTTGGCAGGAATACGGTGTGACAGGGAAATTACAGGTGGCTGCCACAGCGGTTCGCTCCACACAGCCCCTTCCGCCGCTAGCACTGGGTTATTTGACATTCTGGCAGTGTTTTACCACTCGTTTACATCGGGGCTCGTGTGCTGTCAGGGCAACTCTTACAGGTTTGAGCCTGCCTGGAAGAGGTCTCCAGAGGAAATTTGCTACTGATGAGTTAGGATTTATCCCGTAGGCAAGGGAACGTTTGTAGGGACGTTGGTGCGGCTGAGAACCTGAGCCTCAGAAGTGCAGATCTAGAAACACTGGCAGCTCCCAGGTCCGTTCCAGTTCAATGTCTTACCCAAAGTACTGCTGCTTCCTCAAAATTTTAAGCTGTCCTTCCTCTCCCCTCATTAGCCACAGTCATTATTGGTTGGTATGTTTCTATATTAACCAATAAAGGGAAAAACCCTACCTTATTTTGGTTAGCTCTTTTTGCCTTAGATTTGCCATTGCTATATAACTATTATCAGCCAATGCAAACCTGCTACATCTGTCTTCTGATAGTGTAGGCTATCTTACTGTACTGATAGTGTACACTATCTTACTTAAAATAGTGTAGGCTATCTTACTTTTTATTTCTTATTACTTCAGTGGAAATGTTGAGTGTGTCAGGAATTTAGGACTTGAGAGTGCAAAGTGGTACACAGGGCTTCTGGTGTATAGAACAATCACAGAATGGTTTGGGTTGGAAAGGACCTTTAAAGGTCCTTTAGTCCAACCTCCCTGCAATGAGCAGGGACAACTTCAAATAGATCAAGTTGTTCCAAGCTCTGTCCAACCTGACCTTGAATGTTACCAGGAATGGGGTCTCCAGCATCTCTCTGGAGAACCTGTGTCAGTGTTTTACCATCCTCTGAACCTACCCTCTTTTAGATTAAAACCACTATACCTTGTCCTATCCCAACTGGCCCAATTAAAAACTTTGTTCTTATCTTTCTTATAAGCCCCTTTTTAGACACTGAAAAGCCAAAACAAGGTCTCTCCATCTGCCTGGTTGCTCAACACTTCATTCAACAGGCTTTACAATTTTTGCTGACTTCCTTCTGATTAAAGAGTTGCTGCTGGTGAAATATCACTAACATTGAAACTATGGATTATTCAGTGAGATTTTACTTTGTGAGTGCAAAACCAACCAAACCAACTGCTGTGTTTTTCTGGCTTTCCCTTCTTATTTCTTCTTTTGCCCAATATTTCCTTCATTTGCTGCATGAATGGCTGGGTCCACATCATACACCAACAACTAACAACATCTGCAGTTAGTTGTTTTCAATCACAGTACAAATATTAAATAAATAGGCGAAACATGCTAATTAAGCTGTAATAACAGAGTAACCTATTACTGACTAGGAAGTGTAAGATTTTCACCTTCCTGTATGATGAGCAAATAGGTATGAGGAGAGTTCCCCAGGCTGGCAGCCTCAATTATGTCTGCCAGTCTGTGGATACTCTGGTTCATAGTCGAAGAGAGGAGAATCAGTCAGCCTAATTTCTCTGCTGCCTTATACAGAATAAATTAACAGCCTGAAGTTAAATAGACCCCTTTGCTCCACACAGAGGAGGTTTGTTTGGCAGAATGTCCATCAACTCTGCTAAACTTTAAAAATCACTTTTTTCTGTAAAATCTTTTTCTTCCATAGTTGTTTAACACCATTCAGGAGGCAATTTCAGCTGCTAAGAAAACATTATCCCAAGGTTCACGCAAACCACATATGGAAACCATGTTTCAGAGAAATCTCTTGTCTGCCTATGTTTTACATACTGAGGTTAACCATTTTAAGGTAGTTTATTTAACTAGCCAGCAATAGATATCTACAGGTTAAAAGATGTTTTCTGAAGACTAAAGTTCAGCCACTTCAGAGACCTATGCTTTGAAGAGAAGTTATGACTTGTCTCTGGTCAAAAGCCAGCAAGCTTGGCTCCTTTGAGGCACTGTAATTAATAAGTAATTATAAAGGACAAACGAAAAAGATTGGAAGTTCTTTCTCACTGGAACAAAATTATTTTTGATGTTATAACTATAGTTACAAGAAATTTTCAAAATCCTTGTGGGACTGGTAAATACACATGACATTATTCATCTTCTACCTAATGAAAATTTAAAAAAAAAAAGGAGAGTCATACCAAAATGAATGTAAATCTTTAGTGCATAGAGAATCCAAATTGAACTGTAAAGTAAAATTTATCTTTGCAAAATGAATGGAAGTTTTAAAATGGGATGAACAAGGAAGGGTCTATACAAGAATTCTTTGTCCTTGAAGGATTCCGTAGCACTCAAGAGAACTGAAGCCTGATAGATGCCCATCAGCTTCAAAGGGTCAGGATGAGGTGCACAAGAAACACTGAGCTGTCAACTCTCAGAGCTACAGCCACGAGGAGCCCCAGGTGGGTCCTCTGACCATATCCATTTCTTCTCTCTCAGGTCAATCTCATGGTGGGTAACCAACACCCAGCAGGAGCTGAGAGATTTGCAGTTTTTAAAAATGAATCCATCTGTAACTGAAAGGAAAAAGTATACACAACCTATTACACAGTATTTTTCCACCCCCTTCTTATTCTAGAAGGTCTGTAATTATTCCCAGTTGTAGAAGCTGTACAGTAGTAATCCCTCTCCTCCTACATGCTTCATTTACAACTTGAGAGCTAACAGCATAATAAATTTTTAATAAATTATACTAAAATATTGTGGCACTGCTCTAAAAATAAAACCTGGAGATGAGTTGTTAAGAATATGTTCCCTAAATGCATAAAACTATCCCTGAAATATGCAGGATTTTTTACAAAAATGTCTTGGCTTATAAACATCTGTGATCATAAATACTTCTCAGAAAAGCACTGGCAGTGAATCTGTAGTATTTGAGTCACTTTTTTAAAGGAGAAAGCTTTTTCCTTTTTACTATTAATCTCTTTTCCTTTCATCTCAAATTTAATTCATCTCTAGGTCTTTACAAAGTCATGAAATTATGCATGTGCTAAGAATGATGAGTTAGAATGAAAGAAGGAAATACCTCACAAAGATTCAATAAGAGTAATGATAAAAATACTGGGAAGAGTAGGGAAAATATTGGAGTTTCATTCATTCAGGAACACAACATTGGCCTGAGCCATTTTAGCAAGTTTTAAAAAGAATGTTTCTAATTTGCATCCACTGGATTAATTTTGATTGTGAATTCAGATAACAGCAGGCAGTGAAGTGGTTTTTTACTACTGTAATTTTGTATTTATGCTTACGATTAACATTGGATCCCTGAATGCATGGTAAAATATTTAAATACATAGTCTGGTTTCCAGGCATCCTAAATGTCTACCTGCCTATAGAAGCTGTAAATACCTAGCATCTCTAGGACTGAGCACTGTCTTATTAAAGTTTTATATATGGTCCTGGAAATCCAAGGTTAAGCCTACAGACTTCAAAACCCTTAAATTTCATATCTGGGGTTTTCTATCCTCTTTTTTTTTTTTTTTTTCTCAGAAGCATCTCATAGCTCCCCAGAATTTGCAAAGAGAGAGGAAAGGACTGAAGAAGGAAAAGTTGATCAGCTATGAATGCCAAAGTCACTTACACATAAGGCATGCTCATATATTGAATGGTTTTAGGAAAGTGCTTGGAGATTTTGGTTTGATGCATATTGATTAAGACGGGCTCTCAAAAAGGCAGCTGTTACTAGGGGAAAGTTATTCTTGTGCTGGTTGCATGAACATAACAGAAGTCTCCAAGCAGCTAATTAAGCAAGATGGAAAAGAAGCAATATATTAAAAATACAAAATCTTCAACAAAACAAAAAAAAACTACTAATGCTTCAAAAGTTCTCCTAGAGGGAAGGAAAAGCCTTAGGGTTTATAGGAGAATTCAAAAGACTTTGAGAGTACTTTTCATTGAGTAGGATTGTAGCTGTTTAGGGATTTTGCAGAAGAGCATGGAGTATACCACTGAAAAGAGTAAATTAAAATATAACATTTTCAAAGCTTGCCACAATTATTTTAGATCTGTATCTAAATGTTACATATCAGACTCTGGAATGGGGATGCTTCTCTTGTAAACGCGCTGAATAGACTATTCAAAACCAGAGATGTTGAGGATGTGTGTATACCTCAACCATACCTTAATGAAACATGTTTTTGAGGAAGAGCACTGGTAACTGAAAGTAAACTTAGGGTTATTTGGTTTTTTTGGTTCAGCACAAAGAGAATAATTCACAAAGAGAAAAGAAATTTTAAAAACATGTGAACAAAGAAAACTAGTTTAAAGTAGCTCTCACCCATAAAGAATTCCTAGTACTGCTTAAGCAATCACTGCTGTTTGGAGCTGTGTTTCTGAAAGGTCACCACACCAAACCAGAACAGTGGAGGCTTAAGTTCCATTTTGCCATGTGTCTATCAGAGTCAGTATTAACAACAGGGGCACAGCAGGGAAGAAGCTGAGGCAATCTGGACAGCAGGTGACCAATAAGACCTCCCCCCACAACATACCTAAGTCTCTTCAACAAGCCACATATCTTCACATGTCCCATAAACTCCAGGGATTTGTTGTTGCTGACTTTCCCTTCATTTCAGGTGTTTCCCTAGTTTATGTCTGTATGGTCAACAGAAACCTTCCATCAACAACTTTAGGCTGGGGTTTGATATGTGCCTTCCAGCAAAGACTGCAGGTGATGCACATCCCATGGAAACTTAGTGTGGAAATTAAATTATTCTTCTATGCTCAGCTCTTGGAAAAAGAAAAAAAAATTATAATTTTAGTGGCACAAGTAAAAGGCTAAATAAAACTAAAAGCAACTGACTAAAAGCAACTGCAGGAAAAGATGAAAGAATATGAAATTTTTTTAAAAATTCTAAGATTATTTTCCTATCTGTTGTGAACTGCTCTTAGCTAAGTACTTAATCCTGCTGTTGGATTTTAATAAACTGGTATTAAGGACATTGCTATTGTATCAGCATTGTGATAAAAAAAATTCAGGTGGCCTTCTCCACACATTGTCACCAAAACACCAAAAAGATTGGGCTTGCTATTTTCTTAATGAACAACAGATAAGATACAAACTTCCCATGTATTTAGAACCTCCCTCCTGTTCAAAAATTAAATTCATTGCTTCATTATAATTAGGACCATTACAGATTTCTTTATGATTGCTAATTACTTTTTAATCTCCCTGGCAATAAATAGATTTTCTAACTTAATTGATTTCACTCACAAGGACTAACAGATTACCCAAGATTGTGCTCACCATCTGTCACGCAAACACAGGTAAAGTAACATTTTCCTTGTTTTTTCTTCCTAAATTGCATCTTTTTTCCTCTGGAGTTTTGTGTCCAGATTTATAGTATCACCAGCAGTTTTTAGCTGGATGCATTTATTTGTAAAATAGCTTTCGAGAAGCAGAAATTATATATACAGTGAGGACTTTAAATAAGTTGCAAAGGGTTATATTAAGCTAAAAGTTCCCCTGAAAAGACAGTGCAGTTCTTATACCTAAATGTAAAAATCTCTAAAACTACAATCATGTTCCAATTAGCAAGGTGTTGGATTAATTCATTATTACAGTTCTCCAAATTGAGAAGACTAAAATAAGATGAGCTATTTGTCTTCTTCTGACATTCTTCTGTGCATTCAAGGAGAGAAAGACTAGAAAAGGAATAGAAAATTCATGTTTCCAGCCTCAAGGGTTGGGACACTATATACTGAAAATTAATTGTAACATAACTTACAAGTCTAGGAAGTGGGACTTCAGAAACAGATGTCTGATTAAAATTGCTTGCACTGTCCCTGATCCAATTAGAAAGCTATCCCTCTGCCATCATGGCACTGTTATTTCTGGGTTTTATGAAAATATAACCATGTAGAGCCTACTGGATCTCTTCTTTGTACCTGGATGAAAGTACTTGAACAACTGTATTACCCGAGTCAGGGGGTATTAAACCAGCCATGTAAATATTAGCATTTTGTAGAGATTTTTAAGTGCATTTGGTCACAAAACATACTGCTGGAATTTGATTCAGTGGTGCATTACTTGTCTGATGGTGTGACTCCTGGAAATGCCTCAGTCAGTGCAGCTTTCCAGATGGGTTCCACAACAGCTTCCATGTTCTGACAACAGTATTTTTTATCACTCTTTTGAGAAAAAAGAAAAAAAAGATATTTTGTCTAAATATGGCTTCCAATGAAAGTGTGAAAATATTTCAGCCAAATAGAAGATATGACCAAGGTATCTGCCTTTTGTTTATTATTTAAATAAATGTGAAACATTGACAAAACAAATAAAATATGGCTGATTTCTGTGAAAGGAAAAAAAGAGTAAAAATATGTTTTACATGGAAAACTGGAAGGTGAATTCTGTTCTAGTATATTGATTTCTTTTGATGGTTTTTATTCAGAGTGTGATATTTTTGTTTACTTGAAAGGCAGGAAAAATAAAATCATTTCTAGAGAATGCTCTCCTTTCTTTTAGTACATTCCAGGGCAAAAAAACCTCTCTGTTTTCCACCCACCTTGCCATCCTCCTTTTGCCTACCATTTTGACCATTTGTTGCTTTCATCCCAGCTTGAAAAAGGTTCTCAGCCATTTTCACAGGGCCAACCCTCTGAACAATCTCGGCCCTTCAGTTTCCTGTGGGTTCAGGTCTTTGACTCTTCCAAAATTCTGGAAAGACCAGTCTGTAGCTTTGCAATACAAATCTCCAAATTCTACATTTGCCACATCGTTCTGATGATATTCTTTGGATATTTATCTCATAATGTGTATGAATTCGCTATATTAATCAACTTTGACATTAATTGTCAGACACAGCACTACGATTGGAGAGATGAATCTCAAAGAGTGCCATTCCCTGGTTTCCTATTGGGGAGAGTGCTGGGCTCAGTTGCTGCACTGTCAGGACATTCCTCAGAGACTCATAATAACCCTCCCACTATCAACTAGATGCAGCCACAGACTGACAGGTCTGCAGATGTCAACTGTAAGCAGGTCTTTAGTCTGTTGGCAAGCTCAATCACCTCTGAACATCCATCAAAGCAAGCACACCATCCACTTTGTCTAGATTTTAAAGCAATTACAAATTACTCAGTGCAGGTAGCACAATTGCTGATATTTGCATGGATCATGTAGGGATTTCCCTGGGAAGGATGGGTCAGCATTTTGGCTTCTTACTTATGTCCAGTAAAAAATGAGGGCCCCAAATGTGGGTGAATTTGTTCATAACATGGTACACTTCAAGGTGTTTGGCTGAACATTGCTCACACTAAAATGAACAGTATCCAATGCATTGGTATGCCAACAGGCCAATTCTTGGAAAGAAAATAGGTGTATTTCAGCTGTGAAATTTATAGTAATTCACCCAGCCCTGTGGCAGATGTGTAAGGAATCGGGCTGGTAGCTGCTGAGCTAGGACTGATAGTAACAGGGATTCTTTCACCTGAAACAACCAACCCAAGGGGACTTGAGAATCCCTCGCTACAGCTGTCAGGCCATGCCTTGAATTCACAGACAGCAAACTATGTCTGAGTGTGAACGTGCATATGTGTGCAGTAGTAAATAAATGTTGTGATTTGCAGCTCAATTCCAACACAGCATCCATGTCCTCTTTCATCAGTGCTCCCAAATAAACGGTTTCATCAGCATTAGCATCAAGCTTTTGAGCTCAAAAGCAAAGGAGTTTTCTTAAGCCATTAAGGAATTTATATTTCTTCCATCTGTCCTGTAACTTCCTCACTGTAGATGGAAAATGGAGGTTTCCAATTTCTCTGTCTGGTTCTGTTTGCTTAATCCAACCTTGTTATAACCCTCTAGCAACTCACGGTCCAACACACATCAACCAAGATGATCCTAATGGTTTTACAGGCCCGTGGCCATATTCTGAGACTTTGAAGTTAATCATTTTGCTTGAATAAGGAGTTCCAAAGTGTTCAAGCTTTTGGTTAAGAACTGCAGACACAGGAGCAAAAAATACAATGTTCCCTGCATACCCCTTTTTCTCTTGAAGACAAAGTGGAAATATTTGCCTCATTCTTTTCTCTTCCTATGCAAGTATCTGCAGTTTCACAGCGTTTACATCATTAAAAATTCTCCTCTAAGGCAAAAGTTGTAGAGCCAACTCAATGGGGCTCATTTTCAAGTCAATGAGTTTCTATTTGAACAGTCAAGGCATACAAGTTAAGATAGTGGAATAAGAAAGCAATAATCTAGTAATAATGAAGTGGGAAGAAGTGTGAGTACTTATTAAGCCTTGCTCCCTCAGGACTCAAAATTATGTCCAAGTTTCCAAATGTGCTGAGCTTCAACTTAAGTCATGTGCATTTAATGGAGCAGAGAAAATTGTAACAGATTTACAATATCAACAGTTTACTGAATTTTGCACTTGTGTGAGTAGTACCTCAGTGTGTAATTTATTTTTCTTAAGCTCCCCTTCAAAGATAAAATTAATTAGAGAAAATGTAAAGGCAACTCTCTATTCTGTCAAAAAGAATGAGTATGTTTTAGTGCTGTTCTTTTTTCAATTTGTTTTGTCTTAGACGAGGACCATGAGTAGTTTTTTCCCACAACAGTTATTGTTAGAATGATGAAAGGAAAAAATGAAGAAATGAACAGAAAACAAAAGGCATTTGTAAAACTATTATAATTTGCCTGTGGAATTTTAGCACTCATGCAACATATGTTTGAATTCAAACAAATATTTAAATTTCTCTTTCTCTCTCTGAATTTTTTTTTGGGGAGACACTGACTACATTGCAGCTTTGATGTAACCATTTTTATCCTAGACAACTTACAACTTTAATTATTTAGTACCTGTGTCAGACAGCTAAATCTTCAGAGTTATCCTCCTTCAATAAGAAATCTCTAACTCATTCTTCCTCTACCCCTCCAGCCTCATCACAAACTCAAGTCAAACTTCAGCCAATCCATAATCAACTTCTTCCAGACAGTGGTTTTATTTATCTGGTGCCTTTTGATTTATAATGCCATTCAGTGTGGCATCAGCCTCATCTCAGCCCTATTCAACCTTCACCAATGTCTTGCTAGGCACTTGTTTATTTATCTCCTCCAGGAAATGCTTAACCGAATGAAGAGTTGAAATTCCCCATTTCTCAAAGTAAGCAGTGAAGGAACCTGTTTTTCTTTGTCAGCTGCATGCACATAGTTATATGCACATATATATATTTTCATTGCTCTCTACAGGTTTTTCCAACCACAAAAGTTTCTCTGTCTGTCAGGAAAAGTTTTTGTTCTTACATTATCTATATTAATATCAGCTTTGACTCCATCAATATTAAAGCAAACTAGAACTGATTCTCCTCTTTCATCTTGATTTTTATTTCCTTTCTGTCCTAACCACGGCAAGAAAGATCATATGGGGAACACAATACACCCAGGCAAAAGAAAATATAGTCTAAAGAGACCAACTTAGTTAAAAGTCTGCCTGAACAACAGAAATTTGCAAAAGAAAATTGAAAAATTAAATACACAGTCATGGTTTATATAATGCTGACCTACTAGTATTTTTGTACTTCAATTGCTGCTGCTGGCTCTCTCATCCTTCTGCACATTTGCAGTGGCATCACAAGACCTCTGGCAGTGGTACTGTCCAGCTGACTTCAATATAAACCCTGCTGTTGACTCCAAGGATAAAGAACTTTGTTTAAGGTGCAAATCAGGATTTCGCTTTTGAAACAATGTAATTTTTGCTAGCTTCAAAATGGGTTTTATCTTCTCTTTACCTGTTGCTTTCTTCCTATCTTGTTCAGTTGAGTGACTAAAAATAATTACCAGGTTATAAATAACTAATGCCCCTGAATACAAGGGGAAATGAAAAGAAAATGGAGACATCTTGTGCATTAGTTTAAAACCTGTTCAGGATAATCTCCTCTGGAGTGTAATTGTAATCGGTCAACTTTGTGACTGAAGGTTACGAAAGACATAAGAATTAAAAACAAGGGAAATAACCTACATCTCACTTTGAAATGAAATCTGTTTGCCTGATACAAACAGTCTTGGTTAATAACTTTATAGCAGACATACAAATAGTAAGGGGATATTTTTGTCCATAATGTGAAAAAATCAAGAGAACTGAGCAATGAAGGTCTAAGGAAATACTAAAAATAGCAGGAAACTGTGCCAGTCAGTCATGGGACCAACAAAAGTGCTAGATGTTGTACAGAAAGAGTAGGAAATAATTCCTTTAAAAGATGCAAATTCCCAAATGTTTTGTAAAGTATCAGACATTTTTTTGTCTGGAAGGACATCATGCCCTTGCAAAAACCACTGTGTGTTTGTGTAGTGGTTTTGGTACTGGCTTTGAAGCAGACAGTTTCCTCTTGCAGAATTAATTTTCCTTGCATTTTGTTTAAAACCAAATTTTACTTCCAAGAATGTTTTCTAAAGCAGCAAATGATTGTGAAATATTTGTAAATGTAAAATAAGACATGAATCTTTGCGTATAGTAAATTTTAATGAAAAAGAAGTTGCTTAAGAAAATACACCTAGAGTATGGTCTAGCAATGCTTATTCATTTTCATCAAACACCCTTGATTACAAAAGAAAATAGATAAAGCACAAGTCATCCTAAGTTTCCTCATTTAACACCACTATTTTTAGCAAATGGAGGATTCAAAGGGATGACCTGGGAGGGATTTCCTGTTCAGAAAGCTACAGTTTCTGCTAGAAGAAGGATTCTGCTTCTTCATTCTGAAAGAGCTGCCCAGGTTCACTAAAAAATAAATGAGTACACTTGTAATTTTCTGCACACTACTCTTGTTTGAATGGAAAATGTGAGGGAAGACATAATTGAAAAACAACCTAATGTTGTTCAAAATGTGAAAACAAGTTTACAGACTCGATATGAATGAAGGTAAATTTTGAAGGCTGTATGTGGTACAGTAGGACAACACAGGGCAGTCTAGAAGCTCAGAGTTTCTTTGTGACATGCTGCCTAATTGAATGCACAGTAAGTGCCACTGGAAATAGCAGCAACATGCTGATAAGGTGAGGCATTCTTCATGCATTTCTTTAACAGAGAAGCACATGTAAGTTACCATTCACTTCACTGGCCAGAAGTAGTTCAATTCATCTCTCTCATTTTAACTTTGTCAGCCTCTCTATCCTGGTTGTTAAAACACAATTCTGCCCCTCCATTCTGCCTTGTTTACATTGTTTCAAAAACTGTTCCTCAGAAATCATTTGCCATGATATAAATGTTTCTGTGATTTGCTTCTGAGAATGCTGCCTATTTGTCATGTCTTTAAAGGGTCCGGAAGAAAATGATAGTAATAATATGGAGAAATGGGAATTAGTTATTCTACAAAAAGAACTGATTTTTTTAAAGGGAAATAATTTTCAGAAATTTTTGTTAAGAAGGGAGATAGTTATATCAGTCATTGCTTGTGAGAGTATTTCTGAATTAATTAGTGCATACACAGTGCTATTATCAATTTAGCTAGCTAGCATGAAAATAATAGTAGTGGATTTCAATTCAGAGAATTATGTAATCCTAATTTTAATTTACATAAACCTTTATAAAATTGTAGTTCAACTATAATGACCTCCAACTGCACAAAATATTTCAGAGAGAAAGAGGTTGCTATAGCTCAATTTCTAATTTTTTATCCACTTTGCTAAAAATAAAAGATGACAATTCTGACACATTTATTTCCATTGCAAGTACCCATCTGCAGGTGCTGCTCTGCTGAAGAATAGAAAGGCATGGTCCTGACTGAAGGTTCATTGATGCTGCAATGAACATCTGATTACAGGAAAAATTCCACTAAGTCTGCAAGAGCATGGTTATAAATAGGCTGTGCTCAGCATGTCAAGCATGCAGATTTTACCCCATCAGGCATAAAAAGAAGTATCAGTTCACTTTATGTTCTCCATCTCTGTTTGGATAACTCACTTCTTAATCCAATACAGGCAAGAAGCAATTAATATTTTTCCCATGCTCTTATTCCTGTCAGTCCCAGTAACAGGGGGCTATGCCTTGTTGTTTCTTTGGATCATTACTGAAACACATTTATTCATTGCTGTCTCAGGGTTGATGCACAGGTGTGTTCTTAAATCTTCATTTAGTTTTCAGTGAACCATTTGGATGTTTCAGTGTTTGATCCCTCACATCCATTCCTTCATGTCACTCAAATTTACCCTGTGCTGACAGGATTGCAGTGTCAGATTAATTATTGTATATATACTTTGCTTTGCTGTCAAGTCATGAGTTGAGGAAGCTGCGATGCATAAAAAGCTATTCTTACAATTCTGATAAAGCAAGCTTTGTAGGATGGGCACATCCTCTTACTAATTCAAATTATTCAGTCAGGAAAAATGGACATGTTTCCAGGCACAAGCATCTGAAGCCTAATTGTGTGTCCCAACTGTATCAGCTGGTTTAATGCCATTGTTCAGGAGCTTTGTCTCAGTGTCATGCTGCACACACACACAAACATCACACACACAGGCTACTTATTAGTGCCTTGCACATAATTTCAAAGGAGGGTTTATTGATAAGGCCTGATTTCCAGGTTTTGTCAAGGAAAAGGAGGGGAGGAAAATAGGTAAGACAAAGAGTTAAGAGAGAAGACTGAACTACCCTGAAACTAAACAATAGATTTTGTTGCTTATGAAGATTATTATAGAGTAGGTATTGGTGCACACAACTGGCTGCAAATTTCTTTGTGAGATGACTGTGATTGAGGTTCAACCCTATAGACCTCTAGGCTTCATAAATTTGTATCATGCCAGATTTTGAGCTGCTCTGTTCTGATTTACATTCTCTCGGGTTATTCTGTTGTTGAGATGTTTACTGCATGAATTTATTGGTATGGCGCGACAGCTGGGGAGAAATAAATGGAAAGTGTTGAAAATGAAAAGAAACTAGTCTGGGAAAAGGAAACACCTGTGAGAGGAGGACAAAATCCAAGGTTCTTTCTGACAAAGAAAAGTGTTACATTAGAGAACCCAGCCAAGAAACCATGTATAACTATGCAAAGGCAAAATTCAATGCAGCATATCACATCTGAATGAAATCACAACAGTATTTGGGAAAACAGAATGAAAATAAGTGCTACAGATGCCCTCTGCAGACATTTCCCCACAGTGTTTTGCCCCTGACTAGGATCTCAATCCCCATGTATACCAATATCCCTAGACTGTCATTCATCTGCCACTTTATCATCAATGGGTAAGATTTAAAACATTTTTTTACTAACTCTTAAGTAAAAATGCACCCTATTTCTGAATGTGGCTAGAAAAAATCAAGAAATTTGTCTATAAGGTCCTTACCCTGACAGTCATCACAGAAGTTGTCATGACTAAAGACCTATTGCTTTTGATAATGACTTTTCTTGGTGAAATCAAGAAATACTTGTCCAGGTAAGTGACAAGACACTGAAATGGGTTTTTTTATGTGTCAGGGTCACATAAATTTCTATGTGTCTGAGACAGAGTGTGGGCTTTATCAATATTATGTCTGCCACTCAGATTAAAGCAGAGGTTCTACCAAAAGAAGAAGAAAATAATTGGTATACAGCAGGCTATGATTGACCATTAAGTTGAACTGAACTTCATGAATCACCTATGAACTGGTGATTCCAAAGTAGGTCTCAGGCTGATGGTGTTATAGAACAGAGGGAGATTCTCATGCTGCTAATGGTAAAAACAAAGCGAAGCAAAACAAATCAAAAAAACAATAAAAAACACCAAACAACTTGGCTATTATGATCATAGGATCAGGCCAGATTATCAACTGGGAAAAGTACTTCAAAGAAAAGTTACTCTGGGCCCTGGGGGAACCAGTCTGTCTCAACTGTTGCTGTTCCAAAAGGAAATAGCACATCTGAGAAACTTAATGCTTTTTGTAACCAAGGCTAACATTAGCAGGACTTATACCATACCACAATAATGCTGTGGACAGAGCCAAGATTAAAAGGATATGTAAAGCATAATTTATTCAATGGGACAATAGAAAATGCTATTTACTGCTCACATTTCTGCTCCCATTATTCATTTGAGTAACACATGGTGCTTTGTTTGAAGTACTGAGGGAGAAGAAAGGCTTGGACAGATTTCATCTAAATGTAAACTTCCTGCCTATGTTTCCATACATAGTGCTGCTTTCAGATCACGCCTAAAGGTTCTGAGCACAGCCTGAAAGGTGTTTCTTCTGTTGTTTCCAAAGCATACTCAGATTCTGCCTTCCTCCTTTTGCATAAGATTCTGCTACATCATTAGAACCCTATGAGGAAGGGATGAGAGAGTTGGGGGGTGGGATTGATCAGCCTGGAAAAGGGAAGGCTCCAGGGTGACCATATTGCATCAGTCAGTACCTGAAGGATCTTACAGGAGAGCTTGTGAGAGACTTTTTACACAGATATGTATCGGTAGGACAAAGGGTGATGGCTTTAAACTGAAAGAGAGCAGGATTAGATTAGATATTAAATTCTTTGCTGTCTTGGTGGTGAGACTCTGGCACAGGTTGCACAGAGAAGATGTGAAACATCCCTGGGAGTGTTCAAGGCCAGGCTCAATGGGACACTAAGCAACCTGGTCTAGTGAAAGTGTCCCTGTCCATGGTGGGCAGAGTTGGAGCTAGATGATCCTTAAGGTCTCTTTCCAACCCAACCTTGCATCTCAATGCAATTTATGACTCCATGATATTCCATTACTACATTTATTTGCTAAGTCTATGCATTGGCAAGATTTGCAAAGTTCTCCATATTATCATTCCCACATAGCTGCCTACTTTCCACGTGTTTCTAATGCACAAAGAAGATTAAGAATGAAACCTAATATATATGACACAAAGTTTCTCTATTCTGATGTGTTTATTAGAGTGATCATACACTGTTGCATCTATTCTGACCTCGAGGAACACAAATGCTGGCTTTTCTGTCCATTAGCCTGTGTTTCTCAGAGCATTCATACTGAGCTGTCTGATCCTCCTCTACTTTGGTTGCCCCATGTAGTGCTTACTGCAGATAAGGAATGACAAAATTGTTCCTAAATGCTATGTCCTCTGCCACACAGCAACCAGCTCTAGGGAGGGACTGCTGTTCCTTCATTCTCTAGCTCTAGGAACACCTGAAAAACTCAAACCTGAGGCTATGACTTTTGTTTCCACAAGTTCAGGAGGATCAGGCCAGCACCAGCCTGAAGCCCAAGGACCATCAACAATTACTGCACTAAATCAGCACCTACACAGTTCCTCGTCACCATGGCAATGGGCATGACTGTCATCCAGATGATGAAACAAAACTAGTCCTTTTGGCCTTTGCAATTCACTTTGGAATTCTCAATTGCTTTCATGAAATTGCTTTCATGTGCATGAGGGTCCATAGTGATGCTGAGTCCTGAGGCAGGGGCAAAGGAGAGTCCCTTTATTGCAAAAACCAGGCCTTTTCAAGAGCCAGGCCTTTATCAGTTATATAGTTTTAAATCATAACAAATATAATCCAACCAACCACCATACACCATGGTGTGAACACGTAACGGTTATTTAACCTGTTTTTCTACCTCTAATTCAGCCAAGTCACTTTCCCATAATCCTCTTCTACTTAGCTGAAGTAGCAGGCCTGAGCCGTGATTTTACAAGGGTAACAAGGCCCTTATTTTATAAAATACTCACCTATATGCAACACTTTTGGTATCATGGAGATCAATGATTTGTGCTAAATTTGTGCAGCCATATTGTCATTAATCTGGTGGCTTTGTGCATTGATAAACCTGAAATGCTGGATGCTACATGGCCTAAAAAGTTCAGGAATCCCTTTCTCACAATCAGACCAATCTGGATAATTACGTTCTGGAGATTTAAATGCCAAAAAAATTTAAAATGGTTATTGGGGTATATCCCCACTCTATCTTCTAAGCCTCCATCTCCTTGGTATTCCCTATAAAATAGAAGGCTTCATATTTATGTAATATATTACACACACATGTTACCATGTGTGCTTACATTTTTGATGTGCTTTGAGGTGAAAAGCAGCATTTTAATGTGAGATAACTATCTTTTCTTCAATAAGAAATCAAAGGGAAAAGGGATCAAAAGGTAGTGGTTTCATATAAAACCACAATGAAAGGTCTCTGCCTTCATGTTTTGTCTACCAAGTTATTTATAACCTGTAATTATCCCTGCCCTTTCCATGACATAAATAGGTTGCACATGGTAGATTAGTAGAGTGATTATTCTGTATTTGTCCAGCCTTAAGGTCCTAATTAATTCCTAGTACAAGTGAAATTATTAAACTCCGTCAGATTTATCCTCAAATGGAGCAAAACCTGACTATTTTTTCAGCACTTGGCCTACTGCTTTATTTTACAGTTCTATTATCATCTGTCTCTTCACTGCTTTATCCAACATACAGCATTTCCACTGGCTTTGCATGAGAATAACAGAGATGTGTCATTCCTTGGAGTAGCTTTGCCAGGACCAAAGGAGAAACCAGCATGGTCTTTTGGTACTACACATCACTCTTTTTTTCCAGAAAAGGTTGCCTAGGTAAGGGTGAAAAATGAGAAGTGACTTGAGGTTCTGATCTAGCTTTTAGCAACCACCAGAGTTTAAGGAGTAAGCTGAGAGAGTGATACCATCAATGGTAAAATGCACTGAAGTGAGACTACATGATTTCCTATGCTTTAAATTCAATATCTCAGTAGCAACAAGTTTATCCCTTCATTAAATATCAAGGTCGGTTTGCATAGCAGATTTATTGAAAATGATGATGGGAAGCACAGTATGAAAAAATGGAATGCAGCTGGCAGGAACTGTCTATTTTCTAGGAATCTAACAGCATACACAATGCCTACCTTTTAGAATTGAAAGCTGAAAGAGATAAAAGGAGCTTAACTTAAATCAAAATATCAGATCTGAACTCTGAATCTAAATTTGACATCCATATCCATACTTGCCTCTCATTTACAGAGTTTGCTGTTCCAGAATTCATGATTTCAGCACTGTCATATGTCTTTGAGTCATAAGGAATGTGAAACTAGATTCAAATTTTTTGACTCAGCCCAAACCCCAGTGCATGGCTGGTAAAAACTTCATTCATTTTACCTATTTTAACTATCTATATAGACTAAGTCCCACCTGCATTATAAGTCAAATAATAAAGATAAACAATCAAATAGAATCTCAGAATTTTATTCCACAGAAATACTTAAAAAAATGTTTCATCTGCAGACTAGCAGTGAAAAAAAGAGATTGATTTTTACTTCTTTCTCAGTGTTTCATGTACTGCCTATAGGTTGCCAGTTTTCTCTTAGTCTAAATGTTGAGTAAAATCTGATTACATTAAAGCTCAAAAATATATCACAAGACAGAAATAATAGCTGTAAACCAGAACAGACATCCTTCTGACGAAATGATGCTAAATTACACATCTCTCATCTCATGGTCCTGCAGACACCAGTAAAAAATGCAATGACCTCCACTACTCTACCCTCTAAAAATTATGAGATCTGAACAGTCAGCAGTTAATTTTGAGCAATGCCAAGTGCTGGTTTTAGAAGTCTATTATGTATCATGTTTTTAAATTTCTTGTTGTATCATTGTGCAGACATAACTGGGATTCTAGAGAAGATACAAAATTATTGTGGATCTCCCTTAAGGATTAGTTCTAGTTATGGAGAAAGGAGCAGAGTCTGTGCTGAGCTATTGTAACCCAATAATAAAATGGATTGAAAATGTGACTAACTGCCTTGAGTTTATATTCTGTTTGAAGGAAAATGATAGGAAAAAAAAAGTCTTAGTGTATTGCCCTCACAGAAGAAAGAATATGTGTTTGGCAATGAGATAAGAACCAGAAGGAACAGTGGAAGGATTAGTTACCCTGGGGTGCTGAAGTCATGAGTATCATCCCATATTGAACCACTTGAACATCTATGCCATGCTGCATATTGCATATGCCACATAATTTACAGAAAATATTTCTATACATTCATTGCATTGTTTAGAAACCATTTTTGGCAGTAAAGCATTTCTACCTAGATGGAGCAGTAACTGAGGACAAGGCTCAGGTCTTATTCTCCAACAAACTGCAGTATTTTTCACATTCTTAAAAGTACTGTATAATTAAAACCTATTGTCCTTACAAAGGAACTGTAATTTAGGACCTTTGATGAATGCTTTTGTACAACTGGTTGGAAAATGAGAATGCATGAAAAATTCTGAGATTTCAGTCACTGGCTGCTCTTTTAAATAATTGCTAATAAAGAATTGCCAATATTTTCTCAGGAATAATGAGAGACATGCTGGACAGAGATTATTTAAATCAAGTAAATTTCTTACACATGAAAGGCACAGGTCCACTGTCCTGCCTTTCTTGAACCTCCCATATTCTTGACAGGGCAGAGATCTAACCATCCACTACAAGGGTTAATTTCTCTGCTTCCAAGAGAGGTGGAGTTCTTACACAAAGCACAGGAACTGAATCCAAAGAGTCTGAGAGACTTCCATCCTGGAAAAGCCAATAATTTTAGTGTAAGGCATTCATCAGATACAATGGCACTTGCTTGAGCCCTTGCTCCATATTCAACGTACTGATTTGACCAGATCTATTTTTAACCCAAATTAATGTCTTGGTTAGTGGCTATTAGCTGCTCTGGGGATCTTTCTTTTCCTCATATGGGCCTTTTGCAGCAGTCTGTATCCTGAATCCAGAAAGCTTCTAATATTTTCCCATCAAATTTGGTACATTTCTATTTTACTGTTTCTTTCTCAAAAAGTCAGAATTTGCAGTCATACTTGTGCCATCTCCTCCTTAACAAGCCATTTCAAATGTGAAGGAGATGCATTAGGGAGGAATAAATAGTACATTTGGTACCTTAAGGCCAGCAGCAAATGTATTTCTCACCTAGTGCTCAGATTTGCTGGGCAGATTGGACAGGTAATCTTTGCAAACTTTCAGAGGTACTGGTGTACCATTAGTGAACATCACCCTCATCTTAAGAGGCTGCTTACATCTCTCTAATAGGTTCCAAAGGGTTCCTGTTTGTCAGAAACATAAATTTTTAAAAATGTGAATGACAGTATAACAGAAGTTAGAAAGGAAGGAGATCTATGAGGTTCCACAACACATTCTCCTACTGGGAATTCATCTCTTTATTCTGATTTATCTGAAATGTTCAGGTGTGTGCTCATTTTAGCATTTTTAAAGAATATTTGAAGAAATTTATTTGCTTTTACAACAGTGAGATATTTTGGAGTGTTTTTCCTTAGAGACAGAGAAGTCTAAAACATCACCAATCTGTTCCTGTGTTTGGAAATCAGTTACCTACCACCTGGGAACATCACAAACTGACATATGGTACTGCCATTGTCTGCCTCCTGGAAGCTAGCAGAGAGTATCTACATGAGAGGCAAGTTTAGCCTAGTTAGCACCAAAGAACACTAGAAACAAGAGAACCATATCTTTTCCTAAGTGAAAATTTCACTCTTAAGTAACTCTTAAAATATTGAAGCAATAATTAGAGACGAGGAGAATAGCTTGCCACACTATTTTTAAATGCAGGGACATAAATAAGAAACATAAGAGAGGAACAAATTAACAAAAGAAAATAATTCAGCAGCAGAACTGATGGCCACAGTAGAACAAATGTATTAAGAGATTCAAAAGATTGCCAGGCAAATTCATGCAAGAACAAGCCTTAAATGGGAGTCAAATAGTATTATAGGTTGCAACTATGCATGCAAACCCCAATTTAAGAGATGCCTCCAATGTTTTAAATGGACAGAAGTTGGGAGGATATACTGATAGTAGTGTCACTGTATGTTTGTCATTTTTCAACATTCTCTCTAAAGCATCTGCTCTTGGACATTGCCAAAAATGCCAGGGAAGGTCACCTTCTTGTCTGACCTGCTGTAGCTCTTCTGTGTAAGAAATGTTATTTACAAAGCCACCAGTCATCATGTAAGCTGCGAGTCTAAAAGAAATAGCAAGCCAGGTACCTTTATTATCAATTTAGTCATGCACTTCTATTTATGTGCCTGAATACTGTTGTACGTGTCAGATTTTAGGCTTCTGCTTTCAAAACCTTTATCTACACAACTTTATAAGCATGAAACTCAAGCTAGTTGAGTAAAAAATGGATGCATGGCACCTTATTTGTGATGGTTGTGACATAATTTTATGTGCTCAAATTTATTTCAAGACCTTTTAACATCCTGCAGCCTGTCTTTTACGTTTATCTGCCAACATCTGTTCTGGTGGCACTAAAAGGACATTTCCAATCTACAGCAAAATATATTTGCTAAGCAGTAGATATAGGCAAGAGTTCAGCTAATATCCTCTGTGTCATCATCTGCAAATCTATGATGGCCCCACAAATCCTGTTTTTTGTTATTAAATTGATGGAACTAGTTAAGTAAAGTAACTTGCATACATCTGGAGAAGGAATGACACTGACAACATAGGTCTGATGCACAAGTGCGTACCAAAGGTTCCTATTGGTGACCTTGCAGCCAGTCTAAAATTATACAGATGAACTAAGAATTTACTAACATTTCAAAAGCAAATCTTTTATTGATCCTGAAACACTGCATAGAAGATGAATGTGGCGATTATATTTCTGGAACCTCGGTGATTTTATTGGTGAAGAGCCCCAAGACATGGGGCAAAAAAATCCCACTAGAATGAAGTCAAACAAATGTTCCTGCTGAGCAAGCAACTGAGCCTTACCTTTCCTTCTGTATGGCACTCCTAGATGTCTTTAGAGGGCAGAACACTGCAAACGATGCAGAAAAAGCTTGGTCCTAAGAAATCTCCATTATTTACTTTTAATCTATCCTTTGGCCCTCATGTCTTTGAAGGACTAATGAAATCATCATTCTTTCATTCTTTTATATGAGAAATTTATACGTAGTTTGCCTAAAAAAATCCCTCGTAGCAGGTATTTTTTCATTGCTGCAGTCAGATGATACCAGCAAAGACAACTCCCTCCTTGATATGCAATCCTCCACCACACTTCAGTGCTAGATAGCAGCAGAACAGATCTCAGCCATGTAAACTCCTATTTTGACTGTTTCCTGCAACAACTCCAACTGGGATGGCAGTTCCATATGCTCCAGCCTCATGTGGAGATAGCAGCTGACTTCTGAAAACACACAGCAGCACAACCTGGCCCTGTGCTGTCTAAGCTGAGGCACATGTGCAGCCAGGCTGCTCAAGCCCATACCCATGGCCTTTGCAGCTCAGGCGTACCCTGCTCGCTTTGGTGCTCCTCACAGAGATGTCTCCATTTTGAACAGTGATGGTAAACCATCACTGCTGCTGGTGTATTCTGACTGGAAGCATCTCCTTGAGAAAAAGCATGGGAAAGCAGGATTAGGGGGGCAAGTCCTTAATTGTTTTTGTTCCAAATAGCTCCAGTAATGTCAGTGGATCAATGTCCATTTCCATTACCAGAAGATAAGCCCTACTGCATGTGTGAGGAAGCTGTAAGCTTCTTTTCTCAAAAGGAGATAGCGTTGGACATAAGGAATTTGTACTTCCTGAACAAAGACCCAATTTTCTCCTGCTTGTTCTCACTGTCCTTCAGTACAGACACAGCTTTAGCCTGCTCTTTCATGATCACACAGCATTGAGTTGGACTGGGATTTAAATGGAATGCTCATAGATAACATTAGCCACTGTGGGGAAAGAGATAGGAGTCAATCAGCTAATGAATTCTTCTACAATGCAAGGACTGCGTAGGGAAAAGCACTCAATGGAGTAGCAGAATATCTGTCTGATAGTAATATAATCCAACAGGCAACATCTTGCAAAGAAAATGAAATGACTCCAGGCTACACTCTTGAGTGTAGCTTCCTTGAGGAAAGTTAGAAGGGAAAACACTGAGTTAAAAAGCTTTTTACTCTGGATCCATTCGCTCTGGATCAAAAGTAAATATGGCAGGGCAGAAAAAGGCAAGGGGGTGGGAGGGATGTCAGTAGGATGGGGGTGTTGGAGGGAGAAGAAAAACAATATTACTTACAAAAATTGAAGGCATAGCTGGGAGTTTGCTATATCACTGACATTAGGAAAATTGCACTTTCTGTTTGAATTTACATCAGCATCCCCAGAAAGCACTTTGAGATGTGCAAGAAATGCTGTGATATGCAAGAATATCTTTTGCTCTACACTTGTGTATCCAGCCCTTTTGTCTGTTTTTTTAAGCTTGATTTTCTGTGTAGACAATGAATCATAATATGCAAGTGAGAAGCCTCCAGGGTAGAAGCTAAATGGAAATGCTAGCCTATTTTTCTAGGGTCAATGGCCTCCAACACATTCCAAAAGTTGTCTTTCTGGATTGTAAATACGGACTGTTTTATACCAAGTGGCTGCAGAGTGACAGCAACAAAGAAAGCAGCCTGGAGCAGAGTTAAAAGAAGTTGTCTTTATTTCTTCGCAAAAGGATTTATTTTTCTAACATCATTCAAGAAACAAGACCTTAAAAGTGACACTGGGTGAAGGAGGGAAAAACAACCACCATGAAGGAATGGGGAAAGAATGTCTCTTCCTGTTAAATAACAACTTCTTAAACTTGCCAATGGCAAACAACAATTTTATTGTACTATTTTGTTTTCTCCTTAATATCGAAGCACCAGATTTGCAATGGCAGACTAACAAGCAGCAAAACTTCATTGTAGCCTGATGTTCAGGTGTGGTCAATGGAAAAGCAGTTGCTGCCATTGCCCACAGTGAACAACAAATCCATCAACTATCCTTTACTTTACTAGATTCATAGTAGAGGGAATATTGATGTCAGCAGGTCTTGCACCAAGGAAATGTTATTTCAATTAAATTTTTCCTTTACATTGGTGTAATTTAAAGGAGGCTTGAGGCCCATACTTTCCTTATTCCATCTTGATAGTATACCCAAGCTTTACTTTGGCATCTTGCAAAAAAAGAGAGTAAATGCATTAAGATGTAGCACCAAAAGAGGGAAGTAATCAAATGGGATGCAGCAAATAAAACCACTTTTATGTTTTTAAATCTGATGTGTTAAATTGGTAGAGCAGTAAGATTTATTTCTCTGTGTCATATCACCCAAAACCTGAATATCCCTTTCCAAATTTGCAATATAGTGCTAAAAAAGATTATTCACTTTCCACCCCTCCTCATAAATAATGGACATGGTCTAATTTCTGGTTCAGATTACTGATGTTAAGATTAACAGCAGTTTACTTGCTTTGGTATGTGGATGAGAGAAAGCCAAAAGACTGTTCAGAAATAGAGATTATAGTCTTTCCCCTCTTCTTGCTACTGTTGCTACAGCTTTGGATGCAGCCCTGAGAATGCCATTTTTTAATCAAAATGTCTTTAATTGGACAGAAGATCAAGTTTTACCTCAACTTCTATGGAGGAAGCAGTGAAGCAGAAATATTGGCATATCTGCACATCTGGTCCAGAAATCCGCTGTACACAAGTTGCTCTGTGCAACTAATACTTTTTTCTGATTCCAAAAAATGCAAATAGTTGAAATCTTTTGCACAAAATGAACTGGTAGTCAGGTCAAAGCATGCTCACTTAACCTCATCTGGCAAGCAAGCAATTGCCAGAGGAATTATTATTTATTTTAGGAAAGAGTTGCTCAAACTCTCCCATCCTTCATGATACCAGAAAAGCACAGCTTAGAAAGTACAATGCCAGCCTGTGACACAAGTATAGCTTTCTATTTAATTTTGCTAATTTATACAAGGAGGAAAAAGAGAATAGAGTCAAAGTGGCTGGAGGCTTATCAAGTATCTAATTACAAAAACAGAAAAATCAGTCTTGAAACAAGGAATATGTTCAATTTCATGAAATTCACAGCATTTTGAACAGAAAACTAGAGAAAAAATGAAAAGCAGAATGGCATTTCCTTTGTTGACAAGACTGAAGGAAAGATCATCATATTTGACAATATTTGACAACAACCTGATTGACAGTCAATATCAAATGCTTAAAAAATTGAAAAACAAGTGTTCTCTTTTCCCTCTTTTTTTTTTTTAAAGAGACCTCTCCATGACAGGACCTTGTTATTGGCTGCTCTTTAGCACTGCTGAGTGTTATAACCATGAAACAACCATACTGCAAAGTCAAAGAACCATTAAAATTTTGAGACATTAATGAGTGGGCAGAAGCTTATGTTCTTACTGAAGAAGTTGCTCACATAACAAAAAAAAATTCAAAGGAAGCATCCTAAATGCTACACAATTAAACAAGCATGCTCCAGGTAAATAGCATCTGTCTGCAATAATTGAAAGATAAAATGAGGAAAACTCTATACATCTAATACCCTCTATAATTTGCATTTATTTACTGGGGCTGTTGCTTAAACCATTCCTTGTGGACTTTGCAGAGGTTGCAAAAGGCTGTGTTTGGCAATAGCTTTCTTCATGTGTATCTGACTGTACCCTGTCCTTCACCAGCATTTTTTGACGTCTGAGTTAAGTTTATAACTACAAATATTTTGATTTGCTGATATTTTGTCTGTAGCCATATATTTTTATGATAAACCTGCCCAGTGGTATTTGAATTTGCATCCTGTATCCCTTTCTCCAATCTAAAATCCTATTATAATGTTGTTATGGCTTTTTATGGCCATAGAGAGGCCAGAAAGTTGTGCTTCAAGAGCTATTGAGTCAGGAAACCTTGGTGTCATTGCAGTTAATAGTAAATCACAGCTGGAATAGGAGCTGTCCTCATTTCAAGTTAAGCAGGTCCTCTAGTTCTCTCATAACAATGTTTTTTCCATGATAGCTCCCAGCCATGTAGTCTAGCCATAATTGCTGTGCCTAAGATGTCCAATAAGCAGGGGAGGGAGTACATAATGAAGGTGGATTGCTGTTTCTTGGTCCAAATTACTGGCTTTTTAGGTCCTCTGAGGGTGCTACATTTAGAATAACAGAGTAGATGGACCCAGAATATTTCTTCTTAAGCAACCTTTTTCCTGTTTGAAAACTGGTATTATCTTGCCTCTGATTACTCTTCTCTAGGCTATTTTTCACATCCTCCTTGTGTAGACTTCAAGGGGATTTTTCTGCTGTGTGTATATTTTTAGCAGGGAGGGAAGTCGTTGCTTCCATTACTCATGTGGTATTATTGCAAATGTACATTTTAATATGGAAATTCTCTGTACCATGATTCTCTGTGCTGCTCAGTGAAAAGGACACTGTTAGTTCTCTTGTTTTACAGAGGAAAGAAGAAGTTGAATCCTACAGAAAATGCATTGAGGCTAGGAAATAATATTTTAAAATCCTAGAGGGGATGTTGCTCACGTAACCCCCTAGAATTGCAATACAATATTTTTTTTTTCAAAATGCAACATTACTAGGTTTAAATCTTTTGTATTTAAGTTCTGTAATTATAATGAGATTAATATTTTATCTGCTACCATATGATCACCCTAGGCTGTTTAATTTTAGACCATGAACCATATTTTAACTAATAAATTAAAATGTAAGATATCATACAAAATTACTTGGGTTTTTAAATACATTGATATATGGGGTGTGAACCTTACAAGACACTTTCACTGTACCTCCATTTACTGTGAAATCCCTGTTCTCTTCAAGCTTATCACATTGTAAAATGTATCAGAATTACATTACCACAGAGAAACCTGCAGAACTAAAAAGGTTTAATTGCTCAGAAAGTATCTTTCTGTGTGCAAATCCATCCTATTCCTACTGTGTCTCCCAAAGCTGCTAGAATCCATGCCTCACTTTGACAACTTCCATTACCCAAGGCAGGAAAGATAACATCATTGAGCTAGTGCTCTTGCACCCAGATTTTAGATGCTCCAGAACACCTCCCATTGCTTCGTTTTCTTCCACTTATTGGCTTTTTCACTTCCCCCGCTGTTACTTCTCTTTCTTCATTACAGAGGGTGCCAAAGGATTTGAGCCTCTTTGCTTATGCAGGCTACAACTCAAAATGTTTCCATCCCTAGGCATGGCACACAGGGTCAAGCTCGATGAGCAAGCTTGGCTTTGCCAGATTTTAGGATGCTAGGGAAGGAGACAATGTGTGTGCTGTGTTTCTGATTGGAATAATTGTTCCACACCTCTGCAGCCAATTGCAGTTGACTGAGAAGACTCAATACTTTTTTAAGACCTTAACTCAAGTATCTCTGCAGGGCACTACATTTAGGCTGCTCTGAATTAGTGCTCGGGGTCATCTCTGCATAGATCCAGAGCCTGCAGAGGCAAAATTTCACTCTCCAACATTACAGTTACATTAATAATCTTCTTGTTAGATGAGTCCAGCCTTCACCTCTGCACCTCCAGGTGAGACAGATGGGAAAGAACACTGCAACAACTGTATAGACTTAGAGGTGCCCTTCTGTGTCTGAATACTGCAGACCTTTTCCTACTCTGTTCAGCACATCCAGGTCTATGACCATTACAGGGAAAGAAAAAAATCTGCATTCTTGTATGTATATTCCCATCGTTGAGGAACATGTAATGCAGACAGCCAGAGGACAAAGTGCTCTCACCAACACCAGCACTTGTGTGCTCCTCTTTATTAAACTGTTTCATTGGATTATGGCATATAACCAACAGGAAATTCCTGCCTGGATTGTAATACAAAGAAAATGTTATAAAATGCTAATCAGCACAATTTAATTAACTTCCCTCCTCAGAGTCCTGAGAAAATACTTTCTTGGACTCTTTTTTGGAGCATCTCTCTACAGCACAAATTATTCAAAAAACCTACACATGTTAGCATGCGAAGTAATTCCCCTCTAAGAGCTCTGCTGCTGGCTTCTGGTCAGATGATCTCTCTTGGAGAAATATTCTTTGTGAAATCTCCTAATGGATTCTCAGAGCTGCAAAGTGCTATGTAACACCTTTGTTGCTGCCAGCCCACAGTCCCTAGGAGGGAATTCATCTGATCTTTTACATTTGGGGTCACTTACTGGACAAGTGCAGCCCTCAGTCATGCCTGGGCATTCCCTACAGAGCACACCAGGGTATGAAAACTTGTGCAGGTAGGTTATGCGCAACTATGGGTCATCTCCAAGGCTAATTAATGTCCCATAACAAATAAAAGTGAGGACTAGCTGTTCCAAGAATGTTATTTAGTCAGCTCTGAAAGCCTCCCAGAATACAACAGTATATGAGGATTTTAGGATAATATCCCTTATTTTATGAAATACATCTTTCTGAAGTATACAGGGGTTATTTACGCTGTTTTTTAAAATCATTTCACTTAAAGGGTTCCTCATACATTTGGTGACAGTGAGGAGCAGATGTCCTCAGTGGTAGAATGCACCCACATGCATGAAGAGTCTTCTCTCCACAGAGGTGTCCAACACTTCTGTGTACCTCAGAGGTGAAGCACACAAAAATGTTGTTTTTCTTTCATTTGTGTGAATCAGAAGCAGCTAGTACTAACCAGAGAGAAAGACATCATGTTCAGCCTTTGAAGTGTTCCTCCTTGCAATTAATTAACTTCTTCCCTTTTGTGTTGTGGTTTGATTGTTAGTTCTGTTTTGTTTTGTAAATCACAATCTCTTGGATCAAAATAGGAAAACAGTGACTTACAGTATCCCCCTCCTTTGAAGTTCTTTTTAGAATACAACTCTGGTGGGAAACAAAAGCATAATTCAAAGTCTGACTGTGTTCTACTGTCATATACTTTAAAAATATCTTTTAAAATGCAATGACAATTTTTTTTAAATCAGGGTCTAAAAATTACTAATATCTTGCCTTGTCAATGTACTTGGAGGAAAAATCACCTTGCAGAAAACCTGAGAAAAAGAAAGGAAAGCCAGACAATTATTTGGTTGAATTTACAGACTTATTTCAGCATTTACACTGACTCAGCTGTTACTTAGACTCCATATTTTCATCTCCTGTTATTTTGAATGGCTTCTTCTCCATTCTTAGCTCATTTTCCTAGAATGTCTCCTTTGTCTTTCCAGAAAGCATTTCATTGTATGGTCCCCAGTGTTACATCTGTGCATCTGTTAGAAAATACAGGGTATTGGATGCAATCATTCCCAAAAGATAAAAGTGGAACTTTTCTTATAAGTACACTGATTTAAAAAGAGAGGGTAGGAATCAATTGTTCTTTGTGACAGCAAATATTATCTCTTACAAATTCAACTCTATTGTAAACAAATATCAAGTGATACACAACTGAACTCCTGTGGTTGTGCTGCAGTTTCTACAGAGAATTTCGAGATTACATTTCCAAAATAAACACTAAATTTATTCAATATCCATCCTTAGAAATATAAAAAAATCCATCACTGTAAAATATTTAATAAATACTAATTAAAATATTTAATAAATACTAATATAAGGAGAGTCTCAGAATAAGAAAGTAATATATAAATAAGAGCCTTTACATGTATGTGGAAATGGAATAATACATGGGGAAGAGTATTATTGCATATTCCTTTAATCTACCCTTACCCCAGTGTTATTTCATAAGTTTTGCAGCAGTAGTATGTACATTGTCACTAGAATTTTCTTTTCCAGAAAAAAAAAATGGGTTGGTATCAAACTTCTCATCTGGAAGTCTTTTGTAATCTCCTAATGTACAGTATGGATAAATACCACATAATTGCAACTTTATATCATTTTCAGGAAATCCACAGAGATCATCCCTCAAGGTTATGTCCCAAAACTCACTTAATAATTTCCTCTCAGGTTCTGGGAAAAAAACTAAGTTATTTTAGCACCGTGTTTTATATTGAAATTAATGTATCTCTTTGCAACAAATAGCACACTTCACTGGGTTTGTGTTTGCTCAGATATTATTAACCATTGTCACCAGTATACACTTGTAAAAAAAGCCAATAATCTGAAATAGAATTTTACAGTACATAATTGGAAATGCAGGTAAAAATACAACTATTTTACAGAAAATGTCCCTTGCCCCTCCTTAAGAAATGGATAATATAAAATTTAGAGTCCAGTTGCATCAGTTAAATTGTTGACTTTATAATCTCTGTTCACAATGGAAAATTACATTCCTTTGAAAAAAGAATAATTATCATTTCCGAGCATTTCCCCTAGCTCCTAAGACTTATATCAAACCCTAGCAAAGGATGAAATTACCATAGCAACTGCCAATCTGCTTTCTTTTTATTGCTGTTTTTGTTTTCTCACTGAGAATCCCACATAATAAACCTGTTTCATCAAATGACCAGCCATGGGAGACTGAAGTCAATGCTTTCAGAGAAGTCAATGCTTTTCTAGCAGAGCAAGATGTTGAAAGATGAGAAAACAGCAAATGCAGATGGCAATTACAATCCAACTGCATTTGGAAACTTTCAACAGGGTGAATTTTTGGCCAGAAAGATCAAAGATTTGGTGATTGAAGTATCCAACAACACACTTGTGCAGCAGAAACATTTCTGTGTACTGCTTTATAAGCTGTACTCTGCATCAGGACATTTCCATCAGACTACTGGCCTCTGGTATATCCTGACATTGGGACTAAAAAAAAACAGAGATTAGCTTAACTTCCAACTCAAACCATTGTCTGATTCTAGGATTAAATAACAGGTTCTTGGCATGGAAGAAGGACGTTTCCCTTAGGCAGGTTATGCCCTCAGAACACAGTAAGTTCTCATCCTCAAACACAATATAATGGCAAAACCATGTGTAATTTCTGAAAGAAATTAATAATGTAGAGAACAACAAATTGTTAAAAGCAAGCTTTTAGGGTTCCTGACATACTCTCTTCTATACTAAATAATAGCTCTGAGAAGGCTAATAAATGATTGAGCTGTATGGGATGTAAATCTTACTCTGCCTTGCCACTAAGAGTACTTTTGATTAAAATATATTCTTAAATTGTACATGCGTTGATCAAAGAAACTGTAAATTCTGAAGATTCTGGCATTTCCCTAGTGAAAAATCATATTCTTGCTTTGCATCCAAGAAAAAGATTTGCTGGTCATTTATTCAAGGGCTGTCACTTAACACTCAGAAATGAGTGAAACAATTAAACACTAAGAATATTAATGCCTTCACCTGTCTAAAATTCTGGGTAATTTTTCCATGTAGGATACTCTGCAAACTTATTTGGTTTATTTTGGAAGGGAGTTATAAGTTTGCATGGGAGTTATAAGTTTGTTCTTGTAAATAGGAAAAATGTGGGACCGCAGAGAAATATTTCAAAAGCATCAGCTGCATATAGCATGCTATGATTTAATTGGCCATATCAATCATTCCTGCAAGGCAGCACTGAGTCAGTTTAACTGACAACATATAAAAAATTTCTGTGACCTATTTCTGAGGTTTTGGGCTCATGAGAGTAGAATAAGGAGTTAAAAGTGAAGCGCTCAATGGCATATTCATTCTTTACCTGCAACCAAACTCATCCAGCACTGCCTTCACTACAGATTGGGTTTGGATCCTTCTCAAGCACAGCCACCCAACCAAGCTTTTGCTATTTCTGTTCTTAAAAACCATCAGGATGTTGATACAACATCCAATTAAACACAACAAAATTGCTTTGATGACTGTAAAATCCAGTTAAAAAATAGAATAGACTTACAAACAAGCCCTAGTTTTACTAGTAAAGCAGCAGGAAAAAGCATCAGAGCATGCCTATCCCACCAAACATCAGTGGCTGATTCAATAATATCAGGAGGAAAGATGGCTCCTACAGATACTGAAAAGCTTTACAAAGTAGAAATGGTGTGATACTTGTGCTTTTAATTGCTAATTTTAATTTTTGTGTAGATGCTGGAATTTCCAGAGATGAGCTTATGTAGTTGGGACAGTGCTATCTAATTGTTGGTTTTTTAAAAATGTTGAAAACATATCATAAGATGAAAAATTAAACAAGATCTTTTTGACTCCATAAACGCCTTAGCTTTATACTTTTTCCATTTTGGTTCTAAAACACATCAAACTTTATTTCCTTCTCTTTCAAAAACAGCTGCAAACAATCTTTCCCATCACTTCTCCTTTCTGTGAGAAAAAGGAAAACCAGTCTCTCAATTCACCTTTTTTCCAGAAAACAGGTAAAAAAATATCTAGGAACCAAAACAGTGACCTGACTGCATCCCCAGTAGCACTGGGGATCCACCAATTATCAGGTGGATCATTTTGCATTCAGGATGCTTCAATCTTTTGTTTGACTTGGAGTTCTATTTGCTGACTGTTGCCTCGTGAGTCTGGACTCCTACACAAGCTGCAAAAATCTCCTTATCAGGAAACATGTAAAAGCTGCATCAAAAGCTGGTACCTTTGCCTATGGATGTCTAATTTCCCCTTTTTTATCTATATTGTGTATATTTTTAAGGTATCTGTATGTTGATCAAAAATAGCTTTGCAGTTTCTACTGTAACTACTTGGAACACCATTTTTATAAAATACATCATCTTCTATGACTTTTTGCCCATGAGAAGAAATTTTAGTCCTTAGGGGAACATCTAGAACTTTAATAACATTTACGTTTAAAAATAAATATCCTAATTCCGTAGTTCCTTAAAGTCACTTGGGAAATAGATGCAGAATTTCTTTCACCATGATCAAATAGTCTTTGCTGAATCACCTTATTGGGAAATCATGCCTACTTGGTACTTTTTTTTTTAAATAAATAGTATTCAGGGTAACTTTGCATATCACACTTATAGTTGTATTTCAATTAAGAATGTAAATATTTTAGATCAGAGATCAATAATTTGCATTATACTTCATTTTTAATTTACATGTAAAAGTACTTGCTAGCTATCAATGAGGTATTTATTACTCTAGGTAGTACATACACTACTTAATACACCAAGTAACACAGTGTTGGGGATTTTTTAATTCAATCTGCCCTTTGCTTAAGTGGATGGCACACTTCATATATCTCAGTAAATGCAGAAACATGACCAAAGTCCATTTCTGCTACATACAATAGAAAAAAGGACCCCAAACTATCTGGAATAAGGAAAGGGATGAAGACTACAGTGTATACTATATATAGTTCAAGGGTAGTCTGATATTTGGTAATGGGGAAAGATACACAGTAACCTTTAAAACCCCTGTTTCTACAGAAGGGAGATGCAATATCCCCCGACACACTGCGCTGCCTCCAGCAAATGTGCCTGTCTCTGAAGACCTTGGTGATGGTTTACAATTCCCAAGATGCCAACTGTCTTGCACCTTGTTCTCACTGAACAAGCATTGCTATTCTGTACTGGCAGTGCTCAATTAAGTTTGTCCCATGTGTTTTCCAGAGAGTCTTTAATGAATGTGGGCTGCCTGGAAGAAAAGCCTTTGGGAGCACAAAGCAAACAAAGGAACAAACTTTTAATCAAAGAATCTAAGTAGGCTCAGAGCTTGGTTGTGTGGAAGACAGAGAGAGCTGAAGGTTCTCAGCATCCCACAGGAATAAGCAAACACAGTGGAAGGTGAAAAGATTGCAGACAGAAAGTCAAGATCACCCATTCTCAAAAATCAGGATTTATAATGCATACCATGTCAAGAATGATTCACTAATAATGGCTAATTCGCAAGAAGGAATTATGTATGCTCTGAAAATTAAACCCTAATTAGAACCATATTAAATTTTGAGATGTATAGAGCTGTAGTATGAACTATAGGTTTTAAATGCTAGTTAATGACTTTCTGATATCATTTCTGATATCATTCTATTCTGATATCAGAAGTCACTTTTTGCTCTTCATGTAAAGACTTTGAAAGAAATTACACTTTGCAATTTCAGACAGAAGGATTATTAACATAAGGACAGCTCTGAAATTTTCAAAATCCACTGTCAATTTTTCTGTGAAGCGATCATTTAGAGTTGCAGTCAAGCACGTTTTGAATCTCTACTGCTTAACCAATGTTTTGCAGTCATTTTCTTAGGCTTAAAATATTAATGTGAGAACATTTCCTGCATCCAAAACCCATTTTATGATAGTTTTTACCAAGGAGAAAAGAAAGATCATTTATTTCTTATCTGAATATATAATTTAGACCGGCAGGATTGCACACAATGGTGAAAACCTCATAACCCACCTAGAATAAAATGTAATATCCCCAGGTGATCTTCAGATCTGCAAAATAGTACCAAAAGGTGAGATTTCTGCATCTTTACAGAAGACTTATTTCACAATAACACTCTGCTGGATAAGATCTATTCAGGGAAGAACACGTTCCTGGATACGGCTCCCAGTAAGTAATATAGATCCACAGCATCATTAATCAAAATATGTAAGCACTCTCAAAATCAAAGGCACGTGTTCAACTCTGCCTACTCCAAAGCCAGTCCCCTCTGCAGTACAGAATGAGCCAAGTGTTGGGGCAAATAACTCCTGGGAAAGCCTATGGCATGATTCTAGGTTATATCAAGGTCTCTGAACCATCTCATCAACCCATCAAAGTAAGCTCTGTGCAGAGCAGAAGGAGATGTCTGCACTGCGATGACAGTGATGACAGCCTAGGTATGTAATTAAATTATTGTTTAATCAGTTTGTTAATTTTAAGCTGCATAGGAAATTTCAAAATGCAGAGCTGTAATGACATAGAGCTCAGTTTGTGCCACGAAAAGCACCCAGGATATGAAATAAAGACCTAAAGGTTCATTCTGTGTTGAGCCCAGGATCAATAGCTAAACTATCTAATTTACAAGTAATGTCATTGTATTCACAAGACCATCACTGCTGGAACAAAACCCATACAACTGCTGCAGGATAAATGTCCACCTGACCTGGCAAGCAGAGTGGTATGGACACTACAAGTTCTGTGTGCATTTAGCAAAGGTTTATGCTGGTAAGAAATCAGTGTCTGAGCAAGCACTCCCTTCTAAGGGGCCAACTAGTTCTGCAGCCAAGATTTTAACTTCAACTTAGGTATTTAAGCTATCCCAAGATTCATGCTGGCACAGAGAGGGGAGGGAAAATAGTTTTATGCTTGGCTGCCTAATTTAAGACATAATCTGAGGGTAAAATAGATCTTGTACAGGTTTTTCTTATAAACAAGTTTATGTTTTTTTACACAACTCAGTCTCTTCCAGTTCTAATGAAAATGTGAAGACCCTGAACTCCCATTCTGCTCATGTGATAATACCATGCATAGTCTTTGCATTCAGTTTTTATCAACTTGTTGGTTTGGGGCCATTATCGAGTTTTCTGAACATCTAGATAAGGGAAGAGGAATCAGGGTTTATTTGTATTTTATTTTAAAACATTTAAAAATGAACGGCATAAAGATTTAATGAACTCATAACAAAATACTGATATCTTGCTGAGAATTGCCGTGGTGCACAGCAGCAATTTCTGCATCTTGGAAAATTTTAATAAACGTATCAAAGGGAGAACATGAAACAGCTAATATTTTTGATGGTGGATAATTGTTCTTGTTCATATTTATATTTCATTTAATTAATCCATAGCTCAGAAACCTGCAGATACAACATTTTTTGAATATATCATGACAGGTTAAAAAATTAGGGATCTCTTTCATGTATACTCACAAGATGTGCTTGGCTGCCAGACTTATTGGTTTATTTTTATAATACTTATTTGAAAACCAGCATTATACATTGACAGAAAATGACATTTTGGATGTAAGAGCAAAGTCACTTTCATTGGGATACTGTGAACATGTGCACCTGAAATAAATTTCACTTGCTGTAACAGTTCTAGATCGAAAGTTATAAAATGCTGTGCACCATTTTTTCTTGAGGGCTGTTCCCAAAATGTTTGGGTTTTTTTAAAAAAACTGTGTATATAAACTGTTTTTCACCCAAGGTCTTTTCTGTTAGCAAGTCTTTAAGAAAGCTGTCGGCGTGGGATGTGTTGGATCAGATGCCCTCCCAGAGTCTTCTAACAGTAAATATTTTAGGATTTTATTTTAAGGCCAGCCATGTTCTGACAGAAAACAGCATACCACTAGATAGAGTGGCACATAAAAAAACTCCAGGATATCAACAATTAATGCCTGGAAGGTAACTTTCTAAGCACTCAGAAAGGCAACTGAGACGTAATAAGGTCTGCACTAGAAATGAGCTGTGCTGCAGAATTCAGATACAGAATTCCTAAGTTTCAGAAACTGAAAGTCTGTGTTTGGAACTCATTTGGACATACTAGGATTTCAGAATTATCTAATTAAACAGAATAAAACCTACATGTCTAATCACAAATAATAAATTCAAAGCCTTTGGTCTACACCTATTTCCCATTGGGATTTTGGGCCCAATTTCACTTAGCAGTCAGTTCTCTGTAGTGTCTACTCTGCAATTAAAACATAAAGCATCAATTATCATCACAGTGTTCTGAGAATTGCATCACCCATGATTACAAGGTACCATCCAAAGAGTAAGGAAAAAGTTCTTCATAGATTTTTTATTCTGAGGGTTAGTGGTGACAGGTCTGTCTCTCTGGCTCCTGCTTGAAAATATAAATTCAGAAAAACAAAGTACCTGGTTTTAAGCCAATTATGATCAATATGACAAAGCCTATTAATTGATGTGTCTGGGAAGACTCAGAGATGACAGTGGAAGATTACACCTGACTCTGACTAACCCTACCAAAGAGCAGTAACTAATGATGGGATGTACATATTTTAAAAGCCAGGAGGCCGGAATGTACATACTTTGTACATCCTCAGCTACTTCTGTGGTAATTTTCTGTGAATGCTCTAGGTTGGAGATTGCTTTGTCTTGAATCTCTTATTCTGCTCTTGCCCTTTCCAATGAGGCACACAAAGACTTTTGGAAACTCACTATGAATTTCTAACTGAAACTGAATTCATAGCTCAGAGTGCAGACTAGGTCTCCAGGAAGACATGAGTATATTCACCTGTTTTGAGTTTAGAGGATGAGGGCACTGAGCATATTTGTAAATTCTGCTCTTCCATGAGAAAACCCTAACTTAATTTCTGGTCTTTCTGTCCACCTACAGCATAAGACATTATAATTTAGCTCATTGAGGGCTTTGCTGAAAGACTGCATATTTAAATGTGGTATGTGCTATGGAGACAAATAACTCAACATGCTACTTTCCTGTTAGTCATTTGCAGTACTTTCTCTTTTCCAGCAATATAAAAGGACATTCTAGTAAAATTTATTACTTAGACTGTGAATTTTTATCCCTTGAGAACAAAATGAGCCAGCTTTAGGTTATCTTTATTTTATTGTGACTTTATTCTCTGACCTCATTCTTAAATAAGAAATTCATTATAACAAGTATATATAAAGAATGCTATTCCATAATTAAACTGCCACAGAGAAGTTGCTGATGTCCAGGAAACAACTTTAGAAAGAGTCATTTCTCTAAATGAAACCTGCATTTTATAAACAGATTGTTCCCATTTCAGAAGGACTTAGGAAGCTAGAGACTTTAAAAGTGCAGTATAGATGTTCCCAGGTAACGTAATTGTGCCATAGCACACTATTCTAAAAATGAAATATTCCATCCTTTTAAGCACTGGTCCCTGAGCTATAAATTTGGTTCTAGTTAGAAAACTCTTAGTGACTTTCCCAAACTCTTTCTGTGCCCCACTGGGAAGAACAACACCAGAATTAGGGGTTCAAGATGAAAGGAGTCTCTGACCTAGAGAAAGTTACTACAGAAGCAGCTAAGGAACTACAAAGGAATTGCAATCAGAGCTCCTGGCTTTTACACTCACTGTTGTCAATGGGAGCAACACTAGTCAGAAGGGTGCTTGCTGACTTTATGTGAAATAAAATTATCTATTTAGAACCATTTGGTCTCTTCGTTGAAGAAGAAGCTGCAGAGTTTTAATTTTTAATTATGAAGAGCATAATTTATGTTGTTTTGAGCTTTCTGTCATCTTTCCAGCTCATCTTGGCCTCTGACAGGTTTCAGAATTAAAAGGTGTTGGAGGAAAAAGTTCTTTTTATGCCCTGGCTTTTATTTCCATGTATTTATGACCAATAAAACTGTTTTCTACAGTTTTATTACTAACTCTTGAAGAGCTATTCTGAACTATCAGGCACTGAGTAGCTGGACTCTGTCCTATGTCCAAAAGCCATGATAGTAGGGAGCACTGTGAGACTTGTTACACATTCTACAATTCACCTTGATTTTTATTTCTGCATCTACAAAATCCTAGAAGTTTACTGGGTTTAATGACCTCCTCTTTAGAATTCATCTATATATGATCTCTATGTGGGCCCAGATATTAACAATTTCAAAATCTGTTTTAAAACCCTCCTCCCTTACTCTTTTCTTTTAGTTATCCTTTCATCTTTATTTTCCCTTTATTTTCCTGGGTTTTTTCTCTTCTTCATTGTCATGAATACCTAGTAAGTCCATTCAGTTCAGTGAATTTAAATTTTTCTACATCCAAATAAAAATCATACTCTCACAAATCTTACTTTGATACAACTTTAAATTAATGACCATCCTGCTGTGTGACCAGGTTTGCCCTTCAGTGAACATACCTTTAGTTCATGGGCTCTCCCAGAGCATGGAACAGTTTATGCAGCAAAAAGATAAATGTAGTAAGTAATTCAAATTCAAATACTGGTTGCAGCCATTATATATCATAAGAAATTTTTGAGTCTGGAAAGGAGTGACTGATCCAATAAGGTATTTCCACCCTGACTCATATCAGAGAATACTGCGAGTAAATTATTCTCCTTTTCTGAAGTATAATTTATATTATTTGAGAAAGAATAAAAAAACATGGTGAAATTAAAATAAAAAATGCTATAAAATATAGTGCTAGAAAATACTGAAGTAAGAAGTATGATTTCTATGGCACAAAGAGATGCACAGTGAAAGAATAGACCTCTTTATTTTCTTTCAGACTGTCTTGCATTTTTTGTCTTATGAAGAAACAGATTGTCAATTTGTGTAATTACCGATCAATTCCAGGAACTTACCAGTTACCATAGAAGGGGGACTCTGGCTGCTAATGGCAGGTTCCTGACTGGATTAATTTGCAGCAGTTTCTATTGACATTTTTATTGGCCTCATGCTAGAGATGTGTTCTCAGCAATGGCAATTAGCACAGCTCTTCTTTTAGGTAAATACAACAATAGAATTTCTAGTATTCTCATGCAGATATCCCTGCACAGTGTTACTTTATGCTGGATAGCTGCAGCCTTCTGGCCTGGACAAATGCTGAACCTTTTTATCACACACTACAGTTTTCAGATGACTCTGAAATTTATTACTTATGTGAGACTGTAATAAGGATAAAAGCACTCAGAGCAGAATGGATGTGTGCTGAAAGAAAAGAAGCTCCTGTCTGTAAAGCTTTGAAAAATACCACAGAAGTGAAATGGTAATGTATGGATTAATAATGATCCATCAAATGCTCCCCTATATAAACACATGCACAAAGACATATACACACTCACACATGAAAAGCTTTTCAAAATAATTTCACAGAGATCTTTCTGATCACATGCTAAAAATAAAAGCAAATAAATATAGATTAGCAGCTCCAGGAGATAAAGCCAAATGTAATAAATTAAAGTGCTGGTGCTCTCTTATTGTGTCCTTGAAAATCTGAAGCCTTTAAACACTAACTGTTTCAAAATAGGATTGAAATAAAATGAAATATTTTTTTTTAAGTGTCCAGAGGAGGGCTACAAAGATGGTGAAGTGCCTTGAGGGGAAGCCACGTGAGGAGCTGCTGAGGTCACTTGGTCTGTTCAGCTTGGAGAAGAGGACACTGAGGCAAGACCTCACTGCAGTTACAGCTTCCCCTTGAAGAGAGGACGAGGGGCAGGCACTGATCTCTTCTCTCTTGTGACCAGTGACAGGGCCCGAGGGAGTGGCCTGAAGCTGATTCAGGGGAGGTTTAGATTGGATATCAGGAAAAGGCTCCTCACCCAGAAAGTGGTTGGGCACTGGAGCAGGCTCCCCAGGGAAGTGGTCACAGCACCAAACCTGGCAGAATTCAAGCAGCATTTGGACAATGCTGTCAGGCACAAGGTGTGACTGTTGGGGTGTTCTGCACAGGGCCAGAGTTGGACAAAATTTTAAAGTAATAGATTAAAATAGAACAAATAAAACCAAGAAAGGACAAAGCTGCTTGGACAAGGCAGCTGTAGTAACACAGCTAAGGATGATGCATTTACCATGTATTAAGGTTACATCAGTACCTCTTTTAGTACGTTGAGCAGTTTCAGGGAATTTGTTGTCTTTCACTAGCTCTGCATAGACAGAAAATCCCTTCTCTCTGACAGGTTTCACAAACATACTGAGACTCAAGCTAAAGCGCATTATAATGGTCAAAACAGCAGTCCTACCCTATATTAGTTCTGGACACAAAAGATTTCCAGTTCTTTTCTTCTCTAAGTTCTAAGGTTACATTATAAGAAAAAAAAATCCACAAAAACCCCAAGAAACTTCCAGATGAAAAGAAAAAGAAAAGCACAGCTATCCTTCTGGATTTTGGTATGTTAGCAATAGAAAGAAAAATCCATCACTTTTCCCTGGAGAAAGAGGTGGGCTTTTCACCCAGTGGGTCACATTTGACCTTTTTACAGGGCACTCAAATGCAAAATAAACCACACTTTTATCTCCTTTTTCCCCTTGGATGTATTTACAATGTTCAGTTGCTGTATCTTCCAGCAAAATTACTGTTAAACAGATGACAGTTTTAAATGTCTTTCCATAAAAAGCCACCAAAGCCCATCATCACATCTCCATAGGTTTTAAATTATTTGGAGTTTATTGTCAAACTGCATTTTCCAGTTCAGTGAATCCTTTTGATGACTATTGCTCCAACATCCTTGTTTGCCATTACCGAATGGAAAGTCACCATATGACTCATAATAACTTGGATTTAATTGCAAAGATATGACTTTAGTCCAAATGGATAGTATGGGAGGGTGGGGCAGCTAGGTTATTCCATATCTCTAAAGCAGTGATAAGATTTCTTTGAAATATTTTCAAATCATGTTCACCCCAGTTCTGAAAGTCCTTATTAGATTTCCTCCAATCTAAAATATTCCTGGGGGTTCTCTCTTGTGATGTTATTGCCTAATAAATGGTGTGGAAACTTGGAATCTTTCATAAAAGCTCCAACAACATGAAAATAGTTTCCATAATGAATAGATTTTAATCTCTAACTCCCTCTGTAGAAATGTTTTAATCATGAAAGACAGAATGGAGTTCTCCTGGGGCTGTTATTTAAAATACTAAAGAAAAATATTTCTATCTTTTATGCAATTGTGAAATATGGCTTGGTGCTTTGTTTACAACAAGCAAGCAGATGTTTATTTTATTGAAAGAATTGACTGGCGTCTTTCATGGTTTTTTGAGAGGGAGTGTATTTGTGCCCTGCGAAATCCTCATATTTATGATCATCTGAAAAATGATATTGTTCTGAGTCTATATCTTGATATTATTTCTAAGGGAATATTGAGTATTTGGAGTAAGAAAGAACCTTTCCATACAATATTCCTCACATGTAATGGAAGCAAATGAATGGCTTATATAAACAGCAATACAGTATTCTCCCATGGGTTTATGTTATTGCTGCCTCCAGAGTGAGGATAGGGAGGATTGAGCATGAGTGCGGATTTCTCATTTTCCAGGTCCACGTTTTGAAACACTGAAAATAGAAAGAATGTATAAAGGAGACCAAATTTGCACATACTGCTAAACATCTAAATAACATGAATCTTGACTCTACCTACAACAACAAAATTTCATTCCAGCTGTGCATCCTGCATTTATTAGCAATTAACACCATTTTGATTTAATTTCTAGCTTCTTCTATTCCTTCTTACGTATGCAACATGTACCACACAAGCATTTGAACTCAATCTTCTCGTGAAAGTGATAAATATGGATGTGATGTTGTGTTGTTCATGACTCCATAGACAAAAAATCCTCTGAGATTTGATTTTGTGTATAAATAGGTAATGAAAATATTACTAAAATCAAGCATAAAATTTCATTACTAATCTAATGTTAGATGCACAAGAAGGGAAAGAGTAACAATAGCCATATTGACACATGGAGGTCCCTGTGACCACAAAATCCCAGAAAGTTCAGTAATACCAACCAGTTTACTAGCTGATAATTTTATTAAACTATAGATGGCTTTGCATGGAAAGAAGTAAATTTATTGAAATATTAACTTAAAACCAGTATTTCAATATAACCTTTTGTTTGGGTGAATTTTATTTTTCATGTCAGAATAATTTACCCTGAATATAGTGACATATTTTATTTTGAGGAATTGTTTAAAAAGTTTTCAAGATTCTCCTGAATCAATCAACAAACAGGTTGAAACATGGGATAAGGAAGAACAAAAAAAGGGGAGCAGATTCAATTTACAATGAAAACAAAACACTTGCCTGGGGAAAAAAAAAACGCTCAATACCCTAGAAAATTGTTTTATTCAAAACTTCAAAATAAAATATTTTTGTATCATTAATTAAAAGCTTAGTGAGAGGAAAAGCTCTGCCAAGTGAAAATAAGTTAAATTTTAAAAGGTCAGGTTTCCTAACCTTAGTTTTCCAGTTTTAGTTAGAAAACCCTCAAATGCCAAGAGCAATAAAGGATTTGGTACAGCACTAAAGATATTTCAAATGTAGGGGTACACATATACTGCAAATGACTCAAGCTTGAAATGGCATCCACTAAGCCAGAAATCATGCAATACTATCCTATTTTAGGAATGTTTTGTATCTGTTTCTCTCTATTTATAGGGTCTATTTAAAGGGGTTTTCTAAAATTTATGAACATTTTCTCATTTATTTTCTCCTTGAAAGTACATTTTGTTATTCAAATACATCATTATATTTCAGTGCTTCCCCTTGTAGAAGGGATTTTTACAATGCCATTTAGAAAAACATCAATTTTCCATGGTGTCTTATCCTTTTGAATTACCAACTAAAGTTCATCTAAAAATAAAGGGTTAGATTAGGCATAATTTAAAAGTCCATAGGGAAAAAAAAAGGTCAATTTTTAATAAGAGAAACACAGTTTTAATAATAATGTATGTGGAGGTTTTATTTCTGTTAGCTTGCACAAGGCTTTCCCGTTGGGGTATCATATTGATCTCCTAACTCCTGCCAAAGTGCTGCATGCTGCTGTATTGCCAAAGAAGGCAGCAGGATAAAATGCTCAGGAACCTTTGAGCAAGCCATTCTGAAGAGCTCCACCAGGACCTATTATACCAAAGCAATTGGATGTTATGACGATCATATTAAATTGAAGGTAGAAAAAGTTCACAGCAGTGCACCTTGGAAAGAACAATTTAAACTACTCATATGCACTGATAACTTCTGAATTAGTCCTAAGATACCCGTGGAAAAAAAAAAAAAGAAAAAAGAAGGAATCATCAAGGAGAACTGAGTAAATATATTTGTTCAGTATTCAGTCAGTACCTAAAAATCATGCTATAACATTAGATTTCTTTAGGAAGGAAATACAGATTTAAAGATGTAATGTTAATATCAAAATCACTGGTGTATCCTCACTTCCAATATTACATACAGGTGTAGAATTTCATCCCCAAAAGCCCCAATACAACAGAAAGAGAATTTAAAAAAAAACAAACTTACCTCATAGACAGGTAAAGACTGTCACAGGACCTTTCTCAACAATAAGAACTTCAAAAGAAAATAAAAGTAGAGGTAGAGAAAAATAAGACTCCAAAGTGTTTCCCACCGTTTATAGGAATATTCAAATGGAAGAGTGTGATTCTGCATTAATTGACAGGGTTAATTTTTGCAGTAGCCAGGAGTGGGCCATGACCAGGACACTGAGACTATTGTATACCACCTCATGTCATTGCTGGGGGTGGGTGAAAGGAAATGTCTTCCAGATAGAAGGGGTTCCTTCCAGTCAAGAAAGTAATGGATAGATGGGGGCATTGGGTTAGCAGGGTGCTGGTCCCAGCTGGAGAGAGCAGTGGACTGGTTCTGGATGCAGCTGGGTCAGGATGGGCTAAATGAGCATTTTGCATATGAACCACTTTCTCTTCTGTACACTTTTGTTATTAATATTGTGGCTCTTACTGTTCATTTTCTTATTGCCATTTCCAGTAAATTCAACCCATGATCTTTGCCTTTTGTGCCTCCAATTTTCAACTGCATCCCACTGCAGTGGGAAGGAGGCAGGAAACACAGGACTAAGAAAAAGCAGCAATGTGGTTTTGAAAAGTCTTCTTGGGGGCACTGAATTTGGGAGTACCATTCCTAACACACAACAAAAAGACAGAGAAGCTTTCATTGTGTGTAAAGAACCTGTGTAGGAAGGAGGAAAAAACCATAGAGACTATGACAGAAAAACAGCAAAATAGACATGAAGGAACACCATCAGACCTTCTCAGCTACCCCTTAGATTTTAGACATCAAAAAATACTGAATGTATTCCCCAGCCCCTAAAATGAAGGTCTGTATTTCATCCTTGCCCGAGACTTGTACTGTATAGCCATCCCAGGGGCATTAACATGATGCCAATGGTGGTTTAGGCCAGAGATGTTCAACCCTCCCACCAAAGCCAACAAAGAGAGAAGACTCCATTGCTCCTAGTTCTGCAAAATCCAGCCCTTTGGGTAAGGCCACGGTTTGGACATTCAAATGCCATGACATTCAGATAAAATTTGACCACAGTGGCGGTCAAATCAAGGCAGGGTATTAAGTTATCAGATCTTCAAAAAAGGTCCAGTTAGTATACTGCCCAATGTCCACATAAATAGCATACACTTCCCAATATTTTAAATACTTATATACACACAATGTTAACTAGCACTATAAGATATTGCAAAAGCAGAGTCCCACAAAGCTTTAGAAAGCAACCATGGTGAACCAATAAGTAATCAGGAACTGCAAGTTCTGCACTACCTTGGATCAGCACATCCTGTCCCACAAGCCACTTCTCACACAACTAGCATCTTTTTCCTAGGCAAAGCAACACATTACAGGAAATAAAACACAGCATGTTTAAATATGCACCATAGCATGCTTCTGAGTGAGCCAGTAGGAAAATTCTATCCAAGTGTGAAACTTCCTTAGTCACTTTTTGAAGTACTGTTAAGAAACCACAGTGACAGGTACAACATAAGAGCCTCAGAAGATTAGGTTAACCAAAAATAGGTCCTTTTCTATAATGAATTATTTTCACAATCACCTAAAGAAAGCTATAAAAATAATTTCTGCCCAACCCCTTCCAAAGAAAACAACTGAATTATAACAGATCACATCCAGTACAGTCTTTAAATGAAACTAAGATTTGAAAATAAAGGTTGATACAGCTAGTTATTCTCATCTTGACATCTTTACTATGGTTCTTCGTTTCTATTACTGGTCATTTCTGGAGTAACATCTTGGAAGTAACAGTGTTCCATGTTATTTTGGGCTGTGTGGGAGAACATGAGTGTCTTGATTGTAATTCCCTTCTGGAATTTATTTGTGTTGACTGCTGACCAAGCTGTCTGAATCCTAACAATAGAAAGGCAGGAATTACTTAGTCACTGTCTCCTTTCTTCTGTGTCTGTTTCAACTCCAGACATCTCTGCATACACTGAAGATGAAAGGATGTGATTATTTTCCTGTCTGGATACAGGCTCACAGTTGGTACAATATTTCTTTCCTATGTAGACAGATGGATAGTTGATCTGTTTTATAAGGAAAAATAAGCAGCAAGTGCCAGACTCATGCAAATTTTATCAATATTGGATTTTTAAAACTCCAAACACAATAATCACAATAAGAAACGTTTGCTGGGAAAATTAAGCACAACCTCTCCTCTGTTGCAATTATGGTCTTGCATCAATGGATTTCTGAGAATTGCAGCTTGGGGCTCCAGGCACTTCTATACTTCAATTACTACTACTACAACTACTACTTTATAATTCTTTTTCCAGGATTCTTCATTCTCTCCTTTCCTTTGTTTGCAGGTTTCATGTTCAAAAGGATCAACTCCACTGAAGTAAATATGAACAAATGAGGGAACATAAGAACCAAAGTTCATACAGGCAAAAGAGACCATAAACAAAGAAAGTATTAACTGTCATGGCACTGTCCTTATTCTACTGCCAGGGCAGAAACAGCAGCTAGGGGAAGCTGCATCAGAAAGACATAGATGCCACATAGATAATGTCTGTTGATTTCTTTCTACTTTGCAAACTTTTACTTTTGGGAACCTTTCATCAAGTTACTTTATCTCAAGTTTTCCTGAAATCGTAACTTGAAGAGGTAAAGAAAGTAAAATAGTACTTTGTGGAGAAGTGAAAACAACATCACCGAAGTTTCAATTTTGGTTTATATAGCCCATTTATTTTGACAAATCATCCTCTTGGTATTTAATATTACAGCTTTCAATATTTCCCAAAAAAGTATCTTAATTCTTATTTACTTTGCTGGCAACTTGGCTAGCAAATTGTTTGTGCTTGCCTCTAGGCTAGTATAATGCTGACAGAGAATGCTCTCCTCAACTTCTATTATGTCAAAACTTACAGAGTACATTTGATCTGTGTGAAGCCAAAGAGAACTTTCAGTGGCTCTACTACTTGACTGTACAAAGAAAGAAACATCAGGATTAGCTCAGAAAGCAGACAGTCATCTGTGTGGACAGAAAAGCTGACTTGAAAGGCTAAGCTGGATCATATTTTCAAAACCCCTCTGCCTTTGTTTCTGTGGGAAACTGATACTATTGCAACCATGTTTTTACTATCAATCAATGATTGCCTCAATCTTCTAGCATCGTTATTTTTCAAGGTATTAAAATTCTGAGTGTTGGCTAGCGTAGGAGAAAAAAAAAAGCCTTCACTCAACTTTAACTAGTTTAACTGCAATAAGCTTTTCTCAAGCTGGTAAACTACCATCTTAGCCATACAAATCTTTTTATAGACAGATTCAGTTGCAGTTACAATAATGAGGTGGCAAAAAGCTGGAAGAGATGCAAATAAAAGTGATCATGCACATGAACTCAATGGTAATATCATATTTCTGAACTGCATATTGAAACCTTAGCAGTATAATGGTACTTTCAGGCAAATTCAATGGCACTTTATTAATTTCAATGGAATTGTACCTACTTACAAGAATAACAAATCTGATCCATCTATTTCTATTGTCAGCCTTTTTTTAGTTTGTAGGAGGAAACTATAACTTCTTCTGACAGCTGAAAAAAAAGGCTGGAAAATTAAGACTGGGTTGATTACCCCACCCCTTGCTTGCTGAAAAAATGCAGATAAGCCTAGAGACATGGGAAGTTCCCTGCCATTACAAATTTTAACTACAAAATATCTGGCTTCCTAAATGTATTTAGTGAGAGAATTACTAATTGCAGATTTATTATCTGTGCTCTGCAGTAAGAACTATTAGATCATCCAAATGCTCATTTTGATTCCACAGTCTAAGCAGCTAATCCTGGAAGCAAGCCAACAAGTAGTTACATATATTTCCAATACACCCTTGCATATAATTTTAAAGTGTCTTCTTAAGCTTTAGCATTCTTATTATTCTTCTAATGCTTATGCTTTACTATTCTTGATGACCATTTTAGCTGAGCTACTAACAGAAGACTGTCTTGGAATACCTACTTGGTCACCAGAATTTGGCAGTTTTCAAATTAGTTCCTTGGGGAAGAATAATTGATAATGGAAACACAAGTAGCTTTAGTGTTATCCTTATTTGTATCCAAAGGAGTGTAACCTCCTGTTTCCCTGAAGCCCAGGGAGTAATTCCATGCCTACCTGCAGTCAGTACTCAGCCCAAGACTGTGTCTCCCTTAATTTTTTAAAGGTCATTTTGACTTCAGCTTCTTTGGTTTTAATTTGTCTGCATTTCCTTTCCCTTCTCTCCTTTCTCCAGTCAATCCCAGTTCCTGCATGTTTCCCAAGAAGAGGCATTAGCCAAAATGGTTTCTGCTCACTCTTATCTGGGCCTGTGTTCTGCTTTTCCTATTTTTGCTATGGCTGAACAGAAGTGAATTAACTGTTCCTTTGTTTACACCGAATTGAAAGGAAACTGCTTCGTATAACACCTTCAACCCAAACCATAATAAGAGTTATTTTTTACACACACATACATTTCCTTTAAAGTTTTTTTTTTTTTTAAATCCTTTATAACATATATTTTGCACATACTATATTTTGGAACTGATTGATGACTGATGGAATTAAGCAGTCACCAGAATTTGTATAAGCATATGCTCTTATTTATAATAATTCCATTAAAGCCTTGCTTCTAGCATAGGGATGCTGTATAACACTTTAGCTATGTAGGACACATGGCTTCTACTAATGATATTTTTCTGTATTAAGAAGCAAAACTATGAAAAGTCAATGAATGTACAGAGCAATATGCAAGTATGAATTTACACTGGATGATTCATTCTGCACAATATGGATTTCACCAGAGACCAATCCTACATGGCAAAAGAGCCAGGCAGAATGAAAACTGTCAACACCAATATCACTCTAAAAAGTGATTGTAGAAATGAACAAGAAAATTGTCATCCTTATGAGGTAGCATGCATCCCTCTTTCTCCCCAAAACAACCGTGGGCAAATGCTACTTCAAAAATAATTCTAATAGGACTATCCAATGAAGGCAGGATGGACAAACTATTTTCTTGGTTGCTAATTTAATTCAGGTAAGTTACACATCATTGTTAGATGGGGTTCAAACCAAAAGCACTTTGAAGTTCTTCAAAGCTTGTCTATTTAAATATCTAAATACATCCACCACCAAACACATAGCATGACTGTACTTAAAAAGAATGCAAGAGGTTTATAATGCATTCATTGTTAATGCAAATTAACACCACCACATAACAGCATGTAGCATTTCCATACACTGTGATGTTTCTCAACAGAATAGCTTCTGCTAAAATTATTACAATCTTCAAAGTGTCATCTTCTTACCCAACAGTCATGAGAGGCAAATCTGCTGTTATTTCAGGTACATAGATTGTACTTTTCACATTTCAAAAACATTCACAGAAAAAGATTGTGTTCTGAATTTAGTAATATAATTATTATTTTTAAAACAGTGACATCAATAAAAGTTATAGAAAATATAGGCCTAAATCTTCAGGCCCCTTACAGAAATTTTAAAAAACTGATAATACTTAGTGTGTCATACATTTGGCTGGTTCCTAAGTGTAAAAAAGACATATATCAATAGCTATATCTTTGATTTTGGAAAGAATATATAACCAGCTGGCCAAGTTACACTGAATTGGAAATGCATACAAACACTGAATGTTTCACAATTAAAATACAGCTAATGTTTTCAACATTCAAGGAGATACTGTTTTCTTACTGAATACCAGTTCTGTGATGGTTAATATAAACAAATAACTTTAAGTATACTTCTACCACTTGGTCATGTCTCAAAATGACAATATAGCTCAGCTACAATGGCAACTATAATTTTCAATATTTTGGAAAACATCTCTGCATTTGAAGGAAAGTAGGATCTGCAGAAATCAAGTCAAGAACTTCAGCAGTCTGTTACAGCAGCTCTAAATATATTGCAACCATAAATCTCTGTTCATAAATTTTATTTTTGGAAAACAGATACTGGGAGGATACAACAGAAATCATAAAAAGCAAAACACCTTCAGATTAGTCCAACATCAGAAACTGAAAATGACAGTCTCACACAGCAGACAGAAACTGAAAATACCCTCAAGCCAATTGCACAAGAACTAAAAACAACTTGTCTGGCTCAAAGAAATCTGATTTCCCCAAAAGAAATTGCAATGCAGAAGCAAGGAGAGCTGGAAAAGACAAAACATCAAACAAGCTTCATTGTCAAATTTTTCAAGAAATCTCAACTACATCTTCACCTGGCAGGGTCTTTAGTTTAACCAGTCAAAAGTGATCTCATCTAATAAAGGCTAAATAAAAAGATACATGAGTTTTCCCCCGATAATGTTCTTCAGCAAAGCCTGCTAAAAAAATACTTGTGAACCACGGAAAAAGAATTACAGCCAAATTCATTTAGAAATAAAATTATACCTTCAGGCTTATGAAAATATAGATGGCAAGATGATAAACAAGATAGTTTACACTCTTTCTGGAACGAAGAGTGGGGAAACTCAAAATTATCTTGATTTTCTAGCCAAGGAACTACTTGGAGAAACAAAGCACAAAAATGAAAATGAACACCATGATGGCAGTATATTCATGTCTGATTTCCTACAGAATCTTAGAAAGGAACATCTGTGGACCCTGAAAGACTTTTACGTTTTTGCGCGATGTGAATTGTGTCTATCGTAAACAATCCCTGAATGGGGCAATTAGAAAGAGATTAGAAATAGATCTCCTGCACCTTGGAATAGAAAGTTCTGAGTAGGATCATAGAATCATTTAGGCTGGAAAAGACCTTTCAGATCATCAAATAAGTAAATCTTCCTTCCCCCCAGCTCTCTCTAATATCCATGGGCTGAATTTTCAGCACAAAACATACAAAGGAAAGTCTTTCAGCTTGAGAAACAAAGAAGGAATTTTTTTTAGCTTTGGGAGCTGGAATCTAAGAAAGAGCAGGCTTTCTTGTTGCCTTGCATTTAAAATAGTCAGTTATATCAGTACAGAGACTTGAAGATTGTATAAACAGAATAGTATCTTTTGTAAAGACATTTCTAAACAGGACAATGGCACACAAAGAAAAAACTAGGCAAAAAGAAGGCTAGCCCAAAATAATCTTGAACTAGATGCATTGAACTAAAATAGATTTTTTATTCTTTAAACAATCATGTTCATATGCTAAGAAAATGGATCAGAGAAAATGGACTTTAGACAATTTAAATGCAGCACTTAAGAAGAAAGTGAAATGTGTGTCCAAGAAATAAAGCTGTTTTGACATTTGCAAAATTTATTTCTATTAACAGTCATACTATGATTGAAGTGTGAAAGATGAAGACTAAATATTTGTGTCCATAAAGATTTAAAGTATTTCTTCATGTTTCAAGTATTATGATTGAAAATCAATAACAAAGGTTTCTCAGCTTAAAGATACACTTAAAACAGAGGTTTCCAGCTGCATGTATCTCTGCAGAAGAATCTTCAGATTCTCCACTGTAACTCACTGTAGATTATGGAAAAAACTTAAACCTAATATTCTATCAGGGCTCAGAAGATCTTTCCAAAAAAGTCTTTCAGACAGTCTGAACAAATTATATCTTTTGACATTTTGTTATGCTATTTAAATTGTTCATAACAAGCCTCTTCCCTCAAAACATACACAGGCTCTGACCTTCTCTCTATGAGTATTTGAGTTATACTGGCACTATTTCAACAGGATCATGGTAACTGTGAGGAGTTACCTTCTTGGTTACTACCTCCTGGACGACAAATGGACTAATTTCTCCCAGCCCCTATTTTTCTCCTTCTTTTCCATAGCTTTTGAGGAAGTTTTCAGAAAATGGAGTTAAAGTTGTAACAAGTTCTGTCAAAGCTCATATTGTAATTCTTAATCCATCATATAGAGTGCCCACAGCAGGGACGGCTGCAGAGGGATTTTAAAAAAAACTAGAACGATAACAAAGAGTCAGATATATTCTGTACTCATTCTACATACAGAATATGCCTTTTCTATTCTATTTGAGCTGAACTGCTGTTAAACTGGGTTAAATATGGTTTTTGAATAGAATTTCCACCTGAGCATGTACGTTGTATGCATCTGACCCTTCAAGGTCTTTCTGAAGTCAGACTATATCATAATTTGCTAATTGCACTAGGAGCTGATGTCATTTACCATGGCATTTTTAATATATTACAAGACATATTACTTGAATTCCAATATAAAATAGATCTACTACTAATGCAATTAAATCATTACAGCAATTAACAAAAATACAGTTGTATAAAATCCTGAAAACATGAGTGGGATAGTGGCTAAGACAAAACAGAGAGAGCATTTCCATCCAAGCAGAGACAGGCACAACTGACATATAGCAAACAAATGGCAGGAGGCTTAAGGAACTTGGCACTGTCCCAGAGTGCTACAGAGCTTAACATCTCACAAACCTAGTCTTACATAACTCATTTAAAATAGCCTTCTTGGGGAAAAAAAACCCTCAGGCATTTAGCAATCCGTATATTTTATATGCTGCACTGTCCTCTGCATGTTTTGAATTCCTAAACTATTCCAATCATGTGGAAGCAGCAAGACCAGGAAGAGAGAGAAGTGCATTCATTGACATAACTTGGTCAGACATTTGCTAATAAGCAAGGGAATGGCATTTTGCTATATGTGGCACATAGAACTGCAAGGAGATTAACATGATTGAAGGGAAAGATCCTGATCTACCACAACACTTTTTTAGAGGCTTTTTTTCTCTATCTTGCACTCTCTGTCTAGAGTCATTAGTAAGCCACTGCTCTGGATGATTGTGCTCATATCATCATTATGTAAAGTAACTGCATAAATTCTTTTAGGCACCACCTCTGTCTTTGCCTGCTTTGAATCACTTTATTCCAGATTTGTAAAGTGGTTAACTGGTTGACTTTTTCACTCATACCATCCACTCCCATTAAAATGCAGTTGGCTGTAGATTTGACCTAAGTAATGCCTTCTTCCTGTGTATTCAGCAAACACTGAACACTCTTCTCAAAGAGATGTTGAAGCTTTTGATGATGCAGGTGCACAAACCAATAAATCAAATAAAGATGCTTTAATATTTAACTCAGTTTGAGGTGCAAGGGAGGCGATAATGGGAAAAAAAAATGAAATCTCTGATAAATCTAAAATAATTAGTGAATTAATTTTTTTCAGGCTCAGAAACCATTTGCATAAATTATCAATCAATAAAAAACCTCAAATCTGCTTTAAAAAATTCTCCAGCTGTACCCTTTTTGATGCTTCCAGTACACTTTAAAAATATTCAGACAAAGGCGAAAAGCATAGTCAGGGCCTTGCAGATGCCATGGTTCCTGTAGAGTTTAAGACCAGCTTCCTGCAGACTAAACAGGTCTTGCAATATAAGTAACTGATTAAAGCCAGTAGCTCCTTAATAAATTAGATGCCTTTTTTACTCTAAACAATAACTAAGCAGCTGAAAACTAGAGTCAGTGTATGCACTGAACCTTGTCTGCCTTACTCTCAGGGTGTACCTAAAATGCTCTCACTGTGCCTGCACATTTGGGAATTAGCTCAGACACCAACAGTGGCAGAATGTGCAGAGGTACATATTTGGACTTTTAAACAAAAATAGAACCTGTACTATCAATACCAAAATGAGTAAGTACAAAGCTAGCTTATATATGTCTCTGTGTGCTGTAGCTGTGTGCATCAGATAGCACTGTTTGGGATGGAAATGGAATAGGTAGGAGGAAATGGAAGATGAAGAGAGACCAGAGACGAGGCAGAAATAAACTAGGGGGTATAAAGACAATAAGGGAAGCAGGTAAGAGAGAGCAAAGAAAATAAAGAGGGAACAACTGAGTAATTTTTGTCAGATTTCATATGCAAATGATTTGTGTGCAATGATGGAATGACCACCGTGTAATAGAGGAATTATTTACAAAGGCTCTGCTACTCTGACCCTGTAGCCCTCAAAGGACAGAACCTACAGAAGGGAATTCCTAGTGGTGAAGAGCTGGGTCTACCACAGCTTCATGTAATAGTGAGTGGCTAAGGAAGAGACATCAGTGTATGCATTATGGCAACTGAATCATTAGCATTGATATTTGGCACATAAAGTACATAGTACTTTCACTGGTTATACATAGTAAAGAAAAGCTTTTAAAATATCCCTCACCACTGTATTTTTATTTTGTTTATAGGCTGATAAAAGCCTATAAAGAAAACAAAAATACAGGGGTGAGGGATATTTTAAAAGCCTTTCTTTACTATCAAAGGACCAGCAGAACATCCTTTCTGTCACACTGCCAGCAAAATAAAGCAGAGGCAGATAAAATAAAGACAGAGCAGATCTAAAGAATGTTTTGGAAGTTGTAGTTTTGATTTCTGCACATGAAAACCACCCACATGTACAGCAGGCTGTAACCATATTAATAGTTTTACTGTTTTCAGCAGCAAGGATACAACAGGACATTCTCACATGCAGAATTCTATTTCATTTGAGATAAGGGAATTAGCTCTGAAAAAGTAACAGTTATAAAAGAGCCAGATTCTAAGGGGATTAATATCAACCCATAGTATTATTGATAAATACAGAAACTATATGGAACTATCCTGCCACAAATTAGGGTACCTCATTCCTGAAGACAACCACTGTTTAAATCAATGTTTTACGTGGCTGAAGAGGTGTAAAAAGCACCAGAACTCTTTTAGCTCTACTGTCACAGTACACAAACTTCAATTTGGACAGTACACCAGGCTCCTGTGCTTTATTGTATGTGACAATCTTTAAATAATAAGATGGAGAAAATGAGAGATATACATATGATCTTATGTTTACTGCTGAATAAAAGTATCCTTTGATAGATAGTACTACAGTTCTTGTTTATAAAACCAGTGAAATATCTATTTCAGTGTTTGTGTGAAAAAATGCCAAATCTCTACCTAATTAAAGTGCATATTCAAGGATGAAATGCTCAAAGAAATTCCAAATTGTTGTACAATGTCAAATTATTCAAGATTAATGAAACACGTCAGTTTTAATTTTTTCTGTGAGGAACAATTTTCAAAGTTGAAAGAAGACAAAAAAAAAGCCCAGTTTGGCTGGATAAAAAGCATTGAAAAATACCACTTTCTGAATTCATAAATTAAGCACTGAAAATAAATATGGGGTAGAAGGAAAAAATACCTTTGACCATGGATAAGAACTTCTATGATTTAAAAATTAAATTATGCAAAGAGCTAAGAGAAGAAAAACACCCAACTTTGGATGGGTGAAAATATTTTGCAACACAGCAGAACACAAGCTTCTACCACAAACTTGTAACTGCAAGAATCTATGAATGTGAAGAGCAGTATATAGAAATATAAACAAGGAGCTTTAATTCCTTTAATTCCTGAGCTCAAAACCATTCATTGGATGAGACAGAGAAGTCCTAAGGCTTTTATAAAGCCATACAAGCAGAGCATACCTTTGTACAATGTGGATCTCTCCTCCACTTTGTCCATCTGAGAAACACAGACCTAAACAACACTTGAAGAGGAAACAACTAAGAAACTAGTCATAAACCAGGATTTTTTTCCCCTTCTTTTGCTATTTTTCCCATTCTACTGCCCCAGTAGAGATTTATTCAGTCAATGCTTTCACTGGAAATATAAATATCTACCCTGACCTGTCCAAAAGGTTCCACTGAGTTCTGGAAGTGGAGATGTACATAAGAGATCTTTCTTTCATGTAGCCACAACTTGGACACAACTATGACTTACACTGCCAGTCACCTGTGCTAAATGGAAAAGACTAATAAATTAATATTATTTATTCAAAAGCTATGAAAGGGTTTAAAGAAGCATTTCTGCTTTCATTCTTAGATTGCATCAGAAGTATTTTCTAAGACTGCAACATTTTCCCTTACATACTGTCATATAATATTTATAAGGTACCTCCACCTCCACCCCTGGGGTGCTTCATGAGCAATTAAAATGCAATCATCATAATAAAGAAATAAATAACCTTAATTAAAACATTGCACAGGAACCTTCCTCAGATGCAGAGCCAGTGGGGAGCTGTCTGTCTTCATGAGATTTTACATATCTGTCAGTCAGACTGGAATTCAGATGCAACATCCGGTTTCATGGACAACATTTGGATTTATTATTCCTCCTGAGAGTCATGGATTAATTTCCCCAGCAAACAGAGGATACTCAATGTAGATTACTTATTTTTTAGATAAGATTTTTTAATTGCTTAATTTTATTAATGTTTTTAAAGACTTCTGGATTTATGGGTCACATACAATCTCCTCTACTCACCTGGCAGCATTCTTATCCTCTCTATTTTGAAACAGCACCATCTCTTCACCCTTCTAAATTTTGTTTTTCCACCCAAGCATGTTAGATAATAACTTTTGGTAGTTCCTTCTACCATTCTCTCTTCAGTGCTTTGTTTACCATCATTCCAGACGAGGAAGAAATCAGCAAAATATTCTCCCCCTACCCATCACCCACCAGTAGGCTTAGACTGTTCTCCATAAAGTTGTTTTAATCCTCAGTTTTTCAGTGTAGTATTCCCCAAAGGGAGCAGAATATTACACTAAAAAAGTACTGCTCTGAAGTTTGGTTGCTTTCAAAAGCACTCCACTGGCCTTTTTTCTATGTATTAAAACTCCAACACCAAAGGAAATAAAGAAAGAAACAATTGATTTACTTAAGTACTTGGGCACAGAACAATAGTTCTTCCAGGGTCAAAACTCCTATTTGATAATACAGTTTGGTCTCCAACTCCCAAAGCAATTTTTTTGTGCTTTACTTGGCATTTTGCTTACAATCTTGATGCAAAATTAGCCACTCCTTTTAAATACTTTGATACATACTAAGGAAATTCTTAACAGTTTCTGATCCAAACTGTCAACTTCGCGATTTACGCTTTTAATACTCAAGCCTAACTGCCACAGAATGTGTGTCTAACTCTGTCCTTCTGGCCTAACACCAGAACATGTAAATCCTCTGACAATTTTTTAGAGTAGTTGGCAACAACCATGAACCTAGAATGGCCCTGCCTGAGATACTGACCATGGTGCCCGGGTCCAGGCCCTTTAAGGATGGTGATGTGCTTTGTTACAGCTGTAGCTGTGATGATGTCTATTTTCAATAGAAATTGAGTTCTTCCTTCCAGGTCTTTTTCCCATGCAGCTAAAAGCTCCATGCAAACAGGCAGCAAAGTTTTCAAGCTGTGGGAGAAAGGGCAGGACTGAAAGGAAGATATCCCTCAGTGAACACAGAGGAACAGGAAGGAATTAGTACAAATGGCTCTTGCCTGAAGTGAGTACATTGTTTCCACAGATATGTGGAAAGAGGTGTATCTCACCCCCTTCTCAATCTAGTAATCTTTCTTTTTTTTTGAATGAAGAGAATTCAGCTCAGACCTAAAATCATAGTGCTGGGTTCAGCTAATTCCATGTTTACAATTAAAGATTGCTGAGCTATATATTGTATATAGCTATATATTATATACATTGTGCCTTTCATATGCTTTGAGTATTATGTTTTCTAATGGTATTTCTACCTATTGGTATTCACTAAGGACCATATTGTCTCATGGCTCTCAAGCTTAATATTGAAGTATTTGGATTCTGACTGATGCATTTTAATTTCAGGAAATCTCTTAAGTTCTACAGAGGTTTCAGAAGAGTGAAATGCCACAGAATAAGATAATTTTCTTTTTTTTCCAGGAGGAATTCAGGATATCTCCTTGCCTAAGGCATTTACTAATTATTTTCTATTAATTACTAGGATTTTATGCACCAGGCTTCCTCCTGTTATAACTGTGTTTAGAGCATATTCTCTTTTTTCTGAGTAGTTCTTTTATATTTTAGTATCTCCTCTGAACTAAAGGGGAATGAATGAAAAATAGCTAAGAAGTAGCAACATCCATAAGGGCAACGAGAACACAGGGAGAGCTTTTACTGTATCACTTTGAAACAATGCACCTTTGTATGCCATGATCTGCCTAATTTGGTGTACAAACAACAGCTCCTTTTGCAGATGTTCCTCCAAGATTACCATTGTGCCTCAGTAAATACAGCTAAAACTGCATTTCCTTTTCTGAATAGAGCTGTATTTGTTAACTCCTGACATTGCACTTCTGTCAGTTTTATAAACTAAAGTAATGGCCTGGATGAATAGAAGGTGCTGTAGACTCAAGAGGATGTCACATACTGCTGCATTTTACTTTGTATATTCATGAGTGCATATGGCACACATTGTCTCAGTGTGAGCTACTGCTTCCCCTCTGAAACAGCAATGCAAACCTCACTAAACTTCATGTCACCATCACTATTCTCTGTGGGCCCTCCCGCCATCTCAACCTGAAGCAGCTGCAAGGGTCGCAAGAAGTAGCAAATCCTCCATTCTTTATTTTTGTTGCAAACAGATAAAAACATTCTCTTTCCTAAAAAAACACAAAGAAAAAGGTTTTATTCTTGCCTTTTGTCTTTTCTTTCTGAAAGAGTACATGAATATCAAAATCAAAACAGTAAGAGTGATGGACTGTGCTTGTTTTATACCATTCCATTGCACGCTCACTCTTGATTGCTCTTATAAAAGAAATGATCAAGATATGGGTGCAAAAGGAAATAATAGAACTTCTGTATTGCGTAGAATCTACATAGCAGAGATGGTTGTTTTTATGCTCTAGATATCCAGTATGTCAGTAAAGACAAAACCTTAAAGCCCACAGCTTTTTCTTCAAAAACAAAAATTTTCCAATAATAATTTCAGGTAAGTACAAGAGATCCACACATTTATGAGAAACTTTCCATTTGTCTATTGTCAACTGAATAAACATTCCTGGAGAAGAATTTGTTATGGATTACCGAAAACTGTAATCCAGATCACACTAGAAACAAGATTAGATTGAAGATGTATGATGCATTTAAAAATCCTACTGGATTTTTAAACAGCTAGACATTGATATAGCAGTTTAGACCAGCCTGTTCTTGCAACCATTTTTGTGAGAGAATGAAGAAAACTGAAGTTAGTTTTGAAATTAAAAATTCAGTAACAGCTATGTATCCATGTAGAGCCCAATGGATTTCGTAATAAAGAGTAGGCAGAAGGTATCTCTTTTTACATCGTGAGATTCAGGAGCAAATATAAAGTTTTAAATTAGATCTTGTTATAGATCACATCTTAGGCACATATAAAGGCATATACAGATGCATTTTTATATGCCCTATAGATATGGTGTTGGTGTGTACAATATGTAATGTATGTGAAAATGGTCAGAACTTTTGATATAATAATAACATTTGCATGAACAGAGGTGATTTAATGGGAGTGTCCACCCTTGCCTTTATTTATGTGAAAATAGATGGAATTACAGGAAGGAGATGCAAGACTATTGACTAGTAAATTCTATTTTAAAATAAGCCTGAATATGGGTGTTTTGTTCCTCTATAGCCCTGTTTAGATGAAGAAATGAACAGGTGAATTTGAAATTCAATAGCTAACACACACTAATTTCCTCTATTAACACTATTTCCTGTATTAACACTAAGTACACAGAATAAGTAGAGTAAGTATGCAGAACAATGTTTCACACAAAGTACAGAGATGCCCATACTAGGAGACAGAGTGTAATTACAATTTAAAATTACAGTTACTGGTAAAGTAAGTGGGATACAAAGAAAACTACCCTCTATATATTTTAATGGCATTCAAGCAAGTTCCAGCAGAATAATTTCAAGATTTCCAACTTACAGGGATTTATTTCAAAGTAGACTGAACTGAAGAAGAGTTTATCTCAAGCAGAGAGAAACTAAAGGCTCTAATCTTATAAGTGAGATCTAAATAATTTTAGGGACTGAGCTCTTAAATATCTAAATATTTTGTGTCGGTTTATATTACAAAAAATTTAATGAAGTGTTTGTGAAATCTTTATTGCTAATCTAATTTAAAAGTAATTACATGGTGACTAGATTTATCTCATACTTTTAAGTCTCTGATTTCTTCTTAACAGCCATTAATTAATAAAAATATTGCAAAAACATTTCTGAATGTGAATCTAATAATTTTTTCAGTTAAAAGCAAGTGAAGTAATAATTTCTACATTCCCCATTATTTGCATTATGGAAGCCCCAAGGTGTACCAATTGATTTGAAGATATGAAAACAAATGGTCCTTTATACCATCTAATTTTATTCATGGCAGTTCCTTTTTGCATTTAAAAGCTAAAATTATTTAGCTTTTCTTCAAGCAAATAAGCATCTAACTATTAATATTAAATCACTCTAGGTTAAAAATAATTGCTACTTAGATCCATGCATAGTTAAGGCTTTAAACTCACTTTTAAAAATTATATGAGTCAAAAATATTGCCGAAAATATGGTTATTAGCTGTTGTTGTCCTGCCCAACATCTACCTACAAATCAGAAGGGAAAAAACATTATAATTTCGTCCTGATGTCTGTTGTAAGTAATTTATTTCCATAAACTGGGAGAATTGCAAAGACTCATCTAAAGATCATCAGAAAAACTACAGATTTAATTTATTCTGTAATTCAATTACTGCAGCCATAAAGTATATAATGAGCGAAATAGGAACTCAAAATTAAAGTTTTAGTTCATGTTAATGTCTTAAATTTTGCAATGCAATATTGAGCCATAGCTATACTCCATATCCAGACTACTATATTTCTAAGGTCACTATGAAATATGCATGGTTATTTTTCTCATCTTACCTGCAGATGGGTCAGAATTTGTTTTATTGAATTTGTCTCTATTGTCGTCAAAGTTGCACTGACTTCCAAAATATATTCTTGCTTCGAAGAATAGCTTGTTTATTCAGACTACAACCAGGCAATTTTGTTTTTAGTGCTCAGTAATGAAATCTGTTTTAGAGCACTCATTGAAGGAAAGCAGAAAACAAATTTTCCTACTCTGTTTTCTTTCAGAGAGATTTGATTTTTAAATCTCAAAGTGTTAAATTAGAAAGTCACAAGCTTCTGGAAAATTACTTCTGTGTCTGCTTCCTTTCACGAAACAAAATGTTGATGAACATAGTTGCAGGAACAAAGCCATAATGGGTTTGCATTCACAATATTTAAAGGTGGCAAATAGCAGTCAGCCTAGAAATATAATATAAACCAAAGTGACATAGAGGATTCATTTTTCCATGCTTGTAAGAAGTCTCATAAATGAGAAGAGATATTGACCTCTCCACCCCACCAGAGAAAACAAGAAATGTCAAGGGGGTTTTCCATTGTAAGCAATAGACTACTTTCATTTAACTGTTGTCATTAAGATCTAACTTTTCTTCTTTACATTGTTGCTGCAGTTTGATAACCAGGGGAGCAGCTGACACTGATGGCAGTATCCACCATAAATTTACAATCCAATGATGATTTGCCACACTTCCTGAAAAACAAGGTCTTGCATCCACTGCATTTGTAAAACTGCAGACTGCCTGAACACAATTACTGTGTAAGTGGAAACTGCCATTCCATGAGACAATTAAATCAAGTCTAGAGTTGGACCAGGAAACAGAACACAAGATTCTGCCTGTAAACAGTGTCATTTTTTAAATTGCCTTTGAAAGGCCTGGAATTAAACTGAGGAATAAACTGACCTAACACAGAAAATTTTCTATAAATAATCGATCATACAGAAGTTATGGATCACTGTCAGACACGGGATCAGTTTCTGTAGCATTGCAACTTCCCAAGTCAATGCAGTTACAGTCTCTTACTTACATCCAATTATAGTAATCTATAAGAAGAGTGAAGCATCTTACATCAAATGATTCATTTTGTAGTAAAACAGAAATGACCATTCAAATTATTTCTTAACAGTTTACAGAAAAAGGGAAAACTTTCCTGTCTTTTACCATTATAACTCTGCAACTAGGAACAAAGCAATTTATTCTCTTGCTCACAGGAAACATAAAAGGGTCACATATATTAATACGTGTGTGAAAAATGGACAGCTGTGTGAGGAACTACATCCTTCCAAGCTACTGCCTTATAGATACAATCTTTCAAGAAAACATACTGTCTTAGGCCACAAAGACCAAATATTGCCCCAAACTGGAAAGAAGAGATGGAAAGAGGGAGAATGGAAGTAAAGCTGAAATATAAAACACTTCAAAAATCCAAGTAGTGATGCAAACCTGGTATTTACTTTATTCCATTAGTTACTGTGTAATAATATACTGGAATGACAAGAAATAAATAAATAGTTTGTCAAGGTCAATAAACTCCTTTTATGACACAGGTACATCACATTAAATTTCTAACCCATTTGCTTTTTCCCTAAAACATTTGAACTACATCTCCATATCTATAAATAAATGGGGGAAAAAAGAATATATATAACAAATACCTAAAAGTAGATTTTTTGCACACAAATAAAGTGATGGAATATCAATTACAGAACAAGTATAGTACATTTATATATCTGTAAGAAATTTACTGTCAGTTACAGTTAAATGAGCAATCCGGATGTCAGATCAAAAGACATTTGATATGTAAGATGCAACAAAAAGCTCATTTGGTAGGTGTTGTAGACATTGAAAGACATGGACAGTTTATTTATAGGAAATACTATAGTATTATATTAGGATCTGATTCTAGAAATCCCCTGAATTCTTCAGGAAGTAATTTGCTGCTGCTGCAGAATTCTGTTAATCACTGAACTTGAGGAAAAACAACAGCAGAGAACCTGAAGAACTGACTGCAAGGGAGCAATGCTCTGACAAGACATGCATTTGGCACAGGTAGACAACAAGCCACAACTCTTTCTTCACACCTAAATTAGAAGACTCATAGATCTGTGATTAATGGGTATTGGTACCTGAAAGAAAGATGTGTGACTAATATAGAACAGTTCAGAAAATATTTCTAGAAAGTCAAATAAAAGCTAGAACTAAAAAGACTACTTCTTCAGTTAAAGGAGAATAAAGTGTCTTTCTTAAACTATTAAAAGAAGAAAGTACTTTTCTATTGTGAAGCTTAAATAGGGGTGTCTATATATATATATATATATATATATATACACACACACATTTACACACATATATGTAAGTTGCACTGTACAGGAATACAGGATAGTCAAACTCAGTAGAAGACCATCAGGAAAAGCATTAAGAATGTGAAGGTCAAGGGGAGTGACAAGGATGGAGCTTTTCTTGACAGTCATTGGACAGTTGCCTTGAGCCTTAATTAGTATCATAAGTGTACACCAGGGTTCCTGAATGTACTCAATAACATTAGCTACAAGGGCATTATTTATCTATAATACTGTTATTATAGTTTTGAATTAAACCAAAATGAAGGTTAATCTGAAATTTTGTCTGAAGAGCACTTTCTTTGCAGAAGCAAGGGTGAGTCAGAAAGCAGACATATTGAGCTATAATGGCCTAAAACACTCACTAAGTACTTTGCCTAGAGTTTTTTAGTCATGATAAGAACAAAGTCTGAAGTAGATTAATCTAGACTGTCCAATCTTTTTTTTTTTGCTCCTACTGGACTTCAACAAGAGGACAGACAGCTCAGCAGCTTGTTCACTGCACCCACAGGGTTTTATTTCCTGACAAACTCCAAATAACTTTGACAACTAGGAGTCAGATTATTTAATCAGCAAGGAACCCATATGCAATAAAAAGGGTTAAATTTCTTAAAGCTGTTTAGGTTTCTCATGCTCTATAAGTACAGGAAGTGCTCTCTAAGTGGAAAATGTCCAGGAGTGATTAAAAATAGCCTTATAATAAACTCAGTGTAATTGTCTTTGGATAGCATGAAATTGAATACACTAAGGTCATTAACCTTCAATACTCAAATTCTGTTTTTCTATAATTATGTTTTCTGATAACAGGAACCTTGTATATCAGAGCCAACAAAGCCCACATTACACTACGAAACAGAAGTTAAGGCCACATGGTCAGTTGACCTTCACATTTAGCATTTATAGAAAAGAATACTTTGCAAAGTAAGCATTTTTTGGTTTAGACTACTTCCCCTGCTTCTAGAAGTAATTTTAAACTTAAGAATTATGCTGTTTTCCTTCCTTTGGCATGTTTTTTGCCCTTAACTATGTAATAAAAATGCTAGTGCAATTCTTACTGCATAGCGCATATTAACTGTTTTAGTGCTTATATTATGTTCGGAAATAAATATATATAAACTCAATTTATCCATCCTATATGTTGCAATCTCGCAGGATTATAGCCCTTCATTTAAAATTCTGGGTGCAGTTTATAGAGCAATAAGTTCTTGAAAGTGCTGTATTCTTTGTGATCATCCTTTCAGAACATGAGATACCAGTTCTCACCATGACTTTCCATTAACTTACAGTTAACTTCTTTTGTAATCTTTCTTTACATCACAGAGTCAGCACTTGATGTGCTTACAGGTCATTTCAGAAGAAAACCCACTCCATGGAAACAGTTTGTTTTCTACACATTACTGTGAGAAAAGTGTTGCTTTTTTTCAATCTTCAAAATTCGATTGTAATCCAGTTTTACTAATAGTAATCCAATATTATGGGCCAAAGAAAGATTATCTGAGCAAATGGCTGAGGATGAAATGAGAAGGACAAAAGTAAGAATTGTTGCAAATCACTGATCAACTTAGATGTCTGTATACTAAAGAAAAAAACACAAGGTGGTAGTAATCAGGCAGCAGATAACCAGGGGTGTGAAATAAGAGAAGCAAATGTATAACTTGCCTCACATTTAACCCAGTATGTTTCAGGAAGATACGACAGAGCAGAGAGGCAGTGACATTAGCTTGCACATGAAAAACTTGCTCTGAAGCCTGGAATGTGGATGAACTCTTTGTAAGCACAAGAACAGGAAAAAGGAAAAAAAAAAAAAAGGGGGGATCTGTTTTGGAAAGGTAACTCATGAAGCCAAATCATCAAAATCTGATAAACCAAAATTTCTGCACGCCTTTTGCAAAATAATTCAAAACAAACTTGAGTGGTGGGAATAAGTGATGTTAGCCTGTTCAGATATCTCTGGGGGAAGGAATATGTTTTTGTCTAGTCAACTATTGAAATGCATTGGTCAAAAAGAGCTGTGCACAAATATTCCTCAATATTTGTTTCTAATAACAGAAAGCTGGAGAGCACTGAAGTAGACACATCTTGGTCCTCAATGACTTCATAGGAGCATATAGACAAAACAATTGTTCCCATGAAGGCAGTCAGCTACTAAAAGATGTTCAAAGAGGCTGCAACATCTCCATTCTTTGAGATATTAAAGACTGGACAAAGCTGCTAGCAACCTGATCTTGGTTCACATTGTTTTGAACTGGGGTTTGAACCAGGGAGGTAATCCAAAAGTTCCATTAAAGTTTTATCTTTTCCTTGATTCTATGATCTTTCATGAAATGCCAGTGTTCTTGGCCTTCAGAAGGAAAAGAAGAAATGTGAATATACACTGAAACTGAACCTCAGTAACGTAAGAACCAATCCAATATATACCTAGCCAAAATCCAACCTCCATCAGTGACTGAGCAATTAAATGAAGTGACTATGTTATTTTTGCATGAGCAGTATGAAAGATAGTTAATATGGCAAAAAAAGGTTGAAGGAGACACACAACCTGCAGCAAAATCAATTCAGATTAGGCATTAGAAACAATATTTTAGTGATAACGGTACTGAATCAATAAAAGATAGGTAAGTAGCAGAAGTAGATAAGTTGCAAAAGCCACAACTTTGGAGCTTGTTTAAGAATATATTGGACAACCATGTACTCACCCAGTAAGATTCACTAATATGAGTTAAACTGAATGACCTAACTGTCTCCTGTCTCACAGATTCATCAACATTAGTAAAACTAAGACATTCTTACATTTTCTTTTAATCTCTCCCTTCTGTTTCCTTTGCCAATCACCAAATCTCTCTCATCAGTATTCATTACAGCAGCTGATCACTACTTGGAGTTAGACTTCCCTCTGAAATCCTCACACCCACATTGCGTCTGAATCTCAATGAAGTTAGAAACTTCAACTCTAAGATTCTGTACATGCTATTAAACCATAGGATCTGCATCTCATTACCTTGGAGTACTGCAATCTCCTTTCTGTTGGTCCTGATCAGTGCAAGCTGGCTCTGTTCATACCTATCCAGAAAGATGCTGAAAAAGTGATTTTCCTAGTTCATATTTTAACTGCTGTTTGTTTGAATCCTTTCACTGGCTTTCTTATTACAAGAAATCAGAAAAGGCTGGTATGAATTTTCAGAGTGTGTACAAGTATCTCTATCTATCAAACAAACTTACTAACATGGTTATCTGTCAATGCCAAAATAATTTTAGACTTACTAAATGAACAGGCCAGAAAGCAAACAGCAACATAATTTATGCTTTCCTTCCTCTTGTCTATGATACTTTGGGCATATGTTAACCTTAACATCTGCATAGCTGCCCTGTTATTCTCCTTACATCTCTTTTTGCTGTACTGGTGTGCTAACACAATGGGCTATCAGATTGAGTAAAACCAGCCCACTGAAACCTTGTCCTCCCTTTTTGGTCTTCATTTACACACATTTTATAATACATAGAATTATATTTAAGATTTAATTTATAGGCTAAAAGCACAATTTTTCTTTTCTGTGTGCACATTTCTCAACAAAAGGAGACCCATAACAACATAATTGCTAGCAACAGTCTTGCTATACTTTTCTATCTGAGGATGTAGATCTGAAAAATCTATAGTTGCTTTTCCTAGCATTTAATGTCATACAATAAACATAAGGCAAGTGATTTCTTAAATGCTCCTTTCTAAATGGGGAAGCTACAGACTCTTCATCTCCCCTTTGCAAATAATTACAATCTACAAGCTATGGTGTTGAACAAAGGTAATTCAATGTTTCTTTAAGCTTAGGTATTGTAGCTCACTGATGAGTTACTTATGCTATTTGAAGATCTTTTTCATAAGGACATAAAAAGCAAGCACAGATAAGCAAGACACGTGGCTGAACTACCAGGGCATAGTAAAGCCAAAAGAAACCATTTTGGTAGGCATATGGCAAAGCGCTCAATGTCTTCCTTCAAAGAAGAGAGGGGCAACTCAGGTCTTACCAGTTACAGCTGGTAGATTTCATCTGCCTGCAGGTGCAATTGCCCACTTATCATGATGAAGAGACAGTGTGATAAGAATTTCTTCCCCCTCTGTCTCTGCAAGGACAAAAAGCCATGTTGTGTGAATGGTGAACCTGAAATCAAGAACAGCATTGGTTTCATTTCATTATTTCCTGAAACAAGATTAAAAACTCTGTTTGACACTGACCTTATTTTGTTAAAAGGGCAATTTTTATGGTATCAACCTTTTCTTTAGCTTCCCTTATCTTTGTGAATCATATTAAGCCTAGTTTTATATAGTTAGATACTTGTGGTCTTCTAAAACAAATAGAACAGACAATAAACTGTGATAAAAAATCACTCAGGTGTATACCAATGACTTTAAAAGGATTCTTCATAGATACAGAAATCTGAGCTAACATATCCCAGTCGAGGATCAAGGCCTCACTGCTAGAATTCCATAGGGATGCTTAACAAACTTTGCATGAGAATCACTTGACTGGAAAGGCAGTGAAAACGGTTTATTTTCTCTCTCTCCTGTGCTCTACCTGTATTGAGGCTCTCTCCTGAAGTCAAATTATTTTTAAGAAAACTGAAGGCACTACAATGAATTGGTTGCTACTCCATCTAATTTACATCACTATCGAAAATAACTCAGAATTTTGAAATATATTAAAGTTGATATTTCTCCTTTATTTAATTAAAAAGGTACTTTATTAAAATACTTCATGTCAAGGAGATATACTTCAAATCAAAGAGACATATATAACATGGTGGCCTTTTTCATATTTAGAAAATACTATTTTAAGTATTAAATTACACTATTTATTTAAGTATTAAATTATACTATATTAACTAAAATACTATGTAGTGAAATATCATCGCTTCAGTACATGCAGCACAATAATTTAAAAATGTGCAAAAAGATTTAGCATGATGGAATGCATCAGAATTTTTATTTCAGTAAACATTATCTGGCATTCAGATTTTTCTCTCTATACAGTGCCACAACTTTCACAGCAAAGTACTCAAACTGAAGATGCCTCATTGTAAGAGTTGTGAACAGTCTCCAAAGTCTTTCAACATCTTCTGATAAACAACACTACAAGTTTGATGTTCTGTGAACTATTCAAATTCACTTTTCCATTTGAAGAGAGCATCAGCAAAGATCATTGCATCTTAGAACATACAGAGGGCTGCAGAGCAGTTCATAGGGCACAGCTTTCTTTGATTTTGCCTTTAAACAAAACTGCTTTTAATTTTGCACTATCCACTGATATATGCCATTTAAGGAGGTGACAGCTGTCTAAAACATTAGGTTGGGTTCTTCTTCGCTGACATTAAAAAACAGTAAAATTAGATCTTTTTCCTTCAAAGGCTTACTGCATATGTTTCATTTTAGACACTGTGAACAGTCCATGCTTCAACTGTTTCAGCCTGCTGGGGAGTTATGAGCCTATATAAGCCCAAAATATTACAGTGCCCTTGTACCTTCTGTTAAATGATTACTATTGAACATGTTCACTGAGTGACTTTGCTCTGGAAAGCTTTATGTAGCTGGACTCTTTCTTTTCACATAGTTTAAAAATATGGAAATAAAGTACCATGACAATCAGCCCCAGAGATTGCTTTTGTTCCATATAGATGATGAAGGGAAACAGTTTTCAAAAGGCATAAAATCAGCTGGGGAAAAATGCAACTGTCAAAACTCTGATATGGTTAAACATAAATATAAATTAGAATCTATGGAAATGTTTCAATATTCCTTTAAGTAAAATTAGAAAGGTTTGAAAATCACACTGAACTTGGCTGTAGTCAAACACAATTAATCTTAAATTTGTAAAGACGAAACCTCAAACATACATGGGATTTTGGGCTTGGGTTTGCTTTTTTTAAATTGCTAGCACTTCACTCTGTAGGACTAGCAGATTTTAAGAGTCAATGCAAATCAGGAAACTGCATTTTTATCTACTTCATCAGTAAAGAAAAGCTCTCACTATCAATGCAATTTTAGGGCCTTACGCCATTCTTCTTAGCCAATAAAGTAACCCAGGGCACTCATTGCAAGTCTGATATACTTTGTAGCAGTTTAACTAATGTCAGTCTGTTAATTCTTTTATGATCAGTGATAGTTTATAGATCCTCTCCAAGGAGGTTCTGAGGTTTGGTTCAAACCTCAGAAATGTCTGGAGAAATTCACATCCAACTGCTGCACAAATAATCAAAAGCCTTTTGATACTATCTTGAAACCATACAAACACCAGATTCAAATTTACAAGAAATTTGGAGAAAAAACAAGTCAATATGGATCCAAAATAATAAGTTCAAATAATGTATCTCTATTAAATTAATACACGTCTTTTACTATAGGATGGGAAACGGAGAAATTGAACATTGTAAAATTATCAATACTACAAAAGAAGCCAGCAGATTGTTGTTCTCATTCATTGCCATTCCTTGATGTAAAGCAAAGCAAATGAGTATGTGAAAGTTTTTTTCCCTTGGTAGAATTAAGGTATGCTGTCATGTGTTCTGTTTACAGGACTCTGTGGTCAGCATACATAAAAGTAAATGAGCTGCTCAGTAAGAAGGGAGCTTGCACCTATAATTCATAACTTTTTCAGTCAGAAATCAGATAAGCTTTTTGTAAAATGAAGATCTCTCATCACTCACTTTTTTTTCCTGCTGCATTGCTGTTACCCTTCTTGGCATCCGCTCTCAAATACTTTGGCCGAACATCCAACCTAAACTGAGACTTGGATGGATTTAAGTCAGTGGAATGATGATATTTTATATCAGATAGAAATCCCTTTATAAAAATCAATCTGGCACTATCATGTAGCAGTGTTTGCCATCAGAAGAAGCAAAGTAAATCATATCAAATATACAGCTGTTGTGTTATCTAATGACAAGATCTATTTATAGCTAATTGGCATAGTAACTAAGCTGATAAATTTAATTTGGTATTGTAGAAGTAGCTGCATTATTCAAAATGCATTTCATAGCCTGCTGGGCCCTAGCAATTTCTTCATTTTCTTGTCTTGATTGGTATCAGGCAAAAGAAAGATGGGATCAATTCAGCTCCATTTGACGGAACCAGTGTACCTGAGAAGTTGAAGGCTAGGCTTGGGCAACTAAGTGCAAAGCTTGGTTCTGATGAAAATGTGCAGTGTAGCAAATTCTTTTTCAATCAACTCTGCCCCTTGCTCTTGCTTTTGTGGTCTGTCAGATACATTCTTCTGACTTGCTGAAACGGAATGCTGATCTATATCCTTCTTTATCTAATTTATTTTATACTTTTCTTCTTTTATGACACTTTTTCCTCTGCCTTCATTTGGTGGTTTCTAACTTCCATGCCCATGCTGCCGTCCCAATCCCTCCCCTTTTCAAGATCCTGTATTCACAAAGAGAAAAGAATTTACAATCATGTCACCTGACACTGAGATTTAAAAAAAAAGAAAATGTTCATTAAATTAAGTCCTTGAATCTAGTTTAACATTGTAGTGGAAGGAAATTAATTGACTAAAAGAAATCTAATGCTGACTGAAAAATTCAGAGTGATGAAGAATTGCCACCCTAGAAAATAGAGTTTTGATGTATTTACATTTGTGTTTGCAAGAATTTTATCATTAGTCACTCCAAAAGAGTTTTATAACCCTATGTGTTCAAAATTATGAAAAAAAAGAAAGACATATTAAAAGACTGAGCTTTGGCAAACACAAAAAAATAACCCCACTGATGTATGAAAATTGCAAAATCTCTTTTTGGAAGATTTAAAATAACTGGTCCAAAGTCTCCTTTGTAGAATCTCACTCTTCTTCCAGGGTATTCAAAAAGATATTAAAATTCCTGAAGAGGTTTTTGGGTTCAAACACAACCTTGTACAGTCAAGTTAAAGAAACTGCATTAAGACAGGATTACACTTTCTTTAGAATATTTATTTAATGAACTGTGCAATTGAAATAATCCTACTTTTTCTTCTTGAAGGTTTTTTTAGGAGAGAGTTTTTCAGTTCTGTTTTTAAGGAAAAGCAGTTCTCTGTTTACATCTTTTATTATATTCAGTGATGTTGCTAATGATTCTTTATGTTTTTGTGAAAAGTTTAGAGTTTCTCCCAAGCACCTTTAAGTTTTCATCTGTTTTGCTCAGAATCACACATTTGCTTGCAAAGTGGGTATGTATTTGAGTGGAACACTTGGGAGTCACTTTTTTAAGAGTCAGGTTCTTTTGGATATGGGGCTTCATGAATAGGTAGTTTTAAAATGGAATGCAATACATATTTTTCCATAAAGTTCAGGGTGTTTGAGTCAAAATAGGAATAAGCAATATGGACATTGAGCTATCATAATTCAAGTATTTTAACATAGTTTTTCTTTAAATAAGCGGACGAATAAAGTAGGCGGTTTTCTACAAAATTATGAAATGTGATGAAAATGGTGCCATGTGTGATACTATACTACAATTTTCATCCAGCCCACAGAATATGTAAAAGAGTTATTTATATCCAGGCTGAGATTTTCCTCTGCAGAAGTAGAAACATAAACCGTAGAAAGTCCTTTCCTGTCAAAGCCTCACCTCAAGATGACATGTCATTTACAGAACTGTTTGGGTTCTGTTCTGTCTTCACTGATTTTGGGCTAACTTGGGTCTGCAGGAATTACTTCTACAGGAAGAAGAAGGAAGATCTAAAGAGTGAAGGCTGTGGATTAGCAGCACTGTTAACTGCAGCAGCTTTGCAGAGAAGACATGGATGAGTGACTCTTACCTATGTCTGTACACAGATGCTTCAGTAATATCTGCACTACTTACAAATGGAGAAAAACAAGAGCTGTTGAAACTACATCTGAAGTGGATGTATTTTATCTCAGAACCAAAAGCCCTGAAGAACAACTCAAATCCAAATATTATGTAATCTTACAATTCTTTATATCTTTATAATGTTATACAGTATATTTTGTCACAAAGATGTGTCAGCAAATATCTCAACTGCATTTAAGACTTTGTTACCTTCCTAAAATATTTAGGAATACCTTCCATTTAGTCCATATTTTAGTTCTCTTTAATATGTATTACTTGAAATACTTACCTAAAGGATTATAACAAAGTTAAGCAAGAGGGATTGAAGAAAAATATTAGCTCCCCCAAAAAAAAATTTCTTTCCTCAATGCAAACATGGTATTTACAACAGACATTAGTGAAGGTTTAAAATGCAAGGTTCCAGAGTCTGAGGAAATTATAATGCAGACTTATAAGATAAAAAAAAAGAATAGAATAATCTGTTTAGAGGTGTTATGGGTCTAGGAAAGAATCGTGTAATAAGAAAAATAATTCTTCAGGGCACTCAGTTTCTTTCACCTTTGATTTCTCCTTTACATTTTTAGTAAAACTCTCACTTTGTTCTGGCAACATCACTGCTCACTCTTCATTCTCACAATCCAGCCCAAGTGATTTAAAGGAAAAGTGCAACAATAGTATTTCTCATTTTCTACATTTCCTAACAAACACTACAATTCTTTAAAATAAACAATTATGGCTGCACATTAGACACTGGCATTTAGGCCCCATTTTTACACTGGTACAAACAGAGTTTAAGACCAATTTAACATTGTTCTAAGAAATCTGATGAAAAAGTAAGTTAGATTTCTAACTCACCTAGAGGTCTTTTTAATATTTTACCTGGTATTTAATTAAATATCATAACCCAGATAGAAAGCAAGGCTCTGCCTCATTATGCTATGGTCTGGAGTGTGTCCCTGAATGAATCAGCTCCAAGCTGTAATAGGAAAATATGTCTCTGAGAGCAGCAAGCACACAGCTGTTTAACCATATGGAAGTGTAGCTGCTTGTAGCTCTGTTAATATCCACTTCTCACCTCTTCATTTACATCCAAACGTGTTGCCCTTGGGCAGGCTCCTGCTTCCACCTTTGCTCCCCTGCAGCTCCTACTCTTCCCATCCTTTTCTCCTACCCTAATACCTCAGCTGTTCCAAGAGCTCTTGCAGATCACCCAGCCACATGACCATGAACACTGCCAAGCACCCAACCAAATACTCCAAATTCTGCACAACTTGTTTTATATGAACTTTAGATGTCTCAGGTAACCAAATATACATGCATCACTTACTGGAAAAATCAATCTAACAGTTTCATGTCCTTTCCTTGTAGCTAGAACCCTGCAAAGAGACAATATCAGTTTGCAGGGGATAAATGCTGGTTCTTTCAGTCACTCTGAACAGATTTATAATTAATATTATATGATCCTCTTAGTTTTTAAGTTTTCGACAGCAAAACTTTACAAGAAGATGTACAGGAACCAATGTACAGAAATCTATGCTTTGAAAAACTAGATCATAAATTATGCATGTGACAACTAATGAGGAGCAAACATATAAAAGGAGATAAACAGCTGAATTAATATCAGAAGCATGAACATGCACAGAACAATTGTCTTTACCTGATAAACTAACTGAGGTTTCCAGTTGACAAATAATTTATTTACCACACAGAAAGACTGATTGATTATTTTCTTAGTTGAATTTATCACAGATTTAAGTTAATTCCTCATTAATTAGCACAGAATTGGGGAGGGAACTTTTTTGCACTGACCCAATTCCTTACTACACTTGTTTTTCACTGATTTGTTTTAAATAACTGACAAAAGAAGACTCCAATTCTTCTACCCCAATGACAACTATGCTATAAGAGAGCAAGATACTCATACATTCAGCAAAATTTCCCCATAGTGTGACTAACTGAATAGGTATCTTCTCGAACCTCATGTAAATTCATGACTGCACTGAAATACAAAATCAGAACCCACAATCAAACACAGTCTCTACCCAACCATCACAGAAGAAAACACATGCTCAACTCCATTGCTCATTCCCTGTGGGCTTCAGGCACTGAAACCCATCTGTGCTCTCAACATTTGTCTGTGAGCTGCATTCTTAGGCTGGTATTCTGCTTTCACACTCTTCTGAAAGTGCCTGGTGCCTAAGGAGACACTTCATATGGAACATGTATTTGCTTATGCTCAGAAAAACAAACCATAATCACCTAAACACCATTCTATTTTTCAGGCTGACCAAAGGCACACATTGGCCTTTGAAAAGATGTATCCAAACACTGCAGTATCCTCTCCAGGGTAGGTCCTGGTCGATGACAAGTTGAATGTGAGTCAGCAGTGCCCTGGGAGCCAGGAGGACCAAGTGTGTCCTGAGGAGCATCAGGGACAGCATCACCAGCCAGGCAAGGGAGGGGATTGTCCTGCCCTGCTCTGCTCTGCGACAGCCTCACCTTGAGTGCTGGGGGCAGGTTTGGGAGCCACAATGTAAAGACATTATTAGAAAGTGTCCAGAGGAAGGCAAAAAGGAATATAAAGGGTCTGGAAGGGAAGCCTGGTGAGGAGTGGCTGAGGTCACTTGGTTTGTTCAGCCTGAAGTAGAGGAGACCGAGGGGAGACCCCACTGCAGTTACAACTTCTTGATGAGGGGAAAAGGAAGGGCAGGCACTGATCTTTTCTCTCTGTTGATCAGTGACAGGACTCGAGGGAACGGCCTAAAGCTGATTCAGGGGAGCTTTAGCTTAAACATTAGAAAGGGTTCTTCACCCAGAGGGTAGTTGGGAACTGGAACAGGCTCCCCAGGGTAGTGGCCACAACATCAAGCTTGACAGAGTTCAAGAAGCATTTGGACAATCCTCTCAGGCACAAGGTATGACTCCTGAGCATAGGAGAGGTCTTGGAGAGTCCTGACATGGACTCAATGATCCTTGTGGTTTCCTTCCAACTCAGCATATTCTGTAATTCTGTGGCATCACTCTGTGTTAATACCATGCACTAAACTGCAACAAGAAGAGAACAGAGACATGGCCTTATTTTCATAGCACATTCTGCAGGGAATGGACTCTGGAATGCAATTCCAAAAAGGCATTGCAACATTGCCAGCAGAAGGACTTTGGAGACATTTGGTTCAGAAACCTAGCACATGAGTTTACTATTTACTAGATATGAATGCCCCACCCTGGTACTCCTGATTCCCTGAGGAAACACTGCCACGACACCTCAAGGCAAAGGTACTTCACTTGTGCCCAGTTAATTTCCAAGCTATTCAAGTGTTGTGGGGAAAAAGAATAGCTACCTGACTTCCTGGCACAGGATGGCCCTTAACCCAAAAGCAGGAAGAAGGTTGCCCTTACTCTCAATTTCCTTTCCATGCAGCTTAATTTTCAAAGAAATCTCTGAATGTTTCAAGCAGCCTTGGGCATTTCTTTAGCAGGTACATGAGAATGAAGTGACAGACTTTACGGAGGATGGGGAATTAAAGTAGTATTTTGAATGTTTCCTTTACTGTTAGCTATCAGTACTGTTTATTCTAACGTATCCTCTAATCTAAAGGCATGTCTATGGAAAGGCTTCACCAGAGACTGCAACAAATTGTTTACTCAGTAAAGGTCATTCAATAGGTGCTGTTCATCATTTAGTTCCATTGTGAACATAAGCTCAGCTCTAATATTTAACAGTTTAAAGCTCGGTAGGGTTACTGTTTTGAAGACTAGTCTCATTGCCAGACAGAATTTTAAAATTATTTTGAAGACGTAGTGGGAAATACTATTTCTGATTAAAAGGCAGTATGTTTTTGACAGGTCTGGGCTATGTATTTCATGGCTTTATTTACTTTGCTTGAGAATAAAGCGACATTTTACTGTTTATAAATACATCGAAAAGATGTTTTATAGCCTGGTTTTCCCTTTCAATTCATTAAGGTCTTTAAAGGTCTTTAAAAGGACCTTAAGAGATCTTTAAAAAACATAGAAAAAGTCGGCTTTGTTTGTTCTTAGAAACTGCCCTGGGGAGTTAGGTCTCTCTTCTCATTTCTGCTTGCTTCTTTGTGCAGAGCAGAAACTTTCAAAAAGAAGTTTAGCCCTCATGACTGCAAAGACTGTTTTCTAATGCACTTGAGATAGCAGCAAGCATTAAAGATTGTACCTCACACCAAGCACTTCACCTTGTTGTTTCTCCATGATTTGAAACACCTGTGCTCTGCTTCCTACCACAGGATATTGATGAGAGACACTGCAGTCTCCTGGTTGCCAGAACATACTTTCATCTATGTTGACCCCAAGTGAAAAAAATACCTCATATTTTTCCCCTTCCTTTATCATATGTGATATCTCTTCAAACAGCAGTTGTCAGGGGTCTTTTTGGTACTTTTTCTTTTTTATTTCTTTTTTTTTTCTTTTAAGAGACAGAAGACTAAATTAGGATCTGAGGGGATGAAGTCAGACTTGTGGTGCAGAGCAAAACCTAAAAGAGTGAAGAGAAGTGTCTGGCCATTGCAGCACTCATACTTGAGTATTAGGAGTGAAGAGGTCCTGCTAGTGTCTGTCTGGTTGACTGACTATTCCTCCAGCAGGTACTGAAAATGGTGAAAGGTGACATGAGAATGAAGACTGGAAGGGAGAAAAAATAAATTTGTAGGGGAAAACTGGGCAAATAACTTTTCAGAAATGAAGTAAGAATTATGTGGTATTTCCTTTCTTTTGAAGTCTTCAAGGCATAAGCTGTAACTTCGTTTAATATATATGTCACCCCGAAATCCTTCTTCATTTGAGTCATATTTTTAAAATTCCATATGTTCAAAAGAGTATTTGCAGCTCCAGTGTTCTCCAGCCACTCCTATTATGCAATGGTAATGTAAGCTTTCTGTATGCCAGCCAGGTATAGCCTCAGGATATTCAGCATCTGCTGCATTTACAAAAAGAGAAATGTAATTTGGTTTCAATACGTCTCATATAGAGAATTTAAACACAATAGAAAATGAAGTACGAAAAAGAACTGCTACCCCAGTAGCATGAGAAAATTTTTAGGAAACTACATAAACTGACTCAAAAATATGCCACATAATGGTTTAGAGATAAAATTCTACATCATGCAGTTGCCAGTTTCAGCTCATAAATGCAGAACTAATGTAGCACACAAGTAACTACATTTTCTAGCTAATAACATGAACTCCATGGAAAATGTCTAACATTCTTCATTCATTTCAGCAATTTCCACACTATCCAATTAATTTCTTGAAATTGTATCCTGTTTAGCAGTATACATAATAAAATATAGCAGCACCCCAGTAATAAGCACTCCAAGCTACATAATTAAAACTGGGGGATCAATGAAAAACTAAAGGAACTTAGTATTTAATTTTCAGCTAGATGAAAAGGACCTGCCTCTGGAAGTTCAGATCATATAATCCTTTGCTGGGCCTCATTCAGATCTGAAATCAAAGTTGCAAAGCACTAAGAACTTCTGGGAAGCTTTCTAGTATTTATTTTCTTAAAGATGGGATTCAACATCCCACATGCCATGCCTCTGCTGGCACTTCTACCCTAGCCTAACAATGCAGGGATTTCTCAAGAAACTTCTCACAGGATTTCAACATAATTTCTACTGCATTTGATCAGTTTGAAAAAAAAAAATCTCTGTGGCTGTCCTTATGACACCTAAAAACAAACTTGCTTGTGTTGAAGATAAGGATGACACCAACTGCAAGAAAAAATGTCAGGAAGGAATTAGCCCCTTGGATTTCAAAGTAAATACTGACATGATTACAGATTAGGCATGATTAGGGACACTGCTAAATTGGTACCTTAGAAAGAGAGTTAAATGTGACATCCTCTAGCACTGTAACACCAAATTTTAAGCCTCTTGCCCTGACAGTGCACTCTATGGCTTTAGATGTCTGACTTCTCTAGAGGCTACAAGGGCAGAGTCACACTTGACCACAGACAGAATACAGAATGACAAAGACAATATCCACCTAAAGGAATGAAGAAGAATGACTATGGTTTGTATCTGATCACTCTTGAGATCTCTGGTGCTTCCCAGAATAAGGCATTTAAAATGAAGTAAGAGTTCATTTCATCCTCATCTGGGTATAGCTGAGTACATCTGGAGACAGAATACTTTTTTTTTAGCTTGCTGGAAGAGGAGGAATCTAGAGAATCATTTCTCCTATAGTTCATTATAGTCCCACAAAACATGCAGTCTCTGCTGTATGACATACTAGTTCTCCCCAGACAGCTGCAGTCAGTCTGAACCCAGTCCTGCATATAGCCCCTTTGTCAAGACAACCTTCTGGGAAACAAAAGATGCAGGATCTAATTGCTCCAGGTTAAAAAAGCTAAAAAACTTGCTCAGTTATCAAACTTTCCAATTGGCAGTGCCATTTCCATGTGTTTTCAAGGAAAAATTTTATTCAGATTTAGGATGCCTAATTTGCAAATCCCGAACAGGATAAGTTATTGGGACACTCAGCTCTGCCAAGAAGGCAGATGTTCTGGGGATGAACAATGCAGCATGGAAGTATTAATGAAATTTCACTTGGGTCCTACTGAATTTCACATTCCCACCAACACAAGAAGATTTTTTTAAACAGCACTCATAAGTGATCGTCAAAATTATTAGGTGCAAGTTTCAGCACATTTCTCTACATTCATTCCTTGCTATGCACCATTGTTGTTTTCTGGCTCTAGGCTGAAGCAATGAGCCAGAGCCAAAGAGCATGGCAACAGCAATTGCTTGTCATTAGTGTGTCTCTGTTTGCTGTTTGTTTGGATATATCCTTCACTTTCACACCACCTTTCTGGTGAACAAGATTAGTTGTTCCTCTGCCTTGTGATCATATACATTAATCCAACTGGCCTGGAACAACATGACCATGAGAGTACAAAATCTGATATGTCCTTCTCAGTTCAGTGATGATTCACTGATGATAAAATAGATAAAGTTCAAGAGCTCTTCTTTCTAGGATTATAACTCATTGTATAATTTTCAGTTGAAACTCAATTCAGATTTATGACAAACGAAGGTCACTTCAAAGAGGCTTTTGAACCCTTAATGGAGAAATATCACCAAGTGTCTTACCATAAAGATTTAAAAAGTTTTTCTTGTCTGACATTCTAAAGTTATGAAGGTGAAAAGTTTGATTTTGGTTATGAATTGCACTGTTCTGAATGCATTTCCTATAGTTTATGTTGAAACCTTTAATGAGTCCTTGCATTAGAAGTAACAGACATAAATAATAGGTATAGAGTAAGAAGATTCCTTTTCAGTGTATTCAGTCAATTATTTCCATTCTGAATAATAGACTGTAAGAACCTTTCTACATAAGGGCATCTAATTTATTCATCAAAAAACAGAACACCTATGAGTATTTGAGATTTCAAAACAAAGCTCTATTCTGGCCAAAATCAATACAAAACTATATATGAATTAAATGGAAACAGCATACAGCTCTCAAAGCTAATTAGTATTGTACTTTTCAAATAACATTATCTATAATTGATAGACAAAACACATTAAAACTTCAGCTTTTATCTGCCTCCTCCATATTTTGTCTTGAAATATCTTCCAAATGGACTCAACCTTTAGGAAGATGGATTATACCTAGAAGCATGTAACTTCTGAACTAAGGCTTTCTTAACTCTTGTGTAAGCAATTTCTTTCCTTTTCTCTCACCTCCTCACACATCCCTATCATCCCCATTTTCCTGAGGTCTTGCTGTCCTCTAGTGGCAAAGGGCTATGACTTGTAAAAGTTGTGGGAGCATTTGAAAGCAGATGTCCTCTGCTTCATTATGATTTTCATCATCTCTGCTCCAGGTAACTTTCAGGCCTCTCAGCAAATAGATTCTTGGAAGAAGCTGATGATTTCAACTTGCCAGACTGTAACAAAGTTACTGAGTAAAACATATCAAGTTCAGCAGGTATTTGAACTTAGAACTATGCCCCAAGGTTGAATTTGTTAAGCAGTCTACAATTAACCACAGGTATGTTTAATTACTTTTAGCTTGAAAAGAAAAAGCAGATGTATTAAAGACTGTATTAGAGACTGCATTAGATGTATTAGAGACTCTCATAAACATGCCTATTGAAACAAATTATCTTATGACATTAGGATGGAATTTTCAGCACGTTTCTTCAGGCTTCAATTGCATAGTCCTAAAAAAGTTTATGACAAAGTCTTTCTTATGAATGTTAATTTCTAACTTGCTGAGCTAATGATGAACTGTTCTCAATTTCTTGGTTATCCTGTCTCCTAAACTCACAACACCTCAAATGACTCAAATCCCAGTTATGCAATTCCATGTTGGGTCACAGAAAGACTGCAAGGTGTAAGCCAGTCATAACGATGGACGTAGCCTCAGCCATGCTGTGACACATGAAAAAGGGAAGAAGACATCTACCTCTCCACCATCCAGCAGCCATCACCTCAGCTGCACATGGCTCCAGAACCCTACATCCCAGCCAGAGTGGCTTGTGAATCATGGAACTGCAGATGCTTAGCATGAAGGTCTCTGAGGAGGACTGAGGCAGATGTCCAGATGTCTTTCATGCAGATTAACAAAATGGACATGTCACAACATGGCAAAAAACAACAAAGTAATTCTAAAATTTGGCAGTTTCAGGATTTTATGGAATAACTAGTGTACCAGATTCAAAACACATCTTCTCAATTGAAAATCATCAGGCCTCATTATATAAAGCAAAAAAGCTGAGTAAGTAGATCAGCACTTTGGCTTATTCGGACTTGCACTCTGTGCTCAATGTACAGTACTGGGGAAAGACAAGTTAATAAAGAACAGCACAACAGCAAATCTCCTTTTAGAGATTATACCATAGAACCATAGATTCATGAAAGGCTTTAGCTTGGAAGGGACCTTAAAAATTATCTCATTCCAACCCCCTGCCATGGGCAGGGACACCTTCCACTAGATCTGGTTGCCCAAAGCCCCATCCATCTTGGCCTTGAACACTGCCAGGGATGGGCCATCCACAACCTCTCTGGGCAACCTGTTCCAGTGCCTCACTACCCTCACAGTAAAGTGAGATACTTTGTAGTATCTAATCTAAATATACACTCTTTCAGTTTAAAGTTATTACCTCTTGTGCTACTTGGCTCTTGGCTACTCCATGCCCTTGTAAAAAGCCTGTATAATCCAGGGCAAAAGCAATTTTTAAAGAATTACATTCTACATCTTTTAACTCTACATCCTCAATAGAATTCCCTTATATTCCATCAGACACAAAGATTTTAATACAATATTTTCAACTCCCTTCAGTGTAGGCAAAAGCAACTTAATACTGATTTGTGAAGGATTTTTGACACATTTTGCTTATGACTGTAGTATACAGCCTTAAAAGTCACTCCAGCCTCTGAGTTAACAGAAAGAATGTTGAGCAGAAGTTTGGTCCCTTGTCTTTCATTTAAAGCACCTTCTGTTTTCAGGTCATTATCATCATTCATTCTAAACAAAGCAACTCTCCTTTTTACTGGTTAATGAATCTGTGACAACTTATCACCTTCAGCCTTCCTAAGCTTCCCCTTATCTTGCTATATCTTGACCTTGTACACTAAATTTTACTGGAATGCATAGGTATAAAATACATTATTTTATAAAATGAACATCTGCTAACTTGGAGCAGAACTTAATAATACATACATAAAACCAAACCTTCTTGCAAAGGTCTAATTCCTGCAGTGGTACTTTTCTCTGTGGGACAGATCCTTAGATCCATAAAACTCATTTGTCAACAGTCACCAACAACTCCTAAAAGGAAATAAAGTCAGGAGTAAGAAACACCAACAATACATCATGTAGTAATAACAGCTGGCCAAGGTTAACCCAGCACATTTCACTCCTGGAATGTTTTATTAAACTGTCTAAATTATGTAAATAATGGAAATGATAAATAGGAAGCTGCTCAACTACCCCAAATATCTTCACTGACCAGTGAAGAACATTATGACACAATACACCCAGCATCAATATCCTCAAAGGACTAAGGATTAGGCTGGACACTTTAAAAAGTAGCATAACATGAAGAGAAAATATTAAAGAACTTGAGAAGGTGTTTTCTTCAGCAAATGATTTTGTGGGGAAATTAATTTCTGAAAGCTAAGACAGCTCATCTTCAGGCACTGTTCCAATATTTGTGCAATGAAAAGTTGGATTGCTTTCTGAGTAGTACTAATCAGTGATTTAAAGCAAACTTTGTTAGTTTAAAAATTGGATATTGAAGTAAGCTTTTCTAATCTCTAAACATTAAGAAAACTAACCCATGAAGCAATAGGGAAACAGTGTAATTTTTCTGTTTAGAAAGGGTTGTGTTAGTATGATCTTTATTATCCATGAAAATTCCGTAATGCACCCAGGGGCAGCATTAGAGAAACAGCATTTACAGTTCTTCCCATCTATTTGTTAATGTCAAGTGGATTATTAGAAGGAATCCAACAGCTCTTACAATACCACACTTTTTATTCTAGGCTTAAACCTTGCAGATTTTGATATTCAAAAACTCAGAATATGAAAATAATTCAGCTCAAGGACCAGCATGAATGTATTTTCAATTGTTCCCAGAGCTCAGACAGCAGTGAAATGGAGAAACTGCCTGATACCAACACACAAATGAACCAAGAGCCTTGCTTTGTTACAGAACTGCAGACTTACTTACTGAATCACCTGATACTGTGCAAGCTATGTTACCGTCAATATTAGAGAAAGCATAGCAGCACCCTTCCTCTTCTCTCAATTGTCATATATTGTGTATGTCTTTTTCAGTGAAGCAGGGTTTAAGGGGAATACATCACCAATGTGACTTATCAATAAATTATATTGAGATGATGAGTTTGTTTTTCCTCATGAAAATGATGGGGTACAATTAGGAGGGGAAAAAAGCATATTCTCTAAACCCAAAGTTTCTACTCAGGGAAATAAAGCAACATCTTTTGTTCTATTTATACTACTGTACACAAAAGTAACTTCCCCCTCCAGTGATTTTGAAACTCAGGAATGTCTCATTGGAATGACATTTCTAAGATTTTTTTTTTTCCTCATTGTTAAGAGGAAATGGCTCTCTTGCTCATGGCTAACAAACGTGGCACATACATGAGGAAAAATCTGTTTTGAAGTAGTAACATTTTTGTCGTTCATGCTAAAGATATGGGATTTGGGAACAATCCCATATCCCATAAGATCTGAGATTTGGGAACAAATGGATGTTCTCCTCAGCTATAGGGATCTGTTACACTGAATTCCCTATGACAGGTGAAGGAACCAGACAGGGTTTTTTTGAGAGACAGAGAAGGAAATGTCATTAGGATAATTTACAGGGCTGATAATCCATGGCTTCCTTATTCTTGGTAGGTAAGATCTTCAAACAGGGAATTCGCCAATTTCATGTGAGGCTCTCAAGGTGCAGTGACCTCGGGCACAACATGACACCATTGCCCAGCGTTCAGTTCTTGCTGGTGCCACTACTGGCTCTTCTCAGTTCTTCTTGGAGAGTGCCAGCTGGTCTCAGAAGTCACAACTTCTGACCGATGAGGGTAATTCCCCCTCCAAGTTCTCCTCAACACCAAAGCTCGTGGCACAACCTGCGTGTCCCTGTTTGGCCAAGGAGAACAGTGCGATATAATCCTGTAGACCAGCCAGGGATGCAACCTGAGGGCTCCGGGGCAGGTGACAGATTAGAAATAGACACTTGAGGAGAAATAGATGGGGTGAACAGAAAATAGGAACTTTTTTTTCTTTTTGATAAAGCATCCCCGACGAGGCTGAGATGGGGGCAGCGGGAATGGGAAAGTTTGCCGTGACCTCACATTAGCTGGTTTTTAGCATCAAAACCCTAAAATGCCGTCACTTTTAGCCGAGAGCAGCAGATTCCCGCCGCCAGCCCCTCCGGCTCTCCCTCTCCGCTTTTCCCTAGCCTCCCGGGCTGCTCCAGCAGCATTCCCGAGCCGGGAGCCGCCGCGGGACGGGACGGGGCGGGAGCGGCCGGGAGAGGGAGGGAGAGAGGCGGCCCGCTGGGCAGCTTCCTCCCGCTCTCCCTTCCTCGTCCGGCGGCCGCAAGGAGCGGACCATGGCCCGCAGCCGCCGCCGGGAAGGCTCCGCGCCGGGCACTGCCCCGCCGCCAGGTCCCCCCGGGGGCAGCGGGCCCTGGGCTCGGGGTTAGAGCCTCGCCCTCGGGCGGGAGCGGGGCCATGGGCACGGCGTCGTCCCTGGTGAGCCCGGCGGGCGCTGTCGGGGAGGTGATCGAGGACACGTACGGCGGCGGCGGCGGCGAGGCCTGCGAGATCCCGGTGGAGGTGAAGCCCAAGGCGCGGCTGCTGCGCGGCTCCCTGCGGCGCGTCGGCGGCTCCCGGCCCGGCGGCCTCATCGGGGCCAGCTTCAAGTCGACGGCCTCGGTGCAGGAGCTGGAGTGCGTGGCCGAGTACGAGCGCCTGAGGAAGGAGTACGAGATCTTCCGCGTCAGCAAGAACAACGAGGTGGCCTCCATGGTGAAGAAGGAGGCCAAGCTGGACAGGGAGAACAAGCGGCTGCGCGCCGAGCTGCAGGTAGCGCCCGCCATCCTGAGGGCACTGAGCCGCGATGCTGAGGCTGCCAGGGACTCGTCCCGCTTCCTGGGGAAAGCTGTGGCAGGGAGGTGACGGGTGCGAGGGAAGGCAAGGTGCTGGGTGTGAAAAACGCTAATCACTTGTTTTTATAATTTTAAAAGTTTATAGTAATAAAATGCTTATAAAAATAGTAATACAATTAGAGTAATAATAATTTGGACAATTGGAATTAGGACAATATTAGATAATAGAGACAAAGAGTTACGGACGTCCGGGTACCTTTTTCTGGGCAGCACGAGCCCGAAAAAGGACACCCGTTAACAAAGGATTAACCTTTAAAAACAATAGCCTGTTGCATATTCATACACTTCATACATGATGCATAAATTCCATTCAAACACAGGATTCTATCTGGTCATCGTCAGCTTCTTCCTCTGAATCTTAGCAGTGCCTTCGAGGCGGGAAGAAGTTTGTTTCTTCGGATAAGAGGGCAATAAATTCTTTTTCTCTGAAAGATTTAGGTGTCTTGTGGCTGCTATTTCGCTGCAAGTCCTTTCTTTAAAAAAAGTATCTTACTTAGTGTCTATTTTAACATTTTTTATAACCCAAAACTATATTTAACACACTACTTAAGAGAATTAATACAGCATTACTTTCTAACACAACACATATAATATTTATTTTAATATTTGCGAAAAGCCAATCATAAAATACGCATTTTTCACACTGGGGAAGTGGTGTCCCGGTGCTCTCCTGCCGAGCCATCGGGATGCCATCAAAGTGCGCCTCTGGGGATGGGGACTGCACCCTCCGCAGCTGTGGTGACCTGCGAACGGGCAGAAGTTGTGCCAAGGGAGGCTTAGGCAGGATATTGAAAAAGGTTCCTCATCCAGAGGGTGTTGGACACTGGAGTAGCCCCCCCAGGGAAGTGGTCACAGCACAAGCCTGACGGAGTTCAAGAAGTGTTTGGACAATGCTTCTGAGCACAGGGTGTGACTCTTGGGGTGTCCTGTGCAGGGCTGGGAGTTGGACTTGATGGTCCTCATGGTTCCCTTGCAACTCAGAGTATTTTCTTATTCTGGCTGCCCTGCAGTAAGGAAAGATACAGGGTGCTGAGATAATACTGTAGTCAGACCTGAAAAGTAATCTAAAACATCTATGGGCAATAAAACTCTGAAAAAAATTAAATACTAATGTTTTCAGGCACTTCAGAAAACATACCAGAAAATACTTAGAGAAAAAGAAAGTGCATTGGAAGCTAAATACCAAGCCATGGAGAGAGCTGCTACTTTTGAACATGATCGAGACAAGGTCAAAAGGCAATTCAAGGTATGGTTTGACTTTTCTATTCCTGGGAAAATGAACAAAAAAGATGGATGTCACTTGTTTACATTCCACAAATGAACCCTTCTCCAAAAGCCTTCATGAGAGCCTCTTCTTCTTAAAGATACCTTAGAGTGTCATAGCTGTAGATGCCTATTTCCACTAAAATAATCCTATCAAAAACTCTCTGTAAGACTAAGAGGAAAAAATATGAAATAACTTTATAAATATTAAAAGGAGAATATGAAGTGATACATCAGAAACTAAATTCCTGCATTGAATTTGAACACAGGAGTATATTCATATTTGAGAATGACAAGAAAACACGAGCTGCAAATTGTCACATGCTGAAGTTTGTTCCATAAGTAAATAATGGAGCTCCACAGAGTTCCATTATACATGTTATACCTTGAATTGTAAGGTGTAACATATCTAGCTTATATTTTTTTAAAAACTGTGTATTGGTGCATCTCTTTTGGCTGCAAAAATATGATAGTTAGAGACAGTTTGCACTCCCTGCAGGAATGACTTGAAAGGCCAGGCAGATGGTTCTGCTTTTCCTTTGCTGCAGATGATACTTCTGCCACCCAAAACAGGTCCTAGTTTTTCACTATTTTCAAGATTCTTCATGTCCTTAATTTCAGTTGTCTGTAGCTACATGCAGTTCATGTTTGTCAGATATATAAAAAGAGGATTGGTTCTGACCTTATTTAAGAAAATGAGACTTGAAGACTACTTCATTTCTTTGAATTTAAAACTAGATTCATGTTTTCTTTCCCACACGATGGTAATAAGTTACAAACAGGACAGCTGTAGATGCTTCATCAATTTCTGTCGTAGGAAATTGATATTTCTGCAACAATAAAATATAAATACAAGATTATATGTAATTGTAAATAAAAACATGGGAGAATAAAAGGGAACCTTTGAAAAAATTGTTACATGTAGCAATTTTAGAAGACAATAAAGTTTAAAAAGTAAAAATACTTGTTTTCATTTTTAATGAACATGCTAATGCAGGCTTCTTTCAGAATGGTATGCTAAGGTTTATAATGGTAAAATTTTAAAAACAGATAATTTTAAACTGTGGTTTCCTGCTTATTTCTGATTCATGATGGCTTCAGATTGACATTTTCATGCCTTTGCCTGGTAAATGAATGCTAAAAACTTACTTTTCCAATTGAAAGTAGATAACATGAGCTCAGGAATAGATGCTGATTTTTTTTTCCTTCCTGCTAATAGATTTTTAGAGAAACTAAAGAAAATGAGATTCAGGACTTACTGAGGGCCAAACGAGAGCTAGAAGCAAAACTCCAGAGACTCCAGGCCCAGGGAATCCAAGTGTTTGATCCTGAAGAGTCTGATTCTGATGATAATTGTACAGATGTTACAGGTGAGCATTTCGTCCCCAACACTTTATGTTGGAACATGACTGAAGTCTCCAAATAGTACAGCAGAAGACAGATATTTATGTTGTTTTGAAAAAAAAGTTTTATTAATCCATGTGAAAAGCAGCTTAAAGTAGTTTGAAGGGTAAAAGCAACAAACCTTGCAAACTTGGTTTAGATTGTGGGAACCTCACATTTCTGGTGTTACAAATCAATAAATGAAGATAGAGAACTGTCTAGACACAGTTACTTGAACACTTTTTAAAAGTTGTTCTATTAGCTGTTCTGAGTTTTCTAGTCTTCTCTGAGTTCTCTTATTCTGTATCTGAGAGACGATGCTCCAAAATATCCAAAAATCACACCAGAAACTAGAGGGAGTCTTAGACACTTTGGATGATGACATATGCCAGTGTCAGATGCTGTGTGTTCCAGAACAGCAGAGTTAGATCTCTAACAAAGAAGAAGTAGAAAACAAGTACAAAACTTGTATGAGGAATTTACTAACATGGAAAGAGTTCAGATGGGTATGTGAGTAATCTATGTAATAGCAAATATTAGGAAATACCCTCAGCCTTTGGTGTCATGGATTCTCGTTAATTTTGTCAAGCAACCATTAAGAACTACAGCACCCAAAGGTGTGAGGAAATCTGCTGAAGGAAAAAAAATTGTGGTCAGTGGTATGTGGCTGGAGTATTTAGAACTGACAATTTACCTTATGTAGTGAAAATGAAGAGGGTTTTTTTTGTTTGTTTTCCAATTCCTAGCTGCTGGGGCACCATCTGAATACTGGAATGGAGGAGTGTTGGGAAGTGAGCCATCCATGGGTAGTATGATGCAACTTCAGCAGTCTTTCAGAGGGCCTGAATTTGCTCATAGCTCCATAGATGTAGAGGGACCATTTGCAAATATAAACAGAGGTAAGTAATGACAATTCATTTTGCTGGGATTGTAGGTGTCTGTGGAATTTTTTCAACTATGCTTAAATAACTGTGTTCCTTCTTAGATCCTTTTCTGTCCACTCTTGGGTAATTTAACTAAAGGATTATTTGGACTTCTTTGTAAAAATAAAAGGGAATGTAGCTAAGTTATGTTTAATATATATGATGACTATGGTATGTGTAGCAGTGATTTTAGCAATTACCAGTGCTTTGTTGTGAGTGTGTTCCTTATGTTGACAGTGGAAGATAGTGGCTCCTTCTTTCAATATCTGCTGGTGTTCTTTTTTTTCCATTTGTATTCAGATTCTCTACTTCCTGAGTATGAATGTCACATTTGTATTAGAATAAATTATACCACTGTTTTGTTCATTGATTTTGCATGGATTTTGAGTCTGCCTAGGAGGCCACTTAAGGAAATCTGATTGTAGGACCAGGATATACAGTTGTTATGTAAATCAGTGCTTGATATTTTCTTGTCAATAATTGCTGCTTTTGAACTTTGTTTCCCAAGTGGCCTCTTGTAAATTGGCTTCTGATGCTCTGGTTTCCTTCACCGTTGTCCTGGCTCTGGAACCTCTCCTGGATATAGTTGGTTTTTGGCAGTTTTTCTCTTTTTAGTTTAATCCTTCAGGCTCTATCTGATTCAGAAATCTGTGCCTGCAAAGTGGGAGGGGTGGGCCTTCCCTGTAATGGCTCCAGCTTCATATACTAAGCCTTTCATCAACCTGTGTGGTCCTGAGAAGAGAACCTATTCCTGTCTTGAAAGAATGACCAGCCACAAAATGAAGAGTCCAAGAAAATTTTAAAACTCATTGCTTCTGTAGGGAATAAACATACAATGCTATAGAAAGAAATGGATTTTTTTTTCCTCTGGAAGAGGAAGTTCCCACAGTGTTTTGCTGTCATTTATTCACATGGTCTAATTGAAATACACATAGATCTGAAGGACAGAAAAGTGTTCGGTTATGAGTGAATTTATTGCTCCTGCATATTGGTACTTATTTTACAACTATCAGCTTGATTTTGTGGAAACATTTCATCAATCCTTTTAAAGGAGATAATATATTTAACACTTTTATTTTGCCACATTGTCAAATTGTGTGGCATTATCAAATGGTATGAGTTCTCAACATTTGTAAAATTTAAATAATTGAGTAAAAACTCTGCTACTATTTTAAATAAAATGTAGTATTCATGGTGTTAAGAGGTGATGACTTAACTGTTATGTGGTGTGATGACATGTGAAGATGTCTAAGACTTCATTTTGGTTTTTTTGTCCATTGGCAGATGATTGGGATGCTGCTGTTGCCAGTTTATTGCAGGTTACTCCTCTGTTTTCGCACTCTCTGTGGAGTAACACAGTAAGATGTTATATTATCAGTACTGATGAGACTCAGCCAGAAGTGACCATCTTCATTAGAGTGAGTACCCCCAAACCTGTGCTCACTTATGTGCTGTCTTCTTTCCAATGTGATGCTGGTTCAGAAATTTGTCTAATACTTCTTGAAAGCTTTAGTAGGTGTAATCTGATTTCAGTGAAATCAGTAAAAGTATTGTCAAGGGCTTCAGGGCAACAAACTGCTTTGAGAAAAGAAACTGAGATTTGTTTGATAGGTCCTTAGTGCTATGCATAATTGGTAATAAAGCACTGTTGCTCACATTTGCTTTCAGAACTACTCTCCAAAACTTCAGAGAGTCTGTGAAACAATGGGGTACTTCTTTCAAGTCATTAATTTTTCAACAGAGAATGAAAGGCCTCTTCAGGATGTAAGAAAATGGGAAATAGAAAAAAGTTCATTAGTAATTTTGCTCCTGCATTTAACTTTGCCAAGGTGAGTATTTTCCAGGCTGGTGAAACAAATGGCAGCTTGTAATTTATGGAGTGCATAGCTTATTAAAATGTATGGGATGCTTTACTCAGTATGTTTCCTAAGCTAGTAACTTCAAAGTGATACTCCTTCAAACTTAGGTTTGCTGGTGCAGACACTTAAAAGAATGTATCAGCTTTGTACCATTTTCTTTTTCTTGTAGCTACAAATTCTCTTAAAATACAGCTTGAACAATGTCTTAATAACATACAGAAATGTTTTGCTTTCCAAGAGAAGCTCTCTGTTGTGCATGCAGTTATGTCTTAGGAATTCAAATGGCTGATGTGAATGTACTCAGTGTTTTTCATTTGCTTATCTAGCCTTACACCTGTCCATAGTATTTGGGGTTTATTCTATCACATATTAGTTCTGGTTTTGGCTGTCTTTCAGACTAATTTCATGGCTCTCCTGTGTGTTACTGTATGCTGTCTTTTGACAGCTTTGATTTAGTGAAGTCATGATGTTTCATGACAAATAGTGATGGAATGTGGTCTTTTTGTTCAGTGAGTAATTTCTTAACCTTCTAGAAGAAGAAGCATGATTCACTAAAGAAAATACACCAAAGGAGGGATACTTTTGAATTGTGTTAGGAATGTTACTGTTATGTGTTATATGCTGTTGCCAAATAACCCAGTTTTATGTATGTGAAGCAAAAATGTGAAAGAAAAGAATACTCAGGGAAAAAAACCCCAAAACTATTAATTTAGAGAATTTCTCTTAGAAAAACTCTGATGAAAATTGTAGTACTTGTGTAAAGATGGTAATATTTGAGCAATCTTGTCTGCTATTATCAGCATCCCCAAGTAGTATAGTTCCTTCTGTGGAACAGCAATAGATATCTGTGGATATCATTCACATATATAAATGCAAAGTGCTTTTGAATTTGGAGGTGTCAAATTCTCATTTTTAAATACTATAAATTGAAAGACTGTCACCCAAGACATCTGAAAAATACTAAAGGACTCTTCCTACAAAGATCAAAGATAGAACAGAACCTTCAGATAACTGGTAGCAAAGCATATATATGATGCTTATTCATCATATGTGAAACCATACTTTTTCCATGCAAAGCAATTACCTTTCACTCTGCATATTGCTATGACAGGAAAAACAGCTTTAAATTTACCAAACAATAATCGTAAAAATTAATACATGGTTTTGCTGGTTTTGGTACAAGTAGCATAAATCTCTCTCTTACTTTTTCTTGCTTCAGAATTTTTCTCAAATTCTCTGTTGAAGTATTTTATTGCTTTTTTGCTATAAATAGATATGACTTTTGAATTAGATTTTGCAGTGAAACCCATCTTTGGAGCTTGTGTTGATTGAACTGTTTACTACAGCAGTGTAATATAGCACAAGAATGCTGATTTCCAATCTAGTTGTTTGTTGGAGGACTGTGAAGAAGCCTTCTTGAGAAATCCAGAAGAAAAGCCCCGGTTAATTTACCACAGAAGGGAGGATGGCAAAGTCAGTTCAGTCTCAGTGCAACAGTTAATTGAGCAAATTTCTTGCATGAACAAAGCAAAGGTATGGCATTTAAAAATTGCTGTAAACAACACTGCATGCTGATAGTCCCAGATTTTAGAAGAAATTGCATTACACTCATTGCTCTGGCTGCTCATTCTGTCAGCAGATTGATGAAGCTGAAATTTATGAATGTTATGAAATTTTCATTAGCAGGGGAGAAAAAAAAAGCCACTGCATTTTCACTGAAAAAAAATGGCTATGCTATAAGGTTAGAATTTCTTACCTGTACTTAGGCATTCAAATGGCAAAGTTGTTTATCTCAGGTCCCTCTGTAGCCACTGAAGGGAATGAAGTATACCTCTAGAGAGATTCCTGCTGCCTAAAAATCGATCAGTTATGATCTATTTTCCCCTACAGAGACAACGGTTGAGAACAGCTGAAACTAGATGCCCAACTTTTAAAGTTCTTAGGCAAAGTGAATCTTACCTAAGGAAGGCAACAGAATGGAATTTAAATGTGTTCCAGAATGTTTTTGTTGGAAGTCCTAAATATTGTTCTCAGTTGGATTCAGAGTTGTGTCATGCTTTTCCATTTACTTTTTCAGATGATTGACCATGTTGGAGGTAAGGAGGAAGGAGCATATGAAATCTATAATTGTGTGGAAAAAATAATTAAACAGGTAAAGTACATGATGCATTTTAGCTTTTTATGTCTATGTTGATTTATGATCTTAAATTATGTCAGTGTGATTATTATGCAGTACTTAGGTGTGATTCAAAAGTATCTCCCTGTTTTATCATTAATATCTGGCAAGCAAGGAAATGTGCAAGTGGAAAATAAAACCCCAAACTGAGCAGTGCTTTTATGGACAGAAGCACTGGACCATGGGAAGGGGTTCTATTTATGAGCCTTAATTAGCTCTTAATTTCTCTTTATCCATATCATAGATGCATCCTCTCCTTTTTCTTGTAGTGAGTTGTTTCCAGTATGAGATATTTAAAATCAATGTCTTGAGACCTGTACATTCAGAGTTAACTTAGTTTCATTTAATTGCTTATTTATTTATGTTCTTTGCTACCCTGCAAGGAAATGAGCATATTGGTGTTAGTAGAGCCACACTCATACTGAGACTAAAAGCATATGTGCTAGCACTATAGTTGTGGTTTTTTCCATGTAATTTCTTTTTACTTAGGATATGTTGGGGTGTGAAATGACAGACCTAGAAGGCAAGGATCTGGGTAATAAGGAAGACTCCGCCGCTCCTGAAGAAGAAGTTTTTGGTGATGTATTGTGGGATGCACATGATGAACAAGAACAGATGGAAGCTTTTCAGCAGGCCTCTAATTCAACATGTGAGCTGGGATTTGAGAAAGTGAGTACATGATAAAGGTATATGGATGAAGAGAAAGTATTAACTCACTTTCATCCCTTGTTGGGCAAAATGCATTTCTACAGAAGAAGCTGTGTCTGAGAGCACCCTTAAGGCTATCACTCCTTATGCTGGAAGAACCCATATGTCTGATATAGATGGCATATTTCTTTTCTGGAAGAGATGCCAGTTGGTGTGTTGTTGAATGACATTGATGAAGAAGTAGTTGTTGTGCTCACACTGGAGAAAAGCACTATAACAGTGTGCCAGAAGCAGAGCATCCTCTTAGACCTTGGTCAGCAATTGAAAACACTCTTGAGTATCTATTTTTTCTTCTTCTATTTTTTTTATTTCTCTTTTATTTTTCCCTGAGGAAATCCAATCTCTTTCTTGACACCTGGAGTTAGGTCTTTAGGAGATGGTTAATGAAAAGATTTCATCTCATCATGCAGCCATAAAAGAAGAAAAAGGAAACTTTATAGTGGAAAGCTGCTGAATACCTCAGTACTTACTCATTACTGGAAATAATTTTTTAAAACTTTGCAAGTTGTGAGTATCAGGAATAGTTATATGTTGGGAAGATATAATGAATGTAGGAAGATAAACATTAAAGTCATCACAGAATGTGGTGCAGTAGTTGACTTTGGCAGTGTAACATAAGCATGCATTTTCTCTTACTGCATTTAAATTCTTAGTACCCCTATTTTACTAGCACAATATATTCTTTTACTCCACCACTCCTATATTGGTGATGGTTTGGAGGATTGTACCATCTTTACTACATTCTAAAGCAATAGAATAACAGAACATTAAAGAAAAAATACCAATGCATATCTAAATGCACCTCTTACTTTGAAGACAAAATATTTCTCCCAAGCAAGTGAAGGGTGTTTTGCTTTGGTTTATTTTGTCATCTGCTGAAGTATTTTTGGACATTCGTATGCTGTAAGAAAACCTTCCTTTGTATGCTTTTGTATGCTCAAAATAGTCATTCATGGCAAATGCCAACATTTTCGTGGCAACTGTATCCAGTGCAGTGGAGTAGTTTGGGGAAAGGGCGGGGCAAGGAAGCCTGAACTAACAAAGAACACTGTACCACTGAAGATTCCATTTTAAATAGTTTTGAAGAAAGTGTTAATTAATTTTTCACTTTTTTAAAAAGAGATAATAAATTCTGTGGTTTAAGTGTTTCCTTGCAATATCTATTTACACTTGTATTGTATTGCATTTCAAATTTCTCCTTTACCTTAATAAACTGGTACATGCATTTTGAATTGAAATGGTTTACAATACCAGGCATTATATTTCTCCCTTAAACACTGGACTATTTATAATGATTGCTTCTTTTTTACAGTATTTTGAACGTCTGAATGACCTAGTAGCAGCACCAGCACCAATTCCACCATTGCTTGTATCAGGAGGACCAGGCTCTGGGAAATCTCTCCTTCTGTCTAAGTGGTAGTTTAAATTTATTTTTTTTAATATGAACAAAATTTAAGAAAAGAGTTTCCATTACATTTCCAACATTGTGTCAGTAATAAGAGATAAAATGGGGGCATTTACAAAGTGCTAACGCTATTGAAGCATCCTGGAAAGATTTGTGATATTTGAGTAGCTAATTTCATCTGGGCTGCCTTTGACAGCTCCCTAATGCCAGCTGCAACACTTTATGATAAAGCATCACTTACAAATCTATCTTTGCACAGCATTACAATGTGGTTTTGATAGCTCAATTGTGTTGCCCTTCTCTCATACACAAGAAGGGTCTGAAATAAAGAAAGGATCCTCATCATTTATGATAGACCATAGAATTTTATGGTCACTTGCATGCTATGACAAAATTTGCTGATAAACTGGTGGTGTCATTGCTTTTTGAAAGTTTAGTGGCACATGACTGTTCAGTGCCAGGAAGGGCACTTGCTAATTGCTATCAGTAATAGTGAGAGTAAAAATGGAATCTGACATTAAAAGTTCAATTGTAGCTCAGGAAATGTCTATCCTGTTTTGTAAGATAAACATGGAAAACATGTAGCTAAGATACTCTTTGGCAAAACTGATGCATTTTTTTTGAGATCTATTTGCAAAATTACTGTCTGTTGAGTCTTCTTTTTTTCTTCTCTTCTTTCATTAGGATCCAATTACAGCAGAAGCATTCTCCAAACACTCTAATTCTTTACCACTTTGTTGGGAGGCCCATGTCTACCAGTTCAGAATCTGCATTGATAATTAAGCGCCTTACTCTGAAGGTAATGCTGTATTACATGTCCTTTGCATGCATTGCATCCATGCATTGCATCTTTCTCTCTCTGTGTGTGTGTGGGTGTGTGTGCAAAGATAACATTTTCTACAAATTTTTCAGCATCAGTGAAAAGTAATACAAATGTAGTAGAAAAATATTCAGGTTCAGATTGGTCAGGGCTCTGAGCAGCCTGGTGTGGTTGAAGATGCCCCTGCTCATTGCAGGGAGTTTGACTAGGTGGCCTTTTAAATTCCAATCCAAACTCTTCTGTGAGTCTATGAAATGTAAAGTGTTATAGGATGAGGGGAATCTGATCCTATACACTTAATGTATCTCAACTAAATAGCATCTCTGGGATATTCATAATAGATCAGCATTAGCAGTTATGTTTCCAGTGACCTATATTGATGACTTATAAAACCATATAATTATACTCCTTCCAAAATTCCCTGCCATCTGGCTGATGAGAGAGGCAGGTGGTACATCTTGTGTCTATGTGCTTAGAAACCCAAGGCTATGCTGGCCACTTGGCACCATCTTGTTCCTAGATTAGACTCTCTCCTATATTAATTTATTTTTAATTGTGTGCTAAATACGTGGGGAATAAGAAGGATCATTCTTGGGCCAGGATCTGAACTTGCTTTTTCCATCACAAGAGTAGCACTAAGGGCCTTACAGTACTAAAACCTGTAGAAAAATGAATGCAGTTCTTTCATCTATCTTAGATGTGTGCCTGTTTAATCTGTGCAACTTCAAGTCCTTTAAGTCTCCATATTTCTTGTCTGTTGTGTAAATGTTATCTCTCTAGAATTTACACACTGAGTTCAAGAAACATTCTTTGTTCTGCATATGCCAGCTTTCTGCATATACTAGAAGGAAAGAATTCTGTGCAAACTTGACTAGAAGAATGCCCCCACATCCCATGGAGTTTTTTTGGGGGGGAGAAGGTGAGGTAGGGGGGGTAGAACAGTAGAACAGCTTTTTGCTTTTTTTTTTTTTTTTTTACTTTTTGTGTCTATAGGACTTCTTTCAACTATCCTAGCTGATTTTTAAGGTAGAATTTCCTGTACATGTTTATAATTCTGCAGCTTATGCAACACTCTTGGTTAGTATCACCTCTGACTTTCGATCCAGCTAAACTTCTGGAAGAGTTTCCCCGTTGGCTGGAAAAGCTTTCTGCACGCCATCAAGGCAGCATTATTATAATTATTGACTCTATTGACCAAATACAGGTATGTTTTCAAAATCTTTGCCATTTGTCAGTCTAAGAGGAATCTTGACTATTGTAATAGGCTCAGTCATAGCTATGTAACAAAAATATTAGTGTTTGCTTTGCTCTGAGAAAACCATAGTTTTGTAAAAAGTGCTGTTGAGTTATTTTTGTAAATAAACTTTTTTATGGTTGTTTTGGTATTTTTCTTCTAAATTTTATCTTTACACCTTAATTTATGAGCAGTCTGGTTACATTACTTATCCAAAGATTAAAGGCTGTGAGCTGACTTACTGGGCACATAAATAGCCTGGTTTTTATGAGGTGAACATATCAGCAATAGTATTCTATCTGCTTTATTTAGGGTACAGTTGTGCTAATACATATAAGTGGGTCATTTAGTACTGTCTAGAGGACCAGTTCATGAAAGATTTTAAAGGACTGGAGAATTTAAGGCTCCTTTCATTGGGTTGCACAGTTGATGAAACATAGCAACTTCTGGCATTGTTTTGAACAACCTCTGTGTTAAGAAATGAAAATTTGTTTTTAAGCAAGCTGAGAAGCATATGAAGTGGTTGATAGATCCACTGCCAGTGAACGTGAGAGTGATTGTATCAGTGAATGTAGAAACGTGTCCACAGGCGTGGAGGTATGTTATATTTCTGTGATGTGACAAATTATCCCGGCTTAGAGTTATTATTTCAAATTGCAGTTACTCATTGAAGAGCAGACAGATTTGTCAAGATGTGGAGATTTAATAGGATAAGATTTTGTAACCTATGAGGAAAATGAAAGCTTCTCTGTTTTAGCTGCAATGACAGATTTTAGCCTTTGGAAAACCAGATTTTTGTTTTACTGTGATGGATCTACCCAAATGACTGTATGAAAGATGATATTAAATGCAGTCAGATGCACATCAAGAACTGCAGTATCATGATGTAGATTCAGGACAAGGCTAAAAGTGGAAATTTTACTTCAGATGACTAGAATTTCATAGTAGCAGGGCACAGCTTCAATTATTGCTTTGATATAAATCTTTAAAAAGCCCTGGAACTCTGATGTCTTTTTTTTTACTCTTTTGTGCTATTTAATAGGGTTCAAATATGACTTTTTTCTCTCTTACCAAAGGTTATGGCCCACTCTTCATCTTGATCCACTGAATTCCAAAGATGTTAAATCTCTCATTAGTGCAGAATGTAACTCTGCAAATGTTAAATTGACTAAAGAGCAGGTATGTCTGTTGCAGTTCTTCTAAAGTACCTTACTCCAGTATAACTTTTAATAAAAGCATGGAAAGATTAAATTAGCCCAGCTGCCAGAGCAAAGAATTATATTTAGCTAACTAAATATGATTGCTCAAGATAGCATGAAGTTTGAGTATTTTACCCCATGGCTCACAGCCCTGAAACACAGAAGGAACAACATAAATTTTTAACAGAAAAACTGTGCAGTTACACATACTGCTGTAAATATGATATTTTATTTTAGAATACCAGAAGGTTTAATTATGTTTTAATTAATTATTTTTGGATAATAATGTAACAATCACTGACAGATTGGGAAAAACAGTATTTCACCTTTGCCCTTGAGACTGATTCTGTAAGGTAACCTTCATGTTGAGATACAATGTTAGACCCTAACTCTGCATCTTAAATTCAAATGGGAATTTTCGCTTATATGCTCCTATAGCTGGAAATGTGTGCAGTATTTTGTGTACTACTTACCATGTTATAGTCTTCAGATGTTGCACATAAAATAATATCTAGAACTTTTGTTTTCTTCTCAATGTTTTATTTCCATAGTTAGTTTCATCTCAGTTCACAGATGATTATTTAAAATGTTGTAGGAGAAGAAGCTTGAGAGACATTGTCGTTCCGCCACAACTTGCAATGCTCTGTATGTCACTCTCTTGGGCAAAACCATTGCTTGGTAAGTTGAGGTGTTTGGAAATTACTATGGTCATCACTAGATTATAGGACTTCAAGTAGGTTAGCCTTTTGAAATACCTTCATGTAAACAGAATGAATCTTGTTAGAAAAAAATGATAGAGAAGTTTTGCCCTCCTCTGACTCTGAATGCAACAGGAACAGAAATCAGAGTTTACAGTCACCAGTTTGATACTAAGTGAATCCAAGCAGTTGTATCTATTTGTTTTTAGCTCTTCTATTTCTATTTTATTTTAATTTGTTCTTCTTTATGGGTGTATCAGTTGCTTCGGTGGTTTTTAAAGGTATTTGGAGAATGTTGGTATTGTGTTGTTAAACAGCTAAATTCAGATGTGTTGTATTTTCTGATGTGCCAGAGAGTTTGCCCCACAGATTTTTAAGGCTACAAGGAAGGTCAACAACTGTTTAGTTTAACTTCCTGCATATGGTCCTTAGCCTTGTTTACTTCCTGCTGTGGAGAAAATTAATCTTCCCTGTTGTGCAAGAGAATACCTAATAAGTGCATTGGCTTCTTATTAACCTAGACTTCATCTTGTTGAGAAAGATGCATTTTTAGTTAAGAGACTCCCAGAAGATGATACACTAATTGGTAATTTACTCCAGGTGACTGATTTCATTATTTTTGTTCATGTTTTATGTTCTAGAAGACTTAATTGCTCCTGAAAATGTGCTTTGTAAATGCCTTAAATTAAATAGCAGCATGTGGTTTTATCTTTATCCATCTTGATGTTCCTGCTTGTACTCCTGCTGGAGAAAAGAACATTGCAGCCTAGGTTTTTTAATAAAACTGTTGCAGCTATTTAGAAAAATCAGACAATACGACAGAAATCAGAAGTTGGCTTGGAAGAACTCACCTCTTCTTTGTTGAAATCTCACCAGGTGCTGTGCACCTTTTGAACCCAGTAGAAATCCAGAGAATGTTTGAGATGGAACTCTTGTGTAGTTCCAAATCAGTCTTACTCAGCCAAATTTAATATGCTAAACCTTACCCTTTTTGTCCTTCTGTTCAGTGTTGGAAATACAGGAAACATAGATGAGATTCTTCAGCAGTGTTGCCAGTGTCAAGACACAGTGTCACTGTACAGGCTTGTTCTGAGATCAATTCAGGAATCATTGCAGAGTGATAAAGAGAAAGATCTTTTGAGAGAGGTAAGCAGAGAATGCATCACTGTTTCTACAGGTAATGAATACTCTTCCCTGTAAAGAGTTTTTCTTAACTTAAAAGTAAATACAAATTTATATTGGTTCATATGTATGATTCAGAGATTATTGTGCATTATTAGTATAGAAGGGACAATTTAATTAGTGTAATTACATCTGTTGGATAATTATAGAATGTATATATTCTTTGTGTTAAATAACAACTGAGTTGTTGTCTCACAGAATAAAGCAGAGCTTTTTCACTATGATGTGATACAGAATTAGCACTTCCTTGCTGATCACTACCATCACCTAGTGATTAATTACATTGAGCATACTAAATGCAATCAAAACATGCTGTCTTATGAATACAGGCATTGCTTATTACATTTCTGACTCCTCTTCCTACTTTTGCAGAATTCCCTCTTGTGCAAAACATTTTTTTAATTAGTACACAATACTCTTACTTGCTGCTTCTTTGGTTCTGGAAAGTCTAAGGAGCCACTGGTTTGTCCCAGAGTGTCCCATTTGGTGCTTTATGTATTAGAATATTAAACCATTAGCACTGAGGTCTCTGCTTTGAGAAGATGGAGATGGCCGATCTTTATGAAACCCTGTATAGGCAGGGTTTTTTCCTTTGGCTATAAAATTATCACAGTGATAAACAGTATTTTTCTTGAGATTTCAGTGTAACTAAGCTCTCCAGGAAATATTGCTAACTGTGTGAAATCTTGTTTTCTGCTTCGTGCAGATACTGTGTGTCATTGGTGTCAGCCACAATGGGGTGAGCGAGTCAGAGCTGATGGAGCTTTATCCTGAGCTGACTTCTGCAGTGCTGGCCTCACTCCTTCACAGCCTGCACAAAATGTGTCTGCTGACATTTGGCTGTGGTTTGCTGAAGTTCCAGCACCTCCAGGTAAAGTTTGTAATTCTAAACATGTGCAAGTGAAACTCCAACCCCTGACGCCAACCCCTGTTTTTTTAGATAAGTTCTGTTTTTAGCTACCTAGGCCTTGAAATGTATGTTTGCTCATCCATTCTCCTTAGATTTAGAAAACTACCAGAACTGTGATAAACCAGTATTGCTGAAAGTCTGGCCTTTCAAATCTTCATAAATTTCAAATCTATTAATTGTTAACTCCATGTATCCTAGAAAACATTGGCTTCCCAAAAAACCAAGAAGAATTGAAAGAGAAAGGAATATTGCTTGAATAACTAGAGCTGTGGTCTAATGCAAGACAATTTGTTTGTAGTGCCTTTGTCATTGGAAGATTTTCATTTCTACAACATGAGATGTGTTTCATCACCCTATCATCAGCACTTAAACAAATTAAATGCATTCTCATTCTTTTAATTATATTCTCTTTCAGGCTTGGGAGATGGTAAAACTAGAGTATATGGAAGCAGGTGAAAATGTTATTTCTGCCTATAGACAAAAACTAGTGGAATATTTCACCATGCAGTTAAGGTAGGTCAGAATTCTTCAAGAAGTGCTAAATTGCAGACTTCATGCCTCATAGATATTTTGGTTTCTTCATATACTTTCTTTGAGTTTAGTAAATTATTATGGCAAAATAAGTATGCCAAATTGTCACCTTAAAAGTTTACTTATTGATGTGTTGCTTTTTAGTCTGGGAAAAGAATGAGGTCTGTGAAGGGGAATGGGTATATGATAAAGTGATTGTGGGGAAATGTAGGATATGAATTTATACCATATCAGTTATTTTGTGGTCTCCAACCCCCATGGATTTTCCAGTAAATGGTTGGAAATTTGAATTTGATTGGGACTTGAAGCAGAAAATCACTTGTGTTCAGCAAGCAATGAGCACATAGATAAGAGGAGACCTGGTAGGACAGCTGAACATATACAAGTTCATATTCAGCTGGAAAACTGATTTGCATTTACATCCTGAGTTACTGTGTCCCAGCTGTGGGCTGCTGTTTATTCCTCCTCCAAGCATCTGCTGTTGGGTAGGAGGAAGCCAAGAGGGCCACAGTGTGCCAGACAAAGGAGGCAAAAAGGGACAGTGGGCTGCTGCAGGGTTGCAGTCCTGCTGGCAGGCATAGATAAGCCCATATGGGATGGAGAAGCAGCTTCCTGTGGAGTGCCTGGGGATTCCAGTGCCTTCTGAGGTGAAATTAAAATGAACATATAAGAAAATGGAGTACATAGGTCTTACAGTAATCTGTCTGTTCAGACATTCAGGTGTGGAAATTGTATGCTTGCCTGGTTTTCACATCATATTGACAATATGCTAGGCCTGTCAGAGTTTTAATTTACATTTGTTTTTCTCTCAATAGTCAAGACCGAGTGACTTGGAGAAGTGCAGATGAACTTCCCTGGCTCTTCCAACAGCAGGGTGATAAGCAAAAGCTACACAAGTGTCTTTTGAATCTCTCTGTGTCCCAAAACCTTTACAAAAGGTACAAAGGTAGAAATTGCTTTGGCCATTCTAAACATCTCGTAGTAATTTTTTGTCAATATAAATCAGAAAGCAACAGATTCAAATTCTTAAACAGTAGAGGCTGAAGTGCTAAATGCTGTTTCCATATAAATAATGTATTTTTTCTACTCTGCTACACCCTGGGGGATGGTAAAGGAATAAATATTGCTGTTGAATAGTGTTAGTCTCCATGGATTGTCTCTGTAGATGCTGTAGCATGACAACATTTGTGCATGTAGGCCTTTTTTCCAAAGCTAGCATCAGTCTGAATAGAGAGGTATCAGAGATAAGATTCTTTTCCTTGTTAAAACAGGGGACATTTTGCAGAATTGCTGAGTTACTGGCAGCTGGTTGGGAAAGATAAGAGCTCTATGGCAGCTGAGTATTTTGACTCTCTGAAAGAATATGAAAAAAGCAGTGAGGGAGAGGAAAGTATGATCTGCCTGGCTGATCTTTATGAGACCCTGGGACGGTTTCTTAAGGACCTAGGTCTTCTCAGTCAGGTAAGTACATTTAGAGATTGTTGTAACAGCAAAAAGGCAAATGAAGCAGAGCTCAGAGTGTGCTTTCTGTGGCAGTGGTTAAGTTATTGCAGCAGAGGGGCTGCTGCCTGCTGCCCTCACGCTCTGGACTTGGCTGTTCCAGGCTGTAGCTCCTCTGCAGCGCTCTCTGGAGATTCGGGAGACCGCGCTGGATCCAGACCACCCCAGGGTGGCACAGTCACTCCACCAGCTGGCAGGGGTGTATGTTCAGTGGAAGAAGTTTGGAAATGCTGAACAGCTGTATAAGCAGGCACTGGAAATCTCTGAGAACGCCTATGGAGCTGAACACCCTCGGGTGGCCCGTGAACTTGACGCACTTGCAACGTTGTACCAAAAGCAGAACAAGTAAGCTTAATTACACTGCTGGTTTTGTTTTATGTGGAGCTTGTACAAAAAAAATTAACAGCAAAAGTTTTTTTCCTGAAGCTAGAATTTTTCTTAGGGTTTTTTTTTTCCAGTTTCATATGTTCAAATGCAATCATGAGCATCCCCTCTCTATTCTTGTAGCAGGTCACATAGGAGGGGCCAACTTTTGTGCTTAGTTTAACAAAAAACTTGCAGAGATAAAGGAGAAATATTGTCTGTCCCTAATCATTTTGTAAATTTTATATTTGAAAATAAGTGTGATTATTCTCAAGAATCTTAAATTTTCAAATCTGTACACTTAAATAACTTAGAATCTTTCCAGGATGCTTATTGATACCACATTTGACATTCTTCTCACACTCCAAATAACTTTCAGATATGAACAAGCTGAGCAACTGAGGAAAAAGTCCTTCAAAATACGCCAGAAAGCAGCAAGGCAGAAAGGCAGTCTGGTAAGGAAGTGCTTGATATTTAAGAAGAGGTACAGGGCACGTTGCTAAACAGATGTGTGCTAAACAGATGATAAATTGTGTCTGCAAAACTGATAATGCTCCAGGACTTTTGATAATTGTGGTCATAGGTAGCTTTGGTAACTGTCCTTTAAATTCTGCTGGAAGTGGAGATGTGTCAGTACAACTGGAATGGAGTTGAAAGTGGAAAAGAGAGAAGTGGATATATACATTTCAGAGGTGCAGAATTACAGCCAATATGATTGTGTGTCAAAGTCACAATGGAAAAAGGTGATCTCCAGAATAGTTGAGGCATTTATCCTACTAGTGAATGCAGTGCTTACTGCAATGGAAAATCCCAGTAAAAGTATAAGGGGACATACAGAGTTTTCCCCTGTTTTCTTCTCCTATGTTGTTTTTCAGCTACAGGGTTTCTCTTGTCATTTTTGAGCTGAGTTTATTATGTAATGCCTGTACTGTAAGAGTCCAGCTAATAACTCCAGAGCTCAAGTTGTAGCTCTAATGAAAGTAGAAAAAACCCATAAACATGTTGCTATTTCCACAGTGATTAAATAAGAATGAATTTGGCTCATGAAGATTTGGCCTATTTCTGTAATGAGTTCTTCTGCAAAAATATTTTTATCAAGACTGCAAAGATCAAAAATAAACAGTGTGTAAAAATGGCTGCACTTTTTTTTACTTTATTTTGTTTGTAAGCATTAACTTGTTTGCCCATTTTAAACAGATTATGTGAAGCCATGAGTATATTTTATATGCATTTGTATGTCATGTTTAATTGGAGGTTAAATTGATTTTAAGTTTTGAGGTTCTAAACCTAAGAATTTGATCTGAATCGGTTATTTGAACTGTGGAGTTTAAGCAAATAAGCATGTCTGATACAGGGAAAGAAGTGTGACTGCACAGTAACTTGTATTGCCTGGAAATTTTCACCAACATTTCACATTTTTGGTGCAATTTGCTGATAGATTGTAAGTAAGCATTTGCCACGTAGCTCAAAATAGAATTTAAGGAGGATTATTGTGCTACTTAGGCATCAAACTCTTGGTTTTCTGTCTTTAGTGTTGAACTTTAAGTGTACTGGTGACTGGCTTACATTTCCTTCTTTTTGCTGTAGTGTGGCTTTGCTCTCCTGCGCCAACGAGCCCTGCAGCTGGAAGAGCTCACGTTAGGCAAGGATACATCAGATAATGCTCGAACCCTAAATGAGCTTGGAGTCCTCTACTACCTGCAGAATAATCTTGAGTGAGTTGTACTGATTGTGACACATCCACTCAGATGTCTGAACGGAGGCAGAGCAGGGAGATGTAACTATAAATGCAGACACATGATCAAATACTTGTCCCTTATTCATTCTACTGGGTTTTGTTCACTGTGAAATTCACTCCTATTTTCTGTTTGGTGCTGTTGGCATATAGGTATTTACCAAGTCAGTGCACTTCCTTCATTCAGAATTGATGTTCCATGTTAATTAGCCTTTGCTGCAAATTCCATTTCTCTCTCAAACTTCTGCCTTCTCTGCTCAGCTTCACTATTTTGTGACTCTCCTTTGCAGTGTTCATCTTTGAACAGCAGAATTGTTGTTTTTCTATGACAGTATTACAAGAAGTCATGACCTAAATATTCACTGTGCTTGTAATCCTTCAGCTTTTACCCTGAAGTCCTGTTAAAAGCCAGAAAGGGCTGGAACAACACAAAGGTGTTCTAAAAGCAGACAGAGATAAACAGGGGTGTTGAAAAAGGGGAATAGAAGGTTGGTTCTGATTGTATGTTTAACCACTCTTCACATCAACTTCTTTAGCTGAAGTTTCTTTAGAAAGAGGAATCTAAGCTATGTGTTATGAGGGAATTGTGAATTCAGCTAAATCCCACTCTACTGAACTGAGTCTTTTCAGAGAACAGAAGTGCCCAGCAAAAAAGCACAGAGTGAGTTCTGGAAGTATTTTTACAGTTCTTCCTGTACCTGATGTTTAAGGCACCTGTAGCTTTTGGATAATTACAGAAGTATATAGTTATTTAGGATCTGCATACAGAATCACGATCTCTACAGTGAAGGAATTGATTTTTAACAGTTGTTAGACATGTGGGGTTTTCATCAGTTTACCCTCATGAAATGACTGATTATAGAGGAGCAATATTTTATCTAATCTCATACAAGATTGTTCAATATTCCATGTTATTCATATGTAGTTCCTGTTAAATGCAACCTACTTCAAGAGTAGATGTATCTCCACTATTTCATAGGTGAGAAAAGGTATAAACTTTGTTCTAGTGGAGGTTTAAGGAACTTTTTAAAATGGATATCCCTGCTCTGAACCAGCAAGTCCAAGACTTCATGTTGTTAAAATGAAATCATTGGCAGAAGGATATGTCACTTAATGAGTAATTATTTGTCACAGATGATCCTCCAGCCCTTGCACCTTTTGACACTTCTCTAAGAGCTCCAGAATTGAACCTACAGTTCTGTGTATAAATGGTCTTTTTTTCTCTAACATAAAATGGATTTTTCTGATTTACTAAGCTGACCTCTTGAGAATAGCATGACAGGGTTTGTGTGGATGTCATGATGAGGAGCTGCCTAGTAATAATGGATGCTGTCAGTCTTATGGGGCATCACCTGTAGTTTTGATAGAGGAGCTGCTGTAAAGCTGAAATGAAATAGTAGCACCTTGTTGTAGCGAGCTAAAATGTGCTCTTTGCTTCAGCAGTGACATTACACAGTCTTTTCTACTTTGTCAGTTCTGAACAAATTCTTGTTTCAAACAGGCACTTCAGCCTGTACAGATGTTACCAGCTTTAAAATATTGATGAGCAAATCTGTTGTGTAGGACAGCAGAACTTTTCCTGAAGCGCTCCTTGGAAATGCGGGAGCGAGTGCTGGGATCCGACCACCCAGACTGCGCGCAGTCTCTGAACAACTTGGCAGCCCTGTACAATGAGAAGAAGCACTATGACAAGGCTGAGGAGCTCTATGAGAAAGCTTTGGACATCAGGAGGAGAGCCTTAGCTCCAGATCATCCCTCCTTGGCTTACACTGTGAAACACCTGGCAGTGCTGTACAAAAAGATGGTGAGCACACACCTGTTATCTCTTCTGTACACCTAAATTAATTGTAATGTCTTTGTCTTAATGGAAAAAATAATGTTTTAGGGTGTAGGAATAGTTCTTTTTACCAATGACCTTGGACTTTACAGTCAGTTTAAGGGCAACTTTTAGAATTATGAGGGAGATAGCAGCTCACAGATAAACTGGCTGAGCCACCTTCAACTTCTGTTGACTCAGTGAAAGAAGAGCATTACTCCTGTGAAAAAAGCACTTTGTGGAGTAAAATTAACAACAGTATAAACTTCTGCATTTTCTAATTTCAAAATGTGTTATGAATATTTGTGTTTGTATATGGTTGTTGTAACCATTAGGTATTATTAGTTTAATAGTGATGTATTGTTTCCAACAGTTGAACCAAGATCAAGTTCCATGGGTTATAAGAATTTTATTTATTTTATATTTTCACATTTTACTGTTCTTCAAAGACAAAAAAGACCTTGATAATCTTAGATCAAATTTGCTCATGTTTTTGCTAAATAATTCTTACCTGCTATTGTCTGCATTAAATGGTTTTGGGTCATGTTATTTTCTGCTCACTTCAGCTTCTAATTTTCATTCTGCTAGAAGCTGCAAAACCACTCAATATTTGCATCAAAAACCTCTTTGCTAGTTTGAAGGAGCACAAATTAAAAATCAGTGGAGACAATTATTTCGATAACAGCGCAACTGAAAATTCTTTTTACAGCCTTCTCAATGAGACACTTGTGGGCAAAAAATAAATTAAGAAATGAAGAAATAGACCTAGCTGAGAAACACATTAACTGGGAGTTGAATATGCCCAGTATTTTGGAAAATTAGGTTCTAATAAATAGTCATGATAAATAATTTATGCAGAATATACATATGATTTAGCAAAGTTATCCCCTTATTCTAGAAATAATTAGATCTTCTCCAAGGGTTTTGTTTAAAATAGGTTTTGCTGTTACCATCTTGATACCAGAGAAATTAATAATTTTTTCATGTTATTTCTAGGGAAAGCTTGACAAGGCTGTTCCTCTGTATGAGCTAGCAGTAGAAATTCGACAGAAGTCATTTGGTCCAAAACACCCCAGTGTAGCAACTGCTCTGGTGAACCTAGCTGTCCTTTACTGTCAGATGGTAAGATTTTCATGGCTAGCATTTATTTTTCCTGTCTTAGGCTTTTTTATGACTTGTACCTAAATGAAACTAAAGAAACTTGATCATATTGAAAAGGGAAATTCCTTATAGTATTTGCAAATTCTTGGGTTCCATTTTAAACGTTGAAAGCATATTTGGCAAGAAAAATGCATGCAGGGAAAAGATAATTGCTGTGAATGGTAGGCATGATACTGCATCTAGGATGCATTGATACTATGTTGGCAAGAAAAGCCTATGTATTACACATCTGTATCAAAGAAATACACATCTGTAACAAATAAACTTTCTGCTACCCAAAGAAAAAGCAGATTGAAGCTTTGCCTCTCTATGAACGCGCACTAAAGATTTATGAAGACAGCTTTGGCCAAATGCATCCTCGCGTGGGGGAAACACTGAAAAACTTGGCTGTGCTAAGGTAAGATAATATGCTTCAACTTTACAAATGCAAATTACTGCATGAAACAAAACATCTGGGCTTGTGTACTTCCTAGGAAAGTAGAGAGTTTTAAGTACACTCTGTTGTTAGTATGGTGTATATTTCAATTTAAATGAATTGAGAGACCTGTTTTATTTGCTTGTTTCAAGTTTGTTTTGCTCTTTTCCAAAGCTATGAAAGGGGGGACTTTGAGAAGGCAGCTGAACTTTACAAGAGAGCTATGGAAATAAAAGAAGCAGAGACTTTGTTGATAGGTGGAAAAGCAACTTCTCGACACTCATCAAGTGGAGACACATTCAGCTTAAAAAGTGCATTATCACCAAATGCTTTGCTGGAACATGGACAAAGGTGATACAAACCTGCTCCAAGAAGAGGCAGTCTCTATGGATATTTTCAAGTAGACAGAAAATTACTAAGATAAATCCATTTTTCCAAGGATTATGTACTGTTTTGGGACTGTCTTCATGAATTCTGCCTTAACTTTGCAGACTGTATGGTACAAAGTGAGCTGCTTTCATTGTTCATAGGTACACACATTACTTACTAGCTCAAGTTGTAGCTAATACCAAAACCATGGACTTGATGCCTCCTAGCCCAAGTGCCAGGACTATAACAAATTAAGCTGAACCACTTGTATAAACTCTAAGAGGCATTTCTTACTTCTCTGTAACAGCATGGCTTAGAGAATTTGTGTCTTTTTGTATCATCAATCCTTCCTGCCTTTTTACAAGCCTTTAAAGTTGTTTCTGAAGAAATAGTAATTTTGAAAAAACTTTGAAAATGCTGTTTAACCTCAAGTTTTACCTGCAGGGTTATTTCAGATAAGTAAACTTTCATTCAAGGAAGTTGTGCAAAATTAATGGTTTCCTTGGGAAACTAGGATATCTAAATACATCATCATCATCTACAGTTAAAGCTGTTGAAGGATTGCACTCTGTTCAATAAAAATACTTCCAGTGAAGAATCAGAATGAATATGATTATGGCCAGATTTCCTGTTCTTCAACCTTTAGCAATACATCTACTGTTTAGTCTTACCGAATCCCTTAAAATACAAGAATGTTTTTACTAGCTGGGAAAACCTAGTGATGCAAAGTAGATTGCCATCAGATAAAGAAATATTAATCAAATCTACTTGCCTGTTGTATTTCTTAATACCTGAGTCATTGGAAGAATCACTCGGAGTTGTATTCTCATTCAGTCCATAAATGTATGCATCAATTTAAATACATACTAAAAAAAGACTTTTTTATAAAATAAGAAGTGTAAGTGGAAAATTATTTGAAACCCTACTATAATACCTCAGAGGCAACTAATGTTAATTTGATCCAGTTTCAAAAATGCAAATGGCCTTCACTTCAAAGGAATACTTGCCTTCCAAGTGTTTTTTCTCTTTTATAGTAGAATTAAATATTACTCATTTCAGCCCTTGTTCTGATTAGGAGGAATTTAGTATTTTGGTAATGCAGTAATTTGGCAAAAGAAAAGGTATATAAAATTGACAGCACAAATATAAAACCCAAATTTGATTTTTAAGGTTTTGTTGAAATCAAAAATCAAAAATAGTTACTGAAGGTGTTACAATAGAGGACTAAGAGTAGACACTTTGAAATAGCTCTCTGGATATTTTCCTCTTATTCAGAAAATGGGTTTATAAACAAAGCAAGGGTTTACCACTCTATTTCAACCACCTTAGAAAGTTTTAAAAACTGGAAAGTTTTTTGCAGGATTGTCACCAACTGAGAAGAGGGGCAAAAGGATAGACGAACAAATACACATGCAAAAAATCCCAAACAAAAATGCCCAACCCCCCTCCCCTCCAAAACCTCAACCTACTCAGCTTGTGTGTGTTTATGTTGCCTGATGTTCTTAGACCCAGTAATTCTCTCCTCTAAAGAGTTATCAGATGCCTGGTCTAGCTTGTCATGTCTATTCTGATTTTAACAGGTACAGTGGTACATCTTCCTCTCCTAAACAGTTTCCCTTATTGTAGCTAGTTTAAATAAGAAGTTACTTTCTAGAGCCTCAGTGTTACTGTTGCTGAACTGTTACTCTTCTTCCATTGAACAACTTCTCTCCAACTTCCTCATCGGTTATAGGGTTGGTTTTGGAATAAGAAAAAGAATTAAAATAAAAAATGAGTCCCTCAAAAGCAGCAGATCCCAACCATCCATTGTCCTTTAGCAAAGAGGGTGAGGAATCCTTGTGCCTACTCTGTGAACCCAAAGAAAGCTTATGAGACAGCTTCCATGGAGCTGTACCTCATGGACAGCAAGGAAAAGTCATTTCTATATATGGGATATGCCAGATAATACTTCTTTGTAGAACTCCACCTCAAAGCAGAGGGTCACCAGTTTCAATGGAGATTTAATTATACTGTCAGAATATCAACATCTTAATAACATTCATGAGACACTGTAAAAACTGAACACTTTTATAAGATTGCTGAATAAACAAAGCTGGACTTAATCATGGCAATGTACTTCGATTTGTAAGTTCATAACCAAGGAAGCAATAAATATTCTCTTGTGTTTTACAGTTAGAGCACATTATCTCATTATCTTTTTAATTAAAAAAAATCCTTAGTGCTGCATTTTTGGATGCTGTTTATTTTTAAATAATTTTAACCATTGACACATACAATTATTTTAATACAATTATTCATTTTCTGATTATTTCAAATTTTTCTTGTATATACAAGTTGGAAGTCTAAAAGTAACACAGGAACCATTTTGTGTCCTCTCTAACAGGGCATACAAAAGTGCATTAATTCCCTCATAAAAGTTTACTTGAAGTTGCCTCTCATAAAGCTGTCAATCCTGTGATAGCAGCCATGTCAGCCAAATAATTAAGAGTCAGGATGAAATGAGCTGTTGTAGAAATGAATCAGCCATTTCCCTCAGGATCTCCAGATCCACACAGCTGAGTGCCTGACTTCTATTGTTCCCAACAGAAAGGTGAAAGTCACAGAGAAACGTAAGTAACACATAAATTGACACTGGATCAGGCTATCATAGACTTAGTGACACAGATTCAAGTATCTACCTTTTTAATGGTCTCATTATTCTATTTCCTGTCTTTCTTTGCAGTTCATTTCTAAAACCTGGTTCCTCCAAAACAGAACTCAATCCAAAAAAAGCGACTTCAATTTTGCAGTATAATGCCCCACACTCAAAACACACCCAAAATCTCCTTCACTGGTTTCAGAAGTGATTTTTCTGTGTATAATGCAATTTGATGTCAGCTGTGAAGGAAACTGATTTTGAATTTTGTAACCATTACTTAGAAATGAAACATTTTTTAAACTAATTATTAGTATAACTAACAGATATTCATTCAGCTGCCCTAAGAAACAGAAGCACCACCATGGTATTGCTGTCTGTTTTCATTTTAGTGGGGTACTACTACTACCAATACTAGCTGGCTCTGTGTTGGCTGCATCACGTTGTGGAGAAGTTTTTTGAAGAGCCTACTTTGGAAATATTTGTACTATACTGCCAAGGCTGAAATAATGACCAAGTTCTGGATCAGATGCCCACAGTAGTTAAAATATTTGAAACTGATCCTTCCAGTTCTGCAGGGTACTGGTGCTCCAGGATGCAAATATTTACAGGTCAGTTTAACACATGGCCATTTAAAAGGTTGTATGACTGTACTTAAACTTATGTCATTTATAAGACAAATACAACAGGTGAGCTACTCCAATAAAGATATTTGCAAATCTAAAAATTTAGAGCATCTAATTTTAGAAGGCTTTCTATGCAAACTCAGACTTACATTCCTTAATATAGCCCACATGATGGAGAGTGATCTGAATTATAGCTCAATTTCCAGTAACCAACAAAAATATAATATTTAGACTTCTGAAAAGGTAGACAAAATCTCCAGTTCTTTCCAATGTTGCTCATAATTCTGTCATGAAAAGCATCTGCCAGACAAAATAGTGGCATGCTGCTAATGTAATAATACCAGAAGACTTCACCTTCTTACAGTATACTCAAAATATCACATACAAAACATAGGCAGCTGTTTAAGGACAAGCAGCAGTAAGACACTGATAAAGAAAATTCCATCCCAAGGATATTTAAGGCAGATGAAAAGGCTTATACGTTCTCGTTACTCAGAAAAAGAAGCCACAGCATGATCCATGCCAAGACTTTAGACCAGTGAATGACAACCAAGTACAAGTGCCTGGAAACTCAGGAGCAGCACCATGAGAGAGGCATTATCATCTGCCCTTCACCCACTCAGCCCACTCCAGCAGATTTCATCTTTCCCTTGGCCTGTTCTATGTGCTATTCCCATCACATGATAGGGTATATAATGTCCTGTGCCTGCTTTTTTATTTTATCCAGGTACTTTTATTTGCCACTGAAATATCTGGACACTAGCAATGCTAAGAAACTAAAATTTAACAGTAGCACGGCTCTATCTGTTAATAAAGACATGATGAGAAAACAGAATATAAACAATTTAAGTCTGTGTCCTTCCTGCCCCTCTAACAGTTCTGTTTCATCAGAAAAGTAAGCTTCAATGGAAGTAAAAAAAAGGAAAAAAGTAAGAAGTCTGGTCTTCTCAAAATCCAATGTCCATCCAAACTCGTCAAAGTTGTACTTAATATTTGTTTTTCTACATGTTTCTCATTTTGGCCATGAGTTCTTCTAGGCTTTCTTCAGACTCTGCTACTGTCTCCCCAGTTATTGAATTCTCTTCCTGTTAAGAACAGGAAGAAAAAGATGTCAACAAAAAAAAGTAAACAAAAAACCCCCCACAGATCAGGTTTATTGCTGTTACACCACACCATTTTCCTAAAAGCAGGCACTCAGTAGTGAGATTAGGCCTAAGTGATTATAAGATTCAATTGTAAATGATTTTGACTAGGAGGTAGAATGTTCTTACTGCAGTACATTCAGATTCTATGTTCCCCAGGTATACTCATTGCTCTTTGACTAGTACAGCTTTTACAAGATATGTATGGGAAAAATTAATTAGTCAACAAAATATCAACTGAGAAATTGATATTTGCTGTCCTTCCTCCAGCCCCCAAATGCATTAATTCCTATCATCTCAGCAGTACATTTGCACTAGCATCCACACTTAAAGAAGTATCTGTCCCAGAACACAAAACTGGATCACAGAAAGGGATAATCAAATGAATTGAGGTCACATTTCACTGGAATTGTTCAAGATGGAATTCTGTTCTAGGTTTAAAGGGTAACCAAACTGGCTGGTATTATAAATTTAATCTACAATGAGTATTTCATAAATTCATAAAGAATAAGTACATTACCTTGTCTGGGATAGTATATGCTACACTAATTCCCTCAGGAAGCTCAGGTACTGGGCCAGATGCAGCCTTCAGCTCATCTTCTGAAATTTCTGATACTAATTCAATGCCTTTGCATTAAAAGGAAACTAAAACTCCATTAGAAGTTAGAAGAAAAAGTTCTTTAATCACCAAGTTATCACAGTAAGAAGAAAGATGCAGCTACTTTCCAAAAACAGAATTAAATTAAACGAGAAACACCTTTGATTTCAACAGCTTCATTGGTAATGACCAATAGAAAATATTTTCCCTTTAGAATATATGAAATAATTCTATATAGGCAACTTATGAACCAGAATGGCATCTCTTCCTTGTCCTTACTATTTAAACTTTACCGTAAGGACACTTATCCCAGGTGTAAGATAAGATTATTTTCTATAGCATGTAATAAACAGAACATATATCTCCAGTCTTAAAATAGTTATATAAAACATATTTACCATTCCTTAAGATAATTCCTTCTAATTTAAAATCCTCAGAGGAAAGTAAAAATCTATGGGATGCCTCAGCACAGTGGTTATGGAAATGACAACTGCTCTTTAGTATATTTAAAAGGAATATGCAGTTAATATATCTTCTCATATCTCTCTCATCTTCAAACCATTTTCTGAGAAAGTTTTTTCTTCAAGCAGCAGTTATATTTTGAGCCTAAAACCTGCACATTGCACTAAAAGCATACCATCAAGTTGTGGTAAAATTACTTTCAAAACCTGGGAAAAGCCAAAAGTGATTACACAGTGTAAGTTATAAAATATAGGAACTAAAAAAATTCTATGTACCCTAAACTGTGTTCACCCTAAATGAATCTCAGTGTTGGGAAAATCATTTAGTCTCCATGTGATGACTTACCCCAGTCATTGTCTTCATGTACTATTTCTTCATCCTTTTCAATTACTTCTTCTTTTGGTCTTGCAGCTTCTTTTTTCTAGAGGAAAAACACAGAAAAACAATCCCCTCAATACCAAGAATTTAACAGTCCAATTTCCAAAAACAGCAAAGAAGTTCAAGCCTAATAGTCACATTTCTTCCAATATATAAGATAAAAAGTTTCTAAACGGTGACTGCTTAGGAGCAAAAAGGCAGAATACCTGCAAGTTCAAAAAAAACCACCAAACCCATTAACACTCAGAAATATATGACTGCTAAAAAAGTTTGCATTCAGTTAAGTAGTATTTTCTTCTACATAATTGTTCAACCTTCCTTCCTACCCTTTACTTTAAGGTAACTGTAAGTACTGTATATTTAGAAACGTGCAACCATCTGAAGATGAGTGCTGCCAACTGGAGTAGATATGAACATTTTCTTTTACTACAGATTTGCAACTTGCTTTGTTCTCTAAGAAAAGGGAAAGAAAAAAAAAAATGATCCACAAACTCAAATCATTTTTACCTTATAATTTTCTTGCTGTTTTCTGCAATTGTGGTCACTACACTGGGGGTTTGGCTTCATAGACATAGTTGGGAAGAAATCCTGCATCGCATTGTAACCAAGATAATAACTCACAGTACCAAAATTTAACAGGTATCTAGAAACACAGAGAAAGAAGGAGCTTGTAATAGAGGTACAAACCTAAAACTTCAGTTGATTAGGGAATAATTCTTCCTCAAAGAACTTTTAGAATACACTTCAGACTCATGGAGTTGTAATGTGAGTTACTGTAATTGCCTTAAATCCAGTTATGCTGTAGTCAGCTGGCAACAGAATAACTGGATCAATACAGAATCCCATCTTCTCATGGTGTGTGAGAATAACTCAGCTACAGGCAAGAGAAGTAATTTATTCTTTGTCCATATACAAAATTCCAAAGACAAGTCAGCACTGTAGCATTTTTTTATGTATAATGATGTCAAATCAGAGCACGATTAAATATTTAAATATTTCACTGTACACATCAAATAGCAACAATTCAGTCACTTACTTGAGAACATTTTGCACAAGCATTCCTGCCACAACACCCATGGTAGTAGGAAGACTGGCTGCACAAACTCCTTCTCGTTTCAATGTCTTCTCATCAATATTTGCAGCTACTACCAGTGGAGGAGCACACTGAAGGGCAATAGAGAAAGTAAGCTGTAAAAAAGCACTCAAGAAATCACACAGAAATTTAAGGTACTGCATCAGCTGTGCCAGGATCTCTCTCACAAGGCCAGCTAATCTTCACATTCCCAGTCGCACTCTAAAAGGCAAGAGAGCAATTCAGCAGAGCACCACGTACCGCAAAACAAGCGGATTCACCAGGGATGATCAGCTGGATGTGTCCTGACACTGCATTTTCACTCACTCCAGACTCCATCCAGATTTGTCCAAGTTCATTGCAGGCCTTATAAACACAGAAACACAAATATCAGCACTGCAGAAGTTTAATGAAAAGAATAGGGACTCAAACAATTGGGAGTGATGAAACACATTCATCTCCCTGATTTCAGGCAAAAAGGCTACGGTCAGAAAAAAGTACATCAAGAGACAGAAATTAATTTGCTGCTTGATTTGTCCTTTGATAAATAAAGTTGCCCTCATGAAGATAGCCCTTTGTGCTTTCCTGAGGATCTGAGATGTTCTAACAATACAGACATTAGAGACCTAGTTACAGCACAGTACAGAATATAATTCCACAAATTATTTTATAGGCTTGGGTACAGTGTAGCTGTGTGCCTTCCCTGCCTGCAATTTATGGATCAAGTCAGCTGAAGGGTAACAGAAAACATACATTTGGCATATATCTTACATTGGCTACTACTATAAAGAAAAAGAGTTTGATTAAATAAACAGCATTTTTAATATACAGAAAGTCACATGAGGTATACAGTTAGCTATAGAAAATCTTTTTAAGTTTGTAAGATTTAACATACCAGCCTTTGAAAATACTGTTATATAAACAGAGTAATTAGAGAAGATAGAGTTTATGATACTTCAGTCTTTTACTAACCATTAGCTGATAGCAACTTCAAAGTCTTAGTGATATTTATACACATAAAATGGGTTAATAAGAACTGGGTAAAAGCTCAGATTCTTCAAGCCAAGGGGGACATTTCTTAGGAGATTGTTTTTAAGTTCATGTCTTTTCTATAGTTCCACAACTCCTAACATATTTCTAGGAGAAAACAGCCTGCCACAAGCTCGTGCCTTTGGTGGCCTTACAGTGTTAATTGCCATGCGAGCTTCAAAGTTGTCCACGCAGCTCAGAACCAGATCCACAGGCTTCCCTTCCTCCAGTGCACCGTTACTGCAACGAGCATCAGAAATACACATGAAATTGCCAGCAGAACAAAACACCAACACGGCAACCAACATGCTGCTATAGAGTACAGAAGCCCAAGAAAAGTGAATTTCTAACAAGGCTTGTGCAAATGCAGTACAGGACACAACCAGCATCTTAGATGTGCAGTAGAAACAACACCATGCTGAGGCTAGGATTTAAATATATGGGCATTTTAGACTGTTTTATATAGTGTGCACTCACAGTATGAAGTACTGGAGAATTGTATCTTTGTACAACAGAACAGCAAACGGTGTAAGTTATTGCAGATCTCTAGGAGATCCACTAGTAACTACTTTCTTCTTCATTTTATAAATCATACTTGAAAATTACTACAGAGCACTCAAGATATGATCTGATCTGTTTTCCATAACAGATCTGGACAGGAATGTCTTCTTATACATATATTTCCCAGAGGTTTTCAATTAGAAGTTTTTAAATTGAAAAAGAGCCCCAACAAGAAAAACGGGAGACTGTGTAGAACCACACATCAGCAGAACTTAGCAACATGCTAAAGTTGGGGAATTTTACCGTATTCTATCCATGAAGTGCTCAAAGTTGTCCAGTGTTGTGATGTTGTAGTTATGTACTTCAAACTGAACATCAGGATTAATATCCCTTATGGAGGAAATAATAAGAGTCAGTGGTAAAGAATACAGTGATAATTTGCATTCTTCTCCCTAACTTCACAAGTCTTGCTACAATCTTAAGTTTCCACTCTGAACTCTAGAATTCACCCATATTTGTGAATAATTCACATTAGATAAGAAAAAAACCACAACATATGGAAGTGGCATCGTTTATACCAAACTTCTGAGCAAAACTGGCTTTAACCAAAAAGCAGACTCACATTAAGGTTTTGGCCAGTACAAAAATGTCTTTGAAGTATCAATCATCCCCACAAATATTTTATGCTCAAATTCCCAAATTAGATCATGCTTCTTTGCAAATGATTAAGAGTGAAACACTGATTTTCTAGAGCAGCATCCTGGCTCAAACGATTTTGATACCCATTTCTCCAAGTTATACCTCAAAGTATGTTCTGCTGCTTGCACTTTACTTAATCCAGCTTGATGAGGTTGGAAGAAGAGTCTGTTCATGTTTGCCAGTTCCACTTTGTCATAATCAAACAGAAGCAGCTACAACAAAGATTGTTTAAACATGTGTGAATCTCCAAAAACTCTGCAAACAGAGCACTGTGGCAATTTTGAACAACAGAACTAAATCTAAAACCAAAGCCATAGAAAACTCCCCCAACCAAACTCCCTCCCTCAGAGGCCCATTCAGTTCACATACAAGAGGTACAAACATCATAAGGATGTGAAATACTGAACCAATCTGTTAAGTCATTAAAACTAAGAATATTCAACAGATTAACCTATATGAACAGTAACACCTCTATTATCACCTATATTACTTGCTGCCACATGACAAACTAATGTTTGTGATAAAGATTTCTGTTTGTCATCTACTACATTTCAGTTGCATGATATAAACTTGGTTCTTATAAGACTTTATGTGAAATACCCCCTCCTCTTTCTTTATTTTGTTTTCCTTTGGCAATAATCCTTTTGCAGCACAAGGATTAGAGAGATGGGTTCATATAAGAATATGGAGAGGACAAACATCCAAACAAGAATCATCCATGTGATACAGGATCAAGCCCTAAATAAATGAATTTACCAGCATAATAAAATGCAGACTTGTCATGTGTGATGTTTACACAAGTGCTGTTCTTGAGTACTTTCTTCACAACATTTTTCTATTTGGGTAAAATCAAATCAAATTCTTTACGAAGAGGACTGGTCCATCTACTATAAAGATACACAAGAACAAAAAAAACTCTCATTACCTTACCAATGCCACACCTTGTCAGCATTTCAGCAGTCACGCTGCCAACGCCTCCCACACCTACTACTGCAACTGTGAAGGTACGGATTTTCTGTAGGAAGGAATAATGTACACATCAGTATGCCAAAAGTGGTCCTCCCAAGGAATAAAAATGTAAACAGTGTTTCATTACAGATAAATCCTACCTCATAGTCTTTGACAATCCCCATTCTTTTTAATGCCATCAAGCGACTACAAAGAAAAAAATGCAATGTTAACACAGAAAATGTTCTTTATGTTTCTAGCAACAATTTTGCTTTTCACGTACTTAAAATCACTTTTGCTTTAGAAATAACCTCACCAAGCAATAAACACAAGCCTGCTGTTCCCACTGCAGTTGTGATTGCCAGCTAGGTACAGTCTGAGTGACAGAGTAGATGCTTTCCTATTTGCCCCAGAGTCCTAACCCTACAGAAACTCATGCACCTACACCTCTGGTAATATCATGAAATCAGGAGGACAGAGATATTTTGGTAAATGAATCCCTGATAATCCCAGAATGAAAGGTGACACTTTTTTTTTTTCTGGTAATGAACCATATGGCAGCAAACTAGTGAAGACTTCCACTGTTTTTTGATAGATTTGATTAGATTAACACAACGTTAAAAAAAAACATAGAGACCATCAGGTTTTGAGAATAACTGAAAGGGTTTTAAAGTAACATTTTTATCCCTTTATGGCATTTTTCATGTATTAAGGAAAAAAACAAAAACAAACCCAAACTAACAAAGCCAAAACCAAAAAATCATCAGATTTCTAGAAGGGAAAGGGTCTCTAAAGCTCAAGAATTCTATAAACCAACTTCTAAAATAGGCAATTTGGAAAAATGAGAATAAGACCTCATATAATACCAACACCTGTCCCATTTACTAGCAACCTAGCTGAAAAACAAGGTTTTCAGATTTTCTCCCTCCCCGCCCGTACTGTACTGTAAAGCATGAAAATACAAAGTAACCCTGACATCCAGCCCTACCAGGTGGGAAACCCGAGAGCATCCCTCCCGGAGCCCCTGCCTCCGGCACTGCCCGACACCCTCCTGAGCACACCTGCCCCCATCCCTGAGATTCCCACCCGTCCGAGCCTCTCCGGCTCCCCCAGACCCACCGTTCAACCCACGGCCTCCCCCTTGCCCATCCTCCACGCCCCGACAGAGCCCCGCAGCCCCCAGGGCCCCTCAGCGCACCTGTAGGGGTTCGAGTCGGTCACCTCGGCGCTCATGGTGTCGATGCGGGCCCGCGCCGCCGCCCGCCCACGCTTCTCCCGGGCCAGCTCCTCCTCCAGCTCCCGCACACGCCGCTCCAGCCGCTCCAGCCGCCCAGGATCCGCCATAGCAGCGACACGTCTGTGCCTGGCCCCGGGAGCTTCCGGGAAGCGCCGGGGCGGAGCGGAGCGGGGCCAGCCCTTCCCGGGGCCGATCGTTCCCGGGGCGGAGCGGGGCCAGCCCTTCCCGGGGCCGACCGTTCCCGGCGCCGCCTCCTCACGGCCGGCAGCGGGCGGGGGCTGAGGGGCGGTGGCCGCCGGGGCGTTACCTGCCTCCCGAAAAAGTCGTGTTCGGGGAGAAGCCGCCTGGCCCGACAGCCAGGGGGGCTGCGAAGCGCTTTCCTCGGCGGACCAAGGCGCCTCCGGGTGACCCGGCCGGGCGGGCTCCGGCGCGGCCTCCGAAGATGGCGGCGGAGCCGGGCACTAGCGAGGTGCGGCCGCAGCACCGCTTCGACCTGGGCAGCCTGGAGCGGTACCTGAGCAGCCGCTTGCCCTGCTTCCCTCGGCAGCCCGCGGGCGCGCTGGCTGTCAGGCAGTATAGGTAACGCAGGTGACATCGGTGACGGGGCACTGACCCTGGTGGCGGGGCCGCCGCCGCTCCCCTGCCCCGGAGCGCCCGGGAGGGGCGGGCAGAGGAGCCGCTCGCTGCCTCCTGCCAGGGAAAGTGGTCAGAGGACGAGCCCTTTGCCGTCGGGATGGCGGGCAGCAGCCATCGATGGATTTTTAAGATGCATTCTGACTTAGTCCAATTAAGGGCATGTCCCAGCTCACCCCTTGAGCTGCTGGAGAAGTTAAAGTTCGCGGTGGCGGCCGTAGTGGCCTTTGTCGCACTCCGTCAGTGGGCGGGTTGTGTGTTGGGTCGGCTTCCCGCTGTCCTCAGAGTACGCCCACGATTGTTTTATTGCCTACACATAAATCGCAATTGATCTGCTCCATCTTTAATTGCACAGTGAATAGCAATGTTCACAAGTACACACATGGCTTAAGAAATCAATGGTAAAAACATCAGGCTGTCACCAGGTAAGCAAATGCACGAGAGCAGCGTTAGGATGAGCTAGGATTCCCGTTACTGCCCGGGGAGCATCATGCAGTGTGCCAGGGAGGTGCTACACCAAAAAGCCTCTGTTCCATAGAGCACTATGTTCGTTTGCATTCAGCAAATCAGTGGTGTGGCTGCACGACTTCATGTCATGGACTAACTATTAGAAGTAAAGTTTTTCTAAAAAATAAGGATTAATTCCTTTGTAGGCATGACCTTGACTAACTTATTTGTGGCTATCACCAAGAAACAGTGAACGCTTTTCATTGTCTTCTGATGTAAATATAAAACATTAATTCATTCAATCCACCCTAATCTTCCTACATACCTCAGCTGAGAAGACTTTAGGAGGAGCCTGAGGAGAGTAGCTAATAGTAAAATCTGCTAAAATTTTGTTAGTGTTTATGCTTTTACTTCTTGGTCTTGTAATTACAGTTTAAGGCTTCAGCTGGCCTAAATTTGTTTTGTTCCAGGCAGAGTATTGTCAGTCAAACTTTTTAAACTATTGCAAACTGTGCCTTAACTGCTTTGGGGAGAATGGAAACGTAATGGGAAGAATGATGGCAAAAGTTCATTTGATTTTTGTTTTCCAATAGTTGTCTAATTGTTTATTGGTCTAGGTCAGAATGCATCTTAAAAATGAACAAGAATAAGGAGAGAAAAGCATGCAGATTAACACTTGAGGAAAATAAGGATCAATGAGCCTTGAGGAGAATAAGGATCAATGAGTTTGATTAGAATGTGATAGACAAGGTGTTATGAAGGGTTTAGCTGGGTTGTCCTTCTCTGTTACATGTGATTGAAATGTCTAATTTTCTTTGTGACTTCAACACGCATTCTTTAAAATTTTACAGTTCCTATAGGCTGTACCTTAAGCATAATCTTTGGATGTGATAATCAGGCTGGCAGACAGTGGGGCTTGGTACTAAAATCATCAGTAATTTAATCATGGAGTAGAATCTTAGAGTGGTTTGGGCGGGAAGAGACCTTAAAGATCATTTAGTTCCAATCCCCTTGCCTTGGGCAGGGACACCTTCCTCTAGACCAGGTTGTTCAGAGCCCCTTCCAGCCTGCTTGAACTCTTTCAGAGATGGGGGATCCACAACTTCTCTGGGCAACCTGTTCCAGTCCGATTTGGAAAAAAAACCACAACACAAAACAGCTCTGGAGAAGATGCTTTCCTCCATCCTGCCATTTTGTTCAGATCAAGTCACAATGCATTTTGCAAGTATCATTTCTGTTAGAAGTTTACAAATTTGTAAGTACTTGAATTTTTGAGTAATTATAATCTTTCTCTCTGCAGCTCAGGCCAGTCAAACCCAACCTTTTACCTTCAGAAGGGTGGGCAGGCTTTTGTGCTCAGGAAGAAGCCCCATGGTCCCCTTTTACCTGGAGCACACAAGGTAAGTAACATTCTTCACTGAGCTCCAAACACTTTGTTTTGCATGTGACCAGGGTCTATACATGGTGGTCCAGCACACTGATGAATGTGTCCAGAAATGCAGTGAGTGGCTGGATTATTTCCCACATTCTGTGCTCTACATATAATTAAACATTCAAGAGAATTCACTTTGCTCATTTATGTTTGAGAGGTTTTAATTGAACCTAAATTTCTGTGTCTTCCTCAGGTGGATAGAGAATACCGTGTGCAGAAAGCCTTATTTTCAGCTGGCTTTCCAGTGCCTGAGCCCCTTTTGTATTGCAGTGACGTTTCTATCATTGGAACAGAGTTTTATGTAATGCAGCATGTGCAGGTTGGTCCTCTTGTGTGAAAGATTCTTTCCTTCTCCCTACTACAAGCTGCTTTTAAGTTGTCTATAACCTTTCTGTTAGAGCCTTGCTCAGCGCAGTTTTGTGATATGAGAGTAAATAATCTTCTGATGTTTTGAAGAAATGTTAGCTGTCAGCGATTCTCACAGATTTCAGTTTCTCCAGGGCTTATTTCACACTTTGTTGAATTTTTTAGCTCAATATTTAGCCTCTTGTTCTTGTTTGAGCTCTTGGAAGGATATCTTGGAATGAGGCAATATTGCTTTTGTGAAAACCATACACAAGTCAGAGGGAAAAAATTCAGTCTGTAAAGCGAACCTTTGGACATCCCGGAGGCTTTTTAGTATTGAAGATAGGAGCTGACATGCAATCACCTTTTCTTGAAAACAAAGCAGGATTCTAGTTCAAACACTAGTTTCAGAAAGACTACGGCATATCTCTGTCTCTCTGTCTGTGGTCCACCACTCTGGGGGTGCTGCTGAATTGATACACTTTTTTTAGATTTTGGTGATTTTGAGCACAAGTCTGTTGTATTGTGTCTTTTTCTTTTTTTTTATACCCTGGGAGGAGGAGTTGAATTCAGGCCTTTTCCTTTTCATTGCATTCTATTCTGTCATTAGGTTCACTAGGAAATTAGAAATGTAAGTTTGTGGGCCAGTTTCTGAAGATTAGGTTAACCTTCCTACAAAAACTGTAAATCAAGGGTAATAGAATGCAAGGGTTGTGAAAAATTTGAAAGAGACTTCTTACATCAAAGTTGGAGGATTTAACTGGTTTTGATTAGAACAAAGTGATACCTTAAAAAGAAACCTTGTTACATTTCTAAGCATGTAAATGTATGGTCTCTCTATTCTATGATGGTCAGCACTGCTCTGTTTTTAACAATTGTAAAAATGGAACAACAAACCCATCTTCTAAATGTATCCTACTGCTCTTAAGGAGAAAAACAAGTGAATTTCTTTGGATTATTTGCGTCTTTGTACCTATAACGCACCCATTACCCTGCCTGCCACTCCTTTCCCCTGGGGTCTTCATTGGTATTTTTTCTGCAGCTTAGCTTTTTAGAGACAATACAGTAACATTGTTTTTCCTGATACTTTCAAGCTTGAGGATACCTGGATTGAGTGCTTTAATTCAGAATTTCATCTACAGATACACTATATACTAATGACCTGGGTTTACCATAAATCCCTTCATTGGCCCTGGGTGAGGAATAAAATAAATGAGGAAGGAATTTTTGGTTGCATGGGGAGTGTTGGTTCACTGCATTTGGTTTTGGTTGCGGAATGTACAGCTTTACTTCTTTTCATCTGATGTGTATGTCCCATCAAATACCTGATTTATGGTATTTCTAGGGTCGCATTTTTCGAGACATCTCCCTGCCTGAGGTGGGCCCAGCAGAGCGTTCTGCTCTGTATCTTGCAATGATAGAAACTCTGGCCCTGTTGCACTCCTTGGATTTGCAGTCATTGGGTCTCCAAGGATATGGTAGAGGACCAGGGTACTGCAAAAGACAGGTACAACTCAACATTCTCTTGTTTTGTCTGGTCTTTGAATGTTTATTTGATTTGCAAGCTAAATTGTTAATTATTAATGACTGTATTTTAGGTATTAAAACTTCACTTAGTTCAATGAATTGTACACGATCTGAAGCCATTACTACGTTCAGATTGATTCTGTAATGCTGTACTTAGGGAAAGATAACAGATTTGCTTTTGGAATAACACTAGATTTGGGCTATGTAAATAGGATTAAAGTAGATGTAGTCTTCATTTCATCTGTTGATATCTCAGTTCACATTTGCAAATGCAGAGGTACTGGGTTTTACTGAATTTTCAAGAAACGTGGTGATAGCCAAAGCCCAGAAGCATGTGCTTCAAAATTTTGTAGTCTTGAAAAACTTGTGAATCAACTGAAAAATCTGTTGGGGTGTTTGTATTTTTAAGGTATCAACTTGGAAAAAACAGTATGATGCAGCTGCTCATACAGATATTCCTGCCATGAACAAGCTGGCTGAGTGGTTAGCAAACAACTTGCCACCTGATGATAATGAAGAAACACTGATTCATGGGGACTTCAGGATAGATAACATCATCTTCCACCCAACAGAGGTATTTGAAATGTATTTGTACATTTAGTAGGTTTTGGCCCTCCATTTGTTTGTACACCTATCATGTAATAGGACATATATGTGGATTTTTTTTGGAGCATGAAACACCTTTGAAAGAAACAGTAGAAAATTGAACTCTTCTCTATACTCTGTGTAAGATGTTTAGGTACCTAATACAGTCCTTTCATTACAGGAGCTATATAGAATCAATGGAATCACAGAATCATTGAATGGTTTGGAGTGGAAGAGACCTTAAAGATCCTCTATTTCCAACCCCTTGGCCATGGGCAGGGACACCTTTTACTAGACCAGGTTGCTCAGGACCCCGTCCAACCTGTCCTTGAGAGATACTCTAGTCATTTGTTTTAATCCCTGCTTCAAAGTTCAGGAACAAAGCATTTTATATGCATAGATCCTATTGGATTCAGTGCAGCTGAAGGCTCACTTCATTGAGCTACATAAGCATCTGATCCAAAGCCCACTGAAGTCTGTTTTATGGCTTCAGTTAACAACAAGGGCTTTTGGAGCAGGAGCTGAATGGAGGATACATGACACTAGTGAAGCAAAGGAAAATTTGCAAAAGCTGTTTAGTTATGGAGCACATGTAGATCACAGAGACCCTGAAATTTCCCCATTCATCTTTAGGGGGAAAAAAAGATAATTTTTTTTTTTGTTTGCCTCTAGTTTATGGAAATAAATATGTGCTACCTATATCAACACAGTTTCATTTTCATTACTTTTTTCTGTGCTACCTGCTGAGTTGTGACCAGAGGGCATGCCTGGAACTTGTGACCATGACTGCAATTCATGCTTCATGACAAAGAAACAGATCCCGGAGATTCCTAGAGATTTTGTGCATAGATTAGTTGACAGACATGATTTATAGGCTTAAATGTGCTGATTGATTCCCTGAGCAGTGAGTTTGACTGTCTTGGGGACTCTCCCAGCTCTTCCAGAAGGAACTGAAGGAATTGACCAAGTTGTACATAGGTCATTTTAAGTCATCTGTAGAAATTGTTCCTGAATATGCAGGACTGGCCATGTAGGAAAGACTTTTGCACATATTTCAAGTAGCCATGGATCATGAGTAGGACAGGACAGCTGGATTATAGGAACTTTTCAGAATGACACTGTGTGGAGTCTCAGACCACCCAACTGATGACACCATTGCAAGGATGCTTGTAATGGTGAGCAACTCTGAGCAGTGATTGACTTCCTGTGTAAGAAATTCAGTTTCCCACAGAAGTGTTAATCTATGGACAATGTTGTGATAAATTAGGTTTTCTGGTGCATGGTCTGTGTGAATTTCTGTGCTAAAGGAGTGTGGAACAGGACTGGGGAAGAAATACAACAACTCTCAGTACTGCTGTTCTTTAGGATATTGTAATTCAATCATGTTTTATACTAGAAGAGTTTGGAAGTTTCTGACAGAAAGAACACTACTCAAAAATGTAGATTTAAATGAGATTTTCTTTGGAAAAATGCCTGGCTTTCTGTCCCTATATGAATGTTAATTTTCTGCAGATCTTTAGATAGTGCCAAAAAGAACTCTTTGCTGTTGACAGCTAGAGTGTGTGTTTTTAATTTTAAACATACAGTAACCAAATAAAACACTTGGATATTGAGTGGGTTGTGCAGTGTGGATGGAGATAACATGTCTTCTAGCACTCACTTGAGGTTTTATTTTTATTTAAGGCTCGTGTTTTGGCAGTGCTGGACTGGGAACTTTCAACTACTGGTCATCCTTTAGCAGATTTAGCATATGCCACTCAATTCTACTTTTGGCCGACATCTATTAAGAACTTAGGTCAAGGCTCTATCTTGGGTTTCAAAGACACCATAGGTATGAAACTAATCTTTTTCTTGAAACAAATCCTAGGCCTGGTTTCTGTTTGAAATGTTGTAGGAATTAAATGGTAAATTCACAAGCATATAGTTTGGCATTTGTAAAGAACTTTTCCATAATTTTTTTTTTTTTTGTTGTAGCAAACATGCTGATAGTGAGGCTTTAGATACTTTTGTTCTATCAAGCTTTGTCTTAGCTACAACATGCTACTTCTGTAAAACCTTATTTTGAACCTTTTTAAGAGATAATGGAAGAAAAAATAAATGTAAATGTAAATAAATAATTTTTTTTTAAAAAGCCTTTTTTCCCCCAGGTCAAATTATTTGCCTGACTGGAGTGGAGACAAAGGGCAGCAGGAATTGTTATGGTTATCTGAAATTCTGGCAATTCCTACTTCCTTTGGTCTCTCCATATCAGTTATGTCATGAGAAATGATAAATCATGTATTTACTATGTAAAAGAAATACCTCATAAAGTTTAAAAACTGCACAAATGTTTGAAGAATAAAGTGGGGAAAAATCATAGAAAATGTTGAGTATTCCAAAAAAAACACTTGTTTTTTTTATTTTTGTAGAAACTCCTTCCTTTGAAGAACTGGTTTCCATTTATTGCCGCTGCCGGCGTATTTCCACTGCTTTACCCAACTTGAACTTTTTTCTTGCCTTGTCCTATTTTAAAATGGCAGGGATAGCCCAGGTAATACCCTCACATTTGCTGAAATGCCACATACCTTGTGTGTTTGTGGATAGTTCATTTAGTCATGGATAATACAATAATAGTTGTATGTCTATGCTGTTGTCAGTTGGCTTGAGGGACAGGCTGGGCTTGTTTGCCATATCATGTGCAGACATTTGTCTTTTCTTTTTTTGTTTTTTACTTTTCCACTACTACTTTTTGTGATTTGCCTTTTGTTTGGTTTACCTGGGATATGATTTTAACTCTTGTGCAGCAAGCATCTTCATTATATCCATTATATGTACCAAAACCAATATTAGCATATCCCAGTAAGTTTTTTTCCTTTTAAGATCATGTGCATTAAAGTGTTACTTTTATATTTGGAGAAATCACCAGTGTGTTAAAGAAACAATTTTAAGTGCATAATTATAACATAAATGGTTTTCTTTTGGTTTTAGGGTGTATATGCCAGGTATCTTATTGGAAATGCTTCTGCAGAGAATAGTCATGAATTTGCAAAGCTTGTGGAGCCTTTGGCAGAAAGAGGATTAGAGCTCTCAAAAAGGTAAGAGTGGTCTGGATTACTGGTCAAAGGCAAGGCAAAGCTTTTCCAACATTTTCATTCATTTAAATGCCTGTCTAAGGCAGCTTATGTTATTATGAGGGAAAATCTGGTCTTGTTACTGCATTGAATGTTCTTTCCTAGGTCATCCTTCAGCAGCACACAGCACAGCATTTCTGGAGAGCTCTTCCATCAAAGCAGGAAAGGCCAAGAAATTTTGCTGAAGGTTAAGCAGTTCATGAAGCAGCACATTTATCCAGCTGAGAAGGTAAAAGCTTTTCATCAACCTGTTTATAAAGGAACATTTTCTGACTGGATGCTATAAAAATGTAAAAATACGCATAGAAGTCATGTCTTCCTGGTTTGTTTTTTTTTTTTTTTTCCAAAACAGCCTGATTTTCATGCAGTAATGATTATGGCATTACAAAATATTATCAGAAATCATTATAGACAGCATTATTTCTTTTCAGGATTAAAATACAACATTAAAATGTTGTGTGCATTGTTAATTAAAGAGTTACTTTTTAAACTTTTGAGGTGTAAAACCTTCTCTTTTTAGAAAGAGTTACTTTTTAGAGGAAGTTGCCAGAATACTTGTTAGACTAACTGCAACCTCTTAGATACCGAACCGGAAGACACCTATTTAAAAATAGAAACTGCTGATTTTAACCATATGAAGATGCATTTTTCTATTTCTTGCTTTTTAGGCTGTGACAGAAAATGGGATTGCATAATGTGTCAGAATAGCCTCATTCCTGAATATATCTAATATCAATGAAAGTTTGAAATCAGATAATGAAATATACACAAAGTCCATACTTAGTAGAAGGGAAAATTAGATGAAGTAGTTTACTTCATGTCCTAGGAAGGTTAGGAATTTCCACATAGGAAGTTGGTTCAGCTTTTAGCCTCGTGGAAGTACAGATGGCTTTTGATGCAGAATTTGTTGTTTTGGCTTTTTGAATTATGTTTTTTTCCAAGTTAAGCAGAAATGCAGAAAACATCTTAATCTAAACGTTTAATGAATACATCTACTTATCACAAGGAGGGGTCAAGGGCACTAGCTCTTGATGTGCAAAGTTTCTTAAAAAGTATCTCTGTGACTAAGTTGGGATTGTAGTTTTGGATTGTCCAAGAAAGCCTTGCAATAATTAAAATATTTTCTTTAAAAAACAAATGAACCACAAAAAAAATGCAAGTTTTTCAGATGAGTTGTGTTGTGCTTGGATGTTATTTCTGGTAACGGGTGTTGTGAATCAGGACTTGTGAATTCGACTTGGCCATTTGTCTTTATTGTGCCCAATTCTGAAAATGACACTACTTTTATTCATTTTATAACTAGGTTTGGGCCAGGTTTGAAGTTCTGTGCCTCACTAAAACATGTTTGTGAAAATACTAAGATTACTGAATTCAGAGGTTCACTTAAAACTAATGACTGGTGCTTGGAATGACTGCTTACATTATCTGTTAAGGAATTATTTTGACAGGAAGAGAAAATGCTTTTTTTTCCTCACAGTTAAGAAAAGATTAGTTGGGTTATGTGTCTGAATCTTAACTGTCAGTACATCAGGCTTTTATTTGTTGTTTTACTTTTGGGTTTGTGCCTCTTGTGTGTACTGTTGTCAATAGGTACTTTTATGTCCAGAAAATACTGACCTCCTAGGATACTATGTCCATCACATACTTTAAACCATCCCAAATAGTAGTTAATGTACTGATTGGGGTCATCTGATATTTAAAGTCTTGCAGAACGAATAGATTGCCGTTGAACTTACAATGATATATTTAATTTTATAATGCAGCCAACTATATAATGTAAACCTGTGTTGAATATTTTTTACTTGGTTCCTTGGGTCGTAGATCTGGAAGAGATGTATTATTATTTGTGTGTTACATGTGATCTTAATTTAAACAGTATCTTTTATTTTGTTTCTCTAAGGAAATAGTAAAATATTATACTGAACATAGAAATGCTGAGGACAAATGGAAGAAACCACCACTGCTGGAGAAACTGAAGGTATGGGATAACAAATATTTTTAGCACTCTAGCAGTAAAAAAGCACAGACACAGAGGATAAGAGTGATTGGTATATCCTGTCAGAGAAGTTACTTTACATGGAAAGAAACAATGTGAGGAACGGTGAAAAGAAAGGAAGAGGGAAGTATGGAAAAAGTGAGAAAACAAATGAGAGAGAAGGAAAACAAAATGAAGTTTGAGAGGGGTATATCTGAACTTTGAATCAAAGACTGAACCTACAATTTCAGAATAGCTATTGCAAAAACCATCAGATATATTGGACAGTAGGGTAGGCAGGAGCAAAGAAAATGTGTTGCAAACCAGAATTGATTTTTTTTTATGACTCATTGCTGATGTTTTTTCTGTTGATTCTTGTGACAGGAATTGGCCAAAGCAGAAGGTCTGTGGAACCTTTTCCTCCCAGATGTCAGTGGTCTCAGCCAGCTTGACTATGCCCTAATAGCTGAGGAGACAGGGAGATCACTTATTGCTCCTGAGGTTTTCAACTGTCATGCACCAGGTTAGCAACCCTGGTTTAGTCCCAAAACTATGGCACTGGAGCATTAAAAAGTTGGGTGTCTCACACCTTACAGGCTGTGTGTCTTGAGCAGTAATCATGACTGCTGATTTCTTACAGACACAGGAAACATGGAGGTCCTCCACATGTATGGCACTGAAGAGCAAAAGAAAGAGTGGCTGGAGCCTCTCCTAGAAGGGAAGATTAGTTCTTGCTTCTGCATGACAGGTGAGTTTTTCTCTAGAAGAAAGTTAGAGCCAATTGGTTGAAACTTCACATGGTGTATGCAGGGAAAAGTAGAAAACTGCAAGTTGCATGTTACAGTGGACATTTCTGTACTAATTCAGTATCAGTGAATGTGCTTGAATATAAAATCATCTATGAGGTGTGAATGCAAACTGGAGCAGCCTTGGTGCCTTCCATGGTAGCTGCCAATTTTCATGGTTACAATAATTAGTATTTGCTTTCTATGTATTTTTAGCTTCCTTTTTGTACTAGTAAAATAAAATTTATAGTACCAAACAGGTTTACAATAGAGCTTACCCTTCCTTGTAGTGTTCTGTGGAGTTTTCTAGACATGCACAATTGAGTCCAAGTATGATTATTGTGATTAAAGTTGTATGGTTTTGCAGTCTCATAGATTTTTTTTAAGATATAACCCAGAAATAACCTGCTTTATGTCCATAGCTCAGCATTGTATTTAGTTTTGCTCCTGAAGGCTTGTGGCATTCAGCATCTCTGGAAGGTAGCTTTTGGAACACGTAATGTCAAAATCTTGATCCTCCTGTGTCAGATGGAATCAAGAGAACTCAGCCTTGCAAACACTTACATTCCAAATTCTGTTTCACTGTTTCCCAAGAGGAGATAGATACTTTAGTTTTAAAGTAGATTGCCTGTAAAAAGATGTAACAGTGAAAGGAGAGAGAATATTTCCTGTTCCAAAAAATCATTGATGACATTTTGTTGACAACTTCATGTAGTGTATTCATAAGCAACCACAAAATTATTTTCAATCTCTATTTTCGCTTGGGAAGAAACCAGGAGGAGAAAACAGGCTGGGGAGAAATATGACTGTTACCTGTAAGTACAATGGAAGGATAAAGGATTTTAAAAGAGAAGGAAAGGAAGAAGGCTGATTGCAAAGGGTGGTCCAAACCCAAGAGCAAGTACATTTAAACTGGCCGTGAATAACAGATTGTTGGAAAACAGGAATTCTTCTGTCCACCAGCAGCGAGGGTCTTCAAAGAGTTTTTCAACTGGGGGCAAAACTTTTAATAGTGTATCCAGAGTCCTATATTTGTGAAGGTTGTATTACCTTTATATTTAATCTGGTGGTTTGTTTTCTTCCTTTGACACAGAACCTGATGTGGCTTCAAGTGATGCCACCAATATGCAGTGCACTGTTGAGCGAGATGGGGACAGCTACGTGATCAATGGCAAGAAGTGGTGGAGCAGTGGTAAGTGTGGAAACCTAAATAAGAATGGCTAAGGTAGAATTTTTTCCAAGACATATTAAAACAAAAGTTTTTGTGCTCCATTTCTGAGATGAAAATTTGTCTTCTCTTGAGTAAAGGCAATAGAATGTAAAGCAGCAGAAGGAGATGAATTGAGCTTTTGTTGTATGAACCAAAGTCCAAGATTCAAGTCCAGTTTGGGGATTTGGGCCCTTTTTGGAACCTCTGAATTTTGTTTACAGAATGAATGCTGCTATTTTCTTTAAACATTACCTCTTTCTGTCAGTCAAATTACACACTTATGGCTTTGTTTTCATGAAGCTGTCTTTGGCAGCTTTTGTGAGAGGCTTGAGAGTACCATGTAGCTACAGTAAAACGTAGCTGCTTTTAAAGTAGCCTGTGATGCTGTTGGACAGACTACTAAAGGAGATTTCCTTATGTTATAATTCCCAGTAAAATCAATGCATTGTACTGTAAGTGGCAACTGTCCCTGATATTTTAGTACTGTTACTTTTTTGCCAAAACCTGTGACAGTGACTTGAGAGTCATCATTCCCTGGGAGTTTGGATTCCAAGTAAATAAACTGAGTTGTTAAACTTGAATATTTCATTTATGCACACTATTATGACAGCTAGCTACTGATACATGCTTGTGCAATACTTGGAATCGCCAGAAGATAGATATCTCTCTCTGTTCTACTCCTGTAAAACTGGCAGCAAAAAGAGGCATGGAATCTTGTCTCCTGACCTAAGAGTGTTGCTTAACTTCTGGCTTTTTAGCCTTTGCTCTGGGTCAGTGGCTCCCAGCTATGCATTGCTGTCCCTGAGGAAGTAATTGAGAAAGTTTTAGGGGGTCACACACACAAAATACTATTATGTGAATTATAAAAAGGAGAGTAAACATAAGACATTCTTTGATTTGTCTTATTTTTAATAAATACAAAGAGTGCAGTCAGATTTGCATAAAGACAGATGCATAAAAAGGCACTGCAATCCCAAGAAGTTTGAGAAACGTGTTCATTCGGCTCTGTATTAGTCTCTCTTTCTGCCTGGCTGGGAAGATATTTTTTTGTTGTTGTTGGTTTTGGTTTTGGTTGGGGTTTTTTGACTTTTGGGACATTAAAACCTTGGATGTGTGGGAATTCCAGAAGCCTGGCAGCCTGGTCAGAATGTCACTCTGTATTGTGAAGACAAGTCATAAATCACACATGCAAGGAGTCAGTTACTTCATGGAAGAAGTGGGGTTTCTTATTATGCTCTGCATGTGTACAGCAAATCCAGTATGGCTTAAATAGGTCAGATTAATGGTGTATGTGTAGAAAACCTGTCAGGCACTTCTGACTTACCTGTTCATGCCCTAGTATTTCTCAAAACATTCTGAGTAGACATTCTGTAAGCTTTTGTCATCCAAACAGGGAGAAGAGGCTCATGTCTTGTTTATGCTACTGTAGTTTCTTGTCTGTCATTTTAGAGCTTTTTGTTCCAGTCCATACTTGTGTAACTAGGAACAGTATCTAAAAATGAGACATGGCTTTCCTAATCTTTAGATGAGACATTTTGTCAGAGCCCACAGGATGTTTGAAGACAAGGACAGAATGCTGTAACACCACTTCTTCATTTTGAAAGCTAAGCTAGCATCCCAGTACATTTGAAATGCTTCCAGTGACTCATGGAAAACTGCTGTTTTCCTGGAACCCCTGCCAACACTGTGGCAGGGGATGGCCTTGGTACCTCTCTTTGTAAAAATTGTAAATCCATGAGCTCCATATGGAATGGGAAGCTCTCTCTGTTGTCAAGCAAGGCCTCTCCCATTTGTTGGTTGGTAAATGCCTATGGATGAGAGATGTCAGTATCTACTAAAATAAAACAAAAATAAAGATAAGAAAAAACAAAAGCCAGTGCACTTCTTCTATTCTTTGATTTTATTATATCTTCATATATTTTAGCAGATGCAGTTATTGCAGTGCTTGATTAATTTTAACAATTCTAAATAAAAAATCCAGGCCTTGTATCTGAAGATTACCTGAACTTTTTAATACATTTATAAAATTCTAGAGTATGCCAGCCACCCTCCGAGCACTAGTTGAAGTTTAGGCTGAGCAGAAAAGAAGAGATGAAAGGTCATTTTTCTGTAGTTATAGCAAAGGAGTTGCTGGAGTGTTTTTGTGGAGAATGTTGTTGCTGCTATATATTTGTAGAAACACATAGAGAATGGCTTTTCCCCCCTCTTTCTCCCTCTCAGTTCTCAGCCATAAGCTTATGCTTCATTTCAATCTGCAAGGTTATCGATGGAATGATAGTTGAGTTGAGAAATGGAGCTGAACTGTTAGGCAAATGTTCTAAAGTTTTATAAAATAGTTGGAGAAACACAAGATTATTAACTTCTGGTACAAAGGTTCCTGTTGTTTGATTTGTGACATTTTTTTTCTCTCTAAGCATGTTTTAATCACATGCTTAGATGTGTACTAGTTGTTCGTTACACAGTTACTTGTCTAGTACTGTGACACTTGGAAATTTAAATCTTGGGGGTGTTTTTAGGTGTTTGGGTTTTGTTGTGGTGCTTTTTTTGTTTGAGTTCTTTGATGTTGTTGTTTAGTAAATATCTTGGGTTGTTTCTAGGGGTTTCAGTATTCAGTTCTTGCTTGATTCCAATAAACACGTTCCACTTTAAAGTGCTTTGTGATGTCTTGGCAGGTTCAGAAATTCATGTGAAAGCTGACTTGCAGAGAAGCAGCTGTAGAAGCAATACCCCCTGGAATTAGTAAACAATTCCCTTGGTTATGTAAGATGATGGAAGCAATGGAGGACCTATATAGTGAAACTGATTGTTTCTTCAGTAGGGTCTTCATAATTCATAGAAATTTCTTCAGGTCTTCCATTCTGCTGCTGTCTTCTCCAGTACCCATAATTTTTTGCAATTTTCATGACGTTCATTTTGAAAGAGGCGCCCAGGAAGGCGTAGAGGAGGGGGTTGAGGCAGGCATGGAACAGAGCAATGCTCTTGGTGACCTGGAGTGCCACATCCATGGTTTTACTGGCCTGGCAGTCTGTCACGAACATGTAGATGATGTCTATGGCTCGCCACAGCTTCACAATGTTGTAGGGTAGCTGGGTGACAATGAAAGTAGCCACTACTGCCAGCAGAACCTTGAAAGGCCTGGACTTCTTAACATTTGCAGACCTAAAGATTGCCCGAGCAGTAGCAGAATAGCAGATCAGCATTACTAGGAAAGGAAGCAGGAATTCCAGGATAATTTCCAGGATTTGAATGGTTGATTTTAAGACTGTTTCCATGTTCATTGGAAATATGGGAAGGCATTCGTTCATCTCATTGTGTTTCTTGACTTGATTAAATATCAGCTCTGGGATACTGAGGAAAGTGGCAGCCAGCCAGACACAGAGGCAGGTAACACTGCAGTGTTTGCCCACTCTTCTATGGCCCTGGGATTCAGAAGTGGCCCTGTATCTATCCACGCTGATACAGGCCAGGAACAGCATGCTGGAGCTGAAATTCATGGTGTACAGAGAAGAAGTGAGCTTGCACATGGGGTTTCCAAGTTCCCATCCCTGCACTGCATTTGCAGCCCAGAAAGGGAGGGTGAAGAGCAGGAGCAGATCAGCGATGGCGAGGTGCATGATGTACACGTCTGTCTTGGTCTTGGGTTTCTTGCAGTAGGCATAAATTGCAACCACTAAGGAGTTTCCAGCCACTCCAACTGTGAAAGCCAGTGCATAGAACACTGGGAGGAATAATTTTCTGAAATTTCTCACGTCACTTTTTTCACAGAGAAGCTCATAGGTATTGTAATCTATAAGAGCGTTGAGGTCATCCTCCTCATCGTCAATCCAGTAATCTGTTGAGTTATTCATGTCTCAGATTGTGGCAAAACTACAAGATACAAAGAAGTGGGGAGAAGGGAACACCAAAGAAATAATATTGGGTTTAAGTTCTAAAATTTCTGTTGAAACCTAAAACCCTTCTTCAGGGCTGCTTATACATCTCAAATTTAAGGAACTTGGATATTCAGAATACATTTGTGAATAATCAAAGTGAAGCTAGACAGTAACAGAGGCAGAGCAGACCATCTCAAGTTCTCATGTGAAATAGGGTAGCTGAGGACATCAGTGTGGGCAATTCTTGTAAAATGGATTCAATTGAAATGCTTTCCTTACCCTTAGCATTTGAGGTTGTATAATGACTGGACTGCCCCTCACTGATTTCTGCATTTGAGTCGAGGAGCCATCATTGCTTTACCTGCTTTGACTGTGTTATGTTTGACAAAATTTCATTTGCATATAACTCTTTCTGTACTTTTATGGGGTTGGAATTACACCTTCCCCTCTCCAGCCTCTGCAAAGCAAAGCAATACCAGCTGAAGGCTGTAAATGCTGTTACAATCAGGTGTATAAGGAATATGAGCAGATTAGAGCTGAGGCAAGCAGCTATCTGCTGTCATAAATTCTGACAAATTTTGGATATGAGTCTAGTACAGGGAGAGTGTTTTTGTTTGTTTCTCAGGTACGCTGTACATGCCCATTACAGAAAGCACAGCAGGGACTCTGTTGCTGAACAGCAGCAGAACAAACTTAATTTAGTTTCTATGCCCACATGGAATTTCTTACAGGAGCAGATTGCTGTGGGTACACTGCACCTTCCAGCTGGAGCTTCTCAGGATGTTATGATAGAAAGGAATTTTATTAGATACAAACTACCCACAAGTACCCAAACAGCTCAGAAACTCTGTTGTTTTTTGTGGTATCATCTCATGATAGATTTACTCTGTAAACCCTGAGGCTGGCTTCTTCTCACTGCCAGCTTAGGGTTGAAGTTTAACCATTTATTTCTTCAGATTGTGTCTTAAGCAAGTTTGTGTGCTGCAGTATTTTCTTCTTTTCCTGTAACTGTGTTCATTGACTAATGTGCTGAAATTCTGTCTGTTGTAAAATACAATCCTGCAGTACCCTGTTTCCTTGGAATAAATGGGACTAAGTTTTCTTAGCAGCAGTAGCAAAAATCATCTGAGAATGAAAAACATATTTGCCTTTTGGCATCATAGCAGTGTTTAGAATTTGAGGTCAATGTTGCTGAAAGCAGATTGTTATCTGATATTCTGTCCCAGAGCTACAATTTGTCTCTTTCAAGCCTGAAAGAAAAATGCAAATACCATTTCTGTTTCTTAGACATTTGTTTAAATGAATGTTTTAACTCCTGAAGTTTTTTTAATATATCTGTCTACTAGGAAAAAATAAGTTACTGATTGATCTCATAATAAGGGATGCAGACCAATTAAATAGAGAGAAATGGAGAAATTTTTTTGTTTGATTTTTTTTTCCAGTGATTCTCCTAGCCAGATTTTTTTTAAAGTGTATTAGTTTAAAATTAACTATTGGTTTGGCTCCATCTTTAATGACTTTGTTGTATTATTCTGTTAACATTTCAAAACACTTCCCATCAAACTTTAAAAAAGGATTACTCCTTTTTAAGTCTTGCAATTTCTTCTTTGTTGTTATCTTTATTGTCATCTTTAATGAGATGTGCAGAATGGAAAAGTACAGTCACTCTACTTAATACATTGGCAAAGGGATGTCTGTTCCATGCCTAACAAGCTGTGTTATTCCAGCAGCAGTAATCTTTTGCAGCTTTATATTACTTTGAGGAGAGATTTAGTTATCAGCAGCAAAAGAACCTTTTTTTTATTAATTTTTTTAGTAGAAGAGAAACTGCAGCAAGAAGAGTTTAATCCACTTAGCTGAGATTTGAGGAAAATTAGAAATTAAATGAAAATATTTGTTTGTGGTCTTAAAACACTTAATACGGAACCCATCAAGGAACACTTAATCAAATTGTATCACTGGCAAATTTACTTGAAAGCAAACCACTAAACATTTCAGGGCAAACTTTAAAAGTCTGTGTATGACAAAGCAGTTTGGCTGTGACTCTGTGCTCCGCTGCCTGATAAGCTTTTGCCTGCCCTGAATTCATGACAGAAACACAGTTATCTAAGATGCTACAGTTGACATTTGTCCCTTAAAAGCACAGTTATGTTTTGGCTCCCATACCTGTTCACGTTTGTCTTTCCTGGTAGTGCTGTCTCTCAGGCACACGAGCATGTGCCCATTGCAAACAGCCAAGCAGTCCCGTGGGAGTCAGGCACTGAAGAGTGGTGGAAAAGCTTAGTTTAGTCTCCATCCCACACAGGGAGCCATGCCCATGTGGAATTTCTTACAGGAGCAGATTGCTGTGGGTACACTGCGTGTTCCAGCTGGAGCTTCTCAGAATGATATGACAGAAATGACTTTTATCATGCACAAACTGCCCACAAGTACCCAGACAGCTCAGAAGCTGCTGGTTTTTCAAGTAGTTTCCTAGGAGGTATACTAATAAATTTATTAGATCTGCAACTGCATGCTTTCTTGCAGAATTGTTTCAGCCTTCCAGTCAGATAAAAATTCAGTGTTTCTGTGTATTTAAACTTCATGTAGGATTGTATGAATGATGGTGAATTAAGTTAATATCCCCAGTTTAAACAGACGGATTTTTTTCCTTTGATAAATTTAGCAGTATTTTGTCCTGCTACTGAGCAAATCTAATTTTGATACTGGAAAGGAGACGTGAATGATATATCTCTGTAAAGCCAACTTAACTAAGAGTTAATGTATGCAAAGAAGATATCATCCAATATACAGAGCAGTAAGGATTAAAACAAAACTAACCTTTTTTCAGCAGATGAGTAGCAGGTACTGCAATTGAGATGTGCCTCAGTGAAGTGATCTGAATTGCTCTAACATGTTGCATTTTGTCTTCAAATGCCACACCCTCTTGTGGAAGTACGTTGCACTTTCATTTTGACTTGACAGTTTAAAAAAAACTTTTGAAAAATTGTGCTTTCCTGGAGACTTTTCTTGTGTTGAACATGTGAACTTCCTACATTCCTTCCTGTTCCAACAAACTGTGACTGCTCTGTGGAAGGTCAGGACGCTCTTACTGCTTCTCTTTGTTGTTTGTGGTTTTATTCCTGTAAGTCCAAATGTTTAATACATCATCAAGAGGCTTTTGTCAAACAACACATTAAAAAGGTGAAAAGGATGGAAAGGACATGCATCTGGGGCTGAGTTACTGGCCCAGACACCACAAGGAGTCACTCCATTCTTTCCTCAGGGCAGTACTGTGCTTTTGATGGCTGATTGTGTAAGGTTTAAAGGGATCCTTACACCCCCTCCTTACATAAATTTTTAGGGGATACAATAGAAAGATGAGTTGGTTTTTGTGAGGTGGGGAAAGGGGTTCTTTCAGTGTGTGAAATCAGAAAGAGGGTAAGGAAAATATGTGAAGGCAAGTGGCAAATTGTCAACCAGAGTACAAGCAGATATTCCTGCATCCTGGGGGAGAGTTCTCAGGGGCTTGAATATTGCCAGCCAATCTCATAATCAAATTAGTGACCTGTTTGAATTATCCTGGATCAGAAAACAATCTAATGAGCTTCAGTAAATGCAATATTGAAGCCCAGCAACACAGAGAGATACTAAGGAGACCAGAGGTCAGATTTTGGGAGCTTATGGCACACTGGTGCACCTGCCATGACTGGATTAACCTTCTGTCTGTGCTTCAATTATTTTGAAATATGTGAAAGGAAAGATTCTTAAAAATGGGCAGCTAAGAATGTAATGGGCAAATGTTTTCCACATGCTATATTTTGTTTCAGAATGACAAAGTAAAATGGGCTAGGAGAGGAATTGCAGCCTAGAGAAAGAGTGCCACAATATTTGTGCATATTTCTCCAATGCTTTCATCTTGAGTTATCATAGTACTTCAGTGGTGCTCTTCACAGTGGCAGAGAAGATGCTTGGGCTCCTTCCCAGCCATCTCCTCACAGGTCATGTCATGGCTTTGAGGCCTGAGCTCTGTCTCTTTAAAAAACAAATGAGACTTTCAGTTCTGAATAGGCTTTTTCTCAATAGGGTCTCCAACAAGACTGAATAATCAGGCTGGAGCTGAGAATGCTCCCAGGGAATTGTGTGTTGCCTGTAGAAGTGCCCAAGAGGTTCTGTGGGCAGGCTGTAGAAAGGCAGTTCATGTGAATCCTGCCTTGCTTATTGCAGTTGCTCGGCTCCTTGAAACCTTTCAGGGGTTCAGAGAGGACAGATCCCTCCAGTCAGAGTAAAGAAGCAATATTATCATGTGTGTATTTCAGTAGGGTCAAAATTAACAAAAATTAGTCAGAAGAGTGAATACAAAACAGATCTTAAGTAAAAACACTTGTGGCTGTGTGGAAGTGGCATGAAGGCAAGGAAGAAAACCATTCCTAAGCTGAGCAGCTGCTCTCACTGGCACCACCAGAGCCCGTGAGCTCCAGCTGGGAATGACCAGCAGCACATTCAGTGGCAGGACTGCAAAGCCCTTGCAGCTGCACAGCCCCAGCATTGCCTGTTTGCTTGCAGCTGCAGCTGTAGTCCTTGCCCTCCATGAACCAGCTGCCTGCACTGTTATCTGGAGGAGATGAGATAAAACTGTGGAATACAACATGCTAGTGGAGAGAAATTACTGCAGGCTCTTGGTGGGATTTGCCTGTGTGTGTCACTTTTCTCCATCAGGAGACTCCCACATTCCAACAATCAGTACCATGCTGCCATATGCATCCTTGTAGGACCAACACCCTTAGGATGTTAGTCCTACAATACCAGTTTTTTCTTGTAGGAGAGTCCAGAGCTCTGGAAGAACACGGAGCTGTCAGGTCTGTAAGCCACCACAGACCCCTGACCTTTAGCAGAGAGAAGTAACCTGCTGGGCTGGGGTGCAGCAGCCAATGTGGCAAAAATCATAGGTGTTCACCATTCAGGCAGTAGTTCATCTGGCCTTAGGCATCTTAGACAGAAAATTGAAGACTGAACACTGAAAAATAAATAGATTGTAAGAATTAAGGTGCTGCTGGCTTCTGAAAGCATAAGGTAGAAAAAATTTACCTTATGGCAGATTTCTCAAGTACAGGTGGTACTCAAAGGTTGCCACATTTAGTAGTCTCTACACCAGACAGAACCTATATAAGTTGATGGTGTGAAGATCAGTAAACTTAAGCATGTTATACCCCTGATAGCAAAGATTAGGCTTCTAATGGGATTGTGATCAACACTCTAAGCACATTTTAAAATACTATCTTTGCCTCACTATGTGAGTGAGTGCCATGAAGAGTTCAAAAGTATAAGTTAGTTAAACCAAAGATGTTTGCCAGTGTAGCAGCATTGTGGTCTAAAAGTTTTGGTTTGTGTAGTCATATACATTGAAAACGTTATTGAAAGCTCATCAAAATGGAAATATGGTTAAAACTGACCACCTGAAACATCTAGTGTTTCTTCAATTGTGAGTTTTCTTGCAAAACTGCTTCTAACTCCTACCAAAATAACAGGCTTCTCTGACTCTTCCCCTCCATCCTCCAGCAACATCTTTGAATTCTTTAAGTGAGGTGAAAATGTCATTTACAAAAGAGATGTTTATTCCATCCAGGCTGTTTGCATTCCATCCAAAGCACTGGAGTTTTTCAGAGTCTTGCATTAGACCAGAACTTTTTTTCAGTGTTTTATGGATTGAAGTGACATAAAATTTATTTTAGTTTTTTAGGACTTAAGACTAAGGAGTGGAAGGGCCAGGAATCTGCTGTCCTTTGCTCTGCTTAGATAGGATCAAGCACGTATGAGATTGGAGTATTCATTTGCCTTCCAGAAATGTGTACAAATTATTTAGAACATCTAACCAGATGTCTAGCTCTCAGTGAACTCCTCACTGAGTTCTTGAAAGCTTCTTCTCAGGTTTTGTGAGTTTTTTGTTTTTTTTTTTTCATACAGTATGGTTAAATTTGCTTTTTGTTTTGAAGCAGGGATGTGACTTGAGGATTATTTACAAAACAGTTTTTCAGGCATTTCCAGAAGGTCAAAACATATTTTGTTGTAAACCTCACTTGAACATAGGTCTGTATTAGAAAATTGCACCTGTGCAATTCTTTACCTTTCGTGGAAAAGGAGAAGAGTCAAATACCCCTTGTGCAGGGGTGACATTTCCCTGTGCAGGGTAGTACCCTGCAAAGCATATGTTGGGTCATTTGGGGCTGATCAGCTACTTGTTGCAGTTGCCCAAATGAGCCAAGTGTTTGGGATCCAGTGTGGTAATTTTTTTTACCAAATGGATTTATGCCCCTGGCCAAAGCTTTTCACTGGGATTTTTAGCTTGTTGGTGTTGTACAGGTTGTGGGCCACTGTCTAAGCCCTCTCTGGAAACAATGGCTGAATACAATATTGCAGAAGAGGAAAGTAAACATCTGGCAATCTGGCCCTCCAAACAGGCAGTGTTTATCACAATTAAATAAATCTCTCTTCCACTTCCTGGCCATCACAGTGGCTGCTTGTTGGAGGAAGTGTCTCAGCTCAAAGCCAGGGGGTTGTATTGTCCAGACCAGAGTCTCCCAAGCCTTGTGAGAACAGCTGCTAGAGAAGACATAAAGTTGTATTTGCTTCTAACCTCAGAATAAAGCCAAGCTGCTATAGATCAAGCCTTGAATTAAATCTCTACAAAGCTTGTCATCTGCAATAAAAAATTACTGATTGCTACACCCATTGGCTATTTTCCCTAGCTTTATTGTTTGTGGGAGGCTTTGAAATGAATGAGAGCAAGCTTTGGTACTAAGAAACCTTTAAAGAAAAAGAGAGGGAGGATTAAGGATCATAGAAATGCTGTTTTAATCAGTTGTAGAATCTTCTTCAGGACTAGTACATTAAAGTGCTTTCTTTATGCTACAAAGGCTTAATAAATATGTCCATAATAAGAAACATCTCAAGTAATTTTATCAATGGCTTGAAATGCTAACAGGCTATTTTCAGGTAACAATTTTCACTCAGATCTTTCTTCAAAGTGCAATTTAAAGTAATTTGTGTAAAGGGGGAGAAGTCCTGCATTCCAGAGAAGTTATGCTGAAGTAGTAGCAAAGTTATCACGGTAACTCTTTGATAGCCCTATCTGCATAATTTGGTTATAATGTGGTTGGTGTTTCATTCCCACATAGACCCTCCAGTCTTGATAGGTTGAAGAAGTTCTTTTGAAAGTTTTACTTTTGAAATGGCAGCATGTCACCTTGATAGATGTGCTGTTGTATCACACTTAATTGCTCAGCCGTAATGGAGACTGAATCAGATTCCAGTAATCAGATTCTATTACAAGTACCTTCTTGTTCACTTTTCATAGCAATAGGTGATGGACCTGGAGGGTTTGGATGTTTGGCTTTTCATGTTCCTCTTCCCACAAGTCAGCTCCCTTTTACACATTAAGAACTAATGTGTATTTTGTTCTGGTGTGCTATTCAGAATATAAACACAGGGGTAGATTGCATTTCCTGCCTCACAAAAGGAAGGCAGTAGGGTTTCTTGTTATGAAACTTAATTTGATTCTACATTGAGATTTTATACTAAAACCAATTTTTGTGTTTGCTACTTTTTTAAGGTGCTGGGAACCCGAATTGCAAAGTTGCAATTGTAATGGGCAAAACCAAAAACTTATCAGCATCCAGGTAAGAATTCCTTGGAGACTCAGAATCCCCTATAATTTTTTCCATGGAGGAGTGCTGCTTGCAAAAACTTTAAGTGAAATGCCATTAGTTGCCTTGACCAGTTGGATGTGCTCCTAAATTAGAAGGATGTTTTAAACCTCAGCACCTGTCTCTTGTAGCCTGAGTTCCTGTTTTGCTGTCAGGTACTGTTGACTGAGTCCTCCCAACCTTTTCCACTGTTAGCATCTTTCATTGGCATGTTTCCCATCTCTCTCCATTGCACCAGCAATGCACCAGTGTTTGTGCAGCTGTGTGGTGAACTGGATCAGGAAATTTTGGGGGCTTCACTAGCTTTATCTGTGTCACATAAATTTTAGTCTGCATCAGTTGTTTAGTCTGCATCAACAACCAACAACTCTGGCTTACAATTTATTTTCTAAGTGTAATGTTAAAACAATTAACACCAGGAAGAATTAAATAATAATGCTTATATAATAAAACCAAAACTTCTCCGAGCTTTCCGGATCAGAATGGGTACAAGTGGCACATCAGAGACCTGAAGTTACTGATTAAGTTTTCCACAAAGTTATCTGTAGATACAGAAAGTTAAATCTGAAACATGGGGTGTTGGTAAGGTGAAGGTGTGTAAGCAGAGAGCATTGCACATCTTAAATCACACCTACTCATTTTATTCCTAGATGTGTAAACATAATCCTTACCTCTTCTTCTTTGACACAAACATGTTCAACTTGTTACCAAACTAGAATTGCAAGCTTTTGCAAAAATTTATACAAGTAATGAATGAAATGCTCCATGTCTGGTGTATTAACATCACACAGCTTGTAATGCAAAAGAACTGTGACATTTATATCTAAGATGGATTTTAGCCCAAATTCCATGGATAATCTGAAGTTTTTAGGTTTGGCTAGGTTCCACCAAGAAGCAATCAGTAACTTGCACACAGCACCCAGGAGGGTTTGCCTGGAAGTTATACAGACAGTGGCATGTTAAGCTCTTAGAAGCTGAAGAGAATTTAATGGAGGGGATTATGTGACACTCCACTTGCTAGAACTGGAGACTGAATTTAGAGACCTGGGGCATCACCTCCAGTTCTGTGTGACTAAAACCTAAATATTCTGAAGGAATGTAAACATGGGGATGGATTTCTCATTCCTAAGCTGTAGGCAAGCCAAGATGGTGATTCTGATAAACTGGTTTTGAGAACAAAACAGAAAGGTAGAGGGGGAGGAACTGATTGGGTGATACAGAACAGTGTGCACAGAAGTGACAGCAGCAGGAGTTTCTCAGTCATGGTGCCTTAGGTGCCACTAATACATTTTCACTTGTTGACTGGTGGGTCAAGAAGGGTTGAAGCCACACTGTGTGGGCAGGATGGTGCAGGTGGTACAGGTAAATCGCAGCACTGGCTTTATGTGAGTCCTAATTTAAGGATGGAAAATAAAAATGCAGAAGGGGCAGACAGAAGGGAGGCTCAGAGGTAACTGTGCTTTTTGTCTTGATCAGGTACAAGCAGCACAGTATGATTATTGTTCCCATGGACACCCCAGGGCTGAAGCTGATAAGACCTCTCTCAGTGTTTGGCTACATGGGTAGGTGATCATATTTATCAGTTTAATTTATTAGCAGGCTCAGAAGCTGCAGTTATACTAATAAATATTGTGTATTTAATAAATCAGTAAAATGGATATATAGAAGAAGGGTTAGGAACTGGAGGCCTGTATTTTTATCCTCTTTCATTTTACCCTGCTGTTTTGTTTTCTAACTTTGTAGATGAGATCCATGGAGGACATTTTGAGATACACTTCAATGATGTGCGAGTACCTGTCTCCAATATAATACTGGGTGAGTTTCAGCACCGATTTATTTTTAATACATACAACAATGAACCAAGCTTTATGAGGCAGTGGTTTGTGTCATGAATCACCATTAGTTATTTTAAACAGCTCTGGTCAGTTGAGGGAGCCCACTCTTCCTTTAGGAGCCTTCCTGCTGTTTGAATGTACCTTAGAGCAGAAGGAAGCAGGGCAGCTCTGGCTGTCATGCAAATATCATTCCCTTGAGGTAGAGCAAAGCAAAGTCTTTAAGTGCTGTTCTTCCCCCAAAACCAGCTCTTGCAGACTTTACAGACTTTTAGAAAGAATGTTGTGCTGCACTCCATGGCTGGTACTTGGCAGAACTGAAAAAGAAATAACAAGCAGGCCACCACTGTGGTCCCCTGCAGGGAGAACTCTGCTCTACTTCTCTCACTTAGTGGAGATCCTGGTTTCTTCTATTTCCCCTCTGCTTCTTTTATTTTGCTATGGGGTCACTTCTGCTTGGAGCCTTGGACCCTTCCAAGAGGGAGTTTGCAGAGCCTGTTTTTCTTTCCAACCAGGTGAGGGCAGGGGGTTTGAGATAGCCCAGGGCCGGCTGGGGCCGGGCCGGATCCATCACTGCATGCGGTCCCTGGGTGCGGCCGAGGCTGCTCTGGAGATCCTGTGCCAGCGCGCGGCTCAGCGCGAGACCTTTGGCAAGAAACTCTATCAGCACGTAAGCACCTTCCCTCTTTGGCCCTGTTCACAGACTCCACACACTGACCTTTGTTCTGCCCACACACAGCCTTGTGTGGCTCTGATAATGCACATGGCAGCAGCTGTGCCCTAACCTTGAATTCCTATTCATAAAGCTTTGGGTGGCAAAGGGAAAAAAAAACAAAGCATATTGCAAGGCTCTCATTTTTCACCATAATCTACAGTATCTTTTTCTTTTTTTCCCCCTTTGCAATGTGCAATGAATTAGATATCTTTTGCTGGATTTGAATGTGGATTTTTTCACTGTGTGTTGTTCTCTGCTTTTCCTGATCAATTTGGACAGGTATTTTTTCAGGCATGCAGTTTATGTTTCTGTTACAATCTGAGTTCACCATTTTTGTGTATCCATTCTGTCACCTGGCTGTCTCCATTCAGAACCACTGGAGACATTTAGGGGTCTAAATTTCACTGAAAATGTTATTTCTTTGATCAAATATTTGTAGTTGTGTATGAAAGTACAGACCACATCAAGGGAAGATTGGAGATCGTTGCTCTTATCTTGCTCAGGATTGAAATACTGTTTCATGAGCAAGAGCTTGCTAAAATAATAAAAATATGACAGTCTGCTTTGTAGAAGAACTATCCGAGTTTGGTAGTTGGTCTGTCGTATTTCAAGTGTTCCTTAATTTTTCCCAACAGCTAGGATAGCTTTATTGGAAAAAACACAAGTAAAAGCAATGGAAAGAGGAAATTGAATTAGCATGTGGCACAGATTGTAGCAAATTGTTTGTGCAGATCCAGAGGGAGCAACTTTACACATCTGTATTTCCAGTCATATCATTTCCCAACTTCCCTTCACCACCATAACCTAGAATGAGTAAGAGGTGCATGAGGCACTCTGGCTCTCAGAAGCTTGTTGAAGTAACAGTGATGTTTGATGAAGCCACAGGCCTCGCCTGGAGGCAGCTGCAGAGCCCATGCAGGTCCTTCACAGTGAGGATGGCTAAGACAAGGTGAGGCTGGTGGCTTCCCTGAGTACCAGGGTGCCTGCCCCAACCCAGGCCATCATTTATGGCCCCAGAAGCTGCTGACTGAAGAGAATTGAACACCCCATCTAGGTTTGGATCACCTTTGCTGCAACCAGCCAAGCTGAGCTTCCAGATTGCACTGAAGCAAGTGCTGCACATTTACTTTTGTGTCCTACAAAATCCACAGCCCTAGAAATGGAGGCTGGGTGAGGCTCCAAACAGTTTTTGCACTGACAAGCATCACAAACATTTGTTTCTCCTGTGATATGTTGGCTGCAGGGGGGAATTAGCTAAGAAGAGCAGGGAAGGGCTGCCAAGATCATAACTTCATTTTGGATCCAGACAGTTACTAATTTATCATCAGTCAGAGGCAGCAGGCACCACCCTGCAGCTGTTCGTCTCTGTGTCATGCACCACACAGCACCAGTTTAAGCAGAAAAAGAAATTCCTCCTCCCTTTCACCCCCTTATTTCTATATACTGGGGCTTATCATATGGACAGAAGGCTGTTAAGGGTGGTAAGAGGTAAAGGAAAGCAGGAAGGAAAAAGCAGGCATGGAAGAGCTTCTGGAAAATGGCCAGCACACAGTGGGGGTCTGATCAGGTGCCAGAATCCACAGGTTTTCCCTTTTCTTGTTTCCTGGCAGAGCAATTCTTTTCCTATCTTTAATATTTCTGTTAGTCAAGTGTTTTCTTTATTATGCCTCATCTTAGATATGCTTTAATTTGCACACAAGTGGCTGTAGGTTGGCTGAACGTGCACACGCTGAGGAAGAGGGGCAGCTCCATGTCTGCTCAGAGGCATTAACTGATGTTCTGATGTTGGCTTTGGGACCTGCAGGAAGTTGTTGCCCACTGGATTGCGGAGTGTCGTCTTAGCATAGAACAGGCTCGCCTGCTCACACTACAAACAGCCCGCAAGATCGACATGTTGGGCAACAAAAGAGCAAGGAGAGAGGTAAATTTTATTTTTTGGTAGCTAGGACTTGGTGGATGCAATGCCTGTGCATTCAGCTGGTTAAAAGACAAGGTAAAACATTATTAAACATTATTATTTTAAGTGTGGAGTATAAATCCATGTTGAAAAGAGCCTTAAGATATGCTTTTAATTTTCAGAAGATTGGGGAGTGATCTCAGTCAGAAGTGGAGATGAATCTGTTCAAGCATTGCTTGCTTGTCTCAACACAGTAAGATAGTTTTGAGTGACTGGAAAGTTTTACCATCCCTGGGAGCGGGAACAGCAGAGCTCTCATCCAACCCCAAGAGGAAGGAATGTACTGAGAGATACCAATATTCAATAAAAGTGTTGGGTAAATATTTTCACTTGGTTGTGAAACTATTACTGATAATGTGGTTCTTCTAACCACAGGTAGCCATGACCAAAGTGGTTGTTCCACGAGCTGTACTTAAAGTGATTGACTGTGCAGTTCAAGTGTGTGGTGGAGCTGGAGTTTCTCAGGATTTTCCTTTGGCGTTCATGTAAGTAAAAGGAGATTTCCTGTAGATTTAAAGCATTTCTTTTATGATAATTTATAACACCTGTTTCACCTCAGCATGAAATAATAGTGTATGTCTCTTTAAGCTATAAAATTTAAACCAATTGTTTTTATAGTGCAATTAGCCTTACAAAAAATAAAAGCTGGCACTGGGCCTAAAATAGTTCTTATCAGCAGTAAAGAGGATGTGCTTCTAAAACTTAATGTTATCTCTTATGGCCTTGGGGAGAAACAAAACTTCTGAATTCCCAGCCCACCCATCTCAATCCTGCCAGGAAGATTTTGCTGCAGTATCTCTCATGTGACAGCACTTTTTCAAGCAAAGGCAGCAAAATCAGTGCTGAGAGCTCCTGTGTGGCTGCTGTGGCAGGTCAGGAGGCCAGGCCTAACTCAGCTCTCCCCCACAGGTTCGCATCCATACGCACCTTGCGCCTGGCAGACGGGCCCGATGAAGTTCATCTCTCAACAATTGCAAGGTGGGAACTCCTTGATCAGTCCAAGAAACTCACTGCAAAAATCTAATGTCAGCATAAAGCCTTCTCTAATGGAGGGAAGATTAAGGCAAAGTTTCAGTGTAATAATGGTATCTAAGATAAAACTGAATGAACACAAAAACTTGATTCAAACTGGAAGCAATTCTCTCACTATTTTCACTTATTACACTTAATAATTATGGGCTTGCGTTTAAGAATTTGCATAACACCATGCAATAACTTATCTGGGTTTCTTTATAATACTAAATAAAATCTATTTTTAAACAGGCCTAAAGTGCTTTCTTTGTTCTGAATCAAAGCATTTTATCATTTTATTGTAGAAAAAGCAGTTTTGAGTCAGAAATCCCACACAATTTAATTTATTGCAAGCTAGGCTAAAGTTTTGAATTTGTTAAATTGACAAACACTGGGGGTAGTACCTTGCTTTTTCTTTTCCAAAGCTCAGCTGCAGTCCAACCCTCTGCTCCCCAGTTCCTGCTCTCAGCTGCCTTCCTTGTCACTGAGACTACACTCAGTCCTGCCCCCAGCCCCACTCAAGTGAGGCTCAGGGCAGCACAGAAGGCTGGAGCCTGGAGTGATTCCTGGAGTTAGGATAATCACTTCTCAGCTTACACAGGGCTGGTAACTTAAGGGCAGTGAAGTTAAGGACACAAGGGTTTACTGTTTGCATGAACAAACAAACTCCCCCCTCCAAGCTCCTTCCTGTTGGAGCCTGGGGAGAACACCCTGAGCTTGGCTCAGTCTTCAGGATGAGGCTGTGCCAGTTCTGTCCTTGAGGCCAGAGCCGAGTGCTCGCCTCAGGGTGTCCAGCTACAGCTGCAGTGGTCACTCAGGGGGTACAGTGGCAGAGTACCTAGAACTAGAAGCATTCCACAAAGTATCCTTACCTCATGATGCTTAAAACCAAGATTATAACCTCTTTTGAGAAAGCAGTAATTCTCGTTTACATTTCCATCCACCTTAGTTTCCTCTTGCTTCCTGCCAAGAATGTTTTCCAGGAAGTTGAAAGTGTCAGCAGGTCAGTGGCTGAAATGCACTTCAACTACAAAACCACCTGCACTACTACATATGGTTCAGGAGTTCTGCTCTAGGCTGTCAAAACCTGCACAATGTGTTTTTTCAACCAAGAATGCCCAGGATCATATTTAGCCACGTTCCAGTTAGGGTCTTGGACTACCCTCATTTCTCTCACTTTCAATGAACAGCTAGACAAGAATACCACTTTTATCTCATTAACAAGGCTCTTAATTCCCTTTATTTTAAAATTCTATGTACATATGAATGATCTGTATAATGTACACTCAATATAGAAAGTTTTTATATACTGGATAATGTATAGAACATTTCACAATTACACTAATTTCTTACATAACATGTCAACTTTTTAAGGTTTTTTTGCTGAAGCTTTGTCAATTTGGTCAAGCCAGTTATACATACAAATGTCTAATGCTGTTTGATCCAAGGAAGAAGATAATGTTAATGATTAAGGACATGAGTGAACTGGTGCAGGAACAAACCCTTTCAGGTCATGTTCAATGGAAGTGATCACATCAGACTGAGAAATGAAGGGATGCCCTTTTAGTGGGGTCAGTGAGGTCAAAGTTATTTTAGCCCAATTCCTCTAGACTGTAGCTCAACTCCAGTCATGCTAATTCGTAAAATATAAAAACTAGGAAAGTTTGATTCACAGTCTTGTAAACAAATATAAAGGAACAAAATGTGCTTATGTACAACAAGAAAAAATTCTTGTGTACCCATTTCAGCTGATCCACAGAGTGCTTTCTTGTGTTACAGTGTGGAAGTTAGAATCACTGACTTTTCCTAGAAAAAAAAGTCATAGAAAAAAGGAATAACACTGTCATAAACACCTGGCAAGGCAGTAAGTTCACTTCAATGTATTGGAGGAAAGTGCTGTTCCTCATCACTGGCCAGTCTGCCTTTGTCTCTTCCACAAGGATTTCCAGTCCTTAGCTGACATCTCCCACTTCGTTGTCTACCGGGGGTGGTACGTTGGGCATTACGGATGACGTCGTCCCTGCAGTGAGGTAACCAGCAACTCCAGGGCCTTTCAGGAGGAAAACAAATACTGGGGATTAGTTCTCCCTCAACTGGGTGACTGAACAGCTTTATTCCCTCTGGTAACACTCAGATACATCATCTGAGTCAACCAGACACCTTACACAAGAACATTTAAGAGTTTTTCTTTAGATTCTCTAAAATCTAGGGACACTAGAAACTAAGACTTCTTAGTCTACCAAGTGGAATAGCTTGTGGGGACCATTTTTGGGCTTGCTCAGTTTTTTTTTTTATTCTGATATGCCAAATAAGAGAACAAGAACCCCAATCACCTGCATTACCCATCTCACCTTCCATCATGGAAGCAACAGTAAAGCAGGGATGGCATTCCTTTGCTAAAGAAAGGCCCTGCCATGGAATTAAAGTGAGTTCAGGCATGTGTTCCACTACTGGGCTCCTTGTGTATCTTTTCAGTGTTTTAAAGGTTTTTCCCAGCTGCATAGTTCCAGGAAGCCCAATGGGCTGGCCCATGAAGAAACAGAACTGCCTAAAGCTTGTCTAGCCAGCATTTTGTGCCTTCAGTTGGAATAAAGTGACAGCATTCTTGGGATACAGAAATTCTATACTGGAGATCCAGGACTCACACCATTACTAAGTTTCTATGTTGATTATAATAGGGGCAAACAGTTTTGCCCTGCAGGCAAAGCCCCTCTCCCTGGAATTGAAGCCTGGAATTAAAAATTTAGTCATATTGAAACTTTCAACAAATGCAATAAAAATGTAGGTTGCAGCATGAAGTGTTTTAACAGTAATTTTTATCATATTAGTGACTAGAAAACTGATCACACCAATACAGCAATCAACTTGGTCTTAGACCTCCAGCCTACACTGCCAATATTCAACATACTAAATTCTGCTGGGTCCTGTACTCTTCCCCTTTAAGCCATCCTCACTGAGTTCTCCCAAATTTACTATTCCTTCCAGCCCCACCCTCCTTTCTCACACTTCAGCCAAAACATCAGAGCGTGGTTGGTCTCCCTGTAAACAGTCCCACACTACTACTGCGAGGCAGAGAGCAAAACAAGCAGTGCCTCTGGCCATAAAAAGCTCTCTGGCTGCAGGAGAGGACCTCTCCTTGCCAGCCCATCAGTGGAACCTGCCAAGTGTCACACCCACTGCTACCCATCCTAGTGCAAAAATTCCCCATAGTTATCTTGTGCCTCAAGCTTTTCCATTCCCAACATAATTCCAAAGCTGAATTCCTGTGTAGTACCAGCCAGTACCAGCCAGTGCAGGTGTCAGTGTAGTGTGTCGGTGTTGGGCAGTTTGGGACCAGGCATTTGTACAGCTCTAGGACATGCATCTGTTACTCGGAATGCAGCGAGCGCAGCGTGCGTTCTGCGAGGTGGTATCTACCTGCTTTAGAGAGCTACACAGAAGTTAGCAAGCTGCCTGACACAGCAGATCTAAAGCCCACTTCTCAGGTGAAGGGGACTGCTGCCAGTTAGAAGGGAAGGAGAAGAGACACCTGAGGGAAGAGAAATAAGCAAGGGAAGTTTCAAGGGAAGTGCAAATAGCAAAGCAATTTGAAGCAAGACATAAGGCAGAATACAAGATAAAAGAGGTTAAAAATAAAGCTTAGTTTCCATCTACACTTTGCATTTCTACAGCACCTTCATTCTACATTGGCAAGCACTTAAACATTAGGCAATTTAAAAGCAGCAAATGGCCTTAAGGCAATTGGAAAACTGTATTGCCCCCAGTCTCAAGGCTGACCACATCTGATATAGTTTCAGTTCTTGGCCAATAATCAATCAGCATTTTCTTCCTATTCCTAAATCTATAATATTTATGAAATGCAGTACAAACTGAATCAGTTCCAGTGTTCTTTGTCAAACTGGCATTAAACAATACAAAACCAGAAAACCCCTGTTCAGCGCTAAAGCGCAGAGTCCTGTGTGAAAAAAATACATCAAGTGTTCCAATACCTACTCTCAAAATACAAGCAACTACTTCTAGAAGTTGTAGTTCCTGACTTGAAAGGTTCTTGCTTCATTTTCTCAAAATACATGCTAGTATCTTGCAGGAAAAACTCTGACCATCTGATTTATACCCCATTAATTCAGTTATGCTCAAAAGCTTTACCAAGATTCCTAAATTGGGTTAGGTGAGAAAGTTCCATGTGGCACATGGCTGTGTCCACAATGGCTTGTCACAAAGGACTTTCAAACCTCACCTGTCAGGCAAAGCTTTTGAGACCAAGCATTTGTTCAGCTGATGGCTACTGAGGAGCCAGAAGTTTGCAGACAATTTGCTGCAATGCCATTATTTGCTACATATGAAAACATTTTATATGATAGTGATGTTTTGGACTGTGATACTGTGCCTGTCAAGTGCTGCTCAAGTGAAGGAAGAACAGGAGTTGATTTACAGTGACATAACTGATCTGGGATTATGTCTGCACCATGCAAGGAAGTTCCCTCAGATGCCAACCTTACTGTGCACACAATGCACAGCACACACAGCTAAAATGCTCTTCATTACCAGTGGGGCTGGGGTGCATCTGAAGTGCCTTTTCAATCTTGGTGGCACCAGCAGGGGAGCCACCCAAGGTGCACCATGGCAGCAGTGAAGCAAATGCTGCAAGCTCCACATACAGGCATGAGGCCACCCTGGCAGGACACTGATTCTGGCTGGGACATAGCCTCATACTCCAACCTATTAGTATTCCAACTTTTCGAACAGTACAACTACCTGCCTAACCCAAAAGTCGTGTTAATTCACACAGCCAACTGATATAGACAGGTTCTAGAACTGAAGTAGACTGATCCTGAGAAAACATAGAAAGCTATTGTCATTCATCAGTTTCAATTACATCTTTGCTCTATCACTAAAGAGTACTTGCAAGTCTTGCCAGTACCCAGATCCTGTTGCTAAGTATGTACAGTAAAGACTATGCAGAGAAATACATTCTCAACTAGCAAGAAGTTTACCTTTTAGTAAGTGTTTTAAGAACTTACTGTATTTTTACAGCACTGACTGTTCAGACCATGTGATGGTACTAGATCCTGGGGATAAACAGTAACTCCAGAGTCCAGTGTGACAATTAAGTAACAGTTCAGTATAATTCAGGACATAAACAGGAAAGAGTTGCTAACCTGTGAGGTATCCTGATGTTTGTGTATCAGAAATGAACAAATCGTGTTTCTGATCCTTGAAGGCACTCCAAACAGAAGAACGGGACAGAATTTCATTTACCTGCAGTATTTGAAGAGATAACACTGTGAGCAAGTGCCATTTGTCATGTTCTAGGCAAACAAATCCATTTTCTATTGCCAAACCATTCAGAAGAGATTACATCAAAGAATGTGGCAGTAGTACGGGCTGCAATATGGAATTTGTGCACATTTCCAAGGAGACTTTTCCATGTGAATTGTGCAGTTGAACACAATGCTCAAAAGAAGTTATTCAGTAGCTCCACTTTATCCTTTGTTCCCCAGAAAGGTGACAAGGAAAAGCAACCCTAGAAGCAGCCCTTGCCACTCACTGACAGCTGAGGGAGAATAGGACTTTTCCTGTACTAGAGCAAGATAGGGACTACTTGGAAGAAAGACTATTCCAAGTTCCCACCCCTTGAGAAAGCTTTCAACAAAAGCATAAGAAGAAGGCATTAAGAACTAGCACAGTTACTGGGACAAATTTACTTAGATGTACATCCATAATGCTGCTGCACTTATGTATTTATTTAGAAAACAGAAGAGAAATTTACATTTATAACACAAGTTCTGAAGAGTTGTCAGTTAAAGATAACCAGTTCATAGAACATTTCTGCACTTGGGATTTGTCTTTTTTATTAGTGGTCTTCACATGCATTGAACCAACGACTTCTCCACAAGCAAGAGGTGAAGAAATTCCAAACCATAATCATTTTGAAGTTGCAGTGTGTTAACACTTTAGGTGAAATGATGCAAATGACAGCCAGAAGATTAAACAAGGGATGTTCAGAATTTGGTACACACCTACCAAGTGTCAAAGCCCAGATAAGGACTTGTGAGTACTCACCTGTTCCCCATACTGCAGGCTACGAGACATGGATTTCAGAGTCTTAACAATCTGAGCTTTTGTTGCAGATGGGCTCTCCAGGGTCTCAAGACCAACACCTTCAAGCAGCTTCAGAAGATAAGGGACCAAATCTGCTTTCAAAGCCTGCAAACATACCCAAATGAGTTGTCTTAACATGGACAGGAAGTTCCAAACAGAATTTTTATATCACTAGCATTAGTGTGAACCAGAAGTGCCAACAGCTATTACTACAAATGCCAAGATGAGTCCATTTTTCCTGAGCTGTATGAATACAAACAAGAGAAAGCAAAGATACTGTCCAGCAATTCTGCTCTATCTAGGTGTAAACTCAGTTGAATTAGTTGGCATTCCACTACACTTTTTTAGATGACACAACACTCCCCTGTGCATTAAGCTTCAATGCTCAAGTAACATCCTTGAACAGGTCTGCATTTTAGATAAAAAACTTTTCCAACAAGAAAAGCACATTAGTTAAGTGTCCAGGAGGCTCCCCAGATGCCATTTAAGTTAACAGTTTAAATATACCACATTTCTACAGTCTGAGATTATACTACTTACTTGGGCTACTAAGTCAGTTTGCTCCTTCTGAAACATTCGATTCAGTGTTTCACAGGCTATCCCAACTACATCCGATCTCTTCTTCATTCCATTCATCAGAGGGCCAATGGTCTCCAGCGATGCCATCGCTCTAACACAAAGCTGTAGAGAGATAAACATCCTGAGGACTTAATTTTATCCCAAAATTAATGGTTATTGCAGGTATGGTCAGCCAACACCATACGTCTCTCAGTGTTTAATCAAGCAATTCTCCATTATTAGCTATAGGTCCCTGCTCACTTGCTACACAGTATTTACAGTTAGAACAGTCCTTTTAGGAACACTACTAAACAATACAAGTAACTCCAGCTATGCTTTTCTCCCCTCAAGCACTTAAATGATTCAGTACCTCATTGTCTGACAATATGTGCATGACACGAATGGCACTTTTAGGAATGGCATTGTTCTTGTGATTCATAGCCTGGATTATCTTGTGAAGATGACCAAGAGGAGGAACTTGATCAGCTAGCTGAGGCTGGGCACTGAACAGGCACACAGTTGCTGTGGTAATGGTTTCTAAAGTTTCCCCCTGCAGAAAATTGAAAATCAATAGAAAGTGTAACTCAGTAAAGTATCATCACAATAACAACATTTCTCACTTGCTTTGCATTATAAATTCTTTTCCCTAATGCTTTTATATCACTTTGTTCTCAATCTGTTAAAGCAACAAGTGAAGAACATGATTATCAGCTCAAATAGTGGCAAACATTCACTAGTTCCACAAATACAGATCACACAGGAATTCCTAACCACTATTTCTAGCATACTGAGAATCCAGTGTATCTGGCTAAGTTGCTTGGTGGAAGCACTGATAGCATGGATGTTTGGCTGACCACCTGAATTCCTAAAGGATTCTGCAGTCTGTGCAGAAGCACTCGTCATGCCCTGTGTATTCTGCATGCCTCTACAATCTGCTGTCACATCTTTGTAATAAAGGTGCCTGTTTTATTCAACATGCTAGTTAGATTCCATCCTGCAAGTCTAACACAGAATCTGTCTGAACACTGTTTAAAAATTAATTTTTAAACTGTAACACATTTCCTGTGCTCATTACACTAACTAAGGTGGCAGCCTTAGTCACATAATTTATACCAGAGTGGGAACTTAGTGTTGCAGAAGGACAACAGAAGTCTCAAGAACAGAAAATTTTTAGGTGGCGTAGAACAAGGCCATTTTTTTAGGTTGGTCAGTCATGGAATAATTAAAAGAGACACCTCATTTGTTAAGCCTCATCTCTAGCACAAAATAAGTCTCTAAGACTTAACTGAAGCTAATTCTATGGCTTCAGGAACTTTAAAGACCTTGATTCATGTTCAAAAGTTGCCTAAACATATCAACACACTTTTACAGAGAGTCAGAAAGCAGACAGAAAACCCCATTTATGATGGGAATAAAATGTGAGAATCTAGGCTAATCAGAAACTAAAAGACTAAAAACTTTAAGAATGCTAAACAAATTCAAAGCATAGAATCAGAAAAAAAAATCATCTTACATGGGGGTTATTTTTCTCCAGTAGTTCAGTAAACTTTTCCAACAGTGCAATGAGAAATTCTCTTGGTTTCCGTAAAACCCAGGCCGGCTGGGCAATAAAAATCCTCAGGAAGACTCCCCCCACTGAAAGTTCACCTTCTGCTTCACCATACACCACAGCAAAGTCTTCAGGCAGCTATTGAATTGCAAAGTAGAAGTTATTGACAAGGGTATTTGAGAGACCTAAAACTGTTTCTCTAAGTGGTCACGGTCACTAACTGTATTCTCTGAAACAGAGCTGTGCAAGGCCAATAAACCCTTCATCTTGAAAGAACATGAGGTAAGAAGTGACAGCAGAAAGAACAGTGCAGTGCAGGCAGTACCACTACAGTGAACTTTTCTTTCAAAGAACACAAATAACTGAACCTACAACTGCAACAGTGGCAAACCCTAGTTCAAGAGAAGCACCAGCAACGAGGCTGATGATACAACAGCCCTTTCCTTCCTTGCACACTTCAGGGAAAGGTTTCTCACCATCACTCCAGGGAAGTTTCCAGTTTTCATCTGGATCAAAATAGACATTATGATGTGTTCAGAAACTGGTTTAATGTTGAACTAGAGGACTGTGGGAAGGAAGTCATGTCTAGCTTTTCACAGATACTGGGAATCAATACATGCTGAAACACCTCATTGATGGGACTGATGCGAGGGAATGGCTTAAGGACTCGAATATTTTTTGAGACCCAGTGACTTACTAAAGTTACTTCACATTTACCAAGAGCAGGTTTACTATGGCTGTGTAGTGACAGGACTTTTTCCAGCAAGCCAGTGATGTCTCAATATTCTCCTTTGTTGCTGACTTTTGATGAGTTTTAGAAACACCTAAACTATCAAAATGTTCAGAGTATGCTGACAGTGGTTTTACCTATGTCTCATTTCAAGCTGCAAGCTAGTAACAATAGCATCAATTCAACATTAAACCAGTTATGTTTTCAGTTATGAACAGTTATGTTTACAGCACAGCAGTGAACTCCTGTTAGTACTTTAAGAGAAAAGCCTGTTAAGAGTCCAATACAAGCATCTATTATCATGTGGCTTACAGCCTCCATGGACACACCCAAAGCAGAAACAGGATAGTTTTACCTTCCAGTTAGTGTCAGGGTTGTCCCTCTGAAGTTTAAAGTGCCTTTAAAAAGAAAGTAAGTTTTAATGAGCAGTAAAAGAAGCAGTTGTCTTCTCTACTTGACACCTTAGTCTCCCTCCATCATTGTGCAGCAGCTCCAGTTTCTAAGCTCCATTCTACCCCCATTGTATCCCTCCAAATCCTACAGCAAGTGAGCAAGTACCTGGACTGTGCACAAACTGCACCTGCATCACTGACTTACTGGTACAGTACACAAACAGTGAACAAGTTTATTTCACTGAAGTCTGGCTTGTAAGAATTCTACTTTATACAGGCAAAGCTCTGTCTCACAGTTCTTTTACAGCAACTCTGGTTCACTGCCAGAGAGTGTCTCAGTTAAAGATAACTGAGTCAGAAGGTTTCCACATACTCAAGCATCATTTCTCGAACTGTTGTTGATACTTTCTCTCTGGAGCTGTCATTCCAAATTAATTCTGGATTTTCATGGGTTCCCTCAAAGATATGAACAGCAGCTTCAGGGTTGTCTCTCATGGCATCCATGAAGACTCCAGGTAAAAATTTCATTAGTGTGATTCTAACCTAGAAGGGATGAACATAAATGACACTTAGTCTATCATATGACAAACTAACTGACAGGACAAGCTCACAGAAATAGAAAACTCCACAATGTCCAACTGTCTTTAATGCAAGAATTGTCAAGTGCTAGACTACAACACCACAAAATAAAACGGTGCCATCATTTCAAATAGCAATACCCAGTGACACTGAAATCTAGGTCTCTACTGTAAAGTCATTACAAACGGAAACCAAACTGCTTATACAAGTTACTGTACATACAAGAGTTTCTAGAAGTCTGCTCACTTTAACTTCAGATTAGAAGTTAAATTTTGAAAAAGCCTGATTGCTCCTTACATGAGTATTTCAGACACAGAAGAGGATTTTTTTGCTCACCTTTAGAGAGATGCAGGTAATATCAAGAAAGAGTTCCAACATGAGCTGTTAAGATTCTTACCTTTGGACCCACCAGCTTATCTGCAGTCATTTTAGCAAAAAGCTCTGCCGTTTGGGCTCGGACCTGTGGATGAGTTGAGTTGCAAAACATATCTAATAAGTAGATCAAAGCACCTGTAAAAAAGAGATAGGGAGCATCCAACTTAGTATATTTTTCTGGTCACAAATAGTAGAAAATCTCCAATTCCACACTGATTATTTTAAAGGGAAGAAAGTGGCCACTCCATGCACTTTAGGCCCATTGTTGCAGACACATTTGCCTTCAGTGTAGTACTGTACCTTTTGCCATGGCCTCTTTAATTATTTTTGTGCTAGATGTCAGAGCATACAAAGTTTCAAGGACAAGCTGCCGACCTGTCAAAATAAAGAGCCTTTAAGAACTTTGTGTCACAGAGAATGAATAAGGGAAGATAAATGTAACTGATCTCAACAGAAAACAGTATCAAAATGCAATAAAGCTTCGGACAATTACAAACTTAGGGATTTCTGCCTACACTACATTAGTTAAGGAATGTCAAATCAATCCCACATTCTAATACAGCATAACTTCTTAATTAGATTCTAATTAGCTATATTCCCAGAAATAATTTGTCAATGGAACACTACACAATTCAGAAGTGATCAGAATACCTGCATTTCCTATGTTTCAGGTCACACATTTAAGACAAAAAACTGGTCACACACATTTACAACATTTTTGTAAACCATCCTTGTTAGCTTTGGATATGATAGTCACTAATGTTTAAATCAGCTGACAGAAGTGACTTAGCAGCATATCATAGGGCCTGTGTGATGACAGAGATGGTCTAAATGTAACATTTGTTAAAAAAACTATTTCTATTCCTGCTTCTTGTCATCTTTAAGAAAATGGCAATTCGTGTTTGATAGCTCTGCTTTTCTTATCTAGAAGAGGACAACCGATAGCTGAAGAATGTTGTTAGGACTAGGCATAGAAATGCTTCACTGAGGATGTATTGCAGTATTGTCTTTACTGCCTTCATTAACAGCTGAGCAACTGGAATGGAGCACAGCAACATTTGGGAAGCCTGAGGAAAGCTTAGTTCCAATGTATAGGTGTTCTTACTGTAGCTTCTATTCATAACCCAGCTCTCTATCTTATAAAGCTAACAAGACCATTGTAACCTAAAACTCAGAGCTAATTTCAGTCAGCTGCATTCTTATAAATTCCTGAGTTGGAAGCCCTTTCCCTTGCAAGATGGAGAATCCTATGGTACCTACTTGAAGGTAAGGAATGCAGGAGTGCCAGTAAGTTGGCAAGGACCATTGCTTCAGCAATGTTGTTAACACATTCTTGATTACTTGTTACTATGTTCACTACCTGCAAAAGATCAGAAACAGCACTTGATTATACTTCAGCTATTCAGACACTTCAGAAAACCCAGTGTATGAAGTCAGCCAATTCACTGGCCAACAGAACTGACATTTACAACGCTTGTTCCTGCCACCAAATTGTTTTGTCTCTTCAGGCAAAAAGGATGCAAAGGCACATACATGCATGACACATGTTCCTCCAAGGAGGAACTGACACCTTGGAACCCCAATCTTAGCATTTTTAGATGCTACCCTAACAGCTATACAATCAGGTTTGTTTATGGTGACTACATAAAGCATCCAGACAGGGAGGCTGGGAGTTTGTGGGGGTAGGTTTGTTTTTTGGTTGGTTTGGTTTTTACCTCCAGAGCCAACTGCTGCACCAGGCCAGCTCCATGAACACGCAGAAGGGAGAATATCAACTTAAAGTGCCCTATGCATTCACATTCAGAACCTGCAAGAGACCAAATAAGTTACTCTCCATGCTAGCCAAAGCATTCACTGAGGGCCAATTCCCAGGCCCATATTTCACTACACAGAGAGGTGTTAAAGACTACTCAGCTGCATGTAGTCAGCCACAGAAGTTTCAATAGCTCATAGAGGACAGCACCTGCTACAGAGTTAGAAGATTATGGACTCCTCTCCATTAATCTACCTTCCACAGAATTTCAGGTCAACAATATTTCAAAAACAAGAGGGTAACTCCCCACTCCAAGGAAAGTAAGTGATGTAATTCTTGGACTACCTAGTTACTTGCATTCTTATAAAACAACTAAACAAATTCTGTAATTTTATTTATCATTGACCATCAAAACCTATTGTCTTCAAAGACACTTGCCCTTTCAGAATGTCCCAGCTCAGAGCAGGCTCGCTGTCTCCAGCAGGAGCAGCTGCCTTCAGGTTTATAATTGCAAGCCTGGAGAACATCCCAACAAGTTATTATTAGATGCCACAATAGTAACATGATTTGTTTTCAGAAGTAGCATATAATACAGTAGGAAAACATCCTAATCATTTATCTCAGGCTTTTCCAGTCTGTACATTGATGTTTGCTCACTAAACTTTGCTGCCCACTCTCAAGAGCATCTTCTCCTCTTGCTTTACTACAGCCCTAACACAGGTGACATTTAGGTGTTTACTAGCACAAAGTACTCAGTTCAAGGAAGATTTTATGATGCAAGGAAGTTTAAAAAACAGCTGAAGATTCTTTCAAGGATTACAGGAAGTTTCTTTCAAGAAGTTTAAGTGATCCTAGCAACAGCAGGATTGAATTACATTTAAAACCTAATGATTCAGACATGAAAACAGATAAGGCTTGAATTTAACCCAAAATTTTGCTACATTTACCGACACTGTTTTCCAGGTAAGGTAAAAAACCAGCAAGCTTATATGGCTTACCAACAATGTTAAAGTCTGTCAGCAAGCAAAAAAAGCTCCTTTCTCACTGGAAGATACAGACTACAGAGGTTCAGAGTTTTTAAGGCTGTCCACAGAAGAATATACTGGGGAAGTTCAGTTTTAAGCCTACCTGGGTTGTGTTTTATGACGTTTCTCAGAGCCTCCAGGGCCATTTCAACTCTCCTTAAGCGATCTCCGTGTTGATTGGACTCCACTTTCCCAGTCTGAGTTATCGCCATGAGCGTATGAAGGTACTGTGCTTGTGAGCCTACGTAATCCAAGAGGCTTGCAGCAAATGCTTTAGGGAGCTTTGAAGTAGAGATGACAGCATTTTTAGTTGTGTGGTGGAACAGTACCCACAGTAGAAGAAAATGTATACAAATAACTTCTACATTTCACATATTCCTTTCTTCCAGGCAGGCAGATCTTCTCTATGATCACTTTAACATCTGGGTCACATTAAACCCTATTTCTATCTAATCATACACTTTAAAAGCTGCACTACTCCAACAGGTGTGTGTTTGCCCATACATAGAGATTGACTGTAAAGCCAATAGGCACATCCTGGAATTACTGAATCCACCCAAGTGTCTGCATCACAAGCTTGGAGAGAGAAGTCATTAAGACATCTGAAAAGCACATCATTATGACAGACTTGGTCTTTTAATTTATTCTGCACCAGTATAGAGCTTTCTCATAACATGCTGATCTTGAAGGAAATTTCCATAACATTTTGTATTTCCTCCATTCTGTTTGCACTGACAGATAAACAGGAAAAAGGAGCATTCCAAACGCTAGTTTCAAGAGAAATTTTTTAGCTACATCTCACCTCTAGTTGGAAAGTAGGGACCTCATTGTAGACTCTAACAAAAACCTCTCCCACAATAAGTTCCTTTGCATGGTCACTGAAGACAAAGTCAGATCCATAGCTCTTGTCACAATCACCCTTTAAGCAGAGATAAGCAGCACAAGCTCAGACAGAAAATCTTGTAGGAACTGTAAAGCTATAATTCCATCATGAAATAGGCAATACTTGAAAACTTAATGCTTCAGCAAGTCAGAAGCTCAGACTGAAACATAACACGAAATGAACAAGCAAAATCTTAGGGTTTCTTGTTTTCTTTTAAAAACTACTGAATGAAGAAAGTGACTTTGGGGTAGACAACAATGGATACTTGTATTAACCATACACTTGCATCCCTAGAGTATATAGGAAAACAAAACAGTTTTTTTAAAAAATAGTACTGAGATTTAAAGTAAAGAATATCTTACTCTCTTAATCATGCTTTCTTGCTGAGATTCCAAAAACTCAAGTAATTCAGCTCGTGTCCCATTGTTCCAGATCAAGTAGGGGTTCTCTGTGTTACTGTTAAGCATCTTCAGAGTCTAAGAAAAGGAATTTACACGATGTAACACATTTACACTAGTTTTGGATCGTTATGCACGGTAATCAGCATGTTTCATGGTAATCCCATTAACAGCTAGACTAATTACGCAAGCAAGTTTAAAAGCAGGAAACTTCCCATATTGGAAAAACATACAGGGAAAACAGTATGTGCAAGTTATGTGGTAAAGTACAATCTAAATTTTAGTTTTCTGTTTGTTCTGCTCTGAGACACACTTACTTCAGATTCTCCGTCCATTTTTGACAGTGAGCAGCAACTACCTGCAGTATCTCTTTACAGATGACTTCCTTGGCACCACTTTTTAAAAGTTAAACTTAACCTTTGCTCTCCATCATCATTATGTCCTTAAGCCTTGAACAATTAACTCCACATTTTTGTTCCTGTACTTGTTTTGCAAATATTAGTCTATAAAGCACTGTTCCTGTCCATAGTGTTTGAGGCTGAACCAGTTTATTTTCTCTGCAGTTACCTCAACTGCAAATAAAAATCACACTGCTGTTCTCAGTATCAAGTTGGTCTAAGAGAGTTCAGTGTTTTAGAAGTGAGCAGCTACTCCTTTTATAAATCACTAGAGAAAGTTTTGGCCAACAGATGCTTACCTCAGTAGGACTGACCACAGCAAGTTTTCTTGCAATGTAGGGTGTCAACATTCCAGCCAAGCTTTTCCTGATTGCTGGGTTTTCAGGAGTAGCTTGTTCATCAGAAAGATACCCTCCAAGGCGACTCAGGGCCAGGAGACTGAGCTTAGCAAGGCTATTTGCTACCTCCTGAAAAATATGGAGACAGACTGAGAAAACCTAGAGCTTTCTTCTGATAGCAAAAATTTACTTTTATACTGTTTGATGTAGATTAAAAGTGTCTTGCATGAAGTCCATTAGAAATCATGGGCTTTGGCAGCTTAACAGTTGAATGCTTCAAAAAACAAAAAAAAATCTCAAAGAGTATTCATCACTATACAAAAATTCCCTTCCAAAACTCTCTGTTGATGTTACTCTTCATGCTATTCAATGATTCTAACAAATATTTGAATACACTTGGACTCTTAGTAAGAGATGGCAAACAACAGCCACTGATTGTTGACAGCACCTCAGCAACATTACCTGGTGGTTTGAATCTTCACTTTTCTGAATCCCGCTCTCCTCCAGTGTATAGTCATAGTTGAAGAGGTAACCCAGTAAGTACCACAGAACTCCAGCTTGGAACAAATGTGTTTGTAGCCAGTAATCTAAGGCAAAGGAGCTAACACACTCTACTCCTAAAGCAGCTACTCGTGGTATGGTCTGGGGGGAGAAAAAAGAAGTTTGCCTTAAAGCCTGTAACCAAAGAATGCCAACTGGTTTCTGTACATAAGATTTAAAAGCCCAAACTTGCTAATTCTGCAGTACTATCTAAGCAACCCAGAGACAAAACTGAAGTAGACATAATTTCTGCACCTGTAGTATTGATAACCAACAACATGGCTAATTAGTCAGCATCTTTCAAAGGGAAGAGTACTTGAATAGTTATTTCATATGATTAGAAAGAAGCATTGATGAACTGCTGGAAAAGCAACTCAGAACTGCAGCAGAGATTGCCAGGAGAGTTTTTTATGGCAATACATTTGTCCTGCAGGGACTAAAGAACACACAAGCATATACAGTCAATTACTAGAATCTGGTTTTAGTCTTCTGTTTTCACACACCCCACATGAAGAGTTAAAGACAAGCTTTCCTGTCTTAATTCAAACAAAATTAATCATTTTTATAACACGAGGCAAGTTCAAAAGAACTAAATGGCAAGAAAATTTCCTAAATATTGTTCCCAGAGTTTATGCTGACTTTAGAGTCTATCTGCTTATACAAGGCTTAGTTGTAGTACATTTATTTGCTAATTAAGTACAGTAAGCCAAGCTGCCTGATGCGTCAGTTAAAAGGCAAAAGTAGCTGAATTTTTAGAGTGGCTGCAGTTTAAATCTACAGATTAAATGGATTCAAATACAAGTGTTGAAACAAGGTAGTTGAGTTCTGTATCTCATGATTTGCTGGGATCTTACAGTAGGGTTTGACCAGGCAATGCAACTATGAGGAAAGGCCGAGAGAACCGAGTTTGTTTACCCTGGAAAAGAGAAGGCTTCAAGGTGACCTAATTGGGCCCTCAAGTACCTGAAGGGAGCCTGCACAAAAGGAGGAGAGGGACTATTTACAGCTGTATGGAGTGACATGACAAGGGGAAAAGGCTTCAAACAGAGAGAGTAGGTTTAGATCAGATATTAGGAAGTATTCTTTACTGTGAGGGTGGTGAGCCACTGGAACAGGTTGCCCAGAGAAACTGTGGATGCCCCATCCCTGGCAGTGTTCAAGGCCAGGTTGGATGCAGCTCTAGGCAACTTGGTCTAGTGAAAGGTGTCCCTGCCCATGGCAGGGGAATTGGAATTAAAAGAACTTAATGTCTCTTCCAACACAAACCATTCTATGATTCCATGACTGTCTTATCTGCCCAAAAACCACAATATTCCCCTAAACATTTAACAGTTAAACACCCATTTGGACAAAGGAAAGGAGCACTCACCTTGCCATAATACAGTAGTCTACAGAGGTCCTTAATTATGTTGGGCATTTCTGTAATCTTCTCTCTGCATTCCTCAAACTGAGCTGCAACACTATAACACTTACTAATGTATCCACATACCTACAAAACACAATATTTTATTGGTTCCAGGAGGAGGAAAAATGCATATTTACAATTCTATTTTTCATATGTACAATACTAGATCAATTTTTTTTATTGACTTATACTTGGTTTTATTATCATATTATACATATATACACAATGCAATCTTCTGAGAAGACCATACATACATTTAAAGCTGCTGCTTTAAACTCACCTGTACAGACATATCATCTGGCTTGCTAGATCGAGTCAAGACTGCTACACAACGATTAAATGCTTCTTGCAATACCTGTGAGGATTGAATGATGCACACATTCAGTCACAACAAAAAGATGTAAAAGCCAGCAAAACCAAAACATTAGCTGGTAAAGTCATTTTTAATGGCTGAAAGGAAACATTTAACAAAAATCTGCTGCTTGCATAAGTGGTTTGTAGTGCAAAATTCCTTGCAAGTACTAGTAATAACCTTTGATGCTTTAAGAGTTGACAGTCTTCTCACACATGAGCTAATACTTCGGTCAGTGCACACATGACTAAGCTGTGTGGGAGTGTGGATCTCCTGGAGGGCAGGAAGGCTCTACAGAGGGATCTGGAGAGGCTGGACCAATGGACCAAGGCCAGCTGTGTGAGGTTCAGCAAGGTGAAGTGCTGGGTCACAACAACCCCATGCAGTACTACAGGCTGGGGGCAGAGTGGCTGGAAAGCTGCCCAGCAGAAGAGGACCTGGGGGTGCTGCTCAACAGCCACTGAACATGAGCCAGGGTGTGCCCAGGAGGCCAAGGCAGCCAAGGGCATCCTGGCCTGGATCAGCAACAGTGTGGCCAGCAGGACCAGCACAGTGATTGTCTCCATGTACTCAGCACTGGTGAGACTGCACCTTGAATGCTGTGTTCATATTTGGGCCCCTCTCTACAATAAAGAGATTGAGGTGCTGGAGCATGTCCAGAGAAGAGCAATAGAGCTGGGGAAGGTGCTGGAGTACAAATCTGGTAAGGAGGAGCTGAGGCAGTAGGGGTTGGTTAGTCTTGACGAAAGAAGGCTAAGGAGAGACCTTATCACTCTCTACAAGCACCTGAAAGGAGGCAGCAGCAAGGTGGGGATTGGTCTCTTTTCCCAAGAAACAAAAAGACAGGACAAGGGGAAATGGCCTCATGTTGTGCCAGAGAAGGTTTAGATTGGATATTAGAAGAAATTTCTCCACTGAAAAGGTGGTCAAACACTGGAACAGGCTGCCAAGGGAAGTGGCTGAGTTGCCATCCCTGAAGGTAATTAAAAAGGTATGAGGATATCATTTAGTGAGACTTGTCAGTGTTGGAATTAACAGCTAGACTCAATGATCTTCAGCATCTTTGCCAACCTATATGGTTCTAATATTGTAATATGTGCAATGAAAAGGCCTTCTGCTCAAGTGACTTGTTCACATTTATCTCTTCTTTCACATAAAAAATGCAGCAGTTCTGTAAAGGAGTAGAGAAACTTCGTATGTAGCTTGTTTATCCACAGTTCAATAGACTAGCCTAGGTCTAGAAAAGGGTATACTCTGCAAGATGTTTCTCCTACTGTATCCAGAATATCTGAGATGTTAAGAACGGGTGTCTCAGGATCAAATGTGATTCTCAATTACATCTGATTTCCCAGGCATTGAGGAGCTAAGATTTCTAGCTATGGAAAAGTTAGACTAAAAGCATGCATTTCAACACATTTCTTTACATATACCTCAATTCCACTTTCTCTTCTCAGTTCTTCTGCATTTAATGCTGAACAACTGACAGTATGAAAAGCAAGTTCTGTAGCAGCAGGCAACAGTGGAGATTCTTTGGAAAACAGAAGGTCATCTGATGTTTCAATGGTAATGGTCTTAATCAACATAGGATAGCCTGCATACTTGTAAGGTTTCAAATCTGAAAGAGGAAAAAAAAGTCCAAGTTTATGTATATGCACAGTCTAAGCAATTTAAGCCACCAAAAAATTATTGGTGGAAGATACAGAAGATATATAAGGACTAGGAAAGGAAGCCAAACACCCAGGAAATCTGGAACAAGACTGAGCAGTCCACACAATCTAACTCCTCATCACATAGAACTGTTCATGCTAGAACCTAACAGAGCTTCACAGGAAGAACTCATTTAAGATCAAAAAGGCTTATCTCCAGCTCAGTGAGCCCCCAAGCTCAAAGCTTTCCCAATGATACTTGTCTCGCTCCAGAGAAACTCAAGTATAGCTTAGTCTCTGTCTTGGGCTAGGATTGACTAACAATAAGCCTGTAAGGACATTATCCAGTTTGACACAACAATTTTAAGTTTTAAATTGCATTTTTCATTCATGTGAAATTCAGCAGTGCTAAAGCATGATTTCATTTTTCATATGGAGCCAACTGCAAGCCAACACATTTAAGTCTAGCTCCACATAACTGACAGGACTATGGTTGCACTTGAGGTTCTTAGTTCACCATTATAATGTAACACTTAAACAGCAAAATACTGTTGGCTCTGCAGGACTTGGACATGGCAGCAGCTACCAGCCTGGGACTGTAGCTGGAGCCAAGTGTTAGGGTGCTCTAGCTATCCCTCTTTCCCAACTGAGCTATGAGATGGGTTGTGTTGCAGCACACTCACCCAAGGACTCTAACACTGGTCAGAATTTCTGCAAGAATGGCTCATTGTTAATAGCCAGATGATGTAATCTCATGTATAACCAGCATCTGGGTGACTGAGTACTAGCGAGGATTTTTCTGCACAGACAGAATTCTCCATAAGAGGAAGATTCAAATTGCTTAGTATTGGAGCAGAGCACTTCAAAGAGCTATTCATGCTGTTATGAATTAAGTTTTACTGCAGATTAGTTTATTTCCTAGAAGAAAAAGTCCTAATTTGAAGCCCTATACCATGGCTACATAATGCTGTGGCAAGCCAGAAACCAGATCAACAGAGCACACACTGAAGAAGAGAGGAGATTAAAGCTGACTGAAATGACAACTAAATAAAAGAACATAAAACACTGAGGCAGCATGCTTACCTTCCTTATGCCTGTTGAAGAGGATGCTTTGAGTTTTCAAGATCAAAATTATGTTTTCTGGATCTGGCCCATCTATCACCTTGGCAGACTTTGTGCAGAGAAACTCATATGCTTTATTAACTTTTTCAAACATATCCTGCCAATAAGGAGACCAATAAGGAGAAACAGCCATAAGTGTTGTTAAGAACACTCTAAATTACTGGAGCATAGTTTAAGTGCAAGTAAAATAAAACATTTCAGGTTACTAGCAACAACACTAGCTTTGCTGCCTCACTGCACTCAAGGAAATACTGCAAACACTGGTTGATAGATTAGTTTTCTTTTGGCTCCTGAACTCTGCCCTAGGCAAGAGACTTTAAGTCAATCATACTATGACAAAAGCAGTAAGTACAGCTGGATTGTGAGAATGGTCAGAGGATGCAGTCAGTCTCTGAAAGGGAACAAATAGCTTGTTTAGGTCCTATGTAACTCTCTAAACAGGACCATTTCTGAGATATGAGTCTGATCTGACTACACCAGTTTACTGTAGAAATACTAAATCCTTGAATGGTATTAGTTCAATTATTAATCTGTAGCATTAATCTGTCTTTTATCATTCACCTAGAGCACAGTTTTTGAAGGGAAGAAAGACAATTTAAGCGTGCATTTCAAAATTCTTAATATACGTAAGAGCTGAATATGTTCCCATTTTATTAACACCATAAATTTGTGCTGTACATACCCTGCCTTCTGGATTCTTGTCCGGGTGGTATTTTTGAGCCAGCCTGAAATAAGCTTTCCTGATCTTACTTTCATCATTCCTGCAATAAAACAAGTTTCATCAATTACACTTAACAACAAAAACCGTAAAACAACCACAGCAAAACAAGCCTGGGGCTCTGAAAAGAGTACTAACACTAAGTGCAATTGAGTGAAAACTACAAAGCTCTCCTATTTCCTTTTTAAAACTCTGCTTCATCATCTACATTGAATGGGGGCTAATTGTGTGGTCACAATAGGAAGAAATTTTAAAGACTGAATGTATTTTAATACTTTCAAGGTGCTCAAAGTCCCTCAATATTTTAAATGAAGTATCCAAATGAGCTACAAGTGTTGAAAGTTAGTATTTCACCATTTGCATTAAGTGCATTGGTCTTGAAGGATAAACACAAACTGCTGTTGGTTCACTTGTAGAGACCTGAAGTCAGAAACCAGTGGCAAGACAGGACACAAAAAACCTTAAGGATATAATCACCAAGAAAAAAGGCAATATGGGGGAGGGAGAAGGATGATTCCAGAAAAAAAGCTCCTTTGAACATATTCAAGTTCTGCTATAGTCTTTGCTCACTATGCTTAAAGGTTGCCCTTTAAAAGAGCAAAGCTCAGAGCATTCCTTTCCCCATTTTCAGCTTATCTAAACACTTAAACAATTGTTTTCTCAAACATTGGAATTGTACTTCCAAGCTTTGCTTCTTTTTAGCAAAGCAATCCTCCACTGTGAAAGAAGCAGGTGCTATATGTGACTGAGCTGGTACTAACTCATTCCATGTACCAAGATTAGAACCTTCAGTTTGTTCAGTGCATGGAGTTTATATGAAGTACCTATACAACTTTAAATCCTGAAGACAACTTACTGGCCTTGTCCTCTGGGTAGGTTAAGAACTTCATAGGCATCATCTATGGACATGGTGGGTGGCTTCTTCTCCACCTCCTTCTTCCAAGCTTCTAGGGTATCTTTCAACAGTTTAACCTCAAGAAATACAGTTTATTAGTGTTTCATTTATGCTGACACCAGTATACATAATTTTTAATAAAATGCTGTTTTACTAATGAATCTTGTATTTTATTCAAGATAAAAGCACCTTGAAACTAAAATGACTATATAAGAGTCAAATTAGAAGATGGAGAATCACTTAAATAAGACACAGCTCAAATCATGATACTACAGAAACTGAATAGCTGCATGAATAAATAAAGCTGCTTAGACAGATCTAATCCATAGACTTGTACCAAAAAGATCTCTTCAGTTAATGTACTGACATGTTAGCTTGGTTTCTCTTGCAGCATAGATAAATAAGAACCCCAGAGTCATGATTTCCATTCCCTCTCCCCACCCCCAAAAAAGTATCACTGAAACATTCTCTGAAGTTTCTTGGATGCTTGATTTTGCTATTTAAGTAGTCACCACAAGAAGGATACACTTATGAGATTGCTATGTGGAAAGAACACTATGCTGCTTCAAGATAAAGTAGGGTTTAATGTATTTACTTGTGGACTAAAATTCACGATAAAGGAGTTACTTGCAACAAACCTAGCTATTTTGTTAATATTTTAGAGCTTGTCATTAACTTTCAGGACTAAAAGATCAAGAACTAAATGAATCCTAAAATACTTCTTACTTACTGGATCTTTAATTGGCCAGTCTGGAAATCTGAGTGTATCACAAAGATGCTTGAGGTAATAAATGTTACAGAACAGCTCATTTTCCAGTTGGGGATAGTTGATAACAGGGATGGGACAATATTGGTAGAGGGCTCTTGTATTGCTTTGAAGACGAGGAGTGAAGTCAGCAAGATGAGCAGCAATCTTCTCGATCATTAGACGCCTAAAAGTGACAAAGTTTAGTTTAACACTTGCCCAGCAGTCCTTAATCCTCTCTCACTGTACAAGTATGTTCAATGATTTCTTCTGAAAAGGTTTTCCTTAGAAGTTTCCCATATTTCAGTAAGGATTTAGAATAGGACTCTGTCCTATTCTATTAGGGAGCTATTTAAACACCATGAAAATTAGTGTATTAAATCAATCAAAAGTGATATTTTCCTTTTCTCAACACCTCTTTTCTTTCTGGAAGACCCTAACATGTACTGGAATATTAGAGGTATATCACACAGATAGGAGCTGGTAATAAAAAAGTACATCTAAATGAGTAAGTATAAAGCACTTCACATACACAGTCAAGTCTCCATTCACATAACTAACTCACTCAAGACATTGAGGGAAATATTCCCCTTCCCACTGCCAATTCTGCTCTCCCCTGCTCTAGTTATTTTTGGTTGAAGCAGAGCACAATGCAGACCATTGCCCTTGCAGAAGACAAACAAGAGGAAGCCATGGAATCCAGGTATTTGCAGCTTTCCTTAAGAATGTCAAGTACCTCTTCAAGATAACCTGTAGTTCAGATTTATTTGTCCCTCTGACAGAAAACAGTTACCTCATTTCATTGCTCCAAATTGCTTCCGGAGTGTCAAATTCTCCAAGGAATATCTCAGAAAATTTTTCTGGTTCATAGTTTTCTAAATAACACACCATTGCTTCAGGAAGAATATGTCCAAGTATACTTCTTTGAACTATATCTTGACTTTTTGTCTACAGAAGAGATCACATGGTCATCTCAAAGGTAATTGAATTCTGCCTTGCTAAATAATTGGAGACCTAAAAACTCTCCCCCTTTTCCCTTACAGTAGATAAATTCTAGTTAAAACATCTACAGGTAGTCTGCAAAACTATTTGGAAACAGAGGTAGTTACTGTTGCAATCTACTCACCTCTTCAGACTTGAAAGCTTGTTTTGTATGTGTGTATTTCAAAAACCTAGAAAAGAAACAGCAGTTATCTTCTTTTTGTTTGATACTTAGGTACTCTTGAATAGTAGCAGACCGACACAGTTCAGCTGGCAGGTAGTACACATTTACTTTGAGATAAAAGAGTAAGTGCAACAGTTGTATGAATTTATGTACTCAGTTCATTAAATCCTTGGGAACTCCACCAAGCTAAGCACTTCTGTGTTATAAATCTTGCCTCATGTTCATAATTTCAGTTTGAAAGTCTTACTCCTGAAAGCTGGTTTTCCACACACACAAGAAAAGATGCTGATAGAGACACAGACAACCTCTGCTCTGTTAGATCATCGCTGCAGGGATGACACAGGATTATTTTAGACTAAGTGCTGACAGTTCTATTACACCAGAGTCAACATGGAAGCATGCAATCATTGCCCAATGCACTTCACTGTCCAAGAGACTTAACTAGAATTGTAGGACAGCTTTTTATGAACTATTGCATTTAGAAGAAAAGTACTGACAAGAATGGCAGTAGCTACCTAAATATGCAGTGCATATTAGACTGATTTAGCTGTTTTAGGCTTTAATATTGAAAGAGGCTGTTAGATTTTTTAAACTCTTTCAATAGCTGCCTACTATCAAAAGCTACATCAGCATGTATGTAGCCTGTGTTACTGCTATTTAGTGCTTGTAAATGGCTTATTCTACAGTAAGGCATGCCTAGTTGTACTATTACAACTGTGTCATCAGACACATTCTCATTCCCTCTCTGGAAGGATAAGAAATTCACTTTTTAGTGACTGATTAGATCATGTGGAAGCAATTCTTCTAGAGGAATTTCATGTTGGTTCTAGCAAGCCACATTCCCCAGTGCATGTAGAGATGTAGGGCAGCAGTCCTGAGCATGACTGGTCAAGAGGTGCTTTTGGCTGTTCTTTTTCCTCACCTTGCAATAGGAAGTACATTGGAACCTGTGTACATCATGATGAAGAAGAATACTCCACTCAGATAAAAACGAGGTAACTGAGGGTTGTCTTGCATGACATGAGAGAGCAATACAGCAACTTTTTCCACCAGGATAGGATCAAAAGTCAGTAATAGCTGAAACCAAACACAAGCATTTATATTAGCTGCAAGTAATCTAACCAAAATTGAAGTTTTAACAAATTGTTGGGACAACCCAGAAATTTACAGGTATTACAGTTAAAGAATACTTCAGCTTAAAAACAACAAGTGTCAATCAAAAAACATTTAAAGTTGAAAGGGACCTCTGGAGATCATCTTGTCAAACCCCTCTGCTAAAAGTGTGATCTTCTAGACCTGGTTGATAAAGATCATGTCCAGGTGGCTTTTCAGTTTCTCCAAGGATGGAAATATTTCCTTAAGAGATATTGGCTGAAAAGCATCAAATTTGCAACAACACCCTATGAAATTAACAGCTGCTTGATCAGGAACCTGCACAATGTTACAATTGTTCTTTGATGCATTTACCCCACCTAAAGTATTCACACCAGGAAGACAGAGCAAGTGAAACTTTCACTCATTCAGGCACATTTTTGAAGAGTTACTTACCTGAGTAATATGAGGAAGGCAAGTACTATCTGACAACAGCCTTTTCACTCTAGGCAGAGGTCTTATAATAGCATTATCTTGATCCCTAAAAAAATCAAGTAGTACAGCAGTAAGCACACGTGCTTTTTCTCTTTCAAGAACAAACAATTTTATTAAGCATAAATATTAGACTATTGAAGCCATATTCTTTGTCTTTTTTGTTAACTTCAAAGTTTGTTGTTAGACTTGGTAAGTGTGGTTTAGTGTCCTGCATCAAAGCAGTTTTGTTTAAGTTAAACAAGAGCCTGTCTATAGCATTAGAAATGCACATAGCTTGTGCATTCATTCTTGCAGTTCCTTTCACAATATTAGTATTGTCTCATTTACAAACTCTCTATTTGCCCACAGAATTAATTACTACCATGTAAAAGGCTCTTTAATAGAGCTCCTTAATGTACTACTTTCTAAGAAAAGCTTTAAGACAGGATTTACAATTCATGCATCTGCTAGATAAAGTTAACCCCTTCTCCTGAAAATCACCGTTTACCTGCTGGGAAAATATCCACACATGGTGATGAGCATGTTGAGGACAAGTGTGGCAAGGTCAGTCTCATTCAACACAGGCTGCCCGCTGGCAAGCAAGCACCACTTCAGCTGAGGGATGACCTGTAAAGGTCTCCAGCCATCCATACCCTGAGCCCAGCAACGAGTTTTTGAAGTCACCTTCCCATCGTTCCATAGTTCCTGCATCTATTGCAAGATTAAAGATGAATTTAGTTCATTCAGCATCCAGAGCCACCTTTGCTCCTAAACACTCACACTCATGACAAGCTTTTAACTGCTATATGGCAGACTACTATAGTTGCATGAAATTTCAATGTGTTTATAACTCTGTCATAGAATCACGAAGAAGAAAGTGTTGATTATGTTGAAACTAACTGAGGCATGGAGGGGTAGGCAGTCTTATCAAAAAGCCTGCAGTTCTTGGCACTACATCAAGTCTCTTATCTAGCTTTAATCCTTATTTAAAGAGTTACTTGGAGGACATTCTTTAGCATTGTTTATGGTCCCTCTCACTGTTTGAAACACACCCAGTCACCAGGACAGAAATAATTTGTCAAGTTGTGAGTCTGAAGCTGACAGGTACCTCTTGAAAGCTGTAAGGACCACTCCTTTCTTTGTCAGCATTGCCAAAGTACCATTCTTTCTCGCTCTCCCTCTTCGCATCAGGTGCTGCCTCAATCACGTTGCTCTAAAAGTTGATGTTTACAAGAACAGCTTTAGCTTCACAGTGCAAATATCACATTTCTACAGGAAATGTGAAAAGTACATTGATTTTTTTAAAGAATTGTCCCTTTCACAGAGCAATATATGAGTAGTAAGAAACAAAGGCCCTGTACCTGCAAAGGGACCGTAGCTCTGCTCGTGTGAAGATGTGCCAGAGTAAGAAGATCTACAAGGATTCTGATACCGTTTGAATCCATAAGGTCCTTCACATTTCTCTGTTAACAAATGAGCTGAGTTACCAAAAGCATTTTCTAGATAAGCATTGCTGCAATTAAGCATTGCAGAGTTTTATTCAAAAAAGAAGTGACCACAAAAAAAGTCAAATCATTCTCTAAAGCGACTGGATTTGGTGCAATCACCACAATATCTACACATTTTCTTCAGCCTTCTCACTGGTAAATAACAGCAATCACATTCCAGAAAGCTGTAGCAAACATTGTTCTAAAACTTCCTCTATACTTGAATTTTGGTTCAAGTTAACCCTGAAAGACTACTTCAGACTATTTTATACACTCAAGACTGATGAACCACTGTTAAGTGTACTTGTCCACCTTACCTTATTGAGGATCAGCTTGTTGAGGAACAGGATCAATCTGTCCCGCTCAAGCCTGTCAGTGCACTGTTTTAGTAGAAAAAAACAACTTAGTATTGCATAGCACATACTGGAAGTTCCCTTCAAAAGTCAACATAGTTGCAGCTGCAAAGCCCCATATTGTTTCTTCATGCCCAGAAAAACTGATGACTATTAAATGTTAAGTTTCATGCACAGCTAATAAAGGTAATTTTCTGCCACTGAGGAGCAAAGGCCTTGCTGCCCTCCAACACTGATGTTGCCCTGGATCAAATCCACTATTCTGCCAAGTCCACTGTTCTATCAGGACCATGCTTGGATTCCCAGTGAACCAGTTAAAACAAGCACAAGAAAAAAGAGAATGCTTTTAGCCAGCAGACAGAGAGGGTCTTTGATATTTCATCCCTGGTGAGATTATCAAGGCTCAAGGCAAAATAACAAGGGACTACCCTGGTTCAGTTTCACTTACAACAGCCACAACTCATGCTGATGCAAGGAAAGAACTCCTCCTTCAGACTGCATGGCAATTTATTTTTGCAAGCTGAATCACTTGTCAGACATAAATTAACAGACACTTAATAGGCAAAGCAGCTACTACTACAAATCTAATCCACCACATGTGCTCATCTAAAGCTATTATTTCATTAGGTCTGGGGCTATGACTCAAAGTCAGTACTTTGAAATAATGTGATATGGAACAAGATTCTCCTCTCACAAAGCTTCTGCATTTTTCAAAAGCAAGCTGAAGTTACATCTGCATTTTGTTGGCCTTAAAGAGACTAGTTTGAAACATCTCTAGGATCAGCAGGTTTTTTAGTTAAACTTTAATGAAACTGAAACAAAGGGAGATTCTAAGAACAGCTGTTGGCAGCATGGAAAAAAGTATTCACAAGCTGTAAACACAAAACCTGAGTTTCACAGTAACTGAAGGATCTGAATGTACGTTGGACTAGCAGTATGCTAACTACTATATCCAGTAATTTAACATAATTTTTACCCTTTCTAACATTCCAACAATGTACTTAGTATCAGAAAATGGTCCTATTTCTTCATGACACCTTCCATAAACAATGGCCAATGCTTGCAGACATAAGCATTTCATATTCACTTTTGGGGTAAGCAAGAAGCGATGGTAGAGTTCATTGAAGAATTCATATCTAAAAAAGAAAAGAGATTTTAGAAAAGAAAACAAACACAGACCTTAGGAATGAGATAAGGTTTTAATAATGTCTCACGATCTTTTGATTGCTCCACTCTCTTCAGTTTCATCTTCTTCCAGCAGCAATCTGAGATAATAATCCCCTATTTTTATTTCCTCAGAAAGGCACTCATATTTTACCTGTAACACAGAACACCTTACTTAACAATTTATATTGTTTCTCCTTCTGTAAGTTTTTGTTCACATAACAATACTGAGCTCAATCGCATCTAAAAACTCAACAAGGTCAGCAACCTCTCCTAAGCTGTAAGTAAACTGAAATCTGCGAGTTTTCTGTTAAAGAAACATACATCCACAGAATAAAAGTCACTGGCTATTGCTGCTCCCCTGAATAAATGAAACTTCTCATCATACTGAAATCTCCATTTCCAGCTTTAACTAACTTGTTTCTAATACCAGTTGGTTTTATTAACTAAACTTGGATAACACATGATGCATTCAGTGACTCAAGTTTAATAAGTACTTATTCCACTGCAAGGTATTTCACTTAATGTTACTGCAAGTATGAAATACAAGCATGACCCCAATTACTAGTTATACTTGCTATTGCGCTGGATAATAAAAGCCTAGAGGCACAAAACAAGAAGCTGAAGTAAAATTGCACAATAAAAGCCATCATTAACTTCAGAGCAACTACATTAAATTTAACAAATGCCTCAATGTTCAGTGGTAACAAGAATTTGGAAGCACTTCAATTAGAGGTACTTCTAACATACAACAAAAGCCACTCTTCAGTGGTTTTTCTTATCTATAGTTTGCAGATTACTGTCATGAGGCCACAAAGTTATCTACAGATTTGATCACATCATTACATACAATGATATCCCACTAACTGGTATGCTTTCAGAGAAGTATCAAGCCACCATCCTCCTTGGCAAAGTGACAGGTTTCACAGTTGATAGAAAAGCCTTTGTCACCACTATCTAGTTCAAATACTTACAGCATAGTCCAATAACATCTCCACTACTATTTAAAAGCAAATCTGTGAGACAGCAGCTGTTCAATCCAGTCCCAAAGTATCCTGGCTTGTGGCTGCAAGAATGCTACTGCTACATTCCAGCAGCATGAAGCCACACAGGAGCATAGGGTACATGGGGGAAATCTGTATTACTAAGCTTCAAACCTGTACTTCTGATTCTGTCCCAGTTTGCAGCACTAAAACGTTGGGATAGCAGACACTGACACCCAGAAGTCCTGACCTATATCTGAAGGAAGCTTTGAAACACAAATGACAGCACAAGAAATATTAATCTAAACCCAGTCTTAGCTATTTCCTGTATCAATGTAAGAAGCAACCTGTAGTTGTGTGATAGGGATAAATTGCATACATAAAACTGCTCTCTCATTAAACATTAGCCTGGTGTCTTGCAGTTCTTCCTATTTGCAGAGTAGCCAGCTGAGAAATTCGCCAAACCAAGTTTGTTCTCATTTCACCAACAGTTCTCAGCTCAAATGTCACTAGCAAGCCATACTCTAACAAGGATGGCAATGGGAATATCTAAGGAATATCTTGCAGTTGAATTTAAGGGTAGCCTTGCTTTGCTTAAGTGTTACACATTAACTAAAACCACATTGTTGTGTGGAACCACAACAATACTAGAGATAAGAGAACAGTACAGGAAGTGTTTATTAGCACATTACTTGAAAACATCTTGCAAGATGTTTTGAGAAAGCCAATCAGGACCATACTGCTATAATTTACAATGCAACATGTTTTAGTCCCATAACCTATTCATGATTTGGCAAGCCAGTATTTAACAGATACAGGATTACTGAAAAATGAAGGAAATAAAGACAAACTTGTTATCAGGAAGAAGTGACTTCTGAAACTACCCAAAACAATTCTGATAGAACACACTCAAAAACGAGTTTGACTTATCTGGACAACAGTGCAAGGACTAACTCTTGTCTTAATGCAAGAATACACCACAGGTTCTGATAAATGTTTAATCTCTACAGCATCATTTGTTGGGTTAAAGAAGCTTCTGTTTTGCCCAGTGACACTGGAGAGTAGTACCTGTTCACTGATTCAAGCCTTAGCAGTTGATTCCATAACCCCTAAAAAAAAACTAGCTTGCAGTCAGAGATCATCAACACAAGATTCACTTGCAGAATAAGAGACAGAAGTGACATTTCAAGTGATACTTTACAGACGCAGGTTGTCTTATCATAGGTCATTTACCTCAAACTCCTGGTGGTTCCATGAGATAACATTAGCACTACCAAGTTCTCTGTCAATATTAAATGCTCTCATCTCAGACTCAAGAGTATCTCTCAGTTCTTCCCGTGTTTTGAAGTTCCAAATCAAGTTTGATCTAGCATGATCCTGAACAAATCTAAGAAAGAAGTTACATAGTTTAAACCCCTCAAAACATTATCTGAAAAGCAGACAAGATTCAGTTGGCAAACTAGGAGAGATCGTTAGCATTAATGGACCTTAATTAGAAGACAGAGAGCAGTGGTCTCCAGGTTGTTACAGTAATTACAGGTGTTCACTTGTATACTGTTTTGATAGCCATGGAGGCCAGCCTAGACTAAAGCATGCCTGTGTCATCCCTTAGGGCTCAGTTTGCCATCTGCATGTAGCTGATGACCAGGAGACATGCAAGCAATTCACTGTAAGCCAGTAAGGGCTACAGGTAAACAATCCAGAGCAGCAGACATGGACATACCAGCTGTGTTTTAAACCAATAACACAAAAAAGTAGCTTATGCAGTAAAATAGAAGTTGATGTCTTAAATGTCACAAAACAGTCAGTGGACATTCTTAGGAGCAGTTACCAACACAGCCTTTGGATCCAAAGACTGAGAATGGACTTTAATACCAAAGGTTTAGGAGCACACAAATCTTCCTTTCATGAAACTGTATTTGACATTTAGAAACATGAAGAAGTTAGGTTTATGGAATTTCCCCCAGCTTGCTTACATCATTTGTTAGTCAAGCCAAGCTTTATTAGTCTAACACAATGGTTCTAGCCAAAGTGATGCATTTTTTTCAGATGGAAGCCTCTCCCTTGTAAACTTTGACAGCTGTAAGAACTTAAGGTAAGCAAGCTGCATTTAGGACCTGTGGCACTATTTGAAATCCAGTATCCATGTGCTTTCTCTTGCTCTGCTTTAAGCTCAGAACTCAAGTTACAAAATCTTGAGTAGCTTACAGGTACCATCAAACTACAATACCTTCCAGTGCTACTTCACTTGGCCTTCAGTACCACACAGATTTGCACCTGCAGTTTGTTATTTACTCTTCCTTTTGGTTAAAGGGAAAAAATTATGTAGTTTGATGATATTTCAGAAGCTTTCTAAATTCCTCCTTTGCCTAAACACAAGCAAAATCCTTAAGTATAGCTTAGGGGGTTTTTGGTAAGTACCTGTTACAAAATACTTGCACTGTTTCAAGGCAGGCAGAAATTCAAAGTCACAGAAACTCAGAAGATATTAACAAAAATACCCAGCCAGATAAGAACCTGTATTAACTTTAGTATTTTCACCTGTAATAAAAGAGATCCCAGTTTGCTTCTATTTTTATCCTTTGGCGCCGTTTCCTTAGTATCACTGGTTTTTGAATCATGTTCTGCAAAATAACCAAATTTCATAAGTCAGTAGAGGCAGATATCTCCCATTTTTCCCTTTTAAAATAAAAGGCTATATTTTTTACACTCCTTCAAAAATCATACTAAGTTAAGCCTCATTAATAATGTCTCCTTTTCTGGTGAGTAGCAGCAACAGACTTTCACAAGTGTTATTTGCACCAAGTTAAATCATGCCAGAGAAACTTTCAGCTGTTTGACACATCATTTGTTTAGAAGCAAGTTATCCCTGAGAAAAGCTTAATTCCCACCACCATAGGAATTCATCAGCTCCGAAGATGATGGAGATGAAAACTCATGATGAAAAATGTTTTGCCCTTGAAAGGAAAGAACTAGAGGAACTCACAAAAATAAAAGCAAGCCTGACTTGGTCACTGAAAGATTCCCTATTTTGATGAAGCATGAAATCACTGTTATCATCTACATGAGGTATCACATGCAAGCAGAAGTCTGAGCAACAGAGTCCACACAAGTGACAAGAGATATACAGACTCACCATATTGTTTCTGTCCTGATTATGAAGGAAAATTGGAAGAAAAAGAAAAATACATTTAACACCCCAGAGTCACTGAAGTAATTTAAAGCCAATTTAACACCAAACTTGCTACTACATCTTCCAAGCTACACTTGCACACATTTGCTGTGAAATGATACAGCTCAGAATTCCACACAGAAAAATGACTCTTTAAACTCAGTATCTAGCCAAGTTGTTTAAAGTGCAATTTGGCCTTCCACTGTTTTTCACATTTATTCATTTCTCCAGTTTTGAACCTAATTCACCATTATTTCACAAATATTACTGTCAAACTTCTGCATTACATTCTTCATCAAACCTGAGTTAGATTTTTGTAAATTAAAGCTTATTACTACATCAGAACAAGTACAAAGGCATTTTCAATACTCTGCATTGTGCTTTTCATCCTTTCTTGCATGCACAACAGATTGTTTCACTGAAAAACAAGCTTAGTCAATATAGTAAAGAAATTTAAGGGAAACACCTCATAATTGAAAGAGTTTGTCATTTTGAACATGGCAATTAAACTAAAAGAAAAAGGAGACCAAAAGACTCAAGCAATGCTTAAGCTCTCCTCTCACAGTATCAGACCAAAACAGTCATTTATGACTTCAGTCTCAATCATGACCTTCGGTACAGTCTTGTGTTGCCCTTCAAGCACTGAGATACCTATATGCAACTGAATCCTAAGGTGGTGTCCATGGCAGGGGAAATAGAACTTGATGATGTTTAAGGTCCCTTCCAACCCAGGTTATTCTATGATTCTTCAAGAAGGTTCCATAGCTAAATTATCACTGGTGTAAAGTATATAATTTTGAATGCAAAGAATATTCCATTTCTTTTAAATATACCTCAAAAACTGGTTTTGCCACATTTCAAGGAATTTTCTCCTCTATAATCATCTTACAAGAAATGCATATAAGCTGCACTGCAGTTTGATACAGTTGGCTAAAGCCTAATACATATGCTGAAGGAATTCATTTGCCTGATTTACATTCTCCCTGGATCCTATTTCTAACCCAAGAATAGTAAGCACTAGAGAGTTTCCTAAAAGGAAGGAGAACTCTCAAGTCAAAACACTTCTTTACTATTTCAGTGTGTGTTCTGACACTCAACGGTGACTTAGTCAAGTTACTCTAACAAGGACTTTCAAATACTTTTACCTCTTTTTGAGCTATGCCCATTCGATCTCTCCAGTGCATCAAGACAAGATCCACCTTCTCTTTGGCAAATTTTTCAACTTCTTTTGCAGCTTTTCCAGCCAGTCTCTGCCACTCTGGCACTTTATTGAACTTGCCATACTGATCCTGCAGAATAAAACCAATTACTTAGTTGTGGGTTATCTTTGCTGCAGGTCAATGCAGCAGTCAAGTGTCTGTATTACAAAAGTCACTAAGACAATATATCTATATAATGGAATAGGAAAGACAACTACAATTACTTACAGTTGCAATTTTTAAGTTATCTCTAACATGCATTCTATCAGCATCTTTTTCAGGAACAGGATCAGCACTGTCAAGGTATGCCAGCAAACCTGGTGGCTAAAAACATTTAAAACCGGTGTAAACACACATGTGGCTAATTAACAGAAACCAACACTTTAGGTAATAACACAATTTCTTTAAATCAGGGATTTCAATTTATATTCTACTCTAAAGTAGGTATGTAAAGCTCCAGCATTTTTTTTTTGCTGTGAGTAGTAAAATGCCACCATCCTCAATAGAATTGCTTAACAGAGACATATTATTGGCTTCAGTGCAGCAGAACTCTTGGCTATACCCCATTTCTTAAAGCAGCACTTAATGCACCTAAAGAATGCAGGAAGAAAAGAGTTGATCCCAGGGCAATACTGAGAGAGATGAATAATACTAGAATCCATCCATATCCTCTGATATGGACTAAATGTTACATGTGACATTAGAGATGAGACAGTCTTTTTTGACTAAGCTTTCCATAAGATAGTGTTCAAAATCAGGACAGTTTGCTCTGCCAAAAATGAAGGAACTGCTATTTTTAAATTAAAAGCTAGTAATTTAACAGATAGTTCAATAAATAGTGTTGTAAGAAATTATCCTAATTTCACTGAAGTAACTTAAGCAAGAAGCATTCAGGAGGCTGTAAGGGTGAAAGAACATATTAACAATCAGCATATGAACTAACAACATATAGATTTAACCAAGTTACAAGCAAACAAAGTTGGACAAGCAAGGCATGAAAGCATGGACAGAACTCCTGATATCTTAATTTCTTATTGGCACAAGAAAGCATTAGAGACATGCTTACAATGTGTTCCCCCTTTAATCAAGAAAAAGAAGTCAAGACACCCTATTTTTAAGTTTTGTGTCAAAGTATCTTAAAAAGTGTCAGGAAAGTGACAAAATTTTTAGAGTATGAGATGCTTTGAACCTCATCAATATCCTTTAATTAGCGGATGCCAGACTGCTGATCTCCCAGGCAAGACCTTCCCCTTGAAGGAAAAAGGGAATATGTTTACTATATAGACTGTCCCAACTTTGATACTGCAAGCTTCCATATTTTATTTTTTTGCTACTCCATATTTTGTTTTTACTTACCAAAATACGTTTCAACAAATTCATAGCAGTTTTGTTCTCAGCTGTCCAGAGGCCAACCAAATGTCTACTTAACTGCCTGAAAAAGCCATTGAAATTAACAAACTGCAAGTTAGTACTTTAAACAGATTTTTAAACCACTAAACTGTCACCCTTACCATGCTGATGAAATGAAGATGAGCAAGAGCTTCGCACTCTTGAGTGAGTAAGAGCACAAAGCATTACATTGTTCAAGGATATGCTTAGCATGCTTTAAAGTGTTGCCTCTGAGAAGTTCCAGTGAAGTTAGTGGAACAGCAGCAGCACATGCTTTTTGATCTAGACCTAAAAGAACACTTGAGCAATAGAGCAGAAACATCTAATAACCAAGTGTAAGTTTATCCAGCCAACTTTAACTTACAGCTAAAGTTAAGAGGCTAGAAGCCATCAAGAACTGTTACATGCTCTACTTGAAGTTCTTAATACCAGTTATTGACTAGAAAATCCTTTCTAGGAGCCTGCCTTCTATGCCAACTGATGCTTTCTGCCAACACTTGTCACTAGGATTCTACTGCACTGAACTGAAGCATTGCTACAAGCACACTGTACATAGTAGCACCAAACAGAACTAGCATGACAGATGGTTTCATACCCGCTCTCTCCTGGATGACACACAGTGGCAACAAGCTCCACTTGTCCCTACATTCCTTAGCAACTCTAAGAACTTCAGGAATTCACAGCTAAAGCTTCTATAGTCTTGTATTTGGGTGGAATTAATTGAATCATCACTCATCCTCCACAGCATACTCTCAGAGATCACAAGTTCTACTGACTGTTGATTCAGGGAATACCTTCTGTGAGGAAACTTCTCTCTCAGATAGGATGGGTGATCCTAACTGCATGCAAGATGTCTGAGATGTGCACACCCATTTTTATACAGTTGTACAGTACAAGTTGAAACTTTTTACAAGTTCCAAACGTTCTACTTGCATTTTCTTTCCATTAATTAAAAGAAATAAAAATCAAAACTTAAGCCATTAACCAGTAACCAACCCAAGCCCACCTTAACAACAAAAAAAAAAAAAAAAATCAAGGGTTTATTAAGTTGCTGCAGTTTCAGCTGAAGCTTGTCCTACTAAAATATACCAGCTGCTAAAGAAAATATTCTCCTGAAGAACTGCAACTTTTCTTCCTTGACCTCCCAATGTATGCTAGGCCATTACTTAGATTTTTTTTAAACATGATATATCAAGTGAGATGGACATACCTATTTGTAAGCATCCTCTGATCTGTGCTTATTGTAAACATAGCAGTGTGCAAGTGACGAGGTAAGGCACCTTCACTGAGGGCAAGATCTTGCATTTTGGTAGCAATCTCTTTGTCTCCTTCCTTTGGAAATAGGGCAAGATGATTACTAAGGAAAGAATCTTAATTAAGCTGCTTTTATCTCAGTCTAAAGTTCCAAGGCCTTCTTGACCATCAATTATACCAACTAATATTCAAAACCAGAAGCTTGAGTATGACAGGTTTTAAGTGAAACTTCTCAACAGAAACTGCTCAATGCTGTAGTAAAGCCAAGGACCAGATAACTGGTAGTTGCATCTATGAGGACAGTAACTGAAGAGGGCAGGATGCCTGTGTCCCATCATACATCAGGAGGCTGTAGTAGCAGTACCATTTTCACACTGCAATTATAAATTAGGACTAAAGAGAGAATGGCAGCCACACATAATTGCCCGTTGCTTGGCTTTTGCCGGCAGTAACCACTTAAGATTAATGGCTGCTGTTCAGTTTAGACAGCCACATGGGTAAGACTGCCACTCACTCAAGACACATTAGTTGCAATGAATAAGAAAAAGCTTTTGCAGCACTTTTACTCATCTAAATTACAGGACTTTTAATAAACAACATAGTAACTTTCAGCTAACATTATCAGGTACATAGATGGAAATGTGAAGATTTGGAATACCTCTATTTCAAGTGTTCATTCACTTCCATTCCAAGAAAGCACTAGATGCATTTCAGGTGCATAAGCCATTGTTTTACAATGAGGCACTAACTTAAGCCCTGAATTTCAACCCAGGAAATGTCAAGAGTCAGTTAGCAAGGTCATCCTGCAACAGTCATGAGGAACTCTTGAAAAGTATGGACTTGGCCCATACGTTATGTGGTATGGAAACTTAAAGCCAAAGCAAGAACAGAGGCTGACATCACTAGTCTGCTCTGGGACACTACTGCCTACAAATCCCAGTCCCATTCCATCTGGCAATGCATCCCAGGAAATATGACCTTTCCTCCTAGAAGTACCCTCCAACATGCAGAAGTCTGGTGGCTCTGAGGTATGTGGCTGAGCTACGTACAACATTTACAGCCAAACCTTGACTGCAGTATGAAGACATGCAAGGCACTACCTAACGTCCCAACTGACATGCTTTCCAAACCCCCAAGTGTAAGACAAAGCAAGTTGCTATATTAAACCACTCACAATTAAGCAGGTGCTCTGTTCCTCACTTCCAACTTCCCCCTCCCCACTCCCCACTTTGAGAAGCTAATACAACAAACTTCTCTTGGTAAGCAATTGCACTTCCAAAATAGACAATCCATATTTTGCATGCTATCCCAGCTAACATTGATAAAATCTCACCTCTATTATTGCCTTCATCACCAAACCTGCTCCTTTCACAATTGCCATGGAAGGGTGCTAGAACAGAATGTTAACAAAGAAATTATCCAAGTGCAAAAACTGAAGATTAGATCATCTGTGATTCAGTTTCCTTAACTAATGTACATGGCTGTTCTACCTCCAATTCAGTTTGGTGAAAGCTAGCCTTAAGAAGAGTTCCTACCCTGTATCTTTGAACAAGCATCTCTCATGCAACTCCCAGACACAGTTCCTGGTACTGAGCAGCAGTATATATCAGAGAAGCTGAAATAATGCTGAGGAAAGCGGCTGACACAAGCTGACACTAATCAAAAGCAGAAGAAAAAACTATTTTTACAGTAAGAAGGCATTAGCATTTTAGCTAAAAATGCTACAATCCTTATAGGTTTACTACTGAAGAGGATGTTACTCTCCTTTTCTGACTCTTAACTCTCATTTACGGAGAAAGAAACAAAAAGGCAGAAAACTTGCCAATCAGAGGAAGATCTGTGCATCTCTTGAATCTATCCTAAAGTCCAAGTGGTATTTTACTGTGTTTCTGGAAACAGGTCCTAGGCAGTCTAGTCTACAATGATTTGGCATATCATTCACCATAGAATAATCACCTCAATCTGATATCTGAAGGCAAAATAATAGGCCACTAAAACATTCACCGAGATAGAAAACATTTAGGCACATTAACCAACTGAAGCCAAATCCATCTTTCAGTAAAATATGAAAAATTTCCTGTTCACTGATTACCTGAAGCCTCTAATAATAGTGAAAAGTAAATCTTACCTGAAAGAGCTTAAATAGTGTTCTTCCATTAGATGCCACCATTTCTAACAACATGTCAAACTGCTGCCCCTCAGTAGTCTCACTATATGGAGCACATAGGGCAAATGTCAGGAAGTCCAGAAGTGAACTAATTACTAGGGCACCTGTCCCATGATCCTGAAATTAGGAAAACAGGTATGTAACTCAGATACAGCAGTCCAAGAGTACTCATGATGCTGAAGGTGCTCTTCCCTATTATAGCACTAAAATAGTCTGTAAACAAAAACTATGGGTTTAGAAAATTCCATTACTCTGAGTATGGCACTACCCTGATAAATAATTGGTTCCTAAAGCATATTAGAGACTCAAAATACTTTTATCTAGTTTAATTCCACAAATTTGAGTTTACACTGTTATTTTACTTAGAAGAAACATCCAGTTTCCATATTAAACATGCAAACATTTGTTGCAGGTCACTCAAAATCTGTGGTATTGACAGCTATTTCGTAACCTGTCAAGATCCAATCTTAATTAGAACAAACTTCAGTGCCAGACAGAGCTGTATTTTCAATTGTAGGTGCAAACACATTCAAAGATACATCTCAGCATGATAAAAGCATTTTCATCGCAATTAGGAAAGGCACTTAAAGAAGCTTAAATCTGTTTCCAAAATTTGACTTACCACATGGGAATTGAATTTCTCTAGTAGATTTTCTAGAAACTTCTTTGAAGAAAGAAGGGAAGCTTTGTTCAGCTGCTCCTGCCTCAGGTCATAGTCATCATGCATGGGCTATAAAAAAAACAAGTATTCACTACACAGGAACATTTCAACCCTCAGTTCTTAACAGCTGTAATCCAAAAGCCACTCTCTCTACACACAAAAAGTTCAGTTCAGTTCAAGTTCAGCAAGAAATCACTGTATAACAAGTTATTCCATGTCTGAACACATTGCAAGTTGAATGGCAGTCCCTATTTCTACATCTTTCAGTAGCCTGAAGTTCACATATTCCAAAGTGAAAGAAACTGGAATTTAATACTTACACACATAAGAGCACACAGCATGTCAATAGAGGCATGGGTTACTCCATCATTGTTCCTTTTGAGGGCTTTCACAACCTTCACTCCTAATCGTTCTCGAAATCTTTTGAAAGGGAAGCAAAACCACCAAGATCAGAGAAGTAACTAAAATCTTAATTTTAAGATGAAATCTAATCAGTGGCCAAGAGGGGTCTGCTCCCATTGCATTTAGCAAGCCAGTACCTTGATATTTTCATAAATTTGAGATTCCTGGTAGGAAAATATTGACTTTACTGTTAACATGCCAAGCACATTCATCAAAATAAAGATGTATCTGTGTAGTTACAGGATACTATTTATAGAGAAACTGAAATTTATAAAGGTCTCAGACAAAGTGCTTTTGTTACTCTTCCTGTCATTCTCAATATTATAGTTCCTCAATATTTCCTAGTCAGAAATGTTTCAAAGAATCTTTCATTTTCAGAACAATAGACAGTTTTTCTGCTTCCTTATATTTTTTAAGACAAACTCCAAGCACTCTGTACATACTACAAAAGTACAACCTCCTAACACCATTTTATCTTGTGTTGAACTGAAGATAGCAATGACATCAGCATACTTTGAAACTGAAGAACTGCCTACTTCAAGGACAGATGAAGGTACATGTTAAAAATTTTTCCACTAGGAAAATCATTAAACCGTATTTGCTTCAAGACAAAGTATTTAGCACAGGAAGAATCAGCTTTCCTTGCAAATGATTACCTGGGATTCTCAATTTGCATGAAAGCCTGGTGGCAGCCTCATACTACTGAAAACCATCATGTAGAGAGTCTTACAGTCCTCTTCAGAAGGGAATTCCATTTCTCACTTTTAAGTTACTAACAGAAGTTCAAGGCCTATTTTCATCTACTACTTCCAAGCTTAAAGAGACTTTGCACTTACTTTGGAAGCTGAGTAAAGGCAAGGAAGCCTGCTTTTGAGGCCACTAGTCGTCTTACTGCTTGGAATTGGCTTTCAAGCTCTGCATTAGATGCTGCAACATCTCCCTCTTGGGAGAGCAATGCTGTTATGGCATTATTAATGAGCTTCTCCTTGTTTTCTGAGAAGAGACCCTGGTTAAAAAATAACAATCATTAATTTCTTTATGCATTAGCAACATCTTAAAAGGATGGGTAAAGGCTCTATTCTTACATCTTGTGTAACTGCATGTAGGACTCCACTGTAGGAAATGTTAGCATTGAACCTGAACACAGCATCGGCAAAGTTACCATCTGGAAAAAGACATATCAAAAGTTAAGTGTACAGTACCTGACTCAATATCTGGATGCTTTAAAGAGCACTATAAACCCACATAAGAAGCATTAGCTTACTTGGAGGAGCAGCCAAAAACTTCAGATGAAGGCTCTCTACTTCTTCATCTACAGGCATACTGAGTAATCCCCAACGCTGGCCTTTGTGGGTGGAGGTCATTTTCACACAGACATCTCTATTACCAGAGGCTCTCACTCCATCCAACAAGCTAGCCAGGAGAGAATCTCTGGGGTGGGACAATGACACACAAATACAATAAATATCAGAGAAGTGGTGCCAAAGAAACAAATTATAAGAGAAACAGGGGGGAAAAATTCACATCACCTTGAATCTCTTACTAATGCTACTGCCAACAGCTACACCTCTGGAAGAAACCACTAACTTTCAGTGTTCCTTTATGCACTGTAGGGAGAGAGCTGACTTACACCCAGTATAGCCAGCTGCAGCCTTTCACTAATGGGATCAGTTCTAGATTATCTGTTAATGAGTGACACATGTTGTTAGCCAATTCATCCCTGTGCTTTCTACAAAACCTCATTTAGCAGGATTAGACTGTATTACAACTGCAAGTGCACTCAGGGACTGTTCTGTTGGTTGTTTTAAATAGAATCAACTAAGACTGTCTCAAGCAGAGAACTCAAAGGATTCCCAGCCTTCACATTTCCATATTACTTAGACTGTGCTTTCTTCCCTTGTTTCAGATATACTACTTAACCAAATACAGCATACACAGAACTATATTGCTTAGGAGAAACAGGCTGTATCTAACTGTCCAACACCCTTTCATGTTCATCAGAAAACTTCTGGAGAGATTTGTTTAAAGTTGGAATGAAGGTAAATGGGAGAGATTTAGTTCCTGTAACAAACCTTGATTTGTAAGTGGCAGACTGCTAGAACAGCAAGGCTTTGAGTTAACCTCTCCCAAGGGTCAGAAGCTGAGGAACTAGAAGTGCTACAGTAGTAACTTTCATTTGAATCTGTAATGCACAGAAGCTCCAGTTACCTTTCTGTTGAAGAGTATTTTCGAATTTGTCCTTTGATGAATTCAATGGTGAAAAGCTGGGGGTTTTCACAGTCACACACTATTGCAAATACCTGAAAATAAGGGACAAGGATCACATTCATGAAGTAGTGCTATTTAGCTACTCTACAAATTAAGGCTTACATATACTTTCAATTCCTCTCTTTTAGAGCCTTTATTTGAATAAGTGGTAGTAAGAAAGAATGCCCCTTACCTCGCCTAAAGGTTTCAAAGTTGCAATGTTGTAGGTAGCTGGATCCCTCTCAACTAAGCAAGCTTCTGTAAGAGCTAGTATTCTTTTCACAGGTTCCTTGTAAAACAAGAGAGAGGCATGCTAGGAAAGAGAACACTTACTACTTAATAGGAACCAAGTATGTTCAGTCTAACAACCTTACCAAGTGCCTAGGTGTTATTTTTTGAACAACAAACTCTGCTAAAGATGTTATAGATTCATCATTGCTGTACTTCCCAAAGCGAAGGTTCAAGTATTGCTCAAATTCTAGGGATTCTTTCCTTATCCGCAGAGAGATGCCTATGAAGTTGCCAGCATGGTCTATTGCACTCTTGATAATTTCCTCCCTCTGCTCAGAGGCAAACAGGTGCTGCAAATTTTGTCAGGAAAAACAATTAACAGGTGAAAAATATGGCACAGCCAAAGAAAATCACAGTTCTAGAAATAATGGTCCACTATATACCTAACAGTAGGGAATATTCACAGCAGCTGGACTGGCCTTTGCTAAGTGCATGGTATAGACAGGTATTTATTACACAGGAGATCCACTATTAACTTTACATTTGCCTTTAAAAAGAAAATCTATAGCAGCTATTCCTAAAGGATATCCTGCTACACATTAGTGTGCCATTAAAGTTATGGTCTGCATGACCTGCCTGTCCACCCTTGGCAACAGACCCTGACAGCCTGGCAGGAGTGAGGACCCAGAGAAAGCAACTGGGGCTACCACTGGTGATCTTCAAGGTTAGGGCAGCTCTAGAGGATCAATTATACATTGCTAATTTTATACCAAAGAAAAGCATGCTGCAATACAAAAGACATGGAAACCCTCATCCAGTTCTATTTTAGAGACTGAGGTAGCCATACCTAGGAATTAACTTATGGTTAATAATGTAAACATCCTTTTCAGCTGTTTGAAGTACAGTACACAGAAACCCTGTCATGATTTTAGAACCAATGTTACACTGCAATATTTCCCAAGCAAAGCTGCTAAGTAATCAGATCACAGGTCTTAAGAGGCAATGGCATCACTGATCAATCTATTTCTGAATTGAATCCCTACATCAGTTAGGGATTAGTAACACACTAATGTAAATTTGAGAAATGACAGGAAATTCCACATTACATTCATATTGACTACCTAAAAAAACTAGATATCCCACCCCTTCTAGTTCTTAAACATGCAATACACACACACACAAAACTCCCCACACCAAAAACCATAACCAAACCCATATCAACATCCTCTCAAATATTTTAACTAATTTCCTATCCTTTTAGGATCTGTCCCTAAGCCATGAGGCCCCACAACTGGGTCCCAAAGATGCACATACTTGTATGCTCCAACTGTGTTGAAGCTTCATTATTAAATATGCAGCTATAAATATCCTAAGAACCATACCAAGATATTTTGATTTAATACTCACCAATCTACTAAACCCTCCATAGAGGATACAGAAGCCTCCCTGATAGCCAGTAATATCAACAAAGCCTTCAATATTTCTGTAGTCATAGGAGCACAGGACCTTATTTGTTGCAGGATCAATTTGGTCAATACCTCCAGGAGTCACTTCCAGAATCACAGGTTTCCTCGTATCACTCCAGTGATGCTTATAGCAATTATACCTCTGCAGGGAGAGCTACTTTTAGGCATCAATGCACACTCCTTTACTACACAGCAGTAGTTCTCTACTTAGCTAGTAAGTTCAAAAAATCATATAATTTCCCTTAATGCTGTTGTCTATATTAAGAACACTATGAAGTAGCTGTAGCTGACAATTGACAAAGAGGTCACAGCTTAAAAAATGCATGTTGAAGCAAGAACATAATCCCAAAAGAGCCACTCCCAAAGGAAGTAAGTTCTCTTGTTGCAGAAGTTGGTCTACTCACAGACTTCTGAACATTGTGGTTCAATGAGGAAATAGCATTTACACCAAATGCTGTTATTCAGCTAATTAAATCAAGTTAAGGTAAGTTTGTCACTGTAGTGAATATTTTTCATCTCCTGTAGTCACATTCCATTACAAATACAAACTTACTTCAGCCAGTAAAAGTTAGAGGTCTGTTCTAAACTACAATAAGACAAAGGGGATCCCCATATTCCATCAGTGTTACTATGCTCATGACTGAAGATTTATTCTATGAAACACTTTAAATTACTTAAAGTAACTTTAAGCACTTGAAGTGCTGCTATCTTCTATGACCAAAAGACAAATATAAAGTCCAGCTCTGGAGACTGCATTGTTTATTGCTGTATTACCACGAATTCAGTGAATGCCAATCTTGTCTGTAAGATCAGAACCTATAGAATCTTGTCTGGTCAGAACCTACAGAAATCCTTTTAGGAAGCATCAAATGTTCAGGATATTATGCAGAAAATATTTAATTAGTAAGTAAAGCAAACATTGACTAACATGAATCAATGTTTTTCTCCTCTCCAGATAAGATCTCCACATAGCTCAGCCCTGTGTTTCAACAGTAACATTCATAGTCCATGTATAAGCACAAGGCTCAGGCCAATCAAAGTGAGCTCAAATATTCTACTGGTAAAGAGGTTCCCATTGCTTTTGAACAAACTCCATTTTCTCTTCTCAAAGACTTCACATCCAAATTCACAAAAGCTATTTTAGGTAGCACATATAGCACAAGCATAAAATACATGAACAAAGCAGAAATCTGAGTCTTTAGATCATTTCCTTAAATGGCACATGATGCAGGTAAGCCAGACACTTACCCGTCCTGTGATTTTTCCTTCTGAGAAGTCTGTCCTGAATCTCTGTTTTTAAAAAAGTTAACAGTGAATGAACGCAAATATGACAACCTATCTATCCAGAAAGTCTACATTTAAGGTGACTTTGTTTTATGAGACTCGTATTAAGCCTCCTCAGAAGGCTCACCATTCCACTGCAGTTAATATATTCAGTATTTGTAGCTTTACTCACTCTTTACAGTACTTGCTCCAACTGACACTAGATCAAGATCATTAAGATAACAGCTCAAAAACTTGCCTTCCTACTTTTTATGCAGGGAAAGAAAATATAATACACTACCAAAAATGGTAACTGAGTACTTACTGCTTGCTTGAAGAAAATAAAAATAAAAATCTTACCAGTGCCTCTGTAAGGAGTTCTGTTCTGTGCTCTGTGGAAAACTTAAGTGTCTCAGATTTTTTTCCACTCCCTTTGCGAAAAGTGAGATTAAATTCTGTTCCTTGTCCTTTTCCAACAGGAGAAATACCACAGATATCTCCATAAGGCCACTAGACAATTGAAAGTAATTAGGTTATACTGTCAGTAATTTTAAAGCTACATCTCCCCCCTTCAAAACCCCTTAGAACCTATAATAACCCTGTAACAAGGTGCCAGCTAGCATGCTACCTGACAGCATAAGCTTGAGCTTCCTCTTTGATACTGTGCAAAGTAACTAAGTGTCCTGACTCCCTTCAGGGACACAGCTCAGCAGTGATCAAACTTACCCTGGTTCCTTCAGAACAGCACAGCCAAAGGCAAAGTACTACTTGTTGGCCAATAAAGAGAAATTGCCTAAAAGTACAAAACCCTGCTGGGTATTTGTAGAGTTAGTGAAGGCAACACAGACCTTCTGTTATGTGTACTTTTGTACACAGCTGCCACACCTTCTGGCTTTTCTGAGATCTTGTCAGACTAGATGGTTTCTTAAGCTTGAATGCCACTATTCACTCTGGATAATGGACATAAGTCAAAAATCAACTTCAAAAATGACAGTTACCTGATTTGTAACTTCCAGTGTGTTGGGGTTGTATGTGGTGATGGCATGTGTTCCAACTGAAAAGACTCGTTTATACCTAGAATACAAAATAATGTTAAGTTTCTCCAGAAGTCACAGGAAAACCCATACTGAACTGCAAAAATGATGTTAAGATGATATACACAGGTTTCTGTTAGGAAATGGATATGGAATTTTCTACGTTGTTACTTACAGTTTACCCTTATAATATGTTAAGCTCTTCTGTTCTATATATCCATAAAGGGGACGTACAAGTTAAATACTACTGAATAGATTTACTTATGCATACCTTTTCCTAAGTTACTGGCCAAGGCAAGATCAAAGACTCATGGACTTGCACTGAAAGGTACTACCAGACCAGAATAAACTTTAAGAAGGCTACACAGGTAGGGAAAAAAAAACAAAAACCCAACCATTCCTGCAATAGTCTAAAAGCATCCACCTGAAGCTGTCTCAGCCAACAGTTTTAACACAAAATCCAACTTACACAACTGTTCACAATACTGTACCAAGTCAAAGTACTACTATGGCCAAGTCTAATTTTCTTCATCTTGAGTGAAACCAAAGCTACCAAACTCTAGAAAGACTTATATCACCAAAGCTGCAGTCATTGTACATTGACATCACAGGTATGTTAACTGTCACAGGGCTTAAAGAATAGCAAGGTAGTTGTTTGTGTTTCAAGTGTATCAGACACAAGCAGCAGTGAGCTAAAGCTACAGAATTTTGATGCATCAAGTGCAAAATCAAAGCCTTACCATGGCTTCATTTCCTAGATAATCTCCAAAATGTACCCTGAACAAACAGAGACTCTTTACATATTTCTGAATCTGAAAGTTTTGAAACATAACTAAGCACAGTTTGAAACAGTAGATTATTAATAATAGCTTATTACTTGCACAAGCCATGTTCTAGGGTGCTTCCATCTGGAAGCCATCCGGCCCAAAAAGTAAAGCCAAAGCTGAACCAGAGCCAGTACTAGTAAGTATTCTCTGACTAAAGCAATAGCATCTGAACATGGATGCCTTTCTTGAACTTGAACCAAATAAAAATACTTTGGCTAGCTGTCCACATTAAAACTGATTCAGTGTAGGAATTTAAGTTTCAGTTCTGGGTAAACGGTGGGTTTGCTTGGAAAAGATATTAGCAACCAGATGCCTAATTAATCTGAACCTGTGCCATGTTAGACTGCATCAAGAACCAGCAGATCATTTCTTCCATCCTTCTCTGCATTCTTGTGCTGCAGTACTTTCTCCTCTCTCACTTGACAGGTCTGCAGCACAAGCCATCATTTCTGCATAAAGTCAAACTTTGCATGGGCATCAAATATATTCAGAGCAGCTCTCACATATCCCTTATAACAAGAAGGTCAAGAGCATGTATCTGACAGTCAGGCAATCTCACAAACTTAATACCCTTCCAATTTCCATTATTATTAAAACAGTGCAAGTTGAAGCCTTTACTGACCCAGAGTTTACTTAGGAGTTAAAACAAGTGCTTATTTTCTTCAAAGCTTAGGAACATTTGTATTGAACTGATTGGGCCCCTTAAGGATGTTTAACATATTTACAAAACCTATTTGTTTTTCTACATAGTTGAAATTTCCTTATTTAAGATGCAGCTCAAGGAAGTAATGAAGTAATGAAGCAGAATGTTTGAAGCTACTCTAGCTGCTAATAATTCCACTATATTCAGCCTGTCAAAGAATGCTCCAGTCCTTAGTGCATAAGAAGAAACACACTGTTCCCTCTCCTCTTGTTGCACAATTTATATAGGTTTTCTGTCTTTTATATGACTTATAAATGAGGTTCGTTTAAGTTCTTTAGAACAGCATATCACAAGTAAAAAAGCTCTTTATTACTTGCTCAAGGTTTTGTTTACTTACTGAGCCTACAGTGAGCTGCACAGCGCTTTGTGGCAGAGTAAGGATTTGCAACCATTACACGTAACTGAAGATCAGCTTCCAAACATCATAGCCCATTCCTTTTCTCCCCTTATGCTCAAGCCCACATTTCAAGATCCAGGAAGCATTTATTATCCAGCATTCTTAATATGTGATGGGACAAGGAACACAAGACAGAACAGCAGTTTTGCTGAGTTGCCATTTCCCTTGTTTCCTCTCCCTAGGTAAATTCAGAAGAACCAAGTCTTGTTTCATGAACAGAGGAGATTCAGAAGTCAGCCCTCACATGTGGCCTACTCTTGTTCATAACCTCACCTATAAATATTTAGGAAAGGTATTCATACCTCCAGGACTGGAAGAGTTTACTATTAATTATCTCTCAAACTACTCTGCAGTACTGTCTAATCCCAGGCTGTTTTGCGAAGAGTTGAAGCAAATGTCCTCTTCCCCAAGAAAAGACTATGGCCTGTTCACTAGTTATTTCAAAGCACTGGAGAAATCTTTTTAATCACAATGAACATGGCAGATAAATTTCATACCACCACACCCAACAAAAAAAAAAATCTTCATTAATTTTACAGATCTACAGAACACTGGAGCATCATCATGTGCACTACTGGAAAATACTTTATGGACACACAGAGCCCATATTCAAAATGACTAATTCTATGAGTAGTCAAAATGATTCAGGCTCATTTAGCACCACACATTAAGTTACTGTTTTTTTAAAGTTATACATAGATTATACTGAGAACATATAACTATGAACTGAGTGGACTCAAGAATTCAAATAGAAAATTACTAAAACCCAAATAAGCTTCTGTTGCAACAAACAAGAGGCAACTACTTACTAAATACTTCTTTCCCCCCCCACTACAAAAGAATTAACACACCACTGAATTTTTAAACTAAATCTGTTCTAGACTTTAGACTTAGCCTGAAGTTCTGTAAGAATTCTATAAATGCACCAGAACATTACCATCAAGATTCAAGATCATAACTTCAAGAGCTTGCCTCAGGCCCTTTAATGAGAGGAATTCTCCTTTCCTTCTCTGTATTCCCAGTCTTTGATAGGATGAATGGGTCAGACAAAAAAATCAACCAGTTTCAATTTACTGGTCAAACAACAGATTTGGACAATACCTCTTCATAAAACCATTAGAATCAAGCGGTTCTCCTGTTCCCAAGGTGCAGATAACCCACTCTCTTTGTTATGTTGATGTTTGGATAGCAAGGAAAAACTCATTCTACAGAGATACTATGCATGTGAAAAGGAACAGTGGGTGAATGTACCAAATCAAGCCCTGTAACAGCTGACTTCAGACACAGCATAACAGATACCAGTTATGATAACTTAGTGGATAATTTCATTAGACATTCCCAAGCTTTTGCAGACAGGAGCATCACCAAAAATTCATTTTTAGATCCAAGACCTCCATTAAAATCCAGTTAATTTCTATTAGCAGAATTCTTCAAATTATCTCAGTTAGTAGTTTAACAGATAATCTGTTACACAACTTAAGTGTATATGTGGACTAGTAATCCTCATTAATTAAAGTACATAAAACTACTCCTCCATCAAACTGCTCTGAGAAGAAACATTTCCATCTTAAATTTAGTGGTTTATATAGTTAGTTCAAGAGGCTCAGAACCTGACGAGGTCGGGTGGTCCATTTCAGAGCTACACTGCACTGTGGGAACATAAGCAGAGGAAAGCTAAACCACAATGTTACAAATCCAATCTGATTCTAGTGAAGATACATTTAGTTCAGACACTGAGCAGCAGGAGCCTTTAGTTCAATTTTCATTCACCAGTTGGATGAAGTTAAAACTATGCACTTAAATCCAGTAACAGAGAGGAAAAATGTCACACAAAACTTTAAAAACAAAAAGCCAAAATTAACAAACTTCAAATCACTTACTTTCCCCTCCATGAATGTTTTGTTGTGTAGAAACAAGCAAGATCTCTGTTTTCTCTAATTATATTCATTCTGTGCCAAGACCTGAAAACAAAGGAGACGTCCTGTTAGCACTCAGTATTCTTATTTAAAACCAAAGTTCGCCAATCATTGATATGCTTTTACAAAAAGACTTCGTTTTTAAACTTATTTATCAAACAATACGTGGACCAAGTTGTACAAGAATTATCAGTTTCTCCAATGCATTTGTTACACTAGCTATTCCTTAACAGCAGCAGGTTCCAGTAAGTTATGTCACATTTGCCATATTACAATCACTCTACTTTCACTGCACTTTTGAACATTCAAATTCAAATATATTTTTATGTCATCTCCAAAATGCTTTACTCTCAAAAATCGTATTATATAAAATTATTTGAGTAACCTCTACCTGTAACTCTAGCTAAACCAAAGTTCCACTGCAATTCTGAAATAAACAGTAAGGAGGTATCTGGATACACAGAACCGTTTGTTTTCCAGTCTGAATCAGAACCTGAGGTTGAGAAACTTACTAGCTAAGCATTATGATTGAAGAGCTGACTAAGTACCATTCCTATGCTGTAAAAGTTTAAGCAATCTCACCACTAACATCATGACATGCTTATTTCACACAGAGGGAATATCTATTCCCTAAACACACACACTGAGGACTTAAGTGAAAATTCCCCATAATTGCTTAAGTAGATCATTGCTTTAGGAGTTGCTAAGTTCTAAGGAATGCTTCTAAACACTACTATTTTCAATGCCTGAAACAAATGCATGTTGAGTAGTTAGGAAATTAATCTCCCTTTTATTTCACTATGTTGTTACTGCATATACAAGGAACTTAAGCAGACATTCTCTGATTAAGTACAAAAGTGAAGTTTTCACTCTCCATTTACTGCTACAGCATTAGCTATATTTTCAAATGTGTTAAATCAGCCTTCCCTGTAACTGATTGAACTGATTGGTACTACCCTCAGGTTATCACCAATAACACAGTGGCATCCCCAAAATACCACACACTAATGCTGGTCTGCAAGAACACAGCTTGCCGGAAGCAACTCTCAAGCAACCCAATCCCAGTCAGTACCCCACTCAAAGTTAAATAACATCCCATTATCTTTTTACATTCAGCTAACTCTGCTTGACTGGGCAAAGGAAGATGTTTTATTTTGAGATGGACAACCTGCAACATTAGCTCATTGCTAATTTCTACCCTCTATGACTTCAGGTTATTTTCTTTCTGAGCAAACTCTATAGCAGTTATGGAGTCATAAGCATGAAGAATGGATAACCTGCTCAAAATGAACTCTAGAATTCCTTCCCTCAGGTGAAGAGCCAGCACAATCATCACTACTTACTGAAGGAAACTTGAAGTACTGCCTCTGGGAAGAGAGAAGAGCAGTATTTACGTCTTTCAATGACTCAGTGTTCGAGTCAAATTTTCAGAGTTAATATTCCAATGACTCGTGGTAAGTTAAATTCTCTAAAGCCAGTTTTTGGAAACAAAGTATTATGAGGGGCAGGATATTCAACAGCATTATTGCTCCTGACCGCTGACATCATCTTACCTGGACCTGTGCATACCACACTGTCCCGCCTGACATCCTTGCCCCTAAACTGAAATAACACAGATTTGACAGATGGACCACTCATTGGACAGGGAATTGTCCAGAGGGCTGCACTCAAGCAGTTGCAGTCAATAGCTCAATGTTAAAGTGAAGATAGTGACAAGTGGCATTCCTCAGGGGTCAAGACTGCGACTGGAACTGTGTTAACACCTTTGTCAGGGATATGGACAGTGGACTCTGCAAGTTTGCTGATAACACCAAGCGCTGTGGTGCAATCGACAGGCATGAGGGAAGGGGTGACATTAAAGGGACTCTGACAGGTGGGAGAGGTGGGCCTGTGCCAACCTCACAAAGTTCAACAAGGCCACATGCAAGACTCTGCAGCTGGGCTGGGCCATCCCAAGCACAAATACAAGCTCGGTGGAGAATGGCTTGAAAGCAGTCCTTGAAAGTGACTTGAAAGTGTTGGTTGATGAGAAATTTGACACAACCCAGCAATGTGTGCTCACAGCCCAGAAGCACATTCTGAGATGCATCCAATGAAAACTGGCCAGCAGGCTGTGTGAGACGATTCTTCTGCTCTGCTCCACTCTTGTGAGACCCCACCTGCAGTACTGTGTCCAGCTCTGGGGCTCCCAACATAAGAAGGACCTGGTCCACACCTTTCAGAGTGAATCTAGAGAAGAGCCACAAAGATGGCCAGGGAGGGAGCTGGAGCACCTCTTCTATGGAGACAGGCTAAGACCTGGGGTTTTGCAGCCTGGAGAAAAAGCAGCTCCAAGGAGAACTTAGAGCAGCCTTTCAATACCTAATGGGACCTACAAGAAAGCCAGAGAGGGGCACTGGGCATGTAGTGACAGGACAGAGCGACAGATTTAAACCTTTAAACTGAAAGATGGGAGGCTTAGGTTAGATGTTAGAATTAAATTCTTTATTGTGAGGCACCAGAACAGGCCCAGAGAAGTTCTGGATACTCCATTACACCAGCCCTGGAAGTGCTCCAGGCCAGGCCAGGCTGGACAGGGCTTTGAGCTATTTGGTCAAGGGAAAAGTGTTCCTGCCCATGGCAGTGAGGTTGGAACTAGATCATCTTTAAGATCCTTTTCAACCCAAAGCATTCTATGATTACTCCTGAAGTTCTCCATTTTGCTTGGATTAAGAACTGTTATTATTATTACCATAGATAAGAATCAAAACAGTACACTCTATCAAAACTACACAGATCTTACTATACAGTAGCAAACTTTAGATCTGGTAATTTTGTTTCAAACTTATCTTTCAGAATATGCCATATACTCAATCTTCATGCCCCTCTTTCAAAGCCATTTTCTTGACATTGACTAAAGTATTAGTAAAAATAAAATAAGAGGCTTATAACAAGACTAGCTTTACTAAGTACAGGATTAAAAGATCTATTTATCTGTAATTCCAGTTTCACCAATACCAGACTCCTCTGACCAGCTCTATTAGGTCTCCCAGACCTGAACTCCACTTGCTCTAGAGTATTTAAAGCAAGATGTTCTCAAGGTTGCAAATATCTACTCCTAATAATACAGAACCAAGAAATATTCATTTACGAGCTACCAGCAGCTTCCAGAAATTTTAACACCAGCATCTAACTAGAATCAGGATACTGATGCATTAAGTATTGTACCTGAAGTGCAATAACAAATTCACCAGACTGCTTTTTTGTTTAGATGAAAACTACCAAAATCATTAAGCTTTCATGCTTTATTCACTGTGCTTCTGGACAGTGATTGCAACCATCCCTCTCACTGAGAAGACTACCACAGGGGCAATATATGCTCAAGTCTAGCAACAATTAATTCTTGTACACATTTTCCAGCAGTTTAACAGACAGAAAAGGCTAACAATAGCCTAGTGTTCTGAGCTGCTGTGGTAAAGCCCAGCAATTATTTACTGGTTGTCTTTGATTTCACAGTAAGAACAAGATTTAAAAAAAAAATAGTTCATATCAAAGGCAACAGTATTTTAGAAGAAACCAAGAAATTCATCTTCCTTCACTCATTCCAGCAGAACCAGTGTGGCACCTCTCTTGTACTATCCACAGTGTCATACACTGTAATTTTAGCACCTAAGACAGTTGATTCTGCAGAACACATCAGGCTTTACCATTAATCAAGTTTAGCCATATTGTCAGTGTAAGCTATAGTGGCCTGCTTAGTTATATATTAATTTCCTAAAATAAGACAACATTCTTGTTACCTTTACCTTTTCTTCCTGCATTCAACAGACCTTTAAAAAGTTGCCTGACTTAACACAAAAATGGAGTGAAATTTGTTTTCTCACTCATAAGAGTGAGAGCACCCAGGACAATAAGGCACTAACTTGAGCAATCGTCTTAATGTTCTGGAGTACCTAGAAGTAGAGAAGTCACAACTTGAATACTTTGAATTATTTTGAATTTTTTTGAAGCACAGCTATTGCTTATCCCATACTGATGGCTTTTAAAAGTTTGATACTAGAAAAACACCCAGTTGTTCTATTTCCATTGGAGCAGAGGCAAAAACTACTTTGAAAGTAGCAGTTTGTAAACATGATTTTCTTGGTTGAGAGCAGGCATGCTGAATACAGACTATAGTCAAACAATCCAAGGATTCTGCAGGCAAAGTATTGTCTACAACTTGCAACTTCTTTTGGGAGCCTAACAAAAGCACTCTCCAAAATATCCCCTGGATATTTCAATCAGCTTTTTCACAGGACTGAAGTTCAACAATACTTTCCTATTTGGTTCCTGTAGTACTGTAAATAGCAGTGAAACAGCTTTAGGGGAAGAGCTGAAACCACACTTTTGAGTGCCTCATGTACCAGAAATAGCAACTCTTTAAACTAAGGGGCCTGAACTGCTTCCAGGAGTCCCCCTGCCTCAGAGTTTAAGCTACACAGAATCATAGAATAGTTTGAGCTGAAAGGGACCTTTTACACAATCTATATTCAACTTGTATGCACTTTCCACTTTTCCAGGATTTCACATTCTTTAGACAAAACTACCATCTGGGAAAACAATCTATTTCAGGAAATTGAGACAAGTCAGTCTCAAACCAGCACTTGTGGAGTCAGAAGAAAAGCTGTGACCTTGCAGACATCAAAGCAATAGGCACAGCTGTAATTACACATACGTTTCCTTCAATTTATTAAATCAAGTCAGAAGTTTGGACATGGGTTCAAAGTTTAGTGCAGAATTCAGATTGAGTTTTTTCCTGATTATATTATCTCTCAATTATTACAAAGCCTCAATATCTTTCTTAAACAAAGGTTTAACAAGGTAGGATTCACAGCCCCACACAGGATTATTATTCTTTTCTACTGCAGGGAGGAGTGAAATAAATGCTGATAAGAAAATGAAGCTTCTTGGGCAAAAGAGGAAGAGAAATGCAGACAAGAAACTGTGATTTTGTTTTAAAAATTTATTCCAGCATGGCTGAACACTAGTAAGAGTTCCTGGAAAGTCTTTACTACACAGGGACAGATAGTCATAGCAAGCTCAAGTGTGACTTTTCTGAGTGAGAGAAGACATACTATGAGCATAAAAACAGGAGCCAACTGGAAAGCAATGAGAGCAAAGCACTAAAAAACCCCTAAGGTTCTGTTATTCTGTTATTCACACCTGCCTGCTAGCTTAAAGGTCTGGAGCCTGATTTCCAGTCATCCACACCTCTGTAGCTTTAAAGCCATTATTTAAATAAGTGAGTTTTCCTGCACTGAAATGTTTTAGCTGCCTACATTTCAGCCTCCTCTTTCATTGCTGTGGTCACTAAGTGGCAGAGTTTTGCCTTCAGACAGATTATTTCTAACAAGCATTAATTTTTCTTCTTCCTTGAACAGTACTCTTCTCCTAAAGTACTACAGCCTAATTAGCTGTGGAAACAGATTTCATCTGTAGTGTAGGAACTCCCAGTCCTTTTTGTAAGAGGGGAAAGAGAGAAGATCCACCGGATCCTTAGAAGAAGCTACATGCAACCTGCCTCAGTGATAGCAGTAATCCCACCCTCAGTGCCCCAGGACAGAAAGAGGCTGAGCATTCCAGCTTTACTACTACCATAAATGATGATGACAACATCAGAGTCCATCCTCCAGGTGACCCATTTCCTCACTGAGGATCAGTGTTAAGGATAAGAAAAAGTGTGGAAGATTCTGGTTTTCTTTTATATTAGCATTCTGCTTCACCAATAAACCAATCTGATTCACCAGCTGGGCAGGTGAGTATCAGATCAAAAGTATATACTCACTAAGGGAAGGAAGAAAAAAAAATAGTGTTCCTTTCAGTCATAGTTTAGCAATCCTGTCATATTTCTTCAGAATAACGTTCTGTTTTATTAGTGAGGCAAGGGAGTTGTTAATTTTTTTGACACAAGAATAGTTTTTTGGAAGCAAATCAGGAAGCTAAGCAGTTGAAGGTTAACACTTCAAGATATGGTTGAACGCCAGCAGAAGAATTATTAAGTCAGTAAGTTTCACTTACTGAGCTTCAAACAAGTCAAAAGCAAAGTCACCTCCACACTATAAAAAACAAATCTGGCTTTAAAGACCAAGCCTCAGCATACCACTTAAAATCTGGAAATACAAAGTGATTCAGTCCCTCAGGACAAGTATGTGTTTGGAAACTATGAAAAATGCCACATGACACCCAGAGGAGCAAGCAATACATACAAAATAAATCTTTCAAAAAATGTGCTTCAACAAGGCTAAAATACAAGGTTAAAGTTCCTGGGAAGTCTATACCACACAGGGACAGAAATGCAACTTTGTCTCCAAACACTCAGATATTTGCAGCAAGTGGAAAAAAACTATCAGTAATAATAGAAAGGTGCCAGTAACTTCTAGTCAAGTGTTCTGGCACTTGGCTGCCTATAGTAGGCAAGAATTAGACCAAGCTGCACATCTATGAATTGAAGCAGGCTGGAGCCAAGCATAATTTTCACATCTGTAACACTGGTCCTGTTATTTTCATTTTATTCATCAGGTCACTAGTAGTCCCTTCAACAGCCTCCTCCTTTTCAACAGATCTCACTACATGCAAGTAGCCTATGCAGACAAATCTAATCAACAAAAAAAGTCTTCAGCTTCAGAGAACTTGAATTCTAAAACCAGGAATATTTTCTGAAATGCAGTATTATCTAATCAGTGCTAAGTAACATGAAACAAAGCAGTCATCTACTGAATTTCGTCTACTCCAACCATCACACATCTTATTCATGAAACAGCACAGGAGAAAAAGAGAAAAAAAATTTCAGATTGCATTAACTTCAAAAGCAGCCACACTGCAGAGATTGAGTGGATGCACAGGAAGTCTCTGAATAAACTTCTAGGCCTATGTTTTCCCCCAAGCAGAATGCTCAAACAGTCCCTCAGCACCAAGCCGAAAAGAGAAAAAAGACCTCTCCTTCCCAAACTGAAGTGCTAAGATAACATTTTTATAGCCCAGAAGTAGAGGTACAGTGATTAAGGCACAGGCTTCACACCACTCTACAGGAAAATCTATCCCAAAGACTGCTGGCAGCTCCCCGCAGACAGAAAACCATCCAATATGACTGCTCGTTTTGACTTTCAGAAAACAAAAAGCAAGCTAAAAGCATGCATGGAATGAAATCAAATGCTCGTGGAAAAATAAGAGCATTAAGGGTAGATTTTCTGAAAAGTGCATCTAGTTCTGCTCATGCTCTTCAGGCTAGCACTCTACTAGCACTCAAAAAAGAAATAAAATCTCATCTCTGTGAGAACATATCTCCACCACATCTCTCCCACCCTTCATAAATTATTTCCCAAAGCATCTCCTGACAGCTATATTTTGATCTGAAGGCAGGAGAAGGAAAATAACGTGTCTTTTCTTAATGGACACGTCAATACTCTTCTAAGAAAAAAGACAAATTCTGCCCGGAGGCTACAGAAGCCGCATCAGGTGCGGGGCACGCCGAGCGAAGCGCCGGGCGGGCAGAGGCTGGAAAACAACCCAGCCCTCTCCTCTGCCCGGATACAGGAAGCGAAGGGAGGGCTGGAGCGGCTGCTGACAGGTACCGCGCTGGGCACGGGGGACGCCGGCTCACAGCCCCAGGCCCCCACGGCTGGGGCGGGAGCGGGGCTGTGCCGGCGGCAGCATCAGCCCCCGGGCGGCAGAGCCAGCGCTGCCCCAGCCCCGACCCCGCTCCCCGCACAGCGCGGCGGGCCGGGTGCGCCCCCTGCCCGCCCACCCGGCCGGCCCCGAGCAGCACCCGGGACCGTGGAAGGAGGCGGGAGCTGCTGCCGCCGCCCCCTCACCTCCCCCGCCGCTGGGATTTACCTGGTCGGGGAGCCCGCGCTGCCCGGACCTGCCCCCACCAGCAATGCGCTTTCCCGGCGATAAGGGTGAAGGGGCACGGAGCGGAGCTCTCACCCCTCACCCTCCGGGCGGCCGGGCGGGCGGCAGCCGCTACACCGCTCCCGCTGCCTCAGAGCCTGGCGCTGGAGGCCGCCATCTTAGCTCAGGCAGCGAGACCGCCCCCTCGGCGCAGCCGCCGTGCGGCCCGGGGCCGTCATGGGACGCGGTCACCTGATGTGTTCCGCGCTGCCTGCCCCTTCCCGCCGCACTGACTCCCTCCCTCCTTCCTTCCTTCCTTCCTTCCCACCCTCGCCCCTTGCCCTGCCCTGCCCTGCCTTGTTCTGCCGGGAACCGGCATGGCTCCGTGCGCAGGCGCCGCGCCGCCGGGGTGCCAAGTGCCTGTCGCGCTCCCCTTGCGCGTCGCCTCAGGGGTGTCAGTGACCGGTGCCGTCCTGCCCGAGCGTCTCCAGGCCGTGGAAGGCGCGTGGAACAGTTAAAAAGCCGGAGCACGCTGCTTAATGATGCACATTACTTACGTGTCTGTAAAAGCCATGTTAAAATGCCACATTGAGGCTGCGGAGACTGAATCACTGATTTATGTGGTTGGCTAACCACCCTTCAGATTTGTTACGGGACTCTTAAGCTCCACGTCAACTTCCCCATATTCTGCACCAGATGCAAAGGTTCCCAAAAATGTAAACTACGGACGCCAGCATTGTAACACGAGCTCCTTAAAATGCCTACTGATTGACATAAATATTTTGAATATTTTAAAATATGACTTGCATTAGAATAACATGGCCTTTCCCTTTCATTAAAGTCTGCAGATGAAGAGAGAAATGAGGAAAAAACTGTAAGTGGAACTAAGTATTTTGGTGAAAAATACCAAAACCACAGGTGTTAAATTTTTTTAATATCCTTTTCGCCATCATATCTACTCTTAAGAAACAGCATGTAGCTGAGTCAGGGCAGGTTCAGGATGGGTATCAGGAGAAAGATTTTCACCCAGAGGGTGGCTGGGCACTGAACAGGCTCCCCAGGGAAGTGGTCACGGCACCAGCCTGGCAGAGCTCAAGAAGCTTTTGGACAATGCTCCTGAGGACAGAGTGCGACTCTTGAGGTGTCCCAGCAGGGCTGGGAGGTGGAGTTGATGATCCTTGTGGTTCCCTTCCAGCTCTGGATATTCTGTGATAAACTGTCTTGTATTTTGCTTAAGATATTTAAATACTAGTCAGACATTCTTCTGTTAAATCTAGTCCTCTGAATCTGGGGCACTGTGATAAAATAGCACTGATGGGAAAATAACATATTATTTCGGGGAAGCTGATAAATTGGTTTTGGTTACAGAACTTCAAGGGACATAAAAAAAAGATTTAATGTTTTATTAACGTACTAGGAATTTTGCATTGTTAATATAGGTAAGTAAAATATGTCAAGTAAAGCAAGAGCTTGTTAGCTGTTTATTACTCGGGAACAAAGAATGACACTTGAATAATGAAATTGATGTAACAAAGTAGTAATCAATGGATTTTAATTAATCAATGGATTTTAATTAATTAATGGATGGATTTTAATCAGACAGCACAGATTATATTTCAGTATATTTATTCAGCTCAAACTAGTATTTCAGTAACTGTGTTTTCCTCTATTTTTGGACATGCTTTTGCCTAAGTAGTGGCATTAACTTTGGATCTAATGCAAACAACTGATAAAAGGAGGGCACAGATTAAGATAAAGAAAATTTGAGAGATAGTGAAATAATAATTTTGAAATTATTCAGAGAAAGAGCAAACAAGGAAGGTGTGTTTAACAGCTCTGACAGAAAGTTATGGAAATGATATTTTACAACATGGTACAACATCTCTCAGAAATTAAAGTAGACCAGGATTTCATTACTGTCTAACTGTAAAGTATGTGTGAAGTTACCTTGTGTGCAGAAAAAAGTATTCTGGTTTGGTCTTTTTTTCTAGTGAGATGACACTACTGGATATTTTTAGAGATAGGATCTCATTTTTCTGTTTAACCAAAGGTTTGTGAAAATGCTGGAATACAAAAATTCTATTTTTAACACCTCAAATTTAAAAGTTTCTTGTTTTAGTTTTAAAAAGAAAGTGAACAAAATCCTCACTCCATTAATGTCAATGACAGTTTTGTTATTACCTGTGTCTGACACAGGTAGTGCTTTATTTTTCTCAGTCACAGAGTCAGAAATTGTATCAGAGCCATTCTCATTATCAAAATAACATTAGTAAAACACAAGTTTGATGCCTTCTTGAAAGATAAAATGTTAAATTGCTTCAATCCAGTTTGTAGAAGCAAACCCAAGTTCAGTTCTTCCAGATCTTTCATGTGAAGTACTGCAAATGTCAATATGACCTTGTCCATTTAAATACTTCCATTTGCAAAAGAGTTCAGGCCATCTCCAGTCTAGAGAGCAAGGTCTCTCCTTACCATCCAATTATTGAAATCTGGAAGGAATGAAGAGTTCTAGTCCACCACTAAATAATTAATAATCCACTGGCTATTTCTGTGATCAGCACCTGTTCTGAAAGACTGTAGTTTAGGATGGCTGAATTCTTCAAGGAAGCTACAATACAGGTACTGTAGAGCCAATGCTAAGATTCTCTGCATAAATATTACGATTGTAAATACAGCCTATAATAGTAGACATCCTATTCCCTTTAAGACAGATATATTGTGGTTTATAGCAATAAAAAGAACAGGTTTCTACCTAGCCTGCATGCAGGAAACAATGGACAAATTAACTTCCCTTCCTAGTACTGTCTCTAATAATAGGGCAGAATTTTGGGTCATCTGTTTGGACAAATTAGAGATTTTCCATCCTTCCTTGTCTTAGAAGAAAATAAGCTCCTGCTAGAACTGGGAATAGTTACTTTACTCTCTTACTTAACCTGCAGTTAGGGCACAGGAGGGCGCAGGACCATCCACTCTAAAGTCAACTACTGTTTTTCTGCCATGAAGTAATGTGGATCTATCTAGTCATCTTAAAGACTGGATCTAAAAGGTACAACACAGCTTAGTATGAATTTAGGATAACTAACAGAAAATATGCTTAATAATTGTAATTTTAAATGACCAAATAACAAGAACAGTAATCCCTTGATGACTAATTATAGTACTTGACTGAGAAGGGATAACAGAAAGATTTTGAAAGGGGGGAAGTAAATGTCAAAGTCCCATATAAATCTAATTAAGAAAAATGCCTTTGGAAACCTCTGTCCTGGATCTTGTCTCTTTTACTGCAAAATTGTTGTAAATGGCAAAATGCAGGTTACACTGAGGGCCTTCTGGAAATCAGACCCACATTCCTACATCAGTCTTTGTTCTATTCCTTGTTATCCCAAAGATGCATTAAGACTATGCTGACAATCTGTCAGCTGTTCAAAGCTCACATCAAATTTTTATGTATCTTGACATATTTTGTCTAAAAATAAATGCAGATAATAACGATAATTTATCTTCTCTGTGACATTTATTAACAGGTAGCTTTTGGGTGCTCCCCGTTAATAATCCTATATTTCCCGATAGACTTGTTAAATGATTACTTGTTTGTTATCTTAGCTAGTGGCTTAATAATAACTGTAGCCTAAGCTAATTAACTTTGTGATAAATTTTGGTAAATAATTAATATGTATCTTCAATACAGTGATGCATGCCAATCTGTATTCATATTTGTAGCATTCCTCCAATAACTCTTCTGTTTGGATAATCCTTTCCTTTTGCCATTGGCCTATGTGCAGTAAACACTCTCATATTAACTTTTGAGCTCTTGACCCATCTATACCTTTGTATAACCCGGTCTTTTTGGTGTGTCTTTTGAAGATAATCTACAAATTGTCTTTATCTTTTAACTCTTTTACCTTCCAATAGGTAAGTTCCAATCTGAGTTGCAATCCAGTCTTAGCAGTTTATGTGGGTACATCTGGTGTAAGAAAAGTGGATACATCAGATTTGCTTAAAACCTCAGATGTCATTCCTAGTAGAAAGAATCTTATCATGGAACTAAATAGCAATGCACAGTGATGTAACAGTTCCTAATGAAATTACACCATCTAAAAAATGTGGGGTTATATTTTTTCAAAGGAAAATGTAAAGGAGAAATGTATTGTTTATTGCATGTGAAACAAAATAGCAACCAATTTATAGAGTAAGTCTTAACTACCTTCTCTTTTGACTACATTTATTCAGTTTGTTGAAAAACAATCTGTACGCATATGTTCAGTTGAAACCTCAACAAAATGACAATGAAAATTCCCATATACTTATTTCATCTTGGGAATGCTTCACCTTAGCATTGCAAGGCTTCTTAAGGTAAACTGTTCTTTGAAATAATCTGACTCCTAGGGACCATTTTGTGATAAAAGATACTGTGGATGTCCCAGGTGACACTTGTTCTCACTGTTGACACACAGCACCTGCAGGGAAGTGCCCTGAAACACAAAGAGGCATTGCAGAAGGAGCCGACTCTGAGAAAAGTGAGGGCCTGTGCAAAGAAGAAATTGGAGTTCTGGAAGAGCAGAATGGGCCAGAGTGGTAGGAGTGGGTTTTGCACATGGGTCTCATAGGATGGATAAGTATCTTCAACTGCTGAGAAGGAGAGTAATCAGTCAGCTTCTGCTGTGAGGCTGTGAGGCTTTGATGTTTGAAAATTTTACTGTGAACAGGAGAAGTGCTTATGTAGGGAGAAGAGGACTTTTTCTCAAGAAAACTGATACAGCCAATTCACAGAAGAGGGAAACCAAAAGGAGAAGATATACTTAGATCTGGCCCAGCAAAACACTGTTAATGATACAAATAGCTGAGAATAAAGCCTGGGAATGTCTGGGAAGGAGACAGGGATTGATCTGAAGAAAAGAATAGGATGATAGGAAGACTCAAATGGAGAAGCAAGGAGTGTGAGGAAGGGCTTAGCAGAGCAACAGGGTGCAAAAGACAGGACAAAAGAGGCAGTACCCACAACAGTCTGCTAAACTAGAAACCACAGTTTTTGCAGGATAATTCAGTCTGCTAAACTAGAAACCACAGTTTTTTGCAGGATAACTCAGGCTGAAAAACCTAATGCTCATTTGTTCTGAAATCCTCTCTAGAGGATCTCAACTTAGTTCTGTTGTTAGTTATTCTTAATACCAACCAGAGATCTGTGTTGTTGATCTAGATGTGGTATATGATATAATCCCACATCATAGCTATGTGGGTTTTTAAAATGAACCTAGAGAATTATGCATTTACATACATAAATAACTATGCAGTATTGACATTGTAAAACCAAAAGGTCTTTTAGAGTTAAAAAATTCCAGAAGATTAGGATTGCCTTTGCAAATAATTGCATGCTTGTGTATAATTTTTATCCATGGGAACTTTGCCTTATTCACTCCACAAGATGAAGGGACTCATTGAATCCACATGGATGCTGTGCTGTGTTCTATTCACATTGCTCAGTTTGCTGGCCCAAGATTTATTTAGTGTGCACTATACCAGCTCTATTATTCAAGCTTCAGAATATTCAAGCTTACTAATTTCCATATTGGCATTTCTGTGACATTGTTCAGTACACTGAGTGCTCCAGAAACATGAGTTAATTTATTTTCTCAGCATCCTTCTGCTTCTAATATTTGACTAGTTGAAAGTACATTAATGTTTCTTTTTCTGTGTATTCCTGTGTATAATTTTCAAGTATCCTAACACAACCTTTAAGGATCACATGTTTTTTAGCAAAAGCACACTTATCCTATTAAAAAAATAAAATTGCTATTTGATCTCTCCCTGTCTCTTTTTGTAGACATGAGAACAAAAACTGATGACAGTGTACCTTGCAGGCTTATTCAATTTATTGATCTATGTGACATGCCAACTTTTACATGTCTTATGTATTTTAGAACATGCTCCTGTCTTAGAAAATTCTCCTACTAAAGATATTGCATTGCCAATTTCATTGTCAGTTTATTTATTGAAAGTTGATTTTTGTGGAAAGTTAAATTTAAATGCTAGTGCAGGAATGGGAATGCTATTAATTTGAGGAACTGGATATTGACAGAGTGGCTGAAATTTATATTCAGCAATTAGGGTAACCAAAAATAAAATAAATAAAATAAAATAAAATAAAATAAAATAGTTAAGAAAATTTATTTTGAACACTGAACTATCTCAGGAGCACAGTGCATTAGTGGGACAGTAGGAAAATTTGGTCATTGGAATTTTACCAATTTTTTGGTAAACCAATTCTACTAATTTTTTGGTGGAATTATTCAGAATCACAGGGAGATTCCTGCAGTGCAGGTGTTTAAATTTGGTCATCCAAAACAAAAGGGCCTTTGAAAACCAAGCAACAGGTTCCTGTTGCTTACACAATACATTTTTCATCAGCAAGAGTTATGAAGTTATACTTGATTCATCACTGCAGCCTGTAGAGCAATAGGGGAAAAGTAAGTACTAATTCTCTGATTCTTTAGTCTGGGGTCAAATCCCAGAAGCAGAAATAAGTGAGATTATAATGCCCAATGGAAATAATTGTGGACAAAACAACAAATAGGAATTATTACCCTTGCCCAGTGTCTCAGATGATCCTAAAAGTCTTACTATTTCCAGAGGGCAAGAATGTTCTTGAGCATATCCAGTTTAATCAAAATTTGTTCATGAAGCACAAAGAAGAACAGAGGAAATTATGATCTCATAACTTTCAGGCCAAGCCATTGAAATTATAGCCTTGTGAGAAAGAATGTAAATCAAAAAGAATATTTAATTTTTCCTTCTTTGGTTTTTTTTTAAGCTTCTCATAGCCCAGTAGTATGCTCTTTACCATTTAGAATGACTGCTAGCTGAGAAACTAACCATTTATGAATGGTACAGCTGCAAGGTGTTATCACAAAAAAAAAGAACATTTTATTGCCTAATAACCAATAGCAGCAGCAGCAGCAATGAAAAGGCTTCTGGCTGAAAGACCTAAGTTGCATAATATGTGAAAGCTGTGTTGCTTTTATAACAATTTAATCTCAAGCATTATCTGTATACCCTGTATTATCTGTTAGAGACCCCCCACCCCAATAATAGCTCACCCTATATGTGTGATCCACAACTGGAACATATTTTCATGGTGGATTTTACAAAAATGTGTTTTAGTTTCATAAACATCCTAAAGTAAAACAGAATGCAATTATCTGATTGCTGGAAGACAAAAAATTCCATGTTAGTTCAGGCACTGTTTTATTGAGCTGTGTTCAATTTCTCAAAGCATTCAGAAATTTCATTATGAGATTACATCAGGCACCCCTGGCTCCAGCACCATAGCAGAGAAAATGGGATGCCCAACACCTGCTGCTTCCCACATTTTGGATGCTATCCAAATCACTATCCAATCACTATCTAATCCTGCTCTCCAAAGAAACCCTTTACAACAATTTCAAAAGTTAGTCCATCTCTCTCTGTGCCGGTTTGTAGTATTCACATCTTACTAGGCTACTTAAGCTGCTCTCTCCCCATCTCCTGTCCCTTTTGTGCTATGAAAAACTGGAAATTAACTATAGTGACTTTCCTTTCAGCTCATTTCAGTCAGAATGCCTGTAAGTCATCAGTGATGGCATTTCAGGCTATACTCCTATGTATAGCTTTACATCTTGGTGTAACTTCCCTCAGCAAAGTGTGGCACACAAAGCCACCCTGTCCCTGCATGGCAGAGCTGCCATGTCACACACTGATGGCACATGATGCATCCGATTTAACTGACATTTGAACCTGAAACTCCTGATGGAGCCAGGAAAACCTTAATTCTGGGAGCTGTGCCTCCTCCTCCTCAATGCAGACAGATCTCAGATTTGAGAGGTCACATGCAGTTATCCTGGAGTCCTTGACTCTGAATCTCCAAATAACGTTGTGGAACTTGTGAAGAAAAATAAAGTGATTGAACCCACAGAGGTGGGTGGTATTCCCTGTAGGCATATTCTCACCTTTATTGTTCACAGGCAAGAGGTCTCATCATTTATGTGAGAAATGTTTTAAGCTCTCTGTACAACATCAGTGATCGCTAGTGCTGGTCTGAAGGAGGGTGGGGAATATTCCTAGGCAACACACCCTCTCCTTGGAAGAAGGCTCAGAAGAGATGGGTACAGGTGTTTATAAAGCTCGTGTTATGAGCTATTTAGAGTGATAATCAGATTACATCCACATTAACAGCAGAAGGAGGGTGTAGCATAATCTGCAGTAATGCTAAACTACATTGCAAGCCATGGACATAGAGAAGCTGATACTTTGCCTTTCCCCCGTTATTGAATGACAGCTACAATGTAAGATTGCTGGACACAGTGAGTCATAAAAAGAGCATCAGTCAGCATGATTTTCAGCTCTTTCCCATTTCCTGTAATAAGCAGAAGCAGTTCTTTGGAAATTTCTGTTTTCTTTTGAGTTGGTAGATATTTTTTTCTTAGATTGTTACAGTTTCACCTTCATTTCCCTCATGCTGTTGCTGGTTTCGTTTTTCTCATTCTGACAAATCATTGAGTCCCTTACCAATTTCTCAGTCTTGCGGGGATACTGGTATTTTAGATTCTGGTGATGAAAAAGTATTACCTTTAATATCCAGATCACTGGGTCATTTGGCTGAATTAATGGAAACAGAAGTAGATGAATGTGAGAAAGCACAAGCAGCAGGGCAGAAAGTTAACAGCAGTAAGTTAACACCCCTTCTAGCATCCATTTCAGGCAGTATGTTATCCATATTATCTTCCCACTCTTTTTGCTTTGCTTTGACACAGATCGTGACCATCAAGTGGTATATAAGGCATATGCTGTTGTTTTTAAGCATAAGCATATGGACAGTTATGCAATCTTATTTAGTGCTAGTTTGTTTTTTTGGCCAAATTCCTCTGAACTTCTGCTGTCCTATTTTTAGTGTATGGCGGAGAGGCATGTAACAAAAGAAGCTCAAATATATTCTTATTTATACATCTTAATTTGTGGAAAATACAAATTATTATTGTACTATACTAGTAACCAGTTTTGGATTATATGAATTATTCAGCTTTTTGATAAATTACTTAACAGTGAAGTGAAATTAGCTGGTGTGCTTATTGAATTAGTTGATCAGCAAGTAAGTGCTATCCACTCAAGAGGAGGATAGACTGAGTTTAAAAATGCTTGAATTGTTCTTCAATAGGGGTGATGTTATACCAGCCATGAAAAGGACCATGTTCTCTATTATAAAATCACAGAATTCTTTTGTTTCTGCTTCTAGTCCAAGTTGCATTTTAAGAGGAGAAATATCTTCCACTATAGGAAAGTCAAGAATAACATTCATGAATATATAAGCCAATTTTATAATTGCTCAAGCTTTTTACTGATGGTTTTTACCCACAATCTGCAAAGCAAGTGGCTTCTTAGCAAAAAAGGCGCTGAGCCTTTTTTTTTTTACTACTGATCATGTTCAAACTGAGTCTCTTTATGAGGAGTCTTTTCATAACACCAGATATGCCGATTAATTATTTCAGTGTGAGTCTTATCATCTGAAGTGACCTGACCCTTACAAGAAAATTTTCTTTGCACAAATAAGAATTGCAATCAAGTAAGGTATAGAATACTCTATACAGAAATGTACTAAAACTGAATCGTTAGTTTATTGTATTTGAATAAACTAATATTTTGGTAGTCATTAAGAGAAAATGAAGCATTTAATTAATTTATTTGCTGTTATTTTCTTATGTAAAAGTGACTAGCAGTTATGTCTTTGAATAAAATTTGGTTTTCTCTCTGACCAGTGCTTAGAAAGCTGGTGCACCCAGTTTTTTAGGAAAAGTAATGTAGCTTTTGACAGAAGTACAAAGTGATGACTTGGCACATGGCAGACAAAGGACAAACCGTTCACTTGTGGCCCTAAATTTATTTCAGTGCAACCAGTAAACAGGGGCACAGCATGGACTTTGCTGATTAAAAGCAGAATTAAAAAGCCTGAAGCTGCATTTGACAGTGTTCCAAGTTGTTACCAGCTCAACACATGGGATTCTGTTTCCTTTTACTTTGTGGCTTCCAGCATTCCCCTGCAGAATATTACTGTTTCATTGTGGGTTTGTGTATTTTCTTCACTCTAGGAGAATTTATTTATTCCTCTCGATTTCCTAGAGAGACTTAATACCCCCTGCCCAAAATCTGAGATATTTTCAGCTTACCCTATTGTTCCTTGTTTCACTGCTCTTGCCTTTACCATCTAGCAGGGCCTACCTCTTCCAGCCTTCCTTAGGTGAGTGCTGTCAGTGTGAGGGATCAGAGTCAGTGCATGTGTGCATGTGTGATGTACTCATCCCACAGGTGAGGATTTCCAGGAGATGGCTTCAAGTCAAGTGTTGTGCATATCTTCACATTTCCTTTGCTATTTTAATCTCACACATACTCTTGTGTGTCCCTTCTTCATGTCTTGTCTGAATGGGCTTCAAGCAGCATTGCTCTGTACTGCAGGAGGCAACACAAAGTTAATAATTAATTTCTGATCATTAACTTCATCTACCTCAAGAAATACCTTTTTAAAATGTGAATGCTACTATTAAAAGCAATATAAATCTGTTACAACAATAAATTTGCTTACAGTGTATCACTATTTTTTTTACTTACATTAGTACAAGGTCTTGAAGGAGAATTTGGAAGTGGGAATTTCCTTGCCATTAATTATTTCTCAAATTACTACAGTCTTAGCCATTAATAGCTAAGGGTTTTAAAATTTTTATGTTGTAGATTTTCCCAGAATTAAAAATATACAAAGTTTCAAACTTGCTAGGCCTTGAACATCTGTTTCTAGAACAAATATGTCTTTTGTTGTTTTCGATAGAAAGCTTGTATCTGCGTGTGGCAACAGTATAGGACTTCAGATAACAAAGTGTTGAAAAATCCCCAGCTGAAATTCCCAGTGTTAGACCAAGTGTCCAAATACAATGGGTTGGATTCATCACTGTAATCAACAAGAGGTAAGAAAATGCTGGTGGAAGTCTGTAGTCAGCATGGAAATTTAATATAGTACAGCTAAGCCTGTAATCAACAGCAAACTGATCAAAGATATTTTTCTTCTGTTCTTCCATTTAAGGTGTCTGTTATATTAGCTGGCTATGGGAATTAGCACAGATCAATATGAACACAGGCTAACAGAGGTCAGAAAAACAATCATCTTCTGAAGTTTTGCCATTCAATATGACTGAGTAGAAGTTCTTGTCCGTGAAAAAGAAGACCATGCATTAATCCCTGACCCAAGTGTAGTGGTGAAGTTTGGTATTTTCTGAGGCAGAAAGATCTATTCATTTCACACTAACTTACCTATCAACTTTCTGCATATTATCTAGAAGAAAATTGTTAATCTCTTTCCTAATCCTTTAAAACAAAAGTTAGTTCTGGAAGGGCAGAATTGACCTTTACCATCCAAGATGTTTTTAGCTTCAGATTCAGAAGACTCAGAGTGGGCTAGATCCCTTTTAAAACAAACTTTCTTATGATTTCTTACGATTATGGAAACAGGATTTCTTACAATAAGTGGGAAGTTGCAAACACCAAGATCTTGTCTAAGCAGTAGGTGGCAGACTGCTCCCAGTAATCCTTAGGAAGTTGTGACAGCCCTTCTTAATGCCTACGGGGCTGTAGCTAAAGGTGATGAGAAGAGAGATGTAAAGGTGGGGAGATTCCTAGGGTTCAAGCAGTCTGCCTAATTTCCCAGAGCATGCCAGGGATACTCGAGGCAGGCCTTGCCAGGCGAGGGGATGTTGCTCCTAGAGTTGCTCTGTGTTATCAGTTCCTAGAGTAACTGTGGTTGTTACCCTGCCCTGCAGCAGCTGGGTGACCTCGATCTTGTTTTGGAGGATTTGCCACTGTTGAGGGAAAGCCAGCGCTGTCATGGCCTTGACACCTCTACACTACAGTATGCCTGTAGTTTTGCCACTATTTGGAAATCCCTTTTCCAAAAAATCTCTCCAGAAACCCCAAAGAGTTTTTTAACCAAAATAGAGTTTAACACATGGAATTATGTCTGAGGATGTCTGTGGGTACACCAGAGCCTCTACTGATCTCTATATACACAAAGTAGTTTCTGAACAGTACCCAAAAAGCTGGGATCCAGTCTTTTGACAAAACCTTTTTTTTTTTTTTGTGCTTACCCTTACCTAAATGATGTTTAGGTAGAACAAATATTTTCTCTTTTTAGCAGATTTTTTTTTAAATTTAAATTCACCTTGAGGGGTTTTCCCAATGCCCTGCTGCTAATAATTAATGTACTTAAGGATGCACTTTATGCCTTGGCTTTTGTCTCATACGTTTCATTTCAAGAGAAGCCTGTGGTGCTTACACAAACTGCCTTCCCCATCACACTTGTTTCTCATGCCATAATTTTGCTGACTGTCAGACTCTATCTAGTGTATACCAAGACATTTGGTATACACTAGATAGATTACCCACCTAGAACTAGATTCTTGTATCAAAGTAGAGGACTGTCCAGAGACTGCTGGAAACCACACAATCCAATGGTTGGTAAACACTTGGGGGAGCTGCCCATCCACTATGCAAAAATGTTGGATAATATTAAAAAATGTTGGAAATTAAAAAAAATAGATTTTCATACTAGGAAAGGCATTATGAAAGTAAAAAATAACCAAACATTATGGAATTTATATTTTTATTAAGATTATGCTAATTTTAGCTGCTTCTATATTTAAGCTAAATCTTGAAACTGATCCTTTAGGCTCTGCTGTTGGTTAGTGGGACATCCCATGGATATGCAGAATCATAGTTCTTTTGGATTTGCTTTCCTGCTCAGGCTATGTTATATTTCTACTGCATGCTTTGGCTAGACTAAGATTATGATATTTGTCTTCAAGATTATTTCTCTTGCTTTTATCTTCCTTAAAACATGATGGAATTTCTTTAGAAATCATACATGATGAAACATATATATTTTCTGAGTTCCTTTCCATGTGTCATGCTAGCTTGCTATCAGTTTTACATTAGTTGCTTAGTGTATAAATGAAAGATTGATCTGACAATGGGGTGTTGTCCAGCTATGCACAGTTCCTCTCCTTCCTCCCTTCTATGCACTCTTTCAGACTCAGGGGAAATCAGGAGTCATCTTGTCACAGTAACACTTACAAGGACTCAGTGAACATGTAAGCACATAGTAGAAAACAAAAACATCTCTGAGAACAGAAAGAGTAACTTCAGGACTTGACAGAAGAACCCATTTTCAAAATGTTTATATTTTATTATTAGAAATCTCCCAAACCCTGACCTATGACCTATTCCTATAGTATTTCCAGTTTTCTTAGAATTTACATGAAACATTCTTTACATTTACATGTAACATTCTTCTGCTACACAATGCAGTTCATTTAAAGTTTGTCATTGTTATTTCAGGATACACAGCTCTTTCTTGAATAGTCAAGACCTATCATCATCAAGAGCCTCATATTAGACTTTGTGTTTTCTCTGATGACAAATATAGACTACATTTTAAAAATACATCCTAAACAAGAGGATTATGCATGATTATAAATAATGCACTTAAGAAGAGTCAGAGGATGTCTGCACTCTCCAAAGTGGCAGTTACTTTATTGAAATAAAGAAGAAAGTTATTTTAGAATCCTCAGTCTGCTTTGATAATGCAAGCTATAGTTATGAAAATCTCCTAACATTTTGTTAAGAGATATTCAATGTTTGTAGTCTCTCCTGCAATTCTGCAGAATTTGGGATTCTCCTTAGGGCTCAAGTCAGGCAGTCATTAATGAAGTGAAGCAGCACTTCATAGTGAAGAGTGGTCTTTACAGAGAGTTGGTATTCAAACCATAGTGAAACCTCAATCAGACAACCAGACCAAGCAGCCTAGCTAGTGGTTTTTTAATAGTATTGATATTACTGAATGTATGGTCAGAAAGGGAGAGAGATAAATCAACAGACACTATACTTTGTGCATACAGTGAGGTTCAGTGTGGTAGTTAGAATGAGGAGCCAAGGAGATTAATGAGTCCTTTGGTTCACATACATAGCCAAATATTTTGGTCATTAAAATATGTAAAAGTACAGTATATATAGTACTCACTGTATTGTTGTCCTTCACCTCTATCCTATCAGTAACTCAGAGGTGAAAGAAAAGAGCTTTACAAGAGAAGACAACTCAGTAACTGTGCCGGAGATGGGCTAACCACAGCATTGCATGTTTTAGTATAGCCTGTCTTTTTCAGGTCCTTCTTTCCAAACATTTAACTGCATGAAGTGAAAATTAGGCCTTCATTTAGCAAAAGGAGACTTCTATGTGTTTATTTGAAGAGTACTCCAGATTACTGTGCTTTTTCATCCACATCTTCTTTTACCAAAAAAGAGGAGTCTGGTTGTTGTGGATAATAGATTGATAAAGCTATTTCACCATATTACAGAGGATACAGAAGATTCTCATGTAGAGCTAGTTGTATCAGTATCAAATGATCTCATCTGAATACAAGTTTAACATGCTATGTCTGAATTGTTCATTTGACTGCCCTGGAGGAATCAACCTGCACTGTAAAAGTATTTCTTCATATAGATTCTAATAAAACAAGTGAAGAAACTGTAGTACAACAAGTACAACTGTAATTCACTAATCACATCTATTTTCATCTTAAATGTATGTGTTTAAAAAATTCTGAACAAGGTATAGGCTTCAGATCTGCTTCAGCTCTTGCTGCTTCCTGAAGAGCAGCCAGGAGAAACTGTGAGAATGCCTTAGAATGGAAAGAATGAAGGAGCTCCACTTCCAAGAAGTACTGACACTGTCCGCAGACAGCACAATAGTTGTGGGTATTATGGAATTTTGCTAGTCTGCCTGTAATTATTGATCCAAATGCTGTCAACACTTGTATGCTAGAGAATGGAGACCTTGCCTATTTGGACCTTAAATTACAGTCCACATTTATTCTCATCTTCCTAAAGAAAAGACTTTATGATCAGACTGCCTTTTACAACTTTTCTTTCCATAGTTTTAGCTTGTAGGGTAGATGAGCTAGGAGAATTGCTGTGTCCTCTGAAGTCAAGGGCTCACTGTAGGAAGTGAGCAAGAGATTTAGCTGCTGTAAACAGAGCACAAAGAAATTACCTTTTTTTGGACATGCACATGACTGCAGCTAAATATATACAGAGGCAAAGCCAGGACAATTTCTTTTGCCTCTATCTACTTTGAACTGATAAATGCCATTATTCTGCTTTCAACAGATTTTTTTAAATGACCACTGGAACCTCAGTCTGCAGGATGGAAAAAAATTGATAATGCACTGAGTCTCAGGAGAAAAGGTAGTGTCATTCTACAAGAGATGTTAACAGAAACTAGCAAAACAGGACTTAGTCATTTAAACTGTCTTTCCAACTGTACCTGATGTCCAACACGTGATCTTGCAGGTCTTTCTAGTGCTCTAATCCCTTTGAAGGTGAAGTTGCCTAGTCATAGAAGAGACCATGTAATGTAATAGTTCAAGTGATATGCTATTATCTCAAGAGCAACTCATGTTTATCTATTTGAGTATTAATACTTGGCAGTTTCTGATGAAGAAGCATTAGTGTCTAAATCAATAGTTAGCTGTTTATAGGTAAATGTCCATCTTTCATCTCCATCTTTATAAGAAATGCAATAAGGAATACAGTAGTTTTAACTCTTCCATGCCAAGAATACAATTCTGTGCAATATTGCTGATACCACCTCAGTATGGATTTGTATGGGCCAAGGTTATGTGCCTAAGAGTAAGCATTTTTATACTCTCATCATCACTCTTAAATTCCAGCAAAGTAAATCATTAATATTCTCTGTAGAGTGGAAATTTTAGCCTTTTTTTTTTGGTGGAGAATAATTTAGAAACATAATTATTGTCTTTTGGGGTTTAATCCAGACTTAAGAACTTTTGGACTGAATAGATGATTTTTTTTTTTAAATTCAAATAAAAAATACTCCATTTGTCATTCTGCTTTCTTACCACAGCTAAGAAAATGCATTACAGTGAGAGGAAATAATGTCATTTGGATCCAATGTCTCTCTCTACATTACTGGTACAAATGAACATGAGTGATGCAGGCTGAGCCAATATTACTCTGGAAGTCAGATGCCTATTCTGTGCTGACCAACTGTGTTCAATATTCAGGCCTGTGAAAAAAGAAGTTCCCAAATAAAATCAATTCAGTGAGAGGAGGTTGTTGCTGACTGGGGTGAAAAGTGCTGTGTGTGCACTACTGTCTACCATAGACACCAAAAAACCCTGCTGCAGAGCATCTAGTTGCTACTGTAATTATTGTAGAGACAGATGATGTCACTTCTAGAGGGCAAATTGAAGAGCTTCATGCCATCAACTTTATTTGTATCAAAGCAGAAGTGCTTTAAAAATCTGTTCTTAGAGAAGCAACAAATCTGAACATTTACTCTTGTTTGGAAATTCTAGAGGTACTGAAAGCTCCATTGTTTTTCAATAAGATGAAATGGCAAATGTTTCTTTCAAGTACTTTTATTGCAGTGCCACTTGCTTGGAGACAAGATATTTTCTAATCACAAACAGTCTGCAGATTATACTAAGCAAATTGTAAATATGGCTGAAAAAATTAAAAAAAGCTATGAACTTGTCTACATGTACATGAACTTGTCTACTTTTACTCCACTGGAGAAATTTTACTTGATTTAAACACAGCAAAATAAAACACCTTTCTTATAAGTGAGATTCAGGGCCTACTTTACTAAGTTATTACATCTTTAATGTACCCTCATTAATTCTGAAGTTACACCATCTGAACCTGTCATTACATTCTCTGTAACTTGTGTTCACTGGATCCTTTCTAAAAGTGCATATGCATTTTCAAGTATGACTATCTCTTAACAGAAAGGTGTCCCTACAATAAAACTCTTTCCTGACAGCTCCTGCTTCAATAAGAATTGCCTTATCTTTTGAAATTCTTTGTTACAGCTTAGGCTTGGACAGTATAAACCATACAAGATGTCTCAGACACTTCACATTTTAATTTCTGTCTGAATCAACTTCTTTTTGTAAGAAGCAATCTTGGAAAAATATGTCCCATTCTGCTTCTCGAGGAGTGCAATTGACTGATTTTTTAATATTCCAAAACTGGTTCTTACTGCACTTTATCAGTCGATACATCTTCATTTGTCAAGCATCTGACTTCCTCTAATAAGAAACATAATTTATCCTTAAGTGGGTGCCAGCAGCATTGTGGATGTGGTAATGCAGAGCTCAGTCAAGAGCCAGGATGAGTTTTTGAGTTTGTTCTGAACTTTTAACCACCTTGAATACACTTCTAATAGTAACCAAGCCAACTCAGGCTTGTTTCCTAGAGCTGCTTTAATACATTTGACTGAAATATAGATATTCCTTCAAGTTTTTACATGAGGATAAAAATGACTGGTTACAAGCTGAAGCTTGTACATCTAAACCATCTGATTTAGGGACAGCCTTTTATCTTTTTGACAGCTTTGCATCAACCTGTTATACAATAAAAATCCTGAACATGTAAGACTCAAATCCACCCGTTGATGATGATATTTCCTAAAATAGATAAAATGGAAATGTCATGGATACTACTAAAAGCTTTTTACTGAGTGAGAAATAATTTTCAAAAGGTGGACACTTCAGTCACTGAAGTTATTACAAGAAATGCAATGTTTGGGAAGTGCTATACTCCCACAAGCATGTTACTCTGACTTATGCTATTTAATATATGATATTTAATATCACTATATATAATTATATCACATTTCAGCTGTAATATTGATGGCTGATCTCTAGATCACTATCTCAGTGATACCTTACTGAGGCTCCTGGTCTCCACATTGCAACCCACAGAATGTGAGTGAAAGTCAGCCCAGAAGCAGTGTATTCACATTGCTGTGATGCTGTGTCTGAGTTAAGCAGCTCCATCTCTCAGCTTTCTCTCTTTCCGAATCTCAGCAGGACACATTAGCTTCAGCTCTTTATACCTGTTGGGCTGACCCTGCTGTTGGCACCTGTTTGTGTGGTTGTCTTGGTTTTTAAAGAGACTTCTCCAAGGTATTGTAATTCACAGTATCCTCTGCAGGACTACAGGACGAAAAAGTCTTGATTCAGTCTTGAAACATACAACAATAAGCAGGATTTTACACAGCAATATTACTGCTTATTATGCATATAATTTGTGACACTCAAGTTACAGAAATACATTCCCTGACATTTGAAGCTTACAATCTAAACAAAATAAATTGCAACATACAAAAAGCAGAATCATTGTTTTCTTACTTTTAGTGTACATCTTGCTAACATATAGTATTGTGAACAGAGCAAGGAGTTAAAGGAGCTATTGTGATTTAAAAGAAAAGATAATGAAGAGAGTGATAGCTTGAGGAATTATTCTAAGAGTGGCTCAAAAAAATGCAGAGCAAAGGATCATTCATGACTGGGAGCTCAGAAAAACAGGAAAACAGTATAGCAACCAAAAATAGATTTTATATATTTACTTATCCATATTATTGAAGTTACAGACACTGGCCAAGGTGCTGTTGCACTAAGCTTCTTGCTTGATACCTGGATATGTGACAGAGATGATCCCAGTTCTACTAATTTCAGTAAGAGCTATAGAGGTATAACTCCTTTAAAGAGCAGGCTGAAGACTTATTAGCCGAAGACCAAGGTCAAAACTCATGCATAAATTTGCATTAATAAATGCAGGAACAGTGTGTTCAAATGCTGGTATGAGTCTTTTTCATACAGTACTGCAACTTTTGCTCACTACAACTATTTTCCTGTGCATCAGCAAAATAGCCATTTATAGGAAGTAAGGTAAATATTACAGAATGCAGTTTTGAAGAAAGGCTTGTTGAGAAGCACTGGGCTAAATGGTAATAGACAATATAAAAAAAAGCCATAGGCAATAGCATTCCTTTACCCCATTGGCTGATATAAGATTGATTAATAGTAGTAGTAGAATAAAGATATAAATTGAAGTAGTTCCATCCATCCAATAATTCCTGAAATAACATATTTCTACAGTATTTCTCACTGCAGATGTGTAGAATTTTAGGCCACAGATACCTCAGTTGTTCAAGTATATTGAATATGCTTTGGAGATTATTTTGACCAGAGCAAACTGATGGGTATCAGCAACTTCAAGTATTCCTCGATGTCTAGCTGCTCTCGCTTTCACTTTTTTACCTCCAATTTAAATGTCTTGGTAGCTGTTTCTGCTCCTGCAGCGTCCATAATGATAAAGGAGGTAGAGCAGCACAAGGTTAAAAATGGACAACAAGCAAACAGCAACATTAAATCCGATAAAAACATCTGTGAAGAACAAAAAATAAATGAAAAGGGAGTTAATGAAAGACATGCATGTATACCATTTTCTATGCAAAGCTAACAGTCTAATTACATATATGTACAATGGAAATATTTCTGGTAAGATCAAATTTACTGGCATATGCAACATAAGAACATATATTTCAATCCTAGAAATGTATAGATTGCTTTCTGTTCATAGGTGAATCTTACTCCCATGTTTCCATAGGGCAGGAGGGCCTATGTGTAGTTAATGAAAAAAGAAAAATAGTTTCATCAGGGATCAGCAGAATGGTGAATATCTGCAGTACAGGGGAAATAACGGGACTATTGAGAAGTAACATGTATTGCCTTGCTCTTCTCCTCCCTCCCAGAAATAATATTCAGGCAGGAAGAGGTTATCAGTTCTCAGCTGTTAGTAGATCATGGATCAGCTGCACTTAGTACAACTGCAGAAATACAGATGCACAAATCTTACCATGCATTTGCAAGCCATTTTTGCTTTGCATTTGCAGAAAGTCTGCTGTATCCAACATGAACAGGACCCTTGTATAGCACCAACATCCGTACTTCTCTTCGACATTTTCAACAAGTGGTGATCTGGTTTTGACCACAGCCTTTAGGCAGCTCCTTTTGTGAATATGCTAATTTAATTTCTACTGACATTCCTTGTCCATAGTAAATCTGGCCCACACTTAAAGGGAAATCTATTGATTGTGTGAAAGGTACAAAGTTCGGAGCCACTGATAAAATATCTGCCTCCATGTCCTATGTGGAAAATACAGAACTGTTACACTACCTTTCATTTTGTCTTTCTTCCCACATTCTTTTGACCAGTTTTCTGTAATCACTGGAGAAACTAGTTCAGCAAACTTCTCAAGTGGACAAGAAGAGGTGCACCCTGGCAAAGTGAGGAGATAAGGATCCTTTGAAGTGTCGTTCCGATAATGCATTTCGATGCTATATTGCCTGATTAATGACATTGAAAAGTTTTTTTTTAAAAGGTTCTTAAATAGAAGGTTTCCTACTTTGAGACAGCATGTTGGAAATAGGCTCTAACATCCTACTCTAGAACCTGTTCTCCAAGAGTGGAGGCTTTGTGAAAGACATCTGCAAAGCCCAGTTTTAAATTAACAAAGCTGTTACTTTAACTGCACAGATCAACAGACAGCTGAAAAGGTCTTTCTGCAGGCTCCTTGAATGGCACCAGCACTGGGCTCTTCTAAGCCAACTGGCTTACTGTGGGAGTTGTCTTGGAAATGTTCTTGCTATCATCTGGAGAATCAGGGAAATTTATTTTACCACTTTCTTCCCTCTCATAAGGCTTGTTTTACCTCTTCTTCCTGTCTTCCAAAGCATATATGCACATCCAGAAAATGTAATTTTCCCTAGTTTTAATTTGACTTTGTGCCTATGGCCTGTTAGTGAAGCATCTATTTAAATCAAAATTGTATCTTCTCACAATATTTGAGAGAAAAAAAGGTTTTGGGGAAGAGGGTAGCAAATTCTGAACACTCTTTCTTGCATCAATAAGAAGATACTTGCCCATTGCTTTCTTGGTAGAGTTCAAAAAACTGGCAAGCAGCATATGGTGGCAGTTTTCCATTGAAAATATTGAGAGCAATCTGGAGGGCCCCAACAGTGGTGTCATGCTATTGGAAAAAAAAAATCCATCCTTTTCAGTCAATTAAGTCAACAAGCATTCATCCAGAGTTATGAGACAAGAGTAGAGAGGGAGTGAAAATCAAGATAAAAGAAAACCTGTGTAAATTTGACCATAAAACTGTGTTCAGTATATTCACCATTGGGAAAAACATGTTAACTGATTACTACAGACAGCAGGAGGCATTTCCAAAGAGTTACTGCAGTATGTGTCTTACACCATCTGGCAGGACTTTGGAGACAGATACCGAGGGAAAGCAAGAAGTGGTTTGAGTAATAAATCTAGTTTTTCAGTCCATTTTATCTCTTCCTTCCTTCAGTAGTGTCTTTTGCTCCAAGGTCAGATTAAGGCACTGTACAGTAGTATAATCTAGGGCATTTCAAGTGAAGGTACAAGTACTTTTTTTTCAGGTAGTATACCAGACAAATAGTTGTGTTCAAAGATTATTCTCCTTTCTTCCACTTCAGAGTTTTTTTTCTATTGTTCCTTCTGTTTGGACTCATACAACGAAATGTCAGTTTGGCTTCTATTTTTATGGGATCTGTTACCCACCCACATATAGTTTCTTCATCTACCCATTATCCCTGCTTTTGCAGGGATCATAGGAAGAGGAGCTGAAGGCAGGAAGTCCAAACACTTTGGTGCATAAATTTTGCAAGCATCTTTAGGCGCATATGTATATATATCTATCTATATATCTGCCAGACCTATTTATACTATAGTCTAGCAGCTATGCTTTAATTAATATTCAGGTTCTGGAATTTTATAGGCTGATCAATTTCAAAAATAACAGTATACGTGAACTCAGGGTATTAAAGCAGAAGTGAATAATCTGGATGTACTGCTCTTTCCTCTTCAAAAAGAACATGGTAGTACTGGAGACATGTAGGAAGGACAGTGAGAAAGATATGAGGTATCAAGTAGTTTCTATAGGAGAAAAGATTAAATACAGTAGGACTCTGTCTTGGAAAAGGAAATATGGAAGAGGAGTGACAGAAAATACTAAATTCATCAGAGACCCAGAAAATGTAAATAAAAGCAGGAGTACTTTTTAAACAAAAGTCATTGTCACAGGATGTTGCAGATTCCAAAGGTATAAATGAATTTAAAAAGTAATTAGGCAAGTTGATGGAAGACAGTCTGTCAAGAGAGACTAAACACAGGGACAAATTCTGTATCAGGAAGGTCCCTAAGACACAGATTGCTGGAAGGTTTTATCACTCTCTGCTGTCTTTATTCTCACATTCATCCCTGCCTTTGGCTCTTGTTAGAGACAGAATAATGGATGAGCTAAGTAGATCTTGGCCTGATGAAAGTGGCCCTCTTCACCCTCTAAAATAAATAAAATAATAGTAGTAGTAATAAAAAAGAACCACAGAAGAGAGGTTTGGAGGCACAGCTGAAATTCTGCTATGTGCCAGTATCTTTGGAGCGCTTCAAGAAAGATACAACTAATAGAAACTGCACCATTGGGTTGTAGGAATAATGAAGGATAAAATATATATAGGTTTTTTTGCAAAATATAGTTTAACTAAAACTGAGATGGGATCCATGCCTATACTCTGTTCTTGTACTGATTGGTGTTTAGCTTTTTAGCTGAATTAAACTGTAGTGTATTATTCTTTCATTTAACTTAAATACTGGTAAAATCAAAGCAAGATTTATGAAAGATGAAAATACTCACTGCAGAGTAGACCTCCATTTTTGTTGGTTTTGAAGAATTGGCAGCTTGTTTAATACTGTTTAAAATAATATTCACAAGGACACCTTAAAAAGATGGAAAAAAAGGAAGTGGAAAATGAAGGTATAATGCTTGAATGGAAACAAAAAAGACAAAATAATGTGAATATCAAATATAAGACATCTACTCAGGCCTCATACTCATTTTTCAGTTTAATACAATTTTGTAACTACAGAGAAGATATTACAGAGGAGAAATATATGATTCATCATCCAGGTCAAGTGAAGAAGCAGGATTCACAGGAAATCATTTAGAACCATCCTGAGAACTGGTGATAATGACACTTCCAGTTCTGTTATGCTGAGCTCTCTCCATTCTTTTTTTGATTTTTTGTAGTGTTGGAATAATGACAGCTGTGCTGGTCTCTTCCTCTCTACATGCCAAAGAAATATTTTAACTATTTACTTCCAACATGTTACACGTTATTGATTCTTTGCTTTTTCCAAAGCTCTTTTGTACTTCTTCTCCAGCCCAAAGGTATTCTAAAACCAATGGGTAAACGTAGCAGAAATTCCCTGAAGCACAGTTTATATAATTCTAAGGAAAGAGGATGTAATTGGTATGCCAGTGAACATTAAATAGTCCTGACCATTTGATATGGGCATTTGCCAGCTAATAGGCTTTATTGCAGATTGGAGCCAGTAATTGCTATATATTTGATCCAGTGATGTGCATGCCTAGGTAATGGATCTGCTAGTATTTCTTTACCTAGATCTAGGCTGCACAGTAGGTGCATTAGAAAGCCTAGCCTCAAATGTTCCAGCCTGCAAATATTCAAACTCAATTGTTTGGATTTCCTGCTCATGGATACCTGGGGATCATATGATAAATTCCAGGGTTGTGTCCTGAACTAGTGTCAGAATGTGCAGCACAGTCTATGTGCCCCCATTTTGGAGCTAAGCAGTAGTTCCCAGTTCTTGTTGTTCTCACAGTATAGACATAACTGGAATCTCTCAGCTTCTATTCTGATCAGGCTGCTTTGGAGCAGCTTTATATCACTCAGAGAGCTACAAATATGTTGCCAGTATTTTGACACAATGTATAACCAGTACATCAAAGGGAGAAAAACAACAGTAAACAAATAGAAGAAATGTTGGAGAAACAACTAAATCTAACCTACTATAAGGTAAGTAATGATCATAACCATGAGGGCCTGATTTATTCCCTTAGTTTTCTATAATATTTATAAAAAGTTCTAATACCTTTAAAAATCTGGAAAACCTGAAGATATTAATTTTTATGCCTTGTTGTGGTATTTTATCCGTGCAAGTGCCAATGTTCAACACATATTTGGATACTTAATATGGCATCCAATGTCCATAGTTTCAAATCAAGGGTTTGTTTGAATAATTTTGCATTAGTGAAGTGACAAGATGTTGCATTACCTCCTCCTTTCTTAAAGCTATGCATTTTTTGATTTACCTCCTTGTAGTCGTGATTTCTCTTCTGTTTTATAAACACCAAATAATGAGAGTAAAGCCAATTCTGCCAGTTTTTCCATCTTGTTGATTACATCTTTAGTGGCCCATACAGGGAGAGTGTAATTATGAATATCCTAGTGATAAAGGAAAACAAAGGCATGTTTATAATTCACTGGTTTCCATCATCCTATCATCTACCCTCACACTACTTAGTTTAGACTTTCTGAGGCTGTCCTGCAATTCTCTGTACAGTATGGTTTTACTCCAGAACATGCCCTGAAACAAATTTTGTGGGAATGGGGATTGGCCTGAAGTGAGTGAATGGGCAGAGCAGAAGCATCTAAATGAAGGAGATTCCATATAGGTATAATGTGTTCTTGCTATAGAGATACATGTTTTTGGTGGGAAATATTGAAGACATATGTCTTCTTCTCTTTCTTTCTCTAGTCTTCAGGTTATAAATGTCTATTTTTTTCTGCCTTTCCATACAGTTGTCCACATACCAGTTGTATCACTGTGCAACTAGAGACAAATGTCACTTTTCAGTCATGTAACAGTGATGGTGTCTTATCATGTTTAATTACCTCAATTTGTAGAGGATATGTTCAAAATCCTTCATGCCCTACTGGTAGTGACTGGGGCCAAATGGAATTATCCCATGCTTGGGGTCAGCTTGGGCATTTTTTAACTGATAGCAATCACTGTCTCAAAAATTTTTAACTGATAGATCTTTCATGATCTCTCGTGTTCAAAATCATAAGTATTTTTGATGTTTACCTTTTAATAGTTGAAAGCTAATAATTTCATTTCTCTGTTAAAAATCACAAATCTATTATAGCTATCATGCTGAATAATTTTATAGCAGCCTATTGGGAAGGGAAAAAAGGGAATAATGGGAATGGTAAAGGTTCTTAAGACATGAAATGGAAATTACAGTCTCCCAAGCTGTAGATCCTGTTTTTCAGATATCTTTTACCAAAGCACTAAAATATAACTTAGATTCAAATTGAAAAAAAACAACAAAAACCAAAAAACCCAAATGTAGGAGACAATACAACTCATTCCTGTGAAAACATATTGCCATGGTTTAATTGAAACCCAAAGCTGGAGTTATATTCCTCCCCAGCATCTATTGATTTATTATTACCTCACAATGGAGAGTGTCATATGTATTCCACAGCTGGAAATTGTCCAGTATTTTAAGGTGATTTAGTTCAAGCCCTGTGTTAACCGCCATTGTTTGCAAAAAATCCTGTGGGGAAAAAGTGAAGAGTATACCACAAATGCTCAATACACCTGGAACATACATGCAGATAGATTCACTAACACCCAACCCTTTCACAGAATTTTCACAGAATTAAAGAATAAGCTGGGTTTGAAAGGACCCATAAGGATCATTGAGTCCAGCTCCTAGCCCTGCACGTGACATTCCTAAGAATCGCTCCATGTGCCTGAGATCATTGTTCAAATGCTTCTTGAACTCTGTCAGGCTGGTGCTGTGATCACTTCCCTGGGGAGCCTGATTGAACTGAGTGGTTCAGTGCCTGACCACTCTCTGGGTAAAGAACCTTTCTCTAATATCTAACCTTGGGGATGCAATGGTCTGGTCAGAGAGGGAGAAAGCTAGATAAGCTTTCCCATGAATCGGTCTGGGAAACTTTAGGGAGCTGGAGAGAAAGAATTCTAAACAATCTTCACCTGGTGTTTTGTAATAAGCTGTTTTACCCATAAGGTTGTTTACAAATGGGTGTCTTGTTAATTAGCCAGTCATGTGAAATGTATTGATTAAATGACAATCAGGTCCACCTGTATCAGACCAGTGTATAAAAGATGCAGTTTCAGTAAAATCAGGGCTTTTGCCACTTTGCCTTCTGACCTGACTCTGTGTCATCTCTGACCCAATGGTGATGTAACCTAAACAGGGGTTTAATTTTTTTCAATTTGTTTTTGCATTTTAGCAAAAGAAAAGGATGCAATTCCATAACTTCTACAACTTAGTTGCCTTCCTTTTTCTCACATCTTGGTTTTGTTTGGATTTTTGTTTGCTTGGCGTTTTTTTCCTCTTACCATGTATGGTTGTATTCTACTTTGAAATTCTTTAGATGTTTGTGTTTCATGCTGAAGCTCATCAAAACGAGGACAGTTGGGCAGAGGGAAGTTCAGCCTCTGAAACATGAAAAGGAAAACTTAGAATAGTTCTAAAATTATCGATACCCCTCTGTTTTTTCTGTTGCTGAGATTAATAGTGTAATACTTTTAGACAGATTTACAGTTGTGCTAGACCTACTCAATAATTGTTTGTTTGGGTATCTTAAAAATGAATTCAGTTAACATAGTGAGTAGACTGGGGTAACTTGACTCTTCAATGGCTACTTGTTTCTGTGATAGCTTGATTTCCCTCAATTTAACTGATTTTGGCAGAAAGAAATGGCACGTGTCTGTCAAGGGGTTGCTTTGAGAAATGGGTCAGGGTCCATGATCAGGAATTTTAAAAAGCTACAATTTCTTTCTCATTTTCTGCATTCCCCCAGATGTAACTTAACTCCACGTGGTACTGGAACCTGAACTGCTTCTCCATCTACACATCCAGCTGTCATGTCTTTGGAGATAACCAGGGGATTATGGTAAGCATTTTAAGTACCACTTAATAGACAGACCTTGAAACAAGAGTGACAGATTGTTCTCCTGAAATATCAAAAAGCTAAGGGCTCTGTTCTTCTTTAGGGAAATGGTTCACATTTAATTATTCCAAGTGTGTGCTTTACAAGTTCACGTGATAATACATATTTGATCTGAACAGCATGTAAATACATGCATCCTTCAAACTCTGAGCTGTGGCAAATATGGTTTATATCAGTTGCACAAAGACAAATGATCCCTGATACAGCATAAAATGTCAGCAAAAAGCCATGGTGAACAAAACAATCTTGTGCTGGTTCAGCACTTTATGCCTCATCACTAGAGTATTTTTGACCCAGCACTAGTATTATCCTGTAACATTTACAGACTGCACTTCCAGCATATTTCCAGTGGGACATTGGCAGCAGCCACCAACTGACCCTAGCCCACTTTCACTTGGATAGGTTTCCAAGGGTGCAATTTTTCTGTAACAGTAGCACACTGAGGATGAAAGCTCAAAGTTGCAATATGAGACTGGGGAATGTTGTTTAATTACACAATAAGAAATGTTTCTCTTGCTGTATGTCTTAATTATCCCTCTCTAGGTGTTATTAATTAAGCCACTCCCTTTGGCTTCATTAAGCAGTACTCAGTACTGTTGCCTGTCAAGTCTTGATAGATCTCAGTGACTTAAAAATAAACTGTGATTATGGTTTTTTTACAGGACTGTACCTGGCTTCAGTTTCCCACTTTGTGTTGCTTGTGGCTTAAACATACCTTCAAACGTCTGCTTGGTTTAACAAGGGAGCAATTTTTTTTTCCAGGTGGTTTGCATTATAAAAGGCATTTTGTGCTGCTGCAGAGGTGTGTTTGATGGAAGCATCAATACTCACTCCTGAAGAAGCCACAGAAGCGATGAGGCACTAGAGACTCCTACAAATGAGCTTGCCTTCCTCAAACAGGTTGTTCCATTGCACTGTGACTCCCCTAAGGGCTTTGAGGTATATAATAAGGCCAAACTCTAACCACCCTGATGTTTTTCTTGTCTTCTGGTGAAAGGACTTCCTCTGTTATTTAAATAACAATGACAGTGTTCTTTTCTGTTCAGGAACAGGGTTAAGTTTCTGGCTGAATCACACTTGCCTAATCCAGTTTTTGGGAACCCTTTCTCCCTGTACCTATTTTCAAACGTGGTCTCTAAGAATGGAGCAACATCAAAGGGAGAGAGGTGTGGCAGCCCCCTAATGAGCGAGTCCATAGTCTGATATTGGTGATGGGCAGTTTTGTAATAGGGAGTTTGTACAACTTTCCTTAAAGTCAGCTTCTCCAAGTCCTCAAAGCCAGAAGTAAATGAGGCTTTCTGCTATTACACTCACAAGCTTTTTGTACAACTTTCCTTATAGTCAGCTTCTCAAAGTCCTCCAAGCCAGAAGTAAATGAGGCTTTCTGCTATTACACTCACAAGCTTTTTGTACAACTTTCCTTATAGTCAGCTTCTCAAAGTCCTCCAAGCCAGAAGTAAATGAGGCTTTCTGCTATTACACTCACAAGCTTTTTATCCTTGTTGGCCACACTGTTCCTTACACAGTCCTTGTCACAAGAGCAACTGAAATTAAAATCTAAACCTGAGTCAGACAGAGTGAGCTACATGAAGTAAAACTTCTACAGGACCTATGACTCAGGTAGGTCTACTCTTATGATCTGCAAGAGAAGTGCTAGGGTTTCATTAAATGTTTCTATAGCACTAAGCATAAAATAGTCCTTGTCTGTAATTAGAATGCCTAAATGCCACCAGAATAGGAAGGTAATAATTTTGAGATCATTACAGTGGCTGGTGGAAATTCAATTCCTTGAATAAACTATGGAAAAAACTTACCAAAGAGACAAGATCTGCCTAGTTGAGTGGTGTTTAGAAAAGCACTTGTTTCCTGTAAATATTTAGGGCAACTTCCCTAGAATACTGTCCAAAAGTGTTCTGGTCAGGAGAAATAACCTCAGCGAAACCTCAGGTAGTGTGTGTGGTAATTCAGGTGTTCTGCAACTATGGAAGGAGGATTTTCATGAAGCTGTTACAGTTGACCTATGACATACTTGTCAGCCAGTAGCTGTATTTGATATTTTCTATTATATTGAACTAAAAAAGCTTAAAAATGCTCTTTAGCCATTTTCCTTTTTTTCTGTTCTTTTGCTTCTGTGAGAGATTAAGACTTTATAGAATGCTTCTAGCCAGTACTCACCTGCTCTGCTGTTTTTTTAAAAATGTGGACTGGAATGGGTTGCCAGAGAAGCTCAGGGTTCCAAATTTGGCTGCTAGTTGGTGGAAAGAGGCCAGAAAGATATGACTGGGCACTCATAATGGTGCGATCATAATCTGTACTTTGGATGTAAAACTGAAAATAGAATGGCAAAGAATTAAAGATAAAATGGAAACTATAAAGTATTAGGGAAATTTTACCCAACTTGTCAATACTGACTTCTTGTTTTTAGTGTTATATTTTTGCATAAAGTCAAAACAGTGAAACTGTAACTCAGCTTTCCAGGGCCCTACTTCAGTTTCAGAAATGGAATTTTCAAGGCACCTTTTAATTTGGAATCTAACCTCCAGACTGAACTGAAAGAATAGGAAAACTTGATTTCAAAGAAGGATGTTCTCTATCTTATTTTTCTCTATCTTAACATTGATATATATGATTTCATGGTGGACAGGTTAACAATTGGACTTGAAATTTATAAAGGTCTTTTCCCACCTAGACCCTTTCTATAGTCTATCAGTGATCAGGAATGTTAAAGCATTCAAAAATATAAACTTCTCTTGGAAGCATAGCAAAGGTCTTTCATACCTTCCTATAATGCATGCCTCCTAAACAGACCAAAATGTTAGAGGTGTCTTCCTCACAATGGATCTGTAGTGTATGGTAAGCACATCCAAAGAGCTGTTACAGGAGGAAGTGTGTAAGCATGGCCCATCACATGATAGGTATTTATCTTTCAACAGACTAAAACAATAATGGTCACGGTACAAATTCCCAACTCATTCATCGTGGAGCTGTTCAGTTTGGGAAAATTAGATTGTGAAAGACCCAAACAGAATGTAAGAGCTGAAAAATAGACTTTATTCTGTGTTTACTTTGACATAAGTCTGTCTTTCAAAAATGTTCTTCTATTACCTGAATTTCTCCATTAATGAAATGAGTATGATAATGTGCTTTTTTAAGTCCATAGTTCTGCTATGCCAGAGAAATGTGCTGCAGACAGATCTGCTCTATACCTCTTGCCGGTTGTATGTGCTGTTCAAGAAGCTGGAATATCGTTTCCTCATATATTGTCCAAGTTCAAATAGCTGCTGCATTCCAGTCTGTAAGGCAAGCATATGGGTGACTACTAGATTAAGGTGACTGGAGACTTTTAGTATAAAAGTGTCTTTTTCTTTTTTTTTGTCTTCAGCAATCAGCTTTTAAGTGATCATTAACTGTTTTGTATGATATACTGTTATTGTGGTTTGACCTCAGCTGGCAACTGAATGCCACACAACTGCTCTCTCACTCACCCCTGCTGTAATTGGGGAGAGGATCAGAAGAGTAAAAGTGGGAAAATTCCAGGGTTTGAAGATGGTTTGATATGAAAAGCAAAAGCCACACATGCCAGCAAAGCAGAACAAGGAATTTATTCACCACTTCCCATGGACAGGAAGGAGTTAAGCCTCCAGGCAAGCAGAGCTCCATCCCAGTTGCTTGAGAAAACAAACAACATCAAGCTTGAATGTCTGCCCCTTCCTCTTTCTCCACCCAGTTTTATATGCTAAGCATGGCATCATATGGTGCAGTATATCTCTTTGCTCAGTGGAGACCTGCTGTCCCAGCTGTGTCCCCTCCCTACTTCTTGTGCACCCCCAGACAAACCCAGGGTGGTACAAGAAGCAGAAAAGCCCTTGAATCTCTGTAAACCCTGCTTAGCAGTAACAAAAACATTACTGCTGATAACATCCCTGTGTTATCAGCACTGTTTTCAGCACAAAACAGAGCCCTGTACCAGCTCTCTCTCAGCCAAAATCAGAACAACTGTGTACATTGCAGGTGATCTAGAATTTTTAATAGAAATGTTCACTTTTATCTATGAAGAAGTTATGTGTTCTGAAGTGCTAAGATTGCAATGTTTGCTACAGAAAGGCAATGCCCCTGACTCTGTACAAATACTATTTCCGCAGTGCTGTAGATCTGTAGACACCGATCAACATTGTCCTTTACAATGTATGTCATTTAGTGACAGCTGAGAGAGGATGATTGGCAGCCTAGTATTTATCATTGTCATTGCTCTGTTATTTATCCAGCCTTATACATTTGTGGCTTATATTTCTTGCCTTAAGTAGATTCTTCTGTCTTTGCTTTGGTGTGCCTGCAGTTGTCTTAGGTTTCACACTGTCTTTTCTGTTATTTATTTCTAAAGACTGAGCTGAACTTTTAAACTTCTACTTGTCAGAGAAGTATATTCCTACTACTGTTTCTAAAAAGATAACAAAATAGAAAAAAGCTCTGAAAAAATCAATGCCAAAGTAGGAACATCTTAGTACATAAGCTAGTAATAAGATAGTAATGCATTGTTTCAGTGTGTGAATTTTACAGATCTTTCAAACCCCCTTCAAACATTAAATACTGAACTGTCTCTGTTTCATACTTCTGCACCATGATAAAATGTTATTAGGAAATGCATTGGCTTTGTTTTGCTCCAGAGCTTCATATATCAAATAGTCAAAGAGCTAAGGCTTGATGTTAAAATGCCAGAGCAGCAAGTAGGTTCAGTGAATCCTACTGAAGCTCTGGACTGCAAGTGGCCTTGTTGGAAGACACATTGTCCCCAGAAGCAACCTTCACCTGCAAGTCTTCTCTTGTTTTGTGAATTGGTGGTTGTCAGTCCAATGATGAGATGTGGACTTGTCACTTGACTTGGTGGGCAGGTGTTGTATCTTTACCCTTTCACAGGGCTCAGTGCTTAATGGTCATTAGAACTTCATCAATGTTAACAGTACAGTGTTTAAACTTGCCATTTGTTTGAATGCAGACACATTATGAAGAAGTTGTTACTTTTAGGTAATTATAAAGCTATGATGAACAAGATTTCAATTTAATAATAACTAAATGAATAATATTGCAAAAATGTTTATGAATTACTGGTATTGGTATTTGCTAATAGCAGCTAGCAGAACCTGGGATTTTTGCTAATGCTTTTGAGACACATACAAAAAATATCTTCCCACTTCCTCTTTTAATAGCATTTTAAAGTTCTTCTAAGAAAGTCAACATACCTTGGTGAGCTGTCCAAATCCCTGGGGCCATTCGCTTTCTTTGTGTAGATCAGTTGGAAAGTTCACAATTGGTGTTCGGTCACCGTGTCGGAAAAGCTGACAATGTAAGCAATAAAAACCCCCTGAGTTCATTACTGTTAACACTCCTTTCTTATCTAACTAGAAGTGAAGTATATATTATACTTTCAGTGTCATTTTTCAAATGAAAATGTCGGAGAGTCTACAGAAACCTGGTCAAGTAGGATGTGAATATATTCTTTAAAATCAAGATTATGTATAATTATATTAGAATTAAGTGGGCATAAGCCTGATGATTTTTCTTTCTAGAACATTAATCACCCAAGATGTTAATAGTGGGACTGTGTTCACAGCTAGGCATCTAGACAGGAAATATGACTGAATTTTGGAAACTCAATTCTTCTGAACATTAAGCCAGTTACTGATGTGCTTAGATTAGTATTTAATTACTTTGTCATAGACACTTGAAATTTTTTTGTAACCTTTTTTTCATAGCAGTATCTTTAAAAGTAATTCTATGTACGCATGGATCTTATGCTCAGTTTCTCACTCATCCTAAAATATAAAGATAAGAGTATAAATATTTACATTGTTGGCTTAATTAATACTTTATTAGTACTTTTACATGCATATATAAAAATATTTTTAAAGTCTTTAGGATTTTATTTCTATCAAATTCAGTGAGAGCAAAGGAGTTGGTTGCTTTACTATCCTGAACAGTCCAGCATGATGAGTATTAGTGTGATGCATTCAATCATATGATTTTTAATCAGAAAAATTAAATTACCTTTTTGTATTTTTATTCCCACATACAAAGGAAATTACAGCCCTAGATTAAATGATTCTGTAAAACTAAATTATCCCCTCTAAGCATATGCTGCATGGGCTTAAAAAAATTAAATCCACGGAAGTTTCACATGAAACAAAATGCTGAAATAGAAATTCACAGGGCTCCAGACAACCTTCCAGGATGCTGACCCAAATTGTTGGAAAAATTGCCTTTGCTTATCAATGTTCCCATCACCAACTTCTTTCCTGACTTAGCACAATAAAATGACAATGTACCAGCATGGTATATTTGTTAATAAAATGACATTTGTGCCCTAATACCTCAGTGGTACATAACTTGTTTATAATTAATACTCTCCATTGCCTCATTAAGCCACATCATTCTTGCCCAGACATCAGAGAAGGTTGATCACACTAGTTAGTTTGCCACTCCCACTGGGAGGTGTTTCACGTTTATATTTTTCAAAGTAAACACCAGTGGTGTGACTTAATGTTTTAATTACAACACACACCCTTTCCATCAGCCTTCTCTAGTAATGGACACAAACCTGTGCTAGAGCAGGTACTTCAGAGATGGAAAATACTGTCCATTAAAGGCAAATATAATTGGATTTCTCCCTCTGGTTGTTTCTACAACAGGCAACAAAGTCTGCTAGAGTATAAGTTACCATTAGAACATGTAGAAGACTGCTAATTATGTTTTTTGTTTTGCCAGTTTAATTTCACTATGTGGCCAACCTAAAATGAATATTTTGCAGTGAATTGAAGAGGGTCTTCACCCTCATTATCAAGGTTGTTGTTTGGGTTTTTTTTTCCTTTTCTGTGCAATTTTTAATCCTCTTTAAATCTCATTTGTTATAATTTGGAATCTCTGTTGGTTCTTTATAACAATTTCTCAGTGCACCTGTAGTGAGCAGGAGAATAAGTTACATTGTCTGGTGGCTGATTCAGCTGAGTGCAAGAAAAATGGGTGATAAGGACTTTTGTGCTACTGCTCATTTCCTAATGCTTATGTACATAGGTGTCAGGTAGGATTTATTAGTTTTTCTGGATAAGCTGGTACCTGTGTCAAGAGTGAAGGTTAAATTCCCAATCACAGCATAGCTGCATCCTCTCTTGTTAAATTATCCAGCTTCACAGCAAAGCATTTTTATAGGTAATTGACAATTGCTCAAACTGACTGACATGTTTAAATGACTAATTTTTATGTATATTTTAGGCAATACCTAACAATAGATCAACATTTGGCCATAAATATGCCCTTTTTATTACTGAAAAATTACTGGCAACATGTTAGATCTTAAATACTGGTTTGTGATATTTTATGTTCAATGTACAGCATAACCCTGAGTGTGTCACAACAGTCACTGTCACAACAGTCGCAACAGTCAACCCCTAACAGCTTTCAATAAGTCAGAGCAGCATTTTATCTGAATAGAGGTTAGTGTGCAAAAAGATCAAGATCAAAAGAGATATTGAATATATGAGCAGGTGATATAAAGAAAAAGATTTTATTTCTTTGTAACCTTAAGAAATTAAAGGAGTGGGGATGTGCTCTTCTAAAAAGAGGCACACTTTCTTTAAGTCCACACAAAATAGGAAATAATTAAGCTCCTTGTTCATATTTCTTCACCTTCATTGTGCAGTGTCACATAAATAGGATATGAACACTAAGCTGGAAGCAGCAAGAAGGTAGCAAACACTTAAAAAAGCAGAACCCCATTTTTAGGAATTGAAGGACAAAGCTTCTTAGCCATCTGGTTTCTGTATGTGCTCAAACCTCCGTGCTACTTCTGAAAATGACCTTGCTTCAGCTCCAAATGAAACAATGACTGCATGAACAACCACTTAACCTAAGTGGTTGAAAGACCACTCATTCACTCACAGCTACATCTTAGGAGACTTTTTCTAAAACTTGAAACTGTGTTTTTCATTAGAACACCTGATAGGAAAAGAAGGTGTATCCCTACAGATCTTATCTTACTCATCAATATGAGTTTCTCAACACTCATAATTTCAACTTTTTTAAAAACAACTTGATTCTTCAAATTAATTTAAAAATATGTGTGCTGCAGCATTTATTACTCCTGGCCTACTGATTGCCTTCCTGACCTTTCAGGAGACACAGAACATGGCAGAATGAGAGAAGAGGAGCAAGGAAGCATCATTAAAAGTGAAAAGCCCCCAGAAATCAAGAAGGAGGTGATGGTAAGGGGAATGTACACAAGAAGAGCAAAGCAGATCTGTTTGGTGTATTAATTTTGGCACTCTTTTTGAAGTGCTTCATTTCAGTTCTCAAGAGCAGTAGGTGGGTAATTACCAAATCCATTACTTAATTCCATTCTGATACAGCTTGAATCTGATTTGGTGTCTGGGTTCATCCACTCACTCGTGGTAACTTTGTGAGCATGATCACTTCATATGAAAATGGTCACATGACTCAGACTTTGGCCAGCATTTGTTTCCATTGTTGTCAGGTGAAAAATCATATTGGAGACAATCTGGTGCAGGGGAGGGGGGTGCACCGAGAATATGGCATGTGTAGCACACACACACATATATGTATAACATCTTCATTTAGAAATGCCATGAATTACAGTGAAGTATCTGTCTCTGAATGATAGTGAGCCTCTTGCAGACACTTTCATTGACAGACTTAACATTAAACAAAAAGATCTCTTACTTTGAAGCCAGCAGTAGGAAGGGAGAAACAAAAGTGAAGTGAAACCATGCCTGTTTCCCTGCCAGTTCAGGGAAACCAGATGCAGAAATACTGAGCATGTTTAGTCAAGGTCTCAGATGGCTTGGCTTGATTAGAGAAATCACGTTCAGAGATAACATGCTCAGTCAACACTTCCTATCCTGAGTTACAAGAAGAAAAACACAATGAAACCACAGTGCCTCAGAAACCACACCTCTTGGTATATATGACAGGTGAAATGTGTGTGTGTGTTGGAGGCAGAAGGTTCAGGTCAGAACTTCTTTAAACAGAGGCAATAAATCAGTGCTTCATTTCTACTTGGGTGCCTGATTGTCCTACGTATTTCCTATTTTCTTCTTTAAATTTAAAGTTTGTGTTTTTAAATTTAAATTCTGCCTTTGATCTTAAATTCATTGCACAGGAGTTGTGGTAAAAGCTAATGTTTACATGTAAGCAAAGAAATTTAAAAAGCATTTTAACAAATTGGCTTGAAGTAGAGCTTTTCAGAGAACAGGGCTTGTGGCCAATAGTTAAAATGCACAGAGTCAGCACTGTTGGAAGTTGTGAGGAGAGAGTGAGGCACCTTCCCAGGCATGGCACAGTTCTAGAAGTGAGAAAAAGTGAACATTTACCTGTGTTTCTTCATCCCTGCAGATGTATTTTATATTGTGCAGTTCTGCTAAGGAAATTTTAAAAATTCTTTATGACAATTTTCACACAGCAGTAGTACTCACAGGTGAAAACATAGTAACTTACAGGACAGCTGGACAATGGTCAGAAAGATGCCTTTCAGATTTACCTGACTGTAGCAATACCCTCATTATATCCCATTATATCAGAGGTATATTCACTGATGGGGTCAATTCCTATGCTGTATATTTATACTAGCAATTCTGTTTCTGTGAAAATTCAATCAGTGATTTCAGAAGGCAAAATTCAATACAGCATACATAAACCATGCCTTGAGACAAGAGATATATATTGTGATAAGATTAAACCTATTGTAACATTTTATGTGATTGGTCAGCCTAAGCAAAAGTAACAAGATTAAAAGAAAGACAGCCTAAATGAAATTTACCTACTATTTAATGTTTATTATGATAAGCTACCCTAGAAAATTTTTGGTTGGTTGGTTGGTTTTTTGGTTTTGGTTTTGTTTGGTTTCTTTGCATATTTTTGGGGTTTTTAAATTTTTTGTTAGGTTATGGTAAGCACAATTATGGTAAGCAGATGATTTTGGATAAGAAGCCTCTCTCTTCAAAATGGTAAACATTTCCAGTAACTTTCTGCAAAATCATTGCTTGTCAAAACACAATAACAGTAATTCAATAAAAATCTCATTCCTTTCAAGGAGTTTATGCTCCAAGGCTTGCTGTCTACCTGTTTTCATCCAGTTCTCCCTGTTACCATTGGAAAAAACATGCAAGTATGCATGTTTTTCCAATGGTAATATGGACATGCAACATTCTATATGCAGAATGTTACTGGAATTAGCGTCAGGTCCCTGCTATGAGTGGTGTCTCAGCAGGAGCAGGAACTGGTTTTTCCTGTGCACTCTGGCCTTCCTCCAAGCTGTGCATGCACAATGCACCCAATCTGGCTATACATGGAGTACTCTCTCTGGAGCCAGAAGATATATTTTGGATACAGTACTTCTGCACACATAATGTCTCAAATAGGGAAAGGCTGAAGGAGAAGATCTTCAATTGCCTATTCCTAAAACTTCATTCCAAACTCCTCAACTTTGTACAGAAAAACTTCCTTTATACTAGCTATTCTTTATCATTATACCTTTTATTTAAAAAACGAATGAATAGGACCATTGTTCAACCTTTGTAATCCAAAGTATTACATTGAATTAATGTCTTTTTTTCTAAAGGTATTTGGAAAAGTGACATTGAAGTAGTGTTTAGCTACTTTGAAATAGAAAATGGCCCAGCAAAAGAATTATTACAGTCTGTTTTCAGTCTAACCGAAGTTAATACAACATATCTCTCAAATCTCCACTTAAAAACACTTGTCTATTTAGTTTCTCAGTGTACTGCTGTGACAATTCATTTATTGTGAAATGGAAAATATTTATTTTGTGTGTTTATGTATGGTAACTTCTGTAACATGATAAGCTTCATCTTCCAAGCATAGAAGAGGTAGTCCATAATCACCAGCTCTAACACTGCATTGGAGTGTCATCTAAATTAAGGAAGAATAGGTAAATGTGGACTTTGCATCTCTTAATTCCTCTGCACTATGCATCTACCACAAAGTCAGTAATCTTGAAATAATAATTAGGAGATTAGGAGATGAAATAATTAGGAAGATTAGGAGATTAAAATTCTAAGAACCAGAGACATTTTTATCTTTCTTTAGGTGAGGTCTTTAAACTCAGTAAGCAAAAGGGCAGCAGTACTCATTTCTAAGTTTGAAGACAAGCAAAGAAACTGTACACCTTGTCTGGTTCAACAGACATGTAATTCTGTCCCTATATTCCCCACAACAAAACAGAGAGCAAATCTACTTACTACAACCACAAACTTCAGTTCTCGTCCTGCAGTAGTCTGTTGAAGCAGAATGAGAATAATGTGAAAAGAAAAACACAGGATCCTAGACAAGCTGGGAAGCTGTATCACACCCATCCTGACAGGAGAGGAAAAAGAGACTTTGTAGCTCCAGCAGCTGCTCAGGCTCAACTGTGAGACGTCAGGCTGTACCTTCAGAAGGGGTGGAACTGCCGCTGGTGCATTTCAAATCCAAGAGGAATGTTGTGTGACTACGCAACAAATTGCATCGCCTTTTGTTTTCAAATTACTGTTTACATTCTTTTTAATCAAATCATAATTCAGTTCCTTTTTTTCCTGTAATATTTTTTTTTCTTTTGGAGTGTGAGGATGAAGTTAAAATACAAAGGAATTGCTAAGCATTGCTGGTGTTTCAACCTACCTGTTCTGTTTTGACTTTTCTGTGCCTGGAATTTTTCCAAACTATAGCCACAAGGATGAACCACAAGCCAGGCAATACTGTTTCTCTTTGCTGCTCAGCTAGTCCACTTTTCAGCTTCCTTCCCCTCTGTTTTTTTTTTTTTTTCCCTTTTCACATTATCTTTGTAAAATCAGAATAATTATTTAAAACAACATTTCATGTTGTTTTAAATTGCCAATCCCTCAGATAAAGTACTAGAATAGATTTTGCAACAAGTGTGTTATTTAAGATCCTCGCTGGGCAGTTATTTGCTCTTCACTTTGTGTGTGTTATTTTTATTTTCCCTTGGAGTATTCCTATACTTCCCCTTTGGAACTGCTTATGTCGAGATCTTTTTTGGCCTCAAATCTTTAAGAAATTTCTGGTGAACAAGTCCTGGATCTCACATTTTTATTATTACTGATTAATAACACTGTTTCTGACAGTAGCTCAGTGGCTTTGAGGAGATTGCTCAACTTGTCTCTGCTGACTTCCTCTCTATAAAATAAGAAGAATGATACCTGTAGACTTGATTTCATAAGCACTTTCTGAGTAATGAATTCATTTGCAGAGATCTATAAGTAGACTTCTTTAAGTGCTAAAACTTTAGGTCCTTTGTGTATTGTCATTCCATTCCTACCGTACCCAAACCTCTCTCAGGGTCTTCTGCTGAGCTCTCTGCAGCAGCATTTTCTACAAGTGCTTCACCATTTACCAGAAATTCCATCTTTAAGGCCCTAAAGCCCACTAAACCTCAGGTATTCTCCCCTCTGAGTTGTGTGAATGTCTTTATGTATCCGCTTTGTCTCATGGATGGGACCAGATGGGAGGAGCATGACAGCTCCCAGACTTTCCTGTCTGTCTTCTCAGTCCATTCCCAGTTTTCAGCAGTTGGACTACTTTCTTCCTCCACTGTTATGTCCCCACCCTCCTTTTTGATCTCTCCTGGTGTGATTTTTGCTATGCAAAGGGTGCATGAGAGTTATCTATACTTCATAAATAAATATGTTGTCTTTCTGAAAACAAACATGAGCTGATCATCTTCCTCCATTATTTAAGGGTTTAGGTCATGAAACAGACTCTCAGAATACTTTCATATGTCTCAAAACTCAAAAATGGATGTCTTACTTTTTAATCTATGTAATGGGTGGTTCCTAAGCTATTTGATCAAGGATCACTGTTGGTTCTTGGAATCTTTTCTTATCCTTCTTATGACCTTCCCAGGAAATTCATAACTGATTAGTTTTTATAAGATTTTCTGGTTTATTGTGTTTCATTGATGAGTGACTATGACCACTGTAGTCTCACTATTATGGAACCATTCTAATGACTTCACTTTAGGACCTGAACTCAATTTTAATGGGGTAGGAAGGGGGATTCTGAATGGCATAATTCAAGAATGTTAAAAAATATATGACAATGACATTTTATAGAAAGTCTTTGCTAATGTCTCAAAAAATGATACCTCAACATAAGACCAAGCCTATGGTAAGTAGTAGTGATCTCTGTGGTTTCACTCTTCCCTTGGCATGTGTACTTTGTTAGGGAGATTATTTTGTGCTCAAAATAATAGTTACCACAACAACTTAAGCAAATGCTTGCACATTCCAAAATGGAAAAGAATCCCCATTTATGTGCCATACTGGTTAAGATAGTCATGTAGGAATCCTGTATGCAATCTGAAAGTATGTTTCTAGTATGTATTCAATTTGGAAATTTCCTTGTGTTTCTGGAATTATCTCCATTTCTACTGGGCATTTGGCAGGTATAAACTTAGCATATTCTGCAGTAACTAAATCCTGGCACTTTTCAGGAGAAGTTGCTTCAAAATAATAATAATAAAAAAAGTCCTTCCTAATCTATTTATGGTTGCTGAAGCATTATAATGCAAGTGAACCTAAACAATTTAAATCATGCTTATGTTAATTTGACTTATTGTCATAATCTCTAATTATGCTATTATGGCATTAAGTAGCATTAAACACAATTATAAATTTTAAGTGCACGTACCCATCTTAAAGGCTTGCTGAAGCCTTGATTTGCTTTGAAGTGGCTGGTTACAGAAAAGCCTGTGCTTTATTGTACACAAGGGTTACCTGAGGTAACCACTGCTGCTTGTGAAGCACAGCCTACACCCTGAAAGGGTGGAAGTCACTGCAGTCAAAGCACCAGGTATGAAACTGCTGCCAGCACTCATGAACCAAGCTGCTTACACAGGGAAACAGCTCAGGTCCTGCTACGGACTGCGTGTGCAGATCAGCACTTAGCATGGCTTGGATTTATCGCCAATCCTTTTTTCCAAGTTTTTTTTGGTTTTGTTTTTGGGCTGAAAAAGGGAAAAGATTTTGTTTCAGTAAACAAAGTGACACATTTTCCAAGCACCATTCTGAAGCATGAGGAAAACAAGACTGTCTCACAGTCCTGTGTGGAGGGGTATTTCACCCAATTGTGGGGAATGGGAAGGGACCAGGGAGTTAATTTGTGACACAGAAAGAATTCACCTACTTGTACTGCTGACAGAACATGAAACTGTATTTTAGACTATAGAGAAAAATGTCCTAAACCCAAAATTACTAATCTAAGTCACGTGGGGGGAAGAAAGTGTCTACTCACTGTCTATTTACTGTTTTCTAATAATTTCTTAGTTATCCCAAGTTTGTAATATGCACCTGGTTACAGGGCACTCAGAGAATTTTTTCTTGATCTTATGAGATTAAGATGTTTGCCTGAGACAAAGGAAACCTAATTTGTAGGGTTTTGTAAAAAAACAAAGTGCACTGCAAATAAGAAAGAGACAGAAAGCACTATTCATCTTCTCTTTCCCCTCTGAAACTCTGCAGTTTGGTGGTGATTTTATTTTCTGGAAGAGATGGAGACAAATCCATTTGCTAAAGGAAGGATTTGAACTTGTGTCTGCCACTTCTTGGGTAAGTACTATGAACATTAAATAAAAAGACGAAAAACCTACTTCTAGTACTACTATGAAACAAATCTAAATTAGTTGATTCATTTGATCAGAGTATGGGTTGTTTTGGGTTTTTCTTCTTTCATTCATTTTTGATAGTCAGCTCAGTAAATAAGCCAAGGAGAAACTTGTGATGAAACTGATGAAAATGATAGTTCAGGCTGTTCAGTGCCACCTTCCCAGGCAACACAAAATTACTGTTGCTTTTCTGTTGTTCATTCCCCATTTTTCTGACACTGCTTCAGCATATGAAAGGAAAAATAGTGATCACAAGTTATATCCAGCTATATTACAGCATCTACGACTATTCAGGTTATTGAAGCAAGTCTTCTTTAAAATATGACTGTCTGTCTAGCCATTGCTTGTGAAAGAAGAGTGGGAGTTGCATATCCAGGTGATTCTGGTTTTGCAACATATTTAAAAAATAAGTAATCTAAATAATTGCAAAGTCAAACTGTTTTTACTCATTTTGACTCACTTCTTTAAGAGGAACTGAAATGAACCTGTTTATGACTTCATGCCTGCAAAAGACTGTAAGACAGATTTTTCAAATTAAGTCAGCTGGTGAAGTTGTAGGAAAACATAATTTAGAGCAGTTTATTATTCATTCACTGACAGCCCAATTTATATTCCTACAATATATCTGGGCTTTATGTTCCAGCCTTTATAAACACTGATGCTTATTTTCCCTCTGAATTAGTGAGGTTATAAAGGAAATCTTCCTTTCTGTATTTCTACAGTGATAGTCTTAAGAACAAAAAACATTACAAAGAATGCGTGTGATGGGGTTTCTGTTCAATAGGGATAGGGGGAATAAAATAATTTAGAAATGTCTTAATTTGTAAATTGAATTTGAAATTTATTTTTGCTCAGCAGAAATTAGGTTATTCAAGGTATATACACTGGGGCACGTAGCATGGAAGAAGACATTGTCTGAACATGTAAAAAGGGAGACCTTACATTGTTGTAGCATAAGCAGTGACCTCACATAGGATGCACTTCCATAACTGAACTGAAGTGCTGAGGCCAGGGTCTATCCAGGTCCATGATCCCCCAAACCAGGCAAATCTCTGGGACAAAGTATCTTCATGCAACTTTGAAAGTTTTTGGGACATGGATTTGGGTTAGGAAGGAGGGGAGGAGCTGGGAATTGGAGACTAAAGAGAATAATAAAGAATGTCCCAGGTCCCTATCACATTTTCTATGTCAGCATTGTCCAATTCAGAAAACTAACAGAAAAGTTACCCTTAATTTGGATGGGAGAAGCATGAAACTTACCCTTTACAGCTCTTGAACTTTCACTTCTAAACATCTGGCAAACAAAACGTTAAAAGCAACTCAAGCATCACAATTTGGCACCAGTTCAAAAAAAAGAAGAAACAGGAACAGGTTGAGAAGAGAAAGTGCCTAGAAATTTGGTTTTGACAGCCAAGGCTACAATCTGTTAGAAGTCTAACACTGATAAAGATGGAGTCTTGGCTTTTCCTTTCTGTTTGCTTTCGTCTAGCAGGTTTTTTTTAATTACTTCTTGGGAAGGGAGGTGTGATGATCAGCGTGATTTTGAGATGAATAAATTAAGAGCTTGCACTAACTTTCCTGTGAGGGCTGCCAGACCTGGGAAGACTTTCTTCTGGTGTCCATTATGGGACATTAGGGTAATACAGAATAAACAAGCTTGCTCTTCTTTGCATTAAGAAGCAGGTAGAACTGGTTGTCTCACGTTGTCAGAAAACATTTCTACCATTGTTTAGATGCTATGGTAAAAGGAGTTTTATTTTTTGACTGGAAATCTAACTACAGCTTTCCTGGTGAACTATATTTCCTGTGGTGACTTAAGAACAGAAATTGGGATCTGTTGAGAAGAGAATAGGCCATTTACAGTGAGAATTATGCAACTTAGATTCTTGTTGAATGGAAAAGGGATCTTTTTATTATTTTGATTCATTTTTATCTTGTAGAGTGGCAGTTATCTGCTTATGCTGTAGAGAATATATTTTTCAGATTTAGCATCCATTTTAAAAGCCTGATCTGAGGAAAGGAAGCCAGAATGGCGAAATTTTCTGCACCTTAGCTGTTACTCTATTTCTCTTTAAAATGATCTGTGGGCAATAAGACTGTTGACAAAAGGTCCTATCCACTGTGAGAAAACAAACAAAAAAGAAACCTTTGCTTCTTCAAGCAAAGACATATCCACTATTTTCAGAAATTCGTTGCATCTGATTCTTCTGATCCAGCTTTTGTAGTAAGGACACAAGCTGTTTTTTACAATCGCAATATTAGAAAACATAACTAGTGAAGGATTGCCCAACTTATTCTGCATATTTTAATGCAGCTCTGATTTTTTTATTTTGTATTGCCATTTTTTTTGTTCATGTCAAGAGCAGCATCTGCTTACAGATTTCCCAGGAGAACAGATCAGATCAGAATATACGATCAAGGTAATGTAACAAAAGGAAGGTGTTAAAAAAGCTATTTGAAACCAAAAATTATTTTTCTACTAAAATTAACACTTGGCTTTGCTGTCTTTTTGGAAAGAATATCTGAAGTCCTTGTTGGGTCAACCAGTTGTTGCAAGGTCTTCATGGTAGCTAGCCTGGCTGTTTCTAGGCCCCTTTTAGGTCTAGATTCACAATCCAAATTTTCCAGAAGTCTCATCTTCCTTCTATGTAGAGATGGAATATTTGTGCATGTAAAAGGCAGAGAAAAGAAGAAGAAATCTCTTAGGTAAGTAAACAGGCGTAATCCTAATTCTTGTGGCTTCTGAGATCTGTTTGTGTAAAATGATTCATTGCTTCTTAAGTAAAATAAAGTCTAAGGAAAGTGGAATGACTCCTCCTTTTAGGCGTCTCCATTTGAAGTATTGCTTCTGTCACCGATTCTGGAAGTTCTTGTCTCATTCTTCAAAAGAGGGCAACACTCCTTGGTATTTTCCAATTTTGCTGGAAATCAAGGCTTTAGCCCTTCAAAACACTTTAACTATAATTGCTTAGTTGAATTAATTCTGACAAAGTCTCTTCGGAAGGAAGTTCTTGAAAAATTCTACTGGTTTCATATTGCATTTAGGTTTTACCAGGTGATAAAGCAAATATTCATGAAGAATGAGGCTGTGTTTCTATAAATTTTGTTTGTAGTATTAAGGATTGTTTTCTTTTGGTAGAGATCAGGAGACTCAGTTGGTCATGCTGATGGAATTTAAAGAGAAATGTTGGACCACAGTCATATCACAGTGTGGGAAGAGTTCTTTTATAAAGTGAACCACACTGAGGAGAACGCAGGGAACACCTAAAGGTAAGACAAAAAGCGAGGTGCATTCTTAGCATATGGCATTCTCCAAAAACATGGCAAACCTGTTAATAGTCCCTCTACAAGTATGCAGTTCAGACTAAGTGGAGAGGAGTTAACACATTTGCTCCTGTTTTAACGGGATTTGGAAAAGTCTGTTGAAATGTTGAGTCAATCCATGCTGAAATCTTCCTGAGTGGCAAAAGGAGCACAGGGAGAGCTCACAGATTTACCTCCTTCCCAAATATGCTGAGCTTTATTCATTTCCTATGTTTCAGCCTATGGTCACTGAGATGTGGAGGAACTTAAGGCTGGTTTAAACCACCCTCAAATACTGCTATTGTATTGTGTTACCTATAATAATAATACTTGACCTATAATAATAATAACCCCTTTATTTCCTTGTAGTGGGGACATAAATCCTCTCCATAAAACTTCAATTAAGCTTTTTATAGAAACATCTGTATGTTTGCAAACTGGAGTCTCCCTGTAGAATAGTTGTCTCTATAAATTACACTTCTAAGCTCAGTCACACTCCTGGATTTTAATTTTTTAAAAGTCACATTTATGGGCTTCATAAAATGCTCTCATGCATGCATAATCAAATTAATAACATATGGATTAGCAATGAAAAATAGTTGAGATGAATTTTGACAGAGTTGGAAACATCTGAAATCAGGGATTTTGCAGCTGTCTGCATTAAGTGTAATTGTGACCTATAAACTGTGCATCACTCTTCTCTTTAATTTAGCTCACTGGTGTTAAAAGTCAGCTCTTCCAGGCTGTCTGCATTCCTTGAGAATTGGTAGTGCACAGTGGTTTAGCACAGTCTGTCAGTGTGCTGCACTCTGCAGCCTGTGGATCAGTGTGCCTTGGCTTTTTCCCAAGTTCCACTCATGCACAGCAGAGAGTTTAAAACTGCCTGCAGGAAAAATGAAATTAATGTTTCCTAAATTAGTAAAAAAAAAAATAGGATATGGCCCCAAGAGGTTCGTTCTGAACTATCCATATATATTATCTACTAGGATAAAATAGAGGAAAGTGTCAAATTTTTATATGACAATATGGAAAACATTTTTATTGGAGTATCAGGTTTGGTTGTAACCTCTTTTGTGGTCTATATGTGTTTTCAGCATTCAGGATTGCTAATGAAAGTAGTGATGCTGGATTTGGTGGAAAATGCCTAAATACCCTCTAGCTTCTACTTCAGCAAAAATGTGAGGATTGAAACAAAATAAAGCCTTTGTTTTAAACTTAAAGGCTAATATTTATGTAATTATTATTGTAAAATTTTGGTATATTATAATTTTTTTCATTTATTTATCTGATCAGTTACACAGTTTGGTTTGTGAAGGAGGGGGATTAATTTCCACAAATCTTAGATTATTAAGCACCACAATATAAACATGAAGTATTTTTCATTATCTTCCATGACTGTATTAGTATTGTGAATGGGGAAAAAAACCTCATCAGATACAACCAGCCACTTCCTCTGCCAAATTACCTTTTGCAATTAAATATGGTAATTTCCTGAAATATTTCCTGAGAATTTTTGAGCAATGACTATAGTGAATAAATTTGTTTAGTGAATCATTACATGCTAATTTTTTGTGTATTCTGGCCAGACTATCTCCACTCTATTAATGGATTCAAGATATTTAACAGGAAATTATTTTCAACCAGATGAGTTGCCTGGTTTGCATTCTTATAATCTCTGACGATTCAAATTCTTCTTGAGATCTGTGATTCAGAAAGCCATATGGGACTTTTTTAATGTTGGGTACAATATTTGAACATGAGAAAACCGAGATTTCTTAGATTTTCATTTCCCTTAAGTAATATAGAGCTAGATAAAAGACAATGTCATTTTTTGCCTTTCTGTTTCCTCATTTTGCAAAACTAAGTATTGTAAGTGGTCAAAATGGAAATTTAAGCATCCTAATATGGTGATATAGACAAGCTATGAGGAAATGAAGTAGTATACCAATGTGTGTTTGTATACTTTTGACATTCTGGTAAGTACCAATCTGGTGTACTATTCAATATTCATCTCTTTTGATCTCTGAATGACTGCTAAAATCAAGAGAATGCCTAATGTTGACTGTTGTTAATCAGCTTGGACAAATACTCTGCAGTTAGAGAGGAAAAGGTGACTATTGTAAGTCAGTGCATTTACATGTACTTCTTCAGTAACTGAAGGTCTTTTTGACTGTACTAAACCAAAACAAAGCAAAAAAACCCACATGAAAAACAGAACTCTAAAGTCAGATCAGCTTTGATTTTATTTCACCAGAAAGTTGGTCTGGAATAGGTAAATGTATTGATGGAGGAGAAATGACAGCCACGGTTACAAATCTCTTTTCCTGGATCTGCATATTTTTCATTTTAGAGCAGACCCTTATGAAAATGATTGTCACTTCAAATGAGCTGTTGGCTCAAGATGAAATCCTGACTTTATTTTTGGGTACATGTGCCCAAAGCACTTAGCTTACCTCTTTTGATATCCTACATTCTACATTCTCTTGTCCAATAGGGTATGAGGATGGGAGAGACCAGATGAGTAAATCTCTCCAGGGGACAGTGAAATTTGCAGCCAGGGAGAGTGAGAGGGTGAGGCTCCCTCGAAGAATCGTTCCTGTAGTACATTTCTATGGTGTATTGCCTGTTTCAAAACACAGAGGGGTCAAAATAAAGGCAGCTGTGCAAAACCACACAGCCTTTCCATGCTGCAGTTATTGTACCTGGGGGTAAACTTTTAGCCAGCTTATTTGTCTGGTTGCTAATATCTTTATGGTTTACTAATATAAGTAATACTCTGAAGAGAACTTATTAAGCAACAGGGTGTCAACACCAATTTGCATGTAGTTTGCTGTCTTTGCTAAGGAGTTAAATAGATAAAAAGGATGGAGTAAAACTTTTCATAAGTGTAAGATATATATACAGATATAGATATATATGGTTTTCAGGCTTATTCTGCTACTGACTACTAAAATGAATGCAATTACAATAATTAAAATCAATGTGTAATATTTCCCTGAATAGTGAACCTCAGGTATCTGGTTTAATTAGTCTTGGGTATCAGAAAATTCCTTTTAAGAAAAAGTACATATTAGCAGAATAGCTTGCAGATACTTGCCCATTTTTTTCCTGGTAAAGTTCAAAAAAATGGCAGGCACTGTGAGGAGGCAATTTCCCATTGAAGACATTGAGTGCCATCTGTAAGGCAGCAATGGTGGTTGCATGCTGGGAACAGAGGAAACCTTTAATTAAAGGTCTGTTGAAAATGATTGCATGAACCTATTATTTAACAATATTTCCCACACATTATCTGTCCACTCAACATTAACCTTATTAGGGCCTCATTAGTACTTGCCCTCTGCACTGTTGAGCAAACATTGTCCCTTTATGGCTATATAAACTGAAGTCCTGCATGTATAAAGTATACATATATGTAAATATTTAAGAAGTCTTAGTCCCTTGCAGCTCTTGCATATTTAATAGGAGCTGTTAAAACTTCTTTTAAAAAGAACTAGTGGTTTTGCTGGTTAAATATACAGTATTTGAGATCAGATCAGTAAGTTTTTTAGCTGATATATACCCAGTAGGTCATGATATAAATGCAGTTTAGAAACAGGAGCTTTTTAGTGAGAGCAATCCAAAAATTTCCTCCTCCAATGACAGCATTTGTACATTCTAAACAAAAATATAAGAACACAATTGAATAACTGCCTTCATAAGGCCTGATAAAATAACTGTAACTTAATTTTTTTCTTTTTTTCCTCATATGCACTTGAAAAAGATGCAGGAAGAAGGAGATTTTGTTTTAAATTAACTTTGTGATCCAGGTTTAATAAAACATGAGGCATGATTTTTCCAGCTCCCTGCTCAATCAAAACATTATTACAATGAAAAAAACCATGACATTCAGTAGAAAGTGGAATGCTTCAGGTTTCAAAGCAGCATCTGTTCATTAAAATTTTTTTTAAATCTGAGGACATTTAAGGTTAACCAAATAAAAAAATGCTTGTAGCTGTATTTGATAAAGGAAATAAAATTTCATGGCTTTCACTGCATTTAATAACTGCAGAAAGGAAACACAAGAGAAACAGAAAGCACTCACCGTGGAATACATAACCATTTTTTGATGGTATGAAGGCTTTCTAGCATCTAAAATATGCTTTAGAATAGTTTTTAAAAGAATACCTGAAAGAAAATGGGGAAGCAGTGACAATGAAAGAGATGCTTGTGTTAACATCTGTATCGACTGCTGCCATTTCAGCAATCCGTCACTAAGTGCACCAGATTTATTCAATTGACTCAACTAGTAATTTGTGCAGAGTGCCTTGATTAATAGTGACAGTATCTTTCAAATGAACAGTGGGCCTGTTTTACTTCTGTGTAAAATGTTTTGGGGATCCCTAATAGCCTCAACAGCTTCAAACAGTGCATTCACAGTTACTTTGTGCCAGCAGAACAGTGCAAGAAGAGCACAGTAATGAATGCTACCCTGTTGTCTGTGTAGCTTGAGTGATTTCCAGCTTTCCAGAGGAAAAAAAAGAGCATATCCTCTTGACTCCGGGGCTTTATAAATTGTGTGGTTGTCTGCATTTTGTTAATGTTAACTGCTGAAAAACTGTAAGACAAACTACTAGATTTAAATCAATGGCTTCTCTAGTATGTTAATATAAGGTTGGCACGTCGACAAGTTAAAATCCTTAAAATAGAACTGTACCAACTAGGAAATTAGACAGAATTAGTCTTTAGCTTCTGGCACATTTTTAATAACAATTATTAGTAAAGCAAGGGCAGAGGTTTGAACTTTGTGCCAAGTTTTGCAAGTTGGAGCTTTGAAAAATGCAACAAGTTAATTCATGTTATTTGTTCATTTGTCTTCCTAGCTCACAGATCCTGCCTGCACACTGCCCATATAAAACAAAAAGGAGGCTCAAAATATGACAGTGGATGAATGGAGGAGAATGAGTGATAAAAAAGGTATAAAATACTTTCAAATTTTAGTTGCTGTTTTCTGAGCAGAGTAAAGTTTAAAAGCAGTTTAGTAATCTCATTTTAGGACTCTCAGCAGTGGCATATGAAGATGTTAGGTAACAGAGTCACCATTCTTACAAATAATATTTTTTTAAGTTACACATGGCTTATGCTAAGTTCAGGCTTGATTCAATTCAACAAGAATCTGTATGTTATATTGAATTTCTTACACAGTGTAATCTAAATGATACCTCAATTACAATGTTAGATTAGGATATTCATGATTCATATGCTCACCATCTCCCTCCCCATTAATCAAAATATTTCAGTGCTGTTCATCAATATCCCCACAATGGTATCTTTCGCCATTCTACCATAGAATCAGCAGCATTGTTTGTCATATACCCTTTCTTCTTTCCCATCCTACTTTTGGTTTTAAATGGGGTAAGAATTCAGCTTACCTCCCTGCAAACGTGATTTTTGTTTTTGTTTGTGGAACCCAAATTCCGCCTGCAATAACAATTCTGACAGCTTTATCAGCTTGGTCTTGACACCATGAGTAGCCCAAACAGGTAAAGTATAATTGTTAATATCCTACAGTGAAGAAAGAAAACATGGTGATTTTCCTACTGATTCCTACTGCTAACTGTTATTTATTCTGGCAAAAAATACTTCTCTGAACAAATTCCAAATGTTTCACTCCAGTAACATTTTCTCATTGTAATAAAATGATGACTGTGTTTTGCATTTAGACAGCTGTAGCATTCCTATTTATAGCATCATAGTGCTTGAAAGAAATTTGAAGGGCAGTTTTCAACAAGAAGAGGAATCTTTATTAATAATACTAAAATTATGCAAAAAGCAACTGGCGTTTTTTATATTGTCAGGTTAAAAAAAATCACTATATGGTTTTTCCAGTCATGTGCTGGGATGTATTTTTACTGAAACAAATCCTATATAAATATCAGGGTTTTAAGGGCTGGTAGCTCTCAGGTGTAAGAGGAATACAGAGATCAATGTTATAGCTGTAGTATGGATGTACTGAAGTATGGGGTAGATATATAAGGAAGAGATATAAATTAAATTTGTACCTATTATGGTCTATTGGATACTATCACAGTCCTCAAGCTAAAGGGGAATGGATTAGTCTTTCCTTGGGGATGCAGTCCAAGGTATATTAGTGATCACAACTGTGAGAAGGGAAGACAAGCACAACACTCCTGGTTTGCAGTACCCTGAATTCCTGTTTAAACAAGGTTGGTAATTTTTCTGTAGAGCGATGTAACCTTTGGACTGAGCTTACCTAAAGGACTGTTCTTGTAACAAGCGAGCTCAAAGGAAAATGTCAACTACTTTAAGGGTTTGTTTAAACAAGAAAACAATAGAATGCGCTAGGTTAAACCAGCTCAAACCTCAATGTTATCCATTTCTCTTTTAATAAGTGTGATTTATGCCTTGAGGAAAGAATTGGATGGTTGCATGCTATTTAAGACAGTCTGTAGGCAAGCAAACACATCAGTCTCCAAGTTACCTGAAAGTCAAATAACACTTAGCTGAAAATAACAAATGCAGAGACATGTGTGCTACTGTGGTTTCATGAATTGTATTTAAAAACTGTGTAAGCACTCTCTCTGTATGCTTGAAAAATGAGAGAGGTTTTTATGGCAGATGCCTTTAATTAATACCCTCAGAGTCCTCAGTCAGTAGTATCAAATGCCAAGGCTCATCAAATATAACACTAGAAGGAGAAGAACAATTTATTTATTTTTTTATTCCAGTGTTTAGCTAGATTCTTTATGGGAGCTGTGAGTTTTCCAGATTTGTCTGGTGACACAGATTCTCGGTATGATTTAACTACTGAAATAGAAAGTCGAGGTCCTGCATTTGGAAAACATGGAAGGGTGACCTCACTGAAATTACAGTGAGATGTCCCAACATGTTAACATTTCATTTAACTTAAGGCCCTGGCTGACATTCTATTCAAGTCTGCTTTGATCGAAGTTGGACTTTTGCAAAAACTGAAGGAATGAAGGTAAACTCATTCGTATCACACCCTGTAAAATATTACATGTTGCTTCTGAAATCCACCTTAAAACTCCCTCATTAATATCCCAGTACTGACAACCAATTTATCATTGATATTTGTTAATAAATAGTTATGCATGAAACTGTAGCAAAAGCTGCCTTCAAAAATAACTTTTTTAACACAACACTCTGCAATTTTGTGTCAGCTCAGGTAAGTCTAGACTTTGAAGTGGGACTTGCTAAATTAAAGGCAGTTAGGATTTTTTCAAATCATGACATTTCCAAACTGTGGAAATCCAGATACCCATGTGGAATTCCAGATACCCATGCCAGTTTGGCACCACAATACCCCTTTTGTTATAAAATCCACAATCTTTCATGATATGCCTGGTCTCTTTGCTTCGGACAAGCTCCCAAACTTGTACAAATTTGTGTCATTCCAATGGTTGTTTAATTTCTGAAAATACTCTATCCACTACTGGCCGTGTACAAATAATGGTTTCTCTTGCTTATACAATTTGCATAAAATTTTTGTGGAAAGATGCTTATGTTTCTTTGCCAGCAACATATTTTTATCCCTGTGTATCTCCTAGTGGGGTCTGGGGGAGTTGCAAGACAATTTTATCCAAAGATATTCTTTTGCCTAATGCTCCATATTCTCCAGTCAGTGGCTGGATCTTGAATGTGAAAGTCCACTAGATTGTGTTCCTTACAGTGGTGGATGACACACAGCAGCCTCACACCTAGAGAGTTAACAGGATTTTCAATTGTAAGTTTGACATTAGGTGGGGGTTTCTGGGAAAGAAGATGCAAGTAGTCGATGTTTAAAAAAATTTGAAGCACTGATTTACGATCTTTTTATGTCTTACAATAAAAAAATAAACCAAATAAAAATATCAGGTGTAAGAAAATGTAGGAATTTCTATTGGAATCAAAGATCTTAAGGGTCTTTTCCAACCTAAATGATTCTATGATTCTATTTACCTCATATTGTAAAGTGTCAGAGAGCTTCCAAATCCTTTCACTAGTCAACTTCTTCACTGGATATCCTGTATGAGTGGCTAAAAACTTCAGAAATTGCTGGAATACAAAAAAATCCAAACTTGTAGTAATGAGGGCATTTTTACATGATTTCTACACACGGTCATAGTAGTACATAGGAATTTTTAGAAAGAAGACAGTCTTTGCACTTTGCACTTAAGCAATGAACCATTGCCTAGATGTAAGAGAATTTGGCCTATTCATTTAGACAAGGTTGGTGATTTTAGCTCAGATTTGAAGTATGGTGATTGTTTATGCCCGGTGAAAATGTTTAGAAGGAAGTAGAAGGAACGCAGATATATGAAGAAGTCTGGCAGAAATCCAAGAAATGCTTAAAGGAAGTGTGATAGAAAGAATTATTCTGATACTGGTACTCAGGAGAAGGAGAGGTATGATGTAAATTTGATAAAATGGGAATTGTGATTTACTTGCATATAATACCCAGATGCAGAGCCACAAATGGATGATTGAGGTCAGTGGTGAGAGATAATAGAAAAACAGGTGAGGTTCATAGTGTCCTTTTGAATACACGTGTGAAGTAGAAGGTTGCAGCAGAATAAACATGTGGTTATATAGTCATGCAAAGGTTTTGATGATGGAGAAAGAAAGGAAAGGATACTATATGAAGACAGGCACAAAACATAAGGGAACACCTAAATTAAGATTTTGGGTGGGAAACATGAATAAGTACTTGAGAAAAACACTGACGCTGTTATAGAAATTCTGAGGAATTGAGCTGAGAAAATGAATCTGAACCCACAGACTTATATAGGCAGAGATGTCAGAGGAGTTGCTTTACATGGGAGTAAACAGAGAGAGGTATTGGAATAATTTGAGAGGCATTGACATTGATTTTATCTGAGTTTTTGTTTTGTCTAGTCCCCTAGAAACTAAGCTTTTGCAAGTAGGTCAATAATTTATCTTTTCTGTGACTTGTCATTTTCAATTGCTGGGAATAGCCCAGTCCAGCTGGATCTGTAATGTTGTAATTGTTTTTTGGGTATGTTGTCTACACCCACTCTGAAGATCAGAGATCTGAAGGGAGCATATTAACTGTTGTTTTAAAACCTATGTGTTAGATAATGTTGAAGAAGTGGTACGCTTTAACTGGATTTCCAGAACTGAGAATACTTCACCTTGTAGTGCTTGAATTGCCTTTGGAAATCCCTTGTTGCAAAGGTTTCTTTCAGAAGCTCCTTGTATTTTGGGCAGTGTGAGAAAGGTAGGTATAGCAACTGGAAAGAAAATTGCAAAATCCTAGTTAGGCAAGGTGCATCTTGTTCTGCAATTCAATATACCCTTGCAGAATTGCTGTTCTGATTTGCTGCACTAGTTAGGACAAGCTGAAAAATAATTTGGGAACGTAGTTTCAAGGATATTCATCTTCAGGACTCTAGGAGTCATACTGATGACTACACACAAAATAATCTTTAAATGTTCAGAGGAGTAATAGCTGCAGTAGTTCAAAGTTAAAGGATTCATTTACACAAGATGAAATTCATCCTTTGACAGAAGACTAAGACAAGCCCTCATGAACTCCTTTGTTCTTAGCTTCTCCAGGGATGATTCCATTCATTGTGTTCAATCTTTCTTTAAACACACCATCACATTTTTACAACAAATTACAAAGTAGCAGCTGGACTGCAATAGGAGTCTTTGTGCATACTCAACTGTATTGAGTCTATTTAACACAGCTTCATTTAGTTCAGCTAAATTGTAGAAACTTGTGAACTTTCTGTAACTCAGTTCTGTTTTTCATTAATCTAAGCTATATGAAGGTTACATATGGCTGGAATATCTTAAAAACTTGTTATTTCATTTATATGTATTTATATATGTTAGCTAAATTGAGTTAATTTTCATGTTCTGTGCTAAATTTAAAACAAAAATTAAAATTTGACACTGATAGTATTAGTGCTTTTTCCTAATGTGCTTTTTTGTCTTTTTCCCAGTAATGTAGCTCCATCTATATAGTCCCAATATTAAAAGAACTTTGAAAAGAATTTGAGAGATTTGAAGGGATAATTAGCTTGGAATGCTTCACAGCAGTTCCTCAATCTTTTTAGAAATACAGTCTATGCATTCCACAAGATAGGAAGGTATTTGTGAATTATAGCCATAGGTTCATGAACAGGCATGATTTCACCAATAAATGATGGGCACTTGTTTTGTGCTGTAGGATACATGTGGTCTCAGGTTTAGCCTGTATATGCAGTAAGGACTAAATAAAGTTAAAACATAAATAGTTGAAAAAAGTATGAAAACTGTGCATGTGTCCATGACTTTATGATTTGTTTGAATAAACTTCCTTGCTCCCCTAGATGTGAATGAGGTGCAACACCTGCTTGCTGACTTTGCCTTTTGTGTTGATACTGGCCGGGTATTCTTGTCTCTCTGCTGGGATATCCCCGCCTGTGACAGTGTCAGAAGCAGCTCCTGACTGTGCCTGGCTGTGTGTGTGAAGAGGAAGACATTTCTCCATACCTTCCATCTTCATGCTCTCATCACCCTGAGGTGAGAAGCATTGCTCCATGACCTCTCTGACGTGATTTTCTTATCATCACAGACTGTGTTAATTAGACTTGTAAAGCCCACACAATTTATCTTGCATCACAAGTGCAAACCTGCTCTCACAAACTGGGACTCAGGCTGCACACTCCTGATCTTAACTTTTTATCATAAATTTTCCACACACAGGATGTTCCAGCTCCAGCCAGCTGCACAGCTTTGCCCTCTAGGACAAGTATATGCAAGCTACAGAGCTGCTATCTGCAGGATTCCTTACAACTCCAAAGCGAGGAGCTGAGGAAGGGAGATGAATTAATACATTGCCCTATGAACTTGTGCTTAAAGCTCTGAGTCCTCCTTCCTTTTCCCTTTAACTTTTCTCACCAATCCTTGGAGTACATGCACTGACCTGCAAAGTGCATGAAAAACAATCCTGTAACTCAATTCTTACCATAATGTAAGTCCCAGAATGATTCTTTTGTCTTTTCCATTGGCTGTGGACTAAGCAGTTCTGAAGCACTAGTGAGATTAAGTATGTTTTCTCTTGTCACACAAAGAAAAGAATGTTTGCATTAAATTTAGAATTAATCTACTTTTACAGTGATTTACCTTATAAATGAACTCTTTTTCTCTATACCCAGTACTCCCATTTTTCTTTCTCTTTTGTCAAGATCATGTCTCTGATATGCAAGTCCATTCCTGTGGAAATACTTGCCAACACTTCTAATCAGCTTATTAAGCATTTCTGCAAAATGCTTTTAACAATGTTCCTTTATTGCCTCTAACATGCACTTTTTGCTGCACCTTCATCTCATGTCCTATGTACTTTACTAATGATCAAGGGAAAGTAGATGCCCCTAGTTTATACTCACATTATCCTGTGACAGTGGCATTGTGTGAACTGGAATTGGCTGCCAAAGGATTTTGGGGTTCCAAATCTGATCCTGTGTTGGAGGGTACAGTCCAGCAAGACTTGCCTGAGCACTCATAAGTGTGTGATCACAGTCAGTGCTTTGAACATAAATCTGAAGGAAGAAAAAAGAAAAAAGAAACATTTTGGATGGTAATTTCTTTCATTAGGTTTACTTTATTGTCTTTGTAGGAAAAAAAGGGGCTGGTACTGGGGAAGTTGTCATTAAAATGGAGTGACATGAAGAAAGACTATGAGAAAGAAGGAGGAAGGAGAAAGACTGCAGCTGGAATAAAATTTTGCTGGACAACTGAGCTGCAGCAGGGTAACATCTTAGAAATCCTGGTAGACAGCTTGAGATTGACTCTGTTTGACCCTCTAGGCTTTGGCACGTCATATGTGCACTAAAAAGCTGGAACTTAAATGAAAACTGAGTTGTATCTGCATTCCATGTGGAAGTGTAGCATTGGAGGTATTTGACATAGATGCTCTGCCATACAGCAGTGAGGGAGCTGAACCTGATGTGCAGCCTAAAAAGAATTTTTTGTGGTTTTCAGGTAGCCATCAGGATAAAAGCTGAACTACAGTTTCAGGGCTACTTTGGATATTTGGAATGACATTGACTTCAGTTGGTATTAAATTTTCTTCAACTGCACCAGGTTTAGACTTTTATGCATCCAGGAAGTCCCATTAACAACCATGAAAAACATCTTCCTGCCCAGATCCAGTACTTGCCTCACACTGCTTGTATACAATGCTCAGGAAGTGAGAGTATCTCCTCCGCAGGTACTGGCCAAGCTCATACTGTTGTTGTATGCCAAGCTGTAGAAGTAACACAAGAGCATGAGAGGCTAAAGAAATGTGCTATGCATCCATTCATACAACCAAAAAATAATGCAATAATATTTGATATTATTTTAATAAAGCCTTTTTTTTCTTTTTCAAATTGAATTAGGAAAGAAGACAAGAGAAAAAAGTAGTGAAATTGCTGCATGTATGGTGTTGGATAATGTTAGCTATGACTCCTGGTGGATGCAGTTTTGTATTTTGCTCTGTGGAAAGCTATGTGTATGTTTATCTGAGCTAGTGAGACTTAAAGCAGGCATAGAGATGTTCCAACACCATCTGTCTACTTTCTACTCTATTGCTGTCTCAGAGATGATTAACTGGGAGTGCAGACCGAGCAGCCACCTGTCCATGGAGACACATCCAGGATATGAATCCCATAGAGCATCACCAGATGCTCTATTCCTTATGGGGGTAGAGTTTTAGCCTGGGCAAGATCTAGTTTTTCAGAACAGAAGTTTTGAGGTAAAAGTCCTCCAAGCCTTTGGGCCTTTTTCTGCAATAGTTAATTATTATCAACAGTCTGAAGCATTTGATTTTTGATTCTTGCCTGATTATGTTCCCAACTTTCAGTCACTGAATCTTGTTACACTTTTGAATAACATTCACCATCACAGATCTTATTCACAGTTAAACAATAATCCATAAAATGGAATCAAATCACTTTATCTCTGTGTTAAATGAAACTGATGACAATTCTCTACCCTCAAAGCAAAATTTTTCCAGTCCCAACATTTTAGTAGCTCTTAGCTGAGCATCTTTCAACCTACCAACATAATTTTGTGAACACATGACACATGAATCACTGAATCACAAAATCAGTTAGGTTGAAAATGACCTCTGAGATCACTGAGTCCAACCTATTACCTAACGGTCCCAGGTCAACTAGACCATGGAATTAGGTACCATCCACTCTTTCCTTAAACACCCCTGGGGTGTTGACTCCGCCACAATCATACACAGTGCCCCTGTAATAGTCTATATTGCCTTCTTTTTACTTGTACTGGCCTAAATTTAAATATTTTCCACTTAGCTCATGTAATCATTACTGTACACTGGGATCTCAAGTACAGTACTCATTGCTTCCTAAAGCAATTTTCTAAGTTGTGGGATCAGAGGATAATTCAGGCTGAAAGGGGCCTCAGGAAGTCTCTAGTCCAACCTCCTGCTCAAAGCCAAGTCAGCTAGGAGTTACTCAGGACCCACTGTGTGTGCATGTGATCACCTCTTGCTGGAATTGTGCATCCAGTTTCCTAGGCTATATGTGTGGTTTAGGCTTCTGCCCCAACTTGCCTAATATGCATGTTCATGTTGTTAAGCCCTGACTCCTGGGTCTTGAAGTCTTCTATGCCTTGGAGCAAGCTGGCATGGATTGCTGAACTTGAATACTGTTTATATGGAATGATTGAGTCATAGCTGAGTTGGGAAGCTGCTCTGTTACTCCTGTTTCTTCAAGGGAGTTGACATGAGCAGAAACAGGCCTGATTTGCTTTGGAGACCAGTTTTGCCTCCTAAGAACAGTGGGGAAGAGGAACCCCTCAGGCAGTTTGTTCTGTTCTGATTTTGGTGACCTGGCGAGTTCTTTTAGGAGAGAGACACATTGGACATAAGGTGTGTGTCCCTAGCAGAGAGACACACCTCAGGTCTGCCTCCACATGCACTGTAGCCATTTGTCTGGGGCAACCAGACTTCTGGCACTTCTCAGCTACTTCAGGGAGACTGCCTGGTTCTGAGTGCTGGGCAAATAACTGGCCGCTTTTTCAATCCAAATAACATATCTTGGGGAAAAAGGAATGAGGCACAAGCACACAGACATAGTGGTCCTGCCAGTGGGAGGGGAAAAAACACCCAGTGTCCAAATATTGCCCTACAGTCTGATAGTACAGTTCACCTGTGGCTCCATTTGTAAGTGGTGGCAGCTAGTAGAAGTTACAGTCAAGGCAGGCACAACGTCTGTCAGATACAGAATCTGTGCTGCTTCTGGTTCAGCAGCACAGATACTGTACATCTGTGGCACATTTGTGGAAACAGCTGATTCCAAAAATGCCTGCACTAAACCAGTTGAGTTTTAAATCAACTTTCTTGGGCATAGCATAAGAAAAATTTCTGCTTGTACTGAACTTAACAGTTTGTGAGTAAGGAAGCACTTCTATTCAACAGAGATTGAGGGAGGGTTGTGTCTGTCAGCACTTCCATCACCTTCTGCTACTGATGCTTAAATCTTCCTGTATGGTCTCAGGTGAACTGAGGCGGTCATCAGTGCCTGGCTCCTCCCAGAAGATCCTGGTCTGCAATCAAAAAGCTCAACATATGGTGACACTGGATCAGAACAGACTGACTCAGTTTCCTTCAAAATTAGTGAGTGATGTTGCTGTAGTTTATTCATAAGTTCCTTGGCTGTCCTTAAGTAGCAACTTAATAAGGGCTTTCTCTAAGTGAAAGCAAAGCTCCAACCCCCAAATATCAACACAACATCTTTCAATATTTCAGTTCTTTGCCCAGGTAAACAAACTCACCTTGGTAAGTTGGCCATATCCCTGTTGTCTTGCAATTTCTTTATGCTTATCAGTTGGGAAAAACTCCTGTGGGGTATGATCACCATGGCGAAATACCTGATAAAAGAGATGAAATTGCTTTTGTGTTACTGCTATTTTTTTGTGGTGATTATTACTAATTAGTGTAGTCACAAGGAATATGCTATGACAGCGAGTACTGTATCTGACAGATGCTAAGTATATTAATGGTTCGTGCCTTAAATTTAGATAGCTACATTTCCTGTTTAATTTATTTAGACAAACATAACTGGTTCTTTTTTGGCATTTGAGAATAAATTAGTTCAAATAAATTTTTGCAAGTTATAAAAACTACAGGATACCCTATTATATTTTAAAGAGGTTTTATGTATTTTAGAAGGTATAGACCATAATATTAAATAAACAGAAAACAAACAGAAGCATGTTAGTATTTTATCTGAGATATTTGAACATTAGTATTTTGGTATGACTAAATTGGGATTCAAAAGGAAAAAACCAAAACTATTACTGGAAGTAACAGTTCTGTGGCTGCCTCCTGTGAAGTTCTCTTACTTGGCAGAAATTAGCCTTAAAAAGTCATATGTTGGCTTTTTCATCACAGGAGGTGATAGAAGTGTTATCTAATATATAAATACAGGCTAAACTGTTGCTCTGAAAACATTGAACCTGTTTTGAAATTTCACTTCAGATAAAAGATGTATTTATAAGGTACATTGGATTTTTTCATTCATATGATGAATTCTCTGCTTCATATGCTTTGCAGAATAATTCCTGTAGATATTTGCCATTTGATTCTAAAACTGTAAGATTTAAAAAAAAAAATTCTTAATCCAAGCAGGGAGAAATTAAATCAAAATCTGCAAGAAAAAAAAATTAATTATTTGTATGTGTGTGTGTGTGATGTTCAGAGTAAGAGTCAGGCTTCCAGAAAATAAAAGGTACATCATAACCATTACAAATAGCATTAACTTCAAAGCACTGGTTTCTGTGTTGCTTATTCAACGTCATTGTATACTTGTTTGAGTTTCACATACTGAAATTTACTTTATATGTTAGTCCATTGAAACCACTGGAAAAGTGGAAACTCTTCCATGGTAAGAGGGTTTTTGCACAGTTGGTATTTAGTTGGTATTTGTGAAATCCTTTTTTACATTTAAAACAGAATCCTGTGTTATTTTTCACTTAGTTCTATAAAATAAGCATTCTATATCCATCCAAAAAGTAAGTTCATGTAGGAGTGCACAAAGGAGACAAAATTATAAAATCTTATTCAAAATTAAGATTGTTTTTTTGGACAATACAATAATGAATTTTGAATACGGAGGAAACATTTAAATATTTGAAAAGGTGCCCCCTCCCCTCTACCCTAGAGTACAAGAAGAGTAGTAAGTGACAGGTTTTGAACAAATTTCATTTGGCCATACTTACTAGGGACACAAACTTCAGTTTTCTTTTAGCTGTTGTTTGATGAAGAAAGATGCAGAAAAGACAGAACAGGAAACACAGACTCCAAATTCCACAGACTAGTTGCCTTCCTCTCATCCTGAGGGGAGCTTTCAGCTATTTTGCACACCAAGGTCCCTGGCTGGATGTGGTGATACAGTAGATATATGGCTAAGAGGGGTGGAGTCAGTCATGCTTAGTGAAATCTGAGAGTGAGCTGTGAAGTTGCCTCTCTGTCCTCTTCTAGGGTTAGTGCTTTTCAGGGAACTCATGAAATGAAAAGTGCATTTCTCACTTGTACTCAATTTCTGTGTCCCATGTATTGCATGGAGTGAAATCTTTGAGCTCTCTAATTCCTGCCCCTGGCAAGGCAGGTGAATGTAAAGAGCTGGAGGTTTCCTTCTGTTATTTAACTAGGATTTAGTATGGGTCAGTCAGCCTTCCCAAATATGAAAATGCTGTGGGTATCTTAATCTTACTGTATGCAAAAGGGCTATTAAACCATCTGCATTCTTAATGCTCACAGTCTTCTCTGAACACTTTGTACTAGAAGGAGCAGTGCTAACAAATGTCCTTTTATAAAGTCTCTCTGGATTTTCCTGGGATTTGGCTGTGATTTGTAGGAGGAATAAGCAACAGAAGGTTTTGTTGCAAAGGAACAGGAATGAGCCTGAATTCATTGCAAAAAAATAAAGATATATGAATGAACTTTTAATCTCTTTAGTAGATTGACTCTGTCTCTAGTGGCAAAGCATATGACAGTATTTTCTGGAATTTTCCCCCAGAATTTCATACAGTTAGTTAAATTTTAAATTTTCAGATCTCTCTTGCTGCACACATTCTCATTGTTATAGTGTGCATATATCAAGAGTTATTTCTGCCATTTCCCCAGTATATTTTAAAAAAGAAAAAAATCTGGCTCAGAGACACCATTGCAAGAGACAGGATTGGTGTTGCAAGTTACTGATTTATGTTCAGTTCATTCAAGTCCTGTTAGTATGTTAAAATTGAGGGTGATTTCTTAGTCAGCAAAAGCTCTCTGTAAGAATTTAAAAAAAATTACTGAAAAAAATTATCATGTTGCTACCCAAAAAGGTTATATAATCCCAAACTAGTTTAAGACACAAAACAAAGCTTTTCTTTTGATTATTAGACATAGACTTCTCTAAGGGGATCAGTTCTCCATCCTGAGGAAACAATGTTGTATCTTTCACATCTGTCAGAGCTAAAGATATTCCTCTGTGAAACATCCAGATGTCACACTTTCATTTCTGCTTTTATCTCTGACAATTTAAAGAGAAATAGAATAGAAAATAAATAGAAAAATGTGGTGGGGAGTTACTCACATTTATTGAGAAAGAAAATGCCCTTTTTTTCTTAATTTGGAGGCACCTGGGGGGATATGGGTCAACAGGTTGAAGTTATTCATATCCTGTATATGTCATGCATCAAAAATTTCTCTGAAAAGTCTTTGTTTTGCTGTTTCTAGAAAACATGGCATCAGACACTACTCCTAAAATACACTGCTCTGCAAGACAAGATTTTTTTAAATAGACCAACTCAGAAAAAACGGGCAAGTTCTCAGATTCCCAAGACTCCAGTCAGGTTCTTCATATACTGTATTCATGTCTAGGAGGGACTGCAGGTCTACAACAGGAACAGAAAGATTTAACTTTAATCTTTTCAAGCATCCATTGTCTCACACTTTACATGAGACCTCTGTAACTAGGAAGGTAAAATTACTCTTACTTTGAGGATAACAAAATATTAGTGTAAATATTGGTGTAAAAATATTAACAAAATGTGAAAAAATATTTGTGTTAAAGCTGATACTTGCTTCCTTTGATCTGATCTTGATGTTTCTAATTCTGTGAGAAGAGGCATGTAAAGGGCTGGAATTGTTTTTAAGCACACCATGTTGATTAATTCTGTTCCTGTTGAAGGTCACAGAGGGAGAACGAAACAGTGTGCTGTGCCATGGTGAGAAGTGTGTGAACTCTAGCTGTTCCAAAATCAAGGTTACTGCTTCTGTAATATGCTTGCAGTCTGTGTTAAAGCAGCAGCTGAAGGTGGAAGAGGAGAAGATAATGATAAAGGTAATAACTGTACCTCTCTCTTTTCCTTGGGAGTACAAAGGACGATATATGAGGTGTAGATCACATGCCTTTATCTTACCAATAAACCTGATGAAATATTTATGGGATCATGATAAACATAATATTACTAAGCAAGTAAAGGTACAGCTTTGTGTTGTGTTCTGTACTGTGGTATCTGAAGCTGCTGGATCTTTGACATTGTTGAGGGAATGCAAATGCTCATTAATAATGCTCCAGTGCTTTAAAATGGTTTCATGGTTTAAGTGCTAGTATATTATTTGAAAGCTTATTAATCCAGAGAACAAAATTTTGCCCTCTACCCCCAAATTACAATATAAAGGATCCTTCCATGCTGTGATGCTCACCCCCTCCCCCCACTTTTAAGTGTAGGATAAAGTCTGCTTGGTATGTAGAGGGTAGGATTGGATTTGCAGCTTGAGATGCTACTTCTTCATTGACAATGGAGAAGGATCAGAATTGGTTGAAAATACAGTGATAAGAATGTTAGAGGAAGACTCCAGTGTAGAATCAGTGTGGGGAGACAGAGGCAAGTGGAGGAAGATTTCAACCTGCCCACCCTGCCTCCCCTTCCTAACCCTGCCTGAAACAACTCCTTAGTGGGATTGTTATTCCAGCCTCTGGTGTTGAAGTCATGTTTCTGTGGCTTCTGTAGTTTTGGTGTCCATGTCTGCTTCCATGACTTTTCCTCATCTTTTCTCAGCTCCAGTCAGATCAAGGCTAAATGTGTCAAGAGAGTTCAAGGTTTGCTCTGGTTTACAGTGTACCTCTTTGTCTCCTGCTTACATGCTTTGATTAAATGATGAAGAAAAGTGATGCTATCATTTCTTCAGCTGCAATAAACTAACAGTCAGAACAACAACAAAAAAAACCCGACTCCAAGCCACTGGCTTAATAGGTAAATAGATAGGAATCAGTTGTCTTTATCTGGCTAATGCTTGACATAGGCTTCTTTGGTCCTTTGTGCTTGGAAAACAAAGGCATGTCGTGTCACCATGCCTTGCCTCAGGCACACACTACCCCTGCCTCAACATGAATTCTGCCCCAATCAGATTTTCTGTTAATGATTTCAATGTTGGCATGCAAGAATACTCATTCAATAGTACTCTTTTCTGCACATTTTCAGACTGAGTTAGAAGCATGTCCAGCTGCTTTGAGGACTTGGGTTAAGGCTTGTTATGAGTATGGACAAAATGGAGCCCTGCAAATAAAGTGATCTTTGCTAGGGCTGGGGCTCTTAAGAACTATGCATGATGTCCTTGTTACTGCTGTCAGAATACATCCCTTATTACCCCATATTCTCTGTTCCTCCTTGAATTGCAGCAGAAAAGAGGAAACAGCGGTCGGTGTTGGGACTTGTAAGGACTACTGCTGTGGCTGTTCTCAGGCCATTCAGTGTTCTAGGCAATTGCCTTCCATTTGGGTTCAAAGCTGCATTCTTGATGTCACCTGAGACACAGTACTTTTTTTTGCACAGTGGCCAGCTTCTTCTCCATTACATTGATGCAAATATAGAGTAACTTTAGAAGCTGATGAACTTAATCCAGATATATTTTCCTTTGTGTTTACACAGCTGGTCTTCCACTGATGATGTTCTCAGCAGCTTTATCTGGAGTTTTGCTGGACTGTAAAACTCCCTCCTCTCAAATGTGAGCACTTTCTCTCCAGTTCTCTATGACTCATCAACTTTTGGTCATAAAATACACTGACATGGTGGAGTTGCCAATTAAGATGCAGTTTGGTAGTTGTGTTTTAGCAGATGATTACTATAATACCAGAACAAGGGTTTGCTGGGAGTATTCCACAGAGTGGTGGTTCTTGTTTTGATCTTGGGCCATCAGTGAGTCACAAACCTGAATTTTGTGCAGTGCAAAGTTCCATTATTCTTTTTTTCCCCCAAATTCTGTGAACAAATTCACGTAACCTTGCTCGAGTGTGATGGATGGCTGTATCCCATAACCAGACTGGCACTGCAGGAAAGAAGTAAGGGTTGTAGCAAATGGCTAGGAGATGGGAGGCCTTTACACCAGTGACACTATCTAGTTATTTAGACTTGCTAATGAATTGTATGGACCAGCAGGATCATGTTGTTTTGATAATGAGAGATGAAATATTACTTGTGCTGAAAGAACATTTTGTTCCAGCCAGCCATGGCCACAGCTGTCTAGCTTGGGCATAAAGCACAAGTGTTTCATGCAGGTGCTGACATCAGTCCAAACAACCTCCCTGTGTGTAATCAAGCATCAAGCAATTATCCTTGTGCACCTTAGAATACCTGAGGGGTTTGGGTTGCTGCTTTCTTTAAATTTTAATAACTATATTTAACTTTGAGAGAGGCTACAATAGCTATGATTAAAGCAATTGTTCTGCTCAGCTGGAATGATTTCTGATCATGTACTAGCACAATGCTGCAAGATTTGAAATGCAAATATGTGGGAGGGACTAAATGTTCTCTCAATAACTTTTTTATTTCTATTGGAATAAAAAAACCCAAAAAGTCCTTTATAAAAATACCAGCTAAGGTAAAGTATAAGTCAACAATTTCTCATAAATATTGTATCTTTCTGGTAATCAGTGTCATTGACCCCTGTGAGTAATTTACTTTTTGATATTTAAATCCCGAATTAGTAGTGAAAAATTAATAGATTAGCTGTTCCTTCAGATCTAATTCCTCCTCCTCTTCCTTTCTGTTCTGTTCCTGTACTGTTATCATCTTGCAGGGTCTTTGGATTCTTGGAGGTTTTGGTAATATTTGCTCTTCTTCATTTAAATCAGTAAAGCATTTTATGCTAGGACATAGGCATGCTTTCATGGCACATTTCAAATATTTTTCTATCAGATGTTTTCTTGAGAGGCTGGTCATTAATTTAAATATTGCCACAAAAGTTTTCTGAATGAAACTGTCAGAACTGTTAAAATGGATGACTGTGCTTTTATGTCACTACAATGTGTTTATTGATACTGACTAGACTGGCTGGTGGTGGTGTGTTTCAAAGCTCTCCTTGGCATTTCCAAGGAAATTTGCATTGACTGTAAATATGGCTGTTAGAAACAAACTGTGTATTTTTCCCTTAGGTCATATGTCCAGTTTCTCTCATTTTAAATCAAACTAAAATAAATATTGCATATCAGGGTTATGGAAATTTGAAACTATCCTTTAATTTAGAAATAACAATGAGTTTGTTCTGTCCTGTATCTCTATTGACCTCAACAAAGTACCTTGAATAATGTCCCATTTTCTTACGTACTATAATCTTGTGTTGTCCATATTTGTCTTCACAGACACATCCACAAAGAGCACAAAAGGCATAAAATTGCCTTTTGCAGAAATATGGGACAAACTGTCTAGAAGGCAATAGCTAAGATGAAGAACAGACAAAATGGTACTGGCAATCACCCTGTTGTTTTGTTTTGAGATAGGGAAGAGAGAATAGATTGTGTATGGGAGTGGTAGTAGCTTCAAGGAACCCAGTTTTTCAGAAAAAGAAGTGCTAGTAAAATGAAGATGCACCTAATATCATGCAGGGAATTGACCAAGGCTTTTCTGAGCTGCTGCCACTGCTGAGACAGATTAATGTTACCTTCAAATACCAATAATTCTTGGAAACATCCAAGCTACTCATTATTTAGCAACTTAGCTGATAAGTATAATGTGGGTTTAGTTTTACAAAGTGTATGTTTATTGGTTTGATTTATAACAAGTTGAGCTTTCCAAGGAATTGGGAAAAGCCCAACACAAAGTACAGAATGCTTTGATTTTTTAACCCAAAGTACATTGGGTAACTGTAGCACAATCCAGGCTATTCCAACAGCATTAACAGACTTGGGCTTTGGTGGAAGCTATTTGGTTAGGTGAGAGCAAAAAGTGGCTAAGCAAGTTTAATGCTTCAGGTAGTGGGGGAAAATGCTGCCCAAAGCAATCCTGTGTTTAAAAGGTACATGGTTAGGTTCACGTTCTGATTTACATCAGTAGAAGGTAGCCCACAAAACAAACTTCCTTTTGATTTGCAGTTTGCCAAGCAGGAGAAATTTGGTCAACATTCCATGTATGATTCTTCACATGTTTTCCATGCACACAAAAATAGTGAATAATTTGTAACATATTTTCAGTTAAACTGTGAATCTCTTCTGCCTGGATCAGAGTACTGTCTAAGCTTAATTTAAAGCAAACAATGAGAAAAAATGCAATAGCATGAAATGAGAGTTTATTTTAGTGCAAACCAAAGAAAAACTGTATGTCTAAACATACATGAGAACCAAGAAATAGTACAATAGATTGAAGAATATTTGCCTTGATCTACAGGCACCTCAGATAAATATTTTGCAAAAGCATATTGCCATCTAGTGTTAAGCTCTCTTCTGTTCATTGCACTTTGGGCCACTGTAGCTGCAGTAGGTTCCTGATGGACACTTTTGTGAGAATCATTGGAAATCCTATAATGTGTTGAGAAATCCAGAACAGCATTACTGCAATAAGCTATCTAGAATCCATGGCCACATGTCCAAATTTAAATAAAGATTAATTTCAATCATTTTTCATTCCTATATTCAGGGTAATATAGGCAATATATATGTATGCACTGGAAGTTAAGAGTTTGTTTAAGCCAGTGTCTGCTTCTTCTTTCAACACTGTGAGAAATGATGAAAAAACAATGCAGTGATTTTTATATACTTGTGTTATTAACTCTTAAATAATTTTCTCTTTCTATATTTTCATCTGTATTGTTATAGGCATTCAGCAAGAGAGAGAGGCTTTTGGATTAATTTTACAAAATGTGAGAATGTAACTGGTCACAAGGATCAAGCTGGGGTAATGTAGTTTCTTCTCTTCCTCTTTTCACATAGTTTGTTGGGGATTTTTGGGTAGGAAACAGTTTTCAGCCATTCAGACTAATGGTTTTGCGTGGAACCATTTGCTGAAAGTTGCTGGGTAGGTAAAGAAAAGAAAAGGGAGAAGTTTACTGTACATTTCTTCATCTGCTCACCTTGGAAAGGTAAAAGTAAAATGTAAAGGTAAAAGTAAATGTGGTAGTTTTATTAATTTCCTAACTATGTATGTATATATATATTAACTGTTGGACTACTAATACAGCTGGGTCTTAGACGTTTCAGGTAAATAGCAAGTAAATGCAATTTGGGAAATATGTATTACTTCCCTTTAAGAAAGTAAGAAAAGAAGAGATACCATTGGCAGAGATCATTATGCATTTCTAATTGAGTTACCACCCATCTCTAAACCCATGAGACTATCACAATGTTCTAGAACATACTTGTGTTCTGTAATAGTTCCAGGTATATTCTGTAAAGTAAATGACATTACTATAGAATTAAATCAGTGGAACATTGCAATGTACTTTCAATGCATTTTGACTTGACTGTTTTGTGCATTAGATAACTGAATTTCTCCTTCCTTTTTGGTCAACTGTGGGCAGAGATTGTTGCTGCCTTGCTAAAGGTAAGGTAAGAAAAGAGGTGCCCAAACTCCCAGTCCTTATAAGCCATAGGCTGAAATTTTCCTATGGCAAAGAGACAGAAGATGCATATCTCAGAGACTTAAGAATTCTGGGAGTATTTCAGAGGGAAGGGACAATAGCTTCATTTTTAAGATTACTCACTTTTCTGGAGGCAAAAATAGAACAAATATGCAGCTGTTTCTCAGCACTTTTTGTGCCAGAAGCTTTGTTGGTTTGTTTCTTTACATAGTCAAATATTTGGACAAACTCACACCCTTTATGTTCATTGCTGTTGATTAAAATAAGAAGTTTTGACCTGGGATGTCTTGTTGCTAATGAATTTATTGATTCCTGAGGACGAAAACATTTCCTCCATTTGAACATAGTCCTGCTGCATGAAGAAATGTCAGTCACATCAACACTGTGAAAGTACATTGGAAACTGTGACATCTCCAACTGTGAAGCTGTGGGAAAAACTGTACCATCTACTCAGGAGAGAAAGATTGTTAAATAAATGGGTGTTATAATAGGCAAGGAATTAAGCAAAGGGAAGGTCATTTTAAGCACTTGGTCTCCATAATGCTCTGGCCAGATGAATGGCTAAGAGTTTATTTTGGTTAGACTGGCTCAATTAAATGGAAATCATAACAGTTGTTTAACAAAATACTGAGCTTGCATAACTCCATTTTTATAGGAAAAACTCCAGCTAAATGACAAAAAAAAAAAAATCAGAGCTCTTGAGTATGAATTTCTATAAAGTAGCAATTTATCTGTGAAGACAGCTATAAACTTGGGTTGGATACCGAGAGAGAGCAGGTGAGATTTGTGTGCTATAAAATTGCTGCATACAGGAAGTTTGTGCAGTGCTTGAGATCTTCCTCTTTATATTAGTCAAGGAATTGTTAACAAAAACTAGATGAGAAGGTAACTCATAAATCAACTGTTCCATCTTATAGTTTATCTGATCTCTGTTACAAGCCCTTTCACTAATTTTAAAGTAACGTTAGATGCATCTGACAAAACTAGTCTGAAAGTGTTTCTATTTACAGTTGGTAGTAAAATTAGACTGAACCCAAAAAAGCACAGGTTTTGGCTACTTTGCTATTTGTGACAGCAATCTTTCCTAGAAAAACCAAGGACATTCTTTGGATAGAACTTTCTTGGATGAACTAATGTCATGGAATGGAGGAAGAAAAATACTTGTTGCAGCAAACTGTGCATTTGTTGTACGGTGTCTCTTTCTCAGTGCATATTTCTAATCCCATCTGTGAGCCAGCTGTGATGTCTGTGTACACTTGCTGTGCATGCCCACACACACATACACACATGCATCCAAACCAGTGGTCTCCAAAAGTTCCAGGGACCTGCCTTGCAAGAAATTGTAGATAGTTTTGCTGTGTTTTATAGTTTTGCTGTGTAAATAGTTTTGCATCAGGAACATCTGATGATTGCTTGCTTCAGCTCCTGACATCTCTGCTCTGTAAAACATGTTTCTTTCTGCTGGGTTTCTCACTCAGAGATGATCAGACTGCCTATAATTTTCTCTTTCTGGCTAACCAAAGCCAGGTCGGATTTGTTCTTGAATTTCAGTGAAGTTGGGCTGTGCAATATCCGAATGAATCTTCTTTCCTTTTGATGATTACCATGTGTAATACAAAAATTTCTATTCTATTCTTATGTCTTTTTTAAGATTCACAAGTTAAATAGCCAATGCATAATTCAGTGAATTAATTTTCAAGTTGTGAAAACCATGCATATTCTGCTGTACTGCCTTAAAGGTATATTTAGGCCTAGAATATCTTCACTGGATACTTACAATTATGAAAGCAGGTGTATTTCCTACCCTAAGGAGCAAACAAATGCGACCCATTAACAAAAAGATCTTCATCTGATTTTACTCTTTTGGTCTTTTACTCTCTGCCTCATTAAATTACATGTAGTTGTCTCCTCTTTGCAGTATTTAAAAAATACTGCAAAGTCAACAAACTGTTCAGGTTTTTAGAATTATTTTCCAGTATTAACATTCAAATAATGAAAATAAGAGCAAGCAAGCACAGATTTCCTGTCAGTGTTTAAATTACATGAAATATTCTGGACTAATTTATAAAAGATTATATGTGGACCTCAGTGATTAAAGTAATTTGGATAAATTATATAGTATGCTACTATTTGATCCAAACAGTCTTCTTCTTTTCATGATTTTTAGAGGAAAATATTAGGATTTCAGTTTTGTCCATAATATATGCTGCATATAAATGATGAGGGTTACCCTGGGAGAAAATCTTCCTTTGAATTTGCCAGCATTGAATAGAAGTACATCTAGGGTAAACTTGAAGAGGACAGCAGAAGTACATACTCGTAGTATAATATGAAACAGTGATTATTTGATTGAATGTTTTGAATTGCTTACATGGAGCTGCAGCATGACAACTGTGTTACAGTGCAGGAAATGGAAATGACTGGTGTGAGACAATCTGTGAGGGAGGAGACAGTGGAGAACTGCATTCTCTGGTAGTGCAGTATTTGGATGGAAGACTACTACTAGGAAGATTTTTTTTTTTTAATTCTCCTACTGCATGCCAGATTGAAAAGTCCACATGTCAATAATATTTTGAAAACTGCTTTATGATGGTCCTATAATTGAATTAGTGTTTCTTTTCTAAGTTATTTCTTTTCTTTTTTTGAGGATAGTGTCCTTCCTGACCATAGCAGAGTATCTGAGAGGTCCTAGCACTACAGAAATTGCTGTCTGAAGTAACAGCAGCCTTCCTTATGGCAAACTACTCAACCCTCCTTTTCACAAAATAACCCCACCAAAGAACCCCAAAAACTAGCAAGAATGAGAAAGTACAAATCTCTCTTGAGTGCTGCCCCTTTCTGAAATCCTTGCAATTGTAACCTTTGTGATTTCATGCTGTATGTGACCACTTTTCCCTTTGTCAATTGAGACACATCCAACAATCTCATCTTTTTCACAGCACCTCTGTAGTAATTTTCAGCTTTTTGTAGCCTATTCTGTGTTAGCACAATTCACATCTCAAAGCACCAGCTCAACCTGTGATTGCTTTTCAGACAAATGTTCTATCAAAATGAAATGTGCACTTTCCAGAAGGTAAACAAAATAACATCAGTGGTTGTCTGCTGGACACTTACACGGGCCTTTTATCCACACCAAGACCTATGCACTTTTCACATCAGCTCTGAAATGTGACTGGAAGCAACAAACTTGTGTTTGTGTAACAAAAACTACAAAATATTCGGAAAAGCATCCAAGCTGTTGTTCCTCAAACCATCTCCTCTTTTGAAATCCATTGAATACAAAATGACCCACCTTTGCAACTTTTGCATTGCCAACTTTCCATTACATACTCTGAAAGATGGAATTATCTGTACAGCTGTGGTATTTTCTGGGGTCCCTGTTGTTGGAAGGAAAGATGAATATGACTCCATGTTCTTAGAGGGCTAATTTATTATTATGTTATATTAAAGAATGCTATACTATAACTATACTAAAGAATAGAGAAAGGATACAGACAGAAGGATGAAGGATAATAATGAAAACCTTGTGACTCCTTCCGGAGTCCCAACACAGCCTGACCATGATTGGTCATTAAGTCAAGACAGTTCACGTGTTGGATAAACAATGTCCAATCACATTCCAAAGCAGCAAGACACAGGAGAAGCAAATGAGATAATATTGTTTTCCCTTTTCTCCGAGGCTTCTCAGCTTCCCAGGAGAGAAATCCTGGCAAAGGGATTTTTCCAGAAAATATGATGGTGACATACAGCAGCTCTGCAAGCCTGAGTGGTCTGACAAGATAGAATCAGGAGGTTACTTTGTACGATTCAATGGCATTACATGGCCAGTCTGGTTTTCTGGTGAAGAAAAAATTAAGGAACAGGTCCTCTCTTCTGTTTTACTACTCTTGGCAAGCTCTGTAAATTATTTTACAATTTAATGCAATGACACTTCTGGTTCATGCCTTTGGTTTCCCAGCTGATGCACTCAACAGGTAAGGTTTTCACATGAAATGAAGCTAACTATTATTCAACCACCACACTGAACAACAGACACTGTGCCATTGCTCTTTCTCAGCCTTGTAATATAAATTCTCAGATCATGCCATCTGTGGGGCTATTTCTGGTCAGCAATATTGGTTGATAACTTGAGGGCAGAAAAAATGGGTGGAATAGCACTGTGGTGTATTTCAGGCAACATTTGATGAGAGCCCAGACAGAGCTGAGGGAATTTTTATTGTTAATCTCCAAGTGGGAACAGAATTACTCAGGGAAACAGCCAGAATGACAGTTCCTGAAGAATTTTTTAAAAATTCAACAAAAAATGTGAAATGAAGGTACCCAGACAAATAAAGAAGTACAGCACCCAGAAAAGGTGGTCTCCATGACAGACCACAATCCTTTTTTAAAGCAGGATAGTCAACACTTTTGGCCAAAGTGTCAAAAGAAAAAAAAAGATATTTAGTGACTGTAAATGAGCTGAAATGACACAGATTTGTCTGCTTCAATCTCACAGTCCTTACCCCTAACCAATACTGAGTTTTTCTCCCCATCTCAGTACAACTTTAGGGTCTATTTCTGAGCATTGGCTTCTTTCTTTGCATTCAGAAAATACACTGCAATTCTTCCTAGCTCATGCTTGGCTGCCATCTGGAAATATCTCTGTTTCACTGAGCTGTTTTATCTGTATTCGTCATTGTTTCTAAGCTTTTTTCTCTTTGTTTATTGATCCTATTAGCATATTTTTTCCAGCTGAAAACCATCAAACAATTACTATGTGGAGATTACTGTGCTATAGCAATGGTCTCCTTCTCTAGTGAATTGTAATACACTATTTGTCCTTGGGTGTGAAGCATTAGTGAGCTGGTAAATTGGAGTGCCTACATTGCATTTCTCATCAGGCAATGGTGTAATGGATCTGGGAGTGAATATCTATGGAGCTGGGTTTTATGGCCACTAATATAATTTTCAAACTTCCCAACACCTACTAACTCAAACTTTCTCTCTTGAGAGCAGAAATAATTAATCCAGGTTGTAAGTAAATACAATTTTAATTTGAAAAAAACTAGATTGGTCCTCCCCCTCATACACCTGTGAGTAGAAACCCTGGAGGGGCTACAACTGCAGCATTTCTCCAACATTCCCATATTACATTTTTAAAAGGTTTTCAAGTGATGATCACATCAGGATTGTCAAATTCCCATCAGAGATGCATCAGTTGCAGGTCTTCACAAGAAAATGAAGGCAAGGGAAGAGGTGATTTGTTCATGGATTCCCAGGAGATGAATAAAAAAGGTGGGATTTCAAAGCCCACAGTTCTGGCTCTCAGTTCTCTCTCCCATTATAAAGTCTGTGTTGTGGAAGCTGGTATATTCTTTATACCACATTTTTCCCTTTTAAAGCTACCCATATTTTCACTTGCTGGGAACATGACTTGTTTTCAGTCCTTTGATAGCACCAGAGAGAGGCCAAAATGTTGAGTGATATTTCAATAATGAGATATGTCCACTTCTTTATAGTTATTTTATAACACTGTGAATGTGTTACTCATGATTACATCTCATCCATGCTGTATTTTTTAGTTTGGTTACTTTGACTGTCAAACTGGGTGACTAATTAATTTTTACCCTCTAAACAATGATAGTTTCATCCCCCTCAGCAGTTCCTCAAACTGTTTCCAGCTGATCTTGTGGGGTTTCTGTTGTCGTTTTTGACTTTTACATATATATCTCCACACTGCTCGAGATACAGCTCTTTTGTTCTCTTTTGTATGGCTGGAGTACACCTGGAATGTCTGTGAACAGTGATATTTTTATCACATAGGAGATCCACTAATTGAGCTTTTGCAGAAGTTGTATGCACAGCTCCCCTCATCTCCTCTGACTTTTTTCAAAGACTTTTCAACTCTATATGAATTATATTTCCTACCTGCCTTTTTAAAAATATTCTTCTTGCTTCTACATCCCATTTTTCATTTGTTTCATCATGTTCTGTTCAGCAGGATATATTTCAGAAATATTGCTGAGAGTAAAGTACAGCCAGATTAAAATCTAGTCGTGATACGCCTTATTGTCAAATGGCTTGTGTAAAAAATCAGGGGGCAAATCCCACAGTCAGACCTATATTAACACAACTATTTTCAAGACTAGCAACAAATTTTGCTTGGAGAAAGAGGTTTTAACAGTGGTCAGGCAACTTTCAAATTATCCTTCTTTGCTTTCATATTTTCCCCAAAGGACCTACTTCTCTTCACGGTTTCATAACCAGACAGACAGCTAAGGGGATTTTTTTTTTTTTTTTGCGTAGTTTTGGTTGCTCTACGATTGCTCCTTCAGATATACCCTTCTTTATCCCACTAAATCATCCAAAAGACACACAAGTCAGGAAAATGGATCATCTTGGTGCAAAGGACGCCTGTTTCAGATGGCTGTAATATCTTAACTGGCAGTACTCCCAGAAAATGAAGGGGCTCTTTTGTACTGCATATTAATTATTTTTATATAGAAATGTAGTTTTCCCCATCATCTGTTGTGAATACATCTAAAAATACATTTTTTAGCATTTAAATTATAAAATATTCTATTGTGAACAAGGTTTGAAATGCTTTACCTAACTTCTGCCACCAGAAAGAATTCCCTCTTCTCCCCTTCTTCTTGACTGCTGAGGTGAGAGCTTTCCAGGCAATAGAAACCAAGAAACATGGTGTGGGATTCTGGACTGGGACATTTTAGTTTCTTTAAGTCAGCTGATCTCGATCTCTAAAATGTGTTGGTAGAAGATTTGAGGAAGTCACTTAACAGGGAGGAACTGTGGAACACCAGGATTTGACACAGGTTTTTATTCAAGATCAGAAGGATCAGAAAGATTCAGATCTCATCTTTTATTCAAGATCATACAATTTTTACTAAGGCTCCCAAAGTTGCTGCAGCAGGGATGAAGTGCTGACCAAGTTGAAATTGAAGCTTCTGGGTGTCTCAGACACAGTCCTCTAGCATGGCAAGCATTTCGAATACTAGATCATTCCATTGTACAGTGAAGTCCAAGGCTCAGTCACAAAGCCAGGGAATCCCACTTTTGGTTTTCCTGAAGTCCAGTGAATCCAGGATATCCCGGCAAAGCACTGCAGTATCACCCCAAGATTTTTTTTAAAGTGAAATTCTATTACCTACACAGAAAAAGTAACACTACAACAACTACAATCACTAGTGTTATCGTTGGAGAGGACTGTTGGTAATAAATGATGAGGGCTTCAATGCCTACCACAATATACTAAGAGTGGTAGAGGGGGCCAATCCTGCACTTTTTTTTTATTTATTATTTTTTTGCTAAGAACTAGAATGCAACATATATTTTCAATATCTAACCCATACATCCTCAGGATAACACAGAATGTCTTCCATACAGGTCTTTTCTGGTTGACTTCTATCATCCTCTGTCATCCTAGTCACTGTCCATAGGATGTTCATCTATAATTTCACAGCCATTTTCAATGCCAAAACCTGTACAGAATAGTTCAGGGAAAAAGCCTGTGTTTCTGCTGTGTCTGAAATTGGCTCATAACACATTACAGTAATGTCTCTCCAAGAAATAGCTGGTGGAAGACTCCAATTCTTTGTTCTGCTTTGCAGCTCTCCTACTCCCTGACATTAAACTACTCGGGTGAGATGTTTCATTTGAATATCTATGGTATAAATTACCAGTGTTGTTCTTCCCTAGCATTTGCCTGACAAATTAATTACCAATATAGTTTTGTGCAGCCTGTGCATTTGTAAGGCTGTGTAGGGTAGCAGCTGAGAGTTCAACTTGTATAAATTAATTATAGGTGCAATTGACCTTGCATGAAAGTGGCACATAGAAGATTCAGAGCCATTGCTTTTGGCTGTAGCTACGAAGCACCTGCTCTTTGTATTTCTGATTCAGTCAGTGTAATGGGCAGGATTTTATCTAATAGGAGATTGTGATATCTTGTTCTGGGAAGCAGAAGAACTAGAGAAGGGATGTAATACTGGAAGAGACTCTGCCTCAGTGCTTCCATTATTTGATACAGATGTGTAGAGAGGGCTATAATCCAACTTTATTCCCATGGAGCATTGGGTTAAATGGCATTCTGGAGGTGTTAACACTGGCCTAGCTCAGCTGCTGTGGAGAGCTACATGGAGTTATACTAACAGTTCACTTGTGAGTGGCCCTCACCAATTGCTGGTACCTTTGAAGCCTCCTTAGCCCTTCTGGTGTATCTGCCACAAAGGAAGGAATCCTTTGGTCAAGGAAAATGAGAAAAGGAGAGGATGCAATGTAACTCAACACTGGCTCAAGCTCAGAGAGGTATCTTCTTAGCCAACACTCATGATTCATAGGTTGTCCAGATACCTCATTACTTTGCTGAATTAGGACTATCATTTGTCTACTTGTTTCTCAGGAAAAAAAGTTTGGAAATTGTTACATATATAGTTTCCCTGCTGTTCTGTTTTTTTAGATTGGGAGAGGGGAAAATTTTCAAGAATGTTTTTTTCCCTGCAGGTTTCATCATCTCCTGCTTATTTCTCAGCTGAAAGAATACTCTGTAAAATCAATTGGTTCCTGCAGGAATGATTATGCACCCCAGGATGATTTCAGGTGGGGAATAAATGAAAGGATCAGACACTTCTGAAAAAATAAATAGCTTGTAAAATTTCAGATGTCCTTGGCAAAAATATATATAGCATCTTAAAAAATATTTTCTGAATGTAGCACTACCTTCTAAGTGTTACCCAGAGCAAGAATTTCAAATACAAACATCAAAATCATAGCATGCATAAACTTGTACAGTGAGACCTAAAGTGCTGAACACTGTAGAGGCAAAGTGTTTGACCACTTTGACATTATAAATATTTTTTTAAATGGAAGTTTCCTAAGTTGCAGCTTGTGTCTATTGCTTCTCCTCTACCCACTGTATAACTGTAGAGTCTTGACCATTTCTCTAATCTCTCCCATCCAACAGCTGTAGGCAAGGACTCAAGTCTTCTTTTTTTAGGTTTGGGCAAACCAGGGTCCTGGCAGATATCCATCCCACCTACCCCAGTCTAGACCAGGACTCTCCCCGTTCTAGATTCTATTTAATTGATGGTAAAAATGCTGTGCGAGAATTAATAGTCGTTGTTTCAAAGACTGAGCCTAAAGGTGAGAAACTTAATATTATATTAATAGTCTGTGTCAGCTAACGTATTAGAATGCTACCTTGGAGTAAGTAAAAAATTTCCATTTACTTCAGACTATTTCCATTTGATACCATAGAAAGCAGCTAAAATTTTGCTGCTGAATTTAATGGGTCTAGGATTAAACATTCATAGTACAGAAAGCTGATCTGAATGTGTTTTATATGCTTCTGAAAGGCTACCAGTGGGTGGCTTGAACTAGAACAATCTCAGATCTAATGCTAGTTTAGATCAGGATGTTAGGGTCAAAGTTTAGGTGCTAAGCAAATGTAAATGCTGTGAATTTTGGCATAGATATTGCTAGTTTGTCCTGATGTGCTACTGCTTATTCATTCTCACAGAAGTGAATGGTTTGGGCAATTCTGGGCTGTTAAAATCAGCATTGTATCTTCACAATGTGTGGAAAGCCAAAAACTTTGGGAATTCCAGGTTTTGTATAGAAAACCCATGAAAAACACCAGCTGTGCACTGCTGATTTGTAGCAACCCTTTTGAGTGAACTTCTGTCCAAACAATGTGCAAAAATCCTGGAAGAGTAGGCAAAGATGGTTTGCCAAAGCTGGGTAAATTTGGACAAATGGTAAGTGCTTGTGGGTCAGTTTCTTTGTTACCAGAGTTTGGATTGTGCTTCAAAATGAGCTTGAAAATAAATGGGGGGTAATATTTCTACTAGGTGTGTAAATCTAGATTTTTGAATAAGCTGAACTTGGGATTTGTTCAAGGGAAGAAATACTGTCTGATTTCCATATGAAATACCATACACGTCAGAGATAAGTAAGCCCTTCAAAATCAAGACCCATTTTGTGCCCTACTCTCAAAATGCTAATACATGAAAAAGAAATGAAAGCAAATTTACTCAAAGTAAATTACTTTGAGTGTTTGGAAGAAAGCTTTTCTTCTTATTGTCCTTCTTTGAAGGGTTGTAATTTCTGTGCCCAGATCTGGACCTGCAAATTGTAAATACCTGTATAGGTATATACAGTAATACATACAATTCAGTAATGTGGTACTGTGAAATGACAGTATGGATCCCAGAGTCAAAAATATGATCCTTGTTCTCTGTATCCTGGTGTTTCACCATATAATTTTTTAAAATGTTTTTATTTTTTTCTGAAAACGACCACTGGATGTTTTTAACTTTGTGGCCAGTTGCCAGTAATGATTAGTTATAGGCAAAGAAAAGGCTGGGAGGTTTTAGCATTTGGTAAGTGATGAAGGGATAGAAAATAGCATTGTTGTGTCAGGAGAGAGACCAGGAATCATAGCCAGGACTAATGTTCTCAACTGCTCTTTATGTGAGACATCTTAATTACCCCCTTGCTTTCTGTGTGATGAATTAACTATACAGCCCTCATCCTCCAGGAGAAGTCTGTGTGGTGGTGACTAGGATGACTCTCTGCCCTCACTTAGCTCCCTTTGCATTGACAACAACTCTCTCTGAAGCAATTTTGTAAGACTGAAATTTTAGGTTTAATACCTGAAACTGGCAGTTTTGGTTGGTCAGGACTAGAGTTATAGATATAGTGTGATATAGTTTGAGTTGGTGATTACAACAGCAGGCCTGGCACAAAGCTGAAACCAAAAAGGTCTTTAGCAGTCATCCATGGGGCTTTTCTGTGGGAATTCTGAATTTGGGCAACAGCCTCCAGAGAGACTGGTTCTGAGGGAAGCACTCTGGGAGAAACCCTCCAGAGGGTTCTTCCTAAGGAAGCCTATCAATATAAGCAGCCTGAAATAAATCTTTATTCTTCTTAAGAGTTTTGACTGTCTCTAAAAGCCTGACCTAAATGGAAGTCAGTACTGCTGATAGCACATTGCACAAGAGGCCACCTGGTTTTTGCACCACGTCTATCTTGAAGGCTGCAAAGTGCTGTGCTCTTAGGGGTGTAGGGGTAGTGGTGTACTGTGCATGAATCTCAGCCTAACAGTGCTTGCTTTTAAAGATGCTGCTTATTACCAAAAATAGTAACAGTGGTAATGATCAAAATGATAAATGCATAAAATCCCTTTTCTCTTACAGTCATGATTTGCTGCCATCTGGATTTTGTCACCTGCAGCTTCTCACAAGAATCATGCATTTAACACTGAGCTTGTCCTCAAAATGTTTTACCCTTTGATGTGTTTAATTAAGCCTGGCTGTATCTGCAGTACAGCCTTTACCCTTGCAGTGGTTTTCACAAAGTTTTTCTTTTTTTTTTTTTTTTGCTTCCTGCAGCCATTTATAGCCTGCAACCTTTCCTACATGGTGTCTATTCAATTATCTTTTATTTCTGAGGATTTATGACTTAGTATTTTAAAGAGTCAGTTAGAGTGCTTGCTCATTTCTGAATTGGTTGTAACAGCTTTTGTTTCTCTTACTAAATTCTATTTAACAATTTTGAAGTTACAGTTTCTGGCAGCAGTGAATTTAATTAATGTAAATACTTTGATACTTTCCTTCAGAACTCTTTGTTTGGAGAATATAGATGTTTTAAGTGTGGTGAAACCACTATGGTTTTCTCAGTGTGTGTTTCTAGCTTAGTGTTGAACAAGGAGGTACACAAAGCTATGAAGGTGCACAATACACGGTAGAGAAGAGCTATTGAAGATTTTATTTTGAGCCCAAATATTTAGGGAAAAGTATTCCTCCTCACCTTCTCCATTTTTATCTCTGAGTTAGGTTTTATATAGTTAGCTAACATCTCAAGCTAGTTTTGTGTGAGAATGAAGAAATACACTAAAAGGATTGTCATGCCATTCTCCTAACATAGGAAAACGGTATATAACTACAAAAATTCAAACAGCAAAGGGATCAAAACGACAGAATAGAAAAATATGTGTTATATGTTCTCACATTCATGGTCTTCTATTACTGTCCTTTTCTGCTTGTTCCCATGAGCATTAATGTCAGAAGTAGGAGTTGCATGGATGGATAACACAGGCTAAATTCCAACCCCATGGTAATTTTTTTTTCTAAAGTGGTACTCGAGAGGATGAGGCTGTTAAGGATATTCCTGTAAGGAAGATGTGTAATGTTTATGACAGGAGGAAAAGGCTGTAAGTTTTTTCTGTAGGTATCAATATAAAATATTTGATTTTATTTTTGAGCTAGTATGGCCAAGAATTAATGTTCTGGAGAAATCTTTGCTGTATTTGTTATATCCCTGAAATGCTATTAAGCTGTCATAGATAACTACAGGATGTCATATAGCCTTTATATTTTACCCACTGGGTTTGGCTGCTTGGGTTTTTTTAATATAGTTGATACTCTTGAATGCTTGTACCTGTCATGGCTCAGAACTTTGATTAAAAAAAATATTTAGGAGACTAGATGCCTTGACTTAAACTTTTTCAAACTCCATTAACTGGAAATAGATCTTTATAAACTTCTTCAGATTTGTTCAACAAGGACTATCTTGAGTAGAGCCTTTTAATATTTCAATACTTCTATCCTGTGAAAAACCGGCATACCAAAGTATGTAATACAGTATTAGTTCACTGTTAACTTTGGAGAAAATATTTTCATTTCACTGGTTAATAACAATTTATGCAATCTGTATTCTTTATGGGAGATTTTTAAAGACATTTTAAATGCTGTGTTTCATAGACAAAAATTTGGAGGTTGTCCCTGCTTCACTCAAACATAAAAAAATTATACAGACCACTTTGTGCTTTTCTTTTAATGTTTCAGCTTATTTCTACATGTAAGAACAATCTGGAAAAAAATTTTGTCAGAATGGATTTTTTATTGGAATCACCTTTAAAACTTAGACAAGGACCCAGAGTTCTCATGGCCCTTTACCAAAGACAGATATGGGACTTTTGTATTTTTCCAATCACCAAGCACTAGCCAAAACTGGGGAACATCTGTGTTTGCTTTTTCTTGCCAATCTTCTGAATTACTGTGGTAGTTAAGGAGGAAAATCTGAAATAGCAAGTGTAACTTACTGTCTGTCTCCAGAGAATTTTACTTTCTGTCCCCCATAAATCAATTTATAGTGACATGTCTTGCAGATGGTCTGTCAGCAGCCAAACATTTAGTGTAGCTGTCCATATAGCAAACATTTAGGTAGCAGGATATAATGTCCAGGGGGTTTTTTTTGCTAGACATTCAAATAATGGAACCACTGCTTTGATGTATGCAATGATTATGATAATTTTATGGAAGGAGAGAGATCAGTGCCATTGCACTCAGACAAAATAGTTCTGTCATTCCAATTTTAGGGCTGTAGCCAGGTACACAGTGGTGTTTCATTTCCCTGGTTTTTAGGAATTAGCACTGTGTATTTACCTTCTAAAATTATTAACAAAACACTGAGGTGGGACTCCCTTGCAAGCTGGGCTGTCAATAAAGATAATACAAACTGTGACACAAGCTGGAAAGAAACAGTATTATCACATGAAGGGGGAAAAGGAAAACAAAGTTAACTGGTATTGATTGCTGTGGCACAGGCAGATGTTAAACGTACACAGCAGACAATTACAGCACACTTAGATTATAGAGCTGCCTTCTCACCACAGTTCAAGGGAAACCTGGTGTGAGCAATGTGACAGGAAGGGGAACTGTTCTCTCCTTTCCTTTTGTCTTGTGAAATGTTCCTTTCACTGCTTCCATGGACTGTTTAGTTGGGTAATTAGTTTGCCTTTAGTAGAGATATTAATTCTGTGAGAAATTCCATGCTTAAGATGCAGAAAAATGGTGGACTCTGAAAACTGGGAGAAAATCTCAGTGTCTCAGCTGCTATTAACTGTTGCAGGTCTTCTGAGTTCAGTATCCTTCTTCAGGCACCTTCCACAAATCTCTCTCTCCTAATTTTTCAGGAGACTCTCTGGAAGAAGTAGAAAAGACCTGGATGTGGACACCTGTGCTGGCTTCTCAAATCACTGTTCAGCTCCTTCCCAAATGAGCTCTGAAGATGGAAATCCAAACTCCTAATGAAGGTACTTAGCAGTACAGAACAGCTGTTTCTCATCACTACCTGAAGACATTCCCATCACTATATACTGTTATATGTAGAAATGTCTTTCATTATTTTTAGTGCTAAAATATATCCTAATAGATCATCTTGTAACTTCTTATCCCCCTCAGTACTACCAGGCAGGATCTGGGTTGCTGACCTTGTAGGTGAAGGGAAGATGAATGATTTTTTCATAAAATTTTCTGACACTGTTGAACCTAGCATTAAAAATTGAATGAAGATGTAAGAGTCTTGAGAGTGCTTCCTCTAAGTTGTCCAGCTGACTCCATACTTATGAAATTGTGCTATTTGACAGCCAAAGAGTAGTTTCAAATAGTTATTTACCTTAACTTTTTTTTCATATGACCCTTTTCTAGTTGTTGGTTACTGGAACTTTCCTATATGAAAGGGCAAGGGCTGGGCATAATGTGGAACAGAGTTAAAAAAATATATATATACATACATATATACACACACATGTGCAAGTGTACCTTTTAGGTTCCATGAGTAACACTGTTAGAAAACAGAAATAAAAATTCACCTGCTTAAACTTGGCATGACCATACTTGCATAAGAAGCTGATGTTAATTAATGTGTGACTGTAGAAGGGAGTACTTCTGGAAGATGGACTGAGATGATCTCTGAACTGAATGTTTATGTTAAATCTGGCCTCTAAGTCCAAAGGGTATGACTAAGGCTGCCATCTCTTCAGCTTTCTATGTTTCTTCAGTCTCATGTGATGAAATTTTGCAAGTCTGGCTAATTTCATGCATCTTATCTGTTTTCTTCCACCTCTTCTTGCAAGGCCCTTGCAGAGAAACTGTCTTTATTGATTTTAACGATATGCACTCTTTAGCCCTTGTTGCAGGGTCTGGTTTGTTTTCTGTCTATATTGACTGCCAGTGATTTTGGTTTTTCTTGACTGCTTTGTGTCTGTCCTGTTTGGCAGAATGTATTCCTTTGGTGTGTAATAGGAGTGAATACCTGTAAAGTCAGTGAATGTTTGCCCTACTCCCTAGGGTAAGCAGAAATTGAAATTACCTGTTTCACCTTTACATGTTCAATCTTGTTCCTATGGGATACTGCTGAAAACTAATACATAGTTTTGGTTTAAATGGATTTGTTGAATGTGTTTGTTAAAATGAACATTGTTTCATATTCCCATGTTTTACGCAAGAACATCTTCATTAATTTGGTTTTCTCTAAAAAAAATCAATTCTGTTTAATGAAATCTGAATTTCCTTTGGCACCGAATGGCACAAAACGTGAGCTTTATCTTGAAGTTTTATGTGTCTAGTGTATAGATCAATTGATCCAATTTCTTCTTTTACTAATAAATTAAGGGGTGGGGAGGAGGGAGGGGTTGCAAATATTTGCTCCAGCATAGAGAATTTGAAATATGGGAAAATTTTAATCAAGAAAAATTTGAAACAGATATTCTTGCAAGCTGCAGATTTCCTTCTAATATTAAGACTGCATTAGATAGGTCCTGAGCTGCACTGTGTATTTATGAAAAAATCTGTAGGTAGAGAAGAGGTGGTGTAAGATGTACTTTTACTTTAATAATTTTTTAGGGCTCTTATTTGGGCACAGATGAACATAGAGGTTTTTTAGTCGAGTTTTAGTTGAGTTTTTTGTGGCATTATTTTTTTTCTGAGGATTTTGTGTTTTGTTTGGTGTTTTTGTGGTGGTGGTTTTTTTGGGGGGGTGGGGGGTTTGTGAGGTATTTTGTTATTCTGTTTTGTTATTTTATGGACAACTTCACATTCCTGGTAGGTGATTGAGGTTGAAATAATGAGAACCAGAAAATTCTGCTTATTTACTGCTTGGAGCAGTAACATTCATCTGAGAATCTGCATTATGACACACAGTGATGCAATGGAAGCTCCATCTGCATTCAGCTTTCTTTAAAAGTTTATGAGGTTGTTCACTGAAATACTGCATCCTTGGAGAAAGAAGCAAATAAATATTTTTGTATGGTTAGCAGGTTTTGATTTTGCAGATGATCTGTCCCAGTCTTAAGTGACAAAGGTTGAAAAACAAACTCTGGCAGCAACATCTAAATGCACAACATTCTATGCAAGAGTTTGTAAACGTCACAAAAGATTTTATGCCCAAGACCCAGTTATTCTTTTTGAAATGCTACTCTATGTCTGAACTTGACTGATTGGTGAATAATTAAAAAAAAAAAAAAAAAAAGGAAGGAATTTGCCTGCTATAATTATATGAGAGAAAAGTCCTACTCAAACTTTTTGTAAGATGATGACTCTTATGCAGGTATTCTACTTCTTAGCAAGATCCTAAAACATGTTCCCACAAAGCCTGGACTGTGATCATGTCATTCAAATGGATCCTCTTGGTTCAAAACAGAAAAAACCTGGTCCTGGCACTTAATTTTTAAGAAGAACCATGTATTGCATTCAGGTGGTGATAAACCCCTTTCACAAACTCTCAGGTGGCTGAACTATTTGAGCAGTTTTAAGACAGGAGTGCAAGTCTAGGTCCTGATATGAGAATACTAACTTAAACACTTTGAGGATGTCCTGAGAAAGAGCAAACACTCCTGTCTGAAGGAATTATGGGGGCCAGAATGTTTTACCCTTGAGATTTTGCACTGCAGTTAATCAACAGCATGGGTATATCTTCTCTGCTTTTGTGATGATGGGCCTTGACAGGTAAGACTTCTGTGGACAGAAAAATTTCACTTCTCTACTATCAGTCTGTCACATTTTGAAGGGCACAGACTTAATTTTCAAAACAAACATCTGGAAATAGAAATGTAGTTTAGAAGAAATAGAAATAAGAGGTCAGAGCCTTCCCCTAGCAGTCTGTTCTGAGAGCCCAGAATTTTTCTAATATTGAGTTCACTCTGACAAGAAAAGCTCCAGATGAATTTTCTGATAAGGTTGTGGGAGGTAGAGACCACACTAATGTGATTCATTGCTTGATCCAGAGTGGTCTGCAAGCTGGTGAAAGTTCATTCTTCTGCAAGTGTGGAATAATAATAACCTGCATGTGATTTCTAAGGTGACTGGGGCATTCTGCCAAGGGAAGGGTAGGGGTTAATATCAGTTACTTAATATTAGCAGGCTAAATCATATAATTTCTTCTTAAATGCCTAGAAATAAAGCTGTGATTCCCATGAGTCAATGTTACTTGAGCAGCATCATAGTTCCTCTGCCAGAGGGAGGTAGAGTTGCAGGGAGATGAGAATTATTGAAAACAAGAATAGAGGATGTGTTTGTAACAGGATTTTTTTGTAACGATGGCTATGAAGAGCAAATGAGGTTTAGTGTTTACATGGGACTGTGCTAAATGTTTAATTTGATGGTGGTCAGACAAAGATTAGAATTGCATTAGATAGGAATGAAGACTATTTATTGTTGGACTATGAGATTCAGCAGTGAAAACGAGACTGGCATTTCCAGGAGAAAGTGTTGTATCCCCATTATGGTGATCACTGCTCAAATCAGTTCTGTTCATGGAAAAGATTTGTGTTTGAAGAAGAAGCTGGTAAAACAACCAGCTTACATGGACCTTGTGTGGGTGGTAAGGATGGAAATGCCACTCATCATGCTAAGTTTCTCCAATGCTTTAAGATACAGCAATGAACTTGTAGCTTCTTTTTTCCTCTAAGATGTTCCATGGGACTGCTAATGGAAAAAGTGAGCATCATCTTTTATATCATTCCAACAAGATAACTGGGCATATCAGGTATAAATTTGGTAATTTCAGTGTCCTAGAAATAATTTATTATACAAGAGTCCAGATATCTGAGAATATATCTGCTGCTAGAAATTTCCAGAACCACAGCTCTATCAGATATACTGCCTAAACCAAATATTTGTGTCACATTTCACTTCAGTACAACTAAAAATAAATGTTTTATATGTGTATAGGTACTTATGGCAGGATATAGAAGGAGGGTTTCAGGTGGCTGTTTGATGCTTGCTTGGTGAGACAAATTAAGTTTTCACTCACTTTAAAATGATGAGGGATTTGGGGGTGTCAAGCAAAAGTACTTTGGACCTTAAAATGATGTGATGCAACTTATTCCTTGCCAGAAAAAGAACCAATAAAGCACTTCCAAATAGATGCTGACTGCTGGTGGGGACTTTGGGAAAAAATGCGGCTCATCACTGCTCAGCACTTGTCATCTTGATTTTAGTGAGTAATTAAGTTGTAGAGGCCCTTTTAGTGATCTGAGCTACACATGAGAGATTCAAAGCCCAAAATTCAATACTGTGTGCTCTCCTGTTTCCTGACTAATCCTGTAAGGTACAGTGGGTTGAATAGATGATCTAATAAGGGAACATAACTGCAGTCAGCTAACTCTCCTATAAAAATTAATAATGAAAGCTCACTGAAATAAAGAGAAAGAAACTCACTTATGAAGGAATAATAAAATAAAACAGCTAATATGGAAAGTTGCCTGTTGGAGAATCAGATTTTGTAAGCAATTGTGTGAAGTATAAAGTGTGTGTGCTGGGCTGCATGAGCCTGTGATTGCTGAGTTTCTCATGTCTGCTCCACATTGACAGTAACCACATTGACAGAAAGTGGCCTGGGAAGATGGATTTTTGCAGCACATCATTCAGAAAGTTGGAATGTGGGGTCATTTATAAGTGCAAAAACATCTGAGATACTTACTCACTGTCCAAGGAAGTTTGCAAAAGAAATTATTACCACATACGCACAAAGTATAAACTCTGCTTCTATAGTAGGAAAGGAAAGGTAGATGCAGAATGGCAGAATCTGGTTTATTGGGTCGGTTGTTAAATTGCTCCTCTATAACTTTACACACAGTGAAGTTTTTTCACTCTTCTGTGGGGAAAAGGTACATATAGAAGATACTTTGCAAGCTATGGAACTGACCAAAATATCTATGCCACTCTGGAAATATTTGCAGCCATATACCACTTCACAAAATTTTTGCCAATCCTTCCCCTTTGTGTGAAGTGGAAATTTCACTTCCACCCCAGCACTTTCTCCTTGCTCCAGGACCTAATCCTTCATGCTTTCTCCAGCTCTTCTCTCCTACTCATCTCAGACCCCTAATGCTGTTTCAAGCCAGTGCAGAAACAATTAAAAAAAAAAAAGGAATTAAATACAAGCTGCAGGTCATTCCTCACTGCAGCTTCTTTACCTTCTGTTTGGCAGCAGCATGATGCTGCTCTCCAGCAGCTGGCAGATTACCATACTGCAGCTCTGCAAGATAAAACAGGGGCCAAGGCAGATCAGCTGCTTTTAAAAAAGTTAGGAATTTATTTCCCTGGGAGGAATTTCAGCTACTCTTGTAGGACTGTCTGTACCAAGCCACCCTAAGGCATTATGAACTTGGCAACTTCCTTGTAGCAATCTCAACTTGTGAAATTTTCTTTTGGTGAAGGAGACTGGAAATTTTTGCAAGAATTTTGCATCTGCAGTCACCCTTCTGGAGTGCATTATAACTTACATGTCCCTTCCACATAACTGTAGCTCTTTGGTCCTGTGTCCTCAGTGCATTTGGACCAAGTACTCTTGCTCTTCCCAGGGAAAATCATGCAAGTAGCTTCCTTTTTTGAGTTGTGAGGATACCTGAGCAGAACCTTCTTTTGTAATAAACTCAGTTTGGGCCACATCTTTAGTGAGGAACAGTGACAGAATGAGAACATCTCACCTAATTCTCACTTAAAATCAATTTGGCAAGCATATCTCAGTTACAGTCATGTGTAACAAAGAAACTGAGTGTGGAGGCATCACTGAAAAATTGCTGATTTCTTATTTTAGGCTTCAATGCCCTGGGTTAGGTATTTCAGTATTTTTGAAGTGTCCAGCACACAGGTACTTGGATTTGAATATGACAATAAGATCCCTGATGGTACATAAGTAGATTCTTGACACTGGGAAGGCAGAGGGTGGCTCATTTACTGGGCCAGAAGTCAGTCCTACAGGTCACACCTTTGAAGCAAATCCTCTGCTCCAGTCTCTCTTCTCCCACCAACTGGTTGAAAACCTGTAACTCTGAGTACCATGAAATAGAGAGAAAAGAGAGGAATCCTTTGTGGCTGTTTGCTATATTTAGTTCTAGTCATCTGTAGGATGTATTTTTATCCAAAATGGCATCAGCAAGGTCCAGCTTAGTATGACCATATTCTGTGTGGTAAGGATCAGTTATAGAAATCCAGTCTCTTATGTTTTCATAACTACAGTGGAGGAGTAATAGGTTTATAATGTTTTGACTCCTGACATTGTTCATATTCATATTATGGAATATCCCTATGACTTATTTTGCAATTATTTTTTCTGAAACTTCCCTGTTCAGAAGCAGATTTCTGTGCCAGGTAACAGCAGTGTTGGTGTCCCAGAAGGTTTGTAATTATGTGTGTTTCTTATGGGAGGAGCCCTGATTCATTACTTGACACCAACCTGGAGCAATTTTTCATCTGACTTCTGGGTTCTATTGGTTTTCCACACAATGGGCAAAACTCATTTTTATTTTAGCTCCAGGGTGTCTGTGAAGGTTTGGTTGGGGTTAATTAGGAACAATATATTAACTTCAGCATTCGGAATTGGAGTACTTTGCTAGGTGTCATGTGCCTGCCAAGAGTCATTCTTTTTCAGTCAGGACAGTCTTTTAGCCAATTGTTTTGTTAAAGGATGAGATTGGAAGGCAGTAGACTGGCTTGTGGTGCAAATGCTCAGTCCTGAAGAAGCCAATCAGGTCACAAGCAGCTACTTGCTTTCTACAGACCATCACAGTTTAAGCAGGGTTTGAAGCAGCACTGTTACTCTTTCCTTTTACTGAGGAAACTGAGAGCTCTTCAGCCTATGTCAGTTATTGTTCTCACAGATGTTAGTATCCATCTCGTAGTGATGTCCTTCTGGGATTTTATTTCATTTTACTAGAAGTCTCTACAATTCTATGGTTGTCTTTGTTTTGTTTGGGGTTTTGTTCAGGTTTGGTTTTTTTTGTTGTTGTTGTTTTTTGTTTGTTTGTTTGTTTTTATTGCAGGATAATTACATTTGTGTCAGCAAAGGGCAAAGCTGAACTTAACTGTCTATTGCATTTGGTCTTAAACAGCAAAGGCAGTGCTGCCATGAACACCTTTGGCACAGCATTAATTGCCAGTCTTGAGACCATTGGGTAGAGAGACCACGCTCCTCCTCTATTTCTGTATGTCCCTGCAAGGGTTAGGCACGCTGTAGTCCTTAATACATGTGTTTTCCTTCTTAGTTTATATTAAGATCTAGAACATGAATCACAACACAGTCCTGGTGCCTGTATTATACTCCTACTGCACACACCTACAGCTGTCTCACCACAAACCAGCTCACAAATTACAGCCTCTCTCTGCTACTTTGTGATACTGATCCTGGTATTAGAATGCTGACTAATTAGCAGACTCCTCTCTAATCCACTAACAGCAACCACACTAATAAGAGCATTGCCTTAGGTCTGACTGAAAACATTTAATTCTTCTACTGAATTCAGGGAGGGCAGAAGTAGGTTTAAGGTTGATAAGGAATTAATTTCCTTGGGAAAAAATCAACCATGAAAGATTTTCCTTATTTTAATTAAATAATGGGTCTTAGGCAGGGACTGTTAAATCATGCTGTTTGTCTTGTTTATGTATTGTCACTCCTCTTGATATTTCCCCAAAGACTTGCTATCTGGGGAGAAAAACATGTTCAGTCCACCATCACTGTCTTCCTGTGTGGTAAAAGAAAACAGACATATTGTGTCATCAAAAATAGCATTGCCTGACAGCCTCTAAAAATATACATCACACATCACTAGCTATTTTAAATATCTGGCTAAAGGAAGAAAACCTCTCCAACACATCTCAGTTATGAAGTATTGATACATTATCATTTTACATTAAAAAAACAGAGCCTCATTAGCAGAAACTTGTAATGAAGTTACTAAGCATTTTTTTGCCATTTTGAACTACAGAATAGGAAGATACATTAGACTCCTTAGGTACTCTGAGGAGGTAGATTTGGGAAATGCCCACAGAGAAATGATGTGAATCAATACACTAGGTACTCACTCCATTCCCTAGAGTATATTGCCCAGTTATTATATAAGCTCAAACCTTCCATTAATGACTCAAGATCAGACTGTAACACTAAGCAAAAATCCGTGCTGAAGGGAAACCATAAAATCATGGGTTACAGTTCTGGACCCCAGCATCATCCTGAAGTGCTCTCCTCCAGTCCAGGATAGTTATCTAGCATTTGCACAGAAAGGAATTGGGAAAACTGTGCCATCTCTTGAGGGCAGATTTTGCTTTCTTCAAACTTGTCTGGATTGTGGAGCTAGTAAAAGTGCAGCAGCTACAGATGTTTCAGCAGGCAGGATAGCAGTAGGGAACTGAATATTCCTTTTCCTTCCTCTAGTCACTCTTCAGAGAAGCTGACCAAGTTGTGAAGTATGAAAATGTGCTGCAACTTTTCATCAACCACACTAATATCATTTCCATCTCAGGCAGCACAGGACTGTCTGCAGGTCACAGTACTATTATTGGGGGCAACACCTCAATTACTATCTTTTGCTCAACAAGAAGACCCAGAGTACACTTTAGTCCTGGAAAGGGATCAATTTAAGCACTTCTGTGCAAGTAAAAATGTTTCCTTTTGAAAAATCTTAAATTTACTGCATTAATTCTTTGCATATCCTTACTTTGCAAGTGATTTTTTCTAATTTTTGCTCTGATAGGGTGGTGATGAGGTCACCAGCAGTCTGATATTTGTTACAGGGCAGGGGTATATCCCTGTGGGCTCTGAGTTCAATTTTACCAACAGTTCCAGGGATGCTTAAAATGTCCCTCAGTGAGGATCTGACATCAGGGATCCTCTGAGGGTGTCCATCGTACCTGCATTGCTCAGAAGACTGAAATATGTTAACAGAAATGTCCCATGTGGAAATTTAGAGCTTTCATTCTTCTGAACTGTTATTGTCCTTTAAGATTAGTATTTTATCTGTATATTGCCTACTTTTTCTTCAGTTAAAAAGAAATATCTTGTTGATACCATGTTTACCAGCAGACATGTAACATATGCAGAGAATGGTAGAGGTTTTTCAGGGCTCATAACAATAAATTTCTTTTCTGTATTCACTGTAGTCTCCAAAACCCAGGTAAGCCCTGCACTGTGACTTGGGAAGTTCTGCTAATACTGGTGATGCTTTTGACTTGCTGTGAGACTTTGAATAAAAGACAGTTCCTCTATGTTGCCTTAGTTTACCTTCCCAGACACTTTTTGTTTGTGTCTCTGAAACCTTTGGAACACAGTCCTTTAAAATAAGAAAAAAAGTAGGTTAAAAAATAAAATCTTTGCACGTAACATCTTTGCATTTGCAAGTAATGACACGATGTTGTTGCTTTTTTCCTCATCTTTGAAGTTAGTCTATGGAACTGAAATAAATAGAATTTACACTGTATACATTACAGAATATAGGAAAGCTCTCTGAGTTGCATAGCTCCATCCTGTAATTACAATAAGCATTTGTGGTCTTGCCATGCCAGTGAATTTTGTCAGAGTTTAATGATCTGGTTGACATTAAATGATTTTAAACTAATGTTCTAAGTAACTTGACTAACCCTCAATAATTTACTAATGAAACAGCTCATTTTTCTTTGGGAATGGCTAAGAAAAGGAACTTCCTGTTTTAATAAATGAAACTTCAAGGTAATCCAAACTTTGCATCATTGTAGAATTAAGAAAAGCATTGTCAGTTTGAGAGAAAACATATTCTCTGTGCTTATGCATCCTCCTCTCTGTTTCTGGGAAGTGAAAATTTTCTGTTTTGTCCTGTTGATTTTTGGAGAGCATGCAGCAGAAAGTTTACTGTCAGCATGAAAAGGTTTAATAGTGAATAGTAAAACTGCACAAGCTAGTCATGCTTTGTGCCTCTTTGTGCCTCTTTGTGTCTCTAGATTTGTTTTCTGGACAGACTCAAGTAGTGTTACTTTTGTGTCAGAAAGCTGATGTGAAAGGTTTTCTACTTGCTAATGGTATCTTACATTTCCTTTCTGCTTGCAGAACTGTGTGATGAGTTTACAGGAGGGTTAAAGACCTCCCCAGCAGAACTGGCATGAATTATTCCTTTATGGTAGTACTGGAACACTGCTCTATGTGAACCCTCTGGATAAAGGTTGTAGTATCTCAGAATATCTATTTCCCCATAGAAGGAGAGACATAATGGTTGTCAGAAAGGGGATATGTACCATGAAGTGTTCTGCCCACAGAAGTCACCACCCTGAGGTAGCTGTGCCACTGCTGCTCTCTTTCACCAGTAAGGCTCGCCCTGGGAGAATAATAATGTGTAATCAGGGCAGAGCTGTGGGTGTGACAATGCCAGGGTGTAAGTCCAGCCAGGAAGAGCTAGCAGGTCATTATCTAATGTCATGTGAGGAGATGGGAGACTTGTTACTTCTTCAGCAGAAATTTGTCTCTGAGTTGAGTCCTTGTATAGCAACATTTTTAGGGTTAAAATGAAGGCATTAGGGTTTTCTATTTAGATTTCTGTAGCTCTGAGAATGGGAATTGCTTTGTACACTCTGGTCTGAGTCTAATGAATAAGTAAATACTTTGTTTAGTGGTGAAAAAGAAATATAAAAGTAAGGATATTTCAGAGTTACCTTGGGATCAATATTCCATCTCCCACCTGCAGAGTGCATGTTTAAAATGTCTATGACAGAGTGGTAGATACCTCTCCATTCTGACAGCTACAGACAGACCATGGCTCATGGTCTCATGGTCTCTCTTTATACTCTGTTGTGTATTTTCTTACATTAATACTTGGCCATGTCTTTGTTTCTCAGAGAGTGTTCTTCCAGATTCCTTGTTAGAATGTGTCTTTTTTGCTTGCAGATGATGTGCCTATCATCCTATCTCCTGTGCATATGGAGAATGAGAAATACAATAAGTACATTATCTGGGCAACTGGCAGACTGTGAAGACAAAAGTGTGATACATTTTGAGCTCCTGAAGGATAATAGTGGTTTGGGTGATTTCTCAATAGTGAGTTGCTTTTGTTTTCTTTTCTGTTGTTACCCTTATTTGAGAAATTGTGAGGCTTAAATTATTACTGCCTAAAGTCCCTTAGAAATGCAGAGAGTTGTCCAAGTGTTCCTGCTGAAAATTTAGGCTGAAGGGAGTAAACTCTTCCCTTGCTATGTTGTAACTGGTAAATAAAATAAATACAGACCTGTCACCTTTCCAAGTGCTGGGGTTAAGGCTTAGTTGTCCTTTGCCCCCAGATTTACACAGCAACTTCTTCTTGTCATGCTTCAGAAGTGAAGGAATTTCTGAAGCAACATACCTCAACAGAAAAGAATACTTCTGCTGAAAAAATAAAGTATTCAGGTGGCAGGGCATTTGGGTTATGAACTAATTGTGGATAATGAATTAGTCTTTCTCTAATAATCAATTTGTGCAACATCCAGGAGAAAAAAAAAAGAAGACTGTGGATACCTTCTAACTGTTTTGCTATTTTCCAAAACATGCTTCTGGCAAGATATCAACAGGAATTAATAAACATTAATAAAACCTGAAAGCAACACCTACAAGTGTTTGATTGAGACGTGGTAAGTACCTGCCTGCTGCCACCCTAACTGGGTGCTCTCCAAGCATGGGCAGGCTGCACAGAGCAGAGAGCCCACTCTGATGGAAAGCTGTGAGGGATGGCTTTGGCAGGGGGATGGAAGGCTCACCTTTCACAACGAGCTGTGTAACTGATAAAAAATGGCTCCTGTTAGCAGGCTGGAAGGAAAGTCAAAAATCATGTTTGGGAATGTGATTGATGGGCAGTACACTGATGAAAGATGTGTAAAGAGATGAAAGATGTGAAAGATGAAAGAGATGAAAGACCCTGCAACTCGGGATGGCCTGGGGAGAAGAGCTCCAGCACAGGTAGGAATGTGCTGCCTTCTGATTTCACACAGCTGTCAGTAGAGCCTGGGTTCCCCTGTGTAAACAGCTCGTGTTAGTTTTTGGTCAAACTGAAATCCAGAGGGTTCTTGGAGCCAGGGTTGGAGATGGTCAGCCAAAGTGGGGACTGCATCACAGATGTGGCTGGTGTGGTGGATGTGCTCTTTCTCTCTCGTGGACAGAGGGCATGTTCCAGCTGAGGGGTAAATCCTGGATGAATCAGGACAGACAGTGGTCTGGGCTGTAAAACAGACACAGCAAACTGTTTGAATATTTGCAATTGTAAAAACACCAAATGGTGGATCATCTGATTCTGTATGGCCTGTCAGGGCTCTTACAGATACCTCTGTCTTGTTGCCCTTGCAGTGAGGAAGTGTGGACTTTAGAGTACTGGGAGGGAGGCCAAGGTGGAGTCAAGATAAAAACTGTCCCAAACAGGAGCAGGAGAAGAGATGATGGCTGCAGTATCTTCATGCTGCTGTTATCCTGGCCCCTTTTATTTCTTCCTGGTGACCTATACTTATTTCTGTCCATAGCTTAGGCAAATGCTACACTTACTAGCTCCTTGAAAAGAAAATCTCTAGTTCTCAACATTCATAAATAGTAGGATTTTATATTTAGCCCCTCAGTATCAGTGTTACCAACTCTTCCAATGAGTCTCACATATAAAGATTTTATCGTGGTTACTGTAAGCATGCAGAAATGCCAGATACTCCCTAAAGGACAAGGACCTGAGGGTACTTCCTTTCCAGGGCAGCAGGACAGGACCTCATAAGTAGGAGTCCATCCTGCCATCGCAGAAGTGAGGCAGCCCGAGCCCTGGGCATCAGGGATGGGATGGGATGGGATGGGATGGGATGGGATGGGATGGGATGGGATGGGATGGGATGGGATGGGATGGGATGGGATGGGATGGGATGGGATGTGGACCCAACTCAGTGGGGCTCTTGGCCAGCCAGAGCTGTGGGATGCCAGAGAATGGCTCTGCTGCTTCACTGCTGGGGCAGGTTCTGATGGTCCTGGGCATGCTGGGCAGTGGTCACAGTGAGCCAGAGACAGCCAAGGCTGGTGATGCCCTCAGGGCCCGGCTGTTACAGTGGGTGGCCTCCAAGAACCCAGAAAAACTTCAGCAGCTGATGTGAGTGTGTCTAGAGAATGGCATATGAGAAATAACAGGCTCGTTCCTAGCTAATGATGACCCTTGAGGACAGCATGTGGATAACAGATGATGCAGGATTCCCTCCAGTAAGCAAGTGCAAATCTTTGGACAGGAGCTGCTGAACCCACTTATTCATCACTGATGTATTTGCTATGGGAAATAAACACTGTGCCTAGGTAGGAGTCAGTAAATAGAATCAATAGTGTTCAGTAGTTCCTGCTTGTTGTAAGCTACATTTTAATAGGAACCTTCCTGGAGAACACTTTTTTTTGGAGCTAAGCCAATTTTCTGCTCAGTCACAGGAAAGTAATTATTTTTCTAATTGGCTTCCTCAGTACAGCAGATGCATACAAAAGATTGTTGTTAAAATGATAAAATATGTCATTAATAATAATTTTGATCATCCTGAATATTGTCTAGAAAGGAAAATAAACCCAAGCCTAAGGTTAGTGAAACAGAGCTAGAAGAGTTTATAGCAGGGGAGTGAGGAAAGAGACAAACAAAAAAGTGGAAGCCCAGATGATGTGCCAGAGGTAGGATTCATGAAGAGAGGCAGGACACACACAGAGAAGATAAAAGAGGATCCTAGAAAGGATAAACCCACGAATTTCTGATTTTTTTCAGACTTCCTGCATAGAGCATCAGAACTGTTCTGAGGCAGAGATGTGCACAAGCCCTTTCCCTTTGGTCATGAATTAGGACTTCAGCTAACATTTTTGATTTAAGCAAGGTGTTATATAGAAATGAATTTAGCAGATAGTTGAAGGTCTTCACAGGTAACAGTTCAGGTCAGTCAGGGTAAATTCTTGGAAATATTTTGTTAATTTGAAAAGAAAGTTGAAAAGGGACACAACAGGAGATAACTTGTTCTCATTAAAACTCAGGTATAAATCACAGTGCCCTTGAAGTTTTTCTCATTACCTTTAACCTCCCTGTTCAGCAAATATGCAGAAAAATATCAGCTCAGCAGTGTCAGTCACAGTACAAAAGAAAACCTTTCTATAGGAAATCTAAGGATTCCTCAACCCTTTTATTTATGACGCAAAATGGCTGAAACATTGAAATATCACAGACCCCATTTATGGAAACCCTGTTATAGGGTGGAAAAAACACATGCATGCACAGCAGCCTGAAGAAAGGAGGATGACAATCTTTCTTTTTCTGTTTAATACACTTGTGTGGGAACTAAAGCCATTGAGGATAAAAGTCAGCACTTTGGGGAAAACCTTAAGCACCAGCATGTGAGAACTTTTCATGCTGAATCAGACCAATGCTTCATCTTGTTCTGACATCTTATCTTTGAAGAAGGCTACCAGTGCCTTGGTAGGCAGGTGATTAATGTAGAATAACCTGTGCATAGGCAGAATTTCTTCCTAATCTTATCACAGAATGTTTGGGATTTGCTGAGCTGTATGAAAAGTTGCACTCTTAAACAAGTAGATTTTAAAATAGTCATAAGTTCTAAAAAATGCACTTACAAATATAGTGGGTGGGCTTTTTTCAAGTTCTTGTCTTGTAATGTGATTTGCTGTGACTGATCCCCATTGAATTCTTCATTGAATTCATCCTTTTAATCTGACAAGGTAGAAATCTCCCTGTAAGGATCACCTTATTCTGGTTTCACTCAGCATATTTTATTTTCTGTTTGAATTTCTGTGGCTCACACTTGTTAAAACACTTATTCTGTTGCTGGGAGAACAGAAACAAGAGAGAAAATGGTCTGCATCCTGTTTCACATGTTAGTAGTTAAAATAACTGCAAATAACACATTTCAAGCATCCTTTTCTGTAAAATATTTTTGGGGTATATTTTCATCACCCCTGAAGGCCTCTTCCACCCTTGTTACTGCGGTAATTAGTTCTCTTAGCACTAGCCAGAGCAGCTGGCAGAATGGTTCAGGCCTCTCTGTTAACATCTGACACCTCCTCACGCTGCCCTTGCTACAGCTCTTACTAACCAATTGTGGAAAATATGTTGTGTACACACACATTTTTTTGGTAATTCCCTGCCTCTCTTCTGGAAATCTGGGGCTTATCCCAAGCCGGCTTGCTCATATTGCCTGAAATGTTCACTGGGATCGCTATACACTTCAAAATGTCAAGTTTGTCCTTTCCTTAAGTAAGGAACAGCTTCTTAATAGTAAATACTTCTCTAGGCTCAAAACCCCTGGGTGAGTTGAGACCATTTGGTTGTTCGTAGAGTTTTTGTACACCAGGTGATGATGAGGGAAGGTTATTATCAGAAGTTGTGGGTCTCCTGTTGGGTCTGGTTTGTTAACAAATTCTTTCACATTTTTAATCTGTGCCACTGTTTTCCCATTCACATCCACCTTCTCTGGTCATCTTCTTAGGCACAAGCTACTTATTTTATTCATGTAAAGCCCCAACAAAGGAGGCTTCAGTTTCAGCTGGGTTCCCTGGCTACAGCAATTAATTTTACCAATTTCTGCTTTGCAGAAGTGGAGTTGTTGTCCAGGCCAGCTTCTGCAATAATAAAAATTGAACCTCAAGTTTAGCAGAATTAAATCTGATATTATAAGAGAGATAAAATTAATTTTTCATTAGTCTTGAATTTCTCATATAATTCTTTCTAATGCATTTATCTATGAGCTCCTGAAGCTGCCCATTCAGCTGCTTCTTCATTGGAAATCTGCCTTCTCTTGCCTGTTCCTGGACACCTGCAGTCCCTTTAAAAAGTGAGGAGCAAAGAGCTGAAGCATGTGTAATAATAACACTTCAGATGACCAGACTAATGCCAGTGCACAATACAGAAATGAAAACCAGACTGTGGCTGCTTCTGGGTCAGCTACTGAAAGGAGCAGGAAATCATGTCATTGTGACTAGTCTGGGAATGCTCCCTGCCAGCCAACAGTGATTTTCGTTCTGATTTGCTAGTTGCAAGGGTTGAGGTTAAAATGATGTTCTTCTCTACATTTCTCCCCAGCTGCTTTGCAGGGAATCGCAAAGGCTTTCTAAATTTGACAATGAAAAAGAGAAAATACTGCAGCATATTTGTCCTTCTCTTCCAGTTGAAGGCAAATATTTCCCTGTTCAGAGCCCCATCCTTGTGGCCTGTCTTTGTTTGCCCTGGACATCACAACTGGCTTTCCATAGCAAGAAGATGGAAGCAATGGTTTCCATAATCATTACTGCTAAAAAGATGGCATTACTTAATTGCATGACTAGAAGAGAGTTGCAGTAGAGGTCATTTTGGCCTAGAAAAGATGCTTTTGATGTTTAGAAAAAAAAATACTAAGAGAGTGTAGGAACATGTTAGATAAGTTAACATTTTTTTCTGTGGTGAAATACTAAAGAAACTTATAAATGAAACTGGAATTCGTCATTAAGGTGCATTAAGGTGTCCTCTTTTTTCTGTTAAAAGTGGTACAGAGCAATTAGGAGTCTTAGCTTTGCATCAGAAGATACTGAAATTATGTTTTTCCTCTGTTTCTTCCTAAGAGGATACTAAGAGGATATGTGAAGAGGAATTTTCCGTTGTGATGGTGAAAAGCTGATTTTTGCCTTCATATAGTATTACCCTATTATAGAGAACAGGCTTAATGACGTCTTTAAATGGTGAAGATAACAAGATATTTAAGGGCCCTAAATGTGCTTCTATTGGTAAATTCCCATTTGGTACCTCCTTATTCATATTCTCATAAAAGCCAATAAAATACACCATCTGTAGGATACAGGGAATAAGGGATATTAAATACCTTCTATGATATCAGGGCTTTAAGTGTTGCCAGGAACCATGGTACCTAGCAAAAACCCACCTCTAACCTTGACAGTAGAGACTGTAAAATAGAGATTTTATTACTGAAACACAGATAGTCTCCTGCTGTGTGTGAAACTTCAGCACAAAAGGAGCTGGGTGTTTTTAAGCAAACCATTTGTAACAAAAGATGCTTTTTCTCTCTAAGACAATTGTTGAGAGAAAGGGACAGACTCTTACTGTTCAACAAGCTTTAGAGTTTTTTGTTCCAAGACGAACAGCACGAGGCTGGTGTAATCAATTGCTATTTGACAGAGTGATAGAAATGCATATGCTACACCGTAGCTAAAAACCTGTCCAGAAACAGCCAGAATGGCAAATGGCCAAACACATGTGGGCAACAGCATGGCCAAAGTGTAATCCTTACCCTTTATTAACTAATGGACCAAAAAAACAGGTTAAATTGAATCTTTGTTTCTAGGTGAAACTTTATGTTTCATTCAGAAAAAAATGTTATGATGGACCAATTATTTTCAACTTGGTTTAGGCTGGAACCTTTTCTCATTCTTAGCTCTGCTCTGGGGGCAGTGGAGGGGGCACAGAAAAAATATTATGGGCTGCCAAAACACAGAAAAGGCTGGTTACAGGAAAATTATATTAACATATCCTTGCAAAATTATCACTAAAGAATATTAGGTTAGTCCTACTATAATTTGTCCCATTTTCACAATTGCTACAAGGAAAACTTTATTCGATAATGCAATACCATTTTAAAGCATTATATCTCTCTCTAGATGCCGTGATCTGTCTTCATTTCCCCACAATATTTAGCCAGCTAGATTACCTTTTTAACTGTCTTTTAAATTCCCACACATTGAGTTTAGACGTGACCAAAAAACAGCAAACAGCTTCCTTCTGCACACTATAAACTTATATCCTCCATCCCTTCCCACAATGTGGAAGTTTGGTTATGGCACCCTGACCAATGCCAGTTTACAGTGGCAGCATCATACTTGTTGGGTAGGCCTTGCACCACCACTGGCCAGCATTGGCCAGTGAAAGACTATTTTGGCTGCCTGTACTGAGCTTGAAGATCCATGTAGGGGTAAATGGAGCTGAAATTGTGATCCTGTTGTGACAGGGAGGAACAGCCTTCCCTAACTACTTGTCTGATGACATGAAGACTGATGAAATATGGGAGGTGTGACACTATGGGACTTGCAGTTAGGCAAGGCCTTAACATTGTCTATCTGTGATATGCCCTAGCTGTTGCTGAACGTGTTTTGACTATAATTACAGAGCCTATAGAGAAGCTACAGGTCCTCTTCTGTACTGGACTCCTTTCTTTGAGGCAGTACTTAGTCTGAACATGGCTACGAATCCTGCAAGTTGTGCCAAGTGAATGGCTGGCTGCTTACGCTGATTTCTGCTGAGCTTCATGGTTCTTCAAAAATTAACCAGCAAGTAAAGCCAGAAACAGACAAGTACTGAAATCAGTAGGACTGTACACCTAAACCCCACAGGTGGAAGCACAACTGCCATAAAGGTCCACATTGCACTTCATTTACACATGCATTGCATTGTGACAGGATGCTCTCTGGCATCGCTGCTGGCCACTGTCACCAGCCATGAGAAGATACCATGAAAAGGATAAGGGAGGATTCAATTTTTCTTTTTTAAGTTTTTGGCAGCGATAATTGTTTTTATTTGGAGGTAGGGTTATTTTTACTATTTTCCCTGTTGATCAATTTGATGTCACTAAGCAGGGCTGTGAGATTGCACAAAAGGGATGAATATATCAGGGAAGGGAACTAGTACCACCTATGGTAAAATGGCATGAAGTTCCCCTAGCAAGCTGGGTAGGTAAAGGTAAAGTGATTCTGTGTGCCTCAGAATCTTCAACCTTATCACTTTCTTTGATTATTTTCCTTTTAAACAAATTTTCTTCAAGAAGGGAATCTTTTAGAGAAACAAAGATATCTTTGTCTTTTTCACATTATTTCACTTGGTGTCAATTCCCAGAGAAGTCAAATAGCTCAGCAGGTGGCACTGGAGATAATACGGTCTTGAAAAGTTGCTGGAATCAATTTCTGCATCAGTTATTGCTTATGATTGTCTTGCTTGGGATATCTCTTGTTTCATGGAAGCTGCTGGGCACTACTCAGGCTCCCCACAGTCATGCCATGGCATGAGTGACTGTGACCCAGCAGTGGCAGGCAGCAAGAGATTGTACCACTCAGCTTTCTTTAGCTACAAAGCACAGCCCTGCCTTCAGGCTAATGTGTACTGTGTCTTGTCACACTACTCAATGCCACATCCCAGTGTCAGCGATGGTGCCAGCTCTATTGCTCTTCAGTGCCACAAAGCTGTGCTAAAGGACCACTGGGTGAACATGGATCGAAGCCAAAAGAGTCCAGTGTGAGGGTTCAGATAGTGCCACATATCACACAACTGCCTGAATGATTTCTCAGACCTTTGGGATACAAAGTTATAGCTGTAGCCCAAGTAGATTTTGTTGTTGTGGGTTTTGGTTTTTTAATATATGATTCCTGTGTCTTTCTCATTTCCTCTAATATGTTTAGTAGCTCTGGATCCTCTAAAGGCAAAAATATGCTGGCAGAAGCTCTTGGGAACTGTTGGTTAAAATTCTGCTGCCAACATGATGAGCGTTTTAGGATAATTTCCTGGACTGGGAGATCAGCCCATCTCTGAATATGATCAAAGCTGCCAATGTGTATCTATTGTGCCTATCTATGACACACATAAGGACCACATACAAAACTAAAAATAGCATCACTGCTGACAAGAAAAAAACCAACTCATTCTCTGTGATGACTGTTGTACACACAGACTCACAACTCTAAATCTCATGAGAACAAATCTTGTTTTTTTTTAATAGTAACTTTATTAAGAATAAATTAATGGAAGGAAATGGTAAACTGGAATTGATCCTCTATCAGTACTAATTAGAAATGAGTTTTAGGGCAACATATAGGATTCTTTTCTTGGAAATACTCTAAAAGAACCCAGTTTTTCAGAAGGCAGATGATTTGAACTTCAGACTTCTTTCACATACCTAAACTGTAATAAACAATATGGTCCCACCTCATCAGTTGTTGTAGAGATCAAGTATTCAGTCTCTAATGAAATTAATCCAGGCCTTTTGCAAGCTACAGTGTCAATGAAGTTCCCAAGAAAAATCACATTTTCTGGCGAGAAAGTCAGATGTAAATGTCAGGTGAGCAGATCAATGCTTGTGGCAACAAACGCCAGCTTAGATCATCTTAAATGTTTTCAAAACAGAGGAAGAAAAAAAAAGAGACAAAAAAGAAAGAAACATTTTTCCTGATGTGTTTTTGAAGGTCATGCTTTCCTCCTTTTACAACTGATGGTGACTGCTGGGCACAAGTTGACTAAGGTTTACTGTGATTATGGTCTCAGGCAGTGCAATTTAGTCATATGGGCAACTGAGCAGTACAAGGCATGATCAAATTCTGAAAAAATGTGTTCTAAAATGAGCACAAGATACTCTGCAGGTAAGGCAATCATTTCCTCAGTAGTCAGACCCATAGAACTTGAATGTTTCCAAAATATATATTGGCTTGGGAGTATACACTGACCTGTCTCAGTGTGATAAGGTCTTTCCTGATCCATATAGGTACTAGAAAAAAGCATGACAATTGTAACACAACAGTTTAAAAACACTGTACAACGCTGCTCTGGTTGCATCTGCACCTTTGTTATCCTACACCTAACCCTTCTGTGTCCTGTTGGGCAACTGTGGTGATTCATTTGTGTTCATCAATTCGTAGCTGACTCCTTGAGGCTTACATGAAGATGTATGAAAGTACTTTTGGTGGTGATAAAGTTCCCATTTTGCTGAAGCTGTAGAAGCTGTGAGTTTAAACCATGCATGTGCATCCTCCTCTTGTGATAACTATAACCTGTACAGAGCTTGGCTGGGAGGTTTAATAAAGGTTTCTTTGTCAGAATGAAAAGGGCTGATGGAGTGATGTTAATTCTTACTACTTTAAATCATCCTTTTAATTTAAAGATCTGGTGATTTATGCGAACTTCTTAGCAGCACTCGTACTGTAATCATTCTGGCAGTTGGCAAGTAGGAAGTAATATCATCCCTCTCCTCTTTCCTCGGCACGTCTTGGTCTACTGAAGACATTCTGATGCCACCCGCAGGTGGACTCAGGTACTTTCAGCAGTTCTGTTCTAATTTACAGCAGCTCTCTGCCCTTTTAAGGGTGATTTAGCAAAGCAAGCCTGTAATATTAGCAAGCAGAGGGGACGTCGAGGCATATAACTGTGTGGGCACATAACTACAGGGTGATATTCAAAGCCCTTATTTGATCTGTGCCTCAGAATGAGAAGTATTATTTTAGTGCTGGAGTGTAAGATAGAGAACAGAAAGCTCCCTCTTCGTGTTTATCTGGACTCAGGCAAACACAGATGGAATTTAGACCCTGCTCCTTCCTTCTCACAGCCCCCTACTGCAGGTTACCCCAGGGGTAGACACCAGCCTACAGCTAGACTACAAATCTGTTCTGTGAGAGTCCTGCCAAAGCCACAGATGCATGAGGTCTCCCTTATTCCTGCAGGGCATACTGTGTTTCTGGCTGTTTTCTAGAGAGCTGAGCACAACATCCAGCATCCTGGTGTGCAAGAGGCTGTGTCCCACTGGCAGGAGGCAGAGCCAGGGTGCTGTCACAGCTCCCAGCCATGACACAGCATGCAGAGCCTGGGAGCCAAGCAGCCTCACCCAGCAGCTATTCTGGGACAGCACAACCTGCCTTTGTATCAATTCACAGATTTTCCCTGGAGGCTTCACCTATGCAGATCTGTGCAATATGGTCCTGCTGCTATTAAGCTAAAGACTTGTGAGATCCAACTAAAATTAAGGGAAATCTTGGCTTCCTGGAGAACTTGATTACCTTTATGGTTATGCTATTAAGTACTGGTACATAAGGAAAAAAAATCATAGTTTTACAAAACAGTAACAGAGAAGAGATAAGCAGAAAAGACAAGGGAAATCATAATGTTTATTATATTTAAATGAGTTTAGATGTATAGTTCTCACTGTACCATAAAAGGAATATACGTTTATCTCTGTGAGTTCATAAATAGAATGACTTTTTTATTTTAATGCTGGGAACAAAATACTGGTCAGCAGGATTTTTTGCATAATATCCTCAGTAAATTCTGCTTTTTGTTGCACTTTATCAGCAATGTGAAAAAAGATCAGGTTTACTATGTGTAGTTTTAACGTTTGCACCAATATCATGTTGAAGTCTCTAATTAGAGAGTCATGGTATTCTGACAGAGGACTTCAGCTATATCCCAAGAGGTGTCTCAAAATTTTTAATTTGGAAGGCTTGTGATGCGTGTTCCTGGTTTGGGCTAGCAAATGTGTTTGCCTGCCTGTTCTGTGTTTCACACTTCACAGTGTCAGGAGCAGTAGTCCAGGGTTTGCCAGCTCAGCAAAACCTGACATCAAATTCACAGCACACACTGACTTGTTTCTGTCTCTCACTCCTTTCCTGAAAAATTTGCATCCCTGGAGATACCTTCTTTTCAAAATATTTTATGTTTTTAACTTTATGCCTGTTTGGAGGAGAATGGGGTGAAACTGCACCATCTATCTCTTAGTGGATATGCTTTGGGAGCTCTGTCATTGTGAAATCATGCCTCAGATAGGTCTTCATCAGATTCTTGCAAGGTAGGGAAGGGGATTTGATAATAGAGATGGGGAGCTACGGCACAAAGATGCCATATTCTGCAACTATTTGGGCACTTGTTTAACTGACAAGTATGAATCCAATTCCCTGCGTAATCTGAGGATTTCTGGGAAGCCAGCCAAACTTTTAACAAGAACTCACTTCGGCATCACCACAATCGCTCGGTAGATTAAGAACTGAGTGGCTGCCATGGGTGGGCAAAGTGAAACAGTGAATCCTGATATCCCAAGTCCTTGTGCTGTGTTTTAACTGTAAGAACTCTCTTTTTCCTTAGTTGGGGCCATCCTATCCCTTCTCCCCGTTAGGACATTTAGGGAGGCACTGCAGAGTCAGCAAGAGCCCTGATGCCAGGAGAAGCAATGGTCTCACAGCATCCATCCAACTTGTTTCATTCTTTCTAGGCTGGCCCTGCTGCCTCCTTACCTTGTGGGCCCCGATGCATTTTCAATTTTGTGATATTGAGAATTCTGCCGGCATGTGGATGTTACAGCCCGAACTTACCACAATGTTTCACTCACTGGAAACACTGGTTGGACTTACTGGCGGCCCCTCAGCAGTACAAGCAAACTGCATCGGGTGTGCTGAAGGGGCTCTCGAGAAGAGCTCGGAGCTCTCCGCAGGGAGGGCAGAGAGGGCAGAGCGTGCCCAGCGCCCGTCGGTGCCCGCCGCTCCCGCAGTGAGGGCAGAGAGGGCAGGGAGGGCAGAGAGGGCAGAGAGGTCCGAGGGAGCCCCGGAGGGTGCCCAGCGCCCGTCGGTGCCCGCCGCTCCCCGCAGGGGGCGCTGCCGGGCTCGGCGCCTCCGGCGCGGCCAGGCCCGGGGCGGCTCCGCGCGGGGGCAGCGCCGGGCGCGTCCCGCCCTCCCGCCTCCTCCCCGCGTCCCCTCCCCTCGGCCGCGCTGGTGGAGCCGCCGGGCTCCCTCGCTCTTCTTCACATGGGGCTTGCCCTGCCGGCGGGACGGCGCTCCTGCTCTCCCGCCGACCGCTGACAGGGACCCGGCGCGGGAGAAGGGGGCTCGTCGCTGCTGCCGCCGCCGGCGGGCAGGTAGGGGCGGGCGGGCGGCGCACCTGAGGGGACTCGGGAGCGGGCGGGCGGCGGGACGGGTGCGCCGGGCTCTGTCGCCCCGGCCGGCGGTGCGGGAATGGAGGTAGCGCACGTGGAGCGGGCGCCTCGCATCCCGCCTGCCTCCCTCCGACCCTCGGTGCCGCCGCTCCGGCAGGGTCTTCCCTGCGCTGTTTCGGGATGCTCGGGGAATCCCCGCCGGTCACTTGCGGGCTCGTCGCGGGGGGATTCTCTTCCCGGCTGCCGCGGGGAGCGGCGCAACTTCAGGCGGACGGGGACGCTGGTCTTCCCCGTTCGCCCAGAGGGGATGGTGTTTAATTAAAGAGCCGCGGATCTCCCTCTATTTTATCTTTTGCCTGTCAGGAGAACAGGTCCGTTATTTGTGAAATTATTCTATGTCAGTTCAGGTGTTGTTACTTTTTTTCCTGTACGCTACCAAATACAGTTGGTAAATTAAAACACAGGACGAATTCCTTATGCCGATAAAGTGAGAGCTATAGGTTTGCTGAGTTCATGTAATCTGATGTTCTCATCGCTCAAAATAAACCTTTTCATTAAAAAGGAGAAAACCGGAATCAGTTCTCAGAGCTTTTGATTGATTAGAGCTCCCTCGTTGAAATCAGCGGGGAGTTTTGCCTGATTAAGAGCTGTAAAATTGTCCTGAGGTTTGTTACACAACTGGCTGTAGTTGTGCAGTACGGGCTCAGTTAGGTAACTTTGCAACTGGATCTCATTTTCACCGGTCCAGCTGAAGTACTTTCAAGTCAAATTCTTTTCATTTCTCTACTTTAAGCCCTCTCCGCTTGACGTGAACAAGGTAGGGGGAGGACTCTTTTTACCTGCCTTAAAGAAGAGTAAACGTGTCGGGTAAACAGGGAAGCTGGTGACATCCTTTGGAGAGATAGCGATTGCAATTCAGAAATGCTCCATGTGTTTTGCTGGCAGTGCCAAGTTAACTGCTTTCATCCTGAACGTGTTTTATTTTGCTTGTGTTGCAGTTGAGCCTCAGATGCTCTGTTTAATAATCAGGGACTCAGCTGTAACAGAAGGTGTACAGACATGCATGTAATCATAGTCTCTCCAGCAAAGAATGTTACAGAAAACAGAGCATTGCTCCCAGAATAGCTTGGAGGTTTCAATTTCCACACATGTGAGCTGACTATTCAGTTACTGCTGTTCTGTTTTTTCTATGCTGCTGAAACACCTGACAGTAAGCATTTTTACAGAATCCAGTTCCAGGTTGTGGAACTTTTCTTCTTGCTGCAACTGCAAGAGTTTATGTGAAATTGCTTTTTTTTAAGGCAGGAAAGTGGGTAGAATAAAATGGAAACTTTCTTGCCCTTCAAGTAGCAGCAACATTGGACCAGACTTGGGGAGGGTCACAAACAAACAAAACCCAACATTTTTCTTTGGGTTTGTAGCTACTTTCAGATTAGAAAAACTCCTTTGGGATAGAACTCCTTCTCAAGTTTGTTCTTGGTTCCTTGAAATTTCAGGTGGTGTAGGTCTGATCAATCTAGCTATTCAAATGAGGAAAAGGTATTGTATTGTGGTCTGTGGAATTCAAATGCACATTACGGGAAAGCTTCAAATAGCCTTAAAATAGTCTTTAGTGGGGCAGGTGTATTTGCTGTTTGGGACAATTGCAATTCAACTTAAAAGAATAGGGAGTGTTTCTGAAACAGGGCATAACTCTGTTGGCTTTGGTTTTCAGTACTGGTGTTCCCAAACTGACACCACAATCCAGTATGAATCCTTTGCATGTAAATTCAGTGTCTGCAGATATATGTGTTGGTATTGCTAACTTCATTGGAGGTTGGATACCTAATATCTTTAAGGATAGGTCTACGGAAAAAACTGAGTGGTGCGAGGAACATCGCACAGAGCTAGGGTGATGGAAAACAAATTGTGTATCACTGAAGTTAAAAGTATTCAAGAAAGCTGTTAATAACATTCAAAAGGAGATCCTTAATATGCATGTGAAGAGCATTATCAGCTTGTGGAGCTCAGCAGCAAGCATACAGCTGAGCTATCATGCTTAACTGTCCATCTTGGACATCTTACAATCCTTGGGTAGAGATTTTTCTAAACCAGGGTGCTTAAATGTACCCCAGTTTGAAGCACTGAAATAAGGTCAATTATGGTGAACTAACTCAGCTCAAGAGATTGGATATTTGCACCTTGAACAGAAAAACTATCCTCTTAGCAGTGTGCCAAAGCCTGGAGCTCTCCCTGCACAGAGAATCTAATGGGGTGCACATTGTGGTGTTCCATGTTCAGTGCTCGTTTAAAGGAGACTTTTCTGTGGCAGCTATCACTTATATATCACAATTGTTGATTTGCCTTCACGAGGTGGGCTAAAAAGTGTCATGGATATGAAGAGATTAAGCGCCTTGCTGAGTTTGAAAGAGCAAAACATTGAGGCCAGATTGAAAAAGGTCTAGACTGGCAGTTCAATCTGGCTTGTCTGCCTTGTTTGCTATAGATTCTTTGAGCACCTCTTTCTAGGTATTGCATTCAATGGTTGGCTGACAACATTCAAAGTCTGAAGAGTTTTTCTATCACATTCCTTTCTATCTCTTTGCATGCACATGGTATTTGGTAGTTTATCATGCTGTCATAGCTTCCCTTTTCCTGAGTTTATTATTTTGATGGTTTAAAATCCTCTATTAGACTCCATGCAGAAACAAGGCTCTGTTAATGGATGTTTAGAGTGGTGAAATTTGAATGTGAGATAGCCAGTGGTCAGCATTATGATTCCTGTGCAACCATTAGTCAGCAACACTTTGCATAAATATCCAATCTAAAATTTAATATCAGCCACTGTAGGGAATCTCATTGGAAAGGTGACTTTAGGTAAGCAGGAAGTTCTGACTGAAGGATGAAGGATACATGCCTAAAAAGAGCTATGCCAAGGCTGATGTGAAAATGGTAACTCGAGGTTGAAGCATTTGTGACTCAAAAGTGTAAGTCCATTTTTGCTCCTAAAAACTGCAGTGTAAAACTTTAGGGTGCCTAAGTATTTTCAGTCTTTTTGCAGGATGCCTGACAGCAAAACCTGCAAAGTAGCCTGGTCTGAGGAGTTCTGCTTTTGTCTGCCCTTGGAACTGAAGTGTTCTTTGCTGGTGCAGTTGCCAAGATGCTAGTTGTTGGTAGAGAGAGGTTTTTATTCAGTTTATATCACATTTGAGTCGCTAAAGACCCTCATGTTGTCTCCCATTAATCAGCCAACTGTAGTTGCTGTCTTTAAGCAAATGAAGTTGTGATAATTTGCTCCTGCTTGCTCTTTTATGCTGCAAATGCTATACAGCTGTGAAGTTGCCAGCTTTGACTCAGGATGTATTCTTCCAAGTGATGTGCAGTCCTCAAACAGCCTCTGGATTCTCAGAGAAAGGTAGGTCTGAGAGTGGCATTTGTGGCCTAGAAAAAAAGCTACACGGAGATAAGGGGAGCTACATGCATGCTTGAAAACTAGCACATGCCCAAGTGTTTTGGTGAATAAGCTGGAATGCTTTGCTGAACCACAGCTGTGAGGGTGCAGAAATACTAAACCTCTAATGTCTGCTGTGGCTGAGTGCAGTGCTTGGAGTGAATTTCAGGACAGGTGCTTGGATACCATCCGGACAGCAAAAATTAACCAGGAATGGGACAGGAATGGAAATGTTACATTGCAAGTCACCTCACTGGGAAATTTTACCACTACTTTTCCCTTTCTCTCCGATATCCAAATGCTGAGTGAAAACTGATGCAGTAAATAACCCATTTCCCACTGATTTTCTTAAAAAAATGATTACGTGAAGGGTGTGTCTAAGCAAACTGCTTTGGCAGCTCCACCTGCAGCCTGCAGAAACAGTGGGATTTGCCCAGTAATGACGTTTCTGTGTCAGTCCCTGTTAACTGATTCCATACGCGTGACCAGCGCTAAGTGTGGAACTCCCGGTTCCAACCCGGTCTTGGTCCCATCAACCCATCCGCGACCTCCGCGGGCGGCGGTGATGCTGCGGGCATCCCCCGGGAGCGGGGCTGGGCGCTCCCGGCGCTCCCATCCCGGCGGGCAGGGCGGAGCCGCCGGGGGGCGCCCGAGGACCGGCGGAGCTCGCGGGGATCCCGGCGCATCCCGAGACGCCCGGGATGCCGGAGGGTGTGCGGGGCGGGACGCGCATCCCGAGACGCCCGGGATGCCGGAGGGTGTGCGGGGCGGGACGCGCATCCCGAGACGCCCGGGATGCCGGAGGGTGTGCGGGGCGGGACGCGCATCCCGAGACGCCCGGGATGCCGGAGGGTGTGCGGGGCGGGACGCGCATCCCAAGCCACTTGTTCCGCTCCCCCGGTGAGGGGCATCCTCTCCGCGGGATGCGCATCCCGAGCCACTTGTTCCGCTCCCCTGTTGCGACACATCCTGGGCTCCCTCCCGTTCGCAGTGATCGCCTGCTTTACCTGGGTCACGCTGTGGTATCCTGTGACATCAAAGCCCTTTCTTTCCTTATGAGCCTCGTTTTGTATAGGAGGTGGTCTGGGCAGAAGGAGATTCCTCTCCTAACTTAGCTCGCTGCCCTTCCCCCGCCCTATTTCTTCCAGTAACCTTTCCTGCTTTGCCAGCCCAGGCTCTCCAAAGCTGGAAATGAAATCTCTGCCAGCTTCTTTGGTAGCCTGACTGAAGGCAGTGCAAGAAGCACCTCGGGATGGGGCACTAAGAGGACTCTTGGCTAGACCAACCTTTTATGGCTAAAGCAGTGATTCCTGTCTGTGTGACTTTGATTTCTCATTTTTTGTCAATATTATGTGATTGACACAGGGAGAATGCCCACAGCGTTATTTGCTAGTGACTGCAAAGTGGCTCAGCAAAGCCTGAAGTCAGTGGCTGTTAGAGTTGAAATAGTAGAGAGCAAGATTCCCTTTAGTTGAAGAGGGGACAAATGGAAAGCATGTGAGCCCTAAGTAAGAAAAGTTTGTGTAAAAGACTGAGCTGGGGAGCTGCTAGGGCAATTAATCCATGATTTTCTAATCTACTGCCTTCTGTAATTTCCTCCTATGAATTGATCACCAAAAGTTACTTGGATTGTCAGTCATCAAGCAGCAAGGTAGACATTCACTGTGCACCTGGAGAGGGCAAGGCACCCTTCTCACAGGTGGAAAGAGCCAATAATCTGCCTATGGGCTGCATCTCAGACAGGGGCAGTCCCAGAATTAATTTGTGACTCTTTTTTAGCTGTTTACTTGAGAAAGTTTCTCCTTGTGCATTATGTTGTACAGAGCCTTCTGGCAAGATTTTTGTCTTTAGTAATGCTTGCCACTCTGGCTCAGCATAATGTGAAGGACTGGGATTGCTAATGTTAATTGCCATCTAGAAGAACTCTGCCAAAATCAACTGAGTATTGTGAAAAATGCAGAACTGGCTTGTTGAATTAAAAATATCTTGTACAATATCTGCAGTCAGGTAATAAGTGTATCATTATGTGAGGACTGTGACTGGCACTTTGAAGTCATTGCCAGTAAAATCCTCAGAAATGTGGACAAATGAATAACCTGCAGCTAACAGTGTGCTAAGTAATCTAGACAGCTGTTTCTTATCTGGTTTTACACTAATTGCTGCTGCTGTTACTATTGCATTTGTGAGTTGATAGAGTTTCACATCATTTGTATACTCCTGGTGCAAATGGTGCCCTGGTACATCATGTGTTGATAAAAGCAGATGCTTTTACTTGGCTTTTAATTTGTGGTGCAAGTTTTATGGGATCATTAGAGTTCACTGAAAAAGATAGAAAATGACTTGGGGATCTTGCTAGACATTTGGCCAGGCAGGCTCATCTTTGTATAGTGATCAAAGAAAGGAGGAAGAAAAGAAAATCTGTAAAAATCTATGAAATTATTTATTTGGAATGAGTGTGTAGATGAAGGAGAAGAGTGAGGGAAGGGAAAATAGAAAATTGGAGCAGCCTGCCTGTCAGAATGTTTTAAGTAGGGTCCAGTCCTCTGTGAGGGATTGCAGGCAGCTTGTAACTGCTTGGGGATGTTCTTTTTAAACTCACAGAAAGCTTTCAGTTTTAAGCTTGCATTAAAGATCTGGGCTGAGGCCAGCTTTACTTGTGTGGAGAAGACTGAAAAAAAAAAAGCTGGACTAAAGCTTAATTAAAAATTTTTTGTGTGTGTGTGATTTTGGAGATGTACAAAATACAATGTCAGCTCTTTAGGTTGGGGATGACAGTATATGCTGGAGATGGCCACAGTGAAGTTAAGAAAGATCAAGCAGAAACCTTTAAGGCACCTGTAATTTTCTCTGAATTTGGGAAAAGTCAATTTGGCCCTTCATCTAAGTGATGCCTGACTATCTGTAACTTTGATTTTGCTTCTCTTCGTGATATAGCCAGTCATGCTAACTTCACTATAGATTCCAAATAAATATTTCTGTTCGTTTTGATTTTATATCTTAAAGGATCATATGAAGCTTATAGAGAAAATGACAGTATAAATCCTTCTTTTTCCTATCCATCAAAATCTTGTCTTCTGTAAGCAAAAGTAAAGTAAGATTAGGACGGCAGAGTAGTCAGAAATGAAGAAATTGGTGAACTGTGTTAGAAAGTCACTTTTTAGTCACAAGATCAGATACTCTGTGTCTTGATCAAGGACTGGGAGATGAGGCAGAAAAAATGTTCATTATATGCAGGTTGTAACTGCAGTTTGAAATGTCAGAAGCAGCTTATAATTAGAGACAGGAGACTAAAACTTCATCTCAACATAGATTTGTAATAAATGGCTGATTTAAAATAAGGTATACACAAAAAAGCTTGAAAATATTTAAATGTTTTTATGAGATTATCCCTTATATTGAATTAAATATTGTCTCGCTTCTGTAATTATTTTACGTGCAAATAATGATATGAAAGTGACTGATTATACAAGAAAATATTTTTTGTGTGAGTTGAATTTTAATAGTCCTACTTATGAATTATGTTCAACTGTGGACTCAAGGAAGAGATACCTGAATAAGCTGATGCAATGTTTCCCCATCAACTCAAAACAGTTTGTAATAAAAACTGCAACATTAAATAAAATAGATTGCAAGGATAAGTTAATTGGAAAAGTACTCTTCAGGTGATTAATTCTTAAATGTTTTCCATGGACTAGTAAAGGAAATGATATTTCAGTTTTTGCACTCAAAGCTAAAATATTTGGCTCATGGGGTCTTGTTATGTATGAACTTTCTGATTTCATCAGTGCATTCATAACCATAGAATTTTTTGAACTATTCAGTGAATTTGGTTGGCAGTGTGGATTCTGTTAGATGGAGCTCCTGTTAATCACCCCTGTGGGGAAAAGCTAACGCATTTAGCTGTAGTGTTCCCTTGGCCACTTTGTGAACAAAGAGTGTGTGCACAGAGACTATGAAAACAAGACACACATAATTTTAAAACTGTTATTTACCGACTGAGAAGTGTGGTAGGTGACTAGCAACCAGGCAAAGCACTGACCTACCATTCTCAGACACCTGCTTCACAACTTCACAGGACAGCTGAGGCTGGAAGGCACCTCTGGAAGTCGTTTGGTCCAATTCCCCCTCAAGCATGGCCATTTAGAGCCAGTCACCCAGAACTGTGTCTAGGTGGTTTCTGAATTTCCCCAGGGAGGGAAACTGCCACTTCCCTGGGCAGCTTGTGCCAGTGCTTGGTCACTCTCACAGTGCAAAAAGTGTTTCCTGATCCTCAGAAAGAACTTCTGTGTTTCATGTTGTGCCCATCACATGTGGTCTAGTCACTGGGCATGACTGGAAAAAGGCCAGCTGCATGCTCTGTGTGCCCTCACTTCAAATATTTGTGTATGTTAGTAATTTCCCCCCTGAGCCTTCTGTTCCAGAGGCTGAACAGTCCTAGTTCTCCTTCCTCTCATGTGAGGTGCTCCCATCCCTTCATTATCCTTGTGGCCCTTTGCTGGTCTCTCTCCAGTATGTCCATATTGCTCTTTCACTGAGGAACCCACATCTCCAGGTGTGGCCACACTCATCCAGACCATTGCTGGCCTGGAGGTCATCAGTATTGGGGAAAGTGGGAAAGTTCACTTCTATTGTGCCTTGGATGGAATGATCCTCAGTATTGCTGTTTTTTTTCCACAGCTTTTTGTGGGTCATTTTTGGTTTTGGTTGGGTTTTTTTGGTTGTTTTTTTGGTTTTTTTTTTGTTTGTTTGGTTTTTTGGGTTTTTTGGTGTTTTTTTGGGTTTTTGTTGTTGTTGTTGGGTTTTTTTTGTTTGGTTTTTTGGGTTTTTTTTTGTTTTGTTTTTGTTGTTTGTTTGTTTTTTTGTTTGGGTTTTTTTGTTGTTGTTGTTGTTTTTGCGGTTTTGGTTTGGTTTGGTGTTTTAGCTTTGGTTTTTTTGAGTCCTTGAACTGTTAACAGTCTAGGTTCTTTCAAGGATCTTATGTCTAGCTGCAGATTTACCATTCCTGTCTATCATGGCTCTAGTCTGAGTATTGTTGCACAGCTTTCTTGCAAGCTGGCAGTTTCCTTAGAAGTTTCATTCAAGGTTATGCAGTTCTGCTGTGTCAAAACTAGGCCTTGAATCACAGATAGCTGAACCCCTAGGAGGAGGATTCACACAAAGCTGAGGTGTGAATTCAGTATGAGCTGTGCTGTGCCATTCCCTTAGGAGGACACACAGTGAATAGTAGCTGCAAGGTTATTTGAATTACTTTCAAAGTAACTGGATGTTGGCTGGAGAAGCCTTGTAACTTAAGCCTTCTTTGTGCTGGACTTTTACCTGTCAGTGTGATTTTTGTATGTGTTTCTGACACTAATGTGGTTTGTAATTGGCTTTTTGCCTGATCCTAGACAGAGACAAGTGGTGCTGATGTGAATTGCCTATGGTCCGGAAAACTCTTTTATTTTGTGCCAGGAAAGGTTTATGTTCAATATTGGGAAAATTTTTTTTCACTGAAAAGGTTGTCAAGCTCTGGAACAGGCTGCCCAGGGAGCTGGTGGTATCATCACTCCTGGAAGTATTTAAAACATTCACAGATGTGTCACTTAAGGGCTTGGTTTAGTGGTGAACTTGGTAATGTTAGATTAACTGTTGGACTCAATGATCTTAAAGATCTTTTTCAACATAAGTTATTCTATAATTCTATTAAAAAAAAGGCACAAAAACTATCAAAAGAGGAAATAGAGGAAGGTAAAGCTCAAGATGTTGACAGGAGTTGTAAAGGAGCAATGGACTGAGGGTGAGAATCAGGACATGTGCCTGCTATGTTTTATGCAGGAAAGGGTGGAGCAGTAGGTAAAATTAGGAGGAAGTTAAAAATAAGAACAAGTTTTATGAAGATAAAAGATGATACTTTTAGTATTTCCCAAGGGATAGAAGAATCAAACATTACAAGTGTGTTTTAATGAAAAAACAGCTAGTAAAGTTCTCACTTTCTTAAAATGCAAAGCAAAACTTATATTGCATTCATTGGTGCTAGAATTATTCCTGTCTTGAATGTCAGGAAAAGAAGAGAGTACCATAAAAGGAACTAAATGTTTTCTTGTATTTGTAAGTTTTCAGACTTGGAACTTCTGTTATCTGCAGTGGAAAATCAGGTCAAACACTGGGAAAAACTTTCTTATTGGAACAGTAGTGGAGCAGAAAAAAAATCTGAAATAATTGATCTTTCATTCGCTTGAAGGTTTAAAGAGCAGAGAATATCTACTGTGAAGTTTTCAGATACAGTTAATTCAGTTTTGGGGACAAATGGTATTTCAGCCACATCCTTTATGATTTTATGAAGTCTTCCAGAAGTAGGCTTTCAGATTTGTTTGATCCTTTCTATGCGGGAGGTGTAGCTTTCTTAAATTTTTAATATCTATGCAGTACATGAAGGAAGTCAACACGTTTCTGACAGAAAATCACAAGAGTTAACAAACTGTGAAAATAATAGGGCTTGTTTTGATGTTGGTTTTTTCCTTGAGCTAAGAGTTCTGATAGTGTGCAGCTGGTAATGGTCCTATTTTGTAAACTGGCTATTTATTAACACTTTTTTGATGTATTTGCTGTTGCAATTTAGATGTTTGACTGCTTGAAGTGACTTTTATGACTTGCTAGTCAAGTGCTAGTTTGACACCTTGGAAAAGTGTCAGCCACCCCTCTTGCTGCTGGAAATTGGTAAAGTGTGGTGTGAATGACTTCCCACTGCTCTTTACAAAGAGGGACAGACGCTGTGGTAGCTTCCTCAAAGAGATGCCACTTAAAGCTTCAGACATGGTGGCATAAGCATTCATCAGGTGTTATCAAAGTGACTGGCACATCAGTCATCCTCTACTTTCTGCTTTGTTAAGGATTATTTTATGCACTGGAGTGGTGGTGGTTGTATGTGGTGGCAGTTTTGTCATTTGTTGTTTTATTTTGGTTGTGACTTGGTTGCTTTTTCGTGACGTTTGGGAGCAGTTAAATTGAAGAAGTCTTTACAGGATGATTTCTGCTAGTTTTGTTTTTCAAAGCAATCAATCGATTGGATGACAAAACTGTATGCACACTAAAATTCTCTTTTTCATTCAGATGTGATGCTGAAGAATGACTTTTCCCCATCCATGATCTTTACTTCCTGCTGTAGCAAAACAAAAATTTGCAGGGATTCTTGTATCCAGTTGAAATTTCTTACGGCATTCTTCTTTCCGGGTGTTTCCCTAATTAGGGGTTGAATTTGTCACCTAAGTAAAGGATTTGGTTGGTTTGTTTAAAAATAGTCAAGAACATCAGTTTGTTTTGAAGTTCTCTGAAAGAACCTCTTTTGAAGCAGCATTCTTTAAACTTTTTGGAGTTAACTGCTCAAAGAAGTGTATTTGAAGGCAAGCAGTGACTCTCAGAAGGGCTGGCTGGATGAGATTTAAAAATTAGCTATTCTAATATGCAATGGATATGGGTTTGCTTTGAACCAATGTTTAAGTGGTGCTCACAAAAACTAGTTTCACTGTGAAGATGTTTGTTTCCTGCCTTAAACAAATCTTTAATTTCTGCACCTTGATACTCATTATGTTAATGCATTGATTTGCTTTCCTGTCCTATTAAACTATGCTGGTCCTTCTTTTACTGGAAAAAATTTGTTCCTGACAGTTTTCTTTCATAAACACTACCTACATGGAATTATGAGGGTCTAAACCTGGTTTGTACTGTGTAAGTTTAAGAAGAAGCATGACTTTTACAAGTGAAGCCTAATAAAGATATTCTGTAGGAATTTAGGATGATAATATGCATAAAGCAGAGTTTTGCATGACTTGAATTTTACTACCTTCCTTCCTATAATTCCTTTCACTGTGGGCAGTTAGTCTGTAATCATTCTCTAAAGTGAGTACCCAGAGTTAATTTCCTTACTTGCACTTATGACTTGGTGGTGTTTTATTATGGAATAGTTATGTTTAACCACTCAATTAGCAGGTGAATAATTCTTTCATGCTGTTGCATACATTTCTCTATGACCATCCATTGTCTGATATGAATTTTTCAAAGAGTGCTGTTTTTAACTGTGACTGGAGGCTAAGTTGGGGTTGAATGAAATAGCAAAGAGAGAATGTTGAGGATTTGATCAATTTGAAATGGTCCATTTCTCCTGCAGTTCAAGACAATTAGGGAAGATGGATGCAGCAAGTGACTTGCAGTGTAACTGATCTCCTTAAATTCACTGACAAAATACAAGCTGCACTCCAGAAATTTTCACAGATCACCAGTGTGTAGATTTCCAGCAGAACACAGGAGTTCTGTAGAACTGGCAGTGACCAGTGGTTACTGAAAGATATGGGAAAACAAAGGAGAGAGAAGCCCTAACGTTTTTCATGCAGCCGTTGCCAAGAAACTCCAGCTGAACATAACCTGTTATTGATTGTGGTTTCTTGGCTTAGTGAAGATATATACATTAGACCACAAATTCAGTTTCTCTAAAGTGGCTCTCATGTGGCCTATCCCTGGCTCTGTTAGTGAAGAATTTTTGTAATCTGGATTTTGTGTTGGGGTTTTTTTTATTTGTTTGTGTTTGATTGTTGTTTATTTGTTTTAAATTGATTATGGATGCTGTAAGCAGATGGAGAACACCCAGTGGACTTGCAAGTAGAAAATAAGGTAGAAGGTCATGTCACTTGTGTTGAAGTGAAGGAAAAATTAGTATGCAGCTAAAAGCTTATGAATGAGCCAGTGATGGGTGTTAAATGCTCTTATTAGCCATTTGTTAGGAGGAACACACAGAAGATGACCTCTGTGGAAAAGGTAATGCATTAGCTGTCAGTGTAAAATGTCTCGTGAGCTTTGTAAAGAGTGAGGCAGTCACACTTGGTTTGCTTTGTTTGTCACCTGCCATGGAGAGTGGCTTGCCAGGATCCCTCTGCAGAAGAAACAGTGCATGAGCAGCAGAAATTTGGAGCAGAGGAACTGAAAGTTGTTGATAACTGTTTTGGTTGAAAAGGGTGGAGATGGATGGAGCTGCTGAGCACTTTGCAGGAAGTCCTGCCGGAATTGTCTGTTAATCCCTATTTGCCTGTACAGCTGGGCTTACATAGATGATGAACACCTGAAAGGGCCCTTTGTGACAGCTCCCATGGTGAAATCACTTGTGTTACCAGGGTCTGATACATGAGAGCTCATGTCATCCCTTTCCTGTTGAACGATCTCTGTTTCTCTTTAAGTGGTGTGGGCCAATGCTTGGAGCTGTGTGAGGATGCTGGTGTGAGGCTCTGGCAACAAGGAAGGCTGGCCATGCCTGTTTTAAATAGTTCACTAAATCTTATTTGGTGCTTGCAAGCACCCATGTATGTTTTCAGAGATGCACTCAGACTTTAAACAGAGAAGATTAAATAAACTTTGAGCATCAGCATGATTTAGCAGCATAGGTTTCTCCAGCTGTCACCTGGCCCTCTCTCTGTGCTGCGCTAGTCACCACCCACATTTTAAGGGAACACAAAGGAAGGCTGTAGGGTCTCAGAGCACTGATTTGGTGACTTTTCAGAAAGGAGATGACCAGAACATTTCCCTATTGCAAGTAAGAAGCAAAGATGCCTAAAAATCAAACCAAACAATCTCAAGAAAACAATCTGAAGCATTAGCCCCACTCCATGTTTTCATGGCAGCTCATAAAGAAGAGATGTTAGGCAAAAATGCTAAGAGGGTTTTCATCATTATTTCTTTCTTGTAGGGTGTGGGGTTTAAGGATTTCATGCATCTGGGATGCTTTGAAAATAGAAAGTGGGACAGGAAACACTATTTTCTAGTATGTTTTTTCCCTCGGGGTTTGTTATTACAGAATTACAGCATTTGCAGAGCCCAGTTTTGTGACTTTACTTCATTTTTTCCATCATAAAAAATGCTCACAAAGCACAAAGCAACACTGAGTTGGGTCGAATATGAAAAAAGAAAGCAAACCAAACAAACTACAGTGACACAGTTTAATATTTTACATTGTTTTGTCATCTTGTTTTCTTGTTAGTGGTGAAAATGATAAAGCAAGTTGTGATCAGTGTCTCAAAATCAAATGTAAACATCTGAAGATGTTCAGATTTTTTGTGGGTTCTATTTAAACAAGTTATGTATAAAAGATTTTCAGCTGAGTATTTTTTCTATTTTATTCAGAGATAAAGAGGGCAGGCTTTTAGTACTCATTAAATATCTAGCTCTTGGTTCTACTCAGCTCTTACTGTTAGGCTTTTCCAAAGCAGACTTTAAGGAGTTTATGGTTCTCTTTAACCTTATTGTTAAGATAAAAAACTTTTAAAGAACCCCAAATTTGCTTCTAATTACTTCATATTTGTGTAATAACTCTTTTTTTTTCCTAATTTTAAAATTATCATAGAATCATAAAATAGTTTGGGTTGTAAGGGACCTGAGATAGAGCCTGGTTCCAACCTCTCTCCATGGCCAGGAACATCATCTAGTAGGTCAGATTGCTGAGGTCCCCATCCAGCCTGGTCTTGAGGACTTCCAGGGATGGGGCATCCAGAGCTTCTCTGGATAACCTGTTCCAGTGCCTCACCACTCTCACAGCAGAGAATTTCTTCCTAATATCTGAAAGAGCAGAGATTTAGATTATTTAAAAACCCGTCCCCCTTGTCCTACCACTCTCTGCCCATGTAAAAACTTGCTATACTGAAAGGCCACAATTAGGTCTCCATGGAGCTTTCTTTTCCCCAGGCTGAACAACTTGGCTTGTTGAACTTCTTCATGAAGTTCTTCTCATGGGCCCACTTCTCAGGCTTGTCCAGGTTCTTCTGGATGGCATCCCATCCTTTTCTTTCTCTGCATCAACTGCACTGCTCCACTTGGTGTCATCTCCAAACCGGCTGAGGATGCACTCAGTCTTGCTGTTCATGTCATTGATAAAGATGTGATAGGGCTGAGATCCCAAAACAGAGCCCTGAGGAGCACCCCTTGCCATCAACCTCCACTTGGCCATGGAGCCATTGACCACAACTCTAGCTGCATCAGTCCAGCCACTTCATCCAAAAAATAGTCCATACTTCAAACCCATGTTTCTCCAATTTGGAGATAAGGATGTCATTTAGGACTGTGTCAAAAGCTGTGGTATTTTCTGGGGTCCCCCATGGCAGGAAGGAGTGAACCTGACTCCATGTTCTTAGAAGGCTAATTTATTATTTTATATTATATTAAAGAATACTATACTAAAACTATACTAAAGAATAGAGAAAGGATACAGACAGAAGGTTTAACAAGAATGATAATGAAAAACTCGTGACTCTCCAGAGCCTCGACACAGCTGGACATGACTGGTCATTAAGTTAAAACAATTCACATGAAACCAATCAAACAATGACCAGTTGGTAAACAATCTCCGGACCACATTCCAAAGCAGCAAACACTGGAGAAGCACTCAGATAATTATTGTTTTCATTTCTCTCTGAGGTTTCTCAGCTTTCCAGGAGAAGAAATCCTGGTGAAGGGATTTTTCAGAAAAGATGACAGTTACAAAAAGCTTTAGAGAAGTCCAGATAGATTACAACAATTGGCCTTCCCTTGTGGACTGTTGCCATCACTTTATCATGGAAGGCCATAAGATTGGTCAGGCATGTTTTGTCCTCAGTAAAGGTGTGCTAGCTGTCTTGGATCATCTCTTTATCTTGTATGTGCCCTAACATTTCCTCAAGGGGATCTGCTTCTTGATCTTCCCAGGCACAATGGTAGGTTCGCTGGTAGTTTTCTTTCTTCCCTTTTTAAAAGCAGGAGTAGTTTCCCTTTTTCCAGTCACTAGGAATTTCACCTGACTGCCATGACTTTTCAGATATGATGGAGAGAGGCTTGGCAACAACATCATCTAGTTCTCCCAGGACTTTGGGATGCATCTCATCAGGCTCTGGGGACTTGTGTCTATTCAGTTCCATCAAGTGGTCCCAAACCAGCTCTTTGCTTACCGAGGGAGGAACATTGCTACCCCAAACTCAGCCTAGAGGTTCAGGGACTAGAGAGATGTGAGAAGCCTGAATTATACTCCTAAACCATTGACCTGGATTGAAGCAGATGTGCTTTCTGGCTTTCATTTGTCAGGAAACATTTGTCTTTGCTTTGCAGGGTCAGGTGAATACAGTATTCGATTTTTAATTGGCCACTGAACCAAGTAACCATAAATGCTTGCTTTTACAATATACAAATTGTATATTGTATACAAATCTTCATCTAACTTGTTAGTTATTTTGAAAGAACAACGATTTTTATTTTTTAAGATTTGGGAGGGTCAAATAAATATTCCTTTCCTGAAAAAAAATATTTCTGAAGTAGCTTTCATGGCAGCACAACAAATAGGTGGCCTTAAAAGTCAACAGCAGGGATTGCTGGTCCTTAACTCCATGGGCCAGTGGTTAGAGGACTTTCTGTGGGTAAATTGAAACTTTCCTTTTTCTGTAAAATATTTGTACTTGGAGTTGGGCTAGAGGACAAGAGAACTGCCTGCATTCCCTGCTCAGCTGGCTGCAGCAAGGAGAAGAGATGCAGTGCCTCTGCTTCAGCCTGGTTTCATGTGCTCCTGGAGTACATCACTGGCAGGGGCAAACTGACTGAGGCAGCATCAGTTAACTGCATTAATAGCACTAGTGTTTGGAACAGAATTGTTATTCAATTTTTTGTTGAAGGGATTTAGCAAAGTGAGTGGAAATGATTAATAACTTGGTGTATCAGAGGGACTGAAACTCTGGGTTATTGGGTTGTTTATCTGAATAAACATTTTTGATAGCTCTTACCCCATCCTATTCAACTTGTTTGGGAACTTCTTCCTGTTGTGCAGGTATTGCCAGCTGTCAAGGGAAGTGGTGACTCTCAGCTTCTTTTGCTCTTGTTCCTGTGCGGTATTCTGGGAAAGAAAGACTCAGGTATGAGGTACATCTGGGCAGCAATGCCAGGTGACAGATCTCCCTGTCATGGTCTTGCTTACCTGAGGTGTGTATTTGGGAGCTGGTTTTAAACCCCCTGGGAAGGAAGGGCCAATATGAAAGGTTGAAACAGGAAGAAAAGGAAGGGAAGATTAAAAAGAAAAACTGCCTTTGAAGTCACACTTTGAACCAGCCCCTGAATTCCTACAACCATTGCATAAGTGTGTCTCCTCTGTGCTGTGGTGAATGACTCACAAACATTGCTGCTGTGCCTTTTCAAATCTGTAAAGAAGGGAAGTAATGCTGCTCCAGCTCTGCTGACTGGGAACTGAGGGGCAGCAGGGTTATGGAATTTGTCTGTAAGCATACAAGAGACCTGTGGCAGTGAGGCACCAGAAGAGGGATGTCTGGACTTCCAGCCCAGCACACATGCTGAAAACCATGCACACAAAATGCTAAAAAACAAAATGCTGGACTTCCAGCCCAGCACACAAAATGCTAAAAAACCATTTTTCAGTATTTTGTGCATATTGGACAAAAATGGTAGAAATGTGCGTATTGGACAAAAAGACCAGAAAGCTTGATCTCAAACTTTTGATTAATTTTTATTCAAACAAATTAAGTGACAGGCAGAAATAGTTGCTTGTGATATATAAGTAGTGCAGATATTCTTTTAGCCCATGTAGAAGCCCTTGTGGAAAAGTTACTTTTTATGGAGAGATTTAGAGCTATTTCTCTTCCATGAGCTATTTACTACTTCAACTGAACATCTATTAAACATTCATTCTAAGTACAATACCCTCAAGAGTCAATTTAGGTAAACTGCAGTACTTCTTTCTAGGCTAAAGATTGTTCTTTGTAATGCATGTAGAAAAAAATCCATAAAATTATTTTTCCTGCTCCTCTCAGTCCTTATTATATTTTGAGATTTTTATTTTTTTTATGAGGTAGTAGGGAAGGAGGGAGAAAGCTCCTTTGTCAGCTGCATAAAGGGACAGTCAGATCTTTTATGTGTAAGGGGTTTTTGGAATGATGTCTTCAATTTTCTTCTCTTCTGAGTTTCATATATTATTATGACTGCAAACTTTCACACTCCCATTGTCATAAACAATAGTCTTTAGAGCTTTGGCATTTTCCATCCTGGCAGCCAAATGGATGGCTAGAACAATGCTGAAGACAGTGACTTAAATCATGTTGCAATACACAGTTAGCCTATGTGATATTTACTTCAAATACTGTATACTATTTTAAAAACATTGTGCCTGCAGCAGTGGGTGATGTCTGAGCATTAGCATTGCATTTGATTACTCTTTGGGAAGACAAGCAGCTGCCTTGGGTTGAAGGTAAGAGAAAAAATGCTGCTGAGCTGAAAGCTTGTGGGGGTAGGAAGGAGGGTGATGCAGGTGAGACCTGCCTGGAGATGTGGGTCTTGGTGGGAAATGGGAGGGATGGAGTCATGTTCTGGGTTGAGTGTGGGTGGAGAGTGGGTTCTGGGGTCTCCTAACCTCACCCCAGTACCATTATCACTCTCTCTTAAAATTGAACTTTACTGTTCCTTTGGGTGTTACCAGGTGTTAAGGGATAGGTCATTAAGTGGCACAAAGCACTGGTGCATGTCAAACTTGTGGAGGTATCAAGGAATGGAACAACAGCCCAGTGAAGTCAGGAGGATTTTTTCCTTAGGCTCGAGTGTATTTTTATTTTTTGAGATTATACTAAGATTTTAACAGATTGGGTATTCCTCTGTAGTATCCTAGCATTTTTTTTTAATGAGGGTGTTTTAAAGAGGCAAAACCAAAAATACAATTTTGGGATTTTGTGCAAGGATTCTTTGTTCTTTCAGCTGCAACGGTTATCTGTTGAAGGTAATATTTACCTGTATTTCACTGAGTCCCTTCCCACCCTCCTCCTAATCAAATCTTGCCAAGCACAGGAAGGGGATTCAAGTAACCAATACCAGGATCTGAACTTTGGGTCAAGGAGGGTTCTCAACTTACTGTGAGTCAGGTGAGCCAAACTAGGTCTCCCTGCTTATGCTCTGAGCTTCTAACTTGGCTGACTAAACTAACTCCAACAAAAAATCATTGGCTGCAAAAACATTATTCATTTTTTGTGCTGTTTGAAGTTGATGTCATCTGCAGGTACCTACCAGCACTGTGTTTCTGTACAGGTCTGCAAGCAGAACAGATGTGTTGGATTATTCTAGTCTGCTTTAGTCTATATCTGTTAGACTCATTTAACCTGCTTTGCATGGGGAAGTGGGTTTGAATTAGCTCACTGGCTTTGCTGGAAGGAGATCAGGGAGTGCCTTTTATCATCAGAGCCATAGGGAAGGGACAATGACGGGTAGCATGAGGATATCTTGGTAGAGCCTGTGATTTTTTTGCCAGTTCACGTATCTTGATCCATACAGGCCGAAGAGGTTAAAATGTGTAAAAGCTCAAGTTGGTTGAAACTCTGCTAGCAAGTCTGGTTTGATTTATACCTGTTATGACCATGGGAGAGGAATTTTTAAATGTCCCAGCAAAGTCTTTTCATTGTAGACAAAGACACAGTGTTGATTGTTCTGCCTCATCTATCTTTGATTATTTTAGAAAGACCTGCTTATTAAGAATCTCCCCTTATCAAGAAACACAGCATTGCTATTCTGGGTCCAGCTGAACAAGTTTAAAGCTATTTTCAAGCATGCAAATCTATGTAAGAGATTTATCTCTGTAAAAAAACATCATACAAGCCCAGCCAAGCCCATTTGGGACCATGGCTTGAGAAACTGCTAATTGCTGGTGGATTTCTGTGTAGTATACTGTCCTTGCTGGATTCTGACAGTCAAACTGCAGTTTGCAGTTCAAAATGCAGATTTTATTTTATTTGTTACCTGTTGTTTTCTCACATGACGCTTTTGCCATCTTATTTTATAAAATACTCAAATTGAGTATTTTATAGGAGCCCTAGGAGCCCTATTTTCCCAGCTTAAAGTAATTTTTTATCTCAATGGGAATCAGTGGCACAACATTTAATGCCACATAGGAGTATAGCTGTAAAAGGTTTTTCTTTTTATTTTTTTCCCCTTTTCATCCTCCCTCTTATAAAGTATAAATTAATACTTTATTACATTGTAAAACAGCAGCTATTTGGAATGTTTATTTCAAATAATTTCATAGAATTCCTAGTATTTTCATAAATTCATTTTTCTATACATGAAGTATATTATTAAAAAAATTAAATTACAACAAGAAGTGAGAATGATAGGTTAATGGAACAGGACTTGAGAAACTCTAAATTTAGTCTCCCCAACAGAGCTTCAGCTAATCACCCTATTCTATTGGTGATTTCTGTTTGAGCCTTTTTCGTTGTTATGTTTTTTTAATGACACTGATGATTAAAACCTGAGGAATAAAACACCTCCTTCAAGTGACATGTCGAAAAGATGGTTCTTAATTTTGGATCTTCCATTTTGGAGACCACATATAAGTTTACCACTTGACCTCTCAATCAAGGGGTATTTCCCACCCCGTATTGTATGACAGCAATAACTTTAGCCACAGTGAGCAATTATCCACTCAGTTTTCAGTATGTGTCTATGAAAGGGTGTTAGTACAAGCAGTGTCTCAGAGACCTTATAGTGTTTTGCAGTCTTTTGTGTATTATATTAATGGATTTTTTTTATCCTAGTGTCCTGGGATGACATTCATTCTATATCTAATTTAGGAGTTTCAGGATTAATTTTTTCCATTCTTCACAGTACCAAACAAGATGCTCCCCTTCCACTCCAGAGGGGTGCACAGCCTCTGTATTGCAGAGTCTATTGGGCTGGGAGTGCTGTCTGATACAGTACCACAAATCAACTTCCCAGGATGACTTTTGCACAGCACTCTACCCCATTCTATGGAGTAATGCAGAACTGTAAAATCAGCCATATAAGTCAAATCCCTGAGAGGTGCATTACTTTAATACTTCAATTTGCCATGAAAAATTGCCAATGCATATTTCCAGACCTAGTAATTCCTTTAAAAATTGGTTTCTCATTATCTACTTAACTAAATAGCAATTTTACCCTTTTCTGAATATAAATCATTAAATTAGAATAGGTTTAACATTTGCTTCTTCCTGCATCCAAATTCCTTGAGGCTCAGGAGACCAGACCATGCCTGATGGAACAGAGCAATTCAGTAACTTGATTAAAAGGACTGGGCTGCTCAACAAATAGGCCCTGCAAAGGTCCTGTGTTGAGGCTTTCCTGCGCCAGCCTTTTAATTTCAGAATGACATTCAATAAGGGCAATAAATTAACTAATCAAAAGGACTTGCATGAGTGAGTTAGAGGTGCCTGAACTTGAACTGAGAAAGCAAGCACATAGATTGAACAGCAAGGATAATGTTCTTGTTCCCTTTTAAAAGGGCTATGTGTGCTGGGATGCCCATCATATCAGCACTTCAGAGACATCTCTTTTGGAGGGAAACAGGGTAAAAACTACGACTTTCTAGGAACTTCCTTCTGCTCTACCATTTTCAAGTGTTCACACCAGTATTTTCAGACCCCCATTTTCACATCCCCCACTTCACATTTCCAGCTTCTATTCCAGATGGCCTGATAAAAAGGTTGCAAAGTAATCAGTACATTGCCAGAGCCAAAAAAAGATGAAATCAAGTATGACCGCATTGCCAATCATGTTACTCTGGGAATTAGAAGCAATTCTCCCCATTGTTATTCTAGAGGCAATGCAATTCCATAGTATTAGGAACAGTGCATTAGTAACAACATTTACTGGACTAGTCACATAATATTCCATCATCATTATCTAGATGTGCCTTAAATGAGATGTGATACCAGCACTTGAGGCATTCAGAGAGTGCCATTCAAATACTGCACAGAGCTCAGGAAGGGGTTTTGGACATGCAGTGGGCATTCATGTTTCATGCTGACAGAGTCATCAAGGGGCACCCACCTCTTCTGCTATCTCCCTTTTCTACAAGGGAAATAGCAGTCCTGCAGGACCATAGGCCAAAGCAAGAACCAGGGATGAAGGCAGACAGAAATAATTGTGAGGAAACGTGGACATTTTTCAGACTTGGAGGAGTAATTTCTGCCTTTTATTTAGTTGGTTTGGGTTTTTTTAAAATAAATAACAAAGCCCTACACTTCATGAGTTACCACGTTTCACTGCAGGACTGCTGAATCGCAGTTCTTTACGTGCCCTGCATTGCAGCACCTCCCTGTGTGCCACTGGCTGTCCCACATACCCCAATGAAAAGCCCTGGGGGCAGCTGTGTGCCCAGCTCTGCCTGCTGACAGCCAGCACACGTGCTCCCTGCTGCAGCCTCTTGCACAAATGCACAGGGAGCTCCTGGCACCAGCAAATTCCCTCCAGTGCACAACACTGATGAGCCTTCATGTAAGCATCAGTGACCTGAAGCAGAGCTCTGCCTTGTCATTAAAAATTCATCTTGCATGTATTCTGTCTTTTAGAATTAGGCCTTTTAACAGCTCTCGCATCTCCATTTCTGATTCATGAACAGCATCTGATGGGTCTAGGATACTCACCAAAACTGGCAAACCATAATCTCAAAAATTAAAACTAGCCCTTCCCAAAATTGCTTTTTCTTTTTAAAATACCCACCAATCGTAACATTAATTCAGCTACTACTGTTTGTATTTTACTTACATCCATTAATGTAAAGGAGAATTAAATAATGTACAGGAGAGGCTGGGAAAAACATTCTTTGGACTCCATGCTCTTTTAAACAGCCTTTCCTTACAGATGACAGATTCAGGTCAGGAAAAGTCTAAAATGGGACACTATTGCCACAGATAACACTGTGAACAAGTAGTTAGTGCCCTTCCCCACCCTCACCACAACACACCCTCAAGAAGACCTGATTTAAACACATTTGTTTTCACAATGCTTTGGAAACCTTTAACAGAGATTCCTTTTGCTCTTCTATCTTCCCTGTGGTGTGTGTGGCACGGACCTGTAAACAAAATGCTAACTCTCAGGTAGTCACATTTGACTTTCTGTAACCAGCAAAGCAAGAGGAGTGGAGAAGAGTTGCGGAAACCTTTCTGAAGTAAAGCATCCAGAAAACAGGGAGGAAGTAGATACATACATTTACATCTATCCAAAAATCTCTTGGCACTTTACAAACTAGTAGTATATAGGAGAGATCTGTTTTCACATCATCTTATCCAATTTTCTCTAGACACAGCAACTAGAGATACAGCCTCTTGGATCTGTTTCTATGGCTGCAAGAGATGAGAAAATTAATCATTGTAGAAGTACTTTTCTGGTTTCTTATAAATCATTGTTACTATATCATCAGATCTTCCTTAGTCTAATACCTAAGTAGTGCCACGTACTGAGCTTTTCATTCAGCCGCTTCATTTTCTCCCAAGAGCTGCAAAAGTCTGTTTTAGCCTGTGAAAAACTGGAGGCGCATTAATGATGCCAAAATCCAGATATTTTTCAGCTAAGGGAGTGCAGTATAACAAATGTAACACTCAACATGCAATGACTGCCCTCCCCCTGTAAAAGACAGCAACTTGAAGAGCTGATCCAGCACCCAGCCCTTGCCTTAAGGACAGAATAGGTCACTGTATACAAGAAGTTTGTTACTCGGCATCAGAATCGCTGAAGTTTAGAAGGGAGCCTATGATTTATCAGTGAGTCAAAGGACAAAGTTTTAAAAAGACAAAAATTATGATGCAACTTAAAATGACAATGAAGTCATTGCATCTATAGTAAGTACATCTAAAGGTTACATATTCTCCCTATTGAAGGAAACACAGTAAGGCTTGGGCTTATTGGGTATGCTCAGCTGTTCATAATTGTTTTATAACATTAGTTCATATTTTCCTTTTTTGAGATACTATGAAGTTGATATTGTTTTGCCAAGAGATCTACTTCATAATTTTGGATTTTTATAATGTATTTCATGTACAGAAAAATGAAATTATGAAAGAATTAGGAATTTTAAGAAACTATTTTAAATAAGCATTCCAGATTGCTGCTACTTTACAAAAAATGTGCTTGCAGTACTTCTTAAGGGGGAAGAAAAAGAACAGAAAAAAAAAGTAATGAAAAATCTTTTACAGCTACACTTCTATGTGGCCTTACATACTATGCCACTATTCCTGTTGAGAAAAAAATCTACTTTTAGCTGGGAAAAATAGGGCTCATAGAGTTCAATTTGAGCATTTTTATAAAGAAAGATAGGATGGCAAAAGTGTCATGTGAGAAAACAACAGTTAGAAACTAAAGTCTGCAGTTTGACTGCCAGAATCCAACAAGTGTGGTATAGTACACAGAGTAGAGAACAGCAAAAAAAAATCCACCAGCAGTTAGTGAGAAGCTAGACAACCAATATTTTATAGACATTTAATTTAGACATTTAAACACAACAATAGTTTGGGGCTGTCCCTAACTCTTTAGTTAGTCTTGTCCTTAATTAAAGAAATAAAAGAAAATAGCAGTCACCTGAAGCTGATTGCATCAAACTTCCACCAGCATTGAGATATTCATCAGTGCACCTAATGCTGTGACCCTAAGAGGAGGTGAGAGGCAGGTACAGGAGCAAAGTACCTTAACTGTAATTTTGACATCCTCTAATAGAAGTTATTTCTTGTTTAACTTGGAAGAAGGATGTGAACAATTGCAAGTGACACACAGTTTGTCTCCATGGCTCCTTAGAATTGTTTCATCTTGAAGACTGTCATTCTTCTGGGCAACTGAACCTGTTCTGGAAGGCTTAATATAGTCTAGAACTTCTAGACATCCCAGATCAGAAGGGGAAAATGAAATTAATTATACCAGGAGATTGTTTTGCGTTGCTGAATACAAAAAACTTTTTAGCAACCCCTCAACAAAAGAACACATAAAACATGGAGGAGTTCTACTTAAACCTGCTGTGGACTGTACAGTCCTAGCTCTTTGGTCTTGACAGATCAATCAGTTAAAGTAATAACTTTTAAAGAAGAATTTAATGAATAAAACACCTATATTAATATTCCTATTTAAGCCTGCCTAAGCCCTAGTTCTTGCTTATTCTCAGCATGAACACACAAGTCACATCTCTCTCTAGAATGCCTTAAACAGAGCTGGCAGAAATCACCTTCCTGATGCCCATTGTGTGACAGAAGCTTATCAAGATTATCTCAGTTTTCACTGTGAGCTCTGGCAGGAGAGAGCTGGCAGAACAGGAAGAGTATAAGGTCCTGAAAATTAATACCATCATCCTTCCTGAAAATGCTTTCATGTGCACAATATTTGGGGTTTGCTGGTTGTCCAGCAATCCTTCTTGGTTATAAAAGAACATTATGGCCATCCTAGTTTAATTATTTAGCTTAGGAAAATAATTAGGCTTTGTACTTTAAAACCTCTCTGCACAGACATATGTGACTGAATAATTGATCAGGAAAGTAAATAGGAAACCTCTGCAAATGGTTCCACACAGTGCAAAGACAGAAGTATCTCTGCTGTGCAGAGTTTGTGTAGGATCATTGTCATCTCATGACAACCAGAGCAAAGCTGGTAAAAACAGGGAAGTACATGGCTTTACTCTAGAGCTGTGTATAAACATACATATTCTCTTTCCACTGCTTCTTCAGGAATGTGTCTAAGACTGACTACAGTGAAAGCACTTTTCTCAGTAATGTTGTCTTGATGTGGTTTTGTAGCAAGGGCCTGAGTATTCCAGTTATTGTTATTTGTAGGTCTAACGCATTCAGTATTTTCTAGGACAGTATTAAATTAAATCTATGGTGGTCACAGCCTTTACTTTACATATGCTTGTGTAATTCCCTTATTACCAGAGGTCAGTTGTCAGCTCCTCCTTGGTGAGTGGCAGACATGGTCATAGGAAATTCAAACAACAGAAAAAGAATCAATAAACTTGTCATATTATAGTCTGAATTTTTAATAAAAGCCGTTGGGAGTACTGTGGAGTGCTATAGAACATATTCTGTAGTGCAGCTAGATAAGAAATTATGAAAGGAACTATTGATCATTCTGAAGCAGGCCCATTTCTTCAATGCTGTTCCTCTGAAGACACTGAACTTCTTGAAAAACACTTTTGAGAATCATGGCATTTGTTTGATTTTGTTTACTTTGTTGGGGTTTTGTTGATTTTTTTTTTTTGTTTGTTTGTTTTTTAAATACCTTTCCTACTGATTGAAATTTGTTCTGGAAGGAATTAAGGCTGATAATAAAATAAGGGGATGTAAGGCTGATAATTAATGTAATAAGGAGATATAAGTCTGGGTAGAGCCCCATAATCAAGAAATGTTGGGAAATTATGAATAATGTTGCCAAAGGTTTCCTGCACAGAGCAATTGGGATAGAATAGGGTAGGATCAGTTTAAAAGGAGCAATTTTCTAAGCATATTTTTAAAGGCAAATATTAAAAAAAAAAAGCATGCCATCAGTTACAGAGTGTTTCACCTGCAAAATTATTCTGAAATTTTAAAACTAGGTTTTTAGACTTTTTAAATATTCCATCCTTTGGGTCTGACTAGATGACCTCCTGAACTCCCTCAAAGTTTTAACGGACTCTTCACCTTTTTTCCACTGGCCAAAACTATTTGTTAAATTTAATTTCAAATAGTTTTGTTTTCCATGAGATTCTGTTCATGGGGAATATGCTGCTTATTTTGAGCAGGCGATTGCTTTTCCCTCCCTCGTAATAATAATGAGTGTGAATGGAAAGGTACAAGTTGAAGGAGGACTGCTAAAAACAGTGTCAATACTGTGGGTGGATAGTCAGAAGTTGAGATAAGATAACACTTGCATCAACTATGAACTGTTGTTTGGCACAGCTTTGCTTGAAATCAATGGCAACTACATCAGCATTTTTTTGTCTCCATGTTTTTTCATATTATTTCAATTTATATAACCCAAAAATTCACCTAAGCTAGGAGAAATCTTCTTGTTTCTAGGCAATCTGTAGTGCAATCTCCCTAATTTTGTCATTCATTTTTGTATTTAAAATGTAACCCCACTGTTGACGTGTTATCAAGGTTTCTTCACTTAAAGGTCAGCTCTCCCTGGAGTCTCCTTTTGTCTGGAAGATGACATATATTAAAATTTTATAACAGTTCCCACTAGTTTCAATCCCACAATCTTGGGATCGGTGTGGCTGTTCTTCTTAGCAGCCTATCAAGTGCAACAAATGCCTTAGGTGAGCAATAAGGAGATTGGAATTAGGCTCTTCTAAGCAAGACTTGTTTGCATAAATGTTCAAACCTGGTCACAGGAGTGCTGGTAAGGCTCCTTTCACTATAGATGAAAGGAGCTGCCTACACTTTCACATATAAAACAGCTGATATTTTAAAATAAGATAGAGCAAGGATGGGTGCACCTGGATGCCGGGCTACACTTAAAACCACGATTTTTTTTCACTGCTCTTTGCACATAATTTAAAATAATAACTAATCTTCTCTTAGTGTAAAAGATATTAGGAAGAAGATCCAGATCATCCAAGGATATGCTTTCTTTGATTTGTGTGAAGAGACTGGCCTTGGTAGTCTAAGCAAGCTCTGTGGGTTGGCAGTTTGGTAGGAGTGGACTTGAGAGCAGACACCAGAATCCCATTTGTCCTTCAGCCACTGTAAAAAGGGTACAAACAAATCCTTGTGGCTGAAGAGCTGTATTTCAGATGTTTCCATCAGAATAGCTTAGATAAGGTCAAGGCAATTATTTTTTTTCTATAGACTTACTCCACTGTGACTAACACAATGGCCTGGTGCCTCTGGAGACTATTATGCCCCTGGACATTATTATGTGGATAATAAGATTAGCTTAAAAGCTTGGAGAGTCACTAAATACATATTTTCAGTATAGGAAATTTTTTTCTCAAACAGCACGACTTTTCATAATTGATTGCGTATTTTAAAATGTCAGGCAGCGTCCTGCTAAGTTTATTGATGAATGCAATGGCTGAAATGTAATATTAAGGGGAAAAAATAACACAGCATCTAACAAACAAATCACGGTTTTCTTTTAAATCTCCTCTTGTCATGGGCTCTTTGAAGGATGCTGCAATACATCTCTGAGAACGAATATTACAGCTCATTGAATATTTGTGAAGGATTAAGATGTCTGTCCTCCTGGTCAGCTCTTTAACAGGGAGGATGTTGCCAGGCCTAACGTCCATGATGAAACTGTTTGGATGAGCTGCTCCCCTTTACCTTTGTAAAGAAGCCAAACTGTCAAATACCTTACACTAAAAAGATTTATTAAGGTATGCTGTGATTGTGAAGGTTTCAGATACCTTTTATCACCATCATTTGATCTGATGTGTGCCCCACTGGGACTGATTGATCATTTGCTGCTTACCAGTAGATAAGTGTGTGAGCTGGACTGAGTGGTACTGATTGAGCTGCCAGGGACCATTACAGAAACTTGGGACAATTCCAGCATTAGGTGATCCTGTGTTCTTATATAATGTGATTGGCTTGACTGAGTAGGTCAAGTTATTTACCAAATTGTTTTTTGGTTGGTTTATTTTTTGGTTTTGTTTGTTTGTTTTTTTGTGAATGTGTGTGGTTTGGACTTTTAGTTAGGGGATGGGAAAAATAGTATCGTAACAGCTTTCTCACTTCATGCAAGAAGTTTTCCCAGCAAAATAAGCAAACATGGGCAAGTGACTTCTCTTCAGTCCTCTGCTTCTATGTTTATAGATAACTCTAGACATGCAGCCTTCTGTTTTCGTGGATAAATGAGTAATTAAGAAAAAGTAGAGAAAGACATGGGCATTGAATTTAGAGGTTCATTTCTTCAGAATATGAGAACCTTTACAAAGTCCTGTGCAAATTGATGAGTCATATGAAATTATTTCAGTCATTAATGCCAGCAGAAGTTCATCTTGGTGGATACTGAAAGCAAGTATAAATGTTATTTTAGAAAATGAAAGCACCGATAAGTTCCAAGGAGTTGGTTTTCTTCTGATGTTTTGGGTGGGAGAGACAAATGCCTCCCTTAATAAAGGCATAATCTGATGTTAACCTAAAACTTAATTTGTTTTCCTCAGAAAACACTTATGCTTGCCTTGCTGCAGGTTTCACAACACTGTCTTCAGCACCTAATATATTAATGGAGCTGGGATGCTGTTTTGCATCATTTTACAGTAAAGATACACTGAAGTTATTATTAAGTTCTTCTGACACTTCACAGTACATTTCTCCATTCAGAATTGCCTACTGACTTAAAAAAAACTTTTATGCTGTGAATTTGTATCCCTAACTGCAAAGGAAATTTGTATTCCTAACTGCAAAGGAAAGCCCAAACATTGCTGAAGTAAGGTTCCAAGAAAGTGACATTTTTATACTTTTAAAATAAAATACAATGGTCTTGTCTTTGAACGAGAGTAGGTTCTGTGTTGTAGGTGAGGGAATTTCCTCAGCCTTTTTTCACAAGAGAGGTGTTCCATTCCTCTGAATGCCTCTGTCCATGTTGCAACCCCTGAGGGACACCATTTGTCACTCATTTCCTTCTGGACATCGAGCTGTGGTCACTACTCTGTGGACGTGACCATCCAGCCAATTCTTCATCCACAAAACAGTCCATCAATCAAATCTGTATCTCTCCAATTTAGAGAGCAGGATCTTTGGGGACCACTGACAAAAGCCTTGCAGTACTCCAGACAGTTGATGTCTGTAGATCTTTTCCTTGTCCACTGCTGCAGTCACTCCATCACAGGAGGCCACTGGGTTGTTCAGGCAGGACTTGCCCTTGGTGAGGCTGTGCTGCTGTCCTGAATGAACTCCCTGTTCTCCCTGTGCCTTAGCATAGCTCCTAGGAGGATCTGTTCCAAGATCTTCCCAGGCAGAAAGGTGAGGCTGACAGGTTGATAGGTCTCAAGGTCCTCCTTTCTACCCTTTTTAAAGATGAATACAATGTTTCTCCACTCACCAGGGACTTCACCTGACTACCATGACTTTTCAAATATCATGGAGAGTGGCTTGGCAGCTACATCAGCCAATTCCCTCAGGACTCTGGGACGCATCTTTCAGCTCCCACAGACTTATGTATGTTCAGATTCCTCAGGTGGCCACAAACCTGATCTCCTCTAAGAGTGGGAGGCACTTTCTCCCTCAATCCCTGTCTTGCAGGCCATCCATGTTAGAGATACAGGAACAGACTGCCAATGAAGACTTGGACAAATAAAAGTTGAGTTCCTCAGTTTTGTCCTTGTCTGTTGTCACCAATTAGTTTAAGTTTGTCTTTTTTGGCAAAAAGGAGTGAGAACTGTGTTTGAGAAGAGAAGTCAACAGATTAACTTCTGGGAAAAGGGGAGCTGTACACTAGGCAAGGAAGTTGGAAGGACTAGGTAACATTTTGACTGCATTTGGAAAGAGCTTGGATGTGTAGGTGAGAACAGAGGAGAGATTGGTACTGTGGTAAAGCTGAGGTCTGAGCTCAGATTCATGAAATAGAGTTCTAAAGGGTTAGATGGGATGATGATAGGGAGCCTCCTGATCAAGATGATTTGGGTGACAGGAACAAAAGGCAAGGAAGGGTTTATTTTTGAAAGCCTTGTGTTATTTTCCTTCCTCCCAAGACCCCACCCCAAAAAGAAATTTAAAAACCCCAAACCAAAATGAAAGAACTGTTGCGGGAGAGAGAGCAGAGTGGGTTGAGAAGCACTCAAGACTGGAAGCTACTTGAAAAAGGAAATTTGGTAGAAGATTGGTGATGTTAGCTCAAATAAAGAGCAGAAATGGAAACTGGGCTAGGAGTAGAAAGGAGACAGGGTAGGCAGCAAACAGGAAGGGTGCATAAATGAGCAGTGTATAGCTGTGCCACAGTCTGGAACAGGACCTGAGGTTTCTTTCTTTTTTCTTCATTGTATTGCTCTTCATCTATAATTCAGAGCAGAATTACCAATGAACAAATGAACAAACCCTTTGCTAATGAAATGCTTGCCTCCTATCACCTCTGCTGCTCTTGGTGTGCTTTCTGGCAGAAGAGCTTTTGCATTAATTATATTTGCTGCACAGGTCTGAGTACTGTATGCCCATGCCGGCAGCCATTGTCTGGGAGCAACTCCTCCCCTGACAGGATCTGAGAGTGGATGGGCAAAGCTCCTTTGTACAGACCCCACTGCCATGGAGCATGTTTTGGCACAGCCTTTGCTCTGCTATGGCCTATAGCAGACAGGAAAGTCTATTGCTGCTGTGAGGCTCCACTTCACATGAGCAGGAGGTATCTGGGTGATAAAAACCTCTCTGTCTTGTTGATGCCTGTGTTTTGTACCACCAAGTGTTTGTTGGATGGATTGTCTGCCTATGGTTGGCTTTCTGAATAACTCTGGCATATTTCATGTGGTAGCTCCCTGCTTTGAAAAGTAAAGCCAAGCCCTTGAGGGTCAGGAAATGCCAGAACAAAATATGCTGTATTAATTACTTAATTGAGCCTTCTAGTTTGTGTGTGTTATGACACTGCTTTTTATGAAGTGTTCACATGCCTTTCTGTGACAGTGCTAAAACAAGAAAGTCTTTGCCATCTTTGGTGGCAATTCTACCACTCTTTTTGAGGACAAATCGGTTTGTGGGTGACTCACTCCTTAATTTGCCTGTAGGAAAGGTCAAGTGCTGCAAAAGCAAGAGAATACAGGGACTTCTCAGCCTGTGATGTGAATGACATCTTTACATTGTCTTCAGTAGAGTTTGTAGTGGGCTTCAAATTCAGACAAAATCTGGACTTGAATTTTTTCCTTTTCCAATGACTTCATTGATAGGAAGACACATAAAAAAAAGGATTTCAGCACAGCTCACTTACTTTCAGAAACTTTTTTTCTTGCATTTTTTTTCAGACACTAGGTAATATAAAGTAAAGTTTTGTATTAAAATATATTATTTTAAAATCTCATATTTTGGGGTTTTTTAAACTTTTGGATGCTTTGTTGTTCTTTGATGCAATTATTAGACTTTTTCTTAGGTGAAAAAACCCTACAAACAGTAAAGATTTATGTTCCAATCTAGTAATGCAATTTAAAGTGATGTAAAGGATCTTAAATTAGGTAAAAAAATCAATTCCTTTTATAATCAAGGGAATTGCAAGGAACAAAGCATTTGGTAAGTAGTATAAGCTCTGTGTAATTGTGATGGAAGATTCACAATACTTAAGCCTTAGGATATCACTTGAGAGAATGTTCAGGATCTTGGAAATCTTTGTAGTTTAATTAAAACATTATTGGTGTAAAAAGAACCATAGAGTTATTATGAGCTTTTTAAAAACAGTTCCTTCAGGAGAGTCTTTCCTCTGACACGTGCTTACTGCTTCCATATGTGTGTTCCAAACTCCCTGTAAGGGTCTGATCTGCATCCTCAGTGTGCAGCAGCTGTCGTGGTTTAACCCCAGCTGGCAGCTAAGCACTACACAGCTGCTCACCCAGTGGGATGGGAGAGAGAATTGGAAGCGTAGAAGTGAGTAAAACTCATGGGTTGAGAAGAAGACAGTTTAATGGGTAAAGTGAAAGCTGCACACAGGAGCAAAGCAAAATAAGGAATCCATTTGCCATGGGCAGGCAGGCGTTCAGCCATTCCCAGGAATGCAAGGCTCCATCATATGTAATGTTTGCTTGGGAAAATGAACCCCATCACTCCAAATGCTTTCACCTTCCTTCTTCTTGCCCCTGTTTTATCTGCTGAGCACGAAGCCGTATGGTATGGGATATCCTTTTGGTCAGTGGAGGTCAGCTCTCCTGGCTGTGTTCCCTCCCAGCTCCATGTGAATCCCAGCCTGTTTGCTGGTGGGGTGATGTGAGGAGCAGAAAAGGCCTTGACTCTGTGTAAGCCCTGCTCAGCAATAAAAAAAACTTCCCTGGTATTATCAACACAGTTTTTGCAAAACAAAGAATAACCCCATGTGAGGAAAATCAGCTTAATCCCAGCCCAAAGCAGCACAGCCCATCTGCTGGGGGTAAGGCTCTCACATAAATCACTGGAACACCTCGATATATGAGGAAAAACTCTCTTTTGGAGAGGCACTAGAATCCTGCAGAAATATTGAAGACATTCTCCTCCATAGCCATAAAATGATATTAACTGAGCAAATAGTTTTGAATGGATGCTTTATGTGATGTCTCTCCCTGTGTTTTTGAATGCCCATGAAGAAAGTGATAATGTGCTGAGTGTATTTGCTGTTCAACAAAATTTAAGCAGCCAACAACATTCTTCCATAAACATTGATTTCCATTTTTATTGCATACTTGTGACCAGTCAGTGGGTGTTATTTCTTCTTTCTGGTTGACCTTATATGGCCAAAATCTCATGGAAAGAGGGGTTTCTCTTAGATTGGCACAGAAAATACCTGTTTTAAAATTCTGTTACTTGCTTCTCTTCAGGGAAAATATGGATACATTTCTTCTCTTTTTTGAGTGACGACAGGTGGGCCTGGTATAATTATGGTCATCTGTAGTATTCATCACCCTTTTTGGAGCAGATGCAGTCTCTGTCCAGAAAAATTTACAGGTCTCAGCAGTCCAGATCTACCTTCTTATTAGTATTGGAGAGGAAGAACATTAGGGCCACACTGTGCATGTGTTCTCTTCATTCCACCTCTCTCCTAGTAAGTCATTCTAGACCAGCAGACTCCACTGTCTGTAGCTGGCAGTAGGAGTGACATTGCAGCACTGTAAAAAAGGTTGGGATGCTGGCCAAGGTGGAGCTGGGACAGAAGGACTCCGATTTGGCAAAGAAAAGTAAATAGAAGAAGAAAGTGAGAGGCAGACTCTTTCTAAAAGGGTTTAATGAGAAACCATTGCTTACTGTGTGTTTTTGAGGGGAACACTGGCTTCTGGCTTCTCAAGAGCTTCAATCCTGCATGTTACATGTCTGAGCTCCCACTAGAGAGGTGTTGGGGACAGTAAAACCTTGCTATTTTCATAACTAATCTCTAATGGTCTGTGTCCTTTTCTTACCTCTCTCATGGCTTTTGCGGTCCTCTTTGACCATGCTCTTGCCACAGTGTCAATAATCCTACTAAATACCATAGAATAACTGGTCTAGGGGAATTAAAATGTGCATTTTGTGTAGTTTGTGCTTTTTCTAGAGCAAAATATCTTTTGACAAATACTGCCTGTATCAGAGCTAAGCTTTTGGCTCTGGAGGTGACAATGATTTTGACTGTGGTCAGTGTGGCTGTGGAAGTCCCAGCCCCTCCACTTTCACTCCAAAAGGGAAGCAGTGGGTCCCTTTTGATAATTGGCAAGATGAGCTGTTGTGCCAAATAACTCTTTTTTAACCAAAGGGCATGTAGGTACAGCTGCTGTGTTGGCAGTAGAGGATAAAATGAGTATTCCAAATCTTATCCTTGGGAAAGAACATTGGCTACTGGAAAAAAGAATAGCTCCTCTTCAATTTCACTGGAGTTTGTTCAGTCACAGCAACTGTGTATTTAGACCTCATATCCTCACTGAAGACAAGAGTTGTGTGTGGTTTTTGTTTGGATCTTTTATTTTGAGGTAAAGAGGGAAAACTGGCTTTAATCTTACCTTTTGTGCAGTTTATAAAGACTGTCCTGTTTTTGAATAGGCAGGGTCATTGCCTATCTTGTGATTATTTGGAGGTCATATCTGAGTCCCTCAGGCAACAGGTTGATAAGTGAGCTTCATTACTTTGTGTGGGGACTATGTTTTGAATTGGAATTAGGATCCAGTGCACTAATTTGTACCTAAAAATTTGCTCATCTAAGGTGGAAGAGTATAGGAAATCCTGGAGGTTGTTTGGGTAAGCACAGACTATGTGAAGGACAATGTGGAATTGGCCTTCCACCTGTTGGTATTTTCCCTTATTTTAAAATGTAGGTTGTAGACTCTCCATGATCAGCAGGGAAACAGGTGGCCAGAGGTGCTGCTTCCTCTCTCTGGGTCATTGATATTTACAGACATATTTGTGGTCTGCCTGTAATCAGACAGGGGTATATGGGCATTTGTGAGCTTATCTGAGCACTGGTAGGAATCAACTGGACAGGCACAAGTGAGTGCTAATAGTTTTGTAGTGCAACAAACCACCAGCTAATATGTCTCTCCTATTTTCCACACCCTTTCCACCATAAATTGTTCACCCAAATGTTTGAATTCTGATAATCATAGTGCTATATGAAGCCAAAGCTTAATTATCTGAGGGATTTGCCTGTCTCTGTGTGGTTTGACCTTGAGTGACAGCTGTGTGGGATATTTGAGATGAGTGGTAAAGGAAAATAAAGCAGAAAGCTTACAACTAGAAAGGGCAGAGACTAGAATGACATAACAAAGTGTAGCATCCATCAGTGGTTTTCTCAGCCTAGTCTTCCATCAGACCAGGATAGAAGCAAGACCACTCCATCCTTGTTAACAGGTAGGACAAGTGAGGAACAGTGTGGTCTTTGAGTTATTTGCTGTTTGGAAATGTCAGTTCCTTGGACACAGAGGTTGGTGGTTGAGAAGCTGAGGTGCAGTTTGGCATTCTGCATTGGGGTAGTTTCAATCAGCTTACTCTCTGGGTAGTCTCTTGCACCCTCTTAGAACAAAGCACATGATGTTATTCAAATACAAATAAGTGCTCAGTTTCTCTTGAAATCAGGTCCTGATTTTGCTGACACAGTAGTGACAGCTACTTGCCAGTTCAGTTCTGGGTAGGATCATGTCAGACAGCTGGCTAAGCCAGGCTAGATTGAAGTGGTTTCTTCTGTCCTGTGAAGAGTTGGGTTTGCTCTCATGGAAGCTGGCTGACTGCTGGCTATTAGGTAAAAAATGCAGTTTTACACATTTGCTTGGTATTTGTACTGTAAATGAAGAAGACATTGGAGTGACAGAACAGGGATGAGTTCCTCCCACCTGGGGTCTGTGCTGTGTCAGCTGAGGAGTTTTCAGCCTGTAGATGCTTGAGGGGCAATATCAAGGGTTTCCTGGCTTTAGGTCATTGTAAATGAAGGGTAAGCAATTCCTGAAACACACCACTGCAAATGACACAGCTTAAATAAATATATTTTATACACGGCAAAAATCGAAATGCCTGAGTAGTGGGTGAGAAATTGAGTGATATTTGAGCAAAATATTTTGAATTTTCATGCAGCCAGATTAAAAAGATGATTTTGTGGCCTTTAACCTTTGCTAGACTAAACATAGCATAATCAGAACTTTTTTTTTTTATTTTTAACTCAAAGCTGGTTTCAGGTATCATTTTCTGGTTTTTTTCGTTGACAGAAATCTTTTGTTTGATTCTCTGTCTAATTCTAAGGATTGTATTTTCTGCTTTTAGATGGGGACAACAAAATTAGGTTTTGATGTCCTGGAGCTTTTATCTTTGTGTTAGGGGAGTTTGAGGCTATTGTTTTGAAAAGTACCATGAGGCAATTTTTAAGCGTAAGAAACTGAAGATGAGAATATTGGAAATAAGGCAATAGAAAATGCAGCTTCTTCTGTGAGCTGTCTCTTTGGTTATTGCTTTAAATACTGAGGAAAGGCAAGGACAGCATCCAACAGAAAACACAAAATCCAGCAAAGTTAAAAATTGCTATATCTGTGGCAATTAAGAAACCTATTATATTGATAACAGACTAAGAGGCTTTACCAGAGTCTGTTTCAACAAGTTTTCACCAAACTACTTTTAATTTTTCTAGACAATTTCACGTAATGGGCAGATATGAAGTGTTTTTGTTTTGGACAGCAGGTTGAAGCTAAAACAGAAAGTTTTCTAGCAGACTGCTAAATTTCACATAATAAGAAATGCTAATTGTACTGGACAGGAGATAGATAAGCTGAGGAAACAAAAAATGTTAGTACCATTAAAATTGCACAGCAATTTTAATTAAAACTTTAATTTGAAAATATGGCAAACAGAAATTAGAATCCATTTTGAACAGTCAAGAAGTAAAAGCAACATTTACTATTTCATTTTCTCAGTACAATCTTTAACCAAAAGTCCGAGAAGGGGAAAAATCTCAAAATACCATTTGTCTGAGTTCAAAATGTGTTCACTGACTGAAAGGACTTATTCAGGAATTCAAAATGCCAAGGAGTGAAAGATAAGGTTTTAAACATTCTTCCCTATTTATCACTGTATTCTATTAAGCCACCTTTCTGCGCTGGCACATCATTATAACAACCAGACTAAACTTGCAATAATTTGTATAACCTTTCCTGAGTGTCCCTTGAAGGAATGCATGGGAAGTGCTACACCCCCATTAAAGATGTTTGTCTCTGTATTAATAGTTACTCTGTAGGCAGTGTGTAAGTGAGGTGTTCAAGAGCTTGCATTTTTGTTGGTAGAGTTTGACCAGCCAAAGATGTCATTGCAAATGGCTTTCTGAAAAGCCAGTTATGGATGCAGGTCCCAGTTGGAATATGCTGCTTGTTTAACATAACTATGGTCTTCTACACCCTGCCTTCTGCCCATAACATGCTGGAAATTGCAGTGATCTTCCTCCTTTTTAGTTCTGAATTATTGTAATTGAATTAACCAGACCTTCTGACACACTAGCTAAGTAAGTCAGTGAAGGGAGTCTTGGAAGGATCCTGGCTTTGTTCAGTGCTAAAAGGAGGAGGCTAAGGGAATGTGATCTTAATGCATTCATCTGAGAAGATGCAGCCAGGGTTCTCTTGGAGGAACAGTGTTAGGATATTTGGCAGCAGGAATAAGCTGTAACAAGGAAAACTAACAATAAATTGTCAAAGATGGTGGTCAAGTGCTGGAAGAAAGGCCCAGAGAGGGAGTGGGATCTTCATCGTTGGAGACTGCCAGAGCTCATTTGAACAAGATCTGCTTTGAGCTAAGGATGGGAAACAGAAATTCCCAGAGATCCCTCTCAACCTAAATTACTCTTACTAGACAACTGGCCTGTGTTACCTGTACTGAAGACCCAGTGCAATTTGACAGCAGCACTTGTCAGATGTTGAAGTGACAGAATTAAAGAACTCCTTTGTGTTATCACTGGGAAACATGATGTAGGTGTATTCAAACTGCTCTCAGAATTTTCTTGGGCAGCCTATTTCCTGTGAAAGCATAATCTTGGCAGAGGTCTGAAATGGTCATAGGTTACCTACCACAGATGGAAAAACATGGCTGCTTGGAGGCCAAAAAAGGGGAGGAATGGAAAAAGCAAGGTGAAACTTCACCCTGGAAGTAGCTAAATAAGAAATGCTGCAGTAATCATTTGACCAAAACAGTTTTCTTAGCATGTTGTAAAATGCCCATGTTCCTGTAAAAGGTAAAATTAAAAGCCAGCACAGGTAGGAAATTTAATTGATGTCAGGCTTTCTAGCTTATAATAAAAATCTCATGAGAAGAGCTGGCATTTTCCTACAGCAAGTATTAAATATTTTCCTGTGTTACTCCTACCTTCAATTAAGTTAATGTTTAAGATGCCTCTATGTGCTTCATTTAATAACATATTACACAAGTGAATCATTTGAAGAATTCTTCAGTGAAATATGGAAATAATATTCGTGTAACATCAGCAAGTTAACATCCTATTTTGATGTAGTGGTCTACACTTAATATCCCAGCTCGGTCTTTGTTGATGTATTTACTCGGAAGTTGAAGCAATTTAAAACACTAAATGGACTGACTGTGCATTCAGTCTCATTACAGACTTAATGCAACAGCAGTCAAGCACCTCATTATTGTATAACCCAATTTTTGTAGAGGGCAGAAATTGTAAGTAAAATTTTCATGTTGACTCCAGAGCATAAGAGTGTCATCCATCATTCACCGGGTCAGATCTGAATTGCTGTAATCTTTGTAATTGGAAAATAATGCTTATGACTAAAACAGCAAAATTCTTGTAAAAGTGCATATCTTTTCAAAATGTTTTAGAAATGTTTACTACATCTTTTCCACAGGTATCCAAGGGTGGATTTGATACCATAAAGAAGTTACAAAGGCATCTGTCACTGAAATTTTGATGGACATGCATTGTGTGGGCTGATATGTGAGGACATGCATTTGCTATAACCCATGTTCTCTATTATTAATTTCTATGGGTTTTTTGCTTCTTTTCCTCTCAAAGCACCTTTACCTAAGGCAGTTGCTGACACTAGAGAAGAAAATAAAAGCACAATCTTCTACTAGTTAAAAGGAACAAAAATGAAGATCTTGGTTTCCATACTTATGAAGGCCTTTTCAATCTCTTCATTTTGGAGTTACCCTATACTTGTGTACACTGAAACATGTTCATGCATTAGACCAGTAATTATATGAAATTATGAAATTATAATTCTTTTTAAGTTATGAAAAATATCTTTGACTATTGGATCTATTTGCACTGGATCACTGCAGATCAGGAATAAGACAGATAAACACACAGTGCCTGGGAAATGCCTTATATCGCTGAAGAGGTCAAAGATCAGTTTGAACATTTTTTGTTGGTACAGTTGCATTTTGGTTACTGCCAACATGCATTTTCCTAATTTTAAATATATGCAGGTATAAAAGAGCCCAATGGCTATCCATACTTATACAGAGAGATATAGATACAGAGAGAGATATAAATACTTGAACAAGAAAGACATTGCTTTGTGCTCTAAGCAACAATAAGGTTTTAACATGTTCTAAATTTTGTGGCATCTCTCATGGAATATTTGGGATCCAGTTTAGTTATCAACACTCATTTTTGGCATGATGAGATATCTAGAGAGGCTAGTTCTACTCTTCTATGCTCTTAGGAAATATCATGGTGACTCTGCCTTACGATTCCTTATGTCCCTGATGCTTTGCAACTGTCTTTCAACAGACATTGAAAGAGAGTAGATAAATTTCTGTTTGAAGAGCAATCATACTCAGCAGAGGACAGGTGAGGGAAGGAATTAAGAGTTTCTCCATTCCATTAAGAGAATGGAGAGAAAGTCTGGAAATAGCTTTCAACTCCCAATTAATACATAACTATGCCTTAGATAATTTGACCATAGTCAAATTGCATTTGTGAAGTGGAAACATCTGTCTGGGACTTCAATACCAGCCTCTTGTGTCTCTTCTCCCTTGAGTGCCATCACTGCTGGCTTATAGGCATTCCTTTCTCTCTGTTAACAGTGGGTGCTTCATGGACATTATTGCACCTTGTATAAATTTGTGCTTTAAAGACACACGAATGTAGGTGAAGTCCTGTGCAATATGTGCCCAAAACTTAGGGGTATTGCTTGCCTGATGTGAATTGCATAAAATGTTCTCCTACCAGGCTGTGATGTCAAGACCAGCAGGTGTTCCAGTGTTTTTTGTGTGTGGCAGTTGGACTTCCATCAGTAATGATTATATGAGTTCATTTTTTCGGTATGCATCATTTTAGGAACTGAGAACCCCTTCCCTCTGCCTCTAACTCTGTAATCACTTTAAGAGCTGAATTTTTCATTTTGCCCTTTTGTTGTAAGTTTATGCTATCAAAGACAAATGGGGACTTGCAGATTTCAAAAGGAAGACATAACTTTTTTGTATACTCATAGGTTCCTTTTAGAAGTGCTTAAGGGACTTTTGTCATGTCAAAGTTTTATCAAAGACATTCCAAGTATCTTGCTTCTTCTCATTAATGGTTGACAACATAGATATTTCTCCCACCTCAAGAATTCCTGAGGAAGAGAAACTCTTGAAAATTCTTCATGGCTTGGATTTCTAGAGCTTGTTTTTGAAAGTGTTACTTAGCCAAAGTCTTGGCACTGTGTCAGAAGGAAGTAGGTCTCCTATAACATTGCTGACAAAGCTCTGTTGCTTCCAGGGCCCAGGTTAGGATCTCTGTGAGGCTGCGCTGTGTCCTGCCGCGTTAGGACCCATCTTTGGTAGCTCAGTAGAGCGCAGATCCTGGGAAGCATGGACACGCCAGCAGAGGAATGGCACGCCACTGGCACCAGCGGTACATTTGGCACTGGTAGGACTTTTTGCTGACAGCATGCTGCAATTCTTTTGTGAATCAATTTGATACCAAAAATAGCTACTGGCTTTTTCAGAGGCTGAGTCTATCATGGTGTGGTGGTACTGTGATTACAAAACACTCCCAGTATGGAGTAGGATATAACTTCCTAGAGGAAAGTCAGAATAAACTAGTAGAAATTAAACTAGGAAAGAAATTACACTCTCCATATAAATAAAATTTGGCTGTCATGGCTCTTCTTGTGCCCGCAGTTGGAGCTGCAATGTGATTGTATCCCTTGCTGACTTAGCTGAGGCAGTGACACTGTGTGCTTGGCCTAAGTCTCATGGGTGACTCTTCAAATATTTGATCAAGAATTTTGGAAAGAAAATAGAAAGTAAGTAAATGACAAAAAGGCAGGAAAGGCTCAGGGTCTACCTTAACTAGTGGTACAAACCCCAGTATGTTGTCCCTGAACCTCTGTTGCGAAGGGAATGAACTCAGGATTGGCTCCAGCCATCAGGTAAAGGTGTTCATTACCCAGGAACCCCCTGAGGGTGGGCAGGCTGCTCCTTGTCTGTCAGAGTCCTGGGAAGCCATAGGAGTTCTGCTTGTTGCTGAGAAAGGGGTGAAGCATGTTGGGGGAGCAGCTATGAAGTGAGAGAGCAACTGCTTGCAGCATTATCCATTGCTCCCTTTCTTCTCCTCCTGCCCTACCTGACAGAGCAACTTGACTTTAAAGCTCTGTCCCAGTTTTGGGCTCAACTCTGTAATCAATAAATTCAGTTTTTCTCACATTGCTAGGAAACTGAGCCAACTTACAGCAGGTGTACCTTCTGGCTGTATTGCAAGTGCAATAACTAAACAGTAAATGGGAAGTCCTTCCTCACTGCTCTTCTTGATGCGCTTGTCTTTGGATCAGGAGCAGGAAGCAGTTTCTCTTGTAGAATCATTTTCATGCTGCAGGAAGAGCCACTATAGCCATCTGTTGAGGAAAATTAGCAGTTTGCAATATGTTACATCTGTAAATGTATAAACTCTTGCAGGCATTACATGTGTTTATATACATACTCTGGTGTAATTGAGTATAGCTGAGGAACACAGCTTGCTGCTTCACTCCCAAGCAATGAGCCGTACCATGAGAGGAAATGGCCTCAAGTTGCATTAGGGGAGGTTTAGAATGGATACGAGGAGCAAAATTCTTCACCAAAAGGATTGTAAAGCACCAGAACAGGCTGTCCAGGAAAGTGATTCAGCATCCTTGCAGATACTTTAGAGATGTGTAGATGTGGTGCTTAGGGACATGGATTACTGGTGGACTTGGCAGTGCTGGGTTAATGGCTGGACTCGATCTTAGGAGTCTTTTCAATGTAAACAATTCAGTGATTCTCCTCTAGATGATAGACAATATGCTTTTGCAGGGTGGATAAAGGGTAATTTTAATTTCAAATGTATTTTATGCAAGTGCAGATGATAAGGCAAGGATTAATGTAGTAGAATATACATCTATCTTGTTGTTCAGAATTGTCTAATTATTTCAAGAATTATTTGCCTCCAGCATGTTCTGAAGGTTCTCTGTTGGATTTATTTGATATCAGAATTTTGACTGCTGCCCCTTAGAGTGCCGGGATTATTTGATTTTGTTCCAGGCTTATCTTTCTTTGAAGTATAGCAAAATGTCCAATTGTTTAAGATTCTTGCATAAGTAGCTATGTTGTAAAGCTTTGTTTCTTGTTAAAACACTTTTATTTTCCCTCTAATACCTGATTGGGAAAACCAATTTTTGAAAAGCAACAAACACATCCTCATAGTGAATACACCTTTGTTCTTGTGTTTCATTTGATATATCACTTAGTGCAAGCAGCAAAAATGAAATGACAAGCCTAAGAAAATTGTAATGGCTTTTAGTGATAAGCAGTCAAATAAGTATCACATGGTAGTAGCTTTGAAATTTTTGGTTAGAGAGGTTCAATTACATTTCTCTGATTTACTAGGCTTATGTGTCACTTATATTTGCAAACTGCTTGCATATTGTAGGTTTGGGGGTTTTTTGGTGTGTGTAACTCCTCAGTGTGGTGTTTTAAGTGGATTCAATGGTCCTGAGTTTTTCCATGTATCAATGCTTAATCCTGCTCTTACAGCTGCCTATGCTTCAGGTATTCTCTCAAGAGCAGCACAGACTCAAGCCAGACTCTGAGAACCAATACCCAAACCAGCAGGCAAATAATTTACTTGTGGAAGCCTGAATTTTCCTGGGGTTTCATGTTACTCAGTCCAGCTTATAAATCATCAGCTCCAGGAGTCATGGTATAGAACAGTGTGAACTTTGCTGCCATTTCTTTCTCTTGCTTTTTAAATATATTTTTAGCTTTTATAATGGTGAGAAAGGGCTGTAGAACGTCAGTTCTAAATGCTTTGTAAATAGAAATTAAATGAAGAGTAAACTCACTTTCGTTCATGTTTTTAAGGGAAAATATGCCATTTTCATGATTTGGAAGAGGAACATGGGGACTATTTAATGCTTTTGCTTGAAAGTATTGAGTTGCAAGTGAAGGCTTTGGATAGGCATATTTAAGGAAACAAGACTGGATAAGAGGACAACTGTGTGTGTTACTGTGTCTCAGCATATAGATGAGCCAGTTTGTTTTCTCCCTAGCTTCTACACTGTTCCAAATAAAAAAACATTCTGTTATCCTATTGAACCAACACACTGTTTTAGAAGGTGCCATTTTATAAACAAGAACAAGCACTCACCCTCTGTAGCAAGCCTGAGAGGCAGCCTTGCTGTGGGAGAGGCAGACTCCTTTGTGACTGGTACAAATCCAGTGAATGTAAATGAAACAGACCTTAGTTGATTCTGTGGGGAAAAAAAAAAAATCTCTGCTGCTTTTCCAGTAAAAAGCATTGAGACTGCTTTCTAGTAGGGGAGTTGTCTGTATTTATGCCTAGGAAGGTTATTTTGATCTTGTGTTTGTTCAGTCTCCTGGTTTTTTTGTATTAGTGAATTTTTGATTTCTCTTCCTCTGCATGTTTTACAGCATTGTAAGAAGGAAGACAGTGGGAACTCTGTGGAGTAAGAGGTGGCTGATGGCATTAGCTACATGCTAAACGAGCCAGTATGAATTCCAGATTTTCTCTTCCAGTGCAGGATAATAGAATATATGTATTTTTGTACTGACTCCTACAGGTGCTTTGCATTGCACTGTCTGACTTCAGTGGGAGCCACTCAGAGCATCCAGAACTGGGCACATTTGAGCATCTCCCAGTGCTCCAGTTATTGCGGGGATTTTCCTTCTCTTAACTGAAATGGGGTTATTTCTGTAGGTGCAGCACACTTCTGTACAGTGTTTTTTCATGCATTAGATGTCTCAGTTTCTTTCCAGTGACTTTCCCTTTTTCCCTTAAAATTGAAACAGCTGGTTCTATGGTAATGAGTCCCTTTGAACTGTCAATGTGTGTATATTTCCATTTACACCGCTGGCACTTTGTTCTGAACCTTCTCCCCTTCTGTCCAAATAGATTACTTGCATTATCATATCTGTCTCATTGTTCACAATAGCATTGCTGTGGATTCTCCAGACCCCCCTTCCTTACTGAGTTTATTGCTCATTTTTCAAAGGCTTTGTCAAGCTCTGGTAGGTGTAACTTTAAATGAATCTTCATTAATAGTTGTCAGATAATCAAAGTGAAGGAGGAAAAATTGTACTTTTGATTGCACAAACTATCCTGTGGAGGGGTCTAGCTAACCTATTGACTTTCCATTACATAATAATTCATATTCAAATTAATTTTGACAGCTTGCATTTTGTCTGTATGATCTATGATAATTTAAAATTCTGTAGCATTTTATAATATAATTGATGTTGATCAGGATAATTTTTAATGCCAACAGGAAGAGAATCTTGTGCAATGATTTTAGATATGGCTGAAAACCAGGAGTCTAGGCACATGGTCCAAGATAAGTAATTGAATGACTTTGTTTAAGATAGCACTGATTGTTCATGAGCAGTTTCCAGAGATGCACAGAGAAGGGCCAAGGCAAGGGTCACAGCAGCAACAAAGATTAGACATAATGAAAAAACCTTAATGCATATCAAAATAAAGATAGGTCTGCTTTTCCTGTCATGCTGGGGTCTCTGTTCAGACCTGGGCAAGCCAGGTGTCTTAGTGAGCTCCTGATTAAACACATGGAATATTAATTTAATGAACTTGCTGAATCAGGAACTCCTGATGAATTCCCACCTTTCCTCATTTGCACCAAACCTATTTGCAGCTGAATGTGAAGGAATGGATTTGCTTTTCACAACCAAGGAAGACTTGGTGCCAACAGTCGGTACAGTAATTATTAGAGAGTGGGAATTCTCAATTACATAAAATTTCTTAAAGAAAAATAATTACTTATCTCAATTACTATCATTCCCTGAAGGGGTGCATGGCCTACATTCTGCTGGAGCTGAACAAGTTACTAAACAGAGGAACTCTTCTACCTGAACATCCAGCCTAATTTCAGCCTTTTCTATAAATCTTGCTCTTACTGTATTTTGTTTAATTTGATCTGAGTTTTATTAATTTTAAGCTTCTAACTGTAGACTTGGTTTTCATACTTCCTTTTATTAGACTTTAAACCCTGGAAGGTCCAGAAAGTGTAGGTACAAAGCTTTCTGTCTAGAGAGTTAAGCTGTTCATGTGTTTTGAATACTAAATGTCTCTCCCATTTATAATTTATAAGTGTAAATATGTAGGGAGCAGCTAGTGCCACAACAACCAGTGCTTTTAGGGCTGCTCTCTTTTGGAGGCACTTATTCACAGCTCTTATTTCATGTAACTCTACTATTAATATTTCCCACCATGTGCACATACTGCAAACATAATTTACCTTTCCAGGAGCAGACACTTGCTGTTTACTTCTGTAGAAGCAGGCATATGCTATTAGCTCATTTTCATTTCATGACCTAAGTGGCAGTAAAATAATTCAGACACAGGTCTCAACATATGCTGATGGGAAGCCTGCAAGCCCCAAATTCATTTGTGTGTAGTTTGGTCTGGAGTACAGGTTTCTAAATAATAAGACCTTTCTCTAAATGCAGAGCACATTGGTTACTGCTTTTAATCTCAGCATCTTTCTCATCTACTGCTCACTTATTACCTGAACTGAAGGTGAGGCTGAGTGTGAATGTTCCCCTGATTCTTCACAAGGGGCTGTAGGGAGCAATCTCTTCGTTTTTCACCCAGACAGCTTGCAGAAAAGCTTTTTGGACATTGTGTGTGTGTAGGAGGGCAAAATGACGCTGTGGGCAAAGGAGTGAACTTGAAATCAGAATTCAAATAGCATCTTAGGTTTGTGTCATGGTGAATCTAAGGAGCCTGGTTCTGAGTTTGTGGTGAGCTTATGTGGATCACCATTTTGCAACGAGTTGGATCTGGTTGAGTGAGCTGATTTCAAGTCTTTTAACTCCCAGAGAGAGGCATATACTGGTTGTGTTCTGTGTCACAAAGATCCTTACTTCTGCAGGCACTAGACAACTGAACATTTTTAAGTCATTTGGTCCCCCTGAATAGAGAAAGATGTAGCTGTCAAGTGTGTAATACTGATTTTCACTGTAATCCAGTTATCTGGGCAGGCACAACTTTCTGAACTTGTGTGCTTTTAGTGAAGTACCTACACATGAGAGCCTGTGTAGCACTACTTTGTGCCAGAAATTCTGGGTTTATGTGTACATTTTGATTTTCTGCATGGCTTTGTAGCCAAGGGCCTCAAATAATCAGTTAGTTCAACAACATATCACAGAAACAATCTGTACCCTGAAAAGTTTATAATTTGATTGTTTGCTGATTAGTCACTGAGTAGAAGAGGTTGGAGAAGACCTCTGCAGATCATCTATTCTAAGCCTGTGCTCAAAGTGAGCTGTGTCCAGACAAGTTTTGGATATCTCTAAACATGAAGTCTCTACAAGTTCTCTGAGAAGCATGTTGCAGTGTTGAACCAAACTTATAGTAAAAAATTTCCTTTGCTTTAATCAAAATTTCCTGAATTTCAGTCTGTGCCAGTTGCCTCTTGTCCTGTCACTGGTCACTACTGACAAGAATTTGGCTTCATGTTTCCCTATCTCATCCTGTGTATCAGTAAGATCACTTTCAGCTGTGAATCTCTTTAAAAAGGTCAAAAGAGCACGTTAACTTCTAGCAAATGAATTCTAAGTATGCCAGATATGGAACAAGTTTGAGATACTGGAGACAGAGACCTGTCTTCAAGGTTCTCACTTTTTCTTTGTAGCCAACACATTCTTTAGTGGGTTTTTTTTGGTTTGGGGTTTTCTTTGGTTTTTGTTTTCCTTTGGTGGGTTCTCTTCAGTTGTTTGTTTTTTGGGTTTTCTTTGTAGCCTAGTATGTTTTAATTGCAGCATAGTGTAGTTTTAATTTTTTTCCAGTTGGTACTGTTTTCTTGATATTTCACCATGGAGAGGTGAAAACAGAAGGCCTGGTTTTGCTTCAGTCTAGCACTTGCTAATAAGTTTGTGTGGGAAGCATATGATCCACCACTTTCCTGTTTTCCTGAGGAAATGAGAGAGAATGTATGCAATGATGAAATGAAAACTTTACAAATATGTGACCAATCACTTTTTGTATGTGTTCTATTGCCTTCCTGTACTGGGCACAGCTCTTGTTCAGTGAATATCAAAACTGTGTGGATATTGAAGGAATAATAAGGTTCTAATGAACTGAAAAAGGAAGAGTTTGTAGCAAAGAAAAATGAATAATTTTTTTCCTCCATCAATAATGTACCTAGTTAATTGACAAAAAAAATCTTATGCAATCTAACTTCTCTATGTTTGTGCAAAACAATACCATTTTTAGCCACTTTCAGTGGGCTCAAAATCTATTTTCTAGGCCTCCAGCTTCCTGGTAATGTGACATCAGCACAACAGCCCAAGCTGGTGATTATATTAAAAGAAGAATATAATGAGACAAAAGAATAAGGCTGTGCCTTGATCTTTTCCATTGATAAATTTAGAACTTGCAAAAGCTGAAATAATAGTTGTAGTGATAAAAAGAAATGTAATTTTTATACTTACCTGCTGTTCTGAAAAACCAATGTATAATTATTGTAGGAGGAAGAAAAATACATCTCTCCCCCTCACTCTGCTACTTTTTCCTCTTCTCTTCAGTGTTGAAATCATCCAGTTTAATTAAATCACCAGCCTATTTCTGCACAAAGGATGACATTTTATTAATGATGCATGATGTGTATGAGACAGAATTAACCCAATTTTCAAATGGATTTCAATTTGGAAAGGGCAACATGTAAAAATGTCTTGTAAATGTGTGGGATGAGCTTGTTGAGCAGCTTTCTGCAGGAGATGGGATTACAAAATTATGAATAATTAGACAACAGTCTCTCCAGTCCCTGGCTTTATAATGTAGCCCAATATCATTGCCTTTTCCATGTGTTGTTCAGTTTTGCCCATTTTCTCAGTCATGTTTCTTTCCTAGCAGCAAGTGCAAGGAACAGTAGTTTAGGTGACAATATTTACAAGTAACCGGGAGGGGCTGAAGGTGACTGTTTTGAACTTAGGATGTCAGGCACTATGTTGGTGGTGTGGCTCACATTTCAAATATGCCTGTAGAGCCTGAGGTTCAGAGAGTGGTTGGGGTCCACTCAGGCTCCCTTCACTTATACCTGAATGGGGTAGTGGCAGCAGGTCAATGTTCACATAGTGAGTTGTTGTATAGATTTGAAGAATTGTGAGTTGTTAAGAAGCTTTTATCCCTCCTGCCAGGGGAGCAGATAATCTGCCTTGTCACACACATTTACATTCCTGAAATTTGAATGAAACTCTATTGCCAACTCCCTGTACTCTGAATTGAGAAATACCTTCCTAATTCATAGGAAAACTTGATCGGTGTGGTTCTGCAGGTTTTGAGTTTATTTTGAACTTAGCAGATTTGGGGGAAAAACCCTTCACTTTCCTTTCCATATCTCTGAAATGTAATTTTTATCAAAACAATTCTCAAAAATCATTAACCTCTGAGAACAGGGTGTTGTGGAATAGACAATGAAAAGATTTGAAACAGACAGTCAAAATGTCTTGCTTGCTGTCTAAATGGCAAGACAAATCTGCCTGCTAGAAGTATGAGATTCCTTTTTTGTGGCTGTTATGTATGGGATAAAGTGATGAAGGCACTAAAAAATGTATTAGGAAGCAAATTTTTAAAGGGTCAGGCTGTGAAGCTCAGAGCAAGTGTGCCAATTAGAGTGTTCCTATGTTCTTTATTGATGCAGAAATGGTCATATGGGGATTTTTGGTAAACTCTGTGTTGAAATATTTTTGTTGCTTCTGTTGAGAGAAATTCTTGAGCTACAAGATGGGTGGTGGTGTTCATAATGAAGGAAGGGTTGGAGGTCCCTGTTAGTCCAGCTATCTCTGCTCATGTAACTCTGATTCCTGACCCAAAAGAGCAAACACTCTACAACAACAACACGTGGCAGCATAAATATCCTGCCCTTCTGTACAGAACATCAATCTTGGCTACTTGCTTAGGAATGGAGGCAGGTAATCTACTTCAGTAAGTGTGGAAACAGCAAAATGTATTTTGGCCATGATGAATATTTTCTGGCAATTTAAGATTTGCATGAAAGTGGCCTTCTATGGCATTTATGCCAAAAGTTTATGCAAGAAGTGCGTACTCTTTACAAGGAATAGAGGGAAATAAAAGCAGATTGGAGGAGTGCTGTACCAATTTAATTTACCCTTGTCAATATGTTGTCATAAGAAATACAGAATTACCATCCTGTCTATCTAGCCTGTGGCTGGGGAAAATGTGGCTCTATAAGCAGGAGCAGAGCTGGAAGTTGAGGTCATAGTTCACCCCAGAGTTCAGAGACATGGTGGAAAATATCATTCTGAAGTTGGCTTACTTATAAACATGTGAGATGATTATTTATTTTTTCTATAGTTATTCCTTTGATTTTATTCTTTCCCCTCATGCTTTGGTTCTCAGTCACTGTTACTGTGTGGAAGGAGGGGCTGTGCCTTGTGTGCACCATCCTTAATAGACCTTTTCTCTCTTTCAGAACAAGGAATGAAGAAAATGAGCAACATCTATGAATCAGCAGCCAACACCCTGGGAATTTTTAACAGCCCATGCCTGACTAAAGTGGAGTTGCGAGTTGCATGCAAAGGCATATCTGACAGGGATGCCCTCTCAAAACCAGACCCTTGTGTCATCCTTAAAATGCAGTCACACGGCCAGTGGTTTGAGGTGAGTGTTTAATAAAATAAAATTGATTCTTCTGGCACTTTAGGATGGCATAGACAAACTGCTGAGGCAAAATTGAAATAGCAAGAACACTAAAGAGAAGCAGCAATTTGAAGCCTGTGGCACAATCTTGCAAGAGTGAAGGGAGATTTTCCATTAACCCTAACACAGTTTGAATCAGAAACTTTGAACTTCTCTTTGGAATCTAGATTAAAAATCAAGATGAATAAAAAAAGAAGCATCGTAAAACTCTTCCCTTTAGGCCTTATTTTTTCATAAAAGCTATATAATGCTGCAGATAATCATAGTGACCACAAGGCATTACAATATAAAGAGGAATACTGTGGAAGAGAGGAGGATTTATCATTATCTGGCAAGGGATTTGGTGACAGAGTAGCTTGATTTGCAGAATTTGAGCATTACAGTTGGATTCCTTGTTGCAGTTAGTAAAACGAATGCATTTGCCTTATCAATTTGCCTTGTATTGCAGGTTGCATGTTTGATTAAAATCCTGCTTTGTGTTATTTTACCTGATCATGGAAATAATTTCTTTGGTAACTGGAAACATGGTGTCTTAAAGAAATTCAAATTGTAACTATAGAATATAGAATGGAATATAATATTTTTAATGACATATTGTTGGTCATTTTCCTTAAAAATTATAGTTGAGTGTTTGTGGTTAATCAAGCTGAAAGGTGTGACTTTAAAAAGAGACTAGAAAGAGTGTAGGAGAAAATTAGGAATTTATTAAATCCAGTTAATTTTGAGTGCATATTCATCCCTCTCTTTTCAAGAGTTTTAGCATTCAGCATAGGATTGTCCTATCTATGAAAAGATAAGAAATAATAATGGTGGGTATATGCAGAAATCAAAACCTCAAATTCAGGGGTCTTTTAATTTTGCACTTTCAGCTAAGTTTTTCAGACTTTGAGGAGTTTGTTCCATTTATTCCAATTGTTTTGACCTATGAAGTTTTTCCATTTCAGGCCAGCACAGCCTAGGAGAGTTAAGGGGGTTTTGATGGTATTCTTCTTCTTTCCTTAGTTTCCTCTTGTGGAAGCACTAGACATGTTCCTGGTAGAAAACCAGACTATAAATAGAAATAAAACTCTCACCTTTGTTTTTAGTGCTACAAAATCAGCGTGTCCGTGTAATTGAAATTTAGGGTGATAAAATAGTTAGCCTAAAAAGGAGTAATTTTAGCTCTTTGTGTAGAAAAAAACATTTAGCTGCACTCTCTGTAATCACACAAATAGTAAAAATTATTCAAGAAATGGATTAAAGGTCAAAATAAATGAAATGGCCCTGTTTGGAAAGGACACAATGAAAACTTTCATGCTGTCTCAGTTTTCTGAATAACTTTGGGCGCATTTACATACAGTTTGTCTCTGGCAGGGTAAGTTGATTTAAATTATATATTCTGATGTAGTAATGGAGATTCCCTTTATTTGATGTGGTTTTTAATTTGGAAAGTGATTGTCTGAATAGAGTAAGTCTTACAGAATAGATCTGCCCACTGATATGATTCTCATCTAATGTCAGTTGCTGCTACTAGTGAGAGTCCAGGCAATTCATTTTAGTGTGAAAAAAAAAGGTGTTATTAGTTCATGTTCCTATCAGTACTGCAAAGCGAATGCCACTCTGCCATGATGAGTATTTTCTGGCCAGCACCTTCTTAAGAGAATTTTTAATTAAGTTCCTATTGCTGAACTAAATTGAGCAGAGTCACTCAGGTATAGCTGGAGACGTAATTTCGCTGGATGAATCTTCTGCTGATGGCAATCAATGATCCAGCAAGACCAGGAAAACCAGACAAAGTAATAATTAAAAAGTAATAAAATCCAGTAAAGTGAGTATATTCAACAGAGAAATCACTAAATGGCAAAGAAAGAAGTAGAACTGAGGAGTGTGGATTTAGTGCCTTCATAAGTTATCTTTAATTTCCAAGTACCTTAAACCCCTTGGAGATCCAAAGGTGCCGTAGCAAGATGCAGTATGACTGAAAGGTACTTACTGATCACATGCTCTGGTTGTGTGGAGGTTTTGTCAGCAAGGAGTAGCTGAATTGAAATGTCCAAAATACAGGCTTTGGTCTGTGTAGGTTGTGCTCTTGCACAGAAGTGCTTTTGAAATCCATGGAAAGTACCGAGGGCTGGCTGCATGGCTGCTCTTGGGCCAGATGCAGGTGAAGCACGTGGGATTAGGCTGATGGGGTTGCACTGTGCATAAAGTTAGAGATACTGGGATATAAGGGAATGGAATGTAATATTTTTAATAACATCTTTTTGGTTATTTTTGCTTAAAAATTATAGTTGAGTGTTTGTGGTTAATCAAGCTGAAAGGTATGACTTTAAAAGGAGAATATAAAGTATATAAGAGAAAATTAGGTATTTATTAAATCCAGTTAATTTTGAGTGCATATTCATCCCTCTCTTTTCAAGAGTTTTAGCATTCAGCATAGGGTTGTCCTATCTATGAAGAGATAAAAAATAATAATGGTGAGCATATGCAGAAAGCCACTCTACAGGTGCAGACAATCCCTGAAAGTGAGTGATCTGTGTACATTTGTCTCTGGGAGAATTTTGATAAAATATGTCAGCCTGTTGCTGAGGAATTTTTTTTTCAGTTCTGCAGTTCTGTAGTTCTGTGTGTGCATATGTGTGTGTTTGTGTAAATTATGCCACCCACACATGTAAATATAGAATGAAAATGTGTTGATGCTCTTGTAGAGTGGGTAGGTGCCATTTCCAGAGATTGGAAATGACGTCCAAGTATTCTTCTTATTTTGTTTTTAACTGTGGTTTTCCTGTTTTGTTTAGTTTTGGGGGTTTTTGTTTGTTTCCCAGACACAGAATTGGTGAGGTTGGAAGGGACCTCTAGAGGTCACATGGCCCATGTGCTGCTCAGGTGGGGACACCTAGAGCCAGTTCCCCAGGACAGTGTCAGACAGGTTGTGAATGTCTCTAAGGAGGGGATTCTGCATTCTCCCCAGGCAACCTGTGTCAGTGCCTGGTCACTGTCACAAGCAAAAAAATGTTTCCTAATGTTCCTGTCTTTCAACTAGTGCACATTACCTCTGGTTCTGTCACTAGCCACCAGTGAAAAGAAGCCTGGCTCTGTTGTCATTGGACCTTCCCTTCAGGTATTACATTGATGAGATGTCCCCTGAGTGCTCCAGGTGTGTCACCTACAAACTTGCTGAAGGTACAGTCTGCCCCACCATCCAGGTCATTAATGGAGATCTTAAACAGTACTGACCCCTGTGTCCCACTGCTAGTCTCTGGCATCCAGCTAGAATTTGTCTCACTGATAACCAGCCTCTGAGCCTGGGCAGCTTTCAGTCCACCTCACTGTCTGCTCATCCATTCTCTGTAGCAACAGCTCCTCTATGAAAATCTTATGGGAGGCAGTGTCCAAGGCCTCACTGGAGTCCTGGTAGAAAATATCCACTGCTCTTCCTTCATCCAGCAGGCCTGGTAGATCTACTTCATCTCAGGCATGACTTTTTCTTGGTTGGCTACTCATGATGATTTTCTTATCCTTTATGTGCCTAGGATTAAGTTTCTGTACCAAGTTCTCAGGAACTGAGGTGAAGTTGGTGGTGCTGTAGTTCCCTAGATGATGTGATGAAGGACACAAAACTCCTCAGTAGTGAAACCATGGGGAACTTTGACAAATACTCAAAGAATTTTTGGTGCTGTCCCCCATTCTGGTACAGATATGCTTGCTGTTTTTTCCCTCTTGTCTGGGTAGATGTTTCTCTGTAAAACAAACTGGCACACTCACAAATGTGCACACACACCTCCCCCCTAACATTTCCCCGTGTGTGCATGTTGGTGCTGTCTATAAAGCACTATTTCCACCAAGCTAGAATGTAAATTATATGTTGTGTCTCCCAGGAAGATCAGCAGTTTACTCCTTCTCACACATGAAGCCTAACATGACCGGGTGTGATACAGCATAATCTTAAATTCTGCTGTATTTATGTACTAAAAGCCAATTTTGCTTTTACCCTGATCCAGGGCTGAATTTTAGCTCTTTTAGCCATAATTTTAAGCAGGTGCACACTTGCAGGGTGCCGAAATGTTGTACTTAAACTGTTTGTATAAGATAATTATTCAACGGCTGTTTCTCCATCTTGACTTGAATGTGTTCAAGGAGTTTAAATACTGTACCAAGTTTCAGATGGTGAATGACTGAGGTACATGGTGATAAATTCCTTTGCTCCAATGTTTATTTACCCACCTAGAGTGTGAATGTCCACGTATAATAAATGTTAACTGTTAACTAATGCATTGCATTGGAGCCTTCAGCTGAGATGTGCTGGCACCGACATTCTCATTAACTCCTTAATCCTAAGAAAGTGTCTTGGCCCTGTTCACAGATGATCTGCATATGGCAAATACCCATAGTACATGTTATTTTGAAAGCTGATAAGTTGCAGAGCTGTGTCTGGTCATGCAAGATTTACATGAGATCAGGAGGTGTCACACAGCCAGATGGAATGTAATTTCTGGAGCTATGAAAAGAGAAGAGGAGCTTGGGAAGACAAGTAGTCATGTTTGGGAATTAGGGAGGGCTTTCTGTAGTTGCACTCTCCTGGCTTTCAGCAGCAGGACAGAGTGTCTGCTTCCTCGTGGATTTGAACAGCCACCTGGAGGTTTTGTGTTTTACCCAAAGTTTTTATTAAACCTCAGTAACTGCAGAGCAAATGAAGCAGCACCCAAAGACAACCTGCACTTGCTAAAATTCATCTTGATGGACTCGGGTGAAATCGTTAGAATGGATGTTTTTTTACTAAAATAGATTTTTTTGTTGAAATGTTCTCTGAAGTCACAGTTTGTGAAAAACTCAGTGAGCTTTGATAAAAATGTGTTGATATTCTTAATATAAGAGTTATTCACTTGTAATTCAGCGAGACATTTCAAGGACCAGCTTGGTAAGACTAAACAAACAAACCTGAGTTTTCTGTGTTTCCTCTTCCTTTCACATCAACCTGCACATCCATCTGTATTTGCTTTTCCTCTTGGTCCGGCTCTCTCTTTTGTTTCATTTCTGAATTAGAGCATCCTTCTCCTTCCTCTGCCTTTTCACCTACCTCATCTCCCCATTTACATTCCCAGCACCTGCTGCCAAGTTTCTCTCTTCTCTGTATTAGAGACCAGGGGAAATTCCCTGTCCCTTCCTAGCATGGGTGAAGGATCTGAAGAGAAGACCTGAGGCAGACTTCAGCTCTTTGTTTCCATAGATACCCAAAAGTAGCTTTCATGTTATCCATCTGTGGCTGTTACAACCCACTGCAGAAGCCAACAAGCCATGAAATAGGGGAGTCTGTGGGATGATATATTCCATGACTCTACCAAACTGTTCAGAAATAAACACAAAAATACTGTCAAGAGGCAAAAAATCCCCACACACGAAAAAATACATCCTTTTTAGTTCATTTTGATGAACAGGTAATAGATGAAACATTTGGATTGAACTGAAAGTTTCAATGATCAGAAAGAAGAACTACCACCAGCAGCCATACAGAATGAGGCTTGAGGCTGTCTAACCCCATCTTGCATCTAGTTGCTAGTTGATGAGGGTGAAGAAATATGGGATCAGAAAAATATATGTGTCTTTCCACCTAGCTCTCAGTGATCTGCAGCTCAGGGAGTTCTTAAACAGGAGTTTATGCCTTTGTAAAAAAATGTTGGTAGAATAACTTCCATAACTTAGTTCAAATAATTTTAAAAGTCTTGTATATAAAAGATAAAATTTTAGGATATCCTGGGACATAAGTGTTCAGCAGCTTAAGTGGGGGTTGAATAAAGTAATATTACTTGTATTTTTTGAATTTAGCTCTTGCTGATTCTTTTTAAATTCCATTTTCTTGTATTAAAGGAGACACTGAGAAAATCCCTGTTCATTTTCTCAATGCCATTTGGGATTTTATTCTTCTGATTTGTCCATGACTGTATAAAAAGGCATCCTTTATTTTGAAGATTCAGCATACCTAAACTATCACAAAACATGGATTTGTTTGGGTAGTTATTTGAAGTATGAGCATTGCAGAGATGCAATGCAGTGTTGCATTTCCACAGTGATTTCTGAGCAGTGATTTGGGATTTATTCTCTGCTTTAAAGAACTGCAAGGCTTCACAGTGGACTGGCTTATCGGAAGTTTGATGGGTTTGGGTTGTTTTTTTTTTTTAAAGAATTCTCTAGTCCATGCTAGAGTAGATTCTAGATACTATTTTTCTGATTTCACTCTTAAGATTTCAACTTGGTGAAGAAACATCCTGTATGAAATTAATTGTAAGTAATGGTTACAGTAAGATGAATATACCATCTTAGGAAGATTTTTCTCTGACAAAGAAAGGAACTTACAAAGTTCTGATGAAAATGTTTTATATCAGATTGTGCCAAATTTGATGGCAAGGAGATGCTTTCACTGAATAGAGGTTATGAAATTAGCTCTTCTCTTTGTGAAGAAGCTTCTGATTCATTTGCAGATTTGGGAGTTTTTCTCTTCTGGATGTAGAAGAGGGCTGATAATTGGAAATGCTACCTGTGAGTTCTCTGGCCAAAGCTTAGATCAAATGAAATACTAGATCTATTGTAAAATTGGATTTAATTAAATACTATATCTATTGTAAAATGGGATTCATGCAGATCATGTTTGATGAAAACCAGTGGGGAAGAATTGAGTCTTTAATTGAAATGATCAAGACTTTCATCAGGAAATGGGATTTTTTTCTAATTAAGCCACAAGGTGGCCAAGGTCCTACCTTTTCTGACTCAGGGCTGGCAGTCAAGTTGATTGACCCCTCCTGCCCAGATCATTCAGGCCTTCAGAGCACTTGGTCTTGTTTGAGCACAGGTCTCAGCACATGCCCTGCACAACTTGCAGGTGATGATCTGTCAGTGCAGCTTTTGATTAGTGAACTTTTGACCTGGTAAGAAATGAGAGCAGTCCTGCTGCATTCACTTCCCAAGGGATGTTTCTTGAAGAGGATGCCTAAGAGTTTTTTAGGTGCCATTTGACTTATCTTGTTTTCACTCATCACACTGAAAGCTGTGATTTTATTTACACCATAGAACTGTGCCTGTGTATATGCCTTTATGGTTTATTTCATCCTCGTAATTCAATATCATACTTTTCTTTCTCCTCTTTCATCAAGTCTCTGTTGATGCTAATGAATGTTTCTTTACTCAAAACTATTTGGTAACCTCTGTTGCTGCCAAGATTTGCTTTTAGCTTCTGCTTTCTGTTGCTGGTACATTTCCTTGAAGTCTTTTTGTATGGTGTGACTGTCAAAGACAGCTCATCTTTTTCAAGCACCGCTGGAAGTCTGTGGGGTCAGGCTGCAGGCTAATTGAATGTTTTATCTTGGTCCGTTCTCAGCCTGAATCCATCTAATCAGATATCTTCCTTTCCAAGCCTTAATATTTTGGAGGCACACTTTCTTCCAAGGGTTTGCCTGCTGAAGACCTCCTGTCAACTCTTTCTGGAAAAAGAAAAGTTTTCCACATGGAGGGAATCTGCTATGCAGTCTTTCTCCATGTCCAAGAAAGCATCATTCAAAATACACTGTTCAGCCCCTGATGCACTTAGTACATTTTTACAAATATATATGAGTAAGCTCAAAATCTGGAATTGTAATAATAACTGTAATTAATATTAACCTTCTTGTTAAAAAGAAAGAGAAGTCCCTCCCAGGTCTTTTCAAACTACTTACGCAAAGTTGAAAGTCTGAAAACTAAAGGCTGCAACTTTCTTGCCTTGGAAACATTTGATAAGAAGCTGGTACTAGGACTTGTTTTCCTCCTGTGCCTAGTTCAGAAATATGAACATCATTAGGTTTGATGATATTTTCTTTTTAGACTCCAGGTAGTAATGTGTCTATTTATTTTAAATCTATTTTATAATAACTCCCTCTTGTTTTTATCTCATCCATCAGTGCTGCTTTTTCTTGAGCCTCCTCCTTGCCTCAGCATTTAAAGACAGCCACAGTGCTTTTTTTTCCTGTCTTTTTTAATCAGCTAGTCTTTCAGCTTGAATTCATTTGAATCAGACAGATTGTCTCAACTGAAAACAAATACTGTCATGTTGAGTCAATAAAGATGAAATATCATATTATTCCACTAGCTCAGACATCATTTTCTGCCTCTGTAGTGCAGTTTGTGAAATGTAATGCATGTGCAAAGGAGAGGAAGTAGATTTCTTTGTTCTTATTGAGAGTGGTCATATTTGGGTGGATGATTCTACCAGAGCTGGAAGCTGACTTCTCTGTCCAACTAAACCTCTTCAGGTCCCCTGTCTTCAGGCTACGGAGAGTCAAGAGTTATTTTCTCATAGTTTACATAATTGAATTAAACCAAGTGTACTCCTGAGAAGTCAGGAGGGAGTGCTTGTGTAAGAGAGGTGGTAAAAGCTACATGGACTCTCCCTGAACCTGTGGCCTGGAGCATCCTCTCCCAGGAAGATCTTCCTTTGGGGCTGATTTCCAGGAGCCCTCTGCCTGGTAAATCAGCCCCTAGGAGAGCCATGGAAATTAAATGTGGGATCATGTAGTCATTTTTCTATGTTAAGAAATAGCTACATGCTTAAAAATCAGTTCAATACTGCACTAGATTAGAGGGAAATCTGAATGACCCATACTTGTCTACATCCTATTTCAATGTCCAGAGGATCAGGGATTATGAAAATGTTTGGGGAACTCTGTTTCTTCCTGGTGAACTATTTATTTATAGCCATTCCTGCAGCAGGTGTCTTCAGCCAGAGTGTGTCTGTGTTTGCAGGTAGCACTGTGGACTTACCTTGCCTTTTGTACCTGTGGAGGAACCGGGCTGGATGCTCTGGTGTCAGATTTCTCTATGGCTTTACAAACATTTGTGTATTGTTACTGGTAGAAACATTTTGAGTGGTTTTAAGCTACTTGAAAATTTTGCCTTCATCTTAACTTTTGAGTAATTGCATTGCAGACATGAAATACTAAGAGACAACTGAGAAGACTTCTCATCTATTCTTGTATTTATGACATTTAAAATGTCGAAATACTATGGCTGACAAAATAGTTTACATTATTAAAAACACTTTTTTACCTCATTAACAGAGCAGCTGAATTATTTCCTCTTCCCATGCAGTTTTAGATATTTCTTTGCTTTTAATGCACTTTCATCAATGTTTCTAATCATCCTAAGACATTCTTGTAAATACTGCCTTTAGCCATGCTGTCTATTTGCTGGTTCTTAATTCATGCTTCATTAACTTTTCACAACTTTTTCTCAGGACAGTTTTCCATAAAAGCTGTGACTCACACAGTGTTCTCAGTCATATATATATATATATATATATATATATACACACACACACACTATATATATATATACACACTACATATATATATATATACACACACACATGCAGTCATACATATACACATATGGAATAAAACAAGATTTTTCTAATATTTACTTTTTTTTTAACCACATCGGGCCTTATAGTTTTGTTGTATGAATAGGGTAAGAAAAAAAAAGAAAGAAGAGACCATTAAAAATGCTTTCAAAATTATATAGGGAAGATATAAGGAAAAAGAAGGTTCTACAGTGTTCCTACTCCTTCTTAACCCTGAATAACTGGTTTGGTAGGAATATACACAGGAGGAATTGTATACTGTCAGCAGCTCTACATTAAAAAAAATTATTTTGCTCTCTTCCCCTGCAGTTTAATTATCTGTCAGATATGTAGTATTTTAAACTTGGATGGAGAGTCTAAGGCTGCTTTTATCATGGGTAGGCAGATGCACGTTTCAGATCACCTCAGTAATATGCCTTCCTCTCATGAGCTATTTGTTACAGATACACAAACTTCACACATCTCCAGGACAGATTTTAAGCCTGGTTTGACTTCAGTAGTCTGACAGATTGTGATAAACCTACAGTAAACAGGAATCTTTGGAGCTGCTTTGTAAGTAGATAATTCACTTGATTGATTCAGTACACTGATTCTTAACCTGTAACATCAGAATGGAACTGAGAAATTGTCAGCAGCGTGAGCCTCTTCTGTGTTTGCTCTGAGGGATTTCAGGGTCTAACACAAATTGTTTCCTGAAGGAAAAGAGCACTTATGAAACTCTGAGAATAAGTGATTTAGAAAAACAGTCTGAACTACTGCAAATGTGTTTTCAGAAGACTTCTATTCAAATATTGATTGACCAGGGATACTAAGTTCATTTACTAAGTTCATTTAGCTGGTTTGGCTTAAAACCATTAATAAGGGAATGTGCTGTTGACACAAATTGATGGAGTTCAAGTTTATGGAAAGAAAAGTAAAAGCAATTTCTGGGAAACTGGAGCTGCTGTTTTCCATATTCCCTCATCTTTGGTAGTAGCTTAAAAATATATTGTACCAGTTATGTGGTAACCAGGCCAGAATACAGACTCCCTGAAATCTGAATTGAAATGTCCAAGCTACATTTCTGTATAGATGTGCTGAGCTCATCTGTTAACAGGTATTCCAGGATTTGCCTGATTTTTTTTAAAGTTTTTTTCGAAAATGGGATGGATTGATTTTTGTCTTTCTCCCCTTGAGAACTTTACAATTTTGCCTGTAAAAACAGGTAATCAAAGCAGAGCCACATTGCATCAACTACCAGAATTGTGATTTCTGCTCTTGCTTCTTTGCCACTCTTAGCGCTCTCCAAAAGAAGCTCCTAGATGTAAACTAGTAAGACTAGTCTCTGAAGAAGAGGAAGTCTCAGGGCTGAAAATATCCCCTGTTTCTGGCAGAGGGCTTGGAGTGGCTTCTACAACCACCATGCCACTGCTGCTGATAACAAAGTGATATTGTACCAATCCTGTCTCTACAAAGGTGCTCATTTGAGAAGAAAATTTTAGGGCACTTTGGACAATCCATATAAAGTCCATAGTATTTGGGTGTGAATTGTGTAGGTGATCTTTATAAATGTACCTGCCTTTTGTTCAAAATGTCACACTTAAAGATGGCAGAATAAAAATACCTGACAAGCCAGTTCTTGGGTTGAACAGTCTCCTGTAGAAGAGCACCTAAGTCGTTGAAACTGGAATCATTGCTGTAGCTCCCTATAAATATTTTTTTGTGTTGAAAAGGCCTACAATGTTTTGTTCAGCTGCTTTTTAGTTTGAAATTCCTAAAATGTTAAATGCAACTGTCTGAGGTGAATTTCATAATTTTGTGAGATACTCAGGTTTATTACACACCACCGACCTGCAATGTTGTGCTTTTGAAGCAGAAAACTGTCCATTGTGGTAATCTGGATTTGTCATGATAAACTTAATCAGAAGGATCTGAGGGATTTTTTCCAAGTCAATTCCAAATTTTAAAAAAGCCAATGAAAATACGAGGTTTGAGGCTTTTGTTTTTCAAATATTTGGAAAAACTCATTGCCTAGTTATGGCACCAGCTGGCTTGTATATGCCATTGGTGTAGAACCAGCTGCTGGTGCAGAACCAAGTGATGCACTACATCATGGCCTTCTATATGCCTCCTCAGAGAAACATTAGGTTGATCATTGCATCTTGTTGTATTTAACTTTAAATGCTGTTTGAGGGCTGATTAGTCTGCTGTTGCTTGTAAGTGGGGTAAACTTAAAAGCTTATGCTGTGTCACTGCCAAATGAACTGGACTAGCTTCAGCAGCCTTACTCCCCTGGCTGCCCTTCAGGTTCCACATGGATGCAGGAACTGTTTTTACTGACAGCAGCATTTCCTGCTTTAAAACTCTATTTGCACTTTTCCAGCTTAGATTGGGATTTTCAGCTGCCATGGATGTCTCTTCCCTATTCTGCACAGGAATACACAAGACAAATTCCCATGCCTTTGTTTCTCTGTTTGAAGTCATTGGCATTATGTTCATTGTCATCCAATGTTTCAGTACTCTTTTTACAGTCCCATGTGTGCCTAATTTTGTTGAATGCCCTGTGCTTGCCTGCTTGCTTCCTTGATTCTTTAATTTAAATACCAAAGTAGATCCTTGACCATCTTTGCATTAGTCTTACTCCTCCTCTTAATAAAAAAAGCTGTCATTGAATATCCTGAGTTGGAAAGGACCCACAAGGATCACCAAGTCCAACTCCTGGCCCTGCACAGGACCATCCCCAAGAGTCACACCAAGTGCTTGAGTGAGTTGTCCAAATGCTTCTTGAGCTCTGTCAGGCTGGTGCTGAGACCACTTCCCTGGGGAGCCTTTCAGTGCCCAACCACCCCCTGAGGAAAAAAATGCTTTTCCTGATATCCAGCCTAAACCTCCCTGGACACAGCTTCATGCCATTTGGTAAGGAGTGTCCATTCTTTCTTCCTTAGTTTGGCGGGACTTACTTGGTTTTCTGCCATATTTAGCCTTATAGCCTCACAATGAAGTCATGTCCAAAATATTATAGACAAATTTCCTTTTTTATATGTATAATTTCTATTTTTCCCTGGGAATTTATTGAGATTCTCTAGCAATATGGGAAAATGTTGATGATAACTAACCGTGTGGTGGACAGTGAGACTTATCCTCAACAAGTTAAAATTCTGCACACAACTCTGATTGCACCCAAAACTGTTACTTTTGAATTCAACTTGCATGTAATGCATGTTTTGCAACTTCTGGAGATTTTTGCCCAGATTTTGATTGGTTTTGAATTTGCTAAACATTGAATTGCTGCATTGACACAAAACATAAAGTGTTCACAGGGCTTGCATGCTTTTTTTTTTCAATTTATATTCTAGACTTGGCTTTTCAAGTTTGATCTGATGTTGTCTTGATTTAAAGTAGCCATGTCCCAACCTTCAGGTGCCCCTGCCTTTTGTGGGAAAGAAAGTGGTTTCAAGTCCCAGTTTAAATGGAAAACAACGAACTTAGTGTAACTCTTCCAAGCTGGTAATATTTTGGTTTCTGAGCTGTTATGATGGAAACATTTCCAATTTGCAGAGTTTGATTTTTGAGAGATTGAATTAAAGAAAACATTATAACACTTTAAGGAACCATTCAAAATTTTTTCTTTATAGTTTAGAGGAGCTGTACTCTCCTAAGCTGGGCATTAGCAATTTATGTTTGTGTTATTTTTAGAAGGGTAATACTATGAAACCTAAGGAATATATGCATCTTTAATAAATTTTGAAACCAAGGAAGTCCATAGTTTTGAATACATTTTAATTGTATCAGGTGGGAATATTTTAAAATAAGATTCTGACATAACAGTAAAGTTCACAGAGTTTACATTGTCATGGTATGCATCTTTCCATCTGGATATCCTCTTTCAAAGCAGCCACGTGCTCTTATCCATTTAACTCGAGCCCAGCTGATGCAGGCTAATTACTTTTTCCTCCTTTTCATTGTATCACTCTGCTTTTTCTGCTGATTTCAGCTGGAGTTGGAGGTCAGTCTATTTAAAGAGCCCACACTTTTGTCTCAATGTCTCTTGTGAAGCATTGTATAATTTGGCTACTCCTGAGGATGTTTGTGGTGAGAATTCATAATTTACTGACCATCTGCCTGCCTTTTCCCTCCATTGCAGATGTGGAGAGGAAAAGCTGAAAAGAAGGCAATGGTGTAATACGTAGAACTTGGTTGCTGACCAAGTTACATACTGTGATTGATTGTCGTTCAGAAATCCTCTTTCTGCCAGAAGTTGGTGCTATTATATGAAATTCAAAGGAGGGCTGGTCTGTGTCACACAGTACTGAAGAGAAGTATTTATGAAGGATTTGTTTATTCTGAAAGTAGTTAGTTGAGGTTTTTCATAACATTACTGTTGCTTTCCTTACACTCAAGCACTGAAGGCAATAGCCTTCAGACTGTATTCAAATTCCCAGGCTGCACTTTACTTTGTGACCAGCATTCTTGTGTGAGATTCTGGGGGTCCTCGTTCTTCCCCAGCAGGGAGTTACTGAAAGTCCTGGATGACCTGTCAGGAAGGGCTCATGTTAGTTTTATTTGGGCATGGTATGTATTTTTGAATGTTGAAAAGAGGAGAACAAGACAAGATGGAACAGAAACTAATGTAGAATCAAAATGAGATTGTATCTAAAAAACAATAGCATGGAAACTTTAATACAGCTTGGAGAGCAGCAGAGTGATGTTCCAAGAGAAGCCTAGAGAACAGACTTTTGGAACTGAGTTTATTTTAAAGGACATCTTTGCCTGTGAGGAAGGAAAATTTTGTTCATTTTACTTCTTTATGAATGCTTCAAAATAGTTTCATTAAAGCTTCCTGACTCTAGAGACTTCTGGAAAGCCACTCTGTTCTAGAGAACAAGTCCTGTGAGGAGTGGCTGAGGGCACTGGATTTGATTAGACTGGAAAGAAAGAGGCTGAGAGGACACCTTATTGTTCTCTACAACTACCTGAAAGGAGTTTGTAGAGAGTTGAGTGTCGGTCTCTTCTCCCAGATAAGAAGATGAAATAGCCTCAAGTTATAACAGGAGAGGTTTAGGTCAGTTATTGGGAAAAAATCTTTACCGAAGTGGTTACTGAGCATTGGAATAGGCTGCTCAGGGAAGGGATTGACTTTCCTGGACTTATTTTAAAGTTCTTTAGAAGTGATGCTTAAGATTATGGTTTAGTGGTAGACTTGGCAGTGCTGGGTTTATAGTTTCTTTGAGTTATTTTCCAAACTAGATGATCCTATGCTTCTACCCTGTTTTCATTCTCAGTGGAATAATCTTATAGGACTCAAGTCTTGGCATGTAGTTTAGTGGGATCATACTTTACTGGGGTTTATACCTGGATGGATGCTCTCGCTGTTGATCCTTTTGCCAAAGTGGCAATACCTCCAATCAGTCATGGTGCATCTGCAGAGAGATGTTTCATGCAGCAGATTGAAGTAGGAATAGGTGTGATGGACATATTCTTCACCATCTCTTCTAAAAGTGATCTCTTAAACTCTTCAGGGACCTTCTGTCTAATTTCACAAATTGCAGTTTTATTCTAGAAAATATATTTATCCAAATTCAGACCTTAAGTAGTCCTTTTGCTGAGGTGATGATTTTGTCCCCAGTTTCTTGTCAGGCTGTTGTGTGTGTTTATAAATACTTAGCTATGAGTTGTTTTTTGTTGTATTTGCAAAGAATAGTAAGAACCTTTCCGAAGTCTCTAGGTGTCATTGCAATAAAATATTCATAACAATGGGTCTCTGAGTAGTAGTAAGTCTGATATAGTTGAAATGAACTAGTAACTTACCTTGGAGTGAAAGATTTTTATTTGAAAAGAGAGCAAAACACTCTTGGTCATTTTTTGTTATCTTTTGCTCAGAGAAAATATTAAACATGGCTTAGCACTTAACTTGGCTGGGGCTATCTTCATGCAGCTTTTTTTATATTTTATAAGCAATTATCCTGCAATATGGAGTGTTTTGATTTAGACATGCTTTTAAAAGATCAGTATTCATGGCACATGCAGTGAACAGCAATTTAAAATTAAAAGGCTGCTTTAGACTTTCAAGAGCACCTGGATCTTATTTTAGAAGCAATTGGAACCCTGGGCCAGCACCTTGTAGGGCAATTTAAATTCTTCTTTTTTATTATTTTATTTGAGTACTTGGTAAGGAATTGATTTGAACAGCACGGTGCTGAGCTCTTCTGATTTTGAAGTACTTCCAATTCCCAGTCACATATAGCTGCAGATCATGATCTTCTTTTAGTTTTACAAAGCCAGGCATCTTAAGAATATCACCCAGACAAAGAAGTGAATCTAGACTCTTTAATTTATCAAACATTTGATTTAATGATTTTTTTTCTTTTTTGCTTATGCATAGAAGAAGTTCCTTAGGTCAACAGGAAGACACTTATATATTGCAAAAATAAAAAATACATACATAAAGTAGCAAAATTGTACCATGTCTGTTCAGCATCTGAAGAAAGTCTTTTCATCAGTAAAACATTCATAATCACTGCAATAAATTCTGTGTATTATCCAGGTTTATCCAGGTAAAGGGGCATGGGAGAAAGAAACAGTCCTTTAGTTATATTCAATATTCCATTTGGGAGTATGATCTGTCCTGTACCCCATGTGAGACAGAAGGCCTGTGGGAATGAGGTGAAGGGAAGGAGGGAATCTTCATGTAATGAAAGGTGATCATTATTCAGAGGCAAGGGAGAAACTGTGACTGCACAGGTTGTCTTCATTCTGGAAATTACCACTCTGAGCACTTGGGTTTGAACCACAAGACTTCACCCTAACAATATTTTTGGAAAGCCCTATCCAGATAGAGGGGTATAGTGGTGCTTTACTCATATGAAGTGACACAAGACAACCGTGTCCTTTCTTAGCTTTATTTTCAAAAGTATGAAACCATGGCAAGATCCATTCTCAGCAAGATGTAGGAGCTCTCCTAAATAAAGGGATTAGGGATTTTTGTTCCTGCTCTTCATAGGGCACTCAACCCCTTATGAGCAAACACAGTTGGGTTTGTGAGCAGGTGGGGCTGTAGAATTGAGCGATTCAGCCACTGGAAATGCTCTGAGATGTGAACCATCAGCAAGAACCTTTACAATGCAGTAGCTGCAATACAAGAAGCTGTCAACAGGCAGCTCATGGTAACAGATTACAATTGTGGTGGTGCTCAGAGATGATGTGGGGAGGTGTACACCTGTACAGAAAAGTTTTATAAACTAGAGCTGTGAAACAGGGAGCATGGCATTAAACAGCATCACCATCTCACTCTGCAGGGTGGATTTCTTGTAAGAGGCTGGAGGAAGATGATGATTTTTTTAAAAACTCTCAGTGTATTTTTGCTTTTGAGTTGAGATAAAGAAATCGTAAGATATATTAGAGATTTCACTGGAGTGTGGAGGAGGAGAATGTAAAGTCTGAATATTTTGTTTTCTGTCTGAATCACTAATGTGTACCAGTCAGTTTAATTAGAATAATTAGTCATGAAATATATAATTGGTCTGAATCTTCCTGCAGATTATATAGAGAGCTTTTGAAGAGGAATGTGGTTATTTGATACTGATCCTGCAAACATTTATGCATGCTCTTAGCTCAGCATGCATGAATCAGTGTTGTCCCATTGAGTGGGGGAAGGAAGCTCTCCTTTAGCTAAGGGGCTTTCTGAAATTGAGCCTCACCAGTGGGCAGCACTTCTTTGTGGCAAGTCCAGTGTTTCAGGGATGCCTCCTGTAGGGGCTGCTTTCCCCCTAAAGCTATTGCTTGTTCTTGAAGGACAGTAGCTATGAATGACCAGGTGGTGGCATGTCTTCTACGGCTCTGTTTGTGTCTTGGTCTCTAAAGGGTTACCCCTCCTGTGTCCTCTTTGTGAGGTTATTTTGGCACCACTGTGCTGTGTTTCTCCTGCTGTGGAGAAATGACCCAGTTGTAGTAACCATGAGGAAAACTGTTCTTGCTTTCTTGTGAACCATGCTGGATCATTTCCTGGAGCAGGTTCAGCCTGTGGCTGTGCACACAACTTTTGAAGTTTATGAGAAGTGAGGATGGGAAGTTGATGGAGCTATGTGGAAGAATGGACCTGGGGTGGGTTAGGCTTGCCTGGGTTTAGGTAGCTTTGGTTTTCCCTGTGAAAAAACTTGAAAAAATTGAGCAATTATTGCATATATTTATAAATGCTGCCATTTGATCCCCTTTTTCCTCCCCAGAAGAGTGATTTGGTTTTTGCTTGGGTTTTAGGGTGTTTTGTTTGTTTTGTTTTGGTTTTTATAATAAGTTTTACTGTTGGTTATTTTGTTGTAGTTTATCATTTAAGTACCTAATGGTACCAGTTTTAGGTTCTTCCAGTTTTTTGAGAAAGTAACCTTGAGAGTCTTTTTCTCCTTTCCTTGTTTGTCTCTTGTGTCAAAATTATTTCTTCTCCTGAGATTATATGACAGATAGCAAATTTAATGCTAAAGAAGGTCCTGTCAACATATTTAGGCAGCCTTGCTATATGTTTAAGATTTTCTTCTTCTAGCATATACCAATGTGCTTTGGTGTAGTTTGATAGTCTAATTGACTGTAACAGTAAATTCTGTACTGTTCAACTGTGGAAAAAAAGTTTACAGTTTTCATTATTCTTAGCCAGAAAGAATTGAAAGCTTATAGAGTTTTTTATTATTTTTATTGTACTTTGGTTAATTTCAGATCTCTTTTTTGGCATGCAGTTCAGGGTGTAACATAAAAATATGCGATTCAGCAAAAGCTGTGGAAGAATTTCTGTTATTGTGGTGTACAGAACTGCAGATGCTGCAAAAAAGACTGAAATAAAAAGAATGGAATGTGGTGTATCTGCAGAGTAGTACTGTGCCACTTCATGGACTTACTTATTGGTTCACAGAATTAACTGTAGTGCTCTCTTGAGTCTTCTGTGTACCCTTCACTAAGAAAACTTAGTGAAGATGTATCAGATACCCTTTTCTATCCAGAAAAGCAGAAACCATGCACTGTTTGATAAAGAGGCATCTCTTCTTTGCCATTACCAGGAACCCAGTCCCAGATGACCCTATTGAGCTCAGGACCTGTTATTTCCCAAAGGCTACTCTTGCCTATTTGGTGTTAAATATCTCTTGTTGCTCTGGTGGGTCCCCCCAGTGCACCAAAGCCATCCTTGCCTTTGAGCCTTGGTCCTGCTTCCAGTTGCCAGTGGCACCTAGAGCAGCACTAGGAGACTGTAGCAGCAATTTGGATCTAAAATAACAACCTCAAGAAGTCTGTAGGTAGACAGAATTGCTAAGCACAATCTCTCCTTATTCTGTCATAGAAAGAACCAAAATAGATATCATCTTACATGTCCTTCTACTGTGACATTTTTACTATTATCTGTGGTTTCATAGCTTACACAAAGAAAATGTTCCTGAATTGTTCTGTTGTCTTCTGGTTTGGTAGTGTTGGATCTTGTGCCTTTACATATTTGAAAGTCCCATGGTACTGGCTGTTTGCAAACTTTTTGTTCTGAATCATGAATTTAGCAAGCACATATCAGTGAATTTCAGATCAATTAAAACCAGTCTCAGACATGGTTTCAAACTCCTTAAGTACAACAACAAAGGACATATTAAGTGATATGTGAAATCCATGTCATGATACAAATTTTCTGAAGTTCAGCTGTTCTTTTAAGGATATATAGCACAACATTTCTCTTTTGGTGGCCAGAAAGTTTAAGTAGTTCAAATTAGTGCTTTTCTCCCAAATAACAATTGCTAGGACAAGAGGAAATTACCTCAAGTTGCACCCAGGGAGGTTTAGATTGGATATTATTAAAAAATTGTTCATCAAAATGCTTATTGAGCATTGGAAGAGGGTGTCCAGGGAAGTGGTAGAGTCCCTGGAGGTATTAAGGAGACCTGTAGATGGACACGGTTTAGTGGTGGACTTGGCAGTGCTGGCTTTACAGTTGGACTTAATGATCTTGAAGGTCTTTTCTAGCCAAAACAATTCTCTTGCTCTATAAATTTATCTTCTAAATGCTCTTTTGGATCCTGATCACGCAATAGGCCTATATGACTTTGTATTTTAAAAGTCTGTGAATAATATGTTGGTTATATGTCAAATAACCATCAGTTACATTCCTATGGAAACCATGTCTTCCCTGTCCCAGCCCTTCTCTACATCTCACATTTGTTGTCTTTGCATAAAATAAACAAAATCAGCCAACCAAACCCCTCATACTGTAAGCCTTATACAGCAGTGTCAATTTATTTCCATAAAACACCCTGGGTATTTGAGATGTTGTATGTGGTTAAAAGACCAAAACATAAAAACCAAACCAAACCAAAGCAGAAAAACCCCACAGAGTAGCAAACCCCTTATAAAATTCTAGTAGATCTGACAAGTTCTCTGGGGTTGTCACATTAAAAATTGCTGCACACTGCATAGCCCAGACTGTGCTGTAGTACAGAATAAGAACTTCAGTTTCTTCATTCTGGTGAATGTCTCAAGTCCCATCACTCAGAACCGTACATATTTGACTTTGTTAACTCTTGCTTCTAGACAGCTGCTCAGAAACTCTGGACAAAGAAGCAGAAAAACCCATGTGGATGTGCAGAAAGGAGAGGGAGCTCTAAGTTTATATCAATTCAAAGTAAAACAAAAAGAAAATAGAGGAGTAGAAAACAGAATTTTATTTTTTTTCCTGCATTTCACAAAGCGCTAGCAAAATCTCTGAACAGAGGGAGACAGAAACTTGTGAGGAAGCTGCTGTCTTAAAATATTTGAAGGGCAAACTCAAGCAGCCATATGTTATGCATTTTGACTGGAAGTGTGTTTGACTGTTTTTTATAATTTTATATAAATGTTTGAAAAATATAATTAGAAAATTGTCATCTCCCTTTTACAAGGAAAACAAGACATGCCCCCTCCTGTCTAAGCTTTGGCCAGCTTGTTCTGAACTGTCTAACTCCTTCAGCCATTTCAGGGAGGAGGGTAAACATCACTCTTTGTACCTGTGGATGAGGAACTGAGAATTAAATAGGATTGAGAATTAAGGCTGGTTGCTGGCAGAGCCTGGGCTCTAGAGTTCAGTGCCTTGACCCAGGCTAGGCTCTGTTTATCTGCCTAGCTTATATATCTCTTCATAGAACATTTTTTTACGGGTTGATTTATACTTGTACCTCTTCTGTGAGGTTTAACAGCACTGTTGTGTTCTTTATATAGATGTAGAATCCAAAAACAGGTGATCTGAGTGCCCAAGGTTATACAAGTATCTATGGAATAAAAGGGACTGTATAAAACTTAACTAAATCCCAAGTAATAACCTCAACTTTTTAGGCCTTTTTTTGGGCCTTACCCATTTGTTTGAGAGAAAGGAAGAGACAAAAACAGAGGGAAAAGGAAAAAAGAAAAAGAGGAAGGCGAAAGTGAGTTATCTTTTTTCCCCTGGAAGGCTGGCTTTCTGTTTTGATTTCAGAAGCAAACAGCAGCCTTTTTCAATGCTGATTTCATAAGTGGTACTTTTTTTCTAGCAGAGGAATTCTCTGATTTCACAAAGAAGTTACATTGAGAAGAAGGAGAAAAAAAAAAGAGAGATAAAAGGGTGAATACTATGAATAGGATTCTCCCTCTGTTCCCCAAGAATTTCCTGCTTCCACCTGCCAGTGTTGTGACTTCCTTTTCAGTCCATGGCTTTGAAACTGGCTTAGCAGGATCTCTTTCTAGGGATGGGTGTTGTGCATTCAGTCAGAGAACAAACTCCATGCTGGGAGGCATGGGGGAGCACATAGTGGCATTTCTAGCAATAGGCTTGTCAAAACAAACAGTCTCACTTTTAAAATATGTATCCTAAATATGTTGCCTCTTAATGAATATTCATCTCTTAAATGCAAATATCTCCCTTTTCTGCACATATTGTGGATGTTTGCCCTCTCTATTTGGGTTGTGTATCATATGGCATGTAAATAAGAGATGACAAGTTGTGTAATAAGTGGAGGAGGGGAGGAGGTAAAGGGATTTAATAAGAAACATGCATAATTTACACACACAGCACTATTCCACTCTGGTTTTGCATATTTTAATAGCAAATCCTGTGGCTTCATGCCAACCAGTGTCTTATAAATAATAGTCTTTTACTATCCTTAAAGGTAAGATTTCTCAGATGAATTCCACTTGCTAGAATAAGCATCCTGCAGTGCTTTAGCTTTATACTGAAGTTTATAAGTGCCCTTGTTTCTTTGCAAGGTGAAGGCAGTTTGGGTAAATACATGTAATATATACAGTATTAGGAAGAAGATGCTTTTCAGGTGCTGGTTTTCTTTCACACCCACAAGTCAGAAACACAAAGTATTTTAGGACAAATTTGTCTCTCTGGCCTGTAAATTATCTAAGCTGAAGGCACAAACTAATATTTATTATAATTATATGCTGTGGTAACCAGATATGCTGTGGTAACCAGATATCCATAGCTGTTTGCCCTTGTGATGGTAGGGACATAAAACTAGAGGATGTTTTCAGAGTATTTTTTTAAATATTTTTTTTATAGTCACTCAGGAGCTGGACATGGGAAATGGTTTCCTTTTGGCACTGTGGTTAGAGCCATGAGTGCAAATGTCAGCTAAGTGTAGCCTTCTTTGGCCTGAAGGAAGGTAACTCACATCCTGAAAATTTAGATGTAAATAAACACATGCCTATGAAGAAAGCATCTGCCACAAGAAGCCCAAATGTTGAGTTGCTTTCAAGAGTTTCAGTATGGATTCTGTACATGTGCATATCCTTCTGCATAAAAGAGTCAAAATGAATGTAAGTCCAAAGTGATACTGTGAAATGTCATTTTGGAAAGCTTCAACAATCAATTAAAGGCTTCATGGGATGCCAAATCCAGCCCCACAATGCCACAGGGACTTGTGTCTTATCTTCAAGGAGAAGAGACAGAGACAAAAATGGCAGAGGGATTCTGAGGAGTGGTGCGGGGGCATACACCGGGTAGATGAGGTTTCTTCATGGCAAAACTTAAGCTACATCTGATTTTTGTGGAGACACTCAGTGCTTGTGAGAGTGTCAAACCATGCACTGCTTTGCTGGCTCACTGGACCTGCCCTCCTGTGTTGTATGCTCTGGAACAGCCTACCTGTGGCTTAACACTGGTGTCTGCCTCTGTTTGTGGGCTTTGTAAGCAGAATTAGGATTTGCAGATTGGTTTCCAATAACCAGAGAAACTGCTCCATGAGCTCACCTAAACTGTCCCAGAATTTCAGGAGCTGCTTCTGACCTGGGTGAAAAATGGATTCTACAGTAAGGCAGACCCTAAAGCTTGAATATGATTTTTGTTTCAGATTCTGCAAGAGTTAGTGGATTCAGTATCTAATTTTTAACTTTGTCTTTAAACACATACTCAGCTATAATTACTATAAAATTTCCTTTTTTGTTTCTTAAACCCTGTCTTATACTTGAGTATTTCAGGCAAGTTGCAGAATTCGAAACTGTCATTGGGCCACTGAAATGAACAGCAGTGCCTCAAGTTTGTCATGATACGCATAGTGACACAGCTGAATAAAAGAGTTTTTTACTTGAAGAAAGCAGTTCAAGGCACGCACTTCAGTGCTCCATTCTGCCACAAAATGAAGAATTATTGGAGGTGTTTCTTTGGCATTGCAGCTCTGACTGGTGCAGGCTTTCATTTTACCTCAGGTGTGTGTCAGGTGTCTGCTGCAGTATCCTAAGGCATGTTCCCTGTAGTTGTGTCCCCTCTTTATACAGTGTGGAGAAGAGGGAGTTCAATATGTGCTCCCAACCACCTGCTTTCATGAGTCCTTGATCCATATATGCTACCTCTGGGTCCTAGGCTGAATCCAAGGGAGGCGAAAAAAAATCCCGTTGGTTTTTTGGATGCAGTTCAGCCACATTAAGTCTCAGTGAATATTAGAGGGGCAGGTTTATTTTGTTGAGGTTTTCTGCCCATATTAGTAAAATTTTTCATAATCCTGTCTTGTGTGAATTCCATTAAAAGTTCTAAGAAACTATGTTACAGGGGTGGGGGAATCTTTGGAGGTGGTGTTGTTTCTTTCTTCCCACTCCCCAAACTAGACACTTACGAGCAGAAGGAGAACCAGGCATAAGCAATGAGTAAGGTTTGTCTCCTTCCCATAAATATGCCTTGATGATCAAGAAGGACAATTCTTGTCAAAAATAAGTCTCTTACAATGCCCTTAAAGCTCACTGCAATGGCACAAACCATTTTATGATTTAAATTATTGGGAAAACCAAGATGCCCATTGGTCCAGATGTTTTCATTTCCATGCTGCTTCTGTAAAGACATTCAGCATCTAGAGCAGTGTGTTGTATATGTAACTCTCAGCTGGGAATCACTAAGCAAACTGAATGGAAATAATTAGTGGTGATTTTTTCCCTCTCACTCTGTATTACCTTCTCAAAAGAGACTGAGCAAAACAGGCAGCAAAGAAATGCTGCTCTCCAAATATGCAACAAGGAGCTGATCTCCTGAAGGCTGTTAAATAAATATGGAAAAAGAGAAAAATTTCCTTTTATGAATGATGGAATGGGTTTCTGAGCACTGAAATACTACTTGTGTCTCAAACACCTTTTATCAGTTTTTCTGAAAAAATACAGTATGCATGAATACTTATTGGAATTTTATCTTAAAAGTGGGATTAAAATTGGTGTGAATATGAGGAGGTAGTGTTACAAGTGCAAGTAATTGTGTCTTTATCAAGTTTGCTGGCTGTCTATTTTCTACATTTTTAGGCTTTGTACCACTCGAGTTTCCTATTAATCTGTTTGAATAGATAAAAAATATTCTGGATAGACACAAAAGCTCTGGTTCTCTGGCTACCTCTCTCCCTCAGCATTAGAGAGAAGTAATCAAACATTAATTTCTGATTCCCAGTGACAACTGAGCAGAGAGGGACTGGATGCTTTGCAAGAAGCCTAGTCAGTTAAAGGGCAGGATCTGAAATTGGTAGATTTTTTCCTAGAAAAAATTGCAATGCAGAATGGCACTTGGCTAAGGAGGAAGGTGTTTTCCTACTGCTCTGTCATTGTCATTTTGGGAAGGTTTTTACTCACCTATAAGTGTGACAGTTCAAAGGTGCTGAAATGCCTCTTGCAGGACAGACAGACATGCAAGAGTGGTCAAGCTCTTCTGTTGCTGGGGGTCTTGTGACTCTGAACAGTGGTGCAGGATGGTTGCAGGTCCTGAGGCCAGGGAGGACCAAGGCCAGCTAACACAACCAGCAGCTGTGAAATGTCATCTGTATTGGGTAACAACCACTCTTCTTGCTGCAAGGGTGCTCCCTATACAAAAATAACCATTGGGTGCTATGAAAGGTGTATGCTTTGGTACATCAGCACCATCTGGAGTTAAGCTGATCAACAGGTAAAAATATTGTGGTGTTCACCTAGTGGCATCCACTCTGCTGAACCCTCTACACAGCTGGGAGCTAGTAAATGTACAGATGGAATGACCAAAGCAGCCTGGTGTTTGGAATTGCAAGGAAAGGAAAATTGAGGACTACAGTCAGTTAAGCAGTTAATTGGAGCAGCTGATGATGGCAAACTTGGGCTTCCTGCCCTTTTATTATACTGTACTTAAGCTGCTGTGGTTTCTTACCTATCAACTGGAATTTAGGTGATTCTACAGCCTGATAAAACACCAGGGACTTTTTTGGAAATAAATACCCATTTAAACTAATCTAAGGGAAAATATACAACTAGTGGGTGAGGTTTTGTGAGGTTCAATCGAGGCCAAGTCCAAGGTTCTGCGTGTGGGTTGGGGCAGCTCCTGGTATCAGCACAGGCTGGGGATGAGCTGATAGAGACCAGACTGATAGAATCCTGTGCAGAAGGACTTGGGGTGCTGGGGGGTGAGAGGCTGGACATAAGCCAGCAGTGTGTGCTCAAGGTGAGGTTCAACAGGACCAACTATACTCTGGACTGCGCAACAAAAAATGTGGCCAGGGGGGTAAGGGAGGTGATTCTCTCCCTCTGTGTTGCTCTGGTGAGACCCCACCTGGGGTACTGTGTCCAGCTCTGGAGTTCTTGGTACAGGAAAGACATGGACTGGTTTGTGTTTCCCCAGACACACAACCTCTTCTTTACCATGTGTATTATTTAAAACTTTGGATTACCACAGCTAGTGCTCACATACTGGAGGTGCTGGGAGAAGAGATGGGAAGGGAGAGAGTGGAGCAGCTGCATCTTCAGTGCAAATCCAGAGCATTACAGCTGTATCTTTTGTGCTGAAAGAGCTTGAGAAAGCACAGTTTGTCAAGGATGTATAATCTGTGTGGTGTAAAGTCAGCTGCTTTTGTTTTACAAGGGTAGAGTGTTTCTCTGGACTCCTAGTCTGAGGCTTGGTTTAACCAAGCAGGCTGCAGTAATGTGAGTAGCAAACTTCTGGGCTTCTGGTCCAGTGCCTTTTTGCCATTAGTCACACCATGTGTAGCTTTGGCTGTTTAGAAATCCTAACTGCTGTTTGACACAGTGTCTTACCAAGAGGATGCATAAATCTGATAAACTCTCAGTCCCATAGGAAATGAGAGTAATGGATGCTTTACATTTACATTGCTATATTGATATTCATCAAATTGACTCCTGTTTGGCTTTCAAATCCTTAATTTGGGTTTTATACTTGGTTGCTATTAAATATCCTTTTATCACCCCAGCAACACTGTCAGACTGATTTCTCACTTGTCTTCCTCTTACTGACGTGGAAATATAAGTTCACTGATCTATTTATCGTTCCCTCTTGAACAGTTTCCCAGGATGTATTCTCTGGAAAACAGCCAGTTCATTGTACAATGCTGTAACTACTGGAGTCTAAATAAATATGAAACAAAATTCTACCAGATTATGTTTCCTGCTGCAGGAGATTCCTGCTATGGGCAGAGTTTTAATGGTTCCCATTCAAAGACATCTGTGTTTCTAGATTACTGCATCCACTTCAGTGTTAGTGCAATGGCTGAACCTCAGTGCCTGTGCTTCTGTTCTAAGTTGCTTTGTAACAAATGTGTAGTTCAGAATTTTATGAAATTGGGCCAGAGGTCAGGAGAAATGGGCTACTAAGTCTTCTTTCAGTGGATTTCACCAGCCTCATCACTGTCATGTCTAACAGTATGGAAAGGCAAAGGCCAACTTAATAACAAAGGGCAGCTAATGAGGAAAAAGGATGTTTTGAGTCCCACAGGAAAAGATTCCATAAAGTACATTGCTTTTCTTAATACCCAGCTTTAATTTCCTGACACAATGACTCTCTACTTTCAAAATTATTTTCCTTTCTCCATTTTGTGTGGAGAAAGCAGGAGACAATATATCCATAAGGTCACAAAACAGCGTAAATATAGAACTGTTGAACAATGTACCTATTCTAAAACAGAAACAAAATCAGCAGCTCATGATTTTTGAAGCTATCATTGCTATTTCAGATTCCAAGGACTGATTTATTCTTTACAGACTACAGTTTAGTAAGGCACGGGCAAATTCAGCTCCTACTTGTCTGGTGTTCCAGTCGAGCAGGATTTAGCAATAGCTGGCATCTTTGTCCAGAACTGACTTTAGCTTTGCCTTTTCATTCTCAGCTGACAGAGCATTATGCTTTCCTGTGGTCTGCACTTCCCTTTGCCGTTCTCAGTGGCAGCTATTCAATTTCCAGTTTGACAAGATGAACACCACCTGGGTTAGTTATTGGTGCTTCTGTGCTGAGAAGGCGTCACAGTTCAGTTCACCACGGTGCTTTTCACTGTGCTCAGCCCACCAGGAATGCAAACAACACACTCCTCTGTTAGCAAAATCACCACTGGGACTGTAAACACCTTCTCATGCTTCCATGCTAAAAGCTTGTTCTCAGCTGCTGCTGATTTTGCCAAACTGCTTCTGTTTGGGTTGCCATGCTACAAGATAGATATAAGCCTGCTGGGGAATTATTTAGTGTGAAATTTTGGACAGATCCCGAAACCAATGTTCAGGATCAGACCGGAGCCACGCACCATGGTGTTAGCTGCACCAGCCTGAACACAGTGACTTTACCTACAGCTCTGTTGTCATCAAACCTTCTGCTAGAGAGAACCAATTATGCAGTATGCTGTCCTGCCTGTCTTCGAAGATGCATTTATTTTTTGGGGTAGGGGCAATGCCTCCCACCAGCAGTTTGGTGAAAGGAATGCCCATTGCTGTCTCTGGGCAAATGTGCCCTTATAAACTAATAAACAACACTTATAAGCATGTTCTAAACAGTAAGCTTATGTTTAGTCAAGATTTATTAGAATTAAGTGGATAATCTTGTCACTGATTATAGAGAGCTTAAATATACAGCACACAAACCCTCAAGAAATTGTTAATGCTGCTTTGAGAGCCCAGTTTGAATAATCCAGAGTGAATAAGATAAAGGGTCACACATTGAACAACAAGAAGAAAGGAAGAATACAGCTGTTCATTAAGTGAACATCTTCTATTTTGTATGTTGAATGATGCAAAGGTTAGGTTAAAAAACAAAGATGTGAACGTGTAATTAAGGGCTGTATTATAAAGCATGTAGACAAAAGGTCCAAAATTGGGGTTGTACAAGCAACCTTGAGAAGCAGAAAAGTCTGTTTCATCTAGTAACTTTAATAATGCTTTCCTCATGCAAGGTCTGTGTGTGTCTGTTTAAGCTGTGTGACAGTGCTGCATAAACAAAATTAATATGCAATAACATTATTACACATCATGAAATGCTGAGCATTATATGTGGTGTGCTCCCATCATTTTTTTCCTGCTGTGTGAGGGCAAATATTAATTCTGCATCATATCAGATGGAAATACCAACAAAAAGAAAACTAAATAGTTATGTCCCTACTACACTGGACCTTCAGAGAGCTAATTCAAGTCTTTAATTTTCACCAAACTTGTAGGAAGTCACTTGGCTTGAAGACTTCTCTTCCTCTTTAAAACTTGGAGCCAAAGCCCTCCAAAGCTGATCAAGAAGCACTTGCAGAAAGGGAGAAGGCTGTGACAGTATTGAGTGGCCCTGGGGCTCCTGTGTAGCTGCTGGCTGTTTGGGTTTGGTTTTTTTCTGACTGTTTTGAACTCTGCTCCTTTGCCTCCCTTGCCTTCTCCATACCTGGAAGCAAGGAGGCAGATCCATCTTGCTCTGAGGGTATTGGCTCTCTGGCCTCTCCAGAAGGGATGGTTAGAAATCTATCTCAGACACAAATAATAAATTGAACTATGTTCAATCTCAGGATAAATCTCACTCCTGCAAACACAGGATTTCTGACTTCTGTGGCCTGAGGCATCATCTTTGGAACTAAGAACTGAAAAATTAGTTTCCAAATGGGTTTAAATTGTTATATTTTCCCCTTGTTATATTTTCCCCTTACAGAGAATACTGTTGTATTCTCTACTTGATTCAGGAAGATATGTTCTCTTTTAAACAAATGTTGCCTATTTGTACACTTTGTAGTGTGGTATTTAAGAACACAAAAATAAGAATCTGAAGAATATGCAATATGATAATGGATGTCTTCTTATTATGTACCTCACACCATCAGCAAACAGACTTTAGTGTAAGGGAGAAAACAAACAATATAATTTTATCTTTCTTCTGATGAGTGTTCTCCAACTTCTCCCTGATTTTTTTTCCTTTTTTTACATTTTCCATTCAGAAGTGGCTTTATTGCTTTAGACATTTAGACACTTAGAAATTGCTTCTGCGCAATTTCCAGGCAGTCATTAAATAGCAATAGAATATCAAATTAACCTTAAAATAGCCCTCAAACTGATTTAGGAAGTCAGGAACTGTTTGAGACACATGCATTAAAATGCAGTGGCCTTGTATTTTTGGAGAAAAGGAGTATTTCAAGAAATGATATTTTTAGTAAGGTTTTTAAACCTACATTTTCTGTGTTTTTTATCTATATCCTTCATATGTACAATTTTTGCAAACTCTTATTTCTAATTATTTGGAGTTATTTCTTCAGCATGGTAAGAGAAAGAATGGTATAAGCAGAATTAATTTTGTGACTTGAAAGTGAAGGACCTTACCCTTTCAGCTGTACAGTCTGATTGCCTTTGTGCTGCATGCAGTGGCCTTTCCTTGATTTAAAAGCTCAGCTTCTCACACCACATGGCATAGTTTACGCTTTCTAAACATCTGAGCTGCCCAGGGGAGTAAAAAATAAGCAGTAAAAATTGAAGCAGCATTTAGGAGAAATAATTCTTGAGAGCCATGGATGTGATTGGGAAATACCGAGTGTAATTTTGGTTATGTTTTTGAGTTCATGGCCTTTATTGCAAGACATCTTATGGATGCTTTAAGATCTTTTCTTAAAATTTACTAGCTTGAGCCATACCATTTAAATCCTCATTTCATGGCAGGTAACTGAAAGTTGGGATCCACTTGTGGAAGCAGTGGTTCATGGCAGAGAAGGGGTAGCCTCTCATTGAGTGTGCTGCTCTTTGATCAGAAATATCACAGCTCAGAGACCAAGTGCTACTCTCAGACTGCTTTATTTATGGAATGTGGCAATTATTCCCCAGTTACGTATTTAAAGCTTGCCTCTGCATGCTTTGGGAAACAAAGTTTGGTCACTGTTACTGAGCCAGTCGTAGGTGTGTAAAAATCAGCATCAGAAGCAGTGGTGTTAAAACCTTCACAATGTGTCCACAGGTTTCATCTCACTTCACCTGGTGATGTTCTCATACTGCCACGCTTGTCCCTCCCCAACACTGCCAGCAGACTGCTGGACCCTGCACTGCAATGTTTTCTATTTCCTTATTCTGTTTTTTTGGTGTGGTATTTTTTTTCCTACACTTTGATGAGAGTGGTACAATTTGGGTGGTGAATTTTAGTGTTATCTCCTGAATGAAGGCAGTGCATTTCATTTATATGAAAATGTTTTCAGTGGGATTAACCATCAAGGGTTTAGTTACTTTGGACATATTGCTTAAACTCCGTGAGAATATTAGATTAAAAGCATTAAAAAAATGCTGCTTATGGCATAAATGACATACATGGATGAATGTTCCATTCACTCCTTTTCAGTACAATATCAACCTCTTCAGTGTCTTGCATATTCAGCAGGTGTGCTCCTTGACTGATTACTTCTGTACTTTGGAGATTCCTCAGTAGTCTAATGAAAATGTAAATGCACATCATCAGCAGTTTAAACTCACATAGCTCCCCTGCAGCAAGCAGAGTCAGGCCATTTTCCATCAGCTGAGGAGCAGCCTTGGAATATCAACAAGTTACAGAGTGGGAAGTTTTGTAGTTTTGCTGGTATATGAAGTGCATCCATAATGTAATTACTTTCAACTCCAGGTTCCCCAAATGGCTTCATCTCAGAAAATGGAGAGGCTGCTGATCATTCTTTTAAACCTCAGCTGGTAAGATTTATTGGTGAAGTCTTGCTTTTGAGCAGAATGCAACTACCTGACTAATTACTGCAACTCTTTATTCATAGATCTGCCCGAGAGGGAAATCAACAGAAGCTTTGCCTAGCTCCATGATTTCTTTTCTCATCCAGTAGCCTGCTGGGAGAATTTGGGCTCTTGTCCACTTACCATCAAAAGTCTTTTCTTCTCTGATAAAATGCATCTTGTGACTTGAAAAGAAAAATTGTCTTTCAAACTTTCTTGAGAAAAAATTTAGGAAGAACAGAGGTGCAATGAGAATTTGACCAAAGGGCTGCCTTTTGAGGCTGGAAGTGGATTGCTAATATCTTTAGATCACTGCAGGCAGAAGCTTCTGCACTCTCAGGCAGTGCTGGCTGGCTCAGGAAGCAAAAACAGCAATCCAGCAGATGGTGTGAGCTCCCTGGTAACTGAGTGTTTTATTCATTCAAATACTCGCCTGTTGCCTGCGTCTAATGAAATTTCCCTCTCTGACTGTGTCTGATTCTTAAATGAAACCTAATCTGGCAATCTCTGACACACAAAAAGTGCTTTGACTGTAGCAGTAAGAATCACTAAAATACCCAGAACTGGCTGGTTTAGCCTTAGTTGTGTGTTCAAGAAAGCACTTCTCTTTGCAGAACTGTTGTGCCTATTCCTTCCACATTCTGATAAGGACAGAGGGATGTCTAATAGTTTAGACATGAGTTTAGACTCATGAATAGTTTCTAAAGGTCATCCAGATTTGGTTCTGTGCTGCATACCTTGCAAAGGATCCTTTTGTCTGTCCTTCTCAGAACTTGAAAGGTCCTAAGACCATGTTCACTTTCTGTGCTCTAAAAGCTGATTTATCTCTCACCTGTACCTCAAGACCTTCCATGATAGAAATGCCAGAGCTTCCCCAGGCATCCTATTCTAGCACTGTTTCTCTTAAAGTTCATTTTATTCTACGTTCTGTTACATCTAACCTTAGTTTTTTTTGTGCAGTTTCAGCACTTAAGTCCTCTGAGCATGAAGACTGTTTCCTCTTCTTTTTGAAGTAGCTGCTGCTCATAAATTTTTGTAAAACTCTTCAAGACAGCAAGCCCAGTTTTTTTAGTCTTTCCTCTTGTCTTCCAGAGCTGTGATCAATCTTCACTATTCTGCCTGTGAGCTTGCTTCAGGTGGTCATCCCTGTTTTGAAATGCAATGCAGCAAACTGAGCAGTTGCTCCAGCACCTTTTTGAATTTGAGTGGAAAGATTTACTTTGTGCATCTCATAAGCTCTACCTCTCCTCATACACTGCTGTAAAATTGTTTTAGTGTTCCCAGTATGATGAAACAGTTGTCATGTGTACATTTCTAATCTACAGATTGTCTTCCCTGTAGCCATGTGTTTCTTCACTTGCAGTGATACACCTTATTATTTCTGCAGAAGTATAGAACATTATACTGCTCAGAAGCAGCACATGCAATTCAGCCTATTCTCAGTTTGCTGAGAAATTTTGAAGTCCTGCTTTCCAATATACTTCAAGTCCCTCACAGCTGAGTCCTATTTAACACACTTTTTTTGCCATCCTTCAGTTCATTAAGATAAATATGCCATTTGTCCACACTTAGGACATTTCCCTGTGGAATTATCATTGAATGCATGCATCTCTCTTTACTTATGATGAGCCAAGTATGTTTTCTTAATAGTCTTTTCCAAACATTTCTAGAGCATCCTAATATTTCCACCTTGTTTTAAAGAATTTCACACGAAATCAAAGTCAGAACCATTAATAAAGTAATAGGACAGCTACTGTTTTTCTCTATTCCCTGAAGGCCATCATCTTATCATAGAAGGAAATTAGTTTGGTTTGATGGGTCTTCTTCCTGACAAATTCATGCTGTCTGTTACTCATCTTCTTGGGTTCTTTTTTAGGAATTTACAGGTAGTTTGAGTATTTATTATTTTACACTTTGTGGAATTGATGCTAAGATGTTGGATTTACAGGTTTGTGGCTGGGTCCTCCTTTAATTATTTGCCATTTTGCAGTCTTCTGGTAACTCAGTGTATCCCAGAAGATTTCCAAGATAAATGCCAGTAGCTCATCCAGCAGGTCTTCAAGAAAAGCCAGACCAAACTGAAAATGTCTGATTTACCAAGGTATTCTTTAATCCTTTTATTTTCTGATTCAAGTCTGACATCTCACCATCTACTGCTGATACTAAATATGAGAGCTAATTGATGTTAAAATGACAGAATGATGCAAAAAAGGCATTCCAATTTCAGCTTTCTGACATTGCTAAGTGATATTGCTAAGCAAGGTTCCAGTTCCACTGAGTAGCAGACAGATGCTTTTGTTGGCTTTCTTCTTATATTAAAATACTTATTGACACTTACTTGTTATTCCTGATGCCTTGTTAATTGCATCTATGGCCTTATCTTGCCTGGCTTTGAAAAGTATCAGCTCATACTGTACTTTTTACCTGTCCTCAACAGACTGACCTGGTGCTTTTGTAACACCTGAGTTAGAGGTACAGCATGTGCTCAATTCATTATCAAATCTGCCCTCTAGCTCTCTACCAAGAGGATGATTTGCTTGTCTGCCCTTATTGTGCTTTCTCTGAGGAAATGCTACTCTTTACCACCCTTTTCCTTTACACCAGCATTCCTAGGGAGCTGTAGTCACACCTCCCTGTGTGCTGCAACTTGCCTTTCTGAATGTCATTGATTTTTAATTTGCTGTACCCATCTTCCCAAGCCAAAGATTTTGAACTCTGTTGTAGTCCCTTATGGCTTTGAGTAAAGAGGACAACACAAAGGTACAAACATCACCATTTAAGCCAGGCTATCCATACTTTGGAGATATGCTGATTCTCTGGGCTTTCCTCAGCCTGCCTTCATCTTTGTGGGTTCAAGGGTAAAAATCACTGGTTTGAGTATCAAGGTCAGAACCTAAAACCCCGGTAGAGGGCCTGTTCCTTCAGAGCAGTCAGTGACATCAAGGTGTCCCAAACTGTGAAAACCATTGGGATTACATCTCTACAAGTGCTGTGCATATCACAGAGTAACTGCTGTGAGTATTGGCTACTTTCCTCTTCACTGACATCAAGCTATTTTTAAAATAAAAGCAAAAATCATTAGTTGTCACCTCGATCTTTTCTCAGTTATAGAGGTTAGCTTGTCTATATCCAAAAACACTGCAAGCTTGCTTTGAAATTTTGGGAAATGTGTAACTGTAATAACTTAAAAATAGGCTTTGAAATTTCATTTTCTTTTTTGGCAATGTTGGTTGCCATGGAGTTCAAGTAATAGGTTGTGATGTTTAACACTGAATTAATTACTACTTCTCACTCACAGAGAACATCTAATTATACATATTCATGAAGAATGGTGTTTGGCATTCCTGAGAGAGAAAATATCTTTTTTATATTGTATACACATACTTTTTTAACCAGATGGGATCTAGTAAAAGCATAATCTTATAGCACTTTTTACCAGTGTTTGTAATTGATTCCTAGTTTACCAAAATTTAGTTTTAAATATTGTCAAAAAAAAATTTCTTTGTAATATGAATATTTCTATTCAATGAGTACAAGCATTTACTTCTAAAGTACCAAAAAAGTTTAAATGCACTTATAGATTGAATGAATACATAGAACAACACGCACATTTTTTTTCAATGTAGAACCTGTTTTCTCCTTAGCATATGTAGTTGCATTTATCTTCAAAAAAAAGTCATGTGAATGGCAAATGCAAGTGAAAGGAATGATGAGAATCCTTGCTGCCTTTATTTCAGCTGATTTAGCCTTTTCAAGTTCTCCATAGAAAATAATCTGATGCTTAGAGATAGATTTGTTGCTTTTAGATGGTAAGTCACATTTTAGGATGGATGCTCTACTATCTTTGGCTTCAGTGGGCTAAACTGAAAATCATCCTAAACAAATTAAATTGATTATCTGCTTCTGTCTGATAGTCATCTGTAAAAGGCTTTGGTGAAAACAGAACAAATGGCGTTAATTAAGTATTACTGATGTTAACAGAAGAGAAAGACTGAGGTGTTAAATCACCGGTGTTCTTTAGCTGTCTCTGGTATATTCTGGTTTTTAAGAGTGATCATCTGAGCTGTGCTTTTTTTTAGTGCAAAAACTGTGAAAGTGGAGGTTGCACGAGTAGCAGTCTTTTTCCTTCTATAAAACCTCAGTCTTTCACATTCTGACCATTGTTCTGGTTGAAATTAATGAGATCTGTGCTGTCTTTTTTTATACCTCTAGTGGCAATACCATGCTTATAGTAGGGTTTTTTGAAGACTTTTACTTTTCCACTGATAAACAGTAAGGCAGCTGGCTACATTATCATATGTTAAGGCAATTAACTATACATGAACTTCAAGAGGTGCAAGGCAAAAGTAATGCGCTGTTAGAGGTTTTACATTCTTTGTGCAGTTAGGGTAATTCTCAGTTGGTTTTACTTGTGCAGAGAAGGATTAGGTACCACTGAAGTGTTTTAATATACCAAAACTTGTTTCCTTTTCTGTTTTTCTGGCAGCCAAAAAATGTTGACAAATAAAGTGGGTTAAAATGTCAAGAATGAAATAGTGATACATGAAAAAATTTGAAGGGTGCTTAAATTTATGTGAAAATGTCTCCAAGAATTATTTCAAGAAGAAAGAAAATAATAAATGTGTAATAAATGGGACAATTAGTACCCTTAAAGTAACTAAAATATTTGTGTGTTTGAAACAGCAAGTGTCAACAGTTGGCAACCAACCATTTTATTTTTCCCCATGGCTTCTCAGAAGAAACCCCAAATAAACAAACAAACAGAAAAACCCTCCACAACACAAAAGGATGAGATTGAACTGAGTTTGCTAATCTTATTCTGTTGGCTTCATAAGTTTTATATTGGAATTTCTGATCCCTTGTGTCATCACTGCATGTGACAGTACTTGGACTAGCCTGGAGTCTGGATTTGATTGCTTTCTTGAAAATCTGACATTCAAAATAGCTTTCCTTCAGAACTGTTGCACCTTCAGCAGTTTTCAGTGACAATGAGCACCATGTTATACTTTCTTTGGTCCTTTTTTGCACAGACTAATTTGCTGTCATGTCTTTGAGTGACAAAGATGAGGCAGAGTCAGAATAACGAGACAGAAACAATGGTTACAACAGAGTACTCCATTATGAAGGTTCAGAGTATGTTTCATCTTCTTGTTGCAAGGAGTGTAGGACTGCAGAGATAAAAATTCAGCACTGCTATGCATGATACTGAAATTAAATGTAATGAGAGACTAGTGCAGTTGTAGTGGTAACTCATGAACTCCCGAGAAATACAATGTTCTGTTTTGTTCAGGCAAATAAGCTATATCCATCCTCCAGAAATTGAGGGAAGTCTCTACAATCCCCTACAAGTCTGATTATGTATCCAAAGCACAACTTTTATGCTCCTTTGTAGCACTAAGCAGCCCCATCACCTCCAAAGATGGCTTGGATTGGCACAGTATGTGGTTAAAATAATAAATATAGAAATGGGTTTTGACTCTGCCAGTCCTAGGATTTCTCGTCACTTGCCTTTCCCATCCTTCTTGTCTTGCACTGAATGCATTTCACTGTCTGTCGCTATTGCAGTTTCAAGGCTGTACGTCTTTGGTACCTGATGTTCTGGAAAAAGTAAATCTGTCATTTTTGATCTGGCCATGTTTCTGTGAAAAAAAAATGTATGCCAAGCTTGCTCTCATGAGTCACACTAGGAATTGTAACACAGGAGGCATTTTTCGTCTCTCAGATTTGAAAACTCAGTTCTTTCTGTGTTGGCACTCTAGGAAAAAGCTGTGTTCCAGCTCCTCTTCCCTCTTGGGGTCATGATATGTACATACTTCCATGGATTTCCCAGGCTCTCTGCCCTTTCGGTGTTTCAGTGTTGTTTTCTGGCATTACGTACTAACATACACAATTCCATTAAAGCAAAGCCTATCTTTTACATTTTCTTTCAGCCATTCAGAGGAGCTCTGTCCACCGTCTCCTTGCTGCTCCTGCACACACACTCTGCTTTTGTATCCTGGCTCCCACTGTTCAAACTAGCACAGCTCTAAAAAGGAGCTTAATATCTCCTCAGACTTAACAGCTATTGTGCCAGAACTTTAACAATTTTTTTTTTCTCAGTTGCTGGTCCACCATGGTCCAAGCCACTGAAGTGAATTTGGATGAAAATGGGGTGATTTAAATGGGAAGGTGAGTTGGAAATGTCACTGTTTCCCTAGCAAGAGAATTGCCAGCATTTCAAGTGATTACATACTGCATCCATAATGATGCCTTGGACAACTCCAATTTTTGTCAGCAAGGGAGCTGACATTGCAGGTGGGATGTTGGCAGTAGCTGTGTGTGGAGCTGCTCCAGGATTTGGGTGATATGGCTCCCTATGGGAGGACATAACATCCTTCCTCTCTCATAGAGAGTTTCAGGATCTGCCCCCCTTTGGGTACCTTTCAAGGAGTTTCTGGCTTTGATAATAATCGGCAACAAAATTTGCGCTTTAGCCGCTCAGGTTAATCTGTGTTATTCTTTAGTCTCTATAGATTTAGATTCATCTGCATATTGATACAAATTTTTCACATTTTAAGGTGTGCCTGCACCAACTTTATGAAGCTCATTTCAATCACTGAGATGAATATGCACTGTAAATCTACCCTGATCTTATTAATATTTTAAAGTGATGTCAGATTTCAAATTAAATGTCACTTGGCTGTATTAAAAAGAATGGAATCCAGCCAACCTGAAAGTTGTCATTAGTTTCCAAAATGCTTTTAGGAAGACGAATATATGGTAGAAAATAAAAAGTGTAATTAGAAGAGGAGCTCTGAAAAAGAGAGTTGTATTTAATATTTAAACCAATAAGTAGTATAGTAATAGCATTTTCTGCCATAGACATACTTTTACTGCATATTAATGAAATTAAAATTACATCACAGTCAGATAATTTCCTTCCACCTCTGTACACTTAAAAGCAAGAGCAAATCCTGCTGATTAATGCTGGCAAAGGGAAATTTTTGTGTGAAAAGTATTGCAGTAGGGCAAAGTTATGCAACAATGGTGGGTTGTGTTTACCCTGCACTATTTTCTTTTTGCATGTTTTCTCTCCCATCCTAGTATTAACTCAACTGGAAGTCTTACTACTAATTTAAAGAGACACTGCAGATAAAAACATTCTCTTCCTTAAGGGGATCACGTACCTTTGTGTGGGTTTTTACTGTGCAGTGCAATGCCCCCGGCATCATGTAAATTTTGGCACAAAACCACAGTTTTTGGGGTAACGCAACCTTTGAATCTGCCTGGAATTAGGCTTAGATTGACAGTCTTGTGTCAGAGAATCTTTTTGCTTCTCTCAAAGGGAATGCAGTTTGATTCACATTAAAAAGTTATAATTCAGATTGACATTTTCCTCAGATGGGATTTGACATGAGCCTTGGGCCTAGGAAATCCCAGGCTTCTTTGAAACTCTGAGCTTGGGTGATAGGTCTCCACTTGGAGGCCTTCAGCACCAAAGTACTGTGGCAGGCAGTATGCTTAGTTTTTAAGGTAATTTCAGGATAGAATTTTTTTAGTTTGCTTTGGGTTTTAGTGATATCCAGACTGAAATGAATATGGCAGTCTCCAGTGCCAAAACACCATGCTGGACCTTTCCTCACTCTACTTAGATTGTACTGTGAAATTCAGAGATATCCCTTCTTTAACCACCCTCAGGGTATTACAGCCTTTTGTGAATTGCTTGCCTACTGTTTTCGCTGTTCCAAAATATTGCTGTAATCAGCCATTTATTGAGAGAAACCTTTTTGCCATTTCTGAATTCTCCAAAGGTCTTCTGATTCTCTCTAGCTCCACTTACCACAAGTGTGATAGTATGATAGTATCTACTCACCAGTTTGTTGCATTCCTAAAAGGGTTTTTTTGTGTTTTTTTTTGTTTGTTTGTTTGGGTTTTTTTGGGTTTTTTTGTTTGTTTGTTTGGTTTTTTTTTTTGTAAGAGCTATGCCAGATAGACTTAAATGTTACCTTGGAGGAAGTACAGTTTGGGGAGTGGCCCTCCAGTGGACTTCAGCTTCTTCTCTTATTTTGCTGCTAGCCAACTGTGAGATCTGGGATGATTTGCTCTTTTTTCCTGTTTTCTGGTACATAGCTGCCAGTTCTGTTCAACTAGCCTGTAATATGGAGACATACAGGTTTAAAACAGATTGGATTAAGAAGCAAGGTAGCCACCCAAGCCAATGAGCCCCACTGCATCAGAACAACACTACAGATTTCAGATCTGAGCTATTGTACCCTTCTCAGATTGGGTATCCAATAGGTTGGAAGGTGGAGCGTTGGGTCTGTGTACTGCCCTCATTTTCCAGTGTAAATGAGACTCATTTTTCAATCCTACCCTCCCTGACAGGTTTTCTGGCTTAGCAGCAACAGCTTTAATCTGCAGGGAATGACAGGGACTTCAGCATGCACTAACAACTCAGTCCTGCTCTTGAATCTCTTCTCCATGGTGCAGGTTGTGGCTGCAGGCACAGCTCACTCCATTGCAGTCTCATCCTCTCAGAGAGACAGAGAACTGACCCTCACCTACCTGCCTCGGCTTGTGGAGCTCTGTGGTCTGAAGGGGAGAGGGAAAAGGAACTGGTAGGACCCTGTGATGTGAAAGTTTGTAGAAATCAGTCCCCTGCACAGGCTACTCTTCTCCACAGCTTCTCTGACCCTTTGGGCACTTGGAAACTCTTCACTGGTATGGAACCTTAGGTGGTCATTGCAGGCTTGAAAACTCAGTGCTGCAGCCAATGCATTACAGAAGGACTTCTGACTAGGGCCTGGCATGGAATTATTTTGATCAAAATAATCTTTGAAAGTTGAAGATAAGAGGTTTGGCTCTTGGGGCATGCTATGTTTGCTCATGTAGGGGCTGTGAACCTGTCTCCATCCGATGGATATGTTTTCTTAAAACAAAGTCACAACCATTTTGGCTTGCCTTCTCTTGAAATCAGTGATCTGTGGCATGCTAGTGTTTAGGTAACATTCACTAAATGTGCTAATACAGTATTTAAATTATTGAGTACTAGAAAGTGCCAGGTCAGAGAGCCTGTGTGACATGAGACAGAAGCTACTCTGAACTGGCTTTATTAGACTTTAATGGAACAGCAGGTGCCACACAGAATAATGCATATGGTCCATTTGCTTGGAAATGTCCAGTTTTAATGTGGAAAAGCTACAATTTCTGCAGCTTCACCTCCCTGCCAGTTTTTGCCTTCAGGTCTGAGAATATGGTATCACCATCTCTTTGAGTCTCGGGTCATCCAGCAGGTATTCAGTGCCACTGACAGCTCTAGAAAAAGATTAAATAAATATTTCATCTTCAATTTATTAAAAAGTAATGTAGTTTGTAAGAGAGTTCTGGAAGGTGCTCAGCCATGCTGGAGTCAAATCTCTGATTCAAAATTAGACTTTTTTGATTGGTTTGATTTGGCTTTTGAGAGGAGAGGAGCTCAGAGAAAACTGTGAGCACCTGTTCTGCACATCTGGCCAAAATTCACACTCCAGAAATATTTCAGAGGTTTTTGTTTGGGATCAGAGATCTTTTTCAGGGTATACATTTTTTGATACATCTCTGCTCTTGCTATGTGTAGTGTTTGATTTATGGAATGTCTGCAAAGACAGTTTTATGAGGCTCTTAGATTAGAGGTTGCTTGAAGGAAAAAAGCATGTAGAGAACTATAAAATTATGAAACTGATTTAACTTCTATCTGAATGAAAATACCTCATGTTTTTAATTATTTAACTCATTGCTATTGATATTTATAAAACTGGACTTTTTTGTAGCTACTGCTTATGTAAGCTGCCTCTAAATAACATATATGCCTAATTGTATTCATTTAGATGAGAAATCTATTCCGGCTAATCAGCTATATTTAGTAAAATGCTATAAAAATGCACTAACTTTTAACTGCTGTTTTTTAAGCTGCTCTGATTTCATTTGCACATAACTATTATTTTGTTTTGAATTATCTAAATTATTACCAGTATGTAACCATATTACTGAACATGTGTCCAACTGCATTGCTGAGGAAAGTCACTAAAAGGCAAATCAGAAGCCTGGTTTAACTGGGGCTTAAGCAGAAGCTGAGTAGTATTGGATTTTAGAGTGGTTTCTTTCTTGATTTCAGACTACAGTCTTAACAAAATCTAAGGAACTGAAAGCTGCAGTTACTTGCTCATTTTTACATCATCTTTGATTCGAGTGTTTGAAGGCTAATGGGAAGTGCACGCTGTGAAAGCCTGGCAGAGAGGTTACACAGCATAAATTTAGCAAGTGAGTTTGCTTTAGGAAAACTGGAAAAGTAAAAATATAAGGGAATGAATGCATATGAAATCTTTCAGGTAATATCTTTCCAGGCTTCCTCAGAAACAATTATTACTAAAGCCAACCAAATAAGAACAATTTAAATTCAAAATGTGACTTGGCTGAACCTTTTATAGTTTGATTTCATTTATATTCAGTGGTGCTTTGAGAGAGAAGATGCTCAATTTTCTCTTCCTGTATAAGGCGCTAATCCAGATTTTCATTATGTAGATTGAATGGGGCTGATTTTTTTTTTCTCTTTGTTCATGTGGATTATTTTTTTTCACCATTGAGCAGAATTTCTCAATGACTTATCCGATTCATCTCTCCCCTTTTTTTTTTTTTTTTTGCTAAGTCCAAGTGAAATTCTGAGGTCTTCCTAATTTCTCCTGTGGAGCCCATGCTCTACAAAAGAGCACAAGAACTTAGGAGAGATGCAAGGTGTTAGCAGGCCTGCCTAAGGTGTTTTTCTGCTGAAGCACATACACTTTTTCTTCTGGTGTCCCACTTCCTTGAATACACCTAGAAGGGGCTTTTTGATGATAAAAGCAGTGTGGGTTTTTTTCACCATGGAGTTGGCAAATAATTGCAATCAAATTCCTGAGAACACAGTCTGAACTGAAGAATAATTCATTTTAGAATTAAATAATGCTTTTCCCCTCAACTTCTTTCATAAAGAATTTAAGTATGTATTTAAACCTCTTGAGTATCAGCTGGGCTTGAATATATGCTGTACAAAATCAAGTCAGACTTAGGGATGTACTTGAGACTGAACTTGCCTGGATAAAGTCCTTGCATGCTGCAATCCTATACTATTTTGTTAATCAGATTATATGCTGTGGTGTGTGCCTAAGTAGGTTTTCTAATGTATTTCTGGTCTGTATCAGTAAATTAAACTGCAGTTCAATTATTGTGGAAGGAAGGTGATAGACTTTGCTCATAAAGAAAGGGAAGAATGCAAATTATGAGATCAGCTAGTGTAGGTGTTCGGAGTATCCTTGTCATTACACTAAAGTTTCTATGAGTAGGGCATGTAAATAAGAAAGCAAGCAATTTTAAAATTATTTCATGTTAAATTAGATCATTTACAAAAGAAAGCGTAACCATTTTTCATTTCTCTTCATGACTGACACTGTTCTGAAGGTTTTCAGCAATTCTCTCAGTTTGGTGGGAAGCATCTCTTATGTGCATGCTTTTGCTGTACCAACCTTTTTGTGGTGAGAAGTGGAACTCTGCCTTTTTAGAATGGCTTTGTGCAGGTACAGAAGAACCTGATGGAGAAGAATATGTGAAGAGAGAATTGTGTTTATGTTTGTATCTCCACCAACTGAGAAAACACTTGAGCAGAAGAGGCTGCAAAGCCTTGTTTTGTTTTCTATTATGTTCCTTCTAAATTTTTAATCTTGTTTTTATTCTCCTGAGAGAGACCTAAGAAGTACTGTTGTGAGAACCTGTTTGACTGTGGCAAGGATTTTTTTCTTACCTTTTCCACTGTGTTTTATGTGAACCAATTCCCTCTGGCAGTCACACTTACTTTCAGCCCAACATCAAGCACCCATGGCTTCCTAGATTTCAAAGGCACAGGTATGCAGAGTGTGACATCTCCATAAGTGTGCACACACAATAATGTACATACATGCACAAATCTGTGGAGAATTCATAGTTAATTGCCAAGTGCGTCAGTTCTAATATATACCTGTATATGCACTTTATGCTCATGAAGCATCTGTATACACAATTTAAAAAAAGAAACAACAAAAATGAAGTAAGAAATACAATTTAGGCAGATCATTTATTTTCATGCAGTGGGATTTTGCAATGGGGAGTGGCAAAAAGCACCTTTTTGAATTTTACATCCCCAGCTCTCTGTCCCTCCTCCTTCAATTGCCTCCTTGAATTCACATAACTATAAATATGTTCATGAATTGTCTATCTTATGGCCTTGGATTAAGTAGTGCGTTGTTGTGGTTTATTTTTTTTTAAATTTGTCTCTTCATGTGTGGTTTTGGCTGGCATTGTGCCGTTTCACAGCTAGTTTGCCTGCAGTGGATGCCATATGATGATGGATTTAGCCACCTGTGTAGCGCTGCAAGTGATATTGCTGTAACATATGTTTGCTCTTCACCCCTAGAGAAAGCATTTCAAGGCACAGCAATGTCAGTAGGGAACAAGCACAGGCCAGATCATGTTTTTCCTGAGTAGCTCTACATCAAACCTCTTCCAGGGGGTGCAGCTAATGTTGCCCCTCGGCTGGCAAAGCCTGTGCAAACCCAGAAAATATCCAAAATAACTCATTAGCAAAGAAGAATTTTGTTGGTAGAACTTTATTTGGTGGCACTTGGGATACATCTGTGTTACTTGGAGGTCACACCTGATAGGGCTAAATCAGCACAAGGTCAGGGCACAGAGCCATCAACAAAGGATCAGGGGAGGAAGGTCTGAGACAAGAATCAAAATTTTCAGAAATGTGTATTTAACTTTTTTCCCAGAAAGGTTTGAGCAGCTCTGGATGTGTCTCAGTCTATGTGCACCAACATCCTTGTTCCCCTAACAAATTAAACAGCTGTATAGGAATCTAGAGCAGGCTGGAAACAGCCACTGTCAGTATTCTGTGGTTGCACTCTGTTGACAGCATTGTATGTGTGCCCCTGTGGCAGGAAGCAGTGTGCATGGGGAAGGCAGTGATGAACCAAAGGAGGAGATGCTGAGTGGTGAAAAAGATGGCTCAGGGTAGCTGAGATTGTTTGCAATCATGCATTTATGTGGGACTAAAGATAATAAGGTTCAAGTGTGTCTGCAGGCAGTAGATGTGCAAGAGGTGTGTGTACGGGATGGGTCTGTGAGACAAGGGAATCCATTCTTGTCAGCTCTGTTGGTGGCTAACACTCTCATAGAGACACTGGAACAGATTTTTCAAAGCCAGGGGAAGATTGAAAAGCTCAGCACCATTTGGTGCCCTGATTTCTTGGGTAACCTGGTCCCACCACACCACTACTGCAGGGGACTGAGAATAGTGTGTTGCAGTTTTAGGAAAAGCTTCAAGCAATTGGAAATATCTCCCAATGAAACTGAGACCAAGCACATTTGATCTTACATAATTGTGGCAGCAGCTCTCTGGCAACAGAAAGCAGGTACAGGCCTTCCCAGGCATTTTCCCTGGGGAAGGCTGCAAGAAGCTGTGAGAAAGCTCAGAGAAAGAATTAAAACAATTCTTATTTCCACTTGATGTGCCTGTTGCTAGGCAAATGTGGAATGTGTCATGGAGATTTGTTTAACAAAGAGTTGGTGGTGTTTTGGTTGGTTGACCAGTGACGTCAAAGCTGTATTGGACAGACTGGAAAGGGTTACAGGTTTCTCAAGAATATAGTATTGATATAGTATAGAAGAACAAAGCAATAGTTCAGCCTTCTGCATCATGGAGTAAGTGCTAATTACACCCGTGTCAGGGGGACCCCTGCATCGACACACAGCCTCATGGGCACTGCTCCAGGTCACACAGGTAGAACTGTAAGGTCACACCTGGCTATAAATGCATTTGAACCTAAGCCTGGAACTGCTTTATCTGCCAAGCCCATGGCACTTCTCCTCACTGAGAGAAACATGCACATTATCCTGCCAATAAATTTACCCTGAGAGGAAGAGACTTGTAGGCCACAGCTCCTCCTGGTGACTCCACTGAAGCCTTTTGAGTAAGAGGCTCTGTTCATTTGTAAATGCAGTGACATTTTGAGCTTTTGTTCAGCCAAGGGAAGCTCCCTGGGAGGCTTATGGCTGAATGATTTCTTCCTAGAGAGCAGTAAATGAGGTTAAATCAATTTCATCCTGCAATGGGAGGTGAATGGAAGGAGGAGGAATAGCATTTCTCCCTTTAGCTCTCACAGAAAAGCAGTTTTATTTACAAAACCTTTTAATTATATTTCCCGTTTTAGTTTTCCTCAGTCATTCACATTTGCAGAACTGGGAAATCTTTTGTCTTGAAATTTTTCCTCTTGAAATCCATAGTAACAAATGTAATGCTGATTTTGATAGAACCTAAATACCAAGAATATTTCTTTCTCATTAAGCCCCTGTTACTGTTACAGAAAAATCAGCAATCAGTACTTAAAGTTTGGTAACATGCTGATATTTAGGGTCTTTTATAACACTCACATATGTGACATATATTTGACAGCTGGTGAAAACACTGTGGGAGGCAGGTAGTACCTTTGCTAGATTGGAAGAGTGAGGACAAATACCTGTCTTCCTCTCCCTGACACCCTGCCTTTGACTCCTTGACACTAAAAAGGTTAATATGTATTTAATTTTACCTTGCTGTCCTTTGCATTCAGCTATGATGGGGTGGGAGGAAAATATTGTGTAGCTGAAGTCTCACTTCAGACATGGATGTGCCCACATGGGTGGTCATGGTGAACCTGTGATTTCTGTGTGTTTTTCCTCCCTCAGAGTGGGATGAGTAAGATGTGAAGAGTGATGAGAGATGAATAATGGCATGGAAAACAATAAGTGAAAAGTTCTGAGCACCTTGAGAATGCTTGGCTTTTCCTCTTCTGTTTTGGTTGCTTCTTAATTGTTGTTTAAGCAGATGAATATATCTCTGAATGAATTTGAAAATCCCTGGAAATCTCTCATGGTGGGATGGTAGTGCATTTAACTATGAAGAGCAGTACCTGTAACCCTGTTGGCATCTCATGTCCATTTCTCTGAAATGGACAAATGTGTTGGCTGGTAACCTGCACTCTGTAGGGGCCCTGCAGTTAGGTTTGCCCCTGTAAGAAAGAACATAGTTTCAAATAGAAATATTTAACAGGATAAAAAAAATATTATTAGGTATGATTTGGTTCAGGGTTACTAGAAGCTTTCTTCTCTGATTGAAGTGCTCAAGTCCTTTGTAAATAGGACTAAAGTATTTCCAAAAGCATATATATAATATATGGAGACATATTTTTAAGATGTATAAAAAATCTCCACCTCTCAGTTATCATTTGATAAGTACAGACTAGAAAATGTCAGTTACTTTTACTAGCTTCCTAGCCCAATAACCATGTAAACCTGAGTAATACTGAGGCTGTCCACATTTTTCTTGCTTTCCATATTCCATTTTCTCAAGGCTTCCTGAAAAATTCAGGGGTTTCATTTGTATTTCTCCTTTTTCACCAGGAACTGTCCATAGGAAAGTGTCTAAAGGAATAGTATTTGAGGTCAGGAGGATGGGAAAGTGTAGACAGATTCCCTCAAAGGACTTGTACAGTGCTAATGATTCTTGCTTAGTATTTCACAATCTCCTTACTTAAGTTTTAGGATTCTGGAGGCAAAATTCTCCATGCACAACATTGAGAGGAATTCCATTGCAGAGGAATCAGAAGCTCACAGAAGCTACACCACAAATTTCCTGGAGTATAACTTATCCATAAGTGTTTTATAACCCTAGAGCAATTCTGGCTTTTGTTTTAACCACTCCGTCCAAAATTAAACACCCCATTTAATACTGGTGCTACCCCTTAATGCCCATGATGTTTATATCTGTATCTAGGTCCAGTTCTTTCCCTACTGATGATACACATCAGAATAAACCACTGTGGCTAAATAACTTTAGTAAATATTTTTTTATTATCTTCCTTGAAGAATAATGAAAGCAATGAGCAATATTTTATAATTTGTTGAAATGGACTTCATTACTGTATGCTTAATATGTGCATGATGGGCTTCTTTTCCTCTTATCCCTGTGAGACAAGACACTACACTAAACACAGGATTGAACAGAAAGGTCCCTGTTATTGCAAGGTCAATGCAGAGACAGACATTTAAAAAGTAAAACAAATTGGATGGTCTTGGGTTTATTGCAAGTGGGCTAGATATACACTAAACACTATGAAGGCTGGCTTATGCTTACTGCCACTTCTTTAGGACAATTATCATCTGCTCTTCAACATTTTACAGAGAAGTGATGTGGTTTTGTTCCAGCATCTTGCAATGCCTCTCTTCCCCTCCTACAAATCCTTCATATTACATGGGCACTTCCTGAAGAACATGAGTATCAAGGCAATAGGAAACTCCAACCGTAAACAAAAAAATGGGAAAAAAATGTCAATGTTCAGATGCGATGTTAGTAAACAGTGTGTATAATTAGCAAGTGTTATATTGGATGGCTAATATCACTTCTGTTAGCAGTTGTTCAGGAGAACAGATTTCAGAGCAGATTCACACTGAGGAAAGCAGATTTCTGAGCACGTTCTACATATGTGAAAATCTAGAGACACATCTAAATAAGCTTCCAAGTGCATATGGATTTACAGCAGCTCTTCTGCCTCTCCTGACTTCACTTTGCTGTTGCTTCTTAGAAAGTAGAGCCTGTGGTGTGTGCTCAGCACAGGCCTGCAGCTGAGAACTGTGGTGTGAACAGCCTTCCCCCATAACATCAATGCACACCGTTTTGGCTCTGGGCTACCCAAAGTCCCCCACACCAGTCAGGATATGATAGGATTTGCTTGGATTCTTGTTTTTCTTTTCCCAAAAAGAGTTAGCTATGTTTGGATACCACAGCTTTATGCCAGTAACAGATCCTACAAAAAGTGACCAGTGTCTGACTAAAGATGGGCCTAGTTCAACTGCTTGTCTCCTACAGTGGCTTGTACAGAAGACAGGGCAAATATTTAATCCTTTTTTTGTATGGCTTTTCAGCATCTGTTCCTTAGAAACTTTTAGCCCCCCTAAGGTAGAGGCTGGATTTCTTGAGGAGAACTGGCTTTTGGCTACCCAGCCTCCTCAGATAAAGGAGCCCAATTCTTTGTGGCATCCTTCACAGGCTGCCCAAGAATCCAGTTCTCTGTTTTACATGAAGCTCTTCCATTACTTGTGTGGGGTTGAATTTTGGGGGAGCGGGTGGGGATAGTAGTATTTGCACTCAGTTTGGAAGTGGCATGAATTAAAAATGTGTTAAGTTGTAAATAGAGGTGTTGACAATACGTTTGGCAATAACAGATGTACTTGACAGAAGGTGTGGGTAGCTGTTTAGTGGAGGAGAGTGTTCAGCCCCCCAGCTCTTCAGGAGTTTTATGAAATACTGTCAAACCCAGTCCAGGTTTGAAAAGCACCTTCCTGAATTCATCCAGGAGGATATGCATGCAGGAAGTGTTTGCTGGATTGAGTACTCTATCACTGAGCCATCCCTGTTACAATGCACATCTGCTGAGAACAGGACAGTGATGTGTGACATTGGTGGCTTGGTTTGCTGTTTGTCACAGGATGCACCTAAAGCCGTGTTCAATCGTTCTATTCTTGTAACTGATGAGTGCAATGTCAGGGACATCATCTTGCTGCTTGTTGGCCACTTCTGCTAGTGCTTCTGAGAGCCTCCCAACCATATGTGCACTCCTGCACACATTGCTTAAATTTTCCATATGCCACCTGACAAGCTTTCCAAGGCACTTTATACCACCTTGAAATAACTCCCACCTCTCTTAACGAAATGTGTCATCTGGGAATGTTTTGCCCTTCAGAATATTTCACAAAGGCTTCAGACCTTCTCATAAGATGAGCAGTGCCTTTCCTGAAAAATTTGGATTTTCAGGTTTCTGTAGTATGCAGTGAGTAGTCTGCCACCATCACAAGCCAACAATATCTTCCAGTCTCTGTGGCCCCTTTGATCTTCTGGCACTTTTTCCATGCTATATTTCCAGCATTGCTGTCTCCATAGGTAACTACAGAAGCAAAAAATCTCTCAGAAGGGACTATGTGGTATCTAACTTGGGCACTGTTTAATTTCTTGTTTTTGTTGTTGTGACTCTAGGAAGTCTGTCTCAGCAGGTAACATCAACATGGTCCTTTCCATCTGATTCTCAAGCTTCTGGATGGTTCACCATAACAGTCACTTATGTGATATTGTAGCCAGAGAAATTGGTATTTAATCACCATTTCAATTTAATTTTGAAATGTGTAGTGGACAGACTCTGTGCGATTTTCCCTAATGGATCCAGGGCTTCATCCAAACAATACCAGCACAAGTTTAGATCTCAGTTTTTAACCCAGGAACATCTCAGAACTGAGTAACGTGAACAAAAACACCCACTTGAGAAACTTGCGGATATTTCTAAATATGCTGGTTCTTTGTCTTTTCTTCTTTCATTCTGTGGTTGGTATTATAGCTGAGGAAAGCTGCAATGTACACTTTCATTTGGAGCTCTTTCCATAAATTACCTTCTATAAAATGACTTGACCCCAACCTTTCATTTTCTGAGACTAGCCATTTACATAGCTGTATCACATTGTGATATATTGAGAGTTTCAGTGTACAGTGTTGTGGGTTTGTATTGCAGGGGTGAAAAATCCAAGATCATGTTCTAAAGAATTTGTAATTAAGTGAGGTTTTTTGACTTTGCCTTACAGTAATTCCATGCCACATTACAATTAAGAAATCGATGCAATAACAAATACAAGTGTTCCCTACAGGATATAAGCAAATGAAATCAGTGCCCCTTTTCATTAAGGTGATTGTCATGATAAAGATAGATGCTGAAAGATCTTCTGCCTGGTGACAATCCCATAGAGGGTATTACAGTGTTTTTAGAATACAGGTGAGGGATTTTTAAAGGTTAAAAATTAGATTAAAATTCCTGTTGCCTCCATATGGGGTAGGAGCAGATGTCAAGAACCGTAACTTTCTACTGCTGACGAAAGCAGCAGTAGAATCTGTGGAATTTTTTTCTCGTATAAGCAAGTATGTTTATGGAAGTCCTTAAAAAAAATGGCAAAAAAGGCAGACCTGCTACCTGCTGAGAGTACCTAGGTCTTTTTGAGTTTCTCTGCTTCACAGACCATGCTGGTTGGAGTGCTGAAGGCAGGGTCCACACACCCTGCCTCGCTTCAGTAGTTTTCAGCCCAAATGATGTGTGAAAATAAGCAACAGCAAAGCTTTCCTGCTAGAATGAACAGTGCTCAAATATTTAGGAAAATACTTCTACTATTTTTGTGGAACTTTACTAAATGAAGGCCCAATTATAGCTGTGGCAAGCAAAAATAAGCTTGATTTAAACTATTGAAATCTGTCAATTTCAGAAAGGTTGGGTGTCTGTCATTTCAGAAAGGTTTTCAAAATTTTACCTAACAATAGCTAATTAAACAGGACTCATATGCCATTTAAACAGCAGTATTGTAACTGTTAGAAAAGAAGACTTTGAAGAGTTACATTGCTACATAATTAAAGTATTATGAAGTGCTCCAATTCACAAAACGCTTAGGTGCTTCATTACCTTTTTGCAGTCTGCTCATCCATTAAAATAGGAGAACTCTGAGCCTGCATGAAAGGAGGCACATAAATGCATTATTGAATCAGGGTTAAACTAGCAGCACTACCTACCTACTATTCCATGGAAATTTAGTTTCTGAAAAGCCTTGCAAAGTCCGGAGGATTTCATATATATGCCGATAAACAATTTTCATTGAATAAGTAGAGCAGCCTATGAATAAAAAAAAAAAGGACATTTTTGGAAAAAAGGCGTGACAGCAAATCTGCTCTTGTAGTATTTGTAGAAGCACTGAAAAGCTTAGCAATGATTGAATCTTTCTGCATTGTGGATTTACATATGTTCTGATTATTGTTACATCAAGCATGGATTTACTGGCAGGGAAGCTGTATTAAACATGTTTAAACAGTCTAGGCCCCATTATAACTGATGTGTGTGATCTGCAGTTCCATATCAGCTGAGAAGGGTGCAGCTGTATGGATGTCCTTAAATCTTCCTCCCCTGTTATATGGGTGTCTGTGAGGAAATCATCTGCTGCTGAATTAGATTATAGAAACATCCCCACCATATCTTAAAAGAGCCAGTTCTTGCCTTGAAGAGTCTATGGTTAGGAAGACAAAATAAAGGCTGGGATTGTGGGGAGAAATGAAGAAACAGATAGTTTCTAACTTGTGTGTCTTGTTTTATAGTTTTTGAGTCAAAGTGGGTTGATTTTGTAGGTTGGGGTTTTTTTTCTTAATTTCATAAACAGTGCATATGCAGATATTCATTCTGCAAAGTTGTGGATCCAGTGTATCTGATTCATCAAAGCTGTTTGCACCGTAAGGATTGCAGCTTGTTATCCCTAATGGAATCATGGCTAAAATATTCTCTTCTCATCTGTTCTCTGTGTTTTGGTACACCTGCCTCTTAAAAATTTTGTGGCAGCAGCTTGTACTGCCATGTTTCCACAATTTTATATTAACACTTAGTTTTCTCTGCAACATCATCAAGTAGTTAATGGAAAAACCCCAACATTTTTTAGTGCTGAACTGGATTAACAGAAGATTGTCCTTCCCTGCACCAAGACTGATGCTGAAATTGAGATAAGTGATTTACATTCCAAAAGGCTCATTAACCATCAGATTGCTATGGATTAGATTACTAATGGCATCCTGATGGTTGCATGCAACTTCCAGCAGATTTTTTGGTAGCTAGCATTAAATCAATTTGAATTATAATGGGGAGTTGCTAATACATATGGGTTTTTCAGCCAGACTCTCAAGCTATAGTGGCTGCCAGCTCTGTTTTTTAATTTTCACTAATGGTTTCATGCTCATCCAAGATATTGTAACTCACAGGACCAAATGGGATGCTATGCTCTGGCAGTTTATGCCAGAGTTTCAAACCTGAGATACCAAAACCTAAAAGCATGAAGTCCTTGCCTTATTCCCTACATGTGACCTAACCAATTATGGCATTACAGTAGGAATTACAAAGTTTGACAAAACCAAGTTCACACATTTCAGGGCATTGCATCAACTTTCCCAGCTTATGAGGTATCTAAAAAGAAAGGGAATAAGAAAAATCAGTTACCTTCATTTTAGTTTTTTGTTATCAAAATCTAAAAACAGTTTTCAAATTCCTAGATAATTCTCCTCTATTTCAGAACTTTTCCCAAAAAACACAAAGAAAATAGCATTAATTAAGAAAACGGTTATTTTTGCAGTGGGGATCTTTATGAGAGGTGCCAAAACTCATGATTCTTGCAGTTGGAAACACTGTAAAGGATGGAGAAGGCTACTGTGAGTAAGTTTTCCATGCATTTATCAATTTCCTAGCCTATCTTCCATCACTCTCAGCAGCTTTCCTGCACAACTTGGTGTAAATCTCAGGATAAATTTCATACAATCCTCTTACTTTTCTATTCTCCGTGCTCCCCATGGTTCAGAGGAGCTACATTCTCTTGTAGGAAACCTCCAAGCTGGGTTATGCCTGTCCTGCTATTCACCACTTTATATCTGACTTTCAAAAGTGCTGAGTGTTTACAGTCCTTGCTGGAATCAGTTGGAGCACCAGGAACACAGCAGCCTTAAAAATCAGACTGTACAGATCTTGATGGGAAGATGCTAAAACCAAGATGCCCGAAGTGAAAGGCCACTGCTAAATACATTTAACCCTAAAAGATTTGCTTTGTGCAAATGCAGGAAGTGATGTTAGAGACAAAGTAAAATCTGCTAACTGGTAGAAATGTGAAGTCATTCCTTACCATTGATAAAACAAAAGCAAAGGTAGAAGTCTGAAGTAGACAAAGAGGGGTAAAGACCATAGGACTTGACCCAAATGAATAATTGATTGCTTGTACTATTTTCTTCCTGTTTTTCAATGTGTCTAGATGAAGAAAAGCATTCTCCTTGAACTACTTTCATATGAGTAAACAGGAGGATTCTCCTACCAAAAAATTACAGTAGGAATGTATGAAAAGGGGTAGTTCTTGATTTAAAACAAGTTGGCCTTCTGGAGAGGCAGAATGTTTGAAGACCACTTCTGTCTCCACTGTATCTCAATATTGACGTGTTTTGGCATAGTTGGTCTCTGCTGCACTTGTTCCTCTCTATTTGAAGCTGAAAAGATCAGCATGTCTGTGGTAATTCTTCTTTCATACTGCCATCTTTTTATTCTGCAGGAATGCAGTAAGATAGCAGGATGAACAATACTCCACTCCTGGTTATATAATGGGAGTTTTCATTTTTCCCTAGCTTTTTTTTTCCTCTAGCCATGGTAGCTATTCACCTGTTTTTCTCCCCATTGCATGGCACATCACTCTGCTAGATCACTAATGCCACTGCTTCCACCTGGCAGAAACCAAGTCCTACTTTTGTTTCTCCATATGCAAAAAGAATGGGCTCCATGTTTTAGGCTGAAGTGCTGTGTTGGGGTGAGTCATTTAGTGCAGCATGTTTATGTGTCTTTCAGGGCTGTCACCTGTAGCTCCAAAGCCATGGCAGATTGATAGGGAATGGATTACAGGCTGGACTTCTTACACATGTAGTTTGCAAGCTCCCTGTGTCCCATCAGTGATCAAATGGCCTAAGGGCTGTCTCAGTGATACCTGTGTGCAGACTATACTCTTACAGAAGTAGGATCAATGCAAGCTGCACCCTGACATGCTGCTCCTGGTTTCCACTGCATGGTTCAGCCAAAATCCCTCTGGCACTCAGTTGCTAAAGGGAGAGTTTTCTTTTGACTTTTGCAATCCTTATAAGATTTTGAAGGATTTTCTGAAGGATTTTCTGCACCATATCAAAGTGTATCTAACGCCAGGGTTGTTTGGGTAGGTGGCAGCCTGGGTGGTGATGATTTTCTGAAAAGTACACCCTAGTGATGGTACAGGCCTCAACCCACCTTTTGATTGTTTAAATCTAGCCCTAATAAGCCCAGCCTGTAGGGCTGCACTAGGCTCTGAGCTGAAACTACTACCAAGAGCATCCTTCAGTCCAACCTTTATAGTTTTTGGAGTTGGACTGTTGATACAGAAGAATAATAAACGCATTGCTTTAAGTCTCATAATTTGGAACAGAATGCAAGAGTCTGTTTTCTCCCCAAACATCTACAACAGAAACATTTTTCCATGGCATTCCAGGTCTAAAGACAAACTTTGTCAAGCGTTATTTACATTTCTCATTTCTGTATCAGCGTGTTAATAGAAAATGCCACGATGCTCAGAGAAGGTATTGAAAAATATTCTTGTCAAAGGGAATTTTAGAGGAGATATGTGGAGAGCGAGTATTAAAATATTTTAATTTTTTTTTTTTTAATTATGGAAGCATTGGATAAATTGCCCAAATATACCAATTGAAAAAAGCATGCCTGAAATATATTAGCTATGCTGAAAGGCTGGTTTATAAAATGCTATTTATTTTATGCCAGGAAAATTAACACATTTAACACTACAAATACATAATAGCAGTGCTGCTGATTTCTGTTGCTTTTCATTTTCATTGTTTAGCAAGACATGAAATTGCATATTTGAGTTTTGTTGACTTCAACATACTGGTATCAGGAAAAGACCTCAAATACACAGAGAGAGAACTGAAATCCAATCAAAGCTTTCTGTGGCTTATTACAGTTTTACAGCCCCTAAAAGTGGAAGAGCCTCACTGCCAAATGTGGTAATTCTGTGAGTCAAGCTTAGCATTCTCTTGGGACAAGAATATACATGATCATATTTAGCTGCATTAATTTTTGCTCTTTTCTTAAAAAGAGGATAAAATTCAGGAGATTTTAGCTAAAATGGCTCTTGGTGATGCCTTTCATCCCTGACACAACTCTTACATTTTCAGCAGTGTCAGCAATATCAAATTTTAGGACCCCGTGCGTAAAGACAAAACGGCTTATGAATTACTTAGTAATTAATTAGGCACATTCCACTGCAGTGGTCTCCCAGAGCAGGAGGCAGGGGCAGGAAGCTGTGAGGGCTGTGAATAGCCTTGGGCAGGACTGACTCCTTCTGAGCCACCAGGCTGTAACCCCAGGTGGGCTGTGCATGCCAACTGTGGGAACTGGGATCCTCAATCATGGTCTGAGCATGCTGGCTGCTGGGGTGTGCTGAGTGTTTTGTTTCTATTCTCACAGTCAGAGGAGCCTGAGCAGTGTTTTCATTTTGAAGATGGTTTTTTTCATGTCTGTGTGTCTGTCCCTAAAGCCATCCTTAACATGAGTCTCAGAAGGGAAACCATGAACTACACATGGACAAATCTTCATCAAAACCTGCCTTGCTACAGGGCTACTTGTTCATAGCTCCCATCATAGCTCTTTTTTTTTTGGTCCTCCAGGAGGACTGCTTATTTATTGTGGCCAATAGTACACGCAGTTTCACAGGGCTTTTCAGGAGTTTCATGGAGTTTGTCTGAAGGTTGCTCAGATTTGGCTGTTCTGTGATGTCTTTGTCCTAGGCTTTTTGTATATCTGTATTGACCACCCTCCTAGAGGGCAGTGTCTTCCACAGGGTGTTGTGCTCTCTTTGTTTGCTGTTTCATCCTCAGTTAAAACCCCTGAATGCCCCTTTCAGCCAGGGCTGAAAGATCTCATGGTGGGATATACACAAACCAAATCAAGGTGAAGCATGTATAATTTACACCCATAAAACTGTATTTACAACATTTAGAGCATGATAGTAGGCAACAAGAGTAGATACATGGACTACTTGCACTCAATGGAAGTACTGAAAGACTAATACTTGTCTTTAACAATCAGATCTTGTGCTCACTAGTTGAAAAAAGTCCACATTTAGCATCCCTGCTGTTGCCAAGAGATGTACCAGGCTGGATTTGGTATGCCCTGAGCATTTGTACCTCTGCACAGCTATGCATATACCAGCCAATTTTATAAATCACAGTGAATGTAAGAGGGACATATTGTTTATGTGTGCTGCACATATCTGTTTATGTGGACATATTGTTTACAAATAACTCCTGGAAAGTCATAACATTTTCCAGGAGGACCTGAAGCCATTACAGGAAGCAGCTTTAGCTGCATATTGCCTGTGGTGATTGTGTAGGCAAGTCAGATGTAGTAAGAAAGATCCCTGTGCGTAGTGTATCCCGGGCACCAGTCATTCTCAGGGAAGGGAAATTTGTGGTCATCTCAGATTGAGCTTATACATCTTTGGATAGCATGCATAGCAAGTATATGAGACTTGATTACAGTGTTCTTGTTTTTCAGAAACCATTTTGAATCAGATATTACCAGATACTTACAGCAACCTTAACTCACTGAGATCCTTGCAGTACCAACCCAGGTCGCAAGTCAGGAGTCCGATAGGATGTTGTCTGCAAGCCTGTAATACAATTCAGCTAAACTTGCTCTCTACTTCTAATTAACTCTGTACTATTCAGTACCAGAATGTGTGCTTGTCAATATAATTGGAAGAAGAACAGTGTCCTACTCTATTTTCCTGGATTTTGCAGTAGTTCACAGGCAGGCTTCCACTGATGTCCCTGCGTAGTGGGTCAAGCAGTTGGGATGCCATGGCTTCAGCAAATGGTAACCCTGTTGAGAAGCTTCAAAAGATCCATGTGTGAAAGAAAGAGTGAGAGTGCTTTAACAAATCTGTTATTTTTCTAGGCTGTCATTTGAGCACATGGTCCAGATTCCCCATTTGTGTGCAACGACTCAAGCTGCTTTAAACGGACCTTGTAAATTGTTACTTCTGGTATAGGAATTCAGGAAAAACTGGTAAAGCACCATCTACCTTGTGTAATAGGACATTGCCTTTCTGCTGCTCATGACTCCATGATATAATTGATTTAGCAGTTGAAATACAACATTAAAAATAAATTATTAAATCTTTACTTATGAACACTTCATTAGAAAATTAATTTTCTAATGCCTATATAAATTGACATAATTCATTAACCCATCTGAGAATCTATATTAGTTATGCTTAACTTATCTGGGTGTATGAGGCAGGAAATCTTTATCAAGATAAATAAATTAACAAAATAAATTTTATAGTCAGTTAATTAAAGAGCAAATTACTGAAGAAACATAGACTTCTTATGCAGTATAATGTAGCCCTACTGATACTCAGGAAGCAAAGATCATCCTGTCACCTGACTTTTCTCTGTTCTCGATTTTGTGTAAATTCCTGAGAAATTGTATAATGTTAGATTTCTCTCCTGATCAATCCTGTGCCACCATGAACACATCTAAGGGTCTCTGTGCAGGCTTAAGTGCTGTTCAGCAGCAGCAAACGTCTGCCCTGCTGTTCCAATAGGCTGGCACTACAACATATTTGTCAATCTGCTAAATCTTTTGTTCTCCAGGACATCAGGAAAAGAAGAAACATGACTGTAAATGCTGTAGAGGCCTGGTGCCCTAAATGTGAGATCATCTGGCTGTACTAAAAATTAATTAACTGGAAGTAAGTTTTGGAGTAATGAAAGGTGGAATTAGCAAATAAATGCTTTGCAACCTGGTTAGAGTAAGTTTGAATTAATTTCTTTGTAACCTCATGATATAGCAGAATCTAATTGTGTGAGTACAGTATTCTGTTCATGAACTGAGGATTCTCTAGCAATGGCATTTGAAAAATTCAACCATCATGTGCTTAGCAAATTTTAAATCATACTCAATTTTTTGCACTTTTTGTTACTGTCATGCAGGCAAGGTCATCTGTTGTATTGTGAATTAAAATAATATTCCAAACAATTTCATTTTACAGTAAAGAACTTAAAATTTAGCTTATCAGGAGACATTAAAATATCATCTGTAAAGGGAAAAGCAGCTAAGTATTTTACACATAAAAAACTCTCCCTTCTTGGACAGAAATAATCAACAAAACTGTGTTTCTCCATAGAAACAGATTTAAAAAGAGCAATCAAATAACAATGAAATTGAAACTGCTTCAATGAAAGCTGTATTCCCAAGGCTCACTTTCTAACCTGGGAGGGAAATTGTGAGAATATATGGCTGAAGAACTTCCAAATGGCTGCATAGTGCTCTGACTTCAGACAGCTGCCAGGCACTAAACTGCTTGCTAGCAATTCGTGGCAAGTTAGAAGTGGAGCTAAATGGTAAAATATGTGAGTATTTTTGTTACCACTTTGAAGGACTAGTTTTGTCCTCTACAGAAAACCTGTGTCCTCAGTGACATGTAAATTAAGATTTGATTGAAGCTTGTAACATCAAATGAAGGTTGTGGAATAGTAAATGGCAGTCATCATAGCCTTTGAATGTCTGAGCTGTGTCTGGGATATCAAGTAAAAAAAGATCCAGCCTTGAGGCTTCAGGGCTCAACTTAGAGGTAGCATTCAAGAGTTTTTCAGTGAAAAAATTAATTCTCTTCTTTCTTATGCCAGTGTAATCACATCTGAGTGAGTTATAGCACCTTATCCTATGAGTTCATGCAGGTCATTATGCACTTGTGCTGTTTGCTGAGCTCTTGTTAAATATGCAGGGAGCACAGCACATGGGTATCTCCTGCCACTGTGTGATGTCTATTAGGTCCTTCTGTTTTACTTTATGGCCAGGTCAGGATGTGTTGTGTACCTCAGAAGATGCACTCTTTCATCCCAAAAATTCTGTAGTTGTCAATTTTATGTGATGGTTAAGGCTCAGAAATCAAAACCAGAATAAGATGAAGGGCTTTGGTATAATCATTGCTTGTCTCTATTAAATGACCTTGCAGGAGGTAATCTGGTGCAGGCAAGGGTGCAGCACTTTTATTGCTACCTGCTGCAAAACACAGCTTGGTGCATGGCCATGGTCGTTCTGGAAGGTGTGACCTCCAGAATATCAGCTCCTGCAGCTGCTGGCCTTGTGCACAGGGAGTCAAGGAGTTTGCTGGGCTTCCTCACTAGGAGACTGTATGTGCAGATGCTCAAGCTTTTTATAAAAGACTATTAGAGAAACTAGTTATTTGGAAATGTAAGCCTAAACTTTTCAGTACCCAAGAGGGTATTGTGTTAGGTCACCTCTGAGTGATAGCTCGTAGCTAATTCTGAAGAAACCTTCATGGCTTAAGCAGGGGTATGGAAAAAAGGGCTCTCTGCTGAGGCATGAGCACTACTCTCTACAGTGACAGTGGGGGCCAAAATACTGAGACCCCTTAACCAATGGGGGAAGCCTATCTTGGAGGCTAAATCCATGAGATTAAATCCTTGTACTGCTTTGCAGGAGTTTCCACTGCCTGTCAAGAAATTTCCCAAATCTATTATGCATACGTGATTTGACATTCTCTCTTCAAACTTGTCCTAGCAGGACTCAAAATGTTACACAAAAAAATCAGAATTACAAGTGCTCCCATGTTAAATGTAAGATAATGTAAAATATCTTATGGTAAAGACAGTGCTATCTCTCTACCTTATCATGGTCTTCTCACTTTTCAGTCCAGTTAATCATTGTTCATTGGAAAAACTTCAATTTATGCTACATTACTGATGTGCTCTAAAGAGACACTGTGCTTTTCAGGTTCACTAAGATGTTCTGCAGCTGGCTTTTCAAAACTGGCTTGAACATTCACAGTGCAGCAGCTGGTGCATTGTTCTTTATAGCCCAAGGTCATTAGATGGGAAAAAGCTTCATGTTTTACAGTTTTTTCCCCATGGAAGTTCTGCAGTTGGTCTCAGAGAAGTGGCAGCATTTATGATTTTCTTCAATTGAAATGTCAGGGCTGTAGTTCTTTGTTATTCCATGCTTTATGTCAAATCTAAATTCACAGGAGGCAAATTAAAGTTGGCTCCCATGTTTTCCCCAGTATCCCTGAGCCTGGCCTGGCCAGGCCACAAGTTCACCACCCCCTCTGCCCATGGGTGCTTCCCGCTGGAGATCCAGCCGATGGAGCAGAGTCAGAGCGGTGCCGGCAGCTGAGCCGAGAAGGGAGAGCCCCAGAGGCCAGGCTGGGCCAGGGCTCAGTCACTGCTGTGTGTGTGTCACTGGTAGCCCAGCACAGAGTGACCCCTCGCCACTGTCCTGGTGTCCCTTCCTGCCCTCACACACCCTGTGGTGACACTGCTGTTGTTGGGGCTCAGCCGACATTGCTGTGCCTCCAGCGCTGTGACACTGCATTCGTGTGTCAAGAAAACAAATGTGGCATTTTAAGGTGTTCTTAGCCAGGAAATTTAAAGTCAAGTGGTGGATATGGTTGCAATGTATTTCTCTGGGAGAATATTTTATAATGTATAGAGAACAGAATGCAGAGGGAGCCATGTGAAATAACCAATGGCCTGATGGTTCAGATGGTCCCCAATGGTGTGAGGGATGAAAGTTTGTGTTTCTGGTCTAAATCAGAGCAGACAGTCTGGTGTCCAGGAGGAGCAGATGGCTTATTTTCAAACCTTTCTAGGCAAAACTTTTGTCAAACCTCTGTTTAACCTGACTTCTTGTTTGAACCAAGTTCATGTTTGCACACTCTTTCCCTGTAATATGCCTGATCATCTCTTTACTTAAGGGACACAACAGCTATAACTCACACCCTGTGATGCAGCTGGAGTCCCAGTAGCCATGTTACCAGGAAAACAGTTAAAAATCCAAGAGAATTAAATTAAAGTCCAACAAGATAAAAATTTTAATCTGTTTGCTTTCATAGCAGTCTATGCAATGACTAAAAATTATCACTCTGGACCAAAATATTTGGGTTTCATGACATTAAGCTGAGAAGACTTGGTGGTCTCTAACCCCCAGAACTATTTGAATGAAATGAAAAGGTTTCTTTCCAGAGGGGAGTAAACTAAAATCAGTTAGCTAGTTCAGTCAGGAACAGTGTGACTCTGCATTAATGCACTAGCAGAGCTCTTGCTTTTTTTCTCTTGTATTTGAGCTTTCCAAAAGGATAATGAGTGGGAGGGATACCCATGCACCTTCCAGTATTTTTATGCAGCCTAGAAAGCTTAGGCTTACCAAGGAAATCGCTGACAACAAATGCACATGGTCTGAAAACTAAAGGGGACTGTTGTAGCTTCCTCAGAGATCTCTTTTGTTCCAGAAAACCAGTGAGTCCCTTGGCACAAGGACTCTCAACCAATTTGGGTCCTGCTTTCCATCATACTGGGGATTGAGCAGCACTCTTTCCAATCCCATGAAACTCCCCATTTTCCTCCTTAACAATGTCACCACAATTTGCCTGGCACTAGAATTAACCTGTTTTGCACCCATGGGGTTTTTTTCCTATTTTCTAACTGTGAGAGCTTGGAGTTGCTCAGATGAGACTCTGAAACCTGCACAGGCTTCAAGTCTGGCAGGATTCAGTATAGGCCCTCAAGTTACCTCTATTATTTTATCTTTATTTTGTTTCAACCTAAGAAGACTAAGTACTATACAGAAATCTATTTTCACTGAGCCAAGAATTTCCAGTTCTTGAGGTTCCTAAAAAGCTTCAGATAGAAATTTAGTCCAAACTTTCTTTTTTGTTTGAACTGTGAACACTGCATTGATAACTTTAGTACTGAGTGACTGTGCAGTGACTGTTAGAGCATTGTGAATGCTGTTTCTGAGTGAATGAGACAAACCACGTGCACGTACCTATCAACAATCTCATTTCTCTCTTCTTTTATAAGCTATGAGCATGTAAGACAACTCCATCCGTGAACTTCTCACAGAATTTTTACATAGTGTATATAATTATCTGCTTCCTGTTTTAGATACACAAATAAAAGAAATTAATTGCAAATAATTTTAAGACCATTCACATTAAACGCTTTTCTTCAAGCCAGCCTGTGGCAAAAGGTTTCTGCTGACATTGAGAAGATTTTGCTCAGCCCTGAGCTCCACAGCCTGAAAAGAATTAAGGATCTACTAATCTCTTTTCACTGTTTTCAATCATTAATTAAACTGAAAACAAGGGCTATAAATTATGGTGACCTTTGCAATAACTTATCATTTGTGGGATAAAAATGTGGTGCTGTGAAAGCACTGTGAATAATAAAAAATATATTAATAACTTACTTGGAAACCAGCAAGCAAAGTGTAAATTGCTTTCTGCTTGGTATCAAATTTTCATATAAGGTACTGTATAATAGAAACTTTCTGTCTTGTTAAGATTCAGATGACCTAAAAATAATGCTACCCCTTCACCTCTGTACTTTTTGTCATCTCAGCTGACAAATGTGATTCTACTAGATTTAATCAGCATTTTATAATGACTTCTACAGAAAATAGAGCCTGTTGGTTTTCCCTTGTTGGCCTCCAAAATGTATAAGGAACAATGGGTCAATTTGTTGGACTAAGAAATTGCTAAAAATGTAACAACCCTAAAAAACACATTCTGGTGGTACACGCATTCTCTACCTAATGGAATTTTCATTTTTATGCCTCTTCAACTAGGTTTTTGCAACAAACACTGAAGGAACTGCACCACCTGTATAAATTTTCAGACCATCATTTTGTAGACCAAAGATCTTCCGTAGTTCCTGAGGCAGCTATACCATTTCACGAGCCTGATTAAAATTTCCCTCTCAAAATTTTCCTTTTGGTGAGAACACAGTGAGGTCTTCATGGCCCTTGGCCACTCTTCACCTCAAAGATGCTGAGAAACAACTGGTGGAAATGTATTTCTTTTGTGCTAGTTGCATGTCTGCTAGAAATATAGTGGAGGGCAGATAGGTACCAATTATCTATGTGGGACATGGAGTTCTCCACGTCACTGATCTGTGCTAAATACTCAAGCATGGCCTCGAGGTGCAGAGCTTTGGGTCCTGTAGACAGTTCCCCATTTTCCTGATTCCCAAGGACATAATGAGAAAGTTGTTCTTATGATCACTTGAAAGCTCTAGATACCAGGTGACCCTAAGCTTCTATGTAATCTCTCTTCATCCTTGTATATGGAATAGCTTAAACTTCATCTAATTTTGATAGAAGAAGATAAAAAAAATCTCCCTTGGACTAGATCTTTTCCCTTGGCTTCACTTCTCAACTAATGGTGGAAGATTGAGTGGAGATTCATAGTTGATGCTTCAACCACTGAATTACTTGTCAGTGATTTTTTTTCCCTAGAATAAAGAACTGTTTCCTCAGTGAAGATACCATATTTATCACAGTTCTGCAAAACTCACTGCTTTTCAGCAGACCACAGACAAAAGATATGAACACCATAAGAAGCCTGAATTTTAGTTTTTGTTCATCTGTCCTTTGTACCTTCTTTACTTGGATGCTGTCTGACTATAAAGACAGTTTTGCAGTTCTTCAGCAGTGATGGTGGGCAAAGAGGGAAACAGGCAAACATTTCTGACAACTGTCCATGCATGTCCACAGTACAGAGAGAAAACAGCTTTCAAACTCAGCTTCCAACTCCCTGCGAGTTTGACAGGAGGATTCAGAAGGCCCGTTTTCTTTCCTATATTTTAGTTCCTGCTGTTGAGGTGGCCCTTTGCACTGTGGATGCCAACTTTGGTGTTTGTATGTCATTCATAGTTCCCCAAGGGGAAGCTCACAGGGTGGCTGCATCCAGATGGGCCTGCCAAGTAATCCTGGCTACTCAGCAGGGTGCCACCTTCTGTGAAGTGACAAGGACCTAAAGAGATGAAGAGGGAAAGCAGTGTGAGTCCGTCCCAGGAGGTGAAGATGCAAGTCCTTTTCTCTGTTGAAATTGTCCTTGAAGGGAAAGTGCAGATGAAGCTGCACCATGAAGCAGATGTTCGGATCATGGTGTCAGATGAATGCTGCTCTTTTTAAGGTCAGTTTTACTCTTGACACAGCCCAAAGGTGCATGTAGCTGTCAATTGTTTCTTTTGAAAATTTGTTCCACTTCAGTGAGTTGGAGAAATTCCTTGTTCTAGCAAAGTCCCAAAATAACAGATGGCTCATATGTCAGGCATCAGCAAATCCTGAAGTTGTGGGTATGACCCCTGTCCATGTCCTGTTGAAAAATCTTCATCTTGTAATTTTCAGGATTAGGGTTTTCTGTAACAGGACCAAAGGTGTAAGTTCCACTCACTGTTTTGGACTTTAAAGCTGTAATGTAAAATCCCAAAAGTAATGGAGATTTAGTGTTCTTCATTATGTTTTGGAAAACATTTATGCTGAGAAATTGTAATTTCCTGAGTGCTCAGTTAATGAGGCTGGGCAAAGCTAAACTGTGCAATTAAGTATTTGAGCCTTCATCATCCATATAAGTGAAAGTGCTCTGAGTGATTTTGGGTGACAGCAGGATTAAGGGCATATGGCTTGAGGATGACATCTTGTCAGACTGCTATGAACTTGTATTTTGGGCCAGCATGGAGGATGATACCATATTTTGATTGAAATGAAACAGGTCCTGCAGGTATTAGGGTAAATTGTGGTCAAAACCAGGTCAGGTTTTTTTTTTTCCTTTTGTTTTGTTTTGTTTTTGTAATTGTCTGCAGCCCCATAGATCATGAAATTTTTGATGGTTATCAGCATGAAACTGCACTTGGCAATAGTATTTTCACCAGTTTTCATCAAGGTTTCACGCTCATCCAGCATTTCTAAAGTGAGTGTTAAGGCTTTATGATTCAATATGAGAGCAAAAATACTGAAGAAAGAACACCCTTTAAAAAGTGGCAGGAATCAAGTGGACAATATACCATGTGCTTACTCAGCATCTCCTAACCAGAGTGTTCCGTGAGAGCTGGGGAATTTTTTGAGCTGGTCTGTTTGCCAGTGCTTCTTCATCATGAGTCACTGCAGCTGGTTCTCAGTGCTCAGCCCTGCTGCACAGAAATCAAAGCCAGGGAATGGAGCCGGGCCTCCCATGCTGGGGACTATTTCCAACTGTCTGGCCAAGGAGTAGGGTAACTGTGGAATATGCTGACAAAGCAGACTGGGGGCTAGGTAGGCTAATAGAGGTTAATGCTATAGCTGATGGCTGAGGGAGGCCCAAAGAACTTTGTATTGCTTGTGAAGCTGTTGGCATTGCTTCTTTCATACAGATTTTTCTCATGTAATCCCATGCTCTGATATGCGGGCTTGATGTATCATCTCAATAATGTGGGAAGGCTGGGGAAATTCAGTAAAATGGCTATATTTCAGTACAGTGTGTGTCAAGGGAAGGATGTCAGTCAATCACAGGCTGGAAAAAGCGAGCAATGTCTTATCTCTGTATGAGACTGAAATTCTTAATGTCCCTGTGTGAAGAACTGTGCCTCCATTTTCAGGCACTTTACTCCCTTGAGCAGCCACATATTTAACCTGTGTTGAGTGCAAGTGTAAATCTTGATGTATTTCGCAGTGGAGAGCCCTTTCCAGCAGAAAGGAAGAGATGAGATGAAACAATAACAGATACTGCCTGAGATCTGCTGGACCAATGAAGCAATTAAAATTATGCCATTGAATTAACAATTTTTACACAAGGAATGTGTTTAGGAGATTGCTGTGGCTATGAAAAATATTTAAAACCATTCATTTAAATTTTTTGTTTATTTGGTCTGCTGAAGCACTAGTTCATGAAACGACCACTGTTCTGAAGTGAATCAGATCACTTTTCACTTAGAAGAGGTCTCAGGAATGTCTCACTGAACTGATTAGTCATCTTTATCCAACATAAGAAATATTTCTCCTTGTAGCGGTAATAGTGATTTGGAGTCATACTGATTGCTAGCGGAGATAACAAAAAAATTTTGAGATAGACCAGCATCTGAATGAAGATGGCTGGTATCCTTTCCCACCTTATATTATTCTTATTAGTCTCTGCATGGCTGATGTCAAACCCATAATTTTCAGGTAGTCTATGCAAATTTATTAAGAATGATTATGTAAGTAAGGTTGCTTTCCTCTTTGTGATGGTCTCATCCTGGCATAGTCAGATCACATTGACACAGCTGTGTGAGGAGGCAGCAATGGTAACACTGGTTTGCATCTATTCCAAGAGTGGTAGCATCTGTTTGGTGATTAGCTAAAGGATTTCGGCTGTCAGAGCTGTCAATCTGACACCTTTGATGAGCACTAAAATAAATCTGTTCTACCAGAAACTGTTCATTTTTTAACCTGCTTTTGATTTGCTTGACTCTTTGTGTCCTTGCCGATAACTACTAGCAAGGCTAATGCATTATAAACTCTGAAAAGGGAAGCAAGCGGCTGTCATTTTTTTACACAACAGATGTTCCTGATCAGGAATCAGACAAAGGATCTCATCACTCTTCCTCTGAGCAATTTAATTTGTCTGTTCCACAGCATACCAGCCACCTCCTATCTAGTCACTGATGTGCCCAAGTCCTACTTCATTTCAGGATCAGTTCATTTAATCTTACAGAATTATTAAGTTTTTTTCTGTGCCAGGGCAAAGAGAGTGGAAAAAAGGAAATTGCTTCATTGCTTATGTTGTCACCAATGATGCATCATAATGAAAAATAACAAATGCCTATTTCAAAAATAGGAAGCCCAAGTACTACATCTTAAGAGAACTAGAAAGTAATCTATGAACACTTTTTTTTAAGAAATAGCAATATAGATTTAATGATGTTTCTTTAGAAGTTTTAAGAATCAGAGGTAGGAATAAACGGTGTATAACCCATCAGATTCTTGTGATGCAACTTAGCAGGATGGAAAAATTTATGTATTTTTAAGAAAAGCTGTTGCTTTGAATTCAGTTCTCCACTCCTTAATTATGCAAATTATCTGAAATGAGTAATTACTGGCGGTGTTACACTCTTTTCCATTTAGTTTGATGAAACGGTATCACTCTGCCGCTGTTTTGTAGTGATGCATGGGTACTGCTGGAGATGTAAATTCCGTAGTTATTCTATAGTTTATTTCCCAGTTATTCTGCTAAAGACTTGCTGGAAGGGAGAGGCAAGGGAATGTGGTCTTGTGCTTGTGGTCAGCCCAGCATAGAAAGGGCAGCTGCTGCTGACAGTACAAACAGGACTGGCCATGGCCACAGTCCCAGCTGTCAGTCCTAGTAAATGAGTGTCTTAGTTTGGAAAGACAGGCATCTGTTAAGGAAGGTAGGACCCTCCCCTGAAATGGAAAATGTAAACCCCCTCCCTCTGAATTTGAATTTAAGGGGCTCTCAGGCAAAAATATGGGAGCAGTAATAACAGTTCTTTAATAGGAAAGAAAATCAAAAGATAAAATAAGCAATGAAGTAAACTAAAACAACACTGACAGATTCAGAACACAACCTGACACCCTGTTGGTCAGGGTGCTGGTAGCAGTCCAATTGGAATTGTGGCTGCAGGGCTCCTGGAGTGTCAGGTGTGGTTCTGCTGGAGCAGTGATCCTGTAGAAAGGTATAGTCTTCCTCTGAAGATCCAGTGGAAGAGGCAGCTGTTCCTCTGGGAAATCCAGTGGAGAGGCTGTGCTCGTATTCCAGAATCTCAAGATTATATCCAGGTAGGAATGCTTGGCTCGTCCCTCTGGGTGGAGCATCTCACAATGGGATGCTGTAGTTCTTATCAGTCATGCAGTGACATTCAATAGCCTGTTATCAGTAGATGTCCACCACAGAGGAAGGATTGGGTGTGGAAGAGATATAGAAAACTGCCCATTTAACAGAAGACAACTGCCATAATGATGGCAAATAGAATACAATTTTCTGGAAGGGAAATGTGACCTCTTTTCGATGTGACAGGTGGACAGGACAGAAGTGATCCGAACCTGCATAAATCCCGTCTTCTCCAAGCTGTTCACAGTGGACTTCTATTTTGAAGAGGTGCAGCGACTGCGGTTTGAGGTCCATGACATTAGCAGCAATCACAATGGGCTGAAGGAAGCAGATTTCCTCGGTGGCATGGAGTGCACGCTTGGACAAGTAAGTGCCAGTGGCATTTTCCCCCTTGTTGCTCGTTTTTTGTATATAGGTGAAATATGTTCTTTGTTGAGTGACTGATGGGTGAGATTTGTAGCAAAATTCTTAATTGGTGCTTTGAATGGGATAATTGAGAACTTCTGCTGGTTTGCTTTACTGCCGTAGTACAGCTTCAAGTCAGCCAGGGCTTATAGGAAATGGAAGATCAGTGATTGGCCTTGAACACTAAAAGGCCATGCTCATTGGGCATTAGAAAATGGATTGATTTTGAAGAAAGTTATTGTTCCTAACATTGCATGGGGTTTAAAGCAAGTTCAAAGTCCAAGAAACACTTAGAAATATACTTTATTCACATAGGGTAGTGCCTGGTGATGTGGCAAATAGAGAGATAGGGTTGGATTCATCTCCCTGACTCTCAGTCATCCAAAAGTTAGGTGGCTAGACTAAGTTACTCTTCTGATTTCCATCTTAAGTTCAATGGAGAGAAACAGACAGTTCCAACCATTGATTCATTTTGCCTGAGACACCTATCCTAGATTAGGATAAATTGTCTTCAGGAGATACTTGTCCTTCCTTATCTATTTTCAAGAGACTCTAGACAGCTGGCTTAGGGGAGATACTTAACTTTTTTGATTACTATATTTAAGGGTGATGAGTCCTACCCACAAGATCAATATCTAGATATCATCATAGTCAACTCTGTGGTGAATTCCCATACTGCTGACTGGTTCCAGGCATAACTGTTTATTTCAGACTGCCAAAGTTTTTGTCATGCAGGGTTTCATAGCACAGATTTCTGCTCTGTCCCTAATGGCAATGATAAATTTCACTAAGCTGAGTGTAAATTTGTTCTCCATGCTGTGTGCCAAGAGCAGGAAGTGCTTATGTTCAGATTTTCCTTTGCAGTGCTTCCACATAAGTTTGTATTACGCACAGGACAGCATGTCATGGAAGATGCTGCAAAGCTTTGGTTCCCTGTTTTCTCACCCTTTGTTGCTCCTCACTCAGCCCCGCCACACAGGAATCACTTTGATTTTCTTCCGACATTAGTTATTATTAGCTCTTAGACCAAACGTGCTGGATGAGGAAAAGTCCTCAGCAAAAGAAATAATATGAAGTGTGTGCATTTACTAAATCGGAAGCTTGGAATAAAGATGTTGGTATTTAGGATATTTACAGTGCACTGTTCCTTTTGACAGAATTCTTGTGGTCTTGATCAATGAAAATAAGCGATCCTATAACACCAAGGGGAATGGGAAACAAAGCAAAATGTTATTATAATGTTCTTCTTGCTTAATTGGCTTGAAAAAGAAGGGGGGAAAAATGTCACTGCTGCTGCCTTTAGCATAAATGTCTTTATAATGATTTGATTGCTATAAATAGCACACAGCTGGGTTGTTTGCAGCATAATTTCAATGGTAACCAAGAAAAAATAACAGTGTGAATTCTGTTCACAGTAATGCAACTTGGAGGACTCTGATTTCATATTTAGTAATTTTTGGTGGTGTTTCTTCCTCCCCTTTTCTAGTTTTTTGCCTTTATAGAATTTAAAACTGATTTAGGAAATTCCAGAAGAGTAGCACTGGAATTGTCATCCAAGTCAAGCCTTTATGAAGACTCCAAAGTTGACAATCCTACAGCACAGGCTGTACACATGGAGCTTACACTCATGTTTAGTTGTATGGTGTAATTACAGCATTCTTTTGATGCTAATAGTAGACCCATGGCTTTTCTTGAGACAATTTTGACATTAATTTGTTGTCTACATCATTTTAATGCCTGAATAAAAAAGAATTTTGAGTGAGAGTGTGTGTCTGCCTCCCAACTCACTTTCCCAGTGTAAGTAGGTCTTACTGAGACATCCAGGAAGTCTGTAGATTTTTAGGCATAGTCTAAAAGACTAAAAGCCCTTCCCACCCCTCCACAGAAGTGACAACTTCTATTGCTCTCTTCTAGATAGCAGTTGATATCTAAGATGTCTGAGAGATTCAGTGCTACCTGTACCTGTTTGTAGATCATCATTTAGATGTGTGGCAAACCTGCATGTTTACCCAAATCATGTAACTCTTCTATCAAAATCAAAATTAGTATGAAAAATAAATGCTGGGAAAGACGATAGCACGGTTATACAGTAAGCTCACAGAGAGGAGTGAATTTTAGCTTTATACTGATCTCAGTCTTACATGTAGCCTACCCAATAGGTACAGGTTTGTCACAAATTTGGGGTCCTGGATGCGAATGACGAAAAAATTCATTCCTTTGGAAAGTTTCAATAATCTCCTTCCAAATGCTCTAATAAATTTGCATTCCATGAGAGTGATGAGGGCAGTGACTTGTAGGCTGTTAGATCTGAGCCATATACTGTCTAGAGTCTCAAAGCAGACTGGATTTTCTGCAAGATTTATTTATGCTGCTCTTGGCAGGACAAGTCAATTCTGTGCCTCTACTGGTAAATACTGTGGTTAGCAACATCCTGGCATGCAGTCAGTCATACCTGGATGTGAGGAGCAGATTCATCAACAGGAATTTCTTATGCCGCAGCATTTAATCATGGTAGAACAAATGGTTGTGGGTAGATTCCTGATGAGTGTAGTTACATAAACATCTACATGCTAAATAGAAACATTTCCTCAAAGTGATTTGTTTTGTCCATCACACTTAAAAGTTTCCCTTCCAGACAAAACAATAGCAGATTATCAAGGGTTTGACAGGAGCAGGCTTAGTGTGAGGTGCTTAGGAGGGATTTTTTTTGGTGTGTTTTGAAGAACTAAAAGTCTGTTCCTGGTACTGAGAAAGGCTCTTTCTACATTCCATTTTCCCAGCTTCATGAGTGTCCTGGTAATGTGCAGATTGGCAGAATATTAACAAATATGTTCTCTACAGTCAGAATGACAACCAGATCAAAAAAATCCTAAAATATTAGAGAAGGCAGGAAAGTTGAAAGTGCAAACAAATTTATTTCAGTTAGCAGCATAGTCTTAAAATATGGTCTGCAATGCAATTGCACATAGCTTATAAAACAGAGTTTTTCACGGAACTTCACATCAAGAGAATGTACCATACTCCAAGCAGTTAAGTTGTTTGTGTTTAAATAAAGTGGCATTGTTAAATCGTAGGTTAAGGTGCATAATTAAAAACTATAATTTTTTTAAAAACATTAATCTTTTAAATTTTTCATTTAATTTCTAATTAAATGCATAAAGCTAATATCTAATAATACCAGGCCTTAACAATTAAGTTTTACAGTCATATGGTAGCTATTTAATCAGGAAACCGTACCATGTTTTGCTTGTAACCTCACAAAGATTATTCTTAATTTGGAGCATATTTGTGAAATTAGATTAATAGAATCCCAGCAGTGTTTGGTTGGAAGGGTCCTTAAAGACCATCTAATTCCAACTCTGATGCCATGGGCAGGGACACTTTCTACTAGACCAGGTTGCTCCAAGCCTCATCCAGCCTGGCACTGAACACTTCCAGCAACCTCTGGGCAACCTATTTAGTGCCCCACTACCCTCATAGTGAAATTACTTCCTAATATCTAGTCTAAATCTACCTTCTTTCAGTTTAAAGACATCAGCCCTTGTCCTGTCACTCCATGCCCTTGTAGATAGTCCCTCTGCAGCTCTCTTGTAGCCCCCTTTAGGGGGGGTAGGCTCTCCCCAGAACCTTCTCTTCTTCAGGCTGAACAACCCTGATTGTCTCAGCCTGTCTCCACAAGGAGAGATGTTCCACCCCTCTGACCCCCTCTTCATGGCCCTCCTCTGGAGATCCAAAACTGGATGCTTTGCTCTGGGTGGTGTCTCTGGAGCAAATCCTTAGTAGGGTTTACTTGAATTACCACACAAGGAAATGTCATAGACATTTGGGAGTGTGTTCTCTTCATATCATAAAGTAATTTAAGTGAGGAGGGATTCCTGGGGTCTCCAGTTCAATCTGCTACTAAAAAACAGATAAGAGCAGATTTCCCAGGGGCTTCTCCAGTCCAGTCTTTAATGTCTCCAAGGATGGAGTTATCACAGCATCTCTGGGCTTTGTCCCAGTATTTGGCACCCTCACAGTGGTGATGGCTTCCTGTGCATAAGAGGCATAGTGAACTCTCACTCCTATATCATGTGGAAACATCTGCAATTACTTTTAGTAGCCTTCAAGTGGCAAAAGAAAGCCTGAATTTGCAATGTAAAATTAACCAGAGCAGGTATGGTTTACTTTTAGCTGGTCCTGCTTAGGGAGGAAGGCAGTAATATCAGCCTTCTTGAGCTGCTGCTGTAAATGACAGCTCTCATTCTTTGGAGTGAGAGAGTTGGGGTTGAGCATTGTGCTTTCTGCTTCAGCAGAAATGGCTTGGGATGCTCCATCAGGCTGTGCATCTGCCCACTAACTCTAACTCTTCAATTCACCCTAAATAGTTGCTGTTCTTTGCGAAGGCACTGGCAAGCAGGGGCACCCATCCACAGCTTGGTAGTGATAAGCACTGAAATCACAACCAGTAACATTTTAATTGCCATCTTGGGCCACCACTCTATAAGGGTGACCTCTTGCTTTCTTACAGGTGCTTTAGATGTTATGAATCAGCATGAATCATGCTCTGTCATGGTTTTACAGATGTTTGTAACTTTGGAGAGTAGATTCTTTCCTCTTTCCTCTTTGTTTTTCTCTTTCCACTTCCCTGTGCCTAGGTAAAGTGTTGAGGCACTCCTCTCACCCAAACTAATCATTTCCAACTCAATCCTCACCTAGTACCTGAGGGTTTTGTACTTCAGTTGCTTTTTGGTTGCTCACAAAATCTGTAATTGTTTTGAGTGTCAGGAGATGGATTTATTTTTGTTTAATGGGTCAGGGTTTTATGTATGTGAAAAAAAGCAACAGGGAAAAAATATTAGATTGAAAAGGACAGTCAGAAATTTAACCGTGTGATTTTCATGGTTTTCAAGTGGGATATTGTGGTGGTTGGGGTGTATGGTATGGGATTTGATACCTTGGCTGGGGTGCATGGTATGGGATTTGATTTTTTCCTGATGACTTTGCCTCCCAGGATCTTGCCCACCCTCAGCTCCTTGATGAGGGGGGGAAAATGTTGAGAGACAATGCTGATGCTGTGCCTGCCCTGCTCAGCAGTCACCAAAGCCTGGTGGGTTATCCACACCTTTCCAGGTACCAATGCACACCACGGACCTGCGAGGGCTGCTGTAGGAAAATGAAGCTAATACAGACAGCAAAATCCCAAATCCAGGTCCTGTTCTGTTTATTTGTTAGTGCCTTCATATGTCATGAGCTTCTAAAGCTCTCTTATTGGAATAATTCAGATTTATATTCCATAAATTTTGCAGAACATTTAAATTGCATCATATAGTACAGTAAGGGCTCAAACCTTCTAATAACCAAAGGTAATTTCTTAACTACACAGTGATTATCAGGGGGGTGGCCTAGAAAGACTTTTTTTTTTCTGAAGTTTCACCCAGAAATTTTAGTCTGTTCTTTAAGAGCTCACAATAACTATTTCAATGAATAACCATTTTCTGATGAAAACTAAAAAAACATTGCCAAGACAGTCTCAATTACTGCTCAGCTGTGCATGCAACACCATTAAATTATGGAAACCAGTAGAGTTTTTATTTCTTAAATGCGAACCACCCCAGCTCTGTGGGTTGGGTTATTCTCTGTGACATATTTTGTGGGAATAACCTTTGTGGCTTTTCTTCCATTACTTACTGTGGCTGGTCTTTGCTGTTTTCAAATTTGAGATCTTATCCCTTGTTCAATTTCTTTCAATTTTTAGAACTGTTAAAATGCTGTTACTCCCTTATTTGCTCAACTAGTAGCAGAAGAAAGCTGCAGAGATGTAAATCTTTTCATGTCAAGAACATTTTCAAGGATTATTCTGAGATTTAATATTGCCCATACACATATTTGTGTACAAATTGGATTGAAAATCTTCCTTCTCAGTAATGAATATAATTGTTCCTCGTGTGTTTTTCATAATATATACCATTAGCAAATTATGCACTTGAAAAAGCTGACTGATTATTAGTTCAATTTAAGCCACGGCAAATCCCCTTGCTCTTGAATTAGAGAAAGGCTAAAAGAGTCATGATTACACCTGAATTAATTAAACTGAAACATTTTGCATGAGAATATTTATTTAATAGACTGTTGACTGCTTCTGTGGTACAAAAGACATATGACCAGCTTTTTTTGAGGTGTTTGAATTCCTAAATCTCATTAGATGTCTGTGGGCCTCCTTAGGTATCTCGGTACCTTTAAATATTTGGCCTTTGATCTCCTCCAAATGAAGTTGCTCAATTCATTAGTGGGATGAATAATGTACTTTATTAGACGTGAATGTCATTTTCTACCAGCACTGACTCAGAGCAGAAGCAAATAATGAATGCAACTCTCTCCCTAACTTTGCCTAACCCTTTCAGAACCTCTGTTATCCCCAGGAAACTCTTGGTTTACCATTGCAGCATGATCTCTGAAGCTGTAAGATTTTCTAGATTAATCTTGCCATAGTTAATAGAATTTCTTATACAGTTTGTACTGCTTTGTTTTCACATGCTTTATCTTTTTGTATGAATTACTGTAGCAGTCTTTAGAAGAGTAATTTAAATTTAGTTTGCTATTATAATGAGATATTGTGACTAATTCTAAAAGGGCTGCTACTCTACACACTAATTAAATTCAAAGACCTTTTAAACTATTGATAAGGTGTTTCCTGTAATAACATTATGCCTCTTGTGATAGGCATATCTCTTTTTCTGTGCTCTGTTTTGATTGACTATTTTCAGGTACAGATCTTTAACAAAGACAGGGAGAGGTATAATTCAGCTGTAAATAGACTCTGAGCTGAACAATACTATAGCAAACAAAAGAAATTTTGAAGAGTGATGAGCATGGTACAGGAAGAATCATATGTACAGAGAGGATGATTATAGCACTAAAACTGGCTCTATTAAGGAACAAAAATTCTGTGAGCAGTTGGACAGAATGAAACTTTCTTCTCTGTGGACCTATATATCTGAACTTGATCACTTGAAGGAATTTCTCAGTATCTGTGACCCATTCCCCAAAACTTTTTTTTCAATGAGAGTGGAATACAGTCTCTGACATTTACATAATGTCTGGTCTCTCTTCACATTGAAATGTAGTGTGCTTGGTGCATCTGCAGCTGTGTGTCACTGTTCATGAAAACTTTTTGGTGGGTTCAAAAACAGCTGGGGGATAGATGGCAAGATAAGCACAAGCACATCAGAGTTGTATAAACCTTGCTTTGTCACAAGCCAGGCTGAAGAGGAATGCGTGAAGAAGGAGAGAGTTTTTACACTGTGAGGCAGAGATACTTCTGCTGCCTGTGCTTAAAATTGGTCATTCATTATTCACCTATACAAGTGAAATGTCATTAAGGTCTGATATTGTATTTGTGGGTGTTTAGAGGCTTACAGTATCTGACTTGCATGGACTAATATTTTAATTTACAAGCTTCAGAATATATTTTACAAGTGTTAAAATTGTTTGTCTGGCCACTTTGGTTGCATCATTCCACTTACAGCAGCATCATGAAAGTATTGCTGTCCTTCATTTAGGAGACTTTTTAGCAGTGAAAAAGGTGCTTTAAAGGTTGCACTTTTATACTAGAAGGGAAGAGCTTAAGAGAGCCTGTAGCATAACTGGCAAATACTTTTGATATGGTTATGTCCCACAGGATCCTTCTTTTGCTGTGCATTGAGTATTAAAAGGATTTTGTGAATACAGTCAAGTTAGTTTGATTGTATGTGTTAAAATCCCCACTGAAACTTGACAAGATAACAGTTGCTAGTTTTAATAGTTACCTATTAAACTGCTGTTTTCTCAACCTGTGAGTTTTTATCACTTTTACTCTTCCTCTTCTGAGTCTTTCTTGTATCTCACTGGGGTGGAATGAAGCAGTGACTGTGTAGGGCTTGGCTGCTGGCTGGGGTTAAGCCACAACACAAGGGTCAGTGCAAGATTTGAGATGGTTTTTTGAAAGAGTATGATTGCTGCTTTTCTTTCCTTGATATATCAACATGGTTCTAGCAGATGCTGGAAACACACTCTATATGTACCACTGCTGTTTGGTGGGAAATTCCTTCTCCAGGCTTGAAGTATGTTTGCCACCAAGGGCTCCGCACTTAAATATATTTGATCATGAAGGTTCCGTATGTGAAAAAGGCATTTGGATAAAGGGGAAAAATGCTACTAAACTGTGACTAGGTGCTCTTTGCAGTCCTGAAGAAGAGTTAGGTTGCCTAGAAGAAAGTTGAGTAACTATGAAAGTTCATGTAGCAGAAATAACACATCTGGGAGAAGAATTAACACAGAGGCGCTAGGAAATAAAAGTTATTTCTCTGGCTATCCTTGCTAGCAAGGAAGAGATGCAAAGACTTCTTCAAGTTGTGTAATGTTGTGATTGAGGGAAATTTGTGCTTAATCTCTCTGTGTAAATAACTAAATTTGGAGTTCCTGTAAGAAAGTCCAATGTACAGAAGAGGACAGTCCAAATAAAGAATTTGAGACGCTTGATCTCAGGCTCAGGGTGGCACCTTGCAAAGCTGAATAAATGCTGTTGAAATAACTTGGTTAAAAAGCCATATTGAAAACTTGGTGTTGACTCTATTTATGAGCATTGGGAATTCTGCATGATATTATTGAGAGTTATCCCTATATTTGATTGAAAAAGGACCACCTAGAGAAAGACATTTTAAAAGTTTCTTAAACAAGCCAGGTAAAACAAGTCATTATATTTCACAGCTCATCTTACACAGTGCTGATTAGTCACGACTCAGGCACAGGAGAAAGGAAACCTTCATCAGAGTCCTTGTCTCTGAGTGATTGCTGAGCAATGCTCGGTACACAGCTGGTGTCAGAGCCTTGGTGCTTTTATCTAGAGTCTTGCATCTGTTCATACTTTTAAAATAATGAAGAAAAAAAAAGTGCAAGGCCTCTTTTAACTTTTTAAAATTGGAAATAGGATTAAATGGAGATGTAAGTTCAGATTTCTCTACAATATTGAGCATCTGTCCTTAACCTGTAAGGGCTTGTATGTAATAAGGAAAATTAAGATCATCTTCAAGGGATTTTCTCACTCCCATTTTACCACAGGGCTGACATCCCTTATCACTTCAGACCAGAAATCTAGCTGAGATGATGTTCTGTTGAGATGACTGCATGTCTGATAAATAGGAATAACTTCATGTTCATGTGCTCCCTCTCAGAAACAGAGCAGTGGCTTTTACATATTTTTACCACCTCATGCAAACATATTAGTATGATGTTTTTATTCAACATGCAGTGCTCTTAGGCCACAACTGGGTCATACAAACATAGTTTGTATGTAGCTGAAAATTAACTTGGCTTCACTTCCCTAAGTCTCACCTTTTATACCTCTGAGGTGTGGCTCTTGTATGAGCCCCCCACACTGAGCACTCAAAAGGATGGTTGTTGTTTAACCCTAGCTGGCAACTAAAGCACCATGCAGCTGCTTGCTTACACCCCCTTTGCCCTGTGCCTGCCACAGTGGAGAGGAGAATCAGAAAGAAAAGCTTAACTTCATGTCTTGAGATAAAAACAGTTTAATAATTAAAACAAAATAAAATTTTATTATTATAACAACAGTTGTAATGAAAAGGAGAGAGAAAGAATAAAATAAAACCTAAGAGAAAGAAGTGATGCATAGTACAACCACTTACCACCTGCTGACTGATGCCAGCCCATCCCTTAGCAGCAATCAGCAGCTCTGAGCCATCTCTCCCCAGTTTTTATACTGAGCATGGCAGTCTATGGTGTGAAACATCTTTTTGGCTAGTTCAGGTCAGCCATCCTGGCTATCTTCCCTGCTGCCTTTTTGTGCACCTCCTCTCTGGCAGAGCATGGGAAACTGAAAATCCTTGATACGGAGTAAGCACTACTTAGCAACAACCACAACATCAGTGTGTTAACATTATTCTCATACTAAATCTGAAACACAGCACTGTACCAGCTACTAAGAAAATTAACTCTATTCCAGCATGAACAAGGACTGTTTTCTACATCCATATGTTGACTGGTAGGTCATGTTTCTAATAAAATGTTGCAAAAATACATGTTCTTGAATTGCAATGAGGTTTTCTAGGGCTGAACTGGGTTCTATTATTTGTGTTCTAGAAGGAAGAGAGATATTTACTTTCTGCACTTCTTCACATCAGTTTTGGACAAATCCTTTTTTTTCTCTGAAGCAGAAGTTTTAAATTGCAAGGTTTTGAAGTCGGAGTCAAGCCAAAGACTCCCGACAAATGAAAGACCTGTAGTCAATTACCTTCTTGTAAGACATTTTGCCAGCTCAGCTGCCTCTGTAACTCTGAACTAAGACTAATGCTTGCTAGTCCCTCAAGTTATCATTGTTTAGGACTTGCTGTCTGAAAATCAGGTCAGCAAATGCTTTGTACAATGATGTTCAGAAGAAGATTTGCATTGAGACATTAACAAAAATATAATAGATAATTGATGGCAGGTTCCATAGAAGTGGTTTTTTAAACCAGTGAGACCCATTTTGTACAGTGCGTGAACAAAAGAGTCAAATTACTGCTGTGGAAAACAGACTCCTTTATGGTTATTGCAATTACAATTACAATTTGAGGCAACGATGTTGGCACATTGTTGCCAGATGGAGGATTGGTTTTAGTGGCCACTTAATTAACAACTAGTAAACACTTGCACCCAAATACACATATTTATATATGCAGAGTGCTTGCTGTGTCACAACAATGCTTCTGGCCTAGAGAGCGAGTGTTATTAATGCACCCTACTAAAGAGCACGTCAGAATAAATTATCCTTTCTGGAACTTTGAGCTGTCTATCTGCCACCTGCACAGGAGCTCCCAAGCTGTGCAATGCCTTGTGAAAGCTGTGACACTTCAGAAAGCAGCAAAGGGAGCTGGCAAAGTTTGGGTAGCTCAGGGGGAAAGTCCTGCAGTCTCTGAAGAGGCTACTCTAGGAAACGTTCCCACCCTAATTCTATCTCATACCATGGCTATATATATATATGTAAGAAGTCTGAAAAAGTTTCTTAGCTTAATGTATTTTACAAAGTTGCCTGAGCATCTTTGGCCATGGAGATAAATGGGCTCTGCTTCTCAGCTGCCATAATTCATTGGCTGGTACAGATCCCATAGTTTAATTATATATTAAGAATAATCTGTCATATTTCTGTATTACCTCCTATCTGAGAATCTCAAACACGATTTTTTGAATTGCACCTCACAGTTCACAGGAGTGCAGTGATTTGTACTTGAACCTATTTAGCTGGGAAGAAGATAAATGTAGGGATGACTTAAAAGATCATGGCAAACAGTATTTCCAAGATTCTAGGGAAGAAAAAAAACTGCTAGTAATATTGTCCTCTTACTTGTAGTCCTGTCTGTTGTTGCCACTGACCAAGAGTTGAAATCCAAAAGTTAGTTTGGAAAATTGAGTGAGATGTTGGCAACAGACAGCATTATGGAAGGCAGTCCAAAAAGGAGCATTAAATTATTCATTTAAGTAATAGCCAGCTGCAAAACTGCAGCTGGCAATCTGAAATGGTCCTATTATGAACATTAGTTAACAGTATCATGATGTTCTTAAAATAAGGCAAATGTAATTCTGGAGTGTATCAGCCTTGCAATGAGAAGCCCTTCTTTCTTCTCATGGGAAGGACCAGGGCTATTATGCCCAATTTTGAGCATTATTCTAAAAGTGTTTATGGGCCCGTCCATGAAGGCTCATCAGAGAGTACAGAGAATTGTTTGAGAGCTAGAAAATTTGGTCAAGAAGGAAAGATAGGACAAACTCAGGTTATGTAGTAAGAAGGAGTTGGGGATTGCCTGAAAAAGGGGAAAGGATTGTTTTACCTATTCATGGTGCATTCGATAGAAATAATGGACTTAAACTGCAGAGAATCAGATTAGCTGTTAGGAAAATATATTTACATAGGGATAATGAATACAATAAATTTCCAATGGAGAGTGTTTCCCTTTATGTTCTTTAAGAACTGATTAGACATACCCCTGTCAGGTATAGGTGCAATAGGAACAAGAAGCTGGTCACAGTGATTCCAGATGTACTGTCCTGTCATTTGGTGGTTCTCCTGTCTCACATTTAAAGCCTGTTTAAAACTTGCTTCTGTCTTGCTGCTTCTATTACAACTGTAGCTGAGTATAATCTGAGATGCAGCTTTTGATTCTCTGTTCAATTCAGCAAATTGATGGGCAGGACAAACATGTTTCCCCCCCATTGATGTTAGGCTAAAATGTGCATCCTACTCACTCCTGTCTCACAGCACATTTTTTGGCTGGCTGCGCCTTTGCATTACTCAGATCATTTCAGCTCTGGCCATTACCTACTGTCGTGGTTTATTGCTGAAGTTTGTATGATGCCTAGGACTCTCATGCAGGGTCTGGAACTCTCCTTTTCACTTGGTGACTGCCTTTCTTTTGCAACTAATATTTTGGCATATTTGCCAAAGACGTCTATTTGTGGGTCATTGAGATCAACTGCTTGGGTGAAGTTATCCAAGTACTGTTGGATGTGGGAAGGTGGAAAGGACTGCTTCTAGGATAAAAGCCACATTCAAGAGGTTAGAGTTTTTCTTAGGAAAATCTTTTGCTCAGGATCTGTACAGCACAACTGTACTACAGTTTTTTTTCAGATTACAAATAATACTGTGACTTCTAAGCAGTGTTTTGAGTTATCTTTACATCTGTCTACATCTTGAAGTTTCCACTTAATAAATAAATTAATTAATTAATATAGTATTAACTTCAATGGGGACTAATACACTGGAACATCACTGTAGCTTAGCAGTTCTGCATTATTGTATGGTTTCTTCCTTTTCTAATACTTTTACTGGTCTAGTTTTAAATGTTTCAAAATCGTAAGGGAATGCTCATTATTGATATGGCAAATAAAATCTTTTGACATTGTCCCTCTGATGCCATTTATTTGTAGTATATTTACAATTTGCTTAATGACCAAGTTCATTTATAGTGTTGAGTTCTAGGGGAAGTTTGGTATGTGGTAAGCAAAGGAGACAATTTTGGAAGTGAAATGTGGGACAGCTTGCTTACTTCTTCTCTGAATTTAGAGTTGCTGATATGTAGAGATGAATTAATTCCTTCTCCTTGTAAACGGACTTCAGTTTCCAATAAAAATTAATGAGTTGAGTTTTGGAGGTATCTGATAGATTTGCTGTTTACAGCTCCCTTCTTATTGTCTTTTTAGTCCAGTCAAACCTTACTTCTGTCCCCTGTGACCATCACTGCAATACTTGAGGAAAATCTATGTGTTTCTGACTATTCTGTTCAATGCAATGAATTGTGTTCTCCCCATTCTGCTTGACCCCAAATGCTTTTTTGTCCTTCCATTGCATCCTGTGCAGGGTTCCTGGGGACCTTTCTTGTTGGTTGGTCGTGGTCTTACTGTGTTAACTCTGATCATGGATTGAGAAAGTACGTTGATACAAAAGGAAAAAAGAAAAAGAAAGCAACATAAAACTGAAATCACAATAAACCATGTATTTACTACAGATTCTAATTATTTTTCCCTTTGTTTTTGTTTTCCTGCAGATTGTTTCTCAGAGGAAGCTCTCCAAGTCCTTACTCAAACATGGCAACACAGCAGGAAAGTCATCTATAACAGTAAGTCAGTCTTAAACATGCTTTTGTTTTCCTGTTATTTAGAAACATCTAAAGTGACTAATTCTCTCAAAAAGCATCCTGCTAAGCCACCAGAACAACCCTTGATTGAGAAATGTATTTAAATTGTTTATTTGAAAATTTGCACTGTTTCTGACAAATGCTTCTTTTAAGGAAATGGCAACAAATAATGTATGACTTGTAAAAAAGCCATAACACTTACTATTAACTACTTTTAGGGTACTTGGATGGCAGTAAGTAACTTCTGCTGCTTGAATACTTTTAGCTGAATGACTAGAACCTTCAGAAATTAATTTGTACCTGCTTTGACACATAAAGGAGCCTCATCTTTCTTTTCCCTTGGGCTTCTTCCAGCTTCTCAGGAAAAAAAAAAGGTTTGATGAGATTAGTTTTAGATGTGTTGTGATGCAACTAAGGACTGGATTGCCATAGCCCCATATGTATCTTGAAATTTGAAAATCAGTGTATTACCTCTCTTTTATCTTTCTCTGGCTTGCTTGGGAGATCAATCTTGTCTGCACTGAACCTGGCATGCTTGTGACTTTTGCAGGTCTGCATTAAGGCTATAATAAAATACTCTGCTTTGGTGATATCTGCTCTGTTGCCTCATGAGATTCAGAAGGATTTTTTTCCTTAATGTGTGATTTGCCAGATGGTTTTCTATTGGCTTGATTGTTTGGAATTTTTTTTCTGCCTTCAGCTGCAAAAGAGACAGCGGACTCTGCGGTAGTTTCTTGAGCGCCCAGGGAGTTTGATTTCTTAGATATCTTCCTTTGTGCTTGGCTGGGAATTGATTCACTTAAATGCATACAGTAGACTTGGTTTTGGTCTGGGGTTGGAAAGGAGTTCCCCACTCATCTGGCTGAATAGAACCAGGAGACAGTTTTGTTCCCTAAATAACTTTGCATGGTTTGCCTGCTGGGATGATCTGGGCATACTTCATCTCACCCATCCCTGTGGTGTTCTGGACCTCCCTTCTGTTCTTCTTTGAGGAGCACAAAGTAGTTTAGTCTTGTGAAAACACAAATGCTGTAGTACAACTAAAATTATTAGTCTTGTTAGGGGAGTGTTCTGGCAAAAATTAAATCACTGTGATAAACAGAACATGAGATAAAATGAGTTAATAGTCCCTGCTGGCCTCACACTGGATGATAACCATGAAATATGGACCTTATTTATGTGCTTTGGCTTCTGTCCAGCAGTTCTAAAGAGCAAGTTGACTTGAATGGGAGAAAACTGAACCCAGACAAAAAAATACTGTGTGGAAAGTTTTTTGTCTCAACAGAATAACTAAAAACTGATTAATGATCATTATTTCTGGACCTGGGGACATACCAGCTCTCTGTCAAGCGTGGAAGTTAGAAATACTATTTCCTAACTCATTCAGTGTAGGGAATTATGAGTTTTTCACAGTATTTTGAAAGTTCCTATCTTAGCAAGTTTTGCTGGAATTTTATTAGCCTTTTGACTGTGTAATGTCTTATCCACAAAATCTTATGATATGGCTGTGGGAAGCAAAGAGAACATTGTTCTGCTTCTCCAGCTGGAAGTCTGTAAAGCTTTACAGGAGCAGGTTCATTATTTTCAGTTAAAAATACTTTATGAAATTTGGTGTTCAAATCTCAGAGCACTGTTAGTCACACACAGCATAACCAGATCTTGTAAATCATCAGGCTACAGGGAAGAGAAATGTGTCAGACTCCATGGGTCAAATTTCATCAGCAAGCTGATGTTTCCTGGAGGATGTGACACACCACATATGTGCCTGTGTGATGGTACTTTATTGCCCAGTTAAGCATCTGTGCCCCTGTGTAGCTGCATGTGACTATTTTGTTTGGAGAAACACCACAGCTCACTGCTGGGAGGTGTCACAGCCAGAATAGTCTCAGCTCAGGGAATTTTACTTAATTTAGTGAATTGCCAATCAAGGTAAACTTTTAACTACTGAGAAACAAATAGGACCAAAAAAAAAAAAGCAAAAAACAAAAAACTCCTAGGGAAAATACTTTTCCTGCCCCTCTCCTGTACTCAACTACACTTCTGACACCTCTCCTGCCTCCTTCATAATCTTCACTCCCTTTGCCTTCACTTCATGTTGTGCTCAGTCCCTTTGACGAGATGTTGTGGGACAAAGGTCAGGATCAGAAAATAGTGATTTTTTTGCTGCTCTTTGAGGTTTTTTTCTCTCATTTTCTTAGTTCTGCTCTGTCTCTGGACTCACACACACCCTTCAGGGGCATCTCTGCTCCAGGTTGGGTGTTACCTGTGGGTGTACATCTTCATCAGAGGTGCCTCCTCCAGCACGGAGCACCTCCTTCAGAGAGTGAGTCTCCAGCTGTGTCCCCACAGCATGGCCTTCTCCATTTCCCCTCCTGGATCTTCTTTAGGGTGGTGTTGCACACCTCCTACCTCTCCTTCCTTTCTGTCTCTTGCCTCTGGCAGCTGCTGCCCTTCTGACATAGGTTCACAAGATGCATATGACACCCCATATGCACCTCTGATGGGTTTGATGTTTTGGGGTGCAGTCAAACCAGTCTGGCAAATTTTTGGGTTTTCCCAGCACTCCTCAAGGACTTCAAGTGGTGGAGACAGCCAGATCCTGTCTGGGAAGCTGCCATGGCTGCCATGTGTGTGGTCATGAGCATGAAACACCTGGGAAATAGGTTATTTTGGGAGATTTAATCCATGGGGAGAACATTTACAATGGAGAAAAAGTTTTAAAGCTGTCAAATAGAATATAATGTAGTTTATTTCAAAGAATATTTTTCAGTGAAATATGCCAGGTTTGGTTAGTGCCTTCTCTCCCCTGAGGCATTTTAATGGCTTACTTAGGAAACTGGTTTAGTTGGTTCTGTTGGGTTTTTTTTATGACGTTGCACAGCACAGTGACTGGCATCATTACTGATATAGCTTACACCATCTGAAAGAATCACACTACATTATTTTAGCATTACTTGCTTCTGACTCTATCCACATCAAATTGTTTTGCCAATGTAGCTATTGCAGAAAAGCTATATCAGGAGAGCTATCCTGCTGTAAATGTGCCTTTCATGGCAGCTAATGCCAGGTGACTTCACTCCTTTTTTCATTTATCTTGCCAAATGATGCTGAAGTGGCATAAAAATAATTGGGCTTTAGACCCGAGTAATACAACCCTTGTAGAGCGTTTTTGTCCCCTTGGACACTGGGAGATTGTGTAATTCTCTGTTTTCCACTCTGAGGAGGAGCACTTGGTCAGAGGAAAGGGCTCCCTGGTGGATGTGGGTGTCTGTCCATGGACAGGTGATTGACAAGGCACAGTTGCATGGCACAAAGTGATTTAGGTTTGTGGGCTGACCAAGATGATGTCCTTCCTGATGGCAAAGAGAAACACATTAACTTGTTCCACACTTCAGTTTCCTAAATGGGGTCTGCAGTCTTCACACACTGAAAAATGGCATAGTTCTCCCTTTCCATTACACCATGCACAACTCAAATGTAGCTTTCCATTTCATTTAGGTGATCGCTGAGGAATTGTCTGGCAACGATGACTATGTTGAACTTTCATTCAGTGCACGGAAATTGGATGACAAGGTAAGCTGCTCGATATTAACCTTTCTGAAAGATATAAGAATGCCTGCAAATATAATTTGATGAGATCTTCCATGACAGATTTTTTTTAACCTTGTGTTATTAAACACATCAGGGTTTTCAGATGGATGTTCACAATGAGGCTTTCCTCGGGTTGCAAGTAATTAAAAAAAAAACCTCAAGGAAATCTAATTAAAATCAAGACAAGTTAATTACACTACAACCAAGACAATTTAATTATGTAAAATGCCACAGATCAGAAGTGTTTAGAGAAGTAAACTTTCTGTGAGTAGTCAATGATGTTATCATTGAAGTTTCCTAAAATACAGCTAGAAAACTTCATAACAGCTCAGTCATGATACACATTTTGTGCAACAAAAAGTGTTTCAAATGTGAGAAAAAGACTTGCATATTTGTTAAAAACTTTTTCCCTCTCTAGGAAGAAAACTTTCCACTGATTCAAGTACTACTTAACATTATAAGGACCTCTTTCTGAAATTATCCGTTATTGTTTAGCAATTTACATATAATAGCATCTCAACTCACAACCCAAGAAAACCTGATGTCTGCTTGTACCACTCTCTGTCATTTCAGTGTAATAGCAGGCATAGAACACTCTGAGGTATATAGTCTCTTCTTATATAAGAAGGTGCTTCTAATTAGAAGGAAATGACAGAAACTATAAAAAGGTTTAGGATGGCGATGCCCCAAGTGTGTTCTTGTAAACATCTGATGTGAGTGTAGCTTAAAATCAAATCAGTTAAACTACTTTTGGATACATATACATCAGGTTTGCAAAATCAGATTGTAACTTATGAAAAATATTTTTACTTGAAACAACCAGAAAATCTCAGGCAAGCAGAAAGTACACTGAAAGATGAATAGTACTGGAATATAACTTCAAAATAAACTTTTTAAAATTTATAAAATTTTACTGTGCTCAGGATCATTAACAATCATAAATGATCAGGACCCGAATTTGCATCTCATCTGAAAGATAAATTACTTTCCTCTTTCAGAGTTGCTGCAGTCTGAGCGGTTTTGAGTTGCATAATTTATTTAGGTGTCAAAATGTAAATTTAACAGCTTTTCTTTAGACAGATATCTTTAGAGGTGATTCCCAGACTTGTACACAAGTTTCTTCCCATTCCACATGCTGTCACATCTAGAAAAAAGGAAAGGACATAAGCAACATAATAGGACTTCACTTAGTTATTGCTTTCCACAAATGCAAAATGTAATCTGCTTTAAATATTATGATTGCTTCTAGCTCTTGTTGGTATGAATTAAAAGGACACTGCCGGAATGCAATTCTGAGCCAGGTCAGTGTTGTCTGAGCAACAGTTTTACAGTGATTGAAACACTTTATGGGGATAAGGTGAGAAGATCAGTCTCAAATACTGCAATAGTGTTGTCATTCTTGCCATTTTAACATGTCCAGTCAAGGTGGGCTTCATCTAAAAAAGAATTCTTGGATGATGCAGTGTGCATGTCAAGCAGTGACTCATCATGTCTTATCTGAATCCAAACTCCTCTCTTCAACTGATGAAAATCTCCTGAAATCTATTGCATTGAAAGAAGTCTTTCAATTTCCTCCAGCTAAAGATGTAGCTCAATACCTGGCTGAAATTTGATTTACTTCCTCTATAAGAAAAGCGTACAGCTTATAATGAACTTTGACATCATTAGATGCAAGGCACTATTGGTAATTATTTTTACTAAGGTTTGAAATTACTTAAATTTCATAGTTCAGCCATTGGTGAAAAAGAATGAGTGCTCTGATGTCACAAAAAGGGAAATGAACAACAAAGAATTGAGAAGAGCCGATTTTGTAAAATGCTAGGCATGGTTTTGCATGACTCTCCTCACTCAGAAGTGACCACCTGAGTAGAGATGTAACATCAGAGAAATAAACTGAGGGTTGAAACTGGCTTTGGAGTCTCCTGAAAAACAGAGGAAGCCTCTGTATGTATTTCCTACACTAAGGAAAAATACTTTAACAACGCATTTTTGGAAAATTAAACAGAATTTGTTGATCAGATTTAACAGGGAGGATATGTTTGTTGCATGTTTTTTACTCTCCTGACGTAAAACTGCAAGAATTTTAGAGATGCTACAGAACAAAGCTTAATAATTTTTTCCTACTGGAGTGGTGGAAACATTCAGTGAAAAATTATTGGAAAATTATGGATATGAATGTTTCCTTTAGTTAACTGACTATAGCAGAAATAGCGGGGTTTTTTTATTATTACAGTGCTTATTTGGAAGGTATAACTGCTTTTTCATGTTTTATTGAAGCCCTGTCAGCTCAAATGGCACATCTTTGTTTCAAGAGATCCACTGAGAACACTTCACTGTGGAACAATAACTTTTGGAAAGGTTTTATTGCATTAATAGCTGTGTCACAATTACTATAACAAGCAGCTACATTTTTTTATGATAGCTATAATAAATTATGAGCACTGAGGCAGGCAAACTGCTTTTCCTGTTCTGAGAGAAGCAGTTACCATTCTTTGGGAAAGATTATCCAGCTAATATCTGCAAAATATGAGCTAATATTGCTTTTTTATATAGTTCTTTGGTATTAAACTACTACTGAAAAAACCTCATCAAATGCCCTGTTGCATAGTATTCAAAATTTTAATATTTTGGCTGCTTCGCCCTTCTTTAAGGGACCTTTGACTTGATCCCCAATCCTGGATTTTAAAAATTGTTGGGCTCTGAAAATTAATCTACTAAAAAATGTGTCAAACTAGGTGCTTAGAAACAGATATATCTAATTTTTTTAAGTCTAGGCCATGTGCTTGTGTTATTACTGTATAGCTGCTGCACATACTGAAAGAACAATGTACATTATACCACCAGAAAATGTATTACATTAATCATTTAAATATTATTAAAATAGCACAATATATTGCAGCTATTCTTCTTTCAGAGGATATTCTTGGGGGATAATACAAAGCTATTAATTTCAGCATAACAACCAAAAAAAGTTAATTGTGAAAGCAAATGTTTCTTTAGCTTATCATTTCTACTTATTGCAAAGCACTTCCAATATAGAAGGATTTTTTTTTGTTCATAGCTCAGTTCTGATAGTAATTAGGCCTTGTTTTTGCTTTGGAGGGGGAGTAATATCAACAACCATCCAGCATTAAAATCTTTCCTTTTATGTGGTATTATCTTGGTAGTTAAAACCAGAAATTGTTTCCTTTGTGCTGATGTGCTGTTGTACCTTTATGATACTTGGCTAGGAATGATACTGTATTTTGAGCATTAAATGAAATCTTGTCTTCCTTTCTGAATTCTTTTGCACACCAGAGTGCATTCTTTGGATGTATTATTTTGAGGTACTTTCTTTCAAATAACTAATCAATTTGTGTTTGATTAAGAAACTCAACATTAAGCTTTTACCCAGCTTCAATCAGAATGCTTATGTGTGAGAAGAGGCAGCTCAATCTTTTTTAACCCTATGCACTCTGGATTTTCATGTCACCATGATTAAACCAGCACCCTCTCTCTCTGCTTGTTCTCTTTGCTATACACTGGTAATCTGGCAGAATTTGATCACCAAAATCCCCCATGTCCTAGAAGTTTCGAATTTTGAGTGGTGTCTAGATACTAAATCTTCATCAGGGCCTTGAGGCAAACTCTAGAGTTATTTAGTTGAATTTGACACTGGTTTTACAGAGGTTGATATAAAATGTCCTCTTTACCATGTAGCTGGAACAAATAACCAAGCATACAGCTTTGTTGTTCCATGCTCCCCATGAAAGGATTTGACAAATAAATCTTCATGAGCTTTGCATCAGCTGTTAAATGGGCCACTAAGTTTTCTCTAGAAAGTGAAGAAGCAGATCAATGACAAAACAGCCCTCTCAACACAACATTATGTCATTTTTAGGGGATGACAAGACTTTAGGTCCCTTGAGCCTTGCTCAAGGCTTTGTGGTCTGTAGGAACTCATTTTCTTCTCCAGACATTCAAATTCAGGTGTCCCTTTTCAAAGCCCTGAGTTCTTTGTTTGCTTTGAACTTGTGGAATTGTAAAAATGCCCTAAAAATAATTTTGCAAGGCCCAGACTTTGGCTAGCATCTTATCCAAAATTGTTCCCAAACCAATGGTTTTGCAGTAAATCAAAAATAGCAATAGTGGACATTTGGTGAGGAGAAATTAGTAGAATTATATCTATTAGAGTAATTTTTATTAACACTATCATAGAAATACTTGGATACTGAACAGACTTTTTCACTTCTCCAAATTGACATGGGGTTTGTGGTTTTGGATATGTCCTATACAGAAGAATAATATTCATATGCACAAAGTTAATCATGTGGCTCTTTTGAAGAAGAAAATTAAGGGACTTGAAACTATAGGAAATGGACTTGGTGCTTTTAAACCCTACTTTTTCAGCATAGCACAGTTAGAAATTTGAAGGTTTCTCCCTCCTGGGTTAGCAGCCAGTTACTCTTCTTCCCCCAAGCCAGCATGTCCAGAATAAATGAGATGTTGAAACAAAAGAGCCTGTGACCAAACTGAAGCAGCACTATAAAAAAAGCAACTTCATTTAGGTTTGTGTAAGAAAGTTCAGGGTTGTTAGCTGGATACAGGACTGGGAGAAGGTGTTCTGCAGTGTGTGAATGTGAGCCTTGGTGTCTGTCTCAGATTTGCCTAGTGATATCAAGTTATTTCCTGCATTACACTGCTGTGTTTGTCATCTTAGCATGGGCCATGTTACCACACCCTGAAGAGGACTTGCTTCTCTAATCACCTCTAATCCATTGTGACAGGACTTGTGTTGTTTGCAGCACAATGTCTTGGCCAATTAATTTCTGTTTTGAGAGGGTAGGTGAACAGTGTGCAATTCAACCCCAATGTGGAATATGCTTCAAAGTGCAATGTGTTAAAAAACTGGTGTCAAAAGATCTAACAGGTGTGAAGGAAAAAAGAAACAAGCTAGGTGGATGACAGAGCTAATGCTCAGGAAACTGGGCTGGGTGTAAGAAGGGAAGAGGTTGTAAAATGACATTTTACAGTTTTGCATGCCATGATTAAATAGTCAAACTGAAAACAACAACAGTACCGCAGGAGTCCTTGTGAGACAAGGACAAGAATGAAGTATTGCTGAGAAACACCAAGAGGTCTCACTAAAACTACTCTGGCTCTTCCTTTTCATTAGTAGTCAGGGAAGAACCCAGTGCAATGTGTCTGAAAAGCTCAAAGAAAAAGAAGCCTCGAGAGTAACTTGTCCTGTATTTTGTTTTAGGATTTTTTCAGCAAATCTGATCCTTTTCTGGAGATTTTTCGGGTGAATGATGATGCAACCCAACAACTTGTCCACAGGACTGAGGTAAGGAATAGAGTTGAATTCACTTTCCAAGGACACAGATGAGCTGTCAGGAGGCAAGTTTATGCTTCCCATGTCACAAAGGGAAGTGGTTTTAAATGTAGGTGTGCAAACACTCACACTTTAAAACACCTCCTGTAGCCGCATTCCTCTTCACAGAGAAAAGCAAGGCACAACTTCCCAAGGATTTTCTGGGAATCGCAGCAAGGAACCTCAGAGAAAGAAAAAACAATTCTTATCTCATTTGCTGCTCCTGTGTTGTGCCAAAGTAGAATGCAATGTGGAGATTGTTTACCCAAAGTGATGCTGTTTTGTTTCCTTGGCCTGTTAGGGCCAAGTGCGTGTCCAGACTGCCAGTCAGCAGACAGTCACGAGATTTTGTTCAGTTGAGTTGAATTGAGTTGGGTGCTCGTGCAGATTCAGTTTAGATGTAATGTGATATAGTGTAATGTAGTATAGAATAATATAGTATAATAAAATAATTAATTAGCCTTCTGATATCAATGGAGTCAGATGCATCATTCCTCCCGGACATCGGGCAAAAATATCACCGATACACTTCCCAGTGTTACACTCTAGTGTCATTAACTAATGGGTATCAGGTCTTAGCTTATGCACCTTACAGTAAAGGAAGATGAAACCGAAGGTCCAAAACTAATTTAACTGGCAGATAGTCTGTTGAAGTTCAGGAGATAAAAGTACTAGATTTAGCCAAAACCAGGCTACAAACTGTATCACATTTTCCCATTAATACTATGTTGCTTCTTCCCCACCTCCTCTCAGGGATTGTAATCTGGGTGCTTTACATTTGTTTCTTATCACCCAGTGACATTACTACCTCATGGTAATGACTGACACAGTCTTAAAAAGCAGCATTTAGGTTTATAGGGTGGAGCTGTGGCAGGTGTTAGGGGTTATAAACCTGTTATGGATTCCAGAGTTTTCCCAGCAAGGCAAATAATGTGCCTGTTAATTGATGTTGCCCATCCCCACTGCCCAGTCCTGCATGTCTTGCATTGCTTCCAGTTCAGTTCTGCACCTTTTCCCTTGTCAGTTATCTCCCACTGAGGTGTGTCAGTGCTGGAGAAATGTCTGTAACATCATCTGTGGGTATGTGTGGGTCCCTTTCCCACTCCTGCTCCTTTTGGGGGCTTTGCAGAGGAAGAGTGTTGGAAACTGCCAGTGGCTCAAGGGCTCATATCTCATTGGATGTAGTTCTGAAAACTCTAGCTGAGCTCTGCTTTCTTCTCTTGCTGGTGAATGTACTGTATTGAGAATTGTGGCTCTTGTTAGCATTCTGCTGAGAGATGTGGAAATGTTAAGGGTTCTCTTTCTTCTTTTCACTTACAGGTAGTGATGAATAACTTAAATCCAGCATGGAAGACCTTTAAAGTGTCTGTAAATTCTCTGTGCAGTGGAGACCAGGATCGCAGGCTAAAGGTCAGAAGTAATTCCTGCTTTTTTAAGTTTTACTCATAGAAAACAAAAGTTGGTCTCTCTTTTTCAGCTGTAGATTGCTATTCTGCACTTGCCTCTTCTTTGATGGAAAAGATGATCACACAGCTGCATTATGATTACCATAATCAAATTAAGGATGCATAAAAGTGGTAATCCACTGTAATCAGTAGATTATGCTCTATATTTCTTACAGTAACCTCAAAAAATATGGGGCTGTTTTTCCCAATCAGTTGGATAATTTAAATCTAGCATCATTTAACTGGTGAAAGTTTACTCAGGGGAAGAGGCAGCCCTACCACAATTTTAACTACCATTTCCCCACTTCTATATCTGGAGGCCTTCTGTAAAAGAAACACTGAAATAGGAGATTTTTTATTGTACCTGAAGAATAGGTTGGCCACAAAAAGACATGTACCATAGTAATGGAAGTGTTTCTAGTCAGCAGAAAGACAGATAATTGGGAACATGGAGCTTTGTGTAGAAAAAATCATCTTCTTTTGGCTAATTTGGCTTAAATCAAGTCTTTATCCAGTTGTTTTTATCTTCTGACCAGGTTTAAGGCTAATACTAAATTTAAAAACATCAAATAAAGAGCACTGGTGCACAGTGTCTATTCAGACTTTTAGACCTGATGGAAGGATGTTGGACCCAAAAGTATGACTTTTTTTTTCTTACTATATCAAATTACTTAATAGAATTTTATTTTGTCCTTGCAAACATTTCATCATTATAGCTTCAAAACCCTGGAGAATGGGTCTTGTAATTTTTCACTCCTTACTTACTGCAGGATGTATTGTGCAGATGGAAAAAATAAAATGCTGGGGAGGATATGTTACAGTGCACATCTTCACTGTAACTTTTTTACCCTTTCCACAGATGTGTGGAAAGGGTAAAAAAGCTGTCTTATGAATGCTTGGATTCACAAAATTAGCCCTGTTATTATGGAACAACATATAAATTTGAGTCAAGAGATGGATCAGATTTCTGCTACTGAAATGAAAAGCAGAATTAGCACAGCACTGCCTTCATCACATTGTGTGCATGTGTTCTTTAAATCACTTAGGTGAGAAAACCTAGGAAGAGAAGCAAACAAAATACGAAGTCTAGGATGTGAGAACAAGTGGCAAATCCATAAGGCTAGAGAAATGAGGCTACACAGGGAGAAAAATGCTTTTACCTCTGAAATCGAGGTGAGAAGATATTAAAAAAGCTCAGATTTCAGTGTGGGCAGAAGAAGATGGGTCTGGGAATAAAGATGGTCTTTTGAGCTATGAGCAGAGATAGTAGTCAAAATTGTTTGCAGACAAGCTGCCAAAAGACAGGCTGAAAAGGGAGAAGTGAAGAGGAACAGGAGTCGTCCCTTAGGACTGGCTGTAGAGAAGATATGGGGAAAGTCAGTGAAAGAATGGCTGAAGAAGAAAACCAGAGCAAGACAGGTCTCATGAAACTATTGAGAATTTTCAAGACAGTCGTTTTTTCCCTCTTTTTGAGGGAACTTTTCGTGGTTTTCGTTTGTGTATGCAAATGTTTGCAGCCCTACTTTAGATATCTGAGTATTTGCCTGAGGCTATAGTTCAGCCATTTGCAGAAAAGCTAAAAGTACTAAGATGTGCATCAGATCATTCATATGTACAGGAATATTTTAAAACTAATTATGGCTGTAAAATAATAAAAAAGCTTAATACTTATTTCAAATTCAGGCCTTTTATAACTTTTGGTGAGTGTAAGATAAGACTGTTATGGTAGACCAGCCACCCAAATCACTTGTATTTGAGAGATAGCATATAGTACTTGTCAGATAATTGTTTGCTTCTTTTCTAGATGATCTATAACCTATGAATTGGATGGCAGCTAGGACAGAAGAGTGAAAATGATAAGAATTAGAGAGATGAAGTGTCTGTGACTGGTATAGCACTGTATGAATGTTTATACTTTGATTTACTCTGATTGACTAAGCATTCCACTCTCTGCATTACCATATTTTGGAAATTTTGACTTCATTGCTTTGTTTCACTTCATAAAGTATATAGCAATATGTTACTGCTAAGTGTTGGAAGAGTTCCCTGTGCCTTATTTAACGTGGGGGAGATTTAGTGTATTCCAGCTGCCTTGCTGAGCACCAGCTTCTTGCCAAGATTGTTTGATCACTGGGAGCAGTAATTGCATAAGGCTGGGTAATTTTGTGTCTCTTCCTGCTGTTAGTTTTATACATACACTGAAAGCATAATCTAAGTTAAGGCTTAGAGAGGCACCAGAAAGGCTCGGAGGGAGCTGTCAGCTTGTGGAAATTCTCATCTGCAGACACTTTGCAATTGTGCCTACCTTTGGTTTACCTCTGTAGGCTGTTTGGAAGCCTGACATCCTCACCCTTCATCTCTGCCACTGAATTCACATGGGTACTGAGCTTAGTGGTCAGATTTTTTTGCAATGGGGAATGAGGATAACATGGGAAAAGTACCCTAACAACTCACAGAAAGTCATTCAGCTTACAGGAAGTTTGCTCTTCATAAGTCTTGCACACAAAGCAGTCTTTACACTGTCTGGGTGTTTGAAACTTTCTGGTTTCAAATGTCTGTTTAGAAAGATAAGATGAACAAGGTCACTAAAATCAAAGCAACCAATAGTTTGGGTCTGCCAAAAGTCTTTTGCTATCATTCTTTACAAAGTCTGTTAATTTTAATTCCTTATGGGCTTCTAAAGAAAAAATTAATTTTGCTTTATTTAGCTGTGATGCAGAGAATAATGAACATTTTATTCCTCTCAGGACATCTTGTAAAACTTTATTACCATTATTGCTGCTCTAGGTTTTATTATGAGAAGTATATATTAGATTTATGGACCTACTGAGCTTTTCTTCCCAGACAGTGAAACCATCTAAGAAGTCTGGTCATGCTTCAGTGCCAATCATACCTTCTTTTAATGCTAACAGGACAGACAATTAGTGTATGCATTGAAGTGAACAAAATGCCTCTTAGATCCAAAAGTAGTGCATTGCTTTTCTGATATGTAAAGATTTTCAAATCACAGAAGTGACTACTGACAAATCTGAGTGAGGATTGTACTCCTTCTGAGGGCAGGTTTATCCTAGTCTGTTCTGCTGAAAGTCCTGTAAATTGTGAAACTTTGGCATTCAAATCTGGTTTCAGCATGTGAGTTATGTTGCTGTCAATGGTTTATCTGAAATAAAAGATTGTATTGTGGCTACCTTCTGGTAGGGATCATCTACTGCCCGCTCATTCTAATAGTTGCAGGGTTCTTCTTTCTCTAGAGAAGTCCTGGGAATGTATACAGAAAAATAATCTCTTTTTGTTTTGGTATTTATATATTTTTGGTGCTATAATACTGGGGAAATAAACTCCTAACAAGGTGTTTGTTAGGCAAAGGCCAAACAAGCATATGGCACACAATAATTCCATCTCCTGCTGAGGTTGTATGGAGAACCTCCTCAAAAGCTGTTCACAAGGAAAAGTAGGAACTGAAGAAAAAAACATCTGGAATAAAAATGTTTCTGAGGTGAACTGATAAGCTGCTAGGAGAGTGGGAAGCACATGTCATATCTGTACAGAAAGCCCTTTCCATCTTCCACCTACATAGGGGAAATTTTCAAAGGAAGCATGTCCATTAGATATTTTCCTACCTTTCAAAAATCTGTCTGTTGCAATTATATCATTGCTGTCAGCTTCTTTACTGCTTCATCCCTGCTTGACCCTGATTACAGGCGCTGATCACAGTGAAATTGGTTCAGTTGTGAGTGGGACATGCAGCCATGGTTACCAGGGCTGTTCCATACACTGGGTTATAAAGCCTCTCTGTGTGTGTATGAATGGCTCTTTGCAGCATGAAGCCCCCAGACAGTACAGTTTCTTTCTTTTGGCAACCATGGGAAGATTGCCTCTTCCTGTGCACTTCTAATGAGGTCAAAACTTGTTTCCTGCCATTCTTCTCCATTATCTTTTATGTCCAGTTGACTCCCTCAGCTCTGTCCATCTGGTCTGTGGGAGTAGCCGTGTCTTAGCACAGGCAATGTTTGGGTTTCTGCTAAGAAGTCTACTTCCATATGCTTGTAAACCCCAGTGTATCTACAATGCTCTTAGGCCTAGCAAGATGCACTCAGGACTTTAAAGGTCATTTTCAATTTATTTCCATGTTAAGATCTTGAAAAATAAGTCACTTTCCAATGTGAATTTTCATAGACCGTGAATTTTCTATATTTTTTGGTAGGTCATTGTTAACAAGGTCTTCTTGAGAGACCTGCACTTTGCTTAAATTAGTAATCTATGCAGTGCTGTTTCTGTCTTGTTGATACTATTATATAATGTGAACCTCATTACAATATTAATAGAAGAAGCTCCACAGCTTACAAAAAAGATCTTGACATTGTTCTGGATGCAAATAGATAATCACTTGATTTTAATTTTATTAATTAAAATCATTACATGGGAATTTGTTCTTATTATAATGATCACTTCCCCAGTGTCTGCTATTGCAATTTTGGGGGTGGAATGCTGGGTCTGCTTCAGACAATTGTAACCTTCTATTTCCTTCTGATTTCTTAAAAGTGTTGACTCTTTCATGCAAAATGATGGATCATTAGGGGAAGAAATTGCTCCTTAACTCAGATTGTCTGCTCCATTCTGAGTTAAGGAAAAGCGAATAGCAGTGGATATTTTTATATTCTCTGAATTATTGCTGCTGTGTTCTCTGGATCAATAAGTTTTCAGTGACCTTTAATACTTGACTACAGCTCTGCTTATAAAGGTGTATTATAAACTGTAAAATAAACCCTCAGTATCTCTGAAAGCCACTAGTGAAAGTAACTGAGCAGAACCTGTGAAGGAGACCAAGTAAAGCTTAAAATACAAGGAATAATATAGTCAGACAAATCCATTAGTGCTTTTATTCTTTCACAGTTTAGATGTCAGAGTATTTGAAGAACAAGTATGGAAAGAAACAGTTTGTGGTCAACAGCAATAATTTCTGCAGGATTTTGAAAAGCATTTCTCTTAAAAGGCAATTCAAGCAGTGTCAAATGATGATTAGAAAGGCGTGAACTGAAGGATTTTATGCTGTTCCCTAAAAGAAGGCTCGTTTATTGTTGCTGTTTTCTTTAGGCTTTTAATTCCATGTAGAAAGAGACTGGCACCAAGAACAAATTACAGCACAGGCTAGATTTGCTGGTTATTTTCTTGATTGGGTGATTTCAGTCATACTTGATTAACTAAGCAGTTCTACATTTTCCCTTCAATTTACTCACCAAATTAATGCCAGTGGAGCCAATCATTCCCTGTTTGCTTACCCTGGTGTTATTGAAGAAGTGTTTGCAAATGGAGTCCTTCTTGTAGAAAATGTTCAAAAATAAAGAAGGGGGACTCAACCTTTACATGCCTTTAGTATGAATCAAATTTCTTTTTCAGTTAGTTGTTTCCTTTTCATTAGGTCAAAGCATTTTCCTGGAATCTGTAGAATAATTGCCTCACTCTTGGAGAATACCACTCTTTCTTTACAGACTGAATAATATTTATTTATTTATTTATTTATTAGCCGCTTCAAGGATGTTATTGTGTTGTGCATTTTCAGCAAAGTTCTTCTAGAGATAAACGTGCAGCTGATAATTTTGGATAACTAAAAGTTCCTTCTTCGTGCTGAAAAGAAAAAAAAATAGGCTTAAATATTAGGATGAGGTGTATATTTAATAAGCTAAGAGAAATATTTGTTTAAGTGCATACTGCTTCGAGCATAGGAGTTTTAATACAGTCTTCAGAGAGAATGATGCACTATTTTGAGGGTTATAATAAAATTGAACAACACACTGTGAAAGGCAGTGTCTGAGACCTTCTTGCATAAATACCATCAAACCTTCATTTCAAGTAAATGTTTATTTTCCTTTTCTTTCATATTCCCCTTGCTTTCTCTACATGAGAGAGAGAAGTGCTACCACAGGCACTGCAATGATTATTAAAAACTTTAGGTGCCTATTTCATAAGGCTTACCATGACTGTGGGGAATTTGCTGCAGCTACTCTCCCTGTTGTCTGTTTGGGTTAATTTACAATTGGCTTATGATTTGAGTGCCTCCTGAATTCACTAATTGTAGCAGTGTGTTTGGAGCCCTGACTTGTCTGAGTGTGTCAAGGACTGACCTGATCAATCTTCATAAACTTGATGCAGGTGGAGTGTAAGATTTAAGATGACCCTTAAAACAAAACTGATTAACTCTATGTTTGTGAGATCTCAGCTTACAGATTTATTTATTTTTTTCTCTTGCTGTTCCTTAGTTGTATTCTTGATAAAGCAGCTGAAGATGCTGGGGAAGAAAATACCATGTTGCAGACAAATTTAGGAGAGAGAAATGGACTCAAGAAATGAGCTTGATCCCATATCTGTTGGAGTCAAGTGAACTCATTCCAGTGACTTTAATAGCCACTAGTTTGTTCTCCATTGAAGTGAACTCCAGTGAATTGCTGGATATATAGCAAATTAATTGTCACATTAATTAATCTAGATTTGGGTTAATTGATGTTTGTGACGTGCTTTGAAGATGAAAGAGCTCTCTAAATAACAAATGTTGTCACAATAATTAAGGCTCCAAGTGAATTGCACAAGGAGAGATCATCTGACACACTGTGGTTATAAAGAAAAGAGGTCATATTCACATCTCCACGGGCCTGGGTGCTGAAAAAGGTGGTAGAAGGCTGAAAATCTGGTATACTTAAACAAAATGGGCAGGGTAGCAAGGGACAGGAGTCTTTCTCCCAACCTTGGATGACTGACAGACCAAATTTCAGAGTTCATCCTGTGAAAAGAGATTTTTACTTCCTGTTCCTTACCAGAACCACCAGTTCCATGACCTTTTGGGGAGAAATGAAATTTCCTCCTGACATTACAAGGAGAATTCGTAGTCTGAAACAAGGGCAGAGAGTACAAAAAACAAAAAAAACTTATTTTGTGTGACTATGTTTGTCTGGATTAGGGGATCTGAGGAGTGTTTTCTGTTTCTCTTTTGCAAATAAGAGGATTGCCTCCAAATAATTTGTACATTGCATTTCTTGTGAGCTTCCTTCAAATTGCCTACTGCCTCCATGGTTCCATCCCAAGACAAATAAGTACAGGCTTCTACAGCTTTGCTATGCAAGTCATCAGTATGAGAAACATTTTGAAGGGCTCTTTCTCATTATCTTTGAAACTGAGTTTTAATCCTCTGAAATGAAGCAGAGGCTCCTGTAAGTGCTGCTGACTGTAATCCAAATCAGGGGTCTGGTTCCCTCACAGGAGAATAGCTGATAGAGCACTAAATCCCATCCCTGGGACCATTTAAAATGAAACAAAGCACAGCCCTGGTAATGAGGACCATTCCATACTGGAGGGTGGGTATATGGGATGCCAATTAATTAAATGACCTCTACATTCTTCCCAATTTTCATATCTCTGCATTGATAGTGCACTGAACATCCTTACAGACCCCAGAATTAGCTCAGAGCTGCTTACTGTGCAAGTTTAGAAACAAGTGCTACCATTTTGAATTAAAATAAAAGAATTAAACTCTGCTGTCACTAAAACAGATTAGGATTAGGCATAGCTGTAACCTTGTAAAGCAGCTGAATGCTGTAGTGAGAGAATTTGAAGTCTTGTGTATCTTAAAAAAAATCTATCATTTTCATGCCTTTGTGTCTACAGGACATTTTACTGTGTGACTTACACCATCCTGTGATATTAAATATGGAAGTCTAACCAGTTTTTAATTTTTTTTTTCATTTTTTTCTGCTGAGATTGGAAAACATAGGGAAGGCAATTTCTGGACAATCTCATTTCACTCTCTTATAAAGTAACAAAGCCTCACATTGGCTGACATATAATCAACTTACTAAGGCCTTTGGTTTCTTTCCAGTTGTATTTTTTACTGTGTAAATTGAAAATTAGGCACTCACAGAAATTCTTTCCTTGTTGTTAAATCTTGTAATAAATGTAGTCGTTGCAATGAACTACATACTTTAAACAGAAAGATTACCTTAAAATTCTACTTATAAATTGTATTTAATAGTTTATGGGCTAACATACTGCCATGTGAAAATGGCTACATGGTGCAGATAATAAAATATGTGTATTTTAAATTTTAGTACTCTCAGAGAACCTAGCAGAGTCAAATCTTAGGCAAAACAATATATTTGTTTTCAAAAAATAGAAATACTATCTTCAGGGGCCTAATTATCAGTTGTTTGTGATATTTGAGGCATCTCAAGGGCAGTAATAGGTATTAAGTGTGTCTAAATGCAAATATTTTAGAAGATGTCCTATTACACATGGTTCCTTGAAAAGTGTGAACTTAGTCTCTCACTAAAAATATGGATTTACCCCTTCTGTACCCAGGGATCTCATCTAACACTCATTCTGTTAAAATTTAGATCTGCAATTTTAGTTTACCAAAAACATGTTTTCTCCCAGCTAGATGTTATACACATTTTCTAATGTGTAAGTATATGTGTATAATGTATATGCACCTGATGTAGCTAGTTATGTTTTGCAATAAAAAATGCTTTATCTGCTGTACCAAATCTAAATTAGTTACCCTAAATTAAGCATGGTTTTCATGTGTGCTGGTTCTCCCAACTGAAATTGCTCAATGGCAGTGCTTTACAGGATTCCATGAAAAAAACCAGCCCTCCTTGTGGTAATACTGGAGGAAACCACAGCTCTTGGGACCAGAGACTTCAGTGTGTTTATGGGTTGCTCTTGTTCTGTAGGTTACAGCTCCTAAAGCATGCCAAGGAAGTTTTGCCAGTGTTTGCTATCACTAGTTCAGAGCTTTGAGCAGGATTTGATGTTAGGATAAAGCTCCTTTGGGACACCTCCATCCCAGTACCCCTGAGACAAAGAGAAATTGAGAGCTGCTTGTTTACTAGGGACAGTGGAGTTATTTTAATGGCCTGCTCACCAGGAGCAATGGCTCAGCTGTGTCCTTCAGGAAGCCTGGGAGGATGGTGTTCTCCTGGCCCCTCATCTGCTGAGCTGCCACTGTGCCAGCCCCAGCTCTTGTGCTCTTCAGGGCTCCCCACTGACCTGCCAGCTGAGGTGCAGCCATCCTTTCCCCTGTCTATGGGAAAAGCAAGGTGACCCCAATGTCTGGGAAGAATGATGCATCTGACTCCATTGATTCAGAAGGCTAATTAATTGCTTTATTATACTGTATTATTCCATACTATATGACACTATAGCTAAACTGAAGCTGAACAAGAACTCAACTGAATCTCGTGACTGTCTCCTGACCGACCATCAGGACACAGCTTGCAGAGATTGGTCAAGAAAAAAATACACTCACACCAGAATCCAATTACCAAATTCCTTCAGGTAAACAATCTTCCATAATGCATTCTACTTGTACACAAACACAGGAGCAGCAAGTGAGATAAGAATTCTTTTGATCATTCTCTCCTCTGCTTCTCTCACTGCTTCTCTCAGGTTCAGAGAATGTGAATCCCACACCTTTCCATTTAGCTGTTCCACCATGCTATTCATAGAAGTTTTACTCAACAGAATTGCTCAAAGCTTGGTGAATTTAGCTCATTGATGCCACAGAACACCTCAAAGGATTTGCAAGCTGCTTTGAGCATAAGACTACTTTATGACCATAGAGATGTTTTGTGTCCTGAGCATGACAGACGCTGTATCTGCTTTGCCTGAGATTAGCAAAGTGACAGTGTTTCCTTTCACAAACATGCTAATCCTTCCTCTCCTGAAAAGTAAATTAATTGCCATATATCCTTGAGTGGAAGGGAAGATGAGTAATGCTAGAAATCCTTTCTCAGTAGTACCAGTAAGGCTGTCAAGTCTCCTAGCCTGCTTTCAGAAGAGATGATATAGAAAGCTGTGGCTGGCCTGCCCTATGCACTCCAAATTGCCTGGTCTGAAGTTACCATATAGGAACAACATCAGCAGTGGATCTCTTAGACAACCCTAGATATCAAATGCCTAAGGTTTGTTTAGATCTACTAATCACCTCTTACACTGTTGACTATTACATTACTAGCCTAGAGTTCCTATTGTGTTTCCTTATTGATTTTATTTCTGAGAAATTCCAGGATTTGCTGATAGCAGTTTTTTTCCTGTGGTAAGAAAAGGTAAAGAGGTAGCTCTGAAGTCATGAATGACTTTGGGGAAATGGTGAGGGAATGGTTTGATTATTTGTCCTCAGGGCATGTGAATGTGAAAATCACTATAACCAGGCACAAAGGTATTTCTCTTTTTATACAGCACAATTCAGTGATGGGACAGAGATATTTTGTCAAAGGATGTTGGGAGGCCAAAATCTGTCAATATGCTAAAAATTTCAGTAGACAAATTCATGAGTGTTTATTGCTGTCTGACTGGCTTTTAACAGCATCTATTAGATTCTCTTTCCAGCTTCACAAGAGTGCAAAGTTGTTCACTGCCAATAACTCTGAAAATGTGGTGAAGTAAAGAGGAATTTCCCTTTCTCTAGGTGTTCACTAGCATCTGACAGAAAGATGATACTGGTACCACGTACTTTTATTATTTTCTTGGGTGAATACTTGTAGCTTTCAAAATTAAGTTTAGGCTTCATTTTTTGGTGATTTTCATTTGAAAATCTTTAAATGTTTAGGTCTTCATTATCTGAGAAACTGCATATTTATAGCAAGGTGATGTGCATACTGCTAGTAGGTCATGCTGCAAGTTTTTTTTTTTTGCTCCAGTAAAATTTTATGAAAAGGTAAATGGATTATTTAGGGCTGAAGTGTGTCTCATTTGCTTTGTATAAACAACTAGATAAGCCAGATAAGCCAGTCTAGTTCTTTACTATTTTGTGGCAGCGGCAGTAGAGCATAGGGAATTCTGTGTATGCCTTCAAATGCTCATCCTGATTCAAATACTGACCCTGGTTACACATGCACAGCCCTCTGCTGCCTTCCTTTCTCGTACGTATCAGCTTATACATTTTTCATAAAAATACTGCCCTTCAACAGAATCCTTGTTTGATATCAGCTACTTCTGGTTTTTTAATGAATCCATTTCTAGTTGCAAGCAAAACATCTGAGAGTCTGGTGACTAATGTCTGGAAAGGCAGGTTTATTTTTACAGGCTAATTGAGAAGTCGGCTACTCACATTAGGGAGACACAATTGTTCTCTCAGACAGACAACGGTGTTTCAGACCCTCGTACTTCAAAATATTGGAAAAAATGCTTTATTAGAGTTGTGCCAGAAATGAGTCCTCAGTTTTTGACTAGGATAAAATATGGGAGTAAAATATTGCCAATTTTCAGATTTCAAGAATATTTTTTCATAATACCACAAGTATTATGCATTAATAAAATTGATCTGGGAGGGGAAGTTTGTGTGAACGCTGCTTCACATTGATGATAAATCTTATTAATAAATGAGTTCTGTTGATCCAAGCAGTGCTGAAAGTTATCACCTAAATGTTTTATGATACTGCCACTAAGAAGGAAAGGTGAAAGGACACAGCCAGATTATCCGACAGAGATACCTGTGGGGAAGGTGTGTCCTTCCTCCCTAGGTGTGTGCTCCCCACCAGTTTGAGCTGTCTGGGGAGAGTCAGGATCTGGCCATGGGGGACTTTGGGGTTTTTGGTTTTTGGTTTGTTTTGTTTTGTTTGTGTTGTTTTGGACATGGAACCAAAGCCTAAATGCCTTCCAACTTCCTCCTGAGCGTGGGATCTCTGTGATACAGCTTGTACCTCCTCCCTCCCTTGCCCCTCTCCTGGGAGCCTTGGATGCCCCAACTCTGACTTTTTGGCAGAGGCTGGCTGAGGTGGGGAAGCAGAAGCATGGTTTGGAAAATCAGAAGCATGGTTTGGCTCCAGCCATTCCCCATGATATGCTGGGTACGAGGAATTGGGGCAGATGAAAACTTACCAGCCCTGGGGAGGACAGAGGTGAAGCAGACTGGGCGGCAGAAGGTGCCACATGTGGTTAGAACTGAGGCTGTGGGAAGGATCAGTCCCCAGTGTCTCTGTGGATATTTGAAACTGTGAGTCTGCTGCAGTATCATGTCTTGCCCCTGAAACCTTGTCTTGTGCTATGCTGAGGCTGTGTTAAGAGTGAGAGGTAATGGCATTCTTCATCAGAATGCAGTGTGTGTTTCTCCAGGCAGACTTATGAATATGCAAAACCCGCACAAAATAATTAAAAATCACTAACTCATACTCATAATCATCTCATGCACATTTTAAAATTTAGAATTGTGATTTTAGTAGCCTAAATTTGTTTGTTCACAGCTCTTGAACTCTTAATCTCCTTAAGAGCTTTAAATCCTCGACACTACATAGCTTTAAGGTGACCTGCAAAAGTAAAAGACAGGATCCTGGTAATGTGATGTTCCCTGCATGCTCTCCTAGTCTGACTTGCTCCCATTTTCCTGGCTGTTCAGAGCATTAAGCATGTACTTGTAAAGCTGTTGACATTTGAGTTCTTTCCTTCGATCTTTAATGATACAGAAATAAGAGCCTGATCTGTCTTCTATACAGCTTCTTGTGCTGATTCCTTGGCTGTTAATTTCCTTCATTCCTACAGAAGGCAAACCATCATTCTGATCACCACTTTGTCACTGTCACTGCCCTGTGCCCAGGGACAGGCTTGCCTCCAAATTTAAGATGAAGATTAGTTGCAGGTTGGATATTCAGAGGCGCTTAGGATGTAAAAGTGAAGTTTGGGGGAAAGAATTAAACTGAAGAAGGACACTCAAAGGCTAGCATTCCTTCATAGGCAAAAAGCTGAGGATTTTTGTAAAACCTTTTTGTTTTCACTACAGGGTATTAAATTTAAGCACTCTTTCACCTTAAAAGGCATGCAGAGGTTTGCCTGTGGTTTCTTTTAGGTTTTGTTTGGTTAGGGTAGGGGTTTTTTTGTTTGGGGTTTTTTTGTTTTGTTTTGTTTTTGTTTGTTTGTTTGTTTCATTTAATTTTTCAATATTTCTGTTTCAAAGGTTGCAGCATTAGCAGAGGCTGGTAGTGAAGTCAGTTCTTCTGCTATTTTAGATTTAGGATATATATCCCTCAGTTGCAGATGCTGGGGTCCTTCACAACCCCAACACTACAGATTCCAGTGAATTCTGCAAAATGTAGGCATATTTTTCATAATGAAAGCTTCCCTCATTTGTGTGCCAGGACTAAGAAAAATGCAAATATCCACTTTTTGTAAGCACTATTCCATAAACTGTTGCCAGAAAGACTTCCTTCCTTCAACTTTCTTATTCATCTGTCCATTACTTTATGCTCTTGGAATATCTGTTGCTCCAAAATCTCAATATTGCACAAGTTTACTTGTCAAAACCAATCAGAATTACTGATAATTTTTTAAAAATACTGCCCTGCATATTTTAGAAAAATTTCCACAAAATCCAGTGGTGCCAGGATCTTTTTGTGACTTTTAGATGTGCATGTTTCCACCTGCTGTCCATGGAGAAAGAGAAGCATCTGTGCAAGTCTGCAGTAAGAGTCCTACAACAGCAATCCCAAAAGGGCACTTAGTGAATAGTCTGTTTATGCCAGCATAATGCTGTGCTGAAGGAAAACCTCAGGATATTGGCAGATTTTTCATCCATCCTTTTTTCAGATCCCCTTTTCACCCATCCCTCTGCTTATAGTGTCTTAATGCTGAGGATATCTCTTGCCAAACAAGCATAAATACAAAGAGGTAAAGTTGGTCAGGATTTTTAACTCAACTTTTTTCCCCAAAATATGCTTCTTGGTTCACACAAAACAATTTGAATTTATCACAGTTTTAGCAGACTATTAGTCAAAAGAAGTGCTCCCCAAACGAAATGGTATTTTTGCTGCTCAAGTCAGCATTTCATAGATAAATTTTCTTCTCTTGCTTTAAATTTTAAAACTGGAATTAAAGCCTATTACTCTTTTTTAAAATAATAATAATAGTAATAATAATAATAATAATAATAATAATAATAATAATAATAATAATAATAATAATAATAATAATAATAATAATAATAATAATAATAATATCTCTTTTTTTTAATCCGTTTGGATCAAACAGAACAATTTGCTGAAATATATTTTGCAGCCTCCAGTCAAAGTAGCACTTTCCACAGTTCAGTTCCAGGAAACTGAATAGTGGTGAGCTCAGGGTGATGTTCCTGGGGAGCAGGCAGTATGAATTCAGCATCCTTGCTGTTCAGGTGCTTGATCCAAGCCCCCTCATGGTTTCCTGAAAACCATATTTTGGAAGAATACATTTCATATATGTAAGATCTGCACCTCCCAGCTGTCATGTATAAAAAGGGGCTGTTGATTAATCATTTTAATTTTCTACCTTGTATAATTTTTCAATGATGTATCTTGATTATATTCTGAGACTCTTAAATTACCTTGTAAATTTTGAATATTAGTCAGATGTTACACAGTCATTGGCTTTGTGATAAAATATTCTTTTCATCTAGAAGAGAGTGTTACTAAAATGAATGTTACAGCACTACAAGGAGCAACTGCATGTTGCATTTACCTTCTTTTCTTGCAATGGAGAAATATAACCATATTTAAGCATGAATGATTTTATTCAATAAACATGAACAGGCTGGTATATTGAAATTAATTGTGCTTGGAGTTTATAAAAATGATTACTTAGCAAAATAGATTACTTCTTTTATACTCTTTTACACTTTGATTTTGTAAAGGCTAAACAAGCTTCCTAAGCTTCTCCTCCTTGAAAATCAATTTTTCATGTGACATTGCTATGCTAATAATAATTCCTTAGTGCCTTTTCCTGTTCCAGATCTGAATGATTATATCTATAAAAAAGATGTTGTAGTTGATAGGAAAAAACCCCAAAACAACAAGCTATCAACTTATTTTCCCTCTTTCCTCTTTGCCCCAATTAAAAAACATACTTTTAATTAAATAGTCACTATTTTTCTTTCATAAGCCCACTTTCTAGCTTATGACCCATGTCCTGTGCATTGCAATTAATGAAAAGTTGCTCTCATTGACCATGCTAATCTTAAGCATCTCAGAGATGGACATTTGCTTCAAAACTCAGAGATGTTTCTGATTAAGCCTTGGTTTTAGGCTTTTTAAAACAGAAAATGTGCAAGTCCTCTCACTCTGAACACAGCACTCAAGCAGCAGGCAGTATCCTTGCTCATACTTTCAAGTTATTTTCTGCTAAACCAAAGTTATTTTACAGCTTTGTTTTTGATTTTGTAGTGCTCTTTAGCTCACCTTTTCCTTTGCTCTCTCCTCTTTCCCATACCTAACTCACAGAGATACAAAAAGAGAGACATTTCAGTGAGACTCCCTTTTTCAAGTTGTTTTTTTTGTATGAGAGATGATGTGAATCTCCTTTTCCTTTGGCATTTCCATTGCTTCATAGTGATTTCCAAAAAGGGGTTAATTGTTTCATACATTTCTCAGTTGTTGACAATGGTTATCACATCTCAGGTAATGAAAGACAAGTGAAGTTCAATCTGTCAAGAAATACTTGATTCTAATATCTGTATCTCACCTTATTCCTACATTACATTGAATTATGTATCAAGCCTACTATAATACATGTCTGAGCATCACTTGCTGTTTTATTTTTTTCTCTCCACTGATAACTGAAGGAGGACAATCAGATATCCAAAAAGGATAATATATTGTAATATTCAAGAATAGTTCCTTAACTATTTTCTATCCATTTCTATCCATGTTTCAGTTCTGACATCATGGTTAGCCAGTGTGATCTTGTCACTCCTAAAGCATATTTTTCCTTCAAGATTTTATTAATATTGCATTTACTTCCAAAGCCCCTTCAGAATCCCTTAGATATTTTATCTACTATATTAATAGCATGAATAAAGCATATCACTGTAGTGACTTAAACCATGGAAGGGCTTTCTGAGCTGGGATAAAATTGCAGGTGCTTTTCAGGCCTGGGTTTGTACTGAGTATTTGGATAATAGGCCTCCCTAAGCCTCAGGAGTATCTGCTGGAAAAGTGAGAGTAATGATGTTGTCTTCTGTTGCTGTTTTGGATCTAGATGCCCATAGATGGATACAGAACTCTATGAAAATTTAGCCTGGAAGGGACCTTAATGTTTTTAATTCAAAAGAACTTTTTAACAGTATTTCTCTTAGATGAATATGTAGAACTAGAGAATAAACATGAAAGAAGTTTTTATCTTCCAGCCCTGTCCCTAAACTGGAAGTAAACTGAAACCGTGTGACGTTAAGCCTGATTCAAGTGCTTTAACTGAAATTCACTGGGGCTTTTTGCCTGGGATTTTTAAAAAGTACCAATTATTTTTATGTACCTAACCTGAGGCAGTCTAGGAAGATTTGATTTTTCAAAGGGGTTTGTTCTCAGTACTTTTCTCTGAAAAATCTCTTGAAGAGACTTAACTGGAGGAATCAAAATCACAAGTCTCCAAGGAATTTTTTTCATTTGTGAAGTTAGTTCTGTATCTCAACTTTATTATTTTGTCTAGATATACATTTAGGCCCCCTTTGAACTCAACTGCCTGTTAAATTGACTGACTTGTTAAATTTTACAAAACAGAGGCAGAGATGATATTTCCTGGTAGGGGCCAGTTGATTGTCATGTTTGATCAATTCCTATGGTATTTTTCAGTTCTTCTGAAAGACGAGATCTTCTAACACAGTGAAGAGCACATCTCTTAAAGAGAATTATGCTAACTGCATTTGGTTTTGTAACTCTTGCTAATATGTTGTGGTAATAAAAAAATAGCCATTTTTCTGCAAGTGAATGGAAGATTATAGTTATAACCACCCAAAGAAGCCATTCCTCTTCTTTCCTACTTTCTTGTGCATTCATTCAATGCATTTCTTTATTTCACAGTTCCAATGTGTGGAAGTAACAAATCTTTTCATAATACATTTACTTCATAGTTTTGATATTGAGCATTTATTCAGAGCATTCCTTTGAAAGATTTTGAAACACCCTGCAATGAATTATTTTGTATACATGTGGTGTTGGAGCTGGTTTCTAACAATATGACCGCCCTGAGAACTAGAGAAAGCAAAACCTGAACCCTGCCTTTAACTCAGGTGACACTGCAAAGCAGCCTTGTCCAAAAAAATTAATTAGACCTCAGCAAGTTATAGAAATAAAACAAAAGCATAACATTCTTAAATACTATTGCTTACCTTATGATAAGAAAATTATTTCATATATACAAAGACTCATTTTTATATGTCATTTGAGATATAGTCACAAAACTCCAGGAGGTCAAGTTTAAAAGTGTTAAAATACTTGGGACAAATTGCACCACATTCTGGTTTAATGCAGGGACACTGTCACTCAGGTTACATAGCCAAGAAGTTCTGCACCTTAAGTCCATATTTTTCCTAGTTCCAGTGGATGGGAAGAGTGATAATGTGTACAGAAATAGCTTGACTGAGATTTCATCAGTGGTAGAACCAGGGCTCATTGCCACTTCTGCCTAACACTCGTGATGGCTGCTAAGCATCAATAGATGTTTTCCAAAGATTAAGAGAATTTTACCAAAAAAGATTGATTTAACTGCATCTGGAAATTCATGGAAAAACTCCTATTTTGACAAAAATTTTCCTTGAGAAATATTTTAAGCAGGATGCGAAATTCTGGTTGGAATAACAGAGAGAAACAAAGGGAGGAAGCAATTAGCACTGCAAGAGTCCCCAGCCCAGAGCAGCTGGCTGAGATGTGGAGAAGCCATTTGAATGCAAGTCATTCACTTACTGACTAATTGCAAGATGGCTTTCCCAGCCTTTTCTGTTGAAGCAGATCCACATTGTATAATTAAAATGGGGGGAGTGAACAAGAGAAAGGCTGATGCCATCATATGATATTTAAATGCTTCTCTTTGATGTGGGAAACTCAGGTTCAAAACCTTGCCTTAATAAATATTTAAAGATTTATGCAAAACAAAGCAGCTTTAACAGAGAAGAACAAGAGAGAAGCACAGAGCAGAAGCCTGGAATAGTTTCTATAACAGTGGATAAAGCCCATGCGTAAAAAGTGGGGAAAATGATGGAGCAAGAAGTCAAAATGAAAAAGACCAGAAACACTATCTTCTAGTCCTTCCCTCCATCCCTAAAAGAAATATTAACAGTCTTGGATTTGTCCTGATACAGGAGGAGGGAGTCTTCTGAAATCCTGAAAAACCTCCAGGGAGAGAAAGACATTTTTCCCATGCTCTCATTAGAAAAGATTTTCTTATTTACTAGGACAGGTGTAGCAGGCAGGATGTTAGAGATAGGCAGGATATCCAGGCTGATTCTAAGGACAGGAATTAGAATTATATAGCATGAGAAGCCAACAAGTCTTAATAAAATTTAATCCCTTTAAGAGGAACAACAGGTCCTGCTTGGAGCCCTCATTAACATATCTGGAAAAAATACCTAGCCAGCCTGATTATTGGTACTCTGTCTTAACAGATGAGTGAAACAAATCCACAGAAGTTAAATCCTGGCCCAAAATTATTCTAGGAGTTCCAGACACTGAGTGTTTTGTTTAGGTACATACAGGTAATTTTCAGAATATAAGGCATTTTGTACATATATTTCCCAACTAAATGCAGCAGTATAATGATGAGAATTTAATGATGTGTAATAAGTTGACATCTTTGTTCAAATGTAAGTGAGTGCAAGCTCACACTTGCATGGTGCAGTAATAAAATGAAATTATGACTTCAAAAATGAGCAAATCTACTTTCAAGTCCGAGACCTGTTTTCAATAATTTGAATCTCCATTAAGGACCATGCCAACTCTTTATACACTACTGGAATTAAGCCTAACAGTACTCTGTGAGCAGTCAGAAAGCAAAGTGTATGACAAATATTGAAGAAAATTCTATCCTAAATAATGCTAGATTTCCTGGAATACAGATTTCTCTGAGCCTTGAGTACTCTCAGGCCTATTCATATGAAAGGTTATTTACCAATTTCTCTCTGTATTTCCTGAGAGATTCTACCATTGATTTCATCTTTCCACTTGTGAATCCTCACTGGCTACTCAGCCTCACCAACAATACCTTGACTGTTAACTGACTGACTGCTAAGCAAAAATACTTTTTCTGCATCCAGAGGAGGTCTACCAGGGACAGTTTGTGTGGCTTTGGAATAACTGATCAAACTTGTAGGTGGGGGCTAGTTTGCAGGGAGATTGACAGCTGTTACTGACTTAAAAACTCTTCCCCAAGGTGCTGCAGAAAGACAATGCAGTGAATTGCTGACATGCTGGTGCACACCTAGTGGAAGTGAGTGCTTTTGTGGGCTCTACACATTGCATGCTGATCTCCTTGTCAGCAAGAGGTACATCTTTTGAGTGCTCAGCAGAAGTCTTCTGGGAATCAGTGTCTTTGTACACAGCAGAGTCACCACAAATTGGAAATATTTCTGTGCATGCATGTGAAAGGCAAAGAAAAGTATTTTCTGACTGCAGAGTTCCTTCTCAATCTAAGTAGCTCTGTGAAGCCAATCTCTGGCTTCCTGCTAGATCCACCAGAAACTTCTTATTATCTGTTCATAGGACAGAGTTAACTTCTAGGAGGATGGGAGGTGTGTACCAGATGGGTTCCTGGTACACTGCTTACTCCTTTTGTAATACATGAGCATAGAATTTATACAATTTCCCCAGGAACATGTAAGCAAACTTTTCCATTCCAGTGACATTCCTGAAAATATCACAGGTTTATTTTTCCATCATTTTGTATATATAATAATATATTCATTTCATCCAATGCATATCAGAATTAACTGCAGTGTGGCATCTGCTTTACTCCTGAGCAGCTGCTGTAGAGTTCTCACACTACTATGCTTGCAGTTTGGGTTTTTTCCTCAGGTGTTCCTTCTGAGGGCCCTATCCAAAGGCCATTGAAGGTCAATGGGACATTCTCAGCTGGTGTAAATTATACAGCTCCATTTACTTCAGCTTATATTGACAGTGTGCATCAGATGATACCTCCTAATCTTCACCTTAGAGAGAATTGTTTTTCCTATATGTATATAGGACTAGTATTAGATTGCATACCTCATATTCACAGAGTACATCCCTAACTGGGTTAGAGTACTCTGTTCTGCCTACCTGTCTCAGGAATAATGTTGTTTCAATTCATAATGACATAATGGTGCCACCTGCAGTCCACAGCCTTATACAAGTGGTTTGGGATAATGTGGCTCACAGTAATAAAACACTGAAAAACACAGATATGGGAAGGGTAACAATCATCAGTTATTTGTAGAAGGCACTGCATTTTAAGAAAAGATGTTTTATTTCAGCTACCATAATAAGACCCTAAATTTTTCACTATTTTCCTTGGAAATGTAGTCACTGCACCAGTAATCTTTGCACTGGTGACTCGTCAGAGGCATCCAGTAAAGTTCAGTACATTATTCTCTGCAGCTCTTTACAGCACCAAGTGCTCTGGAACCTGCCAAGACCCCTCATTGCAAATATCAGTCCCTGTGCACACATCACCAATAAAAAAGCTCATACCCTGTAAACTGAGTTTGAATCTGAGAGATAATTTTTTATTAGCAGTGTAAAATCAGAATGATTAACTGATTAGTGTAGTTCTCTTGTGTCTTTCTGATCTATTTGGTTTTCTCTTCTCCTGTTTTATAGGGAAACCTATTTCCCAGTATGGAAGAATGCCCAAGTACCAAGTGTTCTGCTATGAATTCTTTATTATTATTACTTTTAATATGTGGATTTTGACATGATTTTCATAAGTTTTTCTTCTACCTTCTTTTCATAATTGTTAAAAATAGAGTGCATTTTTGCTTTACCTGAATAAATGAAAATAAGAAGTGGCAACCTGTACAGAGACAATGGGCAAACATACCATACATTTCGTTTGAGAAAAGAAACATGGTGAAATAGAGGAAACACTAGAAAATCCTATTAGTTCCAGTTGCAGTTTTTTCATAGGATGAACTAAGGTATTTATGACTTGGATCTTTTTTTCAATTACTTTTCCTTGTGGGTAGTCTTCAGAGACTATCTGCAGAGCAGAGGGAATAAGCACTTTTTTCTGCCTGAATATTCTGCTCTGTGTAGGGTCTCTCTTTCTCTGATATGTGATTGTTGTTTAATAGGGTATTGATACAGGCACATGTTTTACTCTACTTCCTTTAATAGTAGTGAGATAAATTACCCACATTAGTAGGAAATAGGGTTTATAATTACATTGAAGTAAATGTTTGATTCCCCTTCTTCTTCCATTGGTAATTATTTTAATGACAGCTTCGTAATTCACCTAGCAGAGTAATGAGAGCATGTCTGCACCTACATGATTTTCCCAAACGCAAAGGAAATTGCACATTAATCTGACATAATGTTAACATTAGGGAATGAATTGCCAGCTCAGTTTTAACCAGACCTCTTTTTATTCACCTTCAGTTATTTTTTACTATAATTTTGTAATTTATGCAATCCTGATTGCATATTCAGAGAAGATACTTACATAGCTGAGCACTGCTACTTCCTACCACTTATTTGGAGTACAAACACAGAGAACAGCTATTGAAAGTCTGGGTTTAGAGTGCCAGCTCCACTCTTAGGGAAGTTCTTGCTTTTCCAAAAGACAGCATTTCTTGGCATCTTCAAAACACAGGAGCCTGCTGCTAAACCCAGGAAACTAGCATTGCTGCTTTTTTCCAAAACTGTTTGCTGGGTTTATATGCTATAAAATAGTCGAATATGGTAACCCTACTATTTTTTTGTATTCTTCAGTCTGGGGTGTGTTAGTGGCTAGTTGTAACTTGAGAGCAAGCATACTGAAATGTGTGGGGTTTATCTTGACAGGAATTTCTCATGGAATCAGACATTTTCTTTCATTTATTCTCATTGCTACTGGACACCCTGAGAACAGATTTGAAACACAGAGGAGGAAACTTAATATGGGTGGATATGTACAAATGTTTTCATTTTATCCTTCTATGCTGTTATGCCATGGAAATATATGCTTTTTTAAGTTGCTCTTCGACACTTAGTCATGTTCAATAACAAAAAGGAGATTTTCTTCAGCTGCTGAGAGATGATGGTGAAACGACAAGCAGTGATGATCTTAGGTGCTTTCAACACAGTAATTGCAAAGCCTTGCATGTGAGCAAGGCTTCATGTGCTGCTGCTGGGCAGCTGATTCCAGAATTGACTCTGGCACCTCCTCACGAGCTGGCATCAGTGCTCAGTGACACCTCAGGGCAGGAAGCAGCAAATAACTCTCTGCCAGCCTGAACTGCAGGGGTTGTTGAGATGGCAGAAATTTAATTGCTTGTGCTGGAATCAGGCCAGGAAACAGGGTCAGCTCTCTTGTCCTTTGAAAAAAAGTATTCTGGCACATCACAGATGCAGAAGCAGCACTTGGAGTTGCAGCAGAAAATTTTTGCAGCGAGCTTCAGTCCCATCCTGTACATAGAGGGTTCTCCCTGAGCTGAAGAGCCCACCCTGTAACCCTGCTACCTAAGGATTCCCCCAAATAAAGTCAGTGTCTGTCTTCACTAATAGATTTTGCCAAAATCCTGTCTTTTGAGGCTAGGATGAAGGTATATCTCTGCCACCTTATTCAAATGCCACTGATGATAGCCATGTGTCACTTTCTTTATTTTGAAGGAAAGAAAGGTGGTTGGATACAGGTTTATTTTCAAAACTGCCACATATCTGTTAGAAATCTGATAATGCAATGGAAAAGAGAAATCCCAAAAATAAAACTGATAGTAAACAACATCACCTCTTAATGTCACTGGAAGACATGCCAAGAAACAGAATTTGAATGAGTATTTCCTTCCTGAAAATCTTAATGTTGGGCTTCTCATTGCTGATTCTGGGCATTTTGGGCTCTTCATTTTGCTGTGTTGTGTATATGTCAGAACTTTGTTGGGGTTATTTAGTACCAAACTTCAAACCTTTGCTTAAGTCACAACATATTGCTCTTGAGTGAGAAACAGGATAAGCATAGAAACTCTTCAAAATGAAGATATAATTTCACCAAAAAAATAGTCATCTGTTTTTAGACGGTTCAGAAGAGGAAGGGAGACAAAATGAATCAAATTAATTACTCTTTGTGCATGCTTTGCTTTGTATATTTGGCAAAAGAAAATCACAAGAGTGATTTAAGGCAACTACTTTCTGGAGCACTCAGTGTGCATCAGACTATTTGTGTCTTAGTAATATTGTTACACTTACAGAAAGCTGTCAGATTTCTTCTTTTAGTTCCAATGTATGTCACTGAGTTTCCTTATGAGTCAGTGTTTAAACAACATCATGTTTCCTTGATAAAAAGCAGAGAAGGACTCATACAAGGCAAGATTAAAATACTATTTTAATTGTTGATTTGGAATACATATATTCTATAACATGTATTATAGAATATATTTGTGTTATGTATATATACATACATATAAATGTATATGTACGTATACATTTATATATTATATATTATATATGTATACATATAATATCTATAATATTCTATATATTCTATATATACCATATTTGATAAAATAATTCTATATTCTTTCATTAATATAGAATTATAATATGTTACATTATAGTATATATGTATATTTCACAGCGCCTCATCTTCTTCATAGGGGAAGAATCTGGCCTCCCTAGATGCTACAGCAAAGCACTCAATTGCCTCATTAGGCTTAAACTTTCATCTGATTCCTAGATCATTTCACCCATATGGAAACCTCAGTGATTCTATTTTCCACAGCAAATTTTCTGCCAGTGTTTTTCTCCTTCCCTTCCATGGCTCTATCCTTATAAAATATTCTTACAGAAGAGACTGCTGTATTCATATATGGCCACACCCTCAGCTTTGCCAATCATGTAGGGTAACCAGGATGCTGAGCACTTGGGGTTTTCAGCCTGTTTTTCCCTGAGATGTTGGAAACAAACTTGATAGGCAAATGCAAGAGCTCCCTGCTCCTGTGCCAGCTTTCCCAGGATGCCCACCCTCACGTTCCCACCCCACCATACAACTTGCTTGTTTGTACCAAGTGTCACATCTGCTGTTATGGAAAGAGATAAACCTGGAAAATATAGAGCAGCTACTAAGAACTTGTAATTATGGAGAACACTTATTAAACACTTGAATGCATGCAAGGGGAATGCAAGCAGGAAAGGAAGTCTGCAAAGATTTAAATAGGTATTTTAATGTACTCTGTTAAAGTGTTATTTTCTGCTCAGTACAAGAACAAAAGAAGAAAACAACTTATTAAATTTTTGTGTACAAAAATCCCACTAAAACGTGAGCAGTTACATAAAAAATATTACATTTGTCAAGTGTTGCCATTTCACAGTTTTGGCAGGTTCCCGAGCTTCCGAGAAACAGGAAAATAACTGCTCTTTAGCTGAGACATGATGTTTTTGGAAGATCTAGATACCATGTCATTATCTTAATTTAACTCTTTACTGGATATCTATAATAGTACATTGCCTTGGGTACTTGTGGCTTTGCAGGGATTTAGGTTCTTCATGAAGATGTTTTCAGTGCAGGGAGATGAATTCAACACTAAACACAGCATAGGAAATAAAATATAACTCTGGACAGTAAACTAAAACAGTGCTGAAAAGGCCTGGTGGTTTTGTTTCTAACTGTGTATTCTGTGCACTAATTGAGGGGTGTTACATGGAGGACTCACCTTGAAGCATCAGTACATCTGTGTGAAAGCACTAACTGAAGCTCAGAACATGAGAAAAACAAACAAAAAGCCAATAAGCCAAACGAACAAAACCCACCCCAGAAATGAGGCCCTTGACAGTTGGAGATGACTGCTAAAAGAAGTGCAAAGTATTCATTAGAAATTTCACAAGGATTTAAAAAATCAAATATGTGACTATGAGATAAGGAACTGTGACCTTTATTCTCAGATCTTTACCCTTAAATTAAGCTTAGGTTTGACCTTTAACATTGATCCCTCAGGTTACTTTAGCCATTTCTCTTAAAATGACCTGTGCTCTCTCTCTACCTATATCTCTTGGTTTCCCATCGGAAACATGGTTTAGAATATTATTTTAATAAACATTTAGAATTGCTTCATGTTTCTCAATTGATTTCTTGTCCACTTTATACTAAAAAATTTCTATGTTTGAAATCTCCAATGGTCTTCATTTTAGAACTTACCCGTAATTGGGAAGACCCACCTCCACTGTGTTATCATGCACTGAATACTGTGGCCAGTTCAAGGCCATTAAACCTGTTTGCCAGGTCATTCTTTTGTAATGACATCCAAGAGATGTGTCATTAAGTCCCCCACTGACTGACAACAGAACAAACAGTGTAATCAGTTACTTTCTGTAAACACTCATCATTATTACAATTAGTGTTTGGGGACAGGTTGATGCTGCTCTGGTGTGGAAGAGCATTTTGTACTCTTTGTGCCAAGTACCACCATCTTCCTTTCCTGTTTGACATACAAGGCAATGGCTGATTTTTATCTGCTGTTTTCAGAGGGCAAGATAAAGCTAACAAGCTTTTTTTAGGAACTGAAAGTAGATAGTGGAAACTGGATAGAATTTTGTTCTGTCTGAGAGCTTTTAGATATGCAGACATGAATTATTTTAAATTTCACTGCTGTGCTTTCAGCTTCACCAAAAGGTAACCCAGAGAGGCCTGCCAACGAGTAATGCCCTTTTTTGCTACATAGGGAATTGTTTGCAACTTTGATGAGCAGAAATCTCAGATACTTCTAATGGGAGGAGGCACTGCTGGGTCAGTGCATTAGTTTATCACCTCTCACAAAAGTTTAGAAATGTTCTTTTGCATAAGGACAGAACAGATTGAGAACTAGAAGAGGGGATATTCATGGAGAAAACTACAGGAGACATATCGATAATCTCACAACAGGAGCCTCAGGGGAGTATTTGCAGAAGTTTTTGCTCTTGCTACATTTTGCTATTTGTTTATTATAACTGAAAAAAATGTTGCACATTACATTGTGGACTACAAGGCCAAAGACAGTCTCAGAAACTTAAATCTGGTTGATTGACATGGAAAATCACCATTTTATACTCACCTGAAAAATAGTCCAGCCTGTTCTCTTAATTGTTGGACAATTTAAGTCTTCATGACCAAAAGCAGGATACTAAAAAACTTGCCCAATTTCTGTGTTGCATATTAAGTTGCTAGGGGTGTTTTTGGATGGACATACCCAAAAAAAGTGTTATTAACATGGAAATCTTTAATATAAAGAAAGTGTAGTACAATTACACAGATCTAAGTTCTAAAATGAAGACCATTAGAGATTTCAAACATAGAAATTTTTTAGTATAAAGTGGACAAGAAATCAATTGAGAAACATGAAGCAATTCTAAATGTTCATTAAAAAATATTCTAAACCATGTTTCCTATGGAAAACCAAGAGCTATAGGTAGAGACAGAGCACATTATATGTATGTTAGGTCTCATCTGCAAAAATGGAAGTGTGCATGGGTTTGTGTCCATGCTGAACCTGTTTAGTTACTGTATGATTGCTTGTAAATATACTGAGGATGTTGTTGCATAAACCTAGACTGTTAAGTAGAAGCTTATTTATGTTTTCACCATGAAAAACCTAGAGAGTCATTGAAAATCCAGTTTTAAGTTCTCCCTCACATAATTTTTAACTTATTGTATCATATTTCTCTGTTTCAGAGAAATATCTGTAGGCTTCATTAGTCAGCACTGAAAGATCTGTGTTTGAGGCTCCTAGGCACCTTTGTAATACAAATAAGGGTAATCAACAAGCTGTGGTTTTAAGTAATTGGTTTTGGAATGACCCTGATGATCCTTACCTGCTATAAGCTGTCAAGAAAGGGCAACATCCAACTGTGAGGATTCCTGTCATTGCTGAGCCACTGCTGCTGTACTTAAACCTCTAGTGCTGGTGTAGAGAGGCTGGTTCAGTGAAAGTGGTTCTGTATATGGTCTCTACTTTTACTTTTCAGGAACTGAAGTAGACTCAGACAGGTGCCATATCACAGCTGTCAACAAAAATTACTCACTCACTTTGATTTGGAGTCAGAGTACCTGCCTCGTTTTGTAGAAAAATAAGAACTCCCCTTCACTCTTCTCTCCAGGCAAATAGTTTTAAAATCAAACTTCCCATGTGTTTATATACACAGGCAGATTATTTTCTTTGTGTTTTGGGTCTGTCTTGGCTGCTATAATTATTGCAGCACGTCAAAGGCAATGCAGAGTCTCTTGGCATTAACCAAAAAGAAGCTATCAATGAGTTTGTGTCTCAAGTGTCCAGTAGAACACTATAAACACTATAAACTTTTAACATCTCAATTACCACCAATTATATACAGGAGGCACAAAGGTGTTAATGAAATCTTGGCACTTGTTGAAGATGATATGAAAAGTCTCATTGCCTGCAATGGAGCCAGTATTTCACCTAACGTTGAAGGAGCAACCTCAGCTGTGCTGGTGGACTGAACTGGTGTCAGTCCATTCTGGTTCAGAAGAATAGAAGATGTAGTTTTCAAAAAAAAAGTGGCTCTGTAGGCAAGGAGAAGACTTTGAAATTTGCTTCTACTTCAGCTTAACATAGAAGCTGCACATATTCTAACAGCATAATATATGAACTCTTTCTCCTCCATTAGTTCAGGGGGTTTTGAGTATTTTAGTTTGAAGAATTGAGCTAATCTCTCTGAGAAGAAAAAATTAAAATATTTTATCTTCACTGCTCTGAAGAAGGTTTTACTTCAGCCAGTGAGAGACTTGCAAGAAACATTGGTTCATTTCAGTTGCTTCACTATTCTCACTGGAGGCCAACTTCAGAGGAAATTGGAAATGAGACTTTAAAAGTTTATTTTCACTTTCTAGAGAAGCCCAACTACTGAAAAGATAAAATTGTGATGACCAACTTGGATGGAGAAAAGAGTGGAGTATTTCATATATGTGACCGTGGTCACAAGGGTTTTCAGGATGAAGAAGAGACGAGAATGTTGACTCCATGATCAGAAGGCTAAGAAAGGATTTTTCATGAAAGATGTCTGCGACACATATACATCAGAAAAAAACAAATTTCTGTACTGTGCTGTTTATAATGTAGAATTTGGCTTTGGAACATCACAACTAGACAAACAGGATAACCTGAAGTGTTTTCTTTTATACTGAAGGTTTTACGTAGTTCTTCTTATACCCAGGTGGGAAGAATGGGTAAGTAGTGGATAAAGGTCTTCCTATAAAAAAGACATTTTTGAGGTATTCCAAGTTGGGTATGGATAATTTAGGAAGATACAGTAGGATATTTGCTTCATTATCAAGTAGTAATTACCCTGATGAGAGACAGACTGTTCCAGAAAGATCATTTTGATAATCAAGTAATTTTTTTTCTGAGATTTTTTTCACCTTCTCTATCTGGTGGGGGGTTTGAGGGGAGGAGAGGGATGTGAGATGGCTGGTTGGGCATTTTTGGGGGGGGGTTTGTGTGTGTGTTGTGGTTTCTGTTTGTTTGGTTAGGGTTGGTTTTTTAAGTTTTCAGTGATACTAGAGGATGAACTAAAGAAGCAGTAGTTTGTAGCCTTTTGCCACCACATACCTCCTGCAGTTCAGAGGGCTACAAGTAGAGCAGGTCACTGATGTTGTCTTAAGACCTCATTTCTTTGAAACATACTGTCATATAAACTCTACCTATAAAAATTATTGTGGTGTTATTTTAGTTTAGAGTTAATTGGTAAAAATGTAATGACTGGGCTGTAATTCATTCCATTCAAATCCAACAGTGAGCATTCTCCTTCTTGCCCAGCCACAACATATCTTGTTTCACAGAAATGCAAGGAAGAGCCCTCCAAGGCAGTTCCTGTTCAGAATTTTAGCCACTTTGTTCAGTACTGTTACCCTAACACGTAGCTAGGTCTCGGGACTTCTGCTGGTCAGAGTGACCCTGACATGCATTAGAGAGTCTCTTTTCCCAGCCTGGCAGTTGAAGAAGGAGTCAGAGCTCTTCAGTTCTCGGTCTCAAGGTTGTTTATTGTTTCTTATCTATAAAACTCTTTCACTGGCCTGCTGAGGTCTGCTCAGCAGGTCAGACAGAGGCACACTGGCCGCCCTCAGGGCGGTGTTATCTTTTTACACTAAAAACTACCTGTACATTATTTACAATAACTTCCCAATACCTATCACCTATGTTAGACAGTGAGCTTCTACCTTAAACCAATCCAAAAGTGCCACCATCACAGCAGAAGATGGAGGCCAAGAAGGAGAAAGACTGGACACACCCAGATTCCTCCATCTTGCCTCCTGAACCCTCATTCTAAAAACCCCAAAAAAATCTATTTTTCACCCCGTGACAAACTAACTATTATTTTACTAAGACTTTCGTGGCTTGCAGATCCTCATGTAAGGTTGGTAATTTTTTCCATGGGTCATAATCAAGGTCACAGGTGTCTTGGGCTCTGTGCCAAGGTCTCTGAGTCCCCTGGCAGGGGTTCAAGCAATTCAGGAAATCCAGAGGGATGTCCTGAATTCGAACAGCTAGACACAACAGATAATAAATGGACAAAGAGAATTCTCTTCCTTGAAAGGTATCCCTTCCACTCCTTATTAAGTGTCAGGGGACACATACTGAAGTAAAAACACTGAGAAAAATCTCCTTTTTTGATGCAACAGATGAACTAGATCAGAGCCAGATCAGGGTAGGGTGCCTCCTATTCAAGGGACTTGCCTGTGACTGCTTGAGACTGCTGCCTTTCTGTCTGTCTGGCACTTCTGCTGGCATGGAGCAGCTGGAGAGTGGGCCAGGGATTTGGGTTTCTTTCCCACCCAAGCCAGTATCTTTCGGTCACAAGTTATCCAAGTGTTTTAAGTGAAGTAAGCTCTTAAGTTGTCAGGAGGGCTGTCTAACACTCTTCCTCTCCAGCTACGTGGCAAGGCAGTGCTGGCACAAGCCACGCTAACTTTTCATAGTTGTCTTTGAACATACACAGAGCTGGAGAAACTCAGGCTGGCAAGACTGGGAATTTTCAATTTTTTTACTGTCTTTATGCATGCTATAATCTGAAGTGTCTGGCTAGCTGAGGGAAACTTGAATGGATTATTTTCAAGAAGTACATTTCCACAGTCTGGCTGTCAGCTGCCTCCTGATAGGATTTAGTCAGGAGACTCACTGCCAGTCTTTTAGAAACTAACCTTCAGAGCATGTCTGGGGCTTGTTCATAAATTGCACTGTTAAGTTCCCCATCTCTCCATTACCCATACCCAAAGGTGCTGTATGTAATAGTTCTCTCATTGTGAAAATCGAATGGGGACAAATCACTTTAAGCATTTCTCAGAAGGTGTATAGGGAAAATAACCTCAGTATCTGCAGACACACAAGCACATGCTTACTGTAGCCAGTCTTTTCTCTTACTTAGTTCTTATAGTTAAAGCTAGCTGGGATGATGACTATGGGAAGAATTATTTTATGACAATTGTACTGGAATTTTGTTGGCTCTCGTATTGAGACTTGAGAAAAGTCTCAATAAAATCAGAAATCGTGCAAGTGAGTTCTTGTTCATGCAGAAGTAGCAAGATTAGTCTAGCTGTCATCTTCTGGGAAGCATTAGGAAAATCAGCCAGAGAATCCTGTGCTGTTGTAGCTCCAGTGCCAATGCAATCTTTCTTGAATGCCCTTTGTAGCGAGAGTATTTGCAACATCTAATCTTGGTAAAAAATTTGAAATTAAACCAGGGAAAATTTCCATCAGCATCCACCTGAGATATATATATATATATATATATATATTTTTTTTTTTTAATGGACCTTTCTCCAGTGAAGTGTTCCATTTCAGCCTGGAAAGAAATCTCTCCTTTTGCTCTATTTAAAAGAGCTGCAGAAATGAAGATGTGGATACCCAGAAGTGATCCTCTGATGTCATTTTAACTCAGTCTACTGGTTAGCTCTATTAAGGATAGAATAGGGCCCCCTCTCCCTGCACTCAGTGGGTATTTTACGGAGGAAGATAGGTTCATGCAGGCTGATGGAATAGCACTGACTGGAAAGATGTTCTCCATCATTCCAGTCAGTGCTATTCCAGCACCATGAAGCATTAGCAGAGGTTTTTATTCCCTGTATTTGAGCTTGTAAGCTGTAGGTAGGAGACTGAATTCTTTCATCAGTTATCTGAATACTGATTTACCAGCATTCAAACTAAGTGTATGGAAAGCCTCCTTAAATTAATGAGACTTTTAATAGAGGGTAGGTATACTGTTAATCACCTACTTAAGGAACCTCGAGGAGTAGAGATCCAAAGAACACATTAAGGTTTGCCTAAAGGTAAAGTAGGATTTACATTGTGGAGGATTTGATTTGAAGAGAGACCAAAAAACCCTTTAAAGTATTTCATAGGGAAATAATGCTTTGGTTTGGTTATCATCTGTGGTCTTTACCTGATTATGGATTATGGATTATTTGCAAAGATCCTTTCCTGCTTATTTGATCTGTCTGAGTGGGTTTTTATAAAAATGTCTGGACCAGTTTATTTCTATGTTTCAGAAATGCTTTTCACATACATTTGAAATGCAGGATCATTACTGTGTACAACATGTTTTTCAGACAGTAACAATTAATTTCTACAGCCAGATGTGAAACTTGGGGGGAAAAAGAAGAAGTCATAATGGATGTACATGCAGGAATCCCCTTTCTCCCTTAGCTGTAATTGAACAAATGGCACTGAGATAATACTGTAATTGTTTGCCTTTTCCATTAAGCCAATATGAAGATTAAAGTACCATCTGGCTTTCTAAAAACTAAAGTTAGAAAACCTCCAGCTTGAAAGAAAAAGCAGTTGGATCCCAGTTGAGTGGACATTTCATATGTAATCTAACTTTGCTCCTCTCCACTCAAAGTTCTAACCACAAATAAGCACTCAGAGCTTTTCCCTCTTTGTAAGAGTCAGCACCCTAATAGAAATTTTTCAAAGTACCTTTTCCTGAACAACTCTGATAACCTTGGGTCTGTTCTTGTATTTATGCTCCAAGTGAGTTTAAAGACAGAACCTGAAAAGGAAATCTGGTTGGATAATTTCATAATAAGGGTTCTTTTTTTTCCTTTTCTTTGTGAAATCATAACTTTTTCAAAAACATTGTTTTCAAAGTTCCCAGCATTACTAAAACTACACTTTTTGCCCATTTGTAGCAATTTACTATGGCATTTTGACAAATCTTTTTATTTAATATTACTTTTAAGATCTTCAATAGCTTTTGCAACCATTACAGAAAAAAAAGAAATTAAGTAATGCTTTACCTGTGAAATCCATTCTCTATTAAATATTTATAATTTCAATAAAAAATAAGCTTTTTATATTATCAAGAAATTTCACAGAAAAAATAAAATGAAATTTTCAAGTTCTATGAAACAAAATTGGTTTCAGGAACTTTTTTTGTAAATTAAACTAGTTTTTCTTGGATTTATTTCTTGTTACCAGCTCATCTAAAAACTTTCTGTTGATAAGAAACAGAGAGTAATTTTTAGGGAAGATGTAATCCAAAAGAATACTTCAGGACTGTTAGTCTTGAAAATACTGTGTCTAGTTTTTTCCCAGGCACTATTACCACTATCAGAATCAGAAACCCACTTTCATTTGATTGCTCTTGTATGAAATTTAGCCTATAAATAAACACATGCAGGAACTTCCCCTTTTTTCCATCTACACACCCCCTAAATGTCAAAACTGCTAACAAAAGTATCCCCAAGTCTTAGAGTAAAATATTTTCACATATTACACACGAGATCTTCCTCTAGTCTGGGATTCCTGCATTTAAAAAAAAAAAAAAAAAGAAGGCAGTTAAAATAGGAGGTGATAGGATGGCTCAAATCTCAAGCTTTTTAGTGTCTTTTCCACACCCTGAAAAGAGAATGTCCACCTGCCAGCTTTGACTGGGTTATTTGGGCTGGTTAGAAAGCATAACTGGTAGACAGGGAAGTCTGTTTTAATTAAGTGCTTTTTTTTTGAAATATTTAAAACTCAAAATCTAGTGACCATCCACGGATTTCAGTTTCCTTCTGAGTGAACACAGTGCCCCTTCGGATCAAGCAAACTTCAATTGGCTTGAGGAGCCTCGAGGAGCAAACCTTGCTCATCCTCTGGCATTGTCTGACCACCAGTGCTGCGTCAAAAGTACTGAGCCTCATTGAGACAAAGAAGGCAGATAAAACCCACTGCTGTTACTCTCAGACCCATCTGATAGTGCTATAACAGTGCACTCCTCATGTGACAGGGCTGATGGCTTTGACACATTTCTGCTTTTAAAAAAACCCTAAAAGGTATTTTTTTAGAAGGACATTTTCAATAAAGGCCTCCAGATTCAGTCAATGCATGTGACCTTTATCTAGAGAGAACATAAGACTGAATTTGGGATTTTGCTCTTTAAAGCTGTGAGCCCCTTTGTTGTTCTTGGAGCAGTTTTAAAATTACAATTTAGCAAAGCCTGTAGTTATTGCTGTGTGCTTCTGTCTTGGCTAGCTGAGTTGTATTTAGAAAAATCTGTGACATAAAATTCTCAAAGCTAAACTCATTGAGCTATTCATCTTTATGCATGAATTTAGGCAAGACTACCAGTGAGGTTTGGTTTGTATAGTCACTGTTGAGCAACACTGGGAAACAGCCAAGATATGGGCACCAAACACTGATGTGTATAATTTCAAAGCCATTTCAAAAAATGATGTCTGTAACTATTGTCTCACCTTCACTGACTGTAAAAATGAGAAAAGTAATGTTTGCCCAAGGCAAACAGGGTTTTGAATATTAATATGTATTTGTAAAGCACATCAGCAAGGTAAGTCGGGACACCATTTGACCATGAATATGCAAATACACATAATCCTGTATTTTCACACCTTGCAAAATGATGCAGACAAGAAATCCTTTCCTTCTGAAATACAGGCTTCATTAGGCAAACTCCATAACACAGAACTATCAGCAGCAAGCTGTGTTGAGATTCCACTTGCCATTTTATTTTGATCAGAACAAGAATAGGGTTTTAATATGTCTTGTGATTTTGTATAAGATAAAACACTCCACCCAGTGTACATCATAATTTCTCCTGCAGTGTTTTTCAATAAAAACTCTTTTCTGTCTGAAGAAAAATGTGCTCATTTTTTCTTTTCCTCATTATCTCCCCAGTGCATAGTTTGGGACTGGGATTCCAATGGAAAGCATGACTTCATTGGAGAATTTAGCTCAACTTTCAAGGAAATGCGAGGAGCTATGGAGGGAAGACAGGTAAGTGGAAACCACCTGAGCAATCTCAATATGTAATCTTTGTAGAGCAGTGTTCCCTAGACAATCCTGTCATAAAGCAGGTGGCATTGCCTCATCATTTCCCAGAATTTAGTTGTGTTGATCTCTCCCACAGGTTTTACTGTTACCTGGGCACAGTAATCTGAAAATGTAAAAGAGCATTTGTTCCTGTATGTTTATGCCTGAAATACTTTAAGATTTTTTCCTAGTTCCCATTCCACAGACATTTCTTTCTGCTAAGATTTATTTCCTTTGAGCCCAAGCACGTGGTTTCCATGAGGTGCTGTGCTGCAAAGCAAATGCCCATTCTGGCTCCTCAAAGCATTTCCCTGCTGGCCTAAAGGCCTCTGTTGGGTGAGGGTCATTCTCCATCTTTCTCCATTTCTCACATGCTGCATTCATTGCTGCCAGCTTTAACTAGAACCCATCATATGAAACAAATTGGTTTTCTAAGTATTTCATGATTTACAGCCCTAAGGGAAAATGAAATTGTTAGCTTATCAATAATTTCACTTCTTTATGTCAGCCTGATCTTTTCAAATTGCAGTTGATAGTAATTACTTAATATGATAAGTGATTTGGCATGTCTAATTCCAGAAATCATAATTTTCTATGATTACTTACTTCTAAAGGTGTTAGTTTTGATAAATTCTCTGAGGGGGAGTTAAAAACGTTGATCCTGCAGATAATTTGTATTCATTGTTCCACTGTTGTTGTGATCTCAACCCCAAACACAAATGCCTAATAAGCTAATTATCTGGGCTTTTTATTAAGGTTCTGTTTATAATGTGTTAGCAAAAATCTAACACAGAGTCAGAAGGTGTTTGATAAGTGGTAAGCAGTCAGTCTATGCCATAGGTCAAGAAACATTTATGGCTCTTCTAGATGTTTACTGTTGAAGTTTTTAGAATACACTAAAGTTTGGCAAATGCTGCTCATGTGTGTAAAATACTGCTGATGTGCATCAATCATGTATTAGTCCATTATAATACCTTGTGAACACAACCTGAGTGTAAATGAAACCCTGTTTGCTCTCTCAAATCAAGTCAGAGGATCAAAACTTTTATCAAACAAAATTTCAGTGGAAATAAGGAGGTAAACAGATCCCAGAATGAATAACATTAACTAGGTCAGCGATGTGGCAACACTCCAAATTTGTATACAAATACCTGTGTCTCAGGTACCTGTCTCAAGTACCTAAATACCTGTGTAAGAGTGGTAAAGGGTGAGTATTTTCAATGTAAGTGTCTTAAAACCCCATCATGGTCCTTCCCAGGAGACAGCTTGTTGGCCAAAACAAGAGCCTTGTTGTCCAGAATGCCAGGAATGGCTCTGCAGGATAAAAGATGCACTTTATTCTGATGGAAAAATAGTATGCTTTTTTTCATCCTCAGCTAGCAAAAAGGATGATTACTCTTTCAGAGGCATAAGAAGTTAATGCAGCCATTTGTCAGTTCTTGTTCTAGGTTGTCACTGCAGTATCAGAGTGCTGTCCCAAAATGTTTCAATTTTGCCCTGTGGTTGGCGTGAATCTTACTTCTGCTATGGGCCTGCCATTTGCCAATCTGCAGATTGTCTTTTACCTGCAATCTTCCTCCACATGCCCTAGGAATTGTGCCTTTTTTCTTCCCTGTTCCTCTCACTCTGTTGTGGCTGTGAAGTTATTCTGTGGGCTTGCACCTGCAAAATCCTGCTGTTGCTATAAGTAATTCTCATGGGACACAGTTGCCACCAAGGTGGGACTCAATTTCCTTTCTCCTCTTTTCTAATCCTTGTTTTGTAGCTTATTCTAAAGGAAAACAAGATTGAGTGGATAAGATTGTAAGTATTAGTCATTTAAGTGGCTGATAAATTGTGGTCCAAAAATATAAATGCACATGCTAGATGGCTCTTGCCCCTGATGCAGTCAGGGTTTGGTGAGCACTAATAGCACAACAGACAAGAACAAGCAGTAGGAGTTTGAGCAAGTCCTGGTGGAGATGAGGTACTTATGGAAAACAATACTGTGATCCCATGTTGCACAGGAGAGGTCAGTTGTGTGGAAAGCCGTGTCACTTGGCTGGAGCCAGAATGCAATTTCCCTTTCACTCTCCTCCCTGTCCCTCCCTCATCCTATCTCATTTTTCTCTATTCTGCAGAAAGAACTATTGCTGCTAAAGGCAATATATTCCATTGTCTGTGGACCCCATAAAAACATCTCAGTGCATAGTTTATGTCAACATCCTTTGTGCAACATTAAGTAGTGTGATTAGCAGTTGTCAGTTCTTTTCTTTAGTTTTAGCCTCCCTGAAGAAAAAGCATGTGCAGTGGAGTGTTTACTTTGAATAAAGAGGTTACAGTGCACCTTGAGAAAATTCTAGAGAAGAAAGGTATTTTACCTTCAAGTAGGTGTGTTGCTAGCTATTTCTGATAAGGAGGGCCATATCAGAGAAATGTAATTACATGTGGGTGGAGAGATGAGTAGGTTAAACATAGTTCTTTTTTCCTAGAAGAGACCCTTTCATAGCCTCAGACCAGAAAATATTGTTTTCCATGTAGTACTCCTTTCAGTCAGAGGAATAAAACTACATCCTCCAGCCCCTGGTGTTAACATTCTTTCACATTGCATCACAACAGTGTCGAGATGGGAGCCAAAGGCTAGAACTTCATCTCAGATGCTGTGGAAGCTAGAGTAAAGAGTAGGGCTCAGGTCTGGCATCCCTAGTTGATTTGCTAAGGAGATGCAGTGAAGCTTCTTGCTCTGGTTATATTTTCTTTTGTGCAGTAGACTTTACAGCCAGCTACAGTACATTGCTGTAGTTCTGTCAGAAGATAATCAAAACACCCTAGTGATTGTCAGCCAGGGTTTTTCACTTTCCCAGGAAACTGAAGAGAATTGGAAGGAACATTCATCATTGATAGGGGATCCAGGAACTTTGATTAAGCTTCAGCTGCAAATCTGTGTGGTTTTGAAGGAGGCTACAGCAGTGGCACAGATCTCCATCTCTGCCCATCAGCAATGTCTGTATTGTCTGGAATCAGCAGCACAATTTGTCACAGATGCATTAAGCAGTGAGAGTGGGAGTACCACAGTTCATGCTGGTGAGCAGCATGGACTGTGTGGTGTGAGCTGCTAGTGCTTCTCACCATTTCACCAGCTCACCTCATCTCTGGAGGAGCTGACAATGATGTTGAAGCTGCCTTTTAATTGTACATAGTTCATCCTTCAGAAGGCACAGAGCATTCTGACCCATTCTTCAACCTCCCCCTCTAAAAGTAAAGATATTTTTGTGTTGTGGCCAATCTATCAACTGCTACAGAACTGCTTGAGATGGACAGAATGGATATGTGTCACCTGCTTACTTACAGGACCTGGTGCTGCTTCTAAGACTGTTCCATCCCTGGGCTATGTACTGATTATCCCAAGTTTTGAGTGTCAGCCTCAGATGAGCTTATTGGCTTGCCTTGGCTGTGAGATTTCTCAGAAATGCATGTATGAGACCAGGCATCATTGAGATAAATGCTGTGAATCTAGCACTTGTATTTTCTGAGTGGTTGAACTAGTATTGTGTGAAGAGAAGAGAAAATTCCTTACTTTAATGAGATCACTTGTTTTGATCAGAAGTGGCATAAGTTGTTTATGAATTTCTTTTCTGAATGTGGTATGTCTTGGGTGAGATTTAAAAATCTTGAATTACGATTCCTTCAGAGTGTTAGGTGCTTCTCCATGACTGAGAGGACTGAATTCTGGGAAAACTTGCTGGTCTTCTGTTTTAAGGAGACTTTCTGATCATGAACAACCTCAGGATAATAACTTCATGTGTTTCTGTTCCATAAAAATTATCTTATGGTCACAGACTCTTATGTTTTGACATCTTGCCTGTTTTCATACTGGCCACCAATAGAAAATGGCACAAAGACATCCTCCTGTTCAAGTGCACATCTGAAGCAGCCCTTGCATGAGCCATGGTTTAATGGTGAAATTGGTGGTGCTGAGTTAACAGTTGTACTCAGTGATCTTAGAAGTCTTTTCCAAAGTGTAATTCTGTGGTTTCTAGGTCTCCTCTCAACACTTTCCACCATTCAAACTTTATTTTTTACTCTTTCACCATAATCTTGACACAGAAAAACCCCTCACAATAAGAATAACTTCATCCTTATCTTTTTAAGTGAAATACTAATAAGTACTCTGAGTTTATTGTGTCTTAAGATTTCTTCCAAGAATACATATAAGATGTTTTTAATAGGTGTGTACAGTGGCAGTTTCTAAGGTGTTCTAATATTAATCTATCAAGCATATTTAAACAGGACAAGAAGAAGCTTGAGATTACATAAATGTAAATGCTATTAAAGCTTATTACAGTTGAAAGAAGGAATCCTCTACTAATGAGAAAAAATCCCTTTTTTGTTGTTTTTTTTTTTTTTTTTAATCAAGGCAATAAAGCCAGAGGGATTTGAGAGGAAAAAAAGTCCAAGAAATCACCTGGATCCCCATGCAGCACAGGAGTTACATAAGGGAAAAATCTGTTCCTGTATTACATAAAAAATGGACACGTGTGCATTTGCACACACACAAAAGAAAGAGTTGGAAGAGATCCTGCTGTACTTCTCATCTCCACTGACATTCCCGCAGGTTCAGGGTGTTACTTGGGAGGGCTTTTCCATCTGCAAGCTCTTCAGATGACTCTGCACAGTGAGACTTTTAAGCTCTTGGTAATGGGCCAAGGTGTTATTGACACCTATGGACAATTCCAGTTTTATCAGGAGACAGCTCAGTTCACCCAGGACTGTCTGCAGCATCAGCAGCTGCTCCTGGCCCCAGACAGGGCAGCAGAGGGTGCAGCCACACCAGGCACCTGCCAAGTCCCTGTCAGGAGGCAGCCATTGGTACAGCCTCAGAAGTGCAGGGGATGCTGGCGAAACAAGAAATGCTTTAATTTCCACTTCATTCCCTGGGGGCAAGTTTCCAGAGGAAACCTCTGATTGTGATTAAAGGCAGCTCTTCTCTCTTGGTGGATGTATTTCTGGACAGAAAGATAAAAAAACCAAAAAACTGTCCTGTGTTCTTGCCTAGAGGGATGGCAGGAAAAAAGCAGCCTTCCATGTGGGAGGAGACTCAGTTCACACAAAAGTGGTTTGTTTTTCTTGAGGTATCAGAAAGAGACAGTGCAGGATATAATGCTGCCTGCTATTGATTGGGGGTTTTGCCCCATCCATTAGACTGCAGTGCCTCCTTTGTCATTCACAAACTGTGCAATTCATTGCATCGGCTGAACAGGAGGGAAGAAGAGAGAAACTAAAGTGCAGGGGAGGCAAGAGAACATTTTACTGCTAACACAAGCTATGCCACAAGCATACAACAAGCAATGAAAGCTCTCTAGCCCTTTCCTCACAGGCCTACCTGATGTCATTGTGTGCTAGCACTGTCCCAGAGAAAGCATCTGCTGTCATTTGTCTGGCCTTGGGGAACATGAAACTCTCCTGACACCTTCAGTCCTTTCTCTGAATAGCTTGTGCCACATACTGTCCAAATTTTGCTTCTGCAATGGTTGCCTTCATTTAGCCAGCCCCACTTCCCTTTGCTGGTGTGTGGCCTAAGTGGTTGCATTGTTTGCTTTTCTCTCACTTCTGAAGGTTTTGTAAGAGAAGGAGTAAGGGTATTTGGAAAGACAGTATCCTTCAGTGCAGAGTAATGTCTCCCACTGAGGGATCTATGTCTCCTCATCACAGGCACAAGAGGATTGGGACCTTCCAAGTGTCAGCATTAGTTCACTGACTCTGGGTGAAGAAGCTGAATGGAGCTTGTTCAGAAATTCTCCACACAGTCGTTTAAATTTAAGTGTATAAAATAAACACCAGCACAGTATAGTTTTGGGAGTCCATTACCAACATCTGCAGCATTACTTAAATTAACAGTAGATAGTTTAAAACCAGGTTCTTTTTGTTTCAGATTCTCTGTGTTGTTCGATAGGGAAAGAGCTTGCACAGCCCAGAGCTGTCAGGCATTTGGAGGAAATGCTAAGTGACTTTCAGAATGACAAATCCAAACTTCACAATGTTTACCATTAGTGTCAGATTGCAGACTATTGCATTAGTTTCCTCTCCACTGAAAAGTTAATTTAAGAGCAAAAATGGATCGATAAAAAACAATGTCAGATACCAAATCAATACTGGGAATGTAGGAACAGACTGGAAATTGAGGTTGGCCTCAACAGTGCAAGCAAAATATTTGAGAATTGTTTCTCGTTATTAGTCACCTGCTTAGAGCTGTATCCTGAATTCTGTTCTCATTATAAAAGCTGGATAAACAGTAAGACCTGTATAGGGAATTTCCTTCAAATGATGCTTGTTGTATCTTTAGCTTCAACTGTGGGAATTGCCAAGGATCCAGAGCTGGATCTTGGTGGGTAAGTGAAGATTGAGCTTTGTGAAGAACAGTCTTACTGGCTTTTTTTAAGCCTATGAACTGGGAAATGTCTTATCTCTCCTCTCTTATTCCCTTCCCTTCGTTATACTATCATCAACAGATTTAATAAGTGCAAAATTGTTCTTTCCTTTTGTTTTCCTATTTTCTGTAAATTTTCTAGTCTGTTCTATCCTTTGCTGTATTATCCACATAAACCAATAATGTTAGTGACTTGCACATAGAATATTTTAATGAGCTTTAGTAGTTACTGAGATTGTTATCCATACATCTCAAAATGCTTTGCAAAGTAAGTGAACATTGATAATTGCATTTTACAGCTAGCAAAGGGAACCTGAGATATTATTTTCTCTCTTGAAGTTATGTTTTATGCCACTTTGGTCCTTATTTGTTATAAACTTCTTCCATAAAAATACTATGGAAATTTCTTTTTTCAGGTTTATATAATCCTTTTCCTAAGAAGAGAAATTATATGCATAGTATATGGCTTCATATAGGTCAGGCCTTGTTTAAATAAGCAGATTGAAAAAATATTCATGTTGAGTGGTGCTAGAATTAAGGGTGTTCACCTTGGATGTTCAGGGGAAAGCTAACGCACCTCTCCAGTGTACTTCAGTGTCAAAGGGAGGAATGCAAATCCTGTCTCCTATTTTTTCTTTCTATTTGATATATTGCAGTTTATCTATGAAATACAGACAGCATGATTTCTTTGATAGAAATGCTTTGAGTAAGTGTGCAGACAGCTGTGTGTTAAACCATTTTGCCTGACAGCAACCTATCGAGATTAGGCAGTGCTTTTGCGTTGCTTTCAGACCCAAATATGAGCTTATTGCACTCCAGTGTTGTGTTACAGAGCACTCTCTTTGGTGAGAAAAGAAGGGATTTTATTTCTTGAGCCTGACTGCTTCTCTTGAGCAGAGAAAAAATGTTTACGGAGGATTTCCCCTGAACACGAGGGTCAGTATCTGCCCTTCTTCTCAGTTGGAAAATCTGTTTCCCAATACAATAACTGAGCTGTAGGCTAGCTGGGAGAGCAAGCAGATGTGCTTCCTGCAGTTGGAGCAGTTTTTTTGTCTTTTCCTATTCTTCACTCTGTCGCCTGTCTCCATTTCACAGTGATGAAGATAGCTCTCCTCTGCTGTGCAGAAATGGTCTCATATTGCTCCAAAGCCATATGTTTTGCCTTCTCTTTTTTGATTTTTGACAAAATCTCTGAGTCTAGAATACTTCAGAGACATCCAAATAATTGCTGTTAGACAGTGGTTTGAAGCTTGATGAAATTTCTGGGGCTGAGCACAAAGTAAAAACAGGTTTTGGTGCTCCAACACTTTGCTAAAATATATCACATATGTACCTCACTGTAGACAAAGTATTGTAACACTTAGGCAGGCTTTCATTGTAGGAAAAACACTGTAACACTTAAGACGTGTTTCATTTCAAAATGTCATAATAGAGATTTTTAGATAATAGATCATTCTGGTTCCTTTTGGAATTCTATTTCTTTCTGTTACCCAGTATCACATGTTTTGTATCCACACTTGAGAACAGCTCCCTGAAGGGAAATAGTAATGTTATTAACCACATTAACAGCATATTAGAGATAAAAATCTGTATATACAAATGCCAGTAGGCACTTGTATGTACAAATGTACATTTTACTCCTGCAGTAAAAGGCATGAATAATACTGTAAACATTAGAGGTGAGGGTCTGAAGGCTTGGCCTTATCACTCTGCCTGAAACCAGAGGAAGGCATTTCAAGTGGAAATTATTAAGAACCTGGAAGATGTTATGAAAAGAATGAGATGTATTCTAGTAACAAGGCAGGATTGTTGTGCTGTAAAATTGACTATAAAGAAAGCTATAAAAAATTTCAGAAAGGGATTTTAATATATTCTTATGGATAAGTTTCAAATCTATCATTAGTTAACTGCATCTTTGTGAACATTTTACTCATTTTCTTAACTTTTTATTTTGCTATCAGACTTAAAGGAGAAAGTGAGATGATTGCTGACCAGAATTTTTATAATCATGAGTTTAATACAAAAGTCAGTGCTACTGTGACAACAGTTTTGTAGTTAATACAATGCATCAGGTTACTCTCTCCAGTATTTTCATTTGTATTAAGTTCCTTCCTTTTTTGTCTCTCAAAAGATCCTCAATCTTGCTTATGTAACACCTCAAACTCCAAGACTGGAAGATGGCAACAAAGTAATCTGGATGTCTCCCTCAGTGCCATGTCCACATGTATATGTTCAAAGACTGATCTTTGCCCTGGGCCTTTTTCTATTCTCTGCATAGTTAACAGTTTTCTTCTTTTTTTCCTCTCTGTGCACCATTGTCTGTAATGATTTAGTCAACTGTGGAAATTGGGCAGTGCAGTTTTTGTTAATTATTCAATCTGTACATAAAATTTTCCCGCAGAGAATGACTGCTATTTTTTTCACAGGTACAATGGGAATGCATTAATCCCAAGTACAAAGCAAAGAAAAAGAACTACAAGAACTCAGGCATTGTCATCCTTAACCAGTGCAAGGTAAATATATGTTTTGCTCTTTGACTGTTTCTTTACTAAGCTCTCAGTGATACATTTCGATGTTCCTTGGAACAAAGTGGAACAGCCCGTAGAATAGCAAAGGAAACTATCCCCTACAAAAAGTAAAGGCAAGGACTTGAATCTCAAAAGCAAGTTGACTGTCCTCAACTCTTGTTTCATTTCTCTTGCCCTATCCCCACTCTTGTACAATGGAAAAGACAATACTAAACTCTAACAGCTAAATACTCTCCAACTTTGTGTGTATCCCTTGTCATACTTCCCTTATATCTACACCATTGCTCTTGTTTCTCCTGAACAAACGGCAAAATTTTCTCTGACTTCCCACTGAGATGATGGTTCTGCTTTTTTGTTTTCCTTTCTGTAGGTTAGAAATTTTTTTTCCGTTTCTAATTTTGTTTCTGTCTCAAACTGTATTTAATGACTCTACCTTATTTTCAGTTGGTCCCTCTTCTCCTTCCAATTTTTTTTTTCAGGCAGTTTTCCTATGTTTTATCAGTACACAGCTAAGTTGAATGTCTTGCTTTCTTGTCTGCAGATACACAAGATGCATTCTTTCTTAGATTATATCATGGGAGGCTGCCAAATACAGTTTACAGTAAGTGTCTTACTTCTCTAACTTGTTTTGAAGAAAAGGAATCCCCTTAGATACCAATTCATTACTTTCAGAGAAATGATTCTTACATGCCATTCCTTGGTAAATTATTGAGTTCTTCTTGCAAAATGTATTAAGGGCCAGCCTTCCTTTCCAGAATGAGTCCCCTGTTAAAGCAAGTTGTTTCCCCTGAAATGGTGCCATAATGAAAGTCACACGCAGTGAGATCCAGCCAGGGACTTTTCTCTGTCAGCCTGGGGTAAATGCTGGTGTTTCATAGCTCAGCCATAGCTACCAAGTAAGATGGTACTACAGGGGGTCACAGCTCTAATTTAGAGTGTATTCAGAAACTATTCACTTCAAGGAACAGGGTGTAAAAGGATTTGCAGGGCTCTTCATAAATAGAAATACAGGTTTTTGTATTTCCAGTTAATAAATTTAGAAACATTAAATGATGTGTGGGTTTGATCTTTTTTGTATCATGTGTCTGAAAATTAATATACTTAATATAATGTAATATGAATTAACTATAATGTGATAATGAATATATCAGTTTTTCCCATAGCATAGGAATACAGATTGTGGCTCAGTTCCAATCTGGTTTATGTGATTTGTAATTTATGCCAGCTAAAGGGCTAAAATCTTATGCATAAAGGTAATATTCTTCTTCTGGAAATCTTTTCTTTTCCTGTAGCATCCTGCCCTATTTCTGCTCCCACGTATAAAGTAGCAGATACTGACATGTTCCATTTCACATCTTTCAGGCAAGCCTCCATTTTCCAAAAAGATTTGACAAAAAAAGAAAGATTTTTTTAATTGTACCAGAAAGTTCTAGCAGCAGCTATAGACAGTAGTGGATTGTCTTCTTGTGTTCAGATCAGATTTTTGAAGTGTTAAACATGGACTTTGCCCATACTCATCACAAACTCATTCGATAGACCCAGAACTGAGGACTGTTTTGGTTTTGAAGAAAATACCTTCTGCAGTGGACAAAGATCTTTATAATTGTATTCCCTCATGTAAAGCATACTGTGTAATTACTTCTCTGCCTTACCTGGCTACTTCTTCTTTTACCCTGCGTACCAGCAATGCACATTCCTCCTTGAAGTCTGAAATTTCCCAGTCACTGGAAGCCCCTTTAACATATCTTTTCTGACATTTCCTCCCTAAAATATGACTGGAAGAACTCAATTATCAAATTTATTCAAGGTCATTATCAGAAAGACATTAATGCCTTCAGGTTATATTTGAAAGACTTTTCTACTTAGGCACATGCAAAAACCAGTTAATAGGCATTTCCCACAACTCCAGCTCAATAACAGGTTATATTTGAAAGACTTTTCTACTTAGGCACATGCAAAAACCAGTTAATAGGCATTTCCCACAACTCCAGCTCAATAACAGGAGCACTGCCACCATTAGAAAGTATCCAGGGATTTACATATTAAATTACAGCTTTTCAAACTCTGATTCTTCATAACTGTTTTCCAATGGAAGAGCAGGTTCTTAGTGCAACGAAGGGTTATGGGAATTTGCTTGCCTTTTATTTACTTGTCACAGATTTCCTATTAGTAGGCTGCAAAACACAAGTTTGAAAGTGGTAGGGCAAATGAGTTAAAGTGGATAGTGGCTTCTACTGTATTTTACTGTATTTCATTTTACTAAAATGAAATAAACAATTGGTTACAGAAAGCTTAAGTAAGGTCATCTTCAAGGATGGGCAGTGAGGACATAAAAGAAATGGAACAGTCATTATATTGTCAACCACAGAGATCCCTGAATTACTGTTCCCCTCAATGGCAAATCCACAGTATTGTGTAAACTCATTCCTATCAATTTTCAACCTGCAGGGACCCAGGGTAAGCCACTGTTACGTCTCTGTACCTATGGCTGTCTGCATCCATAACCCACTGGTTCTACCTCAACATCCTCACAAACTGGCTCTCCACATATGTTCCTCCACTCTTCTTCCAGCAGTCCTCAGCACAGACTGGTTGTGAGATGTGTTTTTGTTTGCCAAAATGAATTCTCCAGTGGTCACTGAAAGAAAAGGATGCAGCCTGCTGGGGAGATATTCTGTTCTCCCTTGCTTTCTGCATGCATCATATAATCTCTTCATATAGTCCTAATCTGATTAATTCAGACCACTGAAACAGAGGAGGCCTATTCCTTGGACTTTCCCAGATTTCCATTTTTTCTAACTGTAGTGGATTTGGGATTGCTTGAAACTCTCCTGATACGTGTATTGTTGTTGTCGCTGTCCTAATATTAATGGTGTTTCTGTTGAGTTCGTGCTGTGTACAGGCAGTATGACACAACTGTGATTTGAAAGGGCACTTGCTGAGGGAGGGAAGCTGGGATGCTAGGCACACATTTGATAACAAAAAGCTGTAGTGTGATGTACCTGATAATTTCAGGCACTAATGGAAGCCTTGGTAACATCATGCTGTGCATTCTTGGGATACTTTGTAGCTTGATGGTAGAAACATGGTTTGTAGTTAGAAAGAATGTCTCTGTAAAATGAAAGTAAACTTTTCCTTCGCTTTACAACCAGTTATTAAGAAGCTTTCATCTATAGAGATCAATAGTGCTGATTCCAGCCCTCTATTTTTAAGCCCAGCTTATTGCCAAACACTGTATCTCTTATCAGAGAGTGTACCCTGCTGCAGAAGAAATGTTCAGAGGTTGGCAGTGCAAATGGGTCTGTAGTCAGAAGACATTTTCATCACTTCAGGAAATACAGCAGAAAGCATGTGTAATGTGCATAAAGGAACTGTAATAGAAAGATATATTGGACAGATACTCTCTCAGGCAGGTCACGGTGTTGGGCAGCCTGATTTGTTGCTGACAGATCTAGCAGGAGGTCCCAGCTATGTAGGATGTTTTGAGTGTAGTAAAAATCACCCTTTTACAAGTCTGAGGATAAAAAAGAAGCTGGTACTGAGTGTAGTTATTGTTCTGTTATTCTCTTATTTAGCTGAGGGAAGATGACTGCTACACTTGAACTGATACATGTAAAGATACACTGATAAAATCTAATGCTCGCACGCTAAGATTCCTACTTTACTGCCCAAAAGATAAGCTCAATTGTGATATTAACATAACTTTTGTCATATATTAACTTATATTTACAAGTCCTTATCCAATGTATTTGCACAAGACCTTGGTCCTGTTGGGTAATGCTAAAGGAGCAGAGCTCTGCATCGTTATTTTGGAATCGTGGCAATTTACAGCAGTCATCTTTCTTATAATTCTCCTTATGGGAGTCAAACAGAGATTTGGATCAAATTCAAGAAGCATGCTGCATCCAAGTACAAATATTCATAAATTCTTCATCATAGGAAATTAGGATATTTTTTTACTTATCAGCAGACCTCTACTTCAAGGACCATTTCCAAAAGGAAATTTGTTCCAGGAAGTTGGTGTTTTTTTTGCTTTCCCAAACACTAGCCACAGGCTTTTTTCCAAGCTTATGAAACCCACTCCTTATTCCTATTCCGTATTCTTGATTTCATTTCCAAAGCAGTTAGCCATAAAGGGAGACTTGTCCAGATCTGTTTGAGGTGTCACTAAAGTCTTGTTAATGGGTTTTAGGGTTTTGGGATTGTCAGTAAAGACACCTACTTTAAACAATTTTACAGGAATCCTCTTTGTTTCCCTATCATACGTGGCATTTTTGTGCTTTCTGTAATCAAATTAAGGTTGAATTATTATCAGAGAAAATATACTTATTTTTAAGAAAATATGCATACCTTGAATAAGATTTTTTACAAAAATAATTCCCCCAAACTAAGTTCATAGAAACATCCATGGATTTCTCTTGAGTTTCACAAACCACTAATGTTGTTTTCTTAGTCTGTTAAATATGTGTAGTGTTCCTCAGTTATGTGCCCTCAAAAGTGAAGTCATGAGAGGCTTTCCATTGATTTATTCAAGTTAAATCCAGATACCATTTTTGGAAAAAGATCTATGTGGAAAACAAACTCAGTGCTTTGGTGCCTGAGCAGTGAGTAGGAAGCAGAGGTGAAAGACTACTCTTACTTGCAAGCCAAAAAGCTCTTCTCTCTCCTGACTGGATGTGGTGAGGTGCCAAGGGTTCATGGATGATCAAGGCAAAGAAGGGATTTCCAAGCCTACTAGAGGTTAGTTTCTTCAGCTAAAAGATAGAGGTGAAAAATCAGAACCAATGGAGGAAAGCTGTGTTTGGTTGACCTAGTATATTTCCCTTTAAATTTTTAGCAACAAAAATAAGTTTCAGAAGGGCTGTGTAATTTTTTTTAGGAAGCATGAAAATGTCATGTTTCATTTTCATTTTGAAGCTGCATAAAGTAGTGTTCCCTGTGCCAAGCAGAGGCTGCAGCTGGGGAAGCTGAACATTTGCAAAAGCAAGCTGTGCCTTCAGAGTTCTTTTTGCAGCCTTTAACAAGACCCTTTCTTACTTTTCAGCTAAACCGTAAAACTGAAATCTGAACTTGCTGCATTTGTCTATTGAATATTCAGGTGTAATGGGTTTTTTAGAGAAATGGGTTATTGGACACATGAACATTTTATAAATGGCTTTGTTCCCTCTGTAAAACCCTTGGGATTCTTGTTGCTTCTCTTAGGAATTCCTATAAAGCAGCATCACAAATTCAGCAGAGGTCTTTCTGAGCCGTAACTAAGGAAGATGCATGCCAGAGCCTACCTTCAGTGAGACATATAAAGAGCATTTTAAAAGGGAGAAATTAATTTTAAGATGATTCATTAATACTTGCTTTTGCATTGACTACTGCCCACAATCTTCTCCAAGGTTTTTCAAAAACAACAGCAAAAAATATTTGCAGGATTCAAGCTTTACTTTTTTACCCTGCAGCTCATGTTTAAGCTTGCTATCAGCTGTGAAATAGGAAGGGTTAATTTTTAATGTTTAAATGTTTTGAAGAGAAAACATACCAGACAAGCAATATCTACTACTACAGCCACAGTAATGATTAAAATAGCTAAGAAATATCCCTAATTGGAATTCTAATGTATAGTTTTAGTAGGACTTGTAACTCTCTATGGACATTTTTGCTGCAAAGCTTTTATGTCCTGAATGTCACCTGAGCTGGAATAATTTAATTAAGTATGAGAACCTAGAGATAGTTAATTTGATTCATTTGTATTAGAACATAATTTTCCCCATAGAATAGTAATGCAGGTAATTTTTAACCTAATTATGCCATTTTCATTTTATTATCTCTTATTTTATAAACTGTCATTTGCTTCTACGTATATTTACATGTGCAATCCTAATTCCAATTTGATTAAATGTACTGTAAAATGACCTTTGCTGTGAGGCCACTATCTCTTTGCTGCAGCAGATTATTTCTGGTAAAGACATATAGTTGCTGTAGGTGTGTTTATGCTCAGAAGAGCTCTGCAGCACAATGACTTCTCTTCTTTTCCAGGTAGCTATAGATTTCACTGCATCCAACGGCGACCCCAGGAACAGCTGCTCGCTGCACTACATCCATCCCTATCAGCCCAACGAGTACCTGAAAGCTTTGGTAGCTGTTGGGGAGATTTGCCAAGACTATGACAGGTAAATAACCATGTTTGGTTGCAGAGTTGTCTTTAGAAAGTGTTTTCACAGTGTGAAATTAATGACTGCCTGTGGCTGGCTGCAGAGGCTCCATGTTTAGGCATTTATGAAGAATGACAGAAAGATTAGTCTACCTTAACCTCCTTTTGGGAGTGACACTGGGTTTAGATTAGTTTCATGATAAAGAAAGTCACAGTTCTTGACTGTTTGGCTGATTTGTGTGTTAAGTTTCAGGTTGGTATTCACATGTTAAAATTACATGTTAGGGTGGATTGTTCATGTGTTCAAGAGTAACAGCTTGGAGCCAGTTTTGTAGATGCTGGCAGCATCCTTTCTGATACACTTGGGAGTCTCTGCCCTATTCTACTGAAAAGTGTTCCTGAGACATTGACTTTGAAACTGGACTTGTAGTTGCCCAAACTGCTTATTGATGATATCTATTTTTAGAAGTAAACCCATGGCCTTTTTCAGTGCTCTCCTGGCCTGTTGAACATTGCAGCCTCTTCTAAAATAAATGTTGAAAGGTAGTGTGTGTACACAACATGCCCTTAAATAAACAAACAAATGCAAGTAATTGAACCAAATATGCTTTGATTACATTATGTACTTCTGTTGCTTTCAAATAGGCTGCCTGCTTCTATCAAATTAATTTCCCATTATTAATTTAATTACTGAGTGCATTTCCTTTAAATGTTCTTTTTCTGGTGATGAGACACGGTATCTTACACAGCTGCTCTTTCTAATATTTGCGCATATGATAGACATCCACCCACCACTTTGCCATATGTAAATACCAGACCACAAGAAAAAAAGGTATTTCCAGTCAAATTTGAGTTAAACTTTCTGCATAAATTGTGGAGTGACTTCAGAAGTCAGCCACCTGCTCAGAGGCACTTCCATTTGCATGGTAATGAAATGTCTTCTCAAAAATGACAAAAATACTGTTCTCTTATGAGTTCTGTAAGAATTTGATGGTCAGATTTAGTTAATGAATTTGAGAAAATTAATATTTTATTGTAAGTGAACTGTGAACTCCCCAGCGATTATGCAGTAATTTAGTAATTACTAGCAATAATTCAGAACAGTAATAAATTTCAAAAAAATAGGGAAAGGAGTAAAATGGGCTGATTTATACACATAGAATTTTTGATTTTATCACTTAAATTGTGGGGTTTTTTATAAAATTAAACAGTTAAGTGGCACAGTCCCTTCTATGCAGAAATATTAACTCCAAATCAGGATTTTTCTCTCAATAAGTATATTCCAATCAGTACCAAAAAACCAGCCAGTTATTTTTTAAATGAAATCATCAGCATCATTCTGTTCTATTGTGCTGCAGAAAATGCCTATTGATGCCAATCAGCACAACTGAGGGTGTGTGAGCAATGATCTAAGGCTGAACAATAGCCAGTTGTTTTCCCATGAAGATGTTGCCTTTTGGGCACAAGTTTGACCTGTACATGTTCTCAAGCTGTGGCACTATGAATTTATTCCCATGGACAAGTTGATTCAACATGGTCAGTGTTTTCTGATCCAAATGTCAAGTGAAGACTTTTTCTTTATACTTGCACATTTTGAATCCAGTAACTTGGAAAGGAGAATTTAAAATTTTTCAAAAGAAGGAAAGAAATTAGGAGGAGCAAGTCTTCACACAAAATGATCTACAGATTCTGTATAGACCTTTTTTGTGTTGAGTTGCAGCCTTTGTATATCTGAGCAAATATAATCTACAAGGAAATTTTCTGTATATACAGTGAAAAAAAATACAAATTCATTAAAAATCTGAAATGTGGCACAGATCCATAATTGCTCCAGTGAGTCCAGTTGGGCTTCAGATAATGGAGCAGGACATCTGTTTCCATATTAAGACAAGCCAGAGGTAAAAAGAAACAGACTTGCTAAACCTAAGGGCTGTTTAGAGCCAGAGTGTCATCATTTGCCTGGGGGCATGTATTTAATAAGATTAGAATATGAGATCACACAATAGTACTGCTCTTATGTGAAATTTTATAGTTTGTACCCATGAATTATCTCAAATAGGCAGAACTGGCTGATTTCAATCCAAACCAAGAAAAATAGAGTGATTTTACCTTCGTCTTGGGATTAATGTATTTGCATCAAACGTAGATGAGTAAAGTAAAATGTGTTGTTTGCAATACTTTTTGCATTCCAATAGCAGAGCTGTAGAATTCTAAGTACTTTTGCTACTTATATAAGCAGACTGGGTTTTTTAATTGTAAAAAAAAAATAAATATGGTTATTAATTAAAATACTTCCTTCATTAGAAACATTTAAATTTATTTGTATGTTGGGAGGAATTGGATTAGCAAGTAATACATAGAGAGACTACATTCAAAATGCAAATTTTTCTTTTATAAACTCTAGCTAGTTTGATCAATCAAGCCAAATCTTCTCATAATCTAGGTTTCTGTACAAATCAGCCTAGCACAATGCACCTGTAAGCAATTAATGCTCCAAATGAAGTGTTGCCTCACATCTCTAGGTACAGTGGAATAAACCCTGCTCATCCAAGAGCACTTTTATCCACATGGTTCAGAGATTCCTGAAACAGTTAAATGAGTAGAGCCATTTTGCATAGTTAAGCGTGAAAGAATAAGATTGGTTCTTTTATCAGCAATATTCAGAGAATGAGAGAGACACTGATTATTGTCCTGATTGTAGAATTGCTGCAGTCTTGTAGGAATAGGCCAATCTGATAATGATAAGGGAAATGGAAGAGCTGTTCACCTGCACAAAATACTTAATGTTTTATCTATATGGTAGCATTGTTTCAGGCTATGACAACGTTTTTCATAAGAGTGAAGATAGAGTTTGCAGGTGATATAACCAGTGGCTAAGCAACAGCAGCAGTGGATCATAAAGGAAGGAGAAATATTCATTAGTTTTAAGGAATTAGGTTCTAAAATGCAGTTAGAAACACTGGAAAGAGGAAAACACATTAAAAACTTGAAAATAAGAAGACAGCTTCATGGAGAATTTATTTTAAGATAAATGACTCATGAATGTTTAAAAACAACCTCATGAAGTAATAAGTGAGAAATACGTATTTCTGTTTAAAAATTTTCACAAGCTTTCTTTTATATTAAAAGTTACATCACTGGTATGATTTTACCTTGAAATTGTGCAAGTCCAGTCCACCTTATTTAGCATAGAGAAACAGGGGAAAATTATGAAAAATCATTGGACACTGAAGTGCTTAATATTTAAAGATCAGCTTCTGTATCATTTCATATTTATTGTTTTACCTCAGTAATTTCTGTATGGAGTTCTCTGTATCAGAAGTCAAATAAAATGTTTTCTGGTGACCAGCAATACCAGCCTAGCCAGGATCCTGAAAAATCAGTTGATCACTACTATATACATGTATATTCCCTCTACATGTTTTGCACAATGAGTTAGGAAGTTTATTTAAGGCAGGTGGGATTAAACCCAACTCTCTGTGCTGGCTTAGGGCTTCTAACCTTCAACAGCTCTGGTTGAACAATGGTTTTGGCCACCCATTAGTTTTGGAGCCTGGTGGAGACCCCTTCAAGAGAATGCTGCTTTCAAAGGGTGGGTGGCAGGTGTCTTTGCTGGTTGAACACCCATATATGAGGAAAAGCAAACTAATCCAAAAATTGAAATAAAGTATCTGTGACTAAAATCTTATAAAAGCCATGAAGCTCTCTTAAGTCATATAATAATTTTGAATGTGTCTTGTTCTGCATGGCAGCTTTTGCCCAAAGCTTTTCAATTTGTATGATAAAACTGAATCCTGCTTGGCATGGAACAACAACACCTATTTGGAAGCCAGAGGGAAAAAAAACTGGGGAATCAGGGAACATTTGCTTTCCCATTTTGTCCCAGCATAATGTCTGTCCATGTCCTGACCGCAAGTCAGACCTGAACTACCTCTTTTTATATAAAACCAGAGGTGTAGTTGTGTATATATTAATGTATAGGTATGCATATAACACAGAGCTATTAAATATACTTATGTATGTACAATATTTAGTGTTAATACAGAGCCATTCAGTAAAAAAAAAGATTTTTTAGTGCTGTTTACATCTTCCCTCTGTGCAGAGCAAAGCCATAAACCACAATAACAACAGTGCTCACAGTTTATTAAAATGGCTGGTGCTTTGATCCTAATGATTTGTTTTACCAGTGCTGGAATACAAGCAAGTAGCCATGAGTGTAGCTCATCTTTCATTCTGCAGTGATTGCTGTTTCTATCAAAGGAAAAATGGGCTGGAATGGGACTGTAAATAGCTTGTTTGCAAGGATAAATGTTTTCCTTGTACACAATGCTAAAGGCTGAAATACTTCCTAAATGATCTTACATTATTGCAGGTTTTAATGATGTTATTGTGGGTAAAGCCGATGGCAGGTCTTACAAATCTGCTCCTCACTTTGAATTCTGATTTCTGCAGTTAGTAGTTGTTTTTTTTCCTGTGCTTATTAATAATCTCATTAAATTACATTAAATATTTATCTTTGCATTAAAACTTCTGTTCTGAATCAGCAGGACACTAGAGCTTATTATCTAATCCAATTGAATTCAGTCTGACTCAAGCTAATCCTGAGGTATTAAGCAAAGTATAGATGGCACTAAGATGGAATTAAGAGTTTTACTGAATTTGAACTTTATTATTAATTGTTTGTCCCACACACAAATGTCCAGTGCCTCCCATTTACCTGGCTGATTTTTTTTTATTTTTTCCCTACACCTAGTTTTATGTTTGTGCATACATTCAGATTCTTCATTGGATTAATAAAAAGCATTCACAAACAAGTAGGAGAATCAGTTTTTGTGTGATAAATCAATATTCATTCATTGAAAATACAAGATTAGATGTAGTTTATCAAATGCCTTTTACTGCATTATCAAATGCAAAAGCATTTACTGCATTGGATATTTGTGGAACTTCCTATTCTTGATGGGCCATACCCATTCTTATCTAGGCACTCAATGCATGATTCCATGTATTTGACCATATAGTTTGGTAAAGTCCTGTCAAATTTATCTTTTTTTAATTCAAAATAGTCTTCATCCTTAATTATTTTAAATCTCTCTGTTAATTCATTCACTCTTAAAGATACTGCAGATTTTTCTTCAGTTTCAAGATTCCTTGAAACACATGGAAGATAAACTCTGTTTCCTGACACTGATGTTTTCTTTTCATTAGGTAAATAGTCTCCTTAACTCTAAGTCCTCAAGTAACTCCTTGAAAGTGACATTCACACTGAGATCATATGTTAACAAATAAACTGCTTGTGTAAAACATACTTGACTAGCAACCTCCCCAAAGGCCACAATGAGCAAAGAGTACATTATTCCTGCAAAGGGCAGGATTTATTTATGTGTAGAGCTCTACAAAATACTTAGGAATGAAAATTTAGAAACCAGGCCACATTCCACAAAAGACATGAAACTCCTGAGGTCAGTCTGTTTGCATCATTACCTTCTGCAAACAATTAATTGCAGCAGTTGCTGATTAAATGTAAAAATTGCTCTTTATGGTTTCTTTTTCATATTTTAGGCCTGAGCAAGTATGTTCACTATGACTGAAAACTGTTTATAAGCCCTTCCTTCTCTGTAAACTGCACTTCAAATTTTAGAAGGAAAAAAAATGAAAGGAGAAAATAAAAGGACCAGGGTTCCCAGCCCAATATGATGCTTTTGGTGTAGATCTAAGAAGTGAAAAAAAATACAAGCCTGAGTAGTTCCAACTGTCCCAGAAATATTTTTCCTGAGGTACCAGCAGAGGGCAGTTAGGGAAGAGAAAGAGAACGAGGGATTTGTAACGCAGTACATGTTATGGAAATCATATATAAATCAGTGCAATTAGTCCCAAATACAAATATCAGTCCATACTTAAATACTGTGCTTTCAATTAAGGCTTTAAGTGGAGAGAGAGCCCAGAGTTTACACCTTTCTTTAGTAATCAGGAGCTTATCCCCAGGAATCACTTAACGGGTCACTTCATCCTGAAGCTCTGTCTGGGTTGGTGGATGAAGACTCAGAAAGCTACCTTGACTGGAAGGATCTGTCCTAAATACCTTGAGGTAATTTTGCCAGACACCAAGAGAAAAACAGCAACTTGCTTTGGTTGTGATAGTAGTACAATTGTAGTTCATTAAAACTGAGGCAAAACAATGATGCCTAGAATTACTGGCACTATATCTGATATTAAATATTTCATGAACTTCCTACATAGAGCTGTAGATGTTAAAATTTTATCTACTCATGCAGATCAATAAATAAAAATATGCTTAATTATTAAGCATCTCTCTTTATCACTTTAATTACAGAAACAACCTTTCTCGAGGCTGTTTAGCAAAAAACCTGATTAGCATATCTAAACAAGTTCAAAAATCTTCAGGGAAAAGATATGAGTCTTTTTATATAGTGCTTTAATGGGACCAAATTTGCATAGTCATACAACAAAAGAAAAATAGAGAAACAATAACCTATACAGAAAAACTTGTAGCTTATGTTTGTCAACAAGCTCGGGTGTGGGTAAACATATTCTGAAGTGTTTGGATTACCCAGGTCTAGAACTGCACTGGCAAAAAGGAACCACTAAGAGTTTCCATTTTCAAACTGCAGGAAAATCCTTGGATTTAACAGCTGAGGACCTAGACTGGCACAATTACATAATGAATGCAAACATATATTCAGTATTTGACCTTGCAGAACCTGTCATTTGTAGACTTCTGCCTCATAAGGGTTCCCACATCACCAAGGAGTTTCCACAATCACTACTTTTTATCCCAAGAATCAGTACAGGAGAATTAGTCTCATACACCAACTGTGTTGGGAAGATGACTTCATAATGGCTTCTTTTGCCAATGTACAAGCATGCAGATGTGTGGGGGTGTGTGCACGTGTTTAAATACACGTCCACACATTTATACATATCTACATATATGTACACATCTATCTGCCCCTTATCTGGGCAGATCCTGACAGTTCTTGCAGCTCTGTCTTTCCCATTGCCAAGTGTTCATGTTTGTGTCTTCTTTGTGCCTTTTCTTCCAGGAACTCAGTTCCTGTGCCAGTGCACCAGTCACAAGCAGTCCCTTCCAAGCTTCTTTTGTTACGAAACTGCTTAGCTGCAGCTTCCTCCAAATGCTTTTCAGACCTCTGCTGCATTCTGTCAGCTGGTAAAAACCTGAAAATCTGAACTTTCTACATGGCTTTTCTGTGTGGTCTATACTATTTCTCAGCTCAGCTTGAAATCTCCTCTGAAGAGCATTGGTCAGTGCATTGACACTTTCCTGCAACTGTGCAAACTGGTACTGTAGGAATTTCTGTGTCAAAAGTCCTTTCTGAAGAAAACTACATGACATGTAAAGCCCTGCAAACATTGCATTCCACCTGCTGCTGTTGAAACCAGACATCTGTGTAAACAATAAGTAAATATGCATAAGTAAAGGAACAATTTCTGTTGTCATATTCACTGATGCCCTTTGATATTAATTTAGTGCACCTTTAGTCAATGCAATCCTTTCCACAATTTCAGAAGCATGACTTTCCTCTTTGCATTGTTAAGGACATAACTAGTTTAGTAATCCACTCCATTATATTAGGGTATAGCTGAGAATTATTCATATTTGGCAACCCATCTGTGGGGTAAATGAACACCTTGCCTGAGTTGACCTTAACAGTTTTATGTGTCCAATTGCTCAGTTAAAACTAGATAATTCTTGTGAATTAAGTTGCATTTATTATCTTAGTATCACCTCCAAATCATTGTGAAATCGAACTTGGTCAGAGATTCCAAATTATCAGATGAACAGAAGATAGTAACCCATTTCCTCCTGCATATTCAGTGATGCCTAGCTGAATGTGTGTAGTCATCAGTACACTTCAATTATGGTATTGCTCTAACTTATTTTCTTAGTGTTCTTCATTTTGACTTAATATCATTCCAGTCTTGGTAAAATTACATCTACAGCTCATTTGATCACATTAAGTCACTCTAGCCTCTCTATAAAAGTTTTATCCTGCTCATCCTAGAAAGTTCATTTGTATCTTGAGAGCATTTGATAAGAAATTCCTCTCCCAGCAGCTATCTGTATATATACATACATATATAGATATATAGATATATAGATATATATATACGCCAATGCAGTCCTGGTATCCCCTCTTCCCAGCACATCCCTTATGGACAGATATTTTCTGATATAAAATTGTTGCAGAGATCTCTTACCAACCCTTTTTAATGTAATTTGTAAAAAAGGACAGAATTATGTGCATATGTGGTGGCAGAGCTTTTGTTGTTGTGGTTGCCTAGTGCAGTACACACTGTAAGCCACACTTGTGGTTCAGGAGGGCAGCTCCCCCTCACTGTTCAGTCTGGGGGTCTTCACAACCTGATTGAATTCAGCCTCCTGACTGCAGTGCTGCCTCCAAGATATGTCAGATTTTAAACATCTGAGATTACAGTTTGTGTGAGAATTACCTTTTCAGTGATGGTACAGTTTTCTATACATAATTCCACAGATAAGCCATATCACTATATATAGAGTTAGGGTTTTGGAAAGTTTAGAGACATATGCCAATTCCTTAAAATACAAGACTGTCTGAAAACTGCCTGGTTTGAGAAGTTAAAGACAACTCATAGCCTCTTGCAGCATCTCCTTTCCTAGTTTATTCCCAGTTGTAGAGTCTCATTTCTTTTCCAAGATGCATTTTACTGAATTGGGTCATTCATGTAGGCATAAATTAGGTCATTGCAATTTATTTGTTATCTTGCAGGGAAGCTTGACATTTTGTCTCACCTTCCTGAGTATGTTATTTTATTAGGCTATCCTTGTAGCAAGTGATAGATCTCACTGCCATTTCCTTTTGCTTAACCTACTCCTCCCTAAAGCTCTAGAGACATTTTTTTTTCTGTGTGTATTCCCCAGCCTAGGAATTTCTGAGTTTACTTGATATTTTTACCCCGCAGTGCTTCTTTTGCAATTCTTTTAATGTTAACAAAGGGAAGTTTAAATCCATTGTACCTGGATTTGGCTTTGTTAGCTATTTCATGAGTTGATGCCTTTTGGTGGTTAGCTTCAGGGAATTTGTATTCCCCTGCTTCATTAACTATTTCTCCCTTGGGTGAGACAAGCATTGCTTCATATTTTTGAAACACGGTTCCATGACAGCATCTATTTCTCAGTATTCAGCAGATTCGAGCTCCCCCAAGGTGCCTGAGAGCTGTAATTAAAGACAGTGAGTGAATTTTAATGTCAGGATTTTGTGCCTAATGACGTAGCATCTCTTTGACAGCCCAGACAATGATGTACTGTAGCAGTGATTTACCACTGATTTGCATGCTCCCAGACCTCTTTTGTGACCAAGATGTATGATTATCATCCTTGCTGTTCCACTGGAAATCACTGTGCATTATGGACTGAATGCCAAGCTGTGTTAGGCACAGAGCAAGCTTGATGCAACACGCAGTAACCTGGCCAAAACCAGGGATGTGGTTGTATCAAACCAGACATGGAACCACACAGTGAATATGTGGTGACAGAGGAGCAACCCCTTAGAGAAGAATCCAGGTCAGTAGGTGAAAACACTGCTACTGCTGAACTCCTCTGGTCTTTGACTCGGGCAGGCTGAGAGCTGGACCACAGCCTGGCTCTGCATCCTGGAGGAGCACAGGTGGCTGTGCAAGACTGCAAATGGTGAAATGGATGGGCTCTGGTCCCTTCAACTGAAATGGTTTTATTTAGCCCTATCTGATCATAGAATTGTGGAAGGGCTTGGGTTGCAAGGGATGATTCTTAAGGATCATCTCGTTCCAACCCCCATGCCAGATCATGTCCTTTATTTGCCCAGCTCTGCTTGCAAAGTGGGAGCTGAAAATGTTTAAATATTTCAAATGATTTCTGTATTCTGTATTCTTTGGAACTGCTGTTAATCCCTGTAAGCTGTTATGATTCACAATTTACTGGCATCAAGCCCTTGTCAGATAATTACTAAATAATATACTCAGAAACATGATTCATTCATATGCTTTAGAAAAGAAACAATTCAGCTTGTAGTCTTCCAGTTCACTCCCTGAACATGAAAGATTACAATTTTAATTGAGTTTAGAGATAGCTCTATTTTGTTTGTACTGTTTGCTGTTTTCTCTTCTATCTTTACCTTTTCTGAGCTGTTCTCCCCCTTCTCTTTCCGTGCCCCTTTCCCCTCCTTCTTTCTCTCCTCACATTCACACCTTTTTTAATTACATGTGTTACACACCTCCCTTTTTAATTTTGTCAATTTGAAATTTCTTACTAAGAGAGGAAAATTATCTGAATTCATCATAAAAAAAAGTATGTCAAGCAGAGCAGATCCACAGTTTATTCTTTTAAGACTGGAATTGAAAATGAAAGGCATAATAATTGATTTTGCTGCCTCCAGTACTTTTAAAATATCTCCCTGGTAGTTCTGATCTGACCTAAGACCAAAATTATGAGTGACAGCTTAATATCCAGGGATTCAAGTCTGGTATTCTCCTTGCAAGCTGTAAATTTCAGATTCTCAGGTATTTGCAACTAAAAGTGAGCTCTTAGTGTTTCTCTCTCCTCACTCCATGTTTTTTCCTTCCCCCCATCCATGCATCATTAGTACTGTTTGGGGTACTGTGTTGTTCTAGCATAGAGTGAGCAGGTTTTCATGCTGGTGGTCTCCAAGGCCAGTTAAGTAGCATCCATATGAATGCTGCATTGAATTCAGGAGAAAAAACTTAAGGACAGCTACAGCTACATACCAGTGGGCTTTAATGGGAGCCAATAAAATTAGTCCAGAACAAGTTGTGCAAGTGGCTAGCTAGGAGTTAATCTTTCAGATTTCATAAATTCAGAATTAATATAGAATGGTTTAGGCCTTTTTTCTCCATACAATTAAGCACCCAGATTACAAATTTCGATCTTTAAAAGCAACTGATTTTCAGAGAGCATAGTCCTGGCAACCTTTTTGAATCCAGGTATTGCTGCACTGCTGAATATCTCAAGCACCGTCTGTTCGTGGGGCTTCTGAGGAGGTTGCGAAATGTCTTTAGTGTCTGACTAATTAATTTTACCTAGTGGAAGAGTTTTCTCCATCTCATTAATAGGAATAGCAAACCTTTTTCAGAATAAATGTAATATCCTGATTTCAATGATACTCTATGTCAGAAGGTACCAATGGTTAATGAGACAGGATTTTGAAATGTTCTTTATTTTGTCCCTTTATAATAAGCATATTTCTTTCCTTCCAGTAGCACTGGGCTTCCTAGTGAAATAGAAAATAGGATCATTATCTGTATCACTTTTACAGATTTACAAAACCATAATATTACCTCTATTCATCTCTTTTCCTGTAGGTGCAGTACAGCTCACTGAAATCTCTCTCCTCTCTGCCCCTATTAGTGTTTTGATTTGTCATTGCTCTTGTTCTGCTGCCAGTAGATAGCTTGAAGGATGGGTGTTTAAAACTGAGCAGTGTCCCAAAAGGACAATATGGGATATTTTCAGATATTATTTTCTGCTATTGTGTTATGCTATAGTTGAGGTTACTGACAAACTTTTTTCTAGCTGGTTGTATTTCTGTTCAGAAGACTGCAGTCTTGGAGCCCTGACAATTAATTTCTGTGTGCATTAATTTACATTGATCAATATGAACACTAAATCTGAACCCTCTCCCTGATTTTTCTTTCAGGGTGACTGGAAGACTACGAGCTGAATTGTTTCTTATCTAAAGCATATGAATGAATCATGTTTCAGAGTATATTATTCAGTACTTTTCTGACAAGGTCTTGATGCCAGTAAATTCTGAATCATAACAGCTTACAGGGATTAAAAGCAGTTCCAAAGAAAATACAGAAATCATTTGAAATATTTCAACATTTTAAGCAATGCCATAGATCTGCTCAGTCTTGAGTACCTTTCAGTAATAGATGCATATTTGACTGAAAAAGTATCAGAAGCCACATCTATGCTTGCATGACTACTCATGGTCCTTAAATAACCGGGTATAAAATTCATAGTCTGATGCTTTTGCTTTTTTGATCTTCATGTCAAGTACTTCAGCTTTTTGAAAATTATGCCACATTTAAATTTTCAAGGGAACCTATGTAGAACAAAGAAATTATAAAAGGTGAAGTAGATGTGACAGAGTAATTTTGTAAACAGTCTGCCAAGTCACAGTCCTCTTTTTCTTACTTGATTCTGTAAATTTCAGGTTCTATAGAACCAGCTTTGTTTTCCAGTTGCATGTTTCTCTCCCATCCTTTCCCTTTATCAATCTGCCTCCAGCAGGACAGTGCAGGCAGTTTCCTTTTGTGTGTCAAGGACACTCTGGCCACCTTTAAACAAAAGAAGTCAAAGGTCCCGAGGTTGCCTGAGGCCAAGGACATGACATTGCCCATGTCCTTGTGTCTCAGCTTTCTTCCTCCCAGCACAAACTGGTTATGCCCAAACTGCATTTGGGAGCAGTGTCAAGTACAGCTGGACCTGTTGCCTTGTGAAGGCTGACTTAAAACAGAGGCTGGACAGAGTTAAAGAATAAAGTAGGTATTTATCAAAAGGCCTCAATGGATACACCTTGGGTAGTACAAGAGCCCAGCCAGGGCTACATCCAAGCTGAACCCAAAATGGTCACAAAATGGACGACCGGTCACGAAGCCTCTCACTTTCATAAGTTCTGGTCCATCAGCATATTGGAGTTAATTGTCCAATTATAGCTTTAGATTATGAAGTCCCATCCTTGTTGTTTTTCTCTCTTCATTCCACCGTTGTTTATGCTCTTGGGTCTGAGATTTGGATCAGTTGTCCTTGATACCCAGCTAGAGAAAGAATTGCTTTGTCCAGCCACTCTGTGAAGAGAGCTTACCATCCCCCAACATGAAGCTTAGAACTACACACCAAAGCAGCACAGATCTGAAAAGTGCAAAAGCCAAAAGCCTGAGGTTTGGTCAGAAGCATCAGACCCAGCATTGTCCCTGGGAGGTCTCTGGAGGTGCTGATTGGCAGGAGCCAGTGCTGCACCAGAGAGAGTGCTCACAGGTCATGTCTGTGGCTATGTCCCATTGCTTCAACCAGGGTTACAGGCCTATTTCCTACCATAAATGACACCCAAATGTCTGAGCAAGCACTATGAAGAAAAAGGAAACTGGTTCTCACTTTTCTTCTTTCGAGTGAGTTTAAATTACAAAGAAAAGTCATTAGAGCAGATCCCTTTCCTACTGAAATGCCAGGCTGGGAAACAGGGCTGGAGTCTCTGATGCATGTGATTCACCCCTGAGGCAGGAGAAAAATCTTCTTTTCATTTTCTGACTGTAGTTTAAGTCCCTGAATGGCCTAACCCTTGACATAGCTTCCAGAAGCTGGGAAGCTGCTCTGCTTTCTTCTGCATGCTGCCCTGATCGCCCTGGGTCTTTTAGAGCAGCTCTGTCACACCACAAAAAGATTATCATGGAAGTGAGAGAGTGCTTGTCTGCCCTTCTGGGTCATTTTTTCCCTGCTGTGTCTCAGTAGTGCAGGACGAGCAGAATGAGGGCAGCAGGCTCAGCTGTTGGATTTGTTTCTCATATGATCAAGTGAAGGGTGGATGGGAAGACTAGAGGAGGTTATATTGTAAAACACCATTGAGCCATTAAACTGCTCATTTACTAAAGAGTAAATATTGCTAAACACCTTGATTTGTGTGATAGAAGGGGAATACATTTAAATACATTCATTTGAATTTTATTTTTATTTTGAAAGCTATTAGCTGCAATTTTTGAGGTGTGGTCAGGGAATGACATAATGATCTTTTTTATGCAAGGGATGTCATGAGTGTCAAAAGTTTCCCTTCTTACCTTAAAAATCAAGCTCCAATAGCATGTGAGAGTTAATTTCTTGGTCCCAGCAGCTTGAATCAGATTACCAGAGGTATGGACCTAAATTCTGGTGAGCTACCTAATGAGAGTCTGGAGCTATTCTGGCTGAGACAACAGAAAGTACTGAGCACAGAAGACCCCAGGATACTCTAAAAAGCAGCCATATGGAGCCCCATCCTGAGGGGCTACATGATCCTGCTTCACTCTTTCACAATGTAATGGCTGCACTTACTCAAAAAGGAGATGTGGGAGGTTCAAACATGAAGACAAGTGTCCTGACTGTGGAGGTAAGGTATTCTGGGTGCAGAATAACAGTGGGGGCTGTGCCACTGTGTGACTGGGAATGTGGGAGTCTCGCCACCAGAAGGAGAATCCAGGCTGCTGGAGGTATGACTTATTGCTGCAGAGCAGAAGATGGAGCTGTAGATTCAAGAGTGCCTACACTTGTTTACACTCCAGAAACACTGCAGTATAATTCAGGCACTGGATGGGTTCAGGCATCTCCCAGTTGTATAACTGCTGCCAGCATTGAACTTAGACACTTATGGTCTACCTAAGTAAAATTCTTTTTTAGTCTTTGTTTGTTCTAGCCCCAAATCAATTAACTGCAGCTCCACAGAGTTTGATTTTCTAATCCAGCCGTGCTTAATCATTGATGTAAAACAAGATTTTTTTTCCCCCTCTCAGATTCTTTTCTAATGGTTTCTTATTTCTTGCCCTTAAAGTGTGTGCCTGAATTCCCTGCATCCATTTGTAAGGGCTTTCCCTCTTCCAGGAGTGTTTAATCAAAGAGAATGCTATCAGCAGGTGGTTAGCATAGATTGTCAGCAGCTACTTCATTTCTGACATCTCTTGGGAAAAAAATGTTTCATTACCGTGCAAATGATGTTAGTCTTCCTTTCCAAGATCCATTGTCACATGGTGTAACATATGGTACACAGAACTGTGCTCCCAAGATTTATGCAGCAGAGGGGACATAGTTCTGCTTTCTTTTAAGTTTTTCTTTAGGTTGTATCTGAAATATCATGGTGCCTTTAACAGCCTATGCCAGACAAAAGAACTGAGCAGCTTTAATGGGTGCTATTATCTTTTTGGAGTCTATCTGGGATGTGAATTATTCAGTTGATACTTGGAGTGGCCATCTCTTGAACTACACCAAAAATGCTGAAGCTGCTGGCCTCTCCTGGGAATTTTTAAAAGTTCCAATCATGATAGTTGGAATTCAACTTTTCCAAGGGCCGTGAAACCCTGTAAGTAGACTAGAGTAAACTTAGTCTGATTCATCAGAGGACTGGAGTACAGTTCAGTGACATCAGTGAGACTTCAGGATATGTCTGGAATTAACCATATGTTTGAGTGAATTGTTAACCTCAAGTGTATGATCAAGTGCTTTGCTGACTCAGGGACAAGACATTCCTTGCAGCTTGTTGTTTTCCACTTTGCCATCTGGGAAGAGGCAGCTTGACAGCATGTGGGCTGTGTGAGACATTATTGCATTTCTGAGAAGGTATTAACAGCTTTGAAGTTTCCAGGTTCTCTGAATCAGGTGTTTTTTCTCCTGCATGTCTATCTGGGGTAAAATAACCTCACTGTAGTGTCTGAAAGCAAACTGACCATGCCAAGGCATTTTGGCAGGTTATCAGTCAATTTAAGCTTAATTAAAATAATCTCGTGTTTTAGTGGAACTGCTAAAGATGCAGGTGGAAAGCTTTACAGAACCTGCAGGTTTGGGACCATGAAATTGCCCCTTTCTGATATTTTAGGAAGTGCCTTTTGAGCAACTGGACAACTGTAAGAACCCAAATTTGTAAACACTTTTAATCTGAGTCATATCTTCACTAGACTCATTTTCTGAGCTGGGGGAGCACATCCATATTTATATGAAATAAATGTTGTTACAGGCTCTTCAGTCAACAAACTCTTGTTTCAGCCAGGTAATGCAAAAGAGTGGGTAATACAGACTTGTTATTGCATTTGTGGGGGAAGTACAAGACATCTTGATCTCTCAGTACTCTCCAAGTGATTTTAACTGCCCAAAAATACTAGAAGCTCAACTGAAAAATCTTCCATAACACACTCCCCCTAATCTGTTCAGTACACAACCCTACTTCTCCAATCCAGTGCCCTTCCACTCTGCCATCACTTGACTTAAAAGCCATTTCTGTCCTGTTGTGAGGCTTTGCATTTCTCATGAGTGCATACAGAGGAATAAATGTTTATTGTAACAATATTTCTCTATGGGTGCTCTTATATTTTTTTCATTCTTTTCCAGTGACAAAATGTTCCCAGCCTTTGGATTTGGAGCAAGAATACCCCCAGAATACAAAGTAGGTGCCTAAGTGTAATTTTCTAATTTCCTTGAGTTATGAGACACAAAATAAGGGAGAAATGGTGAAAGGCAAGGCAGTGGCAAACAGGAACAGCTCCTCTGCTTGTTTTCTTCCATCTGGCTTTCTCATCCAGTGATACCTCACTGAAACCAGAAATCAGACAGGGCTAGACTTAAAATAATTGTTTGATGATACCCAAAATATTTTATGGTATTGGCAAAGCTTTGTTAGTGGATGCTAAGCGGAGAAATGATGTTTTGAGCATCCCTTGCCAAACATCTTCCTGAAAATAAAGACTTGAGAAGAATTTGACAAAATTCCATGTCATGGTGGACACAGTCAATACCAGAAAGAGAAATACAAGAGCATGTAGCCATGCTAGAGAAAAGTGGTATTTATCAACAACAACAAACAACAACAACAAAAAAATTCAAAGTGATCTGCAGTGATGCTTCAATTGTGAGCATAAATATGCTATCTGGTAGGCTTGGAGTGAAGACAGTGAAGTAAAAGAAGGAGCATCCAACTGAGGAGAAAGGCCCAAGAAGAAATAAGTAGAAATTAAAATCCTTTATTTCACAGAGGTTGTGTGGGCAGAAGAGTAGTTCTGCATAGATAAGTAACCAAAGTCTAGGTGGGCACTCTGCAACTCTGATACTGTCTGAAAAGGAGAAATATCACCCATCTAATCATGCAGACTTCACCCAGTGTCCCTGTATGCCCTGCTCTGGGTTGTGTCTCTGGGCTGTGGCTGAGGTAGGGAGGTGAACACTAGCCAGGTAAGAATTTCTGAGAGGGATTGTGTGCATTCTGCCTTGTAAGGCATGAATCAGCAGATGAGCAAAAGTGCACCAGTGTGTTCCTCAATGCTGGTAGGCTTGATACCTGCAGAAGAATAACAGTAGTGATGTACAGCAAATTTGATACATGTCATGCAAACAGATGTCTAAGGTAAGTTAATGTATGTTTTAACAACATTGCTTTCTCAGTTTGTCTGTGCCTGGCAAGGTGTTTTGCCTTGCTTTGTTCCTCAAGGGTAACACCAGTGTTAGTGCTTTCCAAAGTCAGATATGTCTTCCAGAGCTTTGATATACATTTTAATGTGGTATTATGAGCTCAGAACATCTGTGTCTGTTGTATGTTTATTCCAACTGCAGCAGCTAACAACCATCACTGTTATTTAAGGTGGTGTGTCAGGGCCTGGCTGTTCCAGCATCTGTGAGGTGACCACTGGCGCATGGGGGAAAACTTTTCCAGTCATAGAGAGCCATCCTTATCTAAGGACTACTTGAAGGAAGGTATTACTGTGTCAGCTGAAGTCTTTTCAGTGGTTTCCTGGAGACAGATAAAGATCCCACCACAAAGCTACACTTCTCAGCCAAAATAATCAGCTGGTAGCACTGATGCTTCAGGTCACATAGCCTGTTGGCAACATAGCAGTTTTGATAGACTCCAGAATCATCCTTCTCACCTGACTGTGAGAGCACTTTTCAGGTGCTGGCTGGAAACAGATGTCTTGCCAGAAAGTAACTTCAGGGGTCTGTGTAACCAATTGTTCCTGCAATCACAAACACCAATTGATTTTCTGCTTTGGCAGAATTAGTGTTTGGATAATTTCCTGACAAATGCCCTTAAGAAACTCAGAGATTTGCATTGAACTTAGTAGTCCATGCATGAATGAAGAGACTTATCCTGTAGCATGAGCTTTCTGAAAAGTCTGTCTGTTGCTAACTTCTCAAAGCAAGAAAATGAATGTGACTCAGGACCTTCAGATTTTGCAAAGTTCAGGAAAAGTAAGGGTAAACTTACAAGATGGGGCTGCTTGCTTGTGGATTACATATGTGTGACTAAATAAAACAAATCCCAAAGTAAATGGAGATGCAGGTGAAGGCCAGAACAACATCTTTAATTTCTGCTATGGAAACTTGTGTCAGAAAGCGACAAAGACAAAACGACATGACATCAGCTCACGAACATAATAAAATTTTGAAGAAGACAAGAACCACATTGCAGGGGACTAACTCTTCTGTGCCACAGGTGGGGACCAATAATCAGCTTGGTGTCTGTCATGGGCACATCCAGCTGGAATTGCATGAGGAGTTACCAGTCATCTGTGCCATAGTTCAGTCTTTCCCTGTGATACTCTACACAGTCCATAAAAGTATCTGGCTTCTTAAAATAAACTATATCAATACTTTTGGGTCCCTGCTTGGATTTGACTGCACTTCTGAATTCAAAGATATGTCCTTCAAGAGTGAAAGGTCACCTTCATCATGATGCATTATTAAATCAAGACCAATAAACCTGAAAATCCTTTAGTAATTTAGTCTACGCTGGTATAAAGTAAATTCAAAGCCAGCAATGATTAGTTTTTGATGTGGAACATAGCAAGGATGCATAGGAAATAGAGAAGAAGCAGATAAAATTAAAAGTAAAAGTAAATTTTTTTTCTACTTTTTATTTTATAAATTTTATTTATAAAATAAAAAGTAGAAAAAAAGTGTTCCCAAGTTTCTTCCTTAACCTTTTATTTCCTGCTGCAAAAGTATGGTAACATGCTAGACACCACAGCAACAGTGCAGATCTTGTGCTATTCAAATGACCTTTTCATGTTTTCAGTCACACATACTACAAGTCATACATACCATACATTTGTTTTACTAAAGGAGAGCAGTGCCACTACTGTAACAATTTTACATCTTCAAATTTAGGTTGAATCATTTTGAGATCTTCCAAGTTCCGACCCCATCATGTGGATAAATCAGCTTCTCATTAATTTTGAGTGTCTGTTTTCAAGCCTCCAGTCCTAATGAAGTGATCTAACCTGCTCATAGCATGTTGGTCTCTGCACTCCAGCATCTGGTCTTTTATTTCTTTAAATAGACAACAAATTTAAACAGGGCTATGGAAGAAATTACTCCCACTGCCAAGGGTTCCTAAGTAACCATGGAGCCCCCATACAACCTAAATAACAGCTTCCTTCCTCAACTATGTCAGTTTCTATCTCTTCAGGCTCTTCATAAATCTCTTGATGTTCTACCCCTTTAAATCTTGTTTTTACATATGTTTTCTACAGAATTTCCATTTCAACTGCACACTGCTATGTTGTGTTGACTTTATTTTCCCTCAGTTCATCTCCAAATGACACACTTCAGCTGTTAGTAGAAAACCAGCAGTTTCTTAGTGGCATAAGGAATCTGTGGAAGTGAAGGAAGCAAGACATGCCATATACATCATTCTTCATCAGCCTAGAGATCTTTCATCTTATATTCAACAATATCAGCTTCTTCCACCGGGACCTGACAAACACATCACCCTGTTCCTTGATCTAAGTAAAGCTCTGAGAGAAATATTTCTCTTGAGGGTGAGTTTCTATCATACAAACTTCCAGATTTTTTTTTTGTTTTGGTGGTTTTGAGGTTCTTTTTGCAATGAAAGGAAGCATCTGAGAAGTCTGATGTAAAGTGAAGAGGTGGCAGATAATATGGACTCAGACATGGCTGTGAAAGGTCACAGTGAAGAGGAGGAAAGAAAGCAAACCACACACACTGACTTCTTAGCAGACAGGACTCAAAGGAGATGAAAAAGCACACAGCAGCACAAAACTTACTGTTAAAATGAAAAGCAAGTTCAAATAGTGTCAGCCCCATGACAGGTGGATTACCATTAATGAAGGCCTGTTCCCTAAAGGAGAATTGCAGCTGACACCTGAATAGATACTAAACAACTTGCAGTTTGTTTTAAAAGAGTCCTGGTTATTTCTGTATTTTTAGTGAAAGCTTCATTCCCTGCTTTTGCTGTGAATGTGTGCTGGAGACAAACTTACTGCAGTTACGGACACAGGGCAGCATCTTTATAGCTCTAACCTGCACTGGTTTGATGGACAAGTGAGGGACTTGAGAAGTGCTGTGGTCTTTATGATTCCTGCACTTTTCAGGAGATTGATGGCTAAAATATATGCAAACAAAAAAAGGATGTGTAGCAGATCAAGGGACAAAACAGAATTAGTCTCCTTATCCATGCAGGTTGGACTTAGGCATGGAAACTTGGGCAGCATGTACAAAAATGAAGTACAAAGGGAAATAAATTTCAGCTTTGCCAAGCAGAAATATGCATAATGTATCTTAGTGAGAAACACAAGCTTTCCAGCTCCCAAGCTATTTGATTAATGAGCATTCTGAAAATAATAGCTTTTGATCAAAAAGACTCGAAATTCATTAGAGTCTTAAGGTTTTGCAAAATATGCGGGCATTTCATATTTAGTTTTCTGAATGACAGTAGCTTAATAGCATTCAATTTATTCACAGATAAGTGTCCAACATTGTGCAGTTTGGCATTTACACTTGTATGCATCTATTGCTCATGGATTTTTGACAATTTCTATTTAAATTATTAAGAAAGCATTCCTAGAAATCTGAATTTTCAGATTCTTTGTCAAATAGTCCTAGTACCATCACCACAGAGAAAAGCTGGAGCTGTTTGGGACATGAAGATTAATTTCAATGAATTCAACAATTTAGAGAGGGGGAAAAAAGAATTATTAATTTTCAGAATTCAGGCATCCATATTCATCATTTGAAAATAAAAACCACAGCTTCTTATTTTAAAAAATACAAATTCAGTTAAAGGAATTTAAAAAATGTGTAGGCCAAACTAGAATAACAAGTTTCAATGAAACTTAAATAAAATGCCTTAGTTCAGTTCAAAAGCTTTCCAGCAATTTGCTTTATCAGTGTTGGGGGATTTATTATTTTTCAGATTCCAAAATAGGATTTTTTGGTGTGATTTGAGGTCTCTATCTGAATTCAAAAAATATTTTTTTTAAGAAATCTCAAAAATTCTCATCAACTAGGAAATTCTCCTTTCCTTTCAGCCTAAATTAGAAACATTTCAAGCAAGGGCCATGCTATGAGAATGAATTTCATTGCATCCCAATATGAGGGAAATAAGTTACCTGCTATGTTAAGTCAATGCCATTTTTTCTACAAAAGTGGCCATAAGCATGTGGAAGTATTGTTATAATTCTTCCAAGAGTCTCATGGGTGCCATCATATTGATGGAAAACTGCAGGTGTTTGTCACTGTAAATGTACACAGTGGAGGAGGCATTGCACAGTGGTAAAAAACATTTCTATAACCTGTATTAGCAAAACTATTCTGTACTGTTTATTTGTCATATCCTACAGAAACAGCCAGAAATGCTGTTACTGTAATCTGTATCATAATGTATGATAGAGCTAGTTAATTTGCTTGTTAAAAACCTTGAAGGAATTACCTGTGAAATATTGTGTTCCTGGTGTAGGAAGTTCCTGTCATTTAATAATGCCACACCCATGATGGTATCTGCTAAAGAATGTATCTGGAGCCCTGCAGAGGCAAAAGATTCATACAAGTGCAAGTGAATGTCTTTAGCTGCAGGCTTTGAGTGCAGTTCTGTGCAGCAGTCCAAGTAACATCAGGCTGATCCCATGTAATCACCTCTGCATGCCAGCATTTCTCTCTCCTTCCCTTTTATGGATTGATTTTATGGATCAATGTTAGGAGAGGAGGGCTGAGGAGAGGGTCAGCTCCATATTTGAAACTTAGTCCAGGGTTACAAAAACTTAGTCCAGTCACAAAACACTCAGGGTTTTGTGAGGACATTCCTTAATGTGAGGCTGACATCCACCACAGACTGTGCTCTGCAGTTCTGGGCAAAATTCTGTTCCAGGTACTGATGTAAGGCAGCCATTCTGTATTTGTGTGACTTGACACATTCCAGGATTTCCTACTGTTAGATCAATCCACAATAAAAACCACCCTAGTAAATTATATAAACATGCCTGCTTCTGGGCAGCCCAGTGTCTTCTTGTTTCCACTGAGGATTTCTCAGTCTTCAGCATCTTAGGTGTTCAAACTTGTGTCTCCTTTTTGTCATTCAATTATCAGTTCTGGGAGTGTCACTCAAGGGCTGTGTCATTCAATATCAGAAAGATGCCATTGAGTATACCAGCTTTTGGTTCTCTGTCATCAGCATGGTTTGCCCTTCAGTCACAAAGCCCTTGCATGTTTAATTAGAAAAAGAAAAAAAAGGAAAAAAGAAAAAAAAAGGAGGGAAGCTCATCACCTTGCACTGTTTAGAAAGCAAAAGCATTGAATGTCTGATCCAAACCACCTTTTGACATGGATGAGCTTTACGTGGAGTCCTATCAGGTAGCAGCCCAAGTTTAGTAAGGCCTTCAGTACGTGGTATATGTCTGAAGTCTCTGCTGGTTTGGACACTCTTGAGTTCTGGCCACCACAGGGAAGACAGCAAAGGGGCAGGTTAAAGCACACTTGGCTTTGCTTAACAGAGTGGGGGATGAGATCTGAGCATTTGGAGAAGCTCCACTTAAAACATATCTGCTGTTGCCTTGCCTTGAGTGATGATTTCCTGTTTGTGAACCATCTCTGAGCTGCTCAAAGAATTTCTCTCCTACACATTGTACTTAAATCTTGTTTAAATTGTGATATATTACTCAAAGAGCATAGGAAACAAGCCAATGCTTCTGCACATTCATTGCGTTTCCTGTGCTGCCTTCAGGGTACATTTTAACACTGCTCTGTGAATCAGGATGACAATGTATGAGGGCCATTTGCTTCAGGAGGATAGCAGCTGATGCTCAAACAGTATTATTTTTTGGATCATTGTGCACACTGACTAGACTTGGGTATTCCTTATTGGCCTGAACTGTTGTCTGTTAAATAATAGCCTGAATGCTAGCTCTGAACCAGATAAATTGTTTGCATTATGTGATTCTGAAAGAGGTATGGCAACAAAAGCAACCAAACCATGCTTGCGTGTGAGATTGAAATACTGTATTCATAGCTTTTGAAAAGATTTGCATTTTCCTTTAGGTCTAATTTCAAATGCATTTGAATGAAGAAATAAAATCATTGAAGAGGCACAGTGTTGGAAGAATCAGTCTGCAATACATAAACATGCACTGCCATCCTTTTTGCTTTTCTAACACAGTTAATGCAAAATACAGAAACCCTTAAGGAAAGAGTAAGGCTAATGATCAACAACAAAAAATATCAATGAGAAAACTCCCATAACAGTTTTTGACAGATCCAATTACCTTTGGCCTGCAGCTGGTCATGAGACTGGCAGATAGCATCTGGGCAAAGTGCACTGAGAGACATCCAGAGCAGCCAGGCAGAAAGGCTCTGGAGCATCTCTGAAGTGTATCTGGCAGCCCTGATTTTCTGTGCTGATCAGTGAGGAACACAAACAGTGACTTCCTGCATTGTCTTCCATGGCCAAGTAGGATAGACTGAATGGACCATATAAAACCCTCTCTAAGACTGATCTTGGTGTAGGCATGCTGAATGCCTGGCTGGGCTGAGGCAACTACAGACTTCTCAGTGAAGTTTTGCTTCAATTCTTTCCCATCATGGTAGAAGTACTGCTTTATTTAACCTCTTAATAATGGCAGGCGTCACTGTGGTGAGCAAGACTAGCACATGATGGGAAATTCCATTTCTCTATGAAGAACTCTCTTTGGCAGTTATTAGTCAACTTATACCACTGCACTTTCACAGAAGCTTCTGTGCAATCACAAATTTTATCTATGGGACCCTTAGTCATAGACCAGTTTCCATACCCTGCTGTATGGAGACATCTAAACTATCAAATGGAACAGCAACATACAAAAAATAAATCTCTTCCTGCAAATAATCCTGGCTCCATTGTACAGGAGGTTTCTTTCCATATCATTCAGACTGTTGGCACTTTTGAAGATCCTACAGAGATCTATAAAGCTTTAAATGTCTATACTTGCATTATATAAATGCCTTCTTAAATCTGGGATGATACACCTAAATTCAACTTTAAATTATGCAAATCGCCTGCTAAACTCTCAAGCACTTTTTGCAAGTCAAATATGCATATACATATATATAAAATATATGTATATAAATATATATGTATATTCACACATTATGCATTGTGAGACAAAATCTGAACTTTTTCATTCAAGGAAAATTAAGACAAACAGAATTAAGAGGCTGGGCTTCAGACCCAAAGAGATGAAAAGGAATCAAGACTCTTCAGTGATCAAAGAAAGAGGTAAAAAGGAATCTGAAAAAGAAAAATGCAGGCAAGAATCAAACTTAAAGAGGAATTCTGGAATGGGAGACTTACAGTGCCTAGCATTATATAAGCATACAAAAGTCTTGTATTATTTTCCCAGGGGACCAAAGACAAAATACTTTGTTTTGTTAGAAAATCAGCTACTTTGTTGTATTCACAGTGAGTTCTTTTAAAGAACAGCTCTGTAGGATTTAATGATAGACAGATTGAGAGACAGAGAGAGAAAGAGAGATTGGAATATTCACCACATGCAAGGAAAACCAAAGAGTCTTCAGGATTTTTTTTTATTTATTTATTATGCCCCAGAGTGATCTAACATTTTAACCAAATTAGACTCCTTACACTTCTTACACTACTATTGCACAGTGGATCCTTAATTTCTCTGTAGAATTACTTTCCAGTACTCCTTGGCCTTTTGATGAGGAACTTTTCACACAGTGAGGTCAGGATGCCTAAGTGAGCTGAGTTTTGGCAGTCACTGCTGTATCACAAACTGATTTCTCTCTCCTGCAGTCTGAGATGCTGAGCTAGGGAGAGCTGGTATTTAAATGGCCTCAGCAATAGATTCCTCTTCTGTGCCCAGCATTGATAGCCCAATCCTGACACCATGTTTATATGATTTTTTAATGTATTTGGGTGGGTTTTCTATGTGCCTTTTTTGTTTTGGTTTGGTTTGGTTTGTTGTTGTTGTTTTTGACAAGTTTGATTCCAGTTTTGCTACTTTGGTTCTGCAGGGAGCTCCAGCTGGGACTGTATTTCACACTTAATGGCTGAAAGCTTGAAAGGTCTCCAGTTTAGCACAGAAAAAATGTCAAGAGTGTTTAACCACAAGTCTTCTTGGAATAATTTTTCTGACAACAGTCTTCTTTTCTTTCCATTTATCTGCAGGTCTCTCATGACTTTGCAATCAATTTCAATGAAGACAACCCAGAATGTGCAGGTAATGCTCACAGTAGGACAGACTGCCATAGTTTTGCTGTGTGCAAAATGTGCATTTTTTATTGCATCACCTGAGTATTATTCAAAGTGGTTTTATTAAAGAGGGCAGCTAGGATCTGGTGATCTGACAGACTCCAAACCATTGAGCTTGACTTTAGAAATCTTGGAATGTGCCATACAATAATTTCCTGAAAAGTAGGTGGACATTCAGCACTTGGACTTCCTGGAATCACTTGCATTTCTGAGAACTAGACTAATTTAAAATCTTCAGCTACCTCAGCATCCCAGGTTGTGCTGCTAAGAAGGACGGGATATGAAAAAACAGGCTGTGAAGCTCTGTGATCAAAAATTCCCTCAGTTTAGAGCCAACTCTTTGACCAGACCTATAGCCTGCTGCAAGTCCAGGGCAGGGAAGCAGCTGATGACTATTGTGGTGGAAAGAAACCTCCTTTTCTGAGAGCAAATGCAGCAGGAGGCTACAGTGTAAGATATTGGTATGTTCTACCAACAGTCATTAATCCTTGGTAATCAGAGACCAGATTTATGTAGTAGATGTTGCTCCATGTCTTGTATTTGCAAGTGAGATCTGCAGTTACTGATGCTGTCTTTTTAAAATCTCCTACCATAATTCACGCATTTTGTAAAAGACAATAACAGGAAAATGACCTCTAAACCCAGTAACAATTAAGAGTCTTGCTTGGGCGATCATTGCTGTCTAAAATCCACAGGTTGTTATTCTCCCTTATCCTTCTGCTTCCATCCAAATACTGAACTGGCTATTTCAAAATGCTCTTCCTGTTCAAATTTTCTAGCTGCTCCTTTTAGCCCTTCTCAGGCTTATTAGTGGCTTTCTTTTGGGCATGGGCAGCAAACATGTTCAGGATGAGAACTAAGATGCAGAGAAATGAAGTGAGGAAAAGAAGAGAGGACAAGCAATTCAAGGAAAAGGGACATTAAAGGATTTGAAGTTCTTACATCTTAAATGCAAGACCTGTTTTTGGTTCAGTGGGCATTCCTGCTTTGTTATTGCACTTGAATTGTTGGACTGCCCCAGCCTTTGCAGGTCATGTGCTTGAAATGCAATTGGGCATAAGTCCTACAGCTGCCTGATATGCTCACACAGCTTTTTACATTGCTTTTAAGGAGTTAAAAGAAGCAGGAGTTACATGTATGCATCTAGAAGTGCCTGTAAGCTTGTAAGCCAGCTTGATGTTGAGACTTCAGTGTGGGGATGGGGTGGGGAAGCAAAAGAGACCTCAGAATTCCATCTGGACTGTGATATTTAATAATGTGTCATTAAAACACAGTTAACAGTGGTCAGCATTAGGTGATAACATATTTATGTGTATAGTGTTCAAATAGAGTTTTGTTTCTCAGTCTAACTGCAGGATATTTGTGACCCTCTGCAAACTACAGAGAAAAGCTCTAGCAGTCCATGCAAAGAACACTTATTTTTATCCCCTGCTCCCATTTGCTGCTTCTTTTGAGTTCAAGGCTAATTCTTTTATCACACTGGCATTGTTGTATAATGATTTTTATTGATTGAAAAGGCTGCCACATCTAGGTGGTGCCAGCAGCAGAGTTTAGACAGACAAACCCTCTGTAAGCAAGGATTTACTATCCAAACCACAGTCTGTGTGCAAAACTAAATGCAACAATGGAAATGAAAAGGGATAGAAAAACCAGGAAAGAGCTGCTCTATGAGGCTTGACTTATGTCACTTAATAATTTAAACTTTGTTTGTATCTTTGCATAAGAGTCAGTTATCTGATAAGTTAGCCCATTGCCTGAAAGGTGTTCTAGGCCTAAGAAAACATAAAAATGTCATTGCAACATGAAAGAATGCCTGGGAAGAAATTTTGCAGCATTTGCACCTGTATCTGCAAGATATTAAAAGCACTTGTTTGTCTTAAAGGATACCTTTTTAAATAATATCCACCTGGGTGAAAGCAATAAGAGGAGACAAACCAGAAAATGTGTTGTTTAATCGTCTGCTGCAGCTTGCTCATCTGCCTGTCATGGGTGCTTGTTTGTTCTGTGATGTTTTCTAGATGCTCTCACTGTTGTTAGGTGTCACAGGGAACAGTAACATCAGCAAGTCGTGGAGAAAGGATGCAAGAGTGAGGAGATAAAGTGCTTAGTGATTACACTATTTTACCTTGTAATATCTAGTATACTTGCCAGAAAATAAAGTAAAATTGCTTAAGAGTATCTTGTTTTAAACAAAGAAACAGCAGTTGGATGCAATATAAAAAGTATGTGTCTATTTTGCCTTTGAGGAATGAAATCCTATTATCTGTGGAAGTAGAGTTTTTCCTGGCACAAGGTAGTGTGAAGCATCATTCTACATACAGGGACTGTATATTGCGATGAAGAGCACTGGAATTCATAAAATATGGATATCCTCCCCTGTTGCCATTTCCATTCTTGAAAATTTTAGTATTTATAGTCTTATATTTTGTATATTTATAGTATGTTATTTTTATAGTCTTATAATTAATACTTAGTTTATTATCTGCAGAAGAAAGTAGGCAAAAACCTCTAGTCTGAATGAATGTCTCTGCACATTTGTCTTAAACCCATATATTGTATGTGTACACTGTATTTCATTGGAGATGCTGAAAGTGGATTCCAAATAAAAATGTAAAGAGATGAATTGTAAAAAAAAATGCATATGTGCCTAAGATAAAGGAGTACTAGAACATCAAGTTACAAAGTAATCCACTCACATATCCTGTTTAGTTAGGATTGGGTGGACAGTAGATATTTCTAAAATACATTAATCTGAGAAACAAAATTAGAAATTATGTTTCTAGAACGTATCTCTTTCTAAGATGAGAGCAACTTTATTATATGAACAACACTAAATCTTTGTGGAATGCAGGGAGTAAGATTTATCTTACATTATTTTACTGCATAAGAAGAAAGGTAGGGTGTATCTTGTCATCATCTTAGGGAAGATTTATGAGGCCTTCATGCAACATCATTATGTATATGTAATGAAATCCTTAGCAAGTTTAAAATTAGGAGTTACCAAAAGGTCAGTTTTGCAATATGAAGTCACTGGAATTACCAAGGGACATTTTGTAACACTACTTTACATTTCAACCAATGCAGCTATAATTGGAGCAAGTTCTTTTGTTTGGCACTTTTTTTTTTTTGGCACTGCAATGGAAAAATATATCTGTAGCTGTCTCTAAAGAGAGAAAACTGTGTTCTCCACCACTTTTTCATTGGAGTGTATGTGTGTCATTGTAAAACAATTACAATTCCCAGTCATTTGTTAGCAAAAAGTCTGCACCCATGTATCCTGTAAATATGGTTGGGTAAAAAAATCTCATGAGTGAGAGAGTCTCTGTGCAAACTGAAAGTGGCTTAGGATCTTACCAAAGCCATTTCATTCTTCAGCATCCTTTGCAAAGCTTTTCAGTCTATCACTTTCTTTCCAACATTAGACCTCTAATCCTTTAGGTCTGGTAAGCTGGGAGTTCTGAATGGGGAGGCTAATGTGCATCACTTCAAGAAATCCTTCTTCTCAATGATTGAAAATACCAATTTCCATTCTGTGATCTGTCAAGTGTGTCAGCAAAGAAGTCTTTGCTCTCTGGTCTGACTATATATCCTGAAATGAAAAAGCCAAAAATAGCTAGTTCTCCATCAAAATTTCTCAGCTGAAGCTCATTTTTCTGTAGGCTGCAAAGCATCCTGCTGTTTCTTCCAAGGTTTCACAGCTTTTGGTCATAGTCAAATTCAACCTATGAGTGATTATGCAAATTAACCCTGAGAAATTATTTTCTTAGCACAGGAGAGTGAAAAGATGTTTTGAATTCCTTAACAGCTTTAGGGCATAAGTACAAAGGACAAATTTGTTAGAAACAGCTATGATAAACAAAAATATTGTTGAAGTGTTTCTTAATGTGTGTTTAGGTTTTCATCATGAATCTTAGATGTTGATCAGGAAGCTATCATCTCTTAAACCAAGAAGAATGGAAGCTATGGCATTGCAAGCTCATACCTGAAAAATAGATATTAAAAGCTGCTGGGAAGGAGAAGCATGGTATAATAATTACACATTACAAACTAGATTTAAGACAGCTAGAGACAGATTCCCGGAAATTATCTTAAGATTCCAGTCCTTGCTTATCATGTAGTATTTTAATTTCTTCATTAAGAACCCACCTTTTATTTACATTTTGAACAAGCCTGATATAGGCAATGTGCTCCAAGTTTCTTTTTCTTTTTTTTGGTTTTTCATGCCAGGAATACAAGGTGTTGTGGAAGCTTATCAGAGTTGCCTTCCCAAGCTGCAGCTGTACGGACCAACAAACATTGCTCCCATCATCCAGAAAGTGGCAAAATCTGCATCAGAGGAGACCAACACCAAGGAGGCCTCAGTAAGGGGAAAAAAAAAACCTGTGTTTGCCTTTTGTTCTTGTCTTATGATGGATCTCTTGTAGGCCATCAAGGCCTTGTAATGCAGATTGTGCCTTCACAGTTTTTATTAACTGCCTTCAAAGAAGGCAGCTTAAACCTATGTCAGCTGGAACAGTGTATCCAGTCTTTCTAGCTTTGGTTTTCGCAGCTTTAAAGTCTTTCCCCACTGATCTATTTCCTGCTTTTACTGCTGTTTCATTATAGCACACCCAGTTCTTCACTATGGAAATAGAAATGGCACTGCTAATGTTACAAAAATTGAGCATTGAAGCCCTAAAAGTCTTGGTTGTACCATGAGATGAGTTCAAATGATTCCCAATTCAGACTATCCAATTTTGTGCTCCTGCACAGGCGGTACTAAAATTTTTCTGTTCACCTAGGGAACTTTTCCAACTATTAATTTGAAAATGGTAAGGATACAATTTTCAGCTTGTTATTACTGATGAAGTGATTTGCGCCTTTTAGAAATTGGAGACAAATCTGCTAGCCTGCACCTGATAAAAACCCCAGGACAGATTTCTTGGGCTAAAAGACTTACATATAGATCACATTTTAAATGTACACCCTTGAGATGTTTTAAGTTTATTTTGATACTGTCTTGAAGACAGAATGGGAGAAAGGGAGAACAAGAGAAATGGAGGGAATATGTGAGCAAGTAGGTCTGAGCCATTTACAAGAGCTGTGCTGAAAAGGAGTAAGGGATGTAAGAGAGACATTGTGTACTGCAGTACAAAATGTGCCTAAGTACAGAACAGAATAGAGCTGTGCACTGGCATGTGCATGATCACCTGGCCTAGAGCTTAGTCTAAGCTGTCTTCATGTGCAGGGCCTTTTTTAAGTCCTATTAGGGCAGCAGTTGCCAAACATTTCTGTTCTTGAGTCTGGGCTTGTGACTGATATTTACAAGAGCATGTAGTGACAAAACAAAGGGTAATGGCTTCAAACTAAAAGAGGACAACTTTAGATATTAGAAAAAAATATTCCTTTCTGTGAGAGTGGTGAAACACTGGAACAGGTTGCCTGGAGAAGCTAAGGTTACCCCATCCCTGGAAGTGTTCAAGGAGAGGTTGGATGGACCTCTGAGCAACCTGGTCTCATGGAACGTGTCCCTGCTTCATCATCTGTTCAGCCTAGATGATCTTTAAGGTCCCTTCCAATCCAAACCATTCTATGATTCTGTGATTCCACTGTTGTTTCCAGAACCTTGATAGTATTTAGTGTCCCAGTCCTAAAATGGGGAATTGCTATGTTTGAATTTCCATACCCACCTAATCCTAAAGGTAGGTTAAGGTCCGATAAAGTGTCTCACTCTATTCCCAGTGCTGTTTCTGATCTAATATGCCTTACTGAATAAGTTCCTTCATTCTATACCTAAGATTCCCCTTTCTATCTGAAAAACAATTTATAGTATGAGTGTTGAAGATGAAGTTTTCTCCCTGCATGTTTTGTTTTATTCGTGGCAGGACAAGGTGATTGGAACACTTTGGGTTTATACCACTGTATACACATAAATATTATTAATGTTTAGTGTGTTGGTATTGCTCATGCAGAGTGACCAAATCCTATGATTTGTTCATTTTTTCTATTAATGCACCATAAATTTCTTATAAATGACTCCAGCTGCCCAACAATTAATAAAGGATCCAAGTAAGGGCCACTCTTCACCATTACCGTGTCATAGCTCATGCTCCAGTTCAGTGGGCTTTGGAGATTTGGAAGAGAAATTACAAGTTTACCAAATTGCTTGCTGTCCACTAGAGAATGAGAAAACCTCTCTTTGGGGCTCTGTATGAAGAGTATGAAGATGGATATATTCCTGCCTTGCTCTCCTCAGGGACCCCTTTACTCTGCAGAGAAGAAATTAGTAGCTGAGGAGCTTGGAATGGAAAATTCTGTATAGTCAACATAAAGGTTCTTTTCTCTCTAAAAAGGTCCATGAGTGAGTTACCAGAAACACTTTTATACTTTTTAACTTAAAAGGTTAAGCAGCTTTGGACTATTAACCAATTTTTCACTTCTTGTCCAACACCTTCAGCAATACTTCATCCTGCTGATCCTGACAGACGGCGTCATCACAGACATGGCTGACACCAGAGAGGCCATCGTCCACGCCTCCCACCTCCCCATGTCCGTCATCATCGTCGGCGTGGGCAACGCTGATTTCAGTGACATGCAGATGCTGGATGGCGATGACGGCATCTTGAGGTCTCCCAAGGGCGAGCCTGTGCTTCGAGACATTGTCCAGTTTGTGCCATTTAGGAACTTCAAACATGTAAGCTGGTTTTTCATCCTTGCCACAGAAGGGTAGTGGGTATAGTGAATGATTCGTGAGGCTGGGCTTAACTCTGCATATGCGTGAAGTGTTGAGTAAGCCTGGGGCATTATTGTGTCAGAAATAGTGAAAAAAAAAGGAATCAGAATGTGCTCCATTAGTTAGCTGGTAAGGGTGGGAAAGGAAGAGATTAGGCACAATCCCTGTGCTTTTTGTGGTGCCAGTCCTTGCTTCTGCTTTCTCCCTGATTTAATTTGGTTACTTTCCCTGCCTGATTTTTCATGGTGTCTGTTTTCCATTCCTTCATTTCCACAGGCAGATGAAATGGCTTTGAATTTGTGCCCACAGTCTTCCCCAGGAGGCTTTTTCTTTATTGAGGTTTGGTCCCTGAGTTCTCAAATGCAGGGCAATCCACCCACAACATCCTGGTTATCTCCAAACCCTTTCCCAAATTCTGTACAAGAACACCGGCAAGAAAGTGGCATTACTGAGAGCTTCCCTCTGCCCCCAGCCAGCTGTTCCTGAGTAAGGCCAGTGTGGTGAAGACACTCTGTAGGAAAGAAAGGAACAGAACCAGCATTAAATTACCAAATCTAAAGTAAAGCTTTGATCATGAACTTTTCTTCTTAGTCACCTGCCCTACATTGTACCATCTGTTCCAGGGACTTTTCAGCAGCAGGGTGGGCACAGCATTCACCAGCAGAAGGAGCTTTCCCACACCCAGAGGGGTTTTTCAGAGCCCTTTTCCTCCATATGGAGACATGCATTATGTTCCTCTGCAGTGCTGATCCCATCCCTTTCCTTCCCTTTTTCCATCATTCTTCTTTCCTCTCACTTCTGTTACGTTTATTTGGTTCTCAAGGCTGTTTTTTTGCTCTGTCTAGGAAGGATATCCTTGGTATTCAATTTGAGAATTTCTTTACTTCACAGTGCAACTGACTCATTCTCCTCAAGAGATTGCTCTTTTCAATCTGCTCCCATACACTAGAGATCTTTAGATTTGGATATGTCACAGCCAAGTTCTCAGCTCTGGGCTGGTTTTGATCTGCATATGGGTTCGCACTGCTTACATTTCTTTTTAAATTTAGCTTCTCTTTTAGTTTTTCTGGGATTTTTGTCACCACATGAGCTTTTTTTCTGTTTGCTACTTCCAAAATACCTTTATTTTTCTCTTTGCAAGGGTTGATCTTTTTTTCTGATTTCAAAATGCAATTTTGCAATATTTGTTTAGATCTAGACACACTTCTTACTTTCACAAACTCTATTGAGGAGCAAGAGAAACAAACTTCTTCCTTATTTTCCTTCTAGCTTTATGTAAGCCATGGAAGCACACAGGAGGGAAAAACCCACCTTATGCTATTAGTTTGGTGCCACCATGCCACATAGCTGCAGATTGACTTCTGAGTTGAAGACAAACACATTTCTGTGCTGACAGGGGCACACAGCCACCTACCTGCTGAATCAAAGTATGAGCACAACGACCTCAGAGCTTGTGATTCCTTCAGCACATAATCACAAGTGTGTAGCGCTGCACTGTAGTCATTGGAAAAGTGTCCAGAGCTGAGTTATTTATGGGCTAGTGGGAGAGCTACTTTTAATTAGGTGAAAACATGTTTCTACAAGGAACTGGCAAAGCCAGCTACATTTGTTATTTTTAGTTTCACCTTTTTTTTTTTAATGAAGCTGAAATCATCCTGGATTTAATGGATTAACACTGACAGTTGCAGTTCTGGGCTCTAAATATATTGTGCCCCTGATGTTAACTTGTGACTGAATCTGTGGCATTCTTATTGCCAGCACTGGTCAAATGACAAGCATATATTCTTTTTAGCTGATTTAGATTAACTTCCCTGGTATTGGGAGAGGAAAACAATCTTTATGTGTTCTTCTTATTAAATAGTGATATTTTTCTCCCTCTTTCAGTAGCAAAGATAATATAGGTATAGAGATAGATTTGTATTTGCTCTATCAGAAAAGTTAATATATCTTATGCAACCTGATATTTAGTCTGTTTATTGTGACGTTTCAGCTTTTCAACAAATGTCAGTGTAATGGATGAGTGCTCATAAAAATAGTCACTTCTGGTTGAATTTCTTTATTGTCATATCCCAAATAATCTCTCTCTTTCAACAAAGTGACATTCACATCTTCCTTGCTTATTTAGCACTAACAAAAGACCATACATCAGCTAGTGAAATAATTTTTCATAGGAGAAATGAGTGTGATGTTTTGATTCAAATTTATTTTTCCCCACAGAGGAAATGCAGATTTAACACATTTGGGAGATTTTTGTCAGATCAGTTCTGACCAAACACAAGAATTTACATACATCAGCATATTACTTTTGACAACTTTAAGCAAAATACATGTTTAGGTAAAAATTCCATTCTTTTTGTCGATGTACCTTGTGTTAATTTTTTAAGAAGAAAAAAAAGTTGAAAGATCTTTTTAGAAAGATTAAAAATCAAATTGTGGAAGGTTTATAGGTTTTTCTGATAAATCAAGTATTTATTTATTCCTAAATCCATATTATATCTGTTAATGATGGAAGGAGAGAAGAAAATGTTATGCGTGAGCATTTATTTGTTTGTTTTGCTGGAAGTGTAAACCAAAATTCCCTTGGAGTCAACCCAAGCAATATTTTTTTTTATTACTTCTATTCTCAGGTCAGCTTGGAACTCAAAATCTCATATCTATCCAAAGAGATCAAAAATAATCTGTGCAAAACCTTCCCCTTTGAGAAAATGGAAGGGGGGAAGAAGGAAGTTGTAAAAATAACCTATAGAACAAATCCCTTTTATAAGTTTGACTTCAGAGAAGGTTCTGAGCCTGCACAGCCCTCATACAGGCATTTAACACATTTCAATTAGTTATTCACATACCTAAAATCTTATACCCACATCAATGTTTTCCTGGCTTAAGCTCAGTGTAGACAGCAGGCTCTATTATGGGGGTTTCATTTCCTACGTGATACAGTGCAGCAGAAGTATTTCAGTAAAACATCTAAGCTCTTTCTCTTTAACGAGTATTTTTGAAGCCATCAAAATAATAATGGCAACAGTAGTGACTCTTGGCAAATCCTGTAGTTGTAGAAGCTTGATAAAATCAAGGTAATCATTAACACCTAGAACATGTCCCATTGTATGGTGACATATGCCATTTGCTAAAGGGGAACATAACAAACAAAGGAAACATATCACTGAATCCAAGTGACTTTTTTCTCTCTGTAATCACCACCACCCCAGTAATGTGTCCTTCACCTGAAACTGTAAAACAGTGATGCTCCATCACTGAAACGCAGTTGAAGAGAATCTGCTGCCTCAATGTATTCACAGTCATATTTTAAGAAATGAAATTTTCTGCCTTTGGGATGTATGATATATTTACTGGGCACAAATCTGATGCCACAGGCAGATTGTATTCCATTCTGCATTGTATTTAATCACAAAGGTTAACAGCTGTGTGTTAATAACATACATCACAAAGGAGTGTAGAAAGCACAGCTCATAATCACTGCAAGGAGCAATGTTTTGCACTATGCATTGTAGTTAAAGGTTAAGCATTGTGAAGCTATAGAACTGAACCAACAGTCATTTGTAATACACACCAATTACAGAATCAGAGGGAATTATTTTCCTGCTGCTGACTGATCTGACTGTTGTGTATCAGCTATCAATTTATAACTATTCATCTGAGGTGCTTATTGCTAGAATGCTCTTCAAGCAGTGGAGAAAATGTTACAGTAAAACATTAATTTAATGTTCCATCTGTGGTAAAGACCCAGCAAAGGCAATCTTTTCTCAACACTGATGAACCGGGTCTGTGTTTTAGCTTAGAAGTTACTGAGTGTAATTCCCACTGATGAAAATACTGCTTTGCACCATCTGATCCACAAATGAGAGTGCTTTACCACCAAAAAAAGTATGTAACGTACAGGTGGTCCAAATCATTAGAGAGGAAAACAATCCCAAGCCTGTTTTTGGGATGTTCCCTGCTAGAAAGAGCCCTGGGACCAAAAGACATCACTGGCATGATGAAACTCAGTAAAGCAACAGTTGCCCATGCTCAGACTGAAGTTTGGGTCAAGCCAACTACCCCGGGGCAATCCTGTGTGGGGCATATATTGCCTGTGAGCCTGTGGGCACAGTAAATATTTTTGCCTAAAACTCAATTAAAGGCTTTTCAGTTGAGAGCTCCTGAAGTGGCAGTGATTCAGCTGTGCATCTGAGCCCTGACAGAGCCTGTTCTGAAGGGCTGACCCTTCCTACCTTCAGGAGGAATGGATGTGGCATCAGAAGAGGGAAGTGGCAGAGGGAGGATGATGCACAGCAGTGAGTGCTGTTGGCCCAAAGTTCAGAACATGTGAACTACACAGATTCAGAGAAGCTGATGGCAATGCTCTTGCCCAGCATTTTTAAAGACAGGGCAGAGTGAAGTTTCCAGATTGCTACAGCTTGTGTGTGCAGCACTGGCTCAGCGCTCTTCCCCCACTCCCAGTTTTTACCTCTATGTAGGGTTGTATTTTTGGTAAAATAGCACAGAGGCAGGCTAAGGTATGTACAGCTTTGACACACTGGGAAGGAGATTTAAAAAAAACAGTAATTTTCAATAGCATTGTAGAAATCAGACATTTGTGTGATTCCAAGGGGTATTTTCTGATTATTTTAGTTGGAACTAGATGAATTTTAAGGTCCCTTCAAACCCAAATAATTTCATTATTCTATAAAACAGATTTAGGCAAGAATAGGGCAACTCTGAAAAACCATGAATTTCCCTTTTCAGGATTAAAGTGAATGGGTTCTCTTACTTTGTAACACCTTAAAACACTTGCTGCACTGACACATAAAGTATGCTCTATGCTTTGCCAGTTTGTTCATGCAGAAATGTTCCAGGCTTTTTTGGCTGCACAAATATTTTGATATAAATGTCACAGCAGTTAATCTTATTTGTTACTAATCTCATATGTGAGTCAAAATACAAGAATACAGGGAAAAAAAATCCCAACTGTTTCTGGTTTTGCCAGCATTATCTTTGTATTATAATATTTGATACTGGAATTTCTAATAGTCTGGAGTTTTCTTTACCCTTGGATTAATGTGCCTACAAATAGATTACCATTTACATTCTGTATAAGCCAAATTTTAAGACTCTGTAAGGATAAGGATGCCACCCCATGAAACAGAGTAGGTCAAAAAATAGTCAATACAACTGCTTTGTGATGTGGTAGTTTTGCAACTTGGCTGATAACACTACAGACAGTGAGGAGGAAAGTGTTCATTAATTTGGGAAAAAGTACTTGGTGAGGTGCGCAGAAGAAATGTGATCCAGCCACCGGTTGAGTTCCCATGCATCGTCTGAGATGCAGTCTACACCCTCTGGAGATAAATACTTCAATTTAAACCTGTCAAAATGGCATTTAAGTGCTTGCATTTTTACTACATTTTGTGGTGGGCTCAAAGGAAGCAAGAAGGCTGGCTCCTGAGGACTTGGAACCAGCTCTACCCAAACACTTAGAAACAAGAAAATTCAAAACATGGGGCAAGAGGGTGCATGGGAGAATGAGTCCAGCTTTGTCACTGCTGACTTCAGGGGCTGAGGAACGTCCATGCAACACACAGAGGTAATGGTTGCCCACAAAACATCCACAGGCCCCTCTGCTTAAAATGAAGCATTTCAGGGCATGAGGCAGCGACTCTGTGTGGCTGAGGGAGGGCAGGGTTTCTCACTGCACTGAGGGGGAGCCCTCCTCCCTGCCTAGGGTGAAAGCCAGTGGCCATCTCTATATCTGTCCCTACCTTTCAGCGTCATCAGTTCTTAGTCTGGTGGATACCTGCCATTTTTACATTGCAGGAAGAGCTCTAAAGCTTCCACCAAGCCCAAGATTGAAGCTTTCTTGTAACCATGGTTTAGCTCCAATAAACACAAAGTATTTTTGATTGAATTAAAATTGCAATCCATTAAAACACCATGCCAGATTCTGAGGAACAGAATGGTGATGAAGGTCTCCCTTTCTCAGTGTTGTCCATTCATGTTCAGCTTGGAGCTCTGCGGGGTTCCTTGCTGAACACTGATGAAGTCTTTGCAGCTTTTTATTGTGATATGGGGCTCTCCCAGAGTGCAGGGAAGTTCAGTTACCCTGAACTCAAAATAGTCCAAATGGACCTGAAGTCACACAGAGCATTTTTGGCTTTAGTGTACTTTGAGGCAGCTACAGCTCCCTACCCAAACTGACTCATAAAATGAGTTTCCAGCAATATTATGATTCACTTTAAGTTTTTGCCTTCCATTTCTGTACCATACTTCCTCCCTTGATCTCATGGCACCAATGCCTCTAATACCCATGGCACTTCAAGCAGAGAACCAGGTTAATCCTTGTGTTTTCTACCATTTCCTGCAGGCATCCCCAGCTGCTCTAGCAAAAAGCGTTTTGGCTGAAGTTCCAAACCAAGTCGTGGACTATTACAATGGCAAAGGGATAAAACCAAAATGTATGTCAGAGTACGAGTCTTCCAGGACACTAGCTCCATGAACCTGCCTGCACTCTTTTACAAAATTAAAAAAGAAAAATGCTACTGTCTACAACTACTGTATTTAAAAAATGAAACAAAAAAATAGCACGTTTTGGTGATTTTTAACTAAAATACCTTTTTTTTTTTTGCATGTGTAGCCTAAAGGCTTAAATCTGTTAAGCGGTTGTATTGTTGAAACCTTTTTATGAGAAAAAAAATCCAGAAAAAAAAAGTGAACTCTTTACATTACAGCATGTTGCCTTGAAATAAAAAGTTATCTGTATCTGGTTTTTATACAGGTTTGTTGAAATTTTGCTAAATTTCTTATATTTACACTGTAAAGCATTTTGAAATATTTATTGAGAGTCAATAGCCAAAATGTCTTTGGTTTAATCTGCTATGAACTGAGAGATTTTTCAAAATGGCAGATGCATGAACTGTATTTTGCATGTTTAAAATAAAAACAACACAGTTTTGCAGTTGTCTTTATTTCTCTCTCTGCAACAAGGCTGCCTTGCTTTCAACTTCCATATTCGAAGGGAAGGGTAATAAAGTGTTTCAAGAGATACCTGACCTGAAGCATGGACATTTCTAATGTTAGAACCTTATAACATGGACTCCCAAACAAGCCCACTCTGTCTGTGGCCTGAGTAGTAACTTTTCAAAAGCCTGACAAATACAGCTGTTACAAAGTGTTCAGACCATAGCTGTAAAGAGATCTCGCTTGGAGAGCATGATCCATCAAGACTGCATGTCTTAAAACATGCCAACTTAATCCAAACAGTCTGGCTGGCTTTCAAACAGGATGTATTTTGGCTATCCAATTCTATAACCTCTTCTGTTTGGGAATTCTTCTTTTGTTTCATTTATGTTTTTAAATCTCACATGCAGTGTCCAAATCTGTGTGGCACATTTTCCAAATGAAATTTTGCATGGCCTGATTTTGTGACAAGCAGTGATTTGTAACTTCATCCTCACACAGATCACCCATGTGTGTCAGAAGAACTGGTTTTTTACCAAAAGAATATTGAAGCCACCTTTTTTTAAATAAAAGAGGACACACGCAAGAATAGAATGGTGGTGGATTGCACTTTCTATTGAAATATTTATGTATGTAAGTGAAGAAATTAGATCAGTATTTTCTGTGATTGAAGGATGTGATTCATTAAAAACTAAGGAGAAAATTTGACAAAAAGTAATCTCGGTGGGATTGTCCGAAAGGCACAACTTTGGATGAGTTGTACTCCCACTGAATTGAAAACATTCTTCTTGCTAGTTCCTGAAGAAGCTGTTTGGGGCCAGCACTGAAAATTTTGGAAACCTTCCCCTGTGAGCAAGGGGTTTTGGTTAAGAAATACGTATTGTTAAATGAGTTTGCAGGTAACATAGGAGTTGAGCTCCCTGATCCTCCTTTAGAGGTAACTTCCATAGGATCAGCTTTGATTGATGATTTTGTACTCTTAAATGAAGGCAGTGGGATAGCCAAGAATGCATGGGGCTGCCTCCCCAGCACATTCAGTTCTGCCCCATCTCTATCCTGCAGTGCCATCATTCACACTTGCTTGTAAAGATTTCTTCAGCTGATCAGATACTGAGCAGCAGCTAGTATTACTTGGTCATGGGTATAAATTGTCTGGAGATGTCCAAACTGATAGATCTCAAATCCACATTTCCATGTAATAGCTGACACTTCATTTGAGAGCTTACCCTGTCAGGCTGCACATCTCTCCCTTTGTGGGTGTATTTTATCTGGAAGCTGCTGTGGTCTCCCCTTACGTGTAATAGACCATTCTGCCAATGACTCTTAATTCTTACATCCAACACCTCTAGTTTCTTACTCCCACTTCCCCCCTATTTTCTTTCCTTCCCTATTCTCAGGAGGAGCATTTTCTAGCTGTTAAAGCACAGGACTGAAAAATCAATGACTCCATGTTCTTTCCTCCTCCAGTATCTCATTTTGTTTTTTGCCCAAGATTTTTAAATGTTCTGCACCTCACATTCCTCCTCTGTAAAATGAAGGTCACTGTCATGTATCATAAATATCTTGCAATAGTACTGGGGGACTTCAGTACTTGAAAGTGATTTCAGATCCTTCCTCAGAGGCATGGTGGTGCTCTCACCATGTAAAGAGTATTGCATCACCCTGGGACCTGCATTAAGGGATGTCATGTACAGTTGAGAAGTTCAGCCTTTTCTTTATAATTTCCCAGACTGAATAAAAGAAAGCTTTCAGCAAGAAAAATTAGGAATCAGATAAATTGTCCTTCTGGTACATATGATCTTTGACTAAACTAATTTTTGAAGTGTTTAGGGGTTACTTAGAATTGGGCAGTTACAGCTCTTCATTTCCAGAGGTGTTACAAGGTGCTTCTATAATGTGGCATCAGGTAAAATGCAGAGATCAACAGGCTATTGTATGCTGAGCTAGATAAACCATCAGTCATTTTCATGTGTGTACATGGTCTATATAAGTGTCTTTAGAACCCCAGCTGCTGCAGATCTTTCTGTTTACTTCACACAATCCAGATTATAAATGCTCCTTCTTAAAAACAAATCATTATCAGTGGTTGATATAAGTCAGCAATTCTGTAGCAGCCCTCAAGTACTTGGAAAGATACCTCCATGGTATTGAAAAATCAATTGGAAATCTCCTTCAGAATGTACAGATCTCAGGATGTAAGACAAACACGTAACAGTGTGGTGAGTTGGTGTAGGATGCACAGGAGACAAAACTGGCCATATGGTAAAGGCTTTCTAATGAGGCTTTGGATGCTATTTTCATTGCTCCAGGCAACTCTCTGCAATAAAATACTGTGGACTTTGTGCAGGGTAACCTCATTAAATATATGAATATATCTCTGAAATGGGATTTTTTTTTCTCCTGTTTTATCTACTTAAGGTTTTAGCAAGGCCATTCTGCCTTTAGGCTGAACTGCCATCAATTTCTTCTGCAGATTCTTTATGCAAATTTTAACTTCAACTGCCTTTTGATGGAACATTTTAAATTCTGAAAACTGCTTTAAAATAAATTACATCTTGTCCTTCTGAGATAACCAATGATCTAAAATATATTCTCTGCCAACTACAACCCTGCCTTCCTTTTTATCTCAAATCCAATTCAAAAACCCAAAAAGTCACAGAAAACTCCTATTAGCCCAAAATACATTAACATCTATAATTCTTGAGGCAGATACTGGGATGAGTTGCATTTTTAGTTTGTATGGGAAACTAAGTCTGCAAAAGATTTGAGAAAAGTACTAATACACTGCTAAGTGCTTATTACCCTAAGGTAAAACCTCTCCATACAAAGATTTTACCATGATGAACAATGTAGTGTTCTACTTTTTTTGTTTGTTTGTTTTTGGTTGGTTGTGGGTTTTTGTTGGTTTTTTTTGTTTGTTTGTTTGTGGGGTGTTTTTTGGGGAGGATGAGCTGAAAGATTCCTAGGGTAAGTTTACACTTCTCTATTTTTTTAATTTTTTTTTTTTATTCACAGAAAGTGCCATTTTTGCCACAAGAAAAATAGAGTTTATAGCACCACCTGTCCTTCACACAGAGGTCTTATTTGTACCTGCAGTCCTGAGCTGAGGAGCTGCTCTATACCAGAGACAATTTCAGCAATTACAGAGCTATATGAATGATATATGAATGCAGCCCAGCTGCATGTTTGCTTGCAGCATTCACTGCAAACCATCAGCGGCTGCACTCCCACCCTCTCTTTTTTGTTTTTTCCAATCTCATTGCAAAGCTGGAAAGATCCTCCAAACTGATCAAGTGAAATCCAGGTGACCTCTCCTGTGAAGGCTGACAGTTCAAAAGTGGTGTTTCCTCTTCCTAAAGTTCCAAGGACTACCCAAGGCAGCAGACTGGTGGGAAAGCTTTTTGTAATGGGTGCTCTTCCTTTCCTCCAAAAAGAGCAGCAGCCATTTCCACTGCTATGCAGAAAGCCTTTTACTGCTGTGTTCAGCTACACCCACTTCCCCTTACACACACAAACCTGACGAGTTCATGCCTCTTTAGCACCATGACAAGCTGCACGCACTAAAAAAAAAAAAAAAAACAACATTTGCATTATGATAAAATGGGAAAAGTACAGAACTGAAACTTTTCTCTCAGAAATCTGTGCCCCCATGTATTACTACCATGTTACTGGTGCAGGAAATCCTGTGTCACCTCAGCGGTGCAGGATGCTACATGAGAAAAGCATCATGCTGTGGCAACAAGGCTCTCTAGGATCAAGGGAGCCCTCTTTTCTGGCTGGGAACATCTGCCATGGCTTGGCAAGTTACTTGATCTTGCAATGTGCCTTGATTGCAGATCTCTAAAATGGGGGGAAATAGAATTTTGCTACTTCCTGGGGAATTTTGGTTGGGTTAGCACCACTGTAGGGTTGCCACAGTGCTCAGAAATTGGGAGATAACACCTTTATCATTCTTAGACCCCTTTATTTCTCCTCATATAAAGCTCTCTCAGAGCAGCAGCATAAGCTACCAATGGACCCCATTAGAAAACACATCTGTATGAAATTTAGCAGCATCCCTGATGCTGTTCTTGATGCCAGGGAGAGAGCAAAAAGATGTCGTGATCACTGTGACAGTGGAGATGCCTACCTAGCTTCAGAGAGGGAATGTCAGTAGGACTGTAAACTTGGGAGATGCATTTCTGGACACATTATGTGGCTACTTCTTAAAAGGACAAGAAGTAAATTCAGGACAAGGAATGCATGTGAAAGCTACTGGTATCTGGATCACAGTTTTGGGTGTGAACACCAAAATACCAGTTACAAACCTCAAGTGCAACACCCCCACACACACATACCAAAGCAGGGGAGAAGATGGAGTAGTGGGCTAAAGAGAAACAAGGACAGATTCCAGTTGACCATGCTGACAGTTGATGTGTCTTTATAAAAAGGAATTTCTGCTGAAACCAGAAAGGAATCTAGGGTTCATACCCCTTTGCTATCCTAACTAGTGCACTCTTTAGCTGTGCTGGGTCCCTGCCCATAGAAGGAAAAAAAGAGTGCATCAATCCTGAATACTGATGAAAGCCAGACCACACCAAAGCCAGAGTGTCACAGGTACCATCCCTGTGTCAGGCTGCCCCTCTGACCCACCCATTTTAAGTTTACCAGGAACTTTCCCTGGCTACACTATTAAATACCCTTCCCATAAACGCTGCTGCTCGCTGGCTGTCACACGGCCCAGCCACAGGCTCGGAGCACACAGTCACAGAGGGATGGGATCGTTCAGGGTGGGAAAGGCCTCTAAGATCATCGATTCCACCCCTTATCCCAGCATTGCCAGGGCCATCACATCACCCCGTCCTTAACCTTTAAGTGCCACATCTACGTGGTTTTGTGAACACTCTAGGGATGGTGATCCCACTTTCCCCGGGCAGCCTGTTCCAATGCTTAACCACTCTTTCCAAGAAGAAATTTCCCCAATATCCGATCTAAACTGTCTCTGGCACAACTTGAGACCTTTTCCTCTCGCCCTGTCGCTCATTTCCATGGAAGCAAAGCCCTGACGTGGTTAAGCCCCGCATCCCGAGGAAGTTTGACACAGCAGAGTCGCTTCTTCCCGACACCACCGCACCCTGAGGGCACCTGCTCAACACCTGCAGGAAGGTTTTGACCCCATTGTCCCGCAACCCGGTGTGCCTAAGGGGTGCTTGCCAGCGATAAACCCCACCAGCCGCTGCCATTTTCCCGTTTTAGACACGCGTGTGTGTCTGAAATCCCAGGATTTTACTGCCTGGCGCCTGCAATGCAGGCAGAGGAGCCATGGCAGGGATGGAAGGGCTGCGGGGGAAAGGGACCCGTGGCTATTTCTGCACGTCCTCGCCCTCGGGTGAGATATTCCCTCCCGAGTCAGAGTAGCTCCATCAGCCACGGGTGCTGCAGCCCACGCCCACGATTTTGGGGTGATTCGGGAGGTTTTCTGTCACTCTTGAGCTCGCCGCCCGCGGGGCGGAACTCTGTGTCCGGGGCAGCACGGAAGGTTTGCAGCGGCGGACGCGGCGGGGCCGGAAGGCGGCGGCGGCTCCGCCGGGGTGGCGGCATGGCGGGCTGGGGGCGGCTGGCCCGGCTCGGCGGGCGCCTTTGGGCGGCGGCGGCGCCGGCTCCCGCTCCCGGACACAGGTAGCGCTACGGCTGGGAGGGGAAGAGGCTGCTGCGGGGGACGGGAGGGAAAGAAGAAGCGGCAGGAACAGCGGGGAGCGGAGCGTGGCTCGGCCCCTCTCGCAGCCCCGAGGTCGTAGAATGGTAGAATGGCCTAGGTTGGAGGGGGACCTTGAAGATAATCTAGTTCCACCCCCCTGCTGTGGGAAGGGACGCCTTCTGCTAGACCAGGTTGCTCAGAGCTGCATCCAGCTTGGCCTTGAACGCTGCCAAGCATCCACAGCTTCTCTGGGCAGCTTCACGCTCACAGCAAAGAATTTATTCCTAATATCTAATCTAAGCCTACTATCTTTTAGTTTGAACCCACTCCCCCTTGTCCTGTCACTACAGGCTCTTGTAAGTAGCTTTGCCTCGTCCTTCCTGTAAGTTCCCTTCAGGTGCTGGAAGGTGAGGGGCACCTGAGCCGCCTTTTCGCTCGGCCCGGGGCCTCTCTCGCCCCTGGGCGCCGCGCTTTGGAGAGAGAGGCCTCTGTGTGCAGCTACTGGCAGCCCTGGAAGCTTTGTTCGGGGTGCCAGGGTTACTGCTGGGGCATTCCAGCCTTAGAAGTAGCCCCAGCCTGCGAGGGAGTTACGGCAGGACAGGCGTGTTCGCGTCCAAAGTGTCTTTGGAGCATAGTGAGCGACTTGACCTGCCGTGTTTGGGGTCACCTTGGCCCGCTGGCCACGTGCATGCACTGCCTGTACTATTAAATACTCCTTTGTTGACGTTGCAGAGGATTAGGGAGCAATCAAGCCTTTTTCAGCCCTCATAACATTTATGGCAGGACACTGAGCTGTTCAGCAGTGTTTGTAGAATCACAGAGTTGTTGGGGCTGGAAGGGAGCTGAGGAGCCAAGTTCTAAGCTGAGGTCTCAGTTCTTTCTCACAGTGTGACCAGCCCTGAGGTCAGACCGCGTTGCTCAGGGCTTTGTAGTTGTGGGTCTTGAAAGCATCTAAGGACTGAAACTGCACAGTCCCTCTAGACCCCAGTGCCAGTGTTAGATTGTCTTCAGGCTGAACATTTTTTTTTTACTTAGGTCAAATCCGAAACCCCTCTTCAGCTTCTAGCACTTCTCTCACTCTCCTGGTGTGCGCCTTGTGACATGGCCTGCCTCAGCCTTGTCGGTAGCTTTCTCACAAATTATTCCATGCCACTTGTGGATGGGACTATGCATTTCTGCATTATGGATCTCACTGGGTTCCTTGCTGGCTTGTTCCTCTGGTTGGCAGAGGGACACCTCTGGGCATCATCCACTGCTCCCTTCAAACTTAAGAACAGTGCACTCATCCCCTGTCAGAGGCCACTGAAAAAGATATTGAACAGGACAAGTTCCTGAATAGACTCTTGGGGAGCTCTGCTTGTAACTGGCCTTCTAGTAGAGTCCAAACCATCAGCTGTGACTCCTTCAGCTGACAATCCAGACAGGTCTTTTCTCAGCTGATGGCCCACCCATCCATGCCGTAACATCCCATCTTGGACAGAAGGATGCCACCAGAGTTTGTTTTAAAACGTCTTGCTAAAGTTAAGGTAAACAGTAACTACTGTAATCTCTTTGTTCATGGATCTGGCTGGGGTTTTTTATCTTAAAATGAGTGGTTGGTTGGTTTGTTGTTGCTCGCTCTCCTTTGGTATAATTCAGAATACTTAGTCAAATGACAGATAATCAGGTGTTTTATAAATTAGATGTAACATACATGTTATGAGACACTTTTTGTACTGATAAGACACTCAAAACCTTTTCCCACCTCTGGAAAGGGATCAGCTGGGCTTTGTAGTCAGACACATCAACAGTTCAACATGGTGGCACGAGCATCTTTCTGAAGAGAATGTGGAGTTCCTCAAGAAGATAACTGCAGAGGAGTACAAAGCTCAGACAGCCAGCAAACTGTGCCCTCTGAAAGATGAGCCATGGCCACTGAATAAGTGGACACCAGGTGAGAAAGCATCACTTCTGAAATACTTGTTCATGCTGAAATTAATACTGTTGTTGTGTTGTTGAATTCAGTAACATCAGGATTGTGTCTTGTGAGGTATTCTCCTTTTGGTTTTCACATCAATCACTCAATAAATCTCCTGGTAGATAAGTAAATGTAATACATTAGTTCTCTAAAACACATTTAAAATATTACAAGATGTTAAGAACCTTTAAAAAACTTTTAGTTCTTAAGGATAGTTTTTAGTTCAGCTCTTGGCCCATCCCACTGCTGTACAACAAGAAGATAATAAATTAAGAATTTGTCAAAAAAGTCTCCTTAGAGTATAAAGGAGAGTATGAACTTGTAAATGTTTTTGTTAATATTGCTGGGCTCTGAAGAAAAAGTGAAATATAATACATCCCACTTCTGGTCTGTGATTACAATTTCTTATGGACTAGAATACAGAATTAAGTTTTTGAGCTTTCAAAAGGGTCACATCATTTGTGTGGCATACTTGACAGGTTGCCATTGCAGAGATTGGGGTGGGAAGAACCTCCTTCAGCAAACTTTTCAATAGTTAGTTTAGCTCTAATACATTGGCCCTGTATTTTGGAAAAGAAAAACAAACCAAAAGTAGTTGCATTTTCTATCAAACACAACTGAAACAGGTAGAACTTTACTGCTGGTGGGGTTAAAAACCCCCAGCATACCTGCAAGGACTTAGTGATGTTTTCTTTCCTTCACCTCCTTAGAAAAGATAAGAATTCATGGGACTTTGCAGATTATTATTTGACCTCTTTCATTTATTAAGTGTGAAGGTGCATCCATGTTCTGTTTGATCGACAGATTCCATCAGAGTTGGTGTTGTTGCAGTAAAACTGGGAATGATGCCGATATGGACCAAATCAGGAGAAAAACATGCTGTCACACTACTTAAGGTGAAATAAACCATAATGAATTTAATCTCCTATACTGTATTCAGTTTGTAAACCAGCTGTTTCAAGGAAAAATGAAGCTTACTACTTGTACAGGGTGGGAAATCCTGAAAGAAAGTGAAAATTTCTTTCACTCCTATATAATACACCATGCCCATTCTGTTTATATCCATACTTTTTAGAAGTGCTCTGCCCTGCTGCCTCAGCTATTCAAATGCTGCAGAGCTGTGAGTGGTGTTACCTAGGTGATGCAACAAAGCTGGGGTTAACTATCCCACTTCACTTCTTTTCTTTTTCTACCTGTGGGCATGTTTGGATTACTTTCACCTTGGTTTCTGTGCCCTTGTAGCCCTGAAGCTGCTTCTTCATATTCTCTGGCAGCTGCTCTTGTGATGAAGCCTTTTGCTGACTGACTGCTGCCACAAGAGGAGCCACTGCTGTGAAGGCCATCAGGTTTACAGGGCAAGGCAGCAGGAGTCTAAAATGGGGGCTCTTATTGTGTGCTTTGAATACTTAAAACAGGGATTTTGCAGATCTTGTGTGAAAAGGGTGATTATAATTTCTAGAGCATTTATGAAATTAGTTCACATTCTACTAATTTTGTTTTTCTGAAATAAGCCTTCAGTTCATTGGAAAAGCAATGTCAGTGGTAAAAACACAACACACTATCTTACTTTTAGACTGTATCTTCTGTTACAAAAACAGAGACTGACTTTGGTGTTTTGTTGTCTTAATGTATACACATCTGCTTATGCTCAGATGAACACTTTTTCTTTTCTCTAGGTCCAAGATTGCCATGTTTTAAGATATGTTTCAAAGGAAGAGTCGGGTGGAAAAACAGCTAAGCTGCTTGTTGGAGGCAAAAATGTATCTCCTTTTTCTGTAAGTGAAGCACTTCGGGTGTCACTGTTGGAAGAGTTGTTTCTGTTGTGATTACAATACAAAAGTAGCAGAAGTAGATTTTTCTGAAAGATTTCTTGGCACACAAGCGTGCTTTGTAATTGATCTTTTGTCACATTCACCTTTGTCGTTTCCTAAAGCGAGTGTAAATTCTTGGTTAAGAGAATAGCAAGAGGAACTTTTTGAAAGTTTTACCTCTTAATTTTCTAGGAAGGCTGTGGGTTTAGGAATTTGCTTTGATGTGCAGTGTCCCATGCTGGTGAAAGGGTTTGAAGGACCACTAGCAGTGGAGAAATGTATTTTCTTTATGTCTGTGGACATGCAGTTGAGCTGAGGACTGCAAGATACTTCACTTATATACTAATACACTTCAGGAACCTGTTGTAAACTTACTCAGCTCCATCAGTTGTTTACAACTTAGTGCTCTGGCTTACTCTTCTGTACTGTCTTTTTAGCTGTAGTTCTAATTTTTTCCTAGTCTGTTGACATTGTTTAGTTTGCCAATAGTTCTGCTGCTAAGTAACTTTAAGACTTACCTTTTCAGGAAGATAGCTTCATGATTGTAGCTCATCAACAGCCATATCAAAGCCACTCACTTCTTTAGACATCCCAGTTGCTTTATGTGGAATTCCCAGGTATCTCTAGTGGCTGAGGTTGTCTGGCAGAGCTGTCATTCCCCAGGATGAGTTACAGATCAAGCAGGAACAAAGCATTCCCTCAAAGGATGTTTCTGTGATGTATTATTCCTGTAAAATAAAATTTTTCAATTCTTGCAATATCCTGACACTCATTTGTCTGATTTGGGCAAGTAAAAAAGTCCCAGGGCTCACGACTACTAAGCAGATTATTTCAGTTCATGATCATGGCATTTTGAGAGCATAGATTTCCATTTTTCAAACAGATGATTATCCCAGGGCCTCAGAATTATTCTGTGCACTTGTTTCTGCTTTAGTGGAGGTAAGAGAAGAAGGACCTTTTTTCATTTTATAGATCTGTTGGCTTTTTTTAGTATATTCTGCTGATTTTGAACAGGCTTATACTTCAGGGTACCATTCATTTATTCAGTTGGTTTATGCCACGTTTGACTAGCACAGCTTGCACTCTTCAGGTGTCTATTGTGTCACTTCAGTCCATTTCTACTTTCCAGGTATGACATTTTCCTGGAAAAATGACAGCTGTGTTTTTTTCTTTTCTTACTTTGGTCTAAGACATGCAAGAGTCATGGGAATAATGTTTTCAAGTTGTATTTTGCCTATTAAACTCCTTAGACTTGATCTTTTCATTAAGATCATGTTACCAGTAAATCCAGTATGTTATCAGAGTAAAATCGTGCTAGAAGTAAGGAGGTATGAAGAAAACTTCTTTTTAAACAGCTCCTATGAAAATTTCTTCAAAGCAGAACTATGTAAAAAGTCAACTCAAGGACTTATTAGTAGTGTGAGTTATGTTAAAGACTTTGTGCATAACTTTTCCCAAGTTAGCTTCTATTAATTTGATTAAACTTAGACTCATTTTAATAAAGAAATTAATTAAATATTCTTTGAGCAGTCTTTGGTGAGGTCCAGGCCTGAGACTGAACTGTATATCATCATCATCATTATTATTATTATTACTATTATTACTATTATTATTATACTGAGCTCTGTATTTTTTTTTTTTGACATCATGATTGTATAAACTAGATAATTCCTAAGGAATCATCATCATCATTATTACTATTATTACTATTATTACTATTATTATTATACTGAGCTCTGTATTTTTTTTTTGACATCATGATTGTATAAACTAGATAATTCCTAAAGAAGAATTTGGCATGCTGATTCTGGGCAGATTTAGTTGTTGAGGTGCTAAGAAGTTATGTATTTCTGTGATTTAGCTGCAAGTTTGGATCATTGTTGTCCTATGTTTATCAGCCTTTTTATGTGTTTCTTTTCTCTCAGAAGTGTCAGAAGTGAGATATAAAAGAAAGCTGAATGATACTGTCTTGTATTAGCATAAGCAATTTCTCTTTTGTTAATTCCTCATAGGAAAATCTCTTTCTCAGATTCCTCACATCTACTAGTTTTTAATGAGTTCAATCAAAAGGTTCCTTCAGTAATTTTTCTAACAAAGAATTTCCTGTATTTCTTTGGAGTGTCAAATTGCTTTAAAACTGATAAGGGGTATTGCATTTTTAGCAAGATTAATTTTTCCTTCTTAGCTTGATGTATGTCACTCTGTTATAAGTGAACAGATTTTTCATGATTTTTTAATGCACAGTTATGCTCAAAAGTAAGTTCTGCCAATGCTCAGACTTTTTTTTTTTGTCAAAAATATTTTATATGCTTGCTATAAGTGAGGGTGTGTTGATCATTTACTATAATACTGGAAGGTATTGTTGGTTTTTTAAAAAATAAGGAATATCTGAGAATTCACTCAGTGTTCCCCTCTTCAATATTGCTTTTTAGGAAGGGTTTGTAAAGACTGAAGTGTTTTGTTTGTAAAAATATATCTCTGACATGGCTGTTTGAAGAGGAGGTGCTGTTACAGTAGAACAGTGCAAGGCTACAGCCTAGAGTAGGACTCTTGAGATACAAGTGAATTTTGCCCTTTGACTTCAACTTGCTTTTCCTCAGCTGTGGTTTCTCTTTCCAGCCACCCAAACTGAGCACAGGGCTCCCTTTGCTGTAGCTTAAGGCAGCAGTTTTACATAACTGGAAATAAAGGATTGATATACAGGCACTTAGTAGGGATTCCATATCTTTATTTTTCATTCTCACATAGAGTTCTGCAGAATAATACAGGTGCTCCACTGATCCCTCAAATATTGGTGGTCTTAGGAGAGATTTTGTATGTAGTTGGTTCTGGTTTTTTAAAGGTATTTGAAGTATTTTGTACTGTGACCTCAAGTTAACAAATCTCTTGGGAAACATTTTTCACTCTCAAAGACAGATTGATATTTCTGAAAAATTTCTGGGTTTTTTTTCCAAATCAGAGGTCCTCATCATCTTGCTTCCTCGTTCTTCATAAAACTTCCCTGTTCTAACACCTTTCAGAAAGAAAGGGCAACATGCAGATTTTCAAAACTGTTGCCAAGTACACTAAGTAATATTTTTTAAATTGTCCACATTACTTGCTCTTAAAATACACAAAATAATTTTTGAGAGAGAGGGAACTGCACAGGAGTTTTGAGAAGCAGACCTCAGAGATGAGATTATCCAAGTGTGACAGTATTGTTAGATGCTTAAATTGCTTTCTACCAGAAATCATTTGAAGGAAAATCAGCTGTATCTCTTTCTTTTTTTTCCTGTGACCACAATTTTCCTGCATCACTGTTTCTGTTGCTTGGTTTTGTCTCAGTGATCTGCTGTTCTGTGAGATGTCTTGCTTAAAACAGCTGAGAATAATTTAAAGTACTTTAAATGTGTCAGACTCATCTGAAAGCAAAATCTCTGCTTTAGTAGGTCAGCAGTGGTTTGACACTGAGTGTACTTGCTATATCTTAAAAATGTGTGGATCATAAACTCGTTGTTACTAATTTTTCTTTTTTTGCCCAGAGACTCAAAATTTTCTTCTGTGGAAATTTAAGCATTTCTAGAAGTTTCTGCAAGACAAGAATTTTTTTCTATGGTTTTGTTAGTTAAATAAATTACTTTTATCATTTGGTGTGGAACTAAGTCATCAGAAGCTTTGAAAAAGAGAAACTACTTCTAAATTACTACCAAACTCCTTGTCAGCCATGAAAAAAAAAAGTAGCATCTGTCATCAACATTCTAAATTATTAGTTTCCCTCTTCAGATTTTCAATATCCTCATATATCTCATTTATATTAGGTAGCTGTAGGGTAACTACTTGACAGAAAATAAAAGGCAGGCATTTATTTATTTTTAAATAAACTTTATGTAGAGAGAAAATGCAAGCCTGAAGATTAAATTTTAGTATGATCTATCTGTTTCTCCAAGTGATGTTGACAGTCTGTAATAGTTTTCTGTGCTAGGTTGATTTTTGGGTATTTTAAGATGACTTTTTTTTTTATGGCTCCTTTTTGTTGCAGAAACCAGAGTCTGCACATGAAATTTTTAGAGAAGCTGGAGTGCCACGGAAGCAGAAAGTCACAACATTTAATGTAACAGATGATGCCATAATTAAGCCAGGTAATTTTTTTGAGCTACTGAGTATTATGTGCTTAGTCATTTAGCAGTCATCTGCCACTTGTAGACCTAAATGAAGTTATGATGTGTATTTCAGTGTTGTTTTTTATAGAAAGTGCTGAATTCTTTGTCATTAAGCACAAGCAAACTTTTTGCATAGGGAAAATCAGAAGATGGGTTTTGTTTCATGAGATGTAGGATTTTTTGCCTTTTCCAGGATACTATGTTTCCACCTATGAGAAAATAAATCCAATCCGAATTTACTCTGAACATTGAGTTAAGAAGTAAATATCTGTAACCTTGACTCACTTATTGGGCATAAATATGAATACAGTTCCAGGAAGTTCTTTGTTTATCCTTATGAGAGGGACACAGTTTGTGGTAATATTTCTCAGGACCCTGAAATAGCAGTTGAAGTTTTGTTTCTTCTTGCTGCATTCAAAAGTAGGATGAAGGCTGCTTTTTCTGTTTTTACAGCTTGCAAAGTAAAACACACTAAATCATGTTTATAACAAACATTTTCACTAAAAATCAGTATTGGAAGTTTGGTGATCAAATGAGAAGTTTAACATCTCTGAGGTTTTATTAGGTAGTGTATTTAGGTTATGTTTGTTTTGTGGTTTTTGGCAGTTACAGGTATTTTCTGAAGAATTATATAGGGTAGGAAATTCTACTGTTTTGCATCTTTGTTGCCATTAGTGGAGCTTTTTGCAAGACCTATTTAAGACTGCAGTAACTGATTAAAATCAAATCTGACATGAAGTCTGGACTGATAAATGGAAGCAATAGCTTGAGATAAGGCAGAATAGCAAATTTTTGATAAACTGGTTTTGCAGTGTGTGTATTTTGTACATAACATCCTTTATGTGCATGATTTTGTGTCAGTTGGCACTTATCCAAATGTGTGGATTATGTAAATATAACATGAAATAATATAAAAGTTTTTATGTTTGAGACTTTTGAGAGGTTTGCATCATTTCAGTTTGCATTCATACAGATTTGAGAAAGCATGGAAGCAATTGAAAAGGCATGAAGCAATTAAAATTTCATTTTTTTAATGGATGTATAACAGACTGCAAACTGAAATATGCAGCCATGTGAATCTTCAGATTAAAGTTCATTTAGAATGAACTAAGCTATCAGTTTTGCTTTGTTGGCTTTTTTTAAGCTGCTAATGAAAGAATATTTGCACTTGGATGAAAAAAAAATCACTGAAGACAAAACAAATCAGAAATTAATATTTTGATATTGCAGGTACTTAAGGAATTAGTGTAATTACAGTGAGGTGAGTGATGTCACAGACCTACAGTAGCACTGTTTCTGTTAAAGGTCAGCATGTAGACAATTCCCCAGTGGAGGAAGCTGTACTTTGGCCACAGAGTTTAGTTTGGAAACACTGTGTCTTCACACAGGAAGTGTTGCAAGATTATTTTTTTTAACCCCATTTTTTTATAATAAATGATGGGGGTTTGGTTTATTTGTTTTTTTGGTTTAATTTTTTTTTAAAAAAACTCTCCACCTTGTGAAGTGCTAGTAGTTCTAAGTGCAGCATATTCTGTTTTCTTGCTAAGCATATGTATTACGAGTCTAAACTAATTAGGCACTTTGGGCTTTGGCAGTGTATGAAGGGCAATGTATCTGAGTAAAGCTTTGACCCTTCCCACTAATCTGAAATTGGGTTATATCCTAAGATGTGTGCTTAAACAGTAAACACAAAGCATCTATTTCAGTCAGTGAGGTTGATGAAGAAGAATAAATAAGATGTAAATAACAAGTTCTGTTTCCTTTCCTGTGGCTGTAACCTGCCCTGGAGGATAATGACTGGGCAGTGGTTTGAGGATTTCAGCACTAAGTTGAACATGGTCTCTCCTCTTCTCCTGCAGGTACTCCTTTGTATGCTGCTCACTTCCGCCCCGGGCAGTTTGTGGATGTTACTGCAAAAACGTAGGTGCCTGAGGATTTATCATGTCTTAAATCTCTCTCAAAGAGACTGGCTGACTTTTTTTCTCTCTCATTTGGCTTGAACCCATGGCTCACAAAAGCTGAAATACAATTGCAACAGTAGTGACAGGAGGTTGACGTCCATTCGCTCATTGGGTCAAAAATATCAAGTTATGTTTCTTGATGAGGCTTCCTCTTGCTTTTGAACAAGGCTGGTAGACTATTGATGCTATTGAGGCTGAAGTCTGCCTGTGTTGTCTCTCACATGTTCATGATTAGCATGGGCAAAGAGATACTTTAATACAGTATCTCTGGTATGTAAACATTCTGAAAGGTATTGGTTCCCAAAAAGACTGCTTAATTTTAATTTGGTGAAGAGATGGGAAGAGATATGCAGACTGAAAGGATAGCAAAAAGGTAGTGAATACATTTAGCAGTACAACAGAGCTGTTAGATTCTTTTGTTGTTTGTTTTCTCTTGCATTCCAGCTCATGTCCTTTCTAGCAGTGGCTAAAGATCTTTCACTTTAGTGTGGGAGGAATAATTTCCTCTTAGACCATTGTAAATGCCAAATGAGAGCTCAAGTAATAGAGGGTGTTTGAAAGAAAAACTGGCATTCTGTGGCAAAGACTGGTCCTGGCTCTTGTTGTACATCTGTGATTTTCCCTGACCAAGAGAGCTCCTGTCTGTATATTTCAGTGTCATGATACAAAGATAACATTTGCCATTACATGTTTTATTTTCTCTGCAATGGAGATAGTACCCAGCTGCAGTTGTCCCACACGTAGGGTGTAATACCTATAAATGTCCAATGCTGTTCACAGGATTTTGTATATATGGGGAAACTGTCCATATCAACAGAGCTGAGTATGCAATTCTAATAGAGCTACACCTCACTGCATTTGTGAGGGCATGCTATTAAGAAAAACAATTTAAGGAATTGATTTGAATTAGTATTTTTTCCATGTCAGACTTTCTTATACACTTAGGTCTGGCATATTATTCATTCTGCTTGTAAATTACATTCAGTGAGCATCCTGTAAGAGACCATAGCTTGTTTGCAAAACAAAGCACATGATCGTTAGGAATACAGTCATTTAATGGAGATTATGTGTCCGTCTTTGTTAATGCAGAAAAGCTTTGCTTTTCCAGGAGCTTTTCCAAGAACTAGGAAAGGGATTTTTTAGCAGTGTAGAAAATATTGGTAAACAGCTGCAGGTTATTGATTTGTATCTTGCTTTTAGTGTTTGAAAATACTAGCAAGCTAAAAATGGACTGGGTTCTTGGTCCTGTTCAATGAATCCATCCTAGATTTCAGCTCAGTATTTCTAATATGTTTTCTCTAGATATTTGTATGATCCCATTTCAGAAATTAGGTGTGTGTTTGTACTGCTGATTTGGTAGCATATTTCTTGTAATCCTTCTGTAAAGATAATGTTCTTTAACTAAAGTGAAAGGTGAAATGGGTTTTCCATTAGTGTGATTCTCTAATCATTCCAGTCTTTCTATATCAAAAATGTTTAACCTTTTTCTGTAGCTTGCTCACGTTCTGATTTCTACTTCTTTGGAATGCTTTGGAATGTTTATCATGTTTCCTTACCTCCTGGGCAAGAATTAAGTTATGTTACTATATTTCAGTTTTTCTTCTATTCTTTTGTTTTTTTCCATGCAATTTCATCCAGCAAAGTCCCATCCAACCTGGGGAAGGGAAGAACTTGGAGGGAGGACCTGGGTCTTTCTGTTTCAAACCACTATGGACTTGAAAAACAGTAATTCCTTAGACGTGGTGTCAAGTAAAAGTTTTTAGAAATATATTTACATGAATATGTACTTTACATTTTTGAGTTTGACAGTAATTTTGCTTTAATTAGAGGAAACTCCAGAGTGTACAGTGTTAGAAATCATGTGGATAAAAATAGCAGTGCTGTTGATAATAGCATGATTAATTGTAATTAGTCCTTTAAAAAGGAAAGAAAGAAAACAAATATCACCTCAATGAGGAGATAATATAGTGGAATATAAAGGATTTTTTAATCTTTTACCAACTTTTAATTGTTCAGATGAGCAAGATATCCTTTTGAATGCTTCCTTCTGCCAAAATGTAAATAAAATAATATGCTCCTTATGTATAAGCAATCTTCAAATTTCATTTCAGAAGTCTTGGGTTAGCCTCTTCATTTGGTTACCAAAATGTAGGGGGTTTTTATTACTGTCTTCTTTTAATCTTCCCTGCAAATGTTTTTGTCAAAGTCTTTTGAAGTGTTTTGATTCATTTATACCTCTGTAAAGAAAAACACTTTTACAGGAATGAGAGGGTTCAGTTAAAGATTTATGTTTGCACTTGGTTTTTGTTTCAAACCTCATAATTGTTCAGCATGGTATGAGTGGCTTTTAGAGCACGGAGACAGGGCAGTGTGTCTGCATGCTGTCAATCTTCTATAGTGCTGAAATATTTTCCTTAGTACTAATTTTCAGTAATTTAAAAGCTCAATCCTTAAGTTTAGCCCTGCTAAGCTTGGAGCTAAAATGCACAACAAAATCCAGAAACACCTCTCTCACAGGCTGCAGCTCTGTGACCCCACCTTGAGTACTGCTTACAGCTCTGTGGTCCCCTCTAGGGATGGAGCACCTCCCCTATGAGGAAAGGCTAAGGGAATTGGGATTGTTCAGCCTGGAGAAGAGAAGGCTTCAGGGTGACCTAATTGCAGCTTCCAGTACCGGAAGGGAGCCTGTAAGAAGGATGGAGAAAGACCTTTTACAAAAGCATGTGGTGACAGGACAAATGGCTTTAAACTGAGATTAGATATTCAAACTTTTGGATTAGATATTAGGAAGAAATTCTTTACTGTGAGGGTGATGAGAAACATCAGAAATGTTGTCACTCCCGAGAAAAAGCCAACAGTAGTTTTGTTGGAAAGTGGTGAGTCTGGAGTGTTTATGGTTTATTTAAGTTTTGCTCAATTAACAGTGTAACCTGAGCCTGAATCAGAATGCTCCATTTGCCCAAAGTTATCTGAGTAAGTAGTTGGAATGCTTTTCCCCTGCAGCATCGAAATAATGCTCTTTTAAATTAACTGCATTTGAAGAGTTACTAGCTAAGTAAATTGTTGCTTAATTCCCATAGCTTTCTAAATGAGAGTTCTCTCATTACGTACTGGCATTTTTCTTGTATCAAATCTGGAAAATGAGGGTTTGTACAAAATTAGGTGGTTGACCTCAACACCTGCTTTCCTGCAGGTGGGACCAGAACAACTGTAATTAAACTCTATTTTTAACTCTGCAGAAAGATTATTTTTTCTTTTAACTCTTGCATGTCCTAGTTTTTCATATCATCATTGCTCCCTATCATTACTTTCTGGGAATCAGGTAATGCTTCACTCAGTGAAGCCAAGTAAACTAAGTCACTATATTGCATCTTTTGAGGAACAGGGGCATTCTGCATTTCAAATCTAGTTTTATAAGTCTCATGCATGTGGGGTTTTCTGTTCAGATATGGTGTGTAATGTTACTGTTAGAACATTAAAGATGTATAGCCCTTGATTCAAACCAAGACAACAGGTAGAAGATGCCTTAGCATGATACCACAACAGGGTAAGCAGGATGTCAAACATTCTACTTCGGCGTAGGTTCTTGGTTATCATATTTCAGATACTGTAGCAAAATGAATTCTTTCTGAGTGGATTCTAGTAATTTATTCTGTTAAATTAATATATAGTACTGGATTAACATCCTGCTTTGACAGACCTTAATGTTTTTTAAAAATCTCAGCTGGCTTAAGTTAAGTTTAAATAATTACTTTTCTTTTATTGGCGATCCTTGCTGAATGTGTTCACTTGTAGTAATTTTTAAGGAGGGCAAAGAGGGCAGTTAAACAATTTGAAGTTAAATGAGTGATATTAATAGCTGATACCTGGTGTCTGTTCAGAAATTGACAAGAATATAATTTGCATAATATTCATTATTTTTGTCAGAATAAAAGTTTAAGATTTATACAATACACTGTATAAACTCTTCTCTGATTTTCCATAATATGTCTTGAACAGCATGCATCTTAACTTCTCTTCCTTGTTTATATAAGATAAATATTAGTTTCAAAAGCATATTGCATTTCATACAATTGGAAGAATGTAAAGTCTTTGCATTAGAAATACAGATAAATTGTGGATCGTGGAGAAAATGTACTCTTTTTTGTTTTTTTTTCATATAGTGGAGAAATCCACCCCTTGTCTGAAAACAGATCTTATTCACATCAATTTAGGCTGGAAAAACACTGTTCTTTAGAATGCTTGAGGTATATTGCCTGAGCTACTAACTGCCTAGTTGACCAGTTCTAAATTTTATTATAAACCAGATGTTAGTAGGTCCTTACTTTGTTTTAAACTTTGCATTCAGTCTAGATAATCTTATTCTGTTCTTACTCTGTTTTCAGCTTTTTTTCAGATGGAACATGAGTCAAATAAGAAATATACACAGTGTAATTGTTTGTCTTCTTGACATTGTGACAAAAAACATTACACATTGTTTATTCTTTTTTAAAGTAAAAAACTCCAAGATGAAAAAAACTGTAACTGCTTCTTATTAAATTATTTCAGTCATGATGGCTGTGTCATATTAAATAGGAAATTAATGTCAGGAAGTCCTAAGTTAGGTGAAGTGTCCTTGTAGATAACGGAGTGATTTTTACAAGTCAAAAATGAAACTAATCTGAAACATTATTGAACTAATATGATGAAAACACCTTGATACATAGTAAAAAAAAATGAAATACGAAAATAAAAAAGTATAAAATTAAAATTAGAAATTTTTTTAAAAGTATAAAATGCTCTTAATTTCAGTATTGCAATATCTTTCCTTGACTTTAAGCAGAATATTTCAGAGACTGAAGATTTGTTTTCATATTCCAGATCAACAGATGCAGGAGAACTTTCAGGTTTACTGGAGTACTCGTTTTTCAGTCTGATCACACTTTCTGTAAAGTTCCTAAGGCTTCGGTGTTGTAAAATCTGAGTCTTTGTTCACAGAAAATACATGTGTAATTGGAAGGACCAAGAAGCAACTGAGTATTCTCTATTGCATGAATCAATTAATACTAACAACTCTATCTTGTAACATAATCACTTTTTTTGAAGTTATCTTACAGTATTTGATGTACTAAACTCTATTTAAAAATACATCTCTTGCATATATGAAGTATTTATGTTTTAAAAATTTTTAAGCACAACTGTCAGTATTCTAAATTGTTCATATTAAAAACCAAGTAAGTTGAATGAAATGTTGATTTCATGACATCAGAGATTTATTCTTCTTGGCTAAGTTTGACAGTAGTGTTTACTTTTGAAATGGTAGCTTTCTGTGGTTGTGTGGTTTTCTCTGAATTGCAAGGGCATTTCTGCAGCTAAAGAATTTATCATGCCCCATCATTTAAAGAGAGAATTTATCTGCTCACTCTGTTGACTGCACACCTGCAACCCACTTGCAGTTGGTTTTGGAGACTTTGCTAAGTCCATCTTCCAGCTAAAGATGCCAGAAGTAATCTGCTTGGAAAACATGGCCAGTAATAGGTAGTTTAAAAGAAAAAAAACAGCATTTTGGCAGAACAGATATGAGTTTTCCTATAGCTTAGTTTCTGCATGTATTTCATAGTTACTGCTCCCTAGCAATATGAAAACAGAAAAACACGAGTTTAGAGCCTGTCTTAAAGTGTATTTTTCAAACTGTTTTTTTATGACAATTGCTGTTTACTACTGCAAGCTTTTAAAATAAGCTGATACTATCAGAAAGTGGTGTTACAAAGCCTTGCATCCTTTGGATTCCTGTCTTGTGTTCCTGATCCCAGGTAACCCAGGTCCTCCCTCCCACAGGTGCCTTCATTCAGCTTCCTCTCATGGCCCCAACCCTCTTCATATCTTCATGTCCCACCACTGTCTGCTGGCCTGGAAGGACTTGTCTTACTGGTGACAGCCATTTGCATGACCAGCCAGCTGGCAGATCAAAGGAAGATATCACTGCTTTAATTAAGTTTTAGCTTTTCCTTAGCTCTAGGTAAGGAGCAAAAAATAGTCAGGAGTTTCTAACCAGTAACTTCTTTATTCAAACAATTACACATGTTTCTTTGCCAGATTTAACTGGAATTGTCCCATAGGTTCTGAGCGGGGAAGGGGAAGACCAGGAGACAGACACTGTGGTTGCACAGCTCATGCTCCCTTACAATTCTGTAGCTTTAGAGAGTCTTTCTTTATGGCTATTTTTGACTGGGGTTTGATATGTTCAAGCTAACCAGGACAGCAGTTAGAGGAGAGCTGAATCAAGTGAGAAGAGGAAAGAATCTACTTTTTGTTAATGTTGGTGTTTTCTGTGTTTGTGTGTTCACTAGTTTTTCATGGCAGTGCTGAGCAGGGAGTCAGCCAAGTGCAGTTCCTGCATAGAGTGTGCTCATACCCAGTTTTATTTTAGATGCAAAGTACCTATATATTTTTATTTTTAATGTGAAGTGCATTAGCAGAGAAAGTATTTCTGTAAATCAGAGGAAAAGGATTCTCTTGCAAAATCATAGAATCACAGGATATTCAAAGTTGGAAGGGACCTACAAGGATCACAGGGTCCAACTCTTTAAGTGAAAGGCCCTTACAGGGATGGAACCACAACCTTGGCATTAGAAGCACCATGCTCTGACCAACTGAGACAATTTCGGGTTAAATTTAATAATCAGTGCAGCCATAAACACTGTGGTCAGACTTCTGCTTTTGGGCACAGATAATGCCAGTTTAACACACACTTAATTCGGCTTTTCCTTTGTGCAGTGGTGATTTTTCCTATTGAATCTGTCCTTGCAGTAAATAGAGAATTCCAAAGCCAGTAGTGCTGTCATGTGGCTCCAAGATGAAGGACATGGACTCTGAAAATACATTTTATTTGATATTGTGTTTTAGAGCTTATTTGTTGGATGAATACAGATCAAGGGAATTACATGTCACTATACCCAAAGCTGCTCTCAGGAGATGAGTTTGTTGTATGGAAAAGAAATGTTCCTTCTAAGTAGCCATCTCATCCCTCTCTCAATGCTTAGGCCAGATCTTAAGTTGTGGTATATGGTATTATTTGGGATTTTGACAGGGTTTTTGTTTGTTGTTCTGCTGCTCACTTGGTGAGAGATGCATTATGGTAACTTTTATTGAGGACAATCACAGCAAAGAGCATTTTATGTTAGTCTTCTTGCCTGTTTGACTCTTCTAGTGCTTCTTATTCTGTAAAGCAGTCTTTAAGCATTGTACTAAAATATGTTTATGGTGCAAAGTACAGATTTTTATACCACGTTTAAGTGTCTTCTTCCCTAAGCTGAGTGTTGTTAAAGGTAAAAAAATCATGAGCCTGACTGGAATTGTTGATTATTGCTAGAAAGCTTATGTCTGACTAACCCAGGTTTGTTTCTTAATTATTTTTGTTTTCAGAATTGGTAAAGGATTTCAAGGTGTCATGAAAAGGTGGGGATTTAAAGGTCAGCCTGCAAGCCATGGCCAGACAAAAACTCACAGACGACCTGGAGCAATATCTACCAATGTGAGGATTCTCATTTCCCATTAAAACATTCTTCATTGTTTTTAGAACTTTTAAAACTGAACAAATGTACAATAGCTAGCTGCCACAGTTACTCTGTGCTAGCAGGGAATCCCAGCAGCAAAGGAAGTTCAGAATCCTGTATAAGGAGCAGTGCTGTTCTCTTAGGTCTCAATTTATGAATATTCTGTATTGCTGGTAAATGCTCATATTTTAACTGAGCTAATTGGCATATCTTGTAATATAGTGAGAGAAACAGTCTTAATACTTCAAAGAGAGTTCTAAGAAGCTTTTATCACAGCATTTATAGATTGGAATGGATTTGCCTGATATGTTATCCTGCAGATATTGTACTCTTCTTTGGAACCCTGGTTGCTTTTATCACCTTGCCTGGCATGTGTAGCTGCTTCATGATCTGATCCCCATAATTTAGTAGGGAATTATTCCCAGAAGTGTGTAAGCTTCCATGCATTTCTAAGCAGAGTACAGAGTCATATTTTTACATTTCAAACTATAAATAATATTAGTATAAAAGCTCTTTGAACAAGTTAATTTTAGGCTTTGTCTTATAAAGGTTGTACAATATTAGACTGAGCTAAGAGGAATATTTTGCAAACTAATTAAGATAAACTGAGTTGTAGTACTGAACATGAACTGTCTGTAAATTTCTGAGAGAAATTAAAATTTAAAAAAGGATTAATAATGCTCAAGAGAATAGTAAAAGCAAAAAGGCAGCAGTCAATGAAGCTTGAGTAATTGAGAGTGTAAAAGCATGTGTTACTGATTTATAGTCCTCAGTTTCAGCTGGCAGAAGAATTCTACACCTGGCACTTGTTTTCATTGAAGAATGTAAATATTTGAACACTAAACACTATTTTAGCAGATGGTATTCATCATTACAAAATAACCCCTTTCCTTTTCTTTAAATTAGAATTTCCTAAGCAGTAATGCTACATGTAATTTCACAAAGTATATAGAATGAAAAATGGTATTGGAAGTAGGTATGATGGAAAGGAAACAAGGTGAAAGGATGCAAGAGGGGAAAAGCGATGCCTTGACAGTACTTTCCCATCTATGGTTGGCTATCTCAGAGATTTTTGTAATCCAGGACTGTTCAGTAGAGAATCTTCTCCCTAGAACTGCATTGCAATTAATTTCCTGAAATCATGATTTCCACAAGAATTAAGAAATACTCCAAAAACATTATTAGTGTATAACAGAGAGGTGCAGGATACAAATCCTTTGATAACATTGTAGAATTTAAAATTATTGCACTTGTTCCTGCCTTTTTTCCCCACCTTTGTTGTCCAGTTTATGCCCAGCCAATCAAAATTGGGTACAGAAACTAAAGAATACTGGGGAGTGGAATTTTTAATTTGGGTACACACATTAAAAAAGATCTGATTGACATCAGTGTAAAAACTTTTAGATTAGGGGAGGAGAGAAACTACAGTGTTTATGGGTGTGTGTATATATATATATATATATATATATATATATATATAAATCTTGTGATTGTGGTCAAGTATTTCAGAACACATGTAGAATAAAGCCTAACCTCTGGCAGGAGGTATTTAAAATGCTTGTCAGGATTAGATTTTTTTGATATTATATATTTTTAGCCTTGAAATATTTTCTCTGGTGTACCTCTTGCAGTTAACATGGTGGTTTTGGCCTTGTTTTTATCTAGCAAGCTGCCAAAGTTTATCGTGGAAAGAAAATGCCTGGTAAAATGGGTAACATCTACAGGACATCTTTTGGATTAAAGGTGAGTTCTGGCTATACCAGTGTGTGTATAAGGTAGTGGCATTGCCAAGCAATGGTGTCCTGTCTGCCATCTCTGCAAGAGTCCAGACAGCAGCATCTTGAAGTAAGCAAGCTGGAAAGACCAGAGCAGCAAATGTGTTCTCTTGTAGGTTACAAATAACTTATCTGAACATCCTTTTGTGTTTGTGGTACCCTGGGAACTGGGATTTCAGGTGATGCTTCCCCATTCAGTGTAATTTCCTTATGTCCCTTGACTTCTGCCTTTGAAGAGGGAAAACAATCAGTCTTTTGGTGATTTCAGTTAATGTCTCCATGCCTATTCCATTGTTCACACCCAACCCAAATCTGAGTTGTTTGAAGCTCTGACTTGGTCATGGCCTTTCACTTTCATGTGCAGAAAGGGGGTTATAGTTTCTGTCCTGATTCTGATTTGTGCATAGCTGCAGCAGCTCCTGAGCTATTAAAGTTACTCTGTCTCTGAAGGCAACCTCTCCAGTTTGCACAAAAAGCATTTTCACCTCTAGTTTGCCAAAAAGTGCTGCTGTTGTTCTCAGTTTACTATAACTAATTTTTTGTAGCAGAAAGTGTGTGTGTTCAGTTGAGCACCTGATTGAGTTAAGAAATTAACATATGGTAACAGGAACATTTTCACAAGGACATTTGTTTTACTTTGTCACCTGTGATGTTTTTCATCTTTTTCAACTTATTCCTGTTAGAAGGAAAAGAGGCCTAGGAGCTTTGCTTGGTGTTACACTGAACAAAGAGCTGCTTTACCAAATACAGTCTCCAGCCCTTTAAAACTGTTTCAGTCTCTTGCATTAGGAAGCTTTGCACCCACAGTGGCATGTGAGTGAATTCTATGGCAAGTTTAGGCCTGTACAGAACATTTTTCTTCCCCAGGGTATCACAGCCAGTTACTCAGTCTGGGCTTTGCTAGACTTCTTGTAAAACTGGGAATAATCTCTAAACAAGACTTAATGTTTGATTTTTTTTTTTTTCTGTCTCCTAGGTATGGAGGATCAATACAAAACATGACATTATTTATGTAAATGGGTCCGTTCCAGGTCACACCAATTGCCTGGTGAAGGTATGTTTGCTACTTTCAATAATGGTATTAGTGACTCCTAAGCTCTCTACAAATCAATTTCCAAATGAAAAAACAGTGGTAGGATGCAATTTTCATTTCTTCTGAGAAATCTTGTACTGTTAAATCAAAGGGCAGTGGAATCAGTTGTGTGATAGAGCGTGGTCAGCAGGGGCAGTAAGCACTGAATAGCTCAGTAGGGCACTCTAAATGGCTCCTTCTTAGATTTGCACCCACATATCTTAGGATACACCAACACAGTTGCTGAACCCTGTGGTAAGCTGTGTTCATCCCCTTTTAATGCCAACATGAGCCTGTAACATGGTGGTGAGATTTCCAGAATGTTATTTAAGTGTTATATTGATGAACAGACACACAAGTCCTGCTTTAGAGGTTATTTAAGCATTCCCATACCCAGTAGCAGTTACTTTTCCAAGAAGCAGTTGAGGTACACAAAGAAACAGCTGGAGTTCACAATAAAGATCTGAGTTCCCTTTGGAATCAGTATAAATGTGCCAGTGGTATTTTCTGTGGCAGTCTGCAGAATTCATTTCAAATTATTTGGATATTGTTTCAGTTTTCTGTAGACAATCTTAAAACAATGAAGAGTCTGATAAGTGTTCTTATGATGTAAATAATTCACATCAAAGCAAGAAAAGTGCTTTTCAAGGGTAGTTTTCAAAGTAGAAATTTCTTTGTTACTTTCTTTCTACTTATATTCTGCATACCTGCAAACCACTTACTTGGAGGAAGTTGTTTCCATTCTGACTGAATAAAGTGCAGGGTATCAAATGTCTTTGCTATGAAGGACTATGATGAGTTTGGTATGCATGTACCTCTGTATCTGAGAGTTTTAAATCCTCAGAATCCCTCAATGCAGGGATTTAAATGGTTCAGGACTTGAAAAGTTGAAGAGTTCATCAAATTCAGATGTTTTCAAATAGTTTATTATCTTCTGGTTTACTGTGGACATCTGGTTTTTTTGTCTCTTAGTTGTGGAGGAGAACTCTACAGCTACTGGGCCTGTGTACAGCAACCTTGCCTTCAAATAGGGTTTTTACCCATAGAAAATTAATGTTTCTCTGCAAATAAGACCTTTTGTCCTGGGCAAGGTATCTCTTAACTGTTTTTATTTTAATGTCCAGCCCAAGCCTGGGGAATACATTACACATTTCTCTTCCAAATATAGTGAAAATTGGTTAAGAGATATCCAGGAAAAGTAGTTTTCAGGACAACTTCTGCAAAATTACTGGGTGTGACATCAATTACATAGAATTAAGAGTGTGGTTTGACTGGCTTTTCATCTGTATATTGGACTGAATGAACTTTTCTTGACTGTGTTCAAAGTATTTTTTCCTAATCCTGAGGCATGAACTTGGTTTCTCAATGTCAGTCTGAAATTTAATTAAGTGGGAATTTATTTTAGGATGTTAGTTTTAAATAATAATGTGTGCATACAAGCAGCATAATGTAGCTGAAAAATTGAGAAATGTTTGATGCCCAGACTGTATTCTTTGATCTTAATAGTTCTCTTAAACAAGAGTTAATTGTTGAAAAATATTGTGCATCTTGTTACCCTGGTAATGCCATTAAAATCCACGTTGGTGGCAAATGCAGGTACACATCTCACATGTTTTATCTGTAAGGATGCAACATCTTATGAAGCCACTGAGACTGAGTACAGTGCCTGTTTTTACCAGATTATAACTTTTATTCTAACTAGACTCAATAATCTAATTTTTATTTCTGATTTTAAGTGAGTTAAGAAAACAAGCATTTATTACACACCTGTAATATAAATTGTTTTTTAAAACAAAGCTCTGTGTGTTAATACTGCACATTCTTATGTACACCATGAAGATCTCATTCAAACAAATCATTCTTCCCTTGCTGATCAGACACTGCACGTTCTGCTTGGAAAAGAACATACATGGGAAGAATGAGGCTTTTCTTCTCTTAGAGCTCCTTGCTTAAGAGAGTATATGAAAGATTTTGACCAAAGTGCTGCGGACTCAAATTTTCATGACATTTAATAATAAGTAACACTGTATGAGGTCAAGACACAGTAGTAGGTGTCACTGCTATTAAGAAATAGGTCTCCCAAAATTGCTTCCAGTCTTATTAGGAGATTGAAGGCAATATGTAGTAAGCTACATTTCATTCCAATTCCTTGAGCTGGTGGATCCATTCTGTGGCTTTTTCCTTGCATGGGCCATATGAATTACATTACATTCATTTTTTCCCTTATTTTTTCAAATATATCTGCGAAGAGTAGAAAAGGCTTTAATTATAAAATCAGGTAAAGCAATGCTATTTGGTTCTCTGATTTCTGGGGGTTTTTTTCTCCATTAATCTTGCTGCATTCATCTGTGGTGTTTTTAGCTTCCTTACACCTTTCTTCCACAGTGTTTTCTTGTTTGCTTATAGACATTGACTTCCAATATATTGTTGTATATTTGTTTGGATCTGTAGTTGGGGAGAGGAATTATGGGATATTAGCTGCTGTAATTACTGTTCATTCCACTAAATACCTGCCTGTAATAAGTAGGAATAACGTCTAGGGAATTTGAATCCATCTGTCTTTGAGTTCCAGAGTGAAATATTGCATAATACTTCCCTTTTTGTGTGCCTCCGAGGGGAAGGCATTTGTGTTCAGTACCCACTCTGTGTTGCTTGGTAACCATTAAAACCATAGTGCACCTTTAAAGCATATATTTATTTTGTATGTTGTATTTTTGGAAACTTCATGCATCAGCACTCAATTCAGACAGAGATGAAGCACTTAAATTTTTCAAGTTTTGTTTTCAGCAAAATAAAATTGCAGAATACTGGGATTGATGGATTTCTGTTTTTAATTAGAATCAGCTTGCATTTGATATTGCACATTGAAGTATGCAGGTAAATAACTGACATCAGTAATGTTTCTAGCCAACTGGAAAACTAATGTAAAAAGCTTACATAGATTTCTTTCTCAGTTGCAAGGTGTGATAAAATTAATAAACTTCAGGAGTGTGCTGGAATGCACAGAGTTCTTCTGTTACAAGAATAACATTGCAGAGTAAGCAATTGTAAAATTTGTGTGTTGGGCCTATCAAGATTGCCTACCTCAGGAAACATCTGTTTCTTTCTGGGGTATCTTCTTAGATCCCAGGGCCCGTAGTTACCATCTATAACAGCTTTCTCTTTCTAAAGGTGATGGCTCTGGATTGCTCTCCCAGGTGTGTTATCAAAAAATCCTCTTTTGTCATTCAAGAGAGATGCACAAGACTTAACTCTCTTTTCAAGTAGATGCCTTTTAGTGGAGAGTAATATAGTATATTATAATTCACGATCTTATACTTTGTCTAGGATAGTATTTTATACCTGCCCTGATTTTCAGGTACCTGATTTTCTTAGGATATTCCGTGTTGATCATTTTAAATATATCACTTGTAGTGAGAGCAGAAATTCTGGCAAATCTGGTAGCCCATAGGAGTTGCTTTGCAAGCTGATACTGAACTAACCTGTTTGTATGCTAGACCTGAGTCCAATTGAAGTATCCAAGTTGCTTTAGTATGATGTTCCACTTGAGCTAGTAACTTAAGTCTTGACATTCCTGTTTTTGTTTGGCTCTTTTTTTTTTTTTCAAAGAGAAGTAGTGATTTGCATCCTACTTATTTTATACTTCCCTGTGTTACTGTGCTGTGTTGCTAGTTGTTGATGCCTGGATTGGGTGCCCTCTGCTCAAGTTGAGGACATGCAGAGATAGTGTGGTGCCTTCAATTCTTTCATGTTCTCTGTCCTGTGCCTTGGGCCTCATTCATAGAGTTGTGCAGAGGTCTAGGGGGGATTTGTATGGCTGGGTTATTTTTTAAGACAAAATAAGGCTGGTAAGAAATGGATATAATTCTTGGGTTCAATTTTTATGTCTAGCTTCAAAAATAGCAGGGAAGCTGAGTTAGGTGATGTATGACACCTCGGGAGCTTATTTCTAATCATTTTCTATATTTAAACACGTTTTTATACACAAATAGCTTGCATTCTTTGCTGTGGTTGCTAACACAGCCTGAAGCCCTTTTAAACTACAAATGTGAGTTCTGACTTAAACATCAGTTTTTAACACTTGTTTAAGACCACATTAAGCCTTTTGTGGTGATAGATTTCTGAATTTGTGTTTGTTTGTACTACCCATTACACTGTCAATATAGGGGACATATATAAGTGCAGTTTATTAATTGTCTGCAAAACCCTTTATGACTGTTCTAAAGATTTAGTGACCCAACCAGCTCCAATTTCAGCTTTCTCTAGTATTTTTCTAGATAAAATGACCTGTCAGAGAATACACTGTAGTGGTTATACCATCATCTGCATATAACATCTATCTATCTATCTATAGTATAGTCTACTGTAATTTATAGTGCTATTAACACAGCAGTTGAGTAAGCCCAGCATTTATTATATGAGGTATACAGCAAATGCTTTTATGGATAGCAGTAACAGTTTGGACTATGAGCTTGATTCCTTCTGGGGATGAGAGCCAAATTCACTGGATTTTAGTAACACAGCATGAAAACTTACTCCTTTATTAGGGAGGGATGTTCTCAGGATGTTACTAGGAGAGCAGGAAGAGCTGTGCTGGGTCACCTGCACTTCTTTTCTGTGTACTTGCCTATACAGACAAGTGTAGCTGCTGCTGCTCCACACCAGTGAACCTCTTTATACTGCTGTGAAATTATTGTTCCTGTGTCTCTTACCTCAGATTACTGAAACCTTTGGTATGCTGGGCCCTTCATAAATGTAAAGGGAGTAATTAAATAAGTCTCTTGAGAAGACAGATAAATCATACCATGTTTTACCTGCTGAACAATACTTTCAGGTGTAAAACGAAGTTGAGTTCTTTAAATAGTAATGATAATGACAATACATGATAATAGAATACCATCTAACTTTTTTTAATTTCAAGGAGAAAGAGTTTCATGTAGCTTGGTAGTGATGCTCTAAGATAGCACTTTTTTACTTTAAATTGCATTTGAAAGCTATGAGTGTAGAGAAAGATGGAAAAAGAGCAGTAGCTTCACCCGTCAAAAGAAATACTGCATCAATTATACCAATAAAAAAAAATGACCATATCAGAAGAAAACAATTTTAACATCAGATGTGACCTGTGTTTCTGGGATCTGTCAAGCTTCTGAGGAGTTTGGAAGGGGCAAAATGAAACTGTGTTGTACTGCTCTGGGTGCAACAATGGTCTGTTAGAGCTGTTTCAGGAGACTCTTAAAACTGCTTTAAGAATTCTCCATATCACACTGAAGATACTCTGTCCAAAATGCCCCTTGGCATTAATATGTAATTCATACAATGTTAAGTCTGGACAGAAATCTTAAATTCATTTAAATAAACTAATGCAGGACTGAAATTAGACTTTTGGATTTTCCTTCAGTTAAGAGCAGATGTCTTACTGCCAAATCCTGTCATAAGAAATTGTTTTAAGAAGTAATGGAAAAAAAAATAGGAGGAAAACAAACATTTCACTTCCTTTCATTTTCTGGATGTCCAGAGCTGCCTGCAATAACACAGCCTATATGTAACAGCACATACTATTTCTTGATTAAAGTAATCTAAAATAGCAAAAAGTAGACATGAAAACATTTAAATAAGATATGCATGAAATGAATAAGTTATCATAAATAAAATAATTTCTTCTAATCTTTCTGATACTAACTCATGTAGGGATCATGAGGGGTTTTGCTGTTGACAGAGAAAGCTTTTGGTGTGTAATAGGATTAGAGAGTAAAGGAGAAATCAGCAAGGGAAATAATAGATAACCAGTGAAACAGTTAAAATGGGGTTTCAGATAGCAAAAGAAACAGCCACAGTGTATTGAAAGGGAAGGATGATGTCTCTGAAGATGCCATCCTTCAGGTGACACTGCTGAAGCTCTCTTGACTGTTTCTTCTGAACTCACTGTTGCAGCAAAGGTCTGTGGATTGGACCTCGGTCTAGTTCATTCCAGCTAGATGTGCAGTGTAAATTGGGAGCTACAGGTCTGGCAGTTCACAAGACCGTAGAGAGCACTTCTGTAGAAGAGCAGTGTTCTACTTGAAAAGCTACTTAGCCATCCTAACCAGTGCAACACATTGAACCCCTCATCCCCTCATTCTTAGCAAAAGGCATTCTTGTGTTTATCAAGCTTGCCCTTAAAAATATATTGGAATGCCAGATTTATTGTATGTACTATCTGCAGGAATCCTCATGGATTTTGGGAAAGGTTCAAGTAATAGTAGATATGAATTTGGTAAATACAGTGCTGTCAGAACAGAGCATTAAGTGGGCACAAAATTTTTTTAATTTAATTTTTGGCATAAATCAGAACTGTCCTACATGAGGTCTTTGTCCAACCTAATAAGAACAAGCATCCTGTTCCTTAAAACCCCACCAAAAACTAAGAGGAAGAGTTTATCTTCTCTCTACTAAAATTTTGTCTAATCTATTTGCACGTTTTTTTTTTAATCCACTTGAGTATAGTGCCTGAAGGGGATTATTACAGCTCAGGAGGAAGATGATATGTAACAATATAAAAAAGAAGAATTTAATTTTAAATCAAATTTAAGAATTTGTAGCTCTTTTTTTTTTTTATTCAGAGATACGAGCCTTCTATCTGCTACTGCAGGCAAACTGCTTTTTGCTGATAATTCTTGCTACTAATTTTCTTCAGAGATTGGAGTTTCAGGGGCTAGATTTTAAATCTTTCCACATGTAGAGAGGTCAGTAAAGGAATTTCTCTGTGGCACCACTCTTCTCGCAAACAAGCTGTCTTAGAGGCTCATGTTCAACAAACTTAGGTACAGATTCCTGAGTGAAGAATTTTAGATGTTTAACTCTGCAGTAACTGAGCAGCTCTGCAATAGCCAGAGGGATTCAGTACGGCACATGCACATATCTTTGCAAAATTAGTTGCAATAATTAGTTTGCATCACGCATACAAATGCGTGTCTTGTTTGTTGAAGAGGTGATTACGCTGCATAATAGAACTTGGAATGTCAGGTAGGAACATACTGTGAGAAATAAGCACTCTTAAAACAAGCTATACTCCTATTTTAATAACATTGTAAAATATTGAGCAATGAATTCATATGAGAAGGTTTTGATTCATTGTAATGACAAATTCTCTTTGTATTTTTTGTTTGTTTAGTTTTGCTGATTTTTAAAATCTTTTTAAAGATGAGTACAAAATGTTAAATTCAATATCTGGGGTTGATGTTAAAGTAACTGATGATTATACCTGGAATTCTTTAAACAAGTGGAATGTGAATGCTGTTGGGTTTTTCTTATGCATGCAAGCTGAGTTCTTTAAATTCTAGTGTATCACTGTCTAAAAATCTTCTGTAAGATTTATTAACCCTACTCTCCCCCTTCCTGCTTTTCAGGTCAGAGATAGCAAATTGCCTACTTACAAGGACTGCAATAAAAACCCTCCATTCCCTACGTTTTTTGCTGATGGAGATGAAGAACTTCCAGAAGACCTTTTTGATGAGGAGATTTTCCAGTTCACAGATCCATCTGTCACATTCGCATAATGTTCCTCGCATCTTTGAAAACACAGTTTTGTTATTTTCATGTACATCGCAATGCTGTATAAAAGTAAGCCTATGAACTGCAGTCTGGCCAACTGACTTAAACACTTCAGGTATTGCCATTTTGGTCAGGTAATCAGATTTCCCACTGTCAGTCTCAAACCTGTACTTAAAGCAACAGGTGGGTCTGAGGGACAGGTTGTAAAGCACACCAAACTGTGTGTCTTCAGTGACCTTTTGTCTTCTGCCCCAGGCTGTGAAAACCTACACAATCCTGAAAAACTGCTGTTTTGAAGATGGTTCCAGTTCATTTTCTGAATGTGAACAAATTCTGTTTCTCTTTTATGTGAAGTATACTGGGCAACTCTGATCAAATCAGAAAAAGGTTCCAAATCTGCCTTGGCATCTGAGGTGGGGAGATCCATGAAGAATTATCCAAAATAAAACAAGAAAATGCGTGAGCATTGTTTTACAGAATGAGCTTGTTTTGTTTCCTTTTTTTGTCCAGATCTCTTTATCTCCTTTTGCCTTTGTGTTGTTTAATGTAGCAAATACCCAACAGATTTTCTGGAGGGAGGGTGATGGTGGCCATATGTAGGGTGAGGGAGTGTTTGGGTGGGAAACATTCAGTAACAAAGCAGCACTAGGACTGCAGGGGCCACCTGTTTGTCACCTTTGCTAACAGCTTGTTCTGAACTTCACTGAGGTCCCTTGAATGTTCTCTGGAGAAGTCTCTGTGCATCTACCATGGCATTTGTATTGGATTCTTATGCTGTTATAGGAGAGCTATTTCCAAGGAAAGAGGCCAAATGTGAGGCATTTGTCTTTATGCTAGTGCTCATTTTTCTCTTCTGTCCCACCTTTCAATAGCAGCTGGGATCGTGCCCCTTCTGCTTTTCACTTTGCATGATTTACTATTTATAAGTTTGATCTTTTGGATTCTGTAAATCTTCTCATGTACAGAAGTACCTTCATAGCTGTGAGTGCCATCTGAGCACTTCACTTTACTCACAAGCCCTGCAGTAGTTCAAGAATTTGCATACAGTGTTACCATTAATACCCTGGCAGTGTTGTCTCCTCATCTTTGTAGCTTCATCACACGCTATGAGCTCAAAGGAAGCCACAGGTTTATGGCAGTACATTAAGGTGAACTCTTATTATGTCAGATAATATTTCAGTGTGGGGAAAATCACCAAAGTACTTCAATTCCTGTTTCTTTGGTAAGAGAACTTTTCCCTTTCTGGCATAAAAAGTGAAATTGCAATGATCTGATCATGTTGCTCCAGAGAATGACTGCAGCCATTCAGACAATACTGTAGTTAATGTTGCCTTCCATTTGTTCAGTTTTAAAGTTTCTGTTGAAACCAATATTCTATCAGAGTAATCTCTGCAGTTTTGATTTTGAAATGTGTGCTGGGTGTGAGCTGTATGATTTTTTGAGGTGCTGCTTATTCAGGTCCTGTTTTTACTGAGATGCACAGGTGAAACCTTTTCCATCTTTATCAAGAGTGCTTGAACATCGAAGACAAGAGCCTTCATAGCTCAACTGCAGGCTGATGTCCAAAAGTATTTTCTGTAGAACAGAAACAGAGGGAGATGGGTGAGATCTGCTGATGTGAGCTCAAAGTAGTGCAACTCAGATTGAAACATAAACTTCCATTTGACCCATTCTTCCATCAGGCATTGGAAGGCTTATGGTGTTTTAATTTTCCTTATTGTTTTCATCTCTGTTTTCTGCTCTTCTGAGTAGAGAGGGGACTTTGAGTTGAGAAAGCCAGGCTGAATTTATTTCAAGGAGCAAAAGTGTTCATAAGTGTGATGACACCAAATGCCTTTAGCCCACCTACAAGTTTGTTCTTAGAAAAGGTTAAGGATGTTTAATGAACTATTTTTAGACATTATCAAAGGTGTTGAAGCTGAATATTTATTCATTGTGGCCAAAGGTTGTGGCTAATGGAGATGTGCTTTTAAGCTTCAAATAAAAGACAAAATTAGGCAAATATCAAGTCCTCGTGTCTCAGATGAGCCAACAGTTTCTCATGCAAAAGGATGTGTTAATTTTTGTGAAAAGGTAGACCAAGGGCTCTGTTGCAAGTAGGTGTATCTGTGTGTTTTGTTGCTGTGTCTGAGTAATGACAGTTTAGAGCCATCCGGTAACATTTTCTCAGGCAAGCAACAACAGCAACAAAAATAAGTTCTTATTCCATATTACCTGTAGTTATTTAAGGAGAAGGAACTGAACATGTTACCAGAGCTCTGAATCCTGTAGGACAACATCCTACCCAAAGCTGGGAGCTGTTATGCTGCCCAAGGAAGTAATCGCTGGCAAGCTCTGCTGCTGGTGCCATAACTTGAGAAGGTTGCCACAAGGTCTCCCCAAAGACTCCTCCTGTCCAGGCTGAGCAACCCCAGCTCTCTCAGCCTGTCTTCATAGGAGAGGTGTTCCAGCATCTGATCACCTTTGTGGCCTTTTTCTGGAGTCACTCTAGGAGTTAATTCTGTGCCCCTGTGCTGTGGGCAAGGCACTGACCTGTGGTTTACATGTCCAGGAGCTCATTAACCCTCTCCTTATGCTGTTGTGTTTGTTGGGCTTAGTGGGGTGTTTTTAACATCAGGAACATGCTCCTCTGGAGGAGGATGTAGGGTTAAGCTTTAGCTGTATCTGTGGCTTCATGGTGTGACTGCTTTGAAAAATAAATACTCTTCGATAATAACCCCTCTCAGTGGTTCTGTAATAGTACGTGAATAAACAGTGTCAAGCTTACAATATAAGTTGAAAGTAAAAAGACAGCAGGAAGAGGAAATCAAAACACTCATGTATCTCTTGACAACATAATTGCAGCCATTGATTATAAACAAGGAAAGTTTATTTCTCTTGAAATACCATACTTTCAAATACCATTGCTCTGTCATTATGTGAGACTGATAAACATTTTCATTTGCTATTTTCACTTCATGTGGAAAAATGTGGTTTGCTCTGTTAGAGTTTAACAAATATTATTCTAGTAAACTGAAGGGTTGACAAGAGCTTATGTGTAAAATTCCACCTTCCTTGCTGTTTCCTTGCTGAATTTTAGAAGTTCTGGAGGACTTCAATGATCCTAGAGGCCTTTGCCAACCTTGAAGACTCTGTGATTGAAAGAAAAGAAAACTGATTAGGATGTAAACTGTGAGGGGGCTGATGTGCATAACCCAAACCCCAATCAGAGGCTTCCCACTGGCAGCCTGGTGCCAGCCCCGTGCTTGTGAGCTCCAGCACACAGGCTCCCTTGGAATGCCAAGGTGAATGCTATTCAAAGGAAGTTGCTCGCCCTATCCTAGGGTGCCTCATAAAATCTGGCTAATAGAGGGGCCCAGTAACCACAGTGAAGACAGTGGTGGGGCTCATTAATTTTAGGATTGCTGTGTCTGTAGCTATGGCTTGGCTTGGGTCGTCATTCTTCTGATTTATGTCATTCCCTACCCCCACTTTGAGATTTTGCATGGGAATGCCATGGTTTCATAACTGTAAACATTATTTGTACACAGTGTCTTCCAATAATTAGCTCCTCTGCCCTTCAGTGCACAGGTAGTGCTTGTTAATTGCATTTAATGAGCATCTCTCTCCTGCAGCAAATTGCCCTGCTTTGTTGCACACCTTAGCATGTAGCATAGCTTAGTATGATTTATTCATATAACACACTTGAAGGCACTTAACATCTCTAAGAATATGCCGGAATGCTGACCTTGGCCTTGGGTGTTTATTGGTTTTGGAGACAGCATGCAGTTTCTGGGGGAGGAATTTAAATTGATTACACATAGCCTTAATGTTATCACACCAGAAAAAGAATTCATTTGGATGGGCGCAGCTCTGCTGTGTCTGAAGTGTGGCAGCAAACACAGATGGCAGTTTTTCCTGAGGAATGTGCACAGCCAAGTTGTGGTGTCAGGTAAGAGGGGGGTACCTCAGGACTGGGACTCTCCAAATTAAAGCAGCCTGCTGACTTCTACCTCATGAAGTACCCCAAAAACATGTGGGATGTGAACTGTAGAACGCTATCCCACTGCTCCAGTACCCTGCTCTTGGGTAAGTGCATCTTCCTTGCATCTCTCCCCTCGTTTCACAGAAGTGTGTGCATGGTGAGTGGGAATGTGGCACTGGAGTGGCCATCAAGAAAGATTTCCAGCAGCATCCATGTCCATAATAATGTCCTAGTTCTCCCTCATTCCATTAAGGTATTACATATGGGGTTCCACCTTTATGCATGGTTGATACAGCTTAGGATCATTTCTGTTGGAATACCAAAGACCTGAGCTCTGATCTTGCTTTTTCATCCAACTGGCACCCTCTGCCCATGAACTGAAAATCACTGCTTGGGAATAATTCCATTTGGGGCTTAAATTAATGTTTGCTGTCATGGCAGTAACTTTGGACACTACAACAGAACCCAGAAGAGAAAGTCAGCTGAGAAAATGAGTGCAGTTTTTAGTATGAATACAGAAAATTATTTGAATTATTTGCTGTAATGTAATGAGTAAATGCTGAAGATGGGGTCCTCTGTGCTGTGGTGCTTCCTGCTGCTTCTCAAATTCATGTGTGTAAAGTCTGGCATAAGATGTACACATTGAAATCAAATGTGTACAAATCTGCATGTGATATGCACAAATCCAGATTTGGGGTTTTGGAAGAGGCAGGATTGCAAGGTGGGGTTGTAGCAAAAAATTCACTTAAACCAGTTTCATATCAATCAAGTTGTGCTATATAATTTGCTTCACATTTCCCTGGGTGACACAGTCTTCCAGTCAGCTAAATCAAGCTTTCATTTCTCTGTTTTCATCTCCTTCCTCACTTCCTTTCTAAGTAGTAGAAAACCTTTAAAAATGTGGGGTTTTTTAGGCACTCAAAACCTTGAAGAAGATCCCTTGGCAAGCTGATTGTCTATTGAAAAGCAGAATGACTCATAATTCATAGGCAAGAGTCATTTTATAAAAGTTTCTTTTTTTATTTCTAAAAGATCAAAGGGAAAGATCAAGATTTCTGAAACAGAGTCTTTTCTGCACGTGGCCTCTCTTGAAGTGATGTTCCCCAAATTCCCACTATATCCCACCTGAACCTTTTTGTTGCTCCATGCAATAGTGACCTTCCAGCACAAATTACAGGTTTTGTGCCTCAGTCTTGCTTAATATACATCTGCCCAGCACCACACAAAATATGCATGAAAATTTGGCATTGGGCAATGAGAGATTTACTACATGGTATGTATTTCAAAATCACAGTTCCTTTCTCTCCAGCAAGCAAGAAAGGGATTTTTGTCCACTGGTTTGTTCTCAAATTGCACCGCCTCTTTCCAAAGGGAGATTTTTCTCTGGAGTTACCATGTTCTTCCTTAGGCTAGCTTGAAATTTTCCTTTATTGGAATATTTCCTTTATATTAGAGCTGCATATGAGAAATAGCTTGATAGAAAAGAAACATTTTATTTTGTTTCCCTCATCTTTCATTTCCCTTGATCACAAGTTGAGAGAGAAATGCTTTCCTTGCATGGCACTTAAAGAGAAAATCAATTGTTTTCTGTGAAATTTCCAGTTGCTTTCTGACCTGCTACTTTACCCCCTCAGAACAAGGTGCCATGAAATGTCCTTTGGCTCTTTGTCACCCACTCCTGGATCCATACAGCCGTGGCTGTGAGCCCAAAGGCCATCATCCTGCAGGCACAGCAGGCACCAGAGACTTGAGAATGTTTCAAGCCTTGTTATTTGAAGCTGCTGGACCCTTTAATGGTGTGGCTGCTCAATCCTGCCTGTTTATGGGCTGCACTTAGGGCACTGACCCACCCCCATCGTATACACAGTGTGGAAGGAGTTTCAGGGAGGCTTTGTCTTCTGATGCTACTGAAAAGCCAAGGAGTGCTTTGGAAGCACAGTTTGCTGAGTGGCTGTTAAAGCCATGAACTCTTACCCACTCTGAGTTAGGAGCTGAATAACCCAAGCACCACAGCACATAAACTGACGTGCCTGTCCTCCAGCCCTTGCTGTATGTTATTTCTGATCAGCAGTCTCACTGACAGCCTTTCAAGCTTCACCTGTTTACAGCTCAGTGCAACTGCTCCAGTTGGCAAAACAGTCTGTTCTCTGCACTCTTTGAAAAAAACTCAAATGGAGTCCTGAAACTTCAGTGTAGAGACAAAACAAAAGTGTTGGTCTGCTCCCCTATTGTGCATCCCCCCCAATCAGATCTACCATGCTTACTGATGTCCAAAATATATGCTTTGATGTGAGCACAAAGCTTGCTGTCATCTGAAATGCAGACTGTATCAGAAATACCAGGTGGTGTCATCTGAAGCCAGTGTTTTAACTGGTCATCTTCTATTAATCACTTAATAAGCTTTATTGTGGATGATTAAAAGTAACTGCATATTTTCAAATACAGAGAGATTTTGACAAAACAATTTCATAGTTATTACTCATCAGGTAAAAATAATTGTAAGTAAAGAACTGGGCAGTAGTAATGCATTAGGTTTCTTACATGTGAATATACAAATGAGATATTTCCACATTTTTAAAACGGCAATTATCTGTAAATTCACATGTAAGAAACCTAATGCATTACTAGTGCCCAGTTCTTTATTACAAAGTATTTTTCAAAGCAGACTCTTACCTTTCCAAATGCTTTTTATGTGCATTTATATTTTTACTAGTAGGTAGTGGCTTCAAGAAAGCACAAGTCTGAGATATCACTATACCACAAGATTCATCGCACAGACTGTGGACTTTAAATGAAACTTGACTCAGGACAAGTGTGTGTGAGGTCCTGGAGAAGCAGGGACTGCTCTGAAAGGGCTTTGAAGGAGAAGAGAGTCAACAGCTGAGGACTGGGCACGTTGTTAGAGCTGTGCTGCACCAAGGGCAACACCTGAGAGCTGATGGAGAGAGAGGGAGTGAGGAGGAAGGTGTGTGTAAGGAGTGTGAGCAGCCCAGCGCTGCAGGCACTGGGGCATGGTGTGGAGATGAGCAGCTGAGGAAGGAGGCACTGAGGAATTTGCAGAGAAGCAGTTCTGATGGTTCTGACAGGAGGGACTTGGCTTCGTGCTGCAGGTTGGTGGGAGCAAGGGAACAGGCTGCAAAACCAGGATGGATGTGGGTAGCAAACCTAGGAAGTGTTTGTAGCTAAGGACTGCATTGAAAGGATCCAGCTTGGGCATCATCTGGGAGAGCAAACTGACAAAATCAGATAGATGAACTCTCAGGAGAGCAAGGTTGGAAAGAGATGGGGGAGATAAAGATGCCTCACACACTTGGTGAGCCTGCTTTAACCCAGCTGAAAAGATAAGCAACCCTTCTGAAACAAGAAATTCAGGCACATAATCTTCAGAAGAGAAATCCAGGCACTGAATTATTTCCTGAGGAAAGCGCCTGCCGGTTGCCTGCAGGTAGGCTTTCATTCCCTGATTAAGGGCAGGATTTAAATTTAAGCCCCATCCTTAGCTGGCTTAAGTAATCCCCTGCTTGCTGTGCCTGCTGCTGTGCACTTTTGGTACCAAGATTATTTTGTAAGGGGCCAGCAGGATGTACAGACCTCACATTTTGAAATGCAAGGACGATCCATGCCGAGGAGTCGCCAACCTCTGCCTCTCTGTTCTCCTTTCATCTGCCTCTGTTGCCTCCCTGTGGCACTGGCTGCCAGTCATTTAATAACAAACTGAATTCCTGCCAGTCACTTGTTGGGCGTGTGGTGGCCAGTGAACTTTGTGCAACAGCTGGCAAGAAGCAGAGAAATGGGGTGCAGCTCATTAGAATAGTGGAGGAGGAGGAGGAGGAGGAGAAAGTTTTGTGGAAGGAGTTGCACAGAGAAAAGATTCATCCTGCATCTGGTACGCACCCAAAAGTAGCTACAGTGCAATATTGGAGGTTCACTTGGAATTGAACATGTGCCTGACAGGCTCTGTGACTGATCACATCTGTGCCTTCCTGGCAGTTCTTATCCAGCACAGGTTGTGTTAACATCTCCAGAAAGCTGTTGACAGACAAAATCCTAAAAGGTGATAATATCTTGAAAACAGCTCAGCCTTCTTCTCTCTTCTTTTTTTCTTTTTTTTTTCCTTGCCTTGTTTTAATAATGTTTCTCTTGTTTTTTTTTTTTTTTTTTTCTTTCTTTTGTTTTCTTTTTGTTTTTTCCTTCAGTACCTCACTCTAGCTGCCAGCCAGGTCAGTAATCCCTGATCAGCTGTTGTCAGGCACTGCAGATTTAGTGTAACAGCAGTGGTATTTGGGCTGTGTTCTGCACATGTATTTCAAGCTTTTTTTCTCCTGTGAGAAGCAGAAGATTCTTGGCTACCTCATTGCAGAGCTGGAAAATAGATTTTATTTCACATTAATGTAACCTGCTTGTCCTCAGCTGCCTTTTTCCCACTCTACTTTGTCCAGTTTTACTTTGTGTTTAAAATAGGAAACAGCAGGGCAGGATCTGACCATTTTTGCACCTTGAAGTATTCCAAAGCCAAACTTAAACTGATGAACCTTGGAGGATTTTATACACTAGAGACTGGATCTCATAAAACCTAGCTTCAGGTTCACAGACTAAGTAACCATAGTCAAAGTTGACTAAAATTTATCTTTTAGATATAATTTCTAATTTCTTATAGCATCAGTGCAAAGACACACCTTTTAAAAAAATCCCTGAATATAGAAATACACATTTTTGCATATTCTTCTGCACAGTCAGACCAAGCAAACCTGCATGAAAGGATTGAAAGTGAATGTGCCATCCCCACAGCAACAGCAATGCAAAGGAAAGTGGAGGGCAGGATTTCACCTGAGGGACTGGGAAAGTTGGGGGTGACTGGGAAAGCAGTGACTGTAAGACACAGCTTGTACTGGAGGACTGCAGGACCACATGTGCTTCCAGCTCCAGAGAATGTGTGCTCCTCTCCAGCCAAACACTTTCCTGTCACCAGGAGGTGACAGCAGGGCTGTGCTTTCAACCTCAAAACTGATCCCAATGCAACCTGGGGTGAGCCCTCCAGACACAAATGTCTCACATCCTGGAAGGGCCTCCCTGCTGTGGCACAGGAAAGCCTTTGCACCCAAACAGCATCAGACTGGCATCTGTCACTGGCAGGGTTCCACAGGGCTCCATTTAGGCCCTGTGCTTTTCAACATCATCAAAAATTACTTGGATGCAGGACTGGAAGGGATAATAAGTTTGGAGATGATACAAAATTTGGATGAGGTGACAAGTGCCTTGAGAACCTGCAGAGAAACCTCAACAAGTTAGAGATGGGCAATCACCAACTGTGAAGTTTAACGAGAGAAATACCAAATTCTGTACCTGGCTTGGGGCAACCCTGGAAGTACAGACAGACCAGGGAATGAGAGGCCAGAGAGCAGCACTGTGGAAAGGGAGCTGGGGGTCCTGGTTGATGGCAAGCTGAATGTGAGTCAGCAGTGCCCTGGCAGCCAGGAGGGCCAAGTGTGTCCTGGGGGGCATCAGGGACAGCATCACCAGCCAGGCAAGGGAGGGGACTGTCCTGCTCTGGGGGAAGCGAAAAGAAAAGAAAAGAAAAGAAAAGAAAAGAAAAGAAAAGAAAAGAAAAGAAAAGAAAAGAAAAGAAAAGAAAAGAAAAGAAAAGAAAAGAAAAGAAAAGAAAAGAAAAGAAAAAAGAGAAAAGAGTTTGTTTTGCCTATAATATATTACTAACAAAAGCATGAGACCTGATGTATGTACTTTGCATGGACAGAGGCAGTTCAGCTCTCCTCTGTGTGCTAAGGCAATGTAGCTTTCAAATGAGTTGCAGCAGCACAGACTGCAAAGCAACAAAGCCAGGCCAGCCCTAAGGGACTTGCAATTACTATTCAGTTATTCTTCAGTGCCAAAAAATTTCAGGTCATCTAATTATGGGGTGTGCACCACCAGCAGTGACAGTAGGAAAACAAATGCTTATTGGAAATTTTTCCTCACCTCTGTTTTAACCTTCAAGATGATTTGTATGTTACCCAGTGCTTCAGCATGTGATGATTCAGGTGGGATGTGCAGGAGCTGGTATCAGCTCTGCTGCCCCAGCAGTGAAGTTGCTGCTGCCAGTTATTGACTTTATGGGGAGTGCTGACAGCTCTTTGCTGAGCTCAGAGCTGTTTCCCATTCCTCACTGCCCACAAAGGGCCCCCACTGCCCCATGAGCTGTCTCAAGGTTTGCTGGCACCATCTTATTCCCCAGCTCCATTAAACAAACAGCTGTGGGGCCACCAAACCAGTTGGGCTGTTCCAAGACACTTCTGTGCTGCAGGTCCAGGCCAGACTGGAGGCTGGTGCTCCCTGTGAGCAGAACAGCTCATCCTGCACTGCCTGTGTTTAGGAGGGCTTGTGCTGTCTGTACTCATGCCTTGGATCCAAATTCCTTCAGCAGAGCAGGGAGTGATGCAGTCTTTGGGTACAAGGAAAATCGAATGGATTTTTGCTGATGCCATAATAGAACCACATCACTGGGGCTACAATAGACATAGATGAGGAGATATACTTGAGTCTTTGAAAGAACCAAAAAGCAAAAGTTGGTTTTCTTAAAGTAAATTGTTAGCAGCTTCTCACCATCTTTCCTTTTATTAATCTCATGTTTGCACAAACACTGTGAAATCCAAGCAGAATATGAAGTATCTTGTTAAATGCAACTGATATCCAATCCTAGTGCCACAATCTCATAAGTGTCCCAGGCAAAAAAAAATGAGAGTGGAGACAAGCTCTATTTGCAAGCTTCATTACCACAACAAATCTAAATAATCAATCCATTCCTTTTCCTTGTACTGTGACCACACTTTTTTCTTTCTTATCATCTCTGTCTAATTGAGGTGCAAAACAATGTGCAGAGGCCAGCCCTCGACTTAAAAGTATTCACTTTTCATACATCACCTGTTGTTTAGGTTGAATGGGCTTCCCTTACCCAGGGATACCTCTGCCTTTTGAGCTTTTAAGCTAATCTGATTTATCTGCTTATTGTTAGTTGAGGGTCTTCTCTGGAAATCCTTATTCTGAGCCTAATATTACTATTTACTCTCATCAATAATTATTACTCTCATCAATAACTATTTGCTCTCATCAATTGCTGCTGCAGCATCAATAATGACTACAAAGTGGCCCTTTCCTTCACTGTACTTCTGGGGTGGACTGTGCCTGGAATTTGGTGTACTTTTGGGATGATATTTGCCTGGAAATGCTACAGAAGTCTGCAAGAGAGGAGCCACAGGAGCTGTGCCTCTTTGCTGCTCAGCCCCTCTCTGTGGAGGGAACTGAGCTGCACCACTGGTCAGTAGAGGAGGATCCCAAGGGCTGGTGGCTCCCATGGAAGAGCTGCATTCTCCAGGTCCTGATGATAAACCTATGTGAATTTTGGGATCGATGAAGAAAACCAACAAAATTGAACTACTGAATAATGTGAAACAGAGATAATTAGGACCCTGACTGTACTTCATATTCTACTTGTAGTGAATTTGCAGAAAGCACTTAAATTTAGTCTCCTATATTCAGTTTTGCTTATTTTCCAACTATGGACATCTCAGAAGGTGTTTAAATTGTTTGACTACTTACTTAGGTACATCAAATATAGATGTAAGAAATTTAAGACAGTCTTGAAAAAATGTTCTGACCTGCTGTGTTAGATCTTTGCATTCTGCTCCTCACACTCTTGTCTGAGATGGAATAATGTCTACAAATTGTGGCATGAGAGGTTCAGATTAGACATTAGGAAAAGATTCCTCCATGCTGGAAGAGGATACTGAGAAGTTGTAGATTAAGTGTCCAGACCAGTGTCTGAGGGAGAGTCAGAGACGTGGAACTGCTGTACATTGGAATCAGTGGTGCTCAGCCAGCATTTCTGGGACTCTGAAAACTACCCTAGACTGTCTGTATTTCAAATACAGGCAGAAAGTTGATATTCATAGCTATGAAATGGCCAGAAACAAACAACACAAATACTTGTTCTACTGTGTATTCAGAAAAGAATGGAATTTATTTTGGTTTTTAATGCAATCAAATCCTTGCTGTGCATTGTCCATCCCCGACAAGCCAATCTTGCTTCTCCTGACTATAGCTGCAGCTTAATCACTTGCTATGTTTCTGACTGGAGCAAGCCATGTGGTATAATCATGTTTTCAAACATAAACTCAGTCTGAAAGTTAGCTTTGTTTTTTGCAATAATCTTTAGCTTTGTTTTTTCCAAAAATCTTCAGCAACACTTGATGGATCTGCCTGTTTAACTGGTTCTCATTGGTCTTTCACAGGTTCTCGTTGGTCTTTCCCCAACCAGGCTTTCATTGGATGTGTGAGTGAAGGGGAGCAGTGGTGCTGCTGTGAGTTCCTGCTCTGAGCAGGAGGGATGTGTGTACAGGTTGGGGCAGCCCCTGAGGGGTTTTACACCTGTAGAATTCCCAAGGTGTATGAGTCTTTGCTAGATGCCAGGAGATATGTCCTTGGAAAAGCTACTGATAACTTATAATTTCCTGTGCCAGACCCTGATGAGCTGTCACCTCTGAGCTGCCAGGTCTTGAGATGTGTTCAGACTCCAAAATTTTTGTTCCAAGACACTGCACCAGCTTCTTCCATCAGGGAGAGCAGCTGTTTTTTCCCCATGTGAATATGGCCTGACAGGCCTCACAAGCAGTCCTGCTGCACTGCACAGAGTGAGGCTGGAGGACAAAGCCTGGGCCACTGGGAATTGTTGGGATACACCCATAGCTGACCAGCACTGTCCTTGCTCCAGTGACATCTCCAAGTGTGTGTCCTGTGACAGGGCTCCCATCCCCAGACATTCACCTCTGCCTCTCACTGTACTGTCAGCACACTGGTTCATCTTCCCTACTTTCCCTCCTCACTCCATATGTTTACTTACATATGTTTCCTCTCCTGAGAAAGCACTGCAGCTTAACATACAGAGGCTGGAGATTCCTTCTCTCTGATTTTCTCCCATAACTGGCTGTGAACTATTTATAGCATCAGTTGAGGTCCATTTTTCCCACCCTTTTATACTCATGATTTAAGCAGAGTTCAAATGCCTGTCTGCATGAGAGGTGTGGGAGGCTTTAAAGAGATGAAAATAACAGGAAGGCAGCTGCTGCTTGTTGGCTCCCTTGGTGCAGCTCAGCACCCCCCTGTCTGTTGGCGGACGGATCGACTCACATTAATCAAAATACAGTTAATATTAAAAAAAAAGCAGAGAAACTCTTCTGCCTGGGTGCTAAATTTCTATTCATTCTGTAGTTTAGCTTCTTCCACAGGCTCATCAGAAAACAGAAATCACCATTGTGAGGGTGATTGCTGGAATTCTTCTTAGAGGAGCAGAAGAGGGAGAATGTGATATAATTCAGGCTTTACAATAGGGAGGTGCAGAGAGAGAAGTCTCAATTGTTGCTGTGCCTATTATTACCAAAGCCACTTCCAAAGTCTGTAAAATCCTGCCTTGCCAGGTGGGGGCTGGGGAGGTAGCCCTGGGGGTGCTGAGATGCCCATCCCCACAGCTTGTCTGCAGAGAAACCGTTCAGGTGTGGGGCTGGTTTTTGGGCTTGCAGAGCAGACTCGGGCAGCCCTGGAGGATGCTGTGGGAAAGATCCTGCAGGCTGAGTGCCTCACAGCACCCATTGCTCTGAAGCATGGCAAAATGTCATGCCCTGGCATGAGGACACTGGTTTCCCCTTGGAAATTCTCAGCCAGCTTCAGCAGCCAGTTTGTGTGCTCCCACTAAAGCCATAAACACTTTGGGTGGGTGTGTTTTCATCCTTGGTTGTTTGTAAAAGCCCTCTGCAGTTTGGCTGCTCTGTAAATAGCAATTACTTTTAGTTCCTGATGAGAAATGTCCATGGTACAAAGTCCTACAGGAAAATGCACTTCCTGCCAAGTGCAGATGGAGGGTTTGGAAGGGATTTGCAGCTCCCCACGTGTTACACGGGGCCTAAATAAAGCTCTGAGAGAACACAAAGGATTTGTGCCAAGTGGGATGGATGCCTCAGGTGAAGGTGTCAGGCAGACACCTGGTGTGGCTCTGGGGAATGAAGCCTCTCCCTGGCTCTGCTCTGTGGACCCCTCCATCCACCAGCACTCCCCAGCAGTCTGATTGGACTGGGAGGTCAGCTTGGAGGCAGCCGCCCTCCCTGGATCTTCTTGATGGCTGCGTTTGCCCCAGGGAAGAGCAGCCAAAGCCTGGGGAATGTTCTGCTCTTGTAGGCTTGTCCCTGAACCTCAAGCATGCAGCACAACCTCAAAATGCTCAGCCATGCAGAATTATCAGTTGGAATTAAGGTAGAGTGGAGAGGAAGGTCTGGCTGTGCCTAAGGAGACATCCTGTGAGGCCACCCAGGGCTGGTGCTCTGATGTGTCCCTTTGTCAGGGCTGGTGTGTGCCCTGGGGGCCATTTTACCCCAGACACTGCTTGGATGAGATCATGGAGCTGATGGTCCCTGCTCCTCCTCTTCCCCCACTCACATACTCTTGATTTGCTGTGTCTATACTGCTGCCAGGCCTTTTATTAGCATTAGATGAGAGGGGGGACATATGACTAAATGGTCTAATTTTGCACAGCACAGAAATATTGATGAGCAAGAGGCTTAACAACACATAATAAAAACACAGATGACCTGGCGTGGTAAAACAGTGACTTCTCTATGTATTGTGCAACCTTAGATACAACAGGTAATAAATTGGTAGCAAACTATGGCTGTATTCAAAGACTGATCCTAAAACATTTTTGCTGCATGGATTAGTTGGAAATTGCACTACAAAGAACTTTCTGAAGAGACATTTTTAATTTTCTCTGTTGCTTCAGTCACTGCTAGTAAGTGCCCTGCTTAATTATGAATGTTTCGTGTTCTCCCAAGGATTTCGTCCTTTCCTCTTCTCCCATCAGGAACCACCTTCTTCTGTGAATGTCTCAAGATGCCTTAAAGGAAGAAATGTTCTGTGGGATCTTTGCAAGATTTTTGACAGGCTCCTTTAGGTGAGAGTGGGATTTCATCCATCTATCCCAAAATGGGCAACTGCCATCCTTGTGCACTGCAAATGCCTAAAAACTATTCCTTGTCAGTGGAGGGCTCCAGATGCAGATGTTCCTGGGGATATCGGCTGTGGGGTGTCTTCTGCAATGGATGGTGTTCCCTTCCCATATTTAACTGGGACCTGCTTGGTGTGGGGATTGATTTTACGCCATGCTTTAATGGCAGTTCAGCCTAGCTTGTGATCAGAGCTGAAATTGGAGCCACGTTGTGACATTTGAAAAGGCTACAGTGAAAACCCTTTAAATGGTACTGGGTCACTGGGAAAGGACAGAGTTGGTGTCAGTGCAGATGCAGCACTTTAAGGAGCTAAAGTGTTTATGTATAGGCTTCTGCCCTCTTTTTTCCCCTTTTACAAATGGCTTCTGATCCTGCTTATGTGGAGACAGCTGGGAAAGCACAGTTGAAGGAGAGCTATAAAGATATCTTTCCCAGAGTCCTGTTGTAGGAACACACCCGTTCAGGACAGAAGTTCAGAGAAACTCACTTTGCTGAAGAGGCTTATCTAGATGGGCATGAAGACAGGTCTTGGTTTGCAAAGACAGGTGTCTGCTAAAGAAGGCAGGAGCCTCCCCTGAAATGGAAAAATGTAAACCCCCTCCCCCCGAATTGCTATAAATTAAGGGGCTCTCAGTCAAAAATATGGGAGCAGGATTAACAGTTCTTTATTAGGGAAGAAAATAAAAACATAAAATAAGCAATGAAGTAAACTAAAACAACACTGACAGAGTCAGAACACAACCTGACACCCCGTTGGTCAGGGTGCTGGTAGCAGTCCAATTGGAAATGTGGCTGCAGGGCTCCTGGAGTGTCAGGTGTGGTTCTGTTGGAGCAGGGATCCTGTAGAAGGGTGCAGTTTTCCTCTGAAGATCCAGTGGAAGAGGCAGCTGTTCCTCTGGGAAATCCAGTGGAGAATCGGTGCTGGTGTTCCAGAATCTCAAGATTATATCCAGGTAGGAATGCTTGGCTCGTCCCTCTGGGCGGAGCATCTCACAATGGGATGCTGTAGTTCTTATCAGTCATGCAGTGACATTCAATAGCCTGTTATCAGAAGATGTCTCCCCGGAGGGAGGATTGGGTGTGGAAGAGATATAGAAAACTGCCTGTTTAACAGAAGACATCTGCCATACAGATGGCAAATAGAATACAATTTGCTTGGCAATCCAGGAAAACGGGCTAATCCCCACGGGGCTGAACAGAGTTTTGTTGTAGAGGGCTGTGGTTCAAGGACCATAATAATCCACACAACAGCTCTGAAGATAGTAGGGTTAGTGTTTCCAGCTTGTTTTTATGCATTTCATAGGTTTGTTTTTTTTTATTGTGAGGATGTAGATTTGGAGGCTGTTTGTGTCATCTCCCCAATCTACCCCCTACCTTCTGCAAAAAACAGAGGTTATACTATTTTTCACTAAGAGTAACAATTTTTTTTCTGTGGGACTTGAGATAACTGTTTATTTCTGCTATTTCTGAAATCCCTCTGGATAGTTTTTTTCATGCATCAGTTTTTAGGGTTGTATACAAAAATAGTTGAGAATTATGTCTGAATTTCATTCTCTTGGTTTTTATTCATGTCACTAATAATAGCACAGGTTCTGATCACAGTGGCTCAGCATTTAGAGTCAGCCATGTCAGATAATGTGCACATTTTCTTTCTTTAAAAAAATGCTTTTCTTTGTCTAAATTAATTGGATCAAATGAAAAAAAAATTATCTAACAGCCCTCAGTGCCTCTGCCTTCCTCTCATTAGAGTCAGTAAACATTTCCCTCTGATTCCTGGAGCCTTTGTGTTAGACCATTATAGAGAATGGGGCTTCTTGAAACAAAAGATATTTTTCCATTCTCATAACTGACAGTCACAAACTTCTAGAATTTGTTCATCAGTTGTTTTGAGCCAGTTCCAAGAAGACCAGTTCCCAGATTCACACAATTGTGTTTGGTTTTGATGTTTTTTTGGTTTGTTTTTTTTTATTTCATGATGATGTATTCATCAAGGCAAGATTTGTTTTCACTCTGGAGTAGGGTCATGCTCCCAACTTAAAGGCTGCCAGGATCATCAGTGATCCTTGTAGAAGTGACCTAACTGCACAGACCACTGCATGGACCACCTTAGAGGAAAAGAAGCTTCAGGAATAAAGATGAGTCAGAGAAGGATGTATTCATCATCTGACTGGGGTCGCCAACTGCATTGGCCCACAATATGTGAAAGGGTGATTTGCACCAGCTGATGTTTACAATGGTGAAACAAAGCCCTCCTATTTGCCTTGTTCTCCCTGGCATCCTCACACTCCCCAGATCTTTCTGCCTTCATTTGAATAACCTAGGTTATTCACAAAATGAGATGAGTCTGAGATTCATTATGATCAAGGATTTGTCATGTTCTGGCTTGACAAAGAGGCGTGATTAATTCAGAAGTTGCAAGGATGTTTCCCAGCAGTGTGTGTCTCAAAGACCAGAAATACGGGACAAATCAAGGCAGAGTGGGGCAGAAAAATGCTGAGATGCTCTGCTAGGGCTGTAGGCCAGAGCAGCTCCTTTGGCAGCTCTAAGCCACAGCCAGGCTTGGCTCACACAGGACGAGAGGGGCTCATCCACTCTCCACTGCCCTTGGCCACCCCTTGTGCTCAGCAGTCACACACAAGCACCGAGCCTGCATGAAATGACAGAGGGCTGCACTGCTCACCAGCCTGGGACAGCGTGTTAACAAACCCAGGTGCAGTAAAGGCAGGGCTCAACATATTCCTGGGGAGCACTGAAATTCAAGCAATTGCTTTTAGGTAGTCCTTTTCAGAGAGCCCAGATGGGGAGACCACCTGCCTGCCCTGGGCCATTGTGATAAGATGGCAAACTATCTTGGAGCACCTCCCCGCCGCGTGTGGCTGCTCAGCTGGGTCCTTCACAAGGCTTTTGATGTGTTGGGGAATCAAAGGGAGAGACACAAAGAATAGGCAGAAGTCATACATATGAATGTGCACATACTTAGATAGTAACCTTTCCTCCTCTGATTACCCTGGCAATAAATGCTTGTGACATCAATACTTTGTGATTACGAGCCCGCGCTGTTACCAAGCGCTGCTTTGGAATTGCAGGTGGGGGAAGAGGAATTAATCACCTTAGTGTAACATAGCTTAAGTGACAGTTCAACTTCTATAAAGTTACAGAAGTTGGAATGAGCAAACACCATACAGGTAAGCCATTAGTTCTGCAGGAAGTTTCACATAATACATGAATTTTTTTTATGTGGCTGCTCTTGGCTGGACATTCTGCTTCATACAAAATAGCACCACGAAGCACTTATGTATGTTCATGTGTGTATGCACAACATTTGCATGTTGTATATGTTTCACATGCATTTTACATGTGTGTACATAAATATATATAAAATATGCACCATTATGCATACATTTATATATGCACACATACAGAATGCAGAAGTGCTAGGTTGACGTGCTAGGGTGGTTTAACACTCACAGCTATTTTTAGTTGAGTAAATAAGAGCAGGAAACATTTCTAGCATCTGAGTTCCTGCCAGCTGTTAAGATCTAGCCAAGAGCAAGAGGTGTGCGTAAGTTTTGAAAACAGATTCATTAATGTCATATTTTTACTCCTGAATTATGACTGATTTGGTTAGTTTTTCCACTCTTCTGCATTTCATGCCTTACAGTAAGATTTGTCTTCCAAAGCCTGGTGTATTTTCTGCAGCTGTGACTGAGGTGTTGAAGATGCAGCTCAGTGGATGCAGGTGCAGAGGGTGCCACAAGGACCAACAGAGGGATAGAGACATTGCTGTCAATGAGAAGAAGGGCCCTCTTGGGGTAAATATGCTTGTTCTCCAGCACTTAATGCCAGAAGGTGAGGAAATAATTACCAGGAAAGAAACATGAGTTTAAGATGGCCAGGAATAAATTTTGGCCTGAAAAAAGTGTAAAGGAGTAGACTAAAGTATTCTTCAGCTTTAACACATGACTTCTTATGGTCATGAACCCCACCTGGCCATGTACAACACCTACCAGGACTTTGCAGTCACTTCCCAAAGTGCATTCACAGCTAATCAATGCAGTACAAATGACAGAGATTTAGCATATTGAAACATTAAAAAGCTGAGGAGGAGATAGCTTCATATAGAGAACATGATGAAATCAAAACACAGAGCTTGGGACTCTTTGGCCTCTCCTAGGAAGTGAAAATATCATCAACTCCTGAGACCATTTTAGCTTTGACTGGCTGTCCAGATGTTGAATCATACAATGATTTGGGTTGGAAAGGACCTTAAAGATCATCCAGTCCCAACCCCTCCATCATGGACATCTTCCACAAGACCAGGTTGCTCAGGGCCCCATCCTACACAGCCTTGAACACTTTCAGGGATGAAGCATCCACAACTTCTCTGGGAAGAATGCACTTTCTTTACAATGCCAAAGAAGATGTCTTTTAAAACAGTGTGGTACATAATTTCTCAGAGGCTGGAGAGTGTCTGCAAGGGAAGATCTTATGTTTTAAAATAGGGCATTTGATCAGTTTGAAAAGAATCAAAACTGAATATCAGATGACCATTATAAAATCTCCTTTAAGTCCTTAGAAGGGTGGAGTGACTGAAGGCTTTCTCACTGAGCATGAAACATCCCTGGCTTTCACTATGGCAGATCACAGACCAATTATCCTCTGCTATTAGTTTGAACTAGAGGGGCTCTAAAAATCTTCCCCTCTACCAGCTGCTGGGAGAGCACAGGGTCCTTCCCTCACAGCCATGGCTCTGCTTGTCCAGGCTCCTCAGTTTGGGGCAGCAGCCTCTAAAGCTGGTCTCAGTCCTACATGGGGTCAGCAGAGAAGTCCCTGAGGCGTGGGAAGCTCAGACAGGCAGGATCTGCCAGTGGTGCCATCCCAGGCAGCAGCTACAGAGCACAGGGCTGCCCTGGGCACCAGGCACACTGAGGAGGGATTTACCTTGGGCCCAGATTATCCAAAGAAGACCTTCCCACTGAGGGGAAAAGAGACCCTCTGGCACCTGGGCTGTCTGCCAAGCAGTGCAACGCTCCATCTAGTGAAGCTGAGTCCAGCCAAAGGGTTTGGAGGAGGAGGAGCTCTCCAAACTTCATTTGTTATTACTGGGGATTGTTCGGGATTGTTTGGGATTGTTGTTAGATATTGCATGAAACTATAGATACTACATTTAAATTAAACATCATCACTATCTGCAGTAAGGAAGCAATTGGGAGAGTTGCTGAGTTGCCTTTACAAAAAAGCCCCAACCTTTAAAAATACTCATTAATAATAAGATTTGTTCCAATATTTATATAAAGCAGTTAACAGAATAGTTCTTGAGTAATGTGCTGTAAAGAAGCAGATACAGAGAAAGATTTGGAGCAGCAAAGACACAAGACACATCATATTGTACAGTATTACATTTAAATTATCTTAACCCTGGGAGAGGAAAGAGAGCAGGAACTCAAAGCAATAGCAATAAAATATTAAAGATTTGAAAGGGAATTTTGTAGGCAGTAGTCATTGCTATCAAAAGATAGACAGTGAGCTGTGGAAAAAAAAAGAATCTGTTTGGCTGTGATGAAATGCCAGGTAATTGTCTGTCAGTTTTAGCTGAGGAAATTAGCAAATGACTCATGGGCTGCAAGCGGTGGGGAGCAGGGGGAGCCTCATCCATCATCTCCAGAGCAGCCTTCACTTTCACACACTCTCTACTGCTGTTGAACTGAAGGACCATGTGAAGGGAAATGCAAAAGGTCATAGATAAAGTGTTTCAGGAAGGTAGAGGTTTAACCTAAGCAGTTGCAGCCAAGTGTGATGCTAAATGTTTGAGGCATTGTTGTTATGGCTGATGTTCAGAAAGAATTTCCTGAGGATCCCTGCCACAGGGCTAGAGAGGTTTGGCAGGGTGGGAGCTGCAGCCAGTCAAGCAGAAGGAGCCTGTGCAGACAATCATCAAACAGGACTGAACTCCAGGGAGCTCAGGGGATTGTCTCTGCTTCCAGAGCAATGAGAGTTAGGTACATAATTAATGGGCATGGCACTATAATCTCAGCTGGGGATTTCCTTGCATTTTAGGTGGAAAATAAAGGCCTGAACAGCCTAGCCAAATGCTTCTTACTAAGAAATACATGGCAGGGTGGGATATGTTGGCTGGATTTTGGAAGAGATGTGACCCATTGTTATTTTTAAGATGCAAACATCCACTTTTACCCAGGCTAGTATGGGGCATATCCTGGACTGGAGGAGAGCAGGGAGGGATGAAGAATGTCCCAAATGACAGAATTTTATTAGCTAGCGGGAGAGGAAAAAAAAATGTTTGTTAGTACTACACTATAACAAGCCTTTATAAAACCTTTATAAAACCTGTTCTGTTGCAGGTCCATTGGCAAAACAGAGTGTAGGTGGACTGGTGAATCAAACCTTGTGTTTATTTGTAAAAACGAAAAGATAATAAAATATTTTCCCTGGCAAAGTAACCAATACAGATTCAATCTCTGAAACTGTGACCATCTCTGTTTATAGGAAATATAGCAGCTAGATGAAGTAAGGACCCTTTTGAACTCTCACACCCTGCAAATGCAGAAGAGAAGCAGTCAAAATAACCCTTCTTCACTTTCTCATAAAATAAAAAGTTGGCATGAAATTAATGGTATTTGCTGCCAAATAATTTTCCAAGTATAAATAGACAGGCAGTCAGATAAATGCAATCTCAGACAACAAGGCAGCAACTCCTATATGAATGGTATGCTATTTTAGCAATGTTGAAAAGTGCAGTTGAAAAGAATGCTTTTTCAACTAAATTCTCTCAAGAAACATAGCCCAAAATATGCTTCAAATTATCACCTTTTCTTAAAAACCAGCAGCAGTTCTTCTGTTTCACACCAAGGCTGATACACCTGTAGAGGGGATAAAAAACCTCACCAAACCTCAGTCAAATGTGCCAGAGACAACTCCTTTGATAGCAGGCTGCTTTGTTGGTTTTTTTTTGTTTTTTTTTTTTTGTTTGTTTGTTTGTTTGTTTGTTTTTGGTTTTTTTTTTTTTGCTGCTAAGGATGTAAATGTTATGTTGATTTCTGAAGTGACTGCTAAATTAACAGGACAATGTCTGGATGCCTGTGTGTCAGCTTTCCAAATAACCTACATCCATCTTTTTTATATTTTGTCTCTTGTGTTTCTTATTTGTGCTCTTAAACCATGGTCAGACCTCTGAGTAAGTTTATAGATCTCTGGTAGGGAAAGAAAAGTGATTATGGGAAAACCAGTACTGTTCTCACATCTGTGAGAACACAGATGATACCCTTCTTGTCCTTTCCACAGAAAACAGTTTTTACAGTAGATCACATAAAGTTCCCCAAATCAGAGGTAAAGATGAAAGCACATTAGTACGAGAGCTAACGGCAGAAGCTCAAATGTTGCAGGAATCCTGTTGATCCAGAATATCTATAATGTGCTTTCTCAGTTCTCTGCCCAGAGCACAATCCACAGTTATTTCACAAAAAACTCATTGATTTTCCTCTCCTCTCAGCACTCTTCAAGGACAGGGGAGAAAGCCAAGCTCAGAGTGGATGGTAGGAGGCCAGGGTCAGCCTGCTGCAGAGGGAGTTCCTGCGAGTGCATTGCGTGCTTCTGCCCTAAAGATGTCCTCCCTTGTTGGAAGAAGGGGACTTTCAGACAGGCAGTGTTTAATCCCCAGGTGAGAAACTTGGGATCCGTTTGACATGGAGAACAGTAGGAGGTCAGTTCATGGTACAGTGCTGGTTAAGTCAGTCCTGGGAAGAGCAGGCTGCTCCTTGTAAGGCCAGGTCCACCACCCTTGCTGGAACTGTGGCACAAGCTGGCAAGGCTGGGCTGGGTTCCCTCATCTTCTGGGACAAACACATTGGTCAGCTGCTGTCTCCTCTCAGATATGGTGTGGTGGCTGAATCAGGCAAAAACAAGACAAATAGTAAGTGGCAGCAAGATACTGAGGTGGTCAGTGATGCCAGTGGGGACACCACCCAGCAGCATTCAGAGATCTCTTGTGTCCTGTATCCTCAGCCTGCAACCAACCAATGCCACATCACTGAACTGTAGAATCATTTAATTTGGTGAAGACCTCTAAGATCATCAAGTCTAACCCTTAACCCAGCACTGCCAAGTCCTCCACCAAACTGTGTCCCTAAGCACCACATCCACAAGTCTGTTAAACAGTTCCAGGGTTGGTGACTCAGCATCGACAGGACCTCCCTTCCCTGTACCCCAGAGTTGCATCACTCCCTTCCAGCCCAAGCACCAGCCTGACTTGCCACAGCTCTCATGGCTGTCATTCCCTCTGACCACCTGCAATAACCTCATCTCATGCCCCTTGCAGTGGTTCCTCAGATGTTGCCCAGAGATAAACAATGGGGGAAAAAGCCACGGAACAAGTGTAGGTCAAAAAGGTAGAAGGTGAGAGTATAGCTCTCTTCAGAGAGGCTGGAAACACCTTCTTTGGTGGACATAATCCTGCCAGCCTGATTTAAGGAACCTGAGCAACACCTTTTCCAAGGCCAGGCTGGCTCTTAGATAGCTGCAAGCCCCAAGACATACATTGCTTAACCAAACTCAACTCTCATTCCTGGCCACACAACACTTCCTTGGAGCTACCAACAGCTCCAGGACAGAGCACATATGGATGTGTCCAGTGGGTTGCACTCTCCTGGGATGGGCATCCTTTCTTGCAACCTGCAGGTGGTCACCTGGTGATTTTTCAAAGGAAGAACATGGATGTTATTTGTTAAATGGAGGAAGAACACCACCAGCTGGAAGGAGATGCTTGGAAATGACTGTAAACACAAAGTGATGAACAAGTATGAAAAATGCTCAGGAGACTCTGGGAGGAGTAAGAAATTCACACCTAACCCCATGGTGGGGGTGAATGAGTAATTCCAGAGCAGTGGGGCATAAGTCAGGTGGCAGGAGATGTATTGGGCTCTTTCTTTCCAGACTCTTCTGACTCAGGATCAGCCTGCTGCTGCCCAGGGACCATTCTTTAAAAGGCATTGCCTTTGGGCAATCACTCTTCTCAGAGTGAAACAAGTCACAGTGTTTCTCTAACACTGCCAGAAATTCAAAGCAGGTACTGTAAGTCAACAAAATGCTAATTCCCCAAAGGTTAATTAAACTGAGCGGGACTTGTAGATGAAATGCAGCGGCTGACTGCTGTAATTAACTCTGGCATCGTGGTTAGCATTAGGTGGCACTCCAGTGAAGGGGAGCTCCTCAGATGAGTTATTTTGGCACTTACTCCCTTGAGGGGGTGGAGGGGGGCTCCTGTATGTATCAGTCATTTTGTTCTTGCCTGCTTTCAGGAGATGGAAATTAGTGACACCCAATTCAGTCAACCGAGGAAAGAAAATGTGTTGCTTCTCTTCAACCTCTCAGAACAGGCACTCAACAACACTGAGTCATAAAGTATGAGGCTCCATTTAAAGTCAGCTTTCTAACCTAAATGCGACAGGTAAATTCTGTATTTTACTGCCTGACCTTGCAGGTGAAGCTGGAGAGAGCAGATTGTTTTGTGGGCTTGGGGAGGCTGAAGACAAAAGAGGATTTTGCAGACAGCCACAGAGAACACAGAGGAGCTTGGGGGTTTTATCCTTAAGATATTAAATTTTGGTTCCAACATGACCATTCCATGTTGCCTTCCACAGCAAAGAGCTGGAGGATGTAACTTCCTGAGCATTGAGCTGTCTTTTGAGGGCCTGTTGAGACCAGATGAACAGCTATTGTCCCCAGGAGGTACCTCCCACATAATAACATCCAAAAAAAAATCTTCCACTTACTGCTTTTTTAATACAAATTTGAAATATAGAAATAAAATATTTTTTAGAAACATGTGGAACAATTACATAACAGCTGCAGGCAATTACTACATTGGATGATGTGACATTTCAAAACAAAGACATAATATTACTTTACAGGTATATCAGGGGGAAAAAATTCTCTTAAAATACAAGATTTACACTCATGAGTTGAAAACACACTCCCCTGCCCTCCTCCCCCTTATTTTTTTTTTTTTTTGGTTGGTTGGTTGGTTGGTTTTTTGTTTGTTTTTGTTTTTGGCAGGATTTCCTTTTAAAACACAGGCAATGGTTGATCTTTCAATGCAGATCACACCAAATTTTGGCCATCTGGGGATAAGTGGATTAAAAAAACAAAACAAAACAAAAAACTAATGAGTAATCTCATGAGCAAAACTATGAAGCCTGTACAAAACCTTGTGTTTTGAGGTAAAGACCTGTTTTCTCTAGGATGACCAGAGAGTTTAGCTGGCAGCCAGGAACATCCAGGGACAAAAGTTTTTCCCTTCCTATTTCATCCCCAAGCAAGGTTTTTTATGGTCTGGAGGTTTCCTTTGTCATCAAGACTTGTTCCCTTGAAAAAGATTTCTCCATGATCCTGATGTATGTTTTTGTGCTCTCTTTCTGGCCTTCATTCCTTCATTCCTGGTGTAGAGTCAGACTGTCCTGAGTGGTTTTATCATGAGAGAAAGGGCTGATTAGCATGGGGGAAGGGAGATGCCTGGCTGCAGGCGTGAGAATGGAATCTTTATAACCACAAAAGACAAAACCACCACTCTGATTCCTCTGACTTTTAACAGAGGGAAAGGAGAGCCATTTCTGTGCCCTTCACAGCCCATCAGCCCATGAAAAGCACCACAAGCTCCCAAGTCCTCAACTCTGATGCTTTTTTATGTAGGCTCCGTGCTATGGTCACCATGAGCAGCTATCATTGAGGTGATTGAATGGTAACAGTGAGCAGTCTTCATAAAAGTCTGCTTGCCACAAATGTCATCACCATGTTCAAGATCCTGCCTTGCCTCTGCACCAGGCCTGCCATAGGGATCAGCGTGGAGACAGATCAAACCTCCCCAGGAACCTCTGCATCTCTTTCCTTGGATCTTAAAAATACATCAGGTCACAGAGTCAATAACCATCACTCCAGCCTCTCCTGCTCATCTCTTTCTCTCCTTCAGCATAGCTAGGCTGCAAAAAAAGATGCAACCTTCGTGAGAAGGTGGCCTGAGAAATCTGATCCAGACTCTCCAGCTTGTAAATTAACTCTCTACTCTGGCGCATCCAGCAGTTTGTTTTGCTCAGCCAAAGGCCTGGAAGGTCATGAGATCCCAACAAACAGCCTTCAGTGGTTTGTTTTCTGCATTTAATTTGCTCTTCAGGATCATATTTCCCTTGAATCACATTTTGCTTCGGGCAGATCTTGTTCTGAAAAAAATCTGGAATTACTCATATCTTCCTAGGGGAAGCAGGGCAAGGATAGGATGTCAAAGAGATGCCATCAAACTTATTCTATGTATTTTCCCTAGTAAAAGGTAACTCAGTGTCTGCATTCCTGAATGGCTTCCCAAGATTTCCACTTCAGCCAATTAATGTCCATGTGTCTTCCCATGGATGTGGTCTGATGTCTTTATTAGCCAAACATATTCAGGTCCTGATTAAGAAAGCTTAGTAAGTTAATAAATAATGTACTCTTTATTTTTAGATCTATCTATTAACACTCTATATAGCTCAAACGGCATAAGGATGCCCAAGAGTACAAAACATTCATAAACCCTATTCCTCTGCTTTTTGATAATCCCATTTCCTCCTGCTGAGAACATTTTCATCCTTGTGATTGCTTTTATGTGGCCCCATTCTGTTGCACAAAAGCAAATACCACAAGCAAAATCTGAGGAGGCTGAAGGACCGGTGACGTGAAAATTGCTTCAGTGTTAATTCTGTTTTCTAAATAAAGGCACATTTTTTTCCTGAACACAAGGACAAGAGAGCAGAAGGTGAATGGTACTGATGCTTTTCTTCTTTTGCAACAGCTTCTGCAACTACTGTGGGGAGACAGATTTTTATGTCATGAAGCTTCATGTATAGGTATTTTACGTATAGGCCATTTCCCCTTTCTTAATTTTACCTATGGGGCATTTCTCCTTTCTTGATGGTGAGGAAAGAAATAATGAGTGTTTACATATATAAGGATGGGAAGAGAGAGAGTAAAGGATGTGTGCATACATGCACTGCAAAAGGAGATCTTTTTTTAAAAAGCACATGGCTTTAGTGCTCTTGAATATATACCTCCTGTCTTTTCAGAAGAAAGGCTTGTTTTGGGCAAGAGGCTTGATGCTTATTATCATCCTTCTGTCATGTGCTAATCCTGTTTTTATCCCCAGGTATCTTTTCCAAGTTATCCTTACAGTCAAGTGGCACTGACTTGCTGCTGCTGTATTTCAGTGTACAGCAATGATGTCATTGCTGTCATTCATTATTATTTTTATTCGTTTATTTGATACACTTAAATGTTAATATGGAAACTCTGTTAATATGGAAATGCTGTGTTTCTGTCCACTTCATAAATATCTCTCCTGACACAAGTTTTCCATGCCAGGGTGCAAGATGCATTTTGATAACGCCTCCTTTGCGTGCCATGGTCCTGATGGATGGAACTCCCCTCTGCATTTTTATGTGGGCAAGAAATAAATCTGCCTGGGGGAAAAGGAAACACAAATGAGAGCTCATAATGTAACACCACTGCCAAAATCCTAATGCTATTTCCCAGTATGCATGGACATGAATTACAGGTAAAATCAAAGGGTTGTGTTGTCACTTCCATAGACTTTTAGCAATAATTTTTGAAACTTGAACAGCATTTTAAAAGAAATTTGAACAATGGTTTACAAAACTCTAACAATGATTTGCCATTTTCCTTTAAGAGTCTCTGGAAGAACCAGTCTTGTCCATAACACACCCACATAGGTCTACATCTTACTGAAATCTGGGAGGGAGGAGTGTGGTGGTCCTTCTAGGTGCCAGGTAAGCATTGCATGTAACCCCCTCTTTTAGGCTGCTCTGTCTCCCCACCCAGCCTTCTAGTTTTCTCTCTTCTTTGCTCATGTCATGACTTGGAGACACCACAGCCCTTCAGGTACAAAATTGCCATGGATACAAGGCCCCACCACCCTCATGCAAGGTCATCAAGGAGCTTGGAATTCAGACACTCAGACTGAAACTAGTGAGTTGGGTAGTAAAAAGTCCTATCAAGAAAGGCAAGAATTCCTTTGGGACCCAAAAATGGGGAAGTAGCCTGGCTCCATGAAAAAGTCTTCACTGTGTGGTAAATCCCATGGGCTAAAATCTAGGACGGGTTAAGTCTTTGAGCTTTCTCCTTCGAGTCATAATGTTCCTGAAAATATTGGTTTAAGATGAAGATAACAGTTGGAGTTCATGAGATGGGAGAAGATAGTCCCTGGGTCTTGGGGAAAGGAAATTGTGAGGAGGAGTTGAGAGAAAAGTGAACCATACTGAAAAAGTTGCTGTGTGATATCTAAATGAGTATCTCTTTGGCCACTGCATCCTGATTTCCTGTGGCATATAACTGCTTTCCTATAACTTCCTTGTAACTTTCTTCTCTGGAGAGTCAAATGTTTAAAATAGTGGCAGTAGGTTTGGATGGAAGAAGGAAGGAAAGTAAGAAGGAAACTTTGCAGTGGTTGTGTGTTTTTTCCAACTGCGTTAACTGATTTACTGACAAAAGGACCTTACCTTACCCATTTTCCTGACTATTTTCTGTCTCTTTTCATGCAACCTGCAGAAAGTTAATGTTAGACTTTCTGAACAGCTATCAAATCTGTTGGACACACACACACACACACACCCATCAAAAGTTATCAAAAGGGGCAGACTGAGCACAATTGTGTAATACTTCATTTGGAAGCCAAATAAAAACCATTTAAATCTGGACAGAAGATCTCAGGGTTTCCTGACCCAACAGATTTAATATTACAGAAGAAGATGTGATTCTGGCTGAAACACTCCAAAAATGCTTATACAGTGTGTCAGTTCTTAGTGCACATCATCTTGGCTCCCTCAAGTGGCTGGTCCCTGAGAGTGGACACTTTCCTCCTGCTCCACAGCACGACTGCATTTGTCACAGCGCAGGGATTTGAGGTCTCTGCTTCAGGGACCACAGCACCAGGCCCTGCTGAAGGCTGGTGTGTGCTTGGGTGCAGCCATGGTGTGCTAGAAATTGGTACTCACCATAGTTTTCTGGTCTGATCATCCAAGAAAAGACTGAAGGGAGCAGGACAGTTTATATGTCTTTTCATGTCCTTTTTCTCGTGACATGCTGTAGAGGACATCCTGTAGAGCCTTGGGGTTAGTGCTTTCCTCTAAATTCAAAGACAGGTCCAAATGGTTTTGCTGCTGATTGTAGTAAGCCTTCATTAGCTATACTAGCTGAGGTCTGCTCAAAAAAAGGTTGGCTGGGGACCCATGAGACCACATCCTGGCAGTAACTTCCTGAAGCTGAGCAAAAACAGATGCAAAGTCCTCTCATTGGGACAGTCCCGGGGCTGGGGCTGATTGTGAGGAGCAGCTCTGTAGTATGGGATCAGATGAATGTGAGGTATTAAAAAAAAAAAAAAAAAAAAAAATCAAGGCACAGTCTGTATTGAGATATATTTTGGACAGAGGAAGAAACAAATTCACCATGAGAGAGGTCAAGTGCTCGAGCATGGATTTTACAGTAACTGTCCAGACAAGGCCCTGAGTGTTCCCACTCTTTGACTAACTTTGGTTACTCCTGCTATGGATTGAAATGGGACCAGATGATTCCAAGCTTTCTGACCTCTGTTATTCTATAACCCATGAAACATGTGCAGGGTCTGAATTTTTCTGTTGTTCACTGCAGGATTGCTTCAAAAGCAGTTACACACCTTGGTGCAGACCCTAACACCCAGCCAGCCAACAGCCAGACTGTCAAGCCTTATCCTAAGTTTTTCAGCCAGGTTTTGACCCAAAACACACCCAACCTCCAATTGCTGAGGCCACAGAGTTTTATCTTATCATCTCATCTTAATATTGAACTGCTTTTAGTCCCATGGATCTCAGACTGCACTGACCCCTCAGCAGTGCCCCCAGTGCTCAGGCTGGCTGTGCTGTCCCCATTGCATGGGGATGCTGCCACAGTACAAACCACACTGGGCAAACAGACAAGTCCCCCAGGGGTGTTTGGCACATGAAGAGTGGGGACACAAGGCAAATTCACAAGGGCATGAGCCTAGGTGTTTTAGAAGGAAGTTCCAGGGAAAGAAGATGGAGGTGGGTCACCTCTGCCCTGGTAAGCAGGAAGGCTCTTTGTGTTCCCTGGTACACACACTTCAGGTGAGACAGACCTCTGAATTTGTCTGCTTTTGAAAGGAAAAGTTTTGTATGTCACCTTTAATTTATTAGGTCTTTCCTCAAAGAGAGGCCTCATTCCTACAGCCCCTTGTCAGCCACAATTTATCTTCTCTGTTGTAAGTTTTCCATGTCCTTACAGGCAGAGGTTTTCTGCATTTCTTCAAGGACATATAAAGATTTCTCATCAAGGCAATGTATGTTTCTTTAGTCTCATGAAATAGGAATGCAGTTTCACCTGTTCAGTTTGAAGATCAGATGGATGGTAACAGGAATAGGTACATAAAACAAGGAGAAACTGTAATACAAATACTGAACCTGAACTTAATTTGCCCCTTTTTAATCATACAGTAAGACTTTCTGAGCATTTGCTAAATAACCATACTTTTAAGTTAAAAAACCCCTAGCACAGCTTATCCCTGTTCATGTAATGTCACAACAAGCTCCAGGACTTCAGCATGTGATTTCACATGTGCACAAACCCCCAGGAGCTTTTTAAGAAGTGGCTTCCCATTTCATTTAGAAAATGCAGAAGATGCTGCAACAGATGCTGAACAGACTTGTGAGTTTTCTGTCACCTTTTTTTGCTGTATGAGAACTATGTATAGACTGAAAACATGTGATGTGCTTCTTTAATCACTGTGGGAGTTGTCCTGCTTTGGTTTATATCCTAGCTCAAATCAGCAGTGAAATTTGAAAGGAAATAGCCTCTTCACTCCCTATGCATTGCTTTGCATCATGGCATGACTACAGAGTGCACAAACCGGAATTTTTTCAGATGAAAGTAAACCGAAAGATGTGGGGATGTCTTTAATGAGTTCCAACCTCCATTGGCAGGACCAGATTGGAACTCTTCCAAAGTACAGTAGTCTGATGGATGGTGCCAGCTTTGGTCCTTGGTAGCAGTTCCATCACTCTGCAGATCTGCTCCTATTGCATTGCATTATGTGTTAATGTAGACTGCTTTTGGTCCACTGAATTTCTCCTTTCAGCTCTTTGTGCACAGCAGGATAGCTTTTAGTGCAAGCTGGGTAGCATTTTACTCAAATAATAAAGATGAAAGGTTTTTATATAATCTTTTACCTCTCTACTCTTTGGATACAGGTGTGTCACGAATGTGAGTGGGGGCTTCAGACAAAATTTATTAGAGAAGTGCTGCCACTGAGTCACAAAGTGCAGAAAGGAACTTCCTTGCTTTCTAAACTTCTCATTGAGGAGTCTGGGTGCAGCTGGATCCCATCTTAGCCCCAGACTTTGTCAGCAGTTTAAATTACTTAATCCAGAAGGATTAAGTATGGCAAATCAGATATATTTATATAAATTGAATTATTTATTATTACTAATGATTAGACAAAAATATCTCAATCAGAATTATTTACTGCACAGCTAAAATTGCTCATAGTGTATAGTATAGGATAGGATAATGCACTATACCAAAGCCATTATATTAAAGTAATTATATTAAAGCAGGCAAGAAATATTTTTTTAAATAGAGATCAATGTAACTTACCCATAGCAATGACCATGGGCTTAATCTCTTTCACCCAGCCTTGAGGGTTATCCTTGGGGGGCATCCCCTACCCAAGGGAGGAATCTCCACACACTTCAAGGAGGAATATGTTGGACAAACCAAACCATGTGAGAGTGGACTGGACTTTTATAGTATAAAGTGATTGGCTACCTGTCTCATATCTCTGGTTGCCTCACTATCAGGATATTGATTTGGGGTCGGTGAATGAGACAGATTTCAGCATAATTCAACACCAAAAGCAGCACATGATGCCCCCTTTCAGCCCACCACTGGTAGCTTCCAAAATAAGGCATTTTTTAGTTGTTTGACCACAATGCAAAGAGTCCTGCTACAATATGCTGACAGACCAGTAGGATTAGAAATGGAACGAAGTAACTCAGGTCCTGGACTTTTTAAGAAATTAGGTTATAAAACCAGGATATTTTCAGACATAAATGTAGGCTCTTGTACATTTTGAGACCTCTCATAAAAGTGACATGGTATTATTTCAATCCATCAACTGTGGGGAGCTGCAGCATGTTTGCTGAGGACTTGCACTACAAGTCCTGAATTTGTAATGCTCAGCCATTTGGAATATATAAAGAAATAAAATAATTTTGCCCCAAACACCTGGCTTTGGACTTCTAAAGGAAAAACACTGCTCAGCACCCCCTTAGCAGTCTGTCCTTGGTCTCTGTGTGCAATGCACCAAAACAGAATAATGTGTGCAAAGGCTGGGACTGGGCCCTGCCACTGTAAGAAAGGTGAGGGACATTTTATTCCCAATCCTTGGACAAGCCTGCTTCGGACAGAGTGGCCCCACAGTTCCATGCTGCAGCCTGGGCTCAGGTGTGCAGCAGATTTCTGTGTACCTGCAGTGCAGTGTGATGGCTTCCATCAACCAGAGTGTCCCATGAGCCTGTGAGTGCTGCAGGGAATTTTCTCCAGGCTCTGTAGTTGCAGAACTTAACCAGTCACCTGCCCAATCCACTTCACCATTGCTAATTAATCAGTTAAAAACCACTTTTCTACTCTCTAAGATGTGATCAGATTTCTGTGGACACACACTCCTGACTCCCTGGAAAGACCAAAGACAGACTCTAATGTTGCCAGCAGCCTTGACTTGCCTGGATGGGGGTTTAAAGTCTTTCTTGAGAAGTCATAAGATCATCATAGTTATCCTCTGACAGCATTTGCCCAGCCAAAGTCATTGCAAAAGGCAGCCCATGAGGAAGAGCCTGAGCATGTAGTGCTGAGTGCTGTCATGCAGGAGGATAAAGTCAGATTACAGGCATAAAGCAGCTCAATATTACTCTTGTATTTATCATGAGATTAAATTCCTGCCATTTCTCACCCCATTTGCATCTTTGTGGTGAGAACAAAGCAAAGATCAGTCCCCACTCTGCCCAGTAAATCTTACAGGGGTTTGTGTGGGAATAGGTGAGTGTGTATATCCTTGCTTTGTTTGAAATGCCATCTCAGTTATTTATTTCTGAATGTCTTCTTTCTTATTACATGCTCCCTATTCCAACATGAAAAGAACTAATTTACCTCTTCAGCTCATGCCCTGTTCCCATCCCTGTGGTGAAAGGACAGCTGGTTGTTCAATCATCTTGCTAACTCCACCAGGCAGCCCATGCTCTGCTCTGTTTTGGTGGGTCAGAAGGAATTTATAGTTTTCAAAAGTGGTCAACACTTGGGCTAGCAGAAGTGTGACCGTGTTCACAGGGGTCTCAGGTTGAGGGAAGAGACGAGGATTTGACTCCATGTTTCAGAAGGCTTGATTTATTATTTTATGATATATATTACATTAAAACTATACTAAAGGAAGAGAAGAAAGAATTTCCTCAGAAGGCTAGCTAAGAATAGAATAAGAAAGAATGATAACAAAAGCTTCTGTCTCAGACAGATAGTCCAAGCCAGATGACTGTGACTGGCCATTAATTAAAAACAACCAACATGGGCCAATCAAAGATCCACCTGTTGCATTCCACAGCAGCAGATAAACATTGTTTGCATTTTGGTCCTGAGGCCTCTCAGCTTCTCAGGAGGAAAAATCCTAAGGAAAGGATTTTTCATAAAAGATGTCTGTGACACAGAAGGTCCCTCCAGACATTATTCCAATGCATAAAAATATGGATGTTGGAGATCCCATCAAGTCCGCCCAGACCTACTGTGCAGCAGAAGCTTTTGTCAGTGAGCAGAGCACAAACTAAGCAAGACCATACGTGAGAGAAATGCCTCCATTTTCGACCTTCTGAGAACTCAGTCATGGCTTATTCCTGAAACCATTTAACCGCCTTAGACTTGAGTGGGCTCCTCAGTACACATCTGCAACCTCTGGAACAGCTGCTGATATCAGGAAAAACAAGGACAGCAACAAACATGGAAATGTGCACCCCAGATCCCGGGGGAGAGAAAGGCTGGAAGCAGTGGAGGCTGAGGGATGAGGTGAGGGAGAGGCAAGATCTGTTTTGGGGTGTAAGCACAAGAACCCTCCAGTGCGCAGCTTGGCTGGCAGCAAGGGGTGCATGGCTCTGCTGGGCATGCCTGTCTTGTACAAAATACTGATGGTGGGATATTGGATATGAAAGCAGAGAACTGGCCACCATGATGACCTGAGAGCCAAAATCAAGGAGAAAAAAAAAAAAAAAAACAACAACTTAGTAAAGCAGCCCAATTAAAGTGGAAAGCCACAGCACTGCCACTACAGTTCCATGGTACAGCTCTGTGAAGCCCTGTGAGAATCAGGGTGCCCTGAGGGCTGGGAAATTGTCCAGTATCCCCTGTGAGACAGACACAGGGGATACAAGGAGAAGGTTAGCTCCTCACAGGATGCCAGATAGCCTTGGGTTTTATCCTCTCCATGCAGGTGGGTCCCTCTTGTCCCATCCTTGAGAGATTGAATGACAGGGACTGAGCAAAGAAGCTAAAATTGCAACCAGTGTTCCTGAAAGCAGGGCTGGAGAGAACAGATCCCAGGGCTAATCAATAACAAAAAATTACTGAGAAATATCCAGAGGCTGTATAAAACCTCCTGGAAGCTGAGTCAGTCTGAATTACAAATCCTTGTTCCCCATTATAAACAAGAATATCAATATTTCTGCTGCAAATGCAAATTCTGGAGTCCAAAGCAGAAGGAAAACATCTTTGCAATGTGCCAAAACACCTTTTTCTTACACCATAAAGGTATGACTTTCTTCAGTGGAGTGTCAGATGGAAGCAGAGCCTGACCTAGGCATGGCACAAGGAAAGAGCCAAGTCTCATTAAAACACACACTGGGTGCAGTGAAACAATATTGATGTTAATGAATAAATATGTGGTACCTGGGATTTTAGGCAGACTCCCTCTCCATCTGAGGAGCTTGTCCTAAATGCACATCCCTCCAGTGACTGTGGGAGCCTGGGGGAAAGGCACATTGCCTTCCTGCAAAACAGCCCTGGGACTGTGCCTCGTGCCTTACATGCGAAAACATGGAGGCAGTGGGACCACAAACAGCCTGCTATAACCATTCCCAACCCTCATGAAAAGCTGAACTCTGAAAATGGAACAGTTTAGTGCAACAGCATGAGTAGAGCTCAGAGATGTTAGCATCAGGGAATGAAAAAGGAGGAGGAAATGTCCTTCATCAAAAGGCTGATAAGTGGGTTTTTAGGAAAAGTAGATCAAGGTTGAGATGCACATAAAAGTTACATAAACGCAGAACTAGCCAAGCTTCCATGTGGATAAGAGGGGATAAATGCACTTTATTAAGTTGTTTCTAAAACTGGAGTAGATGAGATAAGCCTTGAAGGAGGCACTCATTTAAGATTGATGTGGAGTAAGTGCAGAGAGATAGCTGTTGAAAGGACTGCCATAAACCAGTTCTCCAAGTTGTCACTCACTGGCACTTCCCAGTGTTTTCTAATAAAAATAATCTGTTTAAATCAGACTCTGAAGACAGCTTGTCTTTGGCTGCCAGTGTAATTTCTCACAATTGTTTCGCAATTGCTTTTGGAATAAGTCAGGGATTGTTTGAAGAGACAACTTTGAGACAGACTTTTAAGTTACTGTCATTTATATTGGCAAAGCACTTTATACTGCTTTAAAACGGGGAAAAAAAAAAAACACATAGAAATTACAACCAGCTGGTTAGCACCATTAAAGTTACTGATCAATAGTCCTTCCACAGAGGTGTTCACAGTGCCATACAGCTGTGGAGAGACAGTGCCTCGTGCTTGCATGGGGTTACATCAGTCCTGGAGACAATGAAAGGGTTATAAGGCCACAGGATAAACCAACAACCAAGAACTGCAGAGTCCTGTGCAGCCCTGATGGCAACACACTGCTGAAGTCCTTGCTTACTGTGAAGTTTACTAACTAGAGCAAAGAAGGCTGCGTTGAGCAGGAGAGGGCAGAGACCATGAGCAGCCTGGCTGACATAGAAGTCATCTTTAACCCTTCTGCATTAGTCATGATTTTGACTTTTTCTAAGCCCTCTTCCTGCCTTTCTTAACTTGAAATGATTGCCAGCAGGGTTCAACTGCAGGAATACTTTCAGCTGTAGAACTGTGCAACAACCATCTTTACTAAAAATAAATAAGTACTAATATTTTGATACAGTTAATATACACACACCTCAGGTACTTGGGAACAATTCTGCTGGTTTTCACCAAAGAAAAATGCTCATCATCTATGAAAATACTGTGGTCAATTCTAAATGAGCCTTTTGGGTACTTCCACAAGGTGCAGTATGTTGCCTTGTTGCTGTAGCAGTGGACACCTAAAGAAGGTTTTATGTGCATTTTGCTGAGGGACTTGTTCATTATGAGCCATCCTCAGCAGCAGCAGGATGTACTGGCCAATGCAGCTCCAGCTGCTGCTGCAGGACCTGGGGGCTGTGAGTCTGCTTCAGACCAGTGTATGCCCTAAAAGCTAAAAGGTAAAAGATAGCCTGGATACCCTTTGCTTGGGGATTCCCTTTGGAGAGAGGGAGGGCCTGTGTGAGTTGGCCAGCAGGAACTCACTTCTATACATTTCCAAGTGGTCTGCAGGCTTATGTTCCAATTATTTAGTGGCTCTCTATGGACAGACTATGGGTACCTAGGTGTGGATCATGCATCTCTCACAGGAGACATCCATGCCTCCAACCCACAGCCTCTCCAGACCTGCTTTCTCAATAATTTCTTTGTCCCAGCTTGTCATGGATGTATCTTTTGTTTGGCCCACGTGATGTTTGCAATGTGCTTTGTGTGGACAAAAAGGAGCTATATAAATGCAAATTTAATGCATTCATTTATTCTGCACTGAAGGTTGTACAGAAGGCCAGGTGAATTACACCTACGGCATCGGCCCCTCAGCTCTTATTGTCATCCACTCCAGCAACAACTTCCCATAGAATTTGTTAAACATGATTTTCTTTTGTTAGCCCTTGCTGACTATTTTTAATCAAATTACACTTCTCCAGGTGTTTTCCATCTGGCTGGACCCACCAGCTGCTGAATTCAAGGACCCTGATTCATTACTACCTGCGTCATTTGCCTGACCTTGCCACGAGACCACAGTGGCAGCATAATGAGGTCTGTCCGTCCAGCACAGCCCCCGCTCCTCACAGCTCATTGCTGAGATCCCCAGGAGCTGGATCCTTGCCCTGAAACTTTAATGATTTGCAACAAGAGCAAATCCTTCATCACTCACTCTGGTTTTACCCAGAGTCCCTTCATTATTTCTTTTATTCCCCCTGAAAGTGTAAGGCTGTCCCCAGCATTGCTCTCATTATCCCTCTGTGAGCACTGGAAAAAGAACATATTTACATTTCCTGACGTGCTTAGTATTCTTGTCATCACTCTCTCCCTGAGCCTGCCCTGACCTTTGCAATGACATTTTCAATAACTCTATTCCCAACACTTTTTCTTTGCTGCTATTTCCTGTGCAATTTTGGCTTCATTTTTCCTGCTCTATTTTTGTTATTTCCTTCTTTGTTCCTTTATGCTGTCCTGTATATATCCCTGGCCATAGTGATGACCTGGTGGCCCTTCCAGACACCACTTGCTCCCTGTCACAAGCCTCACTGTGGTCTGGAATGCTGCTGGGTCCTGAGTACAGCCAAATCAGGATCTGCTATGAGTGAGCCTCAGCATATGGAAGGAAGCCTGATTTGTGTTACCTGGGAGAGTCCAGCTGTTCCACTGCTGGGATGTATGTGCCACTGGCCTCGTGCAGGGATGGGATGTCAAGGGAAAGACTAAGCTTTCAACTGCTGGCATCACTAATGCTGTTGTTTTGGCCTCAGGCTAAACCCAGCTGCAAAATCTAAAGCTGTGTCCACCTGTATCCCCTCAGCTTGTCACACCTCTGTGCTTCTGTGTCCCAGGCCCTTCAGTGCTGCACACACTTCAGACCCCCAGGGAGCCTATGAGATGCAGGAATACAGTTTCCTTTAGGCTATTTGGGTAAAATCATTTGCACTGGTTGTGATCCTCTCATTTTGTTTTGAGGCTCCAACTCTCAAACCTTGTCAGGTCCTTGTATGGATTTGTCTGTAGAGTCAGTACGTGGTGGGGTCAGATCTTCATGTGCCATAGAGAAGTAAAGTTTCAGTGAGGCCAGTGGATTTGCAGTGATTGACATTGGCATAGCTGACAGTGCACAAGAAGAAAGTTTATTGTATTTCTGAGAATCAAAGATACATCCTCTGGAAAACAGACAGAAAACCTACCAGTCACTTACTAGGACATCCTTATCACCACAGTGTTTCAATCATCCCTCCTCCTTTACCAGTGTAACACAACTGATGTGGTTCAGGATGGCACCTATCCATTATTTTCATTATCTTTGTTCCCCTCTCTTTCTTTTTCCCTAGCAGGCATTGTTTAACAAGCAGTGCTGCTGGAAAAAAGAGGTACTCTGGATTTGTACCCCTCATGGCTCAGACAGAACAAATGCTACTCTTGCAAAGGTCTCTCCAAATCCCCAAAAGAGACACCCTTAATCTCTGGGGGCACCTTGGGGAAGCAGCCCAAGAAAGACAGATGCAGAACAATGCAGTTAACAGCCTCACTACAGCAAGGGAGGACCCAGCTAGGTACCCTGGCTAAAGCAGCACAAAAGTTACAGTGAGGAAGAGTGAGGAGAGCAGGAACAATATGATTTCACCTAGGCAAGCTGAACAGCAAAGGCTGTTCCATTGCTAAAGCTGATATTATGGTGGCAGCTAAAGGGACAAGCCATTTCTCCCCTGAAACCAAACAAATTGCTTTTGGCTTCTGATGATTTTTGTAGCCTCGCAACTTATTCTGTTTCCAGGAGTGTAACAATGCTAGCAGCAGTTCATACATCTGGCTGCTGCTATGGAGGGAAAGGGGTTGAAGGACACAGGGAATTTGCTAAACACTTGCTTGGAAAAGAGATGTGGCAAACAGATCGAATAAATCCTACAGAGATAAGACTGATACAGAGATAAGGTACTCTCACCCACCTAAGAGTATGGTGCCATCCTGCCCAAGCATTTTGTCTTTGTTTTTGTGACTGCTTTTAACTTCAGTGGGAACACAAATCTACCTCTGTATTAGTAAGGGAGGTTTCTGCTGGCCACACATGGCTGCCACACACAGATCAGACACTTCACACCAGCATGGTTTGGTGAGATCCCTTCAGCTTTCCATGCCAGCTCCAGTCTGGCATCACCATTCCCTCCAAAGATGCCCTTCTCCAGAACTCCCTGGGGAGAAAAGACTGAGAAGGTGCCTCTTGACATCTGCTCAAGCAGAGAGGGATGCATGAGAATGACCAGCAAACAGCCTTGGGATATACCTTGCCCAGGGTGGACTGGCCAGACAGAGGGGTGCTGGCAAAGAGTCAAGTTGCACAGGTCAGTACAGGTCTTGTAACTCAACAGAGTGAATCTTAATTTCTTCATCTAGATCAGTGTGAGAAAGGGGAGGGAAGCCAGCCTCTGTCCTAGAAGCTGCCTCACCAAAAGAAAATACAGTAAAAGTTGTTTAAACTCTAGCCCTACCTTAGGAAATAGTTGCAATGGTTACTGCTTACCTATCTTGCTAGAGATTTGTTGTCCCCTTTAAGAAAATAATAATTAAAATGCCTGTTTTTTCTTTGCAAGTGGAGAATAAACTCACCAAGCAGTAAATCTTTTCCTTGTTTCTGGCTCATTCTGTTGAGTTAGAGTGCAGCCCTTGCTGTTGCCAGTTGAATTCTGGCAGATGGGTTAGACTTGGAAAGTGAGGTTTCCAGGACTGAGCAGCAGCTGAAGTAGGAGTGTGAATACTGAGATCAGGAATCAGGAAGTAAATCTTTTGTAAGCTGTCACCCTAAAAGATTGCTTATTTTTTTTATGGAGCAGTGCCAGGAGCTGCAAATGTGCTGCTGTTTCTTGGAGACCACACACAGAGCACTTCCTCTGCCCAGCTGGCCAAATCCAAGCAGAAGGTGCTGTAGGCTTGCTAAAGCTTGGTTAGATGAGCTACCAGGCTTTATGGAGCTGGTTTTTCAGCTGCCCTTTCCAGCTGCCTGTAACTGAGCTACAAGAGAGCCCAGCAGCACAGCTATGGAAAGCAGACCTGCTTGCTGGGTGTGATCAGCAATGTACTGATCTACTGTAATAAGAACAATGAGAACCAGAGCATGCATTGCCATCCCAAGAAAGATGGCTGAGAAAGCTCCAAGAGTCCTAGAATAGATAGTTTTGCTAATTCTGGGTAATCTAGACAATGTGTGAGTACCACACCTCTATGGACAAGTGAAAGTATCAGCAGTGAGCTGTAGCAATTTGCAGAGTTGCTCCAATATACCTGTGACAAAAAGCTGCTGCATCTACAGTGTATTTGTGTCAGTACCTCAACAAATCCTTCCCAGGGCCTGTGACCAGTGTGGCAGTCAAGCAGTGCCACTGCTGCAGTGCTCTCAGACTTCCTATCCTATCCTATCCTATCCTATCCTATCCTATCCTATCCTATCCTATCCTATCCTATCCTATCCTATCCTATCCTATCCTATCCCTAAAGTTGCTTTTCAACCTTGGCTTATACTTCTCATGAAAACAAAGCAAAAAAACAAGCAACAGGAATTAGCACTCCCCAATTCTGCAGTCTGAAACAAGAGGGGACAGTAGATAACTTGGTGGGCTGTGCACTTGCTTTCTTGAGTCATTTTGCTTTTCTCGGAGGAAGTTATAAATGTGCTGGCTCAAATCCAGCTTTCAGTGTGGGGAGGATGTTTGTAGTATTTACAAAGAGCCTCTTTGCTTGGGCTGCCAGGAAAGAGTTCCTGTTGCCTTTCCCTGGACAAGAATACTGGAGCTGAGAAGGGGCTGAAATGCCCATGGTTCAAGAAAGATAACAGATAACAGATAACAGGCAAGGAGCCTGCTCTGGGCTGCCTCCAGCAGCCTGATGTACATATAGAGTACAGCCAAAAAAGGTTTGCAATGCTTAAAGTGTAATTTCCAGGCACTGTTCACTTCCCACATATATCCCTCTTTGATCTGGCAGTCTTCATCTCTGGCTTTAGGAGATGCTCAGCCTGTGCTGGGAGTCAGCAACAACTTCAGCTCCCAGAACCTGGTCAAGACCTTGTCTCAAGGAACAGCCACGAATTGTGGATGGACTTAGAGCTTTTCAGCTTGCCTGTGAGCAGTGGGTGTATTCTGGCAAGCTATTGTAAGTATTCTGGTCTCCACAGTGGATGTCATCCACTGATGAGCCAGGAACAGTCGCAGACAGAATCTGGTCTGAATTACTGGAACTAAGACATCAGAAGTCTTAATCTGAATAGGCTCAATCTAATTAGTCTATATAAATCAATTTAAGCAGATAATTAAAAGAAGTAATAAGAAAGTAATAGGAACAGTGAATCTGAATCAAGTTTGTGGTTCTGAAATGCTTTTCAAAGTCTGAATCCTGCTCACTGTGGACATGCTAGAGATATTGTAGTTAGCAAGGGAACACTGTCTGACAGCTTGTCAGAGGGCAGCTACTGAGAAGCCTTTCTGCATTCACCCTGCCTCTCTCCTCAGTTCTGCTCAAGCTCACACACATCTCCTGCCCCAGCTGGGAACTGCTCTTCTCCAGGGTACCTGCATCTCCATGGAATCACGCTGTCGCGTGCTGTCACCTCTGCGTGCCCTCCCCTCCTGACAGGAGCTGAGGCTTGAATGCTCCTCAGCATGTGGGCCTCTCAGGGGAGGGGACCTGCATGCAGGGAGGCTGAAGGGAAGGAGAAGGTGGAAACACTTCCTTGCACCACTGTCATTTCAACTTTGAAAACTTCTTCTGAGTCTTAGTCTCTGGGGAATGGAGCCAATTAAACAGCAATCTGGAAAGCCTAGCGAGCATCTCCTTTCAATGGAAGTCCTTCTCTGAGTGACATGAGCTGAGTGAGGAAAGACTAAACAGACAGGAGCAGCAGCAAGTTGTTTCTAACTGAATAACTTCAGCACTTCATATTTTGGTGCACTGTCATTGAAATGCAATCAATTTTTCAGAAGCAAATACACTGAAAATGGAGAAGACTTTGATTTCTACTTCTGCAATCAAATTTGGCAACACCTCTGAATGTATTTTTCCCTGATTACCTAAAGGACACTGTAGCAGAATTCAGAAATATAGTCAGTCTGTATCTTTTTGCTTGGAAAAGATGGGCAGCCACTTGGTTGACACTGTCAGTGGGATATTCCTTAGGAGTACACCTCTTCAATCAACTGACATTCACCCAAGCGCTTTCAAACACAGAAAAGACCCTGCTGATGAAAATAACTGCTTCTTGCTTGTGTTGCTGCATAAAAAACATACCTGCAGAGCTGCCTGGGAGGGCAGAAAGAATACTACTACTGTGATATACAGGTTACCCTGTACAGATCCTTTTATTTCAGCTACTGAGCTCTGCACTGAGTCAAGTGACTGGAACTTTGTAGCTGCCTCAATTCATACCCATACCAGTGGAGGGCTGAAGCCTGTTTGCCAAGTTTTGCTTTTCAGAGCAGCAGAGGCTCAGAATCAATGTCTTCTCTGGTCCCTGTGGACAAACACACCAACCTGAGTGTGTCTGGAGATCTTGTCAGCTGTAGGTTTTGTTATGGGCTTTATCTCGTGTGAAATGTGCTTCATTACCACTTCATGTCCTTGCCTTCTCTCCCTACTGATGAGAGCAGTCACATTTGTCTGATTGTCCAGCCAGCACCTTTGACTTTCTCAGTTGCCAGCACCCCATTTCTGACACCCCAGCCTCTTCAAACTTGTGCACTAATTGCTGTCATGCTATAGCAGTTCAGTGCTTCTCTGGGAGATGAGTGATGCACGTGGGCTTACCTGTGCTGATGCATCCTACTGGTTTGCCCTCTTGCCACATCACTTCTTGTTCGTTATGGACATTTTACCACCTGTCATAAATTGTTTTTTCAACTCCACACCCTTTGGAGACAGCTCTGCTGCCAAACATGTACACTGTTGGTGATAAGCCTCTGGGTAAAGCAAAGCTTATTTAATGAGAATAACATCTCAGAGCTGTTTATCCATGGTGCCTTTTTCCTAATTTTCATTAATGAAGGAGCTGATATTTCATTGACAACCATTTGCTAAAGAACTCGTGGTGAAGCTTCACCCTCACAGTGGCAAACCTAAAAACAAGAGTCATTCAAACAGCTTTACAGTCAGCCTGCTGCCAGATCAGGGGCTTTATTCTGAATTCAATTAAAATTCCTCATGGTGGTAATATAATGGAAGGCACTTGGCTCATTGAAATGAAAAGAGTCGTCCCTACTTCAGGGTATCTTATTGTCCTGGGAAGGGAGTTCAGGCAGTCTGCTCCATTATGTTTGATGGTTGATATTACACCCGTCAGACCCAGCATAAACTCAGACACGTTTAGCAATACCCAGATATTAAAGAAAGGCTGACTCTGTGAAATCTCTTATTCACATTTGATTTGCTGAGTAGGATGAGGAAAATCACTTTCTCTCCAGTGTTTCCCTGTGCCTTGCTCTGGCTGAAATCAGATGACTTAAGGTATGGCCCTAGAGCCAACAGCTATCAGAAACAGGAGGTCAGTCACATCAGCCCTCTCTGAATTTAGAGAGGCAGGTTTATGGTATTATTGATACTCAAAAGATTTGATTGCTGTTTTATTTGAAAGAGAACTCAAAACACTGACATACACCCACAGGGACAGCAGCAGTCTCTTCTCTTTTCAGAAATGTGTCTCTTTCAGGAGTCCTTACCTGCTCAAGGGAGAAATCCTCATTTACCAGGCTGGGTTTGAGGTCTACAATTCTCTTCAAGGCATTTTGCCTTTTCCCCTCCTTATCTTCTGCACATCTGGAGCTTCTGCCTCTGTCTTCATGCATTCCATTCCAAGAAACAGTTTCCTAATACATCCTTGGAAATACAACCATCTACTGAGCCATGGGGTCTGTGTGGTCCAAGAGGAATGAAGCATTCCTGTCCATGCAACCCACCACAGACACAGATAGAGCTGTGGTATGGCCAGCAGCAGTGACTGAGAAGTCACTACTCTATCTGGACAGCCAGTACAAAGTCACAAATCCAAGAGTGAAAGCTCTTTCTGAGAATAAAACTTACCTCACCTCACCACCAAATGAGGTTTTGTCTTGTTTTCACAATGAATGTTGAGGACATCGGGTTTAAGTGGGTGTTTAAAGGCCACTTTGGGTAGACAATGGCACATGGCATGCTGCTTTCAGGCCTCTGTACCTGCAGCCTGATCATTGCAGGGCCAGTTCCCACTGGGAGCACACACATCTACCCAGCAGGACTGCTGTTCTGGCTCCTGAACAATGAGCCAGGAGAGAAGCCAGTCTGCTGACACAGAGAACAAAATTGGAGACCTTCAGCCTAGCTGCTCACTCCTTAATCAAGACAGATTCACAACATACCTGGCTCCTTCTGCCTGCCTCTGCTCTATAATTAGCAACTCGAGGTAGGTAGCAGCCCAAGCAAATTGCTTCCCCTCTTTGGTGACAGTAACTCTGAAAGAGTATCTGAGAGAACGATATGACAAAGGGAAAAGGAAAAGGGAGAAATGGCCACAATAAGGCAGAAACTATTAGTGCTAAGCAACAATAAAACTTCACATCTCGGTGCTAGCTCTGTCTTCATCTGTATGAGTCTCTGGTGCCTTGCTGGAATTATGGACAGATGTTAGCAGTGGGAATGCAGGCTCCTTTTACACCATAGCACCAACTTTGAGGTGCTGTGGTGTAAAAGTTTTTACCCTTTGGAAAAAGCCTGAAAACTGCTGGGATAGCTCTGGACCAGGGTGCTGGGCTGCACAGACCAGATCAGGGCTGTCAGGCCGAGGTCCATCCAATCCTCACCATCTAAAATGGTGTGCTTGACTGTCCTTGCTCTGTGATCCAACAAAACCACACCACCTGCACCCCTAGGGATATATTTCTCTTGACCATCTCCTTTCACTGACTCTGCAATGAGACATCCTGGCAGAAACAGGACCATGCCCTGCCTTAGGGGCACTGGCAGTGTAGCATTGCCCCTGTCAGGCCCAACCACAGCACCTGCAGTTCTTACAGGTGGAGGTGGGACTGAGACTCTGCTTTTGGCCTAAGATCTTGTTCTTACACATCCTGACCAGGTTCCATCATCTTGAACCTAAGATGTGGTCCACACAAGGAGCTGTGTGACTTTTCTGGTTAGTGACTGCCCAAGGAATAATATCTTCCTGCTCTTGAGCAATTTTAAATGAGTTGGTGCTGTACTGTGGGGATATTAAAGAAAGGCTGAGAAGAAATGGAAATGTTCACAGGTGTGAGAACCACTCATTATAATTCATGGGAATTGTCATTAAATCAACATATCCTCAGGTTCTGCAATTCCCTGAATCTGATGCTGCAAAAGAAAACATCAAATCTGTCTAGGCTTTTTGATTGCAAATGAGTACATTGAAAGCGTGCTTCCTTCTCTGAGAAATCAAAGCCTGTTTGATTGAAGCTCGTTTTCACACGATCAGCTGATGCAACTCACACTTCAGACATTTTCAAATCTTTCTACCTTCCTAGAAAAATACATAAATCTCGAAGAAAAGTGTTTTTCTTCAAAGTCATCTGTCCAGGCTTTTAGTCTCTTACATTTTTTGCTGCCAAACTTAGATTAGTAAGATGAAAAAAATGTGTATTTTCTCAGATGACAATAATGGGATGACCTTTCTCCTGTTTCTTTTGAATATAAATGTAATAATAAAAAAGTGGTTTGATGTCAAATAATTAGATTCATGTCCTGAATTTTACTAAAATACTGTAGGGGTTTTTTTTGTAAGAATAATGCCTAAATGATGCTTCTCATTTTTCTTATTGTCTTCCAGATATTTTATTTCATAGCAAGAATTCTGAAAACCTGTCCTTTCTTTTGGTGGCTGAAAAAACTTGGTTTTTATGACTTGTCTCTCTGATGTTTGGCTTTGTAGAGTCTCTTTAGTCAGAAGGGTGGTTTTGTCTTGCCATGAGGTATTGCTTGATGATCACCCATCATTCCTAGGTAGAATCATGTTTTTAATTATTTCAAAAGCTCAAAACTAATTTAAAATGGAAGGAACACTGGAAAGCATAAGGGAGAAGTTCAGCCTTAACAAAAGGGAAGGAAAGCAAAAAGAAAGGATGTGACAGAAATATAGTTCTGATGCAATTTAAGAGGAGGCTGCTACTAAATACATAGAAAGTGTAACAAATGATCCAAAGCATCAGAATAATTTTACCTATAGGTTTTATGCCTGTCAGGAATTTGAAGGGAGAATTTTCTAAGATGTTACAGGGATGTAGACAAACAGTATGCACTTAGAAGGAAGAATCTTAGAGTCAAATGCAGAGAGAAAGGAAGAGAGAAGGAGGGAGGGAGGGAGGGAGGGAGGGAGGGAGGGAGGGAGGGAGGGAGGGAGGGAGGGAGGGAGGGAGGGAGGGAGGAAGGGAGGGAGGAAGGAAGGAAGGAAGGAAGGAAGGAAGGAAGGAAGGAAGGAAGGAAGGAAGGAAGGAAGGAAGGAAGGAAGGAAGGAAGGAAGGAAGGAAGGAAGGAAGGAAGGAAGGAAGGAAGGAAGGAAGGAAGGAAGGAAGGAAGGAAGGAAGGAAGGAAGGAAGGAAGGAAGGAAGGAAGGAAGGAAGGAAGGAAGGAAGGAAGGAAGGAAGGAAGGAAGGAAGGAAGGAAGGAAGGAAGGAAGGAAGGAAGGAAGGAAGGAAGGAAGGAAGGAAGGAAGGAAAAGAGTTTTCATTATGAAAACATATGTTTCACTAAGAGTCACCATAAACTCCTGCAGAACAGAAGCCAAACAAGAGGGACCTGTCAGATTAGCGCCTGGTGACAAAATGTGTGGCATGGAAAGTGAAAGAGAGATACAAAAGGGTAGAATTAGAGACATTAACATCTGGCCAGAGTTTTTTGTTGGTTCAGGTTAAAATACCCCACAAATGCACACACTTCAGAGCTGAGAAGTGAAATTATGCGAGTTTCTCCTCAAAACCACATTTTCTGCCATTTAGCTTGTGTTCTAGGAATCTATTTAATCCATGTGCATTTTAATTAAATTCATCATTTGATTATATAAATCTATATTATTTTATTTCAGCTGATTGGACCACAACCACTGTCTCAGTGGCTGGAGATCTTCTCAGAGTTGTGAATGCATGTAGCTTCAAAGGTGTGCTTCCAGCTCTGAAGAGCTACCTCTTTTATGAGCAAAGAGTCCCTGTGCTGTGTTTTGCTCTGTACAACAACCCATTGCTCCCTGTTTCCCTGGCAATTGTGCAGCAGTGAGGCTGGCATTCACAGCTAAGCACATGGTTAAATGCTTGATGGATTTAGGGCTCATTTGGTCCACTCTCAACTGGGCCTTTCTGCTGTCTACTGCTCAAAGTAATGCGCATTCACTGAATGCAGTCAAAAATAGTCTGATCAGACATCAGAAAGGGCACAGTGCTAAAGAGCAACCTCTGAAAAGCCCATCTGCACTGTCCTGCTGATGTGGACTGGATTTTCCATGCAGTGGAAATGAACCAATATTTATTGATTTAATAAAATCCATAAATTTAATTACATTGCTGATACCAAATAATCTATTTTTCTGCTAGATCTCGCTGAAACCAACTTCAATTTTTAACAGCTGCAAAAGTCCAAAGAGGTGGCAGGCACACAGCAGTGCTGGTTTCTCTCATCACATTACTCTTGTGGTCTTTTCCACAAACGACTGGGTGTCTCTTAGGTATTACTTTTTAATCATCTACCCTCATTACATATAGTGTTTGCTCCTTTTTCATTTTCTAGCACAAAGCCAGGAAGAAGGCAATTAAAAATCAATAATGGTGCAGTGCTTAGACACTCATTAAGTAGTCATTAGGTATTCTGGAGACTCATTTTCTTTACAAGGGTTTGCTCTCCATGAATCTCCACTCTGCAGTATTAGCTCAAAAGAGCAGCAAGCACTGAATGTGAATCCAGAGGGTTCCCGACTCTCCTGGCCCTGGAGATGGACCTGGACTGGGATGCAGCAAACCCTGGAAGCTCCTCCAGCAGCACCAGGGAGATGCTCAGGCCTGGGGCTGCTCTGGCTGCCTCCACTCCCACTGTGTACCTGGAAGTGATTCCTGTTGTCCTCAGGCAATAGAAGGATCATTTCAACACCCTTGCTTACACTTGTTGGAATAGCACCCCCTCCCAGAAACACAGTCCCCAGTTGCCAAGACAGCTTGTAGAAGGGCATGCATGAGTAACTGGCAAAATTAGGCCTCTAGGGAGTCAGGAGCATTCACTGTCAGCCTCAGGAGCCAAGTTCCTGCCAAAAAAGCATTCAAAATAAGCAGGCTTCGCTTTGAGGTGGGGAAAAAAAACAACTCACTGGCAAAGACAGGATAGCAAAAGTATGCCACTTATTGTCATTTGCCTAAAGGCATCAATAAAATAATACTCACACTCAAAAACTGTCTTACAAAACAAGAGAAGCAGCCTCTCAACATTAAATCACAGCATCTATTCTATACACTCTGAGCACCTTGAGTTCACTTTACTTTCTGTCCTTGAGGATTTGGGGAGGAAAGAGGACAAGACAAGACAACTGAGACAGTTCAAGCTAGGAAGAGTCCATGGCAGTTCTATGGAGCATTTCCCCAGAACTCACTGAGAGCAGAGGGACAAAACTCCAATGCATTATTTAAGACCACTCTGACACTACTGACCCTTTGGAGACGCAGATCAATAGAGCAGCCTCAGCCAGAAAGAGATTTTCATATGAAAAAACCTGAAATAGAACTCATATTAGAGATGCTGAGAGGAAATAACACAGCCCAAGGGAATATCTGCATGCCATGGTACAATAAGGCAGTTTTTGAGGGATCAGCAGATGGCAATGGAAAGAGAAGAGCAATTCACAACTTCCCAGCTTCTTCATAGCACTCAGTCACCTCTAGGGCATAAAGCTCTGGCACAGAATCACCTCATCGACAGTCCATCACACACTCACTTCCATGCACAGTCACAGAGTCATATTTCATTAAATACTGTTTTCCTGTATTAAAATCCATTTCACAACACTGATTCTCCTTTATGCCTTGCCTTACCCTGGTACCCACAAGCCACCACTGGCTGCCTTGCCCAGTACCAGGTGAGGACCAGGAGGAGTGCTCACCTTGGCTGGCTTCCTGTTCACTTTGCTACACAAGCTCAGGTTACTTCTCTGAACCATCTTCCCTTCATATTCCTGCTGGAAATCCAGCTGGGACACCTGGGAGGTTGGGATTGCCTTGGAGCTCTTCTGTACAGTGCCTGGTGCAGTACCTGATCAAAACATTCAGGGTTTTTTTTTGCTCAAGGTGCATTGAGCTATGTATTTACCTGCTCATAAGAACTTTTTGGAGCAACTGGCAGATATTTTGTTTATCAAGAGAGAAAATTTGATTCTTGAAGGTTTGGTGACATGCTGTGTATATAAATATGTTTGTGTGTGCATGCCTAGAAGCAGAGGGAGATGACTGATGGATAGACAGTTCATGAGAGAGTCACAACTCATTTCTCTGTGTAGGTACATGTACATAAATACAACATTCTCAGGCTCCCTAAGACAGACTGCAGCTTCTGAACGTTAAAATATATCAATACATAGGACAGTTAACTAGTACAAAGCAGTAATCTTCTCTTTCATTTGCCCTTTTTCTTCAGAGGTATTTTTCCTTATTGCTTGCACACCACTGCCTTTGTAGTTTGATTACAGATTACAGCTACACATGTAATAATAAAAATTACAACAAAGCCGAGCCTATTTCATCTACAGGACGATAATCACAGTGTGTGTATTTCTGGCACATTGCAAAACATTGGAAATCCCTGGCCAGGTGTCATCAAGTGGAAGGGAAAATATTTACCCAAGAGGTGTACTTTTAAACCAGCTGACTAAAATGTCTGTTTTCTTCAACTGCTCTTTCTGCTGGAAGCTTTCCCAGGACCTGTTTTCTGCTTTCTGACCTGATGGGGAAGTGACCAACTGCACAGTGTGAGAATGCTGGAAGTCAGGAGGCTGTAGCTAACCATTCATGAGCAACTGAGGACTGAAACCTGTCTGAAGAGCTAACAGGGAAAATTATCTGGGAATGCTAACTAACTTCCCAGCCATGATGGCCACATTCCAACCCAGATAAAAGAAAACTGGACCCATAGTTCTATGGAACCAGAAGCATTTGCATGGTCTTCTCTTGCTGTGACCACTGACATCAAGGTCTCCTGTTAGGTTTTCATTCTTAATCTCATTTTAGATAATTTAGTGGCCTTCAGAAAAGGCCATTCACCATCCCTTTATTCCCCCAACCATAAAAAAGTGACAAAAATAAGTAGGACTGAGTGTGGTAACTAAGTGTATGAGGAGAAGGAGTAAGAGGAAGGAACTTACAACCCTCTTCATCCTATTTCATCCCTTGCCCACCCTCTGTGCCTGACCAGTCTGTACATAAATACATCTGCCTTTGCTGGTAATTCAGCTCTTCTTATGTGCATATATCCAGCACATCTGGATAGTTATTATCAAGGCAGTCATATTCCTGAACAGGAATAATCATCAGCCAAATCAGCATCTGGAGACTGCATTTTCATCAGACTTCTACTTACTACCAATAATCACATGCAAAAACCTTTTGCTGGAGTTCTCCCCCCTGAAGAACAAGATTATTCAGTGGAGACAGGCTAAGGAGTTTTCAGGTTATGTTGTGTTGTGCACAAATATTCCAAACAAAATATCAAAGATAAATGTGCCTGCGTTCATATTGATCCTGTTTCCAAACAAATCTCCTGTTTGAGCCTTTCTTCTTGTGCCCACTAAATCCCCTCAGATAACAGTAGCTGCACCTACAGGTCAGTCTGAGCTGACTTATACCAAAGATGAAAGGTCAGCTTTTGCATTATCCATATGGCCATTTTGCTGCCTCCTACCCTTTTTTTCACCTGTGTATTTGCTTGATGCTCCATTGTTCTGGTTATGTGTGGAGCTGGAGATCCAGCAGCAGCCAGGGGTGAGCTCCTGCTGTGTCAGGTGCAGGTTTGTGGTATGGCTGGGAAAGTCTGGTCATCACAGGGCAACAGTCACAAAGCCAGGTCCATGAGGGAGGAAGGTTCTTTCCTGCAAGCAGGATTTTCAGGCACTGGGAACCTCTATTTCATCTTGCAGAGAGGGGTTTCTGATGCTGTCTAGAAATTACCCAGCGGAGCAATCACCTCTAAGAAAGGATTTCCTTTTTGTTTGCTGTGAAAAATAGAATTGGTCTGCCTCCTAATCCAGCTGTCGACAAGAAACGGACAGTTATACTTCTTATCAGAAAACTCAGATGTTGCTTTTCCCTTTATAGTTCAAGCACCTATATACCAGGTTTAAGACTTCAAAACATTAAAAAAAATATTCACTCCACTTCCTTTGTTTTCAATATCTCTTCATCAAGCAATTCATCTTGTAGCATTTTAAAGAGAATCAATAAAAAAGGCAGCAAGGTTGCCTCATGCTTGCAAAGCTTTTGGTACAAATATGTAGGTTAAATGGGACTTTTTATGAAGATTTATGCCTAGCAACTTAATGTCTTTACATTTATTTCCTCACATTTACTTCCAGCAGTTCTGCTGCTTTTTTATTACTGAAGATCTATGATATCAACAATCCCCCTCCTTCCTTTTAGATTTCTACTAATGACCACTAGCAATGGGATTTTGCAAGTCAAACAGTAATGTAAAAATTTCTGTCAAATTCATGGGATGTACTTCTGTGCTTTTACTACAGCTCAAAGGCAAAAATTTCCTGCTGTGTTTAATGTGTGTACTACATTGGCTAATTGTGATGTGATTCATGTAAAAAACCCACAAAATGAAACAAAGTATGGTTTAAAGCATACAAGCAGTAAACCTCCAGATCCTCACGTGCCTTGAAGGTCATTCCCTGCAGAGAGCAGAAAGCAACTAAGTAAGTGTAAAAGGCATTGTGAGTTCTTTTTCCTGTGCAACAAATGAAAGAAAATACTGCTCATCAGAGAGCAACCATTTCCCTGAAGTCAATCTGAGTGACTAAACCATGTTTTTCAGATTTTAAAAGTTTCCCTTTAATGATCATCTGAGTCCTTGACTGCCTTAAGGAGCCTGACCCATTCTTACCCAGGTATTTTTTCTTGTAAACTGCATGGAAAAAAGCTTGAAGAAGTGTTTGTCGCTAATAAAAAAGGCATTGACTGCTTACAGAGGCTCCTTTTGAAGTTTTTGTGACAAATCACCTTGAATTGCAGCAGAGGCAAAAGAAGGAGTGAAGATTATCTTCCTCTGACATTATTCTCACCATGTCAGGCACTCATTGTTTGCTTTTGGACTTACAAGTCCCTGCAACATCCAAGCTCTCCTCCTGTATCCTGGACTTCAGCACTTCTGTTTTAAATGGTCTTAAGTTATGTGCAGAAAATATGGAATCAGGCACACCTACACAGCAGTGAGAAGGATGAGGAGTGTAAGAAGAAGTAACAGGAAAGGACTGAAACCTGATAAACAAATATGTTTCCTTACTTCAGTGAACATCATAGTGGGCTTTAGTCTCTGCTTGTAACACATATTCTAAATAAAAGCTGAAGCTAGAATAAGTTGAAACATACCAGAATCTCTTTTTACTTTGAGCTAGTAGTATAGTGCCACATCATCTGTAGCTGGATGTGCCTTTTGCTTCCTCAGCTTAAGCTGCTGCTAAAATAGATTCAGATGACTCTACTTGTCTTTTGCCTTGTTCTTAACATATGTCATAAAGATGGATCAGTAGGATTAATTGACCATCAATACTGGTATACTTCATTGTAAATAACTCAAGTCAAATAGAAATGTTTTTTTGATATCCTTATTATGAATTTCTTCTAATTTATTTAGTACAATCCCAAAGTCCTTTAAGAGTTGTGATGAAAAAGCAGGATGCATAAGGATTATGATAATGGCTCAATACCTAAAATCCATTTGGTCTACAACTCATTTTAGATTCCTTTACCAATCCTTTGTTAACCTTTAGTCTTTTACACAGATGGAGGAAGGAGCTCAGAATGCAGAATAAGGAAGGAAGAGGTAGAAGGAAAACATTAAATATATCATCAGAGCCTGATAGACAATTGAAATCAGCAGGAGTGGGATGCATATGAAGAAGGGAGCATAAACACTAAGAAAGAACACTAACAGTAACAATGTGCAGAAAAAAAAATCAGCTTATTGTTCCATTTTTGAAGAATGAATTTAATGCAAAGAAACTCTTTAGACAAGTACAGTGTATGACCAGACATACTTCTGCCATTATGAACATACACACCTATCTCTGTGTATGTGAGCATGCATATATGTATATAAATATGCACATATGTATGTATGTATGTCCACAGTTCCTTTGAAGCTCAGATTTAATGCAGCCCTTTTGAACAATCAATAATAACAAGACAATTAGGGGCTGAGTGGCCATACATATACATATATGTTTAAAAGTAAATCTGCCAAATTAGAAAAATTATGGGAATAAGTATCACAAGGATGAGTTAGCACAGAAATCAACAGCAGCTGGAGTCTAATCCTGCATCATTCCATCAAAGACAGCTTTGCCAGTGATGCTCTGAGTGCAGGACTGGTATCCAGGCACAGCCCAGAACACCCTTCCTTTGCTTTAAGTGGCAGAAGAAGGGGACACAGGTAACTGTGAATCCTCCCTCCACTGTCACAAACATTTGTTCCTCTTCCTTCCCCTTAAATTAGTGCCATATTTACCCACTTCTCACTGCAGTCTGGACTCTCAAATGGAGCTTACCCACATGCTTAGGTACTCCATTACCCTCAGCAGTGTCCTACAAATACCTCCTGTGTGAGAATCTTTAAAATCAGAGGTTTTTGGGAAAGCTGCAAAAGGCAGGCCTCAAAGATAGCAGAACTGGAATTAGAGCTAAGCAGTAGCCATAAGATTTGTCAGCAGCAAAACTATATAAGAAGTAGAAAAGTAAGGACAAATAGAACAATGGTCTGTGTATTAATGCTTGTCTAGAATAACTCCCTAAGCTGCAGAAAAGTATATCTAGCAAGATATTAGAAAGTTCTAAGCTTAATAATAGAGCTCTGTGCATTGTGTTTTAAGACTTACAAGCAGTATTGTATTCGAAATAAGGAAGCATTGTTTTAACCAAAGGTATGTGTGCTTATAGTGGTTGGACAGAACTACTGTAATATGCTTTTGCCTTGTGTGATTAGTCAAAAAACTTTTAAAGTAAGTTGTAACATTAAGTTCTTTGTCTGCTGCCTGACATGTGAGCTGCTGGCATCTTCCCATTGTCATAACCATGTAATGAGACTGCTGCTGGAAAACAAAACAGCTTGAGATGCGTTCTTGGCAGTCCCGTCCTGTTGGTGATTTGTCCCCCAGCCGGCGATACTCCTGTACTTGCCTGCTGGCCTGAAGGAGGTCCCTTTCCCCTGGTGCCATCCCCAGATGTTGCAGACACACTGTTACAGCTGGAGATGTGGCTCTAAAGCCTGGAGCTGTTCCTCGAAGTACAGCAGCTGATCCACTTCGAAGCAATCACTTGCCCTAGAAACCAGTTTCTCCAGACAGCTCCTGAGCTCCTCCTCACTGGCATTCTGCTGTCTCGCTTGCTTGAGGCAGCTGTACACTGCCTCAAATGCCTCCACTCCCAGCTTCCCAATGGCAGATCTGGGGAGAAATATTATACAAAAGGTCAAGCGAAAGGTAATTCATCTTATATAGTAACACAAACATTAACTAGTGCAGATTCCTTCTAAATGTTGTAGGTTTGATTAAGCACCTTGTTTGCCTGACAGGAAAAGGAACTAAAGTTTCCTGGTGAATTTCTCCGTGGTTAGTTGCTATACCAAGCCCAAGAATAAAAGCCTGGCCATAGGAAAGTCATGGGAAGCATGGCCATCTTCATTGTTACAATCCAAGAATCCTCTTCCTGCTGAGTCTGACACACTCTTTTATCTACAACAAGTCTGGTAAATGCACATGTATTACTGCTTCCAGATTTCATCAAAATCCAAAGAAGCAACCCAGTCAGCTGAACACCAGTGGCATGTTATGTGAGCACACTTTGTTATTCATTGCTTTATTTTAGCTTCTATCAAATACAAGAAAACCATTGTACAAGCTCAGTATGAGCAAACTTGACACTTTTTTCTTTTCTACAGTGCTCTCCTTTTATCAGAACACAAATCTGTAACTCGGTGACAAAACACACACAGCATCTTAATATTGATTTATAAAAAAGAACCATTTGAAAACTGTAAGACAATGAACAGCATTTCTTCCTCCTAAAGGAAAAACATCTTTCAGTTCATATATCACAGGTAATATAGAATTTTTCACTCAGTGGTGGCTTCATATTTTGATGAAAATACCAGGGTAATTTTCCTTCAGTGTTTCAGAGACTATCTGCCTGCTCTCCATGCTTCTGACAAAGGATTTGTTTTTTTTCACTAAACCTTTACATGTAACAGCAGTTGAGAGTTAGTTGTCTTTTAGGCAAAAAGGAGGTACTTGGAAGGCAACCATGTGATATGGTGGCTGCGGTACCTGAGGCAGCAGGAGCTGGGGCACCATCAGCTTGTGGCTGTACCAAGGATGATCTATACAGGGGCAAAAAAGGGGATCACAGATGTCTCCTGGTGCCAGCATTAAGGCTTAGAACTTCAGTAAATGTGCACGTAGGTTCAGAGGAAGCAGGCACACTTCCCAGAGCAGTTTAAATAGTTAAACCTACCTCCCAACAACAACTTCACAAACTGCAGTTGTAGATTTTCCTGGTTTTTGTACTGATTTTTTTGTTACATGTCTAACATCAGGACAAGGTAAACTCTTCTCACACAATAGCATAATCAACCTAATGGTGTAGTTACCTTTTATCAGTGGTCATCCTGTTATTGCTGAGGAACAACATCATCATAATAAAATGTCAGCCAGTAAGAGTTCCATATTATGTGAGTTCCTCAATTCTTAGGAAAACATTGCAAAGAATTCTACTTTATTGCTTTTCAAACTTCTCCCATCTCACTTGCTCTTTGCTTCTCTAGCACCTCGATCATGCCCAGGTGTGATCCCCCTTTGGCTTCAGGTCACCCCTCTGCTGGCTCCAGACACAGAGGTAGATCAGGAACCTGGGGCAGAGAAAGCCAAGACCCAGGATCAGAACTCACAGGGCCAAGCTGGAATCTCTACAGGTCTAGACCTGATTCAGTCCTGCTTCCTATAACTAGAAATTAATGTTGTTCAGGAGAAAATAAAAACTATTGGAAATAATTAATTCTCAGACACTGGAAACCTAGGGATTGGATTACCACCGAAAGGTAAATGGAGATTTGTTTGACAAACAATGTACATTTCTTCACAAAACATTATCAAAAATATCACTATTTCTTCCCAACAGTTAAAAATCAATACATGAAAAGCCATCCTGATATTACTGCTACTTCATCAGTGCCTTTAATGACTCCTCTCTCCCTCTCAGACAATTATGTTCAATTTTTGGGTAGTTCTGTCTATTTAAAGATGAAAAATTAAGCAAATATATACCTTGGGAGTATTGCTTCTGCTAATAAATGTGACCTGCAGACTTGAGTCTTCTCTGTTCAGCTTGGCAGAGCATGCAAATCAGCCAATGTGTGCAATAGCTGAGACAATAGAATTAAGGGGAAAATGTTCATAGGTTGAAAATTACAGGGTAGGTAACAAAAATTATAACCTGCTTTTACAAAAGAAGACATCAGGCTCTGTTTGGACTTGAGAGCTGCATTAATTTGACTCTACTACCACATCATGCATCACAGAGGCAGAAGTGTGGGATCTCAGAGAGTAAATGTCAGAGAGGTGTCACTGAGTTAATCTATGATCCTGATAGAGGGAGAGGGGAAAGCACTTCCTAGAAAGGGAGGTTTGTCCATTATGGCCCTGATCCTATGCTAGGGGATATTTGTCCATCCATGTAAAATCCTAGAGATGCACAACTACAGATTGCTATTCACATGAAATATGGGATACCTGCACTAACGTTTTAAAAAGAATTAAAGCCTTACCACCAAATGAGCTGTGAGAGCAAGTGCAGAACTCCCATTTACAGCCACATTTGGCCATCCATGTTTTCTGATTTACTGGCATTTACTCTCCTCATGCTATCCTATAGCTCAGTCACCTACAAACTCACTGTGAGTCATCATCTCATTTTCAGCCAAGATGACACGAGCGAAGGGGATACCTGACATCTGGGATTTCATTACTGTGAAAAATTATGGGCCAGACCTCCTTCCCACACTGGCCTAAATTGTTTTTCAGTGTGCTAAAATGCAAGGAATTACATTGGGCTCTACCAATCAAGGGTCTGGCTTTGGATGATGCTCAATAATGTGCTTAAATGTCGTATCTCAGATTGTTCTTTTCTTTCTTTGTTAGAGTTAGATGGAGGGATTCATGGAGCTCAACTTGCCTCACTCCTGGTGAGTGGTCCCAATGCTACAGGCAGAGGAGACACAGGGCTGGAAGCATGCTGTGACCACCAACCCACTGGCTGCACAGCAGATATTGCCAGTCTGGGGACACTGACATCCACATAAGCTGTGGCCTGAAAAAAAATTACTCTTGTTGCCAGCTCTTGTGCAAGCACACAACACATGCCTGAGAAAATCAACTGCAACAAGACCCAAAGGCCATATTGATATTTGATTTGCAGATAATGATGGAGTGTGGACATAAAATAGAGACTTGGTTTTATCAAGGATAAGGCACTTCTGAGTATGCGAGATGCAGTAAAGAATATCAGCAAAATCACAGGCACTGCTGGAGTTAGAGGGGAGCTAAATAGGAGCCTTGAGAACTGCAATTTTTAGACACAGGGTGTCTAAAACCATTCCAAGTCATTTAGTGGATCTGAATTTATCAGGCTATCTGGTGATTTGCAGTTGATTTTCTACGCATCAGTGCAAAATTACTAAAATTTGACAATATAATAATGTTGTGTTCTCAAGCTGGCTGAGGAAGTTGTAAATCTTAGGTAGGTGAACAAAGAATTCTCTGTTATTTCACTGGTCTTCATTTTGACTATTCTGGTGCTAGCTACATATTAACGCCTCCTTTCTGGCTTGGAGATCAATTACAATAGACCTACCTTTATGCCACACTGACAAAAGCCACAAAACAAGATTAATGCTGAAGCTGTGCTCCTCCTTGGGCATTAGCAGCCAGGTTAATATCTCTCAACAACTTGTCATGACCTGCCTTGAAGGATAACTATGACACAAATCAGCAGCTAAGGGGTTTTTCAGCTTCTCACTTTCCAGTGTCATTTAGCATGATGGCAGCTATCATTTAAAGCTATCCTGGTCTCAGTGATGCCTGCAGGGAGCTGCGTGTGGTCTGTGCAAGGAGAGGCTCTGCACAAGCCACTACTGAACACACCAGAGTAGTAACACCATGAAAGTCCCTCCAGCATCAGGCATCAGCACCTCTGCCATAACAGGCAACAAGCACTCTGCTCCTAAGACAAACACAGAAAATTCAGTTATTTCAAAATTCCAGTTACTCATGCCTACATCAAAGCAAACCTCAATAAAGAAACTTTCTGCACATGGAATACCCATTCCACTGAGCATTTATTTATCCTTTTGAATGCAGCCAGGCCACCTGCATCCACCACCAAAGAGCACATTGTAAAGTAGAGAACAAATCTGTGTTGATTTTGGCTCATGGGGCATGAAAGTAAGTGCAGGGATCTTTGAAAGAAAAATTTCAGTAGATGCCTCTAAATTCTGTTCTTCCTAACTCAAGGAGCTAACCCCATAGAGTCCAGCCGTATTACTTAGGATTCTCATCAACACATCCAAAAATGATTTGTCCCTGAATTAATGCTATTTCCAAGCAACAATTTATTAACCCCATATTTCTCTTTAAAACAGTACAACCATGCCACTTAGCAGCTAACCAGTAGTGATAGGAATCTCAGCCAAAAAGTTTGTTACATTTATCTCCTGAGATGACTTTGCAAAAGAATCAGGAAATTACATATCCTTAATCTCATACAAAATATTGTTTTTTAACTGTACCAGAAAATCTGAAGATATCTGCTACAGCATCTCATGGTTCAGTAAACAAACAGGTTTATCTCAGTTAGAACACAAAGGATCTCTGTCCTCTCGAGTTATCTTTCTGTCATTCTGTTTGCTGGCATTGCTGACTATGAATAATTAAAACTTTGACACTTGAAAGAAATGGCTCTGGGTTCAAATCTTCATTTTCAGCATTACTTCTTTGTTGCTGTTTAAAGACCCCTTGAGATCTGCTAGGAGAAGGACATAATAAGTTCCATGATCCAAGTTTTAGGAACTTATTTATAAAGGTAGGGCAACTCTTTTCTAGTTCTGACAGCTGTTCAATCTTGGGAATGTGAAAAAAAATAGCTAAGTCTAAGAAAAGGTCTTATAAAAAATAAAAAAGGCAATGGAAAGTATTATTATATAAAAGCTAGTAAGAAAAGAAATACAAATTACTAATATTAGCCTCCACCTTCACCTTCAAGCCTCAATGGACTTCGACTATTCTCATATTACTGCTGAATGAAAATTTCTTCACTTGAAAACACAATGATAATTTTCCTAATTCATCCTTAATTACTTTGTACTTCCTGAATTAAAGCACCTTAATTTGATTGCAAACAAAACTCTCTGATGTCCTACTTCAAAGACCTGCAAAATCTAAAGCATATTTAAGACATGTTTTCCCATGAGTTAAGAAGGATCTTATTATTAAAACATGTAGACACATAGGTGAAGAAATATCAAACATAATATTCTCCATGCACCTCATATTCAGAGATAAATGAATTAATATAATAGGAATTGAAGCTGACATCTGCTCTTGGAAGAAGCGTTAATTAGAATTTAGAGCTGCTAGTTGAATTCTAGCTACTATGGATTTAGAAAATACTTTATCATAAGAGAAAACATGTTTCTATTCATTTTTCCCACAGAAGGAAAAAAATTACAGCAAAACAGTTATTTAAATCAAACCTGAACACTGCAATTGTAAAGTCTTCCTATATTAAGAAATTTACTACCAATACTAAAAATAAGAGCAGAAATATATTTGCTTCTATAGAGCTTTTCTTCATGAGGTAGGGTGAGTGATAATTACACTCTTTCACTGTGGCCATGAAGAATTACCTGAAACACACTTCCCTGAGCTTTATGCACAGCCTGAGATTTCCTAGTTTTTCTATAATTATTTTAAACAACATTCTGATTTTTAGCAGTGCCATGTCATTCAAAGAACCTTTGAAAAGTCAGTCATCAGTTTAATTCATTCAGCATCACTGATCAAGATCAAGAAGGAATTCCAGGCACACTCAACACATCCTTGATGCTATTTGCTTTGTTTATCAATGCATTTGTTTTAGACAGGTGTCTCTGAAGAGCAGCACAATGTACAGCTACTTCTTGAATGTGGGTATGTGAGGATACAGTAGTTACCTCTGAAAAGTAAACCATTATATGAAGATCTTGTAAGAATTTAAGAATATAACTTCATTCTCCTTTGTTCAGCTGTGTGGTAACACAGAGTTAATGCTGATTTCCTTTTACGTGGCTTAATACTTAATACTATGTCAGGGGGTCTCTCCTGACATAGGATTTCATACCAAAATTAAAGTTTTAAAACCAACAATTTACCTCTCAGAGAAAGAAAAAGGTACTTATGCATTTTCATGAAACAATCAGAATATTAACTATTACTACATATATTTTTTCTCAATCCAAGCATTGTGTTTAACCACATTCTATTAAGTGTTACTACATAAAACAATGCATTTCTGAGTCAGCAATAAGTCAGTCTCATTAAAAGGTTTGTCAATGCTTCAAAGGTGCTTCATTGGAGAGATTAATGAAATCAGTTGGTAGGGAGATAGACAATTCTTTACAGAAATATCACAAACACCACAGTAATTTACTCACAACATTTCCAGCTGGGCTTGAGCACTGTAGAGCCACAGAGGGAGGTGAAGCAGCATTCAAGATCTGAGCTATGCTAAACACCCATACAAGGTTACAGTAAAAGTAAAAATACTCTTAAACTATCTAATCAAAAAGACATTTTAAAAGCTAAAAAAAAAAACCCTAACTGCTGTGGAATGTGAGATGTCCAATTATGTCAAATATTTAAGTGTATATATACATAAAATAGACACTAACATATACACAAAAATGGCTCCCAAACCCATTTGCATAAGATTTTATGCAAACAATTGTTCGAACATCAACCATTTAGGCTTAGTTCACATCTATATCCTCCCAATGGGGCCTGAAGCTAGGTGGATTAAGTCCACAACTTCTTTCAGGTCTCTTTTCACATCTGTAGCTCTTTAAAAAATTCCTAGCATAAAACAGGACTAAGGCAAATTCACATTTTGGCAGAACCTTAAAATTCCATGACGATACCATTCTAGAGAGAAAGAAAGAAAAGCAATTACTAACTATGGACAGTAGATTTATGATTTTCAGAAAGGCCTAGAAAGATTTACATATTTAGTTTCTTCTGGGTCTGTACCAAAATAAGATTCACAGAGCTGTTTAGGCATTTAAAGATGTAGATAGAAGTCTAGTACTTATTTTTTTTCCTACAAAGCAAACATTTAATATCTTTCAAAAGAGAGCTGTGGTCATTCCTGCATCAAACCTCTTGGAAAATTCCCTACCTACATTTCTCTCAAGTAAACTTCCCAAGGTTGCAATGCTACTTCTAGTAAATGCTGTCAAAATTATTCGAGTGGTTCCGTATGGAAAATAGACTATATAATTAATGTTGCATGAAAGCATATTTGCATTTGCAAACTATTGACAAAATCAAGGTGCTGGAAATCTGAACAGCTCAATCTATGCATTATGTATGCTCAGCACGAGAAACTAGGCAAGCTATGCTTTGTGTGCAAAACAAAAAGAAGTATAAGGCTCTGAATGTTTTGAGTGTTTGGGGCCACTTGACATTTTCAAATGAATGAGCCTATACTTAAAATTTTAGTTGTTTCACTACTGAAATGCAATTTTCAAAGTGAATAAAAACTCTGTCTAGTGCTGAAGCAATCATAGCATTAATGTCCACTTAAAAAAAAAAAGTCCTTAAAAATTCAGATTAACAGAATGACTCATGGATCTATGACATACAGTTCAACAGAGAAGCTGAAAAAAAATCTGTGTTTTCTTTACATATCTAAGAAAATTCACAAAATATTACACATTGTTATGACCTGAGGTAATAGTAATATGAGGTGATAGTGATTCAAGTAGTGAGAAAAACAGGCAAAAGATGAGCGCCCCAAAAAAAGCATCAAACTTTAATTGTGTCCCAATACTCACTCACTCTAACTACCAAGTTTGTTCTCACTATTCATTTCAAAGTGCACCCCAACAAATAGAAAGCTGCTGAGAACTGCTGAAACCATGGTGTTGGCAGGTGACATGCTCTTCCCATCCCATGCAGGATGGAGAGGAGCAACGTAAAAGACAAAATGCCAACAAGACAAGCAGCCCATTTTTGTCATGGAAAGGGGAGGACAGAGGGCAGAAGCTGAAGGAAGACCATGGAAAATGCCTGAGGAATTAGACCATCAGCTCTAACTTCAGCCTTGAGGGGTTCCTGCTGTTTCTGCTGCAGAGGACTCCTACACTTCTGAGCAGCAGACACTGTCTCACTCACCTTCATTTCTTCTTAGGCAGGAGAAGCACAGGATTTGCCCATTCCCACTTTCTCTTTCTGTCATTGCCTTGGGACAGCAATGACTCCTGAGCCAGGAGCACCCACTCACTTCTCCCTGACAGAAGCCAAGGACCAATATCCCAGCTTGGCCACGCACAGGCAGGGTTCAATCTTTCAGTGTTCCTGCTGAGTTTACTGTACTCTCACTTGCTTGTAAAGCAAACTGCAAATCCAAAATACTTTCTTCAAATTTGGGTCTGGAAAGTATTGAAAAGTATAAATGGTGCAATTATCTTAAAATAGATTTTCAGTAAAAGAAAGAGAAACTCATGGACTAAGATGTTTAATTTTTTCCATAATGAACTCAGTTGACTCATTTGAGCCTGGCCTTTAAAAATGAGGTGTGAGAAACTGTGACAAGGAAAATGGATATGTAAATAAAATTTTGGCTTAGCCCATGAGATGCAGAAAGCTATAGTCATGCTGTAAGATGCCTTGGGATCACCAGACAGAAATTATTACCTGAAAATGGAGTGTTGGACAGAACACTGGTGTGTGTTAGAGGAAATTCAATGCTCAAAAACATTTCAGGATCAATACCTTCAAGAGTGCTCTATTCACCTGGAAGAAAGTGGTAGCTCAGACAGTGTCAATAAATTTCCTCACCAAATATGTCTTTTGTCTGTGAGAAGACATTCCTCAAGCTCGTATACATCGTGATACCATCAACATGAAAGTCAATGGCAATCAAAAGGTCACTGATAAGTTCTTAAATCAAAATCTTAAAAAACAATTAGCTTTTCTGTATTTGTTGCTTTTGTCTTCACTAAAGCTGCCCTCAATGACATAAATAACAAAACCAGTTTCAGTTGGCTCAGAAAGGTCCACTCTGTATAAATTGAAATACTACATCAAGTAAACACTTTACTGTATTTTTTTTTAAATTGCACCAATAAATGTGCAAAAAGCCTTCTACACTTCTAGCATTTTAGGACTACTTATCTCAAAGAACATCTAGTGCCTACTGGATGTCCTCAAAATGACCTTTATTTCTGAATTTTTCAGATAAACTATGCATTTGACGGCAGCATCACAAGCACAAGAAGCATATATACATACTGCTCATGAGTCTAACCAGTAGTGTTAGAAGCACTCACAGGAGCAGAATAAAAATATCACCCAGTGCTTTCTCTTCATGACTTCTGAAAGACTGCTTTACTTACACTCAGCAGGGGATGATGAAGTCTTTTTCCTGATCGTGGTATGCTGCTGTGCATAACACTTTGGGGACTGGCTAAGAGGTGCTTACTGCTGGGCTAAAGGATTTTAATTTACTTAAAATTTGGGGCATAAAAGCCTTTTCCTTCTACTGCCATACATTTTATTGAATTCTAAAGTGCATATTAAAGTTCATGGCTATTAAAATGACTCATTGTAGATATTCATGGATATCTCCACAAAGGAGCACAAAACGATCTGTACCAAGTTTTTTGTATGGACCTCGGGGGGAAAAAAATTAATAGGTGCTACTACAATTTAATCTGACAGGGGAAAAATGCTTTGGCTTGAGGAGTTGTTTCTGAAGAACAGTGTGGCTCTCTTCTGAGAGGCACAGTTGGAAAGTCTCTATAGGGGAACATCAGTGGAACAGTCTGAGCAGTTTGTCTTTGTGGATCTCTCCACAAAGAGAGATAACTTGGCTCTGGATAGCACGTGGCAGTAATGCTTCCCAGACTCGGCATGCACCAAGTTACCTTGTGCCACCAAGGATGGGAACCACCACGAGATTTTGATGGTGGCCAGGACAGAAGATACCAGGAAATGGCTCCTCCCATTTCCTGCATCTAACATGATTCCTCAGTTTCAAAACCCAGTATGAGGAATAAGAGTCTCACAGTCAGTTTCTATATTTGGTTGACTTCTCGCTGCTGACCCACAGGGCTGGGAAGGAGCATAACGATAACCTTGAGCTAGTTCAAAAAATGGAGATTTCTTATCAACACTGCAGATCCCAATATCAAAATGCTTAGCACTGAAGTGGAAATTTTTGTGGAGACAATTAACTCTGCTTGAAAGGTAAAGTTAAATCTCTGCTCTTATAAACTTCATAATGAATTCTGATACCAAATATAACAAAGTAGAAATTGTTGTCACTGTAGTTGGTGATTTTATCATGACTTTTACTGAGGGGACAGAGATTCACATTGATGCTGGATGAGATCAACTGGAACAGAGAGTGCAATGGTAATTGGAAGGAGAAAGTCAGAGGAAATATTTAGGGGTTGTAGTGATAAAAAAGCCATTTCTTTTCACTTAAAGGAGGAGACCAAGCACTCATACCTACCACGTTCAAGAACATCAGTGGCTTCCTTCTAATTCCCATAAAGATTTTTAGCACAGCTTTGCTCTCACATGAGTATTCTTGTCAAGTCCACCATAAGAATACAGTGGGACTCTCCTAAATTGATGCTTTGATACACAGCAAGTCAAAGAAGGCATTTAGTGAGTCGTGCTGCAGTAACTAAAGCAATGAGCACATAACATCTTGTCAAGTGACTGCCTTGCTACAGTGGTTTGCAAGCCAGCATTTTTCACATGTCAATTGGAAATGGCTAAAAGGTGCTTTCACTGTTAGACCCTGTGTTATTTTAGATTAATCTACCATTTTATTAGAGCTACTGATACTTTCTGCCAGTAACATCATCTGTAATGCATGGGCACAAGGTCTCTTTATGAGCAGCTCATGACACAGGGGTCTCCCTCATCAGAACCTATTGTTCCTAACATTTGGAAATGGTACAAATCCCAAACCTTCATAGTCGTCTTTCTAGAGTGACTTGACACCCAAACAGATTTCACTGCACCTCCACATTATTGCCCCTGCTCTGCTCTCCTCTTTCCTTTTAGGAACTCCAGCTACTCAGTTTGTCTCAGTAAGACAAATCCCCCACATTGTTTCCTTCATCAGAAGCTGTCATCTGGAAGACCCCCCCCCAAAAGTCTGCACCTATCCAAGTAAAACTGAATAGCACAAGTCTAAATTATATTAGCCCTGCTTATGTGGCACTGTTATGTGGATGACATTCAAAAACCACATCATATGAAGTTTGCTGAAGGATGAGCAGAGAAGCTATGTGGCTTTATGTACTGATTCATAGCCAGATGTGCTTCCTTCTCACCACTGAAAACCCCACTGTGCCCTGTGTGTAGATTGGCCAGGGGTCAGAGTTTGCAGAGATCTCCTTGGCTATGCACATGCTGGGTACTGTGCTCATTGACTTGTTCCTTACACTTAACTTTCCAAGCAATTAAGTCCTTTCTCACCTTAATGTATTCAGAAAATGAAAAAGTCATGCTATGTTTTGGAGAAAGGACAATAATGTGAGTCTCAACAAACCATGAAAACCATGAAACAGCAGTGGAAAAAGAGAATTTGAAAGAAGTGATTTATTCATACTTCAGCCCTAAAAGCAATGTCAAAGTATTTTAAAAGTCAAAATATTTTAAGTTCTATCTAGAAACCATGAGAACACCAGGTGAAATCTCTAAGCTTAGTAGGCATTTTGACTAAAAATCTAACCTTGCAAGTAGCTGGGACAACATAATGCAGTAGTTTATTTTTATAAGTAGTTTCCATGAAAAAAGAATGGAAAGCAGTACAAGTGGAAGGCTGTGAGACCTTGGACTGATTGCACAGTAAGGGCTAAGCCATGAAGTGAAACCTCGGGAGCTGCTGAATCTTGAAATACTATAAAACCAAACAACTTCCATCAGGAGTAAATGTGATTGGTATTTTTCTGTAGTACATGGTGATTTGTTTTAAACAGTGATTGCTATCAATGCTGTTGGAATTGTACTCATTTTCTTCAGAGAGCTCACTTAAATAACTCTTAGCATCGACTGTTTGAACTTATTTGTATTCCAATAACATCCACCAGATTATTGACACTGTCCACCTACACAGGAGAAAAAATTGCCCTTTTTCAAAGAGTTTACATTCTGAGAGCAGCTGAATCTTGCAACATTGCAAAGAATATTTGATCTCAGAAATAATACACATCACTATGATTATCAGATCAGCACCTAAAACAGGATGCAATCAATCTTGGAAGGCCAGAAATTACTGAGTCAAGATAAAGGCTCAAGATACATTAACCAGTACATTCTAGAAAGGAAGCACAGATCTTCATTTTATTAAGACACTGAAACCTTTATAAATAAAGCTGGGATTTCAGCAATGCTGAAAATCAGTAGACAATGAGTTTCAAAGGGAACTGTCCATGTACTGCCTGCTGTCTCATTTGAAAATACCAGCCAAGAGCTGCAATTTTGTTTGGTTTAAAACATCATATCACCATGGGAAACAAACCCACTTACTTTTCATTCCAGGCAAAAATGAAGTGCAGGTGAGGGACCAAACAGGGTGGTAATGTGTACATTTGCAGGTGACTTGTGGGCATGGGCTGTGCTAATAAAGAAAGTGAAATTCAGAATGACACGACAGCAAGGAAGGCAAACTGGATCCTGAAGGATGTCAGTGATTGTGCAGCTTACAAGAAAACAATCAGAAATGAGAGTCAGCTTTCATCCTCTCTGGAGGCAAGCAGGCAAGTCTCTGAACACCTTACCATCCACTTCTTTTTGTTGAGGGGACTTTTGGGTTTTATTTTCTGTGCTTTGCAGTTTTCCAAATCCATATTCCTTGCCTGCACATTGGTAATGCATAAATATGCTACTTACTCCCTCATGCGTTTCAGCTTGGTCTCAGCCATTGTGCTGTTGAGAGCTCTGAATCCCCGGGGCTCCCCTGGAGACACTCTGGTGACAGTCCTCGAGCCTACAAATCAATGCACAGACACACAACCTTATTCACCTTCATCCTCCCGAGCTCTATTGCAGAAGGGCAGTCAGAAGGAGGAAGACTATTCCTGTTTCTCACAAGGCAGTGCCACATTAATTAAAGATGAATTAGATTATTAAATGTACATTAAGGGCAACTCCTTTCTGAGGGACAAGTAGGTTTATAGCCTAAAGGCACCAGAACTGCAATAACAAGGAATACACAAGGAATTACAACAGAAAGGAAAATCACTTCTTTTCTTCCATTTTCTTCCATTGTTTTTTTACTTATCCTTAAGAGCATGAACATTCTTCCTAACAGGCAAGTCTCTCCTTGAGCTTGATCATTACTGTAAACCGGAAGTATTTATCTTATGACATCAGTTTCTCCTTCAGATAAAGGCACTCTTTTTATGTACGAAAATATATATATATAAACATTCCTGTATATGTAAATACATATATATGTGTAAGAAATATATACATGCATAAACACACATGCCCACTCTTTCTGTTTGCAGGCCTTGTGAGCTGTTGCAATATTTCAGGACCTAGGGCTCACCTACCACTGAAGCCCTCGACCACAGGAACACAGAAGTGCTGAATCACAGAGGACTGTCAGGGTTATCAGCTCAAATATGCTGCAATTTCATGTAGTCATCCCATCATACAAGTCTGTGGTTTTCCTAAGAAATTTATGTACTTTTTGCCCTGACTGTTTCCATTGAAAGACATTTCAAAGCCTTACTGGGAGCTAGTGGCTAAAATATCTTATTTCCTGATAAAATTTCTTTGTCAAGCAGTTCATGCTCATTTTCCTCCTGTGCCAGTCCTTTTCCTTGGCTTATGCAGTTATTTCCTTCCCTTTTGCATACTCCTTTCAAGTCACTGTCATATTTCCTGAAAAATCCCTGTGCCAGGATTTCTTCTCCTGGGAAGCTGAGAAGACTCAGAGAAAAATGAAAACAATAATTATCTGATTGCTTCTCCTGTGTTTTACTGCTTTGGAATGTGGTTTGGAGATTGTTTATGCAACATGTGAATTGTTTTTACTTAATGACCAATCACCATCCGGCTGTGTCGGGACTCTGGAAGAGGTCACAAGTTTTTCATTAGTATCTTGTTAAGCATTCTGTAAGTATCCTTTCTCTATTCTTTAGTATAATTTTAGTACAGCATTCTTTAATATAATATAATACATAAAATAATAAATTAGCCTTCTAAGAACATGGAGTCAGATTCATCAAGTCCTCCTTGATGCTGGGGACTCAGCAAATACCACACCTTTCATTTCTTCATAATTGGAAAAAAGTCCTATTCAGCTTTCAATTTGTTAAGCTGAACAAAGCAGCTATTTTAGCCTCTTCTTGCAAATTGTTTGGCACTAGGATTTCACTTCCCAAAAAAATGAGATGTATTAGGGTGTAAATGTGCGGGCTGTGCCACACAGGACCCAAGTTCTGACCAGGCACGGGAGGGCTTTGCATAGGGTAGGAGCAAGCCAAAAGTCAAACACGTTAACACAATGTCTTGTCTAACTGAGCACACACTCCCCTCCTACCAGGGGTTTTTAGCTTGGACTCAGCTGGGGTTTGGCTTAGTTTGGACTGCATTAACAGGGATCGCATGCAGCCAGAGGGAGCTTGCAGCTCCCCTCCCTCTATGAGCTGATATAGACATCCCCAGAGAACACCCAATGCTTTCCTGGAATGTGTAATCATGGCTCTCCCAACAGTTAAGCTCCTATGCCTGACATGATTCTAGACCCTGATCACATCCATCTGAATACTGAGATAAAACTTTCCATTGTGAATGATCCTACTGGATCACTCACAGTGAGCATCTGGATTCAGAAGCTTGGAAGCACAGAAGAAATGGATTCCTGATTCTGTTAGCAGGATGGACATTTAAAAACATTTTCCTAGCTTATCTTACACCTAATGTCTAGGAGTTATCTGGTGCCCAAGTATTACAACTCAGGTACAGTTAATGTAGTTTAAAAGATGAAAAATGACAAGCGCAGTTCTTACTGGCAACCAATTATTTTGCCTATTAATGCAAAAAACATTTCCTGATTGTTTACTGTAACAGTGCACATGCATACCCATATGTTTTACATGGAGTCTGTAAGCATTCAACTCCTTCAGCAGCACTGGAAAATTGAGTTATCCTCAGGACAGCTCAGGAAATCCCAGGTGCTGTGCAAAGCAGTGCTTGTGACTTAGTGGGCTCCTCTCTCAGTTGGCACAGTATTAAGGTCCAGATGTAGGGCTTTAGTGCTTTGAAACCAATTAAAAATGGATGCTCTGAGCACCAGTGTCCTAAGGAAAATATAAACCTTGCAGTCTCTTAAAAAGGAGCACATTTAACCACAGGCACCAGATAAATTCTGGCATTACTATTATTACAGGATAGATCACTGTAGTAAGAGCTTGGCATATTCTTTCTGTGTAGTGAATTCAGTATATTTATTACTACAATATTTCCTTCTCCTCTGACATTTCATTATTAAAAACATTCTTCTTGTTTGTTTTGGTTTTTGGTTTTGTTTTGTTTTTTTTTTCTCCCCTGGGATTTCTGGCTAGATAATTCAAATTTTGTCTACTTTACACATTGGCAATTGGCCAAGAAAAACTTAGTCCCTTTGTGCAAACTCTATATCTTTCTCTCCATTTAATATGATTTTTTGGCAACTGCAAGGCAGCACAGACTGCATATTTTAGGATGCTGCAAAGGTGTGGTTCCTCATTAAAAAAAATGAGTTCTTAGTGAAGACTGCTAAGAGCTTGATACATTGTTGCTACAGCACACCTCAACAAATGTTGCTGGGGTGATTCATAGCCATTCCACTTCTACATCAAAGGTACTTTCTTAGAAGCAGTTACTTGATTAATAATGTATTTTGCACCCAGCTTCAGACAGTTTGTGTACCCACATATCAACACACAAGGAGGAACTATGCTTCTTCAAAAAGTTACCAGATAATTATTTGCATTTTTTTTATCTAAGATATCATTCTTGATCCATTAAACAAAATCAAATGAAACAACAAGAGCACTGTCTTTTCAAAACCAGGTATTGTGGTTTTCTAAATCGATTTCAATGTCTCCCAGTGTCTAACCCAGTATGGCAGAAACAACACAGGGCAAAGGGCAAAAGATCTTTGTCCTCTCAGGTGATAGAGCACCAGTTGGAGGTTTGCACTGAGGATCTGTAGAGAAAGGAATTTATTCACAGGTGCATTATCTGGTAAGAGTTTTCATAAATTATGGTCCAAAGGCATTCCTACAAACATTCCTGCTAGTGACCAAAAAATAGGTGATACACACCTACTGCATCTCTTCATAAGCCATGATGTGTTGTGAAGCTGTTATCTCCACTGAATCACAAACTTCTGTTTGTACTTCAGATTTTTTTTCTTTACCTTTCACTTCTACATATGAGATCCTACAATGCCTTTTTGTACAAGATAGAAAAGATTAGAAACAGATGTGTTTTCCAGATTCATAAACAATACAAAGTGACGCAACAGCCCCTAACCCTCTCTCCCTTAATGCCAAGCAAATTTAGTAAATTTTAAAATGAGTTTTTCAAACTCCTTTATCTTCTAGAGTTTTTTTCTGGGATCTACCCAATTTTTCAATTTATCAGCACAGCCTATCTTATTTCAAACACACTCCATATGGACCTTTATAGACAACACAAAAGAAATTGTGTACCACAAAAGCTCTTGTACTTGGAGTGATTCTGGGACCTCTTGAGGAGAAAACTCAGTTACCTCCCAAGTCCTTTCATAAACACTGAGGTTTATACTAAACAAATTCCATCTGTTGAAAAATAACTTATATTTATTGCATCTTTTTTATCAGAGCCTTTGATGACAAAAAAAAGTTCTAGTGTTTTTCTTCTTGGTTTTTCTCTAACAGCCACTTGAAATGACTCATAATCTTTTTGTAATACTTTAACAATGAAAGATGCTACAAGAAATTCTGTCCTGGCCAGATTCCTGCTTCCATTGCCCTATTATTGCCATGAAATCCACACTGTTTTCAGGAGTAGCCATTACAATTCTGTTGCAGCTCTGTAGCCCAGCAATATGGTATTGCCACTGCCTGCCCCAGGCCACACACCTGAGTCTGCAAGGCTTCAGGCTTTGTCTGATCTTGGCTTGTCCTGACAGAAAGTTTGACTCAAGTGCTTAAGCTATAGCAGCAGTTTTTTGAATTACTATGCAGTGGGCTGTTTTGTTTTATTTCCAGTTATTCTTGTAACATACAACCTGCTTTTTAAGATGGATTAGTAGTATTCTGTGTAGAAAGACATATTTATAACTAACTTAATTCAATTAATGTAGAGAAGTACAGGCCCGATACAACAGCAGATGCCTTGAAAAGTGGGAACAAAAGATGAGATGTAAAGGACTACAGGCATGGGATGTCAAGAAAGGAGGCTCTGACTCGCACTGGCAATGCCATGGGTAAAACCAATGTCCCAGTGGTTAGTGAAAGAAATGCAGACCTGGATGGGGACACAACTAGCTTTAGGGTGAAAAAGACAGCAAGTATCTAACCTATGTAAATTGCACTATATACAGAAAATTTTGATGTAATGGGAATTTGGAGCCCAGTGAAGAATATGTAAGGTATAAATGAACATTAGCAAACACATAAAAATGACCCCAGCTGCAGGTTTATAGCTTGATTTTGGAAGAACTTAAAATAATGAAAGTTTAAACTTTCTAAGTGATACTGGGCATACAAAGATAAAAGGAAACCTGGAGATTTGTCTCTTATTATCATTACATATATTTCTTTGGAGAAAATCATACCTAATTACTGTCTAGTTTGAAAAAAGCCTGTAAGTTTCATCACAGACTGGTTGGAAATTTTTTTTAGTGATAAAAGTACAATTTATTCTTTAATATTACAATTTTTAAAAACTCATATTCTTGTCCCTAATACTGAAGGGAAAAGATTAAGATAAGGGAGTTTCTAATACTAAGATTGTTTTTAAAACATCACTGTTTGTCTTAATATTCTTGTTTGTTCTCACCAACCTTCAAGGCAATTCCTCTCTTTAATTAAATGAAGGGATATTGAAGCACAGAGCAAAATTTTTTTCTTATTTCAACTTCTGCAAACCCATTGCAGACAGTGATGCTGCAAATGCATGAATGAGTGCAGAATATGGAGACAGGGGGTTCTCTGTGAGTGTGAAGAGAAACTGGATGTAAATGTTCCTTCCTTCAGTCCTGAGGGTCTCCTGGCATGGGACCCAGAAGGTGATCAGAGAAGGTCACCCAGAAGGTGACCTACAGGACTATGATGGCAACAGCTTTGATTACTCCCCTTCATCCTTCTTCTTTGGCTCTCTCCTCCCATCTGCCCAGGCTCACAAGCAGGGGTGAACCAGAGCTCAGCACTGGAAGAACCTCTGGAAGCAGGACTTCCTAGGAGTCTCCTGTGTTGTGGTTTTAGATAATCCCAAGTCAGGTTTATCCCAACTAAATGAGTGCAAACAAAGCAGCTAAATGAGGCTGCAGCTGTCATGGGAGCCTTTGGGAACTCAGTTGGCCTTTCATGCAGCTCACACTCAGTCCCACCTGGTGGCTCTGAGGACAGTGACTGTGACAGCCACAGTAAATAGCCTTCTTTCACATCAGTTTTCTTTTTAGCTTTTAAGTAGACCACAATGACCCAGGTTTTCCAACTGTAAATCTATGGACAATATTTTGCCAGAGATTTTAGGATTAAATTACAGACTTAAATTATTACTGTTTTCTTTGTATCTGTAATGAGATACTGTTACATAAATTATTATCCAAACCTTGATCATAATTTTAAAAATATTAAATATTTTAATTCATTTTCTCTTATTGTAACCAGGATTAATAACTATAAAATAGCTTACACATCTTCAAATATTTTCCTCTGGAGAGAAAATGACAGTAGCCAAGTTTTTAGAAGTTTTTTTTATAACATTCTATACTTCTGACTATCATGCTTTATGGTTTTATTATTTTCAACAGAAGCACTTAACTATTTATGCCTTTTCTTTTGGCATAGTTATACTTCTTTGCAGTAGATTAAGGAAGTAATTTTCAAAGGGACCACATTTTTTGAGTTATTTTGTTGCAAAATGGAAATAGTTGGACAGTGATGCATATAGACTGCTAATAACTGCTGCTATCTAAAGAAGATATATCATCTTACCCAATGAGCTGCTATTCAGGACACTCTCCAAATACTCAACCATTGCCTCCATATCACTGTCCTGTGAATAAAAGAAATAGGAATAGCATTAGTGTGAGCACAAACCTAAACACAAACACCATGTCCCAGAGGTACCATCCCACAAACACAGAGGATATCACATCAGTAAGTGTCAAGACTAAACTATAAAGAATTTACATTGCTCAGGACATTTTCTATATCTTCTTCTCCTAAAACATCAGGCTTTGGAATTATGCAATAACCAAACAACAATTTAAGTCAGATTCCTTGCAGAACACGAGTGTTTACAACAACTGTGCATGGAATTTAAAGGAGATATATTTACTGTGGAGGGTGGTGTGCAGTCTCTGAAAATATACCAGCATTTTATCATCAGTTAGTTCTGGAATATCTAAAACAATATTACATTGAAAAAGGCAAGTTTATACTTTTTAACTATGCCAAAATTTTTATGCTTATGATAGCTGCCCACAGCAAATTAATACTTATCTTTCATGTAATTGCATCTACTTACATGTCTAGTAACAACAACTAATTAAAAATTTTTTAATTAAGAAGAGATTTTAACATTTTTATATTTCAAGTGTTCTGCTACCAAACAGATGGCTGACAGTTTTGCCATGATATCATTCATATGAAATGCTGTTTGTGTACACAAATGAAATTTAAAGTTCTAGCCACTAAACAGTGATTGTTGTCCAGGAAGAACATCACAATTTTATGAAAGTCCAAGAAAAATTTGGACTCTGAGTGTGCAGAAGCTGCTGCCATATCACATTTAAAAACACAGCATTTATTGACTATTTAAAACTGACAGTCAGAATCTTGACCTTGCTAAAAAATATGTCAAAAATACATATTTTTAAAAAATATGTCAAAAATATGTATTTTTAAAAAATAGTCAGCACTCTATGCCTTTAAGATTGAAAACAATGGAATAAAAACAAACACTATTGACCTCCATTTCTCTGAGGGACAACCTGTTTTATATTCTTCTGTGATCTTACTAAAATGCCCGTTCTAAATCTCTCAACTTAGGAACTGCCAGTACATCTAAATAAGACAGCAATAATTGTTGGCAATGACTTCCAGCTGGTTAGGGACCTTCTGGTGCAAGTGGGAGCTGTTATGGATGAGCATAAACTAACTATTCTTCACCCCAAGTTGTTTCATGGGCTTCTATTTGAAATAGGCTCTGCTACTCTGGCTGAGGTTTGCAAGGCAGGAATCAGGTTCTTGCTTGGCCATTACAACAGGTAACCCACAAGCTCATAGGCTCAAAGGAGCCTCTTTGCCCATTTGGAGCAGCCTGTGGGGTCCAGATTGGATCAAGTCAGCACGAGGGTTTCCAGTTCTGTGGCCAGGAAATGCCAGGGAATGCATTCATTATGTTAATATACACAGTACATACTGAATATTGAATTAAGACAGTATTACAGATATAATTTCTCTGTACTTCTAAAAAGAAAAAAGAACCATTAGGACTTCATTAAAAAGATTTCATTAAATCTTTTTCATTCAAAATGAAAAAGTTGTATTGATTTTCTGTTAATATTACTTTGTAATTATTTTTATTTTCATTATCACTAACAACCACAAATCTTCAGACAGATAGGCAAAACATAGTAAATAACCATATAAAACACTATATTTATATGGTTATAAAAACACTTTAATAAAAACTTTTTAAATCATTTTTATGGGATAAAGCCTGTAATTCCCAAACCTTTGACTTCTCTCAACAGGACATCATGTTTACTCCAATTATAACAACAATACTGGTTTCTTCTTTTTATGCTGTAAGGCAAAAGATGTATTTTCACCTCTTCATCACTCCTATCTTTTCCCCTCTTGGGTTCAGCACTGGAAGAGGATTTAGCTGTTTCATTTAATCTATTTCTTTAATCTTTCTTTCTCTCTTTCTTTTTCTTTTTTTTTTTTTTTTTCAGAGAAAGCAAAGCCCTACAGAAGGGACAAGGGACTGTGACGGATGCCCAGAAGAGAGGCACTCCCATGCACAAGGGCCAGTGTGGGTGAATGCTTGCACATTCCAGATTCAGAACAAATAACCCCACTTCTAACAGCCATAAACCTGCCAAAACATGTGTTAGGAATCCAGGGGAGCATCTTAGGGGTCACAGCACACAGACCACTCAGAGCTGCTCGAGCTATGATAATTTATGTCAGCTGATTGTCTGGCTTGACAATCTCAGAAGCAACTTGGAATTTGAAAATAGGAACCTACTGCATCACAGTAGTAGACTTTGTCATAGTGAAGAGGGTGAATTTGTTATTATGGTCACTGAGAAAAACCACTAAGAGCATGGGGATGAACTGCAGCAAAGAGCATCCACCAGCATCTCAGCTAAATCAAAGCCAGTGGAAGCTTCACTACACACTAACTTTTCAAGATGAAACCTCTGTTTAAGAATCACACATTAAAATGCTCTTAAAAACAGTTTGTCATTATTTTTTATGATTTCCCTCTAATTAGAAACTGGTTCCCCTATTAAAAAAAACATGTGGAAAAGAACCACTGGCTTGAAGAGGTGGAGGTCTGGAAAAGTGGCAAATTGCTGCTTGAAATCTGTCAATGTGCATTTCTGCTCCAAAAGAAAGGAAAAAAAGGACACTAAACTCCAGTGCTGAAAAATGTGTCTGAAATCAGATTGGCTGTACCAACATGAGAAAAAAAAGCTGTCTCAGCTCCCACCCCAAACCCTTAAAATTAAAAGTGTTTCAGTGCCTAACTCTACCTTCCTAGGCAGTCTTACATCCCACACGAGGCTGCTACTTCTCAGTCTGTCTTGACATCTGTGGGAGCCTATATTAGGCTTGAATAAATAGCTCACATCCCTTTCTACATCTTGCACCTTAATATGTTGTTCATAAAGATGACTTTTCTGACCCCATGCTACTGCATGAACATTGGAAATTTTTTTAATTCTTGTTTGAAATAATGGGGTCACCAGAGAGCACCACCAGGTGCAGCATTTTTGCCCTCTCTGCACAGAAGTAACTAGTAAAGCAATCTTGGGACTGGAAATTTAAGAGATTTGCAGAAATTACCTTACTAGCCCTTACTGTGTTGCAGTGGAAAGTCTTTTTAGCATAAAGCTCCAAAAGCTTGGTTTAAGGTATCTATGAAGAAAGGGTTTAAGGGTATGAATACCATCATAGAAACAGAAGTAGGAGTTTTGGTATTAAGTAAATGACTGCAGAAGCAAACCTTTGCTATTCTGGTAGGATTTGAAACTTATTATTAATACTGAGCATGATCCCACCTACTTTGAGTAGGATTCATCTCACATAATCATTGATATCCAAAGGAAGATGTTGTGTGCATGTTAATAACTCTAAATCCCTTTATAATCACCAAAGAGGGATCTCTCTGTGTGTTCCATCCAACCTGCATTAGATGTTTACTCTCTAATAATGCTTGCTTACTTCCCCTCACGCCTTTCTGTTTGTTGAGTTCAGACAAAGGTGTTCAGATTTGCACAGGTATGTTCAGTCTGCTTTCACCTCCAATTTACTGTAGAATTTTTCACTTGAGAAAGCAAAAATTGCCTATTTTCACTTCCCAAAAAATAGAAAAGGTAATTGTGTCAATAGCCAGAAACACACTTATTGAATATCTTAAGGTGACAGAGACAATGGGGTGCCAGTGGGATGGCTCTTCCAGCCCACCATGCTGATTCTTATTATGGGATTTTTAGTCAGTCCAACATGAGAGAATGTTGCAGCTCACATCTGAATGCCAACACCTAACTTATTCTGCATTACTGAGAAATCTAATTTTGTCTTCTGCCCTTCATTAATTCTAAGCAGCAGTCTGCCTGTTCAAAACCACTACTGATTGACACTTAATGATACCATCAATGAAAGATGAATGAAAATTTCAAAAGGCATTCTAAAAAAGAAAAATTGTCTCAGAGTCTGATGAAAATGAGCAGTAATTTTGTTTTCAAGAGTACCTTGTGGTAGACTTTCTGGGCAATGTATAACTTGTATATACATTGTAAAACTTTGTATATCTATGTGTTGTGGGTAAGCATAAATGCAGCAAACTTTAAAAAAGTATTGTCTAAGATAATCCACTGTTTTACAATTGAATAACAATTTCTTTACTATAGCACAATCTGCTCCTGAATTTTAAGGCATCCTGTGAGTTTAATTTGAAAGTTAGGGGGACATGCCTAGATTGAATGGAGCTGTTTCTGAGTAAACTTCAAGTTCTACTTGTGGGACAATTTCAGGATCCCCTGCTACTGTGGTAGAAGTAGAGTTCTGATGCCAGAACTCTCACACATTATTTTTGCTTTAAAAACTACATCTCAAAGAAGCTATTAGTTCAAATTTTTCAAAAACCACAAGTTATTTATAATTTAGTGAAGAGTATTAGTCTTCTTGTCTGGTTCCCTGGAATGCAGAAGACATCAGACCCTGTTCTGCAGACATTGCAGTTACTGTTCCTAGGCAGAACTAGATAGTACCATTCAGAGGCACTGCAGGCCATGATTGAAACTGGAGGCCATGAGAGAAATTGATAGTTCCTGAATGCCTTGGGAAGATCCATTTTCAGAACTGCCTCAGGCACTTAAGTTTATTGATTTCACTGAGACTTGATCACTGGAGACAAGATTCATCTCAGCTCATTCTGATCAGATCTAAATGAGGTGCCTTTTGCAATAATCTTCAACCTTCACACTGCAATCCCTGACTTTCTTGTGGCAGCCTTAAATGATAAAGCTACTTTAAGCCTTTCAGCAATAAGTTTTCTCTTCACTGACACTTTCAGTGAGGTGGAAAAGTCTACAGATTTGCTGAACAAGTCTTGCAGCTGTTTAGGCTCATCATTCATCACACTGTCCTAGAAAATATGTCTATGCAGGAACTAGAGGTGACTATCTTTGCTTGGGAATTAGAGCTGGAACTTAGATCTTATGCTTGAAGTATATCTTCAGTTTTAATTTAATTTAAATCACAGCTGGCATTTGAGAGGATCTCACTCTGAGTGTTTTAGAGTCACAAGAATGGTTTCTGGCAATGATCTATCTTAAGGCATTCATGGGAGTATTACCTTTAATCTTGAAGGAATGCAAAATTCTTTCTCATCAATACCTTATAATACACATATAATTAATTCATGGTATTGATATACACACGCACTTCTAAAAAAAATCAGCAATGTCAGTAGGACTAATTCTGGTAAGGAACACAGTTTTCTCATGGAAAATGTTCATCAAGTGTATACAGGGTTCTCAAAGGTCACATTTACCTGGTGATTTGTCCTAGAGACTGTCCATGACAATTCTGCATCTTCCTCCTCTTCACTGTCTTCTGAACAGGATTCAAACTCATCTTTATAATATTCTTCTGCAATTTCTGGGTCTTCAGGGATCTCTAAAGGCAATTATGAGTTTATAGCATATATAGAGAAAAAAAGAATGATCTGAAAAAGATATAACTGAACTTTATAGCACCAGTGTTATGTCAATAGCGATGCATTCTGTAATTGAAAGCAAAGGATAGGTTCTCAGAGTAAAATGTCTTCAGTGATATGGTAAGCAGTGTTAAAGCTGTCTCTGGCAAAGTGCAAATCATCATCATGTGTGAATTAATGAACCTAAGGGATCTATATTGATATTACACTGAAATCTCTAAAATATACAATAAATCAGGCTGGAAGTAACCTTATGGCATCATTAAGTCAAAGCAAGGCCAGTTTTGAAATTAATCCAGCTTTTGTGAGCGGAAATTATAACTCAGTTTTGTCTTCTCTAACACACATAACTTGTGGTGAATACAACTGCTAAGCTAAATGGAAAATAATATATATCAGGTACATGTTTAAAAGATATGAGAAATTAAATCTACATATTTTCCCAAACTTTCTTGAAGAAAAACTACAATAAAATAAAAGAAACTAGTATAAAATCAAGCTATGCCTACTTGGGTGTCATGCCCTCTCAATTTATTACCATCACAAGTTTTAGTAATAGCAGTGAGTGCAATATTAATGTAGCCAGTGAGCCCATGAAGTACAATAATTGGTACTAAAACTCAACACATTCATCACAGTTTGAAAGACACTCCAGCCACTCTGCACTGGGTGATATCCTTTGGCATCCCAGACTCTGTACAAAAGAATTAGTGAAACAGCTTGAAGTCTGATTGCATTTCCTTCACGGGGATATTACTACAAGAAATGTTAGTTAAAGACAAAAAATATTTAATGTTCAGCTGTCATAAACCATCACTGTCATTGTCATAATTTTAGCTAATGCTGATTTCAACCACTCTTCTCAATTAAGCCCCTTTAGAGAAATAAGAACTATCTTCTATTTTACTGCATTTAAATATAGTTCAAACAACATGACATAAAAATTATTAATCGATTTTTAAATTGTTTTACATGGATAAAAACCCAAAAGGATTCAAACAGGGGAATGCAATTAAAATCCATATAAAAAACATTTGAGTTTGGGCAGGAGAAATAATTCTAATCTTTAAGGTGAAAGAAAGAGAACTCAGAAAAAATAGTGTAGCTATCTGCAGCATTAGATGGTTAAGCTCTCCTGTGGAGATATAAGGTCTACTATCTATTGTCTCCAAAGTAATTTCAAAAATACTTCCTTTCTTTATAAACCCGATTTAGGTCCAAAAGGGTGACACATTTTTACACAGACTTCTGTTTTAAGATATTAATGGAAGCTGCATAAAAGCCCCATGCTCCATTGTCACAATTTCTAATCCTAATCCTTCCTGTTTCTATTTTTCACCTTTCTTAGTTTGAAAAAAACAGTCAAATAAACAACTAATCAATACCTGAGTTTCCAGAAGATCACCCCCAATGCAAAAATATTTTCTCACAAAGAGAGCATTTATTTAATTGCTTGAGTTTACAAACTGCCATTTGACAGAAAGTCCAGCACTTTATTAAAAAGAGAATCTTGAATATCATCCATTCTACATGGAAAGAACACCTCAAAATTAAAATACATCTCCTTTTCCACATGAGGTGATCAATTTTTCTTTCTTGCAGAGAGGCTGTCATCCCAGTGATTAGGATAATTTTATTAGGTTCATCTGCATTCTGTCTATGTGCATTCACATACATATAAAACAGCCCATTTATTATGTTGTAATACAAGCATCAGACTATGCTGGTGTTTTCTGAGTCATCTCCTCCCACATTCTGCATTTGTTTATTGCTGTACTAAAAAATGCAAGCCTCCCCTTTCCAACCAAACAAGGTATCAAAATCAGCCTTTTTACTCATCACTGTAACTTTAAAATGTCTGCTCTGGCTGCTGTAAACTCTATACTTTGTGAGCAGCCCATGACCACAGAAAACTGGTGATGCCCCTGAACTATGCAGAGAGGCTGGCAGTGGCTTTATTCCACTTCCATGACAGCCTTTGCATCCTTGTTGGAATTATTCACCTCACCATTTGTGAAATTGACAGCTGTTCATAGACAGTCAGTTAATCCAAGCTTAGTAATACAATTTGAAATGCTAGTTCAGATGCTGGAGATGTCCCAGGGTGTACAAGTTTACTGGCCCCAATTCAGAAACCAATTCCAAGTGGCTTTTCTGAAAGAAGACAGCATGTCCAGTGCAGGGGAATTTAGTATTTACCTAATCAAAGTTCTTAAAACTTTTTTGTTTTATGACTGACATCTTGAAAGAAGGAGCCTTCAAAGCATTTACACATTTATTTAAACTGTTTCCATACAACAATTCTTTGAATCTTACCAAAGTAGAGCCAGCTCCCAGTCCTCCATGTATTATAGATGCACAAGACATCTCTGGTTCTCTGCAGAATTAGCTGAGTACAGAACAGCTTATTGAGCTGAGACCCAGGATCAGGCCAATTTCAAGAACAGATCAGGTGGATTTGGCACAGCAGACACCATAAATCAGCCTGGCAAGCTGTACCTGTGCTGGCCTAGTGCAGATAGCTTGAGTGAGTTGGTATTTTCAGCTCAGGGCAGGCACTGTCAGGGGAGTTCAGGCCCCACAAGCTTCCATTTCCATGTCTGCAGTTCATCCTCTAGAATATTTGCCACCTGAGTCATCCCATAATTCCATGTAATCCACATACACCTCCAATTTCCACAAACCAGGTGACAAAAGACTGGTTACTGCTCCCATTCCTAAACATTACTAGTAAAGTTGCACACTTAGTAACGTAATGCAGAAGAAAATTCTTTGGTTTGTGCTTTCAGAGAAGTATTTTTAATAAAAATGTTGCTCTTTGGTCTAGGCTGTTTGACCACTGAAAAGCCAAGCATGGACTCTGGTGACAGGACCTTGCCACTGTCCTTTGTTCTGATAAATAAAATGGAAATTAAGCTTATTTGTGCCTGGGAGGCACTTGGGTAAAGAAGTGGTGCTAGCAAGGGCAATGCCAAGACTGTTGTGCTGAAAGAGGAAACAAAACTGCTGTTGCAGAACCCAGGGGACCCTGCCTCTGTTTTGACAGCTGGACTGGCAGCCAGCTGAGCATCTCTGATACAGCATCCTTACATTCTCCATAGGGAGCACAAGGAAGGGTCTGTGGAGCTGCTTCTGCCCCCTCACACCCCCACATCTCTCAGCTGGTCTCTGAAAGCACCTTGTACTTTATCCAGCTGTGTGTATTGCACCAAGGCCAGTCACAACAGCTTTTATTTGCTTACAGATCACTGAATACAAAACAAACTCAGCTGTTGCTTTGGTATTGCTAGATGGTTTAGGCATAGCATTGAGACACTTGATACTTGCTGTTAGATGTTCAAAAGAAAACAAACTTTGAATAAAACTATTCCTCTTTAGATCTCTTTCTATACAGTAACGTGATGTAAATAGTGGAATGAAGGGTAAAAACCCATTATCTAAAAATAAACATAAAAGCCTGGTTATTTACCAAGAAGACAACTAAACACAAAACAGAGGAATGTGATACTTGTAATATTTTGCTTAAATCCACCAGAGCTTGTTTCAGGTAGCATGGTAACTCAGCAACAACAATTTTCTCCAAAGAGATGAAAATACTTTGATAAATATCTTTAATTTTCTTCTGCCTGAAACTCATACTTGTCATTGTTGCATTGATGTAGTATTCCCACATTCCAGAGCATGCAGAAGACAATAATAAGACCACTTTTATAAAAAGGAAAAAAAAACAGTAAAAGGAAAAAAGAAAACAGAATGGTGCAACATATGCAAATTTTCACCATTTGTATTCACAGTTACAGAGTCACACTTGACTCTTAACGACTGTTTTATTTTTGATCCAAAGGCTTCATTGCATCTCTGGAAAAAGGCAGATTTGCTCAGTTGCCACATTCCTATGTTAAGGAAAAGATTGCTACATTTTCATTTTGTTACACTCCTCAGTTTGCACAGTATCACACAGAGGAAAGTGAGGAGCAAATCACTCAAGTGCTCTGAGACACACTGCCACGAGACACAATGGACTCCTAAGATGGTGACATGAACCAGGACACCAGAAATTGATGTTTCCACACCTCTGCTACCAGAGACTGACACAGAGAACTCAGAAAATTGAGAGACAGGGCCAGGACAAAGGTCCTGGCAGGACCCCATCAGTACCACAAAGGTGCCCTTGATCCTTTCCTTTCTGTGGAAATGCATCAGCAAACACCAGTTTGATCCCATAGGAGCAGGTGTTACCTACTGGAGCAGATGCCACAGTGGCACCAAGCTGGGTGCAAGAAGGGGCTGTGAGAGCAGAGTCCCTTCAGCCCTGAGAAGGGAAAGCAAAGGGGAAACCTTGCTGCTGTCTATCCTATCTGATCAGAGGATAAAAGGAAGATGGAGCCTGTCTCTTCACAGAGCTGAATGGTGATAGGACAAGACACAACAAACATCTGGAACGAGAGGAGAGAAGGAGGAGAAGGAGGAGAAGGAGGAGGGAGAAGATAAGATACTGGAACTGGCTTAAAGAATATTCTTGAGCAAGAGCTCAATCAAGCCTTGGAGGTGTTCAAAACTTGATCAGTCACCCCTAAATAGCCTGATCTGAAAATAACAGCTTTGAGCAGGGGGTTGGACTAGGCTGCCAGGGGTTCCTTCCAACCTAAATTATTTTCTAATGCTGTGGTTGTTTGATTACTCACAAACAGTTCAGAACCTCCCCAGATCTATTTGTCTGTGCACACATATTTAACATACACACTAAACAAGCTAAGCAGAAACTTAGGAGCTGGCAAGAAGAGCTGGTGCACAGGGCTGGGCAGCTCTCTTCAGAGCTGTGCATCACTTACCACAGAGCGAGAAAACAGAAAGGGATTTCTGCCTTCAAGGAAGAAAACATAAGGAGCTGAAGCATGGTCAGTAGGAGAAATGTTTGAAAGACAGAGACATGTTTCCCTGAGCTACATCATCCTGAGTGAGAAATTCTACCACAAAGGAGATGAAGGGCTCTGTGGCACTCTGCAGCTCAGGACAATACCCATATGATTAGAAAAAATAAAATAACTTCTTAATTATAATCTAAGCTCAGTCAGATTGGTTTGGGAGTTTGAGGTGGGTTTTTTTTCCCCTCTGCAAGACAAAACCCTTCAACTTTAAAAGTTTCAGTCAAAGAGAATCACCATCCTTTGGTCAGGTATAGATGATAAATGCATTTTCAAGCTCTGAAGATTCATTGTTCAGAAAAACTGGAATCTTTTTGTCCATCTCTTCTAAACTAGGCAGAAACAGACTCTCAGAACATACACTTAAGAAATTAACTAGGAGATGTACAGGATTTTTGTGCCCATGAAAGTTCTGTACAATCCTTCTAGAGAAACAGTAAAGGACTATGAAGTTGTTTAATGAATCATCTTTTGACATGGCCATGTGCAGCTTTACATTAAGTAAAATGAGTTCTCCTAAATGAGAACTAGAAATATAACCAAATTTAAACAGTAATATTTCATAATTCTCCTCTTTGCATTTTAAAAAAAGTAAAAAAAGCTTCAATTATTTTATTGGTGTCACTGAATGAAGAACTACCTATTAAGAAATGGCTGGAAAAAGAGATACAGGGGGTGTAAATCTGAGTGGCCTTATGGGAATTATCTACTACTTGATGTTAGAAGGAAAGTAGCAAGTTTCAAAGTGTTTATCCAAGGAAAAATTACCCCTTTTTTAACCAAAATTAAATTTCTAAGAGAAATATTTTATTTGAAGGACACCGTTTTTTCCCCTAAACATTCCACTACCTGGTATTTTTTCAGTAAGTAAAGAGACAGAGCATGAGAGGAAAAAAGAAGACCTTAAAAGGAGTGGTTAACAAAAAATGAACAGCAAGAAGGAAAGGAAGAATTTAATCACTTTTTCCCCTAGTTTTCTGAATAGTCTGTTTTTTCTTCTTTCCTAGTTGTCACATATACAGAAATGGGAGTTCTGGCAGGCAGTGACAATGAAGATGAAGCCATGCTGCCTTTCAGAGATGGTTTAAAAGTTCAGCAAACCTAAAATCTTCCAAATATTCAGAAATCTTTTTAGCAATGATGGGTGAATAAAGAGAAAGAACAACATAGGGATTTAGTCAATAACAAGGAGCATTTAGTGAGTTTTGGAAGCCATTTCATTTATCCATAAGAGTCGTTTTTAGTGTAAAAGTTGCCCTACTACTAGCACTGCTTCCAGCAGGAACAGACCAAGAGATGTAAATTGAAGGAAAAGTGACCTAATGACATCAACTTAAAAACTGTCTTACTCCCTGAGTTATTTTAAACTTTTTTTATCAGTCAAAGCATACTTTCCAATAAAAACTCAGATTTCCTCCTGAATCTGGCAGATGCTGACCTCCTGACACTTTCCCTTTCAGTCTGACAAGAGTGTTGGGAAGGAAAAAGTCCACCTGTTAACACAAAATCTGCTCCTTAAGAGACTCACTTCCTTCTCCCTGAGATTTGGTTCAAGAACGCCATTTTTAAGACTTAAACTGGGAGCATTTTCTCAACCAAAAGTAACAGAAAGAGAAGAAAACAAATGGGAATGGCTCATATCCAAACTTGGTGTAGGTAGTTGTACACACAAGAGTCTGGATGTAGCAAAGATGCAAAATGCATTTTACTTAGATATAAGCAATAATAAAATTTATATGTTGAACAAGTAAGAAAAACAAGCAAATGATTGCAACAAAGCAAAAAGGTGTTGAGCCCTTATACACCTAGATGAAATTTACTTGTGAAAGCACATATTTAAAAGACCACAGGGGCACACTTTGCTCTGTGAAGCAGAAAATACAGCAGGAGAATTCAACCAAGATCTTCACTGCTGTCACCTTCTCATTCCCTCCACCCAGTTGTCTGACAGCCACATGCAGTGAAAGCTAAACTGGCAGAATATACAAACTAATTCAGCATTTACAGCTTCTTTCAGAGCAAATTCTTCCTCACTTGGAATTGCCTCCAGCTTCTTGCATCACCGTATAATTTGTCTCAGCTCCCCAGAAAGGCCCTCTAGTTGGATAAGTTAGCCATAAAACTGCAACTGGGGCTGGACTGGGAGTCCTTGTAAAATGTTTTTCAACACCATCCTGTTCACTGATGCTTTGTTTTGAGCAAAAGCCTGGTGCATCTTTATTTACATCAGTTTAACCTCATGCCTAATGTGCAGTGTAAAGCCATGTTGCTCTGCATGTAGGATGACCTGGAATAGAAACTAGCATATTTCTAAGGAAGATTTAAAACACTGATATTATCTGGAAGGATCTGCTACAGAATCCAGCATGCAGTAGTTTTTTTGACTTACACAATCTCAGTGCATCTGCTTCTAATTGCTTCCTAAATTCACGGGGTGCTTCATAAATGTTTTTTAACATAATGCTTTGGAAGGAGTGAAGGGAATTCCTGTGACATTTTTAAAAAGACTAGGACAGAATAATTTTAACTGTAGTCATTGACCAAGGTGAATTTTGAAATAGACTCTCTTTATCAATGCCAAAATAAACAAGTCTAAAAAATAGATTAGGAAAAAAGCAGGAGCTATACACTAACATAATTTGCTCTCCCCCCACTGAAAGTGTTTGGGTTTTTTTATATAACTGCTGTGTAAAGACTTCACTCTTGCAAGCTTCCCTCTGTGAATCTGCAAGTGCAAGTCTTCTGTAAGAAGCAAGCTATGAATTTCTGTGAAGCTATGAAAAAAATTTAGTAGTTAGGCATGTTGAAAAGTAGATAGATTTGGAAAAGGTTTCCTGAGGAGCTCATGGCTAGAGTTCAACTCCTGCTCTCCAAAGGCAATACTTCAAGGAAAGAACTTCTTAAATAAGTACAATAATGCTTTAGTCAATGATAAAAAAGGAAAAAAAGCAGTGATTAATTTTTCATTTTCTGAGTACAACATGCAAACTTCATTAAATCTTGAATTTGTTATAATAAATCAGATTTAGTATTGCTTTAATTGAATCTGGGACAAGTTGGGCTCAGTGTGAAACCAAGCAATGAAAACAAGAGACAGATGAGGAGGTCAGAGGAGCACGCTACACCGTCAGATCCTTCGAGAGTCTCAGGAGTTTGTCACCCCATGTTCCAAGGACAAGTGTAGGACTGGTAACTGCAAATGCCAGAACTAAACCAGCAAGTTTCTCCCCACAAGCATCCCACACTATTGTTGCAGCAAGTCAGGGAATAAGCCTTAGGATCCTGGAAGTAGGGTAACCACAAGGAAGAGAAGACCAATGGTTAACCACCACAGAACTCACAGCATTCTGTCCTCTTAATTGAGACAAGATTTCCTGGTTACAAAGGATAATGTAAAAAGGATCATGTAACAAGAATAATGCAGAAAGGTGCATAATGTCATTTTTTCCAAGTACAATTCTGCTTTGTTTATACTTGCCAGACTGAAAAACAAGACAAGACTTGATTTTCCTTAAAGCCTTTGAGCACTTGTATGGTCATCTTAAAGAGTGTTACTCAGTTATCCATGAGAATGAACAAGTACAATTTTACAGGCACCAAAACAAAGGTGTGTGTGCAAAGATGCTGGAAGATCTGCTCACAAATATTACAGGTTTTTAACCTTCTAAGATTTACAAAACTACCTTGAAAATCCTTCAACACAGTTTGTAAAAATAACAGGCTAGGAAAAAAGCAGAGTATTTTATAATGTGTGAACATTTCCTATTTGAGGGCCAGCTGAACTTTGCCCACTTGAAAGTCAAAGCAATATATCCATAACTTAAAACTAGCCACGGAGACATAGGAATAAGGTACACAATTACAGTAACATACTTAGCTATTTTGAAACTGTAATGAAATCAGGGGTTTGCCAGGTGTAATGTATTACAAGATATTAAGCTAAGGAATTCAACAAATTATAATCTTTGCAGTATACAGAAATTAAAAAAATATATAATAGAGATCAGAGAGATCATATAATCTGTCCCTTTATTCATACAGCTTTAATTTGTTACTTTGTTTTTCTGCCCAAATAATTTAAATACCACAAGTATTTAACTGAAGCTATTCTTCTCTTTTAACTTGACTCCTTCCCACACAAAAACATGTTTATTAACTGCAGTAGCAGTTTATGAAGAGTTGGGAGTCTTACAAAAATGGATGTGACTACAATGGAAGCCCCAGCTGGCAATCCAAAAATGCAGGATATAATATTTTATTAGTGCCCCTTATGTCCAGTGTTGTTCTGCTTTGACTTTCTTTCATTCCAGGCAATGAAGTGGTACAATAAATACAACCCCTAAAGATATAGATACATATATAATTTCTTGAATACCTTTTTAAAAAAATAAATCATCTCCACCCTTGTTTACCATATCTCATCAGCTGTGAGATTGATACGAATATAAAGTGGCAATTTTAGCCACAAATGCCAGTGCATAGTTTTAAGTTTTCATGCCTGTTAGAATGTGGCTTGTGGAATTTAACTCTCCTTATGGTTCCTGTAAAAGGTCTGGGCCTTTGGCAGCTTTGTATCCAGTTTATCTTTCAACTGTAAACACTGATCCAAACCAGGGGGATCAACAATGACGGTAAGGACATGGCAGATTTGTTGCATCTGGAATTGCACTGAATTATCCAGAAGCACTTTTAGATACAGCTTATGATTTTGTAGCCAATTTCAAGGCAGGTTCTACTGTAGAAATGGAATCAGAAACCCTGAACTTTTAGCTATTACTGTTGTATAATAGGATTATGCCTTGCTCTTCATGCTATTTTCAGCTGCAAAGACTGAGCTCCTCTACCTAGAGGATTTTCTATCTAGTAAACTAAGAAATGTCTGATATTCCACACTACTTTCCCACATAGGTGGGTACAATGCATGGTCTGATACAGATTTCTGTGGATTCTTTACAGTAAGTCTCCATAAGTAGTGTTTCTTAATTTGTTCAATATCTGTACAAAGAATTGAGAGGAACTATGCTGTAAAATCTGGCGCCGATAGAGGACATTGCAACAAAGGTGAAACTACCTGCACTCAAATAATTAATGTGATGCAGTGAGAGATCTGCCATTACCTAGCCCAGTGTGTAGTAGCACACACAAAAATGCTGAGGTGGTCTATCAGTGGAAAATCTAGGGCAAAGATGACTTTCTGCATCCTAAAATATCAATATCCAGTTCTCTGGAAAAGGGGTCTCTGGTTATTCTTTTTGAATCAGAAAAGTGGATGACAATCTCAATCAGATACATTAGAAGATGAAGAAGAATTATAATGCTATATTAGGAAGCAATGCATTACTTTTGTGATGGTTCCAGTAGCTTTCTAGAAGGAGGCCACATTATTAAACATTAAACATGTGAAGAACCTGCCCAGCTGGAACTGCCCTGTTCTAACTGGCAGAGGAAGACACTGACCATATTAATCCATAACAACCAGGCTGGGTTGTAGGTCATGGATGGTCCTATTATCTTGTTGATAATATTTTGCTTATGTTTTATAAAATGAATGATTTTATTCCAGCTGCAGTCATTATCATTAATGGAAATGAGCAGTTTAATATGCAGAGTTCTTTTTCACAGCTTTGTTGAGTTTTTTTCTGTTAGATGAACTGACCTCTGGGTGCCAGCACTACAATATAATTTGCCTCACCCGTATTTTCACAAACTCACTATTGAAAGATAAGTACATGCACTGAAAATGCAGCAATCTCCAGAAAAATATATATTAACCTATCTGTCCTAGTCCAAATGGAGACAGCTTCTACAAAAAACTGGTGAAGAGACAAAGGGGGGTGTATGGGTGTGTGTGGGTGCATGATGTTAAGCAATTTATTGCTAGGTGGATTTTTTAACAAGAGAAGATGAATAATTTACTTTGTAGGTAACCCTCAGCAAGAACAGGAAACATAGGTGCAAGTTTATCCTGACACATTCTGCATTGCTTGTTCCTGCATCATTGCCATGACCTGCAAAATATGCTTTTTAACATTCTGAAATAATTAATCAATAAAAAGAACTGGAGAAATGAAGCAGAAAACAAAACATCCAAATCAACATATAAAGGGAATTCAGTTATTAATCATTAGCTATTCCTAATGCTAATAATCAGCTATTCCATTTTACACTGCTCATTGGAAACAAATGAAGTGTACAGATGTACAAATACATATATGTTCCACACACAAATATTTGAATTTAACACTGACAGTGGCTCAGTGCTTCTGTGTACTATCTCTATACAAATCTTATTTCACCTCCTTAGTCTCTTGCAGGTACTTGGAGAAACTGAAGACGGAAGAGACACAAAGATATCTATAGTAAGCCAAAAATGTTCCTAGTAGTACAATATATTCTTAACTGCACTGTCTGCCATAGAGTTAAATTATTTATATGATGACAATTCCATAAACTCCTGGAAACATAAGACAGAGATATCAACATTTTTCAACTAATATTAAACACAACTATAAAACATTTATCTTTCCATAAATATCTCATTAGACAAAATAATTTGTTTTGTTTTCAAATTAACCAATCTAAAAACTCAATGCAGATTAAAACTATTAGATAAAAGACTTGCAAATGAGCAAAAATGCTTTTCATTTTCTTCTATTTACAAAGGTTTAGTCTTCTAAGGAACATGTTAGTGGTCTAACTAGCTGAAATAATACAGTAAAAACATTTACTGTTCCAATCATACAATCAACATGCTTCAGTTATTTACTTAATATGGCTAACAGTAATCACAGAAGTAATTTTGTTCTAGGTCCTTCTTAGCCACTCCATTGTCTGTCTTTTTACATATAAGGAGAATATTTGCTTACCTTAGATAGTATGATTAAAAATGCAAAACTGTTCAGAAACTTATTATAGCACCTTCAGAGAAATAGAAGTCTAAAGGCATTTTTAAATCTTCATTATTGCAAGTAATGTTACCCTGCCCACCTCTCTGAAAATCTGCAGTGTGGAGAAATGTAATAGCCAAACCGATAGAATCCTTTGTTCTAGTATGCATGCCAGCTGGAGAGACCAAGTCCCAGAACCAGGATAATATAAGAACAAACACTAGATGACCCTGAGAAGTGGAATAATGGAAAATGAGGAAACTCAAAGAACAGAGTTGCAAGTTCAAAACTTAGGGCATTAAAAACCAAAATAATCCATTATATATTTTGAGGTAAGAGCTAGGAAGCATCTTAAGAAAAGAATAAGGATGGAAGGTGCAGGTATGCTACAAGTGACCAGTATTAAAACATATGAACAGATAGAAGTTTATAGAGGTTTATAGACAGGAGGAGAGAAGTAGTTAAGCTGCTAGGCAATAAAGCAATGCATTTTTAAAATGCTAAAGAAACAGTATTTACATTGCCTGCAACATTTCTCTTTTGGAATAACAATCTGATAACTTCATATAAGATTCTCAAGAACTTGTACCAGTTGTAAACAGTACTGAGGAATCTTTTCTGTAGTTCAATGAGTTCATCTCCACATCAAAACCACAGGGTCCACTCACATCTTTCATATTCCAGAAAATAAATGTGCTTGAAGACTAACAAATTGGTCAGTAGGTGATTTCAAAGAACTCTTTCAAATATGTCTCAAGTGCACAAGGCTAAGAGTTAGAATAAAAAATGTTCAGAATATCATTGCTGATTACATAAAACAAACATGGAGAGAAGCCTAAACTTCCCAGGGAAGTCTATAGCAGCTGAATGCTTTGGCCATTACTGAATTTTGTCCACTGTGAAGTCCAAAACCCCAAACTGCCATAGTGGGTTTTGTTTATCTAACTACACTGCCTTGTTTTTCCTGACTTTCAGTTAAGTGTAACTACCACTACTAAATCTGACTCAAGATGCCACAGTATTCAAAACTACTCACTAAAGCTAAACCTTAAGCTTTGTATTTGACATCTTCCACAATGACATACAGCTGTGATTCATAATGGTTTAGATAATTTTCACTGAAAGATGAGTGCAAGATGTTTTATTCTCTATTTCTTTCCTTAATCCTTTAATAGCTTGATCTTTCAATACTCCAAATCCTGCTCTTCTCTTTAGCTCATGTTGCAAATTTTAGAAGGACTGCAGGCTAAGAGCCACAGATAATTTGAACTTTCCTCCGCACCTGCTGGGTCTGGGCCACTATCCCTAGCTATTCCTCATCAGCTTTTCTTGAGATGATTTTTTTTAGGTCTGGCCTGGTAATTTAAAAGTTGCTCCTGCCTTTTCTCTCCTTTCCAAATATTCTGAGTGATTAGTTGTAACTAGGGAGCTTGTTAGTCTGGTTTTCACAGGCAAACTTCTTCTGCTAACATAATAAGGGTCAGCAAGATTAATTAACACGTAAGACAACTTGCTAAAACCATTTTATAGCCTTCCTATAAGTTTTTTTTCCTTTTATTCTTGTATAGCCATTGATCAAGAACTAAAGTCTGTTGGAAAATCAATAGCTGGAACAGTTTCTACATTTTCAAATGCAAAGGTGCAATTAATAACTTAATAATTAGACATGTAGGATATGCATGGTTGCACTGAAATGCTTAAAGAAAAGAAGAGCATGAATACTGAATAGAATAAGAACAAGTTTTGACATCAGCTTCAGGAATAACAAGGTATTCAGAAAGCAAAGAAAAGAAACCATGTAATTTCTCTTGCTCATCCATAACTCTTTTTGTCATGAACCCACCACTCCTCCATCAGAGACTCTGGCACAAGCAATTAAACATGCATTCAGTTTTGTACAATGGGCTGACCCAGCTTTTGCATCACAGATACAAATGCATCTCATTCCTGTCATTACAGTTTAAAAGCTTAATGACCTCGAAAGGCAGAAAAATCAGTCTCTTTCCTTCCAAGCATGTTGTTCTGTTTCTATTTAGGAGTCTTTGTGTGATCCTCCCAGCCCAGCTCTCACCCACGTTTACTGCTTTCTCTCAGTCCTCCCTTTGCACGTTTCCCCACCCTCCCCCCAGGATGTATTTCTAGAAGCTGGGTTCTCTCCTACACAGGTCATCTCTCCTCCTGCTGTGAAACAGTAAGCCAACCACACAGACACAAATGAGGGTACATTGAAAGAAAAAATAGCCATTTGCTATTAAAAAGTACCAAAACACCTCCACCACAAGTGAACTGATTCTGATGCCATTAATTTAATGACCTATACTTTCACAGATGCACATAAACCAACACTAAAAGGCAGTGCTATTAGAGAAAAGTAGTCTTCCTACTTTAAAGTATATTGATGCGTATTTGCAAGATTTTAATCTGATTAAAAATCTTTCACCATAATAGTGCTCACACAATAATTTTTAAACATTTTAGACAAAACCATATAAATGTCATCCTAAAAATATTCTCCTCATTGACCACAAGATTTCCACAATCTGACACTTTTCAAAAAGCTTGACTATTTTTTGTCTATAACAGAAAAACATGTTATATAGTACTTCATATTCTTTAGACAATAGCTAAGTGTTTGTGGACAATATAGACAAGCAGAGTTTAAAGAGTTTCCATCTGCTTTTCTCATTGTTAAAGATAAAGAAAAGGACATCAAAGTGTACCAAAGGTGCAAACACTTTGAATTCTTGTACTCCTTTTTTCACGAGAAAGATGAGTTAGGAAATGGTTTTCTAATGCCAATCATTTCATATGTGGAAGGTTTAAGCTACTTCCTTCTAACACAGCATCTCCTTTGGAGGAAGTACACTCACCCCTATTTCTGCTCACAGGTCACTCAAACTTCAGGAGAACAGACTTCCTGCCATGTAACCTTTCTATACATCTGCTGTACATACATTCACCCAGATTAATTTCCTTCTCTCTGCCATTTTTTGACAACTTTACAAATCTGACCACTTTTTAAGCTGCAGTTTCCCCACTGCATATGAACTACAAGGGAAAAATCTTTCTTGACAGGAATTTTCATTTTAACATTAGATTTTGAATTCTTACCGTGGTCTGTAAGTTCAGACACGCCGAGTTCACTTGTCCCATTCCCTCTTGGTTCATCCTGTCCTGTGGACACATAGTTGCCCATAGTGGCTGGTTGGGAATGAATGAGGTGTTTTGAAGTCTGCTCAGCAGATTCCTAAGTCAAATGATGAAACAGCATGGAGAAACAGGAATAGACCTTTCAGCACGATCACAACACAATGGTTGTCCTGATCTACACAGTTCCTGGGACATGTATTAGGCAAATACTAAAATAAAATCCTAACATTTTTGTAAATGATTAGTAGTGACTCAGCCATAAGAAGAACCAGGTTTAAAATATATTTTTTTCTACACACTATGGAAAACAGAAACCAGAGGATATACAAAAGAAAAGATAGATTACCAAGCACACAAAAAAATATTTTTGTGATGCATTCACCAACTATTTCCAAACTGACCCTTTCCTTTCTACAATAGGATGTGGTGCTAGAATTGAACTGGCTCATCTTCTGTTGCAGATTGTTTAAAAGCAAAGGACAACTTATTCTGGGAGTCATTCCAAGGCTTCATTCTTACTAGAAAGCCAGCTGAAGTGTTAATATGCTTAGCCAAATGAAAAGAACCCTCACAAGCCACACCCTCAAAGCCACACCAAATATAAAATGTTTAAAGGATTACAACTAAACATCTTGAAAAGAAATGTATTTTGAACTCCAATGTCATACAGTCAGTAAAACCATTTCAGAGAGCAGATTTAGACTTAAGGGCAAATTAAGAAAACGTAACTGAAAAAAATAGAACTGTGTAATGAATAGAGAGCTAGTTGAATCATATCTGAATAATTGAATGTACTTTGCCTCATCACAGATCAACTGGTTCAGCTAAGCAGTTCAGCTTTTGATGCACTTCCCAGTTATTAGTCTCAGAACAGGCCTGTGTCTCTAGTGCTAAAGAAACCACGTGGGAAGCAGAAAAGTGCTATATACTGGGTGCACAAAAATGAGACCTTCAAAACAACAGCCCATACTTACATGTAGAACATTGACATTCAGCTGCTGAAAATTACGGGACCTGAATTCTTGCATTCTTTTGATATTTTCTTGATATTTTTCTTCTGCCAGCTGCCTGTAAATGCAGAACTCTTGTATTAAGAATGTGATATCAGGGCATGCACAAAGGGATCTTCTAGAAGCAGACATGGGAAAACAAATTCTATACTGAGATTTTCATGTTGCCAAATATTCATGGCATCTACTCAGGTTTTATAATGAACACAAAAGGCGATTTCAGACCTTATTTCCAAACTCTATTATATTTTACCTTCACAACTTGCATGACATAATTAAGAAATAGTAAATTATTCGTCATTTCTAGTTCTTCCAACGGTCTTAAATACTTTTGGCTTTATTCCACCAGGTAGTGCAGGAACCTTTCAGCTGTAGACAGGCACGCAACATTTGTGTGCTATGAACTCTTCCTCTGGGGGCCAGTTGGTAACTGTGGGTTTCTGTGTGGAGCCACTTAAGACAGGTGCTACATTAAGCAGTCTTTCCAACTTCCATTAATACATTCCCTTCCCACCCATCTCTGGATTTGCACTGCTGGGAGCAGATCTCCAGTTTGAGAAGGTATCATTTTTGCATTGCTTCCAACATTTTCAGCCAGTCAGCTGTTAATGATCTAGAGCTCAATGTTGATCCATTTTAAAGATTCATGACTGAGAACAAGGTCTGAATATTAATGTTGCCTTCATATTACAAAACAAATATATTTCATTTTGGTTTTGGGGGAAAGAAAAAATATGAAAATATCATCAGAAAACATCAAAATGTGAGAAAGCAATGAAATTGAAAACCAAACTAGAACAATCTTGCAATTAGTATTATTTTCTGATTTCCATTAATTTTTAAAAAGTGAAAGAGACAGACTTCCTATAATAAAGCCTCGATCTTGGCCTTATTATTGAGCGGTGCAAGGATGGTCCGGGAGCCCAGTCCCTCTGGGAGACAGGAGCCCGAATGCCCAGTTAGCTCGTGGTCATCGCCGCAGGCTACCCCTTAGCAAGCTGGGTGATTGTCAGCTCTTTAGTGATATCAGCTCTCTTAGGATCTCAGCTCTTTGCTTGCTTGCTAGGGTGCCCTTGGCTGAGGCTTCAGCAGACGCGAGAGAGGAGAAGGAGAGGTCCTGGCGTTCCACAGCGATGTTTATTGGGGGAGTCTGTGAAGGGTCCCAGCGACAGCTCTTCTTCTGTCGAATGGGCTAAACCAGCCCCTTTTTATAGGGTATAGGGGGATCCAAACTTGTCCAATAGTAAGGGTTAGGTATAGTGGCCTATGAGGTTACAAAGATAAGGCTAAGGGGCGGGAGGTCAGAGACAGGAACTTATTTTGCTGTCTCATCCTGACTCAGCAGTTCCTACTGCTAAGTTTCCATCCTCCATGGAGCTTTTCCAAGCTCTATGGAGTCTGCTACAACTTCCTATTTACAAATTTCATATTAGTACAAGAATTGGCTTTCCATATTACTGAAAGCACCATGCAGAAGAGGTGTTAAATTTAATACTTTTTATACAGTGGTTTCAGTTCAAGAAGAGGGTTTTTTTAAATGAGAATCAATTTTATCACTTGTGCCAGTCAGACACAAGTGCTCTTCAGACATACTTTCCAAAAGGACATGAAGGTCTTAGTTCTTTGCTTCAAATGTGTCATCAAAACAGTGTATTCTGGTTTTTGTTAAAAAACCCCAAACAAAGCCTTCCAGTTGTTTCTCATATTTCATCAGAAACTGTACCTAGTCTCTTCCCAAACATTTTATTATACCATACTTACTGAAAAAACCCATCAATCATAAACACTTTACAACATGTCCATTATCCCCATTTGATTATTTGACAAGACTATCTATCCTCTGAGCTATTAACTGCTACTGGAAAACCACTGAGGCCAAAACAATTGACAAAAGCTGGATTGCAACTAAATGTCTGACTCCTGAGACTGTGCAATTCTTAACATCAACAGTCATTTAAAAAATGCCTCCTACTGTAACGTATTTGAAAATCTTTCACATACTTATTTGACCAGAACCATGGTATTTGAAGCAACAGTTTTGGGCTAATGTTCTAAGTTTCTTCCTACATAAATAATCAGTGTGATTTTTTTAACACTCAAAATACTCATTGACTTTGAGTAGCCGAAGACCCATACTATCTTTATTTCTACCTTGACAATTCTAACTCTCCCATTAGACTGCTGGGTGGGCAAAATTGCATGGTTAGGGCACAACTTACTTCAACTTCTTTGCCTTCTCATCTGCAGCATTTAACTTCCTCAGCCGCATTCGTTCCCGCGGTGTCATTTTCTGAACTTCAGAAAGTTCCTGCAGAGTTTGCAAATGAACTTTCTTCTGCCTGAAATTGAATGCAAGCAAACCCATCTTCACATAAAAATGTAAATATTCAGTATTTTGACTGGATATTGAAACACAGTGACATTTCAAATGGAATAATTAGAAAGTCTCTGGAACTATAGCAGACTAAATAGACTTTGGTTTGGAAAGCAAATGCCTCTTTAAATTGAAATATTTAAACTTGGATTTGTGAAGAGGGTGATTCATTTCAGGTGAGGATGGAAAAAGGCAGATTCATCTCCTTAAAAGAACAGATATTGAAGCACAGTGAAATATTTACCCTCTCAAGCTTCATTATTGGGCATATTCCGAGTACAAAGGCAGTCATTAAATGAGAGCCGTAATATGGCTTGTACATTTTACATTGATTGTTACAAGCTGTCTGGAATAAATGATAATATTTATGTGTCCTTAATGACAGATATAATTATAATGTTCTCCTCTTGAATTTCTGGTCCTAATCAATAATAAGAGTTCACAGGTAAAATGGTCTCCATAGACCATCTCTGAAAGCTGAGCATGAATTATTGACTTATGTATTTCAGCTGTATTTATCAACCAAGGAGGGCAATACTATTCCTTTATCAGAAAAAAGATACTAATCTCAGATTTTTATCTCACATCCTACAGTAATTAAAACAAAAATTACACCCTAGTTTGAAATGCCTTGGCAGTCTCCTTTCACTTACACAATATATATTACACCACATATTTATAATGCCAAGTATTCACTTCAAATTACTGTTTATGCTCTTATGAGATAAATTCACTTCTGATAATCTAAGAGGCCAGGTTTGTAACCATACAAATTGTAACACTCCTTCTGGACTATCATTTTGAAATCAGGATTTTAATAAATGAGCAGAGAAGATTCATTATGTTTTTCAAATAGTGCAAAGATATGAATATTAGTGTGAAATATGAAAGATTAAGGACAAAGACAAGAAGACTTCAATTATTCATAAGAATGGAACTAACTCTTCAAGTATGAATAATGTAGATGCATTTCTTGTCTCCTGTAAAAAAACCTAATTTAAATTAAAATAATCTCATGGGGAAAAAAGCAATTTTTCATTCAAGTTGAAACTGAACTTGTACAGCCTTATACTCACTTAAATATTTAAAATTTATTACTTGAATGAGAATAGATTAAAATAAGCCATGAGAGGCCTTTACTAGAAGAAACTTGACTCAACCTTTTTGCTTTGCATGGCAAAAAGCATTCCTGGTGAGAAAAAAGTAAACATAAAGTGGTAATGGTTGAGGAGAACACCACAGCAAGCAAATGTTTGTACACTCACTGGGACTAGAGTATTGCTGCAAGACAGCTGATGTGGGGAACTGACTATGTTTAATTTTTTTCTCCTCCCCTTTTCTGCTCTCTGTCATTTTTCATGTATTTTTAGTTCATTTGGCTTACCTGTTTAGATCTGGGATTGCAGGGATTAGTTGGCATTTTACTTACCAATGACAATACTGGCAGCTGATGCTCTCATAAGTACAATGAGAGTCATTATAAGATTATGAGTTCTTGCATATTCCAAACACTTGGGCAAAAATAATCACACTGTAGTACAAGTGAGGATAAGTTACAGTAAAGCTTCTCCTAGGATTTTTTCTCTAATTGATGCCCTGAATTTTAAAACCTCAAGATAAATTGACATTCATTGCTTCACGATTTATAGGAACTCCAAACCTCTGCACAGAAACAGATTTTCTCTTTCCTTCTAACAGTAGCATAAGAGCATGATGTTTGTAGTTAGAACTACTTGCTCTTCCTCTTAGAGACTACAAATTTGATTTTGAAAAAGTATACTTACAGATTCTGGGATTTATATAAATGTCCTTCCCACATGCTAGCTCTGTCAGAAAATGGTGTCCATTTGAAAGGTGATGAGACTCAATACATTCAAGCTAATGACAATGGTCATGTATAGAATGCAGTACATATTTTACAAAAATACAAAGTGGTTTTATCAGTCTCCTCTAGAAGAATGAGGATATTTGAAGTCTGGATATATATTCTGCAAGTAACAATACTGCTTCCCCAAAGCAGATAAAATAGTTTTGGTGCATATAGAGAATCTGAAATAGTATTCACAAGAGAAGGGAAGAATTAAAAGTTTCTTGAAGATTTTTCATAATCTATGTTTCAACAAGCATTAAATACGGACTATATATCATAATTAATATTGATATAATTATATTAATATGCATACAATATATTAATATGGATATAATTAATATATTAATGGCATAATATCTGGGAAACATTTCAGTGCCCCAAAAGTATTTACAGTATATCTCTAAGGAACATCTCTACAGTTAACTATATGTAATTTGAAAAGGAAGGAATCCTCTCGCAGTTAATTGAATTAACTTGAATATATATATTTATTATTTTATTTTACATCAAGGCTTGCAAAGTTCAATGAATTATTTATACCAAAGGTACCTATTTGTACCAAAATGGACAACTTTGGCCTCACAAAAAAACAGAGACTCATCTGTCAACAAGAGACATTAAGGATAGAAGTGACAAGTAGAAACTCAAAACACAATTTGTAGAGATGAGAGCCTACAGACACACTGACAGCAGTTAAACTGTGTGAAATGATGTATAAAAGGTTTTGCTATGCTGATTTCAACTGTCTGTATCTGCTTTCTTCCTACCACTGACAGCAAACTACACTTTGTTTGGAAAAGCTGAAGATGGTCATCTCTCCTGAAGGGAGGCTTGCAAGCTGCAGAATTGGCAGCATCTGCAAAGTGATCATAGCTGCAAAACTGTGGGTCCTGTACAAGAGCAGAGATCACAAAATAAGAGGTGAAAATCCTATTGCCTCAAAGGCACTGCCAGTTCTGGATTGTTTTAATCTTTACTAAAAGAATTCTTATTTTGCTGTTACCTAATAATTCAAAACAAATATCAGAGAGCTGTTAAAATCTTGACAATTATTTAAAGGAAACAAGGAACAGGGATGCTCATTGCTTCCTCACAGGATCACAAACTTCAGGTTTTGCTCTTGCTAGCTCCCAACAGAACAAAACCTGTACAGAAAGCTCAGGGATGGGGAGCAAAGGGGAGGGCGAGTTGCCCATGAAACTGCAGAGCTAATTTACACACGCAAAATGAAAACATCTGTGTTAGAATTTGCTTTAAACATTGCACCATTGTCATTTAATGCAATTATTTAATTCAATATATATTCAGTGCCTAAGAGAGAGATCATGTGTGAAGACAGTGCTGCTGTAAGAGCCAAGAAACATCACTACTCTTGATTTCTCACTGAAGTTACAAGACAAAAATAACTGTATCCTACAGAGGCATTAGCTTAATATTAGTTTAAGTGTGCATGCTTTCAGTCCGGTGTCATTTAGGAAACATAGCTTTCACATTCCATTTTTAGGAGGTACAGAAACAGCAGCACTGTAAATGATGATGACCTAACTAAAATGACAGCTTAAACCTCCAAAATTTCAGCACAAATGTCATTTACATACCAGTTAGTACTAAATTAACATCAACATATGCACATGCACGTGCAATTTACACAGTCACATAATAAAAATATTCCATCTGCAAATCTTGTTTTACTCCCTAAATTTTAATTATGCACCTCCTTAATGGGAGTGGTTGCTCTTGTATTTCTAGGGAATAGATTTGTCTAAACATAAAGCACTATGAGATTGACATAAGTGATAACAGACACAAGTTAATGACATTATTTGGCAACACTGTCATTTCATATACTACTGCCCATAAAGCTGTTTAAAATACTTACACAGCACCAAAAATAGGAGCAGATTCTTTCTGACAGTTAAGCGCCTTGTCTTTCACAGTCATGTTTGTGAACTTGTACTGTATTTTCTGCAGGGGAATAAAACAGAAGGGGCATCAAGACTTGATGTTAAAGTTATTCAGAATCCTCAGCTATTACCTAAGTAATACTAAGTATTACTTAGTAATAATAAGTTACTAAGTACCTCAGTATTACCTAATACCATCCTAATATAAAAACTGACCAAGCAGTTTCCTTCCCCACCTTCTCAAAAGCCAAATAATACAGGCAGTGAAGCCAGGGCAAAAAGAGCAGAAGGCATTGGTTTTCATTAAAACTATGAGTATCCAGAACAGTTCAGAGATATGTACCCAGGCCCAAGTGATCTACATTTTTTTATGCATAAATGTCTGGTTTTCTTATTGCTCATAACATTTAAGAGGGGATACTTTCAGCATATCAAGTGATGAGGGCTTCATTCCCCAGTCATATTTGTACTATAGCTCTGAAAGTCCCCTGGATTAATGCTCCCATCAAGAGCTATCAAATTCTTTTTTCTCACCATGTTTTCCCTGCCTCCATTTTGCTTTTGCAAAATACATACTCAAATGGCAAGTGTACAGCTACTGCTTTTTCTTACATACCTGTAGTTGTTCATCAATATAAGGGGATTTTAGGATCTCTGCTGCTGCTGGTCTCAATGAAGGATTCTTACTTAACATGCTGAAACATTAAAAACCAAATATAATAATTAAGCAATTGTCCAAACTACTGAAAAACCTGCTAAACAAGAAAATAACATACCTGCATAGCACAGCATTCAGTTTGCTTGGATATCTGTCAGGAAGAGAAGGTGTTTCACCTTCCACAATTTTTAACACAACAGACAAAAAATTCTGTCCAGTAAATGCATGGTTCAAACAGCACATCTCATACAAAATGCATCCCAGAGACCTTGAAGAACAAACAAGTGGGAATAGTATGTATTATTCACCAGTCCTAATGGCCACCACAAAAGGTCACCAAGCTGAACATTTTAAAATAAACATTCACATAATAATTTTATATAATGACTATTCATAACAGTTTGCACTTCAGCTGAGTTCTGTCTGATGAACATTTTTTAAAAAATAGGGGAGTTGAGTTTTGCAGGCCTTGGAGGATGCTCAGGTCTTTCTCCAGTCAGGGGTGCTGACTTGATCAATGATTGACTTGACAAACTTGATCACTTCACTGACTTGGTCTTGACTGACTTGATCAAGGTCATACAAAATTCTGGTGAGAGCCAGATACAGACCAAGGCTCCAGCCTAAATATCTTTGTATTTGATTGTGGTGTTTATAATTTAATCTGTGATTCCAGAAGAAGTAAGACAATAAAGTATGATTATAAGAAATATGTATGGGTGAATGGCTGTCAGGAAAGCAGTATAAAAATCTTTGAAAACAAATAATGAATAAAGTTTCAATTATTCATTTTGGTTAAACAAGAGGAGTTGTTTTGGTCCATCTGGCAATAAAAGAACAAAAGCAAATATTTTTAAAACTGAAACTCAGGCTCTACATCCAGTGCAAATTGAGGGGGCTCTACTCAGTGGTACTTTTCAAGCAAGTATGTGAAAACCATTAGCAGAGCATTTTTGCTAAGAACCAGCTAAAGAACAGCTATGGAGGTAAATAAATGCTTGCCTAGGTTTTTTAAAGATTTAACTGTCAAAGGCTGTCAAACAGCCTTCAAACTTACAAAATCAATAAACAGTAAGACACAGATGATAATTTGTATTTATGATGTATGTTCAGACTCTGAAACAAGATAATTACTACATGAGAAAATACTTAAAGCAAAAAGAACAACAACAAAAAAAACCCCTATGTACACAGCATCTGAAAGCATCAAATAAAAATGGAAATCAGCCAGAGAGAAGAAAAAAAGAAGGAAAATCCCAACCTGACAGACTGTACTATAACTTCTTTTTGCAGAATCAATATGTTTTGGAAGCTGCTTGATTCTGGCAGCTAGAAATTGTTTAATGAGCCATTAGGAACATAGGATTTGACACATCAGGGAAGCTGATTTATTCATCTAGCTTAGTACTCTGACTACACCTGAGGTGGAAAAAGATTAAAAGAATGCCCAGGGCATTCTGCTGCAGCCAGGGCTATGAACAGGCTATCCAGGGAAAATCCCATCTGTTCCATGAAAGAAAAAAACTGGGGAAAAAAGTAAAGAAAAATGAAGGAAAAAGAATAAAGTTTCTTTCTGCAGGACCAAAATCCTCGAAATTAAATAAATATCTCCTAAGCTGAGAAATGCTGCCCTGGGTTCCTGAACAAGGCTATTTCTTCCCAAGAGAGCTGCTGAGCTGCAAACACCCAAAGAAATAATAGGCAAGCTTTTGGCTCAAAACTGCATTTCTCAGTTGTGTTTCTACATTTCTGCTTGAAGCACCTTGTGAGGAGCAGGAGGAAATTGCTTCCCAATTCCCATAAGTAATCCATACATGATCCAAACATATAATTTAATTACTTTTATCATTTTAGCCTGCATAAGTGCCAATGTTATAAAATCCTAAAATGGTCATTAAACCAGCCAGCCAGCACATTTACTTTGACAACTCCCTATCTTCACGAATGGGTTTGACAAAGTTCCCGAAGAGCACATAATTTCAGCAAAATTGCAGCATGACAAGTTCATGTTGAAGCTACTTATGCTCAATTACATCATAAAATGGAGCATCTGGACAGGCTTCAGTGTGTTCTCCCCAGTCTCAACTGACAGACCTCTAACTCCTCCCTCTTAGGAGAAACCACCCTGAGGTTTTTTCGAGGTTTAAGTTGCTTACGTAAATATTGTCATCCTTTTAATATCTTCTGATCTTTGGTAAAACATTACAATTCTTCAAAGATTATAAGATGCAAGTTAGCTTTAAATCCAACTTTAAAAGTCAGATAATATAAATGCATATACCTCTAAGGCTTATATTTCTTTGTCTGATCATATCAGAAGGTTTTAAGAATTCGTTGGCTTCAGAGTCTGTAAGGAATATGTCTCTGAATTTAATTTCCTCAATACTCACTCATCAGCCCTTAAATGAGAACTCCCTGTGCTGTCTTCTTGAGCCCCATCCCCTCAGCCTTCATATTGCTCCATTTTTTGATTGTTAATATTAAAGAAAAAGACAACATGGGGGAATAGCACAGACAAGCAAGCACAATAAAATGAAAGCCTCAAGATCTGTGGTGTGGGCAGCCCAATTTACCCAAACACAACAGACAAATCATCTGCCAAACTCTGACAGTACTTGATAGAAGATGGAGTACAATGGATTTACATGTGACTGGAACATCTCTTTGTCTCTGCCACAGCACTGGAGGCACGGCAATGCTGGCTGAGCCCCAACAACAGCAGTGTCACCACAGGGCGTGTGAGGGACACTGGGACAGTGGCACAGCAGCGCCTTGGGGTCACGCTGGGCTGGGCTACCAGTGAATGGTCTTAAAATTATTTGCAATTAATTTATTTGTGTGTCTATATAAGTATTAGATAGCTTGTAAACCTCTAAGTCATTGACACACACACACAGCAGTGACTGAGCCCTGGCCCAGCCTGGCCTCTGGGGCTCTCTCTGTCTCGGCTCAGCTGCCGGCACCGCTCTGACTCTGCTCCATCTGCCGGAGCAGAGGAAGCACCCACAGGGAGAAGTGGTGGGGAACTGCCCAGCTGAGATTTGCTCCCTGAAGAAGCTTCTTGTCTGGAAAGGAGGAAACCCCAAACTGTGTCATCTGCAAAGGTTTTCTCTCATGGCCCAGCCAGTCCAGGCTCAGGGATACTGGGGAAAACATGGGAGCCAAGTTTAATTTGCCTCCTGTGAATTTAGATTTGACATAAAGCGTGGAATAACAAAGAACTACAGCCCTGACATTTCAACTGAAGAAAAACATAAATGCTACCACTTCTCTGAGACCAACTGCAGAACTTCCATGGGGAAAAACTGTAAAACATGAAGCTTTTCCCCCATCTATTGACCTTGGGCTATAAAGGACAATACTTCTTGCACCAGCTGCTGCACTGTGAATATTCAAGCCAGTTTTGAAAAGCCAGTTGCAGAACATTTCATTGAACCTGAAAAGTACAGTGTCTCTTTAGAGCACATCAGTAATGCAGCAGAAATTAAGGTCTTTCCAATGAACTGAAGTGAACAGTGAGAGGATCATGATAACAAGGTGAGATAGCACTAATTGTCTTTTGCAGAAGGTATTTTACATTATCTTACCTTTAACATGGGAACACTCATAAGTCTAAATTTTTGTGTGTGAATTTTTGAGTCCTGCTGGAGATCAGGAAGACAAGTCTGAAAAGAGAATGTCAATTCATCTACATATAAAAGACTTGGGCAACTCTTTGAAAGTCCTCAGGGGTCAACAAGCAGTGCTATTTAATATCTCTGTCAGCAACATGGACAGAGGGACTGAGCGTATCTTCAGCAAGTTTGCTGACAAGCTGTGTGGTATGGTCAACATGCTGGAAGGAAGGGCTGTCATCCAGAGGGAGCTTGGCAGACTTGAGAGGTGAGCTTGTGCCAGCCTTATGGAGAACAAGGCAAATTGCAAGGTCCTGCACTTAGGTCACAAACACAGACTGGGCAGAGAATGGAAAAGCAAGCCTGAGGAGGACTTGGAGGATGTTGCTTGATAAAGAGCTCAACATGACTTGGCAATGTATGCTGAGAGCCCAGAAAGCCAACCCCATCCTGGGCTGCATCACAAGAGTGTGACCAACAGGCTGAGGAAGGAGATTCTTCCCTCTATTCCACTATTCGGAGACCCCACATGGAGTACAGCATCCAGCTCTGGGCCCTCAAGATGAGAAGGATGCAGACCTGTTGAAGCAAGTCCAGAGGAGGTACACAAAGATGATCTGAGGGCCGGAACCCCCCTTCCATGGATTCAGGCTGAGAGAGTTGGCGTTGTTCAGTCTGGAGAAGAGAAGGCTCTAGGGAGACCTTTGAGCACCTTGCAGCACATGAAGTGATAGAGGGCCAGAGAGAGATATTTTACAAAGGCATGTAATCATAGGACAAGGGGTAACAACTTCAAACTGAGAGAGAGTTCAAGGCCAGGCTGGATGGGGCTTTGAGCAACCTCATCTAGTGGAAGGTGTCCCTGCCCACAGCAGGAGAGTTGGAATGAGATGATCTTTAAGAGCCCTTTCAACCCAAAGCATTCTATGAGTCTTTGATTCTTCTTGAGAATCAGAACCTCCTGCACAGTGGCCCAAGGACTTAATCCCACCTGGAGCCTTCAGGGTGGGCTCCCCTGTGAGCTCAGTGCCCTCTTGTCTTTTGGCTCCTGTTAAATGGGGACAGTGGAAAAATAGTCAAATAGAATCATTATTCAAAGATTAAAAGATGAGAGTATCAATCAAACACAAGTCCTGATCAGAAGAGTTTCCTGACTCAATAAAAAAGGGGTTTGTGGGCTGGGGAAGTACTGAGTCAGGGCACAACTCCTCCTTACCGCCCCCACAGTGAGAGCCAAGAAGCTCCTGCTGAAGGCAGTTTCATCCTCATGTGAGTGCTCTTGGTAATGCTTTGGAAAGATCACAGAAGGCAGAAAGTATAGCAGAAAGCTGGTAGCTACTGGGTTTGGGATGGGGGGCTTTTTTCTGTGTTTTTGTAAATTTTGAAAGTGTGATCAACACAGAATTTATAAAAGTATTGGAACAAACTCTGATTATGCTTACTCTGTACACCTTGGATGACCTATATGGATTGACACTAGTAACCACAAATAGAAAATGTATTTTATTTTCTATTTGCACTGCAATAAAATAAATTATTCCTTACAGTAGAAGAGCACAAAAGGCAGGCTTCCCTGTCTATTAATTTGAAATCTTCTCCCAATATATTTTTATTGACTACATGTACTACCTGATATTTGCTACAGATGAACAAGAGAGAATCTGACACCAAATCTATAGCAGTCAGCTACAAAGGCCATGAGATGAGATTCCTGACATATCCGTTGAGTGGACTGAATATGTCAACTGTGAAAAATGGTTGCTACCACTTGAAAATATAGATGGCTGTTCTCTACTTTTAGAATTATATCCTGCAGCCACAAATATATTTTGAAAAGGCAGAACTGAGATAAAGCTAGAGTAAATTATCAAGCAATTTAACTATATTTCAGGGGCCAAATGTTTTATGAAGGAACTTTCCTGGTTTGAAATATTTATTAAAAAAATTAATCTTCTGATACACATACCTACAGAAAAAAAAACAACAACAAAACGAAACAAAACCCCTTAAATAAATTACTATAACAAAATTTAAAAACTCAGCACTTTTAACTGTAATCTTAAAACATGGGATGCTTTAGAACACATATATAAACAAGCCAAATATTTTCCAAAAATCCAATCCAATTCCAATTCCAAAAAAATCATTCTTCGCCTTAGAAGAATTGGAAGAGTACCCACACACCTAGAAGTTTCCAAAAGTCTTTCAACAGACCTCAGCTCCCAAACTTGACCCTTTAATCATCACCTCAGAAGTCCTGATCTCAAGAATTTGTGCCATCTAAATGCAGGACTAACACTTTTCTTTCTACCTTTGAGCCTCTTCTAAAACAGAGTGCCTTTTTGTTTTTGCTCTAACACCACAGTTATTCTCATTTTAGCTCCACTTCCAAATACTTTCTTGCTTTTAACATTAGCTAATGTTCTTAAATTTAGTTCCTAAGAAGGTCCTTCTGCTATCCTCTCAGCCAGAATCACTCTTTGCTCATCCATCTAAAGTTTCACAGAAAGTTGCTTCTTTCAATTCATCTATCTCAATTCAAGAAAAAAAGAGATTTCCCCCTCCCTAGGAAAACCTGAACTTTGTCTACAATCATCCTCTATCACATCAGAGACTGGACCTGAATCTTATTCTCCTTTAAAGTCTCAGATAACCTGGAATAAAAGCCAACTACATGCTTCTTAACACAAAGGGCAAGGCTTCAGATTGCAACATTTGTTCCTAATGTCCTGAAATAGTTTTAGAGGAGATAAATGCCTAATCCAACCAAAATAGCATGGCTACTCACCAAATGTCAGATTTTGTATTATATCCCTGGTGCTTCAGTACTTCTGGACTCATGTAGTATGGTGTCCCAGTAAAAGTAGTTGCAAGATCACATGAACCCATCAAAAGACAAGAAACTCCAAAGTCTCCTAAAAATATCAGTAGAAACAATAATCTAATAATATAAACATATATGTATTCATATAATTTTTTGTTTATTGTCACACATGATAAAGTGACTGTACATCTAGAAAAATCTGCTAGTTTTTAAAAACGATGCGAAAAACTATTTTCTGTAATTCTTCAAAATAAAAACAGCACAGAAGCATAATATCACAGAACAATGTGGGTTTGAAGAGGCTTCACAAGGTCATCTGATTCAAACTCCTGGCTCAAAGCTGAATGGGGCTGCTCAGGTCCAGGTCCAGCCAAGCTTGAAGCATTCTCAAGGCTAGAGATTTCACTGCCTCTCCTGTGTCTGACTGTCAAATAAATGTTTGACTACAAATCAAAATGCTATTGATGTTCTTTACATGATGTTCTTTAAATCTCCTTATTGACAAAATGTCTGCTGGACTGTTCTATCACATGAAAATATATCTTTAAAAAGTATGGAAATCTCACCAATTTTAAGAAGATTATCTTTCAAAAATATATTCTTGGCTTTCAAATCCCTGTGAAGTATCCATCTGGAATAGAAAAGGAAATTCAACCTCACCCAACTGGAATAATTCAGAGCCATGTATTAAGTATTTCATGAAGTTAAATACTTCAGCCCTTTTTAGAAAGGCCAGCCCTCTAGCTGGCCAGCCTGCTAGAGTCTAACTCTGCCAGTGACAGCCCATGGACAATGGCATTAAGGAGCTTCACAGAGGTGCATTCACAGGCACCCCTATGCAGGGTGAGAGCCTAAGCAGGATAATAAAAATATACCTGGGGATCCCAGCTGAAGAATACAGACACAGACATAGCATGAGCAGCAGAGGAAGGGAGTCAGGCAAGTCTTCCTACCTGACTCATCTTAAGAGCATTACATCTTATTTTCTGCCAGGAGAATGAGATGCCTCACAAGAGAATAGCGGATGAGAGAAACAGCAATAAGAGCTTCTCAAAGCTAAGGGAAGACTCCTACAGAGCAAACCTATTACTTCAAAGGCAAATATGAATATAGCCTAAGCTAGCAGTTCAATTTTTTACACTAACAGTGTGGAAGATGAAAGAACTTTACAAAGACAAGATGAAAAGGAAAAGGAGCAGAACAATTAGCTTTTACAGACTTATTTTTCCATCAGAGTTTGAAAAAAAACATTATAAGCTACACACCATGTAAGGATATACAGAACATTCTTAATTTTTATAAGTCTACATGTATAACAGTAATTCTGCAGCCCCTTAGGAAAACAAAGTATCTCTCTTGTATGTGGTATACAAAACATATTCTAAATTAATTCTTGTTAATAAAGCTTCCAAAAGCATTGCTGCCTATAACCTCACCTACACTGGAATTCATCCACTTTTGAAATTATTACTAACACACAGAATTAGTCATCAGCTTTGCTCAGGAGGAGGTTAGAATAGCACTTGGTACATACTGGCTACAGAAACTGTATTTGCTAATGCAAATACAGTAGTCATTCAGCCATTTGGATCATGTAAAGAAAGAAACTGATTGCTCTAAGATTTTTGAGGGCAGAAGAACCAAATATGGTACTCAATTTCAAATTTTTGAGCAATCCTCAAGTATTATCTCAAATTTGAATTATAAAAGTCTTGGGCATTGACATAATGCAATTATTTCCAAGATTAGAACATATGCATTCTAGAGCACAATTTGAATACCCAATTTTGTCCACAACTCATATGAAAATATTTTTTGCAAGAGGAGAAAAAAAATATGCAATTTAATACACTCAGTTCACAAATAGAAAAAAAACATGAAAAATAATACTAGGCTTCATTGCAGTATGTACAGAGACTGGGCATGAAAAACAAAAAATTTCTATTTTATGGGTGAAGGAAAAGAGTTCTTCATGTTTCTTATAGTAAACTTTTTTCACTTCTTTTTCTTTCATTTTTTTTGTCCTGCAAGTAATACCTTTCATTAGAAAAAGGTTTGCACATTGGGAAAAATGAAACTTTTATTCAATATTCCTCCACCCATATTTATAAAATATTGTTTATAAATAATTTGTTCTCTATTTGACAACTTCTGTGAACAATACACATGCACTCATACAACACATCGGTAAGGAAATTAAACTAAGGTGATATTTATTAATCTTTCATAAGTATGTATATATATGTCTATATATATACATACACACACTTTTACAGAAATCTTGCTGTGTTAATTGAGATTCATAAGGACTTCCTTACCATTCATCACACAAAGTCTTTAAAAGAATTTTCTTTCACTGAGTTAAATTATTCTTGCACATTGTTGCTGAGAATTGGTGGATTTCAACCTTCTTTTAATAGTATTTCTTTGTAGAAATATAACCACAGCCTTTTTGAACCTGAAACTTTCCTCAATATATATTATTTTAATAACAGGTATATTGAAGTAAAAGAATGGTCCAGAAAGCTTTCGGTAGCATATTATTTGAAAAGGAGATGAAAAAAGATGTTTGGGTCACATAAGTTTGAATTATAATGTAATGCTACTCTAATCTTGCAACATATTGATGAAAATGTTATGTATTTCATTTGCATTACCAAAAATTATAAGATGCTTCCATATATTAATATGACAAATATTTAGGATTATTTTTTTCAACTTTCCATGATGATATCGCTCACTTCAATGCAACTTATTCTGCTATGATATGTCTGAAGATAAACAAGGTACCAGCTGAAATCTTACCTGGAAAGAATTCTTTAATACTAGAAAGATATTAATATCAAGCCTGCACTGTAAATCCAGTTAAAGAAAGAGATCAACGTTTTTATTGGAGGAAAAGACAGACCTATAAAGGCAACATGAATTAACTGGGCTCCAGCAAAACTTTACTTGATGGACAGTGAAGTGTTGATTGAGTAGTTATTTTGGGTAGAAATTAACACTTGAGGACAGTTTCAAATCTGGACTGTAAATATACCCATATCTATGTTCTGCAGAGTTCCTGCTTGCTGGCCCAAAGTCACAGAAGAACAGGGCAAGCCCTGAGCAGTGGGCAGCCTCCTTGAATGAAACTTTGCCTGCAATAGAATGAGCTGCAAGTGAAGCTGAGGAAAACTGAAGTACATCACTGCTGTGAAATCATGCACAATTAATTTCTCTTCCTCTGCCTGAAGAGGTCTGCAGAAGAGTAAGAGGCTCTGTGTAAGTCTGAACCCTGTATTATCTGCTATTTGCATAAAGAGTAACCTTATAAAAATCTATGTTCATAAATTTTTCATAAAGGTTAGCAAAATGATGGGTAACACAATGGTCAGCCTTATTCAAATTGAGGTTAAATTAATCAATGGCCTCATTGCCTGATTGCTGTGGGATTCATTTTGTGTACTGACATGCAACGGGCTATGTGTACAACGAGACACTACAGGATGGTTTCATGCTAAAGGTCTCCATGGAGATAAGACCACTGAACTGTGTTATCTCTCTTACTTCTCCCTTTCTTTATATCAAAGACAGGTAAGGATTAAATCTGCTTATTTCTAGATAACTTTGTTTTTAAGTTTCAAATTTAAAAAAAAATACATTAAGTTTCTAGCATAAGAGTTTTCAAAAAGTCTGGAACTAAAGTTGTGCAAGAAGGATAAGTGAATAGTCTATGTTTAAAACCATAAGTAATAATTTTTGCTGCTCTGGGAAAAAAAAAAAAAAACCTCACATCCACAGAATCTGAGTTTTCTTAGGAATGGCATGGGGAAGGACCAACCCACAGGCTGTAAAGACTTTAAGCCTCTAATTCTAGGGAAAAGCTTTTTTTGCATTAGAACATAATTCAAACTTATATTAGAGCTTTTTTCCATGTCAGTAGAGAAGAAATCATGCATGACTCTTCTACACAGAAACAGAGGGCTGTTATGATGTTTTAGTATTTCAGATTTCTGTAGGTAGTTTTAAATTCTTTTAAGCCTAATCTTTTCCATTTAAGCTACTGTTTGACTCTATACTAATAAGGAAAATGTTATATACATACAGCCAAAAAACACAAAATACAAATAAATATATATGAATTAAAACTGTCAAGTTTTAATTATTCTGCACAATGCATCTTCTAAACATGCATGTTAAAGCAAGGATTTTGCCAAAAGGGGACCAAAATTTTAATGAAATTTGATAAATTGAAGTTCAAAGGAGAAAAAGAAACTAAATCACACTGCTAGTTTAGTTAAACTGTCAGGATTTTTATGTCCATTTCCCTCTGTCCTTTTGGCCTGAGGTGAATGCTGAAGAGCACACCATCCCAAGAGAGTTTTTTTTGTGTCCTCCCATCACTGGCAGGGCAGCATTTCATGTATAAGGCCTAGATAAATTGGCATTTAGGAGCAAAAATGCTCTTGCATCTTGGACAGCAATTCACTCTGCCCTTTTCCCTCTACAGTCTGACACAGGCAAAAAACTCATTAGGCATCCATCAGTTTAGGTCAAACGCCTCCCACACACTTAACTTCAGTTCAGCTCAGGAACGGTTGCTCTTGACAACAGGTGACCTCTCTACCTATTGCTTGGTTGCACCTAAAATTCAGGCAAGAAAATTTTTCCCAATCTTTGCAAAAGATGATGCAGAAAGGGACCAGACAGGCATTCTACATGTTCAACACACTGGCAATAAGGGAAATCTTTCCATCACTGCAGTCAGCCAGCTAAATCACACTGCAGGCAAAAGCTAAACTCATGGAGATGACCAGTGGATATTCATCTATATACACTACCCCTGCTCCAACCATGTGTGATCTCCTCATACTTGGATGACCTGCAGTAATTTCTGAAGTTCATCTTTGATGTGCTGGTAAAAGTAACATCTCAAAGAATGCCTGTATGTAACTCCACTGATTTTACTGGAAGTCCATCAAGCTTCTATCTATTGGATGCTTCACATTAAATACGTGCAGGACAGGCTTCTTGACTCCCCTTTAAAAAGATGACTTTGTTTCAACCTTTAATCCATTTTCTTCTAAGAATATTGAACTATTTCTACTGTGTTCCATTTTCCATTTGGCTCTGAAAAAAAGCGTGTCTAAATGCTGGAAGACATTTACTATTGTCCTGCTAAAACAGGTAATGCACAATGATCCTGCAGGGTAGATAATTAATTACACTTGAAGTATCTGACATAAATTAACGATGTTTGGTGAACAGAACTTTCATTTCTGTTTGAATACTTCCAACTAGTCAGTAAGTCCATTCACTCCCCTCCCAAGCTAAATGCTCTCATATCAAATGATTGTACCTTTCATGCATATAGTTGACTCCGAGTAACAGCTGTATAAACCAGTCTATTACTTGACTTTGAGCGAACATCTTCCCAGAATCTCTGTACTCTTGAATTTTAAAGTCTAGGTCTCCACCCTGAAAAATATCACAACATATTTTTACATTTAAAGTAAGTTTTCAAAATGCTATCTCCATCATAGTACAGGACCCCACTTCCTTAGGCCTTCAGGCATCCTGTCATGTAGATCTGTAAAATCAACATATGCATGTGAATCCTGAAATCTCCCAGCTCCAAAAGCATACACAAGTGAGGATCAAAATGCTATCAACCAGTCTCACTTTGTTGTTTTCTTTTAGTGTTACACAAGATTGCCAAAGTTTCCAACTGTTCTTCCTTCATGTCACCCGACTTGAGCAGGTGACCCCAAACATTTACAGGCAACACAAAGGAAAACACACCTGTTTAGTGTAATTATCTCTGACATCTGGTTGTCTACCTTTGGAAGGGATGGATCATGTTGTAGAAACACTGTTTCTCTGCAAAGATTTATGATGAGGGCCTACATTGACTGGCTATGACATAGACACTTAGGTAGGTAAAATTAATCTGCCCCAACCGGTCTGACTAAGTTAATAAATTTGAGAAAAGCATTTCCACTCCAGTCAAACATTGCACACTCAAGTGACACTCATTTATTATGTTATAATAATCACGTCAGCATCAAAGCAACCATGTTGTTCTCTTAAGAATTAAAATACGGCCTCTCTAATTATGATACTTTGCCCTCTTCCAAACTTTTGCCAGAAACAAAGCAGATTTAAAGCCTCAAGAATACATAGCTTGTGTTATTGTGATACTTCATAAAAACAACAATTGATCTTGAAGTAGCACTGGGAATGGAACAATAGGACACACAGCAGGGAGTGCCAATAAACCAGAAAATATCTCCAGAAAAGGACTACTTGAAAACTGTAATCCAGATGCTAAGAAATACCAGTTGTACAACAACACAATGAAAGAGGATTTTGAGACTTCCAGGACACCCATTATTTTTGCCCAAAAAAATACAAGTGGTTGTCAACTGATTGTTTATCCAGTTTATAAAATAAATTAATTTCATCTACAAGAATGCACACACATTAATGGTAAGCAATGTATTGAGGTAGCTAACCCCAGAGCAAAGGGACTGTGACTCTGATTACATTCTAGTGACTAATTACATCAGGACAGCTTACTAGCCGTAAATCATTATTTTTACATTATATATTCTACATAAAATCAGAAGCTTTATGTGCCATATACAAGAAACTATTTTGCCTGTACAATGGTACCAGTACCATAATTTTCCATCATCATCCCTGTATTCCTCTGCACTGTTGACTCTCACCATTTTATGTCTTCAGCATTTCTTGTTTTTCTGTTCCCAACACTACAGTGCTTCATAGTGCTGCTACAAAATAAGCAGATTCTGTCCTTGCAGATCTATATATTCACATGCTTCTGAGATAAGTTTACAGTAATTTCTGGTTCTAAGTTACAACATTCCAAAGTGAGTGTGTTAAAACAAAGCAAATCTGTTTTGTCATCTATCAAAAATGTGTTCCCTGACAATGTCCTGCAATTTTTTTAATTGAAATGTCTGAATCATCTCGTACACTAGGGAAGGGAATATGGGTTCAGTTCTCCATCTGCCACCCTACTGCAGCCCAGAGAGAAACTCTTCTGGGAACTTGGGACTCTCAGCAGCTGCTTCCCCTTTGCAACTCCAAATGCTCAGCAGCTTCCCCCTGGTTGCTTGCAGCAGGGAAGAGGAAGAAAAGAAAAACTCTTGCTGGGTACCCCATTGCATGGCAGCCAGATGGGCTGTGGCTGAGGCTACTCATGCACCTCGAAAACAATGAGTCATTATTATAAAATAAACTGTTCCAGACAGAAGCCCCAACCCATCCAGAGCCCAGGACTGAGGGGGTGCTCAAACATGTGTCAGCTGGCTGCTGGCCTCAGGGGACTGTGTACTATCCAGGTGAGGACTGATGAAGTGCAGCAGGCTCCGATCATCTTTTCTCCCTGTCCCAATGTGTCCCCTCTCACAATAACACATTGCCCTGTAAAATAAATGCAGCACCTACAGAGTTATGGCAGTGAATACTCTGAAGCTCAGGGACAATTCCTGTAAAAGGTCTAAGGAGAACAAAAGCAGTTGAATAATGCACTACATGTGCCCTCACATAACTGCATAGCTTTTTATCTTCAAGCAAAGAAGAGTGGCCTCAATGTCCTACAATTAATTTACCCTTGATTTTTTGTCTAAAAAAAGGAAAACAAAAACACATCATAAAAGATTTGCTGAAGTACTGCTGCTGGAAAATGCTGAAAAAAATTTTGTTAACCCAATTTTGCATTTTGGAAGGTCAGTCTAATGAAGTTCATGAGAAATTCAACAATTTAACAAATTAAGTACATATGGAGTTTCCAAGCTGCAGTTTCTATTTAAATATCAGAGTATCAAACACACCAGTAAATTATCTAAAACAGCTTAGCATCTAGAGCTGATAACGTGAACAGGCATTGACTGCTTTAGTTATTCCTTTTGCTCAGATTTCCTTAGCATATGTGTACTCACATCCCAGCTGAGACCGCAGTCAAGAGACATAAATAATTGTCTGGGGGAAAAGTACAAGGAGTTCTGCCTTATAATACATTAAAATGATGCAATTTTAAAAGTACACTGCTTTGTGAAAACTATATATTATTGAAGTAAAATTTGTACTACAAAATTAAATCCAAGGTTCATTAAGGCATTTTTGTTTGAAACCAGTCTTAGCTGAGAATGTTTATATTACCCATAAGATTTTGATTTGGGGAAAGTATCTAAGAAGCTCTACAAGTAAGATCAAAACAGAACAAATATACTTTTCTATAATTTTCATTGAATTGAGTTATAATAAATGTCAAGCTGAGCCATGGAGACCGATGTCACTGGTTTTCTTTCACAGAACAAGGTATAGCACGGGGCAGCTGCACTGGAGGCTCCCTCCATGCCACTCACGCCAGAATGAACAAAGCACCGTGGCTAATGAATAAGTCACAGTACTTTGGAGAAAACAGAGTAGAGCTCAGGGGGCTAGTTCTGTTTCCATGCCAACTTAATGTGTGCTCTTTGTTTTGAGCCTGCCCAAGAGTAGCAATTACTGCCAATCTGGTAATTATTCTATGCATGAGAAACTGAACGTACTAGACTTCCAAGCAAGGATCAGGTAGCACTACATTTTTCTCATTCTCAATTTATGGATGGTTTAAGCAGGCATCTTTTAGGTCAAAACACCCAAATCTCACCAGGTACAAAGGCAGGTTATAGATAAGTAAATGCCAGAGTATACCTTCTGGAAACGCTCTGACTAAAATAGAAAAGAAACTCTATAGCACTGTGTGCAACTTTGCTGTGTACTGAGCATTCGATGAAATATATTGTAATGGCATAAATGCAATGATACCACAGAACCTGTCCTTTGGGGGAAAGTCAGAAGCACATCCTATTGGGCCAGGTGTCATCCTGACCTCACCTAACAGACTAAAACTGAAAAGATTTAGTGCATAGCTAATGAATCCATTTTGTCTTCCTTTACCTGCCTTGCTGTAATACATTCACACCTGTTTGAGGATCTGACTCACAGATTCTCAGGTATCCCTGTTCCAAAACATTTTCATGCAAGGTAGTTTATATTGCCTGCATAAAAAACCCCCAAAGCTCCAAGGAGCGATGCTTGTGATTACTGTGCTATCATGCTCTTTCTTATTCACCTATAACTTTATGCCAAATGGGAAAAAAAAATGTAAAAAGCAGGGATAGAGAAAAGACACTATAGTGCTACTGAAATAGGCTCCTTTATTCCTACATGTTTAACTGATCTGGTATTGGGTCACTTTGTACTGCTAGTAGAGAAAAAACTATGAGTGGATGGGAATAGCTGAAGAGTTAGAATAATCCTTCAGTCCTGAGCTCTGGATTTCCTCAAAGAGCTGACAATATTTTCAAACCCCAGCTGTCAGACATTCAAGGAATGGCACAAAAGGCTTCTGCATGTGTTAAAATAGTGGACAAATACTCAGATTGTATCACAGAACTGAACATTTCAGATTTAATTTTTAAAGATCCCAGCAATAAATATGCATTTGACTATCATTAAAGAAAGCTTCCAAGGCAGAAATAAATGATAGAAATGGCACTTGTTTAATTATTCCCATGAAAGCTAAATTCTTGAAGAAGTGTGATTAGTGAAGTCAAATCTGATTTGTGTGCAGGTAACCCAGCAGTCTAAGTTCATTATCTTCCAAAGCTTTTCAGCATGTCTAGCAAACACAACTGAAGAGATTGCTTCACAGTTTCAAAAAAAAGATCACTTTATGTATGACAGATTTTTTTTAAAGAGCACATTTATATTTAATACAAAGTAGGAGCTTGTTTTATATAAACTACTAAAAAACTGGCTTAAATATGCTTAAATTCTTATTTGAAAGCTTTACGACAGCTTCCAGCAAAATGTTCTTAAACCAAATGCTGCAGTCAAAAAATTAATGGTAACTATACTGTAGAAAATCCTGCTTTAATATTTGTTGTATCCACTACACTCCGGTCTTTGACTCCCACTGTTTTTCATTTTATAAAACCAAAGTTGCTGCCAACAACATTGTGATCAGGCTTAAGCTTCTTGTAATCACCTCCAAACTACAAGTGAATTTTCCCTTCCTCATTTGTGCCAGATTTTATTTCATGCCCCCACGCCCACAATCTCCTTCCCTCTCATCAATCACACACAAATGGTACAACCCTTCTGAGTTCTCCCACAGATCTGGCAGCGTGTCTGCATTTAAGCCTTTCTTGTAGCCCTTGTAAGACCAAAAGAACTTGCACTTAAAATTACCTATTTCTTCTTCTGTGCTTTATTTGTCTATGAGTCTCATATGAGCAGGTAACATTCCTTATCTGAAAGGAACACACCTAACAAGTAGCAGATGACGTCATAAGCAACAAATAAGACTAAAATTCAAACTAAAACATTTTATAAAACGGCATCTTAGAAGACCCTATTTTAATACACACATGTTTTCAAATTTCTTCAGTCTCACCTCACAATACTCAGTGATAATGCAGAAACTATCTCGCTCCACAAAGCTTGCATAAAATTTGACAATGGCTGGATGGTCTAATTTGGAGAGTAGTTGTGCTTCCAGATTTGCTTCAACTGTTTCATTAGGCTTTAGGTTTCCAACAGAGATTTCCTTTAGGACCTTTCTAGACAAGTAAAAAAAAAAAAAAGGAAATATTTATATTAATAAAACAAAAAATATATAAAAATATGTAACATCCAAAATCCCATCAAAATTTCCTTAAATTTAAAATAGTAACATTGACCAACTATTGGCAACATGAAATGACGAAGCAAATATGGGTAAACAATGAGAATGCATTAAAAATCAAACAAATATGCTAGTCACCATATAGATTAAGCAACATATTAAAAATACTGTTTTGAAATATTTCTCCCACTAATTATCTACTGCACTATTTTCTTAAGAACATGTTTTCAGTGCTATGGCTTACTGCATAATAACAAACATAAACAAAAAATCAAATCTAAGTGATTTCAAACCCACTCAGAGCATATGGCCAAGATTCATATATGAAACAAGGAGTAGTAAAAAACTGCATTTGCAGCTTCTGCCCAAGTCTCTCCATGGAGGCATGAGAAAAATCACAGAGAGTAATATTTCTGTGGCTGTTTTTCCAGTGATAAACTCAGGCTTGTCCATTTTTTTTCCTAAAGATCAGCCTGTCCTTCACCTGAGCACATAAGTGAAAAATACAAATCTAGATTTGGGGCTGGAATCTAATTATACTGTTTGAATGATTTCTAATCCTTTAGTATTTAATGTTTGTTTAGGAAGACCCTAAATCCCAGGGAAAATGCTGGGAAAATGTAGGGATTTTTAATTTTCTCCAGTCTTAACACATGAATGTGCCATAGGAGAATTTGTAGTTCTATAAGGAAGCTGGAATAGGGCTGTTTACTGTTAACTTGACCTGGAAAAATATTAGGAAAAATACAGTGCAGGGCACATTTTGCCAAGATTTTCCTGATAAAATGTTAAAAAAAGACAATACAACACATTCCATTTCCATTTACTTTACCAGTTAATGGAGAATAGAGGATGGGTCTTTTCTGAAAGAGATACTGAAGACTATTAGAGAATATAATGAAACAAAGTGGTGAATTTCCCCAAACTTTTGAATACATGAAAGGCAAGTTTCAGACTCAAGAGAAGCTTCAACGGTGCTTTTAGTAATTTCCCCATTCAATAGAGCATGGTTGTAAATTTACAGTAGTTAAACATGACAGTAATAAAACTACAATAATTCATCTTCTCTACGGGGAAAAAAATAAAAGCTGTGCTTCTTCATGAGAAAATTTTTTCCCAAGTCTGAACAATCAGTTTCTGACTAGCAATGTTTGAATTTTCATATAAACTTGCCTAATCCCCATCAGGAATTGTGATGAAAAAACATGCCCTTTGATTTGTTTCCATCTTTCCATCTTCTCTACAGACAAGCTTCACGGAACACAGACAGGCAATACCTACTGCAATCTCCTCATCTTCAGCTGACGTAGGCCTTTACCCCTTCCTTTATAAAAATCATGTCACAGAACTGACAAACAGGATGAGTCCTTGTTAAAGACCACTTAATAAAAGCTTCTTGCATACCCAAGACAGTAATAAAAGCCTGATGTGTTGATGTGTAAGGAAAGCTTGTCATCTTAGTCACTCAGTGATCTTAAAGCTGTCATCAGCTGTCAGAGAAGATGACAGGTGTTTTTCTTATTGAAATTAATTCCCAGAAGAAGAAATCAAGAAAATATACTTCCTGTAAATAAGGTATCGGTTTTCTGCAACACAATTGTAATTCATACCCACAGCTGGAAGGCATGTGCTTCTAGAAAGAAAACTTTTGGATGCAATCAAGATTAGGCATATCTGCATGCCTCTGGTATATGTGTGTACAGGGTCTATATGTAGATAAGGTTTGATTTTACTGCATTAAATATGAAGAAGCTAACTAGACTTCATACTTTCTGCAAAGATTTTGATAATATTTCAGTCAATACACTTAAAAATTTAAGATATGTACTTAAAAAACTCTGTGTTCATTAGGTGTTGACAAAGAAGCTATGTCAGACTCAGAAGCCTCACAGAGAAAATGGAGAAGTCTCCAGATCTGAAGTGGCTCTTTTCTATAATCTCTAAAAGAAAAACAAAGAAAATAAAAGTCTGCAGCCAGAAATTCATCTATATAAACTAACTATACTTTTTAATACATAAAACACCTAAAGAGTGCCTAAATTCACCCTACCCCATTTCAGTATTTACACAAGTAAATTCTAACCTGAACAGGCAGCTAAAATGGGCACATTCTGTTCTTTATACAGCTCCTAAGATAACTCAAATTTGGCACGCCTGGTGATGTCAAATAGGCTGATAGATCCACAAATAAAAGCTTAGTAATCATGACAAAACAACAAACCTTTCTTAGCTAAACCATCCTGACTGCATCTCCTCTCTACCAATAAAATCCATCTCTACATTCTGAAGGAGACAAAACATTTCTGTTTCTATGATCCAACCTGCATTTTATAGTTGGCTAATAATAAAGAGTGAGCCATCATTACTCATAATTCAGACATGGTATTTGTAGATTAACTGCTGAAAATGTGCCTGCACTGTGTTACTTCACTATTTCTTCTAAACTGTTTGAAGTATTTTGAACAAACCTTTTGAAGAGTGTTACAGGAACATTTATTTTGGATTTTGGGAATAATACACTCTCATGTTCAGATTTTATTAAGACTCCATCTGGAGTATACAGAGCCACCTGAAAGTCAAGTTTTTTCAAAATATCTGCCCTTATATCTTCTGCCACTTTAGTTCAAGTATTAAGCAGGATTTAAAAGGTCTAAAGAAGTTTGCATGAACTAAGAAATCTCAGATTCATCACATGAACAGAGAAAATAGAGATCTAGGTTGCACACATATAAAACCAGGTAAAGCCACAAAAATGTGGATATCCTCCAAATACAATACTTCACTATCCTTCCTGATGGAATGCTAAATGAGATGTGCTAAATTAAATATTATTATAAATTTGACAGTGTAGAATACAACACATAAGCAGATCATAGAATTGTTTAGGTTGGAAATGACCTTTAAGATCATTGAGTCCAACCACAAACCTCACACTGTCAAGTCCACCACTAAACCATGTATCTAAAGACAAGATAAAATGTCAATGAACACACAATTAGAAAACTTTATTACAGAAGTGGTAGCAGATATCTTAAATACAGAACAACATCCTCTGGATTTTAACTGTGTGGAAAAAGCCTTATAATTCAATCAAGATTGGAAACACACTTTAAACTTTATCTCGAACTGACCACAACTGAAAGAGCCTTGTTGTGAAAGCATTCCTATCTGAAGAGGAAAAATATCCTACTGTCACCATGTACATCCATCCTGGAGGAAGCTGGGTCTGGTACAGGCAACAACATCCACCCCTTCAGGGAGGGAAAATAACAGGAGAGATGAGCCCACTCCCACATCCCAAAACACAGAAAGCAATGTCCCAGCCTCCCCAGTGCCCATGCCTCAACAGGCCCACACTCCTTCCCTGGGAACACCTTCTGATTTCCATTAGCAAAACCTTGCTGGCTTGCATTGTTACACTTTGAAAAGCAGCCAAACACTGGATCTGAAAGTGCAATAATGGGGAGCAAGTGAGGAAAAAAAAATCAAATCTAAATCTAATCTAATCTAAAAATCTAATCTCGCTAAAGAGAGTGAGACTTAAAGCAATAGAAAAACAAACATGAAGGTGGAACCCTCCAGGATTCAGGCACGCAGTGGGAATCCCTTTTTGAGCTTTACTAGTGACTGACAATACACCACAGCAGTGTTTATCTCAGTCTATTTCCACTGATCTTTTACAACCCATCTGGTATTTGTTTACATCAGTGACATACTTTATTATTATATAATTTGGTTTATTGGATCAGATGCAGTTCTTAAAAGGCAGTGTTTCTCAAAATGTACTCTGTTTATTGAGTAAACTGCAATATGAATTATTGCCTAGGTAAATTTGCTTGCTGAGAAGGAAGCAAAAGAAATATAACTCTTCTAATGTCAAGAATAAATAGGTCTGATAAAATAACAGAAAAACTGTGATCTAGGAATATATGATAAAAAGTTGAAGCTTTTAACTAAACAGCTTTATTTTACAAAGGCAACTTTTCAGTTAACTGCAGTTAATTATAACTTCATTTAGGTTTTGTGTGGCCACTATGGAGAATTGTAACATAACCCATAACTGTGTGCTCTATTTCTATCTATGCTGAGCTTTGCAGGACTGCCACTTCACCCTGGTAACTCCTCAGTACAAGAACCAGTTGCAATTCAGTAAAAATCACCTCTTACTGGGTCTGTAACTGGATCTGAAGTTGGTCACAAACAATAAAATTAAAGGAGTGCCTGTCTAATTAATGATGCCTTTTACTTATCAAATGGCAAACAGAGAAGGTACAGCTCTGGGAACCAAAATGAAGAAGAGGAGACAACCTTCATGCAGAAAGTTTGCATTAAGCTTCCACACTATTAAAGCTGTTAGGGAAATATGGTAACAAAGGCACCACATGCCTACAGACAGGGCAAAGTCACCCACCATTACTACTACTTCTTTCCTGCAGTTGACAGCTTAGCAACAAAAATTCAAATAGTCATTCTTTACATTTTATCCATCATATTTGGAAAACCAGTGCCTGCATGGTCAGATAATTTAGAGACATGCATCTATCTGTTAGAGAAAGAGGAAGCTGGTGAAACCATGAAATACAGTTAGTCAGCATACACTAATCAGTACTACCTAGAAGAATTCTTAGCTCTAGCTAAGGAAAGAAACACAGTAAATGAAGAGCATTTGATTTCTCTGGGAAAATCAAGAGGATTACCACACTTCCAGTGAAAAGCAAACAAGTGCTCTTTGGAATTCATCCTTACATATACATACTTACTCATTATCCAAAGCATTTCAGACCCAAATATTACTACAGAACTTCTAAAATTGAATTGAAACATGGGCTTCCCATGCCCACTGTGGATTTATTAGTCAAGCCATAACTCCTTTTCAATACCAAGTATTACTGCATAGCTTCTTCAATCAAATGCTGCATTTCTTTTGTCATCCCCCTGGACATTATTGACTTCCTAGTTATGCCAGAACAGTCATCAGCAACTCGTTTTCTCTGTTCCCCAAAACATCCTATTCACACTGTTTATGAACATTCACAGACACTGAGAACTAATCCCCGAGTTAACCACTATGGATTCAATCACTATATGAGCACTGTAATATCTGCAGATGGATTAAATGTAATTTCATTCTCTGAATAAGCACTTTAACTAATTTAACCTTGCTTTAATACCTTTGAATGGCAATGAGATTTCTTAAATTTGCAAGTGAAATGGATGATTCACTCTCCATTTCCATCAGCAAGTCACAATTACAGCATTTACAAATATTTTTCAAGATGCCAAATTTTCAAATGCTCTAACATATTCACTGACACTGAACAGGCCAATTCACGATGAAAACAGTTTATGCTTATTTGAAAATTAACAATTCCTAATTAGTATCCTAAAAAATATAGAATATATTTTCTGAAACGAGAATTCTGTTGAACTAAGTTAGCCTAAAGGAATACAGCTTATATCATTTTCTTCTGCATTGAGAAAAGTAATTTATACAAAGGGGCATAAATTAAATTATTTTTGGTCAACCATATGTGCCAATTTTGGAAAAAAACAGTAATTAGAAGGCAAAGCAGAGCAACTGTATTATCTTCCATAGAACTAAACAAGTGATTAAATTGATTTATTTATTTAGATATAAAAATGCATTTATTGTGAATAATTCTTTGGGATACTTTGGGTAGCCATCTACATTGATTTAAAAAGGCAGAATAAAAGTAGGCATTGATTAATAAAGGATGAATTTTTCTCTAAAGCCATATTTTTGAAATTAGAACTTTTTCTTAGAGAGAAATGGAAAAATAAAATGTAAATACATTTATAGTCCATTCATATGTTTCAGCTCTAAATCAAATACTAATGGACTGTGATTAAACAGAAGAAATTTGTGTCTTAACAGAAAAATTACTAAAAATGATGATGAGATACTGACTAATACCTGTTAATGTACTTCTATTTAGCGATACTTTAGGGTTACATGTTGCATTATCCCCCTCTACTGTTCATCCAGCCTTTTTCCTACAGCTCAGTCTTGCTTAAGAATGCAAGTAAACACCATGATGTCCCTAACCTAAATGGGATTTTTCAGAAATACAGCAAGGACTAAATAATTGGTTTATTCTCTGTATCTTTGAAGACTTAAATCACACAACAAATCTTCTAAACCAGTATTATGATTTCATTACACAGGTAACGTACTTTACAATTAACTGCTCTCTGCTAATTAACTTTTGCTTTCAAACAAGAGGAGACATCATTACAGAACTCAAGAATGAATGCAGAATTTTGTCTTCAAGCTTTTTAATATGATTAAACATCTGATAATTGCCATGTTATAACTCTTCACCTGGGCAGAACATCTGACAAAAAAAGAATTTTCCTTCTGTAGGAATTAGTTTGAATTTTTAAATTAGTTTCAATCAGAAATTTTGAAGAAATACCTTCATATTATGATCTATATTCATCAGTTCACAGAAAACAGACTATTTTGAACAAGAGGAGTTCTGAAGGGAAACCAGATATACCTAAAATTGCTTTAGGAATGCATTCTACATAATTTCAACTAAAACACTCGTTAATGCAAAATTTAACTGGTTCTCTTCTGAATTTAAATATATTTGTAAGCAAAATTCACTGTTGCAAGGATATTTATGTCAACAGTATTGTCCTTCCAGAGGAACTCATTCCCAAAAGTAATTTAAACAGTAATTGCTGCAACTTCAATGAGAAAATTCACTCTCCCTACTTGACTCTTTCCATCAGACATCTCCTTCAATGTTTATTTTTGATATGCATTCAAGTATCTATAGTACCTAAAAAAAAGGAGAGGACTGTAGAAAAAGATAAAAACATGGTTTATAGTTTTACAAAAGCACATTACTAAACAGTCTACAATCAAAGGCAAAGGGAATCCAGCAATGCTGAGGAAATTAATTGCATATAATATCCATTGTTAGATAAAAATCTTTTAATACTTTTAAGCCCTTCTGAGTATGACACTCTGGTCTTAACAGTCAGTGAAACATATGCAATTCAAAACTTAAGCAACTACCCAGCAACATTTAGAACACTTGAAGGGCACACTGTGGATGTAAGCAAAACAATGAACTAGAAATTACAGTTACTAGTAAGTCACATAAGCACAGCAACAAAACAAAACAGAAAAAAAAATAGGGAAAAGTACAGCGACTGTCCAGCAAATCCAGAATTTATTCCACTCACTGCAGCAGTTTTATCATTACAATGTACTGAATGCAACAAAAAACTGGAGACTCATTCTGCATGGAAGAATTTCAAACCACCCTGATGCAGACTTGAGAGGAAACATCTTGCCAACAAGGGTAGCCTGTAAGAAGATACAGTAGATAGGCATATTCAAATATTTAAACACCTACAGTATCTTTGAGGCAGGTGGCCACAGCTCAACCTAAATAATAATACTGCACCTTTCCCCATTTTCTTACTAAAACTAGCTTACAAATGCATGAAAATTAGTTTCAGCAAAATGAATGAGACAGACATGATCTCAAGGCATTTGCTTAATTACAAAATCATTAAATTCTGTCTCTGCCGTGCACCTCAAAGAAAAGTAATTCACCAATAATGCCTTAAGCACTGCTCTCCACCCAACGCTGAAAATGTTACTTGTAAACAATTCTCAAAACAATGAACTCATCCACCAGCACTGCTCACTGCCTGCACATCAGACCAGAATGTGGTGAGTGCTGCAGCACTGAGCTCCTGGGAGCTTGGCTCTGTGGGGGACAAGATTCATTGTAAACCCAAGCAGTGTTTCCTTCAAGGCACGCTGCCTCCCACTTACATATGTTAAAGACCTAGTTAGAATCCTCCCCAGTCAGATGGACAAGTACCACCAAAATGAAAAAATAGGCAACTATACTACTGCAGGAAGGTAGAAAAATCATAAAGGCTTCATAAAAAAAAGCCTGATCTCCTGGAATTAGTAGCTGGCCTTCTCAAAGCTAGCATTTTGCAAGCTTTGTGAAAGCAATCCTGTTGTGAGCAATTCATTAACATAACAAGCTATTCCTGGGTAAAAAACAACTTGCACCTGCATAAACTGGTTTTGTACCATTAGATACAAAAATGAAAACTATCTTTCACAAAAAATTTCTCTGCATGTATCCACCAAGAGTTTGAGTGACCAATCAATACAGAAAAACAAATTGTTACTAACAAATAAAATAATTGGCAAGAAAACTACTAACCAATTAGAGCTCCACACAGGGTCTGTAAAAGTCTATAAAAAGGAGTTATGTGAATAAAGAATGGCCTTTTTCCACCATGAAGAAAATGGAGTCCTGTGTGATTTATTCCCATACTTAGTCTAAGAAAGGTTACTAAAAGGAAAGTAGTACAAAAAAAACCCTTAAAAATAAACACTACCAAAGCTCATAAAGGTGACTGAGCAGATGTAAAGGTTGTATCAGACAGCACTGAGGAGGATTGCACAGACACCTGTGTTACACAAGCCAAACAAAGGGTCTCGACATGTTCCAGTATGGATCTTTTGCTTCCAAAGAAGCCACAGAATGCTGGGTTTTATGCTTTTGGTTATGAGGGAACTAGAAAATTTAATACAGTAATTGCCTATGCAAAGGACTGCAGCATGACTGTGACCTTAAATTGCCAAATCCATCACCAGCATGGGCAGGGTGAAATCTCACATCTTGTGCTTCAAAGCCAAGCTACCCTGCAGCACCCACAGAACCTTATCCAGCACAGGAGTCCTAAACTTTCTTACATTGAGCTGGAGGAGCCCTGCTGTGCTGCAGGAAAAGCTGGGCACTGACAGGGATGCAGGAGGTAGGGACTAAATCACCTTCCCACATGGATTCCACTGAGAGCTGCTTTGGGTGAGTCCAAGGTTATCAAACTTGTCTTTGAATCAGGATTGTACTGGCCTGCACTAGATCTGAAATCAGTGTGGCCATAGCTGGGACTGCCTGCTAAACTTGAAGCAAAACATTCACAGTTTCACTCCCTGGCAACCTCCATTGCAGGTGTACTCTGAACTAAAGCATGAGAGCATCAGCTGCCCTTACAGAGCTTCAGCAAGGAAATTACTTGGACACTTAGCCCTTGGCTTTGACTGCTGTAACACTGCTCACAGAATATGAAAGTCATGCTTGGCCACTCAAGTGGAAAGCTCATGAAGGCTCACTTCTCAAACTGCTCTAGCTAAATCCACAAGGTCAGTGTTTTTATGGTCTCTTATTTGGACCAAGCATGACCGTACCCAGTCAGCAGGCATGGCACAGCAGCTGAGCCTTACATGAAGAAGCACAGGTACACATGACAGAACCAAGCACTTTTCACTAAGAAAAGCTTATTTAAAAATAAACCACAATCAGGAAGGTCCAACAGCAAATGCACCTTTGATCAGTTTTCAAGGAGATCGTGAATATTCTTTCACAAATCCAAAATGCCCTAATAAATTCCAGTTTTAATTTCTGGTTTTTATTATTAAACTAAGGAGAAAAATAAAGGACAAAGCAGTGTAATTAGATGAATATGCACACAACAAATGGCAGGGAATAATTTGTTTCTGTTTTAATCAATTCAGCATCAAATGACCATTCCATTGGAATACCTTCAGAGAAGCAAACAGGCAGCAAACACAGAGATTTGACAACACAGCAATCTGCTGACTGTCACTTGGATATTCATAAGGAACAAATTGCTCCCACCTTTAGATTTTATATCATTTGTTATAAGAAGTCATAAATAATTGAAAGTCACATGATAAATTATTCAGCTAAGCCCACAGTTTCCAAGGAATCCTAGCATGAGTCTGGATTAAAGCTATAATGCAAGTCAGATGCAGAATTTGAGCTGACATCCCACCGTTTCCACACAGTGGAGCAGTCCAGGGAGTTTGGCACTTGTCAGCATGTCCTTTCCACCACAGGGACACATAAATAAATACCTTGTGAATATTTATGAACTAGCAGCCCCTATTGCCTACTGTGTGCTTCAGCCGCCTGCCCATACTTGGTTATGAATCAGTGACACTTAACCCAGAGCTTCCCTCGGCACAATTGATCAGGACATTCATTTCCTTTAAGTGAAGGCGCTGTCCTTCAAGGCTAGTGCTGAACTTACCTCTGCTGTAAACGATTTTGTCTTTAACCATAATTACCTGTTATCACTAACAGGTATTCCAGGTGACAAGCATAGAAGTGATTGCAGGAATATTACTTAGATGTAAAAATGCTGCTACAATCCTGCTACTTTCTTTATAACTTAACCAAATTATCTGCTTTGGGTAGGTCTAGGGCCATAATGTCCAGGATCAAATGAATATCAAATAATCCACAAACTAAGACATCCTGTCTAAACTGCAACTAAGAAGCTTGCTTTTGTACAGATGTGTCTCTTGTGCTTAACTGACTTTAGGGTCTAAGATATGAATTCTGATTCCAGTTTCTTCCCAAAGAAAGGGAGAAATTGATAATTTCTCTCCTGTATAGATTGTTTAGTACATGAGAGACTTTGTTCATAGTGAAGAACCTCCCAGGTTCTGACCTCTCTCTGTGAGGGCATTCTTTTTGTTCTCTACTCTGCAGCTTTCACATAAATTGCAGGGACTTCTATCTGAGATATTTAACCCGCTGTCATACTCAATGAGAATCATACAACAGGAACAAAAGTTCTTCCACCAAAAAATAAAATTTACAAAAAAAACAACAAAGAAACTCAACCCAAACAAACAAAAACAACCAAACCACAAAAAAAAAAAAAACACACAAAAAAACAAAAACAAAAAAACAACCAACCAAACAAAAACAGATAGGAAGTTAAAGCAACAGGCAAGGAATGTGTCATAGAATGCAACACTTAGAGGGACTTGTAGTAAGGGATCTACATATGCTACTATACTTGTGGTACTTCATAACCTTATTGTTTATAGATTAGGCAAGTCAACCATATCATACTGATCTACTATGGCATGAGAAAGTCAATAATCCTGATCCCATCCATACAAAGAACTGGAGAGAAGCATGAAGCTGGCATGTACTTCTTAGAAAGGCAGGCACTGCTGGCCTGAGCAGCCCTGAAAGTCTTATGTGAAATAAATTTGTTCGTTTGAGGTATGCCCCAAATAGTCAACTCTCTCTTCTTCCCAGCTGAAGCAACTCTGTGCATAACACTTCACTCACCACAGATAGGTACCTTGAGAGGTAACAAAATACAAGGCACAACGTAAAACTGTTCCTAGAATCATGCAGAAGTTTTGCTCAGCATACTTGAAATTACACAATAACCACTGTTAGTCTCTGCATTACCTCATTCTGTAGACATTGCATTAACGGAAAATTGAGAAAGATATCCCAGAACAACTCCTCTATCAATATGCCACTTTTATTGAGTTAGTATTCCTATAATTTATTCCTATGTTTTTTTATAGTGCTTTAGACTATTGCAGTTTTCAGTAAATTATCTGTGTCTGAGTTTACACTGTACGTAACATTCATCTCAGCATGTTCTAGATCATTTCTGAAACAATAAAAATAGAATTCTAATTCAGTTGTGTTGTTTGTGGGTTTATTTCTGTGAAAGTGCCTCCAGAGCTGTATTAAGATCATTATTTTCAACCACGTAAATTTTCATTCAAAAATATCTATAACATAAGCAGCAACCAGTACAGTTCCATATGAGATTATCTGAAAGCAGTATTGAAATGTGACTCTAGCATATTTTACCACCTTAAGGAACCAGCATTTCTAAATCCTACACTCTATGTCATTATAAAGATAATGATAAATAACCTGTGTTTTCGTGCTCAGCTGGGACAGTATTTTTGTCATCCACTAGCATATAAGTGGCAGAAATTTGGGGGGATCCCCCTGTCGATTCACGCTTGAGGCAAGGAAGGAATGAACTGTGATAGGCGAGCACCCCCTCGTGATGGAAAGCTTAAACACAGCATTGCAAATCTCAGAGCACTTGGGCTGGTTAAATGCTGGTATTTCTATTGCACTGTGGTCACAAAAAGAGACTGATAAAAAAATTAAAACTAAAACCAAAAATATGTCATTTGATATTCAGTCTCTGTCCTGAAGATAGTAGAGGACACACTCAGGCTCATCCCTAACAAAACGCAGGCATGAAATGCTGCAGGTAGTGAATGCTTGTTCAAGGCAGTCACTCAAAATTCTTAAGAAAAAAATGAAAATAAACACTTAAAACCTTATGGCATGTTCCTTGTTTTTGAGGTTTGGCAAGTTTTGCTATAGCAGCAAATGTGTGAGACCCACATTTCACTATACTGTTAATATTCTAAGAATGAGTTTAGTAACAGCTGAATTCTGAAGTGTCCTAGAAGCTCAGGTAGTTCCTGTCATCCTAATTTTTTAAACATAAAAATAAAATGAAAAATACTGGTTTATTTGTTTTAATGAAATATTTCATTAAAGAACATTTTTTTGAGAAAAGTGTAGCTAAGGCTATGAGAGAGTCAAAACTGTTTAAGCCATGTGAAAAAAAGCAAAGAGCTTAGAGGACACTAACCCTAATCCAAGGACCTGAGAGGCTGCAAATTGATGTAGAAGGAAAACAATTGACAGAATTATGTCTTGGTTACACTCTTCTTAAAGCAATATTGCCAATAATGGGTAGCCATAAGTAGCAAAAGTGAGGCACAAATGAATCAGAAAAAGCCCTTTAATCATGTAAGTGCTCAGTAATGTGTCCATCAATAAGGATGGGTAAATTCCCCCTTTTTAAAGGAATTACATATTTCTGGCTGAAGAACAAGTTGATTAGATGTTTCTGACTATAGACAAAGAGCCTTACAAATATTTTTGAATAAAACAAAAATATTTATAGTTAAATTTCACTTGGTGTAAGTATCAAGGCAGACAAACAGTTCTACACAACAGGAAGTCCAGCCACAAACCCAACATCAAACCCAGACACAGGAATGTCAACACTCTGAAAATGTTCTTTTGTCATTGTGGCTTCAGGATCCCGAAGGGTTTATCAATAAAACTGATGAGACTTCTCCAAATTCAGGCAAGCTAAAAAAAATATCAAGATTTGCTGGCAATTAAAAAAAAAAGTCAAACCTTCTACCAGTCAGGTATACAGCAAATAGAAAGGTGTTTACTGGAATTTCTGTACCTCTTCCTTCTCAGGTTGCATTCAGACAACTCAGTTATAAAATTAGGTCATCAATACTGTACATATCTTTTTTTGAGACCCCTCCAACAATCTGAGTCTTTACAGTAACACAGAATCAATTCCTGAAAGCATCCAATTAAGCGTTATCAAAAACAAAATCTGCTTCTACCTTACATCCTCACCAAAGTTAGTTAAGGTTGCAACATAACACCAAACTGAGAGAAGAGACACAAATACAAAGAAAATATCTATAATGCAAGAAATATGTTCCAAACATTTTTATTTAAAGCATGTGAAGGGTTTACTTACAATTCTTCTCCTTGTTTTGCTTTTCTGTCATTAACCAAATACACACTTCCAAAGCTTCCATTGCCAAGTTTCCTCTGAATAGTGTATCTTCTTGCAATCACAGCATCTGAGCAAGCAGAATTAAATCTGGCAACAGTGACATGCTTAGCAGTTTCTTGAAATTTCAGCATTTCTCTGTGCAACAAAAACTACACAAATTTCTCAAGGATGTAGCTTTCCAATCCTTTTATTCTTCCATGGATGTTCACAGAAATCACTTGAAACAGAAAAATATTGATTTGTCAATGTATATTTCTTATTAAACTTCTTGTTTAATTCTGTGGCAGTGTTTACAGTACCCAGCTTGCAGGAAACACAAATTAAGTGGAATCATTAGCTGCTAAACTGCAGGCAGCAGACTTGATAAACAAACTCCAGATAATGCAGATGTGACATAGTCTGTCTTCCTCTAAATGAACCTTAAATTAATTCACTGAACTGATAGCACAGTTCCCCTAGATATAGCACTCTTCCTCACCACCTGTCTTTATACCACCACAGTACCTGACACCAAAAATATCTTCATTTCAGGATGCTTATTTCAAGACTTTTGTACATATTGAAGCATAACCTCCACTCTTAATTTGAGTTCTCTCCCATCTCTGTTTTCTCTGCTCTTTCATTTACCCCTCAGATTTCACCATCTGTTCCTGTGCTGACCTCACAGCTTCACCATGACTCACTAGCAGTATCTTCTGCAAATTAGTTTCACAGAAAATCTGCAAGACTTCCAATAAAACCCAACTCTGCCTAAAGTTCATTTCTCCATCACTGTGCCCTTCCATGACTCCCCTTTCCAACCTTTCCAACAAGTCGGCTTTGGTTGGGAATTCTTGTCTAACTGAGGTCCTAATTCTGCAAACATAAGGACTGAAAAGGCCAAGCTCTGGCATTTCTATGGTTCTCAGTAGTTCAACATGAGCTTAGAGTAACTTTGTTTACTCAGCCTTCCTCATTCCAAATGAAAAAGGGGAGGTGCTTCACTGCACATAACAAAACAATATTGTTTTCATTACTTTATATAATGCTAAATGCATCCTTTTTCTGGAAGATCCTTTGGAACAAACAAAGGTCTTGCAAGATCAGTGTTGCTATTGTTACCATCCACCAGCACTGCAGAGCAGCAAGCCCACACTGGCCTTGCTCACCACATCATTTCAAGGCCAAGGCAAGCACAGAACAGGATTTTCCTTGTCGCAGTGGTGGTTTTGGAAGAGCAAAGACAAACTGCCTAATTTTAAAAGCTGTACAACTTTAGGTTACAAGTCATTGGCTTTTCTGACAAATGAATGCAGAGCCTAAATTGAGATAACAGATTTGTATCGTGCAAAAACAAACTCACTCTGTGTGTGTGTATGTGTGTGTGTGTGTGTGTGAACCTATTTTCATACCCATCTGCTGAGCTGCTGTCACACTATACCAAAAAGCCTGACACTGCACTGTCAGCATGTTATGAAACAAGATAAACTTTAATTACCACAGGACATCTTAATAATACAAATCCTGCATCTTTTTTAAACTACAGCACTCCTAATACTGTTTCGTTATTCTCTTTCAGCAACACTGACAAAAATCTTGAAATGCCAATGCTAAGGAAAGAAAACCAGCTAGAAAATTATTTCTCTGTAACTCCAAATCTGTCTGAAGGAGCCCAAATGGATCATGCTGAGGTGTAGAGGAGGGGAGGGCAGAAATATGAACTCCATAAAATATTATATTGCCAATTCTAGAAAGCTTATGCAATTTTCATTTACTGTTATATTCTCATAATTGCTGTGTTATGCATGCCTTCATAAATTCCTTTAGAAATAAGTGCACTTAGAAATTCTGCTGAGCTATCTATACTTTTTTTTTCTGAAGTCATTTAACACAGCTCACCTTCAAATTTCCCTACTTACTTGGGCCTAGGAATGTATGACAATCCTTTACACCACAAAACCATGCTTAAAATCAAGTAGCTCACTGAGTTTAATTTCTGTGCTTTATTTCTAATAATGCCTCCCACCTTTCACTCTCTATGCTTCAAGTTCCCTTCCTATATAATAATAGTAATAATTATCATGTAACTTTGTGAAATGCTTTAGTGTCTACTGCTGAAGAGTGTTATGAGGCAGGGGCCAGTGATTGCCATTGTGGCATCACAGGTGCATTTTAATGGCACAGAAGAGGTGGGTTGCTGACCAGTGCATCTGGAAGAAATGTCTTTTAGGAGCCAACAAACCTTAAAGATTGACTCAGCCATAAGACTCATGGGATTCTTCAAGAAGTACATGAATCACAGCCTCTCCTACCTCACTCAAACCTTTAGCCCAACCTTCCTTGTGTTCCTTTCCTACCAGTGTCCACCTCCCAATGAGCAGATGTTTCCCAATGAGCAGGTGTTTACCAATTGCTTCATTAAAGTTAAGAACAACTACAGATAGCACAAAGCAATCAAGTCTCCAGCTCTCTTTTCCTAAAAAAAAAAAAAATCCCAGTATACCCTATCCAGTATCTTTGGTAAGGAGTTTCCTTTGTCCCATCCAGCATTCCCAAGGCCCATCCCAGAGCCAGGCAGCCTGCTGATGACAACCAAACTAATGCAATTACATTGTCTGGATCACTATTTTTTAATATTTTCTTCCCTGGCTAGAGTTAAATCTTCTTTTTTTGTGAAGATTTCTTTTTGTGAAGATTTTTGTGCAGGATTTCCTTCCTGCAAACTGAAGGAAAGTTGCTGGTTAAGGTTTCATAGCTCCACCTACACATGCTGAGTGCAAACCATCTCAACTTCTTCCCTGACCTTTCTTAGTTTCTGTAAGATCAATCTTCAGATTTCTTTAGCAACAGCTAAGACACTCTGATATTTTCTGCGTCCAAGATAATCCCTTCTTTGCCAGTCGAGGCCATTTTCCAATTTATCAGGTTTTCTTTTTATTCCTTACAAACCATCGTGCTACATTAACTTTTGCCGCCCTCCACTCCCTGCAGCACAAATTCAAAATCTTTAGCTCTAAATATCTTCAGTATTTACCACCTTGATTTTTTTTTCCTGCTGATGACTTCACTAGTCTGCTCCTTTAAATGTTTTGAAAATTAAAAAAAAAAAAAAAAAAAAAAGAGAGAGAGAGATTTTCCTTGTTTTTTCCTTAATGGAAAAAAAAATTCTAAAACTAACTTTTTAACACTGGTCCATTCTTCTTTTCTGGAACATCTTACCCAAGGCTATAGAAACATCACCTCGCTTAGCTCAGTTTTTTACTGTTCCTAGAGAAATGATCACTAAATTTTATTATTAGAGCTGGTAGCAAAGGAGTTTGAGGATGGTGGTAAAAGGGGGACAAATGTACTCGACTGTCAAATTTAGCATCTCCCTGGCGCACATTCGGGAAGCCGAGACCCCTAGCACAACCTCAGGGATGTTATTACCTTGTTTCAAGACTGTATGAGACTCAAAACACAAGGTAGTACCCACATAGCGAGGAGCGAGGGCGGCGTCCCCGTTCCTCACCCCTCCGGAACAGGCGGCACTCCCGGGGAGCCGGCGGTGTCACACGTCCCCGCCGCTTCCCGCCGCTCCAGCGCCTGTCCCGACGGCGGGGCTGCGGTGCCTGGGGGTGCCCCGTGTGCCCTGGGGCTGGCCTGGGGTAGACCTGGGGCCGGCAGAGCGGGAGCGGCCACCGCTCCCGGAGCCCTCGGCGCTCCCGGGGCCCTCGGCGCTCCCGGAGCCCTCGGCGCTCCCGGGGCCCTCGGCGCTCCCGGAGCCCTCACGCTCCCGGCCCGTCCCGCGCCGTTCGCGGCCCCGTCGCCAGGAGACGGCGCGCGCGCGCCCCAGCGGGAGGAGCGGGAGGAGCGGGAGGAAGCGGATCCGGGATGGGAGGGCCATCCCCCCTGCGCGGGTCACCGCCGGCTCCGCTTCCGGCGCCATGGGCGTGCAGGGGCTCACGGGCTTCGTGGAGGAGCGCGGCGTGTTCTTCACCGAGCTGCGGGTGCGGGACACCAAGCTGGTCATCGACGGCAGCAGCCTGTACCACCGCCTCTGCTTCGCCCCCGACGCCGACTTCCGACGCGGCGGCGACTACGGCGCCTTCGCCGCGGCCGTGCGCGACTTCTTCGGCGTCCTGCGGGCCTGCGGCGTCGCGCCCTTCGTGGTGCTGGACGGCGGTCGCGGCGCCGAGGACAGGAAGCTGCCCACGCTGCGGGGCCGCGCCGCCGAGCAGCTGCGGGCGGCCCACGGGCTGTCCCGCGGCGCGGGCGGCTGCCTGGCGCCGCTGCTGACCCGCGAGGCCTTCGTGCAGGCGCTGGGCCGGCTCGGCGTGCCCTTCGTGCAGTGCTTCGCCGAGGCCGACCGGGAGATCGCCGGGCTGGCCAACCGCTGGGGCTGCCCCGTGCTCTCCCTCGACAGCGACTTCTTCGTGTTCGACCTGGCGGGCGGCTACTGCCCGCTGTCCCACTTCCAGTGGCAGAGCGTGCGCATCCCCGCCGCCGCCGCGCCGCAGGGATGCTTCGTGCCCGCGCGCTGCTTCTCCGCCGAGCGGTTCTGCGGGCACTTCGGGAGCCTGAGCAAGGCGCTGCTCCCGCTCTTCGCCGTCATGCACGGCAACGACTTCGTGGGCCTGGAAGCGCTGGAGGCGTTCTTCAGCAAGGTGCGCCTGCCGAGGGGCTGCGCGGCGGGCAGGGGCGGGAAGCACCTCCGCCTCCAGGGGCTGCTGAACTGGCTGGCGCAGTTTGCGGAGCCCGCCGAGGCCGTCGACAACGTGCTGAAATACCTCAAGAAACACCAGAGGGAAGAAATACGGGAGCTTCTGTGCACTTCGATGGAGGACTATGCTCCGTCCGACGTGAATCTCGAGGACTTCTTTCAGAATGGGAGCTATGAGTGCGAGGCTGCCAGGAAAGCAGACGTACCACAGTGGGTACTTGATGCTTTTGCGAAAGGTAAGCTGGCCCCGTTCGTCATCAATGCCCTGATACTTAGAAGTACCTTCCTCCGCGTTCAGGTGGAGAACATGCAGAGACCCAGTGCTCATAGCACGGCTTTGCCCATCCGACAAGTTATCTATGGACTGCTTGTGAGAGTATCTCACAGTTCTGAAGATGCCTCTCCAAGTAAGCAGACCAACGAGCTGCCCGTTGTATGTGAATTTGACAGATGCCAAAAGACACTTAAAAAAACATTTGTTCAAGCAGCAAGCCTACCCCCAGATTTTTGTGATGATCGTTTTGCTTTGGACAAGTTAATGGAGGTAAATGGTTGTCACAACAGATCATAGTTAACAGTGTTTCACGAGTGACACAAAAATAGTAACTACTGTAACACAGAAGTATCTGTGATATGAAGCTACATGAGGTTGTCTTCACTTCCTTTCCTTCCTGCCCCCTCCAAGTGTACTAAGACAAATTATGAGAAGTTGTAGTCTGTGTGTATATACAATACTCCCTATATTTTTCATTGGAAGCCCTTATTGCATCCTATATATTTTGTTACACTAATACTTGCTTTTTTGGGGAAGGATTTCAGTTTCATATAGTTTAGGAAAGTCCGATTTTAACACTACAAAACCTAATTTGTATTTGATCAAGTGTGTAATGTTTCAGAGCAGTGCTCTTAAACAAAATCTGACCCATGCCTTTTTACTAGAAGCCATTATTCCATCTGTAAATGTTGCAGCTGCCCAGCAGCTTTTCCTGCCCCGAGTATGCTCCTGCTAACACGGCTCTGATGCTTGTCAGACAGAGCAGAACAGCACCTGAAAAAAAACCTGTAAACGACAGGAAAGTTGTACTAGGTTGGTTCCAGTCACCATTGTAGCACTTCAATGTGAAGTCTAATGATTAAGACTGTAAGTCTTGCCATAATGGGAAGTAATCTCCCATTCTCGAAGTTGCATAACTGAGGTTTTGTATGCAGAAATTTCTGCAATGTCCAGAAATACAATTCATGTGTTTTAATTCTGCATTTTTAGGGCACATATGGTCTATCCATTCTGGCAGTCAGATCGACTGTTGACATATTGAATGTTGAATGTTTTTATCACTTGCTGGTGGCACCTTTATAGAGGAACCAAGCCTATCACTGCTACACCCATTAAATGTTACAGATAGCTATGGGTCCAAAGTACAGGTTACTTTACATACATTATTGGCACACACCTTTTAAACAATATGCAACACTTAAAGAGTTTGAAAAAATCAAGTTTCATGTTAAGAGACATTAATGACACCCTACTTCAACCTTGGTGTGTGTGCTGTTTGTTTAATGAATTTGAGCTTTGCTACTACAACAATTTTCCTTAGTGAGTATATAGGAAATCTGGATTGAACAAAAGTTTAGAAGAAGAAATATTCAGCATTTAAAGCGCTCCAGGCAAAACTGACTTCAGTTGCTCTTCTGTTGTGGGAGTGTCTGCCTAAGAGTAGGCAAAACAATCCTAATCAAGGTTTACAAAGAACTCAGATTGCAGCTGAACAGCCTGCTGCAATTCTGCATGCATGGAGTTATGGACAAAGTGTATAACACCACTTTCTGGAAGTTAAATGGCTCAGCAAAAAGGGGAACATGTGCTAGGAATTAATTACTTATTAGTTACTTTTATCTTTCTCCCTGACGTTTAACTGTGTCATTTTTTAAGTCTTAAGTAGTATTTTAAAAAATATTTCCTGTTCAAAATATCTATGAAACTGAAATAATTTTTTATCAAAAATCTATAGTGGTAACTAATTTAACCAGAACTTACTGGTCTTTTAGAAATTGTTCACAACAGATCAAGTCTCTTACCTCCAATTTTTAAATTTATTTTCAGGTGCCTGTTTCATGCCGTCAAATGCTTTTCCTGGAGACTCTGGGAGTGAAAATGAGTTCCCTAGAACCTATCCCAAGTCATTTACAACTCCCTGTTGCTGTAACGTGTTACTGGATACGTTGTTCAGAACCAAAAGTTAAGCTGAACCAATTAAAGGCTCTGCTTCTAATAATAGTTTCTGGAGAACTGCAGAGGATAACTGATGATCCAGGTATGTCTCCAAAGAATACAGATTTAGGTGTTCAGCTACTACAGAAATCCAGACCATAACTCATTTTTCCACACTTATAGGGAGTTGTCCAAATTTAGAGGAATTAGCCTTGATTTGCACTATATCCTGAGGTGTCACACTCTGTGCATTGATATGCACAAAGAAAAAGTGCTAACCATCACTTTAACATTTTATATAGGTAAAACAGTACTTTAACACATTGTAAAACCTTCATTTGCATTCATAAGTACTATCTTTAGGATCAAAATTAATTCAGATATAAAAGTTACCAAAAATATGCTTAACGTACTCAGGCATCAAAAAACTACTACTGAAGCATTCCAATATTTTTTTAATGAGTTTTTCTAAAAACATTTGTATTAAAAATGCTGAGTTGCCCGGGCACACTTTTTCTGCCTACGCATTGCAAATTTGAAAGTATTAAATAATCACAGAAATTGCTTCAGTAATGTTGATTCCTGTTAGGGTTATGGACATTTCCTCCAGGAGTCCTTCATTTGATGGCAAAGACGATGCATGCCAGGATTATACAGTTTCTTTAAGTTCTGGTTTGTAGAAACCAGACTCTGGTTTGTAGAAACCAGACTGATAGGGTTTCCAAGTGGGTTGTAGTGAGATGGAAAGCTTGTTCACACAGAATCAATTAGGTTGGAAAAGACCTCTGAGATCAGAGAGTCCAACCCATGACTGAGCAAAAACCACCCTGTCAAGCAGACCATGGCACTGAGTGCCACATCCAGTCTTTCCCAAAACACCTCCAGGGACAATGACTCCACCACCTCCTGAGGCAGCCCATTCCAGTGTCTAATCACCCTTTCTGGGAAGAAATTCCTCATAATGTCCAACCTAAACCTCCCCTGGTGCAACTTAAGGCCATTTCTCGTTGCCCTATTGATTGTGACCTGGGAGAAGAGACCACTCCTCCTGGGCTACACCCTCCTTTCAGGCAGAACCAGAGAAAAGACATTACTCTATACATTGCAGATACCTTTTGTACTGTTCACAGCAGAACAGTTATTTCCAAGTTATTTTTTTATTTATAACCTAGATCCCACAGTTCTACCTGCTGAAGATGACAGCGTTGCGTATAACAAATTTCTAAAATGGAAGGAAAAAAACTTGCAAAATAACGACTTTGATTTAGATGCTGCACACAGTTTTTGCCAATGGCAGTGCTGTCTTCAGATGGGATTGTATCTCAACCAGCTACTGGGTACTCCTCTCTCTGAACCAGACCTAAGTAGGTAAGGTTGTTCCAGAAATCTGCTTTCCACACATTCCTGATGGAATGAATGTTTCATTTTCTCTGTCAAACTCCTTTGGTTTACTTACAGCAAAACTCCCTTCTTAAAAGGAGTTATAAAGAAAAAGCACTTTTTATAAAGAAAAATACATTTGGCATAGGAGTTGACTGTTGGATACTGTATGTTTTTGTCATCAAGCAACATGTTTCTGTACCTGTCCTGTTGAGGTGCAATTCTAAATGCAGATTTTCTCCTTTTGAGCAGGCTTTACACAGGGACCCTTGTGCACAGACTGTATCAAGAGCTTAAATCAGCACCTTCAGTGGAAAATCTGTTTCTCTTATCTCCAAAAATGGCTCAGCTTTATCTGGTTTTGTTAAATACAGTGGAGTCAATGGTCTCTCCAGACTTCTTTCAGAAGACCAAGACCAGATCAGAGTCCTGCAAAAAGAGGAAAGCATCTCATAAGAAAAAAACAGCCACCCGACGTGCTGTGCCAGAAACTCAGCATTCATGCAATGTTAACAGGTTTGCAGCACTGGAAGTGGATGACTGAAAGCATTATTCTTGGAATAACTTCTAATGCCATGCTGATGAAAGAAGTAACATTAAAATATGTGACTGCATTGGAATTTGCTCAACTGTTCTCACACAAGTTCTTGATTCAATCTTTACCAAAAACCTTGCTTCAGGGGATTTTTATTTACCTTTTTGTAACTTGCATTTTGTAACTTTACATTTTGTAATTTACATTTGTATAAAAGAAATGCTGTCTAAAAGTTGTGGTGTTTCGTTTTTCTTTAAGGGTATCAGTCTAATTGAAAATGAGAGCAAAGTTGTTCAGCATTTCTAAGCAGGACTATTTTAGAGGAATTATTTTCCTGAACATTTATAGTTGGCTCTGCCTCATCTCCCTGAACGCTTCATTTACAAAAAATCCAACTTTAAAGTTTGTGTTTGAGGAACACAGTGGTCACAGTCTAACAGTTGAGATTAAAATAGAAACTGACAGGTTTAAAAATACTGTAAAATCGGTCATTACTGGTGGAGTACTTTTACTTGCAGGGAGAGAGAGGTAGCTTTGCTCAGTGAAAACTAAGTTATGCTTGCAGTATTACAGGCTCTGACAATACTCAGGGAGAAACTTCAGATTTCATTTCTTCCCCTTCCCCCTGTGATGTGTTAAAGAAAGAGTTACATGCACACACAAAGCTGTCACATGGGAGCAAGTTTCTACAGGTTTGCTAATTCTCAGTAGTTGTCACAGTAATTGTGTAAATCCTCTGCTATTAAAGCTGTTGTCACTTATTCTTTCTGCAATGGCTATTTGAAAAACCAGACCCATGCTGACTTCCCCTATGTACACTAATTCCTTAATAAACCCTTGCTATCAACATGGTAATAATGAAAAACAATTTATGATTTTTTTTTTAAATCCTACATCATCTGTTTCTCAGTGCTTTGCATTAGCAAACTTTCCAGCATAATTAGTCAATTTATATAAATACTTTTCTTAATTAACTATTGGTTTTCCCTATGTAAAACAATTGTGTTTTTTTCTTCTCAAGAGTCCACATACATTTTCTTGCATGTAGGAAAATGACTTCCACTTCTAATCATCAAAGTTTTGCCCATAACTTACCAGAATTCAAGCTTGATTCCTGCATTGTGTGCTCAAGTTTTCAGTCCTGCTTATGCTTCCTATTACCTGTTCCCATGGAAGTAAATCACTGTATCTTAGGATTTAGAGGAAAGATCTCTTATACTATACAGCTGAGTGTTGATACTGCCCAAATATAGTCAGTGAGAAAATAATAGATCTGTAAGATGTTACAGAGAAAACTAGTTTTGAGATACAGCCTGTCCTAGCAAGATGTAACTTTTTTTTCCAGTAGAAAAGCTGCTTCTTACTGAACTACCAGCAGATGGCACGAACACACAACCACAAGCCAGACCCTCACAACCCATTTCTCTATAGGTTTCTATGTAGAGCAACCTCCAGCATCACTTTACCATCAGATGACTTTCAAATAAAAGTTGAAAGGGGCTAGTTACTGATTTTACTAACTAAACCTGAAATTCTTTATTGTCCAAATCATCCTCTTCTCCATTATTATCTCACATGCTTTATTTTACCAAGCTTGTAATTCCCTATAGTTTTTAATCATCAGAAATAGTCACATTGAAAATAAGTCTTAAATATAAAAATGAAGGTGTATTTGATTCCACTTTCTTAGTGCTGGTGAGAAGAGATATCTTCATTTACTCTGAATTCTGTATCAGAAAAGTGCTAGAGATCATAAAAATTCTTGAGAGTTGCTAAGAAACCCTATTTTCAATTAGATAATCCAGAAGACTAGAATAAGGTCAAATATTCCATTTTGGGATTAAAAACACTGCTATGACGACATGGCATTTTGAGAATACCTTTGGGAAAGCTGACTCAATTAAGAATTACTGTAGTGGAAATATGTTCTCAATGCAGAATTCAGCTGTTCTATATTGCTAATGAAATGATACACACTCATGCAAAACCCAGTCCTGTAGGCTGAAGAAAATAATTACTGATTCTAGGGTTACCATGCAGAATTTAAATATTACAGTTTTCCTTTTTGACTCATTATAGGTCTTTCATCTTCTTTGTAGGAAAATTAAAAAATAAAGGGCCTTTACTTATTAAAACCAAAATTCTTTGTTCCATGCTTCAGTAGAAGCAAGTAAATTCCTCAGTTGTTGCTTTTTTCTACCCCATAAGAAATGCCTCTTCATTTTTATGGAAAAATTCCCACTATTGATTCAACTGCTCTGAGAAAAAATCTCAAACCTGCTGTAAAGTGCTAATGAATCACAAAACAAGCCAAAATAATGGCAATGGAATTCAGTCCAGGCATGTTTTATATATAATGACATTGAATTAGATTTATTATTTATTAGTATTTTGCCTTCCATTGGAAAACACAGCAGAAAAATTCTGGCAAATATAAGTGGACTACATTCAACTAAGCCCACCCTGCAATAAGGCAAAATTGTTCTTAAGAGACTGAAATTTTATTTGTCTAGAATAACATACCTTATTCAGAAAGCAGGACTCGTGCTGGGAAAGGGGCACTTGGTAACATTTGTTTAAAGTAACATTTGTTTAAAGACTTAGCAATGACAGTTCCAAGCTAAGACAACAATCTAGCATTCATCTGTACTTACCTAGATTTCTGGGACACCAAGACCAAGAGCAGAGCACAAAGCAGTCAAATCCCAAGGAAGAATATCAACCACAAGTTAAGAGTTACTATGTGAAAGCTATAGCTGCTGTCCCTTCACAAAATCAAAGTTTGTTCGAGATTCTTCATCAGCACGCACTGTCAGCTCTTACTATCTGTCTTTATTAATGAATTGCTCTGAAATGGTATTGAAATACTGAAGACACTACAATATTGAACAGCTACAGCCCCACTTGCCAAAGACAGTAATTGTTCAACAACTATCCAATTTGTCCAACTTCTGAAAGGCTGAACTGCTGTAAGTAAGAAACTTCTGCTTGAAGACACGAGAGCACTTCTGTAAGAGGTCATGTTGTTCAGGCCCTCCCAGCTCAGTGGTAACAGCCCCAGGAAGAGATGAGGGCCAAGTGCTGCAGGATCTTTGTCTTTACACAATCACATCTCCAGCACATTGGTAGTCCAGGTATTATAGACATATTGAAGGTCAGGAAAAGCCATGGATGAACTGCATGTATAAAGCAAACTGAATGTGCATTCATGCCCTGTCTGCAGTTCCATTTCCTGGCAAAGTTTAGGAATCCCACAGGCAAAAAGAAGAAAACAATTCCAGTAACATTCGCAGAGAAATTAATTAAATTGCACTTTTGAGCTTGTCATGTGGGCCAAGTCACAATGGCAAGTGTAAAAATACTCCAGTGTCTATTGATGACAATTCCTCCTCAAATGACAGGATGAGCACTGAAAATGTGGACCAGAGCAATGCCACCGCCACATTTTCAGGCTACAGTGAGGAGAGATGCACATGCACAAGTTTACAAGTTTTTGACTTCCCCCAGGAATCTTTAGACATCCTCTTTTCAAGATGCTTTGGGTGACAGTTCCTCACATTTCCTGAAAGGACGATGAGATGACACCGATGACAACAGGGCAAGACTATTTTGAGGAAAAGCACTATTTCCAATTAGTGAATATTACGAGTATTCAGACATTGTAATATATTAAAAATCATTTTACAATGTCAAAACAAATCTACTATAATGCTTTTATAGCTCCAAAAGTAATTCTGTAGGTTAAAATTCAAAGTTACCCTACTAGGAAAAAGCGGGGTTTTTTATGAACAGGAAGGAAGGAAAATGAAGCTTCTTTGAGAGAGGGATGGGGGCTTTTTGCCCAGGCAGGATTATTGCATTAATTTTCTAATTCAGTACACTACAGATAATTTCCATAATTACTGTCTTATAAATCACTTAAGTGATCTCACAGTCATAAGCTAAAGTCAATATGGAACAAGACATGAAACAAAGCCTGTATCTGCAATGATATCAAAACAAGCTCGTTCACTTCATGTAAATGCCAGTTTCTTTTAAAACAATGACACGACACACTTATAAGAAAAGCAAACATTTACTTCAAATTGCAGTATAGGCTTTTCAATCACAGAAAAAGAAAAGAAAAACAGTGATCCGACAGCGGTCACATCCTGTGCAAAAAAAACCCAAACGTGGGATACAAAAAAACTGTAGCACAAGGTACTTGAGCCGCTTACACATTGCAGGATAAAGTAAATAAATACAGTAGCTAGAATATGGCACTCTTGTGACAGACTCTAAACCCAGTGGAATGCCTCTGAAATATTTTTATCCTTGTATTAGTAGCAAAGTCCCACCACCATAAAAGTAGAATAGTACAATGCTTTAAATAAAAACAAACTAAAATATTTATATCTAAGAGAAGAATTTTACACAGTTATATCTTTTAAGTGCAGAAAATGGGACTTGGGCTTAGATCTTTCTTTAAATTAATCCCTGCCCCCTCCCCCCCACAATACCATTCAATCTTAAAAGTAAATTTATGTTTGAGGAAAAATGTTACCAAAGTTGCATAATTTCATTTGTTACTTCCACAGCTGGAAGTTAAATTCTAAACAGTCTTGAAACATGAAGTTCCTCATTAGCCAGTAAAACAAAGGACTTGTCAAAAGCCCTCAATTTCTTTAGCCTCCAGATAGTGTTTTGCTTTCTCCAACATCCTTAGACAGCAATCGCTAAGTTTGCAAACACAGGAATGCAATATGCATCATACATCAAGAAAAGACGAAGTTGATGAAGAAGAACTTCCACGTTTCTGGATCTTTTCCTTGCTTCTTTCAAACTTCTTTATCAGCTCAGTCACTATGCACACAGAGGAAGTGAGTCCCAGAAGAAACAGCAAATCTGGAAAAGATAATTAGCCTTCTTTAAAATTGCTATTTAAGGCTAAGGGGAGACACAAAAAAGAACAAGACTGACGAGACTTTCAAATTTTCTCCCAGTCATTGGGAAAGTTCAGGAGAAATAAAGAAAAATTCAGTATTTTGCAGGCCCAGAAGATTAACATGCATGGTTTATTCACAAGTCATAACTACACACAAGATATTAAAAGCTTTTAAAGTATCTCATAGACTTATTTTCAGCAACATAATTAACTTAATTCTGAAAAAATAATATTAATATAATCAGAAATTATGATACAATAAATAACAAGTATTTCATTACAATCACTTAAATCCAGAAAACTACAGAAGTAATAAACCTTTGCCAACAGCATTATGTATCTATAGCTTTTTAAAATCCTCCTGTTTATTTACCCTATGACAATGCAATCAATATTAAAGGATTGGATTTCTAAGTAAGGTGTTTATATTTAGAGAAAAAATTTGTGAACTAGTTTAATTAGCAGTGCTCAGCAACCTAAGTCAATAATTTTGCCTGCAACAAAATTTATTTTAAAAACTCCCAAATAAATAAGCACCTTTATATAAATTTAAGAACACACTGATCAGTTATGTACCATATGCATTTAAATAATGGTTCCCAAAGAAAACATCTAGAATGATTCAAAAAACTAAAAACCAAATCAATGAAACAAACAAAACCCCTAGCCACAAAACAAAAAGCATCAGCAAGCTTTGTATTCCTGTTGTATACAAACAGACAGAAAGTGAACTTACAGAATCACACCACATTTATAAATTAATCTTTAATGGACAGTTTTGAAAAAGGAACTGTTCTTACCCAAGACACTCAGGCTCTCTGTTTGGAAAACCTTCTGAAGTGGAGGAAAATAAATGACCAATAACTGCCCCATTATAGATCCAAGGACAGCGTAGCAGAACATTTTGTTACTGCAAAGTCCAATCTCAAACACAGATTTTGTCTGTAAAAAAAAATCATATGTTACATTAAGATTACAACAATACGTAATCTTAATTATCTAGAAAGAAACTACAATTTCTTTTCATCCAGACCTTTAGCAAAATATAAAGTATTACTGTTGACCTCTTAGATAATCCAGAACAAGTTCTTGAATAGGCTAATTGCATTTTCTCCCTGGCAAACAGAATAAAAGTCTTGTCTTCATAGTCAAGAACTTGCATATTGATCTCACTATTCCACAAGTACAGTTCATCAGAAAAAGGTTACCCCTACACTATTCCAAAACAGATAAGACTGCAAATTACAGTACATGTAGTAATGTATACTATGACAAAATTTTAGACTTGTTTTCTTAAAATGAAAAAAAATATACACAGCCAAAAAATACAGAACAGTTTCAGGAATTTTCCTTGGACTATGGCTTTAAGATGACAAAATATAAAAGCTAAGGCCTTCAAGATATCTGACATTCTGGTAAGGCTGCTGAACTGACAGAATTTCCAGGAAGGGAAAAAACCAACCAAGTATACACAGCAATACAAAAGACCATCACACTTCAGCTCTTAATAACAACTTTCTTGCTTTTGTCAGGATACCACCATGTAAACAAATTAAGTAATTAATTTATCTGTAATTTAAGAAATCCTACCTAGTAAACACATGAAACTCTGAGCTTAACGGCAGATGTGAAGTAAATCTGCAGAACACACTAGAAACAAACACAGCAAGATCTTCCCTCAAAGAAAACCCTGATTATTGTGTTAATACTGTGTAAATGGACAGTATGAATCACTTACCTGAGATCTAGAACTCAAAGCATTGAACATATCAAAAAATACAAAACAGGTGAAAGTCATGGTTGTATCTCGTGGTGTTATTACATTGTCTCTTAACTGCCAACAAAATAAAATGAAATGGCTTTAGCATGCTTTAAACCCTCCATAATTAAACAAAGTCAATCAAACAAAATTATTACAATAATTCTACAGTAAGTTTTACCAGATACAGAATGAAAGCAAAAGGAAGTTTTCTGCTCCAAGCTGATTTATTAAATCATACATGAAATCACCTGTAATTTATAAAAATTTGTAATTCCAAGCTATGATTAAATGAAGCCTCCTGACCAACATTTATTCTAGCACATGGAATAGCAGGAATTCTATGATGCACTACCAAATGTTCACATAACATTTTTCTCTACTGGGAAAACAAAGTCAAATGGCTGTTTCATAATAATCTGGTTAGAAGATTTACATAATTACTTTCTATGGGCAAAGTTTCCAAAGGAGATTTGGAACCTGAAAAGGTCTATGTTAAAATAGAGACTGGGGATAAAACTGTATTTTGCTTTTCAACAACTGTTTTGAAAATCTTTCTCTCTACTCTGCTAGTATCAAATAAGCATGCCCAAAACTCACTACTAAGTTCATATGAACTCTGAATTCCAACTGCTGGTATAAAAAGGATTTCTTTTAAATTAGGTAGTTTCTACTCAAGGTTTGGCACTTTTGTCATACCTCTCTCCAGAAGACGAACAGTGTTCCACAAACGATAATTATTGAAGAAACCAGTATTTTAATGATCAGGTTTTTGGTCAGAATGCTGTCCTTCAGATTTCTTGGAGGTTTTCGAATAATATCTTTATCCACAGGCTCCACCCCAAGGCTTACAATTAAAAGAACATTTTACATTTTTATCATCATAAAATTAATTCACTGCTTCTAACTTAAGCATTAGATTTTCTGAGTTGAAAAAAAGAGGATTTAATTCTAGTTCCTCACCATCTCTCCCCCCACCATCTACTTGCAGTGAAGAGGGTTAGAAAAAGAACCCAGAGGGAAGCCAGAACCCTGCATGCAAGTTCCATGGGCATATCCATGGATCTTTAGACAGCCTTCCTGCCCCCATATCATTAGATACTAAAGCAAACTAAATAGAATTAACACAGAAACATACTACAAACATTGGAGTTCACAGAGAAGTTCACATGGAATCATTGGGTTGGAAGAGACCTTCAAGATCATCACATCCAACCCATGCCCTGACCCCTCAATTAACACATCAAGGGCTACATCCAAACTTTCTTTAAACACATCCAGGGATGGTGACCCCACCACCTCCCTGGGCAGACCATTCCATTACTTTGTCACTCTTTCTTGAGTAAAAAACTTTTTCCTAATATCCAACCTACAGTTCCCTTGGCACAGCTTAAGGCTCTCGTTCTGTCATTTGCTGCCTGGAGAAAGAGACCAATCCCCACCTGACTACATCCACCTTTCAGGGAGTTGTAGAGAAAAGTTTGCTACTTCTGAAACATCTCACTGAAGTTTAACACTTCACAGTTTCCTTTATGAGCAACCATTTCCCTTGTTGAAGTAAAAGGACTACAGAACCCAACAGAGTTTAGAGTAATTACTTACCTTTGAGCTGGAGGTCCATCCATAATAATATTGATCCATAAGATCTGCATGGCATTGAGAGGATTAGGAAAGTTCATTAATGTAGCCAGTGAGATTAAAGTCAGTGCTGCTATACTCCTGTTGAAAGAATCCATTTTTACAACTGTCAGCATTGAACATTTCTGATGATCCACTGATAACTGCTTTGTAAGCAACATTTCAACTGTTTAAGAGTGGATACATATTTTGACAGTGTGAATCATGACTTATGTTAATTGAACTTTAAAGATAGAGCATGAAATCCTTTCAAATACTCATTCTGACAAAGTCCATATTTAAAACAGCATTGTTCTAGCAATAAAAAGGCAGCAAATTTGCATTTTAAAACGTCCCAAACTTTTAGGTAACATTTCAGAATTATCACTCACCATCACCTAATTGATTTTTTTATGGGGGACTGGGTCCTATAGTTTTCTTGTGCCAAAAGTCGAACTTCTAAACATGGTTTTGAAAAACAAACTGTTTTTCCACTGCTGATGTAAACAAACTCACTCTGTGCACCTGTCCCTGGTTTGACTGGTCAGTCAAGGCAAGGTACTACTCAAGCTCCCTAAAAATACCTACAACCACTCCTCATTACTAGCAAGATGAGAAGGCCAGGCCAAAGACTGAAAAACAGATTAGCTGGCTGCAAGCTCAGCATTAGAAACCTCTGTAAACAAATATGCACTACTTGCTCTCAGTGCAAGATTAAGAGGTTTCATAACCAAGAAGAAGAAAGTAAGGCTTACAATAATTCCAAATTTAGCACTGTACTGAACCCTATTATGCTCTCCCTGCAAAGAGAGACAGAAAAAAATCAAAGGGTAACTGATTAATCAAAAACAGGTAGTAAGCACACTTTCTTACAACATCTGTGCTTAGTTATTTTTCAGCAGCAGATTCCTAGGCTAGTCTTGGGTAAGACTAGACAGGACACCTGGTAAGACTGAAAGTATATGCCACTTGTTACAGCGTTTATGCAAGTAAACAAATTGGTCTTTTCTGGGTTTTGTTGTGTTGGGAGTTTTTGATGTGAATTTTGTGTTGTTCTGGAGGGGTTTTTGGGTGGTATTTGTTGTTTGTGGGGTTGGGGTTTTTGTGGGGCTTTTTTGAGTTTGTTTTATTAGAGGTTTTAGATTTGGTTGTTTGTTTGTTTTTTAAACTTCTGCAAATTTCAGACCACTCTGAAAAGTCATGAAGGCTTTGAAAAAGTATATGAACAACATGGTGAAGAGAAAAAACATGTCCCTGAGTCCAGATCCAATAAGATAAACTCACAAAAAATTTGAAACTAAGGCTTAATAAACTCTTGTCCTCTTGCCTTACATGCACATTATGTAGCTAGCACATGAATCTTTGTATGCAAGAAAAGGAAGTCACCTTCATATAGTTAGTTCATTCCACACACCAATACATGGATTTCAGAAAAACTACCCTCCTGATTCCCTGGCTTCCCCCATTTGAATACATGTACTGCTTAAGGAGGGACTGACTATGAGCTTCCCATTTAAACAGGGACCCAAAGGCAGCTCTGCTGTTTCTCATGATCCCTTCAGTAACTCACTTTACACATCCCAGCAGGAAGAACCGTGACAAAGTTACATGTCTGTTTATTGCACTACCTTCTGGGACTTTAAAAACAAAACAAGCCACCAAACACAAAACAGTGAAAACTCAAAAGCACAGTATATCAGAATCCTACTCAAAATTTACAGTATTAACATGAATTTATGCATCTGCTTCATGCTTTGATTCATTCACAAGAAACTTCTGATACTGACAGCTTTTCAAACTTACGTGCTCAGTTGAAATCTAACAAAATTTTTTATATTATTATAAATTCCTTTACCCTCTTCAATTGCAGACCTGCAATTAAAAACAAAGATTACATTACAAGATGAATCTACTGCCAAAAAATGTTTAAAACAAACAAAAAAGCTATTAATTTAAGCACCAATAAAACCAGCAAGAAGCAAATGGAACTGAGGTTCTTTTAACTTTGGTGGTCATTTTTTTCAACTTGTCTATAAGAACCGAAACTATTATGTGATTGTGAATAATCACAAGTTATTTTTCCAGATGCTTAACTTTGAAAATGTAATTATTAGAGTAAGATCTCCTCTATGTTCAAAATACACCACCATCCTTGATCCTTCTAAATCAAGTCAGATAATTAAAAAAAAAACACAAAAAAAACAAATAAAACCCAAAAAGCAAACAACTCCCCCACACACACTCTTTAAAAAAAACCACAGAAATGCAGCATGGCTTTAGAGGACCATGTATTCCTCCTGTACCAGAATGAAATATATACAGACAATCTTCACAACCCCTAGCATGTGTCACAACTTGCCTATCACATTATCACAATTACTGCAGTGAGAAAGGATTTTCTGGTACCCAAATCAAGCCTACTTTGCTGCAAATAAAACTGATTTTTTTCTAACACTCCCCCAATAATTAAACAGCATTCCTTTGGTAACTTAAAAATATTTTAAAGGGTGGGGAAAATATGTAAAACTATGGAAGTTCATACTTTTTTTTTCCTTAGCATTCACCACTCTTCTCTCTCTCCTATTGAGAACTCTCCTGATGAAGTGAGCAAAATTGGATAACACAGTCCAGCAAAAACCTCACCAAGCCCATGTAACGTACTTACTACAGATCTCCTTCCTATGTACTCTTCTGCCTATGTTAAAATGATTCCCTTCTCTGTTATGTTTTTGCACAACAGCAAATTTCTGTTGGCTGAATTAGTGTGACAACCTCAGATCATCTTCTGACATACTGCTACATAGGTAGATTTTCTTATACTGTACTTTTCACTTCTTCCCAAGGGTTAAATGTCATACTTTAGAACTGAAGTGTTCTGAGATTGATGCATAATTTCAAAATGAAGGCTATTTTGCCAGACAGCAGTTCAGCTCGGTCAACAATCACTACCTTCAAAAGTCAGATGAATTAAAGTCAAAATAGGATTAAGTTTAGCTACGCTCTTTTGAAATACACCAACCAAAAAATGAACAAGTACAAACAGCTGGTTACCAGACACTAATAACCCATTTTCACTTGTGATATCTAAATGGTTATTATTTTTTCCTTTTCTGAAATCACCACATTTAAGAGCTGAAACCAGAGATATACATATTTTTTTTTAATCTTGAGTGGAATGCTCTGTCATTTTCTGATTAGTTTTATACTTCTGAAGTACAAAATTGAATGAAATCTACTAAGCGCTAATATACTCACAATTTCACCTCAGTTATATTTCCAAACATGTTAATACTCCTCACTGAGCAGAAAACTCATTTACAGCAGCTACAAGCTCATATACAAGTTCAGGGAAACTTCTATTTGTTTAATCCAGGCAACATCTCATTAAAGTTATATAGTACAGGATATGTACATAAAGGCCACCTACATTATTGTCTGAAAATCATCATCCACGAGGATCATATCTGCTGCCTCTTTACAAACATCTGTTCCAGTTTGTCCCATGGCTACACCAATATCTGCAGCCTTCAGAGCAACAGCATCATTCACTCCATCTCCCGTCATAGCTACCACGGCACCATTATTCTGCAGGGACTAAAGAGAGGGAAAAGAAATCAGGGATTGAAATAACCCTTCCTATAAAATTATTCTAGATACAAGGTTTTTATCACTGCTCCCCCTCCCCCATTTTTTATAGTTGCACTGTAATGTCCTAAAGAAAAAAACAGCTACTTCTGTTCTAAATAGTTTTTACACAAGATTTTAGGTTAAACTTCAGTTCATATATTCACAGCCTAAATTTTAAAGCTAGGGCATTTAAAATTTGCCTTTAGGCAAAAGAAAAAAATCTCTAGAGACATATAGAAGATACTGTATTTCCATATTACCATTATCACCTTCTTATAAGTCTTGCATGCATCCCTATGGTCTGAGTGTTTAGACTTCTCCTTACTGTTACTTTTCTGATTGTTCCAATTGTTACACTGAGTCCCTCCTTCTTTGCTACCTTCTTTTGTTAACTTCTGAATAGAGGCATTGCCCCAGACATGGTTTGAAATTCATTCCCTTTTATCTCATCTAACAAGTATCAGAAATATGGTTCTTTCAAGTTCCTAGTCAATTCAACTGCAACGTGACACAAAATCTCAATCAATCCCCAGCTCCCTACATAGAAGAAAGCACAATGTTACCTACCTATTCCTTGTGGGCACTATGCGTTTTTCTAGGTAATATTTTCAAGTACACTTCACTGCCAAATCAGATACATATCTAATTTCATCTTGACACACTATAGTAGCACATTATAGTTGAAGTAAAGGCACCACAGACAATACCCACAGCAACAGTCCAGCATTTGAGCCTCTGTAAGACATACCTTTATAATTTTCAATTTATGTCGGGGACTGGCTCTGTAGAATACTGCAACCTATTAAAAGAGTAATGAAGTAGTGGTGAAGATTTCAGATATGTAAAGAATTGCACTGGATTCTCTTAAGGTAGAGGGCAAAAAATACAATCAAAGGCCAACTGTATTCTTGTTAGCTCTTAAGCTGAAGCACCAGCGAGCTGTGTTTTTAATTGAGTGAAATCATTAATTTTAGAGGAGATTCAAAGTGTGTTCTGGTAAACAAAGTTAGTGCTACTTATTTCAAGATAGAATGTGCAATTTAAAACCCTTCTGAAATAACGAAGCAACTGCGGTATAATGGCTTGCTGCTGGCCTTTCTGATTAAATTCATGCAGGCAATTGTGGCACTGACTCTACAATCAACATCCTTTTTCCTTGTCAGCACAAGTGACAAGCTACTCAGGATATTTCAATTTTACTAGTTTATAGCATATTATTAACAACTGAAGTCCTAAAGATAAACAAAAATTCTGACTTGGAAGGACCACCTTTCAGATTTTTCTTCGTCTCTGGACTTCTCTGTAAATTGAAATTTGAGCATGTGGAATTTAGTTTTCCATAATGCCCATACAGTGATCATTTTTCCTTTTCAAGAAGCCTGACAAAGAGCTAGATTTGTCACCAATCAGTTTAGACTGTATACAGCTATCAATTTTATTGGTTGATTTTAATTCCTAGTAAGATTTTAAGCAAACACCTAGAAAAGCAATTGGGTCAAAGGTCAAACACGTGTAAGTAAATTTGTATCTATTTCAGTTATTTAATGTGGACAGCCCTTAAGAACATATATTACCACATAAACCAAAAATTACTATTTGCCACATAATTCTTGCTTTTTCCCACTTTCTGTGAGTCACTAAGAAAAGACAGAAAGCTGACATGCACATTTCTTGATTGCAAATATTGGCTTTTGGCTTGCTTACACCAGGCTCAAGCATGCTGCAGTCTAATTTTGCAGTCCTTTGCAAACAGAGCAGCATTTTGATGCAAGAATTTTGCAACATGGCTAAACTTGAACCTCTATTGCATTTGATTATGTCTTCACATTCATAACCTGGACATTGATTAATCTATTTAGTTATTTAATAACTAAAAAGTATTAAGCAGTAACTTAATAAATATACCCTTTCAAAATTCCCTACTAGTGACCTCAGATCAATCAAAATCATTAAAAACACAGACAAGTCTTACAAATTACAAAAGAATGCACTGTCTGAACATGCAGACTCTAAGATTATATAAATGATGAGTTGCTCAGAAATAAAATGGTCTAATCCAAAAGGTGATGTTCAATAAGAGGTGGCAAAATGAAAGTTGAAGATAACCCCTAAATCATTAAAAGAGACAGAAGCAATTTATATTTTTAGATCTAAAAGGATAACTGCATAAGTTGAAAGAAATAGATTTTCATATTGGTCATATGTCAGACCAAAAGATACTTATTAGAACAATATTATTTGTCACTCAGGAATTCTATTTTAGCTTGCCACAGAAAAAAAGCATTTCTCAATATGTAAATGTATCCTTTGCCACATTTCAGAAAGTAGTATATCAAAACAAACCTTTGGCGTTATTTGAGAAAGCTGCTGAATATCCAAATCATCTATCTCTTCTCCAGAGATTGCCTGTGAATTTTTGGAATACAATCCTAGTCGACTAGCTGTAAAAGAGTCATAAAAAACCTTATTATAATAATTTACCCTTTTAAGACATTAAGTACTCTTTTTTTTTTTAATCCTAATATTTTCTGCAGCATTTCAGATTTGAAATACCTGGAGCAGAACATCTTACTACATTATTGATTCAGTATGTTGGAGTAAATTACATGAACCCTCAACATGCTACAAAGTCTATCCTAAATCAGGTATTTATTTGCTTAGTCTTTTTAGGTCTAAAGGTCTGTAATTGATTCTGTCAGGTGTCATATAAACAAATAGAGGAGCTCAGTTATCTCAAAGAATTTACAGTTCAAAAATAACATGACAGAAAATGAAAAATAACATGAGGGAGACAAGGAAAACAAAAAACCCTCTGATAATACACTCCAAGTTTGGGGGTATACTCTTCACGTGCACATTGAACTGTTCATCATCCTGTTTGTAAAGAATTTTTATTCTAGCTAAAGTGCTTGTTCTTTAATGCATTGTATTGTGAAAAGAAATTAAGTAGTTTGCTTAAATATTTATTACAAATACTTCAGCTTCAAACTTAGTTATATGGACAAAACTACTAGACAACACTGAAGTGCCATACATCATTATTCCTTGTCACTGGCTCTTTTAGTTCATCCCTGCTGTCAGAGACAGGCACCCAAAGCTGAGGGTAGGCAGGGTGCTGGTGGTGATGTAACAGTAAGAATCAGAAATCAAGCATATGTAATAAGTAAACAACATGAAAAAAAAAAATTTTCAAACAGCCAAAGTCATGCTAACCAAACTAGAAAAGCTGCTATTCAAGCTGAAACCAAAGTATCACTTCAGGCTAGGATTGTGGGGGTTTTGGGCCTTTTCCCCTGCTAATTCCACTGTGCCATTCATTCATTCAAAATACAGAACTCACAAATGTTAAAGCCTTAATACGCACACTTCCTAACAATTAGCTAAGCAGAAAACAAGAAAATATGAAAGGAAGTGAACTGTTCATACCAATGGCAACTGCAGTTTCCTGTGAATCTCCAGTAACCATTTTTATTGCAACTCCTGAGGTGATGAGTGTAGTAACAGCTTCTTTTACTCCAGTTCGCGGGGGATCGATTATTCCCACAAGCCCCAAAAAAGTCAGCTGTCCCAACTCAGGACCAGAAGCTAAGGCCAGAACTTTAGGAAGAAAAAGAAATAAAAATTTTAAGATTTGAAATTAATATTTACATCAGCATTTAAAACAACTGTTTCTAACTAAGAGGCCAGCATAAAGCAAAGGGCTGGAATTGATATTTTCCTTTTTTTAAACCTTGGTAGTAGCAATGCTGAGCATTCACAATAGCCTACTTATGTACACTCTTGTCTTCTAAACAACTCCTTACCAAACAGCCAGGTTTTAAAGATAACTTTCCTATTTATTCTCATCTGAAAGTGTTTATATTTTGACTGTGTGGAAAGAGAACCGCATTTAGCTTTGTGATTTCTCTGTGCATTTCTTTTATGCATTAGGATGAAAGGAAGGATCATTTAACATATTTATTTTCTGCTTTACTTTTTTTTTTACCTTTTGAGAGGCAGATTTCATTGAGTACATGCTGAATATTTTCTGAAATGTCTTTTCAAGTAGGATTCTTAATTCAAATATATTTAAATATCATTAGAGTTGTAAGGAAAAAGCAAGTTTGCTCTTTTCAAAACATTACCCTTGATTTTTTTGACTGACAGAACAAATGACTGTTCAAATAAAATAGCAAAAAAATACCACTCCTAGCATATCCTCTCAGCTTCTAATAATTTGTATCTTAGGAATTTCCTGAGCCACAGAGTACAGCAAAGGTACTCTGTGGCTCCCTTTAAAAATAAAAAAAAAAAAATTAAAAAATTAAAGAGCTGTGCATGGACTTAACAGCCTAGAGATCTCATTACAGAGGCCAAAGAAATCCAGTCCATGTAGAATCCTGGCCCATAATCAAGTCCTGTCAATCATCTTGTGAAAAAGATTTTGTTTTATCTAAAATTCTCTATAACTTGTTAACTAAGAAGACAATTCTAATGGCATCTCCTGACCTGCAATCAGTTGTGCTAGCCTAACTCATGAGGTGACAGAAGCCAAAGTAATGGACAAATAAACACATTTACATTTAAAAAAAACCCTACAGGCATCCATAATAAGGTATAGAAGCCATTAAGTAGCAATGCTCATTAAGTAGTACTGTTCAGTTATGGTCATAGGCAAGAAATGACAGAAAGCAACAGTGCCCTTTCTCACCCTCTGCAGTTTAATCATGGCATTATACAGGCCTAAAAACTAAACACAGTGGCACTTACTGAACAAAAAAACCCAACCAACCAAACAAAGAAGATCCCAGTGTTTTGGGTTGCTCTTGTTTGTTGTTGTTGGTTTAGTTTTTTTTTTTTTTTAACAACAAGCAGTGCCGTTTAAATGAATTTGATATTTTGAGAGACTTTTGAAACAGCCTTACCTCTAAGCCCTGCAGAACCCATAGACACCTTCTCTTGCTGGTATTGCTCTCTCTGCTGCTGCACCAGGGGTAGGCTCTGTCCCTTACAGTTATAGGATGTACAGTATCTAATGACTTGTTCATAAGCACCTTTCATAAAGCAAATCTCAGGTTTGTCCTAAAAGAAAAAAGAGCTGCTGTGTGTACATGTGTGCATGCATAACTACACATACACAAGTACATGCACACATGGATACGTAAGAATGACATGTGCACTTTTGTTTACAATCTTAAGAACACAATGCAAATCAAACTTACACTTCTAAACATAAAAATCTGCTCTTTTGAGTGTCTCTAGACAGTGTAAATTCAAGAGTGGTAAAGTCAAAAGAGCCAAGCTAATAATCAATTTCTCATTTCAGAACACAGGCACTGCAAGTCACAGTTTACAGACTAGGAGGCCATGCAAAGGACAGAAATTCAACTTACACAGGACATTAGACCTGAAAGACCTTAAGCTCCTCATCCAACCAGCTGCACAGGTCATTAAACATCCCCTCCATTCTTGTACAAGGCCTAGTAACTCTAATATTTTCCAGATATCCATTTAGCCTTGATATCATCATATCATGGGACTCAGAGTCCACCAGCTACCTCAAACACTTAACTCCAATGCTAAATCAACTCATTCCTTCTCCCCCACCTTTCCATTAAGAACTGCTGCCTCAGCTAAATTTCCAATCACTGATCACTCATCTTTCTCTCCAGCTGAACTAAAAAGCTCCTTTTTAATATGCCTATTTTCTTCCTGTGAAGTTATTCATATGCACAGCAGTCAAGTTACCTCAATCTTTAATGATAGGCTTAAGAGACTTCCAAGTTTCTAAATCCACTGCATATTCTTAGTCTTCAAATAATTTATGTTCCCTTCCAATCCGCTATCAATTTTCCAACATTCTTTTAAAATTGCTGATTCCAAAACACAGACACGGTAAGTCTTTACATGAATTAAAATCTTATAGCAATTTCTGCTCTTTAAAAAGACATGGATAATCAACAACATAACCCATACAGCTAAAAGGAGTCAAATGCTTTCTTTCCAAAGCAGATTTTACAGTGATACTGGAACACTGTCAGCAAGCCTGGTTTTGATCTGAAGTACTGGAAGATGTTTTTCATAAATCCAATAAAAGGTCTGTTGTTGCACATACTGTCTAGAAGGCTCCAGTTATCAGACTGGCAGCGATTATGTCAATACTTGTAACAAAAACATTTATATGGATCTAAAGGAAACATGAATGCACATATGTATGTGAAAGTACCAGAAGGCAGAAAAAGAGATTAAAAGAGTGGGTTTTATTGATAATCCATGCCAGTGTTGACATCAATAACATTTGTCAATGCTGGGGATGTGATGTCTGCATCAAACCAGAAATCCTGTGTTTTAAAACAAATGAAATTTTACTATTGAACATCAATGCATACTCTTGCTCTTAATTCATTATGTAACTATGCAGCACTGGAACAGCAGAAGATTGGCAGAATTGCTTTGGATGTTTGAGAAGAAAGAAGAAGGAAGGAGAAATAGCTAAGTATACATTCAAGGTCTCAGTTTTCAAAACACTTAAAATAATGTTCCAGGATGTCTTTTAGGGAAATTATTTCTTGTGATTCCTTTTCTCTACCTCAGAGCTTGAAACTAAAGCTGTGTCTATTATCAAGCCATATTTCTAGGCCTGTGCACTACTGCCAGCCTTCCAAAACTTCTGAAGCGAAAAATGAAGATATTAAACAAGGTAGATAACCATTCTACAGAGCCAGTGCTCACGGAAACAGTGATTGAAGTTTACCTGCTGTGTTCTGTGAATGCATTTAACAGCCATCCATTTTTGTTCTGAGCTGAAGGGATATTCAGCCTTCCTTATGTAGTCTTCCTGGACTCCATCTAAACCCATCTGTATAAAACAGAAGCACCACCACAATGTCAGGACCTTTTCTTTTCAAACAGGTATGAAATTTGATGACTTGTTGAAACACCTTAGTTAGCAAACATCACTTAATTAAAGAACAATTTCATCTCCAAAGTTGCCTTTTGAGCACACTGTTCCAATTTAGATAGACTTCTTGGCAAACTAGCACTGAAAACACCTAGAAACTTCTTTCAGGCTTCAGCGTGAGCCTTGCTACATTTTTCAGTAGCTTTAATGGGTGCGTCACAGCATTACACAAAAAACCAACAACAACCCCACTCCCTTCCCAACAGAAAAGAGCCCAAACACTTCAGGACAATGTCTACAATTCAAAAGCCCTGCACTTAAGAGGCACTATAAATTCTGCAGTCACCAATACATCAGTTACCAACTTCCCTCTGCTACTGATGTGAAACTGGGAAAGAGACAGTACAGTCAATACTCAACAGGTAAATCAGTTTGTGGCAGGTGAAAAGACAGTACTAAGTGCAAAAAGATGAAAATAGAGATTTTACTTCACTTGTAAATTTTTTTTTCTGATCCTTCAGAATGCCCAAGATTTACAAGAAAGAAACATAGGAGATGAGCAGTTGCAATACAAATCTAGGAGATCCAAAAGAGAAGAAAATGAGAAAAACAAAGCCACAACTTATTTCTACACATTTCCCACCTGCCATTAATCCAAAAAGCACCATCAAGTACACACCTTCATAGCAAGTGCAATTAAAGCCCCTTCTGTTGGCTTCCCCATCAATGTGTTGTTTCTAATCAAGGCATCATTGCACACACAACCAGCCTAAATGATGAGGAAGGAAGGGGGAGAAAACAGAACACAAAGTAAATGCCATGCAAAGCTCTTGTGCTACATCATCAGCTAAAACTCACCTTTCTTTGCCAAAATCTTACCTCCACAATTTTGCTAATGGATGGGTTGTTATAACCATGAATAACTTCACCATCGAGCATCACTTCTCCAAACCTGTTATAACCTACTCCAGTAACCTGCAAGACAAGCAGCCAGAGGCAGCATGCAATGTAGTGTTCACCAGGTTAACTGCTCTCAGCTTTTATTATAAACTACTGAAGAATTTCAAAAGGTCATTCATAATGCTGCTTTTACTCAGTGTGCATGAATTCTTCTTACTTAGCTTCTAATGCAGCAACAGTCGGAATTCAATAAAATATAAGACGGACTAATTTTTTTTAACAGTATCAATTTTATTCCTCAGCATAAATAAATGTAGTGTATGTTGTTTCCTTACAGTATTAAGCTTTTCTTTTTTCTTCTTTCTTTTGCTTTCTAACTTTTTCCTCCTATTTTTCTCCACCCTGATTAATAATGCATACCCCCTGCAGGGGAATGGAATTACAGAGCAGAGACCTACTTCCACCGAGTTATTAAAAAAAAAAGAAACAGTTGAACAGCCTCTCAGTTATACCTCAGAAAGGTGTTAAAACCAGTAAAATTGTATTTTTAGTGCATAAAAATCAGGCATCCTACTAGGATCCTAAAAAAATCCTCATATCTACAGCATTAACAGCTAATACATTTCACAGCCATTTTAAGTTCTCTTTCCATTAGGAAAAAGGAGCTGATTTGACCCAGATGCAACTGTGCTAGCAGCAGTATTCATATAGACTTCCAGCAATAAAAAAAACAAGTATCAGGATATATAAGAAAATATAGGCAAATAATAGGAAACAGTGTGAAAAAATGCCAGCATTTTTGCTTGCAGAATAAAATTACAAGATCATCTATTAACTCTATCGTGGAAACAAAACCCAGGTCAAGGAGTTTGAGAATTTAAGAACTTGATTAAAACGTTCCTATGAACTCACATCCAGTTCCACACCTCCCTGCTTTTGCTTCTCTTCCGTGGATTTACATCATTGGTCTTTCCAGCAACTCCCTAATCTCAACAATCACTGTTTCATGTCCTGCTCCTACTTGCAAGTCCATCCATTATAAAAAATGAAGAATGACAGTGCATATTCAGTATGAATAGTTCACACAATAAACTGCCTTTTAGGCAAAAAGTTGGATATCTCCACTTTAAATGTTTGGAACATGTAAATTTTCAGGGGTTTTCTTCATACCTGAAACAGCAAAATAGCCTCAACTTTCTGTACTAAAGAAAAACAGTATCTCAGCTTGTCTGTGTATCTTAGCATCTGTCTCTTATTCTGTGTGACCTACAGTCACCAAAAGTTGTAAGAACTTAGCATATATTAAAAAATGCTTCTGTAACCAGAGAAGGCTTGGATAGCACAGTTCAAAAGCTGCATACTAAATGAACTGAGGGACAGGAGTCCAGTGCTATAAATTTATGCTTTCTTAACTGATGCTTTACCTGTAGTATAGTCCAGCATGTTTCAGCTGATACACAAAACCAAATAAAAAGGCAAATTCAAGTCTAAGTGTCACACCACATACCTCAGCATGCTGCCCATCAGAAGTAAAAATATGGGTAACAGTCATTTCATTCTTTGTCAGAGTTCCAGTTTTATCTGAACAAATGACATTGCAACAACCTGAAATAACAAATTAACATTTATAAGACAATTCTTGTTCAGAACAATCCAAGTAACTAAGAGAAAAGTACACAAGCTGAGCAAATTTCTAGAAATATTGCAGCTGTGAAGAAAAACAAGTGAGAGACAGCAAATTTTCAACTAATAATGAGTGATTGTACAAGGGTCTTTGAGAGTTTGTCCAATAAATAAAAAACTCTCCAAACTAATTTAAATCCCAAATTCACAATTTATACAAAATGTGTCCACTCACTGCCTCTCCTGTATTTTATTCTGCTGTACCTCAAGCTACATTACTGACATCTCAATTGTGATTCCTGGTGAGGAGAAATACTAGGAGCCTGCTTTACAGAAGTCATTCTTCTTTATTAAAAAGTACAACATGTACTTAACACTAGTCATTATATTTGTGTCACACTAGTAAGTCACAAGTGACTTACTAATAAACCCAAAAATTTTAATAAGCTTGAATAGATTACAAAAATGTGAGATTTGTATATGCCTTTTTAACTCTGGAATGGAGATTCTGAGAGACTGTTGCAGTATCTTGACATTTCTAGGCATGACAGCAGGAGCTGTACAAACATCAAAAAACCTTGCAACACTAATGAAACTCTGCTAGAGGCATTGGAAAAAAAATTTCTTAATCTTTAAATTGCAAAAAGGAATTCAGATGCAGCAGATTTATTTAACTTAGTATTTCTATTTCTTTTCCATGTCCTGTACTTTACATGTTTTATGACTCAACCTGCACACAGAACTTCTTTGAGCTTGAAAGTTTTTAAATGATTTTACATTCTAATATGAGCAGCATAACATCCTGAAGGCTCATTATGATTACAAAGCATTTTCTAATATTCAAATATGGATTTGTTTTCAACTGTTAATATCATTCCTAAATTTACACCAAGAAAGTTTTAATTTAAAAAAAATTTTACAGGTCTTACTTAACAAGAACATCTTACAGCAAACAATCAGTTTAGTGTATTGCTAGCATGGCATGCTATTAATTGGCAGATTTTTTATTTCTTAAAAAAAGTAGTTAGAAGGCGCACAGAAACATCTCCCTGCATTGCTCCAGGGTAACACACATTCAATTAAGGAATATTTTAAAGATGCCAACATGCTGCTAGCAAAATAAGAATACCTGCTTTGTTTTCCTCATTAGTCATCAATATTTCCTAACATTTACACCAAAAACACTATCTCTAAGTTAGTCGAGTCATACCTAAAGTTTCAACAATAGGCAGCTTTTTTACAATCGCCCGTTTCTTCACCATTCTCATCACACCAAGGGCCAGTGTCACCGTTACCACAATTGGGAGTCCTTCAGGGATTGCAGCTACAGCCAAACTGTAATGAAAGTAAATACACAGATCTGTCTTCAAATGTCACACAGGACTACACAGTAGTGATGAATTTACAATTCAGACCATTGTTTCTGTAGCTGACTGGTCACTGAGATGAAAACAGAAAAGAAGGAGTCACCATGTGATTCCAGTTGTATAGCATTCATTATAAGAAACCCGCTGAAGACAGCAACAAATGAAATAAATTAGATCATTTCTGCTCATTATTTATGCAAAAGTATGAAGAAATCTAGGGGAGAGGGAGAAATCAATTGTACATCTGTTTTGCCTACACAAAACACTAATTAGGGCTGTGCAAAGCAGACCAGATTGTGAAGAATAAGTTTAGTCAGCACTAAGCAGAACTGGGAAATGCCACCACTGATCCACAATTGCTACTGCCAGATCATGATGTGGCAGCAAATTAAGCGAGGGAATGGCCTTGAAGGTCATTTATAAAACAAACAAATAAAAAACTTGATGACAGTGTAAATGCTCAAAGATGCAGTTCCTGGGTTTCTTTTCTCCCCTCCACAAATGCGCAATTCTTCAGAATCTGATCCTGTCACTGAAAGAAACCCTACAGCACAGCACTTATGCCCATGTAATCAGCAACCCAACAACTTCTCTAGAAGTATGGAGTTAGACCATCTAAATTCAGTGCTGTTCTCAGCAAACACACTGGGATTAAGTTTGCATAATATAGCAGAGGTTGAGTTATTGAACTACATGACAAAGCTTGCAATAACTTTGTCATATGCCTTGTAAAATTACAGCTACTTTATTTACTCAGCAACAAAAATTCAAACTGTAGAACTCTATTGCCTGTTTGCAGATGTTCCACAAGACAGTCAGAAATCACCATATGAATGTAAAGTTTAAGAGACTAACAGGAACACACTGCATTATTAAAAATATGTAAGAATTTGCTTTTCTATTTTCATTTTGTATTACATGAAGTTAAGAGCAGCGTATGCAAGCATATTTATGAAATAGATCACTAGCTTTCAAACACTTGCTGTAATGAATGATCTGCATTATTTCACAACATAAATCTTACCTCACACCAATTGTGAACATATCAAGGATATGCTTTCCTTGCAACCAGCCAACTAGCATAATAACTCCTATAAAGAAAACAGTCAAGGGGAAAAATGTAAAACCAGCAAGTACTGTAGCCTCATGGGGACAAGAAAAAATTCAAATAACCAGAATAAAGCTTACAACTGTGCTACCTACAAAAATTATTTATTTCATTGTCATGATTCCATTAGTATAGCAAAGATGAGAGAGCTTTAGCCAGTCAAGTTGCCCAATCATAGCTTTAAGTGAGGTACTCACTTATGCACACCTTGAATCAGAATCCAAGACACATTGCAATTTAAAAGGAAGCATTTGGAGGACAAAAAGTCAGTAAAGTACATTTGAAGGAAGAAGCAAGTGAACACCCTTATGATTAGAGTTATGTCACATTATGCAATTTGCAGATGACTAGTGACATGAACTCAAAGTGACCAATGAAATAGGGAGCCAAGAGATTTTTAGAGATTTAGTCTTCCATTTCCCAGGCTCCCACACTAGTTTCCTTTAGATAATCTTTTGCAATTATTTTACATAAATTATCTTACCTATTATACCAAAGGAATACAAGGAAAGCTGTTTTCCCAAGAGATCCATGCTCTTCTGCAGAGGTGTCTTTGGAGCCTTGATAAATGGCAAACAAGCATCAGTTAACAAATGAACTGCACAACATTTTACTTCACAGATGCAAAATTCAAGTCAGTCAGTGGATAAGATGCAGTTACACCCTTTGTTTCCATACATTTACTTTAGGAAAACAGACTGTTCTTTCACAGAATTCAATGAGAGTCAAAAATACTTCAATGAAATCAAATATTTATTAGAAATATTTTTCTAGGGCTTTGTGATATCTGCAACAAATCTAATATAAAACGTCTTATAAAAAACTCCATTAAACAAACAAAAAATCATGCCAACTACAAGCTACTGAACTTTCTCCAAGACCAAAAAAGCTCTTGGTAACAAGAATAAAACTGATTTTCAAAATACAGGCATTAGAGCCCTGGAAAGCCAGTTATATTTCAGAAGGAATGTTTTTAATCATCTACAGAAAATTCAATTTAGCAAAACAGAAAGCTATGTAAATATTTAGACAGGTGCAGAGTATTATATTCACAATTAGTATCTTTAGGTCAGCTATGGATATTTTGTTGCACTGCATTCAATTACTACTTTCATGTTCAAGAGCTAAAAGATTTGCTTCACTAGAGGAAAGGGAAATACTGAAAACAATGTATGTTTAACTAAGTTCCTACAGAATAAATTCAAAGTTTTAATGAATGAAATACACACTTTCAAACTGTCTTTGCTTCTAAATATCTTCTCTTACCTCTTCTGCTTGCATCATCTTGAAAACCTCCCCAAATTCAGAGTTTTCTCCTGTTCCAATAACTATCCCCTAAAAAAACCAAAAAACAACATAAAGATAAAGCAAAATCAAATCTGAAGTTTTAATGTTAGTTGTTGTTATCAACAGATTTGACTCCAATCATGGGCAAATGCCATTTAGCCCAATAAAAATTTAACTTGGTTTATGGAATTAGTTCTTGTCACAAGTAGGGATTTTTTCCTAAAATCCTTTTGCCTCAGTGAAACAAATTGCTTTACTGTGTACTGCTGAAGTTCTTAGTAACTACCAGTAGCAAAACTCAAACTGGTAACACCTAATACTAGCCAGAACCATATTTTCTGTTACACATTTTCAAACACCTGAGTCTAGCTTTAGAAGTAAAACACCACAACCTGGACAGAGGAGTTTCACATCATCTACTCCCTATGAATTTGAGCTCTCATGGCAACAGTTTTCTTATTAAACTAGTGTATCAAAAAACAGCAGTGAGAAAAGCTGTGCAAAGTATCACACTAATCACCGGGAGTTAAAATTAAAAAGTAACAACCACTTTCAAATAGTTAAAACACGGAACATATCCTTTTCTCTCAATAATGATTTTACCTTTGCTTTTCCACATCTGACCAATGTCCCCATGAAAGCAATATTGCTCCTAGAAGTAAGGTCTCCATTGGTTGCTGCTGGCTGAGGAGCTGTAGACTTAGAGCAAGGAGCTGTCTCACCTGTGAGACTGGATTCATCAATAGAAAGGTCCACAGCCTTTGAAAACAAAATAGGTTTAAAAAAATGACAATATTTTGTAAGTATTTGGAAGCGAAATGCTAAGTTTCACAATTTTGACCATTAAAATATAACCATTTATTAATATGATTAGGAGACATGTCAATATTTTAAGGATCAACAGAGCAACAAGCACTCCTACAAAGCTCTCACCAGAGTCAAAGATGGAAGATGAAGATGCCACTTTGCTACTGTTCAAATTTTGCAACAAGCTCTGAAGTATTCATTGCCACTACCAAAAGGAATTGTGTTTCATGTCTACACTGTTATAGGTATATTAGTTTTTGATTCAATATGCTGGCTTTAAAGAAGATCAGAAAACTTGATGGACCACTCATTAACATACAGAAAACCTAGGCCAGAAAAGATCTGCAAATTCATTTTAAAAACCAAGATTGTCGCTGAAAAATCAGACCAGTGAAGAAAAGTTTTCATTTGTACAAATGCCTTCCCAAAGCAAATAGTGCCTACTTATCATTTCTACAGTTTTCTAGGACAGCATCAATGAGAACATGCAGAACAAATCTAGTTCTTTCTCTGAAAATGTGATCTCCATATAATTCCTTTTTAAAACCCACCATCCTGTAGCAATGCCCAGTAGACACCAGAGGAAAATAAGGTGACATGCTCTTATTTTCAAATGATCTGCAAGAATAGTTAACGATGGAAAAAATTCTCATCTAGTGAAGGGCTGCAGACAGCTGAGAAACTTCTAATTCCATTTCTGCTTTGCTTTGCAAGAGGCCTGAGCATGCTGCTATCATAGCATGGTATCAGATATGAGCAGGAAAGTAGGTGCTGCTGCAACAGCAGTTTCATAACAATGCAGGGACTGCACAATTGCCAAGGGAAGCAGAGTGTTTGCAGTCATAAAAAATAAACCCACTCAAGTACCAACTACACCACAGAGTCAAACAACACAATCCAAACAAATTTGTCAACTAGTTAATTTAGAATTTGTCATGAAATGAACACTGATTAATTAACTATCAGCTGTGGATAGCCTGGACATACAGATTTTTATATCCAGACACTACTTTACCAGGATAGATGGCCCAGATTCTGAGCAAACTGAGCATACTGAGGATGCCCAATCTGACAGAAAAATAACATTATTCAACTAAGGCCACCAAAATATGACAGATTAATATACAGATATACATTTCACTTCATTTTTAGAGAATGTTCAAGTACTGCTATAGTGCAATTGCTTCAACTCAAGCACTTCAGCAGTGCTAATACCACAAATTAAGTATTCAGTAAACTAGAAGATACAACAACACACAATGACGAAAAAGTGTCAGAGAGAAACGATTACACCAGCACAATTTCACAAGCTTTTCTGATATTCCACTATTGGAGAACAGTGGAACTATGCCTCAAAATGTAACGCAAATAAAGAGTGAAAACCACCTTCAACCAGATGCCAAAATATCTTAGCATTCAGACTGAAAACAACATGTATGTTTTTACAACATATTTAACACTGAGAGGGAAAAGATAGCATTTTCAAGAATACATTATATATAAAATTGAACAAGTCTTTCTCCTGTCCTACAGTAAGAAACGACATACATTGGTTAAGAATGTATGTGACATTTGGAAAGTAATTATATCAAATATTCTATCAAGATAATTGTGAACTTCAAACAAGAACACTTACTGCACTTCAGTACTCAGTGGCAATCTTCCCTTCCCCTGTGTCCCACAGAAAGTAAAGTTACTAAATATTAAACCCAAGTTAGGAATATACCTCAAATAACCGTAGATCAGCTGGGACTCTGTCTCCCACTGACAGGCAGACTGTATCCCCTGGCACTAAATCTCTTGCAAGTGTGTGTTCCACCCGACCTTCTCGCACACTGTAGGCACAAAGAGCAGTGAGAGTGACTTCTCTGGCATTTTGGCTGAGAAAAGCATTCACACCGTTGCACTTTGCAATGCTACACAGTTTAGCAAAATATTTCTAACTTGCTGCTTGTTTCTGAGAACTTACATGGCCACTAACACCACCGGAAGGGTTCAAAGACACAACCACACAGTGTAGTGTTTTAGGTTCATAAAACAATCTTTAAAATGAGCAAAAGCAAAGTGTGTTCTATGTCAGCAAAAAAATTTGACACAAAGGAACTAAGTTCAGTAAAGTCTTTCCCATTTACTCATTTCAGATTAAACTTTTTATGATTTACTTTAGGACTCGAAGGACAAAACTACGTACCAATGGCATTCTGGAGGCACTAGTTTACTAAGCTCTTCAAGAGATTTTTCTGATCTGTACTCCTGCAGAGAAATTTTTTTTTAAATAAAGCAGATCACAGTTTAAACAGGGAAAACTTGCACAACATAAAATACAGCTAATGAAATTTATTTCATTAATAAAGTTGTATTAAGTAATATTCCAAACAGATAAGAGATGACTTTCAACAGTTCTATATCAGATAGGTTAAAAAGCAAATATGATCCCAACACTGAAAAATTTTACAGATTTGCCTACATGCATTTCTTCTGAAAAAATAGCAGAAGTTCTCTGCATTTTCCTTCAATATCTTCAGGTCTTTGTAATACTTCCTAGAAGCATTCAGGGATCAGACACATTATTGAATGCTACAGTTTAACAAATGAGTACCAAAAATACTGTGCTCATGTTCTTAGCCCCCCGAGAGCCAAGGTAACACAGCTCACCTTTAACTCAAAAAACAGGTTACAAAATTAAGATAATTAAAGACAAAGTACAAACACACAAAGCAATTATGGTTTGGGCACACCCTGACTAAAACTGTGCATTTACAGAAAGAAAACTTTTTTATGACTTGGGAAATGAAGACAATCTTTGTTTCTATTTCTGCACAAAATTTAAGCAAGAGCTACATTTTCAAATTCTTTTCTATGAAGTTATATGTTTATGTACTTCTACACTGTTTATCACAAGGACTTCCTTACAAGTACTCTTATTGCTGAGTATAATACTGATACAGGTGCATAAATGTCAACATGGTTAACGCAGAACAAATCATGCACTTTAGGAAAGGCAAAGACTTGGATGAAAGCACATTACTCAACCATTCACAGCACAATGCACCAAGACAACTGCTTCAGTCTTTTTAATAAAGGAATTCACATAAAAGCAATGATCTTATTTGGGAACAGCTGTCTTACCTGAACGAAGGCAACTGTAACAACAATGACTATTGCCTGCAAGAGAACAGAAGTGGGTGAGATAAAAGCATTCCAAATGACCATGAAAGAAAGCAATCATATTTGATTTTGCTCAGTCATAGTTGTTACTACATATTAACAAGATGATTTGGAAACAAACTAATTTTCTCATGCTCAAAATCACTCTGTATCTCTCAGGTCTGTCATAAAAGCAATGCCATTATCTATTTGCACATGCTTCAGTGATGTCCAAGAATGCATTAACCTGATTTTACTAAAAATAAGATTAATATCTAGATAGCAAACTTGAAAAACTGCCTCTGCTTCCTGTTTCTAAACAGTGAGTAAGAGACAGCAATGGAAAGAGACCCATGACACAAATAGAAAAACTGACTGGTGTTTTCTGTGACCAGAACAAAGGTGTGTTAACTACTATAGGGCATCACAGATGTGGTTTCATTCAAATACCAAGATAACACAAAGACTAGATAAAAGGCAGCAAGCTGAAGAACCAGTCTGGAGCCATAAAAGATTCTAGCAAGAACAAGAGGAGGATGAGCCTCAGAAACTGCACAAGGCACCCACAGAGTGAAACAGGACACCAGGCACAACCCAAACAGACAGGATGTCAGAGATCCCAAACAAAAAAGCTAAAAAATGTTGCTTATTAGGAAAAATCCAAGATAAGTACTAAGGCCTCAAGAGCAGCCTTCATAGTCCCCTCTATCACATACAATTCTGGTTGCAACATTCAACATAAACATTACAGGGCTTCCAAGCATGTGATGTGAAAGTGAGCAAATGAAATAAATCTATTTCAGGAAACAACAAAGATCAGAGTTCACTATAGAGCAAGTCCCATCTTCTCCTTCAATACACTCTCATATTTAGTTTTGCTACATTAACTGAATTTGTTACTCAAGCTGAGTTGTTACACTGATTCCTTCCAGAACTGCAACACAACAACCATTAATTAAGCCTTTCAAGTACACACAGCAACTAGTAAAAATAACCAAGATATTACCATTTTGCAAGTGAAAAACTCTCTGGAACTCTTGAATAAATCCACATAAAACCACCTTACTTGTGATAGTAACATTAGCCTCACCAACTGAATATGAGGAAATAACTATATATATTTCATCTTTCCATGGAATATTTCCACCACAGCTGCATGGTTTTTGGAGGCTATATTATACTCCACAGACCACACTACCTGAAAAAGCTTTGCATTCCTAGCCTCACATCAGTCTCTCAGCTTGTGTCTGTGTGTAATGGCTTGCATTAAGAAGCCAAATGGAAAGTATTTAATGAATTTATTTTTCTTTTAATCTTCATCAGTTCCCAGTCCAGGTCAAGAAGTTTTACATTTGTACCAGCAGAGCTAAAAGGATGGCAGAAGCAGCTCAAGACAGCAATGCCACCAAAAGTAATATATGCCATTGATCTTTAGCAGCAAATGAGTTTTGTTGCCAAGGCTCTGAACACAATGCATAGTCATAGAAAAAGTGCACTATCATCTGAAAATGAAATAAAACAAATGTTCACTTGGTGATAAAGTGGGCATTATTGATAATAACAAGACTAAATGGTACATGTTAGAAGTAAGACAAAACACACAGCTGATACTTTTAACTCAATCACACTTTTTTGCTGTATTTTAAGATATTTCTACTAATGTTCACAAGGCAATTAAGAGATTTCTTCCCAGGCTCTAACAAAGAATGCAGAAATTACTCCTCTCTTACACTAACTGTCTTGGTCTTTTCTCATTGCCTTGCTCAGAAGGGCTAAGAAATAGAATTAAAGGCAATAACCAAGGGGAAAAAACATGAAATAAGTCAACTTTCAGCCACAATAATTAAATATATTTCATAATACAACAATTTACCTACATCCAACTTAGGAACACAACAAACTATTCCAAACTAACACTACACTCAAATTCAAAATTGCAAGTTTCATCTTTAAGAGGTCACACAGCTTGTCTTTCAAAGGCAATTATTCTCTATAAAAAATTAGAGGGGCTAGGAGCAAACCTCCAGTTACCCTGAGTTATGTACAAAAGTAAAGTCAACACAGAAAGTACAGAGGCGAGAGAAAACAGAAAAAAACCCCAGCTAGGACGTGCCTCTAGTCATACAGAAATCATGATTTTCAGTCACCACCTATGACCCCTAAAAGGTCAAAGGGATTACAGTTTTCTTCTCTGTGCCAATTGTAGTGACAAACAGTTATGAGTACTATATTTGGCTCACTAGTTTAGCACCCTATTTAACTGCAACCTTCTACAAAAATTATTTCAGCTTCTATCTTTCTTCTGTGATTTCTAGACAGTTCAGGTTTTACTTCATGTTTTAAAAGATTACATCTTTCAAGTAAATTCACAGAAGGTTTTTGTTGGCTTCAATTTGAAATTAAAGCATAATTTTAGATTAAAATTACATAGAATACACCAAAAATTGCTTCTCTGAACAAATGCCTAAAGACAGGCATTTTACCAATAGAAAAGATGCAAGAAGCAGCCAAAAATTATTCATAGATGTATTTTGATATGTATTGCTCTCAAAGAACACAAAAAAACCAAAATCCAGTCACAAACTAAATGGATTGAACGATAACACACAAATCCAACTCAGTAACTGCAATCAAGTGATACCACCCCACACTGGCACTCTCATGATGCTGAACACACATGTGGTCACACATTCCCAAGTACTCCCAACCAAGACAGAATTTTAATTGCTTACCACAGTAATACTGACAGCATCATCAAACTGATGCATTACAACACTGATGACTGCAGATGCCAGGAGAAGCATAATAAGGGGATTTTTAAACTGAAATGAAACAGAATAGTAATTCAGCCACACTCTTGACAGAAAGGCCATTTTACCTACCCCCTCAGAGCACACCAGATCTATTTTTGAAACATATTATTCCATTATTAAAATATTTATAACCTAGCAGCGCAAAGAAAAGCTAACTCTACAGTTCAGATGCTTACTTGGGGCATTTTCTTTTAAATATCAAAGACCTTGAATAGACTGTATTCAATATGTAACAGGAAGAAAATGTTTCTTACATTTCTTGATTCACATTTTAAATGCAAAAAGAATAATCTCCTATAACTGTTTATACTGTATTCAAACATACAAAAAGAAGCCTGAAATACATTCAAAATGTCTTAGAGGTAAAAGACTGATCCTGTTCCAGCAACTGATCACTGTTAAGGTAGCAATATATTTCTTAACTTTCAATTCATGATTTCTTCTTTTACAAGATAAAAGTTTTCCTTTTAGATCATATGATTTCCACAGTTTTTTAAGGCTAAAACAATAAAGGATCTTTCTTCTATGACAGCTAGTTGCTAACGTGCTGATTTTTTTGAGAAACAGTATAAAAAAGAACATTCCTACAATTCAGTTGAAGAACATTCCAAAAGCAGATCTGATAAGCACACTCAAAGCAAGCATGAATCTTAATACATCCCATCTAAAATAGTCCTGGGCAATATGCCTTAGAAGTGCTCTGTTGTATCTGAGTAATTGACCCTACACACTTGAAAATAAAGCATTAACGCCAGAGTACAGCAGGATGGGATGTGTTCCCACCACTACCATCATCAGAGCACTGAATGTCTTTTTAATCTCTCCCAAGGAGCACAGAGTCAACCACAGAGTGCAACTTCAGGGTTGCGCTGCAGCACAGCCAAGGTGCAGCAAACACAGACCAAAAGGTTTACCATTACAAATGCATTAGAAGAATCCTCTGTGCAAATATCTTGTATAGCTGGGAGGCGGGACGGGTAGGCAGGAGAAAGTAGTGACACTTTCACATCAGATATGCATATATGTATTTGAGATATATCACACTGGCAAGAAACAAATTCACACTTGACTCTTGCCAGTTCTGCTCAACACCAGAATCAAGGCTGGTCCCACCTCCACCCTCAGATCAAAGGCAGCGGTTTTGCTTTTTGAAATTTCCTATCAGGTTCTTCATATTTCACATTCCATTTAAATATTTACCAACGGTCATATGCATTGTTCTCTGATCTTAGTACAACTCAGGACCAAGTTTGACTATAGGGAAGTTTATTCTGCTTTTCTAGCCCTCAGGCTAGTTATGAATGGCACCCTTTGGATACCTATGAACATACATTTAAGAACAAATCACAATCAAAACACTATGATGTTTATAGATACACACCTAAGTAAAAGCTTTTTCTATAGGTAAATTAGATATAAATTTTAAAAGCTGTAGGTTCCCACTCAACTAGATTTTTCCCCACTTTTATCAAAATATGTTCATGTATACAAGAGCTAAGCAAAACAAAATAAAGAGCAAAACTACTGAAAAGTATTAAAACCAAAAAGCAAAAAGGACAAAAATCTTCACCTGGGATATATATTTTTTCCACAGTGGCTCATCTTCACTAATATCAAATTCATTCCATCCATGGAATGCCCGTCTATGACAAACTTCACAGTTTTTTAAGCCATTCTGAAGATTAGCCTATTAAAATATGCAAAGATTGAAACACCAATTACACTGAGAAGCTGGGGTAAATTCTCACACCCAAATACACAGCCTTCGATTATACGAATCTGGGCAACATCAGAAAGGCAAGCTTGGAACTACTGTTTGTACTAAAGTAACAATTATTTTAAACTCTGGCAGTATTTAAGGAATTCAATCAAAAATTCACAGAAGAACTACGGAAGCAAATGTTGCTTCACATCTGTAAATGACTGCTGGTCTTTCCTGCAAAAAACTCTACAACAAACCAAACTGTGGACATCCTTCAGGGTCTTGAGGGTGATGGCAGGAGTTCAGTGACTCAGCCAAATGACTGCAATAGCTTCAAAATCTTGAGTTGTCAGTGACCAATATTTATCATGGTGTACTCCTCAAGCAGTCAAGCATACAGAAAATGAAAATAGACCATCTATCATGAAAATTAATCCAGGCTGAATGGTTCATAAATCTGTCGATGGGTAGCTTTCTCAGTCCTGTTTCTCCACTTAAGATGGAGGCTACCAAAATAAATTAAGAACATTAAAGATTCCTTAGGGAAATGGAAGCAATACAAAAAGAAAAACCCAGGACAGAATTTTATAGCAAAATTGACTCTAGGATTTTTATTAACAAATTGCAATGTTCAAAGCAGACAAATCCAAACATTTTCAAATTCAATCTCACTCCCCCTGCACATGTCCAATTTTTTTTTTAATATTAAGAGATTAAAGCATTCCTAGTAACAAGTTAAAAATCAACTTGCTTTTAGAAGCAGGTAATAGCTAACATGAAACTGCATGATAATGCATCAACATTCAATTGCAAGATCTGTCCTTAAGAAATATCACACTTATTGCTTGCTAGCATCAGTACATTCTTTTGATATGAAAAATTTACTTACTTGCAGAATACTTGCTACTTCATCAACTGGCAATTCACTTGCTTTTTTTGAAGACAGTACAGGAATCATTGTCTCATTGTCACCATCAGGGATTTTTTGAAGACGTGCAACCTAGAAACAAAACCAAAGTCTGAAGGGAAGGAGAGTGCTAATGTTTTATTTTAAACAACACATGCCAGAGCAATTAAGTATTTAAACCATTCAAAGGCAGTTTTTTATAAACATTGCACTTTAAAAAAATCTACAATTCATCTTATTTTCATGCAGTTACCACCTGCAATAATAAAACACAGGACATGCAAGTGAGAACAATAATTTCTCTCATATGTTCACTGATGGCAAAGATCCTAACAGCAAAATAACTTAATAATCCTTTAGCTCATTATCATCAATATCTAGTCAGAAAGTCAGCCCAGATAAATGTCACTTCCTGCTCCTACTTTCTAGTCATTAATGAAGGTGCTCTAAGCAGGCCTACTTACATTTTCTTGTACATAAAAAAGGAGAAACACCAGTAAGAAAACCTCAAACAAGAGTACAGATGCAAGTGAAACCATAAAACTTGACTACAGTACAAAAGCTTCAAATCAATGCCATAAAAAGCAATGTTTTCTGTAATTTTAGGAAGCTAAAATTTTGTGAACTGCAGAAGAACGCAATAGCAACACTGATTGCATAGGTCAGCACTGCTTTGATATTTAATGAAACTTCAGAGTTTCTGATTTTTGTTTACATGAGAAGCTGGAGTGATACTCTTCCTGCTGACTGTCTCACTGCAGCCACAATTAATACTTCATGCTGTACAGACAACCCCCCACCATTAACTGGAAGAGACCTAACATGCAAACATGCAGACCACAGAAATGGCTTTCACATTGTACTTGCACAGAATTTCAAGTGGCAGGTTTATGCTTTAGAAAATAATTACTGCATTGTATATAACTCCTCTATGGGTGCTGAGACTTAAGACCTGAGTACCTAAAGGTGACAACACATTAAGAGATTGCCATACCTTTTCTGGGACATAAAATGCTGGAATCTTCATTTTTTATATTGCACACTGTTGGCCACGTACTCTACTATTGTAGCTCATTTTCCTAGTAGCTACCCAATACCAGTTTTGGGCAGAAAACTCTTAAGCCTAAGTGGTGCTCCAAAACAAGCCCACAAACATGTGACTTTGACCAAAGTGATTCCACATTCTCAACAAAAATGCAACCATGCCTTCCCAGTACGGGCAGGCAGAAATGAACTGACAGCCATTACAAATTTTAGTGCTAAGAAAAATCTTTTTCCCTGTAACAACTGACATCAGTGCTAAACACAAACAACAACTCCAAAAGAGGACATATAACAGGTCATTTCCCTAATATTATCAATTAGGGCTTCAGGTAGTCTAATAATGTTTTTAAAGATTATTTTAAGAATTTAAATATTCTTAAACAGAAATGTTAAGGTTCTCTAAGTGACCAGGTTTATTTTCAAAATAAATCTTTATTAGCACAGAACTACAGTGCAAAAACAAAGCTTATTTTGACAACCTTTTTGTGACAGACTCAAAAAAGCCAGTCATATTGAATGTATTTCAATCACATTATCTTCCACTTTTACAAAGAACGCTGTACTCTATGTGGTGGAAAAAATCTACAGAGAAAATCTGATATAGAATCAGAAAGAGAAAGGCTCAGAAAGTCTTTTTATAACCAGCTTCTTTCACCAGAGTAGAATTACATATGGTACAATAATTCTGCGTGGATCCTCATCCAATTTCTAAAAACCCTCTACAATCTTTATAGATTAAACTACACTTGCAGTTCAGAAAAGAACAGCTTCAAATGTCTAACCCTGCCACAAATTAAATTTCAATTGCTTAGTCAATGAGAAATCAATCACTATTCTCCTCACAAAATATAAAGTATGTTACACCAACATATTTAGGTCTGAAAAACAGCTGTGCTTGCTATCTGCTGGACTGCAGTAACTATATTCAAGCAAATGATTTTGCTTTTACTATGCATCTTTTACTTCCACAAAACTAGAAAAATTATTTATTCTATGATGTTGGCAAGTGCTCTCTACATCCCTTTGCACTGCTGCCCACCAGAGATCTGGGCCTCCACAACACCCTTTAAGGTACCCAACAGAAGCTATTCCCAGAACCACAGTGCTCTGGGTTGGAGACAACCCACATATAGCAGAATTTCTTTCCATTCTATGCTGCAATCAATTTTCCATCATTCATCGGTTCATACCTTAAAATAGTTCAGTATTTCATTGCAGGCCAAGTTTTTTTATGGATAAAGAAAATATGGACTAAGAAATGATACTGGCCAATGTCAGGTATTGGATACAGGCAGCACATACATCACCATTGAGGCTTCTATGTCTACAGCTTTCCATTCCCCACTTGCAGCTGATTCCACCAAGGAACAAAGCAGCAGGATGCTAACTAACAAAAATACACCACTGCCTCAGGAAGGGCTTTTCTTGGACCACTTCCAAGGTACACAGCATCATTTCTAGGCCAAGAAATATGCATCAATCATACGACCATGGAACTGTGACCAAAGGATGTTTATCAAAATAAATACAAAATAAATACAAATTTGTCTGGAAGGCTTAAACTACCAGAAATTCAGAGTTCCCTTCTCTTTTCTCTGAAGAAAAATCTTGTCAACTAGTTAACAGCAATGTGTTACTGTTTCTTCTTTCTTATAGGCGACAAGAGCCTACCTAACTTCCTTCTACCATGACCAATATGAAGTACCAACAGCTTACCTCTGGCATTGCTTTTCTCAGCTTAGCAGGATGAGTCCATTATCCATCAGCAGGGCTCACTGACATCAGTATATTTGCACAATTATTTTTAAGGGCAATTTTAGCTCTTCTTGCTCAGGAAGTGAAAATGGAAGGACCCATATTCACACCAAGAGCGGTCTAAAAATCTAGAACACCCTCATAGCAAAATCTATTTTTAGACAAACTGGTGACCAGAACACTTTGGCTAATTAGCTAATATAAAGCCCTCCAAACGTTATATAAAGCTACTCAACTGACCTACAAGTATGAAACTCAAAAGTAGTAGAGAAACAAATCTATAGAGAACAGCAAAAATGAAAAAAAAATCCCAGATGTTCACAAAAAAGAAATTTAAGTTGAGGTACTGAAAGAAATTCTAATTCTTTGAGATTCCTTCTGAATCTTCAGGTCCATCTGAACAGCTCACTAAATCTGTCTGAATCTGTCCCATCAATCCCTGTAAAACTGAACCCCTTTCAAGCCATGCAAGTACTGCAAAGACCTTTCAACTCATTTGTAATGATCTGCCTGTAAGATTATTACTGTGTGAGCAGTCAGTGACCCACATTCAGGTACGTGATTATCACAGATCCCGTGTGATCATTACTGAGTCATGCTGTGTCCAATCAATAGCACAATTAATGAATGTCCACCTAATCAATGTGTAACTAATCAATGTGCATTTCATTTTAAGTATGTGTACAGTGAGCTGTCTTTCCCACTTGAAATATTACATGCACCTTGCTCAGCTCAGGAACTGCAGTTTCATTGATGAGGTAAGGATATTAGAGCACTTTGTCCATGGGATGCTTCAAAGCTCTGATTCCAGACCTGACTACCATTAGTGATGGATGACTCTGCACTGTAAAACCCCGTAACAGTACTAATGAACAATGAGTAAACAACATCTACAATGTGCCATGCCCTGACCAGAGGTCCTTCCAAAGCTGTATCATGTCAGGATTCACAGCATTAGAAAGGGTATACGATTTTATACCTTGTTATTGCCTTTCCTCAGTTATTAGAAGTGATCTGCTTTTCGTGCCTTTCTTTACTGGGATCCCAAAAGAATAAGGACTTCCTCACCCACCATAAAAATTAGGTTTCATTTTTTAATCTATCTTCCCCACACTGAAAAAAAACAGTAGTGTTCAACATAATAAAAGGTATTTCACTGAACACCAGACTGAAACATACAAGCTTCCCATTTCCTGAACTTTCTATATGATCAAGCTATGTGTGATATATACTGAAAGGTTTAAAAAGCTCAGATCCTACAAAGCATGTTCTTCTCCAAGTCTGCACAATCCAGAGCCTGGATAATAGGTGCACAGAGGCAACACAGACACCCATGCATACAGTAAGATACTTAAATATCAAGTATTCTTCTGTACTGTCTGGAATCCTGAAAACACACAGAACTAGAGATAACTAGATGTCAATGGCACAAAGACCTGACTCTCCCTGTGGATGCACACAGACTTTGGACACAGTTCCCACTAGGCAAAGACTCTTGGCTGCAAAATGCATCTTTAAGGAAAAGACTACCCAGAATGGAAGTAATCATTTTTTTCTGTCATTTCCATCAGATGTGAAGAATCACTGCAAAATCCTCTCCTGCTGATTAGGACATTGTGGCTAGAGGTGTTGGAGATGCACATTTTTAACTGTCTTCTTTAAAGCAGAACTATCTTATCTCTCTTAAGCTATCAAGCTCTCTATTTCAATAGATCATTGCTCAGCATTACAACAGTGATTCCACAGAGTCACTAGCTAACAATGCCCTTAAAAATATCTATCTCACTAGATGTTTATGCCATCTTTCCCTCCCCGTCTTGTTTAGAAGGCAAAGTGCTTCTGGAACCTCAATACAAGTCCCAGCCACAGAACCATGGCCAAGTGATGACAAGACACAAAAAGCAAAGCACACACACACAAAAAAAGGCATTAGGCACACTTAATAGTTACAGTAAATCCTAGACCAACTGTACAGCCAGAAGCAAACCCCTGAAGCAATAGCAGGATTCCACGAGTGGAGATAAGGCAGACAGGAGCACACAAAGAGCCCTCAGACCATTTTGAAACCAGCAATACTCAACATGGTTGTGACAATGACTTGATTTTATCTGTGAGATTCCACTAGATTTTAACAGGAATTAAATCTCCAGAGAAATTAACCACTACTGCTAGCAGAAGAAGCAGGCAGAAGCAGCTGAGTGTGGCACACAGAGATTTAATAAAATAAATAAAACCCAGTGCAATCAAGTTCACAAACAATAAATGCAGTCAAGCTACATATTTACCTTAAGTAAACTCTGATTTTTACTGTCTTATTCTTGGCTTTTGAACTAATTTATTTATACTTAAATTCTGTGCATAAAATTGGAAGATATCTTGAGAAAGGCTTTATCTTTACAGACTGTTTGTACCTTGTGTGTGATTAAATCATGAAGACCAAGTGTGATCGGCCAGCAACTTCTCAAATGAGCCTCAAACTCTACTCAAGTACAGTGACTGACCACAGAGCCCTGTAACAGAAGGCTTGTAGGAGATGAGTGAGGCTGAAGCGCCCACGAAGCTCAGGAAATAACGCAGGGTGTGACAAACCACTGCTGTTGCAAAGAGGCTGACTTGGCCTCTACACAGTGGGACAGGAGGGTGGCCTTTGCTTTGGATAAACACCTCAGTCAGCTGAGTGGATCAACTGGTGGTGTGAATGTTTCTCCCCAATTTCATCAAAAGAATGCTAATGTCTGAGTTTGCATCCCCCCCATGCTGGTCAGGCTCACATTGCTTAGTGACCACATGCACTGAACCAAAAAATTTCAGGAGCACCATATGGGGTCTCAACCCCACCTGATCCTTTCTGGTGATGAGGGATGCCCAGCATGACAATGGTGCATATATTACAGAGACAGGAAATGGGAATCACATTGGTACTGCAATTGAACTGTGTATTGAAATGCCTACATTTTGCCAATTACAAACGATACTTATAAAATATACTGTAAACATCATATGCATGTGTGCTTCCGCTAAACGAAAAAACCCACATAGCATCAAGTATCTTCAAACACACACATTTGATATCACAGAATCAATTAGGCTGGAAAAGACCTCTGAGATCAGGGCCCAACCTATGGCCAAATAGCACCATAGTGACTAGACCATGGCACTGAGTGCCACATCCAGTCTTTCCTTAAACAGGGACACCTCCAGGGACAGTGACTCCACCACCTCCCTGGATAGTCCATTCCAGTATCTAATCACCCTTGCTGGGAAGAAATTCCTCCTAATGTCCAAGCTAAACCTCCTCTAGGCGTGACTTGAGGATATGTCCTCTTGTCCTGTCATGAGTTGCTTGAGAGAAGAGACCAACCCACACCTGGCTACCCCCTCCTTTCGGACAGTTCTAGAGGGCAATAAGGTCTCCCCTCCTCCTCCTTTGCTCCAGACTAAACCCCAGCTCCCTCAGCTGCTTCTCATAGGACTTGTGCTTCAGACCTTCACCAGTTTTGTTGCCCAAATATTCAATGTTGCACCCTCCTTATGTGGGTTATCTAAAAGAACCTGGTCAGAGAGCATTAAACCCTGACACATACCTCTGTGGAAAATAAGGCTTTCAGAACAAGAAGGGCCAACACTTATTTGACACAAACACCCACCCACGACCAATTTGCAAAAAGAATGTTTTGCTTGTCACTGCAACGAGCTGTCCCTTCCCACCCCACGAAAGACTGAAGTCTGCAAACTAATGAGCCTCTTGTTTTCTACCAGGCACTGTTTGCTCAGAAAAAGAAATACTTTTTGAAGGCTTTGAAGTTACTGTCTACTATCTTTTACTGAATGTACTCCTCTGGAAAAGTGCGATGATTTTTCACTTCTGGGAAAACAGCTGCAGCAGTCCTGTATTCTAACAGTCAAAAAAAAAAAAATTGTTCCTATTCAACAGTATTTTAGTTAAAACATTTACCAGGAGTCCCCACATCAAAGGAAGTTCACACAGAAAAGTTCTGACTCTAAAAAAGCCAGAAGGGAAGAAAAACACTGATTTGCATTAATGAGTTCTCCTTGTAGAGTAATTTTATCCTGGGAGGTCACAGTTTTCAGACCCTTGCTATTGTGTGTCATTTCATAATACTTTATAGAGAAAGGGCAAGATGCCACCCATTAACCAAAGAAATATAAACACCCAAATTATGAGAAATACCTGGTAAACTGCTCTGTAACCCTGAAAAAACCCCTGCCTCATATTCCAGTACCACTTCAGTAGTGCTTAGGACTTTCACTATGGCCAAGAAACAACCATAATGCAGAACCATACTCTTTGACACACAACTTTGGCATTTCTGATCAAATAAGAAACAGAAATCAAATACTGGCACTGACCATTTTAAATCTCAACATTTGTCCTACCTTAAAAGTCATAAAATATTTAAGCGACCTTTCCCCAACCCCATCTACTTCAGGCAGTGTAATAAAGACTAAGATGATCCACTTATCATGCAATTTATTAACTCTACAATAGCCTCAAGAACTATTTTCAAGTCCTAAGAATACTCTCCAAGAACACTCTCTGAGAAACATGTCTCCACACCTGGAATACATTTTACTCTTCCAGCATGTTTCCCAATGTCTCCTTTAATTTAACAAACTAAGTAGGACATCTAGTTCAACTGAGGCTACCAGCAAAGAGTAAAGATGGGCAGTTTGCTGTAATCATGGCATACACTGTGTGGTTATCTTGCAAACCTTGTGAGTGGCACCTGCCCACTCTCTAGCTAGAGAAAACATTTCACAAAAATAATCATACCTTAACCTGACTGCAGTGCTGTTGACTGTCAGAGTGACGGCAAAAGAAATCCATCTAAACCTCCAACATCACCTTATCTTCCTTTAGCTTATTTAATGTACAATACAGGGAAACTTCAGAATGCCAAACTCATTTTCTATTTTCATTTCTACAAAAGATTTACCATTTAGAGCATTTATGCATACTCTGGAGGATGTACTACAATGGGTTTAAAGCCTCATTGCTGAAAGCCTGGAGATGGCATCAGCTTTACCACAAAGGCACTGACAAACGCATCAGACCTATCTATAGTTGGTTGGCCAAAATATTCAGTTTTCAATCTTCCTGTTCAAAAAAACTCCTTGAACACTGGAAAAGTCCCCTTGGGCATTTCTTACATTTGTCATTACCTACTAATCAGAAGAACAAAAAGATAAACAATCCTAAGCACACACTAAAATTAGCAAATCAATGCTAGTGCCTCGATGAAAGCAAAGCTCATCAGTTCAGAAACTCAGCCACCAAGGAAGAGAGCCCTGCTGGCCATACCTCATTTGACTCTAAATAGCTCCTGCTTCAGGTTAAATCCTGATTCGCTGGAAGGCCTTTACAAGTTCAAGGCCAAAAAACTTTGGGTGTAAGTACCAGTCAATTATCTTGCCAGAGAGTCACTAACTTTCCAGAAGAGAACATTTAAGCTTAGAAATAAGATCATATGGCTGCTCTCCAAAAGCCTGCTTGTATCTCATAACACTCTGAAGTGCTGAGCTTCTCTGTATCAAGGATGGCACTTGAATGGCAAACACTAAAATGAAGAGCTTTACCACCCTGTGATGTGCTGCTAATGTATCCATGACATGCAGAATTTAGTTGCCATGTACTGGTATTGAGCAAAAACAGCAATACAAATATTCTCTCAGTATTTGTTTAAAATAATGAAGCTGCAAGACCCCATATCTGATTATATCTTTGACAGCTATACACTCTCTTCATAGTGCAATAAAATAAATTTCTAAGTAAAAAAATACTGAACTTACTGTTTACCACAGTTCTCAGGACCTAACTACTGTCAGTGTCAATTTAAAGGCAAATATAATTCAATGCATAATTACTCCACTTATGGTAATAAATTTTCTTATGGTTAGTATCAAGAAAGCAGCAACACTGTATTCACAATGCTTCTTCCTTTTTTTTTGTGAATTATGTATGCAGAAAATTTTTGATTTAAAAATATTTTAGAAGCCTCTGTAAAAGATTCTGTTGATAGCATCTGTTAGTCCATTATCCATTTTATCCTTTCTAATTGTTTGGAGCAGAATGTTTACAAAACAAATAACTAGAAACAGATGCTTGTCCCTAATTTATACCTTGATTACTGCATTTTATTTTCCCTCTCTTCTCTGCATTGTAACTTTATCATGCCTTCTGGCTTCTACAAACCACACTGCAAATGTCAATTTTATCACCCAATGTCAATTAGGTATCATTTGAACTCTTTCCCTAGATCAAAAGCAGATCTCACAATTAAAAATCTATTTATTAACTTATGCCACTCTTGCAAAAGTCCACCATGGTATGTGGGTGAATTGATACTGAATGGAAGCCGTGATTATGTCAGGAACTGAGTCAGGCTAACAGGTCTCAGTCCTCTGTCCCTCACCATTTTCCACATTACCTGAACACTTCATGAACACATTCAATTTTCCAACTCAAGAAAGCTGCCCAACAAGGGCAAGGGGAAGGAAGGGCTGGGCTAACCTTCTGCCAAGTCTGCAAGCCAGACAAAACAACCATGAGAGACAACACAACACAACGCTAGTGCAGGAACACAGCTCAGAAGCAGGATCTTTTTTCAGCTATAAAGGAGACCCTTTTATTCAGTCCTACAGAAAAGCACCCCAAGACGCTCAAAATCACTGCATGTGTGTCACTCTTCACCAAAAAAAAACCAAGAAAAAATGTTTCTCTTTTGTTGAATTTTGTTTGCATTTTCCTTACAGCAATGCTCCTCCTGCCTCATCATGAGATTATATATACCATAGACTCTCCAAGTAAAGAAGTTACAAAGGGAGCAAAATAATTAAACATACATTCTGCAACATCTGAACTCAAAGTGGCACCATGTTAAATCACTTCTAGGTTATTATACATTAACATTTTCAAGTTCTCTGCATGGGGAAAAAAGGGGAAAGAAAAGGCTAAAACTATCAAATGCTCCATCAACCAAACAGATGAAAAAGTTATTCTGACTGTTCATTTAAAAAGGAAATACATGTTTCTAATGCATATTAATTCTAAGCTATAATAACTTAACAGTTATTTAAGTTATTGAAGTACTGTTTAAATATAGGAATAGAATTGGTCTTGAGTGAAAACTCACACCTTTTTTTTTTAAAAAAAAGAGAAAAATTCTCATCTCTCACCTTAACCTCCAAGTTCAAAAGATGTAACTTGTGCCAACATAAGGATAAAGTATTAGTTTCTAGCTTTCTACAAGCTGTAAATAGTAAAAAATTGTAATCAATTTATATAAAATTTCTTGTTTCACCTACTAATTTGTTTAGAATTCATCTGCATCCCAAAAGGAACTTGAACTGCAGCAGTAACACCAAGTCCATTTGAGAACCTCCAACATTGCAAATTTCAATCTGATTATTTTGGATATTACTTAATGAACAACTGATGATGCCACTCTGGAACCATTTAAGTTGTTTTCAAGCCTCTGCTGCTGCAGGCATCCTTCCCCCCTCTGTTGTCTATGGCATGTACACATGCTCCACCCCTTCGTTAGGACTTACAGCTGCCTAATCCATGATGAGCCAGTCCAGGGTGCTAAAACTCCCTGCCCCCAAAACCCAAAATCTATTCAATGATCTTCAATCTGATAGCTTAGCAACTAAACCCATTTTTGTCATTTAAAAAAAGCCACCAAAACAAAAATCCACCACCCATGAAACTCTGGTCTGATTTTTTGCACACACCTTCCATATGATTTTGGGAAAATCTTTTTTGTAGAAAAATGTTACTTTGACCTCTTCCATTCAGGTCTTAATGATATAGAAATAAATCCTACCTAAAGGCCTTGAAAACAAAACAGGACTCCTATTTAACATTTTGTATTTGTGGTCATGGTCTGACCTTAAAGAAGCTCAAAGTCTATGAAACCTGTTCTTTATTTTTCTGCTAAAAGGCAGACTTCTACAAGGTAATCCTGATTCAAACAAACAGCCTAAATCACAATCTAAAAGACGTTGATAAGAGGAAGAAAAAAAATTAAGACTACATTACAAAAAATTACTTCAAATGGCCTAGAGGTATCAATGGAGAGATCCAAAATTTACAAAATTATGTCTTGTCTATGCAAGATTTCCTTAACTGCCTACAGTTTAAGTAAAAGCTCCTCTTACAGAAAGAAGCCACAAAATTCACTTATGAGACTTTCCAAACACATACTTGAGGGAAAAAAAAACTTAAAAATATTCTAAATGCAATCTTTGTTATACAAGATTACAAAGGTTTTTCAGCTGCAGCCAGGAAAAAATACATTAAAGAACATCAAGAGTGCTGGGAAGTTCCAATATGAAAGCTGTTGGTGTCCAGCTGCCTCAAAATGTCACAGTGATAGAAAAAGAAGGGCTCAGAAATACCAGGAACACCAAAACAGATAGTACACAGTTGTAAATATCCATGCCCATCTGGAGACTCAATTAATCATGAGATGAAGGGATATGGGAGCAGAAATAGTGGAGAAGAAGTAATTCATGCATTCAAAGAAGCACTTCAGTCTTTTTATCATACATCATTTTCTCCTACCCCATTTTGAAAACCCTCAATAAACCACAGCCTTCATTTCTACCTTTGAAATATAGATCTGATCATACTTTAAAGTATTTTCTCCTAGCCAAAGCCTTTTTTAATATTATTTCTATCACAGAAATAATACTAATTTTTATGTATAGTTCATTTATTCCATAAGGAACGTCATCTTTGTGCATTTGGAAGAACAGAACACAGAGCCACACTATCACACACAACTCGACTGTGCACTCCATCTATGACACACTATTTATTTGGCAACAGAACTGTAAGGTATTAAAAGTCTTTCTGCCATTTGGGTTTTGGGACACAGATACTTTTTTCCCTTAAGTGTGATTCCATTCAGTGGTATTATCTCTGCTTGCCTTCCCCCCCCTCCTGGGCGTTGCCCATTCAAAACCCTTTTACTTGCAACAGTGACTGCAATGCAAAAGCACTGACCCCACTTCTGTCAGCTATCCAGCCTCTAAAAACAAAGACCAATCTTCTAGAGGTGCTCTGTGCACTTCAAAATTCCTGCTACCTAACAAGGTCCACACTCTTCTTTACAAATATCCAGCTGGAGGCCATGATCAGTAGAATTTAAAATATTCTAACATGATTTTAAAGTTAGAGGAAAGTTCTGAAATGTCAGATGATAGCAACCTACATACACAGTTTTCAACATGGGTTGGATTTCACAACTACCACAACTTTCCAGTCATCCATGACAATCATAATTCAAAACAGAAAAATATCCAATAATAAAAAATAACTTAGGTCTACCCCTCAATCTCAATTCAGCTCTTCATTCAAGTCAAACAATTAAAAAAACCCTCCTCTTTTCAGAGAGGGGTGGGAGAAAAAGGGACATCTAACATGTCATGTAACAACCTGTAGCAGAGCAAATCCAGCAGCCACCTAAATCCCCACCCATTTTCAGAGAATAGCGATGACATAAGGGGGGGGATATCAATGGTTCTTCCCTTATACACATAGTAACAAAAATAAATTTTAGAGATTTTCAACACACAGAATCAAACAGAAAGAGAAACATACAAAATTTTAAAAAACCAAATCAATAAAGTTCATAGTCACTGTCACAATGCAAAGGGGCTTTCAAGGTTCCCAGAGCATAAACTGAAGACCAACAGGAAAAAACTGAAATAACTCCCCAGGTTAAGTAATTTCCAAACTAGACAAGAAGGGGAAAGCAAAATAGAGCAACTTTTTTCAGTACTCAAAACTTCAGTATCACTTTTTAATTAAATACTGTCCAAGAGAGGAAATTTGAGTAATTTTCAAGAACGTATAAATACAAAAATATTTCAAAGAAAAATGCAACTAATGCTTCTCAATCTGTCCCTGAAAGAAAAATTTAAGAGAACCATATAATCTAAGCAAATACCAAGCAACTAATGCTAAAAAGCTTCTGTCTAAATAAAATATTTCTATTCCAAACACATGGAGCACTAAAACGCACAATAGATACTTTGTATATGAAGAGAGAATAAAATCTCTCTGACAGTTCAACAAGCAGCAACACAAATAACGAAAAACGATGATGCTACAAATCTTAAAACCTCGAAATGCAGATCAAAATCCCTACCACAAGATTAGCACACGAGAGCAACCCTGCGAACCCCTGGAACGGTAAAACATACACACGCACCAGTAGGAGTTGTCACCAAATTGCATGCAAAAATCCTCTTAGCTCCAATGAAGTCAGTGACTCTGATGAGACCTTTACCTTCATTTTCCATCGAAATTGTACTTGAGTCGATAGTTACAAAAGTCTTTAGCAACAGCAGCGCTGGAGCGGGAGCGGAAAGGTGAAGAGAGAAATGCCCCAAGATCCCAGGCAATCACCGTGCTCCCTTTGCCCCCACCTGCAGCAACATCTGCAAGAGAAACCAACGCTAAAAGAGGAAAAAATAATTAAAAAAAAAAAAAAACACAAAAAACAAAATAAAATGCCTATAGGCTTCCCAGCGCAGAGCAGCACACGCACACCCAGGGAGCCCGCAGAGCTGTCAGAGACCACCGAGGATGAGGATTAGGATTAGCTGCCCAGCAGCTCCAGCAACACGGAGGAGCAGCGCCGCCGCTTCCCCCTCGCCACCAGCGCCTCCAACAGCCTCGTCCCGCCCGGGGAGGGGCGTTCGCTCCTAAAAATAAACCCTCACCCCAAGTAACCCCCCTTCCCCGCTCTGCCCGCACCCCGCATCCTCGGCGCCAGGCGGGAGACAGCGGAGCGGCGAAGGGAAGCGCTGCCTGCACGAAGCGACCCCCGCCCGCAGCCCCCTCGGCCGCCCGGCCCCGCCCGCACCGTAGCGCAGGCCGCGGGGCAGCGCGGGGGAGGCGGCTGGGGCAGCGCACGGAGGCGCAAGCGGCGGCTCCGGCTCGGTCGCCGCCCCGGCCCCGGCGCCCGGCCGCGCCTCTCACCTCGGAGTGCCGGGGCGGCGCGGCCGCATCCCCGCTCCGCTCACTTCCGCGGGCAGAGGCGGCGGACGGGGCGGGGCGCCGCGGCGGAAGGGCGGGCGGAGCCCACACACGCCCGCCGCCCGCGCCCCCGCCCGCAGCGCCCACGCGGTGCCGGCCCCCGGTACCCCCGCCCGGCAGAGCAGCTTCAGCCGCAGCGCCGGGCAGCTCCGCAGGCTGCGGGAGCCGAGCGGCGCCGCGGTTGAAAATGAAACGCGTGTGAACGCCCAGCCTCCGCAGGGAGCCATGGAGGCGCCCGCCCGGTGCCCACCTCGCCCCTGGCCGGGCAGCAGCCGCACGGTGCCGCGAGAAGGCGGATCCGGAGGCGGCGTTGAGCGGCCGGCGCGGGGAGCGCGGAGCCGCGGGCTGTGCTGAGGGGCCCGGCCCGTGCCCTTGGCCCCGCCGGGCCCGGCGCCAGCGCCGGCAGCCAAACCCAGCCCTCCTGGCGTGGGAAAACAACCCTGTCATTCCCGCCCGCCTCAGAGCGCTGCTCTGCCGCCCTCCCATGCAAACCGGGGTCACGCACATGGAGTAGAATCAGAATCATCAAGGCTGGAAAAGAAAGGCCTTTAAGATTATCCAGTCCAATTGTGCACCCAGCACTGCCACTAAGATCCCTAAACCACTAAACTATAACACTAAGTGCCAAATCCAGACCCTTCTTGAACACTTCCAGAGATGGTAGCTCCACAACCTGCCTTGGCAGCCTATTCAAACACCTGATTGCCTTAAGAGTGATTTTTTTTTTTTTTTCTAATAATGGGAATCTCCCCAGAGTCATCTTAGGGCCTTAGGTAGCTCCTATTAGAGTTAACAGTACAGCCAGGCTAGGCTGGCAGCCTTGCTTGGTTTTGCGCCACCACATTATCATATGTTAGCAAAACAGATGATGTAAATGTTAGCAGAAAAAAAATCAACTCAATAAAACTAACTATTTTAAAGGTAGGTTTTAGCTACCAATTATGGAGCCACCAACCCTAATAACTAGTTGAATTCTGGGGGGAAAAAACGCTTTATCAACTCAATTATGTTCATCTTGACACCAAAGGAGTATTATTTGAAACTATAGTTGCAATGCTGAACTCTTTGGCTGGGGAAGTTTTTAAGTAAAAGTAACTTCCACTCAGATGATTCATTTTCATTAAGGTGTGATGTACACTACCAGTAAGAACAAAATACCTTTCAGATTTCAAGGTCAAAATCTAATGAAGACATGCTAATTGTAGGCTTTACACCCCATTTCTAAAGGAGCAGTGACAACATGGTCTGAAAAAAGCACTTGCATTGACATCTCATGATTAACGACCTGTCACCTTGGCTTTGTTTTTCTTTAGCAGCAGAAGAAACCAAACTCAGTCTTTGTCAGTTCATAAGCAGCATTTAACAGAACTGAATTTTAGCATTTCAAATGAATCTCACAACCCATAATAGCATGTCCCTGAAGCAAAAGAGCATCCTTGCTTCTTTTGAAGATAACTTTGAGTGCTAATGTAATATAGATTTGTCAATATATTTTGAGAAGTAAAGAAGAAGTGTTGCCCTAAAGTAAAGGCTCCAGATATTTGCATTCAGGAAATTAAGATGACAACAGGCAGGTTAATAGTTTGGGATTACCTCGTACATAATTTCTGACCTGCCCCATGTAGTTGCCACGTTACTGGAGTATCTCCATGGTTACTCCATGAAGTATCCCACTACAAGGAGCAGTGACTGTCCTCCAAGACAGCACTTCTGTTAACCTGTATGAAAGCATATAAGAAAGCAACTAAAAACCCTTCCAAGACACTCATGACATGCTCACAGTTATAATGCCACAATTTCAACACAAAACTGATGCAGCCAACAAAAAAAAAAACAAAACAAAAAGAACATTTACTTACTTTGTTAAAACAGGTAGGTCTTGCTTTCAATATCATATGCTAACATTAAATATTAAAAATTAGGTAAATATTTCATGGAGAAAAACCAAAACTTGTCAGTCCTAATACTGTCTACATCCACAACATGTTTGGACTTCTTTACATTGTAAAAAGTTTTGGGGAGAAGAGTGGGAATTCCTGAACATTACTGAGATTGTTCACAATTGAGACCTAAATATCTGTGCCAAAGTCTGCATACTAAGAAACATTCTGTGTTCAGGTATCTTACAAGAAAAGAAGTCAAAAGCAAGTCCTACTCCATAGCAACAACTAAAAAAGTTTAATCTTGGAGGCTTAATCTCTTTCACATTATGTACATCTACCAATATTACAGCCCGTGATGCTGCCAGGCAGCTGGGAAGTGCCACTTCAGCATTATACAAGGACTGTATCCATCCTTGAAAATCATATTACAGTTTCTGCTATATTCCACACATGCAAACAGTGGCTGTTTAATAAAAAATGCTCAAAGTATTTTATTTACAGCTGCTGGTAAATGTTGTTTCTTCAAAAATCCCGTCCTTAATGTGGGCTTGATTCACAAGAGTATTAGGACAGCCTTAATATCTTCAGGAAGCCTTATTAAAGTGTGTGGCAAAGGCATTATTTGGCAAACCAAAGCACATTATTAAAATATGATTGTAGAGATAAGTCTGAAATTAAAAAAAGGCTTGGCTTACAGTAACCTGTCATAGCCAGTTGTACTCACAAACTACAGTAATTGTTTTATTTCTTTTAATCTTAAAAAAAATCTTGCAATGAAATGCTCCTCTGAATTTCCAGTAAACAAACATGTCTAGCCCAAACAGAATAGTTCCAGTGAAAATACATATACAAACCAGAAAAATGTACACAAACAGTCCTTTAACTCCTTAAAGAGTTAGAATCTCTTTTTTAAAAAACTACTTGAAAGGATATGCTGTACTGATAGGTTTGGGAGGGAAAAGACTGAATACTTGTGGTTGTTAGCATTTTCTCTTTCTAATTCACAGACATGAAAATACTTCATAAATGCAAGCAAACCTTGTGGAAATAGGTTTACATTCAGGAGAGCAGAGTTTCATGAGCATTCAATGGCAACTTAGGCAGCCCCCTGCCAAAGGCATTCTCCTTCTCTTGCTGTGTTACCAGGTCTCAATGCCACACAGCACCACCTTAGTGTTCTACATCAACAAAAATGGGTTCCTGCCACCCAACCACCACCACCCCATCCCTTCCCTGTCTTTTTCCCCATGAAATTCTCATCATTTACCTCCTCTCCATGGCCAAGTCAGACTTTGCCTTCTGTAAGTGTCTGTCAGCAACAGGCAGCCACTAGATTATTTCAGACTCACAACCCCAAACTGACCCACACCTGAATTCATGTGGGAACTGATTCATATCTGGAATAACCCAACACATGAGTGAATACAGACTTCTCTAAGTCAGAAGTGGTTGTTCTGGCACAGCCAAAAGGGTAGAAGAATATGGGGTCCATGGTACTCCTGCTTTCAGTACTTTCTCTTCTCCCTTAGGCTTTCAGGGCTAAAAACTAATGATTTGATAAATGGAACTGGTTGTCTAGGTTTTGATGCCTTGTTGGGTTTTATAACAGGCAGCTGTAAAAAAGCATACGTAATTTCTGTATGAATTTAGAAGCAACCCAAAATGCTGTTTTTAGCTGCCTTTCTATTTCTTCAGAAGAATCAAACGCCTCTGGAAAGCTTGGAAAAATTAAAAAGTAGTAAATACATTATATTCCAGGAAGTACCATCAATCAGTTGGAAGCAAAAAAGGGAGAATTCACTCTAATGACATAAAATAGATAGGCCTTAACTTGCAGTTTGTTTATATGCAAGCTGAACTTCAAGTTTGGTTTAGTCTTTGGGATCTTGATCAATTCAGCTTCATCTCAATGGCTCCCATGTGCTGCAGCACTACCAAAAGCAGCAAAATGTGTTTTAAACATAACAAGGATACCTATAACTACATGGTTCACAGATTAGAGATTTATTGCAGAGAATTTTGTTGAAGTTACTTTTCAGACCATGACAGCATTTGAAATACTTGTTGCTCTGAAGTGAGCTTCCAAATTCTTTTAAAGTATTGTTTTATAGTATCCTTCTCAAGATGCATTTGAAGTTTGTCAGTGTTGAGTAATGCTACTGAAATCTATTACAAATTTTGTTAATCTCATAGGAATTTATTTATACATTATAATAAGTGACATTTTTCTGAGTCATATCATTGATAATATTTTAATATGGACAAAGCGTTCTGTAGGACTTCAGTTTGGGTCAGAAAGGGCTAGTATATGATCCCTCTGTCAAAAAAGGCTTCTCCACTGCTTGCTTGCTTTGCTTTAGGTTATAACTTAAACATCCCTCAATACACTGATCATAAATCAGCTTTCATGGAAGAAGAAAACTGGTTTCTGGTAAGATGGACTTCCATTTGATTTAATCAGATTTTTTGTTGTCTTTCATCTGCAAGTCAAAATCTCACCAGTGCTTTTACAGTCCTTTACAGAGTTCTTGTATGACTGGAGTCAGGATGGGGAGGGATGATTCTGGAGCTTCTCATTTACATGCTTTAAACGGCACATCATTTGTAAAGCCTGTTACAAATTTCATCTCCACATCCTTTCTATCCATGCTTTTCAACTGATAGCAGATAGAAGCAATCACCTCATCTCCAAATGTTATGTGTGTATGTGTGTGTGTGTATAAAATCAGTTCAAGCTTAAAAGAAGAAAAATTATACCGTTTTCCCAGAGGAAATAAGTGCTCATTTAATTTTATAATTCTGAGCATGTTGGGATGTAAGAAACATAACTACAATTTCAAATTACCTTAGCTCAGCCATGTCTTGACACTGTGCAATTATGCTAATTAAGGAACTTTGGTTTATGGGAGTCTTAAATTATATTTCACTGATTTTTAAAGCACTTGAATTTAACTATGTCATCCCACCCCTAAGCAGCATCCCTACCAATATTCTACATTCAGAGAAGGGGTGCAGCACCACAGAATTTTAATTTGACATAAAATCAGGCTTCTGTGATTGCCCTTCTGCTGGTGCCAAGTTCTGCATTGGCCCTGACATTTTCCTCTCTTGATAACCCAGCTCAGGAGGACTGATCTAGCCAAGAAGAAAGCCTGCCTCAAGAAAGGCTCTACTACTGAACTCCCAGAACTAGTGGAGGAAGGCAGTGTAAAACAGTGACAGGATTAAAAACCTTTAATCAGTTTGAACTATTGCGAATGTATACTCAGAGCATTCAAGAAAATCAGGTTTAATCTATCCTTCAGGCAAAGAAAGTTAATTCATTTTCAGACCATAGCACTCAACTTATCTCAAACCTGCATTTCATCTTCCATACTTTTCTTCTTTAATACCTTCCATCTCACATGCATATTTAATATTCACCTGCTATTTTCCTCCTTCAGCTGCGCTACTTTGAAATAGTTAAAAATATTAATTGCACATTTTCCAGAGAGGTTTCCCTTCCCTTTATTAATGACTCACAGAGATCTTCAGCTGTTTTCTTTCTGTTTTCCCCTCAGTGACTGTTTTCAAAGCTAACTACTCCAGTAAAAGTTTCACTGCTAATATGGAAGCTCTCACAAGTGCCTCTATCCTATCTACTGGAGGCTTCACATTTCCAGAGACATTTTGTGAAGTAAAGATCTAGTTTCACATTGCCTCTAAAAGACAGCCAAGAAACATGTGCTCTATAATTGGAATATGCTGTGAAGCAAGTTACTATTGGAAGTCTTGGCTGAGGCAGACAAAATGCCTTGTTAGGATGTCTGCTACAGGACAAAGACCCCACTCCTCTGCATTGCCAGCTGCAGCTACCATCATGTTGTGGCCTGAATACAGCAGAAGGTGGAAAACTCTTCCCTATGTCCTTCTAAAGGATTACTGCAATTTATTACTTAGCAAAGAAGGCTTCACATTTACTTGTAAATTATTTCAGTTACGTTATAGCAAGCTGTCTGTGGTGGAGAATAAAGACATTTCAACAATGAAACTATAAACAGCTAAAAAAACCACAGCGATAGCAAAGTTTGAATTGATTCAGGGTTAATGTGCCAAGAATTTCAGGAATGCTGCATATATTACCAACAAGTAAGCTTGCCAACACTCTCTTGGAAATTCTTCTTCAAGACTATGGGTGAGAGCAAAACAGGGCAAAGGTAATAGTGAGGAGCTGGCAGTTAATAAACAGATGTTTACATAGTTATACAATTTTGGCTTCTGCAAGAATATGATGATTTGTTTGATAACACACTTAAGCATAATATGTTGGGCTGTGAAATTTTATTCAGACTCAGAGCCAAAAATGCTATCAAGTGAAAGCATGTGGCAACTTTTCAGGTTGGAAGGAATTAGTTACAAACTTTTGTTTTACCAGAGAGCCCATATACATTTTTATTTTTAGTATTACTACAAATTTCATGTAAATGGAGTCAAATATACAGAGGATTTTTTCCTTACCTTATGTCTTAAAAAGAGTGGTCTGATGTCACATTTTTAAAGCTGGTAAATGTTACTGATAAAAGCAATTAATGTGGCATGCTTCTATTGCAACTATGTGCTCTATTGTAGAAACGCCTTACTTTAAGATAGACCCAACTGGTGAACTGAAAGACTAAATCTGTATTCAGATGCTTTCTTAGTCAAAGTTAACAATAAGACTGCAGGGGGAGGAATAAAAACTGCACACACAGGTTATGTAAAATTCAGAAAGTTAGTAAAGTACACTTAGAAAAAATACCCAAATTTAACAAGGTTGTTCTGACCTCATTCCCTATCCAACTACACAAGCTTGTGCTAGGACAGAGTGGAGGTGGGAGCAAGTGCTCAGCAGTGTCTCCATACCACTGCTAATGAATATCAATCTTCAGCACAAGAGAATTAAAAAAAACCCCCACACATTTCACAGAAGGCTCCTGTCTGCCTTGAAAATAGGTGCTAAAATATTACCCAGCAGCATCACCATGTTTAGTAGCCTAACTCTACATAATAGATCACATGTTCAGTTCATGCATCTCCAAAGGCTGGATACAGCCCCAGCTGAAAGTGACAGGAGTGGATATGGGAGAGACAAACCCCACAGCTATATCATATAAATTGGGAGAGTTTATTCCAGCAGCCTGTTGCAATGGGAAGGTTAAAAGGGCCCTGAGGTGCCCCTCTGTCTCCCAGTAATTCAGCAGCAAACGTCAGCTGCTTCTGTGCATCTGCAACAAGCCAAGAAGCACCAGAGAAGGATTTAATTTAAAAAGAGTTGAAACTCGTATTGTAGGCCCTCCTCCCCACCATCTGGCTAGTGGGGACATTCAGTACAATTCAGCATGACAACTGCCTATTCAGAAGGAAGGAGAAAAAAAACCATTTCTCATTCAGGAAAAAAAATTGGGCAGTTCCCATTCCATCTTTGAGGGCCTCCAGCCTAACCAGCCTAATCCAGATCTGTTGAGTTCTGAGGATACAACTCTATAATCAGAGTACATAAACTGGTAGTGATAAATCAGCAAAAATCTTGTTTCCTATTTGAAGTTCAGGCTAAAAGTAAATTTTTGCCCTGAATTTCCTATATACTATTTAGAACTTGACCAGAATATTTTGATATCTAATGAGAGGCATGGTTTTTATCCTACTTCTTTAATATGTCATACAATAAATTTAAGGTCAGAAGATTATCTTTGGTTGTTTTAAGATACTGTTATGAGAACATATCTACCACACATCACATCAATATATTGTACTGTTTATATTTACATGATTTCTATTATATCTATGATTTACTTAATCATAAATCTGCTTATCATTTGTTTATCTATTATTATGTTCTACCAAATAATAAATCTATCCAGCCATATATCTATGACTTATTTAATATGCAGAAATGAAACAATACCAAGATGTAAATCTTTCTGATTCATCAGTTTCTCACCTGTGGAAAATCATCCATGAAGAGAAAAAACAAAACAATCATTGGGAGCCTCTGACATTGTAGTAGCAACATGGATTAGTCAGAAATTACTTACATGTGTATGCATTCAGAACCAAAATCATGATTTTACTTCTCTTGGAGTTGCAACACAGGACTCCTGGAGTATTTTCTTCATTAGATACAGATTACTGTAAGCCAGGTGCTTTTAAGAATTAATCTTTCATGTCTCCCACAATTTTCACTCCAAATTGTTTTCCCTTTTTGAAAACTTGATCTTTGGTTGTTTACAGCCTCACATCTTCACCATTTATGTACAGTGATGCTGTTTTTCTCTTCCAGGGACAGATTATAAAGGATGTAGAATAAACTAACCTTGGTGTTGCAGTTTTTCCTGTTTATAAAGTCTGTTTTATCTGAAAATATAGCCTCACTGCAATATCTAAAGAGAGAGCTAGGTTTGAATAAATTAAGCTTTGCATCAATTCAGCTGTTTCATCCTACAAAGTGTAATCAAGATACTGCTTCTAGGGTCAAAGCACAAAGAATGCAGAACTGTAGCAGAGAAGCTGAAAATTGGTGAGGAAAAATAAAGTCCATTTTCAGACTTGCCAAAACCTCTAAAACGGCATTTCCTTTTGCAGTTTGTAGCAAAAGGAATACCACCACTTCCTCCACCAAGCCCTAGGCCACCTAAAGAAATACATCCACACTGAAGAAAAAAAACAAGCGACTTCATTCTTGCAACTCTGCACACAATGGCTTCTGATCCAAATGGGAACTTCTTATCAAATATTTTCTGATGAGTTTCAGATTTATTGCAGGTTCACAAGCACTTCTTTATGCAAGGTTCACAAGCACTTCTCTTTAAACACAACTCTTTTATATATATGTATTTAAATTATTTTGAAGTAGCCTAGTCATTGGTGACAGTAATTCCAAGCAACCTTTTAAAATAGCTGTGGCATGACATCCTGTCCTTCCATGTGAAATTAGCCCTGCCCAAATACAGAGCCTTTTGCAGCACTGTAACTGAAGGAGCAGCTACATGAAATTTGGTCAGGTTTAAAAGTTTCCAGCAGCAATGCCAGCACTTCTGAGTCCTAGACATAGGATAGTTGCAAATACTATTTTATTTTATTTTAACCCACAGTGAAAATGCCTTGTATTACTATGAAAGACAGCCACTATTATTGAGATTGCTTTTTAATAATTCAGATTCCTTGCTTTGACTTCAGGGTTGGGCGGAGGCAGTAGCTGCCCATAACAAACTTCCTGTGGATGCAAAGCAAATACCATAAAGAGGCTTTGACATGGCATGAATGCCAGGGGAAGGTCACAACCCAAAGCCTGATGCCTATAACACTGCTGTGTTTAAGCTTTTGTAGTTCCTGGGCTTTAATATTGTATTGTTTGATATTACAAGCTGGTTTGTGGAATGGTGCCATTATATCAAAGAAGTTTGCCTGTGCTGAAAAAAAGCTTCTAATCCTTTTAGTTGAATGGAAAATCTGGAAGGCATGAACCTCAAAACTTGAATAGAAAGGCCAAATGAAATTTCTCTGAAAAGAAATCAGAATTTGAAAGGGTAATTCATTTTTTTTTAATGGTTGTGATTGACAATCCTGGAATTTCTAACACTCAAAACCATTTTCATCTAGCTCTTTTTAATGCCTCTTGAGCAGTTTCTGCTTGATTATTTTTAAAATATGGTTTAAAAGTAGCGCTGCTATATTTCTGTCTAATTTCCTGGGGAGAAACATAAATAAATATATGTGTTACTGGGTGCTCATGAGCACAATAACTCTTAACTGTAGCACATGGTTGGTACATCTGATGATAGAAGAAGCTAATTTGATAGGGCACAGCTGAGGAAATTCAGTTAGGAAAACAGGAACCAAGCATCTGTTTTGTTTGACTGTCTCAGAACTTTAAATGCTTCCTAAGCTTTGTTGCTTTGTTGGGTTCCTTGTCTTTTCATGACATTAGAAATGCTAACATGAAGGCTCCAAAAATTAAATCTAATCCATCTGTATCTGGCAGACATATTCTTATATGAAGAGAGGAAACAGTGGGATAAGACAGACTTTTCTTTTAGTTACAAATAATTTGTTTCATTTGTAATCAAATAAAGCTTCAGTAATTGAATATATATTAGTTTTCAATTTTTTTCTCTTGGTTTTCAATCTTTGACATACTTGTGTTTAAATAACTGGCAGAACAGTGCATGTAAATAAAGCTATAATAGTTGAGCTTAAGGATTAAAGAGAGAATAAGCTTTCTATTGCACAGCCTATTCTGTTAAGGTTTTTCATTTCACTAGGTTTGAGGAGTGGCAGTCAGCCTGCCCCACTCCCCTCCCTTCCCAAGCAACACCTGTCAGCAGCAGCCATTCACTCTTGATACTGGCCTAAGTGAAGAATTGTCAAAACACAGAATGGTTTGGGTTGGAAGGGACCATAAACATCATGTGGTTCCAACCTCCCTGCCATGGGTAGGGACACCTTTCACTAGGCCAGATTGTTCAGAGACACATCCAACCTGGCCCTGTTTGATTGATGTGATACCTGTGTGACAAAAAGTGCCTAAATTAAAAACAGTATTTCAGGAAATGTACTACAATCCTATTTAAAATGTCAGTGGTGTAAGATCTCTTCAGAAGATCATCTCAAACTTAGACTCCAAAAATAAATGAGCATTGACCATTTAGATTAATACTTTTACAACATATTAAAATAAGAATTTGAATAAACCATTAGGCAAGAGCTGCCACAGTCCATCAGCAGCTTGATAAGTTCTGTGATTTCTGTTTGGAAAGCAGCTCCTTCTTGCTTTTGTGAAAAAGGCAGAAGCTCAGTGCCTTGTGATTAGGATCCTTGCTTAGCCTAGTGGTGTCTTCAAGTGGTTTATATTAGTTGCTGGTTTCTTATAGCAACACCAAAACCTGCTCATCTTAAAATGTGTCTGTATAGGTAGTCATAGCATATGCTTGAAAAAATGTCTGGTCATGTCTGTCCACAAAGCAGTGGATACCCAGCCTATGGGTGAAATATGAGATGGTGATTCAACAAAGACGTTTATCTGAAAAGGCAAAACATTCAAGCTTTGATGCCACTGATCATAATTCAAATTAAAATTTGCTTTGAGTAAAAAAATGAAGAATCTATACATCTTTGGAAAAATTTCATAGAGTCCTGACAGGGATTTCTATATGACTACAGGAGAAAGTCTAGCACAAAGCCAAATTGGACCAAATGGGGATTTGTTCTGATGCAGTCTCTCAAATATTGATTTAAGTGAGCTTAGGAGAAGCTAATGTGACAAAGAACACACCTAAGCTACCCATCTCTATCAGAAAACTTAGAGTTTTCCAAATGAATTTGTGAGCTGCAAGGAACTATTAGTAATTGTTTTGACACAATGGATATAAGTATAAAATATTAAACAACATAATATCCATCAGCCCCAGAGAATCCAAGTATTAAAGATTCTGGTGATATCACATCCCAGGGATACACAGCACTTGGAGCTTTTTATGCTTCAGAACACAAATAAGAGAAATAAGGGAAAATGTTTCATTAGGAAAATTAGTCAAGCCTCTGTTTAACCACAAAAATCAGAGTGCCTTAGTCATTTAAAGCAAGCAGCATTTTTAAAGTGTCATCTTAAATTTAACATATACATTAGTTTTTACATACCAACAAGTAAAAATACCACTGTTGTAAACAAAATTAACTAGACATGATAAAGCCATTACAATTAACTTTAATAGCTATACAGATTTCTTAGCTGTCCTAGTAGAGAAGTACTGTGTCATTTGTAATACCCATGTATTTCATAGAGAACTTATACTGTGAACCTGAGGCCCCTGCACCAAATGTCTCTTTAGATACAGAAATCTTTAGAAAAGGAAAACAAAGCCAGAGTGCCTCTCTCTTTTCTTCCTTTTTTTTTTTTTTTGTAAGCCAGCAGTAGCACTTGAACTATCACAGCCATAATAAAAGCATTATCACTGTTACAACACCAGCAACCACAGATGCCATCTCTGCTGAGAGAAACATCTCTCCACACTAAGAGACAGCATCACTTCCAGCTAGAGGTTAACCTGTGTGGAATCTGAGCTATTGTTCATCTCAGAGCAGAGATCAAGTGCCAGCTATTACAGCAAAAGCTGCCAGATCTTTCACTGGATGAAGTCATGTCCTGTTCAGACCCTTTAGCTGCATCCTCAGTATCTCTTCTCCAGGCTAACTAACTAGATGTCCGAAGTCTTTCCCACTTGGAAGAGCTGATTCTTGCAAAAGTCTTAGATTGCTATATGAAATGTGTACTTTAAAATGGCTGTAGTCCTGTAATTTCAGGAATTGTGTGTCAAACATATGTCAGATTCAGTTACACCAATGTTGCTTGGCATACAACAACTGCCTTTACAAAGCTGAATACCGCCAATTTGACTCAACAAATGTAGATTTTAAAGCTGTAAGGAATTATTTATTTTAGTCTGACTGCATATATAACAGAGACCTTCCACCTGTAAACTGTGCACAAGGACTATAACCTCTATTCATCTGTATAAAGTCTTTTATAAGCATTTCCAACCACAATTTCAGAGTATGAGCTGACCACGGATAAATTATTCCAGATGTTAAATACAGATTGAAACTTTATATCCTATTTGCATGCAGCCTGTGAGCTTTTTTTCTCCTTGATTAAAGACCCAGCCTTTGTGAGCACTGTCTTCTTCAAAGATTGTGTTAAATCCTCAGTTACTTTGAGATAAGACCTTGACTTGAACAGAGTTGCAATTTTGGGGAAAAACTAAAGATAAGGCAAAATAACAATGCATTAAACAAGCAAGCATCTGATAAGCTCTGTTAGGAGAACATCCTCACAAGAGGATCTGTACACTGTTCCTACTCAGACCTTAGAAGGACTTACAAATCCTGTCCATCACAGTTACAACAGAGATTTGAAGGAAAGGAAGCTTAATACCACTCAGCACAGATGCTATTTTCTAATTCTACTCTCAATTCAGCCACTGCTTTTTAAATTAATTTGATTGGAAAACTTGAGATAGACAAATATGTTCTAATGGCAATAGGTCTCTCATGAATAGGGGAATGTCCCTCCTGGGCTCCAGCAGTCTGATGTCCTCTGGTTGACTGAATTATAAACTGACTGAGCTGGAGCAATCAGCCACTACCAGGGACAGGAGTAAAGGCTGTTCTCAGTTACCCTCTCCAAGGTAGGCTTTGGGAATTATTCTTTTCAATATTTGAGAGGTGCAAACACCTGATGGGAGCTTTTCCAGCACACAAAGTGCTGCTGATTATTCTCCCCTGCGTGATCTCTTTGATGTAATGCTGCTCTTAAAGGCACTTTTAATAGGATGCCTCCCCTCTTACCAACCAGCCTCATTTTCATTAAGTGTGTGGGTGTTTCACCTCTTTGAGACTCTCTATCCAGGAGTTCTGCAGTTACTGGGGGAAAGGGGCAGATATACAGTTCACTTTCTTCAGAAAAGAGGCTAAGAAGGGTTGTGCCAGAGCAGTTGTGTTAATTGTTAAAGAAACATAGTCTCAATGCCAAGCACAATGTACAAATCACTCCATGCTGCCTCAGTTCTGAGCTCCCAAAGCTCATTTGGTAGGTTCCCAAAAGGATAAAGCCCCATCTGCTAATTCTCCTGTACAGAACCTCATTGATGGTATCACTCTTATGCATGAATTAATAGCTAGAGAAATTACTTTAGCATTCATCTTGTGGCTGGTGTGTGGCTGAGCAATAATTCTAAAGAAATATTGGCTGGAAAGGATGTAAGAAATGTCTATTTCCTGCTGGGATTCAGGAGGAAAGATGGTGGTTTCTCTGCACAAAATGTTGGTTCTTCCATTTCCTTTAGCATTGGTCACACACTCTTTGGAGACTGATTGTGAATGAAAAAAGCATCCTGTAGTTTCTTCCAGGAAAAGATTTTATCTGAGTCCAGCTGGAATTTTCAACAGGAAGTCTATGCTTTATGGTCATGTTTTGGAAAGAGGTAACCTTGCAATACTCTTGAAAAGTAATTTCCTCAAATGTTAATGAGATATACTCTAACTAGCAACAAAGGCAAAAGAAAATAATTTCTTGTTTTGCCAAATGAATTGAAAATTTTTTTCAAGGAAAGAAGATAATTCTGCCAGCATAAACACCATTAAATAAGCCACATACATGCCTTCTATTGTTTTTTATCAAAGCAGAGAGGCCGCTTAAACATGTTGAAATAATAGGCCTTTTATGTTTGACAGGAAAATAAGTGGCATGTTTCATTTCCTTACTTAGACTGAATTAATATTAAAAACCTCACACCTTCCAAGAACTTAATCATAATCATTTTAATGGAAAAAATCAATGTATAGAATTAGATAAGAATTGCTCTTAAAAAAATACATATTCTCCTAAGAAAAAGCTATAGAGGTCTAGATAAAAGCCTCATTTAACCAGAATTACCTCCTAAACTCAACTGTGCTGTTAAAATGTCACTTGCTCTCAAACTCTTACCATGTAGCCACAAAACACATTTGCATACTGTTTCTATAAGGCTTGTTAAAAAGCTTTCAGATTTCTTTGCTTTAAAACATTCAAGTTTGAATTAAAAATAAGAGAAGAATCTCAAAGATCATAAATAATTCCATTATTGGATCGTACTCATACTCCCTGAGGTCCATGCTCCTGGGCCTTGTGTGTTCAGTCAGGAATGATTCCAGAAGTTGATCCAAGAAAAGAAACAATACACTGCCAGTTTTGAAATAGTCTTCTTAAACCATTTTGTATGGTTTAAGAATTGAAGCGAGCAAGTTTATCCTTCTTAGTATAAGTCTGGATGTTCTTATCTATACACACGTCCTTATAATCTGTTTATGTCTTGGACTTCATGAAAAGCCCTGGTAATTTCCAGAATCTATAGTTTCTGAACAATACACATTTATTTCCCAGCTTTAGTGTTTACTGAGATATTTGATGTCTAATGCTCTTACTGATGATCAGTTTCTAAGCAACTGGTAAACAGGATTTTTTAGTTGTCAGTTTCCAGAGGAAATTGCAACTCATTAAAGTGAGCATGCAAAGCTAACCTCAGATTGTAGCCATTACACTTATTTTAATGTTGTATTTCATTTAAAATGTTTGATCAGAGAACAAGTCTCCTAGGATGCATAGCTTTTCTGGAACTCCACAGTGAACAGCAGTTCTTCAACAAGCCTCATTACATTCAGTGCACAATATCAAGCAATGTAAAGAGAACGAATAGCAGCATCACATTCAGTTCATTTTATATTGATAAAGCTTTTTGTCTCAGGACTAACATGCTAATAACCACATCAATGCTTGTTTTGATTAAATGGATTTCTTCCAGCAGTGGAAGCAGAAGTGACAGAAGTATAATGCACTAAGGATATTCACATCCTTATGCAGGTGGAATGATTAAATTTAGCATCAAGTTAGGTTGCTCTCTAATTCAATCTCTAATTCTCGCATTCAATTCCACCAATGAATGTTTAAGTTACAACTGGCCTGTGCATCCTCTGAAGTTCAGCTGTCAGGATAAATCTGGAACAATTCAGAAGTTATTAGCCAACTAGCCCTGGATGCATCCTTTGCTTGTGATTTTTGCCTCTCTGACTGGACAAGCACCACTATGTGCATCAGACAAAATTTATCAGAACAGAACATGACAATAGCGCAGTTAGAATGTGCTAAGCTCTCTGGAACCTAAATTTAATGCCCACTGAGATCAGAAAAGGGTGAATAGTGAGAAAACAACAAAAACCCTCAAAGAAAAATGTCTTTATCTACTCATAACATTTATTAAAAGACATTCAGTCCGTGTTAAGCAAACCATCCCAAGGACTTACCCTGCAAAATAAAAGACTGTGATCCTCAGAAATAAAGAGCTTATTTTCAACACCATGCAGGGCAGCTCCCAGAGCAAAACTGCACTCTGTGTTTGTAGAGTCAAAGCAGCAAGTGTTACTATGTGGTGAGTATCAGCCCTGCCAACATCTGACAAACCCAAGGAGAATGAACACGATGTTTCTTTAAGCATGTAGTGCTTGAGCTGTTAGCCATTGTAAAAACATTAGAAGCAAGAAAGAAAATAATGAACATTACTGTACCAAAACAGGAAAAGCAGATTTCCTTCCCACCCACCCCCTGCCAGTTACAGCCCTGGCACTTTTTATTTCCAAATTATATCATGGCAAAGGAATGTGTCTTTCTTTGCCTGATGACCTCTGATTTGGAGAAGTACGCTATTCAGCATAATTTAGCACACAGAGAACAAAGAAGTTTAACTGTTTCAAAGGAATGCAGAATTTCAGTTCTTGTTATAGCTCTTATTCTTCTGAATGCTCATCACACAGCTTAATATCCAGCATATATTGGATGAAAAGGAACAGTAACTCATCAGCGACAGCCTCATTCCAGACTCACCCCTTCTCCCCCTGCCCATGCAAAACAGCTTCCATTTCCTTGTGAAACAGCAACAGCTTCAGATTGCAATTAAGTTCTCCTAAGGATATTCATGTCGCATTTAAGTCAAGAAATCATGATCTACCAAAACATTTAAGAATTCAGGTTACAAGCCCTACTGCCAAGACTGCAACCTTTTATTTAACGCAGATTTACATGACAAAGGGCCAAAATACTGACCAGTGCCTACACCTGATCTTAGAAGAATGAAAATCTCTTAGAAAAGATAAAGCCTTTACAGAACAGAGAACAGCAGAGCATAAAGCTTATGGCTAAGAAAAGAGTTAAAAGAGGGAAAGTCTGGTTTATTTTTTTATTTATTTTATATGCCTATTTAGAAATTCATTTTGTCAAATATACTCCCCTTATCATAACAAGCAGATTCAAGACTATGTTAAATATAAGGAAGTTTAACAATTTTTTTTTACACAGCTAGTATGGAGATGAGTTGTTCAAGATGAACTGGAATTACACTGAAAACAGCTCATGACAGCAGTGAAAGATGGGCTTCTGTGATCTTCAAGAGGCAGGTAATGACTACTTAAAGCTTCATGGTCTCAATGCTTTAAGTCTCCAGCAATTTCCTCAGAATCAAAAATTATTTGTTCTCAGAGAAATTTTTTTCAAATTCACAGTGCTCTCATAAAATCCTAAATAGAACCATTACTCGCAGATACTGACATTTAGAAAGCAGTGCAGCTAAACTTGTGATCCTCCCCTTTAAGATATGGATAGATCACCCCCAGGGTTACAACTGAAGTAGTGCTTTTTTTAATTTGCTTTTACCTTTTCTTGAATCCTCTTGGCTTTCACTGTCGATATAAGTTTCCAAACTGCATGGATAGGAAGCTTTATGAAACAGGAGAAGACAGATTTATGCAGCAGATTATCCATAATTTAGGCAATTTCTCTTACTGCTTCCCTGTTTGGAGTTCAGAATGCATGTTTTCCTCCTCTTCCCAAAGACTCGTAGTCCTTGACTGTTGCACAATCCTTTTCTGCAGAGCAACTGGTGAAAATCAAAACATCAAATGCAGAGCCTGCAACAAATGACTAGTGTTAAAGTGCCACAAGGGCAGTGTGAGCTGCAAGAACTGAGGGGCAGTTCTACCAAATGCAAATCATTTCCCTGGCAGCCTGCTCAAATAGCTCTACTTCTGGTAAGAACATTCTGCTGCAAAATCAAATAACAGTAACCAGCTCCTGATTTCTCCTAGTCCCCCTAATGCCTGATGCCTCTTAAAGCTTGTTCAGCTGCAGTAAAGAGGATAGAAAACTGCTGTTTCCAGCACATTCACCCCTCCTCCTCAAGCTGTATTTCACTGACTGCACTGTCTGGTTTCACTTTTGTTTCACACACAATCCTGTTATGTGGATTTCAGTCAGATTAATGCATTCGTTCATTCCCCACTTTCTAAACTGGAACTGCAAGGCACCAGTTACAGAGCATAACAGTGCAAGCTCAAATAAAGCTTAGCTTGCAACTAGGGGCTTTGCCTTGAATCTTACCTGCAAACTCATTTCCTTTCAAGTCATTACATTTGTCTTTATGACCCCTTCTCTACTTTGCACTTTCAATCAGGAGACAAGTATTTATCTGGCTTTTGTAGTGGATAGAAAAACGGCAAAGCACATTTCCATCAATTATCATCCTAAGTTCTTGAGTTTCAGAGTTATGGAAGTTTGGGTGGATGTCTTCCTCTCTCTGTTGTTGTTGTTGACCTTTTATGCAGAGAAGTCACAGAGCTGGGTTCTTATTACAGTAAAGCAATTCAGTCCTTGCTACAACTCCAAGTTTTTTAAGTCTTTCCTAAGGTATTTCTCTGTGCATAATAAATTATTTTAAGGTCAGTCCCTACCCAGCCCATTCTATGATTCTATTATTTACATCTTGGATAGTGCTACAGAATTTATCCTGAAGCTATTAAATACAGCTGCTAAAGACTAACCAGCCAGAGAACGTTATGTGCCTCCTGCACATCAACATTTGTGGGAGGCAAAAGAAATAATTTCTTTACCTTGTCAGCACAGTTTGTGGAAAGTAATCCATATGGTAGGGAAATAATACTGCTTTGCAGGACTCTTCTTCCACTCCTCCTTTTCAGGTCTCACAGCTACAAAAAAGCTTTCAATGCATTCAGGAAAGAATCCAGGACAGATTTACATGTTTGTTTTCAGTGTTAACTCATCCCACACTACTTGCACATATCCCTCCCTTCAGGTTTGATGCTTGACACAGGCAAACATTCTGACATTTCATGCTTGGAATTGTGCCTTCAACAAATCCTTTTTGTGTTCCTAAATGACTGTTTGGCTGCTTATATTTCAGCCCATCTGTTTGGATGGCACCAAGCCTGCTTACAAGGTGATCTTCCTGTTTCACTTCCTATCCAGAAATGCCAGCCAATTTTGGGCTCTCGGCACAATACCTCTCCTGCCCTCACTTTGGTACAAAGCCCTGCTGAGTCAGAATCACTGTTCCTGTGCTTTTTAAAATTTGTTGGCACTTGTGTGATTCTGACCACCTGAGCAGCAGAGGAAGAAAACTGGAGTTGTCAGCACTGTAAATTGCCAAGTGCACTCGTTACTGTGATGCCAGGAGGATGTTACAAAGATCAGTGACATATCGTAACATGGGAATTTTAATTGCTCTGCAAAGCCAGGATCCCCGCAAACAGAAGGACAAGAATAGTAAAAGGAAAAACACAAGCCACAGGCATAAAAGAGTCAAGCAGGGAAAAACACTGAGCTCCAGTTTGCTGTAGTGATTCCTTTAAAATGACATATACGAGGACATATTTGTTTTGTATAACTTCAGACTTGTACCTAAAATCACAGTGTTATGTTTATGCCATTCCCTGCAAAATCATGCCAGGCTGAAGTTGCTTCTTTGCAAAATTCTGAAGTGCATGACCAAGCTCTTTCAGAGGAATAGAGCACCGTAGGCTTGTTTCAGATTGGCCTAACAGCAGTGTTTCAGCAGGCAGTTGTACACTTACCCCTTCTGTGCTCCATATGGGTGCTTATGGAGCACAAAGGGAGACATCTGCAATAATCCAGATGGATGGAGCCTCAGAAGTGTGGACAACATCACCTGGTTGAGCCATACCTTGGCAAATATCAGAATTCTGCATTTCCTTGATTGGTACCTTAAGTCTTTATTGAAACAGAGAGAAAGGTTTCTTAACTAGGAAATATTTGCACTGTCAAGAGTAAGTCAGTGGGTCCATATCACAAATGTTCTTCTGCCCTCCACCCTGTTTAAGAAAAGCAATATCAGGCCAAGAAAAGCAAAGACAGGCTTTCAACAAACAGTATCAGCTGTCAGAATGTTTTAGTTTAAGAGTTGTAGTGAAAAAGTCTCCTTTCTCTGGTGCAAAATAATGTGACAAAATTTCCAAACATGTTCTGACACCTGAAAGAACAGTTTCTCGTTGTACCCCGTGTTTTTACGAAAGAGATGCCCTCACTTCTCATGCCATGATATGTTTAAAAGAAAATGGTAGAAATTTAAACATTTTGAATCTGCCTAGGAATGCATTGAATTTATACTAAAATAATGATCTATTGTGTGCTCAGAAAACAGCAAACAACAGAGACTAAACTTCTCAGCTCCGGCCTGGCAACTATCCAGTATCAACAGGAATAGCACTAACCTATTTGTTCAACTAATTCTTGTGGTATCAGTCAAGGTGAATTGAGCATCTCCCACACAGCACTGAGACAACCCCTGCCCTGTATTATAAGCTTCTCTAATGACAATAATAAAATATATCACTAGCAGACAAAATCCACAAACAGCATCCAGATCCCCTATAATAGTAGCAAATAATTCTTTTTTCACTGAGTGCAGAAAACCTGCACCAGAATAGAGATATGTATGCATCTGAATAGGTATATGTGTATGATTATATAGATGTAGGTACTACTTATGTACACAATACTCCCACCCTGAAAACACATTTAGGAGCTGGTGAACAAACACAGACTTTGTCCTACTACTCAGTGCAAGCTGCTGGCAGCAGGACAGGCAGCAGCAGGTAATTCTTGCTCGTTGTGAGCTGTTTAATTGTCTTCTCTAACTATTCTTGATATCTCAGCCAGACATTTTTGCATTCTAAAGCCTTTCATTGCAAAGTTCCTCTATCCCAAGGAAACCATGGCCTTTGGATGCTTGAAGCATATCCTATGTGTATAAAGGAAGTATTGCATTTTGGCTTTGTGTACAGTCAGAATAAGATTTTGCTTCTTCCCCCATCTCCCCCCACCTCATTGCTTTGATAAGTAACAATAACTCCAGCAAAGCTTTTAGTCCAACATTTTCAACTAATCTGATTTTCTGTATTTTTGAGCAGGATTTATTAGTTCAATTCTAGTTAAAACTTGATCCAGTTCCTTTTTTTTTTTTTAATTTGGAATGATGCAAACTCTGATATGCATCACTAATTTAGATTTTCTAGGATTTTAATGCTTCAATTTTAGTTCTATGTCCAGTAACAGTCTCCTGAGTCCAAAAAAGACATGATGATACTGGAGCATGTCCAGAAAAGAGCCATGAAGATAATTAAGGGACTGGAATACCAATTATGGGAGGAGAAACAGAGAGCTGTGACTGTTTAGTCTGGAGAAGGGCAGGCTCAGGGGGGATCTTCTTAATATACGTAAATACCTGAGACGCTGAAATGAAGGAGGAGCTTGACTTCTCAGCAGTGCCCTGTGAAAGGACTGGAAGAAATGGGCAGAAACTGAAATGCAGTAAGCTCCATCTAAATATAATTGTTTATTAAACCACAGTTACTGTGGTGAAGCATTGAAACCTGCTGCTAGAAAGGTTGTGGGAGTCTTCAACTTTGGACTCAAAAGCTCAAAGCCCTGCAATCAGTCCTGAGCAGTCTGCTCTTTCTGACTTTGCTTGAGCGTGGTATTGTACTACACCATCTCCAAGGAGTCCCTTCCAGCCTCAGCTGTTCTATGATTCTGTGCAATTATAAGCTATTACTATAAAAAAAACCCTAAGGATATGCAAATGGCATCATTAATTCTGTGTAAAAGTAAGTGCTTTTTAAAGGAAGAAGATACAGTTAAAGAAATGTCACCAGTAAACGGATTCCCAAATATATAGATTCATTGCTGGTACAGTGCCAAAAAATATTTCCTTTCATTGCAAGAAAATTTGCCTGAGTTTTCAGAATGCTTCTCAAGCATAATACAGCACTCTTGTCTAGAGGCATTCACACAGGCATCAAATAACTACATATACTACAAGTCTGGTTGCCAACAGCTTACTTGAAACTGTTGGACCAGATAACTGGTTTATAATTCATCCTAGGTGCTGAAGTATTTTCAGAATTTTTTCCTACATCTCCCAAGCATGCATGAAGCAGTTTGCTTCCCCCTTTTCTTCCTTATTTCCCAAGAATACAAAGTCATGAGGAGCAACTGGCTGCAATGGTAATTCTGCTATACCAAGGCTTCACCCTTGATGATGTCACTCTAAGAAAAGAGAGACCCTAGCTGTAAAAAAAAAGCTCAAAACCCAGCACCCATTTCTCAAAACTTCTTTCCTTGGAAACGCTCTTCATGTTCACCCGATTAACCCTGCCCAGTCAGAAGATAATGTCAAATATTCAATTTGCAGGAACAGGAAGGAACAGGTTGATAAGATGATAGACAGAGGCTGAGACTTCTACGCTTATGTCCTGCCGTGTTTTCCTTGGCCAAAGCAGTTTCCTCCCGTTACATTGTGCCAAGTAAAGGAATGCATCAGAAATCAATGGATCGTAAGCAGGGTGTGTGATCAGGTGTCACATGGCTGAGAGGTGGCTGTCAGTGGAACACACTGTGCTCATGTGCCTCTCAGAGGCCATGTACACAGATCTATCAGCCCAGCACTGCTTTCAGAAACTTAATTCCTTTAATAGCCAACCTTGGAGTCACAATCAAAGAGTTAATTTCCCATGGATAACAGGCTGAAGTTTTATACCCATATTGCCACACTAGAAACACAGAATAGATATTCTTATAGCCACTGTCCTACAAATGACCTACCTTTTACTCTCTGCATAGCCAGGAAAGCTATTTGTCTTTTTAAAGCTCCACGGTATTAGGATTTGGGCCCCATTTGTTACCCACTCTCCTAGTTCTTCGCGTTAATGAGCTCTAATCAGCAGCCTTCCATTTTATTAAGTGTCACCCTCTAGTGCATTGTTTAAATTTATCTAAATTAAAATCACACCCTATTTAAAATTTGCCTCTTGCTCTAAAATCTCTTGATCAATCATTCTGTAGTTTCAGCCTAGCCTCTACAAATTTGATCAATGTGTTCTTCATTTTGTCTTCCAGATTGTTTAATAGAAACCTTAATTAGTGCTTTCATTAATTAATACCAGACTCGATACTGATTCAGAGACATCCCATTTGATAGCTCCCTCACCACTGGTGTTTCATTGTTAATTATCCTGACATTGTAGCCCAGGCAATTCTGCATTCATGTTACAGGTTTATGAAGCTGAGAAGGGCTTTTTCCTTCCAAATCCTTCCTGAAGGAGCTTCCCACACACAGCAACAAGAAGCCATGGTAGAGTTAGATAACAGAAATCCACTGTGCTTTCACTTGTCTATTAAACACATAATATACTGCAGCTTATTAACTTAGTCTGAACAAAAAAGTTCAACTAATTATTCACACATCTCAAAGGAGCATGACAACGTCTTTTTCGCTGCACTGATGGACTGTGGGTTAGTTTTAGGGTGCTTCACAGAGCTGTGGGGCTAGAAAGGCCAGGTGGAAGTTCACTGCTTCTGAACCTGGCAGACAGCTGAGTTTTTCTCACCTCTACTCTTTCACCCAAGGTTTAACTCATTACATCACCACAGTCTCATCTCTCTAGCCCAGTTAATCCTCCTATAGCGTTGTTAGCATTGTATCCTCAAGTTCCTACAGTATTGTATCCTCAAGTCTGCCTTCAAACACTCGAAAGCAAGTAGCAGGCCATCCAAAAACCCACTAAGCTCCTAGCCAGCAGAAAGTGCCTGAAGGGTGGAAGAAGAGAGCCTTTACTCCTTAGTTTGCTTTTTTCTGACACACAACTCTTCCAGCTTCAAAGAGGACTCATCTGAACAGTTTCCATATCTTACTCAGAAGAGCCCTAAGCCAAAGCACTTCCCTTAGAGGTTTGCTTAAGGTGGAGAACACTTACAGTACAATCCAGGTTCTGAACAAGAGCACTTATTTAAGGCATAATCAGAGGCACACAAGGTCAAATTACTGAGAAAACCCTCTCCTATTCAAGTACAAGCTCTACAGAAATTGCATCCTGGACACCAAGGACTAGACCTGCAAGTGTACTTAGGGTTACCAGACTTATATGTGCTAAGAGCCTCATAAGAGATTGTAGGAAAACAGGAAAGTTTCTCAAACTAAGCCTGATTCCAGCAATTCACCTTTAAACACTTAGCATTAGCTTTTCAAAATATTCCCCTCATCAGACTAGGGAAAGATAACATGGAAATTCAACATGCATTCTACCAGATTTGGCATACAATTTTCTCCTTGAAAGTAAGGAGTCTCTTCACTCAAGTGAAAGTAGCCCCTTTTAGCAATTTAACTTTACTCCTCAAACTTCTTGCACAATTTCTTCTGCTGTATTTTTGTTTGACTTCATATCTATGTAAAACCTTTTTTCTTTTTGAATGTACCTACTATTCTCAAGATAATTCAACAATTGAGAAATAAAAATAACTGACTTTTTTTCCCATCTTCTCATGGTCTGTAATTCTTTTCCAAGGCCCTTCCAAATGTTCCCCTAGGAACATTTCTCTTACAGAAATACTACGTACCACAGAGGAGGAAAGGAAAAGGATTGCAATATCGGCTTTATAAGAGCTCACCTTAGGTTCTCTTCCTCTCACTTAAAACACCTAGCCTAGAACATGATTTAAGGAGATTACTGCTAGGTAATTCTATATTTTTTTCCTCTTGTGTCTGTGAAGATCTCAGATTTGAGGCATGTGAGTTAAGCAAGCAAGGAGAGAAAATGGTGTGAGTGCATGAAATACGCCTTATCCTGATAGTGGAGCCCTGGAAAATGTTAAAAATAGTCTTTGAAAATATTAGGCTTTGTGTTTTCTCAGATCAGTGCACCTGCATAAGCAGTATGATAAAAGATGTAATTGTTAGATGTGATGATTGTTTAGTAATTAAATATAATTATTATATAACCATAAGAAGAATCATGAGAAACTATGTTGGAAATTTAAAGAGGGCTATATTTAGCTGAAATCTGTGTATACAATAGAACAATATAAGTTTAATAATTAACATGAAAGTTATGTAATGATAGAGTATAAAACATGTTCACCTCAAATGTATGGTCAGAATCAGATTTGGGTGGAAATTATCCAGATTCCCAGAGCTCTTGAATAAAAAGCACTGCATATAATCACTTATGTGATTATGTGGTTTTGAACGCTAACAATCCTACAGTGGAGAATGTGAATCCTGCCACTGACAGGATGTAAAAGATCTAATTGAAAGCATATGTCATTTGAAAGCTGGTGGAGAGTAAGGACCAATTGCTGAGCACCTGAAACTCCAGGTGCAATTAATAATTCAGCTGCTTAGCATATACTGAAAAAAAACCATAACTTATTTTAGAAAAGATTCCATTTTAAAATATCTATCTCTAAGGGCAATTCATTTATCTATTGATCAGACTAAAAGAAGAATGTGTTGGAAACCTACATGCAGCATAAAAGGAAGAACCAGCATGATAGTTTAGAATAAAAGCTTGCCCAACATGCTCTGAATTTCATGTTGTAAATTGGCAAACATCTGACTTGAAGAATGGTATTTGAAAGTAAAAAAGACATTCAAAAAATGGATTCTGAAAAATTATGTCTGGTTTAGACTTTACCTGTTTATATATCAAAGGACACTCTTCCTAGTAGTTACGTGTCAATCTCTTCTGCCTTGTACACACTCCAAAAATTATTTTAGGATTGAATTATCTGTCAGTTTTGGATAGCCTGGATCTCCAGTGCAGATGATATACAGTTACTTTAAAGACATCAAGAAGAAGCTATTGCTCTCATTATGCACAGATGATCAAAAAAGTGCCTAGAGAATAATAGAGGGCTGTATTATTTTCTGTTTTACAAATCAAGGACGTGTCTTGAGAGCACCCATAGCCAGATGTATCATCATCTCACAAAAACCAGCTGCAGGAATGGAAAGACATGAGACAGACAGTGATCATGAATAGTCCTACAAAGGCTTTTACACGAAGAAGGACTGAAAAGATGCAAACTGTTTAGAGCCGGAAGGAGACAGACACAGAGGGAAATGAAAGACTGTGGAAGAACTAGGTACAGCACATCTGAAACACAGGAAGGAAGTCTGGTTTTTTAATAGATTTTCTTTTGAATAAAATAGGAAGTGATTAAAATGTGGAATTTTTTTTTTCTGCATGTCATCTCAGGGGTCAAATGTTACTCAGATTCAAAAGAAGATTGAACAAGTAAGTATATAATGGGAACATTCATTAGAAAGGGTGCAGACTGGGATATCAAACTGTATGCTTCAGGGCAAAGGTCCCTCAACAGCTCTAAGGAATTAGAAACCAGACTTTTATAAGCAGTTATTCTGGCAGGCAAGGAAAGAATTGTGAATTCATTCATAATGCCTTTGACCTAAAACACAAGGGGAAGACACAGATGCAAAAAGGAAATAGAAATAAAATGAGTAAACAGACAAATCAACATGTAGTTACTTAGAGAGAAAATCCCTAACTTACTCCTTAGAAAAAGAAAAGGGATGAAACATCAGTTAATCACCCTGAGAGAAACTCAAAGTTCTGAGGTTAGGCCCAATGAGGTGGAGCTATGAAAAGACAGGAAAAGTGTTCCAAATGTTTGAGTAAAAGAGCATCACATTTATTGAGAGGGTGAAAAAGAAATGTGACATATTGAAGAGATGAATAAATGGATTTTTTATTAAAACAAAAATCACAGAGCAGATGCAATACTAAATGTTTTTAAAGTTTTGTTAATTTAAGTTGATGGTTTACCAGGGAGGCAATTTGCCTAAATTATTTGCTATGTGTATTTATCATCCTGAGCTTGAACATAGTTCAATTGTAGCAGAGGCAGAAGCTAACATAGAAATGATCATTCCCCAACAGACTGAAACTTGTTGACAGGAAAGGATGATGAAACCTGAATTATGTGTTTTGTGCACAGATATGATAATTTGTCAGGGCTGTTTGACACTGACTTCCTCTGCCAATGAATTCTCAAGGAAGGAAGGCAGGAAGAGAAAACCTGCAACCTATTTTCTGTCTCATGAGGCAAATTAGATTAACAGATTCCAGTTGCAGAGTTTGCTGTGTTATTAACTTCTCTCACTCTGAACATTGCCTATGTTGATACACAAACTGTTGGTGGCTGGAGTTATCTTCATTATCCTGGCTTATGACTACAAGTGAGCCATAAGCCATGTTTCAGCCCAGGCCATTTTATTATCTTTGTCTGTTTGAAGTCAAAAGGACCCCCTCAAACTTCTAGAAACTCTAGGCAAAACTTGTCTGAGTCACCTTACAATTATTACTGAAATTTATTGAGCAGCCATGTCCATAAATACCCTTAACCTTTGTGTTTAGCACGGTAATCTTCAACCTTATAAATTCTTGTAAGAGAATCTCTGTAAAGACATAATTAAATTATAAGATCATGGTGCTGCATGATCAAGTATATTACTGTCAGACCTGTTACTTTTTCTCCCAGTGTGTGGGACCAAATGTGCTAGATTCACTTGACAAAAGGCAAGCTGGAGGGTGTACCTGTGCCCCACAGCTAAAGGTGCATAAAAACCAGAGGTGAGCAAACCACCAACCAACCTTTCATCACCCACAATGGGTCACAAGCTGGGTCAACAACTTGGTCATGGCACCCCAGAGTGGGCTACTGGTGTGGCACAGCAAGGGAGGGAGTTCCCAAGGTAGGAGGTGGGTAGCTGTGAGCCACAGGGGATGGCCCCACCAGCCAGTGCTCATCCCACTGCCCTCATGGAGGGAGCAGGGCAGGCTGGAAGGGGGCAAACCAGGCCCAGCAAGTCCATGGGTGATGGGGTAGGTCTGGGGTCAGGCTGGGAAGCAAATTCATGGGTCAGGGATAGTCCATCAGAAGGGTCCCCAGCCAAGTGTGGGCATGGCCATGATGCAGCTGCAATGCAGACTGGCTGGGACCCAAGGACCCAGAGCCTGAGCTTAAAACCAGATCCTGTGTGAATGGCAGGTGAAGAAAGACCTCACCGAGTCCCACCTACTTTCTCCCTAAGACCAGCAGCTGTGTCACAGGGCACTAGCTGTGTCAAACCCTCAGGGCCCTGACATGAGTAGAGACTGTCCTCATCCATTTCTGCCAGACAGAAGGAGTGCTGCTGTGTTACTGCTGTGTTCTTGTACCACAGGTCACAGTTCTGGGGGCTCTCTTTGCAGGTGTCACCCTTTGTCAGAAGCAGTTCACAAGAGCAGCCGTACCCAGTCAGAAGATGTGTCCCCTGAGAGCTGCTTCCTGCAAGAGCTTTTAGCAGATGCACACACAACTGACTTGAGAGCAGAGCAGGCACACAGCATTGCTTCCCCCAGATACCTTCATCAGCTTCCAGCAATCTCCAGGTCACAGAGTCCCTGCATCAGGAAGGGTGTCTTTAGGTGTGGCAGCCCAGGTTAATTTTTTGTGCATGAATTTCTCTAATTCCTCTAAGAGCCCATATAAACTGCCCATAACATTCTGTAGCAATGAGCTCCCCTTCTTATCATTCCTCTGGCTGTTGAATTCCTTTATGAATCACTCTAAAAAGCAGAAACTATAAATTCAGCTAAATCACTGCTGAATTCTTACCAGTAACTGAGAACAGACCTTGATCTAGAAGCATCAATTGCTTTGAGTGATTTGATACTACTGTGCTCACATGCAAATATAAAATTTTGGGCTTAGAGATATTAGGAAAGCTACTCATGGGAAAAAATGATACAGTGTGTTTCACTTACGTAAAATCTGGCAGCCAAAATGTTGAGCAGATTAAAAAAGGAAAGTAAGGGGCATGTTAGTAAAAAAATTATTGCATAGAGACACCTCCAGAGACTACAAGAGCAGAGCAATCACAGTGTCAGCACCATTTATCACCAAGAGAAGACTCAGTGTTCTCACTGTAACCTTGTGTTTCTATGGAGAACGCCTTCTTTGGCTTTCTCTCCAGTTTGATCGATACAATACACCAAATATGCTCAAATGCTGTTTCCAGACTCAGTCAAGGTTCCATGATAGAGCAACAGTACACAATTTGTCAGTCAGCAAAGAAAATTACCTTACAGTCACTGTATTTGGGATCTTCAGTGCAGCATATAACTGGGAAATGCTCACTTACTCTACAGAGTATGGGGAAATTTGAAAAATAACACTGCAGAGCTGGGACAGATAAAGACATGAGCAGAATACTCTCATCCACTGATGCTATCAAAAACAGGGACTTTTTCTCATGTATCTGCAATGGGAATGTGCAATAGGATGAGGATGCTCTGCTATTATAGCTTGGTTGCATCACCTTTTGAAGTGCAGGAAACCCTGTAACACCAAGAAAAAATATTCAGGGATGGAGCATGAGAGCTTGTTGGCAAAGTTAGCTGGGAGTAAATGGCACAAGGTAAATGCTTAAGGTGGCACATACGGTGTGTTCCCAGCCTACCCCGAGCTGCTCAGAGCACCTCCAGGCTGTTGTTGTTCCCTAACAGCAGCTTATCTTGTAAGAGATGATATCTGATGCAGATATCCAAGAGACCCCTATCTGATGCAGAAAGCTTATGCCAGGTGTTCTGCTGGCTTTAAAAGACTGAAGAAAAAGGAAGACTCCATTTTCCTCAAGATTTCCTCAAGAACACCTCCATTTCAGGTGTTCTCTGTCAAGAGTCATCTCGAGGGCTTTCTGTACACAGAACATTGCTCTTGAGCCTTTGAGTGACTATGGGTTTTGGGTGGGAAAATGAAGAGCTGCATTACATACTGACAGGAGATCATTGCAAGACAGGGTTTCTAGTTGAGTTAGTGGAGTCACAACTGGAGCTAGCAGGGTGTCTTACCCCTCTCTTCCCCCATTTTTCTGTTTAAAACCCATCTTCAGCACATGGGTCAATTTGCCTATAGATGTTCACAGTGCATGTGTAAGACATTACTATTCTCCTTCCATATGTTTTTTCCATGGCATTCCATGAATTAACATGATGCCATTACCCTGGGATTTACTACTGCTCTGTTTTGCTCCTCATATCTCACTGTTCCAGAGCATAGTAAGCTAACCTCCTGCTCTGTTGTCTCAATGCAATTTCCCTTATCACCTCCTGGGATATCTCCTTCGTAAGCCTTGGACTCTGCTTTAAATAACAATCTTCACACTGACTTTACAAAAAGCACACTGTACTCCCTGCTGTCAATGCAATGATAGATTCTGGAAATAAATGGATTATGACACAAATCACAAAAAAAAAATATTAACAGTGCCAGAAAATAACATTTGTATAGACTGTCAATTAACCATGTGGGAAACCTACATATAGAAAACATCTGCATTTATTTCTACAGTATCAGTATTTCATTCAACAGTACTGGGTTATTTAATTCCCTTGATGAAATGAGTGCACAGAGTGCCTATTAATGGAAATAAAATAAATGTACTGTGTGAGATAGGAGAAGATTGTGTGGATGGAAACAAGCACTTTTTGGGGAAAGGAAAGCAGCATTTGTATCTGGGGTTTTTTGCCTAAGAGAGAGTGTTTGTGCATAATTTATCTGATGCATTTGCAAGGAGCTGTCTACTCATCAGATATGAATCTCAGGCAGCTAAAAACACAGGACAAATCTCACTCAAGGTAAGAGGATCTTTAAGTCCCAGTACCCAGTCAGCCTCATCATGGCCACTGGGATGAAATGAACATCGTGTTCTGTAAAGTGGATTTGTTACCACCGATTCACTGCATAGTGATGATGGAACAGTCATATATAAAACCCCTTTCTGCTCACTGCCCTAGATTCCAGCTTTTAACTCGGAAAGGTAACTGAGCTGCAAAATTACCTCATGTATTTTGTCCAGTGGTGGTCATGTACATACAGGTCACATGTAAGTGGCATAGAAGTAGACATACAGGTAACATAACAAAATGCATGCTTGCCACATGCATTTTCTGAGTAAAGCATGAAAACCAAGCCTTACTTCCATTCTTTGATTCAGCTCTGATCCTCTCTACCAAAAGCTGAAGGGACACTAGGAGGCATTTTACAAGAGCATGGCACATGTTACATCTTGGCTGCAAATAAAAGGCTTTACTTTCTACAGCTCTTGCATGCCTGCAATGGCTGGACTCGATCTTAAATGTCTTTTCCAACTTCAACAATTATATGTAAATCCAGAGTACCTCCTATAATGTTGTGAGGGATGCCATTTATGAACATGGCCATAAATTTACTGGAAAACACTTCTCACTCTTGCAATATTTAAGAATTTCTAGGTCACAAAACTCCAATAAAAAGGTCATTTCCAATATTATCCTTTTTTTCCCCTCAAAAGCATGTCTTTCCAGAGCTGAAGCACTCCTCAGCACCTTTTAAGTTCAAAAATGGCCAGAATGAACAACAATCAGCAGCACACCCATCTCTTTCAGCCAAAGGACAATTCAAACATTCTACCCTAAATATCATTTACTCAAGAGCACAATTGTCTCACTGAGTCACTTTTTTCAGGTAAACACCGCAAACAAAGACTATCCCATAGTGTAACGTGTCATGAATAAACATTGTCAACAGAGCAATTTTGACCAAAATGAAAAACAGAAATTCCCAGGCACTAGAAAAATAATTTCCTAGGTAAATCATATAGTCTCTACTGTCAAGGAAGTCACTCTGAAATTACATTTCTTTCTCTTCAGCACAAAATTCTGTTTCTATTGAAAATAATGGAAATGCTCTTATCAATTTTATGAGAGAAGGATGTTAACACAGTCTTTTTAAAGGAATAGTGCCAAGAATTTGTCAGGAATAGCATTCACCAAGTTTCATCCTTCCTTTGGGGCTTGCAGATGGGTGGGAAACATTTTGCCCTCACTTTACCTGCAACCCCACTGGCTGTGAGTCAGAATTTCCATCTGGAGGAGCTGAGCCATTGATATAAATTAGCAAATCACAAAATCACCCCAGCATTAGGAGAGGAGTCTTATTTCCAGTGAAATGAGTTGCCTTCTAATTTCATACCAGATGGTGGAACAAGGTCGGACCTCTTATCACTTGTGTAACTGCTTCTGCATTAGTCCATCTTCTCAAACTCTCTGACCAATTTAAAGCATTAACCTTCCACCAGGCAAGAGGAGGGCTAGGGTGGGCAAACTAATTTCAGTTTGTGTCACAGCAAGTTCCCCTGAGGGCTTTATCAGCTATTTGTTAATAGTTGAGGAAAAGCTTGATAAAAACAGCTGTGCAGAAAGATTAAATATATTTCCCATGTTGACATTTATACTGACTCCAAGTTCACAAACACCTCATAAAGTATTAGTTGTAAGGCACCATGTATCAAGGCTGTTTTTTAAAGCAATTACACTTAATTTGTCAATCAGAACCTTTCATCAGAAATAAAACAGGTAGAATAGAAGCAAATGAGAATTTGTAGACAAATCCCTTGCCTCAAAAATTTGCTTTTACAAACATTACACACAGCTACCACAAGAAAGGTCACTGAAATAATGAAATTTGGATGAACAGGCTACAGACAGCAGCAGTAAACATTTCTGGTTTGCCCTGGTAGTTTAACAGTGTAAACAGATTTCTTTACTCAGTTTTTCTGTATGTAGGTAAGGCCCAACTTTTACTCTTTGTTTTGCATAAAAAAAAGGAAGATAATTTTTTCTAAGATAAGTTTAGCTTACACAATAAGAAAGATAATCAAATGGCAAGTAATTAGGATAACTAAGAGGCAAATTATTAGATGTGAAAAACATTTTTTTTTCAAAAATTCCTCTGAAACACCCTTCATTGCAACACTTCAAGGCCTTTTAAAAGTTGCTCTGCATTCTATGTAACCTTAGTTAGTGAACCTCAATTAACCAAACATCCTTCTTAAGCAAACAGTTTTAAGTCCCGAGATGCTGATTAATTCTATTGGAAATTCTCTCAAGCATTAAATCACTTGGTTATCTGAAATGGTTCTTTGCCATTTTCTGCATTCAGGTAATCAAGCATATGATACAGTACAGATGTCAGCTTGTTATTTTACCTAGTAACTCCAGAAATGAGCACTAAATTGGAAGGAATACTGTAGCACAGTTATCTACAGTCATAGATAGAGTGAACAGAATTTCTATTTTCAAGACCTTGCAGCTCCTAATGATGGTTTTAAATTATTCCTTACTCTCCATGAAAAATGTCTGGCCTACAGAGTTACCATGTTAGCCTTGACACCATGGGCTAATTAGATGTTAAGCAGAACAGCTCAAAAAGGAAAAAAACTTTCTCCTAACATTAATTCTTAAGAGGATCATTTCAAGAATTTGTACGGCAAACCATTCCTGTGCAGGGTGCACAGAGGAAGCCCAAGAAGCACCAGCACTGCAGATAATTTCCATTCAGCAAGAGAGCCAAGCACTGTGGAAAAGCAGGACTGCAATGGCCATGTGTCTCTTTTAGAGAAACACCTGTGGAAAACAGCAACCCTCAGGGGCCTGGACCACTCCCTTGACTTAGCTGAGAAATTGAATCTTCCCTGTCCCAGGAGAGGCTGGTGTGAAGACACTTCTCTGCCTGCTCTTCTAAAAAGCAACTACAAATTCCTTCTCTTAGCTACTGCTTAGGTTTCTTTTTCTTTTTTTACCAGGATTATGTGATTTGTATACAATCACTGGTATAGAGAAAGATTTTAACCAGGACATCTCCATGAATGCTAATTTAGCACAATTATACTTAATGAGAGTGAAACTGCTTAACAGGGGTATATTCATTTAGTGATACAGAAATGAAGTATCTCAAGCTCTTAAATCAGTGTGAAATGCCAAACTTCCATTACAAACAGAGATTCCAGTCATAATAAGGAAATAAATACCAAAGACAAATTAGATGTTGTGAGTAATCTTCTTATTGCTGTAGTTTTACTTTGATGGCTACTTTATGTCATGGCAAGTCTTTTCAGAAGCATGTTTGTCTCTTTATCAGGATAACTGTTTAATTGAGTTGGCTGTCTACCAGTTCAGAGGATTCTACTGAATTAACACTCAGATTTATTTAGCTTTAGCTAATCAGATGTGCAATTGTGATGTTCCTGCAGACCTTTCAGTAAACGTATGTGTTGAAAAATGCAGGTTGGTGCAATTAAGAAGATGTGTTGCAGATATTATACATTCCCTAGGGTACCAGATTGTTTTTCTTCCTTTTATATTTTATATAATTATTACAAATCACTATTGGAAGAAATCTATGTTTTGTTTACAGTAAATAATTATTTATCTATGAACTGGATGTTCAGATTAAGAACAAGAAAATATGAAACTAAGAAAACAAGACTACAATAAATAAGGGAAAAGTGGCTAAATCACTATTAAAATTGCCTAGCAGCTAGGATGGCTACTTTTTCCACTGATACGCCACCAATCCAAATTACTCTAGAAATAAGGGCACAAACTCAATTTCCCTTTAGCCCTGCAGGTTATCTGCCACAAAAACCAGTCAAAGAGATGTCTATTTGAGAGGGAGGAAAAAAAGTAAGAAGAATAAATTACTCCTAGAAAGAAATTAATGAATATTTAATGATAGCTTTACTTTCAGCAGCCCATGTGTAATTTCAAGACCTAAAACCAAGCTTGGCTATTCGTGCAAAGATTTTCAGGATGTGAAAGAACAGGATGGTCTTCATCTTTTCTGAAACACCTACAGCTGCCCCAGGGTGCTCAGGACCATGGATCTTGTACTAGAAGCGTGAGGAGAGAGAATTTCTACTGTTACAGCCAAAGATTAAGTGGCCATTATGCAAGAGAACATTGATTGTGTCATTGTCCCCCATCTCCATGTCCACCCTCCCCATGCTCACTACAGCACCAGAAAAAAGGCATGGACATGAATCCTTTCCTGATAAGTTTTCTCCCCTGCCTCAGCAATCCTCTGCTTTTGTGAAGGTGTATTTCAGAAAACAAAAAGGATTGAGAGAAAGGAGTAAACCATCTGGTTTGTGCAGAATTCTTTTTTCCTTTGTGATAGCTTTTTTGGTTTCCTCTCTTTGTCCACTAAACCCTTGCAGTGAGAACATGGAGTTTCCTTCCAAAGCAGGAATATTTGGCATTTTTGGGAGTAAACATATAGGCCCATCACTCAGTGAGGGTTTTAAGGTACCACTGTCTTCATCAGATAACAGCCTGTTATTGTTGGTTACATCATGGAAATTTTTCAAAGCATATCAAGGCTAGAAAGTAACCAGCTTTAGCTACAAAGACTTTTTTTGTTTTTGTTACTATCTTCAGAGGATGAATAGGATTATTTTTGTGTCCTAGGAGTTGCCTGTATGCTCTTTGTACCTTTTGACTTTCTTCCCTTGTTTTGCCATGGCTTCTTTAGGACTCATGTTGAGCCAGACTGCACCTGAGGAGAAATTTGTTCCTTGGCACATCAGCTCCAGGACCTGTAAAAATGTAAGAGCACTGCTGGAAACATCTCACTTTCTGAAATACATAGCAAACTGTATGCACTACTTGAGTAACAAAGATTCCAGCCTTCTAGTGGTAGGACATGGGGCAATGGTGTAAAACTGAAAGAGGCACAATTTAGATTGGATATAAGGAAGGCATTTTTAATGATGAGGGTTATGGGGCACTAACAAATGTTTCTGAGGGAAGCTGTGGATGCCTTGTTACTGGAAATGCTCAAGGTGACGTTTGGATGGGCTCTAATCAACCTGGTTTGATGAAAGGTGTCCTTGTCCATGGCAGAGTGTTAGACCAGATGATCTTTAAATGTTTCTTTCAACAAGACATTCTGTGATTCTTGTCATTCAAGAATAAATTTCTGAATACTTCCAGTATGGAAATGCCCCAAGAAGCAGAAGACCATGACTTTTTTAATACAAAATTATGTAAATTTCCTAGTCAAATAGAAAGGCTATGTACAAAAGATCAGCACAGAATCTTAATATAAACTATATATGATCTCCTGAAAATTGTCTTTGCTGAGTTTTTGAACTCTCTGCCAAGCTGTTAATAATATAAAGGATCTCAAATTATGAACACAGTTCATGTTGTTTGCAGAAAGAAAAGGTGATTTATTATTTACAAGAAGATCTATCAAATAAGATGTCAAATCTCAGGTGGTTTTGTCCATACTGACAGGCTGCTGAGTGTATACACATCAGTTTCATACTTCAGTTTGTCCTGATTCAACTTCATTCATAATTGACAACTGCATTTGCCTTTTTATATTTGCAATAAAATACTGTGCAAACAAAATTTGTGAGTATACATGCAGCAAATCTCATATCAACACTGACTGGCTGCCAGATTTGGAATCAATTCACTGATTAGTTTGAGAGTGATTAATGTGAGTGCTTAATTTAAATCCCTGATTTAAAAACATTTATGGAAAGAGAACTGACAGCCTAAATAGCACTTCAAGTGCTACAACTGTTCCTTCCATGGATTCTGCTTTTGTGAAGTGCAGGGGTAAGTTTTTGCTCAGGTGCAGCATGCCATAAGGTGATGATGTTCAGATGCCAAATTTTTCAGCCCTTTTTGCAATAAGAAACAATAACTGTTAACAGGTTTTCTGGGGGAAAATAGAAAGAAAATCCACTTTTCTCGAAAAACTGAAAGGAGCCCTAAGCAACGGCTGAATAGGGTACTAGGGTTAAATATTTAATTATACTCACACTTGGAATTTCAGCCTGTTTTATGCATTCTACTTCCAGCTAGGACATAACAAGTAAAACTGAATTTTGGGTTTAGATACTAAAACAAGTCCATGTAGATAGTCCAACAGTTTCCTGGTGTTGTAATCATATTTCAAAAGTCCCATACCTCTTTGGTGATTTCTCATGGGCAGCTCCTCACAGTACTAACTCATTCTTCATAGCACAACTACAAACTGCAGCCCTCTTCAAGCACACCCAACAAACTGCAGCTCTCTTCTAGACCAGCTAGCCCACTCTTTTATAGCACTCTTCCTTACTAGTCACAGCTGTGGTCTATCAAGGGCAGGCCTGTTCCTAATCTTTGGTAGTTAGTACAGCTGAAACTCCTCAGGGGCAAGATTACCTTCTGTACCATCTTTATTTTCTTACATTCTATCCCCCCCACATCCTGGTGCAACTATTAATTCAGCTGGAAGTTTTTCTCAGCACTGTCATGTCAGACCTGGTGCTTTCCTTCTCTGCATATTTCTGTCCTATGTGGATGGGAAACCCACAGTCCAGGTCTAGCCATGGCTTTCCCAGCTGTCTGCTGTGCAGTTCTCCAGGAGTAGTGCAGAAAACAGGGATCAAATGTAATGAATGTACCAATGGCCAAATATCAGGCCTGACACTGGAAAGAAGGGTTCTTGACACTAGGCCTGGTTTTGAAAGACATTATGAAAAAAAGAAGACATAACATCAAAAAAATGCTCTCTTGGATAGACTATGAAGGAAGAAACCCTAGAAGATCAAATAAATTCAATTATTTCTTTTTGTTAGGACACAGCTGCATGCTCCTTCTTGAACAGACTGAATACATCTTTGATTGAACACATCCTCTTGCATCTTTGAACTCATCCAGTTTTGGTTGTTTGCCATGAGATACTGCCTTCTGATCCTTCTAAGACTCTTCCTTTCTCAAAGTCAAAATCACAGCAGCATTTCAGTAGCTAAAATAAATTACTGAACACTCTCATATCTTAATTTATGTACATATAGAACCATTGTTTAGTTGACATTTTCATCAGTTTAAATCTGCCTGGACATGGTGGAAGCAGACAGATTTCAATGGGAAAAGAGAAATGTGCCCAATTGCATTATGGATTTTTCCCCTCTCTATCTCCTTTGGAAAGATCCATTGGTTAAACCCAACATGTGTGTAACACTGTCTACTAGGATCCAACATTACTGTTTTGCCCAGGCAGAATTCACAGATATTTGGAAGGTGCACAGGTCAGAACAGATGTTCTCCTTGGCAACTTCATTTTTGTGAACTACCTTTGCAGCCTATAGCAAATTCCCTTCTATTTCTTATGGGTATCTGCAACATGAATAACAGTACAAATTTGTTGTGCTGCTCTGCCTATACCTGTCTAGGTAAGAAAATAAAATTGCCTCTTTGTCCTATTCACTACTTCAGGCTGCCAATAAATATGAAAACTCACAGTAACCACTCACATGATTAGAAGAGATTTTCATTGTTTTATAGCACTCAAGCAACACAGAACTGAGCTAAAGTGCTCAACATTTACATGCATTGTATTCAAATTAAAAACTGATGGGATAAACCCTCCAGACCTCATCATTAGCTCTTCCAAAGTAGCTCCACTTTATTTTGGAGTGAATTGAACACTATGGACTTGGTATGTAGAACCAAGGGAAAATGGATTCTGGCCCTTTATTGCCTTCTGCCAATGGAAAAAAAATTCTATTCATACTTGACTAGCAGGCACACACAATAGTGCAATTTTGTTAGACTTACTCGCTGTTCTTCAGGAACACAAAAAGCACAGGTTCTTTTTCCTTAAAAAAAAAAAAGAGAGAGAGAAATTACTTTGCAAAAACTTTTTCTTCATCTATTGAAAGAAGCTCGTGGCAGTCTATCTTCATTTACACTGTAAGGGATCTGGCTTGGGTCCCGGAATAGACTCTGGTTCCTTTTAAAACAGGGAAATAGCTTCTAAATACATTGAGCTGCTTTTTAGAATTTATGAAGTAGAACACAAATCTAAGAGCTGGCAACATTTAGTGGTAATGAGGCAATTCTTACATGAGAGAGTTCATTACAGGATCAGCTCATGTTATTTTCCAGCAGCTGGAAAACAGAATCTTTCACAGCCTGGGAATGAAAAATCTCTCTATAAAATTATCTTGTGTATACCCTAATACACAATTAGTATAAGAAGGAAGCATAGCAGAATTCATCCTGCTGCTTCTAATGCAATGGGCTTTTTACTGAAGGAAGAATGGGTGTTTTACTGAAGGAAGAGTGATGTTTTCCTTGTCCAGTGCTGTTGTGCCAGCTGACCAGCAGCACATGGTGGAGAGTGGGTCTTGGCTGTGCTTTGCTCCTCTGCAAATGTTTTGAGACAACCAACACTGCTCCTGTATGAGGCAGAACCTGTCCCTGTAGTCAAAAAGCTCAAAGACAAGGAGCGTGTCTGGCTCTTAGTGCGAAGAGGAGGAATTTCCTTCCAGAAGCACTTTCTTAATCTGCCATAACTCTCCAAGTGGTCTTTCCTACTGTATTTTTGCCATCAGGTGGGTCCACAGCAGAAGTATGGCCCAAGAGGAGCTTGAAGTCTCCTCCCAGTCTCAGAGCTGGAGTGAGTTTGCCAGCACTGAGCCATGTAGATTCCTACTCACCAGTTCAGCCTTACTCTTTCACCACTCAGATTTTGACAAGGATGAGATGCAATCATGCTGTTTTTCTAAGTGACTGCATTGGCCAGCCAGTGGATGCTACTACAGGAGAAAATCCAGCTGCTTAGTGCCTCCTTTTTTTCTTTCATTTTTCTTTTTTTTCTTTCTTTTTTTTCTTTTTTTTTCCTGGTGGTCTGCAATGTGCATGCTAAGAGATTCTCTAAATGACCCAGGGCTGCAAACACAACCACCCCAAAATGGGAAATATTTTCCCTTTAAGTTGCAGTCTGCTGCTGTTCAAAGTATTTTGAAAAGATGCTAAGATAACTATTACACTTCATTTGCTATCCCCAAGTGTACCCAAGTTCAAAGAATGCTAAAATCAGTTGAAAACAACAGGACAACAAAACATTCCACTCATCCTTTTTAAAGGTTGCAGAGAAGAGCTAGAACTTAGGCTTTCAAGAGGAACCCAGCCATCCAAAGTCAGCTGCAGTTTCTCACCAGTTATTGAGCTGGCTCCCACACTCAGTACTGGTGCAGAAGGGGGTGGTGGCGACCAAGGACAAAAACTGCTTCCCCAGCACTCAGTTCCCCAGCTGGCTGAGGCAGCTGGCTTTCATCACTATTTCCCTCCTCCCCAGGCAGGCATCATGCAAGGCTCAAACATGCCTTAGGAGTGAGGCCACAGAAAACAGCTAGGGAATCAGGAGGGTCTGGGGAAAGGACAAAGATGGACTGAAACCTATGAGGATTTTTAAAAGAAGAGCATCTATAAGAAGCTTATTTTCTTGCAGAGGCTTGCAAACCTTACACTAGCAGCCTGACTGTAGTCAACAGATAGGCAAGCTGGGCACAAGCAGCAGTGTGAGTCGATGCCAGCAGTTATCACCATAATTCTTTGTCTCAGAAAAAAATGAATTATAGAGAACTACACAAGTTAGGTAATAAGCAATATGCTTTAAAAACGCATGGACTGCAGTTGCAAAAGTCAAGGAAGCTTGAAAACTCTTAATTAGAGTGTTGAGAAATCACAAAGTGCAATATTAGACTGCTAAACCAAGACAATTTTTTGCTTCAGACAGAAGATGCAAAAACAGAAACCAAAAACAACAACAACAAAAAATAAACCACTAAAAAAAGGCTGGCAGAAAAAGAACCAGGTATCTCAGCTGCAAAGAAGGCCAAACTGTGAGCTAGAAACAGATTGCCAAAGAAGATACCCAAGCAAGTCAGCCAAGTATTTATTTTGATTCATACCCATGTTTGGCCCAAAGCCCCAAACACTTTTAAAATATACTACTTGAACAGTAAGAGTATGAGTGAAATTGCAACTTCAGCTTCAGATTAATTTTATAGCAACTTAAAGTTATTGTTGACCTTTAAAGAGCAACTACTAATGGTCTGAATTTCTGAGACAAGTGAATAAGCTCTGAGTGAGACATGAGAGAGAGAAAGAAATAAAATATACTCAAATAAACCAGTACCAGTAGCTTTCCTGGTAAGAGTTTTTTGTTATTGAGACAAAGAGGCTGCAGTTCTTGGCCTACAGCTCACCCAGGATGTATAGGTTTGCAGCAAGTTTCTGGCTGAATTTTTGCCTCTCTCTACAAGAATCCAAACTAGCTGTAGCAGTAGCAATTTCTGTCCTGAAATCCAATCTATAGCTCTTAGAGACTGTCATGTTGTCATGGCTCAGTGAGACCCAAAAAGAATTTCACTGTTGTTTGCAAACAGATTGATATGGATGAAAGTCAGGGTATGTTCTTCTGTGCTTGAGAAGATATAATTTAACACTCTTGGACCCAATTTTACCCTAATTATAGGCAACACACAATTTTGCAGTGAAGTCAGTGGGCAGAAATCAGACCTCTTACTGTAGCCTGACAGACAAATAACAATCTGCTGCATAGCAGAATGTGATTTACCCTGTATGCTAAAAAATTAGTTTAAATAGCTCTATAATATTAGGGATTCTTCAGAAATGGAGGACCAGTGGATTAAGATGCAAAAATGACAATGGATGGTTTGGTGAACACCCTCCTACTCCTGGACACATTAGAGATGCATTTCTTGAAGCGGTGAACAGACAACAGCACTAAGGAATAAAGCCTGAAATGGGGGAAAGGAAGAAGGAGAAGGCAGTTCTCCAAAGATTAATCTGCTATTATATTTTTAGGACCCCTTTGTTATCACCAGCTTAATTATAACTAGATTTGCCTTGCTTTTTCTTATTCTCTTGCTGTAGCCAGAACTGGCAGTGACATTGCTATCCTTGAAGTAAGTGCTGATAAAAAGAAAATCCACAGGGAAGCCTGGTGTGTGGCTTTCCAGGCTCTTTGCATGCAAGGAGTGAAGCTGTGGTTAATTACCTGCCTCCAGCCACTCCTTAAAAGCTGAAGAGCTTTTCTTTGTATGGCTACAGTAGCCATGGCAGCTGCTCATTTATTAGTTGCAGCACATATTAGAGCAGGCTGGGTAACAAGACTGTGTGCAAGGTGAAGATGTCAAATTTCTATTAAAAAAAAAAAAGAGGCCAATAATCTGTTTACTGAGAGCAGGTAATGGAGGTGCCAATCAAAACCAGAAACTGTCACGCATTTCACCATCAGGGAAGAATGACTAACAACTGAATATTGCACTGAAGTGCATAATTATCTTCTGATCTAACTACCCCTGGCATCTGATAATAGATCCTTCACTAAAGATGGGCCTGAGTCCATCATTTTTATCTCAAATTTGAAAAAAATCTTTGACAGCAATATTAGTTGTATTCAGACCAGGATTTGGAGCTAAACAGTCTGACTGCAGCAAGAGAGAGACTCCACAGGCAAATTTCCCTGATATTTTACAGTTGCAGTGGGGAAGGGTAAGAGTGGAGAAGAAAGGGTACTGTTTGATAGCACAGTATAAACATTAGTGCTTCTGTCTCTGCCAGAAAGTTGTCATGGAAAGAATGGAAAGAATAAGGTGCAAATAAGGTTTTTAATGCTGTATGTCCATATGAGAAGATCATGAAGAGCAGAGATTCTGTTCTCAGTCCTTCCTCCTATGGACAAACCCAGTATCACTGTGGTTGCTCTCACACAGAGAGGCAGTATTATTGGCCTGGAGGACAATAACTCAGTTATGGGACTGAAAACTATTTCACTTTCCTCTCACCTGACACTCCCATAGCTAACACCACTGACCAGCCAGATATTCCCAGCCTTGCATCACCTCTCCAGAGGTTGCCATTCCAATTCTCCTGTCAGTTGTGTGCCAGGCAAGCTTAAAACCTGACTTTTCTCAGTAGGCTTTCTCCTAAGTCTACCTGTTCCCAAAGAGCTCACTCTCACATCATCATCATCTTCCTTGCAAGGGAGGAATTGCTTTTAATTTCATCCAGATTTCACAGCAACTAGCACCTGCTAGCTGTTTTTCTCCCTGGGACATTTAATATTCAACCCCAGTTCTGTGCTATCTTTTGCCTCTACAATTCCAGCAAATGAGGACATGCATTTGCAACATGATACTCAGCCCTTTGTCAGCAGATGCTTTGAACAGTCTCCTCTATGTCTTGGTAAAATTATTTCCTACTGAGACAGGAACAAGTGGGGCATGGGAAACCAAAGCCCTGGAAATGGTGAGTTATAATTGCTTTGGGAAGGCATCCGCTTTCCATAAATCCTGCCTATCTAAAACATGCTTTCAAAATGTGCTGGCCACTCTGTTAGACCCTCCCAAATTCTCATCAGCACACAAAATAAACAGATGAAACACACAAACCTCTCAGCTTCCAGCAGAGGCCTGCTTCCTTGGAAACACTTGGCATTTCTGTGGGGTCACAGCCAAGACCAAGTCTGGATCTGGCAGAGAGCAACTTGTTTAGCACAGAGCTGGTACCTTTATTGAAGAACATGTTATAGCTCTGCCCAAGAGCCCAGTTTGGCATTTGTACCCTGGATTTCAAAGGAAGACTAAATAGTCACTGAATAAAATTAAAAAAAAACCAAAATAAAATAAAATAAATAATAATACATAAAACAAAAAGTAAAATAGAATAATTTAAAAATTAAATTAAACTAATTTTATTAGATATATAAGGTGTTTGGCATTGGAGCTTAGGTTAACTAAACTAAGATACATGAAAATAAAAAGTATAAGTTGTTTGGCATTGGAGCTGACTTAGTCCAGTAAAAGATGACCATTAGCTAAGTTGTGGCTAATACAGAAGAGCCATTTCTGAGTCTCAGGCAGAGGAATCACATGTAGGAAAGGGGAAATTTACACACTTTAGTTCCTGAGATTAAAGAGTTACTCAAATTTCATTTGAAGCTCAAAACAGCAGCATTTACCTCAGTAAATCTCCACAGTTCTGCAGAAGAAAAAGAGTAAAGCATTCTTCTTGCTCCACTCTCCCTGCAAGGGGGTGGTTTTAAGAACTATCCACAGCTTGCAAGTATGTTTAAGGCTTAGGTTTTTAAGGTATGTAATAGAACTCGCCTCTACAATTTCCATCTTTCTCTTTTTAATTCCCAAAGTTAAAAGTAACTGCAGACACAGAATAAAACTGCACTAGAATAACCTAGTGTAACCATGTGTGCTAGAGCAATTTAACTTGCTGTGTGGCAGAAATACTGAACTTGGTCTGAATGAACCATTATTAGAAGATTGTGTATGAAAGTACCACACATGACTGGATGCTTCTGAGTACATGGTGTGGGAGTGCAAGGGACTGACATCTACAACACAATGTGCTAGTGACTGAAATCAACTTTGTTTAAAATAAATACCATTTTCCCCTTCCATATGGTCTCTTGCTGAGTTTTGTGAAATTAATTTTATACCTGCTGCTTTGGTAGAAGGATCCAGGAGCAAGTGATTCTCATTCCAAAACAATTAGCACATGACTAGGGAACAAATCTGTCAGTATATCAGTCTGGAGACTAAACTTGAGGCAGTTCCCCTACCTTAGGTACTTTTAAAGAAAGTATTCTATAAACCATTTCTCTCACTCATTTAAGTCCCTGGGATCACTGCCATATTGCATGCAGTGCAGTCTTGCTAAATCAGCAGGACAGACTGTCACAAGATGTGATAGCACAGAATGGTGCTGCAGAACGTTTTAAATTGTACGGACATACTAATCAGGGGTGATGCACACAGATCCTGAATCCCTTTGCAAATTAGTAATTAAAAAAGCACCATTCCTAGAAAGTCAACTGACATATTAATGAACCATTTTGAAAGCAAAAAATCACCCAAAATGCTGGCATAGAGAATCATAAGAAATGAAAACCTTACAAACCCTTTTCAGTAAAATATACAGATTTGAGCATTTCAGAAGCTTTGTTCTTATTCCAAGATGCTTTAGATTGAAGATTCATTAAATCTTCTTTCTTCTTTCAAAGCAGTTTTGGTTTCACACAACATAAATATTTCCATAAGCCCTGGTCTGAGTAAATAGGTATAAATTCTTTGTACTGGGGCAAGAGCATTGGAGATCCATAGGACACACCACTGAGCCCAAGCAGTTTCCAGGCAATTTCCAGTCCTCATCCATGATTTAATGGAGACTTCTGATATGACAATGCTCTTTGCTTTTCTGTTTCTAAGCTCTGCTCTGCAGAAGCAGCAGAGTTCTGACATTTTCAAGACATGATGAAAGGCATTGCATTTGCATAGATACCCAAGGATGTTTGCTTTAGAAGGGAAACAGATTTGGGAGACAAGGAAAAATATGACAATATATTTGGCAACTTATATAATTTCTGTTAACTTCAGCATGATCAACAGCTAAAACTCTCTATTTTTGCTTCTTGTATATTTCTGAATAAATGCTGACCAAAGATGCCACAGTGAATTATAAGTTTTCCTTCCTATTTGTTTTTGATTTGGAGGAGCACCAAAAGAGTATACAACCTAGGAAGAAGAGGAGTTGAAAGGGGTGAGCATATACACAATTTGCTCTTTTTTTCCACTTTATTGCTCTGAAGCCATAAATGCACCTCCTCCATTTGTTGTGGCTAGTTTAGCCAAACTTCAAATAAAGATCATGAAAATATGCTGTTGTATCTCTCTCAGCACCTGTGCCCACACACGCTCCACATACACCTGGCAGTATGTGGAGGCTGTCACCCTGACACAGGTGGCTGAAAAACTGGCTTGAAGCATGACTCTAGCCCATCACAATCGTGTGCACAGGCAAGAAATCTGCCTTAGCTCGGAGACAGCAGCTATGGCTCAGCTTGGAGCAAAGTCTGCCTTTGTAGCAGCAGCTACAAAGAGCCCTGGCTATGAAAAAGCCCTGCCCTCTTTTGGAAATGGAACTTACCTCCTATGATCAAAGGCTGGAGTGCACAGCTAAGGTGCAGGGGCTGACAGATGCAACTGAGAAAACCTTTCCGCCCTAAATCCATTTATGTTTTCCATTAGAGAGAGCAACACCTCTGTAACTGGTTTGCAGGAAAGCCCATGGAGATTTTCTGATTACCTTTTTAGTAACTTATAACACAATCAACTACCAACTTAGCCAGACTTTTTAGCAGCCACTCAGTTGTCTCCTTAGACAGCTTTCTCCAGCCATATTATGCTCTAAAATGAGGGAATGAAGTTTTAGGTGATTAGGAAGGCTCATACCAGGGTACCATTAGCATACTGTCTGTTTCAAAGTCAAAAAGGAAGCACAATAGTCACCACTCCACATTCCCTTCCCTACCCACTATGACAGGAGTCAAACAGTGCTGTTTACAGTGCTACAGCACAAAACCAACCTGCCAAGCTTCTAGCAGAGCAGAAAACTGAGTTATGTGCCTTCTCTTCCAAGCTCCCCTGGCACTTGATGCCTGCCCTACCTGCCCTCCAGGTAAAGGTCTTGTTAATGGAAGTTATGTCCAGATCATGGGATTCCAAAGAGAAAAAAATGGCATGACAGTTATGACCCTAGAAGGAACTGTGCCTAGGCACCAGTCTAACACCAGAAGGTTCCCTGCTTCTCACTCTCCTCACCCTGGTCCTAGTCCTAATTTAGCCCTAGGCCTGAACTAAGATTTCTGCCCTGGGACAGGAAAACTCTCCAGGTGTCCATTACTGATGTGTGAGTCCTGCTGGCAAGAAACCCTCACTAGGACAACCCAAACCACTTTGAAGACGGCACGATTAAGTGACCTCACACATGGCTGGTGGCAATCTTGTATTAAGGAAAGTTTTGAGTATACAGGCACTGGTCTGTGAGACCCAAACACCACATCTTTAGTAATGCATCATAGGTAGCAAAGAAAGAACAAGGCAAAGGGAAAAGGTAAAGGAAGAATGAACAAGCTCTGCCTTGGGCTTCTTGCTCTCAAGCACTTTCAGATTAAACTGTGAGAAAGGCAATGATTTTGTTTGCCACAAAAAGGCCTTTTTCCTCATATTTCAGATATACTATGCATTGTCAGGACAGACCTAGAAGTGAAGCCACCTGAAAAAGCCTACAGGCACCCAGTGCTAAGGACCAGAAGGAAGCACGGCAACTCTTCTCCTGTTTGCTGAGAGAAGCAAATGACTGATGCTCCTGAGGCCCGTTCCACCAGCACCCCCATCTCCTACAGGCACCTTCCGACCCCGCACTGCTTGAGCTGGCTCAGCACCAGGCTCGCAGGAGACGCTGCACCTCCACAGCTCTTCCTTAACACGGCTAAACAAATAGACGGAAACAACTTAGAGCTGGCCTGAACACATCCCCCAAACGCTGCCGCCCTGGCCTCTTCCCATTGCAGAGCAAAAAAACCCAGAAAGAAATCCTTCCAGGGAACGGAGCTAGAGGGGGAGAAAAAGAAGTTCATCAGGAGGCCAGGCGGCGAGAGGAGCCAGCCGGCTGTCACCGCGCAGGCACCGCCGCGGACTCTCGGGGACAGCCGGGCGCCGCCGGCCGGGGCAGGATGTGAGCTCACGGCGCCGCCCCTTCCCCGCCCGCCCGGCGGTGCCGGTTCCGCCGCCCCGAGTCCCGCCTCGCTCCTTCTCACCGCCTCCGGGGCCGGGGGTCCCGGCTCCGCCTGGGCCGGTGAGTGCTGCGGGGGGCCCGCGCCCCTGGGGCCGGCCCGGGCGGCCGGGCCTGGGCCGCGCCGGCGGCCAGGCCCGCTCGGGGCGGGGAGCGCGGCCCGCGGGCCCGGGCAGCGGGGCGGACCCGGGGCTGCGTGAGATCCGCGCTGTGTTTGTCCGCAGGCAGAGCCCCTGAGCCCTCCGGTGCCCGCGGCCGGAGGAGGTGCCGCCATGGGGAACCAGCTGGCTGGCATCGCCCCCTCGCAGATCCTCTCGGTGGACAGCTACTTCTCGGACATCCACGACTTCGAGTACGACAAGAGCCTGGGCAGCACCCGTTTCTTCAAGGTGGCCCGAGCCAAGCACCGCGAGGGGCTGGTGGTCGTGAAGGTGTTTGCCATTCAGGATCCCACCTTACCCCTGACGAGCTACAAGCAGGAGCTGGAGGAGCTGAAGATAAGGTTACACTCGGCACAGAACTGCCTCCCCTTCCAGAAAGCCACCCTGTCCGAGAAGGCCGCCATGCTTTTCAGACAGTACGTACGGGACAACCTTTATGACCGAATTAGTACCAGGCCGTTCCTGAACAACATCGAGAAGAGGTGGATCGCTTTCCAGATCCTCACCGCGGTGGACCAAGCGCACAAATCTGGAGTCCGCCACGGTGATATTAAAACAGAGAACATAATGGTGACCAGCTGGAACTGGGTTCTTCTAACTGACTTTGCCAGTTTTAAACCAACTTACCTTCCTGAAGACAATCCTGCTGACTTCAATTATTTCTTTGACACATCTCGGAGGAGAACGTGTTACATCGCTCCCGAGCGCTTTGTCGATGGCAGCATGTTTGCCACAGAGCTGGAAAACATGCGGGACCCTTCCACTCCTTTGGTAGACTTGGCAAATAGCAATCAGCGAACAAGAGGGGAGTTAAAACGTGCCATGGATATCTTTTCTGCAGGTACTTGGAGCTATCAGGTGTTGTTTCTGACTAATGCAGTGCAGAAGAACTTTACTGGGTGTTTTTGATTCCTTTTTTCTTTCCTTACAGCAGGCTCGGAGAGCAGCATGGTAAAAACTTGTGTATTTTAAGCATAAAGACCCAAACCTTTTCCATTCACAGAGAAGTACAAAGACAACATAGTAGGCTACGTAAGTTAAGTGTATCACTATTATCTGAGGAGAGAAATCACAGACTATTCTGTTATGGCTCACCTATGCTCTTGGAAAGAGGTGGTTCTTCAAGGCACAGTCCATCATCTTCCATTGGCAGAGAAGCATGTGCCTCATGGGGCCTGAGAGGAGAAACCAGTCCATGGCCCAGTGCTGGGGGGACTGACACAGCTTTCAGGGTAATTTGGCAGTACTGGCTCTAGAAGCCCCTTTTTTTATTTTCCCCACAGGCACAAAGTGGAAGCAAAGTCCTGTTATGGTCCCACTCACGAATACTAGTTAAGAGTTTGACTGTGGGAGACTGCCTTGAGTCTTGGCCTTATCTTAAAAATCGTGAGTTTATTTAGCCCTTTTTGGGGGTTTTTTCTCCCCATAAAGTGATTGAAAATTAATTTGAAGGAAATGGTTACTTCATTTTACAAGTTGCTCTTATGGCCATACTTCCAGGACACTCCACAGATAAAGCAGACTATTGGGAGCAACCTGCAGGAGCATGTTCTTTGAAGAGAGACTTGTGTCATGTACACGATACTGGGGGTCTGGTTTTGGCAATCCTGTGTGAGTGAATATATGCTGTCCCCCAGCATCAGCTGTAGGAGCAGAAGTTATTCCTTTACTTTCTGTAAAAGGGCTGCTTAATTTTGACCTACTACCAGACCCGTGCTGACTTACCACTCTCTTCTTCCACATGATGGTGATGTGAGTTCCTTTTCTAGTGATGGATTTTCCAGCTGGCAGGTGGCTGAAGTCACTGCCTCATGTTTTCTAATTCAGCAAACTCCTCTGCTGTTGACATGCTTGAAATACATTACTTGGAACAGATTTCAGGGATCAAGTACAAAAGCCAGGTTTTGGAGCTTGAGATGTTATCTCCTTTCCGCAAATTAATTTGGCAACTCATTTGCCTTAATTTTAATTGAGCAAAGACTTGTTTAGGGTTTGTTCTTGTCTGCATATAGAAAACGAAGTTATAGTGTCTGTTTATAATCTTCTGACGTCTTTGACTTCCTTTTTTTCTTTCTGTCCCAGGCTGTGTAATAGCAGAGCTCTTCACAGAAGGTGTACCCTTGTTTGATTTATCTCAGCTTTTGGCATACAGAAATGGCCTCTTTTCCCCTGACCAAGTCCTAAACAAAATTGAAGACCGCAGTATCAGAGAACTGGTAAGGATGGGCTACAGAATTAGAACCATCTATGTGTTCTGTTTGTTTATTTCCCCTACTTTGGTGACAGATTGCTTATTGTTTGGGTTTGGGTTTTGATGTTTTTGTATTACAAATGTCTAAACCTCTGATCTTTCTCTCCCACTCCCTCCTACTTCTGTCTTTCTCAAGGTCACTCAGATGATCCATCGAGAGCCAGATAAACGTTTAGCAGCTGAAGATTATTTGAAGCAGCAACGTAACAATGCATTTCCTGAAATATTTTACACTTTCCTTCAGCCTTACATGGCCCAGTTTGCCAAGGAAACGTTTGTGTCAGCAGATGAGCGTATATTGGTAATACGTAAAGATCTGGACAACATCATTCACAATCTCTGTGGGCACGACCGCACAGAGAAGGCCGAGGGAGAGACAAAAGAGAATGGGCTGGTTATTCTAGTGTCTGTGATGACTTCCTGTTTACAGACTCTCAAGTACTGTGATTCAAAACTGGCTGCTTTGGAGCTGATTCTTCATTTAGCACCAAGATTAAGTGTAGAGATTCTTCTGGATCGTATTACTCCTTATCTGTTACATTTCAGCAACGACTCTGTGCCCAGGGTGAGGGCAGAATCTGTGAGGACACTAACTAAAGTTCTTGCTCTTGTCAAAGAGGTGCCACGCAATGATATTAACATTTACCCAGAATACATTCTGCCAGGCATTGCACACTTGGCCCAGGATGAAGCCACCATCGTCAGACTTGCATATGCTGGTAAGAGGACATCCAGTCAAAACTCTAAATCTTGGGCTTTTCTGTGTTCTCTTAACTGTTTCTGTCAGCAAAACTCGCCAGAAGTCTCAGAAGTGACTGCAGGTATGACACCTGTAGTCACATTTCATTAGCTCTGATTGTTTCCATAAAATGGCCTGATGGAACTGAATAAATAAGAAACTAACTTAAAGCATCAGTGTGTTGCTGGGCTGCAGAGCTGTTTTCCAACAACATGCAATTTGATATGCAGTGGCTGAAATTAGATTACTTGCTCTGTAATAAACTGGCTTATACTGTAACAGATGTTTTCTTTAGATGTTATTCAGATGTGTGAGTTCTGCACAGTTCACGAAGAAGCTTTGTAGTCATGCCCATGTTTGCTATTTACTCTGTGCCCTTACTCACTATGACTAGCACATTTTTATTAGATTTTGGGGTTTTTTTAGTTGAAAACGTCAAGTGATGTTTTTCTTTTGTTTACTAAGTAAACTGATAAAAATAATTATTGAAGACTTTGTACGCTTAATGAATAGAACCAATTGTTTGTGGTCACCATGATCAATTTAAATTTCAAATACATTAATGTATTTAAAGGTAGTCTAACTGGGTTAATTTCTGTTACACTTTTGGAAGTGGTCAGACTGGTACTTAAGAGTATTTGGCCTGGGCTGTGGACAGGCTCCATTGGCACGTTGCTGTTGCTTTGGATGACACTCAGAACGGCTGCTTAAGTGGGACTTCTGCCTTGATGTTATTGTTCCTGTGCCAGCAGTGGCTGACCCATATAATGCAGCCTGAGTTGCTTCAGCAGCTTCCAAATGGTGCAGAACGGTGCCAAATCGTCTGGATAGATACCCTGACAAATGTTCTAAAAGTGGATTCCAGGGTAACAAGTTGTTATTTCCTAGGATAATGTCCTGGTGTGGTGGTTTGTTGTTATTTTGTTGCAGTCTACTATGTGACAATGTTAGTTAATTCAGGCTATTTGGCCTTTACCTTCTATCAAATTATTTAGTTGCTAATTGGGCTTGTTCTAGAAGAATTACATTAGTCATTGTTACACCTAATATCATTAGGATTTTTCCACTTGTTTACATGACAAAAGTACTGTGTAATTTGATGTACTTTGGTAGCTTTGCTGGGAGTCAACAGAAGTGGGTTGACCAGAGCATCCAGTTTAATTTCAGTCCTGTTTGCCTGTTGTGACTGGTGTTGTCAGTGACTGTAATCTCTCTTCAGGGGGTCACCAGACTGATGTAAATTGGCAAAATAGAACAATTCTTAACCAAAATGTTTTCCTTTGCAGAAAACATAGCACTATTGGCAGAAACAGCTCTGAGATTTCTGGAGTTAGTACAGCTGAAAAATCTGAATATGGAAAATGAACCAAATGGTGAAGAAATGGATGAAACATCTCACCCTAGTGATAACTATGACACAGGTAATGTCACTTTTTGCCTGCTTATAATAGCAAATCATGGGCCAAGGCTCCTAGGTAGCACTGAGCTATCTCATCTCTCAAAGCTTAGCCTTCCTATTAAATGGGAAGAATGTTTTGCCTTGACCAGTATCAAAGTGTGTGACAGCTTCCTGCGGAGACAGACACCTCTGCTCTGAATGTGGTGTGAGACAAAAAAGTACATAAATGAGCATATTTTTTTTTTCCAGAGGTCCTCAAGGTATTTGATTGTGATGCTGGTTGCTTGGTTGCATATCCAGCTTCACTTCCAGCTTATCTCATAAACAAGACAGCTGCAAAAACACGCCTGTGTTCCAAATACTGCTTCTGGAGTGGGAAGCAGCGTTAGCTTTGGAAAATCTGTCAAATTCTAGCATAGTCATTGCACTGTATTTTTCATTCTTCCTTTTCTGTCCCTGTGCTTCACAATTCTTGTCTGTTTGCCTGGTAAAACTAAATGTGTGGATGCCATTTGGCAGTGACATTACTGTAACATTGTATTATAACTAGCGTTGAATGAATTAAAATCCTAAGGATAGATTTTCTTAACCTTTCCCTTTGTAAAGACACATGGTAATAAGCGACCTATGTGTCACCTCCAGTGCCTTTTAGTGTTGCATGAATTCCCAGAAGAATGCTGGGCAAAACTAAGCTGGGAAGAGTTTGTTGTTAAAAACTGTCATTTCTCTTCTGGGCTAAGTAGAGCAATCTGTGACTAATCAGAGTTGGTAAACATCCTGCACATATTCCATTTGGGGAAAAGGCAATTATCTCTTAACTAGTTGCAGGATGATACTTTAAAATAAGACAGCAACAAATCTACTAAAACCAAATATAAAAGATCCTCTTCAAATTCCTTCATGTAAGGTGGGGGTGCTCAGAATTCGTGAGAGAGAGAGGAAGCTCCATTGTTTGGGCTATGCTTCTAAGAATGCTGTCTCCTATCCCTTGAGATAGCTTGGAGATGAAGGAAATAACACAAAGAAGAAAGAAGCTTGAGTAGTTCTGTTCTTTTCACCCTTTTTGAAACCAAGCATGAGAAATTTGAACCCAGGAGGCAGATATTTCATGTGGCTGATGGACAGGGTCACAACAGAAAGCAAATTAGCTGGACTTCTCACTGCAGGTGACTGATAATCACCCCTCAAAACTGGTGCAGCAGAAGCTGAAATTTTTGTGTTGCTCGTTTGAGATCCTGCCTTGTAGTTTTCAATAATATGCAGTGCATTAACAATCTGTTATTTCCATTTAATAGAAATACTTGGTTTAATTGTGTCATGAAGTAGAAGCCATAGGCAAGGTCATCAAATTTTTCATCACTATTGTTAGATTAACTGCAGAAATTTAATGAAATTGGAAGCACTCACTTTTTGAAGTAGTACACTTCATGCTTACTGAAGTGAATCTATCTGCCTAAATAAAGACATAGTCTTGATCTGTTGTCAGTTCACAAATTTTGAAATTCGTAGTCAAACATATCAAACCAAAATTGCCTCAAAGCTGTGGTAACATTGCTGCTGACTCATTCTTATGCTTCTTCACATCTGCATATCATCTATATGTATAAAATGAGTGGAATGATCTTAGTGAAAGTTACATGTTTAGTATAAATTGATATGGGTAAAAATGTCTCACATTTCTCTACTCTTTGGCTTTGTCACCACCTCATGCTTAGCCTGAAGTCTTTGGTAAGCCCTTGTTGGAACTGTTGAGGTTCTGTTGCATTACAAATTTTACCGAGCCAGGTGTTGTTCAGGATGACCTGTCACTGTAACTCCTTTAGCAGCAGGTGGTACACATGCACACACTGTTTCTCCTCAGCCAAAATGCTCATCCTGTTGTCCCTTGCAGAATTGCAAGCCTTGCATGAAATGGTCCAGCAGAAAGTTGTGACTTTGCTAAGTGACCCAGAGAATATTGTGAAGCAGACACTGATGGAAAATGGAATAACACGTCTGTGTGTCTTTTTTGGACGTCAAAAAGCCAACGATGTTCTTCTGTCTCATATGATCACTTTCTTAAATGACAAGAATGACTGGCATCTTCGAGGAGCTTTCTTTGACAGCATTGTTGGTAAGTGTTTGGTTTCGGCCATACGGAGTGGAAAGAAAATAAATAAATTAACAGTTACCAGGATATGAAGAAATAAGTCATATAAAAGTCCTTTCTTATAAAGATTTCTAGAATTTATAAGAAAGTACTTTTTCTGAATTATTGGGAGGAAATGTTTCATTAGGGAATGAAGATGAAACAATGTAGATACAAATGTATACTTCTTTTAGTCCAAATATTTAATACAAATACAACTGAGGCATTTAAGTCTAGGGTAGATTAACATTAAAAAATTGGAATTAAAATGTTTTTTTCTTCTTTGAGTCTCTCCTATAGCCACTAACTTAAAAAGCTAAATTATGGCAAGTGATTACTAGGATTTCTGCAAGCTCTATAATAGATGCATCACTTCACATATGCACGTGGTCCCATTCACTTCAGTAGATCCATTCGTATGATGAAAACTAGGCATTGGTATATGCTGAAGTTCTAACTGGAAAGGTTTTTTTAGTGGCTTAAAACATCACCGAAAGATTCTTGTTACTTGAGAATACTTCATAACAATTTAAAAAATCTTACCAATAATGACATCGGCTGTTAAGTATATCCAATGTTCCATGTATGTTGGAAATCCACATGACCATTGCTGAGAGTCAGTGCTCCGGATTTGTGGGTCAAGAAAACTTTCCCAAGTGCAGTTCCTGAGAGCAAAAATGGTACTTTAGGTGCATGGCAGGAAAAACAATCATGATCAAACTTTCAGTGGGGCCAGTATGGTACACATTCCATTGTAACTGGAAACCACAAAATTCTGTGCTGGCAAACTGCCAAGAAGTGATATTGATAACTTATCAGAAATTGTTTAGAAGGAGCAATGGAACAGCCAAAGCACAGGTCTGAGTGTCCTGCCTTCTTGCAAAAGACATAGAGACGTGTGAGGCAATTAAAAGTGAAGACATGTAACCTATGTTTTTAACTCCTTTCCCAGTGTCCATTCAGAACATCCACAGAAGAATTCAGATTAAGTTCCAAAGTTATGTTTTATTTTACTTCAGGCATTTGCACATCTTTAGAACTGAGCTCTCTAACTGGTATTTAAGTGCAGGCACTGCTGCCTGTGGCTGTGAGTAGATGCCCTTCTGTAGCAATGGCACTGAGAGTATTTCTCTTTCTAGTGCTGTTTCTCTCCCCTTCCTCCTTTCCTTTTAGCAAAGGATTGCAATGTCCAGCATTAAGACATAAACAAGTATATGGATTATTACCTTATTAGATTAGAAGCAATAAAATTATTTTATGTTTACTCTTAATTCTGATAGGAAGACATAGAGTTTTCTGGTGTTTATCAGTTTGCTTTGGATTTTTATGTTATTTTTATGTTTCAGGTGTTGCTGCTTATGTTGGCTGGCAAAGCTCATCAATTCTCAAACCTCTGCTTCAGCAAGGTCTCAGTGATGCTGAAGAATTTGTCATTTATAAAGCCCTCAATGCTCTTACTTGTATGTGCCAGCTGGGGCTCTTGCAAAAGCCCCATATTTATGAGTTTGCTTGTGATATAGGTAAGTTAGAATACTGGAGAATACTCTGTTTTCCTAGTAAAGAAATCTTAATTCTACATAAAGCTCCACTGTCGGGTTAGCTGTCCAGAATACAAACCTGTAGTTCTGTTTTAGAATCTAAAGAAAATTGTGGTATGGACCTACTGCTAGTTGAACCATGTTAGTGCTCAAGACTCTAAAATAATAGTTTTGGTGGAACAAATTGGATGCATTCTGCCAGATTTTATATAGGGCAGCAGCAAAAAACATTCACTCCAAAAACTTTCTGCCTTCAGATCTTTCCTTGATCTGCATGGCAACCTGCTGTAAAGAAAAAGTCCAGGATGCTTCTGGTAGTCCATCAGGCACATCGTTTTCAAACACTTATGCATTAGCCTTTGGAGATGAGAGAATTCAGACAATCATGATCCTTTATTATTCTAACACCAGAAAAACCTATTAACTCAATACATCCTTGGTTGCAGAGTTGGTCTCTCTTTCCCGATCAGGCTTGTCAATTTAATTTAGATATGCCCAAGATTTAACAGCTATTTATAAAAAAAAAAATACCAAATGATCTTTTGAGATGCAGTCTGCTGCTTCTTAATGTTATGGTTTTACAAATGCACTCAGAATTTGGAGCAGATGATCTGTGATTACATCTCATGACTAGATACAGTGCCTCAACAACAACTTCTTAAAGCCCACATAATTAGGGGGACTTCTGGGTCTCTTAATTTCATAATATAAGTAGCGACTTTTCAAGGAAGAGAGGGAAAGCAGGAAGGAATAAAGTATTTACTTAAAAAGAAAATAATCTATCACCAGTTTTAGGATTCACTGTAATTGTTAAAATGTGGTTGAGATTTATTTTTGGATTTGTCTCCCTTGCAAATCTGTCGTTGACAATTAGGGATTGAAATGAGCAAATAAGGAAAATATGCTTTTTGGCAAGAGCAAGGAAATTGAGCAGCATGACTACAGTGAAATCCATGAAATAATTTCCTCTGTATGAATGTTTTAACCTTGTTGCTCTGGAAGAGAGAAGGCTCAGTTTGGGAGTAATTCTGTTAGAAGGAAATTACATCACAGGCTGCCATATGCAGGATGATCTCCTCTCTCCTATATGAATGATATATTTTAACAGCCTGTTTTTCTTTCAGCACCATTCCTGTGTCACCCTAATCTGTGGATATGTTATGGTGCAGTTGGATTTATCACTGTGGTGGCACAGTATTTGAATATTGCTGATGTCTATTGCAAGCTAATGCCATACCTCCATCCTTTTATCACACAACCAATAATACAGGTAATACTTCAAATAATATTAGTGGGAATGTCTGGACTAGCCATGATCCATAAGTTTGTTTTGGCCATGGTCCTGGCTGTACGGACCATATGTACTTTTTTCAATTGAGATTACAGGCAATTATAGATTTTTTGATTTCTGCTATAAATCTCTGGCAGATTTATAGAATGGCCATTGCTTTCCATGTTTTAAAGACTGTTGTCTCAAACTTGTTGCAAAATGCAAAACATTTTACTTTTTACAAGGCCTAAATCAGCAGGTATGTTTTTCATTCAAGCCTTTTGGCCTTGTTTATAGTCAAACTCTTACAATATTGTGCTAGTTTATCGGAGTCTAAAAAGGATGGAAAGTTGGCTGTAAAACAAGTTGGTTTATGTTCTGTGCTTTCATCTACAAGACCAGTCTGTTAATTAGTGATTACCGTGCTTGTGATTTCACCAGAACCACTCCTGTGTTTCAGTGCTTTGCCAGGGGTCAGGGCACAATGCTCAGCATGAATTAATTAAGTCATTTACTATTAGTGCATGTCCAGGAATGACCTACATGATGCTGGTAATATGATCACATAGGCATGTTTGCATACAGCTTCAGGACCCGTAGACTGCACCTCTCAGGTGTTTTAATAGATAAAGAAGAAATAATTGCAGCACATACATTGAGAAATGTATCCTGTGTTTAATATTTTGTTGAAAACCTTGCAGATGGGAAATTCACTATAATAACATTTTTCTGTGTTTACATGTTCTTTGTGCTGTGTTTTAGGCATTGATTGGTAAATTTGTCTTGTTCACTTCCTGTGCCATATTAGTATCTAAATATTTCTTCTTCATTTTAGTATATAAATCTTTTCTCTGCTATGCAACACTATATTTATCGAGTAGTGGGTAACATGAAGTTGGATTGTAATTTTAAGTCTTCATTCTGGACTCATTTTGAAGTTGTTTTTCATGTAGACAGCCAGCTATGAGAAATACTTGATAGGAAAGAGGGGAAGAGAATGGAGAAAGTCTGACATGACCAACACAGATCTTATTTTCAAGAAAGGAGACAATTGTTGGTCTAGATGATTTGTACAGGTTATGTGGATATTATCATGTTGATTGATCTGTTTTGAATTGCAGGTAGACAAAGAAATAGTCCTGTTAAGTGTCCTTAAGGAGCCTGTCAGCCGTTCCATATTTGATTATGTCTTAAGATCAAAGGATATCACGAGCCTCTTCCGACACCTGCACTTGCGTCAGATGAAGAGAACTGGAGCTCTCTCTGAGTGCCCACCCCCAGAGGACCCTGCCATTGCACAGCTCTTGAAGAAGCTTCTTTCACAAGTAATTGGGTTTTATTTGTACTTTAAAAGTCAGGCTTGAGACTCTTGGGCTCTGTACACCTCGGCAAGCCCTGACCTTGCAGTTCTTCTGTGAAGGACTCCCAGTCTGAGGTTCTGATCCCCCAAGCCATTAACTTCACTGATTTCAGTATATGCTTGTGGGACAAGTTGTTCAGAGCTTAAAGATGTTTAAAAGATCTGCCAGATGCAGAGACATACAAATACCACCTAAGTCTTTGAAAAATGGCTGTAAGTCTCAAATTTCTGATGCATCCTTGATGTGGCAGCTTTACAGAGCATTGCTGGATTAAGTGTATTGTGCTGGATAAAGGAGTATGTATTTGTCAAAGTGCTAGACATGTGTGCCAAAAGGAAATGGAGCTGGAAAGTCTTGAGGGTTATGTGTGAAGAGGGGAACATAAAGAATCACCCACGCAAAGTAGTGAGAACTGGGAAGAAAAAGGACTGTAGCTGTGTGGGGTTTTTCCCCCATGGCATGTGGGCTATGGGGTGGCAGCTAAGCAGATTGCATCAGAAAGTGATCCAGCAATAAATTCTGTTCCGCCCTTTCACTTTTCCTTGCCCCATTCCTTAGGAGGAAAGATGTTCTTACACTGCAGTAGCTTACCTTATGTTTTTTATGAGCAATGGACCAATGCTTTGAATTCTGGGAATGTGTTCTTCTGCACTTCTGAGCCAGTCATTAATTTTACTGCTTCTTAACTCTTCATGCCTTGATGCATGTTATTGTTAAGAGAGAGTAATATTACCTTTTCTTTTATTCTGTAGGGGATGACTGAGGAGGAAGAAGACAAACTGTTAGCACTGAAGGACTTTATGTTAAAATCCAATAAAGCTAAAGCCAATATTGTGGATCAGAGCCACCTGCATGATAACGGTCACAAAGGGGTGATTGACTTGTCAGCTCTGGGAATAACTGGAAGACAAGTGGATCTTGTTAAAACAAAGCAGGATTCTGATGACAAACGGGGTTAGTATATTTTGTCATCTATATAGTTGAAGTATAGCCTTCCTTTCAGGGTGTTCTCAGTAAATCAGGCTACATGACTATCACCATCCTCACTGAGTTTGCAATAGGAAAATTACTGCTTCTGTTTGAAATGTGAGGTGATTAAATATTCTCTGATCATTGAAAAATGGGGATTATTTTTTCCCCTGAGAATATTTTAAATTATTTTGACTGCATGTGCAGTTGTTCAGCTGATTGTGACAAACAGGACTCTAGTGACTCATAGCAACAGTGTAAATGTTGGAGGCTACATGTCTGCTCTGTCTCCTCTCAACAAGGGCTAAGCTTTTTAACTGTGAAATTCCTGGGTGTTTTCTTGAGGTAGCCTGAAGAAAACCAAAAACTCCTCAGGCTGGCACTGAGGAGTTCCCAGCTGTTGCTCACCCAAGTACATGTGTTTTGGCCCTAGGGTTCTTCAGCTTCTCATCTACTCCCATTTTACTTTTTTTACCTGCTCTTCTTTCAGCTCAAAAACCTCTTACCTTTCCTTGTTCAGATATGAAAACCACTCGCTGCTAACTATTCCAGTTCTCTGTATCCTCAAAATTTTCATTTCTCAGACAGTTTGAGCTTCCTCTTTACTCTCTCAAGCTTGTAATTCCCTCCTCTATTACATCACTGGTAGGTTCTGTGTTTTTACATATAGAAATACAGAAATATCTGTAAAACCTATAGCTATTAACATCGTTTTTCCAGAATTAGGGTGTTTTGCATATAATTGTAAAGGAAAGTACAGAAGTGTAGGATTTTTCTTTTTTTTTTGCATCCTTGTATTAGGAGTCAACATGATTTAAAACAGTCTATATGAAGTCTATACTTGAAATAATTTGTTTCCCCCAAAGCTGTTACCCTTAAAGTCTTTATGCCTTTAACTTTTCTTCACTGTCTTTGTCCAAATTTAATTTGTTCCATGGGTTTTTTTTTTTCTGTCTATATTTTACAGTTCTAAGTGACTCTAAAGGAATGCTGGAAATAAATAAATTTCCTATTTAGAGAGATAATGTACTTGAATCTACAGGTGATGTTGCAATTATGATGGGAACTGATTGTATTTGACACCAACCATGATTTGTGTACTGTGCTGTTACAATTTTTTTCTTGATGCCCTGCTCGTTGCAGGGTGGTTGGACTAAATGATCCATGATTCTCTAAGAAAAATTGTCATATGGTGGAGTATAATCCTGCAGCCTTCTAGATGTAAGCTTTCCCTCTGGTGAAGTGATTTATTACATGAGTCAGCTACATGATCCAGAGGATGTGAACACATGAGGCAGGTGCTTTGTTTGGTTTCCCTTAAAAATGCTGTCAGCTGATCTCCACAACATAGCAGTAGGGATCTGGCCTGTAAACATTAGATTTCCATGTAGTCCCAAAGTAATGACAATCCTGAGTGAATGTTGTCATGGTAATGTTGGGGGTGTTTTGTTTTTTTCTTCTCCCACCTCCTCCTTCCCTTCCCTTCCTCCCTCCCTCCTAACTACTTACAGCTAGAAAGCATGTAAAGCAAGATTCAAATGTAAATGAAGAATGGAAAAGCATGTTTGGGTCCCTGGAACCCACAAACATCTCCCAGCCAATATCCAAAGGACATGGGCAAACTACTGATCCTGAAGCCATCCAAGCTGGGAAGCCACTTCGTTCAGAGTCCTCAGCTGGCATTTGTGCCACTTTGTCATCCTCTCCACAGGTATACCTGAAAAATACTCTGTTTGCATCTTACCTAAAATGATAAATTGTTTTAAAGTCAGGTGACACTATAGGGATGTGATGTTCTTGTTTTGTTTGGAGGTTATTTGACACTGGCCATGCTATTGGCTGGTGTCTTCTTCAGCAGAGTTGCTGACTTTGAAGCTTTAATTTTTAAAATAGGAACTGAGAGAGGACTGAAATAAGTTTAGTCCCTTGAGCTTCACTAACAAATAGATGCTTTGCAGAGAGAGATGGGGCTTTGTGGATTAGACAATTATTATGTAAACTTCTCTGGCAGAGAAGACTTTTCCTCAACTTTAATGCCCTGATACATGTTGTGAGGAAGAGATATCATGGTTTTAACTTGGAAATCACAGTATAATTTAGACATCCTGTACCTGTAATACTTAGTACTGGCTGGAGGAGGATAGGCTGGGAGCTCTGTGGGCCATGGAGGCATGTCTTGACACTGAACACTCTTTTCTGTTTGGCTTTTAGTTGGAGATTAGCTTCTGCTAGCTTTAAATGTGTCTACCCTGAACTATAAGGGAAACACTTCACACTTTGGTTTTTAAAGCCCAACATAAAAAAATTTGAGAGCTGCCCTTTAATTTGTCAGTCTTGGGACCAATAACTGCCTCTGTAATAATCACATTAATAGGTGTGTACAGCACATTATAGTTTCTTTAGACAGAATATAGAACAGAGTAGGCAAACAGGATAGAATAAGAGAATGTTAATCTTTTATATAAACAATAATTTTCACTATTTTTATTGTCTTCATGCAAGCATTTTTTAAAATGCTATTTTACTGCTAATTGATTCAATAAAAAAAGATTTTTGCTATTTTTATTCACTGTGTGTGACACAGAAATCTCGTGAGGGGGATTTATCTGTGTGTAGAATGTAAGGCATATATTTTTAAGGGCTGATTTCCTGCAGGCATCTGATGGAGCAGTTGTCCAGCCCAGGAAACCAACCCTGCAGGCTCTGAGCAGCACGATGTCCCCATCTGCACACCAGCTGCGCATCACCACCTGCAAAACTGAGCTGCAGCAGCTGATCCAGCAGAAGAGAGAGCAGTGTAATGCAGAGAGACTTGCCAAACAGATGATGGAGAATGCTGAGTGGGAGAGCAAGCCCCCACCTCCAGGTACATCACTGGCCACTGAGGTTATTAGATAAAAAATTATGTGTATGTATGTATGTATATAATTTGAGTCAAGATATCATGCTTTCATGGAAAAAATGCAAAGAATGAGGAAAAGAAGAAATTCTCAGTTTAGGAAATGTGTTTACTGTGCAGAGCACCTATGACTAGTGTCTAATTTAGAACTGAGCAAGTAGGCTTTTGGCTTTAATATTTAAAATGCCTTAACACTGTTTTCAGTGCTGTCTGTGCTTTGCAGTTGTAAGGAGTATCCTGATATAGCTGTTAGTGGGTGGATCTAGGGGGACTTGCATGTTCCTGATTAGGTTGTGGTTTTGTTTTCCCTGTAGGTTGGCGTCCCAAAGGGTTGTTGGTAGCTCACCTTCATGAACACAAGTCTGCCGTGAATCGCATTCGGGTCTCTGATGAACACTCCATTTTTGCCACTTGCTCAAATGATGGCACAGTGAAGGTCTGGAACAGCCAAAAAATGGAAGGAAAAACCACTACAACCAGGTAGCTTAAAAACCTGTGATAGTTGGGTCTGCAATTTTAGAGTGAAAAATAAAGTAGAGCAGGGAGCAAAATACGAATCACTTGTGGGTGTACTGGAAATATCAATGAAGAGATATATTAGTGTTCCTCTTGGCTTGCATCTATAATATTAGATTGCTGTTTCAGTTAGTTAATAAAAGAAAAAAATGCAAAGGGACTGCTTTGTAGCCATAATAATTACAGGCTTTTTGATTTCATTTCTGTACATATATAAATATATTCTGCTGTTGTTGTTTAAAGCCAACACTGGATTTTTTGCTTTCTCATTTTGGAGCAGCTAGAAAATGTTATTTTCAGACCTTTCTCAAGAGCCATTGGTTTTAAGTTGGTGTTTAAGAGAAGTAATTTTTTTTTTAAGTGCCACCAAAAATAACCTCTTTTTCTCTCCCCCTATTTGTCTCTGTACTGTTTAGATCAATTTTAACATACTCTCGGATTGGAGGACATGTAAAGACACTTACATTTTGCCAAGGTTCACATTACTTGGCTATAGCTTCAGATAATGGTGCCATCCAGCTTCTTGGTATTGAATCCTCAAAGCTCCCTAAATCTCCAAAAATTCATCCAATACAAAGCAGGTATGTACTTCAAGCAATTAAATTTCATCACACACAGAGCTCAAGCTGTTACTATATTCCTCAGATAAGGTCCTTAAATTTGCTCTAGGCTTCCTGCTGGCTGAGCCCAGAGTGTACAGGAAGGCTGTAATCCATGTTCTTATCCTGCTTCATGAAGAAGGGTTGAAAGGCAACTCTGCAGAGCTGACCATTCTTAGTTATAGGATATTTGTACTTCCTGCATCACTGAACACATTATGAGCTTGAAACAGCCATACAGAATAGTTCTCTGTTGTTTTAATTATATACTGGGATTGGTTAGTTCCTTTGTTACAATCTTAATACTTACAAAGTGATTTTGAAAGTTCTTTTGCAGGTCATTAGACATACAGCATGCGATGTTGCTTGAGACCTGCTGTTTTTCCTCTTGGGCCCTTAATGTGATAAATTGGTTGAGATACGGGTAATGGGATAGTATGTAAGGGAGTCTTTGGGCTTGATTTAGCTCTTTCTTACCTCCATATGAGCAGTGTTTGAATGTTTGGCACTGAAGCTACAGCTTGATCTTCCAGTTTGAGTGAGAGGTATGTCCAGGCCTCAGAAAGGACTCACAGTACTGCTGGTGGGGTCTCACAAGTGTGGAGCAAAGAGAGGGAGAATCACCTCCCACAACCAGCTGCCCACACTTTTGATTCTTCTGTTGTGGGTGGCTTTTTTGGCTCTGAGCAGACATTGCTGCATCATGCTAAGCTTCTCATCAGCCAACACTCCAAGTCTTTCTGCTCAGGGCTGCTCTCAGTATATTCTCAACCCAGCCTGTATTTGTGCTTGGGATTGCCCCGACCCAGGGCACAGAGCTGTGTTTATGTTTGCAAAGGGCTGCTGACAGCCTTGCAGGTCCTATCAGCAGAGAGATTTGAGAGAGCATAAGCATCCATTGTACTGAATTCAGAAAGATGTTTCTGGCAGATGCCTTGAGAAGTGACACAAAGAGGAAAAAGCTGCTCAGCATAAGATGTGGGAAGGAGTCTTAAACTTGGAGGGAGTCTTACCTGTGCCTAAATTAGTTTATTATTTTAACCCAGGTCGTTAGATCTGAAGGATGATGGCTGTGTGGTAGACATTCATCACTTCAATTCAGGAGCCCAGTCAGTTCTGGCTTATGGAACAGTTAATGGATCTCTGGTTGGATGGGATTTGCGATCCAGCAGCAATGCTTGGACACTAAAGCACGATTTGAAGTTAGGCCTCATAACTTCATTTGCTGTGGACATACACCAGTGCTGGCTGTGTATTGGTAAGCCTGTATTTCTTATTAGTTCCCCTTTCTTCCCTGCCCCCCTCTTCCTTATGGTTTTCTCTTACAGTAGCTACAGCTCAAGCTTTTGCTTGATCTGATTTTACTAGTGTATGCTCTTCTCAAACAAGAGGAGAGAAATATCTTCTCGTCTATTTTTGAGAAGCATTCTGCCTGCTAAGAACTCGAGGCTGAAGGCCATCTCCCTCAGAACATAGCACAAAGATAGGGACAAAAACTCATATATTTATCCCTCTGACTAAGGGGAGCTTTTTCTCACTAGGAACGAGCAATGGTACCATGGCATGCTGGGACATGAGGTTTCAGTTACCTATCTCCAGCCACTCTCATCCTTCCAAGGCCCGAATCAGACGCCTGCTCATGCATCCTGTCTATCAGTCCTGGGTAATAGCAGGTAAAAGATGTCTTAAACTTACCTCACAGTTGCCAGAGATTGTGATTAAAGCAGCTTTTTTTTCAGCTTCTGCTTCAAGCCCTGGTGGAGAGTTGAAAAGAAGAAAAGTAGGGTTTAGCCATTGTCAAAATGACTGTGTTTACAATTCTCATGAGGGGCCCTCCCTGTGTGCTGTCCACCTCATCCCTTTTTAAGGACAGAATGTTACAAAAGATTAAATTCAAAGCCATGACATACATTGAAGATGATGGACAATCTGCTACCGCCTTCTATAGAGCAGAGATTGAATTCCAATTTCCCTTTCAACCTAAGCCAGCTGGGTCATGGGTTAGAACTTTTGGAAATCTCCAAGATTCCTCATCTGATACACTTACAGCTGCTTCATCCTCACTGCATGTGGCACTGTCATAGACTTTTATATGTTTGTGTCAGGAACACATTCTGAAATGGACAAATACCTTAAACTAATCCTAAATAACAAAATTTATCAAGTTGCAGTAAAACAAGAGTAGTTTGAGTTTATTTTACTTGCTTTAAGGCTTCACTTCCTATTCTGAGTTATTAACCACCCTGGGAGATAAAACAAACTCCTTGAAAGAACATACAAATAAAGCAAGTTTCACTGTGCTTTCCAGTTTGTTTCCTCGCTGTGAGAGACTAAAGGAATGACAGAGTTCGTAATTTTGGATTATTATTTAAAAGTCCTTGCCTGCTAGGTTGCTGCCAGGCTTGTAAGCAATCCCTTGAACAGAATTCTTTACCTGTCCACATGAGTGTGGAAGTTCATTGTAGCTACTGAACTCTGTAACTTTGGGTTGTTTTCTTACATGCATAGGAGTGTTCTCCAAAGTGTCCCTGAAGACTATGCTGAACAAACCACATATCCTTCTCAAAGAACACTGAGAAGTTATCTAGGGAGGGTTTTATAAAACTGAGGGTTTTATACATTTCTAAAAGGGTTGGGAATTAAATCAGGTTTCCTCTAAACACTTGTAAATCAGGCACTTTTAATTATAGTGAAGCTGCTTTCAAGCAGTAAAACCAAAGTACTAAAGCAAGACTAACACAAATGCTGCAGGGAGCAAACAGAGAGTGTCTCTGTGTCATACCCTCTATATGATGTCAGTAGAGCAAACAGCAAGAGCCAACCAATCTGTTTTGTACTTTTTGCACTGGCTTTATCTTTCCTGCAGCTGTTCAAGGCAACAATGAAGTCTCCATGTGGGATATGGAAACTGGTGATCGACGCTTCACTCTGTGGGCCAGCAGTGCGCCACCTCTTTCAGAACTGCAGGTCTGGTCTCTTTCTTTTCCAGTTTCTGTTGTGTAGCCAGGGTTAGAACAACCTTAGACTGATGCTGTGCATCAGTTCAGAACTTGCCCTGGGATTCATTTTGGCACCATAACTGTTTTACTTGTAAGAATTAAATGCCCTTTGTAAAACAGCAGTGTAACCTAAATCTTCATTGGCACCTTCCACTGTCTATGGAATGTACTTGTCGCACTCACTTGTTATGCCCAGCCATGTTCTTAGAAAACCAGTGAGCTTGTAAAGATTATGAAAAAGTCAAAATTCATGGTGTGGTATCTTGTACTTATTTTTGCTTTCTGTTCCTGGGGCTATGCATACTTCTGTAAACATCTGCTCTTTTACACATTCTTTCTGTAATATAATACCACTACTACACTTAACTGCTAGTTTAAAGCATGAAGTGGTTCTTCTTCAAGGACTTAATTGGAAAAGGAGCAATCTGGAATATGGTTCACAAATCCATAGACAAAAATTACCACAGCTGCTTCTATAAATGTTGTAAATGCCTATCTGGAATCTACTTAAACCTAAGTTTGTATGTGCCAAAAGGATTGCAGGTTGAGTTAATTTCAGTCCTGCCCTTTTTTACACAGGGGTCTCCATGATCTAAGATAGTTTTCTGTTGTATATCTGTCCCATTATGCCTTCATAGCCTAAAAATTTAAGCATCCATGTGCTTTTCAGTAGGATTTGCCTGCCTGATTCTTTTAAAATTAATCTCTCATCATTGAGAATGTAATTTCCAAGATTAAAAAAAAAAAAAAAGATGATTACTGAGGGTTAATTCTGTTGTATTGCTCTGTAAACTGTAAGGGAGCAATTTACATTAATATATTAAGATGTGGCCCACTAAAGTGACTTGGCATTTGCCAGAAAGATTTGGAAACTGGGTGGATGAATGTGGCAAGGAATGCATTCCCTTTCTGAAGCATCATGTAACAGCTATTGCTGATAAGTTATTTTTATATATGCCTTTTTCCTGCTAGCCTTCTCCTCACAGCATCCATGGAATATACTGTAGTCCAGCTTCTGGTAATCCCATATTACTGACAGCAGGCTCAGACATGAAAATAAGGTAATCAAACTAAACAACTTCCTTGTTTGTCACCCTCCCCTCCACCCCTGCTGGTGTACTAAATTTTGCCAAGTGTTGCCTAAGTAATCTCTAAGAGTCCAAAACAATAATACTGAACATGTGTTCATTAGTAAACACCAGTGGGCTGAGGAAATTGTTCTCAGCAAAAGGACTGCAGAACTTGGTGCTTCTCTGAAACATAATGTGTACTCTGAAACACAGTGGGTATCCTTCTGTAAAATTCTTCATGGGTTTCATGACAAAAACCAAAAATAAATCATGTGTGAGCTTGATATGAGCGTAAATTTATCTGCATTACTCCCTCCCGCTAAGTGTAGAAAGCAGATAGCATTTGAGCCCACTCATTTTCATCGTAAGAGCAAGACCACTTTCAAGCAGCTGTTTTAAGCTGATAGAATTGAACATCTCACCTTGATTTTGTTTCTTCATGTTTAGGTTTTGGGATCTAGCCTACCCTGAGAGATCATATGTTGTTGCTGGAAGTTCTTGCCCATCTGTTTCCTACTACAGGAAGATAATTGAGGGCACAGAGGTGGTTCAGGTATTTTGCTTTGTTTGATAGACACCTATTCTGCTTCCCTTTGGATGGCCCTATGGATTGTACTCTTTGCATGATGTCTTCAAACAGAACTCACTCACTCTTACGTTTTGTGGGTGGTCTCAGCATTGCATGTTTTGGGCAGTTGGGAAGAAGTTACTTTAAAAGAAGTACATAATTTGTTTTTGACAGAATTGGGCTCAACAAATACTACTTACATGCAGAAGCCAGAGTCATATGTTCCTTTTGGGATATTGAAATTTAGACTTTTAACACTTTTGGCTTTGATCAGTGTTTGGAATGTCTTTTGGGTAGGACCTTAGCATGTGAGATGTACTGGCACCAGGAAAATACAGTACCTGCATGCTGAAGTTTTTGTTACATCCTTCCGAGTGACTTTGGGAACTGGCAGTGTTCCTAGTTGTTAAATAGCACAATGGTTTGATTCAGTTCAACAAATTGAATGCTACTTCAAAGGTGACTAAAACAAGTCAGTAGGGGTCTACCCAATGCACTGTTCTTTAGTGTTTCTTCTCAAACTTCTATATTACGTTCATGCTATTGAAGCAGTTTTTATAAAAGCTTTGGGAAGCCAAGATGTATGTGTTCCTATAACTTTTTTTCCCCTTATTGGAATATAAAATCTTAGTGTCATTGAAATAAATACGAGAAAAACCTCCACTGTTTACCTAATCAAAGAGCTATAGTGTCAGTTCAGATTAAGACTTAGACTGTGTATGATGAAAAGATATGAACCAAGAAGTAATCCTGAGAAAACTGTCAAAGGGAGTGAGGTGGTATGTTTGGACATTTTTGTTTGATTGGCTTTTTGGTGGAAGAGGTTTTGTGGTCTTCTTAGACCCACAACCTAATATGGATGACAGTTTCTCTTTGCAAATGCTCACCCTTCTGTAAATAGTATTTCTCACTTTGTTTTTTACAGGAAATTCAGAACAAGCAAAAGATGGGGCCCAGTGATGAGACCCCTCGGAAGGGTCCAGAGTCTCTCCCAGTCGGGCATCACGATATTATCACCGATATCGCGACTTTCCAGACCACACAAGGGTTTATAGTAACTGCGTCAAGGGATGGGATCGTTAAAGTGTGGAAATAAAAATTGTACTAATATATAGTATGTAAATATTTGTAATAAAGAAATAGTGTTATAATGAAGTTTTCAAGGACTGATTCCAGTTAATGGAATGGACTGGACTTTAAAAACTATAAAAGCAATGATAAAATCAGTTGCCTGTATCCTACCACCCTGTTGGCACTTCCTAATCACTTCTTATATTAAAGCTTTTTGGTATCCATAGCATTTCCTTGAAATAGCAGGGAATCTATGAAGTCACTTAGCTTGGTTTTGACTACACTGTTCTTCAAGAACCTTTCAGAAAATTATTTCAGGATGTCCCACATGACACATTCTAAATATGCATAAAGCAAAGAGCTGGTGTCTAACTGCTCCCGTGTTGAATCTGAGAAATGAGATAAGAACCAGTGCACTGATGTCCCTGTACATTCTAATAACTATAATAAAGTCCACTTGAGCTTCCCTGTTTGGTACTTGGGTTTCTTTACATCCGTGGTTCCGCTGCAGTGATTCCACAGTCTCAGCTGGCAGAGCCATTGGGCTCATTGTCATTTGAGATCATCTTAGCATTGTGTCAATCCTCAGCTGTCCTTTGACAGTGGTGTCCTTGCTCCTCAACTGTGCCTTGCATCCAGCTTGCTTTAAACTTGAGTCTAAGGCTAAGCTCTGCTGTCCTGGGAACCTAAAGCAGCACCACCAGGATGGTCTTCCCTGTCATTCAGTATGGACGTCAAAAATAGCCAAAACATGGCTTTCAGCAGGAAGTACTTTTTCATCATGGAATGTTCATGTGAGAGGCAGTTCTAAATGTCAGACAGGGACAGTAAATGTTCTCACTACTCTTCCACTATCTGATCCAATTCTTCAGATTTCCAAATCCTTGTCATACTTAAACTTTACTAACATTCCTTATCTGCAGTTCCAGGTACTACTTTTTCCCCTAAAACAAGTGATTGACCCCCTCTGCATGGACCTTCTGACTCAGAAGGTCACTGACAACAAACAACACTAATTTTACATGTGTTCCTTGAGTGTAAGTGGAAAAAAATGGAAGCCTACTTCTCTACAGAGTATCCGATAGAAGCAGGGAATGGTCTTAACTTGTGAACTGGGTTCTTTGAAGAGAAAACACATGAAATAATGACTTGTTTAAAAAGTCTCAGAATTCAATGGATAGACTCCTTTCCCTAGTGAGTGCATTACTTGGATGATTTAGTGTAGTAGACATTGCCCCAAGTGTAACAAAAGAGGAAGTGGGCTCAAGAACAGTGTGACATTTCTTTGCAGACCTTATCATTGCTGCTCCCTGTTATGCTGAAAGAAGATTTTCCTTGGCTTTGTATAGAGGAGCTGGTGCTGTCCCTTTATGTTGTATGAATTCAGAAATAAGGAAGGTTTTCTCAGTCCACTTATATCACAGAGCAGCAAGGAAGAGGGTGGTAAGTCAAGCTTTTTCTGTTGCTATATCCATTTGGTGTACAGTTCTAAACAGGTCCTTATTCACCTGGTGAAGGGAATCACCTTTGTGGCTGCATTGCTTGGTTAATGGTTCTGCCCACTGACAAAGTATTTTGATGAAAGAAGCAGATCAGTTTTCATTTTCAGGTGTTACAATCCACTGACACCATATGAAACTTACAAGACATTTTAAGTATTATGAATACATAGGACACCACAATGGTGGGTATAGTATTAAAAAGAATTTGCACTGAGACTGATCTCATGGGAAAATGTTGCTGGGTCACAGTCCAGGAAGACAGTGAGGTCTTCTCTGGTGTTACCTGTAGTCTCAGACTTTTAAAATCAGAGCTGGATTATTTAAGTTTAGGAGCACCTTTTAGATCAGGGAAGGAAAACACAACCATGATGCACTGCTGCACTGTAGACATGCAAAAGGGGGAAAAGAAAAAATTATATTCAATAATATTTATCAAAACTCTTACATCTTATAGAATACTATTATATTAGTAGCATGGATTTTTCAACTTCTAACTTACTGTTCCCTGTAACAAGGAAGGCTTCCAGCTAAGTGAAAGTGCTGATTTACCCAGTAATTCAGGACATGTCTTCATTTTAATATTTCTCAGAGTAGCAATATTGGTTCAGTCCCTGTTTTCCCTCCCAAATCTAGAAATGGCAAATAAAACTCAGCAATTTCATCAATATTTAATCAAAAGCATCTTAGAACTCAGGAGCTTGGTGTTTCACCCACAATTCAAAACATTTTAAGCAGCTGGCTAAACCAGTCCCAAAGCCTGAAGTGCAAAACTGTCTTAGGAATTTTGCACAAAAGATACAGGACATTGTGTACAGAAGCAGAACTGAGATTCAGCGAGCACAGGGGAATAATTTCTAGCTCCTTCAGGAAAAGTGGTCTTAAACTAAAATTATACCACACTGCTGACAGTTACAATTAGACAAGTTTTGGTGAAATACTTAAAGAAAAGACAAGGGGAGTGGAGACCGGATGTGAAAGGGCATGATATTTTCAGTGACGTTTCCTCTGGGTTTGTGTCAACAGAAGCTTTGTGTCCTCAGATTTGGCCTGGAGCAGAGCTTGGCAAAACTATAAAGGGAGGCTGAAGCAGTAGAATCCCATCAAAAGAAGGCATGGATTTTCTACCAGAAAGGCAATTCCATCTGTGCTAAAAGAAACTACAGAGACTGCAAAGGTGGAGAGCACAATCATGAAAGACTCCATTTAGCTGCCATGATGATGATGACATCCTATTGCTGTGTGACATTTAAACAAGGATAATGTTTTCAGATAACATTCACAGTAGCATATTGAAGACTAGTATGAGGTTAAGGAAACCTTTCAAAAGTCATAAGTTATGCTGAAATAGAAAACACAGGAAAATAAACTTTGGAAACCATGTGTAAAACACAATATAGAAAATATATTCTCAGGAAAACATTCTGCAAGACATAAAAACAAATAATAAACTCCTTTCCAAATATATTGGGAATGAGAATCTGACAGTTTCTGTGTGGCCAATAATTGAGGAAGGTGTAAAAGATTTCAAACAAAACAAGGCCATGGTAGATAATTAGAAGGGTACTTTCCCTCTGTGTTCGCTGTGGAGGAATTCAGGGGGGTTCCTGTGCTAGAATCTTGTCCCTTTTCTGCATATGTATGTGATGTGCCACAGGATCTCCCTGCCTGAAACATCTGCCAGCTTGGTAGGAGAGGTTTCAATCAGTAGTAAATTGCCAAGAGCAGAAAATTCTCATCTAAAAGATGATGTATTTTAAAGGGCATTAGGAATGAAACAGCCAAACTGCCAACTATGGTTTGGAGCCTCTTGCTTTAAATTGCTCTAGTTTTAAAAAGGTTGAATTCACACCAGATCTTTTAGAAAAATCCTGGGGAGTTTTGAGACCAGCCTAATGTATGCAGTAGGCAAAATAGTATTAATTATAAAAAAAAGCAGGGTTGGTAAAGACATCAATAAATGTGCTCTATCAAGGAAGGGTCAAAGTCTAAGGTGGAGTCTTTTATCATAAACTCATCTTTGAAAGAATTGCTAGCCATGTGAACAGTACATGTCTGGCAAATTCTCTTGCTTTTCTGGAAGGCTTTGGACAAATTACCCAATGGAAGCCTTCCAAAAATAATTAATGCTGTCATCTGATACAAAATATTCCCAGGATTAACACTGTTAAATACAGTTGTTAAATACTATTTAATTCTAGTTAAGACACAATATGTGATACCACAAATAGATCAGTTTTCACAGTGGAGTAAAGCCATCAGTAGAGAGACATGACCTCTGTTTGCATAATGTTTATCAATGACTTAGAAAAGAGAAAGGAGCAGCAATATGCCCAAAGTGGCTGAAAACAGTAAGTTACTTGGGGCAGCAGGAACAAAAAAGTGACTGCAGAAATTTTACATAAAGATTTCATTGTGATGGATGGCTGAATGATCCCATGTAAAATTAAATTATTTGGAGGTACAAATGGTGTACATGGTAAACACAGCCAACCCTTAACTTTGTGTTTATAATGAAGAGTCCTGAATGAGTCCTGGATACATAGTCCTATTCAGGGAAAAATGTTGGAATTATAACAGACAGTCCTATAAAAAGATTAACTCAGTACTCAATATTGATCCAGAAGTTAAATGTTAGATATTACAAGGGAAAGAATAGGATAATACACCAGTGAACAAATCCACGGTGCCCTCTTACTGCGAATAATGTGTGTAGTATTTCCCCTTAATAATGAAAATATATATAATACAACTGTGGGAGGCCTATTGTGGGTAAAAAATGGTTTCCACATAAAGAACCATTAACCAGGCTCAGAGTCAGCATCTGGAAAACAGAAGCCTGAAGAAAGAGATAACAGATCTGTAAATAAGCAATGGCAGGAAACACTGAATAGGCAATAACTGTTTGCTCATGTATTTAAGGCAAGAACAACAGAGTATCACCTAAAAGATGAGATAAACATGTACAAAAGAAGGTACTGTTTCATAAAGCATGTCATTAAGTGATGAAACTCATTGTTTTGGGCTGTTGTGAACACCAATGTTTGCCTGTGTTCAAATAATACTTAAGTACATTCAGAGCCAAAAAGAATCCATTAAGGGCTACTGATAACAAAACTGATATGTACAAAAAAGCCATCTTGAAAATTAATGTTGTGGATTTGCAACAATTCCAGACTGAATTTTTACATGAGTGGCCTGTGAAAAAACAATAAATTTTTATTTGTGTGCACACAGTTTTCTGTAAAATGGGAGAGAAAAATGTATTTTTATTAAAATAACTTCCTGAATGGAATTCAGTTGCCATGAAAACAGAGATGGTTTGATGTTAGCAAGACTGTTATGAATTACCTGACTATTCTGCAATTTTAAAAATCCAGCCAGAATCACAAATCCCATTTCCTTCCAACTTTAAACACTCATGGGGTAGTATATCCTGACTACATAAAAAGCAGAGACTCAGTTTTGCTCAGATAATTTAGTTGTAGTCAAAATTAGACCAGCTGGCATAAGGCACAAAGGTGCCATGGATTCTGGGAGGCAGAAAACCATTAGCATTACCAGTAAAGGAAAGCTGGCAACAGCTCTGAAAGTAGAAGGAAAAGTTCTATTTTTACCTGTGAAGATAACAGTCCAGATTTTCTTCTCCAACTAGGAGAGGGAAAAGCAAAGTGTTAAAAATCACTGTTTTTCATCCTGCACTGTAATGGGTTTGTGCTGTGCTGGTTGGAGCCTCCAAGAGACTCTTCTATTCCAGCTGACACCACTTTGGCAGCCTTCCTCAGGAATGCAGTGTAGGGATAATGACTGAAATGAAGCCCATTTTCTCACCTTATTATTTCCATAGCTCATTGATTTCTTCAAAGTGTCAGCTTCAAAAGAGATAATTACACATTAAATCATCACCTACATACATCTGTAAAAACTAGGTTTTGAACAAGTGAATCAGGGGCTAGAATAAAGTGAAATAGAATAGTATTACAATACATTACATTGGCATTACATAGAAGGGATTTGATAAGAGATACCAAGTACAGTCTCTTGGGAAGAGACCATATCACAAGAGACCTGGCTAGCATAATTAAGGAGAGAGAAGTTAATATTCTTAGATCCACAGAAAAGAAAGGCACTGCCAAAGAAAGTGGTCTGTCAAGGATTTATGGAAAGCAAGGACAAGAAGAGTATGTCTAAAAATCACAGGGGAGACAAAGACCTGAGAATTATGCAAGCGAGCAGAGTAACAGAAACAACTTGCTCTCAAATCCCAAATCAAGGATGGTTGATGTTACTGTTGCAAATGATCAGAAGGAGAATATTACATCTTTGAAGGTAACTGGGTCAGATGGGCTAATCTGCAAATGAAATTGACTTCATCCATGTACACACTGTACGAAAAGGTGACATTGCAAGAAGAAAAAACCTTTTTGTTATTTATCTCATTAAAATAATCACCACTGAATCTGAAATTAATTAATAAATACATGAATCAACATGAGTTACAGTAAATATTCTGAAGTGGTAATGGCAAGGACAAAATCATCTTCTATTGTTTTCAGAATGTCAAAACTTCCATTAAAAAATAGGAGCTTGAGCTTCCCACTAATCTCCTCAAGATGAGATTTACCTTGGCAGTTCTGTGTAAATACCACATCTGCCTGTGAGATGCAGTTTAGAGGGTCCACTTCTGGCACAGTTTACATGATCTCAGTGGAACCTGTGCTTGAGCCAAAGGCAGAATGCTTAGGAAAAGGTTGGAAATGAAAGTCAAACCATAACCATCTGCCAGCAGCAGCCACCAGAAACCAGAATGTAGTTTATTCTTCTGTGCTTCATCCCCTGAATATACTACTAACCAGGTTTGGACATTCCCATTTTTATTACTACTTCTTGCAATTTTGGGGTGCATGAGTAAAGGCATCTATTTAAAATTACATTTTTAAATCCTTCTTTTTGATATCTCGCTTGTGTGTGGTTTTAAAAGAATGACTTTTCAAACAAAAATTGCAAGACTGCTTTAGCATCTGAAAAAAAAAAGAGTAGCAAAAGTGAAAACAGAAATAATGTGTAAAGTCAGGAAATTCTCCTGCATGCAAAGCAAATTTTAAAAAGAATCTATTTCTAAATGCCAGCTGAGTTAACTATGCAGGGAAGAATGAAAAATATATTGCCAAGGGAGACAGAACACTTGACTTTTAAAATTCATAAATCCTTATCTTGCAATAAAAATGTAACACAGCTAAATGTATAGCTCTGTATTAACCAGCACAAGCCAAAATTTTAATCTCAGACTGAGGCAGGAAAAGGCCATTATGTCCTAGGCCATAAAAAGGCTGAGTGAAAGAAAAAGCCCCTGGCATTCAATGATGCTTTTCCATCATACACAAGCCTCATACTGAAGAGTAGCACGTGCTTCAGAAGTCCATGCCTGTCAGTGTATCATAATACAAGACAGGCTATGCTGGAACATAGAAAAACCTATTGGTTTTTCTGTTTTGCTTGGAGAAAATGAGCATTTTATGCTGTATTATATTTTGTGAATATAATACAAAAGAAGAAAAAGGGATCAAAAGAGGAAAAAAAAGAATCAAAAAGCCAGAGTGAGTTAGTCAGTACAAAGCAGCCACTGGAAATTATACAGTCACAAGGAGTACTGTGGTTACCTTCACAGCAAGCTCAAAGGACTCAGGATCCAGAACCACAGATTTAATCATGTATGGCACAAATTATGAAATAAATTTCTGGGACAGCTTTTATTTGACAGTTTGTCAGAGAAGATTAGCTGGAAATCTACTTCTTGTTTCATTTTCAGTTTAAAAATATGGCATCGTCCTGTAAAATTCTTCACAATCTCATAACCAGGGCTAGTTTTAAGAAGAAAGTTTTCAAAAACAAGTTTTGCACATGTACAATGAAAATCTGGCTATTTTGAGAAGGAAGGGTGAAGTGTACCAGTCCTGTTTTTTACAGTTCTTTTCTAGCCTTCCTTCCAATGAAAATGACGTTGATATTGTTACAGCGTCTGTCTCTTTATTCTTGCCACAGTGGAATTTTGAACATGTTGGCCAATTTCAACTAAATGTGATGGAAAGGTAATGATCCCAAAGTTCTGAAGTTCCTGCAGAGTTTAGAAAGATGACAGCAGTACAGAGGTTAGGGACAAATTCAATGGTCTATTAAGAGGAAAAGCAGGGTGTGAGCTCAGATACTGTCCAGGAGAGGTGTGAGTTCCTGCTGTCTAGGAGACACATCACATATACCCAGCCATGGCAATGAATAATTCTGTGCATCCGTGTCATCTTAGAGCTTCCTTTTTTTTACAGTGCAATCATTACCAAGAAAGCCCAAGTACTTCTGTGCTAGACATGCTAAGACACGTGAAGTAAGAATCAAAGGTAAACTTCACAAAGAAAGGGGCAGATGGATCAAACAACTTCAGCTGTGTCACAGAATTAAGATGTCTCCAAGTAGTGAGATGATTTTTTGTTTGGTTTTAGGTTTTGTGAAATGGTTAAAATAGATGTAAGTTTCTTACTATAAATGATCTCTTTTTTGAAATATTTTGACTGGAAAAGAAAAGAGAAGGGTTTGAAAGAACAAGAACTGGCAGAACTGAATGGATTTCAGTGTTTAACTGTGCTCTGAAAGAGCAAGGAGAGAGAAGAGGAAATGATGCTGACAATATCATTATAAGCAGAATCAGGACAGTTGGGGTGATGACAGAGATCTGAGTGGGAGAGCCCCACTTTCAATTCTTTTCCTCCTTTCTTGCCCAGCATGGCCAAGGACACAACTTTTGCAAGAAGAGTATTAATTTTTTTCCCCCCATTTGAATGAAGAAGTAACAAATACTTTAGAAAAGACTTCTTGAACTGTAGAATGGAGAATGTGCAGTTTCCTTATTCCCCCATAGTCACCTATAGCTTAATGAAGGAAACAGTAGCCAGTCTTTTATGAATATCCAGATCCAATTCTTCTTTGACAGCAATTATACAAAAATTAATCTCTTCTATAAAGTTAATGTTAGCCTCCTTCTGTAAAAGAGGTTTAGTAGCTTATATTTAAGAGAAGTTTAGATCAGCGAGAAACCCAGTATATATGACATATCTAAAGTAATTTTACTGGCAATTCTGATAGTTATAATATTTTTTTGTTTTGTAGTACAATTCTTCCATGTCATATTGGGTACAGCAAAATTCCACATTAAAGAGTTTAATATGTGAAGTGGTTGGTAATCTTAATAATATCAGAATTGACTGATCTATAAAAAGAAGCTGATATTCTGTGTCGAATATATTAAAATTAATAGGCTCAAAAGAGTGCACAAGAGAGAGCACATGCTCATTTCTTGCTGTTAATTTATTAAAATAGTCATCTGAAGCTTCATGAAAAGTGCAACCTTTGAGCAGTCAACATGTTTTCCAGTTTTATGACTTGAAATTACATAACTCAAATGACACTACAGTGTTGTGTCCCTACAAATTTCTTCTGTTTTTCTGTATCAGAATTCCATTACAGCCCAGCTCTTCACAAGGTTTCCTGGAAGATAAAGAAAACTCTTTTTTCCTTGCACTCAATCCTCTCATTTCCTTGATTCCTATACCTGTGGGGGACAATTCCATACTGTGAGATATCGATGAGGCTGTAAATAGCAAAAGGGATACATACATGCTATCTCACAAATATGCCAAATTTAATTTTTACTTCACAATTCTCTTTCATCTGAAAGAAATTGTCCTATGGATGATTTTCGTGCAGAAGATTTTAATAAGGAAGGATATACATTTTAGAGCAGCGCCATCAGGATAAATGGAAATTCTGCAATGTAGTTTTTTAACAGCAATGACAACAAAACAAAAAGTAAAAAGCAAACTTCACTGCACCTTGCAAATCAATTATCACCAGTAAAGAATAAACACAGGATAAACACTGTGGTAGGATGAAGCTTCTCAGTAGTCTCACCTGTGCAGTACAGAGGCTGCATATTAACATCAGAGCTCAAGTATATTTTCAGGTTTCTGAAAGCAATGGAGATATTTTATTTCTCTGAGGCATGAGGAACAGGTACTCTAATTTCAAAACTGTACTGTACTTAAAGTATCTTTCTAGGGACCTTGGACTCTGTAACTCTTGGAAACACTGAAGAGAAACAGACATCTCTCTGGAATGCAGCGTACTTCCAGAGTAAAATCATGAACAGCTTCTGCCTGTCTTCAGGTTACTGTGTGCCTTTTAAGCACATTCCTTCTCCCTTTCCCAGACATCTGACAAAACAAACACAAACATCTGCCTATGAAGACAGAAATTTATTTCTTTGGTCATTTCTCCCTATCTTCAGCGTCCTCTTTGTTTTCAAGATACCAACTATTTTGTTGAGGGAATCTCTTCCCAACTCATGTGCTTGAATGAGACTGTAGATTTAAAGAGTGCTCCTCTAGGAGCCTGTGATGGAAATAGATGGGAATAAAACATCTCTCATCACTGTGGAGCACTGTAGTCCCTAACAGCAAAACATAACTCTCTTTTTCCTCTGAAGGTTGCATGAGAAAAGAAAAAATGAAAAGCTGAAGATATGGAAAAAGATATGAAGATATAGAAACTGGAGAATCCATGTACTCCACCTGCAATTAATTTGATATATTCTAAGTCTCTGCCCAAAGGACCTGAAATCCCTGCCTTCTGGCCCTCTTTTTCATAGAAAACTGCTGAAAATGATTTCTTGTCTGCAAGTTTTTAAAAGTGCCTTCATCAGATCATGATTTCAGCAAGCATTGCTGATGCATTGGGATGGGATAACAAATAGCAGAAAATTGCAAGGAAAAAACATTTCATCTCTTTATGGTGCTGACAATTTTCTTCTTATAACATAGTATCTGTGGTTGAAATTCACACCTTGAGAAAGGCATGAAAGCTAGAAAGAATTCAGAATAAAAGTTACAAAGCATGTTTTAACATTTGATTGCAAACCCCAAAACCCATTCTCAGGAAATGCAATTCAAGGAAAAGCTAAGAATGATTTGTAGGACTTTGTCTTGAAGAAGATACATTCCTTTTAGCTAAGCAGCTATTGACTATTCTGACACCTTCTCTGCAGTTCAGTTTTTATTCACCTAAATCTTGGAAACAGCATGGAGCTGAGAGAAGCCAAAACACAACCTTGTACTTTAAAAGGCTAGGTCTCAGCAGGTGAGTGGAAAAGCATCAGGCTTTTTGTCCCCCTTAGGGAGGATTCACTCAGAAAATGGATGGAGGCTTATGTGAATAATTCACTTGCAAATAGAGAAGGAGAAAAGCAATGAAAAGAACAGCTTGAAGCAGGGGCAAAACCAAAGTTGACTGTTACGAGTCAATAATAGTGCTATTATCAGCCATGATCCCTTGTAATGTGAACTGCTGCTAGAGAAAACTCAAAACAGGTAACTGCAGATAAGAGATGGTGATTCTAAACATAAGAAAATGGAAACAAGAACTCTCAACCAGCTGTTCTAGCTACTTTCCTCCAAGAGTAGGCTTTCAAAATCTTTGGTTTTTCTCATTATTATCACCATTTTTTCTAATGCAAGAATTCAAATTCTTCTCCAGGTTCATGCTAAAGCTGCCTTAACAAGTAGCTGTAAGAAGACAAAGTGCCTGCCTACATAACAGAGATCCTTCTGTACAGTAGTAATGGCAACCAGGAAAATGTTAGGAATTTTCACACAGTTCTTTGTTGTGCTTCAGGGAAATAAGCCTGAAGACAATGGCTTGGAAACTTCATGTTTCATAATGTCTTCATCCTTTTTTTGCTGATCAGAACTTTGGCTCTGCAGTCCTTTTGCAGCACTTTCCAGTGTGTGTCCTAGTGGACAGTTCTCTAGTGAATCTCTGCATTGCAAGTGAGCCCTTTGATTCAGTCTCAGAACCAACCAATGCCTTTGGCAGGAGAAATCACAAAACTGGTTGTCACCAGTGACTGTTTTCCTCAGTTTTGACTTCTCGTTTTTCATTGTGTTTATGCCTTCGTGTAACAACAACAAAAGCAGCATTTTAATATTAATATGTTGCAGCATTGGAAATTTTAGGGGCCCAATGACTATTTTCATGAGACTGTAAAGGTTTATTTAAACACAGAAATAACACAAGGGATGCCATTAATTGTGCATAACAATTTTAGACTTTTTCGAACATAGTATGATGTAAATTTCTAATGTGATTTTATAGTCCAGTTCCACTCTTTCTCTTTGCAAATCAAGCAGACTTTTACCAATCAAACAAAAAACTTTTTGAAAATACCCATGAAGGACAGTGCTCTGAAAGCAAATCTTATCCACTATTAACCCCTAATGTCCGAATAATTATTTAATGGACTTACACAGCTCTTTTATTCTGAAAGTGGAGTCTACGGCGCTTTTCCTTGGGCTCTTCTGATGTGTAGTTGTCCTCTCCTGTTCAGAAAACAGTAATAAAATGCATTAGTTTTATGGGATTCAGAAGATTTTGGCAAAGTTTTCCCTTTATCCAAGAATAGCTGCAAATTAAGTGACTAAATTCATTGAATTTATTCATTGATTTTAAATTCATTGATTTTATTCACTTACAGCAAATGCTACATATATATAGGAATGCTGTGGTGGTCTGATTCTGCACTTATCAATAGGAAAATTTGAAAGAAAAAAAATGAAGGACCTAAATAAACTTAAATTTTGATGATTCTGAGGATTATATTTATACCTTATTTATTTCCTTAGTAAGGTGTTCTGACTTGTCAGTTAATATAGTGACAAGTCAGAACACTTTTTATATGGTCTATACACAATTTAACACACTTTGTAAAGGATACAGACAATCACTAGACTGTTCTCACTCTTATTTGACAGGCAGAGTTTATATCTTTACAGTAGCGAGAAAATTAGGTGCTAGAATTAATTCTGAACACAGTCCCATTTGCATTCTCTGTTTTTAAACAGCCCTGATGATGGCTGAATTTCCACTCTAACTATATGATGAATCTACAATATATGATCCCCAATATCTGACTGAACAACTTTCAGGAGTTTGTCACAGTCATATTTTCTGGAAAAATCCCTTTGTCCAGGATTCTTCTCCTGGGAAGTTGAGAAGCCTCAGAGAAAAGGAAAACAATAATCATCTGATTTACTTCTCCTGTGTTTTGCTCCTTTGGAATGTGTTTGGAGATTGTTTACCAACAGGTGGTTGTTTATTGGTTTAATGTGAATTGTTCTGACTTATTGGCCAATCAAGGTGAAGCTGTGTTGGGGTTCTGGAAGGAGTCACGAGTTTTCATTATTACCTTTCTAGCCTTCTGTAAGTATCCTTTCTGTATTCTTTAGTATAGTTTAGTTTAGTATTCTTTAATATAATATAGTATCATAAAAGAATAAATTAGCCTTCTAAGAACATGGAGTCAGATTCATAATTTTTTCCTGCCACGGGGCACCCCGTAAATACAATAGGAGTTACCCCAACAACTCTTCAGAATAAACAAAGGTAGTATTTTTGATTTCACTGTCATATATACAGGGGTCTAATGACCAGAATATCACCTGTCTGGGACAGAAACCCAGTGAGGCTTCCAGGTCATTTGGTGGCAGCTTTTTGGATCACTTACATTCTTGTTTATGAACTATGTCTCCAGACAACTGTTCATCCTTATGGAAAGACCTGAAACAGCAAAACTAGTTCTGCAGTGCCCTGTCTGTGTCTGCCCTCACACCACTGACTCTGCTCTAACAGATACAGCTTGAAATGAACTTCCTCGCATTTTTACAAGAAAGACAGTAAACTCCCTCTCTGCCCAGCACGTGACACAGAGGAAGCAGCAGCAGTGATCACTGAGATTTTACAAGGTGAACAAAGTTTGAAATTGTGCTGGATGCCAGAGTACACTAAACTTTACCAAATTACATAATCTTTTATAATCTTTTATTGTGGCATTTTTAGGCATTTTTTTTTAATTCATTGGTTAAAAAAAAAAGTCACACCTTTTTGGATGAAGACAAAAAGTGCTTTAGGAAATAAGTTAAATCCAGTGAATGTGAAAGAAGTGGCAGGTGAGGTCCCCCTGGACTCCCTCCCATGAGGAGGCCTGAGGCATATGAGCAAGAACAGAGATTTTCAGTAAGCCTCAGTCTCTCATCTGTTAACCTCTAAGCTGAGCATGATACTTGAGGAAAAGGAAGAGGTTTCCATTTCAAATAACTCATCTGAGATAGAAACCTCCAGAATGGGACTAAATAATTCAGTCTTAATGAGAAACACAGTTCCCCTTCGGGCTTTTTCACATGAGTTACATGGTACCTAATATAGTCTTTTCATAGACTATGTGTCACATGGAAGCACATGGAAGTGTGCTGCTTTTTCCCAGTTAAGATTATTTAATTATGCCAGTCAGAATGAAAACCTAATAGCTTAAAATAATCTTGGACATTTCTCCATGAGTTTCAACTGCATGCTAGAGAAACACCACCTAATAAATTTTTAATAAAGAGTTTTTCTTTATAATATAGAGCAAAAATCCTTAAAATTCATAAAATCCTTCCTACATAGCAGTATTATTATAATTTCTGCAACATCACATAGTATTTTTGGTGAACATTAACAGAATCTAAATCAATAGCTCAGTTTTCTTAATGTAAAAATCTTCTGTGTCCTTCTTACAATTAGTTTTTCACATATGCTTTTGCTCATTCCTAATCTGACAGAATAATACCTTACTCTCAACACAAAATTTATAGTTATTCTACACTATTTTTAATATTTTTTCAGAAAAATACACCCTCATTCCACAACATGTTCTTTAATTCCAAGTATATGTTATTATATTTGGTCTTTTTCATCTAGTATGAAGTTACATTATTTCCTAGAACATTTATCATAGACAGATCACACTTCCCCGTAGGGCCACAGGGCAATATTAAATTAATCACTACAGTAATGAACTCCTAACATTTTTTTTTTTGCAGCATGTGACAAGAGTATAAAATCCTTTCAGAAACTAAACAGCAAAATAATAAAAAATAATCCATACTTAAGTGAATTTACAGCATGCAGTAATTTATATTAGAAGAAGAGCGTACCTATAGTAATTCTACAAAATGCCCTGTTAAGAACAACATGATTACTAATAATTTTGAGCTTTATTTCTTAAAATATAAGGGAAAAAAAGTAGAAAAACACCTCAAAAGAGGTTTTGTGTTCTTATTAGCTGCACTATGGGCACTACTAATTTCACCTCAAAATTTACAAGAGAACCAGTTCACTGGCTTGAGGATTTTGAAGTCATCAGTGACAAGGAACATCTACCTCAACAACATAACTAATGGAGTTTTTGCAACAACGGATAGGAGAGATTGCAATGTGGATAACAACATCCAACTAAGTAGCCAGGCTGCTCAGCTGGTCCATGTGTCCCAGTTCCAAAGACTTCCTATGCTCATGCTCTTTCATAGTTTCTCTTTTGTGAAAACAGGGCATGAACTGTGTCAGTCTCACTGCCTCACAAGGGTGCTTTTTTCCAGTGTAGCTTCCCTGAACTCTGCTCCTAAAGCAAGATGGAAGAAGCCCATTTATCAGCCTTTCATCCATTTTCTTTAAAATAAATGGCAGAGAATGAGAAATAAGATCACAAGAGGAAAGCACATCAGCACATCAGGTGGAAGAAGGCAACTAATTTCTGAGAACTCATTTTGTAAAGTGAATCTGCATTCACTCATAGGCAAAAGTAGGTCAGACACATCTACATGTGAGAAGATGGCTCTTCACCAGAACAGACAAGTAGAGGCATTTTGCAGTTTTTTCTCATGAAACAGAAGCTCCACACCCATTCATGCAGTCCCTCAAAACAAGAAACTTCATAATAACTACTGGAATGACTTCTACTGCACTCATCTCAACAGCTCTCCGTAACAGCTTGTTTCACAGAAGAAGATGGTCCATGACTGTAAATCACAGCTCTTTTTTTCACTTTAGCACCTTGTAGTTCTCCTGAAAACATTCATGGCAACAAATCTCATCAAACATCTAGTGTCCTGTTCACTGGAGGATCTCTGGTGAGAAATATTTTTTAGTGCTTTGAGTAACATACTCTTGTTGTGAAACTCTGAGATGTAGATGAGGTGGTGGTAACAGAGTTGCAGGAAACAAAAAAGACCCCCAAATTATTTTGTTCTCTTGCATCTCAGGCACAGAGAGTAATACACATAAAAGCTATGTAACACAATGATAAACTACATTCCACACTTGATAGAAGCTCAAAGAAAAATAGGGAGATGGACGAAAACCTGTCCAATGTATACTGAAGTGAAGCACAGAAGAATAAAAATTGTTCGGTTTTGTGAAAAGATTTTACTAAGATATTTGAAAAATAGAGGTAAATTCTATTAGCACTATTTAAAGCTGGATAAGCTGCAGCAGAGAAAAGAAGTTGCTTTTCCAGCACTACCTAAACAACAGGGGTAGAAATAATCTTGGGTTTTGTCCAAGTTCTTGCAGGCTCAGATTCACCTGCACTCTGAACCTCTGGTAAATCTGCTGCAGCCTGAGCCCCCTTGCTGAGTGTGCCTGCAGAGGAAGGACCTGCACTACTGACCTCAGAGTGAGCCTGCAACAGTCTGCCTTGGGGTGTTTAGCTGGACCCTGCAATTTCAGCACACAATATTCCCTTTTAAAGCTCCTCTGTGGCACAGTGTGGGCCTACAATAATTCAAGTTCTGCAGTGAGTTCAGATACTCATTTGATGGTATTATTACTGCATTATTACTAAGAGAATTGTTCAGGTTTTATAATGAATGTGACATTTCTGTTGTGAAACATGTTTCATCTTGTAATTACTCCAGCCATTATATTACATCTAAAAGCAGAAATTGTGCTGATGAAAATAATCTGCTGCATCATGAAGAAAAATGTAATTTGAAAAAATCACAGGCTACAGCAAGCAACATAACTACATTAACAATAAGATAATTTATCTAGCACTAGTGAAGGGAGGAGATTACTGACTCACCATTCCAGCCAAATTCAGTGTAGGACAGGGGTTTCCATTATCATTTCCTGTACATAACTGGTATGGACACATCTGGGCATGGAACACGCCAAGTACGGAGTATAGTTAGGGAAAAAAACCACACAAAGTAAAACAAAGGAGAGCAGTATTGAAATCAGAACAAATAAAGAGAACAAATAAACAGTTTTAAATAATGGCTGTGATAAAATTGTCAGCTCAGTGTGAAGCAGTGGAGGAACTGTTGGGTGTGAATTTAAAGAGAAAAGAGGGTCAGAGAAGGGACAAGGAAGGGCAGGCCTGAAGCTGCAAGACAATTAGAATTATGAAAGGTCAGGGAAGGATAATGCAAACTGTATGTCTCAGGGAAAAGTAGAAAGAAATAATAAAATAATAAGCACAGAAACATAGAGAATATGGGGAAATGACAAAGGAGGAACTCATACTACTTCATTATTGCCAGCAATACCCTTATAATGGTGTTAAATAAAATATCACTGAAACAAAAGGATACAAGACCCTAAGAAGACCCATGACCATTATTGTAAATAAAAATTTGTGATATAAAAAAGATTTGAAGAAACTACATCTAGTTTTAAATGCTGTTTTTCAGTTCATTTTCTCTTGCTTACAAATGGATGAGCAAGCTGAAGCTGCAGATCAGTAAACACCTGGCTCTATGAAGAATTTAACCCCTGTTAAGGAAACACACAGCTCAGAGTGTTTGGTTGAATGGTCCCTACCATTACATAGGCAAAGTAGTTCACAGCTTATCAGATCTCTGCTAGGACAATTTGACAAATAAACAGTACCATTAGTATCAGTAACATAGGAGTAAGATGTACTGACCATCCCAGAACGGTAAAGAAAGAGAAGAAGAAAGTTTAGTTGAAAAACATTGCATCTAAAAAGTTTTTGAAACAAAAGCTGAAATCACTGTTGGAACACACACTGAATTTATTTTCCATAGTTCTACAGATTTTAAATCTTTCAGTGATTTAAGATGCATTACTGCCTTCCACTGCTATGTGTGCTTGCTAAACCCCTTTTGGTTTTATTGGAGAATGGAGAACAAGCAGGACCTGGGCCTGCTCCACACCAAACATTTTCATTGAGAGGTTTCTCTCAGATTTTATTATTTACTATTTTACTATTTGTATTTTAATTTTACTATTTGGCACAGCCACCTCCTAAGGAAATAGGATAGATAGACCAGGAAAAAGAGTGCCAACTTACCTCATGGTAACTGGAACCACTGGATACCAACACACTTAACTTTTCTAACAGATTATGCTACAGTAACTTCAGTAAAATAAAGTAATCTAAACAGGCAAAAAAATACTTTTGCATTCTCAGCCCTAACATCATTTTTCAAGCACCTGCCTGCTAAGATCATACATTCACAGGAGTGCTGAACACAGAACCAATGTGATATTAGTAAATCAGGGAAGAAAGGGATTACTCAGCTTTACAATATCAAAACACAATTGAATGTTTATAGCTGTCTTTCTAGATGTAGGTAATGAACTGTCTTTGTAGATGTAGGTAATGAGTTCACATGGACAAGAACAAAAAGCCATACATGAGCACAGGAGTACTTGGTGAGGCGGTGTATTGTGTGTGTTTGTAACATGGACTTTGCTTGAGATATGTACAGAAAATCAGGCTTGTCCATTCAGTCATTTGCTCCCCTAAAAAAAAAAATAGAAAAAATTACAAGTTATGTTGTCTTCATCTCAGTTAATTGCTCAGATATTTTACTAATCATGGGGGAAAAAACCAATCAAAGCCAACAGTTATTTGCATTACACATTTTTATATGTTTTATTTCATGTCTACTATGATTTGGGATACTGAAATTCCACAATAGAACTGAAGGTTTTACTACCTGTTATCTGTTATTTTAATTAAATATTTTTATATATAAGTATATATACACACATATACGCATATATGTGCATATACATATAGATATATAATGTTTTTTCCATTTAGGTTGAGAAAACATCTGTTTCTTTGTTTGCAAGGACCAACCTCTAGTAGTTAGAAGAATTTTTGAACATGACTGTTGCAATTCATTTCACCTTTAATCCTATTTTGAAGCTGTAAGAAATTCACAGTATATCATCTCTAGAAAGAAGTACAGGGAAAATACCACCTTAGCAAGAGCTGCAGACTTCTTAGCAATGGTAACAATTAGTGAGTGGAAAATGAACCCAATCTGTCATTTATACCGTGTTGAACTTGCAAAGCTGAAAGTCAAAGAGGAAATAAATATTTCTAAAGTGAGCCTCCTTCATTTGAGACTAAAGATACATACTGTTGAAGTCCCACAATGGCACTTGTAAAGAGTTTGTTAGAAGCACATAATTGCAAAATTTATGGTGCTACTGACAGTAATTATTCTCTTTTGTGTTACTTAAAAGGAGAGGCTCAAAGCATGAGTCAGGTACACTTTTGAAACGTGCACAAATCATGCATTTAGATGGTGACCTCTGAAAGTTACATTTATAAGTATACAATTAGCCACCAGCATTCAGAAGTACCTGATTTGTGCTTGCATACAGATGGATTCCCTGTCTCCTTTATTTAATAAAATATTGAAGTTCACAAGGTAATACAGTCATGCAATTTACAATGTATGGGCAATACATCATTGGAAGTCATCAGAACACTGCACAAATAACTACTCCAGACCACCACAACAGGAAGAAAATGTTCTGTTTCACTCCTTATTTTCCCTTAAAAATGAAAAAGAACAAACATAGTTTCCAGTAATGGCAAAACATTTGGAGTCTAGGTCTTACCCTGCATCCTGGAGATCCCCTGTCACTTCAACTGCCTTCCAGACCAGCAGGTCCTGGAAGAGTTCTATGAATAGTAGCACTGTACATATGTGCTATTCAAACAACATATAGAGGCGATATAAATTTTTTATTTTCTATTGGAAATTAACAGATTTCTTTCCTTCTTCTCTTATTTTCAACATGCTGAATTAATGGTAAATGAGAAATAAGAAAGAAGAACTTAAGGTCTGACACCATTTTCACTTATAAGACAACCTGAATGGATAACATCAAAACACCAATTTTCTTCTAGTAGTTCAGCTCATTTTTGTTAACTGAGTTATTCATCCAATATGTTCAAAGTCCATTTAAAAATACAGTCCTTAAAATAAAATTAGCACATGCTTCAGCAGGGAGCAGCCAGCCCTTGTCAGTCCCTGTCATTGCAGAGAACATCTGAAATTACTGTTCAGCCATGCAAAATCTTGTGAAGAAAAGGGAGAAAGAAGCCACAAAAAACCAGGACAAAGAACTTAACGGGAAATAAAAGTGATCATCTCACTGCTCTTAAACCAGCTTATTTCTTCTACAGCAGTTTTTTACCTAAAAGGCAAGAAAGGAAGATGAATTGGAGCACATATAGTAGGAAATTCAGAGATGGTCATTGCTTCTGTTTAGTGTGACTTACACAAAGACAGAGTATTAAAAGCTTTTGCAAATGAGAGACATAACATTTAAAAATCAATACAAGTGTGAAATCAGCACATGTAAAGAAGGAATCTATTAAAAAAAAATTAAAGAGTATCAATGATGATGTACTTGTCATTCTGCCTCTATATATTTTTAGTCTGTGTTCTCCTGCAAGTCCCTTGTCCCCAGCTTTACCCTAGTTAGCTGGAAAAAATGCAATTAAAATCTGACAAGAAGTTCTTCTAATAAAAAAAAACAGCCTCTCAAGAAATTATGACAGCATTTTCCCTCTGAAACACAAGGATATGGAATAAAAAAATTAGTCATAGATTTGTGTAAAAAACTCAAACCAATTTTGCACAGTGACTCGTCAATAATTTTTTACTGGAGAAAAGGAAAATGAGATGCAGCTGTTACTTTACTGCAGCATCATAAGATAACAAAAGACTTGCAATATCTTGTTTCACAGAACTGAAAGTACTCCTCCTTTTAATCTGCCACAACTATCCTGTTGACTGGTGTGTTTTCTCCAAATAATACTGTCTGTGGCAGAAGTGGGCTTTTTCCAAAGTGTGATTTATCTACTTGTTTACTGAAGCACACACTGATTTCCCATGAGAACAGTGAAGAGCTGTCAGTTCAATTTATTTAACAAAACTTCTAATTGCTCCCTAATTGCTGTGTAAGCACAAATCTTGGAGAAGATATTAACAGGCAATTTCTGTGCACAGAACATTGAAAATGTCCAGTGAGATCAACAAGAACAAGCATCTGGCAGATTTTCTGTATCCATGGGGCAATGCCTATCAGTCAGAAAACTGTGGAAACATGAAGTACTTCTTACTCTTGTTTATCCCATATAAAAATGACAAGTTACCAGAATGCTTTGGGTCAGAGGTCTGCCCACAGTGTCACCAAAGCATGGTGTTCGGAAGAGCGAACCAGCTTTTTCTGTGGTGATAGCTCTGCATCCACAGAGAGTACAGATGTTAAGAATTCTTATTGTTTGAAGCCTAAAGTGAAGTACCAATTACACAGATCAGTCCTATTTATGCAATTTTCATTGTTTTGAGAATTGATTGGGGTTTCATACTTCACATTCAGCCTGAAAAAAAATTCAGTCTTTTGTAGGGCTAAATTATTCCATCAGATAGTGAAAATCAGTTTACTTACTCTGTTTTTAAATTAAATACTAAACCACAATTATGCAGAATAATTGAGAATGCCATGAAGGCTGTAGGAAGTGTGAGCATGAACAACAAAAAGATAAATACACACCTATGAAAATTCCAACAGCTCTTGAAAGCAAGTCCTTGCAAAAGCCCCTGTGCCACGACACTTGGAGCAAGAGACGCAACCAGAAAGGAGACCAAGGAGCAAAGGTATTTCATTTCACTAATGAAATAACTGGAATTCCTAGAAACAAAAATTATTATAATTATTAGATTAATGGCATCAATTCATACTTGATAGTTTCTGCATGACCAAATCTGTGACCTTTCATCTTGTTTTCCGTCTTTCTTCTTACTGTAAGAAAAATTATTGTTATGAAAAACATTCAGACTTCAATCCTCAGCTGGTTACACATCCAGTACCTTATAATTAACATAGCATACTTTCAGTATATTCATTACTGGAAGACTCTTAGTTCCTGGTTTTTCTGTCCTTTTTGACCGTAAAAATCAACATGTACAAAAAAGTTCAGTTAACACACACAAATCATTAATCTGAGGGGTTTTTTCCACTTGTGAATATTAAAAATGTTTACCTGAGGTCCTTTGTATCACTTTTTTCATTGCAAGCCACTGTAACCAGGCTGTTCACAATTGTTCTGTTTCTAAATGACAACAAATCTTTTTCTTGTTAAGGCTTTTTTGTGTGACCTAACAGACAGCATATGTCAGATAATGACAGATAGTATGTCAGGATCCATTGTATCAAAAAGGTTTAACTTTTTCTTTACATTTTTCTCCTATGTGTAACATACTTCCTTGCATTTACAGATGTCAATGAAGATTCCAGAGGATCTATCTATTCAGTCTGATTTAAGCATTGAACACTGCAGACACAGAAAGAACTAGCAATCCACACAGCAAAAACAATTCAAAGTCAGTAATCCTGAAATTATACAGTGGTAATACTCTTGAAATAAAATCTTGTGTATGGACATTAAAAAATCATTTCATACTGTAGTCACCTGAAAAGACTTGCTAAGCACTAGGGCTGGTGGTGGAAGCTGACACAAATAAATGAAAAAAGAAATATTATATATCTAACAATAATTACATGCAAGCTATAATTACCTAAAACTTGCAGTTTTATCTGTGCAATATTTGGAACAAATATAGCTCTGTGTATCCTTCAGCACTTCTATAAGGACAGAAAGGGTAAGAAAGTTTTATCTGGAAGTGAGGTACCAAGCAGTTCGTTTAGAGCATTGCACATGTGTTACAAACCACCTCCTGATAAAGACTACTACAACAATCTTATCTGTTTTTTCCCCTGTCCTACACTGGCCTCTTCTACTGAATGCACACCCCATTTTCAAAACTACCCACTGGCTATTCATCAGTAGTTTGCTCTTTTTCTGAAGAGCAAAAAGTATTTTATGTCCTATAATATCTCTTCTGACAGAAATTCTAACAAAAAGAAGTGCAAATAACTTTTTGGTACAAAGTTGTGCCTTGTGCTTGAGAGTTTATTAAAGATATTTCTCACAGGGACAGTTTCATGAAATAGCCATACTATTGTCCTTAAACCCAAACCCTGACCAATAAAAGATGACTGTTACTGATATCCAAAGTCACCCTTTTCTCCTTTCTTTCCAGGAACACCAAAAGATCTCTTAGAGACAAAATATGGTATATTATTTCATTTTTACTACTCAGCAACTTTGAGGTCAAGAAGGCAAAAGAAAGGAAATAATGTATTTCTTTCCTCTAATTCCATCACCCCCATCTTTGCCATTGTTCCTGAAATAATAGACATGTGCATGAATTTTTTACATAAACAACCAACCAACCAAACAGGAAAAAAAAAGGAATAAAAAAACCCCTAAACACAGGAATTAATGCTTGCAGATAGATTTCCAGATTTCCCATGTGTTTCCTAGGCAAAACCACAAACTGGGCACTGCAATAGATATCTGCACACAGCTTCAAAAAAAGTAACATTACCGTAATACTCACTGACATCTCTGCAAAACTCTCAAAATCTTCAATTATTGCAAGAGAGAACCCTAAAGAATACTGCATTCACAGATTCAGATTGTCTAGAGTAATACTCTACCCTTTTCCCAACAAATCCTTGCATCCATTAAAAGAAAAATGATGGCAAAAGATAGAAAAACATGTAATAAAAACATTGAAGAATTATTCTAAATCACAATTACACAGGATTTTCAGAATTTTTGTTTAATTTTTAGACCTCTTTTACCTGGATATCCCCCTGTTACCTTGTCTTCCTTTTAGTCCTGGTGGTTTTCTCTGAGCATCCTCTCTGAGGGGGATGAAAAGAATGGCTACAGTCAGAAAGCTGAAGAATCTGGTTTAACCATGCATGTGTAACAGGAAGAGCCAGCTCTATCAAAGTCTAGGTGCACCATGATTTTTTCCTTCAGTTTGAAGGAAAGTGGAAAACACTTAACTAGCCACCTATTAATCAAACAGTAACTATTTTTTAAAATGTGTTTTGAAGTTATTAATAAATGGGCATGTATTAAGGCCCATTAATAAATGGCCCTTAATAAATGGGCATGTTTGTGATTTCAGGAAGGCTGGGTATCTTATATTGCTATACCACTATTTTCCAAAAAAGGTTTTCATTTTCTTTTTAAAGTAATATGTGATGAAAATCTTTTTACAGAATATTGAGTGGTCACTTCAGTTACACTAATTTTAGTGGGAGCAAGTCTGTGCTCTAATATTTGATTTATGTGAACCTATTTTAGTTGAGAAGAATCCATTCCTATGAGTTTACTGATGACAGAACACTTGCTGCAAGAAAACATTTATTTTTCAAGATTATTAGTAAAGATGTGTGTATAAAAACACGTATATGTGTATTCAAGTCATTTGGAAACAATTGGCAGTGCCAACTACTGCAATGCAATATTTCTGGACATAAAGCTCTTTTAAAACCTCAGCAAGGCTACAGCCAAGCACCTAACTTCCTCACGAGCTCAGGCTCTGCTGATCTAAGGACTCTGGATGAGTCTCCACCACTTCATTACAGATACTGGGGGCAATCTAGGCACAGCTGAGATAGGGAGGCAGAACAAGAACAGGGATAAGATAATTGCAACATGGTCTTCAACTAAGAGAACATCTTTTTTGCAAGTGCTGGCAGTTCTGACTTTCAACTTCAATTTTTGTAGTTATAGAGTTGGCTCTTGATGGCCCTTCAGACATGCCCTTTCTTGGGGCTGTGGCTGCTAGCACTGCCTTGCCTTGGGAATTCTGTGGCACCTCAGAGATTTCTTGCCAAAGAAAGCGAAAAGATAAGAGAATCTAAGAACTTAAAGCTGTGGATTAAATTAGATGAGAAAACTAATTAAAGAAGAGGAATTATATGGTATTCTCCCCTTGGATCCAGCTAGAGAACATTGTCCTTCATGTCTCTATTACAGTAAACCCTTGACCTCCCTTGCTGTAGATTGCAGTTAATTGGTTTTTCCTGTGTTGTCAGCTATTTATAAAGGTTAGCAATAAATGTCTGGAAAGGTGTAATACACAGCCTTCTTCAAAGAAGTGTTTTAATTTGAAGAAGACATCAAGCAGTGTCTGGTTGTCACAATCAAATACCATATTTCTCAGATGAAACTTGTATGATCTTCCATTAGACACACTGAAGAGCTAAGGCTTTTCTTTTTTCTTATTTATTTACTTTTTTTTTTTTTTCAGAAAGCAAGAATGGGATTTGGAAGTAAAAAGATTTTCCCTGAGATCTTAAAAACTGCTGACGGACATTCCTGGAAAATGAAACATGCACTCACTCAGAAAGAAAGCAATCTTGGCAGAAAAGGGTCATACAAAATGCTTCACTACACTACTTGACTCAGGAAACAGTGGATATACATGGCAAAGGTGTCTGTTGTCCAGAAGGTGCATCCAGGTTTGATGTGAGTTGGACTATGCCTGCTGCCTCTGAAGTCGTTGGGATCTCTTGTTTTGCTTCCTGTGAGAGATACAGTGATGTACACCTGCTAACAGGCTGTCCTGCACAATTGTTGGAGAGCAGCACTGCCATGAGGCTGCCAAAAGACTTGCCCAGAGGTTCAGAGACTGTTTGGAAACTTTCTTCTCTCTTCTTTCATCTCCTGGGCAAGGTCAGGTCCCAAGAGCAGAAGATAGACCATGCAGGAAAGAGCACATAGAGCACTCTCTGAAGGTAAAACAGTCAGGGAACATTGACTTTGGCAAAGCAAAGGTGATACCAATGAGCAGAAGGTGTCACCTAGAAGAACTTGCATCTGCAGAGAAACCTCCTTTGACCAAGGACCCCAGAGTGGTGCTACTCTGTCAAACCAGTTTCTCGGCTCATGAAAACTCTTGGATTTGTCATTGATGGACAGCCTGATACAACACTAAAAACAGCTTCAGGCACTTGGACGTTCCTTCACCTGACAGGCCTGACAGAGATCTGGACTTTGGCTATCCAGGCATGAAATTATCAGCCTTTACAAAACTCTATCAAAGACTGCGACCAGATTTCCACAGTAACTCAAGATTTGCTCAGAGATTTGTCCTAGTTGAGGGAAAGAGGTGAGACAGGTAAGAATGGCTGATGACAACTATAACATAATCCATCTACAGAACTGCGGCTTTATGTAGGGCTTTTAAAAGGGCACAGAGAATCTATTTGGTCTATAAATAGAGCAAAAAACTTGAACATTGTGATGGTGTTCACAGGGGTTCTTGGATGAGGGAAGAGATGAGGATCTGACTCCGTATTTCAGAAGGCTTGATTTATTATTTTATGATATATATTACATTAAAACTATACTAAAAGAATAGAAGAAAAGGTTTCATCAGAAGGCTAGCTAAGAATAGAATAGTAAGGAATGATAAAAAAAGGTTTGTATCTCAGGTTCTGTGTCCAAGCCAGCTGGGCTGTGATTGGCCATTAATTATAAATATCCAAGATGGGCCAATCAAAGATCCACCTGTTGCATTCCACAGCAGCAGATAATCAAAGTTTACACTTTGTTCCCGAGGCCTCTCAGCTTCTCAGGAGGAAAAATCCTAAGGAAAGAATTTTCCATAAAAGATGTCTGCGACAGAACATCAAGAAAGTTGGTCCCTTGGAGAGAAGAGCACACTGGAGCAGATTTGCTTGCAGGACTGGTGACTCTGTAGTGGTCCCATGATGGAGCAGCCTCTTCCCCAAAGGACTGCACTGTGTGGGAGGGACCTCACATCAGAGCAGGGAAAGAGTATGAGGAGTGGCTTTGTGGTCACCTGGTGTCCAGACATGGTCAGCTCATGACCTGTAGGGGTGGAGAATCTTCTGGTGTTTGTTGGCTGGGGTAAAGATGATTTTCTTCACAATAGCTAGTATGGAGCTTTGTGTTTGTGATGAAAACAGTGTTGATAATTCAGGGATGTTCTGGTTATTGCAGAGCAGTGCTTGCACAGAGTCAAGGCCTCACCCCGCTGTGCCATCACAAAAGCTGAAGGGGCACAACAAACTGGGAGGGGACACAGCTGGAACAGCTGACCCCCACTGATCCAAGGGATGTTCTATACCACATGGCAACATGCTCAGCATCTAAAGCTGGAGAAGATCAAAATGGAAGGTTCAGAGTGATGCCATATATCTTCCCAAATAGCCATTACACATGAGACAGCTCTTTTTCCCTAAGGATGGCTGAACTGCCTGCCCATGGGAAGTGATGAATGAATTCCTTGTTTTGCTTTCCTTGCATGCATGATTTTTGCTTTAACTATTAAATTTCCTTTGTCCCAACCTCTGAGTTCTCTCCCTTGTACATTCACAATTCTCATCCTTGGCTGCATGGGGCTTAGTTGCTGGCTGGGGCTAAACCATGGCAATCCTTTCTAGCTGCTGGACTAGTGTACAATGGGTTTGTCTTTGCCTGAGGTAGGAATAACCCAGACAGTTTTCCTCAGCACATTTTTATTTGCACTACAGGAATTCTATCCTCTTCTACAGTATGAAAATTATTGACTGGTCAAGGTCAGTCTGATAGGCACATTCCCTAGTGTTCACTAACCAGGTGGCCTTCACTAAATGCCAAAGCTGGTATTTGAAGATCCCACCACCTACTGCTCTCAGTGTTGACTTTAACAGTCCATTACACTGTTTGATTTTTCCAGAGGCATGATCAGGAATGTGATACACCCACGCAAATGCCATGTTCTTTGGCCCAAGTGTCTACGAGATTGTTTAGGAAATGAGTTCCAATGATTCATTTCTTTCTGGAGTATACTCTGTCCCATAAGAACTGCTTTTCAAGGCCCAGGATGGGCGGTGGCATGGAGCACAGGGTATGTTTCCAGCCATCTGGTGGTTGCTGCCACCATTTTAAGCATGTGGCTCTTGCCATCACAGGTTTGCAGGAGTGTGATATAGTCAATCTACTATGCGTCCTCATACTTACATTTAAGTCACTGTCATCTGTACCAAAGAGGTTTCAACAGCCTGGCTTGCTTAATTGCAGTGCATTTTTCACATCCATGGATAATGTCTCTGTCTAAGTTCACTCCTCAGTCATGAGCCCACCTATGTGCTGCATCTCTTCCTTGGTGGCCCAAGGTGTCATGGCCCCACTGAGATAGTAATAACTCATGCTTATATTGTCAATCCAAATCCACCTGTGCCACTTCTGTCTTGGCAGCTGCTGGTTATTCTTACGTACTTCAGTGGCCTGACTCTTGTGTAACATGAGCATCTACATGACATACCTGCACAATCAGATTCTCCACAGAGGCAGCAATATTTTACCACAATGTGGCAGCCCTGATGGGCTTAGCCCTATGCTGCCAGTTATCCTGCTTCCACTGCTGCAGCCAGAACCACAGGGCACTTGCTACCATCCAGAAATCATTATAAAGTGTTGACTACTTTTCCTACTCAACAGTAGTACTCAACTAAAGCAAACTGTATGGCTTTGGCCTCTGCAAATTGACTCAATTCACCTTCTCCTTCAGTAGTTTCTGTGGCTTGTAGAAAGGGACTCCAAACAGTGGCTTTCCATATCTGATGCCTTCCCACATGATGGCAAGATCCAGCAGTAAACAAGGCATATTGCTTCTCACATTCTGCCTATTTATTATTTAGTGGGGTATTATCAACATGTGCTACCTCCTCCTCAGGTGACATTCCAAAATCTTTTCCTCCTGGCCAGCTCATGATCACTCCCAAGATTCCTGAATGACTGAGGTTTCTTATTTGAACTCATTATGTGATCGGTGTGACCCACTTACTCTATGTAGGATTAGTTGCGTGACGTGCAGAGGAACATCCAATCCAACATGGGTAATCAGGATGCCAGGAGAAGCACCTAAAAATTTGGATCTCCTGTGCAGGTCCCTTCACTCTATTTTGTTTTATTGCAAAACTGGCTCTCAAAAGGATTTTGACTATTTTCTTCCCTTTCTCAAAAACTTTCTTAGCTGTATTGCCCTATACAATGGTATCATTGATGTACTGCAGGTGTTCTGTGTCTTCACCCTGTTCCAGTGCAGTCTGGATCAGTCCATGGCAGCAGGGCTTTGTTCCCACCCCTGGGGCAGTTGATTTCAGGTGTACAATGATCCCTCCAAGTGAAAGCAAAATGTGCCCCACACTCTGCCACCAAAGGGCTGAGGAAAAGGCATTGGCAGTGGCAACTGTGGCACAGCACTTGGCTGCCTTTGACTGCAGTTCATATGGAAGTTCAGCATGTCTGGTCCAGTGGCACTGAGCAGTGGCACCAGAATGACTTCATTCATAAAGTTCCCTTCTGATTCCTTCTACAAGTGGACAAGACCTTTCCATAGAGTCAGTATTATAACCAGCCCTTCCATTTTGCTCACCGTTGTGTATGTGATTCCTCTGAATCAGCAAAGCCTATATTTTCAAAGGGAAACTTTAAATTTTATTTAAGAAAAGCTGGCACATATTGTTTATATCCAGTGGCATATATCTTCATATATAGAATATATGTCATTATTTCCCTTTTTTTCTTCAGTAAGAAAAAATTTCTGCATAATTTTTACAGCTTTTCTTCCAGTTTAATCTTTTTTCTTTTTTTTTCAAGGGAGCATATAGAAAGATGCTGCTAGATCAATTCTTGTATCTTGTAAGTGAATCCACAGAAGAACAAAATGCCAGGTAAGTACAGCCACCTCTGCAGAATGGCCTGTGGTGACAAAATTAAATGCACCATGACTTCTACGGCAATAAAATGGGCAACAACAGAATTTCAGTGAGTCATCAGAGTATGAAAGCTCAGCTAAGTCCTACCCTTCTGCAGGGCACTGCATTTATTATCCTCAATCAGATGTCTTCAGGATTTTTTCTTTTGCTTGAGAGTAGCCATGAAAATCTAATGCTCTAAAAAAAAAGCACTTGTCTAATATCTAGTAACGAGGACAGTGGAGGACATGCTTATTTACCAATAGGAAGCCACACCATGAGAATACACTTACTCCTGCTTTAAGAACTAACAGCAGAAGTAAATAATTTGAGAATGATAGATTTTATTCACATGTTGGATTATTCATTAAAAAAAAAGAAGCAAAAAAAAAAAAAAAAAAAGAAGCCAAGAATGATGCTATGGTAATAAATCTTTTAAATCCTTTAAGAGAATTAACTTCTACGAATTCTGTCATTTGAGATCAAAATGCTTTCTGATATTTTCTACAAGCAGGATAAATGTGAGCAAACATCTCAAAACATTTTGATGTCAGTGTCTTGCATCTGATATTATTAATGTAAATCTCTGAGGCATTGCTTTGTTCTATGCAGTATACTCAGAAAGTGCACATTTTGGTACTTATGGAAGAAAGTCAGGTTTCAATACTTTTATGCCTTTTAAACAGCGTACCCTTGGCTAATTAGAGTTTCTCAATACTCAACACGTTAGATCAATGGAGAAATAGCCTAAGTTTTATTTTCACAATTACATCACCAGATAATAATTTTATAATCAAGTATTTCTTTCAACTGAAACATGGGAGCTGAGTGGGTATGTAAAGCTTCCTCTTTGAATGCCTTTTCCACATCAATCTGATAGTGTTTAACTGAAGAGTTAACTTAAGTGTCTCTACACTAGGAGGATTCTATACACAAGAATCCACATTCTTCTTGTGTTTCAAATCTATTTTTATTGCCTCCACAGCCCCCATACCAGAACTGACCACACATTTTCTGCTCTTTGTCGTAGTACCACTTCAAAATGTAATTCTGACATTCTCCACTATCTTGAACAAGGTCACATGCATCTGGAAAAGGGAAATAAGAGACAGATTTAATGAAAGAAAAATCCACCCTTCTCAGCATTGTAAATTCAGGGAAAAATAACATTCAGTGCAAACTGTCAGACAAAAGGAGTAGCCAGTGTTCAAGGTCTTACACAGATTCACTAAGTATTCATCTAGAACTCCACAGTGCCAGTGTGAAAACCCTCTTTTTATGATTGCTTTGCCCAGAAAGAATGTCTGAAACTAGATTTTTCATTGCCATAAATAGGACTGCTAAAAGGTGTTTAGTTTTCTAACGAAAAAAAGGGTTTTTTAATGATTGTAAAATAACTATACCTGGTCAATAGAAACTAGGAGAATAAGCTTTTTAATAATTCCCCTCTTCTTTATTGCAACTTCTTATACTGGTATCCATCAATAAAATTTCATAAATTAGTATACATAGGTTGTTAAACTATCCATGGTAGTCTCTTAGTCAAATCCAAGAGTATTACAGATTAAATTGCATAAATTAGCAAAGTAGCAATCTGGTATTCAGTGAGAACAGTTCTAATGATCTTTCACCAGTGTAAATTCAGAGTTACTCAAAAGAAGACAGAAAGGCAGCTCTAGACTTTGGTGTCAGTACAATATTAAAGAGGAAGAACTGAGAAATAAAGAAATATAATGATACAACTTAAAGATTTAAAATTACATAACCTTCTCCTAATCAACTGAAAAGCAAAAATCTCAAGCAAGAGATGAGCACAAAGTACATCTCTCAAAAGGCAAGTTCTGGAACTGGGCTACATGTTTTTAGAAGTAAAATGTTGGGTCACTAATTAAAATACAGGATTGGGGAAGGCAGTTCACACAGCTCTCATAAGTGGCTTAGGTAGTTTCTTACTTAAGTGCAGTGACCATGACTACTTCATCAAAGGAAATATTTTATTAGTAAAGTATAAACAGTAACATATCTTCCCTGTACTGATCCTCTCTCATCCTGAATGAGGCTACAATTCCAGAACCATTCTTGAGTGGAGAGGGATGAAAAACAAAGGGATAACATCTGTAGAAATGAACTACCACACCCAAATCTATGCAGACACCTTTTCATTTATTTTCACATAACTTCTCTCTAATTATAGTTTAAACATAATATTCACTCAATAGTGTTACAAGAACGTTGGTCCCAAATAATCTCACAATCAGCTTCCCATGCCTATGTCTAATGGCAAATCTGCAATGAAAAATGTATCATTAGGAAGTACAGTTAAAACCATGAAGAATATATCTTTTGATACCTCTGCTGATGGATCCTGTTCTTCCTACCGGAACAGAATGTAGCAGAAATGTAATTAGTTCCTCCATGTTGAGCTAAATTAGCAACAGGATTAACTCACTAATTACAGAGCAACTTGGGGATTTTAAAATTATTGACTATTTTAGTAAGGGGGATTAGAACTTTACATGATATTATTACAAAAAGTTATAAATCAAAACTGAAGTTATAATGACACCTGTAGTTCAATCTTTAACTACTATATAGGTTTGGACTAAATACTAACATATGATGACTAAGACCTTTGGAAAAATGTAGCTGTAAATTCCTCATCTTGTAAAAATATTCAGTTGAGTCCTTCACAGTTTAGTCTTTTTACTGAATTAAAAAAGATTTTCATATTCTAGAATCATACCATAATCATTACAGCCACTTCTAGTTTCTGCTGTTGTCTCTAAGTTTTTCTTGTTCTTCTCCTGAGCTTTTCCACACTCTTGAGGCTTTTCCCTTTTAGCATTTTCCTCTGTGAAATACTCATTCTCCTCATAATCATCTCTCATTTCTGGCACTGTGTATACAGGTTCCTTGGTGTTCTCTTTCATACTCTTCATGACTCTACTTTCATTTTTTTCCATGTCTTCAAAAACTTGACTGGAATCACTTTCAGCCATTCCAGGAAAAGGTATCCTTCCAAGGAGAGGGGGAAAAAAAATTAAGCACCAATTTGACCTTAGAAAATGCATCTAGTTCATTCCTTCTGAAAAACATGAAAAAAACTTTTGACCCCAAGCCCATTTATGTTATAACTACTTTGAATGTAAAAACTAACCCAAAGGGATAAATCTTACATTCAGAGGTATGTTCTCAAAAAGTTAAATAGGCAATTTCCAACCTTTCAGTCATGGATGCTTCCTGTTGTATGTCTCCCCGATCTAAGTTTTCACATTCTTCTTGAAGTTCAGGTGAAGGATAACTGTTCATTTCTTCTGTGAGAAAGCACAGGTGGCAGGGGTGAGTTTTAAAGTCCTCAAAAGTAGGATTAATAAAAACCACTACATGGCTGTTTTTGTGAACTGGAGTTTGCGTCTTTCAATAAGTAACACACTATATCCAGAGTGACTGACACTATGCCCAGAAAAATGAAAAATACTATAGAGATCAGATAGATGAGAATGACTCCTGAACCAATCTTTTATATTTTGTCTTACTTTTTAATACACTATTTATCTTTCTATAGAAACTTTGACATCTCCAAGCATATGCTTATGATGAGGATTTTAAATAAGTGGCAATTTCCTTTTTGTTATTCTCTTGTTTCCATGTCAAAGCATTTAAGACTAAGCATCTTCATGAATGTGTCCTGAAAAGTAAGTCCTGTGTCTGCTCTGTAGAGAGGTTGAAGTCAAATGTGCAAAATATTTATCTTGTACCTGCCCCAAAGCCTAAATAGGCATAAACAGCTCAGTAGATCTGGACTTGCCAATGGTCTGAGGAGAAATGTGGGCCTAAATCAGGATCGTGACAGTTTTCTTAGCTGAAGAATGGTCTGTCTTTAGTGAAAGTGGAGTACACAAAGCCACACATTAAATAAAAACTTAAGGGGAAAAGACTACTTTAGAATAGAATGCTGTTCTGTCATTACTGGCACTTTTATTAATGTCCAGCATCTGAGGTAAACTAATCATGAATGATTAGCAGCAAAGTTATGACCAGGAAATGAATGACAGCACATATACACTGACTACCTTTTTCTACACAACATTTGTCTTTTTCCACAAGTGAAGCAAATGCTGCTGTGTGATACTTACGTTGTAGAAGATTTAGGAATGCCCTGCTAAACCTCTGAGCATATGCCATCTCTGGGGTGGAAAACCTGCCCAGTGTCAGTGAGTGCTGATCTGTGGGGGAGCTTGACAGCTCCATCAGCTGATTGTCACTCACATCACTGCCAAGTGCAAGAGTGAATAAGGTGAACCCTTGGCACTTGGCTCCAAGTGAAATCTCTCTCAGCCTTTCTCTGTCCCATGTGCTTGTTTTGCTTCCAACTATTGTAAATATGACCCTGTGTTTTCTTTGTCTGGGGGCTTTGAAGAATACGTTTTCAACTGTCCACTGTAGAGCAGAAGAAATGGCTGATGGCCCTTCCAGCTGGTGAACAGACTCTTGGATGTGTTTCTTCATCAAATCTTTATTGCTGTATGTGACTAGGTCAAACTCCAAGGCCACAGGTGTCTGGTTTCTGTCAGGCAGGAAGCCCCTGGGAGCCTGTTGCACCAGTGCCACTCTGATGCCTCCGTATGATTCGTTTGGCTGTGAGGAAACGACAAACTGATCCACCATGTTGCTCACAAAGTCTTTGGCTCTCTGAAACTCTTCACTGCTAATGCTGCGAGAGCTGTCCATGATGTAAGTTATATCCATATCCATCTGAACCAGGGGAGAAAAAGGCACCTCACAGTTGGTTCTTGGATTGCATTTATCTAAAGAGGAAGACCCAATAGCCAGTGAACTATTTAACAATACAACAAAAGCAATGATTCATAAAAATTTCACACAAAGTCCTGTAGATCTGTATTAGGTTTGTAAGACCAAGTTTTGGTAGTGGGGGGCACTACAGGGGTGGCTTCTGTAAAAAGCTGATGGAAGCTTTCTCCATGTCCAGCAGAGCCAATGCCACTAGCTCCAAGAGAGACATGCTACTGGTTAAGCCAATTAGAAATGGTGGACATGCCTCTGTGATAACATATTTAAGAAGAAGACAAAAAATGCTAATATGCAGATTTAATTGTGGCCATAGAAAAGCAGAGTGAAAATATGTGAGAGAGACAACTCTGCAAACACTAAGGTTAGTGGAGAAGGAGGGGAGCAGGTACTCCAAGTACTGGAGCAGAGATTCCCTTGCAGCCCCTAGTGAAGACTATGCTGAGGCAGCTGTGCCCCTGCAGCCCATGGAGATCCAGGGGATGCAGAGATCTAATTACAGCTTGTGGATGAACCCCATGTGAGAGCAGGTGGATGCCTGAGAGGAGGCTGTGAAACTGTGGGAGGCCCATGCTGGAGTTGGCTCCTGGCAGGGACCTGCAGACCCATGGAGAGAGGAGCCCAGGCTGGAGCAGGTTTTCTGGCAAGACTTGTGACCCTGTGCCTGAAAGACTGCACCCCATGGAAGAGTGACCCATGCTGCAGCAGTTTGGAGAGGACTATTGCGCATGGGGCAATGAACTCACATTGCACCCTTTTGAAGATGGGATGAACTTCTGTTGAAGAAGTTCATGAAGAACTATCTTCCATGGGAGGCACCCCATGCTCTCCCTGAGCACTGGCAGAAACAATGTTTGGTGAACTGACCATAACTCCCATTCTCCATCTCTGTGTGCTGCTGGTAGGGAGACGGTAGACCTGAGAAGGCGGGAGTGGGGGGAAGGTGGTTTTAAGGTCTAATTTTACTTTTTGTTGGTCTGTTCTTGTTTTGTTAGTAATAAATTCAATTAATATTTGTAATTCAACTTTGTTCTGCCCATGGCAGCATTTGATGAGTGATCTCTCTGTCCTTATCTCCTTATCCCCTGCCCAGCGGTGGAGGGATTGTCTGGCATCCAGACAGGGTCAACCCACTACAAAAGCTTTTTTTCTTTTTCCTAAACTTTGATCTAAAAAAATCAAAACAAACAAACAAACAAAAAACCCAACCAAAAACCAACCAAACAAAACAAACAAAAAACCTCTAATCAATTTGGGAGCTGTAGCTGTACTTCTATACCCCCTCCTCTTTACCACAGGGAACTGGTCCATAAAGAGATAATCTAGAGGCTGAAAGGCCCAGCAAGGGGTTTTCCTTGGTTCCAAAAGGGCTCAGGCCTCAGCTAGGAATCAACAACTTAGTCTGGAGAACAGATGTGGGAAGGGATAAAGGAAATATTCTTGACTGAAAGACACTGTTTAACAAACTATGAAAGACACAGAGTTATCACAGAGGCAGAAGCCTTCTACACACACACCCTGAAACTGTGGGAGACCTCTCCCCAGAGCCTTGATGCAGGTTCTGTGGTTACTTCCCTGGGGATTGAGGGAAAGGATCTCGATGTGTATGTGCCCCACCAGCAATTGGATGGTAAGATACATTGAACCCATTAAAGTTATATTATTTCTTCATTAGCTGTAACATTAATAGGTTCCTTTAACTTCATGCTGTATATATCTACTAGTAGTTTCTCTTTTTATCCTTATTCCTGTGTAGTATTAGTTTGGTTTAAGTCTTATGTCTCTTAGTTTTCTGCCTATTAATTAAATTATTAATTCTATAATAGACCAAATCAGCCATTATTAAAGAACTTGTGAATGAGAGTGGGTTTTGAGGTTCTGGCTGCCTCAATAAAGCTATTGCCTGCTGCCAGAGGCCTGGGCAAAAGGTAAGAAATTTTCTAAACCCCTACTTCCATTTGTAACAGGAGCTTGAAATATTTTTGTTCTAGTAAGGAACAACAAGATGAGTCTTGCTGAAGAAGGTTTTGAGGTACTAGGGGAAATTATTCATGCATGAGAGCAGAAAAACATTCATAAGGAAAAATTTCATAGATAACAGTTCCCTGGAGAAATTTTCTTCTCTTGAAATCTGAACATTGTAAAGGACACAGAATCAAACTCTGTTTTTTCATCTCAGATCATTGTTCAACATTTTGACATATTATCATTTAGTAGCTTCTCCCCCTCTCACAGCATAGAACTTACAGCAAATGAGCCTGCCTTCCCAAAATCTTTTTGCTATTTTAAGTGCATTTCTGTAAACAAGGAAATGCTAAACACAATAATTCATTTCACATGGCTGAGACAGAAATTAATTAAACATCTTTTGTGATTTTGAGGTTCTATTTCTTACCATCCACTGAAGAGGAAGTTAAAATTGTAACTCCTCAGCAGTGGTATTCTGTAACCACAAAATTATCTGTCACAGAAGGCAAGAAGGCCCAGTTGCAGAAGGGTTCAGCTGGCTGGAATATCAGAGACAGGAAAAGGAGTAAAGTTTCCTCTGTAAAGGAGTGAAGTTTCTCTTGGAAATTATAATAAACAGCCATAGCACTGTCTTCTAACCATCCTGGAATGGGAACACTCAGACATCCCTACTGGCTGCAGAGCTGGGCTGAGTTGCTCCATGCAACCAACCACACAGTTCTTAATACATCTCTGCAAACTCCTTGTAGAACATTCATGGCAGTAGGATTCTGACCAGTTCATTAATATTTTTCTTTTATATTTAAGCACAGATGTGTTTAAGGTGTACCAGAAAAATTCCCCATCACATTGCAAAAAAAAAGGTGTAGAATTTGTTATTGAAATGGTAAATAGACCAACAGATGCAATTTGCAAAATGTCTTACCAAAGCACAGTGCACAATATGTGATGCCCTCCAAATTTTCGTCCTGTTGTCTTTCCCAAACAAATAACTGAAATCTTCTTGTGTCATCAATCTGTGTTTTAGAGCAAACACAAAAGCAACATTAAGAAGAAAGGCAAAATATATGAAGACTGTCTTTTTTCTTTTTTTTCTGCCAGGGAAGGATCATCACTTTTTTATTTTCTTAATAGGGTGCTATTTTTCTACAGAGAAAAGGGCAGGATATCTCAGGATATCTCTTTTTCTGGGACAAAGGGTGAAGATGATTTCTTGGAGGGAAAATTCTAGCATTAGAAAGTTGTATTATGAGAGCAACCTATGTGTTTCCTGGGATCACCTGAAGAAAGACAGTCTTTCACAGTGGAAGATTTGACCACAGAAATGCTTGAGGAACTCTGAAGATGTTCCAACATTCTACAATTTCACTGACCACCACCCAACCCCATCCAGATGTGATCCAATGGAAAAGCATTTCCTTGTAGACTAAGATAAAAATGGCTTTAAAATATCACAGTATTACAGGAAATGAACATATATGAATAAGCTATGATGGTAAGCAAAGAAATAATTACTTCCTTGCATTAAACTTTGGCTTTGTGTGTTATACACCACACAATTAATTTCTGATTAACATCTGTAAAGAATATTACAGATAGAACTCTTCAAGGGAATTAGAATTGGCAATGGCTGCATGTGGTCAATAAACTGAAGTTCCTGAAGCAAAGTAAAGCCAGTAGGTATCTGTGGCTACAGACTTGTAGGATCATAGAGATTACACCACCTCTCAATTCCAAGGGCAGAAGTCCATCTGAAAGGAAAAGGGAAGTTGTATTTACATGGGGGTGGTAGTGAGGTTGTTTGCCTTGCCATCACTGTAAACTTAAAGGAGTGCTGGGTAGTGAATTTTTTGCCTTTCCCCTGCTAAGCAGCTCTTTTAAACTCTTCTACTCTGAAGACAGATTTATGTAAAGTCACCAGATGTCATCACATGCATTCAGAGTTGTAATCTGCTTATACGAAGTAAAGAAAATACTGATTCTTGCTCCTGTTTATCCTGTGGAACAACCCAGGCAATAAACCATAAGTTTCCTTCTCATGTGTCAGCAGAAATTTTTCATTCTGGTAAATTATCATTTAGTCAGAAAAATACATGAATCAACTAATAAATATGAGGCTGCATGAGAATAAATATAGCATAAATAATAAAGGACTGACTTAGATGTTGCTAGATCAGAACTTAAACTCCAAGTTTTGCACTTTTATCATGCACAAGTAAACATATTTCTTTTTAAAATGACAATTTTGAGGAAACAGCAGCTGGAATGAATTTTACTTTGAAAAAGTTAAAACTGAGCATGGATGATATTAAAACAAATTCAAAGGACAGAGAACATGCAATCTATATTATGAAACCTTAAATAAATATAGAATTGCTTTCCTTTTGTACCTTTTAAAATGGACTGTTAATTTTTTTTACTATCTTTTAGATTAAGTCATATTTTAAAACAAAATTTCATAATTTTCTCATGTACAAATGGCAATAAAGATATCAAGAGGGGCTTTGCTAATTTAATTTTCTTTTGAAAAAACAGAAGGCATGCTTGAAGCCTTCTACTAACTTTTCTAGAAACTAGGGCCAGAGTTTGTTAGTTAAATTTTTATTACTTGTTACAACTTCAGAAATATAAAGGCATAGTAAATAAGTGAAATTAACAGAACATTATGGAAATTCTCTGATTTTCCCTAAAAGCACAAGACATTAATAATTTATGTTCAGAAAAAGGTCAGATGGTGATCACTATGGTCAAGTGAATCACTGCTGCTTTGTTAAAATTGTACCCCTTTCTAGTAAGGGATTGGACAGTTCCTATAGGACTTAGGCTGGAGAACAGGATTCACTCAAATCCTAGCAGATACTCAGCAAGTGGGTGACTGTCTCAGTTTTCAACAGGCTCTACTTACAGAGAAGGTACGTCTGACATTTGGCACCTCACTGAAGGCAATAACCACTGGAGTGATATCCAAGGCACTCAACTCAAGCACAGCTGTGCTGATGGCAACATCATCCTGCGATGGACCATTGGCAAAAAACAGGGCAACTTTTCTTGTGAGGATGCCCTGACGAACACGTTTGAAGACATTTCTCGCAACAAATCTCATGGCTGCCCCAATATTTCGTTTTCCACTGGATCTCTCAAGTGGGATTCTCTGGATGGCTTGTAGCAGCAAGTTGTTCTTTTGGAATTCAGAGAATCGGATGAGATAGTGTATGTTGGTATTGAAAGAAACAACAGAGACACGAGCGCCTGTTGGGCAATTGCTTTCACTGATCTTAATGGTCTTCAGCAATAACATAACAATGTTCCTCATTCTTTCAAATGCAGCTGGTGTAACATCATCAGACATATCCAAGGCAAAAACCACTTCAGTTGGATAAGCTGGGCATGTGTCTGTATATCAAAGCACAAAAGCTACGTGAGAACCTTTCCACAACTCAAACATTGTTCGTTTCTTCTTCAAATCTATAAAATAATGGATATTCAGAGACCAGATGGGCTTACCTGATGAGCATGCTGGAAGGAAGAGAGGGAGAGCAATTAATTATTTTGGACTCATATACATTAAAATAGTGACTTATTCACTGGCTTTCAATGAAGAGCCTGGCCAAAGTTCAGACAACTGACAGTCTGTCAGTGCAAGGCCACATTCCTCTTTTACAATCAAATAGTCAAAATAATGTCATTTTACTGGATAAGAATTTTTAAAATTATCCTGGGTTCTGCTGAGCACACATATCTGAGAAGGAACACACCTAATCTGGGTGACAGCTGTTATAAAAATATTGTCTTTTCTCAGAGAACTCTCCAAAGGGTGTTGGCACAATACCAAAGATTTGTTTAATCTTTAATGAGGAATAAATATTTGCTATAATTTTTGTAATAAACAGATAGGAAAAATTATCAAAAAGCATAAGTTTGCTTCATACACCTGCTGAAAGCCCTTACAATTAACAACTACCAGTCAAACTGAACCTAGATAAAAACTACCCGTTTATAGGGTTTCCAATGAAGGCTGTTCCATTCAGGAAGAGTGACTAGGTGAAATCAGAGGTAAAAGAAGATTTCCCCACTTACGGCAGTTTTTTCGGGTAAAATTCACAAGTTCACAAGGCTGCAGGTTCAAAATTAATAAAAAAGGAATTAATGGCAAATCCCAGACCACCCCAGACTGGGAATCTTACTGTTGGTTTGAGCTGAAGGTAGTATCCCAGCTCCTAAAATAACTTTCATTACAATAAATCCAGAATCACAGAGTCGAATCCCTTTTTATAACAGATAGTACAGGAACTCTCTCCCCTTGCGGCAGAAACTAGGCACATTTTTTAAGACGTGCTCTGTTGGCATTTAATGATGTTCTGAAGCATTAAAACAATCATTAAATTCTTTATGAATGAGTGCCATCCATTCTTTATTTTGTATAATAAATTGATCTAAGATGTCATCAGTCAATGGCACTTCCATAAACAATGGGCATTCCAATAGTGACTCACAAAGGAAGTGAGAAGCCCATGAAGGAGGAGAGATGTCCTCTGGACACAGAACACACCTGCAATAGTACTGCCTACAGGTAGTCATGCATGCAAGGATTAATGAAGCCTTTACTCAGAAGTGTTCCTTTTACATGGGATTAGGATTCTGAAGAAATCCTGCACTGTAATTCCCAGTGAAAATAACTGTTGCTGAAGAAATGCCTTCCTTTACAAAAAGGGAAATAGTAACCCTAGCGTGAGCTATTGTGTAAACTGATATGAGTGAAAAAACAGATAAATGAATATTAATTGTCCAATCATTTGTAAAAGTTTGGACATGGTGTTAATCCACATGCATAAATGTTTCTCATTCCTTGGTTGCTTACAGAATGGAAGAACCCACTGCACACTCTGACAAGCACATGGAAAAGATACTATTTTATAACAGCTAAGTGTGCTCATTGCTGTCAGGGATTATCAATGGAAACTAAACCAGATAATTCCGTGCAGTATAGTTAGCTGTAAGGTGATTACTTACTTCCATTAAAATGGTGCCCACTGGTCCCTTGGCGCCCTGAAAAAAATTAAAGATAGATCCATAAAACCAGACCCTGCTAATGTATTCCCATGTGTTACTCTGTAGCCCAAAGAAAAACCAGGCAAAACAGTGTTTCCCAGCAATCATTTATGAATTTGAGAGGAGACAGCAGTTCCCAGTATATATATATGCTCAGAGCTGCAGACTACTTGTCAGATTTATTTCTCAGTCCATTTTTCTTAATGGTTTTTAAATGTTCAATACTTGCTGCTCTTGGGGAGCAGTAATTGGGTTCCCTTATAAACAGCAGTTTCTGCGCTATGGTTCTGTTACTTGCACTTCATATATTTTCCAACATCTGGTGTGTGACAAGCTTTCCCTCTCCTCTTGCACATTACAATCCCCACAGTTCTACCTTGAAAGATCCTGCAGACCATACACACATCATGACACCTTTGCCTACTCTGCAACTTTCTCTTTGGGAGCTGTGGAAAAACAACAGCACTCCAAGCATTTTTTTTTCAAAATAAAAGCGTTGTTTAATCTTCATAACAGGAATGAAATATAGGTAAAATAACTAATTTTCAAGGGAGCTTGAGTACTCATCTTGTGTGCATTTCAGATGCATAAGACTACTGAAAAATTTCCCTTACTCCCACGGAGCTGCAGTGAGATACAGCAGGAAAATTTTAACTCCCCATCCCACTTCTTTTCCTCACCCTCTCTCTACCATAACACTACATTTTACCAAATTTGTATACTTCCTTACATCTCCAAATTACAGCCCTGTCCCCATATTTGTTCTTTCCCCTTTCAGTTAACCTTCTATTCCTCCATCTGCCTGAGCTACCTTCCTCACCTCCTCTGCTGTCTTGCTGCTAGCACCATCACTGCCTTTCCATGCTTTTTTTCTTCTATGTTTCCCAGCAGATCCATGTTCTTTGGTACTGTTCAGCAAGAGTTTACTGTGAATTGCCTGGGTCCTAAAGAATGCTACTGATAGCAAGTCAGAGGTGGTGACTGAGCTGTGCAGACCTGACACATATGGATAATCAAACCACCAAGGATGGGTGAAACAAGCCTGTTTTGGCTGGCCCTGTCAACTACCTGTGCCTCTTCCTGCATTCCTACCTCTTCCACTTCTTACAGGGTTCCTACTTTTTCATTTCACTGATGTACTGCTACAGCAATAAACCCACCAAGCCCATACATCCCAAGCTCTATTCTCACCTGAAGAGGAGATCTTGAAATATCTCTGAAGAGTTCTTGGACCATGGACTGGCAAAGCCCACAGCTGTGGCTCATCAACTCACAAGATCTATCTGTAAATTTTGTGAGTGGCCAAGCAGCAGAGAGGGAAATGTGCTCCAGCTGGCACTCATAACCATTCTTGTGCCCAGCATCATAGAATAAATTGGGACAGGTACATTCATTAACCAATATGTGTAATGAGTGTAATGAGAAGGGAAAAAAATGTTTACTAAGTTACATACATCCTGTGATCCATGTTATTCAGGTAAAGACAGTATTACCAACAATGTTCCACATTTCATTTTAAAGAGTAAGCTAAAGAAAGTTTAACAAGAAAATCATTAACAGTAGGGATTGTTTCTGGTCACTAGGGATCTAATTTTCAGAATTGCCGCAGGATAAAGATAGACACATACAGGGATTTTCCTAACTACTTAAAGGGTTAGTCCTAAATCCTATTGAAATCCCTAATCCTTTCACCTGCTTAGATAAAGAATAAAACATTTTGTTGTATAAAATGCAGAACACAGACACTGGAAAATACCTCAAGACATCTGCTTGTATTATGGATTAACAGGTTATAGTCAATTTAAATTTTAAGTAAATGCCTGTAACTGCAAGTTTCATTTCACCTTGCTTTTCTTTTAAATTTAAAAAAAATATTGGCATTTAGCAGACCTATTCAGTTCTATATTTCAGTATTTTCTGTTCTTTTAATTAGACATGCACACAGCCTGAAGAAAATACCAAATACTGTGGAAGAAATTCCGGCCAGCATTGTTTTGTTGCAGTTTCATTTCCAGCAGCTGGTGCTTCTGTGCACACACATCCACAGGCAAGACATAACTCTGTGCAACTGCCAGGCTGACTAAACATAGTTTACCATGTGAAACACTATTAGATATTCCATTAATCTAATAGTAATTTTAAGAGTAATTTAAGGGTGATTTTCTTAAAACTAAAAATTGTATTAAAAACAAAAATTACCATAGGTCCTGATGGCCCTTGGTCACCTGGATCTCCCAGGGAACCTGGTGTGCCAGAATTACCCTAAAAATAGAAATACAATATATTATTCTTTATAATCGCATGCACAGGTACCAAACTTCATCACGGGAAAAAAACCTCTGTAATGATACTTTGAGTTGGATCCTGCATTTTCATAAAGATAGTCTACCACTCCTGACAATTATTAGCAACTAACACTTCTGAAGATTTCGACCCGCACTTTCTCAAGACTTCTTGCCCAAATTATGGCAATAAAAGATCAGAGCGGTAACAAATTAAAAAACTTCTGATAAAAACCACTTTTGGTGTGAGGGTTTTACTTTTAGAACTCTCACAGAGTTAGCAGATTTATCATTCTTACTCTTCTACCCCTAATTCCTTTGGGTCCTTCAGCTCCTGGAATGCCCTGATCTCCTTCTTCTCCCTGAAAAGAAATTAAATCCAGAATTTATTGGAAAGGAGAAGACAGACAAAAACACAGGCAATGTTTTACAAAGAAGAATAATGTAAAACAAGACAAAAATAAATGAAATGCGCCCATTTAGTCATACCTCTGGACCAGGATATCCTATGAATCCAGATTCTCCCTGTGAAAAGAAAGGACAAAGACTTCATAAGAATCTAGAACTTTGTGATCTGGTTAGTGTTTGATGCCTTTAAACCAAAAACAATTTCAAAATTATTCTCAGATTTACAACTCGTCCGAGCAATAGTGGCTGTTACTCTGGTCTCGAATTATGTAATTTTAGATTAATACCTTGTTCATCTAAGGGAAGGGCATTTTAAGAATTTCCATCAGTTTCTAAATTTTCAAGAATATTCCATTTCTCAGGAAGTGTTTTATCAAAACTTATTCATGTCTCCTAACAACATGCAGAGGAATTCCCATGTAGCATGTGAATTCAGATTCAGAACCCAGTGTTTGAATGTAGTTTCAAAATTTTATACCACCCAGATTAAACACTGATACCATAATATTTCCTTGGCTTATTAGAAGTCAATTCATCAACTGTTTTCAGTTACTTCAGTTTCTAGTGTGTTCTTTGTTCCCCCATGAGAAATAGGGAAACTCTCACAAAAACCAATCAGAAGTGAAGTGTATCTTTTCTAAACATTGGAATTCACACTACTTATATATTTCCTTGTCCTCTTGCATATAACATATGTGTAACCTGTGAAATTCTGCTATCAAAGAAAATTGTTAGAGCTAAGAAGGTAAGAAAAGAGATTGGAAAATAAGAAGTATCAAGAGCCACTTTACTAAAAAGCCATTTTAAAAAAAGGAGTTCATCTATTGGAGAGGCTCCTAGAAAGCCTTTCATATCTTTTCTGTAGCTTTCTGCTGCACTCTGATTCTCTCACAGAAAGGGAGAATGAAACAGATGGGCCTACCAGTGAGATTCACTGGACCCTTTCTGTTTCACAAGCAACAAGAAAGGACTAATGTTGCAATATTGCACAAACTCTTTGAAAGGAGAACTGCAGCTGTTTCCAATATCCTGACCACTTTGCTCATAGACTGATCCCCTGGTATCATGATTTTGACCTCATACTTTCTGTATACTTTTTATTTTAGCTGAATTCTTGTACAATTTTAGAGATGAAGGCATTTCTTTTTTTTTTTCAGCACTGTGAAGGGAATTATAAGAATTTTTTAACAATCCAGAGGTTAATCCACAGATTTGACTGCTGACAGTAGGAACACAAGGAAAAAAATTCACATGAAAATAGTGACGATGTTTGGAGAGTACCACCCCCACCTTGGTAGTTAGGGAATCCCTCTTCTGAAACAAGAAAAATTAAAAGAGCCCATAGTGTCCAGCCCACCAACACTTGCCAATAGCAACGTTCAGTCAGGCAGGCTGTAGTGGGAAGAAAGCACTGTGCACTGCAAGTACAATCCTCCACATATGTATACACACACATATATATATATCAGGGAAAGAGTAAGAGTGAGTAGTCCTCAAAAGAATGTCCTATGGAAGAATGTCTCACAAGGACTGTGGTAATCCTGAGCCTCTTACTGAACCTTAGAAATGCAGTTTGCATGTCCTACATTTCTTTTTAATCAAATATGAATGATCATGTTTGGTAACACAGTAGAATGGAGCCTGAGAGACTCTCTGACTTAAACCACATACCTTTGCTCCTTTGCTTCCTGCAGGACCATAGACATCTCTGCCATCCATGCCCTGTGTAAGTTAAATATGCTATGAATTAGCTTTTAATTGAGGATTAGGTTTAGATCCAATTTCATTTTGGAATTAAGATTGTCCCATTACAATGACCTGCCCAAGTTACTAAGACTGATGACGTTGGACAAGCCATCAAAACACAATCAAAAAACACTAGCAAACAGTGGCAAAAACTGTAGAGGAAAAACAAAGATAGAGGTCATAATTCCTTTCCACTGAATGCCCTACCTTTTACATACTTTCTCTCTTCTAAAGAATTTGAGAGGAAAGATATTTCTCTAGCCCACAAGAAATCTGGTGTCTATAAGGAAACTGAGAACCAAACGTGAAATAATTTTAATTGTATCAAATAGAGAAAATAGAAGGGAATGGACATTCCTGACTCAGATGGATAGGTATTAAAATACAGGGGTCCTGAATTAGAAAGAAAACTCACAGGAATGCCTCTCTGTCCAGGGGGTCCAGCTAAGCCCTTCTCTCCAGGGTCACCAGGTTCACCCTGTTATAATTGAAACACAGAAGCCATTAGTTTGCCTCATTCAAGAGAATTCTTCTTTCTGAAATGCAAACCTGCCTGTTAAACTGAAGTGTGCCTATACATTTTATAGACTACTTGATGCTGGGCAAAAGCATTCCATTACAGACCATGTTTCATGGACTGTTCCTGGTGGTAGAACTGGAAAGGACTTGGCAAATCAGAATATGCTGAGCATTCATGCAGCTAACCCCAAAGTTCAATAAAACTCCCATTGTAATAAAGAATTACAAATTAAAAAAAAAAGTAGGGTTTGGAAAAAATTATATTAATGGTAGCAGGACATATTCTGGAATTCTACCAGTCTGAAACACCTATTGATAGCAAATGATATTTCACAGGCAGGCTGTCTGCATTGTGCTCTTAGCCCTCTTGCAGGGTTTCTTTTCTTCAGTTCCACTTTAGTTTTCACTTTCTAACTGAACATTTTTCTAACAAAGGCCCTAATATTAAACAGCACAAAACCAGACTGAAAAAATGGTATGTATGATGGAAATTCCCATATATCTTCCCAATGTTAGTCACTGTTTTAATTATGTTTTCACACAGTGATTCTTTTCATGGCAGCACTTTGACCTTCTGATACCTCTCTGTCGCTAAAGGTTACAACCCTTGAAAGAGATGGAAAGGCTTAGCTGGCTGGTATTATTTGTGATTTTTAGATTCAAATATACAACAACACCTAAATTTAGTTATTTTGATTAAATAAAATCTCACATATCAACAAACATAAAGGAAAGGTAAGTAAGGATAACATTTATTATAAGTAAGGGAACTCCAGTGTCAACAACCTGTTAGTATAAGCCTTTCTGTTTGCCTTCATGTTTATTCAGTTCTTCTCAATATGTGCATTCCTTCAAAATAGACACCATAACAGCAAAAGTTCCTTGGACTGGTTTGGAATCTTTAGAAAAACAAAGTTAAAATAAGCAGCTATGGTTCTTTGAACTGAGAAGGTCAGATTGGACAGTAGGAAAAAGTTCTTCACCTAAGGGTGAAGTCACCGATCCAGTGTTTGTCACTGGAACAGGCTCCCCAGAAAAGTGGTCATGGCACAAAGCCTGTCAGACTTCAAGCAGCATCTGAATGATCCTATTTATGGTTTAGTTTTAGGTAGTCCTGCAAGAAGCAAGGAGTAGAACTTGATTCTCATGGATCCCTTCCAAGATGAGATATTCTATGATTCACTGGTGAGTATTTTCAATGGATTGGACACATCCTAGGAATCATAAAAAAACCACAAGGGTCGGCCCTGCCATATTTCTGCTCCATTTTGTGAGAAGGCAGGTCCCATTCAGAACCATTACTACAAGTGCAATTAATGACAGTGATCATGGCAACACTAAAAACTTCTTAGTGTAGTTCTGATATGTGTAAGATTACCCTAAGTACATCACTTGTCTTGCCATGCAAGTGAAAAATATCTTAAAAATGTAACATTCCACACACATCTCAGAGCACTGAACTCTTTGTTAGTCCATGCTTCTTTGGTCAGTCTTGAATGAATGACACCGTTAGATTGCTGCAATAAGATACTTTGAAAATCTTTACCTTTGCTCCTCTTACACCTAACTTTCCAACAGAGCCAGGTGAACCAGGCATCCCCAGACTACCCTGTAATAAGAAGCATCAGTTAAAAGGTGCACAATGAAAAAATCAAGGGCTCACTGCACTCAAGGATTCATTGTCGCTTCAAATTACTATAGAATCAGTAAAAATATTGGGCTTTTGAGGACCACAAGTAAGAGTTACTGGTCAAACTATCATTCTACTTATTTCCTGTCATCTGTACAACTGCCATAAAATTTTCAAAATTTTATCAATTATGACATAAATGTTATTTTCTATCTACATAGACATCTAGTGAATACACACATATGTGTAAAAATATTAATGTACATATATAATTGGTTATGTAAGTATGAGCATCATTAATTGACTGAAACAGATGATCAAGGCTGACAGCATAGGATATTCATTCCTGGGTTACAATGGTGCAATTTCAGAACAAGAATCCCCAAAATCAACAGCATCACAAAAGTGAGAAGTTCAGCAGACAGTTCAGCAGCTCAATAGTTACAACCTCATCACACCCTAGCACTTGCTATTCACACACCTAAATTTATTTTCAAGGCTGTTATTTTACCATATGAGACTGCAAATCAGTTTCCTTAAGTATTACACCAAAAATCCCTGTTTCTACTTTTTATAAGCTTTTTGAAAACTCTTTATAAGAACAACCCATCACTGATAATGAAAAAAAGGGTACAGGTGGAATATATTATTTAAAACTAACCAGAGGGCCTGGCATGCCTTGCGGTCCAGGAGGTCCTCTGATCCCTTGTGGTCCTCTTGGGCCCTGATGTAAAGAAGACATTGAAACACAAAGTCAGATCAATGCTAACAGCCCTTCAATGACTATCATATTGCTGCAATGACCAGAATCCCAGTGCCTGTTTCACAAGCTTTATTTTACAGGTGAAACTTCTTTCTGTTTTGCTGTAAGGATTTGCCTGTTTGAAGCACCTGAGATGGCCTGACAGTCTGATTCAGAGACCCACTGCTGTGTCTAAGGATACCAATGGAGCCATAAACAGCCTCCTATCAACCAGTCATGCTTTCTCCATCCTAAAATGCAAGTTAAAAGCATCTTTAAACTTAAACATCTTTAAAAGTTAGAAGCATCTAAGAGCATCTTTAAACTCAAAGCTACTATAAGAAGTCTATCACAATAATTCTGTTCAAAATTACTCCACCTAGCAAATTTTTTAAACACAAGGCTTTTCTCACTGGTTTTGTCAATGCAATAGGTTTTATGTATTTATTGTTGGCAATTTCTAATGAATTCATTTTGACAGTTTCTGCTTGATAATATCATGTAAGTTGGAGATGTGTTGGCTAAATTACTTTTTTTTGCTACCTATGCTCCTCTTTTAATTTCACTAGAAGTTGCAGCCATGTAACTTGTCACATTTAATTCCTTAGGCTTACAGAAAAGATTTGCCAAGAAGGAGTCTTACTCATAATATTCATTAGTTGAAATTAGCAAAGCTTTCCAAAATACAAACAAAACATCAAGGCAGAAAATTTATTTTCTCCATAACTAACATAAAAACAACTCAGAAGTTCTATTAGTTACCTGGGGGCCTGGAAGACCAGTTTCTCCTGAGTAACCTGTTTCTCCCAGATCTCCTTGCTCACCCTGCCAGAACAAAACCCAAGAAAACAACAGTGAACACAGACAAATTAGTATCTCTCATTTGTACATCAAAAGGTAATAATCTAGTATCTGTACAGAGTAACAGTTGATAGAATGCTTTTCAATGCTCTCAAACAATTTTCAAACAGCTTCAAATTCCTATTGAAGAAAACTCAAATAAAAAGCAGAGGAGTAGCTTTTCTTTGGTTTTTTGGAGGGTGTGATGAATATAAAAGCTGCAGCAGAAGAGATCAGTTTTATTTTGCTGAATACATTTACACCATGTCTCAGCAATATTTGTGCATTACCTTTGTCCACTGTGGAGACCAGAAGTCATAAAGCCAGGCCACAAGGCCAGATCCTCTTTCCCCTTATCCATGGGAAATGGCTTTTGGGGGGGAATCATGACTTCACAATCACACTAGAATTAGACTTCTTTTTACTCCCCATCTTTCACTCTGGTTATTCAGTGAGGCAAATAAAATCTGCCTTGATGATGGAAAAAAAAATTTCCTGCTCCCATCTCCATAAAGTTGCCATCTGAGGATGAGTCAGTTTAGCTGATGTCCATAAGAAATACTCACTGACTTCTGGATTGAGTAAAATGGTGACAATTAGCATCAAGATACTACAGGCCTTGTAGATCCCCTTTCACTGGAGAAATCATAAACATATGCCTGAAGATTCTTGGGAAACAGATGGTTCTGGAAAGAATCTTCTGAGGAAAAATGAATTTTAAAGGCTGAAATTTCATGCTGCACCATATGAATGAAACAAAAGATAACAACAGAAAAAAAAAGCTGAAAGCAAAAAAGAATGTTAATTTATATCCAGAGTAAGAACACTGTAAAATAGAACATCAGCAAGTATATGATATTGACAGATGTAAAAAATAAAATTGAAATAGATTCCCACAAAAATAATTTTGACTATAATAAAAATGGATACATATCTACTAAAATTTAAAACCAATTTAAAGTTTTCGGCTACTTAAATTTACTTTGAATCAAAACCTAGAAAAATTGCTGTCCTTTTTTCTCCCCTGCCTTTTCCTCTCTCGCTTTCCCTTCTATAAGTTAATCTCCTTTTTCTCCTCACTATTTTGCTTTATTTCCATCACATATATTGCAGTTCTTGTCTGTGACAAACACCTGATACCACATCACGCCTTCTATTCCTTCTGCCTGCTGACTACTTCTGACTGTTAAGAATGGCTAGCTATGCTTCTTTATGTTCTTTTAACTATTTGAAAAAATTAGCCTCCTTTTATCACAGAAAGGCACAGTCAATTGGAACTGCAAGTCCTGGGAGGAGTCCTTTTTAGGATATGGTGAACAGAAGTGTGTTCATGCTGACTGCAAGAGAAGTAAATTACTTTGTTAAAGAGGATGTTATTTCAGTGCCTTTTATTAACAGCTGAAGCTAAACCAAGTCCTTTTGTGTTAGGTGGGTGAATTCTGGCTCACTGTCTCTAACTTGATTATTCGTCTCTGAGTACATCACCACCAATATCCCTCTTATCTACCTGAAAGAGGGATTCTTCTTTATCCCATTTCAGCACAAAACCTTCCTCCTCTAGAGGGACTGGCCATATCTAATTTCCCTACAAAGCAGGATACTGTGCTCCATAGAAGGGCCCTTGAAGACCCCACAAATGTCAAGACTAAATAGATCTGCCTCCTGGACCAGGGACACCAGGAGAGCTTCACAGTGAAGCTCTCGTAACTTCTGCTGATAGAGCTATGCCCTGTGGCAGCTTTGTAACATCCTGCCATGAAAGAGATCTCAGTGGATGGACACAACACCCACAATCTTACCCAAGGATGGATGCCACTGTTGTATTGCAGGGTTTACTGTTCCATCTTGCTTCTCCAGGGATGTGGAAGATAGAAGTGTGCAATTCTCTTTTCCATTTACTTTTTGCAGCTTTTCAGTGATACCTACATTACCTGCATTTGATCATTGATTGGTGCCTACCTTTCAATGCTCAACTGACCCAGGCAAATATTTTTTACATGCTTTTAGAAGTCAAAGCTTGTCGCAGACATCTTTTTATGAAAATCCTTTCTTAGGATTTTTTCTTCTTGAGAAGCTGAGAAGCTCCAGGAACAAAATGTAAACAATGTTTATCTGCTGCTGTGGAATGCATCAGGTGGATCCGTGATTGGTCTCGTGTGGATGTTTGGATTTAGTGACCAGTCACAGCAGAGCTGGCTCTCTCTTTCTGTCCAAGCCAGCTGCCTTTGTTATCATTCTTTTCTATTCTATTCTTAGCTTAGCCAGCCTTCTGAGATGAAACTTTCCTTTCTATTCTTTTTACTATAGCTATAATGTAATGTATATATCATAAAATAATAAATCAAGCCTTCTGAATATAGAGTCGAATCCTCGTCTCTTCCCTCATCCAAAGACCCCTGTGACCACTGTCACAAAAGCTGATCATCAAGTACTTGAATGAAAACAGGTTGAAAGTTCTCTGTTGCTGTGAGTTTCAGTCATTTCTCTTGTTCCCTGTCATTTTACAAAAGTGTGGCTGCATCACTGGCTGAGGGGGCTTCCATGGACATGAAGAGAGTTGTCTGAACTAAGATTCAATGAGTTGAAAAGGTTTAACTAACTCTGTACTCTGTGAATTTACTAAACAAGTTGAACATTCTTATTTTCTAACCACATAAGGTTCTTCTGCTTGTTAGTACAGCCAAGATATAGTAAAGATCCATTTCTACTGACTTCAGTTTTGGTCCTGTTACCAACCATATCTTAGTGGGACTATTTCTTTTTGTTGGTAGGTGACAGAATAATGCAAACATTCATGAGATATCAGCTGCAATCCAAGAGGGAAAAGAAAAAAAACACACCAAGTTTCCTAATTACCCAAGAAATTGATTTCTGAGTGATCAAGCAATGACTGGGATAATTAAGAGGCAGACTTGATGAATATTCTTCAATATTTTAATCTAAAATGTCTTCATAAACCCTATAAAGAATTTCTGAGATAGAAATAGGAAAAAACTGCAAAATGCTCATATTCTTTCAACTTATGTTGATCCTGGCAATAGCCAAAGCATGGTGCTTTCTCCCTGCTGGCAGATAGTATCAAAATCTTCCAGTCTATTCCTATCTACAATGCCTCAGTGAAAATTTTGGATTCTCAAAGTGAAATCCAAATTGGGGCTTTCAGAAACCAGGTAGGGAAAAGGGTTTTGGCACATAGCATACATGTGTATTGCAAAAACCTGGGAAGTGACCAGACTGTAGTTTAGGGAACTTGCAGGACTCTCCCTTCTGATTGACATTTCCTAGTGAAATATCAATTTAAATCATTCTAAATGTAAAAAAACTGTGTTACTGGGCTGTCACACAGAGGAAAAAAGTAATAAAGGTATAGCAAAACCTCTCAACAGGAGAGGGACAGGAAGCCCAGAAATCAGAGACAAATCCAACACTGTGCTGCTGAAGAAATATTATTGTCATAAAAGACAGTCCTTTTCCTTCACTGAAATTTTTGTTCTATATTGCATCACTAGGGTTATTCTTGCTATTATTTATTAACATTTTACACCTGACCTACTCAAAATGCTGGTTGACCCTTTGATTCAGAAGCTGCAACTCTACCCATTCCCCAGACTCCAACACACAGTGGAACTTCAAGATATATTCCACCCTGTTGGTACTGACAATGTTGTACACAAAATTGCAACGCTTCCTTGGATTTATATGCACTAAGACAAAGAGGGAAATACTGTATCATGGCATATACCATCTTTCTTATCAGGGTTAGCAACTTGGCAAAGAGATTGGGTCAAATGTAAACCGCTTGTGCTAAAGCAAGATTTTCTAGAACAATCATGTAACCTATACTTGAGAATACCTAGAATTTAATTTTTACTTGCACTAACCCACCCTTGAATATAGCTGCTTTTAGATCTACTTTGATAACTGTATTTTGTAATCCATACCCTGGGTGAAAGAAAACAAAGAAAACAAGTTTTCTTTTCCAAGAACATTATCTGGATCATCATTTAAGAGAATTGCAGTGATGTCTTCACTAGGTACATCTCAGGAAAGTTTTCTTTCATTGTGACTCTGTGGGGTATAAGGCTAGGAAAACCAGGACTACCATCTAACAATGAGAGAGATTTTGTCATCTCTCAATTACACGAGAGATTTTTCTACCAGAGGATCTTCCTGGAATGATCAGACAGCATGCAGTGGGTTTTACCTATTCTGTACATTCTTCTAGATATTGACTTGGGAAATTATTTCCAAACTCTTGATTATGTTATATGTTTGAACCCATTGTCAGAGCTGCAGTTAACACTCTTTATTTTGAGCAAAGCATTGTGTAGGACTTGCCCTAATGCCCTAATTTTATCTGTGCTCCACATGTGTATCATACAAATCTCTGTGCATGCAGCAAAGGAGGAATAAACTGTCAGATTTGCAGCCTGACTTCTCATTCCTGTCATCTTTAGTGACAGTCTTTTCTCTAGCTACATTCCCATACTTGCCCTAATAGTAAAAGTAACTGTCCTTTTATTTTGACTGTCCTTTTATCCCTTCCAATTCTAAATCCTTCAAGTCAGGAGGGTCTCTACTACACCCACCCGAGAAGCTGCCTTGGCTTGAAATAAACTTTTGATTGTTAAACACTTGTGTCTTGGCTCACAATGAAATTTTTCCCTTAAGAGGAGCAAACACTCAGGCTGGACATGTAGCTGCATTTAAATAGGTAGCAGCAGTGTCAGCCACTCACCTTTATACCTGGAGGGCCTCTTCGACCTGCTGCACCCTAGGAAGGAGTGGCATGAGAGATTACATCCAGAATACTGAGCAATGTGTGAAACAGCAGCTTATCATAAAACACATTATACATCCAATAAAACCAAATACAGCTCAAAGAAAGCAGAGATTATTTCCACAGAAAGATTTAAGGTTTAAAAAAAAAAATGAGAAAAAGGTAGATTTGGGACAGAAATTCTTACACAAGTAAGTCTTTCCAAAAAGAAAAAAGAGTTTAGATCCTCTATGAGTGCAGAGAGAAGACATTTCAACAAAATTCTGGAAAACATCTTACCAGTTTACCCTTTGGCTAAAATGAAGAGAACAAAAGCCCTTTTCTCCCCCTATGAGCCCAGAGGTTTGCACCACTTACTGCTGCACACTGCTCAGCAGGTCTTGTGAATGTTACTGCTAAACCTTTAGGATGTTTTTGCAGCCTGATTGAGAAGTGATCATGCCAGACTTTGGCATTAGGCACAATGCTGACAGACTAGAAGAGGGTCCTTCACAATTTCCAATCTCCAGTGAACTAAAAAAGAGGAGCTCAGCTGCCAGTGAGCTTATCTATATGCTTGAACAGACATAGAAAACTTGTAGCCAAGGGCAGAAAGAAGAGATTGATTAATCTAGGGTGGAATCTTGAAGCATTTAAGGCTCATTGAAAAAGAAATTGAGTTTAAGGTTTGTTACTTCACATGAATCAGACCTGGAATTAACAGGAATGCAAATTCCTGATTTTAAAGAAAAGAAAACACATTGCAATATATATAAACTACCAGATTTGAAGCCAAATGCGTTTCTCCTTGGAAACTTTAGAAGATTTTTCTTCTCTCTCCTTGCAGGAGTTTGAAGGGTGGTTTAAAAGGAAGAAGACAAAAATGGGTTTTCTTGGTGGGAACCCCACAGTGTGTTTTATTAGTTATTTCCACCCCCTATTGATTGCTATTCTTACCTCTAGGCCAGCATCACCCTGCTCTCCTTGGGGTCCTTGTGGGCCTGGGTCTCCCTGCAAAACAAAGTAATGACCAAGCTCTTTAAACACTCTCCTTTTTCTTGTACATGCACATTCTTCTTTATACATTTCTTCTTTGTTTCTTCTGCTAAGAATTTTCATTGCAATCAGTTGTGTCATACTAATGTAAATTCTTGCTTTTTAGAAATCATTTATACTCAAAAATGATAAACCAGACAGATCATGTCTGTTTTGGATTTCCAGTTACTAACAGCCAATACTAAGTAAAGGCTTCTGTGAAATCACTTCTGTTGACTTCAGCCTTTCAACTGGACTACTTGAGATTTGCTTCCAAAGCGTCATCAATCCCAATTATTCTTCCAAAAGTAACCCTCTGAATTTTTCTACTGCTTTCAACACATTCTGCATAGACATACATGTATGCATAAAATCCTACTTGTTCAGAGAGAAACAGACTTCTGAAGCAGTGGATTTTTCCCACATGTTTGCCATCCTCTTAAGCTTTCATTCACCATCATTTTTTTGCTACTGTCCAACTACTTATTAGCTTTGTTTACTCTTTCCAAACAAATTTTAATGGTAATGCAAGCCATGCTTTTCTGTTATGCTTCTTTCCTCACAGTCTTGCTAAAACACCTGTTAAAAACTCAAATATCACCATATATCCCAGCTCTTATATTTTATTTACAGATCAAAATGGGTATTTTGATCTGTAAATAAAATATAAGAGCTAGGATATATGGTGATATTTGAGTTTTTACACCCTGAGGCAATAGCAGTTCCATAACAAAATGAGTATAGCCTGTTGATACCCCATGCATTTTTCCCAGCACAGTTTTTAACAGTATCCTTACAACCCATTACTTGAAGCCTTTCAGGCTACTGATGTCAATTTGTGGAAGAATAACATATTTATACTAAATCTGTGTTTTCCATTAGTTCTACATTGTGAGAATATTTCCATAGTCTTTGTAAACATTCTTTTTTTTTTCATTTTTCTTGTATCAAGGAGTTCCTAAAGCTTTCTGTGTTGCAAACAAACAAAAACCTGCTTGTTCACTGGACAGCCAGTAGAAATTAACCATTTTGCAAATCCTCTCTCCACAAAATAAAACAGCTTGCTCACCTGTGATGCTAGGTTTCCTTTTTCACCCTTAGGGCCAGTAACATTACTGTTAGCCCCAGGATCTCCCTGAAAAAGATCAATAGAAAGCTCAGCATTTTCTGTTACCATACCTTTATTACTTTGACTACAGCAGAAGGATACAGAAATAGAATTAATTAGATTTGTAATTGCAGAGAGCAAGGAATAAAAAGGCTATTTTAAATGATGATGCTTGTAAGATCTCAATATAGGAAGTTCTGCAAAGTCCACCAAGTTCTTTTCCACAGGGATTAAAAGCAAAATTTCTAAAGGACAACAAATTAAACTGAAAATGTGAAATTGTTCTGGTTGATTTGGTATAGTTAATTGAGTTACGATCATAACTCATGACTTTCATTTGGGGCTTACACTAGAATGGAGTTCCATTTAGCCACTTAATGCTAGATCAGGTGAAATCCTGATCTCTCAAAGAGGCAAATTACCATGTCACTTGAACTCTTTTTTTTTTTCCAAATAAGCTTTAAAGACAGGAGTCAGCGCAATATATGACTGGAACAAAGTATTTGAAATATATGTGAAAAGACAAAGTTGTGTCTTTTCAGTACAAGAATTGTGGTATCTGCACTGGAATTTTAGTCCAGGGAATGCATTTATGTACATCTCCGGAACATGCAAAGAAAAAATATGAATATAAAGAAGTAACCTGCCTTTGCACCATTATAAATTGCTAACCAAGAGTCAGTGCATAGGGCTTTCAAGTGATCCAGAATTCCTCTGTAGGGTGGGAACAAACAGGGAAGACTGACTTAGTCCTGGTCTTTCCATCAGACTGTCTGGTCTAGTGTGAGGTGTCCCTGCCCATGGCAGGGGGGGTGGAACTAACTAGTTGATCTTTAAAGTCCCTTTCAGTCCAAGCCATTCTAAAATTCTATGATAAGCAGCTCCAAAAGGAGTTATGTTGCCTACACTGAAAACAAACAAACAAACAAACAAACAAACAAATCATAAACAAGCAGGAGTCCTGAGGCTTAAACATCTGCTTCCAAGCAACACATCAAAACATATCAGACCATCTACATCTAAAGAGTTCAGGACTCCTAGAATATGCTATTCTTCTTGCAGAGTACTGCATTTTCTAGGACTGGGAAAAACTCTTCAAATCCTCAAATATTTTAGACCTCGCCATCATAAAATCAAGGAGCAAATCAATGAAATACAGTAAAAATAAAGGAATGCACTTACATGATCTCCTCTTAGACCAGATTCTCCTCGTTCACCTGGTTCTCCTCTGGGGCCTTTTCTGCCCTAAATTCATAAAAAGAGCACAAACAATTCAGGTACAAGTATAAATAGTATCTGTGGCAGCAGAGGGCCAGATCTGTTGAAGTCAGTGGAGCTACAATGATTAGAGCAGGAGTGACAGCATATTAGAGAACAGGCAGCTATTAAAACCAACTCACAGTCATTACAGACAGCATTACACTTTGGAAAGATGTTTCCATAAAATCTAAACTTTAAGGGGTACATCACCCGTTTCCCTCTGCTGCCTTTCTCTCCAGAAGGTCCAGGAAATCCACGTTCTCCCTAGACTCAGAAAGGGGAGAAAAAGAATAAAAATTAATATTTGCTCTTTCTGCTAAATCAGGTTCTCAAATTTTTCTGGCAGAATCCAACTTCAATCAGATATACAATTCTAGACTCCCAACAACAGAACTACTGTTCAGCATTAAAGCCCATTCAAAGCACAAAATCTGCACCTTTGAACCCTGAGGTTGTTGTCTTTAGTAGCACTGCACATTTAAAGTATTGTTTACCTGCTCTCCATCAGTGCCATCAAATCCACTCTCACCATGTTCACCCTGTAGCAATAAGCAAAAAAAGAAGCCAGTTAGCATTAGTCCACTTGTCTGTTTGAGCAAAGAAAGTGTTCACCCTGCATTTGAGAACTTGAATAAGACCTATGGTTTTAATGGTTAGCAAGAATAATAAATTTTAATTACCATAACACTGTCTAAAACAAGTAACTGTTAAGGACGCTAAATAAAAACCCAGATATTTAAATTTTAGATTTCCATCAGGATTTAAATTCTGCTTTTCCTTGTTTTAGCTTTCAAATCTTTTCCCAGCTGCAGCACCTTCAAAATCCAAATATATTCCAAAATAAATTACTAGTATTTGATCTATCATGCTGATAACCTTGTCATTTTGATTTCAGTCATCATATGCGTTTGTACTGTGCTTTTTTGCTTTTTTACATCATTTTATAACATGAACAGTGGATTGAAAAACCAGAAAGAATAGCCATGATTAAAAAGTAATTACAGAACACTGATCTTAGACTTTAGGATTTTTAAGAAACTTCATAACTCTTTCAGCAAGAGTACATAAATATCAGGGCTACATGAATATCAGTCACCTTCACTTTCAAATTCACATTGGTTTTCTCTTCCCTTTGCCTGCAAAAATTATACACCCCATTTATGGGGTGTATCAAACACTTATGGAAGTCATTTTCCTACAAAATACTCATCCCAGACTTAAGGAGTTTGCAGTGTTAACTTGTGTGAGGCATCTAAATAAAGTTATGACTGTGAGACTCTTATTTCATTTAAGTATGCTCCACGATGTTTCAGACTCAGCCAAATAACAAACTCAGTTTTTACAGGATATTTTGAATCTTCTTCCATCTTTCTTTACTAGGATAAAAATGAAGGAATTAACTGTGTTGGCTTAATTTGTAGTGAGAAATTAATTTAGCAGAGACAACTAACCAGAAAGCTGAAACGATATTCAACAAACACTGAAAGTGGCACAAGAAGAAGTTAAAACCATCAGCAGTCTCACTCTGATAGAGACCACAGATATAATTGCTTTGTAGGTTTTGATGCTAAATTGAGTTTGCAAAACCTCCTAGTTAAAATTCCTGAGGAAGGACTTCTTTCATTTAAAACAGTTCTGTACCTACTACAAGAAAAAAACAGCTGGCTGTACATTTTGATTAGATTAATACGTCACAAAGAAGAATTTCTTGAATAAGCATTCCAGAAAAATTTTGAGCACTAAGTAAGTAATCATGACTTTTACTGAGGTGCTGTTTTTTCTATCAGTCATTTCCTACCTCAGAAAACCTGAGCCAAACTTCATACTATTAAACATTCAGCATTTCCTTTTATTCAAATAGCTACAATAAAATGCCTTCCAGACTTCAGTAACCTCAATAAACTGCTTCAACCTTACTAAGTTGGCACTATTGAATCCCTTTTTTATGTCCTGAAAGTTTCATATTTTTATTAAAAAAACCCTGTGGATATAATGACACAACATAATGAAGATATTCACATATTCACTGGATTTCAGTAGGGTGTGTGCAACTGGTAAGACCTACTGCACTATTTAACTTTGACAAATTGAAATCATCAGCAAGTACTCTCCCTCCTCTATAATCAGACATTTTGAACATTGTAAGAAGGACAAATTACTTCAGAGAACGGAGGAAAAAAGGAAAAGAAAAGAGAAACATGTGAGAAGATTAAAAAGTTACTACAGAGCAGTACTTTAAATAGAGTTGAGGTTTCAGAAACACTCTCTGAACTTTCTCCAAGCTGCTCAGTTATGGAGGCAAACATCTGAATCTTTGAGGCTCATAACTCATTTTTAGAAGTGGTTTTGTATCAAAGCATTCAATACAAGTTAATTTCATTTTAATCACTGTAGCTAAGAAGCTATTACTGTTATAGATCATTGTCTTCCAGGCTTCACTTTTTATTATTGAATTAGTGACCATATCTTCTTCATGTTTGAAAGGTTAAACAAGCAGACTTGAAATATCAACAGATGAGATGAAAAACACAGCTTGAAAAGAAGTTTGGATATTGAAAACATGTCAATAATGATCTAGGGAAAATGATGTTCAAATCCCCAATAAGTATTAGTTACAACCTTTTTTTTCCCTCTGCTCCTCCTCACAATTAGAGTGAGATTCAGATAACCATAATTACCACCTTAACAGATTATCAGACTAGTCAGTCAATAAATCCTTTTCCTGTCAGTTAGACTAATAGACGGCAATCATATGAAAATACAATTATGACTGCTGATTTTGATTAATGTGATAGGTACCTTAAATCCATCCTTATAGAACCATAGCAAAAGTAAATTGAATGCTGTTTTCACACTATTTTCACACTAAGTTTTTACACTATTTTTACATTAAATTTTTACGCTATTTGCCTTCCTTGTTGATTAATTTACAGGGTAATGTGAAAGGGAGCTGAACTCTGTTCTCAAAGAAAATGGATCACACATGAAAACACATACCTGACTTCCTCTATAGCCTCTGGCCCCCTGAAATTGAAAATAAATATAGATGAAATTTGGTAAAAGTGTTTTTATTGAGCTTGAAAAGCAGTGCACAATAGCTTGTTGTGCAGAGGTATGCTGAGCTCAGTATTGGTAGTCCCTACTGTAAAACCTTCTACTGTCACATATGGGATTTCCTTTCCTCTGGGAAGACAGTACAGGCTTAATTTTCATTCCCACTCCATAAAGTTTTATAGCTTTAACTAAGGTCAGTCTGGAGCTGATGGTGAAAAAGTCATCATCAAGTTGTTTAGTCAGCAAAATCCTGAGCCATTCAACCATGCTCAGGTTACATAAAAATACTTCTCAAAATTAGACAGCAAACACTGTCTGCCATTCCTACAGCGGGATCTTGATGCTCATCCATGCTTCAGAGAGACAGCACAGGGATTTGTTCCCAGTACAGAAAACAGGTTTATGGGAAACAAATTAGGAAATGTTTCAAAGTTACACACTTGCCTTATGGCCTCTGATACCAGGGCATCCCCTGTCTCCTTGAGTCCCACTGAAACCAGCTGGGCCTCTCTCCCCCTAGGAAACAAAGGAAAATGTTCAATCTCATCTATACAATGATGATTACTGGTTAATTTATCACACAAGACTAAATCAAGACAGAACTGTATCACCACTCACTGCACCATGCAAGTCTCCTGGAAAATTTAATTCAGGCCATAAGAGAACATCAATTACTAATCTGAGTTGCATCTGGTTCTTTGCTCTCACTATCAGGCCATGTTTATACTGCATTACCAATCTCTAACTCAATTGTCTGTACTTCAAGGTGGGTTGGTTTTTTTTTAACTGAATAACTAACTCACTTTGCTTTTTTAACTGCATAACTACCTATGGTGAGGTGCAGAGGCACAGAGAAACAGATCTGTCTATTTACCTGTTCCTCTAACATATTTTGGGTTAACATTGATGGGTATTCAGTGAATAAGTGCAGACAGGTTCAGGCACCATCTAACATCATCATAGCAGGAAGAGAAATGTTTACTTACAATTCCACCTTCCTCACCAGGATGGCCAGGAGATCCTCTGTAACCTGTACTTCCCTGAAAAAGGAAAATTTAAAAGTAACACTCTTCTCCAAGCGCACTGGGTTAATCTCTATCAGATTATTCTGCACATAGAGATAGAAAACATTCCCTGAAAATTAGATCTGGTTATGCTAAGGAGGGCAGCTCTCTGCATTTACACAGACACTCTGTACAGTCCTGTGTATTTGACATGGCTGGAAAAAAAACCCCAAATATAAACCCAAGAAAAGAAAAATGGTTAATATACAGTTTCAGCTGTTATTTCAGGAAACTCTCTGATGGCTTAACAAAGCTCATTGTGATACCTGGTCAAATTAAACATCTTTCTAGTGATTTGGAAAAGAAAGCATTACAGTAATGAAATCCTAAGGTGAAATGAAAAATATATGGAGTTGGAAACTTGTTAGGACCAAGTTATTGAAATGCCTTGCAAACACATAAGAACGTTTCAACTTTATATTGGAAGTCATGCAAATATCATTACTCTTAAGACAAAATTTGAGCAGAGAGAAACTGGAAGACAGGGAATTTCTAGTTGCAAAACAACTATGTTTACATTCTAAACTGTCTAAGCACCTTAATCTAGTCTTTTAGTAAAACAGAAAGGTATAAGAAAAGCAACAAGAGCAATGGAAACAAACAATAAATGAGTTTATGAAGTCTTAGAAGACTATACTTTTCTTAAGAGATAACCAAAATTTCATTTAACTGCAACCATATAACTGAAGAGTGTGAACTGCAGATATCATTTATCTCACATGCTGCTGGAATAAGTAGAATTAACGGAATGAATAGTAGTTAAATGGAGACTACATATATTAAAAACTTTAATAATTAATTCTACTAATATGCTGTAGAAGTAGTGGTATCTGTAATATTCAAAAAGGCTTAAGAAATCCAATTTTAAATCATAAAAGAAGTAATCCTTTTGGATCAAAACAGACTTATAGAAGAGGACATTTGGAATAACCAGTCACAAAAGGGTAAGGCACATACCGAGTGAAAAAGGGTTATTTTCTGCTCTCAGCTTGTCAGTTGGAAGTTTCTCATTCCCAATAGATAATAAGCCTCTTGATTAATCAGACTTTTTTTTTAATCCCTCTCCATTTTCTGCTGAATTGGTGCAGTACAGTGCTTAATGATTTTTATATGTACAAATCATTTTCATTATAAAAATATTTTGCACAGGAGAATGCAGCAGAGAAAGTATCACATTTAATGTTTCTCCTTCATCTGTCCTAATATTAAATGTTATGGAGACACACATGCATGCTCTGAAATACTACAAAAGGCCAGAAACACTTTGAAAAATGAAGAAGTTCTTATGTAATGTCTATCTTAGACCTCCTACCTTCCTTCCAGGATTTCCCCGGACACCATGATCACCATTTTCTCCAAGACACTTACAAATAACCTTACAGCATTTTCTCTCTGCAACAGTATCCTGAAAAATTACAAGAAACATTTAATTTACATATACTAATCATAAACAAAGACTGATTTCCCCTGCCTTTTATTTATATCACAGAAGGACTTACAAGATTTCTCTGCAAAATATTTGCAATATCTGCAAACCCAATGCTCAGAGGTTCATTGTATCCAAACCCTCTGCCAAACTCTATCTCCCAAAATTCAGTCAAATTCTGTGTATTGTCCAGGCCAACTAACAGAAGTGCATCAAGACCTTCAACATAAGAACAAATTTAAATTAGTGAATATCTGAAACATACAATTTAACCAACAATATAAACTTGAATAGCAGCAATCCCCTGAAAGACTTACATTTTATGTCTTCAATACAATATGTTAAAAGAAATCAAGCTATTGAGAAAAATGTGTAAGAGAAAAATCCAGAGCAGTAATTTTCCAACTGACTTTTCTCCCCAGCTGTCAGACCAGAAAGTTACTCAGTGCCCAAACACAAGTTCATACCTGCTTTTTCCTAGAGAAGTCAGAGTTGTATCTAACATCTGGTGCTATTCTCATCAGTGAGAATGGTCCATCCCAAATTGCTCCAGCTGTTGGAGCTGGACTCCAGAAACTAGAACCTCTCCACCCCTAGGCATGTCTGGCATCATCTGCCATATAGTGACAAGCCAACATGTACACTGCTTCACATGGAGAAGCAAATATTCTCCCAGGGACTCCTGGGCAATTCCACATGAGCATGGAAAGGCAGTGTTAAGTGGAAAAGTTGCAATGGGGGAGCTGTTCCTCAGGCCTGTGATACTAGGAGGCAGGAGCATCAAAGTGGTACTGAAATACCTTTAAAGCGAAGTGAGTCTGCTGCTTTCTTCAGGTCTTCCAGTGAATCATCCAGCCCATCTGAAAATACTAACAGAACCTGGCAGGAAAGGGTGTAATGACAAGTCAATTGCAAAGAAATGGAAAGTTCAGTCTTTGTAAGAATTACAGCTCACATAGAGAAATGGCTATGAGATGGTCAAATTGCACTACACTGTGGTAGACCTGAAATATGTGCTGGAAAATGGTAGTGAGGAACAATGAGAACAGAACACAAAAGCCTCTCTTCACTGATAGCATTCCATTTGAGGGATTTTTCTTGGTGAATATAGCATAGCTATTATATTATATCTGTCATCCTAGCATGTGAGGTAGGAGACAAATTCTTTTTTAACTTACCCACTGAAAAACTTTCTGATGTCTGAAGAGTTCTCTTGTATGTGAATGTGGAGAAGAATTAAGAGCAAATTCTCCCATTTCTGCAAGAGCAGATACTGTTGGCTGCCACACCAGGAAGTGCATCCTCTCTGGGTCTAATCTTCCCCCCATGCAGATATTTATGACTTTTGTCCTTCCACATAGAAGGTCATCACCCTTCTCCATTCTCTGCCCTATGTTTCCTTCTTAAGACATAATGTTTAGCTTACCTCAGGATGCTAATAATTTGTATTGGATACATTTCCATCTTTTCAGGCCAAAGAGTTATAGTTAAGGCTCTTCCAGGATGGAGGAAAAGCACAATCTCTTAGTTCCCCTTCAAGCTACCAGTCTCTTCCCATTTCTCATCTCCGATTCCCTCTTCAAACCAACACAAGACTTCTCAGGTCCCACTCACTGAGTGGCTTAGTTTGCCCGGAAAGAAGCTGCACAAGTAAATTTTGTCCTATCCCCAATGGCAATGACTTAAACTCCTCCTAAACTCTCTGACCAGCAAGTGCACAAGGACAGCTAGAGCTTCTTCCCTCCCACTCTTCATATTTTACATTCCCTGTGCAAGGCAGAGCTTTGATCAATGCAAAACCTGTTACTTCTGTTAAGGTAAATTTTTCCACAGGTGACAAAAGCAAATGAAGTGACTGCCACATCAAACATCCTACTTCTGTACTAAAGCAGTTAGGAGACAAGAAATCAAGCTGGAGCTAACTGTTAAGTTACCAAACATACAATATGGAGGCATTGGTACAAATTCTATGCTTGCTCAAGCACTGTGTGATACAGAGGGGAGATTGTTAGAGACAACACTGTAGGCCTGGGTTTGGTTGTTTTTTTTATGATCTTTCCATTTTAAAAACATGGGGAACAGGGAATGTGGGGTGTTACTGCAGGCATTATATGTAAATGTATGTAAAGATATATTATTATGTTTACAAAGCATTTGTTTATATCAAGCTCTTGTTGAAACATATCCATTGTGGAAAAATGCTGGAATTAGGTCCAACTTTTTTGATGCTAAGCAAACATATAACAAAGAAAAGAAGAAAATCAACCAGCAGATAATCATGGTCCCTGATGAGTTTTATAACTAATAATCTTTACAGAACAAGCATGTTATTGCTCAGGATGCTAGGAAGATTAAATTGTGATTTCATGTGCATTCTAAAGTCTTGCACTTTCAATTTGTACATAAACAGTGTCAGAGAAGAATATTAATCCACTGGTAAAGTGCTGAAATATGCAGCATATTTATTTATAATAATAATGTCTAAGTAGAAAGAAGGCTTGCTTAACACTGATCTCCAGAACTGGCAATTAGGAGGAAAAAAGCACTGCTTTTACTTTTATGTCAAACAAGTTCTTTCTTTGAGACTCAAAACAAATAAAATCTCATGTGGTCATGTTCCCTGTTCAGACATTTTAAGAAATCTTTGGAAAAAAACCTCATTAAATGTGCACTAAATTGGTGCAACCCAAGTTGGTAAATCAAACACATCTATGCAAATGCTGTAAAAAATGGAATGCCAGCTTGCATCTGAAAGCAGAGGAATTTGTACTATGGCTTCCTCACTCCATGCCAGATTAAAATTGGTGTTTCATAAAAGCGAAAATAAAGTTGGAGGAGGAAACCCCTCATGTATGTAGCAAGAACTAACCAGTCCTTCCTTAGTAGGAAGGTCTCCCTGCATGGAGACCTTAGTAAGTGCTAATATTCAAACAGCTACTACAGGACATAATCAGTGCTTTACAGAGTCAGTGCCTTATCAAGAATAAACTGTCAAGGCATTGACCCTGAAACAATCTAATGAGATCTGAATTTCTTGAACTCGAGTTGAAAGAATTACCATTCATTTCAGGAGAGATTAGATGAAGCTTTGTGCTTCTCCCTTCACTTCAAGATGGATAAATTACCTGCAGCATCTAGGCAGAATTTCCTGATCATCAGTTATCTGTAAGTAGAACCCACCTTTGGTTTTGAAATTATTTGACAAGTAATGACATGAATAAACTTCTGTAAACAAATTTCTCAGATGACCTTTTTCTGTGACTTCTGTTTCGAGCTGTCACTATTCTGGACAAAGTTCTGGGTACCATCTCACTACAGGAGTGCCTAGGGAACTGGAATTGATATATCAGGTTATATCAGGTCAACAAATAACTGGAGGTTCTGTATAAACTTAAAAAAAGACAAGGGTGACTGAGCACTGGCACTGGCTGTCTGAAGACATTGAGGAGTCTCCATTCTTGGACATACACAAAAGCCATCAGGACATGGCCCTGGACAGCCTGCTTTAGTTGACCCTACTTGAGCAGAGGGATTGAAGAAGGTGACTTCCAGGGATTCCTTCTAATCTCTACCATTCTGTGATTCTGTTTATTAGCGTCATCTATTCCTGAACTTCTTTTTGTCTTCCTGGAGTACTCAGCATCAGAGTCTGTAAATATTACACTGCCTAATTTTTCCAAGATATACATTCATACCATTAAGTTACCTTAACTTTAGCAGAAGTGACATTAAAGAAGTTCTCCTCAAGTGCCTGCAAAAAGTCTGCATTCATGTAGGAGTCCACAGTGGTCTGTGCACCTAAGAACTTCTGGATGATCTCTTCATTATAGTCTTCAAAACCAGAGTCAAAGATTAATTGTTTGTTCTGTGCCAGTACTTGGAACTTGAACCCAATTTCGACTGGAGCATCGCAGCTGGTATTTGGCAGTGACTTCATCTGGAGTAGAAGTCTGGGGAGGAATGCTTGCAATCTCTGTTTCAGGAGCATTTTGGCTGCTGGCTGCATGCTCTTTGAAATATCAATTGCTATAGAAAGATCTATACTGCATTCTGAAAAAAAAAAATACAGGAAACAAGGAACTATAAACATACATGGTTTGTGATCTAGTTTTCTGTCAGAATCATGGAACAAAATTCAACACAGTAGATTTACAGCCAGAAGTCAGAATCAGTGAGATAGATTTTCCATACACATAAAACATCATCAACCCACAGGTGGCCATATGAACTTGCAAATACTAAATTACTCAACACCTGCACATTCCCAAACTGCAAAACATGTCTGTTCTCCAGCTGCCCAGTGTCCTCAAAGGGACTAATCTTGAAAATGTCTCTATGAGCTTTGCTACCAACTGAGAATGTACAACACAAATTCCAATTGTGAAGGGAACCTTAATGACTGACTGTGCTTTGTCACAAGACCAAGTGATACATGCAAGCATAAAACAGGCCAAAGAAACAAACATGAGAGAGAGAGGCAGCATGGCCTACATGAAATGTCATAACCATTGTTGAAAACAGCTGCTGTAAGGTGATGGCTACCTCAGTTATGGAATTGCTTGCATTGTTCCTTGTAATAACAATTAAAAGTGTGACGTGGTTAATTCCTCCTCCTGTCCCAATCATCTTGCCTTCATTAAAACCTCAGCTAAACTACATGTTTTTTTCTTCTCTACCTTGATTACTAATTTCTCATGTTGAATTTTATTCTGTGATCCTAGATGCATTATTATTCATTGTTGTACCTCTGCAAGGAAGTCAGAGGCATGCAATTTTAGCTTTATAACAGCACTCTACCTAATTTTATTCTCTTTTCACTCATTGACTCTGAAGCACTTAGCAATCACAAGATTGCTTTCTGTGTTTGCTAGTTTGGGCTTGTTCCTATTATTCCACATAATTTTTCTGAGTTTTCCCTCTCTCATGGAAGAGATAAATGTCTTCAGTTCTTTAACCAAATACTTCTAGAAATAATTTAATCTCAGAGGGATCATCATTATGTTTCAATATTTTCACTTGTGGTACAAACTGCCCCCTAGAGGGTATGATCTGCCAGAAAGCAGTGTGAAAATCTTTGAATGTAAAAGGTCCCATTGAACAAGATTTTATGGCTAAAAAGACCTCAGAGCAACATCAAAACTCTATGCCTCTTATCTTTTTAGCTCACAACAAAACAATCAGTTAAATATATCTATGTATACATGCCTACATGTATACATGCCTACACATACATGTGAACACAAAATCTAATGGATATTTCTTCCAGTATGTGTTCTTGTACAGGACACAGAGTGTGCATTCACAGTGAGATTCTTCTAAGACCTGAGTCTTTTTAGCCATACAGTTTGGAGGTAGTGTGAAGGGTAAGCATGAACTCAACAATTTTGCACTTACAGTTGGTCATCCACACTGGTCAGCTCTTTAAATGTTCTCTGTCAAGTCCTCATTGTACCAGCAAGAGCAACAGAACAGCAGTAACTTTTTGTGTTACTATGTTGTGCATGGGGATGTGTAAAACATCTACTGGTAGGTATCCTATACCTTGTTGAAAATCTCTATTTATTTTCAGGAATAAACACCTCTGTGTTGCCAAACTCTTTTTCTCACCACCTGCTCTCCTACATACATCCACATTGTTAAACTGTTCTATCTTACTGCTGCAAAGATATCTTTTTTCTGCTGCCAACATGCTGTCCCTGAAATGAAAATCTTTAAATTGAAAAATCTGTCAGTTTAAGAGAAGGTGACTGGAGATAAGGGAATTAATAGATTTATTACAGGAAAGAAGGTCAGTGAATATATTAAAGCAGATGACAGGACAAGATAAAACAGGCTTCACAGAAAGCTGATTTTCATTTTATGAGACAAATTTATGCAGATCTTAGCAATAAATATGTAGATCACTGAGATGGAACCAATATTCTTTCCTTAACTTCTCTCTCTCTAAACAAGTGTGTAACTGTGTGTATATATATATGTACAAAGTTTACTGCTGTATCTCCCATTAAATCTCCCTGTTCCCTGCCATGAAACACCAGGAGGTGCTACTGCCTCAGCTATGGTCATACTGCTCCATGGCAGCACTTTCCCCTTCCACAGCAGCCCTCTCTCTCGGCTTGCAGGAGCCAGGGAATGCTTTTTCATCTGGGAGTCTGCTCAGCTCTTGATGGGATAAAGAGTGGGTGGAAGTACAGAGCTCATACTCAATCGGACCCAGCTGTTCTCTCTGCAAACCACCTGAGCAGATACAATTCACACGAAGTTTCTTCTGCCTTTAGGAAGAAAAGCTCAGCTCTTCATTTTGGTCCCCAACACCCTGGCAAACACTAGCGAGTTTTGGGGTGTTCAAGATCTCACTAGCCTAGGATGTTCAGCTGTTGTTACAAAACACCTTGGACAAGCAGTGTGGTCATCCCAGTGTTCCTTTCTTAGTAAGTTTCTGATCATAAAGGGAACAAAACCTGGAGAACTGGGTTGGATCAATTTTATGGCATAACAAGGAGAACAAAGAGCATGCATCCAACACGTGTAAAATATCACATCTATGCAAACACAACACACAGGAAAACAACAAGGAGCTTTAAAGGACAGTCATAGTCCTTATAAGGATGAGCAAAGAGAGAAGAAATGCTCCAGAACTCTCTCTTCTTGCCATACCCAACCAATGTCATGCACTTATTCCAGTCAGAAGAGACCAGCTTTTTGATTTGTCATGCACTCCATTTTTCTTTTTTGCAACTTAACAAACACATCTACAGTATTATCAAACTACATAACTGGTATGAATATGCAATGTTAAAGAGCAACTGTGTTTGTTCTGTACTTCAGTCTTCCCACATGATAAGGCAACTGGCAATGCAGCACCAAGTTAGAATAAACTCAGACCCAAAACCAGCATGTGATATTTGATAAAAGTTGCTATGTTAACTAAAGCATCACTGAACCTTTATTTTCTCTGGGGTTGGCAGCCTCTCAGGCTGTGTGGCATCCAATCCACTCTTGCCTGTCGCAGACATCTTTCATGAAAAATCCTTTCTTAGGATTTTTCCTTGTGACAAGCTGCAGTTCAGCAACCAAAGTAAACAATGGTTATCTGCTGCCGTGGAATGCAACAGGTGATTGGTCTCCTGTGGGTGTTTGGATTTCTTGACCACTCATGGCAGAGCTGGCTCTTGCTCTGTCTGAGACACAGATCCTTGTTATTCATTCTTTTCTATTCTTAGCTTAGCTAGCATCTGAAGAAACTTTTCCTTTCTATTGCTTTTTAGTATAGTCTAATGTAACATATATCATAAAATAATAAATCAAGCCTTCTGATCATGGAGTCAACATTCTCGTCTCTTCTTCATCCTGAAAACCCTTGTGACTGCAGTCACAATTGGTGACCCCCGACTGAGGAGGACAATCATCACTTGGTGAGACCACCAGAGGAGCATTGCTGCACTGGGTAAACCCTGAATGTGTGGCATTGATGGTTGCTTCACAAGTGACCACAGAAGTGGATTCTAGCCAGGAGCTGAAGAACTGAAGATCCGAATTTGGACAGAGTTCACAGCAAGGCTGACCACAAAGAGAACCTTCTGAAAAGCCTCCAGGAAGATGTTCGGAAAGCTCAGCAGAACCATGCAGATAGCCAGAGAGTCCTGGACACTGTCACAAGGTACTGTTGGTTTTTCCCCTCCTAAAGATGAGGTCATTCGCAGTTTGTGGCTGCTCATCTGGAGGACTCCTCCCCTAGAGGATGAGGTTCCATTCTCCCCTTCAGAGGAGAAACTTATTGCCCTCTGGCAAAAATGGGGTGAAGAGGACAGAATTCTCCTGTTGGAGGCAGATCTCTATGAGTTTTTTCGATGGGCGAAGCTCTTTGGGTTTTTTACGAATGTGCTATATGCCCTCGATGTGTTTGTCTGGGAGTGTATGGGCTCCATTTTCCAATTCTTTTTATACCGGGGGTTCGGATGCCCCTCGATTTATCCAACCTTTTTGAAGCTCTTTCTAGTCTTGAAACGGAGAGCAGCTGTTTTTCCCTGGATTGCTAACTGCAAGGGCAAAGCCCCGTTCCCCCCAATTCCGGGGGAAGACCTTTTGGAGGGGGACGATCTGCTGCTTTCCAGCCCCCCTGAACCACAGTGGGGGGGCGAAGTTTCGCCCGCAGCCGAAGTTTTTTTTACCGCGCCTTCGGAGCATGCTCAGACGGAGCCGTTTGTTCCCCCCTCCGGTTGCTCTCAGGGGGGATGGGAGTGGGCGGCACCGCCCCGGCCAGCGCCGCGAGCACCACCCCGGCCAGCGCCACGGGCACCGCCCCGGCCAGCGCCACGGGCACCGCCCCGGCCAGCGCCACGGGCACCGCCCCAACCCGCCCCGCGGGTGCGGGCGGTTCCCCGCGCGGCCCCTCCCGCGGCCGCCCCTCCGGGGGAGCCTGTGGGCGCTCCGGCCGCGGTTCCACCGGCTTCCCTGCCTGCATCTATCTCAGAGACACCGCTTCCCGCGGCTGCGCCGATGTTGCTGGGCAACAGCGATCCACCGCTCCCCCCGGCCGTCCCGCCGCCTTCTGCGACTGCGGTTCCGCGGCCGATGTCAGAGTCCGGCGCAGAAGAAGCTGCTGACCCCGTGCCGCCCCCGCCGCCCCCGCCGCCTCCCCAGGCGGCCCCGCTGCCCGCCCCTGCGGGGACTCCGTTCTCCATGTCTGCGTCAGAGGCTGCCTTGGAGCCGGCGGCAGCAGCAGAGGCGCCTCCTGCATCCAGCGTGACTTCCTCCCCGAGTTTTTCGGGTTGTCCCGGGGCTGCCCCTACGGGGGGAGCTGGGACAGGGGAAGAGGGCGTCAGCCTGTCCTTCCGTGGAGGAGGCATGGCCCGACAGCTGGCTGTGGGCGCAGCGCGACTGCCTGTTTTCAAGATCAGCATTCTTGGCGGGTTGGGGGGTGTTTGGTCCGGGGTTTCCCCCTGGGGGATGCGAATCTCTCTGCCGCCCCTCGCGCGCCCCAGCGGCGAGGGGGAGGTGGGTCCCGAAAGTTCTGCCCCTGGTCCCCAGCCCAGAGCGGGTGGAGGTGGTGCCGTGAGGCAGATGGGAGGAACACCTGGTGCATTTGCATTGCAGAAGCAGAGGGCACAGCAGGAAGCGAGCATCGCTTGTCTGCTGTGGGGAAAGGACATCCCCAGACCCGAGACGAAGTTTCTCGGGACAGCTTCTGTCTTCCCATTGCCGGCATGCCTCGGTGATTTTGGGGAAAGGAAGCGTTTGGTCACCCCTTCTGCCATTGTACTGGCAGCAGGGTGCGGGTCTGTGCCAATGCAGAGCCTGCCTCGGGGCCTGGGCCTGGGCTGTCTGCCTTGGTTGCTTGGGCCAGGGCCACCTCCCAGCCTCCTGTTGAGTTTGGGGGCTTTGCTTCCCCCTTCTGGTCCTGGGCCACCTTTCAGTGGGCCAGGTCTGGGGTTCCTGATCCTTCCACATGGGCCAGGGCCCCCAAGGGCCTCTCTCTGGCTCCTCTGCTGCTGCTGCTGCTCTTTCCGACAAGACAAAAAAAAAAAAAAAAAAAAAAAAAAAAAAAAAAAAAAAAAAAAATTGAATAAAAAAGGGTGAAAGAGCTGGCAGCAGCTCAGAGGCATTGAGGAGCCAGGGATTGGCTTCAGCCCAAGTTGTTCAATGAAGGGCTGTGGCAAGACGTTTCAGAAATTTTCTAATTTTCTCAAAATTGTTTGAAGACTGTCAATGGACTTTTGATAAATATTGATGGACCTTTTTCTGTAGCAAGCCTGTTTCAGGACCAAAAGAAACTTTCAGATATGGCAAAGAGGAACATCTTCAAGCCATGGACTTTTCCTGAAACTCAGCTGCTTGGACTTGAATTTTCTTTGCATTGTTTTTGCATTTTCTTATATTATAGAATTGTTTTAGTAATATGATAGAATTTTATGTTCTACAGGTGAAGAAATTCCCAGTGCATTCCACAGGAGCACTTGAGTGGAGTTTGATTGGCAACAGATAACCTGTCAAGTGTTTGTCTTTTTCTTCGGCATGAGTACAGCAGAGAAAATTACAAACACTTTTTCCTTTTAATTTAACTAAATAAAAAAAGGTGACATGTCGCAGACATCTTTCATGAAAAATCCTTTCTTAGGATTTTTCCTTGTGACAAGCTGCAGTTCAGCAACCAAAGTAAACAATGGTTATCTGCTGCTGTGGAATGCAACAGGTGATTGGTCTCCTGTGGGTGTTTGGATTTCTTGACCACTCATGGCAGAGCTGGCTCTTGCTCTGTCTGAGACACAGATCCTTGTTATTCATTCTTTTCTATTCTTAGCTTAGCTAGCATCTGAAGAAACTTTTCCTTTCTATTGCTTTTTAGTATAGTCTAATGTAACATATATCATAAAATAATAAATCAAGCCTTCTGATCATGGAGTCAACATTCTCGTCTCTTCTTCATCCTGAAAACCCTTGTGACCACAGTCACACTTGCCATCTAAAAGATGTAATAAGAGATACCACTTTCTGTTTCTCATCTAGGAAAAACTTTTGGGTAGCACCTTACTATTACCATGGATTTGTTATTCACATCTTGCCAATACCTCCTACAAATCCATGGATGGATTTTCTGACACACTCGCTGCACAGTGGCTCTGTGAGACTTCAGTTTTGTTGACAGACAGTGGCTGCTGACAGTCCCACTGAAGCAGTATGGTCAGCTGGAGATGGCAAAGCAAAGTTTCTAGGAGGTTCTTTTTAAAGTATCACTGAATTGCCTATTTCCCTCTTGTTTATTAAGATACCTGCTGGGGGTATCTGCTCTGGCTCCTTTCAGACACTGAAGAACTATGAGGGCTTAATGAGGGCGAAGCACTGTCTTACTTCAGAAGTTACCATAGCAAGGAGTGTAGTGGCTTTTGATTGAAGCAAAGTACTAACTGCAAATTTTAAATATGGGCAGTACTCTTTGGTAAAACAGTTGCACTGCTGTGCAGTTAGCTCAGGTACTTTTATCAGGGACTGCAGAAAGCTGTGTGGATATTTGTCATTACACACCCAACAAAAGGTTTGTTCCTTACCCTGACCAGGGAGATGTTTGCATTAACAGACCTGATTGACATTATTTATGATGGTTTTCAGTGCATCAAGATTTTCCACTGTGAACTCTCCCTGCATCATCAGCTATTAAAAACGGTTCTCAAGGGGGATTTTATCATCCTTATGTTAGCTTCAAAGACATAGATCCCATTGCTCCTTAAAGCCTTGCTGCATCCTCTACCCTATCAGCAGAGTACTCACTGAAAAAGGCTTGGGACAAGCCCCTTTTTGGCTACCAGCACTTGCTATGAAGTGATTCTCTAGCACTGGAGGCTCTGCCCTGTTTTGGTGCCTCCTTCTTTGTAATGTAATTTTTGTATCTTCAATAAGGAATCATTTTTTTTTTAAGAAGTGTCCAACAAGCATTCAGTGGATGTCACATCATTGTGCTGAATCACACCAACACAGATTTTGTCCTCCCATTGATCAGTGTGCATGATCATGAAGTTCTTTGTCCCTATACTGCAGAATCCATCTACCAGGAAAATTATGTCTGTCATGGAAGCTTTCCTGCTGACTGAAGAAATATATTGTAAATTTCCTCTTTCCTTAAAGGTTGTGTAATCTAATAGAAAAGTAATTTTGAATCCTAATTGCTTTTCAGAATCCAAGACCTATTGGCCTTTTGCAGACTTCCATCTATTCTGTTAAATTGCTGTCACCCACTAGTTCCTTCTTTTCCCCTGATTATCATACAGAGGGTCAGAAGCTACCTCCTTCTGCAACACCATTCATGGGAAAAGGAGAGATGCTCAAATCCACAACATGATTTTCATTAACAGTCTGCTCAGAACTTATCTGCAGTTAATGCATATTAAACACTTCTGTATGTGAAACACAACCATTGGAATGTTGGCCTGCTCTCAAGAGTGCAAAGGAAAAGTTAGTCATGCACTTTGAGCTCCATTCTGCATGCATACATTACTAATCAATATTTATTTTCTGAGGGAAAAAAAAAATAAGTTCACACTAACTTAAGGAGTACTAAGCACATTTCTTTGTAGTAGATGTGAAACTCATGCGTTTCCACAAATTCCAGAAGCATATAACACTAGCAGAGCATGAATGGAACAGTAATTATTTCCTCAAATTGACAGTCATGCAGAAAATATCCTGCAGCTGGGCAGAACTCTTCCCAAACAGGTCTTCCAGAAGACCTGACTACCAAAATGGAACTGCTAAATACTGTGACTTACCTTGCTTTTGGCAGTCTTACAACGGTAAGAGCTTTATGTTACTTTTGCAAACATGAAACTTCAGCATGCATGAACAAACAAAATGTAATGAGCTGTTTCATTAATTTTTGCATTTTTTAGGAAAACTATCCTATTGTAGTTATAAGTTTCATAAACTGACCACATTATCCCTAATTATAATTAATAGCTAGAATGTTCTTCAATTTTTCATCTCCCTCTGACATTGGGTGCAAATGTAAAAAAGCAATATTGCCATCAACTTGAAGAGTAATTTCTTTAGTGTATTACCAGACTCCTCTGCCTCTGTAGAGAAGGTGAAAATGTAGAGAAGAAGAAGTGGTTTCCAGGCATCCATTTTGAAAACCTTCCTAGGGGAAAAAAAAAATCAAAGCAAAAGATATAAGAAATACAGAGCATAATTCCCTAAAAAAGAGACTTTTAATTGTGGAGGAATGGAATAAGTGCATTTTATTAACACCTTGCAGGCTTTCTAGCTGTATGCAATTTAAAGCAGCACTTTAAATTCATAATTTTTCCCCTTAGTTTTTAACATACAGGCTTTGAACAGAGAGCTGTAGGAGTTTGACACTGATGTACAGCATATAACCAAAAGGAACACTTCAATGCTTTGCTCTCACAATCGTTTTGTTCTGATTCACACAGCTATATTTACAATGATCTAAAATTCAACTAAAAGCAAGCTATTCACAGTGTAAGAGTAATGGGAGTTATGCCTTTAAGATTACCTTCTAGCCTTGAAATTTCCCACCCCCACATCAATTTAAAGGAAAGCTTGGTAGTGTTATCTATATATGATACACATAGATAAGAACAAGTACTCATTTACAATTTAAATACACCAGTGGGCCAGTAATAAAGACAGTTGTCATAGAAAAATGGAAATACAGTATAAAAATCTCCCATAAGCCAAAACTCAATGCTGTGGATAATGGGAATGAAAATCTCTCAGAAAATACAAAATTAAAGCATGTTGAGCTTAAGCACACTAAACAAATGAGAACAAAACAGTTTTGTATAACTTTCTATTCTAGGACACAAGCACACTTGATTCTGCCTTTAACAACTCATTGCACTGTTTATTCTGTGTCTTAGATCTGCAAAGACAACTTAGTAGAAAGATTTCAGCTGGTCTAACATTACAGCACAGGGCTCAGACCAGGTTCTTAGGGTAACAGCATGTAATATTACCCTGGGTCTTGAAAATAACAAAAGGCAATGAATCGAAATTATCTGATTCAATCTATATTCTAACCTCAGGCAAGAGCAAAACTTCATTTCCAAGTATTGCCACACCAAGCTGCGCTGAAGTTCTTGAAGAGTTCTTTGCAACCCTTAGGGGAAAAAGCACCACATTTCCTATATCTCAAGACATTTATCAGATACTGGCACTTTTCACTTTTATTACAACTGCAGTAACACAGAAATTCCTGCTGCAACTGAGGTCCCTATGCAACCAAAGAGGTTCTAGGTATTATGTAGTCCTCAACAAGAACAGACAGCAATGCTGGGGTTGGTGCATTGAGAAAACCTCCTTCATGCCTCTGCACACCACAATTTTCTTCTATAAGCATTACTAACATAAAGGAAACTGTTTGGTAACCATTTTGCATGCTGTGTCCATAATTAAATTTGATCTTGGATTTAATTAATTTTTCTGCATATATTCCTGAGAGTTAATGAATCTCTTAAGAGTTCCCCTTGATCACTTTGACAGAGATTTAATCCTGTTATCTATTTTCACTACTACACCTAATTATATGAGCCTATTTTTTAGATGTTAATAAGCTAAAACTTTATGCTGAGAGACAACTAAATATTTTAATGGTAGCCCCAAAAAATAATTAGGATTTCTAATTTGCATTACGGTGTTACACAGTTCCTGCTTTGATAGCACACTTATTATGCCAGAGCAGTGTTAACACCTTAAACTGTCTTGTTTGAATAAATTGCACACAGATCTACAGACCCAACTAGACATGTACATATTTAAGGGCAGATAAGTAAGTTGCTGCCAGTATTTCTAAAGCCTCCAATTAGTGTTTTGCTCTAGAAATTTCCATGACTATGAGTATGTGAAAAACTCAAGAGCACCAAATAGCAAGCTTCCAAAGTATATGTGGCTGCTCACACTCAGATGAGTAAAATACAGTTGGTGTTTTAGCAAGGGGCTAGACTTTCCTCAATTATGTAAATATTCAGATATCATACCAAAATCTAGCTCTTGCTATCATAATATATAAAATAATCTGTGACTGTTTAGCTAGGCATCTATTTCCATGCCTCCCAACAGCTGTGGTCTCTGCCTCCTTTAGCTTCTTCCAGCCCCATGACTCAAGAATGTTCCTTTAGAATGTTCCCAGTTCTTCAGGTCAGATACCCAAGAACTGAAAAATCTCTCCCACTCTTCCTAACAGTGCATGCAAATGGGAACCTATTTACCACTTGCTTTGGTTTTCCCTTAATTAGTCCCTACTGACATCAGGCAGCTTCTTTAAATACACAGAAGCACTGCAATTTAGAAACATGTGCAGACTGATTTTCCTATTGTACTATTTATTTTGCTTTATCTTCACATACAAAATTCCAATCATGCAGTGCAAGCTGCACAGAGGTGCTTTAGGCCTTCTATGTGTATTCTTCATTACTTACTAATGCAAAATGAGAAGTAATTTAATGGAAAATTCAAATCATACAGCTCATAGATACTATGGATCAAACCCTAAATAAACTCTCTCAGAAACATGCAGTGCTACAGAGCATTACACTGCCAATATCTTCATTCTAAAATTTATTTGAATGTAAAATAGTATATACAAGGCCTTAGCATAAGGTACTTATATTTGCATATCTGTAGTTGCTTATATAAATATATATATAAGCATAATTATGCAAGGTGCTAAGGCAGCAATTCTCCAAAATCTAAGACATCTTTCCACTTTAATTCTGTATTAGGAGATAAAAGTTTATTGAAAGTCCTTAGAAAACAGTATAAAATAATACACATTTTAAAGCTCAAATGTGTATATGAGCTTTAAAATGTGTATTTTAAAATTTACACATTTTAAAATACACATTTTATTGTATTATATAAATAAAATACAATTTAAAAAAACAAACAAAAAACTGCCAGCATTTTTACATATTTGTTCCCAGATATACACATATATGTATATAAATCTCAAAAGAAGAAAAATATCAACAGTACTCCTGAATCCTTTAAATGCTTCACAAAGATTGCTTGCCCATATATTTTGTTTTTCTTTTTTAACCAACTAATGTCCCAGTCTTATCTTCAGCTGATTCAATACAAGCTACATCCTTTGGCAGGTAAAAAAGGATTTCTGTAGATTTTTGCTGCCAGAGCCAAATGCACTCTGAAATGAAAATATGTTTCTTAAGCACGCTGTCAAAAGCATGGAGATCTTGAAGCAACATCTCTTTTCACATAGGATTTATAAGCATCTTGCATACAGGATTCTCTCTGCACACCTGACTGGGAACATTTTCCCTTTTGTGTTGGTATATACTAACAGAAGGAACACAATCTTTCTTCTTTTAACTTAAACTCCCATCTCTACCAGTGCAAATAAATGCGATCACGTAGTTTTCTCCTACCTACTGAAGTACTCCAGTTAGATTACTTCAACTTCTACATGCTGATTTCATTCCTTCTGAAGTCTTTGAAATAAGATCAAGTCCTGGAATACAGGGGAGAGAAAGCTTCAACTTACATGCCCCACTTAGTTATTTCTTTCCTCTCCCTAAAGCAAATTTGAAGCCTGGCTTTAAACTGCAGAATTTCCTGGTTTTACCAAACAGTATAAGAGGAGGAGTCCATCCCACTACAACTCTCCTCATATATCCACCTACTGAACTTTAAACACTGAGAAATCATAGTACCAGAAGAAAGATAAATGCTGCTGTAAGCATAATGCAAAATACTTTCTAGGTGTCAGATCTTTATGCAAAGGAATAAATTTTTTTTTAGTTAATCTCCTCTCTACAGCCACATATTTTTTCCTACAAGTACATTATCTTTTTGTTAGCACTGAAATGCTGCAGGAAGAAAGTTGCTGCTTTACTCATCGCAGGTTTCCAGGAGAAAAAGGAGTTTCCTAATGATTCCAGGTATAATCACAGGGCCAGGCATTGATTCAAGCAAGGAGACCCTGGGTGACTTACCTGACTTAAGAAGTCAGTGTGAACAACATGAGGAAGCTTCAAGGAAGGGTTTTGTTTAGAAGGACATGCAGACACAGCTGGAAAGGACGTGGCCACAAGGACAGCAACACCCCCACAGACAGACGTAAGTACAAACAAGCACAAAACCAGCCCATGAGGAGTCTACACCCAGTCTTACAAGGAAAAACTGACTGACACTGAAATTCAGTTTCATTTACCATCAAAATCAGTGTCTGCCTGTCTGTGAGCAAACGGGATGGATGTTTATTTGCCGACTTCATTTTAAAGAAAGAAGAGACAAAATGAGTTTCTATTTCAGTATTTGGTGCACCTTTTATAAGCCTATTGCATATTTTTCCATTTCTGAGTACAGCTTAGTAATTAGCACATTATGATCCTATAAGTAAATTCCTTATCATTCATACTTCTATATTCCTGATGGTTTAAACAGAGCAAATTGCAATAAGTACACATTAACAAAATTTTATAAGTAGACCCTAGTATCCTGGCAGTCTCAAACAGTTCTTAACCTACCATGAAATTAAAAATAAAATTACAGTTTCTCTCTTCAGTCCAGAAGATCCCTCAAAAACAAATCTTCTGTCAGACAGCTTTTTTTGACATCTCCATATCTGAAGTAACCATACCATATACCTTAACATATATAACCATAATCATAGTGTCCCCTGAAGTTAAATGTGTTGAATGTATCAAGTACATATGTATATTCCCTTAGGATCAGGACAATTCCCTGAGAAGTCCTGAGCATCCTCTAAAAAAACCTCTCTATTTTACACCTTTCCTTTGCTCATCATGAGCAACCTGCAACTCCCATAATGCATGATAATGAGACAAGCAGAGCTGTCCTTGCTGCCTGCCAGGTGTCAGAAGTAAAAACTTTGTAAGACTCAGATAACAAATTTTCTGACACTGCTATTTTGCTTGCCCCAACTCCCAGTACTTTGCTTCCGGGAAATCTTCACTGAAAAGTCTGTGGTTTTTATTCAGAAAGCTATTTTTAACACAGAATAAAATAAAACAAATGGCTGAAAACCTCACTAGATGAAAATTAAATCTAACCAGAATACTTACAACATCTAAGACCACAGTTAGCTATTCTGAGAGCCTGATAAGCTTTCACTTCCTCACATTGAACACACTGTAATTAGCTATTTACTAATCACACCCTAATTTAAACTGGTATATTCAGTTGAAATTAATTAAAGCTTGCCTTTAAGTGTATAAATTCAACTAGACTATCCCAAGTTGTCAGTAATGAACATAACTATGCACATTACTATGGCTTTAGACACTCATGTTTTAGTTTCCTCTAGAAAGAGGTCAAGCTGAAGGTTACATTTAACCTTTCATCCCAGATGGGGGAAAGAATCTTAAAACCAAACCCATTAAATGGAGCTGTGAAACTTTAGAGTCTTTAAACCTTGATTCAAATGAGTTCTTACTTAGCAACGACTCATTTTGACCCAGAACTAGCTCACTTTCAAACTCCTAAACACTCTGTTCTTTGCACTCAATAAAAGAAGAGCAGAAGCCTCATACAACAATTTGGGACTGTAACCAATAACCTGTATATACATAGTTCACAGCAAGGTAATGTATCTCCTACTAAGGGATTTGTTAAAAGGGGTAAAGGAGGCCAAAAGAGCTCCTTCATATGGATGAGCAGTTTTCCCACATCAGAAAGTTCTCATGGAACTAGACATTTGTTATTGTTTCTCTCTCTCTTTCCTATCTGTTCTGGCCTTAGACTTACTTTGTTGTAGTAGCATGTCAGAGCCAAAGAAATATCATGGCAGTGCCACAGATCAAGTTTGTTTACATGCAGAAAAGAGTATAAAATTGATCAATAAAAAGCATTAAAGCAGCAAACCAAAAACATTTCACAGACCTTGTAAAATGGGTCAGCTAAACCTGGAGGATGATACAAGTAACTTTTCATATACTTGCTAGTCCCTTTGACTGGAAAGTAGACAAATGTCAACAGCATAAATGCAAAACCTTACCCACATGTGCTTCACTGACTCATTGAGTAGAGGATATTAAGTGAACTAAACACAAACATTTCATTCATGAAAGCAGCTTCTCAAAGCCAAAAGTTCTTAAGAAAACCAGGCAGATGTGACTCTCCTACTTCCAGGAATATTGAGTGGGAAAGCATCCTATCCACATGAGTAAGTACTCAAATTCATCTGGAACAAATTAATTTTATAACAATTCTTGTTTTAGAATAAAAATAGTATAAGTCCCCTCATGCTAAACGACCATAAAATGGGGAATTTAAAATTGAGGACAACAGTTTGTATGCAACGTTACACAATTTTTAAACCATCAATTATTCACTAACATATGCTAGATGTACCTTTGGGATAGGATTCTAAAAATAGGAGCTTCCTGGTGGTGGCAAGATGCAGATTCTTGCTTTATGAAAACCTAATGCTAGAAAAATCTTATCTTGCAATAGTCAATAGGAGTAAAACTTCTGCCAACATACTTGCTTAAAAGCCCAACTAATTATCCTCTCGTTTCTAGTACTGCAAATTATGCATTTTTACCAGAATCTACCACTTTTGATGGCAGAAAAACATGAAGCTAGGTAGAATCAAGACTTCTGCTTGTGAATATCTTCACAAGACTACAATATCACCCATAATTAGTTCGAGGCTCACGTTGTCAAATGAAACATCTTTGTAAAATGAACAAAGCAAAGAGACATACACATTTCTGAAGCATCCTGATATTATTACTAGGTGCTTATTTTACTTTGAATCATTTGGAATAAATTTTGTTTATCCAAAGGCTCTTTTCTTATTCGTTGACATGAAGGAGATTTGTTTGACTGAATGATACTGTATTTGGAAGAATTATGTAAATGATTGTATGCAAGCCAATTAGAGCTGAGTAAATTTGTGGCAATCAGCTTTAAAACTGCAGCTGTTGTAAAACCAATGAAAATTGAACAGCATGTTTTATATATTGCCACATCGAGAGAATAACCCATAATAAATTCTGCAAAGCAAGTGTGGAAATCTGACACTTTCTCGGGTGTCTGCATGCCTATACAGGTAACTTAGAGAATGCATTTTGTGACACTCGCCATGCACTAAAGTCACAATGCACCGGATAAAATGTAAGCTCATCCATATGCAAACATTCATTAATAATCCTCAGAAATGCTATCTCACTATAGCAGATCTTGAAAAACAGTTTTGTGAGGAGCTAAGAAACTTAAAAATGTAGCTTCGTACAGAATCAAAATAAGACCAAAATTCCAATTTTTCCCCAAAGGTAAATAAATTTAAATACAATTTGGCACCTCTGAAGTGTTGCAGTTTCTCAAAAATCAGTGTTCTCCAATTTATTTTTTTTTAATGCTATAATGATAAGCTTTTGAATGCTGAAATGAGCTACATCACACTTGCAAAATGAGTGTTTGTCATACATGATTAGTCAGTACTACATAGAACTGTCTTGGCAGATGAAAGAATATCACTTGAATCTCCAAACTACTGATGAAGGTGTTGGGTTCTCTTCCTTCAAAGCCTTGTCTCTGATGTTCCAATCCAGCAAGAATTGTGCACATAAACTCTTTCACCACATTTTTTATAATGACAATTCCCACTGAAATTCACTTTATGCACACTGAATAACCTACATAGAAAATGTATTTTGAGATAACATACAATTAATAATAGTCATGGAATTTGGCCTCTACAGCATCATCTACAAAAAGAACCTTCTGTCTCCCTAGGACCACACAAAAGAAAACAAGTATAGCATCAATGTTTTTTCCCTGAGCATTACTAACATTTCCTGGACAATGTTTCAGTTCAAGACTACCATATGCCTCTAATTATTTACTGATTAGAATTCTTGCATGAGCCATTATGCTTCTACATTCTAATTTTGCTTTGGAAGGTTGTAGGTTCAGTTCAGATGTAAAAGCGCTTCTAAACAAATGCTTTTACTTTGTCTGGTGTCAGAAAAGCTGAAAAGAAGTGGAATCTTGCACGCTGTCCTGCACAACATAGTGACATACAGATAATGTAGCTGCAGTTCGGTCCTGTTTTTAAAACATGCTAATTACTTCCAAGCACTGCAACCAGAGCTCCTGGGATCCTCTGAATATTGACAAGTGGGTCAAAATACCACCCAGAGACATTGGCCTCAACAGACAATTCATTCCCTTCAATAAGAGGGAGACAGCAACCACTATGTTACCAAATTTATCTGGAGTTGTAGGCAAGAAAAATGCTTCTTCATGTTACAGAAATGTTTGAGATGTCTCAAACTTAAATGGGAAAAAAAACACCACACGCTGAAAGCTCAATTGCCCACATCTAAGACATTGGGTTTTCTGTTCCCTTCAGGAGGGAGTCTCATTCACATTTTTTTCTTTATGGAAGCAGTTTTGATGCAGGGAGTAGAGCAACTTAACCTCAGGGACACCCCCGAGTAAGATGAATCATTATCTTTGTAATTGTTCATTTCCACTTGTAGAGCCTCACATGTATTGTGCAAGGGCATCTGGAAAGGGAGGGAGAGAAAGCAAGAACACCTGGAAAAGATGGGATTTGTGCACATTCAGGTTCCTTAGCTGGTCTTAAACCTGATCTTCTCTTAAGGGGCATTTAAGAGGGCATTTTCCCAGTCCCTACCTTTAGATTCTGGAATTGGGTGACATGACTGGAGCACTTGCTAGTGAGGACTGAAGGAAAAAATGTTGTTGAGTATCTCAGTTTTGTATGTGTCAGTCACAGACAGGTCCCCTGTTTCCCACTGATCAGGCAGGGCACAGTCTCTTTCTCTTCCTTTTTTGTCCTAAGTACCTGAAGAAAAACTATTTGTTATTTTTATTTTCCCTAGCCAGGTTCAGTTCCAGATGTGTCTTGGCTTGCCTGAGTCCTTCCATGCACCCCGACTTTTTCTCTTCAGTATTTCATTTTATTTTCAAATTGCTTTAACCTTCAGCTGTGCCATCAGTTTTTTTGTTATTGTTGTTATTTCCCTAGGAAACATCTTCTAAGTATCATACAGTCTCAAAACCCATACAATTTTTGTTCTGTTTTATAGCAATCAGGTGTCTCAGGAAAGACAGGCAGCAACTTCGCTTTTTTTTTCCGAATTTATTTCCTATTCTACATATCCCTTGGGATAAAAATCAACAAAGAACCACAGACTTCATTAGCACAGTTTACAGTAGATAAGGATCTGGTGTACAGATGGGGCTTTTATTGCAACCTCTCCAGTAATGTCTTTCCTTAGAAGGAAAAGGAAAAGCTAATGCACTTGGACTGCCCGGCACAGGCAATGACCACCTATTGTGAGAGTGACTCTACAGGTCACACCGCTTCAAGATAGAAGAGAGATCTTTTGCCTTATTTCCAGTGAAAGATAGATTTAGTAGGAAAGTCCATCTCTTCTGAACAGAGTAACTGGAAAAGATGCAAAAGCTAAAAGTAGGATGAGCTAATAATGCCATGGTATGCAAGGCTAAACTGGAACAGAGATCACATGAGAAACGATTCATGTGGATCTATCCCTGCTCCGATCACAAGGAGTTCTATATAGTATGGACAACATCACACCAACTAATGGGGCAATTGCACAATTTGGGATGGTTTTAGGGATGTAGTGGCTTTAATTCTATTTTTTTTAACCTTTTACTGAAAAACTGATTTCCAGCATCAAATACTGTAATGTTTTGCTAGTGTCTCCTACATTTTGGGGTAGGGAGCCCAATGGTCAGAAAATGAGACAGACACTGCTGAATGTTTGCCCGATCCAACATTCAAACTAAACCTACTTGCAGAATATCTGGAAAAGCTTCTGGATCATCCTGATCCTGTAGCACATTCACATGATGAGAGTAGACAGGTAGTGTACTTAATCCTGTACAGTTAAAAAATCCTCACTTCCTAGGAAGGCAAAAATTCTTCATAAAAACAAATTTTAAAAGCCTGACTTTCAAAACTTCTTACAAGTTCTTACAAACTTCTTACATATTCTTACAAATATCTCGGGCTTAGCTTACAACCCTGCAGTGACATCTCATGGCTCCCTAATAGTTCCAGCAGTGAACACGTGCTGGCAGAGAACACTGACAAAACTGAGGAACACAAATATCTACATGTAGAAAACTGGGTAGCTGCCATTGCTATGGGATGATCTAACCCCATTAGCTGGTAGCACCAGACTCATTTATGCTCCCAAATAAACCTAATACAAAATACTGCCTGTTACAGGATACTTACATCCGTTTGTATACAGGCTGCATCCCATGTCAAGCATGCCAGTTTTAAATAAAAGGATGAAAGGGATGTGAAAAATAAAATTACAAGAAACTAGGCAGGGAGTAGTGAAGGAGCAGGGTCAGAGGAGCAGCTACTGCTGCTGGAAAAATTGATTCCTACCCTTCCTAACACAGACAAGCCACCATGCCAAGAGGTCAATGCCTTAGGTAGCCACCTGTTTCAAAGGAAAAAAAAAAAAAAAGACAGTCTCTTAGTTTAAGAAGCCTGGAGCCATCACATGAATATCATTACAGGGAGCTTCATACCTGCATTGCAGAAGCCAGCAAGAGGTGAATCAATTCCATGTATTAATAAAGCTGACATTTTCTTACAAAGAAAAACTATTAAAATGCTCAGTCAAAACTGAGGACTAAACCCATTCCAGTCTAATCAATCACTGCATCTGTATACCTTTTCAAAATTTAATGCAAGATCAGTCTTTATTCCTTTATAAACTCAAAGCACAATATCATTTCCCAGGTCAAAAGAAACTACTGTATAATTTATTCTCTCATGATGAATAGCAGAGCTTTTAACTAGGTCTCTTAGGAACCTGTTTTGGGGTTTTTTTTCCAGTGCTGGGAACATTAAGGTACTTCATAAACGGAAACAAACTGGGGAGGTAGAGGGAAAGAAATGTTTGAGGCAGGCTTACCTCATTGTAGCTGAGGGTAGTTTTTGAGCACAATACAGTTTTTGTGTAATTATTTTTAAAGGGATCAGACTCAGGCTTATGGTGAAAACTCCACTGTCCCAGCATGCCACCCTTGCATCATTCATTCTTTACTCCAGTGGCTTAAATCTTCATCATGTCTTCAGGGTCTTGATCTGAATGTGTGTGCACTGTCTAGAAGAACACACAGTGAGCTTTAAATAGGCTCTATTTCTGTTACATTAGTTTTGTGACCTACTACAGATATTGAAAATTCTGAGTATTTAAAAACAGGCAATGCAAAAAAGGTAAAACCTCTAAAGCTTTAACACTCAAAGGAAATAATATAAACGTTAAGGCTATAGATTCTGCATGATCTCTACATCCCTGGCTTTTGACACAGGTCATTACTGAACTCAAGTCTTGCTGTGGCAGTTTTGGTATTGAGTGAAAATTACTTGGATTTCAACAAGAGGACACATGAAGAAAATCCTCAACTACACCCCCACCTTCCATGGAGATATGTTTTCCTCCTCTGGCAAACACCAGTTTTCATACAAAGAAAGGAAATTAGAACATCTGGCAAAGTGAACTCTGCTATGTTCCTAAGAATGGAGAGTTCATTGAGATCTGTTTAACTGGAATACTTCCCACTTGGCTGGTACATAAAGATGAGACGAGATCAAGTTAATAAAATATGCACAGTTGCACACCTTTACTACTTCTCTTGATTTCCCTTTATTACTTCATAACACATATCATTCTCCACTAAACATTTGTTTTGTTTGGGTTTTTCTTTTGTTCTTGTGACATACTGTTTGGTTTTGAAGATTTTGATCTATTGAAGAGCCTAACTTCATTGCAGGGCATCATATGAGACACAGAAAGAAGCAGCAATGTTTACATTTGACTGGACAGCACAGACCCCTCAAGCCCATGTATTTCTTTTCCTCTTCTTTTTTTCTCTCATATGATCAAATACTCATGTCTCCATTGAAGTAAAATAACAGTGTTTTCAGAGATCAGCAATAACTTTGCAGCTTCATCCAAGCACAAAGCAGGATAAAAAGGATAAATGAAAGGTATGGAAAGACATCCAAGCATAAAGTGACTATGCAGACTACTGGAAAAAAATAGACAACTGAGTGAAGATATGATGGGTGCTTATAAAGCCATGAGCAACTTGGAGACAGTGGCTTGTCAACGAAAGGACAGGATATCAACTGAAGCTAGATGCTGGCAGATTCACAGCAAGCTGAATGGAGGCTCAAGTACTGGGTGCTTAAGTTGTGGAATGCTTTGCAGCAGGGTGCTGGGATTGCTAAAACATCATATATGCACAAAGAGCCAATGAATTGAAAGTAAATTAATCAGAAGGCATTAAAAATCCACCTTTTATCTCTAGAAGTCTCTGATCCTAGAGCATTACTACATTTCTGCTGGGTTCTTTTACTGTTCTCTCACACAGACTTTCAGGGATAGTGGAAAAATTATTTGAAAAAAATTTTATGAACCGAGGATTGGCTCAATTTTTTGATGAAAATTTTATCTTCATAGATAAAATTAGAACACAAGGATTCCTCTTGGGACTCAAGTTAAAGATCATTGCAGAGAGCCTGAAGTTAAGCTCTAACAACAGGATCCACTTTAAAAAAAGTGTACGCACATGCCACTTATAAAACACAGCAGAAAGACAATTTCCTGCAAGATACACTGGGGATTTTTTGCCCAAAACAGTTATAACTTCCAGGCTGCTCCAGTTCCAGTTCTAAACTGCTTCTTTGTTTCTAGGCAGCAAAACAGTCAAAGAAATGTTCACCTACCAATACTGTTGGAGGTCTAGTTCTGTTTTCCAGACAGTGCTCACTGCCAACTTCCTTGCCTGCAGTACTTTAAAAAGAAATAAAGCACAGGAATTGTCTTAGTTCTGAGGGACATTTTCATATCATTATGCTGCTCATTTTTCTGAGAAAGACACAATTTAGTTAAAAACCAAATACTTTATTGCCTTTTAACCTTGAAAAATTCAATGTATAAGTAAAAACATAATAAAAATGAGACCATCACATGCAAAGCCACTACTATGTGGAAAGGTTATAGGATATGACAGCCAGATCGGAAGTGACATTTCCAGGTCATGGTTTTCTGTCCTTAATTCCTTCTGATTGTACTCAGCCATTTTATTTTGGTAGCTCAGAGCAGACATGCTGCAGCAATGCAGATTATAAAACCCACTACATGCTAGACTTTATTTAGTATTGTTTTATCACACAGTTAAATCCTGTACAATGGTCTCACAGGACTAAAGGGAGACTCTGTGCAGAAGGAAAAAAATTAATAATTAGGTTTGCATTTGAAAAATGGACTAGATTTTTGGCATGCTATTTTTTTATTAATATCTGGAGAGTTATGGTTAGGTTAAGAGATTCACATGCAGTGTATCTACACTTTTCTCTTGTTCCAGCTGTACAAACACTTAGCCCCATGAGCAATTTAATCCTAGTGAAATTTTCAAGAGTAAAGTAAAAGTTTAGGATTTGCAATAACTGAATGAGGCCCACCATTACATACACATTGGTCTCCTCAGGACTTCAATGTCTTTTTTTTTTTCTGCTGCATTCCTATGCAATATAAATGGCATTATTTTAGCACTCATCATGGAATCTGCCTGCTGCCTGCCTAATAACTGCTTAGAACAATATTTCTGGCCTCCTTTAAAAATACAAACTCAAACAAATAATGTAATTTCATGATTGATGAAATCATGTCATTTGACTTAAAAATGGAAAAAATCTGTAGTAAAAACTGGCTTGACTGAGTACAAGTGTATTTATGCACACAGGGAAAGACTGGAGAAAGCTGAAGATGTACACTTGGTATCTACTCCAAATGCTATCAAATTTGTTCTCTGCATCAATTTATGAGGAAAAATTTTCTCAGAAAAGTGGCAATTACCAAGATGGGTCAAAACTGTCTCGGAGCAATTGTACTCCATCCTCCCATTACAATTATTTGGAGCTGTTTTTCCTCATTCCTTCATGTACATTTCCCCATTCCTTCATATACATTTGTTCTTTTCACCTAGATTATATAGCTTAAGGACATGAAAATGTTTTTACCACAAAGCTATCTCCAAAATTCAGTCAGATGTCATTAGTACAGTAATGAAGTTCATTCATGAAGGAAAAGGTTCTTCAAGCATCCAGTATCTTTCTCACCTGGAAGACAGTTATAAAGAATATGGTTATTTGATGAAATCCTGCAATAATGTACTTTAATGAAGAAGCATTACTTTAATTAAAGCAAAATTTTAGTTTTTAATTAGAGTAAGCACATAAAGCAAAATAATCGAATTTTTACAGACCAACTTCATTAGCAGTATTGGCAGGAGGATAAACTATGCAGTCCTGTATCAAACCATCTTATTTAAAAGCCACATAAACCATTACTGTGATCTCAAGAATTTCCCCAAATAATCAGCCTCCCACAGTCCACTGAGCTGACCTTGTTAATCAAGTCCAATGGATGTGAATGTTCTTCAAACTTTCACCATTGTTGGGCATTTCCATACTAGGATGAAAGTTGAAATTTAACCCACTTTGATATATCTATATTTATTAGAACTGTTAAACTTGCTAACAAATCAGAGAGTGCAATCAGAACCTGAGTGCAATGTGAGATTTGGGGGGGTGGGTGGGGGTGTGAAGATTGTAGTCAAAAGAGACCAATCATGCACCTGAAAGACATTTGAGAAAGTCTCAAATAAGGGTATGACATGCAAGCAAAATTACTGTTAGGGAAGGTCAAGTACAAAGTCAATGAACAGTTGTCCCATGTACATTACCCTCTAAAAGACAATATGCACAAAGCAGTTTTACCTTCTCACTGATCTCACTATTTAGCATTGCTTTCAGACAGTACTTGGCACAGCACAGCTGATACATATCAAGTTCAGAAATTTAATTTTGCTTGTAAAACAGCAAAAATATGTTCTTACATGAACCTGCTTCCAACAGGAGAAGACAACACTCTAATATCCAAACATGAGAGCAGCAACCACAGGAACATACAAACTGTACATGAAGGACAACCCATAGGAGCCATCAGTGGTTTCTGACCAATGTCTCCTTGATCAGCAACAAGGATCTTCAACAAGGGTCTTCCCAGCCAGATTCAGCAACCACCAGCTGAGGCAGTAGGGATTGTTTCCTTCTGCAACTGTGGATTTAGCTTAGCCCAGGGTACACCCTCTGCAAAAAGAAGAGGGTAACCCTAGAAAGGGAACTTGAAATCCATGTATCCTCTGTAGGGGTCTTGTTACCTTCCAACAGGTTTTCAGTTGTGCCTTACATATGTAATATCAAGCAGTAACTAACCCAGTGCAACTGAGTGCCTTAGTTGTATTAACTTGCCTGTTAAAAAATTTGAGGAGGAAAAATCTCTATTTGTAATAATCTCTTCTTTCTCCTCAAGCTCATCTCTTTATGAAGACACTGGGCTATAAAGAACTGGGTTTTAGTGGTGGTGGGAGGGGGTTGCAGGAGTGGTCTCAGTAAAAAGAGGTATGGGGCTGCATGTGTCAAAAGTAGCTGAACCAGCAATGGACCCACAGCACAATGAAGGTGAGACAGAAAAAGTTTGTAACACCTCTCCGAAAAATATTTTTAAAAAGGGCAGAAAAATCTAACACTGGGAGTACCAGTGTATGGTGAGCAACAAGGTCATGGCATGCCATCAAGTGCAGGGACGTGCCCAATTGATCCCCATTGAAATCGCAAGATTCTGTTTCCCTTCCCCAAAGGAAATGAAAATGGAATCTTGCGAAACAGAAAAGAAAGGCTTACAAACACTCTGGAATGGAGATAGGATCAAATGAAATGCAATTGAAAAAAAACCAAAAAAACCCAGAAAATCGGGAGATTTAGTGCCTTCAAAAAATGGTCTCTGAGGAAATGAGCTGCAGTGCAAATGACCAAACCAGGCCAAAACTAACTTCACAGATGTTGCAAAAGCAGGGGAAAAAATCAAGGAGGAACAAAAAATTTGGAAGGGAAGATATGAGCAACATGGCATGGATACTTAAAAAAAAAAACCAAAAAAAACCCAAACAAATCTTTAGTGAAGGGAAAGCCATGAAAAAGCATGGCATACCATCAAGTGCAGGGACATGCACCAAAGCTTGCCCAAACCGATCCCCATTGAAGGCCAAAACAGAAAAGAAGGACTTACAAACACTCTGGAATTGACATACCATCAAAGGAAGTGGAATTGCAGGGAAAAAAAAAAAAAGAAAATTGGGAAATTTGGGCACTACAAGAAAATGGACAGGGATTACATCAGGTGCAGTGCAAAGTCCCAAACCAGGCCAAAACTAACCTCACAGATGTTGCAAAAGCAGGGGAAAAAATCAAGGAGGAAGACACAACTTGCAGGGGAAGATATGAAAGACATGGCAGGGATGCTTAAAAAAAAAGAAAAAAAGAAAAGAAAAATAGTAGGTGATATGAAAGCCATCAAAAGGCACAGCATGTCATCAAGTGCAGGGACATGCACCAAAGGTTGCCCAAATGATCCCCATTGAAATTTCAAGATTTCATTTCCCTTCCCCAAAGGAAATTTCATTTCCTTTTGAGATGGGAAACGGGATCTTGTGAAACAGAAAAGAAAGGCTAACAAACACTCTGGAAAGGAGATAAGATCAAATGAAATGCAATTGAAAAAAACCCAAAAAAACCCCAGGAAATAGGGAGATTCAGTACCTTCAAAAAATGATCTGTGGGGAAATGAGCTGCAGTGCAAAGGACCAAACCAGGCCAAAACTAACTTCACAGATGTTGCAAAAGCAGGGGAAAAAAACAAGGAGGAAGACACAACTTGCAGGGGAAGATATGAGGGACATGGCATGGACACCTAAAATAAAGGAAAAAAAACCAAAAAAATCTTCCTCACAGTCAAAGCCATCAAAAGGCATGCCACATGCCATCAAGTGCAGGGACATGCACCAAAGCTTGTCAAAACTGAACCCTATTGAAGGCCAAAACAGAAAAGAGGCACTTCATGCTGCAAGAGGGACAACCCCAAAGGGACTAGAGTCAGTGGAGAACTCACACCTGAGCAAAGCACACAAGTAAACACAGCAGAAGAATAGAGAAACAAGGAGGAACAAAGAGAAACTGTCATGCACTGACCTCTAACTCCTGCATCATACATCACCCTCTCTTAAAATCCTACGCGTAACTTGCACCAGTTACAAGAGGGGAGGGGAGGTGTCTGGAGTGAAGTTAAGCCCAGAATAGGGGGAGGAAAAGTGTTTTCACAAAGTGTTTAAATGTTTGTTATCTTTGTTTCCCAATGCCCAAATCATTAACTAAATGTTTATGTTAATGGGCAATAAATTAATTTAATCCCCAGCTGGAGTCTGTTTTGTCAACAGTAAAGGGTGAATGCTTTCCTTGTATTGATCTTGACTCATGAGTTTTCTCACTCCTGTTCATCTGTTTTCTCTGTTCCTCCCCCAGCCCTGTCCTGTTGTGGAGATAGAAGTGTGAGAGCTTGGCTGCCAGCTGAAGCCAACCCATCACGAAGAGGAATGTGTCTAGAGTTTTAAATTTTTAATTACCCGGGAGTACAAATTCGGCAGTATAACAAGCTGTTTCAGTAAAGGACTTCCTTGATCAAATTCAAGTTTCTTGCAAATAACATTATTCATGCTAATTAAAATGCCTTCATCGGAAATGAGAAAATAAATAGCACCAAAGGAACCTTTAAAAAAGGCCCTCCTCGCCCAATGCATGGAGTCTGAATTTTAATTTTTCTTCAAAGAGGAAATAAAATATCAGCCAATACTAACCCTTTAGGAGTTGTTTCTGGTAAAAATTTGATATCCTATAAAGAATAAGGCTTTCTTTACAGAAATGTTTTTCAACAGATGACAGAGACCCATTTGAGCATCTATTTTATAACTTTACTGTCCTTGAAATTGAGAAAATTAACTAAGGCTATGTTAAATATTTTGATATATTATTATCAAGATATATTTGTCTCTTTTCTTCCCTCTTTCTATAATAAGGAACACAGTCCCTGTCACCATGACTGTTTTGAAACAGATGCCACAAATTACAGCCTAGAAAGCTGAGAACCAGTGTTTTAAAAGTGTAAGGAGGAACATTTTGCTTTTAGAAAGTTGTATTACTTTTTGCAATAAACTAACAAATAAATTTTGGAGGACTGCAATGATCTATGCTGAAACTGCGTTACTTACTAAAAAAATCAACAGAATCTTTAGTAAAATAATTTTGTATTTCATGCTTTTATTTCTCTAGTGTTTGGGGGACCAATATTTCTGACCAGTCTGAATACTGGATGTTTGACTATAAAAACCAAATCTAATTCTCTGTGAGGGAGTCAAGAAAACTTAAAAACAAAAATAAATCAAGCAACTTTAACCATACTCATAGGTAAATCAAACTAAAAATGTATTTTTAAAATTTCTGTTCCTTTAACCATACAAAAAATTCTAGCTTCAAGCTAATCATAGATGGACACCTAGTGGTATAATATAATTGATTCCTTTATTCAAATAGTTTCAAAAATCCAAATCCTTGTGAATAGAAGGGATTTCTAGCTTATTAAAAATTAAAGTATCATATGCAATCTTAAAGACTTTATTTTCACCTATGCTTTTCCTGACATCTTATTTTCATAAAAGTACCATCTGCAGCAATCAGGGGTCTGGATTCATATTCAGAAGCCTTTAATCAAGGAAAATTTAATTTTGTACCAAAAGATTTTAATATAATCAATGGGTAGGGGGTTCAGTCCTTAAAATAGAATACTTAGATAGCCTATGTAAAAATAAATTTGTGGTTCTTCGCACAAAAGTAAACCAAGATCAGTTAGTCTGTTTAAGAAAACATTTTATGCACTGGAGAATATAAACAGAGTTACTCTGGAACAGCCAAGCAAACCAGGCCCACAAATATAGATATAAGGAGTTGCTCCTACGTAGTGGGAAAATGTGGGCAAAGTTTCCCTAAATTATTGCAGAATCCATTTAACACTTGTGTATACACATTCAACAAGTTATTGATGAAAGAGGTATTGATATTCAAAGATGTTCTGAACAAACAGCAGCCATTCTTTAGTGAGCTATTTTACCATCCTTAGCTTCTTGTCACTTTTTTCCATTCCTCTAAGTCCTAGATGTCCCCAAGTCTTTAAAATATAAACCATCACATGTCTAACATAAATTAACCTGACAAATTATGTATTGAATCAAACTGCAAAACACAAACCCACAATCTTTTTGTGTAGGATAAAGAGATTATTCAACATACTTCAATGACTAAAATAATACAAATTACATGAAGGGGGAGGAGGCAAATACAGTGATTAGTTTTATTTATTTTAAAGTAGTGACAACTACCATAACCTTGCTCTACTTGGAACTAAAAAAAAGGAAGAGAATACCTGTAGTCTGACTAGACATGAAACAGCACAGCCCATGGAAGCAATGAGAAAACACTGCCTGGCTAAGCAACAGTGTCAAAATATGAACAGCATCTCAGGTAGAATGTTTGGAAAACAACTTGTAAAAGGAGAGGAGAGCACTTGGGAAAGGATGTCACTCATAAGAGAGGAGAAATCTGGATGACAGCTCCATACAGGGGCACTTAAAAGCTTACCACACAGTGTTCTTCTTTAACAAATAGAGGAAGAAGTAACCATTGGTAAAATATAGAGGATGCTGATTCTTCAAATGGTGAAGGGGGAGGCCCCTATGGAACCTGAACACAGCATTTCCAACTTCTGTTTCTGAACAAGGTGGTCACCTATTGCAAAAATTCACAAGTCACCTAAAAATGGCAAGAAATAATAAGGTGAAGAGCCAGTGGTGCATTAGAGTATGCAACCTGGGAGAAAATAAACTCGCTTGTATTTCACCTTGATCTCTAGTCTTCAGAGATCAGAGGTGCTGGCTGCAGGTAGGCTGAATTTCTGATTATAACCAGTTTGGTCCTGTAAGTCCAGCCACATTCAATAAGAACTTTCAAAATCACAAATTCATGACTGGTGCAGATTATTGGAGCAACAGAAATAAAGATTTGGAGCAGCCATTGATAAATGCACTTATTGCATTAGTGATAAATATATCAAGGCTAGCTGGCGATTAATTAAGCTAAATTAACAACTCAAGCTAAAGCAACAAATTCAGCTTTTCATTATGCTTAACTTCACTGCTCATTAGCTCAGTTTCACCAGAGTATGCTCTGACACAAGTCAGAATCACAAATCTTACCAAAAAAGGCCTACCAGTTTTGGGGAGGAGAGAGGAGCAAGCCCAACAACTTGTCTGTGAACTGGGATCATATTTTCATCCTCTCCATGGAGGATTCCAAATGTCAGTGTTATATTTTTGGGTAAATGGGGGTGGGACTATAGTCAAATATAATTGGTCAAATGTTGCTGCTGCCATAAGTGGGGGGGGCAGCCCCTTTCTCATTTTCATATTGATGGGTGTATTTTTTCACATCCAAAGGAAGGATGATGAGGGGCTTTTTGACCTTTGGTCAAGCTGAGCTATAGGACTTACAGATGAATGAAAGGCAGAATAGAACCTTGAGAGAGCAGCATTGCTTCCTCTCCAAAAAAGTCAAAGCAGCAGTAAAGGCTGTCTGATCTCTGCCCAGCAGTCTGCTTCTATCAGCATGTTAAAACCATACATCGTTGTCTCCTCAAAGGACCAGATACACACTTCTAACAAGGCCTGTTACACCTGGGTGAGCAGGATTCACATCTCAGGGTCAACACCCCTGTACAGAGGTGTCAGTGCTCTTCTGTGCTTCACTGAGACAACACTGGGCTGGGAGACCTCTGCTTCACCCCACACATTATGTTGGTAAGCCTTGCTCTATCCAGCTGCAAGAAAAAGTGTCTCAGCTCACGCTGGCTCAAGCAGCCTCAACAATTCTCTGCAGCAAGCCTGGCAATTTTCCACAGCCACTGATACAAATAGTCTGGTTTGTGAAAGCCTGCTACAGAAAGTTGTGCAAGGATCTCTCCTGTGTATGCAGCCTGTGAAATTAAATGCTGGTAAATCACAGGGGAAAACACACCACATTAGGTACATAATGACAGATGCAAAACCATTAATCCTTTCTCAGAAAAGCTGAGTCATTCTGGAGAGTGCTCAGAACTTAGGTCAATGCTAAGCAGTGGTTAAAAGTGCAAATAGAGTGTTAGAAATCATTATGAAACAGAAGAAAACAATGCAAAAGGATACAAAAGTAATAAGACAATTCTAATACTGCACACTATTCTGGTCACTCCATGTCAAAGGAAACATTGTGAGATTAAAAAGAGATTAAATGCGTGACAAAAAATAATGGTAGGAAGATATAGTAAAGAACATAAATTTATGGAAAAAATAAAAGATGTGAGTGATAGGATCATAATTTTTATAAGAAGGGGAGAAAGGGTGGGAAAATGCACTGAGAAACAGCATGGAAATTGATTTATTATTTTGGGTTTTGGTTTGTTTTTTTTTTTTTAATGGAATGTTATACAACAAATTTAAACATTCCCACAAAATATTTTGAATGCCAAAATCAAAATGTGCTAAAGCAACAATTAGACTAATTAATTGAAAATAAGCCCAGCAAGCAGTATCAGAGGCAATAATGTGAGTTCAACCCACAGCCTACGGGAAGCTGAGACAAAACACTACTTTGACTTTATCTTGTTCCTGTACTCTTTCAACAAGCACCAACTGCACTCCAGTCAGAGGAATAAAGGACCAGAGTAACTCCTGTTCTGACTCTGTATTGCCTCAACAGAGTGAAAGTAACTGTGGAGGAATTCACAGACCAGATCATATCCAAGGTTTGTATCTTTGGGGTTTTCAGTGCCAGGGGCAGGGGAAGCACTGAAAACATTATAAAACACGAAAAAGCTTTGGCTGCAGTCAAATGAAAATAGGTATGGCAATAGACAAAATTTAAGTAAGAAGCCTCATCATCATGCAAACATCCATCCTTACAACATATGTTTGAAAAAATGAGGAGAAGAGGCAGAGAAGCAAGAATCAAAATCGGGAGGCAGAGAGAGGAGTTGGGAGATAGCAAATTACAGTATTATGTGAGACAAAAGGAAAAGAGGGATGAAAGTATCTTCAGAGGAAGAACAAATGAGAATGAACTGATTCTGTCTTGTTAGTAATGAAAAACTATGACACAGAAACAGAGACCTGAATTTCTTCATCTGATACTGCCTCTGCAAAAAGACATGGGCTGGATGGAATAATATTAAGCTAACATACAGAGCTATGATCTTCCCAGAGAATATTGACTGTAAAAGGCAGCCAGGAAGGAAAGAAAGCAAGCATTAGATGAGATTAGGAAGGTAGGTACATAAGGCAAGTAGAAGGTGGGAAGTAAGGGATACTCAGAACAAATATCACCAAAGGGAAGAAAAACTGAGGCAGAAGAGGACCTGGATGTGGAATTGGGATTTGTGACAGTGGAAAAAGGGGTTTAACAATCTTAGTTAGTGGAAGTGGTTTTCTGCACAGTATCTTGGGAGACAAGAGTTAACCATACAAAAATTTAAATGTCTAGGATACATCAACATCAATTGAAAGAAAATATTCTTCCTCATCTAGAAAGAAAACGGGCCAATTTTAATATCTGGCTCCAAAAGTAAAACACCACTACATGCAAAAGGCAAAAAATTTATATGTGTGAAGTCTTAGCTACAGTCATAACCTTAATAACTTACTGTACTTTCTGTACATTTAAAAGCCTTTTGTAGAATTTTAGACAGGATTAGTAAGAAACAGAAACACACAAGACATTTATTATGTGAAAAGGGCCAATCCCAGTGACCATCAAATAGTTAAAAATATAATTCTTCAAAGTGACATTTTTGAATCCCGATTAGCTGGAAGAGGTCCTAGCTTATGTTACAGAATAGGTGGTTTGGGCATGTAGATTTAAGTAAGGAACAGCATTATCTGTTGTTCTGCCCAGTTCAGCCTCCTTTGCATCAGGCATGTCACTCTGAATACTGCAAAGTTGCATTTGATCCATTAATGGTTTAGTCTGAAGCAAAATGATAAACACTGATACACACGATACACAAATTAATTTTAGGCGATGCAAGTTACACCACTATGCCTCAACATCAAATTGAAGCAGACCTTGACTGAAACTCCTTCATTTTCATGGTGTCATTAGGGAAATATGGAACAAATAGAGCTTTATTCAGAAAAACCCTTTAGGGTAATGTGAATCTTTCCTCAGACAAAACCGTAAAATATACTTTGAAAGAAAAAAGTAACTTTATAAGGAGCACAACCAAAAAGGAAAGCCATGAAGAACACAAGAACTTCCCCGTACCTGGCAGATCACAAAAACAAAGTTTCTTTTTGCACTAAACATTACTGTATTTATATAAATGCAGTCAGTAAAGCACAAAAGGGATAAAGAAGAGAACAAGATGGATTGGGAACACTTAACTCTGCACTTAAGAAAATTACAGGGAAAATAACAGATTTCAGTATTTCAGTACCTAATACTCCTGCGTTTAGCTGCATCTCCAACTAAATTTATAATCAGAAAACAGGCTGAAAAGACACACATGAAAAAGAGCTGCAGAACAACTTGCCAGAGAGTATTTTTATATCTCATGAAAACAATGCCTTGCAATAAGCTGTATTTTCAAGCAGAAATAAAAGCTTGTAGAATCACAGAATTGTCCAGGGGAGAAGGAACCTCGTCCAGCCTTCTGTGGGAAGGGGAGCATGGAGCACCCTGCCTATACCCTCTTGAAAACCTCCAGCAATGTCCCTAGGGAGGCTGTTCCAACAAATGGTCAATGCTTCCATAAAAATTTTCTTTCTTATGTCAAGATGAAACCTCTCCCAGTGCAACCTGTTCCCATTACCCCTTGCCATGTGGCTCCTTGTGCACAGACCCCACTCCTCAAGCATCCCACCCCTCAGATTTCCCCTGACTGCCTCTTATGGTAGGAAAAAAAGAGAAAATCCTGAACATCCTAGCTAAGCAATCTAGGTTACAAAACTGCTAGCCCGACTTTTTTTTTTTTTTTTGTTTTAATGAGGATCAATACAATAAAATGGGGGTTTTTGTTTGTTTTCCATTTTACACCTATATGAAAACAGATGCACACTGAAAACACTCTCTTTTTAAGGCTAGAAAACCCAACCTCAGGGGATTAGCCATGTCCACCTCTATTAAAAATTGAGAAATGGAAAAAAAAGAACAACCCCACTCTGCAACCCCTGGGCTCCACCTGCTTCTTTCGCCCGTGGCTGACAACCATGGGAGAGAAGGGATGGAAGAGAATCCAGGGAAGTGATTCTTCACCTGTACTCAGCACTGGTCAGGCCACACCTTGAGTGCTGTGTCCAGTTCTGGGCCCATCAGTTCAGGAAGGACATTGAGGTGCTGGAGTGAGTCCAGACAGACAATGGAGCAATGGAGCTGGTGAAAGGTCTGGCGCACAAATCCTGTGAGGAGCAGCTGAGGGAGCTGCGGGTGTTCAGCCTGGAGAAAAGGAAGGGAGCCTCTCCTCTCTCCAGGGAGACCTCACTGCTCTCTACAACTGCCTGAAAGGAGGGTTATCTCAGTGACAGGACAAGAGAACGCAGTCTTAACCTGTGTTAGGAGAGGTCCAGGTTGGACATTAGGAGGAATTTCTTCACGGAAGGAGAGATTAGACATTGGAATGCGCTGCCCAAGGAGGTGGTGGAGTCACCGGTCCCCAGGGATGTTTAAGGTTAGACGTGGCACTTAGTGTCTGATTGACACGGTGGTGTTCAGCCATGGGTTGTATTCGATGATCTCGGGGATCTTTTCCAACCTAACTCGTTCTGTGATTCTGTAATTTTGTCATTCTGTTATCACCGCCCGGCGCGCGCTCACGCCTCCAGCGCCTCAGGTGGGAGCGCGCCGTTCCCGCCCACCACCTCACCGGCCCCGCCACCCCCGCGCGCCCGAGCACGCGCAGGTCTGCCGGGGCGCGCGGGCGTGGGCGCGCGGTGGGCGTGGCCAAACGAGGAGGACCGGGCGCTTTCGGGCGCGGTGGGCGTGGCCACATACGCGGCGGCGCGGGCGGGGGGCGCGGTCAGACGTGGGGGCGTGGCCAGACATGGGGGCGCGGCCGACGGGCGCGGCGGGGTCAAGGAGGCGGGGAAGGCGGCCGGGCGGGCGCGGGGACAGGGACAGGGTGGGCTTCGACAGGAGCTGCCGCCGGCACCGGGAGGGCGCTGGCCATGGACGCCACCACGCTGGAGCTGGACGCGGTGAAGTTCGCGAAGCTGGCGGTGCAGCGGGACCAGAGCGGGCGCTACCAGGAAGCGGTCTTCTACTACAAGGTACGGCGGGGACGCGCCGGTTTCCTCGGGGCGCCGCCGTCTCCTTCCTCGCGCCGCGGGCTGCATGATGCTCTTGAGCTGCCGGAGGGTTCGCGCTCTCCCCTTGGCCCCCCGAGGGCCGGAGAGGAGTGCGCGGCACACCCGCGGCCCGGCACGGCCCTGCAGGCGGAGGGAGACGCGCTGGGTCAGCGCGGCCGCCCCCGCCCTCCCCCGGCGGGTGTGCCCCGGGAGCGAGCTCGGCCCGGGGAAGGCGAGGCGGTGCCCGCCGAGACGAGAGCGGAAGGCCGTGCGTGAGCGTGGAAAGTTTGTCAGTCTTCGGAGGAGCCGCGTCCTTCAGGGCGGGTCGCGAAACGCCTTTTGCCTGCGTCCTGCTTTTAGGTGGGAACGAGCGCTGCCCGGGCGCTGATATTTACCGACAGGCTTAGGGAAAGCACTGCAGGTACTCGGCTTCTTCCAGCTGCTGGAGACACAGCCCCTTCAGTGCTGCTGGGAAGATTCATCGTAACCTAAAAACGTCTCTGCCCCGCTGGTTTTACGCGTTCATTCCTGGCCTCTCCCCAAACCCTGCCAGGCCAGAAAGACTGATCAGTTTTATGCTGGGCATTTTGGAGAACCACAAGTGGGCATACTACTGCTCCTGGGTGTGCAGCTGGAAGCAACTCTCTTCTACAGCCACCAAATAGAGAGGTCTGTGGTGAAATACAAGATGCTCGGCAGTAACACAGCTTCAGATCACAAGCTGTCAGTGACAGGTTTTTATCTCGTGTGAATATTCTTTCTGTTAGGGACCAGATTTTATTGTTTCCATAGAGTGTCAGGTTGGTGTAGCTAAGGGTATAATGAGGTTGATTCAGTGTCTTACTCAATATCTCTAGGTTTACTACTAGTATTTAGTCGTTTTTGTGCAACCATTAGGCATTTTTCACCTATGTAAATTGTTGTTTTATGTGTTGTAAAGTTACATTAAAGTTCCATATCGCATTGACTTCTCACCTGCGAGAAGTCTCTTTGAAGCCTCTGTTTATCCTTATCACAGTAATCATTCCACAGATTCTGTTATCCTGACAAAGTGATTCTCTTCCAATAATTTGTTAAGGGATCTGTAGCTGGCCTTTTATTTCATGAGTACAAGGTGTCTGTGAAACGTTTAAAAAGCATAGTGTTAATATCTTGGTGGCCTATGCGTGTAAGTGTGAAAGAATAGGAAGAAGAGTCTTTTTTTCTTTTTTTTTTTATCCCAGTTGTTAATTTTTAGAGGGCTAAATTTATATATGTAAACCTTATATATGGAGCAGTTTTAGTTGCCCATAATAACGCCGATAGGCTCTGTGTTCATCAGGAGCAGCATGTGTGCATGGTCTGATAACCACGTGCAGTACTGCTTTAGCACCGTGTATCTCTCCTTTCATCTGGCAGAAATTACTCAGTGCTATTCAGAATGAAAGTATCTTTTTGTGCAAATAGTCACCCCTGTATGCTTTTGAGCATACATCTGTGTGGAAAATCTTTTTCACATGCTGTATACAGGTGATATTCTTGCTAAGTGGAAAAATGCACCCCTGTCAGTCTTGGTGCACTTGAAACTACATGAGACAAGAGGGTAACCTAGATATGTTTGGCTTTCCAGATGTTGCCTGAAGAATCACTGCCATGTTAGATTATACAAAATAATTACAAAATGTCATTTATTATTTCAGGGATACTTTATTTATTTATTCATTTATATATTCCAGCACAGTAGAAGTAAGCTCTGGCCTGTCAGCAGCTTTCTTATCAACTGCTCTAAGAAGTTCAGAGCCCACTGGTGCAATTAATAAGCACGTGGGAAAGCTTGGGTACTGAACTGGCTTCTGTAGGAACTTGACCTTAAGGATGAAATATGGAAAATGCTACAGTTGTTGCTGTAGACAACACCAAAATGTGTGAATGGAGTTCCTATGGTTAGCAAGTATGCTTGGCTTCCTGCTACCATGTAACTTTGATAGATGCCATGGGGAGTGCTGCGTGTGAGCCAGCTTCAGGCAGATTGCTAATTAATGGTGCTCTGCAGAAATGTCAGGATCATATTTGGACACCTATGACTTCAGCCAAAACTGCTGAAGGCTGTTGCTAAGTCTGGCTCTTGACCAGCTGTTAGCAGCTTGCAGACTGATGAGCTGTAGTTAGCTTAGTGTGACTGTGGCACACTACTTGTGACAAACAGTAGTGACATTGGAGAAATCATAAATGCTGAGTCTGAATTGCACATCCATCTGGTCACTGGAAACAGCTGCCATGCTGGCTCCACTAGCACTCTTCTGTCAACTGCTTCAGTCCTTTGCAGATTTGGTTTATAAAAGACTTGTTTCCATTATGTTTACATCTTAAAACCAGGCAAAAACAATTGTGCTTGAAATCACAGAAGCAACATCAATTATAGACTGATTTTGTAGCACTGGTTTGGAAATCCACATTTGTTCTTTGCATCATATGTAGAGCACATACCTTTGTGATACAGCACCTGTTTTGTCAGTCTGTACTTGCAGTATGTCACAGACAAATATACCCATCCCTTGAGCACACAGCTGTAGTGCACTTTTTTCCCCTGCAAAAAATAGTTGTGTGCTAGACCTTAGTGGTAGTTAATTGCTACATATAAATGGTACTTCTGCTTACCCTTCAGTGGCTGTGGATATTTTGTGTGATGTAGTATGGAGATGGATGCTGGCAGGGAGCATGCAGTACTTAGTTCTGGGATGTTTCTCAGTGAAAATTTATCCTGTTAACAAATACAGGCTGTGTCAGGATCAGTTTTAAGTTTGGGCAAACTAAACAGATGGATATGGGAGCAAACTGCTCAGCTTGACCAAAATAGTGGCCATAAAACACACAAGGGAGCCCTGGCCATGGATCTGTGCTTGCCCTGTGCAGGGCAGCCTCTCTGAGCACCATCTCTGTGAAGCAGCTCTCCAGTTACTCTTCTGCTTTCTGCCTTCTTCTCTAGTTACTCTTCTGCTTTGTGCCTTCCCAGCCTGCCTGCTACCCCACCACCTCCTCTCCTCTGCTGCTGCTGGGAAGGCGAGTGCTGCCACAAAACTGGGGGGTTTTCCATGTCAGTAATGGGGACAAAACAAGGTTTCTGTCCTCATTTTTGTGGGGTGACAAATGTTGATTCTCCATGTGGTTTGGAGACTGTGTCAGCTCTGGCTATTTATTGCAATCCTGCCAAACCTTAGGTGTTTTTCATAAATTCAGTGAAGGGATAGACAGCTTATGCAACTGAAGGCGTTTTTTCTTAATAGATTTGTAGAGGATGGAAAAAGCCTTAATGTGGGTAATGTACTGTGCTTCTGAGCCAGAGGCCTGTGCTCCCTCCTGGAAGCAGGCTTCCACCCAGTATTTTGTATGCATACAAACATTTAAAAAAAACAAGTTGGAGAAGCTAGGAAGCCTCACATTTGCACATGTTCCAGATTGGATAGCTTTATCTGAGTAATAATAATTTTTAAAAATGCTTACTAAACAAAAATTCTTGGCATTTGATTTTAAAAAGCTTATATATTTGTTTACTTTTGTTATTACCAGATTAAATGCAAATAACTGGAATAGCTACTTTTTTCTCCTAACCTTAAATCCTCAACTTTGAAACCAAACTGTTTCAGTGCATGCGTGAAGAGTTTTACTTAAAATCTCCTGATTTCATACATTACTATATAAACAGGCCTAAGATCTGATGTTACAGAACTTCTGAATGTTTTTATAGTCTTATAGGTTGTCCCAGATGTGAGAAATTAAACATGATCTAGCTTATAACTTGAAACTTTTTCTTTTGAGCAGAATTTCCCTGCAGCCACTGAGTCTTTTTGCAGATGTAATGGCTTGCTTTCATGCAACTCATGGCTGCTGTAGGCCCTCTGTTTATGGTAAGTAATTTTCTAGGCAGCAAACATTAACTTTGTCTCCAATTCTTCTCCCTGCAGGAAGCTGCACAAGCCTTGATTTATGCTGGGATGGCTGGGTCCAACTTGGAAAATATTCAAGAAAAAATAAATGAGTACTTGGAGAGAGTTCAAGCTCTCCATTCAGCAGGTGGGTAAGGAGCTTTCTAATTAAACCTCTGCTTAAATTAATTGAGTGGAAAGTTGTTTGCTGCTGTGAAATACATATCAATGGTGTTTGCTCTGTTTTTATTATTCTGATTTTCTTGCCCTTTGTGAAGAATCACAAATACAATGAGCACATCAATGCTTTGAATTCTGATAGACCATAAATTAAGTGGAGCATTACTTTCTAAGGACTTGGGTGTGGGTGTTCTTTGGTTTTAAATATTCTGAGGAACCACATCTGCAGAGCAAATGTGAGAAAGGTCATTAGTAAAGGTATTAAGTGAGATGGACACTGAAGTATATTATTATAGGTGATGTATTTTCACAAATGATAAAATATTTTACATAATTAAACATCCTTGTTCTCCATGTAGTATGAAAGAAATTTTACTTACATTATTTCAAATCTGAAATATCCCGAGAGCTAACCTCTGCTTCAGGAATTGTGATGGTGTTTCTTTGCCCTTGCATAGATGTTTTTAGCAAAGTTTGGAAAGATTTTGTTAGCAGACAAGAAATAGACATTACCCATCTGATTAGAGCTGCTAGTGTTTTGGTGACATGTTCAGGATGTTTTTACATGTCTGCTGCTATAGAAGGCTAAAGACAGTTTTTTTCTTTTAGTTCAATCACAGAAGACAGACCCTCTGAAGTCAAAACAACAGTTGGACTTGGAGCGTGCACACTTCCTAGTTACTCAGGCTTTTGATGAAGATGATAAAGGCAATGCAGAAGAAGCTATAGAGTTGTACACAGAAGCAGTGGAACTCTGTTTGAAAACAGTATGTTAAGCTACAGGGTAACTTGGTGGAATTATGTGATGGTAAGAAATTCTTCCACTCTCACAAATGACTGACCCTTAAAGGCTGGCTTGAAAACGGAGTACCTGTATTTGTAAAAACTCCCTTTTAAATTTTTTTGTTTGTTTGTTTCACTGTTTTTGGTTTGGTTTTGGTTTGGTTTTTTTTTCAGTGTTTCTTACAGTCTTTATTACGTTCTATACAACACTGTAAATTTATGGGGACTTGTCATTTATGTAGATTCTTTTTCTGAACTGGATTATACTAAAAGCTAGAAATATTCTGGAATATTTTTTGTGTTGATTTTTGTCCTGGAGCAAATACCACAAAAACAGAAATTAAAAACTGTTAAAAATGAATAGCTGACTTGCCAATGTGTCAGCTGTATTAATTTCTGACTACATTAAAGGAAGTCATTTAAGGGAAATTTGTGTGTGTAACATTTTTTGAAGACGTTAACAGTGATGCCATAACTATTCAAATACTACTTGATTACTCAAGTGTTTAACACTAAAGCTGTTATGAGTGAATTCAATTCACACTGCAATTAATAAGGATTAATTGGCCATTACATAAACAATAAACAATATAACTACAGGTACTGCTTTTCTCCCTTAAGTCCAGTTGCCTTAACTAACTCATTACAAGAAGAGCTCACCATCATAATGTAACTCCACCAAGTCTGTTTTTCTTTTTCTCTTCTTTTCAATGTTATAATGTAAAAATATTTGTGGGTTGTTGAGGGTGTTATGTTACTGTTGCTACATGCTTGAGTAAATCCTTTCCTCTAAATTATGTTAACAGGTTTTACCTAGGCTAAAACCCCTGGTGGTACAGTGTAACCAGATCAAGAGTTAGTAGAGCTGCTCTAGTTTTTCCACTTGAGCTGTTGGAGCAGAACATTTTCAGTCTATTACATAACACTTACTGCAGCAGCATGCTCCTTTTTCTCTGCTGTGTTCCTCCTTCTGTTGTGTCAGTGCATGCAAATATTACTGAAGTTAGTCTGAAAATATCTCATATTAACAGCTGCATTTATTGGGTATTTCATTAGGTACAAGATACTGCTGAAGTTTCTTTTAATCTTGACTAGCATAATCTTTTGTTGACATGATGGTAAGGTTTGTCCCTCAGGGTGACCCAAAAGTCCTTTCTTCTTCCCAGGATGAAAGGAGATTTAAGGGACTCTGCTATCTTGAAGTTTACTCCTGTTTTTCTCAGTATATTCAGAGGGAGAGATTTGTTTCTTCCTTACCCTTGAAGTACTCAGCCATTACTTCTCTTCTGTGGCTGATTCCTAGATGAATGTGCTGGTGTTCCATCTCCATTACTTACCTTCATAAATCTTTTAAAGTGTTTTCCAGCCAGGAACCCCAGAATGTTATTTGTTTGCAAATGAAATTAGTTTCTTACAGAGGGTGTTTCTAGTTTTGTTTCTTCGGGTGAAAGTAGATTGCTTTTTGTATCCTCACTTGACATCCCTGACCTGAAATAATTGTTCAAGGCACAAAGCTAGAACCTGAAACCTGCTTTTAGATGCCACAGGAGAGGCCGCACCTCATCTTGTGCCTCCTGCAGATTGTTTGGCTGCAGAAGCTATGCTTCATCTGTAAGGAAGACAAAAGTATAAACTGTCAAAAATGACCTCCCAAATGAGAGCAGAAGTTAACACTCGTCACATCTTTGTCACCCTGTCCTAGGTTATTTTATGCTTTTGATTGCAAGTTAAAAATGTTGTTCTTGCACCACTATGTTGTTAGTTTGAAAACACTTATCTTATGAAAGTAAACATTTAAAATCTTTTTCCTAAATTACCATGATCATTTTAACACATTTGGAGAAAAGAATCTGAACACATTCAAGCTCAGCAGTATGTGCAGCGTTTTGTTGTGTCTTCTTTCTGCCAACAGTGTTTGAACACAATTAATTCTGGCAATTCTCTTTGTGTATGGACTGTTTTTCATGTGAAGAATTTTAGACATAACTTCCATTCTATCAAAATTTCACTAGAACAGCAAAATGGTATTTGCTTACATAGTATTTTTTTATGCTGAGTTTAAAAAAAGAAACAACAACAAACAAAGCAAAATATTTGCTCATTTCAAAAAGAGAATTGGAATAAATAGCTGGTTACTCTTTGCTGTAATCTAGAAGTATGACAACTGAGCTAATGAAACATGTTGGTGGTTTTTGGATGTGTAGATTTTTCTTTAATTTTGCACTTTAGGCTACTGAAACCTCAGAAGCAGGACTCCAGTCCAAACTGAAACAGCTGGCTCGACAAGCACTGGATAGGTGAGTACTGCTGATGTTACTAAACATACTAATGTAAGTAAACATACTAATGTTAGTAAACATACTTGCTGTCAGTTCTGAGTGCACCCTCTGAGTTGGATTCTCAGTCTAACATGTCTGTGTGGATTCTGTGTAGACTAAACTCCTGCAGAGTTCACCTTGGAGCCAGTTGCCAGCTGCTTCACTGCTGAATGTGGCAGCTGTTGTGCCAACCCTTGGGAATCTTGGGACATGCAGAATTAGGAAAGGACTGTGTGCTTGTTAGAACAAATGCAGTACTTCAGAGATACAATCCAGAGTACTATAATTATTGGCCTCTATAGAAGTTGCTGAATTCAGGCTAGCATGAAGTCAAGGTGTCAATGTCCCTCCATAAGGAAGACAGCTTGGAAACTGGAAACGTTTTTCTTTACAATAGCAATCTAATTACATAGGATATGTGTAGTGAAATCTCTGAAACAATTTACACAAGTATAAGGTCAATGTACGTCTTTTTAAATCAGCTCTATGATGGTGGATCCCAGGCTGTGTTGGGCTAAGTTTCAGTATAAACTGGGTTTTAGTATTTCTCAGTCTGTGTTCAGAAAAAAAATCCCAATATTTTGCATGTGTGTCACTTTACAGAAGTTTAATGCAGCAGTAACAAAATATGGCTCCTGCATACACGATGTTCAAGCAGTTGAAAGCCTGGGTTGTGAGAATGCCCATGGGTTTTACTACTATTGTACCTGCTAGACAAAATAAATCTGGAAGGTATGAGAGGATGCAGAAAAATTTTTTCTCTGTGTTTCAGTGATCTTGTTCTGAGATTCCACATGATGAACACTTACAGAAATTCTCCTATTAGCATAATTTAGAGGCAATAAAAATCTAATGAGTTCTGTCAAAAGTAGCTTGTAAGAGTTGGAAATGCTGTATTTTAATTGATTCAAGAACAGAAAAATAAAGAAGCACCAACATCAGAAATCGATTTGATTTTTTTTTTTTTTAAGAAAAAGTAGTGTTGGTCAACTGGGGCATTTGCTCATTCCATTTAATATATGTGGGAACATGAACAAAGAAAATCAATAATTGAACTGTAATTATATTTTTATCACTGTTGTAAAGAAAATACATTCTTTATTTGCTTTAGAGCAGAAGCACTGAAGGAATCTATGTCAAAGTCATCTCAGAAAGAAAAGTCAACTGCAGCCAAACCAAATCAGCCAGTCAGAGCATTCTTTCCATTGGGACCTGATTTTTCTTTAAATGATAAACCACAGACAATCAGAGCAGTACAAGCTAGTGAATCTCAAGGTCAGAGATACACTGCAGAGGAGATTGAAGTACTCAGGTAAGTCTAAGATTTTCCAAAATGAGTTCATGGAAGGTCTGACACTGAGAAGCCAAAGTGCAAAGTTGTTTTTATAGATTGCACAACTGCTATTTCACTGGAAATAAAAGCATAATATTTTATATTACTCAGCCTTCTATTCCATCCAGGTCCTTTTACTTTGGTTTTTATTATAGGTGAAATAAGCTACAAATAATTTATAAAATCATTAACCTAAATTGTGACTTTTGAAAACTATCAAATATATAATGTTCAAGAGGTAGTGATCTTGTTTTCAGAAGCACTGTGTATTACTAGTCTTTTTTAAAAACTTATTTCATTGTTACCTTCTGCAAGTTAATTTTCAGAAGATGATTGATAAGTTTGTAGCTCTTTTTTGTTGTTTTTCTTCTGACTTGCAGGAAGACTTCAAAGATTAATGGCATTGAATATGTACCTTTCATGAGTGTTGATCTGAGGGAACGTTTTGCCTTCCCTATGCCTTTTTCGTAAGTATGCGTCAGTTACTGAACTTTACTGAACTTCAGTTTTGTTTTTATTTTCAAAGCTTCCATATTTAGTATTTCTGTATTTTATTTTTCAGTGTTTAAAATCATTTACGTGGGCTTTTAAGCATAATTCAGGCAGAGATATTTAAATACTACCACTTCCTTCTTCCACTTTGAACTTAAAACTTTATTGTAAGCTGATCCTGCTCTGTAGTGCTTTTGCACTTGTGTCTTCAAGCCTATAAGGATAATATTACATTTGGGTTTTTGGATTATCAGGCTGGGCTGGCAGCTTGAGTCTGTTTTCTGATGCTGCTCCATGCTAATGAATTTAGCTCTGTTGCCTGTAAAATGCAGGTCATAGCTGTTCTTCTGTAAAGGGCTATTCCAAGTAAGAGTGATATATAACAGCTAGATTTTAATTCATAAGCAATAATAATAAGTTAAGATGATACAGCCATAGTAGACAAAGACATTTGGGGTTGGTTGACTTTTTTTCTTTTTAAATTTTTTTCCTTTCCCCCCCCTTAAAAATCACAAACTTCAAAGCAGTGTTCCTTAGATTTGTTTTACAGCTTTGTAATTGTTCTGTGCATATTTTGCACCATCTGACATATTTAAGACTGCACATACCATAAAAAGCACTTCTAAACTGCTACTGATTTATTTCTACTTTTTTTTCTCTCTTAAATCTAGTGATAAATGTGGGAAGCTACCATTATCCCCCAAACAGAAAGCAATGTTTGCCAAGTGGGTGAGACCAGATGACATAACAAATAACCCTACGATGATCTATACCGTATCAAGTTTCAGCATAAAGCAGGTAAATTGTTCCTAAGGAAAAATGTGTGCTGCTAGTGGTTTATCATGGGGGAGCTTGTTGTTCAAAAAGGAATCCCCAAATAGGAGAGTGCTTTCCTTGGCTCTTGTGAGGTTAAATAAATGGAAAAAGTTTTGCTCTGTAGGGGCCTCATGTTGAACAAGAATACATTTTCTGCCTCTTTAATAGTGGCTTTGCTTCTTTTGGTCTAAATCCTTCCCTTTTGAAGGGAATTACTAACTGGCTGTTTTCCTTCCCTCCATCTACTGCATTCATCTCTCAGTAGCTGAATTATTACTAAATGTCCTCACTGGTTTTCTTCTCTTTGTAGACAATAGTGTCAGATTGTTCTTTTGTGGCATCACTAGCTATCAGTGCAGCGTATGAAAGAAGATACAACAAAAAATTGATCACGAGGTAAGTAGCTGTTGCTTTGCAAGATCTTTTCAGATTTAACACTGCCCAGCTTTTGCAATATCTTCTGTGACAGCTGTACACAGTCAAAACCAGCATTTGTTTCACCTTCATCTCCCTTGGACTCATGGTTTCAGCACTTCTAAGCAGGAAGCCAACTTTATATTGGATCAAAGGGTTTTAAGTTTAACAGCAAAAAGCTGTTATACAAACATTCTTAATAAATATTTTGAGTCAAAATTGGGAACAGATAATGAATTTATTCACCATAGACATGTTCAAAGAAACAACAGTTTTCAGACATTTATTTATGCTCTAATATCCAAGATTTTTTACAGATACCCCCCAAAGTCTGCACAATTTATTGCATCATGGTATAGGTGTTTTGCTTCTTTTATTTCTTCCAGAACATCTCATCTATTTTTGTTTAATGGATAACCCAAATTTTATCCAGCCAAGCAGCACTTTATTAAATTTGCTGTCCTGGTTAGACAATTATCATTGATTAAGTTTTCTGGGGTGTAACAAGCCTATGAACTGGCTCCCTTACTGTACCTGCAGTGTATTAATCAGGTTTTCTGGGGTGTATAGGCCTTTGACTCCTTAACTTGCTCAAGATAGCTTTCTTTTTCCATGACATCTTATTTATCTCTAGTTATATGATAACCATTGAATGATTCTTTATTGAATTTTGTTCTTCAACTGCTGATTGAGTTCTCTTAGGGGTATGGGTTCATGGAGTTCCTTTCTGCAGGTGCTGTGAGATAGTTTCTCAGGGTTTTCTTCTGACACTCAGCCAACATAGATCTAAATCAAAGCCAGCTAAAATCAGAGTCAAGCATTCCTTAACTAATTAGTCATAGTTAATTACAATTTTTTAAAAAATCACAGAACTCCTAGCTAAGATATAACTTGCTATCAATATAGGTATGAATACAGACACTGGAGTCTAACTACTGATGTGTTTTGAGGAGTAAGAAATAATTTGGAAGGATTTTGTATTTGTTTGGGATTTTTTAAATATAAACTTTATAATGCACTCTGGTTTCATTTGTCTACTTTGTTGGCTGCTGTGCAGCAGGTGGTCCATTTTACAACTCATTGTGGAATTAATGTTAACACTATCTCAGCTCCAGTCAATTGGCATCCTATGATAAATTTGCCATGGATTTTCTGGACTTTGCTGGGAGGCTCTTGCCAGACCAGTGTGTGAATGTTTTTGGATTGTTTTGTTTTAATCTATTCTTTTTGGAACTGAATTTGTAATCTTTTCAAAGTTCTGCACAGCCTTCTCCTTTAAAAGTTTGACTTGTCATTCAGGCAAATACTGTATTTATATTATAGATTTGTAAATACTGCTTGTTTAATCATAAGATAAATTTATTTGCCTTGCTTCTGTTTGAGAAACAGTTAGGTTACTTATGTTCTTTTTGCTACTATATTAAGTAGAAAGCTGCAGCAAGACCAGGGCCTGAAAAAATAAAACCTATTTAAGCATGATTATTTTTACTAAATTTGAGTTGCTCTTCATTAAAAATGCAATATTTCTGTTCAGTGTAAATTCCTTAAACAGACTGTGTTAATCACACTTTTATCTTTATAAGTGTAGGTACAGCCAAGTCATTTATGTCATAATTTCCTTCTTTTTTTTTTTTCTGTTAACAGTATAATTTACCCTCAGAATAAGAAAGGAGAACCAGAATATAATCCATGTGGTAAATACATGGTGAAGCTTCATATCAATGGTGTTCCTAGAAAGGTAAAGTTTTTGGGGGAACTTACTGCTGTTACTACAAAAGTCATGTGTTTTAAAGGCTTGATCAGCTTCACTATGAAGTGTTTGCATAGCAAAAACTTTAGGCCGGTGTTTTTGGAAAGTATTTTTTAATTGTTAATCCTTTTTGAGATTCATTTTTGGTTTTGAAGTATGCAACCACATACTTCTTCTGTACTTCTATACTTCTATGAACATTAATAAAAACAGCCTTACATTACATTCATGTTAAAAAATGCCTTATATTACTTAACAGAATTGTGAAAACCAAATAGGAACAAAGCTATGTATCCCCTATTTATGAATTAGATGTGCACTCTTCCACTCCATCTTAGAATTAAAAATTATAGAGGGGGATATCAGGAAGAGTGTAGATATGAAATGACCACAGTGGAATAACTTGACTGATAATTCAAGCAAGGCCTTGGTCAACTACAGATTTTTAGTAAGAAGAGGAAATGCCTGAAGATAAAACTTTGCAAACTCACGAACAATTTCATTTTCTTTTCAGTGCAATAAATAAGAACATAAAATAATGTATTTCTCCACATCATACTTAACTGTAGCACAGATCATAGTGACTGATGAATGCCTATGAGAGTCCAGAAGTTGAGTGGTCATATTCATGGGGTGGGGAAGTAGGGGAAACTCCTCAAAGGTCTTAATTGTTAAAATATAACCTCTGGGTGAGGAAGTCCTTGAGCTGCAAAATTCTGGAATCTGAATGTTCCAGGAAAGTATAATTTTTGTATCTGCCTTGCTCTTAATATTCTTCCCAAAATATCTCCTAAGGGTTGCCTTTTGTTAGGATGAATGGCCATTTGCTCTCCTATGAAAAGGTCTATTCATTCCTGCACAGACAGGATTTGACCAGAGAATGTGCTGTGCTGGTAGCCTGTATTTGTAATGGACCAGTGCCAACAGAAAACTGAAACATCTATTCACAGAAACTGTTTCAGATTACTGCAAATATGCAGTAAGAATCTGTAGTGATGATGAATATATAGTACCTAATTTAAAGAAGAAATGTTAATACTGTCAGAGCTGCTGCTTTTGAGGTGTTCTTCCTTTTCAGAGAGAAGAAACTTAAATCTGGAACTAGAGGCTATGAAAGTGATATGACACAGTTTCCTTAAAGATAAATAAATACTTATTTCTCTGCTGGCTACCAAGCATCATCCATGCTCTGATTCCTAATTAGATGAGGAATATTGTTAGGCTTTTCTTTACTTTTTATGTTTGTAATTGCATGGAACCTTTCTGCAAGTGCCTTTTGCAGTAGCTATTGCACACTTTATAAGAGTGTACTGTCACCATCAGTCAAGGCAGCCACTCACATGTCACCCAATTAGGCCTGTGCAATCAAGAGCTGACAGTGGAATTTCTTGTTCACTTGGGCAGACCACTGCAGGGTTGATAGAGGTGTCCATATGTGAGAATAATGGTCAGGTCTGGCTGTGTCTGAAAAGCTTTGTATTAATGAGGGTTTTGTTTGATTTTCTGATTACTTTCAAAATACTTTTTTCATAATACTTTACTTCATTCATTTCACACAGGTAATCATAGATGACCAGTTACCTGTTGATCATAGTGGGGAACTTCTCTGCTCTTATTCCAATAATAAGAATGAATTATGGGTGTCACTAATAGAAAAGGCTTACATGAAAGTCATGGGAGGATATGATTTTCCTGGATCAAATTCTGTAAGTATGAGATTATTTATAAGAGGAAAAAAATCCACTTAAATAATAATGGGTAAAATAATTTCATTCTAGTGAAATCAAAGTGAGCAGCTTAGGGAGACAAGTATTTGGTATGACATTTTCTTAATTTTTTTTTCTGTTTCTTTTTTTCACAATTATTTTTAGCTGTACTTAATGAAATTAGTCCATCAAAATAGAATGAGCAAGACATCTTGATGGTCAAAGTTAATCTTAACTCTCAGATTTCAGTATTGATGTTTGTGGGTAGGAAGTGTTTCTATAGAGTCTAGATGGACGTGTTGGATGAAGTCAAATTCTCTTTGCCTATATCAATACTGCTGATTTTGGTTTCTAACTCTTTCAATAAATAGGGCAGTTCTTCCTCATTAGGTAGTGGAGTCAGCTAGGAAAGGAGCAGTCTAGAAATTTAGGTCTGTATAGAGGGAGCAAGTGCTTTGATCTGTGTAAGTTTGTTTATCAGATTGTTCCACTCATCTCCATAAATATGCATTGGGTTTCTATAATGTGGTTACTAAAGAAACAGTCAACATACATCATACAAGTGACATGCAAGTTATTCTTTAAAGAGGAATGGTTTGCTGAAATGAGTAGCCCACATAATTTGTTACTTAGGAAGCCTTTCTGATTTGAACTTTATACTATTATAATTTTAAAGATTTTTTTAAAATTCATGGTGCTAATTGGTGTCTTGACAATCACATTCTTGGTGGATATACTTAGTAATCATCACCTCTTGAAAAATTGTTATGGAGACAAATGTGGCTTTGTGTAAGGGGTAAATGTAGCACATATTTTTAAGTGTCAGGACACTTAAAAATATTTGTTTTGAAGGACAAAAGCTGGTGAGAATAACGTTATTTAATTCCCATTGTCATCCTCTAACTTGCTATCTGGAAAAACAGCTTGACTGGTGACATTTAATCTCCACCCTTCCTGCCCCCTCCACTTTCCACTGTATTCCAGCTTCCTTCTGTAATCTCAGGGTTACTTACAATCAGGCTGGGTTGTATTTGTAATTCCTCAAGTTCCCAGCCCCCTAGTGCTGGTTATTGACACTTCAAGCATTTACAGTCTCTGCTTTTGCTTTGAGGAGTACAAAGCAAAAGAATAGGAATTAAGCAATATTTCAAGGAGTTGGGAGATTAAAGCATCTTTTTATGGAAATACATGTCAGTGTCAGCTTTACCAAAAAGAATAAAAAACCCAAACCCTGAGCTTTAGAAATAAATCATAAATTATTTAAAATGCATATATAATAGCAAGGTACCAAATAGTGCTTCTGACTATGCTTTAAAAGTCTGTAAATCAATGAAATAAATAGAACACATCACACAGTTAAACATGACTGATAATTCTGATATGCTTCCATTGCTCTGGAATTCCAGTTTATTTCATCAGTTCACTTTCCAGCTCTTTTTTTAAGATACTTGGAAACGTTGTCCTTGTATAATCAAAGAATTTTTTGTTTGTTAGTCTTAATCTTGACCCTTTTATGTGTAGAGCTGTACTGTAACTTATGTGTACTTAATTTCTTTCAAGGTGTTTTATAAGTTGTGTACAGACATCATATGTTTATATGTGGATTATCTGTTCTGATTTCTTTTGAATACTTGCATTTCAGAATATTGATCTCCATGCACTGACAGGCTGGATACCTGAAAGAATTGCAATGCACTCTGACAATCAAGCCTTCAATAAAGACAGCACTTTCAGAATGCTTTATCAGAGGTAGACAATTGTTCTTTCCTAAGTAATTAAAATTCTTGCTGTGTAGTAGCTGTGTTACCACTCTAAGAGCAATACAGTCACCACAGATACTTCAACAGCATTTTGGTACTGCTACAAATTGTGCTTTATAAAACCTCCATGTGCTTTCTGGAAGAAGAAAAATGAGATATTGGTGGCTTTGTTAGAACAGAAGATTAAAGTTCTGGGGAATTTTGTGTAATGGAATTCTTTGTCTATATGTATGAATAAAAAATAAATATCCCTTTCCTTGATAAAGAAAACAGAATATAAAATCAGAGAAGAGCAGTTTGGAACCAATATACCAGTTATATTCTAACTGGTACCCGTTATAATATATACCAGTTAAGTGTTTAAAAAGAAGAAGGATATGTGTTCTGTTTTTCCACACAGTTCCCCAGAACTATATCTGCTGTCCTTGGCAAGCAGATAAGCAGATATAATACATATAATTGTATCACAAGGTTATGCCCCATCAGTAAATCTCCTGGAGGAGCAGCAAAAGTCTATCAAAACTGCAATACTGCTTTTCAGACCTACCATAGCAGTTGCATTTTATGGTCTTAAGGGTCCAAAGTAAATGATTCTATTCTTTTGCTTATGGTGAAAGATACAGCTGTAAATTATAAATGCCAGGTATACCAAGTACTTTGATTTCTTTCCAAATGGTTTTGTGCAGCCAGTGTTGTATGTATTTCAATGCAGTAGAAGGGGGTTATTCTGTTGACTGAAACATCTGCATCCACAATAAAAAGAGTCTTTCTACAGATTTTTTTCAGTTGCTTAGGAGCTCTCAGAGCTGTCAGCAATTTTTCAGATGTTCTGGTGTTGTAATTTGAAGGTATGACTAAAGTTAGGATGGGATCTAGCCATTGGAATATTGCTCTTGTCCACCTGGAAATGTGTTGATCCATGCAGTCGAGTTATCCTGTAATCTGTCTAGGGACACTGAGTATGTACTTGGATTTTTAGTGTAGGATAGAAACATGTTAGTGTGTTTTCACAACAGTAATTGTTCCAAAATTAGCAATTGCTATTCAGAACACTAAACTTGAGTATAAACACTTGCAAAAGTACAGAAGCATGAACTTCTCCTTCTTCAAAATCCTGGGGGTGTGACAGACTTAATAATTTGCTATATGCAGTCATTGACTGAGTGGTGATGAAACCACATTTGTGCTCAGCCGTGGATCTGTGAAGAGTGTCTTTAAAGTGACACAGGCTGAGCTTCAGGTTGATAAATGCTGAATTTTGTTTATGAAAATATGAAATTATATCTAAAAGAATAATTTTTAGTTTAAACTGTATACTTAATTGTGAAAGAAAAATAGTTCCACTTTCTCAATTTTTTTTCAGGAATGATTTCTGTTGACAAAAACCCCTATATCCCAGTTTTTATAAAGCAGGGTCATGCTAATGGGCAGTGTATAAACATGCTATTGCAGTGTCTGGCAAATGTTAGATTGCAACTTGTGGGAGTTAATTAAGCTATTTTTTCACCTCTTTTTGAACAGATTTCACAAGGGAGATGTCCTTATCACAACAGCAACAGGGGTGATGTCTGAAGAGGAAGGAGAAAAGTGGGGTTTAGTTCCAACCCATGCATATGCAGTTTTGGATATAAGAGAATATAAGGTATCAAATGAAGCTGGGGGTATTTACAAACTCCTGTTTGAAACCTACCTATGTTTCTAGGTTTACCCTAGATGGGTAGCTACTGTTTTTTTTTGCTCTAATGGCTAATTTATTTTATTTTGTCTTGGAATTGAGCTCCACTGGGAAATTTCAGAAAACTTAATGATTCTGTGTTTTTGTGATCCATATGAAAGCGCTTTCAATATGTAAAAATAACCGTGACAAGCTGAATTGACAATTTTCCTTTGTGTTTTTATTAGGGACTTCGATTTCTTCAGCTAAAAAATCCCTGGAGCCACTTACGTTGGAAGGGACGATACAGTGAAAATGACACAAGAAACTGGACCCCAGACTTACAAAAATACTTGAACTTTGATCCCAGAACAGCTCAGAAAATAGACAATGGTAATAAGGTTTTAAAAGTCATTATCTTTTCAAATAGTATAGACCTTTGTGGTGAATCCCTGCAGGAGGGTGGAAAGGAATGCTTAAGCACAAGGAGAGTAAAACAAATACTAGAAACTAAATAGTCCAAAAGTTTAGGAAGTATTTTTGCATTTAGATCTGTCATTTCAGGTTTATTTGGGGTTTAAGTAATCTAGACTGTTAAATATATATCTCAAATTCATTGACAAGAAAGTACCTCCTTGTCAAAGTGTGCTGTGTCAGTATGTGGGAGTTCAGTGCAGAAAGAACATTCTGACAATAAGCTGTGTAATGCTGCTTTTTAATATGTGAATGGACTTTCTGTGGGGTTTTTTCCTCTCCAACGTTTTCAAATATATATCAACATGCTTACTGTAATCAGTATTTAAATCATTCTTTCTGGTGCATCAGCTGCATTTTACTTTCAGAAAGATGTTTCTGCTTTTTGCTGTGTCCTAGTTGCTGCCTGCAAATCTCTGAGGGAGCCCCTTTGTTCAGTGCCACTGTTTTTACAACACTATGCCTCCAAATCCATTAGATTATAGCATTTATTGATAAGCTTCGTGCAAGTGCGTGATGAAAACTTTTGATTCAAACATAAAAATAGCAGCCCTGGATTTGTGACAGTTATAATAGCTTATTACTTAGTTCCCAATTCATTTAGTAAGTAATTTGTAGCATCTGGTTGTTAAAATTTTATATGAAATTACCTTAGTAATTCTAATGGAATTATTTCTTCTAATTGGATTTACACTTTGGCCTTCTTGTTTTTGTGTAGTTATTATTACTGCTTTTTAGTGCTGAAAGATCTGCAACTGCCTTTGTCAGACACATGATTTATAAGGCTGCTATCATTTTAAAAGTTCACTCCACTAGGAATTCGTTGGCTTGAAGGGACTGTTGTTGGCTGGAGTTGCAATTAAGGGAGCTATGGAGAACTAGAATAAATGCATGAGAATGTTGCAAAGATAAAGCAAATTTAGGGTGCAAAAACCAGTGACATAGGTGTTGGATGAAGTACCTTAGAAATACATTTGAATATACTCACGTGTTGGTTGAATATTTGATTGTGCTGGATGACTGCTGAAGTAGGTTGTTGAATTGCAGGAACCTGTTTGACTGTGTATTTTATTTTTTTGGCTTTAGAAACCCAGGAAAGGGGAAATCAGGTCAGAATCACCTAATGATGTCTCTTTCAAAATAGCAGATTTTCTTATACCTTCTGCTGAGTGCTTGAGAATGGAAAAGCATTCTGACAGCTTCAGAAAGTGAAGCTCTGATAACAAGAGACTAAATTGCTTTTCCTTTCTTTAACTTGGTTTGGGGGGCAAGTTTAAATTTAGCAATTTAGGCAGTGCAGACATTACTACTACATTTTGCAGAAATGTGTCCTTATATAAGCTGTATCATTTGCAGAAAGAGACTTTTGAGAAATAAGTAAAATAAAGGTATCTGGTAAGAAAATAATAACAGCATTTCCTTTTCAGGCATTTTCTGGATTTCCTGGGAGGACCTGTGCCAGTACTATGATGTTATTTATTTGAGTTGGAACCCAAGTCTTTTTAAAGAATCTACATGTATTCACAGGTTGGTCCAAAAGATAAAATTTTTGTTTCAAAATCTCAGTAAGTGTTCTGTTGTGATGTTTCCTTCCTTCAGTTCTTCCAGGTTATAGCTAGGGGCTTGAATTCCAACCCAGTTCTGTTGAGCCTGACTTTACAGTTTCTCAGCCCAGGCTTTGTTTTTGACTAATTCTGTAACATCAGTGGAGCTCAGTGACCCTTGTGATGTTTCTGTGGAACTACAGCTGTGTAACCAGATCCTGACCTCAGTCCCACATCTCCCTATCAGAATAAAAATCAGTTTTTTTGTGCAGTCCATCTCTAAGCAGTGCCCAGACAGTGCTTAAGTGACCTAGTTATTATTTGAAATTAATTTTTTGGCCAGTTGCAAGTGAGCTCTGTGGTGTGTGTTGTCTTTACAGGGTGTGTTCACTGACATCAGGGTAGTTTAACCAGTTCTGGGTTTTAGCAGTTGTAGTTGTCATAAATAATCTTCCTTGCTTGCTGATTTGTTTTCTGAGTCTGAGTGTCTCTTACTGAATATCCATTACATTCAGGGGGTTTGTCTCCCAGTTTGGGGATAAGTGTGTGTATCTGTGTCTCAGTTTTGGAAGACAATGCTTTCTATTCTTTCCCACTCCACTAGACTGCATTTCACCACTGCTTCCACACTGTCCCTGCCTGTGTTAGCTCTGCACAAGCTCCTCCATCCACAGTGTGACTGCTGAGCTTATCTGTAAAGGCTCCTTCCATCTTTGCACTCCAATTATTTCTAAAGTACACTGTGGTGATGCAGCAAGATGAGATAATGTGTCTGCTAATGTCAGAGCTCACCTACTGGTCTGTCTGTCCTTACATTATCAGTGATTGTCTTCTCTCTGTGTAGGGAAAAGCCTTAGCGCAGTGGCGGTTGCCATAAAATGGAAAGTAACAATGGTGATAATTTGAAACTTTTTTAATGCAGCCTTCCACACATGCTGTTCAGTTTTACAAGTGTGAGAGGGACAAGGAGACTTAGGAATCTCTGTGTACATTTCTGCTTCCAGTGTGCCACACTTTGTGTTCAGTCATCAGCACTTTTTGTTTTTTCTCACTGTATTTTTCTTGTCTAGACACTTCACAAGGCAGCAGGAAGATTCTGCAGTAGGGCACCTCAAAGATCTGCAGGGCACCCTTCCAAGCATGAAACAGGGCACATTTTAAAATAAAATTACACCAGGAAAAAAATAAAAAGGAGGAAAAATATTTGGCAAGCTTTTGAAACCAACCATAGCAAATGGATAGATGGATAGATAGTTTTCTACAATTACAAAAGTGTAGGTGTTTTTTCATTTAATATTGGTGGGTGCAATCATGGCTATGGTTGTGTAGCCCAGGCTGCTTAAATGGCTCAGCTTTTTCTGTGCTTTGTGTGATTGCAGTCACCAGCCAAGCTGTTTGTATTTAACATTTTTTATTATCATACATGTATTGTGATGAACTCATTTATAAAACAAGGTTCTAAGATAATGCTTCTGATGTGACTGTGTTATGTAACCACTGCCATAGATTCCAGTAGAAAACTAGGCTTTGGTAACTTGTTACTGATAATATCACACTCTGCATATGTGTAGGATTTGGAGTTCATTTCAGAGCACAAATTAATTTCTTACTGGTCTAATAACGTGTCTGTATCACTTTCAGCACGTGGGATGCAAAGCAGGGCCCGGTGAAGGATGCCTACAGCCTGGCCAACAACCCTCAGTACAAGCTGGAGGTGCAGTGTCCACAGGGTGGTGCTGCTGTCTGGGTCCTGCTCAGCAGGCACATCACTGACAAGGTGCTGGTTCTGCACTGCAAGCTCTGCCACAGCTTCTATCAATCTTTCTGTATGGCTTTCTCTTATTATTTCTCTTATTATTTCATAGGCAGTATATTACTGCCTGTGTTCAGGTGTGTATGCCTGTGTACATTTGAAATTTTTAATTCAGCAGGTACGTGTACCTCCAATTGAAACAGAGTAAAATTTGAGCTAAGCAATTCTATTCCACTGTAAAGATTCTGTGAAGTAACTTTGAATCCTAAGGCCTGAATAAGTTCAATTAGTGGATGTTTGTTTACTTCAGGCATTTGAAAAAGGATTCTGTTGGGTATCCCAATAAATACAAATATCACATCATATTGTGTGCTGATTAAAAGGGATGGTAGAAGGTGTTCTTGACTCTGATTAAGCATTCATGAGGTTTCACAGAATATCACAATTCTGATTTGTGGCTTTTTGTGTTTGTTTTTTTTTAATAGGATGACTTTGCACACAATCGGGAATTCATTACAATGGTTGTATACAAGACTGATGGCAAAAAAGTTTACTATCCAGGTTAGTGTGCCTTCATTGTCAGGAAGCTGATTTTATAAATAAATGAAGGACACAGAATTTTGTGGAGAGGAAAGGCCCTTTTTTCTTTAAAACTAGATGCCTCATTAAGAGGTCAGTCTTCTGAAATCATTGTTTTGCTCTGTTTGATCCTACTTAAAGTCTACACTGAAGGAATAGGCTATTCTAAACATGTTGTTAGCACTCTTAAGAGGTCTACATAGTCCTGCTGACACTTACTTTGCTGCAACATTTTCTTTATTTTTTCTGATTATTTTTCAGTGCCAGTAGTTAATGCTTAGAGGGAACAGATGTTGTGTGTTATTTTCTCTGATAGCATAATTATTCCTACATTTGTGAAATTTTTAAAGGTCTACAGCTTCCACAAAATGAAAATAATCAGGGTTAATTGTCCCATGAATTTGGCTTAGTAAAATACCTAAGCAAGCTTATGAAATACAGGTAAACACTTCATCATATTTCCAAGTATCAGGTACGGAATATTAAAAATGTTCAAATTTCATCAAAATGTCACTCTTGGTCGTTATATGTCAGATTCTTTTCACCTTGAGGAGAAGTGGTTTGCTGTAGCTGTGACATAACCAAGTATGCTTTATTTCAAGAGAGACAGCAGAACTGAGACACAGGCTGAGACACAGGGTGTAAAGGTAATGCCCAGGTTGAATGGATAGACTGAAACTTTAAGGTAGAGCTAGGAAGATAATATTTTTATTTATTCTTTCTTTTAAGTTAGAGATTGCTAGAAATATTCCTTGGAATTATTCAGTGGAGGTGCATCCTAAAACAAGTGGAATTTGGCTGGTTGCTTTTACAGATAGGAATCTCTTTACAACCAGGTTTGCATTCAGGTAGCTGCTCGTGCAACAGCCCCCTCCGTAGATTTTAAAGCCTTTTTCATCCAAGAGTGGAATTTGTGAGACTTTTTCTATTGGAATGGCTAATGAGCATTGCATTGTTTGCATCTGATCTTGTTCAGTGAACTCTGCTGTCCAGTTCCCCCAGAATCCAAGCTTCCCTGAGAACCCAAGTCCTTCTGTGGAAAGATCTCTTGACACCTGACATCATCTGATTTTGCAAGAGGTCCTCTGTGAGGAGAAGTAAACTCCCAAGTTGCTTCTGGTGTTCCTGGTGGTTGGAGCAGTGCTTATTTCACACGTGTGTCTCACTGAAAATGTTCTTAAGTGAGCAAACCCAAACACAATTGTATAGTAGAGGGAATTGTTCAGTTGTGCTTGAAAGAGACAGCCTAGCAAGACCAGCACCAAAAACTGAACAATTTGTATGTTTTGTCTTGCTACACAAACTCTTAAAAACTTCTGATCTCACGAGCTCAAACTTGTTTAAAACCTTTTTCCATGGAAATAGATTGGTCAAGCTGCACTATTATCTTTAACCATCTGTTAAAATGAGATGAGAACAAAAAAGCTTAATCCTTTGGCAGCAAGGCCGAGATTTCCCATTCCTAAGCTTCTTATTGTTTTATATTAATCCTTTCCCCTCTCCCATGTTGCTTTGTGGAAGAAAATAAAAGGACCTGATCTTGGACCTATTGAAGTAATTGGCTAGACTTGGTCCTGCTTCACTGAAATTAAAAGAAGTCTGGAAAGAACCAATTAGAGGCCAAATAACAAATTACACTGTCTAATTATAAAAGCAAACATTTGGGATCTTTCTGAGTACCACATGTGCATTGGTATTGGGATGCAGCTACATCTGTTTAATCATCACAGGGATTTGAAGAGAGAGGGGCAGAAAGTGTGTGTGATTTAGTTACAGGAATTAACATGTTTTGGAGTATTGTTTACAAGGTGGCCAAAGTTCTGGCAGCTGGCATTCTGGAACTGTCCAGCCAATGGAGAAAGAGCAGACACTTCACAGATTTTCAAAGAGTGCTTAAACATTCATTATCTTTGTCTTGAAATTTCAACATAATTACAGCAGTCTTCTTTGAGCATTGGCATTGGTGGGAGATGGATAAGCAGTCCTTGCACGTCTTGGGATTTAAGCTGTACTTTCAAGGATGGAATTTGTGTCTTGTCATGTGTGATGTACCCCTCCTGAAAACAGTAGCTGATGTTAAGACTGTCCTTTCTTTATGTAAATCTTGAGGCTCTCATCTGTTCAGAGCACTCAGGTCTGTTCATTCTAATCTTAGAAGTTTGCCAAGCTGGGGGGTTTTTTGGTCAGGAAAAAATGTTCATCCTTTTCTTTTTCAGCTGATCCTCCTCCTTATATTGATGGTATTCGGATCAACAGTCCTCATTATCTGACCAAGATAAAGCTGACCTCTCCAGGTTCCCATACATTCACCTTAGTGGTGTCCCAGTATGAGAAACAAAACACCATCCACTACACCATCAGGGTATGTGCTGTTGTTCCATAATGAATGTAAGCAATTAAACTGTAAAGTTTCCTTTGCTTTTAAATTTTATAAAAAGGGTATTTCTGAATTAATATTGCTATCTTGGGGAGGGAAGCTATGAGTGATGGAGCAGAACCACTGGATGATGTGTTTGATAATGTTTTCTATTTGTAGTAACAAAATTTTAGTAACAAAAATCAGCTGAAAAATACTCCTAGTTTCTAGAATAAAAAAGTATCTATGTACAGGCAGATCATTGGCTCTCTATGTATCCAAAATAAACCTATTTTAGATCCTGGTTAAGATTTAAAGGTTTTTGACTTCTCTAGGTCTTGACTTAGGATTTGGGTTTTTCTCTTAACTGTTGAATCTCATAATGATCAATGCTAGATTTTTTTTTCACTGAAAAAAGAGTAAAATGCAGATTGTTTCCATCTTGCTTTTTTTGTTGGTTGGTTTTTTTGGTTGGGTTTTGTTTGGTTGGTTGGGGTTTTTTTTGGGGGGTGGGGAGCAGGATTGTTTAGAAAATGAAATAGAACTAAGTCTTAATCCCAGCACTGTTCTGAATTTTGAGTCTGACACATGGTCATCTGGTTGGTAATACAGGCATGAAGTGAACAAGTATCTGAAAATGTTGTGTGGGCAATTCTCCTTTCTTTAATTTGTCGTGATTTCATTTGAAAAGTGCAAGATGAAATGTGTGACCTGCTGCTTCTTTTTACAACACAGGTGTATTCCTTGTGCAAGTTCACCTTTTCCAAGATTCCTACACCTTACACCATTTCCAAACGGGTAAAGAAACATTTTATTTTATGCATCACTGGTTTAGCTTTTCCATATTTGAGATGTACAAGGTTTTAAAATATATTTTGATACTACTGCCCCACCTCCAGCACAGAGTGTGTCGTTGCAGCTGTGCCATTGCAGACATGCTGCAAAGCCTTTTTAGAACAGACTGGCCTTTGGAACAACAACCCATAACCTAATAAGTCATCACTCTGCAGAAATCAGGTTGTGCTAGTAATGGTGCAGAATGAAAACTCCCCAGAAGTGTTGCTCATTTCCCCTTGGGAGAATTGCATGATTTTCTTGGAAAAACTCTTGGCATGATGGGACAAAATCAGCAATGCCAAACAAAAGGCACCAGTAGCAAGACCATAAGAAACAAACCTAGGATGGCAATATCACAACACATTACTGTTCCTAAATTTTTCAAAGATACCTCAAGGGTCTGTAACAACTGGAATAAGCACTCCTGTTGCCAGACAGGATCAAGGAAGTATATCCATTGTACACTCCCTGAGAGTATAGGAACAGGAGGAGAGTGAAAAACTTGACTGAAACTAGGTCAGAAGCTCAGGCAGTTTTGGGGCCAGCTGCTCTTCATATTTCAGCTGTCAACATGGGCTGCAGTTACACCTTCAGCTGAAGTATAAATATAGCCAAGAGCTCACAGGATAAAGGAACTTGCATGTATTTTCACGTTTTAGCAGTTTTATCCTCAGGATAGAATAAACCAGCAGCTTTACCTCTGTACCTACCATGCATACCCTGGGGAATCCTACTGTAGTCAGAAGTCTTGTGTCCAAACAGCAACTTGTTCAGGAAGAGAGAAGCAAGGGAGTTTGGAACAGTCCATTTGCTTGGACACTCATGCCTGAAGGCCAGGACTGCATTACTTTGTGTGCTCAGGGCGACATGCTGGCTTGCAGCTTGGCTCTCAGGTTCAGACAATGTTCCATACCAGCTGGTATTTCTGGAACAGTCCCTTGAAACCTGTTCTAGAGAACGGTGAGTGAATAGAGAGATTCCTGGGAACAGCAAGAGGGTTTGTTTGGTTCTTCCAGAAACCATTGTCCTATATAGCTGTTAAAAACCAGGCTTACTTTGAGGAAGTGTTTTAAGAGGTTAAAAACATATTCAAGGTGAAAAGCCTGTTTGAGGAGGGACATGCATTTTATGTTGTAATACGTTTGAAAAGAGAATTAAGTATGTAGAAAACTCCTGTTGATTATTTGAACATGTCTCTCTAGTATTCAAAAAAAAAAAATGTAGCTATCCAATGCCAGTTCTGTCTTTAGGATTGAACACAAAAAGTTAGTTACCTGTATTTAATGCCCCTTTGCTGATTGCTTAGCAGTCATCACACTCAAAAACAAGCAGAGAACTAAATGACAGTTTAGCAGTAAAAACAAATTCTGTTAGATGTCCAATACTGGAATCAAGTGGTCACCTCTGGAGCTCACCAAGCCCTGATGTGATGCCTGGAATTAAGTGCAGCAGAAGTGGGAAAGGGCTAGAAAGCTCCACAGCACACAGCAGTTTTAGGTTCCTGGGTAGTAGCTTGGTACGGGGGCAAAATTGCCCTTGCTTCTGTACTTACCAGGTTTGAGGGGTTTGGGCACTGAGTGGAGAAATTAAATCAAAAGGGAAAATGCTGTCCCTTGGTGCTTTGACAAAGGCAGGAGACATGGATCTCAGCTATAAATCTGTGGGAATGCCTGGCATGCCTTATGAGTCTAACCTTTCAGTTTAATGACTAGCAAGAGGAACTTGGAAACAGATGGGCTGCTTCTCAAAGTCTGAGCAGCATTTTTCCCCTTGCGTGTCTTTATCCTTGCAGAATCTGTCCTTGTAGTTATCTTGTCATTGCAGTGCTGGTTCTCAGAGCACACAGAGGTGATGGACAGGCTGGAGGCAGAGATCTTTAAAAGCAAAGGTTACAACACTATTGGTGTTGTACTGCCTGTATCACTGCTGTTTCTCATTTAATCCGACAGGGGAGTGTCTGAGGACAAAAAAAAAAAAACCTCTGTAGTCTAGTAGGCATGGAATAGATGGGAATGTGAGTCTTCTGTTAGCTGCAGTTTGTCACAGTCAGAAACAGTCACTCAGTGCTTGTTTAATGTAAGCTGGAAAAATACAGTACAGGGATGGGATGTAAGCTTTGATCGAGGGGGAGGGGGAACTGCACGAGACTTCATGAATGCTTAACCCCATCTTGCACTTCACTTTAAAAATTAGGAGAGGTCACTAAAGTCAGTAACTATTAAAGTGAGAGGACCTTCTTGTCTTGTCTGTGTGTATATATAAGCAATAAAAATCCTCAGGAACTGTTTTCTGTATTTTGACTTCTTTCAGGTTAATGGACAGTGGAAAGGTCACAGTGCTGGAGGATGTGGAAACTTCAGAGACACCTACAAAAATAACCCCATTTATCAATTCCAGCTAGACAAGAATGGGCCATTGCTAATTGAACTACGGGGACCGAGGTTTGTAGAAAATAATTGTGCATCAATACAGTGAAAGCATTGCATGCCAAAGATAAAGCTTTGTCAGTATCCCCTTGGGGAGGGTGGCAAGCTCATGGAAACTCCAGAAAACAAGGTGTGGGAGTTGACTCAGGTTTAGTACTATTTGTTTCTATCTTTACCATCAATAGTGTTTTAAATCTACAATTAACTACTGAGGGAAATCCTTGACCTATAAGGAAAGCAGCAGCCTTCATTTAAGTTTTGGGGTCTGAGCAGAGCTAGGGAAGAAGGTATAAAGGATTTCTTCTTAAAACTAATTATGATCATAATTCCTTTTATTTCGTAGTAGAGCTAATATGCAAGATACTAAACCCTTACAGCTCTCAAACACCTCTGAAAGTGCATTTACTCTGCAACTAGCAGGCCAGGAGAAGTGCTGGATGTCAATGTCCCATAAAGTAGACTTAGGCATGCCAAATTCCTTTGGCACAATTAATGATTACCTCAAAATACCAGTATTCAGTACTTCTGAATAGCAACATCTCCTGACCTGGAGTCAACTGTTTGTCCTTTGCAAAGCTGCACAGTGGGCCCTACAAAATGGCAGAACTTTTCTATCTCTCTTCCCCTCTTTGAGGAAACTCCTTCTCTCATGAAATGAAGATGAAGGCAGAGGTGCGGCTGCACGGTTCCATGAATTGAGCAGTTCTTTGTTTGCATTTTTTCCTGCACTTGTACATCATTTGGGTAGTTTGAAGGACAGAGGCAATGGTGCCTGTCACATGCATTAACAGGAGCAGACAAAGTGTCCCAAGTTGTATTGCAACATGAGAAATTCTGCTGAGATCACTGACACTAAGTCTTCCAATAGCAACCTGATCAGAGGCCAGGATCTCTGCCATGTGGCACAGGAGTGTGTCACAAGCTTAACTACTTGAATTCTGCTTGAGTGCACAGGCAGGCTTCTAGCAGGCATTTTCCCTACAGTCTAGTTCTAAACCTGAACTGAGTTCTGTCTTCCTCCAAATACCACATTCATGTCATGGTAAATTTGACTTTTCATTTTTGTCACAAATGTGGCAAAACTTCTAGATGTCTTTCAGTTATACTGTATAGTTTTTAATAACTAGTCCTCTTCATGATAATCCTGATGAACCAAGTATCTAAAGGAAGCCTGTCATGTCACTTGCAGGCAATACAGTGTTGGTTTTGAACTTGTCACCGTCTCAACAGTGGGAGATCCTGGTTCCTATGGCTTTCAGAAAAAAAGCAGTGGTGACTACAGGTAACACTTAATAAAGTCTGTACAGAGGTTTGAAACATACTTTAGATCCCATTTCTAACAGGTAGTTTTCTTTATCATAGGTGTGGATTTTGCTACTTGGAGGTGGAGAACACATTTGCTGGAGTTTACAACATTATCCCCACCACATTCCTGCCTCAACAAGAGGGGCCTTTTTTCTTAGATTTTAACAGTACTACTCCTCTTAAGGTGTCACAGCTGCAGTGAGGAGACAGAACTGTGCAGTGCTGTTTAAGGAGATGGTTTTGATCTGTCCTACAGCCTGAGAACAGGTGAAGAACCCTTATTACACCTGCACAAAAGAGAATTACATCCCGAGTTACAACCAAAAGCATGGAATGACAGATTGCCAGGTAATTGTGGCAGGCAGTTAGCTGAGTTTGCTGCTATGGTCCAGGAGTGAGCACTGTTCAACAGGCTTGGGAATAGGCTAAAAGTCATATATTCAAATGAACCAGCAGAAGAAGAATTCAATTTATTGCAGTTGTTCCACACTTTGAATCAAAGTCTAGGGGGTTACAAGAAAAACTAACATTGAAATTCCCTCCTCCCCACATACAGGGTATATGGGCTAAAGATTCTATTCTTAAAAGTAAACATATAAGAAAAAAATATTCTTGTGTATTCTGCTTATTCAGTCTCAGGACCAAATAGCTTTCATTACATATTTGTGCTGCTGTCTATGTTTTCAGCACTGAACTGGTTCTCCCATCTAAATGTAAATGTACTACTGCTGAGCCAGTAGTATTCCATGTGTCATCTTCTCTGGAATATGTATCTAAGAGTATAGGAAAAGGAAGCTTCCAGCTTTAGCTAATTCTAAAAGCAAAGCAATTGCTTTGCTCATGTTATGTGTACCTTGAGAGCTGTAACTTCATATCTGTATGACTTTAGTACATAATACAGGAGGAGGGTCTGTGGCTTTCTTCCTGCCATCTGCCAGAGCTAGGCTGATCCTGACGAGCAGGAAGGACAGGAGGTTATCCAGCAGAGGTGACCAGGCAGTGCAGCACAGCCTTCCCTGAGCAGCTGTGAAAGGTTTTCACCTGAAGATCCCCTCCCTGTAAGATTCACTATATCTGCTGAGGGTAGTCTCAGTTGCTGGTGCAGGGAGATGCAGAACTGCCCACCATCAGCAACTCTGCAAAGAAATATTTTATTTTCATCACTTTTGTAAGTATGCATCATGTAGGGAAGGATCATATAAACCTTTCTCCCAATACACCACAGCTGCAAGGAATGCACTTGCTGATTCCATTATGCAAAACATCTTTGAAAAGATACTTTTTCCTTTTAAGTTGAAAGCAGTGAAGGAATTGAGCACGAGGTCAGTGACATCAATAGAAGCAGGGTCAGAGTTCTTAAGAAAATAGTGGAGGTGAGATTAATGCAGAACAAGTTATTTTTTTAGTGGACCCCCCTACCCTGTGTTCTTCCTCTACATCTGTATACATTGTATCTGAAGAGGATTCAAGATGAGTTGTTGTTTTTTTTTTTTTAATACCAACTGCCTCACAGATTCTGAAATGGATTAAATTTTGTCATTTTTACAAAATTTACAGTATTTCACAAGGGGAGAGAGGGTATTTTTAAAGCAGCCATGGGAATTTTGCTGCCATTCATACTGGTTTGGCAGTTTTCCAAGCAAAAAGGTAGCATTTAAATCTTGCTTTAGGTTACAGGTGTCACTTGGCCATTGGGAAACTGAACATATATTCTACAGTGGCACCAGAAATAGCTGTGGGCTAAAATTATTCCCACAGAAATCTGCTATTAGTCCTCTCCAGAAAGTAGAAGAACCTTTTGTTTCATTTCCTTCATCAGACAGCTGCTTAACAAGTGTCTGGCACTGAAAGGGCAGGGATAGCTCCTGCCTTGGAGAACACATGCCTTGCTGACTGCAGTTCTCACAGAGACCATCTGGGCTAGGGAATTTGTGACAAGTTTGTCACAGAGTGACTTACCTTCTTTTGCAGGGAAGTTTCTGATGGCTATTGCAATAAATCAACAGAAGGAGCAGCATGGGTGCAAGCTGAGAATAAAACAGATTAAGTTCTTTGTGGTTATGCTTCGCTTTCAGAGTATGTGCCAAGGACTGCCCCACCCCTAGAATATGAAAATTTCATTCAACTCCCATTTTCCCTACACGTTTCTGTTAAGTTTTCAGCTGAGGCTAAACCAGAGTAGCAGTGGAGTCCTCCATGTATCTTATCACCTCCAGAGTTGGAGGTAGTGAGGAAGTCTCAGCTGAGTATCTTTTTGGCAGTACAAAAGGCAGATGCCAGAAGTGCCAGCTTTCAGCACCAAGTTCTTGCACACTCTCCGCTGTTTGAGATCAAGCTGGTAGACTTGCCTAGAGGAAAATCTGTTGTTGTTCTTCAGTAGTTGGTTCCTATCCGGCAGGAAGGAGTTTTTCTTTCCCTTTCCCCCTGAGCACAAGTTAGTGCCAAAGCTTATGCTGCATGAAATGAGAGCATAAGGCTCAGCTTCCATACTGTGCAGAACTTAAACTGAACTGAAAAGTAAGAAATGTACTCACTTTCCTAATGCCAGACAAAGACATTAAAGCCAAAGGAACCTGTCCCCACCAGGATATGTCAATATTTCTTACACATTTGGAACAGTCAGTAGATTGGGTTAATCCCCATTAATGCACAGGACTTAAGTTTAGTGTCAGTCTTATATATATAAAGCAAAGTCTATTCAAATATTGCACCTGCACTGGGTACTAGAACGCCATCACTGTGCATTTCCCTTCAGATATAGGACAGAACACTCAGGTGAAGTATTTAAGTGGTACTACAAAATATCCATATAAATTGCAGCCTAGGGATTCTGGTTATGGTAAATTAATTTTACAATAAAATTTTCTTGCCCTTTTTTTCTTAAGAAAAAACATTGATGTAAGCATTTAGGACTTGCTTTAGTATTTTCTGTCAAATATATACTTTCATATATTTTCCACAAGTAAGTCTGAAAAAATTATTGCAAAGTGAACTGATCCTTAGATTTTAACACGACCTCAGGCCACTAAGTTAAGCTTTTCTTTCTCCTGTACTGTAGCATTTTTTGAGCCATATGACAGAGAACATAGTTCGTTCTGTTTGTTTTGTTAGGAAGACACAGGTTAGCCCTTGGTTGATCCAATCCCTCAGTTCCCAAAGATTCAGTGAGACACAGTACCATGGATGAATGGTATCAACAGCTTCCATCCCAACTGCCCCAGACAGTGAGTCTGAGCTCAGTCCTAGTCTCCTGCTGCAAGCTTCATGTAACTATTTTGTACAGTAATCATGCATTTAACCACACAATCTCTGCAGCCTTTGAACAGCCACCTATTTAGAACTAAGTTTGTGTACATACAGTAGGGGTTTTCATTGCTTCATCGAAAAGGACTGAAATTGTTTGATAATACCAAAGAGAAGTAGAACTCCTAGGTTAACATTTGCTTTATACATTCTCACATCAGGGCAGATGAAGCAATCATGTATACTTTGATACACCAGAGGCTTATTTTTATACCCATGAAGGCAGCTACCATCATGTTACCCTTCAGAATCCATGAAGAGCTTAAGTAAAAAGTAACTGGAGAAAGCTTGTTCATTTGCTTGTACTCCATAGCAATGTATGTTCATTTAAGTCTGTCATATTTATAATTATGGCTTTTATGAAGTTTAAAATAAAATGAGTTTTCCATTAATTTATTAGACACACAGTTGTGCCTGTTTGCTTGCACGTTTGAAGGGTGATTTACCTGCCAGGTCTGGGGCTCACCAAAGGAGGAAGGCTGCACCATGATCTTTCACCTACTCTTGCAGCAGGGCGATAGAAAAGGAAGGGCAGAGTGGATACCACACCCTTTCAAACTTCCAGATCAATGGTTTTTACCCAGCTGGGAGCTGAACCCAATCAGGACATAGGCAAGGCAGCACACACACAAAATTAATTAATTGTGCCCAAGTGCGGGAAGTTTGGGTTTCCAGTCCCAACTGGCGAGATGAGAAGAAATTTGATAACAAGAGAGGTTAAAAAAATAAAAGGAAAAAAAAATCACCACCAAAACGACCATTCAGAGAACCCAGGAACCTGTATTAACAGGTGTTGACTGGGAGGTCTGCAGAAGTGAGATTCAACCACAAAGACCTCTACTAGTTTACCAACTGAATGCAGCACAGACAACAGCTCAGCTATGACAGTTTAAGTAAAAACACTTAATACAATGTGGCAACTCCTGTACTGCTTTTCATATTTAATACTGTCTATCCCAGCTTTTTCCTAAGTAATGATCACATCAGAAGCTGGAACCACAGACTTCTTTCCTAAGCATTTTTTGTGCTTGGAATTGCTGGCAGTGAAAGATTTCAGCCTTAAGGTCTTCAGAAGATGTAAACATATAAATGTCTAACAAGGTTACAGCTTAACAGCTATAATGTGATGAATCTATTTTTCTATGAAAACAGGATTCTTTGCCTCCAATTCTGCATGGCTTTACAGCATGCATTAAGTACAGAAGTCTTATGTAACAGAATACCTCCCTCCTCCTGCACACTAAGGAGGTTTTGGAGAGCCTGACAGAAGCCCTGGTCTTGTGGCACAGTTCAGAATAAACTGTGAGCCACGTATGCAGGGATTTGGGAAGCTGGAAAGAGGCACCAGTTGCCCACGTACCTCAATGGATTCTAACACCAGTGTGACCTCAGCCTGCAGTCTTCAGCTGGAAATGGATATTTGGAGGCTAAACTTGCTGTGGGAGAAGATTGGTTCCTAGCACTTGAGATAAACGTCACTTGCACAGACTCAAAATGTGGAAAACAAAAATGTTTACTGTAGTGTGAAGAATTTTACATTAACTTTGAGAATAGATACACAAGCTGTGGCAGGGATGAAATACAACAGGACTGCAAAAACAGAATAGAAAATACTTTGGGCAATACTAAGATTCCCATCAAATCAACGATATAAACTGACATTTTAGAGAAAATGGTGCTTTCAGAAATGCTTAGTCACCAAAACTGAAGAGTTCTAGGATTTTTACTACCACTTATTAGCATAATTATCAGACACTACTACTGCCTAACAGCTGCTGGCAAAACATGCCCGTGCCCTTTCTAATTTTATTGAACACTTTGTCTAGGGCATACTAAAATCCCATGTCCCTTTAACAGTTATAAACCCCCACACAGTACAACCTACAGAGAAGCTTAAGAACACATTGTCAATCTACACTGGCAATTCCTTTTCTTCATGCATATTTCAAGGGCAAACCCCTTATCATCATCATCCTGAAAACATCTATGACTCCCATTTTTGAGGGGGAAAAAAAACCCAAAAAACACTTAAAGTGCTGAAAAATAATTCTTCACTTCTCAGGGAAGCAGAAGAGCAAGGGGCCAATCAACTCTTTTTGGTCACTGGAATCACCTGCAGAGTCCAAGCCAGACTCAGGAAGGTGTCTAGAAAGGGCCTCCCACTGCTGGGCATTACCGTCCCCTTCCTGTCATCCATCTGTTTTATAGGCTTTTAGAGGCATGACTCATTTTATTTTCTGTGAGCACCAAGGGAAGAGTGAAGGCTTTCAGACCCCCCACATGCAACAGCTTTCCTGTATACAAAATATTTCTACAGTTTCAGCATAATAAAGACCAATACAGATGTTTAAAGATTATGCCACTTGTACTCAAGAGACTGGTTGTATCTAAAGAGCATTTCATTCTACAAAACCGAAGCCAAACCACTCTGCAAAAGTCTGGCTTGAATTTCAGACCCCGACTGGCATGAATTTACACGGGAACATTACTAGTTATTGCTTCAGCCAGGCTGCTACAAAACAATTTACAAAGTCTGTGAAATATGAGCACAGCTTAAACATTTGATAACTCGTCCGGCCTACAAAGGATTTACTGAATAAAAACTTCAGCCCTCCACATCAATTAAACTTCTTAGTGCATTTTTAAATTCTCAGAGTAAACGCTTAAGATTTGGCATATATTATTGGCACAACGTTCTTCAAACACTTAGAAGTTCATGTATAAATATTTAGACTCCCATTATTCAGGACGGGGCACAAGAAGGCCTCAGCCAATCTGGGCAGCTTTCCTGCCTGCACAAATTCCCTCTTTGATTTTCATGCACTGCAGGGAGAGCTGCTTCATTCGGTTATCCAGAGCCAGCCCTTCCGTGGAGCTGCTCCTGGTGCTGCTCCTGTTCTTGTTTGCTCTGTCGCTTGTCTTGTTCTCAGCCCCTTCCGCCCTATCCCCTGCAAAGAAAGGATTAAACTGCATGTTAAACCCGGATTTCATTCTGCAAGTTAAGCTTCAAGCAGGTGCCTCTGCAGCTTCCTTTGCCAAAGCACATAGAAATTACAGGAGCAGGAGCAAGATGCTGTAACAAAACCAAGTTGGCCTTCCAAGCCGTGCTCATCTTGTGCACTGCATCAGCAAATTAGTGAGAACAGCCTTAAAATGGAGCAGACAAGGGCAGTGGTAATCCTCTAGTCTGAATTAGTCAGCCAGAGCTGGCAGAGCCTGCAACGAGCTCCTTCTGGCATGTTATTTTTTGTGGGGATTTTGGTTTGATTTTTTTTTCCCCTGGAAAACAAGATTTTCAAAAAGCAGGACAGTGATTTAAATAAATGAACTCAGATTTTCCTCCAAATAAATGTACCATGACAATCCCACTGATCACTTATTTAGTGAGAAATCTCAAACCCCTGTACTAAGGCAGAACTGGGGAATGTTCCCAACCAGGAGAACAGTAATTAATACATGATAGACATTGCTGTTAACTCTGAGACACAGGGCCTTCCACAATTGCCTTCCCCATAGAAGCAGGCAGCAGCTCTGAGCATTCCCTGGCATATGCCTAGGGGAGCTGGGAAGGTTTTCCTGCTCCCTTGATGAGGCTGAAGAGCACTGGCCCAGGGTGTATCCAGCTGTGCATACCTCTCTCAGCTTCACACTCGGGGGAGGAGGCCCCACTGCATTCGCTCCGGGGGCCCAGGACAGGGAAGATCATCCCGAACTCAGAGAGGGAGACAGGGCTGGGCAGGTCCAGGCTTCCCGGTCGTGTGGCAGGAGGAAACTGAGTGGGCACCTCACAGGGACTCGTAGGACCAGAGCTGAAGCTGGACACTGACTGAGTTTCTGAATCTTCTTCGGACACAAAGCTGCTGCCGTTGTCATCCTCAAACACTTCTGAAGCCACTGCAATGTTCAAAGAATATTCCAGTCAGTAATTCAGCCTCCTGTCCTGCACCTTCCCAGGCAAAGGCAGTTTTTCAGGTTTTCATCTTCCATACACAGACACACTGCTAACGCATGGGCTGCCCCCTCTGGTTTTCCATTCCCTGTGCAAAGCCTTAGCCTGGTTCTGCCCTGGGCAGCAGCACACCTGCCAGCCAGGCCCTGCAAGGCCAGCACTGCAGTAGCTACTGCTCCTCATGCCAAGAAGCTCTTGGATTTTTACCAGCCCTGCTGGCCTTGTTCATTTGTGGTTTTCAGTAGGCAACTTAGGATAGAACCTAATTCCCTGTGTCTGCCTCCCCCAGCATTATCTTGATCCCTGTGCAGCCTCCTGGTTATTTAAGCTGCTAAATTAGAAAGACATAGGTCCCAAGATTTCTTTTTGAATGAGGATCACCAAACAACACCTAAATAAAAAAAAAAAAACAAAACATATATTCCCTGCTTGTGTTTGCTCAGATCTGAATTCTAATTAAAGCAAACCCGCTCCAAACTGTCTGTCTGAGTTAAGCTGCAGGGTCCTTATGAACAACCAGAGCAGAAAACCATTAAAGAAAGCTCCATTTTGTGCAACACAAGGGTGTAGATTTTGCTGAAATTCAACACACTTCAGAGGCTCATTGCAGGCTGGGGACCAAAGATTTCTGCACACAAGCAGTCCCACTGGGATCAGAAGGTTCTCTACACACATCAGCCTCAACACCACGTAAGAGTGTGCTGGAATCCCACTGGCCTGAAGAAGTCCCAGACACTGCAAGACATCCACAGTGACCTGAGGTTATCTCCAATTCCTCCTCCTGGTGACTCCTGCCATTGTTAGCCAGGCTCAGAACCACCTTGGAAGAGCAGCAGGAGCAAAGCAGAGGCGTTAACAAAATGGCTCAAAGGAGAAGCTTCAAAGAAGTTCAGCTGTCACCTTGGCAGCCTGGGGCTTGCGGGCACCACTCAGACACAAAGGTGCCAAGAGAGGCTGTTCCTGCCATTTCTATGGCAGAGATGTTCAGCCTCTTTCTGCTGGACTTGCAGATTGCTGCACTCACAGCAGTTGCAAAACTGACCCCAAAGGCTTTGAGCATGAAATGGATAACAACATTATCCACCTCTCTGAGTTCTCTCCAGGGCACTTCATACTCAGAGACAGCTTCTCTTGTGGTTTGGGTTTAGTTGTTTTGTTTTTAATGAAGTCAAATCTAAGACTGCAGAGGGGCCTTTTTTCTCACTTGCTGTGTTTCATCAATATATGGTGAGCAGTACAGATAACTTTGTGGGGGAGAAAGCAATAAAAGTTTTGGCAAAAAAGGTGTTTCCAATTAAAATCCTCTGCTTGGCAAGAAGCACTGACATCAGGCAGTCTACACATGGCACAGCTTAAACTGTAGCTTGCTTTTCACTGTCTAAAAATCACCATCATGCACAGGAGCATCTGCAAGGGCCAAGAAACTCCTGCTGATGACGAGGTGTTATCCAACTCCAGCAGACAGAAATCAAGATACAAAAGGACCTTGGTGGAAAGCTCCCCCCACATTACAATGAGAACTTAATCCAGGCTATTTTATTATTTAATCCAGTCTGCTAGTCCTGCCCTCTCATAACCCAATTCTGTGTTGGCACCAGACACAAGCTGATGTCCTTCCACTCATGTCAGACTGTACAGTTCAAAGAGAGGGATGAGCCCACGCTGCTGGTCCTTGCCTGCAGCCTCAGGTGAGCCAGCAACTGATACTAACATTAACTTGCCTGGCTCTTTCTGCCCCTATATCCCAGGTCCCTGAACTCCTTCAGCACAAAATACCCTAAAACTCAGTAATACCTAAGGCTTTGAGGAGGCCTTCTGCATGAGAGGGGGGACTTGCAGATATCCAAAAGAGGCAATTCCTGCCTAGGTTGGAAAGGGTCCACCTCAGAAATTAAGGGTGGCAGAAGATAAGCAGCCATACTGAAACTTGGCTGCATCAGCTGTCCAGACACAGCACTCCCTTGCTGCTGCAACTCAGGTCACAGCTGCACAGTACTGAGAGCTCCAACACATCATGCAGAAACTCCTGCCATTGCAGAGGGTGGAGGCCAGCCCAGGCCTGCTTCCCAGCTCCTAAGGCTGTACCTACAAGGCCTCAGTGCCAGTACACATTGGTGTTTATGGGGAAATTGCATCTTCTGCCTGTAGGCACCAGGGTTGTGCAATCATCAACTCCTGCAATCCTGACCTAGACTTTCCCCTGCAGAAACGAAGCTGAAATACAAATTAAACTGTAATTTGTGGGACTGGGCAGCAAGAAAAAGACCTTCTGCATCAAGAAGGGGAAAAAGTGTCCAGGAAGGAGGCAAAAGTAGGCCACATGTAATGTCCATCTATCCACTTTCACCCGGAGCCAGGACAAATGCAAACTCACCATAAAACAGACTTTGGTGGCACATGGGGACCTTGTCTTGCAGAGAGCAGAGGTTGCCTTGCTTGTTTGGAACCTCCTTGGAGGTTGTTGCTGTCCCACATTTCTCCTACAGAGCCCCTCTTGCTCACAGCACGCATGCTCTGCTGAAATCACACCTTGGCAAAAGACTCTAGGCACAAAGGAGCTTATCCTTACTTGCTTCCCTGCGAGCATCACACCTTTCTCTACTACTGTAGCCACAACTTTAGGTCCCTGTGCCACAGGCCCAGCACTGGAAGACAAGCCCTTGATCCAGAAGGTCTGTTCCCAGACTGGCTGAATGATCTGCCGCAGCCTCCCCAGGCACATCACTGCCAGCAGCACCACTGGTGTAGAATTAGACACAAGCTTTGGAGTGTGTTCATTTTGCTCCTTTCATACAGCACTGTGCAAAAAACTACAGGGATGCAAAGGGAATGGCTGATGCACTTTAACTCATTACCCTTTCCCTTGAAAATTGCCTATTAAAGAATGTAATCAACTCCTGCAATAACAAGAAGCATCACAACTTAGCCACAGTCCCAAAACAGCCAGCACATTTCAAAACTGCAGAACACAGAGAGCAGCCCTAACATCAGCATTTCTAACAATGCCCATAGGATGCTCCCAAGCAGGAGAGTGCTCTGTACTCACTGGAGACGGTGTCTGGCTCCGGCTTACTCGCTGCCAGGTCTTCCACAGAGGCGTTGCTCCCCTCGGCACCCACGCCACACCCTCGGGGCCCTATGGCACTGGACCTTCTCCTCTCATGAATCTCATCGGAGATCATCTCCAGATTTTTCAAGGCAGTCTTATATTCTCCCTTTGCCAGGGCCAGTTTGGCCTGCAGGTCATCCACTGTTTTCTTCAGTTGCTAACAAGGGAGACAGGCATTAGATGGACCTTCACTACAAACAAGGCACAGCACACAGCTCCCTGTTACACGTCCAGGCAAGCACCACCTGGGCTGGTATCTAGGGGACAGCAGAGTTCAGAACTCAGAAGCACCCTGGCCCAAGCAGTGCCACTTGTGAAGGAGGCAACAGCAAAGCAAACCATGGGAGCCAGGGGCTGGAACTGCCTCTGGAGTGTGGTCACGGCCCTTGGCTAAGCACAGAGCAGAGGCCCCATTAAGATGTGAGCATGCAGGATCTCTCCTTAACAGGAATGCAGCTCTCAGCTATGTCACTGCTTATCCCAGAGCCACCCCCAAGGCTTGCTGGCAGCCCTGGTCTGCAGGGCACAGCAGAGCTGGGGGCCACCCCTGAGGGGGCTGAGCCTCACTCTCTGCAGAGCATCAAACCCATCACTTTGCTCACTAAACCTGCAGAGCAGAAAGCAGCAAACCTCAAACCCTGACAGCTGTAACACAGCAGTTCCTGTGTCCCCAGGCACAAACACCACCCTACAGCAAGGGCAGAAGTGTTGTGCATCCTATTTCCCAAAGGGGAAACACTGCTTGTGTGTCTGTAGTTCTTTCAATGCTTGCTTTTAATGCACAAAAAAACCATCTGTGCTTTCTTCATACAGTTTTACACAATCACCTTGCTTCAGGAGGGCACTGAGCAGCTGCCATGGAGAAGCAACAGGCACACAAACAGTGTGCCTTTGCCCGTGGAAAAAAGGGAATTTCTCAAAAGATGCTTCTGGGCAGCAGGGATTACTGGCCTGGCAGCCAGCCCAGGGCAGGCAAGGGCTCAGCTTGATGCAGCAGCAGCTGCAGGCAGGCAAGGCAGAGGAGGAGAGCACACCCGAGCCTGGAACCTGGCAAGGAAAAAGGTACACACCAGAGTCTCTGAGGCTTACAAAATGCTGCTGAATCTCAGGCAGGAAAGGGCTCACAAAACCATTATGGGATATGCCTTGCACCCCAGACAAGGAATGGGAATCCTTTTCTAGCTAGGGTCCTACTGACCCAGCACCACACCAGCGAGTAATCCAAGGCAATGTGCTCCACTCAAAGCCTCTGCCCATCCCACACAACAACAGCACCACTTGCAGGGCCACTACCCTGCAACTGTGAGGAGCCAGAGTCCCCCATTTTAGGGGCCACATGCAGCAAAAGTCACTCAGAGAGAAAGTGATTCTTTTATTTGAATTTGTATGGCTGCCCTGCCCTCCCATCCCTAGCAGCTCCAAGACTGGCTGTAACAGCAGGGATTACCATCCCACACAGCGCTGCCATGCCTGGCCCGGGGCCACTGTGCCCTGCAGGGCATGTGCTGTGCCCAAGCACTGGCCAGACATTGCTGCACCACACAGAATGCAGTGCAGAGATGCCAAAAAGCCCTGGAAGCCTATCCAGCCAAACCCCGAATCTCTCTTATGCCAAACCCCAAATCAGAAATTCACATCTGCATGGTATTGGAGCACTGCAAGCAGGTTACTTATTCTGTTAATTGATCCAGTCAGTGAACATGAAAGAGCACCCCAAGTACAGTTAAACAGTCTGAAGCATAAAACATAGGGGGGAAAAAAATCAAACCCACAACAAACAAACAAATCCCAGACATATTAAACTACAAGAAGCAAAGATAGTCAGACTGTGCTCTTTTGGTTCTGACAGAGTTCAAACACTCTTATTTCACACAAGGAAACAAAGACTCTCTTAGTCTTTTATCTTTAAATTGTGCTTAGCAAATTACTCAAGAGGTTTTGAATTGGTTTTGTATAGAAACACAACATAGTTGTCAGAGCACTTGAGATGTAATTTCAGTATTTACTGTAAGCAGTAAAGAGTTTCAGATGGATGTGAATTACATACGTACCTCTAGCTGAACATAGTACTTCGCCTTGAGTTCAAAATAAGGTCTGTGGAAAAACAAAGAACAGTTGTTTACAATCACTGGGACTGAATGCCATGTACTGGCGTGGGAGTTGCTCTCTTTGTAGCATTAACACAGCTATTTTGTGTCTCACTGCAATCCCAGGAGACCACTATCCAGATGATGGAACACCTACACATGCTCTCAGTGTCTCTCTCTTACTCCCTAATGCATCTATTCCTCATGGGTCCTTTGACCTAAATACAAATTGCAAAATTCCAGTTTTTGGAGTTGACAGCATAATTCCTCCAGGCCTAGATTCTGCAAGATATTTAAATGTAACATCCAACTTCAGGCATAGGCATCCTCTCTCTACCCAGCTACTTTCTGAGCCCACGGCACATGTGAATTCCTACAGAACCTTCTCTGTGTTCAGGTGTGGGGGGTGGAGGGGCAGTTCTTGGGTTTTTCAGTGAAGGAGAGGGTGTGAAGGGAGGTCAGAGCACCACACACAAGGGCACAGCACCTCCCAACATGGCCCACCAGGCACTTCCCCAAACTTGCTTATAAGGCTGTAAGAGGACAGGGGTACAAGAGGTGCAGTGCAAAGCCAAGAAACCACTTTCCACCCTCAAAGTTTTGAAGCCCACAAGCCAATATCGTCTGATACAACTCTGAGCAGGGAAAAAAAAAATAGCCCTGTTATTTAGCAGGGCTCACTACCCTCCTCCCCTCTCAGAAGCTCTCCTGGAAAGTAGGGGAGAGATAAACAATCAGATATGGCTTTACATGAAAGTAAAAATGTGAACTACCCCTGTTGTGTTTCTACCCTGACAGCAAGGCTCTTCTGAGCTCTAAGCCCTACTGCAGCTGCAGTTTGGACTGTGCACTAGAGTTCAGGAGTGTGAAACTGGCTTTCTGATCCTATATTCTTTGAAGGGCTGAATTCACTACATGGTCACAGACAAAATAACTGAGTGGTGTTTCCATGAGAGTAGGTTATTTCCAGCTCTGATATTTTTAAGCACCCTCCCACCATCACCAGGAGCACACAGTCAAGTCTCAATGCTTCCAGTGACACCAATCCAGCCAAAATGCACCTCTGCCTTCCCTTAGTGGGACGTCACCCTGCCAAAGGCTACACAGATGCACTGCCAGGCCAAATAAAACACTGCAGTTGAGAATTTGGGTCCAACAGATCAAGGACTCCTACAGCCCTACCCCAAAGCAATGGCAGCACACAGATATGGACAGAATGGTGTTGCAGGGAAACATGCACAGGGAAAGCAGTGGAAACCACTCACCTCAAATGACCTGATTCTCAACCTTCCTTACCCTGGTGCCAGTTGGGATGGAACAACCAGGCTCGAGTCCTAACCTCCCACCAGCTTCCACAAGCCTTGGGAAAAGTCCCCTCTCTATCAGTGACAAGCACAAGTGTGTTTGCATGGTGTGAAAAAGCAATCCACACATGCATGTGTGTGTGTACACAAACACATCCCTGTGCACACAGGAGCAGGAATGTCTCATTGCAACAGGTGAGAGAAACCCCAGCTCAGCAGCACAAGGAGAGCACGAGCCTGGTGTGCAGGAGCTGACATGAACACTCCTGCTCACTCATGGCTCACAGCTGGGCACCCAGTGCCAGCAGGAACCAGGGCACTGGCAGAGACACTCCCATGTCCCAGAGTCCCTTCATTCCCTGACATCCATGGCCCTGTAGTCACTGGGGGCTGGTCTGTAACTCGGCAGGGCTGGAGAGCTGCTCTCTGGTGTCCTACAGCTGAGCCCAGGGCACTGCACTGACAAAGTGCTTTTCAAGTCAGTGACAGCATGAGTGAAAGGCATTTTGCCCAAGTCACCAGAGCAGAAAGTGACTTCCAAAAAACAGCTAACACAGGCAAGTTCATTATCCTACAGCTCAGAGGCATTGAGCCAGAAGATCTGGTAACTGTTAAGAACGTGCAGCCTATGCACATTCATAAATCACAAGCAAGTAAGTACCCAAAAACTAAAAAGCAAAACCAAAACAAAACTACCCAATAATCATTTGCTCATCAACTTTACCCAGCAAATCAGCTAAATTACTTTCCTCAGGATGCCCCAGTCTTGCTTTCAAAACAGTAATGCTTTAAGCATCTTAATCCCAACGGAAGCAAGCAGCAAATGCAAATCATTTTCTGCCCAAAAGAGAGCAACTCATTCAGTGTGTCTATCCATAAGTTTAAAGAGAAGATGAAGAAATGGTCAGAAAGGCCTAAATTACAGCCGGTGCTGCCAAACCTCACAGGGAGGGGGTCAGAGCAGGATGCTGGTATTAAATCCTTCCTGAAGAGCAGCTAGAGGCCAGCTACACCCTACAACACAAACAGCTGCAAATTCAGCAGCCTCATTTTGCAGTTTCTGTAGCCACTTGACACCTCTAATGTTTTCAGCTCAGCTGCAATTTTCCTTTATGGGAAAATTGCAATGCTGGGAGACAACTGACCTTTCCAGCATCCCTATGTAGCATAACTTCAAAGACATCCACGACTGTTTATGCCACCCGGCATCTTTCACATCAGTACTAGGTTAGAACTGGCATTTCTGTACACCCTTTATTAAAGGATCTCCAAAACACCCTACCTAGATGGTTTGTGCTGCCATCAGCCCTGCTGTGAGACAAAAGAGTACACTGGGATCCTTCCACAGAAGTGGAAACCAGCTTGGCCCGAGGAGAATGACACAAGACACCCCTCTGAGGGAAGTTCCAGCAAAGAAATGAAAACTCAGATGCACATCACACAAGAGGCAGCTGGCCACCAGGCTCCACACCATGATAAAAAGCTGTGTAGGACCCCACTGGCAAGTTAATAATGGTCTTTATTTTAAATCTTATTGCAAGGAAGGCATTCCTGGCAGCCAAAACTGTTCTCAGCTATTGCCCTTATCCAGAGGGATCTGTCATTTAGGGAACTGATGATGGTTTTCACAGCCCTTGTGCAGTGCTAGACAAACAGCATGCAGCTCATTCTAGAAGTCACACCACTACACTGTTTCAGCAAACATGCTTGAATCTTGCTTGAGAAGTGCTAATCCTTTCTTGAATTGAGCAAACACCAATCAAAATAGATTTTTAGTGGACCAATTTCACCAAAAAGTCATTTTTAGATGGAGGGGATTAAAAGCTAAATGCAACAAGCAGATTGTTTAGACAAGCCACAGTCTGGAAATATTAGGAAAAAAAAAGACTGTGAAATATAAAGAGGATTAAGAATTGGTTGTAAACAGGGCCAAAATTTTAAACGGGTTCTGAGCAAAAAGCTGTTTCACTTCTCTGCAACAGAGCCAAACTGCAGAGTAAATGCAGACACAATTATTAATGACACAAGCTGCTTAGCTATGCCCACTGAAGGGTGTTTCCTTCCCCAAGAACAGCTCTCACACAGCTTTGCCATGGCAGCAGGAGGAAGTAAACAAGCCTTGTGTGCAGCACCTTACACCCGTGCAGTCTCGCACCTTTCAGCTTTCTGCCACTTGCTTTGTTGCTCTCCTAACTAAAAATAAGAACTGTGAACAATCCTAGGCTGTGAAACATCCACACAGAGCTCTGCAGACAGCACTTGTGTGGATCCCATGTGCCTGTTCCTCAAATCACACACCACCAAGGAGTTCAGTGCACTAGAACAAGACCAAGATGCTGCTCAGAAAAGGTTTCTTATCCCAGTTCACCAGTCCATCAAGTCAGGTGTTTCAAAAGACACTCAGGACAAAAAGGACAAATACCAGTGCCAATTGTGCTGTGAGGCTGCTACACACAGAGAGGAACCCAAAGAGCAATACACTTTCACAAGTCCAAAAACCCCGTAGGACAGGTATTTCCCCCAAACAGTTTTCACCACTAAACTCCTCTCCAAACATAAAACATACTTTGATTTATTGATGGCTCTTTTCAGCTTCTTCTCCAGTTGTTTCATCCTTCCCATGGCAGCATTGTATTTGGCTGCAGTCTCCTTGTGAACCAGCTCACTTCTCGTTTTGGTCTGTTCTGCCTCCATGACCTTCAAGAGGGGGATAAAAAACAGGTTCAGCAGCAAGACACAGTGATCCACTTCTTATCATTTCAATTAACAGCAACTTCATAATCTCTCCTATCAGCTCACGCCAGGAAAGTGAGGGTATAGAAAATATTACTTCCAGTGAACCTACTTAAAAGTCTTTCCCAAAAAGAGCAGCAGGTCTTCAAATATTGCGTAAATTATGACAAAGGTGTTACAGCATTTCACACAATCTCTCTCACAGGAAGTTTAGAAGACCCTAAGCTTTTGGGAACATCCATTTTTAACCCAGTTAGATATTCACAAGTGGAGCAACACTAGCTGAGGTCACTCAGTTACATAGCAATGTTTCTGTTTCCTCCTGCTCCTCTCCCAGGAACCTGACATCCCCAGCAGAGAGCTTGCTGGTTGCTCAGCTCCCAGCTGCAGCCCCACCACTCTGGAAAGGGCTGGACACCAACCACCACAGAGGGAGGACTCAAACACAGTTTGGCCTGAACAACCAATCACTAGAAAACTGTGTCCAAGATGGCTCTTTTCTTAAAACCAGCTGACATGCCTGAAATCACAGTTGCAACACTGAAAATGCAAAGGTTCAAGCCCTGAGCTGACACTCCCACCATGCAGACAAGGAGAGTTATGCTGATGACCAGCCTCCTACCCTCATGTATCAAGATATCTAGAACACAAGTCTGATAAGGAGCAGCTGAGGGAGCTGGGGGTGTTCAGCCTGGAGAAAAGGAGGCTCAGGGAGACCTTATTGCTCTCTAAAACCTCCTGAAAGGAGGCTGTAGCCAGGTGAGAATCAGCCTCTTCCTCCCAGTAACAAGCTACAGGGAAAAGGCTCCAAGTTGCTCCAGGGGAGGTTTAGATTGGATATTAGGAAATTTTTTTCACTGAAAGGGTTGTCACAAGCATTGGGAAAGTAAATGTCTCTCCATTAGCTGCACTCCTGGTATCCCACAGCCATGCTTTGCCGGTAATTTTATCCAGGGTATTTTATTGTTCAAATTTGAGACGTCAGAGGTGTACTGTAAGCACTCTTTACTGCTTACAGTAAATACTGAAATTACATCTAAAACCCAGAAAATGTGTTCTATTTGGGGCGCTAGCAGTCAAGATCCGGGCAGGGAGGGGACCGATTTTTTTGAAGTCAGGAAAGTGGTGACACTTCTTTGTTGGTCTGGCAATGAGGGGAAAGCAGGTGGGTTTTTTTAAGCTTCCTGTTTGCAGCTATAAAGATATTCACACAAAAATGGCAGGACTTGATTCTCCCCAGTTCTGGATTTTGAAATGCCTCAGCTGTGATACCAACTACTGCACAACTTCACATAAATTTGCTTCTCCTGGCTCCCACCACCAGACTACATCTGAGCTCACATATGCAGAGAGAATATTCAAAATATCTTGATTTTAAATAACCTCACCCACAAAGCTTTAATTTTTTTTTTTTTTAAGGTGTGCTAGTCCTCCCAACCCTCAGGCTGAACTGAACAAGGAAAAGAGATGTCCAACTCTGACTCACTCAGATCACTGTTCCTCTCAGGAAAACTGTCATATTTGTCCTTTCTGATGCCTAAATGAAAGAGTGAAACTGCCAAAGCCATCAGCATCAACTTGGAGCTCTTGCTGCCACGCTTTTTGCTCATCTGCACACACTACTCATTATTGAAGAAAGGAATTGCTGGAGAACTTTAAACTGTGAGAAATAAAGGTTTTCAAAGGATCTTCTGATCAGGTATAAAATAATATACTCAACCCCAACACCCTTCAACTTTCTCATATATATAAGGCATCTATTTTCAAAGAAAGGGGGGAAAAAATCTATCAGGCTCATAACATATTCTCTCCTGCATCCTGAAAAATAAACTGCAGCCTCTTATCTCAAACAACTGCTTTAAAGTCAGTTGGTGCAAAGACTTGCCTTAGTGAAACATGTCAGACAAGGCTGGTTTTAACGTGGAAGTCCCTTAAATCAAACTGCAGTCTCCAAAGACTGCACAGAAGGTGGCTCATCTTCTTTCTCGTGTGGCAAGGAAACTGCAATTTAAAAACTCTGCAAGCTACAAAATAATGGAACAACTGGAATTTGCCAATGCTCAGTTATGTGTCAGTCCCTCTCATCCATTCTTAGGGCAAAATTAGCATAAACTTTGATATCTGAGATAAATCACATGATAAGTATGACCAACACCAGAGTCATAAAGCAGGTTAAGTGTCCAGTACTGTGCTGATTTTTCAAATGTCTCATATCAAACATCACAGAAAAGCTGAACCCTGCAGAACTGGGATTTGAGGATGACACATTGCAAACGCCTCAAAATATCTGACAAAATGTGGAATTTGCTACCAGCCATATACACCCACATTCATTACCTTGCTCAGAAAGAAAGGGGAAAGAAAAGGCTATACACTTCATGCTTTTGAGAAATCAGTGATGTAACAAAATCTCTCTCTCCCCCTACAGCCTTGTTTTCCTGTGGGAATTATGTCCTCCTGCTCACGTTATCCACCCAAGTCTGCAGAGACTGCCTGTCCCCTTTTCCTGGGACAGCAGCTCGAGGTGCATGCCTGAGGCTGAGGATATGACCTGGGGGATTTTAAGGTGCCAGGATATTACCTGGGGCATTGTAAGGTGCCTCTGCAGAGATCCATCACCTGCCAAAATGCATTTAAGCACTTCATTCAAACAAGAAGAAGCAAGAGAGATCATCCTCCCTTCCGAACAGCCTTTAAATGGAGAAGTGTCCATCAGGGCTGGCAGACAGAAACAAACTGCAAATGATGCTGCCACCTCTGCAGCTGGGAAGTTCAATGTAAGACCAGCTAGCCTAACTCCTCACCTCCTTAAGAAGGCTTAGAAAAAGACAGATAGTACTTCTTTTCTACACTAGCCTTTTTATTAGAGCTAATAATACATTTGGTGAAAAAATTGCAGTGTCATATGGACTTGTAAACAAGCTCTCGGTCACAGTTGCCAAATAAGCTGGTTTGTCTAACCCAAGTGCTTCTACCACCCACCTTGCCTTGTAGATGCTCTTAAGCCATCAGAGATGCAGCAGCATCACTTAGAAAAAGGCAGACAAATAAGTGAGGATGACACCTCTTCAAACAAAGGCTGCTCAAGACACATCTCGCTTCCTGACATTGTACCTGCCTTTCAGCTCACCCTTGAGGTCAGCAGGGGACATAGTCTTGGACAAAAACACCAGGATGGATGAACTTCCAGGATACCCACACAACCACCAGACATTCCTGTAGCTCTTGCCTGTCTACTGGATCACCTACCCCAGGCAGAACTAAGTCACTCTCACAGGCAGCACAGGCTATAAGATACAGGTAATGGGAAACAAAGCAGGCAAAACCCCCCAACACAGGGATTGATCAATTCCTCTTCTCTCCTCCCCTACCCTCTACTTCCTACCCTGGAAACCTCGTCTGGAAAAAAAGGGTCAGTGTAGAGTATGTATTTACCATCAATAAGTCTGTACAAGTAGCTTTGTTCCACCCAAAATGTTTCCATAATCAGAAGTAAAAATGGACTCCAGGCAAAATTTCAGTAATAATAACAGATTCAAAAGAAAAATTTTATCAGTGGAGCTGAGCAAAGCTGACCATCTAAGCCAGAGAATTACTCTGAAGGACTGCTTCTTTCACAAAACATTAAATTGATTGTTCTTCTAGGGGAAGAATTAAAAATAAGAGAGGAAGGAGACAATGCAGTATCAGTAAACCAGGAGGAGAGAATCAACCACACAAGGGATCACAAAAAATCACTGCATTTGCAGGATAAAGTGACAGAGAGATCAGGACAAGGAAAGATGTGGTTCGTTGTTTTTTTCATAGACTTTTCTTCTCCCCTTTTTTCCTCTAAGTTCTTCTAGCTGCAGGAAGTCTCTCTCCTCTCTACATCACGAAAGCACCCACACATTTTACACTGACAGATGGTACTTCACTGTGTAATATCAAAGGGAGCTTCACAAGCCAAATTAATCCAAGAGGGAGCATGCCTCCTCCCTCTTTACTCTCCCCTCATCCTCTCCTTTTTAAAATGTCTCATGATCAAGAGCCAAAACATTTCTTCTCCCTGCCAGAATTTATGAACTCAACATATCTCAGGAAAGACTGTAAAAGCAGAACCTTTTTAAGACTGCAGATTGCATCAGCAATTAGAAATTAGCAATTTCTCTTGAAATTCATGATGCTCTTCCTTTCTGCTCCAGCTTGTGTCAAACTAGATGCAACACATCTGTCAATACTATCTTTTTGTACATCTTTATGAATTATTTTCAATAGAAGCATAAATGTGAAGATCTTTTTCCTCCATCCCTCCAAAATTCAATATCCTTTGGTCCTGTCACAGGACTCTCTTTCATAGCCCTGCTCTCTGCACCCCAAACTGCAGCATTACAACTCAAGGTACAAACAGGCTGGTACCACTAGCAAAAACATCGTCTCCAAATTTTAAAGAGACACTGCAGTTACCAAAATCCTGGTAAGCCAATGGCTAAGAGTGAACAGTACTCTTCCTCCCCAGGCAGCTTAAGAGCTCATCAAGCCTGTCTACATTTCCATTATAATCAACAGAGAATTTATCTTTTAATGAACTTGCCCCTCTGGCCACACAAATTGCTCTCCAGACACCACTTACTGAGCAGATCGCCTTTCATCATAATGGAAATTTGGCAAGTAATGGTGATACACAGCCAGGTTCCAGACATGACACCATGAGCTAAATTCCAATCTAAGTGTCATTACACTTCTCAGATCTCTGGAAAAATGGACATTTAGGAAAAAAACCCACAGGACTTTACCCCAAAATACACATCAAGTTAAGAGTAGAAGTGGGCAAAGCAGCCTCCTGACTTGCAGGATTGCACCACAGTCCAGTGCTTCTCTGTGGTGAACACTTAGCTCAAGCACAGACATTTGCAGGGATTAGTTGCATCTTCACAGGCAGGTAGGCAGGAATCCAGCTCCTATTTATGCTCCCAGCCTCCTTTGGAAACATAGCTCAAACTGTGAGGTGCAAAGAAATTTCTGAGTGATAGCCTATACTCCATGTACATGTTCATGCTGGTTCTGCCTGTTCCATGAATAGAAAGATTTTCCACACATTATGCTCCCAGCTCACCCAGGAAAAACAATATTACAGTAACTGTCCCATTTTGCAACAGTTGAATTGTATGATTTTCTAGATCAGTGGCTACAAAAATCTCGTTTGCAGAAGCCCAATAGCTTGTTACATTAAAAATAGTGTTAATAGCTTTTCAGACTATCAAGACATCAAAAAGCAATTACAACATACAACCCTTATCTCTATTTCCTCCCAGTGAGGGTCTGGAAACAGCATTTCCTGTTCGGTACCCTGGAACTCAAGTCTTTGTCTATATCCATCAGGTGAAGTGCAAAAGTAACCTGGCAACATCTTCACACATAGCTGTGTAAAAAATCAGTTTCTCGTTTGTTCTCTCGCCTACCCTTTTTCTTTATGCTTTCTGTTTACAGTGTTTGTCAGCTACCAAGCAGCTACAGGGCTCAGGTTTGGTTCCAAGTTTCGGATTCATTCAGTAAAGCCTGCTCTCTCAGCCTAAGAACAGCAAATAAAACCACTTGACTCTGGCCTGACATTTCTATCAGAAGAGAAACAAATGAATCAGTTGCCCACTTCTAACATTTAGCTCAGAGGGGCTTTTCTGCACTTGAGTCCTTGCTGTAAAAGGCCTGGAGCAAGATTATTCTCTGCCCACTACAATTGTCATCTATAAATGCATGCAAAAAAAAAGCTAGAAAATCCAAATAACCAGAGTGCAAAAGTTTTCTCCAAGAGCAATTTTATATGTGCCAGTAGAAGATGTCTATTTCTTAACCCTCAGCCTTCACCCACAGAAACAGTTTTTTCCATGAGTGATTTCTAATGTAATTTATAGTTAATGATCTGAGTTGTCATCAACACTGTGGCAGTCAAGGAGAACTTTTGTTCTAAAAGATTTCATTCTCTAACCTCTTTTCACCCATAGCTTGGTAGGCAATGCCAATGTTTCCTCCTCCCTGAGATCCCAATCATTCTGTTTGCCTCACTGAACACTGAGCACTTCATTAATTGCATGCACTGAAGCCAAGGGAAGCTTTCACCCCACTCTTAGAGAAGACACAAAACTCAGTCAAGCACTCCAAACAAACTAATGCTGGGTGTGCTCAGTCAGGACTTCCAAGAGCATTTTCACCCTTCTTGGCTCTGGCCTCAGCCTTAAGACCTCCACCACAGCCAGTGAAAATCACAAGACAAACTTCCACGGAACTCTCCCAAAACCTGCTGCACCATGCAAAGGTGCAGATGGGTGCTTTCTGGGAACTGAGTTTGCCCAGACTATTTTAAGCACTGGGAATTGTTGCTTTCCAAGTTTTCCATTCATGGAGCCCTCAGCTGCTCTACACAGTCCACTCAGTGCCCAGGAGATTTTACAGCTGCAGTGAGTACACCTGAGCACCCCATTTACTGTTCAGCTGTAACAACTCAGAGGCATTATGGCTTGAACCAGCCCCCCAACAAGCAGCTGTCCTGCAATCACTGACAGCACCTATCAACACCACCAGCAGGACTCCACCAAACACTGCCAGCTGCTGCTCTGAATCCCTGGGTTTGCTCATCTCAGGTGCACACCTCTCACACGCTGTCAGGGAACGATCAAGGGTTGTAGACGGACTCAAGAATGCCTATGAAATATCCAAGGAAAAGAAGAATTCATTTGTACTCTCAAGTTGCCATTGTTTCTTTTGTCACCTACCCCAACACAAGTTTTTGCTCTGCCAGCTAGAGAGAGGTAGGTGGCAGATGTGATTGCTGTCACTGTCCACCAAAACTCAGCAGTTTAGCAGTCAGGAGCTCTAAGCAACTCCTTAGACACTTCTGGTTTTCTCATCTATCAATTCTGAGAATCAAAAATTATCTATTTCTGGACTTTGTTCGCATGGAGTAGGGATTACAGCCAGGAAAAATGACAGCTGGCACACACACACTGCAAAGGTGGGGCTCCCCTCATAAACACAGAGGTCACCACATCTGCAAACACCAAATTATAACAGGGACAGTAACACAAACAGTACCCTGGAGTTCATTTTCTCATTAATATATACCAGGTTTTCTATCTCTCCCCCTACACACAGGCAACATCCTTTCTCTTCCCTGTTTCTTCATCAGGCAGCTGGATTTCAAAATTCACTCTGAAATAGACGCTTTTTTATGACTGAGACGCTTCTGCAACAGAACAGAGCAACTGTTGCACTGAGGGCTGCAAGACAATATGAGCATTGTATGGCAGGATAGCATGTTTGGAATAGCAAGTTCAGCTTCACTGGCATATTAAGTATATGTAGAACAAAGGTTTTTAACTTGGATTTTTGGTTCTTTTATGTTAAAAAAAAAGCCAGAAAGGTTTCTTTTAACAGCGAGAAGACAAATGACAGGAAAATTCTTCCTGACATCTGCTAGAAAGAATACTGTCTTTCTTTGTTAGTGCATCTCTTCTGTAGGTTTAAGAAGACTTTACAAAGGAGGTAGGACCTTGTCTAAATTCCAAAGTTAATTCAGGATAAAGCAGCATGCAAGCTTAAAATGCAACACACGATTTTGAGTAATTCCACATTCAAACACGCATTTCTGAAGCAAAGTGACTTGTTCAATGTAGTCCATACAAACAACAGGTTGTACTAAAACTGGAACATGTCCCTGTTTTGCCAGGGTAAACACTCCCATAACACACATATTCAGGAATAGGCATCCCCATGCAATTATTCTGGCACAATTCCAAATGCAGACATGCCTTAAGACATTGTTTATCCCTGTAAAATAGATGGTAATAGCTTTTTTTTTATTTTCTGTAGAGAGCTACTCCACTACTCCAGCACCACCAGGCAGAGAACTAGAATTGTCCCAGAAGCAGCCAAGGCCCAGACCACTCAGGCTTAGGCTTCACCATTTCCATGGCTTCATTTCCTACCTCTCATGTATCTGGACCAAAAGGAAAATCTGGTCTTTCAGAAACTGGGCCTCATAGACCACAGGGGAAACAAAATATGGAAAAGGCAGGTGCTGGGGCAAGTTGGTGTTACCCTCTGAGTAGCGTGGTTGAGCATCTCCTGCCAGGCAGAGTCAAACTGGCGCTTGTCATCCTCCAGCAGCCTCTGCTCTGCAAGGGAAATGGTCTCTTTGGCAGCACGCAGCACTTCCGTGGCCCTCTGGAAGTCCTGAGTCGCCCTCTGAGCCTCCAGCTGAGCCTAAAGGGGCAAAAAAAAAGTCTGGGATTAGAGACAAAGGAACCCTCACAGTCACATTTAGAAGATCTGTGACACAAATCCCAAGACTTTTATGAAGAGTCACACCGGCGTCACTGTTTCCCAAACTTTTATTTGAAATGACAGATTTCTCACTGCAGTAAGTCCTGCCAAAGCAGCAGTTCCCACCCAAAGAGGTCATTTGCCAAGAAATTTAATTTGTAGCTGATGGCTTACAAATAAGCACCTGGCTGAGAGATAATACCAAATGATGCAGGTTTAATCACTGATGAGCAAACCAAAAGAAAGTGAAATAGCAAACTAGTGGCATGGCAAGAATACACTGAGAACAGCACTCCCTGAGTTTAGTCAGGGTGGATTTTTATCTGATATGCCATTAATCATGCTGAGGAAATATTTTGGAATTATTAGCATGCTATAAAGAATAAACAAGTTCTCTGAGATGGTGATTGCTTAATTCTTTGGGTGTTTTTTTACTTTGCTATCTCTGGTACACAACTGGTACAGTAAGTCCCCAGCACACAGACACAAGAATAACCAAGGGAATTTAAAAAAAAATCTTTACCTGATTTTTCTACATTAGGTATATTCACAGAAATACATTAGGTATTTCATTTTTTATTTAAATGAATATTTTTGAGCTGTTTTGCTCAGAAATACAACCCTTCCAATGTAAGCCTCACACACAATCAACTGAACATCCAGCACTGTGAAGAGAGTTTTCATTTACACTTCAATGATTTTTCAAAAATAAACTGGAATTACCCAGTACATACATATGAAAAATGTCTTTGACCAGACATGGCTGACAGAACAAAATAATGAATAAAACGTTAGGTATCATGATATACGCAGAAGGAGTCTGACAATCAAACATGAGAAAGGACTTTATCTTCCTCAGTGTAGTATTCTGTATGTCAAAGTCTTATGAATGAAGGAGGAGGTTTTAGCTTGAAGAAATGGTGGTCATTTGGGAAGTGGCTAAAAATTCCTGATATAAATTAAGTTGAACAACAGTGTATTTCTTCAGCAAACAGCTGGCTACACCCTCTCAATACCAGTTGCAAATACCTCCACACTTGAGACACCACAGTTATTTGTAAAGGTAATGGAAAAAGCCCTCCCTCCCTGCCCCATGGCAGAGGAGATGACTCCTAATTTAAACACAAGTCTCAAAAGGAAATAAAGTGTACTAAGTTTCCCTCTCCATGTCCTGAAATAGCAGCAAGCTCTTCTTACTTCCTTTCCTCTCTCACATGGAGGTACTTCACCCCAAGGTAACCATGCAAAAATAGGAATTATGTGTCAGAGGTCCTTCACTTACTAGCTGGAGAGGGAAATCAAAATCATCACAATCAGAGCAGTAATTTCCTTCCAACCAAGGTCCCTGATGCATTTCCTTCTTAAGTGGCTGGTGATGTTTTCCACAGAGAAGTTCATCTAACCATGCCCTTTGTTGTTTTCCAGGCAGTTTACACCATATCACCCTGCCTACAGCATCTGTGAAGAGGCAGGGCACTAAAAGTGTTAATTTCCATGCAGAACTGCACATTCCAAGGCAGCATAGATCCTTTGGGCCAAGGTTAGTGCATGCACAGCATCCTGGTTATCTCTTTATCTCTTATCCTTTCTGAAAAAAACCCCACATTACACCTCCTCACCACCCCAGTCATCAGCTGCCTGCTTCAAATATATTAATACATTTTATAAATTCAGAATAAGCCTGACCATAGAATATTTTTATTTAGCCACTAACTTACCTAAACCATGATACCCAGCAAGCACAAAAATTCACCAATCCAAAAAGCCATCTTGAGGATCTTTAAACAAGGCTCAACCTGGGCTTCCAACAAAGAATACATCAAAAATCCTGAATACAGCCAAAAGTCTGAATTTAGTCCCCAAAATATCTACTAAATTTTGTAGAATCTCACAACTTTTTTTTTTTCCATCCAGTAAATTTGACCTATGCTAGTAAAGAAATCAAATACAAATAAAGGCCAAAAGTTTCCATAGAAGTAGTTTGAGATGGTTTAAGACAGGAAATAAAATACAAGGCTCCAGTGAGAGCCTGCACCAAGTACTGCAGAACAATGATGAGGATGCCTGGAGGAAGAGCAAGACCAATTTTCATGAAGACTCTACGAGAGGGAGCCAGGCCCCAGCAGCTTCTAGCAATAAGGCTGTGAAGCTTCTGCTGCATGAGCAGGCCTGCCCATGTGAGAAATTAGTTACAAACACACAAAACCAGACTGGAGACCCATTCCAAGCACAGCCAGAACCTCCTCAGAGAGCAACTGCTTTGGAAACTCAGTACAGCCAGATCCCAGTGGCAATGCAAGCACAGAAGTGCAGTTTTCTCACCATAATGCATCAGCACTTGGAAGTTTCTGTTGGCACACATACCTGGGTCAGGGATCAAGACATCTGAGCCAGCAAAAAGCCTGCAGAGCATTAGGAGCTGAGATATTTAATCTTCATGGAAAACAACACTTAGTGGTAGCTTGCAGTACTAGCAGCCCTTCTGATGAAGGCCTTAATGGCCAATTGACTCTAAAAAAGGAAAACTGTCTTTATGATAAAAAACCCAGAAGCCAAATTTACAATTTAGTTAGATTTCTGCTTGCACCTGGACCTGTAGGACAGTGACAGCTGGAGCTGTTAGCAGGCAAGCCCACAACTGTAGGTCCATAATCCATTCAGATTCATGCCCTCTATCTGTGTGGGTAAATGGAAAACTGAAACAAAATCACACCTAAGCACTCCCTCCCAGCTGCATTTGTTGAACACTGCTCTGCACTGGCAATTTGTAAACACTGTTAGGCTAACATAGTTGGACTAACTATGGTTAGTTGGACTAACATAGTTAGTCCAAATAGCAATTTAGCTCCAACAGTTATCTGAAGTCAGTCTACAGTCTTTACTTTAAGCAGCTTATTGAAAGTCTGAGAAAGAAAAAAAAAAAAAAAAAACAACTGCTCAGGTAAAGAATGATACATTTGTCATTAGGAAAACATCAACAGGTTTGTGGCTTTGCCAATGTGAAGAAGAATACTCCAAGACTTTCTTTTGTCTTCTAGTACAGTTACCCAATAATTAGCCCTCATTTAAAACTGCCTCCAGCACATACAAGTTGTTCTGCACCATCACCAAACAGGTTGCTCTCAGTCCTAAGCCTTCAGGTCATTCCATTTGATGGAAAAGAGAGTAGCCATGTTCTTTATGTGCTTTGAAAACCACAGAGAAACCAGCAGGAGCTCACCTCTCCATCCAGCCTCCTTGTACTGCACATAACCTTCACCACTTTAGACAGTGGCTGTTTCTCTCAAGACTAAAATCCAAAATTCAAATGAACGGCTGAAAACTAGGCTGTCTTTCATCACAAACTCGTGTTTGAGTTGAGAGAGGCTTAGCCTTGGGGTAGAATGAGAGAAAATGTACTAGGGATGAGGACAAAAATTGCTGAGGGAGGTTGGAGGCAAGCCGGATGTCAACTTTCTGCCTGTCAACCATATCACTGGTGTTTGATGGAGTCGACCCAATACAGAAGTGAGGATTTCTTTCATTACAGTCAGAAGAGCCAGTCCAGTGAAGCCTCTTTTTGAAAATGAGCAAGCCCTGACACTTTGGGAACTGGGGTACCCATGCCCCAGCTCCCACTGCCAGGGTGACAGTGCTCCTTGTCATTCATGATCAGTACTTTCTGTCAGGAAACTCAGCTGAGTGCCTTCACCACTGCAGACACTCCCTGCATCAGTGGAAAATATAAAATGGGAGTCCTAAAGAAACACAATTAGTCAACCACAGAGAATGAAGCTGAGGAGAATCCCACTGTCACAGCACATCTGGCACACACTGTCCACACAGAGCATCAGCTCTTCCTGCCACTGTGTTTGTCCCTCCTCTGCAACTCAGTCTTCTACAAGCAAGCAGCTACAAACACATCTCCCATGACACTAAATCCCTTCCCTACAACCAGCAGCACATGCAGAAGTGCTGCTCTGTCCACTCAGCCCCCTCCTCATGGCCAAGAGCTCTCTTTACACCGCTCTCCACCCTGTGCTGTTCTGCACATGTGACCTCCCCTCACCAGCTCATCCACATCCCTGATCTCCCTGGCTCTGACAGGCACAGCCCTGAACTTCCCAGGCAGCTCCCAAAGACCCAGAAGTGACATGCAGTAGCAGCACTCACAGAAGCAAATCCTGCACTGTGGTATAAAATGTGTCAGCTTAGAAAATAAATTATGTAAAATTAAAGGGGTACTGGCAGAATTCATAACTTCAAGCTATTAATATATTGCTGAAAGATGCTCAGTCCTGACAAATCCCTTTTGGGGGACAAAAGCTGCATCCCCATAGGCAGTCCTCTGCTTAGCCTACCCAGGGCCTTGCACAGAAGGGAACCAAGCACAACAGACAGATTTATGTTGTCAGCTGGAAATTAAAAAAACACTAGGCCATGGCAAGCTAACAGAAAACAAAACCAGGCACTTTTTAAATGTAGTCCTTCTGGAACTGCCAGCAACATACTGACATCTGCTTGTCCACTTTCGAAGCAGAAAATTGTGCGCTCTTTAATTATGAAATACAATTTTCTGATTAGTCTACATTAGCTTCTATTGACCCAAACCCTCTTTGTAGTCAAGATCTTGCCCAGTTGCTAATAGAAGATTTTTCTCCACCTTCCCACATATATCTTGAACCTATAACATATCTCATTTCGCATTTCATCTCATCTCTGATTTTTGTTTTTGTTTCTGCACAGTATCACTGACACTGAAACATGGTACAACACAGCTATAGCATTCCTCTGAGGTTAGCCAACATCTAACGTACCCCTGGTAGGCACTGCTCAGCCCCTGACACGTGAACACACCTGCACACAGCTCACAGCCCAGCCAGGCTTCCCCAAATAGATGTAGAGGGCTCATTTTGTGGAGAGAAGCCTATGCAGAATTTCTCCCCTTGGCCAGCCTCACCAGAGGACCAGACCTCAAGTATTGATATTAAATGAAAAGGACGTCACAGCACAACTAGAAATTTTCCCATTAGAAACATCAGTCAGCAAAGAGCAGATATTTTCAAAATTGGCTTCTTATTTATCCAAGTGAATCTGTCCCATCCTGCACTGCCAAGGCCTTGACATCCACTTTATTTCAGCATCTCTGACTTATTGCCAATGAAAGACACGAACAATTTCTGTTTATAAAATCACCATAAGCTGGAACATGAAGGGAACACACAGCTGCTGGTCAGAACAAGGCAGCAGCACCCCACGTGCTGGCCCAAGGCCTTTGCTCTAGAAAGCACTTGTTTGTTACTGTGAAACCAATGTTCTCCCACCCATTAATCTTTAAAACAATAGTTTAATTGCCACCAGCAAGCATGTACTTGCTTACTAGCAAATAGATAATGATTAACTGTGTTCCAGTCCCACTCTCCAGAAGGAATCAAGTTTCAGATGTTTTCATTCTGGCCCCCTTTCCTTCTTGTATCAACATCCCACGTTAATTTGCTGTGCAAAGTACAACAGGGAACGTGTTTTGAAACAGGAACTTTACTCCATCAATCGCCCACCAGAGCTGCTGTGGCACTGCCTGTCTTCAGGGATCCCTCTGAGTGCAGGGACTGCACCAGGGCACTCAGCACAAGCTTCTGGCAGGAATGGGGACAGCAGGATCATCACTCATTGACCACAGCATCCCCATCTCCCCCAGCCCTGCAGCAGATTCAGAGATTCAGAAGCCCCCGGGGTGAAGGCAGCTGAGTGCTCATTGCACAGCTCACAGTAACCAGCCACTGAGTGCTGCTACTTCAGCTTCAGTTTTCCTCAACCTGTTTTAATTCAGCTGGCAGGAAGGAACAAGAGCAGCAGCCCAGATGCCAGCACAAGGGCTCATCATGCTCAACATCCAAACAAATAACAACAACCTGGGCACTGGCACAGCTCCATCCACAGCAAATCTGCAAATGACACTAAGTCAGAGGAGGTGGCTGAAAAGGCAGAACTTCAGCCTAGATGGACCTTGGGAAACCTGGCTGGGCCAAAAGGCACTTTACAAGGAGACCTGTGGACTCCTGCACTTGGGGTGGAACAATCCCATGGTCAGCCCTGTCAAAAGGACCTGCACATTACAACAGGTGTCAGGCTGAGAAAGCTGAGAAGGTGCAGTCTCACTGGGAGTAATGCAAACCATGTCCTAGGCTAAACTAAGAGAGCCATGGCTGCCAATCCTGCAGACAGGTTACACAGACAGGTTTCAAATCCTCATCTCTGGCAGTCTTCAAGACGTGGCAAAACCATGGCTGATGCAATCCAGCAATGTGACAGTTCTGCTTTGAGCAGAAAGTTGGGATCTGATGACCTCCAAAGGTCCTGTACAACCACTATTTCAATCAAATATCATAATATTTTTCCTAGTTTCTCAAAATCTGAAGAACGTTTCTGAAAAAACTTTGCAGTGATGCTGAATGTTCTCCTAGATACTCAGATGCATTTATTTTCCTGAATAAACAGACTAGTGATGCAACTCAGGGGGAGGAGGGTGTAAGGGTTCTGTTTGCTTTTTTTAAGGACCATGACCTTTCTTTCCCCTCTCTCAACAACCTAAAAACTCTGATCCAAACCAGAACTGAAAAGTAGTAAAAACACTCCAGAAACCCCTTCTAGCTATACTTTTCTAAACAACTTCTAAAATCCAAGGCCATGGGTGTGCCCTCATTTTGACACATCTACAAGGACTGAGCTATATAATCATGATGACTGTTTACATCAAAAAATACAGTCTCTCAAGAGTCTGAAATACTCTTTAGTTCTTTAAGCAGTTTATTATAAAGCTATATAATTGAACATGAGTTAGAATTTGTTTTTTCAAAAGCAGATTGAAAGATTTTTAACTGGATGGAGAAGGCAGAGGGGAGGAAAAGGTGAAAACAAGCCTTGCTAGAGTTTTGTGAAACACAAACCATTTCCTCCCCGCTGCATAACTAATGAAATGCCTATGGAACACTAAAACCATGTGAAGCTTAGTCTCTGCTTTTGATTAGGTGTTTTATTCTTGTGCTGGGCTTTTTGGTCCCCCACATGCATCCACCCCTTCTCTTCTAACAGCCAAATTGTTGCAGAACTGACCTGACTCCTGGTTGTGTGTTACATTCCTATGTAGTCTAAAAAAAGGCTCAGGAAATAAGAGCAGACCTACAAAGCATGCTTCCAGAGACATCTAGCTCTGTGCTAAAGTTAGGTGGCATGTGCAACTCCTTTAAGACAGGGTCATGAGTGTGTTCAAAGAGCCAGAAGGTTCAGGGCACAACCAAGAGCTCATTCATTAGCTGCTTCCTTCACCAGCATGCAGACAGCTGGACTCCTCAAGGCAGAATCCCACCTCCCTTCTTTGGGAGCTGTGGAAGGAAATGAGAAAGAACATTTCTGAACACACAGTTCCCTTAAACACTGTTAAGGCCAGTACTGAACGGGTCTGAACAATCAGCTGCCAGCTCTTCTCTGTTCTCTGGCAGCTCCCACCTAGGTTGTAACCAGGATCTTGAGAAATGAGGGCAAGGATATTCTCTCTGAGCTGATCACTGCCACAGTGCAGTCAGTCATCTGAAACCAGCTGGTCTCCTTGCTGGTTTTAATCAATGTAGCTCCTTGCCTTACAGGAACAGGGAGGTGATGCTCACTTGGGTGCAGAGATTGCATGGCAGACACTACCCCAAGCCTTCTGCCCCTCCTTTGTTTTTCATGTGGTTGTTGAGAGATGCTGGTGTGTTTGGAGTTACTCACACTAATTAACAAGTCTGTGGCACCAGAGCATGACACATGGTTCAGTCTAATACCATCCAGGCACAGCCTTCTTGGGCATTCACCGCCATCTGCTTGTTAGCTCTGCAGTTGTTTGTGGCTGAAATTATTAAGCTGTTGCTTTCTGGAAGAGGGGATGATAGAATATGTCCAGGTTTTTATTTCAAAGGTAGAAGATCTTATTAAGAGAGAAAAACACTGAGGTAATCCTCCCTGCTCTATGCACCTGCATCCTGAGAGCTTAGGCAGTGAGTCAGCGAGTCTAGGGCTTACAGCTGGCTTCCAGGTTTACAGAGGCTCTACATGCTCATCTGCACCTGGCAGCAGCCTGCTTTGCTGGAATTAAATATAGAAGCAAGGAACAACTCCCATGAATACACCCTGGAAGAGAGACACCGCCTGCATTAGTGGCTTTTTTTAATGATCCAAGATAATCAACATTCAGCACACACAGATGCAACAGGCATGTTCAGGAGAAACACTGGATCCTTGTCTCATGCAATCACCACCAAAGCAGCCAATGTTCTTAAGCAGAAGTTTCCAGACTGCTGGCAAGGGATTGGCAGTCTAGTTCTGAAAGCACATCTTGTGCATTCATACTGGCATAAGCACAGACAAGGCATGTGGGTAGGAGTTTCACCTGGCTGATGGGCTGCTCTGGACATGTTCTCCCAGTTCCCAGAAAGCCCCACACCCACAGCCTGTCCTCAATACCAGGAACACGCTCTGGAAGAAAGTTCTAGGCTGACCTTGTCCACCTTTGCATGCTCACAGATACTTTTTAGACAGTCATCCTCCTAAGGGACATGTTGAAAATAACTATTGACCCTTCAACATTTTTCCTAGTCAAATTACACAACTCCACAGCACAGGTGAATAACACCTGCTACACTTAACCAAAAATGTTGCAGGCGGTGTCCTGGACTAATGAAGGGCTCAGTCCATTCCTCGAAGGAAATAGTCTAGGTAGCAGCAGGAATAGGGACTATGTCAATTATACTTCACAGCAATAAAATCCTCCTTTGAGAACAAGCCATTAGCACACTTCACCAAATTAAAAGAACCTACCAAGACAAACCAAACAACAACAACAAAACAGAAACCAAACAACCAGACACAGCTAAAAGAGATGGACATTTCTCTCACATCCTGGCAGCAAAATTTCTTGTTGAGTAGTACAACTTTTTGTTTGCTGCAATTGAGATGTATTTCTTATAGAAACTAAGTCAATGCAGAGCCATTCCCACATGCTAATTTACTAATACAGAAATTAGAGTCTTCAGATAATTTTTTCCAGCAAGAACAGACAAAAGCTGCAAAATTCATACTGTTTTACTAGAAGTCATACCAAAACACATCCAGAAGGCAATAACCATCATCCATATCACATCTGTTTTGGCAGCAGACCTCAGCATGAGCATTTATCACTCCAAAATAAACTCCCATCTATTTAGACCACTGTACACAAGAAATACTTGGTTGGCTGAAAAAATTCCCCGAAGTTGCAAGACTTGTGCTGCCTTCAGCAGTCATCCCTGAGCAATTATCACACAAAACAGGTAGACAGGATATCACCCTGACCTCAAGCCACCCAGGCTCAAATGCCAACTACTATTTTTAACAGATGATCCTGTCTGTGGTTTACAATCTCTTGAAATAGACTTTACTAGAGGCCAGACAAAAAAAAAAAATCAGGGGAGAAAATGGTGACAGACAACAAAGCAAAGCAACCTTTCCTTTAAATTGTTTTGTTTTGTTTTCTTTTTTTCCTGTAGATCAGTGTTCTGGCAATAGCTGTGCAAGTGCTACAGTCACACAAAGGAATGCACAACCTAATCCCTCAGGTTTTTCCAAATTGGAGAGGATGCAAAATGATGTCCCTCAAATCTTCACACAACAGCAGAGGAAAAAATCTTCACATTCCAGCACCCTCTGAGAGCTGCTTATACCTTCCTGACAGTTCCAGCATCTGTTATTGTATCTGTGGCTAAACATAATAGCCAGACCACCTGTATCACTTCTTTCTGCTTAAATCAGCTGTCATCTGCAAAAAACCACAAATTTTTCTGCACCAGCCTTCTCCTTGTTACTCCAAAGAACTGAGGGTATTTCCACACCAACTTAACCCAGTATTCCATTACTTCAGACCTACTTGCACAATACTTTAACTATTTCACAACAGAAAAAAAAAACATTCTTGAAGGTAGGAAAAATAATTAGGTCATTTGATTCCCAACAATTAATGGAGAGGAGGTTGAACAGCTGTCTTGCTTTGAGCTACTGCCATCCACTATGGCTGAGAAGTGATGGAGGCTTTGTAGGGTTGGAGAAAGTGGGAGAGACACCAAAAGAGTATTTTTTTTCATCTCTCCTAGATAAATCCTTCAAAACAGATTAAATAGCATTTTCTTCTGCAAATAAAAGCAGAAGAGGGAAGAACCTCTAATTTACAGAGCACAGTCAACAAATTTACATGATGGAGCCCTTCAAGGCACATCAGCAAATAGGCATAAGAAAACAGTTTTTATATCAATGGCTTATACAACCATCCCTCAACAGGATAGTGCTCACACAAACCAGAAATGCAGGGTGATTTAACTTTTAGAGAGGGAAATGCACACACACAGAACTTACTGACATAGGTATTTCAACAAGCAAGTGGTTAAAATTAGTTCCCACTATCCAAATGTGCCAGGAACATTGTACTTGCAGATACTGTTACAGATGCCACCTCTTCTGCAGGAAATAATAGCAACAGAGCACTAAATTTGAATCAGGTAAGGATTTTTTTCCGTTGATCTGAGAAGCAGCAGTTGTCAGTGCTCCCAAACATTGGACAGATTAAGAGGGTAAAAACTTGCCAGCCACACTGACCTACTGTCCCATTAGTAAGGTTGATGGGAAGACAAACACATTAAGGAGCTTTCCTCCAAAGATCAGATCTTTGGCATAGCCGACCAGGCAACATCTGTCATCTTCTCAACCGTGAAAGGACACTCAGTTTGACATAGTCCAATATCACACTCTTCAACCAGGTGACAGAGCCAGAACACAAAAGCCACATTAAGTCAGGCTTTAAGTAAATAAATAATGTTAATAAGTCAACCAGGCAAAACCTAGCTTGTTCACCCAGGTAAGTGATCGAGTTCCCTGCTTCCTAGGCTTTGTTGCTACTTTGGCCTGAAGGAAAATGCAACAGAACCATGATTCAAGATTTAAAATACAGTTTTCAAGTTCTAAGCATTCAGGAGGAACAAACAGCACACCAAGCACAAGCTCTGTGCAGCAGCAGTGATGGCGGGGTAGTGACTCCCCACACGCTGCTCACGGGGTTTCAGATCCCAACTGTGCAAACACGACAGGAGACACTCCATCAAACTCTGAGCATGGCAAAACATTTGCCTGACTGAATCCAAAGTACATCCTGCCTTAGAAAAAGCTTACAAAATTCAGTGGATTCCCTGGTGAAAGTCCAGGAAGTGACTCCTCACCCTCAATAATAAAGTTACAGATTCCCTTGCTTGGCTTATGCCCTCTTCAGCCATGCTTTGTGTGGGAAGGGAGATTATTACAGTGAGAATGCCCTTTGGGATCACAGCAGTGGGAACTCCACATTGCACCACAGGACTGACGTCACATCGACATGGTTTCCCCAAGATTTAATGATGTGTTTTGTAATAAAAAAACCAAAAACATTGGTGGGAAGAAGGGGTTCAGACCTAGAGCAGGCCCATAGGGAGCAGAAAGGTAAAAAGGACACACGAAACTTCAGGCAAACAGGTACAACACACAGCCTCAATGCTTCATCCTTTCAGGCACTTCTTGCACAGCTCACCTACGTTTTCTTCCCTTACCATTTCTTCATAGCACTGAGCTTCCTGACTGCTCACGCAGCAAGTTCCATGTCTCTTTTCCCTTCAGAGTACATCAGTCATCTGTTCCCAAGCAAGGCTTGTGCCTGCCTGCCTCCCTCTCGTGCCTGCCACAGCACCAGCCGAGGCCATCACATCAGCATCCATCCCACAGACAGGTTCCTCAACCAAAAAGCCCCAGTTCAGGAAGGGAGCTGCTCCCCTGCCTCTCCACCTACTAATCTAAAAATCACAGCCACTTCCACATGGCTGATTTACAGACCCAGGGAGTGAGCTGCTTCTCATGCATCCCACCTTCCCAATGCAGGCATCATTCCCTCCCATCTCCCAGTGCCAAGAGGCTCCTTGAGAGCCACCAGGGCAGCTGCAGTACAGCATCCTCAGTTCAAAGGGCAAACAGCACAGGCAGGGCACAAACAACACAACCTACACTGCCAGCCTAGACTGCTTATTGCAAAAGGCCAGAGCAGCAACATCCATCCAAAATACAAATAACACAAAATGCAAAAAAAAAATTTCCTACTGATCAGACAAGGGGAGCAGTTTTAAATTAAAAGGGGAGAGATTTACATTACATGTTAGGAAGAGATTCTTTACTCAGAGAGTACTGAGGCACTGTAACAGGTTGCCCAGAACAGTTGTGAATGACCCATCCCTGGAAGTGCTCAAGGACAGGATGGCTTGGGCATTGAGCAACCCAGTCTAGGAGGTGGCATCTATGCCCATGACAGGTGGGCTGGAACTTGTTGATATCTAAGGTCCCTTCTAACCCAAACCATTTCATGATTGTATGATTACTTAAAAACAATAACAGCACCGAACTATAGCCACAGAAAGCAGTCAAGTGCTCTGGGCATTTGGTTTTTTCCTTAAACAGTTGGGAGAATTTGCAGAAGGTTTGTCAAAGTTTATTTTCAAGTCTCTCTATTCCTTCCTTTCAAAATGTGAATCCACATTTTGGGTAGTTATTTGGTTTATGAACAGTTAACCAGAAACACTCCTTCAGCCAGGAAAGGTCAGCTCGTTGCTTTGCTGTAACTGTGCCAATAATTTTGCTTTTTACTAGCTCCATGGCAAGTCTCCAAACAGGAATGCAAGTCTGTCACAGTTCTGCTGACATTTAATTTTTGCTTCTCAAGTTCCTTCTCCCTCCACCTTTTTTTTTTTTTGCCAAGATAAGCTTACCAGATTAGACAAATCAGTCTTAACTCCTTGTTGTCCTAAACATGAGCATCAGGACTTCAGCTCCTAAAAGGAGGATGGAGAAGGAGATTCCTTATGACATGGGAAGTCAATATCCTGATGGATAACACATTTAGTGTCTAGGAACCAGAGGGAAAGACCTGGTTATCTACCACTGGTGGACCCAGGAGCTGTCATCCACATTCAATGCTGCCCTCCTTCTCCCAGCAGGGCCTGCTGGTGCTGTGATCCCATTAGCTCTCACTCACTGAGGGAATTTGGATACAAAACTTGGGTGCTGTGGGAATTGAAGTGGCAAGACCACAGTTTCCAGTTCCTAATTAATCTTTAAGGATGCTCGGCAGTTTTGAACCTCCAATTTACATGAACTTAAAAAGCTTTTGTTTCCTGAGCTAAGGAAGTCACCATCTGCAACTTTCCACACTTGCCACACTACTTTCAGACATCTCAAGCTGAACACTTAGCAGCTGAGATGCAATGGCCACCTCAGAAAGTTTTGTTCATTTACTGGCTTGATCTCTACAAAGAAGGGTACCAGTCTCATCTGCTGAGGAAGACTCTTCCAGCTAGGTAGGTGAGCTCTTAGCTGCTTATACCCCTCCCACCTTCACCACCAAGTGGCTCAGTTCCTCCTCCATTCCTGTTCTGCAAGATTACAGCAGCTACTTTTCATCCTGATTCACTTCGAATAAAAAATTCATTGAATCACATCAAAACTCACATTTGAGAGAGGAAATAATTTCCCAGTGATAACTGGGCTCCCCTAAGTTTTGTGAAGACAAGCAGAATGGAGGTGCAGGATCTAAATATCTGAAAGCTCACCTCGAATAATTCTTTATTCTCTCTGCTGATTTCTTCACACAGATGTGGCAATTCAGTTACAAAATACTACATGAGTAAAAGATTATTAGTGAGGTGAGAGAAAGGAGCTCTACAACATAAAAAGTTGCAGTGAACAGGATGGGACAGCTGTCCCTACTTGTCTATCAACTGCACTTCTCTTGGGTATGCCTGGACATCAAAGGAGAAGAACCACTGTGAATACTCATTCCAGTGGGTTTTTCCAAGCCTTTTCAGATACAAGAGTGCTGCTTAAGTATGCCAACAACATGAAAAAAAATAATTAGTTGTAAAACTTAGAAGACTGACCCAAGAGAAAGCAGAACACTTATATCCTGCAACATACTGCTGTATGAACACATGGTACAGGTGGGTCCTTTACTGAGACACACACAGGTATGACCCAGCATAGATCCTTCACCTATTTTTGCCTGAAGCAAGTTTTCTGATACTTTTTTGTAAAAGCTAAATGAGGTAGGGGGGCAGAGGGGTGAAGGGAATATCACAAAGCAAAACGATGTCTCTCCCAAATAGGCTCAGTACTAAAGCTGAGCAAAGCATCCTCACTCCCAATCTGAGCCAATAAAATGTAACCCCTCATCCTGCCACAAAATCAAACCAAACCAGCCCACCACCAAATAAAAACCAACCAACAAAAAAGAACCAAAACCAAACCAAAACAATGTTGAAGCTCAATTAAAAACAATACTCCCAGGGCTTTTAGTCAGGTTAGGGTCACGAAAAACACATGGATTGTTTTATTTGTGGGGGTGGGAATACACTTTTATCAGATTATTTTTCCAGCAGAAGCAAAACAGAAAGGCACGTCTCCTGTTCAATTTGTCTACGGGTTCACAAGTGATGATGTATGGACAGCAGTGTTTAAATGGCACCTCTCACCCAGTGACCCCAAAGTGCTTTTACTTCCCTTAATGAACTCAGCTTCACAGCAGCTTGACAGCTTCATTTTACATGGGAACTGAGAGAGAGATGAAGTCATTCATCTGTGCCATGCAGCAACACAAAATCAGCTCCTGCCAGCCCAGTGATTTATGCATTAGACCACACTTGCTTTTGCACAGCATCCTGTCACCAGGGAGGTAGCACCCTTCCCAGCGCTGTCACTTGCTCAGACACTACTGTGAACACCATTGCATAGGCACTTTCCAGCCTCAGCCCTGCAAAATGTTAAGTCAACAGTGGCTTAAGACACTCCTTACCTCAGAGGCTCAGGACTTCTCTTAACATTAATAATGTTTCCTGGCAGCTTCACCCTTTTTCCCCATTAGCTTTGGGTAGAAAAGTCTCATTCTTTGACTAGACAACTAGGGAAGCAGCTAGTAGCGGGGAAAAAAAACCCAAAAAAAAAACAGAAAAGAAAAAAGAATAAACCACCATCTAAACCAAACAAACATGGGAAGTTTGGTTTTCCGAACATTTAGAACCTGGGCCATCTTCTGGATTACAGGAATTTCATATTGCTGCAATGTGGGCATTGCTTGTGTACATGCACAATCCTCTACAAGCCAAGGTTCTTCCACTGAACATGGGCGTTACTGCTTAAGTTAAGGAACAACATGAAATGACAATATGCCAAACAAAAAATGTTCTCACAGCACAAGTACCTCAAAATTTAATTAAACAACATATTGGAATCAAATTTCTCCAAAACAGTAAGGTATTGTCTGCAATCAAAAGGCCCACTGCTGCACCAAATGAGGAATCACAACAGTTTTGTCTTGGCAGAAGTTACATGAAATTTCCTTGAACAAGAATATGAGCTAGATCTCACTTGAGTCTCAGCAAAAACCAAATTTTACTGCTTTGGTACCAACAGACAGCATCCTGACTCCCTGTGCCACCATTTCAGATGGCAAAGTACTCAGATTGTAACACCAAGGGACCAATGTTCTGGTGAAGCAAAGTTTCACCCTGAGACAGGCCAAGCCGTGGCTCTCTTGGCAAACATTCCACAAACAAGATCCTACAGGACCTTTGCATAGGAGAGTTAATTTGAATTCCCTATCTTCTGCCAACACAGGGTTGCACAAGATGGGGATAAGGGTGAGTAGACAAAAGGGCTCAAGATCCTAAAGCTTCTCCAGTGTTATACTTCAGTTGGTGACCTGGTTTTTGGTGACCCCACATCACTGCCCTTGTAACTTTTTTAATGGGTTTTATCTTGATAGATAAAGCATGCATTTCCAAAAGAGATTCGTGCTGGTGCCATGTGAAAGCAAACTCCTCAATATGACTTACTACAGTTTGCATTAGGTAACTTACCCTGCAGCTGACATCTTAAACTCAAGTAACTCTGGACAACTCCTGCATTTCTGCCAAACTAAGAGTCATTAATTATGCAATTTTGTGTTTCCAAAAGGCTTAAAATTTACAAGGTCATAGTTTTACTTCCCTTTAGTGAGAACAACGAACAGGAATTTACACTTCCCTTTCTCTTACCAGTAGAGTCACTCATTTTTCCCTTATTGTTTAATTAAAGCTCTTTCAGCCCTCAAGAACCTTGTTCCTGTATTTCTGGAGGCAGCCTAATGGCTCTAAAATAAGTGTAAAGAAAGGAGGAGGAAGACAATTCTTCACAGGCTAGATGTTATTATTAATTTAAATTAAAAAAATAATAACAAGCTCTTCCCATTATTTCTTTACAGTTTTGCAAATCAAAGTAAAAAGAGAAATGCAAACTGGCACCTAACCATGTTAATACTCTGGTACATTCCTTCAGTTTCATATTTCCTTACCTATTCACCCCTTCTCCATGCTCTATCACAGTGGATTTGCTCCCAGTTATGTGGAACTTTTCTAGATTAAATTAAAACTAGAAAAACTCTTTAGGCAGATGCTTTACTGATGATTGGCACCAATCTTTCCAATCTCCCAGCTTTCAGATAGATCCATTGTTCAAAGCTTGCATTCCTCTTGGCCCTCACATTTTCCATTTTAAGATGTTATTAGACAAAGGGCAAAAGGGAAACCAGAGACCATCCCTGTCTGCTGAGCAGATACAAAGTGGGAACTCTGTTCCATGACCAGATCCATTAAACAAAATGAAAAAAAGGGAAATTAGTGGTTAGAAGGGCAACTCCTGCTTTAAAATAAAATGCTATCAAGGAATTAAAACACGAATGTGAACGAATGTGAAGCAAATAAACAGATCTGGGATAAATAGCATTTAAATCTAGCTAGTGACAGAATGGATTGGGGGAAAAAAATACTGTTCCCTCTAACAAGCCTACTGCTGGAGCAGTGATTCTACTAATTTAAGGACCTTCAGGAGCTTGGGTTTCTTAGTGGTCTTGCAAAGTACCTTTGAACCAGAATGACTGAATGGGTTTTAGGGGTAGCAGAGACATAACAATATAAAATTCCATTTCCAGAACATAAACTGCTGCCAGCTTCAGGACAGAGGGCAAAGTTCGCTGCTCTGAGTTTGTGATGTTACAAACCTCAAAGTCAATTGATCTTTTGATGGTTTTTTTTTTGTACTGCAAAGTGTGTGCTTGTACCATTAACTCTTCCAAGTGTAACTCTTGAAGTCCTATGCATGCTGTGCCTTACCCAGCTATTTATAGTAACAGAAGTATAAGATCATGCTCAAGGCAGGGTCACAGTGATTGTTTTTCCAAACTGCACGTACTAGTTTACACAATCACTAACTTCTGTAGCTCAGCACTGGTTTATCTCTAGCACACCCCATAGCCCTCAAGAGCAGGGTTCCAGAGCACTTATAGATGAGAGGCAGATACTTCAAAGCACAACAAGCAGGGCAGAGTTTACCTCTTTGCCACACTGCTTCTAGTCTGCAGGATTAAGCCTAATACCCCCTACACCTCATCCCCATTACCTGAGACAGGGCCTCCAGAACAATGCTATGCAATTTAAAGCATCAACACAGTCACATATTACCTTGCATGCCACATCCCATCAACCCAGTTCCTGCTCCACCAGCTTTCAAGGGAATGAAGCTTTCTCATTCCTCCCTTTCCGGTGTGCTGTTCTGAGGACACATTCTCCTCCCTCCCCTTCTCTTACCCTGAGAGTTTACTCTGCCTCCTGGCACACACCGACTCCTCTCATCCCTCTACCTACTTTTATGAACAAAATCCTTCTGCAGTTTTCATGGATTTCACAGATGCCACCCTATCTCTCATTCTCCCCTTGAACACAGTCACATCCCAGCTACCCAGCCACAGATGCCACCCCACACATCCTTCCAGCCAAGCACAGAAGTAGCAGCTCTAGGCAGCTCTTCCTGACTCTTCCTGCCTCAAGAGAAAACAGAAATAGCACCTAGGAACATGCTTCCCTTGGGGAAAAACCAAAGAGCCTCACCCTCAAAAAACCCTCAAGCCCCACCACCACAAACACCCAGCAGAAGCACTGCCTAAGCCACCACATGCTCAACTCTCAGCAGCTTCTTTCCTAAAATGAGATGCTGCCTGACATGTCACAAGCTTTCTGACTTTCTCTTCATCCAGCAGGTCACACTCTTCCCTCCCCACCTCATGCCTCCCTGAGCTCCACAGGCCTATCAGTAATCAAGCAGTAGTTAGGGCATGGGAAGTAAGGCCCTGATGACAGAGAAAGCCAAGCTCAGCTTGTCCCCAAACCAAAACACTTTAGAGACACATTTAGCACATTCCTACTTCAGCACAACCCAATCAGCACCAAACCCTGCCCCACTCCAGCCTTTTTCCCTGCAGCTTCCAGCTGCAGCCATTTAGCTGCTGAGCATTTTGCTCTAAGAAGAAAAAACACACACACAATGTCTACACTGTATTTTCAAATAAGTACAACTACTGATAGGAGAGAGCTCTGAAAGGCCATTTATTATGAGAGAAGAGAGCTAGTCTTTTTGCTATTGTGTCTGCTGTAGCTGTTCTGGGTTTGAAGGGCATGTGCAGCTGTGGCTGTGAAGAAATCCATTTTGCTATTGATTCCCATGGCTGACATGCAACTGAAGACGTAGCCCAGTGTCAGCCAAGTGCATGTGCCTAGGATGTTATTAATAGCAGGAAAGCAACACCATCAGTGTGTGCCCTCCAGCTTATAAGGCAGAAAGCTCTTACCTGCCTGGCCACCCTCCGAGCTTCCCAGTAAGGTTTAGAGTCTTCTACAGCTTTTCCAATCTTCTTGACCAGCTCATCCAGTTTTACTGTGGCCTCGACCAGCACAGAGCGGAACTTCTGGCGTGCATCCTTCAAAATGTTGCAGGAAGGAAAGAAAGGACAAAGGCAGATTAGAGCTTTAAAACTTATTTCTACCTCTTTGTTCCTACCTTCAGGTTCCTCTTTAGATTCACACAGGAGTTGACGCATTCAGAACAATTACTGGCATTTGGATTAAGGCAGAATTTTTCAGCAGGGATCCCTGGAATCCAGAGCCAAATCCTAAAGCCGGCATCCTGGACACCAAATCTTTGTCTTTCAGTGACAGCTTTTACATAAAGCCTACAACAGCCTGCTCTAGATGTTACCTCTGGCAGGGTTTCTCAGAGAGGAATTGTTTGTAAATTACTCACTCTGTGAGGAGGCAAACAGCAGTGTAACAAACTCTGAGAGGGACTTCAATGGCAAAGACATCTCACATACATAACACTAGAATGGTGCTAGCAGGCAGGCCAAACCCCCACAGCAGGCTGGCACATCAGCTGGAACTGGCACAGAAAACCCATCTTTTCAGCTGTGGTTTCTATCAATGGAGAAGGACACCTACATTCCACTTCACTGCTAATATTTTCTATATTTAAAAAACCCAGCCACTTCCAAACAGGATGAGTTGTGCTCCTTACATGATTAGCTAAAGCAATTAAAATATTTTCTCTGCTCCACTGAAATTTCCACACATGTAAGCAAAGTGATTCTGATTTCAATCTCAGAATCCACTACAGACTCTAAATATATGAAATTACTGCAGATTGATGCAAATTCAGGCTGGGACCTGGCCCAGGATTTAAGGAGATGAAGAGGAAGGGCCATGTGAGCTCTCAACAAGGCTTGTAACTCTAATTAGAGTGCAACATTTATGCAGGCTGCTGGAGTGACATGTTGATAATCAGGAAGCAGCTGGCTTCAAGAAGTGCCCTAATTCAGGAGGGTTTTGTCATTATTGTTGACGATTTCTGGAATGCAAAACTGCTTATTCACTGGAAGATTTAAAATACATTGCAAGCTGCCACTATGCTCTCAGAAGTGGGAAAAAAAAGCAACAATACATCAGTTTTTGCAGAAAAAGCAATATACTTCCGTAAAAGCTTCTTTGCTTCCTTTTTAGTGTTATGTAAAACCTGAACCAGCATCAGCATTATCTTAGTCCGGGCCAAATAGCTTTAGATTCTCAAGGTACTCCAATTTATTCTAAGGAATTATTTAAATGGGTAACAAGGTCAAAAATGGAGAATTAAATGCACATTAACTTATTATTTCATTAACTCAAATCCAGTCAATAATCTCATTTCTCAGTGAAAGTCTGAAATGTATCATTTAAACAATATTTATTGAGTCAATGATTTTCTCAGTGAGAAGAATTTGAATATTTCCAATTAAGTTACTGGACCATACATGGTTCACTGCTCAAAATGAGTTTCATAAGTAACTGAAAAAAGACTCCAAGCATGATGACTATATTGCAAGAAAAATAATAAGTACTGAAGTATATTTAACAAAGAGAAAAATTCTTTGCAGGTGTAGGAACAGAATTAAAAGCTCATTTCTAAATGAATGAGCCAAAAGATTTCTTTTCACTCTCTTTGTGAAAGCTGCCTTTAAGGATATTAGTTAGGCAAAATAGTTTAAGTAAAAAAATCCCTATGCAGTGATTCATCCAAAAGTTCAGTTCCCATGTTTGTAAGATCACTTGGAACAAAGAAACCATCACTACAAATCTGTGCTTGGAGACCTACCCTAAATTTACTCATGTAATAATTATACACAGTCTTATCCCATAGGAAAAAGATGACTAGTCCCCACTTGGAGTTTAAAAATACAAAACAAAAGAAAACAAAGGACACTAAGAACAAAGCAGTCAAATTAACAGCAACTTCTGTACCCATTCATCTCCCTTTAACTCTGAAGCATATACAAATTACTGAACTCCAAGTGCTCCTCTAACTGGTGCCTGAAGCACAGGTCTTACAAATGGTGAAACAGACATTTGCCCATGAGCAAACTCCACTCCACAAAGTGGTTAGTTACACAGAATAGGAAGCTTCAGCTGAAGAACACACTGATGTGAAATCCCAGTTTATCATTTTCCTCCAAAGATGACTGGTTCTTCTTTTAAGGCTTACTTTAGGTCTGATCACCTCATTCTTGCAGCGAAGAACCATAATGAAAACCGAAACACCCCGGAACTTTGTATCACCCATCACAACTTATTTTAGTGACATTTATTCTCAGGCTCCTGGCTGCCAGGAACACAAGCCTGCAGGCTCCAACGCCTTCTGCACGACAGAACAAGCAGATGCTCAATTCTCTGCTGGTATTAGTTCGCCACCAAAGGTTTCCAGCCATCCCCTTCAGACCCAGCAGCAGGATGCCGAGGTCTCTGAGGTGGGATACCAAACCCACGCCCTCTGCAGCCCTACCGACACCACTTCAGCACTCCACCAGCCCCAACTACACTACAAAAGCAAATGTGTGTGCTCCTGTGGGAACCCAGCGCCTTCCCACCACCCAGCCTCCTCAACCAAACTGACCCGGCTCTCCTGGCCATGCCTCTGACCTGGGAGCTACGGCAGCTCCTCCTGAGAGCAGGGTCACAGCTGCCTCCTGCAAACACCCAGCCACGCTCCTGGTCCAGGGTGTGGGCCCTGCCACGTGCTGACAGAGCACCTGCAAAAGACATTCACGCCTGGGACAGCACAGAACTCCCCTGGCAGATAACCCTGGGGAAGTCTGAGTGAGAACTACAGGTGCAGCAGTTATTTTATGCTTCATGTGAAAACGGGGAGGTCAGAAGCACCAAGGCAATTGCACCAGCCAGCAGGACTGGGCTTGCACTTACTCCTTATGGGACATGAGAAGCACATCTGTTGCTCACGGAAATGAATGGGCCTATGCTCAAGGCAGTAACTTGGGAATTGATTTAATTCACTACTTTTTATGTCTGGCTTCCCATGTTACTGTTAATGAGACACTTCAACCCACATGTGAAGTGGTTCAAAGCTATAAATCCTCTTAACATTGTTTTCTGTAAGGACACTCACATCAAGAACTTAGAGGCTCAGAACAGCACATCACTGCAGCTCATTTGTGGTCCCCAGCACAGGGTAAGTCCTACATCCATGTTAGAAAGACAACCACAACGTTTTCAGGCTACTTATCAAACCCTCTGGTGTGACTTGCCCCTCCAAACAAGTGTTACTATTTAACTGCCGAACTCTTGCTTCATTTAGACCTTTATCTTGCACACACAGATAACAGAGAAAGGAAAATATGTCAATTCCTGCTACTTGCAGTCGTGAGCAAAACCAAGACAGTGCAGCATATGCCATAGAAATTTTCAAGCACAGTCTTCAATCTCCAGTTTCTGTATTTCAGTTTCTTGAAAGATAACTCATTCCAGCAGAAATGCTATTCATTGATAACAGCAGCCTTAGGTAACATGTGAGTCACACTCACCATTTCTGGGTGAGTTTTTATGTTTTGGGGTTTTTTTCTTTTTTAAAAACACATTTTGTTTTTTTCATCACTGCACTGAATGCATACACAGACTCTAACAGAAGCAACGCAACTGACACCAGACATCTCAAACACCCTGACATTTTTAAAGTGTGTTTTTCCCCTCTACTCATTCCTAATCTTATGTGATCATTTTTAAGAACACCTTGCTTCTGATTTCAGAAATAGAAAGGTGACATTGAAAATGTTAACCAGTCAGCTTTCAATGTTTTTTTCCCCTCCTATTTGCTCAAATGAGATGATGATAAACCTTTTACAAGCTGGACAAAAGCCGATTAAGGCATTTATCCTCAATGTGTATTGCAAGGTAAAAAAAAAAAAAGTAGCAGGAGAAGCTTCTTACTTAAATTACAGCCTTGACAAGTAGACTCTCACTAGCTAGGTGTTTGTCATACACACACTATAGCAGGCAGAGCACTTAGTGTAGCACGTGGACAGCTGCAGTTTACATTTCAACATCTTGTTCTATGGCTGCAAGAGCTCCATGCTCATCAGCTTTCTTTCTGGAAATCCTTAGCACTTTTCTTTCGAAAGAGATTTCACTAGCACTGTCTTAAGGAGCATGCCAGACCTCTACCCCATATATGGTTTTGCTGCAATAGTTCATTATTAAAAGCAGACTTTGTTTTGCAGCTTTTTGATACTGCACCAGAAAGAGGGACCACACTTAAGGACAGGTCATCCTTACAGCAGCATTTTGAAGATCCATTCTCAAATGTGGGGAAAAAACTGAAAAACTAAAATACAATTTTCAACCTGTACTGCACCTGTCAGAGGAAAAAAGCATGCCTGTTTTCCTCACTCATGAGTGATGGTGATGAGCTGGTGTTAGATGCCAGATGACAAGTAAATAACTATTTCTGCCCATCAAACTAAACATGTATTTTCAAACAATTTTATTTTTAAAATGAGCTTTACATATCAACCATGTCTGAATCATCCTAGTACCAAGCACATCTAAATTTCATTTACAAAGGTTGTCTCATGACTGTTCTGCCTGTCTGGTGTGCAAAACCTCTGGCAAGCATGGGAGGTGCATGGAAATGGAATTGCTGGCTGAGAGACAGCCTTCATCTATTTCCAAGAGGCTGACAAGATCCATACCCATCTCCTCTGCTACAAAGACCTACCAGCTGCAAAAGCTCATCTCCAAGCTAAACCAGCATCAGCATCATACATCCACGCCAAACAGATGCACAAGGTGTGCTCAGAAACCCACCTTCAAGCATCAAACCAGTTAAAGACACTTTAAATGTCTCTTTGGTACCTGAGCAGTTGAAGTAAGCCAGACTGGCAACCAAATCATAAAAACAAAGTGCAAGGAAGGGGGAAAGCAGTATCTCCATTTTTAAGGGATAAGAAAAGCCTTCCCTTTGGTTTTTTTTAGGCAGATACTAATTTGCCATCTAAGAACAATTAAAAAATCAGTACCTGAATGTTGCTCTAACCTCCTGCTTGCAGACAGTTACAAACTGAGACTACTAATACTTTTTACTACAAATGTTTTTAATTCTCTTCGAAGGAGAGAGAAGAAAGCAGGCATGGAAGGGTACTGGGTGCTCCTCCCAAAGCAAGATTTCTCCACCTAACCCTTCCTCTCTCAGGCTGGAAACCCATCTGTACGTCAAGAACATGAATCAAGTAAAGCCCTTTGACTCACTTGGTTGACAAAATCTTTCCAGAGCCACAGCAGAGGAAGAAGCCTTCCTTTACTCATCCTTGGATGAAAGCAGAAGGCAAAACAACAAGGAATTCACACACAGGAGCCATTTCCTATGGAAGCAAGTAGATCATAAAGAAATGTGGAAAGATTTGTCCTGATAGTGCTGGACAAATCCATCACACATGTACATCCTCCTCCCAAAGCCAGCAGGAGCACCAGGCAGTGAGCTGCTTTGCCTTTATCTCTGCATTCTTTTGTGGACACTGGAAAATGCTGCACAGGGATACTGATAAGGTGGCAGATGTTTCCACAGATAGATGTTTCCTCAAGCCAAGCAGGCATGCTCAGAATGAGATTCCAGACACTGAGAGGTCATTTTTCTAAAATCTGAAAGATAGAGGATTTTTTTTTTTAATCTGCTTACATGTTTTATGTGTGACAGGGTCAACAGCTCAAGTTTTTTTCCTAAAACCAAGTATTTTAGTGAAGAAGTAAGAAACAATTCTAAATAACTGGTGAATATCTGCCTGCCAGTGGGAAGTAGAGAATTAATTCCTTGTTTTGCTTTGCTTGTGTGTGCAGCTTTTGCTTTACTTAACTGCCTTGATCTCAACCCATGGGTTTTCTCACATCTACTCTTCTAGTTCTCTCTCCTGCCCCACAGGCAGGGAGGGAGCAAGGGGCTGTGTCATGTTAGCAGCCAGCTGAGGTTAAACCATGACAAAAAGTCCTTCCCCTTCTGAGAGGGGCTCAAATGCTGACAAGGCTCACCAGTGAAAGAGCACCACAGCTACCCCTTCCCTTATATCCAACAACCACCCTGGGTGACCTTTATGATAAGCCCAGGACTAAAGTGTAGCAAATCAGGACTAGAAGATCTAGGCAAGCACACAAGAAGGATCCCAGCCAGGCCCTCTGATAAGGGCATGGCTGAAAGCAGCACTGTTCAGCTCCAGTTTTCCTGTGCAGTATCTCCCATGAACAAACACTGGCAAGCTTGTAGCTCCAGCAACACAAAAAGCTCTCTCTAACAAAAACCACATTTGGGATAGCTGGGATTCCAGTGGTAACTTTAATGGTATGTGCTGCATTTCCCCTCCCCACAAGGCTGCCAGAGGGTCCCCGGGTTAATTTGTTACAGCTGAGTTGTACTTTCAGTGCCAGTCCAAGCCCTCTGTGAGCTGGCTGGACAGACAAATCCTGCACATTTGTTAAGGACATTCAAGCTCCTGATGCGAGTTCAGATGGAGATGCACTTCCAATAAACAGGAAAAAACCTCTTGCATTTGGCCAAAACACACTTGTATCTCGCCTGCAAGACGTTTCCCCCAGCCCTTCACAGACACTTCAAACATAAACAGGGACATTAGCGAAGCCAAGTGTTAAATCCCTCAGAGAACCCTTATCACCCTTCTGCTGTGTCAGTAATGCTCAGTGTTGCACTTAGGATGAGCAGCATTATGGATTTTAAATCAAGTCTAATCAAAGATTCATTAACAGGCAATACATTAACGCAACATATAACTACGAGCCACTCGGTGCCCTTCAGCAGCTCTGCAGCTCCTGAACAGGCAGTGAGTGTCAGCAGGTCAGGGTGTTTCTTCAGGGCTTAATAGGATAGGTCAAAAGAGCAAAAAATGAGTAATTCTTCCAAGTGAAAGAATATATGCATCCAACTTCAATGTATCTGTTCAAGTCATGCCATGCATGTATATCCAGTGCTCTCACAGGCGGTATGGGTGCAGAACTTATTTTAAAAGATTAAAAAAACCCAGGCTGTTCAACTTAAAAACAGGTCATACAGCAGTTTCAGTGCAGAACTTAAAGAAGTGGCAGGCTGGTCAACTGAAAACAGAATTCCCCATTTTATCACCTCTGTAAGCAGTAGACATCAGTATTTTCTACATTGCTCAAACAAGGACATTCCTGTGGCTACACCAGGCCAGGCCAGTGCAGCCTCAAAATCCTAGAAGCCTCCACTGAATTCAGCCCCATAACATTTTCCACTGGGTAACACAGCATTATTACTTCCATTCTGCAGAAGCAGACCTGAGGCACAGCAAGAACAGAAACATGGGTTTAGAAAGATTTAACAGCTTTTTTTTCCAGTTAATGGGAACTGGAGACAGCCAGCATTCTCAATTAGAGCAACGCATGCAAAGCTACATACAGGAAGTCCAGAAAAGTCTTGCAGAATTCAGATGCCATAAGGTTACCCTTCCTGCTTATCAGACAGTACATCAAGTCACAAAAACATGGGTGTCTTTTTCTGAACTTCCTTCAAAGAAATATACCTTCTACTCAAACACTCCCATTGCTTTTCCAGATTATTCTGGGAAAAAAATCAACAGTGGGAATCTATGGACCACAAAGTAACATTACAGGAAGCTGGTCGTCAGCAACTTGTGCTCGAAATAATGTAATGATACATCTATGTTCCCATTAAAGATATTGGAAAGATAAAGAAAATTATGCTAGCAAAACAGGATAAATATAACTCCATTGTCTGGTTAAAAAACACCCACACACATCTTTCTTCCAATGAAATATAGCAGGAACACCACAAACTAGGAAGGGGCAGCAAGAGGGACCCAAAGCAGCTAATAAGAGGCAAAAGTGCAAATCTTCAAAGGGAAACTCAGCATGGCTCTCCTAGAAGCCCACATTTTCAACAGCATTCATGGATTTTGGAAGCCTTTGAAGCAGAATGATCCCAATTCCAAACTCCTCCTTCCAAACTTTCCTATAAGGCTGCTTGGCAAATCTTTCTTTTCTTGTGCTGAGTATGAATGCAGAGATTTTCGACTAACCACAAGTGTTGGGTGTGGTGGGATTTTTTATTCCTTTCCCCTAAAAAGGTTTTAAGTCCATTTAAAATGCATTTATCAACCTGTATATAAATTAAGCCTTGCTTACATCATCCAACTGCATTTATCGACGATATTTAAGCAGATAAATGTAATGAAAATCTTTACAGATTAAAAATTATGCAGTTGCATGATACCACAAACTGGCATCCATCCAATAATAGGATTTTTGGAGGAAAAGCAAAGAGGAAACATTCAAGAAAGCATCCTCTTGGTGGTATTTCACCTTAATTCCATCAAAAACTGCTTACAGTAGGTACTACAGACAGATCTGCAGTAAACACTTAATGGCAAAGTGCAGAGAATGATTATATGATTTTCTACCTATCTAACACCTGCTATTTACCAGGCTGAGTAAGCAACAATGTAAGACCAAGCTAATGTGGAAATTCTGCTCCTTTATTTACAGTTATATTTCCAGGAGCCTTTCAGCCTCTACAGCTCAGCATGTGCCACACACACAGTAGCTACAAATCTGCAGGCTCCACAAACACTTGATCACATGAATAATTTTAATCAAGCAGCAAAATCCCATCTTAAAGTCACTGGGATTTACTTCATGAGGATGCCTTTGCATTATTATTACTATTCCATCTGCTTCATAATATGTCCTCAGTGCAAGGTTATGACAAAATTAATGAAATCCAGGCAACTATCCATAACACCATCTTTCAATTTCAGTACCTCGGCATGCAATAAGGAGACTGAAAAGATACGGATGATAATTTTTTTCAATATATCTATATAAAGATTCCTGAAGTCCATTTAATTGCCACTGTTGCAGACTAGAATACTGATTTTTAAAGTTCACTCATAAAATTTAAATCATGCTAGTGACACTGAACAGTTCTCACAGCAAAAATACTGTTTCATTATGCATAGCAAATAGTTCCCCATTTAACTAAGCTTATTAACCAATGAATTCATAATCTACACACCACAATGACAGAATATGCAAACAAGTGGGGATAAGAAAAAAGCTACAAGACAAGGCTTGTCCAAAGATCATAACTCCATTTTCTGTTCAGTGCTTTCAGTGGATACTCCAGTATTTTAAAATTCTACCAAGAACCACCCCATGCTTGAGGTATCCATCTCATGAAAAGACATACAAGAGGAAAAAAAAATTAAAAAGAAACAAACAAACAAACCATACTTTGATATTTTGAAGGTACAGACAGAAATCTACAGATGTACTTTTATAGTATGTTCCTCACTGCAATATCAGAATGTTTTAATACAGTATTCAAGACTTTGTAATGATATCAAAATTATTTAGAATGTAAAGTCATATTTTATGCCAGTTTTTCTTTAGCAGCATGTTTATCCTATATTTTCATTGTGTTTATCTTCTTTGTTTTGCAAACAAAAGAAAATTCAGACACACACAAGATAGTTTGTTTTGCTTCACTATTAAATCAATAATGCTGATCCTTCCAGAATAACTACCAAGTAGATGAAGCTCAAATTTGGGGATTTAGAAACAATTTCTTCAGAACTTGCTTTAGATTCTTAAGTATCCCTGAAAATCTCTCTGTATAACCAGGAAGTCTTATTTTCCAACTTTCCTTCATCACCTTCCTTGCTCAGGAAGTGATGACAAAAAAGGCAAAGATAACAATCTAAAAAAACCCCAAAGAGCCACCAAAGAGAAGATCCTGGCAGACAGCTGTACGGCAAAAACCTCTTAACCAAATAACTTTCCCTGTCTATAATCAACAAATGCAAAACAGTGACTTGTAAAAATAAAACTTGTCTAAGCTTAGTGTCAAAACCTAAAAATAGGTTCTGGCAGTGGTTGTGTGTGAGGTTCTCCACACAGGGTTTTTACACTGTCAACATACCTCTACCTTTTCCCTTTCTATTTAGCTGTTAGGTCAATTCATACCTTTAAAAACATCATCACCAGACTCTTGCTGCAAAATTACGATTCAGGATGCACAAATTCAGAAGGCAACCTACTCAAAAACACTGTACTTTTGTTCACAAAATCTAACATGCACAAAAGGAAAATGCAAGGATAGATTCTGTACCTCCAGCTCCGTCTCTCTGCGATTGATATCATCTGTAGATTGATTCAATTTTTCTAGCTCCCCCTAGAAGGAAAGAAAGTCAGATACATAGTAAGAAATCAGGGAAAAAAACATGTCTGAGAAGGCTCATTCAGCATCCCCACTGAAAGCTCACAAGGGCTGCAGCTAATGAATTTAGTGAAAAGAGGAAACCTTGAGATGCCCAGCTTAACTTTGCCACTGGTCTTCTACTTAGCTACTTAAAAGAAAAAATAATCAGAGAAGCTCTATAGTTTTATGTACAGGCAACACATTTCCTATTCTGGTTACTTCTTCATTATTACAAATAAACACAAGGTACAGTAAGCTCTGTCTCATTAATCAATATAGTCAATATCAGCGAGGTACTTGACAGACAGACACACCCACCCTAGAAGATTAGCAAAGTTTGTACTATCACAGGAGACACGCAGTGAAAGGACAGAGCTGATAAGAAACACATCTTGCTGCATGAGAAGTATTTTAGTTTGGATTTTGGCAAACCATTTCTTAACCCAAGTCCAGTCCATGGGACATACAATTATGTTAACATAATTTGCCTTCCTGACAACATTTTGATCCCTTAACAGCAGAAACAAAGGTGTTAAATCCCTTGAATAAATATGTAGTAGAAGTGGCATTGGCATGAATGAAGTTACTGTAAAAATAAAGCTCATTCTTACTGACTTTCTTGCCTCAAAAAGCAACCCTCAGGAGGAGATGTGGTAGCTTTCTTTATCTGGGCAACATGATTATAAGATTTTTAACAGGAGTGTTCTCCAATTTAAACATTATTTAATTGTCAACCAGTGTAACAGAACACGCCTGGAAATGTTTTGCTGTACAAACCAAACGTTGTAAATTGATTGTCACTTGAGCAGCTTCCCACTGGACTACACGAATGACTCTGGTTACAACCAGAAAGGAATTCATTACAACAGTTTAGCTCTCTTATCCTCAGCGGTCAGATTTCGTTTCCTAGTCCTAGGACTTGGAAAACACCTACTTGGGTATCCATGTTGTCTGAAACAAACACTCATCCAAAAATTACCTAATTGTCTCTTACTGTAAGGCTCAAAACCTCATGGCTCTCACGGATGCAGACACAGCAGCTTGTTTTTCAAACCAAACAAAAAACTGAACAAAAACAATTGTTTTGCCAACAGTTCACAAATCGTATACGTGGAAACAAGTAGCAAGCTGAAGAACCTAAGGCCAAAATTAGACCAATAGATGCCAACCAAGCCTAGCCTCTTAAAATCAGGGCAGTACCAGGCTAACTTTTGGCTGAGGGCCTCGCTCTGTGTAACCATGTTTTGGGAATTTTGCAATGGCTCTGCACAGCCCTGGAAAACAAAATGCTCACGATGGAGAAAAGAATGACAATTACAGCGAGCAGGGACCTACGCCAAGGATCCTCTCAGCATTGTACACACGTGTTATATTCATTCATGACAAACAGTACCAGCAATGCTGGAGGCAAAAGCCATAAATCTGCAGAGACCTAAAAATACATTTAATTTCGGGGACCACAGCGTGCTGCAAGTTTGCACCGTGCTATTGGTCGAGACACGATTTTGGGGAGAAAAGCTTTGTTAGAAACCATGCAAGAATAAAAACCATTGCAGAAGGCATTCACTGAGAGGAAGCACCATATTCCACTAAAGCTGCTTTTTACAAGAAACAAAAAAATACGGATAAAAATAATGAGACAAAATTTTAACCCCACATTTTCCCGCATTTATGAATTTCTAAGCACCAGCCCCGCTCCACGAGCAAGGTCACGCTGTCATGGTCAAAACTAAAAAGGGGAGGGGGGGATTTCAGCAGCAGGAGGAGGAGAAGGAGGGACGCCCAAAAGAGCCGGGCGCGGAGCGATGCCCGGGGTAACAAAGGGCTGGGGCGCTCCGGGGGCGCTTCCCCGCTCCCGGCGGGCGCCGAGACACCCGGGAAAAAAAAATATAAAAATAAAAATATATATACGCACATATGTGTGTATGTATTGACGTATGCGTGAGCATATGTATGTGTATATATATATATGCATATATGTATATATATGTATGTATGCACATACGCAGCAAAAGCAATGAAATAAAAGGCAACCATTATTACATACATTACATTACATTGCTTCATACAGCCATAACACACATATTGAAACGAACTTAAGGAAACGCAGCCGCCCCTCGGCAGGCAGGCAGGCCCTCACCTGGATGCGGGGATCCACCTCCTCGTCCTCGGGCCGCGCTGGTTCCTCGGCGGGGCGGCCCCGCCGGCCCCCCGGCTCCATGGCGGCTCCCGCTCCCTCAGCCGCTGCCGGCGCCTCCCGCTCCCGCTGCCGCCGCTGCCGCCGCTCCCGGCCCGGCCCGGCCCGGCCCCGCCTCCGGGGGAACCCCTCCCTCCCCACAGCGCCCCCGTCTCTTTGTGCCTTCGCAGCGCAGCCGGCAAAGCAGCGCCAAATTGCGGGGTTTCCTTTTTTTTCCCCCTTCTTTTTCTTTTTTTTCTTTTAACGCTGCCTCACGCCCCGTTTTTTTTTTTCTGGCCTGCTCATTCCTGGGTCCCCCCCGCAAGGGCGCTGCGTGAAAGCAGGATGAGTAGTTCCAGGTGCAGGGAAACGCTAAGGACACCTTGCTGGCTTTTTTAATTTATTTTTTTTTCCGCCCCTCCTTCTTTTCTTCTTTCCTCTTTTTCAAGCTCTGCTGGAGGCTGACATGCCCATGGAGAGAAAGAAAAAAAATTTAAAAGGGAGAAAGGGAAAAGAGAAAAATACTAACGGCACTTTCAACAAGCTTGAAAATTCAAATGAACCCCAGATTTCTATTGTGTGGCAGCTAAGCGGGCAACTATTGTACCTACTGCATGCAGTAGAAAAAGACATACTGAAGACACATCCTTTTGTTGTCAGTAAAAAGGAACTTTGTACAAGAAATATGTACGTGCATGGCCCATGTCTAGCAGAGCACTTCAGATTAGTGTCTCCCTAATCATAGGGGTGGATAACAAGTAATTTTGAACAAATGAGGAATATATTTCCACCTTTGAAGTATCACTATTAATTTAACCCCATTTTTTTTTGTTTGAAAAATCACCAAAAGATAGTAAAAAAAATTCAAAGTTTAGATGTAGTGAAGAAAGGAGCATCCTTTGTGAGACTGAAGGTGAAAAAGAATCTCATATCTCTTTATAAGATAGAAATAAGAGGGAGGTAAAATAAGAAGAGAAAAATTAACATTGCTAAAGTAACTAAGGTTAAAAAGGAGGCAAAAGAAAAGCAGTCAAGCTCTTCCAAATGCTATAAAGCAACCAAGGGGAAAAAAACAAAATATGGGAAGAGAGTGACATAAACATTTGAAAATAGTATAAACATGCAAAGTGACACCAACAAACTAAAATAATCAAGGAACAGAGGAGGTGTTGCAAAAACGCAGATGGGTTGTTTGCAACATCTTCACTGCTCACAGCAGAAAAAAATCATGTTAAGGGGGGGAGAAAAATAAAAACAAACCAAAAACCAAATTAGCCAAAGCCAAGTGTTTGCTCTTACTGCTGTCTGTTAAGGGATTCCAGTGTGTACACACAGCCAGAGGTTCCCAGGACCTTGGCGTTTCTTTTCCCTGGTGTGCTGTGGCTCATGCCAAGCTCATTTAACTGCAGTGGTCAAATATCCAACACTCCCATCATCCTAAAACAGCACAGAAAACACAAAGCTGCACATGGAAGACTTAGTGTGGACAATCCTGCTGTTATCACTTTGATTTCTAAAAAACAAGACCATGTAAAAGATTCACTCCAGCCATGCCCTGTTCCTCCAAAACCTGGACAGGCTGACCCATGGCGATGTCACAAAAAGCACTGCCCACTGCTTGGGGTACAGAAGGGCTCCTGCACACAGGTGCTCTCCCAAAGAGATTTGTTATATTTGCACAAAGGACCCTCTTCTTCCATTACCACTGTGACAATCCCTGTAATTGTTGCAGCTCGAAAACATCCAGCCAAACTCTTCAATCTGCCACCATCAAGGCACAGCAAGCTGTCTTTCTCCTTAGATTCAGAAAGTTGGGAGAGCTGCCTGCAGAGCTTAGCACTGTGCAAGAGATGGTGTGGATACACAAGCCCCTTTTCCCATGAATCTGAAATCTCTCATAGAGCCCCGAGGCCATTGAGATCATTTTATATCAAGCCAATACGTTGGGCAGATCTGGATATAATAAATTCAGTGAAGAAATGCACCTCTGTCATTCCTGCAGACATCACCAAGGCATTAACAGAAAAGTAGCCTGAAGGAAAAGATTTGACAGAACAATGAAAGGGAGACTATTCAGTACAATAAAGATCAATAAGAGACTCAAGGCTATTATTTACATGTTCATTTTCTTCTCTTTGCCATGGAATGGGTTTTGCTGAAGCTGCTGTCCTGTGCAAAGGGCAGCAGGACCCGAGAAATACCCAAGGAACAAACCTGTGTCTCACACATGGGCATGGTCTCCACAGGTTTGTTGGTGACACCAAGCTGTGTGGTGAGATTGACAGCTTGGAGGGAAGGGACACCATCTAGAGGGACCTTGACAGGTGTGAGAGGTGGGTCTGGACCAACCTCTTGGAGTTCAACAAGGCCAAGTGCAAGCTGCTGCACCTGGATTGGGGCATCCCAAGCAAAAATACAGGCTGGGTGGAGAATGTACTGAGAGCAGCCCTGAAGAGAAGGACATGAGAGTGTTGGTTGACAAGAAGCTCAACATGATTCAGGAATGTGTGCTTGCAGCCTAAAAATCCAACCACATCCTGGGCTGCTGTCCAGGACAGCTGCATCAAGAGAAGCACGAGCAGCAGCTAACGGAGGCGATTCTCCCACTATGATCCATTCTGGAACGGCGTATCAGATGAAGTTCTTTACTGTGGGGCTAGTGAGGCACTGGCACAGGTTGCCCAGAGAAGTTATGGATCCCCCATCCCTGGCAGTGTTCAAGGCCAGGCTGGATGGGGCTCTGTGCATCCTGGTCTAATGGAAGCCATTGATTCCCCTGGTTAGAGGATATTTCAGGTCCCTTCCAGCCCAAACCATTCTATGCTCTGCTTAGGTCAATCCTGTGCAAGAAGTGAACTGCAGTAGATGGCATTTGGGTGCTACTTTTGCCAAATCATGAGTGATCTCAGCCCAGTAAATCCCTCCTACACTAACTGTTGAAGGCCAGACTGCTCCCCAGCCCCACCCCACTCCCAAAAAGCCAGTCATGCTGACCTTTTCCTTCCCCCACAGGCCCTACATGCGCCAAGGCGTCTGAGCAAAGCTTGCACAAGGCCTGACCGAGACAGTCTGTACTTTCTCCTGTATCAATATTTCAAAACCCCAGTCCCAAGTATTCAATATTTGAACAAAGCACTCTGAAGTCAAGGCAGGAAGAAACCACTTGCTCTTTCACTAATGGGATTCCAGAGTGGCCACAGTAGAGAATTAATCCAGACTTGTCAGGCTGGGCAGCAACTTAACATGAGCTGTGCTGAAGAGGGTACAGCTCAACTAAAAAGCACAAGGAGAGGTTCTGGTGCAGGAAAAGCCACGATCCAAGCTGCTTCAGCAACCAATTTAAGTGTATCAAGCAACACCTTATATTACAGCAGGCATTTAGGGTGCAAGCTTTATCAGTAACATCATGCCCTGGAGCAGAAATCCCTAGGCAAGGGTGATGTTCTGGCTGAGAGTACAGCTACAGCTCTACTTTTGGGGGAAGTTAAGCACATTATCTGGTCCCGTGGAAATCCTCAGTGTACAGGCAAAAGGAAGATTTGGCAAGGGAAAGATTGAAATGTCTGTACTTTGAGGAAGGAATTCAGAGAAGAATTCTCTTCCTCATTCTGGAAGATGGTTTGTAGATTCAGTATTACATTGCTGAATAGCCATTGGGGAACTAGAAGTTGCATTTTAAATAAGATCAGCTGGGAAGAAGTATGCATCAGTGAAGAATTGCCTGAGGAAACATTCTAATGACTATAGTTAATTTAGGGATAAAATTCAAAGGGAATGGATAGAGTAATTTTACATATATTTGATAATGGTGGATTCTGAATGGATTTTAAGGAAGATTTTTTTTTCCAACTCTCATTTTACATTCAAATTTCTGCTAATACTTGCCCTCAAAGCTTGCTTCTGCCCCAGCACTAGAGGCAAGAGCCTAAAACACAAATCAAAAGTTGCATTTCCTTCCTCATAAACATGTATCTTCTCTTTCTGAACATTGATAGCAAATTAAGCAAAGTTCAGGACTAATTAATGCACATTTGATTACTGAAGACACATTTCAGCTCACAGAAATGTTCAAGAAGAAAACAGCCTAAGAGACAGAGTCCTGCTTACAGAATACTGCCCCTCTCCTCACGGGGACTGGAGAAACAGTTCTGCTCTGAGAAATTCTTCTGCTTCCCTTGATGACGGTGCTAGAGGCTAACTTTCAATTGGCTTCAAATGTTGAAGGGCTGTTGTAATTCAATTTTAAATAATTTACCAACAAACGAACACAGAAGTATAAACAGTCCAATTCTAAGGAGTAACACAGTCCCCAAAATACATTTATGAGCATAAAATCTACCATGTAGCTTCTTAGCTGAATTAACCCTGAAGACCAGTTTACTACACTGACTTTTGCAATGTTACACCAGAAATTAGTCTAACTCAGGGAATGTCTCATTTAAACACAGAGCTACCGCCTCTATCTTCCAAGATGCAGCAAAGACATTGCTCTGCCAGTGTTCAAATCCAGTATACTTTCCTGGTTTTCCAGAAGTCTACTGCACATGTTGGAAACATTTTTAAACATTAAGTGGGATCTCACCCACAGTTATTGTACATTTGAGATCTGGGCCTCTATCACTTAATCATTTATAGGAGGCTAAGCACAAAATTTTTATGGAAGATATGCACTGCATTTATTGAAGATTTTAAATTTCTGGAATGCATATGCAGGGTATTAAACACAAAGTGGTCAGAATCAAAATTTCCCCCGGCTTATTTCTCAATAAATTTCACGCTTCCATACTCACAGTGGTTGTGGCATGTTTGTGCTCTGCAGTTTAGAAAGCACTAAAAATCAATTATCTCTCCTACACCAATCTGTAAGATGGTATCGCCTTATGAACTTGCACACAAAGAAATATTAATGGAGCTTGAGCATCTGTGGTACAAAAAACTTGTAGATTTCCCCACCTACAAGGAATGTATTTAAAGAAAAGGCTACATTCCAAAATACCCTTTGATTTCACTTCTCTTTAACAAGCACAATTTAAAATTAAAAATAACCTCCAGGCTTCACAGGGCTACAAAGAAAGGAGGCTCATTTTAAAGAGGTACAATCTATTTTCAAGCCACACTAATCTTAGTATCTTCCATAAAAACTAAATACAAAGATTATTAGCAAAATTATCCACTGGGCTATTTTCTATTGTATATACATTTATCTCCCATCATATCATGAGTTACTTTTCTTATTATTTTGAAGGCTGAAATTGATGATGCTTCATACAGAGAGTGTGAGTGCAGTATAGTTTTTTATACACACACATAGACACACTCACATGCACTATGCTATATATATATGTGTGTGTGTGTAAAAAAATGCATGACTAACAGCTTGATGGATTTCCCTGCTGGTTCTTATTTCATTGGGAAAGAACCACCATCATCACAGGAAATTTTCTCCTCCTCCAAGCTGTCCTTTGGCAAGGCTGGTGGTGGTGGAATTTCCCACTGGAAAAAACCATCCATGCAATGACACTACACTTGCAGCAGTCCTGCTGCTCCTCTGGCCACAATGCAGAGTGTGCTGCACTTGCAGATTTAGAAAATAACAGAGTAACATGAGCCTCTTCCTCAGATGTGCTGCTGAATGATAAGGAAGATCTCTTTCACAATGCTTCATACTTGAACAGGGAAAAATCCTAGACTGCACCCTTTTAAGTTGAATATATCCACCTAGGTTCCCAGTCCTGCTATCTGCTTTCCTTGATAAGCAGCCTCACATCAGTTTCAATGGCAGCAGGATCAAATGCAAAGGTGTTAGTCTGTACTCAAAATGAGGCCTTAGACAAGAGGCATTGGCTTGTGAGAGCCAAAATGAGATGCAAGTGCCATCCTCCTCTAGCCAGCCTGGCAATTCACTGAGGCTTTGCAGCGGTGTGGATACATCATTGCTATTCAGTACAAAAACACCCACCCTCCTCCTTTATTCTTTGTACTTAGACATCTATGCAAACCACATCTAAAGCATTTATTTAAAGAACCACCTCTGACTCTCAAATGACGTCAGCCACGTGCAAGAATACATCTCATTTTTTCAGTAGTGAGCTTGATGTTCAGACCAGTTCCATATTTGTGGCTATTTAACTGTATCAGTAGATTTCTCATTGGTAAATTAAAGATAAAATCAATTCACAGGTTTCTTGCCATCAGCCCATGCTCGAATGCAACACTGACAGAAGGCAGGAGTTCCTGTGAAAATGTAAGGACAAACAAGAAACTCCAGGTAGTGAAGTTCCTGTGGCTCTGGTTCAGGGTATTCATGTGTCTGGTGCACTTTCTGTGAGAGAGCCAGGAAGGGCTGCTTAAAGCTGGCAATTTCCACAACCTCATGCAGCATGGCTGCTCTACATGCTTGGCACATTCCAGCTCAGCAGGAGAGGGTCTCCATGTGTCTCCATGTGTCTCCATGTGCCTCCTGGTCACAGGCAATGCTCCTGACAGATGCTTTGTGACACCCGCTCCCTGCCGTGAGTCATCTCCCATGGAGGAAAGGTACCTGGAGTGGGCAGGCTGGAGCACAGCTCTGTGCAAAGGCAACCAGGTGACTGCTGAAGGCTCTCTGACCACAGACTTTGCTTCCTACTAATCTTGTTATCAGGCAGGAAATTCACTCATGTCCTATTTTAAGCTGCTGAACACACAATATCAAAATCTTGAGCTTCTGTCAGAGATCTCAGAGCATTCCTTCAAGCATGAACTATCCAGAGAACCTTTCCCTTTGTATCCCAGCACAAATCCCATTTATTTTACATGCCAATTGATTAATAGAGGGAAGTAGCATAGACATTTCAAGTAAAAGCATGGCCCAGAGGATGAGGGAAGCAAATACCTATTCAAAACTAGCTCCCTGAGTAGACCAGATAGCCACAGGAAGATTTGGGATTTCATTATCATCATGAACAGCTCAAGTGCAAAGAGAAAAGGCAGAATCATGGTCTATATCTAGAGAAAAAAGGAAAAAAAGACAGGGATGGGCAACCAAAGGGTAACTCCTGCCTGTGAGTTGTGAAGGCAGACTGGCAGCCAAGAGGGAGACAGCTGGGAAGCCCAGAGATAGGGACAGACCCTTCCACAGCCAAGTCTCATTAGCAAGATATTAAGAAAGGTCTTTGCACTGCCTATTTGCTTCCTAACCACATTTGACTGCCTATAAACAGTGACGGGAGAAATAGGAAATGTTTTTATACCCTCCTCTATAGTTTCCAGGCTGGTTATAGGCTATTTTACCTTGTGCCAGAAAATATGAAGCCTATGAAGTATCTAGATACAGAAAAATTTGTCAGTTTTGCAAACTGAATTTGATGTGTGCAAGATCCTAAGTGTCCACACTTCAAGTGTGCCCTTCCATATATTTATGTATATAGGAAATTCAAACCTTTAAAATACTTGAATTAAAAATATCTGTCTCAGATTTGTACAAGTGAAATGCTTCCTGTGTACAAAGCCCCTTTTTTTCCCCTCTCCCAGCATTAATAGCTAGATTTTCTGCTCTGGCAGAATCAGACTTTTCAGTGCTTCCTGTTACATTAAAAATGGAATGATTGAGCACATTGTGTGTAGGAGTGAAGCAGAGTCTGTTTTAGCATCCAACTTTATATGTCAGGAGAAGTAGTGATTAACTGTGATCCCTCTCCTGCCTTCTCCCATGCCATAACCTCCAGAAGCATGCTGCTGCAGAGCCACATCCCTGCATTTCCATCTTGGTGCCCGAGAGCAGCCTGCAGCAGCAGCACCAAGGCTGTGAAACTAAAGGCAGTCACACAGGGCAGGTTTTGAAACCTCCCTGGCACAAACATGCTGCAGCAGTACCTGACCAAATGCCTCACATCTCCTAGAGCTTAATAAACACTTTGGATTGCAATGCAGATCTCACCTCTGCTCCTCACTCCTCAAGTCTGTCATCTCTACTTCTCCCTCACCATCCAGCTCAGCCTTGTTTATTCCCCAGTCTCAATACCTTCCCCTTCTTTCTACCACTGCAAGTATCATTTAAGCCATTGTTTCCCTCCGTCCTCAATTTGTCTTTATCCTTCTTTTCTCTTTTCCCCTTCTTTCATGTATGAACTGTTACACAGCAATTGCCATTAGCTATGCTAATGGTTCAGCACCACCATTTGTCAAAATGATGCAGCTTCATCATTTCACCTCCCACTTTGGGGTTGGGTTTGCTCATCTGTTGCAGAGACTGAAAAACTTTTGCAGTGTCATTTTAAGTATGTTCATCACCCCCAAAGCAGAGCAGTGTCTTTTGCCACAGGAAACATATTCAACCCTAGCTGCAAATTCCTCTCCACTAAAGTCTCTCCAAGATGAGGGCAGTTTTGCAATCCCAATGAATAAGAGGTCATAGGGACAGAAATGAAACATTTTAATTTGAAAGTCCCTGCAACTCCCCCAGTGGTTAGAAATTGTTCTTTTTTTTAAATGCCCTCTAGACTTCCAGAGTGGGATTCATTTTGTGCAGATAACTAGGTTAAAAAACTACTCCCTTTTGTCTAAAAGGGCATTCATTCTTTGGTTTTCCTTCTTCTGTTGACACAAGAAGATAAGATGACAATTCCTTTTTTCTCTTCTAGTGACTATACCAGAACAGCAATTTTCCAGCTCAGGTTGCAGGTATAGTTCCTAGATGTAACAACCATTACAAATCTCAGGAGCAAGTTCCACAACAGCAGGAAGAGATAAGGGAACACACATCAGCCCTTTGGAAAATCCTGCCCAAAAGGATCATGTTGAGCCTGACAGATTGTCATTTATTAAGATGCAGATGAACACAAATCACTCCACACTGGGGACTGTGTTCCTCTGATCTAAAATGTGACCCCTGAGCCTCTTTTTTTAGCTCCTTGGCCTTTCCTCCAATTTCCTCCCACCCCTTTTTTTCCTACCCTCCCACAGGGTAACTCCTTTCAATTGAGCTGTTCACACCAGAGGCCACACATACACCCCTGCACCCACACTTCTGTCGAGGCACCGAGGCACAAACAAATCTCCTGTGATGCAAAGCATCTGAATTCCCTGCAGTGGTAGGTATGCTGAATACCTGGGGGAGATTCTGAGTAGGACAGTGGGATTTTATATGTCCAAAATATGATTTCATATGTCCAAAAAAAGAGTACCTTCATTTCTCTGAGTTTTTCACATTACTTTCTGTGAAAAAGTGTTCAGGTCTTGAAAAGAAAAAGCTGCCTAGGTGATTTGCTGTCAGGACCATTTCAGCAAATGGACTTAGGAAATCAGTGTGGAGGAAAGTAGTTGAAGGGATTTGTGTTTGATGGTTCTGTGAGGATCATCCAGCCCTTGTTTGGAGAAGGATACACACATTGCAAAATAAGCTGAGAAGATGTTTGGCATATCAATCTCTCAACCTACCAGAAAGGAGAGGGATCTGCCTCCTTGGTCACAAGAAGGTTTGGTGTGCTCAACACCCTGGGGACCCAGAAGGCATCTGTCAGAATTCCCAGACAAATCGGGAAAACTGTCAATAATGCAAACAAAAGCTGCTCAAATGCAGTCTGGCATCCACACTGCTCCCCAGCCCCAGCAAACAGGAGTGGGAGGGCACCCCAGTATAGCAGCAGGGACAGACTCAGTGTTCCCACTGCCACTGCACAGTGCTGGGATGAGCAGTGGGATACCAGCACAGGAACATCCTCTCCAAACAGCAGGAGATGAAAGTGATTTTCAGGTGCAGGCATTCTGCAGACAGAGCAAAAGGAACAGAGCAGATGTCAGGCAGTCTGCAGTACAGCTCTCCTCTTGCAGGCACCCCTTTGCAGCAGTAACTCTTTCAAGGGGGGAAGGGGAAAAAAACCAGCCACCCAGCAGTGTGTCAATCTTCACAGATGGAGCAGCTTTAATGCTGTCTAATCCTCCAGAGGGAGGAAACAGCATTTCCTTTGTGCCAAGGATATCAAAATGGTTGAAGATGGCAATCTCCACTGACATTAACTTTATTAAAGGAGGGGTATTTCCACGAGCTTTGAGAAGGCTTGGTCAAGAGCCAGCTGGAGATGCACTGAATGTAAACATCTACTCCTAACAACAGAAAATAGCAGGCAGTCAGGAATTCCTGGAAGAATTTACAGGCACCAAGCATGCACACAAACTGGAGATTGCATATCACAGCCACACACATCAATTATACAGCTATCAAACAATTGCATAGCAGCAGCAATGTGAGCAGGTAGTTACTGCTTTTTACTCTTCTTTAATTTGGCTCCTCTATTATTTTGTTGCAGCTATATAATCAACTTGTACTCTGAAGAGGGAAGTGGTGCCCCTGGGTTGTCATAACTAGAATACCAAACCTTCTTGAGCCACTTCCTTGACAGTGAATGATTTTTATATGTAAATTGGATGCAGAAGTGAAAGAAAGGATAATCTTTCTCAGTAAATTTTGAGTATCAGGAGCCAGCACTGAATTAAACTTTACTTTAAATAGCAGTAATATTTACATTCCACTAATAGATGCTTTCTTGCATCTAAATATCAAACAACTGTCACTTCACAATGGAATTGCATACAAATTCAGTTCTCAAATAGTTTAGGTAGTGCACAATTCAAACATCATTTTAGGTGTCAGTACATCTCACCCAGCCTGCTTGGGAAAAATGGAAAATTAAAGCTCTGAATCGAGGATCTGAAATACAAAGCTCCACTGTTGTAACAGAAGCAGAAAATGCCCACGCATTCATCTCCCCTTCCTGGAGGACAGTTCAATTATCATCATGTCCCCAAGCAGATTTTGCACTGAATCACTGTGACATCTGCTAGGGAAATGAACACAAATCTATATCTGCATGCAGCAAATACATTGGCAAGGTTGCAAAGGGGGGAAGGGAAATAAGTGTCACTTTTCACACAAACTAGAAAATGACAGCTTGTCACATCCATGAGTAAATACTAGCAGAAGTGAGAGGAGGCAAGATGCTTCTTCACCTTTTCCCCCTCCATAGTATTACAAAGATACAGATTAAGGACAAAACTGGCTCCTCCTTCCTTGCCTACAGTAACAGCATCTGGACATTTCACCATCTGGGAACACTAACAATAATGGATCATATCTGCCATTGGCACAGGTTAGTAGAGCTCCCCTGAGTTCAAGGGAGCTGTGCCTCTTTCCTAGCTGAAGGACAGGCCCAACACGCCAGAGCTGGGGAAACAGAAACTGGAAGAGCCCCAAGGAGTGAGAGTGCAGAGCAACCTCCTTCAGGTCACTTCTGGCAAAGAAGACTTGCCCATTGCCTTGTCAGCAGGGGACAATTTTATGATACAGAAGCAAGGGGTTTAGTCATGATTTGCATGCATGCAAAAATCATGATGTAATGTAGTACAACTCTCTTTGTACAGACAAAAAAAAACAAACCAACAAAACATAGAAAAAGTATAAAGTTAGCTTGAACACTCCTGTATTTCCCCAAGGAGAGGTGGATGCCTAAGGACTACTGCTTCCAAGCCATCCACACATTAAAGCTGGTCTGTGGTCTGTCTGAGCCCATGGGCACCTTTCCTATCTTCTTCCAGTCCAGCACATGGGTCTTCACCAGTTGCATCACATGGCAAGGCACAAAGTTGACTCTCCAGTGCAGGATGGAGGAAAGGCCATGGTATGCAGTTACTAAGAGAAAATCACATTCTAGCAAGAGGTCCCTTGGCTCCAAAACCTAACACAGCTGCACCAGAACACTGTGACCTCTCCTCCATTGCAATCATACGTGAAGTTGGAGATGAAGGCAGCACAGCAGAGCACACCTGAGACTCAGATACCTTAGTCTCATGCAGGATGTGCAAGATGGATCTGACTTTACACACATAGAGGAAGCAGCAGCATCCTTCTAAGCTCCTTTTAAGTTAATGATACCTTTTACACAGGGTTACAGTAGCTGCAGCTGTTTTAGAAGGAAACAGGCTCTCTACTAAAAATACATAAAATACATAAAAAACCTCTGCATGCCACACCCTCACCTGTAACAAATGCATTGCATTAATATCTAACAGTATCTCACTGCTAGAGCAGAGCAGAGCAGAGCATTCTTTCATCAATCATGGTTTGTTTTCTGGTGCACCTTCCCCACACCCAAAAGCTTGTGTTCAGACATCTCTCCTCAGATATTCCCCAATTCAAATGGCATGATTAACATGACTGTAAAATGGGTATCATTACAGTTTCTTTTTAAAGAGATGTACAACCTTCCACCCACTCTTTCTTGTGCTTTTGCAGTGAGAATTTCTTCCTAATTGGTATCCAAGTGTGCAGTCAGATCAATTTCTCTTCAAAAAAGAGTGCTGCTTTTTATCCAGATGAAAACAGATACTACAGACTTCACTTACAGGCTCTGATTTTAAAAATTACTCTAATCAGACTTTGATAGTACCACTCTGATAACAGATGTGTGACTAATGTGTTTCCTGATGTTATGATAATTCAAATACTAAATAAATAAATAAATGGTTTAAAATGAGAAAAACTTTAGGAATTTGGACAGCAGCAATGAATGCCTAATTCAGAATTCAAAACCCTCCTCTGAAATGTTGTTCATATCCTCCTACTTCTCCACAACCCTGATCTTTAAAACTTAGGATAAAGAAAGCTCTGAAATTTGGACTCTTGATCTGAATACACTTTTTCATAAAGGAAATAAACTTTAAGCTTTCAGGAGTTACATATTTAGAGTCTGGTCTCACAATAAAGAATGTTGATTCTTCTAGTCAGTAGTAAAATAGAAACAGTTTCTCTTGAAAACTTTATTACATAGTTTACAACTAGGAACTGCCTGGAAAAAAAAAAAAGTAGAAAAGAAAGACTAGAGGGCTTTTTTAAGCTATGTAAAGGAAGGTTATTATTAGAACTGCCAGAATTCTTTACATTGGCATAATGCAGTAGGAACATTGAAATATTTCTCTACTAAATTATGGTTTTCAGCCCGGCACTTTAAATTGCTATGTTCACAAATCCATATGGTCTAACTCTTTCTGGCTAGAGCCATGCCAGAAAGCAGAGGTGGAGAACAAGTGTATGATCTGCCAGGTACCTCCTTGTGGGCTTGCCACAGCCTGACCCACAGCCAGGCTGCTGCTGCTGCTGCTGCCACCCCTGCCCCAAGCACTGCCATGGAAAATTGCAATATGAGCAGGTACAGGGACAGCAAAGGAACACCTGTATGCCCTGAAGGGGAAAAATAAATGCAAGCAAGAAAGAAAACTTCAGGTTTAAAACTCACCTTCTTCCAAACGATGCATTAAAATGGTCTCAAAGCTATCTTACACACAGATGTATCAGTAATAAAAAAATCATTGAGAAGTTCAAAAGAGACCAGTTTGCTTTTATCTGCCACACATTTTGCTTTTAAGCCTGCAGTTTCTCAGATGGGGTTTGAGCCTGGTGTTTCTCAGATGAGCAGACCTCTCTTCTAAGTATTTCTAACACACCTATTGACTTAGATTCCTATCCTGCAAATTCTGACAGTCATTACATGCATAAAATCCTTGTCTGCAGTATCCAAAATGTATTTTATATCTCTTTTATCTACCATATATTATATCTAGGACATCTTTAAAAGTTTCAAGCACATGAAACACAGCAGAGTTTTGTAAAGTATTTCTGTCACAATACAAAAAGTCCAGCAGTTTTTAAATCAAGAAATCCTAGATAGGTTTCCCCCATCAACTCCACATAATCTGGTACATTTCCCACCTCTTCATCTACAAGAAATATAAGTGGGGGAAGAGAAGGAAGATAATTCTGCAGCTTCTGCATAATACAATCAAATATCCTCCTCCTGCCAAAATGGCTTAAAATAGTTTCACAGAAGACTCTCCATTTGAGGGTCTTACTATCATGCCATTGTTTCAAGCTCTGCAACTCAGAGGATTGGGAACTGAGGTTGTATTTCTGGTCATGAGAACTGAGTCTGTAATTCAACAGCCTGAACTAGGACTCCAAGAAGAAAAACAAAATAATGAAAGTAGGCTGCATATTGGGAAGACAGCACAGAGATTTGACACTGCACACAAAGCCTTATTTCCACACTCCTTGCTTAGTTTCTCTTCTACTGGTGTCCAAATTGAGTTTTTGTCTTTCTTCTACTGCATGTATTCCCTACTTTCAGGACAACTGAGCAACTTTTCTTTGTAGAGACTTTGGAGGAACTCAAAGCAAGACAATGAAATTTTTCTTGAGAGCTAAAGCCAAGTCATGCCAAGTGAGCAAACCTTACTATTTATACTGATTAGGAGTTTGAGCCTCTCACTACTGTATTGTATGTTATATCAAGAGCCTCGAGTCAAAGGAAGAAGCTTGGGAAAAACAAGAAGAAGGGAGTCAAGTCACCTCTGACTGCCTGAAGCTCTCAGCCGGGTCTCACATGAAGCCTCAAGGAAAACCAGATCCTACCTCCCTCTGGTCCTCTTTTCCTATTCTAAACAGACTGCAAGTGGCCAAAATACATCCAGAGCTGCTTAACTCAGCACTTTCTTCTTTGTCTATGCCCTTGCAGCTATAAGCCCTAGCTAGTCTCAGTATCTCAGCTCAGTGATACAAATCCCATAGTGAGCCTGACCATCACTCTCTACTGCTTAATCCCCCTCTGCCTCAAGAGACTGAGGATGGGACCTGCAGTTTAAGTTTCTCCAAACAGATTTTCTGTGTGTAAGACACTACCATGCATTTCCTAGCCAGCTTTATGAAAATCCTGCACTGTCCAGGTAACTCTAAGGAACAGAGCAAACTGTTTGGAGAGCAGATAGCAGGAGCACTTATGTCTTGCACCACTTGACCTTTGTGTTCATGACACGTAAGGATCTTCAACCAAATCCACTCTCTAGGCAATGATTTACTCTACCCGTGCTTCTCTGCTGGTTAAAGATTCCATAGTCTTTGTTTTTTTGGAACCAAAGCACAACCCACCAGCCTCTGTTTTTTCTCACACATGTCACGTGTGGGAAATGGATTTGTAATTCAAACATAATTCTCCTCAAATCTCTCACTTCTTCATCTCAGCTGGGCTGCTCTTCCTCTCATGCCTACTTTCTGAAGGGAACATGACCCAAAATTGGAAAATAAGCACTTGGAGTGAATCTAAGAGCACAGGTGCTTTCTTTGCACAAATATCTGTAATAACCATTTGGCTAAAAGAACTTCAAATGCTATGAATGAGGTTTCCCCTCTTTCTGTGCACCCTCACAAACCAGGCTACATTATATGTCAGCTCACAGACCAATTAATGAAATTTAGGATCTTTTTTAGACTAAGAACTTGCTGAGATGAGGGCAAATGGCTGAAGGGAAGAGGCTGGATGACACACTCTGCTGAGCTGTATGTGAAGAGTGATGTGAAACTGTTTGAACTCACTACTCAGCAGAATAAGATGACAGAGAAGGCTCTTGCTGCTCATATAAGAAAAAAATGTGAATTGTTTACATTTTTCTGGGGGTTTAACAGAAAAAGGAGAAATTAAAAGAAAAAAAATAAAATCGAGATGTTGAATAAGGGTATAATAAAGTGCAATTTACTCCATGTTGTGTGTAGAGCAATTTCCTCCAACACATCCTCAATGCAAATGAGGCACAGCAAGAACCAAGGTCAGTGGAAGAAGCAGTGCTTTTTACAGAGCATTTACCTGTGGAACTTATCTTTTATAAATGATAAATAAGAATAAGGATGACTAAATCCTGATAGTTTCAGCCCAAATTTGGATTCTGCTGTTGTAAATACCATATAAACATACAGGAAATCAAACCTGCCCTCAAATATCTGCAGTCTAAAGACAATAAGCTAGAGAAGGAAGGAAATGTTTATCACATGCAGATAACAAGGGTTAGTTACATGGTAGCTTGCATCACTGAAGGGAGAGAGCCAGGCAAGTCAATTTCCTTAAGGGTAGGAGGATAATAAAGAAGGACATTATGGAAAATGGGGAAAAGGGCTGGATAGGGGATGACTTGTTGATGAGCTTGATTTCCTGATTCAGAACTCACCCTGAGCCAAGCAGGCACAGAGGTCTGCCCTGTGCAGTCTGCTGGCTGCAACCATGAAGCCCTGTGCAACGTGGGACTCTGCAGAGGAGCCTCCCAAAAAGTGCAGCACTGTTCCCTTCCCAAGGAGCACAGCCAGTGCTCCTCAGCACCCACACTCTGCACAGGCTTGATCGCCCTGAGCCTGCATCACTCAGTGGAATGTCTGTCTCACCACTGTCTCTCAGAGAAGGAGACCCAGGCAGTGACCCAGGCTGACAAAGCAATGCTCTGTAGAAATATTTGCTCCCCTTACCATTTACTGTTCTTGGCATTTTCCGGTGAAATTTCTCAGGAGCCAAGAAATCCCAAGTGGCATCTTAATGCTATCAGGATGAGTATACTGCATAATACAAGGCAGTACCTATGGAGACCTTTCTGGCTTTCTCCCTTCCTGCACAGATATTCTCTTTCTTAATGAAAACAAAGACTTTGAGAGAGAGAAGGGGAAATGGTGCACAAACAAGCCTATCCCAACATTCAGTCATTCGGGGGCCATGCTGCAGGTCCAAGTCCCACAGTTTAGCTGAGAAAGCAGTGTCCCAGCAATGCACAAGGTTTAAATGCATGTATGCATTCTTTTTAGGCTTTTGGAACTTTGCTGGTACACCAAGCTTAAAAAAAAATGTTTGAATTCTTCAAGCATTTTTCTTCCAGGTCATGGAAAAATGCTCCCTTTCTAAATGCTTATTAAATTTCTTTGGGTTCATATATGAAGTGGATAATTCTGGATTTCTGCCTTCTCTCAGAACAATGAGCAAATGGGTATCTATGCTGTTAACTCCCCTATTGATTTTGTGATTCACAGTGTAATCAATTTGCCTGTCTCTCCCCAGACTTCTGCCTCAGGGCAAGGAGAGCTATACTAATGGTATGGGACAGTGGGGCTGTCTCTGTTTGCTGCTGTTGCAAATACTGCTGATCTTTGGACACACACTCTCAATTTTCTTCTCTTTTTTTTTTTTGGCTTCCTTCCTCTCTAATGGCATATTCACCTTAGGAAGTCAGCAAGTAGGTAAATCCCAGATTCCCATAACAATTAGTATCCTCCCCATGTCTGCACTGAGCAAACTAATAGAGCCCACTCATAGCTTACCAAGATTGTCAATTTGCATCCCTTACCACCATGTCTTAGGCTTTATCTGTTTCTCTTCAGTCATATCAGCACTGTGTCTATGTTGATATTCTTGTATTTGTGGATCATATCAGCTTGTGACTCACTGGCTAACTCTTTGCTAACACAGCTGTGTGGTTTAGGAGAGATTTGCTTCAGCTGAAGCAGTATCCACTTTTTCTTTCTTCCTGAAGCTCACCATCCTCCAGTCCAACCTATACTCTTTGCATTCCACTAGCAAGTAATACAACCCGTGGGTGTTTTTGCATCCTTCTTTCAAATGTTGCATTGTCTTGGCTAACAATGTTTGCCAAAGTCTCTACATCAGCACATTTTTAGTTCTGGCATGTCTTTTTGCATTTCTTCTCGTTTTTAGATTTCATTTTCTAGTGCCTCTGCAGTACTGGACAGTTGCTCAACTTTCTTAAATTTTCTGAACCCACCTGGGGGTTTCCCTCTGCCTTGCAAATTATGATCAATCAATATAACAGGTCAGTTTTGTGTTGTCTAGTTAATAATGCTCTCTGACCCCCCTCAGTGCACAGCAATTCATCAGGGACCAAGTTAACTCCCTTGATGGAAAAAGCTGGTGTCTCAGTTTGCATTTTCAATTTGTATTCCATACTAAAAACAGAACAAGAAAATTCACTCTTCACCTCTTCTCTTTACTTGGCCACAATTCAAAAGTCTGAGACATATCAACTGATTCAGAATGGGAAGAAAGAAAAAGTCTCATGACTGTCTTCATCTTTTGCTGGTACCCACTGTCTGCATGAAAGGCTTTTTCAGTTGGCCTCTGCTTCTCCAGAGCCACGTCAGCTGTGGTGCCATTTTTAGCTGTGACATTTTCCCCACTCAGAATATTTTCTCAGCCCATTATACCCCGTGTGCCATCTGCCATACAATAGCCACACAGTGCCAAGAAGCCTGGTCACAGTCTGCTTTATTCAGTGGACGAGCCCTAATTGCTCAGCCTGGCACAACATGAGCCTGCCCACAGCACAGCCTCCCGTTCCAAGCGCTCGTGCCACGGCTTCTCCAGGGTACAGCAACCCAGCCCAGCCTGGCAGACAGCTGTGACACCGATTCATTCCAACACAGAGACACAGGGGGTCGTGCTTCCAGTGCTTCCATGCGCCTGCTGTGAGCACAGGAGGGAGCAGCCACGCTGCAGGCCCCCAGATGCCCTTTGTTCCCAGTGTCACACTGAGAACATGGCAGGCAGGAAGAGGCTGTGTGGTATTTTTGGGGTCCCCTGTGGCAGGAAGGAATGATGAATCTGACTCCATGTTCTTAGAAGGCTAATTTATTATTTTATATTATATTATATTAAAGAATGCTATATTAAAACTATACTAAAGAATAGAGAAAGGATGCAGACAGAAGGCCACAAAGAATGAGAATGGAAACTCATGACTGTCTCTCAGAGTCTGACGCAGCCTGACTGTGATTGGTCATTAAGTTAAAACAATTCACATGAAACCAATCAAACATCCACCTGTTGGATAAACAATCTCCAAACCACATTCCAAAGCAGCAAAACACAGGAGAAGCAAATGAGATAATATTGTTTTCCTTTTTCTCTGAGGCTTCTCAGCTTCCCAGGAGAAGAATCCTGGGCAAGGGGATTTTTCAGAAAATATGATGGTGACAAGGCTGTGAGACCGGGAGCCCAGGAAGGCACTGCACATCCTGGATGCAAATTGTCCCAGTGATTCTGCTGTCCTGCCTGGTGCTAAAGAGTGCTGGAGGGGTGGGGAACAGGAAGGCTGGAGTAGTAGTGTTGTCTCTAGCTTTGTCTTGGATGCAGCCTCAGTAATGTGAGCCAGGATCATCTAACCTGTTGAACAAAGGGCAGATGCCAATTTTAGTATCTCCCTTGCAGGCTGTACAGTTGTTGGCTCTGAAAACCTTGGTGCCAGCAATGTAGAGTGCAAACATCCAGTCTCATCCTTCTCCCCCTTGATCTGGCCATGGCTCCTGGAATCCACAGGCAGTGACACAGACCAACCTGCCAAGAGAAACACCACAGGGTAACACTCAACACCCTTGTCCCACCTCTGCTTCAGTGTGTAGTGAAAAAAGATGCCAAGGCTGAACACAATCCTGACACAACCAGGGAAACCTCACAGTCCCACAGCTGTGACACCCATCAGCCTGTACTAACCAAGGAGGGAAGACTTCTTGTCCTGCCCAAATACACCAGTGCCCTCTGAGCTGCTGCTCTCTCTGGGTCTGCTGCTCTCAGCCTGTACAGACAAAGGAAAGTTTGATATGACAATGACACATTTTCTTTTTGATCACTGAGTATTTAGAGAAGAAGTGGTAGGCCAGATGCTACTTCTATATCGTGGAAATCAGAACAAGTTTGGTGGAAAGGGAAGGAAGAATAACACAATGTACCAGGAGTCCAATACCACAGTATTAGTACTCACCTGTTAACCCCCACTGTAGCTCCCAATCAAAGTAACCTTTCCTTGGAATGTCTCAAGGCCCAAATCTGTGGTATGGTGTGGTCCCACCGTCAAAGTCAGTAGAAACTAATGGCACAGTGCAGCATTTTGTAAGATCAGGCCCTTGATAACCAGTCAGAGGGCTCTGAGCAAGAGAACCCACCAGATGCATTTGTAGATAGCCATAGTGCCTGTCCTCTCTCAGTCCTGGAGAGGGGCCAGGAAAAAACTGAAAGAGCCTGAAGAGGCTGTCTGTGGGAAGCAGGTGCTTTGTGGCACTTCTCCTGGGCTGAACATACCTGCCAGTGCACTCACCACTGCCTTGGGAAGTAGGAAAAAGCAGCTCTCAGTCTTTTTCTGCCTATCATCCAGTTGCTGGGAAGGAGCCATTTGGATACAGCCTCTGCACTGTGCTTGGTGATAGGTTTCATTCATAGAGGCTTTTCCATAAAGTCATGTATTTTGGGGTTGGCAGATCCCACTCACTTGTGCAAAAGGCAAGGAGAAACCAGCTCTAAATAAAGAGAAGGGAAGGTGTAAGAAAGGCCAGGAGAGAAGCTATGTTGTTACAAATCAGTTTCTGCACTGGCAGCTAATTAGCATTTACACTACCTCAAATATTTAATATCCAAAAGAATTACTGTTCTTAAAATGAAGAATTGAAGAAGAATTACTGTTCATAAAATGCAGTTGAGGCAATTTTACATGTAGCTTATTAGCAGTAATGGATTACACTGAACACACCATGCTTAAACTGAGATATAAAGCCAGCAATATGTAAATGTAATTTTATTCTATTCTTCCTCTTTCCCTTGAAATGAGAAGGGCTTGCCAGAGACAAAATGGGGATTACTGAAGTAGGAGAAACTGTAAAATGGCAAACTAAACTGCAGCTGACTTCACACAGTAATTAATGAGAGAGACACTGCCTCTCTGGTCATGTGCATCCTATGCATCTCTGCTTGAATGGCTGCTCAACTGGAGAGCAGCTTGTCTGTAAAACAAAAGAAGTGGGACAAAAACGGGAGCAGTTAATATAAACAGAGATTCGTCCAATATTTTTGTGGAATTAAAGAAATCTTGTATAAAGGCACTGCATTTTGAAATTTGTATAAAGCACTGCAGTTTCTAAGGTATCAGTACAGTGGGACACAAATGAAGCAGAAACAAACAGCAAGCTGTCAATGCAAAAAATTATTGCCTCATGGGTAGAGACAATTAGAATCCAAGCTGCCATTAATAATAATAGTATTTCACTGTACCCTCCCTCACATTATGCTAAGAACATTCCCTCTAACTAAGCATCTCTGAGATGCAACTATATTTTCTTTAAAAAAAAAAAAAAAAGTTTACATTTCTCTGATATCCAAGTGCTATTTAAGTAGACAAAAAAGAGGACTTGACTGAATGTAAGAAAACACTCTTAGTTGTCTGGTCAACAGTTAATCATTCCCAGCTCTTCCTACCACCCTGTTAAAGATTTAGACAATTCAGTGCTGGGACTTAAAGGAAGGTAGCACTGGTTAGTGGCTAGTGCCACCTTGTGAACAAAATCCCAAACACCCTTCCTTCACCATTTCTACCAAACTACTTATGCAGCAAAATAGAGCAAAAAAATAAAATCCAACTTTTGCAAGAATAAGTGACTTCATGCTAAGAAGTTTATCCCATAGGGATAAACATGAGACTAAGACTCCAACCAGGCCAGACAAGAGCTTTACAAAATAGAGACAGTCTAGAAAGAAGAGAAATATTTTACAGTACAGATGATGGTAAAAGAAGCTATTCCTTTTTCACTACATTTCAAACAACACAAACACAGGAATAACCAACCCTCCAGCTTCCCTATGGACTCCACAAGAGTGGGATTTGCAGTGCTCTGATTAGGAACAGATAGGAAAGACAGGGGAGATCAGAGGGAGAGCAGCACTGACGCTTTTTCTAACATACTAACACAAGATCTGTGCCTGGCAGCATACAATTGTAATTGAAACTGTGCCAATAAAACGAAAATTATTTTGTATTACTTACGGCACTTCAATACATTTTTCTCCTCCTCACCCACCTCTCCTACACCCCCACTCCATCCTATGGATTTTGAGTACCTACTTCATCAGGGGTTTTTTAATCAGGTTTGTCTATATCAGTGTTTCCTCTTTTCCCAACATCAAGGGTCAGCAAGGAGGAGGATCCATTAGATCCCCCATCCTGAAGTTCAAGCCCTTTTGCCATCCTAGAGGTGCAAGCAGCTCTCAAGGAAGTCAGATGAATTTTCCCCTCAGCTTCCAGTTTTGTCCTTTTACCCAATCCTTTCCTTTTCAAGCTTGCATTATGGTTAACTCTCCATCTCCTACACTTTAAAGACTTGATGTTTATAGCAGTAGGAAAATAAGAATTAGAACTCACACCAAATGTATCCCCTGGTTTCTTATGAACCAGGAGGGGGGACTTATTTCTTATTTCTTGTGGGGGCACTTCAACTTTCCAGGTGTGTGCTGGAAAGACAATGCAGCAGAGAGGAAGCAGTGTAGGAGGCTCATGGAGTGTGTGGAAGGTAATTTCCTGACACTGCTGATGAGGGAGCCACCTGGGGAAGGCACTGGACCTCTTGTTTGTGAACAGAGAAGGAGGGATGGGTCATATGATGGTTGGAGTTGATCTTAGTTATGGTGATCACAAAATTAAATGATAGAGTTTTCTATTCTCAGAGAAGGATGGGGATCAGCAGAATGACTAACTTGGATTTCCAGAGGGCAGACTGTAGCATGTTTAGGAGACTGTTGATAGAGTCCCTTGGGAAGCAGTCCTGAAGGGCAAAGGAGCCCAGGAAGGCTGGACATGCTTCAAGAAGGAAATAATAAAGTTGCAGGTGCAGGCTGTCCCACTTGCCTAAAGAAAAGCTGGAGTGGAAGAAGAGAAGCCTGGCTGAACAGAGAGCTTTGGCTGGATCTCAAGGGAAAAAAAGAGGAGAGTTTATGAGCTTTGGAAGAAGGGGCAAGCTTCTCAGGCAGACTACAAGGATATCTTGAAGTTTTACAGGGAGAAAATCAGAAGGGTCAAAGCCCAACAAGAGCTTATTCTGGACACTACTGTAAAAGAATCAAAATGTTCCTATAAATACATTAGGAACAAAAGGAGAGCTACAGAGAATCTCCATTCTTTACTGGATGCAGGAGGAAACACAGTGACAAAGGATAAGGAAAAGGCTGACATACTTAATGCTGCCTTTGCTTCAGTCTTTAAGACTAACATTAAGTTGGTCTCCAGGTATTCACTAAAATGGAAGACAGGGACAGGGAGCAGAATGAAGATCCCATAATCCATGGGCAAATTTTCTGTGACCCACTACACCTGTGGAGCCAGGCAAATGATCATCCTCTTGTATTCAGCACTGGTGAGGCCACATCTTAAAACCTGTGCTCAGTTTTAGGCCCCTGAAAAAGGCACTGAGGTGCTGGAGCTTGTCCAAAGAAGGGCAGCAAAGCTGGTGAAGGGTCTGGAGCTCAAGTTTTATGAGGAGCAGCTGGGGGACCTGGGGGATATTTAGCCTGGAGAAAAGGAGGTTCAGGGGGCACTTTATTACTCTCTACCACTGCCTGAATGGAGGGTGTAGGCAGGTGGGGATCAGTCCCTTCTCCCTAGCAAAAAGTGATAGTACAGGAGGAATTGGCCTCAAGCTGCACCAGGGGATGTTTGGAGATGAGGGAAAAAAGTCTTCACCAAAAGGGCTGTCAAGCACTGCAGCAGGCTGCTCAGGAAAGCAGTGGATTCACCATGCCCAGTAGTATTTTGGAGACTTGTAGATATGGCACTTAAGGACATCATTTAGTGGTGGACTTGGTGGTGCTGGGTTAGTGCTTGGACTGAATGATCTTAAAGAGATTTTTTTCTACCTAAATAATTTTATGATTCTTCAGTTTTTCACTCCAAGATCTTTCCCTTTTCCCTACAAGGCAGGAAGTGAGAGCAAAGGCTTGAAGTCACCCAGGAAACCAACAGCAGGGCTAGGAATGGTACTTGCCATTCAAATTGCAGTGAGAAGTCATTCAGGAACCAGGTTTTCTGTCATCAGAGCCAGTATCTCCCATCTCTGCAATAAAGGACCTGCTCTGCATCAAGATGGCTTGCTAGTTATACACTGAACCAAGATAAAGGAGATAATTTCTTCAGTCCCTTAAATTTGAAGTAGGGAAATTATCAATCTCTGTGTTTTACCACAAGGGGGATGTCCTTTCTTCCTCTTCTTACCCATCTTGCATAGTTGAATGGTTACAGTTTTTAGGACAGGGATTGTCTCTTACTGTCTGAGTCCACAGCACCTAGGAGAATGCTGTCCTATTCAAGGGTTCCCAGACATCACCCCAACAAGCATGTAGGGAACATTTTTAAAGGAGTTTGTTCAATAGATTCCTTGATGGAAGATGACATGTGTTAAACTTGTCATTCAGGCTCCATTCACCCTGGTTTCTTTGACTCTTGTTGTACTGTACAATCTATAATTCCAGTAATTTATATTTCTTTCCATGTCCTGTAATATTTAAGACACCCACCATAAAAATCAATAGCAACATAAAAGTAGCTAAAGTAAGGATATATTATATGAAAGGCTCCAGGAATTGACAAATCAAGCCACAAAAGAAGATTTCTCATACTTTGCTTATATTTACTTTACTCATATTTATGAATGTAATCAGCAGTAACATAGTCACAATTCTCTACAGGGTGACATGAAACAGAAACCATATCATCACAGTAACAGATAGTTACACTACTGCTGCCTATGCTGCAAAACCATTTGAGTTACCCTGCTCCTACCTATGCTGCAAAACAGGAGCAAAGTCTGGCATTGCACATCTTCAGCTCTGTTTAGTATTTAAATATGAATAATGCCACTGTTGCAGCTACAGTTTATTTGCATGCTCTTTGAATATGCCAGGCACATTCAAGCTCCTCTCTTGAAAATTTTTAAAGATGTTTTTTTAAAAAAAATTCTTATTGTTAAGGACATTATTTTTTGAATTCTTTTTTACAGTACAACATAATGCTGCCTGACACTGAATTTCCTGCCAAACAATAAGCTGACCTGGCACACGAACAAACAATGTTGCTGCTAGCATTAACAAAACAGTCTTGCCCCTTCATCAGTCATTCACAGGTAACTTTTTTTTTACAGAAGCACTAATATATCTTAAGATTTGTTCTAACTGCAAAATCATTTTGTCTCACTGATCTACTATTGGTGATTGAATCAGGCAAAGATCTCCCATAAAGAAGTCAGTGAAAATGAAGTACAAACTGCACATAATGGAATTGAGGTTACAGCTCTCAGTTGCTAAGCTTATCCCATCTTCAGTGGGCTTTTGAGAACACCACTGCCCTACTTTAGGAGGTGCTGTAGGGTCTGTTTGTGGTATTTTCTTTTCCTTTAAGGTTTATGGGTTTTGGAACTTGGAAAGTAGCTTGGAAAGGAATCCTTAAGCCTAAGGGCAGGTTAGTATTTTGTATGGAGGAAAATCTGTAAGAGGAAGAATTTTCATTATTTCTAAAATACATTCCTGGCTCTGTATTAGCTTGATTGTTTCAGTTTACTTTGAGGTGGGTTCTTGCCTCTTCTGAGCTTTATTTCTAACAGGTTTTTTCTTGGCCATTGTTTCCCAGCCAAGTACAGGTCAAGATTACACAGATAATTGCTGATCCTTAATTTATTAGCTGCTTTCAAAAACAAAACCACAGCCTGAAACTGTTACTGGAAGCTGATCCAAAGCCAGCAAAAGTCCTTAGTGGCATACACGGGATGGAGCCAAGAGGGCATGCTGCTGCATCAGGTGGCAAGTCCAAACATCTGCATATTCAACTCTCAGGGACTCAGATTCATCTGGTCAAGAGGTCACAAATGTGATGTTCCCTGAGGCCAGGTCCTAAAGGACTCACTCAACCAAGCACCCTCAAATTCTAAATGTGAGATCTTTGATTAGAGACTTCACCCAGATGGTCACAGCCAAGTTTATGAAGTTGTACAGGATTTCAGATCTTCCTGAATGTAGTTCTCAAAAAATGGTGGCAATGGTTTTGAGGCAACTTCAAACTATTTTCATGTTCCTGTGAAATGTGGTTTGCAAATAAAACAAATAGAACAGAACATTTCCTTGTTGTGTAATGAAAACAAGCCTCCTTTCCTCTCTCCTTAACTTCTTCCATCCTGCTTTTGAACGCTCTGGTTTTAGCAAAACAGCAACAGGTTGTTACGTTTTAATGAAAAGTACTTTTATTAGATGATAAGAATTCCAATTAAGCATCCTATTTCAAACAGAAGTTTGAAGACAAAGTTGGGGGGAAAAGATCCCAAAAAAACACATGACTATCCTTAAACTTCAGATGCACAACAATCCCATATGTTTGAAGATACCATTATCTCTTTGAACAGCAGCTTCTCTGCTGTACCAAGTTTACAACAGCAATCCAAGGGTCCAGAGAAATGGGCTGTGGAAAAATACTGAGTGGAGCCTAGACGGTAAGCAGGCTTGTCCACCTGTAATTTGCCTACTTTCTGACTTTTCCCGGTAGCTACCCTCATTTATTTCCACTCTAACTTCTCTGGCTGCAACAGGCATCAGAAAGCAGAGCTGCAGTTGATTGCTGCCATCTGACTTAAGACAGCACAGCACCTCAAAGTGGGAGCTGTGAAAAAGCACTGAAGTGACAGTGAAGTATGAAACTTCTTTCAAGTCAAAGGAGGAAAACAGTGCTCGATTTGTATTTTCAGTCACACAACTGCCTTTTAAAATATTTCACATCATATATTTTTCAAGCATATAAGTTAATCCTATGTCTTTGGCAAGGATTTTCAAAAGCGATCTAATTTTTCAAGGATGAGACCTAAAATTTGCTGGGAAAGAAAGTAAATGGTAACAAACAGAATCATTTAAGTAGAAATACACAAAATCACTATTAACTTGGAAGAATCATGTAGTCTTTTACTTGTGCCCTTGTCTTCCCTGATTTCACAGCACCCTGCTGCAAACACAATGAACAGTGCACATCAGCCTAGGAAGTGGGAATGAAAAAGGTTCCCTAATGGAACATCTTACTTGGCTAATAGCTTCTATCTTTGCAAGCAATGGCTCTGTGTGCCTCCCCACAGTGCAGGCTCACCATCTGCCTGTGCTCTTATAAATGAATTCACATTGCAAACACAGAGCACAAACATACTCATATCCTGAGCCTACTGCACCCAAGGGTCAGATGTTTTTGCAGTATGTCTAACTAGCAAATGTTTGCTCCCAAATGTTTGAAATGGCTCACAATCTTTCCTCATAACAATCATAACCAGTGAAAAATTCATCACAGCTATATTATGGTAAGGTAAAACTCCTTAAAAAATACTTATCTATTTTCACCAATTGTATCTCAGCAATGTCTTTGCAATATAAAATTCTGCTTCCCACAGAGTCTTGCATGTATTACTAATACCACATACAATCAGATGCCACCTTCCTGCCTCCCTGGAACATCAGCCTAATTTTGGAACCTGCAGGCTTCCATTTCCAAAATTTCATTTTTCAGATGAACAGCTTAATTTATTATATGTCATCCCTGATCTGTGAAACTCGGGATTTTCTTTTTCTTAGAAATTTAAACATAATCTTACCGTTTTTCCTTCACACACTGATGCTCAACATTGATATCCTCTCCAAATATATATATATATATGTATATACATTTCAGCTAACTCTTCCATAAAGCACTTAATTTGTAATTTGTATCTCTCAGTATACTCAAATGTATGAACTGTTCAACAGATCAAGCAAAAAAAATTATAACAGGTGAGCATATTAATGACATTTTCAATTTCATATACCAGTTTTCTCCTAGGAGACCAAGGCTGTATGTTTTACAGTTGACTGCTGCTGCTTACAGCTGCTGGAGTTTTAGGTCTCACTTTTATAGCACTTGGTTTCGTAGAAGTGATGCACAATCAACCATGGCTCTAGTATTATATTAATTAATTAATTAAATATTCTGCCTTTGGAACCCAAGGAGCTTTCAGGTACCTGAAAGATGCACCTGAAATAGCTTTTTAGCTACCAAATGAACCACATGAAACCTGCTGTGACACTATCACCTTAAAGCTGAAATGCTTTTTTCTCAGTAGTGCATATTTCTAAGGAAAGAAAGCTCACCCATCCATATGGTACAGACACAACACCTGTGTGGATTTCTGTCTAGTCCTAGCTTGTTGTCACACATCAGACTACATCAATCAAATTTGACAGAAGCTGTCCTTTGACAGAAAGGACACACAATGTCAGAGAACTCAAAGACTTCATACTTCTGTAAATTCGATGAAAATAGATGACAGTCAGACCTTACCCATGTCCTCATTACCATCATTCCTTAATACATGATGTCCAGTTCCAGGAGGAGACATCAAAGAATCCCACACTGAAAAGTGGTATTTAAGATTCCCTGACTTCAGGAAAAACCTTAATCCAAGTTCATACTTTATTAAACATTAGAGAATGCAATCTCAGGGCACCAAATCACTAAAAAAAATTGGGTTTTCTCAGTCCCATTACTTCAACAATTATTTCCTTCTATTCTAAGTATTGCTCAGAACAGGGTGTTGGCATAAAGGAACTTACTACTTATGCAGCAGCTAGTTCATCTTAAGGGGAACAAGAAGCAGGTCTACAGACAATTGAGTCACCTCAGCAGCCTCCACTGACTGCAGACAAATCAAAGAACAATCAGGACATTTATAACAATCACAGCACGGTGGCTTGCTTGTGCAAGGTGAGCATGATTCAGTGCATATATGCTTTTTTCAAGTCATTTTAACACCATTATCCCTGATTACTACATCTCCCCAAGGACAGCTCTACACAGAATGGTTTGGGTTGGAAAGGACCTTAAAGAGTATCTAATTCCAATCCTCCTGCCATGGTTGTTCAAAGCCCCATCCAGCCTGGCCTTGAACACTGTCAGAGAAGGAGCACCCCCAGCTTCTCTGGGCAACCTCTTCTGGTGCTTCACCACCCTCAGAGTAAAGAATTTTTTCCATATATCTAACCTCAGTTTCCCTTCTTTCTGAACCAGTAACTCCTTGTCCTATCACTGCAGTTTGGTCAAGTAAGGATACAAGGTACAGGTATTGCTGGCATGTGCTGCTGGTGAGCTTCCTTGAGCTTGGAAAGCTGAAGAGTTGGGGGAGTAGATTCCCTTTAGCCAGCACTGCAGCAACCCCATCAGTTACTATGTCTCACATGATGAGGCAAGGATTTCTTAAAGCTGACTCAACTTCCTCAAACTTTACCACAGTTACAAAAATTTGCCATGATTTAAAGTCCACAGAAGCAGAGTCATAGAAACTAAATTAACCTTTCTGACCATTCATCTCAAAATAACTTCTGCTTTATGAGAACTACAGCAGATGATCTTTCTGGCAGGGGCCTTAAAGCATGCTACTTCATTTTGCAGGTCTGACTGGAAATGAGACTGAATGAGATATAATAAAAAAAGTTGTTAGAAATATTGCACTCCGTTTAACATGCTGCTACACAAAAAAGTGTACACAGAAATACTGAAGCTATAGCCACACACAAAAACATGAATTATTGTTCTGGCAGTAGTTCAGTGTAAAAAGGAACTCAGTGGTTGTCTGAGTCTATTAGCTAAGTCTATTGGGCTGACTCAGGTCTTCTGATTAATATTTTTGATTCTTGCCTACATCTCATTTCCTTTTGGGGATGAGCAGTTTATTGCACTTGGATTTGCATGTGATGACAAGCACACAGCCCCAAGATAAGGCACCATGCAAGGCATTCCTCCAGTCTCATTTATGTGCTGTATACTCCAAAAGGACCAAGCCTGCAGTCCTGAAAGGCACTTGGAGTTACAGGCTGCAAGCACCACTAAATATCAACAGAGCTCAGACTACATATAATCATTGCAAAACTGCCATGCTAAAGATGAACATGTGCTGATGAAAGCAACCAAATAATGATAACTCAGATTAGGAGAGTGCTGTCATCATTATATCTCTTTTTAGCAATAGCTTTTCATTTACTGTAAGTGTTAGTCGATATTTATTACTAGCATGGCAGAAAGAGCTAATGGGTAGCACAGCAGGGGCCAGCAATGCATAAATCTCTGGGATAATATTCTCCATAAAAAAAAAGGAGATGACATGTAATAACCCTCCTTAAAGGGTCATTAGGAGAATTGTGAATGATTTAAGCATTTTTTTTCTCAGAGGCCAAAGATTTGTGATCTGTTGCAAATTTATTTCTAACCACATCAACTGAATAAGACCTTTAGCAACTCCAATTTGTTAAAAAAAATTGACTGGTTAACTTTTTAACATTAGCTTCAGGCTGGAAAATTATTACTTCTTTCGTTTCATGCACAATACACCCAGTGTTAAGAACCTGGAAAAAGAAAAATCATTATTATATCCTATATGATATACAGAGGGAAAAAGTCACCTCTGGTCCACATCAGATGTGTATGGCTGGGTCATCTAACAACACTCGAGTCCAGTGGAATGACAGCTTGAGTCAAGCAATCACATATTCGTATATACAGCCTGGGATTAAATCCCTACTGAGAACAGGGCCACCCTCAAAGTCACAGGATGCTCAAGGCCTTGGCCAGTCTTATTCCAAGTATTCCCAAGAATGAAGGCTCCAAAACTTCACTGGGCCCTGCCCCAGCATTTGCTTTCCCCTTAGTATTTCACTGGAATTTCCACTGTTGCACATTGTGTACATTAGGCAGGATCAGCACAGGCCATTGCACAAGGCACCGGATACTTCTGGGCTTCCTCTGCTGCAGTGCAGCTGCTCAAAATGCAGGTTAAAGACACAGGCATGATTCTGAAACTACATCATCCAAGAGCACAGAAAAGGTCCTGCAGTGCAAAGTGCCACAGTGCAAAGAGCTGTAAGGAAAGGATGAAGTTCCTTCAAGCAGTTACATCTGCAGCAGCAACAGTAAAGTGGCTTTTAGTGGCAGGAAGAGCAAAGACCAACACAACTTTCCTGGGAGTGATGGAAAAGAATTAAGACCTTTTCCCAGGAAAGAAGCAGCTGACTACACTTCATATCAAAGAAAGTACTCCTGACTTGCTGATTTCAGTTTCAAACGGGAAACTGACTTGCAAAACGTCAAATATTTCTGCATATTAAATGAAAAACATCTTAAATTAATTAGGGATAAATATCCACTAACATGATTCTTCGAGCATGAAATCAGATAAATTAGGATCTGCCTTAGAATATAAGCATTTGTTTATAGATCTAAATGCTAAGCATATTAAAAAGATACCATTATTAAAATATTAAGGCAGCTTACACTATACTGCTCACTGAGTCTGTTTCACTCCTGTATCTGAGAAAGTACACTCAGAAGTCCTACAAGTACTGAAAGTAAATTAAATACTATAACAAGCCTCAAAAATCACAAGTGACAGGAAACACAGGATACTTATTTAAAAATAGTTTTTAATAAAAATGGAAGTTTATTTATTTGCTTTACTTGCTCCTCCAACAATGTGGCAAAGGTTTTATTTTAGAAGCAGGAATACAGATGCTTAACAGGTTGCCTGCATCACTAAACCGTCTTAAAATTGAATTAGAAATAGAACTCATATTTTGTATCCTAGGATGGAAACCAACAAGAGGTACTGGATGCCAACATTTTTGGTGCACCAGAAAGATGAGCACACAGCAAGCTTCCATTTCAAACAAGCAATGCTGTTGCTGATGAGCAAGAACTTATGTCTCCCTGAAAGGCTTTTGAAACTTGCTTTGAAGAAAAACTCTTGGAACACGCAAATCTTCTTTCCTATTCACAGTTTCTCGCTGCACATACTCATTGACCACTTGCTCATATCCCTCAGCCTTGAAAAGCTGAGATAAGAACTCTGAAAGAGAATTTAAAAAAAAAGAAGATAAAATATTATGTTTAAGCTATTTATAAAACACCAGACAGCATTTATATAAGCATATGTTCTTATGTGTTACAGCATGAAAATCACACAGGCCTTCAGATTTCAAGCTGTTCTATGTGGGCAGACTGCTGAATAAAAATCAATAAAGATCTCTTTTGGAAACATCAACCTAAGCAAAACAGCTTGTAAAACTGGGGCTTAAGCTAGTTACTCAGTTCAATTTCCAAAATTTGCCACATCTCTTATTTTTATTAAGCCTTGTCGTTCTCATTGTGACTGACACCAGTGCATTTTCCCTTCGTGCAGCTGACCTTCACTAGCTGAATACATCACTTACCACAAATATTTCAAAGGTAATCCAGCTGTGCAGCTGCGCCTCGGCTCAGGGAAGAATAACACCCCATGTTACATGCAATTGCTCAACAGAAAAACTGAAAAAATGGCAAAGAGGATATGGTGGCACCAAGAGTCCACTAAGTTGAACTGAAAGTATTTTCCAGAAACAAAAGAATTTCACTCAGAGCCTATTTCCCTTAAGGAAGGCAGAAGCACCTCACAAACAGAGTGACCTGTGCAGCAGGAAGGTCTGCTCATGCTATTGACTTGTCATGTTAATTAAAAATCATAGTTTTTCCTTTCCTGCACCTCAGTTCACTTAGTCAGGCAGCAATTTCACAGCAAATTTAAGCTGTTCTAAACTTCTGTTACTTGATAGAAAACAAAGACATTCCATTTTTGACTGTTCAGGGGGATTAGCTTGATGAAACAGTGATCATGTGGGTACAGGAAGCGCCACCAGAGATGGTGTATTGAGGAAGATGAGACCACCCCTTTGGTGGCACTGCAGGATTATATCAACCCAAACTCACCATGGCTGTAAACATTGTGTGTTCATGTAAAATGGGGACCCACACCAATGAAATATAAATAAACAGCACTCCATTGTGGACCTATTGAAATTTTTTTGTAAGGAAGTTGCACATATTTCATAATACAAGACTACAACCATGCATTCCTCCACAAATTTAATATTATTTCAAACAGTAGAAGAATGGATTTTTTTTCCCATGGAAGAAGTTTGGTGTTGCCATCTGCCATATTATAAACAAGTATAATTCAAATCACCCCATGCAGCATAACTTGGTGTTACCAATGCAGTGCTAAAGAAATGAAAAATAGCAAGGGTTGCAACCTCTGTGGAAATGATGGGAGTCATGTCTCCAGTAACAAAAGAATTCTCAAGTGCTAAGCAATGTTTATATGAAAATCTGTGAAATGAATGAGATCATAATGATTAAAAATGGGAATAGAGGTGATCTGTGAGACAGTCACAGACCAACCCAAGGAAAAACAATTGCTGACATGAGCAATATAAAATAAATTCTCTCTTTTCTCCTTCCTTCCTGTTCCTTATCCCCACCTCAATTCTTTTTGCAAGGGAAACATGCATACTAGCAAAGAACTTCTCATTCAGAAACTATTCTAAAACACAATAAAAATGAGATTTAAAATTTCACAGATAGGTCAGTCTCTTATTTGTTCCCTTTAGCATCCATTCTCTTTGTAAGAGCTAATTGTTTAAACAGAACTAAAAATCAGTAAATAACAGTTCTAGAAATGCTTCAATGAAGTTGTAGCACTGCATTATCTTAGATTTCATCATTGTCCTATGAAGAATAGGGGGAGCTCAGACAAAAATAATGGTTTTTATGTATCAGAAGCAATTAGTCAATATGTTATGGCATAAAATATGAATAACATTTACTTGGCTCCAAATCGGTCTCTTCAGGAGCTGTATCTTGCTTTAGACTTAAGAACAAAGTACCCCACATAAATAAATTCACAGCTCTTGTTACACAATGCTCTACAAGTGATGGGGGGAGTAGGGAGTTTAGCATGAGGAATTGGGAGTTAGAAGCTATAGCCAAGCTGTAAACCCAAATCATTGTAAAAGTCTAAGCAAATTCCTTCGTGTGTCTGTCCTTCAAATTCTCCACCAGTAAACTGCAATAACTACCCTTCCTCCTAAACCATTATGAGCACTGAACAAAAAACTAAATACTGTATCACATGGAAATGGTTTTTTGCATTGTCTTCACTAAAAAACAAACCCTAGAAGACAGAGCTAGTCAGTGCTATCCCAGCAGGATTTGTGCATGAGCTTTTCAGTGCTGCAGTCATGGTTCTGCTTTTAGAAGTCAATAGACCTCATCCTGCTCACCTGCACAAAGAATGATGCCAAAAGGACTGCTTACTTGCTTCATGAAGATGATTAATTCTCTTACTGAACATAGGTCTTTTCCCCTTAGGTAACAAATCTGAATGAAATTCAGCTAATTCAGGAACTCCTGCTCTTGGAGAATTATAGCACATACAACAAACTTATAAACAAGAAAGGGCTCCACAAAGTTCTTTCAGTCTAAATAACTGCTTCTTCCCAAAAAGGATGGCAAATGAAATAAACCACAATTTAACAGTTCATCCACACAAAATAAAACTTCCCTGGGCATGTTGGCAGTTTGCTGGAGAAAGTTTGAAGAGAAGATGCACAGAAAAGAAAGCACTCTACAACATGTCTTACCTTCAGTAAAAAAATACGACCTTGTCCCATCTTGTCTGACATAAAAGTTTTCCCCGAGTTTGCTGCCTGATTTAAACCTGAGCATTGCATGATCATACAGGCCATAGTCTCGGAACAGGACACACTTGCCTGGTTTTAATACCTGTCACATAATACACACGTGCTTTAATAAGCTAAACAGATGTAGTAATAGATGGGTATATTTATTTGTGTACACATACAAACACAGGTAACTAAGACAAGGTAGACTAACATAGTCAATAAAACAGTGAGATAGATATCTATATCTATAGACAGATATACAATTCATTCCCTGTGCAACAAAAAGGTGGTGCAAAAACTGGATTGACTCTTAAAAACATTTCCCTATGAATAAAAGACTACAACTAGTTTTAGAACACCTATTTGGGTGCTGATCAGCTAAATTAGCAACGCTCTTCAAACACAGAAAAAAGAAGAAAATACAAAGTTTAACAAAAATTCCCATCAGCGCATTTTTTTCTGTTGGCTAGTATCCTGTTTAGCACCTGATTTTGTTTAATGGTTAACAATAAAATCTGGAATATTGTGACATTTCTTTTTTCATGGGAGAAAGAAACATGTTGCAATATGTTGCGAAATAAATAAGAAACCATTTTAGCAAAGTGCATAATGGATTTTTAACATTGCTTTTTGGTAAAGAAAGCAAGCTGTAAAGAGTTTAAAATTTATAAATACATAGTCATTGCCCACGCTGATTTTAGATATCTAAATATTTATAAGAGCTAAGAACCAATCCTGATTTTGGAAAACAGCTGGAGATATACAAAAAAACTCCTAATACTCCTTTTTCAAACTGCTGATAGTAAGCCAAATAACATCAGGAAATACAAGACTTATTATACACACATGTGCAATAGTAAAAAAATGTATTGATTGTTTTCCTCTGCAGTCAATATATGACATCTCAGGAAAATTCAGAATAATCACAGTTCAGGTTGTTTAAATCACCCTTTGGATGGGCCTGTCCTAGTCTGTCAACTAACAAAGACAGCTTAGAGGGATGAGTCTCTCTAGGTTAATGTTGACTTCTGAACACTCCACTGTTAAATCACCACAGGTCAAATAGGTTTCATAATAACAGCAACATCCTAACTGCAGGTCACTGGATCTCTGGAAGTTAATTTTGGCTCACTATCATTCACATCTTATGAACACAGACAGCTCTGCAATATATAAACATTATTCACAGCATACAGCCCAAGTCACAGCTTTAAAGTCACAGAGTCAGAGAGTGGCCTGGGATGGAAGGGGCCTGAAAGATCACCTGGTTCCAACCCCCCTGCCATGGTCAGGGACAACTTCCACCAGATCAGGTTGCTCAAAGCCCCATCTCTCCCGGCCTTGAACACCTCCAGGAGTAAGGCATCCACAGCTTCTCTGGGCAAGCTGCACCAGCAACTCCCTAAAGAATTTCTTCCTACTATCTAATCTAAACCCACTCTCAGTTTGAAGCCATTCTCCCTTCCTTGTCACTACATGCTCTTTCTTGTAGAAATCTCTCTCCATAATTCCTGTAGACCCCTTTCAGGTACATCAAGGCCATACTTTATATATCTTTTTGTTACACTGACAGCATGAATTAGGCCTCAATCCAAACAATCTCACAATACCAGAAAGAAAAAAAAAGGAAATTGTAAAATATATTTTAGTCCTGCATACTTGGTGAACTAATGAAATACATCCATGGAATATAAGATGAAAACTCACCATTGCAAGAGAGTAATTTTCTCAGAAAAAAATATACTTTTGAGCTAAAAAGAAGGAAAGTGCTTTAAAGGCTGTAAAATCAGCTGGTTTTACCTTGTAAATGTTCCTCAGGACAAGATGCATTTTGTCAGGATGAATGGCAGAAAGCACAAATATAAGTGTGACAACATCCACGGAATCTGCTGGTACATTGTCTAGAAGATCATCTTTGGTAAGATCACACTGGAACACTTTACATCTTTCAGTACTATATAAGGCATTTTTCTAGGGAAATTAAAAGAGCAAGCTTTCACTGAAAATTAGCAGCATATGTTGCTACAATAAAGTAAAAATCTTGTGAAATTAATCAGTAGAGAGACACAAAACACAGTGGCAAGATAATATTAACCTCCAACAGGTGGCTACTGCTATCAGAAATTCTTTGCTGCTAACTACAATAGTGAAACTACTACTAGAAGAATAGCCTGTTCCCATGAATTTGAGAAGGAATGTGCATTAAGACAATTCAGAAAACATTTCTGTTTTACTCCTGCTTCTACTTTTTAAAGAAGACATAAACTCTGTTGAAAGAAATTACATATTCCAGGATGATGAAAGTAAAGCTCTTGAGCTACAGGTAGATTGCAAACATTTGGGGTTCCTGTCACACAATCTGCAGCTGGGCTGCTCTAGCCCCAGTTTTGCTATGGAAAAAAAAAAAGAAAACCCAGTCTTGGCAAAAAAAAATAAATTCAGCAAGAGCTGTGGAGGCAGATGCCATTAAGTCATCCAAAACCCAGGGCACAGGCTCAGCCCAACCTCATCTTGGGGTGCAGCCACAGCATCCCAGGGAGCTGCTGTCCTCTTCTGTTTGCCACAGGTATTTCTTCCCATCTTTTGCATGATAAATGCTGTCTGTGCCTTGTGGTTCTTGGCCACACTGCTTTCAGTTAACAGATATATATAGGAATTTACCTGTGATTACAAACTTAATAATGGCTTTTAATGCCCAAAGCCCCCACCAGCCCTGCTGCAAGACTCCACTTTGGACTGCAGTACCCACGACTAAGTGTAAACATACCTACTCCTAATCAGGTTACAAACCCCTTTAACAATAATTTCCAGCCTTGTTTTTAAGGTTCTCCTTGGGACTCCCTCTATTAAGGGCAAGCTTCCATGACAAACAAAATTTTGGTTTTCCTGCACAGTCAGCAGAGACATAGTAGTGCACCCAAAAAAAAACCTATCTTCATAAATCATTCAAGTAATATACCATAATGCTCTAATTTGACACTGAAAAGCCAAGTTTTGAGCAATGATTTGGCTTCTTACATAGGATCTCCACTGAAATGCATCAGTCTCAATTTTTTTGGCAAAACATATTCTACCGTTCCTACAAAAAGGAAGCCAAGAGAAGTCTGTTGTTACAGTCATTTGTAATTTTAGAAGCTTCTAAAAAACACTCTAAAAGAAGTTCCAAATATCACACCAACCTTCACATACTCAACAGCTCTAGGAGAGAAATCACAGGCATATGCAAAAATATTCTTATCTTCTTCTAAGAGTGGAAACAAGCAGTTCCCAACCCCGCAGCCTGCTTCCAGAATGGTCAGCTTTTGATCTGCAAACTGGGGAGGAAGCAATACAAGACAAAACATAATTTTTGTTTTCTCATCATGTGAGCAGAGGCACTGTTCAACCAGCATTTTAAAAGCTATAATCAATTTTAATTACAATTCTTCAAAAAAAACCAAAGTAGAAGCCACTGCATAATCTGACATTAAAACCCAGACATCCTGAATTTCCACAGAATTAGAAATCATTTTAGAACATATTAATATTTCTTCAGTCATCTATCTCTTAAGTAATCAACAGACTTGTGCTATTTCTGTCTTGTCTTTCATTCAGCTGTAAGGAACAACAGATGCATCTGGCTATTCCCCTTAACCGTGTTCAGCAGTCAGCCTGCAGTTCTGGATGCTTTTCTCTAAAGCAGTGTACTGAAGTGCACCAGCTTGCACACACAGAGACAAGCTGTCTACTCTAGGACTCAAAAACCAAATATTCCAGACTGCACTCTCAGCATCCAGGATGCTATGAACAGCACCCCCATCCAGTAAGGGCCAATTACACACTGAAACTAAACTGATGCATATGATTCTGAGACATTATCTTTTATATTAAAAGAAAATACACAGTGCACTGCAAACCTTACATGTGGCAGCTCTTACCCAAATGGCTTTGTTCTAAGTATTATTCACTTCCCTGGAAACAACTTATTGGAAACAAGCAATCCCATCTTTTACAGCACAACTGTACAGACCTCACCTCACGACATGCCTTTAACTCTTGAAACTCTCTGGTTGTCCAATGTCTGTCTTTGAAGAAGTTGGTGCTGTTTCTTTTGTAAAATAGATCCCAGTTCTTCTGTGCCTCTTTCTCCAGTTTTAGCTGTTTGAACTCAGACACCAAAACCTGATCTTTTGCCAGTTTTTCCGCTTCTTCTGGGCTAAGGACTCGAGCACTGTGGCCTTTCTTTTGGAAAGCACCATCTTCAGTAGATGTTGGTACTATATTTAAGCAATTTGCTGATGCCTTTTCTTGAAACATCCTAGATTCTTTCACACAAACATGAACACCAAAGACCCAAGGATGATATTTTTTCTTTAGTGTATGGTTCCATCACTTAACTTAGGTTAAATAAGTGAGGATCTAGAAGCAGAATTAAAAATGAGAAATAATTACAGTATGCACTTACTACAACTTTAATGATGTGTCCTACCTGATGGACTTACATCTCACCAGATTTCTCTTAATTTCAGAAAACGTTCATCTAAGCTAAGAACTGTATACAACATCACACTGATGTCAAAGTTAAAGAGGATACTTCAGAGTCTCCTGGTCTTCCCTCTGCATTCTAGAAACCCAACAAGAAAAAGCTGGTGCAGCTCTAACTTTATTTTCACTAAAAGAGACTTAAGAAGGAAAGCAAGGGCTTTGTTTCTCATTAACCTCACTTAGAACACTTCCGGGAAAAAAAAAGGTAACTTAAGAACAGATGACATTTGAGAGTCACATTCAAATTAATGAAACAAAGTGTATTCACATTAGCATTTCTCCTTCCTGCTCTCAGCTCTGTGAGAAAACACTGGTGAAAACAGCATTTATAACATGTGACCTAAGGAAGGGGACAAAACCAGTACTGCAGGAAAAATGCCCAGAGCTGGCCTGTGCCAGCATTCATCCCACTGCCTCCTCCTGAGGATTCACGCTGGTTTTAACAATCACAGGTGGTTTTACTTTCAGAAGTTAACAGAAAGAGCTTCACATAGGCTGGGAAGGCAGTCAAACATTTTCTCTGATGTTAAACTGGTTCTGACATCTGCCTTGTCATAAACATGCAGATCCTGGATGATGGAATATGGCAATTAAATCCTGCATGGCCCTGTAACTCGCAGGGAAGCCCAGGTAGCAAACACACACCACTCGTGTACATCAGTGCCCAGAGCCAGGCATTGGTGTCAATTTACCAAAAAGGAAATGAGAAAACCACAACAATACACACCCTAAAACAAACAAACAAACAAACAAGAGTAATACTTCACTTGTGTATTTTATCTTATGATAAAATACATTCTATTACACATAACATGGATTGTATGTACATGTTATATATGATGCTATCATGATATATACGTCATGACACAAACATAAAATACGGAAGCGTGCAAATGAAGAACTGTCAGAATTTCATCCAGTGTCACAGACACACCCTCCTTTCCTCCAAGAACAGCGCAAGAGGTTATGAAGAAGAGGCTCCTTCGAAAGGATGTCTCTTCAAGAAGAGCATATCATCAAAACAAACAAACAAAAACTTAATCAGCAACATTTCTGCCGTATTTCTACACCCGCCTATATCCCAGGCACGCTCCATTATTTCATCACAGAAGGAGCACAAACGCAAACAAACAAACGCGAGCCATTCCTTTCAGTGACGCCTCTGCTGCGGTGGGAAGGCAGCGCGATGATAAACTCAGTCGCAACAGCCCATGCTTAGGGTAAAGAGCCTTTTAAAGGTGTTTAATCCAGAGCTAAGCCCACAAACATGTAACACCTCCGAGTGATCCTCCGGTCCCCTCACGCGGAACCGGCTTCCCTCCAGCAGCTCCTGTCCCAGCGTAGCCGGGGCTTAGATACCCCGGCAGGGAAGGGAACACCTCCTGCCCTGCCCTGCCCTACCGAGGGCTTGGATACCCCGGCAGGGAAGGGAAGGGAAGGAAAGTCCCTCCTGCCCTGCCCTACCGAGGGCGGGGAGCGCGGGGCTCCCACCTCCCCGGGGACCCTCCCCGGGGCAGCAGCCCCAGCCCGGCCCCGGGCGCCCGCCTCGCCCCGCCGTACCCGCCGCCAGCCCCGGAGAGGGTTCCCGGAAGGGAAAGCCAAGAATTTCCGGGAGGACGCCGGGCGGCCGCGCACGGAGGAGAGGGAAGGGACCGGCCGGGCCGGGAGCGGGGCCATGAACGGCTCGGCGAACTCGTTGCTGGACAAGGAGGAGCACCCGCTGCAGCTGGGCGAGAGCTTCGAGCGGCGGCCCAAGGCCTCCTTCCACACCATCCGCTGTGAGCGCCTCCCCCGCGGCCGCCTCTTCCTCCCCGCTCGCGTCCCGTCCCCCGGCTGCGCTACTCTTTCTGCCGCGCCCACCCCGCTGCTCCCCTCGCCTCCCTCGCTCCGCCATCGCGGGGCTCCGTCCCCGCTCCGTCCCCACTTTCTTACCCGCTCCCCTCCTGCCCCCTTATCGCCCGTCTCCCCCTTCCCTTCTATCCCATTCAGCGCCGTGCTCCCCCCGTTCCCCGCTGTCCCTCCACAGCCGTCTCCCCCTTTCCCTCTCCCACGGCGCCCGTCTTTTCTCCCCACGAGTGTTTTCCCCACAGAGGGGTCGCGCCCGGGAGGAAGGGGAGGGTGGATGCTGGCGGGTTTGAGCGAGGCAGGCCAAGGCGAAGGAACAGCTTTAGAAAGTTTGCCATTAATCGCTCGGAAGCATGAGGAGTTGCCCCCGTAAGGGGTGGCTTTGCCATCTTGGTTTTTTTCTCTTTGTGGTAATTAACTGCAGGACAGGTGCCACCTCAGGCCCGGCCTGGAGAGGCAGCCCGAGCATCCAGAGTTGGGTTTTTAGCTGGGTGTTTTCCTGATGAAGCAATGTGTATCCCAGAAGAGCTCTCCCTGGCTGTCCCGACGCCAGCCAGCTGTAATAAGTCAGTATGCCAGGAAAGCAAGCAGAAGGGACTCAGACACTTACAGTAATGCCTAATAAATGCAAGATAAATCCTGAGGTAGATTGTTTTGAAGAGGAACACATTGTATTACTGTACTTGAATTCTGTGGGGCAAGAAATCTGAGCAAAACGAGTCCAGTTTTTATTACTAAAATGACTGGTAAACCATCAAGAGTAATTGTAAAGAATACTAAACTTATAATTTAGTAGGGGAATTTATACAAAAAACAGTAGGATATTTTGGCTTATGATGCACAAATACAGGCCTGGTCTCATTGCCCATATTCATACATCGCAAATAGTAGTTTCAGTGATACTGGTCACCCAAGTGCCTGATCCTGTGTGAATTAAACCCTAACTATATCCAGGTGGAAATATACTGGATTTCTGAAATGGAAAGTGCTTCAATAACCAATTTCCTAAGGGATTGCAAAGCCAAAGGTCTTCAGACTACAACTGGAAGAATGCAGTTTTATTTCAGAAGATCTTTCTGAATGCTCTATTTTCCATCTGTGACTTTTAAATGAGATTTCTTGATTGTCTTGGTATATTTTTCCGAACCTAACTGTTGTTCTGGAAAGATTTATCTGGGTTCCAAACACTATATTATTGCCATAATCCTCTTCACACGAACTACAAAGAGAGGATTTTGTAGGCTACATTTGTTTCAACTTTCTTAAGATACTTCATTCCTGTACTGAGAAACTGGATTATCCTTGAAAAACACATCTTGAAACATCTGATTTTTGGGAAAAGAGCTGTGGGTATATTTGGAGGGAAATATGTGCTCTCCATCTACATGAGCATTAGCCAGGCACGTGATAACAAAATGAAAACAATTAGTTGAGTGTTTGTTTAAAGTAATTCTATATTGCTGTGCCTAAGAAAGAAGTCTGGTAGTGATATTCCTTTTAAGTTGGTGACTATGCTGTTGGAACTCTTGATGCCGTTTTGGCAAAGACACTATCTCTTGTACAGCTGGTTTATTTTATTTAGCAAGCTTGCACATAAAGTAGGTGGGAAACAATAGCTAGAAACAGATTGCTCAGATGAAATTGAAGGCAATGATTTGATCTGGCAGTTATGGCATGAGGATTAAGTCAAGTGTGTCTGATTCTGCTTGTTGTGCTGTCAAAGTAAAACTCAATTAAATATTAACATCCTCTTGATGAGAATTTATTACAAGCCAGGGTGTGGAGTTTTTCTCCTGCAAATGTGTTTTTCATAATGGAATTATATTTTAAATTTGTTCAGAGGTATTAATTTCATAACTAATGTGGTAATTAAAAGCCTTGATCATGAATATAATTGCACCTCTTCAGATGCAGGGATGCTAGAGTTGAATGCAGGCTTCTTATAAAAACAAACACAAGGCAAACTAGCCTATAGCTGTGTGATTTTATTTCAACTTGTCTAAATCCTCTCTCAAGATATTAGAGGTTCTGATAGGTTTTTTTTTCCTGTTATAAAATTGGCTTACCAGCACAACAGAATAATGAGGGGAAAATACTTTTAACTTAAAATATTCTCAGTTCAAATGAATACATTAAACAGAAGAGCCTGGTTGGGAGACAAAGCGTTGCTCAACAGAGCAAAACTACCTAAAACAAGTGTAAATTTAAGGCCAGTACAGTGCCTCCCCTTACTGGTGCTTTCTATCCACAGTGGCTCTGGACCAGCATGAAGCTGCTGTAGTAAGATCAGCACCTCTCTCTTTCCTTCTAAGTGGGAGCTGAGATCTCCTCCACCCATGTGGAGCTTTTAGCACTATTGTGGAGGCAAGATGGCCATTAAAGAAATTACTGAAATATCAGTAAGACTAAATAAGTGGGTGTCATTAAATTGGTGTTTGTCACAGAGGAGTCCTCAGTGTTGCAATTGGCAAGAGCTAAGCAGAGCCCAGGGTTTTGGAAGTTGTTACTCTCTTGAGTTTGATTGGTACAATTTACACTTGCCTGTAAAACCAAGTGCCACTCAAAGCTACAGTTGTCGTGGCAGGCGGAAGTGGTGAGAGTGCTGTGACCTTCCCAGAGAAGTGTCTTTAAAAAGACTTCTTGGGTGGAAGGGACAGAGTCTTCATGTGGGGTTCCACAGAAGGTCTTTATTGAGCTCCTGCCAGGAAAGGGTGCAGGGAGCAGGTGTTTATATAGGGATAGCGAGGGGTGGGGCAGAACATCAGAACAAATGAGAGGAGGGCACAGGCGTGGAACAAAGGGGAAGAGCCAATGGGATACATAAAATCAACATATGGCAATATCACTATGGCAATAATGCATTCTAGGGGAAGCTTTTTCCTCACCATGACCAAGATGTTGTTGCTTAAGGACTGTCCTTCAAGAGGACTGTAGTCAGCTTCTCAGCCAGTTTGCCAGCCTCCACAAGTGTCATTAAATTAGTGTTTGTCACAGAGGAGTCCTCAGGTTTGCAATTGGCAAGAGCTAAGCAGAGCCCAGGGTTTTGGAAGTTATTACTCTCTTGAATTTGATTGGTACAGTTTTACACTTGCCTGTAAAACCAAGTGCCACTCAAAGCCTGGGGGTTTGGAGAAGTCTGTTTTTGGTGTTCAAACACAAGATCTACAACCTTATTTCTATTTTAAAAAGGAAGCTCAGAATACGGTACCACCACATGACAGAGTTGCTACATGTAGACACAATGTACTGGTGTGTTATTCTGCCCTGCTGTAAACACTAGTGTGTGTTTTACCATTCCCTGTAATCACAGTAAATGTATGGTGGCTCTTTGCAAGGCACATTGATGCTTCTGGAGACTCTAACAAATGTAATCACAATTGTTTTCCTCTTTAGATGATTTTAAGCCAGCATCGATTGATACGTCTTGTGAGGGGGATCTCCAAGTGGGTAAAGGAGATGATGTTACCATCACTTTGCCACATATTCCAGTAAGTCTCTTATATATATGATCCTGTTTTCTCTCCAACAAATTTGCATTGTTGTTACATTCTAATGTAAATGCTATTTTCACTTTCTTTATTAACACTGTGGGTTCAATATTTAAGCAGCCAGACTTATAGTTTACCACCTTAGGAAAGGACTGTACAGTTGGCTCTTTGTAAAGGGCTCTATTTGTAAGGTTGCCAAATTGTTCTTTACTTTTGATTCCTTCCTTCCTACTCTTCCTTGAAAGGCAAGGAGACTTTTCCTATTAGCTGAAGCTGTACACCTGGTTCCCATCCATTTTTAGTGCTGTGTAAATGCAATGTCACTCGGGCTTCAGTCAAGGTTGGATGTTCAGAACCCACAGTCAGACCTGTAAGCATGCTCCTGCCTTTCTCAATCATGTACAGATAGGGCATAGAGGGTTCCCTGCCTTCAGCTTTATCAGTGGAAGCAAGGGGACAGTCCTGGTGAGTGGCCATGAAGTAGTTTCCCATCCACTTCCTTCCCTAATGATGCCATAAAGATCTACTGTGTGAGGATGATGGTCAAACAGCAATAAAGTGATCAATCTGTTTATAGGTGCAGCTGGTTTGTAATTGAAGATTCAGTGGTTTCCTTACCAAAACAAAAGAAATTGCTCATGTGCTGGAAGTGGATTTATTAGCTGAAGTTAATGCTATGTGTCAAGCCAATAAACCAGAATTCACAGACATCAATGGGTCTGGTAGCTGCAGGGGGCACCAGTTTGGAAGCCGTGTGTCAGATCCTTTTGGTATTGTTGTTCCCAGCACATCTGTGGTTTTAATTGGTAGGTGATGGTATTGTGATAATTGTCACTGAGTGAAGCTGTAGCCTGCTTCACCCTGCTCCTGTTCATTATATGGCTTTGGTCACCTTCAGTGCTGCAGGAGGTCACACACTCCTTTATGTGAGTTTTTGTCTATAGAAATGATGAGCATGGTAGTGCTATTGGAGAGCAGGTAACAGCACAACAGCAGCATTCATCTTGGATTAGTTGGAAACAGAGTTGCTCATTCATTTTTTTGTGTTGAGCAGCATCACTTGTAATGTTCCTTTCCAAATCTCTGTACTGAGGAGCTTAATTTGATTATCTTCCCCTCAGTATGAGCAGGCTTGAGTTTATGGTATGCTGCAAAGGCTGAGGCAGCCAAGCCACTCTGTGTATGTTGTTCCAAGGCAATGCTGCCTGTGTTCTGGACAGAGAGCTGGAAAACACTTGTCATACTGGAAAAGAATGAGAGGTTCTGAGATTGTTTCATCCTGACAAGTTTCACTGAATTTCTTGGATGCTGCTTTGCTTCCCAGTTGTCCAACAATTGGATAGGATTCAAATTCTGAGTTGAGGTTTTCTTTTTGAAACTGCCTAGTGCCTGAGAATATCTCTGATAATTTGTTTGGTGGAAATATTTTGGTGTCTCTTGCAGCTTGGATAAATTGAAGTACTATTTCTACATGTGGATTTAGTGACTTTAATACTTGAAAAAAAATCTGGATTGGGGAAGGGAAAATTTCTGCTTGTTAGAGTACTACAGAAGAAGATCATAGACTATCATGAGTTGGAAGATCCCCACAAGGATCATCAAAATCCAGCTCCTAACCCAGCACAGAACAATCCCAAGAATTACATCATGTGCCTGAGAGCGTTGTCCAAGCGCTTCTTGAACTCTGTCAGGCAAAAAACCCTCACAGGTGAAAACAATTCTGTCCTGTAATCAGCAAAATCTATAAGCCACTGTTACTTAGGCACCAACATAAACCCTAAACATTTAGTTTTAAGTAGAAGAGTGGGACTTAATTTGCTTAAGCGCTTACACTTCTACTTATTGTTTAGCCAAAATCACAGTCTTTGCTGCTTTAGGAGGCTTCTGGGTAGCAGAATGATAGCCAACAAACTTTGATCATTATACCTTTCCTGGCTTAGTTGTCAACAGCAAGCAGGATTTGACTTTAAGCTTTCTTTTTACTCTCTTAATTGTTGCTTTCCTCTCTTAAATGTAGGAATGATAAAAATGTAACATGCCTTTGAAGACTAGACTTTCTTGAGACATCCTTTCTGAATCTCTCTTACTGTGTCTTTTGTTAGGAGCTCAGATTTTTCACACTTACTGTTCAGAACCTATTTTAAATTCAAATATATTCTATCTGTGAACAACATGGAGAATAGGAATTGCTTTCAGAGTAGCTAAAATGTGATTGTTCATTTTTGCTACTCAGAATAATATATAGGAGAGTGCAGGATTTTTTCATTTGCTCCCTGGTTTCAGTTGCTTTCCTGCAGTATGTGCAAAGGTGCATATGAATAAACATTTATTTTTAAAACCACATTCTTTTATACAGTATCTACACATTACAGAGAAACCTGAGAATGTTTTATAGTTGAAACATAACCCCTTGAGTAACAGCTTTTTGACGTGGCCAGGTGTGTATCCATTCTATTATATGCAGATAGACCATGGGTTCAGTTGGCTGTAATGTCAAAACCAGGTGTATGGACCAGGCTGTGCAAGGATGCAGTACAGCTGATCATAATCTCAGCATTACCAGTTAGCCAGTGTGCACCACCACATGAGTTTGTTCTCTTTTTTCCTTCTCAGTCTAAGCCTTTAGACTTCTAAGGCTCTGTGTAACATTGTGTGGACTTGGGGACTTGATGGGAAGGCATCAAAATACCCCACTTGCCTTTGAGAAGACATTTCAGTATGATTGCATGGGCATATGCATGCTAATCTGACTTTGAAGAAGGCAGCTGCTCTTACATAGTTTGTGAGTGACAATTGCTTGTAATCCACTGTGAAAATACTGCCTATATATTTATGTAAAATATATGGTGCAGTTTAAATTATTTTTCAATTGACCGCATATTTCCTTGGGCAATAGTTCTGCTGCACAAATAATTAGAACTCTATTTCTTATCCAAACCCATGATTTCCAGGGCAGAAACATCAAGAAGATTTCTGATACTTGTCAGGGACAGCTATGCAAATTTAGTTACGCTGCCATTTTGGGAATGAGAACTGTAAATAAAGGCAGCCATGGCGAAGATGTTTTGTCACAACAGAGACACTTAAAATGATGAAAGGCATAATATTGCTATGAGGAAATGTCTGATCTACTGCACATTTTCTCTGTATTTCTCTCTTCATGAATGAATATTTTCTGTAGGTACTAAACATTAAGTTCTTAGCCTGTTTTTCAGAACAAAACATACATTCTTTCCTCTTAGTATTCATAAATTTTTGGACAGGGTAGTATAACCAGACAAATATGTGCTCTTTCTTTGTACCAGGGTTCAACTCCACCAATGACTGTCTTTAAAGGAAATAAAAGGCCGTATCAGAAGGACTGTGTGCTTATTATCAATCATGACACTGGGGAATATGTGCTGGAAAAACTTAGTAGCAGCATTCAAGTCAAGAAAACAAGGTAAAGCTGGGGACAGGGTTAATTGATAGGATTAATTATTGCTGAAGTTTCAAATTAAGACTGGGTTTTGAAACAGAACTCTCTTATTTTGTAGTGATGTTTAATTACCAAACCTTAGCTTTACATGGCCAATTATCATCCCTAAAAATGCAAATAGGAGTGTGAATCCAAGAGTAAAGAATTTGCAAATTCTCCACAGCTGAAATGACATAATTATAGTTTGCAGTGAAACACCTGTGATGGTTTCAGGCTTTAGACACTGGCTGAAGGATGGGGATGTGTTTCAAGAATCTCTAGTTAGCCAAAAAAATCCATGAAAATATTAGGCTGTCAAAAGGATTACTGGACTTTCTAGGTTTGTTCCCTACAACTTCCTGTGGGAGTCAGGACATTTCAATAACATAATCTTAGGGAACAAGAAACACTCATTCCCATATTGGATAAGCAATATATTAAGTGAAACACAAGTACAAAGCCTCCAGCTGGTGAAGGTGGGCAGAGAAATAATGGTTATGGTATTTTGCCTAGAAGAATTGATGAAGCCAGAAATACTTTCTGACCCAATACTCTGCTGCATAAATGCTACAAAGTATGCAGCTGGAAAGTTTTTGTCAGTCCTATTGCTCAGCAAGTACCTGAAGTGTCTGGATCTTTCAGCATCACTGAACCACAGGTTGACACATAAAGAGAAAACAGTCACTCGAATATCTTGTGAAGAAAAGACTCTTGAATAAGTTTACAAGTTTTACATTAAAAACACTTTGTTGCAGTATAGAACCCCTGGCTGCTAAAACTACTAGAAATGTGGGTTGCTGCTCATTGGTAGTTGGCTGGGTGTTTGCCAGGAACACCTTGAGTTCAAGGTAAATGGACTGTAACTCTCCTCTGAGTCACTGATGTGAAAACTCATCCATGTAGCATTCATCTTGTCCAGTGGATATGAGCACATCAGAGATGAGATTGGAATTCCCAATTTCAGTTCTGCTGGACTTTGTCTGGGTGAAGCTTAAGTCAGAAGGGAGCAAATAAGTGCAGGAGGGCCTGAGTTCTGTGAGATTGGTTACACTGAGTCTTGAGTCTCATGTGGGTAAAAATACTTGAAATTTTCTCAGGTAGTAAAAAGTTTGGGGATCCCTGTTTTGATGAACAGTGCTTTGCAAAGTCATTGATTTTCTAGATCAGAAGTGCCTTTTATTTTCCATGGCTACTCTGATCTTTAATGACCTGTTGGCACTCTGTGGGAACAGGGCTTTTAGTATTAATACCTTGATGAAATTCACAGGGGAGTAAGTGAACTTACTCCACATAAAACCATCTGTAGTTCCAAGAACATAATTAATGCTGGAAATCTTTGACTTTTACCATCCACTTGATACAGTGAGTATCTTGCCAACTTGTAACTTCTGCTGTAGGTAGACTTTAAGCTGCATTAATGTGGTATCTAACAGCTGCATGTCACTGATGAATGAAGAGAGGGTTGGTTCTGTGTGAGACTGAATCTAGAGTTCACTGAGGCACAGAGATATCCCAGTAAATGCTCCATGTACCAGCTCTGGTACCACAGGCGGTTTTAGGTGAATCCACACGACGTTGAACATGGGCTAGTTTAACTTATCTCATATTATGGGATTAGTTTCCAGACACAAAGTGGAACACTACTGAGGTGGGACCCTCCTAGAACAGAAACTGAGCTCTCATATCCACAAGCTGCTTCTGTGCTGCACTGCACAAAGCCATAACCCCAAAGGCTTTGCTGTTATGCAATAAATACACCACACCCTTTAGACTTATTATGGTGTACTGTAAAGGAACCTACTTTGGGTTTGTGGTTTGTTTTTTGGGTTTCTTTTTCTGCCAAGGGTATTGACTGTTCTGCAATCTCAGTCACATCAGAAGTTTAGTAAAAGGCAGAAATACCTCGGGTGAACTGAACAGATTGGCATAGTGTTATTCTAGAGACTATTTTCCACTAAGGAAATGGCTTAAACTGTTTTGAAGGGCTAACAGCAAATGGATAGAACCCAGGAATTAAATGCTTATATGCTGTATTTAGCAGTAAGAGTGATTACTCTAGCCAAGTTGACCTCTAAGAGAGTTCAGTTTGAGATTATTTAATTGCAACTGAGAAAATTGTTTCTTTTGCTGTGACTGTTTTAAGCAGGATTTTGTTGTGAATGGATTTGTAGTTACTTTAAATTACTATGATTGATCATTCTTTTTTTAAAAATGCAACTACTAATTGCTAAATTAAAGCCTTTATTGTTGTTCAAGTAGAGAATTTGGCATCACTGAACCACATCTGGATTTGAAAATACATTTTGTAAGGGTGTTGCAGTGTAGTATATGTTTCTTTGTTATTGAAAGTAAGTGTTGCATACAGAAAGCTGTAATTCAGTCTTCATCTTTGTAAAACAAATTAGAGATCTGTACAAAAGGAAGTCAGAGATGAAGCATTAGTACAAGGATATTGAAAAAGCTGGACATAGTTGCACAGTACCACTAAATGTGTCTGGTTGTTTCTTCAGAGCAGAGGGCAGCAGTAAGATCCAAGCCCGAATAGAGCAACAGTCTGCCCGAGCATCTCAGCCTCCTTCACAGTTCAGAGCCCCAACCAAGCCAGCAGTTGGACCTAAAACTTCTCCTTTGAAGGATAATCCTTCACCAGAGCCCCAGCTGGACGATATTAAGAGAGGTAAAGAAGGGTTTGTAGTTTCTTTGTCTTTCTTCTTTATAATAAAAACTATGACTGTGCAATTTCTAAAAACATTCAGGGATTAAAAGATGGTACTTGATAGCTGTGTTGACTTCTTTATATCTTGTTTCTTTATTCATCTTAGTAAACTGATTATTTATTCTCTTTACTAGAATAGATCTTTATATTGCCATCTTCTCTGGAGTGAGAAAACTTCCTCTTTCTGGGTAATTTTCTCTCTTCCAAACTATTTCTCTGTTGGGGAAAGAAGAAAAAAAGTAATGTGAATTCAGAAACCTGTAGCTCAGTGCTGGACCAATTGCAGGGGTGTCTTAGGCCACCACAGCAGCAATAACAAAGTGTAATGGTCCAAGGTCTCGTTACACAGTCAAGTCACTTGGAGAAGGTTACCCTGCACTGAGTAAGGCTGGGGGGATGGAAGGGCTAGGCAGCTGTGTTCCCAGTACAAGACAAGCTTGCACCATGGCAAGCACTGCTAGTAGGGGAGGAATGAGAGAGTGAACAAACCTGCAGCTTACCCTCTTCCACAATCACTCCTTTGCAGCTTTGACACACATGCCTTATGGCTGCTAAACTTCTATTTAAAAAGTACTTTAAAGAAATGATTGGCTCAACTCACTCTTTTGCTTAGGCAGAGCTTTGTCTTAGTGTTCTGCTGTGGGTAGGGCGCACTTTCTTTGCCCATGCCCTTCTTTTGCTACTGATGGGATACCTGTTTTTGCTGTGGATAATACAGTCAGGATAAGGAAGACTTTAAATTTTTGTTTGGTTCTTCTCTGGCACCAACACCAGACACAATTATTTTATTTTAAGCTAGTTCTTTCTGTCTGCTTTTTTTTTTTCCTGGGTTTCTTTCTCTTTTTTATCTGTCCCATATAGCTATTTTTGTCTGGAGACTTAGCCTATGTTAATTGCCCAGATGAAGTTAATTACTCAGCAGGGTGTTTTTTCAGTTCATGCTAATCCCTAGGTGACACTTTTGCTGCTAAACTGTGTGTTTGCATAGGTGCTGACTGGTCTCACTTTTCTGCAGCAGTAGTGTTTTCAATACTTGGATGCTGGTCAGCAGCCTGAATCAACCTCTGAGAGATTCTGTTAGCTACATTGTTATTTTTATTTTCTGTATAATAGGTAAGAAAAAAGATAATAGGTGATATATCAATTTTTTAAAATCAGATCAGTTGTGGATTTTAAATGTCTTTTCCTATAGGGTATAATAAGTTACTTAACCTTTGGGGCACTCTTTTGTATACATACAGCAATTTGTAAAGATTGTATTACAGTAAAATAATTACATTTGTCTGGGGTGACACCTATTCTAAAAGATAATTTTCTAGTGGTCTAAAGTATAAGTCACATTGTTCAGAGCTATCCTAATATTTTTTTGCCACCTGATAATCTTTTATATGAAAGTACCTCCAAATAAATAACCTGTGGGGTTTTGTTTCCAAAATCCAGAGTTAGAGCACCTGACTTGTACTAAAAATAGGACTTTAATTTGGTGCTTTATAGGGGGAGTTGTACAAAGCCCCAGAAGAGCCAAAAGCCTGGGCAGGGGTGTTTTTGCTTATAGTCTATAACTCTTTCCAGCACTGATGATCTAGAGTGTCAGCCTTGCTGAACCATTTATATCATAAGAACCTACTTAAAAGAGGTAGAATTAAAATGACACCATTCCACAATGAAATGCGGACAATGACCTGTAAAAGCTGTAATGTAGTCTGCAATCCTGTTATCTTCCCTTAATGTGTGTTTTTATGAACACAGACTTGTAAGTTCAGAAGAGCATGTGTTCTTTGCATTCAAGTAGAAGCTTTAGTTTTGGTTGAAGTACTTCCTCTGTATGAGAGAAAGATAAACAGAAAGCTGAAATTCTGTGGGTTTTGTTTAATGAACACAGCACAGAATTTAAAATTCCCAAAGAAGCTTCTTGAAAGGATCTCTGGCACTTTGACACTCTCTTGCTTCCTGTATGCCCTACTTAAGGGTGTGGTGAGACACACAGCCTTCATGATGGTTCACAAAAGTTTTAAGATAACCTCTGGGCAGGTTTCTGCTTTCCCTGGTACCCTCAGCTGTGCATTTCCACCCCTCCCTTACAGGTGAGCTGGAAATGAACTTTCAGGTAGATCAATTCTGTCCCAGTACACAGCTGTCCAAACAGCAGTGTCTGAGGACAGAGTCAGAGCATCTGGGAATTGAACCACTCCCTTCCTTCATGGACAGAGGCTTTTGGGAGGCTATGTTGAGGGTTTTGCACAAGTGGAATCCTTTCCTCTTCAAGCTTCTATATTTTCCTCGTGCCTGATGGGAGCATAGGAGAGGGTAGGAGCTTGTTCTTTTGAACACTCAGCTACACCTGATAATGTCTCATTAAGCTGTGAACATTTGCACGCATATACCACAATACAGCCATTTATTTGCACAAAATAATTGACATTTATCAGACCAATTTGACCATAGCAGAAATGTTTTCAAAAGCATTGGCATAATTACAGCATGCAACATATTGATATATGTCAATAATATTGAAAAATCACAGCATGAAATAATATTGACATGATTACAACATCTGAGAAAAAAACCCACAGAAACATATTTCAGGTTTGAAGACTGAGTGCTTAAAAGTCTGAGCAGATTTTATTTACCTGGAATGTAGCTCTGGTATGTGAAGATTATGCCATAGCACTGTTTGTCTCTCAAGAACACCTCAGTCAAATTTTCTGCACATCAGTATAAAATACTGCCTCTTTTAGCTGCCATCTCCACGTGCTCAGGGTGCCAGTATCAAGTTGATTTCTCCATCTTGCATTCTATTATTACCAGTAAGTGTTCTGCTATAGGCATTCAAACTTAACCCTCCCTAAAGTTAAATGACTTTTTTCTGGCAGTCCTTGGTATTCTTGCAGTCTGAGGTGAAGGCTTTAGTTAAAAAATCTGCACAACCTATTGGAATTGAGAGAAGAAGTTGGAACAGTTAAACATTCTTATGGTATTTGATACTGAATACATACAGAAGACAGCCCTATTGAGAAAGGCTGTTCTGTTTGGATAATGATTTCTGACCTTGAATTTATTTTTTTTTACTCTAAAACCTGCATTGCCTTCCAGTGTAAAATGGTCATTTTGTCTTCTTGAAAGAAATCTTACAGCTGTAACATGAAATGTAGAGAAGTTAAGGTTCCCAAAGCATTGTCAGCCTTTTCAGATGATGTAGACTCAATTAAGGCAAGTGTTCAAAACTGTACTGTATGGAAAGCTTTTTTAAAAGTAACTGCTGCACATCCTGACTCTTGTCATCTTTCAAACTGCAAAGGTGCATCAACATGAGGTGTTTGATTTTACGGTGCAGAAATGTCTAGGAAAGGTCAAATTCTTTCGTTGTTCAGCTTAGAATATATGTGCACATACACACACAGCTATTTTAATGGAAGCACCATGAGGAAATGTTTAACCCACGTCTTCAGTACCTATAGCTGTACTAAGCATAGCAGTCAAATGGGAAAATGCAAAATTGAACCATTGTAAAGCAGCTGTGATTTTCCTATAAGGCTTTGATGTCGTCATTGGCTTAGTCACTGACAGTGTGAGACAAGAGTGTTTTCAACAGAATTCCTTTGTGGTCCGGCTGAATTTCTCTTGACAGATTTCTTGTGTTGCAGCAGCCACCAGAACATTAGTGGAAACAATTGCTTTTCTCTTCATCTGCTCAGACAAGATGTTTAAAATTCTGGGCTCAAGGAATGAGAGACAACAGAGATCTGAGGGGAAGCTGTCAGCCTGTGAGGCAAAAGTTGATTAGAAGATGGGCTCTGACCAAGTTTCTACCCGTGACCAGTGTCACTGATAACAACCTTAACATCCCAGTCCTTGAAGCTTGTGGTACTGCTTCTGTTTTGCCTTTTCTTGCCTCTGTTCAGCATAGCAGGCTTTAGCACTACTTCCAAGGCATTCTCTTATTCCTTTCTAATAACCAAATGTCTTTTATGGTCTCTTAGTTTTCTGCTTCCCCAGCAGAAACCTCCCATTCTTCATTCTCACACTAATCTCCAATTCTGTTTAAAATTGGCCAGGCTGATCTTCCTTTCCCACTGGTCAGGCAGCATCACTTCCTTCAGTGATCTCCTCACCTCCTGTATCAAGTCCACACTTCTTGCTTAGGTTTTTGGGCTTTTTCCTAGTTCTCTGCAGTGTGTTTTTGTTTTAACTTTTCCCTCTCACTAGTAATGCCTAAGATCACCTCACCTTCTTCACTCTATTTTACATATGGGCTCTATGTTCTCAGTCCCTGTGCCAACATTCTTCCATTCCACAGAGTCCAGCTTTGTAGTGATATATGTGTAATTCTCAGGCACTTGTCCTGTGTTAGACTTGTCTGTTATATCTTTTTGCACTATGGATTGTGATAGGTGATTGTGCTTGCTGCAATCCAGGATATTCTAACAATGTATTACAATCACTGTAATTTGCAACTAACAACTCCATCACTAGAAGAATGCAGAAATTTTACATCATTAAGCCGGGGGGAAAAACCTGGGCATTTTAAAGAGAAAGTACCCTTAGTCCTGGTTACCTTTCCTTTAGCTTTCCCCTATTAATTTCCTAGCCTTAAATACAAGGAACATTTATAATTTGAAAGCCTCAGTATGAGTAGGCTGAGAACAGTGATTCACAGGTGCTCATTTGTTTGTGTATCAGACTCCAGGCCTGAAATGTATTTTTAAAGCCTGCAAGACTGTGTTGAGAGGCCATAAGGGAGAAAGATATTACAGTACAAAGTAGTATCTGCTGCTGGCCAGTTGAATCAATATATGATTCTGTTGAATCATATTTTCTTTCTCTTCCAATGGTCTCTTATGCTAAGTCTTCAAGCTGAAAGAGTAGGGTTTACCTGGCATACTGGTAAACTACAGAGAGCACAGATGGTATAGGTAGGGATCTATATGTAGGAAATAAATTGGAGAAACAGCACTGCTATCCTGAAATACCCAGCTGGAGTGTAACCATAGCACTTGAAATTGAGCTCTAAACCTTGAAAGTGAAAAACAGTGATTTTAAATCTGGCAAAAGAAAACACAATTTCTCAAACTGATACACGATAAGCTAGAGGAATTCTCTCCAGCAAATATTGCGGAGGATGAAAACTTAGCTGTTACTCTTTTTTAGACTTATAAAGTTCTCTAAAGTTTAGAAAACTTTAGCTGTTACTCTTTTATTTTTGTTGGGCTATTTTTTAGCCCAAGGAAAATGAGTCTTAATCAAAAGGAACTCGTGACACACATCTGACCTAACATGAATTACTCCTGGCATCAGTTCTTCACTTGTTAGGTAGGGTTGATAATACCTCATCTCTCCCTTCTTTCATTCTTGTCCCTTTAATCTGAGTTTCCAGGGCAGGCACTGAGTTCTAACCCTGTGGATATAGTACTGCTAGAACAACAAAAGCCTAAATTTTGAGGGTTTCACATCCCATGTTTAATATATGTGTGGATGTTCTCTCATGGAAACCTGCCAAAATGAACTGAGTCATTAGATACTCAGCCTTGTGGGTGGATACAAAGGAGTTGTCCTCTACTAGTGTTTAGACCACTTATAATTATGACAAATTTAACAATATTGTATAATTTGGGCTGACATACCTTAATAGCTCTTTAGTAACCAGTCATTCAGCCAACATTAGCTGTTCCTGATGAGGCTGTTGTGGGGCTTGCATGGTGTTCCAATGTTTCTTTGCACTGGAAACCCTAAAGTAGGCAGTGTCTTGAGTTGTAGACCTTCCTAGTTTCAGAGTAGTTTTGTTATTTCCTGGCTACTTGTAAGCTTCATAGGAGGTTATGGTATTTTTGCCACTCCCCAGTATGTGAAAATTCTCAGCTATTCTCATCTGTCCTACTGCAAAGTTATTTGATGTCATCCATCTGCTTCTGAAGTTTGTTTACATGGGCTGTGTGACTGTGCTGAAGCAGTTTCATACATTATCTGAAGTCAAGGCAGTTTCTGTTGTAATCATTTGCCAATGTCCATGTACCCACCCCCCAACACACCATTTTTTGTGTTTTCCAAAAGCCTAAATGTCAGCAGCATCTAACAGTTCAGATTTAGATTTCCGTGATCAGCTGATGTGCTTACTTTGTATGTAGACCATAGCCTGTCAGAAATAATGAAGCTGAAAGTGCTTTCAGGAGTGTGAAGTAGATGAAGAATAATTGTGGAAGTGAAGGTTTTATGATGTAACCTATGCTGTTGTTTCTTAAAATTTAGCTATAGCAATAAGTTTAAAACTTTTCAGGATTTTTTTGTTTCCCTTTCCTTTCATGTGAGATATTTTGGTGTGATAAACTATACTTGATAAAACCATCGCATTTGCACATTCTTTCCAAAATTCCGTGGGGCCCTGTTTATGGTATCAACCAGATGAATTCCTTTTTATTTCAGAACTGAGAGCAGAGGTTGAAATTATTGAGCAGATGAGCAGCAGCAGTGGAAGCAGCTCATCGGATTCAGAGAGCTCATCTGGGAGTGAAGATGAAAGCTCCAGCAGCGAGGGGGAAGAGCCAGCACATGTTTCCCCTTCCCAACCACCACACCAGCAGTACAACAACAGGAATGCTGTTGCTAATGGCACCAGCAGGCCACAAGGAAGCAATCAGCTCATGAACACGCTCCGTAAGTAAATGCTTGTGTCTTACCACTGTGAAAGCTGATTATGACCACTCATTTACTTAGCATGATAGGCTAACTTCATGAAATGCCTTTTGCCAAATAGTAGTTCCAGGGAGCTGCACTGGCTGAAATACTTAGGCAGATTTTATGAGCAGGGGGCTGAGACTTGTCTGAAGGTGTGGAGAGCCTGTGGGCATCTTTGCAGTGGTCCCCATTGTCCCTGTTGGGTCTGGATTCAGGCCTCCAAGTAGCCACTGGTGTGGGAGGATCTGGTGCACTGGAGGATGGGATTTATTTTCATGTGAGTACACAGATTAAATGGAAATACTGGGGTTGACACATGTCAGTTAAAGGTCTGTAAAGAGCTGTGAACAGCTCAAGGCTGTTCTGGGTTCCTAAGTCCAGTCTTGTGGTCTTCAGTATTGCTTTGTCAGCAGATTTATTGTGTTGGTCTCAGCTGTATTTTCACAAATACCACATTTTGAAGGGAAAATTTAAATGGAAATTATGTTAAAATATTGCAGCTATGGTGTTGCAAGCATTGAATCAGTACAAGCTCACTTCACCCTTTAAGAAGTGTCAGGAACATTTTTAAAGCATAGTTCTGTCCCATGAGACTCTCTCTGGGGACGTGGTGTGCCTCTGTGTTGCTCTTTCCTTACGCTACATCAGGTATATTCTAACTCCATGGAGTTAGAATATTGAATTTACAATTGCCATAAATTGTTCTTAATTCCTCCTGAGGCATATTTGCACACATCTCTTGGCACCCATTCATAGGGAACTGGTGGAGTCTGAATACAGGTATGTGTAGGGTTTCCAGCTTTGAGAAGATAAGTATATTGTACAGACCCCACCAAAAAGCCCCGATGGAAAACTTAGAGACCTGTCAGTCTTGCTGCCAGTAATGAAGGACAAAGTGAAATCCAAAGTTCAACAAAGTCATTAGGACTGTGTCTATTTCCCTGTTTCTGGTTGTGAGCAGCCTCCTCCCTGCTTCTCCTCGACCACAATACTGCATGGGTTTAATGATCTGAAGCCTCTGACTGCAGGAGAATCTGGGAACTACGAGGGTAGCTCCTCTCTTCATGCAGTGCTTTTTGCCTTTGGATTTAAAATACTTTTGCTGTGGGAGAATCACCCCTAACCCTAGTCCTTATCTCCCATGTCTTGTCTCTATGTCTGTTGAATAGATGCCCTGCAGCTCCTTTGAGGGGAGGGCAGTGGGAGAATGCTGGAAGAATTAGGTTCAATTATCAGAACACAAGCATGATTCTTGCCCCTTTTTATCCCCTCTAGCTCACCAAATCACAAGTGCTCTGCAAAACAGGATCAGAGCCAGTAGGTTTGATCCATATCCTGGCCTTTCATCCAATCTCTGCACTTTGGAGGGCAGCCTTTACCATCACAGCACATGTCAGCTTCGTTCAGCCTTGAGTTGTGATGGCTTTAACAGCCCTTTTGGTTTATTGACATGTGGAGGCCTTGCCTTGGCTACCCAAATGGCCTTATGCCAAAAAAAATCTGTTTTTAAAGGGTAAAGAAAGCCAAGGAATTCCCCAATGCCTTGTCCCAGAGCCATATATGGGAGCTTTGGTGGGTGGAGACTGTGGAATGTTTTCTGCAGCTGTTAGCTTGGAGAGGGCTGTTGTCCCACCAGGGAGCACCTTTGGTGGCTCTGGAGACAAGGATACTTGGTTTGGCCTGAATCCAGCTATTAGCCCCTTGCAGCTCTTTATGTTCTTGGGCAGTTTCATTAAATCACAGATGATGTTTGCATTCATTTAATGTGTTATTCTTACTTAAATCTTCCAGTGTAAATGTGACTGTTCTTTGGTTTGATTGCCATGAAATGTGAATTGACGCCTACTCACTTGTTGTGTTTTGTTGGTTTTTGTTTTCCATAGGAAATGACTTGCAGTTGAGTGAGTCTGGGAGCGACAGTGATGACTAGAGGCTGAGCTTTTGCTGTTTCTGTTACATATACATGAAGAACTAATTTACCTTGAAGTGATCCTATTGCTTATGAAGAGGAGCTGGCACAGAGATGGTTCCATGTGTGGAATTTTAATAGAAGAAATGCATAGCCCTACAAAATAGCAGATGTTGAGGACTGTTTTACTGTGTGAATTACGTGTATATATTGTGTATATTCTTATTCTGCTAAAGCTTTGAGTACATATGTACAGTGGGTGAGCCAATGTATGTTCCTGTCCACCATCTGTAAGTTTAACATGTAATTATGTGAGGTCATCTAAAAATCTCTTGTTTGTAGGGTATGTTCAGCGCATCATGACTTTGTCAGGGGACTTTTGTATATAGGGTGAGCATGTGCCTACAATGAGTTTAAAAAAACATCCAGGAGCTAGTGTGTGCACTGAAGTGGGACTGCCATAAATTAAGTTTCAATACTAAATTGATTTCTTTGGTTTGGGACTTTTTTAATGCCTTTTTATTGCTATTTATGGTTGATTTAATAGACTGACTTTTAAACAGTTGGACAATAGGAATGATTAAACCATGTTCGTCACAAACCTTGCTGCATCAGTGCCTTATAAGCAGGTTTTTTAAATAGTGCTTCAATTCCTGCCACCTTCCCTGTATGGAGCAATACTGAAACCTGAGATTGCTTCTGAAACAAGAGCTGTGTGTCACATACAGGCTGCTGTGCTCTGAGGGCAGTGACTCTAGCAAGATGAAGGATACACATCAATCACCTAAACTCATCCAAGTAGGAATCAGATAATCATTCTCTTTAGAAACTGAAGGGTCTCATTTAACTCAGACTTTCAGACCTAGTCTTCAGAAATACTTACAATCCTAACTACTAGTGACATTGCAATGCTACAAATGCAAAATATTTGACTTACTGAAATTCTAAGACTGGAGCCCTCTTTGCAGTTTCCTAGAGAGTGCAAAAAGAGGTGGCAAAACAAGTAGCCATGAACCAGCAGAAGTCTCTCTCCCACCACAGTTGTAAAGGTAGACTTTAGTCCATACTGTTCATTGGACGAGACCTCTTTGTGCTTGACAGGAGTACACAGAACATGAAATATTTGCAAAGGGTGAAATTCACCCCTGTTTAAGGGGTGTTTAAAGGGTGCTTAGTTGGATTATTATTAACTTTTTTGCTCACATGGAAAATGAGTGCCATAGGCAGCCTCTTGTGACTTTTTAAAATCAAAATTCTGCTGACATAGGACAAGTTGCACCTTAGTTGTAGTGTAATCCTGAGGAATGGGAAGCTGAATCAGATGCCTTTCCATTCTCAGGTCTCTGCTTTGCACTGCTCTCATCTGTCAGTTTGTGTTTTAACTCCTGTTTGTTTACTGAGCTCTGTCCTTTTTTTTAACATGTTAAAGAGCAAGGGGACATTTGAAGGGAGATTTTATTAAATGGTTTATTTTTTTGCATTAGATACATATTTAGGCATATTTTTGCATTATTGTACATACATTAAAAATACTTGCTTTTTTTTAAAGTGTTTTGTGATGTAGGTATGTATTTTAATGGACAATTATGAAATATACTTGATGAAAAGCCACAATTGCTCTTCTTTTTTTTTTTCCTGTTTTCTTTCTTTTTCCCTGTTCTCCCTCTTACAGTAAAAATGGCCTGTTTTACAAGCTTGTACCATTTCAGGATTTCACACTTTGGTACCAGAGATCTGCATGGTATGGTTTGCAGTCTAATAAATGTTAATGCTGCTCCTGACTCTCCCCCAGCTAAAGATCTGAATAAGCAGGGAGACATTTTTCTGATGCCATTTTCCCATTACTGGAGTGAATGCCTGAGTTCTGTTGATATTATTTGCACTCAATGGAAAAGCAGCAGAGTGCAGCATTTTCATTCCTTACCATCCACTACCTTCTCATGTATTCTAAAATCCAGGACATGTCATAGGAAGTTTATTAATTATGTGTAAATAAAAGATATGAAACTTTAGAGGGTAAGATAGCACCAGGCTACATTGATTTGAATCGCTGCTTTAATTGCTGATTAGGTCAACAGCTGGGAAAGCTTCATTCAGATAATCAATTTCTGCCTTGTTTTTGTACTTTAGGCCATGTTTTCCTGCTCACTCGTCCCTGACAGATTTTTTCCCTTTCTCTGTTGGTAACCAAATTAACACACAACTGCACCACTTTTAAACTCCGTTTGGCCATGCTTTGCATCCCCCTCAGATGCATCATATCAAGGGTGGCCTGTTGTTCATGAGCTGTTTATGTGCCCTTTTCCACAGGCAGGTGAGTGAGTGGCCACAGCCTGCTGGAGGGTGTGAGCCAGCCAGTCCCTATGAGTGTGTGACCAGCCCCTCCCTCCCTGCCGTTGTCCCAATCGGCTCCTGGCATCTCCACCCTTCCCACAGTTCTCGGGTACTTGGAATGTATTTTGTGGAGGTGAACCATGCACAGGCAACTTCTAAGATCAGAAAAGGTGGCTGCCACCACCACCAGCAATATGTTGACTTCTTTCTGAATACATCTGTGTGTTGTAAAGCCATTGCCAGCCTGGCATTTTGATTGAAATTTTATGGGTTTTTATGTATTAAGAGACACTAACTGTTGTCTGTCTGTTCCTATTAGATGCCTGCTCATTGGTTCATAACTTGCAGTAAGTTTCATTTGGATGGAAAAATTGAATCCAAGCAATTATCTTGAATTTTCTTAATTAGTTAGCAATATATTTAACATGCTGGAAAAATTGTTGACTAACATGTTTTGATTAGGCTTGTTAATGAAATAAAGTATTCCTGATTATTTGTGGTAGGTTCTAATCCTGCAGGATTTTAGCACTAGCACATCTTATTACCACACAGTAATTCTTCCACATAAAGCAGGAATTTCTTTTATATGCCAGTTAGTTAAAATGTGGATTAACAGTGTATGTGGAGTACAATTATGAGAATGAATTGAAACTGAGGATTTCTTTGCATTCACGGAGAGCTGCCTGCTGGCCACGGCAGGGTGAGCAGTTCAAGGCAGCTTTGGTTTCTGATGGTTTCTTCTGTTCAGTGACTTCATCCATTTCAGTGGTTTGGTTTTCCTTAAACTTCACCAGCAAACATGGCCTGCTTATGACTTCCCATAACTAGAATTGCTGTAGGAGTAATAAACAATCATGATTTAAGTAGGTTGTCACAATTTCAAATATTGTTACAATTTATTTTTTTTTTCATAAAAACGCTTGGTTTCCAAAGGGACAAATTCAGTCATCTGCTTGTCTGGGTGGGATGTCTTACAATACAATTGCAGCAATGCCTAAGCCCATGTCCCAGATTTTAGTCATGCGCAGAAAAACATCCACCCATCTCTGCCCTTGTTCCAGCCCCAAGGGCTGACCAGCCCTGCCAGCAGGCATGGTTTGAATCACTCCAGCTAAACCATAGGAACAGCCACCTCCGGGCAAAAGGTGTCCCAGGCCCCTGATGAGAGTCACATGTGGAAGAGTGGGTGGCACTTCCCTTTTTCATTCCACCAAAGCATCCCCTCTTCTCACAAGTCTTGGCTGAACTGATTTTGTGGGGAAGGCAGTCTGATGGAGAGAGGTTTTTCTTCAGCATGTCTCGGAATAGCTCTGTGTTTGACTGTGGGTAGTGCATCTATTTTGAAGATGCTCTCCCTTAGTTGATTTGCAGTTTCCTGTATATACACTAGATATAGATCTGTTTATGTATAGAAAGAGTTTGATGTGCCAAGTTTTACAGTCCATTTGCTTGAGTTGTCAAAAAAACCCAAAAAGTTCAACAATCTGTGCGTGTCTACTTTTTTTTTTTCCATTTGAAAACTGAGAGAAACATAGCCTGGAAATGCATGTGTTGGAGAACACTTATTTTCAGTAATTGCCTATGCTTCATTATTCAGTGTGCTAGCTGCTGAGTCAGAGATCCTGTGGAAAACACAGCTGCCCAGGAATGGGCATCTTGATGGGATGAAGGCTTCTGATGATAACTGTGGATTCAGCTGCTGACGGTGAATGACGACATCTTGGGTCTGTCTGGTTATTTACAGTTTGTTATACCCACACAAATATGTGTGCCATCAAAAGGAAAAGAGTCTTGTTGATGCTTGCCTCACAAACAGAAGCTGCCATGTGGGGAACAGACATGTGGACTAAAAGTTGTTGATCCTACACCCGAACCCTGTTCTCAGAAGATAAATGATCAACAAAACTAACAGTCAGTTAGGCAATAGCTGCCTCTGGTTTATGTGAGAAGGGTGTGTATATAAAATGGGAAAGTCTCTGTTTAGCTATTGCTTCCTATTCCCACTGCTTACACTCCCTTCCTTTCTTTCTTTTGTAATTCCATTACTTCTAGCATAGTTATGCTTTCTGCTGCCAAAAAGTCCTGCAGGAATTTACAGGAAAGGGGGTAGGTGTTGAAATGTTACAAATGCACTGGCTGTATTCATCCTTGCTCTAAACTTACTGTAAATACTGTAAATGACAAAGACCTTGTGAATGGACCCATCTTCCTCCTCCTCCTTGTCTTTGCTTTTTAGGACTAAGCATTGTTCCTTTGGACAAGAGGAAGAAAGTGCAAGATGGCAGAGGGTGAAAGACCTCAAGCTGATGCTGCATATGTTGAGGATGCTGTCATGGAGCCATGGCCTGAGCTAGCCTGACTTGATCTCACAGCATTGCTGTAAATTGGACACAAAATTCATCGCTACCACTGCCCTGTGGCTGGGATGAGTGGAGGTTGGAGAAAAATTAGGTTGAAAATACCTTGCTAAAGCAATTTGTGCAAGAGTTTTGAGGGGATGATTTGCCTTGCTAAGTTTTGTTTAGCTCTGTCAGTGAGTTTTTGTGTGCCCTGTGTAGTGGGGGTACCCACACTTCCCTAATTTTTTAGGCAGATGCTGGTGGAAGCAGGGACTGGAGTGAGGCTGACATGTTTTGTTCTTCTGTGTGCTGTTGGATTTCGTTCAACTGCATGTTTTTTACATGGCACTGACAACTAAATGAGACAATTGATGGGATATCTCAGAAGGAATTATATGAGTCTGACCTGAAATCCCACAGAACCTGCAGGTTCTGGTAGCTCTGACTGCGATTTTCATTCTCATAAGCTTTTGTAAAAATAGGGCTTTGTGAAGGGTAGAGTGTAAAAATGCACTAAAAATCATGCTGAAGGTTTTACATGAAAATTTTGACCTGTGTTTCTTCCCAGACCAGCTAGCTCTGTTGTAGGATGCTGTGTGAAAATCTTTGATGCACACTTGTACAGGGTCAGCTCTGAAGGAAAGCATGCCCTGCGTGCTCACAGTAAGATATAATTCTCTGCTCTTTTGCCACCCCAGTCAGCCCATAAATTCTGCCATCACCCCATTCATAACTTGGGAATTGGCTTTTTCCTCTATAGCTCTGACACCTCCTTAACATATTCCTACTGCCAGATATTAACAACACTATCAAAACTGAACAAGCACCTGCTCAGGCAAACAGCTACCAAATACTTCAGTGAGCATCATGGATTTTGCTCCAGTGCTCCAAATAAGTATTAAGATTGTGATAGTCTGCTAGGAACACAGACTGTGCTATGAGCCCTGCATGCTCATCACACATCACAAAGATGACAAAAAATTGTGTAAGTGTATGGGACATGTACCAAAATGGTCAATTACACCAGAGCCACAGGCTGTGCCACATGTGCATTGGGAAGCTGAGTGGGAGGAGATGTTTGGGAGTGGTTTGCACAGAGGAGATGACAGCAAGGCTATTGATGGGACTGAAGTGGAGAGAACACAAAAGTGAGAGAGTACCCAGTGATGGCAGCCACAGTGTTCTGTCAGCTGAGTCAGACCATAGCCTCAGAGCAGCCCAGCACAATCAAGGTGAGAGATCACCTTTATGGTGGAGAAGCTTTGAGTGCCCTGAGAGTTACTGGTAGCTGTCACCTGTGGGATTCACATTCTCTGAACCTGAGAGAAGCAGCGAGAGAAGCAGAGAAGAGAATGATCAAAACAATTCTTATCTCATTTGCTGCTCCTGTGTTGTGCCAAAGTAGAATGCAATATGGAGATTGTTTACCCAAAGCAATGGTGTTTTGTTTCCTTGGCCTATCAGGGCCAAGCGCGTGTCCAGACTGCCAGTCAGCAGACAGTCACGAGATTTTGTTCAGTTGAGTTCTTGTTCAGTTTCAGTTTAGATGTAATGTAATATAGTGTAATATAGTATAGAATAATATAGTATAATTAGTATAATATAGTATAATTAGCCTTCTGATATCATGGAGTCCTCCTCATCATTCCTCCCACCAATCGGGCGAAATTTCACCAATAGTCACCCTCTTCTTCACAATGTAAGAAATGTTTTATTTAGGTATGCAGTCATTATAATTAGGGAAGAGAGAGTTATTTAGGTCTGGGCTCTGGAGAGTGATGGCAGAAGGGAAGGGTAGGGATGGGGCTCACTCAGGAGCTACAGACTGTGGTGGTTTCCTCTCTTTTCCAAGAGGAGCTAGTGAGTCTTAAAGGATATCACAAGTTCCCACCGGGAGTAAAGATTCTGATTGAACTAGACTCCAAGAAGTGACTTCCAAAGCCAGCTCTGTTCTAACCCTGTCTTACTCCAAATTAATTTTTCAGGTTTCTGCAAGACACTAAGATGTCTTACCTCAGAAACAGAGCCAGTTTTTTCCTCCATACTACTGAGGCTGGACTCAACATCATAAACAAGATGGTGTAAACTAGAAAATAAAGCCCCTGATTAACCATTAGCCAGTCAAAATACCAAGCTTGGTGGTTAATTAATCCAGGCAGTGAACTCACCTCCCAAATGCCATCAAGAGATTTTTAAGGTGCAATAAATATATTGCAGCTGTGTCTGTGCTAGTAAGTAGTACAGCCCGGGAGCAGATCCATAATGCAGGAGAGTGCTGAGATTGCAATGTGCACGCTGTCCGCCTTTCATCTGAGAGGAAGCCACCTCTTGTGCCCTCTTCATGATGCAAACCACAGCAGGGTAAGTAGGGATGATTGGAGCATTCACTTTGTAAGTGCTTTCCTGACCTGGGCTAACTATTAATGTGTAGGCACATTGCATGAACTGGCCCCATTCCAGCTTCTCTGCAAAAATACTGGGATAAGAAACACATTAAGAAATACTGCTTAATCTCAGAAGCATATTAGGCCTTATGGAGACATTGGTATTGCATTAATATATGAATCATACTGAATAATAATAACACAGGATCAAACACCTAAGACAACCATTTTTTTAAAAAAAATCTTTTTCTACATGAGAAACTCATATTTTCACAAGCTCTAAGGTATGAACAGTATTCCTAATTAATACACACAAATCTCCATCTTATAAGGTGCTAAGTGACTATGCCAAATCAAAAGGAAGGCTGTCAGCAGCACAGCTAGGACCAGGCTCAACTTTCCCATCTAATCCTATCAGCAGCCTCATGCCCATGACATCAGCACAGGGCTTGCCCTTGCAGGAAGGCATCCCAAGAGACTGAGGCTGTATGCTTTTAGGAGCTTAGGCTAACCTTGGAAAGGAGGGCAGCTTTCTTTTCCACAGGGTGTTGGCCCAGCCAATGTCATTGCTGTCACTGCCTGCGCTTGGTTTTTCAATACTCTTCCCCTAAAGCAGTGGCTGTGTCAGAAATAAGGGATGCTTCCAACATCACTGTGAACTTACAGAGCAATTGCAGCAGAAGTTAGGCCAAGGTCTGGGCCAGTGCTGTGCTTGGGAAAAGACCCTCAGGGTATGATGTGCCAGATACTGTGCTATCTGTGTCAGTTCACACCAGTGCTTGTACCAGTACCTTTTTTTTCCCCTCGTACACAATACAGTCAATTTTCCTCTGCTTCTCCCCTCCTTTAGAAGGAAAGTAAATTGCTGCAGTTAAAATCGTAAGTCCTCTTAAAAACCTGCTTGTGCCCAGAAAGCTAAGTATCAGAGCTTGCCTAAAGCTTAAGAAGAAGTGGCATCTTTTTCAATAAATTTACATCTCTAAATAGATGGTAAGTGTTGAATCAATTTCCATATGTTAAAATAGCAGAGCATTAAGGATTCTGGCACTTCAAGCAATCAACTAATTTGTGACTATTATGAGAATATCTTTTATATTAGTGGAGCAATTCATTTGAAAATCAGGGACAGTCTGCAGCTCTGTGCCCTCTCAATATCATAAAGGATCACAATTTGACAAAAAAATCCTGTTTGTTTGCCTGAAGAGATTATGGTGCATTATGACATTCAAGTCTTTGCAAAGTCACCTTTCAGCTCTTAATAAGCCAATTCGTAATGTCTCCCCCACCTGGCTTTCCTGGCTGCATGGTCTGCTCATGGATACACAGATCCAGCAATAAACAAGAGTGTTGACAGATACTTCCTGGTGAAAAAGGCAGGAACTGTGATGTACCAACTTCTGTGTCCAAAAAAGATGCAAGGGCAGAAGGTATCCAGTGCTCTGCTCCCAGTTTCTACCACCCCTGTATCCAGTCTGGGCTCACTAAGCCTCATGTCTGGCCATGTTGGCTGGCTGCTTGCTGAGCCTCAGGTGACAGGCCCTAAACAAAGTACACGACTCTTCATTCCTACCATTGTGTCTGTGTCTGAAACATACCGTTTCCAAAAGGACACAGAATGTTAAACATGTATGCAGCCTGAGCTTCAGAAAGCTTCAAGGAAAATCAACTTCTTTCAACATCAGCCGGTGCTGGTTTTACCAGCATGTGGCAGGATGAGGGCTTTGTACCAGGCTTGGAGGGTCAGAATAAAGGGAAGATGGATGAAAAGTTTCAGGTGAAGGGATCCACAGTTAATCCAGCCTTGTATCACCCTCAGCTTGCTGAGTCATCAAATATTCCATCACATCTCAGTGCACTGTTCACAAATGTAACATGCTGTTGCCAGTAAGTGCATGGCACTATCAAACTGGTGGGGGGACACTGTGCTGTTCCTGCACAGCACCCAGCAGCAATGTGGTGTGACACTGCTGGCCTGGATGTCAACAGCAATACAGACCTCAAAAGTGTCTGCCTAAAGACCAGGAAGATGACAGCACATCAGTATATTCTCCCTCACATTTAACACATGAACTTCCTATTCCTAAAAAGCAGAGACTAGGAGGAGGATGAAGGCAAGGGTTGTTTGATGCCTTTTTAAAATTTAAGTTCATATTTTGGAGCTGGCAATGCCATCAGGGAAAGCTGCTAATTAAGTAAGTGGATTTTTCATAGCCCAGATCTTATCACTATTTATGTGTTTAATTTCTTACTGCCAAAGAAATAGGATGTTGAACCATTGACTTCAAAAGGAGGATTTGTGGGAGCAGCAGGATCTTTATTTTATATAGATTTCTAACTAACATTTTAATTTAATTGAGAAACTGTGCATTTCTAACTCACTTTCCCTTTACAACATGTTCTTGGCTTGGATTATTCCTCAAAGTTTTCTTGCTCTATCCTCAACTCCATTTACCATTGCGTTTAAAAAAAAAAAAAAAAAAAAAAAAGGGAACCCAAAGCAAAGAGGACAGCCACAGCTGTGCTCCTCATTAGAGACAAGATAAACACAGACTGCTGTCTGGAAAGCTGAGTATCTCTAGGAGCAGGGAAGTAAGGTGTGGGAACAATTTGCAAGATACCAACATGTTGGCTCTTGGATTCCAGCCTAGAACTGATCTGTTGGACAACAGTCACTCAGCTTGAGTCCCTGGAACAGCACCCTGCTGCTCTGCTGCAGCAGGACATGGAATGGTGTTAAAGTTGTTAAAGGCTCAGTGGAAACCTGTGAGGGTGCAAACACCACTGGAAGCCCTGCACAGACCAGGCTTTTGCAGGGACAGCTCTTCCAGCACCTCTCTCAAGCAAGTGCAAGTGTGAAGGACACTCTGGATGTGTGAAAAGCGTGTTTGTGAATGAACCAGTACTGATAACAGAAAGAAATATTTTCTTTTTAAAGGTTCATGGTATAAAGGTCTATGAGGGGTTGTCCATGAAGGAATGAACCCTTCTCACCTATTTTATTTCCCCTAGGATTTCTTGATGCTTTTGTTTTCTGGAAGAAGGGAACCAATCTTTCCTTAGGAGACCAAGCTGCGGATACAGCGTAGAGATGCCAGAGAACAAGCTGACACAGCACAGCAGCTAAGGGTGTATCTCTTATAATTTACTGGAGCTCACCCTCCTGACCTTTCTGTATTTGGATCAGCAGGGAGGGTGCTTAATGAGGGCTGCAGGAGGGCAATCGGGTTCTTACAGCTGGTCAGGCGAATTAATGCGAATTGCTTGGCAGTTCACCAGAAGCAGACCAATGAGGGCACTTCATCAGGAAAAAAAGAAAAAAACCCCAAATCTTGAAGGTGGCCAGTCCATGAGTGGAATTTGTCAGATTTCCAACCCACTGTAGAGGAGAGCAGTGGCTTGGTGTTTCAGAGAGACACCACAGCTGCGGGTGAGTTGTGTTTGTCTGGCACATTTCAGAAACCCTTCTGCTCCTCCACCTTCCACAGCTTCTCGCTTCGCTTTCCCTACATGTCTTTTCCCAGTGTCATTGTGTCCAGGAGGAGCAGAGAAATAGAAAACACCTAGCAAGGTACTCTGAACCTCTTTAGCCTTCTAGACCACACTCATCACCAGGCATTGCAGAGGCAAGGGCTTTTGTAAAGGTAACTCCTGCGAGCCAGGTACTTGGAAAACCTTCCCCTCCACACCTCCTCCAATCCATGCAAAAGGCAGAAAATTGGTTTATCCACTCAGCCCTCATGTTGACGCTCCCCTCTCACCTGAATCTTTAATTTCTGTGGAGGTGTAGAACCTGCAAAAACCAGAAGTCACCTGTAGAATGCTGGTATTTATATCTTTGTTCCAACTAATATGGCTATGGCAGTGTACGTGGTCTCCCTTCCTAATGCTCTCCATATGCTCTTCAAAGTGAAATGCCTTTTCTGGCTGGTCACAGTTATTGACTACTGGCATCCCTCTGAAATGATCCAGCAATATTTCCCTCCCCTCTCTATGGCCTGGATCAGGGCAATGGCAAGCATCAGAGCTGCTGTGTTCCAGAAGGAGATGGAAACAAAGTGCATCCCCTTAGGATAGGGGAAACTACTTTCCCTCTGGTTTCTCTTCTGTAAACCATCTTTGCTACAGCAGATAGCTCCTTGATCCTCCCCTCTTCTTTCCCAAGAAGGTACTTGCTCCCCTTATGAGGCCATGCTCTGGGGCATGGATGCTCATGGGTATTTGAAACAAGTAGGAAGAAAAACCATGTGTGTGATTTCAGTAGACACTATTCCAGAGAAGCTGAGGCATTGTACACACTGTTGGCCATCTCCTCATCTTGTAAAAGAAGCAGCAGGTGCTTCTGATATTGACTTGCAGAGAGGCTTAAGGGTGTTGTGAGCATTGCAATTGCCTGACATCCATGTGTCCATCCCTCAGCCCCTGGCTTCAGCACAATGGTCAGGACCACTGACCTGGCTTGCTCTGCAAGCAGCACTTCTGCATTGCCAAAATCACTACCCTTTACCAGCCTGTTTTTATAATCTGCTTTTGGGGAACAGGTGTTAAAGCAAAAAGACTCATCACATGTAAATAAACAAATAATCACATCTGTCTGATTTGAATGGCTGCACCCTCAAACGTGACAAAGGATTTTGCAGTGCATGCTGCAATAAGATATTTAAAATTTCGTTTGAAACCTGTCAGCTTCCCTACTCCACAGAAGGGAGCTAATGAATACCACATACTTCAAAGTGATGTTTTAAGGACTAAAAAGATGTTCATGTGGGGCTTTGAAAATGCACATAAATTGTAAGAGTTAACACTGAGACCCAATTTATTTGAAACTGTGCCTGTTTGCAACACAGCCTTGACCTCCCCTTGCTGTTATGGGCCAGGGCTCTGCCAGACAGGAGGACATGGCTGCCTGGCTGCCCAACTTGGGGGCCCCGATGGCCCCAACAGTGACAGGAAAGGCCAAGGCTTCACTCCCACCACCACATCCTCACCCAATGCCAGCATGGTCTTTGGGGAGAATAGAAAACAAAGCCAGATCTCTGGGAAGCACAAAGAGACATTGGGATTGGGGTTGACCTTGGTGGCTGAGCCCTGTGGCAGGGGAGATATCTGCCCAAGTGGTGGCTCCCTGCCCACTGGTTGCAGGCAAGCTTTTGTAAATGTCACATATTGGGAGAAAAGATTTTTCCATGTCCTATTTTTGTGCTAACTACTTAAATGTGTTTGGAAAGGAAAACATCAAATACCCAAAGATGAAAGAATATTAAAATTGAGAAGTCCTGCACAGGACTCACAGCTGTGCCAACACCTGGAACCGCGACAGCCTGCAGTAACCTTTGGTTTTCTGCAGGACTCCTGGCTCCTTCAGGAAGTGGCAAAAGGTTTAGGATTTCCTTTCCAGCTATTCAGGACTCACTGCTCCAGCCCCAGGCTGCCTGCAGAGCCACAGGTCTTCCACAGGTACCGCACAGAGGGAGTGCTTTGCAGGTATTACTGCACTCACCTCCCCAGACTCATGCAGTAGGAGACTGATGGTGCTTCATTTTCCAGGACCAGGATAAGTACCTAATACAGCACACCCAGATTGTGAGATTTAAGGCACCTAGACCTAGAGGAGTTTTGGGACAATGGTAATTTTTACCATGTTTTGCACATTCAGAGCACAGCTCTAAGTGTAATGAGGAATGTTCAACACTTGCCACTCTAAGAGCACCCCAGGAATGAGGGCATTATCCAAACTATCTGTGCAGAATAAATGAAAAATCTTTTGGTGGAAAAAACAGCAAGCACTGCCATCCCACCACGCATAAAGGAGCTGAGTTACAGTTGCACAAGCAGTCATGTTGTTGGCATTTCCTGACACTTCAGTGCTCGGCTGCAATGCCAGTGGAGGATTTTCTCCGTGGTATCACTAGCACTGAGTTCTGCTGCACTCACGCCCAGACCTGTGACAAGCCAGCGGCAGCAGACAGTGACCGCGGGGCTGAGCACAGCAGCGTGGGTGCTCGGAGTACGCTCCAGGTCAGCCAGAGGCAGTGGGAATGTGTCCTTGCAGCAGCTTTGCTGGTGCTACCCTGCTCAGTCACATTCCCTCTGCAGCTTAGAATCACAGAATCGTTATTGCCACCATGCTGTAGCCAAGCCAACCTCAGGGTCATTAAGGCTGGAAACGGCCTCTGGTGACCTCACCATTACATCGAGTGATTTATGCACCGACTGATACATAGGGTGGGAGCGCTCGATGTGTGACACCGACACAGTCAGCTGGGCTTTTGGTACCTGCCATGGGAATGCAGTGGAACAGCACTCAGGAGACCAGAAATAGTCACTGGGCTGTTTCAGAGGCCAGTGTTCTCTTTGTCCGTGCAAACTTTTCTGCCACTGCCACGTACGGGCTCTGTGCTTCCCGTTCACCTGTATGAATTCCTGTTCACCTCTATGAATTCCTGGGCTTCCTGCTGAAAACCCACACAGGCCTGTGAGGATTTGTTTTCCTTTGCAGCACAGTGCATGCCAATGCAAAGCTAAGGCCCTTTATAAATGCAGATCAGCTCTGCTATCTCTTATGCTTTGGCTGGACATACAGGTAATCCCCTGGGATAAGCTTGGAAGAGTAATGCAAACCTCATTGTAAACCCACAGGTCCACTTTAACAGAACAGTGGGCCAGGAGGAACTTCTGTAAAGCTTTCCAATGTCACAGGGTGATTCTGCCTGTATTTGGACAGCCCAACAGCCCACACGTGGGTGGCTCCCAGGGAACCCAGAGCAGGGGGTACCCGTGTGCCCAGCACAATGGGCGCAGCCGAGATTACGGCCCAGTTCCAGGGAAAAGGGATGGGAAGCGGCGAGGCGAGGCACGGTCTCGCCGACAGCGCCTTCCTGCGTGGGGCTTTTCTTTATGATTTATTTTTGCCTTCCCCTCTGCCCCAGGTTGCCAGAAGGAGTCAATTGTCTGCGCGGATCCCGGCGGGGCCGGTGCCGGGAGCCGCGCGCGGGTCGCGAGGCGCGGCGCGGGGGGCGGGAGGGGCGGCGCGGGGGGCGGGCGCGGGGCGGCGCGAGGCGCGGGCGGCGCGGGGGACGCGGGCGGGAGGCGGCGGCGGCGGCGGCGGTGGTGGTGGGGTCGGCGATGGCTTTCGAGGCGCTGGCGGAGGCGGCGGAGCGATGGTGCGCCCGCACGCCCTTCCAGCTCATCGCCGCCGAGGAGACGGAGCGGCGCATGGACTTCTACGCCGAGCCCGGCGTCTCCTTCTACGTGCTGTGCCCGGAGGCCGCCTGCGGCGACAATTTCGTGAGTGCCCCGTGAGGGGATCGGGGGTCACGGGCGTGCGGGGCACCCCCCGCGCGTCTGGGGGGCCGCACGGGGAGCCCTCGCGCCGCTCCGGGACGCTCCGTCCGTGCGGATCCCTGGAGCCCGGCGGGAGCACCCGAGGGGGAGCGCCGGGGGGGGCGGAGGACGGGGCCGTGCCCGGGAGGGAGGGATGCGGTGATGGAGGGCGGCGGGGCCGGGGGGATCCTCCCACAATCTGCAAAATGGAGTCCGCTGCCGGTGGGGGGCGGCCCCGCGGGCAGGGACACCCCCCCAACCCCCCCGTTCCCCATCACCCGGCCCGGGGTGGCTGCGGGCTCCGGGCGGGCGGGGAGGAGCGGTGCGGTGCCCCCAGCCCGCCCCGCGGGGGTTGCAGCTGCCGCTTTCCCCCGCGGCCCCTCCATCCTCCCGGGGTGCCGGGGCTGGGGCACGGCGGGGGGACGGGAGGACTGGCAGGGCTGTCACGGCAAATGGAGAATGGGCAGGAATAAAATGGAGTCAGGATGACAGGAGGGCCGCGCCCCCCCCCGCCCGCCGGGCCCGCCGCGGGATCCGTGCAGGTGCCGGCCGGGCGCCCCCGCCCCGCCGCCTCTCGCGGAGTTCAGCGCCGAGTTTGTGCGGAAAAGGCTCCGGCACCACAAGCCCTGTCTTTGGGAAGGGTCGGAGGGTGCTTTTCCCCTCGGCAGACCCTCCCGGTGGTGAGCAGAAGTGCAGGAAGAGTCACGGAAAAGCGGCGCCTCGCCACGGGGTTTGTAAGCTGCCAAGTGCCAGTTAACTTCAGTGAAAGGATTTTGGTTTGCTTATTTTAACAAAACAGGTCCTAGCACCATTATTGTAGGAATCTTGTAGGTTCTTTCATTCACGAAGCAAGTTTCATCCCTCCACTTGCTTGACAAATGTTCGCTAATTCCCTTTCCAACAGGTAAGTGGGGAGTGAGCCCGTTTGACAGATGGGTCCGTGGAAACAAAGAGCAGTGGAGTGACTTCTCCAGGAGCACAGATCCCAGCGAGCAGGACATTTATTTATTTATTGTGTAGAGTAGATGGTCACACTGAATTATGAAAGAAGATGTCTGGAGTTTAGTTATGCATCTGTCCAGGGATTCGTGAGACGTTCAGATGTAGCAGTGGGGTATCTCAGGATGTGGATTCTCTGAGTCCTCTGTGGGAATAGCTCTGTGCATCTGTCGTCCCAGCACCTCTGAGCCTGTCAGACCCCAGTGCTCATGGCTCTCTGGAGATGCCTGTACCCAGAAGGGGCCATGCCTGCTGCACTCCTAAACAGGAATACATATGAATCCAGTGCAGCACTAGGCTAAAACTGAGGTTCAACATTAATTATATTGGAAATGGCAAAGAAAGTCCATTTATTTTTCTTAGACATGTATTGTTTCTTTATATGCTGCTCAATAATTGAGTGAACTCTTTCATACAAAGTCTAGTCAACTTCAAAAAAAAATCTTAGGCAGCTTCAGACCCTATTCCAATGCTGGCCCTTTTTTTTGTGTTTGAAATCACATTTTCCCTTTGTTTTTTTTGAAAATATTTTCATTCCAGGGTTGGTGTGGGAAGAGCTCCCTGCCCAGAGTCACCACTAGTAAAATGGAGCAAAGGGCCAACTCCTGTCAAATCTGGAACATAAGCAGTGGAAAACTAGAAGTGATGTTTTCTTCTGTCTTTTCTAGCCTTATTAGTTGAGGCACTTTTTGTAATGCTAATACTTTTAAGACAGGCAGATAGGTGTCATTCTTAATTCGTTTTCTTTAAAGAGATGGTGTTTCTTTAATATGATTAAGACCCACTAATGATTAGATTTTCCAGCATCCTGTTTCCTTCTCCTAGTGCACTATGGGACTTAATTTCTTCTCCCAGCTTGATTATCTTGGTTTTTTGCAGTCACTTTCCTTTTCTTTAATGTTCCAGATTATAACTTTGCTTTCTGTGTGCAATCACAGGCTAAAGTTTATTTAAAGGAGACTTAATACAAGCCGAGGGACTGATTATCATTTGCACTTTAAAGCCTTGTTGCATGGCTCCTTTAACACAGTGCGGAGTGTGAAAGTGAGTAAATATAAACAGAATTCACAGTGACACACTTCACAGCCTTCTTGTAACCTGTACTTCTTATAAAGGAGCCTCACATTTAATAAGCATCTGATGCCTGGTATTCTTGTTCTTTCTTTACGTCGTCATTTCATAATGATGCAACTTAAAAAGCTATGTAGGAGGTGCCAGAGAATTCCATGATAACCCACTTGTAAGGAGGAAATGATGAGCATGATGAACTTAAAAGGAAAGAGGAGAGGAGAAAAATTTGGATAGATTGCCAAGATGCAGTCTGGGGGAGAAAAACACTGAATTTTGTCTAACATCAGAGATCCCACATCATATCAATTTGCTAGTTTTCATTTCCTGAAAAGATATCTTTAGGCTAGTCTTTTAACATGCTAGAGATACAGGAGACCCATGTAGATGCTTGTTGGCATTTTCAGTACCACCTGGACACTGAAACTCCAAATCAGCATTTTAGATAGCTGAACAATGTACTTACTATTCAGCTCCTGATGATCCTGAGGTTCTCGAGAAATTAATTTGACTTGTATAGCCATAATCAAGGAGAAAGAGGTTGTGATGCTATTCTTTACAGTCTGTCATTTGTTTTGTCACCATGTTATTACTGGTATTCAAAGTAACTAAATAAAATAAATAAAAATATGATGCCATCTTGCTGCAAGATTTCCTGAAAATATTTCAGAACAGAGTCAGCAGGTCTGAATATTTCATGCAAGCCAAATTATCCCCATAAATAAAAAGTTTTGCTGTCATGCACAACAAGTGGGCTGCTTAGAAAAAGGTGGGCCAGGCAAGTGATTCTGTCATCCAGCTAGACTGAGTCATCTAAACGTGTGAGGGAAAGCAAACCCCTCCAGATACAGCCCTATTGATTTCCTCAGCTATGTGTGGATGCTGAACTAAATAATTCAACCATGATCTTAGGTGGAAATTAGCGGCTGTGTGCTTTTGTAGGGACACAAAGCAACAGTGAGCAAAACTGGGCAAGCTTGGAAAACAAATACTCTGATGATGGAGTTAATATTTTTTAATTGCACAGCCACAACCAAACACTGTGCTCCACCAGTTTGCCAGCACCCATCTTCTCCCACTGCAGAGAGATCCTCAGGCATCAGGTTTTCCAGGAAAAGCATGTCCATTTATGCAGCCTTACTGAACTTTCTAAGCAGGAGCTGAATCCTGAAATTGCATTTGTTTTTATTTTGAAAGGCTGAAATTCCTTTTGCAGGTTCCTCTGGAGATGGGTGAGTCAGTGCCGAGAGGGTTCCTGTGCTGCCTGGGTGCAGCACTGAACCACCACAGAGAGCTGTAGATGCAGCTGAACCTACAGACATCACAGACCTGCTCTTTATTGTGGTTGAGGTTTTTGAGGGAGAAGATTAAATCAGCCCATTTCCGAATGAGATGTGTGCGCTAATGGCACATGAAACTTTTCATAATGCATTTGTTGCTACAGTCAACATTTTAAATCCTCTGCAGATGGGGAGATTTTTTTAATTGTTACTTGCTAATTGTCCTTTGATGCTATGCAAAAAAATCTCCTCAAAAACTCAGTGATCAGGTTATTCTCTTAGGTTTTCCTCTTGTGTTAGGTCATCTTCCTCTGCCTACTGCTGATGAATTCACACTGGTGTCTAAAATGTGGTGCAGCTTGAAAAGAGATTGTAAAAACACAATTGGACAACACGGGGTTAACTTGCCCTGGGGAACGAACCAGCAATGATTTATTAAAGGGCAGGGCCTGATTTTCATTTATGTGGAAGCTCCTGTGTATAGCTCTGGTAGTCAAAAGAAGCCACAATTTAAACAAGAATGAGGATCTCAGCAGTCATAATTGTTTTATATATATAAACAATTGCAACAGGTTTGGCATGAGCCAGGAATTGCCAAGCTGCAACATTCAGCTCTGATGTTTAGGAGTAACTAAATAGTTATTGCTAACCCCAAGTATGAAGCAATCAGGGGCCAGACCTCCAAAAACTTCTCCAGAGGCTGTTTTTAAAATGTGATTTGGAAGTGTTCATTTGGTATTTTCAAGAGGGCTCATTTCGGTTCACTTCATGTACGTTCTGCTTTTTTAGGCCATAGGAATCACAAAGTGCAGATTTTTTTTCTGCTTTTTTTTGTTGTAAACAGAAACCGAGATTTAGTTGTATATTTATAGGATTACAAGGCCCATGACTCTTAAGATGGCATGAAGCATCATGAGACTTGTGGTATGTGTGTTTGGGAGTTGGCAAGACTGTAAAGAACTTATTTTTATTGCCAGAATGGTTAAGACATGACTCTGGTTATATGGAAAGAGCAGAACCTACTTGGTAATGCAGGGCTCTTTTCATAACAAAACATTTCACTGTGTTTATGCTTGTAAAGTGCAACAAGCAGCAAAGAAAATGTAGGTCAAGTGAGGTTCATAGCAAAGCAGTTACAGGTTTTATCTTAAAGGTGCAGTTTAGGTGATGTCAAGTACCGTTTTCTTTTGTTAAGTGCAAAACTGCGTCCCTGGCAGGTACTCACTGCTGAAGAGGAAGGCAATATGCAAGTCTTATGCTAGGGATTGAAACATCTGTCGTTTTGAGTCTTTCCCTGAATGTTAGTTAAGCTTTGGAGAGATCCTCCTCTTCCTTGTTTAAGCATAACCTGCTGTTTATAGCAAGTAAAAAGGCACTCTGGGGAAAAGAGCTGCTGTGCAAAAAGAGAGGTACAAGAGTCTCAAACCAATTTGGCAGTATTGCACTTCTCTGTGTGGCAGGCTGCCTAAGACAGTCCCATGCACCAAGTTTTCAAACAGAAGGTGTTTAAGATGATGCATTAGCTTGTGCCCTTGGGCACAGGAAGCATTGTTGTCTGGGTGCTCCCTCCATTGCTTGCCAGCTCTGTTTCAAACAACCTCCCAGCAGCAGAATAAACATCAGTTTTGAGAGAGGCTTTGCGTGTAAGGCTGGGGAACCAGCATCTCCAGAGCAGGAAGGTCTCAAGTGTGTCTAAATGTGCCTGCCTGGGAAGAGAAGATTGTGTTCCAGGAGGAGTAAATCTCAAAACAGGGTGGGAGGCTCAAAGTGTCAGGATGCTGTGAGTGCCCAAACATCTCTCCTTGGCTCTGTGTCTAGCCTGCAGGCAGATTTTGCGTCTTTTCTTCTGCATCGTTGAGAGAATTACACATCAAATTCCACCTCCAGGGTCACATCATATTTGCACTAATGCCAGAAGACAAAGAGATGCTTTAGCTCTTCCTGAGGGCTTCACTGCAGCAGATGATGCAGAAAAAGAGAAAACCCAACCTGACTTCCAGGTCTGAGCAGGGCTGATGTTGAACAAAAGCACCTTTATAGGTAAAATGTTGTGCGCCAAGTGCATGTATGCTTCACGGCTGGTGCGTGTACTCTTCTTGGCTGGTGCAACCATTTCTGCTTCTGGATCGATTTCCCTGTTTTCTGATGCATCACGTTAATAAAATCCAGGTTTCCCCTCAGAAACATGGCTTCTGAAAGAGCCTGCAATGCCTGTCCCCAAGGCGGGTCTGAACTGCGGGAGGGTCAGTGTATTTTGGCAGATGTTTACAACATGTCACCTTATAAAATCACATGGAAAGGTTGGCGTGAATTCCTGTTAATGCCTTTCCTTTCTTGTGTTGCTGTTGGCTTTCAGCATGTGTGGAGCGAAAGTGAGGACTGCTTACCTTTCCTGCAGCTTGCACAGGACTACATCTCCTCCTGTGGGAAAAAGACGCTCCATGAAATATTGGAAAAAGTCTTCAAATCCTTCAGACCTGTAAGTGCTTTTTTTCCCTTCTAAACATTGACAGTTAGCTGTGACTTTTAATAGGACAGCACTGGATAGAGCAAGATGGTTTTTCTTCTCCAGAGACTTACTTCTCCAGTTAGCTGCCTGGGTACAGGAGTGTTAGCACATAAGCTAGCATCAGGCAATTGGAAATTGTTTCTTGGAAGTCAGCTGCCTTTTTATTTCCATCTCTGTGCTTGAGGGGATGAGATTCCTGTGTGGGATGGCAGGCCAACTGATGTGTCAGCTAGTGGCAGCGGGCAGGGGCTCGCATCCTGCTGATACAGCTTTGACTCCAAGGAACGGGATACGAGTCAGCGCCACGGGACTTTGTGGCACAGTTGTTTCCTGGCACTGGAATTGGAGAGTTTTGCAAGGATATGAACAGCAAGAGTAAACCTCTGGGAAACTGGAAGTGCGGTCTCTCCTCAGGGTGGTTTATTTTATGATTGGGGTTTTTTTCCCCCAAGTGATGCAGATTTTGCTATTAGGATGGTTGCCACTTGGTATTTGCACACACTGGTTTGGTCACTGCTTGAGAAGAAGTTGGAAGAGAAGCTGGGTTTTGTGGGGAGGGGGCCTGTATTTTCCTGTTTTGCTGCTACTCAGCTTTCTCCATCCTTGTTTAACGCTAAGATTTGTGCCAAAGCCAGGATTTCATCAGGGCGTGGTGTCTTAGGCTGGCCATTGTCCTTCATTTCTGGCAAATACTCCTTTTGCATGTTTAGGGCTGGCTAAGGGCTTGGTGCAAAAGCAGGGGAAGGTTTGTAGCCAGAGCCATTCTCCTGTCATGTTCATAAGAAAGTTCACCAATGGATGTTTTTATACTCAACTTTCCCCTCCTGTCTTTTTCTGGCTGACTAGTTGAGAAGACTGGAAATGTATCCCAAGTATTTAGTGTGAAAGGGAGGGCCTGGAGCACCGATATGAAAACACTGGCCCTCCCTGTGTTACACCCTTGCACAGATCACCACAGCTGGTCGACATAAAAGAGCATCGTTCTAAAGAATCCTTTGAGAGGCTAGAAATAAATAGAACAGATGTACACTTTTCTTAGAAAGGACTGGAAATCTGATCTGTCACTACAGCTGCTTGTAATTGTGAAAACATGCAAAAAATATAATTATGCTTTCCGGAACAATATTGGGCTCTGAGATCTTCATAGCTGTCCTCTCCTGCTCAGGGAAGCTGTGCCTTTGATGAGGAACTTCCATTGGTTTAACTAAGGAGGACTTAAAAAAGACTTAATTAAATTGGTACAGAATACTTATTTCACTTAAACCACATTTATTCCAGCATAATTTAAGTTACTGAGAAATTGACTTCAGTCAAAGCAACTTGAGCTACTCTTCAGAATAAAAAGGTTGAAAGCAAGGGGAACCATTATGCTCATGTATCCTGAGCCCTTCATTAATACATCACATTTCACCTCATGATTCCCACAGCTGACCATATAAAATGAGGTTGAACTAGAATGTGTCCTTTCCAAAGACACTGACTCTTGATGCAGTCTTCAGGTGACTTAAAGGATACAACACTGCTGGGCACTTTTTCTTCTCATGGCTAGTTATGGTGCTCTGAATAACTCTTTTGTTTACAATCTGCATTTTTCTAGTTTTGCTTCCTAGCTGTTGAATTTCATTTTGCTTTTGTTTGCACAAAAATGGTGTCCTCAGTTTCCAGAAACATCTTTCAGACTGTAATCAAGTAACTCTTCATTTTTTCGTGGTTGTACCACAGATATTAAGTTTCTCAGATTCTCCTTTCACCCAGTATTGAGAGATTTGCATCAGCGTAAGAGTTTATCATTTGAGGTATGGCTGTGTGTAGACAAGTCTAATTAAGGAGTGTATTGACATTTTTTCCTAATAGTAGCAATTAAAAATAGCACATACATGGGAGGAAAGATTTTAAAAATTGAATGGTATTACAGTAGATGTATGGAAAGATCTACTTTGCACCCTCAGGCCTTTCCCAGAATAAAACCTCTTTTCTTTGAGATGGGGAAATTATTTCCTTGGCATCACTTCATAGTGTCTCCTGTCCTTTCTGAACTGGACCCATTTTATTAATGAGACCACCTTGCTGTCAGCTTCAAGGCAACAGTGCATTTGCAAGGCATTTCTTCTCTATCCCAGCAAATCAGCTGACAGAGACCAGTCTGGCAAACTCCAGTTCAGGAAGAAACTGCAACTGAAGGTCATACTGGGCTTTTCTGAAGTATGTAGTGGCTCTGGCTCTCAGTCTGGGACACTGGGGACCAGGTTTTTAGCAGGTTCTTGCTAAGCACTGTAAAGCACCTTCTGAAAGTCTTCTTCATTTTGGTATTCCCAGTAGACATCTGTGATTATTAGACAGTTCTGAAATTCTTTGCTGGGGTCCTTTGAAGGGGAATATTTAGAAGAAAACAGTGGCAGTGCATCTGCAGCTTTTCATGCCGTTTTGCACAGCATGAGCATCTGCCTTCCCATTACTGAGGGCCCCAAAAACAACTTTTTCCAGTAACTTGGCTCAGCCCTGCTCTGCACGTTCATGATAACAACCCAGCTGTGTCTCCATGAGCTTGCCCTGGGGCTGTGGAGTGGGAAAGGCACTGGCTCCTCATGCTGCTGGGCCCTGGTTTTGGAGACAGTGAGAATATGAATGCCCAGCAGTTGGCATCTCTCTCAGTGAGAGACAGAGAATTCCCTCTGCTCACCAGTCTTCCCTGGGCACAGAAGGCAGTGAGGGTGGTGTAGGTCTGCTCACTGTCCCTCGCTGCCCCTCACTGCTCTCAGGCATCTCTCCCTAATGTTTTATGTGCCTAAACACAGTGCCAAGCAGGATATTTAATTAGATGAGGCTTTTAAAAAGTGCTGGTTTGCCTGCAACAACTATCCACACCTCTCAAGGTGTTTCTTTACTGAAGGTGATGAGGGGCATGCTCTCTCTACCCATTACTGCCTTCCTGGGTTGGTTTCCACAAGACTTTGTGATTTGTCTTATTATCCACTTCTTCAGGGAGCATCCAGAAGTGCCAGACACCACCAAGGTACATGATATCAACGAATAGCACTGGGCTCAAATACCGTTACTTGCCTCAGAGCATCCCATCTCCTTCTGTGTTTTGGTCTCTCTGGTGTCAGAGGTGCCATGATCTGGTGCTAGGATGTGCCCATGCTGGTGCTTTCAAGCATATCTGTCTGGAGACGTAGTCCTTCCCACAGGGATTCAACAGAACTGGTTATCTCTAGTGTAGCATCACATGGACTGCTAAAGTTCAGTCTTGTCCATGGTTGATTTTTCAGTGTGCTTGTGTGCCAGCTTTTGGTAGGAGATGGTGTCACTCTGCTTCTGTGAGTTAGTAACTGTGAAGTTATTTGTAAAATCAGGGCACTTTGAAAGGGTTAAGGAAGACAAATATAAGAAATGCCTGAAGGACATCACACCAACTGGCAAAGTTTGCAGGAAACCAAGGCATGAGTCATACAATTCAGCAGCAGATTTCAGGGGTCCTACACTGAGCTCATCTTCAGCCTGGAAAGCCTACATCTGAAGTGGGTAGTCTGCAGTGTAAAAGCCATTTATTCCATGTGCACTGTATTCATGCATGTCCCATGACCTCTCCTTTACCTCCAGATGGGTAGTTTGGCCAGCAGAAATAAATAGCTGTCGTTCAATGCTGCTGGTTGTTACCCTCCCTTCTTCCCTCCTCACCATGCCCCTGACCTCCTCCTAAGTTATGCATCCCTGCCTGGCAGTTTTGGTTCCCCTTGGCTTTTCTGCTGATGAATCAGCTCTCTCTTTTTACAACACTTTTCTATTTTATGTCTTTTCTCCTTGTTTTCCTCTGCAGTTAAGTCCTTTCAAGTCTGCTGCATATCTGATACTTCAAAATACATAGCAGCTATGGACTAGAAGCAGAAACTAGTGTGTGGGAAAGAAGATAAGGGAGTCAATCTAGGATCAGCCCAGGCCATCTTCATCATCTTACTTTGTCCTTACCTTTTGTATACCCTCCTTCTGTCTTGTCCCAATGTTTGTAGAGCTCCCTGCGCTTTGGACCCTGATTCTCCCTTAGTGTGTTGAAGGTGTGGGCTGATTTGTCACTGCAGTCCAGAGAGCAGTAAGGGGTTAACAGCAGTGAGGGGCCACCATAATCCTGTGGGAAACAGCAGGATATGACACCTAAAAGCAAGACTTGCATGGCTGAGGTCCTTGGTGGCTTGGAGGGTCATAAAATGTCTGCGAGAGAATAAAACTGCATCTCCCTTGGAGAAGAATCCCATCCCATCCCACCCCACCCCCATTCTTCCTCTGTAAAACCACTAAAGCCTACAGCATCACTCTGATTTACACTGCTCCCTCTGATTTACACCTCCAGGGAAAGAGGAGCTGGATTTCCTGATGGCAAAGAGAGTGGGGATGTGTGAAAAGCAGGATGTACTCCCCATCCTTTGGGATTGTGCGTATGTTTGGAGTTCTTGTGGTGCACATTGTGTTTTCCATGCAAATTTTGCAGTATAGTATCCCATAAAATGAAGATTCATGTGACTCATTTCCTTGCAAATCAAAGAAGAATTATGACCAGAGGTGGGGAAAAAAATGCAATCAAAACTCTTTCTGCCAGGTGATACAAACAGGAGTGCAACACTCACATGTAATTTGAATATACCAGATTAGTTGATCAAAAATAATACTGGTGTATAAGAAGGTCTAGAAAGAGTCCCTAATTTTACCTTTTGAAAATTGAGTATTTTAATTTTAGCTTCAACACAAAATAAAACCCCCACATCCTGAAAATGAACTCAGCAGTTCATGTTCAATTAAGCATTTGATTTGAAAAATATGTATGCAAAAGGAAAAATTACTTTGTTCTGCTCAGAAAACAAATTTCCATTTGGGGTCTCTGTAAGTATTTTTAAAATGCGAACGAGGGGATTTAGTCAGCAAATTCTCCTTCCATTTCCCTGCCAAAGAAAGCCTGCAACAGAAATCTGATTTTCTCCCAGTGACAGTGAGGAATACAAGCTTCATTGCACCCAGAAGCTAATTCTATGCCTTTTATTTATGTCCACTGAATAATTTTGAATGTCGATCACAGACTGAATTAGTTTAAGTCCCTGAAAATCTGCCTCATTGCAGCCTTCTCATTTCCATGCTCTCACCTAAAGAGCGTCACCCTCTTCACGATTTTTCTGAGCTTTGCCTCTTTCAAGAGCTAACAGCTGCATCACCAAAGAGGGTGTTACATGCATCTGTGCTGCTCTTCCAGCCCTGGCAAGCTAAATACATGGTATTCTCAGTAATGCCAGGCCTATGATTTTGCTTTGTGGCTATTAATAGCTGTTAGTGGAGGAATCTGAGATTTCCACAACAGATGCATTATTTTGATTGTAATTTGGCTTATCTGTCTTCCTGACTTCTGTTGGTGTGGCAACCTTTTGGGGGAGAGGGGAGAAGTTCAAACATGGCTGTTTGCGCTTCTTCCTCTACCAAAGAGGTGACATTGCAGTGGTTGGAGCCATCAGGTAGAGGCATCCAAACATTATCCAAGCAGAATGGACTGGCAATTGCTTGCAAGCCCAAATCTAATTTGCAGAAGTCTAAAGGGACAGCATTTCAGTGGAATACACGGTAATTCTTACTGCAAGGGCTTCACACAGCAGGCAAGACTTTATCTGGTGTGAAGGCTTCAAGAAGAGCGTTTGACATGACGGGTCCTTTGGGCTTTTAGGGACTCCTTGCCTATTCCACACTAGGCAGTCCTTCATGAGGATGTTTTCTTCTTTGCTTTTATAGGGCTGATGAAAAACAAGCTTAAACCAAGACAACTACTGCTACAGTATTATCATGATTCTTTCTGAAGTTAAACCACTGCCAAGTCTAAACACTCAACAATTCATAATGTGACCTCAGGGAAGAATGTGAAGCTTTTTGCAAGTGCTTTGTTTTTGTTTTATTTATCTTCCGGTCTCTGAGCGCTTAATTTGGTGTGAGGATGCATTTTCAAATCTTTCTTTATCCCAGGAGAGAAAGAAAAAGAGTCAAGATCATTATGCAGTATTGTTATTCCGGGGTTTGAGGTTTTTAAGAAGTGCACGTAGGATTTGTGTGAAGATTTGCAGCAAAGCTGCACAAGTGGGTAATTCACTGTTACACAGTATTTTCTCTTCTTTGTAGTTACTTGGGCTTCCAGATGTTGATGATGATGCATTTGAAGAATATAACGCAGATGTGGAAGAAGAGGAGCCAGAAGCCGATCACCAACAGATGGGTGTCAGTCAGCAGTGATTTTCTGAGAAGCTATAAAAAAATTCGGAAGCCTTTGGTACCAGGTGGGGTCAGGTGGTCCCACGTTAGCCTGCTTGAATTAGCACATCACAAGGGGATATCTGGCTGCCAAGATAAAAGTTTTACAAAAAAAGGTTTTAAAAAAAATAATAATAATCCGTGATGAGCTTTGCTAAGAAGTGACCTGAATTTTGCTCCTGCTTCAGTGGGTTTTCTATGGAATTGTCTTGGTAGCATTCTGCCGTTATCAGTCTAGAAGTAGTTTTGTCGCTGACTTGTCTCTTCGATTTGTGTTCGAGAGTAGTGTTTGCTGACATGAATGTAGAGTACTGAGAATGTAGGAGGCGTGTGGGGAGAGTCCTCACCCGTGACCTTTCCAAGGAAACCAGCGCAGAGAGCAAACACCACCTGCGCTTTTCTTTTTAGTTCAACAGCTATAGGTTTTTGACAAAGTACCAAACGTGGAGAGACTTCTCCTGAAAAACAATAGTTTAGTAATGGTTCGTGCTGCAGAAGTGCATATGAAGGCTTAACAATAATAATAGGACGTAGGAATCCAGGGGGTGTCAGACATATTGATGTGATTTCACTGAGACCTGAGTTTCCAAGTGCTGAATTAATACCTGGGAATAACTGGCACCAGCAGCACACATTGTAACCAGCCCTTCCACACCATGTGATCCAAAGGCAAGTGCTGCTTTCCTACAAATCAAGTAAAAAATAGCTGTCGCCTGTCCCACTTCTGCATGACAACTAACTTTAAGCTTTGCTGGTTTTGATACACTGCCAAATTATTACTCAAACCTTGTGGCATTGTGCATTAGAGTCATGGAATCATAGAATATGCTGAAATGGAAGAGACCCATCAGAATCCTCGAGTCCAACTCTTGGCCCTGCACAGGGCAGCCTAAGAGTCAAACCATGTGCCTGAGACTGTTGTCCAAATGCTTCTTGAACTCTGTCAGGTTTGTGCGTGACCACTTCTTTGGGGAGCCTGTTCAGGTGCCCAGCCACCCTCTGGGTGTGGAACCTTTCCTGATAACCAACCTGAACCTCCCCTGACAGCTTCAGGCCATTCTCTTGGGTCCTGTCACTGGTCATGAGAGTGGAGAGACGTGTAGCTTCCCCTCCTCTTCCCCTGCTGAGGATGCTGAAGACCACAATGAGGTCTCCCCTCAGTCTCCTCCAGGCTGAACAAACCAAGTGACCTCAGCCATTCCTCACCAGGCTTCCCTTCCAGACCCTTCACCACCGTTTTTGCCCTCCTCTGGACACTCTCTAATAGTTAAATGTCTTCTTTATATTGTGGCTCCCAAAACTGCCCCCAGCACTTAAGGTGAGGCTGCCCCAGTGCAGAGCAGAGCAAAGCAGGACAGTCCCCTCCCTTGCCTGGGTGGCACTGCTGTCCCTGATGCCCCCCAGGACATGCTTGGCCCTCCTGGCTGCCAGGGCACTGCTGACTCACATTCAGCTTGCCATCAACGAGGACCCCAGGTCCCTTTCTACAGCACTGATCCTCATCCTCTCATTCCCTGGTCTTTACACACAGCCAGGGTTGTCCTGTCCCAGGTGCAGAACCTGGCACTTGCCCCTGTAAACTTTACACAATTGGTGATTGCCCATCTCTCTCTGCCCTCTAGAGAGTTGACAGCTCCTCCCAATTTAGTGTCATCATCAAACTTACTTAGTATTCCTTCAAGTCCTGTGTCTTGGTTGTTAATGAGATGTTGAAGCACACAGGGCCAAGGATGGAGCCTTATGGAACCCCACTGGTGACAGATCACCAGTCAGATGTCATGCCGTTCACTGTAACCCTTTGTGCCCAGCCTATGAACCAGTTACTGACCCATCCCATGACATGTTTATCCAGCTGTGTGCTGGACATTTTGGTCAGAAGGATACTTTTGATACAGTATCAAAAGTTTTACTGAACTCCAAATATATGGCATCAACTTGCTTCCCTTGATCAGCCAGATGGATTACCTTGTCATAAAAAGAAGTCAGGTTTGACAAACAGGACTTTGCCTTCATGAAGCCATGCTGGCTGTGACCAGTACTCCAGGTGTTTTTATATATCTTCCAGAATAATGTTTTCCATGATTTTACTGGGCACTGAAGTGAGACTGATAGGCCTGTCGTTTCCAGAATCTTCCTTGAACGCAACTTGAATGCAACTTAACACTGAAGCCATAAGGGTATCAACCAGCACCTGGCTCTTAAAATTCTGCCAGACCTCTTCCTGGGCCTTTGAGCAAGTCTGGGCATGTACACCTTATTGGAGGGGAGCTAAAATACTGCTTCAGCTGATAGAAAATCTAGTGAGGTTTTACTTATCCGGGGACTTGCTCCCCAAGGGATTTGGTGAGGCTCTTAGTATGAAGGGTATGAAGGAGAAGATGACCCCTCATACTTTTTACCTGTTTTACGTAGTTCCAGGTAACTTGGATGAGTGCCAGACTGTGAAGATGCAGGGTCTCTTTATTTACTTGCCTTTTGTACCGAAAATATAAGAAGCAAAGGTAATTCTGTTGTAATACAGCTGTTTTCCACAATCAAGAATGATGTTTCTAAATTTACTCCTTTTTTTCCAGTTTTTTAAAAATTGTAAAATGAAGGTCACATGCTTCAAAAGCCCTTTTATACAGAATTAGCTTTATAAAAACAAAGAGTGAGCAAAAAGAAAATGCTTGGACAATTCCTATAAATAACTCGCATAATTTTGAAAACCCTGTTGTTAATGATGTTTCCTTTTCAATAGATTTTTTAAAGACTCTTTTTCCAGGGTTACTAAAGAGAGCAAGTTTTCTTGATGGTTTACATTTATGATGGTTTGAGAGATGCATAGCACATGATTTTTCTGTCGGAGGCAAAGATCTTCCATAACTGGGATGATGTGTGTTCCCGGAGTCTGCACAGAAGTGTCTGCAACACAGTAAAAGTCAGAGTCTGAGAATATTAAAAAAAATGTGGAAGAAAACCAGAGCTTAATGCAACTTTGTACATTCTTTCAGCATGCAGGCATAGACATGGTAGTTGCAGCACCTTTTCTATGGACTAGTGATGTGAGAACTGTGGCAGTTCACTGTATAGCACTGTATAGCAGCAATAGGCTTTTTGCTTACTGAAATAAAGTGTAAGACCAGTGGTTTCCACCCCTGCTTTAAGCCCCTAAATTTTTCTTTCTTCTCCAGCTAGGACAGATGCTACAACCTTAAACAGAGCCTTCCATTGGAAGAACCACTCTCTTCATAGCATCCAACCCTTGGGTTGTGGCTCAGACAAGTAGATCTTATGGGGCTGACTATCCTCTGCTCTACTGTAGTGCAAGCGAGCAATTTACAGTTGTGCAAGCTGGAGGCAAAGTCCTGCTGTTCAGGTTTGCTGGGCACTTCACCCATTTGTTTGAGGAGCAGGTGGCTGGCACCAATGTGCAGGTGCAGGCACCCTACTCACACCTGCACAGTGAGCTGGGCTGAGAGCCTGGCCTGACTGGGACACAGCCCTGTGCCTTTTACAGACAAGCAGGCTTCCAGCTGGATTGGTCCCACAACCTGGCTCAGCCTGTGGCTGCACAGAGTGCTGGCACAGCAGAGGGGAGGGTGCAGGGTGGACATGGGTACTAGCTGAGGGCCTGCTGCTAAATGCGCCTTGCATGGTGTCAGGGGCCTGTGGCAGAGATGGGGACTGGCCTAAATGCTGTGAGGGATTGACTCCACAAGGCTCAGTGGGAACTGGGCGCTGGTGGCAGCAGGATAGGCAGGAGTTCATGAAATGAGAAAAGACTAAGATCCAGTGCTTGTAATTGCATGCAGGTTGTAACGTGTACTGCACTCTGCTACCTTTCCCTGCATATTGATTGAATTGTTAATGAGCAGTTGAGCATTAGTACAGTTACAAGCAACCAACGCTGTAAATTATGTAGATATGTTATTATTATTTTCTGTATTCACTAACTCACTTTTTCTTTGGAATGTCATGTGCCATTTGAGTGATTTCCACACAGACTGCAAGTGCTGGACAGCCAGCCCTTCTGCAGTCCCCTGCAAAACTCCCACTGAAGGCAGGGAGATTTTGTTCAGGCAGGACCTGCAGGACAAGGGATGTGTGAGGAGGCTTGGCCCTGCAGAAAGCTGAGCACTCTCGTTTCCTCTCACTTCGCTAGGAGCCGAAGATGTTGAGCCCTGCTGCTGAACTGAAGCATGACCAGGCAGCACTGAGAATAAACTGGAATTTTATACATAGAAGATTTAATTTACATGTAATAAATGTGAATGAGCATTAATATAGAATGTATTATATCAAAAAATATTGATTCCTTACTTTGACCAAATACATTTCTTTATTACTGTGTTACTTTTCCATACTTGCCAAATGATGCAAGAGGTGTGGAGCTGGTTTGGTTGTACTACAAAATGTTTTTGTATTTCATTTGTATTTTATTTTTCCCTCCCTCCTACCACATATTGCCATTAGTAGCTGTTCAGTAAGTAATCAGGGGTAGCATGACCCTGTGACTAGGCTGCCAGACTGAGACATAAGATTTGCCAACACACACATAAATGCTTCTAAGCCTGGGTACTCAGTGAGATATGGGTTTGTAGCTCTGCCATTATCTTGGCCTGAGCTTTAAGTGGGTCTCAGGCTGAGAATTCACGGCAGGGCTCCAGTTATGCATGCAGGCCTCTGGAAAATTTAACAGGTGCAGGATAACTCCTTTGAAAGTCCCACCTTAAGCCTTTTCTAAAAGGGACTGTTAGTATTATTTGTCCAGCAGTGTATATAGCACTTTAGGTCTGTGGGTGAACAGAGATACACATCATCATTGCCTATCCTCAGAGCAAACCGGTAATGAAAGGACATAGAAGGGTTTCCCTTTTCCCTCGGCCTTTCTCATAGGCATTTCATGCTCTAAGTAAATATAAATACAGCAGAGCAGGGCCTCCTGCAGAACTGGTGCTTCTGAATATGAGTTGCATGAATGCAGTAAGCAGAGTGCTGCTTGCGTGATGAGAAATACATGGGATTTCCATCTGCCAGATGGAAAGGCAGATTTCAGAACTGTGACAAGTGCAGGGGCAAGAGTGAGCAAAGCCCCTTCAGAGAGAGAGATGCTGATATTTGTGAGACAGCCAAAGCCATCCTGCCAAATATCTGCATATTGATGATCATTCATGATCACGCAGTTTATGAAAAAGCTCCTCTGGACACTACCGAGGCCTTGAGCTCAGTAGTGTTTTCCTGTTAGTGTCCTGCCTGATTAATGCATTGTGATGGTAGAGGGAGGAAGGGATAGAGAAAGCAAACTGAAAAGCCTATTTCTCTTCTCCAGCATTATGATATTGTGTGAGTTGGTAGGAGCAGCAGTCAGGCTGCAGGAAGCTCCTTTTTTAGGTGTATAGTATCATCTCTTTAAAAGGACTTGTTCATGAGAAGAAAAAAAATTGTGAGAGTGTTATCTCACAGAAATGAGGGGAAAAACTCACCCCAGAGCATGACGACCTGAACCATTACCAGACTTTAGCTCCACCTTCTGCCTTGCTCCCAGCTCTTTTCCAGGCAGTTTCCCTCCATGCATAGTGCCGTGCCTTTGAAAGTCTCATGCGTGTAATAATGCCACTTTTTCTGGGAATAGCCATAGTTAGCTTGCCTGCATCAGTGACATGCATGTCAGCTGCTGCATCTTGTCACTGTGACCCATGGAAGATATGCTGTATCATATGGTGGCTGGGGGCAGCGGGGAGGAGTTTCTGCTGCAAAATTGCTGAGTAGGTCCCTGCCCTTTACCCCTCTGCAAGGTGGGACATGAGACTGTGACAGTGAAAACGATTGCAATAACATTATAGACAGTGTTTTGGAAAGCTGCCATTCAGGACATATTCCCAGCCTCTTTCAGCGTCTTTCCTGATCTTTGTCTGGAATCCAGGGCTGATGTCTATGGCTGTTTTACTCAGTGTTAGCTTCAGCAGTGGCAGGAGGTGAGGTTACATCCTTATCCTGTGTCCATATTTCCTTCCTGTCCATCCTTACCATTCTGTTCTTCTCAGAAGTTCTCACTCCCAGAAGAAGGGAAGCATAGGAAGGAGGAGAGAAGCACCTCTTACATCCCACAGATTGAAGCCAGGTGCATCAGTGGAGCTGCAGTTCAGTACAGTGTGAGTCACACTGTCCTTTCTGTACAGGGGGATGAGGTGGCATGGGAGATGTGTTATCTCTTGAGGACCCATGAGTGGTCCATGCCAGACAGGGGTTGTGCAGAAGACAGCAGTCATTCATGTGCCAGACCCAGTATCTTTTTACAGGCAGTTATGTCTAGCCAGATAATCCAGTCTCTGAAAATCATAACCCATTGAGACTCTCCAGGTTGGACATCAGAAAATGAGACTTGTCTAGTTGCCTTGGTCACTGGGAGGTCTCTTTCTCTGCTGGCTGTTTTCGGTCTGGCCAGAGGACATGGGAAATTGGGAAAGATCCCTTCAGGGGCATTAGCTGGATGCCCCTTTCTGTAAATTGCTGAGCAGAGGCAAATGCTTTGTTTTATGTGTTTAATTCTGGCAGGACCTCCCCTCCTCCCCAGCAGCCTGTCTCTGCAGACAGCTGCAGCTGGGAAAGCTTTGTGTGAGAGCCGGGCAGGAGTGACTCAGGGCAGCAATTCCTAGACCCTGTAACAAGCTGGACTTGATGACATGCTTGCAGGGTAACCACGGAGCTGAAGGCTCAGGGGACATCACTTCCAATGCAGATATTTAAATAGAGTCCTTAAATTTGGTCCTTAAAGGGCAGATTCTGTTACTTTGGAGTTTTATTGGACTTCAAGTCTTAGTTGCACTGTTGGTGTCTGATGTCTGTGGCAGGTGGGCAGAGGAAACATCTTCACTTAACCACATTTACCAGTTCAGTGAGCCACATTGTCTTTTACATGATCTGTGTTTGACTTTTTTCTCATTGCTGATTTTTTTTTTGAAGAAAGACATCCCCTAAAGGCACATCTGCATTATTGCAAACCCCAGTTTTTACGGAGCTGTGTAGCACTACACTGTCAGTACGAGCTTGGACATAAAAAAAAATAGATTAACAAAAAGGGCCTTCATTTGTCTACAAGAAAAAAACCCAAACTTCTTTGAACTAGTTATTGCTGACTATAATGAACCTTACTGGTTTCATGTAAAATCCATTGAACTTTGAAATTCCCTTTCTGTACCAACATGCTATTGCTCATGTAGGCAAAGATCTGTGGTAACACTGCATGTAAAGGAAGCTTTCATCTTCAAGGGTGGTAGAAGTGTCAGCTCTGGATTTCAGTCAATGCAATTCTTTTGTCAAGTTTTCCTTTACTAATGCAGGGACTAGTCAGCCCTCAACACACCAAACAGAAATCATGTTGTGCCATGCCGTGCCAAGGCTGTCTTTGGTGTGGTTTCCATAATGTTTCTGGCTGGAAGACCTCTCTGTCTTTGGGACTATTAAGCTGTGAAAGGAGTCAGCAAAAGAAGTTGCCCTTTTGTTCAGCACTTTCAGAGGTGTAAGCCTACAGTGGAGCACTGCCTGCCTTCTGATCCTCCTTCCTCGTCCACCACCAAGGTGTCAAATCCAGCAGTGTCATAACACCATGAGCTTCCCATTAAAGAGCTTACCAAACTCTGATGACTGATGGTGTCTTCTCTCTGTGAGCAAAATCAACTCAGTTGTGAATCTGAGAGGGACTAAAAACACAGCTACAATGGATGTGGCACAGGCCTGACTTTAATGGGCACTGCTGGTGCATGGTAGGATAACACACAGTGTTTATAGGTGTAAGGAGGAGAAAATTATGTCATCTGAGCTTTGGGCGCTGCAAAGCCAGCCCTGATGGACCCAGAATCATCAGTTGGTTTGGTTTGGCACAGTCTGAGGCAGTGGATTTGCTGTCAGAAGCCAGGAATTGGTGGTAGTATTTGTGTATGAGCCAGTATTTCAGACCTCACAGGTCCTTTTCTGTTTTGCACAGAATAGGGAGACATCTGTTCTAATTAAGAGACATGTAACGAAGCTGAAATGAAAATGGTGATTCTGTTCAAATAATTTGTCTCTTTTCTTTAAACACTTCACTCTTAATTGCCACTTTGACATCTTCTCACCCTGATTAGTTGAAAGAGTCAAGTCAGTTGTTACCTTTTGTCATGAGCCTCTGTGGGTTGACATTTTCCAGCCCATGGAAGAGGAATTGCTTTAACTTAGCACTTGCCTTGTATTTTTGCCATGTATTTTGGCACTTCCCAGGGCATGAGCACTGAGTAGGAGCACACTAATTACATGTCCTCTGGTGTGCCCAGAACCCCAAGTGCTGCCTATAAAGTCATTCCTGTGGCTGGTGGAGTGCCTGCCAGGACTGCCTCCCTCGTGTTGGAGCATGATCCCAACAGCACAGGCCCCACAGCCTCTTGAGAGACCTTTGCATATGGTGGAAGCCACTGGGACAGTCAGGCTCTGGCTACAGATAGAGCTGCCCTTGCAGAAGCAGTGCTGTTCCCAGGCACCTCTTCAGCTGCTTGGAGCCTGCTGCCCTCTCAGCTCTGCTGGATGGGCTTCTGCCTGTGTCAGAAGGTCAAGTGAATTTAAATTGTTTAGACATCAGCTGTCTGTAACATGGACCTCAGCCCAGGGACAGCCATCTGCCCTGCTGTGGTGGGGAGCTGCCCTGCAAGGTGGTGGCTGCAGCTGGGGGCACTGCCATGAGCACAGGTTTTTTTTCCCAGCTCAAGTCTGTCCACGTTCCAGCTCTCCAAAGTTACATCATGTCACACCTTCCCTGGATCAAGGAATTAGGATCCTCTAGGGCTGTGATAGGATTTGGCTTTCTATCAAGAGCAGGTCCATTAGAGGTACACAGTATGTGCTGCCTCTGTTGGCTCTTGCCTAATGCTCTGTTCCCCAGCACAGCTGTTCTCAAGCAGCCAGCTGGGAAATGCTGTTACTGCCCTTGGCAGCACCATGGGCTGTTTTAAGGAGCACATCAGATTTTACGTTTTCTTCACATTCCTTCTACTCTGTGACAAGGTTCTTGCTTCTGCCACTTGTTTACTGAGTGATGAAATGCCATAAAAAAGCACATTTAACTTTATTTCCAATGCCTAGATGTATGCATCCATGATTTTCACCAAGTAGTGCTGTACTTGTGACACCAAGGCAAGGCTTTTATACCTTTTATTAGACAAACTGATACTGAAACCCCCAAACTCCCAGAGTGCTTCTCCATGCTGAAAAGCAGCAATTACATGAGGCAGTCTGATAGCAGGCAATATCTCCCCAACAACCTAACATTTCTTGTACACATTTCTTGAGATATTGCTGCCATAAGGGTGAGATGGAAGAGGCAGTGTTGGAGCCAGGGTTTTATTTACAGCTCCTAGTAGTGCTAAAGAGACCAGGAGTGGGTTATGTCAGCTGTGTTATCCCCACCGCAGGGCTCCTGAGGAGCCTGGGAAGATGGGCTGTAACGTGCTACGAGCTTTGAAGCCTTTGTGGTTTTGGGTTTGTAGCAGTCCCCTAGAGGTCAGCAGAGCCTACATTTTGAAACAGCTCTAGTTGATGGTACCTTTGCAGGAATGATGAAAGCAAGTTTGCTGCTGCCCTGTGACACCCTGCTTGTGTTCTCTGACAATTTCGACTGTTGCTGGAGAAGGGATCAGGCTGGGGAAGAAAAGAATCAGCTCGTGGGACAGGAAGTCCTGCTTTGGAGACAGGCTTTTCCTTTACAGACAGACAGGTTGAGAACCTGAAGCAAGGGGGAGAAGCAGCTAGAAGATGGGTACAAGCATTGTCAAAGCTGCATGGGGCAGTGGAAGGTGGTGCCTCCACCTCTTGGCTCCGATGGTACCCATTCCTTCTGGGATCACAGCTGGACTGAACAGTGTCAGAAGCAATGTCCCAGCAGAGCAAGCTCTGCCCCAGCCATACCTGTGTGTGGATGTGCACTCCAGTGCTGCAGGGTGCGGCTGCTGGTCACACTGCTCTGCTCTCAGCGTTCACCTGTGTGCACCATGCCACGCTGGCCTCAGCCATGCTGCAGCTGCTGACCAGATGTTTCCTCTGGTTGCACAGATCCTTGCAATCCCAGCCTACTTCATGCAGGCACTCTTTCTACCTGCCACCCCAGCCCAGGACTGGAGGTGGAGCTGAGTTTTCCCTGGACTTTTTCAGCTTCTGGGGTTGGAATGGCATTGTAAGGGAGCCAATCTCTGCCGCATTGAAATGACTTGAGGCTGACAAGCAGGTCACAATCATTCCATGTCTGGTCAGCACAGGCATTGTCCATGCATTCCATGTCTTTGCTTGCAGCAAACAGCCCTGTCAGGGGAGACCTGAAACCAGTGCCTGCAGGACACTGCCAACATGTGCATCACACTTCTCAGTAATGAGAAAATGAGTTACCTTGAGTGGACGTGAGCTTGCATTCACCCTGCACGCTACTCACCCTCTCCCCAGCTACAGCTGCAGGCTAAGTAACTGGGAGTGCAGTTGGCAAAATATGCCTCTTTCTCCCCAGCTTTTCTCCTGGTCAGCATACTCAAGTCTATGGCTGCCCGTTTCCCTATTCTTTAGCTGGAAACCCTCCAAGCACAGCTCTCCATTTTCCTCTGCATCCTTAAGGATCATATGCTCAGCTCTAGTGAAGAGCAGAGACTGGCAGTCTTTGTTCAGGAGGACACATAGTGCTAGACATGCAGCAATTCACACAAAAAATCAGTGCCAGCTTTTATGCCTTCACACTATCTGGTTTGGTTAATAAAAGTCTGGAAAATTTGATTTTGGCTCTTCTTGAAGGTTTTTCTTTTTTATTATCCTATTACTCCCTGTTTACTGTATTGCTTTTTGTTTCTGCAAACCCCTTATCAGGGAAGGTTTTGAGCTGCCTGTGAGTCATGTAGCAGTGATGGGGAGTGGCAGCTCTGGGAGCTGAGCATGTGAGTTTGTGCCCAGCTCACATAATCTCATGACAAAGGCTGCTGATGTGTCACCCAGCTGTCAATGACCCTCTTGGCTGCCATGCCTAGGGTGGTCAACCAGGTGCTGGTCACATATCTCCTCCTCCATGTGCCTCTGGCTGTGGAAGGTGAATGCCTTGACCTTGATGAATTCAGCTCTGTTTTGGAGCCTTCTGAAGTTAGTGTAGCAGGCTGCAATAAAATTATTTATGCAAAACCTAAATTACAAAGCACGACCGTGGACTCTTTCTTGCCATCACAAAATATCTGAGCCTGAGGGCATGACAGTTTTATGGATCCAGCAATCCATGAGCTGCAGATATAAAACGGGATAATGAAATGTTTGCTGAGACCTCTCCAACTGTGCATCAGGACCAGTGCACGAGTGTGTATTTTTCCAGTTCTGCAGGATTTCAGGAGGCACCTTTGTGGGCATCACCAGAGCAAGGCTCTTGCTACATTCCTTTAGATTTTGTCAATGTACAATTTTTTTGTTATGTCATCCAAAAAAAGGGAGGGCACTACCTGCAGAACCAGTAATGTGATCACTAACCAGGGTTCATCAGCACTCCCTGAACCCTCCCAGGCAGATATGAGCAACCAAGTAGGTAACAGGCCCCGTGCAGCATCCCTGCTAAAAGATAGATTGCATTGCAGCAGCAGATCAGCAAAGGCCCCAGGAACATGCTTTCATCCATCAGCACATAAAAGAGCTCAAGAGGGAAACTGGGGATAGACTTGGGTTAGAATCTCTGGGTTAGAATCATTAAGGTTCAGAAAGGCCTCTAATTAATCATTGAGTCCAGCCTTTTACTTAACCCTGCCAAATTCACCACTAAACAGTCTTCAGAGACACGTAAGAAATGGTGGAGATAACATCTCAAAACTGGAGTGTTTCTGGAGAGAAGAAAAGTAATCCGTGTGGAACCTAAGCAATGAACAGCAGCCACTGCCCCTCTTCTTCCTCCTCACAAGTCCCCAGTGAGGTGCTGTGTACCTGGTCCTGCTCCAGGAGCTGCAGCCAGCCTCTGGCCTCTTCCCCTGTCACTCAGGTTCTTCAACCTTTGCAAGAAGAGCATTGGCAGGACCCCAGATCCTTATGACTATGTGCTGTCCTGCTGCTACAGTGCTCCACACCCAGCCAGCCACCACACTGAACAGACAGGGCTATTTGCTGCTCTGTGAGGGAGGCACTGCTGCAGTTCTGAGGCTAAAGTCCTCTGCACCCTTGGCACAGCTTGTGACCACATCCATTTGCATGAACTTGTACATGTTATCACACATTTCACCACCAACTGTCGTTCAGAACAATAAAAGTAATCTTTTCCTTCCTAATAAAGTCTCCTCCCTCCCACTGGCCCTGCAACCAGGGCTGTTTGTGCACTGTATGGCAAGCCTTACCCACGGAGAAGGGACCTGCCCAGGCCTACAGGCTGCTTAATGGGATGATGATGCTGAGAGTTACTACAAGTAGCAAAGTGACGACGCAAAGTGACCAAGTTCAGCCATTCAGTCATCTGCAGTGGCCTGACACTTGCTGCTGTGTATCAGACATTTAGACACGCAAGCAAATCACACAGAAGATGTGAATAGCGTGCTTCTGACTACTGCCACTGAAGCCAGCACATCTGATGGGCAGCTCATGTGGTTTTGCACGTCCCTGAACCCCTGCTCTCCTTTGCCTTTGCAGCTACTGCTTGGCAGAGTGAACCTTCCAGTCAGTGCCTGTCACCTACCTGTCATTTCTCAGAATGCATGCACTCTTTTCCAGTAGTGGTACTTAAATGGTCTCAATCTGCATTCCCAATATCTCATAAAAATTATTCATTAGCTGTGATGGCAGAGGAGTAGAGCTTCCAAGAAGAAGGAGAAGACCGATGAAATAACTGATGTTCATATTAGCTATCCTGGCAATGGAGATGGGGGGCATGTGCTTCTGAATGGACAACCTTGTTCAGAGTCACATCTCTACTGACACCTCCACTGTCACCCCCAAAACAGGTCACAGTTCACAGCCTTTCTGATGAACAGCACAGCCCCTCCTAGCTAAGGGGGGCATTTCTTTCAAATATCCTTTGAAAGGTGCTCTGTCCTCTTCCCTGCTCCTGTCTGCTCTGCTGTTGCTGATACTACTGCAGCAAATGGTAACCAGTGCAGGGAATGTGGGAGCAGGGATGTGGCTCACCAAACCACAGCCAGCCAGAAGAGCAGGTCAGATGCAGGGGCAGGAGCCACTGCCAGCAGCCAGTGAGCAGCAGCCTTGCATGTGGAGCTGTCTTGACCACAACAACACATCAGGACTTGGCAAAGTCCCCATCAGTCTTGGAGGACAAGAGTAGGTGAGGTGGCAAACAGGGCTTGCAGAGGCTGACCTGCCAGATCTGCAGTGTGGACCCTCCTGGATATTTTCTCTTTCATATCCTGTTGGTATCACATGAGAGACTCCATGTGAATCTGGATTGACTCATCCATGGAAGAAGGCCCTATGTGGGGAGGAAACACCTTGATCTGATAACCTGTTCTCTGTTTGATGACAAAAGTCTGGTTTAATTCCCCTCTGCTGTGATTGACTGCATTCCTTCAACTCCATGAGGGTTACCTCAGAAATCACGGAATCATAGAATTATAGAGTCACTAAAGTTGGAAAAGACCTCTAAGTATCTCAAATCCAAAGGCAAGAATCTTCTTTATTTCTTAAATAAATACATGTTTTGTGACAAAGAGCAGGGAATTAAAGTATCCCAGGTCTGCAGGTAGGCTGTTAGTGGGGACACCCACTGGATTTTCAGTCTATGGGAATAGACTGGGCCAGACCAGCTTAGTTCCTCTGCAGTGGCTCTGACCTCCTGGCAAGTTAGCACTCAAGATATTAAGGATTCCACTGTGTTTGTTTATTGGTAAACTTGTTAGGTTGTGAAATGTGTGTGAAAATACACAGTTAAAGCTGATTTTACTGACGTAGCTCAGTGGTTTACTAAAAGAGTAAAATCCCAGATTCCTCTTCAGCTTAATCAGTGAATCTTAGAGCTGGTTTTCATCCAGCTCCTGCTCTTTTTGTCCATCTAAACAATTGCTTTATGGCTGCATAGAGAACTCCAAAGAATGTTTTGGTGTTGCCTTTTCTATTCATCTTCAGGATTTTCTGGGTCATGGAGTCCCCCGTCATGCTGCCCTGGCATGTGTCCATGACTTCTAGAGGTGCCTCAGAGGGCAGACAACAGGGATGGACCTTGAATAACCTGGCTGTGATCCAGGAGAACTGGACAGTCCACCTCAAAGCCTGGGCAAAGGCTCAGGTGAAGAGCCATGTGCTGACCAAACCCTGCTGGAGTCATCAGCTGGGTGAGCCACAGCTCCATGAGCCAGTGTTCCTGTGCAGAGGTGGCAGAGCCATGCTGTGTGCCAAGGCAGGCACCCTGGCATAACTCCACATCCTTCAGCATGCCGGCTCCCTCCTACGCCAGTGTAGGAAGTTTTCTCCCCAGCCCTTCCCTAATTGCTTGTTCCTGGACTCTGGCCACTGTTTGCTGCTCCCAGTGCTTCTGGTACAACTCTCTGCAGAACTGTGAAATGAGCTGGGTTAAAGACCAACAAGGGCAACCTGGTTACTGGTTTCTTCTGAAGGGGTGATTTAAACCTCAGGCCTGTGAGCAGCTCATTTTTACAGTTGAATCAACTCAGAGAGCAGGGGATGACAGCACAAGGGGACAGGGATGGCAACAGGATGGATGGGAACATCTTCAGTTGTCTTTGCTGCCAAAGCTGGCAAAACAACATCCCTACATTTCAGCTCTGCTAGAAGCTCTCTCTACCCTTCACGGGCTCCCATCACTTTGCTGGTAGATCCTACACTGCTTGAAGGATTTACTCAATTTTCCTTTAAGGATTAAATGGTTCGCATAGTTTGACATTTATTCTGTCATTGCATATGTGGGACTATCATTAACATTAAAAGGAAAGACACATCCATCCAGCAGACAATAATCAGCTTAATGGCTAAATAGGAAAGCTGTGTACATTAAATTGCAGTCAGCTTCGTGATGTAGTTTTTCCTATGATGAAATTGAGACTCACTCAAGGCAGGAAATTAATTTTCCCTCTTTTTATTCATTGGGTGCCATAACTACAGACCTGCCCCTTAACAACCTATAGAAGTCTCCACTAAAATGTATTTATAGGAACTGATAATGGATGCCTTAATGTAAAATCAGCTTCTGGTTTTTTTTGACTGATGGCTTTTGAGGTGACAGATAGCCTGGGACAACATTTGTCTCAGCTCACACTCTGCGCCAACCCATGAACAACTTTTACAGGCTGAACTTAAGCATTTGAAATTTTCTCTTCTGGAAAGCAGGAGATAAAGTGATTTGAAAGAAGGCTGAAAAAATTTAGGTGAACAATAAGCACTTGATTTGTAGAAGTATAAGTTACCACCACATATTTCGTTGTTCTCAAGAAGGGAGTAAAATCTGGATTAATTTCATCAGAAAATTCAGACCAATTATAATTAAGTCCATGCTATTTCAATAACTAAAGTTCTTGCTACAAATTTTCATAACCAAGGATAGAAATTCTTGTTATGTGTTTTAATGTATGAAATGGAAGTAGAGCTAGAAAAAATGGGAACTAGGGAAGAGTCACTGAGGAACCAACAGCAGCAAAATTTGAGACTACCACTTGAACTACTGCCTTCTCCATTACACATTCAGTTCTTCAGTAGATGTAAAGCAGTTGCTGATACTCGTATTTAGAGTGCATTTACCACTGTGCTGCCCACGCAGGTTCTGGAGAGTGTGAGCAATAGGCAGCCCCTGTATGCATAGCAGCAGCAGCAGCATGAGCAGGAAATAGCACCTGGATGGCATGCACACTTCTGGAGGAGGTCTTGCTCAAGAGAGACTTCATTCTGCATTTGCCCACTCATTTCTCTCCAGCCCTGCTCTCCCGGTTGTGTCAGTGAGACTGTTTGTCAAGATACACAATGAAGAGACTGAAGACTTGATTTGTGTTGCAAACAACCTCCATACAGATGAAGTTATTGCTAACCCAGGCTGGTTCACCTTTTGGCCCCAAATCAGAAAATGATGGAGTAACAAGTGAGGATTCTTAAGGGGTGAGGAATAGCAAGAAAAGAAGCTACAGCTGAAAGCAATGTGAGTCAAATGACTGCCTGAGATGGTGGTGTGTCACTTCTTGTGTACGTGCTTTACAGCTGTTTGGCTATGGACCATGATGTTCATCCCAATCCTCAAGTGCTGGTTGAAGTTGCATCTAAACCACAAGTGTTCAAGTACTTGAATGCACAACTGTGTTAATTAATGACTATTAAAATATCATCAAAAGTGGAAGAACAGAACTGAAGCTTCTTTCACTCGTCTCAAGGTTACAAAAGTATCTGGAGAAATCAGGACAAAGTGTGTTTCCTTCTCTGCAAAGTCCCACATCACCCTCCCTTTAATTTCCACTGCATAAGCACTTCTGCTGCTGGACACTGAGCAGCTCTCAGCTTCTAAAAACCAATTCGATCAGGCCAGATGTGTGAGACCTACACCTGGGTTAGAGTGACCCCCTCAGCCCCAGCATCTTCCCTGAAGACAGGGGAAAAGTGTGAGGTTGAGTGGAACAAAATCCAGCTTCCCTGACCCCTCTCCGAACCCATCTGCAAACCTGGGGGATGGCTCAGGCTTCTTCCCAGCTAAATTCTGGTTAACTGGAAATGTACTGGGCTTGTACTAAAGTACCAAGCAACATGCTCAGTACAGGCAAACCAGAAGCCAAAGAAATACCATCCTTGATATTTTCTTTAAACAACAATTTCCAGTATAAACTGTGTATGCTACAACTGTATCAGACTGTGCTACAGTCTGGTAATTAACAGCTTGTTGTTTATGTCTGGGATGGATAATAAATACATTGTGTCCTGTCTTCTCTTCTTCCTCTCCCCATCCCAAATAAGTAGGTTCTGTGCTTTTCAGGGCTGCCACTGGCTGTGAACATGAGCCATCCTCAGCAGAAGGTACACTGAAAGGGGATAAGCAACCACCACAAGTGAGTACCTTGGTCCCCTCTCTGGCCCCTTGCCTCCATCTGTCTTTGCAGCCTCTGACACTCCATGGGGAAAGAAGCTGCAGCGTAACTTCCTCCCTCTTTCCCCCCATCCTCACTGCTCCTGGGAGAGCAAGGAGGGAAGCTGGATCTAGGGTGGTCCCATCCAGCCTCACAGCAGCTGCAGCAGCTGCAGTCCTTCACCCCACAGGGGCAAAGCTGCTGGATGCTGCAGTGTGAAACCAGGGGAATGGAGAAATTGGTGCCTTGCAACATTTTGTTTCAATATACAAGCTGTGTCTTAGTTGCTTCCCTGCAAATATATTCTCAAAAGCTACCTCTCCATCATCACTTTTGAAATATACTTTTCTCTCTGGTATCAGGATAAGAAACTTCAGCCACAAAGCAAATGCTCCTTAGAGCTTCAGACTTGGAAGTGATTTTTCTTAACACAAGCAACAGGCAGCATTCATTAAAAACCTTAGCACTGGAGCAGGGTCAAGCTGAAAAATTTAATATTCTGCTGCTTTACAAGTACTGAGCTGCCACAAATTCATCCTGGCTTCTGCAGCTGCCCAATATGATTTGAAGAGATGAAGAGGGAAAATCTAATGAAGAAGGAATGGAGTTTGGGCTAGTAGATGCACTGGATACAGAGGAACTTCACAGATACTGCTTCTTGTTCCCAGAGGAGAAGGAGCTCAGATGGCTTTGGGCAGTTTGCAATTGCAAGGGATCATATTTTATTTTTCACTTGTGGCCAAGTCAGCTGCTGTATTAAAAAATGACCATGGTCAAAATCAGCGCTGGAGACGGCTCCAATACAGGAGTAAAAACCATGCTGTTGTACATCTGCTCCCCTGGCACACAGCCCAGCACGTTAACCAGAAGTGTCGGGGAGGAGGAGGAGAGAGAAGAAGGAGCTATGGCCTCCAGAGGCTTCCATGTTCTGGCAGCGAGTGTCTCTAGGGCAAAATCTTCCTGGTTTGGGTGTGTTTGTGCATCCCTGTGCAGGACACTCTTAGACATAAGATTAGACACTTTCCTGAATAGGAGCAATCTCAAGTGCAGGTTCACAAGCTTTTGTCCTGATCTCTGACTGGGACCCATGAAAGGAAGGGGCATAAGATTCTTGAGGGAGTGTGTGGGGGGATGCAATGACCAGGCTTGCCAGCCCAGGCAGGCATACAGGGAGGTAGCCAAGCGAGACTGGGAGGTCTGGGAGCTTCCCTGAGAATGCCCTGGGGTTGGCAGCCAGAGCAGCAGGGCCCTATTATTCTTCTGAGTAACAGCCTGTGTTTGCTGCAGGGAAGCAGATCCCTCTGTGCTGCCTCATCCTGCTCGCCCTACCCAGCTGCTGGAGACTGCAGCAAAGGGAGTCCCAAAGGCAATGACTGGGGGTCAGAAACCTCCTGACCCCCACCTGCCTCTTGCTAGAGCTCTGCAAGCTCTCACACATGCTGCCAGTACCCAGGGGATGGTAATTGTAGGATGGGGTCTTGCAGTGTAAGTGCTTGGGGAACTATTTCTTTGTCTGGATTTCTCTGCTGCCACCACAGAGGGGTACTGATCTCTGCCTGGGAGCCCTGTGTGCAGTCACTGTGTCAATATTTAATCATGGTGATTAGTAACAGGCTGGGTGGCTCAGGAATTCACAGCTCAGCATTTACCTCATTCACCTCACCCCTCTTTTGGGCACGTAAGGGATGTGTCTACAGCAGAGAGAAGCAGATGCTTGTGGAACTGCAGCTGCCCCATTTTTTTTTTTTTTTGGTAAATGTTTTATTTATAGCCTTTCACAAATCCTTTTGCTCTGGTGGCACATGATGCTGTGAAACTAGGAAGAGAGGAACTTCATTCCAGGTCAAAAGAAGTTCTTTTCGTATCTAACCCATGGACAGCTTCCCTTTGCTACTAGTGTTTTAAGGCTTTTAAAAACCACAGACTAGTGGCAGAGCAGCAAGCCTCCTCTTCCCTCTGAAAACTGGGTTAAAGCAAGACCCTGCATGCCTCACCAAGCTCTATCCTTGCACTGTAGCAGAGTAGAACATATATCCAGTTACATCAATCAATGCCCTGCACCTCTGCCAAAAGCATTGGCTACCAGGAGTGGGTCCTCTCTGTTTCAAGGCATGAGGCTCAGCCAGCAGAGTGGGGCTATAACTGCTTCTGAAATCTTTAGGAATTTCTGTTCAGGAGTTACAAATTAAGCTCTCCTTGGAGACATCATAAATCAGATCCAAGGCTGCCTGCTTTGAAGAGCCCTTCCAACACAGCAGAAGGACTCTCACTTGTGATGTACATGAGCCATGGCTCCAGGATATACCCATTCTTCATCTGTGAAAGTTCAAGTTAATAGCTGTAGGAAAATGAATTAATAGGTGTAATAAAATCGAAACCAAGTGCAAAGAATTGCAGGGGGAACAGGCAATAAAATGGCAGATAAAACTTAATATTGATGAGTGTTTCTGGGACTCTTTTTCTTGTAAAAGAGAAAATGCAGAGGGGAGATTGTAAAGATCTGTGAAGTCATAAGTGATGTGACCATGGAGAAGAGGAAAAAAGTTTTAACTTTCTCCTCCAATAGTGGGGGCCACTAAATAAAACTAGCAAAAGGCAGGTTTAATTAAGTTCTTCACCAAAATGTACTCAAGTGCTGGAATATGTTACTTAACACAGGATGTGGATACCCAAAATTTCACTCAACTAGTATTTGTGGAAGAACTGATATCTGAGGAAGGTCACTACAGAAGAGCTGATATCTGAGGAAGGTCACTACAGCCATTTCTGGTCCCCTCATATATCTTCTCAGATATCTGAGGGGACCAGAAATGGCTGTAGTGACCTTCCTTCCCTTTTCTTTTTAGCCTAATTTCTTTTTAGTAGCAGAGGAGAAGTGGCATGTAGCCATCATAATGGGAGCTGCATTGAGTCCTGAACAGGTGAGACCTCTCAGACAGGGAAACAAAATTCACAGTTCATAAGAGAAAACACACATCTCCATCACATACTGAAACTCCTGGTGTTTGCACTTAGTGCACAACAGAAGACAAATCACTGGGTCAGTGTCTCCTCCTCATCCATCCTTATCCTCTCATATCCTTATCAGGGCACTGATCACACCACATCAGGTGTCTAGGATATGACTGATAGGAGATGTAGGTTTGAGGTGGCCACACCACTCTCAGTCTCAGCACCCTGCAGAAATACGAATCAGTGGGCCAGGTACTTATAGCAGTGCTCCATGACACTGGGTAAGCTGTGCTCCTGCTTTTTTTAGAGTGCAGGTACTACAAAATATTGTAAATACAGAGTGATAAGCCTCTCTCCTTGCTGCTGGCCTGTGGGACCACAAACTGGGAGAAGGCCTATGCTGTAGCAAAGGGGGCAGCAAGGCATGGACAATCCATCAGGGGCCAGTGTGAAGGGACCCAGCTACTTGGCTCTCTCTCCCTACACAGCTGTACTGAGCTGTCTTCTCTCTGATGCCTGCTGAGATCCACCTACCACCATATCAGCTGCCCACTGCCTCACACAATGCAGGAGATCTCAAGATGTCATTGTCACCTTTCTCTGATGCCTGTGTGCACATGCCAGTGTGTATGCATTAACTACAGTCATGTGAACACCTATGCATGTATTTTTATAGAGATATAAACAGGGATTTTGTGTCTGCTGCTTTCCAAGCAGATGAGGATTTGGAACTCTTTCCTTCCCAGAGGAGACAATTAGGAGGTCTATTTTAATAAGGACAGTATCCTGTTCTGCCAGTGATGAGTGAGGATGACTGCCACAACAGCCAAGTGGTGCAGCCAGTGAGCATTTGGCTTAATCACTTCTTGACAGGAGCTGGTCTCTGTGGAACATTCATAAATAATTATACTGGGGGCATGGGAGCTGGCTCATTGCTGCAGACCCACAACAAGACAGACAACAAAATCCCGACCAAATCTTGAATATTTTCTAATTATTGCTGTGAGGCTTCCTACTAAACCAAGTTCAGAACAGAGCTTCTTGTTCATGCTGCAGGGGAGAGGGTATGGCGTTAGCATCCCTGGGGGCTTGTGAGTGACAAGTAGAGGGAGGGGGGAACATCTGGAGCCCCCATGAGCTTGGATGGCAGGAGGTGAGTGAATAGGGAGCTTCACTTGGAGGGTGACAGCTGTGAGGCTCTGTGTCCCCTCTGCTCCTGACAGCAGTGCCTCCTGAAGCTTTTGTTTCTCTGCAGCCAGCATGACAGCCTTGTGCCACTCTTCACCAGAGTACGCCTTCCTTCCAGGCATGGATGCTGTGCACATGGCACTGAGCATTGTTAGTGCCTGACAAACAATAGGCATCAAGGAAAAACAAAAAGGTGGCTTTCTTCTATCACAGACTTTCTCATTTCCAAGCAATATAGCTTTCAATGAGAACATCTTACCTGGCTGGACCACTCCAAATAGTCAGAAAATATGCTCTGTGCTGGTGATGTTTAGGAAAAAAGCTGCCTTCTCAATGCAAATGAAAATTGGTAACAAGAGAGCATAATATGCTCAGAGCTTTCCAGTTTGTGTTTTCTCATTCCCCACCCTGCCACCCTTGCTTGCGTCAGTCATCCCTCCTGTGCTGTGATCTCTCTGAATGCAGCACTGCACCCCCTGACCCATCACTGTGTCAGTGAGAGGAGGAGGGGGCTGTGCTCAGCCCAGCCGTGGCACAGTGCTGCAGAGACTGTGAGTGAGCCTGACACACCTTACAGCACCTTACAGAGTGTTTGCTTTGTAGGCTGGTTTCACTTCTGAACCGTGCTCTGGCACGGCACAATAGCACTCATGGAGGATTCCGGGTGTGTATCTGAATGTGATAACCAAAAAACACCAAAAACTGCTCAGTGACCAAATGGAAAATTCCCCAGTGCACACCTGTGGCTCCCAGTATGGTCTAACCCCAACCCTAAGGGACACATCCTCAGTAGCAACCAGGGCATCAGGAGAGGACGTCTGCAAGGACTCTCAGTGTGGTACAAACAATGCTCAGTGTGCTTGGTGCTTTTTCCTCTCTCAGGAAGGCAGAAGTGGTTCCTAAGTAATTGTTCACAAATGTCTGAATAATTCATGCAATGCTAACATGGTCCATAGGTAGCTCCATGCTGGCATGCACTCAGCCTTTCCCACAGTGGCTTCCCAAACAAGACTTGAACATTTACAGAAATATTTGGTGCAAAATTAGTTGGAACATTGTATGGCCTTCACCCCCTCGTGGACCTCTTTAAGGCTGTGAGTGCTAGATTAACTGCTTTGCTTTGTCTGGAGCAAACAGAGAAAGCTCTGGGATGGGCTGGAATGCAGGAGAGTGGTTTGGGAACTGGCTGCAGCTGTGAGGAGGGCTTTCCTGTGAACCCTTGACACTTGCATTCCCACGTTCTGTTCTTTCCCTGCTTATCACAGTTCTCTAAAACCAACCTCCTCTTGCCTGTTCCCACGCCTGCCTCTGATCTGGAGGGGACTGCTCGAGCCATTTTACTTCTCTAGCTCTTGGTGTTCCTAGCCAGCAGAAGCTCTGCAGAAAGACCTAAGGGTGACAGTTTCCAATTTAACATGCATGGATGGTAACACATTGTGGTGAAAATGTGTGGGAGACACTCGATTCACTTGGTAGATGTTATCCACAGGACACTGGGAGCACCACAGCTCTGCTGGAGACCTGTATTTGGCATCTGCCAGCACACCAAAACAAAAGCCCTTGATATATCTCAGTATTCAAAGGAAAGCAATGACCCAGGGGAGTAGGACTGTCTAAATAACACTACCAATAAGAAAAGACTCTACAAATGGGCAGTGCTCAGTAAGATCAGAAAGGAAAAGAGAAGATTTAGAATGAGGACTGCAGCCCTCAAACGTGCTATGGATAGGCAGGGAATTGTCTTTCCACCACAGGCTGGACAAGAAAAAATGAACTTAAACTTCAGCAAGGGAGACTTAGACCAGGAAATTAAGTTTCCTAACTCTAGGTATTGTGAGACTGCCTGGTTGTTTATAGAGTCTCTGTCACTAAAGGTTTCTAAGAGAAGACTAGAAAAACTCCTGTCAAAAATCTAGTTTACATCTAATTGATTCTATCATGGAGCATAATGGTAGACTAGGTGTATGCGAAAGGCAGTCCTATTTCCTGAGGCACTTTTAGATATGCTAATGATCTAAAGAGTTCCTAAGAGTTAAGTATTTGTTTATAATACCAAGCATAGCTGGTATATTTGGCATGGTCTTAATCATGGTCTGGCTAAAAAGAGAAGCTTCCCTTTCAGTCAACTAGCAATGTTCCAAGCAAATTATCTGTATTAAAAATGCTATTCATGGCACATATTTTAAAAGCAGCATATTCTTCAGTTTGCCAGCCAGCCACCTCCTGAACACGGAGCACATGAAATCCTTGGGTCACACGTTTATGAAACCTATGTCCCCATGGACTCTTTAAGTTACCAAGGATCTGTGATTTAGGACAAGAAGCAGCCTTGCCTGGCTTTGACCAGGGTTAGAAATGCTTACATATGCAGGTAAGGTGTCAAGTCAGAGGGGCTGGGAATCCCCATCACAGGCTGGAACAAGCACCAGGGACACTCCACTCTGGAGACTTCCAGTTACTGTCCAGTACAGTACAGAACTTTCCAGAAGAGCGTGAGCTGGCCTGGCTTGGCTTACTGTGCTCACCAAAATCACACAGGTTCAGATGAGTCAACATACCAAAATCCACTGCTAAAGTGACACCATGGAAAAATTGAGAACAAAACTATGGAAGAACAAAGAGAAATAAGTACACATGAGGCACTGCAAAGCCAGTCACCTGCTTGTGCTGCCAGCCCTCTCCCTTCGTGTGTGGATCCTGCAGGAATGCAAGGCAGAGAAGCATTCACAAGGGAAGGGGAAATTATCTCCCATGCTGGTGATACAGAATGAAGAAAACTCTGTCTCCAAACCCATGTGGGGAGTAGGATGGTGCTAAGCTCTGTCTTTAGTCTTCTTTTGTGGGGAAAGTCCTGGCAGGATGGATCAGGAATTCTGTGGCAACCCGATTTATATATGAAAACATAGAGAGTACGTATGAAAATTAATGCACAATTCAGAGCCCTCTGTGCTGGGCTGGGGCTTGCTTCTGACTAGCTTACACTAAAAAGCAATTAGCTTTGAAAATTAGCTGATTGGGCCAAGAAAGCAAGGCAAACATTTTCAGTCTGACAACCATTTCAGGCCAATTTCAGTTCTTTGACACTATTTCAATAAATTCCATCTTTCATCTACTATTATTGTGGTTTTCCCCAAAACAGTGCAGAACCTTAAATTCCCCAGGCCTTTGGGATTTTGGGAGAATATGGATAAACTCATTAGCGGAGCAAAATGATCACTGAATGAATTAATTTGCATAGACATTTAAATGGCTGCTTGCAGACACTAAAAGGAGTAGAACAGTTTCCATTTGGAGTTACTGCCTCATGCTTTGGAGAACAATTTGCCAACAGTTCACATTGAGCTTTCTTCCTGTGATGATGGTTAGTTTGAAAATAACTGAGGTAAAACTTCACCAAATGCCTTGTTCCCAGGCACACTGGCTCCTGAGCTTGTCTGGCTGAAAGCTTTCGCTTCTTGTTCTCAGTTTTGACATCCCAGTTTTTCAGCAGGGTATGGAGACTTTGGCAGTTGTCAGGAATGGAAGTAAGGTAAGTGTAAGCCTTTGGTAAAGGGAAGGAGAGACATGCCTTAGCTACCTGCCAGAATGGAAATTTACCAGGGGTGTGTCTGTCTGACCCAGCTCAGCACCAGGTTGTTTTGTGCCACAGACATGCAGTGTCTGCCTTGGCATTCAAGGCTGGCACACAGTGAGTTATTGTGTAAAAGATGGAAATAATAGAAAAGGTGACAGCAGTTTTAATCTTCTTTGTCTTCTGGGAGCCCTGGCTGCTACAGCAGATGAGCCATTTTGTCTTGATGACAGCTCGCTCTGATAAGGCCCCGTGAGAAACTCCAGGTTCACTGGTGCTCCTACAGGGTGGTACCCACCCTACAGATTCAGCTGTCACTGACAGCAATCTGGTCCAGCATGTGGACTGAGCTTTGAGGAGTGCCTTGGACAACATGCTCTAATGCTTACTAATAAAATTATAGTTCCTTACTAATAAAATTATAGTTCCTGAATAGGTGTACGTGGTATTTCCAGTGGGTAAAACATATACTCATCCCAATTAATACACAAACATTGACTAATACTGCTTGACTATATGTGCATTGGTTATCCTGTCAATGAGATACACCATGGGTAAGCAGCAAAGGCACAGCATCCTTGACACTGAGACATGTACCTGGATGGATAGTGGTGGGCTAGTGAGCAGTCACAGGCAGCTCAGCACACATGGGAAAGCAGCAAACCTTCAGATTGCACCTCGTACAATAACCATAATCCTTATACAACCATTTCTGGGTCCCACACAACACACACAGAAACAGCTAAGCAAGCAGCTTGTCCTCCATATGACAATAAAGAAAGTCGAGGAAAAATAAAAATACAACAACAGCATTCATAAAGCTCCACATGCTCAAGGGCACTGGGATCAGGCAGCTCTGCTGAAGCAAAAGACCTTTCATGCCACTTCACGTGTGCGTGCAAACTGCACCCTCGCGAATTGCTAACTTGTCCTTTAGGAGCGAGTCAGATAAATGAGATTGCAATATCAGAGCTAATGCTCCTTTGAAGTGTCGCTTTGCCTTTGTGCACTTCTGTCTCTGCATTATCAAAATGTCTTCCACAAAGCTTTATTATCACTGATAACGTAGAACTAAGAGGAAAAATTTTCTATTCAAGGATTGAGTAGTTAAAAAAAACAATACTTCCCTGGATACTGGAAAATCAAATAGAAGACTCCAGGGCAGAAGGGCTAATTAAAAAAAAAAAAAGCCTGCTTTACTATGAAAACCCTTGAGGGGAGATAAAAGCTGAAGGGAGGTGCATGCTTGAATAATAAAGCCTTAATGAGTTTGGGTCCGTGTCTAATACAAAGCATTGATTTTGGCTGCTTGATGAAGTTAGCTATTTGATTAGAAAAATTTAATTTAAATGGACACTGCCCACTAAGATCACTCTATTGGAGAAGTCTTTATTGCTGTCATAAGTAACTTATTTTTTTTGAAAAAGAAAAAGAGACAGGAGTGAAAAAAATCCTTTGGAGAAACACTTTTTTTCATACAGCTGGCAGAATTAGTTGTATGTCTTAGCTTCTCTCTTTGCTGTGTCCACTCTTTGTGTGCTCTTAGTAGTAGCTCATAGGGAGTAGAAGGTGACTGGAGAAATATAATTTAAAAGATAACAGGAAAATGTGACTGTAAAACAGCAGCAAAATATAGCTGGCTATCAGCTGGCTATGTAGAAGCCAGGGACAGGAGGTATTTCCGTGATATTTACACTTTATTTGAAACTGGGCTATTTCCAGTTTGAGAGCACCCACTCAAGTAGGCATGAATTCGACACATCATGCTCAGGGCGAGTGCTTTGTTTTATTTAGAAAGGACAGGCCAGGACTGGGCCACTGACACACCTCAAGATATTAAGAATAGTGCTCTGCTAGTCTTAATATCTTGAGGTGTTACCTGAGCTTGAGGTTTGAGCTTCCTTTGTAGTAAATGGGAAGAGCGTGAGTCATCTCACCCCAATGCAGACATTTCAGAGGGGACAGATGACTCATGCCTACAAGTACCTACTTCACTGATGACAAAGGCCAGCTCAGATGGAGACACCTGATGTCAGATGAGATGACTCCCACCTTGACTTGGGACATTACTGATGCAAAACACGGAGTTAGATAAAGAACAAGAGACAGACTGCTCAGCACCTGTATGGTATGTTACCCTAACTGGGGACTTCATGAGAAATCTTGTGTATGATTGCTGTCTCACATCAGTGTACACCAGCTAGAGAAGTATGTCACCATCCACTCAGATCTCTCCTGCTATGCTTCTACCTTACAGGAATGACCACTGGATCAGTTTAGCAGAGGCTAGGTTGTGGGTTAAACCTTGTGGCTCAGATTATGCAATCATTCAGAGGCATAACAATCGTTGGCTGTAGTGGTTAATTTTAGTCTGAGCATCTGCCAACAGACACATGAGTACATGGTGTAGGAGCACGAACGTAAGCAAGGCAGCAGGTTTTCAGAATTAAGACAGGACCAAGTAGTTTTTCCCTTTTTCAACCCCTCTGTCTTCAGCCACCAGGCTTGTCCTCCTTAGACTGTGACAAATGGTGACAATGGTCACTGGCTAATCCACTGCAGCTGAAATCCAACTGCAAGGGTCACTGAAGAGATCATCCAGAAACTCCTGTTTGTTGGTGACTGTAACACCATCACATGCTTAGGAGCTCAACCTGATCTTAGGTATGGACAAAGCCCATCTTCTGCCAGGGTCACAATCTCCCTGGGGGGCCAGCTTAATAGGGGTTGTCAAGTTTATCAATTGTGGCACCATCCCTTCAAATCAGCAGTACATGCTGCATTCCAAAAGGAAACCTGTCATTTAGTCATCTACAAGGTTGTCTTTGGAATGGATGAAGGATTCAGGGCTCAGCCAAAATGACTGCATGTCTGATGCATGTTATTTCTGCTCTCCTCCCTGCATGGTTATTTTGGGCTCTGTACAGTTGCCCAACTCAGCTCCCCCAACTGCTGCCCATACTGGGTTCTGGCTATGTGTTGCATGGACATGTCATTGACACTGCGATTGTCTCAGGCATCTAAAATTCATGTGCCCATCTTGTAGCTCTGCACATTCCTTAGACTGGTGTGTCTTCACATCCAGTGATTTTTTGACTGCACAAAGGGTTGATGCATGTTGGCTAAAATTAGCTACAACACATCTAGGAAATGGGCAGTATAACAACATCCATTAATCATAATAATACTTGTAATACTTCCTCTAGTTTCTGAAACAAAACCTTTTTAAGTATTCAAACGTCACAGAGAAATTCAGCTGTTAGGGCTCACCAGCATTACAGACCCTGGTGCTGAAGTTTACTGCAAGTGTTGTCTTCTGCAAACACGTTGCTCTGTCAGAAGCAGAATAAATAGATATTGAATTCTTACAGATTTTTGTCCTATTTCCCCTCCTTTGCCTCTAGATATGCCCTTCACAGCACTCCCAGCTTCCACCCAGCCCATCTGATAAAGTAACAAGGTCTGTGATACTGTCCCTTCTGAGTCCTTGCACGAAGGAAACTAGGATTACAGAGGACTGATCTCTAAGTTGCTGTTTATCCATATAGTTTGCAATTTCACCACTTGTGGAGGAAGGGCAGGCTAAAAAGAAGGGTCAACACATGCAATTTTTCACTACTGCAGAATCTGGTATGGTACAAAACAACACTGCAGACACAAAGGCTTTGCCTCAGAAACCAGAGGAGGAAAGGAGTTGTGTGCCAAATTGTCCTTTTTGATATCAATGACAATCTTTGAAATCGTCTCATTTAAAACTACTTTGGCATATTTCTTTCTCTCTCAGGCTTGTTGGTGATGTTCAGTCTTGAAACCAACTCACAGTTTGCTCCATCCCTGGCAACTACTGAGTTCCACCTGCATGCCAGCAATTGCACTTACTGTGGGCAAAAGGGTTTAGAGATCCAACTTGCCAAGTCCTACATTGTTCTAGTTCAGGGGCTATCCATTTTTATGAGCACTCATGGACTGTTTAGATTATTTTTCTTAACTATGCAAGTTCCCAAATAGAAATATTATTACTTACATCCATCAAGTCCCTCACTAATTCAAATTCTGCCCTCTAACAAAAAAACCATAAAATGACTCCTAAGGGAGGAGGTTGCTTCTGAGTCACTGACAGAGCAGCTTGTTCCCTGTTCTCATGGGCTTCCCAGCATATCTGGCCTTTATTACCATCTCTTTCTGGTTTTATGAGTCCTCTCTTGGATTACAATCAGCTGCCAGTCCTGCAAGGTGGCAAGAAATGAACAGGAACATCTGGGTATTTCTCTTAGAGCTGCCAATCACTGTCACTGCTGAGTAAATGACCTGAATGGTGCTCATTCACATGGCCAAGTAGCACTGAACATGAGTTAGGGGCATCTTTCAGCAAAGAAATGTGAAGTTATGGATCTGTCCTTATTTTTGTATTTCAGAGGCTGTTGGTCTGAAGTGATTAGGCATTAGAGTGTGCATGTTATAACACAGCATGATAGCTAGCCATTCAGTGACCTAGCTAAGGAGGAAAGATGATCTCACTCTGTTTACGAGAAGCAAAATTCTTCCTGCAGTGTCCAGATGGCAACACAACTTGGTGTGTGGTAGCATTTCACTTCCCTATGACTGGGTGAAATCCTGTGTGAGAAACAACCATGCTGAGCCTTACCCCTGGAAATCCTCACACGTGCCACGCTCTCACCATAGAGGCTGTGCCTTTTGAACCAAGAGCAGAACTTTGGCCTCACCTTTAAATGCAGTAGCCAGGCTTGTGATTGCCTACAAAGGCAAGTTACACCCAAGAGCTTCTTGCTGCTGGAATATGAGGACCGTGGTGGGCTGTGGTATTTTCAGGGACCCCTGTCGAAGGAAGGAAATTATTAATCTGACTCCATGTTCTTAGAAGGCTAATTTATTATTTTATGATCTATATTATATTAAAGAATACTGTACTAAACTATACTAAAGAATAGAGAAAGAATACAGAGAGAAGGCTAAAAGATACTAATGAAAAACTCATGACTCTCTCCAGAGCCTCAACACAGCTGGGCCATAATTGGCCAATAAGTAAAAACAATTCCCATGAAACCAATGAACGATCACCTGTTGGTAAACAATCTCCAAACCACATTCCAAAGCAGCAAAACACAGGAGAAGCAACTTAGGTAATACTGTGTTCCTTTTTCTCTGAGGCTTCTCAGCTTCCCAGGAGAAGAAATCCTGGCGAAGGGATTTTTCCAGAAAATATGATGGTGACAGTGGGCCACTGCTGCTGTGTGGCTTGCCATTCTCTTGTGACAGTGATGAGTATCTCTAATGAACCTCACAGTTGCTCCCCATCTCAGATGAAGGCAAGAGCAGGCCTGACTAGACATGTTAGCATCACTGCTCACTTTCTGGCAAGCAGGACATTAACTGATCGTGACATGGGGAACAGCAAGATTGGGTTGCTTGTTTGTTTTATTGTTTAAGTTAAGAGAACTGTAATGAGATAAAGTACCCTCTAGGAAAAGCTAATTGGATTTGAATAGCTTAATTAATGGAGACAGTTATAATGGAGACAGTTATTAATGGAGACCTACATAACCCCCTTTTCCCCCCAAGTAATGGGGATCTGCAGTCTGCAAGGAGTAAAAATCAGCACAGTTTGTTATACAGTACTTGGGTATTGGTTAACAATGTTATTAATGGTTGTCAAGGAACTGGAAATAGTTTTTCTGTTCAGGAAGGATATATGTACCTTTCAATATCATGAGCCATACAACAAAATATTCACCGCCAAGAGGTGGTGATATATATTATATTATACCTCAGATTATATTCTGAAGTATTTTTTCTTTTCAAAAAAATACAACCCAGTTATAAACAAGAATTAAAATATGACAAAATGATGAGCAACCAGCAGACATCTATTTCATGTTTGAAGTACTGGTTGAAGGTCTTAATCTGAAATGAAAACATTTCCCATTTAACCTGAAGAAATTCTCTTATGATTACTGTTAATATTGATTAAGCTGATGAACTTGCAGTTGTAGCATTCTTGGCCACAATTTAACAACAGTGAAAGGAGAACATTTGTGTCACATTCCTGCTGCCTGTTGGAGCAGGAAAAAGATATAATCCAGGTATGGTAGTAGAGCTATGGCTGTTCTCTAAACTGTCACGTCCCATAGCCTTCAGGAATCACCTGAACCAGGCAATGCTTAGCTGATAGTAAATTTGATAATGTCTTTTTCAGACTAAATGAGGGATTTACAGAGAAGGAGCAGAATTTCCCCTCCCTCAGACTCCACAGGAAAGAGGTGTCAGAAAAGAGTGTTGCTTTAGGCAGCTGGGAGGGAGGGGAGAACGATGATGGGATGGGACACACAAAAGACCACTGTCTTGGGAGGGACTTCAGAGATGCTGGGAGAAATAGGCTAAAATACACATTAATGGAGGCTACAGGCTGTTTGAAATTTCCTTTCAGCCTGCCTAAAGTATGGCCTGCCAGACTGGTACTTTGATGGACCAAGGGACAGAGTTAAGGTTGTAACACTGACAATTCCAGTGCTCAGTCATGGTGCTCCACATGTTAGGTGGGATGTTTCTAGGAAACACAGCTCTTCTCTTTCCATAGGGTTTTCCTTTAAAGTAGAACCACACTCTTAGCAGAAGTTCAACATACCCAGGACTTTACCTTCTGAAGTCCCTGCTGGAACTTCAAGGAAGCTTCAAGCTGTTGAGTCACCTGGAATGTTTCTACCTCCTGAGGTATCTCTGACTATGTCCATGATGAGGCATGGCTTCCCAGAGACTCTTGTTTTGGCACTTACATACTGCTGATTGTAGTGCTGACAGACTGGCTCGATCATCGTCTGATGAAATCAAGCATCTTAATTGTCTTGCAGGATTTAGAATTTTTAAGTGCTCAGTGCTTATACCCTCTGTGGAGGTCTCTTTGGAGATCAGGTTTACCAGGATCAGATTGCCTTTCAAGTGCAAAGTACAAGAAATGAGCTACTACACAGCAGTGTAAGAGAACATCTCTTCCCATTGTTTTCCCTTTGATTAAGAGACAAAGGAATCCATGGCTGAACTTCTGCCACTTGTTAGAAGTCCTTTGGCTACCCTGCTAAACTGCATAGAACACCATGATTTGATTTGCTTACTCTTTTTTTTTCTTTTATTTTTTTTCCAGTCATAGTGGCCTAATAGTGAGAGGAAATTTTTGAACGCTATTGTTCAGCAGATTTCTGGACATTTTAACAAATGCTTCATGAAAAGTCATACTGATATGGTGAGGTGTAATCAAGTGGTCTTAATGTCACTCTAATATTTCAGATTTCTTCAAGTCTGTTGAAAGTGTATCCTTCTGAAAAGAAGCTCAGAGTACCTTTAACCTATGTTACAGCTTTTTGAGTCAGTAGGCACAGCTTCTAACGTACATGATATCTAAGCTTGGCTCCTACTTCTCATTTCCTTATTTTTTTTTCAAATCTCCTTATTTGTTTTCACCCCTACATTTAATGCATTGAATGTCCTGCATATCCTTAACAGAGTAAATATGTTAAAGGCCTTGTGCTCTTGAAGCATCCTGTCACAAAGGGATTTTCCTTAGAATACAACTGACACCTTCAAATTTGTCTTCTTTACACCAATAAATATTCTAATGAGATCATTTGTGCAAAGAGCATTTTCTGTCCCCCAGTGTTAATCCCCTTGCAGGTCTCCTCAGGTTTTAGGAGCAATCAGGCCCATCATTGTTGATAATCAGTCACAGCTCCCCTGAACAAACATGGGCCCTTGGTCCACAAACTAATGCCAGGCTAATGAGGCAGCATAAGCAGGACTTTTTTCCTTGATTGAGCTTTGGGAATGCAAATTCCCTTCTCCCCTCCTTAAGCAATTTGGTTTTTGACAGATGTGGCAGAGAAACTCTGGCAAGATACAGCTCTCTTTAAAGCCATACTTTTACTTTATCATGAGCATTTGCTTACAAGAATGCCCAGGTTTTGTGCTGCAAAGTGTAGTCCTAAAAATGGACAATCCATGCTGGGACAAGAGACCCAGTTGCACTGTACACAGAAAAGGGATTTAAGACATAAGTGGAGCATGAAGGGGCCAACCATCTGACCAGGAATTATACAGAGAGTGCCCAGCAGATGTCCATTTCCCAGAGTTAGCAGAAAACCTTGGGAAGCAGAAGATAATGTAGTTAGGCCTTGAAGCCCTGTTGTCTAAGATGGCTGAAAAAAAAAAACCAGAGGTTTTCCCACAGTTTCACTCCAGGTACCTAACTCAGTAGGAACAGAACCCAGTTTTTTCTTAGTGCAGAGCCTTATGTTATGTCTGGTAAACAAATTTATACATCTTATTTTGCAAACCTACAGTCACAGAAATGAACAAAACCTAGAGGTGACAAAAGTATTTAAACTAAACTCTACTGCTTTCCAAATGAAATGTATAAAAGTGTATACTTCACTATGTTTATGTAGAAGAAGAGAGCCTGTGTCTGCAAAATGTCCATTTACATAACAGCCAACTCTTTTTCTGAGAACTCATATAAGGAAACTACTAAAATAAATCACAAAGTAAATTAATAATTCAGAAATCTCATTTGTATGAACCCACTTCATAAAATATGTGTATGTGTGAAATGGAAGTCAACTGACCATAAAACAAAGCAAAAAGACATGAGCTCACTGTGGAAGGAAAGCTATTTTTAGTCAAGTTTTAAAGAAATGCATTCTATTCAAGGCTTCAGATCATGCTCTATTAAATCATAAAAGTGAAAACAGGTTCTGATTTAAGAAGAGATAGCACAGCAAGATGCAACGTGTCAGAAATGTAATTGTGTACTGTGTGCTGATGTTCTGCTTGTCTTCAATTTGTTGGAGCTGACCAAACAGGGAAGATGATCATAGCCAGGAGAATCTTAACCCTCAAGAGTCCAATTCCACAGCTCTTACATCCAGCAGCAATATTTCCCCCTTGTGTAATCAATAGAGCAATTATTTAAGAATTCACAGGAAGTAAATCCCCCAAAGTACAATTTTAGTCACTGGGGCTGGAGGAGACAGCTATCTTTGAAAATTAGGCTATGAAGATTAAACTCACAAATAATGTTGGCATGGACTGGGTACCTCTCAGTGGCAAATGAAGCCTGGGTGTCATGCAACTAAATGTACATTGCAAATCTGGCTCCAAGTGCTCAGACCCATCCCTGTCTCACCATGTTCCAGCAGAATTGGTGAAATTCTCCAAGGAGCTTGACTTGTCCCCGAGACACTCATGACTTCTCTTGTGGCACAGCAACCTCTTCTAGTCCCAGTCCCACACAGTTCTTTTCCTGTCAAGGCTGCCAAAATATGACACACAGACAGCTTGAGCAGAGGCAAAGAAACGTATGTTTAAATAAGAAAACTATTCTGGGGTTAAAATGCTATCTCCAACACAAGGTTTGACAGCCCTGATCATTTGAAGGAGAGAAAGGAAAGACAGGTTTTAACTTCTGTAATCCAAAATGGCCAACCTTAGGCTTCTTACAATGTCATTGGAGAAAGGCAATGCCCAAGAAACAGAGGCTGCAATACCAAATGAGGGGTTACAGTGACCAAGCTGGGTGCAATCTGTGGTGATCCAGTCCAAAGTACTAATAAAATCTTATCATGTAGGAGAACATTCATTTTATCCAAATTTAGTCTTCTAGATACCAAGCATCTACACAAACCTTGACACAGAGTTTATTTCTATAGCCTGTCCACCACTGGGAGCAATTACCATATCCTAAAAAAGGAGTATAAGCTTGGTGGGCTGAAAGGCCTTTGGAAGATACCTATCATTGACCATTGGCCAAGTGGAGGATGCCAACCTTTTCCTCCTTAGTGTTAGGATTGCTTTGCATTCAGAAGACTACCTTCCTGACTAAGATTTATAATTCCAGCCTGTACCACAACATAAATGCACATGTAGAGAAAAGAGAGTACATCGCAAAAGAGGTTTTCTTGCCCAGAGCTTTTCAAAATCACTTGAACCAAAGTTTCTTCTCAAACTTCCCAGTTTTGATGAGGTCCCCAGGTACCTCTGGAGTGAGGAAGGAGCAGCCTGCTCAAGACTGTTCTTCCCTACAGACTCTGAAAAAGGACTCCCACGGTGACAGAAAAGGGACTTACTGAAACTCAGATGCCTTCCATCCTTCTCTTTGAGGTTCCTTCTGGTGCAGCAGGCACAGACTGGTGGCAGGAGGTTCAGGCTAGAATTTGCCATCAGATGCTCTTCTGTGTTCTCTCCAAGGTTAATAACTGATTGTGCCCACAAGCTGTACTGCTTTAGCCATTCCAGCACAAACACAAGTGGGCACAGCTAATCTGAGCAGAACATCTAGGACAAACATCTATACTGCCCTAAAAAGTACAGGAAAAATAACTAAAATTGCTTTTGAAGTTATTCCTGTGTCTCTTTTCACTGCCAAGTCAGAGAAACAATTCATTGGTTTCCTACTGACAGCAATAAGTGACTTTTCATTGGAAAATAGATGCTCCTGGTGACTTCTGAGGGTGTTGAAGAAAAGTGTTGGAAAACTAACAGGTCCTTAATATTTGTGTTCTTATGGTTATAATCATGGTGAGGAGGACCAGAGAGAGGCCAAAAAAACTCAACAACTGTTCCACATTGTTCATAAATTAGGACATCTTGTATCTAGAGACAAGTTGAATAATAGGCTCATTAGGCTTCAATTCATAATGCTTTGCTCCTGTGCTGCAGTGGTCATGAATGGAACAATTCTGGAAAAGTCAGCCAGAAGAGCCAGCATGTGGTTCCAAAGTACTCCTATTTACCAAAACAACTATTCTGATCAGATAGCAAATCCAAAGGCAACAGGAAAAATGGGAAGAGGGGGAAAAGAACTGAGCATTTAACTTGATAAACATCTTAGGAGGCCTACTTGAGATTAATTGATGGATACATGGGCTGCTTGGCAGTGTACTTACATCAACCCTTGCTTTTCTTCTAGGCTTTTCCTCTTAATCCATAATATGACAGGGCCATATTTATGTGGTGTTGCCCATGCAGCTAAAGGTCATTTGATGATGGGTAAAAGATAGAGAGGAAATCTCAATAAATGTCATTTGCAATCTGAGGGAGGGAATAACGAGAGTGACTCATTTTGAGAACACTGAACTTTCTGAGCCAAGGTATCCATTTACCTGGAGGTCTGATGTAGCTCATCTTTGCTCCAGAATTTTGTCTATGGTGGGTTCTGACTTGCAGGGGTCTGGGAAAATAAGTTGGAGGGAAAAACAAATCAGGTGATTTTCCTCTCTTGCATCCATGCTGCCAAAGGGAAAGATAAGCAAAACCTGCAAAAACTCTGGAGACCTGTTTCCCTTCAAATTGCTCTATGCTTAGCACTGGTGTTTTTCTGCAAGTTGTCTGTTGCATAGGTCATTTGTTGATAGGTCATTTCATCACAAGCATGTGTTTTACAAGCCATAAAATGAAATTTTTAGCTCCCTCAAGTTCTTGCTTGTCAAAAGCTTTGCTTTTCCTTTAAAATTGCTCACATGCTTTGCATGCAGAGTGCCCCGAGTCTGACTTCACTACTCCATTAGACACAGAGAGGGCAGATCAGGGGACATAAGGGGGCAACAGATTGGCCAGCGTGTGTGCAGGGCTGTAATTGCCTGTTCCTGCCTCCTCTGGAAACAATGGAGGAGCAGAAGCAGCTGCTCTGCAGAGGAGATGAGGTGTAACATCTCCCTGGGAGCGGTGCCTGCCCAAGCACCCCTGGCTCCGAGGGATGCTTTGGGCTCTGGTCTCTTCCTGTCTGGCTGCCATCTGATACCATTGCCCAGCATGGGCACCTTGCTCCAATCTGCTGCTCTCCTCCACGTGCTGGTTCTGACAGGAGCAGCAATGATGCTGGTAGGGTCGGGCACTGGACAACCTTGGAAAGTGAGTTTGGCCCTCAGTGGGTTACAAGAGGAAAACAAACAGCATAGAAAGCACCAAAGTGTGGCTTAAACAAAAAGACTTGCTAAAGACATGTCTTTTTTCATGTCCCCAGCTGGATTTGCTGAGTTCATTGATTTTAATGGAGTTATTCCAGCCTACCTAGCTGAGATTACAGCCCATTAGATGATGTATTGCCATGTAAAATTCCAGTGAGTGGTACAGTTTATTTTCTCATTTGTTGGTTCTGCCATCTGGCACGGCTTTCTTATATCCTTCTCCATTCGCTATCCTCTGAAAATATATTTTGTGTTCTCTACAGACTGTCACTTTTCCCTTGCCAAATATTAGCTTCATGACTGAACACTTCTGGTTCCTTTTGAAATCACTTCGCACCATCACTTTTTTTCCTGACAACACCCTCAGGTGTCTATTATTTGATACTGGATTGTGTTGCCAGGTGCACTATTTTTGCTGTCGAGGCAGTCACAACACAAAGCAGAGATTACAAGCAGTCTCAGTTGGCAACTTTTTATTATTGAACATGGTTGACTTTTATACACTTTCTAATTGTTTATGCTTCTTCTACCTTTACTATTGGCTACAATAAGTCAACATAATACTATTGGTGAGAAGTTATAGTGACTTCAACTAACTTTCTAAAAATACTTTGTCCAGCTGCAAGGTTCTCTTATCTTTCTTCTCTCAGTCTCTTTGGTTACAGCCTTAGAGAAAGCTCCTTATCAGCTTCTTCTTACTTCTCAGTTTCTTCTCACTCCTATAGCTAACAAGCCTGCTGTTAGCCCCTTCCACACACTATGAGTTAAAAGAATACAGCTCCAGTTTGGCAAACATTTGTGCAGCTTCACAGCTTTAATGGGTCCTGGTGACTATAAATAATAAAGAGAAACTAAATAATACACTACTTCTTGTAAGTCACATGTAGGTTGGCTCCATTTTGGAATTCACCTCCTGAGAGAAGAAGGTTTGCCTCCATTTTAGGACAGGTATCATCCTGTCTGATGGCACAGGATCATCCTGTAGTGGATGAAAAGTCATGGATGTCACACACTCCAGAATGACACATTTAAACTCTAAACTCTATGATTGATACAGAACATGTTCTCCCAAAAAGGTTTGTGCTCACCTACTGAGGGATGGGATTAGGAATTTTCCTGCAAATATTCCCACATTTAATTTCCTTTGACTGGATAGCTACAAGAGTTTGTTCTAAGTATGAGAAAGTGCTGCTGAGGTCTTCTCTCTTTGAGACACACCTGAAGAAATGCAACCACAGGTACTGGTTGGTACCTATCAGCTGATGCTTGGCAAACAGGAAGGGTGGGAAGCAGAAGCATCAGGGTGAAGGGGTTGAACCACTTAGAATGGATAAACAGCAATTTTAAAATAAATTGTGAGTATGATATTCAGGGGAAGTGACCTCTAAGAGCAAATAAAGCAGAACTTTTTCTGCCCTGGAGGGTGTCCTTCGGTTGAGTCTGTGTTTGTAAAATGATTAGGGAAAATGAGACATATTTTAAAAGACCAGGAGCAGCAAGAACCAAACACAAGAGAAAACATTTCAACACAAAGGCTTGGTGGCAGAAGGGCCATGCACAGAGAGAGCCATTCTGCATTTCATTTCTGCTTCTTTCACACTTGGAAATACACCACTGAGAGATTAACTGAATGAAGTAAAAGCAAGGATGGAATGCAAAAAAGAAACTGTGATTCCCTAATAACTGACTGGCAAGCTGGTGTAGTGGGTCAGTGAATGCTATGAATGATTTGCAGACCAAGATCAGAGAGTAAAGGGGACACAGTCCACTTAGCTGGGCATCTGTGCAGGGCTTTGACTAACTGAAGCATTCGGAATACCTTTGTTTTTTCTCTTCTCACTTATAACCTCTTTTCACCTCTGTTCCTTCCAGATAAAGCCATGTACTTGTTAGTCTGCCTTGCCTAGTTCTTACTTTGTTTCATCATGTTAATGGAGAAGCTGAATTTCAGTTTGTTTCAGTTGTTTTTACCAAGAGGAAATCACACCTAAGGATTTCTATCATATTTTTTTCCATTTCTTCCAAGTGCTGAACCTTTTATTGGGTGAAATAGAAAAAAAATCTCATATTGGGAAAAATAAGCATTGACTGGGGCTGTGCCTGATACTATTTCATATTTTGCCCCCATCTGATTGTAGCATATTGTAATTGGAAGACCTATGGAACTTGCAATCAAATTATTCTGGTGTACATGGAGTTCATATCCAAACAGTCAGATATGGGCATGCCATAAACATAAATCAAATAAATCTGTAGAGCAGGAGAAATTTGTCTTTTCAAGATATCCAGAGCTGTCTGAAACCTCTCCTAAAATCAAAGTGTCATGCATAGCAAACAGCTTGGGGGAAGAGTAGCAATCAATACATCAGAGACAGACAAGAAATGGAAAACAGGGCTGTAAATTTAAGCATCCCTAATGCCACAATGCTTCTGAAGCAAGTTTGACACACCTCTTATGCTTTTACACGAGATACAGCTAAGTCATGCCCAAGATTTTCAAAATGCCCACTTGAATCTGCATTTCTTTCAGAGTCTAAGCTGACCAAGGTTGCTGTTACCTCTTGACTACCTGCCCCTCTGCCCCGTGACACTGACTGGATTTTTCACCTCTCCATCACACTGGCAAAAACTGTACCTAATCCTGCAGTGAGTTGGAGAGCTAAACTGGAAGAAAATGCTTCTTTTCTCCTCTGAACACCTCATGAAATGATTTGCTTGTTTCTCCCCCTTAATTGGCTCTCTGTATGATCACACAAGAGAAGAGAAAGAGAAGAGAAGAGAAAGAGAAGAGAAGAGAAGAGAAGAGAAGAGAAGAGAAGAGAAGAGAAGAGAAGAGAAGAGAAGAGAAGAGAAGAGAAGAGAAGAGAATGCAAAAAAGGAGGAGGGCAATCCCACTTTAGGTCATATACTAAAGTGCTGTGGAATTGCAGCTTTAAGAACACAGCCCCACTCCCAGTCATGCATATGTGTGGATGTTCCAAAGGGACTGCACATTGACTTTACTGCAGTGGCATATGTTTTCTTTGATACAGGATTCTTGAAACACTGGGTCACCTTGATTCATGAGTTAACCATAGAGAACCACCATATTCATTGGCATTTATACTTCCATTAAAGTACAAAAATTGCTCTTATCTATCATGGTTGTTCAGGAAATCTTCCTAGTAGGTCCAAACTGTGCAGTGTTTCCTTTCTTCAGTCCAAAAATAGTCTGAAATGATACTGATGAGATATAAACCCTGGCCAATTTGCTTGTTTCTATTCAGGCTTTGACTCAAAACCTTATTGACAACATTATAAATGTCAACATTTGATACATAATACATGAATACATTTTAGCAGATGGAGAGGAATAGAAATGAAGCCAAGATGCAGTTGAGGCTGGGCTTGGAATTGCTGGAAGGAGAAGGATGAAGAAAGGAGAGATGCCAAGAAGGAAGTAGAGCAGAAGGAGAGAAAGGAAGATGGGAAGGAAGGGAAGAGAAATCACTCCCACTGAGTTTTGCTGAATCAAATACTAAAAGAGTAAAGAGATAATAAACAACCCATCACCTTCTGCAGCAAAAGGTGAGGTTTTGTCTTTGTTCATTCTGTGAAGCTCTCTTTGAGACAAACAGGAGCTGTGCAATGGACAGAAGGCAATCTGCTTGTCCATACTCATACCATAGCCCATTCTTTGTACCCAGGGATGGAGTTTGCTCTCTTCCACAGGATGAACAGGGTAACCCCCTCGGTCAGAGACAGCTCAAGTGAAACAGCCTGGTAACCATCAATTTTAGATTAGCAAGAGAAACCCACTGCCTAGAACCAGTAGCTTATATCAATACTACAAACTGCTCTAAGCTTCTGGATAACAATAATGATCATTCTAGATTAAACAGATATGGAGTGCTACCATTCATCACTCAGTCTGTAAAAAAATTCAAACTGTTTAAAAAGGCTAATTGCTGTGCAGCAGAAACATGTGGCATAGGGATGAACTGCCTGCAAAACAGTCATTGCAATCTGCCAATGCTAACTATACTTTTAGGGGCTAACAAAAAGATGCCAGAGGACAAGATGAGAAACAAGGTGAAAGTAAAAGGTAAACTTATGATTTAGCATTCTGGGGACCAGGTTACCAATAACTATTATCACTACCTGTGCATCAAGCAGGCACAGAATGTGATTTTCAGAAACCCCTTTACATTTTCTAAAAAGCAGCTCCAGGAACTTTCCATTTTCTTCTTTTTCCTATGTTGTTTCTGTATTGAATATTCACATTCTTTTCCTAGAAAGACAGTTGATTTGTCTCAAAGTGTCTGCATTTAAAATATAAGTGTATTACTTTTGATATTCACTATTCCCATGCTTTTCTTCCTCAAAATTTAAAACAACAACAACAGTGCAATACTAAGAGGAAATTTCCCCAGGAAAACAAAGGATCTTTTCTATTTTAGATCCTTGGTAGCTCCATTTTCAGACCCAATCAGTTTGTCTGCTTTCGGTCTCAGAATTGCTTTTCTAGCCTTCAGCAAGTGCAATGCACAAGTCAAAGTCTGACAAACTTGATTTATGTTAGGAAATAATTTTTCTGTTGTCATAGAAACCACTGCAAGACAATCCAGGCATGAGTAAAAAGTAACAATGAAAAGCAGGTTGCTGGTTTCACCAATGAATATCTCTTCATTGCTGATGTCCCATCAGTAATTTCCTTGTCCTCTAAGGCAAAAAGGGCAAAAAGATGGTATCCAGAAGATTGGCTGAGAGGAAAAATTTGCCTAGAAGGAGGCTTTATTGTCCTGAGACAGGCACATTTCAGCCCAGAAGAGGGTGTGCAGCCAGCCCAACTTCTCCTGCAAAGCTGCAGCAGGGGAATGTTCTTTCCAATAGGGACCAAAGCCAGACTAGAAATCCCTCAAGCCTGTTATAAAGACGTCCATGCCATGGTGGAAAGAAGCAGAATAATTTCCTTCTCTTATGCCATGGGTTTTCTTCCATCAGCAGGAACGAATTATATCCACATTTTAATGTTTGCACGGCTCTTGGCACCGTGCTACGCATAAACAATTTCTGCTTCAATAAGAGGAAGCATTCACCTGCACAGCAACAAATACAAGGGAGTAAAAGCATCAATAATTGTTGAGGATCATGACACGCTCACATAGAAGCCTCTGCACCCAGCCCAGCCCTGCCTGCCCATGAGCTCTGTGGCACAGCACAGGCAACTGCACCCTGCCCAACAGAAATGATCGCTCAGTGCCATTTTCGCGTGATGAGAGCGCAGGAATGTACACTGTGTACTACAACACCTACCCTCCACTCAGGCTCCACCATCAGGCACGTTAGGGGTGTTTATCCCCAAGATTTACAAGGGCAATAAGCATTGCTAGTACTTGCCACTACAGCTGTCAGACTGGCTTGACATTATTTCCCAAGGGAAATCTGTTTCTGCATCTGCTACTGTTGGTTCAGTTTACAACAGGCTTTCAGCTAAAGGGCTGTTGCTGTGGATCCCTGGCCTCACAAAAAGGCAGAAGGACAAAAGTATTGCTGCAAAAAAATCAGAAAACCTGCAACATTTTGTGCAGCCTTTGAGTTCCTTTAAGTAGAAAAGCCAGAGTATTTCAGTCCAAAACGCTCCACTGCTGAAGTTATTACTGGGAACAGTCCAAAAATGGAGAACATGGATAGATTGTAACTTTTTTTTGCCTCTCATGCTGAGTAGTTGCAGTATGTCAATAATTAGAAAATAGTTTTGTGAGCCAATATTGTCTCTTTTTTAGCAGGTACACTTCCAGACAGTACTGTTTCCCCCCTGTTATTTATCATTTGAAAATATCTGCCAGACAATCTCTCAAAGTCCTTTCTGAGATGACACTTACTGGTATTAATTTTGCAAGTATAAGAAACAGAGGCAGATCTAGCATTGGTTCTGATTCCTGATAAAGTGGAAGCAGCTTTTAGTACTGGGTGTGCCACAGATTATGAAAAGGGAATTCTGAATTTATATTTTCCAATGTTCTCTGTAAGATGTGTTCTTGTAGGCTTTCCATGCAGCATTCTTCTTTTTAATAAAGAAAAAAATACAGACTACAAGGGGCAGCAGGACAGATGAAATAAATGTGCCTGATCTTATAAGTGAATATTAGTGGACATCTTTGACAGGGCTCATTGAACCCTAGTTATAAGAATCTGAATAGAAAGCCTCATTTGCTCCTGGTCATTTGCTCATTGTAAATGACCATTTGCAATGTGGTCATTTGCTTCTTTTCTTGAGAGACAAAAGTGCATTGAGGATGGAAAATAAAAAAGAATTCAGTTATTGTCATGATTATTGTTGCCAGATTATAAGAAATCTGCCACTTCTCCCGTATGTGCACATGTACATGTCTCTTTTTATGTTCACTGCCTGTCCACAGCTTGTCTCACACATGCATCTCGTTATGTCTCATTATCACATTTCATTCCCATGCTCTTTACAGTGCAAAACAAGGTGTGTACTTGGTTATGAAAATGCTAGAGGGGGTTGAGGGCAGTTTTGCATGGGAGATGCTGTATTACCATGTCAGTCACTGCTCCTTCTCTTTCCTAGCCTTTGCAGATGAATCCTGGATGAGCCTCAGCTGGGGCACTGGGGAAGCTGAGATTCAGAGAGCAGGTTCTCAGCCCAGGTCCCTCACACACTGCTATCAAACTTGCACTGAGGGGCCTGAAGGTCTCCTCCCACCATGCTGAACACCGAGTTTGGAGCTCAGCATAATTGATGGGTTGCTGGGGGAAGATGGTCCTTCCCAGTTGAACTCTTTCACTCTAGGCCTACACATAATCCTTTTATTTTACTTTTTTTTTCCAGAGGGAAGGCTGTTGCCTATTAACCAGCCCAGCTAGTCTAGTAAAAGGGGAGTAGGGGAGGGAGAGCACAGGCTTTTGCTGCAGCATCATGCTATCCACTGGTGCTATGCCATTCCTCCCTGTCATCCAGGCTCCTGCTGCAGTTTGTCCCCTGTGAATGTGAGTACTGATGAACCTTCTGCTGCTGCTGATCTGCTTCCCCTTTCTCTTGTGATGTGAGCTGTGTGTTTTGACCTGTGTTCAGCAGGGGATGCCATTACACATCAGGACCCGAAGTCTCTTGGAGGAAGTTTTCTTCTCTTGGAGGCAGCAGGGCATGCAGAGGGACCATAGTGGGAAAGGATGTGGCAACTTCCCTAAGGGAGGGGAGTAGGAATGGTTGGAGACAGAAGTGCAAAACAAAACCCATTCAACTGGAATAGCAAAGGCTGCTGAGCAACGGTGGCTGCTGTGACCTGAGCTGTGGGCATCGTGCTCAGCTGCATGAGCTGCACTCCCCAGAAAAAAAGTGATGATCCCTGGAAATGAGTGCTGAAGTCACCTGTGTGCTCAGAAGGCACAGCTACATCCTGGGGCAGCTGTAGATTCATCCGCTGTTGGTAGAGACTCTTACGGAGAGATAGGACCGGAGAATGGTTGTGGAGACGTGGAAGAGAATGCCTGCAGTAATAGAGGAGTAGCAGCAGCAGGCAGGTTGGTGGGAGAGAAGGTGTTGCATTTGCTGGGATATGGATATAAAACGCACAGCTGCCAAATCAAACCGTTCCCCTTGTTTATTTCCTTTTTTTTTTCTTTTCTTTTTTTTTTTTTCAATTTTTATTTTACGAATTACCAGTGACTTAAAGACAAAGAAAGAGAAAAGTATTCCCTCCTTTATATTCCAGAGCGTCCCCCTTCTCCCTGCTGTTTGGCAGCGCGCCCATCTCCAGCAGGCACTTTCAGATGCAGATTTTCCCTGAATAGGTGTGGCAGGGCTCTTTGTCCTCATGTCCCCACCTTCATTAGCGGCCCTGCTGCTCTTGGGGGCCTGCCTCAGCTATCAGAGGCACCAGGGCCGGGCGAGGAGCAGAGCAGAAAAGGCTCCCTTCACACTGATTCATTACCATTCAAATGGAGCAACACCCCAGCTATGCAGAGGGCGGTATCTTTCTAAAACATGCGTAAATAGCACACAAAACAATGATTACACTGCGCTTATGCTCCAGTTAAAATTCACCCTGGGTAGGCTGGATAAGGCATATCCATATAGGATAACAAGGATTCGCTCTGGATCTGCAAATGGTTCATAGATGTCTCTTGAGATAGGGGCACTGCCTGGGGCATGGGGGACCTGTCTGGGTAGGAACCTCTCAGCAGGGCAGCAAGCCGTGACAAGAAGACAGATGAGGAGAGGAGATGATCCCCGGTGTCTGCCGCCCTGGTTCAGGCTAAATGTTGAAAGATGAGACATCTGTGTATGAGACATCTGTGTGCGTGTGGTTCAGAGGCCAGTCATCCCACATAAATGGTGTTTGGAGGTTTGTGTCAAGCAAGAAAAGTCTCAATTATCAAAATTTGCTTTAAAAAGGTAGGAGAGGGAAATGCTGGGTAACTCGTGTGTTCAAGAACTGAAAACCAAGCCTGGTTTTAAAGTGCTTTTGGTGAAATATAATCTGACCTCGTGCTTAGTGAAAATAGTATATAAGGAACACTGTGAAAAGTCTCTTTTATATGAATATATTAATTCTGTAGCTTTATTGATATGTGAATGGTAACACCATATAGAAAAAAAGTATTGCCTGGTGAGAACACACTCCTGGGTGAACATGAGATGGAATGTCACATGTTCAAGACAAGGAATTGTAAGGAAGAAAAAGATTGATTTCCTCAGGCCATTTGGGATATGTTCCCTCTCTGCTGGAAGTTACACACTTCTCCATCAAGGCTGCTAATCTCTACATTTCCTGAATCTGCTTAAACTTACACTTCTGAAGTTGTAAATATCAGGGTCACGTTTGGGAGGAAATAAAAAGTGAAAACAGACTGACAGCAAAGAGAGGTCAGACCACAAATGGGGTTAATTAAAGAGCTGTCCATAGTCCAGAAACTGGGGAGCTCCTTGCCTGGGCTGTTTAAATCCAGCATTTCTGGACAGGGGCTTTCAGGAGGAAGAAGATATTGAGGCAGAGCCTGTGACCCTCCAACTGCCCTTACAGGTTTGCAGAAAACAGATCAGAGTGGGAAGAGCCACATGTGCCTTTGGGGTCAAACCCCTCATACAGCTAAAGGACCATCACAGCCAGATGTTGATTAGTTTGTATTGCCAAGAGAAATGGTGTCAGTCTTTCTGTGGACATCTTGTCAGTACTGAGGGCACAACTACTCCAGAGGGTGGTTGGACACTGGGACAGACTCCCCAGGGCAGTGGTCATGTCCCCAGGCCTGCCAGAGATCAAGAAGTGTTTGGACAATGCTCTCAGGGACATGGTGTGATTGCTAGGGTGTCCTGTGTGGGGACAGGAGTTGGACTTGATGATCCTTGTGGGTCCCTTCCAACTCTACATATGCTGTGATTCTGTGACCACTCAGGATTCACTCAGGGCCCTAGCTGGATGCTATGTCCAAATGTGACAACAAATACATACCAGCTCATCCAAGTGTTTCCTTTGCACTGCACTAGGCTGGGTTAGAACCCTAAATCCCTCTGCTGTCAACAGTCACAGTGGCAACACAGGGAGCGCCATTTTGCAAGAAAACCATTTAAAATGAGGGTTTTCCAGTCATGGCCTGAGATTCATTGGAAACAAATGACAGAACAGCTTGGGTTAGTATAAGGCTGAGAGCTGTGGGATACACCCACAGCAGCTCTGACACCAAACACAAATGATAACCAAAGTGCTTGTGCAGTTCTTCCACCTCTGTTTTCCTGCCCTCCTCTTTCACTAGAAGGCACTAGGATGGAGATGGGTGATGGCATGAGAATGCAGCCCTGCAGTGTGACTGCACAGGCTCTGGCTGGGTCTGCTGCTCACTTGAATTAGACCCAGAGTGCAGACAGATCCTGAGGGGCTAGAGCTGAACAATGTGGCCTGGGAAAAACTGGTTCATCAATTCCAGCTCTTCTCTTGCCACTATCAAAAGATTTTCTGGAAGCATTTTATAATGTCTACCTACACCAACAGCCACACAGCATGCTGGATTTGTAACCATAAAATCACACCTGCCAAAATAATATATTTTTGCCCTCTAAAGACCTGAACAGGTAGGTAATAAGCACCTTTTTTAGCAAGTACTCTGAAAGGCCTTCAAAAGCACAGTCTGCTGTGGAGAAGAAGAGGAACAAATCACCCTTTCCATAACCTCTTTGATTTATGGAGAGGAAAAAAACCCTTAAAATCCACCATGTTTCTTTGAAAACCAGCATAAGGCAATACTGTCTACAGAAATCTGCTTTATGTCCTTTCAGGTTCTCACTTTTCAGGCATATTTGCTGGTATGTGAAACACATATAAGCCTCTCAGTAACAGCTATGCTTTCAGATCTTTATTAACCAACAGAACTGGGAGACTGGCATTTCCCCAGTCTGGAAGAGGAGGATAGGGAAAAGATCTTCTGAGTTCTGTGAAAAACTAAATTTGGAATCTAATTCAGGATTTCCTGCAAATATTGATCAATTGACCTGCAGCTTGGATGTGAGCCATGGCTGTAGTCTCATTAGAGATTCCAGATTAATCATATGGCTGTCAAAGAGGCATCTTAGTGAGATTTTTCTGCGAAGACTATTGATGTAATTCCAGTTATGTTTAATTCTGGTAAATACAAGGATAGGTTTTTTAGCATGTGTGTTACAGAAAGAGGTGAAGAAGTATGTCAGGCTAGTTTAACCACAATTTCAGCACCGGTCTGGTTAAATCTGTTTCTAAATCAATCTAGCTCTGCTACTTCTGTGACCAAACCACACACAGAAAGGCCTTAAAAACTGAAGTGATAAACCACCAAGGAACTGCAGTTTTTCATGAAAACAACAGGGATGATAATTAAACTTCCACCAGTGGTCTGAATTGGCAGTCAGCTCAGTTAGAGAACTAATAAAGAGACAGACCAAATTCTTTACTGCCTGCCTGTGGGACAGATCAGCCTTGACAATGTTTCACCCTGCCTCTCTAAAATGGGGTGAAAGACTGTTCAGGCAACAGGCAAAGCTGTTTCCATTTGGCATCCTCCTCCTTTCTCATGAGTTTTCACCTGCTGTTTATTAAGGAGCTGTTCTATATAGACCTCCCCACCCCATTTGCTTCTGGACTCCCAGCTAATTCTGGTCTCATTACCTCTGTCTTGATGCCCACAAGACTTTTTAATAAGAATTAATTTCTTACCTGAGAAAGCCCTATTATGTACCATACAGCAATATTAGCAAAAAACATTAGGTTCTGTACCATTTGATTTCTGGGATTTTGTGATTAATTGTACAGCACTGACAGTAAATACATTTGGTCTATGTCAGCAGCTGATCAGAAAAAAAATTATCTATTTTCTCCTAGTACAGGTCATATCTATAAATCACCAGGTGAATTCAAAAGTGGCTTCTCAGGCTGCTACAATCTCTACATGACAATATATTTCTCTGACTAATTTCTTCAGAGATATCCTGCTGTATACAAACTTACAAGGTATTTTTGCAGAAATATTTATTGCATGTTCTGTGCTCCATGGCTGTCCCTAGTGAGACATTAGTGACATGGGTTTTTTTTGTGACTGGAATTTGCATAAATTGGATACCATGAGTTCCCTAAAAGTTCAGTGTTTCCAAAGCTCTTCTTATCATAAGGATATACTACAAAATGTATTGACCTTGTGGGCTTATTAACATGCTTTTACTTACTCTTTGAGCTTCTTGCAATCTGTAATGTGTTTTATCCTGACAAAATGATAAAGAGGTAGGGAGTAGAAAGGGAGGAATAGAATCAGCTAGAGACTAGACTGACTTATAAGTTGCCCAAATAATTAAGCCAAATAACTGAAAAACAAGGACAAGTTTTCTTCTGACCTACGCTGCTGCTCTTCAAGCATTGTACCCTCTTTCCCTTTGTTCCTTTTCTTCTGAGAAAATATACTGTCTTTCCACTTTTCTTCCACTGGGAAGATATCCTTCATGTAAATAAGTTTTGATTTAACAATGTATTTTAAATAATTTTTAGCATCCTTATCCTTTAGCTCATCCTTATTCGGTTTGACTTTTTCTCTTCCCTTTGCAAAATGCCCTTCATAATAATGGAATTGCATTAACATTTCTCCTTCAGCCTCCACTGCAAATAGGGACCTGAACCAAAGCCCTGGTTTGAACACTATTAGTAGAGGCACATCAGTTCAGGAGGGTTACAGCTGTTGAAACCTGCTCTGTAATACTGTCAGACAGAGCAAACTATAAGATCATCAAATATGATTTTAAATGAAGTCTGAATTCTAAAAGGATTCTGGAAAGAACCATTTTCAGATAAAGGCAAGGAGAATTACTCCAATTATAATGAAGGAGATAAAAAAATGCTCCTGAGCTTCCTCAATTCTAGGGATTTTACTGTATTTTCTAAAGCATTCTTTTCCTCTGTTCTCCCTGTCTAACACACCACACTGCATAAGTGTCACTGTGCATTTACATTTTTCTTTGTTACTGAGGACAGCCAGCTTGAATTAGAAGCTGTTCATGGCCAAATTCCAAAGAATTGGGATATTAACTTGTGTGTGGCAATGGATTAAAGCAGGGCTGTCCCAGCCCTTCTCCCAGCCTCGCAGGGGAGGGTGTTGATGGGTCACACAGCTGCTCCTGAGCTGCCACTGCTCCTGACTGACATATTTTTTGCTTTCCTCTAACATGTCAAGCTGTCTGTATCCTTCTGTCAGCTCCAGGCAAGGATGGCAGCCTCTGAGATAAGGGCAGCATGATGAGGCAAGGTTGGTACTCGTGTCATCCACCCCAGCTTGATCTGCTGCTGCATGGTCTGCACACTGCCAAAACTCTGTCATTCCTGTCTTCTGGGCAGCTACTGCTTGTAAAACCAACCTATTACTTTACAAAAGTTGTTATTTCACCCCAGACTGGGGACTTGTGGAAGTCCTGAGTCACTGGGAGGCCCCATGGAGGCTCTGTGACCTGGGCTCTGGGTGTAGCCCCACCCAAGTCACCCTGTTTGTGTGAACAGGAGCATTCCCTTCACTGAACCCCACTCCTAAACAGAAGGCAGAGGACCAAGTAGGGAATTTAATGTTAAACTAAGTTATTACCATTCAACCTAACTCTCTGCCTCCCCCCAAATATTTGAAATTCAAACAGATCGTGCTCTGCACAAAGCAAGCCAGTGCTCTCAGCTGGGAATGGATCTGTTATTGCCTAGTACCACACTGAAAAAACATTGATTTCCACACACTCTGAATGTTCCTAAAGGCTTAGGAACTCATGTCAGCTGACTGTGTTCGTACTGGATGCTCAATCACTGCACCAAATATGCTCTGGAAACTAGTCACCTTTAAAATGATAGTGGCACCTTCTTGAATGAATTCCTGCCACCAGATTTCATGGGTTTCCTTTGGGTTTTCTCGGGAGCAAAACGGGAAAGGATGAATATGAACATGACATGATGACAGCAATGTTGAAGCAACTTAATTCAAGGTTATTAATATACATTTGACATTTTTTCCCATGTTTTAAAATTTCCTCAGGGACATTTACTGCATTCTTTTCTTGGCATTTCTTTCAGTCTTTCATTCTCATTCCCTTTTTTCTTTCCTCTTTCCACTGTCCCCTTCCTCTCCTTTTCCTTTACCTCTTCCTGTTCCTGTTCTTTTTCCTTCTTTTTCTTTTCTACTCTAGTCTATTATACATTTTTGGCTTTACTATTCTATTACTTTTTATTTCAAGAAAATTCTAGACATGTGATACGGTTTTGCATGCTTTTGCTCCTAATAATAATTATGGGTCAATTTTCACACGCTATAAATTTGGATGGATAAATTTGGTGCAATTTTCCTGATATTGAGGGAATTTTAACTGACATTGGACTCTAACCTGACATTTTAATGATTGATTTGCATGGTCTCAGCTGCAAGACAATTTGTCTTAAGCCCCCATTAAATCAGAAAATGACTGTTTCTGACTGAATATGCCAATCATCCTAGCTTATCTAGTGAGAGATGCCACATGCTTTCTCCTGCTTTAGCCTTATTTTCTGACAGCTACTTACACTATTTACTGTCTAATTGGGTCTGCCAATCCTCCGTGCACATCCCAATCTGTCCAGCCCAGACACAAAAGTCTGAAAACATTTCTAAAATCTGCATACTGTTGTTGATTACAAGATACAGGGGCAAAAAGAAAATGCAGCCTAGATGTGACAACATGCTCACTTCTGTATCATTATTTCCCAGAAAAAATAAAAAATTGCAAAAACTGACAGAAGAAATTATGTCTGAGCACCTGGGCTGATTCTGATTATAAGGGAAGGAAGGGTACTATGTACAGGACAAAAGCCACATTTTCTTCTGAGGCTTTCACACTGGCAAGGCAGTAAGGACTAAATCCTGCCAGTTGTTGCTTGCTGTGCTGTGAAGGAGGAGGAGGAGGAAAGAGCTGCTCCCCAGGCAGTACCAGGGGATGCAGCTTGCTGGTGTGCCTCAGTGTGTGTCTGAAGGAACAGGATGCTCTCACACACAGCAGCTCCTGGTAAGGCAGGCCCTGCTTTGCCTCCATGCAGAGAAACAAGGACTCCCCTGTGCTGGGTCCCACTGTGAAATCCTGCTCATCAACACCAGGATTCTCTCCATGAAGGAAACATCTGCCAACATCACAGCTGTGGCTTGCCAAACAGCACACCAGCATTTGGACTACAGTTTCTCTGTGGGGTTGGCAGAGCTCTGACATCCGCCAGGACCTGATCCAAAGCTCATGGGATTTAATGGGGAAAAAAAAGTCCATTGATCTTGGTGGCTTTGGATCTGTCCTCTTGCTCATCTCCTTTGATGATTTATACAACACTGACATGCATATTTCACCTCTGAAGCACACAGAACACATGGTTTTAATCTCACCATTTCCCTGGTGACAGGGAAGGAGCTGTGTTGGCAGCTAAGACACTGAAAAACATTCATTATTCTGTATATTATTATTACTTTTTACTTCCCCATGAAAGGTAGAAATTACAATAAAAAATCACAGATATTTTGTTTTACAATCTTTACTTGCCCGAAAGACACAGTCAAATATTGTAAAGTGCAAATTTTTGTGTGTGCATAAAAATAATGAAAATGTTTTGTATTGAAGTGGGAGGTAAGAGAACATCAAGAACTAAAAGCCACTGAAAAATTTAAAAAAGCCCCTCTTCCCTAGAAATAGCTTAGAGAGGGAATCTTTCCAAAGTACCAGGAAATTCTCTTCTCAGGTTGGAAGGTGAGAACATTTCAATCTTGTGAAGACTTTGTTTATAACATCGAGATTACTGGGCCACTGGCAGCAGTTCTCTATCAGTTATGCTGATCTGGACCAAGTCCTACAGCAGCAGTGGCTAGAAAACAAACTTAAAGTAAGTCACAAGTCAAGATTCCTCCTGACCTCAAGAGCAGTTTTCCGGAGCAGCCAGGGCTTGCTATGTTCTCTGTCAGACCCAGTATCCCGTGCGTTTTCCCAAGTGATGCCCCCTCAGCACCCAAGTTCATGGAGACAGAGCAGTTCCTGCCCACAGAACAGACCCACAAACAGCCAGGCATTTTCATAAAACAGGAGGGATGCTTTGCTGTATTTTTAGATTTTTCATTCCTAACCCAACACCTTTTTCCTTCTTTGTTTCCTCACTGGCTAGTGCAATTTTTTCAGCACTAGATGTCAGTGTGGACTTGCAATACCAGACTGCTCTGTAAGTTTTCTTTAACAACAGAGGAATAATTGCTACCCAGAATGAATCCAAGCCTCTCCAGCCTCATTATATGCTTTCTACAAAACAGGTCTTTTTTTGCTGTTTAAACTCCACGTGGAAAGTGTAGAACTGCTTTCTGTCCTTGACTGGGATTAATACAGCTGTAAAAAGACCCTAATCTAAATTGTGATCATATCATGACTGAGTTAAAGAGAAGTTACCATGAGTCCAGAGGAAAAGCTTTGTTTAGAAAATAATACAGAAAAAGAAATGGTTCTGAATTATCTTGATAATTTGTGACCCTGCTAAGAAAGCATTGCACAGGTGGTCCATGGGGATGGTTGATCCTGCAACTAAGAATACTCATCTCAACAAGAACCTACTGACAAGACTGAGTCTTTGCTTTCCTACTGCCTAGAAAGATAGTGCATCATCTGGAAGTGTTTTGCTACACCAGGCAGTTACAAGGACTGTTCTAATTTGCACTTGATTTACTATTTGCCTGGCATTTTCTGAATATTGAACTGAAACTATCTTGGGGCAGAACAACCAGCCATGAAGTGTATGTTGGCTTTCTGAAGTGATGAAATGACTGGTTTCTACCACTCTTTGGAAAACATTTTGCTTCTTTAAGAAATTTAAGTCCCTCATTCCCTATGCTGTTATGGGAAGGCTGAGGAAGATGGATGAACCCTGACTCCCCTCATTCTGCAAGCAGCAATCTAGAACAAGACACAGCTCCTCTTGCTCCTGGAGAAGTACAAACTGGGGAAAGGCAAAGCAGAGAGAGGAGGAAGTGGGTTCACAATTCTGATTTCTCATCTCTTACGTTCATGGGATTTGGCTTCTGTGGAGTGGATGTGAGCCAACATGGCAGATGGAGCCTTTTACACCACCCTCCTGCTTTGTTTCCAGCAGGCGTGATGCGCAGGAGCTGGGGCAGAAAACGTTTCTGGCAGAGAGTGCCGAGCTCTCTGTCATCCTCCTGACCTGGTACTGCTGGAGCTGTGATCCAGGCCTTCAGAAAAATCCACTTACACGCCTTTGTTCTTCAGTAAGCATCAGCTAATGAAGTATTATCCTGATACATGCATTGGTGTGCCTAGCTTTTACTGGACTTTGTGGTTGTTGCTGTCCCTTTGACTCCTGCTGCACAAAGTCACTGTGACACATGTGACTGCCCACATGTGACAGCTGTGCTTAGCATTCCTATGTGTTTTTGTTTCTCATTATTAGGCTTATCAGTAGCAGACTGCAACTAGGGGGCTGTAGAATATCAATTAATAATTCATATAAAATATTAGCAAATACTGTGCAAAAAATAAGGACAAAGGCATTTTGTCTTCTGGGCTCTGAGAAGTTAAGGCAATATTTGGTAGATAATAGATAACCTAAGAGAATACAGATTGTACTTGGCAAATCTAATATCACATGGATTTACCACCTGCTCTCATTCCTACATTTTTTGCTGTTATTTTTCTCTAATACTGTTCTCCATATACTTACCTCTTTGTTTAGATGTCTGGCATTCAAAGAATTAGTATCAATAATGAAAGATGCATCCTGTAAAAGAGCTTTGCCTGCAATCAGCTTCTGAAGACTGATTTACCCGTGTAATTCTCACTGTGTCATGACTTGAAGTGTCTCCCTTCTTATTAACCATCATGAACTGCTCTAGATAAAGCTCTCTGTTAAGCCAGCTGCCTCTTTAGGTGCAGAAGGATTTTGTGGTCCCACCCTGCATTGAAAAACAAATTAGTGTAATTCAGGGATATACCTCAAAAGACTGCCATTATTTCTCCCTGCCCAAGTAAAGGGAGTATAAGGTGATCAATTCTCCTCCCCCAACTCCCAAATCCACACTCAGCTGGCATTGCTGGGTACTGACAGGAGATCTGAAAACAAGAGAGAGTAAACATGCTTACCATCGGTTAGTTTGTCCTCCACCCCCTCTCGGAAGTCACAGAAACAGAGAAATAAGCTGGATGGCACCTTTATATGTCAGCTTCTACCCCGGACCGGCATGCCTACAGATGTGTGCATCGTGCCTTGCCCACATAAACATGCACCCAGGTCACTTCATTGATGAAATGGTGCAGATTCCTCCGGTGTAGAAATGGGCATAGCCTAAGCAGCTATTTGTATTCTTTTGTTTCTTAAGCATGTAAAAATATGAGGGTTGGGGGTGGGGCTGTAACTGCATGAAAGATCAGGAAACTACACAGAGAGGTGATCAATGCTAAGCTGATAACAACAAAAACCCAACCAACAAGTAAAACTAATACAGTTTATGGCAGAACCAGTAACAGTACTGGCCTGATCACGTAGCAAAAAGGTAAATTCATTTGAATAGCATTTGGTATTGCCTCTGGTTACCTACATAGGTACTCAGTGGCTATGATAATACAACTATGAGTGTAGGACAGTATAGTAATTATTAGGGTGAATACCCTTTCCTATGAGAAATCTTGGACTGAAGTATATTTCCTAAAGTACTACTTTACAACATGTGGTAATGAAGTGCACAGCACAAATTGCCACTTTGTCAAGTATGTTATTTCCAAGTATTTCTTCCTGTACAAAATGGTCAATCAATAAGTCCAGTCAAAATGTCAGTTTATTTTCAAGATTATCTTTGTGAACATCAGTTTTCTCTACGGGCAACTCTAGAGTACAAAATACAGCATATTGTTTGCAGTGTGAAACTAGAAAAGCATAGAAACTTCAGAAAAGCATAAACTTCAAACAAAAGACAGAAGGCTTTAAACAGAATTTTTATAAAGCAAGGGTGAACCTCCTTACCCTTGTGAGCATCACCACACATTTACAAAACAATTTTAGAAATCAAACTTTGAGTTTGACAAGCAGCTTGGTTTTTTTATTCCATGAAGATTGATCTCAACATGTTGCAGAATTGTTTTTCACGTGTCAGTGCAAGCATGTGCCCAAATCTTCCTATGATTAACATCAATATGTGTAAAGAGTTATTTAATGCAAATAAAAATCTAAATCTGGATAATGGGGTCTCCTGCATCTATTAAAACACCAGACACCAGCTGGAGCATCACTGACACCAAAATCTATCTAAAGGGATTTCTAAATAGCTTTATGTATTGTTTGTAGTCACACTGAGAGGGATTACATGGGACCTATTTCCCTCAGTGCACAGATGTGAACATCAAACAGCCTCATCTCCTGGATGGCCTACTCTAGCTACAGATGTAAGGAATGTACATTTTACATGTCTTATTTCAGGAATATAAAACAGCTCTATTTTGCTTTCCCTATGAGCAACTGAACACATCAGAAGTCTCTATTTTCAGTTATCTGTGCAGAGCTATTTCTTTCAAACAGATGAAATACACAGTAATGTAAAAATTGCACTGACCTCTTTCAATCACAATGTGCAGTTCTAGCCTGGTACCTGCTCAGAAAATCGAGTTGGCTAAATCTTTTTAGAAGGTTTTAGAAGCCCACACTACTTAGTATAAAATTAAGCTGTATGTTATGAGGGTATGCCATTACTTTTCAAATCTTTCTCCTTTATAATAGAGTGTCTGATTGGTTCTGAGCAGAATGAAACTCTGGCTGGCTTTATTAGTTCAGGGTCAGATGCTTCTGTCAGTAATGAAACCTTGCTTAAATCCTTGTTTCAGTGTCCCTTTAAAAGCCATCAAAGAAGGGGGCAGGAGGGGAGAGGGGAAATTATCTGTCTGCATAGCTCACTGTCAAGCAAAATGCAGGCCCCTGTTCCATTTATCAGCACACATTTTCCAAAATGTGCAATATTATGAATTTACACCTAATTTTGTATGCTTAGGGCACACCTGTCACCTGGTATGTTCAAGGAAACTGGTCAAGAATCAAGTTCATTATTTTCACGTGCTGATAGACAAAGTGGTGCAACCAGAACTGAACAGGAGGTATGCAGCTTATAACAAAGAACAGTGAGTATATTTGCCTGTCTAAACCAGTTTTTTCCCACTATCCTGGACAAGGAACAAATAGTGGTTATTTGACTACGATTCCCTAGATATGTTTCTACAGGAACAAAAGCAGCATTCACCCATATGGACCTATAGAAGTTAATTTTTATATAACTATCTGCTTTTCCACTGAGTTCTTGAAATCTGTAGAAATATGGCCAGCAGCAAGATATTCTACTTTCTCTCTGCAATGCTTGGTCTCATCACTAGTGACTTTCTTTTGTAATTTACAAAGTTTTTATGCAAGCTAGTTCTGGAGTGTAGTAATGAACAAATGGGTGTAGGTTACAGCACCAGATACTTGCCTCTACAAGACTAGACAGCTAATAGACATTTGTTAGAAATGTTAGCTTGAAAACCTAACTGTACTGTTGCTTATATAAAGTAAATTTTCATATTTAGACAAATTTCTTTCATTTTTTCAGAGAGACCAGGAAGAATTGAGGGGCGAAAACTGGCTCAAAGGCGTGGCACGCTTTTTTTCCTGAAGATGTAGGTGTTGAGAGATGTGCCATGTTTAGACTCACACTTGATAGTGAGAGAGCTGCAAATATGTCCTAGATGCAAAACAAAAACTGAAGCCTACCAAAAAAAAAAAAAAAAAAAAGAAAAGAAAAAAAGAAAATCACATTGCACTGGGAGCAATCATGCTCCCTGAGAAGGGAACACAGGCTGACCTGTTGTTGTGATTTCTTTTCTGTGAAATATCCTATGCTGTTAAATGTTACTTTCTGACTGTAAGACTGAGTAACTGGGTGTCTTTTTTGGAGGTTTTTTTTCCACCACAGGCCTCATGATTTAATCCTAAATTGAATAAAATATTATTCACAGTCAAATATGATCTGTATTTAATACCTGCTCAATTCTTAAATCCACTGTAAAAAAAATACAGAAAGTGCTGTGATACTGTGTAGCAATGTGCTATTTTCAAAGTGTTGTTTATTCTAGCAGCTGAACAGCTCTACTAACACTCAGTAGTGGAAATTTTAAAAACTCCATAAAACTCTGAGCATGCTCCCTGTAACCCTGCTCCAATAGGGCTCAACATGCCACAGGCATTCTGTGAGCAGCAGAAATTATGAGTCATGTTTGCAACATCCTTTGCCCAAGCAGATTCCTGGAATCTAGCAGGATAGGAATTCCTACAGTAGCTTTCCTTTCTGTGGCAACATTAGAATCTCTGTCTTCTACATAACCACTTATTTTCTATGCTGTTAATGTCTCTGAGATTTGGCTGAAGCTGGACAAGGATTTAAAAAGTAACTAGTGGTGGCAAAGCAGACAGCATATCCACACCGATTTTCTTTCTGCAGGGAATTGAACTAGAAAGTGCTCATGATTGATCTGCTTTGGAGTATCTACCACTGCCAGCAGAGACTGCAGCTTATAATTCACAAGTGGGGATGACATAGCTTGGGACGGCAGATTATCGACCCCAGCTGTCTGCCCAACACCCAGCACACAAAAGACTCTTCATGATACAGCTGTGGAATCACTGCCTCCCGCTGAAATGGGCAAACAGTTTACACCAGCATGCTCTAAATGGGGTTCAGAGTATTCACAGAGTGTCTCAGCTATCCAGAAAAGTGGTGTTAGAAGAATGAGTTAGGGCTTGTACCCTCCTGTGCCACCCCCAACCATGGCACCTCTTCTTGCAGACCCAGCTGTGAGCTGCAGCGATGCCAGAATGTGATGCCACAGGCAGTTGTAAGAGTCATGGCAAAAGGAGGTGGAACAGGAGGCCTTTCACATCTGAGAAGGAGCATCAAAGATGCCATGAGTGTAAATATCATGCTTCATAATGCTTTGTATTTTAATTAAGGTTTGGATCAGTTTTATGGTATTAATTGTAACATAGATTGGATACTGTGCCACAGTAGGAAGACATAGGAAGGAATGTAGATGGAATCCCTACTGAGAGATTATAATGGAGAGTCCTGATGCACTGCTTCATGGTGACACAGTCTATTTTAGAGCAGACAAAAATCCATAAACCAGCAGTTTTCCTCAGATGACCGACTGTAGGAATCATGTTTATATAAATTCAATGTATGTGACATTCAGTATCAAACAAGGCACAAAACAGTTTTATGTCTCTGAATGATTTGTTATGATCAAACTGAGCCTGCTATCCACACAGGTATTATTCACTGGGATAAAATTTAGAGCTTAGTTAATGCTCGTGTAAAAAAAACCGTGACTTTGAGTGAGTGACTGAGGTATACTGGATTTTCCTGTATCACCTGTGAACCAAAGATGTCAGAGATTTTCGTCCTTCTAGTCCTGCTTCCCGATACGTCCATATGTCTCCTGGTACATCCAGGTTCTCGGAGGACACAGACTCGCAGCCAACCGTCAGGGTCGGAAGTTGCCGATCGGGGAGAGCTCCCAAGGGGGGCACGCGGCCCTTTCCCCCACTGTCCCGCCGAGCCGCGGCCCAGCCGGGCGGCCGGGAGCCGCCCCAGGCGCTGAGGTCGGGCATCCGGGCGTTTGCTAGAGCCGCAGTGCCGGAGAACCGAGCGGCGGCGGCGCAGCAGGAGGGCACAGGAGGGCACCGCCGCTCCGCCACCGGGCCCTGCCCGCCCCGCCGGGCCGCTCCTCTCCTTCACCTGCCGGGACTCGGGCGGAGCGCGGACTCGGGGGCCGCCGCCGGCCGTCCCCAGGCACGGCCGCTCGCCTTCCGCCAGCGGCGGTCTGGCTCTGCTCTGCTGCCCGGGCGGGCGGGCGCCCCGCGGGACGCGCCTGCGGGCGAGGGCACAGCGAGCTCCCCTCGTGTTTGTGTGTGCAGGCTGCGTCCCGCCAGCGGCCCCGTCGCGGGCACTGTCCCTCCTGCCGAGGAGAGCGCGGCCGGAGGCCACGCGGGCCTCACCTGGCGCTGTCCCGCACCTTGCGGGAGGAGCGGCGCGGGAGGCGGGGCGAGCCGCCGGGCCCGGCCCGTTGCGCCGCCGCCGGGGGCCGGTCTCCCGCTGGGCGCGGGGGGGGAGCTGAGGCGGCGGCCGCCGCCCGCCGTAACCGCTCCCCATCCCGCCCGCTGGTGCCGCCCCCAGCATGGCGACACGGTAGAGGAGCGGCTGCGCCGGGGCGACCGCCCCCTCCCGCCTCCTCGGCACGGGCACGGCGCGCCGCGGGTGAGCGAGCGGCCTCGGCGGCGCTGCTGCCGCCGGTGCCCCGCACAGGGCTCAGCGGCGGCGGACGAGGAGGAGGATGGCTGTGGTGGTCGCGGCGGCGGCGGGCACAGCAGCAGCAGCGGCGGCGGGACCGAGCGGCCGCGCGCCGGGAGCCAGCACCGTCCCGAGCAGCTCATGGTGGCGCCCCAGACCCGCCAGCAGCGGCCGCGGTGGGGCCGCCAGCTGAGCCGGATCCCGGCGGGCGGCTCTCCCCTCTCCACACCGACCCACCGAGCGACCCGTCCCCCTCCCCCGACGCTCCCTCTCCCCCCTCCCCGGCGCGACCCGCGCCTCGGATCGCCCCTGCCGGGGCCGGACTGCCACCACCCCCGGGCGCCGCGGGGAAGGCGGCGGCGGCGAAGGGCACCGGGCAGCGCCAGGCGGCGGCGGGACCATGGGCGCGAAGCAGAGCAGCCCCACCGCCGCCAATGGCCGCACCCGGGCGTACTCGGGCGGGGATCTGCCTTCCTCGAGCAGCAGCAGCAGCGGCGGCGCTAACGGGACCGGCGGGCGCTCGGCAGGCGGCGGCGGGCGCTACGCGCACCTGGCGGCGGCGCCTCACGCCGCTCCCGGCGGTGCGGCGGCCGCGGCGGCCGGAGGAGCGGCGGCGGCGGGGAGTGCCGCGGGGTCGGCACCCCGGAGCAGGTCCTTAGGGGGGGCCACGGCCTCCGGGGCCCGGGCGGCGCAGTCCGCCTTCAACATCCCCCACAGCAGCGGCCCCTACGGCTCGCAGGACTCGGTCAGCAGCACCCCGGAGGAGGGCGGCCGGGAGCGGCCCGCGGGGGGCGGCGGCGGCGGCGGCTCCTCCGGCGGGCCCCGGCTGGTGATCGGCTCGCTGCCCGCGCACCTCTCGCCGCACCTGTTCGGAGGTAAGGGGCACTGCCGGGGCGGGAGGGTTTGGCTGCCCCTCCCGGCGCTGCGGGGCCGGGGTTGCGGGCGGTGGGATGGGGTGCGGAGGGTCTTTCCCCGGCTCCGAGGTGGGACGGATAGTGAATCATCACTCCAAGCTGGCGTCCGGGTTTGGAGACGGGCTCTCGGGCCGGCGTCTCCTATTGTGTGTAAGGAGAGCTGTGAACGGGGAGGTTAAAAATGAAATGAGCCCGGCGGCGGGGAGGAAGCGGAGCCTCTCCGGCCGGCGACTTTAGACTCTAATAGCTGTAATCAGTGCCTGTGTAAATACTCTTGCCTACTACTTACATAATTAGAATTTAATTGGATCATGTGTCTCCGCCGTTTATTCTAAAATCGGACCAAACCCCTCTTTCGGCACTGATTAATGTGTGGCTGATGCTTGTTCCTCTTTGTAAGTTCTCTGTTCAGAAAGTCGGTACAGAAAAACAGAAGTTAAAGTTTCTTTGTTGGTGCACCCTCTAAGAGGTGAGCAGACCCGGCTAGCTGTCCGTGCCGCTGGAGTACAGGCTTGCAGCGCCGGCACCCTGTAGTCTTGAGGATGGGCACATGTGCTCCTGAGGCAGGAGGAACACTCGGCTAGACTCTAAAATAACCAGGGAGCTGAGGCCCTTGGAGAAGCACAGTGTACGTGGAGCACTTTGCAGGTTTTTTTGTCTGTCTTGCGCTACCGAGATTAATTGGGCTGTATAGGATGAAGGTTTTACTGCCTGTATTTTTTACCTTGAAGTTGGAAATCATCTTGTTCGTTGCCAGCTGCGTTCAGAGTTGCTGGCTCCTTTAAGTACTGCTCATTCTAAAGGCTGTTCATATAGGTCAAACAATGAGCAAATTTGTTTATTGGATGTATTCTTCAACTGACATTTTTAATACACACATATATATTTAGATATAAAAATATATGTACCTATAAACTTAATACCCCAAAGCTTTTTTTTTAGGGGATAAAAGAAGAGGCTAATGTAAAATTTCTACATTTCGTTATTCGTATTAATCCATTTGTGAATGCCATTTGTAGCAGGTTGGCTTTCTCGTTTTCTGTAATTCACCCAGCTTTTAGCCAAAGCAGAGCTGTGTGCAGCCTGACCCTCGCAGGGTACACGAGGTTTCTGTCACATGGCCTGCCGCTTCTGGCTTGGTGACCTCAAGTCAGCATAGCTGTTAGTTCCTATATCTAAAACTGCCTTGTCCCAGCGGTTGAACATTAACAGAAAGCTGTCAAACCCTATTATAATAAAATAATATTTTTCTCTAAGAAAGAAAACATAACTATTCTCCTAGGACCGAGCTGGTGGACCGGAGTGCTTTGTTGCAAGGATGCTCATTACACCACCAAAGTACCTTGAGGGGGAAGAAGGTGTGTGTGTTTCTTGTAGTGATGAAAGGATGTGCTATCATGGAGTATTGTACAGCTTGTGCTAAGCACAAGGGAATCGTTAGAATGTGTAGCCAATTGTTGCTCAAAGGTGAAACTTTTTTTTCCCTCCTCAGTGCTTTGACACTGTACTGCAACTTGCTTTGGTGCCAGGAGGGAGTGGATTAAATGTAAACGAAGTGATGAGGCTGTATTCAGATGCAGGAAGGTCTCTTCAGAATAACTCTGAATTTGATCTTACTTTTCTACGGCATGTACTCATTTTTTAATTGCTGTACTACACTGTATTTTTGTCCTTGGAGTGATGCAAAGCTTGTTGCTTTTACCAGTGCAGGAGGAGTGCCCGGAGGGGTACACTGTCTTCATCTACTCACTAATGAATAAGGACTGCCATATGTTAGGAGTATAACTGGCAAGTTTCAAGATACAGTAAGATTTTTAGTGAAGAAGCAAATAGATTCATGACTATCTTGTGACCACATAAAGACAGTGTGTCTTAGTGGGATGAATACTTGTTTAATCATACTACTGCAACACCTGTGAAGAAGGCCTCACTTGAAGCATTATTCTTCCTTTCAATTTAAATATTTTGTGATGTTGATGATACATTACTCCACATCCCACCCAGTGTTGCCATCTTTTTCTAGTTGCGTGCTTTGTGTTTTCTTGATTCCTTGTAATAACTACATGGTTGGAAAAAGTAGCCCAACTGGAGATCATACATTAATAGCATCAGCATTCTGAAAAATAACTTGAAGCATTGTTTTTGTCCTGATGGTAACTAGCTCAAGCTTGTCTAGGTGTGGTATCTGGCATTTATCTTGTGTATCTTGAGCATGCTTGAAGTCCCCTCCCTTGTTTTGTAACTTGCAAATTAGCTGAATTACTTCTTTTTATCCTGAAATCTGCCAAAATTAATTGTGAGGATTAGCATAGCAATTCTGTGAAAATTAAAATAAAACAAGAAGAACAATAATACCTTCTGTAAGTTGAACTGAATCTCCAGCTATTTATGTTTTTAGGAATACTGCTTTGCTTCGTCGGTCAGTGCCACGTGGGTGTTGCATTTGTTAAATTACTGTAATTAATTTGCCATTAGTGAATTACACTCTATTGTCACTTTTACTGAGCTGTTTTGCATGCTGAAGTAATGTATAAATATTAACCCTCTGATGTAACATGCTTAAATCTATACTAAGCTTCTTACTACACCATTTGAATGAGAATATAAAAGTTACGTTAATGTATTGGCGAGTATGTTCAGTTATTGCCTGTGTTCCTTTAGTAGCAGCTGTGGTAGTAACAGCCTTTCCTGGCTGTGAAGGTCTCGTGTTCCCATCTGACCTCAGGCTAAGGCACTTTTGTGAACAGCATACAGTGGAGTAAATGCTGCTGTGTAGCTTGGTCTTGTCTCAGGGGGAGTTCAGCTCACTCAATAATCAGTGGCTTGGTCTCACAAAAGTACATATATATGTATGTGTGTTTGACTTTGTGCTGTGAGCATGAAGTAGGCTTAGGGCATTAAGTAGAGTGAGACCCAAATTCCATAAGATCTTAGGCACTCCCAGAGAGGCCAAACCTGTGCGTGACATTCAAGAGCTTTCTTGCGACACAGTGCCAAGTTCCAGCTTCCTTTAAGGTGATAACACTTATCGGGAATTTTGACCAGTAGTTTCCCTGCTCTGTTCCTCAGTGAATGGGACTTCCCCTCTCCTCCAGCCCCAAAGTAAATATTCTTACCTTCTGTTATGTGTAGAAGAGTTGGCCCTGAGGACCTGGGGCCAGATTCACATTAGTTTTTCCACTGTGTTTTTATAGATTACATACTCGTGAGCTCTGCAGCAAAGCTACCACTGTAGTTACAATGTAGCTTGTTTTTGTCAGTGATGCAATTGGTTCAGCTAAAAATGGACTTTTGGGATGGCCTTTGCTTTGGATAACTGCTGATGTGTTACTTCCATCACTTAAAGTGTTGACAGCTCCTTAGAACCCTCTTCATGTTTATGTTCCTGTTTCTGGGTGGTCATAACTGGGAGAATTCTTGGCAAAAACACCTCGTATAAGTATCCTTCTGGTGTTCAAATTTGGGAATGTTGTTGTGATGCCTTTAAATGCCTTTAAACTGTTTTTTCTTTTGTTCTGTTTTGTTTTGTCATTTAGAGTCTCTTAGGGAGTAATATATAAAAATTCAGGTGAAGATAGCAGAAACTCAAACATACTGAGTTTTTAAAATTTTTACATCAGTTCTTTCAAGATGACTGAGCAGAGACTGTACAAGTATTATACAGAGTCTTAGTTTGTGTTGTATATGATGTTTTTACAGATAGATTTTAAAATATGTAGTGTTAGGTACAGCTGTTAACAGCCTTCATGCCTATGTCAAGATTGGGAGTAATGATTTGGAGATAAGGTTGCATCTCTTCAACTCTATTAGGAGAAGGAAGTTTGTTACATTCTTCTTAAGCCAAACAATGATCAGACTTCTATTATTAAGTAGTTTACAGTGCAGGATTTATCACCAGCTACTGAATGTACATAACATGGGTAGAACCTTGTAGGTATATTATAGTGGCATCTGTTTGTGATAATAGTACAAGAAATGAATGAATTCTTCATTCTATAAATGAAAGTTTATGAAAGCCTGAGGTTATAACCTAAATTCCTAGTTGGATTGTGGGAAGCAGATAACAGTAGAAGAATGATGTGAATTCTCAGAACAGTTTTTTAGATGTGTCTCAAACTGCCTAGAAGGCCACATCTTGTTTGGTTTCCCATCAGATCTGTTTAGTTATATGATACATTTGGATGTATTTTTGAGGTTCAACTGTCTTTTGGTCACTTCTCTTCCCGTATGGCACAAGTACTATGGCTTTGAGAAATTATGAAACTCTGAAACACTTCAGACCTAATGCTGCTCCCATTTTGCAAGCTAAAGGGGCACTCTGAGGTCTTTGCCCCCTGAACTGGGAGAAAGGTTGGGAAGTGTGCCTTGTAACAGGACTGTTGGGCTGGTGGGGGCAAGGAATAGATATTTTCAGCTGTATCATTGAGTTGACTCCAAAGTGAGAGAGAACAGTCACTTTTGCAGTCTCTGAAGATATGGGGGATTTTGTAAACACATTAGCATCCCCTTCACCAAAACACAGATTGAAAAATCCATTGGTCTAGGAGAGCAGTCCAAGGATAAATCTATTGATAATGAGCTTTAGAAGGTCTGTTCTGACTGATGAGTTTGAAGAATCCAGTCCCTTTGCAGAGTCTTACTGTTTCAGTGTTTAGTTGGGCTGCTCTGTTCCTGTGTACATTCAGTGGGCAATACACAGCTCCTGGTTTGGCAGCAAAGGTGTAAATCCTCCCGAGTCCTCCCGGGACAAGAAAAAGTAGCAAAAAGTCCAACACCACCAGCCACCTGCTCCAGCTGAGTCAAGAGAGTGCTTGTAGTCTCAAATGTTAAGTGTTTGGACAAAGTGAGCTAAAAGAAGAACTGTTTGAATCTTCTGATGGCACTCATGAAGTCCCTGGGAGTCATCTCACATTTCCTTCAGTTGGAAACAGGTCTCTGTGATGATGAGTAGCTTGGGGCAGTGAAGTAAAGGCTGAGATGAGTGATAGGGGATCTTTGAAAGGCTCTTTTTTTTTTTTTGAAGTGCTTTTATTTTTTCCTTTGTTCCCCTCTTCCTGTTTGGTCAACAAAAGGGTTTAGGAGAAGATAAATAATAAAAAATGGCAGCATTGCATTTGTGGGAAAAATGTAAATAGTTAACCGTCTGCAGGAAGGGAAAGAGCCTAATTGTAATGGCATATATAAATATTTCTTTTGGCTATCAAGATAGTGATAATACCTGATTGAACCTTTGCAGTGCCAGTTCAAACAAAGGCCTTCCTCTTATTTAATGTCTTCTGAATACCTATGCAAGCCTGATATTCTGACAGTGTCTCTCCTCATGTTCTGTCATATAATTGCAAGCTAGTCTCCAACAACCTCCCAAGTAATTTCTTTGTCTCATAAAGAAAGCCTTTTGTCACTGCTAGAAATTCAAAACTATTTTTAAAACACGTTGCCTATGCATCTGTTTGGGTAAGTTCTCCTCCCCTGTTCTTGCCAGCTGCTCATGGAAAACTTCATCATGCAAACGTTCTTGAATTGCTCTCTTAGTTTCCTTGCAGGAAACTTTTAAGTTTTGAATAAAGTTGTGAAAATTTTGGGGTAGGTTTTCCTTGCTATTTGCATGCAACCAATTTTATATTACTTTCAAGATTTTTCTGCAGCGTGTCTGCTGCCCATTAATGGCTTAATTAGTTTCAGGAGAGGTGTATGGTCATTTCAACAGATTGTGTTCATTTACTGTGGTAATGGAGCATGTTGTTCTTGCAGATGTTTAACCCGTGAAAAGAAAGTGAGAAATCCTTGAGTGCTCTGAGTTTCTATTTTGGAGCATCTTTAAAGACATGCATCTTTCCAATCAAAAGAAAACAGTTTGTATAAAACTGCAACTACTTGAGTAAAACCAGAAATGCATATCTTAAGCGTCTAGGAGAGTGGTTTTTGTTGACTGCTATCTGGATAGATATTTCCTGAACAAGTGCCTATATTCCCAAGACCACTTTTCCCTTGTAAATGATCGTCATGACTTTCATGAGGATATCTCCGTGTGCATCCAGAGGCTTTTGACCTCTGTTGTTTGGTAGGCTTCAAATCCCTGGTGTTTTCAAAAATGGGAGGGCAAGCCATAGAACGAATGAGGCTGGTTCTCCCTTTCACTCAGGACATGCTTCTATTTTCTGCATGGAAATTGAATAGTATTGACCTGGAGAGATCAGGAAGCATGCAGGAAAATCTCATAGGGCTCGAGGTGTCTGACTGCCTGCCAAACAGAACACACAGGAGCGCTGTGTGGGATTTGACTGTTACCACCCTGTTGTCTTCAGGAGCTGACCTAGCTGGGTGTTTTCTTGCTAGTCTGCTCTGTCTCAAAATCAGACCACCACAGCCTGTGCACAGTCCCCAAAGGGTGGGTGTGCTGCATACCATCAGGGATATTTTTAGTAGATTCTGTTTGCTGACTGACTTAGTGTGCTATAAATACAGAGTTCTCATCTGGCATGCACTTTGCGTGTCTTCTAGTAACTTATAATAAATTCACCTAAGAATAATGGCAAGGAGAAGCAAGCTGTTACGATTTGATTGGCTTTCCATACAAAGTGTCATTTATATAAAGCAATTATTTAGTAACATTTAAACTGTAAATGGCTTTTAAAACTAGTGGTATTCCAAAACACTTCCTAGTTGGGTTCTCATAATTAGTCCTTATGTCAGACTGATTTATACTGCGTTTTCATTATGGTTTTAAAAGTTGAAGGTGGAGTTTTTAGGCATGGGAGGTTACTTGAGCATCTGGAATACTGTCGATACTAGTAAATTACAGTCCTTTTTTATACCAATGCTAGCATATTTCATAAGGGTTATTCTCTGGTAAAAAAATGAAACTTAGTTATGACTCTCCTGGAATTTCTTTTCCCTGAAGTATTGGTATATATACAATTTCTTGAGTTGAAATATAGTTAGGGCACTTATAGGACTCAATGCAGAAAGGGGAGGATCCCATGTCTTATTAAAATACAGATGCATTTGTCTTTGAGTGTTGACTTTGACACAAAATTGAAGGATGGGTTCTTCCTGAGTTGTACTGAGAATAAATGTAGTTGTTCTGTATTGCTAAAATAAAAACTGTCATAGCATGCACTAACGGATGTGAAGTTTTCCATATACAGCAAAAGTCTGCTCAGAGGTGCTTTCTGTAGATTGCCTGAACATATAAGGAGTGTTTTGAGAATCTTAATTTTTTTTATAATGAAATCCGGACCAATCTTGTGATAGTCTTTCAGAAAACTTACAAACTAGATTGTCATGCTGTCAAGAATCTTAGATAGTCAGCTGAAAAATTATGTTACTTTGAATCTTGATTTCCTGCAGTTATCAGAAGTTTTACTTAGTGTAGAATGAAGAGTATCACTCCTTTATTCTTCAGTGTGAACATGGATAAAAGTTTCAGTTTGGGAAAAAAGAATCTTGCTTCCCTTAAGAAAATGCTGTGGCCACTACCAAATAGATCAGAGCATCATCAATTAAGCAAATGTCAGAGAGATAATGGTGAACAATCTCCAGATCGTAAAGAATAATGACAGTAGTAAAATGTGGTTCTCTGTGGTCATTTAACTGCTTTGCTTTCACTGTGAGGCAGTTCTCTTTCTTCTCAGTGTCTTTGCTACATCAGCAAGGATGACTGAAGTAGCCTAAGATGCCAGACTTGAGAATTTGCTGTCCATTTCCTTGTGTCTGTCCTTTGGGAAGAATGATTTTTAAATCACAGACCTGTGTTCTGAATATTGGAAGGCATACTTTTCATGTGTATGAGTGGCTCAGGGCTCCTATAATATCTTACATTGGATAATGATGGTTCATCTTCAGAGCTCATTATGATGAAGTTTTCTAAAAGGTGGTGTGGCTGAGTTCAGGCATGAAGTGCCCAAAAACAGGGTTAGCTGTGCAACTCGTGATTTTTCAATGCTGTGATTTTTTTCAAACTCAGTTGTAGATTAGAGCTGGTTTAAGTGTTTGAGTTTTAGGGTTTTTTTCACTCTCTTAGCCATGTGGGTGTAGTTGTTAGAGGCAGTCAGATCAGTTTGGATAGATACTTGTTTTATTTTTATATTGGGAGTATTACTCAATGAATGGCAAGTAGGTTGGTTGCCTGAGTACAAAGCAGAACAAAGATGACTTGTTTTTTTATCAAACCTCTAGCAATCTATTAACAAATTACAATTCCAAAATAATAAAGCATAATTGTAAAACTATATATATATTTTTAAAGTGCTGTGTAAAGAAATAAAATACCTGGTTTGCCCATGCAGTAGTGCCATAAAGCTGTTGCTGGCTGAAGAGAAATGATCCACTAAAACAGCACATGAATGAAAACAGCATGAAATTCACATATGGAAAAGGGCTGCATGCTATCAAAGAAACACTCTTTGAATATCTAATTCAGCTGTCCTAACATTTGCATACTAGATATCTAATATTAAAATACCAGATGACAAGTGTAGAGGCATTGCCTTGCTTTTTGAGGTCTGAAATACAGTTAAAATTAATTGAAGACTAATGCATATTTGCTATAGCTCGGCAGTTGGATTAGTTTATATCCCAATGTACCATATCTGTGCATTTGTGTGTTTTTAAGTGATAACATTTTCAAAGACACATTATACTGAGCTTCTTCATAACCATGGATGTAAAAAAAATGAAGTGCTGAAAATATTATTGTAATAAAATACAGTACTGAAATAGCTTCTGGTTTGGAGGAAATACAGATGCCATTGCTAGAATAATAAACCATGTACCAAAATAAACTGGTTTTCATGCACTTGATAAGACTGAGATCCAGTGACAGCATAGAACTAGGGAGTGGAGGAAATGTTCCTTGGAAATGTGGGCTAGTTTTGCTGCAAACAAAGGAATAAGAAAGCTAATGCAAATAATGTGTTTTATATTGTGCAAGGGCGGGAATGGATGATATGTTCAGCCCAGGTTATTCCCTTTGTGCCTCCGCTTGGCCTCTGCAGTCATAAAGCACACAATTGTGTTCAGCTGATGAAGTCAGAGTAAATTCATTTGATCAAGTTCAGATGATGAACACATTTGGAGCTGGAGGGCAAAAGTTCCTTCTAGTGGGTTGGGCTGGTGCACGTGACTTCTCTAGAGGTGTGCAGGCAACCAACCTTTTACATATAGTTAATGATTGTATGTTTTGCTTTAAAGCTTTGTTTACAAGAAATGTTTAAAAGTATTGTAAGCTTGGATGATGTAATTTCTTGACATTAAACCATTTAATATGTTGGGGAAAACCATTAATTTGTGAAAAGTGAGCTGGAATTAAGATCTCTGAAGAGAGCTTGGATTGACAGCAGTCTTGAGATTGTTCCTATCCACAGAGATTTATGTGGTCATGGAGTGGTTGTCAAAAGCATTCTAATTCTTAAATTCTGGTCATTGTTGATTCTCTTTTAGGGATTGACTAGCCATTAAGCAAGTTGCAGGGAAAGGCTGCCATGTTACAACAAATATAAGGCAAGGCATACTTAGCATTGATAAAACTATTCAGGGTATAATTTTTGCCAGGAGTTAAAAGAAATAGCAGAAATTAATCTTTATTATTCTAAAAGCAAGAACCACAACAAGGGTCCTTGAAATCTTTTGCTCTGATGCTTAAACAAACAAGTTAAAAGGGCAAATATTTAACAAGTTTTTATAAGAATTGTTTAGCCAGTGGTCAGAACTACAGCTTGCCAATATCCTTGTATTTTTCAAAGTGCTGTAAAATACTTTATTAAGATGCCCTTCTAGGGACTCCTGTTTTTCATCATTGTTCCATCATGGATTTGCACTATCTCTGGGCTGTTAAATGGCTGTGCCCCCTGGCAGCCTAAAAGTTTGTTAGCTGTAACATGCAAGCATTCTTCTAAATATGTTTAAAAACAAATGTTTTTATTCAACGTGTTGCTGGCCCAGCACTATTCACAAAGATGCAGAATTAAAATGAGTGAAGAATGTAAGCACCCCAGGAAATGTTAGCCTCAAAATCATCTGGCAAGGATGCCAAACTTGAAAGCAAGAGAGAAGGAAAGGTTCTATGGAATGGTGGTGTTTGTTGCATTCTTACTTAGAGGGAATTGGGATGCAGGGATATGGATACTGGTCCTGTTGTTTTCCCATCTCTTACTCTATGGTCCTGTGACACTTAAAGCTCTGTGTCACTTACCGAGAGCCTCTCCTTTTTTCTTCCTTTTCCTGACCCTTTTGCTGTTTTCTGTGTGGATGAGTCATCTTACTTGCAACACCTTTATTAGCAACTGTAGTGCTAGTGAAAACAAAAATAAATATGCAGAAATACTGACTTCGCTGGATCTTAAAAATACTCACATTTAAAAAGAGGATCAGTGTTTAAGTTTAGGAGTTGTTTCTTTTTTTTTATTAAAAGACATAATTTAGGGTATTATATATAATTTGGATTTTAACTTCAACATCTTCGTTTTATCTAGCAATTCTATATCAGTACTATTAATGGAGGAATAACACTGAAGAGAAACCTGCTGAAATAGATAATTAGTTCTGTATCAAAGAGGCCATTTTGATTAAATTATTCATTTTAGGGTATCTATTAATAGGTATTTTCTTGAATTCAAATTTTTCTTACTTGCATTTCCCCAAACTTGAAAATTGTGACATAAATTTTGCTTTTTATTGGCAGTGTTTTTAAGCACATATGAGTTAAAACTGATTAAACTTGCTCCCTCAAAGAGCTAACCATGTAAATAGGCTGTACATCTAGCATAAGGCAATATAGCCTGGAATTAAAATGTCAACATATTAAATTCTAATCCTATTGGTTTTCTGTTTATGCCTTAAGGATTTGTAAATTTGCAAAATTACACACTTGTGATTTGATTTCAGACATGTAAAATTTCAGATAGAAATAGGAAAGGAAGAAAAGCCTCAAGATAGGACCTTATTTTTCTTTTATTTTCCCTCCTGGAGTCTCTCTGACATACTAAGCCTCATGCTCCTTCAGGCAGCCATGATAAATGTACTAGGTAGAATGTGTTTAAGATACTGGTACAGCTAAAACACTTTGAGGACACCTTTACTGAAATCAGTGAGTCTTGCTCCTGCAGAACTTCTTGTTTGCTCACAAATCTACCTTGAAGGGCATAATCCCATTTGTCAGGAATTGTCATCTCTAACTGACAAGGATTTCTTCCTCTGCTGAAGGGGAAAGAGCTCTTTCTGCAGTCTCAGTATTCATGCTCTTAAATTGTTACATTTGTAGCCCTCTGCAGAAACTCATAAATTGTAAGTAAGTTGTAATGGTGCTTTCCTAACCCTGGAAGTCAGTGAATCCCATGGCAATTGAACCCTCTGACTGAGGATTACAAATATCACCACAAGTACTTGTACACAGATAGGTAAGTATAGAGCTTGTTGTTGTAAGCAATACTTAAAACTTACTTGTTTTTTCCTTTATCACTGTGTATTTTGGAAAATAATTAATCATTAGAAAAATTGCATTATTATATTTAGGTTATGCATACAATGACTTTTCTCCAAAAACTTTATGCAAAAGGGCTTGTAAGGACAGATTTAATTCTAATGAGTGATGTGTGGGCTGAAGTCTCTCTGATGTTCATAGTACATGCAGAGACCTTGGGGTTCCTACCAGCAATGGAATATGGGATCAGCTGGGTTTAACCCATTCCAAGCAGATGATGTTTATTCTTTCTTAATTTCTTAGTGGAAAACCATCTAATTTCTCTGGTATTTTATTTTGACAACTGATTTTACCATTGGAAAAATTCCTAATAAGCAAATTACTCTTACTGTTTTGCAACTGATTTCCCATTTTGAATGCAGAAATTTGCAATTGATACAATTTTTTTTTAGCAGATAGTTCTTTTCTCATTACAATCATGAAAGGCTCTTTTTTTCCTTTCTAATTGTACTTGACTCTTGCTAGCTATTAGCTACAATTTCAATGATGCATATAGCCTTGAAATGTAACTGAAAGGACATTTATTGCACTTAGTACCTCTCGATTTTTATTGCCTCTTACTTTGAATTAGGCTTGTGGAAAGCTCTAATTTGTTAGGTGTGTCTGACAAATAAGGACCAGGGTGGTAATGAAGAAGACAACATTTAACAATAAAGTAACTGTCTTTAAAAACATAGGTTATTTGTTTCTATCAGTGGCTGCCTGCCTAGTGAGATTGAGGAGGATAGATTGATAAGAGAATTCATTGAAAACAGGCTTGTGTATAGAGTTATCTGGTGTTACTGTTTGTGTTAGCGAGTAAACTTGAAGCTGCTGCTTCTTGTATAAACAAGAAAGCCAGCAACAATTATTCTTTAAAACTAAAAGCAGCTGTTTGGGCTGTGAAAACACTGTTTCCGTATCACAGATGAAAGTGCCATTGTGACTGTTTATACAAATTGGCACTCGTGCTGTATAAATAGAGGAGAATTTCAGGGTTTTTCTTACACTTTTCTTACACTTCTTACACTTATACCTCATCATCCTGGTACACAAATTGAAGTTTTTATCTTTCTGCCTTTAAGCCATGAATCTCAGCCTAAGGCTGAGTAAAAACTTAAAGGGCTTGATCCCGGCCCGGCTGCAGAAATATGAATACATTCGTGTCATTCTTGTGGTATTTGGCTAACTGCATTTAATAACAGGATTACCAGAAGACTGGTAATCAGGATATAAATTGTTAGGGGTTAATAGCCGCTGTGTGGAGGGCAGGGAGAGGAGAAGGCATTGCCCCAGGCGGGTCCCTCCCGGGCAGGCCCGTTCAGCACCCGCGCCCTGGACAGCGCAGGCCGAGCCTCGGCCGCGGCCGCTCCCCTCGGGTGCTGCGGGCCTGGGGGCTCCCGGAGCCCGCCGGGGGGAAACCACAGCACAGCACAGGAGCTGTACCTGCCCCATGGCCCTCAGCGTTACAGCTGGGCCACGCAATCCCACTGAAAAGAGCAAGAGTTCCTGATAGACCCTCATTTGCCCCTGTGGTGCAGAAAGCAGCTTAGACAGCCTCGAGGGCAGACCATGTACGCTTCCCTGGAAGGCTCTTAGTCGTTCTTTCCAAGTTTGGCTCACAGCTCACAGGCCTGCAGTTTGTTTTTTTTTTTAATCTACTTGTTCACTTTTTTCTTGTTACACACTGCTAAACCAGCAGCTTCCTTGTTCTTAGTTTCATCTCTGTTGTTTGTTTTTCACGTGGTTTAAGGACTTTCTGGACCTAGTTCTCATTTTCTGCTGAAAGTTTTGTTAGGCTTGTGGTTTCAACTGGACTTCCCTGCTTGGTTCCTCACAGTATGTGGAAGTTAAAAAGAAAAAGCAAATTATGCAGATCCTTGCTGTTCTCACTCTGTTTGATGCTCTGTGAATGTTTTTAAAAATGTTTTAAAATTTGATGCTCTGTGAATGTTTTTAAAAAAACCATTTTATTTCTCTTTTTAAAACCAATGTTTTAAAAAGAGAAATAAAATATTTGAACTTAACCTGGAGAAACCTCCGATATGTTTTGAGTTAGTATTAGAAAGATGCCTTGAGCAGTAGGAGGCTCACTGAAAGATTAACCTTTAGAAATAATATTAGTTTTTCTTGACAAGAAGATAAAATCTACAAGGTGGTATTATGAAATATTTACTTTTGAAAAGGGATAGCTTTGTATTCAGTATTGCTGAGGTAACAAGACAAGATCTATCTTGTGTTTGGAAGAAAAAGAACAAAAATGTGAATAATTAATTTCACTTAATGGCTTTCAAAGCCCAGATGGAAAACACAATAATACTTTGATTCCTGTGTGAAAACAAGTTTTGTAAATACTTTTGTGACCTTTTTTCTTTCTTTTTACGACCTGCTGCAGAGACCAGTGTGGTTTGAATACTTTTTTTAAATATTGTTAAGTGCAGTTTATTTAAGACAGTATGTGGTTTTTTTCCCTACTTGCTGTCATCTTTTTAGCAGTTTTGCAGAATTTGCCTTAGGGGTGGAAATTTTTAATAAATATGAATTCCTTTTTATGCTGAAGACCTTTTGGTATACTGCTATATCATTAGAGCAGGTTCTATAAGAACATTGGCAGCTTTATTCGGTTTGCTACTAAACAAATAAAAAAAGAACCCACATGCATTTCTTGTACTCCCTACTGGAAGAGATAAGGTGAATTTCAGGAAGAAAAGAAAATAAACTTGTTTTGCTATTTCAGTTGTTGGAGTGTATTTTCTAAATGAAAAATAGAAATCCATCACTAAACAAAATTAATACTAGAGTTTTATTAGTGTCTTGGAAAAGATGTACTTCTAAATCACTTGTCCCTAAGTTATGGATAACTTTGCTTTGTTTAGGTTGAGTTAGGGTTAGGTTGTTTAGGTTGGCCCCCTGCCATATATCTGGGAACAGTGGCAAGTTGTTGGGTGATTTCCAGGGCTGCATTCTACCTTTCAATGTTATTTTTTTTTCCCCTCCTCTTAATCCTGCTTCATTTGAGACATGATATATTAACGTGATTCTATTTATAAGTCCTGGGGTTTTACTGAAGTTGCATTCTGGAATTTCTTTCCCTGGTATTCTGATTTCTTAGGTTTGCTATAAGAACAGTTTTTTCCCTGAATAGTTACAGAAACATACAGAGATTGGACAGTGAATTAAATACTGTTTCTGTTTGCTTGGTTGGGGATGGAACCCACCATGTACATTTAGGTTAAATAAATTTCAAACCTTTTTTAACAGATTAGCCTGTGTAAGACAAGCTAGTAGTTTTAAAGGGGTTTTTCTTTCCTTGATTAATTTTCAGTTTCTTTCTGCAAAACTGTCCCTGAGGGAATAGGAGTTGATAATACAAGTTGTCATAACTGGCACTTTAGAAGATGTTCCTGTGTCTTTTGTAAATTGCTTGTGTACAAGCCATTTGCCTATGAAAAATAAGGCAGCTTTGTAGCTGTCCATACTAATACATTTGAGATCAGGATTTTTGTCTAAATTGGTTTTAAAGACTCTGATTTGTGTACACACGTTCTTGCCAGAATACTAACAGATTAGAATGCTGTATTATTCTTTTAACATCTGGAACAGATTCCAGAAGCTGTTTTTTATTTTGTGGAAAGCACTGCCCTCAACTTCATGACAAACCTGGCCTGGCCAAGAACAATAAGGTACTGCAGGAGTTATAATCCCACCTGTGTTGTAGGTTAGAAACATGGTGGATTGACACACATTTGGTTTTGTTTTTCTGAGCCTAGATCACCTGCTTCCCCTTGAAGCTGTTACTGTATGGCTCTAGAGTAACCAGGTGACAGTATAACAAGATCAGTCTGTCTCAAGATTTAGTGCAACCCATATGAATTTTATTGCAGGTAGACACCTGGTAAATGAATTTTTATTTTTCTTCTGGAAGTTATTGTGTAGATGTTGAGTGCTGTGAACATCCTTAATTAAGATTTTAATTTGCAATGTTGTTTTGATTATCTCTGATATTAATAGATATTGTCCTATTTACACAATACTGAAGTAGGACAATTTTCTTGGTTTTGACTTCTACCCAGAAATGTGTTCTCATGTATAAAAGAATTCTATTTTCATATATGTGACATAACCCTTCCAACTGCATCCATTTTTTCCTCTTAGGCCAGCTTCTGGACAATTCTGATGCAGTTTTAACTAAGCACCAGTTTTACACCAGGAGCAGAATTTCAGTCTGTCCCACTGTGTTCTGGGCCAAGTACCTGACAGAGAGTGTACCAGGCTGAATCTTCTGCTCACAGAACAAGTTCAGCATTCACTCATTTTGCAACCTGGAGCTGGAGAAACTCCCTGGAGGATTAGAGGGATGTTAGTTTTTTCTGTGGCCCTGCAGAGATATCTTCCAGACCAGAAACTGCTGTTGTAGGTTGCAGGATTAATAAAATTAAGTTGTACAATGTCTGCACAGTTCTGGAAAGAAGAGACATGAGTCTCTCATTAATGGTTTCTCACTCTCTTGTCATTAATGGTTTAAATGGCATTTGTACTGCCCAAAGCCAGGAATCGTATTGAGTATTGCTTTGTTTCAAGGGAAAAATCCAATAAAAATAGATTTCCTTTAGTGGCAGATCTCTTGGTTTACTGATCTCTGATTTGATACAACTGCTGTAAAAGACAGGTATGGCAAGACCTCCTCTAGAGAGAAGAGTATGCTTTTGTGGTGACTGGCAGGAATGCCAGCTTCCCTTAGGAGCTTTTATTAAGTGTTCCCAAAAATGGTAGTTAAAGGCAAGTTTTAAAAAAAGTTACTTGATAAACCCACAAAGCCTGGAGGTAGAGGCTGTCCTTTACATGCCTATGACTGACTTCTCAGAAGTCTTAAATACAGATAGAATTTGCTGTGGAAGAACTGGAACAAGTCTGTCTTTTCACCAGAGCTCATGACTTAGACCTGGCTTAATCTCACTATTCTGTGTTTGGCTGTACTGTGAAATTTATCACAGCTGCTCTTACACTAACCAGTGTGAAGTGGACTTCCTTGCCTTCTGAGGGCTTCTTCCACAATGAAAGGAGTGGGTTTAAACTTGTGTCCATGTGGGAAACAGCTACTTTGACCTCTCTTAAAATCCAGGATAAGAAAGCCTTTTAGAAAACTGGTAACAGTTTAAGTATGAGAGAATTATACTTCAAGACTATCATGGGAATTTTATTTCATAAGACATTGAAAGTACATCTCCTGTCTACTGAAACAGGTACTAGTGCTCCTCTTAGATAAAGGAGAAAGTTTAATTTGAAAAAGTGCCTATAAATTATGTTAAGTGTTAGAATTAACAATGTGATAATTCAGTGCCTGAACACTTAACAGTGTGAAATCTTTCTTACTTGGGCAATGGTTTGAATTAAGTTGAAGTGCCTTTTGAGAACTATTGTTTCCTTCACAGACTATTTTGGAAAGTTACAAATTTCAACCTAGAATGAAAGGCTTCTATGGGAAAACAGATACAAATCTGTGTCTCTAATTAGTTTGACATTTGGGTAGTAGTTGTCCTAAGTAGTCTACCTCAGGGCTTTAGATGTCTAATGTGTGAGAGACACTAAAAAATAATTTATGAGTGCCTCTCTGTAGATAATTAAATCCCAGGTGTTGTGTTATTTGATGTGTATTGTGGAAGGTTTTTTTTCTAAAAGTAAGTTGCTTGCTGGTAAAGTATGTGTACAGTACACATTTTGGGCACATCTTTCATTTGCTTGTCTCTTGTAGCATGGGAGTTTTTTTAACTGTTTGTTTGGAGTTATGTCATGGAAGGGTTTCTTCAGATGCCCCTTATTGGCCTTTCCCCTCTAGCTTCTGTTTTGATCTTCTTAATCTCCAAGCTGGCTAATACAGCAGAAGAAAAGGAAGGTGAAGAGATGAACGTGTAAATAAGTTAGCAGTGCAGGCTCAAACTCAGGCATTTTTTATGCTGCAATCAAGAACTATTCTAAAGAGGTTTTTAATTCTTTCAAAACATGAAATTTTTTTCAATGAGCATTTTATTATTTATGTTTAAACTACGCAGTCACTGGATTTAGGGACCTGTGGTAGGGCCTGGCTAACTCATTAGGTAAGATGCTGGTTAAAAAGGCATTGCTGCATAGAAGGCAGAGCAAATTTATGTCACTGATTTACTTTTTCTGTGATCCTTATCTCAATGTCATTGTGCCCAAATAGTCATTTTTATATAAGCTCACAGCTAGGGACTTGGGAGACTTGTTTGACTCTGTGTAAGGCAGGGCTAGTTTCTTACTGCCTTTCTCAAGTATAAAATGGAGACATTGCTCCCATTGTAACCATTGCTTGTTCTTGTCTATTTTGGAGAGTAAGCTCTTTGGAGGAGAGACTAATACATATTTGTGAACAAACATATTTTTAACACTTGGCATGCTGTGATTCTGATCTAATACAGACACTCCTGAAACAAGAATACTAACTGCGATTGCTCCTTAGTTGCTCATCAGAAAGAGCAAAAACAACAAAACAAAAACCACAAACCTCAACAACCTTTCTTTTTAAAGTATAATTCATTAGCATGTTGCAGTTTAATGCTCAGTTTTCAAACTCAAGACAGTGTCTGCTTTTTTTTTTATGAGTATTGCTTATGTATATAAGGGCAGGTCATGATTTTCTTTGAACACTGAAGAAAAACCCCATACCTCTTAAGCAGGTGTAGATTCTTTTACCTTCAGTAACCTTATGGATGAGTAAAGCAATAAAAACAGGTAACACCCTGAGTGAACGGTGTAATTAGATAAGTAAAAACATTTGAGTTACTGTGTCATTTTTTCAAACTTCTGAGGTCAAACTGTCATTCAATCTATTATTTCCAACTGCAGATCCCTGTTAAAATTTATTTCGAGTCTATGCTCTGTGTGTGTGTGTGTGCATGCATATGTGCATCTTATTAGCATGATCTGGTTAATGTAAACAAGATGTTTCTCTTCTACATGCAGATGTTTAAAATAGTAACTAATCAACTTTCTCAACAGTTTGACTGATAGACCAATGCAGCAGTTGTAAACAGCAAAAAAAAAAAAAAGGAAACGTTCAGTAGCATTCTTTACCAGGGATATTTAAAATGCGAGTGATACAGAAAATATGAACAGTGTGTTCAAATGGTGTTGTCTTAGCTGTGAAGAAGCAAGAATTACATTTTCTGCCTTAGTTACTGTGGTAGCAGTGGTGTAACATATCATTTGAAAGTTTGGTTGGTTTGGGATTTATGGATGTTCTTAAAGATTTTGTAGAATATGTTACAGGTGCTGTGTACTCTCATAATAGAGGTGAAAGACTAAATATAGACAAATCTCTCATTGGCATACTTAAAGCACGCAACTCAATAGCTTTTCTTCGCTTTTTACTGACGATAAATACTTGGGGAGTTATTCTTTTTGACTTCAGTTCTGTCTTTTTCTAAACTAATAATGCATCTTCTTTACTGTTCCTCTTACTAGGCATTTTGGATACTTTCTTCACAGTGCTACATTCTCAAATGCTCTTAAAAGGTTCCGTTTTAGACATAGGAACTTTTGCAAAACTAGTGGTTGCATTACATAGGTGTAATGCAGCACATTTTCCCAAAATACATTTTCCCAAAATTTGTATGCTGCTTATGTTAAACACTTAAATTATGTTAATACTGAGGAATTTAATGGTCTCATTACAGTGTACACTTTTGAAATTAACATTTTGTAACCAACCCTTGGACGTCTCTATATTTTGTAATATTCTCTTTAATTATCTTAAATGTCTGGCTTATTATGATCCAAGTTGGAAGAATAAATGGATCAGTGTAGAGTGAACTTTTCTTAGCTGAATTTTCCATTTAAAAACAAAAGGCTGCTTTATGATAAGCAGAGAATGTCCATGCTTTTAGATAAAAGGTTAATCCTTAAAGAAAATTCTTTTGTTCTGACAATGAGTGGTATTTTTAAGCCAGACTTTTCTAATAAGTTCTGTTCTTATTCATAAGCCATACTCCTACTCTGGAAAAAAATCAAGCCAAATGAACAAAAACCACAAAAAACCATCCCCAAAACCCTGAACAACCTCCCCCCAACAAATTCAAATAACCAACCAACCAGCCCTCCTAACTCGACTCTCAGCAGTTTCAAGTGAATGAAAGTAAATGAGTGCATTGGTTAGATATTTCCCTGCTGAATTGATAAATGATGTCATCTATGGAGGACTGCTATTGTGGAGAGATAAAGGGGGAAAATACAGTGTATAATGATACAGGAAAATCTGCTGTTGTGCTTAAGTAATAAAAATTATTGTTGTGTGATGAAAAAATAAGATGAAAAGCACAAGAAAACAAATATGCTTTGAAACCTTTGTTCCGGGCTTTCTTGAAACTGTAATAGGTAAAATTTTCTTGTTATACTGAGTAATAAATGTAATAATAAGTACTTTTGGTATATAATTTAATGCTGCTGTCAAAAAATGAATCATTATTCTGTTTAGAATTAATATATAAACTCCTGGGAACATTCCACATAATAATATAACATTTTACTTACATATATTCTTCCCAGATAATCTTCTTTTTTGTCATTGATTGGTTTTCCCCTTTTTTTTTGTTTTTGTCACTGCTACCTCTATTTCTGCAGGAACAAGTAGGTTATTGGTAAGTATTTCGACTAAATCAGACTTTACAAAGTTTTGCCTTAGTGAGGATCTCTTTTTTTTTTTTTACCCTCACTTACTTTGGTAAAAACTTTGTAGATAACAGACTAATTGTCTGTAAATGCTGTGCTTTCTCAGGTCTCCATTATCGCCTTGTTTGTGTCGTAGAATAATAGTTCTCAGATTCTCCGAGAGACTTTGTCTTCTGCATGCTTTCAAGCAGCATCATAATCTGTGCTGTCTTCCAAGATGCTGCCTTCTCCTGGGGTTTGCTCCTTTGTTCCTGTCTGCTGCGTTTCAAGTGCAGTGTTTACTTTGTCTCTCCCATTTCTTTTTTTCGTGAGACCTCGTATGCATTTTGGCCAGTTTGCTCAGAAGACTTCTCTGCGTCCAACAAGATGCTCTGTTTCACGTGTTCAGTTTAGTCATCCTTGTCAACCATTATTCAGCCATTTTCACATCATACCTCTTCCCTTTTAGCTATCATTAAATATATTCTCAGCATGGTATAGCCACCCTCTCCTCTCTCGTTATCGTGCTTCATGTAATTTTTGATCAGATTTGTTGTGCTGTACAGTACAAGCTTTGAAGATATTTACACCTGTGCATTTTGAAAACCTAGGGCTTCTGATCTTGGAGCAGCTCTTCCTATACTCCCTTTTCAATTATGTGATTTCAAATGGAAAATTTTCTTTAACCCTGGTATGTTTTTGAATGTAGTAACTTTATTGACAGTGTGAAGTAGGGCAGGGAAGTGTAGACAAACTGGTTCCCTGCACTTAAAAATTTGTAGTTGTCTTGCCAAATTACTCAGTTGCCCAAGCAGTGCCTTCTGACAACAGAACACAGTTGTCCTGTCTGTCTTCCTCCACTTGTATTGTGAAATTATGAGTGGAAAGACCTTTTTCAGGTGTTTAAGAAAAATCTTGCTCCAGGCAGTAAGAGAAAATTGAGGGAGTAGCAAAATTCAAGAAGAAAGAAAAAAACAAATGTATAGGTTAAGGAGAGACTGGGAATGAGAGAGAATTCTTCCTCTCTGAACTGAGGTCGATGAGTTAAGAAGAAAAAAACCAATGGGAATATGAGGTATCTCTGAAGTAAGAGTTTTCAGGCATTTCATTTGCTTAAAAGTTTTCAGACTTCCAAGCTGGCCTGCAGTGGGTTGTTTGTCATCATAATTGAGCTAGATGAATGTCGGCAGGATGATCTTGCCTGCTGAGTGTAAATAAAATATAATTTGTGCACTGAACCATTGACTGTGCTTTCTGACTACTTGCTTTCTGAAGAAGGTAGTCAGGCTCAAAAATGTGTCCACCCTGGCTGAACTTCATATTCAGACAACAGCTGAGCTCCCCAAGGTTTCACCTGCGTGGCAAGTAGCTCCACTTGTGTAGAGAAGCCTCTGAAATGGTGATAGGGTTACTTTCTTCCCCTACTCCTTATGCTACCCTGCTGGTGAGGCTAGAAGGGGACCTTGCTCTTGTCTCTGCTTGCCAAAGATCTGATGATGGAGAGAGAAGAAAAATGTATTTCCTTTCTTGTCCTTGAGTCAGATTTTGGAAGGGAGTCATCACACGTACATGAAAAAGAGAAGTGTGTTTCCTTGGGTTCTCTCCCCTTCACCCTCCCTTGGGAACATACAATGGAAGTGAAAGATATTCTTCTGGGCAAAGTCTCATTGTTAAGGGGAGTTTTTTGGTTGCTAGTTGAAAATGTACTTCTCGAGCGTTGTAAGCCAAAAGCTAAAATCTTCTGGGTTTAGGGTGTGGGTGGAACCTTTTTTATATGAAAACAAAAGCTTGCTCCCAACCCAAGTTTATATTCACACTTGTCAGTCTTCAGCTACTTCAGATCCATTGAGAGACTTGTGGTGTGGATCTGTGATGGGAAAGGTGTGATGTGTTTCAAATGCGGGTAATGAAGTAGTAAGTTGAAGAGTGAGTAAATGGCTTACAAGTCACTTGAAGAACTGTTCCTGTTTATGTGCTTGTCAGTTTGAAAGTGCAGGTACTGTAGGACTTTGGATGGCAGAGACTTGAGCAATCCCTCCTTTAGCTTGACTACAGATCCCCATGGGACTGGGGGGATAACACTGAACCCACAAAACAGGTGGAGCTAAAAAGGTCTTGTCTTTCTCCCTTTGTGGGGTGCTTGCATCGATCTGAAATGTCACTCTTAAAAGGCTGTTCCTCTAATAACAGCTGTTCTTATTGTTCTGTTTAAAGTTAATATCAAGCTTTCCTCAGGTCTGCCTGTAATTTCATCTTCTGGTTTGCAAGATATATTAAAATTGGGCTTTTTTTACTCTCTTAATGGTTGTGTTCATTCAGTTTCTAAAACTGTGCAGCTGTCAATTATAATCATCATTACATGATAATTTTACATTGGTATTAGACACCTGAATTGTGTAGTTGATAAAGGCTTTGTTTATGAGTCATAAAATATCTTATTCAATTGATTGTCTTCATTCTGTACTGCATTATTTTTCAGTGATTGCTACTGAAGATCTAACTTTTCCACTTACCAAGATGAAGGGAGCTGAAGAAGTTTGTAATAAAATTTTGTCTTTCATGACTTTTTGCTTAGGAGATGAAGTATTATCTAAACATATATTTTCTTATTATTCTGTGGACTCCTAAACTAAAATAGTTCATATTTGGTTTTATTCCCCACTTTATATATCCCCCTTTCCCACTGAGTTCTGTGGGACATTTAAATCAGAAAACAGAAGAGAAAATCCCTTGTTTCCCTCAAGGAATTCACAGATTTGTTTACTTCAGTGTTATGGCACAAAAGTGGGGAAGAAAACCCCTCTAGATTATGAACCTGAAATCAGTAAGTGCTTATTTGTTCTTACTGTGGCTCAGTTTTCTAGAAAAGACAGAGCTTAGAATGTTTGTACTGTGTTCCTTATTTCTGTTTGATTTCATATTCTCTCCCAAAGTGAGGGGAGTATTGTATTTCTTTATTTCTTTTCATCTCCAGAAGTCTTTCCAGGTGGTGCTGTGTTCTCCTGGCTTAGACAATTGACAACAGAAGGAAGGATGAAAGTTAGAGAACTAGGTGTGATTTTTTCACTGAGACACGTTCTTCCTTAACAAAAAACTTAAGTCCATAAAATGTCAAACTTTCTCTGAGTAGCCATTTCTATTGCCAGCTACAGCACCTAGAAATTTTCCTGTAGAAGGTTCCCTGGCAATTGGTAATGCTCTTTTTTCTTTTGCTTTCTAACTTAAAGACTTTTAAAAATGTTAGTTCTTTGTTCTTGAATTTAGTCTGAAATAATTTTCATATTCTCTTTGATGGCTAGGGTAAACTTGCCAGGCAAGATCTTAGCTGTGTTAAAGCAATAAGCTTTAGTGTACAAAACTTTGTGGTTTTGAGCTTACAGAATTACTCATTCTCTTTTTCCATTTCAGCTGTCTGAGGAGAAGAGAGAATTCTGTGACCATATAACTCTGATAGACCATGCGGCCTTTACTGAACAGTTGTTTTTTTTTTAAAACTACTTCAAATTTTACAAATTAGTTTACAGAAGAAGGGAGTAATAGAATTTTATCTTGACCAGGACTGTTACTTCACCGAGAAGCTGAATTATTTCCATTTATTTTTCTGCTGTCCTTAAAATTTTACTTCATAGTCTTCTACACAGTTGAACAGAAAAAGGAAGAAGTGGAATAAGCAGAGGCATTATGCTTTGACTTGAAAATATTTATGCTATTTTGATGTATATTCTTACAAGCCAACTTAGAGAATTTGGTCCAGGTGAAAAAGTAGGTGGATGCTGAAATAGTTGGGGAAAAAAGATCCTACATCTGCTTTAGGAAAGCAATTCAAATCAAATATCACAGTGGTCTGCTTTGGGTTTGTTTTCAGTCAACTTCTTTTTTGGAGGCTGGGCACTTGAAAAAACTAAATAAAATTCTAAACTTATAAGCACTATGGAGGGCAAAATTTGCATTCATAATTTTTTTAACAAGTTAAAAAAACACCAATAATGGATTAAAAAAAAGACAAATAAGAGTTAATAAATGAGAGCAGAAATATAGCACTAAAAATGGACCTGGCTAGCAACAGTTCTGCTGAAGATTTAGGGGTTGTTGTGAGACATGAGAGGAATGAGGCAATCACCTGTTGGTTTGTTGAAAATGTACCAACCTATATATACACCCATAAAAGAGATATCACTGTGTATAGATAGATCTATATATACTAACACCTTGTGTAATGGAACAATGTAATAGGTAAGTATTAATTTATGCTTAGAACTTATGAAGTCTTAGCCTGAAATCTCTGCCCAGTTCTTGGCAGTGCACCGTGGTAAGATTGGAGAGAAGACAAGAAGAGCAATAAACGTTTAGGCATCAGGGCCTGTGAGGAAACATTAGAGTAACCTATTTGTTTTCAGGCTAGGGGAAAAAGATAAAGGGTGCACACTTCCCAGTGTCTATGTGTGTTTTATACTAAGCAGAGTTACTGACTGTTCTCCATGTCTACTGAACACATAAGAAGTAACCAACTCTTATCTGTGTGGTATTGTTTCCTTTTTAGCATTATTATGCAGGCTTTCTTTGTGTGATAGTGATTTTGCATACCACCTTCATACATCAAATTTACTGGATGCTGTGTTTCCAGATTGTCTGTACTTCTTTTTTGAAGTACCAAAGAACATGTGTGAATATGGAAGTAACATTTGTCAGGCTTCTTATTCTCAAATACACTTTTTCTAAAGTGTGTGGATGCAAGGATTTCTCTTACAACTTCTTTAACTGCAAAACAAGGTAGATTTATCCATCTTATTTGAAAACACAAGGATACAAAGACTTAAAATAGTAGTAGGCTGCATACTTGAAAATAGCAGCTGCTCCCATTCTGCTTTTAGTTTGGCTTTGGCAGTGTTCCAGTTGATGTTTTCTGCTGAAAAGTTACTCTGATCAGGCTCATTCAGTCTTTTGTGTTGGTGCAGGTTTTATTTGTGCTTACTTCTTTCTACAACTGTTTAATATTGTCTGAAAGGATCATCCACTCTTCTGTGCAAGTCTAATATGTTTCTTTTTGTGCAATTCTGTGACACTCTGCACTGTGTTGTCTGGAAGCTCTTAGCAGTTTTGTGGGGTTTTTTTCTGTACCACAAAGTAGATATTCAAGAATAAGTGCCGGCATGATTTTGTAAAAATCTTAGCAATCCGGGAGTTTGTTTTTCGTTTGATGTTTATGTTTGCTCTGCTGTGCACTGATGTGCAAACATAAGCAGCCTGATGTTTGCAAAGCAAGGCAAACACAGTAAGGCATCGCTAAGAGCTTGAAATTGGTGCTGATGGAGTGAGTGGCCACCCATCAACCTGTCCCTGTGGGTAGTTCCCAAGTCTGCCAGAGAGGAAAAGCGTGAGTTTGGTAGATGGATGTCAGAGAACATGGGATTTCTTACCCAACTGGAGGTTCACTTGCAAAAGATGGCAGAGCTTGAAGAAAGTGATACATTCAAGAGAGAATGAGACAGAATTCACCTCTGCTATGTCCTAATACTGAAGCAGGTTTAGTTATTTCAGATTTTCTCTGTCACCTTGGGATTTTTTAGTAGCTGTGCTGCAACTTTCTGTTCTGACTCCATTTCTTGTAATTGTTATTTTTTTCCCAGGATTTTGGTTTTGTTTTAAGTAATGTGTTACTTTCAGTATTGTACTCAGGGCTGTGAAACTAGATGGTGGGAGCTAGTAAGAATTTGGCTCCCTGCCCTCCTAAGGATGCAGTTGCAAAAGTCAGCTAGAGGTGTACGTGTGCTTGCTTGGTTTTGGTGCTCAGTTCTTTAGTGCTGTACTTCTGTATGTAGGGAATGGGGTGAGGGGTGGTCCTTCAGTTGATTTAGGGTGTGTCACAGCCTGAGTTCTCTACTAAGGGAGAAGGAAGGACTTGGCAGTGATGTGCTGACAGTGATAACGCTGATGCAAAGGTGATAGTTGTTATCTGGGACAAAAATAAGGGATGCTCTGAAATCAACACCTTCCTAAGAGCTGAATTTTTACCTAGAACTGTATATTCTCTGTTGTGCTGCCCTTGTAAAGAGAGTGAGAAAGTAGTTGATTGAGTTTCATAGGTTTTTGGAAGACACTTCATGTGATGCTACCTCATCTGATAACTGCTTCCACTTTTTTGTCCAAATGTCTGTGAATTATCTACAAAACCCAGTAAAACAAGTCATGTAGAGAGCAAGTTATTTCTGACCCATTGCTGATTGTTAAAGTCATGTGAAATTTTCTTTAAGTTATCGGAATTGTTCCTTGAGAAGACAGTAAAAACAAACATGGGCTATAAATGTTGTTATCCTGCTGGGCAGGGGTACAATAGAGTCTTTGTTCTTTCCCAGTACTTAATTGTAAACTGGGTCATGAAACTATTGCTTTCTGATTTGAGGAAAGGTAGAAAAAGATGAGCTTTTTTAAGGACCTTCAACTGACTTGTGGACAGTGTATGTTGTTTGCTTATTTATATTTTTCAAATACAGTTAGACTAAAGTAAATATTTTGTCTGTAGTCAAAATAATAGTTCTTTGGGGTTACCAAAAGGAGTTGGAGATGGTAATTTCCTTCACACAAAACTTAGACTATGCATCTCTTGGGGAAGATGGCTAAATCCAGGAGCTGGATTGCAGCTTAACATTGTGAAGGCATGAGAAATCAGATTTCACTTGTATTTAAAGAATGTTTCAGCAAGTGTTGTGAGCCTAAGGCTCTTTTTCTGCTATTATGCTAGTCTCTGGCATTCAGCTGACTGTGGTCACTGGAAAACCATATTTTCCACAAATACACCTTTTACTTTGGTCAGCTGAGTTGTTCCTTATACCTTAGTTAAGTGTGATGTCCTCTGTTCTTTGGGTTCTTCAGTTCTGCACACTGAGTAGAGCTACAACAGCCAGGTATCCCAGACTTGCTGTGTCAGTATGTTTGTAGTTGTTTAACCATTACCTTCACATCCCCCCTGACACAGGACAAGCCACAACAAAATGTATTGTTAAAATACGTTCTATATTGCTAGAACACAGACTATTTACTACATATAAGGGCAGGTGCATGGTGGTAAAAGCATATTCATCTGAATATTCTAGGGGATAACCTGAAATATTTTTCACTGCTGTCTATCTTGAAGCATGGTTTAAAGTAAAAGCAGTATTATTATTAAATTATCATTATTATTCACTCAAACTCTCCCCAATACTTTATTTGGATTAAAATATTTCCTCCAAGAATTCCTGGGATACATACCTTCTTAACACTGTTAACTTTAACAATAGTTCTAAGGACCTATGGTGGTTGTCCCTGCCCCCTATCACTCCCAATTACATGTGCTCATGACTCTAGGGAATAAGCTAGAAGAGTTCTGTCCAGAAAGCAGAGAGAACTTGTTAATGACTGTCTCAGTGCTTAACTAGCCATGAAAATAAAAGTCAACTTGCTGTAATGCAAACACCCCCTTCTGTCACAGCAGAACTCAGTCTGAAGCATATGAGGAAGTTCGAGGCTTTTTCACATCAAACTGTGTTGTCAATTATGCCTTACAGAAGGTTATAAATGAGAATAATGCATGGGTCTTGAGTCTAGTCAAAACCTAGCAATCAGCAGCAGTAGGGTGATAAAGATTGAGAGAAAATTTACCCTGGGTCAGTTTTTGAAGAAACTTGTAACAGAACAGTAATGGGTGGTGGGTTTGGGTGTTTGGAAGACTGAGTTACTAATTTTGATTTTCGTTATGTTGAGGTGTAGCCTGCTGTCCTGGTTTAGGGCAAATTTGGGAGAAAACCTCTAAAGGGGTTCTTCTAGAAAGCAGATTCAAGCGGCCTCTCCCCCAACTAGTTTGGGAAAAGATTTCCATGGAGAAAAGTAGAAAAAAACCTGTTTATTTAACAGGCAAAATGAACAATACTAAACAACAAACTGTTACTGTTCTGAAGAGATGATAAATTCAGAAAGTCCTCTTTGTGGGCTGTAGCTCAGCTCACTCAGTCTGTTACCAGTCCTTCCGGTAGTGTCCTGGGCCTGGTGGGCCACAGGTGTGAGTGAGCTCCTGGTGTTTTTCTGGGTTCTTCAGTCCACAGCAGGTTTGAACAGTTCCAAGAAAAAGAAAAAAACACAGTCCAGGGAACTTCACTGCCTCAGCTAGCCAAAAACTAACTAAAAGCACAGGAGAGCTCTCTCTCGCTGTCTGTTCTGCAGACAACACAGCCCAGGAGCAGGAATGTGGGGGAGTGAGTGCAGTTTCTGAAAACAAACTCCATGCTTCTTCTCTCCCCAGCCTTCACTCCCAGAACCAGTCTTAAAGGTGCAAAACTTATTTCTGGCCTAAACAGACAAATGGGGATGCAATTCAGCATCATAAAGTCACCCCAGGACACCTGTGTGAAGGAGGCTACACAGTGGCTGAAAGGTCACTGATAAAGCTTTCAACAAGCAAATGAATGCTTTCAGCTGTTTTTTTCCGAAAGACATGTTTGGCTGTGCTATACTTATTGATCTGTTGTTTGTAAAAATGTGGGTTGGGGGAGGAGGAATAAAATCAAGGAGAGAAGAGCAATGTTCAAACCTGAAGTGTAAGATTGACACAAAGAAGAAATAGCTATGACTAAAATTGAAAACTGGAAGAAGCAGAACTGACTTTATCTCAGGAAGTGGTTTCCAGCACATGTTCAGCTGCTGCCCTGAGTTCCTTATAGTTGTTACTAGCTGTCCTTGCCTGTCCTTGACTTGCTTCCTATGAGCTGCCCATAAGAAATACATAATTTTCTTGATAAAGAGAGAGCAGTGCTTGTATCAAGTGCTAATGCTTCAGGTTAGTTGCTTGATCTACATCTGGATAATAATTAACAGTAAAGATGAAAATTCTCAGGCATCAGTTATTTGAAAGTGCAGCATCAAGTTGCTTGTCATCCTTGACTGACTCGGTTTATTGTGGACTCCCAAGGTTAGAAGTACAGAAGCAAGAGGCAACAAACTAAAACATGTGGGAGCAGGCCCAGATGGGAATGCTGGTGGAAGGTGCAGTGACCTTTTATACAGGCCTGCATCATTATTCTTCACAGCATCAGAGAAGAAGTTGTGCCTTTGTGCTGAAAGTGGATGTAGATTTGATATTTTTGCTGAATGTTATCCTATTGGACAATGCCTGTAGGTCCACTCCTTAACAATTACTATGCATCGAGATCCCTGCTGGTGTTTTTTTTGTCTCTCACTTGTGTGTTAATTATTCAGCAGATCAAAATCAATCAGGCTCTTCTGTGGATTGTGAAAGTTGTCCAGCTGATCTTGTCCTTTAACTGGAAGATTTCGTCTTTGGCAATGACATAAATTAACATATTTAAGCACTTTTGTCATAGGCTGTGATGCAGTTGCATCACAATGCAGACTGTCTTAATTATTCTTTACCCCATGTTGCCTGAGGCAGTGACCTCAAAAGCTAAACAAGGCCATGTTTGGCTAGGATGAGAGCAGTCAAACAAATTCAGTGCTACAGGAAGTTTTAGTGATTCAGTAGGTGAGGCAACACCCCTGAGTTAATATTTTCCCAGGGCCCCAGATGGGTAAAAGATGCTGCAGTTTGTATGATGAGATGTAAAACCCAGATCCTTGGTTAAAATTTCAGTACAATTCCCAGTAAAAATGAACATGTTAATTCAGGATTCCTGCCCAGGTTCGAATTTTAATGGCTCTGTCCTCTGCACATTTGTAATTTCTGTTTGAGTATAGTCATATGATCTCTTGCTCCCGCCCTAAACTGTTCTTAAGTTGTTGAGAAAGTTTGTGTTCCAGAGGTGCTGACAATGTTTCCAGTTGTCAACAGAATGATTTCCAGAAACAATGGTCCATTTTGAGATCTTTTAAAATCAAGGGAATCTTATTTATGTAAGAAATGTCAGGTCAAAACTGAAAATCCTCCAGGATTTCTTTTTTCTTTATTTTTATACGTGCAGAATAGCTTTTTGGCTTGAATACAAATATTTGCTACATGGTTGAGTATGCTTACACTTACATATTTTTATTTTCCGTAGGATTCAAGTGCCCTGTATGTTCAAAATTTGTATCTTCTGATGAAATGGATTTACATCTTGTGATGTGTTTGACAAAACCAAGAATAACCTACAATGGTAAGAAAGAAGTAAGCTGATAATTATTTATTCATTTTAAACATTGGTGTGATTATAGTCCCTTACTTACTAAGATATTCTGGTAACTAGTTTGGTGGACTCATAAATTATGTGGTTGTTTTGCTTGTAGTTTGTTTTCTAATTAATTCCTAAGAACTTGGTCTTTGTATACTGCATGCCAATATAATTTGCCCTGTGTCCTGCAAACATAAAATTATTCTTATTTGAATGTGTTTATTCCATTTTTTGACTACTGGTCAGTGTGTGCTTATTGTCCAGTTGAGATATGTGTAGCTTACACCTCCTTTCATCTAATGACATCAAGTAGTGAGGTGGGTCAATTGAGTCTCCTGGGGACTTTATTAAGGACTGTTACTTTTGACATGCTATGCATTTGCACATTATTCAAGAAAATTACATTTTCTGTGAGGAACTAAAGAACTTCTCCTTTTCCACTTGATTCCATATGTGATACTTCATAAAGACTGGGTATATGTTTTTGTTATTTTAATCAAACTGGCCAATATTAAATGAATCACCTGTAGTAGCACTGTTTTTTTCCCCTACTACTAAGCTCTCCTTCTAGGCAAGCTTTAATGCAAGGCAAACAGGACTTTTGCCACTGAGATCAAACCTTTCTATCACTGTGGCTTAGGCTGATACTCAGTTCTACGGCAAGCACAAAAAAAGGCTTGAGGAAACAAGGAATTAGAAAGTCTTACTGAAATTTTAGTTGCCTGCTTTGGCAGAAAATCTTACAGTGCATCTTCAATGAGATTCTTGTTCACCAGTCATCAGATGTCAGAATAGAATGCAGTTAGAAAAAATTGTGGAGAGGAGAGGGAGCTGGGCTTTTTTTGCAGGTGAACAGCAAGGTGAACAGCAAGAAGCTGAAAGTTGGTGCTCACAAGTTACATCAGGGAAATATCTGATTCAGTGTTAAGTAGAAATGTGACATAAAGGGGGTTTGGGGCAAGGCACTGGAAGAGGTTGTGCAATCTCCATCCTTGAGCAATTTAGTCTAACTTGGTCATGCTTTGAGTGAGGGGCTGGACCAGAAGACCACCAGAGATCCCTTCCAACATGGGTTATTGACTACATAAATAACCTGCAGTGTCATGGGCTCTTTGACCCTCCAGGTACCTTGCTGTTAGGGTATTCTACACTGGACCATTTTATTGAAACAAGTCTTGAAGAATGGTTGGGCCCATCTTATTTTTTGGATACCATAATGCTATCCAATACTACTGGACCTTAACTGCAAAAATAATTTGAAATCATATGCTTAGAGTTCAGAAGTCCATTTGAAAACACAGTACTTAGGAAAAGTAAATACTTCTTTTTTCTTCCTGATGTTACCACACATATATTTGAGAAGGTTGACTTCATCTAACAAAGAGGGCTTTTTTTCCTCTTTATTTTTCCTTCTTAAATTCAGGTCTGAGCATTTTCCAAGATAAGGTATGTACTGAGGGATGTTGGACATTGGAGAGAAGAGAAGCACACTAGTCACCCCAGTCAGGACAGGAAAATGCACTTGGGATCAGTTAGGGTGGAGCAGGGGGAGGCAGACTGGCAGAGAACAAGCTCTGGCACTAATCCACCTGATGGGGGGTGCACAGATTTGACTGAAATCCTTTTCCCCTGCTGCTTCCTACAGGTACATATGAGTGCACTCAGCTGACTAACTTTTGTTTGAAGATATGGCAATTACATAATGTAACCTCTCAGTATTGTTTATGATGTTTGTTTGAATCGCAATGGTGATAGATTCTTATTCAGACTCCTTTTTCCATCTTGCATTGTTTCAGCTTACACATGGCTGGTTGGAGTCCCTTTGGGCCATTTTCTTACCTTTGCACAGTTTTTTAAGTCAACAGATGAGCAGAAGTAAAACCTGTGAGTGGCAGCTGAAGCCACTCTGGATAATCTGCAGCATGACAAAAGTGGTTGTGGGCAATGCAATAGGAGTTAACAGCAGCATGTCATCTCTTGCCTTAGGAGTGTGTCTGCTGTACAGTGAGCCTCAGAAACTGATTCTAGGAAATCGTTATGTAAGTGTGAAATAAGGAAACTATCAAATTAGGTAAGCTGGCTTGAGAGAGATACTTAGAAGTATGGTCTCATTTTCATGCACACTTCAGAGAAGTGTGCATTGATCCTTGTAGCTCCAGTTGGTTAGCTCCTGGAGTCAGGGACTAAGGCTGAAATTATAGCCTGTAGCTGGCTATTTAAATTACTGCAGCATGAAGAAATTGAGGATATGGCTTCTGAGTTGTGCAGTGCTCGGTTGTTCCTTTGTGTTATAGTTGTGGTCCCTTTAATGAGGCTCATGAAAAAAATTAACTAGCAAGTTGGTAACTTAATGCTGCTATGATTTCAGGCCCAGACCTGCATATGATTGTCTATATGCATGCATTTTTTTCTTGTCTGTTTTGCTGTTTGTCATCATGAGATCAGTGATGAATCGGCCTTTTTGCCATAGGCCAAGGGCATCTCAAGTTTTGTTTGAGAGAAGAAAAGATGCTGCTGTCAACTTTGATACCTGCTTCCAAAATAGAAGGCATCTCTTTATGCTTTACTTTCTCATTGTTATCTTGGCCTCATGCCATATATACTAGAACAAAGCCAAGCAGGCATCATTTGCTTGTGTTGGTCACTGATATTTCCCAGTCCTATTATCACTAGAAGGGAAAATATCTTTTTTCTTTTCTTCCTTTTTTTTTTCTCCTCACCTTCTTTTAGCTTTTCGTTTTGTGTTGCAAGGGGTTGAAGGGAGCCTTAGACTTTGCAGGTGCAGAAGTATTTAGAGATTGAGCAGTTGGATTGAACTGTGCTTATGTCTAGTTCTGTTCTAGATGTCTTTCCTCATGGTACTGTAAATGTATTAGTTGCTTCTAAGAAACACCAGGGAGCAAATTGTATGTATTTTGTCATTCTGAGAAGACAAACCTTTCTTTTTAAATATGAGTCTGAGGCATACAGTCTCCCCCAGAAAAAGGTTACAAGACTGCTTAGCTGTGATTTCAAGTTTAAATAAATTAATGAGTCCTCCCAGCCAATCTCTAATTGCTTTCTGAGCTACCTTTGTGCATTGCATTTGGCAGTCGAAAGGGTCAGTGAACTGCAAACTCGGGCAGCTGTCTGATTTACATGTGTTTTCTGAAAGAGTGGTCACAAAATTGTCTCAGTTTTATGCTGGAAGTTGTGCTGATTTTCATATAAATATATCAGTACATTTTATTAGCCTTATTCTTTCAAAATCATGTGACTTGCCTGTAACAGAGATCTCATTGCTGACTGAATTAGGCATTTTAAAAGAGCTCTTTCTTTTTTTCTGTGGAACTTTGTTCCACATTCCTTAAACTACTTGTGGTGTTCACACATGAACCAATATCTAAGCATTTTTGTACAAAAGCTGGTTAAATGAATGGTATTGTGCAGAAAACATCATGGTGTTTGGTCATGTTGTCTTTAAAAACCTTTCCTAGCAGTTAGCAAATGCTTGCTGAGTTGTTGAGGAGCCAAAGTAGGTCCCATGCACTAGTTAACCACAGGTTGCCAAAAGCCAGTTTTTGAAGAAAGTGGGTTACTTGCTAGTTGACAGGTTTGTTTTTTTTTTTTTTTTTAAACTGCTAAAATATTGTATAGCCATACCTAATCCTTTGAGCTTCTCCAGAGTGTTAAATGAGGCCTCTTGCACAGTCTTGTTCAAATTCATCATGGTGACAAGCAGGGAGCCCACTTAGGGACTGCTCTCTGAAAGGTGTTGCTTAAATTGTAGTCCCATGTTTTGGTCAGATACTGGCATTTATGTAAATTTTCTCTGTGCTTTGGAAGCAACTTACCTTAAACTCCTTGCTGATGATTACAGGTGCCTGGTAAAATTTAGATTTTGAATATAATTATTGTGTTGTTGCAATATTAATACAGCTTTTTTCACTGGAAGATGTTTTATAAAAAATTGAGGAGACACAAGAGAGACTCGTGACTTCAGATGCTTTGCAACAAACATACCCAATATCCTCTGATGAAACCCTGCAGTTGGTTCTGAAATAATTCTGGTTTTCATTTTGAAATTCTTCTGTTTGTTTCTCAGCACACTTTGTAAGACTCCGTTAGTTTTATTATGATTCAAGGGCCCCTCAGAGGGCAGGGATAGCAGCCTGGCAGCTGGCCAGATGGGGCAGCCAGTGACCCTGGAGGGCTGGGGAGAGCCAGTCAGCTCACTAGGCTGCTTGGCTGGCCTGGCGAGCCGGCCTGTCCTCTTTCAAAAGTTTTGATTGAATTAGCACATTCCTGTGGAATATTTTGGGTTTCATCAAGTCAGCACTTTCTGTTGGAATGGTGTTCTACTGGAAACTTTCTAAGCCGATCTCCTCAAAGCTGCTTGCTCAGGGGTGGTTCTGCTTTGACATCAGTGCTGCTCTTGCTCAGACTACTCTTCATTTAATTCATATGTGGCAGAGGGTCTGACTGTTGGCCAGCATATTTACTCAGGTTCATTTTAAGGGGAAAAGCTTTCACTAGTGTAATTCAGACAGGACCAATGTTGAGACATCCAGTGCATGAACCGCTGAAAGTTTTTTCATTACTTGAAGTAAGAACTTTGTAATTTTTCTATTTAAGTTACAATGAGTGATTTTTTTTTAGACCTATCATATTAAAATACAGCTGGAGATCTGACATCACTGATAGCAGGGATTACAGATATGATCTTATATTAAGAGTTTATCCAATTTCTTTGAAATGGAGAATTACTATGTGGAAAACTGTTATAGACAGAATATTAAAAATGAAGGTATGTGTACCAGAAGGAAAAACAGGAGTGGAACTCAATGTGCTCTTCCTCTCTGGCAATGTACTTTGTTTTCTGGGGTGTTTGCATCACCAGGCACAAATAGTGGAATGTTCCCATGCTGTCTAACCAAATTCACAGAATCACAGGATATTCTGAGTTGGAAGGTACACACAGTTGGATCATTGAGTCCAACTCCTAAGTGCATGAACCACACAGGGAAAGAACCCACAACCTTGGTTTTATTAGCACCATGCTCTGACCAGCTGAGCTGATCTCAAACTGACTTGGGCCACAACAGTGCAATTGATTCAGATGAACACTGATTTTTGTTTCAAGTTGGTTTGAGATGTTATGTCAAGTTTTGTCTTGAGAGGAAAGCATTTCTTGCTGGGACTGCCATATGCTGAGGCCTGCATGTGAGCAGAATCTTGAGTTGGAATCTGTGTAAGCAATAATCCTTCTAGAGGAGTTGTCAGCATTGAAATGATGGCCATAACACGTATTTTGATCAAGAGCAGAGACTTAAATACTGGCACGAGTCACCTAAAGGATTAAATAAAAATATTTTGGCAACATTCTTTGTGAATGGGGCTGACCTAATTTTAAGGTAAATTAAAGTTACAACCTTTGTTGATTGCTACCTGTTTCAGCGTCTTTGGAACAAGATAATTATGCCAGAACTTGAGTTCATATTGCTCAGTAGAAGGAAGGAAAACCAGTGCACCTTAACCTAATGTTTGAAGCACCAAAATGCGTGATTCTGGTAGTCCTGCCCACTGCAGCGACTTGATTTGCTTGGTAACTTCTGTGCACCAGAGGAGAGTATTCAGCAGGGCTGATGCTCTCAACTGTTTTGACTGATGCACTCAAAACTTCAGGAATGAAAAGGATTATTAACTTCAAGTTAATTTCTCTGCCACAGTTCCTGAGATCATACCTTGAAAGACCTTGCAAAAGGGCATCTTGCCAGTCTGCCTGGAAAAGCTTAAGCCTTCCTCCTTGTCCTCATCCTTTAATAGGACTAGACTTTTAGCAGAGCTGTACAAAATAATGCTAAGGCAGATCAGTTATTTCATTCCACTTTATCCAAGGTGTAAAATTCTCCATAGGTTTTTTTTTATTCTTTAATTTTTAAAGTTTAACAAGATTCCTGGCTAAAAGTTTCTAGTTTCTTACTCTGCCCTAGGTGGTTCTGTGCTCTGTCCTCAGGGATGCTGGGGAGGCAGAAGAGCATAGTTTAAAAGGTAGTTTAACAGAACATGTAAAAAGACACTTACCCCTCTGCTTGCAGTTAAAATAGTGGTATTTACTCTTTCTTTTGATCTTGTGTTCTCGTGAACATCCTCCAGAGTATGTAGGAGGTTATTCAGTTTCTCCAATGCTTTAAAACTGTTTTCTTCAGTAGTTCTTGAGAATATAAAAAACTGTTGAACTTTGAGATTTTTTTTTAATGTGGTGACAGTAGAACATTATTATAGTAAATAAAATTTTCATCTCAGACATTTGCACAGATGTTCTTCTGTGAATTAATTTAATACTGGCCCAGGCTTCTCATAACTTGTCTTTCAAATCATTGTTAGATTTGAGGAGGGAAGAGCAATTATGTTTAAAGTAATGTTTGATTAAAATATATTGACTAGTTTGTACTTTCTGCCTTTAAGAATTGTTGATAAGAGCAGACTTTTACTGATGTTCACCAGTGGAGGCCAAAGATAGCTACTTGTCCAAAGCAGACTGCCAAGAGGAACAGTGGCAAAGTTAATTTCTTCCTCCCTTTGTTCAATAAAGCTGTGTTTCCTTCCCACCATCCCAAACCTCTCCTTCAACAGTTTTTGGTGCCTCACAGAAGAGCATCACTGCAAAAGCAGCCTGTTACATTTCAAGTTTGTTGGGAAGGGAGGTAGTTCATCTCGAAGAGTAATGCTGATGGATGTCACTAAATAAGACCACACTGTAGTTCAACTTGTGCAACCTGTGCCTGCCTAAAGGGAGGAGGTGGGACCTGCTTCAGTGACCCCATTCCAGCCTCAGTCACTGGATGAACTGGGTTAGTCTCTTACAGTGTGGAGTTGCAGCACTTTTAGAAGGTGCAGTCTCTTATCTTTTCTCCACACCCACAAACTGTCAGCCCTTTGCTATGGAGCCAGAAAAGTAAGCTGTGTGTTTGTATTGGTGTGGCTGTGAAGAAAGCTCATCAAATGGGAACACAGTGTAACTGACAGGGAAGTACTTTGAATGTCTGGAGCAGCAATTCCCAGAACTGCAGACTGCCCCATTTTTCTCTGCAAGATATACTCATGGAGATGTGGTTGTGGTGGTTGAAGTATCAATATTGCTTATTGTTTTACTTTGCATGCAAGAGAAATGTGGGATATAGATTTGTAAAGAAGCTATGACAGCTCACTTTCATGGTTCAGGTTGGAGATGCTCAGTCGATCATGCTGGATTTTCTTTCTACTGTAATGAACTAAAGTGGATATGCTTTGATCCTGCTGAGAAGGACACACTGCAGAGATCACACCTATTAATATCTTAAACTTTTCTCTGATTTGTTGTGCATGTGACTTACTCTTCTAACAAACCTTTGGGGAGAAGTGTTTTCCGCATACTTTCCCTTCAGCCAGGCCTAAATCTGCTAGACTGAACTTCCTGTGGCAAAGCCATGGCAAAATAGCTTCAATGTCACCTAATACTTAATTCAGTTCTTGAGAGCTGGACAATATTTTTTTTCTCAATACATTGGAATTGCCTTTATTTAAATGCATACCTGTGTCATGGGAATATTTTGGATAAATACAGTAAAGCTTTTGACAGCTATAGAACAAGCCCACTTGTTTCTGGAAGAAACAGAGAAAATGGGATCATTCATGTGCTGAATAGCTCAAGTTATTTCTTTTGCTTCTATGCCACTCCTTAACCCCAGATACCTCTGTTGTCTGGCTGTTGCACCGACAGCGCTGCTGAAGTCGAAGGACAGTTCTTGTCCTAGAAAATGACAGACACACCTGTGAGCCAGGGCCGCAGGGAACCTGTGCGGTGACACGGGGAGGGGTCCGCCAGCCGCGCTGCTGTGCGCGGTGCTCCCTTACATAATGGCAGCGCAGGGCTGCCTGCAGCAGGGCTGGCGACAGCTCTGCCCGCCGTGCTGTGGTGATGCGATGTGCTGTGAGCGCGCACCATGTGATGCGGGCAGACGGAGCTACCTTCCATGCCTCGCACTTAATCAGTCTTTAGCTCCGAGAGGTCATTCAGAGGATGTCATAAATCGCGTCTGCAACTGCTGCAGTCTTGTGACTGCTGCGAACTTAGCTCCAGGGGAAATAATGCTCCTAGCTTTGCTAGCTTTCTGTGGTAATTCTGCAGTCTTTAAAGCTGATACCTCTAAAACCTTGAGATTTTACTCATTTGCTAGCAGCAGTCTTTTTTTTTTTTTTTTTTTTTTAGTTGCCCTGTGGAGAGAAACCTTGAAAATATCCCTTTTCTAATCATAGAAAATGGATTTCATTTGCTGGATTTTGAAATAATACTATTGGAAATCATTAGGTCTTAAAAAATAAATACCAGAGTACATCTCACTGATCTATGTAGGAATTTCATGATATTTCTTTCCCTAAATTTCTCAGTTTTGCATGAACTAATACAGATTATTTGCAGATCAGGACTTTCTCCCCCCCCCCCCCCCCTTTTTTTTTTTTCCTCTAAAGAAGTATGAAAGAATAAGAGCTACTCCTTCTGGCTCAGAAACTGCCCCAAGGGCAGATCAGTTAGAAACTACTGCCTTAAATGTCATTCGTAATTTATTTTTTTCTTCAGATTAAAATCTTGCTTTAAAACCTGCTGCCCTTTGATTACTTAAATAGTCCTGTGCTTCTGAGCTGCAGACTCAGCCTTTCAATGCACAAAAGAAGTCAGTCCAGCTTTTGTAGGGGATTCCAGTGATAAAACAAGGCAAACTCTTTGGAAACAAGCTGGGTGAGAACACTGCTAGTGTGATAGAGTACTCTCACTTCTAAACTGGGGATTCTTATCACTGCTTACATAGGGGAAAGATGACCAGCTTCTAGTTTCTAGACTAGAATTTTAACAAAATCCAGTGATTCTAGAACAGGATGTAAAACACCTACTGACATAGGTACAAAATACTAGACTTGCCTATTCTATCCTCCCTGGGGGAACCTCTTTGCTCCCCAAAGTTTGCATAACTTTGTCTCACGTGGCAACAGATTTGCTCAGCTTCAGAAATAATCCCAAGTTCTAACACACAGCTGAAACATGAGAAACTTCACTGGTGTTTAGTGCTGAATTATATTAACACTCATGAAACCTTGTTAAAACTTCCTCATAAAAACCTCAACTTCCATTTTAACCCTGCACTACCAGCTTATCTGTAATTTAAAGCCTTATCAGATTTTCATAATTTTGACCATGTTCCTCATGCCCTCCTTCCTTGTGTGTATTTTAATTAGGTATTATTCATGTGTATTGTTAGGTATTTGATGGCCCCTGTGTAGCTAAGCAAGAATGTAGTATTCACTGTTAATTTTTAGCCCATAGATAATGTTTATTTGCTTGGAATGAAGAGGTGGAGGAAGGAATTGTTTGGTTAACACTTACCTTTTTTCTTCTCCCAGTTCCAATCTATGGCTTTATTAGCTGAAATTATGTCATAATGATGTTCAATAGTTTTGGAAACGTCTAAATTGAAAGAAAACAAGGAGAAGAATAAAACTTTAAATGGCTGTAGAAATACACAGCCGGATTATGGACATGTAACTTGGAACAAATACTGGAGAAATGTCTTTGGGGACGTTTGGTTTTTTAAACACATCTTCCATATTAACCTTTTTGTGTTATTGTTTGTGAATTATCATGATTACTGAGTACTGTTGGAATTGTGCTTGTTTTTTATTTCACTTAGTCACTTTAAAATTTAAAGGAAGGTCTATTGATGGTTTGGTTTTGGGGGTTTTTGGTTGTTTTGTTTTTGGTTTTTGTTTAGGTTTTTTTTTTTTTCATCCTCTTGCAATTCAATACCTACATACTCAGTATCTCACTGGGATAGTAATAACCTGTAGGTGCCTGTTAGCACCAGAAATACTGTATCTCTATGCTTGCTGCAATAAATTATAATACTGGCTAATGGGTTAGTGTAGAGTAGAAAAACTGAGATAACTTTGAAAACTCTGACTCAATATCTGATGTTATCAGAACCTTTGCATTCAGACATGTTTTGCATTCCATCTATATCACAAAGATAATTGCATTTGAAATAGGAATAGCTTGTAAAAAGCAGTCTGTCTGCTGCAAACAGAAAAGACAGACAAGTAAAAATTATGCAGTTATTTATATCCTTGTCCCATGTATGCATGTTAACACCAAAAATTGTGTTAATCTGGAGAAGGCTGATCTGGAGCTTGTTGGGAAAAGTACCTTCTAGGCCTAGCACCTGGCACTGGGGTTAACAAGCCAGACTTCATGCACACTGGGTTTTGGCACCAGTGTTTTCATTGTCTATTGCTTGGTAATGCATCCTATCTTCCCTAAGAATAGTGTCTTAGTCACACACACCTGCTTTCTCTCCCCCCCTCCTGTTTTACCTTAGGCTTATAGTTTCATCTTTCATGCCATCTCCCTGTGCACTCATTTTGCATCAGATCAAACCAAACTCCTCTGCTTGCAATGAGTCAGTTACTTGGCCAATGTTAAAAGACTGGAAAAAAGATCTGGCAAAACTTATTGTGCTTAGGGCACCTGCAGGAAGCCTGGAATAGGAACCTGAAGAAGGACAAAGTGAGCAAAACATGGAATCAAATCCTTCATCCAACTTCAAAACAAGTCACCATTAAAGTAACCCATATTGCCCAGACTAACAGGATAGATAACGTCATCTGAGCTGCTTCTCTTCATCCCCTCTCCTGCCTCTGTCATTCCTGCCCTACCCTTTCCTCCTGTGAAGCTTTCTAATGTGCTTGTTTTATCTGTCATGTGAGAGTTCTCTTGCATTTCATTAGGTCAGTGTGTCCCCATCACACTCCTAGTTCATTGCAGACCATGAAGAATGAAACATCTTATTTGAAAATCTTTGCAATGCAATTTCTTTGGCTTCTGGCTGTAATTTCAGTGATGGTAAATGATTGAAGACTCACCATTTGGAAAACTTTTCTCTGCAATCTTTTAGGTCTTCTGTTACATTGGGGATAAAATAAATATAGTCACTTAAAGAAGCTGACAAAGCAAATGGGATTTCCCAAACTCAGTGGGGATCTTTTAGAACTGCCACATCAACATCCTGCACTTGTGAGATCTTATCCAACTTAGACTTTTCCTTCAGCTCGATCAGTCAGTCATCTTCTGTTGTTTCCTCTGCCACATCCGTGCTCCGCCTTACTGCTAAGTTTTTAAGAACATTGTTGGTGATAGCATCCAGTCTTGATTTGCAAAAGTTGCTCATTTTAACAGACTTACAGCATCTGAGTGAAATATTCCTTCTGACTGTAAAGTTATGGGAAGAGACCTGTTTCTGCACTGTATTTGGAAGGAATTCTTCACCCTTCCCCTGACCACAGTGGTAGCTTTTCTTCATGAAATCATTAACTCAGACACCCAAGTGATTTGCTACCAGAAGAACCTTTTATAGATAAATATTCTTGGGGTTATATGCCTTGGTGGAGTTGGGGTTTTTTTGTTGTTGTTTTGGTTAGTTGGTTGAGTGATAGGGGTTTGTTTTGGTGTGTTTGGGTTTATGTTTGTTTGGGTTTGGGTTTTGGTGTTTTTTTACCTTTGGTAAAGAAGTGCTATGCAAGGCAAGCTGGAATTCAGGTCTCTCATTTTTCTTGAGTGTACCCTGCATGGTAACCCTGCCTGTTGCTTAAGCAGAAACTGTATGGTTCACCCACCTTTGTACTGGATTTCTGGCCTGCAGTCCCAAGTTTTCAATAGACCTAAGTTGATTTTTCATCTGTCATAGCAGTTTCTTGGTACTGATATAGATTGGTGGGTATGCATAAGCAGCACTTAAATATTTTGCTTTGTTTTACTCCTGAACAAACAAAAATGATAAAAGATCTGCATGTGTGGATCCCACACTTCTATTCTTTCTTGCCTGCTTCTGTAAGTTACTTTCCTCCCAGCTCTATTTTATCTCCAGCTCCCTGGAAGAAAGGATCCTCTCTAAATGCAGCAGACTCTGTCAGCAATACAGTCTGGTTGCCTCTGGCCATTTAATCAACCACTCCTACTTTTGTAGCATACTTGTGGTGCAAGATCCTTTTTGATGGTAAACTCAGCCTTGGGAAGTGTAAATCATTCTTCCCCGATGGAGCCAAGGAGGATGTATTCCCCAAGTGATCCTTTCTTTACGCTGTCTCCTAAGGTATCTTGTTTTGCTGCTGTTTTGTTTCTTGTGGGTTTGCCCCTTTACATGCTGCTTTTAACTCTTGACATTCAAGATTAACACTCGATAACCTGAGAGGTCATGTAATACCGGTGAAAACCCAAGAAAACAGCCTGAAGGCAGCTTCCTTATTCCGTGTGCTGCAGTGAGCAGTTTTGTTTCAGGCAGCATGTGCTAGGGTACACCGTTCATGGTGGGATTTCACGTGGGGTGCTAGTTTGCTGTGGCTGCATTCAAGAATTTTTCACCCAATCACCTTCTGAGAAGACAAGATTTAAAGTACTGTCTCCCAGAAGCAACACTTCTGACAAGAGAGGGGTAAGCCTCTGGACAAAATACATCATGGCAAGGATGACACTTCAAGCATTAGGTACCCTTTGGGTCATTCAAAAAACAAATATGTCAGTTCACTTGAAGTGGGGACTTCGTACAAGATGGGTAAGGCTAGCAAAAAGTCTTTTTACATCATGTTCTGGAGGACAAGACTGTTTATTTGCAGTTCATTTATGAACAGGTGCAGCTCTTTGGCCCATACCTAGAATAAAATTTGGCAATTTAAAGACATAGTACTCACAAGTGTGGTGAATGGAACTTATCTTTTGTAGTCAGTGCAACAGGAGAAAGTTATATAGCTATCTTGAGATTATTTAATGTCCAAAGGCATTGTAAACTGCAAGCAGACTGATTAAACAGACATTGGAAAGACTTAAGCAGAAATTTTAGAGTCAATCAGGTAATTGTATTGAGAGCAAATCTTGAATTAGTATGGAAAGGCATAGTCACTAGCAATCTCAAGATGGGAGGACAAGACATTTCATGGCCAGTTGGGCTAACAGAATTTATCTAGTATGAATACCTGTTTCACCCCAACACTTTCTGTCAGCAGTGTAAATATGGGCTGTGAAAGCTGGTATACTGATAACAACAGCACAGGAATGGCTGTGGATGTGGATGCTTGGAAGCGAGGAGCTTTATTTCTCTGACTACTTGGCCTTTTTTGCAAAGCATAGCTTTTCACTGGGAGCCCTGAGGTGCAAACTTGACTTTGTCTGCAAGCAAGATACCTTAATTGGACATTGTCTCAAACCTATGTTATTTATACTTGGGATTTAAATTTTGGGTTTTATTCAGAACCATAGCTTGTACTGGCACCCTGTATCATAGCTCCAGCTAGGTTTCCCTTGTGGTCACTGAAGCTAAATCTCTCTACAGAAGAAGTCAGTTTTCTTCAGTGTGCAAATGCTTCTGCCTTCTGTATTAATTAGCTACCTGGATACAAGTCTGTTTAGGTAAACTATGACTACACAACACAGACTTTTTTACTTCTGCTCACTTAAATGTATTTCTATCACTGTTTCAGTGTTTCTATCACTGTTTCTACTGTTTCAGTTTCTACCTTTATCTCACCAGAAGTGTTTTTCTCTACCATAGACCCGATTGTTATCTGTCTGAACAGGAAGCATCTAGCTATTTCTCAGAATTTACTAAGCTCAGAATGCCCCATAAAAATTTAAAGCCAGTTCTTCAAATGTGGGTTAGCTAAGAAACAATGAAACTTCTGCAGCCATCTCCTTCCATCTCAGCCTGATGTTGCTACACAAGTATTGCCACTTAGGCCTAATTCTGCAAATATTTTTCTTGTGTGACTTTCCCTTTGTGTTTTGCAAGCTCCCTCCTCTTTACTTTTGTGTTTTCAGAAGAGGGAGCACCAAAGACTGTAGACAGTGTGTGTGCAGGAAGCTTTCATGATGGATATCTGTACATAGCTGTCTCAGTCCTGGACCAACACTGAGCAACGTGGGAGGGATGGGGAAAACAAGTATAACACTTGGACTTTGAGTAGGAGATTGTAAAGGGCTGCAGTGTTGCAAGGGCTGAAGAGTGAGATGCTGAAAAAACATCACCACACCCCCCAACCCAGCAGTTCATCAAGCACTTTGTCAGTATTTGATCAAGTGTCACATTTGTTGCAGCTTGTTAGCTTGCTTTGGAGAGGTTTAGTTTTTGAATATTGCGGCTGGGAAGGTATTTGTGGCTTGCTTAAGTTCTAGGTATTACCACATGAGTCATGCAGTGCTGTTTGGGGTGACTGTATGCACAAAAAGTTACCATCTGTGCTTGTTTGATTAGCACAAGGGTATTGGGTTTTTTTCAGCAGCATAGAAGGGAATTTGGATTTAAGTTATTGACATGCTCAACTTTGTAGTGTTGTGAATCCTGAAAATTGCTTAGCTGTGGTACAAGTTAAAATATTGGATGTTAAATATTTTCCCTTTTAAATTTGATCCAGAGGAGTTGGCTTATACTAGAGCAAAGAGAAATCTTTCTAGTTAGAAACCCACTGCTCCTAAACTACCCTGCTGAGGGTAGTGAATTTCCACTTCTGGCTGTGAAGGCACAATCTTCATAGGTGAACTAAGCTAATGGCTTCAGCTCTGCCTTGCTCAATCTGCTGACTGACCCTGTAGCTGTGAAAGCTGAGTGTCAAAATAAGCATAAGCAGTGACAACTGAATGATGTTCCTTCTTCTGTTGGGAGCTCTGAGCACTTAAGAATCATCTTTCCTTCAGAGTGTCCTTCTGCCTCAACTTTTGAGCAGCAGTGGATTGCTAACCTGGTCATCCAAGAACGATCCCTAGAGAATGAAGAGTATTCCTCCTGTGGCAGCCAGAATACTAAAAACCAGCTGTAATGTCAAATAAACTGCTGGCTCTCCTAGTGCTTAGCATGGACTGGGAAGGACAGGTTTTGCTTGCAGTCAGTACCAGTTTGCAAAGCTCAGTCACTGAGCTACATGAGAAAAGCACTTCCCGTGCATAATAGTTTTCCTTCCATTTTAGTGTCTACTTCTCCCAAGGACCTTAACCCCATATAAGAAGGCTGTCCATATTATTTGTATCAGATAGTTTAAAATATTTCTCTCTTCCTCCTTCCTCCAGTGCCTGATTTGCAGCAGAAAATGGAATGAGATGATGGAGGGCAGGAGGAGTGGTAGAAAATCCAGGTCTAGAGAAAACACATTTTAGGGAAAATGAATGTGAAGAGGACGAAAGCATAGTAAGAAACAGTCAGAAAGAAATGGAGAGGGAGAAAAACAGATGTGACAGAAGCCATAAAGATTTAGTAAATGAAGTCAGTAACATTTAATAAGTGTGTAACCACGTACATACATGCTTCCTGGCTGCTGAATAGTAAGGTACCTGTAGAAATGTGTAGGTCCTCCTTGACTCCTTGTGTTACCAGCAAAAATGTAAATTTTGCAATATGGATGAAATCAAACTCTACATCTGAAAAAATATATTGGTTTCTAGATGTCTAGAGCTCTGCATACTCCATTTAAAAACATGCAGAGACAGTCTCTAGTACTTTACTAAGACAGTTTTTAGTCACCAGCTTCAAAACAGATACATGGTAATATGTACTATTTAATAAAGTTTCATCAATATTTTTTAATGGCTGATGTTTTACCAATTTTAGTGCCAATACTGTTCAAAAGGTATGTTTCAATTAAGTTTCAGTGTTCCTGAAAGGGTTGACCTTTGTGGTGTCCTTCACTAGTAAGCTAGTTGTGATGGCAGCTTCCATGGGCATTTAAGGTTTTAAATTTTAGAAAAAATACAGACATTTTCAAAAATTGTCAATCTGAATTGGGTCAAGGTGTTTCTAACTTAGTGTTCTGTTTCCAGTGAATGCCCAGAGTGAAGTAAAATACTGCAGCTATAAAGTGATAGCTCTCAAAATATATTGACATCTCCATGATTTGTGACTTAAGTTTCTTGAGCCTAGGGCTATATCTGCCTGTGTTTTAAAAGGCAAAACGAAAAGCATCAGCACAGATTTTAATTACCTTATCCAGAAGGTATGCAGTGCATACACTTTTGCAGTCCACAGTTTAAAGACATTTTAATCATAGATATTGCCTACAATCCTAATCATGGCTGAGTTAGTGGCTTTCATAATTATTAGATGCCTTTTCAAAAGTTCTAAGAAAAGTTTTTAAATGCTAAAGTATGTGCAAAATTGCCAGAATGCCTATTTTTTAATCCTCTACTACCTATTTTGCTATAAATGCAGAAATGCCACAGAATTTATTTTCCAGTCAAGATAAAAGCAGAAGCTTGGGAGGAAAAATTACTGACAACCCAAAGTTAAAACAGTAGTAACCAGGGATAGAGGAGAAGAGGAAGAAGTATTTGAGCAGACTCAGGAGGGAAATACTATGCTCTTTTGCAAGATTTCATCTTTAACACCACTCTTTGGCTAGTGAGTACTCACTCAAGTAGCTGGGAAGGTGGAGGAGTGTTTACCTCCTATAAGGGCAGTGCACTTGGATGTGGGGGTGTGATATTTGTCTATGTACCCACATGTGGGTGAAATGGAAAAATGTGGCTTATTTCCTCTTCCCACTTTCATTTAGGTAATACACCGATGTAAATGTTTTAATCATAAAATTGATGAAGTTTTAATCTGCTTTACTCCTTCTTTTGGTTTGTGTGTTTTGTTGTTGGTTTGGGGTTTTTAAGGGAAAAAATTTAAAATAAAATGTATCTGCTGAATCACTCTGCTGCAGGAAAAGGTGAAAACAAAAAAAAACCTCTTCAGACTGCAGTGGTTCTGTGCAAAATGATATACAGATTTTTCTGTAACAGGTATGTTTAAAAGTCATTGTTAAATGGCCCTTAAACTGACTTGCATCCGATACAAGCCAGTGTTGGTGTAGGAGAGTGCAGAACAAATTCTGACCAGATTCAGGTCTAACTGGATTATTCACTCTTTTTTCTTTGTCTGAGATTGATGATCCAAATCACCTAAAATGGTCAAAGGTAGTCAGATCTAAGGTGGCATAACTCTGTGAAGGATTGGTTTTGCTGTTATCACTCTATGTGTGTAATTAATTATAAACTTAATTATATGGGTTTGGAGTATGTTAATGTGCAATTTACACATGGGCATTTCGAGCAGTTGTTGTTTTGCACTCATACCTTCAGTATTTATGCACAAGAGCCTTAGGTAGGATTCATGAGGTTTGCACAAGTAGGGAATGCTGATTCCTCATTACTCCAGAGGAAGAGGAGCATGGAGACCTGTTAACACAGCCTCTCCTACTGGGATGGCAGAGCTACACTGTGTTTCTGAGGTCGGGTCTGTGCCAGCACCAGCTCCCCCTGGCCTGACTGGGCAAAGCCCAGTGTGTGCCTGGTGCCTCGTCCCAGTTGGAAAGCCTGGGGTGAAGCCAGGCAGGGCAGCAAGCTGTTTGCCAGGGACTTGTGCAGTAGGGCCAGTACTGGCAAAAGGGAGAGTACAGGAATACTGGAGGGAAAATAAAAGGAGTGTCAGACACTTACGCCAGGGCTGTGGGAGGTACAAATGTTTGAATTGGCATCACGCCCTAATGTTAGCCAAAAGGTGCAGAACCTTGTTAAATTGCTCAGTGGGAGTTCAGACCCAAGCATTGTGCAGTCTGGGGAGTGCAGGATAAGCCAGACATGTACAATAGAGAACGATGGGAAAGCTGTTCACAGGAATGCTTTCTTTTATAAACTGTGTTTTTATCGGACAGCTTTTCAATTTCTCTTATCAAAGCTTGACTAAATGCTTCCCTCTTGAGAGTGCTTGAGGGAGCGAGACTGAGATTTAATTCACTAGAGGTATCTTAGTCCCATTTTGGTTTGGGTAACAGCTACTGATCTGATAAAGGGACTCTGTGGAAAAAGTTACTTTTATTAAGTATGCTCTGGATGTATGATACATGCTTGAATTATTGATGGTGCTGCTTCCTATAACCTAACTGTGAGAACTGCTCACAGGAGTTCTTGTAACGTTTTGCAAAGAGGTGGTCTAGGAGGATGAAGTCTGACAGCATCAGACAAAGATTGATATCTCTCTAGCCAGACAGTGTCTGGAGAGTATTTGCCTCCCGGTCAGATATTAGAATACCTTTGTATTAAAAAAACCCCAAGTAATCAAATACCAAAATCCAACCTCAAGGAAGTATTTATCCTTAGCACCCTCTTCTGGGCAAGTTGACAGGTAAGAGTTCTTAAAATATGTTCTGTTGTTTTAAATTACATTGTCTCCCTGGTATCTCTGTTATTCTGAGAAGCTTACAGTTTCTGATTGAAAAACAGGAGTTTACTGTGCCTAAAATAATTTTTAAATTTTCTTTATTGTGGTGGATGTATATTGTTTATATTTTTGTTTTGAATAGTTTTGTTTATAATAGTTCACCTCATGCAATATATTTTTTCACATCTCCATGAAGGTGCTACACACGTGGCATTATACAGGATTTTTAGCATAACCAATGAATGTAGTGGAGACTGAAATAAGTACTGCTTTAGAAACCCAAGCACCTGCATGACAGCTGTCATTTAATGGAAACAATGTAGACCTAATTTCCTTTTACTTTCTTGCTGCCATGGTAGCTTTCGAGTAGTCTGTCATTCTCTGTGTTTGGAATGCCAGTGGTGATGGAGCCACAGGAGACAACAGCATAGAGCTGCTGGTTTCTCAGTCATAGCTGCAAAAGGTACTCTCCATAAGCAATCACTTGAGGTGCCTTTTGGCAATGAAGAGGAAGCTTTTCCCATGAAACCATGGAAACTTGAACATTGCACCTTTGCCAGGTGTGCACCTTTCTGATCTGCCAGTTTGGTTGCTACATGGTCTCTTGTTGGGAGTGCCCTGTGGAGTGTGAGGCTGTGTCTAACAGGGACTTCTAATCTGTATCTGGCAAAGAGGGCCTTATGTGATCTTCTGTTTGTGCTAAGACTGAATTCTGCATCCCACATTCTGGCTAAGAGAAGTGTCCAAGAGAGAAGGTTTTTATTAAAAATAATATGTTTTCCCAGAAACTTCTTAGTGAAAGCCAACTCTTTTGCATTCCTAGTAATTTACTTTTTCCTCCTTTGTTCTCGGACTTGGTAATACTGCAAAAAATTCATTCTCCAGGACTCTGGAGCTATACAGCAATGACCTTTCCCTCATGGAAATCTCACATTCCTACAGTTGGCAGTTTCATACTTTACACTGAGAAGAAGGTGGATGGGATGTAGAACATGCTAGCGTGGTGAGAAGAAGTTGAAGGTGTGAAATATGAGTTACCAGTAAGGCTGGTGGAAGAAAGCCAGATGTATACAAGAGAGATGAGTAGGAGAGTAGAAAAATCAAATGACAGGCTAAGTGTTTAGAAGCTACCTAGTTATTTACCTACAGAGTCTTGTCAGAGAAATGTTACATTCAGGCTTGAACTTCACTTCCAAGTTGAAAACTGAGCATGGGTTCTCATGAATCTTCAGTCAGTTGGTGTGTCACTGATCCTTGCCTTTTTGCAGGACAAAAAATACCTTCTTCAATAGCTGTCCTTGATGTTCTGAATAAAGAACATTTTGCTTGCAGTAGTCTGATTCTTAACCCTTTCACTTTGTGTTCTTTCCCCAGAGGATGTGCTGAGTAAAGACGCTGGGGAGTGTGCAATATGCCTGGAAGAGCTGCAGCAAGGAGATACTATAGCACGGCTGCCTTGCCTCTGCATATATCATAAAGGGCAAGTATTCCTTAGGATGGATGTAAAATTCACAAGGTTGCATTTATGGGTAACTCTTCTTAAGGGGTGCTTAAAGAAGTGCTTAAACTTAATTGCTTTTTTGCATTTAAAAATAACAAAGAAACTGCAGTAGCAGCCCTAAAGTTGTTTTTTAAATTACATCTTCCTGCATCTATACCAAATGCATTTGAAGTTCATTTTCCCTGCTACAAACTCCTCATTCTTGGAAAATCACCTGGATGGGGAAGGAATGTGTATCATGGCTGAGGAGTTAGGTCATGTGGGCTTAAGTTTCATCAACGCTAATAGAGTTGGGCAGAGAGAGGGGGGGATTGGCTTTTTAACCTCTTTCATATTGTTTTTTCATAAGTGTCTGTACTTTACAGAAAGTAAAATGTCAGTGAATGATATAAGCAAGATGATGTTAGTAGCTAATTAACCTGTGTATGAAATCTGTAATTTGTAAAATGTTTCCTTAGAAAATTTTAACGCTTAAGAAATTTAGGTTTTCAACACTGTTTAATACCCAAGTATTACTGTGGTTTGGGGTTATTAATTTTTCCAGTGATGGGTGTATATGCATATACTTCTTTGTATAATATAAAATTCTACTAGTCATTGAAATGGAGAAACCAATTTATATTCATATCCTACTGCTAAATATTACTTGTATTCATGTCAATTGTTCTCATTTTTGTCATGTATCCAACAGCTGCATAGATGAATGGTTTGAAGTAAATAGATCTTGCCCTGAGCATCCATCAGATTAAGACAAGATTCATATTTTTAGGTAATGTTTATTCATGTTCCAACAATAAATATCTTGACTACCTGAAATAACTGTACTATTTCTTTTTAATTGTGAATTTACTACTGTGTCTCAGAACTACAATATTAATCAGTAAGAATTGATGTATAATTGCAATATAGGCAGAAGGCTTCTACATCCTTGCATGGCGTGGTCTTTGCAGTTTTAGTACTGGAAAATGGCAAGTCAGTGTCAAGAAACCTTTAGCATTAACTTTCTAAGAGGATTTTTCCATAGAAATGAAACAAAATTAAAATAATACAATTATGTCATTTTGGATTGTTCTGTGAGTACTGGCATGTATTTCTGACAGAAGTCTTTTGGAATCATATGAAAAGGTTGAAACTAGGTATTTTCAAAACTACCTTAATGTTAATGCATTCCAGAATGTTTAAAGCATATAAATAAATAAAAAATGTTGACATGTTTCTCTCCCATCTCACAGAAGTTTGCATTTTTCCAGCTTATGTTTTGTGTTAATGGTTGCAGATCTGCAATCTGTGTTAAAAGCTTAAAGGATAGTTTTATTCTTTAGTTGACTGACTCAGAAACTTTAACTTAGATTAAATAATTGCCTCTAAGCATTGCGAAGCACATCAACAATCATAATTCTTAGAGAAATAGAGATATCTGAAATCCTATCTGGTAGCTGAGAGTTTGGTTTTGTAGTTCTGAAGGAAATTAAAAAAAAAACTGAAGTATTCATGACTAGCATTTATTTGTGCATTTGTTTCACGTTGCTTCATGTGTCTGTGTTGTAGGGCTAGCAAAGAAAACCTCAAGGAAGATATCCTGCTACTGAGATAATTGTTTTGATCTCAGGGCAGTGTTAGCCAAAATTAATAACCAAACACATTTCCTCTATTGCCCCCAGTCTCTGGTTGTGGTAGAAGGCTGCATGCTGTTCATGAACACCTGTGTCTCTGTACCTGCTCATGACTGTCCAGCCTCATGTTAAATTCTATTTGCTTTTTCCACAGCAGGGATGGTGATAACTGGGGACTTAGGTAAAAAGGGGAGGAAAACTCAGTTGTTGTGCTCATGTTGTTTGAATGATTTCTGTACTGAAATAATGCTATTTTCTCCTCTGCTTTTCCAACAGCTGCTTCCACTGATCAGAAAACATAGGAGATGTGAGGTTCTCTTGCTGAACACAGCGTGCCTGGCTTGAGACTTAGTTCTTTGTGGCTGAAAAAGGCAAAGATGGATAGTGACATGGAGAAAGCATTGCAGACACCGTTACTTGACAGTAGTGCTCAGTATACCAAACACTCATGCAAAGGACACACAGGGATTTTGAAAATGCTGCACATCCTGTAACAATCGACTCCCCAGAGACATTACTGACACTGTTTTGTATTGAAGGCCAAAGTTCCAAATTTCAGCCTAACTTGTGGTTCTGTGAAGAAGCGAGTTATTGGACATGTTTCCTACTGCCTCCAGTGGAAGTGGAGACGTTCGATACGTGCTCTCTGAGACCCTCGCCGGGGGACGGCCCCAGATCGGAGTGGGAACGTTTTCACCTTCTCATTGGCTGAAGAACAGTACATGGCAAACTAAATAAAATCTAACAGTGTGACCTTAATTTACTGAATTCACACCCTGTTTTACGTTCTTCACTTTTTTCAAGAACAGAAAACATAACCCGCTCTGTGTAAGAATACTGTATTTCAAAGTTTTGTAACTAAACCTTTGTCACAATGCAGTCCAAAGAGTAAAACCAAGACAGGTAACTAATTTATATTGATCAAGCTATAGAGATTGTTGAAATCTGCACATTGTATTGCTATTTAAGTAACTAAAACGTCTCTTTTATTGCTCATGAGTCAAAATGACAGAAAGAAATGCAGCAAAGCAAAATCTTACAGCTATGCAACTTTTTTTAAAATAGGAAAAAGAAATGAATTACCAATTTTAAGTGCTGCCAGTTAAGGTAATTTGTTTAACGGGTATTTTTTTAAAGATGTTTCAGGTAATTATTTTATTGTACTACTCTCATCTCTAGGCTGCCTCCTGAGGTGTAAATGAATAACTGCAAGTGTGGGCATGGGGAGAGGTTTTTATAGGTATGGGCGAGATTACATCGAGGTGGGATTTGTGTTTATTTTTTGAACATGCGCAAGTTCATGTTTCCTTGTTTGAATGTGTTTTTCGGTCACAGGATCTGTAGTACATTGCATCTAAACCCTTGGTGTCTTCGTGTGGAGACCAGCATTTGACAGTGTGGATTTTCGTTTAGTTTGGGTTTTTTCTATCTTTCTTTTTTTTTTTTTTAATTCATCTGCATTTGTTTAATTTATTATTATTTTACTGTATTATATTGGTATACCAGAGCTCCACAAAACACAGGATGTCTCTGGGTGGGTACACCAAGTAAAACTGTGGATATGTATGAGTTCCCACAAAGTAGCACAGTTAATTTTTTTTTTTTTTTTAAAGACAATGAACTGGAACAGATATCAGGGTTTAGAAGCATACTTTTTATATCGAGAATTAATTGTAGTAGTTTCTGAATTTCACAACACAGGGAAGAGTTTATGAATATTTATTAGCAACAGTATTCTTAGTGAGTTTCAATAGCTAAAATAAGTTGCACAACACTTCAGACTTTTTTTCTTGTACATAAATAATTCTGGTTGGGTTTTGGTTTTTTTTGTTTTGTTTGTTTGTTTTGTTTAAGTACACATTTCTCTCTGTTGCTGCTGTGATTTATATCAAAAAGGGCAAAGAAACAGGAGCAACTACCGCTATCTGGAGAAGAAGTGCAGTTCATGTTCTTTAACTCTCCCATCTTGCTTGAAGAGCAGTTCTTCCCTGGATAACATTTTCTCCTGAATGTTGCTCTGTAAAATGCCTTTGTTACGCTGCAAATCTAAAGGAGTCCAAACTAGATAATTGTCATAATTGCCAGTGCAGTTTCTATACTTTTGGGCTTGCATCACTGGTTTCAGCTGAACCTGTAAGCTATGGGGCCCTGTTGAGTTCTCTTTTTCAGTGGGAGCAGAATCATTCTGTCACACATTCGATTCTGTAGTCACATCAAATGTACAGTCATTCCCTGTACAGAGTCCTTTTTTGATGAGAATATTTGTGTTGCCTTGTATTATCTTGGGGGAGGGAGGGAGGGGATGAGGAACTACAGCACCTGTGATACTCAAATAGTGGTGTTGCCTGCAGGCCCATTTTCCCAATGTTTTAAACTCCTGATATCTTCTGAAAGTAAAACTTTTCCATTTGCATTGATTTAATGTTTACTGTTGGCTTCATGCCTGCAGAAACTCACCTGTAGCCATGTAAAGGGGGTGGGTCAGTGTTTTGATGTCCTGTGCTCTGAGGTCATAGATAGTCTTTGGCTTGAGGGTTAAGTACGTAAATACAAGAAACATAAATCTGTGTACAACTTGAGCTCAGTTTTGGTAGTTCATACTTCTAGTTCACTTACTGTTTCCTCAAACCCCTTCATCTTCTGTATTCAGATGGAAGTAGCTGATTTAAAGACCCAGCAGTTGGGACTATTGTCTCATGTCTAGGAACAGTGTTGGAAAAGCAGGTCACTAGCTATTGCACTGGTGAAGCTTTTGCAGGCAAGAGTCCATGGCTGCTTCCATCAGCACAGTAGAGCAGCAGTTCCTTGGATTATTTGAGGAACTGATACAAGGTCAGCTTTAGTTTTATGTTCTTGGTATCCATAAATCCCTTCTGAAAGACAATGGGAGGTTTTCTTATATCAAAACCTTTAAGATAGATCAAGCCTGGAATGACCCTGGAAGCATGAGAGCGATGCTTGGGTTTGAAAACACCAGTGGAAACTCACCTAGGTAAGCTTTCTGTCACCATCAGCTGGTGATGACCATGCTGTAGGCACAGCTCTAGTCACAGACAACACCTTCATTTTGAAAATGTCCTCCCAGGGATGTCAACTCATTGTGCTTCAGAAGGGAAAAATAAGCACCAAACAAGTCCTTTGTCTCAAACAAGGAACACCACACTTGTCCACAAGAAGCAATAACTTCAGTTTTGGCGAGATATGCTTCTTTGCCTGTAAATATCTTGAGATTGCCAATTTTGTGCTGTTTCAGAGTATTTTCTGTCATCTGGCCTATATCTTCCCTAAGTATGTACGGGTGTGAAATAATTCCCATACTCAGGTCTGCCATAAACATGCTGCTTGCCAGCAGGGGAAGAGTAGATTTGACACTGTCTTGAAATGTGCGATTTTTCTGAACTTGTAACATACCCATGTCTCTTCAGTAGCAGCTCGTGTTTTGAAGTTCATAGTGGAGGTGGCTGTGAGTTGGTTTGTATTTAACCATACCCCGTACAATAACAAGGGAGTCAAGACTGCTGTCAGCACAGGGCACCCTTTGTCCTGGCTCTTACAAGTCAGTATATCTATGATAATGCTTCCCTTTGGAAGGAGATAGCTCATTTTCTTGCAGTGTGTACATTCAGCAATGAGTTGGATAGGATGTAAAAGCAAAAATACAAAGCACACCACAAATTATTGGTATTTTAATTTTGGGAGGGATAAAGCCAAAAACAGATGGTCTTATTTGTAGTCAGGTTAGCTGTCATAATCAAGGGGAAGTGTACTGGGGTATTTTGGAAGGGAAAACATGTAGGGTATTTACAAAAATGTGGGTGGATACTTGTAACCTTGGTTTTTTTCCCTGCTTCTCCTCTTGTGATGTAAAGGGGGTTTATGACTGAATCTCAAGATTTATACATTTATCCTACTTCTTAATTTTAGCAGCACTGGGTTTTTAATTAAGCCTTGCTGAAAGGCTGGAGAGCTGGTACAACAGACTCCCAGGAAACTAAAATCTCAGCAAATATGGGAAAGATAATTTTTATTGAGAAATGTGGATCTTTGGTGTTTATGGAGGGATATGTCTAATATGCAAGATGTGCTGAAGAACACTTTTAGTGCTCTGCCTTTTCTATGTGAGGGCTTTAGAAACTTGCTCCATTTCTTCCATGTTCCACCAAAAGCAAGGGACTTGGCACTTGGATGTTACTATCTCTCTTTGTAAATGGTGGCAAAACGTTGCTTTTGATGCAGACAGTGATCTCTCTGAGTTTCTTGTGGCTTTTAGCCGTTTTCCTGTATTGAAGGAGTATTTATGTGCAAATTTGGTACTAATTCTGCTGTGCAGTTGGGATTTTGCTGCTGAGAGACTACCACATGCCTGGGAGTGCAGAAGTGCTACTATGGGATCTTCCAGCTCACCTTTGGTAGTGGAGGATTATCTCTTTTTTTGATGAGTGCTATATTTGATGATTCACTTTCCACCCATCCGAGCTTAAAAGTCATTTTAGTATCCATTTCTTCTCTGCCTAGCTGAAGATGAGATACAGGCCATATTCCTATATGAATAGGCTTTCCATTGGCATCAGCAAAAGTGATGTAAGAGTCTGTAACTGTAAGAGAAGGCTTCTTATGGATTTCCTACAATCCAGCCAAATGTGTTTTTTTTCATGCAGCTCCTACCACTTTTTGTCATTCAAAACACTCTGCATGAGAAATCCACAACAGAACTATGTCCAGGATTTGTTTTCCTGAATGAGAAATCTGTGATGTTTCTGTTTCTCCACATAAGTAACCTGCTTCTAAAATCAAGTTGGAGATGGTTTAGCCTGTTGGGGGTTAAAAAAGCCTATCCAGTCCATACTCTCAAATTACATTTGGTTATCTTACTCCACAATTATAGGCTGGCTTTCCAAGCTTGCTTGTGTTCTGTAAAGTCATGTCTCAATTAGTACATCAGAGCTGATGATGGGATAAGCTGTAAAATGACCTCACTGTGGGGCATTATTAGTTGTTGAAGACTTGCTCAGGTAAACCACCATAGGAGTAACCTGCACCTGAAAAAGGAATATCCTGCACCATAAGAATATCCTGCACCTGAAAAAGGCTGGACTTGGTTCTGTCTTGGATCTAATAAGTTGCCAGTGTACAAGAAGTAGAAGGCAGCCAGCTCGCTTACTGATCTTTCTGGCAGGTTTTAATCTATGTGTGTTTGTTTGAGAGACTTTTGCCCTTGGGTGTGTTTTGGCAAAGATTTTGCAACGATAAATAGGATTTGCTCGATTTTGGCAGAGTTTCAAGTGTAAGTAACCCGACATTGCAAGAACATAATCTGTTGCTGAATCCTGTTCCTCTTGTTTTCTCTCAAATCTGTCCCTTTTAATGCTGATATGTTATATTTCATAGTAAACACTTCTCAACACGACTGGTCACAAGCTCTCAAGGTGTGAAATTCTAAGAGAAAGAGACATCAAAGCTTGATTCTATGCTCTTGTATATATTAAGATGAAGCTGGAATATTTGTTACCATACAGTGAAGAATTCTCCCCTAGCTGATATTGCCAAAGCACTATAACTTTCAAGGAAGAAGGGAGGTGGCTTAGCTGTAGAGGGGATGCTTTAGTGAACTACATAAAAACTACTTGTAACAAATTTTAAGAGCTGCAGCGTGGCACTGAATGAGTGGTGATCCAGCGTTAACCTTTATCCCTTGATTACAAATCTCATTCTGGCTCTTCCCACCCTTTGGCAGACACCTGCTGGGAGGGAGCAGAGTGTGTGCTCCCTTTTTTTATATGCCTCTTCCTACAGAGCTAACCTTGCCCACAGTGAGTTAGAGGGAAGTCCATGCTAGCTTCTGAAATGCCACCTGTATGTGCAGTGGTAATGGACAAGATACCTTCCTTCATTACCCAGAGCAGAAATTGGAATGTAATTTGCAATGTCTAATGTAAATGTAAAATATATTTGTTTGTTTTGTTGTTTTGTTTTGGTTTTTTTTTTTTAATTGAGCAGTATGATTGCAAGTTGACTTAAGTTGTTCTAAGGTACTCTTTTCAGTGGTTTGCCAGTACATAATCACGAATGAAAATATTTTTTTATTGATTTTTAGGTTGTATGTTTAACATTCCATTCATGTAAAATATGTACAAATATATGTAATAAATCTTTTGAAGCACAGTTTTCCTCACACTTCCAGGTGATTTTTTTTTTTAAAGTATTGGTGAAAGAGGCATTGCTGTGGGACAGAACTTCTGTATGTCTGAGCTGGAGCAGAGGAAGGAAAAGCACTGCATGGTTTAGAGCCACAGCCAGAAAAGCAGCTTGGCATCTCACCTCTCTGCAGTCCTGCAGGTGGGAGTGCAACCCTCCAGGCCAGCCTCTGGCCCCTCTGAGTCCCTCTCACTCTTCACCTGTCCCACAAACTGTGATGTGACAGGCTTGTATCCCTCTGGGCAGGGAAGGTCTCAGCAGACAAGAGCTGATGTAGCTGCTGTTTTGTGGAGGTGGCTGAAGGTGAGATGTCTCTGGTTAATGCATCCTCTGTAGATCTTCAGCAGACATGATCGCCTTCAAGGTTCGCATAAGTTAGAGCTGCCAGGTCAGCAGGTAGGGAAACTCATGGGTGCTTTCCAAATGAAAAAAAAAAAAAAAAGAATATGGGGCCAAGATGGTAGCAAACAGTCCTTTCTCATCACCTGGAGTCTGGGAACACCCATCAGAGTATCAAGGTAACTTAATAGCTGCTCTTTCCTTCAGTTTCCTCAAACCCAGATTCCACTTTAGCTTCCTCCCTAAACACTTCATGGTTGCCTCTTAAAAACTGATTCCCTGACAGCATACCTGTGGCTGGGCAGTGCATGGATTTCTTTGTCCTGGATGGTTACCAGCACTCTGGTCTGTCCCTAAACAGCTGGAAGGAGGCTACTATAACAGCCTCCTGCAGAGACATGTTGCTGGAGGAGGGAATTTCTGCCCAGTACCACTGTGGGTGTTAAATTGTTCTCCAGTGGAGCATCCTGACAAGGGCACAGCACTGTGATGTGGACTGCCTGGAAACTTTCTCCTGGGGCAGTGGCTGCAGCTCTGCAAGTCAGGTCACCTGCAGCAGGTGGGTGTGCGTGTGAGAGACCTGGCTGGCTGTGTTACCCCTCCAAACCTTCCTGCCTGGCCTGGCAGCAGCTGGGGAGCTGTAGCCCTTGTGCTGAATGTAAAGTGAGATGAGGACGGGAGCAAAGCTGAGCCGTGTGGTTTCAGATAGTGTACGGGGTAAGTCTGCTGCGGGGAAGGTGTGATTTTACACCTCTCCCCTACACCAGTTGGGAGTGGAGCTGTGGGAGCTCTGAGTAAAACCAAGTGCATTTCACCAAGGTTATGTGGAGGATGTGGGAGAAAAGGAAAGGAGTTCACTCTCCAGGCAGGAGATGCTTCTTGGGTGCTGCTCCGTGCCAGGGTGACTTGTGCAGGCTAATGGAACATGATCCACGGATTGATGGCACAGATTCCCCCACGGCTGTGTTCACATCCTTGCTCCACTTTTGAGATAAGCCTTTTGGTGTGACTGGGGGTAGCTGAACCCATTGCTAAATCACAGTGACTTTTGGATCATCACAATTCTCTCTGTGGGAGATGAGAGTTCTAATGCATAAATTATTCAAGCCTGCACCAAGAAACAGTTGGATGCAATAACTGAGGAACATGTTCCTATCATTTGTTAGAGTAACTTTCTTTCCACCACCCCTCCCCACTTCCCCAGCTGCTCCTCCCAGTTGCCTTCTGGAAAGTCTGAATTCCTTAACTGCCAGTCATTTCTGTGTTTTCCTGCTCAGTCCTGAGCTGTGTTATGGAAGCAGTCTATTGACTAGTTAGAGCCGAGTTTGGCTTTGCGTCAGAAATATCTGCTGGAAATCATTCCAGTTCAGTAGGTACAGGATTTCATGTGTGAAATTTAAATTAGTGGCATCTGTTGGTATCACATCCTACCTTCCTCCCTATGGCTGGGACATGGGACATGCCACCTCTGCCCTGAGTTACTTTTCCTGTAGGATGAACTGGGATGCTGTGCTGGCCCCAGGGTGTTCCTGGGAACTGTCAGCAATAGATGGTGATGTTGTACACGTGTGTGTGTGTGTGCATGTGTGTGTGTCTGGCCCTGCTACCACACACTGTTGTTTGGTACAGCCAATGGTCCATGTCCACTTCTGGATGCCATGTTTTTAGCAGAAAGAGGGGAACAACACACACTCGGCAGCAAAGAGAGCGGGAAGGTGGGAAGAGTCTCCTGCAGCAGCAGGAGCTAAACAGGGAAATTCCTCCCCTGGTGTTTTAGTGCCTTGCTCTGTAAGGTCTCATTCTCCTTCTGAGGCTATGACACCTAAGCAATGTCTGTGCCTGGGGAGGTGCAGGCTGGAGCCTGCTGGTATCTGCAAACATCCCCCGGCATGTTTGTTCACTAGAGGAGGCTCCCTGCTCCATCCCACCCTGCAGGGAGAGGGATGCTGGTGTCCAAAAAGCAAAACAAGCAGAGCACACTGCCTGTGAGGTGCTGTGCAGCTCATTCCTGCTATCTCCTTGCCAGCCAGCCACTGGGGAACAAGGAGCCTCAACAAAAGCCAAGCGAGATGGAGTTTTCCAGCCTTCATGTAATAAAGCATCTGTTTTCTGAGGGGGATGAGATCAGGGATGCATGGTGGCAGGGAGGAGGGTTTGACATAAATAAATAATCGCATAAAGCCCATCCTCAGCTGACGCAAGATGACTCACTCCTCGTAAAGGCAGGAGCTAGAGGAGGCAGATCTGAGGCGCAGGGACACGGCCCCAGCCGAGCCCGCTGGAAGCGGCAGGTGCTCTGTGCCTCCGCATTTGGCCCCTTGTCTTCGGAGTCATGCTTTGTGTCGAGCTCCTGCCCTACTTTCCTTTCTTCCTGTTTACAGATTGCTTTGTTTGAACACGCGTTTACATTTTAACAAAGCCTCCCCCTCCCTTCCCTCCTCGTTGTTTCTGTAAACCGGCTTCAAACAGGAGGAAGAGGAAGCTGCCAGGCCTCTCCCCGAGCCCCATCGGGCCTTGTCACTGAGGGCCATGAGCACCGCGGGGCTGCTCCCGCCCCGCCGGGCTCCTCTCTGCCGCTCCCTTCCCCTGCGGACCCGGGTGACTCCTCAAGGGAGCAGCCTTCCTCCTCACAAGTCACCCGGGCCGGGACTAACATCTGCTAAACTCAGGATTAAAGCGTCTGGCAGGTAATGGGAGCATGAAAGCTTGACGGCTTCATTTGCTCCAGCCCGTGAGCTCCAACTCTGCCGGCTTGCGAGGCTTTAGCAGCTAATTAAGTTGCTGCCTTCAGTGTACAAGGGGAATCCCTAGACAGGAGTGGCTGGGCATAATTTAGTTGTTTGCTGCAGCTGGAGCTCTGGCTCCCTGTCCCACGGGAGCAAGGGGGACACTTGTGCAGCAGGGCTGCAGCGATGGAAGCGTCCCTTCAGCCGTGTCACCAGCCGCCACCTCCCGAGCCAGCTGCCTGCGTGGGGCTGGCATGGGCGAGCAGGGCACCTCTCTCAGACCAGCTCTGCACAATGGGGCTGCTGGGAGCCCCGCTGCCAGCAGCCCTGTGCCAGCAGCAGCTGCAGGCCCTGTGTGTGGCAGGAATTTATGTACTGCTACCCCAAAGTGTTGCTTGAGCCCTGCAGGTTCTGACCTCGAGTGGGTGAGGTGGCATCAGCACTGCCCGAAACCTGCTGTTTTCCAGTGCATCGCCCAGAGACTCCCTGTCTGCAACAGGCACAGGACATTTCCTGCTTTCCCAGTATAAAGCAATGACTGTAGTTTTTGCCCCTGGCTAAGGCCAGTTTTTATTCCTTAACCCACCTGCTGTGACCTCTCATGCCTCGATGCTCCTGAAGCTGAAGCTGCTGTTTTCTCTGAAGCATCATCCCTGTTTTCACATCCCCCTGTGTACCTGAGGGCAGCTATTTCAACCTCTGCAGCTCTCATTTACTTCTGGGTGTGGAGAATGAATACTGGCTGACCTCAGCCGTGTCAAGATTCACAGGGGATTCCATCAGCCATTTCCCAGGATTGAAGAGGGACTCCCCCAGCACTTGTGACACTCCCTGCCTCCTCTCACCTTTTCTTCCCACTCTGGCAAGTGAGGAAGGACTCGCCCCAGTAGGTCTGCTGTGTTTTCAGAAGGCTGACCTATCCCACAGAGCAACTGAGAGCCTCCAGCAAGCAAGGAGAAACCTCCTCCTGTGAGTAAATTTGGAGTCCCTGAGTGCAGCTGGCAGCTCCCAGCCTGGCCTCCATTTTCATCTAGCACAATCCTGCTGTTCTGTTTCTACCTACTAAAGCAGCAGTTGAGACCTTTGTGTACAGCTGCAGCTTGAGATTACTCGTTCCATCAGTTGAAAACAGAGTGGTTTCTGCAGTGACCTCTCCTTCCTCACGGCAAACCCATCCCTCGCTGCTGTTCACCTGCCTCTGATGCAGCCTGGCTGCACCCATTTGTACAGCTCTGCAGTGGGCTCCTGGTTTTGTCTGCTGCCACAAGGTAAGGGAGCAGAATGAAGCTCCAGAAAAGCAGGCAGGGGTGTCTGTGGTGGCAAACAGCAGGTGTGTGTGTATTAGGCCTTGCAGACTGGATCCTGACTTGGCCCAACACAGCCCTGAGAAAGCCAACATCTCTTCATGAAAACAGAAGCCTGCAACAGCAAAAAATAACTTGTTTCCCTGCAAAAGAATCTGCAGATTAGGTCTGTTTTCCTGCACCTGTTTCAACAATCCCAACCATCTCAGCTTTAAGAATGACAACAGTATCTCACAAACAATCCTTTCTTGCATGTAGACACCTTGTCCAAGACTGACCTATTACCACGGGGTAACAGCTTGTTACTGACCAACTGGAGATAGACACAGGAGGGTTTATAAAACTTTATATAAAGGGATGTGAAAAATAAAGCTTTTTTCACTACTGAAAAGAGTGTATCTTGTCTCTCTGAAACGAGGTCAACAGCAACAGGTGTCTTGCTGTATTTTCAGCATCAGTACCACTCCCTTGGGATGGAACAGTGGGATTGGGATCCTGCCCTGGCTGTGGTTGAAGAGCAAAGGCTGCATGGCCTTGCACCACCCTGCAAGTCATAAACTGAGGCCTGGAACCTAGAGACATGTGTGACAACAGTGAGCCACACCAGGCTCAGGCAAACTTCCTGTCCTGAGGACTTGGCAGTGTTTGACTGGAGCAGGACTGCGCTGTGTCATAGCAGGGCTTCCTTGAGGGCTGCAGCATCACCTGGCACCAGTAAACACACACAGCTTGTACCGGCCCAATACAAGTGGTGGCACCTCCAGCCAGCAAGTCTTTGCCCCCAGCAGCAGGAGGTGGAAATGAGAAGAGCTCCTGCAGTCAGTGCGGCAGGAGGACTCCAGGGGTGCAGCACGGCTGCAGCACATCCCTGAGGCACCACTGTGCTTTTCCTCGCTGCCCCTAACTGGATTGGCACCTGCAGCTGGAAGGGCCCCTCATGGGCAATGGCAGCTGTGAAAGGCCTTCTCCAGCTGTGGCAGCTCCTCTCTCCTGTCTGCAGCCAGAATTGGTTGGGGTGTCACGGTCCCATCTTGATGCAGCCAAGCATCTGCTCCACAGGGCTTCAGCAAAGCCTGAGCACTTGCAGGCAGCTTGTTCTTTAAAAAGCTGTTTATTACCACAGTGGACGAGTGGAAAAACATGACACAGTGCACAGAGAAGGCTTTGGCAAATTACAAACAAGTCTGAAAATGTTACAGTTGTCTCTGAGTAAACAAGGCTCTCCCTGCAAGCTGCAGAAGCGTTGCTCCAATGCCCCTTACAAACAGGCTGGTAAGACTAGGAAGAGCCTCAGCCAGAAATGCTGTGCAGATAAACAAGGGATGTCCTGCTGCTCCCAGAGTTTGCCCAGCATGGCTCCCAGAGCTGGTATGTGCCCTGGGAAGCAGACCCCCTGCTCTGGGGGAGCTGGGAGCAGGATGCTATGAAACTCCTTGGTTTTGTTAAACCCAGAGTGAGCTGTGCTCAGACCTTCAGTCCAGTCCACACAAATGTTTGCTGCTCAAAATCACCTCTGGAAGGAGTGGCTGTGACTTGCTCTGTCTCTGGCACTGTAATCTTGTTCAGTGCCAAACTCTGTCCTACATGGAGCTGGGCTTGATCCTGCAATCACTTATCCTGAGGCTGCATTTAGCTGCTGCAGCCCTGTAAATGCTGCTGTCTCTGAAAACACCCCCTGGATGCCCAGCTTGTAACAGCCAGGTATGGAACAAGATTTGCAACAGGGCTGAGCTTGTCACTACAAACAATGCCAAAGGCTGCTCTAGCCCAAAAAAGGGGCAGATGTGACTGCACTGGAAAGTTTGGGGGAAGCTATTTTAGTCAATTAGAGAAACAAGGACAGGAACTGTAGTTTTAAACGTATTTTCTACCTGGTAAATGAGCAAATAATTCTGTGATTAGAGCAAAGTAGGAGCACGCTTCCTCAAACACAGGCAAATTACACCTCTGGTGAAGGCCTTCCTTGCCACCAGTATCTTCTCCCTTCCATCAGAGTAGGCTGGCAAAACACACTTTGACAAGGTGCATGAGTCTCTGATTTGTTAGAGTCACTGAGAAGTCTTTAAAGGCTTTGCTTTGGCAGATGTTTTGGCAATTGAAATCCAGCTCATCTGTAACTGTGTGCCCTTTTGCTTCAGTAAACAAATGGCTCAGGTGCAGAAATCATTCAAGTTAGCTGAGTTCCCTTGGGCATGGTTGAAAAACCTCATCTGTCTCCCTGTGAAAAATCAGTGTTGATACCACAGGCACAGAGGAAAAGCCACTGAAAAATAACTAAGTTGGTTTTCTTCCCTTTTTTTCCCCTTTATAACTGCAGGTTTTGTGAGAAGCTCAGTGAGTATTTGAAAATGTGTTAGGGAGCTGAAGGGAGTAGACAGAATTGAGGGCTAGGAAAGGTTTGCTACCTCATAGGAAAGGGAGAAGCTCTGACCTACAAAGCAAGCACTTCCTTTGCTTCATGGGGCAGATTTGGGAGATGGGGAGGTGAGGGTTCATTGGTTTGGCATTTTAACTGGAGATTCTTCTTCCAACCTACCAAGGTTTTGTGGGTTAGTCAGCAACTGGAGAATTGTTTCTCAAAGTTTGGGGGCGGGGGAGATGGTAACACGGGAGAAGGAAGAAAAATGGCTCACACTTTTCCATTTTAGGTTTATAAACTCAAACTCTACCCCCTACACTGCGGGGTAGAGTTTGAGTTTATAAAGCTCCCACAAAAAAATAATCAAATATCCCACTCCTTTGCTAACTGATTTCTTTTAAAGCCTCTAAAGTTATACTCCCTAAGCAATAATCATTTGGGGGAGGATAATGTTTTCTGCTGATCCTTGTTATTACTACTGCCCCTTGCTTTGCTGTGTCCACTGATTCAAGCATAGACTAAAAGCTTTCCAGGCCAATCTCAATCCTCCTGTGTGCTTGCCTGTTGCTGGGAGAAGGGATTTCTACTTGACGCAGTTGATTTTCAATCGTCCTTTCTCCCCACTGATGCTGGGCAACATGACATTGGTGTAGTGCCACCAGCACGGAGCCTAGGCCAGGAGCCAAGGCAATGAACAGCCTGCTAATTAATTGTTCACATTTCTCTCCAGACCCCCTCCCCAGAACAAACACTGTGGAAACAGGAGGCAGCTGTTTCTATGCAGCCCTCTGGAAATGTGAAGCAGAAGTGGCTTACTGCCCGTGTTATGGTTTTACCATCAAAAAATGTGATGGCAGCAAGGGCTTCTGGTTGCATGAAAGAAAATGGATTGGCTTTGATATGGGACAAAAAGATTACTGAAAGTAATCTGAGCCTGATGCATCCGTTCCTACCCATCCAAAAAATCCCAACAACAAAAAAAGCAGTGTCTACGATGCTGCCTGTAGTCAGTGGAGAAAGAGGGACCTAATTTCTAGGCAGGAAGAAGGAATTCATGTTCAAAACACCAAGCAACTACTATAGATACCATTTCTGGTAAAGCTGTGTATATATTCATTTTCAGTTCTGAGGCAGGTAATACTCAGAGCTGGCGGAGTTTGCGCATCTTGCACCCTTTCTTGTTTATGCATACTTGTATGTCTTTATTTACGTATATAAATAAGTTGACAGATTATTTACATCACTGTACAGAATAGATCTAAACTCAGTTATCAAAATGCATACACCTGCCAGTGGATTTAGTCTGTTAACACTTGGCATTTCATCTTCAAAGCACCAAACAAACATTAATTATTTACCCAGACAACTTCCCACTCACCAAAAGGATAAAAAATAACAGGCAGGGTAAGGGATGGAGCTGAGGGAGTGCAGTGTGTTCATAAAAAGGCAGCTTATTGTGTATCTCTCTCCTGCCACGAGCACTGTAGATTGGTGCCTTTATAAACTCTGCAGTCCAAGTGTAGAAGTAGCCTTTGTTAACACCAACTTGGCAAAATGGGAAAGCCCTCATTCAAAAGCAAATGATCCGCTCTTCATTTTCAAAAGCTTTGGCCTCTTCTTGGCTTATCAGGTTCCCATTCAAGCTGGAGGAGGACAACAAAAGGGATGTGAGTGACAGTAAGGTAGTGACCGTTTCCCATCATCTGTGTGCACCATCTTTGGTGCAGAGGTTCGGAATGTCACGTGGGCTGCATGCTTCTCAACTGGGAATGGGTATTAGGCTGGATCCAGCACTGCTGTTCCTACTGCACATCCAAGGAACAAGGCTCCTCCCTCAGAAATAAAACCTGAACACACACCTAAGCTCCAGTAACTGAACTTGGCATTGGAAACCCAGCTGTTTGCATTTCAGCAAGCAGCACAGAGTTGACAAAGGTTCTAACTGTGCAGTGGGCTGGTTTAAAGATATTTAAAGTTTACAGAGCATTTTGTGTCTTCTATGACAACATGGGAAGAAAATTCTGTGAAGTATTCAAGCATTATTAATGTGAAATGACCGATAGCAAAATTTTCAATTCTGGCTTCATAATCTACATTGATACTTACACTCCTGAAAATGAGCAGCCTGGTTAAGTGCTGCTCCCAGAAATGTTGAAATCCATTAAACCATGCAGATTTATAAAATTACTTGGGTTAATGAATGCCTCTGAACATTCAGGCCAGAATCAAAAGACCGATTTCAGTCTGAAGATTCAGAATGATCTGAGGGGAAGTTGATGCCTCTTCTGTCGACGAAAGCTGACAGTGGCTTTTGGAAAAAGTACCTCTTCCACATCTCCAGGGAACACACTAGTCAGACAGTGAGTCATTGTCTTTCTAAGCAAGAATTCAGTGTCCTTTCACTAAACAAATACATATATTTAAAAATAAATTTCATGTTCAATAATAAAGCAGCAGTGCTAAAACCAGCTCAGTTCTATTGACTCCTGAGCTCCCTGAGGCGAGGGAAGGAATGTGGTATTTGGCTTTCTGCCTTAAATGTACACGTGTGACTATGTGATGCCCACCTAATCTACAACAAACAAATCCTACAAAAAGTTAATCACCTTGTAGCTTAGCACTTTCAGTATGTTTGGAGCACCGCCCAAAAAAATCCAAGCACAAATTCTGTGAACCAGACTAGTAATGCTGATTAAAGGTAACATCTCCTGCTTATTTGGCATTTAGGTCCTGAAAAGCATGAACATGTTCAGAAGTTTAAAAATAAAATCAACAAGCAAAGCTGGGTCTATAAATTCAGGCCCTGATTCTGCAAATCAGTGGTACAGACAGATGTGAACCAAGAAAACTGCCTGACATTCATAACACACAAGGAAATGTTTCAATGGCAGTGGCTTTTTACCTGTCTGAAATCCACAGCTGGAACTACAACCCCTGCCTCACATAAACTTGCTCTGAATTTTTTAGGCTGGGAAGTAGTAAGGCCAGTAGGGTTTTAAAGGAAGTTTACAAAGTGACCCTTTGAGAAAGGGACATTTACCAGATTTCTTGAATAGTCGTGTTCTCCTTGAGAGCTTCGCTGAGGCACTTCACCCCTTTGGCTGTAATTTGATTCTGGATAAGCCTGAAAAAAAAAAGCATTTCATGTCAATTTAACATGGAAACTAATTTGCAGCACATGCACAACCTGTGCTCAGCTTGACATTAAGGAGCAAAGCTGTCTGTCACAAGAAAATTACTGTGATTTTATCTGTGAGAATGGTACACAGTATTGGTCAAATGTCCCACAAGCACTTTCAGAAACAGAGCTCAGAGTATTAATCTTTTCCTTTTAATCTTGCATGTGGTTCCATTCTGGAGATTCTGAGCAATTTTAATTACACAGCTGACAAATTTCTGCTATGTTCACTAATGGTATGGGATTGTGGTATTTAGACTGAGACAGACAAACCTCTCAGCTCTGCTTTCTTACTAAGAAGACTGTGAGACATTTTTAAGTGATGTACAGAAAATTCTGAGTACAGACCCTGTGTAGGCCTAGTGTTTTAGCAGTTATGATCCAGAAGCTGCCAAATATTCCAGTCTTGTTATCTTTGAAAAATAAAGCACTGATTCTGACTCTGGTATGAGCAGGTGCAAGTCCCAGTGAAGCCAACTTACCAGCTATAAATTATGTCTCATCTGAGCTTAGGGAAGGAAAAAAAACATACATAAGATCCTCAAGCAGTGAAACTGATGAAACAGTAGGTAACTCTTATTAACCACTGTAGACCATCCCACTAGCTAAAGATGAACAGAAGCCACTCATCTGCATGAGTATAAAAATCCTCATCAGCCTAGCTTAATTCAGTACTCACCTTTCAGTCTACCATGGTGAGCCGTACTATTCCATGTGACTGGTTGTATGAATCCCTCAGGATTCAGGATGAGGCTGAAAACTGGAGTATATTGAACAATCTCTGAGGGAGGGGAGGAGGCATTCCCATTAAAGGAGTTTCTGCACTTGGAATCAAAATGCAAAGGGATCCAGTAGAATCTTTCAGCTACTGGAAAAAGACTTTAACTCAGCCTCAAGTTCAACTATCTATATAGGTCACCACCTTTTGGAGGTATCCACTGGTGCAATCAACAAAGCAGGATATCAATTTGTCCACTGGCAGACACCCTTGGACAACACTGAGCCATGACAAAGACATTCATCTCGATTACTATGCCTGCTTTGGCTGGGGTAAGTTTTATTATGAATTCAACCCAAACTGCTCAGTGAATTATATCTGCAGCTGTGCACAAAGAAATCAAGCACTTCCCCCAGTGTCTTTTCATTTTCAGGGTGATGGGCACCACAGCTTCTGCTGCTTTCAAAAGAGGCTGTGAGTACTTGGCACCCATGACAGCCAGCATGCTTCCTAAGGGGCTGGAACTAGGATTAATACAGGGAGTGTGCTGGAGCGTGGTCAGCAGAGTCTTTGTAAAGCATGGAAAGGGACTCCATGTCTGATGTTCCCTTGATCACTTGAGATGAATGGATGGCTACTTTTTTTACAGCTCACATCTGCCCAACCCCATCCATTGGCAACCTCTGGATTAGAAAAGCCAATGCTGTGTTTTCTTAGAAGTGTAAGAAGTCTTACTGTGACTGCTAGAAATAATCCCTGGTTTCCTGGGGATTGATGCCTTGAGGATGAGTGTCATGCATCAGTATATTGCTAGCTTGAAAAGCAAGCATCAGGCAAATGTGACATGTATCTGTCTGTCACCTAGGTTCTTGGTTGAAGAGTTACTTTCATAGCATGATAATAAACAGAAAAAATTGTAATAACCTTATTCTATTCTAGCTGTCTGCTTGTGGTTTTGGGTTTTTGTTTTTTTGAAACATTTGATTTTGAGGCCAGTACCGTTCCCCTAAGGAGAGATGAAATCAATCATTAGTTTGAAAGTTACCAGAAACAGCTTGAACTTTTCCCTGTATGGAAGCAGGTTCCAAATGCTAGACAGCAGCTTTATTAACTTCCCGTTAGAACTGTCTACAAGCAGTCAGCTGCATCCAGACCATGCACAGAAGCTGTTACTGTGACCTACATAGACTTGGAAGGTGAAGCTTTAATGTAGTTACTGCCAAAGAGTCTGTGCCACTGTGGAATGTAGCTCACCATAAATGCACCAGTTTCTTGTTGACCTTCAGCATCTCTGCAAAACTCATTGCTGCCTCATCATCCAGCTCGTTTTTAGTCAACCTAAGTGGGAGAGACAATGTTCACTTAGGATGTTGACATTATTTTTCAGCCCCCTTTTTTGCAGCTTTCTGTGACTTAGCTTTAGACAGCCAAAGGGGGATGTGCTGTTCCTGCCCTGAGCAATTTGTAAAGGCTGGACACAAAGAGATATTGAAGAGAAGCCCTGGAGGTAAAAGAGACAAGAGTATCAGATCTTTATTTCTCTGAGCAATGCTCTAGTGATACTTTCTCATGATGCTTTAGTGTCTAAAAGGTGAATGAGGTGTGGTGGGAAAAGGTACAGACAACACTGAAGAGGTGCAAAAACTGAGGACAAAGAACTTGACTTCAGATGATGGAAAGGAGAGAAGGTGGGGAAAGCAAGATGGAGGGAGCAGAGCGAGGCATGACACTGGTCACTGGAATGTATCCCAAAGGACACGTGCTGCTGATCCATTACTCATGCCCACATTCTTCCAAAGGGATATCTTATAGCTTGCTGATAGGGAAAGCAGAGGGGATGAGGGCAGGGAGAGAAGCAGGAGGGAGAGTAGGAAGGGCTATGGGATTGGAGGACATAAACCAGCATTTTGCTCTGGAAAAGGAAGCAAAGGAGAAAGAGACCACACTGTCAATTACCAGAATATCCTCACGGAGTTGTTGTGCTGCATGGCTTCAGCAATACTCTTGCCTCCCTCTGTTGTGATGCCATTGAATGCAAGACTGTGAAGTAAAGATACAAATGTCTGAGAAGCAGAACCACTTGGCTCTCCCACTGCCAAATACCAGGGAATATCCTGGATGATCTGCTTCCCAGATGTACAGCTCAGCATTTGTGTGTTTCAAAGACTCACATACTTCACAAACCACTGAGTCCTTACAACTTTTACAAGTGAGAGCAGTTCACAGTCTGCAGCCTGAGTACAGGTCTATCTAACAGTCCACGAGGTTTGCTGTCAGTGAGTTGTGCTCTTGGGACTGACAGCGGAGCTGCACTCAGTAATTTTGAGAGTTGAAGCTCTTAACAAGGACCAAGAGTTGTGCTTAGCAGTACACAGGTTTTTACATGTGTTTGTCATCCCTGTACAAAGTGGGCACTTTGTCCTTTAAGTCCTTCAGGCATCCAAATACTTCATTCTTCTTCCAAATACAACACCTTGTGTTGTGTATGGAGAGATGAGTTTGTAAATGCTTTCCATTACAAACCACAAACATTTCTTAGTCTGCCCTTCATTCTTTGAATAGACATTGGCAAAATCATGCAATCAGTTACATTCTGGGCTTTAGGAGTTCAAAAAGCATCTCCTCCTTAAAATAATGCAAGGCCTCAAAAAATGTAGAAAGGGGAACCAAGTAGAGCAATAGCACAAGTATGTATTGGCATGAGTCCCTCCTAGCTTCAGTTTAAACTGGATATTCTCAGTCCATCATGCCTGGGCCTCAAAATGGCAAATAAAGTAAACTGATGTAGTAGGAATTATCTTCCCTTGGTCTTCACATAAAGCTACCACAGGTGCTTACTATGAATTCTAATCATGGAGCAAGATTAGCAGTGGGAGATAAGAAATGAAGCCAAGAACAAGTGCACTGCAGAGCAGAGGATTCACCTTGCACAAGTGCCAGCAAACCCAAGCTCGAGACAGCACAGTTACTCCTCTTTATTTCTGCAAACACATTCATCAGCATATTTGCTCTCATCTGAGAATCCCTGAGCTCTGATTCAAGTTCAAAATGTTTTCTTTCAAGTCTGATGTGTCTGGATGGATTGTGCAATTATGGGAAGATGGCTATTTCAGATGGCTTTTAAGTTTAAATATATCTAGGTCACTGCACCTGTTCAGCTTTTAATTTTTAAGCTTGACTACCCGCTTGCAGAAAAGAGGACAAGGCACCAGCTCTGAAATCCCCGGATCTGAAGTGGCAGCAATAAACTCTCCAGAGATCCCCAAACTCCCAGAGTATTTCTGAAGAAACTAGTGCCATGTGCCACCTTGTGGGGAAACTAAGGAGCCTTGCCTGCTCCCCTCACCGTGAAGGCCAGTGGAACTGGGAGACAAACAGAAAGGGTCACCATGAACCCAGTGCTCCAGCTGTGTGGAGGGACTCCAAAACATCTTTAAATCTTTAAATCCCCAGCCAGCATTTGAAAGTTTAGCAGGGAATGGGCTGTTTAACACGCTGGTTTCTGCTGTGCTTCCAACCTCACCTGTGTTATGGCTTCCAGAAGGCTGGTTTGAGATCCATTCCTGAACTCCAGTCAGGCCAACATCCAACACTGACTGTGTGGTGGTGTAGCTCCACTGGAGCACAGGATGAGCCCAAATGTGAGAATGTCCCAGCCCCTCATATTATGACCTACAAAGTGCTTTGGTAAGAGCTGCTGCACTTTTTCAATAGATGCTGTTAATACTGAGCTCACTGGGAACCTGATTCAGTGACAGCTGGTGCCTGCTCCTGCTAATGCTCCCAGATCAAAATGGCACCCACTGACCATGTGCCTTTACAAATGCAGCATGAGGGCAGGAGGTGCACACAGAGGAAAGGATGCCAGTCATGTGGTATTTTTAACTTGCCTAAAGGCTGCATAGGGCTATTTGACAGAGTCTGGCCTCTCACTTGCACCAGGGACCTCTTCGCTGCACAGCAAAGGCTACAATACCAGATGGCATTCCAAGCCAACCCTTGGTGGGAAAAGTCACTGCTTCACAGCAGGATGGAAAAGCCAGCACTGCACCAAGCTACCTGGCTCTGCTGATGTTTTACCTCACGTTTGTTAACCTGGGGTGGTTCCTCAGAGCCTCTGCAAATGCCTTTGCTCCTTCGTCTCCAACTTGATTACCCCACATCCTAGTGAAGAGAGGAGAACATGAGTTATCAGTTGTGCTGCCCTACTGACTCTTGGCAATGCATTCTGCCTGTTTCTCTCCCCTCCCCTCCTTCCTGGTTACTTCACAGTCTTTCAGGCTTGTAAGGAACCTGGCAGATACCCTCCCCAGTGAGGCAGGTATGTTCCACTGCCTGCACATGGCACCAGTAACCTCTGCTGACTCACCAGCACCCTCAGGCCACAGCACAGAGGCAGCTCTGGGAGACAGCCTGTGCAGCAGGAATGCTTTAGGGATCACCTTGCTGCACACTGGTAAGAAATAGTATTTCCAAAGGCAAAACAATCCTTGATTACACAAAGGGTTATTTTGTGAGAGAAGGTAACATGGTACAGTCTGGAGAGATTGGATCAGAAACTAGGAGTATCTGGTCAAATCCTTTCTATGCAGAGTAATCACTTTGAAAATTCACCCTGTATTACAAGGTTTGAAAACACCTCTGCTGAGGTCTGTGTTGTTGGGTTTTTTACAGGGATCCTGGCTTGATGACTCAGAGCCACACTCAGCTTATGGGTAATTAGTTGGCAGCTCTTTTAAAATCAATTGAGCTCTGTGGTATCTAAACATATGGACTTCCAGTAAGTTCCCCAGAATTTCCTTGTCCTCCAGAGCTGGTGCAGTTTTGCTATTTCGACATTTCTGTCCAAGCTATCCTAAGTCCATTTGGAATGATCATTTCCTCCACAGGAGAAAACAGGAGTCCTTCACTGAAATTACAGCAAGTACAGCACAGCAGACCCAGCTATATGGAAGTGTGCAGGTTGCTCACTATATTTGTGAAATATTGTAGAACAACAAAATTAAAGGCCAAAAATCTGATTGTACACATCCAATTTCCATGTCTCACAGCTACTGTGATTTTCACAATGGCCAAGCAGAGGTTTTAATTCCATGTATTCAAGTACTAAATTTTAAGAAATGTGTTCTCCTGTAGAGTGAAAAGAGAAATTGGGATTTGCCAGAAGGGGAAAAAAGTAAATAAAATAAGTCAAACCTAGCACCTTTCCTGAGAAACAGGGCAGGAACTAAAGGTTGGGAGTACATGCAGAGCTCTCTCCAATAATAGCACTTTGCTATTAGGGGCAGCCTAAGGGAAAAGGACGATGTGAATACCCTTTTATTCTCCCAGCTAACAACTTTATCAGCATGTGATGCAGAAGGTTTGACAGGTGTAACAATGACACTCAATAACTAGATGCAGTGCTAATTGTCATAAAACCACACAGACTTAAAAATAACCAAGTATCTCTAGAGGAGTTGTGCTGCCATAAAGGAAGTGGCTAGCTCTATATACTGTCCTCTTCTTTGCTTGTTTCTCCTTTAAGATTCTGTCAAAACAGTGAAAAAGAAAAGAACAGATGCCAAAAGCCAAACCAAACCTTGTGTGAACTGAAGAACAACAAAGCAGCATTTCCTTCCATGGAAAATGTGGCTATGCCTCTACATATTGTCAGCATTGTTTGTTCTAATGCTGTTGTTGAGGAGGGAAAGAGTAGAAGGAGGAGAGAAGGTAAGCATAAAAAAAAGGAATCCTAAGGGATTACAGGTGCCTGGCCAAGATCAAGCCCTAACTTCTGCTCTTTAGCACTGAACTTACCCAATTTCAAACATTGTCTTGCTCTTCTGGATGGCCTGGGCAAGGCACTTTCCTCCTTCGCTCGTTATCTTGTTTGCTCCTATTCTGCACAAAGTACAGAAATTGATGAGGTGCATCACTTACAACTGTGCAGCTATCAGAACACCAGTTCAGAAAGCCACACAAGTACTTAAGGCTAATTAACTCTGCAGGTTACCTGCAGTTATCAAAGATTAACCCAGAGTGAAAAAAGACTGCAGGCACTTGACCTTTGACTAAAAGACATAATTTTATGTTGTCTTTTGCATATTTTGCATGTCAGCCCTCCAAATCAGAAGTACTGCAGTAGAGTCTTGGGTTTGGTGCTCAGTATGTTAGAAATGAGCTTTAGGAGCTGATCCTCAGGGCAAGGACCCCAGCCTTGTTTTTAATATAATTCATACTATCAGCAATTGCTACAGAGCTCATGAATTGCATGCAGCATGTTTCATGATGCCACAGGGAACAGAATATTTCTTGACTGTGTGTTTCCAGAGCAGACTGCAGCTGATAGGCACAGACTGCAATAATTTCAAGTCTTTCTGTTGTAAGCACAGGCTCTAGGCAGTGGCATAGGTCAGTGCAGCAGTCAGTCCCAGGCTGGCATTTTACGCAAGGTCTCTTCTATTTTTGGCCTACGTGGATATCAAATGGCTGGAGTTCAAGGGAGAGATAATTGCATATAGATTGATTTAAAGAACAGACCAAACCCCCAACCCTTCCCCCCCAGCCACTACATTTACATAAAACTGTCTTGTTTGGCTGACTTTGGGCACATGAATGTGCACTCTATCTCAAAATAACCTCTAGGGTTACTACGTAGCCTGAATGCAACCATCCTTCAACAGTTTTTTTTTTTTTTGTGAAAGCTACATTAAATAAGCAAAGCACTGTCAAAGCACTGAAAAAAATAAATGCTCCTGGGTTTCAAAATTCTGCAAAAATTTCAAGTAGGAAGGATATGGCCAGAGTGAGGTTTCAGACCAAGTCAGTGGTAGAACAAGGACTAGAACCCAAGATTCTCTGGCTGCCTGTTCCTACATTCCCTCCAAAGCTGACATTGCTGCAGTTACCTCTGATTTCTGCTATGGTCACAATTAAACCATTGGTTAATGATCTACCTTTATGTCCAACCAATGTGCATGGCCAGACACTCTTATCTGGGGAAGTTCCAGGAATTAAAGGGAACAAGTCACCAGGTGAATTTGGGGAATTCCAGAGTTGAGGTATGACACCAACACAGCCTGACCCCAGTGGCCCATAAAAGGTCAGACACTAAAAAGCTTGGTACTAAATCCAAGGGAATTTGCCTGCTGGAAGCAGCAGCAAGGTCCATGCACAGCTTAAGCCTCGCTCAGGAGCTCAGACTGGATTTAGGTAAAGAACAGGTCTCATGCACTCCTTTAACTCACTACTGTATTCCAGAAAAGACTATGGATTCAAGAGTTTCACCTGCTGCTATCCACTGCTAGACTACTGCAAAGCAAATATACAACAACAACCTAAATTATATTTTATTTCAAATGCAATTTCTGTCTTTTTTTCTACTCTTCCTCCCCTTTCAAGTTGCTTAATCTTAATTAGGATAGTGTAGAAAGGAAAAACAATCCAACATACTTAACATATTCCAGGCTTGAACACTCTTCAATTAATTTTGCAACATATTTGGCTCCAACATCAGTGATTTGGTTGTTGTATAAGCTTAAAGAAAAATCACATTGGTAAAAATAGGTTATTACTGCTGTTAAATATTTACAACCTGAATGTTTTATGATGCACACATAGCATCTATCTTTTCTGTGCAGCTTTGTACATATTCACAGTTGCTTGTATTTCTATTTTGATATATAATTCATATTGTGATGGGCTAGATATAAAATATAAGGAGACTAGACTGCAAATCATGAATATTTATATAATTTTTTAAATAAATGGTCTCCACAAGCAAACAAAGTTTCCCTTTATTCCTGTGCTAGTACAGAAATAATATTGCCAGAAGGTAAGTCAAAAGACAAAACACCATAATGTACTTTTGGTCTTTTAAGTCATAAAATCCCCTTGCAAATATTACTGAAGAGCAGATACCTGAGCAGTTGTACTTACATAGGGCACTGGAGGAAAAAAGCTATTCTTGGTATTCATGTTTATCTTTCAAAAAGTCATTTTTATGTAGCTACTTAACCAAGAGCAGGAAGTCAGAGCTAACGTGCCTTCTAGCTTCAGCTTCATTAAGAACTAATTAAGCTCTTGAAAGAAATTGGTATCATGAACATGACACTTGAAACTGCATGTTCCTGACAGCAGTCTCTACCAAGCTGTATCTGCTTTGCATAGTTGAAATAAATCAGTTTACAGTGGAGAAAACAGCAGGCTATAACTACACATGCTCTCTTGCTTGCAGTCTATCCCTTCCACAGCAGAAGGCTTTCAGTATAAAAATTAGCAAGCAGGTTAATTGGTGGTCCACACTGTGCCACAGAAGGCTTTGATGCCAGCAGGAGGCTGTGAGGGAGTGTGATGGGAGAGGAAGCTGTGGTCCTTGTCCCAGTGAACTGTCACAGAATCATTTCTGACACAAAAAGCTGCTTTGCTTAAACTGTAGTTTCCACCCCACCTCTGCTGTGTCAGTGCTGACAGCTTTAGAGTTTTATTTTCCAGTATCACTGCTGAGTGTTTTGCTCCCAGCTGGGTACGTACCCCAAGAAAGACACAATTTGGTACTTGGAGAGTTCTTCATACAAGATCCTCACCCCATGATCTGTGACCTGATTTACACTGAGCCTGGAAAGAAGGGAATGAAAAGCCTGAATCAATACATACTAGAAACGTTCATCACCTGTGAGTTAACAAATGTCTGGAGGCCTATGCATTTTCCTCTGATATTTTAACAGGTCCTTATGCCACATATTAAAAGCTGTTAAGGGAAATGTGAGCTCACATTCATGTGGCTCACTCCAAAACTGATAAAAATCAGAAAGTCCCAGATCTCCTAGGTAATGTTCTGGAAGCTGTCCACAGAACTGAGAACAATAAAATGTAGGAAGTCAGACTCCAGATAAACATCTCACCCTCCTTCTGTGCTTACTGTGATTCCAGGAAGAAAGTCTGCTTAACACCCTAGCAAAAGCAAGCTGTCCAAACTACTAGTCTTGCAATCTTCTCTCTGAGTACAGAGTGAAAGCCAGGCATCTTGAAAGTCACAACACATTCAGGCTTCACCAAATAAAGGCTGTGAAAAGCCCTGGCCAGAAAACAGGACTGTGCTCCCATGGGTGTGCTAGATGTTTCTAATTTTATTGTCCCAGCCAGACACGAAGCAAATCAATATCAGTCATTCACAGAATAAAAATGCTTCGTCTCACAGTTGTTTGGGGTGGGGTTTTTGTTGTTGTTGTTGTTTTTTTTTTTTTTTTTTTTTTTGTAACTTCTCAAGCTTTTTCACCTTATGAACAGGTTCAAATGAAGCATACCAATTGCCATGAATCACATTTTCTGGGTACAGCTGTCCCTGTGAAAACACTTTGACCACATTTAGTGTGCACATAAAGTCAGTACCTGAGGATTTCCTGCTGAGAGTCCCTTATCACCAACTGCCTCCCTAGCCTTTGCTAGTTAGCACCCTGGTCCCTTTGGAATGCACCAGCACACAGGAGAGATCAGCCAATTTCTACAGATCAGGACAGCCTGCTTCTTTGAAAGGGATAGTTAAGCTCTTGGAAACAGTATTTCCTGACCTGCAGAAATTGCTCATTAGAAATAAAAGTTCCAACATCTGAAGATCCATAAAGGGCTCCTAAAAGGGCAACCTAAAAGACTGTTTTGGTGCTGGGGATGGTGTTAGGATCACACTGTGTATGGCATGATTACGATAGGCACGAAGAATGAAAGGCTGGCCTTTGCTTCTTTGTTTTGTCTTATGTACTTATGTGTTTTTCCCAGGAGTTTCCTTATTGCTTTCTGCTGGGACGTCAGTCAATTTGCAAATCACTGAGGAAAAAACCAAGAGTCACTGGCTTTGATTTATTCCTAGAGGAAAACAAGGCAAGGCATAGCCAAACAGGAGGAATAAATCCAGTTGTTAAAAAAATTCTCATGAGGCTGAAGGAGCTTTAAAAAAGATCCTGATTTTCTGCACCTAAATGTTTGGAAAATAAGATATAGCTACGTGGTACAAGCTCAAAGAGCTGGAGGTGAAACAATCTGGCCTGTGATGTCAGAGGTGCAGTTACTTCTCCCTGTTCACACCAAGCCATGTCCCCCCTTCACAGCACCTCAGGGAAACACCACATCTGAAGGCATCAACTACATTCTTTCATGGATGTACATGAGAGTTTTTGTCCTATGAAAGCCAGACATTTGGACAGGATGCAAAAGCAAGAAATTCAGAGCTTCTGATCAAGGGTTATTGGAGATCCTCCCTTACCCTTTATGACCAAGGGCAGAGATGACCTCCGGCAATCTTCAGATAATGGAGGATCCCATTTGTTTCCTTTTTCCCTTAAGCACCTTCTCTCATAAAAATTCTCTTCTGAGACAAAACAATTTGAGATGGAGCTAACTAAACCTAGAGGTTTAAACAGTCTGTGCTTCTAAGGACTTCTTTCCATTCTTTCCATTTTGGTTTCCAAATTCACAGCTTATCTCTGCTCCTGTGACTAAATGAACAAAGATTTCAGAAGAACTGAAGTATTAATTTCCAGCAGCACTGATCCTCATAATTCTCCACTTGGGACATCAATTCCTTCAGCCCACCGGTTTATGGAATAAATGAAGAATACACAAGGACCTGCTTACATACAGAGACCCCTACCTGATCACTGCAAGCTTGCTGAAACAAGGTTGCAGCTGCTTTATTCCATAGTCATTGATGTTGTTGTTGTCCAAATCCAGAGCCAGGTGCTTTTGGAAGTGGTGCAGAAGGAAGGAAATGGCGCTGCAGTCGGCAGAGCAGGCGTTGCAGTAGGCCAGCTTGATGTAGTTGGCGTGCATGCGGCGGGCTGCCATCCTCCCCACCTTCTCACTCTGTGTCTCGTACAGGCACCTCAGCATCCACACAAAGTTGGGCTGCATCTGCACCTGGTTGTAGCTTTTCAGCCTGGACCGAGTGTAGCCTTTCAGGCGGGATTTCATGCTGTCCCCAAGGTATGTGATGAGTGTTTTTCTCTTCCTCTTAATGACTGCAGGCGAAACTAAATGACTGAAGAGCTTTTGCCTGGATCCAGAAAGCAGGCCACAAAGAAACATGTTGGTAAAATTAAAGTGTTCTTTATTTTGGAAAGGATCCTCCCCTGCTAGTTGTTTCTTCAGCCAGGGGATACGAAGGCAAGTAGGCTGGGCAGTCTCCATGGAAGAACATTCATTGAAAAATTCAAGTAACTCCTTGGTACCCACCTTCTCCTCCATAACCAAAAATAAAGCTGTGAAAAAAGACTGAAGGGTTAAGTGCAAGAACTCGTAAGTGGCCTGACTGTCACAGCCACTGTAACTTTTAACTGTCCTGAGAAAGCCCAGTTGCAAATCTTCGTCAGAGATGTTTGCCGATGAGACTTCCTCCTGCTCAAAGATAAAGGAAGAGTTCTCCATCCCTTTGTATGCCATTTTACCCAAAGCTAGAAGACTTTCCTTTCTTGATTTGAACATCTCTGCTTGGCTCCTGATATTGCTCTTCAGCAAACTTGTTTTCACAGATCGGTTCAGGTGTACTTCAATCATGAGCAGAAATACATCTGTTAATGTAACAGAACTGTCTGGGAGCTCGTGGCTGTCAAACCACTGGCTGGAGTGGAAGTGCTCAAAGCATTTAAAGATAATCCAGCAAAATAAAGGCACTGAACACAAACTGCAGAGATTTGGGTTAGCTTCCAACTGGTTTGACACCAGTGCTCGTCGCTGCTCATCTTTGAAAAACATAGCCGTGTATTCCTTCAGGTTATTCCTGGAGAAACCACGGAGCAACACTTTCTTCCTAATGATGTTTTTTTGGATCTCAGTTCCTGTCCGGGCTGTAAGAATTTTCTTGGATCCCTTAAGAAGCTTTCCTCTTAGAAGGCTTACAAGCAGTGCAAGGGGGTGGATGGGTTCATTGGGTGAGCATACCTCAGGTACGCTGCTGAGATCAAAGTCGGAATAGATCTCATCAAAGCCATCAAAAGTGAAAAGAACTGTATGAGGGAACTGCAAGATGTGATGGAACACTTCTGCGGGGTCCAGGTCTGGGTAGCAATTATATTTGAAGAGCAGGTCTTTCAAACATATGGCTTCATCTTCCTTGAAGCAGCTAAACATCCTACACCGAAAACAGAAGAAAAACTTGGCCCCTATGTCCAATTCATTTCTGGCCCAAAGGCTTTGTATCTTTTGCAGCAAGATGGATTTTCCAATTCCTGCATCACCGTAGACATAAACAGTCTCTCCATCTTCATTAATTAGCCCAACTGCATCATCAAAAAGGGCTTCTAACTGACCCACCTGGCCAAGACTCTCATTGGTAAAACTGACCAGCTCCATAATACTGTTGGAGTAGATTTCTTCAAGCAGCATCTCCTCCTTCTGAGCGTACAACATAAAAAACTTGGAGTCCCGTCCCAGTTCATGTCTGAGTTTCTGGCAATACCTGCTAACTAAAAAGACAGTGAACTATTATTAAAGAGACTATTATTTAAAAACCTATGTATACAATGACCCACCTCTTTGGGAACTCAGAGGGGGTTATAAACAAAAGTAATTCTAATGTGAAAAAGGTTCTTTGGCAGATTAATTCTATTTGTGCTGCCATCATCACTCACTTGGGAAATTCAGGTGCTAAAGAAAGGTCACATGTGAGCCACCACTTCCTGAAAGCCAGTACTGATGCTGCATTAGTTTAAGGGGTTACTATCCTTCAACTGAGACTCAAAGCTAAGCCCCTGATCTTTTGTCAAAGGCTGCTTAACTCTCTGCAAAGGCTTGTTGGAGTTGTTGGTCACTGATTTCACTGTACTTATATTCTAACTGCAGTTCTATCAGGTAGGTGGTTATTCTTTCCTAACTTCTTTAGTCATTTATATTGTTGCAAATAGAAGCCATGCATTTTAGAAACCTAGCACCAGGCATCTCAAAAGATTTTTTTAAGATGACAAAAAACCCACAAGAGAATCTCAGTTATTGCACAACATTGGCCTGTGGTTTTCAACAGAAACTTTGCTTCAGATGGCGACAAAGTAATTCTTATATTTATGTAGTATGGAAAAACCTCTCCAGAGGAAATAATTTCTCTAATACTTAAAAGTCTGATTTTTAGGGTTGCTAAAAATCATCATTTAGGATGACAATAATTGTGGTTGGAAGGGACTTCAGAAGGTCTAGTCCTACCTCCTGCTGAGAACGGGATCATTTCTGACATCAGATGAGGTTACTCAGGGCTTTGTCTAATTGGATCTTGAAAACCCCCATGGAGACTGCACAGCCTCTCTGGGCAACCTGCCTCATTGCTTGACTGTTCTCATCATGAAATACTGTCTAGTCCATGGCCAAAACATCACAATGTAGCTAATAAATTGTAGTAGAGGCCTAGAAAATACTACAGCTGGCACAAGGTGGTTCTGCCATTGTTACATACCTACAACCAAATGCAGAAAGAGCCCAAGTTTAACAAAACAGGATGTAATTTATCAACATCACCCTTGTGTTATACAGTGTGCCTTATAATTTGGCTAATTAATTTTGCCTTTTAATTTTCCCTGGCTGTGCCTGCCTAAACTTTTACTCTCCTGTCACTTGGTTGGAGCTTCCTACGTAGCAGGACACTTCTAAGGGAAGGGATAGAGATGCATGACCTTACCTGGATCTGTATTTACCACAGGTTTACTACAAATATTCTCTGAAGGCTCATAACCTATTTCATCCAGCCAAGGCTGAAGCTCATAGTAAGCATCAGTGACTTTCTGCAGTACATAGACAAAGTATTCCGAAACTTCTTCTCCCTTGCTTTGAACCAAGTCTAGAATTTTGCGAACCTGAAGAAACACCACAGAAAAGATCATTGATACACAGCATTTTATCACAGTAATACCTGTCAGCTTCTTTAGGATCCTTTCTGGACTGGAGCAGGGGGCCAGAATCCAAACTGGTGCTTCAAAAAGGTGAAATCAAAATCCAGCTCTGAACTGGAGCCACCACAAAACTCAACTGCCGTTTGTGTTTGAGTGCTGCGAGAGAGTTGGTTCTGCAAGTTAAGGTCTGAACTTGTAGCTCAATCACACTAACCAGAAATAAAATGGATAAATATCAGTCCTCAACAGGGAACCCAAAGGATTTCCTCAGCTTGACTACACAGTGTATTTTAAACCCTGTGCTGTTTAAAATGAAAATAGAGGTGGTTTCTCAGTGCCCTAAATTCACCTTCTGTTTTGTAAATACTCTAGTCACATTTGGATTTACCTCAGGATCCAGCCAGGTTCAGAGCAGGATAGGCTGAATCCCTCCCTGGATCTTAACGCTGAGCTAAAACCCTACAATTTTTCCTTCCAACACAGCAACTCAATTCTCCAGGCTCCCTCTGTACAATGGCCCCTCTGCCTGCAGTTATTACCAAAAGGAATGGTAACTACCAGGCAGTGGCTGCAGCAGTTCAGCACAAAGTGTCACCTCCACGGGCAAGGCAGAGGGTGATCTCTGTGCACCAGTACAAGGCAGTCCTAGTACAAACCCCTCTGCAAGACAGAGAAGTCATCTGAAGGCACATTTTGAATGTCAGGATCCCCTTGCTAGAAATGAATGAAGAATGCAGTTCTAGACCAGACAAAGGGTTTCCAGAGACTGTGGTCTCTTGTGAGCTTAAATCGGGGTGATATATGTGAAGCACAGCAAACATGGAGCATTTTCTGACAATTTGTATGCTCTAAAAAGCAGTTTTATGCCTTCCAGAGAAGCTCCCACAGAGTCCACTTCACTTACATCACTGTGGCCTGCTCTTTGTCTCTGCTTAGACGCCTGATGCATGGCCTCCCCCTCAGCTTTGCATACAACCATGTGTATTATGCCAAACAATAAGAAATTGAGATAATCATACAGTGTGCATTTATTCAGCTTTGACCCTACACACAGTGTGAGCACTGTGTTACCATTTCAACATGCCAGCAAGAATGATTATTTTATGAAAATCTGCACTGTTGGTGAAGTCCAAGGTCTTTGAATTTTTTATGGTTTGCCTGCCCCTAACTGTGACAGGGCTCTGAAGCTGCCTGATTGGTTGGTCTGGGAAACAATCTCCTCAGCTGTTTCAAGCTACCATGCAAAGACCAACTGTGTAAACGGTAATTTTTTTCCTAATGAAGGGAAATAATTCTTGCTATTGATGTCCAAAGATGAATTAAAACCCCAAATATGCCAGGATACATCAATTTTCCACAGAAACATTTACAAGGTACATAAGTCTTTAAATAGAAAGGAAGGTGTTCACACAGACAACAAACAATTATTAACTTCTAAAACAACATTTCATTTCTGTTCTCCTACAGCAGGATGGTCTATCCCACAGCATCCTAAGCAGATTTTCCTTGCTATACTCTAACAACCATGTGGCCACATCTTTATCAGAGGACAAAGCCGCAGCTGGGAGGGACAGAACAGCAATTATCACCCTGCTAAATTCCTACAGCTGCCAACGGGCATAACCAGCAGTGCCAGCCGAGCTGGAAAGGGATGTGCTGGAGACACTCATCCAGGAAGAACGGGCGGGAAAACTCCAAAACAACAAAGATTAGAAAACACACTAGATGTAAAATTGTCAGATGAACCCTTAAAATCTGGTGATAAACTGAAAGTAACCAAAAGCTTCACTGGCTAGAAAAAAAAAACAATTATACCTTATCTGCTTGAGTAGGAAACTGGACAACAATCTCTGCATCTTCAGTGGAGAAGTAGTCGTTCTTAATCAAGTTATCAATCAAGCACTGCGTGTTTCGAATCCTACCGACCAGGAGCTCTCGGTGAACCTTCAGCAAAGCAATGAAGGACCGAGGGCTTGCTCCTGGAGGATTTTTCACAGAAATGTCCACATTAGCACAAAGTTGGCCTTCCATTGTTGAGATACCAAGAAGCTGCTTCACCAAGCCTCATCTTTGAAAAACTGTCCATTTGTAGTGACAGGTCAGCTCGGATTTAACTTCAGGCAAACGGGAAATCTGTCCTTCACATCACCGAGCCTGCAAAAAGTAATTGTACAGAACCTCAGTTTAAACCTCACTCTATGCACATACATCCTTCAATTAGACATCACAGAATACTCCCAAACTCTGTGTAGTATCGTGGCCAACTTCTTAATAATGTTTCTTCCTTAGGTACTTTCATTTATTTGTTCAGGTTTTGAAAAATAAAATACCTACAACCAGCAGTCTCCCTCCTGTACCACTATTTTACTCTAGCTTGCCTCAAACACCATCAGTAGCATCTGCTTTATTAATTGCCTGTTCCTAATGCATAATTTAATATTTTTTATTAGTTTTTCATGTTTGAGTAGACAAAGCAGGGCATCTGTCCAAACATAATCTGGACAGAATAAAATTATACTTCATAGCAATTAATTTTGTAGGAGGAATTAATTTTTAGTAGCAATTCACTCTGTTTTTTCGTTGTTAACAACAAGGGACTGTAAGAAGTGCTGAAAATATAATACCTGTTCCTGAAAGCAAGGCCCTGTGAACTCTGAGGCAGTTTTAGCTAAACTAGGAAAAATAGGAAAAAGAGTTTAGCTTCTAAGGATAGAAGGTTCATCAACACCAGGTGGGATGTTATTTTGAAACCATACTCTTTAGCATGGATGCTCTCTCCTTGTCTGCAAATACATACACAGTGTATGCCCTTGTTCTCCAAACCACCCCTTGGGAGCTCTTTTTAGATGCCCATTTATTCCTATTTTTTCTCTACAGGGCATAAAGCAAGAGGAATCAGGATCAGACTGCTCTCTATTGTATTACTAAAGCAGGGCTTCTTGTAATTTTAGTTAGTGTGCCCACCATATAGTAGGCATGAAGTTATACTGAAATTACAATTCAACAGTAAGTTCATTTAGGTACTACTTAGGTACAAATTGCACATATGATTTCACACGCAGGAAGCTAATTTTTTGCCAAGATCTCAACTGAATCACCTCCACACAGACAGTGAGAATCTGCATGATCAACACAAATCACTGACAACGCCCAGTAACAGTTAAAACATACTGTTGTCTCAGCAGGTCAAGGGATATCTGGAAGAATGTTCTTAGATTCTGATTGCAGTCATATCAACAAAACCAAAAGACAAAACCCTTCAAAAATTCTGTAAATGTGCCAACACTGCTGCTACAAAATTCTCACAGTTTCCCAAGACATTTGTGGTGATGGCAAACTTTCTCAAATGCTCCCCAGCACTCCCCTGTCAAGATATATCTGAGCCCTGCAGCTCACAGATTATTCTAAATGACCTGCAACAATCTCACTTCTATGGCTTTTCTATATCAGAAGCTGCTGTCTGCATCAGTGAAGCTTCTCCTGCTTGATGCTGGAGAAAGACACAGTTTATGCCACTGCATTTTAGTGATACTAACTATCTACACTCAAACCAGCAGGGCAAACCAGCTTAGCCCCTCAGATTTCCCAACAGGTCCCAGCTTAGGGTTGCTGACCTGCATGGATGCAGATAACTGCATTAAGAGTTGGGCTCTCCAAGGGCTGAGACCTGGCAAATCCCCAGCACAACTGTTCTGGGTCACAGCCAACTCCCAAAATGGCAAAACTGTTTCCAACAAACGGAATGTAACCAAGTGATCTGAATTTCTTACCACACCAGTAAGTGACTGCCTCTACTCAGACAAATCAAGCTTTCATTACCCCATTCAGATGACCCACCCGAGGAAGTGGCTGATTTCTGAGTCACTCAGCTTTCCAGAAGCCATACTGGCACATCTCTTTGTTCAAGAAAGCTCAATCCGTGAATGAAGACCAAGCATGTTGAAAACATAATTTAGCCTTAAATATCTGTAGGCTTTAGTTAAAGAGATAGTATCAGCTTAAAACATGCAATTAAAATATTAACCCTACTCTTTCAAGATTCTGCATCCACCCAACATTCCTTGCTTGCTTTGGTTATTCCAGGACCACATTATTCTAATGCACTTTCTTTCTTTCTTCCTAATTTGTAAGAAGAACTGAGACAAATATTCAGAAAACCGTAAGAACGAACCAACGCGCTGTCAAGTGTACAAAGCAAATTGAAGTATTTTTTCACTATTTCAGTTCCATCTACAAAGAGCATAAGAAAAGAAAGAAGAAATACAACAGCAGGACAGAACATGAAAAATATGGAATGACCAGAAGGTCTCAAAAATGTCTGCCCTGCATCTGACTGTGTCCAAGTCAATACAAACCATGGCTGCAACTGGAAGTGGTGTGCATACAAATGTTGCAGGACAGACCAGGTTCCCTTTCACACAGGGTGATCTGCAGAATGGAGAAACAAGAAACCAAGCAAAAAGGAATATAAAGTGAGGCTAAACATCAGGGAGAAAAGGAGAAAGAACAAAAATACCAAGCAGGGAAGTCAGGACTGGCAATATGAATTCTCAGTGATATTTTCAATGAAAATACTAAATTTAATGCAAAACTCCACACCATCCAGTACTGGAGTACTTAGTATTTTTCATCAGTCCGTTTTAGTAAGAAAAAAATGGAAATTTCCACCATTCACAGACTAAGAAAATCCATACCAGATGAAGAGCTGAACACTTCAAATGGTGCTGGAACAGAAGGACTTCCTGCTACATGTATTCATAGCAAAGTGTATCAGCTGTATGAAGAAATTTGACATATATGATTCTGTTTCACTAGGGCTTTCTTTGTGTTGTTGGGGTTCTTTTGGCGGTGTTTTTAAAAACATGAGGTCAGTGTGTGACAACATGAGGTCTCCATCTTATCTGCAAGCCCATCACCTCTTTCTGCAAAGAGTCCCAGCTTCCATAGTGCTTCAATATGATTTTTTCATGGAGGGAACACAAGGTTGCTAAGTGTCTTGTGGAAGATCTGTCAGTTTTACAATGCTAGGTTACACATCTGGTATGTTTAAATGCTTATGCAGCTTATAAATAGGCATTGAAAGCACTTTCTTACTAGAGTGCATACAGTGTTCCTTGCCTTATCTTGGGCCCTCCAGATGCTCGATTCAATTCCAGTACAATTCATGTGACAACAGTTGCATCAGTCATGGGGATGCTGTTAGAAAAGACTGAGACACACATTAATGTCAGACACCTCAGGGTACTGCCTTCCATTTCTGAAAGGGAAAAAGTGAGTAAAATCGTTTTTCTGAGAGACACCTTAAGGCTCTTACAAAGTTATGGACAAAACAGATCACCTGTTCTAACAGCAACAGCTTGTGAACACATCTATTTGCAGAAATGAGCAAGAAAAAGGGAAAGACCTGCAAGCTTGACAGAGTAGCTGAAACAGCAGAACACCTAAGGAGGAATGGAGACAGATAAGACAAAGAATACCTGAATGAAGCAGGAGTCTAGAATGGGGAGACAACAGGAGAAAGACTCATGGGGAAAAGCTTCCTATCTGGGAACAGAATGGACTTCTGGTTCCTAAGAGGAAAAATTAAAAAAACCCAATTACTTACTGAAGAGACTGCCAAAGATGTTGGAGAGGAAATGCAGTTAGCCATTTTGAGGGCAGCAAAGTCCATCAGGCGAAGAAGGCAGGAAACAGACTAGAAGGAATTAAAAAGAACCCGAGAGCAGAACACCTCCCCACCAGCTAGCTGTAAAAGCCAAGAAGAAAGGGAAGACAGGGTCTTGGCCAAATGAAATGCTGATGGGGACTGAAGCGATATGAGAAGCAACAGCAAGTGTGGCAATCAATGGCATCAAAAACCTGTGCCACTGAGAATAAAAAGAGGAAGCAAGATGGGGATCAGGCCAGGAGTAAGGAGGGAAATGAAACAGGGAAATGAAATTTGTCATAGTAAGAGGTACCGTAAAAGCATCAGTACTTCCAGCAAGGTTTTGTACAATCCATGTCAATAAGCTGCAGTGAAGGCACTGGCACTTTATCTCGTGTCTCCTCTGAGTTCCCTCTACTCTCAGCATTGTGCAAGCATATATACATTTCTACTTTCCCTGGCCCTGGCCTCCTCACATCCTCTTTCTACTAAGATCTCCTAGCTCTTTCTTCTAACAAAACTGTGATGCCTGTTCCACTGCCAGTGCTGCAAGACCCCTGGCAGCAAAGAATGTGCTGGTTTATTGCAAAGTCTTGCAAAGTTTATTGCAAGGTCTTGTCAAAGATAAATTCTGTAGATAAAGGGGCTAAAGGATCTCACAGAACAGCTAAAAAAATTTCAACTTCTGAGTCAGCTATTGAATTGAGTCCTTATTGAGCTGGCTGCTCCAAAGGAGACTGTGTAGAATGATGCAGTAAAGACAATACAAGGAACAAATTAATTTACAACTGTTCTAATTAAAACAACTAATTTGAGACCAATCTAGAATATTTCTGAAGAGCTGAAAACTCAGTCAATTCTACTTCTTCTTGCTATCCTGACAAGAAGTGTTCCTCTAAATTGCCTGTGAAATAAAGTCCTCTGCTACTACCTAGTTACCTGCAGCCAGCAGCTGGATTATCTTCAGGATTTACACAGCACCTAGCAGCCAGCCATGGCAGGACAACAGTGAAGCACACAAACCTGAGTGCCAGCCCAGGGCTAGGGGAGTCCCCACTAGCACAGCCTTCTGTCCATAGCATTCAAAACACAATCACTCTTCCAGAGGTGGCTGTATGAAAACAATGCTCCATTTCACATGAAATGGAGCCCTATGCCCTTTGTGTCTCCAAGTCAGGTTTGTTTCCTGAGAAAAGCTATTTTACAGTGCCAGTTACTTGCTACAGAGTCATTACAGCAAGAGAACTGGAAATTTTGGTATGCTTGGTAATCTGGACTCTGTCAGGCCAGCATAAATTCAACTTTTTGCTATCATTGGGAGAGACATAAAAGGGATTGATTTTCCACATCTCATGTCATGCATGCAACAGCAGACAGTCTTTGACTATAATAAGGGAATAAAACACCTATTTCCCCACAGCAGGTCCCACATTTAAAAGAACTTCAGCTATTTTACTTAGTTCAAGAACAGTAAAAAAATGCAGAGATCAGAGGTAAATGGGCACGTGTGCTACACAAAAAGTCTGCATGTTTGATGAGAAGCAATGCAATGTATTTCCAAAGGTACTAAAAAATAGCCTTTTATTATTATAGCAAAAATGGTGCTTTGGTAGATCTTGTACAGAGTCCCTGTGCAGATCTTAAATTATTCTGTTTGTGTGAATTAAAGCATACTCATCACGCCCCACTTCACAATATCTAACTATCATCAGTGATGCTACACATGTCAATAAATGCCCAGGGAGCTGTATGTTAACATCATGCTCCGGTAAATCCATTACAACTCGTGCTTTTGCATTGCTCTGGGGTCCCAGAGATCAGCATCTTTCAGTGGTTTTTTTCCTCCCTCCCCTCTTTCAGTCTCTTTTGACTGTATCATAAGCTTTTGTAAGCATCCCTAGTTATTTGAAGAGCAACAGATATAAAAGAACACAGAAGAAATTATTTCTGCCTCCATCTGGTAAAATGACAAGCTTTCTTTAAAAGGCACAGGCTTTGACAGAAATATTCCCATCTGTCACAGGTTTTGTTCCTATATATCTTAACAGAATCCTCTGTATAGAAATATAACTTTATATATAGTGTTTGGATGCATTAAGAAGCCCCTGTCAGGAAGACTTTACGTGGCTTCCTTGTAACTTCTTCCCGGTGGGAAAAGATCAATAAATAATGAGCCACTACTAGAAAGCAAAGAAACTTTCTCCAACCAGAGAAATCTTGGGGAATTGTTTTTTGCTAAAGACAGAGGAGGAGGGGGCAATTTACTGTGGTCTATAAACATGGAACTTTTATAATTTACTATTTTCGCATTCAACCAGCAGTGAATCCTACACGGAAAGCTGCAGCTGATGGAATCACGGAACTGATGGAATTACGGCCAGGCCACGGGGCACCATCCTGTCCCGCGAGCCGCTCCCGCCTCCTTCTCTTCCAGCTTCTTTCGGGTGAGGTGGGCAAAGCACCGGGGCCTAAGCGAGTGGCCCGTGAGTCCGTGAGATCCCTGCACTGGGATCTGCGCTGAGGCTCTCGGGGCAGCAAATGGCTCACTGCACCCCGCCACGGCCGCCAGGGCGGGACGGGAGCGATGCATCGCAAGCGATGGGACCTCGCCACCCTTCCCCAGCAGCCCTCAGGAGCGCCACATCCTCGCCAGCATGTGGAGCACCATTTACGCCGGGCAGCGCTGCTGTGTTTGGTACGAAGGCGCCGTCGCCACGCCGCGGAGCTGCGGGCGCTGCCGCCCGTCCCCGCTCCCCACTCCCCGTCAGGCAGCGCCGGCCGCCGGGCGGGACGGACCCTCCTGAGGAAACACCACGGAGCCCCGAAGTTTCCAGCTCAGGAGCGGCGCATCCCTTCCCGTTCCACCTTGCAAGCCTTTCAGCCGTACCACAGAAACTTTTTTTTACGGAAAGCCGACGCTGGGACCCGCCAGCCCTCCCCCCGGCAGCCCGCCTGCGCCCCGGCCCTTCCCCGGCACTCACCGCGGCGGCGGAGGGACGGAGGCCGGGGAGGAGCCCACGGGCGCTTCCCTCACCCCCTCCCGTCCCACACACGGATTCTCCTCCCCGGCGGGAAGCGCCTCCTCCCCGCGCAGGAATGGCCCAAGGCTCCCCGTCACCAGCATCGCATTGCCCTCCGCACCCACCCCTCCTGCCCCGAGAGGTGCCCGGGTACCCCGGCAGCGACCATTTCCCTCGGTCGAGCTCCCCCCGTGTAAGGATACTGCCAGAGGAGTGCTTCGTGCATAGTTTTGCGCTCCCTACTGACTGTACATCCATTAAAAAACACAAATAGCCAACGGAGGCTTCAGCTGTATTCCCACACCACCAGTTTTTATTTACATCAGCAACGCACTCTGCACAGGGAGGTTCTGGAGTCTTCCTCTCCAGAGACATTCCAAACCCACCTGGACGTGTTCCTGTGTCATTTGCTCGAAGTGACCCTGCCTTGACAGGGTGTTGGGCTGGATGTCTCCAGAGGTCCCTTCCAACCTTAACAATCTGTGGTTCTGTGATATTCTTGAGGGGTGCAAACTGAACAGGCGTGTCAGAGGTTTAGTAATCACAATTTTATTTATTCAAACTAGACAGTGCTAATATGGAAAGTACCATGTTTTACAGCAGTCACTGTGCCCAACTCTGGAAACAGGCATATTACATCAGGACAGCAGCTACACATACCTGGCAGAAGTTTATAGAAAAGATTTTATACAGAGAAGACATGGGCAGTCTGTTATTTTATCATTTATCTAAGCAGTCACACAGTGACATCAATTATCTCTTACACCTCTCTGTACATCAAGAGAAAAAAATACACTGTAGAGAAGATAAGCCAAATCTCAGTGATTTGACATCTTCCATGTTGTCAATTTTTCCTCATCCCCCATAGACAAATTGCAGGGGTTGCACAGTACCATGAAAATAAATACTCTATATGTTACAAAAGCTTCCAGTTATGCATTGGACTGTCAAACTGTGGGGAGAAAAACAACAACAACAACAGAGAAAAAAAAAAAACCCAAGAGGTCAAGTCTGTTCATTTAGGGTTTAACAGACAAAAAACCCCACAGAATAAATGTGCTAGGACTCAAAGGAGACTTTCTGATTTCACTGGACCAAGGCCTAGATAGGCAAACAAGCCAGTCAAAAAGGTAATTAAAAAAACCCTTGGAAATATCAAACTAAAATGAGTTCTTTCAAAAATGCCTTGGTTATAGCTAACCAGTTCATCTATGACTTTCACTAGACATTGAAAGGAAGGAAGCTATGATGGTTTGAATGAGATGCTTTGCTGAATATTGTCTTCAGGCTCAGGCTGCCTTTTGGACTTACACTATAAAACATGGAAAGGAGTTTAAAAAATGCTACTTTTCTATTAACTACAAAACAGGAACAGGAACTCCATAGCATCAGATAGGATGGGTTTTAAACCATTAAGAGAAGTAGCAGAGAAAAAGGTTTAGCCTTAGAGGTTTGAGTTTACTTTGCATCTAACAAATGTAGCCATGTACACGTATAACTTTTACAAACACATGACCTGATCCTGCAGCCCTTATTCCTCAGAAGGCAACAAGTGCCAAAACTCATAAAGATGGCCTTTTTCTTTTAAAAAGGTCAGCAAACTGGACAGGAAGCACAAATTTACATGCAGCACTGCATGACAACTACAGAAAGATAATTTCTAAATCTGCAATGTGCGTGCAGCATGTACTTCAGCATGTAGTCAAGCTATACATACAAAAAGAAGTTACCAATGTCAGTGTGTCCTCAGACTGCAAGTTATGTCTAATGGTTTACTGTAGATGCACAGCAAACTCATCTTTTCTTGATAAATAAAGAAACTGCTGATCAGCACAGTGAGGAGAAGTATCTAGATCAAGGTGAATGGCCAAGCAAATGCAGAGGCATTCTATGCAGAATTTATTTTCTCTGCTTTAACAGCAGCTTCAATCTCTTCCATGATTGGCACCGGTCCTGCATAGTTATTAGTTTCAATAGCTTCTAATTTCTCCTGATAATCAGTTGGCAAGCCATTCTGTTTTGCACCCATGCAGATAACCTATAATTAAAACAGAAAAAAAAGCCTTCAGTAATAGAAAGGACAGACTCCTCCAAACAATCGCTTGAGAAGGAGGAACCATTTAAGTTACCCAGAGAATTTATCTCAAACAGAGATATTTGTACCTAAGGTTAGCCAAAGGCTTCTGGGAGATCAGAACAGCATGAACAAAATTACTCTGAAAAGGCTTTTAACTACCCCTGAGATTCTGATGTGTTACTGAAGTGCACAAGCCTCTCTAATTAAGCTGTTATTCAGTTATTCAGTTCTTTCTTCCAGACAGGATGATAACTTCAATAATATATGCTGCTTCTCACTCAGGCGTGACACTCAAGTTGGCTGAGAATTTATAAAGTGGTTATTTTTAAAACTAAGCTGTCCAAAGGACAACAGCGAGTACCTAGACAGGGTACAGGAATAGGAGAAACAGACACTTAACTCAGTGAAAAAGCACAGATTCCTTAGTTTGTTACTGCAGCTTTCCTTCCATACATAAAATAAACTGAAGTATTGGTGCAGAAGAAAAGATGTGACAGTGAGAGGAGAAGGGGAAGTTGTAGGAACACAGCTTGAAGGAGACACCAGCAAGGTTGCATATAGAAATGAATATTCTAAATATGCTTTCATGCATTTAATGGCATGCATTTCAAGGATGAGGTGTCTAGAAAGAATGAATTTTGCCACAAAAAGTACATAACAGTAGATGGATGTAGTTCAATCACTGCATGCTAATGCAGTCATCTTTTAAGTTTTTAGCTCTTCTGCCTGGTTAACTTAAACAAAAAAAAAAAGAAAATAAAAAGCTGGGGGCACAGGAGAAGAACAGAAATAACAACTGCTCCTGACAGGAGCAGGAGGGAATGATAAAGTTGCCAATAGTGGAGGTCTGCACTTTCAGCATACCAATGAGAGCTGACACACAGCAGCAGACTATGTATTAGCTCCCTGAAAAGCCCTAAAGATCTGCCTTGCCACAAGGTGGGTTGGCAGGGAAGAGGTTTGTGGAAAAGTAAAGCCTGCTTTCTAAGCAAGCCCTCTCTTCAGCAGTCCCATAGCAGCTGGCCTTAGCTGTGCTCCTGGAAGTCAGCTCAGAGGAGTGAGTTCCTCAGTTTGGAGAAGGCAGCACACCTGGGAGTTAACAGGCTCGCTCCTGGTTTCTGCACTTCAGGTAGGAAAAGCCAGCTGCAGTGACGTCTGTACACATCAGACACAGCCACACCAGCCCAGCCTGGGCCTGCCCAGATCTCACAGACTAAGCAGGTCAGGCCTGCTGCGTGACTGGATCATGTGTCTCTGCAGAGTCAGTGTTGCAGTACAGTGTTGCAACACTTGTGCCTCACCAGCCGTCAAGGGGGAACCCTGCAGTGCTCTGTAATGCTGCTGCAGCCCTGTGATGTACCGGTGATGTGTCTGGTAAAAGGTGACAGCTGCATCCTGTCATCATAGCAAGTACTTCCCAAGATAGAAAGGATAATCCACCTCCTGGAAACTACAAGCCAGGTGCTGCATTTTCCCCACAGAAGATTCCCTCTGTCCTTTCAGTGGAGTACATTAATTTTTCAAACAGAGAATTGCTGCATATATGTGAGCAACATCCTCCAGAAAACCTTGTGCCAATCACAGCTAATTCCCAAGTTAAATAGGGGATTCCTGTAAGGTATAACTACACCAAAAACCCCAAGCTGATTTAATAGGTCTGTAAGAGCTAGCAATCTCCTGTAAGCATCATTACAGCAGTACATTGCACAAGGACTGTTATACCTTTACAGTAGTCATGCCTTCCATGCACTGTAATCAAAGTACTTATTAAATAGCACAGAAGTACTGCATTATAAACTTCTGTACACTCTTCCAAAATTAAAGTGCTGCAACACCTACCTTTTTATACTGTGGAGAAGGGGGACCAGAGACATAGTCCTTCATCTGGTAGCTTCGACAGGTCAGTACCTTTCCTGCTTGAGTGTGGACATTGACTTCTATTGGGACATAAATGCCATCCTCAACTCCCTCTTGCCTGTAAAAGACATATATTCCTTTCATGTCAACTATCCAATCAATTTCAAACCAATCATGCAATAAACATATGGATTTATTACAACAGAATACAAGGCAGGACACTGGTCAGTGCTTTAATATACTTAAAAGAAAAATGAAGCAAAACATACTTCAGTGCTTTTTGTGCAAACTTGTTTCATATAAGAAAATATGTTTTTACAGAAGCAGCATTCACTTTTATCATTTCAGCTCTGTAAGAAATGATGACTTGTGGTTAACCTGCAAAGTCAGAAAGAGAATATTCCTAAACTAATTACTGTGGAAGACAGGTAGTCAGAAAGAGAAATACAAGCAAGATTATTAGACTTAATGAGCCAGACACATGTTCCTTAGTTGCCACTCAGATAAAGAAGCAATTGCAAAGTTTTATCTTGTCCATTGTGTTACCTTTTAATAAGGGAAAACTTGCACAACTTGTGCAATGCACTTTCCAATGAATAATCCAAGACACCTTTTAACTTGCACAAGACATACAGAGCAGTAATGAGCTAGGTCGGGACAAAAAAACTATTTTTTTTTTATTAGCAAAATTATGCTTCAAAAAACAAAGACTCAAAACCAAGCCTACTTATTGTCCTCAACCACTGGCATTTAGCCACCAATAAAAATCTGAGAAAACAGTAAGACGTAAACGAGAAACTTAAGCAATACAAGAGACTGTATAGCACAATTGACTTTAGATGTACTTTAGCTACAAGTCATAACATGGTTTAAGCCCTGCTTGTCCAATATAAATTTGACAACTCATCTTTTTCTCAAAGACTTGCTACCATTTCAAGTTATTTAATGTACAGAATGTGGGCCATGCTAGGCGAATAACTAGGTTAAGTGCAAGTACAGACTGGAAGCTAACTGCAGATTCAAGGCCAGCAGACTAAAAATAGGTCATGTGGTTGTGTGAGAGCAAGAAAACTGTTTAGTAACATCCATTGCTAGACTCTATGAGGCAGAGTCATGATTTAGTTTGTAACTTACAGATTTGTGAAGTACAGAGGACAAAAAACCTCTTAGAAGTGGCTGAGACAGCAAAGAAAATGAATTTGAAGCCAAAGAGTTCTGCCATCTAAGCAAAAGGTTCTCTCCCATTTTTGTTTTTTATATATTACATTGTTTTGTTAGTGCTTCAACTAGTTACATGCAGCCTCAATTACACATTCCCTCCTCTGCCTCTGGATAACAAAGCACAGACTACCCAGATTAGGAGGGGTAAAAAAAAAAAAAAGGTGGGCATTTTCTTTTTGGATACATGGTAATTTCAGGAAATAACTTGGCAGAGAACCTACAAATATATCAGATTGCACACAGCCAAAGGATCCCAAGACCTTCAGGAGGAGCACCTGCAAGCTCATTTGAGTGGGTTAGGAGTGATTCTTAGAAGAGCACTGTTGACTATGATTATAAAAGCCAAGAACACATCCCATTTCCAGTCTGCCTCCATGGCATCAATGAGGCAAGTGGGAAAAAGTAATCTGCGGTGCTGGTGTCCATGCTGCACATTTTGGTGGTGTTAGAGCACTCAAGTCTCTAGTACCTTAGCAAGCATTGAAATTTATCCCCTGCCAAACAAATACCAGGGATCTGCAATCCTACACTATGTCAAGTGTAAACAGTGTGTAAACACGTATGGAAGTCAAAGTACAAAATACTGTCCCCATGGAGGGAAAACACAAGAGCAGATGCTGTCAGACAGGATCATCATATTTAGGAAGTTTATGCTTCAGGAAAGCATGGCCAATCAGGAGTTTTAAGTAAAGGTCAGCAGAAAGGGTCAGGATATTTAAGTGCTACTGTAAGCGAGAGCAGAGGAACTCAAGGGATAATGAAGTGGGGACATGTGAAGCTGTCCCCAAGTACAAGCATGCCAACTCAATGCCCATGCCCTCTTGCTTGAGGCTAACACTCCCAGCCAGGACAAGAGTGCTCAAGAGTGGCCATTACCATAAGGGGCTAACAGAACTTGGGCAACAGTTTCCGTTGTATTTCAGCTTCACTATAGGCAACAAAAACCACACTGGAATCAAGTTTCACTGCCAGGATTTTAAGGACATATTTACACACCGGAATTGCAGCAGTAGCAGAGGCAGGAGAACAGTATTGAGGTAGTGCTTTCATTGGGTTTATTATGCTCTGCTCCCTTGTTTTCACGAGCCCAGATTTCTACTGGAATTGTCAGTAATGATCTGCTCTGAACAAACAATCTATGTGTACCAGAAGCACCATGCTGTGCAGGCACATCTCAAAAGCTGCAACAAGCACGTGGCAGCAGGCAAAGTTTTGGAGATAACATTCTAAGCCCTGTCTTAGACCCTGCAAGAAGTCATGCTATTCCTTGCTTTGTTTAACCAGGTGGTCTTTTAGACTTCAGCCTGGGAGCAACTTGCTTAGGGCTTCTTGAAGGTCTCTCAATGACCAGGCACAGGTAGAACATTCTACACCATCCATTGTAAAGGTGTAGGCAGGCTCTCCCATTCAAAGGGGGAAACTACAACACCCCAGCTCTCTGCTGAGATGTTCCTCAAGCTCACAAAAGTTTACATCCTTGGAAGAGAAGAGATGTCAAATAACTTCCTCAAAAGGTCCCTTTGCCTGAATAAAAGATCTCTCTTCTGAAGTCTTGTCCTTATCCCTTCCTTTACTGCTACAACTGGAGTCTACAGATGTAAACAGACAGACATTGATGTCGGTCTCAAAGGAAATTCTCCCTAAAGTAATGGGAAAAACACTATAGGACAAATACAGGTTTTAGAATCTTAAAAAAGACAGAAAATTGGGAAGACAGTTAAAAAGAAATAAAAGAAGCATGACCTATTGACTTCAAATCAAGGTCCACAGATTGTTGAAATACCCCTAAAAGTAGCTTTAGCTTGAAAACAAAGCTATTTTAATCACAGAAGTGTCAAAAGTCAATACACATACTGTGAAATAGAATTCACATATTAAAATCGAAAGCATCTTCTTGATTCCAACACACAGTTCTTCACCAAAAATTAGCTAATTTTCAATCACTCTCTAAAGTAGTAGAAGACAGCAAAAGTTAAGTCACCTACTTATCCAGCGAACTCAGATTGCAAGTGTTCATTTTCCACACTATTCCCCACACTTCGTCTCCAGGGCTCTGAGCAATGGTAGCTGTACCTCCATGCCAGACAGAACTTGTCCTGCCTTGATGGTGGCCAAACTCAAGCCTAAAATCCTGCAAATCAAAGCAATGCAGAGAATCAATTTCCCCTGGAAATTAGGGCTGTTGGCTATTCTTGACACAAAAGGGGCAGCCAAAGGACAGTAGTACACATACAGTTGGAGACACAGGAGGAAGAACAGACAGGTGCCACCTACCTGGTGCCAAATCCTTTGCAGGTTTTTGTGACAAGAGTAAAATGATACTATGGCAGGATCCAGGAAAATAGTAAAGGTAAAGAAGTCTACAAGATGGTAAGCTTTGGGTCCTGTTCTCATGCACTAATAAGATTGCCCAATTATAAAACACCATCCCTTGTATTTTACAATGTTTTGTGCCATCTCATCACTGCTCTGGAACATTCTTGGGTATTTCTAAGTCAAGGCATATGTCTCAATGAGTGAGCTTATTCAGGTTTTTTAAGTAGAAACATTATTTTAGAAAACCAGTATCACTTTTTCTTACATGCAATATCAGTATATATGAAAAAGAGAATAATGGGTTATTGAATGGTATCAATGTAATTTCTCACCTGATTCAATACACTCAGTATCCTCTCCTACTTATTAATCAATTTGTGGATCCTTCCCTAGCAGTACAAAAGGGAAACACTCCCTCCCCCCACAATCCAAACTAAGCTTTAAGGAAGACTACCTGCTTAACAACAACAACAAAAAAAACCCCCAAACCTATGCAGCCCCACAGCTTTGTGTATTTCTTACAACAACCCTGTTGAACCTATGATTTTGATTTGAAACATACACATGTACACATTAATATTCCCTCTGAGACACATCACTCTCTTGTAATATGTCCTAATAGATATAGGAAAAAGGTTGTAAAAAATAAAGCACTTGGAGGCATACACACAGAACATCTATCAATGTGTGTGTGTGTGCATAAGTGACAGCAGCCTGGCAAAGCCACACTGTTTACTCCATCAACAGAGTCATCTTCCTGCCCCATGAAATGTCCCCTATTTAACCAATTTCACTAGAAAATGGTTTACTTAGATGCACCAAGTTACTTGCACAAAGTCCACTTGAGTCACAAACTGAAGTTACAGATGAGGACAAGTAATTGCAGAGCAGCCCCAAGGAAATCCTGGATAGAATCAACTGCTCTCACTGCAGTCTCATTAAAAAAAAAAAAAAAAAAAGAAGAAAAAGGGGAACCCCCCCCCCCCACCAATTTTTACTTTATTCCTCCAGTTATATTTTCTTGGACCTGACCTGCACTGAATAGCTGCAAGGAGCTGCATAAAATCATCAGGCACCACCCAAAAACAGCAACAGAAATCACACAGAAACAGCACAGTTCACTCTGGTTCTGGGAGCAGGAAACTCTAAGTTACACCATGTGTGCAGCTGCATCAGGCACTGCTGGGAAGAGGGAAAAAACACGGTAGATACTTTTTTGGGTTAAGAAATTGGTCTTTGGTCCTTCTAAGTACCAGTGTAATAAGATCCTTTCTGTGCTTGTTACACTTCCCATTTCTTAACAGCTTTTGGCTGAAGATTAACAAAGCTTTGAAAAGTAAAATTAGAGGGAAGTTTAGCTAAAGTTTAACTGGAGTTTTTACTTTAGTTTAGGATCCAGAGCACTCTGTTTACAGGCTGTTTCTCATTTTTTTAAACCCAAGTGGCACTATCACAGAGCAATTAATAGGAAATCAGCTCTAACCTTCCTGCAGTCCCTCACTCCCCAGCATCAGTGATTTTCCAGCTGGAAGCAAAGGAGTGAAGCCACGTGGTGTCAGCAGGGAACACAGCAACTGGTCATAGGCCAGCTGGAGAAGGCAGTGGGGCAAGAGGTGCTTACTGACTAACCTGGAAATCGACCTGAAGAAGGCTGCTTTTATTCAAAGATAAGCACACACTACTAGTGCCTTTCTCCTTGCCTTCAAGGTCTGATCCTGCAAGGTTCAGCAGGATGGGATCTCAGTATGTTCAGTGGAGGGGTAGCTGTAAGTTCCTCACACTTTACAGGAGCAGGCCTCAGCTGCCATGTTGATAGTCCCAAGAGACACCAAGTATCTGACTATGGGGAGTTTATTAATGACAAGTTTTTGGAACTTCTTCATACACTCTAACATAGATAACTTTCAGCCAGTTACTCCAAGAGAACATTCAAGTCATCTTTAAGTGGTATGAATTGATGCTCTGCTCCTCCAAGCACCCTTCTAGTTGCACAGATCTGTACATCAACAGCTTTAATGACCACAAGGTGGTGTTTCCAAGCCTACACTAAAGCTGAGCTGATACAAATGGTATTTAATAACCCCGGCAGGGAGAGAACTGCCCTGTAGAGTTTATTGTGTCAGCTGCAGATGTGCAGAGCTGGCTGAAAGCTCCCATCTGCCCATCACACAGTGCAGGCAGAGCTCCTCGCCTGTACCAGGGACATCTCCCACTAGACTGGTTTGCTCAAAGCCCCATCCAACCTGGCACTGAACATTACCGGGGATGGGGCATCCACAACTTCTCTGGGCAACGTGCTCCAATGCCTCACCACCCTCACAGTAAAGAATTGCTTCCTGCTGTTTTACATTTCAAAGTCCGGAGTGCTGTACACACGGGCCATGGGTCATGGCTGGCAGCCTGGAAGGTTAAGTCCTGTCAGGTGACCCCCGAATGTTTGGGACTACCACAAACACTCCTTCTGCAGTGAGCAGCCCCGGCAGCAGGCCCTGGGTCAAGAAGCAGAAGATAATCCTTCCAGGGTTGGAAGGGACCTCCCGAGATCATCTGTCCAACCCCCTGCCAAGGCAGGGTCACCTCCAGCAGGTGACACGGGAACGCGCCCAGGAGGGTTTGGAATGTCTCCAGAGAGGGAGACTCCATGGCCTCCCTGGGCAGCCTATTCAGTGCTCTGCCTCCCTCGACATAAAGAAGTCACTCCTCACGCTGAGGTGAAACTTCCGTTTTAGTTTACGTCCATCGCTCCTTGTCCTGTCACGGCGCAGAACCCAACACCATCATCTTGACGAGGACCCCCCGCCTGATCCGTGCTGGGGCCGCCCCCGTGGGAGGGACGGACGGGCTGCAGCATCGGACCGCAGGCAGCCGCGGGGACGTGCGGCTCCTCGGGGACGCTGGGGCTCCCTGCAGGAACGTCGGGCTCCCTCAGCCCCCCGCGGCCCCGCCAGCCGCCCCCTCACGCACCTGCAGGCGCGCCAGGGCGCAGAGCGCGGCCGAGGGGTTGCGCAGCAGCAGCCGCTCCCGCAGCAGGTTGCTGCCGTACGCGTAGTACAGGAACCAGCAGCCGCTCTCGCCGCCCGGCTCCATCAGCCCGGCCCGGTACGGCACGGCCCGGCCCGGCCCGGCCCCGCCGCTGCTTTAACGCCGCCCTCCCGCCTCGCCTTCCCCGCCGCTTCCGCCGCCGCCCGGGAGCCGGCGCGGAGCGGGGCCGTGACGCAGAGCGGCGGCTGCAGAGCCCCGGCAAGGCCTCAGGCGGGCTCCCGGCGGGGCCGTGACGCGGACAGGAGCGCTCCGCCCCTTCATCCGTCCATCCATCCGTCCATTCATCCATCCATCCAGCCCGGTGCCGGCAGCGGCGCTGGGCCGGAGCCCCCGCGGCTCTCAGGGCTGCGGGGATGAGGGGCACAAGCCGTGAGGGGTTCAGTCTCCTCGTTCATCTGGCTTAGCTCGTAACACTGAAGTCTCGGTTTGAACAGCGTGGAAAAGAACCCAAGTTCTAGGAGAAAACTTTCACCTTTTTTTTGTGTGTGTGTTTGTTTTTTTTTTCTTTCGTTGTTTTGGTTTTTTTGTTTTTGTTTTTTGTCTTTTTTTTTTTTTTAGAATATCGAAGGTTCCAATCATTTAAAAAGTTTTACGAAAAGCTGGCTCTCTCTTTTAGATGAATGTAATTTTGATACAAAAGAGTATCACTAAATTGCTACGTGCTACGTGCTTCAAAAATCCCTACATAAGATTTTTCTGTTTAGAAGGAAATGTCCAGCTCAGCTCACAAGGAGCAGCTCAGAGAAGGCCCTGATCAGGTGGCACAGCATGCACTAACACCTGGAGAACCTGCCTGTTCCAGCATCTCAGCTGCTTCCTGAGGAGCATCCTCTGTGGGGAGGAATAGGCTGTCAGTGAGCAGGGCCTGCAGCCCCTGGAACCGAAAAGAGCATCCTGGCCACCTCTGAGATAAACAGTGATGGTTTGTAAATACATTCCATGAGAAGCAAAGCAGACCAGTTTTTCCCAGCTGGAAGCACTCAGAGCAGAGTAAGATGGGAGTGTGCAAAGGTAAAAGGTGAGAAGATGCTGGTGTGTGGGCAGGCAGAGCTGCACACCCATGCACAGAGGCACCTCCTCTCCTTCCCTGACAAAAGCAATGCTGGAATGGGACAGGAGGAGCCCTTACTGCTGTCTGCTGAAGCAGTATATAGATATGTATAACACAGCCATGGAAGGCTGTAATTAGCAATAGTGTAACCATTAATGGTGAGATACCACTCATTAATGCAGGTAAAGTAGCCCTCAGTGCAAGTTGGCTTCCTGAGCAGAGGCAGCTGCTGCAGGATTTAGCACAGAATCCTGGCAGCACAGTGCCCGGCCTCTCTGGGCACATCCCCATCCTGCAATATTGAAGGGAAAGCAGCTCCTTCTTTCAATTATGTGTTCAGTTCTCCATTGAAGTCCCTGCTTTAGTTTTCCCAACACAGGCATTGGGAAAGACAAATTCATCATGAAGCACATAAAGTGATAAAAGTGATTCTGATTCTTCCTGACTAGTATCTTTCTATTTTTAGGGATTATTTTTCTTATGTAGGATCCAGGTATTGTAAAGTGAGAAGGATTACACAGGTCATAGGAATATATAGCAAAACTCCTTCACTCCCACTCTTTACAACAACTGGTAGCCAAGCCTGTCTTTTGAAAACCTGCTCCTGGTATATGCTTTTAGTCCCTTTTCCCTAAGGACATGCAAACTCCATGAGAAGTGTCTCTCTCTCTCTCTCCCTCTCTCTCTCTCTCTCTCTCTCTCTCTCATCTTCCATCAGTTTCTGGACTGTTGCCTAATTTCAACCAGAAAGCCAGGGGTTTCAAAGAGATCCAAGTTTCTGCTGATCTCAAGGAAAGAGTCAAGAGGATGGCTGTGAGACAGCAGGGATCCCAGGAGGGAGGCTTCCAGAGGGGCCTGTGAAGCCCAGGGGACTAAGCCTGCTGGTGAACAGGTTTTCCAGCCTGGGTGCTTGCTGCACTACACTTTTGGGCTTTATCTGAGCTGTCCCTTGTGAACTGAGGTGGACATTTCTTTCTAAACAGGAAAAACTTACATAGGAGTTGCAGTGAAGCGTGTAACAATTGCTACTCTTTAATCTCAAAATGACTTTCTAAAAAAACCCCAACCAGCCTTTTGTAACACTTTTTAAGTTTCAATAACTTAGACATTATGCTCAAAAAAAGCCATTATTTTTATCAACACTCAGAGTTTCAACAACAATTGTGATGATTTTTTCATTCAAAAAGCATGTAGATTTTGAACACGGTGAAGCTTTTGTCCTAAAGCTTTTGTTCTTTTCCATGCTGTTCAAATCAAGCCTTCAATGTTATGAGCTAAGTCAGATGATTGACAAATGAGGAGATGGAGCCCTTGATATCATGGCTGGGTTTGTACACCGGAAAACCTCTGTTAGCAAAGGCAGCTAGAAAAATTACCCCGAAATTTATGGAAAGATAATCAGTGTGAAACACTGCCACTTGCAATTCCAAGTATTCAATCCTTCAAAAAGGCCTTTTCAAATTAAAATCTTTTGAGGTTTCCATTTTCTGCAGTCTGTACTGAATACCAAGCCTATTCTCTAACCAAGAAACATGAGCCAATATTTCCAGGAGTGTGGTTTTGGTATGCATGGTGTCTAGACACAACATGACGCTAACTCAGGTGATATTTGAACTACCTAGGTAAACCTTAGATCTATGGTGATTATTTTTCTGAAATGGATTCAATCAGTTTGCACTTCTGAAATCCATTTCTTCCCAGCTGGCAAGGCAGCATGGGAGGGAAGTGAATTTGCTCTGGAGTGAAAGTTTTGCGAGTCTTTCTGCTGATGTATGTCCAAATCACCACCAAATGGCTGTATGTGCATAGGGAAATACTTGGGCACTATGTGCAGACCTTGCTTGGAAACCAAGTTTACAAGAGCAAAAACAGGGAGGAGGACCTTTCCTGTAGGAATTTGAGTACAAACCTGGCAGGCTTTGGTGGTGCTACCAGATTTCACACTTCTGCTGCTTCGTGACCTTTTCAGGTGAAAATTAACTCTCTGAGAGAGGAGTGTGTTAAATAAAATCCTGGGGGCTTTTTTTTGAGTTAGTCAGTTCTAAGTGATCTCTAGAGCAGCTGACATGAGACCTGTGTTAACCTGTTTGAAGCCCCAAACAGTTTGGAAGCATTGTTTTCCCTTGCATGTCGCTACAAAACCTGCGCAGAGTAAGCAGTCAGGAGTACGCCTCCCGTTTGGGACCTTCCCAAACATGGGCGAAAGCTCTGGATAGCCACAGCTATTTGTGCTTTGTCTGTCAACAGGGTTATTTATGCAAAGAAAGCAGGAATTTGTTTCCATCAGGTTTTTTGCCTAGATGCAATATATTCCTGAGCATCTCCTGTGTTATAGGAGGGAGAAAAAGGAAATTAGGAAAAAATAAGGAATTAGGGGAAAAAAATGAGATGCAGTAGGGTAAGTCAACCTCCTGAAATGTCTTCCAGTCACTCAACGTGCCTCCCCATCACTGCCTTTACACCCCATGGTTGTCACAGCATGAGCTATAATTGATATTGAAGAAAGAAAAGAGAACCTGGAGGAATAATAAGGACAACTGATGCAAATGAGCTGCGTGTGCAGTCCTCCCCACAGCTTTCCACTCCTCTCTGAGGAGCCCTAGTAGGATGTGCTCTGCAATTAGTATTTCATCAAAATGATAGCTTTTTGCTGCAAGATGGTTACAGCTGGTGGTAGCTTCTTAATACAGTGTGCAAGGTCTGGGGGTCTACAGAGATTTCATGTTCATGCAAATGAATGCAAATGATTTTACAAGGTGTCATGATGTTGCTGTGCTTGTTCCTTCCCTACAATATGGGGACCATGCTGTCCTGCAGAAACTCAGCCTCTTTCCCTTCCTTGCTTGACAAAATAGCCACTAACCCAAGGCACTTGTGGCTTGGCCCCACTGACACCCAGGAGGATTATCCATCATTCATTTTGCAATTCTGTTCTCACATGTTTCCACAAATAGTGCAGTCATTCAGGAGAGGAACCATTAAAATGGCCAGGTCTGTGCATGTATCCACCTGCCTTTTATTTTTTTTTTTTGCTTCTGCCCAATGCCAGTGTGAGTTTTGGGCCTATCCTGGGGCAGCCCTGAGCTCTCCCTGGCTGCTGCACACTCTGTGTGGTTCTGAGATGTCACTGCGTGGTCAGTGCCATCCGAGGTCTACAGGTACTTGCATATATGACTTCAGCAAATGGTTAATAAATCTTTCCAAATTGTTTGGAAAGATTGTTTCAAAGGAAAAATGCTGTTTCAAAGGAAAAATGCCGTGTTGTACTGCAGAGACTGTACCTGGCATGCAGTGTTTTTATCTTGTGTATGAGTGTACAGTGGGAACAACTTAAAAGTGGGAACAAAAGAAAAAACCCTGTGTGTCAGAAAAAGAGGTTGACCCTGATCATCTTTGTGGAAGTACATTCCAAATCTGTCTTTTTTTCCTAGGACCTAGTGTTTAACTTCCCTCATTGTAAAGCTCTACTGAATGATTGCAGTTCTCTACTGATACGACACAAATGGTTACAGGAGATTTTCTCAATCTCTTGATAATGAAATCTCTTAGTTTGCTGTGTCAAGAGGATTTGTCAGTGTGATGTTTCTGTGTCCTCTTGTCTCAGGGTGCATTATCTTCTCCCACCACAGAAGTGATTGCTCCTTCCAGAGGAGCAGTTCACATTGCCATCTGCTTCTGGCAGGGACTTGTTTCTCACCAAATACCAAACAGGTTTTCTCTCAAGTCTGTCAAGTACTTGAGCCTTTTTTCCCATGAAAGTTATGACTATCAAATTCAGACCAGCAGATGAAAAGGCTGTATCCTGCTGTCTTTTGGCAGCTTTGCTATTTTTACAATGTGCTTATGGTTTTGTTTTTTTAAAATTATCTTTAATACTTAGTATTATTTATAGGTTAATGTTCATTCGCTTTATTCCCATCCTTTTACCTTCTGTAGGTTGAGGGCACTCTTGTTTATTTCTCCTTTTATTCTCTTCCAGATGGTGCTTTCCAGTCCTGTATTAACCCTATGGCTTTTCAGTTGAACCCTGCAGTGTATTTCGCACAAAGTTGGTACTTCTGCTTTTGTACTGCCATGTCTGTAACCATTTCTGTGCTGCAAACCTTAAGCTTGCAGAAGACATCACATGGCTCCAGCCACGATGCAGGAATGTGTCTCATAGCCACACCCTTTCCCAGAAGCAACATCACTGGGCTTCTTGAACTCTGAGGGCAACTATGAGATATTGGGAGGGAGAAAGGCAGTAGTATTTCCCTGTTTGTAAGAGCAGTGCTAGAACAGTTGCAGGAGCATGTGACATGGATGTCAAAACAGGCCCTGGTTGTACTGTTCCTTCTAGTTCTGCACAGACCTCACAAAACACAGTACAGATCCCCACCGAGTGATTCTGGGCAGAAATGTAACAATTACTGGTAAATCCAATTCAGTCCTTCTGCTGGGGTGGTGGCCTGTGTGGATGCTTTTGTTGTGGAATAAATGCAGCACTGTTTTTTCATTTGTTTTAGACTGACAATTTTAGCACGACATAAGCTAAACCAGAAAAATCCCTGTGTGTCAGAAAAAGAGGTTGACCCTGAGCATTGCATTGGTGGGACAACAGCAGTTTGAGCTCACACTGTGGCTTGCCTTTGCTCTGCTCCTCTGTGTAAGCAGATCTTTGAACCAGTGACAAGACCTGGTCCAGCTCAGTTGCACAGAACTTGACTGGGCTTAGGGGGTTGAGAGTATTTTCCTCCCTTCCTCACTTGTTGGAGAAAGTCCAGAGAAGAACCACTAAGATGATTAGAGGAACAAAGCACCTCTTGTATGAGAAAACGCTAAAAGAATTGGGATTGTTCAGCCTGGAGATGAGAATAGTCTGGGGTGACCTTATTGTGGTCTTCCAGTACCTGAAGAGAGTTGACAAGAAAGATGGAGAGAAACTTTATACCAAGGGCATGTAGTGACAGGACGAGGGGGTTAGAGTTAGGTTGGTTAGAGTTAGGTTTAGATCAGAAATTTGTAAGAAATTCTTTACCAGGGTGGTGAGGCATTGGAACAGGTTGCTTAGAGGAGTTGTGGATGCCCCATCCCTGGGATTGTTCAATGCCAGGTTGGATGGGGCTTGGAGCAACCTGGTGTAGAGGAAGGTGTCCCTGCTTATGACAGGGGATTGGAACTAAAGGATCTTTTAGGTCTTCTCCAACCCAAACCATTCTATGATTTGATGATGATGATGATACAGGGCAAAACCAAGAATGGAAGACAGCAGGAAGCTCTGTATCTCTGGAGATGTTGGGGCAAGAATATCAATGCTCCTCTGCCATCTGCGGGCACATGTCAAGAAGAAACAAGAAAGAGTAAATCCTTTATCTCTCAAAGCTGTTTTTCTTTTCATCTTGCACTTCTACATTGTTGCCTTTTAATGACTGTGTTCTTAGCACTTGTTCCCACTGATGGAGCACTTTGCCTCTCTCCTCTAATTTTGCTTTTTCTTCCACAACCTCTGCCCTTGCATCAGGGATGCAACCCCTGGAGTAGAACAGGAGAAAAAACTTGCTGATGGGAAGGGTGCTGGCACTTTGTTGTTTTCTTCACCAGAAGAACCCTCTGGGATTCATCTGAGATACATCATGTACCATTTCTGTTACCTTGAAGGTCTTTCATGTTAAAAAAGTCATCCTCAGGCTGCCCACTTTTCATTAAAATGGATAGCAGTGTTCACATAAAGTCACCTTTTCTCTGGTTGCTGCCTGTGCTGGAGCAGTGCCAGACAGGTGGATATCCCTCTCTGAGTGCAGTTATGGTGCTTGGGAAGGTGACCCTGGCACAAAGGAAAGCCAGCCCTGGCAGCTTCCGTGCTGTGGCAGTTGCTGTAGAATTGCCTCATTTTTGATGTTATAATTTCTTTGCAGAACAACAGCTATGGAGAGATGGATTTTGTTTCATGCAGTCCCAAGCCTTGGAGTCTGTTTTCCTAAGGAAGTGCAGCTCATGCTGTCACACTGTGTGCCCACACCAGTATGTGCATCCTTCACTGCCCATCCTGGTGACTGCTGAACACATTGGGCAGCTCCTACCAAGCCTGCAGACCAGTACCAATCTCTGAGACTATGTGTTCCTGTGAATTCTAGGAAAGGTGCAGCTGGGGAAAAAATAAGTCTCAAGCAGGGAGAGGCAGCAGTTTGAGTAAGCTGCTCTTAGACAGCAAAAACACTGCCCAGGAGAGAGAGAGGGGCCCAGCTACATAAAAACTTCCAAAAGGAGTTTGTTTGTCAGAAGTAAAGAGACAGACAATCCACCAGAATCTGATTTCTAATGAAGCACTCACCCTTCAGTCATACAAAAATCACTCAGCCACAAGATCTGAATTCAATGTAAACAGGTTGTCTTAGATTCAGTGCTTTGTATGGGCTTGTTTTTCTGTTCATATCTCAGAAAGAGCTCTTCTGCACCAAAAATTCAGCTTGCCAGACAAGTTAACGATGTCAGGAGCAGCCTTGGCAGAAGTTCTGCCTCAGAGCACATCTATTATTCACGGGGTTTGCAGAGTGCAGGGATATACAGAAGTCATGTCCTGCCGAGGCACAGAATGTCTCAATGACAGACAGAAGGAGAATAACAATATTTTCTTCCAAGGCACATGTGGCCCTGAGCATCTCTAGGGATGTGCATTTGGTAGTTGATTAGAAACACACTTATTTTATTCCTGCCTGCATAGAAAGCCCTGATTTTTTTTTTTAAGCCAGAAAAAAAAAAAAGAGAGAAAAACATGCTTTCAGCAAGCTAGGACAGGTCCTCATTTCTTCCTTTACACTCACAGGAGCATTATGAGCGGGCAGGGAGGCTTGTGCAGGGAGGGTGTGTTGCAAAAACAGTTATGAATTGGCCCTACTTGAATGAAAAGGGGCGTTGGAAAATAATGAGTTACAGGACTAATTGCAGCCAGAGGTTGTCACTGATCTAGTTAATCACGACTGCTTTATACCAAGTGCTCCTCTGTCATTTTCACTCTACCGAGCACTCAAAAAAAAAAGTAAAAAAAAAAGTATTATCGCCTGGCTAGTGCGAGGCCGATGTGACCACCAGGTGCCACTCTCGCTCCACGGGGAATACGAGGAGACAAGGCTGGGCACCGTCGGCAGGAAAAGCCAAATCGGGCAGCCATCACTCCTTGTGTCCGTCTCTGGATTTTCCTACCGGCTGTACGTAGCTGGGACAGCAGCTTCTCCCCATCCTCCAGTGAGGAGGATGCTGGAAAACCGTGAGTACCACTAAACCTGGTCTACATTTGTTTGCCAGCAGCGCTTTTGCACAGGGAGGCAGGGATGCAGATGGAAAGCTGAAAATATGCTGCTTGAGAAGGCTCTTTGACCATCTCCTCATTTTGCCTTACATGGGAGAAGTTGGTGCTTTCTCCAGCCCACATCCTGATGAACACCCTCTTATTAGCACTGAACAAAGATTTTGTAGTTGCTTGGAGTGCAAGAGCTGCCCCTTCAGTTTTGGCTATGGAAACCTCAAGCCTGAGGTTTCCACCACGTAGCCTTCCTGGTTTTGCTCATCTTGTGGGCACAATTTTCTGTGTCCTAGGGAACAGGCTCCTGGCATTTCCTGGTCCTCATGTTCACTCATGAATGAAATATACCCCTCCTGGAGCCACAGCCACTGCCAGTCTCTTGGGCCCCAAGTACACTGGTTTTCATGGAGAAAAGCAGATTTTCCTACCTGCCTGCCACATGAGAGTTGTCCCAAAGGCTAACTGGTGTTACCAGTGCTTCAGGGGACAGCCTGTGATGGTGTGCCATAAGCAACAAAATTTTTGAAGATGAAGGGGGTGGTAAAGCATGGTTTGCACTTTCACTCTTGATTTTTCTGCTTTGGTGATCAGGGCAGATGTTTGAGTGCATCAGGGTTGAGAAGCAAAGGGCTTCTAGAGCTCTTAGGGTCAGATGGGTGCCAAGTGTACTTCTGTAAGTAAGTAACCCCAGTTCACTTCAATAAGTTCTGTTTTGCCTTCTGCTTGCCTTGCTTCTATCTTTCTGCAGGTCTCCATTCTGTCCTGCCCTTAAATGGCTCATTAGACTTGTTTTCTGAGGTAGCCTGTAACATCCCAATTCACTTCCCTAATCAGATCTCTTTCCATTTGAGTTCCCCATGGGCTAAACAAGTCTGACATTGCCCTTCTTGTCTACTGGTTTATCCTTTATGTGTTTACCTTTTCTCTTCCTAGTTCATGAATAAAGATGTTAAATACAAGGTCACTGGGGGCTGCTGATTTCCAAACCCAGGAGCTAGTGATATTTCAAGATCAATTCCATTATGTGATTATGTTTCCCTTACTGAGTTTTCTCAGGGAAATCATTTGTCACAGAACAGCGGGCTCCAGCTTCCTGTAACCCTCTTAAATCAATCCCATCATATCACTGAAACCTTATTTTAATATATTCCATTGTAATTGTTTAATTGTTTACTTGAAGGAGCCTTCCTGGTGTATTTAGTAGCAATCAGGTTTTTAAAATAGATTACTATTTTTAAACAAAAGAGCTAAAAATGCCACCCCCCATTAGCAAAGAAACATCCAAACAAATCCAGGTTTTCTGGGAAAATGATGAACTGGAAAATCTGTTGAAAACTGCCATCTCATGTTGATGCTGGCCAGCTCTTTGGGGTCCTTCAGGTAGTGGGTGAGGTACCTCATTTAGGGTTAATAGGAGTTTACAATATGTTACAGGGTGAAAAGTGGGGAATTCAATGCCCTTATTTGAATCTAGGGTGGTTACCCCATGGAGATTTTTGCAAGCATATTTTCATATTCTTGTTCTGATGTGCTCCCTGGAGAAAACTGGATCAACTGATCTGCAGAAACATTTAAAAAGATTTAAATCTGCTGTCTTATGTTTTACATGTGTGTCCTGCAGAATCTATGCTGCTGTTAGGACAGGGTGATGTGTTTGTTGAGCTCAAAGTGGTATTTCCAAGGGAAAAAAAGAATCATAGTCTCAAGAAATCTAAGTCATTGGCTTGAGATCCTGCACCATATCTGATGTGAAGGATTTATGTCAGGGTGGGGAAAAAAGCAAGTATGCTGTGGCCTTTTCAACAAAGTTCAACTGCAGCTGTTTGTGCAAGGAGGAAAAGTTGCTGCTATTTCTAAAATAGTGGGGTTTTTGTTGGGCTTGGAGACCACTGTTATCTGCACACCTCTGCCAGTTATAAGGACTCTATCCCGGCTGTGGCAGTTTTTGGTTAGCTGGAACATTTCACTCTAGAGTGAACACTTTCTTTGTAGTATCTAGCATCAAAACCCTTCTACAGGCCAGCCTACTGGTGTGTTTCAGTGTAGAGAGCACTCATCTATAGATTTGTCTGCACCTGCAGACAGACCTACCTGTTCTGCAGAACAAGTTCTTCCTGCAGTGATAAACACGCCAGGGAGTTTAAAATGCAAAGCTATTGCTCGAATAATCACAATGGCTGATCAAAAGTTGCACTTTGTTTTCCCCTCTCACCTCTGTTCCCAAGAGAAGTGTGCTTGTGCAAGCAAGAAAGCAAATACCTCTGACTGTTTTCTGCATGCCTAGTCCAGCTTGCCTCTTTGGAAAGGCCCTTTTCCCATTCTGAATCAGGAGTCATCTATGGAATTAGCCCTGGATCTCCTGCTCCATCAGAGGCTTCTGATCTCATCTTCCACTCCTGCTCCCTCCTTTAACAAGCTGGGTGAGCCCAGTATGTGCCATCAAAGTGTTGTTTTTTCACACGAGGTCCCTCAGTGTGGTGAAAGAAAGGCATTAATGGAAAGAACTGTTCATGCCTCAGGGCTGGGGTAAATGCAGTGTGCCAGCACTGGAAAGACGCAGCCTAGGCATTCTTTCTAGTTCTCGTGTCATGTGAAGGCAATACAGGGTTATCAAAACTATCTTTTTTGTCCAGGTGAAAACCTAACTGTGATCACATCATGGGGGAAAAACCCCAGTGACTGTAACTCCTGAAAGGACAAACCAGCACTGCCTGTAAAACAAAACAAAACAAAACAAAACAAAAACAAATAAACAAACAACCAAATAAAACAAAAACTCAAGCAAAAAAACAAACAAGCAAAAAACCAACCCAAAACCAAACAAACAAAAAAAAAACCCAAACCAAAAAACCCTCAAAAAACCTGGTGCATTTAAATGACCAGCTGTGCATCCAGTGATGCCTTAGTCTATAGGGTTGAATGCCTCTCCTAAAGCAGAGCTTTCCCTCATCTATTCTGAATTAACTGCAGCCATTGTTCTTTTCTCTCTTGAGGGCTATACCTATTCCTAGAGCTAATTCAAATTAGCTGTCCCAGTTAATTAAAGCATCTTAATTAATGGAAAAATACAGAGTCTTTATCAGGCTGGAACACAGCCTAAGATACCACAGCTGAGCAGAAGAGAGATATTTTCTTTTATGCTTTAAATAGCTTGCCAATATGAAAATGTGGTTATAACCAAACTCTTGTGAGGATGAAGTTGTTTTCCCACAGCTATAACCCAAATGTGGATTGTTACTCCATTTCCACTTGAACTCCCACTGAAAGCAGGGTGGTGTTGCCTGAGGAAGAGTTGGTTTTGTGTGGGATGACTTGCAGAGGAAATGCAAGCAAAGATATAAGCAGGGGAGAGTGTGAAAACACTCTTACTCACTTCCCTGTGAGAGGAGACAGGGGGTGACCACTGGAAGTGGCTGGTGTTCTTCCCCTTTGCCTGCCCAGCACTGTGGTCATCAGCTGGGCCAAAGATGGCAAGGGGGAGGACAGGGACAAGCCAGGGTCCTCCTTGCTGAGACACCTGCTCCAGGCACAGGGTGTGACAGCCAGTGGAGCCATCCAAACAGCCCCAGATGAGCCCTGCAGCTCCATGGGCCAGGCAGCCAAGGGCACAGGCTGACCTTCCACCAGGACACGTACAGTTGCCTCCTCACGGAGACAATACTCTTCTCTTGCTGTTTCCAGATTCACCAACTCAACAGGAGAATTTTATTTGGTCAGTAACTTCCTTCTCTTCAGGTTTTCTGGGAGTTTCTCCATTCCTGTGTAGTGCTTGTGGCTTCTCTGTTGCTCAGGGTCATCTGGCTCCCAGCAGAAATGGGTCTGAGCAGCAAAGGATGCAAGTGTTGGAACCCGCAGGAATTCCCTCTGAACAGCAGCAGCAAAAAAGAGAAGCATTTTATAAGCACTCACCAGTATAACAAATAACAATGGTACCATTTTTAGAGGACACATTAAAACAAGCAAGGTAATTACTATGCAGTTTAATTAGCTCAGAAATTTAATCACCCTTACAATTGAAAAAAAAGATCAGAGTCTGTTTCTAAATTAGGCAGTACAAAATTTCTCAGTGCCTGTCCTGGAACATCAAGTAGGTAAATCTATGTACCTTTTATCTCTCAAGCATGTGACACAATCATCTCTTTTATTCCGCATTCCATCAGTGATTCCAGTGATCCACTGGATCCTTTAGAACAATCTGCAATAAACAAGAGTGATTGTGAAGCCCCCTGAGTTGCAGTTTATGCAATACTTTTTCCAACACTTAATTTTTTCTGCCACCACAGATAAAAATGTACTTGGCTGATATGAACAGGACAATCCCATTTTTATTTCTGCAATGTTTGCAGGAGAATGCCCCAACCATTCCAGTTTAGAGAGGGAGAGGGATGAGAAGCATTCCCCTTGTGAACATTTTGCTGTGCAAAGGCCATGCAAGATGAATAGTTTTTGGCCTGTTACATCAACAAAGCAGATAATTTCTTCCATTTCTTTTTCAAGCTGTTGTGAGCTTCTTTATGCTTGGCTCAGACCAGATCCCTCTCTTCCAGTTGGCCTTCATTTTTCTTTCCTGTTTTGGCTTTTGCTGAGACTGGGAAACTGTCTGACAGTCAGCTGGTGCCCCACTCAGGTGCATTAGGAAAAGAGAGGGAGGATTTTTCCAAATAGCTAAACACATTGTGTTTTGCTGTATGGGATGCAAGGAAGGTAGGAACACAACTGCAGTAGGGTGTTGTAGGTCTAGCTACCCTTATGGATAGATGGGCAAGAGGAGTGCATTGAATGAACCCCAGGGACATGAGAATAGAGGTGAGTTGGAATGCAGATCTGCAGAGTGTAACAGAGGTAGCTGGAGCTGCTCTGAATTAAAAAATCCAGCTGATGAGGGTCACTAATGGAAGAATCAGAAAGTTTTAAGTAGAAGCAAAGTGGACTTTAGCAAAATGTTACGAAGAATGAGTATAATGAAGCATGAAATCAAGTCAAAGATGATTCAACCCAAGAGAGCCGTGTGCAATACTCAGCTTTCAATGTCTGCTTCTTGGTATTGGCCATCATTTAAGGTGTCTGTAGCTGTACTGTTAATGTGTCAATATGTCCAGGCACTCCAATGAAGAGTTATGTGCCATGCATGGAATCAAGCACACCACTGTCCTAGGAGCCCTACTCCAAAAACACATGTGAGGATACCCAATGCACACAGGAATATATATATATATATGTCTGTGAAGAATAGATATATACATATATATATATATATATATATATATATATATGTATACTTATAAGAATGAATGTGTGTGTATGTGTGCATAAATGTATGAGATATATATGAACTATTCTCTTATATTTCCAAGAGGTGTTGAGAGTTGCCTTGTCTCAAGACCAAGTCAAACAGGCACAGCCACCCAGAACTAGTTAGCCTGTGTGAAGGAAGGAAGGAAGAACCAGCAATCTACTTTTCCCAGGCTCTTCCCAGGAAGAGGTAATCTTATTTTCTCTCAAAGAATTGTTAGAAACTTATTTTACCATTCTGGATTATTTAAAACTTGCTCAATTTTGCAGTGGGTTCGCTGGGATTAATATTTTGAGTGCTCCCATAGTGAGCATTAACAAAATTTGGGAGAGGCGATTGCTGCCTTGTTGGATATTGATTTCTGTCGATAAGGAAACATTTTAACTGTGTTACAAAGTGTCCTTCTCTAAGATGCTTAAAATAGGACTGAGGAACCATTATGATATAAACTAATCTGCTGGACATCAAATTCAGAGATGATCCTGAAATTGTTTAGACATCGATTCTTTGTTATCTTTTCCTGTGGAGCACATTGCTCAATTCTGTTACCATTGAACTGCTGTCAGAAGGAAATTTCAGTGAGCAGCAGCAATACAGAAAATTTAAAATTTAGCTGCTTTTTTTTTCCCCCTACAGAAGACTTTGGTCTTTTTGCTATTTTCACAGTAGGGGTGTGTAATCAGAGAAATTGCAGCTTTTATATATTTTTACTGCACCTCAGTGGAACAAAGTTATTATGGTGACTAAGCCAGCTGGGCATGAAAGAATGGATGTTTCAAATGTGTCACAGTGCTACTCTCAAAACTGTAAAAAAGACACCAAATTAAAGGATATCAGGAAGTTACCTAATCCCATAGAATTGGTCTGTGCAAAAATAGGGAAAAACTGTGACCTTTCTTCCCCTTCTGGCTTCATTCCTATTTGTTTACTACTTCTGAGAGCCTAGAATGAGAAGAGCAATCCACAGCATGTGCAGTGGAAAATATCTTTCTTGGGAGGTGGACTAAGATTGGTATTAATCACAGACTGCCAAACCTTAAGTGGTTGTGTCTGTGCTAATGCAATGTTGTATTGCATAACAGGCCCTGCTCTGATCTAAATCTTCTCTTTCTTCCTAGAAGGGGTAGGTTTTATATTTTAAAGTGCCACTGGCATGAAATGAACAGAATCTTGCAAGAGCTGTGGGAAAATGTTCTGGGATCCTTTTTGTATGTGAATATGGTCTCATGAGTTTCTCAGTATTTGTGCATCTGAGAGCAGGTTTCACCAGGTGAATTAGAGCCCACCGATGGTTCCATGCAAGATGTGGGAGATCTTTCATCTGTTGGGAATAAGTAAAGAAATTTGGTTTTTTTCAAACTGACCCAAACATCTTATAACATTCTAAAACCAGCAAGGAAACTACCTGGAAAAAAGCAAAATCTTTGTGTTTCTTAGCTTGTCTCACCATCCTACCTGTGTTTGTTCTTCCCCTCTTGAATGCATTAACTTTTTTTCCCCCCCATTTCCATCTCCAGCCTGTCAGGTCACCACGCAGGCAGTGTTGTGGATAGCTTGACAGTATTCTAAGCAAGCTGGAGCTGCCATTTTAAAACTCTTCTTCTGAATCATGAAGACTATGAAATAACTGATCCCCCAGGTATTCAGAGTGGCACAGCTCTGTCCTGGCTGCATGTACTCTCGTACTGAAGGTCTAGATATAAAGCTAATGCATTCATAAAGAGACCCTGGGAAGAAATGCTTGTATTTTTTAGGAGACAAAATCTTGTTCACTTTTTTTAAAATAGGTGTTTTTTCCTCTTTGCTCAGACCACATTCTATTGCCTTTCAGGGTGGGATTAGCTGACAAAACCAGTCTAACCCAAGAGCCTCGACCACAAACCCTGGGAAGGAAATGAGGTTTTGCCATAGCTATTTCCTTGCTACCTGTATCCAGAGACAAGATACTGTGGTGGAACCTTTGCTGTCCTTACTCAGTTGGTGGTTAAGAGTAGAAGTCCAGACCTAGCAGAGAAAATAGGTATCTCCCACACATTTATCTCCTGATGGAGAGCACAGCCATCAACTAGTCCCTGTGGCTCTCTAGATTGTGCATGGAGGCAGAGAAGTGCCTCCAAACAGACAACTCCATGATATCCTCCTCAGAAATTACAGCCACAGAAAACAGAGAGGAAAATAGAGAGGGGTAAATCTTAGTTCCTCCTTGTCTCCAGGAGGGAAGAGCCAAACTTTGTGTCACAGAGAACCACCTTGTTCCATTCATGTAATGGCAGCTTGTCCTCCTTTCCCCCAAATGGGTATCAAGGAATTTTTTGGGAACTGGCAAAGGAAAATTATCCTTTGAAGCTAAGCAGCTGGCAGGTGTTTTATCCTTTTTGCCAAAAATAATGTCTGTTAAAAGCTCTCTTCCACAGCATGAGACACCCAGACCCAGTCATTGTCTCTTTCAGTGAGGATTGACATGGACACATTCCATTTCCCACAACAACGTTGGGACCAACAGGCAACTAACTATTGGGAAGGGCAGGCTGGGAAAGCACTTTCAATCTTTCCTGTTGAACTCAGCCCATTCTTGCATTTTCACCATTGTTTCTGTGGGCTGATTTAATGTCATTTTTGCTGTAAAGGATATTTTTGATTTGGAATGAAAATTTTGATGAAAAAATGCCAATCCTATTGAGAAATTTTCACCTCCTAGCAGCAGACTGATTTTTAAAAATACTTTTAGGTGAAGAGGATTTTAAAAATCTCTGCAGAAAGCAGTAGTCAGTAATGAAATTGTCATTTTATGAAGAGACCTCAATGTAATTTTTATTACAAGTGAAAAGACAAATACATGAGAGTCTTCTTTTGTGTCTCATTTCCAGCCTTAGGGAGAGAATGTATCCAGAAGCAAATTTAACTATCAGTAAAGAAAGAGAATTATATGAATTTGTTGTATAAGCTAAGTTCACACTGTTACCTTGTGTGTATGAAAAAAAATCTGCAAAGAATGGGAGAATTTTGTCTGTGAAGTTTAGCTTTGTAAAATTTATGACTACAAAATGCAATAGAATCAGTAGAATTGAATCAATAGAGAATTCAACTTCAAAAGAATGAATATCCCATGGTCTCAATGGACCAGCTTGTCAGTGGGCTGTCAGCTCCTAGAAATCAACTGCATTTGCTCTGGAAAACAGGGGTAACTGTAAACAACTCTAACAGAAGTTTTAGAAAATATTACATTCTTTCATGTCTGGGTTTTCTGTTTCATGTACCCCTATCTAAATGAGGCAAAATTGCTAGTGACTTGGAAAGTGTGTTGGGATGTCTCTAGGTAAAAGGGATGAGACAGGTGTTGGGAAGTGGAGTGCAAACAGCTGAAAGAACTGAGAACAACAAATTTGCTGTGCATTTTCTGTCATTTTCGTCTTATAGAAATATGAGGTGCTTAATGAGAGCTGCTTCTCATAATACCATGTTTCCATGCCCTTGGCAGCACTACAGAGGTCAGATCTTCTCAGAACAATTATTTGGTGATCTGTCTGATGTGCTGAGCACAAACATGCTTTTCTTTGCCCTGGGCATGCTGTACTACTTCTATTCCCACTTGCTTCTTCAATAAACGTGTGTACTGTATCAGAAATGGAGAGCTCCCACTGGCCTCATTTCTGCAAGCTGCCTCTGAGTCTGACTCAATGTATTTCACTGGGAGTCTGGCAATTCAGGAGAGCACTTCTCATTTGAGCAGTTCCTTAGTTTCCAGTCTGTCACCTTCAGTGAATGGTGGCATAAATGTGGATGATCACTGCGGGCACACATGACAGCAGTAGGTGTCATGTTTCTTAATATTTCACCCTTCCCAGGTGACAGCAGCAAGCCTCTTTTCTGAAGGAGACCAGAATGGAAACATTGTGGGTTTGCTTGAATGTTTGAACTTTCTTTCACTTTATTTTTTTGGTTTGCTACTAGGATGAGGTGGCACTAACAGTCTAGCTCTCTTGCTAGATTTTTCTTGTAACTGTGCTCAGGAACAGATGCAATTTCCTCATAAGATCAGGTTGTTCTAAAAGTCTGTGCAGAGTCATACAAATGTATATAATTTAATGCAAATGTGAGTCTTTTGTTTCTCAGAGTGTATAGGCTGAGACTTTAACTCTTGTTGGTTGTTAAATTCTGACCCTGAGAGCCCCTAATTCACACGGTTTTTTCATGTGTTTTATTGTCCAAAACTCTAGTAAAGTTATACCTTGTGTAAATTAAAGTCTGCTAGAAACATGAAGGAGTGGTCAGAGGGACCTGCAGGAGGTGGCATGTGGGTCACAGACCAGGCCCAGGGTGAGTGCTGACAGTCAGACTCCCAAAAAGATGTGAAGTTTGAAATTCACATTTGGGTCAGAAAGCTCTGCCCAGGTATGGCTGTAAAAGCAATCCATGTAATCAAGCTGATTATGAGACAATTTAGTACTGATGAAATCCAGCTTGTGCAGGGAGCCAGCAAAAAGCCTCTGTAGCCCATCACACTCCAATTAAGCTCTTTTTGCTGCTGTATACACCTCATGAAAAGACATTTCACACACAGCAAAGGCCACATACACACACTGAGATTTTCTGTGATGCTGTTGGAGTCTGGTGTTCTCTGACCAGGCTCCTTCAGATAATCCATGAGTGGGGTTTAAAGCTCAATATCAAATTATTAGTGTACAGACTTTTCTAGTCTTACTTGGGCTTTCACAAACAGACTTAAGAATTTAAAGCAGTGATGTTACAGCAATTCATATTTTCATTTTTCATCTCTACACTAAAACTAATAACCCTATCATAAGCAGTAGGCAAACATAAATATACCCCCAAAAAACCCCCAACAGTTATAAAAATGGATAAGCATCTACATTTATGAAAGAATTAAGCAAGTCTCAGATAATTTAAAGAAATAAATTTTTGGACACGTTTCTCTGTGCAAGTCTAGACCTTGCTGAGAGAGCCAGGCTGTTTAAACCAGATCCTTTCTGGCATTCAAGCTCCATTTGAACCTTTAAGAAACAGCCAGGCACCTTGTGGATTCGCCTGCTGCACAAGCATTTGCTCAAAAAGCCATCAAATATATTCAGAGGCAGAGAGGTCTGTGAGGTGCTATTAGACCAGATATAACATCTGGCTCAAGGAGTCTCTAAGGCCTGAGATGGCAGCAATTGAGAGGGTATTTCAGAGGAATTATCCACTTGTGGTAGCCCTGTCTCAACAGCCTTCTCATCAACATCTGCTCCTACTGATGCTTAAAAAGAAGGCACATCCACCTTCTGTCTGATCTCAAACATCTGTTGGTTCTTTTCTTTTAGTCTTGGAAAGTGGGGTTAAATTACTGTGTGAAAAAAAGAGAAAAAAACTGAAAAATACAAAGTGTTAAAGTATGCAGAGACACACTCCCAAAATACAGCTAACCTTGCTCAGCAGATAGAAGTCAAAATGAAAATGCCTGTCTGGCAGCCTCTCCCATGTAAAACCTTGCATATACAGGTTTATGTAAAAAGCTGTATATATAGAGTGCCAAATGAAACTAATCTGTTCTTGGCAAATAAAATAGATTGGAAACCATAGAGAAGTGATTTGTTTCCCTGTGGGTCATAATTGTTTGCACTGATGTGAAGTGACCCCAGGGAGATCAGCTTTTGTGCTCATGGATCTTAATCAAAGTCAGCTGGACTAAGAGCATGTTTGGTTTCATGGAGCCCCGTTTCAGGTTTAGGGTTATTAATGCATTTTGTCACAGTTCTATCCTGTACGCTGGCCAAATGAGGGCTCCACTGTTCTTGGCACCATTCCCCTGCCACTTCAGAGATAATCCCTCCCTCAGAGACCTCTCTGGACAGACCATGACTGGGGGAAGATCAGAGGAGGGTGCCCTGTCTGCTGGCTCAGATTATTCAGTGTATGCATATGCTTTTTAAGGAGATAATTTTGATTCCTTTATTTAAAGGAATCTGCTACCACTGCTAGGTAGGAACACTTTGGAGAGAGGTCTTACATGTGTGAGTCATTCAAGAAGGAAAACCAGAACAGCAAAACCGGTGAGAAGAAGCCTGAGTGAGGAGCAAAGCAAGACAGGTAAGATGGTGCAGGATGACTGCCATGCTGAGGGGCCAAACAGTGCATTTGGCTTTGGAGGAAGAATGGTGGGACAGGATACCATTAGGAAATCTCACTGGGAGAGGCAAAGAAAAAAAAACACCTGAGCAAACAGCACCAACTTTCAAAGCATCCATATGAAATTATCACCCTTCTTATTTTGTGCTTCTAGGAGTGATATGGCCAAGCAAGTAACTTCAGTGTTTGACAGAGACAGGACACTCATGAGGGGCTGGCCAACACAGCAGCTGCCTTTAATGTGTCTGACTTTACTGTGCATGCACAACGAATCCTGGCAGGCAGGGCTGACTGCTCAGGACCACCATAACAGACTGGAGTTGGAGGCAGGACCTCTGTCATGTACATGTCAGATTGTTTCTGGCACTCACTTTCACCCAGGGCTGAGTCAAGGCACAAACCCACCTGAGGCACTCCCTTGAAGGTTCACAAAGCCATCAGTCAATGCTAAAATGATCTGTGGGATATGCCCTTCTGCAGGTCATAAACACTCAAGGCACTAGAATGGAGAGAAAAGGAATGAAAAAAAAGAAGGAAAATTCACAGATATACCAAAAACTGGACGTATTTTTCATGTCAGGTGCATTATTTACTATTACTACCATGAGGTCGAGAGGTGATATTGTACTTGTGGCTGCAAAAGTGAATGAAGATAGTGAAACACAGTCAAGGCTGTAGGAACATCCCAATCAACGCGCACTTCATGCCCTCCACCAAACCCAGCCTTGCAATGCATTTAGCAAGAGGTTCTCTTCCCCCCCACTGGATAAGAAAAAGCTTTTCAATCTGTTGGAATAATACCAGGCATTTAATTAAGTGTCTCTGTATTTGTTCAGTTAGTGAGAAAACAAGCTGCTTAGTGCAGGCTATTTTCGAGCAGGAACTACACAAGGGTGAGTCTGCAAATTAGGAATGGTTGTTAGAATCACTATTATAGGGATCATTCTACTCTTCTGTGTGCTGCTTGTTTTCTCCCACAGGCTTCTTGTTCTGTACAACTGACTTTAATGGCTATAGTTGCATTTCTGAGCCTGTGAAGAAAATCTGCACAACTGCAGTTTAATGTTGGTGAATGGAAAGTGAAAAAAGAACTTGATATATTAGCTCAGAGTTAGGGAAACAAAGCAACAAGTGAATAACAGTACTGGCAGGTGAACTTGGAAAGAGGTGTAATAGAACTTTTTTTATTCACAGATCTACTCAAAGAGATAACCTGACCTGTATGGAGCTGCAATGGGAAGGATTTAATGTAGGAATTTTAGAATAATTCAGCTGATTTGATCCATTCCTGGAAGAGCACAAAAACATGACAGAAATATTGCTACAAGGACTGCTTCATACTTTTTGAAAATATCTCTTCTCTAGCAATTTGTCAGCAATTACTTCTGGGCCATGGAAAGTGAAACATTTGTTTAGAGTTGTCAGCTGCGCAGAAATCTTCGTGTTGAGCAGTTTTTCACACAGCAATTTTTAAAGGATTAAACCCTAAGGAGTAGTATCTGTAAATTTATGCCCATTCACTGGAGGTGGTGCATGTCTTTGAGTCCAATAGTGAATTTCTTGCAAGAGAATGGTGGGTTTTGGTCAGATTCCTGTGTCTGATGTTATGACAGTGGGATATATCAGTTGGGACATAACATATACATTCGCAGGCATGGCTAAAAAGGAATGGGAGTGGCTAAATAGAAACGGGAGGAGTTTGCTGGCAAGCTCCAGGAGCTTGGTTTGCAGCTGAGGGGCAGGGAGGAAAGGGATGGGAGCAGGCACTGTTACTCCTGGAAAGCACCAATCCTTTCAGCAGCACAGCGGGGCTGGCACACACCCTCTCCTGCCACGGCAGCTCGTTTGGCTTGCTAAAACTCGGGCATAGCAAAATAGACAAAGGGACTGTCTTTTTCTGCTGCCCCAGCAATCTGCTGCCCTAATTACGTGCCTACAACTTGTGCTGGCTCATAACCATGTGATGAAGGCTGTTCCTGAGGGGTTTTGATTGATTGAAGCAGCTCTTGATTCTTAGGACAAGAGAGGCAAGGGTATAAAGCTATACGCCCTCAGGAAGGGAAATAAATAAATTAGAAAATATTTTGCTTCAGCCTCAGAATGAAATTTTTATTTGTTTCAAGGCCTTCCAAGATGATGTGGACCAGAAAAGTGTTCCTACAGTACAGAGTCATATGCATGAGGCAGAAGATTCAGAAACTAAATCTGAGATGCATCATTAGCTTTAGTGCTCCAGTAAAGGAATAAAAGCATAAACTAACAAATAGGTCTCTAAGGTATTTCAAAGAAGCCATCAGTGAAACACTGAGAGAGACAAGGCAATGTCTGTATCCAGCCATTACTCAAAACAATGAGAATATCTCATGAGCAATTTCTGAGAATGTATGAGCACTACACACACTGAATTTCTCATGCCATAGCTATGAATTTACATTATAGGGTCTTTATGGGGATGTGGTGGTGGTGTTATGGGGATGTGGTGGTGGTGTTTGTCAGTAATGACAGAAAACTGTAGGGCAGCAGATGCTTTAAGACTATTAAAAATCAGTTTTGCAAAGGCATAGAACAAAAAAAGTGCATTCATGATCTCTGAAAAGAATTGCATTTAACATTTTTCTAAATGTAGGGTCCACATGTGGTTTGTGACTTCCTTGCTTGAAAGCATGGAGAGCTATCTTCCTGAATTTGACAATTCACATAGTATGCTGCTATAATCATAGAATCACTCAGGTTGGAAACACCTTTAATATCTTTGGGTCCTACTGTTAACCCAGCACTGCCACATCCACCACTAAACCATGTCCCTAAGCACCACATATACAGGTTTTTAAATACCTCCAGGGATGGTGACTCAACCCTGTGCAGCTTGTTCCAACGCTTGACAGCCATTTCAATGAAGGAATTTTTCCAGTTATCCTATCTAAACCTGCCCTGGCACAACTTGAGATCATTTCCTCTTGTCCTATCACTTGTTCCTAAGGAGAAGGAGGGCTACACCCTCCTTTCAGGTAGTTCTAGAGAGTGATAAGGTCTCATCCTCTTTTTCTCCAGGTTAAACAACCCCAGCTTCCTCAGCTGCTCTTCGCAGGACCTGTGCTCCAGACCCTTCACCAGCTTTGTTGCAATGCTTTGGATGCACAATATATAGAATGTTTGTCTGAACCAAGTAGAAGAAGTGCTTTTTGCCTTGGAATAACATGTTAGTCACAAAAAAGGCCTAATTGTAATGTCCTGACTCATGCTGGCCCAGAGGGCTCCACATTCTTTAGAGCTCTGCCTGCATTGCCATTTGTCACAGTTGATCCTGAGGTGAAGAGGTGAACATGGAGGTAGGAAGTCTTTGGGAGCAGAAATTGTGAATGAAGGCTCTTTGTCAACACTGAGGAAAAGTGCCAGGAGGAAAGTATCCAGGAAGATTGATGGAAGTGATGAGCTGAGTGGAAGGGCATCACACCAACCTGCTGACAACACAAATAGTGGAAAAGGCTGTGCAAAAGGCAACACAAATGGTGTAAAAAGCATAGGATGAAGAGGAGAAGCTTCCCTGTTTACTGGACCTTGCAAAGAATGCACAGAAATGAGGGATGGGTCTTATTCCTATGAACTGAAAAAGTACCATGCAAGAAAGCAAACTTCTCTTCTTGCAGCCACCTGTGTCTCCTTAGCTCCATTTTTTACATAAAGATTTCTCCCCATTTCACCCTTTGCTGTCTTGTCAGAGGATATTTGGAGGCCTCTTGATATTCCAGCATTACACAAGGAACAGATGCAGTTCCATGGTGTCTTGGAATGTGTAATCATCCATCCCCTCTCCTGATGTTGCTGCTGTCACTCCGTAGGGAAATGGGGCAGTATCTGCCGTGGGTCCTGTGCAAACACAATACCATAAATGCATTGCAGAATGTGTCTCTAACAAATACTTTATTTGTATCCATTATGTTTTTGTTTCTAGAGACTTGCTATTGATTATAGACACTGGTATTCAATAATAATCTGCCAATATCAGTCATTGTATTTTTACTCCACATATTCATGCTCAATGGCAGAAAATGCAGTAAAATTTTCCTTGAGACTGTTGGCAATCCAGCTCATTTGTCATTTTTAAATGGACACCTGGGGTAGATACTGTCCAAGCAAAACAAATCAATACAGTTAGTTACAGTAAGTGCATTTGAACAAGGATATTTGAAGGCAGAGAAGGAAAAGGTGCTGCAGCAAGGAAAAGGATGGAGAGGAGAGGTGTGTGTGCTGCAGGCTGGAGAAATGGCACCCAGCTTAATCTATGCCTTGGGAGTGGGGAAGGGATGGAGGATCAGGAGAAAAGAACCATAAAAGGGTGGACCAGGCTGATGAAGAAACTGAAGAAAAGCCAAAGGAGAAGGTTTAGGAAAACAAGAAATTAAAGTAGTGGATCTAAGGTGAGTCCCGTGGGTTGAAGCAGAAGAACCAATGAAACACAGCCACTGGGCATGCCTGGAGGGGAATCTTGTTTCTAGTCCATCTGATTTTGGAGCAGGGTCCTGGACTTTGAACCAGCTGGGGGATTTTTTAGCCCATATCACTTATGCTGCCATCATGATTTTAGCCTGGCTATAACAGTCACAACAGCAGCTTGGGCAACTGCCCATCTCTTGGAAATGATGCAGAAAGAAAACAATCTTGTATGTCTGTTTTTATAGAAGTAGATTATATAGAAGGGAGGTTTGCTGTCTTTGCAAACATTAAATTTTAGTCACTCGTGTAGGACTGGTTGACATCTTACTTTCTATTTCAAAATGTTCACATTTGATTGTATAAAAATAATGTTTTTCTGTGGGGTAAGCAATCCAGCTCACTTGTCATTTTAAATGGACACCTGAGGAGATTCAGGTGACTTACCAATGCAGTCAGTTGGACCAAGGGCCTTGAATACATTTGGATGGGATAAGAAAAATACGCCACATGAATGGAAATAATACAAAAGAAATAAATTACATGCAACAGTCAGGCAATCAGGAGGGATGAAAGGCTTTGTCTTCATGTGCTAGAAATAACTGAACTGATCTCCCAAGATCATCATTAAATCAGCTTTAATAATGTGTTGTCATCAAAAAGAGAAAATTGCCTCCACTCCCAAAATGATTATGAAAAGATGCTTACAGATGGTTCACAACGCTGCAGCTGGTTTCTTGTTCTCCTTTATCCAAAAATGAAGATGCTGTAATTCTTCAAGATCTTTGTGAGAAAAAGAATCAGAGGTGCATTTGGGTTTTTACATTATGTGACTCTGAATCCTAGAACAATGAGCAAATGGTGGCAGAGCAGCTGGAGTGTCTCGCTGTGATTCCAGAGCTCATGTCCCTGGCAAACCCATCTGCAGGCTGTAGGATGATCTTTGGCTGTAGTTGGTCACACAGATTGGACAGGGCAAGATCTGTGACGCTGCTTCTGGGAATGTGCTAAGCCCACTGAGCAGCCTAGGTTTGGCAAGAACTCCAATAAAACTACAAAATAAGTGGTGCCTGTTCGCTAAAACCTGGATGGAAAGGTAGCCCTAAGAGTGAAGGGACTGCTGATTTCTGGGTTCTGAGAAATGCCTTCCTGAGAAAGCACCTGTTCCTTTTAGAAGACGCGGGGGTTCTTTCACCCACCTCCAGACAAACCCCCTTCTGCCCTCGCTTTGGGAGGGAACTGAGGAATGTGATTTAGGGGCGGCCAGCAACACCCTGCTGCAGCAGCTGCGGCCAAATCCCGAGCGGCGTTTCCGGGGAGCCCCGGAGGAGGGGAGGGCAAGGAAGGGCGGGAGGCACGGCCGTGCCACGGGGGTTCTGCGGCGGCATCTCGGTGCCCTCCCAGCCCCGATGCATCCCCTCCGGGCTCAGCCCCGCCGCATCTCCCGCTGCGGGGACGCCCCGGCTGCCTCCTCTCGCCGCAGAGCTCCTCCCTCCGCTTCACTCAGTCTATCCGGATTTCATTTCATTTCATTTTTTTCTTTTTAACCTGCAAATTGTTTTTTCGTTTGTTTGTTTTCCATCCCTTTGGAAATACAGGAGCACGGAGCGGGCACCAGCGCGCTGCCTCTCCACAAATCCCCCCGGGAGACGCTCTCCGAGGGCGCCGCCGTCTCCCGGCGCTCCGCATCCCGGGAGCTGGCGGGCAAGCCCGGCTTGTGGAGGTACCTTGGCGTGTGGTAGGGCCGGGATCCCCGGACTGAGGCGGGGATTAGGTGAGGAAAAGGGCGGCGGCCACCCCGGCAACACGGCGGGGGTGTCGCTCTGCCTCTCCGAGGTTATTTTGGGGGGATAGTTTGGTGTTTTCTCGCAAATCACGCTCATCGTGTGAAGCTTTCTCATCCGGGACGGCAGTGAGATGAGGGAAAGCTTCAGCCGCGATTTTGTGTCCATGTGCTTGTTTTTACTTAATTTCTCCTCCGAAGGGAGGCGTGTGAAACCTCCTCGCAGGTTTTCACCATGCGGTTTAAAGTGCTGTGGATGTTGGGGTTTTAGTGCTATGGGATTTGTTTTGTGGGGGTTTTTTGTTGTTTCAGTTTTTATTGGTTTTGTTGTTGTTGTTTATTTGTTGTTGTTGTTGTTTTTTTCCCCCCACAGCACTTGAAACATTCACCTGTCGACCTCGTCTGAAATAAATGGTAACGTGTTTGCATTTCTCAGGTTACAGCGTTAAGAAAGGCACACGCTTACCCACCCTATGAACAAACAGGTCAGTGCCTAAAAGAAGTGGGTTTGGTGTTTCAAGTTACTTGGGAAAAGGAATTTCAGCGCAGTAATTTTTACTGGTGTGAATTTAACTTAGTTAAAATGTTGGTGGCGTAAAGAAGTCGAGTGTGTTTTCCTTTGCAGGCAGGAATTCTTTTTGCTTGCAGGTAAGGTGAAGAAAGTGATCCTTCCAGTGTGCTCACGTGTGGCCTAGCATAATTAACTGGGTGTGGAAAATATGTATTTATGCTGTTTCTTGCTTCAGGATGATGTTGTTTTAATAATGGAAGGCAACTGGGCTTTGATACTCAGTTAACACCTTTTATTTGTCTTTTTGCCAACAAGTGCACAATGATAGCAAGAGTTCCTTGCCTTACTCTAATCTGTGGAGTGAGTGAACTCCTCTGTCATAGCTCTACAGATTTCACTGAATGGGCAAATGTGATTGTATTCCCTGGTGTGTGAGGCTTAGATCTGAGTGTAGCCACAGGTAAACTCAGCCCTGTGCTTCTGATCCAGTTATGTGGCAAGGCAGCAAAGGTCCCAGCTGGGTGATGACTTCAAGGGGTCACAGATGATGATACAGAGGCTATTGTGTAAATCAGGATTTGCAGATTACCTCTGATGAAATTGCCCTGATTGCTGATGGAACACGATTGTATGAGGAATGTCTCCAGTGATCTGCCCTTACCTTACATGCTCCCTCTCAAAAAAGAGTTTTGAAAAGAGAAAAATCACCTCTGATGAAGAGAAATCCCACTAGCAGGGGAAGGGAAATTCAACATGGGAATTTCAACAAACCAAGATTTCCCTTTTTCTCCCAGAAATGGGAGCAGAAAATATTTAATCATTCAAGACTTAAGTGTTAGGAGTCAAATAGTCATTATTGCTTTGTTTTTTAGTAATACTTTCGTTTTCCAAAGAGTCATTTGCCCTGCACGTTTTTTCTTTGATGATGACTTGGTTTTTTCCAGCACTGAACATCAGTGCTTTGATCCAGGAGCAACTGATATATATTGGGTTGTGAGCAGATAGTTCTCTTTCAGTCACTTTATAATATTATATAGAGATATTCATGTACAAATGAAAGCTAATGACTTTTTGTCTCCTTAAAGTATTTTATCCAGATGGTTATTCATAAATGTGTAGTTAAGAATCCATTCTCTCCTTTCAAAAAGGAATTGATCTGTATAAATACTTCTAATTAGTATGTCCTGACATTAAAATACTTCTTATTAGTATGTCCTGCAGGTTACAGTATAGGTGTTAACATATTTTGTAATGGTAAAATAAAGATTTCATTTTATCATTTCTGCACTGTGTACCTGATGTTTCAGTGCCTCAGGATGGTGAAGCAATGGAGAGAAGTGAATAGATCACCAATGTGGTTGGTAATTTTCTCTTTAAACTGACTGATGATTAAGATAATAAAGCTATTACCAAGCTGAGAAAGAAAGTATTGGAAGAGTAGATAGGCAGTAAACAAGGAGCCCATATGGATTTAGAAAAGGGAGTTAATTAATGTAAAAAATTATGTTGGAAGTAAGATATGTCAAAAGATTTTCCAAAAGCCAATCTGAGATAGTTTTCACAACAGAAAGAGCAAGAAAAAGAAGGAAAGGAGTAGCCATAGGCAAAGCTCAGTGTGAAGCTAATCCCAGAACAAAACAAATTTCTTTCTTCTCTTTTGAATATGAACACAGATGTTGGACCATGGGTATCCAGGCTGCAGAGCCCATGGGGTTAGAAAAGGGAAGCTGTGTGAGAAGCATTCATTCTGCCTTCTCCCTCATCCCTAGGGCTCTGGTTGGAGCTAGGGACAAGACCATGTGTTGCAGGTACAATGGGGCTGACCCAGAGTGCTTTGGCCATGGACTGGAGAGCACCTTTAAGCTCCTGTCCTCAGCTCAGGTTGGCACTGGTGATTGCTGAAATAGCAGGACAGTCCTGAGCAGGCACTGGTATGTTCAACAATTGGTATGGAAGAAGTAGGAGATGTGACTCAGGATAGATCACACCAGGCTTGATTTTTCTGTGCCAAAATCAATGGTTTCTCGAATAACAAAGGCAGGCAAGTTCTCCTTGTTGTGCTCCTCTGACACTTATAAGCTTGCCATGTCCCTGCAGTTGTGTCTCTCCTCCTCAACCCCTGGGGAGCATAAGGATTTTGATATGTGGATTGTCAGTATTCAGAGGTACTGGATGATCTCTTGGGGTTAAGACATGTCTGGTCAGGGACATGGAAAAGGATGAGCGGAAGTTCCAGGAAACCTAAATCACATTTGAAATCTAGGAAACCTTTCTAGAGGATATGAACATATAAATAGCCTTATTGTTAGTTAGCATGTTCCATGCCACCTTGGGGTTTGTCCAACATAACTGTGTTAGACTTAGATTTAGTAATTTTTCATTGCAAAATGTCTGAGTTAGAGTGTATATTTAATATTTTATGTGCAGTGCAGAGTGATAATAATAGGAATATGCACACACACACACATTTCATCAACTGTTAGTAGAAAGACGCCTACTTTAATGTTCTTAAAACCTCCCTTTTAATTTATTTTTTATTTCTTTCTTGCTGAAGAAGCCTGCACCTCTTGTAGACACTGACCTTGCATGTCTGGCAGAAGCGTCCAGCTGCACTCAGTGGAGCAGCCTGGCCCAGGTGTGTGCCTGGCCGTGACTGTGGCTGTGTTGCAGGAGCCCAGGGGAGTGTTGGGCAAGCACTAGCCCTGACCTGTGTGTGCCCACAGCCTGCCCTTCCTGGGGCCTGGGAGCTGGGGAGCAGGCACCTCCACACAGGCACCACCTGGTGAAATCTGGCATTGTTAGAATGACAGTACAGACACGGCCCTTCCAGACAATAAATAGTTAGTGGTTGCAAAACACCAGGCAGTTCTTGAGGAGGAGATGGAATTTCCACTAGGTGATCCAGTTGATGAAATTAGATTTATGAGTTTCATCTGATTCAGGACTTCAGGCTTTAAGACAGAATCGCCAAATCCTTTCAAGTTCCCTAAGTGCTTCCCACTTTGTCGTTTCAGGATGCTCACCAGAACCCCGAGTGTTGTTGCCCAAGTGTTCCTTCTTCTAAGCGTAGTCCTTGTTATTGCCATTGCAGTCATTCAGATAAATCAGCAGCAGATCCTCTCCCCAGGGCTTAAGGTAAGTCTTAGGCAACCTCAGGAAGGAGAACAATGTTTTGAACTGATATTTAATAATGCCTTAATAGTGCCTTTCTAAACTCATTTTATGGGGTGATTCAAATGAGCTTACAACCATAAATTAATGTTTAATCATATCATGATGGGAAAACTGAAGCTGAGAGAAAAAGATAATTGGTCAAGGGTCAGTAGTAAAGCAGGAAAAGTATTTCTTGATTCCTTCTCTGTGGTGGCTATCACACAATGTCTTCTTCAGGACTGAAAGGCCAAAAGGGGAGAATATCTCACTCCTTTTCTTTTTTTTTTTTTTTTTTTTCCAGTTTTGTCAGAAATTGGAAGTAATTTAAAAATAATTTTGAAGTGGGAAATACCCAGAGTTTAAATTCTGGCCCCAAGCACAGCTGGGAAGTTTATGCTGACATCTTTGCAAATTGCTCCTGTGTATCAAAAGCATTTGGGCTCCAACTATGCACTTGATCCTTTACCACGTGTTGGGACTTGCTGGATGCTAACGGGAGCAAACTAACTTCCTTAAGGGGGGCAGAGCAAACTGCAAAACACAAACTGAAGCTCAGGCTTTGCCTTCTGCTGTGGAACATGTGTGCAGGTTCTTCGGTGAGCGATGTAAACAACTGAGGAAAAGCTGTAGAAAATATCCTTCTAAGGATGTGTAGGGTGCTGTTTTTTCCCACGATTCTCTTGTCAGATTTTTCTTTGAAGTCCATTCTGCCTTTCCATCTGCATGAGTATTTAACTGGATAGTTCACACACTGATAACGACAGGTTAATGCCTCGTTGCACTTCATGCGATTATAAACACCTTTGGCTTTGTCTGAATCATTTGGTGGTGTGTGAGTCAGACAACGGGATAAAACTGTAATTCTGATACCCCTTTTATGTGTTTGTGTGATGTGGCAGGGGGAGTGTGCTGGCCTTGTGCATGGGGCCACAGTGCCTCAAGCATGTGCTCTGTTGAGCCCCAAATGGCTGCTTGCAGCGGCCTCACATCCCAATTTTCGTGCAAGGCAGGACTGGATGGACATGTATCCCAGCTGAAGCCAGGGCAAGGCTGAAGCCATTATCTAAAAGACAGCCTACACATCTTTTGTGTTTGTCATTAATTCAGTTTCACATCCAAAATGATAAAACTGTTTACCTTCCTCTTTGAGGAAGCATTGGAACCACCTGGACTCTCTGGAGCTGGTTTAAGTGGGGAGCTTTGCTTACTGAATCACAGCAGCTTCTGTAGGAGGGCTGCTCTTTCCTCTACTGGGTGTGCCTCAGCTTTGGATTTGAGTTTGGGCTGTAAGCCTGCTAATGCAGGTGATATGGAGGACCCTGAGTTTGATTCCTGAGACACTGAGTTGTCCTCAGTGAGTAATTTACATTCACAAGAAATTCACAGGTAGAAGGAGGACCTTGGTAAGCCAGTAAGGAGGCCTTGGTAAGCCATACCTGGCTGACATGGAGCCTGGAAATGACTTAACTTAGTGTCCTGAACTTAATGGTTGATTAAAATTAATTATGGCAACAACATGATGAAAGTGGATTTATTTTTTGTAAACGGCCTTGTTCTTCTGTTACTACTGTTTGTGTTACCTGTGGCATAAAAGCTCTTTCCCAAGATGTATGTTGAGAGCATCCATTGTGGCACAAGAGATAAATTATATGCTGTGTCACTGGTGTTTTAAACTGTTGTTGCAAAATTGAATGTTTTGGATCCTTGATGGCTGGATTATCTGAAGACTGAGTCAGTGATTAGTGAAGGAAGGGCCTGCCCATTGCATGAGGCTGGGGCACTGAAAGGACTCATGACTCACTGATACACACCATGAAGTGAGAAGAGTGATGAAGAAAACACCAATGTCCTCAGTGGAGAAGTCTGCAATTGTAAATGATGATAGTGCTGAATGAAATAAGGCTTTATGCCAGTCAAAAAAAAAAAAATCAAATCTGTTTGTCTATTGCTGTTTTGTGAGCCCTAGAGAAAAAAACCCCACTTCATTATTGTATTTCTTTATTTTGCCCCTCAAGGCGCTACAATTTTCAATACCTAAATTTTTCACGTCTCTTTTGGCTCCTAGGAAGTGTTTTGCATTGTTTGTGGCTGTTGTATTTGATTAAAAATTGTTCAAACCCATGCAGCTGAATTGAATCATACATCTAGCAGAGATCCACTTTTGTGACCTCCATCTTCCCTGCAACTGGTTTAGCTTGTCAGCTTCTCTCCAAATTGTTTGGCAGTTTCCAAAGTGATTGGAAGGCAGGTGATCCATCATAACTGTGCCTGCTTTAAGGGTTTGTGCATCTCTGTGTCTTCCTATTGGGATGATAGGCTGAAAAGGTGATTGATCCTGGGGCTTGTGCTTGCTTATCTGTTGGGATTACTACTCCTCAGGATGTACCTACAAAGCCATATTCCCATAATAAACATTTACCTTCATGTCACTTTGTTTCTCCCCTTTCTTCTTTCTTTTTTCCTCTGGACTAGAAAACAGAACTCTGAAACTTTTCTGGGTTAATGTTGTCTCCCTGTCTTGTCTGACTAATCTGGTCCATTGAGTAGATGGTGCAGTTCTTGGATATCATGGAATCACCAGGCCTTTGAGATGATGGAAATACTCAGGAAGACAGTTGAAGGAGAAAGGAAAAAATGGAGAAAAAGTAGCTCTGTTCTTTAATAGCTGCTAGCCTGGGATAAGGGTCTGCCAGCGCTCTCACAGTGCATTTCAAAGCAGGAAGGCCTTGCTTGCCCTTAAAGGGCAGACAAAGGTGATCCAGCCTGCAGCTTGGACAGAAATCTAACGTCCCCAGAAAATTTTAATCCAACCAGTTTGTCTTTGGCAGCCTGCTAGACAAGGCTTGTAGAATTCTCTCACCTTCCTAAGATGCAGTGTCCTGTGTCATTTCTGTTTTTTTAATTAAAGATAAATCTTTGTCCTAACGTGTGGTGCAGTTGTCACTGGTCACTACTTTTTGAGGCTGCATGGGCCGGTTTGCACACAGGGAACTCACACAAGTCCTGAGGAGCTTCACAGGTCACCTTGAAATGGGCCCAAGAGACCTTTTCAAAAATCAGCATCTCTTTTAAGGATGTGTAAGAAACATAGAGGAGGAAAGGGAGAAAGAAAATTAAAAAAAATTGTCAGTCACACATTGATTCAGATAAGTACACCACTACTCTTTGGGATGGAAATCTCTTACTTCTAGAAGGAGCCTGGGAAATGCAGGGGAAGGAGGAAGTAGCTCAAAAAGCCCCCAGTTAACTGAGGTAAAAATGCTTCCATTATCTTCCAGCTCTCCTTGGGCATAGTTAGCTCTAAAAGTAGCCAAGTTAAAAGCTTATGTTTGGTACTTTAAGCTGACTGAGACTAGATTTAATTAGTAGTCCTTAAGCAGATTGACCATTACTGTGTTATGTACCTCCAGGGTGCTCACATCTTCCAAGGAGAGGAAATAAACTCAAATTATTTTTGCTAAAGTAGTTACTGAAACAGAACCTAATGATGTAGTTTGATAGTATCTGTGGAGGAGTATCTGTGTAGTTTGGTAGTATCTGTGGAGGCTTTTAATCTTTTAGTGGATCAGGGTAAATATGGTCTGCATAACTATAAATGAAATTTTCATTATCTAACAGTCCTCTGTGGAAACAGACTAGACTGGTATTGCTGGTATTCTTTGGGGGCCAGGAGTTTTTAGGATTACAGTAGAAGCTGGGAATAATCAGGTGTGGAAGCCAAATGGTTTGCCACCTGAAGCAGTGATCCTTCCCAGTTGGACTTTTTGGTCCCCCAGGGAGGCAGTGGGATGAAATTTATCAGCCTGCTACAGGGGCTCTTACTGCTTTGCAGACAGATGGAGGCTCTCATTTTTCAGTACTGTCAGGCTCCTGGGCATCTGTCTGCTCCAAAAGAAAAAAACTGACAGAAAAATGAACCCTATACTGTGTGACTCCTACCAGTTGGGTGACTTTGGAAGAGCTAAACACTTGCAGGGATCATAAAGAGGATACCAAAATTGCATTTTGCTTCCCTTTATGAGATTGCCTTTCCAGTTACTTCAGTTTTCTCCTGCCATAAAATATGGGAAAAAGGGAAAGACTGGTCTGGTGAGCTGTGGGGTGGGATGGAGAAACCTGTGCTTTAATCCCAAAGTCCAGGGGACCTGGGGCAAATAATTTAAATATCTCTCATTTATTTTATAAATACTCATGGGGTAACATTGATTCTCTTTCCCTCTGTGTTGTCTCATACTCTGGCACAGCCTGTTCTCAGAGGTGAACTCTCAGGTGGAGTAAACCACTCCAAGGGAGAGGTTTATGGGGCAATTAGGAAAGAACCAGACTTCTTACATCATTCTTACTGTCAGCTCTCAGATACTTTACCTCTTTGCTCATAGCTTTATGGATCCCTTGTGCATCCTTGAATCTAAAACCTGTGCTTAGATATCAAACCCTTCTGTGTTCAGGGAATGGACTGGGATAAAGGGGAAATGAACCTGCTCCAAAATCAGGCCTTAACACAGTGTTATCTATATGTCAATGTGGGTTTTGAACCTGATGCTGAAAGGAGATGAGCATTCTCCATCCCCACTGAATTAATTATTGAAGATATGTATCATGTTCCTTGGTTTGCAGCCAGGTTCCTTCTGTGCTTGGCTGTTGGATTCATGCCTAAGCGCCTGACACTCAAATTAATCTCTCTTGTAAATAATACACTGTGCATGCATTTTCTAAATGTCTGCTGGTGCAGTGCAGCTGCACATGGGCATTTAAGCTGTCATTGTTTGTTTCTTCATCTAATGTATTCTGTCTTAATCCCCAGTATGGAATAGTCCTTGATGCTGGATCCTCTCGGACTACAGTCTATGTCTATGAGTGGCCGGCAGAAAAAGAAAACAACACGGGAGTAGTGAGCCAAACCTTCAAGTGCAATGTGAAAGGTGAGCTCAAATGAAAGTTCCTTACTTGTTTTTAGCCTTGCTTGTACTGTTTATTTCCCTTCCCTTCCCTTCCATTCCCTTCCCTTCCCATCAAGACTATGTCTGTATCTGTCAGCATTAGTTCTTTTCCACTGATACAATAAGCTGCTCTAATCATTGCACCAGAGAAAGGAAATTGTGGCAAAATTTGATTTACTCATGGCAGTGCATGATTGGTGCAGACAGGATTCAATCTAAAGACAGTCAGGACCCGTAAATGTTCAGTCCTTGCGTTTCTTTCAGAATAAAAGTATTATATATATTTAAAAACAGCTTGGAATAAAAGGAGTTTTAGAGGAATGGGAATCTATCTCTTGTTAGGTGTTAGTTTAATTAAGCTTCTCCACATTACAGAACTAGTAGTAATTTGAGTAATACTGAGTAAAATAGCTAAATTGGCAGAACTATTTCTGACAGGACGTCATTGTTTTATTAAATATGTAGCTGTGGCCTCTGTCTCAGGAAGACCTGTGTCTGTGCACAGCTAAAGATGTCCCACAGGTACCACTGGCTACCTGCCCTGTCTTTTTTCTGAGGTTTTGAATTGATTCCTCACAGACAGACAGACGGACTAGGCTGACTTCTGATCACACTCCAGTATGGTTAGGTGGTTGTGGATTCCTTCATAGAAACTCTTAGTCAACTTCAGTGACATCTGACCCAGCTTTCAAAGTTATGGATATGCCACACATTTTGTGAAGACAGATGGCCAGGGAGGGGAGGGAAATCAGGTTTTCTGTTCTTTGATAATAACTGCAGTGTTCAAAGAAAGTGTTTTCAGTATTTTCCTTCTGTCTCAGTCATGATCTTGCAAAGTCTTACATCCCTCTTTGTGTCTGGAAATAGATGCTGGAGATGTAGCCACAGAGGCCCATGAGTAACAGGGAATGGAAGGCAATGGTTTCTTAGCAGCACCAGCATTTTTATCTTCATTGTTAAATATGTGTGTGGACATTCTCAACAATTCTAGAACAAGGAAAGGAAAGCAAGTGTAACATGAACAGGAGTAATGCACTGTCATGTCTCTAATGATGAAATGTCCTTACAAACTGCTGGAATGGTGGCCACCCCGCTGAGGGGAGGGGTACACTGCTAACTCATGTCTTGACTCATTAGGAATGTTTGCCTTTAGGAATTCTGGTTTGGGAAAAATGCACAGAGAAACTGCATTATTCTTCTTCTCAAAAAACCCAAAACAAAACAGCAGTGCCTTGTGAATTTTCTTGAATTGATTTAGATTTTGTTTTACCTTTGGGGAATGCAAATAAATTACAAAACAGAGGAGTCCAAGTTGCTGTGAACTCTCTAGGTTCATGGCCTTAGCCATGGGCAGCCAAGTACTCCCACATCCCTGAGTGTACAGAATCACCGGGGCTCAGTCTTCTAGTCTTGGATAACTCTGCACTGGAGGAGACAGAGGACTGGTTCCTGGGAGATGTCCCCAGCTGAGCTGTGGGTGACAGTGGTGAACACCTCTGTCAGTGTTTCTTTAGTGACCCTCCAACCACAGTCTTAAGCACTTAAACAGGGGATAGCTCTGGGCATAATAAAAAGCAGATTTTCACACACCTACTGAACTTGAAGGTCAAGTCATCAACTGCTGTGTGAGTTTTGTGGTGGTTTTATGACTTCATTTCTGCCTTTATTAAGTACCTCTGCCTTTGTGTATAGGAACCAGCCCCAAATCAAAATCCTTACTCTATAGTGCAGTTAATCTATCCTGATAAGACTCTAAGCATTGGTAAAGCAGGCAGTTGTCCAGAAGAACATGGTCATTGCCTTGTGACCTGCTCTGTCTGAACACTGGAAGATGGGAATTTGCAGCCACCAAAGGAACATGAGGCAATGGCAGCTGCTGAGGATGTTGCTGCTCTGTTTTCCTCTGGGAGTAGCTTTCCTTCCAGTTTCAGGTCTGTTTGTGCCAGACTTAAGACTTTCAGAAAGTCTTATTTCAAAACCAGGGCTGTGAACATCTAATGGTGACATGGTAGTGTTTATGTTGAAATTCACACAGTCAAAACAGGAGCTTTGGAGTGTGGAATCTGTAAAGGCTTACATATTTTTTTTCTTCTGTTTCTGTCAATGCAATGTGACTGAACATAAATGGTTTCTCTTTTCAACTAAGAAATTAAATTAAGAATTAAGAAAGGTGGCTAAGAGCCACCTTTTGCTTAGCTTGGGACCAGGTTGTGCAAGACATGGCTGTTACAGAGGCAGATGGAGTTCTGGCACTTGTTCTCCATGGAACTTACTCAGCTAGGGAATTTCAGTAAGGAATGTTTTATTTACACCCAATTTGAGCCTGAACAAGTCAAGATCCTGATGGTCCTTGGAGTGTTGAGCAAGGCAGCACTTTGATGTTAATAGTTCAAATAGCTATGCCTTGTGCAGCATGATGTGGCTCTCATTCCTGCTCTTTGAAGGCTTTGGAAATTTGGAAAGCTGTTCACTAGTTCATGCACCACAGCAGACTTGTACTTCTATGAATTCAAGAGCCATTTCTGTGCATCTTGAAATGCACAGGCACCACATTGTTCATTCCATAAGCACTCCTAATTTTCAGCCCTCCTACCCTTGTTTGCAGTTATGGTGGGGGGTGCAAGGGGGAAATGTTTTTCTCTTAACACCCGTTTACTAATTGGGCTAATTTGTAGTTGGCAAAGCAGGATGAAATCTATCTTCTTGTTCTCTTTTAGGCCCTGGTATATCCAGCTATGGGAGTAGCCCTGGAGCTCTTGCCAAGCCTCTTGATGACTGTCTGAATAAAGTGAAGGAGAGAATACCAGTTCATCTGCATAAAAACACTTCTGTTTATCTGGGGGCTACAGCTGGCATGAGACTGCTGAGGTATGGCAGAAACTTGAACTGCTCTGTATGCATACTAGCAGAGCAGTCTGTGAAAACAGAACGTGAAAAATGTACTGGATGCATTTTTACCCACTGGAAATTGGCCATCTCAAAAGGAAATGGAGCCCAGCCAATTTAATTTAATAAACTTTTCTGAGAGGGAAAGCGTGTCTGCATAAAACCACTCTGTTATGCTGTATGGAAAAGAAACTTGCTTTATTTTGGAGAAGGCAAGATTTTAATTTTCTCTTTCACATCTGTCATAAAATACAGTGTTATGTAAACAGATAATGTTTGTGCACATCCATGGGCAGCAAAGGCAGATGGAAGGTAGGCACTGCATTCTGAGTATGGATGTGATCTGAAGTGATATGGCTTTTGGGATCTGTCTGTAGCTTTAGCCCTGGCACAAACTGGCTTTATTATATTTGTTCTGTGGCTAAACAGAGCTGGAAGAGAGATTCCAGGACTGTTTTAACCAGAAGCTGTCATATAAACACTCAGTTCACAAAGAATAAAGAATATATGAAGAGAAAAAAACCCACCCATGAACTTGCATGATAAAGAATGGAGTTGGTACATACTGAGGGAGTTGCTTGCTGAAACAATGCTGGATACTGGCTGTTCCCTCTCCTAAGCTTCCCCTTTAGGGAAATAATGTCAATTTCATTTATTAGGTGATTGTAGGAGTTTTCTTGAATTGCTAGTCAGTGAACAATAAACATGAAATTGCCTTTCCAGATGCTCAGTGTCTCATGTTTTGTGAATTGCTTAGGTTGCAAAATGAATCGGCAGCCAATGAAGTCCTTGCAAGCATTCAAAGCTACTTCAGAGCACAACCTTTTGAATTTAGGGGTGCGCAGATCATAACTGGGCCAGAGGAAGGGGTGTATGGATGGATAACGGCCAACTATTTAATGGGCAATTTCTTAGAGGTGTGTGGAAAAAACTGCATGCTTTTCTTTGCACTGTTTCTCTCTTATAAATGAGAATAAATGTTTCTCTCTTATAAATGAGAAGTTTGAGAGGACATGCCTGTTAAAATGTCATAGTTGCAACTTCTGTTTTTCCCTAAGTCTCTAGCAGGGTCCTTTTGTGGCAGTCATAGGACAAACACAAATCATAAAGAATATGTTGTTATGGGAATGGGATATGGCAAAGGTAAAATCATTGATCCACAAAAAAGCTCTCCTCTAAACGACATTGAGCGTCTTACCTAAAACCAAAAGGTGAGATCACTCTTAGATGCATTGGTATGTTTAGTGTGACAGGTGTTGATTGTCTCGACAGTGGTGCCAACTGAAGATCTTTTCTTCTGCTTATTTGCTGTCCCTGCTGGTGAAGGACCTGCTTGGCTTAGGGGTCTCCAAATTGCTTGGCAGTGTTGGCTTACTTGTCATAAGCAGACAAGACTGTTTGAAGCACTGAAGGTGGTCAAATATGCCTCAGCTGAGCCAGAAATCATTCATACACAGCTCCTTCCAAGACTGCTGACATGCTGCAGGCTACCAGCAGTAGACTGCAACACACTGTCCTGTGCAGACCAAGTGATACCAATATAAACACACTCATGCTGTTCTTGAACTTGGCATAGGACCAGGCAGGAGCCTCAGAGCAGAGAGGGAGTCAGATGTGTTGGAAGATCCCTTTTTGGTGCAGGTATTCAGTGTGATTTCATTCAGAGTAAAAGCTGTACCAAGATGATCTGCAATCACTCATCTGCATTTGTGGCAGGAGTGTGCTGCCCTCAGCTTTGACAGCACTTCTGCCAGATTATTTTACCAGAAATGAAATTAATTTAATTTAATTGAAACCAGTACTGTTGGTTACTGCTAGCTGTCCTGACTGAATGGTTCCTATCAGATCATGGCCATTAAATAAGAAGGAATTACTTGTTGGTGCTGTTGCTGTAATAGCTCATGGTGAATGTGCTGGTGACTTGCAACGTTAAGAAAACAAGTTTTGGAATTACACATTCTGTAGGAATTTTTCTTGTTGTGTGCATTTCATGCCACAAAAATGACATGATGAAGTTCAAGGCAGTGTCAGTCGTCTACCACATGAATTTTAATCATCCAAATATCAAATTCCATATGGCAAGTTCATAAAAATGGACTGCTAGATGCTGTGAAACCATTTTAGTCTAGAGAGTTCTGTGAAGAAATATATGTGGAATATCACTAGTAGAAGAGAGAAATTCTGACCTTTCTTGTGACAACAGGCTGAGAGTCAAATTCAGTGAGGGGTTCTTTATGGGAATTTTTCACTGTAGAATTTTATTGTGAGTGCATTTGCTAGCCCATAAATTCCATAGTTTCCCTTCTTGTGTATGCATTCATCTCATCATGCTCATTGGGTAAATATTGAAATAGATAATCATGGAAAATCTATATTTGGCACTGTGACTATGTAGATCAAATACAGAATTTGGGGAATATTTTGGGTAGTAGGGAAAAATGCCATCTGAATGGATCAGACTGCAGTTTCAGTGGAGGAAATGTGCAGATTAAGGGTCCTTGTTCTTCTGAATTTGATGGAGCTTTCATCTGACTATTTTGCATTTTTCTCTCTATTTTCAGTCTCTTTTCACTCTCTGTCTCTCTGTGATCTCTTAGTATTCTATTCCTTTAATATTTCTTCTTGCCTTGAAATAAGCAAATCTTGATACCATTTCCATCCAGATTTGTTCAAGTTCTCCTGGTTATCTGAACTTCAGTTCCCTACATTCTAGGACAGACACTGCTCTGGCTAGTCCTATGCTTTGGTCATTGTGCTGTCCTATTGAGTGGAACACTATGCTGCATTAGTTCTCCTATCTTTCAAGATCATTTTACTCTCTGAAAGTACATCCCTCTTACATAAAAACATCTGCACCTTTTCCTCATAGTAATTTTTTTTTTTTGAAAGAGTGTAGGACAAAGAAGGGGGTGAAGTTTCAAGAAGTAAAGAGTAGAAAAGCTTGTGGGGAGAACAAGCAGATGATATTTCTAAATTGCCTTGTTTTTAATTTTGCATGTAGAGAAACCTTTGGAGGACATGGGTCCATCCTTACAGAAAAGAGACCATGGGTGCACTGGACCTTGGAGGAGCTTCCACTCAAATTTCATTTATCCCCAAGGACCCCGAGGAGCATCTCAACAGCACCTTGCAAGTGAAGTTGTATGGTTACAACTACAATGTCTACACTCACAGCTACCAGTGCTTTGGGAGAGATGAAGCTGAAAAAAGGCTTTTAGCATTGCTGCTCCAGGTCTGTTTAAGACTCTTTGCTATATTGCTCTTGCAAGTGTTCAGTGACTGTCTGGGCAGCATCTTAGGCTTGTGTTCTCTTCCCTCCAGACTCCCTGCTGGAGTCTGGAGACCCCAGTAAGAGCTCAGCTGTGCTTTGTTGTGGCCAAACACACTTAGGTTTCATACAAAGAACTTCATATTTGTTAAAAATTAGCAAGAGTTCTGTGCCATTTGACCAAAAGGCCTTGTAAATATTTTGTTGATCTTGCAAACGACTTCTGGAGAAAAGAGTTTCTATGAATTATACTGATCAGCAGTGTTGTGCTGACCAGTCATGTCAGTGAACAAAAATACATGCATCTGCAGTTCAAAAAGATTCCTGTAGCTCATGCCAAATTAGGTCTTTCTTACTTTTGACTAGTATTTATTGTTTGGGTTTTCTTGTTTGTTTTTGTTTGATTCTTTTCCCCCCCAGAAATCAAAGACCAGTGCCAATGTGGATAATCCCTGTTACCCTCAAAACTATAACACAGCATTAACCATGAAGGACTTCTTTGGCAGCCTTTGTACACAGTCTCTGAGACCAGCAAATTACTACCCAAACCAGCCTGTGAATTTCCATGGAACAGGAGACCCAGGTCTGTGCCAGGAGATGGTTTCTTTATTGTTTAACCTCACTGCTTGCAGAGACAGAGAGGACTGTCCATTTAATGGAATACATCAGCCAAAAGTTGAAGGGAATTTTGTGGTAGGTTTGCAAATAGTGTCCTTCTTTCTGAGCTTGCTTGCTCTTGATTTCTGTAGTTCTGAAAATAACCTGTCATCCACTCCTTTTCTATAGGCTTTCTCTGGATTCTACTATACAATTCATGCTTTGAATTTATCTGGGCAATTTTCCCTAGATGACTTCAATTCAAGTATGTGGTTTTTCTGTTCACAGAGCTGGGCACAGGTAAGTGGGTTGGTTGGTTGGTTGGTTGGTTAGTTGGTTTGTTTTTGGTGTTGTTGGGATTTTTCTTTTCCATTTTAAACTTCTAAAAGAGGGATATAAAAATAATATGGACCAGCTATGTGTTCAGAACCTTTCAGAAGGTGTGTATCAATCCAGCATTTGTTTTTCCACTGTGCTTCAAACCATGTAGTATTTCTGTCATGCCTAACACTTGGAATAGGTTTCAAAATTTCATTTCAAGTTCTAACCACACTGTAGAGATGACATGGACATTTTAGAAACCATAACATCCTGAATCTTCAATGTACAGTTTTATGTTTATTTTCATTGTTTACTACATAAGCTATGTCACTTTTAGAGTCTTTCTGAATCTCTGTTTCTAGTTGTCTACATCTTTACTTGGTATTCCTGAAAAATGTTACTAACTTCTAATTAGAACCCAAATATTTTCTAGTTACAAAACCCAAAGCATTTGCTTTTTCCATATTAACATGTTTTTTTAAAAAAACCCTTTTGCTTTCAGCTCCAGTTTATGCTGCCTAAATTTGAAGAAATATATGCTAGATCCTACTGTTTCTCAGCCAATTTCATTTATTACTTGCTTGTACATGGTTACAACTTCAATGCAGAAACTTGGCCACAGATACATTTTCAAAAGGAGGTGAGGAATAATAATTTTCTATTACTGTCATTTTAATCCAATGAGTTTGAGGAGGAGACAGAGGATGCAGCAGCCTGCAAAAACAGAATGGTTGTAAACAGCCTTGGTAAATGACTGTCAAATGTTTGGCATAAGACAAAGCACTTTTCAAACCTCAGGAGCAATCTCAGCCTGTTTTCAGGGGTCTCAGCGTTACTTGGAGATACTACACAGATTCTTTTAAAGAGCTTTAAGTGAAGATCAAACACTTGTGTTTTAAACATTTCCACAGTATTTTGCTCCAGGCAGTAATCTGCCTAAAACACCTCACCAGTCAAGGTCAGTTTGAGCCAACCCTGCTGAGCTGGAGAGCAGAACTGTGCTTTGCAGTCTCCTGGCAAAGCCCTGGAGGAACTGGCAAAGAGGCTTGGAGTCAGTGAGTGGTGATGAAGCAACAAGGACAGTTTTCATCCTCACCCAGCTCATCCATCTGTGCCATAATCTGGCTCTCTGGAATAAGAATGTATTTTGATGGGGTACTGCCTTTCAGTTGACAGAGAGAGAAGAGTTACAATATCTGCGTCATAAATGCCTTTATTTTCCTCTCTGCTGCTGCACAAAGCCTTACTCTAAAATCCTATGCCAGACTGTCTCCTAATGTCCATATAGTTTGGAAATGCTTCAGCACTTGCTTGCAAAGCCAACAAAAGAATAGGCTGTAGATCTTCATGTTGTATGCTTAAATCCCCTTAGATGCAGGAGATGCTGGCAAGCTGTGAATGAGTAATCAAAAGCAATGTTTTCTGAACAGTCATATCTATTCCTCGTGCACTAAGGAATCAAGTAGCATTTTCTTGCCTTATTTTGACCTCTGGTGGACAGTCATTAGCAGCTCTGGAGGAGTGTCCAAAGTTGAGCTGTTCCACCAGGAAAACAGCATAGAGTACTTTGAGATCTTAATCTCCACTGGGCAGGGGGTGGGTGTGGATTTGTCTTGATATTTAAATATATATTGTATTGTCCCCAGCAGATAGGAGCAGCCAGAAAAAACAACATTTTCTTGTTTTGTTTTTTTTTTTCTTTCTATTTAGCCAAGACTATAAAAATACTGAGAAAAACAAAACCCCAAAAGGCTTATTTAAAATTAATACCTTTGTTGCCTAGATTTTACACTCGAGTAATCATGAAACTCCAAAAGGCAAAACTACATTCTCTTTATTAGATCTGCCCCTACTAAAACAGTAAGATCTAATGTTGGCTGATCAGCTAAGCTACCCTAGAGATAACAGCACAATCTTACTATGACTGGAGGGTGGGTTTTTTGTCTATGCTAGGACATATATTTCCTTTTAATTAGTGAACACAACCAATGAAAAGAACCTTGGCCTAACGCTAAGATCTGGGTGAGATCCAGAGCTACATGATTTGCAAAAATTATAAGTTTTAAACCTCATGATGAGAGGAAGACAGAGGACACTTTACCTTTTGATCCTTTGTTTATCAAGTGGCAGGACAATGACTTAATGAAAAGGACAGTGGAAAACTAGTAAGCTCTGTTGCTAAAACTAGAAGTGGGGAAAGACAGCAAAGCAGGAGGACCATGGAGCAAATACAAACATACTCCTTTGGCTGTTATTTCATCCATTTTGAAGTAGTTTTTAATTTATGTTTATTTTTAAAACGGAAGAGCCTAGTTTTGGTTCATTTGCAGGCACAAAACCAAACATGGAACAAAAGACGATAAATAGAGTTCCTGTTTTGGGGACTTTATCCTCAGTTCCTCTTTGTCCGTGTTGGTGAGACTCCTTGTGGGGTTTTTTTGTTTGCTTGAACTCAAATGACATCATGGGATTTGGCTAAGGTGAGGGGCTAATTTTAGGAATTGGCATAGTAGTAATGGGATTTTCTATTTGTTTGTTTAAAATTGCATAACTGGCTGCCTGCATATACACCACACATCTCTGTACCCCTCCAATACCTGTGTCTCGCTTTTTTAGCCCAGTGAACAATTTTATTACCATCTTCTGGAACTACAGAAAAAGGGTAATTTAAAATGGCTCTGTATCTTCTTTGCATATTCCACTAAAGATTTCTCCTTGCTAATTTAAAGGACAGTTGCCATTAACAGCAGTTGAGCTCTTGGAGTCTTTGAGTGAAAATTCCATGGGAATAGGAATCTTCTGTCTTCATTTCAGGTTGGTAACAGCAGCATAGGGTGGTCACTCGGTTACATGTTAAGCCTCACCAACATGATTCCAGCAGAAGGGAAGCTGATCCAGCTACCTCTAAAACCTTCTCTCTTTGCTGGGCTCCTTGTCTTCCTCACAGCCACGGCACTGCTGTGCCTCCTCTTCCTCGTCTACTTGTGCGTTGTGTCGCATCAGCAGAAGAACGTCCCTCGCATGGAACACGTGTTTATTCCAGAATGAATGAACTTGGCTGGAGACAAACCAAAAATGTTACAGTGCTACTAAACAGAACTTCATTTTGCCCCCCATTTTTCAAAAATAAAGACAGAAAAAATGATTTCTGGACCAGAAGCATAAATAGAGAAGGGGCACAAAGGAATCTGTGATACGGTGAATTGGAGTGGTTTTGAAATATTTTGGTAATTGTTTCTGTAAACTTAATTTGTCCAGTGTGCAGCAGAGAAAACATGGGCATATGTCACTTTGCTTTCTAAGGGATTATTTTTCCTGCCAGGTGTGTATTTTTTTTTTTTTTGGTTCATTAACTCTGTGCTAACTGGTGAGCTCAAGTAGTGAAGGATTTGATCACAGTGGCAGAAGTTTAAGGTAAAATTAAACAAGCCAATAGCAACTGTGGGAGGTGGGAACGTGGTAGCTGTCCTTGTGTGCAGTGCTGACACTAAAAGCCCTGAAGTAATCTAATTTCTGAAGCTGGAACAAGTACTGGATAATGACAAGAACTGAAAGGAAGAGCTGTGATAGAATTTTTTTTATTGCTGTTCCAAATGGATTGATCCCCATCACAAGAAAGTGTAATAAACTGTCAACACCTCTCAGGATTTTTGAACCTGTCTTAAACAGAGCTATATCTTTTTGATACCATAGAGACCCCAAAATGCCTCTGCTCTGGTACATAAGATTTACTTTAGAGGTGGAACAAAATGCTTTCTCACTTTAGTAACTGAACCTAAATTTAAATATATCATGATTGCCTTCAGAAGACACTGGGATTTTCAGTATTCTTTTCTAACTTTCACAGAAATGCTTTTTGTAGTTTTTCATACTGAAACCCTGACCTGCATACCCCACATACTGTTGGTCTCACACAGTGACAGTCTGTACTGATTTGACACGTATGCGTTATTTCAGCTGTCTGGACAGAATCTCAGACCTGAACATTCCATTAACACATTAAGCCCTTCTTTCAAGGCCAAGAGGAACAGGAGCCAGTCTCCAGGCCAGCAAACCACCCTTTCAGCTGCAGTCATGGCTCTAGTGCCTTGGTCAGCCTCTGCATTGTCCTTCAGCAGTGCTGGGATCCACCTGGCAGGTGCTTCTGTCAAATATTCTGACTCCAGAGCTTTCCTGCTGCTGCCTTCACGCAGCAATCAGCTGCCCTCCTTGGCAGCCCAGCCATTCTTCACCCAACCTCACACTCCCTTAAATCATAGCACTCTTTCAGCTTTGTCTATTCCCAGTATTGATCAGAGGATAGATAGGAGAACAGTGGCCAGTATTTTTACCCATAAATAATGTTTTTAATTTCAGTCTTTTGTTTCTGTATCACCTTCTTACTTATGTTTGGTTGTGGGGTTGAGGTTTTGTTTTCTTTCGTGCTTTTTTCATAGGCTGACTATGATTTGAAGGGAACTAAATATCTTTTTAAATGAAAAAAAGAAAAAAGTGATTTTTCAAGCAGCTCAATAGGGCTTTGTCCCTTCTCTATTGATATACTGCTAAGTCTTGTCAGTCTTTCTGGAGTAGCAATAAGGTAAAAGGCATTATACGATGATGAAGAGCTCTGTGGCATCAAAGTTATATCTGATAAAGTGTAAAATTGACTTCAGAGTGCATGGACATTACAGAGGCTGGCATGAGAGATTTTGTGTGATGGATCTGTAACTGCAGTTATGGGTGAAAAAAAACCCCAGACAGTTGGATGAGAGAATTAAAATGTTTTCTTTTGTTGTCAATTTTCAGTGGAAAGTTGTACTCTGGAATATTTACTTGCCCAACAAAACATTTGCTATTGAGTGGCAGAGCCATTCAGATGTGGTTTTACACAAATGGAACACACTTGGAAAAAACTATTTGGACTTCCAGATGTACTTGGATAGGCCCAGTATCTGTTCAAAGAATCAAATTCTCCCCGTGAATCACCTGTTTTGCTTTTTTAGTGCTTCCCTCTTGTCCTTATGCATACAGCCTCCCTCAGTGTCACCAGGATACCCACCTGCTCCCTTGTACCTCTCCTGGCAGTTTCAGATGGGAAAGCTGAGGGTGTTGAACTTCCAGCCAAGCAGCTTCAGTGACCACAGCCAAATCCTCCCCCAGGTGTGAGCTGGAACCAGATCAACAGGCCAGATCCCTGTCCTGCTGTCTAGAACTGAAAGGATCTCTGGGAGAGACAGGGAAGTTGACAACACGTGGGAATGTGTAAAAACCAGAGGCTATTTATCTTTTTACACTCTTCTGTGCCTGCTTATGAAGATCAATAAAATTGTGAAAAATTAAGCCAAGCAGACTTTTTATTTTTAGCATGTCTTAGAGGATAGCACCCCCTCACCAGTATTTTCATGCTGGTAGAAAAGCTATTGTTAATAGAAAGGGAAGAAATACTGTTCTAGGGGGTGGAAATTTGCAAGCTGCAAAACTGACCCAGGTTCTGAAGTGGACAGGACTCATTATTTCCTGAATGCCATGTTCACAGCAAGAAAATCCTGATAGTTAAAAGCAAGACACTCTTATATATATTTATATAAGCTGCCTGTTTCACTGATAAGGTCTCCTTTCCTGCTGATTAGGTTTGAAATTTGTGGTTGTTTACCCCCATCCAGCAGCCAAGCCCCAGGCAGCTGCTCCCCCACTTCCCCACCAGCAGGATCAGGGTGAGAATGGAAGGGTAAGAGCTGGAAAACTCATGCGTTGAGATAAAGACCAGTTTAACAGGGAAAGCAAAAACCAGACACCCAAATAAATAAAAACAAATAATTAATTAATTGTTCCTCATGGGCAGCTGCTGTTCAGCCACCTCCAGGAGAGCAGGGCTCCATCATACATGGTGGTGATACGGGGACACAAACGCCATCACTCCAAATGTCTCCCACTTCCTCCTTCTTCCCCTACGTTATAAACTGAGCATGATGTCCCAAGGTCCGGAATATCCCTTTGGTCACTCTGGGTCACCTGTCCCAGCTGTGTCTCCTCCCAACCTCCCAAACTGCACTCCCAAATTCCCAGCCAGTGTGGCAGTATGGAAAGCAGAACAGGCCTTGGCTCTGTGCAAACCCTGCTCAGCAACAACAAACACATCTCCGTATTACCAACCCTGTGTTCAGCACAACTCCAAAACACAGCTCCACACAGGTTACTGTGAAGAAAGGTAATTCTACCAGCCGAAAGCGGCACGAAGTGTACAAGCCCTCACACCAAGAGCGTTCTGACTTCAGTCTCGGTGTGTCCCACACTTGGCAGCGCAGGCTGCGCTCAGGCTGGGCGGCGGAGCGACCAGAGAGGCACCGCTTAATTTAGTGCCTATGGAGGAGGGCGGGACGTGCAGGCGATGAGAGAAGAACTGATTCTCCTGGAAAGCACCTCCTGCCGCCGTGCAATCCGACAGACGGACACAGGGACAGGAGACCGAGGACAAGAATGGGAACCGACGGGCGCCCTGACACCACAGCGCATGCGCGCGGAGGAGCCACTGCCACACGGAGCGCGCGTCCCCGCGGCCGCCCCGCCCCGCGCACGCGCAGCCGCGCCGCCTCGGCGGCTTCCGGGCGCGTTGGGGCCGCCCCGCCCTCTCTGCTGCCGCCGCCATCATGGTACGTGCGGCCATGCCCCGCTCCGCCGGCCCCGCCGCTTCCCGCCGTGCTCCCGGCGCGCTCCCGCCGCTTCCAGCCCCTTCCCTCTGCCGCCCCAGCGCTCCCGCCCGCGCCTCCCTGCGCCGGCACCCGCGGTGGCGGCGGCGGGAAGCCCGCGCCCGCTTCGGCCGCGGTGGGCCGGGGCCGCGCTCCGCGTGTTGTGCGGGCTCGGGCAGGGCCGGGCTCGGAGCGCCGCGGGAACGCGGCCGCTGTGCTCAAGCGTGGGGGTTTCGTGCGGTCCGAAAGCTTTGCAGGAGCTGAAGGGAACTTAGAGGAACGATGGGGTAGGAGTGTGTACAGGAGCATGCGGGGATGGCTTCAAACCGAAAGAGATTAGGTTTAGATTAGATAGTAGGAAATAATTCTTTACTGTGGGGTTGTTGAAGCACTGGAACAGGTTGTGCAGAGAAATTGTGGATGCCCCATCCCTAGAATTTTTAAAAACCTGGATGGAGCTCTGAGGAAGCTGGTGAAGTGGAAAATGTCCCTGCCTACGGCAGGGGGTTGGGACTAGGTGATCTTTAAGGTCTCTGTCCAACCCAAACCATTCTGTGATTTTTTTGGGGAGTTATTTTAAAGGCTCTCAGAACGTTGAATCTGAAGATGGCCTTGGGTGTGTTCTTGCCTAACTCTGTCCATTCCTTCCCTCCCAGGTGTTCAAGCGCTTCGTGGAGATCGGCAGAGTTGCCTTCATCTCCTTCGGGCCGCACGCTGGCAAGCTGGTGGCCATCGTGGATGTTATTGACCAAAATAGGGTAAGTTGTGAGTGCTGCCTCTGTATTTCCTCCTTTGTGCCTTAACAGAGGCTTGTATGCTAAGGCTGTGTGTATTGACTTCAATAGAAATTCTGTTTTCAAATAAGCAGTTGATAGAAGGGTAGGATTTAACAACTGTCATATTTGATACCTTTAGGAGCACGCTTTTGCCCGCCAGCAAGTGATACATCCCCCTCTCTGCTGTGTTTCCTTGGTGTAGAAGTGGACAAGGGATATCAGTTGGAATCTAAACTTATTAATTAAATGGCATTAATGTATGTGTAAAGTGACTGTTTGGGGCTGGGGACTCTTCCTGTGCACATCTTAGTTTTGTCTACCTTTTTTTTTTTTTTAATTCAGTTTGTTTTTTTGTCAAAGGCAGGCCTTCAAATTTTCTTTTTCTGTAAAGCCTGGGTTGTACAGGCAAGATTTAACTATCTCCATTTCTGTCTGCTTAATATGTATTTCAGTTTGGGATGAGTGTTGTCAAGATACTGTTCATATTTTATTAGGAAGCAGCTGTCTAAATCAAATGCAGTGAGAAATCTGCTGCAACCCCCCCATATTTGTTTCCGTTTTTCAGGCACTGGTGGATGGCCCCTGCAGTGGTGTCAGGAGGCAGGCCATGCCCTTCAAGTGCATGCAGCTGACTGACTTTGTCCTGAAGTTCCCACACAGGTGAGCTGACATCTTTCTTGACCTGTCTGAAAAAGCCCCCATGCTGTCACTTGATGGCTGATCCTTGCTAAGTCTAGAAGGTTCAAACAGTAGTGGATTAACAGTAAAAATTTGGCATACTGTGATATCATAGTTGAATATATTTAGGTTTTCATTGCCATTGTTGGCTGATAGCTGCTGTTGAGGAGCAGAGGAAGTCTCACAGGTAGTTCTGTGGTGGATGGTGTGGGGGAAAGCAGTGTAAATGCTGCTGCAGCTTTGCTTTTGCTACTGCTTCAGTCACCTTCAGGCATTAAATAGGCTCCCTGCCTACAGAACTACACTGAAATTGCAGGAGGCTGAACCCATTCTGTTCTTTTAGCTCAGTTAATGAATTTCTGTAATTTAGAATCAGAAAAGGGCAGTGCTTCTGATCCTGAAGCAGTGCTAGGAGCAGCTGCTCATTTGAACAGTGAGGTGGCTTGGGAGCAGATCCCAGAGGTCCACGGTCAGTGGCACGGGGTCTGGTTGGTGGCCTGTCACCTGTGGTGTCCCCCAAGGTTCAGTACTGGGCCCAGTATTGTTTAACTTACTCATCAGGGACTTGGATGAAGGGGCAGATGCCTCCTTAGCAAGTTCATTGGTGACACAAAGCTGGGAGGAGTGGCTGATATCCCAGAGTGCTGTGCTGCCATTCAAAAGGATCTCAGCAGGTTGGAGAGACAGGCAGAGAGGAAACTTTGGAAGTTCTGCAAGGGCAGGTGCAGGGTCCTGCAGCTGGGGAACAGTAATCCCGAGCACCTGCACAGGCTTCAGGCCAACTTGCTGGAAAGAGCTCTGCAGAGAAGGACCTGAGGGTTCTGGTGTACAACAAGCTGTCCCTGAGCCAGCAGTGTCCTTGTGGCCAAGAGGGCCAATGGTGTCCTGGGGGTGTAAGGAGGAGTGCAGCCAGCAGGATGAGGGAGGTGTTCCTGCTCTGGTAAGGCTGCACCTGGAGTGCTGTGTCCACTTCTGGGCTCCTCAGGACAAGAGAGGTGTGGATCTCCTGGAGCTCAAGTGGCTGAGCACTGAGCAGGTTGCCCAGAGAGGTGGTGGAGTCTCCCTCACTGGAGATACTCAGGAACCCCTGGACACAATCCTATGCTGTGTGCTCTGGGAAGGCCCTGCTTGAGCAGGGAGGTTGGAGTTGGTGACCCCCCTGTGGTTCCTTCCAACGTGACCCATTCTGTGATTCTGTCAGCGCTAGCACAGCACTTATTCAACAGAATGTTAATTAGGCCACAGAGATGCATGTGGTATTGACTTGAGATAAGGTGTCTGAAGTAATATAGTAGAGTTATCTTCCCTTGAATGAAATTTGGGAGGCCAGCATCAGGGAGAACCTTTTTTTTTTAATAAAGACTGAATGTGATTTTTTGACTGTTCCCATGCAGCGCTCGTCAGAAGTGTGTGCGACTTGCCTGGGAGAAGGAAAATATAAACGAGAAATGGTCAGCGACAAGATGGGCAAAGAAGATTGAGGCCCGAGAAAAGGTAACAATGTTTCACTGAATGAGGAGTACATGTACTGCTTCTGCTTTGTAAAATTAGGGACTAATTAGTCTAAAGGCTCCATGTTTTCAATAGTAAGTTAGGATTAAAGGTAGACAAGGCATAGGTTTTTAACTTAACCAGCTTAAACTTCCTGTATTTTAACAGTTAATGTGGTGTTGTTTCTGTAACAGCCTCTTTTCCTGCATCCTGGGATGGTGCAAAGGCCTTAAATTGTGAGCTAGTTCCAGAAGTGCAGCTAAACATCATTTGGAGATGATCAGTTACTTTAGGAATGCTTTGGAATGCTGAGTTGTACTACTTGCATATTATCAGAGTTTCATGACTGTTTGTTTTCACACAGAAAGCCAAAATGACTGACTTTGATCGCTACAAGGTGATGAAAGCAAAGAAAATGGTAAGTGTTTGAGTGCTGCTTCTTCATGGGGTTAATGCTTGTAGCTTTCACTTGAGAGTCACATCCAGTGTTAGTAGCTTACTTTCACAGCTGGCTTGGGTTATGGGATGACACTGTGGGTGTGAATGCCTTGAATTTTCCATGCTTTTTAGTATGTCACCACTTTCTCTTCTGTAGTTGGTCAGACTTGAACTTGTATAATCCATGTGTCAGTCCTCCCAAGTTACAGCTGAGGATGGAATTGCCAGCTGATAAAATCAAATATTCTGGATGGGTAGCTGTTAGTATTTCACCCTCTAATGAAAATCATTACACTTGAAATATTGAGATGCTTGAGCTACCAGCCAGAATGATAATGTCCACTTGGTAGATTAGAACAGTTTTAGGTGGAATTTGACATTTCAGGGTGATAATGAAAAGAGGCAGAATCTGAAAGCTTAGAATTTGAATTAAGGCACACTATTTGAACTCTTGCTCTTCTCATGCTGATGAACTGTAAACATTCTCTTTTTTTTAACAGAGGAACAGAATCATCAAGCATGAAATGAAGAAGCTCCAGAGGATCGCTGCTAAAAAAGCCAAGAAGCCTGGGAAGCCAGGGAAGGCCGGGAAGGCACCAAAGGGCAAAAAGCCAGAGAAGGCACCCAAGGCTAAGAAGCCGGAGAAGGCACCAGCACCGAAAGCACAGAAGGCACAGAAATAAAATGAACTTCTCATTATGTGTAACTCTGTGTCCTTGTTCTAATTTTAAAATTACAAACATTTGATTTAAATTTAAATCATACGTTTGTTTTTATTTCTGACCAAGAGTGGTTGTCTGTCTCATTTTTTAATGTCCAATTTTTTAATGTTGGATTCTAGTATTCCCCAGGAACATGCAGAAATGCTTTTGCCATGCTGTGCCCAGTACTCGGTACACAATGCCAGTTGAAATAATTGCATTTCCAGTTATTTAAAGTAGGTCAGATCCTGACATTTAAAAGCAGTCTGCTAATGGAATTGGTTGGGAATGTACAATGTTACTTGCAAAGTCTTGAGTGCAGAATATGTGAAAATAATCACACTAATGGTTCTGTATAAATTCAGGCATATGCTGAAAGGATGGATTCTGGTTAGAACTAATTTCCACTATTTAATCAAAACCATCAAGTAAAAGGGAGCATGACATAAAAATCAGTTCATCTGAAACACTGAACTGCTCAGTTTAGTCTGCATTGGAAAATGATGTTTACAAATCTCAGCATCAGCATCCATGTAATTTCCTGTGTTTCCTACTGTAGCTTCTTGGCAGGAGTTACATTTTCTTCACATTGGAGAGATCTTGTAAAGTCTGAGGTATCTGGTAATTTAAAATCAAATTACTTTTTTCAGTCAAATAGAAATTGAAGGAGGAAGTATCTATTTTAAACAATGAAGGTTTTGAGACCTTATTGTCATATACATACTCAAATATATGTTGTCAAATACACTGATAAGCATATATTGCTAAAAATGTGTGCTTTTAACTATTTACATGGTTAGTGCTGCATTATTTCAGCCAGCATTAGGCATACCCAAACACTTAATAGTGTTGTCTTGAGCTATTTATATACACTTGGAAATAGAGTTCAAGCACATGGTTGATAGGAAAGGATATAACTGCTGAGGGGAAAAAAATCAGAAATTATGCAAATTGGGACTAAAAGCCATGTTCAAATGTCTGGAGACCTTGATTTTAAATTGGATTTTGAAGTGATTAAGTCCACCTACTCTGAAACTCTTAACTTGAAAGTAACTTCAAAGTTCTATCAACCTTGAGGTCCTTTAAGGTGAAAGATTTGTCCCTTGGGGTTCTTGATTTTTTTATGTACTATTGTTAAGCTTGGTTATATAAGACTGGGGAAAAAATGGTAAAAGTGCCTGTACAGAAAATAGATGTGCCTTCAATCATAAGGAGCTCAGAAATGCTTCTTGTACAGCATTTATTCGTTTATAAAGGTACTGTCTTCCCCAGAACATCTTTGCCTATGACTGCAATTTATCCAGTGCTTTCATTCCTACCACTTGGCAGCTGCTGAGGCAGCTGCAATGTTTCCAGGATATAAGGTGTACAGTAATCCCTGGGAGCTGGGATTGTCCTGGAGAGCAACTTGATAGTGGTGTAAAACATGTAGAGGGTTGTGTCTGCCCTAGCACTGCACCACGAGAGTGGGGCATTGAAAGATTTAGGCACTGCTGGGGGGAGAGAGTGTTCTCTGCCTTAAAACAGGGCTATGTAACACCACAGCTAACAAGCAGTATTTCTGTCAAACGACTGATTTTTACAATTTGGCCAAAAGGGGATGTCCTGGTTCAGGGCAAATTTTGGAGAGAAACCCCGGAGGGGCTCCTCTAGGAAAGCAGGTTCAATTGTCCCCTCCCCTCAACCGGTTAGAGAGAAAATACCTCCTTGGAGAAAAGTGGAAAAAACCTGTTTGTTAAGCAATAAAACCTAAACAATATTAAACAATAAAACCTCTTGCTGCTCCAAAAGAGATGACAAACCCAGATGGTCCCCTGGTGGGCTGCAGTTCAGCTCACCCAGTCTGTTATCAGTCTCTGGCACTGGAAATGCCGCAGCCCAGGCCCAGCCCGGTGGGCCACAGGTGAGAGCTGCCTGTGCTCCTCTGGGTGTTCAGTCCAAAGCAGGTTTAAACAGGTCCAAAGAAAAGGAAAAAAACCCACAGTCCATAGAACTTCTTTGCCTCAGTTCGCTAAACTATCTAAAACAAAGGAGATCTCTGTCCTGCTGTCTGTCCATCCACAGACAACACAGTCCAGGAGGAGGAATGTGGAGGAGTGAGTGCAGTGTCTGAAAACAAACTTCTCTCCCCCCTTCACTCTCTGGAACAAGTCTTAAAGGTGCATAAAGAGCATAAACAGAACAAGACAACTGGGGATAAAAGCATCATAGTCAAGCCAGGACAGGGGAAAAGAGCAATAGCAGAATATATCAGGTTTTGGTACCTGCGCTGTGCATTTCTCACTGTTCACTGTGTTCCATGTGAGCAGCATCTGGTGCTCCTTTCAGCAACTCATGAAGCCTCTCTGAAATCTGTATTGTGGGCAAGCCACCCTCCTTTCAGTCCTCGGGCATTGTCCAGCCCTCAGGGCTGGTTCTTCCTTTTGGTAAAGCTAGGGGGGAGACGGAGAACTGCAGGAGCGCAGTTTATTTCTGAAGGTCACCACACGATGGCAACGTTAGCTCTTCGTAAGGTTGTTCTAAGGCCAGGCAATTGTGCTGCCTTCCCGTGCAAGGAATGGTGCCAAACAAAAAAGATGGCACAAACACTTGAGAGCGCTGGACGTGCTCAGCCAGTTCTTTATTTTGCCTTTATAGTTGACCAAGGTGTACTTTGCTGGACTATGGATATGCTTCTTATTTTGCTTGGTGGAGCTGAGCATAGAGAAATGGGGTCTGCTGTTTGAGCTTGAAGTGAAGTCCCTGTGTTTGTTTTCTTGTATCACTTCATGCAAGATGTGTAGTGGGCTTGCTGGGGGCAGAGCAGGGCATCTACCCCATCCCTGAGATCAGCAGGTAATTGCTGTATTTCCCAAACCAATACCAGTACTTGGCAAACCCAGTTCTAATCTCTGTGCTGCAAAGTCTGGGAGGCGTGAGCAATTCCTGGAGTAGGATTGGACTCCTTGGCATGATCTGTAGTTAAAAGGTGTAAAATCTGTTATTACCATGAACCAGCCACAGTTCTGTGCCAACTGATTTGCTGGTGATGCATATTTCTTCTTGAAAAATGCTGTATTTGCATTCTTTTGTTTCTTGACTAGCATGTCTGTTTACTGTGTTTGGCATCTGAATGTGTTTCAATTTTTTTTCATTGAGATGTAATAGACCTGAAAGAGAAATCTCTGCATTTACTGATTGACTTGTGACAAATCTGGTCTAATTTGCAGCTCTATTTATTTTGTCTTGCTTCAATTATAGTGCCTCTTAAATGTTTCCAGCCCCATAAGGATTCTTTGCTTTTCTCCTGTGCACACTGCTAAAGTGTCTCTGAAAGCTCCACGTGCCTGCCTTTTATCAACATGAAGGGGTGCTAATTTCTATTCACAGCATTATTGGTATATGAGTAAATACAGCTTGCAAGGAAGTGGTAAGTGGAGCAAATTACAGGGATGACTGTGTGGTCTACTCATTTCAGGTCTTCAGCTTTTTGTTATTCTATTCTATAATTCTGGGGGGATGGAGGGGGGCTGGGTTGGTTTGTTTGGGGGTTTAATTTGGGAATTTTTAATGTTGTTTTGAGTTTGAAGTTGCATGTTCTATTGTCACACTCAGGTACTTTTGAGTTTGTACTGGGATTTCCTCCACTGAAGCAGCAAGATCAGCTTTTACCAGTTTAAACACAAGACCCTTGGTTGTCCTGCAGTCCTTGTCCCTGCCTTGACACAGGCCCTGTGGGTACTGGTGGTGTACCCACACCCTTTTCCCTGCACAAGCTTCATTCCTGGGGGCTGTGCAACTTTCAGTTCATGGTGCCATTAAGTGGGAATGTGGCCCAACCTTCACTTTGTGCAGCTGTCCCTGTATTATATTCTTGTTTTAGATAAACAAAGAGTTGGTCATCTTTTCCTCATCTCCCTTTCAGAGATGATAAAACTGAGTGGGCTCCAGGCAAGTCTTTCTGGCAAACTCTCCACCTCCCCCATAAGCTTTCAGACCACTATATGCATCCAAATTAGGGACGTCTTCCACCTGCTGTCAAGTTTTTGTGCTGGTCACCAACATAAAAATTATGTCATTGTCACCAGCACAGAGCCACTTCCTCCTTCCTAAACTCCTATAACAAGAACTTGGACCTTCTTGACCAAGTTCTTGTTTTAGGAGAAATACTTTATAACATTTCCCTGGTGATCCTTGGTTGGAGGGTATTTTTCAGGGTTATTAATTCTATAACTGCTCCTCACACATAGTGAGGAGAGGCCCTGACCTGCTCATCATGGCCCTCAGCAGAGCTGAGCTCTTCCCTCATATTCACTTTGGGCTGCTGGTGGAGTGCAGGTGGTGTTTCAGAGCCCTGATAAAGGTTCATGTGGCAGGAAGCTCTGCTCTAATGAAAATGAGAGATACTTCAAAAAAGTAGTGGTGTGCATATTTAAATAGCATGAAAGAATATTATCTTTGAGATCTGATGGAGCTTTACCTAAGGATACACAGTGGGAGAGCACAACATCTGAATATTTTTCACAATAACTCACCAGCCAAGACTTCTTATTGCCATTGTTTGAGCCTTCTGTTTACAAAGGAAGGGGCCACAGCTATCTGTGTTATTGTCACAGTCAGGTGCTATATAAAAATATTCTAAAGAAGAGATGGAAAAGAGGCTTGAGGGCTTTGTCCTTCTTCCCTCTCTTCCTCCCTGGAATCCCTGAATAACTTTACAGGGAGGGGTTTCTTCCTTGTTTATCCTTTATTTCTTGTCTCATTCCTTGCTTGTCTCATTCACATTGCACATGTGAGTCTTAGCTAATCCTAGAATTCTCTGTGGATAATGCAAAAAAAATCAGAGTTCACGGCATAATGAAATAAATGAAGTCTGACTAGCTGAAAGTGGCATCATTTTTGCTCCGCTTGCTTGAAGCATTTTTCAAGGTCCAGGGAGAGGCTGACAAGCTGCTGCTGTTGGTGATGCATGCAGATCCTCATCCCAGATGTGAACAGGCTTCCTCAACTCCTAGACACCTGATTGTGACCTTGGAAGGAAGGATGTTCATACTGGATATGCCAGGTCTCTGCTGGCAGTACAGCAGGTCTAGAGTGGGAGGGAAAGTTGCACTTAAATGTCAGTGCAGGCAATTGTGACACAGGACAGTTATTCCAACAGGAGACTTGAAAGCATCAACACAATCCATGGTGCAAAATAATTTCCAGCATCCTACAGAATATTTGGGACTGTGGGTGGAAGAAAGTCCCAGTGCCACGCCACAGGATGAGAGGGCTCAGGGTCACAGGTGCTGCCAACAACCCTGGGTGGTCACTGCTCAGACAGGAAATTCAGTGTCTTCATGTCATTGGAAGGAGAATATGCCCAACAAGCTAGACCCTGACAATCTGACCTTTCTTTCTGGCCACTCTACTCAAAACTTCTGAGAAATTCGGCTCCAGGGCTGTTGCTTTGTATCATTAGCAGGTGATACAAAGCCATCCCTGGGGGCATGGACAGGATGAATTCTCCATGCCATTCAGTTTTCTTCTCTCTTCTCCTATGCTGCTCTACTGGGAATGACAAAGGTTCACAGCCCACTCCTGTCTGAAGGTTCCCAGAACCTAATCCTCTGATTATTAGAAACCTTCTAATTGTCAACCTAAATTTATTCATGACCAATTTATAACCAGGAGGCTCCACTTCTTGCTTCCATAACTGCAGGGCTGTCAGGAAAGATTCATGAGCCCATATGTTGGCCAGACCCTGTTTTCAGCAGCCACAATTCGAAGCTCTCAGATTAAATTCTGCCTGATTGCTCCATGTGTTGATGCATCCACTTTCCCCCATTCCTGGCATCACAGAGGACTTTCCCTGGTGCAAAGGTATGTACACAGCCAGGAGAGTGTCTTTGTGGTCCCAACTCAGGCATATGCCAATAACTCCTTCCAGGAAAAGAAACAGATTGCTTCTGTCTTGCTTTCTCTCTCTCTCTCTTTCCTTTTTTCTTTTTCTTTTTTTCTTTTTCTTTTTTTCTTTTTCTTTTTCTTTTTCTTTTTCTTTTTCTTTTTCTTTTTCTTTTTCTTTTTCTTTTTCTTTTTCTTTTTCTTTTTCTTTTTTTTTTCTTTTTTTTTTTTTTTTTTTTTTTTGGGAGGGGGGTGTGGTGTGGAAATGTTCCATGCATCAGTCTGTGTTCATTTCCCCCATGTTACTATGTGATCCTGCAGGTTAGAGCTGGGGGTTTGCTGAGATGCTCTTAGGAAAATGAAGTCAGATGCGAAGCCTGATGTCCCCTGGGCTCCTGATGCTGGCACACAGCAAACCCAGGAGGGCAGGCTCTGCCCCCAGGATCTGGCCTGTTCACATGCAGAAGTAGGAATGGACCTCTGGCAAGGTCTTGGAGAGCCACAGTCGCACTTAGTGGGGAGGCAGGGCATGCAGCACCAGGAGCCACTAACGTGAATCTCAGGCAGCAATGCTCTGTGCTCCCACCTGGCATTGCCTGTGCTCCCTTTCAGGCTTCCTGGAAGCTGCAGGGAGCTCTGGATGGTGCAGGAGAACCTGTGTTCACCCTGGCCCTGTCTGTGAGGTGTAAGAGCAGGCAGGGACGAGCTGAGCTGGTCCCTGCAGAGCCCCCCACACCTCCTTTTCTCTCCCCAAGTGCCTCCACAGTAAGATGAGCTTGGACAACTCCTGCTCAGGAGGGCAAGGGAATCAGCCATGAAGCTCTCTGGACTCCCCATACTAACTCTTAGCCCCTCTAAACCCAAGTAATTTGTGCACTAACTTTGCAACTCTTCAGGAATTTTCTTCTGTAATGATACAGAGTTTCCAGTGACTTTTCCTGGCCACCTTCCATAAGCCACTGATGCCTTAAGTTTTAGCTTTCATATTATCCAGATTCTGTACTGCATTAGTAAATAACTCTGAACTTCATATAAAGTGTTAGCAAGTTGTCCTCACAGTTTAGATAGACAAAACAATCCTTTTCCAGCCTGAGAACCAAGGACACCGTTGCAGCTTCAGGCCCAAAAAGTATAAACAAGGGCGAATTGAGGAGAGCAAACTGGGAGGATGTGACTTCATAACCTGAAGCTGTAATTGGACAATTAACCCAAATATGTAAATTGATGAAAGTTCATAGAAGTGTAAAAACTCGTGGCCTATTGTCCATCTTGAGTGTAGCCTCAGCCAGGCTCTTGTACTGTCCAAGGTGCATCCTTTGAAAGCCTTTTTAATAAATGCCAATTTTATTCCTTTAACACTGTCTAGTCTCTGTTCTGGGTAGCCTCTCAAGGCATCAGCACAAGTGGATGGCTAGGCAAAACCTTTGTTAAGAAGAAGTGAGGAGCTGTGAGTGTAACAATTGCCAGCAAACGTCAGTCAAATGGCATCTGTGCTGGCAGAGCACATCTGGGCATCTCCAAAGCAATGGACACAGCATCAAATGCCCTTTTTATTTTGCAAATAGTATCATTTACAGGGACTGCTTTACATGTTCGATGAGAAACTGTCTCAGCAACAGATCTCAAAATGAGACATCAGTGCTAAAGCCTTTATATGTGGTGGGGTGGAATTGTTCTTCATCCAACATCCTGTATTTTCAAACAGTGATCAAGTTAAGGATACACAGACACACACGCATTTATTTGCTGGTGAAGATTGCAGATGGTGCAGGATTAGTGGGATGCTAAATAATTGAGATCTGAACCTCATGATTTACATGGTGACAGTCCAAAAAAAAGGTGTTTCAGATTCATTGGAGTGGTGGGGTTTATATCTAGAAAGGAGAAAGTGAGAGGAAGAAAAGATAAGGCTTTAAAAAGAGGGGATCCCTGCCTTGGGAAGGACTGACTGAAGAGGACAGGGGTGAAATAAAGATGGAAAGTCAGTGTTGAGGTACAAGCTGTTAACACCAGCTGCTGGGAGCGATGGAACCCAGTGGGATGGAACCCTGTTGGGGCACCCATATTGTGCCACCTGGAAGGTTCACCCTCTCCCATGGACTTGGGGTGCCACAACACTGCTGGACTGTCAGTGACTGTTTTCACATGGGGCTGAAGTTCAATTGTTTCCAAAAGCTGGTGGGGGGTGGAGGCTGAGACCCTTGGTGATGCAGGGGGGTTGGCTTTTCTTGGAGGAGCAGGCTAGGAAACAGTTCCTTCTCTAATTACACAGCAAATGTCTTGGACACAGAACATGGGTGGTTAGACTTTTTTTCTGGCTGAACATGGGAAAGCTTTAAAAACAGCCCTTAGAAATTAAAAAATGAAAAGAGAACCCTAACTCATTTGACTCAGCTCATGTTCTGTAAAAACAATACTGTTTTTGACAAGCAATTCAGATTTTTGTAGTGTTTATCAAAAATGCTAAATTGGAGGAATGAGTAATTACCTCTGAAGGACTTAATAACTCTTTGTCCCTTCCTCCATATGCTTGTGTTTGAGTCATGACAACAAGGAGGATACAATAGGTATTTGTGGGAAGTATAAAGCCTGTGCACTCAGGGAACGTGTGGTTCCTCTGCAGATGTTATTGTTTCCTCTGGCGTCTTAAACACTGCTTACAAAGGATTACTCTCCCTTCAGGATGTGACCTCTCTGCCTTTTGTCTTGAGTCAGACAAACGGTGACAAAGGCATCCCAGCAGCATTAATTTACTCTAATTACTGCATTGGGGGTGTGCAGCTTCTTCACCATATTCATGAAAATTCAGTGCATTCCATAAATGACTGGGGTGGGCTTATTTCCATGTGAACAATGAGGAAAACCTGAGGTGCACGAGTCGTTCCCACACACAGTGAACTGAAAGAAATCACCCACATCCAGGTTTTTCTCTGAGTCAGGGATTCCTGCTTGTCCACTGTGGGGATATTGATTTGGGAAGTGGGTCATGGGTGCGTGTCACGCTTTGAAACCAGACGCAAAACTCAGTTTTGCACTTTACCTGCTTCTCAGCATCTTCTGTGTCCCAGCACCAGACCCAGTCTGAACCCAAATCTCTCTTCATTCTGCTTGATCCCTATTGCCTTAATTTCCCATCTCTTTCACACCTCCTGCAAAGAAAGGGTGAAGTACCAGAGTTTTCTCTACAGTTCCTTAGTAAAGCATTGAGACCCATTTCTAACACATACAGGAGATAGTGGGGTGGGGTGGGAAGGGAAGATAAATGTGAAGGCTTTCTGAATAGCATGTTTTTAATCAGTGCTTGATAGGTATGATTTATCTGGGCAGGGTTTGGGTCTCAGAAATTCATTCAAGCTTATAATTATCTTGGCAGATGTGAAAAGTCATATTCATAGCCCCTCAAACCCATTAGAGTCTCACACTTTTCGAAAAGGAAGAAAAACCCTTCAGCTTTACATTCTGAGAGGCAGAATAGCTTTCTGTTCCTTGACAGCTCTTGAAATCTGTCCCCTTTCCACTGCCTGTCTTTAGTTCCCAAGGGAGAAATGAATGCAGGTCTACTGGGACAGAAAGGAAAAGAAAAAAAATATTTCTGAGAGAGAAGAAAAATAATCAGCCTAATAATTTCATCCCTCTGCAGCAGGCATTTCTTTATGAGGACAAGGAAGTGGAAAGGCAAGTCAGGGTCTATGAAATGGAGTCAGGGTTATACCAGATTTTCTAGTGCCTCCAGTGGAGTCATTTGGGGGACCTGCTGTGGGTGCAATAGCACCCATGGTCTTCTTTGCTCTCCATTGGCTTCCTTGGATTTTGGCCTGTTCAGAGAACCCTAGGGAAAGGTCTCAGCTCTCCTGTTTCCTGTCTCTTGCTCCTGGCTGAGCTGGATCTGCCAGGAGATACCAGCAAACAGAGTCTCCCCACACTGCTGTCCTCTGCCTTGCAAGGGGGACAGAACAGCTTTTCCTCCTGCCTAAGGTGAGAGGGATCAGGCTCAGGAGATCCTTGGTATTAGAAATTGTAGGTCTGAGCACCTGGTGAGAGGCGTGGTTGTTTTGGGAACTCACATTTTGCCTGCAAGCTGGGTGCAGTCTCACCTCCCTGCTCTCCTCCATCTCCCTTTGCTGCCTGCATCTCTTGGGAGTTTCTTGGAGCGAGGATTGTCTCTCATCCTCCAAAGGTGGTGTCTATCTGATGGAAGGATTTGCCTCAGCTAAAGTCAGGGAAATGTCAGGGAAATCTCCGTGTGGGTGAGTAGGAATGGCTGTGAGAATGTGAGGAGAGGTGGTCAGGGGATAGAAAAGAAAAAGAAGATAAGAAAAGCAACTTCCCCTGTTCACATACTGTTCCAGATTGCAAGGCAAGATGCATTCTATTACCATCTGTATGGCAGATTATCTTTTGTCAAGTGGGCAGCTTGCCTTATCTCTCTCTTTGAGTGACCACAATCACTCCTCCCTCCGGAGGGGACATTGCTGATAACAGACTATTGAATGTCACTGCATGACTGATAAGAACTACAGCATCCCATTGTGAGATGCTCTGCCCAGAGGGAGGAGCCAAGCATTCCTACCTGGATATAATCCAGAGGTTTTGAGACACCAGCACAGCTTTCTCCACTGGATTCCCCAGAGGAACAGCAGCTGCCTCTTCTTCCACTGGATCTTTGGAGGAAGAATACATCCTTCTCTACAGATTCCCCTTGCTCCAACAGAACCACACCTGACACTCCAGGAGCACTGCAGCCACAATTGCAATTGGACTGCCACCAACACCCTGGCCCACAGGGTGTCAGGTTGGGTTCTGACTCTGTCAGTGTTGTTCTAGTGTACTGCATTGTTTATTTTATCCTTTTATTTTTTCTTCCCTATTAAAGAACTGTTATTTCCTGCTCTCATATTTTTGCCTGAGAGCCCCTTAATTTAAAATTTATAGCAATTCGGAGGGGTGGGGAAGGGTTACATTCTCCATTTCAGGGGAGGCTCCTGCCTTCCTTAGCAGACTCCTGTCTTTCCAAAACAAGACACATACTCACTTATTTTCCAGGATGCAGTAGCAGGGATGCTACTTATGGGATCTGGGGCTGTGCTGATAGGCTTAGCACTACCCAGCTCAGCTACAAGGTAATCACAGTCCTATGGATTTGGGGAGTCCTCCTCAGGAAACTGGTTTACAATGCACTTGCTTCTTAGGTCTGCTTTTTAAATCTGATTTTTGCATGGTGAATGTCATTAAAAAGCAGGGGAAGGAGGGGGGAAATAAATTTTTTGAAATATCATAATGTTTGTTTCAAGGCCTGCTAGATTTACCTGACTGGTTTGGCCACTGATCACCTAAGTGTGTCTGCCACAGCAGCCATCCCAGCCTGTTTCTGATGTCAAATTCCTCAGCTGTCAGGCGTGCATTTTAAAGTGTTATTTGTGGGGAGAGGCAATCCAGAGGGACCAGCCAGAGAGCTCGGCCTGTCAGTCAAGGTTTGCGGTGCTGCCGCACTGACAGGAATCATTTTGACAGAAAATTGCATATAAATGGAATAATTTCAAAATTAAGGAAGGGAGATGAAAGCAAAGGCTTCTGAAATGAGGTGCCACTGATGAGTGGTGATGCACAGGGTTCAGCCTCCAGAGCCCTGCAGATCCCTTCCCTGGCACTCACTCTCTCTTTGGACAGGCCATCCTTGTGCCAAGGCCAACAGTGGGTATTGCTAATTACTTCATGTTGCTAATTGTATTAGATGTATTAGGTTATTATCTGCCCCCAGGGAGCTGGCCTCAAGGGAGGTGTTTTGGGATGTTCAACGCTGCAGTGTCCAGGACAGGCGGGGCTCAATGAGGTTGGTGGTGGCAGCAAGGAGGGGATGCAGGGCTTGGTTTCGGGCTTGGTTTCTGCACCCCTTCCTCATGCCCAAGGATGGCATCGAGTGGGCTGTGATGAAGCCAAAAGCAGGCACACTGCTTTGGTGTGTAACCTTCAAACCACTTCTTTTCCTAGCTATAGTTTTGAGTAGCAGTGGAAGGGGTAGGGAGATGTACCATATTAAAATAAGATGCACTCAGTGAAGGCCCTGGGGCACTGGGACTGGCACAAGAGCACACTGGGCAAGAGCTCTGAGTTGCCCTCATTGTTTACATCCACCGTGTTGCTCCACCTTGTGAAATGTTACTGTGGACTGTGCACAGTCAGTGAGCTAGAATGGGGCTTGGGGACACAGGAGCCTCCTCCTGGGTCTGCCACACCCCTCCTGTGCTGCCTTGGTCAAGTGACTTGGCTCAGTTTCCCTCAGCCTCATCCTCTTGTCTTTTTAGACCACCATATCTTCATTGTAGCTCACAACAGCCTGTACTGTGCCTTTATCAGATTTTTTAAAAATACAAATATCAGTAAAGAACAATGCTGATCAATCTGGTTTGATTTATAGTTTCCTGGAGGAGGTAGTTGCACATGTCAGGGAGCTGGAAAGCCCCCACACCTGAGACAGAGGGTGTCCTCCTGTCCCCAGTCTGGGCTGGTTGGGGCTGAAGCTGGGGAGGGGCTGCAGTAATTGGCACTGTCACCTGCCATGGTGAGGCACTGATGTGTGTTGCTTGGCCACACCTCAGAGCTGGAAGGGGAAAGTTTTATGAAAAAGAAATGCTTTGCAGCCTGGCAGCTGCCTGTGCATCCCGCCTGGCCATGGAGGGCTCTTGAAACACACTGCTTTCCAAAGCAATGCCTCCAGAGCCTCTTCTCCCAGGGGCCTGAGGAAAAGGCTCCTGGGATTCACCCTAGCCCAGGTGCTGGGTGCTGGAGCTGCACTGGGCACGGCAGGGCTCAGCAAGCTGCAGTCTGCACCGCTGGGGGTGCTGAGGGTCCTCTTCCCCTGTGCCCCTCTCCTGGCTGCCTGCAGGCACTGTGTGCTCCAGGAAAACAGGTGCCTGAGCACCCTAGAAATGGTTTTAATGCATTAATGACTTTTAATGAATAAATATAATAATGAATAAGAAGATAATAAATCTTCTCCCAGGTCTGTGTCCACTCCAGGCACTGATGTGGCACAGCTTTTTGCTGGACCATTACTGAAAGGCAAAGAAATGCTAAAAAAGACCTGCAAAGAGCATTTGCTTCGGCACTCATGTGCAGATCTCTGGTTTGCTTTCCTGGCTGTGGGGTCTGTGTGGCCCCTGGGGCTCTACTGGTCCCTCTACTTGGCTGGCACTGGAGTCACTGGGAACAAACGGGTGGGGAGGAGCATGAGGAGCACAATCTTCATCTCCTTCTGGCTCAAATTTGCCCTTGGTATTGAAAAAAAGAAAGCCAGCAAAAAAGCAGCAAGAAGGGCTTTTATTGTGAAAAAGAGACTTTTCAAATGCCTGTTCCCCCCTTCCCAGCCTCTCCACTCCCCTCCTCACAGGGAGGTGGGTCTGGGATGAGGCAGAGTTTGAAAACTCACAGCTGAAGTTTGAAGGGTGTCCTCCCGCCCAGGGGGAGTGGTGACAGGAGCCCAGCACTGCGGAGCTAGGCAGCAGGGACTGTGGGCAGCCCAGAGGGGCACCCCTGGGTGACAGCCCCCGCCTGGGATTGATGGCCTGGGGAGAGGAAGCAGGCTCATTCGTTGCTGGATAATTTTATTTTATTTTTTTAAATGTTTAAATTTTTTTTTGTGTCCTGTGTGGGTTCCTGGTGTGGTATGGAAGTGCCACAGGCGGCCGGCACCCGGCTCAGGAGGTGACTGTGTGCCCAGAGAAGCACATGAGGAGGAGCGCGTCGGCTGCTGCTGCTGCGAGACATGGTAGGATTTAGGGGTCTCCTTGCTGAGCTGATGGTGGGGAGCAACGCTGGGTTTGCCCCATGGGATGTGAGGTGCATCCTGATGTCTCCATCCTGGGGGCAGCTTGTGCGGGACCGCTCGCTCGGAGGGTCAGAGCAGGGTGAGCCAAGCAAGGCGGGGAAGCGCTGCAGCACTGCTGTCCTTAAAAGCATTGGGATGGACGGAGCAGATTGCAGGAATGCTCCAGGGATGGGCAGAGCAGATTGTCAGGATGCCCCTCAGGGGCAATGCCCGGGGCTGAGGTAGCTAAAGCTCTGCTGTCAGCCAGGGAGGTGATTTCAGTCCCTCAGCCAAAACCCTCCTCTTTTAGGCGGCCAGGTGGCACCGCTTCAGGCAGCCAGCAGCGTGGGGAGCAGCACCGAGAGCAGACAGAGATCACGGAGAGCCCTCTGTGCTTTCTGCTTGGTCCTGACCAAGCACAGCACTTTCATCCAAAAGCCACAAAATCAGCCAATTTGGCATGGGAAAACTTCACCTCCCTCCCAAGAAGTGCTGTGCTTCCCCAGCATCAGAAGGTTTATCCGCATCTGTAGCGTGTTCCAAACCTTAGGGTGGTGTTCCATGTCATCTAGTTTTAGTGCTCCAGTTTGGAACCTCCCTTGGCAGACCCATCTGAGCAAGCACAGATCAGCTGAGCTGGGATGGTCTCTCATGCCCCATTACTCCTGCCCCACCAGGGAGTTTGCACTGAGGGAAACTCATGCAAACTCATGCCAGGGAGTTTGCACTGGGGCAGGGGGCTCTGTCCCTGCTTCACCATCTCAGCCCTTGCCAAGCTTGTGTTGGGCAGGGATTGCAAACCTGTGATGGATGAGCTGAGGAGATGCTTGGTGCTGCTGCCAGAAACTGGTCATTTGTGTCACTGAGGCCATTTTTGTGTCCTCGAGAGTGTGCTGATGACTCAGAGCATCTCTGGGGACAGTGCTGCTGTGCCAGCCTTCACTGGAGCGTGTGTGTTTGTGTACAGGGGACACTAGTGCCATGCTTTACACTTTCCAACCTGCAGTTTGCATAGGCTGCTTTGGGTTTCTTAATTAATGAACTTCAGCAGCAGGAAAAAATTACAAGGCTGGGGCTCATGTCACCCATTTTGGGTTTGGAGATAACTCCTCCCTGTCAAAGGGAAAAGCAAGACAACTCTCCCCATACCAGCCTTTTGTCTGCACTAACATTTTTCTGTACAAGCCTTCACTAAGAAGCCTTTCAAAGCCTATACAGCCTTTCAAAGCCAGGTACCTGGTGTGGTCTCCCATGTGAGAGTGGGGTATTCACTTTTTGCCTGGATTTCCATTTTGCCTTGGCAAAGGAAGGTCTGCTTCTGCAGTCCTTTCCCCTTTGTGAGCTCCTGCATTGACTGCTTGATTTTACCTCTAATCTGGATTTGCTCTGGGCACCTGTAGGTAGGGCAGTGGTGGTCATGAGGAATAAATCCAGGCTATGCCCCCAGCTGATCTTCTTGTTGTTCATTTGCAGCAAAACCCCAAACAAAATGCTCGAGACGGTTTTTGACTCGTTCAAAAGCGCCAGGAGGCTGCCCCCTTGCAGAAAGCCGGAGGGATGGCAGCTGTGAGCTCTGTGTTGGTATGGAGAGCACGCTTGCTCTTGCTGGATCTCACACCCGACCTGCCGCAGAGAGAAGGCTGGGGGATGACTGCATTACAGAAACATCTTCTTTCTTCTGCCTTCAAAATCTGCCAGAGAGTAGTTTCCAGTTGCTGTCTTTTGCCTAGTATGAGGCACTCTAAATACGAGGGGCTGATTACACTGTGCTAATCCTCTGGCATAAATTCCAAATGCCTCAATTACCCCTTCTTTTCCAATGCTCAGTAACTCCACTCCACCTGCAGCTACTTGCTTTGCCCTGAAGGAAAAGCCCCTTTTCTGTGAGCCTGGCTGCACCAACACTTATACTACATTTGCTCTGCTTGCTCACCCCATGGGTTTTGCTAGGAGAAGAAGCAGGCTGGGGGTGGCTGCCAGCAGGCTTTGCCCAGGATGGGGTCTGCAGGACACAGGCAGCATTCAGAGCCAAGTGGCAAGCAGTTTTCTTCCCCTTTTTTTTCTCTTTTAACTGTAATGGCTTAACAGGAGGAAAATAAGGTTGCCTTTCTGCAGCTGAGGCCGGGGCTGGTATGAACAATTCTGTTTTGAAGAAAGCCCACAGGGCTGAAAGGCCCCGCTGTCCTCCTCCTTCTCCCTCCCCTTTGGAATCCCACGAATGCACTCTCCTGCTCTCCAGGAAGGGGAAAAACCTGACAGTCAGCTTAGGGAAACCCAACTGTCTGACTTGGGCAACCTCCACTGAAACTCCAACAAGGGAATCGATCCAGTGCTACTCCTTGCCAACATCCCAAAGAGGGTTTTGTGAGCCCCCACTGGCCACCAAGCAAGCATTCCTGTTGCCTGGTGCTGGTCCACCAGTTAGAAATGAAAACTGAAAATAAGTGGATCAAAATCCCTCCTCCCCAAAATATAGGAAAAACATGACCCCCGATAAAATAAATAAAACCAAACCAAATGCCAAAATGTGTGAGAGCTTTAGCAGCATTCCAAGCAGTCACAAGCAGGATTGGCAAACTCATCAAGAGGAGGAGGAAATAAAATGTGATTTTATTGTAATGTATTCCTCCCCATATTAAATACAGCCCAGAACACATTGCAAGAAGGACGTGGTTTTCCAGCACCTCTGCTCTTTGCCTCTGTTATGTGCAGAGGAGCTGCAGCAGCACAGCCCCTCTGGGGATGCCAAACCAGAGCTGGTGAGCAGCCCAGAGATGCAGCAAGAGAAGGTACTGGGGTGAAGGGAGTCATGAGGAAAGGAGTCCATGGCTCCCAGATTCCAGTTCTTATGTCCCTGGGTTTGGACATGCCAAAGGAGTCAGCTCCTAAGTATGGTCTGTGGCTGGAGCCTGCTGAGGAGCAGGACTGTCAGCTCCAGAATGCCACAGGAACAAAGCACATTCTTCTTGCCCAGAAGAAACTCAGGGCTGGAGGCAGTTTGTGTGTGGGACTTGAAGGGAAGGAGTCCAGCCCACGGGCCAGGGGCTGCTGCCCTCCTCCAGAGCATCGCCCGTCCAAGCTCTCAGAAACAAAGACAAGACTGTTCAAAATGAGCGGGGCATGAGGCACAGATGTTGCACAAAGGCAAGCCACATCTGTTTCACTGGGGAAGGGGCCCCCTGCTTGCTGCTTCAGCAGGCAGATGGGAAAGCTGCTCTGAAAACCTACAGAGCTGAGTGCAGCAGGCTGGCCGGGAAACTGGGACGAGGGGAGGGGGAAAAGGGAAACCTGGCAGGAGCCTGCTCCACGGCAGTGGTGGAGGGAGGGAGCAACAGCCTCCCAAAACTGCTGCTTTCCCTCCTTGACATCCCTGCCAGGAATTTCTAGGTTGTGCTGCTCTCATGTAAGTGTGAGGGTTAGAGGAATGAGCAGAGAGAGAGGAGGGAAGAAGAGGAGGACCTAACTTGTCCCCGAGGATAATAGGACAGTCGTGCATTCAGGGCTGCCCAGGTCCTCACTGTCCCCTGTGAACATGGGATGCTGTTTCAGGTCCTCAGTGATCTGCATGATTTGGGTGCAGGTTGATGTCACTTTTAGTGGTGAAGAGTAAGGGAGATGTTTGCACATGCGAATGACAGCAGACCTGTGCATCTCAGTGATGTGTTCTGAAAGACTTCCTTTAATCTCCTGGGAGATGTGTCTCCAAGAAGTAGAAGATCCAGCTAGGTGCAAGAGGCTGCAGTAAAAGCCCTGACTGAACTTAAATAGGAGAAAGATAAGGCACCTGAAAGCTTTTAGTTTGCTTACATTAAGCAGAAGAAGTGTGGCATCCTGGAGACTGTTTATTTCTGTGGTGCTTTGTGGTGACTTCTGGGATGAAACCAGAGTGGTCCTGAGCTGCACTGTACATAGCACCAGGATGACAATCTCCCTGTCCATCCCACACAGAGCTGAGTATTAACTGTCTGCAAGCTGAGATTTACACAGTGGGAGTGAGGAGAATTATGAATCTTTCCTTTTGCTCAGTGAAAATCACATGATTTTGGGGTAAAGACAGTGTCATCACAGGACAAGCAAGTCCCTGCTGGTACCCTGCAGAGCTTTAGTCCACACCAGGTGCAGGACAAGGTGTGTCTCCCCTCTGGGTTCCCCCAAGCAGGAGCCCTGACCTTGAGTGCATCAGCTGCACCCCATGGTGTGGTGTCCTCCAGCCAGGTGCTGGCCATGTGTCCTTCAAGGTGTGTCCTCTATCTCTTGCTTCATATCTTCCTTCTTCAGAGATACTGAGCAGGACATTTGGGATGCTGGGAGTCTTGCCACTCCTCAAAGCTGCTCCTGGAGAGGGCAAGGAGTTTACAAGCCTGTGTTTCTGCTGTACTTTGGTGCATAACTCGACTGGGAGCAGACAGTGCAATGGGAATAGCACTGTTAACAGAGCAGTTTGCATCTATAGCTGAAGATTTTGTGTAAAATCGTTCTTTGGATGATGGATGTGTGAGAAGGGGCTGTGCTCAGCCTATGGCTGTGCAGAGAAGAACCTCCAGGGCAAGGACCCTCCCAAAAACTGGAAATAGTCACTCTGGGTGGGAGGTTTAGAGCAGGAAACAGGACATTTCATCCCTGGGAAGCAAAAAGCTCGAGGAGCTGATGCAGGGCCTGGAGCCAAGGACACGCCAGGTTATTACTAGAGAGAGGCTGTGGAGCTTGAAGGTTTCCAGGTTTTTGTAATTTGCTGCTCCAAGGCTGTAGTGATAACTGGGAAGAGCTGTGAAGGCAACATTATTTGAGAAATTAAAGGTGGTGTGTTGGCAGCATCCCTCTGAAGTCAGTGCTCAGACTGAACAGGGCCAACACTGTTTGATCCATTTATGCTGCTGCCAGAGTGCGCCCTCTGCTAGTGCAAAGCACGCTTGTCTTGCACTTAGGCTATAAATGATCCCAGAAAATTTGCAGGCCGTCCAAAATTTAGCAAAGTACAGCATGTTTTAAGGTTTCATCCCAGGCAATTTAACTCGGTCATTTTCTGGTTTGGTTTTGGACATGTTGGTGGGGAGGTTTGTGTGTCAGCTCTGAGGACTTTGCTGACTCTGCAGGGAGGGAAGGACCCAGCACCATGTGGTGATGTGTCACATTTCCATCTCCCCAGCTTCAGCTGACCCAATGTTTGCTGTGACTCTGTTTCATAGGCTTTATGGGAGCAGTCCCCTTTCACACCTTCTCAGTGCCTGGCTTGAGCTTCCCAAGCCACTTTTGTGGAAGTGGGGCTGGAGGAGCACTTTGAGCAGATGGGCATGGCCTACCTGCCATATCCCTGCCCTGGAGCCAAGCAGGGTGGTCTTCAGGGTGTCTGCAGAAATGCAGTGGGGTCATGATTCTCCCCTCTGGAAGGGCATTTTTGAGAGAAAAAAACCCTTCATATCTGGGGAGAAAAAAACCCAGACACAAAGCTGGTGTGGGTCTGCTAGGAATTGCAGCCACTTTGATGGATCATGAGGCCAGATGAAGAGCTGTCTTATTCTTCATGCCCCATGGCCATGTGGGTGCAGGCAAGTGTTGGTGGTGGAGCTGTCCCCATGTGCTGGGGGAGCACAGCAGACCTGCCCTCCTGGGGAGCCACTCTGAGCCAGAGTTACCTTTGGGACTGGCAATCATCATTTAATAGCAGTCTTTAAATTCCCACTCTGCCAGCCATCCATCTTGCCTGAGCAGGATAATATAGGAAGGCATTTATGCACTTGAATGATGGGCCACGGACGCTGCCAAGCATTTCCTTCTGCTCAGACTTGCCTGGAGTCACTCTGGGCATGAAGAGGTTTTGTCTCCTTCCATGTCCTCTGCATGCTTATAGGTCTCCAGCTCACATGCCATGCCCTTAACAAACCAAAACCTCCTGCACAATATGAAGAGGCTGATCCAATCCCAGGTCTGATTGACGTGCCCGCTCTCCCATTGCGCCGGGAGCTGCTGCAAGCACCATGTGTGGGTGCAAGGCTCTGGAGACATTCCCAGAGGTGGGGGGCAGGCAGAGGAGGTTTCCCACTTGTTTTTCAGGCAGTCTTTGTTAAAGCTGGTCACGGCAGGCTGCACCTCCTGCTGCCCAGGCGGGTTTGCGGTTCATTGGGCGGGCAGCGAGCGCGGGGCTGGGAGGGTGAGCAGAGCCCTGTGTGCTGCACCCCCTGTGCAGGGTGCACCCTGCTCAGGGTGCTCCCAGAGAAATGCACAGGCCTGCCTTTAACCTGCTCATCAGCAAAGTCCTCTGAGCTTGGGAGTCTAGGGCAGGCAGGTGGCCAAGAGTGACGTGGCCATGGCTGAGCCACCCTGGCTCCTTTGAGCACCTCTTTGGGACAGTGGGATTTACTGCTGGAGGCATCTTGCAGTGCCAGTGCAGGGGCAGGAGGACTCTTTTGCATGGCAGAGGAAAGCAGGAATCAATCCAATTTTCAACAGCCACGTATTTCCGTGTTGTCTTTCTAGTCTCCGGGCTGTTTCTTACATTCTTGGATAATGAAGTTTGGGGTTTGTTTTTCTTTTCTTTCAAGCTCGACAAAGCCAATTTGATGCACTTTGAAAAGAAATTGAAAACAGGCTTCTCTGCTTCAAATTCTGCCAAGGTTCAAGCGTCCTGGGAATACAATGTCAAGGATAGCCCTCCCCCACCTCACCCCCAACTAGACTTAGAAAGTTTTATCTCCTAGCATCAAAGCTGCACAGCTTTCCACTGTGCCTTCAGAGCCTGGGCTGTGCTGTGTGTCCCTCTGATGAGTGAGAATATATATTATTTACTTATTGGCATCCTGGAACAAGTAGTACCTCTCTTAAGCCTTTTTATGGATTTTGCCTGCTGGGAAAAGGACCTAATTTCTGGCAAAGACACGCTGTACTGTCAGTATGTCAGCCTGGCAAAGCAGAGCTGTACGTATGGTTTGCATTTCAGGCTGAATCGAAGCCACAGCTTAAACTGCAGCATTTTTTACAGCATGGGCTCAGAGAAAGACTCTTTGGAAAAGTATTTACCCAGGGCTTGTAAATACAGTATTATTTCTGCAATGTTTTATCAATCACCCAGGTTTTTATTAAATTTCCAATATCAACTACCAGAAATAACAGAGAGATTGTGCTTGCACCTTTTTTGTTTCTTTTTGTTGTTGATGTGGCAGGGAAACCCTGAACAGCACTGGGGAAGGGAGCCTGTGCTGGCCCTTGCCCAACTTCACAGCCCAGGGTTTCGAGTTCAGGGTGGGAAAGCAGTGGGGCTCTAACTTGTGATGCCCAAACCCGAGCTCACTGACAAGGAAGACAAAGTGGGTTTGGACAATAATGATTCCTCAACCACTTGGACTGTAAACTGACTTGACATTAAAAACCCAGCAATCGTTGCCATCCTTTTGGCATACTCTGTTCTCTGGCTGTGGGTTAAAAAGGATTTTTCCTGCAGTGCTTTGAAGGTTCTCCATGTGGCTGCCACATGCATTCCTCCCCCAGGGTACTGGAAGTTTTGGCAGACAGGCTTTTTAGATACCCAGAGATGGTATAAGCAACCAGAGGGTTATTATCAGCTGGATAACAAAAACAATTCCCCTGAAAATCCTCTGTGCTGAAGAAAAGGGTTACGGGGTTTTGGTGAGAGTGGGATGAGCTGTGTCTCTCCAGAAGGGTGGGACAGGGGAGGTGCTGGGAAAACATGCCCAAGAAAGCACAGATTGGGAAGAGACTTGGCTCGATGCAAATGGGAATACTGAGATTTACAGTTAGCCCTATCCTTCGGGATTGATGCCATAGATATCACTGCTGTTAATTCAGCATACTTTGAGGCCAGAGGAACAGACTGTGAGGCACTTACAGTGATGATTAGAAAGGAGTGTGGATATCAGGATACCAGCATCAGCCCTTTATATGCCACAGAGTTAGTATACTATGCTTAAAGTAGGATTTAGACATTGCACCTCCCCTAAATTCTTGCTCAGGAGGGCAGACGTGGATTGCAGGTGTTTGGGAAAGAATGTGTGTCTGCACTCTGCAGAATTTGCTTGAAATCTGGGGCATGAAGGTTTTGAGTAGCTGAGCTTGGGTTTTGCTTGTGTCACTTGGCATTGGCTGTCATTCCACAGCAAATCATTATCCCATTCAAGTGGGAGAGAGCTGGGATCACAACCAGCCTCTTGACAGAAGTCCTGCTGCCCCTCAGGGTGTTTAGGGGTACTCATGCTCATCCCCTCCCCAGAGAGGCACCTAGGACAATGATTTAGCTGTCTAGTTTGATGCCTGGCACAGTTAATGCCAAGCCTTGAATAACCCTGCTGGTGGTCTAGGAGAGGACATCCCTCTCTGGACAGTCTCACCCTGGGCTAGGTCCTTTCCATTCTGGGAAGAGATAAAGCAGAGGTCCCCTGGCAGGTCCCAAAAGCTGTACCAGGCAGCCCCTTGTTCCTGGCAGAGGCTGGTGTAAACCCTGTCTGAAAAAGAGCATTCAGCCCAGCAGATATATTTTGCTGCACTACATTGTGTTTCTGGGAGAGAAGCAATTAAGTGGGAGCTATAAAACTGAATCACTCCAAGTGCACCATCAATAGCTCTTATAAACTGCATTAAATCTGCTCAGTCCTTGAAAGGGAGGCAAGGAAGAAACTGGGGCTGAGGCCAGTGAGTTGGTGGCTCCTCTTACCCACCTCAGCTGATGCAGTGTATTTGCAAGGGATGTGGCTCCTCACCAGGGGACTGCCTAAAGCAGCTGAGGACATGAAACCTGATGGATTTTAGGACTCTGCTGTGTCAGCTCATAGCTCATGCACTGGGGTTGCCTGGGGCAGCTGCTTATGGGGCAGGAGCTGTGCTGGTGGTGGGTCCCTGTGGTCACTGGGAGCCTGTGGTCCTAAGAGCCCCACAGCTGGAAATGCTTTTGCTTGCCCAGCTGCTTTCTGGAAGTAATTCTGGCTGCTGGCTCTCACCTCCCCAGCTTTTTTGCTCTTTTTTTATCAAGCTTCTCCTCTTATAAACAGTCTCTTATCCCTTCTTTGGCAATATATTGTCCTGCTGTGTCTGCCATGGATATGCTTGTGCTTCCAAAATAAATAATTGGAAAAAAACGTATCCACTTGACCATCGCCTTGACTTCCAGTGTGGGTTTGAGCTGCTTGGAAATGCCTGTTGAAAGCAGAGAAATGGTGCCAAGGTGCTTTTTGTGGCTCTTGCCTCCTGAAGTGTGTGAGGCTGCCCAAACCCGAGTGAATGAGGCATGGGTGCAGCGTGGCCCAGGGACTGGATTGGCTTGGAGAATGTCTGCCATCTGCCAGAGATGGGGCCTCCACAGCTTATCTGAGCAACTTGTTCCAATGCCTCAACACTCTCACCGTGGAGAATTTTTTCTAATGTCTAATCTGAACCTCTCTTTCAGTTTAAAGTCCTTTTCCCTTGTCCTGTCCTCACTTGTAAAAAATTCCTCTCCAGCTCTCTTGTGAGCCCCTTTAGGCACAAGAAGGTGCTGTAAATTCTCCCCAGAGCCTTCTCTTCTCTAATCTGGATAATCCCAGTTCTCTCAGCCTGTCTTCACAGGAGAGGTGTTTCAAACTCCTCCAGGAGTTTGCACCCTTTTGTTTAAAACATGTCCTGACTGACACTTGGAGCTGCCTTGCTTTTGCTGGATACAATGATGGGCAGAGCTCCAGAGGCCTTGTCTCAGCACACATTGAGATATCCAAGTTATGGGTTCAGTGTGCAACCAGAATAGGAACCAGTGACAGTGTCCAGAGCAAGGTCTGAAAAATAAAACCTCTTAGGAACTGGAAAGTGTTCACATCTAGACAGGAATTTGCTCTAGTTTGGTAGTTTGGTCTTCTTTTTTTTTTTTTTTTTTTTTTTTCTTCCATTTCTTGAGTCTTTAAAGCGAAATATTTGACCATGAAAAATTCATTGTCCATAAGGTCACCCTGTACCTCAGAGCCGCAGATATGGCAACCTCTGGGTGGGGAGTGAGCCCTTGCTCTGATTTGCTTCTAAGGGACTGCAGCTAATTTCTGGCACAAATCAAGGCACCAGCAAATAAAGCAAATAACCCTGCTGCCACAGTGTGATCCTCTTGCAGGGACCACACAAGCAGAGGGGCTGCTTCCCTAAAGCAAGCCCTACGGAGGGCTCTGCCTGCAGTGACACTCCAGCATCATTCTGTCCCCTTTGTGTCCCCGCAGGCCCAGCGACCCTGGCGAAGGACGGGGATGAAGCCCCCGGCCCCAGCAGCTGTCGGGGCGCTGCTGGCCCTGGCCCTGCTGGCTCTCATCCACCTGCCCCCAGCCCCGGAGCACTCCCTGCTCCCGCTGCCGGCCTCGGCTCCCCCAGGGCCCCCGAGAGAGGTGGCTGCCCCCCTGTCTGGAGGACAAGCCCACAGAAGAAGGCTCCCCGTGCCCCGCACTCGCCTGCAGCAGGAGCAGGCCCCTGGCCGGGGCAGGAGGCGGCGGGGGCTGGAGAGGGACATTCCCCACATTCCCCCTTGGCTCTCTGCTGACGACCTCCAGAAGATGTGGCTGCTGTCCAGCGGGCAGGTGGTCTCCAAAACCCGCATCCCTGCCCATGGGCAAATCATGCGAGTGAGGCTGCGTGCCGCGGGGGATGCCAAGGGAGATGCCAAGGGGGATGTCTTGCCAGCCAGCCCGGAAGGAGAGTGCCAGGATGGGCGCTGTGGGCTCATCAAGCGCCCCGGGGACCTGTACGAGGTGCTGGCCTTCCACCTGGACAGGGTGCTGGGGCTGAACCGCAGCCTGCCCGCCGTGGCCCGGCGTTTCAGCAGCCGCCTCCTGCCCTACAGCTACACCGACGGCGCCCTGCGGCCCATCATCTGGTGGGCTCCTGACCTCCAGCACCTGCAGGATGCCAACAATGACCAGAACTCCTGTGCCCTGGGATGGCTGCAGTACCAGGAGATGCTGCAGCCCCATAGAACGATGCCGGTGGCCAGGGATGCTCCCTGCTCCAGCATCCCACACAGCGAGTGGAGCCGCCTGGCCCTCTTTGACTTTCTTCTCCAGGTAGGGCTGTGGTGGTTGAGGCCACCTGTCCCATCAGCTGTGGCACCCAGGTTCCCCTGCACCTGCACCTCTATTGTCTGACCATGGTCTCCTTCTGCTCTGAGGGGTCACATCAGCTGTGGTTTCTTGGGATGTATTTTCACTCTTGGGGAGCAGCAGAACTTTGTGCAGAAGTACTTTGGCCTGAGTATGGCCCATGTTTGGCACTTACCAGGCAAGTTGTGGTGAGTCTGTGCTCACGTGGGAGAGCTTTCTGCTGTTCATTTTGTGCTGGCAGAGGCTTGGGACACCCCTAGAGACATCCCCAGGGCATCCCTAGGGATAAGCAGCATGTCTTGCACCAGCCCCATCACATCCAAACTCAGGGATGTGCTACAGGCACTGGAAATAAGGAGCCATGCCTTAGACAGCACTGCCTTCCTCCTCCTCAGCATTAATAGCACTTAATCTTCTGTCTGGAAAATCACACCCTGCCGCTATGAGGGATTGCAACAGTATCCCAGAGAGTTATCAGGTCTTGGAGGGCAGCTGTGAGGAGGCAAAAGTGATTTCTGTGGAGAAAGCCTGTTTAGGCACCTGGGGGCTGTTTATCAGACAAGAGAAAACTGCCTGAAAGGACAAGTATTAATACAAATAAAAAAGGGAAGAAATAAAAAACCCTCAAACTACTAAAATATGTTTTCCTTACTCTCTCTTTTTTTACAACTATGGCTGGCAGAGGTGGAGCTGTTCTGGCTGGGCTTGAAAATATTTTAGCTGAAACAACCAGAGAAATGAGAAGATTAACGAACCCCCTTCCCTTCCCCAGGCCAAAACACCGCTGAGTGCAGTGGAAAGGCTGAGACTGCAGGAGAAAGTATCTAGTTCTAAGGAGAGTTCCTCCTCAAGGGCTGAAGCAGTGCAATGATAAATTCAAGGGCAATACATAGGTTCTCTTCAACAATTCGAATAGAATCCTCCCATGCAGAACAAGTCACATAAAGTTAAAGAGGATATTGTAGAAGTGGAGTAGCATCTTTCAGAAATGGCTTTAGCATCTCCCGCCATTACTGGGGAAGGAGAAGTTGGTGAGCTTTGAGCCCTGTTGTACATTGGCATTGAAATCTTGGTCGTTTTCTTCAATTTCTCTTAAATTTTGGCTTCTTCAATGTTAATTTCTCTTGGTATTTACCATAAGGGAACCACCCACTATGTGCAAAGTTTTAGTGGGGTCAAAATGCCAAGCCTGGTAGAAAAGGGGCAGCTGCTGATGGTTTTGTCCTGCACTTAAACACAGCCAAATCTAAATCAACTCTGCAGCCACATCCCTGCCCTGGGACACCCTCTTCCCAGCCAGGGGGAGAGCAATAAAAATTTCCCTAGGGGAAGCAATCCCAGGCTGAATCATAACTGGAAAAACCTATCACATGCGAGGGGATGTCCCAGGATGGGCATGACAGGGGCTGAAGGCAAGCTTCTGGTAGTGTTTGAGCTTGGATGGGAGAAGGTGTGGCTCATGTATTTGTGTCCTAGCAATAATACCAAAATTCCCATGAATTCGAGCTGTTTAGGCTTCGGAAAGAAGAAATTAATACCAGAAAATCAGGGGAGGGCCAGGGGAGGGAGGGCTTGTCAGCATGTCAGGGCACTCTCAGCATCTCCACAGCCATCTGGTCCCTCTCCTGGGGCTCCACTTGGACACCAGATCTGGCTCCACCTCGCACCCCTGCAGGTTCAGCACCAACCCACCCTGGTTTCACAGGTGCTCGGGGGTGGGTGAGGGGAGTGCTGAGCCCATTTAATGTCTCTGTAAGTTCTCTCAGGTTGTCTTCACCTTCTGTGCAGCCTGCAAAACAACATATCAGGTGAGAGAAACTGGCGTGCTGAGCTCTCCAGCAGGAGATGCGAGGAGGAAATGTGATATTTCTTCTGTTTCCATGTGTTTTGTGACAAGAGGCTCAAGTACTTTTTTACCGGAATGTCTCCCAATGGAGGAATACTGACCTGAGTTCTTCATTAAACCTCAGAAAATAGAGAGGTTTGAGAAGCTCCAGTGTGGGACTAATCCTTCTTCTCAAAGGGAAAGGAATGGCCACGGAGATCACAATTTGTGTTTCCCTGCAGCATCTTCTCCAATGCTTGGTCAGTGTTTGGGTTCAGACTGAGCTCAGTGGCAAAGCACAGCCTGTAATTGGTAACTTGTGCTAATTACCAGGGTAAAGGGAATAGGCAGCCTCTCTGGGTCCCTTGGCTTCTGTGTCATTGTCACTTGCAGATCCCTTCTGGATCACCTGAGATCTGCTCCAGCCCTCCCAGTGGCTCCAGGAGCCTCTCTGCACCTTGAGCCCTGCCTCCTGGGCCAGCACCAGCAATGCCGAGCAAATCAGCAAGTAGGACATTTTCATGCTGCAACCAGAAAATAGATTTATTTTGTACTTTATACATATTTTCATATATTTCATATATATTTCATATATATGAAATATATATTTCATATATTTCATATATATACATGGGGTTTTTTGTAAACAGGCCTTGAGATCAGGAGGAGGTGAGGCAGCTCCCCTACAGGGTCATGGCAACACACAGCTCTGGGGAGGTGTGTTGACAGCTAAGGTCCTGTCTGCCCCACAAATCACCACAGAGGATGTACCAGCTGCTTCTGGAAAAGCTGAGGAAGCTCCATAAATACTGCGGCCAAGTCTGGCAGAGATTTATGTCTTTTAAAAGCCCTTCATTCCTCCAAGGGTGTGGTCGAAACACTGGAAGTTGTCAAGCAGCTCCAGTGTTTCTGCAGGGAACCGGGATGGGAAGCAGGAGGTTTGACAGCCTGGGCTTAAGCAGGAGCAACATGGAGCCTTAGCAGCACCTGCAAATGATTAAACACAAATGTAGCTGAAACAAGTCACCGTGGCCCAACTTAAATGTCAGGCATGCTCTGCATATTCACAGACTGCTTTTTCCCTTACCAATACTTTTCCATTTATCTTTCCATTGAGAGCTGCTCAGGTTACTGTAGGGATGGATGAAAGGTTGCATATGTGACAGGAACCAGATGAAACTGTCATACAGAGCACCAGGACTGGGAAAAATAAATTATTTTTTGAGGTTTCAGACTCTAGGTTTCCTTGGATGCTTTGTTGTTTTTTTTAAATTCATTGATCATCGTGTACGCCTTCATTTCAGCTGGAAGCACAACCCCTTCAGTCTGTGCATATACAGAATGTGGAGGTACCAGGTGTCTGAGCTCCATCAGAAAAGCCTGTCACCATCACCTTTTTCATCACCTTCTTCATGCCAAAGGGGTTTTGCATGTGTGCTTCCACTCCTCTCACTCACCACTGTGTGCAGCTTTTCCATTGCACGTCTCCTGAGGATCCCTAGAAATGTTTCATTTTCCTCTCTACAAGAACAGCTCACAACAGGACCTCCCCAACCCAGGCACATGTCCCTGTTAAGGTCCCCCAATGTCTCCTGCAGGTCCATGACCGCCTGGACCGCTACTGCTGTGGGTTTCAGCCTGATCCCTCTGAGCCCTGCGTGGAGGAGATGCTCCACGAGAAGTGCCGGAATCCAGCAGAGCTGGTCCTGGTCCACATCCTGGTATGCCTCCCTGCTGTCCAAGGGCTGCTCTGGGGCTAACACCTCTGGGGGGTGCCTGGGAGGCACTTGCAGGGCTGAGGTGGTAGCAAAGGGAATGTAGGTCCCATGGTGATGCTGGGTCCTGGCTGGGAGGTATGTAGAGGTATGCAGGGACATAGACATTGGCATCCGCATTCCCCCAAATACTCTCAGGCTTTCTCACTGCATTAAAAAGCAGCCTAAACCCCCACACTGGTGACTCTGCACTGGGTGAACTCCTTGCCGTCCTGCTGGTAGGTCCGGAGGAGCGCGCCGTCCCGCCTGGTGTTCATCGACAACGCGGGCAGGCTGCAGCACCCTGAGGAGAAGCTCAACTTCAGGCTCCTGCAAGGCATAGGCAGGTAGGAATGTGCACGAGCTGAGCAAGGGCTGAGCTGCCACACAGGGGATGTCCAGCAGCCCTGTGTGTGCTCACCTTCTTGCTGCTTCTGGCCTCCCTGATGGGGCATCCCTCTGAATGGGGATGGATGTTCTGGATGTTCCCAGAACAGGGTGGGTGGTTGGGCTCTCAAAAACCTCCCACGTGCCCCTGCCCTGAAACTAACTCTTTATTCTGCTCTGGGTGGCTGATGGCAGGCTCCAAAGCCTATTTCCCCTCTTTAATTGGCAGCTGCACAAAAATAATGAATAATCAGGTATTTCAGCATTTCTTGCACCATTGCCCATGAGGCATTTTGGCATGCTGGAGGCCTCTTGATTTGGAATTTGCTTGGGTCTGTGTCTGATGGAGCTATCCTGCATGCTCACCATGGGCAGAGTTTTCAGCAGAAGGCTCCTTGTCCTGCATGAGCATTTCCTCTTGAAGCGTCGTTGCTCCAGTGCCCTGCTGCTCAGCTTTCCGTGGATAACCCCTTCTCTCCCTGTCTCCTCTGCTCCTCCCTGCAGCTTCCCAGCGGCGGCGGTGGCCAGGCTGCGGTCGGGCAGCTTGCAGAGCCTGCTGCTGCAGTCCCTGCGCCTGGACCGGGAGCTCTGGGAGAGCCAGGGGGGCGCCGAGGGGCTGAGACCCCTGCTCCACACCATTGACAGGAGGGCACAGATCCTGCTCCGCCACATCCAGGAGCACAACCTGACGGTGTTCGAGGACTCGCCGCGCTGAGCCACCCTCCAGCTGGCTCACGGTGTCCCTGCACATCCCAGCAGCCATGGATGTCCCTCTTGCCCTCGGCATGGACCTTATGAGGCTCCACTCTGGAGCTTGGCTCTCCACAAGGTGTTTCCCCTCACCTTGTAGGATGACCTGGAAAAGCAGATGGTACCACAGGGGGGTAGGAAACATGGGGAGGAGATGTCTCCTAAGGCAAGCCACGACTGCTTGAGAAAGGCAACAGTCATCAAATTATGGTCTCAGCATGGATTTTCAAAGGAAGGGCACATCCATGAGATTTTTTGGGTGCCTTTACTCACACGCACACAAACACACAAACAGCAACTATGGAAACTGGAGTCTTGGACAGTTGAACAGCTGACAGGGACCCCGGAAAGAGTTAAAGAAGCTGTGGAGGAAGTCACTGGCAGCCTTTCCATGGCTTTTTGATTATACCTTTGCTATTTATAAAACATCCTGGACAGAGAGGCAGGGGAAAAGCAGAGGGGAGCTTTCTAAGTGGATTAAACAAAGACAAGACACTAGAGCTGAGCTCTGCCTTTCCCCCTGCAGAAGAGGTAATATGTGCCTGGGAAACTGTGAGCCTCTGCCTGGAGCTGAGATTAGGCAGGACCTTGAAGCTCAGCAGCACTGAGCAGCAGCTGCCCTCACATAGCCCATGGTACCATCCCCAGTGAGAGCCACGTGCTGTGTGCCATGAGCCATGGTCCATTCACGTGCCCTGGTGCTCCTGGGCTGCTGCCAATGCTCTCAATGTCGGATTTGAAGATTTAAATCTCTCCTTTACTCTTTGCCTTCACTGTCAGGGGATTAAAGGCAAAACTACCCCACTTCTGAAAAGCACTCCTGGCTGCTCTCCTGGGCACGACTGCATGTAACTCTTCCCCAGGCTTGCAGAAATATGTTTTAACAAAAATGCCAAGCTATTTTAGCAGAAGGCAGTCGAGTGCAAAATGCTTTCTGAGCGCGCTGGCACCTCCGGCAGAGCCCATCCTGTTCCTGTCACCCCTCAGGCTCTTTCCCAGCAGCCCATTCTGATGAAGCACAGCAGCATCCCAGCTAGGTAGCTCCTCAAGTGTCAGGGCTGAGAGATAATTCAAAATCAAAATGAACAGGAGGAAAAGAGATGCAGGGATGGGCTCCATCATTCCCCACAGTGTGTTTCCCAGCTGAGGCATGCAGGCAGTGTTTGCCTGGAGCAGTCAGTTCCTGGCCTGTGGGTTTATGGTTTGCCACCAGAAGGCTTTTTAAAGGCCTCCATTTCTCCAGTGTTACAGGCAGAGCATCCATTGCTTCAGGCACTCCCAATTCACTTGTGCCTTTGGAAAGTCTCTGTGAAACTGGCATTGGCACCCAGCTGCACCATGGTACAGCTGCCCCATTGCAATAGGTTTGGAGAACATGGCCACCCATGCAGTGGGAGAGGAAAATCTGGCTGTGGATACTTTCCCTGCTCCATCCTTCCCAGCACTATGTCAGTTTGAGAGTCTGCTTTAACACCCATGCTGATAAGCACAGGCAATTGCCTTTTTCCCCCTTTTCCCTCTTGCTGAAGAGAGGGTGAAGCGAGACGTGGGTGACATGAATCAACAAGCAAGCACAAGTGCTCTCAGGAAGCATCAGCACTCAGCATCACAGGCACAGCAGCATCCAAAGTGCCATCAGCTTGTTCCTGGAGTCTTGCCCTCCAATTAGCCAGGGAGGGCCTTTCCCCCAACACTCTCTCCACTCTGTGAATTATCACCCTATTTGCTGTGCCAAGAGATGGATGACAGTCATGGAAACCCTGCTAAAGCCTGAATCATGAGGATTTATTACTGGGAGGTGAGCTTAGCTTGTGAGCTTGAAAGAGAGCAACATAACTCATCCTGGGTCCTATGAAAAGCCATACCCAGGCATGGCTGTGTAGGAATAAAGGATACTAAATGTAACAAAATTAAATCAAAAAAATATGCTGGGAAAAATGTGAGGTAACAAGAGCATTAGTTATGATGTACAGCATCAGTCAGAGTTTTGCTTTATCTCACTGAAGTGAGAAACTTCATCAAAGGAGAGGTTTTCATTCCATTTAAGCCAAGTTCTCAGTGAGAATCAAGAGACAGGTGGGGTTCTGTGCAGTGGCCAAAGCTGTGGACATTGCTGAGTTGGACCAGCAGCTTTTGCCTTGCCTCTGGTTGCATCTGCTCTACCTTAACATTGCACAAGGTAGTGGGGTTTTTTTGCATTTCTTTAGTTGTAATGTGAGTTTGCTGGCTAAACACATGTGGGAACATCTGTAAGCAGTTATACATGTGAATAAAAACCCCTCGTGATTTAACAAAGAGCCCTGTATGGATAAATGAGAGAAGCAAAAGCCAAGATCTTGCTGAGACTGATCATTCATCTTCTTTAATTAGTCCATTTTTCCATGGGCTTGCCTATGTAACCAGCACAGGCTCTGAACTGCTGTCATGGCTGTTCAGAGAGATCCTGTGCCCTGCTTGTGCCAGCCTTTACCCTGTCGTGTTGGGTTTGGTTTGCTCCAGCTATCAGTGTGTCATATTCCCTATGACAGACTTACTGTTATGGTTGTAATAACTACTTTATAGTTGGAAATATTCCTGTGGGGCCATACTTGACAAGCTAGATTTCATCTGAGCAGGGATGCTGTTTCACCAAATTTTACTGCACATCATCACAGGTCGTGTTGGGGTGTGGTCACAAAATAAGGTGGTTCATGCTGGCTGTAGGACGGCTCTGTCTTTAAGAAGGCAGCAGCAGCTAAGCAAGGGAAAATCCAGTGGAGAGACAAGAGCTCCTTGACAGGGGGTATCCCTGCAGCACCCTCCTGCTCACCCTTGGCACCTTGGAATGTGCTTGGAACAGTGTTTGTGAGCACGGGCACACACCTCCACGGAGCTCCAGCAGGAGGGAAGTGCTTCATTCTGCAGTGATCCGAGCGACACGAGCCGTGTGCCACAGCTCTCTGCTGTGCACAGCCTTTCAGCTGGCAGGAAATAGGGCTGGGGCTGGGAAGGCAGGGCCAGATTGGCTCCGACCTGCCAAGCACATGCACTCACATGTGCAAACACGCACTGTGTCACTGCTCCTGTGTAGCCTGATCTTCATCCCCCAAAGCTGGTGATCCCTGGCACCCCCAGCAGCCTGCTCCAGTGCTTTGCTGGCCTCACCCTCCATAAACTAATTGCCAATTTGCTGCACTTAAGGGCCACTTCTTGAGCTGCACACTAAGTAGTCTTTTCTGCAGCCCCCTGTGGACTCGCAGAGCAGCCCCAGCACTCACGGAACCCACCCAGTGGCAGGGGTGACACCAGTGGGGTGGCACTTGGAGGTGAGATGATGAGCCACCCTTGTGCTTCCTTCCCCTTAAGGGTGGGTTGTCACAGGTGACACTCAGAGAGCCCCCAGGGATGTTCTGCAAAACCCACCCAAGGATCCCCGTGCTGCACAGGGGAAGCGTGGGCTGACTGCTGCCTGAAAGGCATGAGCTAGCAAGTAAATCCAAATTCATTGTTAAATCTCTGTATATAAAAATAATCTGGCTTTTAGAAAGCAATTTATTTATTCTTTCAGTACTTACTTAAATATTTATGCGAAAAAGGGGGAAAAAGTCTACTCTGACATAGGATTATTGTTGTAGCCACGGTCTTTGAGATTAATGGAAGTAAATTAGCCTGATGTTTTATTTACATCCAGAAAAGCAATAGATAAACTCTCCTTGTGATGGATTTTCTTCATTAGCTGGGCGAACGCCTAAGGTACAGCTCTTGACATTGTTTCTTCCACACAGTTAGACAAACAGTTTATCAAAAGAGTATAAAATTGTCAGGAAAAGGAGCAGATTAATGGCCAGTAAAGTGAAGATCATTGAATTTATGATATAAGTAGCAGTACCACTGGAGCTCAAGAAATGGCTTATTAGATAAGCACCATGTACACGCACAGGGAAGTGCTGAGTCCCCCCGGATCTGCCGCATTGTCGGCAGCTGCTTCCCAAATCCCAGTGGGGTGGTGTCCGCACTGAAGCTTCCCTTCCCTCCTCTTGCCCTCCCTGTAGGTTTGGGTTTATTCTGTAGCTCTCTCATACAATTTCCTCTCAATTAAAACCCCCTAAGATTTCAGAAATGATAACTTTTTCTTCATGTCTGTGCTGATGCAACCATTTCTGCAACTTATTTTGGCAATTTTGGCTGCTTTTTACACCAGGGATAATTGTGCCAATATCAGCAACAATGATGTACAGGTCTTATGATTATTTGTAAAAAATCCCCCAGCATTAGCAGCTTATGCATCCCATATGGCTCCTGCAGCAATTACCACTGCAAGGATAATTACCTGCCAGATAAGGCAAATGGAAGAAAGGAGACAGGGAATGTGGGAGAAACTAAACATTCCTGGGGATGGCAGAGGGGCTGTGCTTGTGGGTTCCTGAGGTCTCTGCTCTGATAGACATGGGCTCAGGTTTTCAAGCTTCAGAAGAGGGATTTTAGGTACACTGATGACTAAAAACCATGAATTTAGCTGGTGCCATGAATCTTGGTGTCCAAGTGCTGTCTCCAGCAGGTGGCATTGGCTCGACAGGCTGTCTTTTCCCAGGGCTTGCCAAGAGCGTCTTACAAATTTCATCTCTGGACTGGCAGATTTCAGGCTGCTAAAGCATCATTAAGTCCCTAATTCCTTTGCAGCCTAATCTGCCCAGCTGTACTTTATATCTCTTCACCAGCACCACCTTTTCTCCCCCCATTTCTCTCTTCCCTACAAAAATCTAGATTTAGGGAAGCAGAGCGTTATGTTACGAGCAAGACAGAGCAAGCAGCTGCTTGAAGAACAAAATGCCACAGCACCCAGGGCTCTTTCCACCCTAGTGTGCACCCAAATGGGGACCCAGGTGCACAGCAGCCACTGGATTTTTGGATTGAAGATCTCAAATGGCAGTCAGGTCCAGGAGTTTTTCCCTAGGGATATTTTGGATAGCTGCTGCTTTGGTAGGATTGTCTCTGTTCCAGAGAACTCATAAAGTTCAGGACATTTTGAATGGGCCCTGCAGCTGTCCCTGGGATGGATTTTAAAAGGATACATCTCCTAAAGCTGTGTGCATCCAACTGGCAGATAACACAAATCCAACCATGCTCTGGGGCTTTGGAATCCACTGGTTTGTAAGCAAGGAAAGCCAAAGATGGGAATAGCCTCTCCCAAACAGGAGTAGTTTTCTACCCCCAGACTATCACCATGGGAATTTCCCTGGGTTTTTGCTTCACTCCTGACTGAAGGACCTGCCTCAGATTTCCTCCTCTTCTGAGCTGAGCCAGTTTTTATTCCCTTGGGCCACACCCAGCATCACTAGGGATGCTGACTCCATAGTGCTGCTGGCCAGGCTCTCTTCTTGAGCAGGTGTGGTACCACGTCTTCCAGTCCTGCTTTTTCAGTGAATTTTGCTCCCTTGGATTTAATGTTTGGCTTTATCTAAGCAGGAATGTAGTTCTTATTGAGGATGAGGTGAGTGGATAGAGTGGTGCAGGCTGCACTGTAAATGTTGCTGTATTTTTGCATGTATTTGGTTTTAATTTCCCATTCTGGGCATCTGGGAAATCTTGGAGTAAGCAAAGCATGTTACATCCCAGGGCTCTTTATGTACATAAACAATTGGAGGTTTATTGCCTTGACCTTCCCTGAAACAAGTTCTTGACTCCTCTGAGTTAAATCTTGGGGAAAAAAAGGGATCTAATAAGCTGAGCTGCAGATTTGGGCTTCTAGAAAGCACATCTAGGTGCCAACAAGATACCAGGAGGCTGAGATTTGCCACAACTGGGACAAATCTTTTTAAATGGCTTTTGTTCAGTTCACCAGGGTCTGCCAGCTCTGCTCCTTGCCAACAGTAAATAGTCTGGAAGCAGGGAATTGGTGATTATATTAAATTTAAGGCAATTCAGCATGGTTTTACTTGGTTTGGAGTGTGGGGGAGAGGTGGCACAACATCTATGCACAGAATGGACAGGTTAGGTCAGACACTTTATTGTCTGAGCATGAAACATTGCATCACATGGAAAGAGCCATAATTAGGTGTTCAGGAAGAGCTCATCCTGCCCATTTGAGTTGAAGTTGTAAACTAAGAGGGCAGAGATCAAAGGCCAGAGCAATTTGCTGAGGAGCTTAACTGGAGGGTTAAGTGCCCATACAGGGACATCAAATCAGCTGCAGCCTCTTCCTTGCCTTTAGTTTTACCCCTCTTCCAGAAACAGGAAACAACCAATGTGGGGGAGGTATCTCTACTTCAGCTGGGCATGGCCTTTTCAAGCCTGATCTCAGTTCAAGAGGTGGGGAAAAAACGCTCCAAAAAGGCACAGCCATGCCCCTGGCTGGGCAATGTGGCTTCACATCCTGGGGCTCCATTCCAGCCTGGCCCCAGGCTATGCAGAGGGAAAACCTGCTCAGTCCTTCCCGGCCTCTCCCTCCTGGTGATGCTTTTGCATCATTCACCCTCTAAAGGATCTCATCTTCTTGAGGCATTTTGATTGCTCTAGGTAGACACTGCCTTCTTTGCCTGCAGCATTATCCCTTCCCTGCCCCTGCCTGCTGGAGCTGCCTCTTGCACACCCCACAAAGCAGCCAGGCACTGTCCTCTCTTTTAATTGCTTTTGCCCACCTCCTTACAGTAGCTTTAGGGGATGTGGGGCAGGGGAAGGGCTTGGAAATAAGGAACATTTGGATGCTGAGAGGCAGGGGAAGGAGAGTAAGCAGGTACCTTGCTGGCTTGGTGGGAGCAGATGTGTCAGTGCAGGCACCTGCATGGATATGGACAATAATTTCTCTGTCTTTGCAGAGCTATGGCCTTGAAGTTTGCCTCTTTTATTCTGTAGGGACCACTGACTGCAGAAAACAGATGCCATCTGTCCACTGTGCCTTGTAAATCAGGTTTTAATCATCTCAGGGAGAGCTCTGTCTCCAGCTGAGTGCTGCAAACCAGGTCTTCAGGAGTTACTCTGCAAAATTTACATTTCTGAGATAGGTTAGTGATTAGGGCTCCAGCTTCATAGCAGGGAGGCTGAAATCCAATTTCTTCCCCTCTCACAGATTTCCTGGCTGTGGGTGGAAAATAGCTTAGGCCATGCCTGAACTGATCAGGAAAGTGCAGGTCTGTTTCTCACCTCCCAGCGGACCTCCCTCCCCAGCACGCTGACTCTGCAGCACATCTGCATCCAGAGTGGGCAGAGAGGCTCCCACAATGAAGGACACCCCTGAGTCAGGACCAAAAAGAGGCACCTCCAAGATCCAGTTTTGCTCCATGAAAACTGAAGCCACAGACTGCAGAGGTGCTGGTGTTGGAGTTGCTGTCTCCTCCAGCAGTGCCAGATTCCCAGCTTGCCTGGTGGATAACATGTTTGTTCCAAGGGCCGCTGCTCTAGGTTGCAGTGGGCAGTGGGGGAGAGAGCCAGGGAGGGAAATGGCACAAGCTCTGACTCTGTCTGGTCTTGTACAGCCCTTACACAGGTCTGTAAGGCAAACTGTGTGTTCCTACAACAATAAAAGTGCACTGCTGAGGATGGTCCCAGCACAGGTGAACTGTCCTTGTCCCTTTTTTCAAATCATTATATATTGCAAAATCATTGCAGGTATTACAGGGAGGCTGCAAAGCAACCTCTTTGTGAGTAAAGAATCAATAATTTGTTTTCTTTTTCCTTATATGAAAACAATACCATAAAATCATGTTGGTTTATTAAAAAGGCAATACTCTCTGAGCACAAATGGCAAGGCTGATCACAGCCTGTCCTTGGGGAGATACAGCTCTTTTGTGCACAGCCTCTCTGGACTTCTTTTACAAAAAAGAGCTTAGCAAAGCCTCTAAAAACATGGTTATTTATTAGTTGGCATTGCCAAGTTTTGACCCTGAGGAACTCGCAGGGGCAGAGCAGACAGAACCCAGCATTACCTGAAGGAAGCTTTGAAACAAATCTCTGCCCCTTCTCCTCCATCCTCACAAAAAGAGATTTGCCAGGCAGGATGGCTCCTCACAGCAGTCCCAGGTCACTGACCTCTGCCATTTTACACAGAAGAAGTGCATCCTCCCAGGCTGTATCACCACATCACAAGAGGGTGGTTACAGCAGTCATACCCTGGGACGAGTCAAGGCCTGTCAGCTCAGCAAACCCCAAATCTAATGGTTATAATGATGCTATCATTAATTTTTAGAATGTGATGCCATTAGAGTTTAAGCTCTTGCAAGGGTGCAGGAGAAAAAAAGGTGCCTCCTGTCAGCATCTTCTGACACGGTGCAGGAGCAAACCTGCATCCTTGGTTCACATGAGCTGGGGCAGCCATCATTCATTTTGCACAAAATCTTTTTTCCCCCCCACCTCTGCAGTGCAGTGGAGATTGCAGCTGGGCCACACATTGGTGAACTGGATGGGGTGAGGGCACAAAGGCAGCATGGCCTGTGTGGAAATCATTTACTGGGGAATCAGTAAAGGAAATGCCCCCTTGTCCCCCACCTTCCTGGCCCTTACACACCCTCAGGGAGTTGTTCTGTATGAAATCTCCATGGAGGAGCTTTGGCTGGAGCTCTCTAAAGGTTTGGGCATGAGGCTGGTATTGATGAGCAAATTCTGGAGCTAAGGGCATCAAAGCTTATTTGAAAAAATGGGCCAATAAGGGGAAGTGTGGTACCCAGCTAATGGGGAGAGAGCCCAGGCTCCACTGCATAAGCCCCCCCCACAGTGCTGGGATTCATTTTAATCAGCACTTAGATAGGAAGAGAAAATATTCCCCATCTTTTTTCATTAAAGATTAAATAATTCATTCAGCCAACACCCTAATGAGGCACCAACAGACATGTAATGAATAAATATTTTAAAAACAGTTAACTTAAACATTAAAAACCACCCTCATCTCTGTTGTGTGGGTAGTGTTTGGGGAACTAGGCTGGAGTGGGGAGGAGGTGGAACAGCCCCTTTCCAGAGGAGCAAAGGAGACTGCAGATTAAACCAATTCTTGAGCTGGTTTCTAATGAGCCTGCTGCAGCTTTTCCAGGAGAATCAAATAAATGAAAATCCTTGGGCAAAACAAATATTTCCATTCAAGTCCTGTTGTCTTCCTATCCCCTAATTTTCCCTCCAAATCCTTATTCCTGACCCAGATGCTCAGCTCAGTCTCAGTTATGAGGATGCTGGGACTGAGGGATCACACCTATTTCCAGGTGAGACTTTGCTGTCCAGAGGATGTTGGAACCATCACCTTACTGGTGTTCATCACCTCCCTGGAGCCCAGGGAGCCCTCACCAAGGCTGGCTCTGTCCTACATCCCTCCAAGAGATTCTACACTTGTGGTCCTTCTCACAAGCACCATGATTTCTCCTTTCTTTCTTCCTCTGCAAAGGAAGAGAATTTAAATATTAAATCCTGCTGAGAAATTAAAAAATCATAGGCCCTTGGGGCACAAATACAGCTAAACCCAACAGCATGAGCAGGGAAACAGGGAAAATGTTGGGGGAAGCTTGGCAGGTAGGAAAATATTTCTTAGCTGAACACTCTCCCTCTGGTTTGGATTAATAGCTGGGGTCCAACTTCACTACTCCCATAACAAATAAATCTTAAACCATAACTAGCCCAAGAGAAGAAGTAACTGCTGGATGTCTTTTCAATGCTGTATTTTGCTGCTCTGTAAAGCATTCCTCTTTTAAAAGCTCTCTGGCTCTTCACAGCTTATTTTCCTTGGATTTTATAGAGATGTTGGCACCAAACACATGCAGACAACTAAACTTCCAGGTGGCAACATACACAGAATACATGTGGCAAAAAGTCCAAGGCAAGATGTTCCCAGCAAAACAATGTTTGATTTACTGCTTGTGAATTATCCATGAGGAGATCCAGACTTTTTTTTTTAACATATTCAGCTATTAGTCAAAATTATTTGATGCTCTGCAAGATCCCTACACCAGTGTCCACAGCCCCTCTGCAACATCTCTGTCACAGGCTTCTCCTGCCCAAGGGGATGGAGGTTGGCATGGTTTTTTTCTCCATGATTTTGGAATCTTCTCCAGCTGCAGAGAGCACCCTACACTGAGATTAAGTTGCCATTGTGTTGGAGCACTGGGGGAAGTTAACAAGAACTCAATGTATCATTTGTACTTCTCTTAAACTAATAAACAATAGATGTTCCTTTCACAGGTAAAGGAACAGCTAATAAAACACTCACAAGCTCTGTCTTTCAACCCCAATAAAATCCCAGCCAGATGCCAAAGAAATCCTTAAACCCAAGCATTGAACTCAACGTTGAAATGTCAGCCCCAAACGTGAGAGGAATATGTCCATTTCCTCAATGTGCCTGGGAAGAGCCAGGGTTTGAAGGGCCTAATCTTTCCCTTTTGCTATCAGGTAGAACAAAATATTTCACCTAAAACCTGGTAGTCATAAATCAGGTCTTTGAATGCCTGCAGAGAAGTCCTCGAGCAGTTCTCAGCTCCAGGTGTGGAATGAGTTTGGACAGACTTTTATCTCCATTTTAGCAAAACAGAGCAAAACCGGTTATACTCCACAATTTTTTTGCAGTCTCCTCAAAGAAAACCCTTCATCAGGTGTCTTTTTTTATTAATTGCACTGTCTCTGAGGATGGGAGGGAAGAAAGTAAATTTGGAGAATAAAGGGGAAATCAAGCATGGCAGAGGTCCTCTCTCTGGGTAGAGAGCTTGAAACAACTCTGATAAATGATGGAGAGCAAGGCCAGCGCACCCACAGGTTCTCCATGGTCCTTTGAATTGGTCAGGAAACAGTGGAAGAGGACGGAGAAGCTGCCATCAATGCAGAGAGGCTTTAATCCCACTTTTGCAGAGTCCAAGAGCAAACTTCTGAGGTGGGAGGTGACACACCAGTCCCATCCAGACCTTGCAAAGCCTGGCCTGGCACCATTGGTGCAAGACCACTTGGTCCTTTCTCTGGCTTGCTGCTACTCTGCTGGCACCAGGGGAGCGGCTGATGGGAGCTGGCGGGAGCCTGGGCACGTGTTTGAAAGCCAGAGAGAAACAGGAAAGATGTGGCATTAATTAGGATGGCTTGGGACCAGCTGGAACTGTCAGAGTGAGTTAACTGAGGAGAAAATGGCCCACAGCTCAGGGACAGGGTGACCTGGTGGGCTTGCAGGGGACACCAGATGAAAACCACCGCCATGTGCCAACCCCCTGCTCTTTCCCAGCCTCGGCCCTGGAGCATCACCCTGGTGTCACCATGGATGCAGCTTGGGTAATGGGAAAACAGAGTGAGCCCACTGTCAGCAGCATTTTCTTTTGAAGCCCTGCCGTCACATGTGGGATCCCACTCTGGCAGAGTTTGAGCTGCCTTCTTAACTAAACTAGGAAATTATTTACCCCGAGACACACCTCCAAGTGAACAAAAGGAACTTGGTCTTGGTGATGCCTGGTCTCAAGCAACTAAATCAAGCTCAGTGAAGCAGTCCAGAGCCTCATTGCTTGGTGTGCTCTAGGACCACAGCTTCCAGTAGGCAGCATGTTGAAATTAACACTCTACATCGAGGTCAGAAATATTTGGAGCTCTTGGCAGCTGGAGAGCTGGGCTGGGGTAGCAGCAGGTGCGCAGCAGGTGGGTGTAGAGGTACCAGTGTGGTTATTTAAATGCTTTAAATGGAAACAGACAAAACATTTTAAAATAAATTGCACTGATTGCACTGGGGTTTTGCTTCTTGTTGCCTCTGCTTCAAGCTGCAGGTTTGCAATCAGTTTGCATTTATGGATAGTTTGCATTTTTAAAGCGTTTCAAAACACTCCAGCCTAAAAACACGCATTTCCAGTCTGTTTGGATTCCGTGGAGAGGAAGAGGTTCCCCTGTGAGTCAGGCAGCTTCAGAGTTAAACAAGAGATGGATCCCTTTTACAGTGAAAGTCAGACTTACCCTGCTGCTGTATCTCTCAAAGGCAAGCAGGCTCCCAAGGACATGCAGGTGGCTGCAGCCCCTGCTAGGGCAGAGCCCCAGCAAAGGTGGCTGTGCCTGCAGTGCTGCACATGGAGCTCCACGTTGGTCCCTTTCCTGGGAAGCAATGACATTCAAGGGCTTGATTTTTGTTTATTCCGTTGCAACCCATGTGGTTTACATGAAGGCAAAGGATATGAAAAAAGCTATCAGACCAGAACAGGGATAAAAAGGGAGAAGCTCCATGCAGCTGCAGCTGGATGCACTGACTGCACCTGGCTGTGTTCAGGCATGTCTGCTTGCTCCTGAAGCTGTTGATCACCTAATGGTGTTGGGACCCAGGACATTCCTCTGGCTGCCCTGGAGGACTCGAGACCCTGGCAGGGGGCTCAGAGACCTTGGCACAGAGTCAAAAACACCTGTGCCTTCGATTTTAACCCATGGAAACAATTACCAACTTTGTGTGAATATTTACAAGCCACAAGAGTTTGAGTAGAATTATAGTTAATTTGTCACAGGGTGAAAAAGTAGAATTTTGGGGTTTTAGAATGGGGGTTCAAGAAGCAAGATGGAGGAATCTGGGCGTGTCCTGTCTGTCTCCTTCTTCTTCTTGCCCTCCATCTTCTGCTGTGATGGTGGCACTTTTGGATTGGTTTAGAGTAGAGACAAACTGTCTAACATAGGCATTGGAAAATTATTGTAAATAAAATACATGTAGTTTGTAGTATAAAAAGTTAACACCACCCCAAGGGCAGTCACTGTGCCATAACCCGACCTGCTGGAGAGATCTCAGCAGGTCAGAGAAAGAATGTAATAGATAAGAAAAAATAAACAACCTTGAAAAGCAGAACTGAGGAATCTTGACTTCTTCTTTGGTCGCAGAGCTGGGAAAAAAAAGACTTTCTAATACCTTGGGGGTCATCTCAACCACAGAAACCTGAGATAATGGTGATCTGATCTTTCTACAGATCACGGGGATTGGCTGTAAGACACTCTTTAATTCCACCAAGCAGAGAGGGTTTCCAGGCAAATGTCTTGTCTGGCCTGGAGCAGCACAAACCAAGGTGTACTACTGCTCCACATGGGTCATTTTGTGGGTCTTGGCTTCCCCTGAAATGTTACTGCCTTGAAACAGAGCTGAGAAAGCAGAGCCAAAACCCTTGCCTGGAACTGTGCAACTTATTTGTGTGTGGTGCTTACCTAGGTGGCCCTCACCTGAGTTCCTGGTGAGGATGCATCAAACTGGATAAGGTGTACTCTGCTTACTCTGCTGCTCAGAGTTTGCCCAAACATGGGCTGTAAGAAATACAGTTTGTTTGTTTTTTTTCCTTCCTGAGGAGAACACTCAGATTAGGTCCTTGCTCAGAAAGGTGATGACACCTAAAAGGGAAATGTGCAATGTAGAGAATGAAGCTAATTGCTCTTTGGTCGTTTTCTTCCTGCCTACCAGCTTTGCAGCACAGTTTTTGGGAGGAAAAGGGTGCCCTGAGACTTCCACTGCAAATTCTGCACTGCAGACAGGCACTATCAGGTCAGCCCCACCAATTTCTCAGCCCTTCCTCTAGCCTGGGAAAAGGAAAATGGTATAAATAAACCACTGTCTAATCATAACTCCCTATCTAGACCCAAATCAATTGCTGAAAATTGCGTCAAAACCAGTTTTGAGTGGAAAGATAGCTCTGGAGTTTACATATTTCATCAAAATTCTCCCTAATAAAATTTTGTTCTTTTGTTTTGCTTGGTTTGGTTTGGTTTGTTTGTTTGGGGTTTTTTTTTGTGGAGGAAGGAAAAGTTGTCAGAGAAACAAAATGTTTCTCACAAAAGCAGCTGGGACATGCAACTGTGGTGTTTGGCCCTTTGGAGCTGCAGCAGCAATGTGTCTTTGTCCACTTTCTCTAAGGAAAAGCATCTTCCAGGCATCAGCAATAATCAGAGGATGCTCTACAGAGTCACTCCCTGCCCAAAATTTAGCAAGTGAGAGGTAGGAAAAGAACAAGAACCCAAAGCATCTGAAACTCTCACTCCCAGACAACTGAATCCCATTATTCCTCCTAAGCAAACATTTCTAATTGCTCCTCTGAAGCACTATCACCATCCTGAGGAAGGAATTTGGAGGAAGAAGAAAGGAGAGAGATTTTTCACAGCTGTCTGGCTCTGAAGCTGACAAGTATTAATGTGTGGAGGAAAGCATCTTCCTCTCTCAGAGGGAAAGAGATGAAAAAGAATGCTTATGAAAGATGGAGGGCAGCACTCATCTTCCATTGTCCTGCAGAAGCACTGCTGCCAGGGGCTTCCTGGCCACAGCTGGAGACACACAGGTCTCATCACAGCTCTCTCACAGGTGTTTGCTCATGGAGCTCTCCCCCTGCTCCCCTCTGCATAAAGTTCAGCTCAAATTTTTCATCTTCCAATGGCAAAACAGAAGACGGAATCTAGAGAGGAGCAAATAAAAGACAAAGTAATGGAGAATTATGTAAATCCTTGAAACAGAGGAGCAGGATTGGGATGAGGACTTGTACAAACAGCAAATCTTGGAGTCCCATGCTAAAACAAAAGGCTTTGATCTACAGTCCTCCGCTGGTGTCTCACCTGTGAAATAGAGGAGATCTTCCAGTAATTCACTCCAGATTGCTCCCCCGCATGCCACCTCCCTCTCCTCCCTGTTTCTTGGAGTGAGAATCCCACAAAAACCCAGACACATTTCATGAAAACCTCAGCCAGATGGCCACCAGTGCCTGTACCCCGCTAGGCAGCTTGAGCAGCAGCCTGAGGCGGTGTCTGCTCACCCAGGTCTGTCACGCCTTGCCAGCCCCACAAGCAGACCTGGCCCCTGGGGCTGGCAGGTGGGGAAAGGCAGTACCCAGCTCTGGCTGGGGTGAAATCACCCCAAAGCAGGAGATCCATGGGAGCCCAGAGAGCAGCTGCTGCCCCAGTGCCTATTTGTGGACAGCCACAGGGACCTGGCAGGTTTTTGTCAGGCAGACTGAAGAAGCAGGAGGAATTGACTCATCACAAAAGCATCCCACTGCTAGCAACATCCACAGGGTAACACTGCTGGAAACCCACAGTGGGAAAACAGCAATGCTGCTGGGCTTGGAGTGCCTGCAGACTGTCCCACCTCCATCACCTCACCCACACGTTGGCTGGCTATTGCTAGAGGCCAGGATAACACTAAAGCAAGGAGAGACAAAGGAGCAGGGAGTCCCTAGGGCAGGGAACAGAGATGTTACCCTGAGTGGATCTGTCGTGGATGCTGCATTATGCATCCAGGGACATGGCTAACCCAGAAGGGAAATCAGGCAATTGGAGCAAGCTGTTTGAATGCACACCCAACAAAAGCAAACTCAATGAAATTTTAAAGGCAGCACGTTTGAAAATGGCAGGACTAAGCAGCATTTAAAGGTGGAGATCGTTGCCAAGTTATTTTGAGCAAACAGGAGGCTATTCCATGCATCTGTCTGAACGTGCCAACAATTAATTTAGTAATCAGCATGTTCTGAAGGGATGACTTGAGAGGTGACAAGCAGGGCTAGGCCCTCAATCAGTGTAAATTCAGCATGGCTCTCTGTGTTGCAGCCAGCCCCATGCTAGCAGAGGGTTTGGCTGAAAGCCCCTCGGGAGGGACACGCTGGGGGAGGTGACTGCTCTTACATAAGGACGGTGATGTGCCTCACACACGTGCAGATGGTGATGCTTCTCATACCACCCACAGCACAGATGGACTGTCAGTCATCACACTGAAAGCCATTCCAAGAGTGTGCCTACCCCAAGTCCAGCAGGGGAAAATTAAGTGCTCTTTTATCCACTAAACCAATCCTACCTTACACCAGCATAGACAGCAGAAGAAAAATGTTACAGAAGTAAGTCTGCTATTTATACAGCTCAGCAGAAGAGATACAGCAATAAAGATGCTGAAGTCACTGTTTTGTTCAATGCAAATTAAATGATGGTGTGCTTATAGAGCTCCTTTCACCCAGGGGGTCCCAGAGAGCAACAACCTCCTTGCTGTGGACTTGGACCAACTCCTGCCCTGAGGAGGCTAAAGGCTTGTGTCAGGGCCCTTGCCAGTCCACCTGCAGCAAATGTGCCTCTGCCTCAGAGCCATCTACACCAGCAGCCTACAGGGTGTTGAAATGAATAATATCCTGAGTGTCCTCACTTAATTTGGGTCCTGTGAGGTGTTGGTGTCTTGGGACAAGAGACATCCACAGATCCCAGTGTGCTGGACATGCAAAGCCCTAAGAGATGGAAGCAAAAAAGTGGCTTGAAATGGAAGAAAGAATAAAAATTTTAAAACTCAACAGATAGCTTTAACAAATAATCCTGTCATACATTTACCTTGAGTAATGTATTTAGCTCTTAGAGATTGAGCTGATAAAGCCAAAAAAGGAACTTTGCAAAGTCCCCTGTTACTGCTCTTAAGAGTTATCATTTCCTTAAGAAAAGGATCTGTCAGAAAAAAAATCAGGGGAGGGGAGAGGAAGGAGAGAGAAACATCTCAATTTGAACCCTGCAGACCCAAGTATTTTGATCAACTATTTCCAGTCACCTTCTGGAGCTGTAAAACCCACCCTGGGTGACCAACCTGGGCTGCAACCAGCCCATGGAGGCATTACCAGCAACCTGCAGCTCCTGCTGCAATACCTCATGGTCCAAGCCCTCCATTCAGCTCCTCTTCATCCTCACACATGTCAGTAAGAGCCCTCCCACAGCCACTGGCTGGTGCTTGCACTTGGCTATTTAGAAGGAGATATGAAACTGCATCCAGAGGAAACCCTCCTGGGATGATCCATCTCTGCAAGCACGGACAAGCCCAGGAGCAGTGAGTTCAAGACCAGCATCCTGCACTGCCCCCAGAGGGTTCTGGATTTAATCCCAGCTACAATTTAATTTTAATCTACTATTTAATCCCAGCTCTTCTTCCAGGACAGCGTGGACAGACAGCACTGGAGAGCATAATGTATTCCCTTTGGGAGCAGAAACAAATGATGCAGCAGTAGAAGTTCCAAGCCTCTTGCACAAAGCAACTTGTCAAAAGGAGCCCCACAAACTCACACAATGAAAAAAACAGACTAATCCAGCTCCAGTCCTGCCCTCCTGCACACAAGAGAGATGCAGCTTCAGCCCCTGTGCACAGAGAGCCTTCATTCACTATAGGACAGAACTTTAAATGATGCCAGGCAAACATTCCTTCTGATCCATCAAGAAGTGGCATTGACAGAGAGGAGCAAGGGAAACAAAGAGCCCATGGGACAGGGGAGGTCTGGGCCTAAGAAATGGAATGGGCCTGCAAAGCGCTGATGGCAAAGTTATTAAAAGAAAGAAGATTTACTCTGGAAAGATGCCAGCACTCCAGAGCAGTTCTTGAGGTAGTATAAATCAGCATAACATTACAGTGCCCAATTTATGACAGCCACAGGCTGCACCAGGGGCTCTCACTGCTGTGTGCTCTGGCAGAGGAGAAATTCAGGTACAGCAGTGAGGTGCCAGCACAGATACTTTTACACTGGGCAGGTGTTGGAGGCAAATGGCAACATCACCAGCACAACTTCAGCTATTTGAGAATTTGAAAAGGAAAAAGCCCTTCTTTTTCTTTTTTTTTTCCCCACCTCATAAAGTACTCACAGCACTGATGAGGAAGACAGAACCTGAATGCATATTTTTGGAAAGCACATTTGATTATCTTCTGGAAAAAATGAGTCTCTCTCTGAACACAAGAGATTGTTTCATGCCAGAGTAAAGAGCACAGAAACCCACATATATGATACTTCATTGTTCTGTAGCCAATTTTGTTGATTAGTCATTAGGATACGAGAAGAAAATAGTTAATGTGCTGTAACCAATCTGCAAATGTTATAAAATCTGCAATCATATGGAACTAATTTTAAGTGAAATGGGATGATCTACAAATTACAGGCATAGGATTACTACAAAAGGCACAGAGAAAAGCAGGCAGGAAGGCAACAAGCAGATCAATAGCCTGCTGAGGATGAACAAAGGTTAGGAGAACTTACACTCAAAGAAAATTATTTTTGAGAGCTGATACAAAATGAATGCTGACTAAATTTCAGATGTCTGCAGACTCATTCACTACCAAATAGGATACCAACAATACCATCTTTGCAAGAGCCAGCAGGATGGGCTGAGCCTCTGGCCACAGGGCTTCAGTTTGAATGGATGTGGGGATGCAGGACTGCTGCAAAACCCTTTTGTGAGCAGGAGCTCATCTGCCAGCAAGCTCCTGGGGAGCCACAGGTCCTGGATGCTTCCCTGAACAGCTTGCTTTCACTGCCAGCTTTTAGGAAATTTTTCTCACCTCAGCTCTGACATATATGGTGTGGAATGTGCAGCCACATGGAGACTTTGGGGCACAGCTCGAATACTCACTTCAGCAAGAAGCCCATTTTCTCCCAAGAAAACAACAATGAGAATATTCCTGTGCCCCTTTAAAATATCAAGGCAAAAACCATTAGTTGGCAAGGTTACAATTGCAAAGCAAATGCAGACTTTGGGACTCATGTTCTGTTTCTTCCCCTCCATTAAATCATAAACATGTTTGAAAACAAAGCAAGACATAATGAAAATGAATTTACAGAAGCAGCACTTGCCCAAAGATCCAATGTTTGCTGTGTTCTGTTCATTTTTCAATCCTTCTGTTTCTTGTCCAAATTTATACATCCATTTGTACTCCCCCTCTCCTTAGAACCCATATTTATAATCCTGCACTGAGATGCTCATCTATCAACCCAGAAAGCAAGACATTTATCCTATTCTTCAAATGTTCATCCAGACCTTGGGAGGAAGGTGTGGACTGGGAGGGAAAGGAGAAGAAAGCACTTTTCCTTTTGCTTCAACACTGGTTATAAACTGGAGAGGATGCTAATATCTGTCAGGGAAACATCTCACACTCCTGCCCCTTTCCTTTTCCCCTCCTCAAGAACTGCACTTGTGACTCAGAGCCATTTTTCAAAGACAGTGCCATTTAGAGTCTCCAGCTAAAGCAGATGTGACAGGATCAGGTCCAAAGTAGTCAGTGTGTTACCCTGGCAATGAAGCCAGATTCTCATCTCAGGGAAAACGAATTTAAGTCTAAACTAAACTACTGCCCCCCTGGAGTAACAGAGGTGTGAGTGTCATCAGCCTGATCCCTGCCATGTTCTGTGGCCAGCCCAATTCCCTGGCACACCTACCTGTTTCCTGCCTGACTCTGCTTCCTTCCACCAACATCCAGGAACACCTGTGCACAGAAAGCTTCCCTTTGCCACCACCTGCCTATTCCCCAGCAAAGCATGTACCTATTAGTAGCTATTATCAACCAATTATTCTGATTAAACACACACACACACACACACAAAAAAAAAAGGATTTTCTTGAGCAGATTGCTGTAAATGCAATCTCTTCTGCATCAGCTCTCCCAAATCACCCCACTCCTTTTTCACCCACCTGTACGTAACTCACAAAATGAAAGCTCCTAAAACACAGTAAATTATTTCATCTACTCTATCCCTTCTGCCTCTTACCTGTTACTACAACCTTTTGCAATAGGGGTGCATTAAAATCTGATTTTAAACACGAAGCTGTAGTCTGTAGTCATTCTCTTCAGTCAAAATACAGAGGAAGCTACAGATACACATTTTATCACAGCAATGGACAAATCTATCACAGTAATGCTTTTGACAAATAACAAAAGGCAAAAAAAGTATTGAGGAGGTTTACAGCAGTTTAATGAAGGCTCTCGTACAAAATCTTGAACTCAAAGTTACAGCCAAGAGTTACGGAAAAATAAAACTCACAGTGAAAAAGCAGATGAGAATTGCCCACTTAGCCATGGAATTAACTGCGCTTTAACGCTGTGCTTAAATAGTCACCACACAATAGGAACAAATTTAAATCACGACCAAGGTACACACAATTCACTTCCATTCTGTTTTCAATTACATGTATTCAGCATGTAATTTAACCTCTGGAAGTTACTCTGAAGAACACAGAGGTTTCTCTTTTTTTTTTTTTTTTCCCAAACACTCACTGGAAATAAATACCATTGTAAGAATACATGTGGAGTGCAGTAAAATGGACACTTAGGCACTGGTACAGTCTAGTCCTCTTCAGCCCTCTACAAACTACAAGACAAGAAGTTTTAAACCATGGATGGAGTGGAGAGCAGGTTAGAGCTGTACAGGTAGTGCAGTGGGTTATGTACTACACAAGAGCACATCTGCAAAAGGTCCCAGAAGGTTTTTGTTGAAGATGCAGCGTATCCACACCAGGTATATCGTGAAGGGCTTAATGTTTTCTGAGAAGGTGTGATTCTGATGGGACAATATATAAGGCATGTAAGTGTTTTCCCCTTGCTCTTGTATCCACACTTCGTATTTTACTTCTCTGACCTTGAGATACCTCAGATTCCAGGGGATCTGCCAGGACACAGCAAGTTTAGCTTCACTCGTGCCCTGGACAGAGGCCTGGCACTTGGCATCCCTCACTTTCCCAGGGTAGAGGCTACCAGACCACTTCTGCTTCCTGGGTCCGGGCTTAGACTTCACAGTCTGCCTAATGACGTGTATGAGAGACGGGATGTTGACCTTCGTGTCCTGGTAGGCACGGAACAGCCACTCGGGGTTGCGGCAGCAGAGGTGCCGTGGCACCTCCGTGCTCTTAATGATGCGCTCCTGCTCAGCCTTGTCCAGGTGAGCAATCCCGCCCTGATCCCAGGGTCTGTCCGGGTAGGTCACGGTGTCTTCCCTGGCGGTGTTCTGCCAGGCAATGTAGTGCAGGTCCATGCCAGGAAGGGTTGCCAGGGTTTTGTAGGGGGTGTAGTGCTCGGGGTTGATAGCATATGGGAAGAGCTCCACCACAGTGGCCCCTCTTGGCAGGAAGAGCGACATGACTAATTGGGCCCCGTGCATGCTGACCAGCATGGACGCATTGCTGATCAACCGCACGATGTCAGAAAACGAATGCTCCTCCAGAGAGACGGAAATGGTTTTCATCTGAAACTCCTGAGCAAGAGCCAGGATTAGTTCTGCCTCATTTAGGATAAGTCTGTTGATTGTCCGACTGAATACTACGATGTACTCCTCACTGGAGCTTTCCTCCAAGCTGATGTTCAGTTTCTGCATCATGAATTTGGTGAATTGCCTGATCTCGTTACCAGAAACCAAGATGTTAGCCTTTGGCCCTTGTGGCTGGACAAATCCATACTGGTACCAGGTGGTGATTTTGGATAGTCCCACATAGGATTTAGTAAAGCAGAGGAGCCTGCCCAGGGTTTTAAGCTCCTCCCTGAGGAGCGGCTGCTTGTTACTCAGTAACTTGTAGAGGTCAAAGTGAACACCTTCACTCCACCCTTCCATGAAGAAGAGTCGTGCCTCCAAATCTAAGTCGGAGAACTGCTGCATGGTGTAATAGATGGGGAGAAGGTCATCATGAAAGACGTGCATCAGGTTGTCCGGGTTGAACCTGTTGGCAATCAGCGCCACATCAGGCACGAAGACCGGCTTTGGCATAAACTTCAGCGCAGCAGCTGGCAGCTCCACAAAGTTGAAGTACTGGGTGTTGTGATCTTCCACAGAGGAGAGGTCGAGCAGAGCCGGCTGGAACCTCCGGGAGCCCAGGTTGGGCAGCATGATGGAGGAGTTGCTGTGGAAGTAGACAAACTCCTCAGCCTCGGTGGAGTAGCAGAGGGACTGGAAGCGGCAGATGCGGTCGGTGTGCATCCTGCCAGTGCACACCATCCTGGTACCGTTCTCCACCAGGGCCTGCAGAGCTGCATGGTAGTCAACCTGAGCCTCAGAAAGCTCCTGAGACTGGCGCATGAGGACCAGCTCCTCCTCCACCATGGCGGCATGATCGCACAGTTTGATGTACTTCCACAGCACGGCAGCAAGGACGGACACGAGCAGGGCATTGAACACAGCTGCTATGTTCATTCTGTACTTAGATCCTAGCAGGATGGCAGGTGGGGAATGCAATGGAGAGGGAACACATCATTAACGCTCTTGGACATGGTGAGGGCAAAGATCTGTGGAAAATAAAACAACAGAGGAACCTTTAAACATCAGGGTTACAGCTCCAGAATAAATCATATTTTATGGACTATTCAAGAGAGTTTAGGCTTCTTTCAGTAATTTTTCCCTTTCCAGGGAATCAGGGGAAAGAAGAAAAAAGTGACAAAGCTCTCCTCAAAACTGTAAAAAAATATAAGGCAAACAGAACTGGGAGCTGCACTACAGGAAGGCTCCTCTCTCATCTTCATTTCTATGCTTTTGAAGAAGAAAATGTACAAGACTTTAAGGATGAGCTCTATGAAGACCTGCTAGAAAGAAAAGTACGTTCTCTGTGACTCTGGAACACTCTGCCTTTTGCAGACCACTCCCACAGTGAGAGGAAACAGAGCAGTGCAATCACCTGCAGAGGACTCAGCCCCAGCTCCTCCTCCTGCTCTGCACGGCTGAGAGCACTCAGGGTGCCCTCACCTTCACTGTGCCGGTAGCAATAGCTCGAGGAGCGTTGCCAGCACAGACTTCACTACACTCCAGTGTGCAATGTGAACTAGTGAACATCACATTCAATTTCATTTTATCCAGGGGTGAGGGAAGGACTTGCAGGTCTGTGGACTGCCCTGAGGGAGAATCCCGAGTCACTGGGGTGTTGCTCTGGCTGCAATCCAGGATCAAAGGCTAGGAACTGCCATCATCTTCCAAAAGAAATATTGGCATGGAAGAGAGGAGAGCTCTGCTCTTTATGAGAGGAACTGTTGTGTCATTAAAGCAATCAGACCTTCATTTAGTGAGAGTCTGGCTTGCACAGCACAGTCAGCCCTTATACAAATGATAAGCTAATGCATTTGAAGGGTTTCACTGTTGGCATTTTCCCGTTCCAACCTGAGAACCTTTTCTGTGCGGCTCCAAAGCCTCCCTGATTCTTTTTCTGTTAGAGCCCACCACTGTTTTCCTTCTATGCAGAAACACTACTGGCTTATAGCAGAATATTGATTATAACTTCAACTGTGAACTTCAATTGAGATATTGATTCACCTACAGAATTTATGGGCTTCAATTTTCATTAAGCATCAAGATTCACTGCTAGCCAGGCTGTAAATACTTGCATCCATGACTCATGGGGAACTTCAGGAAGGGAAACTTCTGATTAGTATTTACCTCACTAGATTGTTTATAGCTGCCATTTTTAAAGCTAGCAATTTTAAATTTCTTTTGGTGCAAGTTTACCGTGACGGAAAAAAAGAAATGTCTCAAGCACATGTTCTGACATCCCAAGCATCCTTTAGCATTTTAACCAAGAGACACTTCTTACATGGCAATGTGGAGGAAGTTAGCCAGGCATACTTGGGACCAAAGCACACATCCTCTACTGCCAAAGGAATCTCTTTGAAAAGAGCTACTGCAACTTAAAAGCTTGATCCTGCAACTTGGAATTGAATGGAGAGTCATGGAACTCAATGAAGGGATTCCTATACCTCATGAGATCCCAACAGCCTGGGGGATCTACCTTAGGAAGAGCTGAAGGTACTGAGAGTCTGAATAATGCCAAAGAAATGAGTGCTAGCTGTAAGCCACACAAACTCAAGGGGTGATCTCTGGAGATCTGAGCAACAAATTCACTTCCATTTCTAGCTACTCAAATGAAAGAGAAATGAAGTCCACCTCCTTTGGCAAGTGGTCTGAAAACCCGCTTCATTTAGAAACTCCCTGAAAGCAAGCAGCAAATTAAAAATGTGTTGTTTTGATTTCAACCATGGAAAAAAAGGAAAGGGACCTAGAGTGATTATCTGATTATCAGGGCAGGATCAATTCTCCATAAACCATGCCCCAAAGATGCTTCTCCATCTCATTCTTAGTACTCATTCATCTCCTCAGCCAGCCTCTGTTAAGAGAGGCATGAAGGACTGTGATAAACTCTTTTCTAACACTTAGCCTTTGTTTCCACCACAGCAATTTTAACTGGGTCTCGTCCCAGGTGCCACAGATAGCCTGCACAGAAAAATGATGGCTGTCACATCACATCTCAAGCTGTCCACTCCATCAGGGGTGACTGCTGCTCCTCACGGCTGTGCAACTCTCAATCATGGCTATTCCATGGACAGCCTGGAATAGAAACCCACTGGGGACAGCAGTATATCACTCAGGTTCTGCTAATGCAATCAAATCAGTTTTCAGGAAGAGAAAATTTTGATGCAGACAGATCCTGAATTATTTTACTAGTACCAACTTTCAGAGCTTTATTTTACTTCTTCACTCTCTTTGAAAAATGTCTAATGGTATCACCCAATTCTGTACATAACTTCTCCACTACAAACCTCTCATCTTGTGAGCACAGCTTTAAGTGGCTTCAACAGCATCAGCAAGGAAAGGATCAAGCCCCAGCAGCCATGTGCAAAGCTTGATGATCAGTTAATGGAGGAGACCTTTAACAAGCAGGTACTCTCCTGCAAGCACACCCTCAAAGGAAGGCCAGCCTGCAGGCATTATGAAATTTAACTTCTGTGGGTCAGAAGAACAAAGCACATACAAGTTCAAGGGAGTCAATGCAGGTTGCAACAACTTGGCAGACGAGGGAAAACCACATGGCTTCTTTATTACTCCATTATGGCAAAGTGAGTGCGTATGTGTGGGTGTTTCAAAGCCATGAGAAGCTCACAGTCCACAAAAACACCACTGATGCCACCTGCATCTCATGGGCATTTTGGTGGTGGGGAGATCTGCTGACCATTACAAACCCTTGAGCCAAACAGGTCTCCTTGAAAACAGCCTGCTCAAATGTTTCACCCCTGACTGATTTGTTCTCTCCCCTCCAGCCCCAAGGGAAGGGCATAAGAGGCACTTCAGAGATGTGGCCTGATGGATGCAGCCAATGTTCAGAGGTTAGCAATTTTCATTTCAGATTCTGCCACAGCCATACCTGCTAAACAGCTAGGAATGAACAACTCCGCTTTTTAGCAAAAAATCACCTGCAAGGCCCTCTTCTACCTGTTCCTTCTTGCAGCTCTTTCACTCCCCTGCACTTAGCTGAAATGAGTGTATGTGCTTTAGCTAACCAGGTGTCAGGAATATATGTTAAATGTTAGCAATGCTAAAGTAATCCATCTTCATTTCTGGTCCTCGTTGCCAGTTCCTAAATTCTGGTTCATGCTGCCTGAGAGAAAGCTGCTTTTGATGGAAGTGAACAACGGGATGTGGACAGGAAGGGGTGTTGCAGGCAGAAATGAAAGGAGAATTTCACAGGTACTCAGAGAACTGTCTTAATTCTTTGCCTGTTTTCCCACATTTTATCATCCACTTTTTTTTCAATCTGACACCTTCAGTGAAAACAGACCTTCAGGAACTATAATTTTGGTCCCTCAGGGAACGATAGAGCATAAATAGTAACAAACACTGTTTGCTTTTACATACCCAAGAGAGGCTGCACCAAGGAAGTAAAGGAAAGCAACCACTCTGCATGTCCCCTGGTTCCTCAGTCCCCCAAGCTGAGATCAGTCATAAAGTGCTGTCAGCAGCAATAGACCTGGGATAAGAATCTTTCCCAGGAGGCAGAGGGCAACACTGAAAAAGGGGAAAGCATTTAGTTTCCTACCTGAAGAGAGCTGCTTCACAATAAAAGAAACTTTCATTACTAAATCTCCCTCAGTAAATGGGTCTAGAGCTGCCACTCCCACGGTGTCATCAGAGAACATCCTAAGAACTGAAAGGCCCTTGCAGAAGTGGCAGGCCAGACACACTGCTACTTAAGAGCAGAGTGCTCTGTGCTGCTTCTTTCTACATAGAGGGCAGCCTCTAGGCCAGTCACCACCCAAGCTGCCCACAGACTCCCTCCTCCCCATCCCTACCACATTCATCCACCCTCTTGCTTCCCAGTGACACTGGCATACCCAGGGCTCTGCTCCACGTGAGGAATATGCCCCAGTTACCAAAGAAATCGATTGGACTGACATTTTTTCACTCTCTGCTTTGAAATGCTAAAGCACCATCCTTCAGCACCAGGAGACACAGCAAGTGATAGAGCAGAGCCAAGGCAGAAGAGACGTGCATGTAAAAGCTGCACAGAGCTTCTCACTGCCAAGCTGCCACAGGGCAATGATGTCCCACAGGAGGGCATGGGATGTGCCACTGAGGACTCTGAGAGGAGTGGGCTGCAGGGGAGCAGCAGGAGTGAGAGAGGCAGGTAGAAGAGGCAGATTTCCCTGGCAGTGATGCTGACAGGCAGGAGGCAGCAGTCTTAGAGCCAGACAAGGGGAGTTCAACAAAAACATCGGTGTGGGGGTAGCTCCAGACTGTGCAGTGGAATTAAGAGCATATCCTGAGGCTTGCAGCTCAGCCACAATGGATGCTGCTCCAGCAGCTAAGAGCCTGTGGGAGGCACTCTATTTTTGGTCAGCTCATCTTTACTCTTTTTCCAAGAGTTCACAGGCATGAAGAGCTTACCCCATTTTCTTCTGCCACCCCCATTCACTCAGCAAAAGCATCACAGTTTCATTCTCACAGCTCAGCTACTTCTCCTCTAACTAGCACTGGCTGCTGGTGAGCAGGTAAAGTCTTCAGGAATATTCTTCTGGTTTGTTCAGCAGGCACTTCCGGCAGAGCCCTCCAGGGTCTTGCAGATCCATAACACTCTCATGCAAGTTTGGACACAGCAGCACCTTCTGCCTGTTAGCTACAGGTTATCTGATGTATTAAACATCCTCAGGAAGTGGTAAGGACACAGGAAGCATAGATGGAGACACTGTTCTCCATCTCCTGTTAACATGCCTAGGAGATCAGAGTGGGCGGGATGAGAGAGGAATTTCCACTAATAGGCAGTTGGCATGAAGAACTGTTTGGATTCATTTAGGAGATGAGTTCTGTTGTTCTTTTTTTAATTGTGAAGCTACAGTAGGATGAATCACTAAAGCTATTAATATGATGGACAGTGTTCCAAATCTCCTCTCAATTTTAAAAATTGCAATCTAGGTAAGAAATAGGGAGAAAAGCTACAAAATCCACATAAAAAAAATCCCAACTACAAAAAAGACAAGCATACACTACTAAGACCCCCAAAAGGAAAAAAACAAAAGCTTGATTAGGGAGAACAAGGGTGAACAGGGTGACCAGCACGCCTAAGGAGGGGTCACCGATTCCTGCAGGTATTAACGAAATGAGAAGTGCTGGGTTTGTCTGTTTAGGCCTTGATGAACTTTTGTTACTAACTACCCAACATTTTCCAGGCCAATGTTCAGCTTCCCAAAGCTACAGCAGGCTAAAATGCCTCATCAAATGGAAAACCAAAAAGCATGAAGGAGACACATTTCCAGAGAGCATCACCCCTCTGTGCACAGAGGAAATGCCTCATGGAGGCCAACTTGGCTTTGGCCCAGCTCCTGTGCACAGCCTGCCAGTGGTGGCATGGTGTCCAAACAGAACCATCTCCACAGTTCCCAGAAATGCAACACAACTGGAAGTGGACTGGGGCTGCTCTTGCCACAGGACAGCAAAGGAGTTAGGGCAGAGTTGCATGGCCAGGAAATGGGCTTCTTGTTAGGGTAACACCGTGGGAGGGGCAGGAGCAGCTATTCCCTCCTCAAGGACATTTCCCCCATCAGCGCTCCCTACCCCTGGATCCATCTCTTGCTAGACTGGCTTTCCAGGACCAGCACAGGAAAAGAGAAGCATGCAAACATGGCATCTTGCACTCCCCCTGCAAAACGTCTTCTGTTCTTTCTCCCATCCCTGATGCAAGAGGCTTAGCTAAGGATTCAGTGTATGCAACACATGCAGTTTTAAATACCTACTTCATTCATCCTCAAAGCAGAAGTTGCTAGAAGGCAACTTTCCCAATTGGAAAGAGGGGGAGTTGGGATTCGGCAGCCAAGAATTTGCTTTTATTCTCATCTCTGTCACAGATTCCCACAGAACTACAAGCAAGTCAATCCCCACAGCCCAAAAAGCTGCTATCATCTTATTCACTCTATTTATTTAATGAGATACATATATCTTTCACAGTACATAGCACATTAAAGAAAGGATGGTACACTGAATGATTGATATACTGGAACATTTTCTTTGTAAAAAGCAGCCAACTGTAGAAGTGCTGACTTTTTAAACAGGAAAAGAGCAGATTCTTGTAGAGGGAGTAAGCCCAGCAGTTAAAGATAAAAATATCATTATTGAAGCCTGATACAAAGAGGGGACATGAAAAACAAGAATATCTAGACTATGCAGTCTCAAGAAGAATTTTAAAAATAGAGCTTTATTTATGGAAAAAAAAATCAAAATATAACAATATATTTTACAAACCCCTGTCTTATAAAAACATTATCTATAGATAGTTGTGATCAAAATTAGGTCCATCTTCAGTTTTTATGGTTCAACATAAGTGAAGAATAGACAGCAAAACTGTAAATCTTTCTATACAAGACTGCAACCAAGGAGACTGAGGCTCTGTGCAATGGTCCCTACTGCAAAAGTACCTTCCATACGAACATCCTGGTGGCTACAGGACACCTCCCAGCTGCACTTATGGATAGAAAACCTAAGTTTTCTTCCACTTAAATTCCAAGTCTGTGAGAGCTGGGACAGGAAGAGATCCAACCTGACTTTCACAATGACTAGCAGCCATTAATTTAATATTTGCTGATACTCCTGTCTTGATCTAGAAAATAACAGGTTAAAAAAAATTCCAAGACTAAAAAGTCAATGCATAGAAGCAAGCCACAAAGCTGAACTAAAAGTATTAATCTAAAAAAAATACTTCTTGGGCTTTTAAGATCTGCATTTCCAAGTTCTCCATCCATAATGGACTATGAAATTCTTTCCCCATACAAAATCCCAGATCTCAAGAAAATTCCCCTAAAAAAGATGCATTTTTGATAAACTAGCTTGAGGCGAGAAATGTAAGGAAAATGAGCTAAAAAGGTGAAGAAAAAGAAAAAAAAAAAGGTATTTCTCTCAGTCCCTCAAGTCTTGTTCACCTTCTGAGAGTCCCAAGCCTGAAGATGAAAACCCAAGCTACTCAAAATAACCATGGCTAGACAGAGGCGAAAGCTTAACAGGCAGAGTTCATTCCAGTTGATCTCTGTTCACCCGAGCATCCCACTGAAACCTATCTGGTTACATTGTCATTAACAGCCATGACACTTGAGTAAAAAAATCTCTCCTTTGGCCTGGTCTCTTGCTTTTAGTCTGTAAACAAGATACCTCTGTCAGAACAAAAAGTGTCAAGAGAGCAGTAGGTTTATCTTACTTCAGTGGTCTGCCTAAAGCAAAGACCGAGCGGGGGTGGCTGAAGGGAAAATTTACTAATGCTGCAAAACTGAATGAAAAAGAGTATGATGTGAAATCCCAAAGGACTGAACAAGACGATCTTCAGCCACTCCAACTGTGCCTCTGGGCTTTAGCTGCCATTTGTTATTCTCTGTATTTTATTTATCCTTTCCTTCTGTGCTCTCCAGCAGGCAGAGTACCTGTGTTATTCGGGTACTGGGACTGTGCTTAGCAGCACCCACAGCCTGAGCTCTCCCTGCTTTCCATCAGCACGGTGCCCAGGACCGCTCCTGGGTGCTGCAAATCCTAAGCAGGAGCCAAAATTCTTTGGAGCACAGCACAGCCAATAGGAACAGTGACAATCCCTCCTTGGTTACCACAAGCTCCACATTAGCATGTTTTTAGGGGAAGGTAAAAAAAAAGTAATCCCATAGCAGCACATGTCGGGCAAGAAATACATTTCTGCAAACCTACAGGATTTAGTCCATATCAGAGACGTTTTCCCCATGAGACTTTTGTTTAAAAATGATAAAGCAAACCACTAGTCAAACAAAGAGGGACTACAAAGACGTGGGATTACAAATGAACTACTGACTCCCTTCCCGCATGTGCACACACACAGAGGAGGGATTCAGTGTGAACTTGCATGGAAGGGGGAGCGAGGAGATACCATGGAAAACATGCCAACCTCCCCCCTCTTCTCAGTACACTGCAACCAGGACTGCCAACAAAACTGAATTCAGAGCCGTATGTGATCAGCACAGCAAACACAGCACAGTTACAATGACACCCGGCAAAGAAATACAGTAATTCAGAGCATCTGCAACCTTTTTAGTCTTGGAAGTACTGTCACTGGTAGATCAGTGTTTCAGCACATGCACGCATACCTGGTGATGCTAAATAACAGGAAATGCTATCCGGTGCCTCTCTTTCAGAGGAGAAAGAAAAAAGAAGACACCTTAAAGCTATGCTTTGCAGGGGAACGAGCACTCTCCAGTCCTCTTCTTTCCTCACCACCACAAAGAAAAAGCAAAAATCCCACCTAAGAGCCGTCGGCACCGTAACCCGCGCACCATCGGCAGCCCGAGCTACCTTTCTCCGCCAGGTCTGAGCATGCTCTGTGTGCCGGCAATGTCCTATCGCTCCAGCTGGCTCACCTCAATTTGTTAGCCTCCCAGAGGTCAGCCTTGCATGCAGGATGATTTGCTGCAGTATTCCTGCAAATCCCCGACGGGCGGCCACACTGAAACAAACACCAGCGTGCTGCTCCACGGAGCTGAGCGTGTCTTGGGAGACGGGCGGAGAACTGCTCTGGGGAGGGGGGACACACGCATTTTAGAAATGCTGCTTTTGAGGATCCTTAACGCCACTGCTACTCCAAACACTTCACAGAAAAGAAGAAAACAATAGGAGAGAAAGGAAAAAATGCCCCTTGCTTGAAGACGTGAAAGCCTTTCGTCGTGCTTTCTAGTAATTCCCTAGGCACCAGGAAAGCAATTTCCCAGCTGTGACGGTCAGCAAATGGCTTAGAATTGAACAGGGCTGTGATTGCCCTCCTTCAGAGATCCAGGGAGCAGTATTTTCATACTAGAGTTAATTTTTATGGTGGAAACAAGTATTTGCTAAACACAAAGGCACAGAAATTATCCAGGAGCTTATAAGAGAATCTCCTAGTGCACACAAGCTCACGGAGGTGAGTGCCTTAAACAAACCTTCCCAGCAGAGCTTGAACCTGTGGGGGCTGAGCAGCTTCATGAAGATGGCAAACCAGATAGAACTGACTGGGAACACTTCCAGTTCTTATCCCACAATGGGATCCACATTCAGATCATTGCCCTCCAAAAGGCTCATGGCATGAAATCACACCATTGAACACAGGAGTGAGACCCCAGCCTTGCAGGGACACTCCTGCAGGCAGACCACAAGCAAACACAGGAGGCTCTGCAAACCTGTTGCTTGTATACTTGCAGGACACATCTTGTTCAATATCTGTCTGTGAGGATTTTCCCTAAAGACCTAACAGGTAAAATAAGAAGGATGAAAAAGAAGGAAAGTTCTCTTAATACCTCCTCCTACATGCTCAAGGTGCACTTCAAACCACAGCATGAACCTATGCCTGTCCTGAGAGGATCTCAGAGAGACATTGCTCAATCACATGTGCCTGGGGGAAATAAATAATAGAAAAGAGCAAAGAGAAGCGAGCCCATCCAGTGCCCTCAGCCTGTCCTATTGGGACTAAGGAAATCTAAAGTCACTCTTCTCTTTTTAAGGCCATCTCATTGTCCCGTTGCGCCTCTGAATACAAAGATATTGCCTTGTGCAGAACAAGTCCGATATTTTTCCTCTGAATTTTGTAACTCTAGGAGTGGAGTTAGATTTGGAGCTGACCTCACTTGAGAAAACACACCTTAACTTTGTGCTTTCTGCACTTCAGAAAGCTCCACAGCGTGACCTACCTTCCACTGATGCTAACGGGAGCCTTTCCACTGACCCCACAGATCTTGGCTAGTGACTGTATCAGTAGGAACCCTGATAACCCAGACACACCATGTTGGTCTCTCTCTCTCTTAGAAAAGCTTTTATTTTACTGGAGAAGAAAGGACAACATATACAGACTGGTCTTTTATGAATAAACTTATTCTCTACCCCTGGAATGAGTTATATTAAAGGATTTCTTAGGTACAATTTATCACAATGCATAGGGAAGAGAGTTTAAACCCAGTCCTGAAGAGGGTCCTGTTTGTCAACCTGCCATAGCACAAAGTACAAAACTGCATCATTAAGGGGCAGGGGAGGAACCATAATCTAATAATTCCAGTAACTGGAATAATAACTGTCCATTTCTATTGCACCATAAGGCACTAAGTGTGGCAGTCCCAAGCTCTTCACAGTCAGCACCTACTACAAGCTGGTAAGGTTTGAATAGGAGATCTTGGCTCAGAACTAAGAATTTGATGAATTATTTAATACCCCTCATAAAGTTGCAGTCTTCAATAACAGCACCACATTTTAGAACTCCTAAAAAGCAGTACAGCACAAACAAAACTCATCAAGCTAGCAAGAAAGTCTGAATAGATCCCTCTTGGTTTAGGGCTGACAAAGAGCAGGTAAATCATTATTTACTGAATCTTTTCAGTGCACATATATGTTGCAGGGGTGCCTGCATCACTCTGAGTCACAGCATTTATTATTTATAGTCCCAGAAGGACTCTCTATAAGAAATTATTCCTCTTGCACTGCTTTTGAACCAAAAGTGCATTTCAGTTTGAGAGCACACAAAAAAAATTATGCCTGAACTAACAAAAAAAGTCTTTGTACTGACAAATACAAAAAAGACACAAAGGAAGCATTTGGTTTCTGGACACCAAGATTGGGACTTCACACAGGGAGGATGACATTTTGATTCTGTAGAAGCTAAAATTAAAACTCATGCCAAAAGGACGAGGACTTCAGCCAAATATTGAAAATTCCTAAGCAAGAATATACTTTGATATGGTAAAAGGTATTTTTCAGAAGAATATCTCAGAAGCCAAATTACCCTTTGCTCAAGTGCTTCAAGAATGACATGATCCCAGGCTTAAGAGATGTAGGATGCAAGTTTTACATAAATATTAGGTTTAAAAAGGTTGAAGTATGATCAAACATATTTTACACGCATGCACACACACAGAGAGGTTACATGTCTTGACATCAACCAAATTCATAGATATTTATTCTCTTCTGCAGATGTAAGCATGTTTTATACATATAAAACATATATTTGCCTGCTATCTGAACTTGTCATATGCTAAACTACTCACTCTAATAAACTCCTCCATCCCTATTAGGAACCACCCTAGCAGCATTGCAGGGACACACTGGCCTGCTCCTGCAGCTGTATGCAGTGTGTGTGGGGAAGAAAGGTGTGGGAGAGTCACCTGCCAGTTCCCAAGGCAGGAAATGGCTTTGGTAGCTGTTCTGATTCAAGTTAGGTGCCACTTGTGCTCTTTCAAGTTCCTATTTGGCCATCAGTAATGACAGGTCAGCAGGGTGACAGAGATAAATCAATTCCCTCTACTACAGCTTTGCCAACTGTGCACCTGCAAATGTAATTAGTGCCAGTGAGTCTGCAAGGGAATTTGAGATAATTCATGCTCATAAAAGCAGTTTGGTAAGTCAATGATGTTCAGCAAGACTGACGTGAGAAACCAAGGGTAAAACATTGCCTGTGAGATCCCTGGGTACAGCCTCACCCTGGTGCTGCCCACAGTTGCTATTTGTTCACTGGTTTTGCCCAGGCAGCAGGAAGATCATCTGCCCTCTCTCAGATGACACTTCAATATTCAGCCACAACCTCACCTGAAGACAGACATCTCCCATTTTACAGACAAAAAGACTGAGCCTGTCAATGGGATCTGGCTGGGATGCACCACACCAGCATCCATTAATATGAGAGCAGCTTCCTGTCAAAAAACTACCAACAATCAAAACCTCTTGTGTATTCCAAGGTTGTACTCATGGGCTCCAGGGCTCAAGACAGAAGCTGGGGCCTCTAAGACCACAGGTGACAGAGTAAACATGGTAAAGGACAGAGAGGAATATGTTACCAGCTCTGTCACTGTTGCTCTCAAAGAGCTGCTGGAGGAGTAGCCACAAGCCTGACACACTCTGTTCCCCACACACCTTCCCTTCCATCTCATCTTCTATTCCCACTGCACTTGCTGTGCAGAAAGTCCAGGGGCCTCCTGCATAGCTGGGAAACCCCTCCTGGACCCACAACTTAGCTTCAAGTTGGAGGCCATGTCAGAGTTACTTGTCCTGGGAATTTTGGAGGAAAAGGAAGAGAGCCTCTTCTCCTGTCTATTGAGACAAACAGGGTAGTCATAACCAGCAAGTCTCACAGATGTCTTAGGAAATTAAGATGTTAATATCACACCAAAATACACCTATTGAAAGAAAAAACACCCCTGAATGTGAACATAATAGGGGTGCCAAGTTATGGAAGAGACATAATAGAAATACAGAACACCAACAGGCACTTAGATCTATAGGGGTGAACAGGTAACAACTGTGTGGAAGTATTCAAAGGACAGGGCATAAGATGTCCAAGAATTTAACTGCCTTCACTGGACTATGCACCTGCTTTGCAAGTGGGCTGCAGCTGTTCCAGAACTGATGAGGACATCTTGGTTCACAAGGAGGATTACAGGAGGGCTTCGAGGATCGAGTCCCAGGACTTGGATGGTCTTCATGGGTGCCTTCCAACTCAGAATATTCTATGATAGGACTGCTGCCTGAAGCTGCCTTTGTTTTAACCTTCCACTTTTTCTATGTTCAGAGACTTTGTACTTTCTTAAAAATCTTGAGAATCCAAACCTACAAACCAAAGTCCTAGTACTTCATGGAAAGAACTCCACAAGGAAGCAGTAACAGCATCTACAGTCTGGATCAAAACAGCAGTTTCGATCCAAGCTGGAGCATGTGCTTCAATTAGCCAGTCTCTGACAAATGCCTGCAAGTAGCTAGAACAGCAGCATGACAGGAAAATAGTTCAGAGCCAAGCTAAAGGAGAATCTAAATCAAATCAGGGGAAATAAAAAGGTTTACTGCCATTTTGAGTCCCATAATTGCAAACTGATTGTTTTGCCTCCAACGCCCCCTTCAGCCACACCTGTACAACACATCCTCCTCATGTCTTAAAGGATGCAGCCAGCATACAGCCCAACCCTACTCCTAGGTCAGCAGTGTAATATAACAACAGGTAGGAGCACAGTATCACAGGATACTCTCCCTGTAGTGTAACCTGTTAGATTGATGCTAAGGGAGCACAAACATCCATGTTTTGAGTGGGGGGCATATCCCAGGGTGCTGACAGTCACATGAAATTTTAGAACAAAGCATTAGGTCTCACAAATCATAAAATAACCTAGACAGGAGGTAAAAAAAAATCAAAGCTGTGTTTCCTGATACCATAAGCCATACAAATGAAAAATATCTGCTGGCCAATTAAAAAAATATCCTAACAACTGGGTTTTGATAAAAATCTCAGTCTGATTTCCCCCAGGGAAAAGAATTCTTACCTTGTCCCTCATCTGATTACAGTATCTTCAGAAGGCCCAGAAGAGAAGTATCAACACATGGCTGTAGGCCAGGCATTTACTGTTGCTCTGAGGGCTACTCCTGCTACTGACAGGAGGGAGAAGAAAGCAAATGAATCATCTTTCTCAGCTTCAACATGAACCGCTGCACACAACAGGGGAAGTGTGATGAATACACTGAATTAATTGTAAAAGCCCATTTCAACTCCTCCAGGTGTCATATGCAACCATTTACAGTTCAATACCTAAGAAGAGCCTCTTCATGCCCTCAGCACCTTGAAAATTCATGGAAAGACTATTGAATTTAGGCATATTTATCAAGGGCACAGCAGCAAGAGGAAGAAGTCCAAGCTTGACATGATGGGAAATTTTTGTATTAGACTTGCTGTTGTATTTATCTGAATAGTAATAAAAACCAAGGTGGTTAATTTTTGCCCCATTTTTTTCCACCAATAAATCAAAGTATTATTTCTCTACAATGAAAAGTGGGTCTCCTTGTGACCCATTTCTGTGGAGTTTTTAACACCCCCATAAATAAACAATATGACATTCAATACACACAAGAAGGTGAAAGTTTCAGAGAAAAAGCAGGAAGTATCTGTTGAAAGAGGAACACCTGCAAAACTACTGACACAGTTGCTGTTCACCTGTGGCCCTTCCATGATGGGAGATTCCTTACCCAACCCTGCCACAGCAGCTCATTTCTGTTCCCTTCCTTCCTACCAGCAATATCTGCTGCCTCTGTTGCATCAAATGCTGAGTCAAGTCTTTGGCAATGAGAATCTCTTCAAGTAACTGAAGCGTAACCTGACTGTTACTGAGAGAGAAGCAACATCAGCCCAATAAAGCAACTGCTGTTCAAGGCAGCTCCAGTTAAAAACATCTGCCCTCATTCATTTTGTACAGCTCTGGATCCATGTGCTGGTATTTGCAAAGCCAAGAATAGAGTGGTCTTTCAGATACTTTACAGAGTATTTCAAGACATCAAGGGCTCTCCAGACAGCTTCCTACATCAGGATGTGCTTTTCCATCCCTAGGCTTCTGCTGGCATTGATGCAGCCATCCCCAGAGAAGCCACCAAGCACAGGGAGGGCTGGAGCAGGGCTGAACCCTCTCAGTAGCAAAGCATTCCCAAGATGAGCCACAGTAAGGACGTAAGGGCTGCCACACCCCGCAGCCTCAAAGAGGAAGGTCTGGTGACCTTGAAGCCAAGACTAAAATATACAAATGTATTGGCCATAGGCAGTGAATCCTATCCTAAGTGTGGAGAGAGAGGTCAGAGAAAGAGGACATTTAGAACCTTCCTGCCTTGGCTCATCCTGCTTCACCCCTTCTGTGGCAGAATGATGTGCTTTTAATCTAACCTGGAGGCTGACAGGAACAATCTGCTGAGGTAGCCAACCCTTCCTTCCAGGCAAAGGGATTAAAGCTACAGCACAAAAAGCTTCTCTTGCAACTATGAAGACACAAATCTGCACCTGTGTTACTGCAGCAAGTACGTAAAATGAGAAAACACCGAAGTCAGGGACTGAAGACTGACTAGGAAACAACCATCATGCTGAGTGACCTATAGTTACACAAAATAACCACCATTTCTTTACCATCAAGGTGATGAACCAAACTAAACCCCAAAATACACTGAAATAAAACCCCTCTTTTAATATACTTAATGCTTAAAAATAAGCATGCACACAAGAGTCCTGTGTTCCAGGGGGACAATACATGCACATAAATTAAGCAAGGATTACAGAACTTTGTGTATAATATAACCTTGTGACCTCTGTGCTAAGTGTATATATATATTTATATATAATACATATGTATGACTATTCCAAAATTAATATAAAATATTACAATTAAGACAGAGACTATGTACTTCTTCTATGTTTATACCCACATTAAAAGATGATTAATCAATGATTTTATAAATCCAAAGAAGTTAATTTCAATGAGCTGCTGGCTTCCTAGCTTTAGCTTTATACTTTGACACAACCATAACAGAGTCAGAAGCCGAGATGCTGCAAAGCCTTATATAAAGGTCTGTGGAACTGTCCCAGGCAACCTTACAGGAGAAGGGAAGGTGAGACCAACTCCAATCTTCATTTTCTATTAACTTTCAGGTCTCTACATGAACATGAATAACAACTTAAGTAGTAAAGAACAAACAGCCAGAAGCAAGGAGCAGAGGTAAGAACAAATCATTAAAAAGTGATAAGCACCAAGGGTCCTAACTTAGCTAAAGGCAGTAAAAATGCAGACACACAGAAAAAACCACATCATGCCTCCTCAAAATGAATCTGGTCGTATAGTTTTAGTGCTGAGTAAGTGAACTGCCTCAGTGCAACACACCAGTGTCTGCTAGAAAGGGCAGTATTTCATCTGTGTGCTTAGAGGTCTGATAGCCTATTTTCCCAGGTGTGTCTCTCCCTCCTTCTAAAGGAGAAAATTACACAGCAAATTAATCTTTGTGAACCTTTTTATTTTTCACTGCTCCTCCTCTTCCCTCCCGCCACTCCTCCTAGCCGTTGTGAAAGGTAAGCAGGAATATGCTGAAATTAAAATTGAAATAAATGACAACAGCAGGAACAGCCCGAGTCTGGTTTGGCTCACAAAAGCGAGTTTATGATATGGTCGAGTCAGTGCAAAAAAAGAGGTCATGAAAGTGCTGTCACATACCTTTCTGGAGAGAGCTTTTTGTCCACATATCCACAGATGAAAGCCTCATCTGCTCAGGGAAACTAATTTTCCAGTGCAAAGGGATTTCAATTCACAATCCACCACCATCCCACTCAATTTACATTACATGTGGCCAGCTGGGAGAGGGGAAAACAACAGCAAACTAAGACACGAAGCAATTCACGAATCACTCATTTCCAATGCATCAAAGGCGTAGCAGTGAGCGTCTGTGTCATGGACTGTGGTCACTCTGTAACTACATCTGACTGCCTGCTTGCCAGAAGCACATGCAAAACCCCACCACATCCAGGGAACCACTGACTGCACAGGGGGACTGCAGTCCCTACACACAAACTCAGAAGGGTTTTTTTTCCCTGGGAGAGAGGAAGGGACAGTGGCAGTTGATTTCAAATTCTTTCAAGGCATTTCCAAGGTATGTTACATTGACTGTGCTTAAGTATTTCATTGGTCACCTGTGATTCAAAAGTCACATACAGCTTAAAACTGCAGATGAGTCTCTGAGCTTAAAGAAACCAAGGTCTAAACTCTCAGCTGAGTACCACTCCTAGAACAAAACATTCACATTAGTACACCAGTGAAGAGAACTGAACTGCCAATAGTGTTATTCAGTGAAGAGTATACAAAATTGATCCCTAAAATAGAATGGGTGAATTTTTAGTACCAGAAGATATTTAAAACTCACAGCATAGCTTTGAGAAGAATGTAGCAGAAACATCCCATTCTGGTTTAGAAGCTCTGAGAAGGGAGAGCAAAGATTACTTTTCAGTGTAAGCTATAAGACTTCACAAGAAGGATCTTTAAAAGCTTGTATGGTTTACTATCAGAGAACATAACTAGTGCATAAGAAAGATCTGTGTGCAAGCCCTCTTCATACATAGAGCATAACCAGGAAACCCATAACAATTTCTTGATGTCATTAAAGCATGGTCCTAATACACAACTCTGAGCTGATGAAAGAGTTAGTTCTCTGAAACAGAAGCAGCCTATGCCAAATTTACACAACAAGGACTTCCAGTCAAGGACTCAAATCCCATAATTCAGCTGCTCTTTGCTTCTTGAGCAGCAAAGCAGCCAGCAGATCAGACTTTAGAGACATCCCTCCCTGCTAATTACATGGTAACAGTTTAAAACAGAGATTGTATCACACCCACTGTCTCTCGAGAGCAAAAACACATGTATAATCAAATTGTTAAGGTAAAACAGTAAAAAATATGGAAAGGCAATTAACACCATATACAAAGAAATCTTTGCAACTGAAAACACATGATCTGTTTTCACTGAGAATAACATTTTCTCAGCTGAACTTTGGCAAGTAAGCTGTGTGGTACAAAAGCCATTATTTCAGAAATACGAGAAACCCCTTTTGGTATCAAACAAACTCTTATTCCTCTCATCTTTAATCCCAAGCCACCTCCACACTAGAACCAAGAAATCCTTATTTAATATCAAAATGAGCCCTTGTCCCCTTTTTATACATATGTGGCCTTCAGAACATCTAGCAGCTGAAGAAGGGGCTCCTGGATGCAACTGAGCAGAGAAGTCCAGCTGCCAGTGAGTACCTAGATCTCTGCTGCAGTTTTATAAGGCAGAGTCAAAGGCCAAAGGAGAGGAGAACACTTGCATTGTGTTTTGAAAGGAAAAGGTGAAACATTTTACAGTGGAAAAGGGAAACATCAGTTGGTTTGGATGTGAGAATTGTGCAGCACAGCCTCTCACAGGTATGACAAAGCAAGCTTTGGAGCACAAGATGGTCAAAAGGCAATGAAAGCTGGAGGCAGGATGGCAAAAGTTTGTGAAACTTTTCAGCTGACATTGGAAAAAGCTTGAAGAGATGAAGGGGCAAATTACTGAGCTCTTTGCTTACATGGCAGTTGTAAGGAAAACTTCCAGGTTAATTCCGAATAGCCAACTATACTTAAACTCAGGTGTGTCTCTTCTCACACCTAAACAAAACAACCCAAAAGAATTAAGAAGACCTAGGAATAAAATAAAGGGAAGGAAGAGAAGAAACAAGTAGGAGGGGAATAGACAAAAAAAAGACACACTTGGACAAAGGATGTACAACAGAAGAAGGTGCAACCTTCAAAGACTGCTCTAGGGAAAAAAAAAAGACCAGACAGGAAGATTATCTTTTTTTATCTGTATTTATCAATAAAACACCAAGAAATTTCCAGTCATGAGCTCGAGACCTCATTGCACTGTATGAAGTAAACAAAATCACTTAAAACACAGGAGAAGATTGTGGGAATGTTGGTGCCAGCCGCCATGCTGTTGGATCAGCTAGTGGTAATTCAGTGAAACTGATGCTGTAAAATCAGTGCATCAGGAAAACTCAGCCTCCATCCCTCTTTTAGAGTCTCAAGGATGCAAGAGGGATGACATCTAATTCAGTACCAAAAAAAAAAAAACAAATAAAAACATTTCCATCTGTACACAAAAATGATATATCACCTCCCAGTTAGAAAACTAGCTCAAATCCATGAGGAAAGACATAGATGACTTCACACTACCAGGAATATGTGGACAGCCACCAGAGCAGAGAATACACTGCATCCTCAGAAAGCACACATGACATCAAATAAAAAGAAGCAAGAAACATGGCAGGAAAATGAACTACAGGGGAGGAAAGAAAACAGAGCCAAAAAGAGTACTTCTACTAAAGGACAACCAGAAAAAGAACCAGATAGAGAAAAAATCATAGAATCATAAAATACGCTAAGGGAAGGGACCCATCAGGATCGAGTCCAACTCCTGGTCCCATGTGGAACATCTCAAGAATCACCATATGTCCCAGAGCATTGTCCAAATGCTTCTTGAACTCTGTCAGGCTTGGTACTGTGACCACTTCCCCCTGGAGCCTCTTCCAGTGTTCAGCCACTGTTTGGGTGAAAAACTTTTTCCTGATATCCAAACTAAACACTCTCTGACTCAGCTTCCTGCCATTTCCTTGAGTCCTGTCAGTGGTCATGAGAGTGAAGAGATCAGGACTTGCCCCTCCTTTCCCCTCCTGAGGATGCTGAAGACCACAGTGAGGTCTCCCCTCAGTCTCCTCCAGGCTGAACAAACCCAGTAACCTCAGCCACTCCTCACCAGGCTTCCCCTCCAGACCCTTCACATTCTTGTTGCCTTCCTCTGGACACTCTCTAATAGTTAAATGTCTTCTTCACATTGTGGCTCCCAAACCTGCCCCCAGCACTGGAGGTGAGGCCACCCCAGTGCAGAGCAGAGCAGAGCAGAGCAGAGCAGGACAATCTCCTCCCAGGTGGTGATGCTGTCCCTGATGCACCCCAGGAAGTCACTGGCCTTCCTGGCTGAGTTGGGAATTATTGAAAATTTCTACATATTTCCCTGTTTGTGAGGGAGGAAAAGTCCTGCACTCCCACATAACATCCCAGTCCCTTCTAGTGCTTCCACCTTGTAAGCTGAGGTGCTGTGGTGCTGTATTGCCTGCTACAAACAAGGCTCTCTGCTCATGGTTAGCAGACATGGGCAGAGGGTGAAAAGTGAAGAGAAGTGGAGGGATGGATGCACTGTAAGGTAGCAAACAATCAGCATCTCTATTACATCAGTTCACACTGTTGTGTGACAGTAACACAGAACAGTTAAACCTGCACTACCCTCAGACTGCTCTTCAAGGGGACAGGAAAAGGCTCATCTTCTTATCCCACTTCAAGCCACTAAAACAAGTCAGATCTCCTTTCACAGAATGAGCTTTGCTTACCCCACACAGCGTGGTGCCAGATATATACACCCAATGGAAGCAATGCTTCTGCTTAGATTTAAGGATGTGCTTAACTCCTGGCTGGATCTGCACTTTCAAACATATCTCCTTGTGGGCCAAGGATTTGCATTCTTACACATCTTTAAGCTTTCCATGACATGACATTTATCATTCTGACTGTGATAAAGGGTGGCAACACCCTGCTTGTTTATCTTGCTCTCAATACACTGCAGAAAACAAAAATACAGATTTTTTTACTACAAGGTGGAGGAGGCTGATATCACTCTCCCTCTCAGATAATTTAACTATAGCATAACATCATCAGGTTTAAATCAGAAGAAGGAAGAAAAGGCTTGAAGAAGCAAAAAAAAAAAAAAAGTGAGGGAAGCAAGATTTACTACAAAAGAAACAAACAAAAAAGTCTGTTTACAGATCAATCTGAAAAGAACATCTCTATTAAACGTCATTTCAGAAGAATTGATAAGATTGACAAGAATAAATCCACATGCAGCTCCAGGTATTTGAGCCTGAATGTGGAAAATACACATTATTCTGAGTTTATGAAAGGCTTAGTTTTTGTACACACTTTCTTGGTTCATTTTAGACATAGCACAAGATTTTAAACAAACAGACTTGGGTGCTCACTGATTTTTAAAGACAACAGCGCCCTACTTTTTAACATGTTTCTGAATTATATATGGGCTGTGTACTCCTCCAGACAAAGGAACTCAGAAAAATTATGTTCTGCCTCTATCCAGGTGCTTCAAATAATCTCCACCCTCCCACCTCTTCATCCCATGAAGTAAAGATGAAGACTGCATGACGTCAGTCACGCTTCAGACCTGTTCAGATGCTGCCTCTACCTGAAACTACACAATCCATGTGTTGAAATTCTCATCTCAATTACCAGAAGCTGAAATTTTTCCTACAGTGGGCTAGGCAGGTCCTGAGAGGGTGCTGACTGGAACACATCCTCCACAAGCCAGCATTATGCCAGACTGCATCCAGCTCCTCTCACAAGTTTCTCCTGATGGGATTGCTCTCCCTCCTGCCTTTCTCTTTGATGCCTGGCTAAGTGATTTTGGCTGCACCTGTGGTCTGCAATACATTTAACAAACAGCCCAGTGTGCTCCTGACCTGGCTGCTCCAGAGCCACGTGCCTGTGGCAGTGCTGCCTAGAGCATTAAGCCCACTGCATGTGCTTGAGCGCACACGGCCCATTTTGGACCCGCTTCATTACCCTTTCCTCAGCAAGCCTGCCTGCAGTTAATTTAATGCATTTAAGGACTGAAGACCAGCCTTGCCACCCTGCAGGGCTATCAAACATGTTACAGGCAGAGGATTTGGCCATATTCCATCTATGGGGTCTCTTTCAAAGTCCATTTCTGCTGAAAATAGCCGAGCTGGTGCTTGAGCAGTATGAGAACAGTGCTCCATCCAACACAGATCACCACCACCATGGAGAGCTGCTGCATCTTTACACTGACCCTTGCATATCCAATCCCTCCCTCACAGGAATGGGATCATTTCCAAGTCTCCTTATCTGATACTTTAAAAGTATGGAAGAAGACTGGAGTACACAACAGTGGTCCCCACATTTAGGTTCTGCAGGCCTGGTCAGCTTAATATGCTCTCTCTCTTGACTGCCACAGAAGGGCACTCGCAGTCCCCAGTCCGGGAAGGAGCATGAAGGACTCACAGGAGTGATCAGAGGCAAGTAAATGCTTTCCAGCTTCTTCCTCAGCAAGAGTCCTCTGAGGACAGTCATCTTGACATCCAGATTCCCATGGAAGAAAGCTTTTGCCTTTTCAAGAGTGACTTCCAACTTTGAGGCCCAGTATAACCAGGACAGCTTTGAGAGAGAAGGGGGTGAGTCTGTGTTCAGAGCCACACCTGGATGTGCCTTTGCAGGGCAATCCCACCTCTGCCTACAAACAGGCTTCCTCCCAACCCACTCAGAAATACCTGTACTATGCTTTCTACCAGTACCATACAAACTAAAAACCTTTAAAGTTCAAACATAAGTCACTTATTTTCTGATCTAGCCAATTGAAAAATGATGAATGACAACAGGTTGTGAAATTTATCTTGTCACCAGCCTATAATTGCTACTTGGAGCTTCAAATTATGGCAGAAAAAATGAAGAACAAAACTGAAGGGCTTATGGCTTATTTGGATTCTGGTTTACAAAGTGTAGATCATTATCTTTGTCAGTGTGTGAAGAAATGCAATTGCACTGTGGATCTCTACATCAAAAACCATCTACTTTAATTAATTGAGAATTATATCACCAAGAAAAGAATTACTGTAGTTATTTCAGAGTTGCTTATTGCTTTTATACATATATTGCTTATATAATAATATATATAATTATTATAATTATACATTGCTTTTATACAACCTGTCTGCAAAGGTTAATATGAATTTGCCAAAAATCTAAGTTCATTTTACTACAGAATTATTAAGGTATTAGGATTTAGGATTAGCATACCATGACTATTAGGATTCTTAATGGTATCCTAAAAAATACAAAAATATTTTGAGGTCTTCCTAAAAAGGGACTGGATAAGGACTGAGGAGTAAAGGAGGAAGAAAAGGCTGCAATTTAAGTAGGTGTGAGATTGTCTACAGATGGAGAGTTAAGGATAGACAACGACTAAGGAGCCCAGTGTCAAAGAAAGAAATAAAATCAACAACAAACTATAGGCAGATTTCCAAGACCTTACAAGTAAAATTACAGTAGTTTAGGTGCACTTGGTTTAAAGTTCACTCATTCACATTTCTTCACTAAAAAGTCACCCATAAATACCAGAAATAAAAGCTCACCAATCAAAAGCAATCAAAGCTACATTTTAAAAGCTAGCTCTGCCCCTCTGTTCTTCCCCCCAGGCTTCCAACTTCCCATCTCAGGACTGTCAGTAGCTGTCAGCAGATCATATGAGAAATTCATCTGAACATACAACATAACTTGACAGGCAATACATCAGAAAACCTAGATGTGACAACAGCAAATTCCACCAGATGGTCCTGGATCATATCTATCTATTAAAAAAATTCTGACAGAAAAAAAATTCTAACCACCCATAAGCAGAGCTTCTGAGGAACAGAAAAAAAAAATCTGGTATATGCACTGTTTCACCCTTTACCCTAACCATGCCAGAAAAGGAGATACACAACAGCTCCAGCTTGTCCTCAACAGTTTGTCCTCTCATTAATATCTATATGTATATTTCATCCTCCTCTCCAAAGAAAAGACTTCTAAATAAAGATGCCTCTCCCTTAAAGGCAGTATGTACTACATACATTGCTGCTTTTCAATTGAGAAAATTCTGTCAATGACTCTGGAGCTTGGTCTTGCTCCAGCACCAGCCTGGTCTCCAGGAACACCAAAACCATGTGGTTAGCCCTGGGAGTAGCTGCAAACTTGAAGCACATTCAAGACTCCCTGTTTGCCACCTTTCCCATCTCCCTGTTGCTCTGGCAGGCAGCAGATTCTGTTTGCGTCCAGGCTGCCTACAAACCTCATCAGCCTCTGCAGCAACTCATTTAGGAGAGACCTTGGATTGCCTTGTCCACTGTCGGTCACACAGTCAAACACTGACTATCCAAACCTACCCTCAATCCAGGTAAAACTGCCTTTGATATATGTGGAGTACAAATCACATTCCAGCATGCACAGCCTGCTCCAGCCTCAGGCCCACAGAAAACAGTGCTGTGGCAGGCATAGGGTCAGGGTCAGGACACTGTGCCACCCTCTGAGAAATGAGCACAGTCCCATGGCAGGAAACTCCAGGTTCAGAAGCAGCTCCATGGCTATTTCACTGATGCTGTCACTGTTCTTCAGGTGAGCACCACCAGCCTGGCCGCAGCAGCAGCTCAGCTGTGACAAAAGTGACAGGCCTGTGAAATGTAAATCAAACTGGAGCAGGCTGTCGCTGCTCGAGTGAGACCCTCAGGAACACCATTCCTTGCTCCTGTTCCGCCCCTGCCTTCTACAGCTGTGTGCAGATACATGTTTTGCTCTGTGAGATGGAAGTTGTGTGTAACTGCAAAGAACTACCACATGTCCTTGTCCTCCCAATTATCCATGCTTGGGACTAAAAGGTATTTAGTCAAATATATTTTAATTGGTAAAGCAAACGGACATGAATCTGAATGCACAGTGGGAAGGAAGACAGTGAAGGATGTGGTGTTACTTTATCATTGTTTAATAGGGCAAGATGGTGCTCCAAGTCCTTTGGAAATCTGACAGTTACTTTGAATACAAAGCTGTGACTGTGGTAGAAAACAGATCTACTCCCTGTCAGTGCACAAGCTGCACTCCACAGCTCAGAGCTGAGGTAATCTCTCTTCAGGCCAGTGTGGCACAATCAGTTTCCACCAAGAAACCAGACTGATCCTTTAACCAAGGAGTAGTTCTGTATATCACACAAACCTTTTTTCCTTCCCCTAAGGCAGCTCCTTCCATTACAGACTCTCCTTTGCTGTTAATCAAAGTGCACCCGTTTCCTGAGTGAGAAACACCTGAGTGTGGGATTACTCCAGTGTGCTGTTTATTGTCTCCATCCAATCCATTTTACAATTATCACCTTCAGCACAGAGAGAAAGCTACTTTTACATCATAGCCCTGAGAACAAAAAGCTTATGAAAAAGCCAGTTCTGCCCTCCTCCTTGAACTTCAACAAGGAATGTATGATTTTTCACTGTGCCTTTGTCATTTTGACATAAAAGAAAAAGTCAGTGACATTTTCAAGTTTTGTTGTTGTGCACCAGTGGGGTTTCAAATACTGCAGAAGAACATAATTACATTTATAGACACTTTTGACTGGAACTTAAATGTTGCAACAGCTATAATAGTCTCTTAGAGATAAGAAAAATAGGCATTTAGCTCAAAATGTACGTTCTGATTAAACTGAAAATGGACACCATCTTTTTACTGGACTGCTTTTTGGCATCTAAAAGTTTTTTCTATAAATACTAGACTATGATTTTTCAAACCATCAACTTCCTACAGAGAGAAAAATACACATCTTACTATTTAACTGTTCTCAGCTGAAATACTGTAAAAGAGAAGGCATAGCATGTATTTAATAAAATTAATGGAAAGTCACTTCCTCCCATTCTGATATTTAATTATATCTCATTAGAAAAGAAAAAAATAGTGCAAATCAAAGTCCATGAATCAGCTGTTTACTTTATTTATTTATAGGCATTTATATAGTGCTCATCACCATAGCAACCAGGAAACTTTTCTTCTTCTTGTTCAAAGGAAAAGTTGTAATTTCAAAATGTGATCCTTTGATGTCACAGTGCAAATAGGTACTTAGGTCCTTTGCAGCAAACACTTTAGGCAGGTGCCTGAAGTACACCAATCAAGTCAAGGTGCAATGAAAGAGACAGAAACAGAGAAAGGAAAAATAAAAGGAAAGGAACCATGAAACAAGTGAGAAAAAGGGAAAGAGGGAAAGAGTAAAGGGCTTTCTTATGAAAATCCACAATGCATGGTGTCCCACAATAAGCAATGACCACCCCAGTACTTTTTACCTGTAATAACAAGTGTCTGGTTCATGGAGAACAGTCCAATTAATGAAGACCAATCAGCAAGTTCCAAATTTATGCTGAGGGCACTGGTGAATATTCTTAAGCAAGGATTTCTAAAAGGATAGTAGCTTAAAAATGAGGCTGCAGAGGGCTGTCTCCCTTTTGAGAGCAGAGAAGTCAGGAGCTTCGCTTTGACTCCTACTCTATTCTGATCCCCCAGCAATTAGGCATTACCAAATTCCCACAGAATTAATAGACCCTTTTAAAAATGCCATCTGCTCACAAAACATCAAAGAAATGTGTAAATTAGAACACTGCTCCTGCATATACCATTATAGAATGAATTACTAGGTATGTCCTGCAATTGCAGTTTCCTCATGATACTGCTAGGAACTTCTTTTCAGACCCCCAAAAGAGACTGAAATTGGTTTTACGCTATTTCATCTGGCTCCTTCCCACCATTGTATAGATGATACACATACATGAACAACATAGTATTTCAGATTCTTTTTAAAGGTAATGAATTTCTAATTGGGACAGAAAGGAAAAAAAAAAATATCTTTGGCCTGTCGTCATTTTGTTATGTAAGAGACATTATCATGAAGATTTCCTCAAGACACTGGTATGTGAAGTTATTATCTTCAACTCTGCATTTAGCTTGATCCTAACTTCCTCATAAACCAATACTGTCCAAAGCAGTTAAATAAGGAGTGTTCAGTTGTTACTAAACTAAACACATAAATCTTTACTCAAGACTGGTGGTTATTTTGTAGTCTTTTTTTATATTGTATTCTAAATAGGGCAGAAGCTGCATGTATGACAGCAGGAAAAGTGACAAGTTCCTTATCTGGAAAAGCACCAGCAGGCACTGTTATCAGAGCAGACCAGCTCTTTTAAAGTGGATTGATGAAGCTATTTTTAAAAACACCTAATAACATCACAGAGGAGACTCTGATCTCTGCAAAGGTGAGCCACACAGCTGGATACTCCTGGGAGGCAGCTAATGAAACTGAAGCTTGTCATACACAGACTGCGTCCAGTAATTGTCTTTGAACACTCCCAGCTGAGCCTCCCCCGTGCTGAGCTCAATGCTTGCTCACAGCTTGTGCCAAACGCAGGCCGAGCCGGGCGCCGTCCGGCACCACCAGGTGTGAGTGGCCCTCTCTCCCCTGTCCTGCCAGCAGGCAGAACCTGCACACTTGGAAGGCAAAGAAAGAAACCTGCTTTCTTCCAGCCCCTCACACCTACCAGCTGGCTTCCAGGACAGGGAGAGACAGTTGCGTGGGAAAGGTGGCAGAGTGGTGTCAAAGCAGGCGGTGTGCTGATGGAGAAGGGAACACGTTCTACCACAGAAGGTGAAGGAAAGGGGGGGAAACCTAACCTTTTAGAAGGAGGAGGATCCCATATCATGTCTTCATCTAGCACAGCAGAACCACCAACAAATGGTAACCTCTGGGAACCCAGGAAATTCCTCTGGCTGCCCTGGAGGACTCGAGCCCCTGCCCAGGGGGCTCAGAGACCTTGGCACAGAGCCCAAGACCCCTGTGCCTTTGATTTAGCCCTTGGAAAAAACAATTACAACCTTATATGAAGAATTACAAGCAATGAAATTTAAGTAGAATGATAGTGAATTTATCACAGGGTGAAAAATAGGTTTTTGAGGTTTTTAGAATGGGGGTTCAGGGGACAAGATGGGAGGAATTGGGACGTGTCCTGTCTTTCTCCTTCTTGGCCTCCATGTGCTGTGATGGTGGCACTTTTAGATTGGTTTAGAGTAGAAGCTCACTGTCTAACATAGATGACAGGTATTGGAAAGTAATTGTAACTATTGTCCACGTAGTTTTTAGTATAAAAAGATAAGACAGCCCGGGGGGCGGGCAGAATGCCTCTGACTGTCTTGCTGAGTGGACCTCGGCAGGACAGGAGAAAGAATTTTATAGATAAGATACAATAAACAACCTTGAGACCGAGAACTGAAGAGCTCTGACTCCTTCTTTGAGGGCCAGGCTGGGAGAAGAGACTCTCTAACATATCTTGGGGTCACTCTGACCAGCTGAGACCCTGAGACTAACCCTCAGTCAGTGCTCTGTGCCAAAGGTGCAAAGTCCCTTAGGGACAGCTGCTGGCTTCCCCTGGAAGGCAGCCAGCAAGAGACGGGAGCATCACTCATCTTCCCCAAAACTCCACTGACCCTTCCTAGCCCGCTCTTCCCTGGCCTTTGTGGACCCACAGATCTACTCTACCTCTCAATGTAAACTTCAACATTGAATTCTGCAACCACCCTGGAACACAACCTAAGAAAATACTGTCCCACAGTGTGAGATCTTTGCCCTTTTGAAGAAATTTTATCTGCATAGCTGAGGATCTGTGATCTGGTTCTGGCTCTGTGGTTAAATGCTCTCCTTTGCGCCACCTTCTTTTTCATGATTCTTCCTGCCTCCCACTACTTCCTAGAAAAATCCACTCCCTCATAGCCTAGATACACCCTGACTGGAAAAGCCATTTTAAATAGAAAGCAGTTTCTTCTGCTGAGAAAAGTCATCTATGGCTCTGATCATTTGACAGTTTTATTTGTGGAAGATCTCTCTAGGTCCCTATGTTTTAAAACACCTCCTAAAGACCTTACTATGTTAGAGCACAGGCCAGACACATTAAAAACTCTGGGGAGCAGCAACTGAATGTGGGTTAATGTCATAGGGAACCATTTAAACCCACAGCACTTATGGAACACTTTAAAGCAACAACTTTTAAAAGAAAGGGGGTGAGAAAAAGGGGCATGAGAATATTCAATTTCCAGATGATTGAAGCAAACCTCAGTAAGTTCACAATGAGATGCAACTGAGGAGATTGGAAATTTAGCTGGAAAGAGATTTCCATATAGTCAATCCATTTTTCACATTGCTGAATAGAGAGTGGGCTCTAAGTAACTAGTTCCAAAACATTACCCAGGCATCTAGAGTGCATGTTCATGGCACATTTCACAAGTGTTGGAAGCTGAACTCCAGCTTTGATGACAGCTAATTAAAACACAAAAGTGAGACTCCAAGTAAAACTGCCACCTTGCAATCATAAACCGTTCAAAATGCACTCTGGCAGAAAAGCAGACTGCAAGGCAGCTTTCCTGTATCTAGTTCACACATTTGGTATCTGCCGCGGTTTTGAAAATGACATTGCAAAATAAACACCCTGTCTTACAGCTGATGCGTTTAGCCTAAGTCAGATTTGTTTCAGGGAGAACGTCCTTGCAGAGAATAAGAGCTCTTCTGGTTCCCAGCTAAGTCAAGGCTGGAGCTAACAAGCCAATCAATCAGTTCAAGCGTTTTGAGATTGCTCTTAAAAGGAGCCGCTTCTGTTTTATTACCAAAGTCAGCAGTCACCGTTTAACAGTCAGCATTTGTCAATAGTTACCCAACTATGGCACTGGTGTGAAAACACTGATACGTTCCCTTGGCTTGAGCAGTTGTTCAGATACAGTCCTCATTCTCATCACCAGAGGAGAGTGTGCCTCTCCAATTTATTTATTTTTCTAAACATGAAGCCTTTATCTTCATAGCCCATTTAAACACCGGGTTAATTGAGGGGGACTGGAAGGGAGCAAGGGGACCCAGCAGACACACAGAGCCCACCTTTGGAACATGCGTGTGCAATGCATCCACAGCTGACACAGCCAAGAGAAACTTTTCCACCATGCTTAGTCAGCACGCAATAATTAAAAAGGTGCAGGGTGTGATAAACCCAGCATCCGTATCCACTGGGGCCAAACTCGCAAATTCACTGCTAAGCTTTCAAAGCCCAAGACAGCTGTCGGGGGGCTAGGGGGTGTCCCAAGGCACTCAGCCATCAAGGAAAACTGTCAGGAGAGCATAATTACATCTTCACCTTCCCCAGTAGGCTTTAAACCTGCAGTGCCTTTGACCTCTGGGGAGGTTATCAGAGTTGGGATTGAACAGCTGCCTGCTCCGCTCACCCTCACTGCGGGCTGCCCTGCCGGCCCGGAGCGCTCTCGGTGCCCGCCTGTGCAGAGGTGCCCACGGCCGCGGCGCCAGCCCCGCTCCGGGAGGGCTCATCTCATCCGCCTCCCCGCCGCGGGGTCGCCGCCGACCACGAGGAACATGGCCCCGCTCCCCCCACTTCCTCATCACCCCCTCTCCTCTCATTCCCACCCTTCGGGAAGAAGGCGACAGCGGCCACCGCCACCCCCCACGAACCGCCCCCTGCGGGAGCTCGGGCCGGCCCCCGCCCCGCGCCGCCTCACCTGCCGCCCGCGGCAGCGACCGCCCCTCGGCTCGGCTCGGCCCGGCCCGGCCCCGCTGCCCTGGCCGCCTCCTCGCTCACGGAGTCCCCGCCCGGCGGCGGGCGGGAACGGGGCGGGCGGGCCTGGCAGGCGGCGGCCGCGCATGCCCGGTGCGGGCCAAGGGCATTGTGGAGGCTGCAGTTCGCGGGGCCCTGAGGGCTGGCGTCCTGCTTGGGCGCTCAGCGCACACCCTGTTCCCGCTCCTGTCCCCGCGGTCAGCGCACACCCTGCCCCCGGCCCTGCTCGGGGCTGTTCCGCGCACACCCTGCACCCGGTGCCAGCTCCCACCCCTGCTCCCACCGCAGCCCGGCGGGTTCCCTTCCCGGCTCTCTTCCCGGCTCGCGCAGCCCTTGCCTCCTCGGCTGATCGTTTTCCTGGAACCCTCTGCTTTTCCCAGCCCTCTGCGTTGCCCACCTGCAGCTCCTTATCTTTCTCCCAAATCTCCTTCAGCCTCCACAGAATCATTGAATCATCAAGGCTGGGAGAGACCTTTCAGATCATTCAGTCCAAGCGTCCACCCAGCACTACCGCTGTCACCCCTAAACCACTTCACCCAGCGCCAGGTCCAAGTGTCTCTTGAACTCCTCCAGAGACGGTGATTTCAACACACCCCTGGGCAACCTGTTCCAATGCCTGACCACCCTAACAGGGAAGAATTTGTTTCTAATAGCTTATATGACTGTCTCCTATCCCAGCTTAAGGCCATTTCCTTTACTCCTCTCATGCTAGGCATGGCAGATGAGACCTGCCCCCACCTCACTGCAACCTCCCTTCAGGTGGTTGTAGAGGGCAATGAAGTCTCCCCTGAGCCTCTTCTTACGCTGTACCTCCCATCACCTCCCCACACTGTCCTAGCCCTGTCCCTCTGGCTCCCTTTCTCACCCTCTGCTCCCCCTGCCTCACAGGCTTCTTCCTTGCTGCTCACACTCCTTGCCCTCTTCCACTCAGAAAGAGGTGGTAAAGCAGAGGGCAGCCATCCTTAAGATAAGTACACACCTCCAAATCCACCAGGAAAATCTGACAGATCTCAGGCACCTGCATCTTTAGTGGAAGAAGGTTCCTTCCCACCAGGGAAATTGTGACAGTGGTGGCAGGTCACATTCACATGGTGGTGTTTTCTCTGGTCAGGCTTCACCAGAGCAACCCAGAGACCATTACAGCTTGAAAAAACCTCCAAGATCATGCGGAGCCTGCAACAAGAGGCACCTGAGCAGGTGGGCACGTGTGTGTAACAGCACCTCTGCTCACAGCCTCTCCCAAAGTCACTGGGGCTTTTGTCATCCACTTCACTGAGGCTCATGGGAGCTCCCATTTCCAAACCATACAGAGCTCTCTCTCAACAGGAAGGACAGATAGAGGTTTGGCAGCATCTTTCACATTAGCTGATGTTTGTATGTATACCTAAATGCTCCCAGAGTGACAGAACTGCTAAACATGCATGCGGGAATTTAATAAAAAAGTTTAACCATTGAAAAGTTTGCTCCTGAAAAGCTGATAATCATTTGGGGAAAATCAAATCTAAAAGCTTAGTGCTCCTTCCTCTAGCCTCTTTTTTCTGCCTTGCAGATTTTGTAGCTAATAATCTGAAGAAATAACTTGTGTTACAAGAGATACACACAAGAACTGAGGGTTTTCAGAAATGCTTGTTGCTACTTAAAATTTAATTTTGTTACAGTCTCTGTGAATTCTAGTGTTGAGCTCCCGTGGACTGACAAGGCAAATGTCAGGCTTCTGAGATCTGTTTTTCAGCTTGTTCAAGAACAACTACACTAATGAGCTCCATTGCAAGAGATACCATCTACTCTGCTTCTCATTAAGTTCCTTAGTTATAGTCCTGTCTTGAATAGACTTCAGAATGCTGGACCCACATCCCTTTAACTAGAGCAACAGTACCAAATAATCATTATCATCATAATTTTCATTATTTCATTGGAATTTTCACTGGAATAAAAAGTCACTATTTCAATAATGTTTAGAGATATCTATTAATCTTCCCAAAGCATTTGTGAGTAGAAATCCTGACTAAGATTTCACAAATACCTGCTTGTATATTCACGTTAATGTCATCTGCAGTGCTACTTTTCCTCCTTGTTATGAAATATTTAATGAACCAGTCAAAAGCCAGACACTACAGTAATTTGAATCAAGTGGCCAGTCACGTATCGCAGACGATGAATGGCTAAAGACACAGACATAATCGTTCAAGAAAAAAAGAACACCCATAAGCTGAGATGTGTTTCTATGAAATATTCATAGGGTTGTGGTGATTTATTGTCATGTCTGCTCCAGAATAACCTGCAATGGGAAAAAGAGCATAATCTGATAAACTTTTCATGCAGAACAGTTCATTGGTTATTCCTGGAATAAGAACTTTGTGGACCCACATCTGTTTAAGCACATCGTCTGTACAGGGTAGGGATGCGTTTTCCTTAATGCAAGGTTTTGCAGGAGATACTACTGGAAGCAGTGTGCTAATGGCAGAGACAGCCCCTTCAGGTGCCCAGGCACTGGTGCCTAGTGCAATTTTGGACAGTTTAGGTTGCCCAAGACATCTGCACAAGGCTGGTAGATTCAACATGGGATCTATAAGAAGACACTGCCTGGCCTGGACTTGAGCTTCAACATAGTGTCACACAGTTATATTGCTCAAATCACTTCTGATGTGACCATTCAGGGAATAAATCAGCTTTTGCAGACACAGGCAGAGGATGGGCTCACAACTGGGAGCTCAAACTTAGCTTTTGCAGTTCAATAGGCTGCATCTCCAGCCTGAAGCAAACACTGGAATGTTTCCAACCCCTACATCCTCTCCTCACATCACCTTCTATACCTGTGCTATAGCTCTCTTGTATGTACACTCTCTTTGAATGATAAAATGCCAGAGGGTTGGATCCTGGAAGCTGACTCCACCCAGCAGAGTCACTGATGTGCCTGCTCATGAACATCGACATATGGGACTGCAGCACTCCAAGCCTTGCTCAGCTGAAGTCAACCAGATCCACTGGCTTCTTTGTTGTGTGTCTCTGTGTGAGGCTGCCTCAGCTTTTTTGGCCATTTACCTAATGCCTCTGTTCTCCCTTGCTTTTCACTGCCTCTGTGTGCTGCACAAATTGTGGGTACTTGTGCTCTTATCCTTTCCTCAGCAGGACAGAGATAAGGATCTACTGGGATCTTGCTGGGATTTAGCCACTCAGATTTTTTTCAGTGTCAGCTTTGTGAAATGCATTTGGTGGGGTTAGTGGGACATGCAATCCCAAGGGATGTAGCACTCTGCCTGTGGTATAATCACAGCTCAGCAGAGCCTGTGGGCCAACCAGCCAGTACGTAAAATTGGATGAGCACCAGGGATTCCAGTCTTGCAAGAGGTAATAAGCAACATCCATGGAGTAAGAGGTAATAAGCAACATCCATGGAGTAGCTGCGGCCTAATCATCCTGCCAAGGAAAACTGTTTCAGCCAAAACCATAAGTGAAGCCATTTGGGACTGAAGGCACCATGGAACTCTCTGCACATCCGCTCAGCATATGCTAAATGCGGGCAGCAGAGAGAGCTGAACGAGGGACTTTGAAAGTGCTGTATGCCTCAAACCTCTCTTACAAATTCATGTAATTCACTAAAGAAATTATACATATTCATGTCATTTTACCTCAGGACCATGAATTTGTTTGGAGGGGATAAATGCTTTCTTGCCTCCAAAGAGCAAGATTTCATTAAACTGTCTCTCTTTTGGAAAAAGCAAGCAGTGACCCCAATCTCTGCAGTACCTGGCAGCCAGTAATAGCTGTATCATGATCAGTATCTGCCCTCTAGTAGCAATTTTTCACACACTGATGTCAAACACATGCAGGAGTAAAAAAAGAAATAAATCTGCTGCTGAGCAATGCTGCCACTGAAATGACTTGTTCCTACGAGGTGGTGAGGACACTGGGTGTTCTGAAGATCACAGCTCTGATCCCAGCGTTTCTCTCCTTAAGCCCAAGGGTTGGGTAATTGCTGCTGTTGCCAAAGAAGGTTAAGGTTTTGTTTATCTTGTTGCAGGTGAAATGAGGTGAAATGAGCACAAACAGGGGAGCAAACATAACCATTCTATACAAAGAGAGATCAAAAAAGGACTTCTAAAGATGACGGTTAAAACTATCCACTGGTTTCATGGTGATACTAAGAGAACAAGAAGACTTCCCAGTCCCACAAGCAGGGCACCAACCTCTGCTTCTGCTGCTAGCAGTGGGATCCCATGGAGCACAGAAGTGAGCAGCACATGGCAATCCACACTAGCATGACAGCAAACCAATGGAGAGAGTAGCTTTCTCCTAGCTCCTCCTGGAGTGGTGACAGCTTCTGCTTGGTTTTTGGAGTAGTCTGCTTGGTTTGGAATGCAGGACAGTTAGATAAGCAAACACCTGATTTATTTAGCCATTCACTTTTTTAACAACATGGTACAGACAAACTATTAAGCAATAAGGAATTTTTCCTTATAACAGGAAATCCATTCATTTATGGACTTGAAGTAGATGTTTCTGTTAAATATAGAAAAAGACTTGCACTAATCTAAATTCAACTGAATGTAAATCTCCATAATTCAAAAAAAGAATAGGTGGGTACTAATGACAATGAATATAAAAGACAGGAAAATGGAGAAATCCAATGGCAGTCGGCATCAACAGATGCGCCAAAAGCTCCTTTGTATGACAAAATGACTGTCTCATGAAATATTAGCAACTATCCAAAACTGGGAAAGTGTGAAAATCTTGTTGCTGTATAAATTATCTAAGATACTCCTGCCAATTATAGACTTGCTGTGAGGAAGAGAGACATTGGTAATCATGACAGCAACTGTTCGAGTGTCATGTGAATATTCTCGGGCGATTATTCAAATCAATCATTTCTTGTCCGTGTGGGAAAGATTGATCACTCCTAGTACTTTGTGTCACTCAGTGACTGAATTGATGGTGCTCTGCTGTCTGTGGTGTTCTCTCTGTGTAGTCTGCCTGTTTAAGGTGACAGCACTCTCACGTATTTAACTGCTGAAGTGAGGAGCTGTCCAGCAGAAAGTAGGAGAGCATAGGCCCAGAATCCTTGAGAAACATTACATAGGTTGTAAGAGACCAGTTCCCTTCTGCACTGAGCAATGTCCCATCCAGATGGATTTTTGGAAGTGGCAGGAGCAGTGCTGGCAGTTGCCACTGGGGCAGGGCATGAGAGGGCTCTAGATGCAGAGGGAATGCAATCCATTCAATCACTCTTCTTCCGTACAGGATGTTTATGAGACCTGCTAGCCATGTCTTGTCATGACAAGTCCTCCAACTTCAGTGCCTGCCATCCCTGTTCATTGAGAATGATTCCCATATTTGATGATGTTCTTGCCTCTTGCTTTCCCAGCCTGTTGTGCTCTGACCTACCCTCTCACACCTGCTGCTCTGCATAAAGAGGGCCTCCTATCACCACAAATTCTTTCATCTTCCCACCCTTCCTGGCAGGAATTTCTCTAACAGAGAGCTGTGTCCTGCTTCCATGAGAATTACTGTTGGTAAGAGACATGACTGAAAATGTGCAATGTGTCAGTGTGTTCACCAAACTGTGACTACATAAATTTTGGTCTTTGACTTGGATTGATACATCTGGTCTTATCTTCCTTTTTGTATATCATGAAGTATAATTTATCAATTTCCTTTTTTGTTTTTGATTAATATTCCCATCTATTTCTTCTGCCTCTTCCTGTAAACTATGCATGTATAAAGGCTGATTCCAGCCCGTTGTCACAAGGGGATGCATTAAAGCTGCAGATCTGCCTTTGCAAAGCCTTAAGCACCTGATTTTGTAAATTAAATAAAATACCATCTACATGTTACTGCTAAAACTACCTAGTATCAGCTGCATTTCAGTACCACAGGGCTTCCCTGCTTCTGTTTGAGAAAGAAAACTAACACCAGCAAATGGTAACATGAAAAGAATTTGTTCTTTAATAAAATAACAAAACAAAGTCTTCACAGAGGAGTAGTTTCCTTTTTTCCTACATATAAGTGTTTGTAACAAAATAAAAGAGCGTTTAACTCTTCAGGCTGGTGATAACAAATAAAGATGTGGTTCACCTCGACTTTCACACGCTCTGTCTTTCTTTTCAAAGAGCTTCTTTCCTTTATTCATGAGCTCTTCAGGGACAGGATTTTTAACAGTTCTTTCTGCCAACTTGTGGTTAGCAGAATATTTGCTTTCCTTTTTTTTTTTTAAGCGTGTGTTGTGGCTCCCAAGTATCCATCTGTAACTCTCTGAAAAATATCTAGTAGCTTGCGGCTAGAATATATTTTGGGATGCCTAGTTTATCGCTGGTTAGCTCGGATGCTGAAGTTTAAACCGACACCTGAAATTCACCAAGATGAGCATTCCTTTGGACACCCTCTCTTCAGCCATCTCTTCCAGGTCACCCTGCTGAAATCCTGAGAGATTATTGACATTGGTACTGAGCTGTCACACAGGAGAGAATTTTGATTTTTTTTGCTTTACGACTGCTTATGCCACATATCATCCTCACTCCCTGGATCCCTTCTGCACCTCTAATGAGATATGATGCCCTTCATTCATGTAAGGTTTTGGCAGTGCATATCCTATTTTTAGGAAGTTGTTTTACAGGAAAGGAATCAGTTTTATGTGTTACACCTCCATAGGAAAAGTGTGAGGTCTGGACATAGAAGATAACTATCCCTGCTTCAGTTGATGGTTGAACAGTCCAGCCTTTTGCTCTCTAAAGCATCTGCTTTTTGTAAGATGTGAGCTTTGCCCCAATGTAGCATAGTCTATCTTTGTCACCTTCATTTAATGACACAGATATGAAACAAGGAGGCATTATACCTCCTCCCAAGACCGCAGCTTGAGAGCCATGTCCATCCTGCAAAACAATGGGAAACATCAAGCCTAATACTAAGAAATCCTTGCTTTGGACCCAAGTCTTCCTTCTGGACAATTGCTTTCATTTTCAGCAATTTGTTTTTGCATGCATGAACAACCATTGTGGTTCCAAATAGGAGTGGGGATGACTTACAGTGATTCCTCTGCTCCAGAAACCCCACTGCCCACCACCTGGGGAAGTGGTCATCATTCCACCCTTCTCCCACTTGAGAGGAGTCTGGACTAGCTGACTCCTGCCTAAAAAGGTTCAGATCTTTCTTCTCAGTGAGAGCAAATGTCTCTTTGTCTTTTCCTCTGAGAGCCAGACTGTGACAGAGAATGGAAACTGGTTGTCCTGCTTTTCAGGATGATCCTGTTCCAGGCCAGCCAGAAGGCAATGCCAACTACCAATCCTTGTGTGGCATTGTTTTCAAGTGGGAATGTTTGGTCTCAGTGAACTTTCCCACAACTTAGCTAGAACCTTGCCGTCCTTGACAGCAGCCCTAGGTACCACAGAAGTGAATTGGGAAAGCCAGGACAGGTAATAATGCTGGCTGCCTTGCTGGAGTCTGTCTGCGCCAGGAAGTATCTTCCTATGAGCTCAATTTTTACCTAGCACAGCAAATTAAATGAAACCAAGGCAAAGAATAATGCTCCACTTCTTTGGGAACACAGGGCCTCAAGGATGTAACATGAATTCAGCATCTGTCTTTTTGCTGAATGTCTTTTTGCTTTTTCCATACATGGGATGGAAAAGAACTCTCCAGGGAACAGCAACACAGGTACTCTGTTTCCCCTTCCCTTCCTTTCCTTTCCCTTCCCTTCCCTTCCCTTCCCTTCCCTTCCCTTCCCTTCCCTTCCCTTCCCTTCCCTTCCCTTCCCTTCCCTTCCCTTCCCTTCCCTTCCCTTCCCTTCCCTTCCCTCTTATTGTTTTCTTTTCTTTTCCCTTTCTTTTTTTCTTTTTCTTTTCTTGTAGTGGAAAACATATAGCATTTGCCTGTGTATTTGAGCAGGGAGTTTGGCTCCTTCCATTCATGTCACAGCAAGACAAAGCATCTCTCAGCCAGGATCATTTCCCTGCTCTTTGAAAGCACCACTGTCTGTGAGCGTGCCCCAGCTCTCCCCTCATGTGCTTTGTGTTGACAGAAAAATCATCTCCATGTGAAGCTGCTCTGTCTCCCTGCAGCTACAGCCCCCTGTGAGCTGCTGCTGCCTTCCCCCCGCTCCCTCCCTTACAGATGACACATCCCATCTCATTTATATTATTAAAATGATTTCCATGGGGTCACCTTCTGCTTCACGCCTGAAATGATAGAGAAAATTAAGCTCTTCCTCTTGTGCCACTTGGATTTAAATTGTAGATTTTAAATCTGTCCTCACTTCTCCATCCTTTAATTTTCCACAGGCAGCGCCACTGCAGCGGCAGCTCCTAGTGACTGCATTAGATGTAAAAAAAAAAAAAAAGAAATCACAGGCACATTGACTCATATGGTGTTATGATGAGTGAGGTGGATAATAACAAACATGCAGTACTCCTGTCACCCACTGGGTCTCTTTCCATTTTCTTCACAGAAAACCCAAACAGCCTGCTGTGTGGAGTATGACAAAGGTCGAATCAAAAGAACATCTGCACATTACTGTGGTGATTAGCTTGTAGAGTAGCACCCAGTGGTGAAAGGGCTTTTATCTTCTTTTCCACGCACAAAAGTGATGGGTCACGGAGAGGGATGCTTACACTGAAGTCAGACCTGATGTCTGTTGTGACTTCTCAAGCATTTCATTAAAAGTATTTCCATGCAGGTGAGTTTGGCAAAAGGCACTGGGCTGTTTAAGGTAAAGTGCTGGACTGTTTTAGGAAGTGTAATGGCAAATACTGTTTCACAGGCAAAAATGCTGCCAGGAATGAGTAATTCTTGGTATGGGATGCAGACAATACGGTAAATATGCAAACCAATACTTTGGAAATTGTGTCTTTCACTTAAGCTTGATTTAAATGTGTGAATTCTTTGCAGCTTTCTGGTATTTACTAGTCTTTACCATTGTCTTTCTTTATTACAGGTCTGAAAGAAGCTGCTGCCATATGGATAGCTGGAGCAGCCAAGAGTTGTATTCACCAGCAATGCACCATTCAAAGCAATTAGAAGCTGCCAGTCCTCATGGTCCCAGACCAAAGCTAACCTTTGTAACAGCACTATTAGGTTTTCTTGCTTCTTTTTCCAAGTCAGATGGTGTTGGCACTCTCTTGTGAAGAACACAGGATCAGATGATCTGAGGGGTTACTCCTGATGGCAGTTCCTGTGCTAACTCAGATGCAGCTGCATCCCCAGTTACATTCAGTTCCGGGGACAGAATAATCCTCTGCATTTTTTCACTGTGTTCAGCACCCATCTGATGGGTCTCACCTGAGTACTGGAGCAGGGATGGAAGAAAGGAGGAGCTTTTGCTCTTTCTTTGGGCAAATGACTGAGCTATTCCACAGAGAAGGCCACACAATAAAAATTAATCCAACTCTTTCATAGTGGCTACTGACTAAGTACACAGCTGTTTAAAGAAGCACCAGGCTATATGTTCAGCCTTCCTTGCAGCACATCCTTCTATCCAGAGTATACTCCAGAATGTGGCTGGGGAGTGAGACAGGTCAGAAACACTGTAAAGATGAAAGCTATTGGATTAGCATTTTTGTCCTAGGGCTGTAATAGAAATCTTTAGTAAGAAAAGCCCAGGCATGAAAATCACATTGTAGCTTGAAGATGAAGTCCAATTTTCAGCTGAAATTCACTCTCTTTAGCGGTCTCAAGGCCAAAGTATGCACAGAGACCGTGTAAGTCCTATTTTCATGGTGTTAGCAGCACAGAGATCCCTCTGCTGGTTCCTCTGTACATGAATGAATTGGATCCAGAGCACAACACAAGCTCATGTCAGAGCACTGCTGTAGGCATGTTTGAAGACAACTTTACCAGTTCCAAAATCAAAGATTAAAAGAAAATCTGACCAGAGGAGTGCTGACACATTTTGAAAATTTAGAGGTGAAAGGGATCTGGGGTCTTTTAATAAGCTGTTCTAAACGTAAAACTGCAAAATAACACTCTTCTGTGTGGAAACCTCAAGGCATGTTCCCAACTTTGAATCTAACTTGCAGACTGTATTCCTCTTCTGTTTCCTTTTACAAGACAGTGATATTCTCCCTCGTGAAGAGGGTGCATGCAAACTCCTCTGAGCTGTAAACATCTCATTCTGCTGATGGGACTCTTATGGACAAATTTATGCTACAGAACTTTTCTTCAAACTGATAGCAGATGTAATGTGTGACTGTGATAGTTACAGTCCAAGCTGTGGCTTTGGTTCTAGGATCATTAACTCCTGTAGGATTATCCACCAAAGTGGTCTTAGTTCTCTAGTAACACACAATCTGCTCAAAGACAGTCTTCATGAAGAATAAGGAATGGATTAAGGAACCACAGGCAGCACTCTGAGACCAGGCAGCTTCAGACAATAATGCCCCCTACTGATATTTGAACAATTCCAGGAGAAAGAGATGTCTCTGAGAGCTGGCAATGGCAGCAAGGCTGGTAAAAAGCAGCAAGAATGTGTGTGAGGAGAGCAGACAGACAGCTTGAAGCTTCAGACAATTAAATGCATAGCACAGAGAAAAGTAACTGCTCAGAAAAAATCATATTTTGAGAAAAGGCTGGTTGAAGATCTTGTATTTTAGGGGGAAGGAGCCTCAGTTGCTAAAAGTTAAAATTTGGCATTTCAGCTGCCACAGAACCCCATGAACTGTCTCATCCAGGCCAAGGGAACTGTCACATCCAGGCCAAGGCTTGGGCTGCTTGGGAGCTGCAGGAGCACCATGAGCACAGCTCACACTGAGACGTTTGCAGACCCACACCAAGGTTGATATTACATACAGACCATGGTCATCTCACCTGGCAGGAAACTGAGACAAGATGGCAGTGGCATCACTGAAGGTGTAAGTATGTACAGGTAGGCAAATTACTTCCTTTCTAATTAGGGTTTCTGTAATTGAGTCCTCTTACCAACTGAGCAGTTATAATTCTTTACAGCCAAATGCTGACAGCAATTTCATTGCCTATGAACCACTAGTTGTAACAGCTTTACTGAAATTTGGTGTTGAAACTGCTTGGGTTGCTCTGCTTTATGTTCCATTATTATATATAGAGCAAGTGTGTCGCCCTGATTTTTTAAGATTTTCTAAGCCTTCTGATATTTACATTCTTGTAATGAACTTTCTCACACACTTTCTGTAAATAACTTATTGTTTTGCATTCTTTTATGGAGGAGGAGAAATTTGATGGACTGTTGGTTTGTCCAGTGTCATTGGAGAGGTGGCACTGTCACCCTCCAATCCACTGTCACTTTTGGAAATCTATAAATGTTGGAGTCAGAAATTAAAAATTCTCTTTTTCACCTTGGAAGAGCTGCATGTCTGCATCATGTTATTTTGTGTCCTACAGTGACACAGGTGTTTCCTGCGCTTCCAAGGAAAAACATTTTATATTTTATACTGAGTATCCATAGCCAAGGAGTTACAAACTTGTATTTTTAAAATTAAAATAAAGCTCAGATATTTGAGCAAAAAGACTGCTGCTTAGTTTCCTCACCTTGCCAGGAACAAAGCCAGTCATTCTGTTATATCCACTGAGAGCTGGCCTTGGCTCAGAAGAGCACTTCTGTGAAATTCCTGTGAGGTGCCATCGACTCTGTGGCTCAGTGGAAGTTGTTGTACTTCCATCAGTCTTAAATCATCCTAGGAGCCACATCCATGCAAAAAATACAAGGATGAGCATGTCATTTGATACTTGTCACACAGGTACCCGTGGTCTAGGGGGGAAGAACAGCCTCCTCAGCCACAGAAAAGCTGTGTGCTCTCTGGTGATCAGGCCGAGGCATTTCAGTCAATACAGCCCTGTGGACTGGGAACCTCAGGGCAAGAGACAGGAGCTGGCTCTGATGCTACCCTTAGGTGAGTTACTTCCTACTGTAAACACAGCCCATGTTTCCAAACACTTTCTTCCTGCCTATGGACTTGCTTAGAGCGTCAAGGTAACTTGCTGTAAGTTTGCTGTGGCAGCCTGTCAGCATCAGACGAAGGCAGCATTTGCAAAAATAACAAGACATCCTAAGAAATCTGAAAAGTGAGGTTGGATTTTACTATTACACTACCCAAAAACCACTGTGCATTAGTCTGCCCTTGGGAATATATCCAGACGGTGAAATCCAGTTTCCTTATCGTGTGCAGTAAACACTGTGAAGTTAAAACCCTCGGTGGCTTCTTAAGCTTTTATCACTGGATTTATGTCAGCAAAATAGCATGGAAAGTGTATTCAAGTGGTTATTATGCACCACTCTGATCAGGCCACATGAAGTTGTATCTGGCACCTTGCATGCAAAGGAAATCTGCTTTTGATGGAAACTAATGCATAGTTAATTTGCTACATTAGCATGTGATAATTAGTACGCAGGGCTTATGATGTATTACAACTACATCTTAGTATGCATGCATGCAAATAGACACATAATACATCAGTGTGTTAAATGCAGGCATCTCTAGGACAGAAGGTGATATAAACAAATCTAAGCAGAAGTTTTGGACACAGAATGAGGGCTGCATAATGAGTGCCTCAATTTACAGTCCAATAACGTATTATATATTCCTCGGCACACCCTGAGCTGTGTGCATATATTAAAATCTCTAATCTGTCTACTTTCATATTCGTGAATATATTAGGACTTTCTGTGGTTCTTTCTTTTTCAAATGCACAGGGTCACTTAAATAGTTGCAGCTTGAAGATGAACACTGTGGCTGTGTCAGAGCAGGACATCTCATTACTCTGAGTTTTGTGCACCTGTAACCATGGTGACTTTGTGGCTGCAGCTTTCCCCAGACTTGGTGTAACCTGGGGTGGATAAAGGCATGCTTCTCCATCTGCTGCGGATGTCACGTACAGCATCTCTTAGGATACATTTTAAATTACCATGTTCTCTTAATTACTCCTCCTGATTTCCCTGGTGAATTGCCTTTCTCGAGTTTCAGTGACTCATTGTGAAACCAAGTGATATCTTTGCTGTCTTCAGTCAGGAAAATTCATCCCAGACCTTTGCCCTTTCTCAAGGACATCACTTGTCTGAAAAGCAATGCAACCTGGTGCTTTGTGCTTGTGGCTACTGAGCAAATATGACGTTTTACAGGTGTAGATTTCCTTCCCTCAGCTGCTGGCCTTCCCAAACCACACTGGAGAGCGTGGCCGTCCTGTCCAAAGTGGCCTTTGAGGGCAGCCCTGCTTTGGCTGCAGGCTGGCTGAGCTCAAGGTGGGCTCCACTGCAACATCTCCTCTCAGGGAGGTGCAAGGACTGCATGGTGGTGACTCCAGAAGAAATACAAAGGTGACACATGGCGGGGTGTAAGGACAAGGCAGGTTCTCATCACCCCCTTGGCCATTTGGTCCCCTCCATGGCTGTCAGGCACTCTGGAGATAGACTCATAGGCCTGTGGGACATGGTGCCATAGAAAAGCTGTCTTGTATTCAGTGGGGGAAGCTGTGGGCTGCCCAGCACACATACAGCTACAGGCAGAAGTCTGTAAGTCTGCACTGTGTAAATCTCACCAGCCTATGCTGGGAGGGGGCTTAGCCAGGCAGTGTCCCCTGTCACCACAATCTTTTTAGATTGCTCTGCTACAGCACAGTGTGCTGGGACCAAACAATTCTGGATTTAGCCTTTTGTTTGACAAGGTACATAGCTAAGAGCTGTAATTTATCCCCTTTGAGCAGTCACTTCTCCAGGTGTGTTAAAGCCACCCCTGGGCAGAGGTCCAGGCAGCACAAGCCCTGCACCCAGGTGCAGACACAGACTATACATAGGTTATACAGCCACACAGCACGGGACTGAGCAGCTGGGGAGGGACAGTGCCAGACTGCAGGGGTGTTTTTCTCCCAGCGTACCTGGGGGATTTGTCTTCAACTTGGCCTTCATGAACTGCAAACTCACCTTACACCATAGATTAATCAGCATTTAACAGAGCACCCGTGTATTCTTCCACTTAAACTGCACTAAGCACAACCAGTAACTGCACTATTTCTTTCTTCTACCTGGGCAGTAATAGATCTTCTTTTCATGAAGTCATCCTTAGCTGAGCCATCTCTGTAAAAAACTGAGCTGCTGAGGTGCATTATTTATCACCGTCAGATGTTTAGCACACGAACCCGAGCAGCAGGCGGCCATGGGATCACCTTCTCACTCAGATGGGATGAGAGGGATTTATGGTCGAAAGCTGTGCCACGGAAAGAACACAGAGTACTTGTTAATTAAGGACAAGCAGCTGAAGACCAGTTCTGCTGCATTTCTGACAGAGGGCAGCATTGAGTTTTTTATCACATAAAATAAACCCCCAACAAAACACTTCTTTGCTCTCTAGTGATTGCGCAGTTCGGAAAGAAGAAAAGCTTCTCACTCACATTTTTCAAAAACTGTTCTATCAACTGGCTTTTAACTAAAATTTCCTTTTAAAGCTGGCTATTTTTGAGACTGTTTTGGCAGAGGGAGGGCAGGGTTGGGTTTTTTTGTTCACAGCTTCATGGAAAATGCTGCTTTCTGGTCTGCCCCTCGCCAGGCCTATGCTGCTTCTCCTCTACCCTGGCCATGAAAGTCACCAGAACTAGACACTACCTGGGCAGCCTTGTAAGGGAAACATGTTCTGTAACACCCAGCTGCTGTTCCCCTGTTTTGGGGGCCTGTGGAAAGGAAGGATCTAGGGGTACTCAGAAATCATCTAGGGAGCCACCAGCTCCTGCTGCAGACAGTAGTTTTGTGAACCAGCTTTGGACTTGAATCCCTTTCTCACTAAAAGTCTCTGTTACCTCCTGATTTTTAAAAAGACCAGAGAGCAGTGAGGCCAACCCCACAGCTGCAGCAGGAGGGGATGCTGCTGAATGGCACCCTGGGCAAAGGGCTGGACTTAGGAAATTTTGAAGGGAGGATTTAGCTGGTGCAGTGTTTACAGACACTATCTCTAACTCTCTATTTGCTGTTAGAAGCACATCTTTTTTCCCTGCCAGCAAGGAATCAATTATTTTAATTCCTGACTAACATAATTTATGATTAGAAACAATCCCTGATGTGGGAATTTACAGCAAAGTCTGTATCTAACTTTCTAGTGTTCCCAGCCTGTTTCATCTCTGGGCTCTGGCTGCACCTCCACTTGTAATTGAAAGGAGGCAATTCCTATAGGAAATTGCTGGAAGAGTGGGTGCACCATGAACTTGACAATTGGAAGCTTGCCCACTTAGGAGACATTTTACAGTAAATGTGGATGTTTCCCAAAACCAGTGGGTGTGAGAGTGTGTGTGTTATCTGCTGCAATACCGCCTCCCTGTAGGCATTTTCATTATAAGTTTGGGAGAGAACTGCTGCATATTCCATCTTTGCCCTGTCTCATTGATATTCATTCATTCTCCAGTGGGCTTAATGTTGCTGTCTGCACAGGGGAAAAAATTAAAATAACAAGACAAGGAAATAATAGAAGAAGGAGGTGATTCTTTTTTAAACTTTTCTTGTGAGTGAAGACAAGGATTCATTCGTCCCGAGCCTTTGTTCTGGGAGCCCTCAGCACAGCAGTTGTCAGAGCAGGTTGCAGGAACAAGGTATTCAAATGCCTCAGAATACATCTATAAATCATGTCACCACTTTTCTCTGCAGGAGCCAAAGAGTAGGAGGGAAGAGAGATGAGAACAGCGAACAGATCAAACAAGCAACCTTCGGTGGAGACATCAGTCCCACCATGATCCTTGGCGTGATGTGAGCATCTCTGAGAGTTCCTGTGGGTAGTTTTATTTGTCTAAAATAGGATGGACCCTAAGCAAATATTTATGTGTCTCTCCAGTGGCTTTCAAAATATTGGAAGTTCTTTGCTCACATGGACTGAAAATTTTCAAAGCTTCAAAGGAGCACAAGTCCTCTTGATTTGCAAGATGATATGAGCACCTATGTCACACGTCTGCTTTTAGAAATACTTCTTGCAGTACAGCCAAGGCAGACTGATGGATATTGTCCAGCTGTCCCAGCAGGCAGAAGTGGTGCAACCCCTCCAGGCCAAAGGATATTTGGACAATGAAAGGGAAATGAGGATATTCCTGCCTCACCCAGGCCTTATTCCCTTAGGAAGGATGCAAATATCTGTACAGCTTTACCTGGAGGTCAAACAGGACCTGATCAGGCCAGGGTCTGTGGAGGGAAGCTCAGCTAAGTGATCAGGTTTCACAAGCTGAGTATGAGGATCCTGGGGCCATGCTCCTGTGCCATAGGCTGGGGCCAGGCAGTGGGGTTGCTCCCCAGCTCTGGTACCCCTCATGCCACACAGCCAGGCAGCCCAGCGTGGGCACTGCTGATTCTCTGTGGAGCTGGTGTTCAGTCACCATGGGGGGACAGGCTGCTGTGCCCTCCTTCTGGCTCCTTGGGCCCATTGTCCCCTTCCATCCTTGCACATTACCAGTTACTGTCTTTCTGCTGTAATCTCTGCCAGATCTCACTCCATGTCTGGTCACCCCCTGTGGCCTGAGGTGTGTCACTGGCTGCCATTGCTGTCCCTTTGATCACTGCCTACCCCAAGAGGACTTAGCATTTGTGTGCTCAGAGCAGCACAACATTTTGGCTGTAGCTGCCAATAGTTTGCCTACTTTGTAAGGGGTCTTTGTCTGGGTGAAACCCTCGCAGGTCTGCTGCTTTCACCTATGGACTGCAGTATTTGTACACAGGGATTCATGACAGGCTTTATGGGTCTGGTTCTAAGGGGTTTTAGGTGCTGTGCTTCATTTGTGCCTTCTCCTCCCTTGTCTGCCTTTCTGCATGTCTGGGATGTGGAGTGAAAAGTTTTGAAGTTCACATTAGCCACACCATCTCCCTATATGCCTTAACTACTCCAGCTCAAGACTAACTTAGGACAGCTTAAATTTCAACCTGCTTATATTTGCCCCTGGCAGGAGAGCACATTACCCACTTTTATCCCAAGAGCTGTGCAGGAATGGAGAGATCAGACGCACCAAGAGTTCAACCAAGTCTAAAACTGTCCATGGCACTACCATGCTGCTGTCTGTCAGATGCATGAGGACCGAGCCTTGCAGAGACCAAACCCAGCAACTCTGTTTATCTTCTGTGCAAATCCATAATACTACTGGTTGTCTTAACTTTAACCTACCAGATTTTAAACTTTGGGTGGAAAGAAACCTTCTAAAGGTGGCAAATGCTTGCAGTTTGTTGGCAACATCCTTTAATGACCTGCAGCATTCCAGATGTAGGTCATGTTTACTACATCAAATGCCAGCAAACAGCAACTGATACAATTTCGCAGAATAAACCACAAATTTTAAGCAGCAAAAATGCTGCTGTTCTAGATTAAGCATCTTTTAAGCCCCAAACAGACAAAAAATTAGGCTTTCCTTTTTCACACCTCACCTCAAGATGACTGAAGCATTTATTGAGTGCTCATAACATGCTGTGTGATTGTAGTAGCAAGCAAAGCAAACTGGGCCACAGAAGAGCTGTAATGCCAGAGGAAAGCAAAACAGCACCATTGAGCAGATGATTTCATGCCTGGAAGAAAAACTCACAGAATTCACACCTGGAGAACATGGAGGCCGTGCACAGTCCAGTGCCAGGGCTAAGGGTAGGGTACAAACCTTTAGCAGACAGCAAATCACCATTTTGTATATGAGCTGCCTCCACACCGAGGTGGGGAAAGCCTTGAAAGTTCCTGCCCTGGCCAGCCTGGGCATGTGGCTGTGTGTTTCATCCTGCCTGGCCTCCAAGTGTAGGTGCCAGCAGGAAAATGCATAAGGGCATTGAGCCAGCTTCCTGAGAACATGGCACTGCTTCACCCTGCAGCCAACAACAATGATCACCTTCAGTGCAGCAAAGCCAGCTTTGCTTCTGCAGATATGTCCCTCACATGCTCTGGGGTGCAAGACTTTGCCTCTGCAACCTGCTGGAATGGGTGTGCCAGCATAACTGGGAGATACAGGATGGCTTAAGGCAGTGGAAACGATGGGAAAGAAGGAAAAATCTTCTGAGGGGAAACATCTGTTCTCTTTACCATTAGCTACAAGTGGTACCTTTTTAATTATTGAGATGCTGAAGCTGACAGAGGTTGTGGATTGAGTTGGTAATTATTTAGAAGAGCCCCAATTGCTGGCAAGGATTCCCATGTAGTCATTTTCTAACTGGATAGAGGGAGAAATAAATTCTTCAAGTATTTATTATTATTACAGCCTGTCAATTATGAAGATTTATTCATTCCTGCTGAGCTACCTTGAGACTTGGCTTTATCACTTCACTGCTGCTGCCACAACACTATTATATATGTGAAAATGTGAAGGTGAGGCATGCTTTTTGAAGTTAGACACAATTCATCTTCCTGAGTTTTGACAGCTCCCCACCATGTACAAGATAACACTGTCTAACACACCGACCACAGCACTACTGCTTTTCTCAGACTTGATTCAGCACAGCTTCTTAGCTCACACACTGTAACATCTTCAAGCAAGTTGAAAGTACAATGAGACCCAGTCTTAGTGTTTTCCACAGCTATCCAGTCTGCTGTGTAAAATACCCCGGTCCATTGGGCTCATGTGCTGCTGAGGTCATGTTTAAGCTCATTGAAATTGGGATTTCAGTTGGTAAATTCCCCATCTTTCAAGTCAGTCAGGTCCTGAATTTAGGGCAGGCTGACCAAGACGTTTAGGAAATGTGGGGATATTGGTGTTTTGTTCTGTGTAGCTTGTTTAAGCCTGTTCATGGATGCAATAGAGGCTCAGCACAAAGCTATTGTTTTCTGGTCCAAGAAGGAAGTGGCTTATGATGTCCTTTCCCTTGGGATTTGTGTCCTTTCCATTCCCCTTCCTTTTCCATCCCTTTCCTTTCCCTTTTCCTTTTCATTTTTTTAAATAAAAAGACAGCAGCAGTCTTTTATGGTTTTGTTGAGTGAGGGGCAGATTTACTGGGGCAGAATTAAGGAGATAAGAGAAGCCCCCCTCATTCAGACCTCAGTTGGAGAGGCTATGCCTCAGGAAAACCTTCCCCATCTCTTCCTTCCCAGTTCCCTGTCTGCCTGCACAGCTGCCTGTCACACTGCTCGCAGTGCCCCCACAGAGAGTGCACGCTCTCAGGCTGGTGGGAGACTCCAAAACTTGCTTTCACAGGCTTTATTTTGGGAGCCGTCTGAAAGACATGGACTGTCTGTGAGGATTTGAAGCCCTGCTGCCTTGTGTGCTGTAGCCGGGATACAGAGGGTGCCAGCAGTGAGCCTCGAATGGGTGGGACCCCTCCAGTCCCACCCCATATCGGGGATCAAGGTCCCAGGCAGGGGACTTGCCATACAAATGCTCTTTGCAGTCTCATCCCAAGCAACTGTGACAATTTGGGGCCATCTGCAGATTTGCCACCTCACTGCTCACCTCTTTTCCAGATCATTAAGGCATGCATTAAACATCACTGGCCCTCGGAACAAGTTTGCCAGTCGCTCCCACAGCTAGCTGGGAAAATGATCCCAGCTCCTTGTTTTCAGCCTCCATGTCTGGTTTTTGCTGTGCTTCCCCTGGCGGGATGGGGCGATTTCCCAGTCAGGGTTATGCAAGGTGTGTTAGTCAGGATCCCTCACATCCTGGGCACAATCGGGGCTGGAATTTCTGCATGAGCCTTTGGGGAAGAGCAGGTGCTGCTGCTGTGCTTGCCAGCTTCCCAGCTGTGCTGCAAGGTCTTTGCTGCCTGTGTCAAGGTTGTGCCATGCAACTCTTCTGAAGGCATGGGAGAGGCATTTGGAGAAGTTTCTGGTCTGCTCTACGGCTTTTTGCAGGAAGCTGTGCTGCACCTGCAACTGGGATAGGCAGAACCTGGAAAGAAAAAATATAAACAGCAAAACCAGAGTTACTGCCAGGCTGGGCAATTAGTTTTATTTATACAAACATGCCTCCCCACTGTAGTTTTTGCTTCCCGGGCACATGTTCATTTTTCTTCCTCCTCTCTTCTTCTCAGAACATTGTGGGGCCATGAGTTTTCCAGCCTGTTCCTCTGGCTGGTCACCAGCCCTGCTGCTGGGTCAGCACAAGCACAATGCCCTCGTGCAGCAGCCCCATGGCAGATGTGCCATAGCCAAGGCAGATGGGCCACGGGGTTCTCCCTCTGCACCCCATGCTTCCCCCTGCCTCCCAGTTTTGGGGAGCTGCTCCTGAGCTCACTGTAAGGGACAGGTAACTCATTAAACTGCTTGCTGTGCTCTGCAGCAATCCCACTTGGCAAGGTCATCACTGCCACCTCGAGCCATTCCTCCCACCTGAGGGAGAGGTGTGGGGCAGCCTCTTGGGAAACCTTCCTGTGTGCTAAACCATGCTTGCTGAAAATATACCACAGGACAGAGCCCTGAGGAGGCAACACAGCCTGGAGCCAGCCTCAGATTTTATCTTCCCTGTCCACCAACCATTTTAAAGAGAGGCACACCACCCCAGTCAGACAGTTTGTACCTTAACACATGGGATGGATGGCAACCTCATCCTTTGCTGCCGTCCCTGGTTGCCAGTCTCTGCACTGGGGCATCATCCCAGATCTCAGCCCTGAGCCTGGACATGGGCAAAGCACAACCCTTTCTTCCCAGCATCCAGCCACTCAGAGGAGCCAGCTTTAGGGGGGACAGGAGGCAAAAAAACCATCACCAGCTGTGGGATCTCTTGGGGTGGTGGGGAGGGCAGGGCCCTGGCTGCAGGTCTCTGCTGGAGGGGAATGTTTGCAGCTCTGGGGTGTCAAGGTTCAGAGGATTCTCCAGCCCAGCTGGGCTGCATTTTTTTGGATGCACCAAATGGAAAATATTAGCCTGTAGACAAAACAGACGCTGTGAGGAGGAGCAAGGGGCAGGATTCCACTGCAGGAGCCAGGGCTGGAGCAGCAAGCTCCCCACATGGCCAAGCTATTCCAGCTATGGGCTGCTGGGCAGCAATGCTGGAATGTCCCCATTTTCCAGCATCACTGGGATATGGCGATCCTCAACCATCCTCCCAGCCATCCCATGCTGGAAATAGCTTCCACTGCTGCAAGTCACCTGGGCATGCTCCATGGAAAAGGTTTTTTCAAGAGGGTGAAAAGTCCTCTGCCTTCCCACTGAACCCTTCCCACCTGCTGGGGAAGTTGGGGAAGGGTTCAGTGTTCGTCTGCCTGTATCTCCAGAGATAACAGGGAGGTGGCCAGCAGTTGGCCTCCTAGTCTAGAAATGGTTCTCTTCTATAACAACCTCCCACTTGTCTTTGGCAGGTGGTAACCACAAAGCAGGAGGTCTGACACACAAGCAGGACAGGGCTCATCTCCCTGTGTGGTAAATATAGAGCTGGAGCCTGCAGCATCACACTGGAGGTGACAACCTAGAGCAGCCCCACAGACACACATAGGGAAAATCCCAACTCTGGGTATGCACCTCAGGTCAATTTTCCATAGTGCTTTTTTGTCTCCTACTTTAAATAAACCCAGAATTCATTAATTTAGAGCCTCTGTTTTTCTGTACCATCTGCTTGTGGGCCAGCATAGCTGAGAGTACCTGGAGTCAGCTCTCCTGCCACCTGCTCCTGCTGGGTTTTCCTCCTCTAGCAAAGCTTTAACCTTTGGTTTGCAGCCTGCTCAAATGTGGTTCATTATTAATTGGCTGGAAAAGCGGGGCCACTGCAATGGGCTTCTGGAGCTCCTCCCTCCCACCCGTCTCCTTGCATGACCCAGCCTGGTCAAGCAGGCCAGGCAAAGCATGTCTCTGAGCTCAGCCAAGGAGGATTGCAAAGGAGGACCACACTGCATGGCATCCCACAGCTCCTGTGTCCAGTGTCCTCTGCAAATCCCCATCTGGATGCCAGAACTGATGGAGGGTCCTCAGGAGGAGGTACCGATTTAGGGACAGCCTTGTTGCTACCTTGCAGGGCAGCACAGCCTTCCCAATGCTCTGGTTTTACCAAGCTAGGCTCTGTCTTGCCCCCTTGCTGACTCTTCCATGTTCAGGCCAGAAGAGACCATCACCATAATCTGGTTTTATCTTCTCACAACTTAGCTGTAAATCTTCACCCAGTGATTTCTGCACTGGGATCACAAGAGCTGCCAGAGGTAGCACCTGGCTTTTCAGAGGTCCAGACCTGATTCAAAGACTTTGAACATCATCACAAAATTCTTTGGAATCTCTTCAAAAAGCTAATAATACTCCCTGTGACTTGTTCAGATGGGAGACACAGCTTTCTGTCCCCCCATCCTGACACAGGGCATGGCAGGCTGTGTGCACAGTGGATACACTCCAGCCTCCATGAGAGGCTACACACTTCCAACAGAGCACTAGTGTGGAACATAAAGAAAACAGCAATCCCCCCACAGCAGATGAGATCAGGATGTTTCCATCCTGGTCCTTTTGGGAAGGGGGAAAGCAGCAGCTCACCATCTGAAATCACAGCCCAGCTGGTGGGGCTGCCAGGCAGGTACTTGTGGTACAGTGCTCCAGTATCTCTCTCCAAACCTGGAGCCAAGTCCCCAAAATATGGGGTGCCTGCACAGCCGACACCCCTGCTGCTGGTGCCACAGCCCTGCTGGGGGACCAGGGGCTGGCTGGGGCAAGCCCTCCACAGCTCTCCAGGAAGCACTGGCCATCCAAAACAAACTTACGACCCAAGCTTTCCAGCTGGCCTTCTTTTTGTAGTCCTAGAGAGAACTTTTGGGTACAAAAAAACAATCCCAAAGACCTAAAAATAACCCTGCACTTCTTCAACAGGGCAGTTGTATTTTGAGATACGTAGAATGTTATCAAGCACTGAGACCTCCTGCTAAAACTGTGGAGGAGATGAAAGCCCCTTAATTCCTTTTCTCTTGTCACCTGAGCTGACCTGAAGGCCTGGGAGTGCTTTTATTCGAGCACATTCCAGGACTCAGGCAGTGGCCTCGTGCTTGACTGGGACAAGGACATGCATTTGTCATTGAAGTTCTCTGCTCCTTCTGCGTTAGAGAGCTCTGCTTTGTTTCTCTTCCCAAGACTAGCCAGGGAATACACAAGCAATGTTTAAATAAGCAATGGACATATTATTTTATTGAAATGATAAAAAAAAAATTAAAGGACACATTTGTTTTATAAACCTGAAGGTTCTGGCTCAGGCCCTCTGATAGTATCCCTTCAGCACAAAGCAAACCTAGAAGAAACATGAGAACAAGATATATTAGCAGCTTGAACACTCAGCTCAGTTTAAAGCTATGTGTTATTGCAGGTCTAAAATGTTATTTCTCTTGGATATACAAAACCTCTTCTTACAGATTTACTTCTTCACTCCTCTCAAGCTTGTCTCCAGCAGCAGGTTTTTGTGCTTTGTGTCCAGAGTCCAGAGCTCCCTCATCCCACCAGGGCTGATATTGCTGTGCTTTGCTCAGCTGAGTGCACCCAATGTTTTTGCCAGTTGCCTGCTGCTGCTCCAACCCTGTTTCAAATGCCCATTTCAGGAAGAGAAACCTGCTTGCCTGGGCTGCAGCAAAAAGAAAAGGCACTTCTGAACTGGGAATGAATAACCATTCCTTCTTTTATGCTAGTAACTTTAAAAGGCATTAAAATAGAAGGTTTTCAGGGCAGAAAAATCCCCATCACCAGGCTACAGATGCTGCAGAAGGTGTTTTCATTATGAGCAAAGGATGTCTGGAAACAGATATTCCTTTTAACAAGTACTCCAGTCACTGTCTTGAAAAAATTGGGTCTGTCACCTGCTCTGCTTACCTGTGAATGTGCATTGCCTCCAAATTCAGAGTTTCTTAGATCATTATATTGTCTACAATGGGGTTGCTGCCTGCAGAGAGCTGCAGATCCCCGACCCCTGCACACACGTGCGCGCACACACACACACTCTCTCTCTCTCTCTCTCTCTCTTACCCATGACAACAACTATCTTTATGGCCACAAAATCCCATGAAAACAGATGGTGCTGTAGTAAAACTATGATAAACAGAGTGATTTACAGACACAGGCAACTCCAGCTCTCATTAAGAATAAATTAAGTAAAGAGACCCAAGATGCAAGCAGCTCTCCAGCTCCAGCTCCAGGCAGTCCCAGCATTGTTGATGCCTGAGTCTGGGATGCTGCTGCAGTCCCAGGTAATGCTGAAGCCTGGGAACTTTAGACTTGCATTTCATATCTAATTTGAGATGGAGTGTGCACCGTGTGCTTCAGTCTGAGCCCACCTCCAACAGAAACCAAAGGAAAAGATGCTTTACTTAGATTTTAAGATTTAAAGTTGAAGCTGAGCCCCGTGGTGCAGGTGTTCCTCCCTTCAAAGCTGGAGCCCAGCACCTTTTGGCATGCTTCAAGCACAGCTGCCTTGCCAACTGACCCCAAGCCTTCCATGTGCTCAATGAAGTTGGTAAGGACAAATCTGTCCCCTTTCACCTCCCCCTTGGCCATGGCCTGTGTGCAGGACTAGGATAAGCCCAATTATCTAGAATGGGTTGGCCAGTGATGAGCCCAGCATTCCCAGCCCCCTCCCAGGGGAGGTTCCAAGGGGTCTGAGTCAAGGACAAGCGTGACAGCGGAGATGGTGCGACCACACAGAAGCACACCTCAGCCCACCTCCCTGAGGAGGGAGGAATAAGCATCCTTTGGGCCTCCTCTGCTTGCTGGGAGTGTGCATGGCCCCTCCAGCAGCTCCCACTGCCCCTGGCTCTACCAGCCTGGACACAGAGCCAACAGCTGGAGCAGCAGCTGAGCCCGGGGCAAGGGCTGTGCAGTGCTGCACCTTTACCTCTGCAGAGGGATTTTGAGATGGTGAGCTCAGCCAGCCCTTGGCCAGACACAGCTGCTTACCTGGAAAGATAAAAGGTAAGCCCAGAGATTCACTGGTCTGTCTCTGCTCCACAGGGCTCCCCGAGGCGTGCCAAGGCAGTGCCTCTCCTTGTGACCCCTTCTGTGTCCTGCGGGACTTGCTTTGTGAGAAAGAGGGGGAGGAAGGATGGAAATCCAAGATGAAGCACAATTAGAGCCACTGGGAACCTGATGAGCCAGCTGGTCCCCAAGCAAGCACCCTCAGGGACCTCCCCCAGGGAGCAGCTCCAGGGGCTCTTGCAGCAAACTCTCTGGGCAGCCTCTTCCCACACAGCACAGCCTGCCTTGCCATGCCTTTCCTAACGCTTTCATTTTCAGGATTTCCACCTGTGTGGTTTAGTTTTTGTTCACAGTGTGTTCCCATATGGTTTAATTTGCGCCTCTAAAATTAAAACAAGATTCCTTGCTGTTAGGGGGCAGCAGGTCTGAACACCAAGCCACAAAATTTTCTATTTTTCTGTCCCAATGAGCTTAGTCAAGCTGAGGGCTCCTTGTAGCCCTGGTGTTCCTTAACCCAGAGCTACAGGAATGGGGAGCTGTGGCAATGCCAGAAAAACTTGGTGAAAGATTTTTTATGTGTCATCAAACTGCACAATTAAATGGCATTGAAAGGTGCCAGATGAGGAACTCTGAAATTTGCATTTAATTTGGTGTGTGGTTGGGATTTTTAAAATCCACCATTAATCACTGCTCGTGATATTCACAAGGAGCAAAATATTTCTTTGCAAAACTGAGGCTACCGTACTCCTGAAGTGGGAAAAAAGGGGCAAGAGCAAGTCAGGAGCCCTGTGACAAATATGTACAGAATATTCTGGAATATCATTGGAAGGCTGCAGCTCCCTGAAGCATGTAGCTCTGGGGAGACCTTCCCCACTGGGCTGGGTGCTCTGGGTCCCTGCAGCTCCTGCCCTTTCCATTCACTCAGCAGGAATGTCAATAGAGCACATCAGGCTGCAAGGACAGAAAGCAGCCAGCTCCTGCCGGCCCCTGCCCAGCAGCCAGAGGAGATGTCCAGGGAGGGCATGAGGAAAGCACAAGCATACAATGAATCTGTCCCGTGGAAATTCCATCCAGTGCCTCACAGACATCACCTGCTTGAGATGATGTCCTTGAATTCAGCGGCCCTTGAAGGATTTTAGTTACTTGACCCTTGACAAATCTCCCAGCACCTACACCATCCTGTGCCAACAACCTCAAATAGCAGTGAAGTGCTGAAACGCTGTTTCCTCACACTTCCTTTAAACGTGCTGCCTAATAAATTTAAATTGTGATTTCAGGCCTGGTGAGAAGGAATGGAAGTTTCTTTCTGTTTCCCTTTCCTTCATGGACCTCCAACATGCTCACCCTGGCCCTGCAGCCATCTCACTTCCAGTCTATCCAGCCCATCCTCCCACAGACACTGTTCCCTATTTCTGGCTGCCTTTTTTCCCCCAACAGTGCAGCATTAGCCATGTTGATCTACCTGAGGTATCTCACAATGAATCAATGGAGGTACAGGTAAAAGAACCACATCATTGGGGTGATCTCTCTGAGGTCATCATGTCCTGCACAGCATTGCCTTTTACATGGAAGATTTCCCCACTGTCCCCTGGATGCATGCTCAGCCATGGGGATGATGCTGCTGGATATGGCTGTGAGTACACTGGCAGCTCCAGACTGTTCAAGTTCAGCTGCTGGCATGACTGAATGATGGCAGGGATCACTTGGTCCATCTTGGAAAGCAGCACGAGTGAAGAAGGAACAGCATGACTACCTCAGTTTCTCAATCTTTGCCACAGAGTACCCAGAAAGCAAACACAGATCCCACACTAGAGAGAGGCTCAGGAGCAACCACTGAGGAAATGTCTTCCTTCACATCCTGAGCAAAGAATGCCTCTCTCAGCAGATAAAACAGGCTGGAGGGGGTGGATGCATCTCTTCCCTCTCAGGAGGAGCAGAGGGAGAACTCTCCTACTGGGCAACCCCTTCCCCTTGCTGTTCCTGAGCTCCTGAGCATCTTATAATTTTCTTTAATTACTGCCTTTACCTCCTGATTTGAGAAGCTGTCCTCCCACCCCCTGCTTGAGTGAGGAATGATATTTTACCATCATTAAACCAGGCAGGCTGGCAATATCCCGTATGTTTTCATATCTGCCTGGCTTTCACTAGGGACCAGCTGTGAGGTGCAGTGAGGACCAAACCCATTGACAATCTATCCAGAATCCCTCTGTGTCTGCCAGTGTTAGGGACCAACCTTGTTCAGTTTTCTCTGCTGCAGGTTGTGTTCCAGGCCTGACAATGTCCCACCTCTCATGGTTTCATGCCCTTTCTGGCTGTTCACTTGATGGGGAGCTGAACAAAACCAGTACAAAAGGAGGCTATGGCAAAATTTGCACTGACATTATTCTTGTTTTCTGGTAACTTGAATGCGGAATGTGTCTGATATTTATCAGGAAAAAAAATGCCACATCCTTTCTCTTCCTCCTGATATATATTAAAAAAGTAGAAAGGCAGTCTGGAAGCTTTTAGAGGCCTCTGTTCTTCCACCAAAGACAGTCACAGATGCCTAAATGCTTAAGCACAGATGCACAGCATGAACCCCAAGGAGATTACCCTTCAGGAGATTGTTCCTCCTGCTGGATTACATCTAAATGATGCAACGTGATTCTAGTCTTTGCAGCCTCACACTTGATGTTCTGGGAATTTCCTGGCCATGTTTGTACCACTATGGGCATTTTACACCCCACAGTCCCCCATGGGAAAATGACAAGAGTGGAGGGTGCATGTTCCCCTGTCCTTGGTCAGTCCTGCCTGCTGGTGTTCCCCTGTAATGAAAAATATCACATCAACAACACCTTCTTGGGTGGAAAAACCCAAACTGAACACTTGCCCCTCTTTGTCTGTTAGGTGTCTTTTCCCCTTTTAATCTCAATTTGTGACCTGTTGCGTGGCACTTTGGTGGAAAGTCCTATGGACAGGAGCAGTGTGAACCACAGCCATGGTTTCTGTGCTTGCAGATATGTGGATGTAGATCTATGAGCCTGCCTGCTTTCGTGTGTAAATATGCATATATGCCAATATGTGAGCTGATCAGAGTATTGCCCCTGAGTATTTATCATTTATTATAATGTATGACATTAAAAAGGATAGCATAGTAGATGTAATATGTAATGCAAATATCATATGCAAATAATTTACTTAGTGTCACGGTGAGAGCAACAGAAGAGAAGGAATCCGACTCTCAGCAGGTCTGTGGGGTTTACATTTCACATTACACCCTCACTCCATTTGCTGGGATGGCACGAGGAAAATAGCTGTCAGTAATACTTTGTGTGGCAGCAGACACAACGTGCAGAGCTGTGAGCAGCCTGATGCAGTACCTTTTATTACCCAGATTAAGGATGGCAGGCAATTTACTTGCTAAAGGCCAACAGCAAATAATCTTTTCCCTGCGAAACGAATTTAGGCAGCTGGAGGTGGGGCCAGAAAGCAATTAAGTATATTATTAAAGCAGGGCAGGAGATTGTAATCATACATATGTATATTACATAGTTACATATAGAGAAAGGCAAATAAGTCTGCAGCCACCTTTGGAACCAATATATTCAAGTTTGAAATGCAATAAGGCTGGAAATTAAGTGCTTATCTTCCTCTGTTAATGTGTAATCTTCCCCTTTAATCAGCTGCATTAATTATTCCATCACACTGAGTTTTTACATTTCTGAAAAGCAGAAAAGTTAATTTTGTTGTGGTTCATGGCTTTTGAGAATTACCTGGGGCAGAGCAGAGCAGGGATGAAGATGGGCTGGCTGCTGGCTGCTGGCTGCTGGCTGCCTCCCTGCCCTTGCAGGCACCCTGCTAACAGGGCCCTCACCCCCTGCTCCAGGCTGAGCCCTCCTGCCCTCCAGGACAGCGAGATTCCCGAGATTCCCGCAGCATCTGTGACAGAGGGACACTCTGGTCTGGATGTTGTCTGTCGTCAAGGAGACAAAGTATCCAGATTATCAGGCCGAGCCATAATATGATGGACGTTCAGTGAAATGCAGCTTTCAAGAAAAAGTAATCAGAAATCTTCCGTGGTAAGACAGGGATTTTGCCTCCCTTACTTAAGAGGTCTCATTTATCCAGTACAAACAGAAGACAGGGTTTGCTTTTGGCTGTAACGAAGATGCAGACTGAGACGTGCTACTTACATACAGAATGCTAATAAATACATGATAGGAGAATATTTTCCTCTATCATGAGGGCAACAGCCACAAAAAAGCCTGATTAAGTATGCTCCTTTTATAACATCTGATTGCAAAAGGTGATCCCTGCTTCCTGAGGACGTGGCAGTCACGGGCACAAACCACAAGCTGAGCGAAAGGTCATCAGGACGTGGGGTAAGGGGTACCACATCTGCTCCAGGGGCACGCCTCAAAAATCTTCCAACCCCACTTCCACAGGGGCAGAGTGAGCACGTTACCCTTTGGCAAAGGAGGGTAAAACAGGGATCCCTGTTTTAAAAGCATTATTTTCCCTGGTGGAATAGCTGATATCTGAGGGCGGATGTTGCTCTGTTGAGATCTCTCCACTGCTCTGAGATGTCAGCACCTCCACTGAGCCCATATTGCTGCTGCTGTCGCAGGCAACGTGGCGGGGCTAAGCGTCCACTGCCAGACACAGATGTATAAACTGCTGCTGCTCTAATTACAACGTGGATTTCTTTCTTCTGGGGCTGTAAAAAATGGTGTTACAAACTGAGGTCAACACAGGAAAACCAAGTCACTCTCTTTACCCACTTCCCCTTTAGACAGAAAGATTGATGTTTCCCTACACTGAGTACATGCCCCACGTACTGGTTTTGATAAAATTACAATTTTCTTTGTTTAAGCAAACTGTGCTGATATTATTAAAACACCCCAGGTCCATCACGTTATTGAAAACCTTTCAGTTAACCCAAAAGCCAGTTGAAAACTGAATTTTAATTTCAGGACATATTTTAAATTTTGTCATTTACTTTGGGATTAGGAGTGGAATAAAACCAGGAAACTGCAGGAACAGAAATTATCCTGGTAATTTTTATATTAACTGACACAACTCTCAGATTAACTGCTTGAGGGTTTTATTGCAGGACAGGGTTAAATTCAAACTAATGAAGTGAGGCCAATATACAGGCCAAATAATGCAACAGCTGGCACAGTGCTCTGAGAACTAAAGGAGGTCACTAAAAAGATGCCAGCTCACAGTGGTTTATATAAAATGTACTTTTTCAAACCTACCGGCCTCCTTTGATGAGATGATAAATTTTGCTGAAAGCAATAAAATGCCTTGGACTTGGTACTGCATGGCATTGGCTTAGAAACCAGGATGGCTTGAAATCAATGTGTCAATATTAAATGAAATTAAGCAACTACAAACTGCTTAATGTCCACATCATGAAGTAAATTGTAAATAAGACTCACCTTGTGTGCATTGTGTGCAGGCCACTTTGGGGATCATGTATTTTGTGCCCATTACAGCAAATATTTTTGATAACTACTTTGAAGAAAACTTAACCATCACTGATGATGCTTGTGGGGGGACACAGACCTTGGGGGATAACAGCAATATGAAAGAAAGGGTAGCACAGATCAGCATCACCTCAACCTGAGCAAAAAATACTCAGCTGAGCAGAGCCAAACATAAACCCATAAATCTGAGGGCCAGAAGATGTTGATGAGGCAGGTGACCCATGCCCACATCCAGCTTGTGAGCTGAACTACTCCAGTGAGAGCCCTATTACAATTTAATATCCCAGAAGATCCTGCCAGAGCCCCACAGGCATATACATCAGCTAGCCTTGACCACCTCAACATTTGGGTGCCTCCTGAGTTCCTCCTCCTGTTTGCTGACTTGCCTGTTACTCTGTTAAAGGCTCCTCATCGCGTCCGTGCTCTCTTTAGTCCTGGTTTTGAGGCACTGCACTTCCTACAGAGGCAGGACTGCAATTACATTCCACCTCCACTCATGGCCTCCCAGCAGGCTTCCTGCATTCAGCCTGCCCCTCGGGACAGGGGACACTGTCCCTTGCTTGGCTCTTCCCTCAGGGCCTCTGGGCTGCTGCTGACCTGGGATCTCTGGAGGACTTGCTTACAGGCTCAAAACATCCTTCTTTCAAACATGACAAATAAATCTTTGCCTTAATAGCCTCAAGTTTTGTGCCATCTTTTATGTCCTCTCAGGATGTTATATGCCACATAAAACATGAGAGGTCATTAAAGTTGAAGTGAGAAACTAATTAGCCCACATTTACGCTGAGGGATGCAAATAAATTATGTTATTCAAATATCAGGCGTGCCTTTTAAAATATTGGCTAATATTCTAGCAGAATCCTCAGGTTATAGAGATCACAGAAAATGCTTAATTTACAACAAGCACCCAAATATATCAACTACACTGGGGTAACACCAGCACCAGATGAGAGATGACCCCAATACCACCTGCAGAGCTGCTCTGAAGGCATTGCTACAGGGACTCTTACAGCTGCTGCCTCTCACAGGGGAAACAAAGAGCTGTGGACCCTTCCCCATGAGCCCATCAGCTCTGGCCCCAGAGGCTACAAGGTGCTAACATATGTTCCAGCCAAAATATATCCCCTGTATCCTCAAGGGAACCAATTGCCAAAGCAGAGGAAAGATATTTAATCTGTTGTCCAGTAAAGGCTGAGTGCCTGCAGCTTCCCTCTGTTTGCTGCTTTTATTGGGATCTCTGCTATGCTCAGCTCCTATTTTCATGAAACTTGTGGGAACTCAATATCTTTGTGCCTTTTGTTCCTCTGTCAGGTTTGTCTGAGGGCAGCCAGTGATTCCAGTGTAATACAGGGAATGCAAAAGGAGCAAGCAAGTGATTGCATAGCTGTATTTCCTTACGAAGTAGGCTAAAAATAACAGTGACCTTTACAAGCTCTATTTTTCCATGGTTTGGAGCAGAGTTGTGAAATTTGGCAGGTGCAAGAGACCTTTGGGGTGTGCCTTCTGCTGTTCCTGTGAAAATCTTCTCAAATTTGGGCTAGGTATAAGCCTTTGGAAAACAAGACCATATGTTAAGAATACGGTTCAGAGGCATGTAAGAACTTGAGCAATTCAGAGGAATTCCCCCATAATTTCACCCTCCCCAAGTCTCATGCTACTTTCCTACTCAGTGCCACTGCTTGGCTCTGGGGTCTCCACCTGGATATCCCCAGGACCCACTATGAATACTGGGGTGGAAAACAGGGGCACAGTTTCTTCAGAACTCCTCCTTCTCATCCTGCTAACAAACACAGGCTGAAAGGGTGCTCAGAGCAACCACGTGAAGGGACAAGGACATGGAGCAGATGGTGGATCAAGGTGGTCCTGAGTCACCACATGCTGCAAAAGGCAGAGCCAGTGGACAGCCTCTCTAACCCATTCCTGCTTGGAGAAGGAGGATGTGCCCCTGAGTGTGCTTTCAGACAAAAGCTGTGTGTAAGCTGCATGCAATAATCTCTGGCAAGTGAGTAAATTTACTCATGTGAGTAAATGGTCCCAGTTACGCAGGGTTGTCACACACACGGCCATGTGGAGGGACGGTCTCGGTCTGAGATCTGACTGTGCAGCCACAACGAGGAAGAGAATGTTTGGCTTCACAACAGATTAGTAATTTGCTTGTAGTTTAAATAAGCCTCTGAGAAATTGTTGTCTTGACACTGTTTTCTGGCTGGACTGGTAAGAGTGGCTTTGAGCCGTGTCCGTGGAATATCTGCCTCACTGAACCGGAGGGGCAAGCAGTGACAGAAGGTGGTTTGATGACTCTTGCCTGAGTGAAGAACGCTTCCACAGACAGCAAACAAGTGCTTTTTTTACTCCTAATTTACACAAGCTTGTTTTAGAAGAAGGCAATTTTGAAGCAGAGGATGAGCTTTGAGGTCCTTCATCCCTATAGGCTCCAGCCTGTTTTTCCCCTGGCACTGCGTGGCCCTGCTCTGACCTGCACAGGCCACACTGGGAGCTGGGATGAGGCAGATCAGTGCATGGAAGAAGAGTCACCAAGTGACCAAGTGCAAGCAGGCAGATCAGTCCATCTGGAACAGATTGATATGGGCACACCTGATCCCTATGGGACCCAGGAAAGCTTGTCACAGCCACCAACACCAGGAGTGACTATGGAGGTTGCAGGTGGCAGGCACAAAGTGATGGAAAGAAAATTAATGAGGAATTGAATGAGAATCGGGATTGCTTGAGCAGAAAAGAATGAAATTGAACTGAAAGGTAAGGGAGAGACAAGATGGGAAAATGGAAAATAATATATTCAGTAGTGGCTATCAAATAGGATTTCTATCCTATGCACCCATGATGGCAAGAATCCCATAGAAAAAATAGATTTTGATTAGCATGTACTCAATTACATTAGTAATTAAAGTCTGTGTATTGTAGGGACTGTTCAATTAAAATTGCACTACTTGTGTCCTTCTTAACAGCTCCTAATTTCCAGGGGGCTGACTTTGTGATGTTGCTCTGCCACTGCTGTCTTCTTGACCAAATTCTAATCCTTCAAGAGCAGTGCAGTGCCAGTTGATACCTGTGGGAGATCTCTACACACAAACCAGTACAGAAATCACAAAGGGAGGAAGAGCTGGAGCAAGTATTCAAAGGAGGCATTGGCAGAAGGGATGGCTGTCCTTGTGCAATGCCTTCACTGCATTCCCCATGCTGTCCTGAAAATGCCCACTTGTGGGCAAAATACTGCTAGAGCCCAGAGTGACTGCACGGGGGATGAAATGAGCTGCATGTTTTGCCAGCATTCCTGGCAGTGGGTTAAGGACTGCCCTTGCACATTGCCTGGTCAAGCTTGGGAGTACCCTGGCATGGGGAAACGAGAGGGTTGTGACACCCCCGGCCCCAGCGCTGATGCCACCAGAGCCCATCTGTCAGAGCCCCGGGTGTCAGCAGGATCTGAGCTGACTGTCCTTAGTGAGCAGAGGGAGACTTTGCTCTTGAGATTAAGGCTGGCCCTGTGGTTCAGGCAGGTGCCTGCAGCTGGGTGTTTGAGCCCTGGCTTTAATGTGTGCGTGGGACAAGCCTGGCAGATCTCACACAGCCACTCTCTTCATCACATGGTGCATCCTGGTGCTGTGGTCCTGCTGAGCTGATGGCTCGGGCTGAGGACCCCATACAGAGCCCCATGGGGACAAGTCCTCATCTCCTGGACCCTGTGCTGAGGCCTCCACAGCTCAATGCACGGAGCCATAGCACTGTCAGGTATCAGACACCCATCTCTCCATGCCCCATTTCAGATTGCAGACTGCATCCTAGTAAAAGGGATGTTTCACAAAGGACTCTCCATCCTATTTGTGATAATCCAAAGCCCTTTTCCTCTTATTCATGGCTGTGTAACAGCCCTGGTGGCAAATGCATCAGCTGCTTATTCCAGAGAGAAATCCTGGCAAGGCTGAATGCAAATTTACGTAAGCCACATGGCACACAAGTTTTCCAGAGAACACTGGCAGAGCCCCACTGGTTTTCAGAAATATCTATTCTTTTAATAGCTGATGGACAGGTTCATTAGGTACCTATTTTTAACAAGATGAAATAGATTCTGAATAACTTATGTGACCAACACGTCAGTCCTGAGCAGGCAAAATTTGGATGCAGTCGCTGGGGATTTTTCCCATGTCAAATTGTGGCAAAGGCTGCAATAATTGACTTCTGTGATGCTGAGGACCCCCAGTTTTTCTTCCTGATGATGGGTGAGGAATTGCCCACTGATCACAAAAAATACAAAACAATCGCATTCTCCCCAGACTTTTCTTAGCTAAACTTCCTTATTACCTACCTGCCTTAATTTAAAAAAAATATTAAATTTGGAGGTGGCTCAGATGAGAGTTCTGCTGCCACCTTGGCACAGTTCAGCTCTCCTTTTTTGAGAAAAAGCTGTGACTATTTCATGGTTGATTGTCAGCAAAATTTATCTGGGCAGGTGTTAACACTGAGGACAATTTATTGTGTGTATATATATGGAATTGATTTTAGTTAGGAGTCTAATGAATTTTTAAGCAGATGGCAAACTGGGCAGTATAACAGGAGAAAAAGCCAGGCAGATACAACTCTAATCTTGTTATACATCTTATATCTACTGGAGACCACCTGTGTCTCTGGGCCTGCAATGTCCCCTTGGATTCAGAATGGCAAGGGCAGAACCACCAAGTCTGGTGCTCTGAATCCAGGGGCTTATAGTCTTAGATGCTTTCCATATTACTGCCAGGATAAACTGGGCCAAGCAGATCTGGGGATCTGCTACATTGGTTTTGCTGGGGTCTTCAGTGAGGATAAGGTTGGATCATCAATCACCATCCCCTCTGACCATGTGCTGTGCCAAAAAAACCTTTTCTGATATCTAATGATTTGCAGCCCAAACAGCAAGCTAGTATTTTAACAGATGTAGACTTGCCTCCTTCACCAATCCCCTTATAGGAAGGGTTCATTGGAAGGTTAATAGGATGCTGAGAAGACAGACTGATTAAAATTAAATTAATCCAAATTAAATTAGGGGAAAGTCAAGTAACCTAGTCAGTTCATAAGAATTCATAGGAGAGGTATTAAAAAGAAGCAGTTCAGACTGTAAGGAAACAAAGGATCAGGACCCGAGAGTGTTCTTGCCTAGGCATCACCCGGATGGATTAGGCTGAGGAGTTCGCACGGCTTGTACGACCGGTCTCAGGAGCAGCCGGGAACACGCTGTGCCTGCTCCTCAGCCCTGCAGTACTCCCAGCTGGCTCTGGGACAGCCTGCGGACTTCCCGGGGGACAGCGTGGCTGGGAGGACCTGGCGGTGGGACCTGTCACACGCCCCTGCAGGAGGTCGCAAGCCCTGCCCTGCAGCATCCCCTCCCGTGCCGTGCCGTGCCGTGCCGTGCCCGGGCTGGGAGCTCCGCATGTGCCTGTTGGGATGCAGGGCAGCACGGAGCCAGCAGGGATCCTCACCTCCTTTATCCGTGCTGCCCCAGCAGCCTGACCACCTCCACACACAGCGCCCATGGCACGGGAGGTTTGCACGGTCTGCAACCACCCCCTGCACTTTGGAGAAAGCACTTACCACAGGGAAGGGTGGTTTAAAGTAAGAGTAATAAGGATCAAGTGAGCTACGTTCATCTCTCATGCTATTAAAGCTATTTCATGAAGCAACAAATCTCTCCACGGATATATCTACGTTATCCACTCCCCCAGCACATCCTCCAGGAATTCAGATGGTTATCTGCTTTCACATGCAACAGGGCATGCTTCTTTTTCCCATCATGTGAAGTTAGGAGAGAAACTGCTTCAGAAACAAAGGGTCACAAAATATTCACTATCCCAAAGAGCACAGAGCCACAGTTATCCTGCAGTTCAATATGTAACACCCCTAATATAACATGTGCCTAATTTTCTTTTAATTTCAAAGTATCCGTATAGCATTTGTCTTTGGATTTTTGCTTTTTTTGTTCTTACTCTATGAACTAAGAGAGGCTCTTTAAACTCCATAGTGTGCAATATCTCCTTCTAAGGAGGCAATCATCTCATCACAAGATGAAACAATATGTATGTAAATGCACATTGATACATAAAAACTGAAATAAGGCATTAACATCTACATTTTGATGCACTAATTTGGGCCTAGTTATGTTGACACAGATGGAGTGAATTACTGGAGGAGAAAAAGCACATCTGTTAAATGTTATTGTTTAATTAAGCCATTAGCAACTGAAAGACAAGGGCCTTTAAATTATAGTATTTTATATTTCTCCCAGCCCGTGGTAGTCGCATGGCTCCCTGAGCACTTGGGGTGTGCTGGAGTCTTTAATGCAATCAGCACCACAACCTCTCTGTGAAAGGGACCAAGAAGGGTCCCTCTCTCTGCCTTGCAGATGTGGAGCTGAGCTGTTTGGCGTGGGGAATTTGGGCAAAGCACCCTGGGCTGGGGTTAGCATTGTGACACTGATCTGCTTGGTTAGCTTGCATGGCAGAGCCTCACAGGGCCTCCAAGGAAATCTTCATCTGGGGATGAGCATCCCTGAAACCTCTGGTCATTGCTCAGTGAGGGCTTTGCACCCTGGCATTCGTGTTCACCCAACTGTGGGGTTTTGGACACACAAAATTTTCTACCTGAGTGCCAAGCTCTGTGTGCACAGCCAAAGAAATTGGCAATAATCCCTTATTACAGCCACAGGCTCTCTCTGGAAATCTTATTCTCCTGTTCAATTTTACAGGGAATAAATTTCCTAGCTGGAGGGAAATTTCTTCCTGTGAGAGGGAAGAAAATGTCTCTGTGAGACACCTTAGCAGTGGACTTACTATGACACACAGGGGAAGAAGTCTCATCTTGTGTTCCAAAAAGCCTTCAAATTCACTTGGGAAGGGTTCACTGCCACTCCAAGGATGCAGGGTCAGCCATGAGAATGTGTCCTGCAGACTGCCCGACTGAACACCTGCCCTCTTGTTGTTTAAGTCACATTTACTGTGGAAATAGAATTTTACAGAGGTCTAGAGAGCTTAGAGATGTTAAGCATCCAGAAGCAGTGCAAAGCCAGAATCCATAAAGAACAAAGACACCCTTTTAGCAGTTTTAGGGTGGAAGAGGTGAACACCATCGACCCTGTCTTTGCCTAAGCACTGAGGCTTCCTAGGTTCTGCTGCCCAGCAATGCCTGGTAGCTGTCACGATGGGGTCATAAGCAGTGCCCATAAATTGTTTATTTAATTTTTCTGTGCCATTTACACCATCACTGCCAGGAAAGTGACATCTGATAAATAGAAATAAGAAATGCTTTCAGCTTTAAAAATAGAAATGTTTTTCACTTTAGCTGCTGCAGGAGGAAGGCCCGAGTCTGCTCTCACTTGTGCTGGCACAAAACAAAATTAGCTACACAGAAATGAATGGAGTTACATCTATCAAAAACTGCACAAGGGGCAGCAGAACTGACCTCTTTTCTTTTAAACTCCTTCCTGCTCAATACTGTATGAACATCTTTTATATTTGATGCAGTAATCTTTTAGAGCTAACCCCTGCCCCCCACATCAGAGCTGATGCCGTTCAGGAACTAACATGGATTTTCAGCTCAGAGCAGAAAATCAGCCTTGGTGAAGGCCCATGCAATATGGGAAGCAATCCTTGGGCCAGCACAGAGCACTGTAAAGTGCCACCATTGAGGGCCAGCATTTGCTTTTCCTACACTAGGAAATATTAAAGCACAGCACAGTGCTTCAGGGAGGGTGCTCACGGGGCCCTCCACGAAGAAGCACCGAGGGACTCCTGATGGTGGCCCATTCAGCTGTCCTTGTCCAGAGCCATTGACTTTGGCCAGGCATGACCAAACCTCCGTGGGACCTAAGGAGGTTGGCAGAACGCATGGAAACTTCCCGAGGGATGTGCCAGGGAAAGGTGACAGCATATCCCTCCTAATGGAAGCAGTGGCTCAAAGACAACAAATCCCTTCTCCCAGGGAGCTGGGTCCCAGTGCTCTACTGTCTGAGGTGGCAGCAATTTGAAAACTAACCAGAAGCCTTGCTGCTATCCCAGAGTACTGCATTAAATAATTGAAAAATGAATAATTAAATTAAAAGAGGATTATTTCCCACAGGCAGGCAGAAAATTGATGCCTGCAGGACAAAGGATGGTGGCAACACTTTGTTTTCTGCAGTTCTCAGCAGTTAGGAGTGAGGTGATGTGAATAACATCCACAGTGGGCAGGAAGAGCCCCCCTGAGTCACATTGGGATTTTGGCTCACAGTTTATCCCTAAATTGTCTATTGCCAAGTGCAAGATTAGTGATTTCTAAAGAGCAAGGAAGCAAATCAGGAAATACAAGACATTTCTTTTCCCAAGAATGTCACCCTTGGGGTGTGGGGGCATCTATTTACGTAGAGGTACCTGAGGGATTTGCACAGATCAGTCCCATTGACTCACAGTGAGCTGCTACACATATTTGTAGGATACATTCCTATGTTTAGTCATCTACATTTATTTTATTGCTGGATTTGAGGAGACGTGCATGTGTGCTTTGTTCTAGCGCTGTATAAGAGCAGCATAATGGCACTATTATATTTTTCCATCAGATGTATATATCTGTTTGAACAGACGACGCATTGTAAGAGTCTGTATTTCTCATGAACTATAATTAAACATGAACAACTCTCCACATAGGATAACAATACTGTAATATACTTGCTCTCCTCACAAAAATTTAAACAAGTCGACATGCTGAGTGAATAATGATCCTACATTTATGCAGAATTATTTTCTCTGAGTAGCTACAAGCCCTTGGAACACTGATACCCTGACTGTATGAGGAACTACAGCAGGGTCTGAATGTGACCTGAGGGGAGTAAGTTGTCCTCTTCAACCCATCCACCTGCCCAGCACCTCAAGCTCTCCTCACCCAGCCCCTGCATCCCTTCATGGTCCCACTTCATTCTTTGTGCCTTTTGCATCTGGAAGCCCTGTTTTTATCCTGTGTGTAAGGTTCCTTCGGACAGCCCTCCTACACCCCTCCCTTAAACTCATATTTGTCCAGTGAAGCAATTTCTTCATTCACCACATCAGCGTTGGCTATAAAAGGTCACGGTATTTTTCCAAGAGCTGTGACATTTTCCTTAAGCCCATCTTCTTGTCTCTATCTATCCAGAAACTTTATAGTCCCCAACACGGTGGTCACAGCTGTGACTGAGCTGTCACAAACCAGATGGCTGTGAGGGTGCCATGGGATTCAGAAACACACATGCAGCATCAGGAAGGGTAAGGCTTCAACCCTGTTAGTTGCCCTTCCTCCCTCCACTAGCAGGTCCATACTCATCACCACATCACATGTATATCTGGAAACTGTGACCCAGTGCAGGAGGCCCCGGGTTCCCACAGCAGATTTCTCATTCTCCACCCCCTGTGCCAAAGCAGATGGGCAGAGGAAGCTCAGCAAGTAAACAGCATGCTTGACACTATGGAGTGGTGCTGCAGCAGAACAATTTCTGAATGCCAACCCAGGGCCCCAGTCCCAAAACCAGCCCCTTCCTTCCTTCCTTCCTTCCTTCCTTCCTCTACAGAGAGAATGTCTGCAGGCTGCGTTGTGAGAGAAGACATCTTTTGTGAGAAGTGGCTTTTGAACACAGAAGCAATGAAGCCGTGCTGGAGCCCAGAGCCAACGAGGCCAGAGCAGAGGAGAGGCAGGGCTGAGGGCCTGTCTGGCCATGCAGACAGTGCCCATTGCCCTCCTCTCACAAAGGTCCAGCTAAACCAAGGCCACCTCTCAGCACTTGAAGGGATGTGGAGCAGCACAGCAGCTTCTCCCTCCATGTCAAACCATGAAGGAGGCTGGTGGAGGGGATATTTCAGTACATGCCTTTTCATTAGAACACCCTTGCCTTCGGTAAATCAATCTCCAGTCCCTTCAGGAATGGCTTTGTGGTGACACATTCCAGGGCCAGCCATCACTGATCCAAGACTAACATTTACACACACAGGAGTTGAAAGCTGGTATTCACACAGTACCCAGCATCAACGCTCCTCTCTCTGTCTATGCAGCTATTCCCTTGTCTCAGCCTGTCTAATAGCCACAGGAATACAGCTGGTGATGTTCTCCTCTGTCCTGAAGCCCACCCAGCTAAACCAGTGGAAAACATCTTTGTCCTGTTCAGCTCCAGTCCCATGTCCCTCCACGGCTCCAGCAGGAGCTAAAACTGCCAGAGGGATACTCTAATCCCAGCCATCTGGCAGGGGTCCCTGGGGGACAGTCCTCCAGTTCCAGATTGTCAGCATGCTGCCAGATGAGTGCTCCCTGCTGCTGGAACAACTCCCAGCCAGCCAGCCTCCAGCCTCCAGCCTCTCCTTCCCATAAGTGCAGAAGAAGGAGCTGGTTTGGGGATGGGGGAGGAGGGAATTGAGCTTGGACCCTCCAGAAAGGCATTCATTTTCTCTTGCTCATCAGGAGACACTAAAATACAGTTTTTGTGAAGGCATACTGGCCCCTGTGATTTAATGCCAGCCCTGGCTCTTTGCATCTTCAAAGCTCTTTACCATCAGCTGGCTGCGGTCTCCTCTCAGGAACCACCAGGCAGCTGTGCTGGGACCAGTGGCACCATGCAGGGCCTGTCCCCCTCCCAAATGACTCAGGCCCTGCAAGGGTACCCTCATAAGGCAGGCAGAGTCAGTGTTATTCCTTCTGACAGATGAGAAAAATGAGAGGAGGTGCAATGGCAAGAGTCGCCCAGGGCCTTCCTGCTAACCTGGGCTGTGAATGCCTGAATTACTCAGCCCCAGCCAGTCAGCTCAAACTGCCTCTGGTTCTCTCTGCTGCAAACCACTTATAAAAGCGTCAGTGCATCAGTTCTGGGTCAGGCCAAGGCCCCGTCTACCTCTGTATCCCATCTCTGATGAAGGGCTTGGCTGGGCACTGACAGAAAGGCTTTGCCAATGAGACTGGTACAGAGCATCTCCCTCCCATTGAAAAATTACTCCTTTCCATCCCCATCACCTCTCATAATGATTAAAACATTGAATCATGCTTTTGGCTTACAGAGCTTGCATTGTGTGGGTCTGTTTGAATTGAAGAAAAGAAACACTTTGATGATCTTAATCAGAACTTCCCTCTAAACACACGTTTCCGTCCCCGCCGCGGCAGGAGCAAACACAGCACTCTGCTGCCCAAGAGCTCACGTCCAAAACATGCTTCCAGCCCCAAAGGTCACCAGAAATGGAGGAAAAAATGTAACCCTGCTCTCAAGTTGTTAGCCAGACTGAACAAAAGATCCCTCTCCAGTACAAAGAGAAAGAAATTTTCTAGTAGACAGTGGGGCATCAGTGGGAGATCAGTGCATTTCAGCCTGGTCTAAAAGCAACTGAGGTGCAGAGGAGGTTTTTGGTGGGGTGCAGATGAAGTCCTTGGGAAGCACGTCAACAGCATGACTGGGTGTCTGGATCCAAGATCTGAACCATGTCATAAGAGCACACAGCAACACTTCAGGCGGGAGCCGAAGAAGAGAGTGTTATTCACCATATGCTTTTGATCCTCCCTTTTACCTTGTGAAGATGTTTTATATATTTTGCATCAGAGGTAAAATTTACCCAAGGAATGTAATAAACAGCATTGCCTCGAAGACTGTGCACAAACTTTACACTACTGGCAGATTAAAAAGTCATCTGCTCCCTAGCGAGTTCCTCCTGCACGTACCAGAGAAGTCCAAGTCTGGATAAATTTAACACAGATGATTCTCATTTTTTGCTTCTGGAAAATGTTGCCCTGGCAGATCATGGAGTCAAGCTATGCATCTGTCACTCCCTCCAGTCAAGTCCTTGGGAATCTATATTTATAGTCCTCAGCTTTGTACAGTTAGTGTCCATGCCAAAGCCTGCTGCAGTCAATGGAAATTTTGGGGAAAAAAAGCATTGAAAATGTTTTATAAAAGCACAGTTTTGATGAGAGTATGTTAAAATGTTAGAATATGTAAAAATTTTTAAAAAAATTTTTTTAAACATTTCAAAGAAAAACCTATCCAAGCACTAGATTCTGAAATGAACTGTGGATGTGTGCTTGTGAAAATGCTCAGGGCAGTGAGATTACCTGAGCACAGCATCTTGCCTGCCAGGCACAGCACCTTGTGCTCCTCCAGCACGTCAGCCTCTGAACTGGGTCAGAGGGAGTTTTGCATAGCTGACTCGGGTGAACTCCAATTCCACTTTAGTCTATCTTTCTGTTAAATAAATGCCATTCCACAACTTCATTATTTGTTGTTACCAATCACTGAGAAACCAGCAGGTGTTTTCATCAATAAAAGCAGGGAGATTTTTCTCGCTTTTGAAGTTTGCCGAGAAACAACAGCATTTCCTACAAGAATTTTTGGATGGGCACCATCTCCCTCTGGGACTCCACTGCAAAATATTGGCACTTTTTTGTGTATAACTGCATCAATGTCAATATGTTTTCTGTCTTGTTCTCTTTCAGCTTTTGCCAGGTTTTACAACCCCCTTGAAATCTGGTCTACAAGGGCCTAGAATGTCTGATCTGTAGGTCAGAGATACAGAAGGGGACACACATACATGAAGGGGACACTCATACATGAAGGGGACACACATACAGAGCAACATGTGACCAGAAAACTTCATGGTGATAAATGGATGAGCAAAAAATATGCATCACAACTTCAAAATCCTGTAGCCACTGAAGTAAGCAATAAGAAGTCCTATGAGCAACTCCAAAACAACGGCTTTTGCAGCTTAGGTAACCAAGTCACAAAGTAAAATAAAATGCTGACCGGGAGCATTTGTAGGTAGTACAAACACTGTAAGACTTCTCCAGTAAACTTGGCTTCTCAAGGTTGAAAAAAGCTTAAACCAACCTTTGCTGAGCCTTGCACAGCTGGCAGAGGCCTCTCAGCTGAAAGGATCTGGCAAGCCTGAAGCCAGTTTTAGCATCTCTTGGCAACAGAGCATCATCAAGCCAAACATTTTCCAGTGATCCCACATCCACATGTATTTAAGTGTCATCTACAACAAATCCATGACTGAGGATATATAAAAGAAGACATATATACAGTTGCCCATGGGCTCCCCATGAAGCATCTGTAGCACCAAATTTCCTGTGCAGATGCCCCAGTTTCAATGTTTAGGCACTTCTGTGTTGAAAGGCAAAGTCAGAGGTGATCCAGACCCCATTCCTGCCTGCATGCTGCCCACATGGGTATTGTTTGATTTAGCTTATCTGCTGCCAGAGCATATCTTGGACCTGAAGATCCATAGGGCAGCATCCTTAGGGAAGACTGAGCTCAGCTGTAAAAATACTTATGGCCCAGCATGTCCTTCTGCACATTGCGTCTGCTCACCATAGACATGTTTGGATTCTCAAAATCTTGCTTGAGGAGCTGCTGTGTGCAAAAAGCAGTGGGGAAAAAAAGCCCCCAAGCATTTCCCAGAGAGTGCTGTCAGGTGGTTATCTCTGTACAGTACAATTTTCATGATGCTGCATGGCTAAGGACAGAAGGGCTTACAAGGTCCAAAATTAGGAGCTCCTTTACCCATGAGATCCATTAAACCTCACCTAGGAAGTTCTCTCACCACACACGTGGCCAGTCCATTCTGCCCAAAATTGTGAAATAGGTAGAGCAATTTACTCTTACTTGGCATCTTCTGCTTTTTACAGCAAGAAGCTTCATCCACAATGTGGGAATCCCAGGCATAATTTCCTCTCCTAAGGGAGTAGGAATATATGTGTCCTAGATACATGCTGTGACTACCAAATAACAGGTTCTATCCTGGGGAGGTGCTCCATGCCCAAAATAAAACAGGGACACTTGGCAAGAAACAACAAGATTTGGTGGGGAAACAGAAGCTGTCAAGGGAAATTCTGCTGCAGCAGCAGCAGTGGAGAGGAAGTGGCTGTAGGACAACAGAGGCCATTGAGCAAGGTCACTGCTAACTTCAGCAGTCTGTGTCAGGGTCCAAATTCGTAGCTTCCCATCTCACCCGAATTCTGGATTTTTAGAAATTTCCTTATGAACTTCATGTAACTTCTTTTCCTCTTCATGAGATTGATGCTGCTTTTACCTGCTCCTTTTGCATGCCATGCTACCATGAGAGCTATTTAATGTCTTTCACAGTGTCTGATGATAGCGAGTGGCTTTTCCATGCCTTGCGCAATCATCCTGCTACGTGCTCAGGAAATGCGTGTCCCAGGACTCCAGGAATGCCTGTTTCCAGGAGGTACCTGTTGCTTTTATAATATGCAAATATCTGTTAGCTGGTTTTGTAACTTGGTGAAGTTATGAGCCAGTGAAATTAGAGAGTGGATGGCTTTGCACTACAGAAATCCAAAACAGAGCTCCAGCATGTGTAAATCAGTGTAGCTCCTCTGAGTCAGATGGAGCTGGGTCAATTTATTCTAGGTGAGGAGCTCTTGTAACTGGAGACATAGCCCCCAAATGGCCTGTAATAAGACACCATCCTGCTTTTTCTCTCTTCAAGCCTGCTAGCACTGCATCCCTGCAGACTGCATGTTATGCCACGTGCTGGCCCTTCGAATACAGCAAGGGGCACTGATGTTTATCACATGCACTTTGTGAGGTGAGAGGAAAACCATCACAGCAAGAGCTTTGGCACTGCTTTAGTCTCATCTGAGCCTTGCTTTGGAGTGCTCCAGAGGCTCTGCCTGCCTGCTTTGTGTGGGCATGAACGGCAGCCTTTGATTCCCGGGTGGCACCGGTTCCTGCCCTTTGCTGTGGCTTTAAGACACAGGGGCATTGTAAGTGCCTGGCTGCAGTTCTTAGGAATACCAGCACTTTGGGCTCTTGGAGCAGCTGCATCCTTATCCCCAGCATCTGAAAACCACTTGTATTATTAAAGTGGCAGATTTCAGAACTGGTATTTCCCCACAACCACAGGTATTTAAAAAATTTAGCAAAACAAAATGGGACGCTGGGATGGTTCTTATGGGTCCTGTGTAGCACTTAGGCAGGAGACAAAAAAATCCCAGAGTTGGCTCTATGCAAGATGAGCTTTGGATGTGATGCTTCCTCTGTCTCTGGCAGGATACAGCCACCATGCTAACAAAAACATGGAGACTTTTCCAGAAACATTACTCTTGAAACTTTTCATGGCCTTGTACACAAAATGCTGCAAGACTCATAACCTATTTAAGGTTGGTGATGCAGAGTGGGAAATAGTTGTCCCCAGGAAGCGGCTGGCTGATGAAAGTTCCACTGGTGTGAATAACCAGCACAATTACAGGGAAAGGCAGCTGTCTTGAACAAACTGTTAATGGGACACTGAGCCTTTAACTGCTAGATCAAAGTGCAAATGTGTCCCAGAGCAGCACTGACTCACGTTATTTGATGTCCTATGGGAAACGTGCTGGTGAGGCTCATTCCAGCTCCTTAACTCATCAGAATCATTGAAACTGAAGGAGCTGAAGCCTTCAGCAAACTGAGACGCTTCTGTTAGTCCTACCAGAAATGTATCTACACCTTTGGAAACCTGACCTTACTTGTCTCTGCCACAAGGCCACCACTGCCACTCACACAGACTGTCTCAATTTTTGGCCAAGAACAGAAACAGCATGAAAACGAAAATCCCATTTTGGCACTCATGTCAATTATTTATTCATGAATGCTGATTTATTCATCAAGATGTCTGCCTTCAGCTGTGATTTAACAGCTTTGCTAAACATGGGTTTCATTTAAGTAACAAGGAACTTCACTCTGGTCCTTCATCTATCTAATAAGGGCCAGCAGGGGTCCTTATTTAATAAGGACTGCAAATGGACCGATCTGAATTCTGGCTTTAATAGACAAAATTAATAGCAAAGATTAATTTCCTCCACTGCAGGAATGAGCATTAGGATGAGCATTATGAAGAAGTCAAACTAAATGATTGTAATTTCTAGGCCTTAATATCTATTTAGGTAGTCATTTTGCAATAACAAACAATTAGATCTATGCAAAAGGCAGATAATGAATAGGACCTTTCTGGACCATAAATGTCTATCACCTGGTTGCCCAAGACTATGTGGAACCAGAGTCAAAGAGGGCAGCTGGCTCTCCCAGTTCTATTTTTTTACTGAATATGAAGTAATTCATTTATTTCTCAGAGAAGATAAGTTACAGGTATCCCAAATTTAGATAAAAAGTAAAAGCCTTTCTAAGCTACCCAACCATGAATCACCAAGACTTTACATGGAGTCCTAGCCACATGCTGCATGAAGGTTCTCTGTAATGCTGGATATGGTACAGCAAGTTTGAATTGTGATATGAATTCTTGGTCTAAGCAAATTCACTCTGTAAAATGGGAAGTTCTGACACGCTGCTGCTCTTACACACTTGAGTGGGCTCAGTAAGGATATTTGATACAAATGGTATAAACAGCAGTCAAAGTACCTAGAGAGCTGATCAAGACCCAGCAGGAAACAAAAGGCAGTAAGGTCATCTGATTGTGATCAAGTCACCGTGAGCCTGAGCTCTGGTAAAAGCACAGCTTTAGCCCATGGTAATTACAACTCTCCAGTGTTGTTCTGCTTCTCAGCTGCACTGTTCTAGGGGCTGAGCATGGCTCAGATCAGAAGCAAGACTGTGCCCATGCCACCTCTTACTAACACTGCTGAGCTGAAGGACAAAATGACCAGCCCCAGCTCTGACACAGCCTCCCTGCTAGCATCCACTGTTTCCTCACATCTCCTGGTGTGGTGTTGCCAAGCTCCCCCACTAAAGGCACAAGACTGATCAGTTTAAATGGTCCCAAAGAAGTTGTGAAGTGCCCAGAGAACCAGCTGAGCGTGCAGAGCAGCTGTTTAGAGAGGGTCTGGGGGGTTACAAGAAACCACAGACAGTGACCTCTTAAGCCAGCCAAAAGAAGACATGCACCCACAACCTAGCTTGCCAAAAAACCTGTAGCTCTGTCACATAGAAATATGTGAAAATACCCAAAGCCACATACTGCTCTACTTTCCCCTCTCTGGATGTTGTTTTTTAACAAATATTTCTACAAGCCTGGGGGAAAGACACTGGGATGAAGCAAAGTATGTACTGGCAATGAATATGCACCATGGTTTGCTATATGCTTGCCTGACTTTTTAAGTGCCAATGTTTTTCTTCTTAATTTTTTTTTTTTCTTCAAAGCCTGGCACACTACCATGACAGCTTTACAGTGAGACTCTAGTCCAACATGCTGACATCAACTAACAAGGCATAGCAACAACCCAGTCCTTTCACATACTTTATGAGTACAATGTGTTAGTGTTAAGAAATATTTGAAGAAATACTAGGCAAAATAGTTCCCAGGAAGACCTGGATTCTGACTTTATGCAGGCAAAGAAAAATATGACAAAAATGGTAAATCCTAATGACATTGCTGATGGCCCACCTAGTCCATCAGCAATGCAGGAGTTGTAGGACTCAAGTGCAAGCAATAGCCCATGAAAGACCATCCCCTTTGTTCCTTTTAGTTAATTTGCTCTGCTTTTATGCTGGCAAGTGTTGTTTGGTAACACAAAGCAGCATAATAGGGCAAGAGGTTTGCTTATTTGGCATCTAGTGAAGATAAAGAGGTTAAAAAAGAAAAGCCCTGCTAATAATAACAATTTGTATTACAAAGGGCTGAGGTGTACAGTGTACTCTTCTAGAACCACACTAAAGCCCAAAAGCATGGCACGTTGACACTATCAAAAGTCTGCATGTTTCACAAAGAAAACAGCATTTAATCTCTAAAACTGGACAGATAAAAGGTTCAGCAAAATCTCTACAGACATACAGTCCATCACTACTTTACAATGTTCAGGTCTTATGCAATTCACTCAGCTTCCCCCACTCCCCTTTGCCTTATTCAGGGATGGAAATGTTCTGCTGGCTTGTGTGCTGTAGCAGCTGCTCCTCTTGACATTTCTGCTGCAGGCTGGGATACAGACCCTGAGAATTAGTTCTAATGAAATAGCTAATATAACCCTTCCTCTCATTTCCCAATATTTCATGTGAATCAGAAATTCTAATTTAGGCAATCATTTATCTGAGAAGTCTTCCTAGGTTAGTGGAGATTCAAAAATAGTTTGAAACAGCACAACAAAACCAAGGGTGCTTCAGGCTTTAATTTTCTTCCAACAACTGCTGTGGCTTATTAGAAGAAAGTAGATGCTATTTCTACGAGGTATCCTGCAAGATAATTCAGTCTCTTAGTTATTGGCTCCCACGCTTTAGATGGGTGCTCAGGTGAATAGAAAAAGATACAGAAAGCTAATCATAGAATCACAGAATATCCTGAGTGTTACAGGACCCATAAAAATCATTGAGTCCAACTGCCAGCCCTGCACAGGACACCCCAAGAGTCACCTCATGCCTGTCCAAATGCTTCTTGAGCTCTGTCAGCCTTGACTTGTGACCAAGTCACCTCTTGTGGCCATTTCTGTGGGGAGCCTGTTCTGGGTGAACAACCAAAGAGTGGTTGGGCACTGGAATAGGCTCCAATAAAAAAAAAAAAAAAAAAATATTCAACATAAAGCCTCTCCTGACATAACTTCATGCCACTGATCACAATAGAAAAGAGATCAGTGCCTGCCCTTCCTCTTCCCCTCACAAGGAAATTATAACTGCACTGAGGTCTCCCCTCAGTCTCCTCTTCTCCAGGCTGAACCAACTAAGTGCCCTCATCCACTTCTCATACGTCTTCTCTAGGTCCTTTGCCATCTTTGTAGCTCTTCTTTGGACATTCTGTAATAGCTTTATATCTTTTTTATATTGCAGTGCCCAAAACTTGAGCGCAATATTCAAGGTGAGGCCACACCACTGCAGAGCAGAGTGGGACAATCGCCTCCCTAAACCAGCTAAATTCTGGTGCTGAGAATATGTGGACATGACACAGTAAGAGAGTGTAGCATTCACATGCTCTGAAAAAATCCCTTTGCCCAGGATTTTTTCTCCTGGGAAGCTGAGAGGCCTCAGAGAAAAAGGAAAACAAATTCTTATCTCATTTGCTTCTCCTATGTTTTGCTTGTCTGGAATGTGTTTGGAGATTGTTTACCCACAGGTGATTGTTTCATTGGATTCTGGGGTGAGTTTTTTTGACTCTTTGGCCAACTGGGACCAAGCTGTGTTGAGACTGTGGAAAGAGTCATGAGTTTTCATTATTATCTTTATTTAGTAAGTATCCTTTCATATTCTTTAGTATAGTATTCTTTAATATAATATAGTATTATAAAGTAATAAATTAGGCTTCTGAGAACATGGAGTCAGATTCATCATTCCTGCCTTCATCGGGACATTCCCAGCAAATGCAATAAGAGAGCATGATTTTGCCTCACAGGGTGCATTTGTAGCTCTAAAAGTACAAGGGAGAAAGTGTCTTTATGGCAATTATTAATGTTGTGCTTCCATGACAGAACATCCGAAATGCAATTCATGATAAAGGGGCTTTGCCTTGTCAGGCCATTTCTGCAATGGGCCTGCAGGAGCTGCTCCTTAGGAGGGTTTCAATCACCACCAGTGACCACTGAAGACTGTACAGAAAGTCTCCATTCATTCCCATCACGCTGCAAATACACAGCCCATGCAAACATTTGGGTTTTTTCAAGATCCACCGTGACTGCTGCCTAACAAAATCATCAGCATCACACTGAGCAAATTTGGAAAAATAAGACGAAAGCTGAGTGCCAGTCAATGAGACCTGGGAGCAGAGATATCTATCTTGAATTACCCTTTCTGTGCTTCTGCCCATTACCTGAAGAAATGTGGGACATCTGGGAAGCAGGAATTGCAAATGCAATTCAGAGTCAGTTACCCTCTCAGCTGTGACAGATTTAGTTTGAGTTCTGCTTGTATTGTTCAATAATTTCTTTAGGGAAAGGTGTATCGCAGGAACAATTAATTGAAAGAATGGTAATTAATTGACATATACACCCCATCTCAGCAGTAGAAAATGTTTGTTCTTGGCACCAGAAGGAGACAAGTCTCCTCATCCCAAGTCGCTTTACAGCTCCATTAATCACCTGTGTTTGTTCCAATGGAGAATGTGCTTACTGCAAGTCCTTTGTCTCATGCCTGCATACATTTCCATGCTCTGACTCCTGCATAGCCTCCAGGAAACTTCTCAGTGCAGGCAAATTTCTTCACGAAGTTCACAGAGGCACTCAACCATGCTGCTTGGCCAGCTCCATCAATATCATCATGCAGCATACTGATACTGCTTTATATGCATGTGTGTTTTTCAGATAACAGGGAATTAACCAACCAAACAGAGTATGTAACCTATGGTCAACATTTCTCAACAAATGCCACCTTGCTGGAAGCTTACTGCTGGATTGCCATGCATCTGTTTCCAAGGTTATTTTTCTATTGGCCTGTTTCTGTATGCTGATGTCTTGTACCCACACATCAAAACAGGGCCTAGGAGCATACCTGCCCTAGAGATGCACTGGGTTACTACAATTCAGGAGTCCAGGCAGTGAATTCCCACTGGGAATCCCCCAAAAGATGTGAGGTACAACCTGTTGATCATGCAGCCTCCCCTCCAAACACTGTCTCTGTCAGCTTCCTCCCTGAAACCTGCATTTCCCTCAAGATCTAGTATTGATTCCTCAGACTCAGCCCAGAGATTATAAATATCCCCAATCTCCCATGTTCCAGTTAGCATTTTGTGAGAAAACCTGAGGAAATTCAGCAACACAGCTAGCTTCTATACAGCATCCTAAACCAGCTCATTAAAAGCAAACAAACAAGAGCTCCCCAAACACCAAGCCCTTTCTGAAATGTAGCTTCCCTCCATCTAATTGTGTCCCACTTCAGAAATCCTTGTGGCAAGAAAGGCAAACAGGCAGCTCAGGGGGTACCCTCATGCTTTAGCCTTCTTGTGCATCTCCTTCAGACTTCACCCAGGAGACCTTTTAAACCCTCTTTTATCACCTCTTTAACATTGCAGAGTTGCTGGCAAGTTGCCAGTGCTCCTGGAAGAAAGGGTACTAGTTGGTATTCAGAGGTAATGTAGTCAATGGAACAAAACCCATTATGCCGTTCAGCAGCAGCAGCAATCCAAAAGTCTTCACATTTGGGAGTATCAGGAGACACCGCAGCTGAAAACCCCTCAGTGTATGCATTAGGGCTTGCCTGTCATCTTAGATTTTAGGGATCAGCCTCCAAGCAAATGCACAATTTCCTGTCCCTATTCCTGATCAGCAATCACTGATGAAATCTCTTTTGAATTTTTGCCAAGAGGAAAACAATAGGCTGCTTGAGAACTTCAGCTTGAGGTGTGAGTTATTGTGCTTCCTCTGCTTAGCCAGGTCCTGTAAGAGGGCTGGGGGAGTATGATCAGAATTCAGTGTATGTGCTGAGAAGAAAGATGCATATCTTCTTTTTCCTTACATACTTTACTATCCCACTGGTAAGGATGGAGCTATGGAGATACCACTGTAACTATCAGCTGAAGTTGAGAGATCAGTTCTGACAGCAGCACCGAGAATGTCATGAATGAATGCATCCTATGAATGTATCAATCCTGAACTCACCTCAAAAATTTTGTTTTTCTCTTTAAATGCCAGGTTTCATTCTGTTGGACATCAACAATTATATGATTCCACAAACTAGTCAGATCTTGGGCTAGAAAATGTGTGTGGTATGAAGGTGCACCTGGAATATCAGGAAAAGGTTCTTCACCCAGAGGGTGGTCTGTCACTGGAATAAACTTCCCAGGGCACCAAGCCTGCCAGGATTCAGGGAGGGTCTGAATGATGCTCTCAGCCACATAGTTTAGTTTTAGGTAGTACTGTGAGGAACAGGGAGGTGGGCTCTATGATCCTTATGGATCCCATCCAGCTTGAGACATCCTATGATTCTATTATTCTGTATCAGGCAATCAATAAACAGGTTCTCCCCAGCAGTTTTAGAAGTAAGAGAACCTTAAAAAATGGCAAGAGGGTAAATGAAGTAATGAAACATAACATCTGTTTCTCTAATATTAGCTTTGTTTTTTGTGAGACTTGCCACAAAAATAAATGCATGAAGGAAAACAGGTAGATTACATATAAGTAAAATTCTCTAAACTGAGAAAGAGTGTTTTTTTTGAGAAATAGAAAATAAAGATGTTCTGTGCTTTCTGTGCATCTTTCTATCATCTGAAAGATGATACTACTATATAAACCAACTACAGACTATGAATATAATTTGTTATTATATTATTTCAGTAAACATGTTTGCCCGTCCTTTTTTAAGTGTAGCTGAAAAGGATTTTTAAAAATGCAATCAACACATATTTCATTGTACTTATATGCTAGCAGAATAGCAATAATCCTCTCAGTTTTACCATCAATTTCCCATAGTTAGAACAAAAGTCTGAATTTGCAACTGTCTGAAGGGACTGTTTGTTTTTGACACATACCTCTTTCTTAGTCAGCTGGTGCAAACCAGTCATCATGGAAATCTGAAATTCATTGCGGAACAAGATATTGTACACTGCAGGGAGTGTTCCGTGACTAACAAGGGATAATTTTTTAAATCTGAATTTATTTTCAAAATGAAGTGGCTTTTGACTTCTCCTTTTAGGCTTGGGAATGAATGCTGTATTGGAGAGTGTATCTCCTGTGTGTTCTGCTTGAAACTGCAGAGATGCAACAGCTTGCCTGTGGAGATGGAAACCAAAGGTCAGTTTGCTTAATGTTGGGATGTGGGCCAGGCCTTCTCTGTGTTTTTCTCTCTCTCCCAATATCACTCTTGTATCAGAGCCAGGAATTAGGATATTCATCTTCTCTAGGTAAACATCAGTTTATAAAACAGAGAATACAATTGCACAGAAGCAGCGATGATATGCCTTGGGATTAGTGAATACCTCCTAATTGAGCTTCAGTGAAAGCGGCAGTTCTGGCATTATTTTTATTCACCTTGTGGAAAATTATTGGAGCATATATCATATAATTAGGATCAAGAATGGATTTGGCATCACTTCCAGCAAATGCCCCTGAACACTAATCTGGTTTATTTGGCACCACTGATGAAGCTTCTCTTGTGGGGAATACAATGATAACAATTAACCTGGCAATACAGAACAGAAATGGGAAGTGGGAAATTGTCTTGTCTTTTATCCACATACAGGGTGAAGTGTGGCCTCGTTCAGCAACAAAGCAGTGCCTTGAATTTATTTTCTTCTTTTGTTTTTTTTTCTCCCATCTTGAGATGCCTTAAGGAATCTTCTATTTTTTCCCCATCTGTCTGAAAAATCTACATTTTTCATGCTCTTCAAGAGGATCCCAACAAACAGACCTATTGAAAGTGTTTGTAGCTCAATATATTGGATAGAAATGGGTGTTGTTGAATGACCAAAAGTCTCTTTCTAGAATTAGTCCAATATTGACTTTCAACAGCTGCCAGCTCAGAGCAAGAAATCAATAGCAGGATTTGGGCAAGGTCTTTAGGTTACTGCACCAGGATGTACTTATGTACTTTTTGGTTTTTTTGATAATTGCATATGATCCATATATACTCCAGTTTTTAGCGAGTTCTGTTTGTTCCTTCTCAGTGACTGTTCTGGCCAACTCAAAAAACCTCCTTTTTTGTCCTCTTTATTCACTCGTTATGAATTCGGCACTGACAGTACATTTTAAGATTTCCAGGTCAGGTAAAATGACAATTCATCCATCTGTAGCTTTCCTTTCCTTTGATCTAGTCCTCAGGCTAGAGGCCACAGTGAGGCTTGGGAAAACTAGTCCTCCAAAGTTTGTTTTCAGGGAGAATGTTTGGAAAGAGAGACTTTCACTAGAAGCAGGACAAAGAGATTAGGTATTAACCTGGGATCTTAAATACAGCAAAGCTTGAGAGACTTAGGGAGATTTACAGACACAGGGAAACACGACAAAGAAGAGCAAGAGTAGAGTGGTTGGGTTTAGCTGCTGAGCCAGCTGAGAAAGGGATGAGAAGAACTCTGAGGGCAGGAGTGAGAGAGGAGGATCTTGTGTACTCAGGGAACCTTAGACTTAACCCCAAAGAACACCATAAAGCAGTGACAAAATTTAAACAAGGAAATATATAGAGTTGCTTATTGGCATTATGCAGGGTTTGGGGTTTTTTGTTTCCTAGAGCAGTATATTTCTTTTGCCAGATATAAGACCTAAGAACACAATAAATTTCTTGCCCAGACTCATATTCCATTCCACGGCATTAGGAAACACCATCCAGGCAAGCATGCTCATTTTATTTAGGACTTGTCACAAAACCTGCCTGTTTCCTCTCTCCCTGCTGGCTGAAAAGGTGAGATGAGAACCCTCGAGCACTTGCAGCTCTGGGGCTCAGGGCAGGAGCTTGCTTAAGCTGCTGAACAGCACAAGGAGGGCAGCTGTGGGGCTGGGACACATGATTTCTACACAGAGTCCCAATTCTTTTAGTGGGAAGACAGAGAGAGCCTATGGTCAAGCAGTGTGTGAGAGAGACTGAGGAACAGTCAAATGCTGTGATGTGCTTCTGTGTAGAGCACCTGAAGAACCTCCTGTAAGCTCAGTGTAGTGGGGTTAAGGTGTAAAACCCTGGTGAGAGCCATGCTAGTGTTTATAACAAGGAGCTGGAGATCACAGGACTGTATTTCGGCCGTATTTTTAAAAATCTTTACAAACACAACAGATTTGCCAAATGCTGTCAGGTCTAGCCCCATCCTTTCTGAAATCCTGCAAAAACAGAGGAGACTCACAGCCTGTCCTGATCATTAACACGCCCCTCCCCACAGCCCCCAAACAGCCTCAAGCAAATGCCAGAACTGAGAGCTCCTCACAGAAAGCGTCCTTCCATTATCCTGAGCTGCAATCTGTGCTCTATCCTCTTCTCTGACAGCAGAAAGGGGATGCAGTAAATCCTGTGCAAGCTGTTCACATCAAAACCAGCAGATGATCTTGTAAAATTGCTGCTCCTGGTAAAATATCTTGCTTAATAAGAGAGCAGCTGCATTCGGCTCCTGTGTTGACTGTAGATGTAGCCCAAAGATGAGAGAGTTGCAGCAATTTAGCTGTGAAGCAACAAGTAACTGACTTGCAATAGGCAAGGTCTAGTATGGGTAAAAAACACCCTGTAACAACATCCCAGCCAGACAAAAATGAGAAACTTCCTAGAAAATGCTGATTTGTGATGTGCAAGAGGAAGCCAGCTAGAGCCTCCGTGTGCAAACCAAGGAATGGCAGGCACACATGTTCCATGAGGAGTGGAAATGACTATTTTTCCTAGGCAAATAACTCACTTTTGCCAGGTGTTAATTTTTGCCAAGCCATTTCATCATGAACTTGGTCCTCCAGCAATAATCTGTGAGGTTTTCAACACCTCACCAGCCTTGTTGTCAGGTGAGCCAGAGAAAAGGGACTGGTTTATTGCCAACACAGCTGAACTACCATGGCCTATTTTCCCTACTCTGTCTCTCACAAAAAATAATTTACAAAGCAGAGAGGAGCAAAGGGCAGGACAAATACCACTGTACACAGGGGATCTGATCCTTGCTCTGGAAATGCCTGGTGTGGAAGGAGTGGCAAATCTGTCAGGGCAGACCAGCCAGCTGCCACCATCATCAGGGGACTGAGCAGTGCCCTGCAGCTGTGGCTGGTCCCTGTCCCATGCTGTGTGTGTCCCCTGGTTTTATTCATGCTGCTGCTCATGGAACGTGATACGCACCATAATGGTGCCCCAGACCTTACCCTATGCACGAGATATTCTGGTTCACTTTTCAGCAGTTTTTGTTAAAAATTTTATTTTTATGCACACATAGCATTGCATTCCACTTTTAAATTAAGAGGTTCTTAAATTCATCCTTAACTCAAAAGTTTTGGATACCCACCATCTGGCACCTCAGTTTAAAAGCTCTGGCCTGAATGTTTTGCTTCCTCTCTTGTGCCAGACACTGCACAGCCCCCTAAACATTGACAGATAATGAACGAATTGCATGTACTTCAATACCAAGTTTCATGAGCAGAAAATAGGATGTCACCCTTAACCATGAATTTTCTTCTCTCCTCTTCCAAAAATCTGTGTAATAACAATTAGCACAGCTTAAATACATACTGTACATTTTCACAGGGTTTGGACACAAATATATTTACCTCACACTACACCAGAATTAGCAATTTAGCAATGTTCCCTGTCAGCACAAAGAGAAGTGAAAGATAATAAATCATTGACTTGTAAGCTGCATCCAAGAATCAATAAAATGTAAATGGCTACAACACAGAAGGTAGAAATACATTAAATATGAATGATAAGAAACAGTAATAAGACTGGAAAATGATAAGGCTGTGTATTTCTTTACATGAGACAGAAGCAATGGAGAATGTTTCTGGACACGTAAAAGGAGAGAAGTTCTATTCAAACAAAATTGTATCTGACCATGTAACTCTGTCCACTACCCATTAATGGAGATAGAATAGATCATATGAGTGTCAACAAACTTTTACAAACTTTACACATCACTGATTACAAATGAAAATGTAATGCTGCCTACACATGTTCTGGCTCTTATCTCTCCTCTAGGGGAAAGCATTAAATCCTCAGCCTGCCATGGAAAATGTAGCATTCAGACATCTGTGACCAGTATGTGTAAAGAAGAGAAGATAAGGTGCATATCAAGCCTACATCTGTGACAGGGGTCTCAGAGTCTCTAGAGATAGGTGAATGAGCACATATGAAGACTGACTGAAAATCTCCTAATTAAACCTTTGCTTTCCCCAGAAGCATTTGCTCTCTATGGAGTATTTTCTGTTTTGAAAGAAAAGCTCACTGAAAAGATTTTGGTCAATGTCTCAATATCCAGTGCTTACACACACACACACACCCTCTTCTTTTAAGAAATAAATAGCCTACTCTTGAGCAAAGATACTTTGTATGCTTTAAAGGCTACCCGAAGAAAGTTCAGCCTGGTCGCCTGCTGTGCAAGGTAAGAGGTAAGCTGTTAATGGTTGCAGGATGACACTAGATACTTGGGCTGTGAGACAGATTTGGATCTTTGAAGAATAACTGGTTCTTGAACAATAGGAGACAAATAAATCAGAACAAAGCCATAGGTAAGATGCTTGGATGAACAGTGGCCTGCCAGTCAGAGCTGGTCATTAGCCCACACTGGCAGTGTGTGAGATGAATAAGGTACAGCTTCAACTTCAAACTTCTAGGCAAGGCTCTTGAGTTTTACAGCTAGAACTACAACAGCTTTGCATGGTCAGCAATTAATCTTATTCCTTTAGAAATTTAAGAATAAAAAATGCAAATGCACCTTTCATGTGTTGATTACTTAGGGATGTACAAAACCATGAACAGTGGCAGGAACGAAATATCTCCTGGATGCCTCTGAACACCACAGGAGGACACAGGCGAGGTTCCCTAGGAAACCAGAGATGCACTGCAAAGCATGTGCAAGTTTGGCCAGCTGACAGTCACCCAGTTGTGCTCTGAACATCACTGCTTAGAAGGTATGTGATTCAACTCTGGAGTGTAGTTGGAAGGACTAAATTGTGGAAAGCCTAGAGGAGGTCAGAATAGATTTATTCCTGGTTGCATAAATATTCAGACCTCTAAAAGACAGAAAAGGCTGATTGCTAGCTATCCAAAATGAGGGGCAGAGAAGGGTGAATTAATCTAAATATTGATCTTAGTCCCAGACTCTGTTGGCCTAAATTCCACCTAAATCCTTGTGCCTACTGTTTTCTATTGACTGGGACCCCAAAGGCTTCAGAATAATTATTCCAGAGATGTGAGTAAGGCTTAGATCCCAGAGCCACCAGTGCTCAACACTAAGTACTCAGATTTATGTGGAATCTAGTCCTGGCAAAACTGGGATTTGATGGGGATTCGATGTACCTCCAAGGTGCTTATGAGGGAAGATGCCTGCACACCCAATGCTTGACCTTGCTTCTTCCAACTTCTAGACAAAATATCAATTTAGCATCTCTTGGGAAGTACAGTATAGCACCTTCTCCTAAGCTTCGTTCTCTTTCTGCATCCCAGCACTTCCAATCCCTCACTGGGTTTGCTCTGAAGAGAGTTAAGGACATATGTACAGGTGACCCTCAGGGGGCATGTGAAGAGAAAATGTAAAAATCTTTTGCCCTCCTTGGCCAGATGATTCCTAATGCTTTGCAGATCCATCATCTCTTACTACTAGAAGACCTTTTTACAAGGGCAGAACAGTGGAGTTTCTCATACTGCTATGGAAGTCATGACATGACTGAATTCCTTTCCAGTTGCATTTCTCTGACTCCCTCAGCCCCTGTATCTACCAAAGGCTGGAAAGCAATCACGGAGATATCCAAATCAGCGAGTCCTTCCCAATGATCTGTGGATCAAATACCCTTAATATCAGATATTGGAGGATTGGGATATTTGGAGCGGAAAGGGTCTGCCACAACATGAACATTCTTACAAAGCTTTCCATGGATTGAAGGAGCACTGTTGCTCCCCAGCTCCCCCGCCCTGGTGTGAGCTAGAGCAGACAGGTGTGGCTGTAACTCCAGCACGAGTAATAAATACATTTAGCAGCTAGATTAGCATAATTGCTTGCCTAGTCAGCTAGCATGCAAAGTGCACAAACAAGTATCATAACAGTTTTATTACATGTACATGCTTGCGTTTCCTTGAGACGTGATAAAACAAACAGATCAGTAATTTTAGAACAAGCAGTCAAAAAAACCTAAAAAATGCAATGAGTAATTTAAAACAAATGTTAAGAAAATTGTGTCTTTAGAAAAATCTTCTCCAAGGTCTGCCCCAGTTACACTGTATCAATGTGAATTATATGATGACAAAATGTATTGCTGGTCACAAAAACTTACATTTAGGTAGCTTTTTGTTCCATTATGAAATATATTTTGTTTTGTTCCATTATGAAACATACTTCACTGCAGTCATTTATACTCTTCAGTGTGCAAGGTATGATTTGATCTGGAAATATTTTGAACGGGTGATTGCTTGAGAAATGCTCCCACCCTTTTCTTTGTTCAAACAACAGATAAGGAATGTGCCTCTTATTTCTCAAGTAGAATATTTAGTTGTTGCTGATAATACTGCACAGTGCCTTTTGAAGAGCTTGAATATCAGTGACTTATAACTGTTCTAAGTACATTTCTAACAACCCACTATAATTTCACAAGTATTACATGAGCTAGCTAACAAGTTTGCTAGTCAAAACAAATAAGCTAAAACATCTTCGGGGTTACACCAAGATGCACTCAGCTGCTAAATGAAGTAAAATCAGCTGTTGGAGTTTGTTCCTTTTACAAATGGCCCATTGTGTGTGTTTCAGGGAACAGTGGGAGCAGTGAGCAAGACATGAATGAAGTAGTCTGTCAAATCCTCTGTTTGATTTATAATAATGGGGTTGCATTGACGTGAGAATAAAATACAGCAAAGCATATGTTCACTATGAGTAATACAGACTCATTTATATATTACAGGAGTATTAAATAAATAGTCTTGATGATTTTCTAAAATAGTCCTACAATGAATGTGGTTAATGCCATGGGACAAATTCTGCTTCACAGGCAGTGATCAAACAGACAGAAAAAATATTAACCCTGGGTTTTCTTACTCCTACTGTTTCCAGACCTTATACTGGTGGAGGGAGTTGAAACAGCATACATTTTCCTGTTGGGGGTCAAAAGAAGAGCTAATCCTGGTCTTCCTCTTGAACAGAGAACAAGAACAACAGTGGCTTCATGACATAACTTGCTCAGTTTCAGTCCTCAAAGAATCTGGTCCCTTAAATTCTCAGTCAGATGTAGGCAGGAAAGGGCTGGGTAGGACTTCAAGAGAACATTGACACAGTTTCAGAGATCTCAGTGACAAATCCATCTCAGTTATAAAACAGTTACTGTGGGAACCCAGAGAAATACATGCATCTATCATGAAGACTGGCAACGCTTCCACATGAGTGTTCTAATTAGGAATCATGACATCCTATCTCTTTTTTTAATACCCTAGTTGTAAATGGACAACAAATGTTATTTACCAGTGACTGAGCAAGAGAATGTCATTGTTTAAACATGGAAATGGAATTTCAAGTTCTGCATTTAATTATGTTTGGGGTTGCTTTTCATTTGGAGCTAGACCTGAAGATTTTTAAAAATGTGGTCCAATATTGTTTCTCTTCGTAAAATGGGAAGAATGTTAATGAACACATCCAAGCTGCCTTTAACAGCATGAAAATTGTCTAAAACACTGTAAATCTCCTAGTTGTTCAAATAATCATGCATTGTATGAGCATGGTTATTTTGTGTTGTGGTTCTAACCACTACATTATGTGACAGCTCTTACAAACCAGAAGTTTCTGAAGTCTCATTTCTATTCCTTTTCTTTCCTTTTTTTTTTTCAGTGAAAATGGCTCTTTATTTATCTCTTCCAGAGACCTCAATTTGTGCAGTGTCAGAAGCAAAGTCATTATAAGAAAATTGTTTGGGTTTTTTTTTTCATTTCCAGCCTGAATTGAGAAGTTCTAAACATTTGCCAGAAACTTTGTAAATCAGAAATCTGATAAATTAAACACACAGCATTCTTCTCAGACCACCTAGAGAAAAGGAAGACTAAGAAGAAAAAGGAAGACCGAGCAAAAGTTAAAAAAAACCACAAGGAAAATAGAAGGAGTGCTTGCTGAGCTCTAAGGCATGGGCCAGAGTGAAGCTGAGGTGTAGGTGGATACAATTTCTCCAGCTCTGGTAGCAAAGCCCAGGCCAAGGTTGGAGCTGTGAATTCTTCGGGAATGTAGAGCTTCAGTCTGCTAAACCTGGAAAGCTGCTCTGCCCTTCAGTCTTCATTCCAGGGTGTGAGTTTAACCACACAGCTTTAACCATTGGCCTTTACTGTGCTGGCAGAGGTCATTTTGACTACACTTGTTGAGTGCTGAGAGCAGATGTGTAAGTATTTAGTATGGCATTCATCAGAATTTAAAAAATACATCAAACAAAACCCCCTAACCCCAAACCCTTTGTTGACATGAATTTTTGAAATGTTTCATTTCAAAATGAAAATGTACTTGTGAAAATGGCAACACTATCCTTTTAGATGAACATCAGTTATTCCAAAGAAACACATTTTGCTGTGTAAAACATTATTACTGCTGTTCCATGACTACAATTGCACTCAAAGGTGCAATTCTCAAGCTTTCCTTCCAAGAAACTGCTTTTTTTTAAATCCATGGCATTACATGGTTGTACAGGTCTTCAGCTACAAGTCTCCACATTGCATCTTGCTATTTCCTACACTGCGCTGGATGCAATTTAGTTTACACCAGGGGTATGTACTACTAAGGACCCTTCTGTAGGTAATGTGTGTTTGAACATTGCTGAAAGTAAGCAACAATTATAATAGTGCAAAAAGCTTTTAAATATTTGCTTTTTAGTACATGATGGTCCTGTTTCATCCATTAAAGAGGCAGGGTGGAATATAGGTCATATCCTAGCCATTAGCACTTATGCTTCAGTAGCAAACAACTGGGGTTAAGTAATCTGTCACATGATCAGAATTCTAATTTTGATTTTAATGCAATAATTGTGTGCTTTTTCCCTGTAGCAGTGCACATATGGCTGCTTTTCTACACTTTCTACTACATTTAGGGTATTTGAGCCCCATACTTCCTAGAGAATTTGAAAGAATTCTTTCTGCCATTCATACCTGTCCTTCCTCATCCCAGGTCAATGCTGCTTTCTTTATTATTCTACCCTGGCAAGGTGATAAGGGGTTTTGGGAATCCAGTTCAGACAAAGTCTTCCCCAGCCAGCGTGACACCTGCACAAGGAAACCTGGCACTTTGTCCCACACAAAAGCCTCCCAACCTTTCCCAGAACAGAGAAGGACAGGGAGTACTCCTGAGTTAGGCTCCTGACTACTATAAAGAAACATGTTGGCACTAAGGGATTTTTTTTCTACAACTGACTCACTTTTTCCTATGCTGGCTCTTCTACAAGAGTTACTAGGAATCCCTAAATAACTTGGGCCGAGCCCAAAACCATAAGTGAAAAAGTATGCAAGGCACCAGCCCTAGAACCACTCCTAACTTTACTATGTTTAATTAGTTTATCACTTAGAACACTAATGGCATGTCCACAGACTTTGTGCCTCTACCTTTCCTTCCAGATTGACACATTTTTATCCTTTCAGAATAAGGCATTATGAATCCATGTCATACCTTATTTCATTCATCATTTCTGTGCCTGATGTTCTTTTAATGTCCTGTTCCTTTCTGAGTGAACCAGGAGCATTTGAACTGTGTCATCAGCTCACCAGAATGAGATGTGGGACAAAGGTATCCTAGGAAGGGCAAAGTTTCTGCACTGCTTCTGTGCTAGTCAGGACCCACAGAGGCTGCATGCTGGGTCTTAGCCTGATATTTTGGCCTCCTTGCCTAAGTCAACTTGGGCCACATCCCAGTTTTCCTGTCAGTCCAAGGGTCCCCTGTATCACTGTCCCTGCTATTTGTGTCACCAGGTGGGATTAGTTGCTTTGACTAAAAAGCAAATGAGGAGTTAGGGGACACAAAATGTGTTTCCTTCACAGCAGGCAGAAACTCTGTCTTTGGCACCAGTGGAGAACTGGAAGCACCAGTGTGCTTCTCTCCACCCATGGCAGGAAGCACACACCTTCTTCCTCTGCAGCACTGGAGCACCCATGGCCCATGCTTTGTGTCTCCTCCTCTGTACTACAGGCTGTGGGTGGGTGTTTGTGCCTCTCTTCCTTCCTAGGAGAAGGAGGGAGAAACCTTTTGGAAAGGCCTGCAGCAGCATTGTAGAGCAACTACATGGTGGTGGAAAAGCACAGTATTCCAGATGCAGTCTGGGTGCCAAATAGAGGATGGTAATTGCTTCCCCCCTTCTCCTGGCTGTGCTCCAGCTGACACAGCCCAGGGTGCTGTTAGCCTTCATCACTGGCTGGGGCTTACCCCAGCTGTCCCCCAGGACTCCAGGCCCTTCTCTGCAGAACTGTACCCTGCATGGAGTCAGTCTGTCCCAGATACTGTTTGTCCTGCTTGAATTTCATGAGGTTCTTGTCATACCATTCCTTCAGCCTGAGTCCCTCTGAGTGGCAGCTCTACCCTAGACCATATTGGCTCTGCCACTAATTTGCTGTCATCCACAAACCTGATGAAAGGGCACTCGGTCACCTCCTCTAGGCATTCCTACAGACATTAAACAGGTCAGGTCTCAGGATAGATCCCTACAGTACTTGACTTCTTACTGGCCTCCAGAGAGAGTACAGCCCTTTAACTGCTGGCCTCTGTGTCCTATCATCCAGTTTTTTACCCATGTGGTTGTCCATCTATCTAGCCCACAATGTGTTATTTTGAATACAAGACAGTAGACGGTGCCAAAAGCATTGCAAAAGTCAAGGTACATAACATCCTCTGCTCCTCCTCATCTACAAATCCAGTCATTTTGCTATAGAAGGCAATCGGATTGGCGAGGCACACTGACTGCTCCCAATCACCTCCTTCCTGTGTTCAGAAAAGTGTTCCAAGAGGACTTCCACATGGAGAAATCCAAGAGGATTTCCACATGGACTGCAGTGAGGCTGATCAGCTAACAGTTTTCCTTTGAGTTTTTTTTTTTTTTCAAGACTTATTGGAGAACACTCCAATGGTTGTGGAGACCCCAGTCTCCACTGTCTTTCAAAGACAAAAGCACAGTCTTGCAGTGAAACCAGACAGCTCCCTCAACAGCTTGGATACAGCTCTGTTGATCACATGAATGTTTATGGGTCAAATCCTCCCATGCAATCCCTGAATTGATCCTCACCTGTTGCTGGCAGCTCTCTTCCATGAATTCTAAGCAGAGAGATCTTGGAGACCTTGACGATATGCTTGAGGCAACAGCGTCTCCGAGTGCCACAACCTCATCTGTTTCCATTGCCAGATCACTTCCCCCACTCAGGAACAAAACCACTCCTGTTTTCAGTCTTTTACTTTTAGAGTTGTGGCAGAAGCTCTTCTTGTTGCCTTTGGGATCATTTGCAAATCTTAAATACAGCTTTGACCTCAGAAAAGAGTTGATTTCTTTGGATATTTCCAGCAGTTTCTGCATCAGCCCAGAAACCTGAGTTACCTCCCCTGACCATGGAAATGTACGGATCTGAATGTCCTCCATAAGCTGCAGTATAAATTGTACTCTTCTATATCTGTCCAAAGGCAGCTGCTTTGTTCTGCTTTGTCAGGGAAACTGTTAATAATTTAATAATGAAAGGGAACTAATGAGGCCTATGGATTTGAGCCTCATGCTCCGATTATCCAGTATCTAATGAAGTGTGAATTTTGACTGAAGCTTTTTCCACCCTGAGGGGAAAAAGCCACTCTCATCCATGCGGATTCTCCTGTGACTAATGAAGGGTGAGCTCACACTGCAGCTTTTGCTATACAGGGAGTACAGGTAAGGCTACTGTTTGCTGCACAGGCCTAGTTTCATGACACTTATGAAAACATGTAATTCTAGAAATATCTAGCCCTTTAATTCAGATTTGACCAGTGGGTTTGGGAATTACTAGGGAGAATGGACATACTCACAAAGGCTGGTCAGAGGTCATTATTCAAGCCTCAAGCATTTTGAAACATCCCAACATTTTCTTGCACTACTTTGCATTTCAACACATCTCATTGGAAAGGTGCAAAATAATTTACATTAAGTATTAGCCTAATTTTTAAAACAGGTGAACCGTAATGATTCATCTTTTAAAGAACATATCCCTTCTCAAATCTTGTAGACCAGCAATTTCACACGTGTGTATACACTCCAGACTTTTGACAGATGGCTTACACTTCTTGTGTCTTATGTAAAACAAGGTTATTTCTAATGTCAGCCAGTAGGTATTCTGTAAAAACCAATATTATCTACCATTTTCTTCCTATAGTTGATTATGGATTGGATTTAGCAAGGAGGAATGTCGTCTGGTCTGATTTGGATGCATGTCTGCCATGAGCAATCCCTCAGACAGACGCATGAGGCGGTTGCTGTCACCTTCCCTAGACAAATACATTCAGGGCAATGACTGACAGGGGAGGTGTGTTTTGCTGTGGCACAGCTATCATGCATTAGCTGTCATGTTTTATAGCTGACGTGGGCACCGAGGCACGGCACTTTTATTGCTGGGCAAACCAGGCCAGGCCAACCAAAAGCAGCAGCACAGGGCCAACCTCCCCCAGCAACCTCGCTGCAGCTCGTGTGATTTTGCAGGCATGTAGCTATCACATTCATTATGTTTTCACTGTAAAAAAACCACACAAAATCAAAACAAGGCCCCGTGCCACTGAAGACAAAGCCCAGTGTAAGTGACTGTATATGTGACAGGAGATTTACATTACCTTGTTGGGGGATGGTATTGGTCTCAGCCCAGAAGTGTGCGATGTGGTCTCGTGTAAACAGTGATAAAGCTGCCTGAAAACAGGCAGTCCATCCCACTGCAGACTGTCAGACTCCTGCCAGTCCCTGCTGTCTCCACTTGAGCACAGAGTGTATTCTTGACCCCCTTCTTGGTCTCACACATACTCATCTACAAAGACTCATCCCATTGAGCAAAAGAGCTGTTGTGTTGCACAAGTGACCCGAACTGTAGCATCTCAAAATAGCTATGTTGCAGGTGAGAATTTCCTTTTTTCTTCCCTGTAAATGTATACTTTTCCACCCACCTGCTCTCCCACATAAACAAACACAGAAAAGTTGAGTACACCTGAGTGCAATATCCTGTGTGGCAGTGCAATAGAAGATAATGTGATTTCTAGCTGATATAAAAAAGTCCTTTATGCCAAAATATTTTGCTAAGGAAGACTTAGAGGCACTGAACTGAATCATCATTTGTTCTTTGTGAGATGTGCCTTCTTCAACATACCAATGAAAAACAACTGGAAATATATAATTATTATTAACTAGAGACAGAATCTAGATTCAAGTTTTACAAGACAAGCACGAGGCATCACCTGATCACAGCAGGCTCAGAAATCCAAGTGGTGTGTATCACACACGTGTGCAAACTCAGGCTTGAGAAATCAGTGATAATCAGGCAGACACAGGTGATGGGCTGGTTATTGCAATCTCCTACATCAAATCCATCTCATAAATTCAGCAATCAGTTGTGTTTTATTGGGGCTTGAATGGTGCAAGAGTGGAGAATCAAGCCTGATTGGAGAGCAGAGAATTTAGACCATGGAGTGGTCTAAATTATGACCAAATAATGAAATTCTCATTCTTGTAGGAGGCAGTGCTCAGAATAAACATATTCTGAAACCTTCATGTATTTTTTACTTTATTTCCCTTTTGAAACCTTAAAAATAAAGAATCATTATGTTCTTTTTATGACAGATGATCACACTATTTCAGTTTAGTTATTTCCTGAACTGTATTGTCTGCCTTAGTGTATTCACAAAGATTGGTTTCAAGCTAAGAAATTCCAGGTTAATTCAATAGCCTCTACTGTACATAAGCTATTAACAAAAGAATGATATCCAAATTTTGTAAAAGCATGGGAAAAAATGAAAAGCATTTCTCAAAGATTTTTCTTAAAATTAGGCTTAGCTATATAATGAGGTTTTGTATTCTCTGTCCATAATTCTTGATTGGCCATTTCTATTTGAAAAAAACAACACCCGGGCACTTTTCAAAGTGACACTTTCAAGTCTTTTAATTCCCTGGCTATTCGAAGATTTTCTTTCCTTGATCTTCAGAGCAAACTCTTGCATTATTTCTGATGCTCCGAGCAACCGCTTCGTTCATCCCTTCTTAGCACCTACTTAGCCCAAACACTCGAGGTGTTTCCCTCGCCTTCACTACCTGAACAGCCGGGTACGTGCGCAGGGAAGCTCTGGAGCCCCTGCCAGGCTCGTTCCTCGCCCTGTTTTCTCCCACTACCTTCAGTGCCATCCTTTCCTCGCACTCTCCCTGCTTCCAGATGCCCCCCACCATCCATCGCACCACAGGGGAATCCAACAGCAGCGTGCCTCGCTGCCCTCACACCATCGCTGCCCAGGGCACAAGGGGCACCAAGGCCTGCTCGGGGAGGTGGTGGTCACCATCCCTGGAGGTGTTTGAGGACAAACTGGAGGTGGCACTCAGCGCTATGGTCGGGTTAACACGGTGGTGTTCGGTCACGGGTCGGACTGGACGACCTCAGGAGTTTATACCAATTTAATGGATTCTGTGATCGGTGTAGTCTCATTTATACTCTATTATTTCTACCCAGGAATCACAGGCCTGGCCCTTTCATGACTTTAAGCAGCCCTCCAGCCCAGCGTCCCCTCCAGAGGGACAGGGCGCCGTCACGCAGGTGGCGGACGAACGGGCTTCTTCACCCTCTACCTCCGACCTTCAGCGCTTCGCCTTCCGCTCTTTTTCCCATGTCTAAGGGGAACTGCTCAGGACCTCCTTGAAACCCAGGACGGACCGAACCAGGCGGTCCCGCTCCCCTCAGACCCCCCATCCGCTGCCCGGCCCCCGCCGCCGCCATTGGCCCCCGCCGCGGCTGCGCTGGGCGCGCGGCCTCCCCCCCCCCCCCGTCCCCCCCCCGTCCCCTCCCGCCGCGCGGCGCAGGCGCAGCTGCCCGCGGGCGAGCGTTGGCCCCGCCCCGCCCCTCGCGGCCCCGCGCGAGCCGCGGCCGTTGTTGTCAGTCGCGGCTCGGAGGCGCAGCGGGAGCGGCTGCGGCGCCGGGTCCCGTCCGAGCGCAGCGCGGGCGAGGGGCGCCACCCGCCGCAGCCCCGCCGACCTTCTCCGCTGGGCTCTTGGACCCTCTCCATCTCCTCCTCTGTCCCTCCTTCCCTCCCCGCGGAGCTCCCCGTCCCCGCCGCCGCTCCCGAGGGCAGTCGCAGCGGGCGCTGCCCATGCAGGGGGCGGCGCGGGGCGCGGCGCCCCGAGGAGACGCTGCCGCCGCTGCGGGCAGTAAGTTGCCGGCGGGGTTGGGCCGCGTTCGGCTCGGGCTGGGCCGGTGGGGTGTGGTGGGTTCCTTCCTCCCCCTCCCGGAGCCGGCCGAGCCCAATGGCGGCCTCGGCCCAGGAGGAGGAGGAGGCGGTGAGGGGACGTTTCCCGGCCGCCACCGAAGGTCGGTGTGTCGGGGCTGGAGGGGAGGGCTCGCGGAAGGGAGGGGTGAAGCGGTTGTTTCTGCGGGCACGGCGCACTCCCGGGATGCGGGTGTTCATGCGGGATCGGCGGGTCTCGGAATGCGGGTGTTCCTGCGGGGACGACAGCTCCCCGGACGCGGCTGTTCCTGCTGGCACAGCGGGCTCCCGGGATGCAGGTGTTCCTACAGGGACGGCGGGCTGCCGGGAGCCTGCCGCGGCCCCGGCGCGGCGGAGTGTCCGTGCGGCACGGCCCCGTGTGACCGCGGTGACACCCGGCCCCGCGCGTGTGACCGCCGTGACACCGGTCCCTCCGCCACTCCCCCGCTGCTGCTGCCCGCGCCGGCTCCGCCGCGTGTGCTCTGTTGCCGGGAAGGGGAAAATAAAACAAACAAGCGAGGCGAGAGCCTCGGGTCCGGCCGCGGGTGCGTTTTAGGGGAATGACGGTGCATCTCGCCCCTCGGAATCCGGTGCGTAGCCAACAGGTTTGCCTTGGTCTCCTTGTGCCCAGGGCTGGAGCGTGCCCCTCCTGACAGAGGCTGGAAGTATCCCTCGTTCTTTGTCAGTGCGTGCCGTGCTGCTGTCAGCACACTTACTTACTTACTACGTTGAATTCGCTGCCTAGAGATTAGTATAGAAATTGGTAGAATAATTAGCAAGGTCCTACGTAGGGGTCTTTGTGCTTATTGTCAGGTGAGTTTTGGCACCCAGGTGCTTAAATTAGTGGAAGATGAGTTAGATGAGTTTTAAAAATAGTTGATGTGCAGTCGTGGTAATAGTTGAAGGGCAGATACATGTGGTTGGTTTTATTTGTTTTGGTTTGGGTTTTTTTTTTTGTTTTTTTTTTTTTTTTTTTTTTTTTTAGTAAGCAGGGTTTTACTCAGTAGACTGAGTAAAGTGTTGGAAATCATCCACTAGGGCAAAACCCCCTGTATTGGCCAGAGTATGGTTGGTGACAAAAGTGACCTATTTTCAGATTGGATATTTTTATTGGTAGGAGATGCTAGTATACCTGTGAAGGAGAAACCTTTATGTAGGATACATGCTTTGGGTTTCTGCTTATTCATAGATAGTTTCTTATTGATCATCTCACTTCCAAGAGCTTGTTATGAGCAGATGAGGGCAAAGCAGTCATTTCTTTGGTGGTACCATTACAGTATTACAGTTCCTGGAGCAGCTGAAGCGTATTGTATGATTTTCAGGCATCTAGCTGAATGAAGTGCATGCAAATATGCTTACGCCTGCCCTCTGTAGTGCAGTTGCTACTTAGTCATATCTGCTGCTTTTTTGGAGTTGTTTATTATGGATATATTTGGATCTTCAGGCTCTGGGGAAGGACCAGTTTAACGAATCTCTGCAAAGTGAAATCTCTCTAGAAGTGTTTACTAGCAAATGTTTATTGTGTTGCAGTTAAGCATTTTTTTCAAGGCACGCACCATTAGGAACTGAGTTAAGGAATTCTGGGACTTTTTTGGCAGATATATCACAGAAAGTGGGAAATTGGCTCGTGGGTGTTTTTGTACTATTGCTGATCCTTCAAAGGAATCTGAAACAAATAAGAACTAAGAATCATTGCCAAACAGTGCAATCAAATTTTACCTTGTGAAACATGTCAAAATGTTTACTTAGACTAATGTCTGCCCCTTTGACTTCTAGTGCATACAACATCCAGATTAGAGGACTTAATAATAAAAACTAAGGAAGAGAAAGTCCAGTCTTGTCTCTTAATTTTCCTGAATAGCCTAAATGACCAAAAAAGGGGTAGAATGATGACATGTTTTTTTCAAGTGATAGGAAAGGGAAGCTAACCTGACTGCTGGAGCTTTGCCTGGTAGGCAAGGTAGCATCTAAGACAGCACATTCATCTGGCTCTTTTAAGAGCATCTTTATGATCCATGCCTGAGCCTTTCATGAAAAACAGGGAAAAGGGAGAATTGCATCTTTAATGTGCTTACTGTGTTATGGTTTTTGTTGTCATTTTACCCAACTGAGAAGCAAGAAAGTACAGTTTGAGTGCGGGACACCCTACAGGTTACTGCTGTTCCTTGAATCATTGTGCTATGAGAACTGATACTGCCATGTGGTGTGGGTGGTTGCACTGTAATAAATAGTCTGCTTTCTGATTATTTTAAAGAAATAGCATGTTAAGGGTGTGCATGCTAATATGCTACAGCAGATACTCTTCTACTTGCAGTAGTCATCTTGTGCACTGTTCTGACCAGCCTGGTCTCTTCTAACTGCCTTTGAATCATACTTGAATAATTCTTTTGCAGTCTACACCTTCAGTGTATCATTGTCCCTTTTATCCCACTGGCAACTGTAATGCCAAAGTAGCACCTTTGTCTTGCTTGGCCTGCCTTGCTTTCAAGGGCACCGTATCCTAGTGCAGCTACGTTTTTTCCTCACAATGTGTCTCTTATGAAATAATGTATTTCCTTTTCTGGATTCTCAAAATTTCACTGAAATGCTGTAGCTGTGAAACTTATTGGTGAACTTCTGCCCATTCCTACTTGATTAATGTTTATGATTGTGTCTTACCAATGAAACGTGGTTCAGATCAGGGATATAGAGCTGAGCTGCAGTTTATGATGAATATAGTAATATTAAATTCTATAAGCTCTTAACTTTAGTAGCCTCTGAGGTTCTGCCCATCTTCTGTGTCACGTTATTTTCAAGCACTTAACTGAAATGCTACAGCTGCTATAATAATGTAAAGTACCTGTTGTTTTAATACACATAACAGTATTATGTAAGAGCTTAAGAGGATTTGAAAAAAACGTATATTCCCTCACAACTCTAGGATAACTCACCCTGGCGGAGTTCTAGTACACATAAGTTGATTGAGTCACCAATGTTAAGAACTTAATGAGAAATAATTATACTTGCAAAGTATAAAACAGTGCATGTTCACTTTCTGAAAAGCTGAATCCCTCTGTTACAGTGATCTTCTACAACTGTGCTGGGACACAAATGTTACACTGTATTTGACAGCCTGTTTTCTTTCTTTATGTATCATTGTGGGTTTTTCTGCAGCAGAAAGTTGCAGAAAAACGAGTTACTGACTACTGTCTAGTTACTGACTGGACTTTACTTGAGAAATGATGGCCTAGGCTTTATTATAATCTTAGTTCATGTTAAAGCATGGCAAATTTCAGGTCTGGCTGTTCCTGACTAATTTGGGATGCTATAAATGAGAATAAAGTATTGAAACTGAGTCCTGTTGGTTGGAGTCAATATATTTATCAAGATTTAAGCAGTTTGTATCCTAGATGGAAAATACCAGTCTCATAGTGGCAACTTAAGTCAATTCAGTACTTGAATTTTGTGTTACCAGATTTATTGCTAATCAAACAAAACTATATGATATTTGACCTTGAAGATATTAAGAAATTTAATAGCAATTATTATTGTTTGTAATAGGTGCTAAGGGTATGCACACATATTTGCATCTTAACACTTGTGTTTGAGATGGTGTGTGATGCTTTCACCTCCCTTGATATGGGAAGAAAATCATGTTTGTGGTTCTGAATTTACACAACAAACATTGAAATGTTATGCCATGCTGAAGTGTTCACTGATTAATGGCAGAATGTTTAGAGCTCCTCTTTATGGTCTTAGCTGCACTGCCTGGCATGACAAAATTATGTGGTAATGTTAATAAATAGACATTGGAAAAAGGTGAAACAATTCTGAGAGTTCATGAACATGGAGTAGATGAAGCAGCTTCTCTAAAGGAGTTTAGTTTGGTGGAGAAATTGAGTTATCTGCCTTCTGAAAGTTTCTGCAGTAAGTTTCTTAGATATAAAGATTTAGCATGCTGTCTAAAAGATAGTGATACTATCACGAATCACCTGATATGCAAAATATTTGTTGATCGGTTCATGTTCCTAGCTATTTTGGGGGAAGAAAAAAGAAGAAAAAAAAGAAAATATGATGGGATTTAGAATATTAAAAATCTTCAAAAATCTACTTGGATACTGTTTATCAAGCTTGGAAAAGTATAATTTTGGGCTAGGGAGTCCAACTACTGTGAGTTATCTCTGTTGCTTATACAATTGTTGACAGAAATACCAGATCAGGATTGCTTAAATGTACGGATGTCGGTAACTAAGATATCCATGCAAATTTTCTGTAGTTGATGAAAATTTTTTCTGTTAGTGGGAACTGTAAAACATGAGATTATCAGCTGAAACTAATTTTTCTATATGTTATGACATCACAGGGTCTGAACAAAGTTTTATAGCTGATTTACAGATACAGAAAGAAAGTACTAGCAGATATCACAAAACTTGAAATAAGTACTTTTAAAAGACGTTATCACACACTACTGTGCAGAAGATAATTTATGAGATGTGGCTATTCAGGAAGATCTGGTATTTTTCTATACAGTAATACTTCAGGAGCAGCTTCAGAGCTTAAGTGCTGTATTGCTGAAGCCTCTGGTATGTAATCAGGGTAATGTCTCTCTTGCTTTTTTTCTTTAAAAATGAAAGGCCACAGGCTGGCCTTTGAGAGAAGGCATAAGAGGAAAACAGATACAACATGAGATTGCTTTTGGAGCTGTGGCTTGTGTGAGGACTTCAAATGGTGTAAAGCTATTGCTGAGTTCTTAAATCTATAGGGCAACTTGTATTTGTCTTGTGTAATACCTCCTCTTAGAAATGGAAAGTACCTTGTGAACTGCAGCGAATTATCAGCAAGGTTGTGAAAGTACTTTGGGCTTTTAACATATTTCACAATTGGAACCAGTGCCAGTAACTACCAGTGATGGGTTTGTCAGTGGCTCATAGTTCCATCAGTTTTAGTGCCTCTGTCCTCTTAATAACTTTGGGTCTAGTGTAAAATCATCATCTCATTGTTACTGCTACTGTCTTACTATTGCTTTGGAGTCTGTACATCAGCGTAGCCTCTGTTTTTTCTCATTCACCTGCTTGGAAAGAAAAAGGAAATAGACATTCTTGACTTTTAAAGGGGAGGCCTTGAAGGACAAATTCAGATCCAGTGGCTTCTTTAAGTTGGAGGGTGTTGTATGGAGGGTGATTCTCACACAGATACCAACTTTTAGGTGGAGTTTCTACACACAGTTCTCAAATTTTAGTTTGCTTTTTGCTAGTGTTCTGAAGATCACTTACCACAGCTTAACTGTATGAAAGAGTTATGTCTATGCTTGATGTTACTGCACTAGTCCTCAAGAAGAGAGATGGTATACAGCAATCTGTAGATCTGAAAGTTTGGGAATTCCTTATCTAAGAAATAAATGTGTTCTTTAATTGATGATATCCAGAATCCTGCATTGTACCTTTTGCATTTTCTTTTTCTCATGCATTGGATCTACCTCAAAGTGTCTTGCTCTTAGAAGTCAGGTCATTCAGGCTGTCATCATTTTTTGTTCTAAAATGCTATTAGTAACTTTTTTCTTCTCAAATCTATAATTTGCCCTTCCCTACCTCCAACATTTTGTTGGTCCAGGAGCAATGTTTTACCAAGTTTATTGACCTGCCAAATATTTCTGCTGCTGGCTGTTTACTGAATAATGGACCTTAGAATTGAAGAATTCTTGTTGGCATTTTGCTTTTACTTCAATACTAAGAAGAGTTAAGTCTAGACATGAGTAGCTCCAGTGCCTGCAATACATTCTAAAATGATGAAACACATTTCATTAGAGATTTCCCAAATGTTTAGAATGGCAAAACTTCATCAGCAATTGGCACCTCTTGTATCTTTTCAGAGCAAAATTCTACAGACTGTTTAAAACTAGGGAGTTCAGTTAAGTTTTGCAGGTTAATTCTTCTTTTTATGTTTGTAACACAGCATTGCTTGATAACTCTTCATCATGATCTTCATCATTTTAGAGGTAGTCAGTGCTGAATAGTAGGGAGGTTTCCTGATGTATGTTGACATTTCAGTAACACAGTATGGGCTGGATATGGACACTGATGCCTAACAGGAGAATGAAAGAAGTGCATCTACACCTTGAAAAAAATCTCCTGTAGTGTTTTATCATGGAACTCACTGGGACCAGGAGAGTTTATAGGGTTTGTCATCAGTGAAAGGGAAGATAAGTGTGTATTGTGTGGTGCAGTCACATAAAATAGAAAATAAAGCTTTAGAGGCCATTGCAAGTATAACGGCTGAGTTGTAACACACTGCCCCTGTGAATTGTCTTCCTCTGCCCCCCAAAAATGCTGCATGTACAAAATGTTTGGCTGTAGGGCAAGTGTAGATTGCCATGGTTTCTTTGGGTACATTTGAGTGGTCATTGTGAAGGCCATAGGAAGGTGGAGGAAGAAGGGCTTTGCTGGATCATGACACTTGTATGCAAACAGAAGGAGAATACACTTTCCTGGGATACTGACTCCCATATTGAGTCTTGAATATTCAAGAAATCCTGGGTACTAGGAGCTTAAGAAGTTTGAAATCCGCTGGAGGAGTTGCATAATGATAAGTTTTCAGGCCATGTGATATGCATTGAGTGTGTGTGTTTTTCACATGTCACTCTTGCAATGCCTTTTGCCTGCTTCTGGTGCTCCCTTATACCAAAAGAAAGGTGATAAAAAGTCCTCTGGGGGAAAGCAGGTTGACACATAAGTCAAGGTGTAACAGTGCAAATAGTGGGTCATATAGTAACAAGACAGACTGTTTTTAAAGGTTCATAGATTACCCTGTAAAGATACATTGGATGGCAGGTAAAAATTGGGAGGAAATATTGGAAAGAATTGTATTTGCAGTTTGTTTTACTGAGTTAATATGTTCTTCAGTTTGCTCTCAGATTCCGATGATTTGTACAATTTGTGAAAAAAATGCTTCTGAATCTCCATATTCTGTGTATGTCAGATTTTGTATTTAGTGTTTCTAGGAACACAATCAGCATAAGTCTTACCATCAACATACAATTATGTAGTAAATAAATAATTGGTATAGATGCTGTTACTTATCTGAGACATAAGAGAGCAAAAGGAGAAGCAGGGTAAAACTTTAATCTGTCTGGTGGATGTGTATAATGTGTGCATCCACTCAACTATTCATTCTAAACTCCTGTTACAGAAAATGAAAGCATGTGCTTTTACAAAATGATTCATCTGATCTCTTAGGCTGTCTGCTTTAGGGTGCAATTTGTTTTATCACAGACTCTTATCTGTGTTGACTTAATCTCCATTTATTGTGAAGGGAGACAGGAATGGTTAGCTGTCTGTGGACAGACAAGTCCCAGTGAAGATTACTTCAGCTTTTATGTCTGTTGGACTGATGATGCAGGGAAGTCTTTGCATTGATAGTTTTTCAACATTTTGTTTAAATGGGATCGTGAAGCTTCATTTTCTAAAGTAAGCTAATACACACATTAGGGTAAGATGAACTAGGCTGGTCTTACATGCAGTGTATAATCTAATAAACTTTTTGAATAGGGTGAATTGCTTAAAGAAAAACTAGTGTCTCTAAAACATGCTTCTTTTTCTAAACAGATCTTTTCATCCATCTTTTAAAGATGGTTGAATCACAATGCTGTTGCTAAGATTTTTAATAGGATGCATGTGATGTTACAAAACAGTTCCTGCAGATCTCCATTAGGGGCTGTTTGCAGTGTTTTGTGGGATAGGTATATGAGCTTCTGTGGAAAGAAGGATCTGTTCTGAATTTATTTACTGGTAAATGTCTACATTGCATAAAATGAGTATTGGGGGCGTAGCTGAGTTCTGGTATAATTAGGGAAAAATGCATTTTTAGAACCATAATTAGCCGCATGGATTAAGCGCTGCTAATGGTTAGTTAACTCACCAACTAGAAAAACTGAACTCTAATGCTGAAAAATGAACTTATCAGGGGTTTAACATAATGTGAATGAAAAGACAGGTAAATATTTTCTGTGGTATAACTGTCTCTAAAATGCTTTTTTGCAGGCTGTCATTTGGCTTGCTGTTAACATGTGGCTGGTGGAAATTTTGCTTGTTGTCTGCTTTAGTCTGTAGTTTCCTCACTTGGGAAAATGTTCAAGAGATCACATTGTAAACTAGATCACCAAAATGATCTATCATTAAAAGTAATCCTGTTTTGGAGGGCCATGGCAAAACTAGAGGCTTGTGTGGTTTCATCTGTAGTCAGCCCCAGAAGTTTTACTGTTGTAACTAAGGAGACAACAACAAAGGGGCTCAAAGAGGCTCCAGCTTGAAATAGTGGATCCTTAAGTACTGTCAAAATTCCACTTTCTTAGTCTTAAGAGAAACTGGGAAAAAGAAACTGCTTTGAAATGCATTGGTATGGCAACTGTGCTCCTTTAGATAGCATATTTAAATTGTAACCAAGGCTTGTATCTATATACACCATGACATTTTTGCATCCACTTCCTACTACTGAACAATTCTAAACTTTTGTACTTTCCAACCATGTGTTGCATCTGAGATCTCTGTATTTAGCGGTGGGAGCTTCATCTATGCAGATTTATTTTAAAACCACAGAGTTAAGGGTTAGTTGGTCTGTTATTGTGGAGACTTTAGGTTAAACTGTTAATGAATTTGCATTAATTTCGTTACAGCTAATGGGGCTGCAACATTAGTAAACATAGTTTATCTTCCGTGTCTGTAAGCTCTTATCCTATTGATCACTCTCTGATATAATTCTCCAGTCCTTAAACATAACTGGGTTTTGCTGGAATTTTGTTGACAGGTTGATTTTTATGTGTATTCTGTGATTTAAAGTTAAATCACTTGTTGAGCTTGTGCAATTATGGTTGAGAATGTGCCAAGTGAACAAAGTAATGAACATAAATCTTTCCTTACTGCTGAGTGTTGCAGTTGAATTCAGACAAGCTGTCTTTAATTTGTGTGCTCCAGTTTCCCTTTAATTTCTTTAATCTAGAAGCAGTTAGGAGTCAGATTAGGATGCTGTGGAGACAGCAATACTATAAAGCATGTTTGTGTGGGGGGTTTTGTTATTGTTGTTGGGTTTTTTTAAATGCTGGCAATCTCTTTAGGAGTGAGACTCTGGAGCTGCATGACCATATGGGGCACAGCTGATTAATATATCCCCTTCTGCTTCATACAGGCTAAGATTAGGTGGTTTATGTATGTACATGGACTGTTTTTCATTAGTGTTTGTTTTGGGGTTAGGTCAGTATGATGGAACATTACACAACTATAAAGTAAAGTATTGCTTGAAAGCATTGTTAGTGTGCAGTAGTAGTGAAAGAACCCTCAAAATGGCCTAAGAAAGTAGAATAGAACAAACCAGAAAATGAGTAGAGATAGGTGAGAGCAATGCTAAAGCCTATGGAATAACCTCTGCAAAAGGATTTATAGACTAGGATTAGAACAAAATTGAGTTGAAGCTAGGAGGGGAGGAAACTAATTCTGAGTTGCTTGAGGCAAGGTAAATGGAGTATGATGGTTCTTGTTTTGGAACAGATGGTGAATGAGAAGATGCACAAATTATCAAGAGATTAAAAACAAACAAGAGGAAGTGGTTCTTCTCACAGCACATAGTTAAGTTATTCAGCTCTGCTGCAGTATGTTCTTGATACTAAAAATTCACATGCTTTAATAAAGCACCTGCCCAGTTTCACAGGGAAGGGTGGGGTAGAATCCGTCAAGTGCTATTAAACACAAACCCACTGCTCTCAGATGTAAAGAAGTTTTTGAGTCTCTGAAAGATAAGGAGAGTTTTATTGTTTATTGTTGTATTTGCCATTGTATTATGTTCTGTAATAGTTTCTACCAGGTAGGAGAGTGGGCATTTAGTTTAATGTAGCTTGCTTTAATTCAGTTTTGTGCTTTTTTTGAATAAGGACGGGATGTTGTTACATGGGAATGGTAGGGGAAGCTCTGTAAGATGAGCAGTTTGTGAAGGGTTGGGAAGTAGATATGCCAAACATCTTCTGGTGGAGTGGTTTTTGAAAGAGCATGTGAAGCACAGTGCTTAGTAGCAGAACAAAAGGGTGCATACAGCAACACAAAACCCAGTGAAGTTTGTTGAAGCTTGATGACTATCTTTAAAGAAACACAAAACCCAAAACCTCAATGTTTCTATTGTTTGTTATTGTATTAATGCTTCTTATGCTTAACCCTGTTCCTTGTCTAGGTTATGACGTTTTGGAAGTTAATTGATTTCATTCAAATTTTACAGGCGTGGAGGTCTCAAACTGAATTCTATGGGTTTTGTGGAAGCAGACAGCTGGATAGCGAAGAGGTTATACCATGGCTCCAGCTGAGAGAAGCAGTAAGGTGAGCTTGTTAAACATCACAGAATCCTCATAGGACCCCCAACCTTGTAATTGAATTCATATGAAACCAGGTTCATTAGTTTCACTGTCTGTGAAATAACTTGTTTAGCAGGGAGTGTTTTTAATCTAATGCTTACATTTTAACTTGAGAATAACTAATGTAAGGGGCTGTTTGGTTGCCAGCTTCCTTTTCAAAGTTTTTCTTTTTGAAGTTCAGTTTTGAAACTGAAAATATATTCTAAAGAGCTGTTTTTTCTGTATTTTAGAGTTGGCAATGAGCCATCTAATTTTCATATTTCTAACTGCTTTGTACTCAAAGTTGGAGAAATGGTTAGCTTTTTGATAGCTACAGGTTTGTTTTTTTTTTTTAACCTCAATCTAAGTTAACAATACAGGAAAAAATTCTGATAGGTTTTGTATGTGGAAAAACAAAAAAAGACAGTGGGACATGAGACCAGTTTTGAATATTAATATTTTATAAGTTGAGTCTTGTTTGCTTAAATGCCAAATACCTGGTAAGCAGGAATTCACTATGCAAAAGCTGAACTCTTCTTCCCCTTCTCCTCACTCATTCCTAGGCCTGATGAACATAGGTAGCCTACCTCCAAACTTCTTATCACCAGTTTGTGTAACTTCAGTCAAAATATTTAACAACAAATTTTATTTACCACTGAGTGCATCCAACCCAAATGTTTCATTTCAGCCTTCAAAGCTTTGTTCACTTGCTGTAATTACAGTATTGATTGATAATGCTTCAGCTAATTAGAGTAACAAAATTAAGTATTGTATGTCACTCTGAGCTTTACTAAACAGAAAGCTGTTAAAAAGGGGGAGGTAAAAGTCCCAAGTCATGCCATCAGAACTTTGTATTAAAGCTGTTTCATGTGCAATATGAAGGGATGTGCCAAAAAAGGGATGTGTTAAGTATGTTCATCTTGATGATATTCTGTGCTGCCCAGCTGTTTTATAGTGTATCTGGAAAAGTTACAGATTTCAGCTTTGCCAATTTTAACAGTCTTTATAACACCGATTTCAAGTGCTGCTTGAAAGGTTTCTGACTCAAGACAATGAAGGCCACTGAATTTGTTATAAATTTTCATTATTGAAGTGTTAAAACTCTTTCTTCAAGCATACTGATAATGTGATGTCAGAAATCTGCAAGTTAGCACAGCCTGCCTTACTAAATCCTTAGCAAAAATTTCTGAAGATTATTTCATAAATAATCTGTAGTAATGTGCTAATGTAACCTGGGGTAATTACAGGATAATAATTTTTCCTTACTTTTATACAAGTATGTAATCTTGTCTCTTTGTTTTTAGGTGTGCTTGGCAGTGATTATGGACTATTTATTTGCATCAGATACTCTTATATGAAAATACCACGTTTCCAAAGAGCTTAAATATTATTTCATCTTCTGAAACAGAATGGCAGGCTTCAAACGAGGATATGATGGAAAAATTGCAGGATTGTATGACTTGGATAAAACTTTGGGCAGAGGCCATTTTGCTGTGGTCAAACTTGCTCGGCATGTCTTTACAGGTGAAAAAGTAGCAGTAAAAGTCATTGACAAGACCAAACTGGACACTCTTGCCACTGGACATCTCTTTCAGGAAGTCAGGTGCATGAAATTAGTGCAGCATCCCAACATTGTGCGGCTGTACGAAGTGATTGACACCCAGACAAAGCTTTATCTCATCTTAGAGCTAGGGGATGGTGGAGATATGTTTGATTACATCATGAAACATGAGGAAGGTCTCAATGAGGATCTGGCAAAAAAATACTTTGCTCAAATAGTTCATGCTATATCCTACTGCCATAAACTGCATGTAGTTCATAGAGACTTAAAACCAGAGAATGTGGTTTTCTTTGAAAAACAAGGACTTGTGAAATTGACTGATTTTGGCTTCAGCAACAAATTTCAGCCTGGAAAGAAGCTCACCACAAGCTGTGGATCTCTTGCCTATTCTGCCCCTGAAATTTTACTTGGGGATGAATATGATGCACCAGCAGTGGGTATGTATGTCTGCTTTGAATTCAGCCAGTAATCTATAAACATAAATACCATGATCTTGTACTTCTGTGTTCTGTTTCAAGATAATGCCAAATATGGAAGGCAGCTAATTGGCAAGAAGTAATATAACCTCGATGAGCTGTGGATGAGGTCATGTTGGAGCAGCTCTGTTTAGAGGAGATACTCAAACATTCTCAAATATGCTTTAAAATTATTTTTGTATGAAATGGTGCAATTGTATAGATTGTAATTATTTTTAAAAAATTAATAATAATGTGGATGCAATGAGTATATTTGTAAATACTGTGTTAGAGAGAACCCATCATCTTTTCTGAAAAGTTGCCTGTTTCGAATTTATTTTTAATAAGACCCCCACACTCCCTTGCACCCAGCCACAAGTGACTTTCTTTGCTCAATTTAGCCATGTAAGAATAGCATTGTGAGCCCAGGCTGCTTACATGTTCTGCTGCAAGGTGGTGGGAAGCCATGTGTACCAAGTACTAACTCAGCTATCAAAGGAGGAGACAGGCAGTTAGGTTAAAGAAAGCCTCAACTCCCTCTATCCCACCTCTGCCTTTTCATTGTCTGAGAAACAAAAGTAGTGGATGAGTTCCCAGTTGCTCCTGATTGTGTAAAAGGTAAAAGAAATAGTAATGTGTAAATGAGTCTTCATGTTTCTAGCTGCAAAGTGGAGTGTGCAGGGTGAACTGCTACATGTAATTCTCTTGCTGTCTCTCTTAGATCCTACTGCTTATTGTAGTAGAAGTAATTTAGAGTCTTTTTAGAATAGCTGTAAACATTGATGGGGTCACTGAATATTGTCCTGTAGTCATAGAGATTGCTTAAATCTGTTAGCTGAGGTACAGCTCACTTCCCCAGCAGGTGTAGGCACATATAATTGCAAATGGTGCTTCAAGAATAGCCTTTGGTAGTCAACATGCCTCTTGTTTTTATCAGTATCTGATACTTTCATGGGTGTTATAGCACCCATTAGGACTCTGTACATGGCTGTGTGTCTTTTGTTGTGTTTTATAGTAGTGACTGTAGTGATGGTTTTAAATTAAGGCAGAGTTGTCCAGGTTTTTGCTAATTTACCTGAGGTGAACAATCAGCTAATTTTGTGTGCTGACAGGCACACTGTTGAACTACAATTCTTGCATCATTTTTAAACATAAATATTTTTAGCTGTTAGGTAAAATATTTAGGTTCTTTGCATAAGCATTTGAATAGCACTTTGTGGCTTCTGTCTTTGAATAGGTATTGTACTCTGGGTTTTCCAGACTTGAAAGTACTTTCCCAAGTGTGCTATAATTAGGAATTTTGGATCTTCATTATTTCTGGGTTTGCAAATTGATGTTGATGGTACAGTGATACTTTACAAAATGATTTCTGTTTGGAGTCAGATGATTCAGATGAGTTGGTTCTGGTTTTATTAGTGGCAAACTAGAGCTAACTCCTGAGTTTTTCTGTGTTCTCTTATTTCCTTTTGAGAATTTCCTGAAGCATGAGTGTAACTGACAGCAGTGGCCTTCAAAACTAGATGGAAAAGTGCATTTGTTAATTATTCTGTACAATGCCTTATGTGAATTATTTATTGAAAAATGGAATAGCAGTCAAATTTTGGAGGATGAGCACAAAATTAGGTTTTGATATTGATGCCCAGTTGAAGATGCTTGGGAAAAAGGTGGTGTGTGGAGATTAATGGGGGAAGGGGAATTAGGAGCATTATGACCAGATGGTCCAAACTGAATTATATAGTTAACAAATCATGCTTTGGATCTCTTAATGATAAATGTAATAATGTTTGTTAGAGGACTTTGTAAACAATTAGGGAGGTAAACTTCTGAATAGTGCTAAAAGAAAATTTTTGAATGGATTCAGAGAGGGGGAGATCTGGTTAATATGGTGCATATCACATTAATATGATTGATGTGAACAGTAGAAAAATTAGGAAAAAATTAAATTCTTTTAACTAGTGTCTAAGGATGCCAGTTATTTTCTATTTCTGAGAATATTTAAATATACCTCCATGGTTAGTTCTTGCTTACTTATTCCCCAGTATGCTGTCTCAGGTACTGGATACTTCAAACTTCTATTCCAGTTGAGCAATTGCAGTGCTTGTATCCTAACATTTTAGTGGCATATTTTTCATCACTTTGTAATGCACTATGAAATCTCTCTGAAGTACTGTCAGTTATCAGAGTAAAAATACCAAAATTTACTATTAAGATTCCAATAAGATGATGACCTTGAAGGGTCTGGATTATCCTTTTCTAACTATGGGTAAAAAGGCAAGATACACTATACAAATTTTCTAAATATGATTTATATATTTTGAATACAAAGGTCGGGGGGGGGGGAAATAGGGCCTTCTTTAAAGCCCTCTTTCCCCCAAAAGAAATCTTAAATGTAAGTTTAGGAAATCTATCACTAAAATTGTAATTATGTAACTGAGAAATGAGCTTCTGCAAACCTTTCTTAAACTTGAAAGATAAACTTTCATGCTAGGATGAGATTGTACTTGTGGGCTAGGAATATATAGAAATTCAAAAGTAGAAATTTTCAAGAAAGAAATTTCATCAGTTACATTGTGATGCCAGTAATGTGCAAGGTGTGTATATATAGCTTGAAGTAGTGGTGGAGTGCTGTGAGCTCATTCAGCTGTTGGCTGAATGGGGCTATTAATATTGCAATAATAGTGACTGACAATGGCAAAGATCCTTCCACCACTTAGGATGAAATTACATTACAGCTGAACCAATCTAAAAAGTTACTCCTTAGTAAAAAGGAGGTCATGCTTTCCCCAGTGCAGTGACATGGTCATGCCCCCTTGTGAGCATCTGACCACTTGAAATCCAACTCAGTTTACTAAAATGACATATTGAAATGGATTCCCCTGCTTACACTCTGTGCATATTAAAGTACCTTTGCATTCATTGTGTTTTTAAAACCCCATGCCTGTTCTTATTTATGCAAAATTATTGCAAAAATTATTGGAACTAAAACTGATCAGGGTGTATGATGGGGTTTTTTTTGGCCTAAGAGTTTGCCACAAATGTGGCTTTTTGGATCTCTTATGAATAATATTAGAATGAGTGTATATAAAGGAAGATAATTTACATTTTCTTTCAACAAACAACTGAAATATTTAGGGCAAGTCTTTTTTAAGTTTTATGCTTAATAAAGAGAATAGAAAAGCTTGCTTTTTGAAAACAACTGTTTCAGCTAGTTGAGGGATTAATCTGCCCTTTGTGATGTCACTTGAAAGTTTGCACACTTGAAAAGAGCCTAGTTAATTTAGGTCTCTCATTTCCTTTTGTGTTTAATGCTGTAGTTATAATGATGCAAGAGGAATATTGGGCAATGATCATATGTTCCCAGGGCTTGTCAAAAAGCTGAGTGAGTTAGATAATGAGAAGTTCTGTTGCTTGTAATTTCCCATGGTTTTTTCATACTTAATTAAAATTTGTTCCAATCAAAGTGAGAGGATTGTTGTTGGACATAAAGTTCATTTCCTAAATCAATGGATGTGCTACTTTAGATCAGAGTTCTGTCTAGAGCAGTGGTGTGATACCATGAGCTCCATCAGTATTTAGAAGTTGATAACTACAGATGAGAAAGAACTGTGTGCTTCTGGTAGTACTCTTCCTTTTGCTCTACCACCATCAACAGAAATTGGATCATTAAATAAATAGAAATTGCCTCTTTCCTAGGTGATAAAATTTAGTTGGAGTTTTTTAGACGAGTTGATTCTTTCAGAGGAGGGCAGGTTCTATTTTAACTGCTTGGCATCTCTACAAAGTGTGAAGTGCTGTGTGGGCTACAGTAAGACATAGACACTTGTGATAAGTTCATGTTATTGTAGTTGGATATTTTGCAAATGCATGGAAACATTTGGAGAGTAAATTAATTCTTCTGGGGATGAAAAATGGGCAAATTCAGATTGTAGCATTGGGATTTTGTATATTTAGCACAGTTGAGCACTGGCCTTTAGAAAAGCACATGTAATACACATATAACAAATGTAATACACATATAACATTGCAGTTACCATCACAGTTACTTGGCATTGCAGTTTGTCATCACAGCCACACAAAGAGAATGGTGGCAAGATGTTCCTCATAAAAGATATGACTAACAAGAATATTGTGGCTGCTGTAGCTTAGTGCTACTCAACTGGCACTTTGTAGTCCAAATGCAGCTTGCTGCTGCCCTGGAAGTTGCAGATAACTTCTGCTGCTTTAGTAGTTAGATAGGGGCTTGCACAACTCAGACCTGGATATCTTCTGTCAGTATGGTAAAACCAAGTATTTGTTATCTAGTCATATGTTTTTGATGGCAGAAGGAAGCAGAGGCCTTGTTATACACTCTGCTTTCCTGAGATGGTGATACACTGCCTTTAGACCCACTTTGTGTCTGTTGGAATGAACCCAAATTCTTTTCTTTCCTTTTTGCATCAAGTATTTGCAAGGACTTTTTACTTTAATACAGTGTTGCTGGAGTGTGCTTAGTGTTTCCAAGCTTCAGTCATGTTCACAGGTTGCTTGAGCATAGCCAGCTAGCGCCAGTGACCCTGTCTGGCCTGTGTGGAGCTGGTTTGGATGTTCCTGGGTGTGTATAACACTTTATTCTCAAATTGAATTATTAATGTCAACCTGTGGCTATATACAGTAACCTTTTGCACTAAAAAACTACTGAATATAAGATTTGACTGACTAGTATTAAAAAACGAGGTTTTAAGATACTTGCAGATCATAAACAATATTGAATAACTGAGCATACCTGGCAGCATTTTGGAGTTTCAGTATGCTCAAAATCAGATTATAGCCACGTTCTCATAAATTAGCAGCATTTCTCTACTTGTTTGGTTTAGAAAATCTTCCTTTTTATTGTTATATTTCAGCACTTCAGACCATTTATACTTAGAGACACTATGGAATGAGCTTGAGGCTGGAAGGGCACTGAAAGTGTGATACTTGACTGCTTGCAGTATAAGGTGTTGTGGTGGTTTGACAGGAAATGTGTTTTTTGAGATGCTGTGTTTTTGGCCAATGGATATTCAGACTTTAATATTGGCATTTAACCTGACCATTGAGACATGGACACGCCTCTGAGAACACGGAGTTAAAAGCAGAGCTCTCCCCTGGGAGGGTCCTCTTGGGTTTCTGGCGGGAAAGAGTTCGGGTCTCTCCCCCGGCCCAGCTGCTGGCTGGGCAGGGGGAGGGGAAAGCCATGAGGCCGAGAGAGGTAGGCCTGAGCCCGGGGGTGGAAGGGTGGAAGAGAGACACAGAGAGAGAGACACCGGGAGCCATCGGGCAGCCCCCCCGAGAGACACAGAGAGAGAGAGAGAGAGAGCCGCTGCCTGGGACTGTAACCTTGAGACTTGATAAACATGGGCCTGCGCCGGCAGCACGGCTGGGACAGAGAAGAGGGGGGGGTTCAGCCGGCCGCTTGTAGGAGCTTTTAACCCCTTTTTGGAGAATGAGAACTTTACAGAACATTGACCTCTCCTGGAAGATAGAGTGGAAGACGAGGAAGGAAATGGGCCAGTGTGAGAGAAGTCTGGGCGAGTGAGAGATAGTAGAAGAATAGAGAAGAATCCTAGTGGGAAGAGATGATGGAGTGGCTTTTGCTGGACTCTTTTTGTATAGCCATGGACAGAACCATGTTCCTTGTGATACAGAGACTGCATTCTAGGGGGAGGCAATGGCCTCAGAACCAAGAGGGTTCAGTGTTGATGCCCCTCGGCCCCAGGGGGTGAAATTATGGGGGGGACAGGTGTCCCAAAGGAGAGATTGTGGGGACAGGTGTCCCAAAGGAGAGACTGTGCCTTTTTTGGAACGGAACAGAGCATCCTTAAAAAAGACAGCCCTAGAAGCAGTTCTGGTCCATGTTCAGTGGTGAGAGCACTGGACATGGAAAGGAAGAAGTCACGACGGCAGATGTACTCCGGGCAGTGCCACGAGTGACACAGAAACACACGAGGCTTCAGCTGTGTTTCCAGGGGAAGCCCATGGTACAAGAAGGACTCCTCTCCTCTTGATGAACTGAGGATTGATTGTCTAAAAGGTGGTGCCGGACCGAGAGTTGGTGATTTGAGGAACCAAATGTATTGTGTTGGAAATTTGGTGGGGGGAGGAGGGAATGCACTTGTGAAGTTTTCATTTTCCCTGTGTGTGTGTTCCTTTTTATCTGTAGTTGTAGAGTAGTTAATAAAGTTCTGGTTCTTTTTCCCTAAGTAGGAGCCTGCTTTGCTTATTCCTGGTCACATCTCACAGCAGAAACCAGGGAGAAGGTATCTTCATGGGGGCACTGGCATTGTGCCAGTGTCAAACCATGACAGGTGTGCATCCCTTTCTGTTTTGCTTGCATCCGTGCAGAGCTGCCCCTTCTCCTGTGCTGCACTCTGCTGTGTGGCTGGCCCTTTGGTGAACTGACTTTTATCAGCTAACTTGACAGAAAACTGTTAGCCAAAAACTGACAGAAAAGCTGCTCTCTGCAGGCTCAACTTCTGCCAGGTTAGCAGAGCTGTTTGTTTCCTTAGGATTGAGTGGAAGAGGTGCTGCACAGGAAGTGAAGGGCAGGGATCTGGAGCTTGGAGAAGAGTTCTGGGGGAGAGGGGTAGGACCTGTCTCTTGAGTTAGGAAGTTTAGGTAATACCAGCTCTGCCTGGCTCACTTACTTTCCACCTTCTGTGTAAGAGAAACTCTTTTGACTGAAATTCATCATCATTGCCACTCTATTTTTAGGAGAATTGTCTAGTTCTTGGCTTCAAATGTTTTTTGAAGCAAAACAGAAGGAATTGATGTGAATACTAGGTGTATTTTGTCCTGCTGTCTTCTCTAGTGTACTGGTGTTAGTGGCCAAGCTTTTCTGCCTTCACTTTGCTTTGCTGTGTATCTCATGCTGCTGAAAAAACTGAGTCAAATTAGAAATTGACTTTTTATACTTTTTAGAAGGGGCAAACGGAACGAATTGTTGTAGAACAATTTCAGAAAGTCAGAGTCTCGAGGATAACAAAGTATTTATGTTCTGTGGCAAATTGAATGCAAATAGTGAAGTTTATTTTTAATGAAATGGGAGTTCAGTTTTCATGCAGTTTGCTATCCTTCAGTTCTTTTTTCCCCCATCAATCTAATTACTGTACTGACCAGAAACTATTTTTAGTGCTTAAAATTGAGGATGTTACATTGCAAGTATTGGAGCCTTGCATTTGGAAGTGAAGCTTTGATGTAATGGGCTGCAGTGAACAATGGGAATCTGTGACCCTGATAACTTCTCAGTAAATCTGAGCAAGCTAATATTTATGAAGTATAATTTATGTTCTGTTCTGGAATACTTTATGCAGAAGTTTCCATGCATTCACCAGTAAACTGCTGGATGAAGCAAAGAATAATTTATCCAAGTGAAACTACAGAGAAGCTGTCAAGATAGGCTTCAGTTACTGCTATATCAGCTAAACTGTAATTTAAATACAGAGATACAGTCATGTTGCTGTGTTCATGGGAGAACTGTTTTCATAGTATTTCAAGCTGCTGTTGTGCAGCAAGGTTTCGTTATGATGAATACATCTCCACAGCCAGGAAGCTTAATTTCATGTATCTTTCAAACAAGTACTGAGATTAATTATTTCCAGCCTGTGGCTGACTAATTTGGCAACACAGATCTGGTGGGACCAAAATCAGTGGTGTACTACCTAGTTATAAACTAGATGCCCAAGTTTTACATTCATCTGTAAAGCTGTATTCAGATGTTAATTTTTTCTAAATAAAGTACAAATTATGCATTATACAGCTAAAATGTATTAAAAGATAGTCCATCCAAAATCATGAAGAATTTTTAAGATACCAGAAGCAAATCATCTTTACATACAAAAAAAACCCAAAGTCATTGCAGTGAAATGTGTGCAATAGCTGTATGTGCTGTATAGACTCTGATATGTCCAATGATTTTGAGAACATATTTTATAAAGAAAACTTCATTTTATTTTTAACTAATTAATATTGGGTTTTATTCTGGCTAATTATTTTCTGGAGCAGTAGTATTGAAATTCATGCAGAACTTGTTGGTTTAGTTTGTTTTTTTAATATAGATTCAGTAACTATATCAAAGGAGATAGAATATATTTTTAAATGTGGAACTTATGATTTGGAGTAAAACAGGCTATTTTGGAATAAAGGATGGCATGTGTTCAGTATGACCTTTCAATGGTGGTGTTTTCTGTTAAAATACTGAAACTTGAGATGTATTAGTAACTAAAAAAAACCAATTGTTTTTATTTTAGGGGTTTTACTCAACCAGCAAAACCCATGCTATGGACTTCAGGGAAAAATCATGAAATCCCCTCTGCTGTGGTTAGGGAACCTCTCACCAGACCAGGTTTCTCAGAGCCCCATCCAACCTGGCCTTGAGCACTGACAGCAAATGGGGCATCCATAACTTCTCTGGACAGCCTGTGCCTCACCACCTTGACAGTGAAGAATTTCTTCCAAATATCCAATGTAAACTCTCTCAGTTTAAAGCCATCATCAGCCTTTGTCCTGTCACTCCATGCCCATGTGAAAAGTCCCTCTCCAGCTCTCTTGTCTCCCCAGAACCTTCTGGGGTTTTTTTCCAGGCTAAGCTACCCCAACTCTCTCAGGCTGTCTCCACAGGAGAGGTGCTCCAGCCCTCTGATCATCTTCATGGCCTTCTCTGGAATCACTGCAACAGCTCCATGTCCTCCTTATGTTGGGGCTTCCAGAGTATGAGTACTGGCTGCCAGACTGAATGAGAATAGGAATCACTTCTGAAGATAAGACTTAGTTACTGATGATTGTGTCTTAGTCAAGTGAAATAACTTAGAACAGACTGTTTCACCAGACAGATAAGCTCATTAGGGAAATAATTTGCTAAATGCCATTTGCTATTTATGCTCTTTTTTTGGAGGGACAGGAAAGGAAAGGAAAAGATTTCCCTTCATTCTCTTGTCTGCTATGTGTACTAATAGTAATATAGATGGGATTTTTATTGCTTTAAAACAAAGAAAAACCCTCGTTCTGCATGTTAAAAAATGTTAGCCTTGATTGTGGATGTTTTCTTCCTCAGCCTTCAGCAAGGGAAAAATAAATGCCATTTTACAAAGACAAAAAAAGTTGGGTTAACAGATGGTAGTATCTCTGAGAACTGGAGAGGTCAATATACAAGTTTATGCAAAGCCTTTTTCATTAAACATTAAAGCATGAAAGAATAGTTAGCTCAACTAAAAACTGAGTTTCTCTGAAAAAGTAATCCTTATTCTTTACTCTTACACTTGAAATTTTACTGGTCCAGTTTGAGCATATTCCAGATTTTTCAGTAGTCTTTGCACATGGCAGTGTAAAAATACTTGTGATATATAGAAATGCTGAACTCTTTTTTCACAATTATTCTCTACCTTTTCACTACTGACTTTATGTAAGGGATGTAGCTTTTTAAGATTTCTAGCTTATACAGGAGTGGAAATACTTCTCTTCCTCTCTTTTAGAAGCACAAGTATATCAACAAGCACTATTCAAATGATTCACTGGTATGATACCGGCTTTTATCTTTTGTACTGTTGTATATAATGTTTTATCACTATTTTTAGTAGAAGTCTCATTTTCTGCAGTGTTTCACCTGTCATTTGAATTTTTACTCTTAAATTGTGTTTTGGTTCTTCAGACAGTTCTGTGAAGCTGTGCTATACTTTGAGTATTCATTCAGTTTCCCTCAGCCTATTCTGTGAACAGGTTCTTGAATTCTAACTTGTTACAAGCCTTGTTACTTATCCTCGTGAGCTGCCAGCCTGTACCTGCTCCTGAGCCCATCACAATTCCACCCTTCAATCCACATGAAGTAGTTCACAATGGGGTTTTTGTGTCTTGAGCTCAGAAGAGCAGTCTGCAGGTCTCCAGTTGCTCTCCAGCCCTGAAGGAGTGCAGAGATACTGATGATCTTACATAGATTTTTTTTCCTATTTAGCTTTGCATACAAGAATTAGGTATTGAAGTGCTGGTGTGTTGAATCTCTTCTAAGGCTTGTATTCAGCAGGTTTCTATGGATTGGGCTTTCTTCATGAAATGTGCTCTGAAGAGGTAGCAGCAGCAGGGGGAACATTCTTCAGTGCCTTAACACAGTGGTTAGAGTGACTGCCCCATAATCCTGGAAATTGGGGTCCATTTCCACCCTTCATTTATCCACAATCTGTTTGTTGATACCTCCATAGGGGCAAAATAAACATGTAAACACTTCTGTCATCTCCATAAAAGTGGATTTGTTTCCTTTTAGCTTAACTGGCTCCTAGTAGAAAATAACTATAATGTTCAGCTGTTATAGTAAATCATGTGAAGAGAAATTTATAAAACCTGGCTAAATTTACTCAATATTACAAGTCAGTTTTGAAGAAAGAGACTTTATGTAGAAACATACATCTTATCAGCTGAGCAATATACACTGTAAACTGTTGAGCAGTTCTAAATTTAAGTTAGGAGGGAAAAAATCAACCCTTTGCCCATCAAGGTCTGAAATAACTTCAGTAAGTAGACTCAATTCATTATGTATGTAAATGCAAATGTGTCTATTCCAAAATGAGTATGGATTTTTCATTGCTTAAAATCACAAGTTCATATAGCATATATAAAGTGTGACAAATGTCTGACTTGTGAGGAACAGTAGGGATTTGAGGGAATATGAAGGTGTCACTTAAGTTGTAACTTAGTGAAGTCCTAAGTACTTATTTTAGGAGTAAATCACAAACTTCAGAAAGGAGTAAGTGACCAATGAAATGGTGAAGCAGATGAATATGGATAACCTTTGTGCAGTGTACAAACTTGAACGTGACAGATGTTTGACCACCCTGTGTTTAAGACAGGCGTAGCACAGACAGCTAATGTTGTAATTTGGTTTCTATGGCAGTGACTTCATATTATGTAAGGAAGTTGCATATACACAGCCCTGGTTGTCATGGTTCATGGTCCTTTTCTGATTATTTAATGACTTGGAAAACAAAAAAATATATTCTCTACTGCAGCTAGTTACTACTGGTTTTATTCTTATTTTATTCTTTGTCATAGCAATGACAATTTCAAGTTAGCCAATTTAAAGGCTAAATTGTATCTTGAGATCTTCACAGGACTTTTGAGAGACCTTGATTTTGGCTACTGCAGAATAGAACTGTGCCCTCCTTTACTATAACAGCTTGAAGTTTTGCAGGTGATTAAGAATGCTAAATGCATGCAGCATGTTTGGCCTAATTTCTGCTTTTCCATCAGTTTTCTAAAGAGCGCAAATTAGATGACCTTTGAAAGACAGAAATAAGCAGTTTGCATAAAGCCTTCATCTGCTAATTGCTAGTTACTAGAGTAGGAAAAGAACTTGAAATTGTGAAAAATAAATTATTGTTTGAATCTGCATTTTAAAGGTGGTCTCTGTAATCCTTCTCTTCCTTGTGTTCCTTCAATTAAGGGTCTCAAATCTAGAACTGGCACTGACACTGTGACAGGACAAAGCTCTGTTATTGAATACTGTTGTGTATGGCTTTGTGTATTGCTTAGGGAAATAATAAAATGTGGTAAATATACTTTATTATAAAGTAACATCTGATTATCCTTTATTAACTTCTCTAAGATAACCCTACTTAAAGATCCTGCATCTTTCAGCCAGATTACACTATTCTGGAATAGAAGAATTCTCCAAAATGAACTATGATTATTACATTAAATGGGTGAACAAAAATTGTATATTTAGAGAACAAAGCTAAATATTTAAGTGTTTTTGCAGTATATTTTCTAATTTCTGAATTTTGAATTTGACTGAAAAATGTGCAGCTGTGTTAACAAGAGCCTCATTCATTAAAGGTGGCACTGCATCAGTCATCTGGTTGGTTTGCTTTAGTTGCATGAGGAGCTGCAAAGAATTGATGTGGTCTGGTTAAGCTGTGGCACAGAAAAGGGACAAGGAATCAACCCCGTATTTGGAGAGTTTGCATGTGAAAGGGCAGGACAGAACTGTTGAATGTGTTCTCTTAGTACACCTGCAGACATCCACATGGCTCTGCTTCCAGAAATGAGAGGCTTGCTATAATACGGTATTGCAGGGCTTGTGAAGGTGTTGCCAAGATGACATCTGTCGTGTGACATAATAAGGTCTGCTATAAGCCTCACAGTGATTTTTCAGTGTTACATGGGGATTAAATTTTTCAGGCATACTCTTTTCTTGCTTCCTGGTTATTAGTAGACTTTTAAGTTTTGCTGAGGCTGCTCAGCTTTGTCCATGACACTGCAAGCTGAGTCATTTTAGTCACCTTGGCTGTAGGTGCAGTGAAGTTGATCTTTTTACAGCTGCAGCTGTAAAAATAGGCTGAGAATAAAAGCCATGTAATTGTTTCTGTCCAGTGTTATTTCTTGCTCACATCAGAATAAACATCTGCTATGCTGGCAGGATAACAAAGCACACATTTGTGAGAAAAGTATAATAGGAAGCTTTGCCTGTAGTTTATAAGAGTGAGGTAAAGTGTAGTTGTTGCTGCGCTAGTGCTCTTCACTGAGAGGCTAAGAATATCTACATAATATGCCAAGGTTAAATGGTATTTAGCACTATTTTTAGTTTCTAAAAAACTTTTTCTGCATACACATTATGCCCTTTTAGTGTATGTTTTGTGCATTAAACAGCATTAGTGATATACTGAAATACTGAACTGCTAGTTGAGTGCATGATTTATATTTCATTATTAACCAGAGTTTTTGTTGTATTTTCATACAGCTGTATTAAAATAATCTCATTTTACTATTTGCACCTCTTATCTGGAAAGATCTATGGGTACAGACTGTAAAATAAAGTAACTAGTGAAAGAAAAAATACATAAAATTTTCTGTTATGTGCTGGCTAATCAGTACTTACTGTTTTATTTGTCAAAACATAAAGGTTGATGTCTAATGGACATTGCATAATGGCAAGCAGTAGTGGCTTGGGGGTTTTCTTTGCATTTAGAAAATCAGTTGGATTTTGCTTCTAAAAAGTGCTTTTTATTTTTATGAAGAAAGTGTGGATACATGTTTACCGAAATAACTTTTGGAAAACTAAAACAGTACCTGTTATTACAAATATCCTTTCAGATAGAAATACAGCAAAGTGTATGCATAGCCCAGAGAAGAAGCCATGTGTGTAAAATAGCAAATAAATTAGGAGGCTCCCTTGTAATGGAAAATATTTAACTATATGTTCAGTATCTGCTCAGTGCAGTTGAAACTTCAAGGTCTGGTAGAGTTTCCTGTATATGGCAATTTCATGGAACTTTAATTCTCATCTTTGGTTGCTGTCCTTTTCTCAGGACTGTCTTACTGTTTTTAAGCTTGATTTCTTACACTGCTGTCTTTTTCCTTCTGTATAAACTTCTTATATGCTTATTTTTAACTAACAGCTAATTAGATTGCTCCCCTCCCCAGTATTTTTTCTCTTGGCTTACATTTAGCCAGTATTTATTGCTTTATTATAGCAAATATAGTTAGCAATAATGAATACTCTGTGGACTCTTGTAAAATACTTCATGCTAAAAGGACACATGAAGCATTCTAGTCTGTTGTGGGGAAGTATTGAACAGAATACTAGGATAGATCAAATCACAACATAGATTTTAGGCAAAGTTAAAAAAGATGACAGGTGAATTTATGCATTTCTGTGACCAGTCTTTTGTGCTTGTAAAAACCTCATCTGTTTTTGTAATCTGTTGAATGTAATCTGTTGAATGATGGGAGACAGATAATACACCAAAACTTTATGGCTGCACGGAAACCAAACAAGCAGAAAGACAACTTTTGTAAGTTGTAACTTTACAAAATAAAACGTGGACTTTTGGGTGAAACTGCATCCCTGTCTTGTGAGGGCTTTTAAAGTCCTGCATTCCTAAACGTTGCCTTTCTGGCATCAATTTATCTAAGTACTAAAGTACTTACTGAATCTGTAAACGTGGTGATGGTCATGCTGAATTTTCAGGTATGCATGATATGGTGTACCAGCCTCAAAATGCTGAGTACTTACAGGATTGAGGCTCTAGTGAGCACAGCAGAAGTCCAATAGTTGTCTGAGTTTAATAGTATACACTTAAAACAAATTAGAGCTCTAAAGAAAATTACCATGTAGTGTTCTTACTCCCCTGTCAGCTGAACCATAAGAAGAATAGGTCATAACTAGCAAAATGACTAATTGTTCTAGGGATGAATTTGTGTGATTTGCTTTGTTAAATAAAATTGTAGCCATCCTTCAGCATGAAATGCACATTGAGTATTTTGAATGGACAAGATACAGTCGAGTAGGTAGTTTATGTGGATCCCTCTTGCAAGTCTTTCCAGGAAAAAGCTGGTGTGCTCTGTGTCCCAGATCGCTGCTGGCTGCTCTCCCCTCTTTTTTGGGAGGTGCCTGCCCAGTCATTTCTCAGCGGTTTGGTTTTACTGGGTACAGATCTGTAACAGTTAAGGGTTTAAGACCCAAAATTGCTGCTGAAATTCCCAGAGCATGGAGTTGTAGCTGAAGTTTAAGATCATGGAGATTTTATTAAGTATATATTGGAGCAAGTTATTTATTTTTCTGCTGTATGATGCATTTCTTAATATTTATGCTTCCTTTATTGAATGCAGTGACACTCATGAAATATTTTCTCTTAGGCAGGATCTTAATAAAGATTTGAACTAAGTATTAGCTATTACACTAAGTAGAAACCAACTACAGGGCTTCATGCCCCAAAGTGCTTCTTTTTCATCTTTTGGTATGCCATTCCACTGGGGAGCAAGAGAGTTGTTAAATGTTTATTTTACACAAGCAGGAATTAGAAGGAAACAAGAAGAGTCCCAGAGTGTAGTAGAAGTCATTGTTAATTGTTATGTTTGGATATTGTTAAAAAACCTCAGCACTCAAACCCACTACTCCACACTTTGTAGTATCAATTGGTATAAGAAGCTGGTTTTACTAGTAAACTAATTTAGTTACTATTGGAAGTGCCAAGTTTTAAAGCAACACAACATCACTGAAGGAAAAACAGCAAAATCAGTCTTCTTGAAATAAGTGACTTTCTTTGTAATTTCTTACCTCATTGAGTAGGTGGGGGTTGGTCTCTTTCTCCAGGCAGCAACTGACAGAAAGAGAGGACACAGTCTTAAGCTGCATCGAGGGAAATTTAAGTTGGATGTTTGGAAAGTTTTTTACTGAAGAAAGAGTGATAAAATACTGGAATGGTCTGCCTGGGGAGGTGGTGGAGTCACCATCCATGGATGTGTTTAAGAAAAGACTGGATGTGGCACTCGGTGCCATGGTTTAGTTGAGGTGTCAGGGCATGGGTTGGACTCAATGATCTTGAAGGTCTCTTCCAACCCAGTGATTCTGAGTACCGTGTAAACAATACAGAGAGCAGTTTATGCAAGTCCTTGAGAAAGGAATGTGCTTTGAATTCAAATCTCTTGAATAACCTCTGTCTACTTGTTATCAAAAGGATAATGAATTCTTGCCTTCTAAGTGACCAGATTATTTTCAACTTTATCTAACACTGCTGTCAAAAGTGTTAATGCATCTCAAACTGTTATGCATCCTTGAAGTAATGAATTTTGGGGTTTTTTTCCCCCTTCAAAAACTGTAAAAGCTGTCAGTAATGAAACTACTGTATTTTGTACTCAGTGGAATTGCAATTTCCATAAGTAATGCTCGTAATAGAGAATGCAATAATCACCCCAATATGCAATTTAGGACTATTTTGTGAGTTGGATGGTAATTATGTCTGTATCCTCAACAGTTTGGGTTTTTTAAATATGTGCTTTATATTTGCAGATATATGGAGTTTGGGGGTCATCCTGTTCATGTTAGTCTGTGGACAACCACCATTCCAAGAAGCAAATGACAGTGAAACCCTGACTATGATAATGGACTGCAAATATACGGTGCCACCTCATGTGTCCAAAGAATGTAAAGAGTAAGTAGAGTACTAAACAACTTGGAAGCATTCACAGAAGTGGATTTGCATTACTTTTGGGACTTCCCCATACTATATTATCAATGTGTAGAATATTCCTTGATACTCTTCCTTTTATGTCTCTCAGTTGTCATGCATTTTATAAAGAATTGAAGAAATTACTCAGTACTGATTGGCTTTGGCCAAGTCTTTGCCTGGACAAATTACCAGGTGGTGTTGAGATGATTCTGTCACAAGAGTTAGGAAGGTACTGCTGCTTATCAATTTCTGTCCAAACATCAAGTTACCAAAACCTGTCACACAGCAAGTTTTGCTCATTTCCTACTGAAATTGCAACTCCAAATTAACATCCTAGGCTATCAAGGGAGAAAAATACTTTGTCTGGAAATACCATATCCATTTAGGGGTCACAATTCCTTTTGATGTGTTTTTCTGCAGTGTTCACTGGAGCCTTTTAAATTGATATGTTCCAGTATTTCCCATGCTTCCCTATTGGTTAATGACCTTCAGGCCTTTAAATATATATCCCAGTTGCATCATTTAGACTATTTTAAAATGTTTGTTGGGGTTCTTGAATCTGCAGTAGAGTATCTTTTAATTTTCAATACAGAGAACCGAATGCCTTTATAAATGCTTGGAAAATGCATTTGGTTCAGTCAAAAAAACTAGAGCAGCATCTAGAATTCTGTTACTTGCCAAAGAATGAAGTCTGTTACAGCTGTGGTCATGATGACCATTCCTTTCCTTACCTGTCATCTGTGCAGTCCAGGAGTGTGGTGCATAACATGGTGAACAGCATCCTGGCCTGCATCAGCAACAGTGTGGCCAGCAGGACCAGGACAGTGATCCCCTGTGCTCAGCACTGGTGAGGGCACATCCTGAGCCCTGTGTTCAGTTTTTGAGCTCTTAAGAAAGACATTGAGGTTATGGATTGTGTCCAGAGAAGGGCAGTGAAGCTGGGGATCAGCTGAGGGAGCTGGGGTTGTTTAGCCTGGAGAAGAGGAGGCTCAGGGGACACCTTGGTGCTCTCTACAACCACCTGAAAGGTTGTAGCCAGGTGGGGTCAGTCTCTTCTCCTAGGTGATAAGCAATAGGATGAGGAAATTACCTCAAAGTTAAGAATGGATATTAGGGAAAATTTCTTGTCAAGCCTTAGAACAGGCTGCCCACGGAAGTGGTAGAATCACTGTGCCTGGAGGTGATGATGATTCAAAATAAGTGTAGATGTGGCACTTAAGATGGTTTAGTGGTGAGCATGGTGGTGCTATTTTAGTGGCTGGACCTGATGCTCTCAGTAGTCTTTTCCAACCCTAATGATTCTGTAATTCTGTGCCATAGCTGGTGTTCTTGTCTTCTCATTAGCACCCTCCAGTAACATGGAAAAGCTGCTTGGAGCTTGAAGAGCTTCACATACAGGAAGAGGTTTAAAGTACAATACAGGAAGAGGTTTAAGAGGGAGTTCTTATCAGTGAATTGTATCGAATCAATCTCTTGAGATGCTGTATGGTGAGGCCAGGAACCTTATCTTTTGCAGCCTTTTGCTTAATATACTTGCTAACATTGACTTGCTTACATGTCCAGATCTGCTTTCTCTGTATGAAGCATGAACAATGTACAGCCAGTTACCCAGGTCCTTTATAGGTTAGGTTTTCTTAGGGAAAAGATTCTGGGAATGCTTAAATTTCCTTCTTGGAGTGAAAGCATTTGTGGATTGAGATGCATAAACAAGCTTCAAGCAGGAGGCACATGTGCTGTATTTGTGCTGTTTTACTACAGGTGTAGTTTAAAAAAAAGTTAAATTAAATACGGAGTTTGTTCTCTTTCTGTCATAATATTAACAAAAGCAAAGAAACTCAAGGGTCGCATGTCTCACCCTGCCTTTCCTCTTGGTAAGGGCAGAGACCACAGCTAATAAAATGTGACTTTTTTTACTGTAGATTTTTTTAAGAAGGTTGGATTAAATCCAACTTCTTAAATCCACTTCTTAAATCCATACATCATCTCACACAGGAAAAAAAAAGCAAACAAAAAAAACATTAAAAAATTGTGATTAACTGTGTGGCTTGTGTGTGGCCTTGTAGTCAGAAGTTGCATGGTATAGTATATTCAGTGGAAAAGAAAGCACTATATGAGAACTGGAGAACATGTTGGAGCAATAGAGTTTCTTTGTAACCTTGGCAACAAAGCCATATATCCATATTTGTTGAGCAAAGCCAAAAATACTTCCCCCAAGAATCTTCCATGTATAGTAAGTGAACAGAGATGTGCTGTGCTAATGAAGTCTTCTTTCTCTGTTTACTTGGGGAATTCATGCACTTTCTTTCCAGCATTTGTAAAATCTCAGTATCAACTCATTAGTAGATGTGTCCCTACATCATCCCAGAGAGTGCATTGATCGGTTTAGGTTTTTTTATATGTGGGTAGAACAAATCACAGTTTTTTTCAAGAATGCTGAAGGCTCAAATTTCTGATAGTTACTTCAGAATAAAATATTTCTGTTTATCTTGCCATTCCATATACTTGTTCACAGCAGCAATAATAAAAAAATCACATTTCTATTACTTTACCAACTAGCTGATAGGCCACCTGTGACCTGTAATTACCCTATAAAACCTACTAAAATCAAATAAATGAGAAAAATCAGATTAATTATCTAAGTACAGTAAATGAAAACTGTAGAGTTTATGGTATTTATAGTTTTAATGAACTGTTTCAGTTTAGCAGTATTTGTAATGTCTTTGAGACTAAACAGTTTCCCATCACATTGTTTACTCTGAGACTTCAGAAGATCTGTGTGACCTGATAGCAGAAAATGCCTTCCTAACATTGCTCTTAAAACAGCTGCTTTTTTAAACACTTTGTGTGCATTTTTGTTTAGATTTATTTTTTATTCACAGTCTAATTACACGGATGTTGCAGAGAGACCCGAAGCGAAGGGCATCTTTGGAAGAGATTGAAAACCATGCATGGCTCCAAGGAGTTGATCCATCTCCTGCAACCAAGTATAATATTCCTCTTGTATCATACAAAAATCTGTCTGAGGAGGAGCACAACAGTATAATACAGCGCATGGTTCTTGGGGACATCGCAGACAGAGACACCATAGTGGAGTAAGTCGGCAGCGTCCTAGATGGATGCACTTTGTTTTGTGCACCTCTTGGTTTTGATTCAAGAACATCCTGAGAACCTTGGGCACTTTGGTGTTTAAATATCTGGGCATTCAGTTAATAAACAAAGTATTGCAGTCTTGCTCTGTGATAGGATATTGTGGGATCAGAAGTACTTAAGTATAACCAAATTTAGGAATAATTTCAAGGAAATGTGTTGGAACAGTGTTTTGATTCCTGCAGTAGCTGTCTTGAGTAAACGTAAATGCTTTGGAATCCATGCTTGTTCTTCATCTCTCATGCATATTTGAAGGGGACAAATTCTAGCATTTTTCCCCTAGCACATTTCCAGTGTATCTGAATCTTTGTTAATTTAAAATATTATTCCCTTTGTCTATGTAATGCATAATGGTCACTGTCACTGAGGGAGCTTGCTAGAAAGCTACATAGATGCTTCTAATAGAATAATACAGCCAAATTTCTAAAATATTCCCTGAATTGAAAGAGGTCTTAAATATTTTTTTCCTTTTTCAATGTGTTCAGCTGTTAAAAACTGTTTATGTGGAAGGGAAAGCAGCAGTCTCACTTCCTAAGCTTTTAGCTGTGTAACAGGGGCAGCCTTTCTGTTACAATGTCTGAGTGACGCTTACTGGTTTATGAACTTAGTTTTGCTATAAACTCAATGTGACGGCCCTAAAATAATTAAAGTTTTCTTCCATTTGTTGCATAACCAAATACTGGTACTTGGTGGTTGCATGTGCCAGTGGGAGAGCCCATCACTGGTGCAGAACATTAATAAAAAACAGTTATCATTTAAAGAATGTGAAATAAAAAAAAATTCCTTACTTTTGATGGATGATATTCTAAGGATGTCTCCTCCTAACTATAGTTGAAATTGCTGGACTTGTTGGCTCTTTATTTTTAATAAAATTAAGGCATGCTTGTCAAAAGATCAGAAATGGGTAGTCCTGCTTTCAGGCACTCTTCCTGCTATGGGAAGCACAGCAAGCTGCAAGATGCATGTCCAATTGTTAGAAACCACTGATGGATGGGTTATTTCATGTTTTGTACTTTCCTCAGGGCATTGGAGACTAACAAATACAATCACATCACTGCTACTTACTTCTTACTAGCTGAAAGGATCCTGCGAGAAAAACAAGAGAAGGAAATTCAGACCAGATCTGCAAGCCCCAGCAACATCAAAGCCCAGTTCAGGTGAGAATTTAGGAATCTAAATGACTGGGAGGGTTTTGGGGTTTTTTGGTTTGTTTGTTTTTTAAATTGTCTTAATAAGAATATTAAATTTCTCAGGTACTGCTTTCTTGAAAACAGTAAAATACTCATTGCAAATTTTAATGTCTTCAAAGGGCTGTAGACTCTTCAGAAGCTGTTCAGAAATCAGTTGCACATAATATTTTCAATTCCTACCCTTCTCAGGAAATGACAAGGCAATTTGAAGCCTGTACCTAAAGAGGCAAGTTTTCACACCTCCTAGAAAAGGGCTTGTTCATTGACCTTCAGCTCCTCATACAAACTGTATTATGTCATATCCCTGGAGAAAAATTAGTTGCATAATCCATAAACCTGCTGATATGGAATTAGTTATAAATGAGAAATCCCTCTAAATTTGACCTGTAGGTTATGTTCTTTTTCATGTCAGTTGCTGTGCCTGTTGTCTAAGAAAAATTATTTACCATTTCAATCAGTCACTTAAATATACTGCAATAGATTGGTTTTGTTTGACAAAAACATGAATTAAAAAAACCTAACAGTAAGGGTTCCTGAGATTTTCCAAGTTTCAGCTTGTGACACAGTAAAACTAAAAGGAGAGAATTTGGCTTCTGGCATTTAGTTGGTATTGCTATGTTCAGCCAGTTCATTTGCCAGTTACCAAAGCATCCCACATTCTCAGTTACAGCGGAATATGCTTTAAAAAAACCAACCAACCAAAAAAAAGAACCCCAAAAGGCAAATAGTACAGTTTCCACTTCCACATAGATATTGGAGGATTCAAGTTTTGAGCAGTTATTTTTCTTAAACATTGTGGTTTTTCTTTCCCGAGTTGAGTTGACCACTAGGGATCTGGTGGTATTGGATAAAATATTCGTTGGCCCATCTTGACAATTGTTCCAGTGAAGATGGAGGAGGAGGTACTGAGGCATTTTCATTAACTTTCATCCTGTAACCTCCAGTCTTTTCAAAAGTTGCCCATTTAGGTAAAATACTGGTAATTGCTACTAGCAATAATAACAATTATTAGTAGATAATTTATTAATGAGAAAAGAATACTAAGTGTTTGTGCTGATGTTTAGCACTGCTAACTCCAGTAACACCTTCAGTGTTGTTTATCTGTATGATTTAGAGAAAAAGACAAAATAACTTGTTCATTCCAAAAGTTTCTCTGTGCAACTTCCATGCAAAGTCATATGTGAAATCATTTAATAGGAATAAATGCTGGGATGTCCTTCTGGTGCACAGTCATAGTTTTCCTTGGCCTAATTGATAAAAGTAAGATACAACTACCTCAAGCTAAATGTAAAATGAACACTTGTTACAGAGTAAGGACACACACTTGGGAAAATAGGTTTAAGTCTCCAATGGTTGTCACCTTGGATTCAGGCTTGAGGTTTTAGAGGCATCTCTTCTGAATACCATTCTGTCTCCCTGAATTAGGAGTTGATGCTCCATGAATGTTACAGGTGGGAATGCAGTCCCACCTGGGGATGACAAAGACACTTAATCATCATTCACTCAGTGATCACTAATGTAGGAAATTTTATCTTAGGTGGTTGCAGGTAATTGAGAAGAGTTACTGTTGCAGGCATCTACGGGTCTGCAGACATAAATGGTCTGGAGCTTGGTGTTAGAGAGCCCACCTCTGTAACCTGGACTCAGCAGTTCTCTCATGATGGATCATCCCCTCATTTTTATGGTAGCTTTTTTGAAAAAAGAAATCCCATCAAATGTGCCTAATACTAAGTATTACTTATAAAACAAATTACTCTAGAGGAAGACCTGGAGTTCACCTTCAAATGGAAATTCTAAAACTATAAAGTTGGCTTTTGAATTGTTTGGGGTTTTTTCCCTCAGTGTCACTCATTCAGTAAAGAGCAGCTCTAGTTATATAAGAAACTGGAACAAAAAGTTCAATGAATCTAAATTATTATATGAATTAGTAAAGTTGGAGTAGCTGTAGCCTGCCCTAGGAGTATGAATTTTTATAACAAAGACATCTGCACAAACTTGGGAACCCTTGCTCTTATGGTCCCAGTAGCTGTTCTTTGCCTCCATGATGGTTCTAAATTCCAAGTGTTTCTATAGAATTACCTTATAGAAAAGACAACTCAGTATTGCATTAGTTTGATTTTGAGACCTCAAAATATTAAAAAAAATTAACTTACTTCCAACCTGGAACTTGTTTTCTGTCCCTCTCTCCCCTCAGGCCCACTGGGAATAAAGGGAGAGGCAGAAGGGAAGGGAGGCAAACATGGGCTGCTATGAGAGATAAACATACTGTAGTGAGGAGGTTTATTGCCTGGCAACTACAGTACTGTAAGATACTATATTTGCTCTTTATTGTGACAACTACAGAACTCTTCCTATTTTTGCTGACAAACCAGTCTGTTCTTTTAGCGTGGCAAGTTCCTGTAAGATTGAGATCTTCATTTTCTGTCACATTTGTAGTTATGTTTCTAGCGTATTTAAGTCCTGTTTGTTAATTACAGGCAATTGTGTTTAAAATACACAGCAGAGCACAAGTCATCAGCAAACTGGGTCAGTGTTTCCCAGCATTTCTGGAGACAGCTGGGACCTAAGGGAGGGTGCCAGCATGGTACCAAGGAAGACCACAGCCCAGGCTTCACTTCTTGTCTGTGCAGCTTGGCTTGGAGCTGCTGGTTTTGTTGCTTCCCTCCAGGTAGAGCTCCCCACTGGAGAGAGGCAGGTGAGGGCCACCAGCAGCTCCCAGTGAGACAGGCAGGAGCCTGCATGGCTCCACACAGGGAATGCACCACACAGGCTTAGGAAGTGTGTGGGCAGCCAGGTCCCACTGTTGGAGGGTCCTGGGTTGGAGGTTTCTGGCACTGCTGGTTGAGCAAAAGTGATGCAACTGCTTCAAAGCAAAGTCTGCAGCAAGGCTGGGTGAGTTTATTGCTGGTTTTAGTCCAGCCTCCTCCTCCAAGTTTGTACAGCTGGGGAGAGAGTTGTCAGGAGACAACCTGGTGTAGACCAGTATCTCACACTTCAGGGTCCTTTTCTGTGCAGCCTTCAGCAGATGCAGCCTTCAGCAGATGCAGTCCTGCTGCAGCAAAGGGGTGTCTGAGCCTTCCCTTGTCTTTCAGCTGGACCTCCTGACGTGGCAGAGAGCAGGAAACTGATGTGATTCTTGTGTCTTTGTATGCAGCCTGTCAGGCAGATACCTGGAGTCACACTTGGTGTGAAATGTTCTCTGCTGTCCTCCTCCTCTTGCTTCTAAACTGGGCCATGAAGCCATGCAGCCCTTTCTTCTGGCACACACAAAGTATGGTTGGGAATGTCTTGTAATATGCTGTCCATATGTGAACAGAGGTCTTTACAACAGTTTTTCATGCAGTAGTGAGAGTATTTTGTTATGTAAAGTTAAGAGATTGGCAAACTTTTTGAAATGAAAGCCAAGAAATGTGGGGCCTATGCTGAGTGAAGAAGTTGAAGAATTGTTCAGTGTTAATGTGTTGGTCTGTAGATGTTGGTTTTTTGGATTAGGCTTTTAAAATAGCGAGAGTAAAGACTGACAGTCTTTGTTCTTAAGTTTATTCTGTGTGCATTATTGGAATATTACAGTCTATGTTAGGATTTAAAGTTAAATGCAAATCATTAGAGAGTAGCTTGAGATGCTGGAGATAAGACACCAGCTGCCCACTTGTAAAACTGATGGACATTCATATTACTTTCCTTTTGATTTGAGCTAATGCTATAATAGAGTCATACATTTTCAACTTGGATTTACAGTTTATTCAAGTGTCATATTCTTAAGCAGCTTGAGTTCTCAATTCATGCAGTTGTATCATTCCAGATTCTCAGCTAAGGACAAATAAATGTATGATCTCAGTTTACATGTGTTTAAATGTGTTTAAAAATTTAAGGAAACTTTGTAGAATAAAGTTTGGTGAGAATGAGAGACTGTTTCATCTGACTCACCTTTTCAATCTCACCCATGTTAATTCTAACCTAATTTTTATATTAAGAATATTGGGGGAAAACCCCAGAAGCTTCAGATTAGAAGCAGTTTGCAATACAATCTTCCTTAAGTTGTGCTTGAATAGGCTTGTACCTTCCTCTAGGTATACTGGTGGTTCTGTACCAATCTCAGATTATTTTTTTGAAACACAGTTATTTCAGGGTTTTTTATTGCTTAATTCATTTTCTGAGAGCAGTGAAATCTTAAATTTTGATTTGACAGTAACCAACATAATTTCTAAACTGTGTTCTTGTATAGATGGTTCCTTTCAAACAGCAGCATTTCCAAAGGAATGCACATTCTTAGAGAACACTTCCTTGTGCTCAGTCACTTGGTACTGTTGTTTACAGACATGGCACTCAGCAGCCCAATTTGTGTGTCAGTACTTGTGCTTCTCTGGTGCAGATCTTACACTTCCTTGTAAGTTCTGAAATGCTTGCTGTGATTTAAACTTCCTGTTTATCTTCCATTTTTTATGCAGGCAGTCGTGGCCGACAAAAATCGATGTGCCCCAGGATCTGGAGGATGACCTTACAGCAACCCCTCTGTCCCACGCCACTGTTCCCCAGTCCTCACCAGCTCGCACGGCTGAGAATGTTCTCAACGGGCACCGGAGCAAGGCCCTCGGGGACTCCACAAAGAAGGAGGAGATCCCTGAACTGGCTGGGCCAGCACTTTCAGCAGTTCCATCGGTGAGCTTAAAACCCACTACCAGTGGCCGGAAGTGCTTGTTCAGAGTCGAGGAAGATGAAGAGGAGGATGAGGAAGATAAAAAACCTATTTCTCTTTCTACTCAAGTTGTTCTGCGTCGTAAGCCTTCGGTTACAAACCGTCTTACTTCAAGAAAGAGCGCACCAGTCCTCAACCAGATCTTCGAGGAGGGCGAGTCAGATGATGAGTTTGACATGGACGAGAACTTGCCCCCAAAGCTCAGCAGGTTAAAGATGAACATCGCCTCGCCCAGCACCGTGCACAAACGCTACCACCGGAGGAAAAGCCAGGGCCGGGGCTCCAGCTGCAGCAGCTCTGAAACCAGCGATGACGACTCGGAGAGCAGGAGGCGTCTGGACAAGGACAGCGGGTTCACTTACTCCTGGCACAGGAGGGATAGTAGCGAAGGGCCGCCTGGCAGCCAGGGAGACGGTGGTGGGCAAAGCAAACCCAGCAACGGCAACGGAGGGGTGGACAAAACGAGCCCGGGAGATAACAGCAAAGGTGGGGGGAGTCCCTCCGGTGGCTCTGGGGGGAACACCAACACCACCTCGGGTTCCACTCGGAGATGTGCTGGATCTGGAAACTCCATGCAGCTGTCATCCAGAAGTGCAGGGGAACTGGTTGAAAGCCTGAAGCTAATGAGCCTTTGTCTAGGTTCACAGATTCACGGCAGCACGAAATACATTATTGATCCTCAAAACAATCTGTCCTTTTCCAGTGTAAAAGTACAGGAGAAATCAACGTGGAAAATGTGTATAAGCTCCAGTGGAAGTGCAAACCAACCTCCATCACTGGGCAGCCTAAAATTTTTTTCTGACCAAATGTCAGACACAACAAATGAATTGGAAAGGCTAAAGAACAGGAACTTGAAAAACAATGTGCTACAACTACCTCTCTGTGAAAAGATATCTGTGAATATTCAGCGGAACCCAAAGGAGGGGCTGCTGTGTACCTCCAGTCAAACCAGTTGCTGTCATGTCATTTGACAATGACCTGACTTGAACAGCTCGATTCGCTTGACAGTCATTCTTCCTGGTCAGAGCTGTGAACACCTTGTCACGGACCCCCTTTTGTTGTCTTAAGATTTTTAAGTGGGCTTCGAGCAGTTATTTATTATACTTTAATTTTGTGTTTGCTTGATGGTATGACGATGCATGGTCTTTGCATGCTGCTAACAGATATGTTTTTCTTTTTCAACACAACAAAATATTTTATTGTGTAATTTTTACATTTATAATTTTACTATGGAAGATCTGGATGAAATTAAAATAAAGATCTGGATCCTAATGTAAATGAAGCACTTAGAAGTTTCATGTTCTGCACTTAAACTAGAAAGAGAAGCTTTTGTTTGCTTATGAAATGTTAATTCTTGTTCTGACCTTCTGTGAAAACTAAAATTTGTGATATGTGGCATACTTCTATGTGTCTGAAACAGAACCAAAGCAATAATGTTTTGATGCTGAAAACTCTTCAGGGAGCTTTCAGATGTTCCAAGGCTTGTACAAAGCAAAGATGCACTGAAAATTGGTGATCTTGAAATATGATTTTAAACCCACACCTATTTGTCTTAAGCTATGATATAGATGAAGTTGTGGCTCAAAAATCAAACCGGAAAGATCTTGTTTTGCTAGAGGCAGTTTTCTTTAAAAAAAAAAAAAAAAAAAAGAGGCAAGTAGATTTGTAAGGCAGCTTTCTCCCATAGAAATATGTTAATATTACAAGCCGACAATCTTTTTTAATATAACAAAGGTAAATTATTAAGTCTACTTCTGAGTTTTTACATGCTAACTGAAAATAAAGTATTTGTATGAATTACTTTTGTTAGTAGTATATCATGACACTTAGTCTTTTAGGTTTCTACATGTAAACCTCCTCTGCTGTTCTCGCCTCCTCTCCCTGAGATTCCAGAAGGCAATAAGGGATGGAAAACCTTTAGGTAATTGGATTCACATTGAAATTGTCATTTACAGTTTTGTTATTATTACTCTTTTTAGGACTTAAAATACTGCTGTTCCCCACATGTACATCACTTATTTTTCCTCAGTAATGCACTTGTTCATAAAGTCCATTTAAAACAGCCTGTAGGAAAGTGTTTCTTTCACAGCTCTGAGCCTTCCTGACAGATTTCCCATTGCCATGGCAAGGTCTTGATTTAGAGTATTTCTGTACAAAAGGATACTTTTGACCAGATGAATTAACTTTGTGGAATTTTATTATCTAGAATAAAATATATTGCAGATTCCTAGTTTTGGGAAGGGCAAGAATGTTTTATTTTTTCATGCTGTGCACTGGGTCTTCTAAGCAATGCTAGTGAAACTGGGGGTACTATGTAGCAGCACCCTGGGCAGACCCTGGGTGTCCCAGAGGAGTTTGACACTGTTGAGCATCTTGTAACACTTTCAGAATGGTCAATACAGTGCGTTTTGTGTCTGCTGTGGAGGGAGCAGAGCACCAAAGAGCGGCTGGGTCACGATGGCCACAGCTCACAACAGTTCTTGTGATTCCTGCAGGACTTCAGACAGTCTGAAGTGCATGGGGTGTCCTTCCTGGTGAGCTGAGCCAGGGGCTCTGCTTCTGGAACAAGGCAAAGGAGAAGTGTTCTGCTTCTTTAAGTTTCAATCTCTAGTTGCAGTTTAGTTAAAAGCTACAAGCATAGATGTGTGGGTGAAGCCATAGAACATAATTGCTTGAATTTTTTGAGCAGGGATCTTACCAAGGGCCAGAAATGAGATGTGTGGTTCACAGACAGTGAGCGTAACATCGACGTAGGAGACGAGTTTATAAAGGGCATTGGCAATAAACTTTATTTGTTGCAGCTTTTTTCCAAGTATTGTAAATACTCTTTCCTGATATGTACAGCCTTGGAATGGCACCTTTTAACTAACCCCAGGTGTATTTTGTTTCCAATGTTTTTATATACGACTGTATATATGGTGCTCACTTTAGAACAGCAGTGTTGACCATTTATGCTGCATAGTTGTATTACAGCCTTATAGTTGTGTGTGGCTGGTTGGACCTCTGGGTGTACAGATGTGTACAGATGTGTTAGTCTGAGTGCTGTCCTCTCCCCCTCTGTTGATAGGTGAATGATTGTGCATGTGGTGTACGTCGTGTTATGTCGTCACGTAAAAGGAAGGGCGAGAATAACCACTACATTAAGATAATATTGGACCAAACTATTTAGAGCAAGTAAACAGTTTCTTGTACCCCTTAACGTGTCTTTAAGAGTTGCATATAGTTACAGTAGTGTATAAAGTAAATATTGTGGAAAAACAGTTAGTCTTGTATTTTTCTGTATGTGTGTATATAAAAATATATAAAAAATTAATGTACCTCTAGCAACTTAATCTGTATTTAAGATGTGACAATCTTGACACAGAATTTTAAGAGTAGCAGTCTAAATAAGCAGAATTAATGAACAGAAGTATAAAAATTTCTCACCAAGGAAGAATCCATGCGTGTTAAGAGGGTACAGAAATACCAACTGATCTTATTGCTTCTGGCAATGTTTGGCTTTTTCATTGTACAAACATTCATGGTGTGCAACGGAAATGGAAAATCCAGTTAATAAAAGTGATATCCTGACTGATGCACAAGCGGTGACTTGCACATGGATGGGGTTTGTGTCTCCTGGCGCTGGGGGTGTGAGGGTGGCACAGGCTCCAGGCTGGTCCCTGCACTGCAGCTCCTGGGAAGAGTGAGGGGCTGGCCTTGGGAGAGCCCAGCTTGGTGTGTGGAGGGACAGCCCTTGGAACTGCCAGCTACTCTCCTGCCGTGATCAAACACATTCATTTGGGCTTAACAGCTGTCACAGTCATCGTCTGCTGAGTTTTTGTCTCAAGGCTGAGGAGCTGTTCCTCAGGCGGAGCTCCAGCCCATGGTTCTTAATAAGGTAAAGCAGGTAATGGTAACAATAGAGGGGAGCAGCAGTGCCAGCCCCCTTTGCCCCACTGTAGGGAGGTGCAGGGGACTGCCTGGGAGCGGGCTGGCTTCTGTCCCTCAGAGGTGTCTGCTGGTGCCTATGGCTGGAGCAGCTCAGCAGGACACTGCAGTGATTGAACTGCTCCTGGAGCACAAAGCGTAACCAGCCAGGGCAGGTACGGACACAGGGAGCAAGGGCACAGAACAGGTTCTGTGAATACGTGGCATTAAGTGACCACTGCTTTAGGCCAGGGCACTTGTGCAGAGCTGCACCTGCAGGCTTGTACAGCGGGGACCTTGCCCTGCTGTCTGAGGAGCTTCCCAGCTCTGGGCACTGCAGAACAGGGTGGAGGTGGTAGCAGGAAAGGAGTGGCCAAGGAATTTGCAGGGCTGTGACTGTGACTGAGGAAAGGCGTAACACATCGGGTAGTGCAAGGCCAAGCAGGAACATCGCAGTAGCTGGTAGGTGCAGGTTAGATACTTTTCATGTAGGATTTGTTTTAAGGGTTTTTCATTAGCAAATAAAGGGAAATCCCAAAGCAGCTAGCAATAAACAGGGAATGGGGGCAAGCTGGAATGTCCCCAAACATCAGAGACACCCCAGCCACCCTGTTAGCCTTTCCCATGGTTAAGCTTATTTGAATAAATCAGAACTGATTTGTCATTAATTCCAAATGATGACTTGCTTTCAGTAAAAGGTGTTTGAGCAGTAACACCTTGATGTGACTGTACTTGGGAAAGTGTAGCAATGACTCACTTGTTGAGTTACTGACTGCATGCAGCCAGCCAGGCTCCCTCACATGCATAGGGTGTTTAGAGGGACTGCTCGACTGCCTTTCTCCAAAGCAGTGTCTCTGCAGTTGTCTTAGCCTGCTCCCTCCCTGAACCACAGGCTATGGCTATTTATTTATTTTTTTAAATTGTAATTGTAAGACGAATGTCTTTGGCCTATCTGCCTGTATTAAAAATGGCATCGTTTCTGCAAGTCAAAGAACCCTGTATTAGAGACAGAGAGAGTCTTATTACATAGGAATAAAGAATGAGATGCCCTCTATTTTCAGATGTGATGGAAGAATTATGTTACAAGAAAAATGCAAGTATAGGGCCTGAGAAGCACAGAGAGGTAACACAGACTTCATCGGGCTCTCAGATGATTCATCTCAGGAATTCATTTCAGCAGGCCCTTGTGTAACATCTTCCTCTTTCCTCCCTCTCACTGCTCTCCCTTGAGAAATACAGAGCAGGGGAGGTAGGATCTGGTTTTCTCTCTGGGCATTTGTGTGCCACATGCCTTCAGCCTGGGACAGGCCCAGTAATGCCCTCATGATGCCAGTGATGACAGAGGCCATCACCACAGTGCTTTGTATCAAGCACTGGGGTGCAGAGAGAGCCTCCTCTCTCAGCACAAGCCTCCAGGGCTGGCACTGAGTCACCAGGCCCTGCTGTCAGCCCTGGCATTGCCACTCGCCCCTGCAGCTCCTGGGTGAGGCATGGCAGAGCTGTCCTGAAGAAAGCACATCACAGCAGCAGGCATTGTTCCCAGGGGCTTTGCTTACATGAATAAGGAAACAAACTCAAATTTCTCTGAATGAGATTCAAGATTAATTCCCTCAGGCCCAGGTAGGCTAAAATATCCGTAACTGCTTGCCTGCTTATAGAGGAACCTTTCCATGTAATGAGTGTTCTCCTCTTCTGTTCTCCTCAGTAGATATCTGGAGTCAGCAGATCCCTCTGGGCCACACAATTAGACCTGCACTCACAAGGAACCTGATGAGAGAACTCTTGTATCACCAGCAAGTGGTTTATGAGTGCCCTTCTTAAGAAAAGCTTTCTTGGATTGCTATTGCTGCTGCTAAGGAGATTTGTAAAATCCAAGTCTTAACAGACAGATACAGGCTTCTCCCACACGGTCATCTTCCCAAACAGGGTGCTCCAGCCTCATGCTTGGTTTTTCCCTGAAGCTTGAGACCAGAGATAAACTTATGGCTTTACACTCAGGTACTGGCAGAACTGCCACACCCCCCTGTCTGGTGGCCTGCACTCCTGCAGGGCCCAGAGCCATGGCTGTCTAGAGGTGTGAGGCTCTCTCAGCTGGATAAGGGACCCTGCCTGCACCTGGGAACAGACATTCAGATTCCATACCTTATGACGGCAGCTACTGATAAATACCTTATTCTTTCTGACATTGTCACCTGACAACTGATTTTGGTCAGTGAGTTTCGTCCCTGGCATCCCACAATTTTTACAGGTGCACCTACAGCAGAAAGGAAACAACACATTCAGGAGCACAGACAGGAAGAGTTTTTTCTCTCAAATGAGAAATGAAAATAATGCCACCATGAATGTATAAAAAACCCAAAAGACAAAACCCAGTACACCAGACAGTATGAAACACAGGAACCCCTCCCAAGTGAAAGGACAAAGAGCTGCATACAGAGGAATAGGAGCTAAATTTCAGTTCAGTGACAAAATACTACTTGGCACTATGAGGCAACATTTCTCAGCAGGTTGAAGTGTGTGTTTTAGGACAAAACAGTCTCTCTCATGACCATGTAGCATCTGTGATGCTAAAACAAGAGTTCTCCCAGTATGTGGAACAAACCTTAATCCCTATAAAACAGAGGAGTTCCATACTTCTCACACCATTGAAGGTCAGAATTCCTCCATACCTCCTCACGCTCAGTGGTGAAGGCACCTAAGAGCAGTATTATCCCTGTTTCTAGATAAGGAAACTAAGCAGAAGTGAAGGGATTTGCCCAAGGCAAAGGCAACAGCCAACATTACTGAAGTCACTGGGTACTTACACCTCACTAGAGATTTTCCTGTTAATCCGCAGAAAACAAAATAAATGGATCCCACAAGGAAAACCACAGAGTCAATTTTGCAGAAGGGGACTTGCTTGTTTCATATGATCACGTTGAAACACGACTTGATTCCTTTTCTAAGCCATCTTAGAAAGTTTTTCCAGACACCTGATACAGCTGCCATCAACAAAACACACCAACTTCATGCTCCCAGACCACCATCAATTAGCAAACCAGCAGAATCCCTTCAAAATGGTTGCAAGGTCACAAGAACATACTCCAACAGGAACTCATCCCATGGATTTTTCTTCTCTGAAACTGCTCACTCAAAACCACTGACCAGGCAGTTAAAACTTGAAGAAACATGAGCTACTTCAGACCAAAGTGGGCAGGAGACTGCAAAGATGGGGAGTTTTCATGGAGAACACACTGCTTGCCGCCTAAGAAAACATTTGGTTTTGGGATCTCTGCAGCACTACAGGAAGGGTGACATGCTTCCCTCAGAGATCCTCAGGGCAGAGCTGGTGCAGCCCCAGCCCTGCCACTGCTTCAGGAACAGGCTGTGAAAGCAGCAGCCCATGAGATACCCCTGAAATAGCAGCAGCGTGGGGACTAACAGTGGGAGAAGCAAGAACAGAGGAACCATAGGTTTGCTGCTCTTCCCAGGAGAACGGTCATTTCTTACTGGGTCACACCTGCAAAGCCTGAGAAATCCTAATTTTTAGTTCCAGACAAAATGTATTATTTTGGCTTAGTTATATTACACTGCTGTGGGAGCCGTGTGGCAGAAATCTGAAATGTGCAAAGCAGGCAAACACCTTAATTATGGCAGCAGCAGATTTTTGTGAACAAAATTCCAGCAAGTACCACATACAGTTACATCTAGCAAAACTGAACATCACAGCAGCCAAAAATAAACCGTCTCAAGGTCACAGGAGCAAACACTGTAGATTTTGTCCTATTACTGTCAGGAAAAAAAGAAAGATTAGGACAGCTACCTTTCTTTGAAATGCAAGGAAAACCAAATCAGATATTCACTACAAACACAAGTACTGGTGTATCAAGTATCAACTTTAATTGATCTGTTTGCTCTTAGTTCATTTAACCAGAAGATCCATTCATACAATACTGCAGCTCAGAATCCAGGGGAGTGATACCAAAATCCAATATAACTTAGAAAATAAATATGCTTCATAAGTCATTCATCAGCAATCTGCTTCCTACTAATTTTTTTTACCTAGCTTTTGAAAAGATTTTAGCTGGGACCTATTTAGAGACTAGCAAACAGGAGTATATAATACATACTCTATAAATATTTATGTTCAACTATTTCTCAGATCACATAATGAAATACATTGTTGTTCTCTATGAAATGTATAACACACAAATTAATTTGCTGTGGACAAGCAGCAGCTAATAAGCAAATCTTTGAAATAACAGAGGATTGATTAGCTATTGTAATGAAGGAACAGAAGGGGCAATAACCATAAAGGGAGAGTAAATTAAATAATAGTCTGCTTTTTTCTTCCCCTTTAGAAAGTTGCAGCTGAAAATTCTAGTGAGCTTCTGGATGCTTCCGCACAGGATCTGTTTTCAATCACTCAAAGCACAGGGAGTCTGGCAGATTTTATCCAGACCTGGCATGAGCTGGAGTGTTTTATTTGGTGTTACCTTCACAAGCAATTGCATATGAGAAACAAAGAGAGCAGGAGAAAATACAGTTTCTTAGAGTGTCAGGCAAAGATTATTTACCAAGTTTCATATAAGCAGGTGCCACCTACTCAGTAGATGGTGGAGGGTGCACTCGGAGCGCCACACGCGAGCACAAACGCTGGCTCCGCCTCGCTTGTGACCGCCTTAGTCATCCTCATTCCTCCGTGTTTACTCCTTCAGCGACTCCGCCGCCAGCTTCATTTGCTGCCAGGAGAGAAGAGCGGAGAGAGACGCTGAGTACAGCGGCAGCAGGAGGAATTACCAAACCAGCTAGAGCCCAGGACACTCCAGAATGCAGCTGACTAATAAAACCGCACCAAAAAAAGAGCTTGAGCATTTAAAAACAAAAGCCACCAGTCTGTCATGCCTGATTTTTACAAAATACGCGATTTTAACAGAGGCAATACTTTTGTCCACCAAAACACTCATCAAATGGCAACGCAATTTGTATGTTAATTAATGATTTTTGTGATGAATAATCCCTTATGTGAAAGTCATTTAGCCCTAAATATTTAGGCTTTTAAGCTGATCTCAAAAGGTCAATGAACTGACAAACTGCTGCCCCCACTTCCCATTGCAACAATCTGTTAACTGTTATTCAGTATTTCTGTTGTCGTTGTGGAATTAAATAAAAAAACATCCTGTGATAGAAGAAGGAAGTAGCAGACTACTCTGGTGATATGTGTTATTTCCAATCCTGTTGATAACCAGTTTTGTTTTCATTATCCTAGGATGTCACCAGAGACATGTCACTATGTGAAACCAGGATAACAATCCCAGGTGATGAAAATATCTGCTGAGCAAAAGAAAACAGAACTGCTCTGTGAAGCTTCTTGTTAAAGAGAATGTTTCATAACACAGAACGTAGAGAGGCAACAAGAAAGAGCTCAAACTGTGCTGAAGGCATCTCTCACACATCACCTGGGGGGTGTCAGCCAAGGGCCTGGCAATGTCTGGAACCACCCTGATATAGCAAGAAATAGTCAGAGTGACTGAAGTGCCCCGAAGGAAAAAAGACACAGACAACAGCCTCAGGAAGGAGACAAGAGGGAGACCAGCCCAAAAGACAGGCAGCGGAGCAGAGGCAAGGAGATGCACAGCACTGCTGCAATTCACTCATGCCCAGCATCACTGCCTCCTTGGAGGCAATTTGGCAGGCAAGGAAAGGAAAAGGCTGGACATGAAAAAATGTGAATGATCATATGAAGAAACAATTTATGCAGCTTTCAACTCCTAAGCCACTGTTTGGTTCTGTGTCATTCCCCCAGTGGAGGATGGATGTGTGCTACTGAGCTAAAGTTGTTTCTTTTACATTTGTATTTGATCTCATAGAAATGGCCCATGACATATGAGCTATTAGAAAAAGAACTATCTAAAAATGCTATAACAAAATTGGAAAAGACAAAGCTGCAAATAAAGTGTACACTATCATTCAGTTTCTATCCCACAACATGGGATCCAAAGATGTCAGATGCTTCAACAGAGCACCTTCTGCCTCTTCTTTGCTGCTAGTCCGGGCCTGAACCTATTCCAAAACACTACTCTGCATGCTAAAACACACCTACAATAACTTTTCTTTACCATTTTTATCTGTATTTCCATGCCATCTATAAGTGAAGTAAAATTAGTTTGTGATACAAATATTTATATGCTTCTCCATAGCAACAGTGCAGGGAAAAAAAGCCACAGCTAAAGGCTGGAATACAGATAGATTCCTCTTCTATATCCTGATTCACTTGTTTAAATAAATGTCTGAATAAAATGATAGCATCTTTAATTAAAGGGTCTTTTCCTCCTATTACAAAAACATAGACACAGAAGACAGACCCTTCATTCAGCTCCTGATCCATCAAATACAAACATTCTCTTATTTTAGAATGAATTTCATAAATTCTGAGTACTGGTGTAATTGTATGGCGATTGATGAGGAATGCAGAAGACTGGAAAGGTATTTTTATTCTCTGATCTCTGCAGGCTTTGCCAAAGTCTGGAAAAAAACCAAGCACAAGTGCTAATGATGACTAAATGTAATCTGTCCAAAAACTCTGTACAAGCTGGACCCCTCTCTTTTATTTTTGAAGGCCCTCCTAATTTTAACTGAGCTAATCTTAAACTAGGATTGTCTTCTGCTGGCAATCTTATGCTATCATATTTAAAATACATGACATGAACAAACAAATATCCCAGCTTCTTGAGCAGGCCAGTGAGTAGAAAAACCTCTTAAAATAGCTTCACATGCTGCCATGGCACACAAGGGCTGGGCAAAACCAGTCCAAATGCAGTCATACACATATTTCAGGAAATGAATCATAAGCCACGTGAGAACCCCAAGAGCTGTGTATTTAATTTCTTCTTTATAGTTTCTAATACCAAAATGTATTTGGCAGCACCTAGCAGCAGCAGGCTCCCCCAAGAGCTATCATTTGGGCAAGCAACATGTGGTGGCACCTTTAAACAGAGAAATTCCTTGCCAAGTTCAGGCTAAAGAATTTAAAAATTTTCTTTCTTATTTACTGCAAAAGTAAATGTTCCTGCTCAATGGGAAAATATTTCTCTAAGACAACATATGGAAAGGGAGTGTATTTTTAAATTTTTATTGCTGAGAAAGGGAACTGATGAGGTACCTTTTAAGATCACTTTTCCCCTGACAGCCCTAACAGGTTCACTGGGAAACCTGTGGGGCTGAGTTAACTGCTCTTCCCTCAAAAAGACATTTCTTTGTAAGCTTTAAGAAGTATTTTAAAAATATGGAAGAGAGATATTAAAATGTCTTGATCTACTTGTTAAACCTACTAGATACATGATGACAAACCTCACTCATTTGAGGGGTATTAAAAGCCTCTGTGAACTAATCAGAGGCACAGCTCAGAAATGAGTTGGCTCAAGAAGCCATTCTTCATTTATTATCAGCTGAGAGTTACTAGTGAAAGGTTTATGGTTAATGCTCTGTTTTATGCAGCACCCTTAGCAACAGCAGCCTGTGCATGCAATACATGAGTGAAACATGTTTAAACTGGTATTAATTTTAGTGGGGCTACAGTGTTGTTTATCCTAACATTCTACTATTAGGAAATGCTCTAAATATTTATCTGTTGTAATTCAATAGATTTGCTATTTCCATTTTATTAAGTTCAAATTTCCTTGTAAAGCACATGTAATATAATTAGACAGTACTTCCAGGAGAAATAGCAAAAACCCTTTAATGTGGTTTACAAATAGGCTTTACCAATTACTTAGATTTTCCTACATTTCAACATTAAATTTTCTGAAAGGACTTTATTAAAATGGAACAGATCCTTTCACACCACAAAGGGAGCTGTATACCAAGCATGGAAATCAGGCTACTTCCTTTGTGGGCTCCAGAAACACCAACTTCCCTTCAGTGTAAAGGGTACAGTTAGAGGGGCTATGGAAGCCTAAACATGGGATTTAGTGCTGCCAACAATACCAAAATACAAAATTAAATCGCTAAAACCATGAAATAACAGAAATACACAGCTGCACCAGAGACCTCAACTACAGCAAAACCCCGGGAGCTGCCAAGGAATTTAGCAGAGCAGTGCCAGAATTTACCAGAGCAGTGCTTGCTTCCCCAGCACTGGAACCCAGCATTCCTGCTGCCCCAGTGCTGGTTCTGCACACACTCATAACCTAATCAGACACTCTCACCTTTCCTTTATGGTTTCTGTGGGACAGCCAACATTTAACAGACACTAACAGCCTTTGCTGGTTTAATGTTGATTTACTGCCCTTGCTGAGCTCTGTGTCAGATGCTTACAACACTGTTATTTTCCAGTTATGCCCAGACCTGGTAAGTCAGCCTCTAACTACTCTTAATTTTACCACTGTGTGTGTTAATGCCAACTGACAATTCAACCACAACCTGAGGAAAACAATTTAAAACACAGAAAGCATATAAAAGTGAAAACCAAAGAAACCAGGATCTATTGACTCACTGGACTGGTGCTCTTCCACAGGTAATACTCATGTGTACATACTCAATGTACACACAAGTTTGTACATATGAAGAACAGACAAGTAAATAGTTTATATTAAATATAAGAATACATGGAAGCAGGTGTTTTTTATCAGCAACCTCATCTTCTGGTTTTCCTGTATACACCATGTGGAAACAGCTCATATGCAGTCAGAAAGAGCAGTGGTACATGGTATCTTTCCCACTTTCTAGCATTAATTATAATATGAAAACATGACAGATATATATTAAATTCTTCTTTTGTAATGGTGTCCAATCACAACAACAGTAGTTTCTTGGCTCTTGAGCTGTCTCAAGAACTGTATCAGCTTAATCTGTAAGTACCAACCAGTTATAGAAGAGCCAAATTAACACCTGCTTCAAAACTCAGTAAGCCTCTTCCACGTGTAGTATTTTATTCTGTGTAAAGGTTTAAAAGCTTATTTAATGGAAATTTGTTCTCACTGATTATAATGGTGTAAGGTTATGGTAGCTTCATAGCTAGAATGACAAATCTTCCCTCAGGGTTTCTGTCTGAGGCACTGAACACTCTGCAGGGAACAGTGCTTCAGGACTCCAGGCTTGGGGTTACTTCTAAGCTGCATTTCTGACTCTGACCACTTTTCCAGCAACATGTTTTGTTTCCTTAGCTGGAGATGGTAACTGATGCTTCCTGACAGCAGTAATAACCAGTCCCTGTACTAGTACACTCCTGTTTATAAATCCCAGGACCACACAGCCACAATGCAACACTGAATGCTTATTTTGAGTTAAGTCATCCTGCACAACCCCTCATTCTTCTCGAAAGCTATTGATTTCCGGAATACAGCTTCTCCCCTACTTCAGTAGTATGATAAAAGACTTGTAGGAACAATTTCACAACTTCCTCATTTCCCAGTGCCAAGACCAATGGCCCTGTGATGCTGCAACCCAGTAGAAACAACCCTCTATATACAGGAAAGCCACACATGAGCATTAAACAGTCAAATGCAGATTTTTTATAAAAAAGCAAGAAAAATTTTAAACTGAAGATAACAAAGAAACAAATCCTGAAATGTCACTCTCATAAGGACTGTGAGCAATTAGAGTAATTTAAATTTTTAAGGAATATTTACTAATCTCCTTACTTCTAGGCTACACCTAAAAGATTGCATCTAGTTTTGGGCCCTCCAGTATAAGAAGGATACTGATCCACTCTGCCAAGCTAATTGTGGAATCCAAGATGGGCAGGGAGGTGATGCACATGCCCTGAGATAACTGCCAATATCTACAAGGAGGTCAGCAAGAAGATGGAATCTGGGTCTTGGCCAGGGTGCGCAACCAGAGAACAAAAAAATGAAGTAATTAAAAAATAAGCCAAGAAAGCCCCAACAGAAAACATTTCACTACAAAGATAACTAAGCACTGCAGCAGAGGCCCAGGGAGGTTTTAGAGTCTCTGTCCTCAAAGCACCTGACAGGAAACCCCACCCTCCCACAGCCCTGGAGTCCAAATTTGGTGGCAATCCTATCCTGAGCAGGAAGTAGGACCACGGACCTTCTGAGGCCCCTCCCAGGTTGAGAGATTTTTACAGTTGTTTCTACAGGAATTGTGACAGGAAGTTTGCCTGGACTCCATAGACCCAGAATGGGATCTGCTACAAGAAACAGAAAGTAATGCGAAAGAGCAAAAAAAAAAATAAAACCAACCCTCTCTTCTTTCCTTTCTTGTATGCCTAATTCAAGATAGAATACCAAGTACAAAGCCAGTGTTAATGAAACAAAAGGTTTGCAAAATTAGTAAGTGCAGAGTCAGGAAAACTTGCAGAATCACATAATTTGTGCCTTGGAGTATTGTACCTGATTAATAGCACTGTGAGAAATTGCAGTCAAAGCAACCCCATTTGTAGTACATTTTTTTCCAAGATTTTTTCCTGATCTACTTCAGATTGTCTCTGATTTAAATTGCAAAGTATTAATTAATACTCATTACAATATTCTTACAGTATTAGTCACCCTTTGCTGAACCTTATTTTAGTTCAGTAGACAGTACAAAAATGAAGAATAGTGGAAGTCACACAAGACAGTCTCATAGTATTTTCTTCAGAATATAGCTTATGCATTCTGTCCCTCAAAATATTTACATTGTTTTTCTCCTCATGTAGCTCATATTTCATAACTTTTTTCACCATAACTGGCCAAACAGTTGCCAAGTGACAGATAAATACAATGTTAAACAACATCTGAATGCCTGATGAAGAGTGTGTGCCAAAACCACCCTCCCAGGATGCCAGCTGAGCCCAAGGGATGCTCTCCCTTTAGCTTATGCAATTTCCTCTCAACCAATCAGCAGCTGGTCAATAGATTTTGGAGTCAGAAACTATCGACTGGCTATGAAAGCAATGATGCAAAAATGTGCAATGTGACATGACCTTGGTGACATCTCAAAGGGAGGTGTGTGCAGTCCCACACTCATTTCTTTAGTTCTGTGCCCTGGGTCATGCAGACATCACTATGGTTTAAGGGTGCAGTTGGCCCCTAGGTTAACAACACATCAATGATGCTTCAATGGTTTCAGGGTGAGCAATGATACAATTCCTTTTCTCAGGGGTTTTGGAGGATGTAATTACCTGCTTCCTATTACTAGCTACCATCAAGAGAAAATGAGTGAACCACACTATTCTGCCTCTCTGAAGTTTAACAAGCTTTTTCACTATGCAAGGTGTCCCTGAGCAGGCACATCCCCTTTGCAAGAGAAATACTCAGCACCTGGAGAGTTTAATGAGCCTTCTGGACACAAATTCCTAATATATGGATATGGCTGACACTGAAGCTTAACTGCAGACATAGCTGTGTTAGCTTTATACCAACTGTAATCTCCTTCCCTGGAGATACTCAAAAGCCATCTGGGCAGAGTCCTAAGGAGCATGCTCTGGGGTCCCTGCTTGAGCAGGGAGGTTGGACTAGCTGATCTCCAGAGGTTTCTTCCCACTGCCCCATTCTGTGGTTCTATGACAGCAGTAAAAGGCTGGCTAACAAGCAGTCTGTTCAATCTGCCCTAATTTACCACAGAAACTCAATGCCTTTCACTCACTCTGCTGAAAGCAGCCAGACAGCCTCTGGAGCAGCGCTGGCAGTGGTGGTGAGGGGCTTGAAGGTGGCACTGCAGGGGGACAGTGAGAGTCCTTCCTCCTCACACTGCTCAAGTGGCCAACTGCTTGAGTGATGGAAAAAATACACAGCTCACTACAGCTTCTGCAGAAGACATGTTTCAGACTATGTGTGTCTTCAGACTTTGTGTGCTTCCATTTTTTCCAGCTTAAAGCTGGAAGGAACCTGCTGGTCACAGACACAAGCCTCCCTCGAGTGCACAAACCCACGTCACAGAGGTTCAGCCAGGGGAGACCACACAGCATCAATTCCGGTGTTGCACAGGCCAAAACCCACAGCTCTTGCCAACATCCTTTAGCAAATCTATTGTACAAAAGGCAAGAGAACAGTTTAAACTATTTAATGCCACAAAATGAGCAGAGGAAAAACTCAAAGAGCATGAACGTGTCTCCCTGTAATCCATGCAACAGCAAGGAACAGACTGTGTGAAAAACAGAGACAGTCTCCCAAAATGAATTATGCTCAACCCTCAGAAGACAAAAAAAATATATATTCCACTACTTTCTGGACACAAAGTTAGTCATCCCTGGACCTCAGGCCCATAAACCCCAACATCTAAGCACTACTGAAGTCCTACCCAGCCTCTGCTCTGCCAGTGGACACAAAGGTATGGCTAGCCCCAGCCCAAGCCCAGCTGGTCTCAGTTTTACCCTGGGCTCACATTTCTCTCCAAATTTCCTAATTTGTGGAGTCATAAAGAGCCCAACTTCATTTCAAATAAAACAAGTAACAAGATAAGAACTTTACTCCTCTATGCAGGGCATTCACTGGGTAATCTAGATCAGCCTCCAGATATGAAACTAAGAACCCAACTTCAGGCACTATCTTTGGAAATTACCATCTGTGCCATAAATCTGACATAAATAAGCAGAAAGATTTGCAGGGGGCATGGCTGTCCTCTGTCCTGCTATCACACAGCAGCCACAATGCTGCAAATACAAAATTTCCATTTCTTTGTGGCAGGCAAGAAACTTCAGCCTCACAAATACGACCGAAAATGCCAGAGAAATCAAATGTCTGAAAAATATAAGTAGAAAACTTTATAGTGTATCTGAAGGAAAAGCTACATGTTAAGAAATCAGACTTCAGTGCTGGGCAGACACGTAGGAAAAGTACCCACTCTTGTGAAGGGAGTTTTTTCTAAGAGGAAATTTGCCTCTTTGTTTATCTCTTGTATCAGCATGAAAAGTAAGTTCAATTCTAAATTAACTGTTACCAGAGTATTAAAAAAAATATTTTAATATAGTAAAGTGTTGCAGTGTGATGCAATATCCTGTTTCAGCTATCCCAGTTCCTCCCTCAGGTGTTCCAACAACAACCTCTCCCTTCCCCTCCCCCTTGCCCCCTTGCTAAGTGCTGTCTGTCAATCTTAACATTCCAGCAAGGGCACCATCTGATTGGCAAAAGTTCAAAAGATGCTTCTCAGCCCTGGGGTCATTGGGCTATCTAGGTACCACTTGTCTCCTGAGACTTCCCCGCTCCTACCTGGTTGGTGGCATACCTATCCCTTCCCTGCCCCTCTCCCCGGGCTTAAAAGACACGGCAACCACACGGTTCAGGGTTCTGTTGGAGCTGTTACAACATTCAGATGTCTGTATGCCTGGAATAAAGCTCTGGATCAACCCTCCAGCAGGACCCATCTCCTTTTCCTTCACCATCACCTAAAGCCTTTCCACCAGAGGTAAAACTGAGTTCCTGCATGCCTGGACCTGTTCCAAGTGCCCAGCTGCAACACCCAGCCAGCCAAAGGTGTCTCTGAGGTGAAACGCCACAGCTGCCGCCTTTGGTCCGGCAGCAAGGGTCAGACGAGCCCAGGCACGTTCCATCCGATAATATTGGGATCATATTCCAACAGTAAAGTAGGAAAAACCAGTCAATGTTTAGATTATTTGGTGAAGAACTATTCTCAATTCTGCTCAAGAGTTTATTAGGCAAGGAGTCCAAGGCCAGCAATGAAGGGACCTGCCAGACAATCTTATTTGTTTTCCTTCCCTGCAGCAGCTCTCCTGACCCAAGCACATGTTATTACAATATAATTTTGTGAAATATTTTCATTCTTGCTTTTCTCTCTTCTACTTCCTGTGAGGGCTCTGCAATTGCTTGGTTACAGTCTAGTGAAAAATAATCAACACAGAGCCAGTAAACAATTTGTAGTTACAGTAATTTTATAAATATTTTGAAGCAATCAACTCTGTGAATGTTAGTGTGTTAAACAGGCCTTTAAATACAAAATGGCAGTGGCACCACTGACAGAATTTCTTCCTTCACCAGACATACCTGTGAAAAGACAAATTCCCTCCTGCCACATTCCCAGCTCATTGGGAAGACTATGCACCCATAGAAAGAAATAAATTGTTTTCCCTTAAACACTGGGCCAAACATAAGTATCAACTGATTACAGGCTATTGATTTGCTCTTAAATCTATATTTAAGTTGGTATGTGTCTGATCAGATAAAGTCAGTTACTCAAATTAGTCACAGTGGATTTATGGTTTGATCTGGCTCAGGAAGTTCTTGAACTAAGCACAAGCAGAGGATGGGGAGATAAATGTTATTCCTGCTTTTCACCCCATCCCAGACATCTGCATGTTGACACTTTAGAGGTTTCGGTACCAGGATGCAATTATACATAAAATTATATGCAATTATACACACAGCTGACCAAATGTGCCATTTTCATTGAAGGGGCACAAACTGGACACAGAGCATGACCCTTGCTGTACTACAAAAGACTGTCTAATAAGCAGGTAGGAGAGTAAAAGGTTGGTTTGGTAGTTTATAACTGCATGTCTTCAAAATGAGTAAAGTTGTAACAGCTGACATAGTCCTAAATTATAGGTATGGCAATATTTACGGATTTATAATCTTTATGAATTGCCCTGCTAAGCCTGTTGCAATTTTGAACAACTTAGCAAAGAGTAAAGGTCTGGTTTCCGTGAAGGCAATGGCAAAGTCCTCTTTTACTTCAGTGAAACCAGACTTTCTCTTTATATGCTTCCTGTGTTAGGAGTGAACAGAATACTTTTTCCCTTTTTCCAACACATTAGTTGGAAGAAAACCTCTTTGCTGCTCACCACCTTTCTTTTGAAGTGATGAAGTGCTCTGCCTCCACAGCCTCCTTTCAGAGCTACCTCCACTGTATCAGAGCCCCTCACAAAATTCTGTGCCTTTCGGCCTCTAATACCATCAGCAATTTCTTTGCAAAGCTTTATGAAATTCTTCTGCAATAAAGAGCAAATTAAAGCTGCATAAGAGCTACTATTTTCAGTCTGAAGAGAGATGGTATTTTAAGCAGCTCTGTAATATAAAGACAAACAACAACCTGTAGGTATGTTGAGTATTAGCATTTATTCTCTTTCTGAGATCTGCTTTAGTGCCTTTGAACACCCTATGCAATGTAACTGAGAAACTACAGAAAAAGATTTTGCGAAGAAGTTTAAATTGAAAAAAAATGGATGAATGATTTCTGGCTATTTAATTTTATTATTTTCATGCCTTGCCAACCCTATAGTCCCAGTTCCTTTCTGTTAATTTAAATTTTGTGCAGTATAATACATAAAGGCAGAGTACATGTATTATATAAAATACACCTGCATTTGTAAGAATTTCTTTTAATAACATTGTGGGTTTTAAGTTTAGAACTTAGTGTTAAAATTTTTACCTTCTAAACAAAACCTGAATGATTACCAAAAAGTTCATGCATATGGCAATTATTCTTCTACTTTGTCAACACGAACCTTGTGTCTATGCAGGCTTTCCATGCACAGCTAAGTCAATTTTCATATGCCTTGGTAACACTCCTGCTTATTTTTTCTGTTTTTTAAATTTCTTAAAGTATTTTATTAAAGCATTTTACTCCCTTTCCTTATTTATTCCTTGTGGATTCCCCACTGTTCTACTGTCCTAGCTGTACCCTCTCCCTTATATTTTAACTTTCAATTCCTTCAAAATGAGAACTCTTTCCCTTCTGCCTCTAAATTCACAGGTGGCTAAGGGTCAGATTTGCTGGCAGAAAAGCTGCCGAGAAGACTGGCCCTGGAGGCTGGCAGCTTCCTGGTGGGAAGAGAGTCCCGCTCCTCCTCCCACTCCCATTGTCCTGCTCTGCCTTTCAGGAGCAGTGGGAACCGAAGGAAGGACAAAGTGCTGCCAGCACAGCCTTGCTCTGGGGCTCTGCTCTGAGGGGCTGGATAAAGACAGACAATAAACTGAAGCCTAGAAATGAATGTGTGGAACAGATATATGCAGCTCCAGTCCAGCTGCTGTTCTAGACTGACCTCCTTCTTTTGCTTCAATGGAAATCAGAGCTAATGGTGCCAGCTTCAGCATGCACTGGGGGATTAACTATTGTGATTCATGTTAAATTGCCACACTAATTTAATTCTATCAGACCTCAAGGCTTGGCTTTGGAATCTTTTTTATACATTGAAAAGTGCTTTTACTGGATACCCTGGGTCACCAGTTACCATCACACTCCTATTCCTCAACTTTAATCTATCACAAAAAATAAATTACCTAGCATGCAACACAAACATCTAAAGTAATTTCTCTTCAACATATTAGCTGTAGCCAATCAAAAGTGTCCGACTGCTATAGAAACACTCTACAACATTACCATTTGTGAGAAAATATATGTTGTCTTGTAAATTTTATAGTAAGACCTTTATAAAATAAGTTGTTACATCTGTCAAACCAACCATATTTTAAAAAACATGCCAGTAAGTGCTGTGAAAAGACTCTAAATAAATGCTGAAAACATCATATGATTTTGCATCAGTAAAGTGAGTCAATATTATCCAGTGAGTCACCTAGCTAATTCACAGCAAATTTCTGTGATGGTATAAGATGGAAGGTGAACACACACTTCCAGAGATCCTTCAGGGCAAATCAAATATGCAAGCTAGGGCAGGACAAATAATTGCAAAATATTAACAGGCTGCAGAAATCCATTTTCTGCACTTTGCGCTTGATAATATGTCAGTGCTCACATGCTCCTGCTTCATTCTTGGCACTGGAAACAATCAGAAAGTAAAGACACACCATTATAGAACCAACAGAACTGCAGGAACCATGGCCATTAGTTACACCCTTTTTGAAAACAGCAACATTTCACAACCACAGCAAAAGATTTCTGCAATAAACTAAAGCAAATATCTCTTATGTATTAAAATGACAGCAACATAATTTCCCCTACTAATAGGAAATTACAGTAATTATTAGTGGTGAAAGGAAATACAGCAGAGGCTGTGGTTTACAGTAAGCCAGTGTAAGAATGCATCTACCAAGGACCTAAATAGAATCCACGCACCCAGACTCCCATTCTCTCTCTCTGTACCTGTATACTGTATCTATTTATCTATCTAAAAATAAAGAAAATGCATTCATAAAGAAGACTTTAACAGTTTGTCTTTAAAGGGGCATTATCCACAATATTAATGGGAGGCTGTTAGGTTTTGGTTTCCATGTGTTGGTTTTTGCTACCCTGAAAATTCTCCTCCCAATGCCTTCCTCATTTGTAACAGTGAAATTTCGGAACTGGCCAATATTGCTACCATAATGTTATAGGGAATTCACACTTCAGCCCAGAAAAGGAGTTTTTCAGCAGGCAGTATATACTAAAAACTAATTAGCATTGAGCACTAATTTAAAATATGTATTATATATGTTACTCTGTATTACTTGGTATGAATCTCATAGCTAACCTTCAAGTAATTATATTAGAATTTTGCCTTCCTATTAACTTTTGATCAAAGAAACATATCCCATTGAAATTGCCATCTGCTGAACTTGCTTCTTGACTTTGTTTCATCTTTCTGTGACATGGGAATAATCACCAATACTATCGGGAAAAGAATATATAAATAACACCTTAAATAAGTTTTCTCTCTTCTGAAATCTGCAGGGGTTTTACTAAAAAGAAGAAAAGAGGGTTTTGTCCTGTGTTAGTGAATGGCTGAATCTCCTTTCATGGTTTCTGCTGATCAGTGAAAAAATAGAAAGGAAAATACAGCTTGGAATCACTATGATCCTTATAAATGCTCTTATATTAAATGCTTATGCAACAAACTGGAAGATTCACGGTGGCATTAAAAATAATCTCATTTGTGAAGCAGATATGAAAATCCTCCCTATTGATGAGATAAGCTTAAAACTAATTGATACAGCAAGTAAGGAACTGCTCCCATTAATTGTTGCTCCAAACACTTTCATATACTTAACATGGAAACAACAGGACAGATCATTCCCAGAGAAGTTACTGGATAAACTAATTAATGATTTGGTCTGGTAGTTTCAACATCACCATGTTAAAAACAAGTAAGGGAAGCTCTGGGTGTGTCCCACCTGCAGAAGAAAAGTGTCTTCTTGCCACATGCTAGTCTAATTTAGCCACTTAAAGAGTTTCTCAACTGGCAGACCAGTTAAATTCTGGGTTTACTCAACAGTACTTCTACCAACCCACACCAATCTGTCTTTCATTTCATTAGGAATTTACTTCACTACTGGTTACCAAATGTTAGCTAGAATGTGTTAAGAGCAGACATTTCCATCTCCCCAAAGAGGAAAAAGACAGGCTGACTAATTTGATAGAATTTCTCCTGTCAGAAACAGTAAAGAACCAAGAGTCACAAGAACCTTATCTACTTAGCAGACTTACTACTCTTTATATATAAAAAGTAATCTTACCTTTTGAAAAAATCCACCAGCTCAAGAATATTCTGATAACAACCCCCACCCCTTTCACAGAAACAGACCTCCTCAGTTATTCGATTTATTTAGAACTATTCAAACACAGAACTTCTCTTCAACAAATATCCAGCAATCCCTGCTGTGTTTTGGGCAGTCCTGCCCTTCCAACAGCATGTAACATTGTCCTTAAATATCCAAGGTTGCGCTGCTGCCTAAGCTTTTTCAAGTCTTTTTTTTCTTTCCTAGGTAACCAAAAGCAATGAACAAGGCAGAATTGTAGAAAGCTTTTGAAACTTGCATGGGCAAGCAGATGGTGACCTGTACCTGCAGCACAGACACCCAAAAAGACCTCTAGGGCAGGAACTTAACACTTGTGCATCTTTATAGTGAGCTAAGGCAACACAGGTCTTAATGCGCTTAAGCCTTCTAAGTGCTACACCTAAATAAACTCTGCAAAATAAATTATCTAACACACAGTTCTTTTGTCTCAGAGTCTGACCTGAATGATAAAAACCTGGGTTTGGTGATCCATTCTGGCAGATGTATCATATCCTACATGAAGGTTACCAAAATAATTACAAACACTTTTAAAATCCTTCCACTTTTTCCTATTTAGTTCCTATCAAAAGCTATGGAATCACCATGCCTGCACATATCTGCTAAACCTGCAAAATATTTTCTCTGCATTGATATTTAAACTTTTAGCATGTCTTTGAAGGAACTCTAATTGGTCAGATCCTGAAAGTTTGATTACCCAATCTGGACATGAGAACAATATTGCTCAAAATGGAAGGAGCCTTAAAGATCAACTAGTTCCAATCCTCCTGCCACGGGCAGGACACCTTTCATTAGACCAGGTTGCTTAGGGCCCCATCCAACCTGGCCTTTACTTTCAGGGATGGGGCATTCACAATTTCTCTGGGCAATCTGTTCCAGTGCCTCACCATCCTCACAGTGCAGAATTTCTTCCTAATATCTAGTTTAAACCTACTCTCTTTCAGTTTGAAACTATTACTTCTTTTCCTATCACTACATGCCCATGTCTTCCCTTTAGGCTCCCTTCAGGTACTGGAAGGCCACAATTAAGTCATCCAGAGCCTTCTTTTTTCCAGGAAGAAAATAGCACTTGCTCAGGTATCAAAAACTGATTTTCATCTTTGAAAATCCATTGCTTTATCACACTGAACATCTTTGTTGCTTTCTTCTGGGGTTTTAGAGTTTTTAGCTTTTTCTTCCTTTTTTTTTTTTTCTCCTAAAAGAGATTGACTACTCTCCTCATGTCTCCATCCTTTCTGCTCAGCTGCCCCATTAATTAATTTCAGAGTTTTATCTGGGACATGGACCCTTCTGGCTTGTACTTTTCTTTTGTAATAAGCCCATTACACTACCAAACACTCAGTGTCTGACAAGATAACAATTTCTGGCCCAACAAGACATGTTTTAAATGTTGCCTCCTCTGCTCTGAGGGACCAAGGAGAGGTCACAGAAAGGTAGCAGACTCTTGAGTTGAGAAGTGCACTACATACTGCTCTGGGACAGCTTTGCTCTGAGGTAACAGGGTAGATAAACCAGGCTATGGCTCATTTCTCTACACACATTCCACATTTTTTTGACTTTTGGAAGTTTTGTAGTTTATTCCACATGAAACAAAAATTGAGACAGTAAAGAAAAAAAACCCTTGGAATATGAATAATACTATTATCATCAGAGGAAACAGACAAAAACAACAACAACAAAAAATATTATCCTATGAAAAGAAGGTAATCAGACAAAAAAATCATAGATTGGCTACACAGCCTTAACAAAGACTCAAGAACTAAAGCACTCTCAAAAAAAAAAAAAAAAAAAAGGTCAGCGGCACCTGTAAATGAGGAACAAAAACCAACCAACCAACCAATCCAAAACCAAACAAGGTAACTAAACTAATAAACTTCAGATTCTCCAAATGCTTCCCAGAAAAGTAAATCTTTCTGTTTTCCATCTATTTCAGAGGATATATAGCCATAAGTAGTGCACATTGCTCCTATAATAGAGTGAATAACCTAGCAAATGATGGAGGCACAATTGCTCTGAAATGATAGCTGAAGTTTTACTTGTTGTCAACAGAAAAGAGAGGAAAAAGAAAGAAAAAGAGTATTACAGTACCTCAACTTATAAAATGTTCTATTTGATTCAATCCTGCTTTTCCATTTAGTTTTCCTTTATTTTACTAAAACTTTAAAATACAATAAAGCTTTTAAAAGTATCTGTCTGAATTCAGTTCTTTTGGCAGGTATTTTCTTCCTGGCTTCTCTAATCCGTTTTATATGAGCTGGCATCTTAAAAAGCACGCTTTAGTATGCAGAGCCTAACAGTCCTGCTGAACCCTCCTGACAGCCTGCTTCTCAGAAGCAAAAAAGACATTATCTCCCCAAAAGACCTGCTCTAAACAGTCTTCTCTTTTGCACACGAGCTACCTGCCACCCCATGCCCTGTTACTTGTTATTCATAGAGCTGCACATCAAAGAGAACCAATCCTGAGAGCACACACAGGAAAACTTTCTCTTTTGGTTAAGCACACAGCTATTTATATCATAGTGTGTCGCTTTCCATGTACATAAATGAATTTGGTTTTTATGCAAATTCCCTTGGAATATTGGAGACTTCAGTCTCTTATTAAATAAACACAGAGCAGCAACATAATATTGTTTCTATAAGAGAGCAACACTGAGACTGATACACATACAATGATGTATAGATGCTTGTCTATAGAAAGCTGCAGTATGTGCCTCACAATTTCAGAAAATTCTTAGCAGAATGTTATACTGAGCTGACAAAAATGTAGAATGTCAGTCACCTCAGTTTAATACTTATTTCAGGAAGAGAAGGTTAAAGGAACTCCATTCTTGTCTGCTTGCTAAATTACCCCAGAATACATTTTAGTACTTTATAATCTGTTACATACAACATTCAATATCCTACTCTCTGTATGAATAATAAAAAATGTTATTTCAGCTTGTCAAAAGAAGTATTTCAGTTTTTACAGCACAGTGCATAATAAATTAATTACACATTAGGTAATTAGAATCTAAAATACTCACCACACTAACTTAAAAGGATGCTGAATACTACTTAAAGACTGACATGCTCTTTGACCCCAACCAGCTTTCTTTGAACACAAAACCTCTCGAATTTCTCAAATGTCAAGCCGTACTGCTTTTTCACAGAAGTGTATGAGCCTCCAAATGCAGCAGAAATCCTGTCTTTATGATGCTCTGCAGGACAATGAAAAAACAGGCAATGCTTATCTGTTGGCTGTTACAGACATTCAGGTTACAAACCCCCTACACATCCTTCATAAGCATATCAGGCCTTATTTGCCCACTTAATGTGCTCCCTATTTTGCTTGCATATTGAAAACCCCCTCATGTTACTGTGACTAACTTTCTTATATTAATTTTTCTCTGTTTAATCACTTCATAATTCAACCATTTCATAGCTCAGCTGTTGCTTCAATGGAATGGTCTCTAACAGATTTGTTGGCAGTATGAACTACATGTAGGTTCTGGCCAGAATGGCATTTTCCACAATCTTGTGCAAGAAACAAATTTGATTTAAGGAGAAAATGCAATCGTAATGAATCAATTTCCAGTGCTCTAAGATATATAATCCTACCCAGAGCTTTTCAATCCTCTAAATATCTGCCTTTCCCTGAGGTTTTGTGCACACACTAGATCTCCTCTCCCAGGAAGACTAACACGTGCCATCCACACACAGTTTCCTCCTGTGGGTGCGTATTCATAACAAAGTGCAGAATGAACACTCTGTACCTGAAGAGTTTATGTATGCTGTGTCCCCTTATGCTAAACTAAAGGACTTGGAAGTAGGTAAATGAGAGATTTGCATATCAACAAAACACTTCTGACAACTCCAGCTATTAATGGGTAGCTTCCCTTCCTCCCTTCAATGCCTGTCCACATGATCATTCACACTATCTCTGATTCAAAGCAGTATCCTCCCACACATTCACAGTTGATTAGGAGTTAGATTAGAGAGTCTTTCAGCTGCACAGCTGACACAGGACCGCCAAGAACAGCTTTGCTTCTGGATGTCTCTAGAAAAGGGCAGAGTTTGGTAACAGGGTAGCAAACAAGGGGGTTACTTTTGGATATCAGGAGTACAGAACTTCCCACGAGCTCAGCACTAACTTGAACACTGATAGGTGTAGCTGGGTAAGTAAATGCAGGCAAGTATCTCAAGGCAAACTCTGATGACTTGTTACCCTGTTAGTCTCCTTAGTGACAGGCTTATATTGATTATAATTATTTTGAGTAACCAAAATGTCAGAGTTAAATAAAAAAAATAAATTCTGAAGCTGAAGTGTTCAAAGCACATGATCATCCAAATTGTAACAGGACAAGCAAGTAACATAATCTCATCCCTTGAACTGACAACATGCATTACTACAGAATAATTATTAAATAATAACTCTAAAATTAAAGCAAGTCTCTGAATTTCAGTGGTGGCCAATAACTGTCTCCTAAAATCGGCAGTTTTCACAGTGACAGTATGCCTCTTTAAAGCCATCTGAGTCAGACATCTAAAGGGCCAGGGCCATGGAGCAAGAGACCACAAAGTAACTTTCCACATTCTAGTGAAATTGGCCACCAGCAAGTTCCAACAGAAGTCATAACTTTGCAGAAGTCTCAAGGATGCCAAGTGTCTCTTCAGCTTATGAAAATGAGTAGCTGTGTATGCAGAGAAATCCAAACCTACAGCCTATCACTGAAAACAGAATTGTAGCTCAGAGTAACTGCCACTGGTTTAATGAAGACGTGCACAGCTGCCTATAGGCTCAGGAAAGACAGGACATAAGTCCTGAGGAAATCAGGCTTCATTAGTTCTACTGCCTATAAGGAAATTACAATGGGAGAACATGCAAATGGAAAAGTTTATTGTATAAGAAATCAGTCCAATCTCCTTCACAGTATCTGTCCCTGTACAGTCTTGATAAAATACAGCCTTGATTTTCATTCCCTTACCTGTTTACAACCTGCATTTATCAGTGTTCTGCCATTTTCACCAGTCTCTCGGCATACAGGTACACAATTTTTAAATTTCTTTTTACTTTAATCTAAAAAAGACTGTAAGATTCTATGTCCAAAATACCTTTTAGCCTTTTTCTGTCTCTAAATGAAAGTTATTGTTCTATTTGAGAGAACATACAGGTAAAAAGAAATTTTATAACATTTTAAAAGAATAAAATTAATGCAAGCATGACAGAAGGAAACTGTCAACTGCAACAAAAATCAGAATAACTACAACTTACTGCTTTGATAAACTTGAAAACACTTATAGTTTATAGAAATGTAGCTCTCAAAGGAGCCAGGAGAATAATATCTGCCATGGCAACCAAACAGAGCAGTCTTCTGGCACTTTCTGAATGAGCATTTAGGAGGAGATTAATTCAATACTCTGCATGATGAAAGGGCTCTTGAGATCCATAACTGTCTCCCACAAATTACCCTTATTGTACAACTGGATGTTTAGAACAGATTGCACATTATCTATATTGAACTAGAGCTTTCACAGCAAATTTATATGAAACAGATTAAGCCCACATGATGTGTCACACTATTTTTCACCCACTCATTTCAGGGCATTTATAAAAATGGGCATTTTATTAAATGGATCGTTGCAATTTTGCAGGATTTATTTTTAAGCTTATTTATATTTAGAAGTACTGTAAAGCCTTTTTACTATGAAACTTTGAAATTTCTGAGACACATAAAAGCATAAAAAGATACTACTGCAGAATTTACAGTGTGGTATGTAAACGGACAGCAGAAAGTCTGCCACGTAAGCAAGCATTATCGTCTTTGTTGTGCATTTCACGCTGTTTTGAACTTAAAGTAAATTCAAAAGATGACATACCTCAATAAATAATTATGTCTTCCTATTTATATATATGAAACCATATTTTTCAGCAAATGCAGCACCTGATGAGCACCAGACAGCTCAATGAAAGCAACTGTCTTATAGAACACATTTTAGAAAGAGTGTGTTAAACCTCTACCAGCTTCATCAGAATCTAAGTTACTATGGAATCTTTCCTCCCAGGACAAAAGTGATTTGGAATTTTGTTTACTGATTTCCTTACATTGCATCCAATCACACTGTACAACATAACAACCAAAAGAAACTTAGAGTAAAACAAGATCTAGAATGCAAGCACATTATAAATGATCGCAGGAGAGAAGAGCCAGTCAGTTACTCTTAGGAAAGAGGAAATAATGTATTTTCTGTTCTGAGGCTACTGATAAGTCTTCTCTGCAGCCCATCAATGCTCAAGATGAAGTATTTCACCTGCTGGATTAAATGAAGGGCTTTCCAGTTGTTTGCAGTTATGAGTAACACCTGGATTGCACAAACTGTTCTGGAGGATGCACACGCAAAAAGTTATCTTAGCCAAACTGAAGAGAGCTACTTGAGATTGAAGATTATAAATAGCTTTGATTCAGTTTTGTATCTGGCAACTGCAATGAATGAAAGGTGAACTGTTCAAAAAATTTCTAAAGGCCACACAATTTGTAGTGATAGACAGTGGAAATTAGACACTTAATCCATCAGCATTTCTGAAAATCTCACTTTGGCTTTGATTACATTATCATACATTATTTCTGAAAAAACCCTATCTTCTTTACAAGTAGGAATACATTAGGCAGGCAACAAGAAAAAAAAAAGTAGTGAGTGTAATTACAATTTTGAAGATCCAAGACTTATGTAGAGCTACCATTTATTTGCAAATGAGACAATTCTGAATCTACATCACTTATTTTGTACTCTGTACTGTGTGTGGAGGCACTGAGTATCCTGAATAATAAACACCATGTAAATCAAGGAACAGCAGTTAGGTTCTAAGCAGAGAAAAATAAGTATTTACCTTGCCATTAAACAGTGAAAATAAAAATAAATTTAGGTGAAGCAACCTCACTCACTGAACATCCTGTAAATTAGACTGAGCTAAGAACATTGGGTGGAATAAAATTCCAGAGCACAAGGAGCAAAGCTGTAGTTTGCCAAGTTCCCTTCAATTTACTACTTCTCACTTCAGTCCCATTTTACAATTATTACATCATTGACAAACCTTCAGCCCTCACTTTGGTACTGATAATTAATGCTGCTATAAGTTGTAGAAGGTCTTTAAAAACATTAGGCATTTTAAGCATTCCAACATCACTAAAAAAAATCCCTCTGGGCTTGGGAGTAAGAGGCTCTCAAACCTAATGGAGTTGGGATGAGTATTCCAGATAAAGACTTTCATGTTTCTTGACTCTTTTTAAAAGCAATGAAGTGAAACAGATTTGTACATTTCACCATTTAAACTCTACAGGAAAGCTACCCTGGTTTTAATACCTGTATTTTAGAAAACAGTTGAGGCTTTGCAAACCAGTATAATGATACCTCTCCCAGAAGCACATCTGTTGATTAACAAACCTCCAAAACAAATCTTTCCTGTATAAATAGAATTAAATGTGTTACAATTTCAAGTCAACGTATTTCCAAGGAATTAGAAACACTAATTTGAAAATTGTCTCAAAGGATTTGCAGAAGTACTTACATAATGGAGTAAATTACTTCTCCCCAATACTACTGCCTCAAGATCATTATTTTTCAAAGCTCCTCTTCACAAACAAGCTAGACAAATCTACAAAATGTGGTAAGAATCTGAATTTGCAATTCATGAAAGAAAATATGTAACCAGAGAGCAAAGAATCATTCACAGATATGAACCTATCCCAAAACCAAATTTCTCTGTCTCCATGTCAGATGAATCTGAGGCTTTATGCCTGCACTCTTCCCTCCCTCTCTTTCATAAAAAACCCCAACCACAAATGTCACAGTTAAAATTATCTTTCTGATCTGTGCCTTTAAATTTTCAACATTCTCTTCAGCCTACTGTTCCTTCACATGAAACTAAATTCTTCTGACTTTTGGAAGTTTTGTCATCTATTCTGCATCCAATTGCTCCACTCTGACACAGAGAACTGAACTCTTCTCATGGCTTTGCCAAGAAGTAATTCCTTGCTAGCAGGCTTCTCCATCAATATTGTTGTTTTTCATGAGGCCACACAGGTATGGAAAAGCTCTCCATGAGCATTCAGAAAAAGTATCCTGAAAAATCACTTTGACTGTATAAAGAACAGTTCAGAGAACTCTGATCAGGCACTTATCAGTCATTTATCATGAACATGTTTTCCTGGGAGGGCTAAGAGCTCTTCATTAGATCTGATTAGATCTGCCAAAATACCTGATTGGTTTTTTTTTTTACCATGTCCTCCAGAATCTATTTTTGCTATAGTTCTAATAATTGTAGTTTAATGTAATAGAAAGTATTATCTAACCTTATAGATATCACTACTTGTCTCCCATAATAGTTACAGTGAGAAACTAGAAATGCAGCATGACCTGTAACATATTTAGAGTATAGTATTGGGAAGAGAATATATTTTGTAGGAGTGAGTTCTTTTTATGACTGAGTAAAGACATAATGAGAGCTGTACTTCATATTAGGAAAGTTTTATAGTTCCAGATATTCTGAATGAATGTAAAATTTAAATTTAGTAAGATGTGTTCTGAAGGCAACCTTGTCATTTAAACACCTTTTGAGTCCTTAGGAACAGGGCTGACTGTTGCCTTGGAAACAAAGACTGCTCTAGTGTGTTCATTTCAATGGATTCAGTCAATTTGAAGTCAAATTTCCAACTGCTAATTTTATAGACAGTGCAGGTGCAGAAGTTTTTAAGATCAGAACAGAAACAGTTTGCAATGCTGCTCCCTGACAACAGTGTGTATTTATTTATTTATTTTGCACTGCCCTTGGGAAATGAGGATATTCTTGCATAACACTCTCCAGGAAACTCAATTATATATTGTCCCTCTGCATAAGAGGGTGATTATGATAATGGAGGAAACAAACCTGAAAGTAAAAATGCAAAAACCTTCAGGCATAAACAAACAATGTATAATTTGGTCCTTGTGTTCTTTAAACTGATCTAGGATATTTATATATAAAAAACAGGAAAACAAGCAAAAAACCATTCTATGCTCTACTTCTATGGATACACTCTTTTTTTCTATGTATCTATGTTTAGATAAAGTATTTGCAAAAATGAGGACATTCCATTCATCATTTCAGTGAAGCCACTTTGTTTAAATGAAGCATAAAAAAAGGACAGGAAGAGACACTACCAAGCAGGACCTTTGATAGGGAATGACACCCATATTTTCTGAAGCTCAAATTCAGTCTTGTGGGCCCCATTATTCACCCTCAAGTAAATCATGACATATCTAATTTTGCTCTTTACTTGGTCAACATATAAACATTCCATTTTCAAACAGGATTTAAATTATGAGCCAAGTTCTTAGCTGGTTTCTACCCATGAAAATATTGACATTTCACCCTGAAGGAGACTTGTCCCAAGATGCTCCAAGTACAGTTAACAGAGAGGGGTAAATTCCTTCATAGACTGACATTCCTCTTCAGAGGAAGCTCTTTCTCTCTTTTTTTCAAGATATGGAGGAGACTGGCATATCTTAAGCAATTTTTCCCAGTATGTATACTATTTAGTGCAGGTAATTTAGTAGTCCTAGCTAAGATAGCAAAATGCCAGTACTATATAAATACCTCTAATCAGCTATACAGGTTTAATGCTGTTAAAAATATTTTCTCTTTCTTACATGCAGAGGCCCCTTAACTTCTATTATCTCCCATTGTCAGAAAGTTACAAAGCACATCCCCAGAGCATTCATTCATCAATCCAGTTTGCAGAAACTATTGTTTCCACTCAGCTGTAAAAGAATCACTCACTTGCCCATCTTATATCTGCATTCTCCATTCTTGCTGGTGAAATTCAACCACACTTTACTTCAGTCTTCCAGGATTTAATATATATAAAACTTTCTCATGACTAGCCTTGCTTTTCTAATCAAACTGCAGAACTCCTATCTAAAAGACTGATGAAAATGGAAGTCATTTTACAAGAGAAAGAACAGTTCATACTGAAAAAAATTATTTTCACATAAGCATATGTAGTATAGGGGCCATAGGCAGTACATATAGCCAAAGGGGAAAAAAAAAATCCCCAAACCTTAAAAAAAATCCTGAAATAATAAATAAAATTTATTAAACAAAGCAGCTACTGAATGATTCAGCATTTAAAAATTGCCATGGACAAGTTGATTCAGTATTACCAAAAAACAGTTGTAAGGGTATATGGCTATGTACAGACTCAGAGGCAAATGCAGGTGTATAAACATGTGCATATATGCACAGGACTTAGGGTATTAGGAAAATAAAAATGTATTTCTAATAGAATAAGAGAACTCACAGTTAACATACATTTCAACATGATAATGAAGGCAGGAATTGCTCATTACTTTTTCTACTGTGGAGACAACGGAATTGCTTGATTTTGGTATCAATGCAAAGCTAAAAAGCAAATGAAAGAACAAGATCTTCTAAATGTGCCATGTGCAACTACCTTTCCTGTCACTCCTCCACCTTCCTCAACTTTCAATTTCAGGTTTCAGTATTCAGCTTTTTTTGCACCAGGCTTTCTTTCGAAACCATCACATTCTTTTATCACTGAAATGAAGGCCTTCAAGAACTGAGTATTTTGAGTGTTATAACAAAAACATGTTCATAATGAGGGTAAATTAAATGCCATTTAATCTATTTGAGAGGCTGGGAGATATTGTTCAAATACTGAATATTGTGATGAGTGAACCAAACAATTCAGAATAGATTCTTTTCTTCCACAGTTCTTTGTTTGTGTCCTTATAAAATCAATGTAAACAAACTGCCTAGCAGAGCAAGGCTGCCATGGGTACTTAAATGACTTTTTTCAGCTCGTTTCTTTTCCTGGATTAATTCCATTGTCACTTTGTGTAGAGCTGTGGAACACTCATAGTGGCAAATAAATGATGTTTACAAAATACCCACTGTACAGGGACTTTAAAATGCCTAACAGCTGATTAGAGTCCAGGGTGAACTGCAATGAGGCAAAGAGCACAGTTATGAAATCAGGTTCAGGAAACTCACTGCATGACAACCTAACAATCTCTCTCATGGAGACAAGAAATACTAAGATAAGTAAAACAGAGAAACGCGAAACTGGGAAGATTAGAAGAGTCTACACACCGAGATGAATAATGACAAAAACTCTTTCAGAACAAAACACAATGAACAGAATACAAAAAGCAGGTAAAAAATTTGAGAGAATAAATTTGAGAGAGGAAGGGGAAGAGACTATTTTTATACCAAACAACTCTGTAAACCACATTTATTTCATATTCAGGGACACTTTGTCAGGTAACAGTAACCATACAGCTGCAGATTGACGTACAGAACTAGCTTGTTGCGAGAGCAATGAGCTAACTTGTCTGCCCCTTGTTTATATAAAGACTCAATGCTAAAAAAACACTATTTTACCTGAACTGGTTCTTTATGTTATACTGTATGGATTTGCTGCTGATACACTTGACACACATGATTGTTGTGGACAGTCAGTCCTGAAATCCCAACTGGAGAAGAAACAACCAGCTCCCCATTTCTTTATAGATAAGAAACCAGTAAGAGATAAACTCTGCTGTGGCAAAAAATTGCAGTGCAGCATGATGAACACAGGCTATACATGCTGCATATACATATCTCCACATGTAAATAATTGTATTATAGAATTTCATTACATAAAAATTTCCTGCAGAGATCTTGCTCCCAGTGACTAGTGACTTGCAAGTGGACAGGATGTTTGTGTGAAATGTTCTACTTAAACAGAACAGGAACTGCAGAATGGCTTCATGGGGCAATCCTCCTAGACATGGGAAATAAGGAGAGAGAACTTCCTCAAGGAAAAGACACGAAACTCAGTTTGCACTAACAATGCAAAAAGCACTTATTCACAAACTAGACATTGAGATCCCAGCAACTGTGAGGTGACAAAAAGTGTTTCATGGCACTGAAGAAGGAAAACAGTCTACAGTAACTTCTGCCAAACTTCTGTAGAGTTCACAGAAAGCTGAGATTACTGTAGGACCAGCCAAGAGACTGAAATAGCAGAAAGCTGTTGCAGGAGGCTGGGGGGGAAGGTCTGACATACAGCTGAACTGCCTCTCACTCTGGCAGTGAATTGCACCAACAGCACTGTAACACGCCAGAGGCAGCAATGCTGGGTATGAACACAGAACCCAACTGCAGTTCTGAGAAGCACCATCAGGCAGAAGAGGTAACTGGGCTACAGGCTGGACCCAGGTATTAGCAGTCTCTAATAAAAAATGTGTTCGGTTTAGTTCAATATTTGTCAGGTACAGAGGCTTCACCTTAATGGTGACTGTCCCAAGACCAAACAAACTGTTTCTGGACAGAGTGAAACTAATACTGCTCCTGTTTTGTTTGAACAGTGACCATTACAGCACTCTGTCAGCATTTAGCTCTGGACATGTGATCTATGTTCCACAACATCTGGATGAGAAGAAGCTCCTTGCAAACACTCTATGCCATCTGCACGAAGACATTGTGCTGCCTTTCCCACCTCCAAGCAAATTTTTGAGAGGAGACTGAAGGATGAAAAAGAATACTCCTTTGCAAAGCTGAATTCAATTTCCCAATAACTTAAGAAGAGAATGTCTTATAGAGTTCTCATCTGTTATCTATTACAGTTACTACAGCAATTTCAACCATTTAACCTGTAATATAAATTAAATCTGGCACACTGTCAGGAAGGAGCTGTAGCTATCTGACCGAAGCATGAAGTATTGAGCTCTTACTGCTACCATTAAAATGTGCTGCAGAGGGTGGAAAAGGCTCATCATCAAGCACCTTTCAATCTTGATCTTAAACTGTGATGGATTAAAGAAGCCTTAGCAAGTATTGCCCCATGAGAAATATCTATGCTTCTATTTGCAGGAGAACTGAAGTTAAATCTGCAGAAGATTTTACTAGCAATAACAAAATAACTAGCAAAAAAAATGCTGATCTGCAATTCTTTTTTTGCAAATGCAAAGAAATGCTTATTCAGATTGCATATAAAGAGCAGCCCCTTCCTGCTGGGCCTAAAAACTCCCCACCACTTCACAGTATTGAAACATGTTCCACTGCAATACAAGTTGCTGTATGTGATTTGCTCTTCTATACTGATACTCAGTTAAAAAAAAAATTAATTTCTCATGGACATTTGATTCTCTTCTTCTTACAAATAATTGTATTACTTTTGAATATTTTGATATGTGTCTCTCATGCAATCATGCTGCCACTGCTGCAGCAATAACAGAGATGCCCATTTTCCAAGAGTGCTGTGTGTGTTTCCAGGCTGGTTTCAGGCGGGTAGCAGTGAATTTTGGAAGCACAGCCAGTGACCTGGAGCATAGGGGAGCTCTTATGTAATATGCTTATACACCTTACATAACTTTCATACACTGTGACAGCCAAACCATCTCCCAGATATTTGACTATCTGACAGCTCTCCCTCTCTAACTCTCTCACTATCTGGCTTTCAAGGAGATATTTTAAAGAACTCCAAACAATCCTCCCTCACTTCCTTCGCCCGCCGAGCTCCCCAGTTACAGACACTAATGGCATCATGCTAGCTACCAGCAGGAACAGATGAGGTCTCTGCTTTTTGGACATTTTCATATATATCCCCTGCCAGTAAACCTAACTTTAGAAAAATCACATTTTGCACACTACAGCCATGGTTTCACAGCAGGAGAAACCTGTGTTTTTACAAGTGCTTTTTCTTCTCAGTCCCCAGTAATTTAATCTCTAGCTGAGTGCATGGCAAATATTAACAAAGTGCATTCACTGAGGAGGAAGTGAAAGAAAATTTGTTGAGTAGTAAGTAGTATTTAACTCAAGTATTTAACAAAGCTACAACTTTTGAACATATTCTGTGAAAAAATAGTTCTTATCAAGTGATATCTGAGATCTCTGCTGATATCAATGCAAATAACAAGGCATTTTTAAGAAAATTACCTCTATTTGCCTTTTCTAGCATAGTTACACAATACATAATGCATTTTAATAGGTTTGTTTATAATAATTTATAGCTTGCAGAAAACATTTGTGAAATAAAGTCTTTCCAGAAACTCTTGGTATAAATAATGACCTCCTACATTCTTGTTAACAAAAAGTTTACCTCCTAACACATTGTTGTAGCCTAACAGCCTCATTTAGCACCAGTATTATAATGACACTGGCAGAATACAAAAAGCAGAGATGCTATGGCAAGTATGAAACAACCATCCTTCTTCTTAAGTTCCAGCTCTAAGGAAGTACAACCGCTCTGGTTTTCTTGCCATTGAAGTTGGGACCTTAATTGTGAGATACCCTCTCTTTAACCTTGTCAACAAAAACAGAACGCAGAATCTGAATTTAAAAAGTAGCATTTAGCAGTAGCAAGCAAGCTTAGAAACACAGTCAGAGGATACAAGATAATTTGACCTAAAAAAGCTAAGAGGCTTTGGGCATTAAAGCCGACTCTCAAATGTTTATCTTAGCGCAACAGTTTTGCCCTCAAAGCTACCCAGTACGATTAATGTTTGCTGGAAAATATTATGCACACACAATACCCAAGTAGAAAGAAAGTAACTTTTAAATGCATATCCTCCAGGGAAAGCAGTTGCCTAGAGTCAGCTGAACTTTTCAAAACCTGCTTATTGTGACTATAAAGATGCCTTTAAGAAAATAAATAAAGTAAATCAGTAGTTACAAAGGAACGACACAACTCAAGTGGTAGGCAGAAAGCAGGGGCTGCTGGAATTCAGCCACACATTACGGAGGTGCTGGCCAGAACTCCCTAAGCAAAATGTCCCCCTAGAACTACAGGAGATTCCAAACAGAAATATTCAACTTATGTATTTTTAAGTACTCCTTGCATGAAACAAAGCCTTCTGCACATAAGAAAGCTAATTACCCTCTCATAAGAAAGCTAATTACTAATGGAATGTTTAATTTATAATTAAATTAAAATTTCAGATGCACAATACAACTTTATATAAGAATCACACGTAAATAACGCAATATATGCCTGAATATGTACCTATTCCTCATCAGTGCAATATTTTCTTCTTCCATAAACTTAACAAAGTTTGAAAGACTGGACTTTTAAGTGTCCCAGTCCAAAGTGACAGAGATGACCTTAGCTATTCTTAAGAAAGTAAACGATATCATGGCACTGTCACGTTGTGGTGTAACCGCCGAGCATACTTTAAAGACACAACGGGCCATGAGATCAAACCAAGTCATGGTATCTTGTCTAATGACATTTACCAAACTGGCAGTGCTCCAGACTTTCCATGTTTTGGCAGATGAAGCAATTTTCCGTGAAAAATGAACAGGAAAGTACCCTTAGCACCTAATATCCCCACTCTGGTGGCAAGAAACAGATTAGGTAAATCAATTCAGGTACTGTAATCAGGTGGAAGAAAAGAAACTACAGGAATCCTGCCAACTTGAATTTCCCCAAATTTGGTAATCTGTCTGGCATTCATTGTCTTAGCAAAATGTTAACCTGGCCTGCAAGAAAGAGAACTATTTGTACCAATGCACATTATTTAACCATCTATACACAAACAGAGAAAAAAAGGAGTCAGCTAAAGCCCTGAAGCATGTGATTTGATTACACTAATTATCTTAAAGCAAATTTGCAAGCATCATTAACAAGCTAAAAGTAAATCATGCCATCATATTTTCCACAAAGCCCATAAAATAAAGTTACAGAAACTCAAAATCATGTATTACAGAAGGCAAAAGGACCTCCATGACAATTTGGCCAAATATCTCTTCTCATATATAAAAGCTAAATTTTTTTTTCCCACCAAACTCAATTGAAATATATTAAAACATCTGCAAATAATCATCCTATATCCTTGGCATCAAGAATAATGAGTTGTGGCACTGCTTCCTGAAGAATACTGTAGACCCTAAAGCCAAAAATGGTTCAAAAGGGAACAGAATGCTACCATGGAAGAAAGAATAACTGAAGATTACTAAATACAAAGATACTGCATCTGTCCTAGAAAAATCAGGAGCTAGAAATGACTGGAAATTGTGGGAGTTTTAGGAGGAAGTACAGCACCTAGTTGCCATTTTTCTAGACGTTGCTAGTTGCTCTTTTCTAGATGTTTGTGGATGCTGGTAGAGATGGCATACTATCTTTGATGAAAGTTCTTTTCATCCCTCATACACTTGTTTTCTAGTCTGGACCAACATCCACCTATTTTCACAGATACAAAATCATGCCTCCTTTATGCAATGTCTGATTTCAGACACTGGACCACATGACCTTTTCATCAAGAAGTCACGCACTAGCAAATACATACCTACATAGCTTACATAACGACATCTCTCACCCTTTTCTTCATAAGCTAAATAAGTTGTCCCCAAATAATCCCCCCTGTATTATGGCAGCAAAGGTTACAAACTGCTGGTTCAGGCTGTCACATAATTTATGAGAATCACTTGTACATGTATTAAAAAGAACTGCTGATACTGAAACAAAAAGCTTATAAATGTCCCTGTGGTAGATAGAGATTTCTCACAAGCATCTTAAATGTGCATTAGCTGGAAAAAGTATCAGAGCTTAATCTCTGCAGACTTTCTTATCATCATCATCATCATCATCATCATCTCCTGCATTCTTGTACACCATCAGAGCTCCTTTCTGATTCCCTAATCATACAGGCCCATTAAGACATGCCAAAACCAAGTTCCTTTCACAATACAAGTGCCACCAGTCTCCTCATAAGAAAGCTAGTTGGTTGCAGGAAATGAAGATAAAAGCAAGTTAGAACTTCTTTCTGGTTGATGCCTCACACATGCTTCTAGTGAAGTGACTCAACATAGGGTCCTGGTTTTGTTGCCTGAGGTGGCACAGGGAAAAAAAGGGACTCTCCATTTTCTTTCCCTTTCATGCACAGACCCTCTGCATCTTCCTCAGACACTGGACATCCTGTCATGCCCTGCTAAGGGATCAGATTTTCTGCAGTTTCTCATAATTTACCAGTTTTATTCCAATTAAGCAATGTCCACCACTGAACAGTGTATCTCCACCACAGTTACAAAATCATTAGTGAAAATACTACTTTCCTCACCATATCTGTGAAACACATATACTATATTTTGCTGGTGTTGTTCAGCCACACATACCTATCAACTTGGAGTTAGTGTGCTTACATCTCTACTATTGACAGAGGTTGGGCTTTTTTGTTGTGACACATGCACGTTTTTACAAAGCAAATCTCCCATACAGTTCAAAGTGTTCCAGAAAGAAAAAATATGGATTTTATTTTAATCATCCAAAGCAAATAGGAGAAAACTCCAAAAACCTCTCTGACAAAATGTCACTCTGCAGGAAGTGTTTATTTTAAAAGTATGACCTTTCCTTGTCCACAAGGAGCTTCAGTTATACCAATTAGCTCAACATGGGGATGTGGGCTGGATGACTTCTCGCTGTCCCTTCAAAACTACACCAGTCTATAATTCTGTGAAATCACAAACTCTTAAAGAACGTGTTTAAATACAGTTTAGGTGTCAGTCTGGATACTGGTAAAGGGCAAAATTATTTAAGACATTGTAGCAAAATTCCTTATATCCTGGATACAGCAAGTCTTAGAAAACAGGTACTAATACAGAACACATAATTGCTCATTATCTATGAACAAGTGGGTGGTGTCTATTCTGCTACAACAGAGATACCATCAGACATAATTATTTTTCAGCTGACATGGATGAGCATATGTAGAGTTTGCAGAAGCCTTCAAATACAATGGAGTTAAAACAAATAAAACCACCTTTGTTGGACCAAGCTGCTTCATATCTGTCTGTTCACTTGGAAGGTTTTCTTCAGCACAAATTTGACTACATTCAAATTTTTGAATTATCACAAATTTTGAGAAGCAGCAAAAAGGACAAGTAGACAAAACTGGGTTGCCAAATAATATGCATAAATTACAAGATTATAAATGAAATATGAATTGATAATTTGTTCTAGGAAATTATGAGTGGCAGAAAAACCCCAAGCCAAAATTCAAATGTTGCCATATGTTGGGAACTCAGTGACTCCTAGGGAATGATAATTTGACTAAGAGTCAATCACTTGCACTACCTGCCAGGCAGGTGTCCTCAAGAGACAGAGGCATTCAAAGACTGAAGCTTCCTGCAGTGCAGTCTTTGCATAGTTTTGGAGAAGGAAGAGCAACCATTCCATCCATCCTGAACTCCAACCAGGTGAGAGGGTGAGGGAGAGAAAAGTTAATGCTTTAAGGCAGGTTTGTAGAAAAAAAAATCGTCTTAATGGATATTACTGGTACAGAGCAGTAGTCGGGAGATGTACTGCACAAATTGTCACTGCTTGTGTGACAGGAATCCAAGCCATGCAGGATAGGATTCACTCTGTGACAGTCAAAGAAGTGCTCTTTGCAGAAGAGATCCCTGATAAGATTTAAGCTCGAGCCATAGCTGTAGGAGAAAGTATAACGAAAGAAGGTGATGAGCATGGATTCAGTAAGGGACAGATCAAAGCGTCAGTAGCTTCTCCTCTCTTTGCAACACAGTCCTTGACTGTACCAAGGGATTTTGCTGTCTCTTGTGAATTGAGTGAAAACATTCTGTATTTATATACACTGGTGACACTGTTTATACCTGGTTTGCCTGTACATACCTGTGATTATAAAATAACCTGTGGGCTGCCCATTAAAATAATGCCTCCAACTAACAGCTTCAGATCAACACCGTAGATTGAAAATTAGAGAAAATAATACACAATGGAGACAAGTATCAATTTTTACCTTTTTAAAATCACCCTCTCAATACACTTTCAACTATATCAGCTCTTTAGATGATGGGAGAAGGTACAGAATTAGGTATTTGAAAGGGTCAGAAGTAGCAGTCCATGAAATCACCTTTACAAAGTTCTCTGTGATGAAAGTGTGAAAAACATTTGCAGAAGGACTACTCTAACACACCAAAAGCATGTGCTACAGTTATGTATTTACAACACAATTAAGTATTAATACACACTATTGAATTTAAACAAAATGTACACACATTAGCTACTTTTTTTTCTTTTTATGTTATCCAGACAAGCAATTAACATCTCATTTTGAAATAAAAATTAATCAATATGGCAAGAACTTGACTATTTGCCACGAGTTTTACTGAAATGGCAAATATATATCAGAGTGCTATTTCTCATACCACAGAAGTGTGAGTATTGAAGGCAGCACCAGGAGGCAGAGATTTTTTCAAAATCAAAAATAAACAGAAGCCCAGTGGCTGTGTAGGCAACATGCCCTAGTGAAGATTTGTTCTTAGAATCACCATAATCAGGCTGTGCAGCATGTGCAAAGACTCAATTGTGGTACAGGTTTCATCACTAGCAGCATGCAGATATGAACCCACTTCTAAATTTTTTCCTCTTTTTCAGGAATTCTGTGGGTTCCTGCTCTTTGGTCTCCAGTTACACCTGAGAAAGAGCACTTCCTGTAGACAGGATGACAGAGATCTTCTTGGGAAGACTGGTGGTAGTGGTATAATCAGTAATAGCTAAACACCTAAAATTTGCCTGAAATCATCATCTCCAAAAAGTTGAGATGTATCCTACTAATTGTCTTCCTGCTCACAGATAAAGTTTTCCAGAGTCAAGTTTAATTATTTCAAATAAACTAGCATTTCCTCTTAAAGTCCATTGCTCTCACTGGGATCTTTTGAGGTGGCATAGGGAAAAGGATATTTAAAATGCTGTAGGTGTGTAGGAGTCCACAGCTGCTTGCTATACAAATACTGTATTTTTTATCATCAAATTCTCTTCAATTCTATAAAGACAATCCCATTATCAAAGCATGGTAAGTGTGACCAGGTGGAATTCTTTTCTTTTGAAGGAATTTTAACATGAGAAGAGATTTAATTTTTACTTCTCATCTAGTTCTTCACCTTCTCAGTAACAGGTACAACACATTTAGAAGTCTGTAACTACAGACACATGAGTGCCCTGTAAGAGGCTGTTACCAGAGTTCCTGAGATCAAATCTCACTGTGCACTTTACCCTCATTTGTATGGGAAGTGGAACAGCCTCTTGCCTTGCATTCAAACTAGTACACACATAATTGGGAACCCCACTGGGTTCTGAAACTGTGAAAGCCTCATGTAGCTGCAGCAGTCTTACAGTAAGAACAATTTTAACCTAGTTTTTATCCTATCCCCTTATTCCAGGTTTCCTTGTTGAGATCATATCTTGTCAGTGACGTAGGACATCAGGCAAAATGAGAGTACTGAACTGACTGATGTTCATTCCACCATCAGGCTCTAGATCAGGATGTGAAAAAAAGGTAAAATGGGGTTATCTTTCCAGAGAGATTCAGCTGTTATGGAAACATAACCTGATGCGTAATTTTACCCCAAGCAACAGCCACAGAGTTGGCTGAAACAGAAAGTTACACCTGCTGGAAAGTTGGTCCATTATTTGTTTCTGTTCCTATTAAGAGCATGCAAAAGTACCATCTACCATCTCAATATGCCTATTAAATAGTTTATATTTATACTGTTAGCTCTCAAGGGTCCCATAGTTCAATGCTGAACTTATTCCAAACCAGATAAACTTGTTGACATCTCACCTTCAGCTGAAAAGTAGCAAATGAGGAGACACAAATCTCCTTCCCAAATTTGTTTTTACTTTTCCTTTCTTCAAAGAACACAATTTATTTTTGTTCTGCTAACACTTTACTATTGAAAGAAATTTTCATTAACATGCTCTCCAGCAAGCTCCTGGATTAAAGGAATTCATGTTTAAAATACCCTGTCAAAACTATGTTTGAGCACAGTCTGTTCTGTGACTGGGTGCAAGTCTTTCTAGGCTTAAAAAAACTGCTACGAAAATACAATGAATCTTACTTGCATTATATCCTGCTGCTACCAAACATATGCAAATGTTATATTGACATGTCTGAAAGTGTTCTTCCTATTCCACAGGAAAAAAATTGAATTTGTGAAGTTGAAGTAACAGGTTTGCCCTCTTAAAAAAACCTACAGCAACCAACAATGATTAGCAATGCTTGTATTTTAACATCAGCTGTGAGTTTTATCTGATTACACAAATCCGTAGAGTCAAAGAAAAAAGTGCAGCCGCATATTTCTTCAGAAAGAAATGAGGCTTTTTAAAAAATATTTTTTTTCTTTAGAAACAATGCTATTTTCAAGGATTTTTTGGTGGTAAAGTGGTGTCAAAACATAAAACAAGCAGTTTATTTACTTGTATTCTGTTTTAACCTAAATTCAATGTTTGAGCCCAAATTTCTTCAGCCTTTCCTACAGGCTGTTTTGCAAATCTTAGATTATTTGAATGAAATCTTTTCATGTCAGCTACTTGCCCTTCCTCCTGTCTGACTGCAGCCTTGTGTTTGTTCAGCATTGCCAGCAAGCGTGGCACAAGCTTCAGCGGTGTTTTGAGGGCAGTCCTGAAACTACAGGTCCCTCTAAATTCTAGTAATTATAGCATCAAATAAGGCAGAATCCAGGAGTTTGGTTCAGACTCACAAAAAACTGTCTTCAGTTCCCATTTTGCATGATAAATAAACAGGATGTTAAGAACTAATGACTTATGCTCTTCCAATGTTAGACAGTTAAAAACAAAGATCCTGTTCTCTTCCTTCCCCCACAAAAAGAGAAGGGTCCTTTCTGAGGCTCACTGATAAGTGAAGCAGCTCTTGGCCCATCACCTCCACAGTCATATTTTGAGACACATGATATGCTAGCACACAGAAAATCTCTGCAACAAAAACAGCTTGAAGAGGTGCAAGGAGAATGCACAAATGTCACACAGTACAGAAGACCCTTAAGTTAGCAACACTTCTGTTTTGATCTGAGCTAAAGGAAGCTGCTCTCAGAGAGGCTACACACTCTAACAGGCCAGCACAGAGTATTCCTGCTGGAAAGGATGTGATTAGTGCTAGTGGGTACTATTCCCAGGGGAAATGGCAAGGTTCAGCAAATGCAGTCAGAAACCAGAAACCTTGCCATTATTAAAGCTGCTGCAGTGTAGTGAATTGCAGTGATAAGGCACTGAAATTACTTGAATCAGGTTTTCACCGAGAAAACAGCAGCTTTCATATATCAAAATACCTGCAGAGGGAGGGACAAAGGGGTTAAACTTTCCATATGATTGCACCTAGGTGAACAGACACCTGTTTCTTTCTGTCATTGTCTCACTATCCTTTTCAAAAAGAAGCTTGTAAACACACTGTCATGTTTTGAAGAAGCCTCTGGTCAGTGATGATGATGATGATGCAGAGATCAGTCACAGTATTCCTAATTTCCTGCATTTCCTTGAGAGGGAACTGAGACACAAGACCCATTTTCAGGAAAAGGTTGACATTGCTGGAGAAATCCTAGTGAATGCTGCACCTACTGTTGCTTAAAAAAACTTGTTATTCTACTGGAAATGATTAGCAAGGAACAATACTGACATACAAACACCTGGACATCACTCTAAAGCAAGTGAAGCAATTGTTTATGGATATCCAGACCATAGCGCTGCCATTAAGCAATTGCATATGGATGGTACAACTGCCAAGGGAGATACTGTATGAAAGAGCAAAAGGTCTTAACTGCATTATCACTCTCTGAACAGAAATACACCAGGGAGGATAAAGGAGGCATCTTTTCATGGCTGCTGTTCACTAAGCCTGACCCTTTTCATTACTGCCAGTTGAGGAAGGGTGACAGCTGTCAATCAGCTGACTGGGCCCTTCACTCATGAGCCTGTTATCTGTCTGGAGTCGCTTTCTGGTGGAATATTTACAGATGGACACCAGATACCTAACAGATGGACTCGCTTCTTCAGAGGAAGCATTGAAAGGCTTCACATATCAGAAGGAAAAGGCATTCCTGTTAAAAGATACTGCCCACTGATGGCTAGAACACTAAGGAAGGAGTCAAGAGCACAGGGATGTCAGGATATTTATAGATTAGGTCCCCTTAGAGGTAAGGGACGGGTATGAAACTGGGAAGGGATGCACAGAGCAAAAAAATCCTCCGTATCTGCATTTCTGCTCCAGCTTAAGGACAGTTTTTGTCCTCTATAGTTACTCTGAAAAAGCCAATTCTTGCATGAAAATGTATTTCTCTATTGTTGCCATCAGGGCTATGTTTATCTTCCTCAGAGACTGGTGCAGGAGATACCATAAGGAAAACATCTTTACCCGATTTATGTAATTCAGGTGTTTTAATGCAGAAGTACCACAAAAAATGAGCATTTTCATATCAACGAGCTTGTGCTTTCAGACCTGGTATTGATGCTGTGTAAGTAGTTGCACTTTGTGAAAAGATAGGCATTCCCCATCAATGTCAATCAGTGTTAACACTCTATCCTTCCTTGAAAAATATTAACTAGCTATACATTATCTTGGAGTTGATACTATCTGTACTTCATGATCAGAAAATAATGGCATAAATAATATTTTTTTTTCCAATTGAGCTATCTTTTGTCTGGGTCTAGTTTCGTGCAGAAAAAAGGTACATATTTAATGTTTGCCTCAGTTGGAAGAAGGTAATACTAGGAAGATCTCCTAATACCTGAAAACATGACTATAATCTAGTCCATAAAATGAAAATTATGCTGTTTCATCTGTGGTTGTCTTGTGTTTCTGGAACTTAGACCTTTTATAAGGATATATGGCTGACCCAACTCCAACCACGAGGGCTTTTTGTCTACTCATTAAGCTTTGATCTATCCAGAAGCTGAAGTATTTATTAGTGAAACTTTTACTGTCACTGCCCTGAAAATGCTAGATAGTGACCTCACACAAGTTTGACATCATCACCATGTACAATGTATGCAGTGGTAATTCCTGAACCACTGGAGAATTAACTGACTGTTCCTATGCTGCCTGCAGGCACATTTATACTCAGGCTTCCCCAAAATAGGAACTAGACCAAAGAGCATGGCATGCTTCTGTGCTTGTAGCAAGTAAGGCACCAGAGCAGAGTATTGCAAAGATGGATGCAGGGAGAGTCTCAGGCACCTCACTCCACTTTACGAAGTGGCTACTTCCCCAGGAAGGATCCTGATGGGCCCATCACCCTGGCAATACCCATTTCTAGTTGCCCATTATCCAGGCTTCCTTCCAAGCAATAAAGAACCTGACAACTTTAGGGAGTGTGAAAGGAGTTGCTCCTACTCTCCTTCCAAGAATCTTGATCCATAATCTCTTTAGTCCTCTACAATAAAGTTCACATTAATTTATTTTCTGGCCCTGCTTCCCCCAAAAACAGAGGCTGACCAGCCTCCTCTATCATTCTTTACATTGAAGGATACCAGGGAAATTTGAAGCAAAATCTACAGCTGTAGCACATCCCTCAATCTGGATTCAAAAAGATGAACATACTTTGTCTTGAGTTACATTAACAAACTTTGTTATGATACTAGAACTGTATCATAACAAAGTATTTCTCAAAATTCCCATTATTCAACCCATAAAATCACATTATTCAACCCATTCAACAGTCTACCCCTTTTCAACAGTCTTAAACTATGTAAAGAAATGTTTCAAAGAAACATTTCAGGAGTTTCTAAAAACCTTTCCTAAAGTATGAGAACTTCAAAACAAGACTGACATTCCAATATAAAATGACTTCTTTTTTTTTTTTTACGGCATTTTTCACCCTTCAAAGAAGGATTTTTTTAACAAGCTCTAATTTTGACTATTCATCTCTGTTAGAGACCTGAGACACTCTAGTCTCTAAAATCCCTTTCAAATATACACTCAAGTCTTCAAATGGATTTGAACACAGAATAGTTACAGTCCCACTGCACCATGTTAAAAAGCAATTAGCTTGGCATTAATGAAAATGTAAAAGTACTCCCACTGCCTAAAGTTAAGGATCCCAAACATAATCAATACAACTGTTCAAGCAGCTGTATTAGGAGATCTTCTCTCTATGCACTATATACAGAGCCCAATGATCTGTTTTGGCATCTCAGAGGTTTACAGTGTGGCATTGTTAATACCCTTCTAATAGCTACATCCCAAGACAGCAGTACTCCAAAAGATTATATGGTAAAATACAATGGAATGCATGTCTGGATAGCATCAAGAAAGGAATGTGATGCATACTTGCACAAAAGTATACAAACTAGTTTCTCCATTACACTTGATCCCACAACATATTTACCCCAGATATTTATGCCTGTTGTTTTAAATACATATTTTGGGGGATTTTGTTGTTCTTATTTTTTGCTTCAAAATAAGATATACAGCATAAATTACCATGCTGACTCTCTGTAACAAGAGGAAGAAATAGAAAATGTGCTTCTCAATGAAATGTTTTGGTATCTTCTTGCAGTGCCAATGTACTACTTTTAAATGCAGATATTTTTCACTCAAAAAAACACTAAACAACAAGGAAGAAGGTCCAAATATCTATAAATCTGTGGCATATATAGCACAGTATCAATCAGAGGAAATCTAAAAAGGTGATGGCATATACTTGCATTTAAGCTACCTATCAAGGCACTTGAAACTCAGCCAATACTCTTCCTAGATCCTTTAGGAAGTCTGAAAGCACAGGTGAGAACTAGGCCAGGCTTCTGATTTTTGCTGAAATTCAGACTATTTGCTGCTGAATTAATGAAGTAACCCTGAAAAACTGGGAATCAGGCATATGAAGACCTAACTGCTGACATGCACACTCACATTGAAAGAGACTCTGTATATATTCCAGCTGGAGCATTGTGACCAAAGGTGACTATATTCACTTGGCCTTAACATTCCAGTGGGTGACCTAGTTTTGCCTGTCTACAAAAGGAAAACAGAGAAAAACAGCTGAAATAGAAATGTAGTCCTGTTCCTTTTAGTATTATCTAAAAACCCCATGAGATCCCTGGTCAGGTCCTGGTAACTTCATATCAACCTACTAGAGAGAAACAAAACAAAATTATCAGGCATTAGATACGACTGTAATTTGGATTTTGTTTGTTATGGCTGATTAAGAAAGACAGCACTGACCTCAACAGTGATGTTCTAGTATCACACAAAACTGTGGGATTTTAACTACAAAAGGCAGTGTATTGTTTGATTCAGTTTGTTCAGAATCAAGAGATTATTTTGTGACATGCAGCTACAGTAGATGCTTCAAAAAGTGACCTTCCATTTTACACACATAATAAATAGTATAGAGGAGTTTACACACGTGCATGTCAAGCACACAAAGAACATATTCATGTAAAACCACCATTTGAAGTGTGAAAACATCTGAAATAGCCAGAAATAGGGAAACCAGTCTCTGCAGCTCAGTGCTGGAGTTTTTATTCTTAGTTTGTTTTCTGATATGTAAAATAGCTTAGAAATCCCATCCCATCTAGCATTGTACAGTCAGAAACTCCTAAAGAATGCCACCACTGCAAAACCAGCTCTGTAGGATCTCTGTTATCCTACTGAGCTAATCCCATGCAACTCTTCATATCTTGTGATCTCCACCACTGACTCTATGGAATTATTGGTTAAAACGAAATTTTCAGTAAAACAATTCAGTTCCTTATTTTCCTAAATTGCTTTGGAATGTTTGTAAAGTATATTGTAGAATATACACTTTTACACAATAAAATGAGACTACTGTATGGACAGTAAAATAAGACAACATCACTATTTCCTCACGTGTATATACTTCTCAACACAATTATTTCAAACATGTTCAGACTGTTTACAATTTCTGATTACTACTAGAGCCAAGTTAACTGTTTACTTGTGATGGTATTTCAGAAATGAAAGAAATTCTAGTGTTGTAATAACAAACACCTCCAGGAGTTGAAATGAGATTTCATAGAGCCTAATGTCCTTTAAAAGTGACAATATAAACAGAGTATGCTTGCACACACGAGGACAACAGACATTATAAGGTGCCACACTGCCAGTCACACCAGGAATTTCAAGCTGTCTGAAAGGGCACATCATTTTCCTGGTGTGGATTTGCATATATTGGTGGGTTGGAAGGACAGACAAATATGTCAAAGCTCTCTGCTCTACTTCTTAAGTAATGATGGATTAAGAGAAAATGAAGCTGCATCTGAAATGCTCTTACCTGTTGTTTGAGCGCCTCTAAAGATTCAAATTCCAATTTGGCGAGTTTCATCTGGATATCTCTTGGTTTATCAGGAATTACAAACGCCATGATAAACTTTATTGCTAGTAGCAAGTGCTGTGAAAAAAAAGGAAAAAGAAAAATGTTGTTTTATAGAGTTTGAATCATGGAGAAAACAGCATAATATTCCTAAATTTTAGTAATAGAGGTATAAACAATGATTTCTTGTGACACGTACAACACAGCTCACTATAACCACATTAAGGCTCAGCTACTCCATATTTTTTCTGTTTGCAGTCATTCATAATTTGAATCTAAACACAGATAGTCTGCCTTATTTCCATAGTAATCCTATTTTCACTATATACTATAACATTCTAATTGAATTTTGTATTTGTGATTCCAGATAAAATAATAGCTTTTAAAATGTATTATTGGTGTACAGGAATTGAATATAGTATATACTGCACCCAGTATATACAGTTTCAGAGTGAATTTTTTTACATGCATATAAATATATATATACACACAAATATAATCCTTAAAGAAGTGGCACACCCATGAACAGAAACTTTTCAGGAAATGGAGAAACATTCCATATATAAGATGTCAAATCAGTCATAATTTATTGCAAAATTAGAGACTGAGCAGTCTCTAAATTTCACTTAAATACGCACGATCTCACAAAACACAAATGCCAAACTGTCAAGTCAGTAGTTCTGTTTCTTCATTTATGTCAACTACAATCTAAATAATAAATCTTCTTCTATCAAGGCCCGAGCTGACAATATACTGCATATTTGTAAGCAGGAACTTGCTCCCAGCTGAGAAAGATAAAGCAACACTCAAATGTGCCTTTTATGTTATATGTGTGCTTAACTTCAAGCACATGCTTACATCGCCATGATGATACTCATGGAGATGCTTAAATTCAGGTAGCACATACAAAATACTTCCCAAATTCTCCCAAATTTTAAAATATAAAATGAAGCAGAGCAGTGCTCCTCTCTGAAATACCATCTTGCTGAACTGTATGATCTTAATGGACTTGGGCACACAAATAACAACATAACAGACAAAAAAAATCCATCAGATTATGGTATTACACAAGCAAGAAGCTAATGAAAATACTACAGGCTTCAAAGGAGCTGTGATGAAATTCTAAACAAGCTAATATATAAGAATTAAAGTAAAAAGTATGATTATGGTAACAAGAGACAAAGAGCCATACGTTTAAATATTTCTTGAAATGTATTGCAGAAACATAGTAGGTCAAAGAAACAAACATTACAAGGAATAATACCTTCTTTAAAGAGGTGAAAGAAAGGCTGAAAATTGATACAATGAACAAACAAAGACTAAAAGTTTAATGAATCAACTGGTATTGATTTGTGTGTAATGCAATGATTAATACCACATTATTAAAAAAATTATGTCAACAGTACAACATTCTCTCCCTCATTTAGATTTTCCTTTCCCCCTCTAGTTAATACTGTCTGCTACTAAGAAACCTTTTTTCCAAAACAAAAAAGATAGCAAATAATGTTGGTTTATGATAGAAACACACAGCAATAAAATATGGATCAGAGTCAGCTCTGGAGGAATTTCTTAAATGGAAAAAGGTAAAATGTTGAAAACAACAACTGATCAAGACAAACAATATTCCTATGCAGAAGTCATAAGTAATCACAGGTTGAAGGGGGAGTAACTAACTCACCGATAAAATTTTGATGTGTAAATGTAAAAATAAAGAGATCAAATTGGGAATTACTCAAAACTAAATAACAGAATGGGGCTAAAATCTTATGCTTAAGGCAGAATTAACAAAAATTGAGGTATCCGGAGAATGATATTTATCTGAAAAGTTACAATGAACAGTTAAAAAGAGCATCACACAATGTCACTTCTAGATGCCTAAAGTCCTTTGCACTGGGGTTCATCTCACATTACTCAACCAAAAAATAAAAGTATTTTTGAAATCATATTAAGGAGTGAAAATCAAAGTTTGCAACTTTTGTAATTATTCAAGCACTGCCTCTTGAGGAATTTTAAAAAACATGAGCCAAGTGAGTAACTTTACACAGAGACTTCAAAGTAGTTCCAAATTCAAACAGCTTTTAAGAAAATACAACAAATAATTTCAAGGAAATGTAAATAATATTATGGAGGATAGAGACTGCCTAAGTTTTTCCCATTTCTAATACAGGTGAGGAAGGAATAGAAGAGACATCTAGGGAAATCAGAGCAAAACCCAACAAAACCACTGCATTTAATCATGGAAAACATTGTATCTTTTAAAATAAATTTAGAAGAGCAACATGTTTTAAATTGCTTTACTATGTAATGACTTTTACTGCGGGATTACCTTGTCAGAAATTAGTTTTCATGCAAGCACTACTCAGCCAACAAACACAAAGATACAGTCTTAAACAAGAAGGCAGAACCTCTGACTCATCTTCAAGCCAGAGCGGGATCAGAAGTTGGAGTACAGATGTGGGAAGTCACTACTTTTGCCTGCCCCACTGCCATGTCTTTCCTAGGCATCCACTAAAAGCCATTGTTAAAAAAAAAAAAAATTAAAAATTACAGGGTTAGGTAGACCTTTGGTTTACTCTTCTGAATGGCTTTTTAATGTTCTTTTCCCTCCCATGGAAACAAAACTTTACCAGTCATAAAGTGCCCAGACTGTGGGGGATGTCCCTGTGTGCAAGACCTGCAACTTCAGAAAACACACTGGACTTAACACACTGCAGATTGAGCTCAAGCCCACCTCGTAACTCCCATGAACCTGAAAAAAGCCAGCAGATAAACAGCCTCCCTTGGATAACTTTTCCAGCTGTTCATATTGCAAATTTAGAACAGTATTAATAAAACTGTCAAGGCAGAAATTATGAATCTGGGTCATGTGATGCATGAAACCTCTTGAAAATAAATGGTTATTAACAGTTTATATTTCATTTTGAAATTGTAATTTGACAAAGGAAATGCAAGTAGTTATTCAAGAGAAATTGAAGGAAAAAGTAGGGAGTTGAGTAGTTAAGTTTATTATTTTAGTCACATTCCTATACTGATTTCTTAATCTTGTTTAGTGTAACTCCTGGAAGTCAGATCCACAAAAAGCAGGTATCTGCTTTGAAAAAAGAAATGTCTAAGGAGTATGGTATAAATCACCAGAAGACAAGATTTAGTTTCATTACATTAACACTAGTATGAATATGTTATAAAACCAAAATACTAAAGTTTATCCAAATTTGCTACACTAGCATGAATGTATTTGTTCAATATTAAAAATATCTTCATAGTGCTGGTTTTTTGGTTTGGATTTATTTTATTTTGGGGGTTTTTTTGCTGAAACCAGGTTACAAACCCAATCATTATTTCTATCTGCAACCATTAAAAAGCAGTGAAAGGCAAGAACATGCCTTTCATGATTACAAGAGAACTATTCCACTGTGAGCAAAACCCAGGGTAACATTCCCACAAGCTGTAAGTTCTCCAATGCCAACAGCAAAGTCCCCTCTCATTTTGCAGTGTGCCAAGTGAACACACAAACAGCACTGAACCTCTTCCCCCTGATAAATGCAATGCCATCAAACTTGTGGTCCCATGCCAGGGGCTTGGTGAGCCAGAAGAACTATTCTGTTCTGCAAAGCCACCAACAAGAGCAGAAGCAGCAGCTGTGTTTTGCAGCAGTGGGTCCCCAACCTCACCTCTTCCAAAACAAAAATTGCCAATTAGGGTTAAATTCCTGAAATTATGAACAGTTAATTTGATTTCTATAGTGGATTTACCACAGCAATTCCTGACAAAATCTACTCAACTGAAGAAAAAAAAACTAAAAAAACAGTAGCTGTGCTGCTGGTTAGCTGATAAAGTGCATTCCAAACATCAGCTTGGGGAGACATTAATAAAATTTTGCATCAAAAGTCTATTTTATAATCTACTACTTATAGAAACTTTCAATTAAAATCAGAAATCTGGACCTAGACTAGCCTAGAACCAGTCTATACTCTGAAGCAAGGTGGTCTCTGGTTACCAACTGCACAAGTGAAGAAGCCAACACCTGAGAACAGCTCCTCATTTGAACCTCTGTCCTCTGCTGGCCTTTGCCAAAGGAAAGTATCAGAGCAAAATCATGTTGCTGTCAGAGAAGGCAGGGAGATCATTAGTTTCCTTGCTAGGACTCCAGATCACAGTATTCTGACATTAAAATAAGCTAAGTTCAAACACTATGAACAGACAAAACAAAATAAAACAAAACAAAAACACAACCAAAAAAACCCCAAAAAGCCGCCAAACCAAATTTTATCTTTTAGTGGCAACAGTTTTTAGTTTAGTGGGTCTTGCATGTTTCTGAGAGGAGAAAAAAACACAGGAGGAAAGTGAAAAGCGATTCTGTCAGGGAAGCAATACAGGCAAAGAAAAATTTTCATAAAGCTCAGGAAGTTCAATTAAATTAAACTGTCTTTAATAGGTGTTAATAAATTTATGAGCAAACATTTCTGCAATATACATAAGAAGAAAGCATGAGCAGACCTCCCTTCCCTCCTGTAGACTGAACTGGCTTCAACAGAGAGCCTTGCTAATGAGACAGAATTATCACAGTAAGGGACTTTAAAAAGGGCCTTTCTTCTGCTACTCCAAAAAATGCTGCTTTTAAAATCACATAACCCATATATTATCATAGAATTTTTCTTTCAAAATTTCACTTCATCCAAAAACATGTCCAAAATCCTGGGAGAGGAGAGGGGAGAAATGACAAAAAAGTTATTATGTGTTGGATCTATTTCATGGTTTCTTCACCTCTCCCATTAATCTTCTCTTCCACAAACATCCACATGCACACACTCACAATCCTAACACCTGCCACAATCTGTAAGCTCCATCTACCCTATTTATTTATTTATTCCCAAAGCAGCATAGCCCATTTCTCCCTCATTTCAGCCTCCTTCCTGCTGAAACCCCAGGGAAACACTAGGACTGAAGTGCAGCCTTCCTGCCTCAGATCCAATGCCTTCTGCCACTCCAGCACAGTGAAATGTGCCTCAGTTCTCAACTGGAGTATGCTCAGTCCAGGTGAAAAGTTCATGTGCTTACACCTGATGTGCTTCTTTAAGACATTACAAAGCACATAAACTAGGGATGTTTCAGAAGCTTGTATCTTTGCCAAGTTGGGACAGTTTCTAATAGGAGCATCCCAAAGCACATTCTTTAGACCAGAGTGAAACCTCTGTCAGCCTGCACACTGCTACCTCAGAGCACAAATACAATGCCTCAACACAACAATAATCTGATTTTTATATATTTATAAATAGCCTATCTTTATTTCTTTACCTATAGATCTTCCACTTTCATAAAAGGTGCAAGGCATTTATTTAAAATACAAAACCTCAAAACTCCAAACTTAAAAGAACCTGTCTAGCAGGAAGAGTTTCAGCCTGTCCCATTAAAGTGTGGCTGAGGCAGATGCAAGTGAGCAGACGCTTATTACAAAACGTGTTGGGCAGCGTGAGCAGACAGCATTATCCGGTCCATTTATCATCTGTAACAGAGCATCCCTTTCCTCCCCTCACATCCTGAGCACACACACACACACAGAGGCTGCCCAAGGAAACCTGGCAGCTCCATTTCTGCCAGAGCATTTCACAGACTGTCAGAAGGGCAGGAGCAGATCACCCATCTTCTGTTGACCGCACCGGCACATTTGAAACCTGGACACGCTCAACGGAATGCTTAAACTTATGTTTAGTTTTAAGCATATCTATGAATATACTTAAGTTCAGAAAAACATTTAAGCCTGAAAATGCCCAAGTCATTTGCTGAATCTGGATCTTAAAACTGAATGGCTGAATCACAGTGCTTTCTTTTTTTCCTGGAGGTGGCTGAATGCAACATGTATTAAATTAATGAGTTTGAAAGGAAAAATGCCAGCTTGCACGGTGTCTTCTTGCATTTACACTTCAGAAACTGTTTTAGGTAGTGCAGAAATCCTGGTCTGTATTTTTACTACCAATCCACTGTAAAACGTCACAAGTAGAAATCTATGCTGAAAAGGATACCAGGTTTAATATGCAGTTCTGAGGTATATTTCAAAGTAAAAAGTATCAAACTGCATCATGAGAATCTGGGCTCATTTTACCAGCTCTGGTCTCTAGAAGCACTGAAACACACCTCTTTCCAGATAAGTCTGTCTTATGCCTTAAAACTAATTAATTGGTTTCTCTCAGAAGAAGCAAATTTATTTGCTGAATACTACAATTGCTTTATATACTATCAAAATGGAAAAAAAAAAAAGAAGAAGACATGTCCAGACTAGCACTGCTGAGCAAGAGACTAACAAATAAGACAACAAGAAAGGGTTTTTTTTAAGTAAACAAAAAAAGAAAAAGTTAAGATAATCTCTAAGGAAACAGATTCTGTGCTCATGTTTCCAGGAAGCAACTGCAGAAGCAATGAGTTAAGCAAAGCAAAAAATAAAATACTGCAAACATCATCTCCTAGTGAGGAAACTGGTCTTTTCTACCCTTACATATTTTTGTACTCTCCTTCTGTTTTCAAGAAGAACTCTAGAAGACTGGTAGGAAAGCAAGCACAGCAAGCCAGTCCTATTTCTGGAATTTAGTCCTGCTCTTAGAAAGCCCTAGAAAGTACTTAAATTATAATATAAAAATTATATAATATATCTAAATTAAATAGATATAAAACATGTCAATTAAATAAACAAATATTTATTAAATCAGGGGAAGTCAAATAAATATTCTATCAAGAGATATACTAATAAACTCAAAAGCACAAGTAATCTGGTCAGTTACATAATTGTGAGTATTTTTCTGTCTTATGGCACCGTCATGCTTTCTAGTAATTCAATATTTTCTTTAAAAACAAATTTTCTAATTGTTTATAACTTATTTTTACTAGTGTTTAAATCACAGCCATTACATATCATATTCAGCCAGTAATGTACTAAAGCATTATTTTATTAGGTTTTATTAGACTTTTGGAAAAGATTTAGAAGCCCAACTGTTTTCTGTAATTTTCTCCAACAATAACAATTAAGATGGGAGGCAGCCCAAAATCTATAGAAATTTTGTCACCAACTTACCTGGAACTGGAAAAAACCCATTAGTTAATTATTTCTCACCATGTACATATCTATTCAAGGCTTTTACAGATTTTTTACACTGGGATTTTAAGTCTACCTTCAAGACTGAAGTATGAAAACAAGAGGGCCAAGTGTTAGTAGAGAGGGTGTTTTATACCAAGCCATACATACATACCCAAGTAGCATTTCCCCCTCTCTCCAGGGAAATTGCAACTTTTTGTATCTATCACTACAAATTAAGGATTCAGCATGTTCTAGAAACACTTCCTGAAAGAAAAAATTCTAAATAAAAGGTCTTCTGGTATCAGTCTTCCACAGAGACTCCTAATTGACTGCAGCTTGGGAAAAAGCAGTTGACCTAATAATCTTGTTGTATAAACACAGCACATTCTGTGACACAAAATATTTTATGATACAGCACACTTGCAAAACTGTCTGTAAAAAGCCTCTATAAAACTCAAGCATACACAAATGAGCGTTTCAGACATGCTACAGGAACAAGATTTTTCTCACATTCATTTAATCCTGTAGTCAATTCAGAAGACATGAAAAAAATCACTGTAGGTGTAAATTTGTCTTGGAGGTTGTAAGTATCTGCTAATGGTTAATTTTACAGTAACCCAACAGTCTTCAAACTAGCATGATAATACAACCCTCTCTATGTTACCATTAGGTAATCCTGAAATGTTTTTGCACAATGCTTATCTCAATTTATGGCCAGCATTTAATAGGAACTGGGATGAGAGTTGCCAAAAGCCAAATTAGCTAATGCTGAATGTAATGAACAGCAGAGCTTTGATCATGCTGTGAAATAAATTCTAAGTGAAAAGTGGAAAGAAAGATGCCCATGGAATTAAAATTGACAGTATGATTAATACAAGCCATATGAAGGTGCCTCTTAGCTGATTGCTAACGTTACAGATTGGCTTCCACACTGACAGGTATAGTTTACTGTCAAAATGCCCTAATGCTCCACATCAGAGAAGGGGGGGGGAAATTGCCATTTTCTATTAATCTGCAAAACTTACACTTCTTTCTACATTTAAGTCATACATTTTTCTCTGTGAAAAGAGATACAAGGAAATTATGGCATGAGTCACTGTACTTATGCATTGTAAGGAATTCTGTTCACCAGGGCTCAAAAATTCCTCCTTGGTGACCAAACTAGATGACCCATGATTAGTAAGGAGATATGAAGCACCATTTCTGCCAGGGTTTTAAAACTGTTAGTTCAGTGATAAACAGAATTTGTCACCTACTGCAAACATCACAGATTTTAGGAACTCTTTGTTCCTGCCTCAACCAAACCTCACTTGTCCTAGTCCAAGCTGAAGTGAACACAGCTCCAAATGAGATGTGGACAGATTCAGCAAAGATATCAAAATGTACACATATGAAAGCAAATCCACTATACTTCAACAAGCCTTACAGATGGTTTTCCCAAAACTGTGGGGTGGTTCTGGAGACTGAAAGACAATTATACTTATCTTTTTTTTTTCCCCCCAGTTTGAAAACTGGTGATAAATGGGTGATGGAAAAGGTGATGTAGCATCTACATTAGAATTTAAGCTATTTTAAACATTGAAATTTATGTTCTGTCACCTTGACAGCAAGAAACAAAAATGGTAACTGGTGTTTAGTTTTAAGGGCGAAATCTCAGCCAGTCATTCTTCAAGATGATACACACTTTATCTTTTAACTGTGAATAACAAGTTCTCCAACTAGATGCATTGCATTATATTTACAGCCATTTGCTTATTTCTCTCACAACTCCCTGGCTGTAGACTTAGGATGCTTTCAAGACTGATTCACAAGAACATTCATCCTAGTGAAAAATCTCTTTGCCTTACAACACCAAGATAAATAAAGAACCATAACTGAATAAACATGTTTTAAACAAAACATAGTGTTTCACCACACTGCCAATGCATCTTCACTGAATGAGTTAAGATTTTAGTATAATGCACAGCTTTCTTCCTACTGTATTCACCCTGTTCTAAGTGGTTTGCTTTGCTCTACTTCTGTTTGAAGTTGTAAGTAAATTCTGTAGGACATGGCACATTTTTTAATCTGGACCAAAAGGTGACTCATGCAATGTTAAATAATAAACAAAATGTCACAGGCATGACTCATCAGAGAATAAACCAACGGTATTGCAATATATCACACTCTAACCTGCAGATTAATTGTCGTCTCTATTCCTGTGCAGCATTAATCAAAATGAATTAATTGAAAAGGGTCCAATAAAACGAGCTAATCTGAAACAATTGTGGAGGGAAAAATCACAACTGACTATTTTTTCATATTGGGAACTCATCACCTGCATTTCTTCCTGTAAAAACTAAGGGGTTTTTTTGTCAAAACTATGCAAAGTCAAATAATCCTTTGCTTTTTTATAAAGGTCAGGAGGAAAGCTTTCCATTCAGTGGAGTATTTTATTAAACATTGCAGCAGGTGTTTGGATATGCTGCCAACTCCTAAAAAGCTTTCATTAAAACGGTATCTTAAAAAAAAAATAAAGACCTATACATCCTCCTCAAGCCCTCTTTATCTGTCTTTTCTCTGGATGGGTATTCACAAAATTACACACCATTTTCTCTGGTTTAGAACACCATTACCTGCCCTAGCTATAAAAAGAGTTCTTCATCAAAGCTGCTGAAAGCAAGCCATGCAATTCTCACATCAGCTTTTATGGTCACAGCAGATCCCTGCAACAGAGTACAGCCCAGAGTTTAGCCTTAGCTGCTAACTTGCTTCAGCTTCTTGGGAACATAATTGGTTTGTTCCAGCTGACAAAAAGGGAATCTTTAACTGTGTGCCAAATTCACTTTTGAGACAAAATCCTGCAGTTAATGCTGAACTCTTTGTGTCATCTGCAAGTAATGGAGTTTTGCAGCAATAACACACCTCCTAACTTTATGCACTCACATAAAAACAGCCTAAGAAACACTTCCAGAACAGCTTATGTCTTTAAGGAATGCAAAGCCCTTGGAAAGGTGTATTCTTCACAAGAGAGGAAGAACAAGCCATGCTCTACACAGTGCATGTAGATTCAGTGATTCTATCAAGCCCTTCTGTCAGCTGAGAATGTGAGTCAAAATGTGAATCCCAGCACGAAGATTACAAAGCAGTAATTCCTATACCCTGGGATACACACAGCTCCATCAGTGCAGTACTGTTCTCCAAAAATATCAACATAACCCAACACTTACAGCTTGACAAATTCAGTGAGCATTTGTGACATCTCAAAAAAATCACATTTGAAACAGAAGAGGTTGTCAATTGAACTCTGATGTATATGGAGAAATAAATACCAGCAAATATGATAATACATCAACAAAGGCCTTTACTTACTCATTTAAGAGTTTTTTTTCTGAGACTTGGTTGTTTGCCCTTTGGAACTACAGTCAGAACAGAAAGCCAACAGTTTAATCTCAGTGGTGTAAGAGCTTTGACAACATGTAGTGAGCACAACTTCTCATCTCCCTACAAACAGCAAGGCTGAAAGCAAAAAAAAAAAAAAAAAGATAAAAATTTTAAAAGCTCTAAAAGAGCTCTATTTACAGATTTAATTAGAATTTTAAGACCATTTGGAGAAAGACCAACTTGCAGTAAGGGCTCAGCATCACTTTGTTGCTATGAAACACTATCATACAGGAATAATCAGCCATAAAAACCTGCAGCTGACTCGTTCCATGGCAGAAATGATCTCAGCTGAGAAGGACACTTTCAATTTAAAATGAAGTAAATAGTAATTTAGTAATTTTGAACATGGCTCTAATATACCTCAAGAATCTCAAACTGTTAACACTGAGATGTCAAACAAGATCCTGGACCTTAGTAACTAAATCTGAACCAGTCCTTGTGTAATTATGCACCAAGGAGAGACAGGTGGAAAACTGAGACACTTCACACATGAATGTCAACAGAACTGACCCAGGCTGTCCTGAGATTCTGAACAGACCAGGGACTAAAGGAAGAAATCACCTCTACCTGTGGTAGTAGTAGAAGGTCTGCTACTAATAATTCAAAGAGGTAACACAATACCAAAAAGAACATTATCTCAACTTCAAAACTCATTCTGGGAATGAGAGAAAGCTGTGAAGAGGCATTACCTTACTACAAGAGTAACTTCTGGCAGCAGTGACTTGTGCTTGCTGTGAACTAGGACGATGGTGATACAGAAGTATGTATCCCACAGACTTGGAGTTTTGAACCAGTCCTGGGTCTGCACACAGAGACTGATGAAAAGCAGGTATTTACTTCCTGAATCTGGGGACCATTTGTACTTACTGATTTGCCTTATGACCAGACTGAAAAGTAATACTCTTTCTTCTCTTAACAAAATGGTGGAAATGAAACTATTCTACAGTGCCTTTCCCTCTGCTTGCAGATGAAGCAACTTACTGCTCCTTTTTTGTGCTAAGTGTGGGTAAGGAGAGTTCTTCAGGACAAGTGAGAGAAGCATACAGAAAAAGGCAAAAGCATGTACAAGAAATGTGAATGCACATTCCTGTACAAAAGTACAGGACTGAGCAAAGCTGGTGCATCAGGGCAAGGCTTGCTGCAAAGAGAGCATGCCTTGGAATGGACTGTGATGCCCCAGCACTCTGCCAGCTTCACTGCCCCCAAACAGCAATGTAAGCCAGTTTACCATCTCCACACCCTGCTGGCTCCAAAAGGGACAAGATGACTCCTGGGATGCAGAGACAGGTGCTCACCTCTAAAAATAGGCAGTCCTGGTAAACTAATGCAATTAATGTCTTCAAAAGAAACACATTTATAGAAGTGAAAACACTGAAGGATCACAACATTTCAAATCTTTCATCCAAACAGACTCCCTCAACAGCAAACGAATCTGAACTACAAACAAAACAACAGCACTGTGAACTGTCAAAACATGAACAAAATTTTCACTTTGTTGAGACCCTGCCTTTTTCCCTTAAAAGCTCTTTAAGAGCTGATACTTGAGAGTAGAAATCTCTAAAACCTCCTGGCCTAGATTTTATCTTTTTCCCCCCTTTTTTATATCCTTGACCAAGTATTTGTTAATCTAAACACACACATCCTTGTGTACAAAAGAAGTCTTTCCAATATTCTCAAAAAGGTTAAAAAAATACAATGGGAGAACTTGTCCAGGAATGCTTGAGAGGTCTGGCAGTACTTGATATATGGGGTTTTGTGGCATAACAATTAAGGAATTATCTTCTAACTTAGTAAATTGCTACACAAAGCAAAAGGTTAAAGTCATTTCAGACAACAAACAGGCTCATAAATCAGTTTGGCTATTTACATTTTTTTCCTAACGTCTCATCCAGCATTTTTACTCAGAGAAGAAATATGTCTCAAACACAGGAAAAAAATTTCTCAGTCAAGCAGTATTTGAAAGTAAGACCTTTCAACATGACAAAAATCATTAGGAGAATAAAATTGAGTATATTTTTCCTTCAAACCAGGGGAACATTATCGTTCTTTGATAATACTGAATGGTTTTGGGTTAGATAAAATGACTTCACTGTATATAGCAATTTAAAATCCATTTTTATGATGATGCACCTAAGCACCACAGATACCAAGTTCTCTCAAGCCAGAAATAGCATCTTTACTCGTCAGCAGACTAGTTCACTAGAGCTTGTTCACTTTCAATGGGAACAAGCACATTACTCTCACATCTGAAAAGTATCTAGACTGTTTACAGAATGCACAGGGATGTCAGATGTAAACCAGAAAAGTTAAAACACTGTGCTGCTTCTGCTTTTGTTTTACATGACGTGATTTTTGTTTAATTTTTTTTTTTCTGTATACCTGATCTTTTAACATTCATTACTATGTTTCAAACACTATGTCACTGAACACATAGCACATATATATCACCCTATTTTGTCCTGGTGTAGACTTTTAGAAATTTGAGTTTTCTATTGTTGCCTTGTGAGGAGGAGATTCTTTTGTATGAAATAATTTTGCATCTTTCCATGTTACATTAAACCATTTTTGCTTAATTTCTCTCCCACAGACAGAAAGCATTAGGTAATACAGTTCAAAACAAAAACATTTGAGGATCATTAATGTCCAGGATGCTTCTGAAGATACAAGCCATTCTTCAGAATCATTACTCTTCCAAGATGAATACTCAGACTTTGAAACCAGGTAAATGGCAAGAGTATTTTTGTCAAATTGCCTTGCCTGAAGTGAATATAAAACACGCTTTAGAATTCTAAAATATCATTTCTAAAGGAAAGAATGCCATTGCAGAAAAGGTTTACTTAATTATCCTGTAACACTGAAAGAGAGACAACAAGATACAGTTGTATTGATTGGAGAGGTGCTTTGTTACCCTGTTCTGTCAGAGGTTAAGTCCTTGATCTCATTAAGGACATGCTTGGTTGTTAGTAAGGGTAATTTTTCTGACAATGCTCTGCTTTTGAGGGATACAGATTTAATTTATTTTGGTTGGGTTAGAAGTTCACCTCTCCATTTCTTTCCCTTCTTTTTATTCCTCACCATGCCAGCAATCTTATCTTCACATGGCCAATTCAATTTTTTTGTCCTTTGATTTTTTTTTAAAGCTTAAATATATATGGCTGACCTTTATTTTAATTTAAATTCTCCTTCATACTTTTAGAATGTTGTCAAACTTGTTATCTGCAAGTGAACTTGTGGCACAGTAAAAGTAGTCTTTTTTTGCCCCATCAGCAGCAGGATATGTTTAATAGGATGAATTACTAGGCTTCTCTGGTCAATCTATAATTCACTCTGCCATTTCTCAACATATTCCCTTTGGAATGTACTCTAATACTCTTCTTGTGGCCCAAAGCTCCTGAGGTCCTATGCCTCAGGAGCCCTCAGTTCTGTATCTGGTATTAACAGTGAGGATATAACCAACACACAATTAACATGCCACTCCTGTGTAATCCAAAGACTGATGCACAAGACCCATATTTTGCATCCAACACAGAAATCCTGGCCCATTCCAAACAGGGTATAGTAACAGTTTAGCATTTAGGTTTACTGCAAGAATGGTAGAGATTCAATCATTAAGGAACTGCTATAAATAGAAAACCTACGATGATGGCTCACATGTTGTTTTCAAGTGTTATGTCTCTTCTCTTTCTAGATATTTGTATAGCAACAGCATTTTAAAAAAAGATTCATTTAAAAACATATGGTTTTCTGAATATATAATGCTGCTTGTAACATTACACATAGAGCTGTTTTTCAGAATGCATACTTGTCTCTCTTAAATGCAGAAAAACAATAGATACAGCCATTATTTGCTTCAAATATAATAGATGTTTTCTTGACATAAAACACAGTTTCTAAGAGTAAGTCTGGTTAGACTGTGTCACTGCAAAAAAACTGGTATTAAGATCAGGGATCCCTTGCATTTTTCCATAAGGCAAATCCAATTTTGCCAATAAAAACTTGCAACTGAATAGAAATTATTAAAAAGCACAATGTTAATCAATTTGGGCTTGATTTAATTTCTTTCTTTTCCCTTTCTATGAGACTTATATTTGACAGCTCACAACCAACATGTCAGAAATGCCAACCAGGTCTGCTATCTAAAACGCACATGCTGTAACTCTCAGTCAATAATAGGTCTAGGAGAGATGACAACAGACGGGCACTCGCTCTGTAGTGCATCATATTTCTTCCTTGTATGCACTTAGATGCTTCCCAGTGGACAATCTATTCTTCAATAAACTGTATGAACTTCTGTTACAATCTTCTGAATAATAGATCTACTTTACACAAAGTGAAGTTACTTTATGAATTTTGCTTTTATATATTCACCTGCAAAGTAAACTCTTTATCTGAAAGTGCTTACAAATGAGCAACACTACATCATGAAAACAAGGTTTTTAAATTGACTAAAAGCATTTTCAAGAACACTAACTTTGTTTTTATCTTGAATGATTGCCAACACAGCTTCCAACCATGAGGGAGCAGACTTGTGTTCCCTTGCTCACTTACTCTGCTTAAGCTTAAATAGGGCAAATAGCCTTTGCTGTTTTAAATTTTGCTATTTTGTTTGTAGTCCATCAGCAAAGCATTCCCTCAGTGCAGAGGAAAGCCAGCTGGGAGCAGCAGCCTTCTCCCTCAGCACACACAGCAGGCAGGGGTGGGCCATGTGCTGCATGAGGATGGGTGGGAGCATGAAGGCAGCATGACTGAGATAAAATTTGTAATCAGGTTCTGGGCGAGGCCATTTTAATTCAGTCCAGCTAGATACCTGCATATTCCTCAGTCCCACACATTCCATGTGCACTGATGACTCAGTCTGAGCTCCTGCTCCAAACACCACAGTTTTCATCAATGACAAAAGAAGCAAGAAGGCACAGATTTATGATTAAAAAGGAAAGATTAGTGCTGAATGGTGAAGCACAAGCTCATCTTACTGGCTCTTTCTTAAAACTTGAACGCTAATAGCAGTTTTTCCTTTTTCCTGCAAAACTCATTTAGCTATGAAGCTCACATGACAAAAAGCTCTGTATGCCTCATAGCAGAGAGGTAGAGCAAGACTAAAAGTGGAACAAACACACCTTCCTCCACAGATTAGAGTAACAAATATTATTAAGCCAAACAATAGCTCTGGAAATGAAAAATGAAAAGCAATCCCCTATCACCACATACCTCAGAGCACGAGTTTGGAATCATATGCTGAAAACCAGTTTCTGAGAAAGTGTCAGCATGCTCTATTTTTGTTGGCATAACCAGCAGTGCTCTAGTTCTGAAAATCAGGTCAATGCTACATTTGTACCTACGTGCAGATGCTTGAAATCAGACACCTGTATTTTATATATTCCGTCTTACTATACAATATTTATGATTTGTCCAAGTACTTGAATCACCGAAACAGACAAGCACTAATAATAATTACCCTGAAATTAAAGACTAGACATGCAAAGTCGGATTGAGACTTTTTTGTTGAGCAAAAGTAAATTAAAACCATGTATGAGATTTTCTTTCATCTAAGTTTAATTATCTAATAAATCAAGCATAACCAAGGCTAGCAGGTTCCACATCCCCAGATGGCATATTGCTCCATTCCAAATGAAGGCAGGAATGACTCTCTGCAGGTGTCTCTACATTCCCCTTGCCCAGACAGTAGTCTAGGCAACTGGCTTCAGATACTAGCTTTCACACTGTTAAAGGTTAGGGGAGACTTTCCAATTTGTAGGATTTTAAGAGTAAATGCCATAAAAACCTCACCAGTTGAACTCAGAGGGAAATAAGCACAACAGTGCTTGAGTAGAAGAAATACTCCAAAACCTTTTTATGCAGAAAAGTAACTTTGAAATATTAAAAACAGTGTAACTTATGAAACAGGAGGTACAGTTCCTAATCTGTTGTGATTACTACTAAAGCAGTAATCTTGCTTAGGTTGTGAAGTGTGTACTTAATAGGTTCATTTACATGAATGGGTGCAGGCAGAGGTCTCACATTTTACTACGCTGATCTCTCCAGGGCTTCCATACAGTGTTAATGGTAATAAGTTCAGTATTTTAATAATAAGAAAAAGAAAGACTTCAGAAAACCTTTAACCTACATATGAAATACAGAATATTGGAGAAAATTTTGTGAACTATTTTTGTATAGGTAAAGGCTGCTGAGACTACAATACTGGAGAATATTTTAGAAAATGTCTTGTATATGCTTTGATGTGTTCAGTCTCAACTATTTTAAAATTACTGTACTGTGCTTACACTGGATTATCAGGAGATAAACATTTTTCTAAATTTATGACTTCTGCTGGAAAAAAAACCAAACACACAAAGCTATATCTTCACTAACTCATCATCTGGGACATCCCAAACATTTGTACATGCACATCAAAAGAATATCAGAGAAGATGCACTGTTTTCAAGCTTCTGGAATGCAATTATAATACACTTCATGTACAGTAAAATTACTGCATTAATTTCTTTTCCAAAACATAAAGATCACTTCAGCTTTCTGGGTCTCTCTCATCATCATCCAGCTATGCAGGTTTCTCTAGCGCTGAGGAAATAAACATAGAATTGCTTAGTTTGGAGAAGATCTCTAAGATCAAGTCCAACTGTTAGCCCAGCCCAGCAAAGTTCATCACTAAATTGTGCCCTACGCATTACATCTATAGGTCTTTTCAATACCTCCAAGGATGGTGATTCAACACTTCCCTGGGCAGCCTGTTCCAATGCTTAACAACCCTTTCAGTGAAGAAATTTTTTCTCATATCCAATCTAAACCTCCCCTGGAGCAGCTTGAGGCCATTTCCTCTTGTTCTACTGCTTGTTACTGGGGAGAAGACACTGACTCCCACCTTGCTACAAGCCCCTTTCAGGCAGTTGTAGAGAGTAAGAAGGTTCCCTCTGAGCCTCCTTCTCTCCAGGCTAAACAATCCCAGCTCCACAGCCACTCCTCACACAATCCTCACTCACCTCATGCTCCAGACCCTTCACCAGCTTTGCTGCCCTTCCTTGGACTCACTCCAGGAACTCAAAGTTCCTTCTGTCCCAAAACTGAACACAGGATTTGAGGTGTGGCCTCACCAGTGCCGAGCACAGGGTGACAATCACTGCCCTGGTCCTGCTGGCCACACTATTGCTGATACAGGCCAGGATGCCACTGGCCTTCTTGGCCAGCTGGGCACAGACTGGCTCACGTTAGCTGCTGTTGACCATACTCCCAACAGTTTCTTTTCTTGCAGAAAAGTGAACTTTCATCACACCAGCCTGTCTCCCATCAGAAAACCTTGATTTTACTGGTGCAGCAGCCCCTCATTTACATGGCTGAAGAAAATGCACTCAAATTACAGAAAAACACACAAAGAAAAGCCTACCTTCCAGGAACAAGACCCAGATAACAAAAAAATAATTCTAATTAAAAACAATGAAGAAACAAAGGTAATTGGGCTAAAAGCAGCATCCTAAAATTCTGAAGTGGGTGTTCATAGATAATTTTTTGTCAGATGTAGTCCAGGAATTCCAGATCAAAACAGGTAACTTGTAGTACCCCCACACACTTCCAACTATCTATGAATTCCCAGTGCAGATTAGTGCAGTCAAATGTGCTTTTAAGTGACACATTAAATTAGGAGTCCCATACCTTTTTAGAAAACTTAGGTCAATTTACTGGTAAAGCCCTCTGGCCATTAGTATTTCCATTTTAGTATTTCCCATCAACAAGTCAAATGCAAACATTTTAAGCTTCATTAGTCTTCAGCAATCCCAAATGCCAGTTTCTCGATTACCTACTGGGCTGTTGCATACTACTCCATCTCTTAAGCTGGAAGAGGGCTTACAGTATTATAAAAGCACTTACAACTTGCATCATAAACTGAACTATTCATACCATCTGTTATAAAAGACAGAATTGTTCTCCCTGCTGAAGTAAAGATTGAGGTTAATCTGCTTCCCCAGTGCTGTGCCATGAATCGGAAGAGCAGGGTACACTAAAATGCTAAAATCTATAGTTGCCCATTTAATGACCATTCTATATTACCTTTTCAACAACTTGGATGCACAGCTACCACAGCACATCAGTCTCATGTCCTAAAACTTCTAGGACTATTCTAGATCTTGTGGCTATGTGCAAATGACTTTTTTCTTTTTTAACATTTGTATATTATTAACTATAACATTATTACTTCATGCCCAGATAGTTCAGCTGGAGAACCCACCCTCCGCATGAGATGTTTAAGACAGTTATTTCAAGTGCTTTAGGTCAATAAGCCAATACTACTGCACTCTTATAAATGAGGCCAGGATTTCTCATGAGGTTTTACCAATAACTTCAGAAATATTAAATTATTCCTTTCATCCTCTTTGTCTTACCTAACACCACAGATCCCATTAAAAAAAAAAAGTTCATTGTGTTCTAGGAGACTTTATGCAAATAAAACTCTGAACACAGATTCAGCTGGAAAATGAAACTCCTACCTACACTGCCATCTTATTGTTTGCAGAACAGAACAATTAGAATTTAGAAATAAATTCATTTTCATGGCAAAATTAAAAACAGAAAGCTCATTATACGAAGAGTAAACCAGCTTTCAAAAGGTGTATTTTATTTTCTTATGCAAGTATTTGGACTGTGTGTTTAGGCCAAATTTTTCTCCCATCACAACTCACTTTCTGATGATGACTGAGGTCATGAATGCTGGATTAGAAAGCAACAATTAAGACTCTTCCTGCAGTAAAGTGTCATAGTAGAGCTCAAACAATATATCTAAAAATATGGAAAGAAATATAGGAGAACAGAATGAAAATAACAGGTGAAAATTTGTCCTACATTCAAGTGCAGTGCAGAGAAGAAATTCCTTTTGAGTAGTTCTAGGTAGGTGCTCTGGTGGCAGATACTATGAAGAAAGGGGAAAAGAAGCATCTTACAGACAAAGGAGAAATAATCTGGGCTCAGGCCCACTTTTTCATTTGGAAAGATTTGGAAATATTATGCATACTTGGCTTCCATAACAAGAGCTCTTAAGCTAGTTTGTATTATATGACAAAGTTATTTATCATTTACAATGTAAGATTTCTGGTGAAGAAAATTTGCAAATAAGATGAAAAAAATCTAAATATTTTACTGGTCAGACGAGTTCAAGGAAAAAAATCTACAATTCTGCACTAAATCGTAAGAGGAAAAAACAGCTTTACGATTTTTAACGAATGAAGAAATAAATTCTAGTTAAGTTACTTTTAAGACTTCAGTATGTGTTTTTGGTATGATGGGAAAAAATGAGCTAATAAAAATATTTTATTTTTAATTTCGGGAACAGAAAAAAAAGCAAAGTAAATCATAGTGAAGTAAATCTCTCATTTTCTCACACATGCACTGTCCCCAACAGATACATTATTTAAGACCTACATGCCCTATCATATGAAGACCAGATGTAAGCTTACCCATGTTACAGACACAGACAAAAAACTCTACCAAGACTGCAGTGCAAGCTTCAAGGATAGAACTATCCAGAAGGCATCGCTGCTGAAAAAGTACAAAGCCACCTTAAAATCTTGCTCTTTACTGTGGCTGCATATTCAGTTTGTCTCTCAGAGGAACATGCACACAGCATCAGGTGATGATAAAATCTAGAGCTGTAATGCTGTTTACAGTGACTATACATGAATCAAACCATGGCTTTATCCAAGTGTGACAGAATTCCTATGAGATAGAAGGAGCTCAGTGAACCATCACACTCTTCTAATGAGTAAACACCTTTCTGTCTCTCCTAATCTCTACAATAAACACCAATCAGTAATTCTAGGCTCTCCACTCAGTATGACACCTAATTTTGAAAAGATAAACGTGCTTATTTTGACAGAAAAAAAGATGATGCAAAACAAATGACTAACATCAGCCCTCCTGTAGAATCAAGCCAGAATGTTCCCATTTTGTAAACAAAAGCTTTTCTCCAGTCAAAACTCACAACTGGTTACATACAAAGTTTTTAACATAGAAACCTTGAAAAATAATTTTGTTTTTATCCATCACACTTACGTAATTTTGAGCAAACACTACTGAAGGCTAAAAAAAAGTAAATTATCTGGGTATACACAAATGCAGGCTGAAACTGTGGATATTTAACTCTTTCTGGTTTACCAGAATTATAGTAATGTGCAACATTCTGTCTTATTCACTGTGCTGCTTATGAAGTATTTTAACATCGTGCTTTCATGAAGTTTTAAAAAAAACAGTAGAAAATACTTTACTTTTAAATTCAATAATGCTCACAAGATTTCCATACTGAACTGTTTGCTCTAAAGGGTCCTTTACTTATTAAACTTCTAAGACAATGTTGATGAGCAGATGAAGAACCTGTCTGTAATAAAATTTATCAGGTTTTAGAATAATGCACCCATCACATTATCACCATTTTAAAAAAAAATCAGTTTTCCCAGATCGAAGTTACTGTAAAATCTGATAGAAACTAACTGTGTCATACTGCAGCAGTATAGCAAAAGCTTTGAAAAAAATCAAACATGCCCAGTATACAGAACTAGACCATAGCATTTTATTTCTTTGCTCTTCTAAGCTTTCACTCACAAAATATTTGAAGCATTAACTAGACATTTGGATACAGCTATAAGACTTAATTATATCCAAGTTGTTGAGACACTGTCAGTGTTTGATGGTAAACAAAAAGCTAGAAGATTTTGTTGTGTGATACATCCCCTTTAATGATAAAGCTAAACATGTTCCCTGAGTAGTGGCAATTCTTAATTAAAAAAAGAACATTAGGACACTGAGGAAACATCTTAACCCAGCTATACAAGTCACTGTAACATGGCTACCACAGCACTTATAAAGTTGAAATATTTTTTTTCTTCCTTAAAAAAAAAGAAAGATGTCAGGGGGGTGGAAAAGTATATTTTACTCTGGTTATTTGACTGTGTATTACAGAATGAATAATTTTGTCTATTGCTCATTGTAATGGTGCATTATTCCTCCAGTGAAATTAATGCTTTTTGGTTAAAGAACTTTCCCTGTATAAATTTTGCCTATCTCTAGTGAATTCAGAAAGATTTTTCATCCTTCTCTAGAAGACCTGATAACCGAGGCTTTTTTTTTTTCCTACTGTCCTGGGGTGACTTTATGATGCTGAATTGCATCCCCATTTGTCTCTTTAGCCCAGAAATAAGTTTTGCACCTTTAAGACTGGTTCTGAGAGCAAAGACGGGGAGAGAAGAAGCGCAGAGTTTGTTTTCAGATACTGCACTCACTCCCCCACATCCTCTCCTGGATTGTGTTGTTCTGTGTACAGACAGACAGCAGGAGAGAGCTTCCCTTTGCTTTTTAGTTAGTTTTAGCTAGCTGAGGCAGAGAAGTTCCTGGACTCTTGGACCTATTTAAACCTGCTCTGGACTGAACACCCAGAAGAGCACTGGCAGCTCACACCTGTGGCCCACCAGGCTGGGCCTGGGCTGTGGCATTTCCAGCACCAGAGGGACTGATAACAAACTGAGTGAGCTGAGCTCACCAAGGGGACTTTCCGAGTTTGTCATCTCTTCACATTGGCAAGAGGTTTGATTCTTTAATATTGTTCTTTTTTTTTCCTTTTTTTTTTTGTGCTGGTGAATGCTTTGTGCCTGTTAAATAAGCAGCTTTTTTCCACTTTTCTCCAAGGAAATCTTCTCCCAAACCAGCTGGGGGAGGGGCTGCTTAAATCTGCTTTCTAGAGGAACCCCTTTATTTAGAGGTTTTCTCCCAAATTTGCCCTAAACCAGGACAACTGCTTATTTTAGACAGTGCAGGTGTTTATGATCTGATTTATCACCAAAAGAAAGCCACAAAAGCAAACTCTTTTAAAGAATATCACACAAGTCAGAACTACATAACATAGCTGGAAGCTATTTCATTCCTTTTGACCTTGTGTTCACTAGAGAAAAAAAAAAAAAAACAAATAAAAACTCCTCTGTGCTCAAGCAACTCTATCCAAGGTAACATCCTAGAGAAAACAAAGTAGCTTTGGATCATTTAGGATAAAATGAACAGGCTCATTTGAATTAAGTGAAGACCAGAGATTAATCTTTAAACCTTTTCAGCAGTTAGTGAGAAGTCATTACGGTACAAGCTCACAGTGCACCAGTGAGGTGCCTCCCATCCACAGGTACTGATTCAGCTGGTTTGCAACCACTGTCTGCACCTTTCAGTGCAAGGAACTGGGGCAGTGAGCGAATTCATACCAGTGGCACTTTCCAGGAAACGGATAAGCAGCAAGAAAGACAGGAATCCTGGACTCCAAACGCTGTCTAATAGGGCAAATCAACATGGACAGATGTGAAGACCAAACACTAATTATTTTGCATGTAATTTTTTGTAATTCATTTCCTATCTCATTGCTTCTGCTTCTGTTACAGGATTAATCAAAGCCTAGGACAGGGCCTCTTCTGAAGCAGTGGCAGCACTTTTTCCTTCCTTGTGATAGGTAAGATGCCTTACCAACTTTGCCTCCTTTTACTCTCAAGAAGTCACTGTCTTCCCTCATCTGGAAGCTCAGAAATAAATCATTGCTTGTCTCAGGCTATTTAAACTGTCAGTATTTCACTTGAGCAAAAACTGAAAGTGTAGTCTCTACTAGACATGATACATATTATCATCGTTTATTTGTTCTATATCACAAAAATCACAGGTTAGCAAAGCCAAACAAAAATTAATAGTCCATCAATGGCAGAAATGAGAATTTTATTTCTTAATTTAATGACACTTTTTCAAAATCTTTAGAGAAGAGAAGCACTGATGAATCTGAAGTTAGGGACTCGTGGCCAGCACTTAGGAGATCAGGTGTTCTGATTAAGTGTGGGAAATGCTTAATTCATAGTCCAAACACCACTGACTGATCATCAGCCCTCTCGGTAAAATACTGCCCTGCAGGACATCCACTTTCCAGTTCATTAACTAAGAAGTTCTGTATTTCAAAGATAGGAAAGAAGGTGAAAAAAAACCCTAAAGAAATAGTCTTTCTAAGGTATCTTAGTCCTAAGTATAAAAATACCTTATGTTAACACACATATACTCATCTTTTCATTGTACTGAGTTTGAGATGTAGTCCCAAACCACATCTGAAGGCTTTGTGTCACACTTGATCTTTGAAATCAGTAATATCTGTACGTACTCAGCAGTCCCCTGATATTTTTGGCAGCAGAATGAAAACCTTTATCCTTCATAAAATCAAGTTCAAATTCATAGATTTTCATGGAAGTGAAACCATACTAATGGATTATTGGGGCCATAAAAGTATTACACTCTCTTTATATAAGATATTATTATTTTAGATCAATTCAGAAGCTAATGACACAATCTGCTGGAATGCATGGGGTGGAAAAAGGGGCTGGGATTTGTTCAGAGAAGACAGAGGGAAAAGGAGCTTTTATTCCACTGGAGAATTACATTAGAATAATTATCATGTGCTTACCAGAAAACCAAAATACTCCTCACAAGAGTTAGCATCTATAGTCTCCTTTTACTTCATTTTGTTGTGGTACAGAGGTAAATATACATACTAGGACCTTCTCAAAATAAATCCTTGACATGCTATTAACAGAAAATAGTCTTTATTAATTATGAGATTAATTGTTATATACTATGAGTTACAGATGCTTCATGGCACAAGTCTTACAACATTAATGAGGGAAGAACAAACCACTACAGAAATGCATATATGGGATATAATCTAATGAGTTCTTTTGTAATTTATTTGGGTATACAGGTGTCAGTCACCTGCAACTATTTTAGAAGCTCATATTTCAGAACACTGTTTCAGTTTTACTTATCTTCCCATGAACAGTATTATTGCTATGGGGAATTTTTTTCTTTTCAAAGTGCTTTAGGCTGGCATCAGAAAGTATTATAAATTTTAGGAGTGCCTCCTGTGCATCCCTGTCTAGCATGTCTAAGAGGAAATATTGTCAATCAAGTCTGACTAGAAGCCATACAGGTCATGAAAGCAGCTGCATAACCAAACAGTGTGGACAGCCTTTGTATTCAAAAGATAATGCAGTGCAGGTTTGAAAACAACAAAGCAAGGGAGGTGTGTTCAAAATCACAGCTAGGAGAAGAGAAACACCGGCATACTTTAATCTAGGAAAAACATTTAGGACGCTGAATACCCCTCTGTACCTTCATAAAGACAAAAGAAGCCTGGTACCATTGGGAATGACTGCCTATTTTGTTTTGCTGCTCCAGTAGTTATAAATGCCACATCTCAGGCACTGCTGCTGCTGCTTTGTGGCTGTGAAGTGACAGCTGAGAAAAACGATGATGCTAGAGATATGTGTTATGAATATACAAATAGGTGAGAGACAACTGATTCCCACAGACAGGAGTCTAGACATTTCATTTACTAAGTGCTTGTCCTTTCCTTAAATCCAGCAACCCACCAAATGTACAGCCTTACCAAATACCTCATACAATGTGCCTCTGGAACTCTACTGGTAGATAATGGTGCAGACATTATTACAGCCTGAACACACTCCACAGCTTCAGCAGCAGCATTGATCTCACACAGTCATAAAAGAGACTAGTTCAAGGTTCCTGAGCCTACTGGGATGCTGAATAGTCACCTCCAGACAGTCCTGCTCTGTGTGCACAGAATAAACTGAACTATTGACAATGCGATACTTGTTGTCTTTTTAACAAGAAATCCTGGTGAAAAAATGTAGTGAAACAGAAAACAGAACTACCATACAATAGATCAAGAGTAACTTCCTTGAGAAGTTGCACATTAGTTCTAAAATACTATATAAGAGCTTCTGAACAATGCTGAAATGTAACAGGCATTTGGAGTTTGGCTATGCTGATACATATACCTGCTACCCTGTCAAGCAACAAAGGAAAAAGGTTTAAGCTATGTAAGAGAGAGGGAAAAAAAATCCTTTTTTCCCTTTTTTTAAGCACAATTCAAAGCCAATCTCCAATTAAACCTGTGTATTACCAAATCACTTATTTAATTCATACCCAAAGGACATGGTTTCGTATCCATAAAGAATATATTCTTCTATTGTGTTGACATTGAACTAAACTGAAAAAAATTAGGCATGTAACTGAAATAGAAATATAGTATCTAAAGTATGTTCACAGCATTAATGCATCCATTCTGGCAGTTAGACAGTGATAAAAACTAGAATGGTTTGGCCTTTTTGATTCCTTTCTGGAGCTTCAGGGTAAGTTTTCCCTGCCACACATCCCAGTACAATTGTTTCAATTGCTCTTAAGAAAATAAAAGGATCCCAATGATGGATAAATTTAAGCTTACAATTTCCAGCTATTTCAGGTTTTGTTATATTTCTATAGACTTTCTAATAATCCACTTCAATGCCAATGTAGTATTCTTTTTAGCATCTTTCCAAGTTAATACAAAGCACAAAATTACAAAACTGAAAATGCTATAGCTTATACAATGGCATATTAGAGGAGGCTGAACTATTTGAAGTGAAATCAAGGACTTGTCAAGAGTACAGCACATTCAATAATGACATCAGGAGTTTTTAAGAGTCCTATCCCCATTGTAGAGCACAGTTATATTATACTTAGAATAGTAAACTTGGTATGGCCATCACAGTAACAAGTACCTACAGGTAACAAAGAATCCCAGCCAGTCTCAGAGCCCCCTTGCCTGCAAGCTCCTGAATGCCAAAAGGAACAATAAGAAGACTGTTTCTATTACGGTGCTCTCTATTATTAGGCCAAGTCTTGTTTCTGCAACAGAAACCTTTTTTTTTCATGTATTTATAACCACAACTAAGTTTCCTGAATATCTTCATTCCTGAGTAGCGTGATTGTTTTCATGCCACACGGTGCTAACTAGGAAAGACCAGAAAGAATGTGAATACAAACAGAAGTACCAAGTACCAGAAGAATTTGATATACAGAAAAAGAGCACAACACAGAAGGTTTACACCATCACCACCTGGTTTACGCCTCAGTCAAAAGGCATAAAGGTGCCTTCTTGTCACCACTAACAACCAACAATTAATGCCAATCAAATTGCATCAGTATAAAACTGTTCCTTGAGAACACTATAAAACTTAGTGTATAAACAATTTTGATGAAGAATACTTAGAGCATCTGAAAACATGTGACTTGAATTACATGAAGTTTTGATTAAACAACATCATATAAATTAAAAAGGCTTAAAAATGAGACGTATGATAGAGCTCAAGGGTACCATCTTAGAATGGTTGTACCTTTTCTGCAGCAGCACATGATCCATCTCAAAACATAGTACGTGTTGATCAGAATATTCAGATCTTGATGATTTGGAAGAAAAATAAAATAATTTCAGGAAAAAACCCCTGTGATGCCTAAGCAACAATAAATTCTGAAGAAACCAAGGTGCTGACACAGAAGTAGCACATCTCTTCACTGGCCGCATACAACCAAGAGAAACTTTCAGAACAACCAAGTGAAAGGCCATACCTACAAATGGCTACAAGGGTCAGGTGACAGAATGGGGGAGTCACTGTCCTCAGAAGCAGTAACTCAAAATAAGAGATCTGGATACTGACTAATAATAATTTGGATATTATTCCTTGGACAGCATGGAAGTATTGTACTAAATGTGGTAAACAAAGGAATCTGGAGAAGACAGAAAGCAAAATTACTTTGCCTCTGATATTGATGAGACTAGTAGTGGAAAAGCAAAGGAAATATAGGATTTCCCACCTCAAGACCAATGTTGTAAAAATGGGAAATGCTCACAGGAAAAAACATATTGGGGTTTTTTTGACAGAAGAATCACAGCAACAAGACTAAAGAAGCCTTTATTTACCAAGAAGAAAATTAAAGGGTAATTTGATTAAAGTATACAAGCAAGACATCAAAGGGAATAGAAGGGTCCTAAATTTAGGGAGGCAATGAAGGACAAGAAACTGAAGATGGTCGAATGTAAAATAGATGATTTTTCTTTTCTTAAATGGAACAATTTATGCTTGAAAGAAGATACTAAGGCTCACCATTTTTGCAACTTATGAAAGCATAATTTTCATCAATTGTTTTCGGGGTTTTGGATGTTTTTTTAAAGACAATGTACTACCAGCTCAAATTTTTAAGAGACAAGAACTGAAAACATAATGGAATTCATGTCAATGTTAAGAAAACTTGAAGGGTTTTCTGGCTTTAAAACCTGGCATGTTTAGAAATGTTCAATACAAATAAAGTACTACTACCTGAACAATATTTTTTTCTGTGCATGAAGTGTTCTATGCAAAATACCCATTTTCAAAACTTATATGCAGTACTTTCACAAGTGCAAATGTCATTTGGCAATCTTTGTAGTTTTATTGTAATAGCTAAGGAATGTTCTTTCATTTGATGAGCTGAAAGTGCCTCAACAGATCAGCACATTGTACTAACTAAAGACTCACCAAATGTATAAAGTCTGTGTTCTCTTTACTTCAAAGTGAAGAATAAAAAAAAGAGGCAAGATATAAGAATAATAACATAATAAACTCTTAGAAATCAGACTGCTTATGTTTCAAAAGACATAAATCACCTAATTAACACTGAAGTAAATTGTCTTTTCTCTGACACAAGCAGTGAGAACAGACTGAAAATTATAGCAGCAGAAATGAACCACTGGGATAAGAACAGAATGAACAATCAGGTCAAGAATTCAAAGGCTCTCCTCTTAAGTTACTCCAAAATAAGTTTAGCATTTCACTTATGTTTTATATCATTTTTTCAGTAAGATACAGGACCTAGAAATCCTGTTATCACAAAAGAAGCTTGATGATGCAGAATTTTATTTCCTGTTCAGAGAAGAAAAGCAGCTGACCCTGTGCTGCATCAATTTGTGAAAAGTCAGTTCTTCACAAGAACAGCATTTTCAGTCGAATCTCTAGAATGTTGTAGGGCCAAACATTTATTTTGAAATAGGTAGCTCCTGAGTAATGGAAGTGGTGGGATTTTTTTTGTTGTCCATTTTTGCTTCTGCTTATCACCTTCTAAAAGGAACCAAGCTTTTCAATGTATTTGAAAAGGCAAACTTCAAAGAAAGGACATCAAATCTGCAGAGAGCACTCACACAGAAGATAAAACACTTCCTATAATGATCTGTGAACTCGAGTACAGGTAGCCCACCTTTGCTTCAAGGGCTCAGTGCAAAGACAAAGCAACAAAGGAAGACAAATTGATCAAACCATTTAAGATGATGTCAATCTCCAGCAGATATATAGCCCTTGTAAAATGCAGTTACCTTGGAGGGACTTAGAAAATGGCCTAAATTAAAATTCTACTAGTTCATATAACATTAATATACATTAAAAAAATAAATAAATGAAGGACTGCTGATAAGGGATTTAAGGGGGTTAACACAAGAAAAGAATTGATTCATATAGCTTTACACTGTTAATAGGCTGCTGTATAATAAATATTTAGTTGTACCCTGAAGTAATTTTAACAGGCCAAGGGATTCAGCATTTCTTAACATTCTTCTGAACTTCAGTTAGTAAAATATGGAATAAAGGAACTTTTCAAGTAGGCTGAAAATGTGAGTGGATAGGCACCTCTAATGTGGATATGCACCTGTGATGCTCTAAAACGCATGAGATTAACACCACATCCTTTCTTTTGCCAGTTCCCAAATTATGAGGTATTTTATACTCCCATTGTAGGATTAACTCGAAAGCAGATCAAGCTAGCTGCCTAGGAGACCTGAGAAGCAATATAATGGAAATTTTACTAGTTTCCTACTTTGGAATGAGAACAACTCATGAGACACACACAAATGTGTTTCAATATGCAATCAGAATGTAAAAAAAACAAATGTGAAAAGGAAGTCCCTACAAGAATTCAGGTGGCATTCCAAGCAGCTACAATTTGTGAAGATATTTTATTTTTAACTCTAGTAACCTGACTTCATTTTCATAGATGAAGGGAAGATTCTGACAGCAATCAAAAACAGGAAATAAAGCTTATGTGAATGAGAATTATAATCTGCTGCTTCCATGAACAACTCCTTTTGTAGATAGAATTTTTTTATGAAAGACCTGGAATTTGCATAAAGCCATCAAGGAGCCTCCTTAAAACACCTATGAGAAATTGAGCTATCTTTTCCTTTTGGAAAGGATAACTTTGAATAATTCATCTGGGTCTATATTGAAAATGGCATTACACAACTCTAAAAGTACTCATATGTACTTTGAAAACAAGAAAGTAACAAGCAACAACCTTCATGGGAGTAAATAATTAACACAAGAAAAGTTTTAGCCTTTCTCTTCCATTCTTCTTGTTTTAGTGAAATAGCAATAATTCAAACAGCATAAAAGTATTTGATACATGAAGAGCCACAATATCCCAATGAGGTAAGTAGAGATAATTGCCCAGAGAATTTAGCCACAGAGGTAAGTCTCTCACCCTGGGCACCACAGACTGCTGCATCTTCAGGTTCATGGCATTCTGTGCTAGTCCTTATCCATACTTCACTCAGAACTCAAGAACAGTTTCATGGAATAAATCAGTCATAGAAATAACATTGTAAAAGGAGACACATTCTAGATGATTTAACATCTGGAACTGTTCAATCCCAGGAGATACTTTTATTGCACAATTCCAGAGGTTGGCCCATGTAATCATTAGGCACTGTTTAAACAGACTAGCAGCATTCCCTGTCCACATGGATTAGGAGTCAGTCTTCATTTACTTATACAGCTAAAAATGTTGTAGACATTCTCATTTTTTTTCTTGCAAGTATCATTAATTATATCCTTGAACAATTTTAGGTTATATTATTACAATTTCATAAAATGTAATTATTAGCAATGCAGGAAATTAATCAAATGTATGAATAAATTACTTGTTGCAGATTCCAAACAGTTTACCTAGGACTACCTGGATTATAAAGATGCACTGAAGTTCACAGAACTTTAAGATCCTCAGGTATTTCCTGTTCTATTTCCTTTCAAGAAACCAGAAATCTGCACATGTGGATGTGGAATTGCTTGTGTTTAGATAAGCAAGAACTTTTTATTAATTATTTTCTCTTGGTTAATTCAACTACTGTCTGCACTGTAGTGCATCTGTGGGCCATATAAAGACCTTGGTCCAGACCTGGGCTTTGTAGTAACCGTTTATCCTCTCTTTTCAGCCATGAACTTATGTATGGGTTTCCTCAGGAAAAAAAAATTTAAAAAATGAATTGTTGCCTTTCAGCATCCTCTACAACCAAAATAACAACCTGTTATATTGTACTAGCTAGCCACCAAAATCTATGAGAAAGGAGAATACAGGCAAGGGTATTTAATTTAGCTATTCAGCTGTACTTTAAAGGCCACTTAGCACTGCCGAGTTGTACAGAAATTAAAATGTGAACATCTCAACAGTCTAAGCTGTATTTGTGAAATCAAACTAGACACTTTTTTTCTGTTGAAAGACCATGTTTCATGTGGGATAATCCATACATTTGTCCACACTCCCTATTCCTTTGTTAAAAGTTCCCACAAAACCTTAGCTGAACCTTCCTATGGATAACTTCCTTAAATTCATAGGTAACAATAAATAAATAGTAACACAAACAGATGCCTGACGTAGATGATTCCGTATATAACCTTGATTTACGAATTTTCCTTTTCCAAACTTCTTACCTATGATCTATCTTTAAACATCCTGTTTAACTATAGCACAAACTTTTTTTTTAGACTGAAATAGATATGAACTCACTATAAGCAGCACCATGCAGAAATACTGAGTATATGTAATTCCATCTGCAATTCTGGGTGATACGATTACCATCTCTCAGGCTCAAGCCCTAGGTACAGCAACACATGAACAGGGATATCCATGCATATTCACTCAGTGCACTCATTTTAATCCCCAGAAGGTGATAAATTTAGAATGGGAAAAGTTAAAAGTTAATTTTTCAACTGCTAAGGATAATCATTCAGATTTTAAAACTCTATTTTTGTGTTCATGGGACAAAGATACTTGGATCTTTGCAAAAACTGACAGGCTCAAGGCTGATCTACTTTTGAAAGTACAGCATGATCCATTGAAAAAAAATCCATGAAGCAGTTGTCACATCCATTAGTCACTTCTTCCTACCAAAATAACATCCATTTGTAAATTATCATTTTGGTAAAGGATTAATATTAAAGTGGGTAAATGCAGTTTATTCTATTGACTTTTTATTAAAATAATCTAAATTTCTACTAAGCTCTCACACAGCCTTACAGTATAATCAGAAATCTAAATTGTCCTCTTTCTATCTTTAGCCAGGAGAGGTGATAGAGTTTTAAAAACAAAAAGAAGATAATCTTCTTAAACAGGATGAAGCAATAATACTTAACTGTAAAATAACTATGCAGCTTTTAATAAGGCATAAGTTAGCTCTTATGCTAAATTATTTTGTATTTTAATAAGTACTTTAATAAGAAGGGTATTTAGATAAGAACATTGAATCTTTTAACCTAAAGCTATAGATACATATCTCACAATAATTTTTCTCTTGAATTAATGCACACGCAGTTAAAGCAAACAGTGAAGACAAAACTCAGGTAAGTCCATGAAAGCATCATTCCAATATACAAAATGAGGTTTAAACTGCATTTGTCATTACTGAGACTAAAGTTTTACTGCTGGTTTTGGTAAAAAAGTTAAACTAAAAAATTCTCATCTGTCAGTTCAGCAGTTTCTGAGTAGTTGAAATCAACCAAATACATGATAGAAGTAGAAAACTTGCAGGCTGACAGTGCAGGCTGTGTTACATAAGAAGCATATAAACACTTCCACAACTTAAAATAATCAAATATTTTTAATATCGTTCAACTTCCTCTCTGGCTAGTTCCTTTTTCAAAACAAAACCCCAAATACAGAAATTAAAATATTATTGTTCTATTTAGAGAGGAAAGAAACAATGAACTAACAAATCTGCAATTTTTCACTCCTGAAAACTACTTCTATTTGACAGGTAAGCTGCAGAGCAAGTGATTTTAAGAGACCCCTCCACTGTTCACAAAATAGACTCCAAACAATTCATTTTGTTCACTGTTCCTCCACATATCACATAAGAGTCTTGCCTGATATCCTGCCCATGTTTACTTCAGCAACAAATGCCACGAATGCATCATTCAGATCTTACTGTTTAGCTTCCAAGGGAAATAGGCAGTACAGTTCTCAAGCAAAAAAAAAATCATCCAATAAAGTTCTGGAACAAAAATCATCTGAAAAAGTCATGCATATACGAAGTTGAGCTTTTAAGAAGTACATATGAGTAGTCTGAATTATGTCATACTTGTAAATATCTCAGATGGAAAGTCTGTACAATAGTATGTTTGTCAAAAAAAAGTAGGTGATGCCACACTGTAAGGCCTTGTTTCTTTTCACTATTCATCATGAACAGCATAAGCTACCACTCCAAAAGCTCATTCTCCTTTTCACTAGACACTCAGCCACACAACTAACATGTCCCTCATTGTAACACTCCTATGCAGAGTAGAGCAAGCGTAACTAGAAGAATTAAATGCTAGGAAAGCAGTATATAAAATCTGTCTCTGTGGATTTAATGAAGGCAAGGGAGTTTGGCCTTTCTGGACACTGAGAAGGAACAGAAAGGCATGAAGCATTTATTCCAACAGCCTGGGAAAACACTGTTTAACCTGAAGGAGAGAGTTTTGTCCCTTTGAATAAATTCAGATAAAGTCTGAGGGCTAAGACATGTAAGTACAGAGAAATAGCCACAAAAACAAAGGCAGTGGTCCCTTGGACAACTAGGGAGGAAGGGAAGTAACGTAGGGCTTGAAATCCAACTCCACCATGAAAGGAAGAACAGAACACAGAACTTCAACAAAAATCATGAAACAACATTAGAGGGAGCAATCATTGTAAATAGAGTTTTGGCATGAAATTAATTTTAGGCTGTCTGCAAGGTAGGGAGCAATTTTTCAATTAGAAATTTTCAGTTTATATATGAAAGCACCATAAATTTCCATAGAACATTTTTACCTACCCTAAAAAAATTAATGTACTTTAGGCAGCTGAAAAAAAGGTTGAAGATTTCTTCTGGAATTAATGTCTGTGTATTTCTATGAGTGCAAGTTTTAGAAGTATCAGTCAACTTTCCAGGCTTTGCAGTAGGCCATCATGTTTCTGGCTAAATAATATTTTATAGCACTCTCTTCAGCCCAAGCAAAAGCTTAGCCACACACCTCTCTCTTCACTGCATGCCCAAGAAAGCCATGTGTATTTTCCAACCTCACCCTGCATTACACACTACAGAGACTGCAGGAAGAGGTACAGGAGAAATGACCAAGCATTCTAAAAGGCAGTTCATTGTTTCTAATACTATTTACATGAGGATTTTTCCTTTCAAAACCAAACCAAGACTCCTCATTAACTCATAAGGTTTATGCTGCTAGAAGTAGCAAGAGAAAATTGCAGGAACACAATTTATTACAGAGTAATACCTGAAGATTAACAACTCCACTATAATATTCATCATCTCCTTCCATGTCCTTTCAGACATAAGCTACCAAACATGGCCACAGTAAGCATCTGTCCACTCTGTTTAGGTCAAGTTTTCTTAATCTTATCTACTATTTTTGGAAGTTTCTCCTTCCCAAAGATCACTGTCAAACTAGAGGAGAAATATATACTGTTAGGTAGACGTCTGACACTATTTAGCACAATTTAATGCTTTCAAACATTTACACCAGTCACCTCTTTTTAAATAACTCCATGATGTACTAGGGAGTTATGGTATCACGTGTAACCATAATATTTTGGGGTTTTTGTTGCTGAATATTCCTTCAGATAGACAAGTGGGAGACACCACCAGAGGTTTTCAAAACAGTAATTTGTACTTGTTCAAATCACTATTTGCATAATTCAAAAAAAATTTTTAGCATCCATTCCCATATGCACATAAAAGAAGCAGTCTCTGCATAGTGCTATCCACATAATGATGCAATACAGAACACTTTTGAGCAACTGCTCTAAGCACTTTGTGCAGCTTTTGTGACAACCTATTTCTGGACCAGATCCTTTGACTTACAGTGGACAACAACTGGCAAGTCTGTCATTGACAAGAAATAGCAACAGAGCCATGCCAGCAAAGTTCAAAAGTCAAGAAGAAGACACCAGAGACTGAGAAAATAGCTTGGAAGTGTTTTTTGAGATCTCTAGAGGAGCCTCACACATTTTGAGGAATTCAGAGCTAAATATAAGAAAATGCAAACTCCACAACTTTTCAGAAAGATTTCCTACCCAATGCTTCTGCACAGCATCCTACTCAGATCCTACCATCTCCAAGCAACCCCAGCCTTTCCCCAGAGAGCCTAAATTCTCTTCTGTCCTCAGATGTATCTCACTGTGCACATTATGCTTCTCCCCTTGTCATGAGGCACTCTGCACTAACACTTAGGCTTTTTGAACCATAGTGCTCAGATTTTGCTCAATGCAACAGTCTGGGGAAAGGCAGGTTCTCCTGCAGAAGCACAGTAGTGATTCCCCTGGCTTCTTCTTCCCTCCAAGTTTGTTCCTCTTTTGACTGTTTCTGCTCACTAAAAGAGGTGCAATTTTTTTATTCTGTCTGCACAACTCTCCAAGAAAAAACCCCACTTGGCCCTGCCTAGGACAATACACACTGAAGAAGTTAGTGCTGACAGCAGTATCAGGCTGCAGACCACCCAGAAAACTTCTCGTGGAGAAGCTCTACTCTCACCTTCTGGGTCTCCTCAGACTAGCCCTCTGCCCCTCTGACAGTGGTTTCAAAACCGAAAAATATGAAAGCTGCTTTTAGAAGGTTATGAAAATAAATCCTACTGTGTTACTGATAACAGAGTGTAGAAACAACCAACATCCTGTCTCTGCAAGGAGGTGCAGAAGAAAAGATGTGGATAATGGTAATTTCCCACAGCATTCCTCTAAGCAAACTGCTTCTTCAGAACCACTCATTCCAGATCTTGTGTCTGTATCTTAGGCTTAGTCTCTCCAATCATTAAACATTTTGAAAAACTTAATTGAAAACACACCAATTATTCCTTGCAGCCTGATCACTGTGCATCACTGCCAGAAGGAAACTGACCAAATAAACTGTTTACATCAAAATGTTTTTTTTAATTCAAAAATTTGCTCTATACATAAAGTGCATCCCTGATTGAGGTATTCATCCTAACAGCATCTTAAAAACCTAAAAAATAGTAACAACTATCAGCAACTACTTCTAAAGAACTTTGACAACACTGATGAAACCTAGCAACTCTCATCATAAGGTTCCTTTAAAAATAGATGGACTTGCACAACCATGATTTTGTTCTGAAAGTATCTTCTAGATGTCAAGATAAGAAGAGCAAATCGTGTTTTAATAAATAAATACACTAAATCTGAACTGCAGAGGAAGCTAAATTAACCCCACTGGGGTTCCCATCTCTGTTGTTTTGCCAGTTTTTTGTTTGCTTGCATGTGATATAAATATTGAAACATTTGGCTCAAAGTACTCCTGAGTATACACGGGAGACTTGCAGAGCCAGTTCAGTGTCAAGCAGAGGAAAAGGAGAGCAAATGACATCCTGTCTGCTTATGTAATTTTTTTTTCAAAGTTTGCTTCCCACAGTTGGGATTTAAAATAGTATCTTAGCTGCATTATAAAAGCAGAGTATTATAAGTTCACAAGAACCTTATTGTTTACCACAAGATGAGTATGCAATAGATAATTAGAAGAAATAAATTAATTGCCCTGTACCAAATTCTAAACCCATCATTACACACACATTACACACATTACATATTTTCTCCTTTTCAGTTGAAGTATTTTCCCACATAGTTTAACTGAAAAGGAGAAAATATGCCTGGAAATGGAAAATGAAACAGAACACTGGTCTTTGTCAGACCATGTATTTGGGCTTAGGCAATTTCCCCAACTGCTGATATAATACCACAACGTGTGCGGGATCACTACATACTTCAACCCAAGTTTAAAACATTTTTCTTCACTTAAAATGCATTACTGGTTCAACGGATCAGCAGCTTAGTTTTACTGTACTGCAAGCCAGTGTGCCTTTTCAACAGTGAAACGGGTCTTTTTCTGTGTGTAGTATTGAAAAAGTTGTCAGTATTGAGTGAGAACTGTTTAAGTTCTCAGATGACTCTTATTTCAAGTCATTACAGACTCATTCTTCTCCATCGAGAAAAATCATTATTTTGCTTATTCTGGCATCACACCTATGTTGTCACTGATCATAAAGAGCTGTTGAAGCTATTTTAAGTCAACTTTCATTGAGTTTATTTCCCGCAGCCCAAACATCCTGTCACTGGGGAAACATCTGTGGGCAGGAATGCAAATTATCTATTATATCTAAGGAGGCACAAAAGGAAAAAGTGTAATAATCTGCCTTTGTTTTTCAAAAATTCTACAGACAAAGTATTTCTGAAAACTGATTTCACAGTTCTGCTAGACTGAAACAGTTTGGGGTTGTTGTTTCATGCCATTATTTTCTCCTTTTAGTGTGCTCCATAAAACCCTCCAAATCAAAATTCAAATACATTTAACAACTGAATGCTGATCTGGTCTAAAATCCCCATCTCCCAAACAATACTAAGGAACTTCTAAAGCCCATCAAGTTCCTGAATGCTTTTAAAATGCTAACACAGACAGAATTTAAAGCTCTGTGATAAACATCAGAAACTGTTTTGAGTTCTGAGTACCTTGGTAAAAGAGCAGGGAGAAAGGTCAACTTCCAAAACAATGGAATGCATATTATAAATGTTTAGAGCTTGCCTAATCCAGAAGTGACACCAATGAGATAACATACACATTCATATTACTAGGGTTACTTCAGTATAATTCCTAGCTAATATTTTTATTTCTAATACAAGAACAGATCAGGTTGCTTTGAAGGCCTGCTAGAATTTTAGTTCACGTAGCATAATATTATAATTATACCAACCAAATTATTTTGTACCATTTTAACTTTTTTAGGCTGAAACTCAAACAACAAAAAAAACCCCAAAAATCCTAAACAAAAACAAACAAACAACTAAAAAAACCCCAACAACACACACAAAAACCCCCAAACCTCAAACAAAAAAACTGCCTCACAAAACAACAACAACAAACAAACAAACAAAAAAACCCTGAACAGGTCATCTAAAATACAAATAAGACAGCTATCTCAAGTTTTGAGGTAGTGGCAGTTGTCTAGTAAAATTTTCTCTCTCTCATTTCAATACTCTTTTCAGAGGCACAGATACATGTAACACTTTGATTTATTCAAGCTATTTAAAAAGAAGCATGGTAACAAACTTAATCCTACAAACTGCTTTTACTTAACTATATATTCTTACACATCTTGCATTTCCAAGTTATTTTGCAGAAAGAGCTATGAGGTAACTCTATCTGCAAGAAAAAGTAACTCTCTACTGATCAAAGGTAATGAACAGTCATGTGCAGTGTAACACCGTAAGCAAAGATAATTATGTTGTATTCCTGGATGTACAAACTGTGTAACATAAACCCCAGTCACTATCTTGTTGATACATATTCCAGCTATCTGATGTGGACCACATTATAAGTATATACAGTTAAGTACAAATGCATCCCAGAAGCAGTCAGAGATACTCATTCAGGAGAAACAGTTAAACAACAACTGCCACAAATAATTAACATACATAACAATACATTAAATAAGAGTCACTTTTTTCCATATTAGAACACATTAGAAATTAGTATAGGAAATAACTGACAAAAGCTTCAAAAGCTTGTTAACTTCACTTGAGTTATCTTCTTTAGTACCCTCAAAAAGAACATGCTTCAATGACAATGCATTAACTTTTTCTTTCAACCCTATTGTTGAGATGTTCTGTATTTGTAGAGGCAAACACCACTCAGAACAAGTGCAGTAATGGATGTGCATTGTTCACTTAGAAAATTTTAACACAAAAAAAATCTATTGCGTAAACATTCATAATTTTTTTTTAAAAAATGAAAGATACAATTTAAAAAATCCTCCCAGCTTATATTTTGGGGAGATAACTCACACATGGACTATAAAATTATCTTTCCCATTATAAATTCCATTTTCATAATTAGCTCTTTCCCATAAAGTGGCTCTTTAATCCCACTTGCTATATTTTCACTTTGCTAACAGGCTGTAAACATACCACCTCTCCTTTTTATTAACCCGCCTAATTAACCATCAGCTTGGAAATATACACATCTGTCTTACAGATTTTTTTTTGCAGTTTATTTAAACTAACATTAGTATGCTCCTTTGGAATAATACCATAGCTATGTAACTGAATTAGGAGTTTTAACACAATGCTCAATTAGATTGCATACAATTTTAAATGGGAAATCAAAGATTATCAGTCTGGGAAAAACAGGTTGAAAAACCATTCTTATACAGAACTCTACAAACTTTTTTCCCTCTTTTTTTCTCCACAAACACGACCTATCTGCATAGGACCTGTCATGAACACATTTCTACTGATCAGTATCATCCTGATACTGAAAGTAGAACTCCAGAATGCTTTAGTGACTGTGTATTCATTTGACCCAATATTTCAAGTATTTGCATTGAACCACGGAACTTTCAATTTAAAGCTATGATCAAACTGCATCTTTAATAAATACATTGTCAAAGTGCCACATACAAAGATCTGATGCAAAGTTACAAAATAACAGTACATATGAAAAGGTATTATAATAAATTATTTCCATGCAACAGCAAACTTCAACTCTGAGGATTAATCTAGAAGACACATCAAATTCACTATGCTGCTTATGCCCAGCTACTCCCAGTCATTAACATCATGCAAATTACCTGGGCCATGCACTGCATATGCCTCACTGGATGGTAACTATACATTTTCTATGCATTTAGGCATTCTAGCCTTCTCCAACTTTTTCTAATAGCAGTTTTCTAAGAATACATGGGAACATTTTTAAGCTAGTTATTCCAAGACAACTTTTACAGAATTTGAAGGTCACCGACCCCTGATCCATTTCAAATTAGATATGCAAGTACACATGACTTACAATGACTCCTTTTGACTGATATGGATATAGGAGTCAACAGATTAGCAGGGAAGCTGAATCTGACAAAGGAGTGGAGGAAACATTCAGTGAGATCCAGAAAAATAGAAATCTGCCTACTGACTTATTGCTGGGGGAAGAGAGCCAGAGCTACAAGTCAATAATGTCAATCACACTGGGCAGGAGTTCTGTTCTATGGAAAAAGACAGCTTTTAGGTGAAGAAAACTGACCACATCCCAAATAAGACATTTATACTTGTTCTATTATCTAAGTTAGATAAATAAGGAATTTCAATTCCTCATTTTCTTTCCACCAACACATGGACTATTGCTTAGCTCTAGTAAAAACAACCCCATCCCTCAACTTCTGTTTCCTAACTTGCAAATAATGAAATTTAATTTTGGTTTAAACCAATTTTAAGAACACATTATCATGTATCAATTGATTATTTTTGTATAAAAAACAGATGCCCTTACAGTGAACACTCTCCTCTGCATGCACACAAGGAAGCATATTGCAATTAATTATCACACTTTGTGATTATCCTATCACAAAAGTTTAATTTTTTTCTCTTTCAGATACACTCTAGTAGATTTGAGGTATTTGCAGCTAATATTCTAAAATAAACCAGTTTCGTCAAGCGGCAGGGCAATTCACCAGGAAATAAAAACACCATGCAGGGACCAGGCAAATCAGTACCTTCATTTACAATGTGTGAATCCTTCAAGCAGGAAAACCAATTATCAGGTAAAAATCTGCACACAGCCAGGATGGCTTCAAGCTCACTGGGGGCTTGAATGTGCATTGACCAAAAAAACCTCAAAAAAGCACACACACACACACACAGAGTGGTAGAAGAGTTTATATAAAGTTAGGAGAGCACACATTTGGAAATGGCTGCCAATGCTCTTTGGTAGGCAACAGAAAGCAGTAACACTGGAATGAAAAAGCACAAATACAAAAAACAAACCCCTTTAAACAAAGGAACATACCCCTTATATCTCAGACACAAAGTTTTCAAAGAATACCCAGCATCCAATGGTAAAAAGACTTCTGTGCAAAACAAAGGCAGTGTTCTGCTATATGTCTTCATAGACAGAACTGAAAGCTAGATTCAAACATGCACCAACACAGAGATTCAAAACCTGAAACCATGTTCAAAGATTTCCAGAAGGGAGAGGCTGAAGGCTTACTCTATTAAGGGAACATCTCAGAACTGGAGGTAGGTAGGGACAGAATTTTAATTTGAGAACATATACTTACAATTGGCTAATAGAAAGAAAACTGTCAGTGTGGTAAGTTTTAACACTCAAGGTCTTGCAAAACTGTATTCTCATTAAGAGACACAAATCACTAGCACGAAATCAGCTCTGAATTACACTTAGAATAAAATCTTGGCATTCACATTCACAATATTGAGTTTATTCTATTTTTTTGTTACTAATGTTTATACTGTAAGTAGTATAAAATTAAAAACTACCTACAGCATGGAATTAATTTACTTGTGTAAATTACAGTGTGTATTTCTGGAGATATTTAGCAAGTTAATATCTCCTTTTTGTAACCTCCATTTGTATTTGTCTCCTGCTCTGAAATATAACTACAGGCATTGAAATAACCTCTCCATATGTTTATCTAGTTACAGCAGCTTTTCTTAAAACCCTGCACACCCTCTGCCAATATGCAACCATGCAATCCTCACTGAAGGGCTGATTTTGGCCCTGCTTTTTCGTTTTTCTAAAGACATGGGTAGCTTCACCTCCAATGTCAATGGTCATTTACTTGTATTTTCTTACTCTAAGATGGACTTCAATGATACTAAATTTCAGTAGTTTTGTTGGACTTTAAAACTTCACATTTTCCTGGGATTAAAAAAATAATAAATCAATTGTTTATTTTTCATAAATTCCGGTTGTCTAAAACAAGGTTTAGACATACCAGCTGGCCCTGCAACCTGTATTGACATAATTGCTTCTCCTCTTCCCTTTAATAATCTACAGAGCCTCTTCCAAACCAGATAAGACACTTCATGCATAGCTACTGATACTGACTGAATCCATGAATACGTAACACATTCAATATATTCTGGTCCTCAAATTATAAGCACATTCATTTTAAGACATTTTAAACAAGTCTCAGACAAACCTGCTTTTTACGAAGTCACTGAAATATTTCATACAATGAAAATACTGTCACTCTTTCTATCCAGAAAGCTAGTGCCAACAAAACTATGAAAGGATGGAGGATTGCTGTTCTTTATGCCTTGTACTAATATTCAGACTGTTTTTCCTTCTAAGAAAAGCAGACCTAAACTTTCTATTTACAGTCAGAAAATTAATTTAAAAGTCAGTATTTGTAATCACAGTAACTTGAGAATTTTAAGAATTCCTGCTCTTGGAATATATTATAAACATAATTCTCCCTGAGCTAAGTCTAAGAGAAGTGGCATCAACAACAATGAATCACACTGCGAATGAGCCAGCCCTGCATCGATCGGCTCCAGAGACGATTCTGCAGCTGCCCCAGCAACCAGCAGAGGAGCCAGCCAAAAGACTAGAAAAGAAGCCCAAAAGCAGGTCAAGGCTTGCGAGCCAGAACTTGGCATCTGGGTCTTACAGCTGTCAGGGATACTTATGAGAGAAGTCACTGTTGTCTACAGATTTTGAAAACAGTTGGGGAACAGGAAGAGGAAAAAGAAAAAAACAAATCTATCTACAGCTATTACGAGCCAAGCTAGAGCGGAAACGCGATGCATGCCACCACTTGTTCTGTGGTCACAGCATTTTGTGACACCAAACCACTCCACCAATGAGAAAAGCATTATCTGCACAGAAATACAGTCTTGTAGTGATGGGGAACATTAGACTTCCAAAGAGATTTTTTTCTGGAAAACAAACGTCAGTGAACAAGATGGACGTAAAGACTAGACAACTACTCCTTTTTGTGCATGTGTTTCAAAATACAAAATTTTGCCTTAATTTTTTTTTTTAAGTGGGATAACCTGTCAAATTTTCCTTTAAACTCTCCATTATGTAACTACTTCCAGCACCAGCAATAGCTCCAATATATATATATAGCTCCAAAACTGTTTTGTTGCCAAGTTGAATGTACCTTTTATTAAAAAAACAAAACAAAAAAACCCACCACAGTTTATCAGTTTATCTAGAGGTTACTGAGAAAATACGAAGCTGCACTGTCTTTATTAGGGATTCCATGCTATCTAATGACAGACATAAAACTCAGAATGACAACTGCACATTTCAAGAATGATTAAATAGAATTAGCAGTATCTAAACAAAAGGATAGACTCAGACCAAGAACTCTAGTTTTGCAAAAAATAATTTAAGTGCATATGCAGGCAAAAATCCAAAGCTAGTGGCAGTTTTTGGGAAAGCTGTCTCCACAGATTCTGTACTGACAAGCCAAGCAACTGCCAAGCAATGTTTCAAAACAAAAGAGAGACTCTTGGAAAGTGCCAAAAGAGATGTTATATTCTGCCATTACAACTCACGCTCTATGAAAAGGAAAGAGAGGACACTTGTACTGGGATTCTCATTGGCAATGTGAATCAGGCACATTCCGTACTAAGCAGATTCCCAAGGAAACACACACACGCCAGCGTGGACTGCAAAAATTAAAAAATGTTCAGCTGTGACAGAAATCAAAAGAGAAGTAGAAACAAAGACAATGCAACTTATGTCCAAAAAATGGTGCTTTAAGCAGAAGTCAAATGAATAGCAAAGCTCTTAAAACACACAGTTTGACAGGATATTTGAATTTATTTTCTCCAATCTATTCCTCATTCTAATCAGCCTCTATGTTTAGTTGCAGATTGAGATACCATCTCTTATTTAATTTTCTGAGTTTAGAACTAGCTAGTTCATTATATTCTTGACTTTGTAGTCTGATATCCAGCCCCTGAACGTCACACTTCCATCTGTTTTTCTTGGACCATATGAAGCATCAGAAAGCTGTCTCAAGGCACCCTTCCCCAGAACAACCCTCACTGTTATACAAATAAGCCCTCTAGTGGTAAAATGACTGTGAGACCCACCATATTCAGAGTTTCTGTGCACCTCCTCTCTAGGATAAAAATCTTACTCTCATAATACCTACTAACTAAAGGTGATCCACTAACAGTCTATCTGTCACCTCTTTTGAAAGCTATTCACTGAAGATGACAAAATTTATCTTGGGCGTGAGTGGTGGTTTTGTTACTGAATCCAGAGATAAAAATATAATTATCAACACAGAATAGAACTGTCAAAGGTACAGAACAAATTTAGCATAATGTCAGAGAACTCCCAGATTTTATGATTGTTGAAGAAGTATGCCAAAACAGAGATAATGAACTCCACCACACGCTAGCACTTAGCTAAGTCCTTTGATTACCAAAATCATGAGTGAATGCTTGTGCTCTTTTCATTCTAAGCTACTGCATTTCCTTTCTCTTCCCTAAGAATATTTATTCTCTAGTTCTAAATACTAGTCAGTGACCTGATAACAGAAACCACAACCAACAGTGACCTATGTTTGTGGCAGTGATTTGTATTATAACTGGCCAAACATTACCAATGCATCAGATACTTTATCTGAAGCAACTCAGTTTCACACACTGCCAGACTTAACACTGTCAAAAATTCCTAAATATTATGCTAACATTTCATAACAGAAGACTAACGTGCTATCTAGTTTTAAAATAAAACAGTTCTATTCTATATTAGCAAGCATGGGCAAAAACTTCCCATCCACATACTTCTCTTATTTTAACACAGCAATGCAACAAATTGTTATAACATGAAAAGGAGTCTGAAGGGACAGTGATTCTGTATTGGCACATATTTCCACATATTCAGCAGTACTAATGAAACAGAATTATCTGTGTGGCCAGATCAGAGCTTGCACTATGTTTTTAATGACTCAAGAGCTCAGTGACAGTACCATGGTGTGTTTGCAACCTCACTGCAGGGATAATGAAGGAGACTCTGCTGGGAGAGGTCACTAATCACCTTCCACAAAACACTGCCTGCTCAAGAACACCTCAGACCCCCTGTCTGTTCTGAGTAGAGGTGAGCTTAGGGAATCATGGTGCACCATCAGTTCACAAAACAGACCCCTATCCTTTCTCACTTGACAAGTCTAAAGCCTACCAGGTAGAATTCAAATGGAAAACTTCTTTGGAAGTGCAAGTGCCAACAAAACTATACCGACACAACAACAAATTAATTTTTTGGCCTCCATTTAAACGTTTCTTGCGTGATTTCTGCCTATCATGCACATGCCCTGATATAACAGTAAATGGTTATAATTCAGAGAACAGTGGCAGAGGATGAATCACATGTTCTGTTGCAACTTGACAGCTAGAAATTCGGTATTAACATATATTTCTGAAATTCCTGGCAAAACCATTCGGAAATGAAACTAGTGCAAAAATGCATAAACTTGAAATGCAGGTTCAGAAGCAACAATAAAAGTAAATGTAACTTCTCTGACAAGATTGACAAGAGTTGTATTACTTTCAAAATACTCCAAATAACTGAATAGGAAAACACACAGATGACTGGAAGAAAAAGCCCTCCAATAGTAACTGTTGACAACTATTAGGCTGGAATGTCCATTCTGTGGGGGCCTACAAAGATCTGCAATGGACTGGATTTTGGTTCAACAGTTTCACTGACAATTCTAGTGATTAAACAGGAAAATTTGCTTAAGAACTGCATATATGATACCAAGCAAGCAGAAATCCAAGTGCTCTGATGAGCATGATCAGAATTCAGCAATCATGAAAAACTGAAAAGACAGGCCTACTAAAGAGAAAAACAGAGGAAACAGTCCCAATGAACAAGACAACATAGCTACACATTAGAAGATGTGTAGCACTAATTCAGGAAAAAGAAATATTCAGTACAAGGTTATTGCAGAGAACACAAAAAACCTTTTGACATGATAAAAAGAGCATCACATACAACACAGGATGTACCTGAACCTTTTCTATATTAGGAAATATGTACACTTGTAGCTTATTTCAGGTATCATTTTAAAAGCAGAGACAACTCTGCTGAGAACAAAATAAAGTATTTTGAAATAACTGATTTGTAAGGAGAAGTTTAAAGACATAAGTTCATGTGATTCAGAAATCAGCAGTTAGAAAGTGATCATGAAAGGACAGTGACTAAATACGTTTCAATGCTAAAAGTATCAACCAGCTTAACTTGTACTTGGGAGATTTTGGTTAAAAATTCGTGAACACAAGAAGAGAAAGCTCATAAATAGATTATCTTGAAAGGCTCAAAGCCCTCATGTCAGGAATTTCACACACTGCAGGTCTGGTCAAGATTGTATGGGTTCAGAGCAGCTGAAGAAAAGTTAGATACACTGAACATAAGGCAGGGTCTACAAAACACTTTGAATCTTCATTCCCTAATCAGCCAGACTGGCAGAGCTGATACATGGTACTGCAGCTCCTCCATCTTCAAACAGCCACCCTCAATTTCTCCTGATGAAAAATGGGGTCAACAGAAGCAGAGGGAGAATGATGCACACCTGAGTCCTGTCCTACCAAAGTGAAGCTTTTTCTCAGTTACACACCAAAAGATCAGGTAGCCCCCTTAGGCCCTGAATGGTTTTGACAATGGTTTTCCAAATGTAGCTAAATTCTGTAATATAAAGCACACTAGAAAGGTACCAATGGCAAAGGTGCAGTTTATAGCTACAGATGGCAGTAGGCCTAAGGAATCTAACATGAATTTACCTCTGGGTCTTGACCTTTTGCCAAAAGGAAGCTACCATTCTGTGTTACACAATGCATACACATGCATAAGGACACTTCTGTACCAGCAGAATCCATCAGTATAATTGTACAAGGGCAATGTCTTGAGGCAAAGCACTAAGAGAAAATGACAAGAGAGGAGGCATCTTTTGTTTGAAAGAGAGTTAACAAAGTTTTAAAGTCTTCCCCCAAACTCTTGAAAGAATCCATAATACAGCTTTCTCTTTTTTCTCCATGTATTAGCCACAATTACTCTGTGGGATAAAAAGAAGCATCTGTCTCTATGGCTTCCAAAACTAAATCCTATCACTCACTAGATCTCTGCAGCTCAGATGTCTTCAGAAGGAAGCTGAGCAAAGCAAGATGCAGGTGCCATTATTAATGCAATGTGACATTGCAAAGAAAACTGGATTTCCTCCTCCGTTTTGTTCAGTTTCTGGCAGAAAGGCAAGTCTTACATTTAGCTTCCCTAGCTAAAATTTGAGTGTAAAAAAAATAAAATATATCATACAGCAGTATATATATATATATTCTGAAGTGGTATATACTCCTACACTTCAGCTTCAAAATTCATTTTACAACACACAGCTTTTGGTCCCTTGCTGCAGAAATTCTTCTGTACCTAAACTGCGTGACTGTAGATACTACCAATCTCAGAGTTTAATCTACATGGAGGGTGGGAAGGAAGAGCAAGATGCCAACACTGTTATTCATCCCACCTTCAGGAACAGTTAGGGAGTGATGGGAAGGGACACGAAAAAACAAGCTTAAAACTCAGTGCATTTGAAACTTTTCATTTTAAAGATTTAAACCAGAATAAAATTATTACAATACTGTAACAGAGAATATATATGTGGAGGTGCATTCCTACTATTTCTTCTTCAGCATTACTGTTAACTTCTCTGGCTAGCTGAGGTCTTGGTGTAGCCATCACAGCACCTGAGGCTGCTTGGAAAGCTTGATCAATTTGCAAAACTCATAAAAACAGAACAACAAAACGATACAAGGCTCTACCCATACTCAGCAAATTGAGAACTTGCAATTCCAGCCACACCAATACAATACCATCCCATGGGCAAAGAATGGCAGTCTCACAGGAAATTACCAGTATGTTTTGTGCTACATGCAGCTGCCAAGATAAGCACCAAAATAACTACAAATCCTAAAGAGGCAGATCCACTCATTCCTACTGACATACCCAGAGTCAGTTTTATTTGGCTGTGACAGGACCTTCCAAGTTTATGGAAGACCAGTTCATGAAGCTATTAGCATAATGGTACCAGTATCCCTTTTCCACCTGCTGTCTCCTTGGGGAGCAATATGGCTACATCCCATTCTCACTGCCAGCTGTGCTCTTGACTCTTAAAGGACAGGCTGCAGACAGCATTTAGAAGTCATTACAGTCTATTCTAATTACAGGGAGTGAAAAAGAAACAGGAGGATTGACAGGAATACTCTATAATCTGTTTTGTGGACTCCTTTGCTCACATGTAAGGAGTTCACCCTCAAATCATATGCATTACATATGCATTTTATGTTTTCAAAAATAATGTAATACACTTTCTACAGAATTAGTTTGTTAAACTGGCATCAAGACCACTGGAAAGATGTCACACTAATACCCATCCCATTTCTCCTGCTTTGTCCCGCAATTACTAAAATTACACAGGAAGTGAAGCAGGACTGCCAAATGGAACCAAAGTTAGCATGGACTAATACTTCCATGTGTTTTCAACATACTATAGTTCAAGATGTAGTAATAATTTTTCTGTTACAACCACTCTTGGTGTATCATTTTTCTTAAACAGACTCTTAGAAGCTAGGAGAACTAAAAAAAAGTATTTGAATTCAATAATTTAATTTGCTAATCTATAAGAGTAAAAATCTAAACATTTCCTATAATAACCTGTTTTTTCTCATTTCACTAGATTCTAAAACAAGTTTGTCTCAGATTTTTCAGTCGTTATTTCTGAAAAAATACAAAATATGCTGAGATGCAGATTAACTGCAGTATCACAAACGATACTGCAAGTTTAATAAAAGATACCCTAATATTTGACATTGGTTTATCCATAATCCATATACCAGGCACATACACACACACTTTTCATCATAGAACAAATCCTCTGACAAAAGCTAACCTTGATCAAACATATTATGGTTTATGAATTCTCAGCAGCATCTATCTGTATCTCCTTTGTGTAATTCATTGTAGGGATTTAGCCAATTATAGGCAAGCATGAGGAATCTCCCTTGATTTCAAAAGGACTGTTCAAGGCATGAAAAAAGCAGGACACACCTCACAGCTTGCACGCCGCCACGACACATGAAAAATCTTTTTGAAAATTACATATCATTCCACTAATTTCTTCTGATCAGAAGAGTGAAAATCTGGATTGACACTCTCTTCCACTGTGAGATAAAAATTCAGTGCACAAATAAAGTAATTAAGCCCCAGTTCTTTTGACATTTACTTTCTAGCATGACTCATGAACATCTTCAGCCTGGGTTTAATAAAACGTTTTCAGCAAGACTATTAAAAACCCCCAACAAACTCTCTGCTATAGCCTTTCAATCCAGTGCTTCATTTTCTTGCACAATTTGAGCTCCAAAATCAGTTTTCATCTAAGTGTGCCAGGTGGCATTTAAAAAACAAAACAAAGCAACTGGAATTTTTTTTTTTTCATGAATCCAGCACATGATTCTTCAGAGCTTTTGTAAAAAAAGGGTTGGGAGGGTAAAAACTATAGTAACAAATTTCACTCATTTAAAAATAAAACACTATAGAACTCACACTGCAAGCGTCCAATAAATGACTACTAATTATGTTTATAACACCGAGCAGGTATGTAAAAAAGTCAACAACAGGAGTACCAAAGTTGATCCAGAAGGTTTAACACTCCAAATAAGAATGTCAGAAGTTATTGCAAAGATTTTTAGCACAAGAGGTAAATTTTTCTGCAACTTTCTAACTAGGAAACATGTGAGCAACAATACTACATTATTAAGACTTTTTCCGTAAAGAGGTGTTTATATCTAATCAACAATACAGAGACACCAACGTGTTTGACTGGCTTTCTCCTGCTATTTATAGTCAGTTTTACTGATTTCCTATTCTCCATCTCTTTTCCAGCTGCAGCTGCAAACCCTACATTTTCTACCCTACCTGCTCAGAGCCACTCAATTTCACTGTTAATCATCAGAGGATACAAATGACAAAGTGTATTTATTGTCCAACCCTGCACACAGTTTAAAAACCAAACAAACCAGCCAAAACATAGCATGTTAGACAAAGAAATGATAAAAAACTTTTTCTGGACACAGAAAAACTTTGCAGTCCCTAAAAAAGGAACACTCCTAGTAAGAACAATACAAAGTAACACTGCTGCAAACTGCATCAGAGATAAATGGATATACAGTGGAGCCCTATAGCTCTAACCTATTCACAGATTCCTAGGAAAAGCCATTATTCAGGCTTGTGCTGGCAGCTATGGGTAGCACATTTGCAGGGAATTATTTAAATAATTTAAGAGAGTAAACTAATACATTATTTACAAAACAAAATAATTCAGCTTCATGAAATGCTAAGCTAGTCTTGAAATGGTCGCTAAGCAAGAAGGCTTTGAATGTTCATCCTCTGTCTTGTCATTAAACAATTACTAATCCTAATCAAGAGGAAAGTAAACAATTAATATTAATAGGTATTAACTTGGCTTTTGTCTGGACGTTCCAAGTTCCAACTGCCAGCAAGGAAGTGTATTCAGCATATTCAGGCTTGAGCTGGAAATATTTACACATTAAAGGAAACTTCTTTGTAGGAAATATTAAACTAAGTGGGTTTTAAAGAGATCTGAATGTCTGATTCTTAAGAGGATTCTCTAAAATGTCTTGTAATTGTCTGCAAAAGATCTGTTCTCTATTCATTCTCCCTTTTGAAGTTTTGTCATTCTGGCATCCTTGCACAATCCCAGAAGAAACAGGAAAAAATATTCTTACTCTGTCTTCTCCTGCTGTTCTTCCAGGCTGACACTTCTGAAGCCCTTATTAGCATAGTTAAGAAATGTGCTCTCTTCCTACAGTATCTCTCCCATCCAACCTTCCTAATAGGAATACAGCAGTATCTACCAGATAATGGTAATTCATGAGGAATGACACCATCTCAGACACATCCATTTCTGATTCCTACTGAAGGAACATTGAAGTACCCTTCTGGAAAGTTCAGATCTTTTAGCTAACTTGCACCTGACACCTTTGTGGCCCCCTGTTTCTACCACCACCCAGCTGACAGCAAGAAGAGAGTATTACCTTTTTGCTATCATTGTTTCTACTAAGACACCTACAAGGTTTTCTCACAGTGAGAAGGCTTCCTGTGCTCTTAACCTTCACTGTAATGTCACAACCACACTCACAGAATCCAACTTAAGAATTAAAAATACTTCTCAGACAGAAAAGACAATTGAAAAAAAACCACAGAGAAAACTTATGAAAATCCAGGGTAGAACCTATACATATGGTAATTACTTAGGATGCCAAGAGTATATCAACATTAGCTGCTTAAGTAGCATTTCACTAGAGTATAATTCAAATTCTTTTGAAAACGTAGGTACACCATTGAATAAAAGCATTGCACACTTTCCCAGGCAGCTCTAGCCAGACCATTTTCAGTTAGTAGACAGGTTACACTGCAAATCACCAGATTCTGGGAATTAATTTTGAAAGAGTGAGACTACATATTTGCTGTACTAATTTACTCTTCCCTTAGCTTCTGCTGCAGAAAGGATCCTGGCCTATAAAGACCCCTGATCTGTTCTAGCTCAGACACCCTTTGCACACTGCCTTCTTTAAAGATAAAAATCACATTCTGAATTGTGTCAGCAAGGAATGAACATTACTGTCAAGATGCTCCAGTTGGGGCAGACACAGTAGTAAAATACATTAATACATTCCAGCTATCGGGGTTGAGGAACCTGATGCAGTACCTTGATTTCTTGCTGCCCTACACATTACTGTATGTGCCCATTCATTCAACACATTTCAGTGCTTGTACACAGTTTGAAGAGCACAATTCATTGGGATTATTTTTCAATTTCAAACATAGCAGATTTAAGAACCTGAAAATGGAAGGGTTTGAGTAAAGAACAGAAAATAAGGAGAAACAAAAGAAAATTAGTCACAAATAGGAAAATACTGTTTTAAGCTCTGAGACTTTCAAAAATCTGTTGGACTATTTAAGCACAGATGTTAACACGCGGTTTCATTTCTATCTAGCAGAAAGCTATGGAACAGAACTTATTTAGATCTTCAAATTTTTTAGTGTTTGTTTTCATTCTGACACACTTTTGGCATTAAGCTTTATTATTTAGAGTGACCAAAAAAATCTACACTAAATCAGAATGAATATCTGAAAAGAACCAGTAGATGGCAATAAAAAGACCTGTGATAAATTCTGATTTTGCAAATAAATATAATTTGTAGTAATGTACAACCAGAAAAACTGGAATTTTAATTTAATATGGTTCCAGGAGGCTTCTTGAAGCAGCTAACATTTATAAAATTTTATACAAACAAGTCCATAAAACCTTCCCCACATCTGAAGGTGAGGGGAAAAAAAAACCAAAACCGTGAGAACAATCTGTTCCTGTAACACAGAATAATAACTTATCTAAAATATTTCTTCACTTTATATTAAAACTAGACCTACAATTTCAAGAATCTTTGCAAACTAATATGAATATTAAATGCACTCACATTTGACTTCATTTTTACTCTTAAAATATTGCCAAACAGTAAAATAAACAACCAGCAGAATTTTTTAAGTCTTTAGACATCGTCTTTATAGCTTTAGAAGCTTTCATTAAGTCTCACACCGAGGCAATTCAGCAACTACTGGAAATGTTTGCCATGGTTTCAGCTTGAAGTTAAAATATCCAACTACTTTATGTCTCACAATTTCAATTCTAGGCATAAATTGCAGTGGCTTACCTATCTAGCAGACAATAAAAAAATCAAATTACTATTTTGCATTGTACTAAAAATAAAAACATACATATTCATTTTTAAAGGAGGGCTTTTAGGTATGATTTCTTATATATATATATATATATATATATATATATATATATATATAAATTGAAATCACTAGTGCTTTGTATTAACCTTTTTTAATATTCAGCATCAGTAATGCTGCATTGTTCCATTTTTCCTATGTTTTCCCATTTTCATCATGTCCAAGCATCGATAAGTCTTGGCTAGGAAGTCTGTTTCACTGAAATAAAATACATGATGAATTAAATTGCCAAGTATTTTCCAAAAAATGAACCTTAAAGCTGTCAGTAAGGTTTTCACCTTACCACAAAACATTTTTAAAAAACAGATTTATATTTAACCCCCTAATTAGTATTTTCTCATTATAAGTAAATAATCAAATATTTTTTCATATACATTTAACTATTAGGAAGAAAATGAAACCACACATCAAATATTCACCACTATGTACTCTACCTTACAGTTATATCTGAAAACTGACAAACCACTAAGGTTATAAATGTAGTATATATGTATACATGGCAGTTTGGAATAAACACATAACCACAAAAATGAATTAACACATGGAAAGAGAGATACCTCAAGACTGTTCCCAAAAGAACCTCAGCAGTAAGAAGGTTAAAAGATTTTAACACTCCCAGAAAATTATTTTTTCTGATTAAAGAGTAAATACATTGAAGACAAAGAAAGAATACACACTGCAATTAGCAGAAAGACATAAGGGGATAAGCATGAACTAAAAACTAAAGCCACTTTTTTTTTTTAAGTGGCACTGACAGCGTGGAAAGCAGAGACTGAAGATTTGGAGGGGGCCTGTTGGAGAGCCATATACAGGGTTGAAAAACTTGATATATGAGCACAGGTTGAAGAAACTCAGTTTGTTACATTAAGATAAAAGAAGGCTTGGGTGGGTGGGTAAGATTTAATCACATTCTTCCAGTGCCTAACAGGTAGTTTTCAAGAAGACAGAGGTACCCTCTTCACAAAGTTGCACAGTGAAAGAACAAGAAGTCATGAGCTACCAAGTTGCACCAGAGAAACTTTTTTCTTCCCGTAAGAAAAAAAACCCCTATTATTTGAGAACAATTAAACAGTGGACCAGGCTGCCCAGAGAAATGGTTGACTTTCCCTCACTGGTAGTGCTCAAGTCTTAGCTTATCTTGATAAGGACACTAAGAACTTAATCAAGGGTCCTGCAGAAGGTTTGGGCAAATAATCTGCAGGGTTCTCTTCCACCTACACTGCTCTTTAATTCCATATGTGAAACTCTGCAGTTCCTATATACAACGTTAGTATCTGGCAATAACACAGAAATCATTTAGCAAAAACACCACTTTATGCACAGCTGTTATGCTTCAACCTTTGAACTTCTGTAACTCCATCAGTATCAAAGGATTCATGCATGTGTGTATGCTGATGCAGCCTATTTTTCTGATTTTTTCCCAGTTGCTTTTCTACTAAAGTTGGCCCTTACATAAATGTGTATTTAGCATATGTTCTAAATCCCAGATTCATGAGTTCTAGATGAACAAAGCTGTTTGCTCCACACATGCAGCACGCTACACCATGCAGGACCGTGCCTCACTTCCACCTGGCCAGAATGGAGTCATGTACTTTACTGCCAGGAAATAATTCAACCAGAACTGTTTTGTAAAAAACAAAATTACCCAGCTTCACTGGGAGAAAACAGATTGCGCTGAAATCTGTAGCAAAACATTTAAGAAATTTTAAAGGGGAAAAAAAGAGGAAATACTTTAATTTTGACATAACAATCGACCTAAATTTGCTTTTGCTCAGAAAGTGGATTCAAAAGATCTTCAACTGCACTCAGGATGCAATGTTTACTGATTTTCAAGTTTGTGGAGAATGCAAAGTACAGTGATGCCTAGAACTAGATGATAAATACACCTTGTCATCTACTAGAATTCAAACTGACTCTGGTAGTTTTTCCCAGTTTCTCTGGCACACCATTTCAGAAACAACTGTCAAGCTTACTGTTGAGCTGACTGAGTGTTGAGACTAGTACATCAAGATTGTTCAGCAGAAGCTCAAAGAGCTTCTAATCTATATGAGGATGCCTCTGATGAAAAAATACACTTAATAAAATGGAATTCTGAAGAAAAGTTGTATGCCAATCTCAATCACTTTGACTTTTGATCAGCCTTACTGACACACTACGATTCCTGCTTTCCAGCCTCTTACAAGTGAACCATCAGCTCCTTCTCACTCAGAAAAACCAAAGCTCAAGAAAGGATGACTTCCTTTATTCTACTCCATACTTCTTCCAGAACTGACTTTTCAATACAGGTTTTTCTATTATGCTGATAAAGATCTATGTCCTTATGAGGACACCATGAAATTAAATCAACACAGACCAACTGCGTAAGCCATGTTTACTACAAATACACCACCCATGTCCCTGTGCAAAGGTCCTCATTTCTGCAGCACAGCTGATTACATTCTTCCCAAAATCGTTTCTAGATGGTAATGTCAGGTTTTATATTACCATTATCAAGAAGGACTTTCATTACTATTTAGTATTTCCAAGCTAATTACCAAATCCCTCATGTGATGTAGAACATCCAGGTTAAGTGCACTTCTGCAAAAAAGCTTTCCATTAGTTTACTACACTTTGGGGCTGGATACATGAGTTGATTTTCAAGGCAAGGACACATTCATGAAGAGCTGTACTTCACAGCTACTGCTTCAAAACACCACTACTGATGTACTGTTAGAAGGAAAAATGACTGTTTAAGAGTTGTACTTAAGAGTAGAACTGATTTCTTGAACTCAACTCTTAGAGTAGTCCTGACACTGATTTAATTTGCATTCCTTAAATTTATCAGAGTCCACATTAAAAAGAAACAGTCATCAGGAACAAAACTCTTTGTCAACAATTTTTGCAAGACAGATTTTTAAAGCACTGCAGAATTAGAGTTACACTTGTTTTAACCTACTTCCCTAGCTATGCACCAAGTTTCTTCAGAGTTATTTCCTTTTTTTGTGGTTCGAATCAGTGTAGGCAGTCAGAAGTGATCTGGAACAGTTTCACACAAGCACAGACACGTGCTTGGAATGTCCTAATTTGCACCTGAATTCACAACAGAATTATGTGTCTATGGTGAACTCTGAAAAACTAAACACACAATGTGATACAACTGTTTTAAAATAAAGTTAATAAGGATATATTATTTCCTGCTTTAAGGGCATTCAGGTACTCCTTTTTGTTTGAAAACTGCACTGGCTGCACTCAGTTAGCATCCATCCATAAGAAAAAGAGGGGAGTTTCATCATTCTGCTCCTGGTTCAAATCACGTTGCCATGGAAGCAGATGTTGAATTGATGAAAATAGGTCAACTGTTCAAAAAAAATTACTGGTTTAATACTTTAAAAATTATTATTATATTTTATTATTTCAATGCTTGCCATTATTTTGAAATTGGTAATATTTTATCCTGTGGTATTCTAATTAACATTTACTTTGCTTACACAATAGAATATTCCCACCAAAAATGTAGATAGCATCAGAGTAAAGAGCTGTTAATGGGAAAAAATATTTCACATAAATCAGTAGGGGCTGGGTACTGAATGCTTACAAGAATATCACACACACAATGCTTTGTTACTTCAGTAGTTTGGTGTTAAATGTTGCCATATAGGCTGTTTCCATTTGAAGAGTATTAGCATTATTAAAAAGCACTAGCATTAAAAAAAAAGGACAAAAAAATCAGGACATCAATAATACCTGTGCTTGGCTTTGACAGCAACAGTGTTTTCTGTTTAGTTTTGCATCAAACAGATACATAAATACTCAACTGTAGTCTCAGTTACTATAAACTTATTAAAATACTTAAAGACAGCTAAGATTTAAGTAGGTTACCCCATCAATAGAACATGTGAAAATACCCATAGCCAATTCAAAGAAATTTCTCTCTTAACATTTTCAAACTGCCTGCCAAGATGCTGTCAAAATAGCGCAAACACACAGTAAAATGTTCATCTTCACCTGCAGTAAACATCAGAAAATAAAATAACTCACCTGTATCATGTTTTTCTGAATCTCTGCTAGGTGATCTAAAATACTTTCCTATCAACACCCTGACACATCTGAATTTTTTTCTAAGTTGACATTGACATACTTTAGATGCATCAGGTTTGTCCTAAAAGTTTAATGTAGTATATTCTGTTCCTGAATATTTTTTTACAACTGAAATGCAGAGTTTATTCATAAATAGAGAAAGGTGCATGAGAATACTGCCAATACATGAGATTTGTGTTCCTTTCATAGTTCAGAGATCTTTCTATAGATTAAGTGAGACTTAAAGTAGAAAGGCTCAGTGGTGTAGAAGTCCTGCAAATTTAATCCAGCACAAACCCACCACAGCAGTGCTGTGTGTGTCCCACACACTGCTGCTCCTGCCCTGCTCCCTAGTGGACGGGGTCAGACAGCTTTTCCCACACCAATTCCCTGACCTGTTTCATCAGCACCAGGTAAAAGAAAGTCCCAGTGCCACAGGTAAGATGGGAATAAATTCACAGGAAACAAAAGCAAAAACATCCTCATCTCTTGAAACTGATATTAATCTATACTGCTGCTCATAGCCCCACAGCATCCAGTAATCCTCCTCTCTTTGAACATTTTGTAATCAATGTTTTAACCTGAAATATGTATAACAGAACTTCTGATAAAAAAAAATAAATCTGTAACTAAGAATAGGTTGAACTGCCAACACAATTGAAATGATTTTCAACAGAAATAAAACTCATGTTTGCTGTGCTCATTTTCATAGAGTTTTTTAAAATTAAATTTCTGTATAAAATGTGTTTCACTTCTGAGAACTCTTTTTGACTCTAGAAAGTTCAAAATTTGTGTTATGAAACTTTTTGCAATATTGTATAACTTGAGCTCTCTTTAAAAAACCGAGATCTCTTTTAAAAACTAAAACCAACAAAAAACCCCCAAACCCCACACCTGTGAAGATGTTAAATACTGTTTAAAATGTACAAAAAGAATGCCCTTAAGGAGATAGCAAAAGTCTTACATTTCACATTGAGTAGTTTTGAAACTGTTTATAACCAACCAACAACATTCCAAAGAACCCACATGGCTCATTATGCTCCAGAAACATACTGTAAGACTCACATGTTGGTTTTGTATTCTCTCTGTTTTCTCAGAGAGAATACAAAATACAAAAATTTCAATAAATAGCTGGTACTAACAGAAAAACAACCATCAAAAAAAAAATCAGAGACTGGCATATTTTAAATCATCAGGCATAGTGGATACTTTTGATTAAAACTTTTTTAATAGATCTTTTCTGACCACTACATTATGGCTTGTTGTTTGGTTGTTTTGGATTTTTTAAATTAAACAGAATAATTAGAGAAAACTTAACTTTTCTTTAACCAAATTAATACCTTTAATTTCCTCTGGCTCAGCCAGTATTAGCCTCCAACAGCCTCTTCATACCATAATTATAGATTGGTGGTCTTCACTAAAGGTGCTTCTCTATATAAGACACCATTTTTCCCCTCTCCTCTCCTCTCCTCAGTACTAATTCACCTCTTCTGTCCAAACTTTCTTCCCTTTGTTTTCTGAATCTCCCTTTCCACAGTATTTATAGATAATTTGAGATACAATGTTGAGGAGTTCTTAGAGCTACCTAGTTATTGTGCTGTAATTCATGCTCCCTAAAGGGTTGCATATAAACAGAATTTAAATTTAGAGAAAAATGCTGGTATTATCCTTTGTTCTACCAAGAAACAGAGGTCTGCCTAGAGATCACATAGCCAGCTTCATATTTAAACAGATAAAAGTCTAGCACACAGCAAGCAAAGTCAAAAACAGCCCCATCTCTGAGCTGTCAGAAATCCAGACTGCTTACATTTACTCATCCAGTTTTCAAAATATCACCTCTCTATATATGTTGTCCAGTAATGAGCTATATCATTACATTTGAGTTGCTAAATTAGTTTTATATTAAAACTACACCTCACTGAGGTCAATGTAAATGTCCACATGTGCATAATAGAAGAGTGCATCAGGCTGCCTGTAAATTCCAGCAAACCAGCTGACATGACTTATATTTACAGCTAACTCTGCAAACCTTAAGGCTTGGAAAATAAAACTCAAAGCAAGCTCATAATTCATTGCATAACACTTAATACCCGTAAAATGAACAAATAAGAAATAAATGCTCCTGATGCACCTCTGTAAGATGATGCACTTTTGTAACTACACATACAAAACCCAGACCTTTTGCCATGACAAAAGTAATGCAGTTTCTAAAAGCTAAAATAGAATAATGGAAAAAGTTAAAGTAATGCAATACAAGAAAGCCCTGAAGGAAAGATTTATAAGGGCAAAGTCCTGCAATATCAGTTCTGTAAAATACCCACAGTCATCCCTCCATGTCTGAAAAGGAATGACACTGATGTGCTTACTACACGGAATTAGGAAAAGATTAAACCCAAATGCTGTTACAATCACAAATATTTACAGTCATGACACATAGTTGTTTCAGATAAGCCCTACAGGATACATCCATAAAGATTATGTAGGAAGTCTTTTTAAGATATGCTCGGGTCACAACCCAAGCAGAGAAATAAACAGTTCACAAAAATGTGATTATTTTGCTTCTTGAAATAGCACTACTAAATACTTAAAGTACATGAAGCAACAAATGCTCAGTATCTTGGGAATGCTTGGGAAAGTATGGGAACAGCATTCACAGTGAATGAAAACACAGAAGAGAAAGAAATCAAAAAGAAAGACTTTGAAACACTTCTTTGATGGGGAAATTTTAATTTCCTTCTAATATAAGATGTGAGGTAAAGTCTAATTCCTGCTATCATTTCCACTGGTGTTTGGGTTATTTGCTACAACATGCATTTTTGAAGGCAGACTTACCTCTACCAATGCCACAGTCAGAACAAGGTCCATTTTTGAGTCTGGGAAAAGGGCATCCACTTCTGGAGACATTCCAATCAATATACAATTAGTAACAACTGATATCACACTCATAGTTTCAAAGGCCAGCTGAAATAAAACAAAAACATATTTACAGTTATGACCATTACCTCTTGCTTACTAGTCCCCAAATTGCTCTGCATGATACCTCTCTCTTCATTAAAGCCTCAGAAGACCCATTAGTTTAAATTATTTTCTGTTATCCTCTGAATTCTATGGCAGAGGACTTGTTTTGCAAGCAGTCCAGACCTCATCAGCTTGACAAGACCACAGCAAGGCTGTAACCTGAACACATGAAACAGCAAGCACTCACTGACAGTTGTACTCCTAAACAAACTTATTCCAGGATAAAGGAAAAAGTGCAAATTTCTAAGAGGAACTAGTAGTGCTAACACTGGCTTTGGGGGTTCTGTCTGAATGTTAAGAGGAAAAGATTCAGAATGCCTTTTTAAAACCACAACCACTTAAGATTTGTTGACAGATTTACATTTAAACACATGCAATAGCACAAGCCTAAGAAGCCCTTACGTAGAGAGCTCCCACAAAATGCCTGAAAATATTAATACAGCTTAACAATTGCATTTGCAGTACTTATTCCAAGGTTACTTATTCCAAGGTCCTGTCTGAAATGAGAAAGACTGACACAGAATTGTAGTGACTGTCACAATGAATTAGCAGAAATAACTTTCTCCTTGACAAGAAGCTAGTGACTCAGCTCACCTGATAAAATAGTTCCAGTATTCCTGTAACAGAAATCTTTCAGCAAATGCCCTTATTCCCCATATGAAATGGATTACTTGAAAAGTTAGTTATTTTTAATTCACAAAGCACATTCATTTCTGCCATCAGTTGAAAAAATGACACCATGAAACAAAATTACAGTACTGTAGTAATGTTATAATTTTTCAGCCGACTCCCTTGATTGAAACAAACTATTCTAGCAAAAAAAAAAAAAAAAAAAGCTAAAAAAAAAAGCTATTAATACATCTGCAGCTATATTTGTGTCTTATGACCACAGCCTGATTATTCTGGTGGTTACAGAATTGGTCAATGCAGCTATGGCATTAAGATGTTGGCAGCATAGACCTGGACTGAGAAAGTACATCCCATGTTAAAATGCAATCAGATTATAATTCACATATTTTAATGGCATATTATTAAAAGACTTCACTTCTAAGTCCCCTTCATTAATACTTATTCATGTGTCTAATGAACATTGCTCAGAATCCTAGGTTTGCATGTTTTTACTCAATGTTTTACTTGAGGTTTCAGGATTTTCATTTCTCACCTCTTACTTGCTTCATTTGATAACATTTACAACCCCTCCAAACTGAATAATCCATTAGCTCACTGTGCCCTTTATGTCCATTACATAACATTAGAAAACCTGTTAAATAAAACTAGAATATGAATAAGCTCTAGAAAGGTCCCCCAACCTTATCAATTCCCTGTTATTATGGAGTGCTAAAGTTTCTGGGTGCAATTTAGTCACTCCAGAAAACTCTGCTCAGGATCAGGTCACTGATGCAGCACTCTCCACAGGCCCCAAAATAGCTGGTGGCAGCATGACTGCATGGACAAACAAGTGAGGACAGAAAATGCTTAACCCAGTAGTATTACCATGAAATTGTTTAGATAGACTACAGTGTTCAGGCTGTGCAGAAAGTTCCAGCTCCTGCTCACAGATCCAGGTTATTTTCAAATTAGTCAGCTTGAGCACCAGTAACCATGGGTGCATAGGCCACAAGCCTGGCTTAGGAATCCAACTACTTATCTATTCTTCCATTTCTTTTGAAACTCCTGCTGTGCTCCACACTTCTGAGATAGCATCAGAAGCTACCATTTCTAAAATACACTGCCTGTAAAGAATACTGGACAGTAGCTGGAAGCTTTGCTTTGTTGAAGTTGCAATAGAAGTACAATACATACACAAGAACTAGAGAAAAAATTTGCTTTTTTTTCCAAGGCAGCTAAAAGGCATGTGGTCAAAAATCATACCAAAAAATATCACTGTGATATACAGTTGAACAGATGATATTCCAAGGCATTGAAGAGAACAAAGTACCTACTGAACTTTGAAGTGGCTCATGGGACAAACACAAAGCTTTCATACTGGTGCTGAAACCTCTTTTAAACAAATGAATAGAAAAAAAAAAAAAGACACAAAAATTACCTGCCAAACACCAATATTTGCTGTGGGTTCTGCAAATGGACGCTTGTAAACTCTGCACATCTTTAAGGCATCAGAGTATATCTCTGTGATGTTGTTTAACACTGCAAAAACAGCTGCCAGTGGATAAACACAAGAGAAAAGACTCACATAGCCAAACTGTAGGAACAACTCCAGGTAATCATCAAAAGTACCCTGAAAAACAGAGGAAACATAAGAACAACTTTAACCTACAAAAAATTATGACAGAACACAGAAATAGCACTACAGTTGTAAATATGTTTCCTCGTCCCAAATCAGTTGTTTGGAAATGACTGCTGATAATAGATGAGAAGAAGAATTTTTTAAAAATCCAATTAATTTGGAGTTATTCAATCACTAAAAACTTCTCATAAGGGGAGGCCCAGGTTTTTCCTTTTGCCTAATGCATTTTATGCAAGCCACACTTCCTATCCTTATCACATGAAGTAATTACATAAACACATTCAGCCTAGGAAGGTTTCTGAGCATCTCAGTTAAGCAGTAACAGAAGGAACAGTGAGGAACAGAAAACAGCACCATGCATTTCAACTGGCAGAACACCTCCTGAGAGCACTGGGGCAATAAAAGTCCTAGCATTTCAGACTGTCCATGAAAGACCTAACCAGAATGGTAGGCTGATAGATAGGCAAATCTTTTCTGGTATTTCTGCTTGTTTATTTCAAAATGGTAGGACAGAATTAGTGGACCATTTGAAGATTGAAATCTACAAGGCAGCACTGACATCTGAAAGGAACAATTAGTGCAAACAAGAAAACCTATTTAGCAAATCACAATAGGTTTATCCCCTGATCTTCGAACCAAGAATGTGGGTACTTAAATGCTGATTAAGTACTCACATGTAGGTGATCATATATTTATTTGCATATTAGTTTTGTAGTATTAATAACAGTTTGCTATGATTGCAGCAATTTTTTTATCAAAGAACCAAACCAACCCCTTTTAAAGAAAAAGTGTTCATAAACAAAGGATGGTGAAATACCACAAATATAAAGTAGGATCTAGGTTACACAGACACATGTATTGTCCTCTCTCTCAAAACTGAAATTATGAAGACTTGACAGTAACTGAAATTATTGCAAGAACCACATGAAAGTGGTTTTGGCTCCAGGTATCAGACACATGGTTATCTACTCTTTTTTGTCCATCATAGCTGTTAAACTGACTGCCCTCTCCAACACCTAGTGCTTTTTTCTCCTAGGAAACAGAGAGGGGCAGTTGAAGTCTGCAAGCTCACAAATCAACACGGGGTACTCATTAATTGTATTTCTCATTTGAGGTCATTTTGGAGTTCCACAGCATAGTTCAGTCTCACAAACCAGTCTGCAGGCCAGACTATGAACAGCTACCTAAATTTTAAAGCCATTTAGACTTTTTCCTCAGAAACATTTTGTACAAGCTCTAAATTTTACTAAGGCCTTCTTTAGGGACATTTGCAGGAATGTCCACTGGAATGGCAGCCACACATCTGCTACTGCTATCATTTTCTCAGACAATCACTGCAGGCAGAGAGAGAGCTTTCCTTTGTGCTCCTCCTTCTGGTAACTTTACAGTATTCCCACTGCTTTTTCACTCTTCTCATTTCCTTGCCCAATACATACTGGCTTTTAGAACAGCAGAGTATGAGGTAAATAAGTATTTCTTTTTCTCCTACTCAATTTATGAAACTCTGCGTAGGAAAACAGGAGTCTGAGACAATGTTAAAGAAATTTCTAACTGTGCCATTGGCAGCCAGAACATCAGCTATGACATCAAGGAAACAAAAGCAAGGAATAAATTAAGGGAGAAAATTAACTAGAGGAGTGAAGCAGAAATTAGAAACATAATAATTAAAAAATTATTGCAGGATGTTTTTACATCTTAAACAGGGTTAAGGACTGGATATTTGAAAAGTAAGTGAGAATGAGGACAAAAAGAATAGATAATTAAATGCTGAAGAGTATGTGAAAGGAGGAATCAAAACAAAAGAGCCTGAAACACAGAATTCTGTCAAGACTCAGCAGTTACTAAACAGTCAAATGCTTCCCCCTTGTGACAGTTTTAATTTTAGAAATATTTTTGCCTGCTGACAGCTCACTGCTTGCAAACAAATCCGCGGTCTAATATAGTTTATTCACAAGCATAGCAAAACAATAATCTTTAAATTGAGTATAAAATTAAGGCTTTGAATACACAGTATTTGGAACTGAACCTGAGGCTAGCAGTGGACACATCCAAGGCAAAATCCTAACTCCCTACAACTGACCTCTTGGGTACCCGTGAAAAACTATTCAGGGTACAATAGTACAACAGGTGCAGATTCATTTGATCCAACTCTGCACAAGAAGCACTGGGCAATGTCACTCAGAGACACCACATTGGCTTTGTCACTGGCTCAGTGACAGCTGAGAATCAGGAGTCAGCTCAGGTCTAAGAGCAGAGCTTACTTGGTCAGGCTTGATGCTGACAGATAACTCTGGGAGCTGTGCTGGCCGATGTGCAGGTGCAGTGCTGGACTGTGCTGATTTACCAGCTCAGACACTAAGACAGGGACTTCTGCTGGGTTCTGCACTGCAAGACAGGCTGTCTAACTCTATCTCCCTCCAATCTTCACACAGGAACACATTTGTACAGTTTTTTAAATTGTAAAGGTGATAGTTCTTTCTCCTTTTCCCACATCACGACACTTCAAGCAGGAAGAATCTGATATGGTGTTACTACCAAATTTTCAAACTGCTAACGTCTACCTTTTACACGAAAAGTACACTATCTACATGTACTTCTTATTCTGTAAAAGCAAAAATCATACAGTACTAAAACTCTTGTGACTGTGCTTGCAGCATCTGATCAAGTTGTTAGCCAGTCTGTGAGGCCTTAACATACCCGCTGACCTCCACTGCGTAAATTCCTTTAGAATTTTAAGTAATGAATTGCATAGAATCTGCTAAATACAATTAAAAATTATACTGGGTAGGAGGTGGTCAAGAACAGAACCAAGAAGACAGGGAATATCAAAGCTGTGGTTTCAAGAGGCTAGAGCATCCAACAGGAATATTGTTTTGAAAAGCTGGTTTCTTCTGTCTTCTGTTTCTGGTCCCATTCAGACCTAAGCCCTCTCTCGTAGGCCCTACTTTAACTGCCCATTTAAACTAATACCACTGCATAATCAAACCAAAACAGAAATAAGTTCCCTCTTCCCTGTGCCAGCCTACTCATCCTGGTAGTCTTTGGGTTACCCTTGGGGATAAGGGCGTATTACACAAATACTTCTTTCCAGTGGCATGGGGTTAGGTAGCTCCAGACAGAGCTATTCATTCCTTCCCCTTCATTCTGGTGTTACTAGGATCCTGCACTGTATCCACTTCCTGATCCAGGATAACACACAGCTGCATAAACAGCTACCAGCAAAGCTGATGAAGCTGGAAATAAGCTGCCACACCAAAAAGCCAAAAATATTCTTGTTTGCCTTGGCTCATGCCTCTGTGAACTGCAGCCCAGAAAAGTTTTAACTCTTTTAAGTACTACAACATACCAAATAGGTTCCCATTTCTTTTTCCATGTTGACCTGTTCAGCTAATGACAGGTCCATATCAGTCTTTGTGGAGCACATGCGTTTCCTCATCCTCCTGTTGTATCTCTTCTGGAGCCAGTAAGGAAGCAAGGATTCTGCAAATTGGTTGAGGATCTGTGAAGTTATCAGCAAAGTGGCCAAGCTCTTAAGTTAGAAAAAAAGAAATTAAAATTAATATAATTGTGATGAAACTATGATCATTTGCAATTCTGTGAGCTCAAGTAACACTCTAAGTTACTGTACTATGAAAAAAAAAACAGCCTAACAAACCTAGGAATAGCATACAAAAAGTGTAGATGATCTAGCTCCCATCCTTTGTTGTGTGTTGAGAAGGACTAATTAGGAGTTAGCAGTCTAAATATTTTGTGTATCTGGTTGTATCTTGAAAACAGTACACCAAGTACAATGAAGGGCAATGCATATTTAATATATGCTAATGACACTCACAGAACTGGTATAGGTATGTAAAGTGTTTTGCTAGAGATCACTTCAGAGTAACAGAGCTCTTGAGCTGAAGTTCTTGTTGTACTGCTCATTATGTTCAGAGCAAAAATATTTTCCTTATAACAAATTTTCATGCATTGGAGTGTGAAAGTTGATTTAAAATACTGACTACAAATCATTTTTGCTTTTATTTCTTCTCAGATCCTCACTGTAGTCGAACTTAATCACAACCCTATCCTCAAGAGTCTCTCATTAAGAACACTACAGAGAAGAACATCTTCTAACATAAAAGGAAATAGAGAGGAAATGAAAATTTCCCAGTCTCATCTGTGTGAGAGAATAATCAAATTTATTTGAAAACAGTTCCTCAAAAAAAAGAGAGAAAGAATTACTCTACTCTGCTATGATTCTGTAATAATGTTAGGGGAACTGAAACATGGAAGCTGGATTTCTAACAAAATATAGGTGAAATATATTAATTGCCAAGTTTATGTTTTAGAATAAATATTGAAGTCTGTTTTAATCAATCCTTTATCTTCCTAGATTCACCAACATTCTTAAGATGTTTTTGGAACTCACCTGCCTCAAAAGCTTCATATCAAACATCACAAAGGCAATGTAGAATAGAGATGCAAAACAATTTAAGAAGTTGAACTGCAAATAAAAATATTTGGGTTTAGTACTTGAGCAAAAGTTCAGATGCAGAATATCATCTAACTTAACAGCTACCCTGACTAAATGGCTTCCATGAACATGTAAACTGCCCATCAAAATTTTCTTTACCCTTAGCTCAGAAGAAACACATTTTCAATATTCTTACTCAGCTTTTCCACTTAACAAGCTTAATGCTCTCCTAACACAAAGTGAACAAAGAGAGCTACAACTGAATTACAAAATGTGGACATTAAAAACACATCACCTTCTACTTAAATTTAATTTTTTGGCAATTTCTCTAGATAACATTAGAAAAAGGATATATTGATCTTTATTTAGAACAGTGACTTATTTTAAAAGAGATACTTTGTCAAAATATACGTGTTGGCTGATACGTCTCTCAATACCTAAAACCAGTCCTTTATATATGTTAGCTGCAGTTTATGTTTAATCACTTCAAAATATTTTATGGCCAAGAGAAATACTCCCTACTTCTAAAATGAGACATAATTACAGTATTTAATCAAACTCCAAAGTTTCCTACATGCTGTAAGTGATGCAGCTCCTGTTTTGGAGCTTTTGGCCAATACAGATAATATTGGGAGTACAGAGAGCCATTCACAGAGTGAGAATGAAAACTGAGGGAAACTTACACTTGATAGTTCATAATTTTTAAAATAATTTTGTATAAATAACCTACGGAGAAAAAGTTTTATGAGAAAGGCTACAGGAGGAGACAAAGTTTAAGTGATAGCTACAAGAGTTTTAGATCAAGAGGTTACCTACCAGTAACAGATGGGTAACACCAAGATTTAACACAAAGAAAGCCCCAAAACAAAACAAACAAACCTCAAACAAACACACACACATACACATACAAAAGCATGGTGAAGGAAATAAAGAAGGAGCTCTAAGGAAATTGAGAAAATAAAAAAGGAAGAAACTTAAATGATCTTTTCAAAAAGGAAACAAGAATATTAGACAAATGAAATAGATCTGGTTCTGCTATGAGCTACACAGGAGTAGACTGACAGGTATTTTCAGGTTTCTCTGACAGGTTGTCTGAACGTTAATACAGGAGGAAGTTTATACATGAACTTTTCAAAATATGGTTTACCATAAAATTGAGCAAAAAATAGCTCTCAGTTGAAGACAGGACCACACCAATTAAAAGAAACTTATATATACAGCATCCAATGAATGAACAATTCAATACAAATCAAAAGCCAACTCTCCACTATAAGAGAGGCGTCTAAAATAGTCTACCAGTTACTGCAACCATAACAGAAATCTTGTTTACTCTGATATTTGTGCTACTATTTGGCCTTGAGCAAAACGGCAGGTCACTGTGGTAATGCTAGAAAGCACTAATAAAACACAGCACAAGCTGTCTTTTAAAAAGCTGTTTATATGACATACTTACCACTAAAACCTTCAGAATTAAGTGATTCTGATATGAAGATTCCAGCCTGTGATTTTCTAAAATACCAACAAAATTATTAATTAGTAAAGAGCAGAAGCTCCTACCATTTAAACATTGCTATCCAAACAGTGAACAGACACTGTTTGTTCACATGAAAATTACTTATCTAATAGTTGTCCAACACTTCATGGTAGAAAGAATTTATACTGTACCAATGCCTCACTTCATCTATGAAGCTAAACTGAGCCACAGTATTATCCACCCATATTTTTGACTACAACTCCACTATTTTTTCAGCCACAAAAGTTCCTTCTTTTATCTATTGCTTACCCTGAAGAGCTATTTTATAAAAGAAAAACATCCATCGCTCTTAAGGCTTAACAAAATGTGTCTAGTTATTGATTGCTCTTTTAACTGAAAACTAATGGGAATAATGAAAAGTAAAAATAACAAATTTGATTCAAAACCAGTAAATGCTCACAGAAATATTCCCATCTTTCTCCAAGGAATTTAGGTAAGACCCTACATTCTAAAGCAAGATTGAGTATGTGAAGTTCAACAGATGCATTACTCATTCTAAATTGAGATTTTCAGTTCACTGAAGATAAACTGTCAGAACCTGATGTTTCAGGAAGGTTGATTTACTAGAGGGGACAAAAGGGAAGTGGATTGGAGATTTTCAATTTCGTTCTGCTATTTTGTTAGGTTGTACCTTTAAAGCCCTGGGTGAGCAGTAAGTGGGAAGGCAGCACACTAGCAAGTGTTGTGTCAACAAGGCTGAAAGGAGACACCATCACCTACGGACCTTGCTCAGGACAAACCAGCAGAGCTCTGCTCTGACAGGAGCATCAAGTTAGGCCTGACATGTGAAAATGCACTCAAGTGACTGCAATTTTTACTTTTAGCTTCCACTACACAATTAGCTTTCATAAATGGTGCAACAGGGGTGCTTAAAATACCCCAGATTGTTTCCCATGCTTTGTCACTTTAGCTGTTGGAAGTCAGATACTATCTGAAAATATGCCAGGTGGGAGAGAAGATAGGAGAGCCAGATGAGCTTTTCAGCCTATTCAGAGCATGGCAGCAGAAACATATTGGACAGCACAGAAAAGGCACAAGCTGTCAGTGTAGCAGGTTACATAAATACTGCCTCTGCTGAACAAGAAACATCAGCTTAAACCCAAAAAAGTCTGGATTAAAAAATCCCTTGAGTCGCCTGTTAAAGACATTTTAGTTTATCAGATCAGCATAACTGGGTATTTCACAGAAATGCCTTTTTTTTGCAGTACAGTAAAAACAATGAAACAAAACAGCCAACTCAGCCCTAGATATGAATTTTTAAATCACTATTTAAATAAAAACCTTGAACAGTCACAAACAAAGAAATTGCTTGCTTTTACTATCACAGATGTCAGGTTGAATTTGCTGAGCAAATCATTTTGGCAAGCATAACCAACCCCCATGTCAACACCTGTTTTTATTCTGTCTTCTGCATCAACCTCCCCTTTGCTTTATTTTTCTTCTGTTAATTTTCTGGGTTTCCATCTTTAGTAATCTGGATTCTGTCCTGCAAATCAATGCCATATGGAGCTACATGAAGCAGTTAATTCTCCATTAGCTTAACCTATTAACTTTGTCTGAAAGTGACTTCACATGTCTGTAGAAGTGCTAAAATTCAAAATAAACACCAGCATTTCACTATCCTTATGTTAGGCTGCAAAACATAAGGCCCAATCTGTTAAATAAATCACACACACAGGGGGGAAAAAAGGTAATCTTTTATAACATTCCTCCTCTTCTGAGAATGCCCAGAGAAAGACATTTTGATTGGGATGTGGAATCCCAGTCTTTATTATGTATGTAGCATACATAAACACCCTCATGTGACATTCAGATTGGGCTTAGATTAGGTTCCATTATCTCAGTGCCTCTGCCCTCTACACTGATGTACAGTAGACTGAAGCACAGTAACCAAACCCAGGCCGTGGGGGCAACTTGCCAGGACAATCCTTCCTGCCAACCATGCACCTCTGAGCTCTTATCCTCATGCTCTACCCCCATCTCTTTTGCCATCACAATGGCTGAGACAGCCAAAGAGCTAAATCAGGGAGGGGAAACATGTGCACCAAAGGCAGAGAGAGGCTGAGGAGCAAGGCAGGATCCCCCCTTCTGATGGAATGTCAGACTCAGACCAAATTAAACCAAATATGAAACTGCAATCACACAACACTCAAAATATAAGAAGTTAAACTGGCCACCTCTTTTACCCTACAGCAAGAACCAACTTTGGGAAATCTCTTTAGCATTCTGTTGAACAAGAGCTCACAGTAATGGATTCTACAAAGAAACAAATTCTAAGTACGTGGGACTCTAATTTGAAAGAAAAAGAGTGAACAACTTTCTTACCCCAGGATGTTAAGAATTCAGCAGCATACCGATAGATTAGGTTCATAATTTCAATGACAACGGCATAGATGATACTGGGCACATACAGCATCAAGCTGCTGAAGTTAGACTCATTCTCTTTGTGATAATCCAGAGCCCACTGCTCCAAGTCAAAGTAAATCATCATCACGTACAGTGAGAAGTAGAGGCAAAGGCACACAAATGGCAAGGACACCAGGTAAATCCGTAATTGTCTCTTAATACTTGAGTACATTGGCTCCTCCCTCCCAGTGACAGGATTGATCCCCAGCACGCCGTGGAAGCCTGGTCTTGGCTCCTCAAACTGTCGTTTCATCAGCAGCGTGCCCCAGCGGTACGTCAGGATGGCGCACATCCGCTTCCACACCTCCAGAATCACAGTGGACCACAGCAGATTGAACGTGGCAAACATCACGTATTTGTCGTAGTCTTCCCACGCAAACACGTAATAGGGAATCCCAATGACAGCCATTGGAATCAAAGCAAATGTGAAGTATTCTAAGAAGCCAAAGTAGAGAGCAATGGTTTCGCCAAAGTAGCAGCGTATGTCATCTGCAGAAAGAAATGAATCAGCTAAGACTACACCTAACAGAGATGTCAGTGCAATATCAAACTTGACCTCACATGAACTTACAATTTTTCACTGGCCAGAATTTTTTTCTAAATAACACAATACATATCATTGCTTTTTTTTTCTTCCTTCACCCTTATTACAAAAAGTCAGATGGTTATCTGAATTATTTTTTTAATGTTACATATATACCTACATAAATATACCATTCAGATGGCAAGGTAGTCAAACAGATATCCAGAGAAAGGGGAAAAAAAAAAAGTAAAACCCCAACCAAAGAGAAAACACTATCACTCTTGCACACAAAATTGATCAATGAATGGCATGGAAGATATCTGATGTAATAAAAGCCACTTTAACAGCAAATGACACACAGCTTCTGAAAATTCCCACTGGCATATGTACTCCTGGGAAACAAATTTGTTTCAGCTTGCTCAGAGACAAAAAAGGCTAGTTGTGCTTTGACAACTCTCAAGGAGCTAAAGGAAGAGATGGACAGGTGTATCAAAATCTTAAAGTACTCAGGTTGAGATAATCTCTTCAGCAGACAACTGATACATGATATACGTACTTGCTGTACTCACTAAGTTTGTCTACTCAGGTGCTACAGAGACTTAAAAAGTGCACTAATAAAGGGTACATTTCATGACAGATGTATTACCTCCAAGAAAACATTTCACTTATCTTACTAATAAAATATATAGGGTTATTATTCATATAATCTAGAAATTATTAGATACAGAAATGCCTACCAAACAGTTTAGAATGCTGAAATCTCTTGTCTTTGCCTGCTTGGATGACCAGACTGCTTGTATGCCACTGTTTCGTATTTACCAGCTTAAAGAAACAGCCATAGAAGCATGACATCTGAATTGACACTGTAAATACACTACCACAGTGCATTACCTCTGTAATACACTTCGACAAAATACCTTACATACAATACCAGAATATTCTTATGGCTTACAAAACACTACAGCAGAAGTTCACAATTGCCAACCAGATAAAGTCTCTGAAAGCAAGAAGGAAAGGTAAACAGAAGCACTCTAACATCCCTGTCAATCAAAAATTCATTAACAAATACATTCAAGTGTAGGTCATTAGCGCCATTTCACACTTCAACATGAAAGATATCCCTTAATTAGTACATATTTAACAGGGTCCTGGGATTTGCTTCAAAATTTTGTATGGATTCAATGTCAGTCCAAAGAAAAAACAAACTCTTTCTCACATAAACAAAAGACCAGCACACAATAAGGCTCCTAACACAATACTCTAGAGGTAGGAATTATCGAGCTAGATCTTTAACTTCCTGCAGCTCAGGAAAGAACCTCAAACAACTGCAAGACCCAGAGATTTATAATTAGGCAAGTCCCAAATGCTTATTCTCTTATTTTTAAATAAAGTTTACAGGTTTAGAGTTTAGAACTTAACTTTCCACATTTCCTGACTAAAAATTATATTCATTTTAAGATTATTCAGTGTCTAAAATATACTCAAGTGATGCTGACATGCAACAACATACAGTCTTCATTCAGACACTGAATTTAGAACAAACAGTTGTAAATACACTTTTGACCCACCTACAACACAAAAAAGCTTTGGGAGTTCCAGACATGTGGGAGCTTGGCAAGAGTAAGTTTGAAAGAACAGTCTTGGCTTGGACCATTCCTGTTTTACTGATGGATAGGGAGAATTTGTGATGTGCAGAATGCTGTTACATGGAAATTCACAGACTACAGACTCTGAAACCACCAAATTTGCAAGTCTAGAATCATTTCAGCAGGTCACAGAGGAAACACTAAGAGGAAAAACTTGTCCAAATGGTAAAAGAGCAGTGGTGTGATTTCACTACTCCACTGCATGACCACAATGCAAAGGCTGTTCACATACCTAAAGGTTGATAACCAATTTTCACTCGGCCATACCAGCTGTGAGAAAGCTTTTTCAACTCTTCTCTATCATGCAGAGGGAAAATTTGAACAAGAATACCACTGGTCAATAATCTTCTCACTAGAAGAGGAAAGAAAAAATAGATACCAGGCACTCCTTCACAGGACACTGAAGTTGACATAAGTAAACAGGTTATGTTGTGTATTTACCAAGCCTAAAGTCCCTTCAAAATAGATCCAGGACTCAAATCCTAAAAAAATTGTCTCATGTTAATTAAAAAATTGAGAGCAGTTATACCTATTCCTGCAAATACTGTGCTGTCCACTGGAAGACAAAGAGCAGCCTTTTTACATATAACAACAACTCCACAGCTTTGCAATATAGCCAGATGCAGATTCAATAGCAAAAAGTGCAGCAGGTTAGGACTGAAATTACCACATGTAGCTTTGCAGAGATGGCCACAAAGCCATCATTGTACTAATTATGGGAAAGATATAAAAAACATTTGAATTACCAGTTTACACTAATTCATAAATTGCATCACATCTTCATTTCAAACAAACTAAATATTCCACAATTTGTATTTAGCTTTATTATGGAAAGCAATACTACATGTGTGTATAAACAACAAACTGCTCTGAAGTTACAGTCATAGAAAAAATAAAATATATTAAAAAACAGGGAGGCACTGAAGTGTGACAGTATTTTACTATTTCCCATCATCATCTGCTTCACACAACTAGAAAAATACCTTGGCTATATAAAAAATTACCAATGTAAACTCATCTGACATCTACATTTATTTACGTTTTTTGAACACAGATCTCCTTCTCCGATGATCAACACTAAAGAATAAAGATACTGTTAATAAAAGGACATACAATTATTAAGATCCATTCTCCTAAGAATCTGTAGCATCTCTGCCAACAAACTACTTTGAGCTACCATAAAAACAGCACCAGCTCTCACTGCTTCTTTCTCCCATGAAAAGGAAAAGCTCTTGAAGCAAAGAGGAAGATCAGGGAAACCAAATAAATTAAATAAAACTTCCTTCCTGTTATGAAATTTGCAACTCTGGAGCACTGGTACCCATTCCAGTATTTTTATACAAAGAGAACTCAAATATACAATCATGTCACTTAAATAATAAATACTTTTGGTACCAATTAAAAATAGTGGATAACACCAACATGTGCAAAAGCTACCCAGCTAAAGAGAACATAAGGCCAGAGCCTCAGCCTCACAGAACAACTCAGGGTGGACGCCCTCTGGAAGTAATCCGGTCCACCTTCCTGCTCAAGAGAAGTGTGGCTTAAATCAGGCTGCTCAGGGCCTTGTCTAGTGAGGATTTAGAAGCCTCCCAGGACAGTTACCAACAATCTCTTTAAATCCCTGATCAAATGTTTGCTTATCCTGTTGAAATAAATAATTTCTTGATACCTATTCAGAATTTCTCTTGTTGTATTGTGCATCCTTTGCCTTTTGCCCTATTACTGAAGCAGTGAAAAAACAAATTTGGTTAAAAATAGTGGGACTTGAACATCTGAAGGATTTCTCTTCATTTCAGGATTTTTTTTTTTCACCATGGACACTATCCTACATCAACTCGGTGAGTTAGAGGCAACAAACTACATTACTTACCAATTGATTTTCCTGGGTACAGTTTTGCCTGAGGATATCCAGGGATCATTTTTTCATCTTTGGCTCTCAAATTTTCAAGTTCATGTTTGATGATGTACTGACATTCTGCCATTGTAAGGAAATCGTGATTGTCATCTAAATAAAAAGGAAGGTTGTATGAAATGGTGCAGCACATGGATACAACCCTGGCAGCAAACAACTACAAAAAATTACCAGAATCAAGAAAAAAATATTACAGCAATAAACCTATGTCAACTCCATCCATTTATCATCATGGAAAAAAGAGTTAGATTTCCTTGACATAAACAATTTTTTTCCTGTTAAGAATAAGAAACTATAGGGATTGCCCTAAATACACGAAGTAAAAAGCTAATATATCAACAAAACTCTAATACAAAGAATAACAGTATATTATAGTTTAACTGCAACCAGAAATGCTACCAAGACAACACAGACTGCAGGGTTTCTTTTTTAGGTGACAATTTCTCTGACTGCACCTGGACAAAACAAAAATTACACTTGTGTTTTGAAAAAGAAAAAATACCAGGAGATACAGCCAAAAATATGTTTACAGCAGTTGGAAATCCAGCTAATCCTAGAGATTCTGTTAGCAGTGGAATTTGTGACAGATTTGCATTAATAATGTAAAGGCATGAAAGAAACAGAAGTGGCACTTTTGCAACTGACAACTCTTTTGAATGTTTCCTAATTTCAGGAAAGCAAGGTCACAAAACTGAAGGCACTGCAACAGTTATTGCAAAGCAGTGGTATTGAGCAAAACTGCCACTGAACAACAAAACTTAAAAATTGTTTCAGACAGACCCAAGAACCTTTATATTGAAAAATGTGGTGAAAGGCATCACTCAAACAGGCACATTAAAAGTATTAGCAATACTACGCTGGGACTCCAATATTTACCTGCAGAGCAAAAAAATGAGTTCTGCCACTGTAAGGGCATTAAATACCTTACAAGCAGCACATTTAAAAGGAAATGTTCCTGCGTTGGCATCCCCACAAAATAAAACATTAAAAAGAAATGATTCCACTAATCATGCCCAAATCCCACTGAATGCATCTGTGTTAATTATTGTTTGTTTGTTTGTTGTGTACATGTAACAGAGAAAAATGTTTCTATTTTCTCCAGCTTATTTTAAGATCATAAGCCTCAAAACTGGCTCACAGAAATTAAATTGTCACATTAATTCATAACATGGATTGATAATCATAAAATTGTGTTTATCAACTCCTTTTCTTGTCTTATTTTCCAAGAAAATCTTTCATACAAGTAAGAGACTATTTGGAGCATAGAAAAGCATGAAGGAAAAGACAAGCAAAAAATTAAAGCCATGTGAAAGAAACCAAAATTCATTATATGACTTGAATTTCCATAGTTAAAAACAAGTATTTTTTTCATGGCTTGGTCTTCTACTTGCTGTTCACAGTTGCCATTCCAAGGAACACAAAGACTGTAAAAGATTTAGCAGCATAATTGCTTATAATCTTTAGTCACCACTTTGCAATGACAAAGATTCCTACCATTGCTTACCTGCATAATGTTTGAAAGTTTTTCTACTGCTGTAGGTAAAAGTTCTCATTGAGTTATCACTGCATTCCTTCACCAAACCTACAGCTTCAGCTCCCAGCAACAGCCTTAAGTGGGAAGCTCCAACTAGATAAATATTTTCAACTCCATTTTCCGTAACCAGTGGTTTCATCAGTAGTTGTGCACCTTTAAAGTAAACAGGGGTAAAATAAGCAAGAAAATACATTAAAATTATGTCTAAAAGCCCTAGCATTTTAGCATCCAATGTACTGGCCCTAGCTAACAGGACTGCTGAAAATGTCTATTTTTAAGGGCACAAAGAGTTAAGGTTTCAACAGTACTTGACATAGGTTCTTCAGAATCTTGCAGGGTCACCCCCTGATTTAGCCTGTTTCTGTTGAAGCACTCCCAACAATGAACTGGAAGAATGAGGACTGTTTGGATCTATTCCCCTAAGGTTCACACCATAAAAGCAAGAAGTGCTTCTGCAAACACTTCAATTGGTTTTAAGGAGACTAGATTTTTGAAGCAGAAACATCCCTAACTTCCCTAAAAGAGGCCTGAAAGCAAGTTCGTAGTCACAAATCCATCAGCCACAGAAATATTACTGACCATAAGCTATAAGCTACAACAGCCACAAATAATGACTTTTTTAGAAAAAGTTTTTAAAAAGTCCAAGGAATTACAAATAAATTAGACTAACTTCAATTGCCAAAAGCATACCAAAATGAGTAATGAAATATTGCCTTTTTAGGACCCTTCATGCTAACAAAAAATATAAATAAAAACCAACATGAAGTTATCAAGATTAAATTGCTTTCTGCCAACTTAATTTTGTTCTACAATATGGTACGAAGGCTTATGGACAGGATGTGAAGCATCTTCATTTAGCCAAGGCTTACTATGTTTCTGCAAGCAACAGGAGAAACATGTCTAGACAACTGCTATAAAAACTGAAATCAAAACTACATCGAAACATAGGTTATCAGGGCTTCAGTGCAAAAAACTGAAGAATTCTTGAGCTCAACTGGCATTTGACCTTAAGCTAATGTTTTCATTAATAATAGGGTTAAGTGGGTTCAAAAAACGCAAAACAAGATTGGCAAGCAATCATTATAGCACAAATTCCCTGAAAACTAATTTTCTGTATGCCTTCATATTATGGTGACAGCCAATTTGATTTCAAAGTGCTACAGAATATCACACTGTACTCACCTCCATTTGCCTTTTTGTCCACAATTCGTTTAGTGAACCATTCTATGGTTTCTTCTTTGGTGCCTTTTGCAAGTTCAATTACTACCAGGGGCTTGAAGTTAGACTCAGCAGTATCCAAGAAAGACCAGCTTTCCATCTCTTTCATTTTTCCCGCCATCTCCTGAGAGCTTGCTAAGTACAAAACCAAAATAAAATGCAAGTGCTAAAAAATAGCTGGTACAAATCTAAAACCAGCAAAACTTTACTGAAGTGAGTTACACACAAGTCTGCACTTATCAAAGGCATAGGTGTGCACCAGGTTGAGTAACCTCTGCAGTTGTCAAGATATTACTGATCTCCCATGGCATTTAAGTCCTACTCTCTATGTAGGAAAACTGCTGTTGCTATGTATAGCAAAGCGGTACTGAGAGGAAAGCAAATAAACAAATTAAAACTAATCAATAAGGTGAAACTATCCTTAAAAACAACAGCCTGCTACTTCTGACAGTATATTTGTCAGCAAATGAAAACATTAACAGAAACTTAGTCAAACAGATATTTAAAAATCAATAAGCTTCTTGTGGTAAGAGTATGCAAACACATTATAAGGAAGAACCTTCTCAGTTAATCTTGTGAAGCTTCAATCATACCGAGGAAATTTATTACCATCTTGGGTAGGTGAGTAAGACACCTATCATACTGACAGGCAGATAGCACTCAAATTTAAGGCTCAAAGCACTTAAATGACTTTTTGGAACCAACATACCAAGTGTTCTGTGACAAAGTCCAGCTGTAAAGCACTGACAGCACAACTTTATGTGTAAATACTCCAAATGATCTAAGCAGGCCTTTATAAACTCACAGACCCATTGAGGCTGGAAAAGGCCTTCAAGCCTGAGTCCAACCATTAATGCAGAAGTTCCAAGTCCACCACTAAACAATGTCCGTAAGAGCCACATCTACAGAGCTTTTAAATACCTTCAGGGATGGTGACAACCATTTCCCTGGACAGCCTGTTTCAGGGCCTGGCAACCCTTACCATGATGAAATTTTTCACAGAATTTTAATGGCCCAGCTTGAAGCCATTTCGTCTTGTTTTATCACTTGTTACTTGGCAGACCTCCACCTTGCAACAATCTCTTTTCAAGTAGCTATAGAGAGTGATGAGGTATCCTCTGAGCCTTCTTTTCTTCAGGCTGAACAACCCCAGCGCTTCTCTTTAGTCTTGTTAACAAATTTTGTATGAATTATTCTACAGAGATCGTTGTATCATGCTTCATAAAGCAACTTAGAGATGTTGATATAAAACAAATCTGTGACCTAACCTACTCCGTTAAAAAATAGTTTAAAAACCCAAAGAAAAAATCTACCACAGATTTAATTTACTAAATTTAAAAGTGAGGGGAAGGTTTGGTGATTTTGGTTTGGGGGTTTGGGTTATTTTTTTTAATATTAACTTTACTGAAGAAGGGAATTTACCCACTGCCTTTAAGCAGTTTCCCCACTCCTGTTAAAATACTTAATTTCTAAGGAAGTTGCTTTAAGGATGCAGTTCAGCTTTTATGACCATTATACTTCTGTGATTCAAGGACAAATCAAACTCCAGTATTAATTATAAATTATCCTACAAAATACAGTGATACTGTAAACATATGCATAACATAATTAAAAAAGTATATTCAACTTGTCAATTTCAACTTAGAAAAAAAAGCTTTCAAGGCAAATTTCAATGGGGCTTTTGGTTAGTTTCACTTGCCTTTTCACAGGCACACAATTTTGCAACACACAGATTTACAGCTCTGAACGCAAGTACTCATATCTTTAAAAAAATGCACTGGATTAATAAAGTATTTTTTAAAAATTCAGATGTGTGTCTGTATAAACAGAATGAACCAGACAGAGAAAAACATAATCAGGGGTGAGGCACTGTAACTGAGCTTGTCAGTGACTAACTACACTGTCTTGACAACTCACTGCACCTTCATGCATCACTATGCATAATCAAGGGTTTGCAATGGTTTGCTAAAATTATGCCTGACACATTGCATATATCGCCATTTCTAAAGAATTCAAAGAATGAAAAGCACTAGATAAGTATTAAATATTACCTACTGGTTAAGAATATTGCTTTGCAGAACAGTTAACTCTTGAAAACAGCCTTTTTAATAAACAGTGTGCTACTCAGTGAACTTGGCTCCGATCATTTATTCAGAATCGCCGTCCTTGGCATGGTGACTGTTAAAGAATCACAGAATGGTTTGGTTTGGAGGTACTTAAAGGATCACCTACTTCCAATTCCCCTGCCATGGGAAGGAACACCTTCCACTAGACCAGGTTGCTCAGAGCCACATTCAACCTGGCCTTGAACAATGCCAGGGATGGGGCATCCACAGCTTCTCTGGGCAATCTGCTGCAGTGCCTCACCACCCTCACAGTAGAGGACTTCTTCCTAATATCTAACCCAAATCTACTCTCTTTCAGTTTGTTATTTCCAGGCTTATTACTACTGAAAACTACAACAGAGTTGACGTACTCTTCCAAATCCTGTCTGCATGATTTCTAAATTTATTTTCCTAACAGGTTGTCCAACGCCCAGCACAGACTCTATGGGAGGTAATATGGGATGTAATTTGGCCTGTTCTTTCATCCTACACACAGTGCAACCAGTGACAGACCCAGAAGCAGAGAGAACAACCCGAGAGGGCCCTGGAAGCCCCGAGCTCCCGCTCTCACGGAGTGGCTGGGTGGCGGTCACGATTAATTAGGTTGGAAAAGACCCCTGGGACCATCGACTCCAACCCACGACCGAGGACCACCCTGTCAGCTCAGGGCAGAGGGAGCTGCAGCCCTTTTCCAGGGCGTGTGGGTGCAGAGCGGGTCAGAGCCAGGCTCACCGCCCGGCCTCCACCCGCTCGGCGGCCCCGGAGCCGCCGCGTCCGGGCCGTGCCCGCTCTAAGGCGGCCGAACACGGCTCCGTCCCACTGCCAGGCTGCGCCTCGCTCTCCTTTTTTAGGAACGCAAATACCGGGGAGGAGAGCAGCCCGGCCGGCCCCGCCACCAGCACGGCCGGTGATTCACTGCCTGCCCCCGGCCCGGCCTCACTCGCCGGCGGCCGCCGCCCCGCTCCGCTCCGCTCCCCCGCCGCCGCCCGCAGCCCACCGCGGCCGCGAGCACCACCCGAGCGCTGCCGGGGCGGCGGGGGAAGCGGCGGGGGAAGCGCCGGGGTGTCACGGCCGCCCAGGCTCGGCACTGGCTCCGCGCCGCGGCGGGGTGGGCGGGTAGGGCGGAGGCTCCTCCCCTGGCGGCGGCGCAGGCAGCGAGAGCCCCTTGCCGCGGGGCGCCGGCCGCCCACTCCCCACTCACCGCCGGTGCCGGCTCCACATCCGCAGGGCAGGGCGGGGCTGAGGCGGGCGGCGGCCGCAGGCACAGGGCGCTGCCGGCACGGGCTCCGGGCCGGCCCAGCGTGACACCGCCCGCCGCTGCCGCCGGCCACGCCCCGCGCCGTGGCCCTTCCCGGCCCGGCCCAGCCCGTCCCGGCCGCCCCTTCTGCGGCCTTTCAAAATGTTCTAATATCAGCGTTTTAAAAATGCTCCAGTATCAATGTTTAAGCAACGCTCGTATGCACCCGCCAGCTCCCACTTCATCCTCTTATTTCCACCTTTTGCTGCCTGTGCTGCTGCCTGTGCTGCCTCCTGTGCCAGAATTACAGGATCAATTAGGTTGGAAAAGGCTTCTAAGATCATCGAGTCCAACCTATGACTGAACAGCACTGTGGCACGTCCAATCTTCCCTTAAACGCTGTCAGTCTTGGCTTAAACCAGACCCTGGCACTGAGTGCCATGTCCAGTCTTGCCTTAAACACCTCAGGGACGGTGACCCCACCACCCCCTTGGACAGTCTATTCCAATATTTATTCGTCCTTTCTGTCCAACATAAACTTCCCCTGGTGCAGCTTGAGACTCTGCTCCTCTTGTCCTGCACTGGTTTCCTGGGAAAAGAAACCAACCCTCAATTGGCTACACCCTCCTTTCAAGTGGTTGTGGAGAGTGATACGGTCACCCCTTGAGCCTCTTCTTGTCCAGGCTAAACAATCCCAGCTCCCTCAGCCACTCCTCACAGGACTCATGTTCCAGACCCTTCACCAACTCCATTGCCCTTTTCTGCACACACTCCAGCACCTCAATGTCCTTCCCGAATTGAGGGGTCCAGAACTGGACACAGCACTCGAGGTGTAGCTTCACCTGTGTTAAATACAGTGGGACAATCAGTTCCCCACTCCTGCTGGCCACACTATTCCTGACAGATGTCAGGATGCCATTGGCCTTCCTCACCACCTGGGCACACTGCTGGCTCATGCCCTTCTCTGGACGGGGCCCAAACCTCCTCCTGGAGCTTGAGTTATAAACATCCCGCACTTCAGCAGGATGTTTTCCAAACATTGTTTTGTACAGGAAAATAGATCATTTTTGTATTTTGATACCAAGACTTATGTAGAGAATATAGTTCCAAGCATCTATTTGTAGCTAGGAAGGGAGAAGTGTGACTGTAAAGCAGTGGTGGCAAGCAAAGGATGTGGCCAGCAAACATGCTCCCCTGCAGGGCTTGGAGAAGACTTTTCAGCATATTTTTAAATAAATAGAGATATTTGTATGTAAATTTTGTGATGAAATTTTGATTTGTGTTAGGTAGCAAGTGTAAAATACTAGCTTTTGGTGATGCATTTTTCTAGTATTCATAGCCAATGACGCAGTGAGGGTCTAGGGCACCATGGAAAATGGGAAAATGCGAATACTTGAAATTTAGGAACTAGAGACTGCAGTGGAGAGTAGAAGACAGACACCATCTGTATCAGATACTTTGGGCAGAATGTTAGACTCCTTAAACTGTGGTTCAGTCTTCTCCAGCTTCCAGTGGCCTCACCATATAGTTGTTCATCTCTGATTTATTCATCTCTGAGCATCAACTACTGTGAAAACTCTCACTTCCTGAAGAAGTAGAATGGCAGTAACAGAAAGGTGGGTTTAACAAAAAGGGGGCTTTAGACCTTATTGTTGTGTTTTGCATGTTGGATGTCCCCAGTTATGATGCATCTCACAAATATCCACAATGTCTTCATGGGCCTTGGACCTCTGGCCTCCTTGGCCTGTCATCTTCAGTCTTCTAGTAGTTTACAAACAATGCTTTTAAAACTGTCTCTGACACCTCCTACATTTATGAGTTTTCAGTGGGGACTTGACATTATCCAGTTACTTTGGCCCATGCAAATTGTCATTCAAAATCAATCTCTTTTCTGCTATCAAATTAATTTTTCTATTGGACAAGGTCATCTTATGGCAATATTGCTTGATGAGACTGTCAAATTTCCTCAATGTCATGTATCCACTAGGTGTCACATTCTTGCTATGCAATGAATTCTTTACAGTCACATTCTCAGTTTCTCTCTAGAAAGTTCACATTTTGCTAGCCATGCATAACAGTTAGCACATAATGCTGTATTCACAGAAGAAAAATAGGATTCATAAGTGGAAACAGTCTCACCATGATGGCAAAAAGTAAATTACGTTGTGCCAATCACAGTGTTGTGGAGGCTAGGAATTTGCTCTTAAGAGGATTAGCTAATTTAAAGATGAATCAGGTATGCCCATCCTAAATTGCAAACTGCACTAGCACTATAGCTAAATATAAATCCCAAGCTTGTATCTGCTAGTGACTGTAGTCTAGCCTTGTGATTCTGCTAGCTGATTATAGCATTTTCATGGTCTGTCTCTGTCAGACACCATGCAGACTGCAGACATTGTAGAATGGATGAGCTGTGGTAAGGCAGGAAGAAAAAGTGGGAAAAAAGACAGACAAAAAAAGACTCCATGAAAATTTCAAGAGCAGAGGATTTATTTTTATTCTGTGGTTAACTCTCTTCTCCCTGGACTAATGACTACCACAGTACTTTACTAAATAAAGAACCCATTGATTTACTGTGAAGTGAAACTGGCTTTTACACCTGGTTGAAACTTCGACCATATTTTGGGTATAGTTTAATGGCTAGCTGAGCCCATCCAGCATCTCACTGCCACTAAAAGGGTGATGAGATCTCACCCCCACTCCACCATTATCAAATCCTTCTCCCTGTACCCACATTGTCAGACCTATGGCTCTGCCCCACACTTAAGCCAACACTGGCATTCACCAGATCCATCTCTGAGTCCATTCAATTTACCAGCTCCATAGAAAACCACCCACTTTTGGTTTGTTTTGCTTTGCTCTCTTTCTGTGATTTAAATAAACTCAGATAAAGGTTAAAGAGCTGGTACAAAGAAAACACCTTTCCATATAGCAATCCTCATTACTTCAAATGCATGTAGATGTATGTACAGCATGACAACCATACTTCACATAGTCCCATAATGAGATTAATATTGACTCTTAATTGAAGTCATATATGATAGCAATCATTTTCATAAGATTTATCTTTATGGTTTTGACCATACTGGAACACTGTGTTATCATAAAAGTAAGGAGCAACTAACAGCAAAATATCCTTTCAATTCACAGGCTAATGACATATTAGTTTGAGTGCAAAATGGATTATGAGATTCCTAAAGTTTAAGGTTAACATTAAATTACCTTGTTATGTTATTAATAACAATTGCGTTAAAATTTTAGTAATTAAATTTCAATTAATGTGTTTGTCAGAGTAAGATACAGTGACATTTTACCAATTTTCAATGACATTTTGTCAGATTATACAGGATCTTGCCAAAAGTGTAATAAACATTATTAAATTGCATTCCTGCAAATGGAGGGTAAGTAATTTTTTGAGTCACATTTGGCACAATTTTTACATTCTGATAGGAATTTTAATATAAGTGTGTTCAGGCAGCACAAGCACTGTTTGTGTCAAACTATGAAAGCTTTGATTCATAAACACTGAGCAACAAAGCTGATTGTAATCTGTAAGGTACAAGGAAGACACATCTCTTCCATTTCACATTGTGTCCATCTGATTAGAAACATTTAGTTTTTACTTAGGTATCTATTTCCAAATAAGATCATCACGGAACAAAAAGCCCTGTCCAACAAAATGGAAACAACATAAAAAGAGAAGGATCAGCCTGCCTAAGCCAGGAAGAAGTGAGAGAAACCATTCTCAAATTATTACCAAGGAGGAGCAAGTAAAAGATAAAACATGCATAAGATGTTATTCATCATTTATATGTGAAGAAAAATAAAGTTAGGCAAACAGCATCCTAACCTGTATCAGAAATACTGTGACTAGCAGGAGTAGGACAGTGGTCTCTCCCTGGGCTTTGCACTGGTCAGGCTGCACCTCAAGTCCTCTGTCCAGTTCTAAGCCCCTCACTCCAAGGAAGACACTGAGATGCTGGAGCAAGTCCAGAGAATGGCAAGGAAGCTGGTGCAAGGAAGAGATCACAAGTGCTATGAGGAACAGCAGAGGGATCAGGGATTGTTTAGCCTGGAGAAAAGAAGACTCAGAGGAGACCTTATCATTCTCTGCAACCACCTGAAAGGAGTGTGCACCAAGGGGGAGGTTGGCCTTTTCTCCCAGGCAACCAGTAGGACAAAAGGAAATGGTCTCAAGTTGCACCAGGGAAGGTTTAGATTGGATATCAGGAAAAATATTTGCTGTCAAGGCTTGGAACAGGCTGCCCAGGGAAGTGGTTGAGTCACCATTCCCCGAGGTATTTAAAAGCTGTATAGATGTGGCACTTAGGGACATGGCTTAGTGATGGACTTTGCATTGCTGGGTTAACAGTTGGACTCAATGATCTTAGAGGCCCCTTTCCAACCTAAATGATTCTATCTTTATTGCCTCAGTGCTAGAGTAGCCTGCACAGCTGGGCAATATGAGGGAGATCCAGCAGTCAAGTGATCTTTATGCTTTGGGAAAGTGAATAAAGTCAGTAATTTTACTGTACATGAAGAAGTGTTTCAAAATTTCATCACAGAACTTTGAAAACAATGCATGCTTTCTGATTTTCTTTTGAGATGCATGTGTCAGTGTTTAGGATGCCCCAAACAACTAGAATCTTGGCTTACAGAGCCTCCCTGAATTAGTGAAAATAATATATGAATTCATGTAAAAACTTCACAATTAACCACTGGGGTCCAGTTAACATAATTGTGATAGTGTCAGGAGCAAAAAGGCTGAATTTTGCTGCATTTAGACAAATGGAGCCATGAGGTAACTGAGGTTACAGTGCTTCTGATTAATCTATATGGCCTTCTGTTTCTACTAGCTATCCCTTAATTCCTAAAACAATGTAGTTTACTAGACTTCACCATCCACCTGCTGTGGAATAGCATCCTATGATCACTGGTCTACTCAGAAGTAATTCATCACTGGAATTTTCAATACATTCAGTTGGACTGCCTCCATTACTGAATAGAGATACAACACCTGACTGGCATACAACACCTTTTTTTTTCTCTCATCTGGAGACTTCATCAATTGTAAAGGCTGCATTTAGCATGTCCTGCAAAAACAGGGGCAAAAAAAAAAAAAGCTGTGCATTTTGTATGTTTCAATTTGAAGATGATTTTCTTTCTTCACATATTTTATATTATAGACAATGGTGTCTATCATTCTACCTGGGCAGGACATGCTTGGTTTATCTGTTAGTGCATGGCTAGAAACAGTCAATTGGTTAATTACTATGATTTACTGGATAGCATAATTTAACACATTCTAACTAAATGTGCAGTCTGGATTCCTTGATAGCCATGATGCCATGCCTGGGGCTGTGCCTCAAAGAGGCAGTCCCTGACTATACTGTGTGATGCAGCCTTGCAGCCTTTTGTGGTTTTCAAATACCTGTTTTAATAATATTTCTGCCTGGATTTAGGAACTGAATGAAGATTATTCTAAAAAGCTGAAAGAGCTTGAACAAGGTTTGGGCATGTCAAGTTCAGGGATTTGTTATTCAGCAAAAGTCCTTCCAGCCACTACCTTCAGAGTCACACTCACTGAAGATAACAACATGATAAATCCCCTTCCAGTCCTATGCTGAGGGCTCTGGATTATGAATGGGAATTGCTGTAGGAGGGCTGAAGAAGTTAATGATTCCAGTTGTCTTTCACCTCTTGTGCCTGAATTCAGCTGTTGGACAACCACAGCATGAGGCTCTAAGGCAAACCAAAATCAGAGAGAAGGAACACCATCAGCCATTCCAAATGACATCAGATATGTACATGGTGGTTTTTATCGTGCTTTGTGAACTATTTAATGTGTTCTTACAGACAACTTCACAAGGTTATCTGTATTGTTTGTAAATGCCACACCTCTATATAATCCATTTTACTCTAATTTTTAAGTAACTTGAAGCATAACTTGGGAACTGGTCTTTTATGGAGCTCTTGATTAGGAAAAGATGAGTTTTGTAGGTTTTCTAGCTGGTTCTTCACAGTGTCATAAACTGATTTCTCTGGGGAAATACATTCACTTATATAGTTAGGCAAGGGCTGTAGCACTGGCAGACTGCTGGCAAAGCAATTGTAGATTTGACAGCTGTCCAACAGTTTTGAATCTAAAGACAGTGAGATCTGTTTTCCTTTCTTGCAATGTACATGTTGCACTGTAAGATATATTTCCCAGCCTGCATATAATTTCTTTGTTTAACTGATATCCCCTAGTATGAATTGTACACCTGTTTATTCTCACTATTGCTTGGAAAATAATTAAACTGTAAAACTACAAAACTACAGATATCCTACTGCTATTAATTGCTATTTCTAAGGGCCCAAACTTGTCATTATTACTGATGTCAGTCTAGTTTTACGTACTACATCAACATGTAGTGTAGATTCAGATTCATATCTTCACCTTCATTTTCAGGTGACCCCAATTACATGCATACAGGTTTTTAATCACCAAAGACTTTAAAACAGAAATTAAAATTGCAGGCCTTGAATAAATCAATCTTAATTTTTTGGTCAAAATAAAAAATAAATGTGATATAAATGTGATCACTGGACTTCATGAAATTATGGCCCTTGCCCCCTTAGAAACCAACAACACCAAGAAAAGAATATTGAACTAATGAATATAGCACCATTTGAAATGTTCAGTGAAACATTTTAGCAATCACTGAAGTAAGACTAGCTATTAAAGAAAAATGGGATGAGTCAAAAGAGAAAGCCTTTTGCTGTGATCTCTTCTACAGCATACTGACAAGAAAAGTACTGACAGAACTAGGAGGTGAGCATATGCTATTGTTAACTGACTGCATGTGCTGATCTAGTTCAGCGTGTACTTTTGGTATCCAGCTAGTTCCTTGAATGCAAAGTCAGGTACAGTTTTTCAACATCTGCGTTCACGTGGGTCCCAGTGCTGTCATCAAATGTTCAGAGCACAGGGTAATAAAGATTTATGATATCTTCTGGCAGTTTGAGGGAACACAAGGCACTCAAAGTGAATCTGAAAAAATGTTTAACCTGACTTGTCTGCTATAGTCATACATTCAAAAACACCAGACACAAAATATTTCTAATGTTAAATATATTTTTAAAAATTCCAACTTAATAGAGACTAGTATATTATCTTTCTTAGTATTAAGTATTTCACTTAAAATCTAGTACTGTGAGTCTGTACAGAAAAACCTTGGTTTTATCAAGGTCTTTGAATTTCTCTTTTATTTCTGTAGTCTATAATTCTATAATCTGATTTGAAGCACACTCAGATATAGCAAACCTAATTTTAGGAAGAATTTATTTTAGTAAAAATCATCTCCAATCAGCAATTAGAAATGCAATGTAGTAGAAAACAGAAATTCTATTTCTGTTCTCAGTTCCTTCTGAAGCAGATGTTAAGTGTTTGCCAAGAGGGAATGGCAGAAGAGTGTAGTATTTGCCCTGTTTTAAGTTGCAGAAGGGAGTGCTCCCTTGTGCAGGGTACTACAGTGAAATAATCTAAGCAAAACATTAAATTAAAGAATTCTCCATTCATAATGTCAAATGTCAAGTACAAGTCAAAAAAAGATTACCAATTAATGTTGCCCTTAAAAATCTTTTGCCTGGGGGATCTGAAGTCACGTACTAAAAACAGAGAATGGAATGCAAGTTCCATTTGGGGTTTCTTCCTTTTTCAGGAAAAACAATGTTTTACTTGGCATGACGTTATATAACCAGGAGTCTGTGTTCACTTCAGATTTAATGAGGGTGTCAGGTGTCTGGGTACAGACAATCTCAGCCACTCTAGCCTAGGTGTGAGTGGGTGTATTTAAAGCTCTATGTGAGTCACAGCAAGTCTCACTAGTACTGCATGTAAGGCCCTAGAACTCATGGGAACTCATATAAAGCTTTATATGTTACTGCATTACTGGAGTGCATGGAGGCTCTACACAAAGTCAGCAGATGAAGGCTTCTGTCTTCTGTGCAGGGCCAGGCATTGCAGGTGCACGCCCTGGCCATCCTGAGCTGTGTGGCAAGAACACACTGCCCTGGAGACTCATAAGGCAGGCACACACAATGTGTGGAGCAGCAGTGCAGGCAGAGATGGACCTTTCTTGGAGACAGCCACAGCTTCTCCCCAGGTGCCTGGGACTGGTGGCTCTGAGAGAAGCTGCAGTGCTACACTCACAGCACCAGTTCCCTGCACTGCCACAGTGAAGGCCTGTGTGGAGGTGTGGGAGGATTCATCCATTTCTTTATGAAATCCACACCTGCAGCAGCATGATTCTTTCTCACTTAACTCTGAGAGAACCTGACTGCTCTTCCAGACACTCTGGAAATGTGGGGAAATCCTGAGTGACTGTCAGCACCCATTTATGTTGTCACTCTGAAGCTGACATCTTGCTAACAGAAGTAAGAGTAAGAAGCAGGGCTGGTTCTGTCCCCCAGCTGAACCAGATTGTCTGAACTGAAATTCCACCTCCAGACTAAGTGAGGTGGTTTCAGGTGTCCACAAGCAGTCACCATGGAAGTGTGAGTGCACAAGTAACATGTGCAATCCGTCAGGCACCCCCTCAGGCACTTATAAAGGACTGGTGGTAAGGGTTGAAAAGCTGCCCTTAGTGGTATTTAACAATATGTTCAGAGGGACGGTTTGCCACATGTCAGATAGGCAGGACCTGCAGAACTGAGGATCTCTGTATGTCTGGAAATATGGATCTGTGCAACAACTGGTAGGACAGGCTGTTCTGGGCCAGTTCCAGCTTAATATGGTTGTGTACTTGGAAATGGATGAGAATTTGTGCAGCTGCAGAGTTTTACCAATTCAGGGAAGTTGGAAACTCACACTAACCTAGGTTTGAAGCATCTAAAACCTCTGATCTAAAACATTCTGGGCATTTAATGTTCTTAGAAGCAGGGTGATTGGTAGATGGGAGAATTAGGATGGGCACTGACAATATTAATGGTGTCAGTAACAGTATCCCACACTGAAGGTCATGGTCTACTTAGCAGCACTGACCAAGCATGCTGGAATACTAGAGATATCAGTATCATCTATCCAGAAGAAAGACATCTTGAATATACTGGGATTTTGCATATCCTTTGATTAGGCACCTATTAATAAGCAATACTGAGTTACCAGATACACTGGATTTTTTTCCTTGATCCTTAGAAAAGTAATGAAATATACATCCCACTCTGACTTTTTAAAGGAGGACCTTAAATTCAAAGGTGAAAGATGTTTTGACTTCAATGGACAGTATTTGTGCCCATTTAGTTAAATGGTCTTTCAGGAGATCTCAATATACTCATGGGACTTTGTTGTACGACCAAAGTAATGTTGTATGATAAATATGATGAAAAACAATATGCTTAAGTTTCCCAAAAATGTTAACACTGATTTTAAAAGTACAGAACTCTTACAGTAAGATGTAATATTATTTGCACAATATAATTTAAGTTATTTTTATGGACATTTTGCAGCTTATTTTATACATTGCTATCTTTTTTGATTATGTTACATAGATCTGCAATTATTGTTTTATTTTTTTTTTAATTTGTTTGTCATGGAATGATTACATTTAATTATTGTTTTATTCACTGTGACATCATTCATTTTCTGAGGGATACAGTGGGTAATAAAGGTACTTCACCAATTTGGGGTTTTTTAATTTCAAAAGCCATAAACATTTGTTATTTTAAATGTCCATGTTTGGTATAGGACAAATTCAACAGCATTTGAACCTATTTGAATAAGGAGGAAAATTGTAAAAAAAATTATAGTTCTTTAAAAGACCAGAAGAAACAATACCTTAGCCTTTAACTGACCTTTACTAAAGCTTCTTCCATACTAGATACCAAAATCAAATAAAAATTGAATCCAGGTAATGTATCCAGTACTGTACTCTGTACAGTGTGGAGTCTGTTCTTACATAACTCACACATGCATGATTTTTTAATGTGATTTATTTGTCTTGACTCCACTAAGTTCAGCCCATGTAGTATGAATGTTTATATTTTCAGGGCTGCACATCAGTGCTCTGACACATCTAGGTGAGGAATTGGTTCCCCAGATAGGTTCCTCCACACTGCTGTTACCTGAAGGAGTGTCAGCTGAGGCTCCCGGGGCGACCTTTCAGCTGCCACTCACAGAGATTATCTGCATGATCTAATGCCACTTGACACACCCTTGGGTATCAAAGAGATCTGCTGGCAGAGGGCTGGCAGAGACACCACAGGACTGAAGACAGACCTGCACCGTTCTGAAGCAACAGTGGGAGTACAGGAGCTACACCACACGGCAGTGAAAATGGTGCTAGACAGATATGCTTAAGCAGCTTATTTAGGTTGTTACTTCTCTAGCTAGGTTGGCATTTTATCTGTCTTCTCAAGAGACTTCTGCATCAGCCTCAAAAGCCAACAGTTCGCCACACAAGAAAGTAGCCATCAAGTACATGAGTGCATATATTTTTCTCATTTTGATTAGCAAGCATAAGCATTATTTTTTCTTTTGCACAGCCTACAGTAACACCTTCATACATACATCTTTCTATTATTTCTCCAGCAGTACAAACCATAATGAAACTTTGGGTGTGCCCACAAAGAAAATACACAGTATTAAATAAACACTCAGATGATTACTTAGCCACACACCAGTAAGCACATGGAACGTTTTGACAAGAGTAAACTTTAAAAGTTCCCCCTTTCTTCTCAGAATTGCTCTACATGACCAAACACCCTACACAACAAAATCAAGATATGCCTGTAGCACAGGGAGGTAAATGTGTGCTATGTTTAATCCAGTTAGCATAGTTACAAGAAGCAGTGTAGATGCAGCAGCATAGGCCAGACATTATATACATTTATACATTATATAAATCAGAATACAAACCATACAAAAATCTAGCAACATGCTCTGAACCTTCCTGTTGTTTTCTTAGGCTTCCAGCAGTCAGTGACCAAAGGATTGAGATGTGATTTGTCTCTGGCCACTAACTTCAATGCCAATCAAGACACACCTCCCATTGCCTACTCTCTTATGTACAGTTCTGTCACCTCAGTCTTCAGCAGCACCACATTTCACTATTTCTGTCACATGAAAAAGTACTTCCTGATGATTTTTTTTCATCTATAACATGATTCTCAGGACCCTCCTAATTATTGTATTGTGAGTTTTGTGAATGCTTGCTTCTTGTTTTCTTTTCCACACCATCCATTGCTTTAAAGATTTTTCTTGTACTGCTTTCCATCATCACTCTTCCAGGCCAAGAATTCTAAACTATTTAACTTCTCCACACATGAGAGAATAACATGGTAGTTACTCTTTAACTCTGAAAGTCTCTGCCACACTTCCTTCAACTTCCTCTTGTCCTAGGCTACTATACCCTTTTCAGAGTGCATAAGCAAAATTCCATACAGGAGTAAGAATACTTCAGTCCCAATTAAATGCTTGATTTATTCCTTCTGTATACTTACTTTCCCTATCCCACGACTAAAACAGAAGAATTCATGTAAGGTGTTCCAGGAAATAACTTGCAGCCACAGCACTACAAAAATTAAATTGAATCTCTCTCTCTCTGTATTTATTTCTAAATATTAGTATTCTCACAAGTTACACAGTAATTGGCCTTTACTTGGCATAATTGTGGAACTGACTGTAAAGAAATGCAATAGTAAGCTGTTTGATGTTACAGAGGGTATATTATACCTAAACCCACAGACCTGCAATCAAATACAAAAGTTCTGCTGAAACCAAGGTGCCAGGTAAACCAACAACTACATTTAAAACCCCGAAAAATATTCAATAACAATCCATTTGTGTTGCCCAAAGCACAGGAAAAAAAGCAAGATTAAACCAAGGATCTCATGTAGAAGAGAAAAGCGTATCCAAGCAACAACACTAAGACTCAAAAGAAATAGGTCATGTGAAGAGAAGCACTAAATTTAGTAATCAAATGTATATTCAGCAGAAAAGATAAAGAAGCTTTAGTGAAATAACCTAAAGAAAACCAAAAGAAATTAAGAGATTTCTGAAGCTGGGAGACACATGATACAAAAGATGTGCACTTGGTTGCAACTGTACTACTGAAAAGAAATTCCATGATAGTTAGCTGAGTTAAATTTGTATGAAACATGAAATAACTCAGAGCAGATTTTGGTACTGTATTTTATTTTTGGTCAGAAGCTTGATAAGAGCTCTAGTTCATTGGGTCTCTGCACAAGCAGACTGAAGTCATGATATGTTAAGCTGGTACAAAAGTACAATGGTAAAACTTTTACTGATATCACAGGGTCTTGCAGGCAGCCACTACTGTTTGCTTTTCATTGTAATTGGGTTGGTGACAGAGCTCTCCTCCATTACACAGAATCACACACGACTTAATGAAAAGGTGTGACCACAGCTGCTGTTGGCATCCCATCTGAGCCCAGTCAGTTCAGCTGAAGAACTTGCTCACCAAGGAGCTTACCTGGAGGTGTGACAGCTAGCTGTCTGGAGCCACAGATGTGGTAACACTGGAAGAATCACTCTGTTCCACAATTTGTTACAAAAAACCCTGAAATAGTACTCTTTTCCTCCCTGAATGATTTCTACTTCATTTCAGAGACTGTCTTGTTAAATCCTTGAACACTCATGGATGGCATTTTTTGTAACAGGGGAGTTTCTGCCACTTCAGACCCACCAGGTTTGCCACTCACAAGAGCTTTTCTTCCATTCTTAAATTGCAGGTTTTCTCACCTTTGGATAAGGTCTGAACTCCATGGGAACTCCCTGCCAACACAAAGGTAGATCATGCAGCTGTGATAGTAGCTGCAGGACAGCTAAATTAGGACCTCAGGAAGAACACAGAAACTCACAGCATCCAGGAAAGTAAAGGGCTGACTCATGAGCAGCAGAGCCACTTGTCCTTTCCTCCTACTTAGCTCAAGACTCAGCAGAAGCTGTGCTCTGGGGATGCTAGCTTCCCACAGCAATAGTTCAGCACCATTCTGCTGCTGTGGGAAGCAGCAGTTTCAAAACCAGCCCTCTCCTGAGGTCCTGTGGGAAATACCAGTGGGAGAAAGAGAACACTTCTCTCAGAAATGATAGCATATTTTCATTCAGAAGTTAAAAAAACCAACAAGAAAATGCAGCATATATGCTGCTATATACTGCAGCAATTTGAACATTACTATTACAGAAATACATATTTCATGTTTTATATAAATTCATCCTGTTGATTTACTGTCTCTGGGAGTAGCCATTGACTTTGTTCTGAGGGCACTGCTGAAAATAGTGGGCAGAACAGGATTATCTAATGATGCTAAATTTGCCTTTATTTATCAGTAACTGACATAGCAAAAAATACTTGCTGAAACCCAAACATGACAAGTGTGGGGTGGGAACTAAGATATGTGGTATAAAGGGTAGCACTGTGGTTTGAATGTGAATGCAAAGGTTGAGTATATTTAGGAAGGACAGTGCCTATCTGTATGTCATCAGCACTCAGTACACAAACAAAACAAAACAAAATAACAAAACAAAAAAAGCCATGGAGAGCATGGAGAGCAAGAGAAGCAGCAGTTATGGCTCCAAGAGAAAGCTGAAAGAACAAACTGTAAGCAGATCTTAGGCTCTGTGTACTTTGATTCTCTCTCTTTCCAAGGAAATAGGACTTTGTGAACATTCTGTTTGTAAATTAAAACAGTGCACCATAGAAGTAACTGGCACAGCATTCCCTATTTTTTTTTAAACTCATAAGGCTGAATCTGGCCAGCAACAGAGGCTACAAAGTAGAGGGGGAAAAGTACTTTAAACTGAACTTAAGCAGCTACTCATCTTGACATTGCTTTACAAAAGTGATCTTTAGGTTGAAAAGGCCAAACTCCAAGGAGAAAAGTATTTTCCACTCTACTACTACTTACTATTGCCATTTCCTACAAGCTAGAATGAGTACAAATAACAACTATTTCCTTTTTTGCCTTATTGAACCCTAATACTTAATTATCAAAAGAGAACAATAAAAAAGGGACATTTTCTCTCAAAAGAAGAATTATAGCAAAACATGTTGACTGGCTTTAAATATTGCTTTCAGTGTTCTCTTCACACAAACAAAGCAGAAGATTTTACTAGTAAAGGGAATTATTCTTTATTCATGTTGTATACATAAATTACTGGGACGTAACAGGGATGAAAAACTCCGAGCTATTTTGATTAATCTGGTTGAAAACACTTATTGTATTTCAAGTACAGAAGTATCAAAATAATATTTTAACAAAAAAAAAAAAAAAAAAAAAAAAGCCTGCAATAAGATGATTGGAAATTCTCAGGTTCAGAGTTTACCAGATACCAAATACAATACCCATAGGAGACTTCCTGTATTTACTCATGGCAGATGCTTGGAGATTGTTGACCAGTTTAGTATTACAACATATGCTTTAGGGATCAAAATGAAACAAAAGAAAAAAAAAAAAGAGATGTGGTTTTTATGTACAAAGGAAACTCCAAAATATTGCACAAGTTTTTATTTACCACCAACAGGGTGAAGATGAGATCAAGATTACACCACAGAAGTTGCACTGTGTTTCATAGGTAAATTAATTTAACTAGGAGCAGGACTGTGAGGAGGATTTTTTGGTTTGAAATCTTCCACTAGTATCAAATGGAGAGGGATGGGCTCCAGGCCATGAGATGGGACAATGGGTGTACTGCTGGACAGGATCCACTTCTTACCAAAGCCTGTAGTGACAGGAAAAGGGGCAATATTTTCAAACTTTAAACCAGAAGATTTATAGTTGGTATAAGCATGAACTTTCTTATGATGAGAGTAGTGAGATACTGGATCAGGTTGCCCAGAGAAACTGAGGATGCCCCATCTCTAGGGGTGCTCAAGTTCAGGTTGATAAGGCTTTGAGTAACCTGGTCTAGTGGAAGGTGTCCCTGCTCATTGCAGTGGGATTGGACTAGACAACCTTTAAAGCTCCCTTCCAACACAAACCCTTCTGTGATTCTATGAATTCTATGACACTAAAAACAATCAAAACAGAGGGCTGCAAGGTCCTCAGAAAGTCATATTAACAGCCTCACTACACTTACTAAATTTCTGATTATGAAGGAGATGCAGTCAGCCTGTACTTAAAGTGACAATGACAGTCTATGATCATACCACTGGCAACTTTTTTCCAGTACTCTACCCGTCAAAAACATTTTTCCTAATGTTTAACCTAAAATATCCTGGTTGCAATTTCTGCTCCTGGTGGGCATAGAAAGGAATTTATTCCCATCTCATCAGTAACTTCTCATATACTTGCTGACTGTTGTCATTCTCCTACTCTTACTCTTCCCTAATTAACCAATCTGAAATAACTTGCTATTATCTCTAGGTCCCTTGACATTCTGGTTGCTCTTTAGGTGGTCCACATAATTTTTCATGTGCAGCATTCAAAACTAGCTTTACAACTCTTAAACAAAGCAGAATTCCTTGCCTGGTCTTGCAAACTCTAATCCTCATAACACATCCTAGCAGAATGCTTATCTTTTTTTTTTTTGCAATAACAAGCCATGGTTGACTCACACCCAGTCTGTGAGCACTCAAAGCCTGAGTTACTATTGTACAGAATTTCTACCTAATCAGTTTACCCTACCAGCTGATTATTCCTGCCTAGGGCTGCATCTGTTTTGGCTGAATAACTTTCCATTTTTTTCATATTTCTGACTGAAGATATTTTTTTATTTTGTCCCTGCCCTCCAGCATACATGTCCCCTCCTTCCCAGCCTGATACATATGTCGATTAGATAAGCATTTTCACTTTAATAAGAATGTATCCATGTCACCAGATTCTGAATCTGTGCAATCCAACTTGATACACAATTCCATTTTGATAGAAAACCACTCTGTAATTCTGGTTTTCCAACAAGTATTGCACACACCTAGCTGCAGACCAACATGGAACACACATCATTAACCAACATGGAACACACATTCCATATGGGCAGCACATAAAAAGTTCCCTGAAAATCAAGACATACTGAATCTAGAGCTCTTCTCTATCCATAAGGTATGTTATGTGGTTGTAAGGGCAATTAGATTTTTGAGATGTGAGTTCTGGTTGCCAGTTACTCATCCCTATATTATTTTTCAGGAATGTACAAATACATTTTTCACTATTTTTCTAAAAAAATTAATTTACTTAATAATGTCATACCTTTTTTCTCCTTCCTCTCTCCGCCAGGCTTGTGACTTTACAGCCTCCCTCTATCCCACCTAGCATCCATAACTTCTCAAATATGTCGATTACTGACACTGAGATTCTGTTAGGAAGAGCTTTAAATACTCTAGGACATAGTTAAAGAGAGAATTCAGGTCAATTTGAAAATATGTGGCTTATACATTCTACCTTTTCTTAACTGAAAATGCACCTCACTAATGCATTAGTTTCATTATTTTACTACCTTAGATAGTGAAATCTAGAAGGTACTGCATGCTGACACCTTTTAGTCTTCTCACTTCACAATTAGAGTACACTTTCTATTTCACACAATTAATGAGCTTCTGGAGTGATGTGGGGGTTTTATTTTGCTTGCTAGTTGCATTTCATCTCATGCTGTCTTTCTGATTTTGTTCTCACATGCTTCTGTTGTACTTTTATTTTCAGCCCTAACAACCAACATAAAAGCTAACTTACTTTCTCCTTTCCTCTAGGTTTTTCTCCAGTTTGAGTGATTTAGCCAAGCTGGTTTCTTAACTCCATGTTCATTGAAAACTGCATTCCTGACTCCTGTGGGGTTCATGTTGATCATACTCCTTGTTCTGGTCCTGCAGATCACTAATCTCTCATCACTCTACCATGTCATGTACAGTCTCAATTAATGCTTACCCTGACCTTTTCAGTTACTTGCTTTTTTCTGACTGTAATCAAAACTAGAGTAGCCTTACTGCTCTGTGCAGACTTCTCCAGAAAATCTAGAAGACTCAGTTGTCTCCAGCCTTGTGTTCATGTAGGTATTGACAGGTGAGGGAGAGGAAACAAGAAGGTTGTGACACAGGGACACTGCTTAAATTAGACACCCTGTCTCATGCAGCAAATGTCTCATCATCATGGGTTCTTCACAGGGACCATGTATGACCCAGACAGACACAGTCACAGCACTCTTTTACCCACCTGAAAACATGAGACCTTGTTTCTTCCCAGCCACTCCTGTGTCTAGGAGGGAATTTTAGGTTAGTCACGTGTGAGTCATGAACTCTGGAATAGCCAAGCATGACAAGATGAAAGTTCTGCCTAGCAACACAGCCTGTCACAGGCTCAGCTGCAGAATATGCTGATATATTAATAAATATGTATCTAGGCCCCCTCTTTGCAATTCACTCGCTCCTTGAACACTTAAAACTTCTCCTGGCCTTCTCATAGCTGACTCTTGCACACAGTTGCTCAACTTTCTACTGCAACTGCCATGGGCACGTTTTCAAAACATTGCCTATAGGGCAGATAGAGGCTATGAATGCAAACCCACCCTGAGATGGTGTGCACAGCAGCTCAGTCAGGACTGCTCTGTTCTATACTCCCATCACATAATCATGGTGAAGAAACCAACAAAACTTTTCTTACAATTCTCTTCAACTATACCTCTTTTCTTCAAGTGCCAGAATTCACAGACACTCTGGTTTGCCCCAAACATTCAGTCCAGGACTGGCCCCTTACAGTCGTGGCCACCGTGTCATCGATTTCCCGGTTCACAGTCTGCTCCCAGAGTGGGATCAGACATGAGTCCTGGAAGGGACACAAGAAAGCTTACCCTCCTGTACAGCAAGGATGTGAAAGGACAAGAGGCTGAGACAGACTGCCTTCCCATTCAGGGCAGGCCTTGGGAACAAGGAACATAGTGAAACACTAGCCTTGCTTCAAGGAGGGCCTCCCATGTCACCAACATCCCTCAAAGCTTCCAGGAGTTTGGGAATCTGTACAAATAGCCTCTTATGCCCGCCATAGGCAGACATGTGGTTGGAAGATGTTGGCAAAGTGAATGTGAAGGAGGATCTCCAAGTACTTGAACAATTCTTGATCAACCTGTACTCATTTAGAACTCTGCCTATGCCCACATATGTCTAGGAAAACATGGAGCAGACACACTAGGAACACAACAAGCACATTGCCACTGGTCTCAAAGTGCCACTGCAGTTTGGAGGGGAGCACAGAGACAGAGTCCACAGAGCATTACGACAGATCAGAAGCTGAACAAGCTTCCCAGGGCTGCCACGGCCCTGTAGGCAACTGGGATCTGAGAGGGCCCAACAGTATGGATCTCCAGACTCCACTGGAAACTGACACAGTTCAGACTTTTTGTTTCTTCAATGACTCAGCCAAGGCTGAAACATCCTGCTGCATAGTACCGAGGTCCAGAGCCAGGCAGAAGAAGCTCAGTTAATGCAAGAATTCCTCCCACACCTCAGTAACACAAAGAGCCCTCCCCAGAGAAACACAGCAAACAGGACTCGGGGTGGAGTTCCTCATTTACATCTTCCAGTGCTGTTTGGGCTTCTGCTTAGGCTTAGCCACAGCTAACTCCAACTCCTGCGCCTCCACTTCCTGAGGCAGCTGACAAACAGCCTTCTGTCCTGAAGGAGCACAGCAGAGGAAGCCAGACCTCCAGTGACAGCAATACATGGACACGAGATCCCAGGGGCATTCTCCCAGGTCTCTAAGGTCTTCTTGCCATCCCAAAAAGGTTCATTTGCAGAAACCAGTAAGTTTTATACTGCTTTTTCCCTGCTATTCTGAGGCCCCATAAAATGTCAAAATAAGAGCAGGCATAATAAATGTCCTTATATTCATATAAGCATGTTTAAACAGTCTTAGGCTGTAATACTTGGCCAAGTCAACCCCCTCTGCAGTTTGTTGCTCAGACTGATTTTAGCAAGCTGCAAACTGCAACTGCTGCAGTTTGGAGAAGTAGCTTACTCATGGGTAACATATCATTTATTGAATAGAATGGTAGTAGTAAACTAATTCAATAATGAGGGCCAGATACAAGCCCCACAAAACATCAACACAGAAAAGTGAGAGATTAAACAGTAGCAGGAACCACTCCCTTTGAGACATTTTCAGAGTCCAGAAATTTTTTTGAAATACAAAAATGGAAAAATTCATCTGAACGATTTGCTTCTCATTATAATACAGCTGTCCTTTATTCATTGACACTCCACTGCAACATTAGCCAACTGATGCACAACTCTCTTTCTTCTATCAGCATTATCACAGTCATTTCTTCATGCACAGAAATACAGCTGATTTATCCACATAATCAAAACAGCTCTGAAAAAACTGAGTCATTCCTCAGTAAGAGAAAGAAGGGCTGCTAAGTGGGAGTAGGCTGCTTGTACAAGTATACTCTTAGACAAATGTAACCAATTACTGTTGGGGGGAGCACCACTGAATTAAAATCACAGAGATAATTGTGTCTGAACACTTGCACATTCCATGAGTAGGCTGTAAATCTCATTTATGAGGTTTTTAACTTACTGTTCCATTGAAATTAGAAAGAAATAAAACCATGGCATTCAGAACTATTGATTCAGGCAGTTTGCAAATTCTAATGACCATCTTTGCAAACCTTTGCCAGCGATCATATAGTTCTACACACACTGATAGTCACTTTTCTCATAAATAAAATTTTTCAGCGCAATAATAAAAATAAATACACTCTCCTGAGAAAAATATCAGATTGCCAAACCATTGTGACACAGCCAAACAAACTTTAGCTGAGATTGTGTAATCTCAACAATCACTGTTTTCAAATTGCAGAATGGTTTTAGCTGAGAATTATTTCAGCTATTACCAAATTCACCTTTTGATACTTTTTATCAAAGGATTTCAGAAACCAAAAGAAACAGTAATCATCATTCCATTTGTTTTTCTAAAAACAGCTTTAGAGGTCAGTGACAAAATTCAGAAGAAATGCAAGACTTAAAATCTTCTCACCACTCCTTCCACTTGCTGCACTTTGCTGCTTTGTTTCAATTAAGGTTTGTTGATTGCCCAATACCAATGCAGTTCTTATGCAGCTGAACAATAACACAACCAATATTATGAGACCAAATGCTGTCTAAAACAAGCACACCCCAGCATTCTCCTCGCCATAGGCATGGCTGCACTTTAGTCTATCAAAACACTTAAAAATGACAATCGCAATAGGTATTCTACTTGGAATCGTCTTAGGGACAATTAATACTTAAGCTGCATCCAGAACTCCTAATTTGCTTCTTATACATAAAAGCAAACATTACAGCCTGGAACACCTAGTGCTGAACACCCTGCTGCCCTATTTGCAGGCCTCGCTGAGCGAGTTGGCCCAAGGAATGTCTGTGGGGGAGCCGACGCTTTAGTTTGGGTTCTGCCCCCTCTCCTGCTCAACTTGTCAGCTGTGTGCTGCCACGGGGGCATTGCCACCTCTCCAATGCCACTGCCCGGTGTTGTGTCCCCCCTGTGCGCCACTCGGTGGGAAAACAGAGGGGTACATATGCTCAGTATGCCCGGTGCGTAGGGTGTGTACACAGCTATGTCCGCACAGTGTACAGCGTGCACGGTACAGGCTACACACGCACCGCGGGCCCCGCGCTCACGGGGCAGGGACGCCTGGGAAGCCGCGGCCCTTCTGCACGGGCCTCATCTGTGCCGCCATCCCCGGACCATGAGCCAGCCGACGGGAGCCTTGCTCCAGCCATGCCGCTGGCTGGGGAGCGCCCAGGACCCGCTCCCGTCGCTGGGGCACGCATGTGCCCAGTGCCCGCCCGCCGCCCACTCACACCCCGGGGTCCGCCCGCGGCGCTCCGGCACTGCCGGGCCGCGCACGGCGGCGCTCGGGGCTGTGGGTGGCCCTGCGGGGATGACGCAGGCGGCGGGCGGGCAGGAGGGAGGGAGTAAGAGAGGGAGGAGCCCGTAATGGCCGGTGCCGCCGCCGTCGCGCTGTCCCTCGCTACGCTGCCGGCCACCGCCACCCCACCGCCGCTGTCAGCTGCCGACCACCCCGCCGCCGCCATGGCCGAGGAGGAGGCTCCTAGCGAAGGGTGAGTGGAGCGGCCGCGGGCCGACCCCCGTCCTCTCCGCGGGTGTCCCGGACGGCGGTAGGAAGCCTTTCGGGGCGTCCGGGCCGTGCCGTGCCGTGCCGCCGCGGGTGCCGCTCGCCCGCCTCCTCCCGCCGCCGGCCCGTCTGCCCGCGGTGCCTACGGGCTGCGGGCGGCCCCAGTGCCGGGGTTGCGGGCGCTCCCGCCTCCCCGAGCGCCCGCCGGGCTCCGCGCTTCGCCCCGGCCCTGCCGCGCTCCGGCATCGCCGCTCGGGCGCTCCCCGGAGTGTGGGCACATCGTCTGCCATGTTTTGCTGCCGCACAGCCCGCCTTCCTGCCATGGCTTCCCGCCTTCTGGCACGGGCAGGCTCCCGGCAGGGTTTGCCGCCGGCTCCCTGCGAGCCCCGTGTCCCCGCCGCTTCCCCTTCTGCACCGGAGCTCCGCCGTGGCTGGCCAGCTGTTGTCATTGCACACCTGCCCGCAGGCGTGTCCCTGCGCCTTTGCCTTGGCAAAGTGTATGTACGTACTCCGGCTGTCATCCACCCTTGCTTCCCTTTGCGCCCAGAGGTCACACGGCTGCATACAGTGCTGGCCCATGCTCCTGGTGTGCCTCGGCGGCTTTATCTGGGCGCGCAGATAGCCCATCTTCTTGTTCTATACGTTCACTTTGATATAGAGCAGACAGTGCACTTGTCAGCCTCTCTGTGTCATCGTTCTGTACTTTATATAAGTAGGAGATGAGAGCACATCTATAAATTACAAGCATACGCTGTTGCTCTAACTTTTCCAGTACTGTATGCTATCCCTGCTAACTTTTTCTTTCCTTTCACTGTCCCAGGGCATTCACATCTACTGAAATAATTCCTATGACATAAGTTACCCTGACCCTGTTTCTTAACATGTGTCTCTAATACCTGTTTGTAACCACTTACACCCTTGATATATGACTTTATTATAGCTAATAATCATTCCTCTGCCTGAAATTACATAGTTCGTCACTATATCTTTTGTGAGTGTACTGTATAAAAGTTACTAATCAATGGTCTGTTCTTCAGTTCACATGCCTTCTTAGTGTATGCTTTATTTCTTGTTACACTTAAGCTTCTACTGCAGACCCATTTTTATACTCTTCCATTGCCCCCAAATATGTTGTCTGCCCCTGTAGAATAATATAGTCATCCCATCTCTGAGTTTGTTTGCCAAACATACTTAAGATATCTGCTGGTTGCTTATCTCACAGTTTGTTCCATCATATTTTATGGTTCTAATCCAAACAGTGCTCTATCAGAATATATCTAACTCTGCTTTAGTCATACATGTGCTTTATTCCTTCTGTCAGACGTGTAAATATGCTTTATATGTATTGTTTACATTAATTTTTCCTCTTTCTCATATGCTTTATATGCATTGTTTACATTAATTTTTCCTCTTTCTCTGTGCGTTAAATATTAGGTAGTATATCCCATTACTGATTGACTAGTCCTCAAAAACTAATTTCTTGCCTTTTCTTCTACATCTCCCTTCTTGCATAACTAAGTCTTGTGTTATTTTGAGAAATCAGACTTAAAATTCTTCAGCTGATTGCATGAAAATCATGCCAGGCATTCATGACTTCTTAATTAAGTATATTGCCATTTGCATGTTGTCATGTTATATGTCTGTTTTGTAATCTTCCAAAACTACCTGCATCCTCAATCTTGTGCTTTTTTTAGTCATTTTTCCAGCTTGGGATTTTGGTATTTCATCTTACATATTTTCCTGCTCTGCCAGCTCAATCTGACCAGATCTGGACTATCCATCTTTTCCAAATTCCCTGTTATGCCATTATCACCATATGTACGCAGCATCCTCATTTCAAATGCAAACTCCAAAAGCTTCCCTTTCAAAGCACTATGCAGTTTTGTCTACTCTGTAACTCTGCACGCTCCTCCTTTCCTCAAACTTAAAATAGTTTTTTCCAAAATCTTCACCTCCACATGACCTCTACAACATTACCCACTTGAAAACTTGCAAGTGAAACGCTTCGTGGTTCCGTGTTCTTTCTGACCCCTTCACAGTCTTAAATACAAGTAGTTTGTAAAGCTTCTTGTTGCTGGTTTACAGGTTTCCTAAGTACAAGTCTTAAAATAGCTGTGCCTCAGCCTGTTTTGTTTGTGTGTTCATTCAGCGCATTAGGCTGAACTGCATTAGCTGTCTGGTTTGATCACACAGAGTGCTGAGTGCTGCTGAGACGGTGCCAAGCGCCCTCACCTCCAGTTGCCTCTCAGGATTGCAGGATCGTAACACTCGTTGATCTGGACATAGAGTTAGGCTGAATTTTCAAGAGGATTACTGCAAGTTTCTGGTGTGGTTTACACAGCTGGGTGGCTTTTAAGAGGTGTTGGTTTTCAGAACTTCTGAACGATTAGGCATTGATGTGGTATTTTTCAGAGTAAACCTCCTGATTCACTAAAAACTTCCAAGAACAAAATATCATCATCCTTTTCCATGAATTCAAAAAGTGCATTTGTGTTGAAATGTTAGTGCTTTTATTGGTCAGTTTCTAGCAATAATTAAACTTAGCATTTGTTCATGCTAAGGAACAAATTAGCATGAAATTTTGAACTTGAGCAATGCTCAGTACCTAAGGGAGTTTATAAACAAGAAAAATATGTTAAATGATTTTTCATTTAGAATGCCGTGGCAGTGATAGGAAGTTACAATATACCATCAAAGTCCTAGAATAAATTACTAGTGACAGGTGTACACAAAGAATAAATGCAAAGTTTATCTGCTTTGAAAACAATAGTGTGACTCAACTTGTTAGGCAACACACTTGCTTTGTTGCAATTCGGTAACTGTGCAAAGCATGGTGAAAACTTTCTTTCTGGAAGATCTCAGCTGAAAAATATTCATGAAAACTATTCATGACCCTGTCCTAACTTTGAATTAGAAGATTAACTAAACAAATGTTTTTGTAGTCACAGTGATTGCTTGGTTAACATGTCACCTGCTAGTGATTTCCAAACCTCTTTACAGCCTTGGACCTCCTCTGTGTAGGTTTTAGATGGAGACTTCTGCCTGTGATGCAGACAGCCCTAAACTGAGCCTTTTGCCAGTATTGAATTAACTTACTCACTCTGGATGCACCAGGACTGCTTATGGCTTATAATATAACTAGGAAGAACAGCTACTAAATGTGTGTATACATACAGAAAAAGATCCCCAAACTGCAATACTGGGGGATTTTTCCCCCTATAAGTGGAATAGTTTTCTTTAAGTTTTCTTAGAACTTAGTTTTAGTTTTCTTAAAGTTTTCTTAAAACTTTAAGACATCTGCAGTTACAAGCCCACATCAAATTGCTCGTAATTGGCCTTTAGTCTCACAAAATAGTGGCTTGGAGTAAAGGAGAAGACATACACTCTAACACCAGTGTTCACAATTATTTTTGTGTTATCCTTAAGTTTGTTTGTATTACAGAACTCAGTTTTGAAGTGAGCTGTTTGATTAATAAAAGAGGAATAGTTTATTAGGCTTGATAGAGCCTGTGTCTTCTCCTTGGTAGGATGGTTCACAGTGTTACAGCATGAATGGACACTCTCAACTCAGAATTTTTGCCTGAATTTTTTGCTAGTTACATGATCTAGGTTTTACAGCAAACTGAGTGGGTAGGCTGCTGAAAGCAGGGTCCTGCTTACTTTTCTTCTTTCCTGTAGTGCTGGTGACCAAACACAGGCTTGGTAGCTACAACTTGCATTTTTAAAAACTGAGTGAGACGTCAGTGCAGTGTAGAAAGCAGATGTGGGAAAAGGTTAAAGGTAATTTCCTTCCTCTTTTCCGATTTTGTCTTTTTGGCTGGCAGGGTTGTGTCACTCACAGCTTCAGTACTTAAAGCCTTTTGTGTTACATGCATGAGCTCATCAGAAGGTGTTTGTATGAGCAGGTTTTCAGGCATTTATGGGATTATTTCTAATAGTTTCTTGTGCTTGTATGAATTTGGGGAGGGAAGGTCTGTGTTTATCAAGATCTCTCATTTCTCCTAATGCAGACGAAAGGGAGAGAGGGAAAGATGGGAAAGTGTAACAGGGGCTATCTTCTCATTCTGGTAGCAAAAGAAAGATGCTCATAACCCCACTTTCCAAGTATCAAACAAAGACACATCGTCAGAAGCTGCCAAAGTAGAATTAGGGGGAGTCTTAGCCCCAGTGGAAATGACAGTGAAGCTATAAATCCAGAGGGGCAACTAGCTGTGGTTAGTGTGCTGGTGACTATGTGTCATTGGAGAACACAATTTTTAGCTAGTATTGCATGTATTTGGGTATATGAAAAGTTGTTTTAGAGCCTGCTGGGGGCTGATAGGCCCAGTCAGTGACCTACCTTTTTGAAAGGGACAGTGTTTGTGTGCAGGAGGTTCTCTGACTGTTCTGAACTTCTGTGGAAGGCTCTGAACAACTCTCCCAGCTGACAAACTATTAAAATGTTTCTTCTTTTATATAGTGGTGTATTAAGATTTCTTGCTGAGGAAATTTTGATGCTTGTGTTTCATAACTTCTGGGTATTTACTTGCAATTCTGATATTCTTTTGGGATAGTTTTTTGCACATGGGTTGCATTGACAGCCAGGGAGAAGAGGGCACGAGAGGAAAGGTGAGTGTCTGCATTTATATTGGCTCAGAAAGATCCAGATGAGAAGCTGAGCAGCCGGAGAGAGGTCAGTGGAGAAGAGAGATTTGTGAGTCAGTAAAGCTGTGTAAGGGAATGAGGTCGATCTGGAATAAGGTTAAGAGGGTAGCAGGAGGTTTTTAAGTGGCAGCAAGAACACATGGTGCCATGGTGAGAAATGGCAGAGAAGGAAGGTGCTCTGAGTGTGTTGTAGTAGAAAACTCAAGATGATAGGGACTACAGAAAGGCAGGGAAGACACGAGCATAACAAAAATGCATTCTCTAAAAGAAGAGTGCCTGTTGCCATTGAGAAAGTCTGCTCATATATTGAAGTGAGAGAGAAGGGTGTGGCAAAAGACAAAATACAGAAATAGGATGGGTTAAAGCTCTAACAGACCATTGTAGAATTTTTTTCTTGGTAGTATTTAGTAATTTGAGGTCATACTGACACCAAAAGCTTCTTAATTACATCTTTACCTTTCCATAAGGGGACTTTTGATGCGATGACTTTTTAGATCCATTTAACTTCTTAACTATTTTTAAGACTACTTGCACTTCCTTGACATCTAAAGTATTTGTGGTGTAAGCATGTAGAGAAAATAGTCTGCTGTCAAAAGGGTTGTGCACCTTTTACGTTTTCCAGAAAATGAAACGGGGATAGGTAGTCCAAAATGTTGAATACCAGTTCTTGCATTTTGACATATATAGCTCTTTGTCACCTTAGGTGACTGTGATAAAGGAACACATCATAGAAGCTGCTCTAATGAGCTGCAGTGAAACAACCCTCAGTGTGTGTTCATACTTGTGTGCAAGGGGGGTTTGTGTATAGCATGTTTGGAGCTGAGGGAAGTGATCATATGCTTTAGAAAGTCTTACATTTGTGTACTTATATGGGCCCTTATAGAAAATGAAAAATATTCACCTCCTAATGTTGTGATCTACATTGTGCATGATATACAATGGAATTTTACCAAAAGAGAAGCAGGGTAGAGTGTGGATGGGCAATGGTGAAGGTTAGTGAGGGCTGCCTGTTGCGTGTGTGCTTTGCTCTTGTCCAGTTTGATGGAATTTGGGAACAGGCTGAAATGTGGGCTGCTGGCATGGTAGGTATGAGAAGGCTGGCAAGGATTAAGCAAGGTTGAAGTCATGCAATATCTGAAGGGCAGCTGGAGTACATCAGTTCATGCATGAATAAAATAAAAGCAGTGCAAAGTTGAATAACATCTGAGGGGCGCCAAGAGGAAATTTTCATATCCTTAATTTTAGTTATGTTTTTCTTCACAAATTCTTACTGCAATGTGCAGTGTGGTGTTTTTAAAGGTACACGAAATGGGTGGCATTGCCAAGTTCTATCAGACATGAGTTTACTGTGGAGGGGGCAGAGGTAGAACCTCTGGGGTACCTAACCCATGATCTCTGTCACAAGGTTGAGGAGTTTTAGTAGAGCTGTGCAGCTTCCCCCTTGCTTCTCCTCTGCATCTTTATCTCTGTACTCTGTGTTATTCCATACTTGATATGTAGTTGCTAATATGTTTTTTCTTTGGATTTTTTTTTTTTTTTAGTTTTTAAATAAGGACTTGAAACTGAGTTGGGTGCTATCACAGCTTCTTTGTAAGCAGTACGAGCATGTCAGGTTGCATTGCAGGTTGCTTCATTCTTGTGGTACATACTGAAAAAGCGCTTGCCCTGAAATGGACACCTTTGGGTATAGCTAGAAAGAGGGTGGAAGGAATTATAAAAACATAGAAAAAAGGATAAGTATGGTTAAAAAAAAAAAAAAGCAGTGCTGAGAGACTCAAGAAAAGGGGAAGGGGGCTGCAATGGTGCAAGTTATACTGCAAGATATACCTATGTCTGAGGTCCAGGATGGGAGGGAGCAGAATTATAGGTCCTCTCCACTTCTTGAATGCTCAGGCTGCTCAATGACTTAAAATAGTCACAGTAAACTTTAATATCTCTAAAGTAGCCAGAAAATCTCAAAGGTTATGGATTCACGTTCATGAGGTACAGTTTCAAGTTAATGTTGATAAGTGATGGTTAATTTTGATAAAAAGCATAATAAAAACTTGCTTCTGAATTTTTATATTAATTCTGATGTTGAATGTTCTGAACACAGAGTTCAAGATGCAATAAATACATGAGGAATGCATTGTTTTCACCTCTGCCCTAATATAGAGCAATATTCTGCAATAAGCTATCATGGGTTTTGTATTGGAATGAGGCTGATATATGTTACACTTCCTAGAAATATTATGCAGAGGTTTTCAAAACATTCTGTTTTGACATTACTGAAGTATCCAAGAGTTTCACAACATCTAATTGAATGGAACATCTTGGCTCACAACTCATCCAAACAGAACTTTATGGGCAGGGTTATAATGTCATCTGGGAAAAAAAAAATCGTTACCCTTTTTTAACCTGTTGACAATGATTTCATCCATTTTTTGTCTCCTTGTGAAAATGGTAAATAGATATTTCTTAAAGCAAGGAGTTTTTTTGTTCTCATACTGTATTCCTGATACTTGCTTCTGGGTCTTGCCTCTTTAGTATGCGCTTCAGGGTCTTTCCCTGAGGATTTTTAGTCTGTTCATGCAATGAAAGTGAAACATGGAATGTTTTTCTTCTCCTGATTTTTGTCTACAACTGCCAGAGTGTTTTGTCCTAGGAACATCTCATTCAAATTGTTTTGGTTGCTACATCTGACTTCTATTGTACATGCAGAAGCTTTGTCCCTGGATATACAGTCTTCACAACAACAGTTACTGTGTATGCCTGAATGATTCTGACTATATTCACTGCTCTCAGAAGACATAAGCATGAAAGAACATGATGCACTTTAGGGACAGCAATGAAGGACTTCAAGGACTCCTAAAATTGCTTATGCTCTCTCTTAAGGTTCTCATGAAATCATATCCTGAGCCTTGTTGCAGAAACATCCCTGCCTAGTTAAATGTGGACTTGATGTCATGATTATATGTTACTGTCAGCGGCAGTTCTGACTTCAAAGCTTGGTGTACTCCACCTTGACTCACCTTGATAGTTCACAGGTCTGCTGGTTAACTTTCTGGCTTTTCTGTAGCTATGTTAAACCAGAATTATCTGGTTTAAAATATAGTGCCTTTTTCATGCCTGAATTTCATAGATCTGGCACAAAGAACAGCCACCAAGATGGACCTTGGATATAGTGATTACTAAACTATTTTTCTTTACATGTTAGGGGTTTTTGCTGTGGTGGTGTTTCTGGTAACTCTTAACAAAGAAGGATCGATTCTTGCCATAATCAGTCATGTAAACAGCACCCAATATTCTCATATTGCAGGCTATTAAATTAATGAAATGGGAAAGGAAAAATTTATTATAACTCAGTTCTGTCATGGATAGAAATGAGCCAGATGTAAACCTGCTACTTTTCTCTGACATTTTGACACAGAAAGTTCTATTTGATTGTGTCATCCTTGACTGTTTTTTATGCTTTCTGTTGTTTCAGGTTATTACCCATAAACTTGAAATTTAGCAACCAAATATAGAATTTGGTCTGAAAACTTAGTGTTTTGTGTTGATGCTGGAAGAAACCATCCCATGTACGCTTAAGCTTTGTGTAGGCTACTGCTGATGCTGAGGAAAATGCAGAAAGCATCCAGTAAAAAGGAGATCATGAAAATTATAAAAAGGTATCTGTAGTTACTTCACTTAAGCATCCATCCTCTGTTAGCTGTAAAGTGTTTATAGAGCATTATAGTGAAACAGTTTTATTTTTAAAATTGCACTTTGCCATAAATTTGATATGCTGACCTCTTTATCAGTTAGGAATACCTGATGCTTCTTTTCACTTCTTTTTTGCCCATTCTTAGTATTTCTATAACAACTGAAAGGGCTGGATGAGTTGTGAGAAGTAACATGGTGTTTTTATGGGATGAGGTTTATGTAAGACCTTAGAAGAGTGAACCTTATGTTGCTTATATTTAGATTTCAACATATTGGCATTTTTGAATTCCTTTGCTAGCACAGTACTGCAAAAGTACTTTATGCATAAACAAGAGGGTAGAATCTCAGCTGCCTTTCCAATAGTTTACCTTTGTTTTTTTCTGTTACAGTGTAAGAGTCTCTTAAATTGGAGCTAGCTTGAATTGCTGGGTGCTTATAGCTGCATTGTCAGCTGAAAGATCCTGAAAATCCCAATGCCATTCCTCTTGGTGCTGGGCAGAAGCAGTACCAAATTCTCTGCATTAATTTGTTTTTCTTTCCTTACTTACTTCTAAATGGCTGAAATTAATTCTGAGAGTCAGGAGAGGTGGGGGTTAGGGTTTTTCAGAGATCAGCTTCATTCTAAGAAGATTTAAGGGTAAAGAGTAAAGCTTGAAGTAGTTTACCAGTGAGTTCACTCAGTGTTTCAGCTTTTTAAGTTTTTGAGCTTGCTCCCTAGCTAAAATCTTGGTAGTTTGCAATATTGTCTGCAAAATTTCAATTAAAAATATTGAATACATTTGTTTCCTGAGAGGAAGACGAACAGATGCAGCTCTGTTTCTTGTGCAATTCAGTAACTTTCCCATAATCCTTCCTTTGCAATTTGTTATATAATCTGAGCACTAGCTTACTTACTGATGTAGTTTTAAAGTCCAAATAATTCTTTGTGACAGGAAAATCTGTTCTCCACACTCCTGTCACTGCTGCATGGTTTTTGGTCTGTGCTTGGAGTTTTGATTACCATACTAACTTCAAAATTCTTAGTGAAAAGCTGATTTTATATTCAACACTTTAGAAAGACAGCATGTCCTATCTTGGTGGGTCAGAAATTTTTGACAGGTGATCATGTAGCAAATGGTATTGTATTTGTTTACTCTGCTTTGGTGGAGTTCTGTTACCTTTTTGCAACCTGTTTGCAAACCCCAGGTTTTTTGGTTTGGTGTTCTGCCAAAACCAGACTTTCCATGGGTCATGACAGCTAGGTCTGTGATGCTGGTGTATGATTTCAAGCTTACCATGCATTCCTACAATTCTAATGTAGGTAAATCCTAAGCTTGAAAAGGGAGATAATGAGCTCCATTTCTGTACATGTATTATCTCCTGGATAGAGTTACAAACAACTTCTGCTGAATATTTTTATGTGGTAGCGCTTCCATTTTTAAATCCACAATACTAGCCAGAAATCAAATGGACTGTTCAGCTGTTTCAGTACATACCTCATTGTTAGAATATATGTTTTCAATTCTTCAGCTGTATCTAAGTTTTCACAAACTTTTTGTGAGTATGTTAAATTTGTGACTGGCTGCAGATCCATTTATTGTGTTGCATGGAGTCAATTCTCACCAAGCTAAATAGGGTAAATGGAGCTGACAGAAAGCTCCAAAATTGGTGGTACAACCAATTTGCCACGTTCTTCATTTGGTTTGATCTGAGTAGTGGAGGTGAGTGGGTGGGTCAGGCTCCCTGTACCTCTGCCTCTACTTGATTCTCAGTTCTTTTGAAAGTTACCCTCAGGCAATTCAAGCAGTGCTGACAGTAAGATCTTGATTCGAATTAACATTCAAGCAGCTGAGGACAAGCAGTATTATCCTGAGCTACATTTAACACAATGTCTATATACTCATTAAGTGTCAAAATATAGTAATAATTATTTATTTTTATCCTTTCTTATGCTTGCAAGCAGAGTCTCTGAGCACTTGCTCCAACCAACCAGTGTGTTAGATCCTGCCTGGTGGCTTGGTCCCTGCACACGTGGTTGCAGCTCCACTTAGTCAGATGTTTGTGCATGTGTCCTTTTTGTTGCATTATTTATTAGGGTATTTAATCATCAACATAGGCTACTGATGGTCCCCACTAATCTCCTAGTCTGACACTAATCACCTTGACTTTCACTAAGGTCATGCAGTGGGTGTTTCCAGGGCTTTCCCTTACCTTCTGGTCTCCTTCCCTAGATGTGTTAGAAGAAGTGTGGAAGTGTGTGTGGAGGTCTGTCAGCCAGAGAATGACTTCTTTGAATGCCTGGCAGGCCAGCAGCCCCCCCCCCCCCACCCCACCTGCTAGCCTCTGATTTTTCCAGCTTCTGTTATTCCAGATGTTTTCAGATGGAAGTGAAGAATGTAACTAAACCCAAATTGAAGATGCAAGGAATCACCCTATGCAAGCTTTGCCCTACTGCTGGTTATTGATTATTTTAGCATGGATGTGCACAGTGCTTTATGTTACTACATGGCCACAAACAAATACACAGGTTAAATTCCACTGGTTATATGCCTTGGTATTTGATGTGTAACACCTGTAAGTGCATTTGGTAAAAAATTACAAAAATTTGGGCTGTCAGTTGCCAGATTTATTTCCCACTTTCTGAAAGAGCAAGCAACTGAGGCCAGTGGACCTCCTAATTTCTCAAAATACAATATTCTGCTCTTGACTTTTTACAAAAAGATAGGTGGGAACAGCGTGTAAGGGAAGTGATGGGTGATGAGAGTGATGTGAGGTCTGCCTCTTCTGGCAGTGGGTAGCTCAGTTACAATGTGGAACTACTGCTAGAATCTTTTGTTTTCTTTCATAACTCATCTCCATTGCTGGTGTGAACACTGTTTTGAAAGGTCCATTGCTTCATTTTTGACATTATGTAGCACTCACAGCTTTATATCACAGAAATAAAAATGATAGACCATGTAAGCAATGGACATTCCTGTATGCATTTAGAAGACATATTGAGCACAGATGTACAAAAGAAATGATACAACTATAGCCTTACAAAGTTATCAGAAAAAATATTCAAATCGATTAAATAAATGTTTGTTCTCCATGTGTGGAAAACATCTAGCAATGTGGTAAATCTTTTCTGGAAGGAGGCAAACAAAGGATTAAGCCTTGACTATAGGTAACTAAATATTTTCTTTCTAAAATAGTATTTCTAAAAAATGCTCACTTTTTTGCCTGAAAGCCTTCACTGCTTACTCTTTTAGTTCAGCAAGTACAACAGGACAGAATTGCAAACATGGTTTTAATTTTAAAAGCTTCAGCTTGCTAACTGTATTTGTCAAACTATATATGTATGCAATGCCTCTTCTGAATTAAAATCTAAGTATTTGTCAACAGATCTTGTAGGTAACAAAAGAAGGAGTGAGCAACTTTACCATTCTGATACATTTTCCTAAATAATTTTCCAAAGTATCCAGGTGCCTCACTAGGGCTAGGAAATAAAATTTTGGGACTATGATCTGTAGATGTCACTTCTGTTTCATTGTAGCCATATCCCTGCACTGTTTTCTTGTTGGCATGTTGCAGCTTTACATTTCTGTGAATAAATAAATAAGATCTTTAAAGTATTTTCTTCGCTTATTTAGTGGTTTTTCTGAAAAGAAACAGTACATAGAGTTTCAGCTTAGAGGAAATAGTGACTAGTTTTGTTTCTGACCCAAGAGTTAAGAATGAAAATGCCTAGTTGAACATGTAGCTAGCAGAAAGCTTGACTCAGAAGAGTGGTGACCTTACTGCTGTTTAATAATTTACCAGAGTAATTCATAGCACTGGACACAATTAGCGTTGTTGTTAAACTCAGATTTCATGGTTACTTGCGGGTGAAATTACTTTTGGCTTGTCCCAACTTTAACTTTTTAAAGATCTTACTTTTAAATAAATGCATAACTATACATAATGTAGAAGCAAAATATTTGGATGCCCATTTTCCTATAAGGTGCTAAGTTCCTTCATTTCTTAGATTGCATGAGCACACGGCATGGAAGGACATAAAACCGCCTATTGCCAGCTCCTCAATTAAAACTATGATAACAATTCCCATTGGAATGTTATCCCTCCTTATAACTTATAATTCCAGTGATCTGGTGGGTCAGGAAGGTTATTTACAGAACAGCCAGATATAGAGGAGTAAATAATACTGAATAGCACTGCGCCTGAGTGATTGGATGATTAATCTGTTCTGTTCAGATATGGTTTGGGGCTTTTTTTCTTAAATGTCCTCTCACAGGTTTCTGTGAATCTGAAAAATGCTGCTTGCCGTGCATTCCCAGAAAACCATCTGTGTCTTATCATAAACTTAAGGAGCTATGCAGCTGTAGTAGATCAGCCCCTTAGAATGTGTGGAAAAGATCCTCTGGGTAAAGAACTTGTGGGGCCCGATCTTTAATTTATTACTGATGAGTTGTGCACACTGAAAAACTGGACATTAGTAACCTAATAGTCTTTCAGCATTAGTTGCTGTGTAACTAATACTCTCGGTGTTCAGTCCTGAAAATTCTGTATGTAACTAACTGGAAAGCAGTTCAGTGTAGAAAAAGAGTGCTAGAGGAAGTTGATTTGGTGACTGATATCCTCTTCCCTGCAAGGAATGGTCCTGCAGTGGCAGCTTTGCACTGGTAGTATGAGCCACTTCAAAACCAGGTGAGAGATGGAAAAATAAGATTCTGTCTTTAAAGTGGGGTAAATTAGCACCCAGGAAGAGCTGTACCAAATTGCTGTATCTGGGCTAGGCAGTGCTGCCAGCTGAGTCATTCCCGGTGCTGTCATGGTCAAGCTGGCAGTACCAAGATAGTAACTGACAGCTGGAAAAGCAGCTTCTGCAGAGGGAGTTGTTGTTTTTTTTTCCTCTGGAACTTTGTTTCTAAGTTCATAATTAAGGTCCTAGGTTTTTGCTTGGTAGGATAAACCTGCTTATTTTTCACTTTTTAAATTTAGAGTAATAATCAGGTTAGGCCGGTGAAGTCAGAGCTTATTGCTTTTTTGGAAATAATAGGTTCATGCAAGGTTATGCAGGCAGACTTCCAAAGGAACTTGAGAGGAGGCTGGAAACTCCAGTGATTGTTACATATCCTGCCAAGCTTGTTGGGTTGATGTGAGGGTTCATGTCTCCAGATCAGTATGCTCTGATAGGAGGACACGGTGGAAAAACTGCTCACCCTTTGAAGAATGCCCCTGTTTGTGATGCCACTTTATAAAAAGTCAGGAAAAAATTAATTCCCTCCCAGTGCAAAAATAGTGTCATTTACACTGTGTGCTTAACATGGGCTCTCTTATGAAGAGCAGCAAAAGAAATATCTTCAAAGCATCAGTGCCAAAAATTACCGTGCTGCTCAAGGTGTTTTTATTCTGTATTGCTGATGTAGGTTTGGATGGTTATTCAGCTGGCTTCCTGCCTGGTGTCCCACATCACTGCTACACCTTAAAGAGGCTGAGGAGAAAATGCTAAAGTGTAAGTCTTTGGTTTTTAATAAGTTTCATAGATATAACTAGATTTTTTATAAATTAAGTATAATGAGAGAAGTTTTTCAGTATGTATTTTACACTGTGATGAAATAAACAGGTTTAAAATTACATTTTCATTTTTCACTTATGTAGATATTTGATTAGAAGCTATCTCCTTTGAAAGGAGCTCCTATTTAAAACAGTGGTTTCAGTAGAGTGTACTTTATATTTTGTCAGATGTCTCTAGCAACACAATTTTTTCCCCTTTTTTCTCCAGGTATTGCAAGCATATACAATAAACAATACGTGTATATATCTAATGGAAATAAAATATGGACATTGACATTCTCTCCAGACCTTTCAAACAAAACTCCCCTTGTTCTCCTGCATGGGTTTGGAGGAGGTGTTGGACTGTGGGCTCTCAACTTTGAAGATCTCTGTGAGAACAGGACCGTTCATGCTTTCGACCTCTTGGGATTTGGACGTAGCAGTAGACCACACTTTGACACTGACGCTCGGGAAGCAGAAAATCAGTTTGTGGAATCCATAGAAGAATGGAGAAAGGAGATGGGGCTAGAAAAAATGATTTTGCTTGGACACAACCTAGGTGGATTCCTGGCTGCTGCGTACTCCTTAAAATATCCATCAAGGTATGTGAAAATAAAGGAATAAAGGGATTCCTTCTCTGTATTTGACTATTGATTTTAATACAGATTTTCTTTTTCAGGCTCTTTATAGATAATATTTATGTAGATGACTGTGATGATTTTAAGAAATTATACAGAATTCTAAGACCGAAGTATTAATTGTGTGGTTTGTTTCCTGGTGAAGGAAATAGGTACATATGGTAAACATGATTTTCTGTATACTTTTCTGTACCTCTTCAGTTCAGTACCCCGTTGCCATTTTATAAGGTGAAATAGCAGTGAATATATTTATGGGTGAATGTTTTGTCTCAAAGATGGTTTTTGTGAAGGGAAAATAGGCCTGTTTCTGCCAAACTTCCCACTCTTATGGATAACATTGAAACTTCTAATTCCCCTTGGTAATTTATGCCTCTATCCTAGCAGTCAGCCTGGTGCCAGCAGAATGATGTAAAAATTATTTTAGTGACTCTTTCATTTAAATTGTCTGTATGCCACTTCATATTTCTTTGTAAGACAACCCATCTGCAGTAGTTCATCAGCATTTTCTGCACCATGTTTTGTCCAACAGTTAATACATTTTTTCCCCTAAAGTAATAATTTTTTTTATATATCTGGTTATAAGTCCGGTTATATATCCCCTGCTGAGCTAGGATCTTACACCAACCGAGGCAATTCTGTATCAAAAAATGGCAATGCTTTTGTTGGGATACACTTAGTGGTTTCCTATGAGAAACTGAATGTAAGCTTAACTCTCCACATCATATAGCAAATTCTATATTTTACTAAACATATCTTATTCTTTTCTATTCATGTCAAGTTTTGCTGTTTCTTTGTTTCTCACTTGGATATATCTGAAGTAATTTCATGCATCGTTTTTCCCTAAAACACTTTGCCTTTTTCTTTCTAAATGGACAACAATTAGCACAAGTGGCTGGAAATGATGTGTGAAAGTAGATGTGTTTCTAAATCCAGAATTGCAATGAAGATATAAACCTGTTAGCCTTTTAGTTATAAACCAACTTCTGGCTAACTGTAGTTAGCTTTTTGTAGGGATCACTTATCATTTCCTTACCTCTTTTTCCAAAGGATTTATAAATGGCACTATACTATCCCTATGGGATGGGATACTGGTTTTGCCCACTGCTGATTTACATCAAAAGTGATGCTTTATTTTTATGCCTCACTGTGCTTAAGTTGGGGTTAATTAATTTAGAGATGTTTCAGTTTGTGCTCTCACATTACTAATATTTCTCTGAAATTAAACTAAGACCACCAAAATAACAAATTGACTGTTAGGGTCCTAAAAGAGCATTGAATCAAGTGATAAATATAGCACAGCTTTCAGCCAGGTTATCTAACAATTCATTAGAAGCTTAAGGGATTCTGGATACATATTGTTAGGAAAGTACATCTGTTTCTCCAAGCATAGATGATCCGTTAATTTGCTATACTGTACCAGAGTCCATGGAAAATCCGAGGCTACTAATCCAAAAAGATTCCCATTTAGCATATTGCCAACTTGAAACGGGCCATGATTTTCAAATAGTGCAATTTCTGGACATTTACCTAGGAAGTGATTCTCATGGTCAACTTCACATTATTCTGGGTTATGTTTTAGGCTTGTTTACCAAAAGCAGAAATGCCAAACAGGAAGGAAAAAGTGTTAAGAAAGGAAGCATGAAGCAAAGGTTACTTTATTTGTATTAATTTGTTTGCCATATTATACTTCATGCCATAGTTTGTGCACGGTGTGTGTGGCTGTGAATGGCTCCTCCTGGCTTGCTCTGCTGTGCCTCTGATCTCTCCTGCTTGGTTTGTACAGTTAGATTCTACCCTGTCCTCTCTTACTGTTGCTGTTTGCTGCAGGGTGCAAGTATGCTCATAGCTGAGCTGACAACCAAGAAATGTCTTTGTGATGTTAATCCTTTCCAGCCCTTCATTCCAAGCACAGGGTTTTGGTTTCCCAACTGATCATAACCCAGAAATAACTTTTGGGATGACTTCTGGCATCATTTTAGGCACTATGAACTCTTCTGTGTTTATATACAATCTCATGGCTTTAACAGGGAAGGAAGAAATGAAGGAAAAAGTAAAGATAAAAAGGTAAAAAGATAAAGATAAAAATAAGATAAAAATATTAAAACCATAGACGGATTTAGGTTAGATAAGACTTTTAGGATCTAGTCCAACTGTTCACCCAGCACTTCCAAGTGCACCACTAACCCATGTCCTTAAGCACTGCATTCATACATCGAAATACCTCCAAAGCTGGGTACTCAATCACTTCCTTGGGCATAGCATCATAAAATGTTATAGGTGAGAAGGGACATAAAGGATTACCTGGTTCCAACCCCCTGCCCTGGGCAGGGACACATCCCACTAGACCAGATTGAACAAGACAGCCTGTTCAATGCTTGACAGCCCTTTCAGTGAAGAATTTTTTTCCTAATATCCAATCTAAACCTCCTTGAGGCTGTTTCCTCATGTCCTATTGCTTGCTACTTGGGACAAGAGACCAACCCCCACATTGCTACAACCTCCTGGCAGGTAGTTGTAGAGAATGATAATGAGGAAGCTGAAATGGAATATCATCTTAAAATTGAGAACTATAGTTAAGAGTCACTTTTTCCCAGAAATCACCACCATCTAGGACATGTAAGAATAGGTGTTATTATGGGATTAAATAGAAAAGGGACAATTAAAGGGAAAGAGACAATTCTAATCTACCAGGATGAATTAGAATTTTGCTTGAGGGGGACCCACAGCATGAAGTGATCAATAGTTGCATGTGCTGGAGACTTCTACAATGCTTTCTGTACTGATATTCCTTTGAGTAATAATTTTACAAATTGCTTCTCTGATGTTTTCTTTCATGATCTAAAATCAATGAATTTGGAAGACTACTGCTAGTTTTACTGCCTTTTTCAGTAATTTTACTGAAAAAGAAATTTTACTTTGATGATTTTTCAGTTAAATTGTGTCTCTTCTTTGAACAGAGATCTTAGACTTCTAGAAACTTCACTTTAATGAAACAGATGCAATTATCCTCTTTCCTGTCAAATTAAACTGCTCCTGCAAATAATATTGACTGATCATTTAGATTAGGCTATTTTTAAAGATAGAAACAAGACTATCCTTTCTCTCAAATGTTTGTGATGGTGGGTATCTGTAATATACTGAGTTTCTCTTTGTGACACATGCTTCCATGTTTCTGGTTCATACATATGATTAGGTGTAATTCACTCTCTAATTAGTAACTGAAATCAAAATGGTTGATGAATCAGAAACTAGGTAATAAGCCTCTGTGATAGAAGGACTGAAGTAGGCTGTATGTATGTCTCTGTAAAACAGAGAGCACATTTTCATCATGCTCAGTTAAAGAAAAGCTACTGTACTTTAAACCCATGAACCTTTTTTGCCAACAGGGTCAAGCATCTTATCTTAGTGGAGCCATGGGGTTTTCCAGAGAGGCCTGACAATGCTGAGCACGAAAGACCAATTCCAATCTGGATCAAAGCACTAGGAGCTATATTGAGTCCATTTAATCCATTAGCTGGGCTAAGAATAGCAGGACCCTTTGGTGAGTTTTAGCTACTCTTAAATACCATTTCTATTTTGGTTAAGCATAAACATGGAACAGACAACGCATTATGATAAGGTTTTTTGCAAGTCTGTATCAGCCACGAAGGAAAGAGATGGAGGAGGAAGTGGGAGAGGTTGAAGAAAGTTTGAACTCTTTAGGAAAGAAGGCAAACTCTTGCTATTACAGTTACTAGTACAATAGTCTACAGCAAGCTACTCTATATGATCTGTACAGGCTTCAGTTATGGTGAGTTGGATTATGCAGGTGTCTGTTGGGGAACCCTGACAAAGAGGTGTGAATATGAAAGGGTTTTTTCTGGTTGCCTCTGGTCACAGTCCATTTCAGTTCTAATTTGCTTATCAAACTTCTAATTCCAGTTTGATGAGCAAATGGGGTTTCCAAATTCCCTTAACATTAGAAGGCAGTCTGTCATAAATGCAAGAATTGGCCTGAGTTTAAAGAAGTTGAAACTGGGTTCTTTCCATTAGCCATTTTCTTACTACTCTAGGAAATCTTGTGGGCCTCATTGGTGTCCTGCATTATGGTGGCAGTTCATATTTCCATTTCTTCAGCAGCTCTGATGGAATGGTAGATAAACTGTCTATACCCTAATACTAGGGCTAGGTAATGCTGACCAAAAATACTGGTTTTATTTAATCTGGGGAATGGGGAGAAGAGTGTAATAAAATCTAAAAGTCATTATAGCTATTCCTTCTAGAGGAGAAAGAGGTTATCTGTCTGTTACTCTCTGTGCTACTGAATTGTCTTCTGTAGAGTCTTGGAAAAATATATCCTTAAGATCCCTCACAAATATAATTTAACTAACCTCTTCATAATTTTTGTATTCAGTCTGAAGATAAACTTGTGAGATTTCTAGGCATTGTTTACATTTAAACCACATCTGTTTCCTAAATCTATTTCTATAGAATATATATTTCAATATGCTGCATATGCTGGTTTGTTTGTTTCTTTTCAATAGTGTGACAAATTTCATTTTTCAGACAAGCAACATGTTTTGTACAAACAGATTTTTTTTTTAAGTAAAATGCTAATTTGGTTAACAAAACAACCTGGAAAATATTAAATTAAATTTGAGTGATATGCACTGTTTTAATGTGTTCTATCCAATAACAAGAACATGCATAAATCAATCCACATGGGAAAATTCAAAGCTGAAATTGTCTTCCTTAGCAATATGTGAAGTCAAACTCTGCTGCAGAAGCAGACTCTGTCCTGGCAAGGTGTCCCCACACCTAGTCTTGCTTACAGGTTGCCATGTAAAAAATTCTTCATCTGTTTCTCACTGCACTGGTAAAAATGTTTTCCATCACCAAATTAAGTTCTTGACAGGTGAAACATAGTTCTTAGAGAAGGGTAGGTCTAAACACTGTGCTGCAAGTAGACATCAGACCTAACCTGATGAAGGCACTGAACCAATCCCCAGTTTCCTTCCACATGCAGACATGTTTAAGCTGATGGGCAGACCTGGTTGTTTGAACTTCACTCTAAAGCCAATTGCTCTTATTCAAAGGTATAAGTTCAAATGTGAGTAAGTTCATTGGATATCACCATAGTATCACATGGATATTTAATCAGTCCCATGGACAAATACTTAAAACTGGAAGAGAGACAGAATCCAGATATGTTTTTCTTTGAGTGGTTTCCAGGTAGTTGATTTGCATGTTTTTCTTCACTTAACTGGAACACTCACCCAGGAGTTTCACAGTTTGGTGGGGCTTTGGTGCTTAGGTTGGATTTCTGAATTCCATTCCTAGAGCTGGATGCCTGAAAATTCCTCACACCAGACATGTCAGTGTGATCACACCCTTTTTGTGGAAATCAGTGTCTTCAGTGTTAAAATTTCTTACAGTATTTTCATAGACACTGTGGAAGACATCAGCCAGACAATTCAGAATTTCTTTAATAAATATTACAACAATGATTTACAGTCTGATTTAATTCCAGAATTTTTCCAAGTTGCCTTGAATCCTTGTTTCATTCTCCCTTGTAAATTCCCAGGGGAAAAATGTTTTGGAATTGGACCCACAGACAAAGCACTTCTTACCAAAACAGAAAGTGAATTCTAAAATTGGGTAACATTTTGTGGCATAGCCTCTATGCTGACAGGTGGACAAGGCACAGAATTAGTTTCTTTTTTCCAAGTACTCTTATTTCAAGCCAGCTATGTTCACTTGTATTCAAAAAACCCAAACACACAGAAAAAGAAGTCCAGCAATTGTACTCTATATAGGGAAAATAGAGCAAAGCCAATTGCCAGATTTTTACAAAATCTTCATTGCTTTGGAAGTTAAATCACTGTTTCATAAGGGAATTATTTTCTCTTGCACTGTATTCATTTTCTAAATCTGTTTAAAGCATGCGTAAGGGCATGTTGCAATAATCTCCAGGTTACGAAAACATAGATCACTGTGACAAGGTCTGCATAAATAATACCAGGCCTTTGCCCAGGACTGGGTGGGAAGAAGTGACATCATCATAATTGCACAGATTAACAGCAGTATGAAGTTCCTACTGTCTGGGAAAGGGGAAACATAACCACAAATAGTCACACTCAGTCAGCTCAGTGTCCACATGGAGACCAGTGATGAGTATGGTTCCTCACATATCACTGTTGGGATCAGTTGTTATGCACCTCTGTCAGCAAGAGTGAACAGTGGGATTGAGTGTGCCCTCAGCAAGTCTGCTGATGGCAGCAAGCTGTGTGGACAACAAGCTGTAGGGGAGAGATGCCGGCCAGAGGGCCCCTTGAGAGGCGGGCTCATGGCAACCTTGTGAAGTTCAACAAGGCTGTGTGAAAGGCTCTGAACCTGGGTCTGGGCAATCCTGACCACCTTTGAACAGAGAATAGATGGAGAGCATCCCTGAGGACAAAGACCTGGGGTGTTGGTTGATGAGAAGCCCAAAGTGATCCAGCAATGTGTACTTGCAGCCCAGAAAGCCAACTACATCCTGGGCTGCATCAAAAGCAGCGTGGCCAGTAGATTGAGGGAGGCAATTCTCCCCCTCTTCTACTCTGCTCTCATGAGACCCCATGTGGAATACTGCATCCAACTCTGGGGCTCCAGTATAAGAATGTTGGAGACATTCCCCTTGGAGATAGTCAAGAGGAGGGACATAAAGATGATAAGAAGGCTGGAGCACCTCTCCTTTGAAGAAAAGCTGAAAGAGTTGGGATTCATAAGAGAAAGCTTTGGGGACACCATGTGGGAGCTTTCCGGTACCTACTGGGGGCCTACAAGGGAGCTGGAGAGCAACTTCTTACAAGGGTCTGTAGTGATGGGACAGGGGTAATGACTTCAAATGGAAAAGTTTACATCAGACGTTAGGGATGACTAATACTCTTAAACTAAGATTAGCCTTGTAGTGAGGCTTTTGTCCCAAAGATCCATCAAGTCAATGTAGAAGAGGCTTCTTCCTTAGAGAAATTATTCAGAAAAGACTCAAGTTTAGGAGGCCTGAACTGGCCCCTGAAGAGACCCACTTCTCTACTGGCTTGTTAGGAGACCATAAGGACAACAGTTTTCAGCATTAAGTCTTTTCATTTATACCAGTAGTTGTGCTTTATATTAAGATTTCTGCACCTGTTTTTCATCATAGGCTTCTGTTCTTTTAACAACACACTAGTTAGATGAACTAGCTTCAGAAACAGAGTGTTCTGTAAGAGCAGGAGACAGACTTAAGGAAGAAAACACCCCACCCCAGCTTTTTCAACAGTGCCTTCTAGTCCTGAAAGGTGTAGTGCATTTAACCTACCCAGTGCTGCCAGAGCAAGGAGAATGTATTGGTATCATATGAGACTAAACTGGTGACAGAAAGACACTGCCTAGCCCTTTTGCTGCTCCCCATTGTAGGTTTCTTCTATTGTTGTAGTGCCCCTACTCAAACATTCCCCATATGTATTTGGTGGGGGGAGCAGCATAAAATTCTTCGTAGTATTTATATTTCATTCCTATTAAGTGTAATTCCATCGTGTTTCCCTAAGACATGCAAGTGGTAAAACCAAATGCAGGTTTAGAAGCCACAAGTTTCAAGGGGATGCGTTCTCAGGGCTGTAATGAAAAACATTAGGCAATCTGATAAAATAATTTATACATATTCCCCCTCTAACAGTGTTTCCTGTTTTAACAGGATTAAGCCTTGTTCAACGTTTAAGACCAGATTTCAAGCGAAAATATTCATCAATGTTTGATGATAACACTGTGGCTGAATATATCTATCACTGCAATGTACAGTCACCCAGGTGAATATGAATTTCCCAGTGTATGTTTTGTAGTCTGTTGTTCATTTACTGAGTGCCTGCTACTCCCTCCAATGGCCATGGCAGCAGTGTGCATGCTATTTTTTTTTTTTAATTGTGGCATTTATTATATTAAAGAAAAAAGTACCATTACACTTTTTCTGAATTCCAGATACTGATAAATGTAAAAAGTATCCTAATTCTATATTTATTCTCAATTTGTGTTAATTCTGTGGGAATTTGTGTATTTAATTTAATTTAATAATTTTTGGAGAATTTTAATGTGTAAAGAATTTCTTTAGAAACTTGAAAAATAAGACTTTTCATTCTTTTAAGTGCTGCCACTCAGTCATGCAAAAACATGGGCTCTTTCTGTTGGAAATTAAATGTAAACCTTTTAAACTTACTTTTCTTAATTGTAAAAAATCCCAACCTCATATACTGTGTGCTACCACAAGGCACAGATACTCCATTTTAGATGAAAAGCAGGTCCAATGGCAATTGAAATTGCTTTTACCCTTTTGAATGCCTTGAAGTGGTGAAACAGCTTTCAAGAACATGACGATTCCTTATGGATGGGCAAAAAGGCCAATGCTGCAACGGATTTCACAAATGGATCAAGACATTCCTATCACAGTGGTCTATGGAGCACGTTCATGTATAGATGGCAATTCTGGCAGCACTATCCAGTCTCTGAGACCAAATTCCTACGTGAAGACAATAGTAAGTTTGACTTCTAAAGCAGTTGTTTGTTTTTTGTGTGGATTTCTTTAAGTCATAACTATGTGGCCAGGTTGGATGGGGCCCTGAGCAACCTGGTCTGTGTGGAGGTGTCCCTGCCCATGGGGTCGGAACTAGATGAGCTTTAAGGTCCTTTCCAACCCAAACTATTCTATTACTCCGTTCTTTCATACCAGCTGTGGAAATGGTGTTGCTTTTGATTTAGAGCCTGGGGTAATAAGTTCTGTTTTCTGTAACAGAGAGAGAGAAAACAAACGTTACATCAGAGAAAACCTAGACAAAAGTGTTGAGTCCCCAGGCTAAGAACAAAACTTGCTGTAACACTAGAAGCCAAGGTGATTCTTTATTTTGTTCTACAACACGCTAATAGAAGTAGGTATTGTGGTCACTGTTTTTCAAACCACACCAGTCCTACTATTTCCATATATATATAAGATAGTGGATAAGCTCTCATAAACTCTCTTCATCTGTCTATATAATACATTTGTTTCTTTTGACAAGAGAGCAGTTTGTACCTGCTGCTTAGGATCTTGTGAGCATCTTTCTTTAAGTCATTAAAAAAACAGTTAGTGTTGTCTTACTACCTAAGATGTTTTTGTTTAGGGGTATGATATTGTCATTTAAAATATGCATACTTACAGCTTGATGTGAATGTGCACACTGCATTTTTTGTCATTGATTTCTATAAAAACAAACTAATTCAAAAGTATTCTTCACATCAGTCAGCTGTGATAATTGAATATGCATACATGTTAAAATGCTGTGAGGTGATAAAATGTTTGAGCACACCAGCTGTGATGTTACTGATGTCTGGAACTATCTGGACAGAAGTGTACAGTATGTAATGTTGATCATATACTATAACAAGTCACCCAAATAAAATTTTATAACTTGATACAGCTGGATTTAGAGCTGTAAACTCAGAGAAAAGACATTGTTACCCAACTGTTTTAAGTGTGTTAAAGAGCACAGATACATTTCATAAATGTTGACATCCAGACTGAAATTGTCACTTAACTGCTTAACCAGAGAGAGGGAGTTGTAACAGAAAGTCAGTGTTAAAAATTGTACAATATATTGCTGGGATAAGCTTATACCATTCAGGGAGATTTTTTCCACTCTGGTCAGGGACTTTTAGAAGAAACTGTGGAAAATGGTATTATATTCCAGGCTAAAATTTTGCCAAGCCACATACAGATTCTAAAAGGTAAATTGGAGTGGTAAAATTGCAGGCATGCTCAAAAACCCATGGGAGGGCAAGGGCTCTAATGAGACAGAGATGTGGATTTGGCAGTGCCATGCTTGGTAAAATATACAGAAATTCTGTGGTTTTGTTACATGCATTTATTCCTAATTTTTACTTTGAGTTTCTGGGAGTTTTTAACACAGTAACATAGCTATACTTGTAGGACATTTAGTTAGAGAATTAAGAGAGGGTGTTTTAAGGAGGGGAGGGGAAAATAGGTGGTTTTTTTTAAAGATTAGTCCTGGACTGACTGTAAAATAGAGAGGAGGTCAAGTACCTTTGCTGTACACAGTGGTGACAGTTTACTTCATAGCATTTTTACAGATAATAACAAATTCTAGAAGTAGGCTATTTGAGTGGAGAGTGAAGGGACTCAAGATGCATCAGAAATTTGATATGCAAGACTACTAAATTTGTTGTGCAGTGACTTGTTCATGCCTCAGTAGTGGGGCTTTTTTTTCAACAAGGTGAGCAGTTGAAAAAGCAGTGGTTTTACTTTCTTTTCCTGTGTAGGAAAGTTTCTTTACAAGGAAAGAATATTTTGGTATTCCTTATGTTTAGAGCATTTTTTAGGTTGCATGATGCCAACTCTTAGGTAGTGTGTAAAAGCCAGGTTCTTCACCTGTCCCAGTATTTATTTGTTTATTACATATTGGTGATACTGACATGCTTCTTCACCTTTATCCTCCAGGCTATCCTCGGTGCGGGTCATTACGTGTACGCCGATCAACCTGAGGACTTCAACGAGAAAGTGAAAGACATCTGTGACTCTGTGGACTGAGTGTCCTCTGTTCTTTAGAAAGTCATACCGTAGATAGCATTTAATGGCAATACTCTCTAGGAAATCACTAAAGAATGCAGAGCTCATGGAACAGGCTCTGCTTGCACACTGTTTCTTCTAAGAAGCCATTTGCACACTTAAACCACTGAGTGCCTATTTTTGGGTGTAATGAAGAGATTTGAAGCTAACTTTGTACAGCTTTTTTTTTTTTAATTGTCCTGTCAGATACAAAATTACATGTAACTTTTGAAACTGGAATTTTCTTCAAAATTAATTGAACTTTGCACATGTTGAGCTCTAAAAATGCTGAATTCTCCAACATGGAGAACTGTATCAATTGAGATACAACGTACCAAATGCAATTTGGTTTCTTTATGAGTGCTCGTACTTTTTAGCTGATGTTTCATAGCAAGAATATGAAACTGCATATGTGTTTTATTTTTGGAACCCAGAACTCCATACATATACAATATTTTAAGAGGGTTTGTTTTTTAATTGAAGTGGTAACAGCTTATGAAACTGATTTTGGGAAAGGGATGGGGCCAAAATAATGAGCAATGTCTGTCACTGAAATAAATGTTTGTTAGTTTTTAAGAATTTGAGGCTCAATATTGGAAAATCCATCTTCTGTTGGATTTTATTTCCATTTATCTCAAGGCATCCTTTTCCATCTGTGCAACTTTTACGGAAGACTCCGTTTGTAAGAGTCGATGATGTCACCAGCACTCATGCTTCCATAAATATTTTGATGTGCAGATTTCTGTGATTTAAAATACAGAAGATGGCTTGTTAGTTACTCCACCTATTTTTAACACTTTACTGCAAGATTTGTTACTAGTCTAAATCTAACAGTTGTGGGTAAGCTGATAAGATTTTGATTAGGGCTAGGAGATATCCACCTGATAGTGAGCCTATTTCCCATTTTCTTTCAGTAGAAAGCCTAGTCCATATTTTAGTGAATTTGAGCTGAAGGAGAGGCAGAATATTGATGTTCTCTAATTGGGAACTACAACAGCTTAATGTATTTTATTTAACATTCAGCCTCCTTATAGGAAGGATTATTATTGGAATGAATAATACCACTGTAATGAATTATAATTACATGTTTTGGAGATTCTTTGTATATTTTAATTGAGTATTTCAATATCAGAGATAGTCCAGTCTCTGCTACTTTTTGAATTATAGTTCGATGTTAGTACTTCACATGCCTAGTAAATTATATTAAGAAAATACTTTGTCACTTTAAAGCCAAATAATGTGGTGGTTTGTTTTTTAACAAGTTTACATAAAACTATTGATCTGTTTTTGAATATTCAATTGACTACTGAAGAGTTCTTGATACTTTTATACAAAGAGAATTTGAATTAATGATAGCACCGTCTTAAAGCTTGAATTATGTGCATTTTTTATCAAATTAAGGAATCGCTGCACATATTTATGATGTGGAAGGCAAAGATACCTAAAATATTCAGGAGATAATGTGATTATGTTCCCCAGCAGAACATAGTCTCTCTTACTGAAGGAGATATTTATCTATACGGTGCTATGTAAACATCAAACAGTTGTTGTGACTGCCTTGACTGGTAGCACTTCATATCTAGCAAGATAAATATTTTAATTAAAAATAAATATTCAATTAAATTACTTTTTCAATTAGCAGATGCCAGAACTGTAAAACAAAATCTTGAGTTATTTGCTAAAATCTTGAAAATATAAAATCAGAATTATCAATTATCAATTCCATTTTTTAATGTAAGCTATAAATTACCAGTCATGCCACCATTTAGGTGGATGCCTTCAGTGTGTTGGTTATTTTTCACCCTTTTCAGTGTCTTATTTTTTATTTATCAACTTAAACAGCTGTTTTAGTTGTGCATAAAAATTTAATTAAAAAATAAATTTTGAGTCTCCTCCAAATAATAAAAGGTGAAACAAATTATTGGAATTTTCAGATAGCACTTACTGATGGGAATTGTAGATTCCGCATCAAAAGTTGGAAGTAGGGATAAAAATTGCACACTGGATGTGAATATTGTTTTAAATATACCTTGCTTTTTCACCTTATTGTACTAATAAGACTTACTGCTTATGTTTTGCACAATAAAAAAAATCTTTAATGTTATGTTTTATTAATGTTATGACATTATATTGCTTTTTTAAAAATTATGTGCAATTAAGCCCTGGAAATCAAGAGTTATTAGTAAATTGAGGTAAATTATCCAAAATACATTAAAAATACATTAATGCTTATTTTCAAATGTCTCAATGTTCTTAGGTTTCCTTGTATTTAACTGAAGCTAGTGAGTGTTTGTCAACAAGCAGCTGCAAGCTGAGAATGTAGTTTGTATGTATAAGGAAAAGATTCTGTGTTGTCTTCCAGAGGTATTAGATGCTACTGTGAAGGTCAAGGTGGAATTCGGAATGTCCTACTGTGTGCATCATAATCTGATCAAATTATTTTAATAAATGTCATAGGAGGTGCTGAACAGAAAATGAATGGCTGAAAAGACTTGGGAGCTAGACCTTTTGTGAGCAATTACTGCTTGGAAATAATCTCAGTTTCTCCAGGAGCTCTGTTTCAGTGCAGTGACCAGTTGCTTAAATGTCCTGTGGTGAGCACTGAATGCTGATGATGCTGTTTTGTTACAGCACTATAAAATAAGACAAGAATAACAGGCATAGAGGCACCCAAAGATCTATCCCATTCTAACATCAAAATGAAGACAGCTGTGTACCAGAGGCTAGAGCATAACAAAAAGAATCGAAAATATTAATAAAAATCCAAGATAAACTGCCTAAATCTCCAGGACATACTCTTCCTGAGGTTGTTGTGATAAAATTTATTTAAAGTAACTTAGTAATATTTTGTTTGACATGGCTGAGTTCATCTTGTTACTTTTTGAACCTTGCCAGATTAGATTTTAGTTCTGAAAAACTGATTTTCGGAGAACTTGTTGATAAGACTCTATAATAAAATGTTTGCAACCATCACAAGGAAGTCCCTGTTTGTATCTGATTGTGAAATGGAAATGGAAAATGTGAATTCTTATGTGTTGATCTTGGAAAAATGGGTCCAAGCAAGAGAAATGTCATCATGTGGTTTCCCTTGGATTAAACCGATGCTGGCCTTTCTTTTTAAAAGTTAGCTTTTTAAGGTTGCTGCAACTGTTTGTGCTGAACTGGTGTGCCAGTCTCTGCCTGAAATGCTTTCTGTGGTCATTGTGGTTCCTCAAATTCCCAGTCCTTCCAGATCACAGTTACTCAGCTTTTGCAGTGGGATGAAAACAAGACTAAATGCAATAAAAACATCTGGAATTAATGTATGGGCAGACATTTTCAGGAATGCCTGTTTTGTTAGCCTTCATTAAAACGTGAGCCTGCAGAATCTTAAGGCTCGCAGTCAAGTGCTTTCAGATGGGTAATTTCTTGGGGCTCCTTGGCATATCTGTAATTTTGTTAGGCTCTTTTGGCCATTTGACCATCAACCATCTTTGAGCATGGCAGCACAGCCATGTTGCCTTAAAGCCTTCATCGAGGGATTTATGTTTTGTAGGAAATACAAGGGAAACTTGTGAAAGGATGAGGCACTACAGGAGCTGAAGAGAGACACATTTTAGGGGGACGTGTAAGATCAGAACCAGGACACAGGTGTGTGCAGAAACTTCCTTCTGGTGTTAGTGGCAGCAGGTGGAAATGGATGGAGCCTTCAGGTTTTCAGGCAGGTGATGGGCAGAGGGCAGACCAGTGTGGAGAGCAGAGGCACATGGCTGGAATGACAGCCTACAGCACAAGGAACAGTAAGAGCTAGAAAAAAGTGAGGCAGCTGGAAACAGCAAAATTCAGCAGAAGAGCTTTGGGGTGGGAACATTCAAGAGCTAGTCAGCTCTGGAGGAGGATAAGGGAAATGGTGAGGCAAAGGTTTGGGGTGTCTGGTGTGCAAATAACAGAGCTTTCCAAGGTAAGGAGGACACCTGCAGTGCCAGCTGGAGGGAAGTCTGGTTGGAAAGCTTGGACCTACACTAGATACTTCAAAGTTTTGGTATCCCTCCTTTGACTAAAGCTTGTCCTTGGAATGCAAGTGCTTTTTCCCAAGCTGGACACCATTCCTTCCAACTGGTACTTGGACAGGAACCTTAAAAGAATTACCTCTCATGAGAAACTGAATTTCACAAATCAGAAGTGAGCTGATGGCAAAGCATGTGATGGGGGGGAGGGTCACTGGACTGCCTGAGGTAAGATGAAAAATCAAGATGTACAACAAGACTTGTCACTAAAGATCATAAATTCATCTTTTACAAGAGGAGTGGCTCTGTTCCAGTTTGCCTCGTCGCTTTTGATCACAGGGATATCCTACATTAAGGTTTGGATGTGGGTAGTAGAATGCAGAAGGATAAAATATGGAAATATTTGCCACATATACTTTAAAAATAAGAAGCATAAGTAGCAGGAATGTACTGAAGACATTTTTAGATATGTACATAATTTGCATTAGTAATTAGCAGCAAGACGAAAGTGGTGACAACAGTACAAGTTAGGTGTTTGCTTGCATTTTATGCTTCACTTGCAGAGGAAAGCTCGCAAACTGAAACTGTTAGTTTTGGGAAGGGGCAGGGCTGTAAAATGGAGTGTGACCCCAAATGCATGCTAAGGAGTAGATGTGCTTTGAAAATGAACTACTGCAAAGGCAGGATCTCCATATATTTACAGGTCTATTTCTGCACTCTCGAATTCACCTACTTGATGTGTAAATGACTGGAGCTGTGAATGGAGCGAGGTGCGGCTGTCACTTCCTTTGTAGTGTTGTGATAGTTAAATGCTTGCCTGATACCCACCTGCCTTTCTGCTTTGACTTTATTTAAGGATTCTCACACTCAGAGCTCAAACCTAAAATGGAGGCTGAAGAGCTCAATCCATGCAAATCCCCCAGCTAGAGACCCCCTCTGAAAAGGAGATTATTACTCACGTCTACCCAAGGTTTGTGTTCTTCTTGGTGCCTGCCAGGAGTGAGATTGTCCTGCTGGACACTGAGCCCCTGTGTTCAGTCATGTGCCATGGCCAGTTCTGCCTCATGAGTAACCCAGTAGATGCTTTGGTGAGTACAGAGTTGAGGAAAAAAACCTGCAAGCACAGTGGAAGGATGACTCTGGTAGTGGGGTCGTGCATGGGGGAAGAAAGACCAGCACATGATGATTCCTGAGAGTGGTGGGATCATCTCCCATCCAGCACTTGACCCTGGTTTGTTTCCCAGCTTGCAGGGCCTGAGCACCATGCTGCTGTCAGATTTGCTTGCTGCACAACCCCAGCTCACAATTTATTTCACTGTTTCCAGCTCCCTGAGCTGCAGGATGAAGCCTTTGAGTCCCTTAAACACCTCTGTCCAAGCATTCCACCAGCATGAGCCTGCTCACAGCTGAAGCCACTGTGGCTGTTTCTGCAAAGGAACTTGGCAGAGCAGCAGTGGGTGCAGGTAAGGCACAGAGGAAAGTGAGAAGCCAGCTGGCTCATCCCCTGGCACTGACTCTTTCCTAGCTTGCAGCCCCTCCCTGTGCTCAGCAAGAGGCCTGGCCGTGCAGGAGGTTCCCAGTCAGGAACGCATCTTCCTGGCCAAAAGTTGTAGAATCACAGAAGGGGTTGGGTTGTAATCTAAGATTTCCTGAACCCTGAAAGCTGCATCCAGCCTGAATTACCTTCATGGAGATCTCCCATGCCTCAGTCCCCATGCCAATGGGTAACTCTTCTGCACAGGCAGGATTGGGCTGCACTGGGATTTTGTGCATCTCCCTGAAAAGCTTCTAGGCTGTGTGACACCTGCCATGGATCCTGACAGCAAAGCCTGCCTGAGTACATTAGTTAAGGGCCATGCTTTGTTCACACAAAATAAGAATTTAGGTGTGTCACGGGCAGTTGTCATCAAAATGATGCATAAACTATTTTGGAGGTTTCTTGAATACAGGCAGATTTCAGCAGCAGTTTGGGGGACAGCAGCTGCTAAGCACACAGTAGTGTTTGCCTGTTGTAGAATGGCTATAGATTTGTTTTATGAGGGTTCTAAAAATATTTTTAACTAAAATGCTGGAGGGTTAGTGAGAAAATGAATGCATTTATTTTTATCCTAGCAATATCTGGAAACAGATGAAAATCCAACCAGGTGAGTGAATCCAACCTTTCATCAAGTCACATCATTAATTGATAGGTAAATTATTACAACATTATTTCCCTCAGCTCCTTCAGTGCAAGCCAGCTCCCAGCTGGGGCTGCACATCCCTACCGCCCCAGTATCTCCATGCCTGCACTGTTGGCCTCGTGGAGCAGGGATGGCAGGAGCAGGGAGGGAGGGAGACACTGTCCCCTGCTTTCCCCCATCGGCTGAGGTTCTCTTCTACCTTTGCTCCATCAGTTCTCCGCAGACCCCACTAGAGGGGACACGGAGCTCCCAAACCGCCCCGGCACTTCCTGCGGGCTCCGGCTTCTGCACGGCGCTGCTTTTAAAGAAAGAGCTGCGCTGCAATTTCGCCTTCCACGCTTGATAGATATATACCTAAAGGCATGGGGCAGGGCTGAAATAGGCATTCCAGCCGTTCGATTCATGCCTGTCATATGGGAAAGGGCCGGTTGTGGAAGGGTGAGTGTGGTGCCATCCCATTAATGCAGATCCCTGTAGTACCGCATCTTTGTTTTATTTATTCTAATGCCTTTTCACAAGGCAGAAATTAAATCCACAAAGAAAGGCTAGACGTTGGAAAGAGGAGGGGGAACACAAATGAACCTCCTCTATTATTACAGATGAGCCCCAGAATGAGAGTAAATGGTGATAAGAGGAAAAAATAGCTGCGACAGAATTATTAAATAAGGGGCAACTTTTAAAGTGGCTCCAGTCTGGCTTCTAATTTTGTTTCTATAATTTGATTGTGGGTTTAAATGGGACTGCTTAGACATTAGATACTTCATCTGCAAGCAGCAGCAGGTGAGCAGTGCAGGGGTATGTGCCAGGCCCGGGTGGGTGCTCCCCCGCCTGCCTGCAGAGAGGGATGGAGGGCAGGGGACAAGCTCCCTCCTGCCATCCATTCCGCCACAGGCAGGTGTTGGGGGCACCCAGAAATGGGACACGGGGCATGGACCCCACAGGAACCCCCGCTCTGTGCCAGCCTCGCCTCTCTCTCCGGGAGATGCAGCAGCACCTGGCTGGCCGTGCCCTGGGAAAGCCTTCAGTGAAAAACAGTGCAGGTATGGCTGCAGAAGGCTGCCAGGGGCTGGCACCATCACAAGAACACCGCCAGCCTCCATTGCAGCCTGCCGCCACTGCATGTCACTGTTAGGACAGAGCGACCCGGACTGAGGTCTGTGCAGCTCTGGTGGGGACAGACCCCGCTATCCCCCGGGTGGCACCGCCCTCTGGAGATGGGCTATGGGAATCCAACACCCAGGGCCTGCTGTCCCGTGGTGAAAGCAATAAAAAAAATTGAGTATGCCCTGCAAAAATGGGTTGTCACTGAAGTGACAGAAATGAGTAGTCTGAATTATGTATCATTAAAAGAGTGGGGCTTTTTCTGGGACAGGCACCAAAGTAGAACCTGGTGTGGATAACTGGGAGTAGGAATTTTTCCTTCCTACTGGTTATTCCCAGGCAGCCCAGTTCCTCACTGGTCATTCCCAGGCAGCCCAGTTCCTCACTGGGGCAACTGAGGTTGCACCAGCTCCTGCTGAGGGGAAGGGATGGTTCACTAGACCTTAATGATAGGGTGGGGGACCCTGGGAGCTGGGGCAGGATGAGATTCCTTCCATCAGCTTCCCCACTCAGGATGGTGATCAGCCCATAGCAGGGAGCAGGATTTGGCCCTATTACAGCAGGATCATGGGCTGGCTGGGATGCCAAGGGGTGCTGGGGCAAACCTGTGAGGCTGAATGTTCACCCCATGGGTCAGAGGATTCATGGCCACAGCTGTGCTACTGGGCACCTGCCTTCCCCAGGCTGGGTGCTGATGGTGCAAGAAGAGGTGACGCCTTGGCCCATGCTATCCCCCTTGTCTGCGTTCCTTTTTCCAGTTGGAGGTGGGATTAAGGTGACAGCCTGCATGAGGGATGGTCATGCGTCTGCCTCAGAAGCACCTCCCCGAGGCCTACAGAAACAGGCCATGATTCACAGTTCAAGGGGAAAACTGTGCCAGGCCTCAGTCATCAGGGGACATGGCTGTAAGTAAAGCAGAGGCTCTTGCCCTTTGTGGCCCTCAGCCCCATGTGCTTTTGGACATCTAACAACACTCTCTGGAAGCAGGAATATATGCTGAGAGGGGAAGGAAAAACACCTGCAGCGACGTGACCTCTTTGTTTGATGGGAGATACAGAAGGAGAGGTGACATTGCTGCAGCCAGGAGTGCACTTATGACACGGGTTCATGGTGGGCTGCAGTGTCACCATATGCAAAGCCATGTTTGATGTACCCAACGCCTATATTCATCACCATGTGTGCCAGCTGCTGCTAGACAAAAGCATTGTAATGTCCCATTTGAGGAGATCACCTGGGAGATGTCCATGGCATCCTATTACTCCTGGGACCAACCATCTCAGCACTTGTCATATCATCTCCCTGTCCTGCTGCAATCTGCTCTCCATGGTCTGTTATCACTGAACCCAAGTGCCTGGCCAGACCCTGTGGCCAGGTCACATCTCTCTGTTGCTCCTGAGGGACTCAGTGTTGGGATAGGAACAATTTAGCAGCCCAGCACTTCCTGAAATACTGAATTTCTTAGAGCACCTTTCAGATGAAACCCTTTAAAACTCTCAGCTGCTGGGCAGATCCCCCCAGCACACTTGCCCGGGCTGTTTGTCTCAACAGGATATTAAAAAGAAGAGGTTATAAAAGCAAGGCGTGATACGAGGCGAGGCTTAGCTCGCAGCACCAACATTTATATCCTCTCTGCAGCTCATGTTCAGCAAGCAGGAAACATCTGCAGCCCTCATTGCCCCCTCCTCATGCCCTCCTGGGCTGCCACACTCCCCTGGGGGCTCTGGTGCTGTGATGGCAGTCGAGTACACAGGTCCCACTGGGCTTCTTTCTCATGGGGGAGCAGGAAGCCTGTTCCAGCTCTGCCTGGGGCAGCCAGCCCTGCCTGCGTTATGTTGGCTGCCTCTGGTCCTTCCTGCAGCATGGACTGTAGTCCTGTGCTGTGGGTGGCTTTTCCTCGGCACAGACACCTTGCTTAAACATTGCTGCTTATCTTCAACCTCCTCTGCTTTTGCTCTTGGCTGGATTTCCTGGTGACACCCTGGTCCTGGTGGCACCCTGGTCCTGGTGACACCCTGGTCCTGGCTCACCACGCCAGGACCAACCCTGCTACAGGTCCAGGTCCAACCCTGCTACAGCAAATCCCCATCACTGGCCAAGTTGTGTTTACTCAGTTTCCCAAAACTGCTGAAGAAAACTCCCCATTGCTGTTTGATTCCCACCAGCTCCACATCTGGTTAATCTTTCAGGGCAAATGGTGTTTTTCATAACATTATCAGGGAAAGAAAGAAAGATCAGGCATCCTGCTGGGGCCCAGGTAGTGGGGGTGCCCCAGCCGGGGCAGGGTGCAGAGGGTGAAGCAATGAGCAGGCACACAGGGCTGTCCACTGTGACATGAAATGGCATCTCTCAATTTTAATATCAAAATAGCTGGCCACATTTTCTCAATGTGTGCAGAGATAGCTTCCTGTCCAGCTCCAGATCCCAGTGATCAGGAACACATGCAAGAGAGATTTCTCTCTGTCATGGCTGCCCACTCTCATAATTGTTTATTCCTTTTCACCCCTAGCCCCCCAGTCATTTTTCTCCTTCTTCTTCCCTTCTGGTTTTACAGTCACTGGATAGACAGGCTCACAGGCTATTTTTAGGTTTCTAAATTACTTTTCAGATCTATTTTAAATTTGTCTCCCAATAATCTGAAATCTTGACATTGCAAGAGTGAAAACTAAATCTGAAAAAGGGGAAAAAGTTTAAGGTCTTTCTTCCTGGGCTGAACCCCTTTGCTGTGGCAGTCTCTTGGTCTTCCTTCTCCTCATCTCTCACCTGTCCCACAACGTGTACCCTGACCGTCCTGACAGGGGCAAAGGGTGGTTATTCCCACCCAAGCAGTGTCCAGGACCAGGGATGCCCGGGGGAGTGGGGAACAGAGAAGCCCATGGACAGAGGGGGATGAAGGCAGCATCCCAAGGTCCTGCTTCACCTGGGTACAAAGCAGGGAGCCAGTGTTTAGCTGGGTTTGCAGCTGCAGTGCATTGAACTCCAATGGTTTATGTACCTGCAGAGCCTCCTGTGGGGGTTGGGGGGTTGGGGGGAGAAGTAATGTTTTTGAAAATTAACCAGGAAAACAGGTATTCTTGAAGAAGGTGACGCTGCAAGCCCAAGGCAAAGCTAGGAAAAGGAGGCAGGAGTCCCGCTGCGCGGTTGCTGCGGGTTGCTCTTATGCAGAGCTACAAAATAGGAAAACTTTAAAATATTCCTTCGGGGCTGGGCACCCTTTGAACCGCTGCCAGCTCCTCCCTGCAGTGCCTAAAGGATAAAGCTTTTGTCCTCACTTCTAAATGTTCCACACCCTGCAAACAGCAGACCCCCAAACCCTCAATAATCGCCCCTTTCACAAACCACACACAAAGGATTTTATCTCGTGGCCTCGGATGGATGAAACCTCTGGCTGTCGGGACAAGGCTGCGCTCCTGACACCCCGAGCCAAGAAGCTGTGAGGGCTAAATGCTCTTAAAAATAAACTATTTCCTCCTCCGTCGTTCCTGACAGCCAGTTCCTAGGCAAACCAGCAGGATGATGCGCCGGGCTGGGGGGAAGGGGAGGGAAGGAGAAAAGGAGGGAAGGAGTTAACCTTCTTCCCATGGTAAAGCACTGAGGCTGCTTGCCAGTTTTCGGAAAAGCTGCAAGTCATTCTGCCAGGACGAGGAGGAGGTTCTGAAGTCTCTGGGATGTTCTCAGGAAAGTGCCGCAGTACGAACCCAGCTGAGCTGGCATGACAGGCGGGGAGGGGACCTACCCGAGACGGGAAGTGCGGAAAGAAACCCCAAGCAGGAGCATCCTGGCAGGATGCAAAAATGCTGTTGTCTTTAGGTTTCCTTCCTAACCTTCCCCTCTCCTTTGGCCCTCATCCTTCATGTGTCCCAGCCCAGTGTTCCAGACACCTCCATGCAGCGAAGTAATTTGGGGAGTGAGGTGGTGCTGCAAGCCCAATGCAGGAGTGGGAGCAGCCACTGCAACCCCGGTTCCCTGGATCACTGGAAAATAATGGATACCTGCAGATTGGAGGAGAGATCTGCCTGGGCTTCTCTGAGCACTGCCTGCCTGTCCTGAAGGGATTGCTGTGCCTGCCTCCTCCTCTTCCCCCCTAGCCCCAAAGATCCCCCTAGCCCCAAAGATCCCTCTAGCCCTAAAGATCCCCCAGGTATTCCCGCACTAGTTTCTGAGAGAAATGTGCTGGAGTTGATGGAACATAAGGGGGCATTTTGCTATCAATACCCACTTCCTGGGAAGAAAAAATGTTTTCTGGAAAAAATAGCAGTCCACAGTGCATTATATTTGGAGAGAAAATAAGTCGCCCACCAAGGTAAAATGTCATCAGCAAAATACAGGGGGTCCCGTCAGGCACATCTTAGTGGTGTCTCAGCACAGTGGCTGCACTGAGCATGTGGTGAATGCCCAGAAAGGTGAAGATAGATTAGGCAGAAGAAAATAAAACCCCACTGAGTGATGCCACTTTGGAGCCCAAATTAGCAGATTTGGGAAGCAGAGGCGGCAGGATGGAGCAGCAATGAAAGGCCACTGAACTGCAGAGTTCCTCTTTTGGGGAAAAAATATCCCCCTCACAGATGGATCCCACCTTGATTTTGTTGCTTGGCAGCATAAAACCCATTTGACTAAAGACACGTAAAACCACCAGTGTAATTTCCTGGCTTATATTTTTACGTTTAGAGCATATTACATCCAGCACGACCCAGTCTTTTGAGGGAACCTTGGTCAATTAAGATTAGCTGTCATTCTGCATTTATTACCATCACTTATGAATTCTTCTCATTGCCAACAGGCAGAAGGAGAAGATGGTGCACAAAATAAATAAATATTTGAGGGAGAAGCTCATCAGGTCCCTGATTTCTATCCCCCTGCCATCTCTGGCAAAGCTGTGTTCTATGAGTCAGCTCAGGCGGGCTCTGGAAAACCATCACTGTTTCAGCACTGCTATTAACCCACACACAGATTGTCCTGATGGCACTTGGGGTGAGTCAGGGGGGCATGAGCAAGGGCTGCCTGCCAGCTGGTGTGCCACTGCCCCTAACCCACAGAGGTCCCAAAGGCACTGAGCCTGTACTGCACTGGGCATTGCTGGAGGCAGGGGATTGGACTCGAGGGACTGCCAGGCTGACCTGGCACGGGGGTTTCTAGCTGTGGCTGCTCACAGAGGCACTGAAGCATTTGCCTCATGCTCCAGATGAGTGGGAAGGTGGTTGGGATGTTGGCACAGCACCCTCATTGCACAGCTTCAGCCTGGCAGGGGGAGAGTGGAACCCCAAGACACCCAGCATACAGGGATGGGTGTGGCACTTCTCAGCCCCAGACTGTATAGGGGCTGCACCAAAAAAGGGCCAAATTGAGACAAAACATGGGAAATATTTCATATATATGTACCTAAATGGGCAGTCCTAAAGGCCCTGTGCTCATGGGAGTGAGTCAAAACCTTCTTTGTCTACTTACACCTTTAGTCTCTGCCTTGCTTGTGCAATTGCATAATAACAGTATGACCTTGAGAGAGAAAAACTAGCAACTCCAGGATGCTGGTTCGGATGATGAGAGCTTGTGTAACACTGTATTTCTGGCAGGCTGTCACTCCAAAAATGTATGTCCCTAATCAAAGGTAGATCTAAAAGAATAAAATACTTTTCCCCTCTGCTACCACAACACTATTTTCGAAGCACAAGTTGTTAGGAGCACATTGTTGGCTGAGGGGTTAAATCGTCATGTCTTTTACATTGTGTGATGTGCACCTATCATTTCTGCATAGATCTAGAGTGAAGATGGAATAGCTCATTACTCATCAGTGACAAACAAAAAGTACCATGAATCAAACTAATGGTTATGGGGGGAAAAAGGAAGATGATTGGGTTCCCATTGTTCAATGTCTTTCTTATCTTTCAGGAGCACCAAGGAGCAAACAAGCCCCTGGCTTGTGCAGAGTAACTTCCCCCAGCCAGAGGAAGTAACCCAGGCACTAAACCACAAGTCCTCTGTACAGTTAATAATTAGAGAATCTGCTGAAAGCAAAAGAAAACAAACATTGATTAATATGGTACCTAGAGGGAAGATTAGGGACAGGTTATGGGTCTTGGATAATGGGTCTTGCAAAGCTCACAGAGGCGGTGCTGGTCAGGGTGAGGATGCAAAGATTCATTATCAGCCCACCTTATCTGGTAAGGCCCTACATGGGCTGGGCAAGGCTGCTCACTGCCTGTTTGTAAAGTGCTGCTGCAGCCCACCTGAGTACAGCCTCCTCAAAGAACAGGTAAAATATGGGCAAAAAAGGAAAAGGAGCTCAGTCTGGAGGCCACAGGCCAAAGATCACTTGGTGCCCTGCACCTGGGCTGGGGCAAACTCCGCTGCCAACACAGGCTTGGGCGTAAACAAAGCTAGGAGTGAGAAGAACTTGATGGTGCTGGTGGATGAAAGGCTGGACATGACCTGACAACACATGCTCGAAAGCCCAGAATACCAACTGCATCTTGGGCTGCACCAAAAGCAGCATGATCAGCAGGTTGAGGAGATGATCCTGTCCCTTTGCTCCTTTACTCTGGTGAGACCCCACCTGGAGTGCTGTATCCCACTCTGGGGTCCTCAGCTCAGGAAGGACATGAAGGTGATGGTCTGGAGCGCCTCTCCTATGGAGAAAGCTGGGATTGTTCAGCCTGAAGAAGAGAAGGCTCTGGGGAGACCTTCCAGCCTTCTAGTACCTAAAAGGAGCTTACAAGAGAGCTGGATAGGGACTTTTTTCAAGGGGCTGTAGTCATAGGACAAGGTGGAATGGTTTTTAATTAGAAAGGGTTGGTTTGCATAAGATATGAAGAAGTTTTTACAGTGAGGGTGGTGAAATGCTGGAACAGGTTACTCAAGAGAGGTTGTGGATGCCCCATCCCTGGAAAGATTGAAGATCAGGCTGGAAGGGGCTCTGAGCAACATGACTTAGCTGAAGATGTCCCAGCTAATTGCAGGGGCCTTGGATCAGATGATCTCTAAAAGTCTGGTCCAACCCAAACCATTCTATGATTGCAATGGTTCTATTCCAGCCCTGCACATCCTTTTTCTTTGGGAGTGAGGATACCATAGATCTCATCCAAAGGGATGTGAAGGCAGTGGGACAATGCCCACAAGGTCACATCCCTCCCTTGTATCTGTCCTTGGACACGAATCTGTGTTTTATCAGACCATCTTCCAAATCCATGTGTGGTCACCACATTGCTTCTCACGTCTCAGTTTTGAGGCACACTCCTCACAAAGGTGCCCACAGCCTCCATTTCCCCACAGCCACATTCATGGCAAAGAACTTCATTTTCCCCTGCAGCATTATCTTTCCATGCCCTTCACTTCCAACACTGGTCCAGCACTAAAATCTTTCAAGCAGCTGGTGACAGAGAGCACAAAGTAAACTTGGAATTACACTGAATCTTCTCTGAATCCTTTTTTGCAGTATCACCTCTTTGGGGGTCACAAGAGACCTTCAGTTGTGCAGGGAAGGACTGTCACCCTTTCTTTGAATTCCTGTCGCTTCTGATGAGAGACTCCCACACCCTCTCCCTGAATAAGGAGTTTCCATGAGGTATGGCTCAAGAAAGGAAAACTTTCCCCTTGTAGCTGATGATTATAAATATATTATTACGATGATCTCCTTGGACTGAGTGGACTAGGATGACTCCTAATTGTAATATCCTTTGTGGAAGCTGTGGAAATTCAGTCCATTTAAATTCCATGTGCTGCCTGGGGCCCCATCCTGCTCTGTGATCTACAAAACACAGGTTCCTGCTCTGCTGAGCCACATGGGGCAGCCGAATCTCCTGCTGCCAAGACCTCAGCTACCTCCTGTACTTCCCCTGACATGATATGCTGCACTCAGGTGGAGGTACACAATATTTTCGAAGCAAACTCCCCTCTACCATTTTGCCTTCCCAAAACCAGCTGGTACTTACTCTGCCCACCCTCCCAGAAGAATCTTGGCCACTCTGAGAAGCTCCATCAGCAGCAGTTTCTCTGACCTACCCCTTGGTTTCCTCCTGAAGCCCCTCAGCACTGGAGGACTCAAGGAAACATTTTGCTTGTCATGCTGGGAAAATTCAAACCGACTTGGTGTGTTATGCATAATGAGGCTGCTACTGAGAATTATGATGTTTTCTGGCACTCAGAGAAGGTGGTAAGTGACTGGTGCGGATGCAGCGGGTCCCTGGCACAGTTACAGCACTTACTCTTTTGAGTAGAGGTGGATTTTTGAATAATTTGCAAAAATTATTTGAATAAATAATTGGAAAATCTGCCTGAGTTACAAGTACTCTGTAAAATACATTCTTTGACAAATTTAGCAGCAGTTTTCAGGCTTGTGCCTTCTCATGCATGTGCTGGAGAAAATGCATAGCTGTTTCTCCAGCCTTCCTTTAGGGGCAAAGTGTCTCACATGTGTGGATTTCATGGGCTCTCAAAGAAAGGTTAGGTTCTCCTGCCTTTAAGCACTGAAACTTTATCACTCTTTGGGAAAGGAAAATGCAATAGTGGCTGCCCCAGGGGTTGTCCCATTTCACAGGAGATGGAGCTCCCTTCTGGAAGAATGGGGCTGATGAGTTAGCACAATTCATACATCCCTTTAGAGAAGAGAAAGGTGGAAGTAGGTATCTGCTCATAAGTGGGGATGTTTGCTGGGGCAGGAATGGTCTTAGTGCAGCTGAAAACACTGGGAGCTGACACATTTTGGAAAAGCACAAGGGCTGTGGGATATGTGGAAAGGGTGTGGACAGAAGGGCAATGAGGGGCACATAAGTGCCATAAGCTGCAGAGGCAGCAGGGAGGTCTGCAGGGTTTGCAGTTACCTGCCTCAGCAGCTTTGCTTCACAAAACCAGCTTTGCTCCTCTGCATCCCTGCAGGAAAGCCAGAGCTTACAAATGAACATGCTCATGAAAACCCAGATATGGAAATAGAGCTGGTATTCTCCAGATTTAAGTCATTACTTTTCCTGAGTATAAAAGTGTTCTCTTTGTAATTCACAGTCACTGTACCAGTGGAAGCTCCTCAAACAGATACATACACGCTAACAATAAATACATACATGGATGCATGATTTAAGAAAAAAATCCAAATCATACATTCTGCTATCCTCCTCTCCACAGCCCCTGCCATTGTAGTCTATAGAGGGGCAAATATGGAATAAAACATCTAAAAATCTGGAAAGTCACAGCTGAGATATCCCCAAATCCCTGACTCTGCCCAGTGGTGTTAGCATCAGAAAAAATAGAAGAGGATTAATTAGACTGTATTTTAGAAGACAGGTTCATCTTGTGCTGGAATGAAAACTAAATTGAACTGTCCTGTCATAGTTGTGCAATTATTTCACAGTGTCACTAAGGAGCAGGTCTCAGTCATTAAGGTTTGCCTCAGCCTAACAAATATACAAATCCTTATTCTGAATAAGTTTGGGTTTTCTTTTGAATTTAACAATTGCTTGTGCTTTCAGGATTCACAATGTTTTGTTTTGGCAAAATCAAAACATGTCAGTGATGCACTTTTCCCTAAATATGGCTGCTCTAACTTACCCCTGTCAATGCCACAGGCTTTTGGTGTTCCCTGCAGTGAATAGAAACAAAGAAGCCTAAAAGTGGGTTTAGGGAGTTGATTAAGGGTATATACAGTATTTTCACACCTTTTAAGGTTTGTCTAGTGCAAATTCCTTGACATATAGGAGCAGTGACTGCCTATGAAGCAGTCCCAAAGTTCTTGTTCTTCACACTCTCAGTCATGGTTCACCATTTCCCAGGCAACTGAGGTATGGATGGACAGACTAGAGAGGTACTGTCAGGTGGATATGTGTCCTAGAGCCTCTCACTTATTGATGCACCTGCAAATACATCTGTATTTGTCTGCATGACAATGTAAATGAAAAAGCCTTGTTTCCCTTTCTGTCTCCCACCTCCTCCTTGGGACTGTTTCTGTTACCAAAGCTCACGTAGACACCACATGAGATGAAAATGGGATGAACTATCTGTCTAGATGGAAAAGGGAACACTAGACAGGGAACCAGCTCCCCGCTGTGTGTTGTAGGCTTTGGTGTGAAATGGTGGTTTCAGCCTGGTAACACCCAGCTCCCTTGCACACAGTCCTTGTGGGGACTGAGATGGGATACCCATCCCATCCCTGCTGTTTTCCATCCTCTCTGTGGGGATATGGTGTTGTGGGGAGGCAGACAGCCCCATGGCCAGCCCCACCATCCAGTGCTTCCCTCCCATCACCGTCCCTGTCGACTGTAACACATCCCACTCCACCATTCTGCCTCACATTCCCTCAATGTAGAAGCCACACAGGTTTTTTTGGGTGGTCTTTCCCATCTGGGATTGTGGCAGCAGGTCTCAAGGCTGCTCCCAGGCAGGGAGGTGGGTGGCATGGGGCTGGAGCCAGGAGCCAGGACCCCCTGCTCTCTCTCTTTGCTTGTGGGAGCTGACCTCTTGAGAAGGCAAAGTGCTGACCACAGATCTTCTCCTCCTCCTCCTCCTCCTCCTCCTCCTCCTCCTCCTCCACTCATTCTCCAACAGTAATGCACATGTGCTTTGTCCATAAATATATTATTTTGTGTTCCTGCCAGCCCAGACTAATAGGGCTAATGTTTCCTGAGGAGCAGCCCAAAGCTACATTAGCCGCAGATGTTTGATTGATTTAAAACAAAGAGCCTGACCGCCAAACTGCTCCATATGGTTTCTCTTCCTGTCACTTTGCCTGCAGGGTTATCTCTGAAATGCAATTAAGGTGCTTAAAAGTACATTTTCAGGAAGATGCAGAATTGATGAGGGTGGGTTTGCCGATGGGTGCCTCCAAATTGTTAGAGCAAGAGCAAGGAAAGTCATGCCCTACCCTTAGCAGCTGCACACATGGTTTTTCCACTTACGTGAGGACCTTGGGAGGGCAGGCCAAAAAATGCGCCCATTGTAAAGACTCTTTTGTAGATGTACTTTGCCAGTATTCATGTCTCTTGATATTCTGCTCATTTATTATTGAAGTCAAACATTTCTCTAATTAGATATTTAGTTGTGAACTTAAGTGCTGCAGAGGTTTCATTTGACCTCACTTCTCCACTCACTCCCACTGCCTGGGCACTGAAGATGAAACCCCTTGCCTGTGCAACTCAGGCAGCTGTGCTGAAGACCCAGTGACACTGCAGAGGACAAGCCAAGCCCTGCTTGTCATTTCCTGTGAGGAGGGTGCCCGCCCTGCCTGCTCACCAGGGGACTGGCACTGCCTGGGGACACCCACCCAGCCACTGCAGACCCAGCCTTCCAAGCCTGACTGCTGAAACCATCCCCCAGCTCCCTGTAGGGCTGAGACCCCTGCCACATCCAACTCCTGTGAGGACCAAAGCCTCGTATGCCATGAGGGGGTTGAGGAAAGTAAAGGAAATTTACGGCCCCTCTGGTTTTAATGCACAGAGTGGATGTTTATAGATGGAAGATGTGTGCTTCTGTGTGCCAATCCTCCGTCCTCCCCTCAGTTCATCTGACACAGAGGAGGGCAACAGTCCCTTACTCTGTATTTTTAAAGAATTTAAATGCTTTGGTTTCTGAAAACAAACTTTTAAATCTTTTTCCATGAAAAATTTCCAAAATAGGTGTCTGATATCTGGCACCTTAATCCACGTCTTGGTGTGTAAGGAAAGGGCAGTGTGGTAAGTCACCTGCAGTGACTTAAGGCACAGCCAGGTCCTCTCTCTGGACCACAGACAAAAAATATGCATGGATTTGAGAAGGGAATCCCAATCCATGGTGCAGAATTAATATTGTATTATGGAAAAATAGAAATAATTACATTGCAACAGGTCTGAAGATTCATGGCAACGGTACATGCTGTAAATATACAGCAACGCAGGATAATTAGCTGGTGCTCAACTCTCTTCAAACTAGACCCCTGTTAACCTTGTCCTAACCTCTCTCAGAAGTAAAATCCTAAGGTAATTCATCACAGAATTTCTTGGTAACTTCAAGTATAATTGCTAAGAAGTTTTCAAGCACATACAATTACTACACCCAATTAATCTTATCATGAGTCTTAAAGCCAGGTTGTTAAATAGGCCTTAGCTCTAACTAAACTCTTGTGTGTGTATATGTACAAATATATATATATAGATATATATGTGCACGTGTGTGAGTCTCTGTTGGAAAGAAGGAGAGCAGCTCTCAGAAATGCATCTTTCTGTGTCACCTGCTTTGTTCTCTAATTAGGCATTTGTAGAAATATTACCCTGGCTACTGCATACTCCCTAAATTCACATACATGATCACCACTATCCAGATCTTTGTAACTATTTAAAGTGAAGTTTTTCACAGAAAACCAATTGTACAAACAACACCATATTGCACGGTGTTTATTTTCTTTCACGGGCTTCCAGAGCAAATGTTCTTCAGCTCCAAACAAGAGGAGAAGCTCGCTTTCTTTTTTTGTCTGTGCTGCAAAATCAACCTGAGATATGAAACCTCAGCTGTTTTCTCCTCCTGGCTTTTATACTCCTCTCAGTGAAGGGAAACAAGGATTAGAAGAGTCTACCCTAAAAGATTAAGCAAATGAATTTAGCCGCTTTCTGATTCATCCCGGCACTCCTGAACATCGGTAATAAAGCAGCAGAAAGGCTTATTCCTTCTGTGTGTGTGGGAAATAGGAGGGTTTGGTCCTTCCAAGGGAGGCTACAAAACACATTACTGGCTTTGTAAGCTGCTTGAGGATAACATGCAGCATGCAGCTCATAAATAAAAAGGAATTTTGCCACAAAGGTCTGTATTTGCCCACTGGTAGTTTCTGTCACAGGCATTAAGCACCTGAGGCCTGTGGTGCTTGAGGAAGGTGTTAGAATAATATGATGGGTAACTGGAGTCATCCAAGGTGACAAAAATTCCAGCCCAACAATTTGCCATGGCTATAATCTGAAGACATTTCCTTTGAACTGAAGACCCCCACAGGGACCCAAACACTTGATTCAGAAACCTCAAAGCAAGAGGAGTGGAAGCAGCCTGTGGTCTTCCAAACTGAGCACATCCTTCAGGCTTTAAATGCATTTTACAGAAATTATTAAAAATAACTTGCTAAAATGGACAGGGAGCAAGATTCATGAAATTTGAGAAAAAATGTATAAAACTTCTAGAAAGAGAAAGCTATTTTCCTCTCCTCCACTCTGCAGCTTTGCATTTACACACAAGGTTGAATCTGCAATTTCCTGCTGTTTCTCCTTTCTTCTGATAAATATTTTTAAAGAGAAGTGCCAGGAACGTTGCCAGCCAGGCAAGTGTACTGCGAGGCGTTATTTGTAGTGCTCCTCCCCAGCCCCTGCAGGCAGCTGTATCCCCTGCCTTCTCACCCTTGCAGGGCTTGTGCCTGACTAATACCTGTCCTTGGATGTTGCTGCTCTCAGTGCCTGCTGTGCCTGACATCAGGGTTCCCTGTCCCATCTCTGGGACAACCCTGTTGCCTTCTCTGCACAGCAATAAAGCCTGATCTTCCCTTGAATCTGTGCCTCTGGATAAACATTGCTGAAAAATCTGTGTGAGCAACTCCTTCCCAGCCGGAGGAACGGATGCAGCCCTGGGACCAGAATGCTGTGAGCAGCAGGAAATGTGGACATGTTAATGGGAAATAACCATGGCACTGAGCCACTTTGGACCCTTCTCTGATTCCTCTCTAAGTTACAGCAAATTCAGCTGGTTCTCAGAGCTAGGCTTTATCTCCCCTTTGGGAGGTTTCTGGGTCAGCTGTATTAAAATGCATTTATTCTTAAGGGGGTCAGTAATCTGACACAACAGTGATGTACGAGTGAATGGGGAGAATACATAAATTTCTAACAGTGCAGAAAGAAGAATTCCGCAGTTTTGCTATCTGTAAAAACGGAGCATGGGATCTGTCACTTCATGTCACGACAGCCAAATTAAACAAATGCAAGATGACAGGAGGAAAAGAAACAAAGGACTTCTATCCAATTACTTCCAGAAGCATATTAAATTATGGGGGCATTGCTTTTGTGTTAGCAAATAAGTATTTAAATGGACTTAAAATTCTTCATATTCTGAAACTTGGGTTTATCTGCATAGGAGAAATGGATGCTGTGGACACTTGCTCCTGAAAGGGAAATGGAGGACAGAGAGCACCTTTGCCAGAGGCTGTAGGTAGCCGTGGGGGGGTTCCATGGCCAGGAATGGTGTTGAAAGGAGCAGTAGGGACTGTGAGAACACCTGGGCATCTAGTTTTGGATGCCTCCATCACCATTGCTGAAGCAACTACTTGAGGGTATCACAGGACTCTTGAGATGAAGATACCAAAGCAATAGCTCAAGTTTTCTTTTTACAGCAAGAGACAGACACAAGCCACATTTAAGTAATTTGAAAGTCCAGCCTGACTAGGAAGAGGTGAGCGTGGACCTGCCACTCTGAGATGATCTCAAGATCAAAGTGATCTTTTTGACCAAGTCCGCGAAAGCTGGACTTGGTCAATGCAAACGTTCCTCATCAGAAATGCGGTTTGGAAAGACAAATCCTGGCAACCTCTGGCCTGTCTGATGTGCTGCGTTCTGGCAGTGGTCAGAGCAGGCTGCAGCAGGGCTGAAATGCGTCACAGTGAAATGGGAGCGTGAGTCAAAGACACTTTCCCCTGGGTGCACACAAGGAAGAGGAAAGTGAAAGTGTCAGGAAACATCAGGAGACTCGTGAGAGAGAGAAAGCAGACACTGAAGGACAGCTGTGAGAGCGACAGACCATGATTAGGTGCTTTCCCAGAGTGCAGGTAGCCACCCGCTGCCACAGCCTAGGTACCTGCCTGAGTAACCCATGAAGGATCCAGCAGGAGATGGCCCCAGCCTGGCTTGCTTGGAAAAGCCTTGGGAGCCCCAGGGGGAAGGTCAGTACCTGGGACCCAGGGGGTCCATGCCAACACAGTAATGCAATCCCAGTGAGGTGAGGAGAGGTACATTCCTGAGGGAGCAGGATGGCACTGCCACAGCTTTTGGGCCATCTCTATCTCCCCCAGCATTAAACAGGGAAGGAAAAAATGAGAGCTGAGGAGGGTGGAGTGGGTTGGTCAAAGCCCCATATCCCACCCACCTCTGGGCCATCCTGGCCAATGCTTCTCCAGCTACCTGTTTTGCAGGTGATGCAGATGCAGCGGTGGGTCCCAAGCAAAGGGAACTCACTGTTGGCCAATGTTTCCTGTGCAGGAAATGGGCAGAAGGGCAAGGAGCAGCTTTGACTCTTCTCTGGAGGAGCAGCAGGTAAAGAATGCCAGGGCAGAACACCTGCATCAGACCTTTGCACAGCAGCAGCCTTAGCCAAATTCTAGGCCTATTTAGAAATTGTTCTGCCATGTTACTTGTACCTGTGCAAGGCCAGGAGGGTCCCTGTTTAAGGAGAACTGCAAAGAGCCTCTTTGGATCGCAAACTGTCATGACCAGACTCTTATATCGTTGAATATTGAGGCAGGGAGGGAAGAAAAAAAGAGAAGGCCAAATTCCTTTGTCACATACCCTGCTCTAAGTCCAGAGTAATTACATTAAATGTAATGAGCCTCCACACTTCCTTCCCCACTCCCACATGGGAACAGTCATTTGTTGCTGGCCAATTCCTGCAGCAGCCAATGTCCTTACCTACTGCATTGGCAGAAGTCTCCTGGCCAGAGAACCACAAAGAGGAGCAAAAGCTGCTGCCTTGCTTGCACTGCCTTTTCCTTCTCCTCTTCCTCTTTGCCCAGAGAGAAAAGAAGCAATGCCCCTCTATTAAGGCATCTAAAAAGTAAACATTAATTTTGCCTACACCCAAGCTGTCTGTGACTCTCAGTGGTGCTGCCAGTCCCAGTTCCCACACTGGTTCACCATTCTGCACCATTTTCCTCTCCATCTACCTGAGGGAGGTTCTTCCCCAAAGAAACACAGGTCAGTAGTTCCTTCAGAGCAATGCCAGCAGGACTTCTGCAGGCTGGTGGTGGCCAGCTGCACTCAGCTCTCCAGAGCCACAGGCTGGAAAAGTGGGGAAACCATGGAAAAGTTTTGCCTAAAAGGAGGTGGTGAAGAGGAGAGATGTAAGAACAGGGAGTAGAACAGTCTGACCTTCCCGAAGCCAGGAGTACATGGGCAGTGCTTCAAGCAGCATCCAGTTTCCTAGACCCCAGGCAAAGGCTTTCCTGCCAGTCCAGGTCACCCCACTGCAGCCCACACAGCAAGATGCTGGGCGCCCTGAAAGCATCCTGCCAGCCTGGCAAGTCTCCTCCAGGTGCAGACACAGAAGACCACGAGCAGCAGATAGAGATGATTAATCTTCCCCCTTTGCGTGCCACAGGTCTGATCCCTGTGGGGCTGGTTGCCTGCAATCCTCATCACCTGGGGGTTTTATGGAGCTGCACCTCCCAGACAGGAAGTTTGCTCCAGGGAGCCGTGAAGCCATATATAATAACTGCACGTTGCTATTATTAACTCAAGCACCTGGAGGAGGTGACAGAAAAGGCCTTATGGAGGTGATGAGTAGCTGTATTTAAGCCTATCAGTTTCACCAGAGGAAGTTTTGCAGCCTTGACATAAGAGCAAAGCTGCCTTCAGCACCTGGGCCCCCTCTCTGCTTTTCTTTCCCAAGCAGGCAAACATTTTCAGCATGGAAATGAACTAACTCTTTTGTGCTCAGTCCCACTGTACATTTAAAGCATCAGGGTTGGGATGCATCCATGCCCAACACAAAGCAAGGGAGGGAAGGAGGTGAGATGCAATTCTACCCTCCCCCCCACCAACAACAGCATTTGAGAAGAAAATCCTCCAGAAAAAAAAACCAACCCATGCTCTGCTTTCTTCTGATGGTGCAGGCTGATTTGTGCTGTCTGTAATTGTAATCAAAGTTAATTTAATCCTGGTGTGAAGGTTGCTGAGCAACTGAAGACATTTATCCAGAGGAGACAGGGGCTGTAATCATGTCGCCTCTAGTGAAGTTGGTAGGGCAGCCACATCACACTGCTAATGCCCATGGCACAGGGCTGTGGGTCGTGGGAAGACATTGGTACTCATGGTAGGCACAGAAGCCAAGGGAAAAGCACTAAGTTCATGCCAAAACTGTCCTTTCTTCCGTAATACAGACAGGTTGGATCAGATTTGGAATAAGGTCCCATATGGGCACCACACATGAAGGCACAACTTCCCAGAGGATGAGCAGAGAGTGCCTGTCTGGCTTACGGACATGTGGCAGTAAGCAAAAAGGTGCAATGCCAGGAAAGTGGTAGGTCAAGCCAGTCTGTGTCACAGATGTCCCCCTGATGCTGCCTTTCCTCAGAAATCCCATTTTCCCCCAAGGAGCTGGAAGTCCTCTGTCTCGAAGCAGAGAGCAGAGTCCCTACCAGGCAGGACTCAAGGCAGAGCAGCCAGGGCCCAGGGAAGGCACGGAGCTGGCTCCCTGCTTCCAGCGCTGGGGAAGGATGGGAAGCTCTAGCAGCGCCAGAGAAGCTCCTGTGAGCTCTGACGCTAAGAGCCGGCCTGCAGGGCCCCTGCTGAGCCATCATCAGGGCCATTTGCCGGTGATGAGGAGATTTCCCGAGGCCGCCCCGGTGGGCACCCGCTGCTGCCGGGCCGGCCTGATTAAGTGCTTCAGCAGGGAAGGAGGGCTCCTGCCATCAGCGCCTCAGCAATCAAGGAGGGTTTTTTTTCCCCGCCTCTGCTTTTTCTTTTCTTTTTTTTTTTTTTTTTTTGTTTCTAATTATTATTTTCTCCAGAACCAAAGAGCTTTCGTGAAATTTAAAGGCCTGTGGGTGCACCAAGGGCAGGAGGAGGGCGGCAGCCTGCCAGTGAAAAGGCCCAAAGCGTGGTGGGATCCCAAGCACGCCAAGTGGATCCTTACCCCAGCTGTTTCCTCCTGTCAGACCCTTTTCCTTTGGGATAGTTGGTACTGCAGAGCCACCAGAGTCCATCTCCTGCTGCACTGGCCAGGCTGTCTCTGAAATAGCAGTTGCAGGAGGAAAAAGGCAATTATTTTGCTTTTTTGAAAAGGCATGTTGGGTTTCTAGCTGAGAGGAGGAGCAGCTTGATGAGTTAGGAGGAGATTGTGGCTTTTCAAAGCAGAGTTGTGCTTCAGTATGTTGAAGTGACCAAAAACTTGGACATATGTCAGCAAAAAGACAATGCACTGAGCAGCAACATTGCTGCATGTCAGACCTTGTGAAATAGTGACAGCTCAAGCCAGCCAAAGCAGGAGAAAGGAGCAGGTAAAGCCTCATTTCAAGATTTCCCAAAGACAGGCTTTTCAAAACCAGAAAAGCCGTAGGAATTTATTTAGGCTTTTGCTTTGTGCTGCAAAATTTGCTACCTTTTCCATAATTTTGCTCTTTTTCATAGAATTCTTTAGGTTGGAAAAGGTGTTTAACACCATTGAGTCCAACTCTTAACCACACATTGTCCAATCCATCACTAATCCATGTCTCTAAGGACCACATCTACACAGCTTTTAAATACCTCCGGGGATGGTGACTCAGCCATTTCCCTGGGCAGCCTGTTCCAAGACTTGACAACCTTTCTGGTGAAGAAATTTTCCCTCACATCCAGTGTAAACCTGTGGTGCAACTTGAGGCCATTTCCTCTTGTCCTCTCCCTTGTTACCTGAGAGAAGAGACTGACATCCACCTCATCACAGCCTCTTCTTAGGTAGTTGTGTGTTGTGCCCGGAATGGGCAAGATTGGGTCATTTGTTTTCAATGCATAACAGCCATCTCTCCTCCTTCATCTCACACCTTTCAGGCAGTAAAGGCTGTAAGTGCGTGACATACTGGGTATTTACCTGGCCACCACCCACCCCAGCACCCTCCAAAATGTGCCCATTCCAGGTGGATGTGGCTCTTCTTCACTCTTCTTCACAGGGGGAGGCGGTGCTTTTGCTTTCCAGCCAGGGTATTTGCCAGTCCCCACTGCCCATTTGCTTTGCTTCAAGCACTTGGTGGTGACAGGAACACTGAGAGTTTGCCCTGCCCAAAAAGCTTCAGAGTTCTGTGCCAAGCCAGCCAGGAGAAATGCACCAGCCATGTTGTGCTGGGCTCAGGGCATGCAGAGCTCCTTCTCAGGAAACCCTGGACAGGAGGGAAGGGTAAGGCAGTGCTGGGATGTGGTTGCCAAAAAAAAAGGAGGGTGAGCAAAAACATAAATTAAAAAAAAATCCTGAGCAATTTTCTTCTGGGAAAATTGTATCTTAAATTTCTTCTGGGAAAATTAAGATAAAATTAAGTCTTCATTCAATCCCATACCTCTTGGGTTGTCCAGGCTTTAGTTTCACACCCCACTTCTGGTCAGTCCCGGTGTCAATAGTTCCAAATATGAGACCTTTTGGAGCAGTTCCTTAAAGGAAGTGGAGAGATGAAGAAATTCAATGCATTTAATGAAATCCCACCATGGAAGCAAAAATAACCATTGATGCACAACCCTGCACAAGACAGTTTTCCATTTTCTCCAGGGGAAAACCCCTCTGAAGCCCCACCAGCTTTCTGCAGTGTTTTTTGGGAGATGGTGATCCAGCAAGGCTCCCATCCTAATCCATTCCTGGGGGTTTGAGGTTTTGCACAGGCTCTATCTGTGCCTCATGGGGGAAGTTTTCCCAAGGGGACTGAGAATACAAGACCTACAGGGATTTCACCTGGGCAGCAGGTTGGGTATCACAGTCTAATTGTGTGGCACATCCTAGATCTCTTCAGCACCGTGTTGCTCAAAAGGGAGAGACGTGAACCAGCCAAAGCATTCCCCTTCCCACAAGGAGATTCAAAGCCAGTCCCCAGGCTTTCAAGTTTACAATTATTCCTGTGTTACAGGCTTTCTTTTTTCTTTTTTTTTTTTTTTAATGATAAAGGAAATATTAATTTCATGCTTGGCTTATTCTCGAGCAGGAGCCTTCTCCCTTCTGCACTTTTTTCTCCACATCAGGAGCTGCTGAGCCCTTTCCTCTCCCTGAGGCCATGGGGATGGGCTGAAGACAGAAGGTTTTTGTGCCATGGAGTTGTTTAACATCAGCATGGAGGCAGCAACCCACCTCCATGTCCAAACCTGACCCCTTGTGCTGACTGGTGACATCCCTGTGCTGGAGCCACACCACTGTGTAAAATGTTTGGGAGAAATGCAGAATGCCTCAGCTTTGCTTTAAACCATGTTTCCTGTGATAGAATCCAAAGTGTTATTTGATCATTATTTTCTGGGGTTTTTTTCCTGAATAATTGCCTCAAAAATCTTCAAACTTACAGAGCCCTGGATGGTCCATTTGCAAAAATAAATCTATGTTGTATGCATGCCAAGAAAAATAGAATATTTATCTCTTTCTTAGTTTTTCTAAGTGGCGCTTGTTCCTAACACCTTTAAAGCCCTCTGGTTTTCTGAAATTTCTTTCTTTAAGTCAGTGAGTACAGAGAAAGCAAATGCAGAAGCAGCAGTTTCAGGAGCTGGCAAGGCTACTGAAGATTTATGCTGACATATACGCTGTGCCTATGGCTGAATTAATAGTGCCGCCGAAGCATTTGTATTTTCTGGGTTTTTTCACTCTGACATTAGAAATGGAAGCACAGCCACACCTGCACACAGGGAGTGTGGATGGAATGTATATGGAATTCATCTGCAATTCTTCCTTATTCTCTAAATTAGATCTTTGTTGAGGTTGCAGATCCAGAAATATCATCAACTCCCCTTTTTCTCTCCTACATAGGTGAGGATTTGTCTTACTGTGGAACTGGTCTTCAGACCAGTTTTACACCAGGATATTTTCATTGTCTTCAGTAAAGTTTATCTTCACTCATCTCAATATATCTGACAGCAGAATCTAGCCCAGACTGAGGAATTTCATTTTCCTCCTAAATATTTTATTGCTTTTTATTTTAATAAAAACTGAACTAGAAATATTTTCTTCCACTGAAAAATATTGAAAAACAATTTTCTTCTTTTACCTCCAGAATTCAGTGTATTTCAGAGCCAGAATTCAGCTTCCCACACAGCAACGTGAACCACTTGGAGATGTCAAGCAGTCTATTCATTGCTCAGATTGTATTTTGATGCTGCTCAGAGTTCCCAGGTAAGAAAATACAGTCAATCATTTATAGCTGTGAACCAGAGCAAAAGACCAGTGCCTTAAAGGGAAAAGAAGGAAGGAAAGAAGAGATGTAGGTTGTTAAGTGAAGGTGGAGAGCAAAACAGATGAAATTGATAAAGTGGAAAGCTATATTATTCACTCCAAGGCTCCATTTAGTCCCTCTGGCCTGGTAGTTTCAGCAAAGTGAAACTCTTGCTGGAATCAATACTGCTATCATTTCACAAAATTACAGTGGTTTGAACAGAAAACTAGTTATAAATCAACTTCGTGCATGGACAGCTGGAGGAAATATTTCTTGCTTTGAAGATTTGGGTGCTTCAAAACTAGTAAAGAGGATCTTGGCTCTCCAAGAATCTGCATTTACTGCATTTCTTGGAAATAGAAGCTGCTGTTGCATATTCAAACAAGTCAAAATAGCAATGTGAAAAAAGGCAGTGCCTTCATTTTAATCAGATGAGAAAACAGTGTGCTTGATTTCAGTGAAACTTGGGCATTTTGGAGATGGTCCCATTCTCTGGCACTCACTCAGGAGTTCCTTCAGACTGGGGTAAGAATGTGTCCTCATTGCTTCTTTTTCATATGCCTAGGCTAGATCCCATAGGTTTTGAGGGACTTTTGCACCTCACCACTTTCAGCTTAATGACTTGATAGATATACGGATAGAGCCTTTCAAGTCTTTGTCACAGGAAGATGTCCAGCCCTCAGCTTCCAGGGAAAGGGACTGGACTTGGAGATTGACCTTGTCTTCAGTGTTTTAGGAACATATACTTGAAGTTCCTTCAAAGAAAAGTGTGAAAAGCACAGCTGATGCCCACCTCAGGAAGGTCTCACTACATTCTTCTGTGTTTTCTTTAATCATTCTGAAATTCAATGTTTTCTGTAGTTCTTGTTTTCCAATAAAGCTATGTCAGATGGCAAGAAATTATCTGTGTGGGTGCTGGAAGCTTCAGAAATATAATGCACAGCAGGAAAGAAGTAGGGAAGGAATGTCTCCACATCTAATTCCTTGGTCTGGAAAGAACAAACATCAGACACAGCTCCAAGACCATTGACTGGCCAATGCACTAAGCCTGAGGGACTCTTAGTCATCCCTGTTACTGCTGGAACCCCTTTCCTCTTTTCCCATGAGGCAGAAAGGGGCAGCACTGGGGCTAGAGCAGAGCTAGGAGGGGTGCTGGAATGAGGCAGCCCTGCTTGTGAAACCACCCCAAAGCCTGAAAACATCCCAGGTTTCTAAACTACAGCTTCTATCAGAGCTCTGTCTTGAAGCGACAGACCTTTGGATGTGGTTGTCTTTGCTCAGCCCTGCTTGCAGTGACAAGGCCAGTCCACTGTGTCCTGACTGGGTGCTGCCAAATTGAAGAGGTAGGGATACAGCATTTGCTAATTTGGGGTTGCATCTGAGGTGACTCTCTGCTTGTTTTCCCTCTAAGGTGCTTGTGAAACATGCATTTGTGCAATATCTAAGCATCATACAGCTGTAATTATTTCTATTGGTTCCCCCTATCTCTTGCATTTAGTGCACTGGAATTTTCTCTTAATTTTGTCAGATATTTCTGGAAATTGCTTAGCTAAATTTGAATTCATTAAAGACAGCAATCATCATTATTTGATAAATAGCATCATTAAATCCATTACACAATAAAATATTGCAAATAAGAGTACAAGTAAATATTTGCAAGAGTATTCACACTGTATTTCCTCTCCTGGCATTCTGAAAAGCTCTTTTATTGTCTCACAACAGAATTGCCAAGTAGCTACAAATGCTCATGCATCATCTGCAAGCAAGGGAGAAAGAAGGCTGCTGTTTAATAAAATTTGATTCATCCAATCAGGGAAGGGGGGGAGAAACGTATGATGTGGAGAGCCAATTGGGTAGCATGTGCTCAGATGATTAACACCAGCCAATTTGTTAACGAGACACAAAGAATAATCTGTAATCAAAAATAATTCAAAGTGACTGAGGTGAATAAACACACCTACTTGAACTGTGACCGGTTCTTTACTTCATTGGCATGAAAAGAATGGGCTGAGGGTATTGGGTGAAGGACTCAGTCAGCTTGGTTTCTGGATATTTAGAAATTTGGAGAATGGCTGGGAAGCGCCCCAGGAGATGCAGGGTGATTCTGGGCAAGAAGGGGAAGAGCACCTGCCTGAGAGTCTTGGGGTCATATGGAGAGGACCTCATGGGACCCCACTGAGGTAGGTCCTCACCTCCAGAGTGCTCTTCTACTGCCAGCTCCCCACTGCCCCTCTGAAAAGGAAGCAGAGAAGATGAAAAGTGCCTGCACCTCCAAGGAGGGCTCAAGGGCAGCAGTGGTTCCGTGGCCCTTTGTCCAGCTGCCCGTTTGTGGTGCCCCATACTCCATGTGCTCTGCTGCTGCTGCCCCAGGGGCAGGCACCCACCTGCAGGGACATCCAGATGCCTGCAAAGAGGGGTGGGAAGGCAGTGTCAGGATTTTATAGCTTATTTCAGCCAAACAGCCACACTTTGGAGCTGAGGCACTAGTAACAGTGAGCAGCCAGGACACTTCCCTAACGCTTAACAAGTCAAGTTCCATGGCGCTGGAACCGAGTCAAGGAGGCAGGAACCATTTAATTAGACCAAAGCAACTGACAGCCACTGTGCTGTAAATCTTCCCTTGCTGCCTTTGAGGTGTCTGGTCCTCTGTGTCTTAATAGTAAATGATATCTCAGTGATGGGAGAGAAGGGAACAAACATGCCTCTGCCTGTTGCTCTGATGGAACAGGACAGCAGGACTTGCAAGGGATCAGCTCATAGGCCAGGGTAACAATTGGGGGCATCTACCCAACTTTCCTGGGTAGCTATAAGATGATGCTCACAATAAAAAGAGTCAATTAGAGACTCGGCTTTATGCATGAGGAGGAGGGAAAACCCCTCTGCCAGCATGTTGCAAACCTCTCTGCTGACCTGAACCAGTCCTTTGCATAGGCTGCTCCATCAGCACCAGTGCTGGCACCAAGCTGAAAGAGAAAAATTGTATTTGGGTAATAGTGGCAGTCTGGAAAAGCATTGGTATCTGGCCTGATAGACATGTGGGATTTCTTTTCCCAGTCTATTTCCTCTGTGCCTGACAAAGAAATTAGGATAGGAGTACAAGTATGCTGATGAAATTTGGTGAATACTGATGTAAAGACTATTCTCCCCTACTACACTTCATCTGAGGTATATTAAAGCATATGTGTTCACCTAATTGCTTAAACAGTGAGCAATGGGCATTAATTACTTGCAAATGGCAATAAAATTGTGCCTACTCTAAGTCAGGAGTGGATCAGAGCTAATAGCCTCACAGGAAACAGAAAGGACTGACATCTCCAATAAACAGATCCCTGACTTGTCTTCTCTTCAGCAGCCAGCAGCTGCTCATTCCTTCAGATCCCATGTCCTATCTTCTTGCTGGGAGGCAGAGCAATTGTTAAATATTCACCAATCTACATTGCAGACTGAAGCTCTCCTCAAAAAGCAGCCTCATGGCTCACTCCTGGCCACTGCTGAGTGGTCTGGCTCCTCTTGGCACTCGTGTTTCCTGTGTTCCCAGAGCAGAAGGCTCTGCCTCGGCGTCATTTCCACCCGCTCGCTCCTTTCCATGCCATGCAAGTACCACGTGAGCACTCGAGGGATGGTTGCTCACTTTCCTTCCAGATCTCTTTCCATTCTATAGGGGCATTTTTTCATTGGTTCCCCTGAGTCCATATCTCCCCATGGTTGATAGCAGTGTAGATATCCCCTCGGGGTTGTCACTGTGCGGATCATCTCCTAGCTGTCTCCCATCTGCCTTCTGGGGAAGCCTTGAGTGCTGAGCTGGGTAAGGCACCATCTTTTAGCAGTATTTGGGAACAATCAGCCTCTCACTTCTTGCCTGCTGACTCCCATCTCTAGGTCAACTTCACTGAAATTTTTATTTCGAGATCAGGTACTGACTTCACAGGATATGTAAGGGCATTTCAAGATCTGCATCTCATCTGCCTTCCTTTTTTCTTATTCCTGATGTGACATTTTATGACAGCACCCAGATAGTGCTCAGAACACTGTGGTCCAAAGAGGTCCAATCCTGGGAGGGCATCACCTTCCCTGCCCCAAATCACTGATGCTGCAAACCACTGGCAAGGCAGTGAGCTGCAGTAGTGCCATTCCACTGCTCAAGAGATGCCCCATGTGAGGCTGCAGGCATGCCATGGCTCTGGTACTCTTGTTCCTGTCCTGCTTTTCCATGTGGCATTTCCACCCATACATTATGTGGATGCAACCAAGCCACTATACCTTTCATTGGGGAATATTTTCTTTTTGAGTCTCCTTCCACAGGCCAACACTCTTCCCACACATACTTCATTTCTGCTTGGCTCCTAAAGTCATTCTCCTGAATTTTAGGATCTCATGAGAGCTTATACCAACTGAGGACAGAAAGTATCTGCTCATCACCCACTGCCATGGTGGCTGGCATTCACCTACCCTTCAGCTCTTTCCCACAGTATCCTTTCAGCCCACAGAGCTTTCCAAGGGCTCCTCCCACCCTGCTGCCCTCAAAGTCCCTCCCTCCTAGCCTTGGCCCCTTCCCTGCACCTCACCACCCTTCCCCACACCTCTGAGTCACACTCACTCCCACTCTAGTGCTGACCCATCCAGTATATCGAGAATTTCTCTGCAAGTCACTGAGTCACCATTTAAATCTGATATGAAATTTTCCTTTCAACCTTTAGCCAGTGCATTCCTTATTCCATAAAGCATTCAGTAGATACAGTGCATTCAGGCACATATATATATATATATAGATATAGATATAGATATACACACACATATATATATATGCATCGGAAGGAGGGGTGCAATGTTGCAATGCATAAACCATCACCTCTTGCCATGTCTCACTGCATTTTTTCCTGCTTTTTTCACCAGTGGCCTTATATAAAATGATTTGCAATCACCATGTGGGTTAAATTATAAACTTTCAAGGCAACCTTGCTGAGAAGGGTGCAGAAAGATCAAGCCCTCTGCCTTGTAATGGTCCCTTTTTGAATTCCTGAAGTAATTTGTGCCTAATGCCACTATACCAAATCATGCAGAGGACATTACTCTAGTACCTGGCTGGAGGCACATGGGGAATTAGGAAAACTTGCCTTGTCCACTGCTGGAAAAACACAGCCTGAGCACTTACCTTGCCTGGGACTTTGGGTACTTCTGGCTGGCTTAGGTTAGCCCAGTCCCTAAGCTGCAGTGTTATGAAAAAAAAAAGTATTGCGGGAAGGCAGGGAAATGGGGTGGAGGCAGCCAGGGGAAGGGCTGCCAGGATCTGGACCATTAAATGTGGTAGAGCAGCATCAATGGGGGCACTAGGCTTGGGCAAAGGGTAAGGCACGGGGACTTAGGGACTCCTTATGGGGTGATGCCTGCTGCTCCCCTGTGACTTTATCCCATTTCCCTGCCATGAGGCATGGCAAAGCCCTAGAAAACAACTGAACAGCCCAGGACTGAGACCAGCTGTGTGGTGCAGACAGATTTTCTGGCGTGACAACTATTTGGCCCAGTCCTTCATTAAAATATCTTAAGTAAGGCAGCGGTGAGGGTGGCCTGCTGGTAAAATCACGACCAAAGACATTGCATCAAACTCATCAGAGAGAAAGTTTCTTTTCAACTGTTTTCTACAGCTCCTCTCACACAGACACTTTACAGAAACAAATTGTTTTCCCTGCAAATGTCTACACACAGCCAGGCTGCAAGTGCAGATAGACATCTTGCCGAGAAAGGCAGGGCTCTGCTAGGTCTGACCCAGCCAGGCAGTGCCAGGAGGTCACACCACAGCATCTTGGGTGGTTTCAGGCTTCTCGTGTTATCAAAATTTAATAGCCCAATAATCACAGGAGGCTGGCCAGACCACAGCGCTGGCAAACAGCATCAGCATTTCCCGGAGGTACAGCAGAAGATTGTCCAAGGAATTTCCCAACAGACAAGACATTTTGAGATGAATTTGGGAGGCAATGACCATGATTTCCAGACCTATTTTCTTTCAGGGTCAAGGAGGGAAACCTCCAGGTTTTCTCCCGGCTGTCCACTCCCCTCTTAGCCCTCTGAAGGCTCAGGCATCTGTAGTTACTAATTTTTCCCTATGTGAGGGCACAAGGCATCCACACCTTGCCATGAAGCTACATAGTCAAAGCGTGGCTCCAGCAAGCATGAATTTTTATTTTTGGTGCTTACTCTCCCTAGGGGACCCGCAAGCCTCCCTCAATGTGGTACAGAAGGCAGTAAACAAGCAGGGAAAGCCTAGGCAAGCAGGTGTCCTTCTCTTGTCTGCTGATTTGAAATAGTATAGACAGCACTGGCATGTATCTGAAGCACAGTCATTATATTTCCATAACTTTATCTGCAGAGGACATAGGAGTTACAATGCAATCAGTGCTATACAGTTTAAAGTGTAGCTGAGATGTATTATAAAGTCAGCTGCAGCAAAGAACATATGGTACAGCTTGCCACCCCACTATAGTATTTCTTCAAAAGACATTTTTCTTACAAAAACTAAGACATTATCAGTCAAATTATAAGTAACCCATTTCCATTTATAGCACACAGTCTACCCTCTGAGTCACACACATGATCGGCAATAGCAGCTGTGAGACTTCTGAAAGTTCGGTTGGGGTTTTTTTTTTCCCTTTTATTTTTATACTCTTGATTCTGAAAATGTTTCTGCTTGAGTGGTGAAGTCTTCCCTCACCTCCGTTGTGAAAGCCAAGCATTGCCACGGCTGTCCCTTGCCTTGCCCAGAGGGCACATGTGGCCCTGCTGCTCACAGTGCTTGGTGCTTTCAGCCATGGGATGTGCCTAAACTGGGGCACAGAGCAGTTACCTCGCTACCTAGTGCAACTCAGGGATCATTTCTGCTGTGGCTGGGTGGATTTAGCACAAAAATCCCATCAGAGATTTGGGGGAAATTGCCTGAAACCACATATTATTTACCACTGTGTTATGGTTGACCCCCAGCCAGCAGCTGAGCACCACACGAGCATTCACTCCCTACCAGCAGGGTTGGGCAAAGAATTGGAAAGAAAAGGAAAACCTTGTGAGCTGAGATAAAGCCAGTTTAATAGGTAAAGAAAAAGTAAAGCAAAACAAAGGATGAATTCACTGCTTCCCGTGGGCAAGCAGGTGTTCAGCCACCTCCAGGAAAACAGGTTTCCATCACATCTGACAGGGAGCTGAGGAGACAAATGCCATCATTCCAAACATACTCCCTTTCCTTCTTCTTCCCCTCCTTTATATGCTGAGCATTACTCCATATGGTATGGAATATCCTTTTGGTCAGTATGGGTCAGCTATCCCAGCTGTGCTCCCTCCCAGCTTCTTGATGCACTTCCAGCCCACTCGCTGGTGTGAGAAGCAGAAAGTCCTTGACTCTGTGCAAGCACTGCTCAGCAATAACAAAAACATCCCTGAATTACCCACTCTGTGTTCAGCACAAATCCAAAACAGAGAGCCTCATAGCACCTATTGAAGAAAATTCGCTCTATCCCAGCCAAAACCAGCACAGCCTGTTACTAAATCCTTCCTACTACTGTTTGCATCACCTGCAAGAACAAAGTCTCCCTTTTCTCTAAGGAGCAGAAGTGCTCTTTGTCATACTTAGCAAGACTTTGGCACCTCTTGATATAGAACTGCTTTCATTCATAGCATGTTTGATGTTTGCTCTTATTCCAATGAGAGCCACTCTCCCAATTTAGAGGCCACTCTTAAGGATTTCCCAGCAAAGAAAGAAGGTCAGGGTTATTTCCTTGGGGAAGGAGGGCAAGAGGAAGGTCAGAAAATTATTTAACAAAATAAATACCACACTGAATTGTCAGGAAAGTATTGAAGTGGAGCAGATGGGTTCTGTTTGCAAGCTCATTTGCATTATGAATACTTTGTCATCTCCCAGATTTTACATTAGCCTCCTCCTTAATATTTTGTTACTTTACAATCATCTGTGTGCTCCCTTACTTACAGACACACTTTTCAAAGAGATAGAATTCAGAACTAGTGAAAGATGATGCAACTACTACGGTAAAGAAAGATTATATGTTTAGGGGTCTGAAGTCAGGGTCTGTGACTGTCACATATAGCCCTAGAGCCATATCCTGCAGGGTCTATTAATGAGGGAACTTTTATACAAAACTTTCTTAAACCAGGAAAACTAGGACCTGAAACTTCAGTCCCACCTCGTTTGAAGGGGGGGGGGGGGGTGTCTCTATTGTTTCCACTAAAAAAACCAGCAGTATTTCCTGTTTAAGATCTTGAAATTAAATTTGGCAAAAAAAAAAAAGTGTTGTGGAGTCTATGATTGTGGAGATAAAGACCATGAAGAAGAATCTGAGAGATTTCAAGTCCACACTGCAACATTTTGCTGATTCCATCCTTCTCAGGTTGCATCAGCAGAATGATGTTCCTGAATTATACTAGAGTGACCAAGGATGTGCATCCAAGACCTCCATGCTGCAAAGTTTGCCCTCATAAGTGTCATATTCTTCCATGATGGACAAGTTGCTAAGCACACAGGGCTCAAGCTGTGGGGACTGGGAGCAGGAGAGCCTTTGAGTACAGCACAGCAGCTTGAATGACAAATAACTGAGGAAAGAAGTGTGCAAGAAGGAAAGCAGGTGACCATCAAAGTGCTCGGTGAGGTGAAAGGCAGATGTAAGAGTCCTTCATCACCTAATAACTCTGGGTTACTGCAGGTAGACACTGATACTTTGAACTTTAATCCTCTCCTTGTTGTTGTTTCTTAGGTCCCACCAGACATAATCAGAGGTGAGCTCTACCAAGAGAGCTGCACACATTTACCAGCTAATCCACCACCATCTTAAAAAAGCCTGCTTAAAACTAACTGGAAAGAGAAAGTATATTGAGCCACAGCCTTTCAGGCTGTTTGTGATGCCTATCTGCCTCTGGATAAGGGGAGCAGAGAAAGAAAAGCCCATGACTGCACATTGCAAGCTATGCCTGTGTTCATGCTTTACACTGCTGCAAGGCACATGGGTGGGGATCTGTGCCACCTGCTCTGCTCAAGAAGAATGACTGAACACACCCTGCTGCAGCCATTCATTTGTTTTCTGGTAAGAAAGTAGTCCATGGCAAACATGTCTGATTTTCAGTACAAAAAACTTCATTGTCTGATTCACTGATTCAATAGACTTCCAAATAAAATGAGTCTTTCTGTGCTGGGGAGGGAGGTGTCTGGTCTTCATCTTGGCAAGCTTTTGACTTCTCTGCATATAACTGTGGATGAAGCTGAGGAATTATTTTTGCACTTGCTTATGAGAAGAACTGCATGGAGTTTAGGATAATCCCCTCACATGAGCTACTTTTGCCAAGAAAAAAATGATGGATGCAAAGTCATATGTCCTGGGTTTAATAACTCAAGTCTCAATGAGATCATATTGGTTTAGTACAAATGAACCGGCACCTGAATTTGACTCCAAGGGAGGAGTCAAGGTGCAGAAGGTGCCTAAGTTATGCACATGAACAGGTAAAGAAAATGGAGCTTAACCCAGAAGTTTCTTCCTTGCTCCCGCTTATGGCATCACCTAGCAGCAGACCATGGAAAGTGACCTGAGGGTGCCAAAGCAAGGATCCAGGATGGTCCTTATAGACACACCTACCCAGGACAACTTTGTACCAACCCAGTGAATAATCTCTTCCACATTCTGGAGCACTGTAACCTCCCAGAAGGGTGGAGAAATTATCTGGGATGGGTCCAGGGAGGGAAACTGGGCAGAAGCTTTTTACTCCTGGCACACTGGTTTCCCTTCCTCTGCTTTCCACCCTGACTGTTTACTTTGATAGCTCCAGCCATTGTCTCTCCTCACTGGAAGTGTAACCAGTGTATTTCTATTTGCAGACTTCTGGATGCAAGTCCTTCACATGTCTGTTCCCAATTAGTTCTTCTTTGCAAAGGAAGGGAGACAATATAATGAATACATCTATTTTGTGGAACACAGTTTTAATTGAAATGTTTGCTGCTGTTGCCACCATTGGATTAAGAGAGCAGATCTTCGATAGTGAAGAGATTAAGTTAGTTTGTATCTGCAGAATGCAAGTGAGAGGAGTAATTGGAAATTATAAAGAGAGAAAAAAAGAGATCACAATTCCAGCATCGCAAATGGGGAGAAAGTGCTGCACTGCTATTGTCACATGCTATTGTCACGTTGAATTAGATGCATAAAATAAAAGCAGCCCTCACTGTGAATGCTCCTGTCCTGCACTAAGGCTTGTATGTACACATTGTCCTCTGGTCTGGAAACAAGATCCACACTTGAAGAAAGCTCCTCTCCATACTGGAAAATTAAATTTGTGCTCAGACCTTCCAATTTTACTAACACAAAGCTAAAGTCACCTGCAAAAAACCCTGTTATGCCCTCGCCCAAAGTAAAAACTCCATCCTGGCTTCCATGGCTTGCCACCTTGTGACTAGTGTATGTTCCTTCAGCTGAATAGACTTTGGGGGATTTACACCACATGAGAACTTGATCCTGAGAGCTCGCCCTTGGTTGCAGCAATCACTGCAGGGAGGTGGGCTGGATTCCACTATGGAAAGGGTTTTGTAACTGGCTGTGATGCAATCGTGCAAAGGCTCGGCCACCACCTACAAAGCCAGGCTGTGCTGCCCTTCCTGAGCTGAAACCCAGGCTCAGAGGGGTCTGCCTTGCTCAGGCAGGACGTCTTTTCTTCTTTTTTTCTTTGGTCTTTTTTCTTCCCTTTAGCAGACAGAAGACTTGTTCATTTCCCATTCCTGCTAACTGAATTATTCATCAAAAATGTTCCACTGGTATCTTCTTTTCTGCCAGGGAGCTCATCATCCAACAATTCCTCTTTGGTCTTGACTTGTAATCAGAGCAATTAGCAACCCATTAAAGGTCTCAGCATGCCCATGTCTGTGGGGGTACAGAGTGCAACTCAGGAGCTGGTTCACCTTGACTCCAGAATTTGTGCAGGAGACCCACAGGATACAGTCTGTTGTGCAGAACAACAAACCTACACCAAGAGGAGGGGTTGGATGCTCAGAAAAGGAGTATTCAGTACACACAGTGAGATCACAGAAGCAGCACATCCATTTGGACTGATCTCAGTGGTGAGAATACAAGGTCCCAGGCTCTGCCTGAGAGGTGGGATATACTTCTCGTGTGGGCATTCAGCCTGCTCCAAACAAGGTTGTTCAGCTCCCAGGTGTATGGTATTTCCACCCCTTTTTTTGCTGGAAGGAGCCAAAGGGAACATGAAGGGCTGTCATCCATTTCCTCTGATGCTCTGAAAATGAGCAAAAATGGTAACCAGATGGCAGTGGAAAGCAGGATAGTAGGGCTGGGCTGTTCATCCCTGCAGTGCGCTGAGTGAGCCTGGTTTGGCAAAGTCCACAGTACCTTTGCAGGCATCTGATTGTTACTACTGCTCAGGACCAACACACTCTGGGGCTTCAATACCACTCTTCTGCCTCTAGAAAAGCACTTTACCATGACTCAGGTTCCTCCCTGGTCACCATGAGCTCATCAGCTCACAGGGAAAGGAAGTTCTGAGCCAAGATCTCTCCCTACCTGCTCTGTGCACCAGTGATCAACTACCCAGCATGTAACAAGAAGTTGTGGATACCCTCAGTGTGAAAGGTCAACATAAGCACCATCCTTATAAAAGCTCCCTTTAGAAAATATGTGCAGGGATTTCCTCCTGTTCTGTCTTCCAGTCTGTGCCTGGGGCTTAATAGGGCAGGACCAGAGCAATTCATCACCTTTCCCCTCTGTCCTTTGCCTTCCTAACATATCAGAAATGCTCTTCTGCACTTCTGGGCTCTACCTCTTCTAATGTCTCTGGAAAGATAATCTGTTGAGAAAGAATGAGAGTTATTAAATCAATAAACACTGCTAACCTTTCAACTGTGCCCATCCAAGATCTTCTCACCTCTGCAGCAATTGCTTGTTTTAACAGATTGAAAGCAAAGTGTTCTTAGTGCATATGTCAAATAAGACAGGAAAAAACATGCTCTTTTTCTGTCAGGAAAGTGAAAGTGTCCATAGGGGCTCCCAGCATATTTCACATAACTCTAATACTGAAAGCCCTGTATGAAATTTTCCTGTGCATGCCCAAATGTCTTTACTGGGGGAGAAGCAATCACACTTCAACACAACCAGGTCAAAATACCTGAATAATGCCTCAAATTATTTTAATGACTTTTGCCTGAGTTGTGATTCTTAAGCAGGAAACATCTGCATTTTTTTCCGAATACTCTTCTGGAAGTCAAAGTGCAGAACTGCAGCCTGTGCTTGAGCCTAAGCCTGCCAGGAGGTGCAGTGAGCTGCTGGGGCATCTTTCAGCTGCTCAGCAGTGTGGGGATGACTAAACATTTTGCTGTTCTCAGGAAGGCCAAGGTCTCCGATAAGCACATGGCGACTCGGCTTGTTATGAATATCAGCAGAAATTGCACGTGCTTATCTCATTTTACGGTTTTAGTGAGTTTGTTTCTTTGGTCTGCACAAGAAGTATCTGTTCTCAAAGCCAAATCTGCAACGTGGCTCTGCAGTAATGACTGGAGAGAAAGATTTTGCTCATTCAGGAAATTTCTCCCTCCTCCAAATATCAACAGGATTCCTCAGCTTCCTGAAAAACACATGAATGAACTGTTAATAGGTCTTGGCTCTTGTGTTAGAAAAACATGATATAAATTGCATTTGGGGATCATCCCTGTTTATATGCCTGCAGGAACTGAAATTGCTTTCCAGAAACTATTTCCAGATAATACTAGTATACATTCTCCTGACTTAAAAATAGCCAACTCACTGCTTAAAGTACAGGGTAAAAATCTTTCTATCTGTAAAACAGATGCCAGAAACTTCTTAACTTGTCATGAGATCCTCCTAAAGCCTGTTGTATTTATGTTTATTATAGTAGAAATATGACTCTGAACCTCCTTTATCTTGCAGCAGGAATGGGCCAGGTTCCTGTGTTTTGTGTGTGTATGCTGTGTCAGTGAGCTTCCCAGAGACAGCAGGAGAGGGATTTTCAGGAACAGTATTGTCAAAGTTAATCCTTTAGGGGGAAAAGTACACTGAAATCCACTGCAGCTTTAAATGGCATAACTTGTAACACAAGTGTTTAGGTTTGGTTTTTTTCCTTCACACTTTCTGAGGAGAAAGCAACAAAAAACCAACCAACCAACCAAACAAACAAACAAAAAAAACAACCACCAAAGAACAAAAAAAAAACCCTTCTGTGTGTTTTTTGTTTTTTTGGGTTTTTTTTTTTTTGGTACGAGTACCATGACAGTAACATGCACAATGAACAACGGGGCAACACAAAACAGCATTTCCAGGGCATGAAGTCCTTTCCCAGCTTCTGTGGCTATGAGCTGCAATGCCTTACACTGACTCATTTCCCTCAGCTTGGCCTGGCTGCAGGAACACTTGTTGTGACTTAGCATCACAACTGCTCAAGGGGTCTCACTCAACACGGAAAGGATGCCCCAAGCCCTGAGTCACATCCTGCACACATCATCTGAGATCCACAGGCCAGGCCAAAGAAGAAGTGATTTGTTAAATTAATGAAATAGACAGTAAAACAGAATAGAGGTCCAGCACTACTGAAAGCAAGCCAGATATCTCTCAGACTTGATGGAGACAAGCTGTTGGAGCAAGCTGCATTGTGCCTGCACTCAGCCTTGGTGGGACTTACCCAAGGCCAAGGACAGCTTCAACAAAGTGTCTTCCCCTTTTTCAAATGCAAGTGCATTTAACAATTGCATGATCCCACTGCCACCGTGCTCTTAAGCATCTTCCAAGCAGGGAGCAATGCCCATATGCTCTCTCCTCTGTTCCTGAATCACCTGTAGGAGACACTGCCCAGAGCCAGTGCCCACCTCAGTCCCTCCTGGGGCTGGAGGCAGAAACAGTGTACCCAGAAGAGCATCCTCTGCTGCCCTCTCCTCCCTCTGCCAGGATGCTGCCAGATTGCACACCCATTTTGGGGGTGATGGACGTCAGGGTCACAGCAGTATCTGTCACAGGCACATCAGGGTGGGCTTCCCTGATGAACGAGGCACGTTTGCCACCATAAGAGTTGCCAGTCAGTTGGCCTGGCAGTGTCTCACAGGGACAAGGGGAGGTACAGGCTAGCACAGCTCATGCTGAAACCTTTCCAGACCTGCTGCCAAGCAGAAGCACCTCCAGAGACTCCCCTTCAAACAGGAGATCCACAAGAGCTACGTGCCAAGCTGCAATAAGAAACGGAGGCTGCGAGTTGTGTAATATTTACATTTAATACAATCCACTGACATCTGACATTTTTCTGGTAAATTCTATGTGGGCCATAAACACTTCTGGATCGCTGAGTAAATTTTAACTCCTCTGAAGGTCTTTTGTGCTGGTGATATCTGGAATGAAATATTTTTCTGCCTTTTCCCCCCAAACCTCATCCATCCTCATCATCTCTTTGAGCACTGAGATCTGCTGTGAGACTTCCTGTGCATCCTCGGTGCACCAGTGCTCAGAAGTATCCCCCCCTTTTTGTATTTTTGGTGTGATATTCCCTGCTATTGGTTTCCCTCCATGGTGGAAACAACACGTGGCAAACCCAGCTTTCCTGCACCCCAGCCCTCAGAGCAAGCAGCATCATCCCTCAGTGGGGTTTGTACAAGCCTTCCCTTTGGTTCCACCAGTGCTACACTTTCACTTGGTGATTTATGCACAGCAGCCCTGCAAAGTAACAGTGTCACAAAGAGACACCCTTTTAAAAGCAATAAAAAAATTCAAAAACAGGGAAAGAAAATTAATTGTTGAGCAGCCTGTCCACCTCTGGTAATGAAACAAAAAGTGGAGAGACAAGGAAAACCTGAGTCAAATGCAATGGCTCCAGACTCTGTCTCCAATCCCTTCCCCTCAGACCTTGGAAGGAGGCCAGCAGAGCATCCTGGTATCTGAAACAGTATCCGACGCTGAAGTTCAGATCAATTTGCGCTCTGCAGCCTATTAACTTTTTGTTAATCCTCCCCACATTGTTTTACATCTTGCCTTGCATCAAGGGACAAGGAGGGTCCATGGCAGTGCCAGGGTGACTAATGGCGAGTGCCCCCTTGGATCCGGGGATGTTCAAGTTACAGGCAGGTGCGGGGCTTAATGGGCTCTGGCCATGCTGCCAAGATGTAATTGCTGTAAATCAGCCTGAGCCTTGTGGAGACAGTTCCCTGTGTTTTGAAGTCCATTTGCCCTTATTGCTTGTTCAGCTCCTTAATGCATTAATGATAAGACAGCACGGGGAATACGCAGTACAGCCTCCTCTCCACCCACAAAAATCCTGAAGCAATGAATCAATACTACGCCTATCTGCTCTGACCGCGGAGGAGAGGAATGTAGACAATGCTGGATGCAGGGATGCAGGGAGATCTCTTTTTCCAAAGGTTTCTTTGCAATCCCAGGGGAGGGTTAAGCATCTTTAAGGACCGCGGAGGCTGATTTGAAGAAATATCCCCCAGTTTTCCACAAGACTGCAGCACTTCTTCCCTTGCTACCTGTCTGCATGATTATATTTTTATTTGTGCCTGACAGTGCTGTTCAAATATTTTTTTGATTGAAATCTGCTGCATTAACAAAAAAATAAGGAGAGTACTACATAAGGACTGGAATGTTTTTTCTTATGTCTGGAAAGCGCTGTAAATCAGGTGTTAAGTGGTACTTCGTGGCAAATAACTTGTCTCTAAATGGGCCAAACGCTTGACCTGATCCCAGACAGACAGAGGACAAATGTGGGCAGCTTAGAGAGCTGTCCTGATGCTCAGTGCCACCATCTCCTGCTGTTGGGGCACCCAGGGGTCATGGCATTGCTCATCAGCCCAGGGCAACTGTGTGGGGACCAGGGAGGCAGGGAAACTGAGCCAGCCTGGGAAGCCAGGGCAGCCAAGGCTACCTCCTCAGTCCCTGGGAAGTTACTGGGTTTGCCTGGAAATGAAAGAGTCCCAGCGCTGTGCACAAGCAGCAGCTCCCTTTGAGCTGGCTGAGTCTTGGCAGGGTTTTCTCCCCTCCACCCCCCTGATTAGTGCATTATAACTGCTTGACAAATTGCTGGTGCTCTATTGACACGTTTATACTGCTCCTTTCTTCCCAGCCAGTCAAGAGAATCCTGGCTGCTGGTAACAGGTGCTCCTGGGCATTGCAAACACTGACTGATGCAAGCACCACCCTGTAAGAATGAAAAATGTGGACATCCATGCAGAGACTATAATCTTTTTGATGCTGACATTGTTTCCATTCTGCCCCATCTCCTCTTTTTCATGTAAAAAATTTAGAAGCAGGAAAACCAGACAGAAAGGGCAAAGAGGTAAAAATCTCTGTCTGGCTGTTCTTCATTGCCTAGCACAGATTAAGGCAATGAACAGTTTCTACCCACAGAATAGTTAGAGCAGTGAGCTGCCTCTGCCTGTCTTAGTCTGATGGCACATCTTGTCCCTATCTTTGTCACCAGCACAAAGTAGGGGCTGGCCTGACCTGTACCAGAAAGCACAGCCCCAGAGGGAGAGCTGGGATGGTTCTCAGTGTGGGCACAGTCTAACTTGTCAGAGTAACCCCTTCCCCAGCTCCTGCCCCCAGCTAGTGGAATGTGTGGTGAGCTTGGGAACTGGCTGTTCCTCAGCTATCAGCTGTGAGGATGGCTCTGCACTGTCTCAGCTTGCCTGGGAGAAGGATGACCAGTTGAGCTCTGCTTAGCTGCCATCAAAGAAGCAGATGAATAAGGGGGTAAAATCTGGGCCCCTGTATTGCATCTCTGATGCAAAAGGCAGCCTTGATATCTTTGTTCTTTTTTTACTTTGAAATATTTTTTATCCACTGCCTCTTGGAAAACTTTATGTCCTGGATCAATTTGTGTTCTGAGTATTACAATGTACCTAAAATGACTCTGCAATCTGGTGTCACAGGTAATAAAACTCATTTATTGACTATGCTATCCATTACTGAATTGCATGCATTAACTCCCCAAAACACTGTGGACCAGCTAGCTGGGTGGCTCCTTCCACAGAGGTCCATGTCTTTGGAAGTGAAGGTCAAGAGTTTTGTTCCTGCTGCTGCATATGTGTGACTGGCTGTGATCTAGGGCTGGCTCCACCAGCGTGTGCCAGCAGACCTCTACCTCTTCTGCTGCTGCTGTGCCAGCAGAGCTATGTGGAAGTCAAGAGGAGCTATACAATTAGCGAGTGACAATCCTTCTGGCAGGGTACAAAGCAGAGAAGTCTCGTCACGGCGTGGCGTCGGCTCTCCTCGAGGCATGACTCAGCTCAGAGGATCTGCTGCATCAGAACATGGGGCTCAACAGGGCTTGGGCCACCAAAGGTGCTGAGTGCAGAGGAACAAAGGGTTGCAGGCAGATGCCGCAGAAGAGGGACACATAGCCCAGCTTTGTTACAAACAAACAAACAAACAAACAAACAAACAAACAAACAAAACGATACAGACATACAGAAAAGGGTTATAACTTACCCAGTGAACCCACTGCAGATGCAGATTTGTGCCTTTTAGTACATTTTCGAGTGCTTTTCTAGCCTAGTGCTAAATAACCCAAGATTTTACTGGTCCCCTTAGGAGAGGATTTCATAGTTCATGAAATGTCTCCATAAGGAACCATTTCTCATGCCTCCACCTGAATTTTCATTTGTGCAGTTTCACCCCTTTCTCACCATTATAGAGCTCCCAGCCTTGCGTGGCCCTGGGGAATCTTCTCATTCCTAGGTGCCCAATCCTTCAAGTCCTTGGAGCCGACAATTACGTTCCCCTGAGATGTCATTTATCTGAGTGATGTGCGTTTAGTTACTTTAATCTTTGCCCATAAATCAGCTTGTTCAACTTTCTCTCTGTTTCTCATTTAAGAGTTTTTCCCTCTCTGCCATCTTTCCAGTATTACTGAGGCATCTAGAAGGGAATTTAGCATCATATTTTCAGCCTTGTGGTAGAGGACCATCATTTTCTTGAACAATCAGATGACATTTACTATAGGATAGGTATTTTCTAGGCTCTACAACTCACCACTACCATACTTTTTATATCACTTATCACAGCTGGGTTTCTCTTTGCAGTACATATTTCCCATTAATTACGCACCACCACTGACTTCACTCCTTAAATTGGACAACAGCTTCTGGAAATGGTCCTAACTTGTTTTTGTACATTACACCAGTCTAAATATTAGAGAAATATGTGAGCAGAAGATCATTAGACATCTGGTCATCTTGATTTTCTTATGCTTTTCTTTGAGGTGACTAAAGTCAGCCTTGCCTAGTATCCCATCTCCAACAAGGCTGAACAATTTGGCAGTTCCTGTGATCTTAACTGAGATGACTCTTTTCACAGACAAATACACACTTCTATTATTTTTTTTTCTCAAGTGCAGAACTGAGACTGCAAAAAGGTCCAGAGGTCACCATTCCCCTCAGTTACAGGCAGCTGTAATAGCTTGAAATAGATGCTTAGTCTGGAAGAGTCCTGCAAGCTTCTAATATATATTTACACAGGACAAGGCTCACTCCATCACTGTTGCAAGCACAGGACTTGTAGCACAGAAGACCAAAAGCTACACAAATAGCTATATGCTTCAAGTAAAGAGCAATGAAGGACACTACCAATGTCCTAAATCCCCACACCAGTAAGAAATTTGTCAGCTGAAAATGTCCAAATGAAAGATGAATCTCCATCCTTACAGTATTTCTAACTGTTCTTCATTGTGTTTTGCCCAGATGACTTCAGTTATTTCATAAATCACTGCAGCTCCACAGAAGACAAGCAAGGCACCAAGACATGCCCTTGTTCTGAGATGAGCGATACTGGGTTGTCACTTGGCACAGAGGAAGAAGAAAAGACTTTTTTGATCCTCTGCTCAAGGTGGGAAGTCTAAAGTTATGTAGTCAAATATGTTCAAAGGCATCAGAATAAGTGGCATATACTTACTCTGGGCATTTGCAACCCCACTTTTAGTTACCCTTATCTAGCAAAGCACATGAACACCTTATGCATGAGCACAGAGAAACAGAAGCAGGTTGATAAACATTGATAGCTCAGGGTCTGCTTCTCAAAATGTTGTTGTAATTTTTTTTCCTTCACTTGCTACCCTGTACTTCATGTCTATGTATGTATTTCTTCTGATCTGAAATTCCGTACAGAACATCACCATTTATGCAGCAATAAAGTCAGTTTTTAGGCCAAGTGCTTTACATTTTACACAAACCAAATAGCTGCAAACAAGTATGATGGAAAATGTAGATTATAATACAAAATTCTTGGGGCACAGACAAAAATGCAGTCCTTTCTGTGGAAACATGGAATCATGGTTTACATACTCATTGTATTCAAGAAGCCCAAAGGACATGGAATAACAACTTGTGTCCCTTCTTACAGAAACGACCGATTTCTTTCCGCAGGAACGCAATCACTAGAACAATGAAAATAATTCATCAGATTAAAGTACTAATAAATCCTGTCCTGACAATTGGATGTTATCGTGCTCAATTTCAGCTTAATTATTTTTGTATTTAATTACAAAATGGTTAATTACTTCATTTTAATTATGTATCTCTTTTAATTAGATTGAGGCTTAAAAACACGATAAGGCTGCTGCCACCCCACAGCCCTTCCATTCTTCATTTTATCTCACACTGTACCAGATTTTTCCCCTTGCTTTGCTGTTAGTTTCCCGTGCCAGCTCTCTCCCAAATCCCATGCATTGTATTTACCTTCACTTCAGCAAAGCCCTGGCATACAAGCATTGTGGCAAGGACAGGAGCCTGCACAGCAGGACAGTGTGTCCATGCTTCCACGGAAGTGTCTGGCTTTGCTTTCCTCACACATTTTCTTCTGCTGTGTGAGAAGTTCAGGAATGCCTTTGTTTTTAGGTGTTTGTTTTGGTGGTAGGCTGAGAGAAGTGTTGTTCCCCTTTCCCCATTCCCCTATCAGATATGTCCCAGACTGCCCATCCCACAAGGCTGAAGACCCCAGAGGGAAGTACCTAACCTTCTCTTCCGACTACAGCCATCTCTGTCTTCCCTGCTCCCAGCTTTTGCATTTCCCATACTACTGGGGAATTAAGTCAACAGCTCTCTTTGCATCACTAAAACAATTAATAGGCCTTTGAAATCAATGGGAATGTTTAGTACAACACAAGAACTTGACCCACCCATGCAATCCCACCTGCCATTCCTGCAGTTCTGGTGCATACTCCGCAAGCGGAGGCGATTTGATACAATGCAATTTGACGCATTGTGTTTGTCTGAGATTTTTTTTTTCTCAGCCCATCTGGGTAATTCTAATATCAGAAGAATTGCTGAAATATTTATGCTATGCTTTGAAGAAAAGCAGCTTACATTTAAGAACTGGTCTGGCTGAGGTTTTTTCTGACTATTTAATGTCCTGGCTTTTCTTTCACTTCCTGCTGTGGAAAGGATGAGTTTCAGGGAGATGGCAATCTCCATGGAAAGTCTCTGATAGTGAAGTGCGTAGATGGGTTTGTGGCCATGGGAGAGCAGCAGTGGTGCACACCCTGTTCCCACCTCTTTCCTACAGCTTCTCCTGTTCTCCACTTCAAGACAAAGCTAAACAGAGGCTGGCCTGGCCTGGCATCCGTGTCCTCGGGTCTTTCAGGTTCAGCAACTAAATCACAGATGAGGCTGGAATGCTATTTAAGTAAAACTGTACTAGGCAGTTCACTTCTGCCTTGTGTTGGTACTGTCATGACAGCTGCACACAGAAGTGGTACCTAAGAAGCAGCCTGGTGGATTGGAAAGATATATATATACATATATATATACACATACGCATATATATATATAACATGCGTACTGGAATCTTCTTCAAAGGGTAGTGGATGATTGTAAAAGCATTCATGCTAGAGAGAGCCCACCTTTCTCACAGGGTACTCACCCTGTCCTTTGAAGCTGATAAAATAGTTTTCAGGTTTTAAGCAGAAACCCCTGCAATGTCACCAGTTAAAGTTTTCAGGGAAGACCCTGGGCTGGGAAGGAGGAGAAGGGGAATTGTGGCACTGATGGTGGCAGCAGTAGCAGCAGCTCTGCTCCCTCTCAGCCTCTGGCAGAGCACCCCTGGGCTCCCTGCATGCACAAGTGAACAGCAGTGATCACGAAAGCCAGGCTTTAGCTAAAGTTGTTCTTTTCTCTGCCAACTCCCCATCATCTTGCCAGACTAAGCAGAGGGTCTGACTAGCCCCTGCCCATCACTGCTGGTTTGGGTCAGCCCATTCTATAAGACAAGGAAGGAGACAAAATTCTCAACTCCTTACAGATCAGGGCATTAAAATTCAAGATTCAACATGACTTCCCTAGTGACTTAACCATCCTGTCTTGTGATATAAACCTTATGGCAACACCCAACACAGCACAGGGTCAGGGACTGCAAAGCTGGTTTTGGGGATCAGAGGTCAGAGTTACCCAGAGCAGCTCCTTCCTGCTCAGCCTGAAACTGCCTGTGCTTAGCTACACCATGGCTGCAGCCAGGCTGGCGTCACAAACAGCTGTAATCCAATTAATGGATGTGACTTGGGGGTGAAATGGAGAGAACAAGGGAATGTGGTGGTGTCGTGAGAGAGTTTGAGTGAAACACTTTTTAGCCACCCTTTCAAAGAGCTTCTATCAAGTGCTTTATTTTTAATGCTTCAATTTGCTTTCCTCTTCTTGATTGTAATACCCTTCTTGAACTTTGCAAATAAAATGTGCTCTCCCTTTTGATTTTTGTCATCATCTCCCTGGCAAATTATCAGACTTTTAATTCTAAGCCTCCATTTCACTCCCCCCTCCACCTTGACTCCCAGCAGTGTGAGAAGTTAATAAAGTATTTCTCCTGGATTCCCTGCTCTCCAGTGAATCAGCACTCTGCTCACAGCCCTGGGCGAGGTATATTAGATGAGTTGTTCTGCTTTTTCTCTTCAGGAGAAGAGGAATGAGATGTTAACCAAGGTCTGGAACCAGATAAGTCTATTACAACCTGAATTGTACTAACTTCTCTGTCAAAAGTCTTCTTCAGTTGAAGCAAGGTCATAACCCCGTGTCTGCAATTGCAAAATGTTCCTTTTCTGCCAATATCTCAAATGACTGGAAGGAGAAGAGATGCCTCTGGAAGAAAAAAGACAGTGCTGGAAATGAATACACAGTCCTTAATGACAACCTACGAGGAAGCTGTGCCTAGATGCTATCTATATAGAAACCACAAGCTAAATCAGAGCCAGCGGTGCTACTTTCAGGTTACTACAAAGAATTGCAAAAAGAAAGATGATCCAGAATAGACTGGCCAGCAGAGAAACAGGCACACTGAGCAGCTCTTCTCCAGTTGTGGTACAGAGAGCAGAATGGCTCTTCCTCAGGTCTCAGCCACTGTGCCTGCCCTGGGCAGGCCCAGCCATCAGTGAGGATCCCTGCTCAGGATCCCTTAAAGCCATTTCTGAGATTATCACAACTACTTAACAAGAGTAAAAGAGCCACAGGGTTCTTTTACTGGCTGGTTGTTACCCACTGGCTGCTGGGAAGGCCGGGTCAGAAGCTTAATTTGCTTGGTAGTCATGAAATTCAGACATGATATTGAGGATGGTGCAGGCACCTGGGACCCACATCTTCTGGGGTCAGCAAGAAATAGGAAATAATGATTCCACCACAGAACACATCAGCCAGACAACTCCATGGGGCAGAAAATGCAGCAAAGTTGGCCACATCCCTACAGACAGGTTCTCTGGGGCCAGGGAAATTGAACTTTTTTCCTCAGGAACATGAAGACATCTGTGAGGGCAGTTAATTGAACCAGTGTCACAGAAAATGATGTGGGTAATGACAGATAGTGTCAGCTCGTGCTGCTGTTTCAGTCACTGGGAAAAAATGAGAAGAGGGCAGAAATAGAAACAAATGGAAGAGAAATTTCTAACAAAGGTCAGGGAGAAGGTTTTATTTTTATCTCTCCACCTTTCCTCATTCAGAAAATAAGCAGCCTGTGCCACCAAAAGGACCCTGTCCAGATACACATCATTGCCTGGTTCTGTGCTGAGGTCCTAGAGGTCTTGGCATGGTGTGTTAAACACCCACCATTGCTTTCCCAGAGCCTTCCTCTTCCTCTCATACCTAAATGGGGAGCAAGCAGATGCCGAGCACAGGCTGCCTTGGCAGCGCCCAGAGATCCCTCAGAGAAGCAGCACCCTTGATATGCCTGCACAACACTCACATCTAGTGAAGAAAATGAGGTGACATTTGATCTCTGCTGCAACTATTGGCTAAATTCCCCTGATTTCTGAAGGACCAGGGTTCCACTCTGGGAAAGTTGCATTTCCTTGGCTGACACTCCTTGCATCCCTGTTCTTTGACAGTCATCTCCATGCCTTGAGAAGGGATGCTGAAGTCCAGGTGTTATCGCACTGTACCTCCACATGAAACACTAAATAAACAGAACACTAAAATCTGATGTTGTGAAAAAATAGCACAGAAGTACAAACTACTGAGGATTCTGTCTCACTCTCACTCCCTGTCTGTGCTAGTCCTGGCAGCCAGCTCAAAGGAGGTGCAGACTGGGTAGGAGCAGGATGCTCAGGCATGTTCCTGAGCTGCCTGGGACTAGAAACAGGGAGGTGCACAGGAACAAGAGAAAAGCCACTCTGCCCTGGGGTGGCTGTGCTGTGCAGGGCAGAGGAAAAGCCAGACATCCATGGTGGATCTGGACCACAGCACAGCCTGCCCATGGGACAGTGCCCAGCAGCTACCACTGAGAGAGAGCAAGGGAGTGTGGAGAGCATCTGAGTGAAGGACCTCAGTGCTCTCAGCAGCACTGAGGGTTAGCCTGTTTCTGGCTCATTCTGTGATAATGCAGCTTGTGTTTTGGATGCTTGCTTCCACTTAAGCCTTTTAATCACTTGTTCATTAAGAAAAGGTTTTCAGGACACCTTGCTGAGAGGCAGCATTTCACATACCTCTGAGGAGAAAAAAAAGCCCACTTAGTCAAACACTCAAACCACTCAGATCCTAATGATAGAATAGTAATGAGATTGAAGTGTATTATCAACTTAATGATAAACTAAGAGATTTGGCACACATAACATGGGTTGGCTCTTTAGGCCCCTTGGCTGGTTCCTGAAGGATATGTAAGATGCAACTGATGGGGGCTGGAATTAGGTTATTTTTCTGGTGGGAAGTAGGCCAACAAAATTGCATTTTAAAAATGGTTTCATGATACATTGGAGGAGTGGTCCAAGGTGGTGAAAAAACCCCTAGACCTTCCTTCATGTCATGAGATTCATGACATGACAGTACCAGAAATTGGATTTATGGAGGGAAAAATCCTGATGGGGTGCATATTATTTCTTATTTACCTCTGTGCACATCAATCTTGGGGTGTAAATTGAGATTCCTTAACTCGTGCTGGAAGAACTAATAGTTTTGGGTCAAAAGGGAGGTAAAGTCAATGACTAAGCCCAACTTGTCCACAGTTATCCTGGATTCCTTCTGAGGGTTTAACCCTCCCTTGAGAAGCCTCCTTTTGCCATTGCTAAAGGCTACCACTGGCAAACCTGGAGAAAGCTCTCATATAAGAGTCAGACCACCATCGTAGTTGGGATAGATACCTTTTTTTCTTTTTCTGCAAAGCCATCAGAATTTGAATGTATCAGTCTTTTCCTGTGCTGTTCTTGGATCCTCACTGCTGAGCAGCCAAGATATGAGATTGCCAGTCCTGCACTTACTGCAGACTTTTCTCTGGCTGTTGTGAAATGGCGAGAGATGCCCATGACACCACACCTACATGAATATTGCATTTGCTAGGAACTGATGCAGCTGTACATACTTATATACACAAACATATTGATTGGTCACATATAAAGCACAATCTAATGCAATGCCCACCTAAGCAATTTGCAATTGTTTTAGAGGATCCTTTTCTTACAGAGTGATTCATTTCTAATCCACACAGACACAGGCCACTTAGAGTGTTTTGCCTTTAAGAGTGCTCCTCAGCTTGGCCAAAAGGCAAACCAGCTCTGCTGGAGGCCCAGGGAGCCCAGAAATAGCTAGAAGTAAACCTGGGCTTTAAAATCTCCATCTCCTAAACATAATCCTATTTTTTGAGGTGAACTCATCTCAAGTACTTGGAGGTCTGGCCCAATAATTTCTGGCCCATCCAGGTGGATAACACGCTGTGAAAGAACATGCTGGGGAAGCCACACAAGGGACAACTGAGCTGGAGGTGCCACATCAGCAGTGGCTGAGGTCTCTTGGTTTGTTCAGTGGAAATGGCATGAAGCTGAATCAGGGGAGGTTTAGATTGGATATTAGGAAAAGGAGCTTCACCCAGAGAGTGCCTGGGCCCTGGAGCAGGCTCCCCAGGGAAGTGGTCACAGCACCAAGCCCAACAGAGTTCAAGAAGGGTTTGGACAATGCTCTTGGGCACATGATGTGATTCTCAGGGTATCCTGTACAGGGCAGGAAAGTTGGAAAAGATGATCCTTGAGGGTTCCCTCCTGTTTAGGATATTCTGTAATTCTACAAAATCAAACTTGCATGAGGGCATAGTTGTCTGTTTAGGATGGAGGGTGATAGTTAGGAGGGGGTAGATTCAATTGAAATTGAAAGACTCCCAGCACGAGTCTAAAATTCTTATCACAGCTCTAAAATGCTCAGATAACTGCATTTTTTCCAGAGAGGGTGTTTCATTTTTGCTTAGAATTTGTGGTTCCAGAGTCAAAACAGACACTATGGAAATTTTCTCACTAGGGGGAAGAAAACACATTTTGATCAATCCCTACAGAAAGAGGTGCCTTTGGAGCACCTCTAATTTGATCTAATTCAAAGCTGAGGGAGCCCAGGGAGCCAGAAGCATAGCTGGCATCCTGTCCAGGAGGTGCCCTGCAGGGCACCTGTGTCACTGGGCATCACCAGTGGGAGGGGAGGGGCTCAGCAGTAGCTGTCACACCAATTCTTGTCTCCTGAGACATCTTCCCAGAAATATCACTGATGCCCCACACCACCCTGCCATCTCTCATCTGGGAGCTGCAGTTGCAAACTCCTGTCCAGTAGCAGGGGGATGATGTGTGTCCATGTGCTCTCCAGGTATAACAGGAGCCATTTCTCCAGGCAGCAGACACCTCCTTCTTGGGTGTGCTGGTGATTCCCAGCAGCACTCAAATTTAGTTCCGGGCCTTCAAACAGTAATAGCACAGTTCTGAGGCACCTCACTGCTTGTTTTGAAGGCCTGGAACTAAATTTGTCAGATAAACACAACATTATTATCATTAGTAATGAATACAATAGACAATAATTTCACTCCTTGAAAATGAAAAGACATCAGCTTTTATTAAGATTATTTTTCCCTCTCAATCTCTTACATGTCTAAATACAGTCCTCTCAAAATCAGCTCTGTTATGTAAATCACTTTAATAGAAGGGTTAAAAATGCTTCACACCATCATGCTGTATGGGCTAGGGTGCATTTCTCCCACATACCATGTTCAGCTTTGCACACTCTGAGGCTCAGAGGTCAGTAGCAGACATAGGCAACATTTTTAAAGAAAAATATAGGTCAATAAGAAGGGTAAGGATTTTATCAGTTTCTGTCCTACTTGCTCTGCCGTAATTACTGTTATTAAAGACTTTTTAACTACATGTTGTAGGATTCTTCTTTCTTATCTAGTGCAGATCTGGCACCCTGAAGGAGCCTGAGCCACCATGGCTGTTCCTCCTGCAGCAGTGGGATTGTTATTCCCAGCTCTGAACCAGGTGCCTGAACTGACACCATGCTCCTGCTGGTAACCTGAGGCACACTTTCTGCTTAAAAATTTGTATTAAAACTATCAGGTGTTATTATCCAGCCCCTTTGCTGGCATCAGGGTGTGTGCATGGGGAAGAGAGGACAGGGCACACTGCAGGAGCATGGGGAGCTCCTCAGACCACCCACTAGAGCAATCTCCAGCCTCCAAGTCCCCCTTTTCCAAGACCTCCTTCATAAATCACAGGACATGGAAAACCCACAGTGCACCTCCGCTTTATGGCTGATGTGTTGCTGCTCTCTTTTTCTACAAATAAATTAGTGGAGCAATAATTTATGGGAAAATAGCATGGTGAAATCAGGAGTGAAATCCCAGTTTAACTGAAGCCAGGGAGGTTTTTGCTTCCTGCATCGCAGGAGTCCACAGGTCAGAGGGAGACAAAATAGAAGATGAGGAAGCAGTTAATTATCCTCGTGTTTTCCACTGGACTCCACTCCCATCTTCCCTTTTGCAGCCACATTCCTCCTTTGCTGCTGGAGTCCTGTCACGCTTACAGACAGGCAGACAAACCCCTAAGATGGGACCCTGCTGCTGGATGCTGCAGCCCAGCAAGGAATTTGTTTGTGAAGCAGATTGCTCAAACACCAGAGGAATTTTTACCTTCAGAGGCTGCTTTTCCATTTCTGGTCATCTGACACAAGATAACAGGAGAACAAGGGAAGGAAGAGCTGCAAGGTAGATGTGCCTGGCACTAGGCACTGCTCTGTGCTCTGAGTGTTGGTGTAGCAGGAGATACCCGCAGAGAATTCGTTCCCCCATCTGTTCCTCTGTAGATCACTTTAAAAATTAACTTACTCTATTAAAAAGAAAATGTGATTGTTACCGTTAAGTGGCTGCAGTGCTAGAGATAATTTATCCTACCCCCTTCAAATTATATCTAAAAATGCACAATTAATAACGCATTAACTTAGACATGAGTGAAAATAAATTAAAATTTTGTTATAAATACATTATATTTTCTGTAATAAACAGATTTTTTTTCCTGGCCTATAATGTTGTAGAAGAAATAATTCCTCCCTACAGCACATTTCACACTTACCCAGTTTCAGACAGATAGCACAAATGACATTTCTTGCACAACTCATCTGATTTTAGAAAGCACTCCTCCATCAAGTTACACTACGTTCAGATAATTATTCTATAAATATATTCTTAAACTATTTGTATGAATGGAGCAAAAATACAGCACATCAGCTAGACACCCTTTCTGAGCCCAGCAGAGGATGCAGAGCACAGGGAGCTGCCAGGGTCCTTCCAGCAGTGGAGGGAGCAGACATCTGGCAAGGTCAGTATTTGTGCACAGTTCACAAATAAGAGAACAATCATTAAAATCAAGGGAATACAAATAAAAATAAGTTTTAATGTTTCAAAAAGCTCAAAGGAGACGTATAAATCCATGAATTTTTCATTAAGACTGAATCCATTGGAGCCCAGATCCTTCTTTCTAATAAATTCAGTTGTCAGACACAGAGGCCTTTACTGCAAATGCTGACAGTGCTCTATCTGTACCCAGGTTAGGGTCTGCTACAGCAGGATTCTTCCTTTGTATTTAAATTGATCATGCAATAAAACCTGCTGCTTGAGCAGTGGGTCTTGCATCAATTAAACCATTTAGTTTATCTTCTTTTTATTCCACAGCATATAAAAATAAAATGGCTACAGGTAGCATTTTGTTGTCTTCAGAGCTAATCTGGGATCAGTTCTCTTATGAGAAAAACACTGCCTGAAATGAGATGTGAGTTCTGCCTTGTTACACTCCAGAGCACAGAGCAGCATAGTAGCACTCCAGAGAGCCATTTTCCAAAACAGTTTCCTTGCAAGTATTACACTGATATCTTGGGCAAAGCAAAATGTAGAAACATCTTTGTGCAGTTATCAGTAAATTTGACCTTGGAACACTGAGTTCTGTCTCTGTTTCACAGGATGTTTTAACCACCTTTGGATAAATCCTACATGAAGTTTGCCAGTAATTCTTGTCCTGGCTGATGTTGTGTTAAATCCTTCTCTAAAAGCTTCTTTGCAAGAATGTCACTGGAGTTCTGAGTTTCTAACTTCTTTGATAGCATTGCTGAGATCCTAGGCCTGTTGCTATTGATCCTTGCCCTTCATTAGTCTCCAACCTAACTTTCTGCAAGTTAAAAGAGGTCATAAAATCATAGAATGATTTGGGTTGGAAGCGACCTTAAAAACCATCTAGTTCCAGTTCCCTTGCCGTGGTCAGGGACATCTCCCAGTAGATCAGGTTGCTCAGAGCCCCATCCAACCTGGCCTTGAACACTTCCAGGGATGGGGCATCCACAGCTTTTATGGGCCACCTATGCCTGTGCCTCCCCAAGCTTGCAGAGAAGAATTTCTTCTTAATAATCTAACTCTACCCTCTCTGAGTCTGAAGCTATTCCCCCTTGTCCTGTTGCTACATGCTCTTGTAAGAAATTCTTCTACAGCTCTCCTGCAGCCCCTTTAGGTGCTGGAAGATGCTCTAAGGTCTCCCTGGAGCTTTCTCTTCTCCAGGCTGAGCAACAGCAACTCTCTGTCTTTGTAGAAGAGGTGCTTCAGCTCTGATCAGCAGCCATTAGCAGCCAGAACAGCATTTCATTCTCCAGGCTGTAAACAGCCAGGAGTTTGTGACCATTCCTTTTCTGTTTCATGACTGCACCTCTGTGCCTGTGCATGGATTGCTGTCCTTCACTTGCTGGTTCACCTGGAATCCAGTTAGCTGGTTAAGAGGGTGCAGGACCTGGTGGTAGTGCCCTTTGCTTCAAGCAGTGTCTGTACTACAGAAAGGTGCAGTGGCTTCCGGGGTGGCTTCTGTGGTGAGGAACTTAACTTCAGGATCTCCTCACCACTGATTCAGCTTGAGCAGAACCTGGAAGTTCAGCCAGGGAAGATATTTGGGATCGAGTCTTCATCCCACCCCCCATTTGCAAAAGCAAAGCTCAATTAACTGCCTCAAAGGCACACTGGGGATTTGCAGTGAGACAGGCTTGGAGTCCACTTTCTTACATTTTATAATACATTTGAAGAACAAAGTACAGCTATTCTAAAAGGTATGTGAAAATTATTAGTACTCAGCTGATTCAGAAAATGTATGGAGAATAATTCTAATAAAGTCTATGACAAATAAAGATGCAAGGGATATAAAAATCCCTGTGAATTTTTAATCCAAGAAATAAAGAACGTAGTGTTAATACAGCATAATTGTTTCATTAAATATTTAAACTATACCTTCCACACTAAATTCGTATTTTAACAAATATCTATTGTGTTTATAAACTTGTAACACATTTTATGAATATTGCATACAGGCAGGAGAAACTTCCTCAATAAAAAGAACTTAATCCTTACATATTCAGCCTCTTGATCGAACATTTCCCTTTCATGTCAGGATACATTTGTATAATTCATTATAATTTATAAATTTTCTACTTAGAGATAATGCAATTACAAATGTTTCTTGCAAATCTTTCTTACTGGCCTTACATACCGTTTCATTTAAATATCATTCTGTTATTTACAATTGCTTCATTTTAATGAGAAAAGATGTTCACAACCAATTATTTAATTGCATGGTGCATCGCCACACACTATTCATCTCTTTCAAAACAATTTGCATTTTGTGTATTTGGAGCAGATATCAGAAAACATTATTGTAATTTTCTCAAATAACATTTTTGCAACGTGCCACCACTTGGGGCAAGAGCTGATACAACAATGGAAATCAGCAGTCTCAGCAGCCTTACCAAGCTTGTATCCTCCTTTACTAGATGGAATAAATATCTTACTGTAAGCAGAAGTTTATCTGGCAACAACTTTAATCCCCTAAAAACTGAGCTGAAAATGTTCATTTGGATGGGGCTTGTAAATGTGCCTTATTTTTCATGTTCCCAAAAGAATGGGCAAATCCACCAGAAACTCTTGCTGTGAAGGAAAGCTTCTCAGCCCCACCATATCTCAGCAAAGACATCCATACAGTGCTCCTTTTTGCTCTTTTTCTCTTTATTTTTTCCTTTTTTTCTTTTCATCTCTTTCATTTAATGAAAGTCCAGGTTGTTAGAGGAAAAGAAAAGGAGCTGAACAATGAAATAATCTGTAGGCAGACAGCATCTCTATAGCACAGCAACACCCTTCCACAGAGTTTTGGTGAGGGTTTTTTTTCACAGTGTGTTTTTGGGTTTTCCCCCATTTCCACATCATTAAAATTCATATGAAATAGTAGTTGCAGGAGGCCATCTAACATTGCCAGCAGAGGTGGTATTTGTGCCTTGATGCTCTTTGAAACACAAGTGTCAGTTTTTCATCTGGTATAAAAATATCAATATGGATGCAGTCATATTTTCTTAGACCAAGGGGATGTGCTCAGACCTCACTTCTGCAAATACAAATAAGCAACTGGTGAATGGTATTGCACAAGACCTCCTAAATGAATGTTTAATTTTGCATGGTTGTCTAAGCAATTGTTACCACTTCCTATGGGCACATGGGTTACAAAACATGTTTAATTACTTTACTATACGACTGAGGTTTTTTCCCACTTGACCCCTCCCTCACTAATTGCTCCTCAAAATCCTGCCTGTCCTCACCATCAGTGCATGACTGTCTTATTTATTGCACACTTTTCACACCCTGCTCTGAAAGCAGCATGTCACAAACATTGAACAGACTCTCACAACGCTTCTGGTGAGATGAATTATCAGTGGAGATGGTTATGCAGAGAGCCAAGACACACTGAGCAAACATTCCAAACTACCCACTAAGTCAGGATGGAGGGTTTGAAATGCCTAAGGCTTATCATTTCATAGTACATCATATTTTCTACAGCACTTTATAGGCTCAGAAAACAGCTTCTATTGATTTCAGATGCAACTGTGCATGCCAAGTACTCCTGCAAGACCAATCCTGAGATTTCGAGCTGGGTACCACAACATGCAAATTGCCATCTCTGAATAGCTTGGTTCATGTGCCTTTCCACCATCACAAAGGGATTCTGTGGCAGAAAACAAGGCTAGGCTGAGATTCCAGGTGAGGATTCAGCTGTGCCATAGAACAGGCCCTTGTCTGCCCACAGAACATCTCCGTGTGCAACCCATGTTCTGCTGCTGTGAGAAATGAAATGCAGAGAACCACTCAGCTGGTTTTGCAGCTCTGATCAATTCCAGAAGCAGATTCTTGGTGTAAACAGTGCTGATCTGTTGCACTCCAGTTGTCCTTTAGAGACCTCCGTTTTGCCCTTAGATACTGTAGATGTACCACAACAAAATGACAGTGGTCCAGGCTGTCTTAGCTTTGGCAGCTTTCAATGTTTGAGATATTTCCTTTATTAGATTTAACACAGTTACTTTTTCATGCAGTTTTCTGCCTTCTTTTTCTGAGAAAGATATTAAAAAATTAATCCCATGATTTAGCATCAGATAACATCCATGTGGTCAGCAGGATAAGTAGTTAATAAGCAGATGCATCCCACAATAGAGAGGGTTTTTCATATTTTTGTGCCTTAAACAAGTCTGGGATGGGGGATGGTAAAAAGCATGTCCTGACACAAGGGCTTGGCCACAAAAAAATTTGTCAGCCCTCGTTGTGAAGCTTTCAAAATTCAGCTGAGAGATGTATGTTTTTCCTCAGTTTCTTTCTGAGGAAAAAATAATGAGCAGTAAACATCCAGCACAGAAAACAATATGCAAATATGCAATAATAAAGTAATGCAAATGCTTTTCTATGTACAGAAAGAAATGTTTTATCACATAGAATACCAGCCAAAGGTAATGGACCCAATGTCTTCTGTAAGCAGAATGGCTTCTACACTCCTAAATGGTAATTTTAAATACTAATATTTTCCAAGGCTTTTTGATTGATTAAATAACAAGCAACAAGCAGGAATCTAGAAAGATCAATGAAATAGTTGTAATCTGTTTGATATGCAGTCCTGAGACTGTGGGCAGGTGAGTGTGGCCCTGTTTGGGAGGGGGAGGCCAATGCCTTCCAGGAGCATCACCTCCAAGTGACCACTGAAGTTCTGTTAATCTAATATTTCATGTTACACCTTTCTTTATGCCTGTGGCTCTCTGACCAACAGCATTAGGATAGATTTCCTGTAGATGCATGGCATGGACAGATACTGGCTTCATTGACATGATCTGTCTTCCCTTCCTGGTCCCCTACTTTCATGCAGCTTTGTAGAACCCACCTGCAAAACCTCCGGCAGATTTTGCTGGGAAAGGTTCAAAAGTTAAGCAGAGAGGGCAAATTGACATGATAAGGTCACAAGCATTTTTATGAAGGAGCTGGAGTTAGGAAGGTGTGTGCATACATGATCACAGAAAGGCACTGTACACAGAGCACAGCTGGAACAGCTGGAGCCACGCCAGTTGACAGGAACAGAAGATTTGGCACATAATTTGCGTGGTGTGCGAATGGTTTCCTTTTCTTAAAGCAGTGCAACACTTGAAGTAGAGTTCTAGGGCATAATTGCTGTAGCTACTGCATGTATTTATTATCTTTGCACAATAACTGACTCCAAAGCTTAATAGAATGGGGTATCATTTCTTGCACAATAGTGATGTCTTGTTAAATTATTCACATTATTTATTTGACAGATACTAATAACCGTTATTTGGTATTCAAGAGGGAGACAAAAATGGCTATTTGTTACATTCCTCCATTATCTAATATTCATAAAACCTATGTGATGCAAAATGTCTCTGATGGATGGCCGTCTAGGATGTGTTTACATGTTTTATTTTATTAACAGAAAAAACAGCTACTGAAACTTATTTACAACTGTCGCCTGGTGCTCAGGACAGAAAAATTGATTTCTGATCACCAGTCCTCCTTCTTACACATTCAAAAAATATCCTGATTTAGACCATATCCCACTCTCACAACATTCCTCAGTCCTTCCCTTTGTGGCAGCCAGCCTGATCTCACATCTGCTAAAATGTGGGCATTGGATTCGTGTTCTGACCCCTCCACACAGGGCTGAGATCCCTCAGGAGGTCTCACTTATCCCAGAGGTAAATGATGTTGACATTTGCCTTCAGAGATGAAAACCTATTATATGAACATTGGCTATGCTTTCCAGCCCAGCCAATACCCCACCAAGAAACTGTACCACTCACAGGCTCGATTCATATGACAGAATGGGCTGCAGGCAGGATTTATTTTCCCATCGTCAGCTCCTATTGAGGCAAAGGGTATTTAAGTGTTTTAATAGACATTAGTCATGTAAATCCCCAGTTCATCAATGGGAAAAAAGGACTCTGAAAATGGTTAAATCTGATTTTCCACACTTAACCTGCTGCTTCTATCACAATTCTTCTTTTTGTTGTTGTTTTTAAGAATGTTATTTTGTTTATTCAGATATAATGACCTAAATATATTCAGTTATGCAGAACAATGAAGGGAAATCAAGTGTCCTCGATTCCCTGACATGCTCCTATGGAAATAACTGATTAAATTGTTCAAAGCAACAGATTTCCTCATCCTCCATTTTAATCATCACATTATATACCACTACTGTTCAAAGGCAAAACCAGAAATGTATTTTTAAATGCACATCCAGCAGCTCCTTTGTTTGATTTAATCTTTTAAACCCCACAAACAAGTTTATCAGCTGATTCTATAACCTCATGCAATGATCTTTCTCTCTAATTAGCAAAACAGGACCAAATAAATCCCAAAAGAGAAGAACCATTCCAGGTTTCCCTTCCAGTACACCCCAATCAGGGCACAGGAACCAGGCTGTCAGCTCCAAAATGGGAAATTCTCAGATTTCTTTGAATAGCTTAGATATTTGTTTTACTGGCAGATAAGATCAAACTAAATATGTTTATGAGCAGGCTGCAGGTTGAGATTAGCATTCAAAACCAACTTGGAAAACCTGGGATCTTTTCTCCAGCAGCAGACACAACCCAATAAATACAAGAACAAGATAGGAATAATGCACTGTACAAGCAAAAGGGTGGTCAGGCAGCAGTGCTGCAGGGGAGGCTGTGGGCTTGAAAGGGTTTTTTGACCCAAACATTAGCCCTGGTGGTGTGCTCTGGAACAGCTGAGACATGAAACCATCCCTCACAGAAGAATCAAATCCAGTCTTGGATCCTGTATGTATTGTAGCTACAATATTTATGGGCAAGAACTCATTTTTTTCATTATTATTGCCTCTGTATATCACATACACTATGGGGTTTCTGTTAAGCTAAGGCACTCTGTCAGTGATGAAGAAGAAGAAGATGATGATGATGATGATGATGATGATGATGATGATGATGATGATGATATTTACTGACTCCACATCCCCAGTAGGAGCTCCAAGACATAGTGAGGTTTGTCCAAGTGGGGCATGAGCCACAGGGCGGGTGACTCTCCTCTTCCTCAGGCCCTGCAGAGTTCAGTCCAGGTCACACACAAGGATGAGAGCAAAACTCAGTGCATATCATCAACACCACCACTACAGAGACACATCTGTGTGCTTTCCTAAAAGATGAGCAGACACCTGGGTGACAGACCTGCCATCACCTTTTGGGGAAGCCAAATAAACTGTGACCAGGGAGTCATCCTCACCCACAGACCTACCAGTTCTCCTGAAGGGCTGTAACATATCTTTGGTATCAATTCAACCTGTCTGTCTGGTCTTTTTTTCATCACACTGCCTGACAATTTGCTTGGAAGGGAAGGCAGACAGACAAGACTGTGGTTTCCCAAAGCTCCTTTTTTTTTTTTTTTTTTAAAGAGAGTATCCTATTCACCAACTCCATTTCCTGGCACATGACTGATGGAAGGCAGGGGTTACACATTGTACTCAGTAGGTTGGCAGTCTTATAATTGAGTCTCCTTGGGAGCCCAGGCTGAACCCCAGCTGGACCCGGTGATCTGTTGCTACTCATTTCATCAACTTGTTCTAAAACCTCCTCTTCTGACAGTTCAATCTGAGGCTGTTTCTTGCTCATCTCCAGCTGGAAAAAGCTGTGGCATGGGAGGTCTCCCGAGGCTCCTCTCCAGCAAACACCAGCACAGAGACCTTGTCTGCCTTTGTTCTTATAGTCCTGCCATCTTTAAGTGCTCCCATTACCCCACAGTCCTCTCTAGACCTTCTGTGTTGGCTGGCAAGTAGCCTCTGCCTGATGTATCTGAAAATGGTTTCATTGTTGGGTTTATGCCCAACAATGAAATTATTCCACAAAAATCCATTTTGGCTGCTTTTACAATGGGTTTCCACCTGTTTGCTCTTCTGCTTTCCCTGGTGTGGACACAACCTATGCTTCTTAAGGACATCTTTGACAGTCTATCCAGCTGCTTGTCTTCTGCCTGTTTTAATTTCCTTTTAAAACATTTTCTGATAACTGGAAATATCTTTACTGTAACCAGGTAGTAAGGTGCCTTTTGAGAGAACCTGCAAGCATTTTACCCTCCTGGCTCTTGCTTCTAGCTCCCTTACAACAAGCTGCACATCACCAGCTCCTTTTGAGCACCCAGCTGCTCTACAGGCGGCATTGCTGCTGCCCCTGGTGGACACCTCGAGCAGACATGGAAACCCATCTATCTGCTAAACAGTCTGAGGATGGGCACCCCCACTTCCCACTGGCCTTCCTCCTTTGCTCTGCTGTGCCTGTAGTCCTTGGCAGGGGGCTGGGGAAGAAGGGAGAAGACTCTGTTTCTTGTTTACCTGCCCTACTCTAATCCATCTGGTATGAACCTGGGGAGTGAAGGACTCCTTTTTTTGGAGGGAGGGATGAAGACTCCTCTTGGCCTCTTCTGCATCACCTTATCTCACTCAGACAAAGCAAGTGAAGTGGCCAAGGCTGCCCTGCAGTGCTGTCCTGCTCCTCCACAGCACCATGGCCCAACAATGAATGAGACAACAAACTGCACTGCATGTGGAAACCAGCTCCACTGTGAAGTCTGTGGTCACAGCAAGCAATTACCTCTTCACAGCCTCTAATTCTGACTCCTATAAAGTCTTCTTTTATGATGCCTGCTCACTAAATATTAATCTTCAAATTACAATGGCTCATCTCTTAATATGCATGTGACTGGACTCATGCCTGTGTGCTTCCTGTGCATTTCACAATGCAATAAAAAACCTGCTCCCTGCTCTTAATGACTTTGTGATTTATTGACTTGCCCATCTTTCCTCACTTCAGCTCGCCAAGCTTTATTTATTCCTTTTGTACATCAGCGGAGGGAAATAAACAGCACACACCCCACCTTTGCTAGCAAACATATGCCTGATGGTGATACAACAAAATCATCATTAAGAAAAGTCCTTCCTTGGAGGTATTCACATTCACTGCTTTTTTGGCTGTTTGCATAACCAGGCCTACTAAACACTGAGTAATTATCCCTGCTTGGGATTTCTCCCTAATGCCATTATCCCTAACAATATTGGCAAAGATTTTGCTTCATGTACAGCCTTCACTGATTATGGAATCACAAATATATTCACACAAATTGTCTCCTGCATGTTGGAAGAAATGTCTTGATGCAAATTGCTGAAATTCAAAAAACTTTCAGCACAAAATTTCTCACAACTTGTTCTCATTATCTCTTGTGGTTATCCACAAAGCAAACTATTCCTATTTTCTTCAAAAGAGCTGTGCTTCCCATCTCTGATCCCAAACCACACTCCCATTTTTTCCCCCAGAGACCCAAAGACCTAAACTGTCTCTGACTTCACAAGTCCTGCAAAGTCCCTCTAGATTTCTGGGAAACCTTGTTTGTTCAAAGAGATCCTTCCCTCATGTTGCAATGCTCTCTGTGCTCAATTTCTCTCTGGCTATTCCTGCACTTCATGTCTGCTGGTTAGTCTTGTGTGCATGAGAAAGAGAATCAATAAAAGCTGTTAATCTACGCCCCTAGCATCCCTTTGCTCTCACAATGTAACAGACACTAAAAAATAAAGGGCCAAGATTAAGCAAGTGCCAGGACAACTGACTGAATGGGACTCTCAGCAAAGAACAGATGAACCAGCTCCAAAACAGGAGGAGGAGGGATCTGTATCCTGAAAAATAAGCAGTGGCTGTGGGGACAAGCAGTGCAAGGTGAGGCGCAAACGCTCAATGCTTCTAGAAAAAAATGTCTGCAGCCTGGGATGGGTCCTTCAGAGAAATCCAGGGACCCCAAAGCCAAGGATGAAACAGCTATCTATTTAAAAAGAAAAAAAAATCACATCTGTATGCAGCACTGATGAAACTAAACTGGGAATATTGAATGTATTTCTGAAATCCATGTTACCAGAAGTCTTTGGAAAAAGTCAGCAAAGATGTAAAGAAGTGAGCTCCAAACCAACTGGACAACCAGGGAATGATTCTCTGGAGGAAGTCTGGGAGTTCAATCTGTCTAGCTCATCAGAAAGATGACTGAGGAATGACTTGATAGGCAGCAGCTTTTTCCACTATAAGGGAGGAAAAGTATTGGGAATATAGGAACTCTTAACCTCATGGAGGAAAAGGACAGCAAATATCAAAGACTGGCTGGTGAGATCAGACCTGTTTAATCGGAAATATGGCACACATTTTTAGCACTAGGGTTGATGGGCAGTGGGAGCAAACTGCCACAGAAAGTTATGGATTTCCTCACCCTTAATTATTTCAATGAATTATTAAAGTCCCTCTGAAATATGTGCTTCAGGCAAATATGAACATCCTGTGCTTCATACAGAGATTAAATGTGTTACACTGAGGGGCAGAGGAAGCAAGAAGAAATGAGAGTAGCCTTCTGGCCTTGGACACAATCACCATGACCAACCTCCTTCATGCTCTTAGGGGCCCTGATGTCCCTTCAGAGGACAAAGACAGATTTTTCTGGGTGGCAGTGGTCAGATCTGGGGGCCCGTTTATTTCTTATACAGGGGGGCTCTGATGACTCTGCTCCTGGACTTCTCTGCCTGAAGACCTTTGGCAGCACTGCACAAGGCAGGAGAATATTGGTTTTGTTTGCATCTTGGTATTTGCAGAAATGTCTCATCAATTAGCCTTCCCTTCTGACATATGTCCAGTCAGCTGTCACTGATTTAATTATTGCCTTCTGGATTTTATTTCCTTTTTTTTTTTCCTACTAACTAATCCATCTTGCATATCTGGTTCTGTAAAACTAGCATTGTTTCATAGGATTTTGCTGGCATTTTCCTGGTTTCTCTTGAAAACTCTCCTAACCACCAATATGTGTCAAAACTGGTGTCCACAGGCTGCTGGCTGCTGTTGGATACACTCAACCAACACTAGCTGGCAGAACCACATTTCCAGCATGCATTGGCATATTAGCCTATAGAGTTAGTCATACCAAAGTGTATTTCTGCTGCTTAGTTGAAATCCTATCATCTTTACCCTTGCAGGGATTTTCTTGGCTGAAGATGCCGTTATTTTTGTCGTTTCCTTGCCAGGCACAACACAAAGGCCTTATTGACTATTCTTGCTGGAGCCAAGGGAAGATACCAAGCAGAGTTTTGCTTACCTGATAGTCTTCAGCTCATAAAAGACTTAGGCTGATACCATTTTCAGCACAGTGGGAGCCAGGACTGCTGAGAGCCTGGGTTAGTCATACCAGTTTTTAATTTTTTATTATTGCACCTACTACAATTCATCCATTGATAAAAATAGTTCTTTGTACACACACTTTCTATCCTTTTTCCACATTTGAGCACTTAGTGTCCACAACCCTGTGAACTGGGAATCATCTCTGGGAACACAGTTTTCCTCTTTTGAAAGGCTGAGAAAGCTGAAGCTGTTCCTCATCATGCAGAGAAGGAGCCTGGCAAAAGGTGTGCCAGAGTGGGGGCCCCAAGGCAGCAGACAGTCCATGGATGCTTTCTGGGATAAAACCCCTGAAAAGGCATCTCTCTTGCACAGGAGGAGATGCTTTGCTCATCCTGCAAGCTCACTTGGGGGTCCTTGCACTGCCTGGGCAGCTGACATGTGCTGGGGATGACCTCGGCTGCAGAGCTCTGCTCTTTCTCAGGTGCTGTCCTGTACAACCTCCTGATCTATACAGACAATGCCCTGGCTGAAGCTGGGTGGCGTTTCTGAGCCAGGCAAACTGCTCCAGCCAGGGCATCCACTTCCAGCTGAGCTGGTGAGGATGCAGGTCATAAGCATTTGCATTGTGCTGGTCCCTCAACACCTGCACAAGGATGGGTACAAGTCCTCTCCCACTGAAGGCAGGAGGGAAGAGGGAAGCTTAATGTAGGGCACTTGGGGCAATATATGCCATGTCCTTTGCTTTCTGGGATGTAGAAAAATGAAAATACTGTAACTTGGAGCTGGGAATTGTTGGTGTTGGCTCTGAACACAAGGACAGACACAACAGGTCAGAGGACGGTGCCCATGGTTAATGGCAGAAGAGCAATGTAGGGAAGTGCCTCTCCTTTAGACACTCACCCACCAGACACCAACAGCTCAGAGGGCATCTGAGGCTCAGCTGCTGCCTTCATATTTAACAGCCTTTGTGGGGACCTCTTCCCATCAATCTACTTTGCAATCCATGTCATTTTGGAGGCACCATTAAAAATTTCTGCTGCTGCAAAAGCTACCACAGACATAACTCTTGCTTTGGAGGCAAACCATTCCACCAAGACTTTAAGCCGCGGTATAAATTACAGCAACCTTTGGTCCTTCCAACGCAGCAGGTGGCAGAGGAAGAGGAAATTGAGACTCGTCTCTGACAACCACCTTCATTCCCTTTGCTGAGCCGCCTCCAGCTTTGGCTGACAGTCAAGCTCTGCAGCACAAAAATTCTGAGACCTTGTTCGTGTAGCTCATGTGAGCAGCTCTTCCTCCAGAAAAAAGTCCCTTGTAAGCCAGGGAGCTGGCCCACAAACAGGTTTTCTTTTCATCAGAAAAGGTTGCAGGTTCAGGCTCTAATTTGTTTGATAATTTTTTTATTGTGCTGGCCAACATGCTAAAAAGAGATTTATTCATAAAAAGGACAATGTCAGCATCTATTCCCTGTGCAAACAGATGAGAAAAAAAAATCTGTAAACAGCAAAAATAAGACAGAAAGCACAAAGAGCAGCATACTAAATTACCCCTGCCATGTGGGTCACTTTGGAGCATGTTTTTATTTTATTAAACAGCTCCTGCACAAAGTGTGTTTTTGCTCAACTAAGGCATAGTACATTGAATATTAAAATGATGCTGAGGCTCTTAAGTGCTGGGTGCAGGGGGAGAGTGGATACGCCCCTTTTATTCCTGGAGTTATTGTTTCACAAACATAAGGTGCTGATGACACTGTGTGCACAACACAGATAGGGCATAAAAAAATCATTGCAGTGGCTTGATAGGGATGATCTGTAGCTGAAAACTCAGTAATGCAGAGAGGAGGTGAGGCAAATGTGCTGAAATGTCAGGATGTGGAATGCCAGGAGAACAACCCTTAAAATAGTTGCACCAAAAATAGCCTCTGTGGACAATAGGAGGGGGGTTTGCCTTCATTTATTTCTATTACCAGCTTCTTGACATGCTGTCCCTTGAGCACTTCTGGTCCCAGACAGTGCAGGAGGCACCCCTTTGTCCCACACATGTGCCACTGCTGCAGTTCCTGCGGGCATGAGAGCACCCACCAAAAAGCAAAGCGTGCTGGGGCTACCACTGCCAGGGGAGGAGCCAGTCGGCTCCTGTGGCTGGCAAACACACCCGCTGAAACTACACCTCCCCAGAAGCTTCAGAGCAGCTCTCTGCAAACAGCAGCAAATCCTCTGACAGGGCCCAGAGGAAATAAACTGAATGGTGCCTTGTGAGCTGGCAGGGTCTGCACAAGAGCAGGGGACAAGCAGTGATGGTGCAGCTCTGGCGGATTAGCAGACTCCTACCCCCCATCATGCTATCCAGTAACCTGAAAAAATCACCTCTTCCCAATATATCTTCCCTGCAAAGCTGGGCCAGCCATCAGGAACTGCAGGCAGTGCCCACACAGTCATCATTTCTCTGGGCAAGAACTTAGATGGTCCTGGAGGAAAAGCTAAATCGGCACACAACTTCAGGGTGACTCCAGAGATGCTGAACAGTACCAGTGTGACCTTAGCAAAGCTTAAAGGGAAGGACCTTTGTTTTCTTCAGGTAAAAAAGTTGAAAAACCAGGTGTGTAGCCAAGGACCAAGTCACCACGTGTCTGAGCAGAGTGATCTGAGGACTAGTTATGCCAGACTTAGCACTCAGAAAGAAGCAGGACCCCAGGCAGGGAGGGGAAACCTCCAAGGAAAACAGAAACATAGGAGATACTCACATTTTGGCATGCAGTGAAGTGCAGCTATGTCAGCAAAACTTGTTTTCCAATACATGCAATGAACATAGGTGGGAATTCAGTGCTGGATTTGCAGCCAGCAGCTTACAATTCAGTGTGATGACTAAGGACTTTCAGTTGCTCTGCAAGCAAAGGCTGCTCTGAACTTACTCAGACAGAATTTCCATTTTCCATGACAAGAGGCCATGTCTCACTCTCCTAGCTCTTTTCTGATAAAGCTGATATTGCTAACTCACAGCATTTCAGAGATTTTGCATGCAGTCATCATAGCCCTGAAGTGTTACAACCATTGTTTGTTGGCTTTATAGTCACCGTTTCTGTTCTTAAAAGTGATGTTGTCACACTTTTTCTGAAACCTATTATCTGATGCTGTGTCTGCCAGGTCTCTCTGGGATCAGAGGGTGAAACAGTCATTCATTTTGTCATTCCTCTCCCTCGGGATAAATTGTTAGAGGCGACTCCTACTCCTGATTTTGGTTTTGTAACAGGGTCGTGGTGTATTTCTATGTTCTCCCTGTGCAGCATCACCCTGTGCAAGTCTAAAGGGTCCAACTTTTCCTTGAAGCAGAGGGCTCCCAACACCTCCAGTGCTTTCCCTGCCTCCAGGTGACAGCAAAGATGGAAGTGAGATTTATTCCTAGGTCAGGGGTAATTAGGTAACACGGGGTTTGAAATAAATGAAGCATAAACAATTCAGGTGTTGGTAAGTATGACATGGAAGTAAATCTGAGTGAAGCTTTGACTCTTTCTAGAGTTGAGTGAACACAGACATTGAAGTGCTTGGGAAGGTACAGGAAGGAGGCAGATTGTAGCCTTTGGAAGCATAAATCATAGACTGTATCTATTTTCTCCAGTCATTAGGAAAAAAGAATGAATGACAGAAAAAGAGAAAGGAGAGTAGGTCAACAGAGAAGGGTTAAAGGTTAATTTCCTGATTGCTGGAATATGAAAGGTAATGGCCCCAGATGCCTGTGAATTTCCTATTTCCTTTCAAAAGAGGCATCATCATTTAATGCACTCTTTTATTGCCCCTTTCACATCAGTTTCCTCGTATTCCAAAGCAGTCTTCTTCTGCTATTAAGCATTACATTTCACATACTGTGGACCTTGAGGGTTTTGACATGCTAGGTAAGGGCAGTAAATCTCCTAGAAACATAACCTGCTCCTGCTGAAGGTAAGGGGAGCTCTGCCACTGGTGGCTGTGGCAATGCGGAAGGTCCACTTCTGATGACTAATGGCATTAGTCACATTTTTACTGGAACCCCTTGTTTATGAACAATTCCAAAGCATTTGTTCAGAGAGTTCAATTTAAATGCAAACATTGCAGCTTGTGTTCCATTTTATGACATCATGAGCTCCTGAACTCCGGTTTATGTCACCTGTAGTCTGCAGGCTGCCCACTGCTCTCATCTTAAGTGGGGGATTTGCATTTTGGAGGGCAGGTGGCATACAAAGGACTTTCTTACAAACACTGTATAGGAAAGCACGAGAAGCAATCTATCTGTTAAACCAAAGTTTTACAAGATTGAAAGGTTACAAGGTGATGGTGGCAATTGTGATCCCCCCTGGTTATTTTCTACTGTTATATGAATTGGCAGGCCCATTGCAAATGATGAGCATTGACCCCCCAGATTCAGTCAATTCAACTCAGACATCCTTCAGTAATAAATTAATTTTTTTATGCCTCCTGCTATGGCCCAGCTCCATCATTCCCTGATAGAGGACTAAGGACATGACAAGGGATGTCCCCTGGGCCACTCTGCAGCTTTGTAGCCATGTGTGGAAATCTCCCCCAGGGTTCCCTAGGTCCTGTCCCATAGAGGGTTTCCAGACCCACATGTGCTGCAGAAAGGTCCAAAAAAAGTCCTTTCTGGAGTAGAGGGAAGGAAGCAGAGGAGGAAGCTGTCTCTTCCCCAATCCCCATGGGAAACTGGCAAACCTCTGAAGGTCTGAGCTGCAGTCTGCTGCTTTTAGCACTTCTATTACTGCAAGTGTGGCCCCATGTGGGCACTAGATGGGCAAATCATTTTTGCTGGGCCTTGATCTCTCAGCTGAGTTCAGAGCCCCATTTTGTGTATGATTATTTTGTGGTCACTAGTGTCTAGGTCCTAAACATGGCAGAGCAAGGCAATATTATCTCTCTATTGCAGGGAAAAGGGCTGGCAGCTGACAGGAGAGCAAGGCAATGGTACCCACAGCTCAGGGCAAGAATAAAACCAGATCTACAAAGTATGCCCCCAACACAACCACAAGCTCATCCTTTGTCTTTTCAAGGCTTTTCAAGTAAAGCTCTGCTGCTCAGAGAGAAGAGCCCACAGGACTGTAATGGGTAAATGGGGTTTGCCAGCTCCTAACAGGGGTAATACAGCACCTACCCTGTTCTGATGTTCTGCAAATAAATCAGGGTTCACCTGCTGCTTTTTGGAGAGGAGCTTGAAGTGTCTGGGTAATCAGAAGGCAGCTCTGAACATGTCGTGAGGGTTGCCTGATGGCTGAACTACCACATCTGCCCCTAAAAGGATGCTAAATGATGACATACAGATCCAGAGCATGCAACTTACTTTTGTATCCTCCAACTATGCCAAAACAGCATTTTCACTCCAGCAGAGAGCTGGGATCTACGTAAACAGGCCACTAAATGGAGTTATGTGGTATTGGCATTTCCCAGAGCATCAGACACGGATATTGCCATTTTTTGAGACGTGGGATGTAAGATGAATAGATTTCATACCATGACTTCCAAGCCTCCATACTAGCACTTCTGATCAACTGCCCTATTCACTGTAGTTATGGAAGTTATTTATGTTAAATAGATTAAAGGCTGAGCAACTTAGATTTTCTCTGAGTGATTTGTTGTTTCAGCTTCTTTTATGTTAACATCTGTTTGCATTAGTGCGGAAATACCATTCTTGCCTTCCCTTGAGAAAAAAATTTGCTAGTGGACTCAAGTTTATCTACTTCTTGTTAGAGTAGCAATGTCTACTGGGGTGGGGCCAAACAGGCTGGTTCCTGGTGGCCATTACTCAACAAAGCCCTTAATTCTTTACACACCTGGTGAGGAAAAGTCTATGGCAGAAGCAATGGGAGAGGCTCCATCTTCTCCTACAGAAATCATTTTAACAGGTTTTTAGCCCACCTCTTTTCCCACTTAAGTCACCAGCCTAATTCCTAGAAATGTACCTTAAAAGCAATTTTATGCATTGTAAGTTGCAAGACTCAAATGTAATCAACTCCTTCTGCTATTTGCAGCTTTGCTATTCATTGGCATTAGAGGCATACTCTTTGGAAACACTTCATAGCACTGTTTAAAGACTTTCAATTTTCTGTTTTGTGTAATGTAACCTAATGTATTCAAAAGTGACTCTGAAAGTATTCTTCTACCGTAAGTATAATGGGATGATTACATTACTACAGAAATTTGGGAAGTTTATACAAATATGATGACAAATTCTCTGTTTGACTCAGGCTGCTTGTGCATGTTTTCCCCCTCTCTCTCTGCCTGCCCCGCCTGTAGATCTGTGCTAGGGATGGATTCGTAGATTGGTTCTTATTTTGGAACAATTACCAAAACTTCTGTAGTGCCTCTTGTAAGAGTCTCTTAGGCAAGGAGGGAGAAGCTACAGGTGTCTCATACTCAAGCAGGGACAGAGCCCTTGCTCTTCAGTGCCTTTGCTGAGCTCTGAAGCCCCGTCTCCCCACCATGGGCAAATGTTTAATTCCACTGGCTGTGCAGCCTGGCTGGGAACATCTGAGCCTGGGATGAGGCAAAGATGTGGGAAAGGGGTGTTTCAGGTGAAGGTAAGCTGAGGCTTAACCTGAGTACTGCTAGGAGCAGAAAAAAAGCGGAGTTTTATTCTATACTTCTTTTGTAACCTGCTCCTCCTGAGCTTTGCTGCTTCTTAGTAGTGCTAAGGGTTTAGAGCATCTGTGCACCAGAAAGCTTTCCTAAATCAATAGTCTCCTGCAGCTACATAAATAGCTAACTGGAGCAAAGATGTTTATTTTTGAAGTGGGAGATGTTGCTCCTGCGACAATGTTTTATTATAATGATTTTGATCCTCAACCTGCAATCTTTACACCAAGACAAGGCTCCCCTTGATTTCAGTGCAAGCTTTGTCTGACTAAGGATTTCAGAATTAGCTCTTTGCTTTTATTTTTACTGAAAAACAAGCCTGCACTTGACAAGGAAAAAACAGTAAGTGGATCATGTCAGAGAGACAAGTTCCTATGAGAAATTTCTAGCAGGAAAAACACGGCTTTTTGATTACATGGCAGGAAGCTGCAAGGTTAAAGCTTCAAGAGTTTTCTGGGAGAAAAAGATGCTAATGCACTAATGTGAAGGGTACCTATTCCATCAGGGAAAAAAGGTGCAACCCAGCATACACCTCTGCTTCCTCTCTGTCAGAGACTGCACAAATGAGTAAAGGTTGCAGCAATGAAATTAATAAAATATAAACATTGGAAAAATATTTCCACAAAAATTTAAAACATCCATGGAAATAGACACGTTTTGATCTAAGGATTTGATCTGAAGAATACACATCAGTCTAGACATATTTCATGGCACCAAAAGGGCCCCAATCCCAAGGAGGATATAATCCTACACAGGAGTGGCAGCTCTGCACCAGTGCACTTCCCTCCAGGAGAACCACCTAAAAACGTGCCATTTGCAGGGAGGAGCCACATGACAATCAAACCCTGCAAAGACGGGGAGCACATAAAGCTCTACAGCTAACAGTGATTGCAGAGACATGGAAATTGCAGCAGAGGGGCTGGGGTGTGCCTGCCCAGGGCGGGGGGCTGCCCACCAGCCCTGCTGTGTCGTGCAGACATGCAAGAGGAACCAGGGAAGTGGGGTGGGTACAGCTCTGCAACACTGGGAATGGAACAGGTAAATGCACAGCTGGGGCTTCACTCGGGACTCGTCCCCTGCCCCTCACATCAGTGGACCCCAAAAAAAACCTAGGACAAGATGTCAGCAGGGCAGAGGCATCTACTGCCTGGTCTGGCAAACAGGAGCAAACAGAGGGTTTGGATGGTTTGGTGATTGGGGTTTTTTTGGAGAGGGGAGTGCAGCTTGGGAGTCATGGGGTTTTTTCCTGCTTTACACACAAAATTTCCCCTGGAAGCAGAGGGCTGTGAACGTGTCTCTCAGCCCACAGCTGCTTGCTGAGCCCTGCTATGCGCTTCAGTGCCTGCTGATGCAGGTGAGTGCTCCCGGAAGTTCGTCCCAGCTCTCGTTTGTCCGAAAGTCTCGTTTGACACAAAATCGGGACGCAGGCACAGCCACAGCAAGGTGAAATGTGTGGGTGTATTCTCCAGAGGGGTGGGGGTGGTGAGATGCCACACTGAAGAGCAGCAGCCCCGTTGCCCAGAAGAAGGGTCAGGAGCCTGAATTAAGTAACTCGGTGCTCCCAGGCACCAGATTTCAGAGGTGGGGAGCAGTGCCAGCCAAGCCGGCTGCTTCTCCAGCTCTCGGCGTGGGCAGCAGGCAGGAGACAAGGACCCTGGCAGGGCGGGTGTTCCCCCGCAGAAGGCTGCACCAAACACTCATCTTCAGAAGCGCAGGTTCACCAGCATCGCGCTGTAAAAGCGAGCTGTCAGCTCACCCTTACCGCAAGCTGACAGCCCCTTTCAATGAGAACGTGCAGCCTTCTCGATCCTGCTTTTTCAACAGAAAACCCCGGGGTCAATGTGTTTGATGAAACTCATCCCACCATAGGCGTGGAGCGCAGGCACTGTCCCCAGGCCAGCAGAGCGCGCGGTGCGGGGACACAGGCGGCTCCTCCCGCCGCGCCCCCCCGCACAACCCTCTGCCCACTTCGGAGCGGCCTGGCCACGCTGGCTCCCGCTCCCCACGCTCTCCCGAGCCGCGGCTACCTTCGCCACCGGGGAGCTCACTGCGGCGGCGGCACCCGGCGGTCGGTACCGACCCCCGGGGGAGGCAGGGCAGGGCAGGGCCCCCGCGGGAGCGGCACCTCCGACGGTGCGGCCGGCCGATGCCGCGCACGGGGTTCCCGGCCGGCCGGGATGGGCGGGCGTGGGGAAGGGGTGCCGGGGACCCGGCGCTCCAGAACGGAGCCGCTCCCGATCCGCTGCCGCTCCCTTCCCGCGGCATTCCGGAGCCCCGCACGTCCCGCCCGTGGCACGGCGCGGCGTGGCGCGGTGCTCCCGCCGCCGCCCCCCCGGCCGCCGCCCGGCGGGTCCCGCCCGGCTCCGCAGTGTCGGGGGCTGCCCCGTCACCTGATCGTCGCCGTCGCCGCGCGCGCGCGCTCACCGCACCGCCCCCCCGCACCGACCGTCCCCCCCTCCCCGCGAACGGGGGCGGGGGTGCCTGGTATATACGGCCCCGCCGCCCCCGCCCCTGCCTGCCTCCTGCAGTACGGGAGGCTGCGAGCCGCCGCCGCCGCCGCCGCCGCCGCCGCCGCCGCCGCCGTGCCGCGCCGGGCCGGGCCCCGGCAGGTGGGCGAGCCGTGCCGAGCCGGGGCTGCTGCGGGGTGAGTGCGCGGGCGGCGGGCGCGGGGCTCCGGCCCCCCCATCCCATCCCATCCCATCCCATCCCATCCCATCCCATCCCATCCCATCCCATCCCATCCCATCCCATCCCATCCCATCCCATCCCCTCCCCTCCCCGTGGGGGGCGGGGGAGCGGCTCTGCTGCCGCCGCCGCCGCCGTGGGAAGGTGCCGGGGGCGGCGGCCGCGGGGGCTCGCCCGGGGCGTACCTGTTGCGGGGCTCGGGGGGCCGGGGGCGTGGGCGGCGGCGGGGGTGCGGACTTCGTGGGGGGCGGCGGTGCGGCCCCGCGGACCCCCGGCGGTCCGGCCGGCCGGGATGCGGAGCGGAGCGCTCGTCCCGCCCGCCCCGGGGTCGCGGTGCCGGCGCGGGCGGATGCTCGGCCGGGGCCGGGCACCTGCACTACGGCAGCCCGGGGGCGCAGTCCTGGCTCGCCCCGGGCGCTTCCCGGAAAGTTTCTAGAACTCCTTAAGATGGGAAGTGGCATTAACAAAACCCCGATCCCGGGGCCGGGCTGCTGCTGCCCGGTGAGGATGCTCGCCTTGGCGAGCTGCCCTTCCCGCACCGCCTCGGCCAGCTGCGGTGCGGGGCGATGCGGAGCCTGCTGCGGGCGCGGCGCAGTCGGGGCTGTACGACTAGGGGTTGCAGGACACGCGTCCCCGAGAGCAGCTGCGGGGAAAAGGACACTGCTGTAGCTCGGTTGTCGGGGTGTGTGTTTCTGGTGTCAGTTGGGTTTTGGGTTTTGTCGGGTTTTTTTTAGTTAAAATTTCTCCAAACTTAGGGGGCATCACATTCTAGCCACTATGTACCCCATAAGGAGCAAGCAAAAGCACAATTAATTACTTTAAGGTTTCGTTGGGAAATACAGTATATGAAAAAGCCCTCTTCTGATTGCTGGTGTGTCGGGAAGACCAGCCGCTTTCCAGGGGCGCGCTTTTGCCAGGCAGATTTTAGGATGCAGGCACTGGGCTGGCATGCGCAGGAAGGTTCCAGAATAGCGGTGCCGCCTGTTCCCCGGGCAAGGGAACACCCCAGAGCACCCACCTCTCCCTAGGGACTGCGCGAGGGGAATGAGCAATCAGGCTTCCGCACCGACACAGCACATCTCGCTGTCACCCGGGAGGGAGGATGCCAAGGTACAGCCTGAGCGCTGCGAGTTTGGGATGAGGAGAGCTCGGCTGCCCTCGTGCAGTCGTGGTTTGGTGGCCAGGCTGGAGCTCGGTGCAGTCATTAGCGGGGAGCCACCGGGAAACGCCTTTGCTGTGCTGCTTCTCCTGGCGTGGTTTTGAGAAATCCAGGTTGCCACAACCTGGAAGAAGTCTAAAATAGTCATAGTGGGTGATGCTCCCTTTTAGCAATAATGGCTTTTAGCAAGCCCTCTCCCTCTGCAGTAGGGCACTAGCTCTCCTGGTAGCATATGCTGCAGGATGGGTTCTTTTTGCTTTTTAGCAAACTAGACCAATTACACAAAATCAGCTGAGAGGAGTGACCTACTTGGAGGGAGAAGAGGGAAAGAAGTGTTTAAGAAGGAGACCTTGATTTTAAATGTCACCTTGTGTGTCCTACCGCTTGTCCTAACCAAGCAGGGTCGTTACCTCTGAAGGTGTGAACTGCATGGCTCAAGGGCTTGCTGCCCCCCTATCCCACCCCACCCAACCCCCCCGGCCTCCTTTCTGCTTCAGCAGGAAAAAAATAGTTACTCATGAAGAGACATTTCAGGTATTTCTTAAACATTCTTGCATTACAGCTGTAGCATCAAGAGGTTAAAATACCTAGAACGTTTCTCCTTACCCTGTCTCTCACACACCACGTTTAAAATTAGAACATCATTAGTAAAATCGTAGGTGGCTCTGGGGAAGAAGGGGATGTTTTACGGCTGAAAGTCACAAAGCCATCAAATGACATCTTCACAAATACCTGGGTCTTGCAGGTCTTCAACATGGCTGCCGCTGACACAGCTACCTTCCTGCAGGCGGCTCCGTGCAATGTGTAAGTACAAGAGATCTTTCCATGAATTTTGTGTGTGTGTGTGTGTGTGTATTTTAGTAGATTAATGGTCTCTTCCCCCTGCTTTAAATAGGTGGGTTGATTGCGACAAACGGGGAACGTAGCATATTGCAGATGTTTTTGGTTCTGGGGCATCATGGGTAATATCTGAAAGCCTCTGCTTTTCATAATTAAAAAAAAAAAAAAGTAACTAGAAAAGAATTTACCTGTGTTTCCAGTGCTTGCATTATCAGCACCTATCCCCTGTTAAAGAATGAGATGAATTTCAAATAATTTGTGACAATGTTATGGCCTTGCTTGAACCATTAAAATGTTGGAAGGTAGGTACCCCAAGGATTCCATTAATACCACTCAACAGTCAAGGAACAGATGAAAACTGAAAAGCAAAAGTAAGGTATTGTAACGAATCCAACTTATTTAATGTGGAAATAGTCTTTTTAATATAAAAAGAATGAAAACTGTCTTACCAGCATGAAACATCGACATATTAAATGTGCCTTCGGAAGGGAAGAGTTGCCTGCATTTCACCACAGGTTAAGTAATTGTGGGTTCATAGGACTCTGTCAAATACATCCTGAGGAATATTAGCTCAAGAAGTAAGGTTTCTTCACAATATGCCTGCATTTTACCTTGAAAAGAAGTCCACAATTCTGAAAACTCTTGCTGCTGCATATAGGCATGATGGCTGCCTGGCTATGTGAGAGCGGTTTTTAAAAGATGCTATAGAGAGGAAAAATAATGGGTGCTCATAAGATCAGTTTTAAAAATAGAAGGAAGGGAAGAATTGGGCCTTCTTGTGAAAACTGTGTCCTACCTTACTATTTCCCCTTTAATCCATCAAGCTAAGAGGTGCTCCATTTTGACTTATATTAGCATAATATTGTCGTTGGCCACTGTTAGAGAGGCTTGTGTTTTAAAAGATAGATGAGGGGTTTAGTTAAATCAAGAGTACATAAACCTGGGAAAATGTTCTATTACTTTAAATTGTTTTGAAAACAGAAATTGTTTTCTGTACTCTAGCGGTGTCTTCAATATTCTCTCACAGTGTGTTCTTGGTATTTCATGATAAGGTATGGCTGCCTCAAATCACATAAATAGGGGTTAAGTAAATGTAACATTCTTTCATGATAAACTTGTCATTTACTGTTCTTATGAATGATTAAATTAATGTGTTTATTGAAAATCTCATAATTTCACAAGCATAAAGGTTTTAACATTCTTTTCACATACTGTGCGTTTGCGTAGTGTCAATATATATGCATGGTGCAAGGAGAGAAAAGAGTATTATTTATTTCATCTTATTGCACCCATTGCATTTGATATGTCATATGCAGATAGAGTGAGGTTGATGCAGGATGTGTGTGTGGAAAAATCCTCGTTCTTGAAATATATTTAGAATAAGAAATTGACCAATATAGGCTTGCCTGGTTTTGGGGAGGAGTGGATGCTTTGAAGAAGGGTTGGGTTTTTTTCCTTCCGGTAATTAATTTTTAAAGAAGTGGTTTCCTAGTTTAAGAAACCAGCAAGGGAGGGAGAGATGCAAGACGTTATTACAAGAAAAGGTCAGTACTATCCTGTTCCTTCATTGTTTCATTCATGGGTTTGGTTTTCTGTTTTTTTTTTTTCTCCTCGTGTCTGACCTGCCAAAAGATTATTTAGGAGGGGAGGGAAAGAACAGAGTGTGTTTATAAGGTAGACACATGTATCAGAGTGAATGCTTAATTAGGAAATTGTGATACAGCCCTACAGCCTAATGGAGAAGATGACAATTCTCAGCCAGCTGGGTGGGGCACGATGCAGTGCTAACTGTAAGCCTTTTGTCTAATAAAAATGCCTGAAACAAAGTGGTTGACTGGCAGTCAGCATCCCACTTGACCTTTTTAAAACCAGGAAAACAAAGTTAATGAATGTATCTTTCAGTCGCCACCCTGTATATCGGGATTTTTGTGCATTACTGGAGATCCACGACTCTGGCAGCTTTGGTTCTTATCGCAGCATGGCTATTCAGAGTTTGAAAGATGATTTGTGAAATTGTGCCTGTTGAAATTACTAAAGCCTCGAGCGAAAGAAAGCCCTGTATACAGCTGCTAAACTACTTTGCCTGACTGGTTTTGAGGTTTCTTTTCTTGTCAGTGCAATGAACTAACTTCACCAGAGTTTCACAGGACTGCTGGAAAATACAAATCTTCCTGTTCCTAAGCTGTGCTTTAAGTCTCCTGTATTACTGAATAGTTGGAATTACTACATAATTACAGCAAACCCAGTGCATTATGTAAGTTAAATGTAGACATTGTTTAAAACTTTATTTTAATGAGGTAAGGCATTCCTAAATGCTCTTGCTGGAAAAATGATCTTGAGCTTTTTTTTTTTAAATGCTGAAAATGCTGCATGACTATTAAAGAATTTGTAGCATTTCTTAAGCAGAATACTGACAAGACGCTGTTGTTTTTTAATGCTGTAGAATGTAAAATCAAGTCTAATAGTCCCAGATATGTGTAAGCAGCTATTTATGTGTTGCTAAATTTGAAACAGTATAAATTGTATAGCTTGTGCAAAACTCTGGTAAGCCTGCATCTATTGAAAATGGTGTAGAAGAGTCTGTTCTGATGCAGATCATCAGCGTGAGAGGAATTTTATATGGTTGTGAGATACCTTGGAAACAGAACTAATATTTGTCCTGGTTTGTTAGTACATTAAATGCTTAATTACTTCCTTTGAACACGATTGAGGAGGTTGATTTACAAATTAATACTTGTTTTTAATGCTAGGTGACAGTATCGCCACTGAAAAGCAGAATTCTCCGTGGTTTACACTTTCTGTAGAGACAAACAATTTAATTTGCATGTATCAAAAAGAAAATGGTGGCTTCTTCATCTCTCGGTGAAGACTGAATAGAAAACTGATGTGGTGATGTCTTAACACCGGGGCACTGTTTTGCAGAGAATAATGTATGCGCTGAACTGTCATCATAAAATTAGACAAACTTTTTAATGAGCAGTGAACGTTTTAAGATGCAGTTCCTTTCTGCTGCACTTAATGTCTGAATGTTATAACGGGTGTCTGCGTTAATAGAACACACTCAGGCTCATGTATTGTGTTATAGATAAAACAGGGAATAGGCTGGAGAGGGGAAATGTAAGTGCTATCCAGGAACTGATTTTTCTTAGGCTTGCTGTAGAATATTCAATAAGATGAAAAAGTATAAATGGTAAATGGTACATATTTATCATCTGAGCATTATTGATCTAGATGAAAAGAAAACAAGTAAAAATCAGCATTTTAAACAGAACTTAAAAATGAATCTCTAAGACTTTGAAACCTGTAATCAATGTAAATTGGAGGGGAGGAGAAGGAAGGGATTGGGGGAACAGTTGCAGGCATTGAGCACATGTTCTACTTCTTCAGCTTTGTCAAGGAAATAGGTGTCGTGATGAAGAAGATAAAGCAACCACCTAAATTTACTGGATTTCAAATCAACTAATAGCACTTGTGAATTTTGCGGGGTATTGCTGCAAATCAGCGTGTTGTGTCTGTGCTTTGTTGGAGCAGCAGACCTATTTGCAAAGCTGTTTGTCACACTGTCGTTTTTATTATAATAAGGCTTATATGGAAATACTCCTGCAATGCATCTAAAGAAAAGACGAATGGCAGCATTTATGGGAGGTGGCAGATTATACCATGGTGCCTGCGTGGGGAGGAGGGCGTTGGTGGCATTTGTCCCAGCCCCCTTACTAAAGAGGGATTGACATCACTTTGTTTAATTATGAGGCACGTTGCGCTGGACTAATGTAAAGATTAACACAATGGGGCCCTTAACCTGGTTAAGGAGTCGGGGTCCTGCCCCAAGGTAAATAATGAATACGGGTTTGTTTGCCCAGTGGGTCTTACTGGGTGCAAAAATGACTGGGAGTCTGCTCCTTTTTCTTTTTAACTGTTTATCTAGCATATAAATCAATTAAAATTAGGAGTGTTTTGGAAGAAGGTTGGCCTTTCTAAGCAAACCAAGAGACTTGGATTTTGTTGTTTTATTTCCACTGAAGGGTCTGATCCCATTTTAATACTTTTGAACTTTAAAAGCAAACCCATCAATTTCAAGATAAAGAAAAATAAATGGTGACCGCTTTAGCTGATATAAAGCCACAGCTGCCCTTGTGGACTCGTGCTGTTCATCCTCTGTACTGATTGTGGTCTTCTGTAATGCAGCAATATGATGTTAATTCTTGCAAATTTGGAATTTAATTTTTCTTGACGCATCAAAGAGACAAATCTGAGCAGGGAGGTAGAGATGAGGAAAAAATGTGGATTTTCTCTTTGTGAAAGGCTGCTTTCCCTGCTGAACAGATTTAATTTCTCTGTCTTACTTATGTGAAGGATGTAAGTCCTGAAGGAACATGCAGGCTTTATGTGCAGGAAGTTGCAAAGCTGGACTCAAGTTCCTTGGCATTCTGATGGGTCACACTTCCGCCTGTGGACCTCACCTGGGATGGATAGCTTTGGCTGAGTTTTTGGCTGTTCTTGGTTCTGCTGAAAACCTATGTTTGTCTTGGAGGCTGACAGATAAGAAATCATTAATTTTAAGGATTTACTAAAGTGTGAGCCTAAATTAGAATGCTTCTGAAAACAGATCTAGTCTAGATTTAGACTACAACTGGGGGGAAAAAAAGATTGCAAATTATTATTTTGGTTAACTATCAAGGCAACGATGCTGCAGACAATTTTGGAGCACACTGCAGGAAAATGGCTGCCTTCGTTTTTCTTGGCTGGGCTCACAGCAGTGAGCTCTGCCCCAAGTCATCGCTGCTGGCTCGTGGTCCCTCTAGCTCAGCTGAGGTGCACCTTGCACTCCTGGCATCCTCTGTTAGCACACGCTCCGTGCTCTCACTCACATTGCCGGCAGGCTGTGGACTTTCATCCTTGACTCATCAAGACCTCTTAAAGCAAATATTAGCAAGGCAGGGGCCAAAAGCACTGCTGGGGGAATGGTGCTATTTACTGCAGTTGCGCCGAGGTGTGCCCTGCTGGTGGCCACATCTTGACTCTGCATCCCCTTCCCCTGGCACAGCGTCCTCCCAGAGAGGAGGGTCTGCAAAAGGCACCAGGAAAGAGTCTCTTACCACCTGCTTTCCAACTCAGAGTTAGCCAGCTTACCAGAGCAGGGTAGTCTAGCCTAATGAAAGAAAAATCTAGCCCTCAGTGACTGATGCCACATGTGTCACTGGTGATCATCAGCCTCACTGTGCCAGAGCAGGTACCAGTCTTTGGCACTAGCTCTGCTTGCAAGACACCATTAAGGGCTTACAGGTCCATTGGAAGGCAATGGAAATGCTTTTGGCATGCTGTGGTACATATGGTATTGGTAAAGATGCTGGTGGCTGTCCCTTTACATCTCTGCTCTTGGCTGATGTCCGGGTCCAAGGGAGCCAAGGAAAGACCAGACAGAAGATTGGACAAAACCCCACACTCCTAGTGTGGGTTGTGCCCTGCTTTCCCCAAATCCCAGTCTGGTATGTTACCGGTTCTGGGAGCTATTAAGGATGGGCACAGCCTGAGGAGCTTGGAGCTGGTTACTGGCAGGGAAAAGCTTGCTCCCAAAAGGGAGAATAGTGTTGCAGCTGATTTCAGAAGTATAACCTCTTCAGGTCTTCCAGTGGGTTTCCAGCTAGGCTGTAAAAGTTTTTCCTTTTCCTTCAGTGCTTCTTCCTTAAAAGTCAAAGGCACTGCCTGGTGTCTAATTCTAGGATTGAAGGCTGAATGTGCAGGGACTTAAGGTGGCTCAATCTGTCACAGATGCCAAGCCTGACCATGGACACACAGATAAGCTTCCCTCTAGCATTGCTTTTACAGCAAAGACTTGGGTGAGGTGGCAGAAATGATGTTTATCGACATCTTCCAAGCATGCTGTGAGGTCTAATATTTGTAAAGATGTTTGTGGTTCTTTGGGAAGAAGGGCAGTCTGCTTCTGGCTGGCGCTCCTGCTTCCTAACCCACTTTGGTTAGGAGTGAGGTGGGAAGCATGGTTTGAATCTCCACTCCTCCTACTCACCAGGGGCTCCTTTAGCAAACAGGGACAGATTTCCTGGATAAAGGGTTTGATCCCCAGAGTGCTTGAATGCATTATCCAGCTGGCTGTCAATATCAGAGCTGCTGCAGTGGGGAGTGTACAGGGTTGCGTGCAGTCTTCTTTTGGATAACAGAAGATGCTTTTTTCCTTGTTTTGTGTTTTAAGTGAAAACAAAGTCTGCTGGCAGAAGAAGACTCAGAAGCACAGCGTGCTCTGTAGCCTGCAAAGGGGGCTTTGACACTGCTTGGAGCTGAGCAGCCAGAGCGAGGATGGGATTTACTGCTGTGAGTGATGTGCTCTCTTCCCTCTGTGGTGTTCTCAGTGGGAAGGCTCCATATCTGCCTGTGACTTTTGCCCCTGGACAGCAGCACTTGGTGGATTATGGAGGCTGTCATTTATCATCACCGTCTCTGACTGTAAAAGACAGTCCAGCGCTCCTGACAAAGTGATGGGAGGATTGGGTATGGTCGAGAAACAGCTTGCAGGGTTTTTAAATAAAAGGGATTTCAGAGGAGGTGAAGGAGGTTGGGAGAGAGGTAAAGACTCCCAAAGACCTACAGCAACAACTTTTCAACCTTGCACAGAGGGTTGAAATCTGCGTGAAGAATGGAAAGTGGAAAAAATAAGCGTGCCTAGTCACAACTGGAGATAGGGATTATTTAAGAAAATAAAGACCAGAAGAACTCGTATTCAGAAAGGTCAGAAGGATTAGGATTCCTTCAAGGGAAAGCCAGTGGGAGGTGAGTTCTCTGGGAGGGAAGATGCAGCATGAGAAAAGGGAACTGGTGTATCACCAAGATACTGCAGGGGACTGATCAGGGGTTGTGGGTGCACCAGGTACAGGGAACCTGGGAGCATCTTCTTGCTGTCCATGTGCCAGGAGGCTGGTGTCCAGCTGGGCAACAAATAACCTGTTTGAGGGGTGCAGAGGTTGAATGGTTATGGGATTATCAGCACACTTGTAATCCAAAAACTAACAAGTCCTGGTACTTGTTAGTAAAATTAAAATCTGGTGCTGTTTTTCCTTTGGTCTCAGCAGGTACAACTACTATGCCAAAAAGTGGATAAACTGCCCAAGTTCAACATGAGCATCTCTAAGAAAGGTGCTGAGTATTCACATACCTGTTTATATTGAGAGCTGTGGGGCTCTGTAGTGCTTTTTTTTATTTTAGGGCTTGTTATCTATTAATGCAGGGTCAGTACTCTGGAGATCTCCTGGTTTTCCTTCAGACATGTTTTCAGTGACATAACAGTGACTGTGTAAAACCCATTTGCCTAAGTCCCAAACAGGGATGATCAGTTTAAAAGATAATCCAACAGTGTTAGGAAAACAAGTTGAAGGTTCCACAAAAATTCAGCAGACACTTCCATCTGACTGCAAATGGGCACCTAGCAGGGTGCAGTGTGCTGTGCAGATGACTGCACCAGGAAAGTTCTGCTGCTGTCTGGTGGCTGTACTGCCCCAGAGATACAGGCAGGACCTCTGGTCACTGCTACCAGGTGGGGGGAGAGAAGCTGCTGATTTTGTGCCATTTGTGTCCACTGCGTGTCAAATCCTGGTGAGGCTCGAGGGAACAGTGTAGCAACTCACAGTGGAGCAAGCCTCTGGAATTAGGGTGAGTCCCTCCTCCCATACTCCCACACTGTGATGCCTTCATCAGCAAGGTGCCTTAAAAGCCACTAATCTGCTCTCTTGTGGAAAGTGGGGTTTTTCATGGTGACTGACAGATCCTGCCCAGTCCTATCAGTGTCACAGACTCTGCTGCCTGCCTGTATCTGTGGCCATCCCAGTCTTGGTGACCTCCCTTCATGGCTCATCCTGTCCCTCCCTGGCTGCCGCTGTGCCTGTAGCAGGTCTGGGTGCTGTCACAGGCTGGCATCCCCATGCAGCGGTGATGCAAATAACAGATGGTGCAAGAAGCTCCCGTCTTCAGTGCGTCCCAGCAGAGGCACAGATGCAAGTTCAGGCTTCTCCTTAGGAGCAGGGATTTCTGGAAACACCTACCCCATTAGCAGCAATGGTGGAAGTAGCAGTAGAAAGCTTTAGTAGGTACCTCCACCCACACCCTATTTCAAAATAGTAACGAGAACATTCAGCAGTTGGCAGTCTAATATGTCCAGGGATATACAGATTGTGGTTTTTTGGTTTTTTTTTAAAGCTGTCTTTGCTGGTTATTCAACAGTCATGTGATCAAAAGTTAAAAGGGTTTTATTTTTCTGCATCTCGAAGGTTCAAGTGGCAACAGTTTCTTTGATTCTGCGTCAAAGGGTTTTCTGTTTGACGCAGAATTCAGCCACAGCCCAGGAGCACCGCGGCTTCCCTTCAGTGGTGCGTGGCTGGTGGGTGATAACATATCAAATACCAAGGAACAGCTGAACAAAAGTTCTTTTTTAAACAAACAAAAAAAGCCCTGCACCAAACCTCACAGAGGTCATAGCATTGCTCGTTAAGCTGTTTTGGACAACTGGGCTACGATTGGGAAGCACACTGGATGCATGTGCTGTGTCAGGGAAACAGAAAAAAGTAAGCAATCCCTCTCTACTCCTGCTTGCAAAGATAATCCAGGCTAAATCATATCATTCCTTAACTCCACCTGCCCTGAAACTTGGTGAAAGCCACCATTCCTGCTGCTTTTATTAGGTCAGAAGGTGTTACTTTGATGCCTCAGGAGATGCAGAGGGACAGGGCTGCATTGTTGACTCTAAAGATGCTTAGGACCTACCCGCTCACATGGAGCCACCAAAACCACAGCCAAGTTGTTGCTGCACCTCATGGTTGGTGGGGACAATGTTAGAAGCTATGGTGTTTGATTGCCTCCAGACTTTTTGGAAGAGATAATTGAGGTGATGCAGAAGATTTTTTCAGACAGGCAGGAAAAGTCTTTGAGGGTACCAGTTTTTGCATTGTCTGCATCTTGCTTTATATTGCTTGGTCATTTTGTAAATAGATCCAGTCAGGAATATGCCTGTTTATACAAACATGATAGGTTTTTGTGTGTTGTGTAGCCAGCCGACAAGGGATTTTGTTCTTGCATCTGATTCTGGAGACACCAGTGTGTGTGATTTGCAGTGCTAATGGGGATGTAGGCAAAAAATGAAAGGCAGAAGGGTCTTTGTGCAGAGCAGCAGACCTACCAGACCAGGAGGAGCTCAACCTTGCAAACTGCCAGCTATTAGACGATTTGAAGAGGTGTGATAGGGAGCACATGATTTGGCAAAAAAGCTATTAGGGGTTAATGCCACCCAGAGCATTTCAACCTCACAGGCAGGTTCCTGGGGCTGGTGGGTAGGGGGGCCAGGCAAGAGGTTTCAAGGGGTTTCCCTCTTGTTGTACTGTTAGGTTTTTGGGTTTTTTGGTTGGTTGGTTGGTTGGTTGGTTGGTTGTGGGTTTTTTAAATTTTTCTGCCTTCAAATGCTCTGGAGGCTATGCCCTATCTCTCCTATGACTGGGTAAGCAGGGTGAGGCCCCTCATCTACCAGCAGCATCCCAAGCAGGGCAAGGGGAGCCAGGTTGTGGGATGCTGAGGCATCCCAGCTCAGGGACTCCCCACACTGTGGGGAATGCAGCAGCACCCGCAATCCTCCTTGGTCCCTTAAAAGTAAACCCACAGGGGATTCAAAAAATGGTGAAACCCAGGGTAGTAATTCTAGAGAATGGCTATTATTATATTATTGGGAAGAAATCGTCTCTATGTGTGGGAAGGAAAAAGGAAAATGTGAGAAAGAGTGTATTCTGTAAGGACGCAGGGTGTGGCTCAAGCATCAGTAACAAATGCTGGAAGAAAAAATGCTCTTTGTTCTGCAGTCAGGTGGGTTGACAACTATTCTCACCCATCCCTGGCATGCATAACACCCAATGCAATTAAAAGATCGAGGAAGGCTTGACGTGCTGAAACTGCTGCAAGTGCAGCAAGCAGAGAGATTCAGCCTGGAATCTGCTTCTTTTTTTGCTTTCTGAACAGTTAAGTTCCGAAGGTTGTCGCTATCAAAATCAGTGTGTTTGTTTCATACTGCTGCATTGTTTCAATGCCCACATTTTGTGTGTTTAATGTTTCAAATGGTAAGTTAAAGCTCTCTAGCACTAAAATTTGTACTGGCCTACATGTGACTAGAATTGGACCAAAGTGTGCATGACAGTGTATTAAAAACGTGTACATCCATATACGTGTGCGGTACAGCAAATTGACTTGTAATGACAGTCTTGCTAATTGGAAAATAATTTCAAAGCTATTCCTTTTAAATTACCCTTGTTTGTCTCGAAGGTTTAACACTTTTTATTTTCCATTTATTTAACTAAAAAGAAAAATTACATTCACAGTTGCTTTTAGATTGCTACAGGCTAAAACAGTACCTTGAGCTTAAAAAAACCCTACTATTCGGGTTTTTTATGCTTTCTTCATTCTACTGTGGGTTGGTTTGATTCAGTAACTAAAATGCTGCTGTCTTTTCTCCCCCTAAGCATCAGAACTAAAACTTGGTCTCATTGCAGTTGCTGGCAAGAAGTGAAAATCTTGTGCAAGTGAAATACTGTATGAACTTGTTCATACACAGGCAAGTGGGACTAACTGTGTAAAGCAATGAAAAGAAGATGTGACGAATATACATCTTCTCTCTTTCAATTTTAAATAAATTCTTCTAAGTTTGGGGTCAGGAATTTGGGCGGTTACTTATTTTCTGTGTCTTTATAAATATATATATATATTTATATATTTATATATTCTAAAAATGTCTTATTTCTTTTTCTGGGAGGATGAGAAATCTACTTGCAGATTTACATCTTGTGACATTTCCTTACAACTGCACGCTGGCATATGTACTGCTAGAGGCCAGCCCATCATTTCTTGGTAAAAAGAACCTTTCAGCTCGGTTACCTCCTGTAGAGAGCTAATTTTCCAGCAGTCAGGCTTGATCTGGATAAATAATTAGAGAGCGCGAGAGAGAGATGAAGATGATCACATCAGCGCTGTCTGTAATTCAGTTAATACAGGCAGACCCTGTGATTTTGCGTCTGCAGCGTACTTGCGTGGTCTCAAAAGCCACAGAGGCGAGCAGGCAACAAAGCCAATCGGTTACATTTGTCTTGGAAGAATTAGCGGCACTTTTCATTCATTTGTGGGAAGCCAGCAAACAGCTGCAGCATGCATCTGCAGCACAAGAAGGTGATGCTTGACACGTTCGCTCTCCCCAGCCTGCCCCCGCATACGCGAAAAATTTCGTCGTGCAATTAATGCTTGGGGTATTTCCATCCTTAAGGATGGCTTTTGCTTTTCCTCTGCAGTTTGAGACGTTGAGGTGGGTTTTTTTATTTGAGTTAAAATAGGTATCTTGTGTAGCGGAGTAAAAGCCGTCTTGGGGAAGCCTACTGTTTTGGCATTTCTGGCTTTTTAGTTTTTTGGTTTTCCTTTTTTTTTTTTTTTTAAGCTCAAAATTATCTGACAGCAATGCTAAAGTGCAGAGATGTGTGCCCGGCTCTCTGAGAAGCAGTAGCATTTCACATGACTCTTAACACCAGTGGAAGAGATCCAGTTAAAGCAAACTGCATTCTCGTGCAGTCTTTGAGGGTATGTTTGTTATTGATGTGCATTTGTTCCTCCCGCGTGCAGTGCTATAAAAGGGTTAAAAATACATCTTTGGTTCACTTTATTCCCAGTGGTAGCTCCATTGCATTTATACATGAATCAGATTAAAATAGGTCAATATCTTTTGTGGAAGGTCTTTTGACACTTTGGTGCATGACTGCAGTACACCTACCTTGAGGATGAATGGACCCGGAGGAAATCCAGGCATTAACAAAACACAGCCTAGGGATACTTTAGGATCACATTCCTTTATTCATCAACTAAATCAAAGGCTTGACAGAAGATACTTTATTGTCGAGTCAGTCTAAATAATACTTTCTGAGGTGACAGATAACTTCTGCTGAAGAAATAAACTAGGTGTTTTGGTAAGAAAAATCTGGATGGTGTGGGATTATGCTTTTCTTTATACTGCATCATTTGCATGGAGATAAATGTATGTGCTCTAGCGGAAAAATTTCAGAACCTTATTAAAAAGAAAATTGTGCATTCAGGAGTTGCCTTATGGCAGGAAGTCTTTGTCTGCCTGTTTGCTTTATTGCAGTTGTTTGCTGCTTTGAATCGATTTTGTCTACCAAATCAGTATATTGAGGATGACTGGGGAAGGCAGGGTGAAGGGAGAGGGTGCAGCTCTGCAGTTTGCAGGACCAAGAAGCTCTTTGCTGCCTCATGGTGTGTAGGGGTTTTTGCTTCTTTCTTTCTTTTTTTTTAATTAAAAAAACACAAACAAACCTAAGTTGGAATTTAGGAATTTTCATAATATAAAGAGGAAGAGGCTTCTTTTCGATATAATGGCACCATTAACATCTATTAATAATGCAGACAGGGTAAGTAGCTGGAGTTGGAGCTCCCTGGGGGCCTCGTAAAACAGATGTGCACTATATCTTCCCGGATTTGATAGCGGCTGGGGTCGAGGGGGTCGCTGTGGTTCCCGTTTATTTCCTCTGGCAGCGGTTTTCTAATTTAAGCACCTCTGTCTCCTGGCTACAGTTGCCTGCTGTGCCGGGGAGGGGGTGTTCGCGCATTGTCATGCCTGCTGCCGGGAAAGGGGGCACGGCCACAGCGCCCCTGCCTCGCTCGCTGCTGCTGCTGCTGCTGCCTCACGGCTCCTCTCGCTCTCGCCAGCGTCTTCTCAGGTCCCTTTGCTGTTCAAGGTGCTGGAGCCGGGCTCTTCTGTTGATATTTTTTAAATTATTATTATTTTTCTCCAAAATGAAATTAAGGTAAGTGTTTCCTCCTCTGCGGATTATTTCTTGTCACGGGAAGGAAGAAATCTTCCACCTTGCAAGAGCATGTAGTGTATCACTTGAGGTGAGGTCTGGCTCCTGGTGGGAAATGCAGTTGCCGTATCCCCCTTTTCAAGATGATGCTTTGCAGTTTTAATTGAATGCATTCACGGTGCTGCCTCTGAATAGATAGCTCTGCGTGTTCTTTCTCTAGCTGTCAGCATTTAACTCTAGGGGTGGGTTATACCAGAAGGACTCAAAAATGTTTCATTCTTTATGCTATCTCTTTAATTGCAGATTACTCTGCAAAAGTAGCGATAAAATATTAGTGGTCACAGTGTATGGCAAAAAGTCTTTACAATTGGTTCTGTATCAGACGTATTCCTATCATAAAGGTTCAGGTTTGCCTCCAGTCCAGTCTGAGATGTGAACATCTGTCCTTGTGTGCACTTCCTTTGCAACGCAGTCTTCCTATTTGTATTTAAATGTAGAGGTATGCACTTTTGCTAGCTTGTCACAGACGTGTGGGGAGGAAAAATCCTGGTATTGGATCCAGATAATTTTCAGCTGCTTCTACCCTCTTCCTTATTCCAGCTGAAAGTTTAGAAATGTGCAGAAAGGTAGTGTAACTCCTTGGAAAGAAAGAGACAGAGCAGTTACTTCCCTGCCTTTTTTATTCTTCCATTACTATATATGCAAATGACCAACAGCATCTGACTGTGAGGAACACCATATTATATAGGAAAGCATGATGTCTGCTGTATACACTACAGCAAGCCCCTCAGCTGAGAATCAGGTTGCATCTGTTTTTTCAGCAAGCCAAGGGTACATCAGGTAGAAGGAAACAGCAGAGGTGTGTGCAGGTTGTTTTTGGAAGTGCTGCATAAGCCAGCTCATGGCATTTGAGCAGGCAGCCTTCTGAGTAGGATGGATGGAACTTACTCTTCCCCCACATTCATTAAAACCTTAAAATACAGTTTTCCTCTGATTTTTCCATGCTTAAAAGCCCCTGTATTGCTTTCTTCTCTCCTCCATACCGAGGCAGTGTCCTTGGCAATGTGCACTGACAGACCAGTGCCTCACTTGAAGTGGCACCGCGTGGTTTCGACCAGACCCGTGTCAAACTGGGGTGTGAATGGACATGCTAATAACTTCACTACCTGGCATCATTTAAAAGTATAACATTTATTCCTCAAATGTTTTCTTTCTCTAATAGTGTCCAAAGCTAAGAGGTAGAAATTAAATTATTTTTAAATGTATGTGAGACTGGAAGTAAATTTACCAGCAAAACTGCACTTTATATAAAAGTTTAGGTTTTTTCCCTTTTATTAGTCCAGGCTGTATTTGCAGATAGTTGTCTTTTTTTTAATATATTGATTGTTCTTATTTTTCTGATAGAATTGCAGTGTAATGCTAATATCATTTAGACTTCAAATGTAAATGCGCAGATTTTACTAGTTTAATGGGTTTTATTTTTAAATATGAGCACATTTGCAAATAACTTTTAAAAACAGAGGCATTTTTCTTGGGGAAATTTGCTCTCTATTACTTCTGGTAATTTTGTTTGCTGAATAACACAGAACATTTGCCCCCTCATTACAGAAAAGGTCAATAAGGCTCATAACTGACAGATTCAAAAGAACAATAAAATGCTCTGTGTTTTTAATCAGATACTTGAGTCAATGGTTTTTATTGATATTTTGCTAACTTATAGTCTGTTCAGTAAATTCTGTTATGAATGTATACAATATTTGTATCGTTGAGACCTTTCTTTGTGAAATTGGTGTGTGAAGCTATGATTGCTGTTAGTGCTCAGTGAATCCTTTTCTCCTGACTCTGTGAAACAATCCCTTCAGAATTAATTGAAGACCTAAACATTAACCAGCATAAGGAGAGATGGTAGGACCAAGCTTTGTGTTTTATAATTTATACACAAAATCAACAAACATAAACCCTTTTTTTTTTTTTGTTTGTGGCATGCGTGGTTTATTTGGGCCCCTTTTGGATTAGCAGTGACAAATTTAACATCGGAAATGCTGTTCAGATGCATATTTGGTGGCTTAATATTTACTGACTGATTATGATTGAGTTTATATATAATTCTCCTTTGCCCTGGTAAGACTTTCTCCATGAAATGAAGTCAGACTATATGGATTTTGAGCCGTTGCTGTACATTTTCCTCTTATTTTTCTACAAGGGGAAAATACACACACAGATACAATCAGTAATAGGAAATAAAAAATTTAATTACTTTTATAGTACAATTGCTGTCTGGATAATCAAAGCATTTTTTTTTTAAGGTAGAATAATAAACAAAGCTAGAAGCAAAATTGTCCACTCAGGGAACTTCGCTGAATATAAAAATACATTGCCAGAATTCAGGCTTCCGCATTCTTTGGGAAACAAAGGAAAGATCCTCTTTCCTTTGTTAATGGTATTTATCATCTTTAACTCATTAGTTGCTGAAGGCAGAGATGAAATGTTGGAGGGACTGGAAATGATCCATTGATAAAATTCACACAAGTTCTTTGAGGAATGCCTGTGTGCTGGTATTTTGCAGTTAAAATACACGCAAAAGTGCATAAGCTGCTGGCATTGGTCCTCTTTAGTGCTCCTTAAAGAAGATAGAAATTCTATCTTGTGTTGATGCATGTTTCATGCCTTCTAAATAAAGAAGAACAATTGCAGGATTCCTCTTTATCTGAACTTTGGGTGCGCCCTTGTGTAAAATGGAAGTGCTTTGTGAGGCATCCACGAGAAGGGAACAAAGTAGAAGGTAATATGGGGCTGCTTTACATCACAAGCTGTGATTTGGCCTCTGCTGAAAAAATATCATTTCATTTTTGTCTGAACCCTCTTAATTTCTTGAGAAGTTAACCTTCTGTAAGTGACTGTTTACAAAGCAAGGTCAATCATGGGTTGATATAGAGGAGTATATACAAATATATATAAGTATATAGATCTCTTTCTTTTAAAATTATCTTGGTTTTCCTTTTTAATTGACATGTTAAGAGAAATTATATATCCGAAATGTGAGGGATATTTTTTCCTTTACGTGAGTGTAGCACTTCCACATAACACATATTCTTTGCTTTTTCCAAGTCCATTGAGTTCTCCTCTAAATTAATTGTAAAGAATGGTGTTTCAGTGGATGCTTCACTACATTGTCTTGCTTACATAAAGCTTATAAAACCACAAAGAATTTGCACCTTTTTTTTGTTTATTTATTCCCAGTAAATCATATGTACATTTTCCTTAAACTTTCTGTTACTGGGAAAAATAATTCCTCCATCTAGCAACCCTTACATTTTTGTGTGAGATTTTGCAAATCTCTAACCAGGATCTGTACTGTAGCTGCTTATGATAACTGCCAGCATATTGATGTGAGGGGAGGAGCAGAAATCTTAACAGCTCACACTCCAGACACCCACACTGATTGCAATAGAGGAAACTCTGCAGCAGCAAAACAGAATAGTAAATACAGAGTAAGAAATCGTGAAAATGTGGCAAGTTATAATTACAAAGAGGGCACTTACATCACGCTGAATACTTTTTTTTTTTCTGTATATGATACAAGTGAGATTTTTTGCATGGGGAAAATCCCCAGATTTGTCTGTTGTATTTTTTGTAATTGCATGATTTGTGTCTCCTGACTTCTAATTGAGTGACCTCAGAAGGAGAGCTGCTTGTTCTCTGGATTGTGACTTGTTTCCTACTCCTGGGACTCGGGACCAGGTACAAAAAGAGGCAGCATTGGTGGTGAGAGTTGAAGAGCAGCAGTGATTCCCTGAGGATACAATTTTCCCCTTCTTTTGCTTTTGCTCTAGTCAGATATACACAGTGTTACATATATATTTCTGTATGTATACATGGCAGAGTGGCAGTGGATGCACCTTGGAGTCTGCAGGAATTCAATGTCCAGGTACCAAGGATGCACAAGGACAGCGCTTCCAATGTCCCTTTTGGGTTTCCACACATGGCTATTTGAATTATTTCACCCAGGTTGTTCCACAGGGATAAGGTTATTTGGATTGCAGAAGGAGATAAATCAGTTATCGAATGTGCCTGGGAAGATTGGAGGCTGCATTGTGTACAGAATAGGAGACAAGTACTGATTAATTATGCTGTAAAGCACACATAGCTTATAAATGTGCGCATGATAAATGTCTGTATCATACAGCCTTGTCCACTTTATCCATGGACAACCCATTTGTCTCCCTGAGGACTGCTGCAAATATTCAAAACACCCACCCCTTTTAAAATAAAACCGACCAACGTAGTGAGTTTTTTGTTCCTCCTCATTGAAATAGTGAATTCACCCCTGTTTGTTGCTCATAAAAAGTTTGGAAATGAATGGCGTGTTGTAAGCAGCCTGACCTGAGGGAGTGGGAGCAGGGACCTCCAGGCTGGCAGTGGGGCACAGCCTTTGCCTCTGCAGGAGAAATGAGCGCTGGGCTCTGTGTGAGAAAGGGTTGGAGACAGTGCTTTGGGTAGAGCCTCTGGTGTCCATTCCTTCCATGACCTCTGCTCTTGATGCTGTAACAGGAAAGCAGAGTGCTGCCTTTTGGGGTTGAAGGAATTAAGGAAATGTGACTTTGCACCAATTTGCCTTTCATGTCTGCCTTTACAAAATTGCATTTTACTAAAAGGCAAAGCCACTTTCCTGATGCTAGCTGGTTTTGCTCTGACCTTCCCCCAAGGGCACCTGTTATCACAAAGGTATGGCTTACTTCCTTGGGGAAATAGCATCGCTGTCCCTCCCTCCTGCCTGTTTTATGCCCCAACAATTAATTTTTGTGAGAATCAATGTATCTTCTTTGTGTGTTTAGACCATGAACACTGCGTAGGGAGATTAAACTGCTGTGCATGACAATTAGGTGTACATGAAACTCTTCATTAGCCTCCGTACTAAAGAAAGGAGAAAATAGATGTCACAGAAAAATTTCTGCCCAGTTCTGCTTCCTCAGCAGATGAGTGGGAGTGTTGAAGTACCTCTTCTGACTCTGGAGCGGCAGTGTGCAGGTTTCCAGGCAAACCTCATCCCCAGGGATAGATGAACTGCAGTGTGGGAATGTAGACAGGGACTGCAGCGTGCTACCAGGTGGTCCTGGTCATGTGGCTGAACAAGCAGCTGGGGCACCTATTGAGTGAGGGAGGTGCCTCTGTCTCTGGGCATTTCCATCCATCCGCATCACTTTGTCCGTGAGCCTTTGCCACCTCTGAAATGAAGCAGCAGAAGCCAATCCTTCATGAGACTGTGGCCTCCAGCAGAGGGGCTGGAAGGGCTCAGGGTGTGGTGAGAGAGCTGTTCATGTTGAGTCACTGCTGAAAGTCCACTGTGGCTGGTAAAGTGACGCATCATTTTCTGCTTGAACAGTGGAGAGGTTTTTCTCAACACCTTGCGCGCTCCTCGCTCTGTTGGAGTTGAGCTTCGAACTGGTTTAAATTCATAAAACATCAAGGAATATTCAGATTTTTGTATCAAAAGTCAGATCCAAGAGGCTATTAAATACTATAAGTACTCTATAATTGGCTCGATTAGTCTAATATTAACTCTAAGTGACACTTAAGTGACATCAACTGTGACAACAGAAGTGACATTTTTGAATTGCCTTATTTTTAGGGAGAATGTTGATCATGGCTTTTTCAATTGTCACTGTAGCATAATGCTCATAGACCAACATATTTCTGGCAAGCGTGACATGTCCCTTTTCTCTGGTGTCAGGGGTGTGGACAGTGAGCCTTGCTGCTGCTCAGTAGGGTTCCTGCACTGACAATATGCATTTGTGTCAAGAGGAAACCATGGATATGGTTTTCTAACCATATTCTGAATGAAAAGATTTCTTGAGAAATATTTTTTGATTCGCTAACAGTAATCTTTACTGAGGCAAGGAGGAAGGAAAAGATCACCTTTGTTAATGGCAAAGCCTAGGAGGCAATGGCTTCAGCAATCTGAGTGCGTGATAAAAGAGCATCTAGACTGCAGCATCCTTTCTTTTTCCTCCTGGTCAGTACACTCCACGTTGTTGATTCTGTTGTAGCTTTCTGAGAGTAACAGTTCCAAGTACTTGGCATCTAGAGAGGGGCAGTTTTCACCACTGTCTATATCCTTGGTTCTGGTGCTCTGGTTCCCAGCCTGATACCAGATATAGAGAGTGACCTTCTCTGCCTTTGCTAAGCCCTGCTTTAGATCTTGAAGCTTGTGTCAGCCTCAATCATATGGGCCAGTACTATTCTTTGAGCTTACGTCCTGGCAGGCTTAAATCCCAACAGTCTAAGAAAGCAACCTCTAAAAGTGTTTGTCCCTAATCAAGACCCAGTGACTGTAGGCAATGTCTTTATTGAGGGTAAAAAACAATAGTTCCAGTGAAATTTTACTTTTTCATAATGATTGTTTCACCTACATTTATAATCATGTGGAAGATGATAGATGCAGAATAATTCTAATAATGAAAAAGGTAGTTTAGCTAACTTCCAGTCTTGGTGGATTTCTGTGATTTTGGTGACTGTTTCCCAAAAGATTCAATGCAGTCTCTGGTTGGTTTGTCCTGTAGGAAGTGCAACATGGATTGTAGATAAGCAGATTGAGGACTGTCATTGTCTCTTCTGATTGACTAGAAATAGCCACATCCACTGTTTTATTACTCTGTTCTTTTCACCTAATAACTCTTAACTTAAAAGGCCTTTGAGATAGAGGCTTGCACTTTTTCAGTCTGTTTCCCGGACAATGGAGCCTTGGTCAGTTTGGCCAATAAATTCTGCTGTAATATATGTCATAAGCCTGGGTAGGAACCTAATTAAATCTGCCTGTGCTTCCCTTTTGCTTCTTCCCTTCTTACAGTCATTGATTGGACTTCTATCCAATATCTCCCATACAGCTTGAAGGAGTGCAGCTGTCTGTGCAGAACCTGTGCTGCACTACAGCACAGATCCAACTTTTCTTAGTGTTCCCAGCCATGCATGCAATAACTTTGCTTCATATCCAGATTTTAAATACACTTTCTTGTTTGATACATTTTACACGAAGAACATTTACAAACTAATAATTTTTTTCTATATGTTCCTGTTGTATTTATTTTCCAGTGGGCTCCTTGAAATTAAGCCGGTCATTTCAAAAAATTGGAAATTCTTGTCTGTTGTTCTTATGATTACATGAGATAAAATCTATTAAAGATATATTTACTACATATTTGGTTTAATCTAATTAGTTGGTTTATAAAAATTAGGCTTTTTAAAATTTCTTGGGATTTGTGGTCTTAAATTCTGACATAAAACATTGCCTCCTTCACTGCCATTGCTGATGGCAAAGTGTTTTATTCATAATTTAATATTTTCCATATAAGCATTCCAAAGGCCTTATCCTCAGTGCTTTGGATATGACAGGGTGGAATCTCATGTGATTAACAAGGGCAGTATGTGTTGTTGTATGCCTCTCCACTGACATTCTCTTCATTCATCTCACGTGTTACAGCTCAAAGGCTGATTATCCAAGAGTCACAGTCACGGTCAGTCTGCTTGAGTGTGATGTGAAGTCTGTCCGTTCCTGCTGCATAATATTCCAGAAGACAACTTACTGCGATAACTTTGTAATTTCAAAATTGTTCCATGGCTGCATACAGGTGAAACACAGCTGTGCTGTGTCTTGCTTTATTTGAAATGTTTTTCTTGCCTAATCAGTGACTTTATTCCATATGCTAATGTAAGACTCTTCTCTCCAGTTTCCACCACAGAATTGTGAAGCTTGAACCATCATTACAACTGGAAGGATTGTTTTTATTTGCTAATTCCTGGAAATCTGTCTGTTATCCTCAAGTCAAGGGAATGCAGTTCATGAAGGAAGAGCCAAGGTCAAGAAGGTTTTCATGGGTTTAACACCACAGTGGATCATGAGTGTTTAGTTTAGTTGAGTGTTGTTAGGTAGACATGGTATGTTCGTCATTTGAGATCTTAAAGGACTTTGCATATGGCTCTGTTTGTGTTCCCAGCAAATATCATTAGGTAATAGCAAAGTTCATGTGTTGGATTGTCGGAGCACCTAGAGGTGACTACCAAGCCAGAAGAAGACTCTTGTGAATTCTGAATAAGATTTGAGTTCCTATTTTCAGGACTGATCTGTGTTAGGATAATGAAAGGCTGTTGCTGGCTGAGTGACCGACGGGCATAAGCTCTGTACTGTGTGTCCCTTTTACCTAATTTTAAAATCTCTTTTAAGCACTACCACCAAAGATCCTGCTTAATTGTTTCTTTGGGGTTTTTTGGCTATATATAAAAAGAAGAAAGATAGGTCTGTTTCTCTTTGAAATGACACAAAGAAAGAGAGAGAGAAGCATATGGATTAATGGTTACCTGGACTGGAACATCTGCTAGGTGTTCAAATGAAGTCCTTGTCTAGTTATTTCTATTGATCAGGCCTCACAAAAGGTTTTCTGTCCCAGAAGTAGGTCTGTAAGACCTCTTACCATGCATATGATCTTCTTAATGTATCTCATCAGTTGTCCTGGTTTTGCTTATATCTGAGAAAAGCCTGCAGGAAACAGTGGTAGAGATGGGCTGCACGGTCACACCCTAATACCTCACTTACCGAACAAAGCAAACCCTTAATTACAAACTCAACCACATTTAAAAAATTGTTGGGGGCTGACATTTCTGCATGAATTAAATGTGTGATGCGTTTGTTGTGGAGGCATGAGGTTGTAATTAGGGTTTTATAGGATATTGTAAAAGGAGATTAATGTATAGTATGTTTCCTTATCAGCAGGAAGCAGGAACCAGTTCCCTGTGACAGCACGGAGACAGTCCCTGTCCCCAGACATGTGCCATGCAGGCACAGGCTGTAGGAGCCTGTCTAAAGGGTTCCCATTAAACAGAGTCTAAAAACACTGGGGAGGCAGAGGTTGGTAAGATGGGAGTTGAGAGTGCTTTTTGAGGTTAGTTCTACAATTTCCTAATTAGCTAGAGCAGCAAAATGCCGCCTGTCTGACCATCATATGGTACCTGGCAGTGGCAAGGAGGTCTAGCTGGCTCTTGGGCCAGGTGGCAGCTCCATGAGGAAGCTGCACAGGGACACAACTGGGCAATTTCTAGAGAAGTCCACCTGTCTTTTTTTTGGCTGTGGTTCCCAGATTTTGCTCCACTGCAGAGTTTATTACAGAAATTCCAGTTTCAGCCCTAACCCATCACCAGCTGATTTTTCAAAGCAATTTGCTTGTACAGCCATCTACCCCTTCCCACACCTACACGAAAGTTTTAAAAAATGTTTCCTTCTTGCTGCCTTCTCCCAGCTTCTCCCTGTACGAACTGAGCCACACAGCAAAGGTGATTATGAAATCCTTTGCATATGGGCAGGATTGATGTTTTTGACATCTGTCCTCCACTGAGTTAAAATTAAGTTTTTAACTTCATCTACGAGTCTTACTTTTTATGTCCAGCACAATGGGTAGGACAGGCCCAGCCCTCTGCATGCACTCTCTCCTGTTCTTTCTCTCCTTCCACGGGAAGCCCCCTGTTTCCCCTTCGTGGTGACATAATTTCAGGATTCTTTAAAGCCACCCACGTGCGTACGTAAGCGGTGTGCTGAGCCCTGCATAATGTGGTCACTTGAATGCTTCTGGAATGCCTAGGTATCATGTGAAGATAATGATCCATATAAATGCATTTCATAGCAAGACACTCATCTGTGGATGGTGTGCGTGTAGGTTGCCTTAAGCATTGGAGCTGCTTTTGCGTTTTGTTCCTCTCTCCGCTCACTCAGCCTTAGATCCCTTTTTTCAGCTTTGTATCTTTAAAAAGCTTTGCTTTTGTTAGCTGCACTAGTGATATTAATTGTGCTCACAGAAAGCCACAGTTAGGTGCATATATATCAAAAGCCACTGTGCTCTTCATCTGGAGGAAAATTGCAGATTGTTTTTTTTAGTGATTTGAGTGGTTGGTAGCTGCTCAGTGGGAGAAGAAAGTGGGACTGGTTTTCATACAATTTCTACATTCTTTCCTTTTTGTGTGTTTGAGGAAAATGTCAGGTTTTCCACACATGGTTCATCCTGGGTCTGCAGCCTTCCAGAAAAGTTCTGTTCCTAAGGATTGAAGAAACAAAAAAAAAAGTAGATTTGCAAAACTATTATTAAAATCAGCTCCAAAATTCATTTTGCTCTTTCTTTTTCAGTGAGACAGCTAAGACACTTGACAGTTTTAGGTGTTGGCTGGTGAGGGGTGGAACTTCCTGTTCCTGTCTGTATGTATAAAAACACAGCTTGTCTTTGATGTGCCAAAGCCTCGTGGTCGAGTCATCCCCACGGCCCTCAGTCTTCTCACTCACTTTTGCATCATCTTTCCTCCTGCTGCCAGGAGGAGCACGTCATTTCCTGCTGACACTGTGAATCATGCCCTTCAGATGCCTGAAGCTGGAGAGCAAATTTCTGCAATTAGTGAGCACAGAAAGTAATCCTGCCCTTGCTGTGGCCTTATGAAGACTGCAGTCTGATGTCATGAGCCAGTTCTCTGGTTAACAGGGACTGTGGATACTACCAGTGTGGTCTTGTTAGGGCTTCTTTGATGCTTAATGTGAGATAGACCCATCTCAAACACATTTTCGGTGTTTTCTTATTTTAGTCTCCATATTGAACTCCTGTGAAGCCTGTCTTGACTTGTGCCTGTAACCCTGTTTGCTCATGAAGGCTGAGAGTTGCTATCTTCAAATGCCACATCGCTGGCATTGCGTGAGAACATGTTGGCTACCAGGCATGCTGATGGGTCATGAGGTGTCATTAGTCTGGAAGTGCTTAATTTGAAGCATATAGCAAAAAAAGAACTCCAAAACTGGACTACCTCTTGGTTGGGAAATTGTCACTGTCATATTTTCTGAAAAATCTCTTTGCCCAGGATTCTTCTCCTGGGAAGATGAGAAGCCTCAGAGAAAAATGAAAGCAATAATTATCTGATTAGCTTCTCCTGTGTTTTGCTGCTTTGGAATGTGTTTGGACATTGTTTACCAACAGGTAGTTGTTTCATTGGTTTCATGTGAATTGTTTTCACTCATTGGCCAATCAGTGCCAAGCTGTGTCGAGGAAAGAGTCATGAGTCTTCTTTATTATCCTCTAGCTTTCTGTAAGTATCCTTTTAGTATTCTTTAGTATAGTCTAGTATAGCATTCTTTTATATAATATAGCATCACGAAATAATAAATTAGCCTTCTAAGAATATGGATTCAGATTCATCATTCCTCCCTTTGTCTGGGAACCCTGCAAATGCAATAGGAAATCCATGTATCCTCTGACCTCATGTCAACAGGAGAGTTCAGTGGCTTCTTACTTGTGTGTTCTAAGAAAAACCTCACTACAGAACATGTGAACTGGAGAATAAGATAAGATTTAAAATATTCTCTAAAAGATATTTTCTCAGTTAAAGAGGAAATTAAGTGATTTTTGACTCCGATAATCTTGCCTTCATTTTGAAAAAACACAGCCTATGAAAGTAAACCTGCTAGTGACAAAATAATGCTTTCATAAAAGTTTAAATTAAAAAGAACAAGAACCCCACTATTAGCATAAATATGATCAGAAATGTGAACAATAACTCAATTTAGAACACCATGTTAACATTATTAATCAAAATACTGAAGACAGACTGCTGACAACACTGATCTGTGTGCAGCATATTAGGGAAACAAGGAATAAGGCTTGTATTCTGAGATCATCTATATACTGCAAAGCCAGGATGTATCCATCATGTCACTAAATGTCATTTATTATCCATTGTAGAATAAAGTCCTGAGTTAACACTTCTGCACTGCAGGCTGCCAGGAAAAGCAAGAAAGCTTCTTAATGCTGTTCAGATTTGAAAGCATTCATAATTTGGCATGAAGTTAAAAGTACTGATAGAGCATCCCTATCAGAGTCTGTGAATGAAGAGGATGCATCCCAAGAGAGTCCCTGCTACACAGCAGATTGTTGGTTTTCAGGAGAGTAAATGGATAAGCTTTTCTCATAGCCAAATAACTACCAAGGCATTCCTCCTGGGCCTGAAGTGGCAGTGGCACGAAATCAGTTTGTAAATCACATTGTGTATCACAATGCTACCTCTAATGATTATATGTATTCTAACTTTCAAATAATTTCTTCTCCAGAGTCTTCAAATATTGCCTTACCTAGTCAAGCAAAACCTTTATTAATGATGCACTCAGTGAAAGGAAAGCTGTGACAGGGTTCTGTAGCTCCTGAGCCAGTGGTTTTCCTTCTACCAGCTGACCCAGGAACATCAAGCTGCTGAAACACCCAACTTTTCCTGCCTGGCAAACCCTGACTAGAACAAACTGTTTGTTCCAGTGCTGCAACATCAAATTTATAGCTTCTCCTTGGAAATAAATGCAGCACTGGAAAAAGGTGCCTGCCAGAGAGCAGTAGCAGCATTTTGGTATCTTCCCTAGTGAGGAGACAGGGAAGCCATGCCAGCTTCTGCTAGCTTGTCATGCTCTAAAGAGACTGAAAGAGCAAGGATTCAAACAAGCAGGTTTTGGCTTCCCCACCAAGGTTGCCACTGGTTTTAGGAGCAGGGCACCTAACACCTGCAAGTGCAGTAATCATCCTGCTGCATATAGTGAACCACCAAAGAGCTGCTGTGTACTAGTGACTTCTGGGTTCTTATCTGTGCAAGAATTGTGCCTTGCTAGGTAAAAGATGCTAAGCTGTCATCACAGTTTTTTTCTTTTACCAGTTCTGTATGACTCTTTTTAACATAATCTGTGTGAAAGCTAATAGCTTTTGTCCTTCTTCTGTCTTAGGCAAGTATATTTATTATATCATTATTTATGTCATCAAACATGATCCTCATTTTCATTTTGGTCTGTGGATTCAGAACAGATTTCTGTGTTTTTTTGGATTTGCTGCTAATTCCTTTAATGTACAAGTAAGACCACAAAATTCCCAATAGATGTTGTTATCTATGAACACTTGAAGGAAAACTTAAAATACTTCCTTTCAGAGCACCTTCGGAATCCCTGTAAAAGACATAGTATTTTGTACAGATATACAGATGTTATTCAAATTGCTGATAAAGTACATTAGTGAAGAATTCCTACCTGGTTCATCACATCCCCTGCAGTTTCCAGGTGTGTTTGCAAGTTCTGTCACCAGTGTAGATGCTGGCACTCCATACCTTTGTTTGACTCTCTGGTTTAGCACTTGCCGTGGCAGGGACTTCCACAAACCAGAGGTGGGAAACAAATGGCACAAGAAGCCCTGTGCACCAGTCAGTGTTTGACTGCAGCCAGAATATCTTTATAAGTTCAATATTTTATACACTTAATTAAGCAAACGGATCTTTCCCATTAAGCAGATTCTGAGTCTGTATCCACTGCTGTTGAAGTGGGTTGGCCTTGGGGGCTGTGTCAGAAGAGATGAATGTGATGCAAAAGAGAGTGCCTGGGTTTACAGGGGAAAAACCTTGACATTAGCATTATCCCTAGAGTTAAACCATGAGCAGTAATTTCTGTCCATTATTGTCACTGGTGAAGAAATCCCCAATGATGCAGTGGTTACCCAAAAGTATGATACCTGGCTTCTTTGTAGTACGTGTTGCAGTCCTAAATTCTTTAGATGGCTTTAAATTTGGGTTGAAATACTACTTTGCAGTAGGACAAATATTTTAAATCTTGTTTTCACTTTAGTTACATGTTGCTGAGCTAGGATTCAATGTCCCTTTTTACAGCCAGCCTCATCAATGTCACTTAGGTCAGAACCCAGACATATGGCCCCAATATTACCTAGGTGTGACATAATTTTCAGTTGCTAAAGAAATGCAGACTCTGAAATGGAGGAGAAGATGGGAGGCAGTTATAGACTACTGCAGGCTGTAGTCTATAATTGGGAATCTTTACTTTTATTAAAAAATGTCTTAGCAGAAGCTTTGTTGTTCATCTTTCCATATAAGTGGATATATTCTCATTGTCTCCTGTTAAGAGGAGTATTTTTAACAGCTATTGAAAGGTCCTTGGGGTACATGTGTGTAATAATAATTTTTTACTTTTAAAGGAAATCATCTGTAAATCCCATTAGTTATCATTTTTCAATTTTCATCTTTCTAAGTGTGATTTAACTTCAAGTGTTGCAGTTCTTAAATCTAATTAAAGAATCGCCTTTAGTTCCCATCAGAAAGTCGACCTACTGATTGAACGTTGGAGATGAGCAAATTAAAGGCTGTACTCATTCTGGTATGAAAGAACTGTGGGGACATTCCTGGGATGTGGGACAGGGCTGAATGTGGCTGCTCTCCCACGGGAAGTGTAGATCTGATCTCACACCAGTGGGGCTGCAGAAGGACCCAGTGGGGCTGCAGTGGGTGGGTGGAAGAGGCACCATTCTCCTGATGCCTTCCTGGGAGGAGAGCCCTGCCGAGGGGAGAGGGCCACAGAGCCAGTCCCTGCCCCTTCAGCCAGGGTCCTGGTGGGCAGCAGTGATCCCTTTCCCCATCAGCACAGTGTGTGGCCTCCCCCTGCTGCTGCAGCCCCACTTTGTGCTCTGCAATATCCGATAGCAGCAACCATGGAAACCGCTGCTGACGGTGGCTTACAAAAGAATTTGTTAATTAAAACATGTTTAAAATTATAATAAACTTACTATCTTAAATCCACCGGGGATATTGCAAACGGTATCCCACTCTGCCATCACTCTCCAACGCTGAAATGCAGCTGGGGATGAAATGCCCCTTTGCATCCAGTTCTCATCTCCTGTTATCTTAGCACACAGTCAGAAGGCATATATTAGTATTAAATTTTTTAGAGTTGCAACAATGAGGGCTTGACCCAGCCCTGTGGCTGCCCATAAACTCTGTTACCTGTCCCCCAGTTTAGCAGTGCAGGTTTGTCCCAGCCCTTGCTGGAGGAGGTTCTGCAGTGGAGACTTTCTCAAGAGAACAGGGAAGATAAAGGGAGCAAGCAAGCAGACAATGAGCTGAATAGGCTGGAAAACAGGGCAGAACCACTGCAAAGAGAATATGAGACTAAAGATCAGACTTCACACTGAAGGGAAGTAAGAAGCTAAAACCTCATTGAAACTTGTGGGTGATTGAGCCGAGGAAATGCTGCATGTTCTGAGTCCAGTGGGGTCGCACAGGAAATAACCAAGCTGTCTTTGTGGGCTGGATCCGTGCTACGTGTGAATCCAACCATGGTTTGCTGCCTTGGCATGCAGGAATCACACGGTGCAGGAGGGCTGTCAACCTGAGAACCCAGCAGTCTTTGCTAAAAAAAGCTCTGAGCATTTCTGAATGAGCACCTAGATGTTGTTCTTTAAAAGATGATGTTTTTTGCCACGTGGGACAAAAGCAGGGAAGAGTAGAAGCCAGTAAGGAATACTCTTTGAGGCAGAAGGGTTAATGGAGTTTGAGTGTGAGTCTCTCGACTGATCTCTTTCCTAGGGCGGTTAAAGGTGAGCCTGTGAGTAGATGGGCAGAAGCACCAGCACTTCTGCAGGAGCTCTCTTCCAGCAGGGTTTGTGGCATGCAAGACTCTGTAAACTGAGGAAAGTGTATTTGGCAGTCTTATGTACACATGGGCAGATGAGTTCAAACCCTGCTCTATTTTAAGGCATCCAGAATAGAGAATATTAATTTATTAGTGTTTTCTGTTCATCAAGACAATGAAAATTGCCTTTTTAAAAAATTATTATTAGTTTCCTTTATAAAAGACTATAAAATAAAGGCTGTATTTAAATCTTTCCAAGGAAATACTAACTTACACTAAAGTCAAAATTTCTCCAAGTCTTATCCCTGTCATTTCTTTATAATTCTTATCACAAATTGATCTTTTCTCCCAGTAGAAATAATTGGTTCTGGTCAATAACGAACCCTCATCTCAATTTCATTGGCTTGTATCTCAGGCAACACAAGAGACATTCTCTAATGCCTCAAAATACCCCTACTGGATAATGTAGACCACCAAATTAGTTCTATTAAACTTTTTAGCCTTTAAATTTTAAAACCCAGGAATTTGAACACTGCCCACAAACAAAACTAAACACACTGAAATCTTTTTGCTTTATGTAATTTTTCCATGTTATCATTCACTTAAACAAAAATGCAGTGATCTCTATGGGTTGTTTCTGTTTACTACTATCACCAATAATTAATTTTGTGGATAAAATAAATGTATTAAAATAGAGAACTGCATTCCAGCAACATACCACAGTTAAACAGTGTTACACCTCTGTGTGTTGATGATTCAAACCAGTCAATTTGTAATTTGCTTCCTAACCTCCAGGAGGAACAAAAATGAACTGTGCATAGAAAGAAAAAGGACAGAAATTGTATTGGCCTGTCTTGCTGAGTAAAGTAATGGATAAAAAGTAATTCTGTGAACATCATAACTTGTTTTATTGTGGAATGAAACAACATGCTTAGAAAATGGTTGCTTCCCTCTCTGACATGGTTGTTCCACATCTGACACCAGTAGTGCCCCTCACAAAAGTGCTAAAGGCAGCTAAAAGTTGCATTAAGGAAAGCATTTCAAGCTGACTCATTTCAATAGGTGAACAAAATCTCAGGATCATCTGACAATGGCATGTAAAAACTACATGTTTGTGTTTTTCCGTTGCTAACAACGGTGAAGTAGAGGTACCTCAGGTTTTTTTCAAACCTTTTCCATCCTCTTTTATTTAATGGGGTTGGTGAGTGATGGAAAAGAGCAGGGAGCTCCATAGCAAGGCCCCTGTCATTCAGACTGCAAGAAGACAAGAGGCTGCAGTCTGCCTCTTGTCTTTTTCTCTGTAGAAATGAGACTCTCCATCACTGATACAATAATCTCCAAAAGTGTGAAAACTGTAAAATGCCTGTTTATATGAGGTACAGATGTATGTTGCTTTGACTTGATTTCATGAAACTTAACGGAGTTTTTGATTACTTTTTCTAGCATGTCATGTTACTCAAGTGCTGTTTCAGATAGGAGGTGCAGCAGAGAGCTGTCTGTGTTGCCACAGGCTCCAGCTAGAGGAGATTCCCTCAGCACTGTGGCCTGGAGAAGAGTTTGCATTTCAAATTCACTGTAAAAATCTAATGCAAGTCAGAAGTGGGGAGGGAAGGAAAAACCCACAACCCAGAAAAAAGAAAAATCCTTTTAGCCAGCCATCAAGATGGTGTTTTGGGAAGAGCCACCCCTAAGCCCTCCACAGAGCTTCTTCCTCAAGCAGAGACCAAATTGCAGAGGTCTCATTTTCAGGTTCCTGGAGAGATGCTAAGCTGTTTAATGGGAAGCAGACACTGTTGGGGACATTTGCTGGGTTGTTTCATATCAGTGGTTGGGGTCAGGTGTTGTGGTTTGCCTTCCAGCTGTGCTTGCAGATGGGCACCAAGGATGGTGTGAGAGGCTGATGGTGAAAGGTGGAGCTCAGCCCTAATTCAGAGCAGTCCCTGTGGGGGAGGTGGCTGTACCAGGCTTTCTGTGGTCCACTGGCAGACCATGCTCTTGTGGAGGGTAAAATTCCATGAGGCAGAGGGCAGTGTTCAGGCTGTCCAATTCACTGTCCAAGCAGGGGATGACTCCTGAGGGATGTCTTTCTGTAGTCTGAAAACTAGGTGGTAGTTGACAGTGACATACTTCAGCAAGATGACAGCTTGCTGGACATGAACAGTGTTGCATGTACAATACATGGATTCATCTTCTAAGGTAGCTCATCCTGAGAAGGACTCAGCTGGGGCATTTGTGTTCTGCTTTGGGGCACAACCCTTCAAGGAAAATACAGGGAAGGGCAAAGGTTAAACAAGAACGACAACATATTTAGGAAATAGGATGTGGGACAGCAAGTTGAAATAATGGAAGCTGTCATCGGGTCTCTTGGCTGGGCTGTGTGACCCTGGAAGTTGTAAATGACTGCTGGAGAGAAGGAATGGCCTGTGATCTGTCTGCTCTGAGTTGGAGAAAGAACAGTAAGTTGCAGCAAGAAAAATGTAGGTCAGATTTACTAAAAACTTTGCAGCAGAGAAGGGAGAGCAGCACCAGAGAGCCTGCTTGCAGCATTCCTGCACCGGGGGAGTTTGAGAGAGCTGGATAAATGCTGGTCAGGAAGGGTTTAGTTCACTGGTACTGCTGACAGGAGATGGGAGGAGGTTTCTTTGAGCCATGTGTTTCCCTCATTCTCATTTTATGATAGTTAGCACTGGAAAATTACCACTGCAACCGTGAAAAGTGGGAACCTGCCTTATGTCTGGCAGCTGATGGGCACTATGTGCACACATGAGGATGGAGGTGAGCCATGTGGGAAGGCAGCTCTCCCAACCTGCTCATCCCATCACAGCCATTGCAGATTGCTGCATTAGTGGGTAGCTCTGCTCCTCTCAGAGATATCCCCTTCTTTGCATATAAATAATTTCTTAAACCTTTCCAACCCTTTTGGTTCTGGGATTTTTACTGGTGGCTAAGTAGTGGGTTTGTATCTGATGTCTGCTGAATAGAAATAATATCAGTGCATCTTCCAGCCTGGATTCTGCATTGCCTCGTTGGGGCTTTTTGTCATGTGTCAGGTCACTAACATCACTTCAGTAGGGTTTTCTAATTGCATTTAATATGTCACTTACTATGCACGCCTCATCTGATTTCTATGGCACTAATGAGATAATTTATCTTTGCTGGGTAGCAGTCAGTTGTGTGTTGATAAGGCATTTAATTTTACCAAGTTATAAAATCTTGGCTGATTTTAGAGAAGGGTCAAAGCCAAGATAATTTCGTATTTTAAAATACTTATCAACTTCAAGTCCTTCATGTTAGCTTTCTTTTTGTCTATTCAGCTAGGGAAGCTCCAGCCTGAATTTTATTCAGAGAATTCATAAAACTTCTTTTGTCATTTGAGTGATAAAGGAAACCATGAGAAATTCTGTGCTAATATTTATTAGCTGTTTAGGGCTCATTTGGGGAGAGGCAAGATGGCAGGGAGATAGAGCCAGTTTTCCAACTACCAGAGCAATAAGACTTCTTACTGTGCAGCAGTGAAAGCCCAGCAAGCAAATTAGTGTGTGGGAGGAATATCTTCCACTAGTTAAATTTTTTTATTTTGTTTTAATTTTCAGGAGTATCTGAAGCTGTGTTCTGTCATTTTAGCCTGATTAAGGGATATCATTTGTAGGAAGAGTTTTTGATTTTAGCCACTTTTTCAAGTACTGTATTTCACTCCTGCAAAACAGTTTTCTTGCAAAGTTAATTGCTCTTTTATTTTACAGCAATGCTGACTGTGTTTCATATCTGAAGAAAAACGACATTTGGGTTTTCTAATTTAGAAGCACAAAAGGGGTTGATAGAGGCGGTGTCAGTACCTGATTCACATGCCAGGAAAAGGTGCTTGTGTTAAATTACAGCCTGCTGAAGCTGGGGCCAAAGATAACCTTATTAGACTTTTGGAATAAATGCCATTAATGGGACCATGGGGCTATCATATGGGTCACCTCTTATGTAGATACCAGATTAATTTTCATGAGTAGAATTTCATCATTTAAATCAGGTATATGCATGCGTGTATTTTTTTTAAGCTTTCTTGGTTTTCCCACATTTGGAGATTTTAAGTGTCTAAAAATGTTCATGTTTTCTTAAGTCCACTCTGGCAGAATTTTGGAAAAGGAGACATCTCTGCTTGTGCATTGTCTCTTCCTCTAGGTAAGATCTGTGAGATTCAGAATACAAGTTACATTTTGTAATGGAAAAAAACCCTCTCCTGAGATATGAAAAGAGTAGTCAATTAGAGAATGCTACCATGTTTTTTAAGGCTATGAAAAGGTAGGATAAAATGAGCACTCTGGCTCGTGCTGAGCTCCTTGGGAACAGCTGCTGTGCAGGATTCCTCCTGAAAACCTTGTCCAAACAAATCATCTTTTAAATACAGAGTTGTCACTTTACCAAAGCCTCACTCTTGCAAGATCTTTCACGTCTGTGTTTGAGATGGATGTATTGTAGTAGGGGAGCCTCAATGCTTATTTCTGTAGTCTCTTTAGCTCTGTTTGGTACGAGGTGAATCAAAGCATAGGGCAGCACTCAGCTCCTGATCACTCCTGTTTCCCAGTGGCTCAGGGTTTGTCAAACCTGTGCAGAAATCTGGGATACAGCAATGATGCTTCTTCTCCTTGCACTGCCTCTCCAAGAATGGATACAGATTGTATAATTGCCCCACTATTTTTAAGACTGGGATAAAGGAAAAAATATCCTATCACAAAACCTAGAGGGTTTTTTTAACCATTTAAATGCACAGACATAGTAGATACTGGGTGGACTGTGGTATCAGTGTGATGGATTGGCACAGTTCCCACGTCTCCCATGGGGCCAGCAGAAGCATGTATTATTCTGACATGCTATTTTGAGAGGGAAAAAAAATCATTCAGATCCTTAAATCATCTTTTGTGAGCAAAGATCAGAAAAAAATTACTCCAGTGGCAGACACAGATGTATCAGGTTTTTGAGCCCCTCAAAACATTGCAGTGTGCTTTGTTCCCCACTTCATTGCCTCGACTTTAGTCTGCAGGACAGGGTGCTGTGGATTCCTTGAGTGTGTCTGATTTTGCACCAGCCCCCATCACATTTGTGTTTTGAAAATCAGTGTGTCTGTCATGTCTCCCCTGGGAAACAGCTGATTTCTTTGTTTTGGCAAACCAAAATAAAAGCTGAGAACAGTATAAGCCCTTTCTTCAAACAGTGGTAGGACCTGATATGCTGAGAGCTTTTGTTTATTCTGATGTCTCTGACCGAGATGTTAATCGCCATCTCAGAAGTGTAAATCAGTTAAAATGGCAAAAAAGAGATTTGGCCTATCTGAAGGATGAAATACTGATTTTTTTAAAATTTTTTTTAGGGTCTGGAAAACCCCTAACTGTTAGCAAGATAATATAATTTGAAAAGCTTCCTAATATTTAACAAATGACCAAAAGCATTTAGGGTACTTTTTCACTTTTTTTAGGGGAAAAAATGCCTTTTAAGCCTATGGACTTGAAATATTTTCTGCTTGTAACTACCTGCAGGTGGTAATTGTGTGTGGCTGAGTTCTAGCAATAGTTTGAGATGAAGGGAGGTGGACATCCGTCCTGCTTGGAGTTCCTCTCCAGATTGCTATCACCGATGAGTTTGTGAGTTGGGGTTTCACAGGGAACAGGGACAAAGGCAGTTGTTCTTGGGTAATGTGCAAAGTGTTCTTTGCATTTGCAAACCTCATTGGGGATTTTACCAAAATTGCTTTATTCTGGTATTGAGATTGCTGCCCAGTGCCATTTCACCCACCAGTCAGCAGAGCTGTGTTTTTTCACCAGACAGTTTTTGCTGAGGTAGTGCATCAATTCTAAACCCCTAAATGTTGGTCTCTTTCTCAGCCCCTCTTGTGCAGAGAATAAAATAGGAAGTGCAGTTCCCCAATGCAACATCTTATCTCCATCATCTAAGGATGGATGAAGTGTGTTTGAAGGCATTGGCTCCCTTCTATTACCTCTGTTTGAAGTTGGTTTCCCTGCTGCAAAGCTGGCTGCCTTCCCCTTGGCTAAAATACAGTGCCTATTCAGGAACTGAGTTTGTAAAACCAGTTTTAATCTCTGCATGGGGTGTGAAACTGCTGTTAACCTCAGGAAGGGTCTGTCCCAAGAAGCACAGCAGATTGTAGTCCATTCTCTAGCACGTGCTGTCTTCTAGGCTCTCGCTTTTTAAGGCAACAAAGCTGAACTTAAACACGAAGCAGGAACAGCTTGGCTTTTTGATCCCTATGCTGAAAGACATCCTCATTTCAGGATCAAGGCAGCTCTGGAAATTCCTACATCTTGAGCAGTTAAATGATGTCAAAAGCTCCAAAATGAATATACATGTGTGCAAAAGAATTACTGAAGTGCTGAAAGCAGCATAACTGTGTCAGTCAATGCCAGAGCCCAAGTGAATAAACCCAAGCCCTGGATTCTTCCTGGTGGATCTGAACTGGCTGATGAGCGGGTCTTGCTGTGGCCATGCCGCTCACCCTCACGGGTCTGGCAGAGCTGGGGCCTGGTAGTCTGCACTACAGGCCTTGCTCAGCCAAGAGAGATGTGGGCTCTGATTTACATCTGATATTTGAAGGCACTGTCTGAGGGGAAGCCCTTCAGAGAAACACCAGGGCTGGTCACATCTATTTCTACTCTCTGCTCTGCAGCGTAAAGTGGCTCTCCACTGATGGATGTGATGCTTAATGGCAGTGGTGAATGCATACATATTTCCCAGGTTCTCACTAGAGGGGGGAAAAAATCTAAAATGTAGTACTGTATCTTCAAAAGAATGTGGCCTCTGTGCTTTTTACTGACACAAATGTGGGCTTAGAAGGGAAACCTGCCGGGTATTTCTCATCCCAGATACTAAGGTAGTCCTGTACCAGTAACAGAAAAAGGCTCAGATAACTCTTCACAGAGTCTCTCTGTATTTGGTATTAGACCCTGTTCTTCCTTTTTTTTTTTTTTTTTAAAGCAAGTGAATATTTTTATTAAACATCTTGATATTTTCTTATATTAGCTGAGTGAGTAGGTATTTGCATCTGGCTGGTCTGTGGCCGGTTTAAGAAGTGTCATCACATAAAGAATTTATCTGGGAACCACATTTAGCTCTTGAGTTGATAAATATAGAAGAATGTATGAATTTCCTGAAAACTGGTGCATGAAGAAATTAAGAGAACAGGAGGAAGTTCAGTTTTAATTTCTGGCAGGTCAGGGCACAGAATTACTTTCTTGTATGTGTCTTGTTTTGCAGCATCAAAGACACACAAATATTTTTCCTTATCTAGTATTCCGGTTGAATTATCGGCTTGGGAATGAGATGTGCATTGAATTTTGACACCAGGGAGAGTCCAAGGAAAGGACTGGTATCATTTTGGTACCAGGTGACATGGCTGTACCATAGCTTAGCAGCTGGCTTAGTGATCTCCAGGGTACAGATTTCTTCCACTTCATTGCCAGCATCCTCTTCCGAGGAAAGCAGCGCGGGCTCTTGCAAATAGCTTTGTCCTCTCTCCGACTGACTGTGCTCTTAATAATCAAAACGAGTTGCAGGCATTCCATTAATTGTCCAGATAATTAGCTTTAGGCAATCTGGCATTTCATCTTTGTCTCTGACTTAATCTCAGCTAGTTTTTGTTCAATCGCTGGCATGTGTAATTCCTCATCTATTTTGACATTTCTCTGTCACATTACCATTTGTCAAATTTCAATTCCTCCGGACTCAAGCAAGCTTTGATCAGTCGTGCTGGTCTGCAGCTTCCTTATGCTACATAAAACTCAGATAGTTGTAACTTTTTGTGCCCGCTGATTTGATAAATGTGCATTTGCTGCTCCTGACACATGCTTGCAGCCTTAGCTTGCTTGCCTTGTCCGTCCCGTGGCGCCTCCACGCAGGTTGTTAAACCTTCTGTAAGAGTTCTCATTCCCTGGGTGCGTATGTGGTGTTTTAAACCTAATTTTATTTTTCTTTTATTAATCCCTAGAAGGATGCCAGATGGCGAAAGGCGAGGATACATGCTAGGGCTGCGTGTGCACACACACACACGTTTTATTTCTCCGTGTGTGAACGCACAGGGTGATTCAGTGTGATGGAAGGTTTTATTAGATAATAAAGCCTGCTTTTTTAAGTTATTCAGGTCACTTTACGTGAGGGCTAAAAAAACTCAATTTATTTGGCTTTATGCAGCCTATGACTTTATAGAAAAGCTGTTTAAAAATGTCCGCTACTGCTGTTTGGGAGCACTTACATTACTGTTCCCCAGAAGTTGGATGCCTTCTGCTGCTGGGTCCAGATGAGAAAGGAAAAGCTGTTATTCTGTGTTCATTTGGAAAACTGTGAACCTCCCAGTTAGTCACATTGGTCCCAAAGTGCTAGTCTGAAATGCTGCATGGGCATCAGGGGCTAGCTCTTAAATCTGTCACTGGTTCCCTGGGCATTGCACACTTTACATCTGGAGCCAGTAACGAGGTGGAAAGATTTAGCAGTAAAAAAAAGAGGAAAATATCTTTCTGCTAAGTAGATTTTTTTTAATTAGGTTTGAAACTGCTGAGAAATTCAAAATATTAGATCAATGTCAGGTGGAGAGGTGTTGCATGTGCAGAAGAAAACCAGAAGTGTGTTTGCTGTTTGAAAACTGAGGAAGACATTTGTTCTATGCTTTACTGAATTTCCTATCCTTTAAAGGGAATACACTGGGCTTCTTCCCCTGAGGACAGAAAACATTTCCGCTGGTCTTTGTTTTGTTGGGCTTTTTTTTCCTTTATAAGAGCAGCAGCTATCAGGCAGAGAAAACTTTTCCAAGATACAAGAGCTTTGAAGATCTGTATATGCTGAAAGTGCTGTGCTTGGACCAAGCACTGCACATCCCAATATTGCACAGCTCCTCAGAGATCAGAAGGCATTTTTCTCAATGATATCTCCAAGTCTTGTGTCCATTTCTGTGTGGGAAAAATGCCTAGGGCTGCTTGTCTTTGAGAGAAAAGTCCAGGAGACTTCAGAGCTGTTTTTTGGCTGTGAAATGCAGGGCTGTGGCTCAGCACTTCCCCTTCAGAGACACAGGCTTCTCAGGAGAGGTGTCATGTGCAAACACCAGTTTGGGGGAGAATAACGTATGGGGCACTTATTCTAAATGTAAAGGACAGACAGCTAAATTTCTGTCTTTGTGCACACAAGTCATCCTGCTTAAATACATTGTCAAGTGGAAATGATGAAATCCATTATTTCATTTATAACTAGCTGCTGTGTAAGTCCTCTAACTGGACTTTAAGTGCAGTTAGGCTTTTTTAAATGTTCTAGTTCCCTTTGGACTGAGTTGAACAGCATGCAGCATCTTCTTTCTTTGGTTTTTTCAGGCTGAACCTGATATGGTCTCTGCAGGGCAGGATGCTGTGTAATGGCTGGATTTTTCATGTTTAGGGCTCAGTTTCTGAAACACTGTGCTAAATTAGGTATTTTTAGCTTATAGTAGAGTTAATTGAGTTCATACTCTGTTTCTTATTATATACAATTTCCTCTTCAAATATAATAGTGTTTTATGGCAAGAAGCATTATTTTTTCACAGTCCTTTAGAGCTTAGTACAAACTCATCAAAAGTTGCAGGTTCTGAGATTTTACCAAAATTCATCTTTTTCACAATGACAAATTTCTCACATGCTGGCTTACGTGGGTCTGTGGTTGACTGGTTTTAAAAAGCCCTGTTTATCGAGGCCAAGCTTACCCTTCTCTTGGTAAAAAGATTTACCACCTGTGATGCAATAGGTAGGTAGAGTTTAAAGCCAGAAAAGGCAGTTAAATTATTTTGTTGATGTGACACAAGCTATAAAATGTGATTTAAACTGGGCAGTTTCTGCAGTGAATCCCCCAAGTTGAAGGGGAAGCTGTTTCAACCCCCTTGGCTTGGAAGGGGTATGGAAAAGCATGATCTTCTTGGTCTGCTCTGGAGGAGCTGGAGCTCTCCCTGCGATGACTGAAGGAAGGGAGACAGCTGAGTTTGCTTGTGCACTGTTTTGGTAAATACAGTTTGTTTTTAATAAGGACAGCTTTAAGAGGTGTGAATCCTTGTAGTTATGGGTGACTCTTTCTCAGCCTCTTCACACATTTTGCAGCCGTGGGAGGAAGTATTTGAACACAAACATGATTTGGGATTTATGGAGACTGCTTGTATGAGTAGAGTTATTCATTTGCAATGCTATTTGCCTGACTAAGCTCGTGCATTACACTTTGCCTTTTATTTTCCCTCCATGGACCCACTACCACCCTTCACTGATGAGCTTGCAGGGAAGAGCACACAGCGGGATTTGGGTTCAAGCTCCAGCTTCAGCCAGGCTGCTATGCTCTTCCCTTTCAACCCCTGGGCTAAGAGCTTTTCTCTGATTTACTGCAGGTGTTTCTGAAGTAAGAGGTGAGCACTGCATCCCTGCCACATGTGCTGGCTGGAGATAGGCGCTTGTGCGAGATTTCCTGGGAAATGGGTTAGGGAAACTTTAAAGCCGACAGCGCTAATCAGCATCCTGCATGCCCGCTTTATCAGCACATCAGATCCAAGGGAAGGACAGAAAACCGTGCAGGAAATGAGGGTCAGGAGTGACAGGTGGGGAGGAGGGAGAGAGACGGTTACCAACCAGCCAGCAAGAAAATGGAAAGAGTCAGTAATGCATTTGCTGTGGCTGCCAAAAATCAGAAGCTGATGCATGCTTATAAAAGAAACCATTTTTTGCTTTAAGATTTCAAATTCTAGATTGCTGCTCTTCATTCTGCAGTGGTTGGGCAGAATGTAGCACACTGAGGTCCCAGGCTGTGGTTCTTTGGTTGTCAGCTTTGTGGTACTCTCCTAAATTAAAGTAGCAAATGTAATAGATTAGAGTAATAATACAATGCTGCGTTTTTTTCTGGGTGTGACAACAACAATTTACCATTAATCAAGAAGTTATGTCCTCCTGGAATTTAATTTATAGGCTGTTTCCTAAAATTAGGAGCTTAGAATATTTCCTCTCAGTCTTATTCTGCACGATTTCTCCTAAATTATTTAAAGGTATTAAAAATGCATAGCACATATACTGTACCAAGTCTAATGAAAGAAAGGATTGATCCTGACTTTACATTGAATTACACATTAGCTGTTATTTATTGTTGCACTTTATTTCATTTTGGAAACAGAATTAACTCAGATGAATACTTTCTGATGGACACTACTCAGTAATCCCCCCATGTTATTTAATGGATTTTGTAGATCTACACATAAATGTATGCAAAGAAAGCTCATTTTCCATTTAAATTGAAATGGGCAAAGTCACCCCTTTACTTTACAAGAATTCACCATGTTAAAATCTTGTGTCTGTTCCAGTCTCTAGTAAGGGAAGAAGGAGTCAAATAAAAATTTAAGACAAGTCCCTTCTTTCTTGCCTCTCTCTGCCATTCTCCTCTGCAATATATTTACCTTTTAAGGGTGTGGTGGTTTGCCTTGAAATAGTAGAAGAATGTCATGAGGAACCTGCAACCTTGTTAAAATACTATGAAATTAAATGCGCCTCATATAAATTGTTAGCTATTGCATGAGATTTGTCTGACAGTTGGAACCCTCCTTTGACTGGAGAGTCTAACAGGTTGAAGCAATTCCACTGCTAATTGCACATGTATTAGCCTGTCTTGATACTGAAATACATTCTTGGAAAAGCATATATATCAGTTACAGAGAGACATAATATTTCTCTCCTGATGTCATCCATACAGATTGAGGCAAAAGCTGGCAACGCTGGGGACTGTGGCTGAAGGCCTCTGTGTCATGGCTGAGCTCAGGGTTGTGCATCACAGTGGTGTGAAAAGTATTTCCTGGCTGTGTCCTTCTACATCCAGCGCTTGTTCAACAGAAAAATAAATAATTTAAACAACAAGTTCACAACAAGGGAGTAGCTTTGTTCCTTAGGAGAAGGATCTGTCTACAGTTGCCCAGATCTCTTTTTCAGGCTTGTGAGATGCCCATTTGTCAAGAGGCATCTTATGTCAAGCTTTTTTTCAACCTGCGACCAGGAGTGGGATGGTCCCTCTCCCAGCCTGCAGACCATCCAAAGCCCAGTCAGTTCCCACATATCTCACTCAGCATCTTCTGATGGTTGCTTGATTTGAGGGCTCATATCCCCATTTGCCGTGGGATTCATCTCCTGCCTGCCTGACATCCTATTGTGTTCTCAGGCAGCTGAAGAAATGGTCTGGCTTGTGGCAAGGCATCCCCAGCCAACACTGATGGTCTCCACCAAGAAAATCTCGGCCAAAGCAAGGAGTGACCTTGTCAATCAGGCCGGGTGCGGTAATTATGCTCATTTGCATAAATGCCGCTAACATGTGCCATTGCTTCTAGATAAGCGGGTCCTCACTTAACAGTAGCACAGCCCTAAGCCATTAATTACAGGAGTCAGAGGAGAGGTACAGCTGCAGATCTGCCCCATCAGGATTTATCAGGCTCCATTTTATAATCAATGCTTTATTTATTAAACCATCACAAACGGTGCATACACTCTAGCCACGGCCGGCTGCGGCTCGGCGTGGATATTTCGTCTGAATCAATGGAAGCAATCACCTGCTTTACATCAGGTATTGAACCTGTGCGGGCCCTTGAGTGACAAATGACTTTATTGTCTGGGTGGAATTGACTGGAGCTCATGCTTAAAGCTGGGGATGGGGGAGAGGTGATGAAAACACTGAATTCCTCCATAACTGGTGCTTTTGTCCTTTTTCTTTTTTTCCTTTTTGCTTTTTTTTTTCCCCTCTCTCTTTAGCTCCTGAAAAACAATTCAGAGTCTTTATCTCCATGTGGCTGAGATTGGTGCAATGAGGGAAGAGGCTAGTGATCTTGGGGTGAGAGGGAAGCTACTGGAAAGCAAAAGGGAAGGGGATTTGTCCTGCTTTGGATGTGTTAAAATTCAAGAGAACAACCAGAAGCAGTGGCCACTGCACTGGTCTTGGCTCTGACCCCTTTGGAGCACACATCGCACACAAATGGTCCCAATGTGCTTTGGGGATGCTGTGGGGCCCTTTGGCTTTTAAGGGCTGCTGCCAAAAAAAGGCAAATCAAGCAAAATTGCATTTGAAGCAAAGCAGTGTCCAAACCCCTGAAAATCCTGCCTCAGCCCTTCTCATTAACATTGACCAGGCAGGGAGTTGACACTAAAGCTGTATGATTCGCATGTTGCATGGGGTCTGTTATTGACATAATGAGGTTTTATTGGATTAAAGGCCTTGCTGCCAAAACTAATTGTTCAACAGAATATACAGGTTTTTATAAACCTCCAAAACTAGCCTTTGTAAGATCTGCATTAATATATTTCACACCCATGCTAGCAGTAATTCAGACATACTGTTCCTATGTACAGCAAGGTAGAGGATTGACAGGGAGACCTGTCTCCATGTAAGATGGTGGCATCCCACAATGTTATACAAAGAAAGGCTTGTTCCAGTGTGCTATAAAAATTCTGTATTAAATAAGTAAGTACAACCTGGATTTGCTAAATTATATCCATGACACTTTGTACACAGTCAGTTTGCCTGAATGTAGAAAGGGATGGGGGAGTAATTTTGGTTTCACCTGGGAATAATGTGATCTTTTGCCTTTTCAAAACAGTAAAGACTGAGTAGACTTCTGTATGGCCTAGTGGTGGTGTTTAGAAGAAAACACAAGGCATTGAATACTCCAGTGTATTCCTCACCGTGCACTCATTTTCAGAAGTGTATGCCAAAATTTAAACTAGCAAACGTAGCTACAGTCTACCGTGTGGAACCCAGGCTTATATTTCCAGTTCTGCTGCTGGCTGCCATTTGACATTGAGCAAGAGATTTAACACCAGTCTGGATGTCTTCCCTTTTTTGGGGCTTGTTTGGTGACGCATCTAAGCTCTAAACTTAAAATGGCGAGTGGCAACTTCCCTGAGTGGGAAGAAGCAGGGAAGAGAATTAATTTCCCACTGGAGCTCTCAGTTGATGCTGCATGATGGGGTGACCAGGGACTGGGAGATAGATAGAGAGCTAGCTAGATAGCTAGCTAGCTAGATAGATAGATAGATGTGGCCATCTGGCAGCCCCAGCCCACTCCCTACATTTCTCTACAGCTTTCTCGGAAGTGCTGCCTGGACCATATGAACTTGACTTACAGAGTGGGAGACAAGGGTAGTTACATACTAAACCACACAGAGAGATAAATATTCACCTGTCATCTTGGGCAGCTGTTCCAAAAACCTGCTCCCAAAGGGCAGTGTTTTCAAGGATTTGTACAGACAAAGGAAAAAATAAACAAACAAACACCCAAATGTTTATCCAAGCAGCAAGTGTCAGCATAGGAACAGAAAAGCACAAATTTTCCTTTTCCTAAAGACTTGCTTCTGCCCATCAGTGAGAGGTCTGTTCTGGGGGAACACCAGTGTAGTTTGTGCATGAACAGGTCTGTTCCTGCTGGCACAAGGCTTTTGGGGTGTGTTCCTGAGAGCTGCAGCCTGAATACGCATTTGCTCCTGACTGAACAGTCCCCTGGGAGCAGCTGAGGGCCACATCACCATCAATTAATGCCAGTGCCACCCCAGCAGGTGACATCCAACCAAGGAAGCTTTCCCACAGCAGCCTCAGTCATCACGATGCTTTCTGCTCTTACACTCTCCAAAATGTTCACAGCTGAAATTCAGCTCAAAGTCACGCTATCTGATTTATAAAAGGCAGAGCTGCTATTTTTCACTGGAAATGTACATCCCAGTCATTTCTGGTGGTGTGTTACAGTGAGAAGTTGTGTACACAATGGAGTTCCCAACTCATGACTAACACAGTGAGACCTTTCGCGTGTATGTTTACTCTTGATGTTTTCCCCTCCAGTACTACTAGCAATAAAAACTTGGTGAATATAGGAAATGTGTAGAGCTGCAGATGTTATATCTTCTTTTCATTGACCTATTTTCTGTATAAAAGAGGTCAAATCACATTAGGTTTTCACTGTTGAGATCCCAGGGCTTCAAACATGAAAATTAAACTAATGTATGTTTATTTAACTGCACTAAAACCTGCACTGATACATTTTCTTTTTTCTTTTTTTTTTCATTAGAGAAGTTAATTATCTCAGCATAAAAGTGCTTGGTGAAAGATCATAAATAGAAAATTAATCCTCTTTTAAGCATTTTATTTGACAGTAAGGTAGGCAAAAAGGATGGATTGTTGCTTCAGAGTTACTGTCTTGCTCCTCACTTTGGTATTAAATGCATTCAAATTTATCCTAGCCAGTTCTTTGCTTTGCAATTTGTGTGCATGTTGATAGGGTTTCAAAAAGTGGTGGATTGTTGTTTTTTTAACCCTCCGGGGACTTTTTATGTGCAAGCCAAGTGTTTCTGCACGCATGATAGAGCAATTTCTTCGCTCTGGAAAGTGCTACTAGATAGAAATACGATAGCAGAGCAAACATCGACTTCCTCAGAATTGTTACTTGTTCAAATAGGAATACCATAGCAGAATCTTACATGGGGTCAAAAGTGCTCATCCCTGTACTGATGAAATCTCTCCCAACAATTTTTGGTAGGTTTCCAAACAGAGAGCATAGTTTATTGCAAGTTGACACACAGTGTAAGTTATATTCCACATCAGAAGGATGTGGAGTATAACTTAATTTAAACTTCGATTAAATTACTAAGTACTTTTATAATTATTTAGGGTTTGTTCCCTAGCTAGAATAGATTGGTAGGGTTTGATTTTGGTCAGACGACTCGTACTGATTAACCCACTTGAGAAATCTGAATCTTGATGGAGATGTTTTGGCAGATTTTTTTTTTTTTTTTTTTTTTTGAAACAACTTCATCTTACTGGAATTGTTTAATGCAATGCCAGCAGAGCCTGGAGAGTAAAGGTGCACATGTACAGATATATGCAAACACACCAGGCATCCTTATAAGAAGAGTGGATTAATACAGGCTACTGTTGTACAGAAGTCTATCATGAAAACCTGAACCCAAGCTAAGCCTATGTGCATATATGTAAAGCTCATTTCAAGAGCATATACACAGCACAGACCTATTTTAAGGGGATTAATAATCTATGAATAATACATATCCAAGATGAACAGCAGCAATGTGGGTTTGGAAATGGAAAAAACTTCTGTGAGTTTTGGTGGAGGCTGCTGTTCATTGCTGGTTCATCTTGGATATGTATTATTCACTGTCCACACTGAAAATGGACTTATTGGGGCACATCTTCTAACAGTAAAAACCAGCTCCAGGTCTGCTGGCTTTGGAAAAGGAATACTGATGTAAAACAATGGAGCACCTAGTTCAATCTGTCTAGCCTACAGATCTATTACCATTGCATATAAGTAACAATTTCATACTAGCATTTTAAATTACTACTCCCTTCTTAAACCGTATGCTAATTTTCTTAAAGAGAAGTCTAATTGCTCTCTTTATATGCAACTCCAAGTCAAAAGCTTAATTTATCCCTCCAGTTGGATAATTAAATCATACAATGTTCATCTCTTGTGACTCTTCCTGTCCCAGAAATCTTAAATTCTTCTTCTCTAGCTGTCTTCCACAGAGCACAGCTCCTGACAAAGCTTTCACCTTCAATTTACTTGTGCCAGGAAGACAGCCGTTTGTCCCGATTCAGAAGCGAGGCTTCATTTTCCTTTACTTGAGTTTCCCTGTGTATTTCTTTTCCTAGAAAAGAAACCCCATCTCTCCCACATGTACCTTCTCCAGGCATTGCAAAACAGGTTTTTTTTTTCCCCTCCCTGTGACCTGGTTTTGCAAACCTGCAAGTATTCCCATTTAATCAGCAGCCTGACTTATATGGTTGTGGTTTGGGAAGTGGAAAGAGTGCAGTTTGAGTTCCTGTGTAGTGTAGTTTGAGTATTACTGCTGGTGGGCAGTCAGAGCTCAAGCTGCAAGGGTGAAGCAGATGATGACAATTCCCTGCTGTGGGGAAGTCCTAGAAGTCACTGGTGCATTGCACCCCGCAGGAGAAGCTGCAGGAGTATAGGCTTGTATTGGAAAATAAATTGAAGGTATAAAAGTTCATGCTTGGTGAGGAATTTCTATTAGAATTCCTTCCTTTGTAAGGTTCAACCTCCTTGCTTCATTTCTTTTCTCCAAAATTAAGGAGTGTTTTGAAAGCTCAGCTGTAGATTAGGTAGACCTGGAAGTGAGCAGCCCTGCTGAAGTCAGGAGGACCATGCACATGTCAAAAATGAAGACCTCCTATCAGCTTTGCTCCAAGATTTTGCAGGATTGCATCTGATAAAAGGGTTCTCAGAAGAGTTTTCTATTGTGCACTTGTGGCATTATAAGAAATGGTATGACATGTTGTTTGCAGAATGGCAATTCTGGTGTTGAATTGCCAATGTTGAAACATTGGTTCTGATAGTATTTCTGCCTATACCTGAAATCATGTTAGCTTTTCTCAGCCATTGTGCTCTGGGTGGAACTGCTGTGTCACTGCACGTTAAGGCAAAGGGTTGGTGAAGCATGAGAAGCTGACCCTAAAAAAGCTAACTAAAGGACTGCCTTTGTGCTTTGCTTTGTGTTAGGGTCCTGGTGTGCTTCCACAGCGTAGCGTGCGTAGCAGCACTGCTGACTGTCCTTTACTGGAACTGCAGATCAGCATCTCATCCCTCCCCACTGATTTTTAAATGTTTCGTGTTTTCCAGTACATTTCGTTCATGTCACTACTCAATACTGGTCTTTAAACATCATTTAAAATGACACCACTGATTTGGTAGGGGCTGAGACACTGTTCACCCTCCTCCATCTCCCCCAGCATCAACCCCATAGGATCCTCTGCATCTGCTGTCCTCCTCACGGCTGACTCAGGATGATACCCCAGGAATTCCTGATGGAAAAGCTGAGACATTCCTAGAATTTAAATTAAATGTGCTTTGCACCCAAATGTACGCAAAGTACATTTATTTTGAGTCATGCAGCAGCCTGTCTTGTGGTGCAGTATCTGGTTGAAAAAAAGCATCACTGCTCCTGATGGCATTTGTACTGTTGGCTCTCACTGGTAAAGCTCTGCCTGCTTTGGGCTTAAATAGGAGCACAGAAGTGATCGAAATTCCACTCTCCCTGCAGCTGGCCAGAGAACAGAGGTGGGAGTTGTCACAGCTATGGATTTTTCTTCCCTTCCCTTTGATTCTGAAATAACTCATTTGTCAGATTTCAGGCTTGTGCAAAGGCTGTGGGTCCTTAAGCAAGCAGGTTTGAGTGCAGATGTGCTGCAGAAGGTGGGTTCATTTCTTTTCTTGCAGTCCAGTTGGACCTACACAGGCATCACTAATGGTTCTTTTTAAGTGTTGTTTTAAAACTTATAGAAGAGTGATGCTTAAAGAATAGCCTGCAGCTGAAAGAAGGCACTGAATTGCCTGAACTACTTTCCAGAATAGTGCAGTACATGCTGTGGGTCAGCCTTAGTACCCACAAGCAGATTTTTGTGTGCGTGTGCATATTAACCTTGAGACAGCAAGGAGCCACGCAGGGGACAGCACTGTGATATGAGGGCAGTGATTTTGTCAGAGGTCTTGTGTGCATCTTGAAGGGTCTGGTCCTGAGATTATCCAGATTGCTGAAGTTGCACAGAGATGTGGACAAGGAATCCCTTTGAACACTGACCTTTTGCTTTTCCCTTTTTAGTGTTAAAATATTCAAGGGAACAGAAAGTGACCCATTTTGTGCTCTGCCTGTCAAGCCAAGCAGAGGAAGGAGAGTACAGTGAGGGCCCAGGTGGAACCCAGTGAATGCAAATGATTTATGGAGTAGCTGCTTTAAGCATTTCAAATTACTTCTAGCATCATCCAGTAGAGTCTATTCATGTGTATGAGCTTAAACACATTGCCCAGAACAAACTGATGGCATAGGCAGCTGTGAGACTGATACACACTCCAGCACCTCTCTTTGTCCCTCTGCTCACCAGGTATTCCCTAGGGCTTTGCAGAGGGAAGAGATGCTCTGCTTGGCAACCCCTTCACATGAGCTTGGCTTTTCCTCACTGCACCTCAACTAAGCAAGCCAAGTTAGGTACTTGGCGCACTCTGAGCTCAGAAATGTTTTGCCAGGTTTCTTTCTTGGATGCTGCAATGAAAGGCAGCTCACCTGACCAAGCTGCAGAAGAGCAGGGAAGATCTTTGCTGTGGCAGCTGGGCACACAAGTGTGTGTTCTCCATGTCTGACCCAGAAGCATCTGTGGGGTCTGCACCTTTGGGATCCACAGCCACACCACGCCCTCAGTGTAGAAACATGGCAATCAGCTGGCTCAGAAAGAGAGGAGGCTGAGTTGTCTAGCACGGTCTTTAATTTCAGAAAGGGTTCCAGGGTGTGTCTGGTGGTACACATTTTGCCAAGGACAGTTTTAGAGTAACTTTATGTAAAAGCTAGCATATCACTCCTAGCTGACAGAGGTTTCATCTGCGGTTAAGCAAACAAGCAAGAACACGGGGATCAACCATCAAACCACCACCAGCTCCACATTTTGCACTGTTTAAGTTTGTGAAGTTGAACAGCTTGGTGCACCATGGAGCTTTTATAGGGCTTCAGCATCAGTAAGCAGCACACTTCATAGTCCTGGGAGGCCTGAAGTACTTTTTCCACCCTAGTATGACTGTGTGAAGAACATATGAACTTACAACTAATGCCAACAAATCAGCTAAAGGTAGAACTTTTGGGTGTGCTTTAAAGGATGTTGCCAGTATTCCGCCTCTGTGACAGAATTCTTGTCCATTCTCACTCCAAAAGAGAGCTATTTCAGGGCATCTTCCTTATATTCCCTGCCGGTTTTTACCTTTTTTTTTTTTTTTTCCTTTTTATTAAGCTGTGTCCTACTTCTGTTTAATGCACCAAAGAGCATTACACTGATGATATACCTCCAATTCCTTAGCGGCGTCTCTAGGAAATGAAAAGTGATCAAATTCCCTTGTCAAGTAGGACACTGACTTGGAGATTCTTCTTTTCTTAAAAATCTCACCTAGACATAAAACTTCTAAAAAACTTTAGAAGTTAGATAGTAATTACATACATTTGAAAGGTAAGCTGGGACAGTCCATCACACAAAACCATTCAAATAGTCCCCAAAAAACACGATTCTATCTTTTCTTCACCAGCATTTAGGTCCTATACAGTAACCAATTTTATGAAATACAGTATGTCTGTTAACCAAGAGAACTGAACACTTCAGTTGCTTAGTAACTAATCCAATCCAAGGAGGAAATAAAAATAGCATACATAATTTTAGAACCTTTAGGATCTTTGCCAAGCAAAATATTCTCACCAGCAGCAGCCAGGTTTGTGATTTGAATGGGTTATCTTAATAGGGTAGATTCTATTTGTTTTATGTAGATAGATGGTCCTTGCTTTTCAAATCTGATTAATTACATATCCGGGCCATTAGGTTTTGTAGCTTCTGTACTCTTCCACAACTTTATTTAACTAAAAATACAACATAACTAAATATAATACAAATAAAAAAGGAAAAATGTTTTAGTTGCTGGCTTCTTTTTCAGCCTTAATCTGGTTAAAAAGCCAAAGACTGCAGTATAACTAAATAAATCACATTATATGGCCAGGAGGAATGTCATAAGCATCTGCTTAATTCAACTGTGTTTTTTTTTCCTATACTCATCTGTAAAGCTTGTTGAGGGGAAAAAGGATATTATTTTTATAAAAAGATATTATTACCACCATTGGTGGAAATTGCCATATGGTACTATAGCGTATTCAAGCAAGGTAGGAACAGTTTCTCTAAAATTATGTTTTAGCTGACAAAATATGATTCCTGTTTTAAAATACGTCTTCAAAAATTCAGCATTTGCCTACATTTTTAGAGGCTTGCTCTGTTCATGCACATTGCCCGTGCATTTGACAAGTTTCCTACACCAGCCTTTTGCAAATTATGGCGAGGATCTGCATTTTTTTTCCCCACATTTTTATCAGCCTCGCCACTGGATGAAGGATCTGCAGGACTAAATTATAATGTGTGTGAATAGCATTGCTGAGGTTGGGTCTCTTGCCCTTATTCCTGAAGGAGGTCGGCAGTTTGGGATCTGATGTTCGTGTAATGCCTGTGTCCTGCAGCGGTCATGGAGCTTTGGGTTATCAAAACAGATTGAGTGCTCCTTTCACAGAACAATTTGCATACCAACTTCCGACTACATGAATTCTGATTTAATTCCCTGCTCCTCTGAAACATGCATTTGGGAAGGTCTCAGGTTTTCCTTAATCTCCCTCAGTTCAGTAAGTATTTTAATCTAGGGTGAAAAGCACTCAGATTCAGTGTTACATGGCTGGTATATTTTGCTGGAAGAAGAATACCTTTTTTTAGATGCAGTGATTCAGCACATTTTTCCTTCCACTTTAGGATTATCATCCTGTAGGGTAAAAAAGCTAAATATAGCAAATATGTGCCTTGCATGGTAGTTTTAATACTTTTTTCTTTTTTTTTTTTTTTTTTTTGCCAGTGGAGTTTCAGACACTGCTATTCTTATTTTTGGTGTTTTAATTTATTAATACGGCTGATGGGATTGTCTGAAGGAAATTAAGACTGTTCATCATTGTGTGCTGAAAGAATTGTGTGCCAAATCCAAGAGGAAGTTTCCTCTGGAACATCATTCTAATTAGTTTACAAGGAGAGATGCAAGAGGTACATCTGTGACAGAAGCAGAGCCACAGGAGTTATCCTGCAAGCCCATTGCTTGGAACATGGAGCTGCCCAGAGGGAAATTTCTGAGCACGGCAGCAGGAGACATGGTGTGCTCCTCTGTTGGAATTTGGGGTGAAATCCACAGGAAGGGAGTTCTTGCATGGAGCCAGTGTCCATTTTCTGCTGAGAGCTCCTGCTCATTGCTGCCCTGGCTTCTTGTATGACCTTAGAGATCTGCTTTAATGTTTGCATTTCATTGACGATAAAAAAAAAATACGAGAGCTGTGGTGAAATGCAACTTGATACATGACTGATGTTTTTCCCTAAAGAAGTTCAGAAAACATTGCCTTAATACCAGGATTTCTGGCCAAAATATATTATGGAGTTAATTCAAGTAAATTGCAGTTACTCTGTAGCAAATAATTACCACCTGTTTCACATCTGTCTGAAATCCGCTCAAAATACAGCAATCTAGTCATCATTCTTGTATTATTTATGTCATTTTATTATTTGCTGTTAGACTTCTATTTACTTACCCGATTCACAACAATTTTTTTCATGCCTTCTGCACACAGAATGATGAATTTAATAACCTCCTTTGGATTTGTTTATAAAACCTTTCAAAATATGTTTGCAATGCATGACAGGGCTCCTGAAAAGCCGCAGGCACCCGGTGGCCGGTTTCATCATGAGCTGCGGCTGGGAGCGTGCCACTTGCTGCCCTTGGACCTCAGCACCTCCGTTTCACCTTCAAAAAAAGTCCACATTAACCTGTCACACATGTGATCTCACGAGCATTTCAGTCACATTTTGCTCTGTTAATCTGGGAGCTTCTGGAGTGCTTGCTTAAAGCATTGGTGTGCTTTGATTTTGGATGGACAGTGAGGCAAATGAGGGGATTTTAGCAAGAATGATCACCTCCTGCCAGGATGCCCAGGTACAAAAGAAATCCAAAGGAAGGATGGGGACAAAAGCCAAATGTAGGCTGCTTTAAAGTACTCAAAACAGTCTGCAAGTAGGGCTTGGGCTTTTTGTGCTTTGCGCTGATCATTCTCACGCACAGCGAGACACGTTGTCGTAGTGGTTTCTATCGATATTACACTTCACAAGAAAATGGCATGTGCAGGAAGGAGGGCGAGGGGTTAATTCCTTGCAGCACATCTAGGCCATCCCCTGAAATCACAGGAGCAAAACCAGCTGAGCAGTGAATCAGGCCACCCTGCCTCTCCAGGACAGGAATAGCAAGAATCAGAAATCTTGCCCTCAGCTGTGCTGGCTTGCAGGGATGCAGAGGGAAGGCATGGGGAAATACAGCCAGTCACTTGCCTCTGAGTTTCATGGTCTTTTCCATATACACCCAACTGCTATACATGGTTTTGCAGCTCCCAGTAGTGAGAGCAAAACATGGTCCCCCATATACTTTCAGCCTGAGTTAGGGTGATTGGCCTCCCAAGATGTGTTGCTGTGTTAACACCCCATCTCACCCTGGATTTTTCACCTTAACTCCTTTTCATTTCTGTAGTAGTTTCTTCACATTAACCTCTCTCACGACAGGAGCAGTGTTCTCCTCCACTAGAACAAATCCTGCTCAGTTGTGATACAGTGCCTGTGCCCAGCATGTGCAGATGAGGGAAATCTGGGTGCATGTTCTAACACACTTCCTTGGGAGGGAAGGGCAGCAATGGGCTGGGTTCTCCAAATAATCATTGGAGGTGGGAAAAAAAAAAAATTACAGCTAAAATAAAAGTTAAGCTTGGAAGATTCCAAGGGAATGAGTTACAAACTCAGCAGCACTATTGCATGTCTTTATGATACCTCTCAAAACTGCCTGTCAAAATCTCCCATTAAGGAGCATCGCAGATTAGTAATTATGCGCATCTATTAACTAAGCATCCATTCTTTCTCTCAAATGCTTTGTAGCAATATCTCTCCAAAGAAGCACATATCTCATCTAGGTGTCTGCTAGATGGCCATAACCCCTCCCCAAGGGAGATGCCTCTGATAACACTATATTAAAGACAGGGCTTGGTTTTGTCTCTTAAACCGCTATCACACAAGCCAGTGCACAAGGAAAGACACCTATTATGATTTTATAGACAAATGCTAACAAAAGCTGCCTGCACACATGCACACACAGAAAAATTTCATGTTAGCATTGCAGGAGGCTGTAGTGATGACAGGAGTACTTTTATTGTCAGCTCTGCTGGGGAAGAAAAAAAATCCCTCTTATTTGTGCAAATAACTCCAGCTTAGCTTTATTCCCAAGCATCCTATTTGCACATATGAGTATGTTTTGTCAGCCATGTCTTTAGGTACAGGTTTTCATCTTCAGCTGCTTATGCTTGTTTGTGTTAAACAAATTAGTGCCATAATAACACCCACCCCCATAGAGACGTGAATATTATAGAGTAAGAATCCGAAATACACAGTGGTACTGCTTTTTTTTGATGTGGGTTTGTCGTTCTGGTCTGTTTAGGCTTCTAACCCCTCCTCCCAGAAAAAAAAGAAAAAAAAAAGCTTAATTAAACTCTTTTATGCTTCATTTTCCTGATTATATTTTGTTCATTAATAGAGAGCAAATATGAAAAGAACTAAAAGCAAAACTGGAGGCAGAGGATAATAAAATCTATTGCTATTAATTAAACGGAAATCCTCAAACATGCCTCCTTCCAGCTTGCTCTCTTCCAGATCTTCGATTGCTTCACTCTTTCAGTGAATACTGCTAGACAGACACATCCTGTTCTGATGAAGGAGACCAGCTGGATTTAGGACTGTGACTTTGTGTGTGTGGTACAACTGACCATATGTGATTCTCTGTCAAGTTTGCAGCTTTAATGGGAAATCTCTGAAGTATTTCCACTTTGATTCATATTTTCTCACTGGTTCAATAACAAAAGAGAGGTTGGCTTTGTGCAGCTGGCTTGCACTAACATAGGCTGTATTGTGACTCTGCTAAGGAAAGGGAAGCTTTTGCATACTTATCCTTAGGAGTTGCTTTGAGCTGTTCCATTTGTTTGTTTGTTTGTTTTGGGGGATTTTTTTTAGGATTTTGGGGGGGTTGGGGTTTGGTTAGCTGGTTTTGTTTGGTTGTTTGTTTGGGGGTTTTATTTAGGAAAAAATATCTGGGATCAGAAACTAAATTTCATTAGGGATATAATTTTGAATTCTTATGCAGATCGTGGTTTTTATCTGCCTTCAACAGAACTGAATAATTCTGTTAATTGTTATTGTCTTCCTGCTGGCTTTGAGAAATGTGTGTCTCCAGCCTCTCTAGGTCTGGCAGCAGAAGGGTAGCTAGTTGTGAAAAAAAGAGAAACAAACAGCAGATAGAATTTAAAGGAGTTTGGGATGTTCTTTTCCTGAAGAATGATTTGCATTTACTGGTCTTCCAGACCTGAGAGCAGTATATGTAAGGGCAAAGGACCATGATGGTCATATGGATATGGAGGAAATGGGAATAGGAAAATTCCCTTCCTTTTGCAGTCTATGAAAGTTTTACTTAGAAGATGCAGTGAATTATCATTATCATTTGTAGTGGGTTACTTTCACCTGCATTCTGTCTGCTCCTCAGCTCTCTGGGCTTCAGGCAGAAAAGTCAAACGCCACAGGAAAATCTCATCTTCTAAGATCTGCAGCCTCAAGGCAACTGGCGAGGCATCAAAACTTCCAAGTCAGCCAAGTGTCTGAAGTCTCCTGTTAAAGAGAAGGCAGAGGTTAACACTCAGTACCCAGCCCTGGTCTCACCATGTGTCCTTTAGTCGAGTATGTACCACTTTTGTATTTCACACTGCCAGTGGGCTGTGACCAGACTGTATCTTCTTTGCACCTTATCAAACACTGCAGGTTTGAACAGTGCCTTAATTATAGTGATCAGTGTTTGCAAACAGCATCCTCACACTTTTCATCCAGATTTTTTTGGTAAAGGAGGGGCAGAGAGGAGAGTCACTCACATCCAAAGAGTCACTCACATGTCTGAGCCTCTGCTCACCTCACAGCTGTGGAAATCTCCTTGCTGGTGGTGAGGGAAGATGCCCTTTGCTGCGGCTGGGAGGGAGGCAGAGTCAAGGTGCTGGCCACTCAAACGCTCTTCCTGAAGTGTCCATCATTTCAGGTTAGATGCCAGCACCCCTGGTCCAAGGGCTGTCCCTTTGTCGTGCAGGGAACAGATAAATAGAGGTAGGAGGATTCAGAGCAATGATTTGTAACTTGGTTTTGCTGGCTGTTACTAAAAACAGTGAATGGGCAAGCTGGCAATGGGCTATAGATTTCCCAGATGAAAGCCTGCTTGTTACCACATAGATGTATTTTCCAAAAAAGAAATTCTAAAATGGATGTGTTGGCATCCAATTCTTTATTAAAATCATATATATATATCCAAGTGAAGTGCATAATTTGAGCCCACTGAAAGAAAATGGTACACTTTTGTGGATGTTTGAGGTATCTTTTCCTTTGAGGCAAAACTTCCATTTTTGGTGAGATAAAGGATGTTTAAATTAGAAAGGAGCAGTACAAAATAAAAATGATCAGTCCTGAAAGAGGCTGTACTACAGCAGAGCATTTATCAAGGACTGCATTGTTACCTGATGCAACAGTGGGATGCTGATGGGAAGAAGGATGCTTCCAGATCTTCACAGGCCTTGCAGATGAGGCTGCAGTGTTGAAAGTCAAGGAGATAATACCACACCTGCATTTTATTTTAAAGTGTGATTATACAGATGCTGTTCTCCATTGCTGTAAATCAGTTTCCTAAAATATATGGATGTTTTTCTCTCAGACATGTACAATGCAATATTTCTAAATATTTGATCATGTAAGCATTAGACCCTGTGAAGCAGCTTGTGTGTAGCACAAGGGGTGAGTTCTGTCATGAATGGCAGCAGTTCTGTCCTGCTGCTGTTTGTCTAATGGGGAAGAGGGTGCTGACTTGTCTCAATATTGCACTCAGCAAGAAAATCTTCATATTATTCCTTTAAATCAAAATGAGCAGCAGCACCCTAGACTAGTATGGTGCCTATCAGAAGTGTACATTTCATCTGAACATGTCTTGGAGAGTATTTATTTTCTCATTATAAAGAATATTCTGGCCCAGTGTAAATGTCAGTGAGCTCAGAGCACTTTGTGCAATGAAACAGACAGATCTAAAACAGTAGAAAGAGGCAGGCCTGGTCCTTGGAACTGCTGGAAAGCACTTACTTACCCTTTTTTGTTTTTTAAACATTGTGCATTTGATTCCCTCTGCCCACTAATTTGAGTCTTGGTCGGCCTCAGAAGGGCAGTAACTTTGCACATACTCTTTCTCTGAGAGGGCAGGAAATTATTCTTCATTAAGAGGATGATCTAGCAGGTTGTGATGTGGGAGTGTTTGTTGGTTTCTTAATAAATATTTCCTTAGTTTGGATTTTAAACATCCCCATACACAGTAAGGAAAATGTGAACGAGACGTTGTTTGTGACCAGATGTGTTGGTGGGAAGGAGTCTCCTATAAGCAAACCAGGCAGTGAACACAGTGACTGTGTGGTGTTCAGTTTGGTTATCTGCAATCAATAACACTTAGCAAGAGACAATAAAGCGTCTGGAAGATTATTTTGAAGTACAGATGTATTGTTTCAGTGAAAACATCAGAAAAAAAGCCAGAAAATCCTTTTGAATTTTGTTGTGATCAAACCGAGTCCCACCATCAGGACATCCAAAGGCAATCCTGCAGTCCTCAATGTTAATGATCAACATTGATTACAAGGTGATTTTTCCAACAGAGAATCAGCTCACCTAAAAAAGCATCTTGCTGTGCATATATAGCATGTACCAGCCTTTATTAGAAATAAGCTGATTATTATTCTGCTACTGGCTTTTATTTTCTTCTACTCCCTCCCTTGCAGGAAGGCTGCATACAAATATAACAATCGATTGAGAGGAGATGTTCTTCCTTCACGAGATTAATTACAAACACAGGGATGCTGTGTCTGGCCCGTGTGTGTATGATTGATCTTGTAGGAGGAAATGCAATAGGAAACTAATGCTTCCTTTTTATCCAGTAAGCAAAGTTCAGAGATGTTTGCATTCTGCTAGGTAAGCACAGCTGTCCAAAGATGTGAAGACGGATGGACTGTCCTGTCAGCACAAATTCATGCCGAGGTAACAGGCCATGCTGTCTCTGCGGACCTCTCTCTCTGGCCAGCGGGCTGTAGGGCCAGAATCGTTCATTTAGCAAACAGCTTAATTGTTTCACATTTTAATTAGTGGGGAGATCCAGACACTGTCAGTGTACTGCGAGGGGCAGCAAGGGGAAGGTGTTGGTGAACCTTGCTGCCGGGCCCGGGGGTGAGGAGGAAGGCTCCCAGTGACACCGAGCATGGGGCAGCAGTCACAGGGCAGCCGCTCAGAAATTGCAAGGGACTGTTCTCTAAAACCTGGCTGGTGTAAGGAGAGATCTGCGTATCCACTCACTGCGTGTAGCTGTGGAAGCATCTGCAGAAAGTGGAGCACTTTGCTGCCCTTGTTTCTATTTGTATATAAATATAATCTTAAACCTCTGCATTTGGCTCAGGGTACTTCTGCAAAGGTTCCTTCTGTTCTTGGGCACAGGCTAGCACTTGTATTTAGGCTGAGAAGCAGTGTCAGAGGTGACAGATCCAGCTTAGTGTGACTCAGCTTTCTTCCTCAGAGTATTTTAAATAATGGATGTGCTACTGCTGGCATTTAACTCCTGCCAGAGCTGCTGAAATATATGGTGTCTTTAAAATACTGCTACAACATCGAATCTCTGCACAGGCAGGGGAGGAGATCTCCACCTGGGATTGGTTTTCTCAAAAGGAAAAAGAAATTTGAGGAAGAGGGGAAGGGAGGAGGAAAAAGCCTGAGCCATAATATCTTGTAACTGTGAGAATGCCCTTCACCTGAGGCAGTGAAGCAGTCAGCTCTAGCAGCGTGCTGATGGAGAATCCTGAAATCGATGCTGCAGTCTGCGTTATATTTATACAAGCATATGCACTGCGCTGATGACGAGGGAGAGAAAGGGCTGTTCCCTGCGTTAAAATAATTAGTGTAATAAATACAGCCTGGCAAGCGCCAGAGGAAGTAGGCATCCCTTTGTTCACATCTCGCCACTTAGAGCTGGGTAAGCAAGTCTTGTGGAGTTAACCTCAGAATTTACTCACGCTTTTATTCTCTGTCTAGAGGTCTCGAGCAGGACGTGCTGCTGATGCCAGACTTAACAAGCGACACTGGATCTCTCCTGCTTTACAGTGATGTTGAGGATTTTATGGGGTTCTTTTCTTTTTCTTCTTTCTGTCCATGCAAATCCTGACTGGTAAACGAGGATCTGTTTGCTGTTTAGCAGTCAGTTTTGCTTGGCTTGACAAAGGTTATTGCAATAATTGATGTTCCTCTTCTAATAATTAATGTTAATGAGTCCACTAAACAGTAAACAAGACAACAAAGAACTGTTAATGAGACAGTCTTTACTCATTTGTTTAATCTTTTACTAAGATAATGGGCGATAAATATGTCGCTATTCAGCCATCTTCAAGTCCTTAATGCATGGGGAGTGTTTTAAAAGGAGATTTGAGCTGATTTTTTACACTTGCATTTAGTAAATTCAGCTGACTGGGTAGGTGGGGCGCCTGAAAGAATTGGGAGACCTATATAATTAAGTGCCTTGACATTCTGCTTCTGAAGGACATTGGCAGATATCCAAATGCTATGTTCTGCTCTCAAACTATTTAATTGAAACCATACAAAAGGGAGGGGAGTGGAGGGGCAAAAGAGAGGGAGATCTTGGCAAAAACCTTATGTGCGGTTTTTCGCTATTGGATTGACCAGACAAGGCAACAAAGCTGATAAAACAGGATTAGCAAAATTGCATTGTTGGATATTATATGCTGTGTGACATGTACTACAGCAAGGGAATTTGGCAGGATTAACCTGCAGAGGATAAAGATGTACCAGACAAGAGGGCTGAATTAATAGACTGCTGTGACCAAAGCAAGAAAATCTATTTGCATGGGATATTAGGGCCGGTAATAACCTTTCAGGGTGGGGTTGCAGTTAATGCCCCAAGTCTAGTGCTGACCCCATGCCCAAGTCCTGCTCACCGCCTGCAACTCAGTGTACAAAAACCAGCTCATTGGCACAGCTTCTTATTACTCTTTCCTGTTTCTAAATATATATATATAAATGTATACACACACACACAAAAATGCTAATTCCTAAGCAGGATCGTCTGTGTTACCGGGTGGGTTTGTGTTGGTGGATTTTTTCCTCCCCCCAAACTGAGAAGTTATTTTTTCTATTTATAGGAGATGACTTTCTTCTCCGAATGCACTAGTGTTATCCTAAAATAAATATTTGAGTTTGGTGGTTTTCCTCAGGGCTTCTGGACCCAGCTGGCCATGGGGGAATGCGGTTCCCTCACTGTGTATTACTCAGCTGTTCAGGAGATTCTACACTTCCCTGCGTGCAATCGAGCTGAAATCATAAAAAAAGCTTTCAGACCATGTAGTGCCAAAGAACCTGAATGCTATTGCCAGTAGATGACTAATAAAATCATATAAAGTAAAAATGGGAGAATATTAAAATTTAAAAATTTTAGATGTCCACAAAGACTACATTGGACTATTTGACCATGGGGATAAAGAAGCAGAAAACCAACCTCCGTCTCTGGTGTGTTAAGGGGAGAGAAAGTAGATTAAGCAATAAGCATTTCTTATTTGTACAACATATAATTCTGGTTTTTCACTTGAAAAGTCCTTTAAATTTGTTTCTTCTAGACTACAAGCAATACATATATGGTAGTGTGCTTTTTTAAAGTAATCTGATATGCTTCAGCAAAGATTGTATTCAAGGATTCAGAAGGATTTCAGCAACCTTGAAAAATGCTCATATCATTTGCTTTCCCTTTTCCCACCCACAGTACTAGTGGCAGACTTTAGTGCTCCCAGGGAACAGAGAATGTACTAAAAGTATTTGGCATTGCTCTGTGTGTGACACAGTGTGGTTCACTGAGTGTGCTCAGTACCACCACAGACAGTGAAAGATCTGCCCTGGTGAGATGATTCCCCTTCATCCAGCATTAGCATGTCACCATTGATCAGCACCAGCCACAACACAAGTTCAGCTTTCTGGTTCTTCCTTTCAGAGTTGAAGGCTGGTGGGAATATTAGATACACATAAAATGTAAATACTCCTTTTTTTCGTTTGTTTCAACACGTTAAAATTTTGAAAACTGCTCTTTAAATAAAAGCTCTGTTAATACAACATTACTGGGACTTTACAAGTATGCACACATGCACAAGTGTCAAGAAATTTATTTCCATTTCCTACAGCAACTAGATTGCATAACCTGTCTCTCTGGAATATTTTTTGCTACTGCATCTGTTACTCACTTCTCTGCCGAGGGACTATACACATCTCCCTTTTTTGCAGGGGCATGAAGTTTCCCTTGGATTAAATTGGGCAGTGGGCATAGAGGAAGGGATGCTTCCTATGCCTCCAAATCCAACCCATTTCAGGAGAACTATTAAAAAACAGCACTTCTTGGAGGTGTGCTAGGCTGTATATCACTTTCTTTCTATCCAATGTGCTTAAGGACTGAGTCATCATCCCAGGGATAGTCCTGAACTAACTCACAGAAAACTTTGCCTTTTTCTGGAGGTTGGTTGCTGAGGAAGGTCTCCAATACACAAGATCAAGTTTATTATTTGCTTATTTTTCACAAAAGCCTAGATTAATTAACCCAATAAGGAGTTGTTGGTAACCCCTTAAGAATGACCCAGCTCTGACAAGTGAGTTATTGTACCACCAGTGCAGCATTTTGAAGGGAATCAGGAAGAACCACATGTCTGTTTCCACCCCTTTTTGTCTGCTTGAAAAGCTGCAGGACCACCTGGAGCTGTGCTCTCCCCATTTCTGTAGTGGTGCAGCACTGCAGCCCTGAGCCCTTGTGCTGCTCGAGAGACGCTGTGTGCATGCTGTGATGGCTGCCATGCTCACCAGTGTCAGTCCTGCACAGGGAGGGAGATTTCCTTTTCCCTTGAGTCCCAGAATCCATAATTCCCCTGTGATTTTACAAGAAGCTCATTTTTCCTCGTCAGCATTGGGTTGTGTCCCTCAGCTTCTGAGAGCTCCTGAGGGATGGGTGCCTTGGAGGGGAATGAAGGGCAGGCTGGGACATTTGTGGGGTGGGGAGTACATTCCTGCATGCCAGTGTGTTGGGAAGCTTCTGGGAATGGACCACACATGTGCTGGTGTCTCTCCCACCTCAGAGGAGCAGACAGGGTGCAGGCATGAAGGTTCATGGCCATGGTGCACTCGGGAAGTGAAGCGGTCCCTCGGGCCCTGCTCTCCTTTCAGCAACATCCTGGGATCTGTGAAAAAGCAGCCTGCTTCTCCCATGTCTCTGAGGGCTTGGCTGAGTTTCTAGGTTGCTTCCTCTGCCTTCCAGCCTCTGGCTCTCATGAGACGAGTGCAGGGAATGAGTTGCAGGAGTGCACTACTGTACACGTTTGCAGTACTGTGCTGCAATGGCCACCTCTGCAAAGCCTTAGATCTTGAGTGCCAAGCCAGTTTGCCACTTCTATTTCTTCTTCTTTTTTTTTTTCTTGGAGGCATTCACCCTTGACACGTTTGTATTTCAAACAGACAGGGGTATATAACTGCTGGGGTCGATGGATCTAACCCTGTCATTTGCTTTCCAGCTCTCGTCGGCGTAGAAGATGGACTGCAGAGGAGAAGGACAGAGCACAGAGGAGCCCAGGAGCAGGGAGCCTGGCCAGGGGCCCCCTCAGGTGCTGTGCAGCAGCTGGTGTTGTGAATCAGGCCGTCACCAGTCGGAGAACGGCTACTTCACAACACCAGGGTCGCACCGCACCACGCTTCCACCGCCGGCTGGAGAAGAGCAGCGTATCCTGTGGGAGGGCAAGGGACGTGGAGCACCTCCTGGCTGCTTCCACACAAGCCCAGACCTGCAAAGGTAATCAGGTGCTCAACTCCTATTTAGGCACCAGCCTCCCACTGAAGTCTGAAATAGAAGTTAGGCCCCTAAATATCTCTGTGGGTCTGGCCCCGAAACCCTGCATCGCTGTGCAGTGCAGAGCTTCAGCGGGCACAGGGCAGCACTGTCAGCAGCACGGTCACTGCCTGTTCACATGCCACATGAATGTTAAGGAACAGGAAGCTTTTATTAAGCTGTGGAAAACAGTAAAAAAAACCCCTCTGCATGCTCCATGTGTGGTTCTCCCTGACAGTCACATCTGTGGTCCTTGACTGTGATTTGTTCTGATCCCTTCCCTACCTCGACACCCAAGCACGTAGTCTCTGTAAAAGGTCATGTACATACCAGGAAAAAGTTGGGCTCCTTGCTATTGATACTAAACCTGGTCAGCCTCTGCCGATGTGCCTCTATCTAAACCAGCCCTAGGTGTGTTGTGATGAATGAAAAAATAAATGGTGGCATCATCCAGAAGTGGTAACAACAACTGCAGTCCTTAAATTAGAGAAAACGTTACTAAAGCAGTGCCTCATAAATTCCTAGGTGTAGAGGAACAGTGAGGCACACTCAAACCAAGTGACCCTGTAACATGTGCTGAGCACTTCAGATTTTAAAAACAGGCTCTTCTCTCCCTCCTCCTTTGTACCACACTACCAGTGTGATATTAGTTTGAGAGGAGTGGGTTACAGAAGAGTGCTTTCCATCCAAATCTGGGTTATGTACAGGGAGGTTGGCACACACCTGATGGCCAGAGTATACAATCCCTTAAACTGAACTGCTGTTCAGTTTTGATCTCAGAAAGCAGGTATGTGGTCTTGGTCTCAGGATGGGGTTTTCTTTGGTGGGTTTTCCCTTCCTCCCACCCCTCAGGATGGCTCTATGCTCTCTGGTGTGTCTGGCTGTTCCCTTGTATGATATAAACCACTAGATATGTCTAAAGCAAAGAGTGGAGAAGTGCAGAGAGAAATTACTCAGGTAACATAGAACCAATGATGGTTTTTGTGAAAGTTTTCTTCATTTTCCTAACTCATCTGACTGAAGATGGTAGTAAAAATTATTTTACATTCCATTCTGGATGTATTATTGCTGGCAGGGAGATAGATGTAGGGGAGAGTCAGGATATGCACAATATCTGAAATAGTATGGGACAGCCTGGAAATGCAAATAAAAGGTGACAATGGTGTTTTCATTGGACTCATCTAATCCTTCTGTTCAGGTGGACTCTCTGCACAAGTAGCCCTGAATTCCTTTTATTGCAAAAAGTCAAATACCTTGAACAATGTAAGAGGTGTATGGGAGGCTCATTCATACATTAGAAGGGCAACCTGTGGGTTTTGTCAATAATGAGAGGAAAAACTAGATCGTGTTTCTTGTTCATGCACTATGAATTTGTGAATCCAACATGCAAGAACACTGTTTAATAAACTTGTTCTCTGCTAACACAAACTGTTTGCTCTGTGTGGTAAACTCATTGTTTGTTATAACCTTGTCATAAAGCTTGAAACTTTTCTCTGCAGAGTTTGCTTCTTGAGACAATGCACAAAATTCTTTAGAAACAGGAGGCATCAAGGAAATAGTCCCAACAACCCTTGCATGCACACACACTGATTTATGTGAGCAGCTACTCATACAAGGAACTAAACACCATTTCATCTTTTATTGTGAGCCAGAAACATGTTTGACATATTCAGTTTCTGTCAGTAAATACACATAACATTTGAAATACATTAATGCTTAATATCTGCTGTCAGGTGACCTGATAGACTATCTCCATACTTCTCCAACTGTCATATGTAGAGACAGGTCATTTTCAGCTCCTTTTGTTAAAGAATTTCATGGGAAGAGCCCACTTCAGAGGTACCTTTGAGGCATTTATTGTACTACAACTCTAACTCGAATGCATCACCCTTTATGCTCTTCTAAAGTGATTTCCTAGCAAATTAATGCAGGCCATAATGCAGCTCTGCTACTGCTGAAAATCAAGCACTCCTGCTTGTCATCAAGCAGCCTAATCATGTCATCTCATGAGGAGGATTGCTGGTTGAAAACATGACTGTCAGCTTCAGGTGATGGAACCAATTTCTGCTTGCTCCCTTCAGCAGCTGGCACATGCTGCAGTGAAAGGTGAATGCACAAAATAAATAGTTCAGTATGGGTTTTTAATTTGTGGAGTGTTATTCTTAACTAGCACCTACAGTTCATCTTCATGGCAATCCCAGTCCTGGATGCTGAGGTGGAAAAATAGGTGCTCACCAGGTTTCTGGACAGCTCCCCAAAAGAGAGGCAGGCCCCTGCTGCGTGGGTACACTTGGAGAGTTTTCTGGTGCTTTACAGATCCTTTCTCCTACTTGTGTATTATCATAAAAAAAAAAAAAAAGTGGAAGTTTACCCTGCAAAAATACCCCATTAGAATTGTTGAAAGGCTTGATTTTACAACCTTAATAAAACACCGTGCTCAGCAATGAGGGGTAGAGAAAAGAGCAAAGTCTATCAAACTTGAAATGCTGGGCTGTAGTCTCTTGTGAGATATTTTTTATGGGGTTGTTATTCCAAAAGTGGTTCTTATATCTAAGCAAATAGTATTTAATTTCACCCTTGAACCCTTTGAAATTTGAATGTGATGGATTTTTTTCCCAGAACATCCACGCTGTTCTTCAGTTGTTTTGAATTGGTTTTTTGTTTCCTCCCTGAGCTCACCAGCAGCTCATATACCACTTCAGAGAGCAGCAGCCTTGTAAATTTTGTTCTCTTTTTCCCTGCACACAACAGCCAAGCTGACAGGCACAGTAGGGCTCACCATCTCTCACTTTCTGTGTTTGCATGCACGCTGCTTTGTTACTGTGGTGTTCCTCATGAAAAGTGCCATTAACAGATTTCTTCGTCTCTTTAATTGGGCTTCCTCTTTGGCAAGCAACTAATGTGAAATTAAAATGATATTTCAGGCAGCATTGCAAAGCAAACAGTAGGTGGGGCTGAATTTTGGTACCCACAAACCTGAGTCAGGTTTTATTTCAGTTTCAGCTATAAAAGCTTCACAGGGGAAAAATACAGGAACAGTCTTCAGGCATCTTAACATGGTGAGCAAGAGGTGACATTAAGGAGGAGGAAGAGAGGCTTGTTCACAGCTACGGTTTTAAACACAGCATATTAGGTATATTAGATAGGTATTTTTAGAAAAATCAAGAGTCCTCACAGTATATAGTCAGGCCTCAAATGTGCACATAAAAGGGTCAGGAACATCCCCATTGTGCAGTGAAGTGGCACCACAAAGAGCATAAAAATCACCAGGCCAAATAATCAAGGCTAAATAACTTTCACTCAAAGGTTGATGTAAACAACAGAAGGGAGCAAGCAGTCTCTGAAGATCACATAAACTACTTGGAGAAGTTTTATAACCTATCCTCTAAGGAGATTCTCTCTACTTAAAAGCCAAAGCAGCAGAGACTTTGCTGTGTCATACTCTTTGTCTTTATGTATATGGGAAATTCCAAAAGTTATGATGCTTCTTTGACAAACAGTTGCCTCCTTCCTTAACAAGACTACCTGTGCCTCAATAAATGAGTTTTTAACATTGCATTTGATTAGACCTAGTTCTCCAACCATGCATTAGCAGGAAAGCGCTGCCCACGCATGCAAGCTTAATGCACGCAGCTCTTGCTGTCAAAGACCATTTTGGAAAAGATGATGTGCAAAGCAGTCCAGCCAGCTGCACTCTGATACCCACTTCATGCCAGGAAAACTCCTCTTCTCGCAGGGATGTGGTCTTGGTGTCAGGAGGGAAGCTGGCACCAGGTGGCCCCCTTTGTACCACTGCAGCTTTGTCCCTGCTGCTGCTCTGTCTGCAAAGTCTGAGGCAAGGGCTTGGGATGGTCTGGTTCATTCCAGGTCTGGAATAGCACAAAAAAAGCAGGGCTGGGAAGATGTATGAAGTCTATATTAGTACTTTGAGTGTATGGCATCTCCGTGATTCAGCTAAAAATTTTGGCAGTTTGGGAAGAAAAGATCAATTTTAGAGAATTCTGGCATATGTCAAAAACTCAACTCAATCCCAATACGTTCCCTGCCATGTGCCTTTAGTGAAGTGGTTATTAAGATAACGAAGCCTTAATTCCTTCCCTTGCACAGGGGTGTCATGCCCTGAACTCTTTCTACCCTGGTCTGTCTGCCACTGGGGATGTGTAGCTGTGGCAGCATGTGTCCCTGGGCTCTTCAGGAAAGCCAGCAGCCCCTCTGTGTGAATAGCAGCCGTGGACTGAAACAGCTGCAAACTCTGCAAATGGTGTTTCATTTCTAAATCTCCAGTGGAATCTCACCACTGCAGATGCAAGATCTGGTGGAGGTCTGAGGAGGCAGAGCTCTGTGCTGGGTTTTTTAGGTGCCCACCACCCTCAGCTGATACCAAGCAGGACAGTCTTCTGGAAAAGGTGCTGCTATCCTCATACACCTGGCAGTCCTATTCCTTGGTAAATGGCAAAAGGCTTAAGCCTTTTTTAGGGGGTTTACATGACTATTTTTTACTGTGTTAGAATAATGGTTTCCATAGTAACAGCCATGTGGGTCAGCACATACCCCAGCTCTGAAGATATGTTGTGGAAGAGCCTTGGAGATTAAAAATCCCCAAATGCCTGGGGAACCACTGCACACGCACAGGGTGTCACCAGGGAAAGTACTCCTGCGCTCCATAACCTCTCCCTATGCTGGATTTCAACACATCTGGTTTACTGTTTTATTGTTCCAAATAAACTTCTTGTTCGACTGTGGGGACCTCCAGAGAGACCTGTCACACAATGACAGCATCTCCCATGTCAGCTGCAGTGTGTGATAAGTCTCTGGTGAGAAGCAGCAGCTCTTTTCCTCCAGGAATGGGTTTTGATCTCTTCCCACTTTCTGCTAGTCTAAACCCAAAAGTATTGAATCGCATTCTGGAAGCTGTGTTGCTGTAAGAGCCCTTCTAGTTTTATCATTCGAATTAAAATCATACTGGCTTCGAGCCTTGAATTCAAAATGGCAATGTCTCTGCTGTTTAATGACAAGGTAAGGGAAGCAGAGCTGGGGACTGCTTCCAACAGCACATGCAGAGGGAACAGCATCACTCATCCTGTCATGGGGGAGATGTGTCTGCTGTCAGGAAAAAGAAATGTAGAAATCCTCTGTGCCCACAGCAATGCAGCAGCGAGCATGCAGGCAGCTGCCTGCGTGGGAGGTGGTGCATACCCCAGGGCCAGGGCAGCCACAGCAGCTCAGTCCTGGGCAGCTTTGGGTGGAGTTGGCTTGTTTTAACCTGTGTGAAAGACAACCCACATGGTTGGGGTTGGTTTTTTCTTTAGGAGTTAAATTTGTGCTGGGGAAAAGGAAGACATTCACCAAAAAGCCCCCCTGTCCCTGGCAGGATGAGTAAGCAGATTCCCAATGGCTAAATACCATTAATACTGATGCCTCCATAATGATGAAGCTGAGCTTCCCCCTCAATCCCTGCCCTGGCCTGCCTGTGTCCCAGGCACATCACAAATTCAGGCACCTTCAGCAGGGCTGCAGCTTCATTCACAAGAAGCTGAAGATTTATTCTTTCCAAGACAAGACCCCCAAAAAATACCAGATTGCAAAACACAGATGTTTATAGTGACTGAAATACTCAGTGACCAAGAAAACCCTTACATGAGCTTTCTTTTTTAATAAAGCAAACTGCTCTGCCTTGTCATGTGAATTAATATCCCCGCAGCATGGCTTTGTCTATTTATTCCTTGCTGATGTTTTTTTTGATCACTACTAGATGAAAATGAAATCTTGGATGCTTTGGGGCTGCTCTTAGGACAGATTCAATGAGATGAAAACGCATTTCAGGAAATATCACTGAAGCCAGTTTTTGTTTTAATTTCCAGGGACACACAGGGCTCCAATTCCCTGGAGCCAGGAGGAATTGCAATTGAAGAAAGGCACACTGAAAACACTCTGGAAGTGTGTCCTTCCAATCCTCCACGGCAAATGTCACCTAGAGGCATTGCTGTTACGCCTCTCAATCACAAACTCTTCTTTTGAAGGCAATGCTTTGGCAGTCCAAGTCCCTCTCTTCACAGGCTTTTTGAATATTAAATGCTCCCTAGGCACAGACAGGGGCCAGGGCTGTAGCACCCTGCCACACTTTCTACTCACTGGACCCACAGCTTCTGTCCTTCTGTCTGTCCCATCAATTCTGTCACCAGGTTACTCAAAGCCCCATTTCAGCTGCTGTTTCTCTGGCTTGCTCGTGGCCTCGCAGGCAGTCCCGAGCTGAAGGGGAGCATGGGGACTTTACCCTGCACTTCACCCAGTGCTCTTCTGGCTCTGTTATGGGGTAGCTTCTTTTCTCTTCTTGAATTGGTGTCCCCACATCTCCAGCTGGGAGGTGTAGCTGGGGAGGGGTATGAACATCAGGTAACTTTCTGTAACTCAACACTTGTCATTGCACAACCAGCCTAAGGCAAATAGTGCCAGACCAGATGATTTGCACTGCGTAAATCACTGTATTTCACAATCTGTTTGGTTCAAACCCAAGACAAATCTGACTCTGCATCTGAAGTCTCTGAATTTAAGCACATGACTGGTGTCCACCAAGTCTCATAGCTACATTTGATCAAGGAAAAAAAAAAGTACTTTTCCCCATATGTTTATAGAAGGAAAAATCCATATTTGGAAACAGTTTGATAGAAAAAGTCAGACACTCTGTTATTGAATATAACCCAGATCAACAGTGACAGACTCTGGGATTTTCTTAGAGGAAAATAAAAATCAAAACCATTTTTAAATTACACTTTTCTGACAAAAATAAACATTAAGGCAGAGAGCAAAACTTTTGCCCACACTGACCTTGCTCTGCAGTGCAGTGGCAAGGGTCTGGGTGCCCCAAGTCACCTCCATGAGGGGGCAGAGCGGACAAGCATGGATCTCCCCTTCTGCCACTCCTGCTGCCAAGGGAGCTTAAAAGGCCAAGAAATTTGTCCCCTTTCAGATTGCCTTTCAGCATTTCCACAGCTCTCACTGTATACAAGTAGCACACAACACAGCAGGGTTATGACCCACAGCAGGGTTTTTTTAAACACTCACACAAGTGATAATAAAAAGCCCAGGCCATCCCCATCTGGATGTCTCACAGAAATGGATTTAAAGACCTGTGGTCTTTCAATAGTGTGTGCTACAGACAGGACAGAGCCTACAGAGAGGCTGACCAAGTCCCATCACTGCAAGCTGGGGAGGAGACCTATGATGCTCTACAGCCCAAAACTGCCCCTCAGCCACCTGCTTCAGCGTTTTGGCCCAGTTTAACTCTTGATGCCTACACCTCTCCAAAGACTTCCAGATTAGAGAAACAAATTAAGTTTGCTGCCACATCACCCCAAAAAACTCACAGCAAGGAAATGGTGCTTGGCCCTGACATTCTTAGCAAGACCCAGCGAAGCTGCCCACCATGTGTGAGGCTTGTTGGGTTGTCTTTTTGTGTGCAGGTCAGCATCAATTATCTGCAGTGTAAATACAGTGATGTAAACATATCAGTGAAGTGATTCAGTACCTATGGAATGAGGAAACTTACACCTCCCTCCCATCCAAAACTGTAGGTTGGGAGTGGAGGAGATAGCTGAGTACCTTTGGGAAGCAAAAATATTTGTATGGTGTTCATTTCAATTACCCTGTGAGGGAGCACAGCAGCCTGGGTGAGTCTCCTGCTATCCCACAGCACAGAGTTGTTTCAGCATAGTAAAATACAGCAGAACAAATACCAGCCCCCACATGGGAGTTTCTGAAACTCTCCATCAAGACTTTCCTCTTTCCCCAGATAACCCAAGCTCTCCTACATGGCCACAGCAATTTCACCTTCATTTAGAACAGAAGATACTGAAATGGAAACTTGGGCGGGGGGGAGAAAACCCTTCCAGACTCAAATCAAAACAAATCACTTTTTTGCATATTAATAAGTCTCCTGATTGAAAGTGTTCTGGCTGTTCAAGGAGGAATATCAACAGTAGATGCTGCTAATTTAAGCCTGGCTAATTAAAAGCAAAACGAAAAAAAATTACTCCCGTAGAAACAGCCACATGCAAAACGAACTCACCCAGCACATTTCATCAAGCTCTGCTCATTATATCTGGATTTAGGGAAACAATCCCATTACTTTTTTACTCTCTTTCTGGGTTGGGTTTTCCCACTGCAGATTGTCTCCAGCACCATGCTCCTCTGCAGAGTCAGCAGCAGCAACCAGCAGGACTTGCAGGACATCCACAGCTGTGACCTGTGTGGGGCTTTGACCAGGCTGTCACCAGTGGCGTGGGGCATTGAGTCAGGAACATCCCTGCCTGTAAGAACTGACACCTGCCAGAGTGCCATCAGGAACTTGCCATGGGTGTGCTCTGCCCCCTTATCCAGCTCACCAGTAGGGACATTAAACTGTAGCAGCCCCAGAAATGATCCCCTAACCACATCTCACCAGTTTGGCTACAAGGGTAGTGTGGGCTATTGTGGCAAATGCTACAGCAGGGACAATGGCATTCACCACCATTCCCCACTGCCTAGAGACCGAGGTGCAAGGGATCTGGTCAGGCACAATCCTGTTTCCCCCCAAAACTGAATACAAACCACTAATAGAATCATAGAGGCACTAAGGTTGGGAAAGAACTCCAAGACTGAGTCCAGCCTTTGGTGGAACACCACCATGTCCACTAAACCATAGCACTAAGCGCCACCCCCAGCTGTTTCTTGAACACTTCCAGGGATGGTGACTCCTCCACCACTTCCCTGGGCAGCCCATTCCAATGTTTAATCACTTTTTCTGTGAAGAATTTTTTTCTGATGTCCAACCTAAACCTCCCCTGGCACAGCTTGAGGATATTTTACCTTGTCCTGGTTCTTGTTACCTGAGAGTAAGAGGCCAACCTCCACCTTGCTGCAACTCCTTTCAGGTAGTTCTAGGGAACAATAAGGTCTCACCAGACCCTTCTCTTGTCCAGGCTAAACAATCCCAGCTCCCTCAGCTGCTCCTCACAGGACTCATGTCCCAGGCCCTTCTCCAGTTCCATTGCCCTTCTCTGGACTCACTCCAGCACCTCAATGTCTTTCTTGTCGTGAGTGGCTCAGAACTGGACACAGGACCTGAGGTGTGGCCTCACCAGTGCCAAGTACAGAAGGACAATCACTGCCCTGGTCCTGCTGGCCACACTATTTTTAACGGAAGCCAGGATGCCATTGGCCTTCTTGGCCACCTGGGCACACTCTGGCTCATGCTCAGCTAGCTGTCAACCAGCACACCCAGGTACTTTTCCACTGGGCTACTTTCCAGCCACTCTTCTCCCAGCCAGTAGCAATTTCATTTGACAACAGCACATACAAATTATGTAAAAACTCTGCAAAAAAAAAAAAAAAAAGAATGCAGACACAGTGTAGGAGGAAGGAAGGCGGTATCCCTCCCTCCAGAGCACTGGCAGTGTCCAGCAGGAGTCAGGAGAGTGGGTGGTAGTGAGATGCTGCTTTACACAAGCAGCAGTTTTCAAACAGAGCTATTGCAGGAAAAACTGCTGCTGGGCTCTCAAAAACCAACCAAGAGCTTTACTTTAACAGCCTGGGAGTGTAAAGCTTGGGCAGCATTGCCAGTTATGTTCACTGGTTTGAAATAGATGAGGGGAAGAGACTGGTCCAGAACCATGGGCTCTACACACACAGGGGGTTCCTTCAGTCAGGCAGTGCCCATCCACAGCTGCTCTTCTCCCTGAACAGGGTGTGTCCTCTGCTGTCCAAGCAGGGAGGAGAAATGTCTCCATGAGTCTGGTGTCAATCAGCACATTCCCACTGAAATGAGAAATGGGGTTCGTTCTCCTTCTTTCCCTTTTTCTTTGTCAGTTATTTATTGTGTCTCTCTGAATTTGCATCCCAAGGGCTCTTGTATGACAGAATGTAATAGTATTAGTCACCGTTACACACATTAGAGAACATAATATTTAGCGTTCATAACAATTTCTAGCTTAAAAGTGCCACACAAACATTAAATATACTGTATTTTTCTCTGTGTTTTTAAGGGATAGCTTGTTCTTGCCTGAAGCTATACAACTTCCCTTTTTATCATCCCTCAGGAGAAGTGGGGTGTTTCTGTCACCACCTCTGTCACATAAGAGAATGCCAGTTTCATGGCCCCCTCCCTCACAGCAGCCCTGAACAAAAGGAACTTCCCTGGCTCCTTCTCCTCACCCATTCACAGTTCCCACACACCTGCCATATTCCCAGCTCCTGAAATCCAAGTCCAGCATTAGACAGCAACAGCAGCAGTCAGTCGTTCTTTTCTTTGGCAGCTTGTCCTGCTGCCTGTATGATAGAAACTACAAGGTATTAGATTTCTTTTTCCTTTTCTGCTGATGCTTTCCTCATGCTGCCAATAAGCTCATTCTCTGTCGGGCACTAGAGATGTGCAACCCACCTTACAGCCCTGTGGTTTGAGGCATGACAGGGACCAGGAGCTTGCAGCTGGTACAGTGGAGGTCTGCAGAGTTACTTGAGGTAATGGTGAGGCTGCCCTGCATCATTCTGGGGATGAAAAAGACCTTATCCAATAAATCTGTTCTCTGAGAGGAATGCTGAATGCATCTAATGAAAAAGCAGTATCTATCATGTTTATGTGGCAATATCCAACTTGTGATACAGTCTCATAAATTTTACTTGTGTATTTTGGAGACCAGAAGAAATAAAATTTATATAATTAGTGACATAATGTTTTACATGCTATGGTATTATATGACTCCTTAGTCCCATAGAGCAGCATATGAAAAGTGGTTAAGAATTTAAAATCTGTCCTCTCTGCATCAGTAATTTTTCTACCTGCAAGAATCTGAAGTTTTTCAGGATCTATAAAGCTCCTCCAAGTGTTCTGCAAAAGAGGACTAAGATAAATGAGCTTGTCATTTGTCAGTACATGTCTGCATATATTACCTTTCCAAAGCACCTCTGCTTTTGGGAACCCCAAATCAAAAAACACCTCTTAATGTTATGCCTCAAAAAACATTTTTTGATCCTGTACTTAGAAGGACTTAATCTTGCCTTCAATTTCGCTGCCTTTAGACAACCGAGAAAGGAAGATTAAAAATACTGTCTCAGTTGGAGACATCACACAGGATTTGTATTCATTCCCCAACTGTGATTTGTAGTATGATGAATTCTCAAGAAATATCATAGCTTGGCAACTGTATTCCTGAAAAAGAATGATTTAAGCTGGATAGAATCTCTCCTGGGTCATCTAGCCTGCTGCCCAGTAGTGATGGCCATGTTATGGTCTTCGCTGTGCTGGAAGGTCCTCCATGAAAGAAAAAACAGCAAAAAGTCTCTCATGGTATGTATGTCACACACACACACACACACTAGATTTGACAAACCAAAAATCTCAAATCTAAGAACAATGAAGCATATAAATATGCCAATTCAGGAGTCATAACAATCCACAGTTTCCACAAATTGCACACATTTTTCTTCTACCAGCCCCCTCCTTACACGCCTCATGCATTTTAATGCACACTTGCAATGCAAATGAGTTTCCAATAATTCCTGTTTGTCAGCTGAACAAAAACCAAAAGTCTCAACCAGAAAAAGTTTCTTCAGCCTCAACAGATGATCAGCTGTGCCTTCAGCCTCAGCCTCTTGCAGGTGAGTCAGTGACTGACTGGGACACTGGTCCTCAGGCATGCTGCTTCAGGAAGGGTGGGAAACTTGAAACCGAAGACTTTTAATCTCAAATTAAATTTCTTATCAATGTGCAACTGCCAGGTAAAATGAGTTCTGTTGGCCACTTTGAAGTGGAATAAAAAAACCATGCTGCCTTTTGAACCACCAGTGAAGCACCTGTAGTTTCTACAGTGTTCAGTGAGCTTGTAGACATCTCAGCTGAATAGGAACCAGGGACCAGGGCTCATACAAGCCCACGGGACCCTGGGCCCTCAGCTCCTTCCTTCGTTCAGGCAGCCAGTGGACAGGTCCTTCCCTGATGGGGAATCCCTGATGGAATCCCTTCCCTATTTCATCTGATGTCTTCTGCTACTCCCTTAATGTAGAATTTGCAGGCAACCCCAACAAGGGAAGAAATGAGAACCTTGACTTCATGTTTCAGAAGGCTGATTTATTATTTTATTATATATATTATATTAAAAGAAAATTATATACTAAAACTACACTAAATAATAGAAGAAAGTTATTTCATCAGAAGGTTAGCAAAGGAATAGAAAAGAATAGAATGGAATGATAATAAAATCTTGTGACTGACCAGAGAGCCTGAGACAGCTGGACTGTGATTGGCCATTAATTAAAAACAACCACATGAGACCAATCAAAGATGCACCTGTTGCATTCCACAGCAGCAGATAATTATTGTTTACATTTAGTTTCTGAGGCCTCTCAGCTTCTCAGGAGAAAAATCCTAGCAAAAGTATTTTTCATAAAATATGTCTGTGACACCTTAATCTTATTTCATGATGAGTGGGGGAAAAAAACCATCATGGCTTATATTTCACCAAGGGCTTCATAAAATCACTCATTTGCAACAGAGGATGGATGGATCCAGCACAGCTTCTCAGCCATACATTAAAATCTCCCCAGTCTGATTGTGGAGGCACCAAGTCTCATACATACATGTGCACATCTCTCTTCTTTTCCTGGTTGTCTGCAGGGACAGAGCCCTGTAACACGTTGCCACTACCCTCCTGCATCTCCAGAGCTCAGCTACAGGCCAGAAGGTGCCTGCAATTTAGCCCTTGTAAGGCTGGTACCCTCTCTCAAACTCTCTGCTCTCCTGTCAGATTTAAGTGTCTTGTAAAATTAATATTTGTGTATTTGATCACCTCAAGGGGAAAATATGGGGATAGGAAGGAAAAGACACCTCTAAGTTAGTTTTGATTGACTATCATGAAGAGATGTCAGTGTGCACTGGTGTAAGAAACAGGAGCACCAGTCCAGGGTGCAAACCAGCTGTGTTCAGGGTCTTCATGGGGCTCTGCCTCTAAACCTGCACAGTTTGAAGCTCTGTTTTGCAAGATAATTGAGCCTAGACCATAGGACAAGTTGAGCTCGATGAGCCTGACATGCTTGAGGAGGGAAACCGGACTTGGTGACCTACAGTGGTTCCTTCAAACCTTACCCATTCTGTGACATTGTGATATAAAAATGGTTTGGTGTCAATGATGCACTGTAGTCTCCCTGTTTAAACTGGATTTTATCACAACCCCTACTACATAGCTGTCTCCAGCCTAACCAGTGGTCTTTGCTCCCAGGCTGGAGGAGATGTGGTGAAGCAAACTCTCTCTGCAAGCATAATTTCTAAACTCTTCCTAAGCCTTTATCTTTGCTCCAGTCACCCAGGAAGCTCCCAGGAGGCAATGTTCACTTCTTCAGCAAATAAAAAAGAGTACAGCCACATCCCATTGCTGTGAGAGTATAGAGGACCTCTGTGGAGAGGACCTCTGGAGCTTGGATATACGGGATCAGGTCCCCCCATATGTGTGCCATGAAAGGATCAGCTGCATGAACCATTCTCATCTTTGGTTACATCTACCAAGTCTGTGGAGTATGGACTTCACCCAGGGAACCAAAGGCCTGTCACAAGGTCACAGTTTTGAACACTCTTACCAGCTGTGCTTGCAAAGTCCTCTCCCAAAGCAGTCATGGTGTCCCTAAGATTTTGCAGGGATAGACAGAACTTGCTGATACTTAGTTGTGTCATAGTTTAACCCCAGATGGCAACCAAGCACCACTCAGCCCTTCACTCATGTCCTCAGTCCCAGTGGGATAGGGAGGAGAATTGGAGAAAAGTAAAAACTCATGGGTTGACATAGTAATAATTGAAATTAATAAGAATTGAAACAAAGTAAAATATAACAATAACAATAATAATAATGGCAGTGGTGATGTTGTTGTTTGTTATTATTACTGCTACTATTTAATGAAAGCAGAAAAACAACCCCAAGAAAAATAAATCCCAAGTAAAACAAGTGATATTTGATACACTACAGTTGTTCACCACCCACTGACTGATGTCCAGCCCTTCACTAAGCAGAAATTGGTACCTCTTGGCCATTTTCCCCCAGTTTATATACCGGGCATGATGTTTTGAGGTATGGAACATCCCTCTGTCCACTTCTGAGCAACAGTCCAGGCAGGCTATGCTCCTTCCCAGCTTCTTGTGCACCTCCACCAGCAGAGAATGGAAAACTGAAAAGTCCTTGACTTACTGTAAGCACTGCTCAGCACCAACCCAAACATCAGCGTGTTATCAACTTTATTCTCATACTGAGTTCAAAACACAGCAATGTACCAGCTATGAAGAAGAAAATGAACTCTGCTGAAACCAGGACAAGATGGAGATGTTTAATGTATTTATTTCTTTGCAAAAGGTCGTAATTTCAATAGGGAACAAAATGTAAGACTTCTCCAGCTTTGGGACAGACATTTTCTAAAGGCTTACCTGGATGCCTGTACCCCCTGGGGACCCACCACTCTCCATATTAACATTTGTAAATGATGCTTTGAGGTATTTCAGGTATTTTCAGGTAGAGAGGTTTCTCTGAAAGGCAAACCAAGTAGGCTGTGATACCCTGCTCTGTCTCCTCCCTCAGCAGCTCTGCAGAACCTGGATATTGCACTGACAGGCAGCTGTCTGAACTGCAGGCAGTAAGAACAGCCAGTTTTGAAGTTGCTGATTCTTGTATGCAAAAAATGGGTACATGGAGGCAGCTAAGATCTAATAAGAGGTTAAAACCAGGTCCTGACCTTGTGCTGGCACACAGCAGAAGCAGGTAATTCATGGGTTATTGTCAGGAGGCTTTGCTCCAGTGACACACTTAGAAAGCAGCTGTGAGCAGCTCTCCAGTGCAACACAGCATCAGGGCTGTTCAGGTTTACACTGTACCTCATAAAGAGATGGTAGAAACTGCTCAATTTCTGTTACTCTGCCCAACCCACAAACCTAAAATAGACTCTACAAAAAGCCACAGCCTCGTGACCCCCCCTTGTGCAGACTGAATTAAAGATATAATTGAAGGTGCCCTATTGGCAAAGCTCAATGTCTATACATACTGTGTTTGGACAATGCAAAGAACTCATAAAAGGCACTGAATGGCTTTAAAATTATAGATACCTCCCACCTAAAGAAGGAGGCATTCAACCAGAGCCTGTTCATTCCCTGTGACCCAAAAACCAGATGCAGGCTACTAACTGAGCAAACCAAACAGGAGAAGTAGGCAACAAAGAGAATTTGGAGTGACTGAAGATCAGAATGGGTAGAGAGGTCATAAAATAAATAAGGAGATAAGGACCAGACATGAAGCAGAGACATCATGCAGAGCATCAAAATGAGCAATTGCCAGTGGGCAGCGCATCCATCACAAAGACATAGCATGCCACAGGGATCTCACAGGTGACATGGGGAAGCAGAAGAAAGCCCTGCACTGTTACAGGACTTGCTCCAGGCAAGGGGTTGTCACTCCTCCAGCAGAAAATAGGACTATAGGCGAGGAAAACAGGGCCATAGGTGAGTATGGGCGGTCTCAGGCTGTTTCTGGGAGACAGTTCATTTAATGCTGCTCACAGCATTACTGCAGCAAGAATGCAGAATTTCAAGTGTCAAGTAAGTAAATTTGTATTAAAGTAACTGCAATTATACACAGCCTGCAGTCACTCCCACGGGAGGCTGTGGCAGGTTTGTGATGGACTTCACTGAGAGCAGAATTAGGATGATAATCAATACAAGCACAGCCATCATTTTGCATTTTCTTGTAGCTGCCAAAGCCTACCATAGTAAAAGCAAAGGGCTTTTTAGATTACAGAGCAAAGGCCTGCAGAGATTTCAGCTAGTCTCTGAATAATGGCATGTGATCAAGTCCTTTTGTGAACAAAAAAAAAGAGAATTTCCCAATACGTGAATGCAATTCCAATGCTGTGATATGTTATTTGTTTCACCGCTGGTTAGATCACTGCACAGCGTTCAGTGGCACAGAAGGTTTTGGTCAATCTATGCATTTTTCATTTCTCACCTCTCATCTAAATACTGATTTGTTCCTTAACTGTGTTAGTGGCACATGTATCTCTGGTCTAACAAAAGAAAAACTAATTTTAGTCCTGTGAATAACCCACCGTGCTCAAAAATTAACCACTTCCTTCAATTACACAAACAACCAGGTAACTGAAAAAGTAATTCAATTTATTACTAATCTGATTGCTTTTTGAGATTTAAAAATAAAAAGGTAATAACAGAAAGAACTCATCCAAACAGCAGGGGGCCAAAGGGAATTAATGGGAGGCAACCAGGGTTGCAGGTGGATACCAAGCTGGCTCAGAAGAGAAAGGTTTGCTGAGCACCACTACCACCAAAAAGCTGAGGCTGTGAGACTGAAGGCATGATTACACCTGTGAGTGGCCAAAATATAACCATACCTTCCCAGATAACTGCAGTGTATCCCATACTTCTGACCTGAAGACTATGCAGAAAATCCCCATTTGACTGCTGTGCCTGACTAACCTGAAGAAATAACAAGTTCTCTAAACAGGATTTATTTTCCAAGCAACTACCTTGACCTGCTGCAGGATGAGCCCGTGTTTGCCAGGGGGAGCAATACACAGGACATGCTTGCTCCAGGAGGAGCGGAAAGACCTGAAGGAGCTTGAAATGGAGAAGAGGCTCTATCCAGCATCAGGGCATGCAGAGACCTGGCCCCAGGCAGGGCTGAACTCCCTTTTGCACCGTGCTGAAATTATAAAAATATTCACACACAAGAAGTGTCTCTTGTAGTGCCTAATGTAGAGATTGGCCAGGAGCACGGGAAGACAGGGAGAGGACAGTGACAAAGAAAATCTTTACCTTAAACTGCTATTTGCAAACTGTTCAAAAAGAAGAGAAGGAAGATAATGATGATGACATGAGACTTTAGGCTGGGGAGTTAGCAGATTTTTTACCTCTGCTGTATGTTGAAGCTCAAGGGAGCAGCCAACCCACTGAGTGAACACTGGTGAGAGAAATCAGGGCGTGGACCTTCATGGTGGCTGTTCATGACCACAGGGAGAGGAAGACAGAAAAGGGCATCCAGCTCCCTAGTTTCTTACTGGTCCCAAGGCAAGCACCCTGCTCTGTAGCAAGCAAAATCCTTTCAACAAGAGCTCTCAGGATTTCTGCAATTTTCACAATCTTTGGGTTCCCTCTATAGTCTTGGGGAGATACTGTCTCCTTTTTCCTAAGCTAACGTCTTCACTGCAAAGTCTCCTTCTCCATCGACTCTAGAGCAAACTGTTCCTCTTTCCCCTGCATCCCTAGTTAGAGGGGCTCCTTGGTTCCAGGGGGCAGAACAGGATATGCCCTCCCTTGCTTCTTCACCTTCTAGAATTTCTCCCAGGAAGACAGAGATGAGCAGAAAGAGCTGTTCAGGCTCACTTATTCTCTGACCCTGTGAGGATGTGACACTGAGATGAAGGGCTGAGACACTTCCAAATTGTCCTGGACTTTGCTCCTCTACCAAAAAAATGCCAGTGCCTGGAAAGGTGCAGTTTTCTCCCCTCCCCACCTGCAAGCAGTCAGGAGGAAGGATATGGCTGAAAAATGGTTGCACAGTTCTCTTGGTAGGAAGCCCTGCTAATATGCAAATTGATCATTTGGATTAAAAGTGTTTCAATTCCCAGCACTTTCCTCTGTATACACTCTCTTTTGACAACATGATGTCCTATTGAAGCTATTCTGCAAATCTTTTTGCTCTTCACGTGGGAGGTGGGATGGGCAGATTTGGCTCTTGCCTTATGCCCTCAGATAGGGCACAGGGATAAGGGGGGTCATTGGCTGATCTCTGCCTCCCACTGGTTGCCCTAGGGTCAGCCAGATTAATGTTTGCATTTTGTTTGATTCATTCACCATGCTATCAGGGTAACCCAAGACAACACGGGTGACATTTATTGTGAGCTGGCCCCTTTTTCATTAAGACTTGGCCTAAATCCACACACATTTAATGGTAATTGCTAGGCAGGCAGCACAGAGCAAATACCTTTTATTTCAAATCCAAGACAAGTCAGTGCTGGCTGATAGTTTGTTGGCACTTTCCTACATTAATTAAGTACCTCTCATCTAATATTACATGCGGTCTTTCTGAAAACCTCTAGTGAAAAGTCTATTTGTTAAAAGTGCCAGTTGAAGTCAAAACAACATCCAATATTGCAAATTAGGATTCCAGATTCCAGGAAGAGATCTATTAGTCTTTCCCTGCTTAACTAATTAAAAACATGGAGGGACAAAATTTGTTTTGTCATTCTTCCGTCCGTAGGAGTCCTTACAGTAACTAAGAAAAGAAAACAAAATTCCCCTTCATTTATCTTAAGATATCGGCTGGCTTACCCATCTGTGAGCAAAGAATGTTTTTGCTTAGCTTGCTTAGCTAAATGAATCTTGGTTCACTTGCTTGCAGCTGAAGACAAATTAGGCTGATTATCCACGAAAGGGCATACAGTACATCTAGGAATTAAACTGCGACTGGGTATTTAGGATGAATGAAATGAATAGGCTGCAACAGCTTTGCGTGGCTCTGAACAATCAGCAGTCCCCTTCTCTTGCAATCTTTTTAAAGCACTTTCAAAATAATCCTCGGTGTTATTCTTGTGTGTAAGTCGCTGCTTTGCAAGTATGGATTTTTAAAGAAACAAACAAACAAAAAAATCCCCATGCAAACTTTTCCCCCTTTGGAACGGGAAGCATTGCCGAGCTCAGCAGCTTGCTGCGATGCTGCCTTTCCCACTCAGCGGAGGAATTCCTGACATGCCACGCTGCCGGGCTGCTCCGTGCACAGATCGTAGAAGCAAGCAACAGCATCGCCCCCTCCAGCAGTTTTATTTCCCACATCTCTTACCCCGTAGGACACTGCAGGATGTGTGCTGTATCTGCTGCAAGTGCTTGACAGGTGGTATTTCACATTCACTGCTCTCGCTGCTATCGGGAGCAGGCTGAAATACTGAGTTCTTCACGTGTCGGTGGTTTTCAGTAATTAGCATATTTCAGCCCAAATCACAAACATCCTCCCTTGAAAAGAATGATAATTGGTGACAAAATCCATGGCATGCAGTTACATCAAATGCAAATTTGAGCTAGTAAGATAGATGCTGGACTGCACTAGGAGAATTAAAAGCATCACTGTTAGCAAAAATAATTTTTGCTAACGTTTTGGGCATGATGATTTTTGAGAAGACATTTCTAATTTTAGTGTTTATGTGATAAAAGTGGGGATTTGAAATACACAGATAAAAAAAGTCTTATTGGCCTGTTCTTGTGGCATACCACTGATCATTCCCTGTATGACTGCTTCTCAGTATGACCACAAAAGATCAATAAATCTTAAACAAAATGGAGATCTAGATGTTCAGCTCCTCTTTGAAACATACATCCTCATTTGTTCTATTCCAGATACTTGCTGACATGCAGTAATTCCAGTTTTGTGCTCTCTTCCCTCACTGTGCATGTAAAAGGGAGGTTGGAGTGTGTCTTTGGTTTGGCTTTTTTTTGAGCCAGCACGGGCTTAGGTTCATGCTAGCTCCTTCGCAGTGCTGGTTTTCCAGCTCTGTGACCCGAGCGAGGGTTCATGAACATATTTGATACTGTGATTGGTGTCAACAGGGGAAAGAAAAGCAATCCCTCTAGCAAGAGAAAACATACATTTCTTGAATAGTGGGTGTTGCCCATCTACCGAAATCAGATGAAAACTGAAAGGCAAATATTTGTACCCAGATAGGACAAATCTGTCTTTTGACAGCAACAGACAGCTCCTGGGAAAAGTGGTAGAGGCCTGAACTCTACAGAACCCCAGCAAGGAAATTCCTTCAAACAAAGAACACTACTAAGCTGTTTGGAGCTTGCTGACCAGAAGGTTTTCTACATTATGATCATCTTAAGCCTTGAGAAACTCCTTGGATGCACATGGGTGACTGAAAGACAGAAATACTGCACTGGTTTTACCCACTATGACACAGGGAGCCCTGGCCAAAGTAAATAGTGAACCCAGGTCCTGGGGGTCTCGCTCACAGTTACAGCCAAAGCCAGCTTTTCTTACCATCTCTTGTTTCCAGAGTGTGACTGTTCTTTCCATCCATATATGCTTTCCTGCAGCTTGGCCATCCTCTCTCCCCAGCCATCCCTCCTGTACTGCCACGGCCATCTTCCCTCCCCAGCATGCCAGGACTCAGTGCAATGGGTGTGATACCTAAAGCCTCCAACACCTGCTATGTTTCCTACACTCCCCTTCAGCAGCATGGACAGTCATGGTAGGCTGACTCTCTGTCTTCTCATCTCAGCTTCCCTAACACATATCAAGGCTCTGGAGATGCAAGAGAGCACTTTCCAGACCACAGGCACAAAATAGTACCCAAAATTACAGCAGCACCTGCAGACCCAACCACTCCCTGATGACAGAAATGTGATTCCCATCTCAGTATGAAAACAGAACAAAAGTTTTCTTTCAAAGACTTTCTGACTACAAAATCATGGGAGGCAAATATAACAAGTCAAATCCCCAGGCTGAGATAGCATTGTCAACACAAGGCAGGATATGGCATTTGGTGTGAACTCGATGCTATTTTATTAAAAGCTGATAGGTGCTCATGAATATAAGTTAGCAGTTTACTTTTATCTAAAAGGGTTTTTTTTTCTCTGAAATGACAGGTTCCTATTTTAGTATATAAACTTGCTTTTGATGTATTGATGTAACCTAGAACTTATCAATTGTGGAGAAAACAAGACAAACCATGGTAATATTGGGGGGTTGTAACACAATTATTGAGCTTTCATGAGATACGCATCATAGCGAAATGATTAACTACATTCAGGAGTGCATATCCAGCTTGCTTTTGAAAAATCACGTTTCAAACACACACACACACACACACACACACATATATTTCTATAACAGCCATATAAATAGACATTCAGTCATATCCTAACTTACAAAACATACACTACTGACAATAGGTGTGATAAACCCTTGTCTAACACTGAACAGCTTTGTCTCTTCTCTCTCTACAATTGTCTACCATGCTGAAAACAATTCTGCATGTGCTGCTGAATCCAGGCTCTGAAATTTGAAGACTGTTAGACCACCATGCTGTACAATCACTGAATGCAAGATTAAAGTGTACAGAGGCACCATATTACTCCATTATCAGGAAAGCACAAAAACATCTTCTTTCAGTTATTATTTATACAGTTTTAAGAAGCTGAATTTCTTTCCAGAAAAGAATGTTTGAGAATTTCCATCCTTATAACATAGTAATGTTATGGATATCTAAAGGAAAAAAAAACGTAAATGCAGCAATTCGTTTTATACATATTTTGTATATAATTCTTAGCTTTTTAAATTTAAGTTACACCCATCAGATATGTGAACAATTTGTAAAACAACAGTGCTTTTTTGGTGTCATGAAACACTTTGAAATTTAATTTAAATCTTACATTACTGCTGAAGTACATTTAATGTAACAACAAAAAGAAAAATAGCAATGTTAATAGCTGGCTTGCTTTAAAAGCCATCAGTAAGTGATCCTCACAATGACTTCATGTGGCACTGAAAGCTGCAGTATCCCCAGAAGTCTACATGCAGGGAAATCTTAAAAAGCAGTCACACAGAGAGAGAGAAACTAGGATCAGAACAGAAGTAATCGCAGAAGCTCCATTTCTTTTCCAGCCCTAGAGACATGCCAGTCCTCTCATCTTCAGCATCAATGCCATGTCAGTGAGAGCCTGGCAGCCCGGGGAGCCAATGCTCCTGGGGCTCGGCGTGTGTTAGGAAATTCCTCCTCTTTTCTGCTGGCAGGGCTGCAGCAGCTGCACTGGCAGTAGGAGCAGCTCAGGGAAGGGAGGAGGGCGATGTGCTGCAGGGACCTGGGGAGGTGGGAAGCAGCTGGGAATAACCCAAGCCACACTGGCCTTCTGCCTCAGATGTTTGTGGGAGTTTCTGTGGGGAAATCCAATATACAGACAAAACAGGGAGTGGCTGTTTTCTACGACATGTAAAACCAGGCTGCATGGCATACATGTGAAATGAAACCAGCCTACTCATGATGGAACTGCAGTCTCAGTTCAGCTGCGTCATTTTCCATTGCTGTTGTATAAAGAATAGCATTTAAAACCTGACATCAGCCCTTTCAGTCATACAGGGCTTCCCCAGACAGATGACTAAATAATCACCCAGGTAAGAGGTTTAATGAACACTCTAAAGGCTATCATCATCTAGAAAAGACCCCTATGCATAGATATAAGCTCTGGCCAGAATTTTAAGTGATTCTTAAAAGGCTGGTTGTTAATAATCTAAGATCTCTTATACAGGGTCTTCTCCTCCCCTGGAAAACACAAAGGCATTTATAAATTAATTTTTTTTTTAAAGGTTGAAAATTGTGGAGTTGGCATCACTGAGATGTGCCAACGATCAGCAGGGCAGGTCATTGTTATTAGCCAGAAGCACTGGCTGCACCTACTGCTTTCACCATCCTGACCAGTGGGTAACTGGAAAGCTTCCCTGGGAAACCAGCTCACGGAGACACCAGCAGGTTCCTCGTGCAATGAACAGAAGAAGAACAAAGACAGAATATGGGCTTATTTTGACTAACATTTACCTGCATGTCCTACATTCAGACATGAAGGGACACCAAACCCCTCCTGAGCCCAGCATTTGTGTGTCCCTAACACTGAGCAGACACAACCTTGCTGACGTGTGAGCCACAACTGACAGCTTGTAAAGCCCACTGCAAGGAACAGCAAGCTCTTCTGAAAACTTTTCCCACGATAAAACCGAGTTTCCTACTTTTCTGTAGTGATTTTTGGGTTTGTGCATGCTGGTTGGTATTTCCCTGCACATAAATCCTGGGTCTCTTCTGCAGAAGCAGGAAAGCACAGACTGCTCACAACACTCATGACTAAATTTGCAGACTCATTCTTTCCCCAAACCATTAAAAATACTGGGTTACTAATTCAAATCTAACCACCAAATCCTTCATCCAGGATTTCCTGGGAATGGCCAAGTGGTTTAGGATGCCCAGCAATCCTCTTTTCTAGGAGTTTCAAAAACCAGGAAAAAGAAATATATCAAACAAGGATTTTAAAGGAATAACTAAGGTTGTAGAAAACATGAGCCCAAAATGTTGGCTGTACCCACTATCCTCTAATATTTTCCCTTTCATATTATCAAAAGATCAAGTTCTTAAGCCTGCTGAACTCGGATGGCTAGGAAACCTGAGCTCAAACAGAAGCTGCTAATGGAGAGGCATTTCCTAAAGCTGCTTTAGCAGGTGCTTCCTGCTGGAATGGGGAGGGTCACGAATGGAAATCTCATTTGGAAAGTTTCTAACCCCGAGGATAATATTCAGTGGCGCTGCCACTCTCACTGCCATCTGCATTAGAAAGTGGTTCAGACTGAACTAGATAGCACTTGATCCCACTGAGTGAGCCCAATTGTTTGCATTCTTGCACAAATGTGTGAATGGCAGCCTTCCGGCGAAGCAAATGCTGGGTCTGCTCCCTTCAAAGGCTTTGCCAGTGATCCTTGCCCTGCTGGCTTCATACTTAATTGGCCTACACGGTAGGGAGCAATTAAAAATAAATGGTAGCTTGCTGTGCTGCTATAAGGGGAAGTTTTGCGGCTCCAGGCATGAGTGCAGCTACCTTAGTACATGGCGTATGCCATTCACAGGGAATGGCACAAGGGAAAGGGGAGAGACCTGGCTATTCTGAGTAAGTGCCAAAGGAAAAAAAACATCACACTGTAGTCTGCAATAAATCAGCATTAGTTTTAAAATTAAAGGTTTGATTGTCTGGGGCCAAAGCATGCTTTCCCTTGTGTGTCTGTGGAATGTGGGAATAGCATTTCCTATTATGCCTATCATCCAGAAATGGGATTTTTCATACCATCTTCACAAGCCCTCCTTCAGTCTCACCACAGAGAGAAGAATGGCTCTTATCTGCTTGGGAAAAAATGAGGTTTCTTCAAATGAAATACCCGATACCAGAAGCTGTAGAACTAGTCTTTAATGAAAGACAACTAATCTCAAAGAAAAGCAGTGTCCCATAACTGTGTCATGAGGCTCTCTGAAACTTTAATCATAATGGGGGAATTTTGAACCACCAATTAACTTGCCACAGTCATCTGTATTAAGCAATGAAGATTCTTAGATAATTTCCTACTACTTATTAATGAAAGTCTGGTATAAGGATGAACTGAAGAACATGATCATTTATGGAATTAAAACTTGAATTATAAATACAGATTTTTGCAACCCATATTTCCATGACATTTAGAAGTGGATTAAAGCACACAAAAAAAAAGGAGGAGCTGAGAGTCACTTGATTTTCCTTTACTCCCTGAAGATACTTGACACTGAAGGTGGTCAGCTTCACCCAGGTACTAACCACATAACTCATGTCAGCAACAGCCACTTTACAAACATGACATGTATGCCATTTCTTAAAGATGGGGTTGCACATCATTTTTTGCATCTTGCTGCTTTACTACAAAGCATCTCTGTGCTTCCTGTTTCATAAATGTGTGGTACCTTCAGGGATGCCTCTTCATTTTGTGGTGGAATAAAAAGGGATGAAGTCTGCCATAGGAAAATCTCCAGGATATCCTTTTCTTTTATCTCTCTTTGTTGATACTAAATAGAGGCTAACAAAAGGCTTTACTCAGCTGATACCCTGAAAAATTTGTGATGCAATATATAAGAGCTTAGCATCTCTGGAAAAAGCTACCACTCTTTTTAAGCAGATTCAGTAAGCATGAAATAGAGCTCGTGTAGGACACACACTTCTTGTTGCACTCATTTTTATGCCCAGTGTTTAGAAAGAAAATCTAGACATACATCTAAAAATTATTTCTCCCATAGCTAACGTGTGATGGTTGGAGTGGGACAGAAAGGTTTATTGGCTATGGCAGGGGCACTGGGATTAGATGGCCTTTAAGGTCCATTCCAAGCCCTTAACATTTTAAGATTCTGTGATTCTATGCACCAGTGCAGTTCAAACTCTGTGAATATATAGATCTCACTCCTCCCAGGAAATGACCTAAAAGAAGCAATACAGAAGGATTTTTTTGTTGTTGTTGTTTCAGTAGATTTCATCCTCAGGGGGAAACAGGTTATATAAATTGGATTTCTGCACAGAAGTCTCTTGTTTCTTGTGCTGCAGTGTAGCAAACTACCTGAACTGCACTGACAGCATATGATTTACTCAGTTGCTGAACTAGGACATTTATGTGCAAGCACATACATTTGCTATATTGTTTGTAGGCACCTCCAAAACTCACCTTCTCCAAACCTGCAAAATTTCAACAGCAGTAAGATGCTGTGGGGGTGGCAGAGACACTTTTCATGTTCTCTCCATAGACGGCTGGAGAAGATAATGTAATTTCTAATTCTTCAACAAAGAAATGTCACTCATCCCAGGAACTTTCCTTTTAGTCCATTAATTCCTGATGCAGTTTCTAAAAGAGAAAAAGTTCAAAATTAGGCAAATCTCTCAAAACCAGATCTGAGCACAAGAACAGCAAGGGGCCAGTTGCTTAGTGATAATCACAAAGGCAAAGAAGAAAATACTGCAAGCCCTGCTATAGCTACATGATCAATGTGAGGAAAAGACCATGGCCTTGCAAGGGAAAAAACATTGAGCTGGTTTGTTGCTTGTAAAGATTTCTTATCTGCTCATTCTATCTGATTACATTCAACACTGACAATCAGTTTTTTTGACTCCAGGATTGATAAAAAATTACTACTAAATAGCACTAGGGGTTCTAATATATTGTTACTATGACCTTCGTAGTAAGGTCTTTAAAAATCAAGTTGCATTCCAAAGCACGGAGTAATTCACAGCTTTTTTGCACATGCTTTTTCTTCCTCCCACATACTTCAAACACAGCATTTGAGCACTATGAAGCATATTTAGATGAGGCACAAAAGATGCCAATCACATGAAGGCCATCCTAAAAAGTTTGTCTGTTCAGACTATTAGACAAAATCTGTAAGAAAACTTGAATATTAAAAAGCTACTTCTGCTAGGGCTGGTGTTATCAACCATGAGATCACTTATGAGGTCCCTTCCCCACTGCTCAGGACCTTTGACTCCCTATTAGTCACTACATGGGTCACAGGCAAATGGTCCTCCACATGGCAGGAAGATAGCTCCAAAATAATTTCTGACTGTTGCCAGTCTCTTCCTGTTCAGGAAGCACTAGCCAGTGCTAATTTCACTAGCCAGTGAAAACTCACCTTTTTTAGTGTTAATTCCTGATTACAGTACTTGTGGTTACAGTGGCAAAAATGTCATTTTTATAATGCAAACTATAAAAACTGCAGTTTTACTTACCTACCTGCTAAGCGCTTTTCACATTTACAAATCACTCCAAAATAGAGAGAAGGAAGTGAGAGAATGATTTTTTTTGTCTTTCTTTACCAAAAGGTTCTATAATCCTTGATTCAAGAATGAAAGAGGAGCACTGCCCTGACCCATCTAAGAGGACTGACAAAATGAAAGTGCATATAATTTCTAGCCTCAGAAGTAAGTTGTGAATGTATATAAATTATGCAAACCTTAAGGGAATACAATACAAAGCCAAAACTGCAAATGAGCTAAAGAGTAAGAAAAACATAAGAAAACACCAGAAGGGGAAATTCAGATTGCACAGCACCTATGGGTACACAGGCCACTTCCACACTGCACAGTGGTGACTTCCAGCATCCTCTGGATCCCTTTCCCTCAATAAACTTTGCATCTCGAGTTGCATCTCACAAAGGGCTGGAGGAGGGATGGTACTGGAACAAGCAGCTGTCAGTCCTGGACAAATCCCTCACTCGTGGCCACCAGTGCAGCACCATCTGCTGGGAACACAGACACTTTGGATCCTTCCAGCACCAGTGTTTGTCCCCACCTGTCCTAAACATGACACACAGAGAAAATGTCCTCCTCCCTGCTTTTCTGCCCTTCTTTTCAGCAAACATGAAGTGATAAACCACCACAGGCTAATCAGACTTGAGCTCTTGGCAGCTCAGAGAACTTTGCAGAAAGCAATAGGATACACACAAAGCTGGCATTTTAAGGTCCTGTTCAAGAAGTCATTTCAATACAGATACAGGTTAGTGATGCCAAAATGAAGCCAGGAACAAGAGACGGGGCCCCGTGGGCTGAGCAATGTTTTTCGGTGTCCAACCCTTGCAAGGAGATTGGCTTCAGACATTCAAAAGTGAGACAGAAAGGATAAGGGTTAATTCAGCTAAAGGAGCTACTAGGTGAGAGATGTAAGCTAGTGAGCATAGCACTTGCTGAGTTATTATGTCAGTGTTAAATCTGTAGGAAAATCAGTCACATTTCCACAGTCAAAGCTAAGCTTCATTATAAAGTAGGGCATCAACATCTTTATTAGCTATGAAAAACACCATGCGTCCTCCCTACATTACCAACAAGAGCCAGCTGGAAAATTCTGGCAGGCTTTTATTTTTTCTCTCAGAAAAGCATTCATTGGAGGAGTCTGAACCTTTGATAGAAATTAGAAAACTTTTACCCTGAAAGGATACTGCAGGACAGAATTTCTGCAACCTCAGAAGGGCTGGTTAAGTGTATAGGCAACACACTGAGACAACCATACTGCTGCTGTTGTGGGGAATATCTCAATTTGTCTTTCCTCAGGAATCTCCTCATCCCATCTTTTTGAGTGGCACAGGCATGGCCAGAAGGACATTAATGAAATATGTCCAAACTTTTTTGCTTACAGAAGGAAATACAGAGTGATACTCCTGGAGGTTCTACAGTTTTGGGGTGGGACATTTTTGGCAAAACCTTAATTCTTGGATCGCCTTCAAAAGCAACCCAAAACCTCCAAAAGCCAAGGATCCCTTAGTACAATGTAGCTTAAAGTGAGTTGAACTAAATGGTATCATCTTAAGGTATAAACTTTTATAGGCATTATTCAGTATCAGCTAAGCAGTTATGCATGCTGTAAAGTGGCAAAATATATCAGTTTTAAAGACCAGAGGCACTTGGAGAGCCAATTCATCTGGTTTGTTTAAAAAACTCTTCCACTTCTTTTGGTAACCCATGGGCTGAGTTAGCACAGACAAGTCTGCTTGTGTGTTCAGACCTTTAGTGAGAATTAACTTTTTATTCACTGAGAATGTCATCATGGATTAACAATCAAGAAAGGGTCATCCATCATGTTTTTCAATAAAATGCTCCCTGTTTATCAATTAATCCAAATATTACTAGGTTTTCATCACTACCTGGCCTCAGATTTGCAAAGTCACTACACCACTGTGTCATTTGCTCCACAACTGAATTTGCAAGCAGGGTAGCCATTCATTCCTGAAAAGTCCAATCAACTAGCCATAGCTTATATTTCTCCTAAAACATTTTATAAATCTGGAAAACAATTTCTATCATGAGGATTTCATAAAATAGCAGGGAAAATTGAGTGTAGAAATCTATATAAATACCTAACTAGTAACAACCTCTGGCATTTTAATTCAACATAGTTTAGTTTTCTTCTTATAAAAATGGTTTCATTTCACAAAAGGTACATTTTAATATAGGAATTAACAGAGTTTAGATTATTAAATTATCCAAATGAATAATTTGGATTATCCAAATTCGCAGTCCTGGCAGTCCTGATTAATTTCTTTTTCCAACTATATTTAGTAACAAAAAATGAACAGGAAGGAAGGTCACTGTGACCAGCAGTGTTCTCTGAATCCAGCTGGAGACTGCTCACAGCAGCTATGTACAGTTTCAGTAGACAAATCCACAAGCCTCAAAAATTTCTCAAATGCTAAATCAGTTAGTCAGTATTTAAAGGCATATACAACAAAATTCTTTGTTCAGTTGCCCCTGTGAATGTTACCACTGTTATCTCACATGCACAGGGCACAGCAGCAACTTGCACTCTCCATCAGCAGATGCCTCACTCCGAGACTCAACAACACTCAAAATAATTGTCCCTTACCCAAAAGCCTTCAGTTTAAATGGCAAGCCTTCCCAAAAGGATGACATGAAGGGTTATCAGGAAGAGGATAATAAAATTAATAGGTTGTGTGTCCTAGTGAATACTATTGCAGTGTGTAAAATTCCTTTTCAGAACAGGACCTCTGCATCTCCATTTGACTAATGAGGCGTGTGGGTTTAGTTTGGTTTTTATAGCAAAATCAGGCTATATACTATAGCCTTTTTATAGGTTATGTACTAATTCATATTATATGGCTTGAGGCCTTCATGCATGGTGGAGCAGCAAGTAGACAAGGAAAAAGAAATGGTAGTGTCCTCACAGAGCATGCCAGGATTTCCCTATCTGTAGTCTCCTGCTTCTGCTGTTTCTTTTTCTTCTCCCAAAATTCAGAGGTCTGTACATGTGTGAAGCCTGGCTGTGGGGACAGAGCACACACTCCAGCTCATGGGGCCAGCACATGCTGGTCAAGCAGGTTTACCTGTCACCCTGAAAGTGAAAAACAGACACAAAACCCAAGATGAGAGTTCAAACATGGAAAATGTGATGTTATAACATGAAGAGATTTCTTGTTTGAATTCCAGTTCTCATTCACATTGGGGTGTGTCCTTAGCATCTACTCACACATTAAAGGGCAAGACCAAGAAAACCCATCACAGAGCTCTACACAGCCCCATGTGCAGCCTCCTGGCAGTGCAGTAGGTTCAGCGGCACCAACAAATTTCAAAGTGAATGTAAGGACTCAGTGCAGCCCCTGAACTGTTTACAGTAACTTTCCCATCCCACTCCACAGAAAACATTTATTTAGAGAAAGAGGAGGATGAGGGTATCAGAAAACAGGTCTCTGAAAAAGCAAATGTTGTATATAGTGCCTCACTTTTTTAATGAGGCAGCAATTTGTTAATTCACCTTCCTGTTTTAATAAATACAGTCTGTAAAGTAAGGAAACATATTGTATTCATGGAAGCCTGTAACTACTCCAAAGAGAAAATGTTAGTTAAAAACATCCAAACAGATTCCTGATTGGAAATAACTCTTTGTCTTTGGCTATACATACTAATTTCCTCAGCAGACAGGAAAAACAAGCTAACAGCCCCCCGAAAGACCACAATGCAGATTTATGTGACAAACCACCACTACCTGAAGATGAAGTGTAAATGTTATGGGTGAGTGGGGAAAAGACAAGGTACTGAGTGTATCCTGCAGCACAGGCAGAGGTTTCAGTTCAGCATTCACCCAGCCCTGATCACCTGAATCTCTGCCAGCATCATTCTTAGCCCACATAAGGCAACTGACTGATTTCAGTTGTCTCTTTTCAGACTGCTGAGCATGTGAAATGAATACAAATACCTGGCTTCTTTCTCGGTTCAAAACAGAGTAGGAAACTCAAACATAAGCTGCAAAGATAAATACCTATTTGCATGTCTACAAAAGCAACTTATATTAGTCTAATGTAAATAAATATATTGTTTACATTTATTTGAAATTTCACTACACAACATAAACTACATATATAAATTATTTTCCTTTAAATTCCTAAGGACCAAGGAACAGCCCTGAAAAACATTCAGATATGCCATATAAGGAAACATATTATTCCACAGAGGGATTAATACTGATTTACAGCTTGTGTGCCCCAACTTTAGGAAGTTGTTCCCTCAGGGGCAACATTTAGGGCCTTCTGGTCATAAAGCTCTGCCAACAATTTTAACTCCCGTGGAAGCTCTCTCCCCTCACAAGCAAGATGCCCCCTGCCACCCAGTCTTGCCTGAAACCCTGTTCAAGATCTTATAATCTGTAGCTTTGTAAGCAGTGGGACAAGACCTGACGTCTGACATCTCTCTTTTCTGTGGATTCATTCATATTTAAAAAAGGGTGAGCCTTTTTGTCCATGGATGATTTCTCCTCTACATGTATGTATGTCTTCCTGAAATATGCAGGAACTTAACAACCCTGGTGTCTATCCCATGACAGTCAAATTTAGACAAAATTCCCCAATACTTACTCAGAGACCAGGAAGGAATGACTGACATAAGCAGGCACACAAATAGTGAACGTAACACAACTGCTGCAGCCAAAAAAAGGAAATTGACTGCCTTGCAGTTCTGAATTCTGTTGGACTGTGACAACAACATTGCTATTCATTGAGAATTATCACTTATTGCCAGCCTTCTTACAGGTGAAAGAAATTACAGCATTTGAAAGAAAGGTTCCTGAGGTGCAAGGAAGGTACTTCTGCATAGATACTGTAACATCAGAGAAGACCTACTCTTCTTCGTTTCTGTACCCTGTGCTGTGTGAATATGTAACCTCATTTCCTCATGATTAATGCAAAACACCCCAGTTTTCATCTCGAGCAACATGCCAAATGTTGTGAATGTGAAACTACAGTTTTAATTACCATCATGAATTAAAGTCTTTAAACCACCCGTGTACAGTCTCTGCTCAGAAAGTCTTCATATCTTCATGAAACTAGCACTGGAGATGGCTCATTCAGTTGTGCTCAGCTGACTGACTTGGGGACCAGGAATATAACTACTCACTTAAGAATTCTACCAACATAATAGTAATAGTAACAGGAATATTATGCAGAAAACCTACAGTGGAGTCGCGACTCATAATGGGATCTCAGAGCTGTTGTGTTATATTATTAAAGAATGTTTTCTCTATGTTGTGTTAAAGAAATTGCTCTAGAAAGTGACAAGACTGAAAGGCAGTCCAGCAAATAATTCCTCCTATCACAGTGAAGCATCTCATTTCTTCAGTAATTACGTATTTGTCTACACCAGCAAGCACAGTGACATTCTGATCAGCTCTCCACAGTAACAGAGCAGTTGCTTGCAGGGCAATGACTCCAGAAATCATACTTTCCACAACTACTGATGTGCTCAGTCTGACCCACTGAATGACAGCCAAGCCAAAGAGTGGACACTCTTGCAGTTAGCACAGCATGAAACTTGGGTCATCACAAACACGTCAACAACCCTCATGCTGATAAGAAAAATATTTATCTATGTGAAGAGGTGAAAAAGAACTTGTCTGTTCCCAAATGCTGTAGGACACACAGAAAAGGAGTATTTAGATTTTAAATGAAACTGTCTTCTCACACACAGAATGCAAATAGCTGAGATACCACTCAGAGGTTATGACCCAGCCACTCAGCCCACCAAAGTATGAAGATATGCAAGTGATGCCAATATTAAGCAAATAATCTATGCTGGATGTAACTCCATGTTGAATGGAGTTTGCCTTGGTTTGCTAATATCATCAACGAATTTTACCTCCAACCCTCACTACAGCACCTAGTATGTGCCTGCTTTATCTGAAGATCATTTTCTGTTGTTTTCAAAAGGCATAATTAATAACATGTGAAGAAGTAAGCAGATGAATGCAAATGTAGTTAAATCTCTGATCTACTCTGCTCTTTCCTACAGAGCAAGCTGTTGCACTCCTGTATATGTCAACCAACAATGTCAGCTTTCATGCATCTCCTCCCATAGATTACACTGGATATGTCAGTGGGAAAATGTGCAGTGGTAAAGTCAGTATACATTCCAAAATGGTTGCATGCTGCTTTGGTTAGGGAAGGTATATAATTAGTGCACTGCACAACAGTCAGCATGGTTTCATCAACTGCAGAAGGTACTTCCATTGCTACAAAGCAATACTGCCTCAAAAAATTATAAATATATAAATAGCAGACATTTCCTAGATCTGCAGCTCTAAAAACACAGAGTAACTGCAAATATGCTCCTCAGTTTCAAAACTATGTATACAAACCATGGAACATACTGGGGGATGTGGAGCAACCTGATGCTTATGGATGGATCACCCAAGGATGGAAAGACACAGCAGGTTGTTCTGAGGCTTCACACTCAGTACATCAGCCACCTTGACACTGCTAAGCAAAGATGTAAGCTCATCCTTAATGGATGACCATGGCACCAGAAATTGAATGTAGGAGCCAGTCACTTTCAATGCCTAACAGCAAGATGAATTAGGTCTCAGATTAGGGTCCAAGTCTGCGATTGATCACTGTCACTTCTCAAAGTTCAGGCTCTCTTTACTTTTCTTAGGAGCACTGCTAAGAACAGTCCCCCACTGTTTCTTCAGTCAGTCTAAACCACAGGAAAGTTTTCTATTACTGTGTTTAGTCTTCATCACTCCCTTCTGCTTTTAAAGAGTGATTTTCTGAAGCCATTTGGGTTTTTTTTTGTCTGTGTTCTGTCTAGCACTGTCTTCCCTGATTATTTACTGGTTTACTGCATTCTATCTATACCTTACTGCACCACTACCATTTCTAATCCTATATTCACTCAACTTTAATTTCCTCTTTTCCTTTCTTTTTTAACTTTTTCATCTAGAAATCACATTTTATAATCTTTTTTTGGCATCAAGATGGAGGTGTCACGTACTTGCTGGTGTGCAGATGCTTTCCTCCAAACTCCATCTTTTTCACCCAGCCACTAGAAGGTGTTGATTCTAAAGGCAGACTTAGTGGTAGGTACATGGTATGTATTATCTACGTGAAAGCAAAGATACGTTTTATTTAGAGAATTTAAAAAATAAATTGAGACTGAATGTGTAGTCCTCTACTTGACTAGTTAATCCTCTATTGCTTATTTATTTTTTTAATTTCTAATTCCAGAAAGCTAGCTAGTTTATTCTTAAACTTCTAAAGATACATGAAGGAAAGGGAGTAAAACAGAATACGAATTTTACATGGGAGTTCCCTTGAGGAACCTTAAAACCGATTATTGCACCTTCTGTAAGGTTCAGATCAGATGTGATCACCTGGAAAGTCAGTCTTCCAGAATAAATGTAAAGCAGCATAATTACAAAAAAAAAAGGCAACTTATACAGATGACTTTCAAGGCTTGCAAAACCCAGTGTGAGAGGTCCTTTTCCCTCCTATGACTATTCTTTGACAGAAACAGAATTGCCAGAGGGAAATACTGATTCCGTACAATCAATAATTTTGATTTTCATGCTGTCACAATTCAGTAGCAAATTAGGAATCAGAGGATCTACCAAGAAATGCCAGATGGTTCATTACAAAATATAGCAGCTGTCCTTTTTCCTCCAATGACTCATTTTAAGCTGGTGGAAAATGAAGTTACTTTAATCTGTCCTGTACAGCTCTATAATAAAAACAGACATGAAAATAAAGGATGTGGTATCCAGCTACTCAGTGGATTCACCTACTCTGCCATGAAGTGTAATCATTCAGCAATTTCACAAAACAGATCACATATTTCCACCAAGGTATCTCTACTCTCACCACCCTACTGGCCCTTGTCCAATGGAGTTCACAGTGTCAGGGCACGTAAGGAAACAGCTGTCAGTATGAGCTGGGTCAACACCTACACAGGGGAGATACCAATGACATGAGCTGGCCATGAACATTGTACCTCAAATCCAGCACATGGGCAGTTAGCAGCGTTCTCATTAGATGCCATGTCAAAGGTGGCTCCTGACTCAAGAGCCTGGAAGTGAAAAGCAAAAGCAATTTTAGAGGGATATGCGTGAATGGCTTGAAAGAAAAAGCAACTTCTTACTTCAACAGATTAGCAATACACCTATTTCCAAGACACCCATGTATTTGAACAGAAAACAAGGGATAAAGAAGTTACTTAAAAATCATATCAATATTTACTATCTTTGGGTTCTCACTTGGCAAAACCAATAGCTCAGAACTGTTAATAAATCCTTGGGGTTATAAAAGGATAGTTTCTTTGACATACTAGACTGAAACTCTTTTTTTTTCTTTTTAGTTGTATCACTTAATGGCTTAATTTGGCGTGTTTTAAGAATGCAACAGACTAGACATAGTCTTCAGAGCTCAATCTCAGTTATTACAGCACAGCCAAACTCTTTTCACCATGGTTTGCTAGAGATAACAACTCTATCCCTCAGCCAAGCATAAAGATGCAAGCAGTATAAAAAGAAGTGGTCCAAGGGGACATTTTTCACATTGCTTCACTAAAAAAAGGTTCATTTTCAAGTTAATTCTTTCCAGTTCCCTAGCTAAAAAAAAAGACAGTTTAATTTCTGTTGCTAGGTGAGTATATTCACAAAGTCTAAAATACAGCCCAATAAAAAATTTATATGATCATCTCACCTATGTAGCTGGATTATGTGTTTATAAATTTCAATCTTTCAAAAACTTTTGGAAGATTGCTCAAATGTATCATTGTTAGATCTGCAGCCACAATTTCTCCACAGCAGCAATGTAAATTACATCAGCTGGAGAGATAAGTGCACACACTCCTCTGAGGAAGAAAAAAAAAAAAAATTATGAGTTTTACATAAATGTAGTCACACAAGCTCCCTTTTCCCACTTGAAAATTGCCATGCATCTCTAAGTATACTAGTAATTCTGGGGGAAAAAATATTTTGGGCATCACAATTGCCTTTTTACTTTCAGACACCTGGTACCTCATCTTTCTATTACTGTCTTGAAGTGTCTAGAATGAACAAGAAATCAGTGAAACAAAGCAACAGATCAGCAAAAGTTGAATTAGTTCTAAAATTTAGATATGGCATTGAGATAGATAACTATAAAACTCAAGAAGAACAAGCATTTATCTTTATTTCTAAATAAGATGTAATTTTAAAATAAAATTTAAACATTTCCTTGCAATATTAGTAATTCAAATGTTGTTGGAATGTGAAAATAACTAATTTTTCATCCTTAAGCTGTTTATATGATTTTTCAAAGTTTTTTCCACTTTAATAACCTACAGTTTTAATGAACACTTGACACAGGATTTCTTTAAATATGCCTATATATTAAAATTCTCTTATCTTTCAAGTATTTTAAAAAGATGGTTAAATTGATCCACTTTGCAAGACAATGTTTATACTACCTCTTTTTAGCAGTATTGTAAACTGAATGCAAGCTGTTTTTTAACATAATCCACAGCTGCTTCAAAATGTCCTTTCTGAAGCTCTAGTGCCTTTTTCAAAGTACTTTAATGAAGAATGCCTTTAATTAGTATTCATTTCAAGTAGATTTTTATTCATTTCATAAAAACCTGGTCTGAGGAGAGTTCTCATCATTGCAAATAATTGACTAAATACTAACATCCTAAAAATTAGAGCTAGCAGTAAGGTAATTCATATGCCATTTTCCCAGATTTCCTTTACTACTGCTTTTCAGCATGTCTTCATCTTGGTATAAAACTTAAAAGACTCTGTTACACACTGAAGAAGGTTTGAAATGAAAGGTTAAATGGCTAAATTTCACCAGAGCTGAATGTTTTATGTAATACCAGCCTTGCAGAACACTGACAATGATAAATATTGTGCAGTTAACTCCCTTTTATTGGGTCCTTTCTGTCCCAAGGACCAGAAGCACAATACTGAGCCATGGGAGAAAATGCCTAAGAAATCTGTATTTTCTGCTTTGATTAGCTTTAGTTAGCCATTTGCTGACTTTTTCTACTTGAGCATGTATGTGCAATCTAAAAAGACCATAAGAAAATTAAAGTTAACAATTTCCCAGCCTCCCTGTTTTTCTTTTTTCATCTATGGAGAGATTTTAGCAAAAATGCAATGTTCTCTGTCTTTATTTGGACTGAAATGTATTATTTCTACCTCTGATTGGAGAAACAGAGATGAAGTGAGTTACGTGGGCTGAAGTCACATAGTGAGCCAATGCCAATTAGTAAAACACACCTTTCCAACTACTCTTTTAACTTCACAGGACTGCACTTCTAGCAAGTTGATATATAAAGCGCCTTATTTCTTTGCATGGATCTCAAACTAGGATGTATGAAATGTGAACACCAGAAAGGACTAAGCCATAGTGAAATGAATTTGAGAAGGTATTTCATCCCTCAGAGACCAGCTGAGGCAAACACAAGGAGACTGCTTGTAGGCTTGTAGGACACAGTCATTTACCAGCCATGTGCATTTTTGGCATTATTGGCATTAGAGTACCACCTTATTAAGTTTAATAATTCGGGATTTTCATAACACCTGCCACTTAGATTCAGTCTTTGTACATTTTTTTTTAATCTAACTTCTACATGTTCACATTATCACGCAGTGAATGGTTCTGAAGCTTTGGTGTTCTCCACCTGTGTTGAAACTACCACCCCAATCAAAGCCCAAACACCAACTTCTATTGTTTTCTGACTATATAATCTTTTTGAGTGATTTTCTCCCGAAGCTGTGTAATTTGAAATACAAAGTTGATGTCCTCAATACAAGAGACATATGGAGCTCTTAGAGGAGGTCCAGTGGAGAGCTTTAAAGTTGATCACAGAACTGGAACATCCCTCTTACAAGGAAAAGCTGTAAGAGCTGGGCCCTTTCAGCCTCCAGAAGAGATGACTGAGAGGGGACCTCATCAATGTCTGCCAGTATCCAAAGGGAGGGTGCCAAGGGGATGGCACCACCAGGCTCTTCTTGGTGGTGCCCAGCAATAGGGCAAGAGGCAACTGCCAGAGAGTGATGCACAGAAGCTCTGCTGGAACGTGAGGAAGAACAGCTTTACTGTGCAGATAACCAAGCACTGGAACAGGTTGCCCAGAGAGGTTGTGGAGTCTCCCTCACTGGAGATACTCAAGAATTCCTGGACATGATCCTGTGCCATGTGCTCTGGGATGGCCCTGCTTGAGCAGGGAGGTCGGACCAGGTGATCCCACTGTGGTCCCTCCCAACCTGACCCATTCTGTGATTCTGTGAAAGAACCGCAGGGCCCCTCAGTGTTGGCGAGCTTCTGAAGTGCTGTGCTCGAAGAAGGAATCACTGAGGGGGATGGAATACCCGACGAAATGGGCGAGCCTGGGTGTTTACCCACACGACTCCGACCTCGGGGCGAGTTGGGCGTTTGCTCCCAGGCTCTGGCAGCTCCACACCGAAGCCTGGTCCCTTGGGCGGCCCTGAGCCCGCGGCCAGGCCCGCGGCCCCGCACGGCGCTTCAGGCACCACGGGGGCAGCACGACGGCTGCGCAGCGCAAACCACGGCGCTCCCGCGTGGGCGGGGGCTGCCGACACGGGGGCACGGCCGCCTGGAGCTGCCGCGCTCGCCACCCCCATTGCTGGGGTTGAACCGCGCAGGCGGCCCCGCCGATCCGGCGAGAGAGCGAGCGAGGCCAGGCGGGTGTTCCCGCCGCCCCCCGCCTCGCCGCGCCGCGGCGCCGCCCTCACGCCTCCACATCACCATCGCCCGCCGGCGCGGCGGCAGCTCGGCTCTTTGGGCGGGCAGGCGCCGCTTGGACGAAGGGAACGGATCGGTAGACGAGGGCAGATAGTGAAGGGGAGAGGGTGGGAAAGCGGCGCGGGAGGCTGCAGGCGGCGGCCTTTTTGAGTTTGGAGAGGTGCGGGGCCGCTTCCTTCTGCGCCATGGTCTGTGAGACGTTGCTCCGGGTGTGTGTTTGGGGGCCGGGGCAGTGAGGGAAGGACTTGTCGGTGGCCGTGGTTTTTCTCTGGGCGGCCTGGGCTCCCTCGGTAGTCCCGGAGGGGGCAGCCTGGGAGGGGCTGTTCCCCCGCTCCCAGGTCGGGCCTGCAGCCATCGCGGGTGCCGAGCTAGCGCGGCTTCAGCGAAAGGTGCCCTAGTGAGCGGGTTTTGTGGGCTCTGTTGCCGTCTCTGCGCCACCGAGATGCCGCAGTTGAGGTCAGGGAAGGTGGTGAGACCCGGCGAGGTGAAGCTGGTTGACCCCGAGGTCAGCAGCCCCGGTTCTCCGCAGGCAGGGTGTGAGCCAGAGGGAAAGCTGGTGGTCAAGCGGAGTCGTCGCCTGGCACCAAAGGGAAAGCCTGAGCAGCCCTTACCTTCCTTTCCACAACCTGCCACACTCTCTTGCACTTCCTTTAAGTGTTTTGCTCTTCCTGTGGCCATGCAGAAAGACCAAGGTGAGAACAGACAGAAATTCCCAGGTAGAAAAACCAACGGAATCCAGCACAGGAAGTCTCCCCGAAGAAGCAAGGTTGTAGCTTCACTAATTTCAGACACAGCTGAGTGCGAAGATTGGCAAGCAGCAGCCACGGCTGCAGCAATGTGCTGGGAAGAGACTCAAAGAGGGACAGGTCAAAGCCAACAGCTGTTTTTCTCAGGAACTGCTTTGCAGAAAAAGTTCTCAGCAGGGATTGAAAGGAATGAACATTGCTCAGAAGACCTGAACTTCTCACGTTTCCACAAGGGTTCAGGGAGCTCAGGAACAGAAGGCAAACATTCCTGTATGGAAGTAAAATTACAAGTCCCAAACTTGAAGAGGGAAATTGAGAGCACAGAGAGACATGGAATATCCTGTTTTCCAGAACCAGAAGTTCTTCAACCCAAAAAGGTCATGTGGAGTACTGAAATGCAATGTACTGACTCTACAATGACACAGAATATGCAAATCCCAGATTTTAGGAAGAATTTGGGTGCTCAGGAAGTTGTCCCTCAACCAAAACCCCAGGAAGAGGTTGATATACTAGAGAAGTTGAATGGGTGTCCATTAGTTGGATCAAGAACACTAGGGACACAGGAAAAAGAAGGGAGATGCTTGGGCAAGAAAGGCAGGAGATCAGTGAGGAAACCAAAAGTACATGGTCCCAAGGAGAGGGGTAGTTCTGCCTTGCTAAAACAGCATACACAGTGTCCAGAGTCCAGGAAAGGAGCTCTGAGTATGAGGAACAGAAATGCCTTGCTGTCACAGCAGCTGCAGGATCTGAGTGGACAAGAACAACCAACAACCAGAAGAAAGACTCCGAAGCATTGCATGAAAGAAGAGCAGCAGAGTTCAAGCACTCAAAAACGACCAGACAGCCCAGGGGAAAGTGGTAAGCACTGGTAGCTCCATTGTAGAAGTACGGGTACAGAATTTGGGCTTCCAAATTGGTCCTGAAGTAAGACTCCTTGAAAAACTGGCTGCTGACTTAGTTTGAGAAAAGCTAGGGTGTGCTTCACAGTACTGTGAATACCACCAGTCTTAGAAGACGAGATTTTCAGAAAGAGGAAAGGCTTTTCCTGAAGGAGAAAAGAAGCCTGTTTAACACCAGGGAGAGGAGACCAGTTAGCCTTTCAAGGGGGTAGAGAAACAGGGGAGGAAGGGAGAGGGGAAGGGATATGGACAGAAACAGGCAGGCCATTGGTGGGGAGTGCTGGGAGTTTGTTTCTCTCAAAAGCATTCCCCATTTCTTCAGAGGTGGTCAGCCACAAGCAAGAAAGGCGGCAGTAGTTTCAGCAATGCCAGAATAAAAGACAGTCAAGTCCTCATTCATCTGTCTATTATCTGTTTATTTTTGATTATGTATGATGCTGTCTTCTTACAGTGTCTGCCTTTATAGGATGCTGGGGTTTGCTCTCAGGACTTTTTAGTTGCTATTTTATGAAAAATCCCAAAATGTAGAAGCAATGATTGTGTTTTGGTGTTTTAAGAGAATGTTGAGTCAAACTGGAACAATTTTGAAAAAGGAGTTTTTAAAGTCTCTTTTTTCTTTCAGGATGTTGTCTAAAAACATTACTTTTGAAGTGAATACATTCAAATGACATATACTTACTGTAGATTATTAATATTTTATCTAAAAAATATATTCTGAAAGACAGATATTAACATTGTGTTTTACCTTGAAAACAAAGGTCCAAAAAACCGGCATTGCACTAGTATGCTCTTGAGTCCATTCTCTAGTCTAAATTTTCAGATAAACAGTTTTTTACATAATCTGTATTTGCTTTTAAAGAAAAAGTAGTAGTCTCTAAAAATGCAAGTCCTTCCATTTTTCTGGATCTTCTTGATCAATCAAATGCATTTGGTTGGACTGTGGATCTGAAAGATGTTCTTACAAATTAGTGTTCCTACTACAGAGAATATGCTGTGCAAACAAAAGATTTTAAGGCTGAGCATGCAAACAGCATCTGCATTTTCTTATTTTCCACTTATGTGGAGTACACAACAAATACACAACTTCCAGTGTCCTTATGACACTGTACAGTTCTGCTTTTCTTTGCATTTGTTCCTGAAGGTAATACATCTTTTTTACTCTTAAGTGTCCTAATAGCGTTCATTTAAAAAAAAAGTCATAAAACTTCACTGAAATATTTTAGCCTTATATAGTGTCATGTTCTTTAGCAGCCTTTTATGTTTGGGGGTTTTGATTCTCTTTATAAAATAGTCTTTTTCTCTTAGAGTTTTCTTTAATGACGCTTCTTTGGTTTTTTAATCATCAGAGGAGCACTTGAAAGCAATTGAGCAAGACTCTGGTAATTCACAGGCTGTAAAGAAGGTTAAGACAAAGCAAAACAGGGTAGAAGATACTATGGAAAAGGAATCTCACTATTCTAAATCTACAGTTTCTACTTCAGGTGACACTGAAAGCAAGAGTTTCCTATGCCATGCTGTAACAGAAGAGCCTGGTGTGCAGTGTAGAAAAAGGCAACACAGATCTGGTAAAAACAAGCACTTGCGAAGTTTAAGTGTGACTGCAGCTGAAGGAGTGATGAATGTATCTACAAAATGTGGCGCTGAACATGGCACTAATGCCCTAAACCATTGCAGTGGCTTGCTCTGTGCAGCTGAAAAGAATCCATTTGTGGTATTACAGGACTGTTGTTACATCAACACATTAGTAAAGCCTTCAGCCAGTGGAACTACCAACAGTTATAAATTAAATGGATTCTTCCATGTAGCCCATGGTACTGGAGACCTGAGTGATAGAATTTGCAGCACTAGTAGAATGCAGAATGAGAGATCACTCATAAAAGGTGGGTTTTCACCTAATAAAGAAAAGAATGAAAACGAAGAAGGCTTTGTTTCATGCTGCCTGAGTGAAAGCAGCAAGTGTTTAAGGGGAAAAAAGTGGAATATTGGTAGAAAGCCTAGAAAAAAGATGAAAATCACTGAGAAATCTGAAGACATGGCTAGTAAATGTAAGAAGTGTGAGTTACAAACCATGTCAAGCTCATTTTCAGTTTCAGGACTGAATCATACTTTCTCACCTTCATGTGATCATACATCAGATTTTGATACAGAAAAAAATACTCAGGAAGTAAAAACTGTATCAGCCTGGAGAAAGAATAGTACCAAATTACTTGCATTTGAAACTGGCTTTAAGAAGACATCTGAGCTCTCTGCAATAGTAAAAGGAGAAAATTCAAGCAGTGTGGCACGTTATGCAGCTGCCTCAGATAGCCTTAGAGGGTTGGCTCAGATCCATGATGTTTCTGATGGTCACAAAAGAAAGACAGGAAGAAATTTGAACAAAGTTACTAAGAAATTGCAGCAGTTCACCTGTCAAAGAGCAATACCCATGACTGGTAAAAAAGTTTGGCCTGTTGAATCTTGTGCCAGGACTTCTGAATGGTTTCTTAAAAGTCATAGGTTCATCTCAGAAGGAAAAAGACTTTTAAGGGCTTCTTTTGAGGATTCCTCTGATAAAAGCAGTGTTAAAGCTGTGGAACGTAGTGCAGAGACTGAGAGTGTGAGACAGCTGGATTTGCATACATCACTAGCAGAAATTACAAAAGAAATTACACATAAAAAGATTGATCCAAATATTGACTGTCAGGCTTCACATGAAACAATGGAATCCTCTTCTGTGGATATTTATGAGACTTTGACAGTGAACAATGAAAATGGAGAATCACCAGTTAATACAGATAAAAGTGCTGTGGCTTTTAACCGTGATGATGTGCAAGAAGTTAAAGCAACCTTGAATTTTGCAACAAAACAAAAAGATGAAGATGAAGGAGATATAACAGAAAGAAATGTGTCTGTGACAGTCCAGAATGGTACAATAAAACAAGAAGATAAAGATGAAGGAATTGTGACAAATAGAGACCTGTCTGTGACAGTCCAAAATGGCACAACAAAACAAAAGGATAAAAATGAAGGAGAGGTGACAAGCAGAAACCTGTCTGTGACAGTCCAGAATGGTACAACAAAACGAAAGGGAAAAAATGAAGATGTGACAAACAGAAACCTGCCTGCGACAGTCCAGAATGGTATAACAAAACAAAAGGATGAAAATGAAGGAGAGGTGACAAACAGAAACCTGTCTCTGACAGTCCAGAGTTGTACTTCTGCAAGTAACACAAACAGTATAAACTTCAGCCCTAAAGGATCAGTAGTGAACCAGACATTTTCTGATTTAAACCTAATTAAACCATTAACCTCTGGAAACCTGACAAAATTCAAAATTCCTTTATGCAGAAACAAACCTAAATCCAAGAAATGGGAATCTGTCCATTCATTTGAAAGCAAAACTTGTAGTCCACTAGAGCTTCTTGAAAGCACTAGTCCAGGAAGGCAGAAGACAGGTGAGGAGACTTTCTTGATAAAATCTGAGCAGGGTCCTCTTCCTGTCATGAGTGATGCTGCATCTTCAGCTTCCATACAGAAAAAAGCAGATGAGGTTGATAGTAAGGACTTCCAGTACAATGGTTCTGTAAAACTCTCTGATGAGATGTCTGCGCTCCCTGAAAGTTTCTCTACATATCCACATCCTCTTCTTGATGGACAGCCAGAGCCATCTGTGCCTGATTTCTGTGGTTCTAAGTGTGTGCTGAAATCCAGTTTTCCTGATCATTCTTGGAATGCAGTCGACCACCTTGTTGGATTAGGAATAAATGGTGATAGAAAATCAAGAGGGAATTTTCCACAAAAAATCAACAGTCAAAATTTACCAGATGTCCTTGAAGCTTACAACCAAGATGTTCTTGTCATTGATGTGATTCAGGATGACCCTGACCTTTTTGGAACCAGTAATGAAGAGGAGCTTGCACCTGCACACTGTGAAAATTGTCCAGTGAAAGCATCCTCTGCAAACTGCATTAAAGACACAAAGGTGTATATTAAGCCTGAGTCTCCTGTTGCGTCAGAAAAGAAATATTCAGTAGAAAGTAGTTTTAGGTATGCATATCATTTTTTTTAATCACAATATTCCCAAGTACTTTTATCTCATATGCATATGCTTTGGTTGTAATGGTCAGGCTTCCTTAGAGAATTCCACTAATTTTTGTTTAAATTATTTCTTTATTTGATTTTGAGTGCTAATTTTGATTGAGCTGTGACAGTATTCTGAATGCAGATAAATTAATTTTTTCTTTATAAGAGCTGGGATAAACTGAATTGTAGGACAAGGTAGTCCTAAAGGGCTTGTTTAAATGAAGTGAAATATGAAAATAGAAACAAAGATAAATAAAAATAATATTCTAGATTTGAAAAAGCAGATAGCCCTTTGAAGGCATTTTTCTTAGTTGTAAAGTGGTATAATACTAGAAATGTTTTTACTTTTTAGGTGTAGCTTATTTTTCTCTTGAGTCTGTAAGAGTAAATGGTTGTCTCTACAGTAGTGTTCTGTTCTGCCATTCTTCTTCCCTCTTTTTCTCCTATCCCCAGACATGTGAATATTTTTCAGGTATGTGATTTGGCTAAAGTGTTGCATAGGTTTATCATCCTGCATCTTCATTCAGCAGGTTCCCGGTGTAAATCATCAGGTGTTAATGTTTTACTGGGTTTTCAGATGATAATAAAAGTCATAGGAGGAGGAAAAGAAATTTAAAGTAGAACCTAACTTTTGTAAATGAGATGGTAGTTCTTCATGGAATGAACTCATCTCTTGTTTAGCCTGTTTTCTCTCTTAAGCTTTGATACTTGTGTTCAGTGAAAAAGTTTTAAGATTGAATTTTTCATTTTTTCAAAGAAAAAAAAAAGGAGGTTTAGATAAAAATAATGCAAGATTTTCCTCCAAAGATTGGTTTTTATTGGGATGGGTGTTTTAATTTTTTTTTGTGTGGTCTTTCTAGGTGGCTTTATGCTACCTGTATTTTAAGTAACACTTCAATTACTTTCAGGATTGTACCACCTTATAGCTGCATTATTTTTTTTTTTACTCACTGCTCTCCTTATCCTTTTCATTAAACCCATGTGCAAAAGAGGAAGGGAATCTTGTTTGAGGTACTGAACACTTTTTTGAACATGAGAATATAAAACTTACAGATGTTAACAGAATAAAATTTCTGCCAAAACAAGCCTCTAGAGAACAGGGCAAGTCTGTAGTAGGAGCATCCAACTTCTTGAGAAGAAGCTAGGCTATAGCATAGCAAATTTATTAGAAGGAGTATTCATTTCTTTCTGATACCTGTTGAATTTGTTTGCCATTAGCCAAGGGAAATAAAAATGCATGGTTCTTCTTACTTAGAATTTCCCTGGATTTGCTAAAGAAACAGGCAAAATTTCTTGTTTTGCTTTTTACCTTCCATAATTTGATGCAGATTATTAGATGGTGATTACACATAGTTGATAGCAGTCAGGAACATATTAATATTATAATTCAATAGGAGAATATTGAAATAAATTTTATTGGGTATGATATTACCAGATAATACCAGATCATGGCCAGGTTTTTTTTGGGTTTGTTTTTTTTTTTTTGGGCGGGGGGGGTTTGAGAGGTTTTTTTTTTTTTGAGTTTTGCCAAATACAACTGAGACTTCCAACAGGTTATTTCTCTGATGCTTGCTTTTAACATAGAGAAGAGTGCTGGTCACTTCCAGGCATAAGGAAAACATTCTGACCTGAAGCCTGAATGTGGCAGTAAAACTAATTTTTCACATATGCTTTTGTTTGCCACTTTCTGTTGCCTTGACTGGACAGCTTGCTGTCATTACACTTGATGTCATACACCAGGTACAAGCTTCTAAAATGTGTGATAATCATGAGCATGTTTTATATATTCTATGTGTAACATTTAAGATATCTATTTGTCCCTCCTGAGCTTTTCTAAGGAGAAGTATTAATTTTTTCCTTACTTATCTTTGAAATAGGTGAAGTATCTTCCTATGAACAGTTGTTTTTGTTACTCTCTTTGAGATTCATTGTTAAGCAAATTATTTTGAATATAAAATTACTGTAAATCACATTTTTTAGAAACTGATGAATCGACTCATTATCACAGTATTTTCTTGATTTGCTATACTGAGAAAATTTCCCCTCCCGGTATTTTAGGCAAAGATTAAATGAGATCATGAACTTTTACTGAAAATTTTGGGTTTTGAAATGTCTTGGTTTTACTTAACATGTTTAGGTGTTCATCTGAAGGGATGAACATAAGAAAGCCAAAAGAGAAAGTTAAAAAGAGTCTTAAAACAGTGTATTGGTTGTAAGTGTTCTGTCCATGGCTAAAAGTATTACTGAGAAGTTTTGATTTTATGTAACTTATAAATTATTTTTGCTTTTGTGCAAGATGGAAATCTTAAGTACACTTTTTGTTCAAAACAGATGCATGCAAGAATCTGGAAAGTCAAGTGATACTGAAAATTCCTGTAATTTGGTGTTAAAAGGTAAGGGTCTCTGGAAATTTTTGGTATATAATCCAAAGAAGAAGAAAAAAAAACAAACAAAAAAAAAGAATTTGTCTACTTGTCTGGTTTTGTATTATCTTTTTATTGTTACAGTAGTTTGTTTCCTAATGCATATTGAGTCAACATCTTTCAAAATGACACAAGCCTGAGTCATAGAGGGAGCATGTACTTCTCTGTATTACTTGTCTGTTGGTAGGACTAGTGGGTTGGAGTGAGGTTTTTTGATTTGGTTTTGGTTCTGGGGTTTTTTGACATTTCTCTGACAGTTTTAGGCAAAGAATTCTGTTAGTTGTTGAAATCATAGTAAGACTCTGAGTCCTGTAATAGTGCTTTGGAGTTTAGGTCAGAGTTAGAGGTGGTTGTTCTGTTGTGTTCATCAGCACACAGAATTTTGTAGTCAGGTTTATTTCCAGATTGTCCTTTCGGGGGGTTTTGTGGATGCTATGCCCATTCCACTGAGACAGTGTTTTGTTTTTAAAGAATGCCTTTTTCTAATGAAATAAGGTTACTTCTGATTTAGTGGGGTTTTTCTTCCTATTTAAAGCAGAACAGTCCAGCTAGGCAGCACATGAATGTGATTTGTTTTGTTTTCTGCAGTTTGCATACCAGACCTAGTGGTATACCAAGGTATATCTAATGTAGAAGTTTCTACTAGATAGGTTGGAAGAACAGGATTTTGACTTTGGATAGAAGCCCTTTACTGACAGTGGTGAACATACAGAGTACTGAGACTGGTTTTGGAGGTTCATGGTGTTTCCCTTCTGGTATCATTTTGTCAGCTTATTGTTATTCTGACATTACATGTTGATTTTGCTTCAGGATTGAAAGGTGTCTGACAGTACCTCTTGTGCTGGTTTTCCGCATTAATGTGTTAGATTCACTACAAAGCTTGATTTCAGCAGATAGTGCCTCCTGGAAAGGAGTGACTAGAGACTATTAGGGGAAGAGAAGATCTCGGGCTTCAGGTATTAGAAGGCAAAATAAAAGATAATGAGGATTTAGAGCTCAGATACCAAGAAATAGACACAAGTTCCCTGAGGAGGAGTCAAGAGGAAGTGCACAGTTATGCCTCTGGTCATGTAAAGAGATTGGAGCCTGGGCCATGGAATCTGCAATGCTGAGGTGATTGAAGCCAAACCTGACAACAAATTTTGTACTATTCTGTAACTTCTGCATGTTCTTTGTTGTTTTACTTCATGTTCTAGCAAAGTTTGAGGCTGAAAGTCTTTGGTTCTTTTTGTGGTACTTAAAGTCCTTCCCAGATCTGAGAAGCAGGATCCCATCATAATCTTAGATGAAAATGCACACAGTAACTTACCATTTAATACATGACTTTAAAAAAAAACCTGCACAGAACAAAAGAAGGGTTCCTGGTGTTGCTAATTACTGACTATTTATGTATTTATTCAGAAATAGGTGTTACTGCTTTGGTGTCCTGTGTTACATTAGTGAAGTCATGGCTCCTTGCCTTAGTGGCTTCACCATTTAAGAAAGGGAAAAAGTACTACAGTTAAAATATTCTGGGTAACATCAATCCTCTTCACCTTTCAAGTGGAAATCTTGTGTATGTTGTCTTCAGCCAGATGTGTCTTGTACTTGGTGATCATAGAGACCAGGGACTATAAGAGAAAAGCCTTTCCAATACTAATCTGATTCTTTCTTCCTGTGTCTGGACAGCACAGTGCAGTTGGAAGTCATTTGTGTGATCCAGTAGTGAATTTCTTTTCTATGCAGAACTCTTCTGTTGTACATAAACAGCCCTTTCAGAAAGTTGCAGCCAGGTGTGTCGTTCATTTCCTGTGGCATCTCCAAAAGGTGCTGAAATTTACTGACACTGAATTCTTACTGAGTTTACTATATTACAGGAATTTGGAGTTTCTCAGAGCTTTCTATATTTAGTTCAGGGTTGCATCAGGTCAGTGTGATTAACTTATGCCCTTTTGTAACAAAGGCTAAGTCTTTTTGTTTAGCAAATTGCCACACATATCTTTGCCTGTGTTTTAATAAAAAAGCTTAACTGAATTTATTTCTAAGTATTGAATTCAATATTCTATAAGTAAACGTGTTGTACTGTTCAACAGGGACCATTAAAGAACATAGTGCTTGGATAGAATTTTAATTGCAGATTCAGCCTAATATTTATTTGAAATGGTTCCTGCCTTAAGCATGAAATATTTTTCCATAAATTTCACATTTAGGAGGTCCTAGGAGTTCTTAAATGTCATTAATCCTAAACCTTTGTAATATTTAGGAAATAAAAGCTTTGTTGTCTTGTAGCCTGGGAAACACATAAAGCAATGCGTTTGTACATTTTCAGCTGAAGATGTGAAGACCCACAACTCCTCCAGAGGAAGCAGTCCTTCAGGAGATGTTAGTGAGGACTTTCTTAAAGATAGGCAACAGAGCAAACTAGATGAACTTTTGACAAGTGTGGACGGGGATGAAAAGGTACTGAGAAATTATGCTTTCTCTACTTACATAGTTTAAGAAATTACAATCCACATAATTGGATAATTTTAATTGCTAATGCTGTTTTATCAACAAAATCTTAAATTTCCTGAAATAAAAAGAATATTAACATTTAGTAGATTACTGTGTATTGGCAATGTAATCTTCACTTAACAGAACTTGACTTTTTTTTAATTGTCAATTAAGCTTCAAATTGGAAGTGAAACAGGATATTTATTGTTACATCAGTTGTTGCAATAACATTGTATTCCCAATGGTATGAAAATTACTGTTCCAGTGTACTCCTATGAGTACTGCTTTGCACGTATGACATTTTTACATAACATACCTAATTTTAAATGTTGCTGTTAAATGCCTCTCAGTATCAGAAGGATGGGGCAATGTTGGAAAGCTGGGGAGCTGCACAGCCATCATGCATCAAAAAAATCATTCTGGGCTTCATTACTTGGGCAGAAGGGCCTTTAACATACAGATTTCTGGCTGTTCAGAGGAAATAATTTTCATGCTTACTGACTTTATCTGACCTTTCTCTGTCTTTCCTCCTCTGGATAATAAGTCTAGGTCTTTTAAGATTTACTGGAATTTTATACTATTTGCTTCTTTGATAATTAATTGGAATTTACAGAGGGAGACATCTCTCTGCCACTCATACTTTGTTGCTTGCTGTTTTCCACTACTCCAGGAGTGGCTAGTGGTTTTAACTGGATAAGTTAAACTGTACAATTCACAGGGTTAAAATTGGTAAGTAATTGGGAAATTAATCAAACAGCAGAGAATCAGTTTCCCTTTAAGCAAAAAAGTATTTAAAAGAAGATAAACATTTCCTTCAGCAAATGGAATTGGGGCAGCTAACATGCAATTCACAAAGTTAACAGTGCCATTTTGTTTGCTGATCTTTTGGAGAGACAAAAAGGGTCTGTCAAATTGTAAGGTTTGCTGAAGGTGGGATACTTGTCGCAGTATTACCAGGTTAGTCCCGTTTGGCTTGTTTCATAGCTTTGTGGCTTTATAAAATCAGCATCCTAGTGCTTGCTTTTCTGTGCTGTGTTGGACAGTAAAAAATACGTGCAAATAATCTCACCCAACCCAAACTCAAACCAGAAAATGCATACTAAGCCCTACCTAAACCTGTTCTGTATGTGGATAGAAAATAGCAGTGCACACCTGCAGGGGGAATGCGATGGCAGAACCCTTATTGCAGGTACTCTACCATCTGGGGAGATTTTTAGATTATGCTTTTTTGATGGTTTTTCCAGTTAATAATCCTGTGAGAAGGGCAAAAACTACGCATGGAGAAAATGCTAAAACTGTTCAGGAAGCGGTAAAAAAAAGTTTGGAAATCCAATGAGAACACAGTCATCTCTAGTTCTTTGGCTATAATCAATTTGTAATAGAATATGAAGTCCTAAGTTACTTTGTGAAGCCAGGATTCTATGACTTCATTCTGAATTAGTCTTTTCAGATTCTCTCCTCCAAATATGTTTTGTGTTGTCTTTTGTCTCCATATTGTTGGGGATTTTTTAACTCTCCATGATTGTGTAGAGCTGAGCAAAAGGCTTAAATTCCTCCTCAGTGCAGTTTTAAATTTCATTAAACTTGTTGGAATAACTTTTGTGGTGTTCCACACATCTGTCAGGCGCAGTTAAAGTCAGGCAGTGGGCGTAAAAATTGCTGAGATTATCATGAGAGCAAAGAGAAGTGAAGACAGTCACACTGTCTTTTTTTCCAGTTAACAATCACTATTTTAAAGAACACAGTGTATAAAGGCAGTATGTTCATTAACAAAGATGTTGTAAGAATAATCCTACACACCAAATAACAGTTTCTGCAGTTAAGACTGTCTTATCACACCTTGCAATGATCTCTAACAGTTTTAAGTCTGTAAAGCATAACAGCCTTAGTAGTGCTTTGTTGTACCTGAAAATAACTTGAATATCTTCACAGTTCAAGCTTGCAGATGGAGTGCCTGATGTTGAAGAAGAAAATAAGAGTGAAGCTGGGAAAAGGTACATATAGTGTGTCCTTCATGTAACCTGTGCTATTCCCCAGTTACTATACAAATAAAACGTGATGTTGTTACCTGAAAACCACCAGTATTTAATTCAGTTTTCCATGTTACTGTAACTATGTAATGAAGAACATAAATACATGAAATAATATAATTTCACTCCACAAAGTACAGAAGAAGTGTAGTCATAGCCTGACAGGACAGTAGGGCTTATTTTGACTTTTGACTGGTGACAAAATATATTAACTTCATGACAGTGTCTCACTTTTGCATCTCAATGTGAGTGTAGCATAAGATGCATTTCTTGCCACAATAGCACTTACCAGAACTTAACAAAACCAAAACATAGTAATAAATAAGTCATGAAGCTTTCCTTTTTCTTTTCTGCTTATGAAAGAATTGAAAGATCTCATTCAAATTCAGGCTGGCAAATATTTGTACAGCAGTAGAAAAAGGTGCTTAAAAACATGTCACATGCAGTTAAGGACATGCTTTACTGTTCTTCTAGCTTCAAGCTGTGTTTGCAGTGTTTACTGTACACATTTCTTAATCTGATTTATAGAATCATTGAGTAAGCTGAGTTGGAAAGGATCTGTAAGGATCATCAAGTCCTACTCCTGGCCCACCACAGCACTATTTCCAAGACTCACACCATGTGCCTGAGAGCATTGTCCAAATGCTTCTTGAACTCAGGCTGGCGCTGTGACCACTTCCTTGAGGAGCCTATTCAGTGCCTGACCCCCCCCTCTGGATGAAGAACCTTTTTCTAATATTCAGCCTAAGCCTTCCCTGACGCATCTTCAGGCCATTCCCTTGGGTCCTGTCACCAGAAAGAAGAGATAAGTGCCTGCCCCTCCTCTTCCCCTCACGAGGAAGTTGCAGACTGCAATGAGGTCTCTCCTCAGTCTTGTCTTCTCCAGGCCAAACAGACCAAGTGACCTCAGGCATTCCTCACCAGGCTTCCCCTTAAGGCACCTTCACCATTTTCATTGCCCTGCTCTGGACACTCTCTAATAGTTTAATGCCTTTCTTACATTGTGGCACCCAAAACTGCATAAAATATTCAAGGTGAGGCCACACCAGTGTAGAGCACAGTGGGACATCCCTTGGTCAGCTGGAGGTGCTCTCCCTGATGCCCCCAAGGTCACAGGGCCCCAGTTGGCTCTCCTGGCTATCAGGGCACTGTTGACTCAACTTGCCATCAACCAGGACCTCCAAGTCCCTTTCCACAGTGCTGCTCTCCAGCCTCTCATTCCCCAGTCTGTCTGTACTTCCAGGGTTGCCCCATTCCAGATGCAGAATCCATCACTTTCCCTTGTTGAACTTCATACCGTGGATGATTTTCTGAGCCTGAATTACTGTCAGACTGAGAAATTTTCATTCATCAGCCATCCAGAAATGACAGAGAATTAGTTTTTGTAGGAAAGGTAGACTTAAGATGAAATTCTTAAGTAATTAGAAGAGAAATAACAGAGTGTTGTGGTCTAGGAGCAGTAATCACCAATTAGCTACTGCAAAAATTAACCCTTTCCTGGCTGGAACTAAGACATAGTAATTTTCAAAATAACCAAGAAACCTTAGCTGACATAGAAGAGAGTACTGTTTTTTTTTCCAACCACGCTCACATTTCTGCAACAGACTTGAGTCTGCCAGTAGTCTGTCAGAATACTGCTTCTTTTTGTTAATCCACTGGAGAGCTCCAAGCTCCTCCTTCTGCTATAAAGTACCCATTTAAATTTGCCTTACTAGGATAAATAGTTCTTTATATTACAGAGTAAGTAGATTGTGCTGAACAAAATATGTTTGTGCAGTGCAGTACTCTGTGTAGTTAAAGAGGCCTTCCTTTGGAGTTGAACTATTTTCGCTAGTTTAACTGAAAAATGTTATCGTTGCAAAGTTTTATCTAGAAGAAAACATAGTTGCTGTTCTTATTTAGCAAACTCCTCTTCTAGTGATGCTGTTACTGAAAAAAATGCTTGTAGATGTATATAGTTTACAGTTCCTGGCAAAATAGTGTGTAATTTCATGTTTAGATTAAAGAAATCTGAAGGGAAACTGCTACGAAAATCGTATTGTGTCAGAACTGAGGCTGGCATCATGAGGTAGCATTAGAAGATTTTATGTGGTAATTTGAAACTTCTGAGTAACTAAAACTGCAGATTTTTGTTCCCTCTGGAAAACAACCCAAATACATTGCTGAGAATAAAGATTGATCTTGAAAAAATTATGTTTCTTACCTGGAATTTCTTCCTCTCTACAGTAGCATTTTTATTTCAAATTGTATTGAAAACATCCTAAAGTTTAGGAACTATTTGAATTATCTTGGCTATGAGAAGTGTTAAAAATTTTGAATCCCTTCTAGGAGGTAGCAACTCTGTCTGCAGAGGAGCAAGCAGGTTAAAACCAGGATTGTACTAAACCAGGATTCTTAATGGAAAGGGGGAAGGGGAGCAAGATCTCATGAAAGGGGACGATATTTTTCCTGTAGCTTTGTTTACAAAAACAAAAGAGATTACCAAGTGTTTTCCTAGCAATATTTTTATCTTATTTTTGAAAACACCACATTTTAGTCATTTAATTCTCTGGAATGTACATATTTGGGAATAAAAGCAGAACAGTCTTTAATTAGTGCTCTCTTTGAAATGACCTAAATCTTCTGTCCAGTAATCAGTTTTTTAGGAAAGAAAACAGTCAACTCTTTAAATGTAATTTGAAAAGCCTTGGGATTTATTCTTTGACAGATATTATATAACAGACTAATGTAAATACTTTTTCAGAGATGACAGAAATAATCTCAATCTTCTTGTCAGCATGGTGGGGGGAGTGGTTCATAGGTGCCTTTTCTACTTATTTATTGAATTTAAATACAGTTATGCATTAGGGCAGAATAATCTCAGCTAAAATCATAATCAGATTGGACCAGGCAAATGAGAGTAATGAAAGTAAAATTGTTGGGACTGCTGGCTATTTAAATTTATGGCAAGTTTTGAAGTGTTGCATAAAGTGTTGCATAAAGTGTTGAAGAAATTCTCATCTTTTAAACACTTAATCCCTCTTTAAAGGCATGCATTACATGAAAGAAACCCCTGTTAAATTTGGTTAAGCAAACTAATTTTAACAAAATTATGGTTTTTAATATTCAACAGTGACTGTAAATACAAAGCGAACTGTGAATTGCTATCAGGATTGCCATTGAATGACCAAAAAGTAAATCTCTTCAGTGGAACTACAGAGATGAAATCCTGGACAAATGGTATTGTATGCTGTATTGATGAGCCTGTCATAATTTTTTATTTGTGCTTTATTTGCCAGTAGAATCTTACGGACTATCTTCAGTTCCTGAAGATATTGACTGGAATTTTACTTTGCATATATAAAAGTAAAACTGCAAGATCTCATATGGTAGATTAGTGAGAGGTTTGGGGTTGGGTTTTTAGCAGAATTCTATTCTAGAAATAATTCTATCTGGTATTTATGCCTGTCAGATAATGTTAGGGGAGTGCATGTGTTCTTGGTAGTCTGACACATTGTGCTTGACATGTGTTATTAGCAAGTAACTTGTTTTCCTTTATTTGTGGTCAGAGAATGTGACTGCAGATTGGGTTGGTTGATTGTTCTTAGTAAGATTTGCTAAAGTGGTTTACCCACCTTGCTGAAGGTCAGAACTTTGTTGTTTATGCCAATTCAAATGTTTTGAGGCATTCACTAGACTGGATCAAATAATTATATGGATTTAATAAGTAGCACTTCTTGTTGACCCAGTATATTTCACATGTGGGACAGATATCTGTGCCACCAGAGAAATCATAATGGAACTGGAGTCATTGCACATTACAAATTTGACATTTAGCCTTGCATAAATGTATGGTTTATTTGGCCTACAAGATAGAGAAAAATAGGAATCAATTACTTGTGGATAGATACTGCATTCTGTTTCTTTGCAACAGGTGCTTTGGAGATCAATGGTTTTAGAATTACTGATTAATATAGATATTTATAAACATGGATTTCTTGAATTAAGATCAGTGACAGGGGTCCTTGTTGAGTTTCAAATTATACTGTCAGTCTGAGCTTGTAGAATTTTATCATGTTATTTAACAGAATTTTATCATGTCATTTAACAGTATTTTCATGTAGTGCAAGAAACACATGCTATAAAAAGCAATTTTGAATATGTCTTCAGACTCCAGTTATTTGAAGCTATTCATATCTTTGGCCTTCAGAGTATACCTTCTGAAGAGTTCTTCAAAGTCTTCCTTCTTAAAGTTATTTGAAAGTTGCCAAAGCAAGAGTTTCTGTGCTGGGACAGAGTAAAACAGCCTTTTATTCCCAGAACTGTGCAGGCAGGATTGGCTATTCCACTTTAGGGCCTGCTTCCCTACAAGTCTGACCTACAGTCAGCGAGAGAGAGTACAAACTCTTGAAAGGAGTTGGGCAAAAACTTCGTGCTTGGGGATGGCAAGAATCTGGAAGAAAGATCAAAAAAGAATCTGGAGGAAAGATCAAATTCCCAGTGGGATTTTTCTATAGCTGTGGTTGGCTCTTTTCTCACTCTTTTTCTTGTCACTAAATGTATCCAGACCTGAACTTATCAAGTGGCCCACTGTCACTTCACAAGTTTTTGCAATGTGACAATACATAACATTTGATACTCATTGTTCTACATTATGCTCAGTCCTTCCTATCCTGGGATAGCCCTATCTATTAGGAAGACATGGAGATTAAGAGCCATGTACCTAGTGCCAGTCTCTAGAACATTCATTACTGGATGCTCTCTAGTAACTGTAGTTTGCTAGAAGGGGCTAAGCACCCTGTCTTGTGGGCACTCAGTTCTTTGAAGGGGCCAGATGAGAATCCTAGAATGCAGGGCATTCAGAAACTCATTTGTCTTTAGATATGGAGTTGAAAATTTTAACTTTTATCTTCCATTAACGTTATTCGGTTTTCAAAGAAAGAAAACTGTCATTCAATAATAATTAAAGTTCTAAAACCAAGTTTCATGGTTAAGAAACCAGTAACTTACACTGGGCTTAAACTTTCTACTTGCATTGCTTAAAACATAAGAATATGAAAGGTTTTCTATCAGTTCAGAAAAAATAGCTTAAATTTAGGGCTAGTGATGTTGGAATGCAAAGATTACTGATAAAGTGGGTAGGTTTTGAAATTAAAACTTCTGGATATTTTTATTCCTTTTCTTATCTCTGTAAGTTAGAGCAGGATCCTTGGATAAAGTAGTGAAGTTTTTAATTTAAATGTGCTTACTCTTGAAGTTTGTGTAAAGTCTCACTTTTAGGATAATTAAGAAAACTGTAATTTAAATTACTGGCTTTAGACTGCATTAATCAAATTTTCATTAATCATTGCTGTGACTTGAAGGAACTATAAATATAAAGGAAAATAAGATAAATGAGAGTGGTTTCAGTATGATTCATTTTTATTATGTGATTTGTGCCCTCATCCTAATTTTTAGGTTACAAATCTTTGGGGATAAGTACTTCACTGCCATTGAAGAATTGTGGAGATTTTGAGCCATGGAAGATGGAGAAAAATGCAAGTGTGAGTTGTTAAATCTTTGCCTTTGGCACTAAATTTCTTATGGCTCTTCAGACAGTTCCCCATGTATCAAGTCAGAAACTGTGGATCTGTATATGTTTATGTTTTTACACCTTTAAAGATGCTATCACTGAGTAAGTATAATTTCCAAGAACAAAATCAGTGATGAAGGGGCTGCTATTCACAGTGAACTTTTCTTGATTTCTGTTTTCAGCTTAAGCAAAATCAAATAATTATTTTTGCTTTATTGGTGTTTGTAGAACTGAAAAGCAGACAAGGTTTCACATGTTCAACACAGCCTGCTTTATCCATGATGCTAGGCACTGGAAAAGGGTTAAGGAAATTGATGTCCCAAAATTCTCAGATGATTACTCAGAGCTGTGCAGGAACTTGTCACCTTTCTCCTTCCTCTTTACTCTTTGTCCATCTCATTTAGCAGTTCTTGCATTATCCCTGTTTGTGGTCTTCAAGACAGGCTTTTGTTGAATTAGACAGTAATGTGACATGGCAAGGGATTGATCTTTGTGTCCTTTGAAATGCTGCAAGTACAGTACAGAGGTGAGGGTTGTTTCAGAGGCTGAATTATAGATCACATTTTCTGCTTTTGTTTATAGTTTGTAGATATTTTTAAATTTTAAAAAACAAAGACCATGTTTGCTTTCAAGAAATATTATTTGGCTTTTTCTGCTTGTTGTAATTTTATTGTATTCCAGGCTTCTCATTCAGTCCAGCAGATCCTTGATGCACTTAACTTGCCCCGTAAATACTGCAGATATTATTTCATGACTTCACGTGGGTGTGAAAGAACAAAATGTTGGTTCTGTCATGTTCCAGGACAAGGGGATGAAAAGGTAAAAAAAATTACTGAAGTAAGGAAAATATTCTAAATGTGAACACTTTTTAAAATCAAAGCATCATATTTGTTCATTTATATATGGGAAGTAATCAATCAGAGATTGATGAATGAAAAAATTGTTGAGAAATTCTTCCTCTCAAGATCTTCTAAAGTTTTTTTTAAACATGGTGTAATTTTGAACTAGTAGATGCTTTAACACGTATCAACAATTAGGCTGTACAAATACAGAGTAGTAGAATGGGCAGATTCTGAGACATTTCTACCCTGAGCATCAGAGACTTGAAGCAAACCTTTGCAAAGACTTTCTATGTACTGTTAAAGCCAAAAGCCATCTATGGTATATTACCTTCTGAATATTTTGTGCAACAATAGGCGTGTTTGTTTTAAAATGCTGTAATCTCCTTAAATAGAGCAACAATTCTCATAATATTTGCAAGCAAGAATAGTTTTCCAATGATGGGCAAAGTAAGTATGTTTTCAAATCATTTAACAGAGGCATTTTGAGTTTAATACTTCCAAGAAATGTGCAAGGCAAGCTAGTTGTACTGACAAGTAATAAGATTTTGAAATTTGCTGTATGAAAGTTTTGTGACTTAACTGGAAGCAAATAAAAACATCAAAGCAGGTAACCAATAAAAAATGCCTAACTTGTCCTCCTCAAGTCTTACAAGATTTATTTCTTACCTACCTTCTTACTGGTATGAGTGCAATTTTATCATTGATGTCAGTAAGTAAAAAATTCCAGAATCAAAATGTAAAAAAATAACTCACAGTTAACCTCTTAGACATGGTTGCTAAAAAAAATTAACACCTAAAGCAGCTTGTCCATCTTCCTGATATCTTAAATATACTGTGTCCAAATTTTTAAAATACATCAGTGTAATTTGGTTTTATTTTTCTTAATGTTTTCTCTTTTATATATATTTTGTATGGAACATTTTTCCTTTTTTCTCAAGTGTGATACATCTTTGGCAGGCTGTTGTGAATATTTGTAATTTTCAGCTAGTTTATCTGAATTATTGTGGTTTTTATTGCTTCATTATATTACAGGCCCATTAAAGAATTGTTTGCCTAAGACTATTAAAAATCCATTCCATTTGATTTGACTTGTGGTACAGCACTCCAGCAGACTTTACCACTTCTACCCACCAAACCTAGACAAACTTTCTTGGTAGTCTAAAAGTATGCCTGAGTTTTGTTCATTTGTGTATGTATTTATGTTTTTAGACCTGTCCATTTAAAAATGATAGTAGGCCAAGCACCTCATGATGGCACCAAAGTGCATAAAAGAAAAACAGGTAAAGAAGCTATAAAGGCATCTGATTTTATGCAGGATCATTTATTCCAGGAGGAATACATCTCTTCAGGAGAACTCTTATGCAGACTGATAGTCCACTTGCTTAGAGCTCAGTGTTCTCACTGATAATAGTCACTGAGTGTTTGAAGAGAAATACTTTTCCCCATAATGATATTTTTTCTTTTTTGTTAAGTAACTGGTTGATGCTTTAAGGCATAACTTCCTAATATTTAACACTTTACAGTTGTAGTTGATCACACAACACAGCCATGCTTGAATTCGTAAAAACATCATATGTTTTGAAAATCAGCATATTCTTGAGCTCAGCAAGTTGTACAAGTTATCAATTTTTTTGTTTGTTTTTTTTTTTAAGATGCCTTTCATTTTCAAACAGTGAAATCTGTTTTGTATTAGATAAACAGAAGACTGTTTCAAATACTTGCCAGAGTATTTAAGGGAAGAGTGGGTCTTAACAATATGTATCAGTGATGGAGAAGAGGATAAAGGAGATGATGCTGGATTCTACTCCATGGTCCTCAGTGAAAGGGCAAGACACACTGAGCTTAATACAGTAAATTGTTTTGCTCAAATGACATTTCAGAGTGTGGCACGGGCAATCATTTCATGGTTAAATAAGTGGTTTCAAAACATGTTGTTATGCAAGCCTGTATTTCTCTTTGTGAACCTCACTCATTTTTTTTACTCCTATCCATTTAAGAAGTTTTTACTTTCTGTGACTTCATATTCTCCTTTTCCTTCATCCTTTGAACCTCCTAACTGGAAACAAAAAGGATATAAAATAGGAATATTTCTTTCTTCATTAGTGTTGTCTTAAAACTTCAGGGCCTTGGATATTTGCTTCTGTTGTGGTGGATTTTGGTTTTATTTTTTTAATGTGTCTTCCTAAAGAAATGTGATTCTACACTGTCTTTTATTACTGTCTCTAACCACCACTAAATGACCTTTGAACCTTTTGGTCAGTTTCAGCCACATTGAATAGGAATTGTGCATCTCAAAGCTTCCACAGCATTCCTTTAAGAAGGATCCTGATTTTGATCTCACTGAGATAAAGGCTGCAGTATGGGGGTTTCTTCCTTTATTAAACAACAGAGTGGGCACTGGCTGGGAGATGCTGGAGTATTTAGTGAATTCTTGTGCTTGTTCTTCTGAATAAGCACCTCTGTGTTATTGTAGTAGGACCATGCTCTTAGTGGAGAGTTGGTTGGTTGGTGTTATAAAACACAGAGGCCTTTATTATGGTTTTATTAAATTGTCATGTTAAATGAGTCATGGAATCAACTGGCAGATGACAGAATAGTGTGATATATACTGCCTTTTGAAAAGAGGAATAATCTCTTTCTACATTCAAAATCTATTACAGCTAACTCAAAATTTAAAGATTCTGACATTTTTACATAGTCTGTGGGTGCAGTTACACCTTTCAAAATCGGAACAACTAAATCAACTGAAGCCTTCTAGAAGGTGTAAATGAATAACACATTTAGTTTCTTTTATTAATGTAATACAGCATGTCCCATGATTGAATACTACTACAAGTGGTTGTGCAAGCAATTTCACTAATACTTGGAACAGTCAGAGCTCCAGATGCAATCTTGGCCTTTTTTGGGAGTCAGTCCAAAGAAGGAAAAAAATGGATTCCATAAGAAAGCAAACTAATTTCCTTACTCTAAGCTAAAGTTTATTCTGGAAATGGCCTCAGCCACCTGGGAGTATAGATTTGGATTAAGTGAGTTAACCTGTTCCCAAGTGACACTTCACATAAATTAATGATCAAAAATTTGACATGATTTTCTAAAAGGTATATCTTGGAATATAGCTCAACATTGCAATACTGCTTCCAAATAAAAACAATAAGCTTTATTTATACTTAGATGTATCATTTTTGTATTCTTTGGCTTGATGCTCTAAACAGGTTAATGGCTTTAAAATAAGATGTCTTGGCCGTAAACCAGTATCTTTTGCTTTGATGATAATTAATTTGCTGCATAATGAACTTCATGTGTCATTTTGAAGTTGCATGTAAAAGTAAACCTGATTCAGTTATGTATTACCATGACTGCTAATTTAGGGCATTTTCTGTCTCTTGACGTTTAACTATTTCACAAAATACTATTAAATATGACCAATTTACATTGTTGTGCAGAAAGACTGTAAATGTTCTAGAAGTGACAGAGAATTTCTAAAAGGAGGTGGGGGTTTTCCTGAACTTGGAATTCTAAGATATAACATCAGTAGTCTTTTTTAGCAGTGTAAGTATGTAAATATGTAAAATGTGTAAGTATCACAAAGCTGACAGCTTAAGAGGTTAAGACAAGAATGTTCCAATACTAAATAACATTAAAATATCTAGGTGTGGATTTTCTTGTTTTTAGTCACTTCAATCTGTGGTGAAATGGCTCATTAAATCAAGTTAGTTCTCAGCTTTTTGTTCTGTGTCCTTATGAATGATTCTTTGTGACAATTGGTGTTACCAACTTCATTTCTGGATGATTTTTTGATTTCTTAGTTGGTACATTCATGGAATTTTTACTTATCATGTTTCACTTTCACGTTTTTGCTTCCCTTTTTTTGTTTACAGTCTGCCACATTTATGCTAGCTCTGAAGTAACTGCATTTTCAAATTTTCTTTTTTTCTTCTTTTTTTTTGTTTGCTATGAGTATATACATACACATGCAAACATTTGTGGTCCCAGCAGCCTCTTTCCCGAACATTGCATCTGCATTATTTTTCAGTTTGATTTGCTGGCCTTTTGACAGAGCCTTTGCCTACAGACCCCATTACCTTCTTAAATCATTTATCAGTATGTATGGCTTACATGGAAGCAATGTAAAGCTCATTATATAATAGAGCTCATGCTTGTGAGTAGTTCTTTTGTTCAGCATAAACTGAAATTACATTTTACTGTAATTTTTTTCTTTTTTTACAGATTTGCATGGCAATTCTTAGGACATACGTTAGTATCAAAGAATCAGGCCTCCTAAAACGTGCAGGTATGATATAGTAGTAGCTGTTGATGATCTTTGTTACTTTATTTATTTAAAGTAAATTAAATAGGCTGTCAAAAGAGAAATGGCTGCCACTTCAGCAGTGAATAAAAAGTTCTTCAAATTAAAGAATACATTCAATCCCTGTGTTTTAATGGTTCCGTTTCCCAGTAAGGGTAGAAATTTTGGTAGGCACTTAGCTCAGGAGGTTCTTAGAAATCTTACTTCCACATAAAAAGAACATACCTGACTGTAACTACACTTGGGAGTAGAAATATGTAAATAGGGCAGGTAGGAGGTTTAACAGAACCTAAATTTTATTAAGGTGCTTTTGAACACCCTGGCTAAACATTAGAAACCCAAAAAGTTGAGAATGGAAGCTCTTGAAATTAAGTGTTGCTTCTGCACCCACCCCCAACAGCTTTAGTTTAGTCCTTACACCATATATGCAAAGGATTGTGAGTAACGCATTTTAGGGACGGCAGTTCATTCAGACCCATCTGAGCTTTTGAGTTCAGTCAGAAAGGGCTTTTGTTTTGTTTTTACTCTGGACAGTGATTTCTTTTATACTGGTCCTGAGCATCTCTAAGTTTTTGAAAGCTTCTTAGAGTGTAGCAGAATGAGAATGGGGAATTCAGTTGCTCCGTGTGCTGCAGTGTTCCCGTGCTGAGCACGAGTGTTTTAACATGGGTAACACTGGATACCAGCAGGCCATGTTTGTCAAGGAAGGCTGGCACTGGAACAGGTTGTAAGACCATCCACTGTAACACAGCACTTCTAGAGCTTCCTGTCTGGAAAGGCCGTACTACCTTGATGCATGTACCAAATCTAACCTGGGTTTGTGCATTCTTCTTGTGCTGCACCAAATCAGCTAAACTTGCTGGGAACCTACAGAGCTTACAGTGCTCAGCTCAATGATACAACATATTTCAGAATAGTCAGTTTGGTTCTGGTAAGGTTAATACTGTATTCAAACTGGATCCTTTCACTCATATTTCTCCTATCCCTGTTCCATAGTATCTTGGACAATTAAGCTGTCATTACACTGTGTCTAAAATGTAAGGAAATAACTTATTTAAATAGTTAGCATCAGTTAACCCCAAAGTGAAATTCAATTTAATTGCTTTTTCAGTCCAGATATTTGTGCAGTATTACAAAGAAGTTACTCCTGGTGTCGATTTTGCTTCTGAAGTGCTGAATGATCTTCTTGTTTCATTGCTCAACAACTGCTTGTTGCAGGAAGTATTTCAGATATTGAATGTAATTGTACAAATCAAGACACTGGTAGGTGACTTTGTAATATTTTTTAAATCTTAGTTTCATAATTTTAGTTTTTTGAGTACTATGCTATTTATAGTAATAGGTTTGTTTTTACTCTGGTACTTAAATCTTGGGTGAGGGGAGTAATTCAGAATACCCTATTACAAAATCTCTACACTTTCTAATTGAAAGGAGTTGCAAAACTGAATGTGCTTTTTTGTCTATATTAGCCAGCTGTAGAAGTTCTTCTGAAAGTTTTTGAGCATGTGGCTTCTTTGAATATAAGAAATGCTGTGCCTTCATTAATCAGTATCTTCTGTAAGGTATGAGTTTCATTTGTACTACTGCTGCTTGTTGGAATTTCTGAAATACTATATTTACACATATTGCCTGTTTGAAAACTCTAACATATCAATTTAAAAACCAGTACTGAAATAATATGAGAAGTGTTACTGTGAGTAGCTGGATTCGTGGTATAGATTTTCATTTATTCCTTCATTTTTGACTGAGATTCACTGCAATGTGTTCTTCCCAATGTTGTTTGCCATTTACCTCTGAAGATGCATTAAGTCATCAAAACTTTTAATATGCTTACTTTTCTTACCTTGTTTGATATTACAGCTCATTGATGCTGGTATGTTCCTTGAGTTAGAACATTTTGACTACATTATTAAGTTACTTGGCCAATTGCAAGTTTCCAGTTGGGAAATGAGTACTGTCTTGAACATAAAATCCAGGTATGTCTTTAAGGAGATATTCTCTAATTATAGCTGCTTAGCTCCTTCTTCAGCATCTATTATTATAAATTTATGTGGAATCTTTAAAAGATGTGTTGAATGAAAATACTATCATATCATGCCCAATTGTATTTTAAAGTGCTGTCAATCTACTGTGTTTTAAAGACCAAGCATTGTTAAATCAAAATTTAGATTCTGACCACAATTATTAGTTTTTCCATATCAATCACCATTGTACAATTTGCTGCCAGCTGTGATAGAAGTTCATATAGCTAGCCAAATTAGAAACATCATGGTTTAATATATAATTTATAATATTAATATATCTCTTACCCACTTCAGCAAATGGTACTTCTGCAACCCTTCTAGGATTAGTTATAATCTGAAGTAGTTTTCTAGTTTCCTTTACAGTTTGATTACATAAACATTTGTGCCAACACTACTGGGGAGGAGGGTCATTTTTTGAGTACTGCTGGGATATGCTGGACAAAATGTCAAATCTGTTCAAAAACTGCTAATACTTCCCCATCTCTTGAACAAGATTGTAATCCTTTTTCATATTTGTATTGTCTGCATCAAATACACACACAAAAAAGTTGAGAAACTAAATTTGTGATTCATAAACATACCTTTGATTCTTAGTGGAAACCAAATATGCGGCATCTGTGAAAATAGCTCTGTTCAATTATTTGTTTAATACATGGGCTAACTTCCCTTGGCAAGATTTTAAATGAGCGTTTTCAGTGTGCAGTTTGTGTAATGTGAAGCAAATAGGATCAAAAATCACATCTATATAATGTTCATATGTGATAATTTGTTGTTCAATAGGATGTATTAAAATTCAAGTATTCTTTTTTTTTCATATGGAAGAATTAAGGAAAGATATTTTGAAAAGACATGGATTTTTGACTTCAACTTGGCAGTGGCTGAAATTCAGGTACAGTATGTGCATTCTTCATGACTTCTTTAAAACCTACATGAAATAGCAATTTCTATACATTTTTTAATTAGTGGGCTTTATTATCAAGTATAGTCAGCTTATGCAAAGCCATGTTTGGGAAGAGTTAACGTGCAGGAGAAAGAAAACTGTCTTTGGCCTTTCTGTAATGTCAGTCTTTTGATTTACATACTTGTAGTTTTTTATCTTCATTTTGCATCAAACTCAAAGATTTAGTAACTTAAGCAATTATTTCCTCTGCTTTACATTTGTTGTGCTTGTAACTGGTTGTGGTACATCATTCCTCACGAAAAAATTTATTTAATACATTATTTGGCAGATAGAATTCATATCTGGTATAAAAATAGATAAGAAAATTGTCAAAGCAATTGACAACATTGAGCAGTATGTTAAAGAATAAGAAAATATTGTAAAACATTCTTTATTTGGATGCTTGTGTCTTTCATATTCAAGGTCAGATTACTCATTATGCACAATTATAATATAGTTTGCATATTATCACACATACTGTATAGATCCAGAGATTGAAATATAAAAAGGGAAAAAACAGTAGTGATTTTTTTACTCCTTTAACACCAAAGTCATCAAGTGATCTAGCAAGCAAAAGACTAATTCATATAGAAAATAACCATAAACTCAGCATGCATCATGGGAAAAAAATACTGAATAAATGCCAGTTCCTAAATAGGATGAATAAGTTATGAGCTTTCTCAATTGGGGTCATGACATGAAAAAAGGAATTTAATTTCTTGAGGGATAGAAGTAATTAGCAGTCCATGCAAGTTTGGCAACATGTAACTGCCATATGACCATGAATGTTCTTGGCAGTAGCATTTCATCTGCATTTTTTCTCCTTTAAGTCTTATCCCAGGTACATATCTCAAATTTCACTTTATTTTCTGTTTGGTTTTCTGGAAGCAGGTATGCTTATATTTATCCTTTACCTCCTTTTCAGCACTGCAAGGAAAAAAGGGATTGGACAAAGCTGGGAGCTTTGTATCTTAATGCAAGAACTGGATGTGAACATTTTGAGGATCTTCAGAAATTGTTTATATCTATTGCTGAAATTCTAACCAAGGATTCTGAGACAGACAGACCAGGAGTCCCTTTTTGTGATTTTGCTGATATAGGTAAAGTTAAGGTGCAAGAAGTGCTTTTCGTAGAGGTTTTAAAAGAGATAAAAAATTAATTCATACAGTTTTCTGATGATTAGTTAATTTTATGTTACAATATTCTGAATCATTGGAGGTGTAAATACAGTCAGCTGTAATGTTCAGTACAAGCTGTTTTCCAGTAGAAATAAAATGCTTACACTTAAGGAAGATTCAGAAAGAGGAGCAGTAGAGTTTTGTGAAATCAAAAAGAGAACCCAGAATTCATGATCTTTCAATAAAAATGGCCTAGGCTCAGAACAACAGCAAATGTATTTCAGTATTTTCATGTAAAGTGTCACATGAAAATGTTACATCATATTAATAGCATAAATAAGCTTTACTGCTGTAAGTATATATATACTTCTGTATTTTAAAACACATTGAACAGGTTATATCATGTATATAATTTTTACCTTTTTTAAGTAAATTGGATTTTTAGAATTATTTTATTCTCCAAAGAATCAATGGTTTCTGCAAGGGCTGGGTGCTCGAGAACCCAATGTTTTAATGGTTCTGGCAGGTTTTCTTGCCTCTTTCCTCCCTATGCCCCTTCATTTGCATATCTGTATCATTCTTCCTAATGAGTTTGCAGATTACTGAGGCTTGGTACAGTGTCAGTGGAATATTAAATCGTTTTGCAAAGGATTACTTAGATATTTTTCAACCTGTATTATCTACTAAAACATAATGAATATTTATTCCAGATATGTGACATATCCTTTCTGACCATGGACTTTCATATCATAAAAAAGCTTCAAGTTGTGACAGAGGGAGAAGATTTTGTTGGAGCTTGGAACTTAGTCTGTCTTTATTAGAGCAGTGGTCTCCCAACTGACAGGCACCTCCATCAGTAAAAAATTCTTGAGCAGTGACCCACAATTTATTTATTTATATGTTATATACATGTGCTACTACACCAATATATTAAATTCTCTATAAACCGTACACAAAAACAGGAATTACAAATACGAGTTAAATATTGAACAAACACTGTATTTTAAATTATTTTGCTTATTTTTATTTTCTAATAGTACAAAAAATATTTCTTTCCCACAACTGAATAGATTGTTGTGCTCACACCCTACTTTGAGACCACTGCTCAAAAATTCTAAGTGCTTCAAAAGAGGTTGTAATTACTCAGTTCCGCAATTGCCAGAATTTCTTCATAGTGCCATAAAATGTAAAGCTTACTTTACAAATAATGATGTTACTAAATTATGCCATCACGTGTCCAATCATTTTATGGATGACTTGGACTACTATGAAATACTGTCTGAATAAACTATAGTTATTTACTCTCCTGATGTTAAGACTTAGGAAGTTGCTGCTTTCAATGGCAAATATTTCGGAAAATGTATTTAGTATTTTCACAATTACTGTGTTTTTGAAATGTGTAATTTCTTTAAAACTGCATTTACATGTTAAATAAATAAATAAATAAGCCTTATTCTTTTTCTTTTCCAGTAATAAAAAATTCCCAGCATAATAAAGCAGACAGACTTTTCATTGGAAGGACTGGGATAAGCGTAATGTATTCGTATCACAAAGTACTGCAGTGGATAAAGGTATGCAGTTCTACAGGAGCCTGACTGGAAAAAAAAAGAGAAAAAGAATTAGCAATTTCTCGTCTGGATTTTAAACTCTAGTTTCTCTAGTGGAATGACTGGGTGTGCCCACCTGCCTCCTTGCTCTTTTAGTACTTCCTAACTGTCCAGCTGGACCAACGCATTTATCGTGCCTTTCTGAGCAGTAGTCTTCTATGGAGCCTATCATAACTTGATCATACAACCTAGAAACTGATTGCTCATGTTCATTTTGTGTTTTTTTCTGAGTTGAGGTTGAATCTGAACTAAGAGACAGGCCTTCCTGAGATTCTGAGTATATATATAATATAATAGTATAGTATAGTATAGTATAGTATAGTATAGTATAGTATAGTATATAATAATTCTGAGTATATAAATAATGATGGCATTATTTCCCAGAAACCTTACTTTCTTCCACCTGACAATCATGTTGCATTCTGAGACCTCCCAACTGAAGTGGTATTTAGAGAAGTTTGGGCAATTTCCTGCACTGGTGCTTCTGCATCTGACCTCAAATAGAATGGATAAGGCCTGGAAGATAGAAAAGCAGTATAGCATGTCTGTGCTTGGTCATCTCCCTGCTCCCCAGAGCTGCTGAAGTGCTTTTCTTCCACTGAATCTAAGTTTCTAAGTTCCGTGAATCTTGTAAAATTCCAGTGGTCACAAAGAAATACCTTTACAATCAAATCTTTGCTGTCAAACATTACACAGAGCCAGGGCTAAGAGACTAGACTTTTGACTGGATATTTTACATTCCTTATGCTTCAGGCAGTATTGGTCATAATTTCACTGCAGTAAGATCCATTTCAATGTTAAATTTGTCTTTTTCTTCCTGGAAGGAACTAGTGCATACCAAACTCAATCTCTTATAGAAAGCAACATGAAAAGTGATAGCATAAGAAGTAATATAAACCCCTAGTCATTTTAGATTGTGTTTTAGTCAGTGATCCCATTCTGAACTTGGGCCTGATTCTTTCAGCTAATAATTATGCTGTACTGGGATGTGTGGCATCCCATGAATTCTCCCCGCTTGGTCAATCCCCAAGCCCTCAGGGATGTTCCTCATCCCGTACAGGATGATTTCTAGCTTGCATTTTTATGAGCAGGAGGAAATGCTCTCGGTCCCCTTTTGTCTCTTGAAGTTTTGGGTTGGCTTTTCTGTGCAAATTACCATCAGGGAACGCTTCCTAGTTCACATCGAGGAATTAAATTGTCTTTTGTATGATTGTCTCTAGGGGATGCCCTTCAGGAATTCTGTTATTCTGTGCACTGCTCAGTCTGTTTCCAGGGTCAAGCCAAGGAGATACATAGTAGAGGTGCTTAGTCTAGAGACAGGATGCCTGTTCTGATGAACCATTAATTTTGCAGCATCACCTTCATGAGTTGAATGGTCTTCAGCAGGTCCCTTTTAAGCTGCAGCACAGCGTGGTACTGTTTAAGAGTAAAAGGAAGGAGAGAGGGTCTTTGCATTAGCACTTGAGTAATACTGCACTAGAACTCTAGGGTTTTTTGTTCCATAAAACTTAGCAGTTAGAGCAGTTAAGATACTCCTGACCACAGAAGAGGGAATCTAAATCCTTGGCATCGAGGAGTGGCAGTGCTCACATGCCCATTGAAGAGTTTCATTTGGCGTGGGTTTTGGCTGTCTTCTTCAGCATATAGTGTTTGTGTGCCCTCAGACATTTTAGCTGTTTTCTGGTTCTTAAGGGCGAGCCTTATCTTGGATTGCGTAACCCCTGATAGTTCAAGGAGATTCATCTTCATGTCCTAATTTCTTCTCCTAATGTGTGAGAAGCACGTATAGTGTTATTCTTGTACAACATGAGTTACTAAAGGTAGATACTTAGAATACTATGATTTCTTTCATGTCTAGAGCAAAACATCTTTATTTCTTTGAGAGTGTTGTGTTAGGTATCAAACCTACTTCTCAAGAGATTACTGACCAAGATCCTCAAACAGCTTTGTAGACAACCTGTGTTCACCATATTAGAGTGTGAATGAGGTTCTGCTCTGAATGATTTTTATCAAAACTGGCAGATCCCAAATTTATCTCTGCTTCAGGAAGCTGTCATTCTTACCTCTCTCTACCTGTTTCACTCCATTATATATCACATAAATTCCTAATCCTGGGCTGATGGGCTAGTATCTACTTGGTCCATGTCTTTTTTGCCCAAAAGGTAGTCCAGAAAGTAAGATAGTAATGAATTTGCTCTTCCTGCTCTGCCCAAGTTAATTTTGGCTTTAGGACATGCCCTGTGCTGTTTTATGAATATGTTGGACTGCCTGAAACCCTAAATGTGCTTTTCATATCATTTTTCCGTCAAGAACATCAAACCCCTTTATTGCAGAGCTTTGGTGGCTCTTGGGGGTAAAATATGTGTGCTGCTTGGTCCTGAAGAGAATTTTCTTTGTAAGAGGTAAGGAAAGTTCATAAAACAGATGTACTTCAAAAAAACATGGAACAAACAGCCAAAAAGTTGTTAAGATGACATTTCTGTAGAAAACCAGTCTAAATACCAGTCTGGAATCTGATGATAAAGTTGTTGGTTGTTACAGTGTTGGCCAGATAGGCCCAACTTCTTCCTATTTACTGTCCTGCTGCTTACAATCATCAGTGTTTTCTTTGACTTACGCTGGAGTAATTATTTCAGTTTAACAATTATGTCTCTGCTGCAAAATGAAAATTATCTGTGTGATCTTTTAGAATTGTGTAGATTGTGTAGTACTGAATGAAATCAAAATTAAAAACACTAATAAACCAAAGTTAGCACATAAAAATTAATTACAAAGTGTATTAAAAGTACTGTCTTGAACATTATATAGTAGAAATAATGTTATGGGTAATAGTGTGTTGGGAACTCTACAACAATAAGTTGGTAGAGTTTTTTTGTCTGCATGGTAAAAAAAACCCTGAACTCTTCATTTGAAATTCTACTAGACTTCACCCCTGACTCAGTTTGCAGCAGATAACTGCATTGATACCTATAAATCTGTGTCACCAAATTAAATCTGTTATATTTTACGTAAATATACTCTGAGTTCACTGATAGCATTGCTTTCTCTGACCTTCCCTCTTTCCCTCTCCCTCTTACACCAGGGAAGGAAGGTTTTGGATAAACTGCATGAGCTACAGATAGATTTTACCCTCTTGAAAGGACTTGTAGGTGCAGGGAGGTCAGCATCCAGATGTCAGATCGTTAATAAAGCTGCAGAAATCTTTCTTTATTCTGGACATTTGGATGGAGCAACAAGGGTATTTAGAGGTAAGCCTGTCTTAAAATTTTGACTTAAATTTGAACAGTTCACTTCTATGACAGTTTTCAGATAAAAGTTACAAGCTGGTCTGTGTTACTAAATATAGTCAATAATACTGAGGCAACAAAGGAAAGGTGATCATCTTACTGGTTAATATTCTTCTTTATATATATAAGAAATATTATAACTAATTTTTTCAGATCTTTTCACAGTATTCTACTATCAACACCATTCTACCTAAAAATCTGCCATAATGAGGGAGGAGTGCAGCATGGAAAATGATGCTGTCCCATGCTGGGAGTGTAGTTTTCCTTTGAACCAGGGGACATTCAGTGTCAAATTTCTGGCCTGGGTCCATGCAATGTTCCTTTGTGCCTCACAGAATCCTCATTTAATATAATTGCTTTAGAACAGTACCATATTTCTGCAATTATCACATATGGCTTTTTGGAACTCTGATCTGCTGAAAATAGAAGAAAGTCAGAAGTAAAAAGAATAGAATGTATGCTGTAAAGTGATATTGAGGATGTAAATTTGCTGTTCAGTTTTACAGCTTTACATAGATACATACATATCTATATATGCCACTTACAGTCCATTTTACTGCAGTGATATTTCACAAAAGAGGTGATTTACAATATAATGGTTCAGAGAATCAGTCTAAGGAGTATTGGTCACGAGGAACAAATTATTAGTAAGTCGAGCTGCACTTCCTGTGCAGTTCTGAAGTCTGTGTCATGGTACAGTTTACAGTACATTCTTACTGGCTCAAAGTCTCAACATCCAGAAGTTCCAGTTCCTAGAAATAACACTGCGCTATTGTTTGCCACAGAGTCAGAGTGGATCACAGATGCACCATTGTGGCCCTGTGATAAAATGGACATCCTCAATCGACATAATCTGTTATGTGCAATAGTGCACAAATACTTGAGGAAGAATTTGTACAGGCCGGCATTTGAAGTTCTGCAGAACTTACCGGGTTTGCAGAAACATTCTGGTAAGTAAAGAAAAAGATACTGTGTAAAGAGCTAAAAATTTAACAGGTGATCCTGTGCTGTTCTTGTATGTTTTCTAGCTAAAATTTGCTGAAGTAAGATGGGTTTATACAAGCCTGTTTGTGTTTTCCAAAGAGTATAGTGTCAGTTAAATATGTGTTGTGCTCTGCAGCTCTAGCTGCACTTTTGCACACACTTGGATGTGCACACACACCCGTCCTCTTTTGCTCAGTTACTACGCAGGGCAACAGGAAAGACTCATTAAATTTTTAAGGATCTGTACAGTCTATACAGTGAGATAAAATAGGAATATTTTAATTTTATCTTAATTTCAGATGAACAAGATGGGGATTTTTTTCATTAACAGAGCTGGCTAACCTAAGCATCTCTTACATACCATGTTGAGAACCAAGTGCTCTTTCAGGCTTAATTTATCTGACAAATTTTGGATGAGTACTTCAAAATGAGATATGTAGTTACTTAGGCTCCACTGAGAAAACCTCAGCTGATTCCTGTGTGTAGGTCTCAGTCTACTGCAACTTTTAGGTATGTTAGGAGAGATTGGTGGGAAGACCATCTACTTTAGAGAATACTGAAAGATTGTAGTTCTTCAAGTTATGAGGTAAATACAACAAGGCTGCTCAGTCCTGCCAAAAAGGTGACAGTTCAGAGTAAGAGTAGAAGCAGAACACCAAGGGGGGTTTTATTGGTGGAAATCTTAAATCTGAGAGATCAGATGAAGATTGTATTTATAGGCTGGAGCAAGTGAATGTATTTTTATGTGATTCTATTGGTTTTGGCAGCAAATTGTTACTTGAACCTTAACACTTGTCCTTCACAATGTGAATGAACTACTGTATGAAAAAGACTTTTGATGAATAAAGCATTCATGTTATTCCAGCCTTGTTCCATCTTGCTGATAGGGGCAAGAGTTCTGATTTAGGTACTGATTGAGAAATGATCCTTCAACTAGATTTGCATTTTCATCAATTCAGTAGTTAATATTTTTAATTTCATTTCAGATATTATAGATGCTTCTCAGTACAGCTGCCTTTTTAACAAGCTGATAAATGCCTGTTTTGAGAACAAGAACCTTGGGGTCTCATCTTCTGCAGTAGACTTCATGCTTTCCAAAAGAATTGCTATTGATTTTGTTTTACTTAGAGGATTAATCACAGCTTTGGGAAGAAGTTCTTTATGGTCCAAAGCTAGGACCTATTACAAAAGTAAGTTGCTTCTTAAACAACTCCCCTTACATTCTTCAGATAATGTGCTCATAACATTTCAGTATGAGTAAAAAGAAAAACAGTAGTTTCTGTATCACTCTCAGGAATTTATTTATAACCAAAAATACTTATTAGGAAATGGTGAGTTGAAAATAAGAATACTATCTGGCATGAAATAAATGTAATTGTGATAAAATTAATTTTTTACATTCAGTTCCAGAATTTCAAGTATGTGAGCTCTGAAATGATTGAAAAGTGCATCATCTTCACATTTTCATCTAGGCAAATTAGATTTCCTGATACTTCTCTCTAGAAGTGTACCAGCATCTCTGTGGTGGTAAAATTATTAATATTTAAGATTTGAGAAGTCTGGCTAATTATTTTATCCTAACTAGAAGAAATTTCATTTCAACCAAAAGCTGATAGTCTGTAATTCTTTTCAACTCCCCATTTCGGAGCTAAGATAATACTGGATGAGCAGAGGGTCTCTCCATAGAATCACATTATTTACTGTTTGATCCTGTCTTAGAATTGTTGTGGTTAGCAGATTGCTTTAAGAGACCATCCTGTCTGGCATGGATACTTGGTTTTGTTAACATTGGAATTAGAGTTTTTCCTCATCTCTTTTTTTTTTTTTTCCCTGAAATGCTATGTTGGGTTGCTGGGATCACTTGACAGAAGAGAGGGGAACAAAGCAGGAGATGCTGTTCAAATGTTCTCTCACTTTGACCATGATTAACAGCTTATGTTCTGACCTGCCTAAATTGTACTTGTGTTATCACAGACTTGCTATCTCCAGACTTCTGACACAGCTTTTTAATCATAGCTGATAAAAGTCATTGCAAAAAAAAATCCAACATTTTGTGAATATTGCGTGTGAATGCTGTGTGCTGTGTTCTCCAATCAGGCTATTTCATAGGTGAAATAGTAAAATCCATTAAGGCTTTGCGGTTGGGTTTTTTCCACATTTAGTCACACAGAAGAGAGATCTGTGTTTAGTATTGGTAATCCTAATTCCTCATTTTCTGCATTTACTCTCAGATGCTTTATCACTGGGTTGCTACCCAGAGCTGCAGGGAAATTTATATCACAAACTTCTGAAGATTCCCTCTTACTTGTCTGAAGTTGAGATGCTGTTGGCCATTGAAATATTTCTTGTTTCAAATGCCAGTGATATTCAAAGTTCAAGGACTACTAGCCAGACTCTTCAAATAATACTGAAAAGGTTTGTTGTCAGATATGTACCACTTTGATTGTATTTATTCATGTGATCATGTAAGTAATAGATCTTGATTTCCTTATCCTTCTCAAAGAATACATCTCTTCCTTTTGTTCCTTGGATAAGTGAGAAGTTTTTTATCTCTTGTTCCCATGTGTATGCTACTGTATATATATGTTTGTTTTCTTAAATAGTAAGTTCTGCTTTTGCAAAAAATGTAGACATGTCACTTAGGCACAACCTTGTTCCAAAAGTAATAATGTGCCAAAAGTGAGCATGTTATAGATTCAAGCATGTACCTTAATTCTTGCTATATCCAGTTCATTAAATAGTTTGCATTCCTTTACTGAATCTTCCAGCCCAGAGACATTTTTGCATGAAATGTGCTGTGAATATCGCAGAGCTACTTTGCACTGGTATTAAAGCTTACTATTTTTCATTACCATTAAATATGTTAAAAATACTCTTTCTATAACTTTTTAATTCTTCAGAACAATAATATAATCTGTCTAGAAATTAGCATAATATTTATCAGTGAAAAATACAAGGCATTATTTTAATGCGTTTTTAATTTTCCTGCCAGTATAAAGTGTTAGACAAGTGACACATAGGCCTGTATGGTACCTAATTTTATATTTGTTAAAATTCCCTTACAGATCTGAAGATACAGTTCAGAATAATGGTGCATATCACAAGGCAGTGGAGAGGCTGATCCAGGCGGCTCATTTATCTGATCCAAAGCTTTTTCTTAAGCATTTGACAGTGAATGTTAATATGGAAGAAGTTTACAGGCTGGAGCATTCATCTGCTCTAAAATGGCTTCAGGAGAATATGAAATGGGCTGAGAAGGTCTGGTTGTTCCAGTAGTTACTGAACAGTTTCCACTGTGTTCGGACTGTGCCTTACTAATTTACAGCATGGTTTCAAACTCAAGTTGTGGTTTCTAATACTATATTGGTGATAATGCAGAGAGTAGCACAGAAATAGCAATTTTTTCCCTATCAAAATGACTTATATAGATGTTTTGCAATAGCATCACCAGATAATGAGGAAGCTGCAGCCTCAGAACCTACATTCTCCATTCTTACAAAGAATTAGCACTTAGCTTGTTTCTCCCAGCAGGTAATCATATAATATAAGCATAGATAAAAGTGTAGGTAAGTGCATTGGTTGAGTGCATCGGCTGTTCTTGAGTGAGACATTTTCCACATTCATTCATAGTCTGTAAAGTATTCCTATTTACTTTGTCTGCCTTACAGTAACTTGTGAGGTCACTGTCCCAACTGTTTGCACCTTAGATCTTAATTTCTTTGCTCCAAAAGCCCAATAAAAAGCACTGAGAATAAAATAACTTCAAAATCACTTGAGACATACCTAATTTAGGATACCTTTCTTCACAGAACTGAGAGCCAACACATTGCTCACAGCTGAAGGTTTAGTTGATAATTTAATTAGATATTTATTTGATGCAGACAGTAGCTTGTGTATGGTTTCACATTTGTATATGTGGATACTTCCACTGAAAAGGAAAACTTGCATTCTCCCTTGATTGTGCTCTTAGAGAGAGGTGGGTTTGCCCATCTTTTAGGTTCTGTTAACTGCATGATGAGATGGAGACTTCTAGCAAGCTTATTTCACCATTCCCACTTCTTCAGGATTTCTGCTTTTTTTCCACCTGAAAATCCTGAATCATATTCAAAGCATGAGTGGCATAAGTCACATTCTACAGCCTGAGTAAGAAGAACCAAACATTTAATACCAGAAAACCTCTCACGGCAAAACAATACAGCCTCTGTCAAAGTTGATACTTACTGAGCTCACCACTTTTTATTGTTGTTAGTTTAGATCTTCGGCACCAGCCTTCACAAACTTGCCAGTAATACAGCTCTTTTGGTCCTGCTCTCCATCCCCTTTAAAGCCTTTTGTTTTGAACACTTAAGTTCTTTTGGGTATAGAAGTTCATGAGTTTTTAGGCTGTTCCATCATAAGAGATTAAGATGGGGGCACAGGACCTCAGTGTTTGAAAAATGTCTCTCCTTTGGAGTAGCATAAGTCTGTTCCCAGTTCCTGCAGCATTATTTCACATGTCCTTTGCAGCTCTAAATCATGAAAGCCGTCATGACCTTAGTACTGGATGGTTGTGAGGAGGATTTTGGTGTCAGGGGTTTTTCTCTTTGGAGGAGGTTGCCATTCCAGTCTTGTGGTTTATGCCATTGATCTGATGTCATGAATCTAATTGTCAGTTGTTGGATTCCTGACCTCCTGAGGGCAGGTCCTGAACTTTTTCAATACCACTTCTCGTCCAGTCTGTTAGAGAGTTGCTACTGGAAGAGAGAGGATTGAATCACCAAGATTGCTACTTTCCTCCTATGCCACCTGTACAGAAAAATGCTAGGATAGAGGCTCTTGTTTTTTCACAGGGTGTCATTCTTCTGTAGGGATAATCTGCCTGCCTTGTAAAAAATGGTAGATCCAGTACCAGTGGTACCAAATGGCATTTCGGTAGAAGCTATTCACCTCAGTCTTAGAGAGTTGGCACTGGTCCAAACAAACTTTGAGTTCTGCCCCTTCACATTCATAAAGATAGCTCTGCCATTTGTAAGGGTATATCCACCTGGTCACATCTAACTGGATTCTGCTGATTTTGCTTCCCAGTAGCTGAAAGACTGGGTAAGAAGTAATCAGGTTTCAGGTGAGGGATCTAAACTGATGCTCTTGCAAGCACTCCAGCATTAATGTAAAGAGCAATTTTGAAAGGTTCCAACAAACTAAAACTGGTAGTAGGAAGCAAAGTCAATTTTGCTAATTACTTCTTGTAAGATCCTTTGTGGCTTAATCTCCCTTGGAATTAGACAGAGGCTATCTGAACCTCGGCTAAATCCCACATTTCTGTGAGTGGTACCCAATGTGGCTAATAGTGTGTTTGACAGACACAAAAGGACAAAATTCTCTTTGTATGGCTTCAAAACTTGTGATGTTCCAGAGACAGCAGAATTTTTTGGTCTATAAGCAGCCTTGAATTTTTACTTAGGTCATCCCCAGAGCAAAACTCCAAATGTTGCTTTATTTTTCAGACAAAGGTTAATCATTGACCTTCAAGCTTAACTTGGAACTGTGTAAAATATTTGCAATGTTTTGGCTCCATCTCCTGAGTATAATCTTCAGCTGATAGGATATAATCTCAGTCATGTTTTATATTAACAAGCAAAGCGAGCTCCCCAGAAGTTTTGTTACAACTGAGGCTTCTAAGTCTTTGTGTCAATATAGTGTTTTTCCATTTATCACCATGATAAACCAGTAGGCAATTGAAACAACTTTGCTGTTAAGTCCTGAATTTCACTTTTTGTTCTGCCTGGGTCCACGTGAAATACAACGCAAGTCTCGTCATTTTGATGTGTATCAGAAGGCCAGAGTAACACTCTCGGTAACATTCTCAGTGTTTTGGTTAGAGAAATTCCATGTGCCAAACAGGACAAGACCCCACTGTGGAATGGAAACAAGCCTGGAAAGATGGAAAAAGTATCCTGAAGAATGTTTAGTACAGCAGAGGCAATGCAGTTTTGCAGAGCCAGCCACTCAGACGACAATATCCATATTTTTGCTTTCTCCCAGTATAAGTTAAGCTGAAAGAACTTCTGTTTGACATTAAACAACATATTTGGTATCATTTTTCATATAGGAAATAAAATGTATGTTTACCTGTTTACAGAGAGAGAGAGATGGAAAAATGTGCAAATAAAAACTTCCCTGTGCTGTGCTCAGCAGCTTGGAGTAGACAACACTCTGCTCCTTCAGTATGTTGTTGGATGCATGAGAAATTCCCTCTGTGAAAATCTTTCTTCAGTTTTCACTGATTTCACACTATGCTCTTGGAAAGCTTATTTTTGTTGGGTATGGACAGTTTCTTGTAACTAAAACAGAATAATGTGGTTTGGAAATCTTACCACAATTTTATTTCAAATATTGATAATTTTGAGAGTTTCAAGATGCAGGACAGAGGTGAGGAGCTGCAAGTAGGACCTTGATAGTTTTATGGTGTTTTATAAAGAGCAATGGGGAGGGAGGGGGAGAATTTTGGAGGAGTTGTTAAGTTGTTAATAAATGTGTTTTAATATTTATGTAAAGCATTCAAAATATCTGAGTCTATATTGTCATCAAATAATTTAATTATAATTTAATCGATTTTTGTAATGAACACTCTTAGATATGCAGCAAGATAGGCAAGCAACAAAGTAGAGGTGGAGAGTTTATCTTGTAACCACTACAAGAGCCTGGAGAATGATACGCCACATGAGGAGGTTAAGAAAGTGTGAAATCAGTCAGACTATGCAGTTCTTCATCACACCAGAGCACACAATGTAGCAAATGCTCATGAATAAATTGGGCTGAAACTCCCAGCTGTGGAGATGGCCAGCTTCCAGCTTTAACTGGAAGTGAAGGCTACAGCCAGGGTTACAGGCTGTGCTGAGTTCACTGAAGAATTCAAATGGTTGTTAGTAAGAGTTTCACTTGAGGAGAAATAGTGCAATTAAATATCTCTGCTGTAGTAGTAGAAGTTTAATTCCTAAAGTCTCAATTTCATACTCCTCAGCTTAATAAACTTTAGCCACAGTAAAAGCAATTATTCACATTTTTTATTCTATCACATTCTCCAGATGCATCTCGCACCTTTGTAGTTTTATTGGAGAGAGGTTTTTTGCAAATCCAGCTCTATAGTTTTGAGTCTACACTCCTGCATAACTTTTTTTTTTTAATTACTAGAATGATGTGTAGTATCAGAATGATACTGACATGATTGTCTCAGAGTTCTGGACCATTGCATGTGAGAGGATTGGAGAAACTGATGCTATTTTTTGACCTTCCACAGACCAAGGACCAAACCAGAAACAAACGAGTGAGGAGAAAACAGTTCCAATTGTCACTTGTAGCAACTTAGAATTAAGAAGCAAGAATGTTTAAAATTCTCTATTAGGGCTCAAGATGTCAAAATACAAACTTCTTCAGATGATAATTTTATCTGGTATAAAACAAGCTTTCCATTTAGAAATCTGTGCAACTCTTGCTGAGCTAGTGGGATGTGTCCTGGGTATGGATATATGGATAGGGAATATCATGACCAGATAAAACCACAGTAGTACTCCCATCAGCGCAATAAATGTTGGGACTTAGATAAAGCAGGAATTAATTCCTGAGCTGGGGCAGGATGGGGGTGCTCTGTTTGAAAATATATACCCTAAGCAGTGGAGCTGGTATCTAGCACTGGCACTTGCTCATGACCTCTCTCAATTTATTTTATTCCTCAGCAAGTTGAAATCAGGTGAAAGAAACAGCATGCTTTTCTGTTGAATCAATTAAATTTATTTTTTCATTTGCATAATTGTCCAGCCAATTTGCTTACATAACTGATTGGCTTCTGTTGAAAAGTGAAAAGCACACTGCACGTTACGGAAATTATGAAAATCCCCCAAGGGCTGTGAGAATGTTAACTTGATTTAAAGCTTCACTGAACTACAGATAGTTCCTAAACCTTGACAGTTCTCTTTTTAACCTTTTCTGGGTGGAAATGCAGTAGATTGCATGCAACTAACAGCAATCCCTAATAGTTAGTCTGCTTTTGTACTCGAACACTGGCAGCAATGGACATTTTTGCACCCTGTATCAGGTGCATTTTGACACCAACTACCTTGGTGTCAAAAAAAAAAAAAAAAAAAAGATGTGTAAATGTATGTGTACATCGAGAGATACTATTGCAGGACATAGTCTAAGCTGTGCCAGGGGAGGTTTAGATTGGACAATAGGAGGAGTTTCTTCACAGAAAGGGTGATTAGACACTGGAATGTGTCTAAGGAGGTGGTGGAGTCACCGTCCCTGGAGGTGTTCAAGGAAAGACTGGACGTGGCACTCAGTGCCATGGTCTAGTGGCCGGGTGATATTCGGTCACAGGTTGGACTCGATGATCTCAGAGGTCTTTTTCAACCTAACTGATTCTATGTAACTGCAGGAAAGCCGCTCTTCCATTCCCCTCGGGATTGCAGAGCTCACATCTGGTTCTTTGCCTACTTTTTTCTGCAGAACAAAAGGCGACGTGAAGCGCACGCAAGCACTTGGCTAAATTGCTCCCATCCCCTCAGCAAAAGGGCAGGCATTCCTTCTGTCGGGGTTTTCCCGTAACGGGTTATCCCGTATTTTCTGTATCCGTGAGGAACCGCTGCAGGCGTAGCCGGACTGACGGGCGCAGCAGCCTCAGCAGCGGGAAGGGGTCGCTTCCCTCAGGCGCCCCTGAGGGGCGGGGCCTGCGGGGCGCGCGGCCGGAGCCGGGGGCGGGGCCCGGGCTGGGGGGCGGGGGAGCCCCGCCCACCCCGAGCGGCCGCTCAGCGGAGGAGCCGCAAGGGGGCGGGAGCGCAGGCGCGCGCCGGCCCCGCCCCCGGCGGGAATCCCCCCCCGGGCCCGCCCCCTCCGGGGCCGTCGGCGGGGGCGATGGGGCCGAGCCCCGGCGGTCGCCGTCCGGCCTCGGCGGTAAGCGGGGCCGGGCGGGGGCCCACGGCGCGCCTCTCTGCGAGGGGAGGGCATGAGCGAAGGCAGCGCGGCCCACCGCCCACCTGTGTGGGGGCTCCGCTCGGACGGCGGCCGGAGGATGGTGCGAGGCCGAGCCCGGGCGGTGTGTGGGGGGGTGTCTGCTTTGAAGCCGGGCCGGGCCGCGTCGCTCGGTGACCGCGGTGGGGTGGGGGCCGGCGGCTGCCCGTGCGCTGGCGCGCGCGTGGCAGTACGTGCGAGCGGGCGCGTGCGGCCCCGGGTCTGGGCTGAGCTCGGCCCGGCCCGGCCCGGCCCGGCATCGGCGGCTCCTTATCCCGCGTCTTATTCCTGAGGGTGCGAAAGGCCCGAGAGCCGGATCGCGGTCAGCTCTGCCACCCTCCGGGAAGACCTTGCCTTTAGCGGATCTTAAAGCGAATTCAAACAGGGCTCTGTTTTCGGCGGTTTAATTTATTATTGCTCGGAGCGCCGCAGCTGATTCCCTTCCAAGCAGTGAGCGAGTCACGCTCACCCGAGCTGATTTTCTGAGCGCTGTCATCTTGTTGCTTTTCGCGCTGTTGTCTCCGTGCTGCCTCAAGTGTAGGTAAACACCTGAGACAGACAGCAGCGGGCTGAGCGGGGGGTGGCAGCGATGTGACACACGTCGGGGTGCCAAAGCCTTCTGCGACATAATTCACATTTCGTTATGTTTCAGCGCGTTTGTCTTTGAGGTGGGGTGCAGGTGAGGCTTAGCCAAACCCAGGAGGTTTTGTTTTTCAGCTAAGCCGTGTACCAATTTCCAAGCAGTTAATAGAGCGTTTAAAGCAAGAAACAACGATGCCTTTGTCTGGTTATATAAAGCGTCACCGCGGATTAAGTGAGATTGTTGAGTTTTTTCCATCCTCTGCCCAGATGCCTGAAGCTGAAATTACAGTGAGGGAAAATGTTTTTTTGACCAGAGAGCTTGTTAATGTATTTAACTTAATTTATGATTAGGACTCTTGTTACGGACAGTGAAAATGACACGGATGCTGTTTTGCCTACCTATCTGAAAATCAGAAGACAAAAATTAACAAATGTTTTGGGGGTATTTTAGCTCAGTGTATTTTTTTCCTCCCACTATCTGCCTCTAGTGAAAATTTAGGTTCTTCGTTAAGTATATTGGTATTAGAAATATGCACTTCTGAAACTTCAAGTGTTTTGCAAAGTAGGCATAGGAAGTGTCGTTCTGTGTTGGAATACAGATGATGTTTCTCTGATAGCTGTTCATCTCGGGTATTTTAGAACAGCATATATAGCAGGCATGTTCTTTTGATAAGTGCAAAGTGTATTTAAAAAGAAATGCTTGGAAAGCATTGCCAATAGGGAGTTTACCACATAATCCCTAATAATTAGGTGTATATTTGCACTCTGACATGCCAAGTGGTTTGGCTGCTGTTGGCAAACTCTAGCCTACAGTTGCCTAGTGCATAAGTTACTGGTAAGAATTGCTAATTCATTTTCATAAATGTCAGCAAACCTTTGATTAAGAATCCCAGGCATTGCTGTATGACAGTGATTTTCCCTCTGATTTTATATTACCCTCCCATAAAGTAGTTGGCACTGGTATTTTCAAGTATTAATATTTGTTAGGGTGTAGGACTTAATAAAAGCTTACTTGTGTTAGTGCTTAAAGAAAACTTCTATTTGTTTGCTTTTTAAATTCTTATGAGTTCTGTTTCTCTAACTGGAGTACCTTTAAATGTTCATTCTGAAATCAAGATACTGTAACAACTCATAATATTGGCAAGACTCACTGCTAGTAGAGGAAACTGAAAGCATTCTTACAAAAAGCTTTAGGTTTTATGTGTGCTTGCTCAATTTTATATTACTATCCTGACTTTAAAAGTTATCACCCAAAATTTAGAAAGTGTATTGGTAAGTAACAGGGGGAAATACCATTGTGAATGTCCATTTCTAAAGGTTTTTTTTATTTTCTCCTTTTTTTTAAGTGAGTTAGTGGATGGCTGAAATTTGGCTCAACCATTAAGTTGCTGAAATGTTTTGCTGCTTGAGCACCGTGAGAAGGTATGGCATGTTACTGACCTAATTTACCTTTAGCATATGTTTCAGTGTTTGCTTATGACTTGCACATTTGTGAAACTGGTTTGGTACTTTTGTTTCATGCTTATTTCTTTGACATTCTCATCTTTACAGCTTGGAGCTTTCAGCAGGGCATCCACAGTTGAAAATCCTCCAAAGCCATATGCCTGTCCTCAAGTGAGACATTAAAAAGGCTCTCAACAAAACAAGAGTTTTAAAATGGCTTAATTATGAGAAATATGAATATGATATCCAACATATTACTGCATTATTGAGTTATTAAAGCTCAATGCTTCAAAATGTGTGAATATGTCTGTAACTATGAACTTAATTTAACAGAGCTTTTCAGTGCCAAAGCTATACGCCAAAAAGTTGAACTTTGGAGAGATGTGAAGAAAAAGGAAGTTGAAGGGAATTATTAAACCAATAAATTAAATCAGTCTTGGAGTATGATTGCATAATGTGTTCTAGTAGAGATTGTGTTTCATGTCTTTCGTGAAGTACAGACGCTGCCCTCAAAGTGGTTGTGACCTTGATTTTAATACGAAGCCTTTCTCTGCGCTTCAGATCTACATGAAGCTCTTGGAACAATCTTTGCTCCTTGTGAGTGAAGCCATAAACATCTTTCCTGCATCTTCTCCCTCTAAATCCATTTTAATTCACTTACTTTGTCACTCCAGTTGAAAGATGTCTCAGAGTTCTGTCTTTCACCTTCAGTGAATGAATTCTTCCTTCTGTCACGCAGACTAATTTTGGCCTTTGAGCATTTCTCTTTTAAGCAAGTTCAAAATAGACTTTTGGCTGGAATCCTAAGCCTTCCTTCTAGCATGACAGTGTTGTTTAGATACAAAACAAGGGAACTAAAGTTAGCCATACTTGGCCATTTTTCATCTAGAATAACAGATGGAACTTCATGATTAATAAACTCAGAAGTATGATTAATGGTTTCCAGCTATGTTGAACTTTCTTTCTGAAGTATTGGAAACATCATGCAGTGTAGCTTGAGAGTGGATGTGGGAAATGGTGTACAGATAAGGTGAACAGAGAACTGAGCTACTCTTCCTCCTAGCACCTTGGTCTAGGAGGATGTGAATTTCTTGCACATCAGTCAACTGCTATCAGAAGGGTAGCTGATTAGTTTACTGTTTTCCTTCGCTGGAAATATTTTTTTTTCCTTTTACTCTTTTGTGTCCACTTGCTACCTGAAAAAAGAGAAAAATTCACTATTTTTTTTTCTCAGCAAGACAATTATTTTGGTGCTTCCAGATCCAAACTGGTAAAGCATATGACCAAGTGGACTTTTATCCAGAGTGCTTTGCTGCCTGTCTTGCCTAGTCTAGTAGAGATGTTTTTCCTGCCTCACTGGGCAACTGTGGCATGATTTTGTCATTAAGAGTTTTCATTCTCCCTAATAATATTATATTGCTGTGGTACTTCACCATGTCCTGCTGTTTAGAGTAGGATCATGGGCTGTAGTGATGACTAGTTTAGATGAAGCCAACAAGGAGGTAGAAGTGTTTGCCAGTGATATATTTTAGCTTTTTTTTTAATCTTACATTTCATCTACATGCATGAAAATTGTTTTTTAGTCATAGCAGATTTGGAATTCCATCAGCCTTCTTACATCATGAGGTTTTTGTCCCACTTTTCCACAATAACCTCATTTTCAGCAAGCTGACTTTTAAGATTTGCCAATTAAATATTTGCCCACCTCTTAGGCAGAAAAAATTAGTCTTCACTGCTTTCATGTTTCTAATTGAAGAGCTGGGAAGGTTGACAGAAAAAAAAGGTAAAGTAAGGGTCACTGTTTCTGCTTGACTACTCAAATATTATCACTTATTATTTTCCAAAATAAAGCATTCTGCTTATTATCTGAGCACAAATTTGGAGATTTTTAATTTTTTTTTAATTAATGATAGCAGTTGGGAAAGTCTCATGTGTCTTGTGTCCAGGATGATTATTTGATCCAGGATGCTGGATAAATAGATCTCTGTAAAACAGTCCTGGTAACTATTATTAATAAAGTTATTATTTTTATGTTAGTTGGAAGCAGCTTTGTCTGTAATCTGCCATATATTTTCCTATTTGGGGGTTGCAGTTTGAGTGATACTGTGAGGAGTGAAACTGCATTGACAGAGCAGAGTCTGTCCTTCTGATTGCAAACTAAAATGAATGTTAATCACCAGAATTGCCCTGATCAATTTGTAGCTTGTGAAATCAGCTGAAGGAGAAACCTGTTGTATATCTCCCAATTCACATTTTCTTGCTGCTTTTATGTATACTCTCTTGCTTCTTAGTTTGTTAAATGTGAATATTACCTTTGAGCTATGGCAGGATATTTTGGTGATTTTTCTTTCCATTTCAGTCTTCTGTAACACAAATGTGCTCATTACAGAACTGTTGTTTAATTTCTACATAATTGCAGGCATTCTGTAATTTGAACTCTCTGAACTTCCTAGAACTTCTTCAACTTAACTTTTCCTTCTGATCTTAGGTAAAACAATCTTTCTCCTACCATTAATTTTCTTTTAGTCCTGGTTTCTTGTAATTCAATGAAGATGTAAGTGCAAAAAGTACTGTCTTTTTACTTGATGCTTTCTATAAAGAGTATGTTCAGGAAAGTAGGTGTTTGGTTTTTTTATAGACGCAAGTATGGAACTCAGAAACTAATGCAGAAACTTTTTTTCACTGAATTGTGATTATTATTCCTGGGTAAAATTTATTAATCTTTTGGCACTGCTTGAAAAATACTTGATTTGGCTTTTTACCTTGGAGGTTCAGAGGTATGCAAAGGTTAGCTTTTTAGAGCAGCTTCAATGTCTACAAAAAAATAGCACTAAAGGCAGTATTTCCAATTTGAACTACTTGACTGGGAATTTTTATTTGAGGCATATTTGAGAAAGTAGAGAGAAGTTTCTGTACTTATTTACATGTCTTATTCAACCATTAGCATCCACCATTCCTCAAACCCATGGGATTGGCACTGTCAAAACACTCTTTTTCCCAAGGGGAAAGATCCAGAATTCAGACTACTAATTTAAATTCTCCAGTTTTAAATTATTATACTTGCAACTAGAAATGTTTACTCCATTCTATCACATTTTAGTGTAATTGTTTCAGTTGTCACTTGATTGGTAACATCATACAATCATACATAAACATTTTACTACTTTGTTAGGTTGTGTCTGGACAAGATATTGCTGCAGTGCATTCTTCAGTCAAGAACTTTGTCAGGCGCCGATGCCATCAATGCTCTCAGACCTTTCTATTTTGCTGTACATCCAGATTTCTTTGGCCAGCATCCCAAAGAGAGGGTAAAATACTTTAGTATGCTTTCTTTATAAATATTTCATGTATCCAGGATGGAAATTTTCTAGTTTTCTTGCTGTCAGAGAGAGAAAAGTAATGTTAGAATTAATTATGGTTGGTACCAGAGAACAAAAAGATGCACTTCCTTAATTTTTAGCAGGGATAGGTCCCTTGAAAGTCCCTTATTTGTTAATCATATTTTCTAATTGTTATAAAGAAAGTACTGAGTCCTTCCAGGCAAATTTATAATATATTTTATCCCTTTGAAATGCTGTGCATTGTATTTGAATCAATTAATTTCTTTAAACTTGAAAGCTAGTGGGTTTTGGAATGTACACAAATATACAAGTATGTTCACCATACAAATTTATTCATGCAAGGTAATTATAAATGCTGAGAATATGAACCATATTAGTACTTGTTAAAAGCAACTGACATTTTGTGAAACCTAATTCTGCATGTAAGATTAAAACGGTTTAGATGAAAAATGCTCAAATTAATCATCTGTAATTTTTGTTTGGTTTTGTTTTAAAACAGGAAGTAAATGAAAACTCTCTGAAGAGGCTAAATGGCTACTTGGAGAACCTACAGAAACCAGGATTTCGTTCCTTTAAGCCAACTCAGCTTACTTTTTATGTAAGAGAAAGAGAACCAAACTCTTCTAATGTTCAGGAATCCTTCAGTGCTTCAGGTGCTTTTATATCGTGTAGAATGTATCTTCCTGTGTTTAAATTCCTTCAGACCATTGCTTAGCCCTGTGCAGTCGTAATGACTTTTCAACTGAATAAAATCCTGCCAAACCATGAAAATCTCTATTAGATCAGGCAGGTGGGACCATCCCAAGTAATTAAACATCTTAAGCTTTAAAAAGCCTTGAAAGAATGAGACATTACAGCCCTGAGGTCAAGTTATAAGGAAGTAAAAAAGGTGGATGTAAATGATCATATTTCTGCTTTTAATACCACTGCCATGTTTAACTGGAGCAACAGTTGGGTCCATGGCAGTTCATGTGCAGGACACAATGTCAGGGCACTTGTAGAATCAGTAGGAACTTACTCTCAAAGCAGAAGCTGTATGATATGTGAAGTTTTAATTTACTTTATTGTGTCTTATCTTTGAGACTACAAAAATATTGCCAAATTTGGATTGTTGCTTTTGATTAACTTTGCTCTGCAGTTTGTCTCCAGTACCGATATGCCTTACCTAACAGAAGAGTTTTACATTCTGTATCCTGACAGTCAAAACACTTGAGCAAATTGTGTGGCACCCTCATGCTAGAAAATAAAATCTTGCTGTTTTTCAAGAAGGTGGTAGGGTTATGTCTGCTCTCCTTAACATAGCATTTGAACTGTAACCTGTCTTCTGCTCTTGAGTCAAAAGCTTACTTTCTAATTAAGGAAATTAGGCCCAGTAGCTAAGTGATGGGACATAGTTAAGCTGCATGTGAATTTTGCAGTGAGTATTGAAATAGCAGTATCATCATAATTTTCAACTACCTGTGCCTTGCCTAGCTTCTTCTGTAAGAGGAAATAAATGGGAATGCATTTTAAATCATTTTAATAAATAATACTTGTTTTTACAGGGTTTCGAGCGGTCAGTTTTACGTTACATACTAGGGATCTCCTGAGCACAGTACTAGATATTCTCAACTCCTGCAGTCTATCTACAGAGCATGTTCAGAGTTTGAGTGTGAACTCTCAGCCCCACAAGGAAGCAAAAAGCACAGTGAACAGACCTATCAAATGGGATAAGACTTATTATTCATTTACTGGATTCAAGGATCCTGAGGAGGAACTAGAGCAAGCCCAGAGAGTGGAAACAACTTTACTGTATGTAATGCTTTCATTGAACTGAAATTTTGAAACCTAAATTGGTCTTATTTTAATGCTGAGTTTTTTAAAGGTAGGCAATAAACATTCTGAACAATACAAAACATTATTGTCCAACATGCAGTTTTGCCATGCTTGTTATAATTAGAGTTCAGATGAGCTCGTGGAATAACTACAGTGCCAGCAAAGCTGAAGCATTCTGGTCTGTTTGCCCAGCAGTCATGTTTGGTCAATCTAGTTTTGGTTGATCTAGTTTTTCAGATTTATGAAATATTGGTGGCAGTTCAAAAAGAGACAGGGGCCCCACTTGCTCCAAATAACTCCTTACCTCTTATAGGACTTCTGTAACACAAACCTATATGGCTTTTAACTTCATGGTTCCTATTTCATTATCCCATTCTGTTGAGGGTGGAAGATAATACATGAAAACTAAGGTTAAAAGGTTTTAATATGCATGTTAACACTATATCTTAGTGTTGTGCTTCTCATTTGTTGTTCAGCAGAAAAACTTGAATATAACTGTAGTTATAAATGCTGAACTTGCATGACATGTAGCATGTTTTGTAGTAAAGTTGGTAGTTCAAAAAAATTTGTACATGCTCATTTTAGGACACATTCACATTTTGGGGCCTTGAAAAACTTTTTGTAACAATAAGATTTAAGTGCCATTTGAAATGAATGCAGAACTGTGCTGGAAGGATCTTCAGAGCAAGGTGTGCCCCTTGTCCTGCATACCAACTCACAAATAAAACTACTCTAAAATACACAATTATAAAGCACTTAACTGAGATTTAACATGCTAGAGAATATTTTTACTTATTTTTACACATTTACAAGGAATGCCACAGACAGTTACGTATTAACAGTCTTGTTTTAATACACAGACAGCTGGCATCAGGCCTCCCTTTTTACTTGAGTTTGAATTTTTTTGCTTCACATACAAATGAGAATGCAACTATTTGTTTGCAAAAGTTAGAGTATGAAAATTAGTTTATACTATGAAAAAGGCTAAATCTCTTAAATAGTAACCTTTTCCTAGAAACAAAATTACCTACTGAAATTTTAGATGTACTCAAAGAGTCATGTTTGTCTGGTTGTGATTATTGGCAAAAAAACTATAAAACTTTGACCTGTTTAATCTATGTTCTTGTCAGCTCTTTAAAAGTTACCTAACTTAGCCCTTTAGTACTACCTCCCATATTTGATAGTCTACTATGATCACTTTGGGGTTTTTTGTTAGGTTTTGGTGTGTGTGGGATTGTTTTGGGTTTTTTAAAGGCACATATGTGGAAACTCCTTAAATTAAATCACAGAGTTCTGAAGGTCTCCCCTGAAGTCACAGTGATCTGTTGTTTTTTGCCTTTTAAACAAACATCCAAGTCTTACAGTTTGAACACTGTCAGTGATTTTGATTGTTAGATTTCTTAGGCCTCTCCAAAGATATTAAGTGCCAGGGTTTCCTTTGTAGATATATTAAGGTGAAGCATTTAGCAATTTCATCTTCTATCTTGTATTTTTAAAAAATCCCTTTACCTGGTAATTTGGCTTGAAACATATTGTCAGTAAGAACTGAGTTACTTGTACTGCTTTACATGATAAATCATACAGCAGCATGCTTCTACTGTTGAGTATTTTTCCTCCTCTTTCAGGTCCTGGCTAGATGATAATGAAGCAAGTGCAGTAAAAAAGCTGAAAAAGAGTTTGCCGCTTAGAAAAGAATTAGAACGTTTAAAAATTGAACTTTCTCATGAACTCCAGCTCTCAGATATCAGGTAATTAATTAGATCAGTTGAACTTGGATTAAGACAGTCAAAGCAAGGAAGTGTTGTCTAATACTCTGCTATGAACTTTAAAAGCTTATTTCAGCAAAACAGCTATATTTCATATATGAAGAAGTGTTACTGCACTGAGTAAATTTCTCGAAGTGTTCTACTGGGACAAAAGTTTCCTGTTACAATTTGCTCTGATAGATCTCCTATTTGTAACTGAAAGTGTAGGCTCCAGTTGAGGCAAACACAGAAATAAAACTGGTGTGTATGTGTTAGTTTGGATGTTTTGCTGGTTAAAATTGGATTTCCGAAATCAAGTTACTATCTACAAAGGTAACTAGACTGGCAGTGGAGTGCAGCTTTGCACATGGTACATAATGACATCCTGTGAATGCTTAATAAAAATGTTCTTTCTTTTAGTGTCTAGTTTGTCTCTCCAGAGGAGGAGATTTCTTTGTTTGAAAGATCTGAGTACAGTTGGAGATCATGATTCTTCAGAATACTTCCAGAAAATAATTTGCAATCCTTTTTTCATTTTTGTGCATTTGAGTGAGAATATTGTGAAGTGAGATATTCAGGGTGGGGAAAGTAGCAGTGAAGGTATTCACAAATGGAAAAATAAACTTTGGGGAATTATGTCAAGGGCTAGTCTGTTATGTTCTACTTTTTTAACCAGGAAAGAGAGAGTTGGAGCTTCTAAAATCATGCTTTTGTACTTTCACCCTGCAAAAGACCCTGGTTTCCTTTAAGCTGAAGCCAGGTTTTTTGAACACAATTTCTAATGCTCTGTAACTGTTCTGTGGTGAGGGTTTTTAACATTCTGGAACAGTCTTCAGTATTAAACTCATAGGTTTGATTTTATTCATGGCCTATATTAATTTTCTTAAATAGTTTGTACTTCTAAAATAAATTAAAATTATTGTGTCCCATGAAGAGTTATTTATCTTCCATGAGTTACATTGTTTTAATTCAGAAAAGAATGTGAGTGTTAGAAATCTGACAAGTCAGTATCTTAATAGGACACTATGACCTGTGGTTGGAGCTTTGTGCTAGTGTTCACAGAGATCTGAAAAACAGCTGGGTCACTGGCATTATTCCATGTATAAGTTTAGGACAGATGAAGAAATGGCCACCTTTTTCTGCTCCAGTCTGATGCTGCTGAAAGCAAAGTGATATTGCTAGGTAACAGTAAATAATTGTTTGAATTACTTGTATTTGATTAAATTCCCTCACAAGTGCTGTGGCATAGTGCCATTCTCTGCAAACCAAAGAGTGAGGTTTTGCCAGTTAGGTTTTCCTAAATGAGATGTTGTGGGTGACCCTAGCCAGCAGCTGAGTACCCACACAACCACTTGTTCATTCATACACCCCCAATGGAAGAGGGAAGAGAATAGGAAGAGCGCAAGCAAGAAAATTTGTGGATTAAAGTAGAAGTTTAATAGCTGAAATGAAGCAAAACTGTGAGTTCAAGCAAAGCAAAAGGAGAAATTAATTCTCTGTTCCCCATTGATGGGCAGGTGTTTAGCCACTTCTGGGCAGTTGGGGTTCAGCATGTGTAATGCCTGCTTGAGGAGACAAACACCATAATCATGAGGGTACCCCTTCCTTCTTTCCATCAGCATTTATTGTTGAACATGACATATGGTCTGGAATATCCCTTTGGTTTTAGTAGGAGTCACCCAGCCTGGCTGTGTCCCCTCCCAGCATCTTGTCCAACTTAGCCTACTTCCTGATGGTGGGGGGCAGGGTGGGAGGAAAAAGTAAAGAACTGGACACTGTGCCAGCACTGCACAATAGCCAAAATATTGGTGTGTTATGATCACTATTAATAAAATATAAAATATGAGTGTTATGAAGAAAATAAATTCCAGACAGACACAGTACAGTAAAGGAATGGGAATTTTCCACTTTGAGACAGTTTTATATCAATTAATAGTCTGTAAAAAGGTGTATTTTTCCAATACATTGGGACTTCACAGTTTAGATGCTTTTTGAAATTTGCTTAGCTATCAGTCTCATTGGTTTGTGATGAAAAAAAATGTCAAAACTATGTGTATTAAAGCCAGCAAGGTAACACCTGGCTCTTGTATGGTTTAACAAAAATTACTCCACTGTAAAATATGAATAATACATAGCAACTTTCCATTGGAATTGTGGTAATGTTTTGGGCTAGGAACCAAAAAAAAAAAAAAAAGAAAAGAAGACAATGTCCTTACATACTGTATTTGCTCCTCTGGACAAACATTACACAGTGTCCAAACAAACTGCATGGTCCATGACCAAACCAAATACTGGGTTGTCTGGTGCTGTTCTCTTACTAACCCCCTTCTTTCTGGGGGAGAGATTTATGAGTTCTGTCTACCTGGTTTTATATTTATTTTTCCTGGTGTTGGTTTTCTTTGTTTGTTTTTTGGGACTCACTTTAAGAAACATTGGAATTTTATTTAGGCTTTTTATCAGTTCAAATAGCATATGACATGGACAACTTTTGGGTAGCCTTTGCTTTTATTATTACTGTTGGGGTGCTATTTTGCTTGTGTTATAAGGCTTTGAGTTGCATCTCAACTTCTGTGACTTTTTTTAAAATAATATTGAGGATTAAATGCTTTCAATTACATTTTTATTTAGGTGGCAGAGAAGCTGGGGCATTGCTCACCGCTGTAGCCAGCTACACAGTCTGGGTCGCTTGGTCCAACAGCGACCTGAAATATTAGAGAATGTTAAAGGTATTTCTGTTGCTTGTTTCATATATCCTATTATAGTATTGATTCAGAAATGAGCATGGGTCCCCTGTAGCAATGGAGCTCTAGTTCTTTTTACAAATGGTACTTTTGATATCTGCAAAAACAAACTTGTCAGGCTTACAGAAAAGCTGGTGAGAACTTACCTTTAAAGCTACTGGGTATTTTTCAAAGTGACCTTTCCTTAGAATTGATTGACTGCACCCAGCTTCTAGTTTACTTCTTAATAAATGCAAGTGGAGTCTGTTGAAAGCACTAGGCTTAATATTAGCAATGAAAGTAAAAAATCTAAACTGAAGTTCTCAAAGGATTGAGTTAGCAATAGATTGTTGCCCATGGTATATTCAAGTCAAAAATGTGAGTAGGTCTCTAACCCTAGCGGTAATTTGCTAGAATACCTTAAAATGCTACTTGCTTTCTTTTCTCATGAGTTCCATAAAATAGCTATATTAAAGTCGATATTTTCTCAGGAAAAACTAAAATACTCTGTAAACCTGACCTACCATTCTTCTCATACAGCTGTTTGACCTGTGGCAGTAGCTGTTTCCTCTAATTGTAATTCCACATTTTATGCCTGTCTGCAGATACCCAGTTTTGAGTGGCTTTCATTTGAGGGTTCACCTAATCCTTTGCCAAAAGACAGAGTGGGGAGGACAATGAGTAGTAGTTTTAAATTGTATCAGATTTCAAATTAGTTTCTTTTCCTGAGCATGCTAAAGATAGAAAGCATTACAGAAGTCTGTCTTGTGAACCTGATGTAGTCTCCATTTTTGAAGACATTTAGTAATGCACTGGATAAATGCCTATCAGTAACTATACAAGTACAGTTGATGTGGCCTTAGGGTACAAGGATGGATTAGATGCCTTGAAGTCAGTGTTGCTCTTTCGTTGGGATTTCAGAACACTGATTTCTAAGAGCAAGAGCTTCTACTTAAGCCTTGTCTTGTAGATTAATACATCACACTGAAGACTTACGGAAGCTTATTTTGATAAATAGGTGCCTGTGCTTTTACCCTAAAGAATTCTTGAAGATCTTTGTACTTTGTTCTTGAAGATCTTGAAGATCTTTGTTAAAAAAACATACTCACACTCAAAACTGATTTATCCCCCTAAAAATTCACCTAGAATTAGCCCTTTATGTTGTCTCTACTTTAAAAAAGAATGAAAACATAATGTGCAAGTGTTTCTTACAGCTTGCATGTTGCTGAGAATTCAGAAATAGAGTTGAATGCCCTTATTCATAATTATTTGACCAACTTTTAATTTGCATATACTTCAAAGATATAGTGTGCATTTCCTACTTTATGCATGATTTTTACAGATTCTTTGAATATCCTCTCTGATGAGATTTTCTCATATTTTAAAAGCAGTCATAAGAAAAAAGCCCAATTAAATAAAAGTCTATCAAGTTCAAACAGAGAGAAAGCAAATGCTGGGTCAGGTTTGTATGAAAAAAATTCCTAAACGGGACTTTTCAGGAACCTTTCAAAATTTGAAGAATAACAGAAGCACCTACTCACATGCATTTGTGTTGCAGAAATACATTTCTTGTGACATGCTAGCAGCCTGGTTAAGTCTTCAGTAATTGTAGGAATGGTTGCAGTAAGCCAAATTAGTAAAGAGCTTTGTTCAATCTCTAGGACGCACGGTGGTATTTACAGATCGCTCGGGTATGAGTGCAGCAGGTCACATAATGCTGGGGACCATGGATGTTCACCATCACTGGACCAAAGTAAGAAGATTTCAAATCAAATGAAAATGCCCCTTGTTGTGACATCCTTTTTTAAACTATCAACAAAAAATACTGATAGGTGCAGATAACCAATGAGTGTTGTAAAGCAAACACTTAGCTAACGCATTTAGCATAATGGTGTACACTGCATTTGAAACTTAATCCTGTGTGTGCTGTTATTAACAACAGTCTTTGCTAGATCTTTGCTTTCATTAGTAAGTCAGTACTACTTCTGATTAGAGATAAATAAAACTAATTTGTTATGCACTGTTCCAGTCTGTACAGTGAGCCCTGGCAGAACACTTTGTGATCATAAAGAGCTCATTCCCATGAAGAGCTAATGGATTTTATTCCAATCTTTTGTAAATATGAGATTTAAAGGGAGTTGTGAACTGATAATTTCAGTCAATGACTCTAACCAACCCTGTCGCTCCATTTTGTTCTTTTAGGCAGCTAATGTGGATGTTGCAGAATTTTATCTTTAGTGACTATGTCAATTCTGCTGCTGCTTGTGTAAAGTTCAGAGTTTATAAGCTTTCTGACATCCTAAATGATAGCATTGTATGCAAAGGACCAAAAACTAAATATGTTGCAATATAAACATGTCACTTGAGGAATTTTTCTTTAATCTTGGTTACTGAAACATTACTGATAATTCTATCAAAAAATATTTCTTCATAAAGGGGATTCTTGGTGGAATCTCATAGTTGGAAATTTCACCCTGCTAGAATATCAGAATATTCTATTTCTGTATTCCAGTCAGTGAATAATATGAAAAGTTAACACTTGATCTTCTTTTTTTGGTGGTGCTTTGAATTTTTCCCTATATGTTTCACTGAGGGGGGGAGGAACAAACCATGGCTTGTTAGTGTGAACAATTTACTAAGAACTTAAACTGAAAAACCAGAATTTAATAGAAAACTTTCTGAGATTTGAGAGTGTTGATAGTCATTGCAATAAAAGTGTTCTGATTATACTAAAATAAACACTGGCTTCTTGAAAAGATAAATGCTTCCTCTCTCTAACCTTTGCTGCAGGTTTTTCCAAAGGTGTAAGGCCACACAAAATGACATGCAGATGGAACAATGTGTGTAGTTAGTTGTAGTGATGGTATTTGCTTGGGAAGACAAAAGTGTGGTATATATTTGAAGCTGATATCAGAGGCTTTTTATTTTGAAATGCAGTGAAGATTATGTGAAATGTTATACAGAAAGTCAGTGAAAATCTTGATGAGGTTGGTGAGTCAGTTTCTAGAGAGCATATTTGTCCAATTCTACGTCATTTTAGAAAGCAGTTCTAAGTGCTGTTACTTTTTGTTACTAATTACTAGAAGAAGGAAGCGGTAGAATACTGTCCAAGTCAGTCTCTAGGATGCTTGGTCAGAGCTACAATATTTAAAGGATTTTTGCTGGTTTTCTCTGTTACAAATGCAAATGCTGAACCAAATTTTATTGTGCCAAAAGCTGTTCTGACTCTACTATCAGAACTATCTACTGTCTATTCTACTGTTCTCCTGAGTTTCTAAAGAGATAGTTCTGAAATCACTTGACTTGTTGCGGCAGCACCTTTTTCTTTTTTGTATTAAAAGGTACTTTAAAATAATATCAACAGGGGAGATGGTAGGTAGTGACTACTGTATGAGGAATAGCTCTACCACTATAACTGTGGTGATAAATGTTTTATATAGGGATCAGATTATATATTTTTTTTTATCTGAGACTATTAATTTTTGAATATATAGAGGATATTCATCCATGTTTTTATGTCCTTTTGGTACCTTTATGTTATAAATAAGGAAAATACTTAAAAGCTTGTTGGATTATAACTTGTCCCAAAACATATATACTTGATATTTCTCATCTATGGTATTCTTTGATTGTAATTTTTTTCCCCCTCTGGGTTCCACGTTTGCATTGTTAAGTGTCTCTTTTATGGTTTCTTGTTATTTTTTTAATTTATTAAAATTAACTGTTATGCTCTGTAACATAGAAAATGTTCATTCATGTGTATGCACAGATTTTTGAGAGACTGCCAAATTATTATAAGCTTCAAAAAAGGCTGCTGCTTTTGGAAGATCGGATAAGCCAACTTCTGGGAGGCATCCAAGTAATCTACATTGAAGAACTGCAACCTCTGTTGACTCTAGAAGAGTACTTTGAGACTCTGAACTCTTTCTATAACAAACTACGTGACAGCAGATTACCTTTTCATCCTCGCAGTCTGCGAGGCTTGCAAATGATTCTGGAAAGGTAGGTGTTGGCAGGGAAGGTTGATTTCTTTTAGAGCTTTTACTCTTTTCTTTTTTTTTGTTACACTGCTTATTGCTCTCACTAATAAGAAAAGCGATATAATCTCAGATTTTCATTATGTCAAAGTCTTTTTGTTCCTGAAGGTTTTAAGTGCATTTTTATGGGTTAAGAAGGAATCAGATTGAAGAAAGTCCTGCTTAGTTTTATTCAAGTTGGACTCAATTCTCTCTAGTTTAGAGTGTTAAATCAAAAGTTTTGTGCTGTCATGATGGTGTTTATATTTTTTGAGTATTATTATCAGCTCCTTTTGAAATGTAATTTTAAAAAAGCATAACCGACTATATTTCTCCATTCTCATGAACCAAACTTGATAACTTTTTACCAATTATTCTGATTGTGATTAACTTATATTCTCTATCTCTAGTATCTCTAGATTTTTTTTCTGAAAGTAATTCATATAAATAGTTGCATTAAAAAATTATACCTTGTTCTTTACTTCCATTGTGTTTCATTAGTGACAGATATGCACCAAGCCTACATGAACTTGGACACTTTATGATCCCAACAATCTGTGATCCAGCAGCTCTTCAATGGTTTATTTTTGCCAAAGCACAGGAAGCAAGAGAGAATTTGAAAAGAAAGGAGGAGTAAGTGTTCATGTGACTTGATACACTTAGCTCTTTAAAATCTTTGCATGTCCTGGTTTTTATTTGGAGAAGGAGGAGAATTTTTAAAAATGCATTCATACTCTTTTGCTGAAAAAAACCCTTTTGTTTCTAAAATAGAACTTTACCCATCAGCTTTACTAAGTAAAGAGTTACAGGATTAGTGAATGCAAACATTTATTAGAAAATACCCTCTTTCACCTTTGTAGAGACAATTGTGCATCATTCAGAAGTAAAATATCTTTGCTTACAAGACAAAATTGCATAATTGTTTTTACAATTATGTCCTCGAAGAAAAGGTGGAAAACACCTTCTTAATGAATAAGAAAAGGAACAATTTTTATTAATGTTAATTAAAATGTGACAAAAAAGCAGTGAAATCTAAACTCAAAATAACTGAGACCAACTAGAGAATCATTATTTCTAGTTGTTGATTAGGCAGGTGAGAAAAATATTAATTAGTACCTAACAAGGCAAAGAAAAGAAAATTGGGGAAGAATGATGAGAGAAACACCTTGTGAGTACTCTCTCACAGATGACGAGAGGGAGTCACAGCACCATACTTAATATTAGGGCCATGGTCTGTAATATCCATCAGAACTGTGAGTTTGGTTCTTGACCTTGTACCCTGTATGTGTCCTTGAGGATGAAGTAGAGCTACTGGGGTTTTTAAATAAAGTACTGTTACAGGTAAGTGGGTGGTACTTGTCCTTTAGGAGGTCGTTACTGCAAGTCTTTTTTTCTGCTTTGGAAAGCTTTTAATGAGTTGTTGAACTGTTACACTGTCATCAGTATACATGATGTATAGATCCAGATATGTTCTTGTGATATTATTTTAGGCATGAGTCTTGCTGAAGGCTCTATGCTTTTAGCTCTGTTAAGACCTAATTACTTGTAAAGATATGTTTTGCAGGTGGACTTCAGTAAACATGATTTCTTGGAATTTTTCCACAACCCTAGTCCAGCTTGGAAGCTAAATTTTTGCCATATAAATTGTAACTACTGAATAGCTCTATGTAACTGTCCACATGTGACAGCTGGGAAAGTATTGTCTATAGATTTTGGGAGAGATGTTGTTGCAAATATATACATTTGCATCTGGGTAACTCTCCAAAAAACCTCGCCCTTCCACACTTCGTAAAGACACCAATCCAGGAAAACTGTGCCCTCAGAGTAAAAGCAGCTGTGTTGTAAGATTGGAAGAGCCAAGATGCATATCTTGTGTGCTGGATGATGCTGGTTTGTATGAAATAGTACACAACTATACTGGGTCACAATATCTGTCCCCATCATCCATTAGCTTATAGAGAGGCTTTATGCATGGGGCAAAAAATGCGGTGGGTTTTTTACTCCATACTCCTTCCCAGTTTGTGTCTGACTGCACTTGAGAAAGTACTTGAAGGTGGAAACATTATCTCGTGTTAATAGCAATCAGTAGACTTTTTATTTTCCCCCCTCTTAATTATCTTACCGCTTTTTGAGCCAATTTGCATTTTGTGGCTCCAAATATCCAATGGCAGCAAACTGCATATTTGAATCACATATGGCATGTGTCTATGAAAGAGGGTGGAGGTGTTCTGTGATTTAATACCCACAGCCTGATGATGTCATTTGTTGTTCTTTTGTTCTTGTGTGATAGGAAATACAAAACAGTCATTCTGTATCACCTCTGCTTTTGTTTTGTAGCTGTGTCACATTTCCTCTTACTTGTCTTTTATCAAAGCTGGAAACTCCTTTTCCACTTAATGCTTCCTTGGACTTACTCATGTCCTTCTGATTTTCCTTAGCCTCGTGTGGTGGTTAAAAAGGCCCCATGATAAAGGAAAATACTTTGAGATGTACTGGCTGTACTTTGCACATGGACTTGAATGTTTTGCATGCAGTAAACAGCCTAGAGTGGCTGTAATTCTGACCTGAATGCACAAGGAAATCCAAACGCTGCTGCTCTAGAAAGTTCTGGTATCTGTGTGGATAATGTCAGTCTTCTAGTAAGGCAGGATTCTCCTTCCCATGCTTCTTTAAAGTATCAGCTTTGTGTGGTGATAAAGGTGCAAGCCTCCCTGTGGAAGGGACAGAAAACAAACCTGCAGTTCTCCAGCTGACTGGAATTCCTTCAAGGGAGCCTAGGATTTCACAGACCTGGAAAGCTTGGTGCCTTGGTGTTTGGGAATGCACTCAGGAAGGTGGCATGGAAATGGTCCATAGAAGAGGAGAGGCTTGCTCTTGGTTAACTCACTGGCTCAGTTCATTGCTGACTGCCACAGTGGGCTGGGCTCTTGGGCCTCAGCAGAGCTCAGTGCCGTACAAGCACAGAGTGGTCCCATCCTGAGCTCTGGGGTGTAGTGGCAAGGCCCTACAGTAGCATTTTCGTGTGAGGCAAATGGTGTCAATAGCTGTGTCTGTGGTTAGCTTGGGCTGATTCACATCCCATTGGTGCTGCTGCTCTGTAGCTCCTCCCCTGTCTTGCACAGGTCTGTGCTCTAGGGCAGCAGTGGAGCTGTGTCTGCAGCCAGGCTGGCTTGGAAGTGCAGCTGTGTTCGTGTGGCACAGTGCCCAAGCTAGTGGGGCTGGCTGAACCTGAACTTGTCTCTTCATCAGTTGATCAGTCACAGCTCCAGTGCCTTAATTAAATCTGCACATTAACTTTCTTTCTGAATAGTTTGAGTTTGCATGCGGTGTCTTATTTCTCTGGGGTGAAGCAAAAAATCATCTGCAAGCTTTGGATTCAAAATTCATAGAATCGTTTAGGCTGGAAAAGACTTTTAAGATCATTGGGTCCAAACACATCAACAAAGTTCTGCAATTGGAAAGTTACTAACACACTTAATATGCATCAGTTTACTGGACCTATCAGTTGTTGGTTTTGATGACATGCAGAGTACTGGTTTAATTAAGACAGAGTAATTATGAACATGATTTTATGCTTAAAACCTAAGCTTTCAATGTTATTTAAATATTTTCATTCCTTACATTAAAAATGGAGCCTCACAGGATTTTTATTTTTGTGTTTTTCCCAGTTACTTAGTGAGCAAAAAGATGTCAGGGCATGGGCTTTGAAATGTGAGTCCATGGACATGTGATGCCCATAGTCATGGAAGAATGTTCACTCTGACTTGTGAGATGGTCACGTGTCACAAAAATCTCAGCTCCACCATACCTGTATATGAATTGACACCTTTGTTTGCATGCATTTAATCTACTTATTTCAGTATTTCTTGCTTTAATATGTGTTCAGTATATATTGAAATGCTTATTTTAAGGCAGGGATTTTAAGAGATGAAGTTATAAGTTTGTCACTGTTTGTTGTCTCCATTTGCTAGGATGATGCTTACAGAGAAGGAGCTAATCAACACTTCTACGGAAAGATTTTCTTTGGATCGGCTGTATAAGGAGCCCAGTGTTTCCAGTGCACAGATGATAGATTGTTGTAAGAGGCTGCTGGAGGAATCCTTACCCTACCTACAAGGCATGCACCTTTGCATTTCGCATTTCTACTCTGTGCTGCAGGATGGAGACCTGTGTATACCTTGGAACTGGAAAAACTGAGGGATGTATCTGATAATCAGATGAATTGAATTGTTTTATTTTCTGTAAGAGGTTATAAATATGAATGTTTTTAAGAGTAAATTATTTAAATCTGTATTTTGATATCAGTGTTCAGCTCACAAATTTTCTTCCAACTGCTGCTGAGGAAGGATTGCAGTTCTAGACAATTTGCACAATGCACAGTATTCGTAGTCCTGGGAAAGACATCTGTACATTATCCATAATACTGTATGAGTCCCAGTGTATGGTTACAGTTGTGAAACCACGTTTTTGTAGTGAATTCTGAAAATACATTAAATTTCAAGTCTGCAAAAATGTGCATGTGTATCTTTAATATACATGAATATCGCCAGATAAATGATCTTAAAGAGTGTGCTACTCCAGCCAGGCATTACATGCAATCTTAAGGGGTTCATTGAATGCAGAAGTTAAGTACAGAAGTTATCTGGTGGCAATGCTGGCATTTCATATTGCTGCCTATCACTGAATTAGAAAAAAAACAACAAGGGAAAAAACATTGGAATATTTATCCTTTGCAGAAGACAGCAGTACATTATCTTGGAGTCTACAGCAGAATTTCACATGCTGGTCTAACATTGTTGCCTTAGAATTCCAAAATATGCCAGTTATACTGTCTGTGGTTACCTTAAAGCAGATGTCGTTCTCTTTTTGTTTTCCGGCATTTGCTCCATAAATACCAACAATCCTCTTTACTTACACTATAACAGATTGCAAATCCCATACACAACACTTAAACCCTGAGTAGTGTAATGTGGCATCTAAGGGAAGGAAGCACTGATTTGTGTGGGATTGTCTGCAAAAGTACAAATCAGTAAGAACAAGAAGTTTGCAGTATGGCAAATGCGTGGATCCTTACTGGTACTTTATTCCTTGAAAAAAAAAATGAAATAAAGTGTGAATGCATGTCAACACTTTTTCATTGTAATACATGCCAAGATGCATTTTGGTATTTGGATTACTACTTAGCAAAATATCATTTGAGAAAGGCCAACTGCTTAACATTTCTGGATTTGAATTTACCGTAACTGGCAAAAAGAAAAGGAATCATCAAATGCTTACTTGCCTTGTATTTTTATTTGTATTGAGCTGGGAAATTGGTGTGGTTCTCTGTTTTCTCCTGTTAGAAGGCTCAGTATCAAGTTGTTTATTAAGACGTCAAACTTAAAGCAAAAACCCCCACTGATCTCAAAAATATCTGTTCTAAAATGTCAGGACAGAAGCTGTGACTTCCTCAGGCCTTCAATCCAGGGGATTTGCTGGCAAGGCCTGGAAACGTTTTGAAGATCAATTGGCAGTTTCTTCCAAGTAGTTAACTTCCATGGCACGTGCCCTGCCTCAGTCCATCTAGCACTGCTGCTACTCTGTCCCACCTGTGCCAAGCAAGTGAGCCAGTGCCATCAGCTGTAGCCCAGCAATATTCCCTCATTCAGCTCTTGGAAAGTAGGGTGTCTTTGGGAATAAAAAGACTGTACTCGTGGGGTGTTTCCTGCTTGAGCTGAATGACCCCTTATAGAGCTTGAGGGATGAAGCAGCTGTCCAGTTTGACTGTAGAGGTAAAAGGGATGCAAACAAGAGCCTGAGACCATCCTGTGAGGACTGACACTAATGTCGCTGAAAGCAGTGACTGCACCTTTTCCATGCAGCAAAGAATGGAGACTACTGGAACTGGCTGGAGAAGAAGACATAAAGGGCCTGTATGAAATAGAGCATGGGATGTTTCCACAAGTAATGGGGACCCTGACATGGAATGGGGGTTGGAGAAGGCAAAGCTTGGCAAGGGGGAATAGGACTGAGCTTAAGTGTAGAAGCAGTTGCTGTAAAACATTTCTAATTTGGGATGCATCTGAAGATCCTCACCATTCCCTCTAAGGGAAAATAGCCAAAATCCTCTGGCAGAATGTGTCAACCCTCAAAGGGTAGCATGGCAGCTTTCTTTCCTGATGGTTCCTCCAGGCTAGGGTCTTGGGTCTAATAAACCAGAGTTCCAGTCCCGGAACCAGCAGGGTGGTTGTCTCACATGCCATGAGGCTATGCCTTCCCTCTTCTGTTAGGTTTTTTTTTCCCCTGAGGTGTGAAGGAGATGCACTATGAAATCTCTAAAACTGCTCATAAGTTTAGCAATATAAAAATGAAGAATGAGTATAGGTCAGTAATTCAGCAGTGTAAGGTCTGGGTGTAACTAGTTTTTTATAGTGCAGTTTCTGTAAGTTGGTTTTGCTGCTGAATGATCAAGTTGCCTTTACAAACATATGGGCCTCTTCACATTCTTTAACATACTTAGAAAACAGTGGGGAAAAAAGGTGCATGTTGTAGGTGTTTATTTGGTCATGTTTGATTTATTTTGAAGACTGTCACCAAAGTAACAGAATTATCCATTTAGGTAAATGTATATGGGTTAAATCTGTCAGAATTACATTTTGATTTCTAACATTTTATATATAGCAGGGGGAAAAAAGGAGTTAGAACTCTGAAAATCTTTTGTCACTATGGCAGCATGGAAACAGATGATGAATTGAAACTCTTGTGTTTTTAAATAGTGCAGAACACCTCAAATTCTGTTCAACAGACAGTGCTGTCACAACTCTGTGGAAATATATTTGAATGAGTACTGACATCTACTGTAGTTTTATTCAGTACAACACTCCTGCTTGCTCTGTGACCAATAGCTGAAAAGGTTTGGTATGAAGTTTCAAGAAGCATCCTCTTTAAAAACAAATCCTAATATTAAATTAGGTGGAGTTGATGTCTTGCTGTTTTTATCATTATTGTTTGGCTTAAATTTGAGGTTTTCTACTGTTCAGAAATTTGCAGCATACATTTGAAAGGTAAGTAAGAAACCCTACCACTGATCAAAGAATTGAAATGTGTGTTGGTTATCCGTCATGAGTCAATAAACTGTGATGCCCAGATCGTGTCATTCAGCCTCTCAGCGAGGTTTAGTATTTTAGTGCAGCTGCCAGAAGGAAATCCAATGCTAAAATAAAAGAGATGGGGGCTCGAGACAAAATTTATCACCTTAACAAGTTGTTTTGATGCTGTTCAATGCTGTGACCTTGAGTTGCAGGCACTGGCAAACAACATTTTCCATTTTGTCAGGTGTTGGTGTAACATTTTACAGTATCAGTTCCTTGTGAATTCCAGTGTTACAGAACGCCTGCCTGTGTTTTAACAGCTGTGTATGAAAATTGCATGAAATTGCATGCAATAGTGCCCATTTTGTCATTGTTCTTATGGGTATTAACAGCTGGGATACAGTCTCCAGCACTAGTAGGCTTGAATTCATGTTTTGTAAGACATTCAAAAGGTTGATAATGAATCTGGAGAAAGACTTAAAAAGGGAAAGTCTTCCAGAAGATTAGAGCTGATGTTTCAAAGCATATCCAAAATTCATCAAAACTCTTCATGGAAAAATGTAAATCTCATCTGGTTTGTGTACATGACAGTTTGAAAAACCTTTCTGAGAAAACTGAAATTTTTACACTTAGTCATTTCCAGTTGTCTTTCTGAAAATATATAGCACTTAGTGTGTTATCTCTGTGACTCCCTGGACATACTTGTGTACGGTATGTGTGTAGTACATGTACACAAAAATGAGACCTTCCTAGTGTTTCTTTATAAGCTTAACATTATGCAAATTTGTAATAGAGAAGAGCAGGAAGTTTTGTTGGGTATTTTTTATAGAAAGGTAGCCTAACTGAGAAAGAGAAAACATAGCTGTAAATACGGTAAAAATGTTAATTTTAAAATTTGAGAGAGCAGTGTTCCTTTTCAGATACATATAAATACTACAGTAATTTGACTTTAAAATGCAAGATTAAAAGCTGGGATCTCAATTCTGTGCATGGGAAAAATGTCTAGATACCTCCCTGGAAAGCCCTGTTAAAACTAAAGTATATACTGATGTAATGGGGAAATAATCTTGTTTTGCAGTTTGTCCTTTTCAGCTACATATTCCTTACACAATTGCTTAAATGCTGAATAATTTAGTACTTCATTTTTGCTAAATCCTCTGATGGGGTGCTGTGTCTAAGTAGCCAGACTGATTGATTATGAGCTCAGCAATCTCTTTAAGACAAAAAAACCTTTAGAAGATATTTTATTTAGTAGAGCTGAAATTCAATATTTTCTTGCCAGCTTTTATATTCTGAAAGTGTCTGTTCTGTGATCTTCCATTTCCACAGCTTTTTGCTATTGTGTGGCTCCATATTTTAGTGACTTTAAATGATTTTTAACCCTTTTGCTTTTCCTATTGTATTTACCAAAAGAGGTTTAAATGTCTATGCTGTGAACTGTGCTAACTGCAGACTCTCCCAACATGCCTGAAATTGGGCTGCTTACCCTCTTTGTAAAGTTCTCTTGGATTTTAACAGGGAATAAGATTCCTCAGAACAGGAAATAAGATTTCAGAAAAGTGAGAGCGGCCCAAGTTTGTGCCAAATGTAACGGCTGCAATGGCCACATGAATGGTTCTAAAAAATAAAAAGAGCAGGGTTAATTTTCTTCTTACTTAGTACCAACATCCCTGCCTAGCTATTCAGGACAACACAATGCAATATACTGTAGATTAAGATACCAGTCACTTTTAATTTCTTTTTGATTGTTTCTCTTTCATCATCTCCTTTGTCATTTGATTTTTTATGTTGCAGGGACATAGTTGAGCAGTCAGCTAATGCCTGTGGAAGCTGTGTGCACCCTCTCTCTGTAATGGGATATTCTGGGACCATTTAATAAAAGCAGCAATCAGATGGGAACCTGATGTCCTCCCTCAAGACTGCTCTGTGATCTGGCAGCCACAGTTCAAGATCAAGGCGTTTCCTTGATAGTTCTTTGCCAGCCCACACGTTATTTTACCCACTGGTTTGTCATGCTCCTGGGAGCTTCTCATTCAGAGCTGTGTTTTTTTTTTTAATGGGATGTTTCAAGTTCATTGAGTCAGTGGGTTGTAGTTGTAGACTGAGTTTTTGAATCCTGTTGTGTTATCATCCAAAGGCATGGGTAACTTCTGTTTTCAGCTTGCATTGATTTCAGACAGCCCTTTGAGACAGAGCTGCAACTTTTATGCAGCGCTAAAAAAAAACAAGAGTAAATGCACAGATTTTGTGAAAAGGTTTTTTTTTCCCTTAATATCCTGTTTTGAAAGGAAGAGCTTGCTTTGTCCTGTAATTTTACTGTCATAACATGAAGGAGAAGATACATTGGTACATTCTTCATTGGTACATTCTTATTGGACTTCAATTTCACACAATTCAAAGCACTATGAAGTACTTAACAAGGAGCACTAGGTGTACTTTAATTTGATCTCTCTCACCAATTGGCAGCTAGGGCACTGCTGTGCATAGGCTCTATGATTTGGGGCTCACCCTGCTAAAAGGGTGCAGTGAAGGTGATGTCTCAGAGAAGCTGAGCTACCACGGGTGAGCCAATGTTGTCTTCATCAGGAGTGCCTGTGCAGCCCCAGGGGAGGACACTGATCACAGCAACCTTGCAGGTGAGGTGACCTGAGGAGCCTTGCTTGTCTGAAAAAAAGGATAAATAAATAAGTAAAATAAAGATGAGAATAAAAATAAAAATAATGACAGAAACAAAAGTGAGGAATGGCCTTTCTTAAATTACTACCTGAGTTTGTAGCAGTGCTGACAGAATTAACAGCTTATGGTGTTTTGAGTCAATTCTCTGATTCAATTTTGCATAATTCAAATAAGAGAAGATTCCTGGAGGGTGATGTTGCTGTCTTCAAAATACACAATCCCTCCAGCCAGGTGATATTTAAACACAGGGCCATTAGTGTATTGCATGATCAGATGCACATTCCTCTCTGTTTAATCTTTGAGCTTGTAAGACCTTTCTCTAAAAGGTCACAAAGTGTTAATCTAAATGTGACTAACCAGTCCACAAAGGTTTTAGTAGAGGGAAGTTTGTCTTGGTCAGTATTTGTGTGATGGCTGGAATAGCTCAGTCTCTTGCATTCTGTATTACCACAAACAAAATGAAATCAAATTAATGAATAAGAATTTAAAAGCCCATATGGCTGCAAAGTTTTCTTCACTGCTCAGGTCTTTGTTGCCCTGGCATGACAGACTTTGGAGGGAAAATAAGCTGTGCTGTAAGTTGAGGGATATATGTGCATCCTGACTTTAGCCAGAAATCTGTGCTTCATTTTGAGATGGGGAAAAGTGAGGGACAACAGGCCCTGCAGATCCAAACCCCTCATGGCCAAAGTAAGGAGGTCAAAAAAAATTTACATATACTGTATGGTTCTCTTCCTTATAACTGGGTATAAAAACCATAACTGTAATCTTCTGGCAGGAGCCACTGTTCATCTACAGTTTATGCTCTAGCCTAAAAATGAGGAAAAGGAACAACCAAGTTTAGGATTGCTTCAGCTTGGCACTTATGACTTTTTACCCACCTCCTTCCTAATGTAGCTGAGATTTCTAATTATAATTTAGTAACATATCCCTAACTGGGTAGCAGGGGAAAGCCACAGGGACCTTACTGCATTTGCAGGTATCTTCAGATGTCTTCAAGGAGTCCTAAAGGACCTTCTCAGCTCATGGGTCTCTCTTAGAAGCCTTCACATTTAATCAAGCCTTTATTTGAAAAATCTCTTGAAGATACTCCCTCAAATAACAAAATGAAAATATATTCTCTCACCCAAGTAAAGGTGTGTAAGTCTGTACAGGCAGCACAGTATATCTGCATACAATAAATTGCAAGCCAGGGTTTCCAAAACTGCTTTCTGCTTCTGACAAAAAAAAAGTATTGGTGGGCACAGGCAGTGTCCTAAACCCTCATGTTCCATCACAGCCCCTCAAAATGTAGTCTACCTACCTTCAAATATGTTCTTGCATGCTGCTCATCTTGGTGGTAAACTGTAGAAATTCTATACAGATACTGAGTCATCCATGGCACAGGGTACTTGATAACTCCTCTGTTCTTTTTTGGTGTAAAGTTTGTGCTGATTTTGTCATACCCTCATTGTTCCCTTCTTTTATTATGTTCATTTATTCCAAAGATAAACCAGCCTTTCTTGAGGACAGAGTTAATATGAGGTGAAACTAAATTATGCAGTGATTAATGGAGGCCTAGGTGCAGTTAGCAATTACTTAAAATGGGCTGGATTTCCAAGTGATTACATTGTTCTCTACAAATTTATTTTGCAAACAACTTATTAGACTGAATTTTTCTTGGTTAATAAATTTGTGAAACATTTGCAGCATCACCCTGAGGCACTAACAGAAATTGCCTCCTCACTGATAAATAATTTAGATGGGTAAGATCTTGTGCAGACCCTGTACACTCAAAAGGCCTCATCAGTTCCCCGCTTCTGGAGGGAAAAGGTGACCACAAAAGCAAGGAGAACTGCCCTGGAAAATTTGAGCATTCACACCATGGTGCACTGTTAAAGTCATGGAACAGGTAGGTAAGAGGCACAAATAGATGATATCTGAAAAATAACTTGGAATAGCTGTAAGCTGTGCTAATGTTTCCCTTTCTGCTTTTTTAGTCATTGCGCACCTCCTGCTAGTCAGGTTATAACCTTGGGATCACCCTTTATATGATGAGTATATTTAGAATGAATATTTGTGTCCTATAACTTTAACCATAGCATATGTTATTAAAAATTAATTTAATAGCCCACTAGGATGCAACTCTGGAGGCAGCAAACAAGCATCTGGGTTATAAATTGTCTTCAATTATTCATTAAGAGCTAAGGGGAGATTTTCTAGAACGTATCTCTAGCAAAGCTCAGAGCTGTTCTAATGCCAATGACAAAGCTCTACCACTTAGTTTAACAAAAATGGACAAGATTTCCCTGTTGGATTTCTCTGTTTGAGCCGTGTAATATTTTATCGCATTTAATAAAGTTTATTATAAACGTGACTTGGTACAACAAAAATCCTCATGGTGAGGCTAAAGCATCATTTAATTTTGAATGGACATTTTGCCAACAAGAATTTTAATATATCATCATGTGTGTGAGCATAATAAATAGTTGAGGACACACAATGATTCAGTATGAATTATTTTCTCAGCAGTTTGCACTCCCAGTTGCATTTATTCTATCCTCAGTGTTATTCTGGTTTGGACTTTGTAGTTGTTGCTGATTCTTTTTTGGTAAAGCAAAGCTGTTTTCTTCAAATACTGCCAGTGCTGCATCCACAGTGTGGGAAAGGGTCTCATTCCACTTTGTGCACCAGATGTACAGGTGCATAAACATACAAGGATCTATGGGAAGAGTGTATCTCAGAAAATGTCAACATTTCCGAGCCAGAGTTGAATCCAGGATGCTAAAATATTAATGTCTGAGTATTTGTTCCCATATTTTGTTTTCTTTTTGGTTGTTCTATTTTTTAAACATATAGTCTTAGCCATAAGTAAACTTTTAAAAGTTTATTAACTGTTGCAGAAGTGGGTTTCCAGTGGGGAATTGCACCAGAGTTACTGTAAACTAAATGTATAGTTTAATTGCTGTCAATTTTGTGATGACAAGCCCTTGTGTGGCTTCAGTGAAGTTCTTTCTCATTTACATGACAGCCAGATAATGTGTTTTATAAAATTTCCCCTTTCCTGAAGGATTGCATTTCTGTAATCTCTGTTGGATGCTTTGCCTCCAGAAATTACTGTTGAAACAATACTGCACCAAGTGTCCTGGATTTCTTTGTAGATTTTTTGATTCCTGCTATGAACAGGTCAAATGCACAGATTTTGTGAAAAGTTGTTTGGTTTTTTTTCCCTTAATATGCTGTTTTGAAAGGAAGAGCTTGCTTTGTCCTGTAATTTTACTGTCCTAACAGGAGGGCACAACATGAAGGAGAAGGTAGATTGGTACATTCTTCAGCAGGGTTATAACTGAACTTTCAACAGAGCAATGGGACATTTCCCTCCCACTGTAAGAAGGCTCTGAAGAGAGCATACCACGAGCTTCACACTGATAAATTCACTTGACTGCATTTTCATCATGCAGGGATGTGGCTTTCCTGTAGGATGCCTTGTGGAGAAAGGTCCTGTCCATGTGCATTCCCAGTGATGTGCTGCTTCCATTAAGTTACACTTGAGGGAGCACCTAGGCCAGTCCTCTTCTATAGCCTGCCTATGTTTCCTTTCCAGACATTCTGTTTTATAAAAAGCTGGATCCTCTGCTAAATTTCCAGCAAACCAAAGGTGAGTGATGGTATTATATGATCCAGCAGCTCAGAGCAATTCAGCAGGCTCCAGCCTGGAGGGGAGGGCTGTGAGCTCATGAGCTGTGCTGGAACCATGGGGACCCCCAGGTCTCTTTCCCTGGTGTGACCTCCCCTCACGCCGCAAGAGGAACATTCCAGTGTCTAGTGCTTGTGAGAGTAGATCCATGCATATTGCTGGGTTTCTCCATCCACAGCAGTGTGGTGGTGTTGAGGGTCCCCAGGACAAGGGAAGAGATGAGAATCTTGACTCCATGTTTCAGAAGGCTGATTTATTATTTTACGATATATATTATATTAAAAGAAAATTATATACTAAAACTATACTAAAGAAAGAGAAAGGAGACACTAGAAGACTAGAAAAGAATGAATAATAAAATCTCATGACAGACTCAGAGAGTCCAACACAGCTGGCTGTGATTGGCCATTAATTAAAAACTATCCACATGAGACCAATCAAAGATGCACCTGCTGGTAAGCAACCTCCAGACCACATTCCACAGCCATCAGATAGTTGCTGTTTACATTTCTTTTCTGAGGCTTCTCAGCTTCTCAGGAGAAAAATCCTAGCAAAAGGATTTTCATAAAATATGCCAGTGACACAGCAGCTCTGCCATCTCCAGAATCCGCATGAGCCATTGGTCCACACAGAAAGATCAAGAAAGCAAAAGCACGGCCAGCAGTTTCTGACCATCCTTCAGGTCATGAGCTCTGGGGAGAAATTTGGTCCTCTGATGTGCCCACAGTGGAGGCCAGGTAAGGATGAGAGTCTGCCTGCAGGACTTGCCAAGACCTGAGTGAAAGGAGAGCATTTCAGTCCTCCCTGCAACAGGTTGTTTGCAGCTCCCCTTCAGGCAAGCTGGGATGTCATAAGGGCCATGAGGGACAGTGCTGTGTTCTTGTCACACTGGTTATCAGCAATCAGTGCTACATCTTATGTTGCATCTGCTGCTGCTGTGGGTCACAGGCCAGCAATGCCTGGGGAGTGCAGGGACCCACATTGGGCAGCGATATCTTGGTAAGGTGAGGGGCTGGATGGTGCCAAGCCTCTCCCCAAGAACCAGGAGTCCCCACGTGAGGTAAAACGCTCATCCTCTGTGAGGAGCCCATCCAGGAAAGCTGTAGGCTACCTGGAGATTGGGCAAGGAATTCCATGGGCAGGGAGAGCATGGCTGTGGGCAGGAGCACTGCAGGCTGCAGCTTTGCACCATGCTGTGTGAGCTGTGTACCTCAGCTGTGCTGAGGCTGAGGGCTGCGGACCAGCACCAGGGATGTTGATTCTTTCTAGAGTGATCCAGGGCATGTGGGGTGGCTGGGCTACTCCTGCTCACATGCTTGAAAAAAATGTGTCAGCCTCCTGGAAATGCTTCTTTACAATGGGAATGCTTAGGTTTGGTACAGGGTAACTGTGAGAACTGTACTCATCCCCTTATAGAGGGGTCACATCTAAAAACAGCACACCATCCCCACCCAAGCTCTGTGAATGGGCCTGCTCATAGGGCAGAGGTGGATGAACAGGCTTCTCCCATTTGCTCATGTTTTATCTCCAGAGGTTTGTCTTGTCTCCAGGCCTTACAGGTTGCTTTTCCTTCCTGAGTACAAGCAGAGCCCCTAAGGTGCTGCCAGTGGAAAACAAGAATGTTCCAGAGGAAGTGTGCTGTTACAGCAAAGCTGGCCATGAGACCCTGACACATCCCACCCACTGCCCATCAGGCACCTCTCAGGGTGGGCTGAATACCCACCTCTCCATCATCACCATGTGCTGCCTCCTCCAACACAAGGCAGCAGTTCCTCAGCACTCACTAAGGCACAACACTGTTCCCAACCCGTTCATGCTCTGCCATTGCCATTTCCCCCAGTGGCACAGCCAGGCCCCTCAGCTCCAGCCCCTTAAGTCACAACAGTGCAGAACATGCTGTTTAGGGCTCCACTGGCCAGTAAAATTAATTATATTCTGTCTCTTCTTTAAATAACCTTCAAAGGCGGAGATATCCAGGTTAATTGTGTATATTGAGGGTTGCATCCAGTCTCTGTGTCCAGGTGAACTCTTTGGGTCATGTTTTTCACACAAAAAAAGAAAATTTCTGATTTTGACTTAGCTATTTAAATGATAAATCTACAATGGGGTGTGGTCTAATGCAGAATGAATCTCTCAAATGTTTTAACAAGGGAGAGTAGGGTGTGTGGGACCTGGAGCTCTGTCCTGCCAGAGGAGCAGCCGCGGCAGCGCAATGAAAGATATTCCACTGCGGGATTTCTGACACATGCTGCCCCTACATTTCTGGTATTTATTATAGAGGGAAGGGAAGACAAAAGCTCAAGGGAAAACAAAAATCTAGGTCTGCCTCAGGTTATTATAAACTGAGAATTGATAGGCAGGCTCAATTGCCTGTTGCTAAGCAGCCAAGAGAATTGGTTGACCATACCCTGGGCCTTTTAAAGAAAAAACACAAAGCAGAAAGCTTTGTGCGTGTGTGTGTATGTGTCTGTGTTTGGTATATGAAATAACATGTAAATATCATATTGGAAAACAGACACACATTTTTGTTGTTGTTGAATGTTTGTGAGATGCTGCTGTATGGGTGATGTGAAACAAGTCAGGCCTTGGGTGGGCAGGATAACCTTTGCTTTAAAATAAAAAGAGAGAGAGGGATTCTGCCATACAGAAAGACCAAGCAGCACTTTCTCAGTGCTTGCCTATGGAACTGTCCCTTTAGGGCATGATCTCACATCCCCCTGAAAAGCTGAAGGCTCTTCCTGATCACAGAGCCAAGTGCACCCCTCTCCCAGCATTATCCCCAAAGTCACCTTTAGCATTACTGTTTTCCAAACGCCAACGTATAAAACAGCACAAAGTACTGGCGAGCCCAGCCCTTATTTTCACCACTGCTGTTCCCAGCTTGCTTTTGGCCAGAGCTGTGGGAAAGGCAGGATGGAAAACTCATACTGAGTGAAGTAGCACCAGGTCCTGGAGAGAGAAGGGAGAGCCCAGCCCCACATGGGGACCCCCACTACGCTGCTGGCTTTTCCCCTTTGTGCTCCTGGTAGTCAGGCAGCTGAAGTGGGAGAAAAACTGTGTCTGCCTGGCAAAACAGTCGGCCAGAAGGTTATGGTGGGGTTTTGTTATTTTCTTATTGCTCAGACAAGCTAAAATGGCAAAATAAAATAGATAATATACTTGATGAAGACAATGTTGTCTTGGGAACCAGCTTCCCTCTCACCACCCATGATTATTTCACACTCTTTTCCTTTTTGCTTGAAGTGTGATTTGGCCTGCCCCAAAGCTAAAACCCAAAGCCTAACTTGGTTTGCAATAATCAGTCTCAAAGTTGGCGATTTCTGTGTTCTGACTCTGACATCCCCAAGTTTCTCCTCCACTCCAGTACCTTCCTAGCCACCCCTCACTCACCAGCAGCACCCACAAAGTTCTCTCAATTCAGAACAGATCTGCAGCAACCCCACTCCTTTGCACCAAACCGTGTCTTCCCCAGCACCCAGAGTGAACTTCCTTGGAATCTGCTCACTATGGAGCATTACTCATGTCCAAACCAGGTGTAACACGTGCTTCTGCTCCTCACACATGACAAGCAGACCTCAGTCTGCAGGGGTTTTGGGGGTGGTGAGAGCACCCTGGTACCATTCCTGGCTCACTCAGTGACTTGGAGTGTGCATGGGCACATGGGGCCATCACTGCAATGTGCAAACAGGGGCAGGCACAAGGAGGGAACGCAGCGGAGCTGCGCCATCAGGCAGGGTCAGCCCACCCCTGCTCCCCCTCCTTCCCCGAGCACAGGTCTAAAAATAGATGTAATCAGGTTTCAAAAAGGAAAAGAAATGAAAGGTCAAGTGTCATGACCTTAGACATGCTCTGAGGCTGCTTTTCTCCTGGCGTAGCTCGCCCTTGCTGGGCCCCCCGATGGCGTTTCCGGACCAGAAGCAGCCGGGGCGCGCGCCCTGGGCACGGCCATCAGCTGTGGCCTCTGCTCGGGGGGTTCTTCCTTTTCATCCCTCCCCATCCGCCTTCCTGCCGCCTGCAACCAGCTCCTTCCTTGCCTGGGAAAAAGCACCAGTGGGCCCCCAGGGCTCCATCCCTTTCTCCTTGCTGCAGTCACCTCACAGGGCCAACCCCCTCCACTGGAGCACCTGCCAGAGCCAGACTGATTTTGGGGTGCTTGAGCCCCACTCTGTACCAGGTGGGTGCAGGGAAGCACCCAGAGTGTTCCTTTTGTGAGCCCACAAGTGTTGGCTTTCCATGGCTGGCCCACATGGCTGCAGTGCTCTCTTTGATTTTGTCCCCATGATAACAGAATAAAGCAGCACATTTCATGTTGGGAACTCCAGACCTAGAGCAGGGAAGGTAGTGGATATTGCATCTTTGCAATTATATTATCGTTTTTCCCAACCAGTGAGAAATCCCTCCATCATCCTTTGCTTTTTCCCTGCTCAAATAACATCTGAAAAACTTTAGTAATTTTTTTGTGCATATGTGCTTAGTGCAGGTATGAATCAGGACTCACTTTCTGCCTTCTCTTTTCTTTTTGTGCAGTGAAGAGCACACAGTCCAACCTCTGGATCCAACCAAACAGCCACAGAAACTATTCTCTACCAGCTCTAAGTCTGCCCTGGCACTCTGCATTTATGAATGTTGCAGAAGTCACTATATTTCATTGTTCATCAGTGCATATGGGGCTGGCATGGCAACAAAGCCCTTTCCCTTGCTTTCCACTTGCAGATTTTCATGTTTCGTACTGGGAGTATTTTACTCGATGGTTTAATTTTTACTGCAGCAGGAAAATGTAACAGTGCAGCAAAACCAATCTGTGGGTGCTGTCAGCTCAGAGTATCCTAGGGGGAGACAAAATCCAAACTGGGTCCTGACCTGCAGATCAGGAGCTGGCAAAGCACAAATACTGCAATCAAAGCTCCCATAACAAATTTATTCTGCAGAAGGCAGAGGGGGCAGGATTTGGGTTTCTGGGGATGCCACACAGCTGCTCCCTCCTCTTCAGGGCTGGAGGAAAAGGGCAAAAAATGACATGTTAAATAAACCATGGCATTTTGGAGGTGTGAATGGTTATTCTAACTGCTTGAAATATTCATCAATGTAGCACTCTGTCTTTAGCATTTTATTTGTCCCCTCAGTTTGTCCTTGTCCCCTGCTTTTATCCTCCAAAGCTCCCACCTCCGTGTTCCCGGTGTTTCCTTCTGGCTTGCCTGTGCCTCCGCCCTCCTCCCGCATCCTGCATCCCTGGGATCCTGCCTTACAAAGCACAGTGGAGGATTTCAAAGCCGCTTGTCTCTACACCAGTCCACCCAACCTTGCCCAAAATAACTGTGGCACGCAGGGAGGTGGCGGCTGTCACAAAGAAAACAATTTTTTTCCAGGAGCTGTGCACACACACTTTACACAAGCTGTCCTGCCATCAGCTAATATCCTGGATGGATGCATGGGGATCTATAGCAGATAGTTTTTTAAAATCGAAAGTATTGATACTAGAAAATCACTTTGAATGGGTATATTCAGAATAATACCCCCTTTTCATTAATTAAGAAGATTTATCTATTAAACAGGCATATTCTTTGCTTCAAAATGTTCATTACTTCTGCAGTTTTCTGCTTCTGTATATCGTAAATCTTTTCTGGGCACGTGGCTTCCTCCATAATGATGTGTAGAAAACCTGGTGCATGTCATGTTATTTACTACTGGTTATTTGCTTCATCTGCAACACCAAGATCTGCCATCTGAGGTGGGATTTGCTTCAAGATCCTTAAAATCTTTAGTTCAGAATATAAATCAAAAAGCTGCTTAAGAAAAAAAAAGTTAAAACCGAGCCCTTCCAGAAGGAAGTTTCCTTGACCCAGATGGGAATTTATGGCAGCTGATGAAAAAGTATTAGTAGGAGACTGGCTCAGCCTGGCCAGTGGTGCCAAGTGGTACCTGAAGACATCAGGTGTTGCATGAGCCCTTGGCACTCGTGGTTGAGCACAGGGAAGTTCAGGGCCATTGGTATCTTCAAGCCTGTAAGGTGTCCCCAGGCAGCAGGAACCCCTGCTCACAGTCCAAAAGGATGTATGTGGGCCACCATCTCCAAAACACCCTATGTGATCCCTGGAGGAAAGGCAAGGCAGTGCTGTGAGACCCCCAGGTTTAATGCACTCATGCCCCTCTGACCTGCATTTTGTAAAATGAGATCCATTGATCATTGTTTTTATTCTTCATACTGGCCAATTCTTGCTACAACTATAGATGCCAACACACCTCCCCCTCGCTCCACCAGATCTCTGGGGCATCAGAACTGAAAGCACTCAGTGCCAGACCACACACAGCCCCAGGGAAGGATGTGGGAGTTCAGGGACTGCTGTTCCCATGGGGCTCACACAGACTGTGCCTCAGCTGACAGGGACATCGTCACCGAGTCACCTGTGGGCTCCCAGGACTCCCCAGGGACAGCAGTGCCCCAAAGGCTTTGACCACTGGTTTTATGGACTTGAGCACTGCATGTCCTGGCTTAGAGCACCCTGGCACAGCAGCCCCATGCTGCTGGTGAGTGAGGAATGTTGTTTTGGGGATGGAAACCTTGCTCTTACCAAGCAGTGTGGGCTTTCAAGGTTCCCTCTTCCCACTGGAGTTGTGAGGGGCTGTCCACCAAACTGTGTCTTTTTGGCCACGTGACTGCTGGAATGCGTGGGGCTGTGTTAGTGCTGGAAGTCATGGGATTACCTCGTGTCAGGCCAAAAAAATCTGTGAATTTTTATTAGCACGGATTGCAACTTCTTCCAAAGTTTGATGAAAACTTTTCCCAGAAACTGACTTGCTTGTGCAAGGAAAACTGGCTCCTGTATCCACCCAAGCTGAGCACCTTCAGCAGCTTGAACAGGGTAACCAAGCTGAGCTGAGAAGGCTGGACCCAAACCTTGTGATGTGCAGTGTGACCTCTCCAAGCAGACAAGAGCTGTGCTGGTGAACTGGGTTCTGGATGTTTTTCTTGAGGTTTTTCCCAAAGCTTTGGTTGACATTGGCCATTTACCCACAGCAGCAGCGTTGCAGAGAACATGGGAAATGTGCAATGAATTGGGCTCTGGTACACAAAGCACATGCTCATGGCATGATCTGATGCAAACATCACTCCTCTGACACATTCAACAGAAGCCAAACATGCTTGTGCCCCATCTCCTTTGGGGTTCTGCTCTGAGTGGCACAATTACACATAGGCAGGGTCTGTGGCCTGGGCTATGAATTGTCTCTGTACTTTGTAGCTCAGTTCAGGGTCTGTACCATGAGATTGCCCCACCTCCTCTCAACCTGTCCTATGAAGAAAAACATGTGTTGGAAGTGGAAACTTCCTGAAGCCTGGTTTAGACAAGTTTGAAAATACTGAGGGATAATCACACTGACTAAAGGATAATTGGGCTTACTTTAAAACATTTCTTGTGAAAAACACTGATTCCTTCCTCATGCATTTTTGCATGAACTCCTAAAGCTCCACCAGCTTCCCAAAGTGCGAATTTTACTTCAGCTGCCCTTGAGAAACTTCATATGCCAGCAGCCAAGTGGTGGTGCACAGAGCATGGCTCTTGCTGTGGCAGATGGAATTCAATTACTTAATTAATGTGGTGTCACAACTGTGATTTTCAGGCTCCTGCTGCCTCACATCTTGAGCAGGAAGAGGGTCAGGAGCTATCAGCCTGGGTGCAGCTTCTCTACTCTGTTTGCACTTGTAGAGCAGAAAATGAAAAGCAAATCCCCAGGGCCAGAGGTTTCTCCGAGGTTGTATCTCCATAAAAAGTAGTTGGATTCCTTCTGGCTTGTAAATCCTGCTGCTAATCCTGCTATGAGAGGACAGCACCCTCCAAGGTGTGTTCAATTTGGCAGGCAGACCTGACAGATGTTAACAAAAGCTTTTTAATTACCCTTTGGGAAATGCTGATGAATTATCAAGAGGAAATTCAGTTGGGCAATTCTCAGAAGGTGAGGAGCAGACTCCCAAGGAGGGGGGCAGATAAGCCTTGCTGAGTTGTTCAAAATCAACTGGGGTTAAAAAGTGAATACCACATAGCAGAAAGCAAAAGAATTATGGCAGTAGGTCAGATCTGGTGTGTCTCCTCATCCCAAACCTCCCTCTAGCAGCAACGAGTAGCAGATGTTCAAGGAAAGATGAGAAACAGGGTAAAAGTGATATCCTTGTATGTTCTCCTGGATTTCAGCATACAGTGGTTTTGGCAAATCTCTAAGTCCCAGGGATAAATCATACATTAAGCCTTCAATAATTCTTATTTCTGTGATGCATGAGTGTGAGATTTTTGTCCTGAATCCACATGAGCTCATACAGCCACTGAACTGGCTTTTCAGAAAGACTCTGAAAAATGGCATTATTGCAATATCCTGACCTTCTCTGTGGCTTTCCACATGACTGCCGTGGAAGGGCAGCCTGCTGGGCTGTCTAAATCCAGCCAAGAAGTCTATACCAGCTACCACTTCAGAGTAAGCAGCTCCAGCTTCCCAGCAGTTACATTAATGGTGGCAGGTCTGACCACAGGGGGAATGGCATGTCTCCCTCTGTGGAGCAAGAGCAAGGCCACAGTGTTGGGTTGCTCAGTCCTCCAGGGCTGAAAGGCCATTAAAGTCTGCCAGGACAACAGATTTGCAGATTTCTCTGCAGATTGGTGGGATATCCCAAGGGCTTCATCGAAAAAGGGAATGCCTAAAACCACAGGGGAGAACATTTTGAACATGTAGTGCAAGGGGCTCTACCCATGAGGATGGATGTGTTCAGGAGGATGGGTTTTGAAAATGACAGAGTGAAGAGGCAAAGGCCTTCATTCCTTGCAAAATTCTCCATTTCAGCTCCAGGCTTTGCACAGCAGACAACGGAGTGGGGTTGTAAGTTGTAGCCTCCAGCAGCTGCCATCCCTGTGCCCTTGGGGTGCCTGGGGCACACACCCAGGCATCAGCCACCCCAAGATGTTTGAGAGGCAGAGGGGCTGTGGGTCAAGGAGAGGATGTGGCCTCTCTGAGGGGCAGTCCCAGGCTGTAACCCACACCGGAGACCGCCTGCTTCCACGGGCTGAGCTGGTGGTAGGAGAAAAAGGGAAAACTTGGGGCAGCCTAATCCAGCATTAAAGTCCTCACTAATTCTCTCCTTCCTGAGGACACCTGAGCCGCAGGGCTGGTGCGTGGGGGCCGGCGGCTGCCGTCCCAGTTGGCTTGAGCAGCTGCAGCCATCTGCAGCCCTTGTCCCCAGCAAGGTACAGTTTCTGCAGCATGGGGTTGGATTTCTGCTCCTCAGGAGTCACCCCAGTCGTGGGGAAAGAGGGATGCAGCTTTCTGGACAAAAAGAGAGGGAATATGTTGCATAAATAACCCTGGTGCCAGGTGGGAGATGCTAAACTTCTGTGTCTCTCCAGCAGCAATGCCTGGGAGGAGGGAGAAGTGGTTGCCTGGAGCAGAGCTCTCCCCTTACCCTGGTAGTCTGAGCTGCTGGGAGCCAGGATGTTGTTGGAAACTCTGCAAAGGGCAGGCAGAGGGAAGGCAGGGAAGTCCTGTCCCACGGGGTGAATAGGGCAGGTACTGCTGGAAGAAGCTCACACGCAGATTTTATCCCCAGTTGCTGCCAGTGATAAGGAAAATTGCCAGGTCTGTGAAAAGGTGAGGTAAGGCAGCAACCTTCTGTGCATTTATGGCTTTGCAGCTTTGCATTTTTACAATGTGGTGATGGACACACTCAGATCCAACAGTAATGGAAACTGACCTGAAAAAAATCAAATTGATGCAAAACCTAAAAAGGAGGAAAGATACAAGGATAACACACTTCACATTTTCCTGTCCTCTTGGGTTATTGGACCCACTGAGGCTGAAGCAGCTTTCAAAATGCATAAACAAATCAAAGAACTAAAAATTACACCAAATTATTAACTCACACACCTGTATATTCACAAGTGGTGCTTACTTTTAAAATGAAAGGATTGGATTTTTTAATCCTTGCTATGTTATTAAGTACACCATAGGCTGTGTTGAGCATACAAATCTATATCCTTCATCAGCTTTGCTTTCTACTCTGCACACTGATTTTTTTTCTCCTTATCTTTATTTTCTACTGCTTGGAGAATGAAATCAGTCCAAGGACCAGAGGAGCTTGCTTGTTCTTCTGCCCTCCCTCAAAGCAGCTGGGCAGTGCATGGACATCCACCTAAGGGCTGTCATCAGCCCAAAGGGCAGAGGGTGAGATCCAGCCTGCAGGATGCTGGTGTAGGGCAAGGAAAGTGAGAAAGGCATGGGAGTGATTCTCACAAGTTACAGCTCAACTGCAAGATTTCTCAGTGTTCTCAGGGGAGGTCCCAGGCCAAGTCTTGGGCCACAGTCCCACATGTAAAATTGGGATAATGTTTTCAAAGCTTACATGGCATTCAGGAAGGTTGTGACTATGAATGGTCATGACAAGCTCCACCACGGCAGACTTGTGGTCCTTATAAGGGCTGCTGTCTCTCACTTGAGAGAAAAGGCTTAATTCAAATCAGCTGTCCCCATTGGTATTAAAATTGTTATCACCATTCCTCTTTTGGCTGTCTTAGAGCAATTGTCCTGGAACTAAAACCGCATTTTAAAGATTTGAACTGCAGTTTGACCTCCACAGGTCAGCCAGATTCCTTGAAAATAAAGGTTGGAACTTGCTTTTGATTTTCTTCTCAGAGTCCTGGCCATGACTGGGCTTGAAAATATAAACACCAGTTATCAGCATTCAAACAAAAATGACTCAGAGGAAAAATAGTGCCATTATTTGGAAGCCACGGCACAAACTGCTGGCTACCCTTCTTCAGAGCAATAAAACACAGATAGTTTCAGTGAAGAAGTAAAATTAGTGCCTGAGTTTCCAACCCCTGACTGCTATTCCAGACTGCAGTTTAATTCAGCTGTTTATGTGAAGATGCCCTATTGGGATAAGGCAGTGAATCTATCCAATGTTGCAGAGATGAATGCCTTTATTCTTCCTGAAATAAAAATGGTGTCACGGGATCTCTCATGCCTCCCCATAGACAGAAGCGTGATTTAAAATGCTGTCTGAGGGATCACATCACTAGCAGCACATATTACTTCCTAGCTCAGTGCTGGGGTGTTGACAGAAAGCAATAAAGTGTCCTCAGCCATGACATGCAGTGAGATGTTGTGTTCCCAAGTGCGGCTCAGCACCCAAGCACCTGTGCTGTGCCAAGGGACAACCAGGCTCTTCAGTCCCTGGACCATGATGGCAGATTTGCACCCCTTCTCTGGAGATACTTGTCTATCCAAACCAGTAAAAGCATGGCTTTGTAAAGAGCTAATGAACTTGAAAGATCCCTGCTGCAGCATTTACTCAGCTCAGCTTTTGACTGTGTAATTTATATTTCCCTGTCCGCACTGCTATTTTCAGACATGGTTAGTACAAGGATTCCAAGTGTAAAGATCCTTGCTAAGCAGAAACTTCCCCATAATTTATCTCTTATTTGAACCATTCCTTGAAATGTGTTTGCTCAATGGTGTCAGCAACCCCCAGCTGATATCACTGGACATCACAGACACCCACCACACCCCTGAAGGGGCTGGAACCTGGGCCCCTGGAAAACACATCTGGGAAACATGCCTGCCATCAACTGGGAAAGATGCAACAGCAGGCACCAACTGCCACTGCAGGACCATCCTGACCCAGAAAGGAGCTACAACATCCCCAGGGGTCAACTGGTTTTGCCACGGTCCCCACAGAGTTTCCCAGTGTGGGGAGAGAAGAGAAGCGTTTTGTGGTTAAGGAGAATGTAACAGTGGGAGTGTGCAGAGGAGCAAGGCTGTGCCGGCTGGAGTGGGATTGCACTGAGGAGAACAGGTCTGTGCCCAGAGGTGGAGAACAGCCCATGTGTGGCCCACCTGGAGCAGCTCTGTGAGATGAAAAGCGCTGCTGTTAGCAGTTTGTGACAGCCCAGCCTTTGGAAAACAGCCAGCCTGGGGGAATGGAGTGTGTTGTGTAACCAGGTACACTTGCAGGAGGAATGACATTTTCACTGAAGTTGCTAAAACATTATTTTTCAGCCTGGCTTGATGTCCTGTCCCTGGCCCTGCCCAGTGTGTTTAGGAGAGGCAGGCAACAGGCAAGCAGGGCGTTGCTTTAACCAACACTTGGCCATGAGGAAATTCCCATGTGTGCAAACATGGAAATCTCACTGCACTGAAGTCACGACCAGGAGTAAGGCTGTCTCACCAGTACCACACAACTCCTGGAGTTTGTTGATGCTTGGCTTTCTTCCCTGAGGGCCCATGTCCTTTGGAATAAACCCCTTCTCTGCTCTGTATCCATTCCTAATCTCCCTGTGGGAATTTGCTGTGCTGAACACCATTTTGGGGCTAACTTTCTGGCACAGCACTTCAGGGTCAGCTCTGCTCTGTGACAGCTTGCTCAGGTCTCCTCCAGTAATGTTTTCAAGACAGTAAGTGAGCTGAATAGACAAATTGTCCTGAAAAAAGAAAAAAACCCAAAAATCAAAAAATATATTATTCAGTGATTTGCTGTCTTGCCTACAACATAGGCAAGAATAAAATAAGTAAGTAGGCAAACTTGTGAAGCCATTGATGTGAGAGGGAAGAAGCTGGGCCGATGGGGGAATGATGGCTCCACAATTGCATTTTAATGGCATTGCACTGGTTCCTCAGCAAAATCTGGTTCAGTTCCAGCACTGCACAAACCCTGCCTTGTGTTGGTGGGCACAGCCCTGCATCACTGCTGACCATTCCTGCAAGTGAGTAAAACTGCTGGGCAACAAACTCCTGGATTTGTCTGCAGCCAGGCTAAGGGACACCTTCTGTGCCCCTGTGCAGCATCTCTTGGGCCACCAGAAGGAAAGAGCAGCTTTTCCTCCAGGTCTGGTTCTATGAACAGCTTCTGAGCCCAATCCCAGAAACAACTGAGTGTGAGGCATGCTGGCAGAGCCCAAGGTGGCAGACTCCCCTCTTGCACTCCTACGACTGCTGCTGCTGAAACACAACCCTGGTTTTAAATCAGTTGCAGTGAAACAGAAGGCTTTGAGAAAACAAACTCCTTCCAAACATATCCTTAACTTCATTTCCTCCGGTGGCCCTCCTTCTTTCTAGGCTGGGTTTCATGGGTCACTCTGTATTTTAGGGGTTTTTTTCTTCTTCTAATTTTAATTCTTGTCCCACATGGGGTTGTTCTTTCATAGGATCCCAACCACAAATTCTCAGATGGCAATGAGAGCTGAGACAGGGACTTGCCTCTGCTCTCTCTGCTTTGTTTCTTTCCTTTTTTTTGCTAGGTTTTAAACTGAGCTCTTAACATATCCCATATTTTATTCATTTAGGAGGATTCTTTTACACCACATGAAAAGTAGATTGTCTTCCCAGTCTGTAATCACACTAAAAAGATTTAAACCAATAATAAATACAGGCCTTTTTCCTAAAATATTTTTTCCACCACCATTTTTTCCAAACACCACTTCTATTGAAATGCAGCCATTTGAGCACTATCTATTTATCTATCATGTTTCCAAACCCACAGTTGGATCATCCTTATCAACAATCCCTTCTTACAAAGACAGCAAAGTTCAACACCTTAAACAAGGATAGGACTAAGATTCATTTCCCTTTGGAGTTTCACTGGAGCAAAACGTGGCAGAACTGGCACAGTTTCTGGATCAGACCCAGAGGAGGAAGGTGAGGGATGGGTTGTGGGCTTTGTGGCTGGTTCACACAAGCATGCAGACCATTCTGGACATGATTAATGCAGTGTTTGTTACTCTAAGGCAGTGAATTAAGTTCTTCTTGACAAAAAATCTGTTCTTAAGTGCAGTACTCCCAGCCCACAGCAGCTCCACTGAAATGCCACTGGCTGGGATTACAGTTAGGTCTGACAGATTTTCATCTCCTCTTCCATTTTTCCTGTTGGCAGAGAAAGGTCAGGTTTGCTTCATGCAATCCAGCCCTGAAGCACCTCTGACTCCCTCTTGGTAGGATTCCCTCAGGACAAAGCTGAGGGGTAGAGAAACCATGCTCCCTCTTATTTGTAAGGTCCCAAAGCTGTAGCTCCCTTTCCCTTCCTGCCCCAGCACAGCAGCAGCAAGCCTACACCTTCTTCCTGGCTTCCTCAGGCCTTCCACTCCTCCATGTGTGTGTCATTTTTATTAAAACAGAAACAAAAGCAGAAAGCCACACCAGTTTTCAAAGCCTTCCTAGGGCTGGGAGTCACAGAACAACAGATTCACCAAAACACAGACTCGCAGTATCATAAAATCATAAATTCATTTAATGGCTTGGGTTGGAAGGGACCTTTATCATCATCTAGTTCCAAACCCCCTGAAATGATCAGGGACATCTTCAGCTAGATCAGGTTTTTCAGAGCTCCATCCAACCCTGACCATGAATGTTTCCAGGGATGGCACATCCATCGCCCCTCTGGGCCGCCTGTGCCAGCATCTCACCACCCTCGCTGTAAAAAACCTTAAATTTTCCTTACATCCAATCCCAGGCGTCCTTCCGTCGCTTTGCACCCATCACAGCCGCTGCTAACTCGGTGCCCCTGTCCCTCCGGCGTGCCCGGTGTCACACAGCCGGAGGCGCTGTCCCTGTCCCGGTGCCGCCGGGTGCCGCTGGGTGCCGCTCTCGCCCCGCCGAACCCGCCGAGCCTGGGGCGGCCGCTGCCGCCGCTGCCGGGACCCCGGGCCCCGCCGCCTCTCCGCCCGCAGCCCTCGGCCCCGCTGCCTCGGGACCCCTCAGCCCCGTTCCCCTCGGCCCCGCCGCCTTGGGAGGCCTCGGCCCCGCTCCCCTCAGCCCCGCTCCCCTCGGCCCCGCTGTCCCTCGGCCCCGCTGTCCCTCGGCCCCGCTGCCCTCAGCCCCGCTACCCTCGGCCCCGCTCCCCTCGGCCCTGTTCCCCTCAGCCCCGCTCCCTTCGGCTCGCTCCCCTCGGCCCCGCTCCCCTCAGCCCCGCTCCCCTCAGCCCGGAGCACCCAGGGTCTCCGGACGCGCCCGGCGGGAGCGGCGCTGCCCGGGAGCATCGCCGGGACCGCGCCGGGTGCCCGCTGTTCCTGCCTCCGGAGCGAGCCCGAGCTCCCCGCAATCGCCTGTTCCGTGGCGGGGACCGCGATCTGCCAGCCCCACCGCCGGGGAAACAGACGGGGGGCTCTACCCAAGGACCTGCAGCCGGGATCCCTGGTTTCCCATCGTTTCCCATCGGGAGCGCAGGTTGCGGCACGTGCCGGAGCTCCATCAGGGCTGCGCGCAGGGCAAGGCTGGACACCCCAGAACCAAGTTTTGTGATAGCACCCAGGCGCTTCACTCCCGCCACACTCAACGGGAGTCCGACACTCAAACAACTTCGGGAATCGGGGTGTTAGAAGGCGAAAGATCGAGGGAAGTAGGCTAACGCGGGTTTTGGAGATTTTCGTTTGGCAACTACATTTTATGACATATTTTCATAAAGTGAGTTCAGTTTGTCCCTCTGGTAACACAAGCTATTGCATATTTTTGGTGTTTTTTTGTTGAACAGAATGAGCTTTTTGATGGAAAACACTGGATTGTGTAGCATGAGGATAATAGTCTAAATGAACATCATTTTAGTTTATTTTTAAGCTGGCAAAGAGCAGATGGGCAACTATCAACAAGCACAGGATAGTGGCAAAAGCAGCTGGACAATGCATAAGCTCATTTCTATTTAAAAATACCTAATTAGGACTTCAATATCAGAAGTCACTTAAAAATGGAAGTTCTGGCTACAAACATAAAACAAATTTCCCTGTGTTCATCACTGCTGAAGTTCAGCAACCAGCTTCACTTATGGACTTTTCAGTCTATTTAGAATATTTATACTGACAGTTTCCAAAGAAAAGAAGAAACAGGTCATGGGAACAACTCCGTAAACACAGACTTCAAATGTAACATCTACTGAAAAGTTCATTAAGTACCTACCTATCTGTTTGACCCCAGGCCCATTAATCCCAGAGTGAAAGGTCTGACAACCCAAGAGGGTGTGGGCTTTCAGAGAGGTCTTTCTTCTTGGTCCACATGGTTTCCTCACAAAGGAAGCCCCCATCCTGCACATGCACAGCAGCAATGTCCCTGTGTGACTTTTATATCCATTGGAGATTGATGGATCTAGATATCCACTGACTTGTGGCCATTAAGCTGAGATACCTTTCTGTGAGGCTGCCAACTACACTCAGTCAGAGGAATTCCTCCTGGAAATGTGTACATTGAGGGAGTGTGGATTGTATGGGATTTTAGTTGCTATAGGATTAACCTTTACTCAGCCTGTAGGCTGGGAGGAGGATTTAAGTGATGTGCTGGAAAACGTCCCCTGGAGATACTAATCTTTTCCACTTCTTTCTTATTTCACTTTAAGCCTTCTTCAGGAAATTGCTTGTGGTTCAAAACTGAGATCTCTGATGTTCCAGCAAATATATCTCCCAGGGGCCCAAATCTGCATTTCACACACAAAACTCACTTTAGCTAGCTCAGGTGTCTGCCAAAGCATCGGTGTGTAAACCAAGGCAAAGAGAAGACACAGAGAATGGAGAAACATGCTCCTGGAGCCGTGGCACACTGAAGAGCCCATCTTCAGAACTCAGCACGAGCTCTGAAAAGCAGGATAATGCATGACAGAAACTGTGAACAGTCAAGGAAAAGCAGTGATTTACCTGAATGGAAAATTGTTGAAGGTTAGGTATGTCTTTTCTTGAGCAAGGTCTGCAAAGGTTGGGTATGACTTCGTATTGTTTGGATGGACTGAATTTCTAAAGGCTGAGCTCCCAATATAGTCCAAATACAGCCTGAGTGGGAGTTTGGCCATTTATCACCCTGGGAATATCAATCAGACCATGGACTATGCCCAAACTGCACATTCTTGCAGGGTAACAATGAACGTGAAAAAGGCTTACATGCTTCCAAACTGAGCAGCCAAAGAGAATTTAGTATCCCAAATCCTGCAGCAAGCTGTGAAGGTTTCAGTTGTATCCAAAACATATCATTAGGCCCTTTCATGATTTTTGGTAGTCAGAATCTTCCCAAATATCTCTGAGCATTTTCATTACTTTGTAAATTTTCCCCAAATAGTTTAGACAAATTATTTTCAGCAGATGGCTTGTTATGAATAGCTTGTGAATTTTTCACTTTGACATCTGTACTGTGTTTACTGGGTGGTTTAATCAGTTCCTGGGCTGAATGACTGAAATGTTTGCAAGGGAGGAAAAATGAGCACAGGATACTAAATAAGAAACAGTGCATTTCAAGGACAAACATATTCAGCTGACTGTTTTCACAAACACTTTCAGAGATTTCCAGCAATCGCTGCCTACCCTGTGGATTCTGAAAGCTATTATATGTCTATGCCTGCAAGCCAAACTCATCTCACAGCCCAAAGGGTGAGAAGAAGCGAGCTTCTTCTCAATTTTGAGCAGCCATGTTATTTGGTCAGAACCCACCAGCAGAATTTTTGCTCCAAGTAGTTGTATTTTAACCACTGCCCAATCCTGACTGTCTCTACTCTGATGTGGAGGCAGTCTAACACTGTTAAGCAGAGTTGCATGTCCAAACTATGCTTATCTCCTTGCTTTGTCTTCCTCAAAATAACACTGGAAGATAAGGCATGCTCTTTCTTTGATCACTAACCTCCAACTGGTGAACGTTGACCACAAAGGATAAGTATGCATTGAACAGAAGTCCTAATAATCAGCATGTGGTTACAGTTTCAAGGAATGGGAAAATTAAAGCAAAAAGCAAAAAAAAAACCAAAACCAAACCCACAAAAACAAAACCCCAAACCAACAAACAAACAAAAGACCCCAAACAAACAAAAAAACTACTAAACATGAGGGAGACTGAAAAGGAGGGAGAAATAAGGCCAATATAAAAAATTTCAAATATCTTCAACAGAGCAATACCATAAACAAACATACATTTGCTGATGAGAATTAGCACACTCTTGCTTCCTACTGTACCTAAAGATAGTTTAATCTATAAGAAAATTGCATTCATAGGGAGCAAACTACCAGGATAAGGATTGTCTCTGTTGTAGGTTTTATGGCACGTGGTACAAAGGGGTTCCAGCACGGCCATCATGCAAATATTAAGCAAAAATAGCACTGGGAGGAGTGGCAGGAGGTTGTGAGACTGCAGCAGCAGTGGCAAAGCCATCTGCAGCAGCGCAGGCTCCAGGCTCCAGGCTCCAGCCGTGCCTTTTCTCACACCAGATGCTGCTGCGCCCACCACCTCGGCTCAGCCCCGAGTCCCCGGCATGTCTGGCACGCAAAGGCTGGCCTCAGGTTTCCTGAAAGGCTTGTGATTTTCTGCCCCGAGTTGCCATCCAAATGGTAAGTAATAAACACTTTAATAATTCATGATCAGTCAGTAATATCTTAAATAATTTAACAAAAAATTTGTCATCTTTCCTTGTGATAGAAGATGCTGGCTGGAAAAAGGCTGAGCAAGGCTTTGTGTCCACCTCAGCCCTCCCCAGGAGTGAGCTTTGCCCCTGCCTGAGCTCAGCCAGGTGGGTGCAGCCTGCAGGAGAGCAACCAGAGCCTACCTTGACCTCAGGGAGGGGTGAGCACCGACCAGCTGGTCAGAGGAACAGGGGGAGCCACACACCCTCTCCTGTAGTGGTTGTCCATACTCAGAGTTGTGTTTGTGGAGCCGCTTTCCTACCCACTGCCCTTGGTGCTGAGACACTCAATTCCCATCTCATGTATCCCTGCTTTCTTCCAGTTAAGCATCCAGCTTCTCTGCACTACAGTGCAGACCCTGGAAGTGGCAGCTCCTGCTGTGTCACCCAGGCTGTTAAAGGATCACAGCAGGCCTAAGGCAGCTGGGGAGGCAAATGGCCCTTCATTCCCACACCGTTTAATCAGCAAGTCCCAACAAGGAGGATGTTATCTTCCAAAAGCATGGAGAAGACCTTGGAGCTGTGCTTAGTCCAGAGAACCACTTCAGAAGATAAAACCCCAAGAGAAATAAGAGACAAAACACACTTAAGTCAAAACCAGTAGTTTTACCTGTTTAGACTGTAGCACACACTGCAGCACAACCCTGGCATCAGGCTGAACAGAAGTAGCATCCAGCAAAGCAAGCCAAGGTCTCCAGGTGCTTGAAATTATACAAGTGCTTAAGAATGTAATTGAGAAAAGCACATAAGGAGCACAAGTGCTGTCAGCCTGAGCATAATGAATATATAATAAATCATACAGAAGCATTCTTTTTTATTATGTTTCAAAAGAAGTCTGTGCTGTTATTTGCAAGCAGTTCCAATGCTGATAATGGATGCCATCCCCTGCATACAGGCTTTATTGGAAAAGATGTTGCATTGACTCCATGGAAGTTATGCTGGCAGAAAATGTAGTTCCCTGAAAATTAGCTGTTGCCCAAAAGCTAGAGCATTTGCTGTGTATATAAGTATATATTTTCATTTAAGAATAGCAGGCCACCCCACTGTTAAAAGTGTTTAAGACAACCCCAGCTTTGCAGTGAGCATGTAGCCCAGAGGAGCACTGGGAGAAAGATGGCAAGAGGAGCAGGACAGAGCGTCAAAGGGCAGCGCTGCCCAAAAACCACACCAGAAGGTAGTGCAGCTCGTTCCTGCCATCCATGAGGGTGAGAGCTCAGACATTTTGCAGAGCTTGCTCACAGGAAATGGTCCAGCTGAAAAAAGCAGGGGAATGTCTAGTAGCACCCTTCTTACCCTGAAAACACATCTGCAGGTAATTGGCATGGCACATTTTTAAAAGCACCAAAGCAAGGCTTAGGAGCTTTGCCCATTCCCAAACAAGTGTAAAGTTCTAAGCATTAAATCACTTAAAAAATTCCCTCTGGCAATTAAAAGTCACTTCTGTGACTTGTGACATGAGGCTGCCATTTCTGAACTTTTTTAATGGCAACTCCAGGATGAGGGAGAGCAGAGGGAGACAAGCCTTTCCTTGCATGCTCTTGTCCACTGTAGGGAGTTCCCTCTCCAGGAGATGATTTTGCCCTGACCCAGCTGATCCTGGGGATCCAATGGCTCCCAAAAACAACCCCAGCCCAGCAGGAAACAGCTGTAGATGGCAGGCAGCTAATCTGAAGCAGTCCTGGGGATTTCTTTGAAACAAAGGACTCGGACTTGACCCTGCAATGCCTTTTCCATAATGAATTACATGTAAATTATCTCTCATAGCGGGTATTTGTGTGTCAGCACTGGCATTTGCCAACAAAGAGAGCTTCTTTGGGAATTTCTAAATGACCTCACAAATGTATGTCCTTACTTACTGTGTCTGCTTGCCCACAAACACTAACGAAGCACTAATTAACTCCTTGGAAGTTCTTTCCTAGCCCTCAGTTCCCTGCCATTTCTTCTATGATAGATTTTATTGTGCTCAGGGGAATCCCAGTGTGTTGCAAAAGTCACACCCATTTGATGATTCCGATAGTTTTTGACTTCTTTTTGAAGCAATCTTTCCTTTGCCTTACAGGTTTTCCCCCTCAATAACCCCAGAACCCTTTTCGAAAATATACAAGCTGACACAGTTGGTGCATGTCAGGAAAACTGTCAGTTACTGAACGGGCAGAAATCAGCCTTCTGGGAGATGCAATACATTATTCATCATCCTCCTGGGACCATCTAGAGGTCAGGTTATTTTGGCCCCAAGGTGGCTAAGATATGCACTCACTCTGTGGGCTGGCCACGCTCCCTGTACCTGGAAGCCTGTGGTGTTACGCAAGGTCCTTGCATCAGAAACCTGAAAAGCAGAGAGGGCTTCATAGCTCTGCAGATCTCTGCTGGCAGCATCAGATAGCTCCTCACTGGCTTTTGGAGACACCCTCAGGTCTGAGAGAGTCAGCACTTCAGGATTTGCACAAAGGTAAAAGCTTTGCTGTTTTGCCAGTGGGGAACTACAGTTTTACCAGATTTCCACGTAATTTTGGGATCTGCACGATCAGAGAATTAAAGTTCAAAACTTCATCCTAAAAGACAAATTTATGCTTTCTGTTCAGAGCAGCTACCTGCTAGGGCCAGCATGGCAGGGTGCCCAAGGGCAATCAAGGCAGTGTAGATGCTGCCTCAGCCCTCAGCTCCTGCTGTCAGGCACCCTGAGATGCCCAGTTTCCTAGTGGAGTTCTGGAAGTTTTGTTTTGACAGTCATGGAGCCAGTCATCCCCATGTCATGCCTTTGGGCAATATTCAAAGTATCTTTGGGAGCTGTTTAATATTACAGGAAGTTTAAAACCGTTAAACATTTTTCTCTTGAAAACAAAATATAATTAGCCAGTTAGGTGAAAGCTTTTATGGTGCTGTATATAGCTACATCAAGGAAAGATATAAAATCAGTTTAAAAAATAGAGTTTTTTCATGTCTGGGATTTAAAAGAAAATGAGTGAAAAGTGATCCAGCATTACCAAGTAGAAATACTGTTTGCATCCAGGAAATACAAAGAATTCCCTCATACCTCCAGAAAAGATACATTATTCCCCAACAGTTCTGATACTGCCTTGTTTTCACATCAGAAAGGCTTGAACTAGACCGTATTCTCATATCCAAATTTGTGCCTCTCATTCAACTCTGCAATATACATGCAATTGAAAGGATTAACCACTACCAGCAGAAATGGAAACATTTCAGAGGACTAACCAGTAGTAGTTCTTCAACCTGAGGAAGCCAATATAGTGAGTTTTTCCATTGTTTGAAAATAGACTTTAACACCATGGAGTATTTATTGGTCAAACTGCAAAAGTTCTACAATTTTAATTGCAGTTATAAACTTTGGCTGTCCTGTGTTGTCCCCCAGAAGGAGACAACAGAGGGCTGTGTTTTCCAGGCTGCACAATGCTCACTGAGCATGGTGGCTTCTGCAGCAGCTCTCAGTCTGCACAGAGATCTTCACTTGCTGCTTTTTCATACTTGAAGGCTGTTCTGTACATCCATCAGCTTCAGCCAGGTCGGTGTTTGATCTGCAGATCGATGCTCAATGTGAGATCTGCCTTAAAAAAAAAAAAAAAAAGAAAAAAAAAAAAAGAAAAAAAAAACAAACCAAAAAAAAACCAAGGCAGAAAGAAAGAAGAATCTGAGGAAGGACCAGATGGTCAGACTCAACTCAGTGCCTGTGAAAATTATGAAGCAAGTCCTGAGGGACTTTATGTCCACCTCATGAAGGATAAGAGAGTGACTGTGAATAGCCAGCATGGGTTTTCCAAGGCTGGAGTGTGCCTGACCAGCCTCCTGCCTGCCCTGCTGATGGAATATGGGCCCTGACCTGCAGGGATGAGGAGGGCAGTGGATGCCTCTTCCCTTGGCTTTAGCAAAGTTTTCACCATGGTCTCCCACAGCATCCTTGTAGCCAAACTGAGGTGATATGGGCTTAGGTTCTGGAGGGAGTGGTCACAGATTCAGAGTCCATCAGGCAGTCCATAAGTGAGTTTTGGGGTCAATACTGAAGCTATAATTGGTTATTGTCACACACAGCCTGCACACTGAGGAATAACACCTCCTCAACAGGCTGAGAGACAATGTCAAAAAAGGAGGAGGTCAATACCCTCGAGAGCAGGGCTCTTTCAGGACCTGGACAAGATGGAGAAATGGGGCAATGGGCACCTCATGAAGTTCAGCACAGGCAGATGGAAAGTCCTGCACCTCATCTAGAATAACTCCCTGCATTAGTGGGGACCTATTGAGGACCTGGGCAGCAGGTCTGCAAAAAAAGACCTGAGGGTCCCTGTGAGCAATGCCTGAATGTGAGACAGCAGAGTGAATGCCAGTTCCAGACTGGGTTTGCTCAGCAAGTGCATAACCAGCAGGTGAAGGAAAGTGATCCTTTCCTTGTTTTCAGCAGCAGTGAAATTGCACCTGTGCTATTGTGTCCCAATTGGGCTTCCCAGTGCAAGAGAGTTATGAATATGATGAAGGAAGTGCAGGAGAGAAGCACTAAGATGGTTGGAAGACTGAGGTGTGATGTGTAAAGAAAAGCTAAGAGAACTGTGTTAATTTAGCTTGAGAAGACTGGGAGGACAAGAGGCAGCAGTCAGGAATTGCAGCAAGGAAAATCCCACCTGGATGAAAGGAAAAGCCTTTGTGTTGTGAGGGATGGGTCAGACACAGGAACAGGAGAGGCTGGGGAACCTCTATCCCTGAAGATTTTCAAAACCACCCTGGCAGCATTTTCTGTGCCTGATACCAATGCAACAGTCACTCTCACAGGGGCTACAAGAAATAAACATCTTTACCTGACTTATTTTCAAATTCCTACCAGAAGAGTGACAAAAAGTACCATTTACTCTGTGAAGACCTGAATGTCTTTTAGGAACAGAGATGCTGTGACTGGCCCATGGGCAGTGTAAGGGCAGGAAGGTGAGTGCCTGGGGCTGCAGCAACACTCAGTCTCATCACCCTGGTATGGAACTTCATGGAATGATTGGAAAAGCTGCTATGGCCACAGTTTAGCTGGAATTTGGCCTGGAGTGAAGTCAACAAGAAAGAAAAAAACCTCTAACATCAAAGCTTTCCTTTCAGGGTCAATTTACACCCTCAAATTGTCTGTTGTCTGAGTCAATCTAACAGCTCGCTGCTGAACAGGGAAGGTTTACTTACCTCCAAGGACCCTCGACCTCCTGGTGCTCCAGCTCCCCATCCCATCACCTCCTCTGCTCGAGCACTCATCAGACCCTGCTGTCAGCTGCCTGGGGTGTCCACTGATGAGCAGCAAAGAGCAGGAGCTGCAGGGAAGGAGCAGGACTTGCCCCTTTCTGATGTGTTGAGCTGTTAGATCGGCTCAGCCACCTCCTGTCACCTCCTGCCAAAGGGCTGGGTGGGAGGAAGAAGGAGCTGACTGAGCTGTCTGGCTGCAAAAGAAAATGCTACTGCTGGAAATGCACAAGAACAAATTTCCCTAACCTAGTGCTGGCAAGGTCACTTGAACAGGCTCATTGTGGAAGAGGTTCCCTGGGATGTAGTGGCAGCAGACAGAGGAGTGGTCCTCTCAGAGTGCCACTGGCAATGGCAGGACAGGCATTGGGTGCTCTCCTTGGTCTCTGCACAGGGGATTGCAGGGTGCATTTACCACTTTCAGAGGGGAGGTCACTGACTCTGTCCCCTCAAGTACCCAAAAGGCCAAAACAATTCCCAGGTGGATGCTTTTTCTTCATCTACCCAAGGCCAAGGAAGCAGGCTATCTCATATTGCCTGGCATAGGACCTGGTGAGAGCAGATTACTGACTAACCACTAATTTTTACATAAAAGAAGCTAGCAACATGCATGGGTCAGATTGTCTTCTTTGTGCATCACAACCTAGAAGACTGTTCCCTACCGCTGCTGCAAATCAATCAGTCAAAAGTTTCCTGCCTTGGTCTCCAAATAACTTACCTTTGATTATTTCTAGTTTCATTGTATAGTCCACCATGTCTTGAGGCCATGGGACAAAAGCCAGGAGTCCTATAGTGCAACTGCTCTCTTAATTCCTTGGGTGTCTTCCCTGCTGATACATAGCAGAGATTGGCAACTAATCTATATATAGTACAGCCCTGCAGCTGAGACACAATGCCTGCATTCAGCGTGCATACATGATGATGTCAGCAATGGCTCTTTAATTGCATCATGGGAAGTGAGGGGAGAAAAGAATTGGAAGAAAAAAAAAAAAAAAAAAGAAAGGGGGCCCCTGGCCCCTCCACTTTACATAATTTCCTTCACCACCAGATGGGAACGCATGGGAATGCTGGCTGTGCATCTCAGGAGCTCCCTCCCCAAAGCCTGGCATCACCACATCTGTTTCCCTGATTTCCTACTCTTCTGATCTTCTTCACCTGCCCTGCACCCCACCACCTTGGGCGAGCTTCCTGAGATGCTGCTACCGCCATTTGATTTGGCTTCCTGAGGCTCGCTCCCTCCTTCCTTATTTTTACTTCTCCAGCTTGCAGTAGCATCCAAAGGCCTGTAGTTGTGAAACACACTGGAAGGGCAGGGTCTGCATGCAGAGACCACACAAGCCCCCTGGCTGCTTTTATTTAAATAAGGGAGCATCTGTAGTGCCAGGCAGTGGTTCACAAAAGGGGCTGTCAGGCTGTCAGCACAACTCCACTTCTCTGCAGCTAGCAGAGAACTGAAGATATACAAACTTCTCTTCCCAGCAGACATCCATCACCATAAATGCACGTGGGTTTTATTTGAAAGGAGAGACAGCACCCTCCCTGCTTTTACAGCAAAAAGGGGGAAAGATCCTCAGTGACAGTGTTCCCCTCGCTAAGACCTACAGTGTCAGTCAAATCAACAGCTTTAAAATTTCCCTATAAAGTTCCTGCTCCTGCAAACAGGACCTGTGATATCCTCCATTTTAAGAAAGCTTCCCTTTGTCTTATCCCCCAGCCTATTTATAGCTGCTGTGGTGGAGGTATACTGGGAAGGCTTCACACCAGCAGGCATAGGGCCCTTCCATCCTCAGTGAGGAGGCACATGCAAAGGGACATTTAATAGCCTCCAAGAAACATGTGGCTCCTTGGGGCTCATTTTCTGGGAGGAGACTCCCACCCAAAGGGTTTTAGCTGCCTTTTTTCCCAGTGGCATGCCACGGGGGCTTTGGGCTGTGACGTGACTCACCGGCTGTTTTTGTAGGTCCACTTTTATGAAGGACTGTAGGGATGCCATTGGGGTCTCCTGTAGGAGAGGAGGCAGCTGCCTTCTCCCACTGCCAGAGAGAGCTGGCCAGGCCAAGAACTTCTTCCTCCTAGGCTCCCTGGCAGAGCAGTGAGGAGGGGAAAGGCCTCTTCACAGGTCACTTCTTGGTCCCAGAGTCTTTGCAGAGAAGCCAAGACAGGAGACTCCAACCTCTTGCATGTCTGTGAGTACACAAAAGCCTCAACCTGTAACCCGAGCCTAGAGGAATAGCATGCTGCAAGGTAGCAGAAGCTTCCTCTGAGTCCACCTTACCGCTTTCCCTACAGGAAACACAATTATAACCACAATAAATACTCACATGAACCAGAAAGTTTGATTAGCACCTTGCCTGGCTGCTTGCTTGTTCATTCACTCTCGTAAAGGAGCACATTACCTTTGTATGCACTGTCCCTGACCAGTGTTGGTTTTAACACATAAATCCCTCAACATTTCAGCTCCAAATTAGCTCAAGCATGTTTCCTGCTAAAGACAATGCAGAAATACCACTGCCTTTCCCTCTCAGCATTCCATTTATACCTTTGGAACTGACCTGTCTTGATCAGAGTAGCTGCAGGAGAGAACAGCACCTGAATGTGGGTCAGGATTAGTGCTGTATTTTACATGGAATCACCTGAGGCAGCCTGCCACTGGCTGAGGTTCACGATTTGCCAGTGCTCAGGGAATTACACTGCATGGCCCTGAGGGAGAAGAGATCTGCCCACACTCCCCAGGGAATGATGAGGAGGCAGAAAGGGAGAGGCAGTGTTGGATACAGGCAGCCCTAAGATGTACAAAGATGCAGGTGACCTTCACAACCATTCAGAGAGATGGGAGACACTATTGTCCCTCGGAACAAGCTACACCCTTCCCAGCACAAGGTCAGTCACAGCAGTGCTGCAGCCTGCTAGGGGACACTCCCACCTCCCAGTTTGGGGGCTGGTAATGGATAGCTGAGGGTGCCAGGCTTCCCAGCTCCCGCCGCCAGATCTGGAGGGGAACAGCTGCCTGCGCCCAGAGTTTACACAGCTGTGGGGAAGTGTTAGCAGCTGACAAGCCACTCTCCCTTAAGTGTCAGCATACACCACCTCTCCCTGCTAGGGACACTCCCCCAGCCAGTAAAAGGATCTTGCAGATGTGAACAAGACCGAAGGCAAGGAGAACTTCTGAGTTACAGCCCAGCCAACTGTGAGGAGAGGATAAATGTGGAGTGAGGTATCAGAGCAGAAACAGTGTCAGGAAGCAGGAGGCTAATAACAAAACTATTGCAGTTATTAGCCCACAATGTTGGCACCTGCTTTCTACCTCCACCTGCTCAGAGCTTGCATTTCTTGACCTGCAGAGCATGTTTGCCAGGTATGTCTATTTTGCCAAGCTTTTCCTGAAAGGGAAAAGTGATCTGAAGGGACATTTTGTTGAAGGTGAGTTTGAGAACCTTCAAGACTACTCCAGCATCAGTTTTCACTCCCAGTCAGACAAGTCACTTCTTGTGATTGAGACATGGATTTAGACCATTCTTAATGGTAGGCATTGCATTTGAAAGCTGTTTAGAACAGAATCAGGGTGAGAAGAACCAGACATTTGCATCTTCTGGCCTTGAGCCCATCCTTGGGGGGCAATAGTTGAGCTGTCATCATCAAAGATTAAAGCCAACACAGGTACTTAGCCTAACAAGAAATCTGATTGAACAGATGGTGAATAGGGAGAGATTTGAGCAGTCTGGAAGAGGAAACTGGCTTTAGAGATACAGTCATTGGGAGGTAAAAGTGCTAAAAGTCCTTGTGATGCTAAATCCCATTATGTGGTTAGAAATGGATGATTTTCAGCCAGAATTTCTGAAAAGATAAGGGAATTTATCAGAATGCACAGGAAAAAAAAAAGAAAGGTAATTTAGTTTTGTCTCAAATGCATACTGTGCAGTAGGAAAGAGAGCAAGGCCTAAGCATAAAGGTGCTCTTGAAGACATGGTAATAGAAGTGAAAAAACCCAAAAGCACATTGAAAAATGACATCTTTGCATCAGCTGCCTGCAGAGCTTAGTGCTGTAAAGCAAGACAGTAAGTGCTTGCTTCTTTGTGGGAACAGAGGATTGATGCCTAAACCTGGCAGTGTCTCTGGGGCTAAAAGTAATGTCAGCTGCTGGAGTGCAAGATCCCTGCTTCCCAAAGCCAGCCCTTGAAGACTGTACAGATGCAAAGATGTACACCAACAAGATCTATAGATCACTTTCACATGTGCACAGAGGAGGCTCTCTCTGTTCCTTTCTGGATCCCATCACACCCTAACAAGCACATCTTTAAACTCAAGGTGACCCTGCTGTAGGGGAGATGGATGGGTGGAGGAGGGGGTGTCAAGAGCTTGAATTAATATGCTGAGCAAGCCAGTTTCCAATGATTTATACCATGGGGACAACACTTACTGCTTCTTTGCTCCCCAACCCTCCACCCTGCTCAAGATCCAGCATATCCTACAGGAAGCTCAGCAACACATGCAGAAAGTTGAGCTTACTACTGTACTTACTAATGGATCCAATGACAGATATATGGTTGAGCGAGAGTCAGTGTGCAGGAGCAGGCATGGCAAATTTGGAATCTGAGGCAAATTTAGAAGTTTGTGCTCACAAGAGGAAAAATGAGGGAAGGAGAAAAAAAACCCAGCACAAATCAGAGCTAAAGTGGCTGAACTTAAGTGGCACAGTTGTCCATGGAGCACAGTTGTGGTGAAAACCTAAAAAAAGATGGATATTCCTCTGAGCGTAATGAATAAGTCAGTAACAGCGAGCTAAAAACCAACAACAAAACCTTTCTCTTTCATTTGTCTGGCACTATTTGACAAATGCCAAATCTCCCAAGGCTACACCAGCATCAAGATCTTGCTAAAGACTTTCTTTGTGAGTAGACCTATTGTAAGTGATGTTTTTGTACATTGATATTGTAGATGAATTCTTGAGCAGGAGAGGCAAAGATCCAAGCAGGTTGTAATGCTCAGTCTCTTGTCTCTTTGTTAACAGATAAACAAGGAAGGGGATTCTCAGGGGCAGCAGGACAGGGAGAGTTTTAGATCTTCGTAATCCCTAGGAAAGACTGTGCAGAATTTGAAACTATGAACCACTGTATTGGCTTTTAATGGCTGTGGTATAGCAATACTGGAGTTGGAATTTTTTTCTGGGTCCTTAGGTGCAAAACAGCAACAATAAAAGGAGTTCAGACCCCTCTGTTTACCATCACCTGTGCACATCTGGGGACTTGCACCAGCTCCTCAGCTTCTCTTGCTCACAAGACCCACTGAGCTCTGAGCTCACAACGCTGCCTTGGAGCTCAGCACAGCAGGGCAACCCACATCAGGCTGCTGGACCACTTCATGCAGGTGGCATAGGGGAGAGCTCTTTCTGTGAATGTTTGCCTCTAAAATTACAGTAAAATATCCCCAAACTCACAATTACTCTACCTGGTTCTATTTAACAAAGCTTTTAACCTCCAGACCTCTGGGTTTTCCAGCTGTATTGCTTTTGGCAGGAGCACCATTCTGTTTGTCCTGTAGTGCTGCTGGCAGAAAGCAGATGCTTTCCTTCAAGAAAACGGAGCTTCCAAGTGGAAAGCACATCCTGGTATTCTAAGCAGATGCCAGAGAATGACTCAGGTGCAGTCTATTTTCCACTAAAATTTAAGGGGAAAAAGAAAAAAAAAAAAAAGCATTTTTAATGCATCCTTTAGCTGCAGTGGCTGGGCAGTTAGTCAAGGACAGACAAATGTTGCCAAATAGAGATTTTTCAACTAGGTAGAAGCTGGGCTAGGTTATCAGAGCTATTTTAATTCTTCTTAAGTGTCTCTGAAGATCTGACCATTCATGCCTAAGTTTCAGTGTTGTGAAAATGTTTTAATGGTTAATGCTTTAACATAGTTCTGACATGATCATGACACAGTTATGATTTCAACATAGTTTAGAAGATGGACTTGCCTTTAGTACAAACCACATCATTTCAAATTCAGACCAGCAACCGTGTATGAATGGAGGACAAAAGAAAGATGAGAGAAATGGGTTGAAAAAGACTGGAAAAAGGGGGATAAAATGCGAGAAACCTCAGCAGAGTGACACAAAGGAGAGCTAGCAGAATGCAGAGAAATGTCTCAGACGCTCACGTAAGCAGGGAGATTTCATTTATTTGGCACAGAGGGACAATAGCCCTGCTAACCAGGATAGCTATTGTTCTTTTGTTTTTAACAAACAAAAAGGGAAAACGCAAAGCACTAGCTTCCCAGGGAAAAATCATAAAAATAAGTTCTCATCCTGCTGTCCAACAAGGAATGAGAAGCCTCCCGCACTTCACCTATCGCCCCCACGCTGTTACTCACTCACGGTGTTTGTTGGCATAGAAAACAAATGAAATATATTGAGGCCTCACTCTGAGGAGAGCTGAGGGCGTTGTTATAGCAGAACAACTTAATTGAATCGAAAACCACTGAGTCAATGCATTAAGCAGAAAAATGCACGGTGCTATCTGCTGTGTCGTTGAGCGCACAAGTGCTCCAGCAGCCAATGCTTCAGGAGGATTATAATGCTGGTGTGTTCCCTTTAGCTTTATTTCAGCATGTTTCATAGTGAAGACAGAAAGCCATCCATAATTGGAGGAAGCCTCAAAATGTTGCATTCCTTCAGTGGTGGAAGTGGGGAGAGAAGAAAAGGAGGACTTTGATTCAGCAAGACAGAGGTGCTCCCATACGAGGGTGACAGCTGGAGAATAAGGACCCTCTGTTCAGGGACAGTGATTTGCTTATAGCCTTTTACAAGCTCAGGGAGGGTGTTAGATGTATACGAGCTTTGGGAGCCTTGGCACAAACACAGAGGATCCTGTCAGCAGAAAGGACCTTCCACAGCACATAGGTAGCATCGTGAGCCCGCTAAGGACCATTTGAAGCATCGATGTGCAGAATTGCCCCCTTCAGCCGGCTTGCTGGAAAGCAAACAGCTGTCACTGAGGGAGGCAGGAGTGTCAGATATGCCTGGAGACACGCATCTGGGAATTTCTGCCCAATTAAAATATTTCTGAACACAAAAGATGACAGCTTCCATTGAGGGAGCCGGTGCAAAGCGTTATCTGGGAAACCCAAACAGACCAACCGTGCGCTTGTTGTTCAGGGAATTCCCACTCTTCACAACTGACTTCATTGGGGAAAGGACAAGCTCTGCAGCATCATAACTCTCTACAGCAACCACAGGACAAATAAACAGAGCTGAGGCAAGGCTCAATGATGTTTTTAACCTCTGGATAGTCAAAGCTGTGGCTGATTTCACCTGCATGCTCAAATGTGAACATACGGATATGTAATATAAAGAACACAGCTCCAGAGCCAAATCCTTTATTGATACATAAGGCAAGTTCTCAGCAGAATATACTACTGAGGGGCATAATAAATATTCATGCTTGTTTACACCTTAATGCACCTGTCTTGCCCCATGGACTTCATCAACAATTCCCATTGCTTGGTCTTGGATAAGGGTGTTAGCACTCCTGAGTTTCTCAGTTCTCTGAAGGGCTTTTTGAGATATGGCTTGAGCTGTGTTTAGTACCTGACAGCAGAAGACAAAAGGCATTTTTAAGTAGACAATTTAAGTTAGTGTTATTTGTGCGTCTAAGGCCTAAATAGCATTAGTTGTTTGTGCATCTAAGGGTTAAACAAAGCAGAAACATAACTGAATATGTTTTAATAACCACTTTTCCTGTTCTGTGATGGTTCTGAGAATTCATTATCATTGCTGAACAGTAATTAGTTTTGAGTTTATTTTGGTTATTTACAGATGCTTCCATTCACTAATCTGTATATTTTCCCATTTTTATCACTTTTCCTGTGTTTTCGACTTTCCAATCTCTAAGCCAGTTCCACGTTTTAAAATTTCTCAGATCTCCAGTTTCCTTGTTAAGGGTGCAATGCCATGTAACCTCTCTTGCTACCGCAAGCCCCGCTAACCAAGAGTGTGGCCACTCGGTCGTGCTGCAGAGCCGAAACTTTCCACCCAAGCGTTGCTGGTGGCGGGGCATTTCATTAAAACCAAAATAATTGTTGCGGACTTTTAAGCGCGGTCTCGCAGCAGCGCAAATGGCATCCCAGCTAATTTTCGCTAAGTTCATCGCGTCACTTTGAAGGAGAGGAAGCGCCTGCCCCTGCCAACAAGCAAAGCCCCCGGGCTCGCCCGCCTGGGCACGGCAAACCCTGCGGCAACCGCAAGAGCGCGGAGAGGAGCCCGTCACCCCTAGACTGGGCGTCAGAAAAAGGGAAAACGCTCGATTACTCGAGAGACTTCATGTTTAAAGCTGCATTAACGCCTCGGTGCTTTCAAAGAACGGCCCCGAAGCCCCGCTCGCATCCCAAACCCAAAAAGGGCGCGAGGGTCTGGCGGACCGCCCGAGCGGCGGCGCGTCAGACCCGCAGAGCTCGGGGGGTCCCCAGCGCTGAAACCGGCGGTGTTAAAAGATGGGGGGTGGGCCAAGGGGGCTGGATGCGGGCGGATGGGGGCAGGTCGGGCCCGAGGAGGGAGAATGTTTCCTGCCCGCCGCCGCCGCCCCCCGGCCGCCCCCCGCAGCCGGGCGGAAGTCAGCCCGCGCCGTCGGAGCTTAAAAGGCTCCCGCACGCCGCGCCGCCCCAGTGCCGGCGGCCGCAGCGGGGCCGGAGCCAGCGCCGCCGCCAGCCCCGCGCCCCCCCCCGGGGCCGCCCTCCGCACCCCGCCCGGCGGGGAAGGCGCCCGGCGCGATGGCTCTCCCCGGATCCCACGCCGCCTGGGACGGTGCTGCCGCATCAGTGAGTAATTCCTGCTAATTTACCCCCCGGGGCCGGTGGGCTCCGGCTCGGCAGATCGCGGGGGAGGCGGGCGTTTTGGTTTTCGCTGCTTTCCTCCCGCCGCCCCCCTCCTCCTCTCGCCTCTTCTTCGGGTTTTATATTATTTTTGTTTTCTCAATAAAACACCACGCGAAGAGGCGAGATGACAAAGGAAATGTGATCCTAGGCGCTGCAGGGGCTCAGAGCGAGAGAGAACCGGAGAGGAGGAGGAGGAGGAGGGGGCGAGCGTAGCGCTCTCGGATAGCATTGCACAGCGGCTCCAATTTGTGCGAGCGAATATAATACACCCCCCATGAATAATTCAGGCCGGCCGGCGGGGACCTGCCGCTGCTCCTCTGCCCGGCCGCCGCAGCCTGTGCGAGCCGCGCCGAGCCCGCGGCACTGACCGGCCGGCAGAAGCCGCCCGAGCCGCCGGGTACCGCGTGTGCGGGGCTGCTGCGGGCTCGGCGCTGCCCTCCGCGGGAAGCCTCACGTAAAGGAAGGCGTCCGGCGGGAGCCGGGACTCGGAGAGGCGAGAGAGGGGACTGCCCTTCTCGGCTGTCCTCGGAGCCCTTTTATTCTTCCCATCTCCTCCTCCGCGTCCCGCCAGCGCGAGTCTCTGCCGGTGGGGTGGGCACCAACGCCGCCCTCCATCCCCACCCCCCAGTCATGCGGTGGTGGAGCAGGCGTCGGCGGGGGAAGACTGGAGCCGGAGAAGTCTGCCTGGCCACTGTGTTTCAGTGCCTCTCTCTCTCCTAGAGCTGCTCTGGATTGCAAAAGTGGAGGGGGGAACTGAAACGAAATTTCCCCTTCCCCCCCGACAAGCACAGGTTTAAAGGAAAAGAGGGAAAAACCCAACGCCCCAAGAAGAAAGAGCGAAACTTGAGTTAAGCCCCTGCTGCCCCCCGCCCGCCCGGCCGAGAGGAACTTGCACTGCCGCCCCGACCCGGTTCTGCGGCCGTGGGAACCGGAGCCGAGCCCCGGCGGACAGAGTTCGGTCCCCGCTGGATGCGGCGGGGATCGGGCGGTCGGCGCCCATGCACTTTCCGTTGAGGAAGACGACAAGTAACCAAACCACGTTGTCAAACTGCTGACCCGAGGGGGAGATGAGAAGACTGTGTGAGGTATTGACCGATCGGGGAATCGATACAATTTGTCTAATGCAACGGGGGATCGGGGGTTAAGTACATGAGAGGGACGAGAGGATCCATTTACTGAGGGAGAACGGGACAACTACACCTTGATACCAAAAATACTCCCCCCCTCCCCGCAGCAGCCAGCCCGGCAGCAGCGAGGTACGAGGAGAGGACCCAGCTCCCTGCAGACCGCCGGATCGATGACACCGTATTTGCAAAACCGGCCCATCGATCCCACTTGGCAAAACGACTGATCGATGCCAGCTTGCTCGTAAGCTGCTTGCAGAACTACCTTCTCCCCGCGCCTCTGCTTTTCCGCCCACTTTTTTTTTTTTTGTGGTTTTTTTTTTGCCTTTTTTTTTTTTTTTTTTTTTTGAGGGAGGAGAGGCACGTTTTTGCCCCCCATCGGGGAGTCAGGCCCATCGCAAATGGCTTCGTTTCCCGAGTCCGACTTCCAGATCTGCCCGCTGTGCAAGGAGATGTGCGGCTCGCCGGCTCCCCTCTCGTCCAACTCCTCCACCTCCTCGTCCTCCTCGCAGACCTCCAGTTCCTCCGGGGGCGGCGGCGGCTCCTCCTGCGGGGGCCCGCCGCGGCGGCTCCACGTCCTGCCCTGCCTGCACGCCTTCTGCCGCCAGTGCCTGGAGGCGCAGCGGCACCCCGGCGCGGGGGACGCGCTCAAGCTGCGCTGCCCCATCTGCGACCAGAAGGTGGTGATCTCGGAGCCCTCGGGCATGGACGCGCTGCCCTCCTCCAACTTCCTCCTCAGCAACCTGCTGGACGTCGTCGTCGTGGCGGCCGCCGCCGACGAGCAGAAGAACGGCCGCGCCGCCGGGACCGGCCCTGCCGCGGGCTCGGGCGGCGGCGGCGGCAACAACCGGCACCACGGCCGCCCGCCGCCGGGGCCGCCCCGCGCCGCCGGCTCCTCGCCCGCCGCCGCCGCCTCGGCCGCGCCCTCCTCGACGTCGTCGTCGTCCTCCTCCTCGGGCGGCGGCGGCTCGGCGGCGCTCCTGCTGCGGCGGCCCCACAGCCGGCAGGGAGAGCCCCGCTGCAGCTCCTGCGACGAGGGCAACGCCGCCAGCTCGCGCTGCCTCGACTGCCAGGAGCACCTGTGCGACAACTGCGTGCGGGCGCACCAGCGCGTCCGCCTCACCAAGGACCACTTCATCGAGCGCTTCGCCGCCGGCCCCGCCGCCGCCGGCCCCGCCGCGCCGCTCGCCCTCAGCCCGCCCTACCCCGCCTCGCCATACAACATCCTCTCTGTCTTCCCCGACCGGGCCAGCTACTGCCAGCACCACGACGACGAGGTGAGCGCAGGGAGGGAGGGAGGGAAGGGGCGGCTGCGCTCCCGGCCCTGGCCGGCGCCAGAGGGCCCCCGCCCGCATCGCCGGCTGCCGGGGGGCGGCGGGGCTGTGGGGACAGGGGGGCAGCGCCGCCCCGGCAGCGGCCGGTGCGGGGCGCGGGAGCCGCTGACACAGCGGGGAAGGGCGTGCGGCGAGGCGGCGGCGTCCCGGGCGCGCCCCGCTCCCACCGGGCGCTGGTCCGCGCTGCCGCCCGGAGCAGGAGGAGGCGGCGAGCCGGGGGGCCCGTCCGCGAGGTGCGGGACCTGCTGTCCCCGGAGGCGGCCGGCGGAGCCCCGGTCTGCCCGTGAACGGTTTGCAGCGGGGGCACTGGGCTGCTGCGGGCGCTGTGTCCCTCAGAGCGGGCTCGCCTGGCGCGTACCGAGGGGTGGCAGGGCCGTGGAGATGCAAGAGAAAAAGGTTTGGGGTCCCCCAGAGTCCCGATGCTGAGTTAAACTGGTTTGTGGAGTCTGCTTTGCACAGCCGTGTTCGGCGTGTAACCCACTGGAGAAAGAAAAACGAATAAATAGGGAAGGAAGATAACTGTGTTGAGAAAAAGATATCCTTTTGATTAATTAATTATAAATAAATAAAAGGCAGTAAAAAAGTTAGCAGAGATACGCTTGCAAATGCCAGCTACGTCTACTGCTCTTGGTCAACATCTTGTCTGCTTCTGTGGTGGCAAGCATCTACTGATGCAAAAACAGGAACTTGCTTTACGTGGCGTTAATTTAAAACGCTTTGGCTTTGCAAATTTTGATTCTGGTGACCCTAAGTGTTGTTTCGTAGATCTTAAAAGAGGCAGTGGCTTCTTCAAAATGTACTTGAAAGTGTCTTAAGTTTCATTGGGATAGTTTCTTGCTGTGGTAGTTTGAAACTTGATTTTTCGTTTGAAGCTAGAAAATAGCGATCTGCTGACTTTCCCCTTTTGCTCTGGGGGTCAGCGCGGGGGGATTTTGCTGGAATTTTCCAGTAACTGGTGTTGGAGGTAGTTTCCTCCCAAGATGAAATTGGACAGCACAAGGGGCTTCAGGGAAAACCTGCCTGAGGACAGGGGTGGTACAAGAGCTTCCTGTGGGATGCTTGCTTAACTGATAAACGAAGGCATTTAGCCTTCGGGAAATGTGGTGATGCCTTTGTCTTCAGTTTTCAGGGACACTTTTTCTATCTCTGATGTTGCTGTAGGTATGAAATAATTCTAGAAAGGTCTGGCATTTTGTGTTTCTTAAAGTTGCTAGTGGCAGAGGACAGACCGTATGAATTCTGTGGAAAAGAAAGACCTTAAAATGACATTTGGGGGACATGAAGTGTGATGGAGGAACAATCAAGTTTTGAACAAAAAGAAAAGCAGCCCAGAAACGTTATGGCAGCTGAGCTGCCTACAGCTTTTTGTGGTATCTCACCATCTCCCTACGAGTGGGCTTCCTAAAGCACTTGAGTAATACTGAATGCTAGACTGAAATGAGGCATGATGTTCTTAAGAAAAAAAAACATCTTTCTGCATTCGTTTTGGAGTATAACTTCGGTTTTGTGGTACAGGCTAGAAAGCTTCTAGTTTTTGTGTTCTCAGTAGGGTGAAAGTTCTTTTTTGAAGTGTGTAAAATGAAACAATTGAGTGCTTTTGGCCATAGCATAGAATATCCAGCTTCTAATGCAATGTATTCTGAGTCCACAGAGTAAAACAGTAGCTGGGATAGGAGCTCCAAGGTATTTTGTGGACTTAAAAGCTTAAATTGCAAAGGGAACATAGGTATTCTAGCCTTGCTTAAACTGTACGGCTTTTCTAGAAGCAACTTCTGAAAAAGTTAATTTATTTTACATAAATAATTTTACTTTCAACAGTGCGCTCTGAAAAGAGTACACCCCTTAAAAGGATTGGGTTTGGGTGTTCCGGTGTCCTGTAGACCTAGAAATTGTTTTAAAACAACTAAGTATTTTCAAGCCTTCAGCTCCTGTTGAAGGCTTTTATTCTGCAAATTAGTGATCTACTACTGTTCTTGATTAGTGAGTTTTGGTGGCTCCTTAATGAGGGTGTGCCTGATCAGTATTTATTATTCACTCGAGAGGAATTGTTTGGGATAGTCTGACTGTTGGGAACAGTTTGTGCTGTAAATCTTTATCACTTCGGCTAAAAATATGGGTGAGGTGTACAACTTTTTTTTTTCTGAGAAAGGGTGGCTGCAAAACTGTGAGGGTTATTGCTTGTTTAAGAATGCTATTTACAGCCTCATAAAAGGAACGATAATAGAAAGGCAGCCTTCCAGGAGAGTACTTAGTACATCACTTAAGCACTGTGTTGGGCTAATAGTGTAAAAACAAACCTAAAGTGCAAGGCAGGAATGGTAGCCTGAAACCTTAATATTAGCAGTTAAAAACTCGGGTTCTGCTCAGTATGTGAGAAAAGCTGGTGAGCAGGATATTCCCTCCGATTAATTCATGCAGGTAAGGCTTGGGCATAGGCTGATCTCATCTGCAAGCTGCTGGAAGAGTAATTCTCTTAAATGCAGAGTTCTTCCCCAGGATATATCCTCCTTACCCCTGTTATAAGGAGTTTGACCCCATCCCTGAGGGTTTTCTGCGCAAAAGTTGCTGGCTCCTCCCTTATTTTGTGCCTCCTTGCCTAGAACATGATACTCCTGTCCTAATATTGCCACTCATTTGTTATCTTTCATCCTGTTCCTCTCTGGTCTTTCCATCCCTCCTTCTGGGAATCACTGTCCCTTCCCCATAATTTTCCCTCATTCCACCTCTGTTTTTAGACTCCCTTGAGTGAGAAGGGAAATAGCACCGTGGGTGGTTACTTACTGGGTGTTCCAAGACTCAAAACAAGACTACACATACACATTTGCCAGACAAGATCAGTGTAGTTGCTCATCCTCTTAATGCAGAGAAATGCAGATTTCAGCTCTTAACTGGGATGTGTCTGGTGTGTAGTCTCTTTTTAGTCGAGATGGTTCTGGTATTGGTTGAGCTGTTGATTCCTGTTGTGTGCTACGAGTACATAACAGTCTCTGAAACAGAGAATATTGACTGTTACAGTAGTGACAAATGTTTGAGAGTGGAACCCTGAACATTGCTTTCAGGATAGCAGTGCCTTCAGGTGATGCATGAAAGAAGATTAATAAAACTGTTGTGGGGTGGGGGGTGAAGCAAAAAAAGCCAATTCTTTGTCATAGAGCTTCTGTTCAAATCCAGTCTGGTGGTTTACTACTGGGAACCTCACTATCTGATGCAAAATGCTATCATGGCAGCAGGGGAAATGCTTAATTTCAGATGTTTTGAAGCATTCTACAAAAGTAACCATGTTGCAACCCTGATAATTTTCTTTTGTCTTGCATTTTTTGCTATCAATGCTACAGTAGCAACTAGGATGTTATTGTTATAAAAACCAACTAGACAGGGGACTTGAAAAAGATATTTTACTTTATCTTACCCATAATTAAATCAAATATCCTCCCTGATATATCAATGTGTTCTTGATTGTTTCATCCTGGACTGAAAGAGCACCTCTGTTTTTCTTTTCTTGGAAGGATGATAGGCTGTAAACTAAACCATGATCTTAGAAAATGTTGGAACAGCTGTAGGACACTTGGCTTGTATTGATAAACTATCTGAGTTCAAGTGAGTTTGCAGAAAGTGGAAAATGCCACAAGTTGCAAGTTAAATAATTGGGGCTTCATTTGTGGCAGAGCTCAGCTCCTGTGCACTTGAATATCATTTCATGATAACAGTGGTGGATGGTCCAAACACTTCAATAGGAGATTTCTAACACTTTCTAGGGAAAGTGTGAAGTTGCCAAATTCAGTCGGCTAAATGGTGTGTGACCCTTCTAGTTCTCATATTGCTCTACAGATTCCATTTTAGAAGTGGTTCATGGACTATCAAGATGTACAAGACAAAACCCTGTAGCACCACAGCTCCCTCTGTTGCAAGAAAGGATTTTAACGATTTTTCTCCCCTTGCCCTTAGACACCCTGTTCCTTCCTTCCTTCTCCTTGCATCATGTTTGTCTTTGGTCAGGTTGTTAACTGATCAGATTAATTTACAAACTCTTTAAGTTTTTTGCCATATCAGTGATTTGCAATGGTTCATGGAGCTGTTGGAGCATGCAGACAAGACTCACTAAAATCAGATTGCTGTGTTGAATTCTGGGGTTGCATATATTCTTGGATTTCTTATCTTTTTAGATTAAGAATAAAATGCATTCCTTCTTACTATTTTACAGATTGTGAAAGATGCAATTTTTGGAGGCTTGTACGTGTATAGGGGAAAACATTCAACTTCATAGCTGTCAGCTGAACTGAAAGCTACTTACCTGGTACCTTGGCTAAGGTTGCTGATTGAATTTATGTCTAAGCTGCTCTAATGTAGGGTAAAGCTGTGGTTTCACAACAGGGAGTAAGCTGTCTTAACATCTCATGGCTACTCAGAGAATAGGGGCTCTCACTTCCTCTGTTCTCTCCAGGCTTGGCTGTGCACACTCAGGAGATGCTTCTGTGAGCCAATTTACTCAACATGACAGAAAACTTTTTTTCCCTTTTGCTAGCACTGGTATAAGTTTATTTTAGTTGCAGGCTGAACTGGTATGAGGGGAAAGGAGGAATGGAGTGGTTAGACGGGAATGGTAGGTTAAATGTGGTTGCTTTTGTGTAATGGCTTTCCATACTGCCAAATGCTGAGCTTGGCTCTGTGGTGCTCCCAGTGCCATCCACCCACACGTCTCAGCCAAAGTGGTTGGCTGATGCAGAGGGAGTATGCCTGAGTTCCCAGTTCCAGTTCTGCATCTCTTGCTCAGGGGTTATTTGTGTGAAACTGTGGTGTGTGGTACAGGCTCTTGCTGTTTCTCTTTGTAATGATTAAGGTTTTTGCCACCTAAGAAAAGGTTAAAAATCTTAGGAGTGTATCTGGAGGCAGTGGTTTTAAAAATTTGACACTTTGTGTTGCTGGTGTTGTGACTGCTAGAGCTTCAGCTTTACAGGAAAAAATGTGCACATGAGCTAGAGAAATTCATACTTCCAGGGTATAGAAACTGCATCTAGTTCTTTGTACTCATGCAGCCTTCATTTATCATACTTACTGTGTCTTTCCTCTATTGATATCAAATGCACATACAGGTGCCCATCTGAGGACAGTGCTTCAGATTAGGTTATTGACAGTTGTGTTTTTCTTTTTAACTTTTTCCTGATGAAGAAAGCAAGGTAGTGAGTTATTTTGTTCGTACATGATTTACGGAATGTGGATTTAACATCCTTAGAAAGATAAGGGGTTGGAATCATCTTTTGTTTCAGAATATTTTTCAACTTACAAATACTGTTCAGCTATCAGGTGTTAAACCTCTGGGATTACTCTGCCTTACCTTCCCTTTAGATGCCTCTTCACCATCGCATCTTCAACTCCTGGCTCTTCCCTGCATGCAGAAATCTTTTGATTTAACTCCTTCTCTTTAGTAAGAGAATTAAAACTTTGTGTTTTAAACAGCTTTAATACTATTCTGGAGAATCCAATCCCCATTTGCTGCTTTGCAGTTGACTTGGTGTTGAAATCCACTCACTCTTTTAGGGTAAACACAGCAAAGTTGTCAGGTTTTTCTCTGGGTGATAATATGATGTTACACTAATGGCTTAATTAAACACGACTTCAGACAATTTTCAGTGAGTAAAAATTGGAAGAAGCATAAATGCCTTGGATGTTCAGGCAACTTTTATGGACTGTGTTTACTTAGAGCCTGTCTTTGAAAACCCAAGAGTATTGCTGTGTGTTAAGGGTATTAATGCTTGCAGGCTGCAGCATAGACCTCTGAGGCTGTAGTGACATACAGCTGGAGATGTGCATACAATAAATAGACATGAAACTAGACTACTGAATGCTCATAATTTTTTTAAATTACAGTTTTGTTAGAACTGATGCCTCTCATAACTGGGAGACAAGGTCTAGCTGAATTTTTGCTTCTATTTAGTGATGAAATCTTTCATCATGTCTAGCAGTTTCTCCTTTCAGCTAAATCTTCAGAGCATGTAAACATGCTTGCTAGACCATGCTTCCTTTAAGGAAAACTACTTAGTTCCTCTGTTTTAAAGTCAAGGAGGTATCATTCCTCTTTCAATACTGTCTTGACCCAGTCTCTTCCCAGTTTTCCTCCCATACTCCCTTCCTTCCTGCAAAGTTGTTGGTGTCTTTCCATCAGGCAAAGAAAGAATCACGATGTGTTGAGAGCACAGATCTTAAGCTGCATGAACAATGTACTGAATGCAAGACTAATGTTACCACAGATAAGATATCACAGAAGGGGTTTATTGTCTTCAGCTGTAACCCACTTCCAGTAGAGCAGTTACAAATATAGTCTTGGATCATAATTATGTAGTACGTAATTTTTACTAATGCTTTTAACCTATCATTCAAAGTCTTTAATTAAAAAGTGTAGAAATACTGGATGGGACTGGTTACTGCTTGGCCATCCAAGTATTGGTTAATGTGATGAATGGATGTCCCTCATCCCAAAATATATTAGGCATATTGACTTTTTTCAGCTGTTCTCTTTGTGGGCTCAGCTGCAGCCCCTTCTATGGCTTTTCTCCTTTCCCTGGCTGTGCTTGAAGAAGGGCTCTGTGGGTGGGATGGGTTTGGTCCTCCTAACAAATTAAGCTTGTGCATCAGAATCAAGTTACAGAAATGGAACAAAAAACATAGTATTGCTCCAATTCCTTATCTCCTTTAGTACAAAAACTTCTTTACTATATGATGTCACCTCAGAAGTTATTTTATTATTCCTCTTTGCTCTACCATCTAAAGAAGAGAAATAGTATGTGGCTAAGACAGTAGTGTGTTTCTTCCTCACTTTTCAGAGTTGGGTACTTAAAATTCTGGGGATTGTGAGATATGCCTTGAATGCTACAGAGAAAACCACAACTGAAGAAAGATGTGGATTGTCTTTAAACTCATTTCTGAAGTAGACAAATTACCCAACCAAAGGCAGCTACTGTCACCTCAGCAGCTCAGTTTTACTCCTGTTTGTTACTACAGTATTCTCTCTCCTAAGAGCACACAAGCAATCACCAAGGCTGCTCTTATACCAGTGCTTTCCAGGGGTGTGAGAATAGCAATGTGCTTGCCCTTTAATCTGTGTTGTGGGGGAGAAGTGAGCTTTAGTGAGCTAAAGGTAATAGCTGAACTTGTGTTGCATCATCCCTCTAATGTTGGTTAGTCTCCATGCATAATCAAAATGTTTAAGGGTGTTTTGTGAAGTTTGCTAAGCCCTATCTTTTTCAGTTGGTTGCTTGTTTTACATGCCCCCTCGCCGCCTCCCCCTATATATTTTGTAGATAGCCACTGTTGTTATAAACTACCATCTACTGTAAATATTTTCTTCTGCTAGGCAAGGTATTGTGAATGTACAGAACTCTCAAATGATGTGTTTGGCTGGATTAAAAGGCTGGCAGGGACCTAAATTCAGCAATCAAACTTCATTGTGATTCTTGGATGGTAGTGCTGGAGCTTGTTGCTGTAACTTCCTATGTCCTATGTTGTCTTGGGTTTTGTGGACTCTGTTTGGATGTCAAGCCACTTGCTGTCCAGAGTGGCTGGCATATGCTAAAAAACTAATGTTCTACAGCCTTTTGTTCAGCTGCTCTTGGTTAACAAAAGGCAAACTATTATTTAGGGTAAAATGTCAGCTATCAAACTTCAAATCCTCCCCTTTTCCCTCCCCCTTCATTTCAGTTGTTCTTTTTACACAGCTATTCACACTGTCAGACAGTTAAATGTACAAAATAAAAATCCCTAGCCTTAAATATTGGGTGTGAGCAAAGTTGAAAGCTGTCTGCATTACGGATGCCCTTAAGCTTTGTAATCCAACCTAGTGCTGGATCAGGGACTAGAGAAATGCTGCTTGTGTCAGGGTTGGTAGTGGGAAGCACCAGTGAGTGAGCCAGTATGGGCTGTCTGACAAGGTTACTCTTGCTGGTCTTCTGTCACCCTGAATAATGCCATGTCAGGTGTGGAGGGTGGAAGGGACAGCCACCAGGTAGCTCCTGGGGTCTTGCTGCTTGCTGTGCTTTGGGAATCAGCTGTATAGTTCCAGGATGTTTTAGTAAGTGCATGTGTATGTGAGGCAGAGCAGGTCTCGTACTCTGAGGAAGAACTTTTCTCAGAGCATAGAAAGAAGGAGAGCAGCATGCCTCCAAGCCTCCCTTTTTTTTTTCCCCTTTAAAAGCAGTGCTGGTAAAGGGTTAAATTCCAGCCCCCTGCAGCACACCCCGCCCCCACCGCTATATATGGTATGCCCAAAGGCACTGGAGATTTAATACATTGAAGTTGGAGCGTGAAGGGGGTCTGCAGCCTGCTAGACAAAGTCACTCAAATTTCAAGAATACTCGATCCATACAAGGATGTTACTTGAGAAAGGCATGGCTTCTCTGTTAAGAAACCGGTTGCCGAATGAGCCGGCTGAGTGTCCCAAACACAGCTTTTGTGGCTAGATGAGCAGACTGCAAACCAGATTTTCTTTAATCGATGGCTGACTGACCAGCAAGCTAGCTGAAGTTGTTGTGAGAACCGAACAGCCTCCCCTCAGAGAAGTGCTTATTTGTAGGGGAAAATGAAAATTGTTGTTTCTCCCACTGAAGTGCTTGCAAGTTGTAGACACTATTGTGCAGGTAATGATACAAGAGGATTCAGCTGAATTGACTGAATACTAGACTGAAATAATGGAAAATAATTTCCCCATGCTAGCTACTGTAGAAGTACCTACAGCATTGCAGTTATGTCACAACAGGATCTATTTGGTGTCAACTTCTGTTAAAGGCTTTTAAATGGATGGGAAGAAAGGAGGGACAGTTTATGGAAGAAAAAAAGATAAACAAAACCAAAATTATCATAATAAAGAAATTGGTACTGGAAAGATCAGGTAGTGGATTCTACCCTGAAAGAATTAACAAGCAACACTAACAAAACATTTGGGAATTGGAAAGGATGAAGTAAAAAGAATTGCTAGAACACTGAGGTCCCAGTCTTTCTAGTGCTGCTCTTGTATGTACTAAAATGGAAATGGGGGTAAGATTTAATACTCTTCCTTCTTCTTCCTCTCTTGTACTCAATACAGTTGTCATTGAGGGGGCAGATGTAATAAACCCTGCCTCCCGCAATATCATGGAAGCATTGATAAGATTAGAATTATATATGGTGGCTGTTGACAAGAGTTCCAAAAGGTAACTACATGCCCTCCCTTAGCATGAAGGTGCCGTCTTCTTTCTCTGTTCCAGACAGTGTGTATTTTAATTGACAATATTCCATGGTAGCTGCTGCACTCTTCTTGCATTACTAATTTTTTCAAGGGCTCTGAGCCTGTTGCTGGATAAATTAATGTATGGCCCCTGAGCTTTCTGTTGCTGAAGCATGGCTCCCTTACTTGAATTACTCTGGGTTGGTGGGATGGTTCTTAGGGAGGTTCATAGTGGGCAGTCCCAGCAGGCTGGGCTGAGTGGAAGCAAGGCTGAAGTGTCTTGAGCTGACTTTTGCTGCATAGCTGGCAATTTGCTGGAGGGCTGTCCACTCCAAACTTCCAGTTATTCCCGAGATGTGCTTTTTCCATTTGTATGCACTTCCCAATGCATACAAATTTGATAAACTTCCTGAGTTTTAGACAATTGTGACTTGTCAAAACAAACATGACTTTATCTTCATGCTATTGCTTTTCTGGCAAAGGTGGAATTATCCCACCTTTGCATCTTGTCAAAAGTAGTTCATTACGTGCCTCTGAATCTGAACTGTTCCTCAGGAGCAGTTGTGTCAAGTCAGCCGAATTTCTTTGTCTCTTACCAAAACAAGTGGAAAGCCTCTAAGGCAATGTTCTGCTGAACCTGATGGGGTACATGTGGGCCCCTCATTCCAAGTGGCTTATTCTTCAAATAATATTTCCAGGGAGCAGTTGTACGCCTTGATGCTGTTCCATACTGGTGCGTGGTTAGTGCATGTTCATATATTGTAGTAACAATTGAAAATTCTCTATGATTTAGGAACCTTTAGAACCTGGTTCTGGAGAACCACTAGAGAGATTTTTGCTGGAAGTGATGAAGCACTGCAGTTACAATTAATATAATGTGTGCACTTCATTTCCCCTTTTAGGAGGCTTTGGCATTGACTTGGGATATAGGTAAGGTCAGCATATCTTTTGCAAAGACTGGAGTAGTTGAATTCTGTGGCTGGCCACTTGAGCTTGTAGTGGCATACTGGGGCTTGGCTTAGATCCAGTGGCTCTTCTTTCACTGGAACACTTCCTTGTCAGTCCTTTCATTTTTTTTCCCATGCCTGTGAGCCAGTGAAGGGAGTTCAAGTAGTACGTGATTACTGATAGTCTTTACTAGTGCTCCTATCTCTGTCTCTTGGCAATGATGCCAAAAAACTTTAAACACTGTGAGAACAAATAGGAGAACCATAATTTAAAAGTGCAGGTGTTAACCCACGCCTACTTTCACAAACTGCAACAAAAAAACCAACTTGAGCCATTTTTAAGTTAATAGTTTCATTTTCATATTTCAGTCCTTAGATGCAAGCAATTAACTTATATTATTCTTCAGAGAGTACCATAATTTCTATAGTTGTAGAAGTTATTTAGAGTGCTAAACTACTTATAGCTTTATTTTAATTGGTTTCCAATTTGCTTGTCTAGCTGCAGAAACTTTGTGAGGAGGAGTTACTCAGCTGCCTCATTTGGCCACCAGTTTCTTAGAGTGAAGTCATGCCTTTCAATCAACATCCTTGTAAATACAATTAATAGCATTTTTATTCTGTATGTGATATCACTTCTGACACCTGTTCTTGATGCCAGCCTGTTGCATTCAGCAGAGAACAGGGGCTGCTAAGGAGCTTCAGCTGATGAAACTCCTCAATGGCGTGAACCAAAGGTGTATTGAAGGTGTCCCTTTTTTGGGTCCAAACCTGTTCATCTCCTTTCCTTCCCCAGCTCTGCCTTAAACTTGGAGAAGGAAGTTGAACATGGATGCTTTGAATAAATTTTTGGTGAAAGCCATAGTTCTGCATTTCATTATAAAGCACATATTCTTGTGACTAAGCATCTCACTTTTAAAATGTCATGGGTTTTGGTAGTGCAAGTCACTGTGTAAATGTGGAACAAGTGTTCATTCCTCTCAGCTGCTCAGTAGTACACTTCTGTTGCCATTCGTCTTCATTGTATATTGTCAGTATATGTATGTAAACATAATTTTTATAAGGTATTTATGGTTTGGCTAGCATAATAAGACCAACTTATTTTCTCCTCAATGGAAGATAAATCTTGACAGTTAATCAATCTAGGAACAATGTATTGAACCAGTACCCTGTCAGAACTGCTGTTTTGTCTTCACCAATGTTCAAGACAGCTGTTTCAGAAAAAAAAAGGAAAGCTGTTTAGAATGTATTTTAGAGGAACTGGTCTACAATGTGTCCTTCCACTTAAATTTTTAAATTATCAAGGGGAAGCATTGATGGTGTCCTGTCTTTTATTATTTTAATATTAGTTTTTTAATGTAAGCAACAGAAAAAAATCATGGTCTCAATTGAATATACCATATAATGCTTGAAATTCAATATGATCTTGTCTATAGCAGAACATAATATTTTCATCAATTAGTTTGTTGTTTGAATTTTAAATTCATTTTAACACTGTCCCAGGAGGAAATATAAAAGGAAACACTTTTCACCAGCTAGGGGATAGATTGTAAAGAGGAAGTGTTGCATATCAAAACAAAGACCAAAATAAAAAAAATAGAATAGTGATACCTCCCAGCTGAGATCACTGTATGCTATCCAAATGTGCTGTCAGCAGGTGAGAGGCTCACTGACATGGAATGCTGTCTTGGAAATCTTGTTTTTTTCATCCAGTTATTCTTCCTCAGCATATGAGAACACAGCGTTACCCTCATTGCAGAATTCAGGTACATTTGTATATGGCTTGTCTGGGATGGAAATCGGACACACTATTCGGGATAATGATAACCTTCCTCATTATAACTCTTATCTTAATTTTCAGCTTTTTGCAGTTTATTCCTCCCTTTGAGAACAATTTTCTCATTATTTGTAGTGGTGTATGATTTTGCTCCAAAGCTTCCTGGTATGAATTTTTTTCCTTAAGATATTATCCACCTGTGGTAGTGGATTTGGATTTTGGGTGTAGATGGGCAGCTTTCCATTTGGCTCCCCTGGCGAAAGTACTTTTGCTATGTAGTCCCTTGCTGAAGGAGGAGGTAGTAAGGGGAATAACCCAAGGTGACTGATGCAGCTCCAAATCTAGTAACTTCTTTTGGATGCACATGTTGTAATAAAGTAGCACAAGTTTTTTTGAGCAGCATGATGTGAAATTATATAAAATCCTACATTTGTTATCTAAGAAAGGAAACTCCTCTTCAGAAACTCCTGTCTGGCCCAGGAAAACTGTTGCTAGTCATTCACTAGGAACAAATGGCTGTTTCCTAGATCAGTAAGAGTCAGAATATCATGGTGTGTCTGTTGTTTTTCCCCATTTCATGTATCTGTTTTTCTCGAGGCAGGGGAGACATTCCTGCCAAATATGTATGCCATCTCTCTTGTTCTGCTATGGCTAGGTGGAAATGCTTTCAGAATGAAAGATCTTTGCAAATCAAAGTTTAAATAAACAAAAAGAAACAAAACCAGCCAAAATAAATTCTCAAAACACCCAGGTCTCATGTGGTCAAAGAAGCCACTTCTTGGAGTAAGCTGGCTTGTTTCATGTTTGATCCCATATGGAGTTACGGAGGGAAACCATTCCTCGAGTGCTTTTGTTAAATAAAGCTGTTGCCATGAATTAAGCAACGCTGCCCTGGAATGTTTCTGATCATGGTCTTGCAGAGCTTGTGACCTTTGCACTGAACATGTGAACTGAAACTTCATCTTCCAGTGTTCAATAACCATGTTAAAAATTCAGAGGTGAGGCAGTCTTGGGATTTCCTTAGGCTAGCTAAAATGCCAAGTGAAATTTAAGTACCAATTTATAGAGTTACTTTTTTTTATTATTTTTATACAAAATAGCTACAATTTTTATTATAAATCTGAAAATTCTTTATCAATTAAAAAAGCCTCTGTGATTGCATAAACAATATCTTAAAATCCTTTCATTTATAGAAGCCAACTAAAGCATTAAAATATTGCCACGTTCTTGTCTAGATGCATTCAATTACTCTAATTAGAATGTTTGTAGTAGTATACTACTACTGCTTCTTAAGGCAATTGCTTTGACCAGGAGCTGGTTGTAGTGCCTGTAGAGGATATTCAGTTCAACTGGGCTGCAGCTGAAAGGGGGGGAGAAGCAGTTTAAAAAGTGTGCCTCTTGCAGTCCATCACTTTGATGCCACTGGACTTCCTACCCAAAGAGAATGCTATTAACAATTAGTCTTTTTCCTGTTTACCAGGTAGGAACACTGCCACCTCTTGGCTACTCACCATCCTGACCTTTCTGAAAATTTTGTTGGTTTTTGTGATGTTTTCTGGTGGAGTGTTTTCCTGAATAATTAGGTAGTGGTGTAGTGAAAGCCTTAATATACCATATTGTAGACCTGAGATTTTGTATGGAGATCCTAATAATTGTGGATTCTATCCTGGAACAAAAAGATGGAGCATGACTTGGTCAAGTGACTTTCAACTTAGTACATTTTTAGGGGATGTATACTGCAGTGGGTCTAAGCTAAGATGGATTTCTGCCCTCACTAGACTAGCTGACCACACAATTTGGCAACAGTGCTGGCATCTGAAAGTAATGTCTGACACAAAAGAGATTGAGTCTTTATGCCATTAAAAGGGAATTGATAAAGTATTTTCTACTGATCTTTATTTGGTTTTGGTCAAAGCTATGTGTTGGTCAAATGGTGAATTCTACAGTTGGGGGAAAAGGGCTGTGTTAGGTTTTGACCATGTTTCTAATATCAATTTTAGTGAAGCTGGCTTGAGAAGTAATTTAAATTATTGCAGCTTCAGGATTCCTGATATTGTGTGGGGTTATAATAGTTAGCTGTTAATTCCAGAATGCTTCCCAGTTAGGAGGGAAGTTATGCTTCTACTGAAAATCCTTTTCTTGCTGTAAGCAGCTTTGTCTTTTTCTGTAAACAGCCAGTGTTTTGCTGGCCACATGTTTGTCTGATTGTGCAGTGAACTTAATTCTCAAGAAGATGCCCAGAAGGGTGACTTCTTCAGCCCAGCTAATGTGCCACAAACAAACTGAGCCTTGATGAACACCCCCCAATGCTGGCTTTTTCTCTAGCAAGCCAGTCCAGTGAGTGCTGGGAAAAACTCCTACTTGTATCTGCCCATGTGAGAGAGAAGTCTGACTTCTCTCTCCCTGACTTCTCTCTGAGAAGTGCCACTTCTCAGAGGACTTTTCCTGTAGAAAATTCTGGTGTAAAGCAGTGGCACCCGTAGCCCAAAGGGCTGTAACACCAGCTAGTGCAATCCCCACCTCAAGCAGCGAGTTTTAGTGGAATGTAGAAACTTGAGAGAGAGACAAGGTGCTTACAGAACATGAGAGGACTTCAGTGGTTGAGTGGGATTGTCAGGATGCTAACAACATCCTGACTCCTATATTAGCAACTGGAATTAATTTCTGGATGTGTAATTTAAGCTCCATAACAGTAATAGAGGATCTGGGTTTCCAGCATCTGTTCATAAGTTGCATCTCAAAACCCCTTCTCAAAGGTGGTCTCCTTCCTACACCCCCTACCCCAGCCCCTTCAGGTGTGGGGGCGGGAGGTCATGGTGGGGAAGTGGCTTTGTGCTGCTGTATTCCTGTTTTATGCCCATCTAAAAAATGAGGCAGGTGTAAATCCAATTTCCTGTGAATGAACTTCCAAACATCACTTCTGAGATGGTGTTTTGGAACCTCTTGTCGGGGAGACTTTTATAGAAGAACAAGAGTGACTGGCTTGAGAAGGGAGAGTAAGGAAGAGTCTGGCTTCCTCATCAGTAGGAGAAATGGGGGGGCTTGGTGTGCCAGTCAGTACTTCAGTGGCTCTTATTCCACTTAAATAAATTACTTATTTAAAAAAAAACCAAAACAGCAGCAACCAAAAAAAAAAAAAAACCCACAAAAAAACCCCCAAAACAACAAAAAAAAAAAAACCACAAACCAAAAAACATGGACTCATGGACTCTTGTATTACTGCACTACAAACTAGAAAATAAGCTGCAGAGCTTTAAAGACCTTCTGTAGCCATAGCAAATGAGGCTTCACTGTGCAGGCTAGTTACTAAAATATTTTTGTTTAGGGGAAAACCTATGTTATGTTTAGCTTTGATGGCATACAGATTAAAGGTGTATTTTGCTGGTGCTGTGGCATTAATGAAAATACTACTTAGTGCCTATTTTTCAGCATCCTTATTAGTGCAGAGTCAGTCGCACTGTATGAGCAGCAGTGATGGATTTTTAAAATGGAGGCTTGCTGGAGGGAGGGAGGATTGGCAAATACATGATGTGTCTAAAAATTACTGTAAAACAGTAATTTTCAGAAGTGTTTCTCTAGTGGCAGATTCATTAGAATAATATGTTAACTGAATAGTTTTGACTAATTTGTGATAAAAGTGAACAGATAATGGAAATTTTAGGATTGCTCCTGGCTATTATGATGGCTAAGTATTTTGAATGGAAGAACAAAAACCTACCTTAAGGATTTTTTTCAGGCTTTTGGACAAAGCTTAAGAGTTTTTAACATCTCAAAACATGTTTGACCTCCCCACCCTTAAGCCATTTTGACACTCTCTACCATTGCATTTCAACAGGAAAGAAAGATCCTTTTTATAGCCAAATGGCTTCCTCCTTCTCTTCTGCCTCTTTTCCCCTCCATCCCCCACCCCAGAGAGCCTTTCTAGTGCTCAGGCTTCAGCTGCTGCCTGGATACTGGCTACATCTGTCTTGTTTAGATGGTCCTAAGAAAAAACAGCACTGAATGTGACCGGAGGGCCAACAACAAGATATGTTTCTTTTCAAATTTGAAAGGAAGCCCTGCACTTGCTTCTGCCTGTTTCTCTAAACTGTTTTTAAATCAATCATGGCTCTTGCTGGTAAATGCTTTCAATCCCCTCCCTGCCCGAAATGGTCAAAATCCAAAACAGTTGAAGAAAGTCTAACGAGTTAAATATGGTGGTGTTCACAAGCACTGTTTCCCCTCATACAGCTTCCAGTTTGATGAAATAAACTCTTTATGGGCTCTTGCTTTGAGACAGCCATTGGGAAAAGTTTCAAAGAGGATAGTGTGGCTCTAGGTGGAATCTGGAGGTTTGCAACTCCATAAATACTTACACTCATGGCAGACTGGGCTTTTGTGCTTGTGTTAAAAGGGACAGCATTAAAAACTGATTTTGGACCTAAGCAGTACTTGATGTTTTGTGGTGAAAAAGATGGTGACTGTCAGCGAAAGAGTAATTATGCGAGGCAGATGGAGGACTGAGTAGTTCCTATTTTTGGGGGAATCATCTGATACTTTTAGAGTGCAGGATTAGGGCTGGAACAATGACAATCTCTGCCAGTCAAGAATGGAGTTACAAAAATGTGGGGTGGTGGTTCTGTTTTTTAAAGGTTCATCAGCTGGGTGGGGGGAAGCTGTGCAACTTGATCCTGTTCATAAAATTCAGCCATAGCTAAAATGGATTTGCCCTTGTGACAATATCTTGTTGCACAGAAAATAGGAGGGGACTGTATTTTAATGCATGAGAAGACGCTGATGTTTTTGCATCACAACGTGTGTGTGTGTGGCTGGAGGTGCCAACTTTTGGTTAGCAGTGCCTTTACCACCCCCCCAACACTAGAAAATGCATCTTTATAATGAACTGTGGGGAATAGAGGAGAAACAAATAGCAGAAGAAATTGCTCTTTTAAGAGTTCCTATCATCCCTTGATTAAATAATGGTTGTTACTACTTTTATTGGTCAAGGAACCTATTAGCCATTTCATTTTTAATAGGCTTATACAGCAGTGAATAGTTCTGTGTGTGAGCTCTATTTTATTGCTAGCTGTGATGTTTTTAGTAATGAAAATAAGTGTGTAGGAGATGCACCCTAAATAGTTGGCATATTACTGGTGTGACTTGGGTATCCAAGAACCTTGTCCTTTAATTTTGAGGAAATGTTGCTAGAGTGAAACTGTGTGTCATTGCAGCATTTCCTCTGTAGTTACAGTGCTTGAACTTTGGAATCCACTTTCCTGGCTTTTGTGTGGGGAGGCGGAGCAAAATGGATGTTTGCACTGAACTCAGCACGTGCACTGAGCTTCAGATAACAATTATTTGGCTTTTTAACATCCTTCTATTTGGCATGTTGAGCCAGCCACACGGGGTTGTTCTGTGAATTCGCACACCAGGAGCAGGTCAGCTCGCTGGGGCTTTAATTTCCACTAACCTTGTGCTGCTGCAGTTGTGGTTCTGTGCAGAGATGTATAACCTCACCCAGCTCTCAGGCAGTTTTGGCTTGTGTTCTGGAACAAAGACTCTGAAGTTTGCTTCTTGGATGCGTTGTAAGGACAGTCTCTACCTCAAGCCAGTCTCTCTTGATGCATGCTGCAGGATTTGGAATGGAATGTGTAGCTTACTCCTAGAACAAGAGGAGCACTTTTAAAATGCGTTTCCTTGTGAAAAGCTGAATTAAATAGGAAAACAGATTGCAAAAAGTAAATTTAACAATTCAGACTCGATTTCTTCCAGACTTGAAGGGGTAGATTTCAATTTAATTCACTGATTTAATAAAAATTAGTGGCCTAACATCTGCTGGGGCTCTCAGCAGACCTGAGAGAGGTTACAAACTGGAATAGGCTGTGCCTATACTAGTGGGTTTAACAGTGCTGGCACAAGGTGACATGTACACTAGCTAGATTTTGTCTTCAACCAAGAGAGCTGGGAAGCCCTCAGAGTCCAAATTCTCTTGCAAGTAAGCTGTAGCTTTGTTTTCAGACTTCTCTTGAAGAGCTGTGGAGTTCCCTGAAACAACCTTCTGGTGCCCAAAGACCTCTCTGATTTGAAACCCATGTTCCATTTTACAGCCTGTGCCTTTTCTCCTGCAGAAAAATGGGGGGCTGGGGGATAGGGATGGAGATAAATGTATTAATGATCAACCTTGCTTTAATATTCAGTTTGCTAAAAGCTGAGGAATTCTGTCATATTATGCTGTAAGGATTGGTCTCACTGCAAAACCCCTGCATTTGGCCCATAGTTAGCTCAGCATGCAGCCCTGTTCTGCTGGTGTGGGGTGGAGGATGGACACTCACTGCACACAGGAGTAGTGTACAGCTGGGGGAGCACTGAGGGCACTAACAATACTGTGTCAGCACTGATACCAATCTCCCCATTTTTATTCCTCCTCTTGGGAAGCTGAAGTTTGGCCTCCTCCAGCCTGGGCTCAGTGCCTCCAGCTGCTCAAAATGGAGGCTGTGTGCTGATACAAAGGCGATGCTGCTGCTGCTGTTGCCGGAGGGCGTTCCCTCCCCAGCGCTTGGCTCCTTCAGGGCTGGTTCTGCCCTGGCCCTAGGAACCAAGGGCAGCGCTGCTGCTGGGCTGGGAGGAGGGGCAGGCTGGCCCCTCTCCTCCCTGACCGGCTCTCCCTGCTCACCCCTGGCTGGTACCATCAGCACCAGCTTTTACACCTCTAGTAGTATTGCTGTCACTTTGCTGTCATCAGTACAGCAGGCTGTATTAGTGAACTGAGGAGTAACTTCATCCTTTATGGACCGTGGATGAGTCTTCAGGGTAATCTTCACATCAGTTGTCTGGTGGCACCACAAGGTGCTGGTGCTTACTTGTGTAAACTGGGATGGAGCTTGGAAGGCTGGTGGTTCTGGAAGAGGTGGTTCTGTCAGCCTTGAAGCCTTTGTGAAACCTCTCCTGTGTATTTGTGAAACACAAGTCTGACGTTGTACTGGGTGCCGCATCGTGGAGTAGATACATACTTCATGTAAGTTCAGAATATTTTTGGAAATAGAGCTGCCTTCCCCGACAGCATCCACAGTGCAGCCCTGGGGACTTGCAATTCTGCCTAAAGTGGAGAAGTGGTGTGGGATTGGGATAATTACCTGAAACTTGGAGCCTCTTGGGGATTGAATAGCTTCTGTTTGATATCATGAAACCACAGTACTAAACAGCTATCTCTTGCAGTAAACCTTGAACCACATGCACCTTCAGGTCCAAAGTATTGCCTGCAGTGAATTTGCTCTTTTTTTCTTCAGCTCATTAGACTATGCCACTAGCAGAAGAGCAGTCTTTATCAGAAGAGACACTGGTCTGCTGCATTAGTTGAACGCAAAAATCAGTGTGAAATCTGTAATAGAAGGTTCTTGCTGTGTTCCTCAGTTTACCAAAGCCTTCTGTAAATACCATCTTACAGTGGAGCTCTTTACACTTTGACTTGTTTAGTTGTAATCCTTTGTCTTTCAGATTTCCTGCTTGTCTGGCACCACAACTTTTCACCTGTCTTCTAATTCAATACTTGGGTTTTTTTTTCTTTTATTGTGTCTTTAACAAACAAATATAACTTCGGGTAAAGGGAAGAATATTAATGTACAGTGTAACTGGGGCTTCTGTTCACTGTAAGGGTCTTTTGACCTGCTTATTAGTGGGGGCATTGTTCTGGTAAGCCATTCCAGGACCCATCCTGCCAGTCTTCTGCACAGGATTAATCATTTCCTCTTGACCTCCTGCTCTCTTTTCCTAACATGTTGCATTGATCAGAATCCTTAACTCACAAGTTTGCTCCTGTTTTTTAAAGAACGGGAGGAAAAGGAGGGGGGAAGGAATGCAAAGAAATTAGATATAATGTCTGCTGTTAACATTCTTAGTAAGCTTTATTCCTTTTTTTCCTGCTTGACTCCTCCCTTCTCCCAAGAAAAGAAATCCCTTCCTGGTATGTATTAGCTCCAGATCTCAAGCATCTTGAGTGCCTCTGTTTCACTGGAATTACTTTTTTTGAGCATGCAACTTCCTGCAAGATCAGCTCTGCTTAGAAAGGTCACATTTAAAGCTTTACCTAGCTGAGGCTTTTGCAGGCTACTGATCTACCACATTAGAGCACTTTATTCATCTTATCTGCAGTATTTCCATCATAGCTAAGGCAGCATCAAAATACTGCATGTGACTCTTAATTCCCCTCTAGTTTTTTTTTTAATGCCAGCAGAGGGGAAGGTATTTATGGGATCATATGGGGTACCTACTAGTGGGGAAACCTCCATGTTTGTCTTTACTGACAACATCTTCGTTAAGCCCTTAAGGGAGCTGTTGACTTTAAGGTACAAGGATCTGCTGCCAGCCAGTCCTAGATTATATCAGTAGCAGAAAGGAGGACTTGTTCTGTTCAAATCACCCACGGATCTGTATTCCCCTACTACCTGTTGCTGGCAGCTGAACCAGACTTCACAAGAGTAGACCTCCTAGACTTCAAATTTTACTTCTGCATGACCTAATTGTTCCAGCCCACTTGTGCCCAAGTGTGGTCTGGTTTTGAGAAGGCTGCTGCAGCTTGTGCTTCCTTTTCTAAGGTGTTAACAGCAGCTCCAAGGGGGAGAGTTAAGCTGAAGAAAGGCAATGGGATAAAAGCAGAGGTCTGTTTCCTGTTCTTGTAGAACCTCTCTCTCTGAGGCTGTATGTCAGAAGTAGTCTTCCACTCTTAGCCATTGCTTAAGACCTCATCTCCTGGAAATAGATCATTAAACCTGCCCTGTATCTCTGAGCAGTGATGCTGGCTGATAAGCTGTTCCGGGTGCAATGGCCTTGCTGAGATCAGAGGAATGCCAGGAGTATTCCCAGGAGTACTTTGTGCTGCTCTGGGCTACCTGGGGATTCATCTTTGTACTCCAGTTGAGGCTCAGAATGGCTCCAAAGGGCACTGAGCCATGCACAGATTACTGAATAGCAGAAATGGCAAAGCTAGAAGTAGACCATGAGCTGGAAATAAAACTGGGTGTAGTTGTCCTATCAAAAGCAAATGGATTGGAAACTCTGTCTAGTGATAAATTCATAGTCCTGTGGAGTGAGAGATCTGACTAAGCCCATGACACCTGAGCATGAGGCACAACAGCCCATTGTTCAGAAGCTGTGGGGATTGTTAGCTTTTTTGTTAACTGCTGGTTTTGGAGGAATCGCCAAATTCAGTTTTGTTTCCTGCCCTGAGGTAGGGTTGTGGGACTGTCCTCTCAGTAAAAAAAACTGTGATGGCTTGTAATGACTTCTTATTTCCCAGAGCTGTGTGTTAAGACCAAGCAAAAAGGCCACACCACAAAGCATCATTTCACTGTCACAAAGAAATTGGGGCAAGAATTCTGAGATAATACTGGATACTTCTTAGCAGAGAAAGCTCCATGTTTGTCTTTGCTGGCATCGTTTTGTTGTGTTCTGAGGCAAGCCTTTCACAAGACCACCTCCTATGCTTGGTAGTAGACAAAGCCAAAGAAATCACCTGCACTGAAGGCAGGTTCAGGCTGATAGCTCTGGCACCATGCATGTGAGGGCTGGAGCTCGGTGGAGGGAGCTGTACATCTTTCCTACTTCTCCTCTCAGAAGATCCTGTGGGCTGGGGGTGCTTTCAGCCCTGTCCAAGACCTTGCAATAAGTAGTTGTTTTTAGCTGCTCTGTTGCTTTTAGCTGCCACCACACCCGAACATCCAGGCTATTGTCCCTGGCTGCTGCTGCTGGCTGTTGTGCTCCCCTAACATCTGGCTCTAGTGATAAGGGACTCAAAGCAAAGATGAGGAGGACTGTGCAGCCACAGAAGGGGGCCTCTTGCTTGCCCCTGGTCCAGCTCCAAAGGTCTGTCTTCCTTTTCCCCAAGCTTCCTTGTGGAAGGCTACAAGGTCCCTTACTGCCATTGGTTGATATCAAATGGGCCCCTTCAGTTGGGGTGTGGAAGGGGGTAGTTGCATAACATGCTTCTCTTTTCATGTGTTATCTTGATGGACTGCCTTGGCAGTTATTAGCCTGTTCAATCAGGGAAAAAAAAGTATTGGCTTGTTTCTAGAGCTTCAGCTGTGTGGCCATACATACAGTTGTTTTCAGCATCGAGACTACATGCTCACAAAAATTACAGCAAAAAAGTGCTGCAATTACAGCAGTGATTCTCCAGGAGTTTCTTGTGAGTGGTTTCAAGATACAAGATGACTTTCCACTGTAAATTTGAAGTCCTGCCTCCAGTTACATTTGCACAGATGAGAGCTCATGGAAATTGGTTTTTTCCCGATATAAGCAGAGAAGATATTTTCCAGTTTCACATGGCAATCAGAAGAGGGCTGAGGCAGGATCAGGGTCAGTCAGTCACACCTGTGTGATTCATATCTTATTTCAGTCCCGTGCCATCTTCTGCTGAGGAGCACATGACTGACTACCTGCAGTGCTAGTCCAGCATTTGGCTGCTTGTTCTGGTCCAGGGAGTATACTTAAACTCCTGAAGAACTCTAGGGCATTGTCAAGTCTCATTTCTAGCTCAAACAAGAAACAGAACTCTCTTTTCAGGAAAGAAGGTATCCAAGTAGCTGGATTTTATAAGTTTTTGTGGCAGAAGCTGTCTCAGTGCAGTATCCCAGTTCCAGAAATAGCCTTATTATCCAGTCTGAAACCATTGTATTTTGCTAACTGGCCTGTTTGTATGAGAATTATTTTTTAAAACTAGAGATGTGAGCAATAGCTCTTTCTAGCAAGGCCTCTTTTAAGCTTTGTACATCTTTCCCCACAGTGTGGTGATGCACTGGCACAGATTGCGCAGAGAAGTTGTGGGTGCCCCATCCCTGGCAGTGTTCAAGGCCTGGTTGGATGGGGCCCTGACAACCTGTCATAGTGGAAGCTCAGTCCCTCCTCCTGGCGGGGGCATTGGAGCTGGATGGTCTTTAAGGTCCCTTCCAGCCCAAACCATTCTGTGATTCTGTGGTCTTATATTCCTCTTGGAACTGTGGAAGGTAGTACAGCAACAGCCATGAGAGCTAACTGAGGTAGCTTGCAGACCTGATGCAAGCTTTGATTTTATTTTCTCTTTTGGAGGGAAAATGGACAGTGGTAGAACCTATTCTCTGTCTAGGAAACAGTGGCATGTTCAGGCTGCATGTAGCCAGGGTGATACTTCCATGGTGTCTCAGCAGTGAATTTCAATTTGTGTGAGTAAACCAGAACACTAACAACAAAAACAAAACCAACAACAACAACAAAAAATAAAAAATCTGTTGTGTTTTTCTCAGACAGAACGGTCTTGATGAGAAATGTGTGTCTTCTGCAACAGAAGGCTTCTGGTTACTTGTTTTACTCCTTCAGTGCTACCTGAATTGAGTGCAGAAAGGATTAAGATTGGTGCCATCTGTATGTTTTGATTTGGCAAGTAGATTAAGTTTGTGGTTGCTTTCTCTAAGCAGTTACCAGTGTGGTCTTTCAGCGTTCTATTGGTTGTATCTGTTATTAAAACAGGTTTAAATATTCTTTCACTTGTCTGAGCATTAGATTGTTACACTCTTTGAAGAGAGAAGTCTTAACAGAGTGGTTTAGCTCAGGGGCCTGTGTAGCACAGAAAATATTCAGAATGTGCTATGTTTGTGCTGTCTTTGTGATCACAGACCTTTCATAGAAAGAAAGAGAGGTGGTTCTGCTCATCCTTATTCTCTAAGGTAGGTGTTAAAGGTGGTGTGCTTTTCACCTTGCTGGTGAAAATAGTGATTACATATGAAAGAACCCTGACCAACTGGCTTACAGCTTACCATGTGGCTTACAGCACAGAGAGGTACTTTACTGAAGTTATTAGTGCCAAATAAAAATTCTCTGAAAATGTTCTTCCTCATCAGAGGTTGTGGATATACAACTCAGTCCATGCCCAAAGTCTCTGCTGTGGTTTAGTTTCTCACACAAAGAGAGGAATCCTGGGACACTGATGTAGGATGGGGAGGGGAGCTCTCTATGTTCTATTTGGAAAACTTGTGCTCTTGTCACAAAGGAAAACACCAGCCTGTACTGCCCTGGCAATAAAGCATGAGTTGTGTCACCCTTTTAGACTAAAGAAATTGCTTGGAGTTGCTTAAATATGCATAGAAATGTCTTAAATCCACCTAGAAATACCTTAACAGCTGATTGCATGCAAACTGGTTTTCCCTGTGTGTTTCCCTGCTAATGGAGGCTCAGACATGCTCTCCAAGTGTCCTTTGGTTGGTTGGGGCCCCTTTGATACCTGTGCTGCCCTTTGCCAAGCAGCAATAAAACCAAACCCTTTCTAGGAACTTGGAAGCAGCCGAAGCAGAGCTCTGCACGTACAATGCCAACATTCAGCTGAGCAGTGCATAAGGAGCAATTGGAAACACCAGGCAGTAGTAGATGAAGTTTAAGATCAGGGAAGCTAGAGAAAGAAAGTGGAGGCCAGTTTTTTGCTTAGCCTGTCTTTCCTACCTCAGTAAAAAAGTAGTGGAGGTAGAGGTGAACTAAAAGTGTTGTTCTGAGTCCTTCCTCTGAAGAAGCACGAGCTCATCTCAATGTATTGTTAAAAAACAAAACTAAGTAAACTGCTTTAAAGTGTAATTTCTAAAAACTGAACTCATTCCAGGAAATAAATACAATATTCTAGTATTCTCTGCAGTAAATTCTTTATGTTCTTAAGTTCTGCTTGCTGTCACTGCTGTGTGATTAAAAGATACTTGAATGATTCAAATGCTGGAGTGTCTCTTTTCCTTAAAGCTTGATTATTTGCACTTAGAGATTCACAGTGCAAATTTGGTTTAGAGAGATTTGAGTTAGTTTAATCTTTGCCTTCAAGACTTTAAACTCCTCCTTCCCACCCACCCCTTTCAAGGATAATATTCCACTGTGCCAGATTGCCCATATTGCCACCAGAAAATTGCTTGGACCACTTCTTACAAAATCAAAGGTCAACTCCATGCCTTGGTGGCAGCTGGGAAACTAATGATTTAATGCTGCTTTGACCTTTGCCTTCCTAGTCCGTTTGAGTCTGACCCAATGTTTTAATTTTCCAATACTGCTGGGCAGTTGGCTTTTGTCTGTTTCCAGATGTAACTTGCATATTGAGGCCTGTTACTGAAGTGAGAAGAAAACAACAAAACATCTCAGCCTACAAGGGGGAGGAAAAATAACAGCACCTACTTCTTACACTACAAAATACAGCTGTCTGATGACACTGATGCTTCTGCAACCAACCAAGGTCAGGTTTAGAATAACAAAATGTGAATATTTGTCCCAACATTCACATCTAAAGTATGTTAACAGCAGTTTTAGGTAAGTGCTGTTTTTTAACGTGTCTGTAAAAAGCAAGAGAGGAAAAACAATAGCTCTTTCCCCTCCATTCTGCCCTCAATCTCTCAAAATAAGTATTTCTTTTTTTTTTCACTGGAATAAAAGCTGGTGTTTGTTCTGATACTGGGAAATATAGAAAAAATAATCAGTTAGTTGTTGAAAGTGCACATGCTTGCCGTGGGTTAGGGAATTGAAAGAAGTGTAAAGTGAGATGGAAACCAGTGGTAACATACCCCTTCATTGTGATTGGGAAGTTCTTTTTTTTTTTTCCCTCCCAAAACAAAAAAACCCACAGCACTCCTCAAGAGTATTTTGTCATGGATTTTTGGTGTGTACACAAGGTGAATAATGCATTAGGCTTTTTGCAATACTGGTGATTTTGCGACCATTACCAGTACAGTTTGCATTTGCTGTTAATGGTGTGATAATGGTGGGGAAAGCACCCTGAGGTGACTCTTCTTTTCTTAATGAAAAGACTGCTGATTGTTTGGGAAGCTCCCCCTTGAGTGCTGATGCATATGGAAGCTCCTTTTTGCCTGAAAGTGCAAATCTCTTTTTTTTTTTTTTTGCCTGGCCTGCGTGCCCATCAAGAGCACCGATTGGACTCATTCCTCCCTTAACTACACTGCAGCTCTCAAAGGTCAGCTCATACCCGGGCCTGTGTGTGAGAGGGTGGTTTTGCAGAGCAGATGGGCTCCTAAAACTTTTATGGTTTCCAGTCAAATCACCTCAAGCTGTAATCTCATTAAATCTTAAGTGAATCAGTGGGTCTGGTTATTACTTGAAAGCAGTGTTACAGGAAGTGATGTTCCTGATGCAGTGGGTCTGTCCTGGCAGCAAGCTACCAGAGGCACTTGCCTGTGTGTGGCTCTTGAAGCTGCCCCCTTACTTTGATAGCAAAGGTGGTGTGTGGGGTGCAACTAGTAAACATTTTGGTACAGCTCTAAGGAAGAAATGCAGCTTTTCCTGAAACTTTAATTGTGTTAGCTTCAGGAGTTTAAATTCTCCCTTGCATTCTTAATCATGCGCACCCATTGTACTTTCCCAGTGCTCATTTGTGTCTTAAAATAAATTAACAACTACGAATTTAGGAAACCAGCATGGTGCTTAATGCTGTGCACAGTTGCTGAGAGAACTGTATGACAGCACTGTCCAAAAGCCTGACCTCCTTCCTGTTCTTTAATTCAGCATAACTGTCTTTGGGGAGAAAATAGTACATAAAAGAATCTTCTGGAGGGGAGGCAGGTAACTTAGTTGAAACTCATTTGACCAAGAGGGGTTGACTCTTAGTTAAATTGTCCTGTTCTTGGAAATCTGGTTAAGCATGTTTTGTGCCTGGATTGCAGAAAAGCTTTTTCCTCTTCAGAGAATAAACCTAATCTCTGACCTCCGGGTACTTGCTTCTTAGTCAACAGGGGACACGTAGGACTAGTTTGGCAATACATAAAAAATTAATGATCATGGCATAACATGCAAGACTTGTGTACGCAAGAGCGTTCATAAAAACACAACCTGCTGATTGTGCAGAGATAATAAAATTTCTTCTGCCTTGCCTACCCACTTCCTCCCTCAGGGTATGTGTGTGCTGTATGAGACCATACCTTGTGTTAACCCAGCCTTTTGGCTAGTTCATGTACCTAAATGGCAGCAAAGTCCTGCTGATCCTTGTCAGAAATGGCTTGTTTCTAATTTAAGAGTTTATAGTGCATTTTAAATGTAAGAATGTCCTCTTTAATAAAATTTTATCTCACAAGAAAGTGTAGATAGGGATTTTTTTGTTGTTTTGTACTAAGACTAATGTGTATTTTTCTTTTCAGGAACTGGGCAAAGGTTTAACCTTAGCCATCCTTTCCCTCTTCTTTCTTCCTTTGGTAAAGTGAATCATGTTCAAATCTTCCCCTCTAGTTCAGCCTAGATAGCTTTTCTTCCCTTCACTGATGATTGAGCAAGCTTTTCATGTTTTCTTTTTTCCTGATTTAAAGCTTAAACAAGGCTACAGTTAAAGTTTAGGATAAGGCTAACTTCTCTGCACAATGTCGAAGCAATCTAAAGCTAGTGGAAGGTGGATGCTGCTATTGAAAAGGCTGCTGCTTTCACGGAGGGATTCAGAGTATTTAAGCATTTTAATTATTCAGAATGCCTTTAAATTCTTAAAAGGTCCTTGAAATTTGGTGCTGAACCATGGCAAGGTGGCATCAAACCACTAAATTTTGGTTAGACCAAAGCTGTAATGCTCTACAGCAGAAACATTCTGGTGTTTGTAGGAATGCCACACTGTACACTTGCCCCACGAGAGCACCATGGAATGGATTAAAAATAGTGCCTATCCATCATAACTTAAACCTTGACTGTGATAGAAGATTGCTCTCGTTGTCCCAGAACTGGAGCTACTACTCAATAATGGCATCTATGGCACAGTGACAAAGTGCAGTTATTAGTGTTATTATCTGTAAGCACCTCACATCTGTCCTGCAGTTGGAAGGAGTAGTAACCATGCTGTCAGTTTCCACTTACTTGAATATTTGTCCCAGAAAGCTTATCACTTTCCAGCATTCCCAAATTCAGAAGAAGAGCAATCTGAAGTTCCCTCCATGAGGAAGAAGGCTGTTAGAATAGGACACCGTGCAGCTCTTAAATCTTTGACAGAAATGCTGAAAGTACATTTTCAGGGATTAAAAAAAAAATCCTCCCACTATCAACAAAGACCACTTGGTGGAAGAGGGGCTTTAAACTTGTTTGTACCTATATATTAGCCACTTGGAAATAAGTGTGCAGTGGGTAGATAATTCATTCAGAGTTCTGAAACTTCGAGGTTTTGCGCTGTTGTCAGAGAGGTGAAGTGGGATAAATAAAGACACACTTAATTTAAATTGTCCACCAGGACTTGTCTTTTCATATATAAATATAGGTTCTCTCACTTTATGTTAATGTCTTGTTAACAAAAACTTTCTGTTGTTCATGGTTTTTTTATGGTGATGGCAAAAAAAATTAATCTGTGCAAACACTTTTGACTTCCTGGAACAGCTCTGTCTTATTCTTACATGCCTTTCCTTTATGATTTACAGTACCTTTTTTGGCTGTAACTACAGAGCTATGTAATTATATAATAGATGGACAAGAATTTACTCATTCACTCACGAGGGATTAAAGAGTAACCTGCAGTAGTGTTTGTTATATGATTATTGAAATGCCCTGTGGCTGTTAAGACAGCTAGATCTTCCAAAACAAACATTAAATACTAGAGTTCAGTTGGAAGTAATAGTGCACTAGCACCCATAGGATAATGCTTGCATGAGTCTTTCATAAAATGTGATTTGTATAATCCTTCTTAAAATTAAGAGGAGTTGTAACAAGCATATTAATCTGACAAATGCAGTCTGACATTCTACTACAAGCATCAGAGTTTTGGTCCTCAAGGACAGCATTGTTTCTCTGAATAAGATACTCCAGAGTATGTGCCAAGCCCAATGCTGGGTGCAGATAATGATTATTTTTGACATGGATAGTACAGTTTGTTGGTGTTAGCTAAGGAAGCCTATAATAATACACTTCCAGAAACCACAGCCTGGATTTGGAGCAAACCAATTTAGTCTTTTCTTTTAATGCCATCCAAATTTGGTTTTGCTTAATTGAGATTCCTCATTTATTAGTAGTCCCAAATGAAACCTTGACATGTTGTAATTTTTTTTCCTGCTCTGAAACATGTGCACTTAACCTAGTAAAAATTTTACACTTGCATATTTTTGGTTTGTTAGTCTTTAAAAGGATGATGATATAGGGGTAGAACTTGAATGTTTTTTGAAGATACCTTCCAAAAGTTCATATTGGCTGTTTTGGTGAAGAAAGAAGTTCCCTACAGTGCCCTATTCTATAAGGACTTCATATATGGGTGTATAGTTGTTGTAAAAAGAGTGTTTGGGACATAGTAAGGCAAAGAACAGAGTGGGCCAGTTCGGTGCTGCCTTTGTGCTTTCCACAAAAGCTGTTCCACATAAGCAGTAACTAAAAACATTGTGGTATAAAACACTTGGAATGGGTTTATATGTCAGTTTTCCCAGACAGGCGTCTTGCCTGTATTTCCTAATAAAAGGCTATAGTTGGTCATATTCACTTTGACCTGAGTTTGATGTGCATATGGCACTGGTAGTAACTGGACTTGTTTAATAGGAATGGATTGTTTCACAATTAAAGAAGAAAAAATTTAACAGTTCCTGCAGTGGGGGTTCATTGCCATGGCTGTTCCTGTTACAGCTTTTCTCTGAAGACAGAGATTCGAGGCAGGAGTGGGAGGAGCAGCAGAACTGTGCTGTTCCCATTAGATATCGGGGCTGCAGCAGTGCCCAGAGCCCAGTGCTGGGATGGGGTTGGGGAGAAGGAGAGGAGAAAATGATGCCACTTTCTACCCCTTCCCCAGTCTGCCTGCACACTGGGTAGTTTACCACTGAGAAAAAGGAGGGAGGAAGAATTCCTTCCTATAGTATCCCAGGTGGTTGGCTTTTGCCCTAACGGGTAAATTGCTTTTATTGTTATTTGCTTTTACTCCACATAAAAACAGAACCATACCAATCCTATGGGAGTTGAAACTAAATTTAAACCTGATAGGGGTGTTTAATGTTTTGCATATGTAAAAGTCTAGTTCTCATTGGATGCAGCCTAATCCTCCTTCGTTAATTGCTGTGCTATCTCTGTGAGAATATTCACTCCCATAATACTGGGGCACTCTCTGGAGGGCTGATACTGGAAAGCAGGAGAGGAGGGACAGTGTCTTGTACAAGTTATGGGGATGATTGTGCTTACCAGGCTGTTACTCAAACTGGAGTGACCAGAGTCTGGTAGTGGTGGTGTTAGATACCAGAATTGCTTCACTTTGCCAAATGTGTGTTACCAATCCTCTTTGTTAAAAGGGCTTTGAGATTTGTTAGTCTACAAGTTGATGCATTTTTCTTTCTTCCTAACACAAATACTCCTTTGAAAAAGTATAAGGAGAAGTGTTTTTAAAAATTATGTAGAGATTATATAATGCTATTAAAATTACTTTAAGTGAATAATCAGTGCAGAGACAACCTCCCCAAATAATGTATGCTCTTGAAGATTAGAGATTAAATATGTTGAGCTGCTGCCTACTGATGGTTTTATGTTCACGTTACTTTACTACTTTTTTCTACTAAAAACTGCTTTATCTTAAACTTACAAATTTTTGAGCACTGTTCTCTACTAATTGTTTTGACTCTTGGCTCTTGTGCTTTTCCTCTGTGATTGTCAGTAAGGCCACATAAGCAAGGGGAACAAGGAGACAGTGAAGCTGAAAAGTGGGCTCAGAATTCATGCTTGCTTACTTTTCTAGTACTTTGTCTTTAAGTATTCTCCACCTTCTGCAGTTTGACTTATTCATGTGTCGCTTCAGCTGTGGGAGTTTTCAAATACATGCTTTCGGTCTTTTTTTTTTCTGGTAGCAAATGAGTCCTAGGTCATTTAATTGAAGCATTACATGGTGTGAAAAAGTCCAGACTAATGTTCTGAAGAAATGCTTTTCTAGAAATACTAGAATACTAGAAACCAAGATTTCTAGTATTGCTTTAAAAATAGAAAAGTACAGGCCCCCCTTTAAAACCTCACATTAAATAAATTTTTTTAAAAAAACCTGAAGTAGAACCTATCACAAAGTTCAAATAGATAAAGCAGAAGCTTATCTGGATAAATGTGTTCTTTCTTCTCATACTCAGCTTTCCACTAGCAGTTGAATATTATGAATTTAAGATGTCTATCCTGATAGGCTTTCTGACCCCCCAGGGCTTATTAATGGGAATCAGTTGCATCAAAGTGAATTTTGTTAGGTAGTGGAGGATTGACTAGAGACTAGCTGTATAAGAAAATCAATCCTACTCAAGACCTGTTTATGTTGGGATCAGGGAAGTCTGTCTGTCAAACTGCACACAACCCATCTGCTTAACGTGTTGTTTCTCAATTGGTTTGTCCTCACCATGAGGACTAGCTGCCCTTGAGTGAAATATGGGAACTTTAGGGTTGTTTGTTTCTCTTCCTGCTCCCTTCCCCCATCAAATAAAAAACCATTAAGGCTTGTCTCCAGTATATTAAGAGACAAAAACTTTTTATTTGTTTGCAAGACATAGAATGGCATCCTTGCTGTCATGTTTCCATGTGAAGATCAACAGTTGCCAAGGACCTGAACAGAGAAAGTGCTCTCTGCAGTGGTGTGGGAACAGCATGGCTTTGAGGAAAATGGATTTTGAGAGGTGAGGCCTGTACTGATGGTAGTCACAGAGATGGCACAGGAGCCTTCTGTGCACTGTGACTCTTAATCCAACCCTTTCTGTGCAGAGAAGGAAAATTTTCACAAGCTCTTACACTGAGCTGTGCAGGAAAGGGGAGAACACCTTACATAAGGAGTTTGGAGAGATGTTAACATTTGGTTCTCTCTAAAATACAAAGCACCTTACGCAACAGCGAAGAAGTTGTAAACCTGTTGCTGTTTAAGCATTGCTGAAATCATGGCCAAGCTTTGGATCAGAACTTGAAGACCCTCTGGTTTTCAGAGAGCTAAAGAATTTCCTGACTCTTCAGTGGAGGATTTGCAGGGACTCAGAGCAGTGCCTTGGACAGATGGGCTTGAAAGTAGAACTGTGTCCTGACCCACTCTGTCAGCTACCACAGCAGGCTATTAGCTTGCATGCTTGAACTGTTGAATATTTAGATCCACCCACTGTCCCCTGTGTGCCAAGACCACCCTGCTGCTACTCATGTCATGCAGATTTGGCACAGAAGCTGCATTTAAACAGCTAATGAGTTGCATGTTGAAGCACAGGCTGGTCTCCCCTATTGAAATCCGTGAAAGAGCTGTGACTTATCTTGGACTGAGTAATCTACTAGCTACTGATACCATTGCATCTTTCCCTAGACTGGCTATGTTACCTGCTTCAGTGTTGAAACTGATGTTGTGACTTTTTAAAAACAAAATAGTGATTTTTTTTTTTTAAACTCCAAACAACATATTTAAAGTGCTGAATGTCAACTTGCCATTATGTAATAATTAAACAATAGTCCACTATGGGATAATTATCCTTGCATCACCTCAGTGTTAGCATTAAAAATAGTATTAAGCCTTGCTTATCCCTATTCAGGAAGACTTGGACCAATGAGTTAAGTTGGAAGCAAGATGCCATTTCCAGTCCATCAATAACTGGAATCTCTGAGGTGGTGAGTTAGATCAGCTGAGTTACCTTGCACCCAAGATCTTTTAGAAAGTTAGCTGATGAGATGGCCAGAGTCCATCTGTGACTGGTGTGGTGCTCCCTCCACAATCAGAGTGGATCAATAGGGGCATAGGGCAAGAGAAATGTATGGATAGAGAAATGCTTGGAAAGCTGTAGGGCCAGGTGAGTGCCTAGAACCAGAAGCTGCAGTCATCACATGAAGTTTCATTGATAAGATTTTAACTTAAAACACAGAAAATGCAATTTCATAGTAGGCTGGAGCCAGCAGATCCTCAAAACAGCTTTGTCAAAGGTGTGACTTCCTGTCTCCTGGCCCGCTTGGCAGCCTGTTGTCACACCATTTCAGTGATCCGAGTGAAGTGGAACTTGATTGTCACTTCTACCCCAAATCCATTTAAATTTGCAAATGCTGTTTGTGTTGGCAAAGGCAATTAAAATGGTCTATGCTGGCTGTTAATACCTACTGGGTGTTCTAACCGTGATTAATGTGGCTGTGCGTCCTTCAAAAAACTTTGCTTTTAACCTGGATGGTTTGACTGACTCAGTGCTGTCACCACGCTAAAATATGTAGCTGTTTTTACTGGCTTCATGACATCACAGGAGGATTGAAGAAGGTAAACATTAGGAATTTTAAGAGTATAGTAGTCTGTTTGATTTACCAGCCTGTTTAACTCCACTCCAGTTAGATACTGTTCTCTTCCAGTTAGAACTTGAGACAAGAAGATTTACACTGATTTCCAGCTGTGAGGTTGGCAGAGTACCAGACAGTTGTCATCAAATGTCTCTATGCCCTTAATTATGGGTTCTTCCCCCTTCATCGTGCTGGTCCTACTGATCTTCCGATCCCAGGCTCAGCTGATAAAAATAGTTTATTCAAAAATGAATTTTATGCTTTTTGTAAGGATAGCCAGATCTTTTTCACTGAGACAGGATCAGTAAAGGGAGGGAGATAGGAGCAGGACAGGGGAGATTTAGGGCTTCCTCACAGAGTAGCTGTCAGTTTAACTGCGGAGTGAAGTGGCAGCCTTGGGCTGTGTGTGGTTTCACATTCGGGGTTTTATTTGTGAGCTTCCTTCCCCTTTATGTGCTGGGCCAAGAGATACCTGTATGGCTGAGCACCAAGGAACAGAACCTGCTGGAGCATCTGGGGAAGGAAGGGTATTAACACTAGAGCTGGAAAAAAAGCATGTGGAATTACAGCTTTATTTCCTATAAACAGACTTGCATTAGCCAAGTCATCTGTTGGCTGGGCTTTTATTATTCCAGGTGGGGTAAGGAAATCAAGGTGAATTTAACAAAAGGGCTGAATGATCCTCTTGCACTTCTAAATGGAGCAAAGTTGAATTTCTAAATTTCTAAATGGAGCAAAACCCACCTCTGTTCATCCAAGTGGCAAAGGAAGGTAACAGTAAGCTGAATTCACTATCGCCACTTGGTGCATGCTGCATGCCCTGTGTAGGAGAGGGCCGTAACACTTCAAAGTGCTCATGCTTTTGTGGAAATTTTGTTATTGGAATATTGAGCTAGTTCAAGAAGTAACTCTTGTCTGGTGTGGAGACTTTCTGGAGTTGGTGTGCAATTTCCCATTGCCACTGTATGCAGAGAGGAAGATTGGTGTTAAAAGCCAGTCTCTTCTACACCAGAGCATCTAGTTAAAATACAAGTTCTAGGAGCAATTAGATCATTAACTGGTATCTCTGAATGCCAAATGTTTAAGGTATACTGGGAAATTGTAGTTTGATGTGTTTGCTTGTAGTTCTGATGTGTATCATGTGACTTGCCCATGTCTTCAGTCTTTATATTTAGCACTCAAATTTCAAATTAAGTTTCCTAAAATACTACTTTCATCATGGTGTGAATCAAGTTAATTGTCACAAATTGCCGTTGAGGTGGAAACTAAGGACCAGTTTCCTAAAGAGTAAAAATATTACCTATTTTTGCTTAAACCTGCACCAATTACCTGTATCAAACTATGCCACTCAGGAGGACTAGTTCATTTAAATACTGTTCAAAAAAAAAAAAAAGATAAAAAATTGCTGTATTCAGGGGAGCAGCTTTTTCTTCAGGGAGGGAAGGAGGGAAGGGGAAAAAAAAAGAAAAAACCAACCCCACAGTGCTGAGGAAGTAGGACCATTCCTTAGAAAATTAAACTTGGTCATCTAAGCCTTACACACTACCTAACAAAGCCACTGGTGTTTGAGGTACTATCAAGGGAGCTTGATAATAAAACACCTTTAGTAATGGAAAACTTTAAACTGACTATAGTTAGATTTTTTAAATCATAAAATCAACCTAAGTTAATTTACAAGTACCATACTGAAACTTTTCCAAAAGTGGAAATCAGGAGGCTACTGTTTTGTCTGTAGCCTTCTTTTATTGTTGGTTAACATTACAGGGTAGCTTTTTAGACCAGACTTGCATTTTAAAAATAATGTGGCCTTATGGATTGCTGCTTTGTACAAATCCTTAACACTGTAGGCTTAAATAAAATCCTTGCAAGATGCTGAAATGTCATGACAGAAGACAAATTTTTAATGTGATTAGATTCCCCGTGCTTTATTGTCCATTTGCATGCACATGTGCTCTGAAAATGAGAGAAGTGAAGTGTTTGCAAGCTGGGAGGAGAAGGGCACTGAGAGTATTGCTGAAAGAACATTTATTTAAACACAGTGTAAGGATAAGCCTCCTCAGATGCTGTTCCTGCTGAATTCTCCTCTGTCATGGTGCCTACTACATTCCATTGCTTTTGTCTGGGCTTGGTATTTGGGAAATTTTGGTGAGGGCTGGAAGGTGGGGGGGGGCACGCTGGAAGCTGGTCAGCAGTAAGGAGAGAAGGGCTGGTGTGGGAATTGTGGAGTGGGGTCAGGGTTTAACTTTAGTGGCCATTCATCAGATGATGATTGATTGCTGTGCAGTCCCGGGGGACGTTTAACAACATCTCCGCCCATCCCCCTGCCCCCTTTGAAAGCAGATGGACCAAAAAATGGGGAGAGCGACACCCAGGAATTCCTGCTGTTGTAAAATGTTTTTACGGTGCACTGTACAGCCTTTCCTGAAGCAATCACATTTATGGCCTTGCTGTTGTATTTCTTGGGCTGCTGTGGCTGTAAAAGATGAATAGCCCTGTAACATGGTTCACTGATTCTGTTTAAATTGAAGTAGGCTCCCTTTATTGTTTTGTGTCTAAAATTGTATGCCACCAATTCAGGAAATATTTCCTGTTTGGGAAATAATCAACCCATAGCTGATTTATTTTAAAATAAATCACTTTTAACTATCTCTAAAACTAGTCCCCTCTTCCTTCTGATTTCTCTCTTTACTTAATTCTCGTGGAAATTCTAAAACACTAATTAATTGAGTAGAACAGTTTAAAAAAAGAAATAAAAGCTCCTAAACTTGCTTATTAATCTTTTTTTTTCCCTACTGGATAGGGTGTTGTAGAGCATCAGTTTTTATCTTTAAAATGGTATTTTTACTTAATTACTTAATAATTACTTCAAAAAGAAACAATTCATTAAATGCAATTTACACAGATTATACATTTCTTTGAAAGGAGAAATGTCTCTGCTTTCATACTTCATTCCTTGCTGCCCATCAGAGCATTCACGTGGTTGGGAAAAAACCTGCTATGTTTGAAGGTGTTTGCTTATAAACCAGTTTTTCCTATGTTTGGGTAAATAGTGAAATTTACAGGACAATAGTTAATTTACAGCTTGATGGATCTTTTGGCTGTATAATCTCTGCCTCTTCAAATAGGGAGGGGGGAAAATTTTTTAAGACTTTCCTATAAATCCTGTTTTGGTCGGGTTTTTGATTTGTTTGGGATTTTTGGGGTGGTGTGTAATTTTTTTCCCTGAGTGTAAGCTGATGTCCACTGAGGAAGACTTAGTCTGACTCTTCCCTTCCCTCCTGCTACTTCTGCCCATCCACCCTTCAAGACCAGTCTTGTTGTTTGTCCTGTGAGGAGCAGGAGCTGTTTGTCCCTGAGGAGCATTGCAGTGCTGCAGTAGTAGAGACCTGAAATGTGGGGAGGCCATCTCACATTGCTGGAACTGAACCTGCTTTGGGTGCACTGTGTGTGCATCAGTTCTGAACTGAGAACACAGCTGTGCATTGTCCTACACCTATCCTCAGTATGATTATCTTCTTTTTTTTTTTTTTTTCCCAGGGAGTTGCTTGTTTGGGGGATGGGGGGAAAGGGGAGCTCTGGCTCCCCCCACCCCCCTCTATTTAGAACCAGGCATAGAAACTTAATCTAGCAGTACGTGACCTTTGTGGCCATGACCTAGGGACTGGGATGTGAGCAGGCTTGAGCTTAACAATAAACTCCTGGCTGTGCCTGCAAGCACAGGCAAGTTGGATGCTGTGCCCAAGCCCCAGCAGCCCAGCTGGCACAACCCCCCCTCACTGTTGTGCCCTGCACAGCCAGAGATTTCCCAGGTTTATTCTCTGGGAGCGTGCCCCCTTTGCTGGGTACAGCCTGCTGGGTGCCCCTGACAAGTGTGTGTGTGACACTGGTTGCGGGAGGAGACCTGCCCTTCCTTGTACCCCTGCCTAGTCTGGGGCTTCTCTCGTAGTCCTTGTGCCCAGAAAGGAGTTTCTGGGGAGTTGCTAGTTCACCTTGAAGCTGACTCCTTCAGTGCTCTTCTGGTGGCTGGCTGGCTAGCCCCCCTCCCCACAGAGAGCACTAAGGATTGTGCATTTGTAATTTTCCCCTCTGCGTACTTAAGGAAAAGTGTAGTGATGGAGATCAGACCAGCATATCTACTTCTTTTTGCCCCAGCTTGCTAACTCTTTTGCTCTCTGTTTTTAATCTGTTTTGTTTTTACCTTTTTTGTTTTATTTGTTTGTTTGACTAAGAAATAAATAAGGCCTTATCAATGGCTCTATACTATTTACCCAAGATCTTCCCTTGCCATGTCCTGTGTAATCTGCCCATTTCCTAAAGGAGAATGTGGCTCTTGTCTCTCTTCATTTGAAATTCAGGAGTGATGTTTCCCACCACATTTTGGTGGGTGGCAAGAGGCAACTAAACTGTTGAAGCTTGATTTTTTTTTTTCCTTTGGCTTGAACAGCTGGATGACTCTTTTACCAGTGGATGCTGTTACATTGCAGCAGGAGAGGACTGAGCTTTTGCTCCTGGTATTGGCTATTGTGTAGGACTAGTAATAGATTTAACTTGCTTCTGGTCTTCTGTTCATATGGTCACCATTTTCTTTTCAGCTGCTCTGCTTGACTGAGGCCCCAAATCCCTGCTGTATGTTTTTAAAGTATATCAGATTCATATGACTTAACTTGATACCTTGTTCTTGGTTTTCATTCTCCCTCAACTTCTCAGTTGTTTAAGTGGAGTTATTCAGGAGCATGTAATAAACATTCCCTGTAATTTCAACAGAAAAATTACAGAACTTCATGTGCAAGGGGACATGGTATACATATTTGGACAACCGCAGTGTAAGGACAAGGATCCTTCTAGTTAAGGAAGATGATGTGTTTGAACAATGCATTTCAGACCTAAGGCATTTTTTTACTTGGAAAAATGGGAATCTGAGACACTGCTTGAGGATTTAGTGTTTAAACAGAAGCAAACATAAGTCTGTTCCAGTTTCCCTACAGCAAAACCTAATTTCAGAAAAAAAGGGGCAGGCTTTAGTAAAATCTAACATGTGCACACGAACACACACATACCCCTTTGAGAAATTAATCCATGTACCACTTCAGCTGTTGTGCTTGTAGGAGCTTAAAATGTCACTTTATGCAGCCCAGGCAATCCAAGGGGGGAATCACCTGTCCTGTCCTTCCCTTGCTTTTGAGGGAGAAGGGAAAGGGGGGATGTAATGCACCCCATGTCACGAGCTGTTAGCTGGAGTCGGGAGTGGCTGGATGACAGCTGGGAGAAGACAGGCATATCAAACACTTTTCCAATCTTTGTTCTGCTCTTGCTCCTTTCTCTGAGGTAGGCTTCAAATATCTGGTGATGGAAAAGTTGTTTTTAATATGAAACCGTGTGCCATTGTACTGTTCCATGGTAATACAGATTTTTCTGTTATTGCAGTCTAAGAAAAATAGTGTGTGTAGTTAAGAGCAAGACTTGAATACAGAACTTTCTTGTGTTGGAGTGTTGTGCTCCTTCATTTGCATCTTTGGAAATAAAAACTTGAGCTGGTTTCTACTTCGCTCTAAGAAGGCAGGCTTCCATGGAAGTTGCTATTTCTGTGTGCTACTTCCCTCTACTGGATGGAATGGGAGCAGCTACAGCTGATGAATGGGTCCAGCTTTCTAGGCTAACATCTTGGTCTAAATTGTGATCTGAATATAGGGTTTGGGAGTGCTTTGTGAACAGAATGGGGATTTAGTGGTTACCTGCAGGTCACTGCAGTATTCAAACGCTCTGATGGGCGTGATAAAGTTCCAGTCTTGTTTTCCAACTCAAGCATCCTGAAGCATCACTAGCATAGAAAACACTGTCATAGCAAAGGATTTTTGCTTTGTTGATGGAAGTGGCAGGGGGGAGTTTTGCCCAATATTGTTGCTGTCCTGAACATAAGGGATTTGCATATTTTGAAAAGAGAGGATGGTTCTTGGCATGCATGGTTGGTTTTCCCCTTGTGAGCAGTGGGTGTGCTGCTGTTGCAGCTCTCCAGTGTATTGATTATTGAATGGCCTCTTAAGAGAATTTGGTGTTTGTATTTTCAGGAAAAGTCTTCACCTGAAGCTTGCCATAGATGCCATCTCCAGTCTGTAAGTGTTGGCAGATGGCTTCCGCTCTTAAGAGGAGCTGATGTGGACACTCTTCCTAGTATTGTATTGCAAAGAAAACAACGACGCTTCCATCTAACTGTTGGGGCATGGTTTGGAGTTTACTGGGAAGGATAGCTTTTCCTCTGTGGAGAAACTATTGTGCAGTCTTTGCCTGTTGCTACTGCCTCTAACCATCTCCTTTATAGTTAAGCTTTTGGATTTTTTTTTTTAACACATCCTGCCTCTGTTTTCTTTTCATTTCTTCTTTATGTGGTGAGAATACTTTTTTCCCCCCTTTCTTCCAGGTACTGCATTTCTACTGTGATACCTGTTCTGTCCCCATATGTCGGGAATGTACCATGGGACGACATGTGGGTCACAGCTTTATCTACCTCCAAGACGCCCTACAGGACTCCAGGACTCTCACCATTCAGCTCCTGGCAGATGCTCAGCAAGGACGACAGGCTATTCAAGTAAGATACTCCCAACTTGAGTACTTTATTTCCTCCTCCTTCCTCTCCCCCCTCTCCCACCCAGCTTGTCTGTTACAGGGCAAGGTGTCAAGGCAAAAAGCTCTCTGCTTCTGCTGTCAGTCTTCTCACCCCTTCTGTTTTCTCAGATCTCTGACAGAAGTGGCAGTGGAGCTGAAAATAAAGTGCTGTTATATGAGTTTTGCATTCTTGCAGCATAATCCTGTCATGTAAATCACAATATATATGAAGCTCTGTACAAATGCACTGGAGTGTGAAGCATTTCAAGAAAGCTCAGATCTTATGTGGCAGTGCCAAACCTGGTTTTGTTTTCACGAATCAGACTTTCTTTGAGCATCTTCCTGCCCCTATAGTTTCTAGCACTCTGCCTACCTTTGACTCTTGTTATGTCTTCAGTCTTGCCACCAAATACAAAATACTAATCAGCTGCTGGATTAGTGTGAAATTCCTTAACCTGCGTGTGCAGAGGGTCCAGAGCTATCTCCATGTGAGGATTGCTCTGCACACACAGAGGCACACTGCCTGTTACTGTGCTCTACCTCAGCTGTGTTTTGTAGTGCAAATATAAATACCTGGCAAGGGCTGGAGAGAAGAGCACAGTGCTTCAAACTAGAGAAGGAGTTTTCATAGGGAATTAAACTGCAGTGATATGTAGATAATTACTTTTGCTGAGTAATACCCAGTGGTAGGTTTGTTAATATATTAGTAGTAGTTTGGTCTATAGGGAGACTTTGGATGGGGAGACCATAGTGGGGAGCTTCACTCCACACCTGTTGCCATGTAGTTTTGTTAGTGTCATGTGCTAAATTTGAGTTGTGTATTACAAAACTCAACACTATATGCTTTAACTACTAAGATTTTGTTTGAGTAAACTTCTGTAGAATGTCATGGATGGGTAGGTAACTTACTTTCCAAATTGGGTGGGCTTTCCTGGCACATGCAAGGTACAAACAATAATTAAAATAACCCAAAGCTCATTGCCCTCCCTTTGCTGCTTGTTTCTAGTAAATGAAGGAATTAAGCTTATTCTGTGAGACAAGAGCAACTTGTTAGTAACTAATTAGTCTCTCATTAAGTCTTTGCACCAGTGGAATGATAATAGTTTATGTTGCTATAGACAGTAATCAGTTGTTGACATTTTCCTTCAGCTTCTGATGTTAACTTGTTACACTGACACAGTAAGCAACAAGTTTTTGGAGCTGGATGGCTTATTTTAAACTCCAGCTTCAGGCAGAATCCTTGTAGATATAGAATCTTCCAAGATTTGTTTTAAACTGGGTTGTAAAGCTCTTTAGCAGTATCCATTCTGAAATGCTTTCCACATCCCCAAAATGACAAGAAGGAAGGAATTATACTAGTTTAAAGACCAAGGGCTTGCCTGTTAGTAATTAAATTATTGCTTTTGACCTCCAGGGCTCTTAATCATCTAACTAGTACAGCTGAATCATCTAAGGACCGTGTTTTGGAGTAGAAACTAGCAGGAGATCATGGAGCACCACTCTGCTACTATTGCATAAATGCTTTTGTGACTGATTTTCTTCCAACTGAGTTTACTTTGCTCATTCCTCCCTTATCTTTTTCTGCCTTTCATGCTGAAGGCTCCTGCCATTGTAGTGGGCTGATTGTTGCTTGATGGTGCAGGTAAAAGTTGTGTGGTACTGGCTGTGCTCATGTAACTTGAACAAGCAGCTCTACTGAACTTAGCTCGTGCAGCTTTGCCCAGGTCTGGCTGCAGCCCATCCAGCTTAAGAGGCTGTCTTGGAAGTATTAGCTGAGCAGCTTGTATAAAGATCTGTAAAATGAACCATGTTCTCAAGGGCTAAGTTGTTTCATTAGTTTAGTGGGGTTCCTAATCTGGACCACTACACAAAAGAAGAGCAGTGAGCAAACAGACCCGTGATTAAATTAACAGGGTGGAAATCTGCATGTGCAGGAATGGGAAAATTGCTCAGCCCAAGCCAGCTACTCCTGAAGCAACATCAGCAGCAACCAGAAGAGCATGTGGTGCTGTTAAAAGCAGAAGTGCTCAACTCAGTTTTCATGGAGCAGAGCTCTCCTTATTCTTGGGACAATATGGCTGTGAAGCTGTATGTTTATCCTAGGGAGGAGACAGCGTGTCAGCATGAATTCAAAACAAACTCTAAAATAAGTAGTCTCTAAATTAAAAGAAATTGGTGTGAGTGATTTTCTTAAAAGTATGGAAATAGCCAATAGAGAATTAAATGCCAGTACAAGCTGTAATATGAGGGACACAAGACTGGAGCTGTAAGAGGCTTGAAAAGTAATACATTGTAGTAACACTTCTTAGTGGGACTGATACATACTGCTGTACCATGAACTCTTTCTTAATAGGCTCTGAAAGTGATAGCTCCCCTGACAGGAGATGTTGAGGATGGATGAGGAGGGGTAGTTGAGAGTAAATGGGAAAAGGTGGAATTTGAAGGGCAGCGTTGCAGGAGAGAGGAAATCAAGCCATGAGTCAACTGGCTGGAGAGTATCTGGTTAAGCAAAGTTGAAGGCTTTTAGGAAGAAATGTTTATTTAAGCTCTTCCTGTGGCTTTGGAGGAAAGATTGTTTTTCAGACTTAAAAAAAAATGCTGTGAGTTGGGATACATTTCAACCTCTTGATCCACTGAAGCCTGATGTAGCCTGTCACTCCAGAAGGGTCCAAACCTCACTTTTCAAGGAAGTTGAAGTCCTCTGTAAGAAAGAGCAAGAGGCTTGCTTTTTTCCCCCCTCAGTGATATTTCTGCAGCAGTGGAGAGCCTTTCATGCTTCCTTGTGCTATGATGGTCCTGGCCTGCATTCCTGAGCCTGTCTCTAACTTGAGAACTTGTGCCTGTGTGATGAACTGATCCAGCTGACAGGGTAGCTTTTCTGTGGGTTTACCTTTTGGCTGGGTCAGCCCCCTGGCTGGTTGACTGCAGTGTTGCAAGGACTGTTGATGGTGCCAGGGAATGAAGCAGCAACATCCAACTGGGGTGCTGGTAGGACTCTTTTCTTATTTCAGCAGAAAGCTATACTCCTAGCTGGGATACTTTTCCAGCCTCTTCAGAGACTCAGATTGATTCACAGGGTGATATGAAAGCCAAAGTTGACGCTGGATAAATGGCGTGGGAGGAATCAGAACTGCTGCCTTTCTATATGTGGGGAGCGTGTCCCGCTGCCTTGTTTTACCTCACGAAAGTGCACACTTAGCTGTCTTCTTTCAGAATTTTTTCCAAGGACTAGGTCACAAACTGAACGTAAATCTGTTATGGTGAAAGATAGATGGCTTCTTCAAAATGTCACCTTCTTAAAATACATCTATACGTGTGTAACTGTATATATATGTATGGATGTATGCATGTAATCTAATGCACTTGCATAACAGTAAAGCACTGAGCGCTCATGTTCATTTAGGGTCAATTTCCAGGTGAACATGTCAAAATACATTTTAATCTGTTCATCTCAGATGTCTTAATAAAGTGGGTTTATTGGAACACAAAATCAATTCTTTCTTAGCTGAGCCCTGTAATTGTTTTTGCAGGGGTGCTTGACCATGCAAGCTTCTCACTGCCTGGTGAGACTGACCAGTGCAGAACATAGCAGGAGCTGCTCTCTTATCTGTCATGAAAGGCTTAGGAGCTTCTCTCCCAAATTTGTGGGGGAAGTGGTATGAAATAGATTAACACCTTTACAGGGGGTGAGGGGGTACTGTAAGAAACTCGGCTGGCCAGAGGAGGAAGCCGATCCATTGCCTTGAGCCTCTGCCCTTGGGTGGGAGCTTCCCTGTGGGTTGCCATATGGATGTGTGCTGCTGGGAGGTCGATACCTGAGAAGGATGGCACTGCTGTGCTGCAAGGGATCTTTTTGGGGTTGTCACATTCAGTTAGCTCAGGCAGCCTTGTGCGTGGCTTTGAAGTCAGGCTTGCAGGTTTGAGAATCTGAAATGAATCTTTGGCAACAAAATTGAGCCAATTGTGCTTTTCTGAAGCTGGGGTTTATATAAGAGAGGCTGAATTTCTTTGTACTTTTAGTCTCTGTTTTGTGTGGTATTTCAGTGAGTTCCTCAGTGCAGCATATGAGCAGATGGTTACTGGGGAAGATGGATTTGACATGTGTCACTGTCCAAATTACTGTTCTGCCTAAAACTGTAGGCAAAAAGTCTGTTCTTGCAGCACAAACCAAAATGATTGTTTAGTTGTATCTGGCATGAATTAACCTGGCCTCTAGCTCTCCCTCCATCAAAGCTTATTTTAAAATTATCTTTGTGAGGAACTTCAAGTGAGGATGTTGTAGTGTTTTGCACACATTACACTGAAACCTTTAAATTGGTCCAGCTACTGTGGTTTGTGCTATAGCTGCACTGGTATTACTGCAAATCCTGGTACCTTTCACTGCAATTGTGTAGGATCTTCCAGTTAATTTTTCTAGTGTAAGAACATCAGGAGGTTTGTATCCAGTTCTTGATGCTGGAGAAAGCCAACTTTTTGTCCTGGTTGTTTTATCCTGCATGGCTCAGTGATAAGTAACTGGAAAAGTTTAGTGAAACAAACCCACCCTATCTTTTTGTGCCTTAAGGAACTGAAAACAAACCACCCATGGCTGGAACACCTTCCATTTGGTGGAAGAGGGCTAACTTGAGACATACCAAAAAGTTTCCTTCAGGATTTTTTGTAGTTAATGTGCTTTTGAAGTCCAGAAAGGAGTTTGTCAGAGAAGAAGCATCTCAGCTGTTCATTCCCCTCTGATTAGGGTTAACTTAGTCTTAAATTCCTTAATGGTTAAATTGCAAATCCTCCATACCTGAGGTAGGAAAGTGTATATTTAATATTCTTTATTCAATACCTGTGGTCCATTCACCCCTCAAATACTGAAGAATTCCTCAGTAGAACCAAAATGTTCAAATGCTTTTGAATTTGAATTTTCTCTCCAGAGGTTTGCACCTTCATTGGAAAACTTGAGTTTGGGAAACTTAAGTGTTGGAATTAATGGCTGAAAAATTATAGCCCCCTCCCGTCTTTGGATGGATGGAATAAAAAAATACTAGTGACTTTTTCAAATATGTTCATGCAAGCCAGCACTGATGAGTTGCAGTACAGTTACCATAAGCAGCCTTTATGTATCTCATGGTGCTGCCATTGTGGTGTGAGGTGCTGCAGTGTGTCCAATTGGACAAATTCCTGGACTAAATTGGTGTGATCTAACATCATGGCTCAGCACCTGGATCACCCTGCTGTTTCAGAGACCTGAGGTAGCCTCTTCAAGTAACTGTGTGCTGGGTGGACATAACTGTGGACATACTGATTTAATTTGAGTATCAGACAGCAGAAACCACTCAGTGAAACTTGAAAGTCTAGAACATTAAATATCCCTTAGGCATATTTAGGTAAAAATGAAATAATATAATTTTTTTTTTGTAACTTGAGGCTGTAGTTCCTACTGTTCAACAGAAGACGGGAAATACAAAAAATTACTGAATGTTGCCATTCTACAAAACAGCAAGTCTTGATTTGGGCACCTGTGTAGTCAGCATAGGCATCCAGAAGCATGGCCAAGTTCTATAATGCTACCCTGCTACTTCCGGCTCTTGCAGTTGGTTCCTTCATGGGTTCATGTTGTACCATTAGTTGCCATAACCACTGGAGCAAGATCATCACTAGTTTTTCCCTCAGATGGTGAAATGTAGATAAAGAGGAGCTCACAGAGGTATTCCACCTAAAGGGAGCTTGTGAAGGACGCCCAGGTTCTGATGCAACTTTGCCCTTCAGCTTTTACTCAGAACTGAAATGTGCTGGTAGCAGTAGCTAGCGATGGGTGTTTGCATTGCTGTCCTTCATGCAAACACGTTTGTCTGCCTCACTGGAAGCTCTGTGTGCAGTGTCCTTGGGTGGTGGCCCCCTGGAACATGTCACCTGCACAAGGACTGCTGCTACTTCAGTTTTACTCTTGAGGAATTGGAAGTACCAGTTTCAACCCTAAAGTAGTTTACAAGATACACTGCAAAGTAATGTTGTTCTTGTTTTTACTTGTTTTTAACAAACATGAGGCACTGGCGACATCTAATAGAATGGGGAGTGATATTGGCCATCTTTAGAGCCCTGAGAGGCCACAGGTGGAGAGGTACAGCTGGAAATAGATGATTTACTTTATTGGCCAACAGCAGGAAACAAAACAGTTGTTTTCCATCTGACATTCAGTAACCCAGCACAATTCTTGGGTAAATGCAGGCCTTGTCTTCTGTCTCCCAAGTGTGTGAACTGATTGACCATCTAATCCACTAGCACTGGAAAAATTTACATACCATGATGAAAGCATGATAAAAGCTATTCTTCTTTACAATGATTTGTTGTTAAAAAGATTGTGTGGTGTCTGACCAGAACAAGAAGCACTGCTGCTTAACATGCTTCCTAAAAAGCTGACCTCTCCAAGACAAGTTCAGCACAGAAAATGCCTTCAGAACAGTAGGAGTGAGTTTTCATAGCAGAACTCTGACACCTTACTGTAATCAAAGTGAACAAGGAATTTCCATGTGAAGAAGACTCCCAAAAATTGTACTTAATGCTCTTGGCTTTTGCTTCAGATATAGATCACTTGCTATTGCTGTTCCCCCCATCATACTCTGTATGTTTGATGCTGGTCAGCCTTCCTAGGCTGTTCTAGCTTATTTGGGCAGAGTGCAGAGCCCCCTGAATTTTACCATAACATCACCAATATCCTGGATGAATTAGAATCTTAGCATTTTGGGCATCCCCCACTGATCTGGGCTGTTCATACTTGGGCAAGTAAAAATAAATCAGATGATGACACGAGTAGTTGGTAGACAACTGGTTGTGCATAACTGGTTCCTATAGCTGAAAGATCCCAGCATCCACAGGGAATTGCTACTGCTCCTGCTGTGATGGAGTTCTTGAAAGCTGGACTCTCGTTTTAGTGGGGATTAATGAGGGAAGTTGGGATTGCTCTTATGCCTAAGGTATAATAAGGGATGCATATATATAGATCATAGTTCTAAATGGGTACTGAGTACAAAAAGCAAAAATAAGTAAATCAAAATTTTTATGCTTTCACAGACATCATTGTTAGAATTGGAATATGAGTGGATAGTTTCCCTGACACTTCTCAAGGCGATACCTCTTTCTCCTTGCAAGAGAAGGAAGGTGTTTTGCTGTACTTGATGGGAATCCAGGTCTGTTTTGTAAGAAATGCATGCTTTTTCCCTGCTGTAGGGCAGCTTCTGTATTTGAATGGCAAAGAGGTGATAGAGGCACAGTATTCTTATGTGTGGCCTGTTCTAGCTAGGTCTGAGCCTACTGGCTTTTTTGAAGTCTTAATCCATGGCCAGTTGTGACTACATGTCTACTTTGCTAACTGTTGTAATGAGATTTTAATTTTTTTGCCAAATTTGCCTGCCAGAAGCTTTGTGAGAGGGCAGGTCAGGTCAGCCTCCAGTGGGACTGGGATATATAGGCTGTATGAGTTTGAAGACATTCTCTGTTAAAACTGTAGTGAAGTTCCTGAAGGAGGAAGAGCTGAATGACCTGTTCCTCTTACGGAGCCCTGAGCTGCAGGCTGGCTGTCAAGCAGCACTCCCGTTTTCCCCTGACAGTTTGCAGGAGAATTCTTTGGAGTAATGATAGAAATGTTGTCTTGTCTGATTTTGTCAGGGTTGTCTTCAGCTTGTTTCCAGAGAGCAATTACCTGGCCAAGTTAAGTCTTCTTTTTCTTTCAGAAAAGGATCTCCTATGTGACCTGGAAGAATAAGTCTAGTTCAGACTAGTTTTCTTAAAATAACTTACCTGGAATGAAAAATGTCCAAGTAACACTATATTTAAGTTTTTATGTTTTAGCATTCCAGTTGTTGGCATAAACTAGATGCTGCTGAATGGAGAGTTCAAAAATACTAACAACCATTTAGTGAAATATGACAATGTGTACTGTCTGATATTCTAGATGATGCTGGATCACACTGGGTAGTTCATTGTTGCAACAGGTGGTTCTTAGATTGGTGCATCCTCATAAGTACAGTTAAAATGAGGGCATCTTCCTGAAGGTTCTGAATGTATGGTAAAAGCCTTTAGATTCCTTTTTAGCTGATTTCAATGAGCCTGCATTTCTGAGGAAAAAGAAGCATTTCCTAATGTTCAGAGGGAACCTCTGTTTCAGTTTGTGCCCATTGCCTCTGGTTCTGTCACAGGGTACCTCTGGAAAGAGCCTGGCTCTGCCCTTTCAGTGCCCTCCCTTCAAGTATATGTATACTTGTAAGGACTCCCCTCTTTTTTTAGTCTGAATACCTTCACAGGCCAACATCTTGTTCTAGAATTTTGGAACTAATAAGTTACTATCTTTTTAACCTCTTTGAGGATCACAGGTTCATCTGCTGGTTCACTCTATGACAAAGGTGTTGAAAAAATTGTTGGCCATTGCTATTGAACCTGTTCCATTGGGAACTGTGATCCTTCAGATTTGCCTGGTCTTTGTTTTTATGCCTCTTTCTGTAATATTTTGTGAAATTTGGGAGTAGTTTAGGACGGATTTTTTGAGGAAGCCATTTTTAATTTTGGGGGGGGGAGGGTGGGGAGAGACATGCTCCTTCTGGGTCCATTCTGCAGAATACTACTACAGAATATTTTTAAAATATTATCATTGCAAGGTTATATTAGAAATAATTTGAATATTAGAAATAATTCTCACCTCTACCCAAGGTGTGAATAACTATATTAATACTTTTTGCTGATAACCATTTGTTCTTTTCTTTTAAAATTGATTATCTCCACACTCTTTTAGGCATATTTCTGTGCAGCTCAAATGCATAGACAACACAGTCTTTTCCCTACAGTGTCTTTTTTTACTAGAAGCAGACCCATCACACAACAACAGTCTACTGAACCATTTGGAGGGGCTAGAAAAGCTGGGTTCTCTACATGGAAGAAAACACAAGTATGAATTTCTGTGCAGATCTCTTGTTTACCACATTAGCTGCTCGCTGCAATTGCACAGGGATTTAGTGCTGTTGTGTGGGTGCAAGGCACAATGAAGGTGTAAACTCCATGTAATACATGTATTTAAAGAATCCTTACAGATTTTAGGCTGCAGTGTATGAAATGGGTGAAGAAGGCCTAGTAAGAAACTAAGAGTTGTCACTTTATGCCTTTCCTGAAGGTGTAGCATGGAATGTAAAATGTAAGCAGCAGTCCTCTGGTGTATTTTTAATTGGTTTGGTCAAGCCCTAAGTGTGTGTGTCTTTTTTCTCCCCAGCTGAGTATTGAACAGGCCCAGGCTGTGGCAGAGCAAGTTGAGATGAAAGCGAAGGTGGTACAGTCTGAAGTCAAGGTAGTGACCACTAGACACAAGAAGGCCTTGGAAGAGCGCGAGTGTGAGCTGCTCTGGAAGGTATTCACCCTTACATTTGTGGTTTGTACTGCTGACAAGTGCTTTTCAAACTGAAAAATTACTCAAACTACTACACAGCCAGATTCTGATATCCGAGGAAAGCTGCAGGTTTCCTTACCTGGAGCTGCTGGATCCTGGGAGCAGCACAGCCCCACACGCGGGCTGGGCACTCCCCCTGCTGGCCCCGCAGCTGCCCCGAGAGGAGGTCCCCTCTGAACAATGTCTTCAAAATACATGCTCTAGGATTAGGTACATAATATAATTGGTTTTCCAATCCACTCCTCATGAAGGACAGGAGCAAAGCTGTATATGCTATCCTGTCCTTTTTTGTTTTTTAGAAAGGCTGGTACAAATTCTGTGAGACCAACTTTCACTGTCCCCATGCTTAAAAACCTTTACTGTCAATCAAGGTAGCGTCCTCCCTCTAAGCAATTTTTTTGAACTAGTATAAGAAAAGAGTATCTGCACAATTGTGAGCTGGTGGGCTCATTTCAGCTCAACAATGCTTGTGTGGTATTTTGAGAGGAGGAAAGGAAGTAACAGGCAAGTTTCTTGTTCCAGAAAAGTAATTCAACAGTCATGGTCCCCCGCAAGAGAAGCTTTGTTTTCTTTTGTAAGTGTCAATACCAAGATTAAAATTGCACTTTATATAGTTAGTGTTCTTTGAATGCTCCTTGAGAGTTTGGATTTGGATTTTTACTCTTAACCTCTTGCAGGAAGCTTGGCAGCTTTTTTTTTTAAGATATTCCTAGTACAGGAGGAGTAAGATCTGTGCCTAAGTTCTTTTTATCCTACAGTGCTGTACAAATGCACTTTGTTAGAATATCTGCACTGACAGCAAGTTCTCTTCAAGCTGAAAAACATTATTTTAAGAAGGAAATGTGGTGGTAAATGATTTTAGGAAATAGGAAAACAAACTCAGTCTATCAAGCATGCTAATAAACAATTCTGCATAACAGGGCTGAGTCTATGGATTTAGCTAAGACCTAAGATCAGTAATGTGTCTTCTTCTGGTGATACTTCTTTACAATGTATACAATGGACAACTATTGTAAGAAGTATCGCCAAATTTTTTACAGCTTGGTAAAACCTACATACCTCAATTTACAGCATGTTTGTACATATGTTATCTAGTCAATGTCTAATCAAGGAGTCTTCAGACATTGAGTCTTCCTTCACTAAAATGCGTTCCAGATACTGTTCTGAGGCCAAGCAAGTATTCAGACATCAGGAAATGTACTTTTGCAACAATAAAACAAAGACACGTTACATTAGTTTTATGCAGCAGGTGTCTTTGCCAGATGGTCCAAAGTGGTTTTTCACAAGTAAGGGTAGACACAGGCTTATATAGATGATTTACAAAACAGGCATTTTTGCACCAACTTCAGTCCCTCAAGCAGGGACTGGCAGCAACCTTCTGTGTTATTTGAAGTGACATTCACAAAACATCCTGTTTAAAAGCACAAGCTCAGCAGGACTGCTGGTATTTACAAGAAAATATTAAAATAATTGGACTCTAAAAATTCCTGGAGATAGATGTCTGGTATTATCCAGTCACACAAAACCAGTTCTGGCAGGCAGGGGAATGACAGGAGCCCGTGTGCATTAGCTGGTGCTGACTCCCATCTCAGTGGAGGTCACCGTCTGAAATTGGTCTCAGTTCTGGTTAGTGAAGCCTCGGCCTCTGCTCTTCTGGAGAGGCCGCAATAACTTCTGTCCTCCCTGGGGGCTGAATGAGATGTGCCTTCGGATGATCTGTCAAGTACCTTGCAACTAGAAAACAGAATAGCATTTGAGGAAGCAAATAATTACTAGTAAGCAAGTGATTTTCGCTCTCAAATGTCACTCTGATGCAGCAGATCTGCAGAGTAGGAATGTATGTTGTCGCCTGGAGGGTAGGAGAGACTAATAATCCTAAATTTGGATAAGTAATTTGTTTTCCTTGTTTCTTGTCTGCATTGTGATTTTTAGAGGTTTGTTCCGGAGCTGTATGTCAGCATGCTATAGCAACTGTCCAGCTGGCTTTCATGTAGAAGGGAGACTGAAGGAAATCTCTGTGGTCTGTCTTTGCTGATGTAAGTGTGCTTTTCTCTCCCCCATTTCCCACAAGGTGGAAAAGATTCGCCAAGTCAAGGCCAAGTCCCTCTACTTGCAAGTTGAAAAGTTACGTCAGAACCTGAACAAGCTGGATAACACCATTAGTGCTGTTCAGCAGGTCCTGGAGGAGGGTCGCACCATGGACATTCTTCTGGCTCGGGACCGCATGCTGGCTCAGGTGCAGGAGCTGAAGAATGTCAGAGGCCTTCTCCAGCCACAGGAAGACGACAGGATCATGTTCACCCCCCCTGACCAGGCATTGTACATGGCCATCAAATCCATGGGCTTTGTCAGCAGCGGGGCTTTTGCTCCCCTGACCAAAGCCACGGGGGAAGGTCTCAAGCGCGCTCTGCAGGGCAAGGTGGCCTCGTTCACCGTGATCGGCTACGACCACGACGGGGAGCCTCGTCTCTCGGGGGGTGACATGATCTCTGCCGTGGTCATGGGCCCCGATGGAAACCTTTTCGGGGCAGACGTCAGCGATCAGCAGAATGGGACCTACCTGGTCAGCTACCGTCCCCAGCTGGAGGGAGAGCACCTGGTGTCCGTGATGATGTGCAACCAACACATCGAGAACAGCCCCTTCAAAGTGATGGTGAAGTCTGGGCGCAGCTACATCGGCATCGGGCTGCCAGGGCTGTCCTTTGGCAGCGAGGGAGACAGCGACGGCAAGCTCTGCCGCCCCTGGGGGGTCAGCGTCGACAAGGAAGGCTTCATCATCGTCGCCGACCGCAGCAACAACCGCATCCAGGTGTTCAAGCCGTGCGGGACCTTCCACCACAAGTTTGGCACGCTGGGCTCCCGGCCGGGCCAGTTCGATCGCCCCGCCGGCGTGGCCTGCGACGTTTCGCGCAGGATCGTCGTGGCCGACAAGGACAATCATCGCATCCAGATCTTCACGTTCGAGGGGCAGTTCATTCTGAAGTTTGGGGAGAAAGGAACGAAGAACGGGCAGTTCAATTACCCGTGGGATGTGGCTGTCAACGCAGAGGGCAAGATCCTGGTCTCTGACACGAGGAACCATCGCGTTCAGCTGTTCGGGCCCGACGGCGTGTTCCTGAACAAGTATGGCTTCGAAGGGGTACTCTGGAAGCACTTTGATTCCCCCAGAGGCGTGACGTTCAATCACGAGGGCCACTTGGTAGTGACAGACTTCAACAACCATCGCCTCTTGGTCATCCACCCGGACTGCCAGTCGGCGCGCTTCCTGGGCTCCGAGGGCACCGGCAACGGGCAGTTCCTGCGCCCGCAGGGAGTGGCGGTGGATCAGGAAGGGCGCATCATCGTGGCCGACTCCAGGAACCACCGGGTGCAGATATTCGAGTCCAATGGTAGCTTTTTATGCAAGTTTGGCACTCAGGGAAGCGGCTTTGGTCAGATGGACCGTCCTTCAGGTATAGCTGTCACCCCTGATGGCATGATTGTTGTGGTCGACTTTGGAAACAATCGAATTCTCGTCTTCTAATCTGTGTTTGAATTAGGAAGAAACTGTCTCAGGGAAATTCTTCTAAGAGAAAATGAAAAAATACAACGTTAATTCAAACCTACCTCATCTTTAATTTTTTTACAGATGAATGTACTTACCTTTTCTGCAGGGAGTGAGCCTGTAAAATTGAATTCTATCTACCTCATTGTCCTCCCTTCCCTCCCCGATTTCTCGCCCCCCTCCCCATCCCCACATACTCATAGTTCAGAACGTTTTACCTCTTTCCCCCCCGATGGGGTTTCATGCACAAACGAGAATTGCTGTGCACATTAGGTGGTTTGTGTGGTGAGTTCTGTTAGACTAAGCCAAGAAAGGCGCTATGTAACTTTTTAAATGGAGAAAATGGTAGTAGGTGTTTGTAGAGAAATTTGTGTTCTTGACCATTCTGCAGTTCTGTGGGTGGGGACATGGGAGGGAGGGACACTTGTTGTTGTTGTTGGTTTTGGTTTTGTTTTTTTTTTTTTTTTTCATTGCTGCTGCAGCAGAGAACTTTTTCCTGTTCTCCTTTTTATACCTCAGTGTGTTTGATTTACTGGAGAGCACAGCATCTTGTTCCCAGACAACTTTGAACGTTTTATGAAAGTGAGTGAGATTCACTCGCCAGGAAGAGCAAGTTTGCATCTTTTTTGGCATTTCTGTGTATTTTTTTACTGAAACACAGTAATTTAACAGCACAAAGTGAAGCTGATGAAAATGCACAAAAATTCTTTAAGTTTAAACCAAATTGTTCATTTTAGTGGCTTAGTGCGGTCATTGTAAAGTTTAGATAAAAAGCAAGGCTTCCTTTAGTGTATCCTGTCATTGAGAATTTCATTTTTACCTCTTTTCACCTGAAAGCTAACTTAGTTTGAAAAAAGTTGCTGTTTCTTTTTATCAGTGCCCCTAATCTAGGTAACAGAAGAGGTTAGGAGGAGCATTGAAACAGGGAAAATCAAACCCTTTTGATTTACTTTCTTGTGAAATGACTTAGCATTTTTTGCCCCTTCCCATAGAGAAACCTTAAGGGAATAAAGTTTGAATTTCTTAGAAGTGGTACCTTTTTCCAAAAGTAAGAAATAAGCACAGCTTTGGAGATTCAGGGTGTGATTTGGAGAAGTCAACAGTTGTTTTGTTTTGGGGTTTTTTGTTCAGAGAGGATTGCAATAACTCTATCACTGATTAATTTTTTTTTTAAATTTTTTTTATTTTTTGTCTTCTGGCTTCCCCAGAGAGCTGGACTTTAAATTTTGGAAATAGCTACTGTAGCTTTTAGGGTGGGTGGGGTGGGCCTGGAGCTCCCTGCTGCAGGATCTCTGGCTACAGATCCAAGTGAAGAGTTACCAGTACCAGCTAAAGGCAAACTTCATCAAGGTGAAACTTTGCTGCTTTTTTTCCCAGGGCAGTACCAAAGACTTCTGTGTAAAATTAATGTATATGATCCTTAAAAGCTTGGAGGCAGGGGGAAGTTTGCCCTTTCGGGGATATTAGAAACTGGTGTTCTGAGAGGCAGAAACTTTTGGGGAGAATAGAGATCTCTTTATCAAAATGTGACTTTGAGTCCCTGGAAGGATTTGGTTTTATTCTTCAATTTCCTGCATTCCAGTTTAGCTGTTCAAGCAGATATGGTCTGTACAGACCTGTAGCTTCACCCTCTGGTGTTGGCAAACAAAAATTGTTTAAAGTGGGCAAGAGAGGGCTCTTCTTGCTCTCTGCAATGGAAAAACTCACGGGTCAGCACTCTTGAGTTTGGAAATGCCATGGGATTTACCTTACTGTTTGCAAAAGAAGATCTTTGAAATGTAAATGTGGTCATTGTCAAAAAGTCTGAAGAGCCTTAACCATCCTGCAAGGAAAGGGTTCCTCTCTGCCAGCCACCGTGCACAAAAGTGACCTGAGGTTGAAAGGCTCTTTACAAGTTTGTGAGAAATCACAAGGTGCACTTTCCTTCTTGCTGCTTTTCCCCTCCAAGGAGTGTTAACTTTCTGAGTTTTGTAGAAATACCAATGATGTGTGCAGACAGAGAGAGCTGCCACTTTAGAGGAGGCTTAAACTAAAGGACCAGAAAGAGACAAGATTCATGAGATGGCAAAACCTCTTTCAAAAGAAGGGTGAGGAAAACCACCTAAATTAAATGGGATAAAACAACTGTGCTGCCTTTCAGCCAAAGCCTCAAGGAAGCAAACTCTTCGAAGCAGTGTGTTTCAGTTAGGCTTAATCTTAGGATGGCATGGTTTAAAAACAGTATGAAAGGATAATCTTTTATACAGATGTCTGTCAATAAATTTCTGTGGCCACACAAAACATGTATCAGAGAGAGCTAGTTTACCTTCAAGTTTTGCAAGTTCTGCCTGTGTGCACGCCTCCCTTCTTGGGGGTGGCCTACAGTTGTGACAGATGTCCGTGGTTGTCTTGTATTATTCAGCCCAAGAATTATTTGCAACTTGGGCTGTGAAAACTAATAGCCTGCAAGATCTAGATACCAAAGAATAGTGGTTTAAAAAGCTTTAATGTTTAGTCTGCAGTGTCCTTGCATTTCTCCTATCATGTCTTAATGAAAACGCCAGGTCTCTAAGTACTTTGACCAGAGTGGCTGACAGTGTTGAAGTGTCTTAGAAACACTCTTGTGCTTAAATGCTTGTGGGGTTTGCCCTTCTCTGTGGCTAGAAGGGAGTTGTTTTTCCAGGCATTAAAAAATAAAGGTTAAGCGTGCAGTCAGGACTGTGTTGAACTGGAGAACGTTTTGCCCCCCCAGCCTGCACCGTGTGGAAGGTGACAGACACTGAAGTTGCCCTTTGCTTTTGAATGGAGCCATTGCACAACCCCCCAGCCCAGCTCAGTCAGGAAGAGGAATGACTTAAACTCTTTCTAAGTTTCTGTCTATTTAACTCAGTGGGATTTGCTTGCAAACCCAACCTTGAGTGTTTGACCTTGTGTTGTTGGGGAGCTTTTTCGTTTTAAAAACACTACTATTTAGCTCCCCAAAAGAATTCCTTATCTTTGTGATAGATAGTGCTAAGCACACTTGGTCTCATTGAAAAGTGGTAGTGTAGCTTATAAAATGGAGTGTTTTATATGCAATGAAAAAAAGTAGTGCTAATATACAATGCCAACATCAGATGTCCCATAGAGGCTTATTAAAAAGTAATAAATGAGATTCCAACCTTGCTCTGCCTTTCCATGCATGTTCTCAGGTTAATGCCCCAGTATCATAATGTACATGCATGCAGAGAGGAAAAGCAAGACTTGGAAGCTGGGTTGCAAACCAAACAAGCATTCAGAGTAACCTTCTTAACTAGGGGAAATAGCCTGGAGAAGGGTAAAGTGAGTGTGTACCTCTTGGTTGGGGAACAGCAAATGTGGGGGACAGAGCTGTCTACTCGAACTCCCAAAGGATTTTCTCTATGCCAGGTTAAACCAGTGGCTCTCTGTAAACCTTTTGCTTGACAAAATGTTATCAGCAATCAGTGTGGCTGGTTTGGGTGCTCAGCATATAAAGCAATCTTGTCCTTTCTCGGAATTATTTAAGCAGGAACTTTAGTAGCAAGCTGAAGCAGATTCAGTACTTGATAATGCAGGTCCTTCACATAACTTGCTCCTTTTGATTCAGTAAGTTTTAAATATAACTTATTTAAGGAGGGCCATAAACCTGAAACTTTGAAACAAAGCAAGGAAAGGAAGATAACACCTGAAAACTAATGCATGTTAGGGCCAGACTTAACCAACCTGAGAGAAAGAACAAGTCACTTGGATGTGGCATTCCCTTGGAATTGAAGGAAAGTGGGCCCAGTGCGTTATGTTAGTTAAACCAAAATTGATTTCTGAAGAGAGCAGGTTTATAGACTCACCTTGCCATAACTTTGATCATAAGATTTCTTTGTTCAGTTCTAGTTTAAAAAAATATTGTGCCAAAGTTTTGTTTATTTTTTAAAGGAGTGTAAGCCAAATGGTGCCAAAAGGTAATAGGGTATTTAAAAGTAGAGCTATTTAGACAAACAGTTTGGAACTGTATAAAAAAGGAACACTGGTACTTGAGTTAGACAAATATTGTACCTTTGGTCTTTGAGTCCTTGGGAGTTTGAAACCCAGTTTGCTGTGGTACAAAATGCACAACTAGAGATGCCACTATCTTTTGCTTGAAGTTCTACCTCACTTTGCAGAAGTAAATCATCTACCTCAATTTAGCATCAGACAGGCTTGGGAAATAGTTGAGAATCTGCCTGGGGGAAGGATTCATCCTGCCTGTTGGAAAAGCATTTTAATTGAAACAGAGATATTAAGTGTGTACTATGTGGTGACTGCTTGCTTTTGTTTGCTTTTGTTTTTGCTGCCTGCCTATGGAGATATTAAGCTGCCCTTGCTAGAGAATCTGTAAATAAAACCAAATGTTCAGGCAAACTGGACTGAGACCTGAAATGCTTCAGAGTTTGTTCTGGTTTCACTACGAGGTATGGAAGTGTAAACTCTTGTTCAGTATTATGACACTACTGGCTGACATGACATCCTTCATGTTCATTTGCAGTGTTCTTATGTCCTTAAGACCTTTAGGTCTTCTCTCTACAAGAGAAAAACTTTTATGCATGCCTACCAATGTGTCCTGTTTAGGAGGACTGGTGTTATGATTGCTGTAAACACAATGCTATACCAAATGCTTGAAGGGAATAAGGTCCTGGTTTTTTATTTTATTGACTTGGTGATTGTATTTGTAGCTTGCTTGACTCAATGGGATTTTTTCCACCATGACAAAGCAATCAAGTTCCTATTCCTGGAGGGCAGCTTAGGTTCAGACATACTCAGGAGAGGCAGTTTAAAACCAGTGTCTTGGGGTTTTAGGCAAGTTAAGTAGTGATGTGCAACATACCCCGTTTTACCTGTGGAGTTAAGTTGCAGAAGCATATTTTCAGACTACTCTCTTGGAGGAAAAAGAAGTCCTTTTTCCTCCCCAGCTCATATTAAGGGGTGGCAGAAGTGGGTACAGGAGACCCCTAATGACAATAGGCTGTGTTGGGTTTGGTAAATGTTATGGTGGGAAATGTACATTGATGTCTCTAAGTGAACTTACGGGTTAACAAGCCAGACTGGCATCTTTTTCCATCATTGTTCAACCAGTAATGGTTCTAAAAATGCTTTGTGTACCTGCATGGTCTTAGACCTTCTATTAATGATTGTATCAACTTACAAACTCAGGTAGATAATTTTTTAAGCTCTTTTCATAGAGCCTTACTGACTGAATGTTAAGTGTCTGTGTACTGATGTAGTTAAGTAACTTCCTTTTGAACTACCAGACTAGTTAAAAAAAAAAAGTCCTTTTATAGGTTTGTAGAGTACTTTTCAGACAATGTAGTAGTTTTTCCTTCAGAGAGAGAGATGCCTGTTTCTGAGGGGTTTTTTTTGGTGGTTTTTTTTTGGTTTTGTTTTGGTTTTTTTCTCTAAAATGACTAAGAGGTTTTTAACTAGTTTGTAAGGTTTGCTTAGTCACCTGAGTTGGTGGGGGTTTCTGTGACTCTTGTTTGTACTGTGCATTACCTGTCATGCCCTGCTCACTTCGTGCACAGGTCCTTGGAGGAGTTGAGTGTGTGAAACACATGCCTGCAATTTAACTCAAATAGAAATTGCAAGCCTTGAACAAAATGAAGCTCAGCCTCATGAAACCAATGTCACACGTGCTATTTTTTCCCTCCCTCCCCTCCCCCTTAATTGGCTGTAGATGTTTGCCCCATCTTAGAAAAATTTCACTACTGATTTGTAAGTAGCATTGCCTCAGTGCAGGTTTGCATTGGGATCCAGGCTGATCTTTGTAATTCTTTGGATGTTGAGTTGATTTGGTTTCTTAGTTTCCTCTTCTGTTACTTCTTTTCTACTTTAGTAACTAATCATGCTGCTCTCCTGATAATAATAAAATATCTCAGGAGGTCAGACAGTGCTCTGCTTTTAATGAGCTGCTCAGAGCTTTTCTATCTAATTGAAAATGAGTCAGGCTGTGACAAAAATTGCCGTGCTCCAAAAAGGGCATCACATTTCTACTTGGAGAAAAAGTGATACAATTTTTACTTGTCAGATGTTGAGTACTGCAGAGAAGAAAGCATGACAGGTTATGTGCAAACTTTTACGTAGAATAAGTGAACAAAATGTTAGAACCCTTGTGTTAATGGAGGCTTCTGAATGTATCTTTGTGGTCCATAGGGAAGGCTGAAGGATGTAGCAAGGAGATGATGTATCAGCTACTGGCAGCCTTAAAACAAAGTCAGTGTCTCTCTGGACTTTAAAATGTTCCTATGCAGTTTATTTTATTTTTGTTTAATCAAATAAATGTGAGGTTTTTTTCACGGCAACTGTGTGTGTGTGTGTGTGTGTTTCTGTACCACCCAGGAAAAGCCTTCTCTTCTATCAGGTTGCAAAAAAGAAAAAGCCCCTCCTAGTTGTTTGTGTTATTAGAAAAAGTCCTCATTGTCATGACTGGAGAAAAGAGATGTGATATTGAACTCACTGCTTCAAACTCCATCCTTTTTTCCCCATTATTTTGCTAGGAAGTTTCTGGTTTAACTTTTTTAGATCCATTTCTAGGTTTCCTTTCCTTCACCTTGGCCACTGAAAATGTTTCTTCTGCGTGGCAGTGTAAAGCAAAGCCACCAGAACATTTAATAAGTCTCTCTGGCATCTTACAGGGCAGGCTGTCAACAAAAGTTGGGTTAGTAGAAAGCTGCCATTTTTTCTCACTACCTTGGAAAAGGTTTGAAAAGAAATGGTGAGCATAGGAAGATGCTCTTCAAGTGAGGTTAAGAATTAAAGCCACTGCCTGAATTCCCAGCATGGGTAGCAGTGGAGGTGGATTCCAGGCTCTGGAAGTGCTGTCTGCTTTAGCTTTTCAGAGCCTAAGATGCCTTCTGGGCATCAGCTGTACAGCTGTAGGGCTCTCAGCACCATCCATCAAAATCCTTCACCAGGCCATTGCCTTCTTCCTGCTGGAGCAGCTGGCAACATGTCAGGAGTACGGAGATCCTTTCAAGTGGGAGGGAAGGAGGGAGAAGGCCCTGTGGAGGTGGGCACAAAGGCTGCACAGGTGAGTTTGTCCAGCTTCTGTGTTACTCTGTATTCCCTCGGCTCCTCTGTGCCCTCCTCCTGAAGACAACTGGTACCCAAAAGCTCCCTGAACAGCAGGAGATGGCTGAGGACACTGCTGGATGAGTGCAAGGCCAGTCCTTGCACCGGGGCCATGGGCACTGCTAAAGGTATCAGCAGTGGCCACAGGCACTGCTGACCATTGTTGAGGCAGCAACAATGCTTGTGGTGTGTGCTGTGGGAAAAGGGAATGCACCCCTTCCTCCTGCTCTGGGACTGTGAGCCTCTGTGCTGCTGCAGGGGAAGATCCTCGAGGTAAGGGGAGAGTGGGGGGAGAGGGACAAGGCGCCCTTTCCTTCTGGAAGGGCCCCAACCCAAACTGCTGAGCATTACTGGGTTTACTAACTTAGCCTAGTGCTGAGCCCGGGCTGCTCATGCTCCCCGGTTTTCTACCGAAGGACAGCTCACCGTTTTACTTGACCTTCACTTCTTTCCTACCAGAGATTAAAAGGATTGAAGGGAGAATCCAGGCCTTGGCTGCTGCCTCCCTTGACGTGTTATGATATTTATTTTTTCCTTTCTGTTAATAGCAAAGGCTGAAAGCTGAGAGCCGTCATCCCCGCCCGTCCATCCCGCAGCTGCGGTGGGGGCTGAGCCGCCTCGGGGCAGCGGGGCCGGGGCTGCGGCTCACGTGCACGCGCGGCTGCGATAAGAGGCGCCTTATCTGGGGAACAACCGCATCCTTCACCCAGCCCCGGCACGGCCACAGCATCTTTTGCATGTGAATGCCCCACATTCCTGGGGGGGCGGGGAAGAATCTTCTCTATTCAGGGCCCGGGACCACACAGGGAGCATCTTGAACCTTTTTGTATTTAATCAGTCAATCTACTCTGAGGTAAAAGATCTATCAGCTCCCTTTCTTCTCTCTTTCAGAAAGGTGATCGCTACCAACTTACTCCTGATACTTTTTTATTCCTAGTGTTTCTAAGCTGTTTGTCCCTACCTGAGGACAAGGGTGCGTTGCAGTGATAGAAAAGTCACTGAAAAAGGCAGCTACTGGGTTGGATTCTGAAAGGATTCATCTGACAGGAGACAGAGTAGCAGGTCCCAAGCTGCTGCTTCCCTCTGGAGACACACCTGTGGTCACTCCACAACTTGCACATTGTTGAATAGACTTGCTGTGCTGTTTCTGTCAGCTGGTTTCTCCAAGATGATGGATACAAATCCTGCTGCCTTCCCCTCCTGGACACACGTGCATTCCCTCACACTCACGGCACTGAGAGCAGAAAGGGCCGGCCCCGAATCCAAGGTGCTGCTGGGAGCAGTGACCTTTGCCTCCAGCCAGCACCAAAAGTACAATGCCAGCAGCACAGGGAGATAAGGTGGTAGCTCAGCTCTGCCCTGGAGCTTATCAGGATAGCTGAAATGGCACAAAACAGCCCTGAAGGGACTGTGAGAGGAGTGCTGGGCTCCAATTATCCTATGCCTCTCCTTCTCTCCTGTGCTCACAGTAAGTAACCAGAAGGTCCTTGATTATGCTCCAATCTTCCTTTGAGTAAAAGGCAAATTTTTTCCTGTTAAGAAGAGACCTATTCCTCTACATTGGAAACTAGATTAAAAAACTGCCACAATTTCCTCTCCAAAAGAAAAAAAAAACAAACAACAAACCCAAAAAAACCCCCCAACCTCCTGCTCCCCACAAACAAATCCACAAAAGAAACCACCCCAAACCCAACCTTTTTCTTATAACCAGTTCCATGCTTCCTCCATAGCTGCACCATTACACCATTCTGTTGGGCAAAGGAAAACCAGAGAGAGGGGAAAAAAATTCACAAAGGAAAAAAAAGCCAACAGAAACAGGTTCTCTCTTTGTTGAGGAAGAGCATGGCTTATATATGTCAGAACAGCAGCCAACACAACAGCTCAACTGCTCCTTCAGGACTTTACTTCAGGTAAATGGTTTTCTCCACTCACTGCTCTCCCCTCTAATCTCTTCAAAAAGAGCTGAATTACACACTTGGCTATTTTTTTTTTGTAAATAAACTACCACTCCTATTCAAAGCAGGTACTAACCTCTCATCATTCATTAAATAAGCTTTACAAACAAGTCTTTTGGTTTACATCTTTTATTAAAAATTTACATAAACAAACACACTCCAGCAATTGGGGTATTCAGGTGTCCTAGGTTAAAAAAATATACAAAATCCCAAGCCCCCCTGACCAGGGCAGCAGCAGGTTCAAGCACAACCTCACTTCCTTTGAACAGTGGTGAAAGCTGGCATCTGAATGGGCTGGATGGAGTGGACTGGCTGGAAAACAGGCTTTTTCCTCATGTCAGAGAGTGTTTTCACAGAAGGGAGCAGCTGGTTCCTCTTGATGATCTGCAGTGCCAGCTGTGTGTTACCTACAAGACAAGTTTCAATTAAAAACCCAAAATACCATTTAATGGCATATGAATTATTGTTCAGGGACAGAGCTGATGAGCCAGCCCTGGGCCCAGGCCAGGTACACTAGCAGTCCTTTCTCTCCAGTGAAATGGTGGCACAGATAGGAAAAGCAGTAGACAACAGGAAATTTGAAAAAAATTAGTGTTGATTGAGTCCACTTATTCTTAGCTGAAGACATCAAGCTTTTACCTTAGTACTGGAAGATGCCAAAGCACCTTCTAATTTCCCAAAGGTCACCTCTTCTCTCTCCCAGCTGCACAGTGAGGCTCTAGATCTCACACAACATGCCCTCACACTGTGACACTGCAGACAGTAATGCAAATGCCAAGGGCATGAAAGATGTTTTCAAAAGAAGAAATCTGATTTTTAACTGTATGTATGGTCCATCAAACAACTACCACTATACATGGAAAACTTACTCTGTTAAAAATCAAACTTGTAAAATTACAGGAGAAAAGGCACTGAGTTGCAAGGAGAGTATTTTTCCCTCATAATTTTCTTTTCCTGAAGTTTTTGTTTCAGAAGAGATGCACCATTTTGTTGTCATTTATAGAACAAAAAATGTCTTCACCTCTTTTAGTCATGTACTTAGAAGAAGGGTAAGGGATGTAAATCCCACTTTCTACTCTCTTCTGCTCTGTACATCTTTGTTGCAGAAATAAAGGTTTCCAAAACTCCAATTTAGAAACATCTTTGTAAAAAAATCATTGTAGAAGTCTCAATTCCAAATACAAATGCTCAAATCCTCTGCCCACCTGCAGTGCAACATCACTGAAGGGGAACAGGCACACAGAACATTTCATAACACTTGGATATGAAGTGCCCCCCAAGGAGCACAGGTCTGCAACCATGACAGCTTCAGGCAGCAGCTGCACCAGTCTGCTCTCACTGCAGAATTCAAGTGCAACCTTTCCACTTTGCCATTATGTAGAGCTTTCCCCTCCTACTAACGAAGTGAACCTTCAAAGGAAAGCATTGTGGAAGAGAAAATTATCAGTATTACAAGCTTTGCTGCCATATTTGCTACACAGGCCTTGACACAGCTTCTTTGGGAAACTTGGATTGTGGTTGGCTTTTAATGGAGAAAGCTTTTCAAACACTCTTTATAGTAGAAACTTCATCAAGGGTTTTACTGAGAATGTAGTCATGATATTTTATGAAAAATCCTTTTGTTAGGATTTTTTCTCCTGAGACACTGAGAAGCCTCAGAGGAAAAGAAAACCAATAATTACCAGCTGCTGTGGAATGCAACAGGTACATCTTTGATTGGTCCATGCTGGTTGTTTCTAATTAATGGCCAATCACAGCCAGCTGGCTCAGACTCTCTGAGAGTCACGACCTTTTGTTATCATTTCTTTTTTTCCTTGCTGGCCTTCTGATGAAATCCTTTCCTCTATTCTTTTAGTATAGTTTTAATATATATATATATATATGTAAATAAAATAATAAATCAGCTTTCTGAACCATGGAGTCATCTCTTTCTGAACCATTCTCGTCTCTTCCCATGTCAGGGGTGCCTGCAAACTTCCGCAGAGCCTATCCAAGAGTGCTGACTTCTGCACTAAGATAGAAAACTTCAGCTCAGGAAATGAATTAGGAGGTCTGGAGTGTGTAAGAACAGGATGGCAATAAACTATGGAAGTGAAGGTGCACATACATGGATCCACAGCAGAGTAAGAAGGAGACAGGGCCTAAAGGGTTTTGTCCAAAATACTGGCACAACTCTCTCTATAGGGTGGGAATGATGAGTGCTGCTCTCCTCCCTTTGTATCCCAGACTTAGGTTGCCTGAACAGCTCCCAACTTACCATTCTGCAATTCAAGATACACAGCCAGCAGGATGGCCTCTGGAGGGATCTCTTTGGGGTGGATCAGCGAAGCAGCCTTATTGAAAAAGAAGAGGGTGGAGAGAAAAAGAGCTTAAGAGAAAGATCCAGAACAAAGAAAGTGCCCCTTGACAAGATCAATTCATAACCAAGATCAGATTTTTTCAAACTCATACACTCCATCAGTTTTAAGCATGCAAGATTATCTACATAGCAAGATTGTTTCACACTAATTAGCAGGACCATCTGCTGTGTGCTTATGTTCATATGGATCTGTATTTCTTGGGCCAGCCTAGCGTGGTTTCCTGCTGAGGTGACAGGTGAAGAAGGTAACCTCCACTGCTCCAAAGTTCAGAATACAAAGTTAACAAGGATTGTTCATTAACTTTCCATATACAACCATTTTCAGCTATGAAGTTAATGAATTTATTGTAGATGCAGAGCCCCACTGTATTTTACATCCATGGGTGGCCTTGCACTCCTCTGGGCTTTACGCAGGTGTTTCAGAGCCCAAGCAGAGACACCTGCCCCATCATAAGAAACCTCAGCAGGAAAAAGAGCCAGACAACTGCTTTAAATAGCTGAGAGCCTCATAGAATTTGAATCTCTTCACATACACAACCACTGTGAAGTAATTTGGAAGCTGCTGTTTCAGTTTGTAGCTCAACAATGCATCCAGGCAGTCTTCCTGACAGACAGGAGTGGGTGCAAAAAGAAACATCATGCTGAAAGAGATGGGTCCCAGCCATGAAAAAGACCAAGTGATGTGACACAGGCCAGGTGGAGAAAGCATTTCAAAAGCAGTACTTGAGAATTCCTGGGACAAGAGGCAGACAAGGAGCATGCTTCCAGCAGAATTGTAGTTTGTTCTCACAGCCCTAAAGATAATAGTTCTGATGGTGAGTTATTAAATGACTAGGGAGAAAACCTTCTCTGAATCATAACAATTACTACTAAACCATTAAAAAGACCACAAAAAACTCAAACAAGCAAGTTAACTTAAACATGAAAAGGCTTCCCAGCCATCTTCTACTGTTCTGCTATGAACAGAAAATAAAATGCTGCCTGTAGTGGTATCAAACTTTTTACACAAGTAAGAAATTTGGAATTAATTTTGTTTTTAATAGAGACTGGTTCATAAAGACAGAGAAAAGCCACCATCTCAGCAGGGTCTGCAAGTAAGCTGGGCTGTGAAATCACCAGAATTCACTGTGATTTGAATGGCCCTTAGAAGGAAGTACATTTGTCCCTAAAGCTGCCTTGAGATTTGTTTTTCATACCTGATGAAGACACTTTCGAGCTTTGTCATATTCACTCCTCAAGCAGTAAGCACTTCCAAGGTTAAATAACATCATTGTTCGAGCAGACGTGACCGAACTGGGGTAACACTGTGGGGTCTGCTTGCCAGCTGCAATTAAAAGAAAATAAAATTCTTCTTTTCCTTACACTTTTATTCCAACCGGCCAAGTAAGTTCTTGTACTCTGCTGAATACAGTGGCTGGTACTTACAAGATTCCATTGCCTCATTCTCTCCTTTGTCAGACCCTGCAAAGAAAAAACAAACACATCATGTTCTGTGATCTTTTTTAAAGGTTATTACAAAAATAATACAAAGACACAAATTTTCTGCTCTCTTCACAGTCTGGCATTAAAGAGGGAAAACAGATCAGTTTGCTCAAGAGTTTACATCATTCAAGACTTCCTAACTTCAGTGTTGTGCTTTTAGATTTGCAGATGAGTACAGTGAGTTTAAACTGCAGGCATGTCACGGGAATCAGAGCTGCTGTAGACTCCACTATACAGATGGTTCTGAAGTACTTTTCTTAACAGAATACACACTCCCAACAAGAGGACTAAGATTAAGTTCTCCCCACTCCCTATATCTCAGTAAAGTAGACTGCAGTGGTATGACAAAGCCTGGTTTAAAGACCAAAAAGCTGGGAGAGATAAATGACATAAAACCCAAACTTAACCATAATAGCATATTTAACTAAACCAGCTTTCAAAAATTTCATTCAAACAAGTCAGAATACTACAATATACAGTCCTATTAATGCTACAGAATTAACCACCTCATAGGAATGACAAACAAGGAAAAGGCACACCAAACACAAAGTGGGAACTGAAGCCAGGAAAATAAAAACACAACAACAAAAACACAAACAACACTCTCTCTCACCCTGAAATAACCTACAGGTGTTAAAACAAAATGTCTTAATCATCATTATATCTGTGTCTAAAAAGTTACAACAAGAAGGCAGCTGAAAGCATAACCAGTTATCATGAAGTGTGGATGCATTAACCTAACCTTGATCCTGCTCATTTGAAGAGATCCCAAGGGAAACATCAGTGACATTCTCGGGGTTCAAGTGAGTGATGGCATCAGATATTCTGTCTAGAGAGATGAGAGCTTCTGCTGCATACAAATGCCCGAGAAACCTACAACAGCAAAGGGTCAGGTTACAAATGTCAGCACAGCAATCCCCACAGTTTGTTATGAGAGACAAACAATGCAGTTTTTGATGTGAGCACATGGGAACTGTTACTGGGAACAATAGCATGGAAGTTAACTTGCTCATAAGGTATTGTCATAATACCCAGTTCTACCATTTACTGCTTTTAGGCACCAAAGTTATAAAAAAATTCCACACCTGAATAATTCATCCATGCACAGGAGTTTCCATTCCACAGAGAAAGTACCTTGGTGGGGCCTTATTCAGAGAATTAAGAAAAGCCATCCCAGAATATGAATAGATCTACAATTTAAAGTGTTACATTATTTTACATTCAATAAAAATAAAGCACCTATTTTCCTGGGACCAAGATACACACCTCTCTTTGTCTTTGCAAAAGACCTGTTATTTAGCATTTCCTTCATTACATAACAGTAACACAAAATATGTGTTACCTTGCAAACTCCTCAAAGATCTTGCTAATACAATGACTGTGCAAAAGGATGAGCTGCAGTAGTGTGAAGAAAAAAGCCAAAGAATTTAATTGGCACGGACCAGTTTAAAGCATGGTGCCAGCATATAAAAATAAGCACGAGTTACCTTGCCTTCCACAAGTACATTACCAGTTTTGAAAAATATTATTACTGTAAAAACCTCTGCTATACTTTATCCCGTGCATTAAATGCACAGTGTCAGAAGGATAGGACTGATGCTGCCTTTGAATTTGTAGAGCTGTATGAGAATTGGTGGGTAGAAAAAGAATGCACTTTGAGTATCCTTCCAAAAAATACAGTGCCAAATGAGAGGTGACGAGAGGAACTGAAGAATGGAACCTACATAAGCAGCAGTAGCAGGTGAAGTGACAGTCCTGCACACACAAGATCTGTTACCCTGAGTGACTGAGCAAACCTTCCCCTCTGAGGCTGTAGTTTCAGAAGTAACCTTTCAGCTCTGTGGGTTTGGGCTGATGTTGGCTACCCACAGCTGCACATCCCTGCCCCTTGTGCTGTGCCAAGCATGTGCAACCCTGCAGTGAATCCTGACAGAGACCTGATGGTCCTGCTGTTGCATGTGACCCCAGAGCTGGAGAAACAGTAACAAAACCAGCAATTGATTCCAAATTATGTGGAATTCATACACAAAGGAGGGAATTCATGTTCCTGTGTATCAATGGACATTTAGGGCTTCAACAAGAACTGGAGCAGGCCAAGCAATTCTTTGCATCAAACACAGATTTGGCAAGCAACTACAGACATTGGAAGCTTCAACCCAGAAGTGTCCAGCAAAAAACAGGGCTGAGAAAGAAGAAATGACCCCATCAGACTTACTTAAGAGACCCTGAGAGCTTTGGTTGCTGCAGAAGTTTATCTGCATGATTCAATGCCATAAGGTTATCCCCCAAAGCCAGAGCCACGTAAGCACTACACGCAAGGATCGAGCACCTGGAAGGAAACAGACAAACAAAGGGGAGGGGGAGAGAGTCAACATGTTAAATGGAGAATTCTGTGATTCCAAATACACCTGTTAAATCTTCTTTCTTGTTTAGTGCTATAGAAATATATCAAACCTTCAATAATGACTTCCTATCTAACTATGAAGTAAAAGAGTTTTCATTATTTATGGGCTCGATTGTCCTACCAATATAAACCAAGGATCACCATGGTGTGCTCAGTAAGATTTTGCAGTTTTCATCTTAAATGACAGGCTAAAAAGTGGACTTCACCATGTGTCATTTTTCTCACGGACAGTTTGCCATTCTCACACTCTTGTTACCGGTCTTGCCTTGAACTCTCATTTGTACTCCTCTGCCCTCACCCTCTGTTGTAGAGAAGAGTAGCAGGTTTCTAGATTGCTGTAAGACACACAGTAGCTATCAATTAAGCTGTAACATATTTCACTCTTCTATTGAACAACATCTGCACACAGATAGACAAACACTGGAGAATCTGGCATTTCCAGTTTTGTGTTCAATTGAGGGCTGTAACCCAGTGCCAAGACTCTGAGTGATCCATGGCATTTTGTTGTCATCACAGACTTGCTTATCTTTCCAAAACCAGAAAATCTCTGGCAGTTCATTTAATAAAATCTGAACTACTCACATTTTCCATCTTCAAACAATAACCCCACATCAGGACGCCATCATTAGGCCAAGCTTCACACTTCGTAATAACTGCACCCCTCTCCAAACACTGTTCTTGGCGATATTTTCCACTTGGTAAAACATCTTTCAGTGCAGGCTGCCTTGTCCTCAGGGCACAAGCCTCTGCCCAGGACACCCTGCTGTGAGCAGGACTCTGTTCTTCTCCAGGGAGGACGAGTGGATGCTCTGAGTGGGGTCTCGGGTTGGGAGCGGCGGGAGGAGAGGCGCGGGCTCTCCCGCTGGTAGGCGGGCTATTACTGCCCAACCTTCTGGCAACTGTCAAGCCTGCTTTCGGTCCAGCAGTAAGTCATGTCATTCATGGCAGGGCCTGGGGTGCCTTTATTCCCCTTTCCCAGGAGGCATGCTCCTTAATTATGCACAAGTAGGATAAGAAACTTCTCCAGTGTTTTCCCCTACCCCCCACTTCCTCTCCACCGTGTCCAGATGTCACATCAAATCTGAGCACATACAAAAGCTTGAGAGAGGGAGAGGAAAGCTTCCCCAGCTCAAGTCCCAAACCTAAAATATTTATGAAAGGTTGTGACTGGGAAGGGGGATGGAATGGGGAAAAAAAAATCTCTGCAATAACAATCTGCTTCTAACTAACCTCTTTTTGTCTCTACCTCAAGGAGGTACAGCTTTTAAATCAGCAGAGATGCTGCGTGTCACCAGCAAAATACCCTTAGACACAAGTCAGGGCCTGCAGAGTAGGTTATTACTGCCCTTTCCCATCAATGTGTGTTACATTTCCCACAACTTTTTTAAAGCCTATTTTTAATTCTGCAAGTGTAAATTCAAACACAACACATGCTCCAATCACACAACAGGATGAAACCTACTCCTCTGCTCTAAGCAGTAGCCACTGTTTGCTGCCACATAAGAGCAGGCAACAGCCATCTAAGGAGGAAAACATTCAGATTTCCTGCCATGCAGTTGTGCTCTTGCACTTGGATCCATTGTTGAGTTGGCTGAACCGAAGCTCAGGAGAGCTGACAGCCAACCGGAGCAGAAGAATTGCAGCACAAGGGAAAAGACAAACTAGTGTTTCACCCCGCTCAGGATTCTGACAAAACTCCACAGGTCGCCTTTGAGCACGGCAGACTTCCAGCATCACCGAGCCTCCACATGCCCTAAATAAAACTGCCTTTGCACTAGGAAAAAGAAAAATGTTTTTTTAAACTGCCAGATTATGTCAAACAGCCTCTTGTGTAGGTCTAGGCAACAGGATTTGTCAGCCCACACAGACTGTAAGTTTACGGAACCCAAACTCCACATCTGACTTGCCTTATTTCTCAGGGAAATGGCAAGCCAGAGCAAATCCAGTCCTTCAAAACTTAGCATGAAGGCACCAAAAATGACACTTCTAAACCATTAAGAGAACATCACTTACGTGAAATAATTTCAAACAGCTAAGCCCAACAATGGATACAAAATACCTACTTTTTATGTTTCAACACTGGCAAACAATACAAAATATTAAGAAATACAGAATGCAGACTGTGCTTGCTCCAAGGGGAAAATCAGCACCAGCAAAGGGGAGATGGGGGAAGAAGTGGCTAAGAGTGAGGAAGAAGAAAGTGAAACAGCTATGGGTGATAATCACTGTAAGCTTGTAGTACTGTGACAGGGCCAAACAGACCACTGCAACCTTTAAATGGATAACTGAGGCAAAACTGGGTAAGTGTGGAGAAAACAAATGATCGAATGATTCATTTATCTCTATCTGCTTTGAGGGGAAAATTAAGGTTCTTACACAAACACCTTCAATCTAAGGAGAAAGACAGCGACAGACCTTGTTGTGGTCTATCTCAACTTTTACAATAAAATCCACACAATTTTCCAAATGTAGAACTGTGGTCTACCAGAACATCTATTCTCTTGATGTATCCAAACAGTGTTAGGTGGCTGTGGTGTGTGGAACATACTACAGCCTGAGACCAGAGCACGGGAATTGGCTTGTCCAAGGATGAGAAGCAGCGAGGAAAATTGTTTAGAAGAAACTCAGAAGAAAAACCTGGAGTTTCTACTTCCAGTGCATAAATTCTTAGCAATGATTGGTGTCCTCAGACTTCTGCTTGTTGCTTTTAAAACCTTGCAATTGAATTACTATTGAATTACTGCTTATTATGAGAATAGTCCACTCAACTAGTCCACCAATTTGTGCAGAAGTATCAAGCAATATATAGGATATGTAAACCTTTTCTAGATGATATTTTTCACTTTTAAAAACTATTCAGGGGCAAAGGTAAGTCAGGCATCCTCTTACAAGGATGCACAACTGTATACAATCATCCAAAAAAAGCATTCACAGTCTCTTTTCAGTTCTAGAAGTAATAGAGGTTTTTCAATTCAGCGACTTGCCAGGAAAAAACTGAAGAGATTCCTATTCCTTAGGATAATCCTTGACAACATCCAGAATTCTTTCTTCTTAATTTTCCTGGATTCAACAAGAATTTCAATTTTCTCACCTAGCTCCTTAGTGAGCAAGGCTACAGGACTACTATTTGAGTGCAATGTTTTTTGCTATTCACATCTCCAGAAGCTTAGAAACAGTTTCAGCAGAATCTCTTTCTAGGAATGTATAGTCCTCTAGATTAAACCAAAGTATGTAGTGAAAAAAACCAAAAACCCAATGCTTTTCCTTTCCTCATATGAAGTTTTTTACCAGAAGCAGCTAATTTCTTGCTGAACTGCTAAGTTTTTCCTGACATGTTGTCAGATTTCATCAGCAGATAACAACAGCTGATTGTGAAAAATAAGACTATGTATTAAAAAAAAAAATCACAAATTGACACCATGTAATTTTGACATGTGGCAGCCACATTTTCAACAGTCAGGAGGAGAAAAAACCCACAAAACCCACAAGCAACCCACATCACTGTTTTTAATCCAGCATGCTCTATTTCAAGTAGCACGCTCTTGTACGACTCCAAAATGAATAATCGACGTCGCCTCACAGATTCCTCCTGAAGTTCTTTTAAATGAGTACAAAAAGATTTGCTACATGTAGTGGAGCAAAGAAAAGGTTAAGCTGGTCATTCTAAAACATAGGTTACCTGGGGTTAGGCTGAAACAGAATGTTTACCTAAGAGTTCAAGTGGGAAATTACTGTATGCTTTGTCCATAATAGAAACTTAAAACAGATTTCTTTTTTCTAAACAGGTGCAAGCTTTATAGTAAGAGATTTTCAACAAGCTGGAAGCCACCTGAAATAATTAACATTGCCAGTGAATGGTAATCTTGTTGGGGAAAAGTAAAGAGACTCTAGATAAAATTATACTTATTTACACACACATGAGTTATTCCACCTGGAGAACATTCAGACTCCTGAACAGGCAGTTTAAGGATCTTTGAGAACACATAAGAAATCTACAGTGAAATTTTACCTATATTTTTCCATTGTGAGAAAGTCAAATGCCTGGACAGAGGCATTTTTGCTTTCTATTTTATGTAAACTATGGATTTATTCCTGCTGAAAGGAACACCATTCTCATTGGTAAAAGCAGCTATGCTGCTTTCTACTTTCATTTTTTTCCCATCCAACAAGCATATAATGTGGGGACTGAATTCTAAACTAGCCTTATTGTGACTTTAGGGGAAAAGGTACATACAGTAATTTCCATCCCCTTCCACCAATGTCAACAGCCATCCTCAGGCTTTTTAGATTTGTCCTTATGAGACTTGATATTTTCAGTTTTGCCCAATATATAACACCAAACTTACAATACTGCAATCAAACAGACTGATCTACCTAAACTGTAATTCTGGATGATTTCTATTTGTTCAGATTCAAAGCCCAGAAGAAAGGAAGCACACGCATTTGAAAAAAAAATTACCAGCTACAATTCAACATCACAGGTGGCTACAAAAAGACCCCTAGGAATGACAATTAAGGGAGAGGCTTTTTTAATGATGAATATTTGATATTATTTACTTGCCTTAAATTCTCCAATTCCTGTTTCTTCAAAGGCGAAGAAGGAGGAGCTGCAATGAATTTATCCCCTTCATGACTTTTATTGCTAGAATAAAAACAGTGTATTACTATAATAGATAATTTTAAAAAAATCTCAGTGTATTTATTCACTCCATTTAAAAGAACATAAATTCTGCAGCTTAAAATAGAGGGAGTTGAAGTTATTCACAGATTGAGGCACACACTCTTATCCTAACCATTCCATTTGAGAAGGAAGAAGTGGGACACTTGCTGGAAAGGATTTGACTGACAGACCAAACAACCCACACCATTCTTCACAGCCTTGAACTATTTTTGAAGTTCAGTGTAGGATAAGCATTTTTAACTGGAGGTACACAGAATTTGCTGCATTTGTAGCTTGTCTCCTTTTAGCCTGTAAGAAAAGCAGTAAACTAGTTTTCTCTCTAGACCTCTTAAAAACTAGTTACATAAATACTCCAGAAAGATAACCCACAAAATGCTACAGCTTCCTTTAGATTTCTAGCTTCCCTTTATTACAAAATGTTTCTTCTATTTTTTTTCCCTTTCTCCAAATAAAATTCCACTTTCTTAAAATTACACCTTTTTTTTGGGGGGGTAGCATTTGGGGAAGCTATTTCATACTTCTATTTAAGAGGTATGAAAGTTCACCCTCCAATAAGCTGAAAGAACTTCCTGGAATGAGAATTGAAGAGACAGCTAATGGCGATATCTTGGCAGTGAGAGATACCAAGGTCTAGAAAAAGATTTAAAAGAAAATTCAGAATTGAAACTGAATCTGTCCACTTAACAAGAACTTAATTTATGAGTTTCATATCTCTCTATTACAAATAGGTAAGATAACTCCAACGTTCAAAACATACAGCAGAAATCTCCAAGGAATTCATACTCAATACTGCTGTAGAGTACATACTTCATGCCTTTACCAAAAATTAGTTCCAAAAAATACCCTTAGCCACTAAAAGCATTCACTCTTTTCTTATGAATAAGAGAAGAATCTGCCTTAAGAGTCAGCTTGCTCAATTAGTGGATTTGCTTTAAAACCATCCTGTTCAATTAGTGTGATTTTCTTCAAATGCCTTGTATGTTTTACTGTTCTCTCACAGAGGTTCCCTTGTCAGAAGGAACAAATCCTTAGAGAACCTTTCAGAATGTGGCACAGAAATTCAAGAACAGCCTCCTTTGTTGGATATTTTGAAATTGGCAATGACTACTGGAAGATATGAGGGAGTCCTTTCTTTAGCTTTTTTCAGCTGAAGAAGCATCTGGTTTTGAAAGTAGAAGGTAGCAAAGGATCTTCCCATAGAGGGCATGTTTTCCTTTCCTCACTCCAACAAAAATAAACAAAAACTACCCCAACAGAAAACAAAAAAGGAGGTCTTGTCTGAGTAAGGGCCACCATTTTGTTTTCATTACTGCCCCTTAGTGAGCCCCAAAAGCTTAAAAGTGAAGTCCCATTTAAACCAGAGAAGCTTCATCTCAGTGGGCTGCATATACACTTGCCAGAGAACCTCCAACCTTAGTAAAGAGAAAAAGAAAAAAACCCCCTACAACAACCAACCAAACAAAAATAAAAACCCACAACCACCCCTTCCTCCCTCTGACTTTTATAAATCATTTGGTCACTTGACAAGAGAGATTGTAATTGGAAAAACAGGATTATAGAGAGTAGCTTTCAAATATTGTTGCAAACAGTAACAGCCACTGACCCCCAGCCACAGACAACCTCAGAATATACGAGGATGCACCTTGTGCCTACACAACATGGTATGTGTACAGTAAACCCTGCCTTGTGACAAATGCATCTTATCTTCTTAACATTTATCTGTACCCAGGTCTGACAAAACCACCATGTTTTTTCATTACTCTCTAAGTAGTTCAAGTTCTACCACAGAAACTTTTTCCAGATGAAAAAGTATTTTAACATTTACCCTCAAAATGGTCTTTAATGAAAGTGCAGACTGTGATCAAAAGTTATTCTTCAAAAGGAAGTCCAGAATATATGAGATGATGCAATAAATTAAACCACCTTCCTTTATCATACATGCCTACAAATTACTTTTTCTGAGATTTTATTGACAGAAAAGACTTTTCTTAAATTCTTTTCTGCAAAATATGATTTATTAAGCAACAGCTCCATGCTGCTTTCCTACTTACTTTTTAAATCTGGTTTCCCATTTTAATGCAAACACAACAAAGCATACTAGGGCTGATGAATGTCAAACCCGATCATGGGGAAATGTTTACAACTGAGTTTCCAGACATTCAGATATATATTGAATCAAGTACATGGCGCACGTGCGCTCACACACAAAAATCACTGTAACATGAAACTTCACTTACAATTAGAGAAATACCAATATGCCCAGCAGGAGGGTGTGGGAAAACATAACATTTGCAGCACAGAAAAAAAAAGATGGCCAAGGGATAAAATAATTTCACTATCTAATTTAATAAAAGCTGATAGGGATAGGAAGAACCAATTCAGTATTTTATTCCTAAATTTAAACAACAAGCAGCTAAACAATTTCCTTGAACATACCAGCCTTATTAAGAGAATTTACAAATATGTTCTGTTTTTCTGCTGACCAAACAAGGTAAATCACAGACATAGGCCGTCGGCACAGAGTTCCTCTGGACAAAAAGAAGGGCTTATATTCAATTCTGTTTACCTGCATGCTTCACTGCTTTCAGTGTTTTCTGTATTTCCCCCCAGCTGATTATTAGTTTTCGATCCATTTTCCTGCTTGGGCTCCTGTTGATCTTCTGGCAGTAGCAGCAAGGCATTTCTTAGACAAATTGCAGCAAACTCCATGCTAGCTACAGGTATTGCTGAGGACTGCCCATCACTTAAAGAGACACAGAAGTTGACCAATAAGTAGCAATCCTACTAAATTAAAAATAAAAGCAGAGCTCCAAAAATATCTGAATGCAAAGAAAACTTCACCCTAAAAATGTTAAATAACATTTTAATATACCAAATGTAATTTATTAAGATGTAGTATCTTGTTATCTTTACATATTGAGAATACATCACATGCCCAAATAGATTCACTAGATTTTTGATTTCACTTTCTGAAGTTTTACGGCAGAGCAACTAGAGTCTTCCTGCATTTTTCTTAAGTGGATTACTGAAAATATATGTTTTTAAGTGAGAAAAAGAGGACAGATTCAGTTATCTGAAAATAAAATTTACTTATCTGAAATTTTAAGCTTTAATGCTCATCTTACTTACAATAAACACACAGTTAAGCCCTCTGCTGGCTTATCACAGAGGAGGCACAAAATGATGTTTAAGACTCACCAAGCATTTTAGCATGCCTCTCTCTTCACTACATAAATGAACAGTTATTCCACAACAGTTTTAAAATCTCTGATAAACAGATATATATCCTTAACAAAGCTATAAAAACAAAATAAATAACCCATAGAAAACATACTCACTTATAAACAACATTCTGTATGGACTGGGATGCTAGGACTATCTTACGGTGGTAGCCTTGACCTACTATCGATTGCACAATTCCCTTTTTGCTGGGAAGACCTTTAGTCTCTTGTTCTGATGTCTAAAAGGAAAAAAAAGAGCTTAAATATCAAGGCTATTGAATGAGAGCTTGACAAAGTAAGTGAAGGCTGAAAGAAGACCTTGAACCCTGCTAAAATATAAGAATAATGGATACAGTTTTAAATCTAAAGTACAATGAAGGATCAGGCACCTTCTATTGTCTTTGTGTTGCAGAGGGGTTTTATTGCACACAGTGTAAGCACAGATTAGTTCTGACAGCTTGTCTGATAGCCTAGTGACCTAGTTTCTCCTCTGTTTTGAAAGCAAAAGAACAATGAACCAAGTCATATTAAAAGAACTGACAGGATATCTAAAAAGAAATAATTTGATCTGCCACATAACATTCAGACTTGGCACTGTAACGCTTGCCATCTTCTCTCCCTGCTTACACAGCACTCAAAAAGCTCTTTGGAAAAGCTGCTCCCAAACTGTTCCATGGGGAGCACAAAGCTGAACAACAACATATGCAAAGATACATTAAATTAACTTGTTTAATGGATTGTTGAGTATGCAGACACATTCTGGGGGTCAAATGAACTTAAAGTACCCTAATTGTCAGTCCCAAGAATTATCTCTACACCATGTTTACTGGGGTTTGTTTGGCTGTTTTACCGTGAGCCATCTTAACTTCATTGCTAAGTTTAGTGAGTCATTAAGAGTTGCAGTTTTAAGAAAAAACTTATCCTAAATCTGAACTTTCATAGCAGTCATTTTTTCAAAAATTTATCAGAATCCAAAAATAGACTGACATAGTAGCATAGTAGTAAAAATATTGAAATGGTAGCATTTACTGCCAAATAAAAAATACATACACTAAGTTTGGATATGAAGCACATATTTCAAAAAAGGTGTTTGAAATGCAGGTGTTTAAAAGGGAACCTTCTTCCATTCATATTTTATGCTTACAAAATACTAAAGTGGGTGAAAATTAGCTTGAGTGAAATTGCTTTTCTGCATGGCGTTCAGAGCATAAATAAGAATCCATGCTTAGATATAAAGGAATACTGCTGCAAATTGAGTTACAAAGGTCAAATTGAACATATTATTGACTTTAGGACCTCACTTGTCATGTTGCAAATTTAACAATTTAAAGATAGTTTCTCTTTGCCTTTAATATTAATAGCATCCAATTTTTTTTTTCTTTTAAGATTACAAATTTAGGAAACAACCTGGTTTTTTTTACATGAATTCAAGCTCTGGTATACTACACATCATCATAACTATACAGGAAGAAAGCCTCAGGAACCTGGCATAATCTACTACTTTGGCTAGTCTGCAGTGAATAGGGATCCCCATAAGGATCTGTATTTCCCTTTTCCAGACTGCTAAACAATATCCTTGTAAATGGAATCCTAGCTTTGGATTTCTGCCACAAAACCACTAATCCACTTTCATACTCAGCTTTTCACTAGAGATGATCAGATGTGTCTTCTTTACCTATTTCTTGCACCCAGTAGGATTGTTACAGAAAATTGCAAAATTACTATGAAGAAAGCCGTTCTTCCTGCATTTGCTGTTCTTTATAAAACTCAGGCAATCTGACAATGAGCAGCACATACAGAATCACAGTCAGTTCAGTTTTGACCCAATACTCTTGAATCTTCAGTGCTCTGCCTCTGAAATTGGTATACAAGCAAACCTCTGCTATAAAGTCGTATCTTTCTTAAGTTCTCTGAAACAGAGATACCAAAATATGAAGTACTATTCAAATTCCCAAAGGAAAAGTTATTAATTTTTGTAATTGGATAATGTGCAGTAAATAAATGTACAGAGGCCAACCAGAGAGGAAAAACAGAGAATTGAAGGGTGGGGGGAAAATAAAGTGAATATAGCTATTTGCTCAATTCATCGCACACATCCTATGTGAGGAGTGAAATGGGCATACTGTGGGAGTAACTGCATAGGATCATGCAATTACAGACTATATCATCACTCCCCCACACTTAAGGGGTGAATTACACTCTACTTGATTCCCTGTATCTTAATCTCACAGACATACTATTTAGATGCAGTTTTTTCTTCCTGTCCTCAGCCCTCTGAATTTTATCATATGGGTTTATCCTAAGCATACATGGATCAGCAGGTTGAAAACAAGATGTCCCAGAGGACATGCAATATGCCTGCCATCAGCAGGTTTCCACCAACTTTGCCAGGAGAAGAAGGTGAAGACTTAGCAATTAGAGATTCCATTTCCCAGCAGGTGTGATCCCAACAGCTTCAGGATGGAGAAGGCTGATCTCTGCTTCCTCAGCCTCTGTCACTTTCAGGCTACCCACACGACAAAATCTCACCCCACTTAATCTCTAGTGGACAATGAGTGAGGAAACAATGAAACTTCAGATGATCTTTGGCTGCATGAAGAGAAAAAGACCATATGCAAAGAGTTCCCTTCACCTGTTGCAGCTCCAGATTAAACACGTAAAAATACATATACACAAGAAAGAATTAATCTGGATTTACAGAGGTGTTACAACATTACAACATCAGGCCTTCAAAATACACAGCTTTTAACTCTAGGTATTAGTTCTATCTTTCTGTAATCACATGCCATTCTTTAGAAGAATTTTCCAAAGCTACTTACCCCTTTATTGGCAGCAATGCAGCATTCTGCTATTCTCAGCCACAGACGAGGGTTTGAGTGATAGACCTGGACTGCCTCAATCAGGCATTCAAAGGCTGCTAAGGGCCTCCCAATATGCAAGAGCTGAATTCCACAGTTATAGAGCAACTCGTATCGTTTGTTAGTCAGTAGTGTACACATGGGTCTCCCTGAAAATTTTTTACCTGCAGCAAAGGATTATATCATATGCAATGTATATGTGCAGCTCAAGACAGCACAAAACTAAGAGGAAGAAGGAAGCTGTAAGAAACACCCCAAAGTTACCAAAAACCCCTCTCACTGCTGAAATCCACTAGCCTCCCTCTGTAAATTTCTTTAATACCAGAACTGATTTCAAAGACAAATTAATTGTATTCTTAATGAAGATTGAAGTGCATTAAATGCTAACCTCATACGTTCCTTATCACACATGCTAACTGTTATACAATAGTACTGAATCCCAGATTTGTGAGAATACACATCTACACACACTCCAGAGAATACAGATTCCAGAAGAAAGCCACATTGCTGTTAATAAGCATAAAACACTTTCTGTCTTCACATTAATACCTAAGGCTACACTAGGTCCAGGGGAGAAATGGGAAAAAAAACCAACAAAATGCCTGATAGTGAGTATCTTTTAAAGGAAACAAGAAATGAAAACAATTATAATTTCATTATGAAATGAAGACTGAGTGATGAGGCCCTCTATAGTCAGATAGGAGAGGTCTCACATACACAAGCCCTGGTGCTGCTATACTTAAAACACAACAGCAGCAAAATACAATGTGGCTCTGGGACAACACAGAAGGGCATTAACAATCCAGGAGATTCCTGGAGTGTGTTTATGATTTCCTTCTCCAAATGTTGAAGGATCCAATGAGGACAGGTCCTATACTGGACCTCATTCTCACCAACAAGGAGGGGCTGGTTGGGACCATGAAATAGTGGAGTTAAAGATCCTTAGGACAGGAGAAGTATGCACAGCAAGCTCACTACACTGGACTTCAGGCAAGTAGACTTTGGCATCTTTGAGGGTCTGATTGGTACAATACCATGGGATAAAGCCCTGAATGGAAGAGGAGCCCGAGAAAGCTGATTAATATTCAAGGATCACCTCTCCCAAGCTCAGGAGTGATGCATCCCTACAAAGTAAGGCAAAAGTGCCAGGAGGCCTCCTGAACAAGGAGCTCCTGGACAAATACAAATAGAAAGCCTACAAAGGGTGGAAGCAAGGACCAGCAATCTGGGAGGAATACAGAGAAACTGAACCAGGGACCAGGTTGGAAAGGTAAAGCCCTGACAGGATTCAACGTGACCAGGGACATCAAGGGCAATAACAAAATCTTCTATAGATATGTTGGTGATAAAAGGAAAACTAGGGAAAGTGTGAGTCCCCTCCACAAAGAAACAGGAGACCTGGTTACTCAGAATATGGAGAAGGCATCCTTTATGCTCTGATGATTCCACACATTGTCAGCAGAACTATAAATAACCTATGCAAAATAGGTCACAAAAACTATTTTTTGTCATACCTCCCTAACTGATGGACAAAGTTTATAAACAAGAGAGAAGTAATTGTCCTAGCACCATGGTACATCATGAAAAACAGAAAAATAAAGAACATATTTAATCATCATAATGTATTTCTGGAAACAGCAACTACATTCCTACATCAGGTTATCATCAGAATTCTCACCTCTCTTACCCTGCCCTCCACAAAAAGATGGAAGGGGAATTTTGCTGATAATTACTCAAATCTTCTGTTCTCTATTCCTTAGACTTGCCAACCCCTCTTCCACCATCTGTTTTAATCTTTTGCTTACCTGGATCCGAGCTGCCCGTTCCCAGCTGTGCACATGCATTATCATTTTCTTGCAAGGCTTTTTTAAAGTAAAAAATTCCTAAATTGTGCTTTCCCATTGCAAAGTGGATGCAGCCAAGATTGTTCCAGAACATACACCTTAAGCATTCACCTGAGAGAACAAGAAAAGACCATTTTCAGGAAGTGAAAGTTGTTGCTATGCCCACAAAATGCTCCAACCACTTTCTGATGGGTCAGCATATTATGGCAGTCTATGAAAGATGTTTTTCAGTGAGATGTTCACGGGTGACACTGTTATATCCAATATGACACACACATATATTTATACCAACTTAACCATACAAGCAGGAAATGCACTCTTCTTCCTAAATATATGTTCAGGTAACACTGTGAGAGGTTTTTTCTAAATAATAAAGGACAAAAAATTTAACTTGTCACTTATTTGCTTGTGACTGAAGTTTTACAGGGTTAACATGGGTAATAAAGACAAAAGAAAAAAAAAACACCCTAAAAATCCAAATAATCAGACTGTTAGCAAATTAAACAGACATGATTTTAGTCCTAGCCTAGGAAGGCTACTAAATGAACAGTATACTGTGCAAAAAAGCTAATGCAAAAAAGTTATGTGACAGTAAAATTTTCAAAAAATTTTAAATAATCAAGAGAACTTTAAGCATAAAAATTGCCAGAGAGGCCTCAATTCTAGATCTAATAAGTTGCCTTTTGTTTCATTTATTGATTAAGAGACTCAGTCATGAGCCTCGCAAATATAACACAGCTTCATAAATCCATTTTCACAGACAATCCCAGCCTTCTGTAGAAGAATGTTCAATGAAAATCACTACAGTGTTGTGTGAGAGTATGAGAAGAAAGATGAAACACATCCAGCATTATAAATCCATGACTTTCAGGGCTGACACTGTTAAGTAATCATTAATATCCTTAAAATTGCTATCAACAAATAGTCCTATTATACTAGACACTGAAGTACCTGCAGGATAAAGGGTTTTTATTTTACCTGTTTTCATGAAGCCTGGATGTTCGGCAATGTTGGCACTGTTTAAAAGTTTGACAGCTTTACGGTAATTGCCTCTCAAATACTCAAAATTGCTCTTAAGAAAGAGAGAAGGAGCTGACTGTGAAGGAAAAAACAATAGTTAGTTATGTCTTGGTTGATGATTTCTACTGCTAGTGTTATATCACTTCACAAACTTGCTTCTGCTGCCATTTAAAAATAAATGGGTTTAGGCCATGCTACTTTCAAGCACTCTGTCATGAACTTTAGAGAACCCTGTCATGGAAGTGGCTGAGAGCAAAGGATTTCTAACCCGTCCTCTAATACCTTCCTCCTCACACCTCCCCTCCCTGCAGAGTTCCTTGTAGGCTGGGATCTTCCAACACAGACCTCATGATCCAGAAGGCTTTCTGTTAAACTTGCTTTCCAGCAAGACATAAGCCTCCAAAAAATGTCAACAAAAAGGAAAAAAACCAACTCCAAAAAATGCCCACATATCCCAGAATTAATCCTTTATAAATTGGTTTAAACTACCAATTACATCAAAGTTTGGAATATGCAAAACATCTATAGTAAACTAAAACTTATTTCATTTCAATTATAAAGAATGCTGAACCTGTTTATTATATAGTGTTTCACTGTTATTTTGGCACCACAAGGCATATCTTTTTAGAAACTGAAAAGAGCACAAATAAGAAAATTCTACATAAATTCCATTTGCACAGATATTATAAACCCAACTGACTATAAAGAATTACTTCAAACATCCACCTTCAATAAGAACTTTTCTTGTAAAGAACATTGCCAAATTCAGTTTTAAGATACAGAACACATCTAGATTTGAAAAACAACAGTCTTAAGAATACTTACATTCCCAGCTGTATTCATAACAGACTTGATCTCCCTTTTGCATGCTTTTAAAGACTTCATCTGGATATAGGCTCTCACCTTATACTGTTAAAAAATTAAATTTGTTAAATAATACACAATAATTTCTGCAGGTTTGCAAGACAAACTGTATCTAGATATTTACTGCAGAATATTTTATATACATTTTAAAAATAGGTAGCAAAAAGCTATTCAAAAAGTCTTCACAAAAAGAAATTTTATTCAGACTTTAAACACCACATTTATAGAGTTTGTATTTACAATAAGCAGATGAACCCTTTGTTCAATGGCCAACAGCTGCTCCATATTCAAATACAGATATGAGCACTTAAAATGACAAACTAATTAAAATAATCTAACATTTTAAACCCAGACATTTACCTACTAAACTGAAGGTAAGTGAATGCTTACAGAGAAGCACTCTGATTCTTCACATATTTTTCATCAGAACAGTACAGTGAAATAAAACCTCAGCTGATTTAGACTGTTGGAGTTTGAACAGACAATTTCAATGCAGCAAACTGCCATGTAAGGGACTGCCATGTCAGGGACGGAAATGGTGGTGATGGGGGGCAGGATGTCAGGTCAGTATTTCCTGTACATGCATCTTACAAAAAAGAAGACTTAGATAAATTCATTTTTTGTTTTACAGCAAGGAGAGAAAGCATCATAATTTGGGCTGAACTGGTTTTGAAGGAGATGACACTCAGATCTAGAAAACCCTTGAAGAAATATTCTTGTATAAATAACATGCAGACCCTTACCTGATGTATCTTAGATTTAGCAACTTCTATTAAAGCTCCACTTTCAGCTTTTTGATTCGAGGAATCTTTATTGGTATTATTACCTGACTGTCAAAAAAAAAAAAGGAAGCATTACTGTTAGTCACCTTTTAAATTCAGTTGACAGATTCAACTCACATGAAGAAAAATAAGTATTTAATAGTATTAATAATAATATTGTTTGAGTATTTAATATATACCAATATACACACATATATATACCAATATATACACAATGTGTATATATACCAAAATATATACATCCCACCAGAAACTAACTTGAGTTTAACAATCAAAACCCACAAACCACACCAGCCTTTGAAGAGCTGAATTCTGTACTAACATTAGTGTTACACTATGTTGCTCTGCAGTTAAGAAGAATTCTTTTGCCTAGAAGGATGACATGCATATTCTAGAGTACCTCTTTAATACTTCCTTCAGTAGAATTACTATATACTTAAAGAGAGAATATTTTATCTTAAGTGTGACATTCCATCAACAGGAAAACACTGAAATGCCATCTCTTCACTTCCAAGCTACCACTGATTCTACTGATTTTTCCAAAAGGCACATGAAAGATTTCATCTGAAAGTGTGCCTCATACTTTCAGATACTGTGTAAAAAAGATACTTAATTTCCTATCCTATGCTGTGCAACTCAGTTCCTCTGACACTGACTTCCCTTTCAAACTTAGGGTCTCATATGGTCATAGTCAAAGACAAGCAATAGTTGACCCAGGAGACAACTGTTTTTCCAATGCAAGTCTCTGACTGAAGAAAAACATTTTAGCTCCCTGGAGTAAGAAAAAAGGGTGAAAAAGAGGGAATAAACAGCTGTTGTACACAATTAACTCAGTCACTAAAATATTTAAGCTGCTGTCTAAAGTTACAGGTGACCTAACATAGTCTTATAATTCCAAAGTCTATCAAGATACTAATTTTGGACTGAACTAAAGCATACTTCTGATAAAGATTTAAAAGCATTTGTATGATTTTTAAGCCTACCTCATTTTTTCCATTCTTGCTGTTATTGTTGCCCTGTGAAATCATTTTTTCCAGAACAGCAAGCAGATGCAAGGCTTTCTCAGCTTGGTAAGTTAACAGGTATAAGTCTACAAGCAAGAAGCACACAGCCTGGGCAAACTTCTCTTCTGCAAAAAGCAAAGAAGAAAAAATTTTGTTTTACAGCTCTAATACCAATCCTTCCAAACATGGATGGAAAAAAAACTACTGTAAAGTGCCATTTATGCAACATTATGAGAAAAATCAATATATTACATAAGAAAAAAAAAAGCAGCCATGTCCAACCCACAGCTAAGTATATGCACTGAAAAGAAAGCTAATTTATTAAAATAGCATCAGCATGAAAGTACAGACTAAAGACAGCTTAACAAGTATTTCATGTTCATAGGTTCTGAGAACTGATTTAAGTAGATTAGCACCGAAGTTGCAGCATCCAAACAGACAGAGCTGCATGCAGATGTAGAATCCCACAGACCTCACAAAGATTCTGTAAAACACATCTGTTTAGCTGACTTCACAGAGTAAGTCCCAATTATGCATATTGATAACTGGGAGGAACTGAAGCAGGAATACAGCAGCATTTACTTAACTTATTGAGACCCACACACATACATCCTTCAGCCTTCTCACTTATAAGATTTAACAAGGATTATGAAATTATTTCGTGCAACTATAGTAATTCTACTACACAAAGTATCATAGCTTATAAAAGTTGCAGACTTTGTATTCAGATATAAGTACATACAATTATGTATGACCTAATAAAGGTATTTAAAAATGAGTGCCCTGAAAAACAGATACCCACCTATGAAGTCACATGATGACTCAAAAAAAATTAAATTAGATTTAAAATAATTTCATTAGCTTGTACATTATTATTTAAATTGAAAGAATCCATTTCAGTTTCATAGCACTTGTCTGCTAAAGCTCTCTGAAGCACCTTCCCCCAGATTTGTCTGTTGTCCTTGATATAAGTAAAACATATTCTTCATTTCAAACCCTACCGAATTTCTTAAAACCATATTAGACAAATTACAAATGACTTGTCTGATAGTGAAAAAGACTGAATTGTCTTTCTGTCGTTCTTGAATGGACAAGATTCTTCTTTCTACCTACATACCAAAAGGCTCTATGAACTGGTACAGCTTCTCCCCGACAGATATAGCTTCAGTATACTGACGGAGATGGTACAGGATAACAGCTTGATTGTAGTACAGCATACTGTTCTCAACATCATCCAAACCATCCATTTCTTCAACAACAGAGTGAACCTGAAAAAATCCCACTCATTTCATTAAACTTTCAGTACCTATGATTTTAAAGTATCAGGTATTTAAAAAAAAACCTCCAAAGCTATGAATTTCTCTAAAGGCAAATTGTAACTTACTGACCTAATAAACTTCATTGTTGCTATAAATTAACACAGCAAAAAAAAAGGTACAATGAAATACAAAATTATCAATTGAGTAGTAAAGTAATATTTTCACTTTTTTATTATTTCACAAACCATTCCACGTTAAGGAATTTTCTACTGAAAGAACATAGCAGGTCCTTCTATTGTTATAATCTCAGACCAATTTCAACAATAGTTAAAAACACAACTACAAAAACTGTCCTACAAGATTAAACTGACTCAGATGTTTAAAAGTAATGTTACTTTCTTATTTTGTTAAATCTACGGGACAAGGGGCAGAAGCTTTACTCCCACTTCACCGAAAGACCCCACCATCATTAATGGTACTCAAAATCAAGTACCATGTCAATACAGTTGCATTACCTGGTTTTTCAGCTGGTTAAGGGTTTGTCTCAAATTGTCCGTGGTAGTCTGATTACTTTTACAGAACTCTGCAACAGCAGTATTCAAAGTTATTTTGTAGTCATCTTTGTTTATGTCTTGAAGGGTATTTAGGTGTTGTAAACAAGCATCATAGTTTCCAGCCTGTAAATTGCACACATACCAGAAACATGCATTAGAAGATAGTCTTTCCTTTATCAATACAAGCGAACTAAATGTGTATACACATATTTCATTATTTATGCAGATTAACGTGGATGAGAAGCAAGTCTAAATGTTGAAGCCATATCCAAACTTCAAAAATAATTTGGTGGTGTAAGGACAAATTAAGTAGCTGATTACTATTAACAGATGTTTCCATGAAAAGTGTTATTCTCATTTCTCTTATCATATTAAGTTTCAAGACTCTGTTTCCTCAGTTTTCATAATCTTTCCCCATCCCATGAACACTGAGCAGCTGCAGTTGCTTACACAAGTTCCAGCCCAACATTTTATGTTCAGTCTTCAGTTCATCTGAATATATAGTAATTTACAATTTAATCTACAGAAGTTAGCTCAAGAGAGATTGGAAAAAGAAAGTGTCACCTTCCCAGAATACGTTTAAGAAACATTTTTACAAGCCTTAGCTGTTGGATGAAGTATTCAATCACCTAGGAATGCCTAACAGAAACTAGGAGCAAAGCATGATGCTCCACTGATGTGTGATCTAGTGGAAAAATCCCTTTCTTTCATCACAGGAGGACTTTAGTGGCATCAAGGAATGAAAGAGAAACTCCTCACTCATTAAGCCCAGATGATGCTTCACTTTAAACTGCTAATTTCCTACACAGAAATAATCACATTCACTTCTTCCATATCAGAGTTACTTCCAATGTGGTCATAAGCAGATGCATTTCCATCTCTGTCAATGGTTCACACCCAAAAGCTAAGCTCTGGAGTACCACCCTCCACCTACTCCTCCTTTTCAGGTGCTGTTCCACACAGCTTCTCCTGGACTGCTGAATAATTTCCTATTAAGGGCAGAATACAACAGAGAAGAGCTCTGGGGTTCTTCTGCTCTCCCCAAGAAAGCTGCCATTCTACAGCTCCTTTCCATGGAACCACTCCAGTTCCTTCAGTCTCCCAGGCAGGCACAGTTATATAACTTAGAGAGACGTAGCAGGACACTGACACATTTTCACAACTCTAAGCACCAACAGCATGGATTGCCTTTTGATCATGTGCACGAACACAGGAACTTGCAGCTCAACTGCTGGCATGCTCTTTAGTTGAGACAGTTCATCATCCAGTGGTTCTCTTCCTGTGCTCACACTTGGAGCTTCTCTTCAGTAGGAGCTTCCAGATCACAGCAACAAGGCTTCTAATCATGGCTGGACTACAAAGCTCGAACCTTTGAATGCTCAGAGGTTATTTGGTGATGTTTTTCATCAGCTAACAGTCCTTTATGCCACTCTACTAGATAGGATCTAGACTATAATACCCAATTCTATAAGAATTCTGTCAAGACTGAAACTGGGCATGTAATATGATAAAGCAGGATGCAAGGCAGCCCACAATGCTATCTGGAGCTACTCAATGGCAAAAAATTGGCAAACAAGGCATCAAATTAATTCTGCTCACATCTGTTGCCGCCTCACGCCATGAACTCAGGGAATTCTCAAAGCAAGAAAGAACTTGACAAGATAAACCAAATACACTGGACCAGGATAAAAGTAAAGATGAAATCATTAGCAGATCAAAAGTATTTTAGACATTTAGATATGTGGGCAAGGATCAAATGCCACTGATTAAAATGTTATTGAAAAAAGAGTAATTGAGCTAGACAGCATTCAAGGAGACATCAGAGAACAACACAGTGTTAAGAACCAACCATAGGCACTTAATGTAGCAAAATGAGTGAAACATAGAAGTACTGAGTGAAACATTGAAGCAAGAATCTCAAAAGACAACACTTAAATTCTTCACTGATTTATTTCACAAATTTAAAACTGAATTTAAAGCAAAGCATTTTGGAGACAGAGATATAATTGAAAGGAAAAGCAGTTATACTTCCTGTCACACTACATAAAAATAGGCAAAATACAAAGAAAGAAATAAACTGAAAGACCTGGTACCTGAACTTTAACACAGAAGAAAAAAAATCTTCCAAGAAACATAAAACAAGTAGTAGATACTGCCTGTAGGTGTTACACATTCAGAAATGTTTTATTGCAAAGTGACGGGACATTATACAACACTTTTTGTGAAAGAAGATAGTATAGCATGATGCTAAAACACAAGCGTTTGTTGCACTGCTGTCTTTTAAACACATGAGGTCCCTTTAAACACTAACACACCATTTTTAGCTTGATGTGATTAATTCTTCCAAGAGATCATGCATTCCCAATGCTGATGCAGAAGAGAAGCCTCATATAGCTTTTAAGGTTACTAAGTTTTGAGAATCAAAATTAAAAGTGCTCTTGTTCAAGTATCCTGTTCAGTCTTCTCACATCCCAGCAGATAGAAAAGGCATGTGCTGTCTTTATAACACAACTAGTGCTATTTTTGAACATCCTCTTAATGCATTTGCAGTTGTATTAAGAAAACAGGAAAAACAATCACACAATCCCACTTAGCAGTAATGTGGTAACTTAGAAGTCTCAGAGTCTGACTTTGTCTTACCTGAAAAGCTTGTAATGCACTGCTCGACAATTCCTTTTCCTGATCAGTAATCCCAGAAGTACCTGCTCCTTCATGTTTTTCAGTACCTTGATCTGTAAAAGTGAACAGATTACAACAAAGCTTGCAAGTGTGATAACAGCTGTGCAGCTTAAAAACTTTGTTTCTTCCAGTCTTCAAGGTCCTCCTCCCAACACAAGTAATTTTCTAGATAACTGTAGCAGTGTCCCTACTACACTACCTATATCCCAAGTTACATCTCCTACCACAACATATCAAGTTATTCTGTACTCCTAGTGAATTCCTCTCCATGAAATGTAAATTATGGTGCTCAATGAACAACCAAAGTTAACTGACAACCCATACATTTTAGATTTCTCTTTAAAGCTGCAACCATACACTAGGATTGTCTTATTTTGCTCAAAAGTCAGCAGTGAAGGCCATACATCATGAAATATGTACCACAGTGGGTTAGATGAAAATCCACAGAAAATCCTGTATAGTGCTTCCTAAACAGCAAGCAAGGAATACTCTAGGGTGCAACAAAAACCACAGTAAACACTGGAACTTCCCCACAGCTCCCTACTTTGGAAGAATATCTCCCCAAATAAGAGGCTGCACTTGAACCATCATTGTTAATAATCACTGACAAATCTAGTATATTTTTTTAAAAACCACTCTATACTTTTGTATTCTTCCATATACTCCATCAAATGCTGTCTGGTGATTATATTGCAAGGCACAAGCACATGCTGCCTGCTCACTTTTTCAGCCTCACTCCAAATCTTACAGATATTCCTTTCAATCACATCTCTTCCAATGTGAGCAGGAGCAGTCTACTCCCCATCTTCCTCACATTTTTTTCCCAGAATCTTCTCCAGTTCCACCACACCCTTTTCCAGATTAGGACAAGAACAACACGTAGCAACTATGATGCTGGCCCCTTTATGCATTTATATAGCAACGTAACAAGGTTTTAATTGCCTTCAATTTTTTACACTGAATTCCTAATGATTTATGGTGCAGTCACTATTGAGCATATTTTCAGAAAGAAGTCTACTAAATCCTTTTGTCATCATGTAATTAAGAATTCAGTGAAGTTGCATTAAAAAGCACAGTACACACATTCCATGTCAAAGAAACTGAAAAAAACCCTCCAGTAAGCCCTTCCTTGTGCTGAACATAAACTACTGAGAAAAAATAAAACAACCACACAACCACCACACTGGAGGAAGTATTTCTAGGAGCATTAATTAATGTGCTAGAACATACAAAAATCATTTCATGTTTTTGAAACAAAGACTTTATAAACCAGCAATGGTTTCTGCTTCTGCAGAAAAGTATTTCTTGAATTTCACAGTGGAAGATCTGCTCTAAAACACGTTTTGCTATCTTAATAGATTATGTAGGCTATGTAAACTCAATGCCTGCTTTCTCTTCCCTGTAATTCAGAGATATAATGCAAACTCCACTCATTGTTCACTTTGAACAAATGAAAACACTTAGATGTGAGCTCCTCTGCAAAATCCATTCCCCATCACCACCAATATATCTGGATCTTCTACTACTGACCATGAAAATTTACAAATATTGGACAGTCATAAGGGGCAGTCAAACCTCAGAAGATTAATCATACAATATCCTCAGTAAGAACAAAACAGACTTAGTAATCTACTAAGTTTGTGCCTGTTGCTGGGAAATAGTGAGATTCCTTCCACCTGCAATAATAATATTGCCCCCTGCAAATGAGCAAGAATTGTGAATATTTGATTGGGACTTTCATCCTGCATTAAGATATCAACAAAGTAGAGATTTTAAAATCTCAACAAATCTTACACCGGCAAGAATAACCCACTCTCGCTTGGGCAAAATTCAGGGTTCAGCAATTTCAGTACTCTGGAGGGATGGACCTTCAAGGGCCTACACCTGCTATGAAATCTGACTGCATAATGCATTGATCAACACCATTTGCACTGCCTTGTCCTTCAAAAGGAAAGGCAAAAGAGAAATTTAAACCACAAAAAAGCTCAGAACATTTCTGATGTGCCAAAAGCTTTCCACAGTGAAAGAGGAAAGGAACAGGAAGTACCTCTGCTTCAACCTAAATACAGCATAGATCTGATTCCAGCTCTAAACCTTGTGATTATACAGATGAACTAAAAGCTCTTACTCTTTAGAACAGCAGCAAGTAATCAAATGCATCTTCCCTCAAACTTTCATGCTAACAGTGGCATTATCAGTTTTACTTGCTCAGCATGCCTGTCAGATTGTGCTGGTAAAGGTAACCACAGTGCAGAGCCTTGAGGCTCTAAAGCTTTTGAAGCTGATAACACTTAATCTGATTAGATTCCTCACACACAGGTTTACCTAGCAGAGAGCCATCAACTACCAGGTACATTACTGATTATTGCCTTTGTATGCAGACCAGCATCTCAAAGGAAGTCTGAATTCTGAAGTAAAATGACTTCATTGAAGTGACAGATAAATCAAGAGATACTTGTCTAAGGTCTGCCATAAAAACTACACTTACATAGCTTGGTTGATGTAAGGAAAAATCAGGACAGGTCTCCAAATTTCACTCTCTCTAAACTTGTTGGTACATTAAACAAACACAAACAAATCCAAAACATAAAATGAAGCTGGAGACTACTTTAAGCAAAACCAGAGCTGTCTCTGTAATCCAATCAACTGCACCTACTAGCACTCAGTAAACAAAGCAGACTTGTGAAACTTGAACTGGAAGCTTATCAAGAAAAATCCAGCTGATGTAGTTCACAGTATAGCTCCTTCCTTTGAAAAAAGTGTGACAAAACACTTTGGCTACTCTGTACCCTTTCTGTCCAAACACACCTGAAACTTGTTAAAGACCTAAAAGCCACTCCAGACTAATGTGAGACTGCCATTGTTGTTTAGACTGGGATCTACTGCTTCAGCTGATCTTTGCTATCAGAGATCCCTCCAAGAGGAGTCACCGGAAAGCTGGCTGGCACAAAGTACTGAACAGAACCCACCAATTCCACTGAAGTGGCAGGGGTGGTGGGGAGGGAGTGTTCCTGTTCTCTTGGCTGCAAATGGCTATCCCAGTGCTTGCAAATACAACTATTACTTCCATGTTCCTTGAAGCACTTGAAAGTGAAACAGGTAGGAAACTTGTTCCCTGGCAAAAGAAACAGCATGCCTTGCTCACTTGGGCCCCCTGACCTCTGGCATTCTTGCAGAACTGCACGTGGTGTAGGTAACACACGGCACACCGGTCATCTCCAATGTGCTCCCATCTGTACAGCAGCCACAACTATCAGCTGAAATATCCAGAGCACTGCAGATTCTCTACTTCACAAGTGAGATAACTTGATTCATCTCTGGAATTTGTATTTAAATATGGACCTGTTTGCTTAACTTTTCATTTGTCCAACCTTCATGAGTGCAGACCAACTCTAACACTAAAACTTGTGTAGGTTCATGATGAGGGGCAAAAGGGGCAACCTCAAAAAGGATTTAAAAATCAACTGCTCAGATTTTGATCTGGAGGAAGCTGCTGCCCTGAGCTGGAAGTTAAAGAATCAAGCCAGGAGTTATCTTCCTAGCTATCAATCCTGGGGCTGAGCAGCAGCAACACTACATCACAGAGGCTGGTTTGCTGTGTACAAGCAGGAAGCTGCTCCTGCTGGAGAGGGTGCATCATGGTGGACAGCAGAACTTCAGGAAAACTGTCTCTATGGCAGGAGAACAAGGAAAAGTATGAGACTGCCACCTGAAAAGGAAGATTGCTCTCCTCACAGGCTCGCTGCCAGAATTTCATAAAAGCAACAAAAGTCACATCTCCCACATACACATACCTGAAGACACCTGAGAGTGACTGCAATCATTATCCTTCCCATACCTGCTCTCCGTTTCTCCAAGGACTGCTGTTCCTGAGCTCTCTTGTTCCTATGCCCTGCAAATTACATCTTGTTGAACACCAGAGCATCTCTGGCAATATTTTTGATTTCCAAACTCTTCAGGCAGAGGGATAATCTCTTTCTTGAAAGGGGAGGAATCTATCACATGACTCTTGCTCCAAAAGAATTTTGAAGGGTATGAAGCCCAGCCACTGTCCAGCCATTACAAGATAACAGCTGTGGCACCAAGACTTATGTTTTAATTTTTGTATGAAGCCCTTCACTACCAGTATAGCTACAATAGGCTTCTTTGGTGGTGTGCAATAAAAAACAAACATTTCTCAGTGAAAAGCTACCTGTAGCTCGCTGCCATGAACAAGTGCAGCATGTAGAATATCTTGCCATAGCTCACATCTTTGATTCATTTGGCACATACTTTCTTTTAGAAAGTAAAACTGAAAAGTTCCTTCAACACTTCAAAGAACATCAACAAAAAAGTATTAAAAACTTGATGCCAATTTTAGCAGTCACTTACAGTTCTTATAAATAAACATGTGATAGTTTTGTAAACATCACTCAGTGCAGTATACTTATTTTCCCTGTAATTTTTTTTCCCAAATACTGAAGCATTTCATATTTAGTATCCAGAGGAAAAAATGCTTAAGGTGATTTTAAATAATGCTCCCTCCACATGAAAACAACTAGGAAAAAAGGTGACCAGAAACAAGACCAGAAGGAATGGCATGAAACTGTGTCAGGGAGGTTTAGGTTGGATATTAGGAAAAGATTCTTCATTCAGAGAGTGTTTGAGCACTGGAATGGGTTCCCCACCTGGCTCAAGCCCAACAGAGTCCAACAAGTGTCTGGAAAACACTCACAGGCACATGGTGCGATTCTTAGAGATGTCCTGTGCAGGGCCAGGAACTGGAATTTGTTAATCTTTATTGGTCTTCCAACTCAGGATATCCTACACTTCTATTAAGCAGACCTATACAATTCTAAAAGTAAGGCTTTCCTCCATATCACCCTCTTCTCCATCCCCCCAAGAGCTGACATCTGACAGGATGACCTTTCCTGCAATGAAGACTTCTTGCATGACGGGGAGTTGTACAGGATATGGACAAGCAGTAGTTTAGCAGTGCTAGAGAGCAACTGTATTTGAGATTTATTCTGTCTGTTTACCAGAACATGGCTTATGTTTTAGCCTCGGTGATTTCTCTCTGCAGTGTCTGTTCAGGCCCGAGTTCAGTGAGGACGCACTCATCCCCTGAAACCAAAGCAGCATCCCTGAGGGAATCAGACTGCCCTCCAGCGATTAAGCAGCACCACCAAGAGTTATAACCTCCCTCGTACCTCCTGCACGCCCCAGTTTAACAAAATAACCCAGAAGCTCGACTTCTGTAGGGGTTATTAAGCTCTGAGTGACACAAACACACAACACCCCCTCCCGGCCATACGGACATAGGGCCCCCCCAGAGAGCCCTTCCCGGCCAGGAGGGGGCACCAGCTCAGCGCCGCTTGCCGAGGGCACGGATGGCCCGGTGCGCACACGGCCCCGCCGGTGACCCGCAGGTGTCACGGGGGCCCCTCACACGGCCCCGCGCCCGCGGGCACTACCTCTTCGGCGGAAGGACACGGCGCACAGTCGCAGGGGCGGCTTTCCCCCGGCGGCGCGTGTCCCTCCGCGCCGGGCGGTGCAGGCCGGGGGCGGGCACGGCGGGGCCGCGGCCGCTCCCCCGGCACTCACCCGCAGCCTTGTCCGCCGCCATCTCCGCCTCGGCCGCAGCTCCGTGCGGGACCGCGTAGCCCGAGAGCGCCGGTAGTTGTCGAGAGTCCCCCGCGCGCTGCGCCACAGGCACTGCCCGACCGCCGCCGCCACCAACCGGCCACTGCCCCCCGGCGCTACTTTGCCGCCGCTGCCCTGCGCGCGCCGGGCCCGCCCCGCCGGTTGCGCCGCCCGCCCCGATTCGCCCGCCGCTTCCGGGTTCCCGGCGCACCCGCGACGTCCGGCGGTTGCTGGGGCACCGCGGATGTGACGCCAGGACGCGGCGGGGGGGAGGGAGAGGCGAGCGAGGCGGGGCCGCCATGTTGGCGTGTGAGGGCCGCGGTGCGGCGGTGCGCGCTCCTCCCGCGGCACGGAGCTCGCCGGCAGCTGCCGGCCGCTGTCTCGAACGGGGTTTGTCCTTTCTACCCCGGTCAGACGTGCCGGCTCTAATCAATGGATGTAAATATCTAAAGGTGGGGTGCCAAGAGGATGGAGTCAGGCTCTGCTCGGTTGTGCCAAGCAATGGGACAAGAGGCAACGGGCAGAAACTCATCCGTAGGAAGTTTCACCTGAACATGAACTACTTTACTGTGTGGGTGACCAAGCACCTTAACAGATTGCCCAGAGAGGCTGAGGAGTCTCCGTCACCGGGGATATTCAAATCCCCCTGGGCACAATCCTGTGCAGTGTCTCTAGGATGGTCTTGCTTGAGCAGGGGGGTTGGACCAGCTTAGCCACTGTGGTCCCTTCCGACCTGACCCATTCTGTGATCCCTCTGGAGCAATAGCAGTGACCTACAGGCTTCCATTCAATGTATTCTCTAGTTTGTGTGGATTATCAGGTGGACTATCTAAAGTGTTTTTAGGGTGCTTCTCACCATACTAATTAATGGCAATAAGTGCCTGCATCCATCATTCCTTCCTAAGTGGCTGTTTGGGCACTGGACATCCAAAGCCTGGGCAGGGGGACAACTGCCTCATCACGCTGAAGACCCCAATTAGCCTTTGTAATGGTTGTTATTATATTTCTCATTAAATTAACAGGCATGGGATAAATGGCACTGACATAGTCATGAATATTAAAGATCCTTAGGTGTTTGTGTCCAGTTCCAGGCCCCTCAATTCCAGAAGGACAAAAAGGTGCTGGAGTGGGTCCAGCAAAGTCAGTGAAGCTGGCTAAGGGTCTAGACGATAACGAGGAGCAGCCAAGGGAGCCAGGGTTGTTTAGCCTGGAGAAAAGGAGGCTCAGGAGTGACCTTATCACTCTCTACAACTGCCTGAAAGGAGGGTGTAGTGAAAGGGAGGTCAGGCTCTTCTCCTGGGCAACCTGTGACAGGACCAGCCTCAAGCTGTGCCAGGGGAGGGTGGGCATCATTCTTCATGGAAAGAGCAATTAAACATTAGAATGGATTTCTCAGGGAGGCAATAGATTTCCTGCCTCTGGAAGTGTTTAAGTAAAGACTGGATATAGCACTTAATGCCATAGTTGACGTGGTTGACGTGCTGGTGTTCAGTTATAGGCTGGACTTCCTGATCTCAGAGGGCTTTTCCAAGTGAATGGATGCTGTGATTACTTGGATCTGCTATACATAGTATTTAAGCATTCACCTTTGCTACAATGTATCTTAGTAGGCTCAGTAGCCACTTCTTGTTCTGACTCTTGGGCACGGACTCTGTGGATGAGTGCGGAGGAGCCAGGCAGGGGGTTCTCTTTTGAACCCTCATAGTTATTTACAACAGGAAGTAGGATGAGGTTAGAAGGCACCCCAGAAATGTCCCCTTCAAGCACCAAAAGGTTCCCTGTGTCTCTGTCCCTCGGAGTCAGGCTCCATAGACACAGGGACAGTTACCTTTAATGGCCATCATCATCGTGCACTGTGTGCTTCTTCTGTGTCACTGTGGGGTTCCTGTCAGACACTGCTTCCACAGTAATAGTCAATAGTTGTCTGTTGATATGGGAACACTTTCTTCTATTATTTCTCCAGATGTGGTTCTCCAAGATTTCCCCCTTCCCCCACTCTTTCCTCATTTATTCCTGTTAAGCATCACCTTGTTTTCCTACTTGCGACAGCAAGTGTAGATACACTCAGTTCTGATTAAGAGACTTCAACTTGTACAGTTTTTGTCTCGCTGCCAGCAGACAACACTTGTCAAGACAGCCCAGAGTGTCTCATGCACACTGCACCTGTGGTGTGCCTCTTGCACATTAGGGGAAAGCTGTCCTTGGGAAAGTCAACAGCTAAAGGGATTCAGTGGAAGCAGGATTTTTTTAGCAGTCTTCTTGCAGTGGCCTCCAGGGACAATGTTCTCCCTAACTCTGCTGTCAGGCCCCTTAGAGAGGTCAGGTTTGTAGGTAAGGAAAGATTTAACACAGGGAAACAGTGGGGAGGAAATGCACTCTAACACACACCAGCTCTGAACACCTTTAAATCACAGCTTTTAAAGAGACAGGCTCTGTAACATGAAGGATTCTGAAAAGGAACGGGATTATTTCAGGAATTTGAAGAGCAGGATGATTCTTCCTATTTTGTACTTGAAGTTCTGAATATTCCAAATTATGTCTAATAACTTACTATTTATCACCGCTTCTTCAATTCATCTTCACTCAACTCTGATCTTCAGGCTTTCTTTTAGACACATATATATGAAAAAATCACACAATCCTTATTCTTAAATATCTTTTTCCAAGTCTCTGAATTTGTTGTATCTTCTTTTGTAAGAAAAAGCTGTTGGACAAGACCGGTATGTATTTGCAAGTATCTGCAAGTAAAGTTGCAATAGCAAGTCTTCCTAATGTGTATTTAACATTGTAATTATTTATTAATCTTGCCATTGTATTTATTTATATGTGCATATATATGTAAAAACCATGTTGTTTTGGTAAGAAATAAAACCTATAAAGGGAAGAGCACTGTGCTACAAGTGTAACTGCATATTCTCTCTGATTTTATCAAAACAAGGAAGTCACCAAAAATCTATGCTGAGTGACCAAGTCAGAATCCAGAATGGCCGGTGTGGACCTGCTGTGGGTGTCCATGTCCCTGCCTCCCAGGTTTGGTCCAGTGTTTATTCCCAGTGCCTGAGCAGGAGCCTGCTTGCTCCAGAGCATGTCACATCAGGATGGGCACTGTGGTGAATTTGCCATGCCGTACTGTAGCTTTTCTTTAAAGATCATGTCAAAACCTATTTAGCTTCAAGTGTGGCAGCCCTGGTATCCAGCTGCTCCTCTTCCACATCATGGCATCTAGAGGACAGTAAGAGTTTGCTTTATCCATGTCTTGGCTTGAAAAGCTCCTGCTAAGGAAGGCAAGAGCCTCCTTTGAAATGGAAAATGTAAACTCCATCCCTCCAAATTATTATAATATTAAATTAAGGGGCTCTCAGGCAAAGATATGAGAATAGGAATAACATTTCTTTACTAGGAAAATTAAAAATACAAATGCAATAGTACAAAAAAAACCACTGTCAGAGTCAGAATATGACCTGGCACCCTGTTGGTCAGGGTGTTGGTAGCAGTCCCATTAAATGGTGGCTGCAGCCCTCCTGCACAGGAGGTTCTGGTTGCTTGCAAAGGCTGCTTGTGGTGTTCCAATTCTCAAGATTATATCCAGAACCACAGGCGTGGTTCTGCTGAAGCAGTGATCCTGTAAAAGGGTGTAGTTTTCCTCTGACAGTCCAGTGGTGGTGTAGATGGACCTGGTCTTCCTCTGGGAAACTACTGGGGGAAAAGCTGCTTGTGGTGTTCCAGATCTTAGATTATATCCAAGTAGGAATGCTTGGCTCCTCCTCCTGGGCGGAGCATCTCCCAATGGGATGATGTAATTTTATCAGTCATGCAGTGAGACTCAATGGCCCATTAACAGCAGACATCTCCTGGAGGGAGGGTTGGTTGTGGAAGAGATAAAGAAAACTGCCCTAGCTGGTTTTGACAGGTGGCCCAATTAACAGTAGATAACTGCCCCACCTCTAACAGATGGCAACAGAATACACACCCCCAGCCTGAGACAATCCATCATGCCATAATTTTACCACAGGACTTGTTTACCTGAGAGGTACTTACAACAAGCTTTGGTATAACTTCCATCATCTTTTTGCCATGTCTGTGGCTTGTAGTTCCAAAATAATTTCTCTTTTTCCATTTCTAGAGGGCAGACAAAGCAATTTTTATCAGCTGGCCTTTTTTTTTAGAATGGATTATTTTTAAAAGGAACTTAAATAAAATCTCTTCTTATTAATACTCAGTTGCTTATGTGTGTGGAGGTTACTGAAGGAAAGAAAGAGACCTGCCCTTTATTACAATTCAAACACGCAGTCATGCAATCAAAAATGTTGACATTTTTCCTTCAAAAATATTGTGGTAGTGTCACTACTTTCCTGTAAGGAAAGAGGAGCAGGTTCCTTGCATAATTGTTTCTTATATTATACTATTGTTTCTATGTTATACGAGTTTCTTGTATCATTTGCATGCTGCTTGGGATCTCTGGTCTCAGGGAGGCAGGCACGCCATCTGCTGTGGAAGATACAGAATAAAATCAAATACCATTTGTGAGAATAAAAAAAGTGTATGGGAAAAAAAACACCCACTCCTAAAACATTACCTGTCCTGGAATTTTGTCTTTTCAGGAAAGAAATTACCACAATTCAGGCTTTTAAAACAAATCTAATTCTGAAGAAAATAAACATGATACAGAGATGGGCATTTTTTCTAAGTTTCTTTTGTCCATTTCTAGGTTAAATTGTTAGAAGTCCAAAGGAGCCAATTGTAACTTGTAATTTCAAGGACAGTGGGGGAAGTGTCAGGATAAAACCTATCTGCTCTCAGACACAGTAGTCTCAGTATCTCATTCCTGCCTTGTACACTACCTTCCTTTAGCAGACTAGATTAAGTAGAAGTGGACCTGGGTTTTCTCTCTGCTTTTGGCCCCAAAAAGCAAACTTTTCAAGGCTCTCTTTCAAGTCCTTGGAAACCCAAACACAGCAATACAGCAATCTCCTAGCCAGCCTTACAGCTGTAATGAGATGTAGATAACCTCTCCACTGATCATACCAGCAAGACCTGCCAAGCAGAGGAGAAAATCGGGATTTGTGGCATCCCCAATCACTGCCAGAAGAGATTTCTCTCACTATGGAAGAGAGAAAAGAGTATGGGCAGCTCCAAAGGGACCTGTGAAAATTACAGGTTTTTGCCAGATTCCACAGTATGAAAATCTCAGCAGCACTTTGTCTGCCTAGTATATTCTGAAAGAGAATTTAATAGAAGAAATTCTTTCTATGTTATTATTAAAGCTCCCTCTCCTTTGCCACTCTAGTTTAAAAGCCATTACCCCCCTAGGTGGCACTGTCCAATAAAACAAGGCATGTTTAAATATGGAATGATCATTAAGAAAGAGTCATTAAGGTTAGAAAAGACATTCACGATCAACCTGTGGCCAAACACCACCATGTAAGTAATCCATAGCACTTAGTGCCACATCCAGTCATTTCTTGAACACTTCCAGGGATGGTGACTCCAGCACAAGGAGCAACAGGTTGTACCAACGCTTGACAACCCTTTCAGTGACAAAATTCTTCCCAATGTCCAACTTGAACCTCCACTGGTGCAGCTTGAGGCCATTTTCTCTTGCCCTGTCACTGGGCCTGGGAGAAGAGGCTGACCTCCACCTGGCTACACCCTCCTTTCAGGGGATTGTAGAAAGCAATAAGGTCCTGCCTGAGCCTTCTCTTCTCCAGGCTAAACACTCCCAGCTTCTTAATCTGCTCCTCATAGCACTTTTGCTCCAGACCCTTCATAAGCTTTGTTGCCTTTCTCCGGACACGCTCCAGTACCTCGATGTCTTTCTTGCAGTGAGGGGGCAAAGACTAAACACAGAACCTGAGGTGCTCTGGTCTGGTCCTGCTGGCCACACTAATTCTTTTACAGGCCAGGATGCCACTGGCCTTCTTGGCCACCTGGGAACACTGCTGGCTCATGTTCATCTGGATGTCAGCCAACAAACACCCCCACATCCCTTTCTGCTGGGTCTGTGGAATTCTTGTTTACAATGTAAACTAGTGTAAGTATGTTGAATGTAGCTATTAGTCTCAGCTTGGTAATCCTCTTTTTCTGAATCTGTCTCTCAAAGTCAATAAAACGTGCTGCTGTGAATCTCATTTAGATACAGTGTTTTTACTTTCAGAATGCTATGGAATATATTTTCCTGGAAAATTATTGCATATTGCACATAGTTGTTTGTCAGCGCTCGGTGATAAACCAGCAGAGGCTGTGCTTACTTTAGCAAGTCATTCAGAGCAGCAGGAGCAGATTGACAGCTGTAAACTGCAGGGGCTAAGGTTCCTCACAGCTCCAGTATATTCTCACACAGAAGTTATTCTGCATCTGGTGGGAATTGGCCCAATACAGCACATCTATTTTGAAACTCCCTGAAAAAATGCTCTCACAAAACATCCTTGACCATGGGACCTCTAAGAAGCACCAAGTTCCCCTCTCACCTGTCTCCTGTAATATGTTTCACACCAGTCTCCACCATGTACATAAAAACTCTACAGGCAGAAGGAAGCCCTCTTTTCTCACTCCTCCAGGTTCTGAGTGTCACTGTTTTGCTTGTTTCATATCTTGCTCTTCCCTCTGGTGCTGGAACATGGATTGCTTGGCAGTGCAGGGGAGGAGGAATAGCCTTTGCCCTCCAGGCACTGTAGCAGTGCCAGGAAAACACCTTGAGTACACCCTTCTTACCCCTTGCTTTCATATACAAAAAAAGGAGACAGGAAATCTTTCTGACAGTGTTTACCACTGTGACAGCTTTGTTCACAGCCAGATAGGGATGCTGGGCCTAGGAGACAAACTTAGACAGGATGTTGGGGATGTGGAAAGAGAAAAAGTGGGTGCAAAACTTCTGAGAGCAAGGGGGGGCCACTGAGAAACAGGGAACTGTGGAGCATAAGGCATTTAAAGGAATGATGCCACAATATCCTCAATTAATTTCTGTAATTCCCTTTTGAGAAGAGGTGCTTTGCTTTTCTTCATATTATAGTACCTGGTAAATAACTCCATCATGTACATCCTCTTTGCTCATTCAAGATCTCCTCTGATTTTCCTTGTATATGCTATTATGTATTGTCTCTTCATTTGGCTCTCACAACAGCATCATTATCTTTTTCTGGTAATGGGTTTAAGTCCAGACATCATCCAAACTGTGCCATGTAAGGTTTCCCAAAGATAAGAAACAAAATACAGTTTTATACAACCTTCTTCATTTTTCTCTTCTGGTATCATCCAGAAGAAATCTGCCTACTCAATTACAATTACTTTGGCAAACAAAGAGGTTGTGGGAGAACTATTCACATATCACCATTCTTTTGGGGTTGTTTACCTTCCTGTAGAGGAGGCTAGCACAAAACTTACAGGACTTTGGTTTCCAGTTCAACTCTCAAATTGACTGGAGTACCTTTATTTCAACAAAAGTTTGCTAAGACCCAATCCATAACTTGCAGAGGGACAAAATTTCCAGTGTTACCCAGTTAGGAGTAAAAACTCTCTAAAACATTTTGTGATTACATCAGTGCCTTTTAGTGCAAGCAGGAATTGATTTTTTCCTAACAGGAGGATGTCTGTGTGATATATGTGTTTATGTCCAATGTGTCAAGCACTACTTTATGCCCTTCAACATTGCAGAGTTTGACCCTTTTTAAGACACAGAACTAGAAAGCAAATGTACCTGTGATGAATCAGAGGCTTTGAGGAAACATTGGTTCTTTCAGCCCAGCCTTAAGAATTCTTCCTGTGCTGGCCCAAGCTGATATGCACACTTAGTAGGAAGCTCTAGGATGTCTTTGGTTTGCAACAGCTAGGAGGCTGGAGCTTATTAGGAAATTATATTATGTCTCCAGGCACTGAAAAGGTAAATTCTTACTAATGACTTGTTTATGGTAGTTATTATTCTCAGTATTTCTCCAGACATTCAGAAATAATTATTTCTCTCTTGAGAAGTATAAAGCATTTTTTTTCACTAAAGAAACAAATTATTTTGCTGATCAAGCCTATATGAGATGTTGCAAAAGCCAAAAAATATGTTCAGTACAGTTTTTCTACCTTACCAGTGTGCAGTAGAATTTTTATGTATGTTCTCATTATTCTTCCTTTTTTTAAGCTCTCACAGGCATTTGAGTAAATTTTAAGTATTTTTTCCTCCAAATCTTTTAGGAGCTTAGAAACTTAAGACTGTCACACAATTTGTTGAAAGATCTTAATTCTTTAGTGATGGAGTTGTTTTTGTAAGAAATAGGAGGGAATTTTATATATTATTTGCCTAAAATTGTAGGCCTCTGTAAAACTTGCATCTAAATGTCATCATGCTGCACATCTGCAGATCATACTGAAATATCCCTTTTTTGTTTGCTGTGAAAAGCAACAGGAAATAGCCTGTTGGCAGCTACTATGTTCTCTGTGTGAGTCTGTGAGGTTCTGACTCAGTCTCCAGTTCAAGTCAAAAACTCAGGTTTTAATGATACATGATTAAATACAAAGGGGGTTTTGTTGGTTTTTAAATTAAATTTTAACTTGCTGTGTTACATCTCAGAACAAAATACTGCATGTGATCCTGGATGAATGCAGGACAAAAATCCTAACCCATATGTTTTCTTTATTTATAAAGATTATTGTAGACTTTATTTTATTTTAATAGTTCATGTTGACTCTTGAATTTCCAAATATACTCGACTGCAGTAGTAATTTCTTAAAGCTATTTTAGCTTCTTTCTATCTGTCCTTCCTGCCTAATCTAAGTCAGTTGTAAATGCATGTGGCTTCAAAGGAAGGAGGAAAAAAGCATATTGAAAATAGTCTATGTGCTTCAAAATGTTAAAAAGATGGAAAACTATTTAAAGAACAAAACATGTCTCAGGAGCTCGAGAATCACTGTGGACTGACATATGGTAATCGTATGTCAGCATATGCCTGTGCTGCTCCTACAGCATATCTCCATTTGCTGAATTCTATTTGTGTCCAAAGTTGTAGCAAGAAGATCAAGTTTCAATGCACTTAAAAAAAAGTACAAGCATGATGATATGTTTAAATTTTAGTTGTCTGTAGAAGCAATCCTGCATATTTTTATTCTTTCCTTGTTTCCTTGCTCCTTTTTCTGATTTCAGAGACCATCCTGACACTTCAATTTACCCATCTCACCCCGTGTTAATTTCTTAGTATCAGGAAAATTGGGACCAACTCCAAGATTAATAAGTATTTCTTTAAAGTTGGCAGGGGGGGCAGGGGGAGGGGGAAGATTCAAAAGATGCTGTGCATAGAAACATGTGGAATTAGAAGAGGGGAAACAGTTTCAGTTTCCTGCTCTAAATCCAGTAATTTAATAACCTAATCACTGAGTCATTGTGTGTATATGTTTCTGGTTTCTAGAACCCAGAAATCCCATTCTGAACTAAATAAATCTCCCTTTGGAAAATTTTGCTGAAGTTAATATAATTTTAATTTCAGTTTAATAGGACTATTAGAAAAGTGCTGGGAAATTTCAGATGCAAACTAGCTGTGAGTCATGAGCTAACCCCAATTCTCATGTTGTTTCCTAAGAAATATTCCTTCCTTCATCTCAAAGCTGAGGATATCTGTTTGTTTCAGTTTTATAACCCATGTTAAAGCTGACAAACTATATATTTGACTCTTCTGGCTACTAGAAAATAGGAGCTGCCAATAATGTTGACAATTATCAGTAAAAATACTGAGTATTGTATATAGGTCTAAGATTCCTTCCATTACTACAGTGTAAATGGAAAGCATTTCACTTAAGGACACTGCATGACAGAGAAATAGGTTAGAGCAAGAAAAGATTCCAAGGGTAACATTGTGTTGTTTGGGTTACGCAGATAATGTAAATGGAGCACGTATTTCCTTTCTATCTGGAAACAAGCACTGAAGAATTTCAGTTTCCAGTCAGATGGGCAGGGAGTGGATTGTCCTCTCAAGATAAACCCAAAATAACTTTGCCAAAGGAATGTCTCTGGATTGACACTGCTATACTCCAGATGAGAAATCCCCCCACATTTCTGAGTCTCAAGACTCATAAGCATGGATGAATGCAGCAGACCGGTGAAGCAATCATTTAATCATTCAGTCCCATTAAATGGGACATTGGTTAGCTACATCCAGCAAGAGCTAGAAAAAGGAAAGCAACTTTGAACATGCACAGGCCTTGGGATTAGAAAACCACCACGATTTCTGCCCAAGGATTGCTGCACTGAAATCTCTTGGAGGTTTCTATCATAACCCAACACTGTAGTGGTGGCTGAGGAGAGGCTGTGCAATGGTTGCTGCAGTTTCTGCTTCGCTGCATTACCTTGTAATGACATTAGCACATATTTTACATTCTGTGAAGGGAATGCTTCCCTCCTCCTCCTCCCTGCCGCTTAGGAACAGTGAAGAGATGAGATGTGACACTTGAAAATGCTACAGCACTGTGACCTCACCGGGGTATAAGATGGTCTTAGTGGAGGCAGAAAATTCGGCTGCCTGAAGTACTTTTGCTTCATCCAGCTGGTGTCCTACTGCCTGCAAAGCTGCTTCCAGACAGCAGTGCTTTGTTATTCACTTGACTTTACTAGCCCTTGTCAGAGTTAATTGGATTTGTGACATGGTCAGATGTTTATTTCTTGATTCTGTTGTCCCTTGCCTTACAGAACAGATATGCCAGGGGAAACAACAGTACATCTAGCAAATACCAAACTATGAAGAGATACACAGAAATGCTATCCAATTTTTAGGAGATAAAATTTAGGAAATGTGTGCTTAAAATATTTTTCTCCCTCTAATTTATGACAATATTGTCACTTAGCTCTGATTTATTACAATAATTAAAGCAACATAAAACCTTTTGTTTAAATATATCCACAACTCTCTAGACAATCAAATATCACATTCATTAATGTGGTCATGTATACATGCCCAACTAAACCTTATTGTAGCTGAATGCTGTTTTGGGAAGAATGCACGTAAATCACATAAACACAAGCTTACATTTCTATAAAATCTCTTCGTTTATTAAGTATTTGAAAAACTTACACTCTTCATGAAAGCCACTGCCTACAGTCATAATTTTATTATACTTTCCTTTGTATAATAACTTCTGTTTTGTATGGGAGATTATATATAATAGTAGTTATACAACTCACTTCCTAAATCTTTGCTACTATTACTGATGCAGTATTTTGCTGTAAATGTTTTTAAATACAATGAAAAAATGTTTATGAATCTATTGATACCTCTACATTATTTAAACCAAAAAACAAAAAAGGACTTAATTTACAACTGCTACAAAAAGCATGAATTTTGGCACTGAATCCCAGAGAAGGTTTTATTCTGAAATGCAGTCTCCCTTCTCACAGAAGTTTTGGTTGGATGAGAGGCCCACAGGTGACCTTAGAAAACAGATAAACACACACACATGATCACAGCACTCTGGAAGTCACAGTGGATGCAGTCTGTTCTTCAGGCTTGAAACAAGAGTAAATCAACCACAGCTCTGTGTACAAGGAGTGTATAGAAATACTGAACATTCATTCATGTCAGCACGAGCTAAATTTCATAGATGTTATATGATAGTAACAGCAGGAGGAGAGGGGGAGAGAGAGACAGATTGACAAAGCAGTTAAGCATGGGCTTAACTTTAAGTTTGTATCCAAATCCTCATGAAGTCAACAGCTATGCAGTTGGAGCTATGCCAGGATGCAGCTGAAGATGTGACCATCATAGTCTACTTTATGTAAGCATGTTGTTACTAAGTTTGTAAGCAGAAATGGAGTTAGGCAGTTATTGGTAATCTGTAAGTGTTGTGAAAAACATGTTGGCAAAATTTTTATATTGGCTAATGCAAGAGAGGAATAAAATCAGAGAAACTACTTGTCATCACATCAGCAAGAAAGAGAATGTACACTTATTTCTATGTCATTCTAATTTTATTATTAACAGACCCCCCCCCATGCTTTCAATATACATAAAACTGCAGTAGCACAGGGGCAAATCAATTGAGCTTGGTGTCATTTTGTGCAGCTATTTGGAAGCATCTGAAAAATGCACAACAAGATTAACCTCCACTCCAATATATTGTACTAGCTGAGAAACAGGAGAGGAATTTTTTTTTTTGTACTTTTGTACTGATTTTGACAGGCCATTGGTTCCCTAAATAAGGCAGTGTTTATTCCTTCATCTCTTGCACTGTGAGATAACATTGTATAAGCCAAAATAATGTCCACCTAGACTCTGAAACTGTTACTCTACCCCACTGGGAACTTCAGGAATAGACTAACTGCCTTTAGTGGGGCAAAGTCTGAAGTAAAATCACAAAGCAATTTTGCTGAAAAAGTTACAAAGCTGGAGAAATTTTATCAGAATATCATCTTCTATTGCATCACTGTTTCTATTTGCCAAATTAATTACAAGACTTTCTTATGCTCTTCTGTGTTATGTTAATTGAAAATTCTTCACTACATTTCCTTGAGGGCAGTCATAAAAAAGGTATCATCTCTAGACAACAGTCTATAAAATATTTGATGTATCACAGCTGCTTCATTCCATTCACATGTGTCTTTCAAGATCATTATTTGGGTTCAATAAAGTTGAGATTGATTGATTTATTTACATGACATCTAGTAGCAATCTACAAACAATAGCTGGAACAGAAAAAATAATTCTTCTCCAACCCTCCTATTGTGGAATTGATTTATTTTTGGAATAGAGCTCCATTAGGAAAGATAAGTTTTCTATCAAGCTATTCAAAATGCAGCAAAATATTAAACAATAATGAGGAAAAGGAAGAAAAATTGTTTTGTGCACTTTTATTATTATTTATTATTTTATTATTAAAATTATTATTTTAAAATTAATAATTTTATTATTATTATTAACCTGAGTTGGCACTTACTTTGATACAAAGAGTTATACATGTCAGAATGCTCCATGCTCTTCAATTGTACTTTTCTCAGCCCTAAAAAGATAGAATAAAAAATACTAACAACCATGTACACACCAGCATAAAGCTTATCAGCTTCTATTTATTCTTACAGTTCTTTCATAATAGATTACTAATACCAAGGTTGTATCAACTACCATGAATATTTAACTCATTTAAAAATTGCATATTAGTCCACAAGATATTGCTGATGTCTGATTGAATCTCAAATAAGATTAGATAGTATTTGGGGGGGTGGGGGGAAATGTCTGTTAAGATAAAAGGAAAGCACAAAACCTCAACAAAACCTAATGCTAATGTCAGAAGCCAAATTCCAACTTAAAAAGCAACATTCCTCTAGACATGCTGCTGCATTTTGTGTCATTTCTTCGTGAACCTTCCTCAGAAGCAGGACTGCTACAAAGTGATGTATTAAAGGCATCCATCCCTGCTTTCAGGTACAAGACCTTCCTTAGTAACAGAAATAGGATGTCCACTTATGAAACAATTTCTTAAAGTAAAGAATGTGGGTTCCCAAAAGCTGGCACAAGATAAAACATTTCCAGGCCTGGAAGTTCCTTAGCAGGAGGCACAGCCCCTCAAGCCAGGGTGCCAGGGACCCTTTGGGAGGGAGTCCATGTGGACACCTGCTCAGGGACTGCAGCCCTGCAAGTGCTGCCAGCCCTGCCGCAGAGGCAGCTGCAGCTCTTGGAAGGCTGGGCCACCTGCCAAGTGCATGGGTAGAGAGCTGGCATGCAACCAGCAAGTTTCTGGCAAAAATTTGACAAGCTTGGGTTCCACAAGATTTCTCTTTTAAAACATAAGAATGCTACCTTCTCTTCACAAGAAAATACTAAATAGTTTATGTTAGGAAGTGCATTTTGTACAAGTCCATTTTCTGCCTCCAAAAATACATGTTGAGTAAAATTTAACTTGACAGTTTGTGGTGAAGTTCAGATAAAACCAAACATTAAGGAATATATGCCTAATGAGAAAAAAATAGTATTCAAACAAATAGAACCATACAATCTAGCTGGTATGTCTGTGTCATCTGTTGCTTGAGTAGTGCAATACAGGGCACTGCAGAAATTCTGCAATTAGCTCTAAGAAACACTGAAGTACCACAAGCAATGTATCTGCTTACCCATGGTGCTTCCTCAGGCAGAGCACGGCCACAGGCAGGCAGACACTGACTGGAACAAGGGGGTAAAATGTAACTCTCACAAGGTTTTGTTGACTTCCCTTAGCTAGAAATAGAAAAAACATAATGTGATTTCCCAATATAGCTCAGTATGAAGTTGTCTTAGCACAATTTTTAATATGTATTTTAGACATAAATTAGCACATATTAATGCTAATAGAGTTATAATGCTTATTGTGTCTGTGCTAGAACCTTCAGCTTGGGTTGTGCAGTTTGCTTATGTACTTAGAAGAGCAGGAAAACCTACAGTTCTCTTACTGTCAAATAGCATAATAATAAAGTAATTAATCAACAACTACTAACTACTTAGCTCTTCAACTAGCTAAGCTAAAGAATTCTAGCAGCCATACTTTTGGGGACTGAAGGCTGAATCCACACAGATGGATTCAATGTTCCTTTTGCACCTGTGTCAGTGCTTTACACAGGGTGGCTGGCAAGCCCAACTCAAGTTCATATTATTCTATATTCATATATTGTTTTACAGTCAGGAGTTCACTATAAGGAATGCTGACAGAGTTGTCCCTTGTGAGTACCTACATCTGACTGAATTTGGTTTTCAACTCAATTCCCCCTTCAGCTTTAAACAAATGCAGGTTTCATGCACTCAGCTAAGTATTAATTAGCCAGATGCCTATGACTTGTGGGGAAAATAACTTTATGCCATGTTACATTCCTTCAGCTCTTATAAAGTGTGAGAACCAGTTTCAGCTTTATATGCACTTGAACTGCTTTTTTTTTGTGCAGGAAGCTAAACAATCTGTTAATGAAGGTAGAAATCACTGTAGCAGAGAATCACTGTCCCATTCTGTCCTTTGACAGCAAGAAAACACCAACATTTATGGTATCATTTTGCAGCCATAAATTTCTGTACAAGACTTCCAAGAGAAAATACCTGGCAAAAGACTATGGAAAGTGCTAAGTCTTGTCTCAAAGTTTCCATTTTATATATTGCACTATAAAATGCAATAAAGTGCAATATATAAAGATGGTATATATATATATATATAAAGAGTCCAACTCTTCTTCCTTGACAGCCAGCAGGAATGGAGGTAGTCAATACACATTTTAATGTGCTGCTGTCTCCTGCACTCTCCAGACCATTGAGAGAAACTGTGCATCCCCTGTAAGGCTTCCATTTATGGATATAATGATGGATATACTATATATTTGGCTGCCTTACTAACAATATCTAGCAGCATCCAGCACACATGCTTATACTGTATTAGAATATACCAGTTTTGTAAATGTGGAAAAGAGACACATCTTCTGAAGTCAATTAGTACAGCTAGAAAAAAACATACCAAACAGGAAGGACTGCATTTGCATTGCAGACCACTTGTATAAAGCAAAGCCTTATCTTCAGAGAAGGACACCTTTATTTCATGAATTTATATTAAGCTGAATTTCTTTGTCCAGCTTGTATGTTCTTGGTCACTGGCATTTTTCATGAGACAAAGCAAATGCTGATCCTCTTTGGGCTGTAAGGGAAAACAGCTGCTAGTCAGAACTGGGGTATTGAGAGCACTTGGTCAACCTAACTTCACAGAAGGTTTAAGTACCTCCAGACTGTATCACATTTGTCAAAGCAGCAGCAAATACAACATAAAATGTAGAGCAGGTCCAATTTTTAGTGTGTCAGTAGAATCAGCCTGCAGTTATTTTTAACTGCCTCAGAAAGCTTAGCAGGCAGATACAGTTAATCCTTTAAAGGATTTGCAGGTATTCATAGCTTAATAAGTAAGTATAGTGGATTAAGCCAATAGGAGATTGAAGACAGTCAAAGACAACCTTTACATGCTAACATTCAAAAAATAAAAAGAACAGTTCCTTTTATATAGTTCTTTCCCGACAATCACCCTTAAATTGTCAGTATGTGCCAGAATCCCATACAGTGAAATATGAAATAAAAATGTTAGTCATTAATGTCAACATGTGTGATATTTAAATTACCAGAAAGCAGTGAATTTCTCGTCTTCTATTTCCATTATCCTACATGTGCTTTGAAAAGCAGATCTGCATTGTGAAAACAAATTAAAAATGCATCTACTTATGTAATAAATAATAAAACTAAAATAGTAAAATTCATTTTAGTGAGAAGAAAAAGGGCTGAATTATTTTTATAGGTCATATTTTATATTGCTTGTACTCTTTTTCAGGATTCACTGACTTAGGCTCAGCTGGCAGATGTGGGCCTTCAATATATTCATAAACACTGTGAAAAAGAACACACATAATTAGACAAAGGAAAAAAAGTCAGATGACACAAAACTATTAGGCTGAGGAAATCTAGGACTAGCTATGAAAAGCTTTGGAGGTGGTTCAATACTGAATGAGTGATAAAATGCCAGAGGCTATTCAGTGTCATTAAGTGCAATGCACATCAAGAAGGGAAGAGAAAATACACATATATGTATATATATGGGGTGTTAGTATCACCAGGAAAGAAATCTGAAAATATCTGGTGCTTAAAGGAACAAACATACCTTTTTAATTATTTTTAAATGAACATAATTTATTATTTAAAAATTAACAGAAAAACATGAAAAACCTGCCCTGTAAACACTCAGGCCCCCAACACTTTATGAATAATTTGGAGCTTTAGTCATTCCATTATCAAAAACATCATGATAGAATTAGAAAAACATCTAGAGAAGAATATGAGAGCAATGTATCAAGTAATGAACTTTATTCAAAAGGTGACCTATTAATAGTAATACACCGGTTTTCCCAATATAAATATTGGAAGGCATGCTTTTTTTTTCAATAATAAACTAAGCTTACTTTCATTACATATTGTGAAGCATAAACTGTACATGGACCAGAAAAAGCATGACTTCATTGATTCAGCAGTTCTATTCAGTAGGTCAGCAGTAACTGTTAAACAAAAGAGACTCCTAGTCACTGAAGGCCTGAAGAGAATGATGGAAAAATCACTGCAAGCATGACTGCCTCTGGACATTTTTTCCATAAGTATCTACATACTAGGTTAGGTAAACTTCTCATCTGGCTGAATTCAGCAGTTCTCAGGTCCTCATGACTAGAATGACTGAAATCATTATGTATATTGTTTAGCATATTGTTACAAGAAATTTGGCCAGGAGCTCTCTGTTTCCATCACTGCTACTTAAAAAGAATCACAATAAAACAAAATTCCGTCATTAACTGTCCAACTGAAGCAGTCTAATTCCCTACACATTTTTAAGGTTATATATTCTGGCTACCAGACAAACCACTGCTTTCACATCTCAACTGTGTTAACTGAAATATAGTTGAAATATATGTAGATAAGAGATACATGAAATATAAGAGCAGGGATATTACTCCACAAGGTTATAATTAGGACCCAGCTCTTCCCAGATGAGCCAATAGTGGGATGCATTGTTGACTCTAATACTTGAACAGAATTGTGAGACATAGAAACATAGGACTAGAAGGGAACTCCTAAACCACTGCAAGTACTCAACTCTTACACCTGTAGTTGTATCACTTCATTTATTTCAGAAACTGACCAAAGTCGCTTTAGTAACTACTCTATCAGATGGCAGTCTCAATGTGAAAATTCTGTTTTGATTTTTAGACTCAGTGTATTCCTAGTCAGTTGATGACTTATGCTCTTCTACTAACACAGTTCCTTGGCTTCAAGAGAGCTTTACCTCTGTGATGGTACATTCAGAGAAGGAAATTATATCATCTGTTAATACTCATTTAGCTTGGCTCATTGAGGCAAGTGCTTTCACAGCACACACATCTCTCCTACCATGGTATGCAATGTGAAGAGGTCCCAGCTGGCTGTGACACCAGGCCTGTCAGAGCAGAGACACTGCAGACATTCCACACCCACAAGGCCTGATCCCAAGAGCTGTGCAGATAGGTTAGCACATTCCTTTAAGGCCAATGTGCCCTGTCATTGAGACAGCCAGTCTTCCTCAGCATGTATTCAGAGCCAAACTAAGGTGGCTGCACTAATCCACTTCTGGAAACAGTTTAGTGGTGGTTAGATCAATTATTTATATACTTATACTTCACTGTGTAGTGTAATTACACTACTAGTTTCCCATTGTACACTTCCCATCCCATGGATCACCAAGCTCTTTCTCCTCACTGACTCTGTACTGATTTGCCTTTCTGGAATGCCAAATTTCCATAGAACAGACTCCAGTTTTTCCATGCATCTCAAAGCCTATGATAACTTTTGACATGCAAACTGAAAAGATTTTCAACATTTGCACTAAGGGCTTTGCTGGACTGCTGAGCCCTGCACGTCACTACAATGACTGAAGCTTAATGACAATTCTATTAAGAGAATGACATCACTTATCACTTTGGAAGAAGCATCTTAATGTAGTAGTGGCAGATAACTGACATCACCATCACCAGATCCCTAAGAGATGCCTGAGAAGGGAAGAAATGCAGTTAAAAGAGTAGGAAATCAGGATTGACAGAACACTTGACAATGGTTCTGTACTTTTTAAGAGCAGTCTATCTTAATTTCTCACACATTCCAATCTTTCCCCTTTACAATCCAATTTGCTTAGGTAACCTGGACACCTTTCACTCCTCGTGGTTTCTCTGGCTCTTCTCCATCCTGCAGATTTGTTGCTGCAAGTCATTCCTACTAACAGACACTGCACAGAGAACACAGTTTCAGGAAGTCTATCACTTATCTCACTGAGTGCTTCACTGTCACATCAGCACCTTTTCTGGATTCAGGAAGGGCAGGGGTCTAGGAGTGGGAATGAGAGAAATTGCTTAGGCAGTGGATTCTATCCTGACACAAGCATAAAGGAAAGGCTAGCACAAAGATCAACATAAAACTCAAAAAAAAAAAAAAAAAGAAAAAAAAAAAAAAAAAAGAAAAGAAAAGAAAAGAAAATTATTTGAGGACATAAAAGGGCTCCAAAACATGGAGATACCATAAGAAGAGCTTTATCACAGAGGGAATGAAACATAGTATCATGGAATCACTTGGGTGGGAAAAGACCTCAAGATCACTGAGTACAACCATTTACCTAACACTGACAACACTAAATCGTGTAAATCATGTCCCAAGTGCCACAACATCAGAAGCTCCAGGACCTTAATGGTCCAGAGTGACTTGGTGGGTGGGAGAATGCAGGGCATTCAAGTTTTATAGATGAGTAAGAAAGGGGTTATGAAAGACAAAGTAGATTAAGAGAAAGGACACACAGAAAAACATTTAAAATGAAGATTTTTTTAAGGAAGAAATGTAGCCTTCTGCAGAAATTTAGATTTAGTTATTGAATATAATAGCTGTGTATGCATATTTAGTCTTATGAAAGCAAGGAAAATACTACTGAAATTGAATATACAGCCCATATATATTTACCCCAATATGAAACTATACAATGCTTACCTTACAGTAATTTATACTCTAACATATATTTTGAAAATCTGTAATACATATCTCAAATCAGACTATGTAATTAGAAAGATCTGTGTTTGCTTGGCAGAGGAAGCAGGACAGTGGTACTTCCTCATTCCCTTTCTGCCATCCTAATGTCCAATTGCCACTGTACCTGGCTGCTGTGCTCCTCACACAGTGAAGAAATGAATGAATATGAGGAAACAGCTTGCAGGAAACAGTCTGTGTTTGACTATCCTTTCATGCCCATTTTGCTTTGTTGCAATACTTCTGGCTTAATAGGGGTTTCACTTGATTTAGTTCAAGTCAAGGGAAGAATCAGCCCCACAATACACCTGTCCAACATGGCCTTAACATTCCTGCCAAACTTCTGAGCACCTGTCCAAAGGCAAAACAAAGCAACTGGAGATTTCACATGCAATCTGAATGCAATGTGATGTGACCCAGACAAATGCTTCAACTGACCTTGATCTCTTTCCAAAACATGGAACACTGCATTAATAAAAACCAATATTCATTTCAAAACCTTCAGAGTACTTAGCTGAAATACTTTCATTTTAGTCCTACAGTCAGTGTTAGCAAATTTCCATCTTAAAGATAGATGCTGCATGGGCAGTTTCCAAAGAATTAAGACAAAAAAAAATTGACCAAACACAGGAAGCCCCAATGACAAACAGAATTCCAGACAACTATAAAGTTTTTTTGGGAAAAAAAACACCCTGATTTTCTTAGGAAACATGTAACATTGAGTAAATCAATAATTTTTACTTCCTTACTTTTCTTTGGTACTTTTACTCACTCAGGTATACATGCTGTGAATCAATTTCATAGAACAGTACTTCCCCAAATTAAGATTTGATCCTTTTTCTTTATCCTGTCAAGATTCTTACCAAAGTAATGAGAAATTGTTTTTATGGTGCATGAGATGAAAGATTTATTCTTTTATTATGAGCCAATAAATTTATTAACAAATCAGTCAACCCTCAACTCAATCCATAGATGTGCTCTCATCCTACAGGGATTAAGAATCAAACAGGCCTTTCCCTTGAGTGTGGCATGACTGAGCGAAGGGCAGGGATAAGAACCTGGGAGGGTGCCATGAACAGGACAAGAACAGAGCATCTGCTCCTGTGTGGCTTTTTCTCTCCTCCCACACATTCAAGGGAGAGATGCATATGAAGTGTGTACAGTGCTTATTTTTAACCAGTCAGGCAAAGGGCCATGATGGCTCTGTCCCATTGCTCTGTTTATCTCAAGGACAGCTACAAATGCCTTGTGCTGAGATCTGATGCTCTCCCCTCATGCCATGGTATCCCCCTCTCTATTCTTCAAATGTTGCCTTATGTGTTAAAAATGTGTCTCAACAACCCATATTCTTGGCACTCTGCAGGCAGCTCTGCTCGCTGTTTTTGTGCATCACAGCTCTTAATACAACATAAGGACAGATCTCGCCAGGACTTAAACAAAAGCCAAAAAAACCCAAAACAATCAGGCCTTCCATGCAAAAGAACCTTCATAATTCTGCTTACTGAATGTACTATTTCTTTTAGGTTTCTTTCAAGTGAGAACTCTCAACTCTCATTGCCAGTATTTCTCTTCTTATCATATTAATAATTTTTTTTTGGTTTTCTGTTTGATATCCTAAGACATTTTAAGGCTATTCTAAGGCAGTTCCTCATATGATCAATTTTTGCTTATTTTCTGTTTGGGCTATGTTTTTCTACCAATTCACAGAGAGCACAGTACAGGTTAGTCATACATTCATAACTTGATTATACTAACCAAAGTCGTCCATTTATACAGTTCTGAGGAGGAGGATGATTTTACCAGGCAATTTTATTGAAAAAGACATCATCCTCACTAAAGATTTTCACAGCAAGAGTAATATGGAAAAGAATATCCTCCTCCAACATATGAAACATACCACTTAGTCAAAATTGTGATTTCTAATCCAGTAGTTTAAAAAAGTACATATATATTTGAACTCTGTAGGGCTTCAAAGACTTGACTGTGAAAGGAAAAAAATGAGGAAATCACATGTATCGTTCTCATTTTGCAGTAAATGGAAAATATCCTACCTTATTCCTATTGAAGGCAGAGCAAACACAAAAATCTTCATGGATACCTTGAGATAACATGCATAAAGTAGCTGCCACACCACAAACACAGATCCTGCCTTATTTTATGTTAGCCTATCCAAGTAGCCATGACATCTGGCAACCAAAAAGCCACTATAAAGAAAACCAGCTACTTGAGAAAGACTCTTTCAGCTCCCTGAGGTAAAGAACTCACTGAAAAAGCAGAATTGTAAATAAAACACAAGGAAGTGCCTGCTGCTGACTGCCTCTACATTAATCTGAAAAAATTATTCATCCATATCTATTTTTTCTGAATAAACAGCATTGTATTAAAGAACCAAACCAACCAGCCAACCAAACCAACCAACCTGAGACATTTCTCTCTTGGAAGAAATTAACCTGCTCAAACCAATGGAACAATTGTACTTACACCTTGTGGCCCTGAAAGAGCTGAATGTGCCTTGAGAGGGAACGTACCTGGTCTCCCAATGGAAAACAAGGACACTCAGATCTCAGCTGATCAGACCCTCCATAGTTATTTATCTTCTGTATATTCATAGTAAGCATATATTTTTAATCATCAATGGGACATGTAAAGTACATTTTAAATCCCATTGATTGCAAGTAAATTTAAGGGTGCACTTAAACATATGTTTAAGATGCTCTGGTAAAAAATTTACATTCAAGAAACCAAACATTTCTTGAATCTGTGAAATACAACAGTTTTTTCGTTTTCAGCAGACCATAATATACTACTTCACAGTTAGATAGTCCTGACCATTCTTAAAAATTTACAGTGCAGTACATAGAAAATTTAGAATGAAGTGGTCTATAGCTGCACAGTCTGCAGAGCTGCTATTACCAACCAGCACAAACCATAACTGGATGAATAACAAGATTTATACTTGGTGAAATGAAAAATAGAAATGTGATACATAAAACTGGTCAGAGTCTAGAATTTCTTAGGATTAATCCCAGTAAGGCTCCTGAGACATGTTTTTTATTCTTAAGTATTGTCTATACAGTTTATATTAACAAATTTCAGCATACAGATTGAAATATTAACTTTGTGCTGAAGTAATCTGTTTGCAAATTGTGCTATTGCAACTATTCAGGTAAGTCATACAGTATTTTTTTCATTTCTTCACAGAATATCTTGAATGTTGTAAACAAGATCAGTGATACACTTTCAAGATTAAGTTTTAGATGACTGGCAGTTAATACTATGAAAAAGCCACTTTCAAAAATCATAACCAACTCCATGAATGCTTTCTGAATATTAACTGCACACAAATTCCAATCAGCAAATAATGACAAATCACCTTTCCCTTTTAAAGACTTAGTTTTATATTTTTGAATATATTGCAGCCAAAGGCAACAAAACATCTTTTTGGAAATTTTATGTATTCTGCTTCTTCATTGCTGCCTTTTCAAAGGGAAGCTTTTTGCACAGCAAACTACAAGCATGTATTGAGCAGGGTGACCTCTATAATTTTGATTTCAACAACAAGGTCAACATCACTAAGAAGCCAGTTTTGCCTTAAAGGCAAAAGTCTCTCTGAGAGCCCAAACTGGATCTTTTAAATGTAATTGAACTATAACAATTCATTTCCACAGGCTTATGAAAAAAATGCCTTCTAAATTTGCAACCAATTTTATAGTATTTGGCCACTGACAATAGATGCAGACATGGAAGCTGGACCATCACGTCTTGAATTTCATACACTGCTAAGTCAGACAAAAGTTTTTAAGTGAAGAGAGACAGACAACAAGGAGCCCCCTGTTAAGAACAAGCACAGCAGAGTCAAAACACATGGGAAAGTGCAAAGGCACAGAATGTGAGAGAAACTGAGACTTCACCCCTGGGATCAGCAGCCAGCTGTGCACAGGAGGTGTGTCCCTGTTGGTGCCTCTTGGTCAGCACAGCACGGCTGACACAGCTGGCTCCCCTCCCTCCCAGAGTCTGCTCTTCAGCATCACCCCATGGCAGCTCACACAGGGATGGAGAGCCCGCCCGTATTAGGAAATGACATTATTTCACCAGTGAGATGCTGCTGCAGTTTACTCTTGTGCATGTGGGTAGTTAAGCTGTTGGCAGTGCTGTTTCCAGTTAGAACGGCTGTAACAATCATCACCTGAAAAAATGTGATTTCTCAGCATAGCTGAGGGACCCGTCTCTTCATTACCTTGCTATTGTATAGGCATACCTATCTCTGCAAGTGTAACAGCCACTGAGTATAACATAGTATCAAATCAAAAACTTAACTTGAACTTCAAAACTTACAATTTGATAGGAGGTGAGGCCTTGTATTTATTGTCCTTGGCTAAATAGCTACAGGTTGATGAGGTAGGAGAAAAACGAGGCTTTAATGTTTGCTAGGCGTCATTAACATCCATTCCTGTTCACAGCCACATTTTGGAAAATGCTACATGGAGTGGTTTTTACTATACATTCACAAGATCATTTGTGCAGACAAAGTTATTTCACAGGGCAAGAAAGGAAAAAATGTATTACTGATTTTTCCCCCTGCTTTTCTACAGTTGCTTCATTACAGCTTTCCTAAATTTCCTCTTCCTATCATGCTGTACAGCTTACTCTATGAATAATTTAACTGCACACTGCAGTTGATGAAGGCTCGATTCTCTCAACATTTTTGCTTCCATCCTGATTTTTTTGTAACCTAACCTGAGAGCATGATGACCAAGCATTTCCATTTTCACTTTCTCCTCTGCAGTTCCCAAGACAGAAATAAAATGGAGAGGGGGCAGAATGGGAGGGGGTGAGATGCCTTCTGCTAAAGGCAGAGAACACATCACACAACCATCATCAAAACTTCATGTGTGACAATCTGGTGAGTCCTCAGGGAATTTTAACTATACACATCCCTTCACAGGTACACAGCAAAATCCTCCATGACAAGAGGATGAGGCAGTGAAAGCCACCTTAAAAAGATTCCAAAATGAATGGATGGCAGGGGAAAGAAGAAGGGAGAAAGAAAAGAGGCGGTCTCTCACTGTGAATAGTCCTTGGTAGCTTTAAAATTACCAGGTTTGGTTTTTTCCCCCCAGATAGCAATATTAGCCTCTATAACAGTAAAAAATCAGGAAAATTGCACCATCTTTTCTCAACATCAATATGTTCCTAACTCAGCACAAAGCAGCAAGCTTTTATCATTCTTCCTTGTAGCCTTTTATTTTCTACTACTTTCACATATTTAGATATTACTTCTGTCATCTGTCATTTACATTCTAATTTCAAAAAAGTCCTGGGGTTATATTATTTATATATCTCAATTGAATATAGTTTACATATGAACAATATGATAAGGAACATAATTTAAAATAACAAGCAACATGAAGTAATTTAAAACTCTCCTTACTTTCAGTGCCTCTAAGTGAGGTGTTTAAAGCTAATTAATCAGATTTCAGTGATTTTCCCCTTTTAAGTAAAGTTTCACAAAAAATCTAAAATCCACACACCGAGATAAACAGCAATCTATTTCTCATATTATATTAAAAGCAATGTTATCCCTTTTGCTTGAAGTAGGTGGCTGAAGTTTGTACTCTGTGAAGTTGCTTCTGTTAGGAAATGCATTCCAGAATCCATTGGGGCTCTTTGTGTGTTTTCCCTTTTCTCTTAGAATATGAACTCAACCTGCAGCTGAGCTGATCTGTTTATTGTCACTGAAAAAGCATTCCCATGCCACTCTTTCCAAATTCAAACTTTACCCTTCTTTTCCCCTTACTCTCTGGTCTTTTCTGTTCCCCACCCTTTATATTGGCTCTGCCACTTGTCAAACACTCCCCACAAGCTGAATCAGCTCATTAAATCAGCAGAGTTATTCAGCCATTTCAGTAATCAATTTTTCAGTATTTCTGTGATTTAAGTCAGTTGATCCAACAGTGATGAAAACCAGAGATAACAGGTGAAGGCAGTTTACAGCAGGCCATAAGGAGACCTTGCACGGTGGTGCAGAAAGGTTTTTTCTTGGCAGCTTTTCAGCAGCACTCCTCTATTCAGTGGCCCCTGTTTACAGGATAATGCATCAACATCAAAACTTTGCAAGTCTTCTGCACCTACATTCTGTCCATGACAAAATATTTCTGATCAATAAGTCTATCTGCTGTGACAGATACTTCCAATTCAGCATATGGCTACCGTTGTTTCATTTATTTTATACCTGAAGTACCTGAAAGAAATACACTAAATACACTTTCATGAATGGTAACCTATACCTTACAACAGCTGATCCCTATCGAAACAACAAACATGTGAAAGGAACGTCTGTAGTTTGGGTTGCAAAGCAACAGAAAGCCATTGAGAGAAACCCATGGCTAAGAAAAACAGATTCCCCCCCCCCCCCCCCCGTTTCAAAATACTACTTAAAATCAAAATCAGTGTTATCCGGGGGAAAAAAAGTCAACACAGCAGCAAGAAACATAAAAGTACAAACTGCTGGCACACCTAAGTCGCTAATACAGCCAATAACTTGCCCTATACCCAGAGTCTCTGGGAACGTGTATCCTTTGTTTAAAAGGGGGGGCACAAGGAAACATCCCCTGCATTAGGTTTTCCCTAAATTCCCCTTAAGGGACCAAACTCACCCATCGAACTTTTACAGAATTTACCACCATCCTCGTGTTACCCTAGGAAACATATAAAGAAAGAGTTGGCACACTTGCTTGCTTCTCGGAACTTCTAGCCAAAGCCGAGCTGTTAAAATGATGGTGATGTGATCCATCTTTTCCGAATTCTCAAGCGATACTCGTGAGAGAAGACCAAGTAACGAGGCCTCCTGGAGAGGACGACCACCCTGACCTCCCCAGCGGGCACATCTCCCTCCTGAGCTGCACTTACTTCTCTTGGATGCGAGGTGCTTCCTGCAGGGCCGGGGCTGCCCGGGCAACACCTGCCCACGGCAGCACCTCGCACGGGGGAGCGGCGCCGAGGGCAGCCGGGCTGACAGCCGCTCGCTGCTGCTCCGGGCGGCTGAGGGGAGCGGCCGGAGCGCCGCTGCCCCCGCCCCGGCCCCGCCCCCCCAACATCCGGGTTCCCGCCGGCGCCGCGGCGCCGCCGCCCGCCCGCTCCGCGTCCCGGGGAGGCGGCGGGGCAGGGGAGGGAGGAGGAGGCAGCAGCGAAGATGGCGGCGGCGGTGGGGAGAGCTGGCTCCTTCGGCTCCTCTTCTTCTTCCGGGCTCGGCTCGGCTGCCAGCTTTTCCTCTGCTTCCTCCGCCGCTTCTACGGCCACGGCCAACAACAACAACGCGGAGCTGCGGGCGGGCGATGAGGACGATGGGCAGAACCTCTGGTGAGTGCCCGCCCCGCCCCGCGGACCCGGGCGCGCTGGCCGCCGCCCTCGGGGCGCCTCGGTGCCCTGCGGGGGGCGAGGGGAAGGGGGCTGGATAATCCCCCCGCTCAGCGCCTCTCAGTCACTGAGCTGGGGCAGGGGGGCCACCTCCCCTTGGCAGTGGCAGCTCCTGCCCTGCCCCCCGCCCCTCATGCCGTAGCCCCCCCCATCCCCGGGAGATGGCGAGGGTGGGGACCGGGAGGAAGCGGGAGACCCTTCCTAAGCGCTGTCGCCTTTCCGTGCCAGGTCCTGCATCCTCAGCGAGGTGTCCACGCGCTCCCGCTCCAAGCTGCCTTCGGGGAAGAACGTTCTCCTGCTGGGTGAGGAAAGCATCCTGATCCCTGTGCCTTCCCCTCCGCACACTGACTGAGGAAAGCATCCCGATCCTGCCCCCATCCCCGCCGCACACAGGCTGGCTCCTGAGCCCTCTCCTGGGTGCCTGGAGCTTCCCTTGTTCAGCGCCCCAAGGGGAGGGGGGAGTGATGGGTGGCAAGGCGCTGTCTTAACCCTCCTGCTTCCTCCCTTGCGTGGCTTTGCTTCATTTTGCAGATTGTCCACAGATGCTTTAGATACGCCCCTCATCGTAGGTACCTCGCCATAATACCCTACTGTCCTTCCCCCACCCTGGCTCCATAGGCGGGGATGGCTTGGACGGGGAGCTGTTATTGTCTCTCCTCGGGGGACGTGCGGCTCCCGAGCCCTCCCTCCCGGGGCCGGCGGTGCCGCTTGCCGGCGCTTGCGGTGTGTCATGCGGACACAAAAACCGCTTCCGTGGCCCGAGCGGCATCAATGACGGTGCTGCCTGCGGGCCGGAGGGCGGGGAGAGCCCGGGGAGGGCCGGGCGGGCTCTGCCCTGCCCACTTGCACCCAGCGCTGCCGCCCCGGCATCTCCACCCAGGGCCTTAGTCCAGCCTGGCCCTCGGCAAGGTGACAGGTACGGAAGGGGACTTTGATAGGGCGGTAATGAGACACCCAGCTGCAATTCATGAAGGAAAATGATACGTCAAAATTAAAAGCTTCGTGGAAGAGAGAGAGAAATGGATGCTCTCAAGTGTATGTGTATGAATAACTATTAGTACTATTATTAGTGCGGTGTGATTTTTGTTATTTTGTTTTGGTTTTTTTTTTCCTCCTGAAAGACTATTAAATACTATTACCAGTAGACAACATAATGAGTCCAGGTGTATGGATTTATAACTAGCTGCTTCTTCCACTCCTTTTGCCAACCTCTCTCCCTGTCCCCAGAAAAAAATGTGTTAATATTTGGAAACAGGGTTAAAACTCAGTAAAGATATTCTTGCAGACTGTACATACTATGATTCTGCATAGTCTTGTGGCTTATACTCTCTTGAGGTTCTTTGAATTAGGCTTTTTTTTTTCCCTCTGTAATCCTAAAGCAATCACTGTGATCCTTTTCTTCCTGTTTTGATAAGCTGAGTGGTTACTTAAAACTGAGAAGGAGAAAGAGAAGACTGTGCAAGGATGATAGCATGGTCTTCTGAAGCTCTTACAAGACTTACCACCCTTTAATTTGTTGCTTTGTATGTTATGTAATTAAGTAGGATGTTGAGAGTGGATATTGCAGTGATATTAAATAAAATAAATAGTTTATAACAATTGATAGCTTTTTATGTGACACTTTGAACTTAAATTGGATGATTGTCCTTGCTGAAGTTGGGAGATTCTTCCTCAAGCTGTGATCCTTGTCAAGGAGATTACACTGTTTTTCCCCTCTCTTTGTAGTCAGGTAATCCTTAGTGCTCAGTAACTGGAGACTTCTTCCTTCAGAGCTAGAAAGGATATAATAGATTGTTTCCAAATGCTCATTTAGTTTGTGCTATACAACCTGTTGTGTATAAATCTTCTTTCTTACCATTTATGTAGAGCTCATAGAATGGCTTAATGTAATTAATACCTTTTTTCCTTTACTTATGTATTTTTTTTTGGAAAATGTACAGATTCATAGAAGAAATTCTAATTCTTGCTTAGAAATTGTGTTTTCTAGGAAGGCCTTGATCCAAGAGGCATGATCCAACATGCCAAATTTGGCATGTATTTAGGAAAAAGAATACCAGATCTGAGGACTGGCCAGAGAAGAACATGGCCATGTTTTTCATGAGAATACCTGATCTTTGTTGTTCACTTGCAAGTCATGATGCTTCTCCTGAAGCACACCAAATCACAGGAAAAGGAGAGATCTTATGTATTCTGTATTGGACAGATTCAGTAGGTGAAGTTCTGTCTATTTGAATTCTTGAACTGTGTTTACAGTTTCTCTGTTATCAAACATTTCCTCTGTGTTCAAGCTTTGTTCCTTTAGATAGTTTTGTACTAACTTTTGTTACTAATACAGAGCACTTCCTGGCATGATTATTTTCAGTTTCTTTATACTTTCAGTACTTTTGAGGAAAAGGTGTAAAGCTGACCAGCATCTTGATGGTTTTCAGTCAATTTGTGGCAGGCGAATATTTACTGTATAAACCGTCATATTGGTCAAAACTTGCCAGATGAAATATTATTTATAGTAACAAATGAGTGCTTAATTTAAATACAAACTGCATTTAAAAAAAAAAAAACACCTTAAACCTCCAACATCTCATGGCCCCACCCTGAAAAACCAACTGGAAAAACCCACCACGTACTGTTCTTTTGTTTGCTGGGACAGGTTTTCTAATTTGCCTACAGCATTTTTATTTTTCAAACAGTGCATATAGTTGTATGCCTAGTTGTTCTGGGAACCTGTCTGTGTCTGGCATGCTAATTCTGCTATTTCAGTATTTATTTTTAGCTGTGTTAACATCTCATTTTTAAGAACCTGGAAAGCAGTTGGAGTTATCTAACTAAAAGAGACTGGAATGCCAAATGTTAATCTCTAGATATGGCACATAGTTTTGTGAAGCGAAGGTTAACAAATAATGCTGGTAATCATTTGCTCAAAATCAACCCAAAATTAGTTGACTTACAGTTTTACTTCTCCAAAGTTGTTTCACTTGCAGACATTTTTTCAATAACTATTTTTCTTTAAAGTTTAAACTCTGATTGGCACAACATGTGGCATGAAAGCTTCTCATCTTTCTGAGCTTGTATGAACAAATAATAAAAGTGCAAGCTTTTCTAAACTTTATTTTAAGTCCTTTATGCTCTGATTCCTAGGTAGTTTTATCATAGTGGCCATAGCTACCTTGTTTAGCAAACTCTACCAGCAGAAAATGTAAAATGTCCATGCTTTCTTAAGGAAATTGAGTGCTCTCATTGACACTTCTAGCTACTTTTTGCAGATAGCTGAAGCAGTGTTTTTGTTGCACTTGCTTCATTTTTTCTTTTTTTTTCTTCTCATGAACTGTCTTTTGCTCACTTGTGTAATAAAGGTAGTTGTTCACAGGAGATGGTTTTTGTGATGAGAAAACTGATGCTTATAGCTGGGAGCTCTCCTGTTCATTCCCTTTCTGATACATCAGCGAGTGGAGTAGAGGGGAGCAGCTGACAACTCACCATTGCAGATTGAATGGAATCCATAGTGCTGTAGAATGTGCGAAGGCTTGGATTCAGAGACCTGAACTAATAATGTACCCAATGAACTGCTGCATGCATTCAAGCAGCAATGTTCAAAGTCATTCCAGGATGCACAGGACACAGGCTTCCAGCTGGAAAGTGAATTGGATGGTTGTTTTCTATCTGGCTTTGTGTTTCATACATTCCACTGTCTCTGAAGCACAATATATTCTCTGCCTGAAATTTTAACAATGTCAAGCCATCCAGTGACACTCGTATGCCTGATTCTCTGTGTCTGTATTGCACAATGCTTCTACTGAATCACTAGTGGGCTTGGGTTTTTTATGCATTTTACTTGACTTGATGATCAAAGCTTTGAGTTTGATAGGCAGTGAGAGTTCAACTGCCTCATGTCCACATTTTCACTTTACCCCAGACATCTCACTTCCCAGGGCTAGGCCTGTTTGTTTGAATCTTGGAGCTCTACTCCTGTCCAGTGGCTGTAAGGATGCTTGGAAAGAAGCACAATCCACAGCTAATTTATGGGTACACTTTTCTGTGTGTACACGTAGCATTTTCTGAAATAACAGCCATTCCCAATATATCTTCCAGAGCAGGTTTAGCTTGCTGCTTTCTTCTAGTGGACCTGTGGAATATGAAGAACTCAAAAATTCAGTTTTAATACAGCAAATTTTGGTGAGGGTATAAAATCTGCTTACTTAAATTGTACTCAACACTATAAAAATTAGTTTTTCTTTCACTTTTCCTTTTCAAAAAGCTGACCGCTTCATTGTTTGCATTTAAAAATTGAAACTGATAAAATACTGCTTGTTCATACTGTCCATATTATTAATTTCAAGTATTTTTCTTCAAATATATTGCAAATATTCCCTAGTGCTGCAGAGGTTAACTCAGAGGGTTTCATTTTGTCCTCTTCTTGCACCTTCTAATTCACCTTCTGCAGGCAATGAAAGCCTTGCAAATGTAGTCAAATTGTGTTTAGGTCAGCAGAGTTATGCTTCTAAAGTGTCAATTGTTTTGATGGGGCAATGACCTAGATAAAATTCTAATTGCTTCTTTTGTAGCTACATTTTTTTAGAATTAAGTAGTACTTCTTTGTTATGCCCTTCCTGCTATAATACCCTTTCAAAAATCCAGAATTACAAGGATGTTGTGTAGTAGAAGTCACTTAGAACAGGATGGAATGTTTTGAAATTCTTGAATTGCATTTATTTTAGTTTGTCTCCTTGGTGTCAGAGGTGCTGCTGGTTACTGGATCTATCTCAGAAATAGCTCCAAAGGTGAAGAACAGTGAAAGGAACTGTGCTTCTGTGTTCTCCAGGCAGGTTAATGGCAGGAGTACCAATAAAGGTGTCCCGTGGATAGTAACATGGGATTATTCTATTTTGGTAGTGAACCTGGATAAAATGCACTAGACAACTTCCTGCTATGTTAAAGGAGAAGGACTGAGTTAGGAATGGATGCTGTTCATAGTCACTGTAGAATTCTCTGCAATATTTGCCATTCTCTGGCTGTGGGTCTCTCAAAGCACAGGTAGCAGCATTACTGCTGTACCTGTTTTCACAGTCAGCTCATGTATTCTTGTGGTGCAGGACATGGCAAAAGACTTGCTGGAAGAGTTATCTGCAATCTGCTTTCTATCATGTTGAAAGGCTGAAGTGCAATTAAGGTGCTCCTCAGAAAAGTGATTTAATTTTTCAGTGTCACAGATATACCAAGTGAATCGTATGTGAGGGGAAAGACTTATCTGGCAGAGTAAAATAAAGTTGGAGAAGGAGACAATTTTTATTCAATGAGCAAATGAAAATTTAGTGACAAGTTATTTGTAAACTTGTTATGGCCTACTTATTGTGAACTTTCATGTTGGTTTGAGAGATTGTATGCGCTCATCAGCATAATGAATTTTGTTCTTTAATTCTCTGAAAGCAAACTAAATTTGGCTTACTCTGATTATTTTGGTCTTGTTCTGTAAAAGACTTTCTTCAATTAGTACAGAATGTGTAAACAAGCTTCTTTCACTAATATGCAGCTGTAGAAAAGGCAGTTATTAGCTTGTGACAAGTATTTTATCTTGAAAATAGCTATAGTGACATGTGCTTGGTTCTAGTAGGAAGAAGATCATTATGTCTCTACACCACTGTGTTGGGATTCAGACGTTCCACATGGTATGGAACAGAGATTGCTCTGGGATTCTGGGAAGGCATCTTAGCCCCATTCAATAACTCATGTTTAGACTTGATGGCTTTATTCTATCATACCTAAGCAAGATAGATTTTTTCCAATTAATAAAAATACTCAATATTTTATGCTACAGATATTGAATGTTCTGAATTTTCCTACCCAGAAGCTGTCTTTTGCATTGTAAAAAGTATAGAGCTGATTGACAAAAGTATGCTTGGGGGTGTGGGGTGTGCAGAAGATGTTAATTGGGACCATTACCTCTGGTTTTGTTTGGCGTTGTTCGAACATGATTTTTTTAGAGATGAGTCGTAGAATTCCCATATCAAGCTGAATTTTAATTGATGGATTTAAAATGCAAACAAAAAAAGTCCTTCAAGGAACCACTAGGATTATAGACTACAAACAAGTAAGGTATCCAGGGTTTTTCAAAGAGCTATTAAAAAAAAAATCACAGTCCTGGACTGAAGAGGGGCATGCTACCAATACTGATGACACAAAAGAAGTATTCACTTCTTGCTTCTTTGCCTTGACATATTTTAAATACACTGGACACTTTACAATGGAGAAACAATTTAAACAGACAGTCAAAGCTCATGTCTGTCCTGCAGATAACACGTTGATTGCTCTTCCATGTACAGATTTCTTTAAGAAATGTCTTGTTGTAGGACCAGTGAAATTCTACTTCTGTTTTCATTTGCTAAACTGCAAGAAGTGTGGAAGTAGCATGAGTAGTAAATATTCTGAATTTGAAAATGTTAATTGAAAGTTTGAAGAAGTTCTCTAATGGAGAGCCTAACTCCTCTCTAATGTAATAGCTTATGGCTGAACAGTTGGTGTAGCAGGACATAGATAAATGCCTTTTTGCCTGCACTTGCAGAAGGAGACTCACTCACCTCATTGCCCACCCTTCCTGTCTGGGGGGACCATTCTGCCAAATTCTGTATTGTGGCAGAACATTTAGTGTGATACTTGACTTTCTGCTCAGCAAACTTGATTTTTGCCTGGAGTAGTGAGAAGGGAAGAGGAGGCTGGGAAGGATTTCTGTTGTTACAGTTTCCTATATGTTTGGGGGCAGCAGCAAGAAGGATGTTTTCAAAATCTGTTTTGTGAACAGAGTAGCACCTTGGACAGAGGAGCTTTCACAACCCCAAACTGGAGTTTATCAGAGAAATGAAGTAGTGGCAGTGTGTGGATAAAAATGCGACAGCGTTTGTTTAGTTGAGTATAAGACTTTCCATTTTGTTAACAAGACAGTGAAATACTGTGTGTAAGCAGATTGGTTTGGCTTTGTTTCAGCTGCTTCCTAGCCTGACTTCTGTGCAAAATTAAATCTGTTGTTTTTCTTTTACTTGTATTCAGCTTTGCATAGCACCGCTTGCTAGAAACATCACTTCTGTTTCTTCACTGTCGTATTAATGTGTGAGTGCAGTTTGGTATAATGGAGAATTTTTGTTCTTTAGTATTTACTCTGCAAAAGGAGGCCTTTTTATGTTATTTGCAAAAGAAGGATGCAAAATCTACCTGATTTTTATTCTACCTTGAAATACTATATCAAAAATACTATGTCAGAAATGTTTTGCTCTGTGAGCTTATGTATGGAAGTCAGTTGTTAATTTAATTATCCCACAGTTAAAAATAAAGAAGCTACAGGATTTTCCAAAATTCTGAAATGAAGTGGAGGATGATGGTAATTATTCTTGAAGGTGCATAAAGCTCTGTTTTTTCTATTGCTCCAGTAGCACTTGAAAAAAAATTGTTTCATAATATTAATAGGCAGTGATGTTTGCACCTAGGGAATAAGAAATTTTCCTTTTGTCTGATACTAAGCAGCATTACTTTTTCATGTACTGTAGAGGTATCACAAAAAAAAGGTAAATATGTTAAATGTGTTAAGATTTGTAATTTGAAAAGCCATATGTGAGTATATATGTATTATGATTGACATTTTTTCTGAACATACATACTCTTATATATGTCCCAGGTAGCAGTTAATGGTAGCTGTATTGGTATGTTGTGCATTATCAATCAAACCTCCAACAGCTAATAGACTTTAACTTCCTCACATATATTACCCTTTCCTCTGAGAGGGAGAGAAGATTCTGTACGTAGTAAAGGCACTACAATAAAATGTTTGAGTTTCGAGAAGTCTTAAAAGTTGGCACTTAGAATTAATTTGATCTCAAGATTTCTAAAAACTACCTAGGAGTTTTAGATAAACACTGGTTTAAGATTTTCTGGTTTTTATTGTTGCTGAAGAGTAGCTACAAAGCAAAAATCTGCTGCTCTTTCCCACCATAACTCAGTGTATTCAAAGTGTGTTGACTTTTCAAGTGTTTTTTATTGCAGACTAGGTTGGGAAAAAATAATAACAAGGATACAATACATTTGCAGTTGTTATGATTTCAAAAGGTATATGCAACATACTGCACATAGGAAGCAGAAGTAGATGAAACCTCAGATCTTTGCATGTTGGGTTCCACTAAAGTGGGGTTGGACTAGCTGACCTTTGGAGGTCCCTTCCAACCCAAAGTATTCTGTTATGAATCGGTGTTCTCTTGGCCCAGACAGTTCTCTTTGCCTCACCTTTATGATCAATTGTTTGGGCAAAAAGGAGGAAATCCTTGTGTCATAAGTGATGGTCCTGTTTTTACTTCCTCACAGCTTTTTAAATAATACTGACTCTAATTTGGCTTAAATGTGTCAAAAACTTTGGATCTCCTATGAGGTATGGCACATTTGACTAGGCAGCTAGTTTGTACCTTTGCAAGTGGGTCATCCTGTTTGTAAACTAGTTGGTTTATGTATTAATAACTTCAGACTTCACTGACGCATCTTCTAGCTTTCCCTCATGAAAGATGAGTGCTGCTCTCTTCATGCAGTAACTTGTACAGCACTGTTATGTGTGTCAGTGATCCACCTGCCTGGTCTTGATGCTTTGAAATGTGTGTGAGTATTTGCTAAGGACAAGAGAATAGACAGGCTTCCTCATGAAACAGATTAAATTCAAGTTGTTCTTGGAAGGAACTGATGGAAGGCTGAAATAACTGCTGTGTGTGCATATGTGTCCAGAGGTACTAATTTTACATCAAATCAATTTGTCTTGTGCTGTACTAAATTTCTTTCAGTGCGGAGGGGAAAATAAAATTCCAGTTCTTACTTTGCCATAAGGTATTAATTTAACAGTATTCAACTCCAATTTATTTTAGGCATTTGGAAATACGGGGTTGGAGAGGAAATTACATAACACAGAGCCATGACAAGTAAGGGGCTTGTGGGAAGTATATTTCAAGTTTGCCTATATTGCTCAGCTTGAGCACTTTCTAACAATAGTTGTCTAGATATTAGCATCTGTATAAGTATGGTTTAGTTCAGACTGTTTAAGTGTATCTTTTATCAGATGCAGAACCTTTTACAACTGCAGGAGTTTCTTAGACATGTTGCAGCTACTTTAAGAACTGGTAGATGCACACAGGAGATAGTAAAGTTTCCCAAATTCAAGCAAGTTGAAATCTTTATTGTCACCTCTGTGAATCAAACTGTATGCAAAAGAACTTAGCTGGAAGTGATCTGTTCTGAGAAACTCAGAAAGCTCTTAAGTGCCACCCCTCATTAAAATGAATAACAAATTTTGATTTGTCTTACCTATTGAGCCTTCTGCTGGCACGCATTAATTGAAGCTACCAATTCAGAAAGGTGAAATAGCTCAATGAATCATAAGACATTGTTGGCAAAGTTAAAGCAGCTTCATAACTTGTCAGAGTAGCAGTGAATAAAGTCTTCTCAGTTATTCATACATGACAATTTCAAGAAGCTTGGGTAAGTACAGAGGTGAGGGCAGAGGAGGAATTGTAATTCATCTATGGTGATGAAGCTTGAACTCTTCACTTTTTCATCAGAATTATTTAAAAGATATTTTTACAAGAGGAAAAGCTTGATGTATGACTAGAAAGTAGCACTGCTTTTCAATGGTTATTTAAAACTAGCTGTAATTGTTTGCTCAGGTACATCTTGATTTAATACAGGAACTCACAAATGAACCCTCAAATTGTGGAAAAGTTAAAGGGATACAACTTCATTTTTCATTTAACTTGTCTATACTTAACTAGACTTCAAACTTCAGTTCTGATCTTATTTCTCTCTCTCTCTCTCTCTCTTTCTCAAAATATATTTCATTTAAAATATGTTCATTCCATTGAGTGACATCTATAAGAGCATGGTCAGTTCTCTTTAAAGGGAAAATGTCATTATGTTTAGCAGTGAAAGTTACTGCCCTTAACTTTTGTCTTTGTTATGTGATTAAAAGCATGTGTTTAGACTCTCCCTCTATAGGAGAGACTTGGGAAAAAATGTTCTGTTTGACACAAAATTTATAATGTGCTTCTTAGGCACCTGGGATTAACATTAATTTTATAAGCTGTGAGTGAGTTTCAAGAATTTAGTAATGTCTGTTACATACTCATCATTCTGCAAATAAGAGAAAAAACCAAACTGGCAAACTCCTACTTTGTGTCCAAATTCAGCTTGATTACTCTTTTGAACTGGAAAAAATGCACATGAAGTTTTTCAACTCTGAGACCTATGACTACAAATGAAGTTTTTCAAGAAGGGTCTCTGGCAGTAGTTGTGGTGTTTACATTGTGCGTATGCTGTAAGGTTCAGTGGTTATCCAAGCTCCCTTTGGAGGGGAGAGGAGTGAATGAATCTGGATTGCAGGCTTGTCTCTGTGTATCCGAACATACACACATGTATTGTAAGGCAGTGGGCTTACTATTTGTCACTTCTTTTTAAGGTGTCTTGAGACCTGTAACAGAGAAAATATTCAAAGAAACCAATTCATAAAAGCTGAGGTAACAGATTTGCCTTATTCAGTGTGCTGTTTGAAATGAGAGAGTTCTGAACTGTTAAGAGGAGTTTACTGTGAATTAAACTCTACTTTAGAAAAACTTTATTACTAATTTGGTTGTAGTTGAAAGACTGAAATTGAGGTGTTTAATTGCTCCTTAGCATATCCTTTTAAAGATGGGTATAAGAGCCTATTTCAGGTAGCATAGTTGCTGGTATAAATGCATTTATCAATAAGTAGAATAGTATTTGAAGCTGAAACATGCACTTAGAACAGATGGATGGTTTGGGCAAAACCTGCTGTGTTTCAAAACTCCAATGAGCTCAGTCACCCTGTTAGGATATGGTTTTCTTCTTGCCCGAGGTGGTTTTTAATGTGTAACTGTGATTAAAAACTGAGTGATATCTTACTTCTGTCTCTCCAGGTGAAGATGGAGCAGGTAAAACTAGCTTAATAGGAAAAATACAAGGAATAGAGGAGTACAAAAAAGGAAGAGGAATGGAGTATTTGTATTTAAATGTGCATGATGAAGACCGAGATGGTGAGTCTGTACTTGTGACAATATCTTAAACCAGTTTGAAAGCAATGGTTCAGTAGTATGATATTTGAAATGACAGTGGGATGTTTTTGTGTCTTTATAGTATGCAGGAATCCAGTTTATGCCAGAAGTGATTTGTATCATAAGGAATTTTGTCTGTGTAATTTCTTCGGTAGATACCAGGAACGACCACTTAAGTGGTAGAGGAGGAGAGGAACCTGTCAAAAGAAAAAGCTAAAAAGAAAAGACCAGGGAAGCAGACTTAGCTGCAGCATTTTGAATAGTTGTGTGTTCCTCAGGCCTAAAGGAGGAGGTGCCCAGGCTTCTATCTTCCATTTCAATTGCTGTGGCAAGCACTTATCCTGAACCTACAGAGAAACCTTTGTCTTGCTGGTACACAATTTGCAAGACTACTGTCATCGACTGATGGGTAGGAAATTGTGCACAATGCTAAAGGAGATTTAAAAAACAAACAAGAAAACCCAAAAACTTGAGTGAAGGTATGGCTAGAAAGGAAAAAGTATGTTTAAGATCCTGTTTAATATCCCAGTACCTGGAGTTATAGGATGTGAGTAAGGATATACTGGAAGATTGGAGAAAAATGGGAACTCTTGTGTATACTATTAAAAAAAAATCACAAACATGTAGAAGGAGAACTAGAAGAAGTTGGCCCTTTTTTTTTTTTCTGAAATCACCTGCTTTACTGACATTCATGTCTGGGTATTGGTCTCAAAGATGGCTTGGAACCAGGTTTAAGAAGGTTGGGAGTTTGCTTTAAATGTCTTCCGCAGAACTTCTGTAGCAGGTAATAAAAATTTACCTGAAAGGAAATGTAATTACATGAAGCAACTAATTTTGAATCAACATCTCTTCTTTTGCTGCATGAGTGTTTGTGAATTTGTAGTATTGTGGTATTTTTGGGGGGAAAAACAGTGGGATGGTCTATCTGTATGGTGATTGTCCTTTTGCAAATTGGAAGAGTAAACTGCCTATTAAGTCAAACTCAATCATAAAAAGCTTACAGTTCTTCAGATTTTTTGAGTGGCTGAGGTATATTCTATACTCTAAGAGTTAGCCAAGCATGTCAGATGGAGTTTTGAAGGGGAGATGGCAATCCTTGAGAGCTGAGCAGGCCAACACCTGCAAGAAGATGACTGAGTTCACCCACTTTTTCTCTTCGAAGTTGCATGTTGAAGAAAACATTTTTCTACTCAAAAATGGTGAACAACTATTTTGAAAATGTTGAATGCTTTCTCTGGATCAGATTTATCAGATCATTATCCTTTCAGATAATGTATTTAAGATCTTCAGTTATCAGCCATTAAATATCAGGGTTTGAAAGGCAAGGAGCTTGTCTCCCCACAAGCTGCAGATTGCTGTGTCATTATGTGTGTTCAGTGGACTGATAAAACATCATCTGCTTTCTTCTTGTATTTTACATGTCCAAAGAACATTCAATAGCCATTATGGAGTGATGTGTTTCAAGTAAATCTCATGAAATGTTTTTCCTTTTTTTTTTGTAGACCAAACAAGATGTAATGTATGGATTTTGGATGGTGACCTGTATCACAAAGGTCTTCTTAAATTTGCAATGGAAGCAAGCTCTCTAAAGGACACTCTAGTAATGTTGGTAGTAGACATGTCTAGACCTTGGACTGCACTGGATTCTTTACAAAAATGGGCAAGTGTTGTAAGAGAACATATTGACAAGTTAAAAATTCCTCCTGAAGAAATGAAAGAAATGGAGCAAAAATGTGAGTATTCTGCAAATACATGGGAATCCATATAAATATGCTTAATGCTTTCTGCACCATTTAATCTCTCCATTGCAGTCCTTTTCATTCTTTGGAAGTGTTATTTAAATTTAGAACTTACCAAGCAAGTCTAGATTCAGATAAGTCTCAAGTAGCTATGTGAACAATACTAGTACTTCTTTCTAACAAATTAACAATGTAGGGGGGAAAAAAATTCAGAATGAACACAGCTGAAATTAGAGTCTTGCTTTTTATGTATTTTTCTAGGTAAGATGCACCAAGCAAAAAAAAAAATCCTAAGCATTCCTTTTTTCATTTATTTGTTTAAAGGCAGATCACTGCATCAGCTTCTTAACTGTTTCTGTAGTTAGCCAGTTAGAGAATCTGGGACTACTAGATGTTCTGTGCCTACCAAAAGTGTAAATTTGAGAGGATTCATGGCAGCATGGCCATGTCTGGGCCCTTTTCACTTGAAGAGTTTTATTGTAATTATTATTGATGTTAGCGGAGCTATGTGTTTATTGCTCTGTCAGTGTCTTGTCTTTTGAGTTTTAAACATACAGAACACAAAGATCTTGAAGGGTTTCTTAAACTGGCTGACTGAACTCACATTATAGCTCCATATTACTTTTGAGCAACCCTGGTAGTAGAATTTGAGTCTTTCCCATTCATCTCTCAGTGAATTACTACAAGGAAGAGATTTGAGAAAGCTGTTGAGATCAAATAGCATGATTAAACTTTCTTTTTAAGTCTGAAGTTGCACTCTAACTGGTACATTTTTAAGCAATGAGTGCTTATGCTAATTTAGAAATGCAGGTTGTAGCTGTGCTGTGATGAAGTGGAATGTAAGGTGACAGTTGTAGATACTCTGGAACGAGGTATGGGGAATATTAGTTGTTCTGTTTGTCCCTTAAGAGAGAGATTCTTCTGAGGGAAGTATCATCCTTGAGAATTGTATCTTCCATCTGCTTTTGGATGTTAGTGCATGTGTATTAAACATCCCCTCAAACACTTTCAGGATAGGATTTTGCTGGATTAAAGTATGGATACAGTATCTATGTTATCAAAGGTGTATAGCTGTTAGTTTTACTTCTTTACAGACTGAACAGAATAGAGAAACTCTACAAAATCCAGAAAATGTAAGCAATGAAATGAGTCAAGAAAAAAATGCTGCTCCATTTAGTTTTGTCTGTTTTGGTTTTCTGTCATCTGGTCTAATTCTTGCAGATATAAGTAATCTGAACATTGGGTATAACAGAGGCCCTGGACACAATCCAGATGTGACTGGAAGCTGGTTTTTGTTTTGATCCTGTTGTGAAGTGACTTCATGCATTGCTAGGCGGGCAGGAGCTTGACACTGCCAAAAGGAGGGAGGGAACATTGCTTGCCTGGCTTTGGCTATGGGATCCCACTAGATTCCTGTGTCAAGCTCAGTGCTCCTGAGAACTGATTTAACTTGCTACTAGGACTGAAATTTACTGAGGGTCTGTGTGTGTCTTCATTTCTAGCAGCTTAACTCCACTCACTCAAAGACAGACCCTGTGAGGGCTAGAACTGATACAGAAAGACATTTGTGGATACATAGCAGCAGTGTGTGAAGGGTTGAAATAGCTTTTCCTCTTCACTGAATTAATCTGTGTTTAATGAAATTGTGTTTCTAAGGAAGACCTGAGGTAGTATTCCACAGTTTTGGAGCTGTGATATACTAAATTAATCCTCCCTTTTACTGCTTTCCCTACTTACATAAAGATTAGTGTGAACTAACTGGGAACTTTAGGGTCCCCTGGAGGACTTATGCAATTATCCCAGGACAGGATATTATACAGGAAAGACACTGTAGAGTGACTGGCATGTTGTGGTGAGAACTCTGGGTTTCAGATACATTCAGTTAATCTAAGAAGCTCTTTGGAGCAGACTTGAATTAGCAGCATTCCCTAAATTACGGTTGACAGTTTGAGATGATAACCTGTGCATGTGCTTTTTGTTATTGTGAACTCCAAGATCCACAGAAAAATGGAATAATCTTCGCCTAATATAATTTTTCCTCTAGGGCGTTGAAATAAGTTTTACTCTGTCAATTGCACAGATGTTTTCTAGGAATGAGCTCAGAGGGCTTCAGTCAGTTTAGTGACAGTAGCAGTGGATTAACACAGAAGTGAGGATGTTCTGCTGTAGTTCACTGGCCCTGTGCACAATGCAGCTGAGCTGCCTTGCTGCCTGGCTTCTTGTGCTGAATCAGGATGTGCTACTGGTGGAATAGTAGGCAGTGCTGTGGTTTGGTTTGGTAGAGCCTTGTTTCTGCTGTGTGGAACAGGACATGTGATGTGAAAAATGCAGACATTTTATGCCTGACATGGCATCCCTGACTGTAGGAATAGTAAGTGACTGTGTAATTTGAGGCTTGGGCGTGTGCAGCAGAACATGACAAGGATTTGCAACAAGAATTAGGACAAAGGAAAGTTACACTCTAATTTATCCTGCTTGCTACATTTTAAAGTAATAGCTGATCATTTTAAAGCATACCAAATGTTTAATATGCTATTAAGTAATTATAAGGCTAGTTAAAACTAGTGTTTATGTATTCTATTATTTTTTGTTTATACTACTATTGAGTCACTGTAGAGAGAGTAAAGTGTGGAAAAAGGGTCTGTAGGTAAAACCTGGTATACAGTAGTAACTAAGCGGTTTGTGTGAGGCTTAATTCTGTTTTTTTCTGACAAACTGTTCCATTAACATTGCCATAAGAATGGAAGGAAACTTATGTCCTTTAGGAAGCAGATCAAACAGTAATCCTTAGTAGCAACTGCCTAGTGGTTTCACAATGATAAAAAAATATGCTTTCATGTTGTCCTTATGGGCAGTTTTATCTGATCTTGTTCTTCTGGCTGCTGATCCAGCAGATCTCAGACTTGCTAGTTCTCCCTTGTGCTGCACAGAGCCAGCAGTTGGCCAGGATTAGGTGCATGCTCCGTTTTTTCAACACCAAGATGCAGAAGTACAGTGCTAGAGAATCAACTGTGCTAGAGATCAATGGCAGTGGAAATCATTGTTGAAATAATAAAGCAGCTGATGTTTTAATGTAACTTTTTTTACTTTCAGTGGTAAGAGACTTCCAGGAGTATATAGAACCAGGCGAGGATTTTCCAGCTTCTCCACAGAGAAGAAATACTTCATTACAGGAAGACAAAGATGACAGTGTGATTTTACCCCTGGGTGCAGATACACTAACATGTAACTTAGGCATTCCAGTAGTAGTAGTTTGTACAAAGGTTTGTTTCATGTTTTAGGTTTTTGCATATTTTATTGAAGTAATTCTGTCAATTGTGGATTGGGGTGGGAAGCACACAGTTATTAAGTTATTCTGAATACCTCACTTAAGAACTCCTTAAAAGTGTTTAATACCGAAGTCTGGTTATCTTCTGGAACCCATTATTTAATGTTATTTTGGAATTAGCTTTTCCTTTAGTTCTACCAGTTTTTAAGGAATTGAGAAATACCTCAGACCTGGTTTTGCTCACAGAAATGAGGTAGTCAATAAGCAACTAGAGTTGCCCTTGATTTCCACAGTCCTCCATATTCTGAAAATAGTGGGTTTTCTTAATATTTCTGATATTTTTCTGAAGATAAATTTCTTTGAGAATTGTAGTTAGTGAAGCACTGCACTTTTAACTTTTCTCAGTTCTTAGGGTGTTTATGGGATCTGTTTTGGTTTCTGTTAGATATGTAACCATATTAAAGAAAACAATGGTGTGGTTCACCTGTGGCTATTTTTATATAGTTTTGTTGGTTTTTTCCCCCCAGCTCCTCAGTTCTCATTGGCATTAAGCATACTGCTTCTGCAGCCTCTGCTGGCCCCCAGGGAAGGCATAAACCTTTTGATGCATATGCTGTTCCCTCTCTGGAAGGCTAACCCTCTCATTTGAACACCATTTTTTTTTTCTCACCTGCTAGTTTCCTTCTATTTTTTTTTCCACTCACCCCCACACCTTTTTACTTTTTCTGCTTCCATATTCTTTGCTTTTGCCTCCCTTTGCAAAGAGCTAGTTAGTAACCAGATTAAAAACACTGTCTTAATGCCACAGTGTGTAAAAAACATTGGGTAAAAAACTGTGATATCATTTAGTGGTAAGTTTTGAAAGATTTTTTGAAAGATTTTTTTTTTGAAAGTGGTAAGTTTTAGAGATTGTGAGTGGGGACTGCATTGGAGTGGGAAGGGAGAGTGAATGAAAAGTTCCAGTCACTTGAACTCTCAAGTTATGCTGACTCCATATACATCCACTTATGTATTATCAAAACCAAAAAGGTTCAATTGTGCTTCTAAACCATCTTAGCAGGTTTTTGTTTTCCTCTCCACTACCCCATCCCACTCTATCTCCCTTTCCCCTTGTGAACTGGATGTGTAGCAGCACTGCTATTTTAGCAGATGACTGGAAGCAGTATATTAATTTTGTGTTTATTTTGACAGTGTGATGCCATCAGTGTTCTGGAAAAAGAGCATGACTACAGAGATGAACACTTCGACTTCATTCAGTCACATATCAGACGGTTTTGCTTACAATGTATCCTTTAACACATGACAAAGATGATATAATTACTCAAGTCAACGTTTATATTAATTATAACAAGTTTAAAAGAATATTTGTGTCTGTACCAAAGTAGGATGCAACTCTTTTACTGTAGCTTGCAGTCTGCTTCAGCTACCCCTATGGACAACATTGAATTAAATTTTTTCGTTTTCTTGTATTTTTTTTTACAGAGCTACTAGAGTTTCTAGTATGTCCCCTTACCATGAATTTCCTTATTGCCTCCATTTTCATATTTAGAAAATCAGTTCTCAGAACAGCACATCTTAGCTGACAAGCTCTCTAAAATAACAACAAGATAATTCATTTAAGTATGATCTTGCTCCAGATGCACATAAGGCATATTATTAATTTTGTCCCAAATATGCAGTCTCCTCCATGTTCAGTAATTCTACAGGATGAGGTTAGGATAGAGGGAAAGAAGTGTGAATTGCTGTAGGCAAAGTCCACTGACTTTCCTTGTTTTGGTACAGAGACAATGCACAGAAACTGGTGCTGTGCTAGTATTATATTTAAACTTAATTTTTTTAGAAGAAGGGTATAAAATACTGTCTGGTGTTGTTTAGTCAGATAGGCATATTGAGATCTAGATTTTAGATGCCACTAACATGCCTACATTGTGTCATCATTTGTGCTGTGGTGAAGGGAAGTTTAAATTATATTGGAGGGACAGCAGGTGATGAATGGAAAAATTAGTTCAAGAGCCAGAGATTTCAGTTGAAATGGCAAAGGGCTTCCAAGACCTAATTTTTCAAGACAGAATTATGTAGTAACTCTTGTGTGTGGCAGAAGAATATAAAATAGTAGTGATTAGCCTCCATGATTGCATATGCCGTGTACAACTGGAAATTCCATTCTAAATTTCACAGACTAGGAATCAGACCCCATTATATAAGTTTCTTCTAGGATTTGAATTGCAGGCATGTAGAAATAAATTAGGCAATTTGGTATTTTTACAATCCCAAAGAAAAAATTTCTCTTTTATTAATCCTGTGCATATAATGTGTTAATTTGATAGCAAACTGTGCTAGAATACTAAGCACTCTCTTGGTCTCTTAGTAACTGATACATAGTAAACTCATTTGCCTTCTTTTCCTTTAAAAGCAGATCACTGTATAATGTAAGAGTTTGTTCCCCTAATTAAAAAAACCCAGATGGGAAAGTGGAAGATCTTTGGCATTTTTGAAGCTGCTAGTGTTAGTGCTGCAGTGATTGCAGGGTGGGATAATGAGAACATATAAGGATGTGGCATGAGAATTTTTGTTCACTAAAAGCAAAAGACTTTTGCTTTTAAAGGCATTGTATTGAAACCATTGGTACTGGGGGGCTTTGAAAGCAAGAAGAGCCTTTATTTTACTTGAAAATCAGTTCAAGTAAAGTTCAGTTTTACTGAAAACCAGTTGAGCTGGCCTAAAACAAATGCAGAAAAAAGAAAGATTGATTTAAATTACTTAATAGCTTATTTCAGAATGAAATGTTGGAAGTTACTTGACCTGTTTTGCTTTGATTTTGTATTCCCTTTCAAAATTCTACAAAGTAGCTGACTCTCTTTTGATAGTTTAAAGGTTACTTAATTTTCTTTTACTAGCCACTAAACTGAGTTTTCTTTAACATGTTTATTCAGATGGGGCAGCACTTATTTACACTTCAGTAAAAGAAAACAAAAACATTGATTTAGTGTATAAATATATAGTCCAGAAGTTGTACGGATTTCCTTTCAATGTTCCAGCTGTTGTTGTGGAAAAAGATGCAGTATTTATGTAAGTTACCTGCACTATTATGTGTGTGTGTTTACAAAATGTACCTGTGCGATACTTTAAAAAGCATAAACCAAAAAAAGGCTCTAAATGCTGCTTTAGAGTTCCACGTAACAGTCTCATGAGTTGGAATTTGATGAGGGCCAGTGGAGAAGATTACAAACACTCACTGCTCCAAAGGGAAATGTTCAGCCCAGAGATTTTCCTCTTCTGTTATGTTGAACTAGTCTGTACTTGTTCATACTGATCAATAACCAGCTTGCATAGGAGAATGGGCACTGTCACAGCTTTGCTGGCTCTCAGTCACGTGCAGTTCAGGAGTGCATGCAAGAATAGCCTGAAGTAGCAATAGAATTTTAAGCCAAATAATCCTTTCTCTAGTCCTGCAGGTTGGGATAATGATAAGAAGATAGGAATATTGCATGAGAACTTCCAGACACTAAAAGCAGATGACAATTTTGAAGATATCATAACAAAACCACCAGTCAGAAAGGTACACTGAGATGTCTTTGCATTTAGCTGCTTTGCTATTTATTTGCCCGCAGTTTTTTTCTCTTTCATTGAGACTACGCTTCCATTTTATCAAAAGTGTCATGTACCATGGGGTGGTGTTCTTATTTTGTTCTTAAAGTTGCTCTTTAGTTAACAAAAAAGATCATTATGTGTTTTTGTTCTTTATAGCTCTTCTTCAGCTTACACCTTTTTTTCTTCCACTGTTACATTATTCAAGACTACAAATACACTTGTTTTGCTTTTAAGGCGTATTTGGTATTGAAAAGCCTAAACACGATTTACTGGTTTCTCAGTTGTTTTTTTTTTTAAGAATATTTCATTTTGCTCAGAGTTGTTTATAACTTCATAATACTTTCTGTTTCTTTTGAGTATTTAAAATAAGAAAGCTTGAGACAGTGTAAAATCAAAAATAAACATGTGCAAATAGCTTCTGCAGATATTCAGTGTATTTTCCATTGTACTATCTAACAAAAGGCCTTGATAGAATGACCTGTAAACATTTGTGAGGTTGTTGAACAAAATTCCTGCAGCAGTGGACTCCCATGCACTCAGAGGTTCTTGAAGGCAAATATTTCTATAGCTTTTTTCTAACAAAGCTAAGATTTAGTGACTGATCTTATTTTCAAGTGGGAATTATTTTAATGGAGAAAACTAATACTATGTCCTTTCTGAAATCTTTAGGGAAAATATCAAGACATTTTAAATAGGTGTCCAAGGAAAATATAACTGACAATATTTCCTTTGCACAGTTATAAACTTCAGGCCTGGATTATAAACTTTGATACTGATATTTACCATGCTTGCTTGGGCAAAATTTTTGATGAGCTTATTCCCCTTATTTGGAAGGGGAATGCTTGCAATTTGATGCATAGAACTGGGATCTGAGATGTCTGTGTCCAGTGCCTGCACCAATGTGATGCAACACAGGTGAAGAGTCATGTGTGCCATAGTTACCTATAAAGTAATACTGAGGTGAGGCCTCAATAAATTACCAGAGACACAGGCATGATGCAGAGTGTGTGCATCCATGAATGTTTCTTACTGATCCTGAGACCTCTGAATGAGCCTTTTAACCGTGTACTTAATTCCTTTTTACTGAACAATTAAATGAACTTTTTAGTAGGTCTTTCTACAAATGTATCTACAGCTTTATGCCTAACAGGTCAAAGGAGTTAATGATAATTCTATTTCACTTCTAATTAACTTGGCCTAAATGAAATCATGAGGCAGCAGTCTTAAATATGAAAAACGTGATATGCAGCAATCATAGTATTTTAGACATGTACTTCATTATTGAATGTTTTGGTCATATTCACTAGCAGATAAAAAAACCCCTTTCTTTCTTTCTTTTAGTCAAATTTATGGTCATGTTTTTGTATTGCAGTTTGTTCATGAAAAAGAAATTGTAGCAGAGGATGACCAAGTGTTTCTTATGAAGCAGCAGGTAATTTTCTGTCTATAAAACAAGCAACAAGAGTTTCATTTAACAACATTCCCAATATAAATTTGGGGTTGCATTCTTACTCACTGTAATATCTAACACTTCATGTGTATGTTTGTGTTTTTGCAGTCACAGTTGGCTAAACAACCACCTACTGCTGCAGGAAGGCCAGTGGTTAGTAACAAAAATTTTAAATACCATCACATGAAAATCATTAACTTTTGTATATTTAGAGCGTTGCTTTTATCTGCACTGTCAAATATTGTTTGATCTAACTGTTTTTAACTACATAGTATTTAAAGACTCTGTCAAATAGTGCTCTCAAATTATGACACTCCACAGTGAGTCACAACAACTAGTATTGACAGCAATGGCTAAAGGTCCTGGCTTTCCTTTTTGTATGTTAGAATGCATTTATGGCCAGAGGCACCTGGATTTTCAGGTTTCTCATGGGGATGAAATTAAAATCTTCTCTTGTGCTTTAGTTACACCAAAATGAATAGTTTTAACAATGTTCTACAAGTGTGAAAAATCTCATACGCAATCAGCAAAATGTAATCCTATCTCGTTTCAATTGCATGAGATACTACATTTAAAATACAAAAGCTTAGGAGGTGTGAGAAATAACAAAAGGCTTCATTTAATCTATTCTTACACTTCAGGTTTGTTGTTCTGTTGTTTTGATTTGTTTTGTTTTTTAATAGGATGCCTCACCAAGAGTTCCTGGTGGATCTCCTAGGACACCAAATAGATCTGTAACATCGAATGTTGCCAGTGTTACACCTATCCCCACTGGGTCAAAAAAGATTGATCCCAATATGAAAGGTACCTTTTCTTGTGAGGGCACACATGCAGCTGGAGAAGCAAAATAATTGCTTTGCCTGCTTGCTTTAATGCGCTTATTTAGATTTATTAACACACTAAATAAGTATTTACTTAGAAAATCTGTGTTGGTTTTGTATTGTGGTTTTTCTTTCCTTCTTCCCCTTGTAGCTGGAGCTACATCTGAAGGAGTCCTGGCTAACTTCTTCAATAGTCTCCTGAGCAAGAAAACTGGTTCTCCTGGTGGCCCTGGTGGTGTTGGTGGCAGTCCAGGGGGAGGTGGCACTGGAGGTGCTGGCAGCAACTTACCACCATCAGCAAAAAAGTCAGGTATGATTAATGACGTTAAAGATCGACTCAATCTAAATTGAGTGATGGATGTTCCTGTAAGTATAGTTTATCAAAAGTATGAATACTACTATATTTAACTGAATGTTATATATATATATATATATGCTTTTATATTCTATATGGCTTTTCGCTTTTGTTTTCACAGCACTTTAGTGTTGCCTTTTTGTGGCTTTCAGAGGATCAAAGAAAAAATCTTCATGTAGTTGTTTAAGCATGAATCGTGTCTACATGAGTTCCTCGTTTTTTCCCTTTGTTTCCACCATTCCAATGAAATGGCTTATGCCATAAGCCTCTTCTAGTCTTAATTAAATAGGTTAGGACTGTATTTCAAGCTGATTCTTTTTGACAATACTGTCAGTATTAAAATAGCTTTAAATTTTCTTTCACTAGAGTTCTAGCTCTGATGTGATAAGCAATTTGAGTTTGGTGGCAGCCTGTAAAAATACTTATGTGTTTTCTTTTGACAGTTGTTTATATATGAGGCAATTAATAATTACTATTGATCTAGAAGAGTTTAATAGTGACTGTGCTAAAGCTAGATGCAGGACTATACTGGCATTTCTTGCTATTCCAATTTAAAATGTTTCTGTATTACTTAAGATCATGTGTACACAGACACCTTCCTCCCTACTTCCCCAGAGGTTAATAATGCTGCTCTTAGGGGAGAATGCTGGTCTTTCATTGGTGCTTCATACTTCCCACTAACATTTTGTGTAGATTAACCCTGAATTTTTTTGCCTGTGCACACTTCCCTTCTCTAAGTGCAAAACTCAGTGGGCTAAGCAAAGTTTGAGTGCTTCCTAATGTGCTGTAGGCAAAGTCAGCAGTGCCAGTTTGAACAGCATATGGAGATTGTTCAAACAAATGCAGCTGACGCAATATGAGGCACAGAGAGCACCCACTGAAAAATCCTGTGGAGAGTGGCTGGCAGCAGGTTTGGATGATGCCAAGCAAACAGAGGCAGCACTCCAGAAAAGTGTTCTGTCTGGGCTGTGGCAGAAACTTTTAAGGACAAAATTTAATTATTAAGGAGCAAAACAGTTCTCAGATGTTTCCTACTATGCAACAAATGAAGGGTTAGGGTTATAGCCAATTTAACTTCAGAAAGGACTATGTTTTCAAGGAACTACCATAAATACAAACAAATATGGCTTAAATGTGGCCTCTTCACTTTCTTCAGTGTTTGCTGTCTGTATTTAGTGATATCTGTGTCACTCACTCTTCAAATCTGAAAACTGTCTGTTAAGACAGTAGTTTGGGATTTGAGAATTACTTTTTCCTCAGCAGCTTTGGGAAATTTCTTCTGCTTAGTAGTTGGAACGTTAGCTGTGTTGATTCTAATGCAGTATTATCTTTTGTTAAATGATTTGAAGGGCAGCAAAGTACATCTGGCCAAAATTACCTTTATGCATAGTTCCCGTTAATTTGCATCTTCAGAAAGGATGCTGGGACACTTCTGACACATGTGCAGCAGTAGCACATTCTTTTACAGATGCTGTGCACACTTGTCATATTGTTGGAGTCCTAATCCTGCACTGCCTTTTCCCATGTTGGCTCCTCTATTCTTGCTATAGGACGTAGTGGGATAGAAACCTGGACTGAGGAGTAGGAATTAAAAGGGTGGGGGGAAATTGTGTGTTTTGAGCTTAAATTAGGTTAGAGTGTGGCTGCACAAATGTTTGTGCCAGTTCAATTTAGAGAGGAGATAAGTGGGTGAGGAGAGAAAGGGATTTGCCATCTGCAGGTCTGTGTGCACCCATGAGCAGTGGTGTCAGGTTTATGCTGACCAAGTACACAAAACTGGCTTTGCTGTGCTTGGAGAAACCACTGATTTTTACATTCAGCATTATTTCAAATACAAATTATACAGACAATTGTGTAGAAGCAGTCATAACTGCTAATATTAACAATCTTCTTTATTTTATATTTTAACTCTTCAGAAATATGAAAAGATATGACTTTCTCTCTACTGTTTCCTTTCTGTTTCTTTTTGGGTTTTGGCCTTATGCCTTAGTTGTGCATCTAAAGCATGCAGTAACAATTACTAGGATTTGTCTGATTTGAGAATTGAAGATACCATAGGCTTTTCATAAACATGACTGAATCATACACATTTATTTTGTAGGTCAGAAGCCAGTTTTAACAGATGTTCAGGCAGAATTGGACAGAATTTCACGAAAACCTGAAATGGTCTCTCCTACATCATCTACATCTCCCACAGAAGGTGAAGCGTCTTGAAGACACCAAATAAAACCAATTGTTCAGTTTTCTGGGATAACTCAAACTTGCCTCTGCCTCTTCCTTCAGTGACTGGAACTAAAGAACTGAAATATCTTTCAGAACACAAACCATTGATGTCTGTCTTTTATATGTGTTGCCCAACTTTACAAAAGGGAGCTGTACAGATGGAAAACGATATCACATTGTGTAGAAGCACTGCTCACAGTGCAAAACCAGTAAATTAATTTTTTTTCTGGGTTTTGTTGAAAAGTCAGTGTAATTCTGTAAAATTGCAAGTATGTCCACTTAAGCGATAGGGATTGCTTAGAGCAAGAAAACTGATACACACCACAGGCACTTAATTTATATTGATTTCCCAGTCTGTTAGGTAAGTTTAATACTATCTTAAATAGATTTAACCTCTACATGAGAGAACTACTGCTAGTTTTTGAGAGAGAAGAATAATTGCACAAATCTATAATAGCAACAACCTCCAGTTATACTTAAACGCTTAATTTGGAATATGGTTAAAAAAATCTGTTTCATCTACACTGAAGTTTACACTGCTTTCAAAAACCCATGCAAAAATTCATTCCAGGTATAAGACTAAATTAGTGGCCGGGTTTTGGTTTTTTTTTGTTTATTCCTCTTTGGTTAATTGCAGACACTGAATAAAAGATGTATAAAGAAAAAGCAGAGGTTAAATGTACAGAATATCAGTATCCAGATTTGTCTATATATATATGGCTCAGCCTTAATGTCCCCCACTATGTTTCCCACACTACTTATGGTTTAAAATTGGTCATCAAAACTGTAATCAGTTAATAAAGTATTCTCTGCATTCAAATTTAAATAACTTTCATTGAAGCCATGGTGTTCTTGTTCATTTAGTTACATCTAAGGATGTTCTTGTTCATTTAGTTACATCTAAGGATGTGGTGTAAAACATCTTAAAACATGCTTTTATATTTTCACCTCTCAGTTAATAACATCAGTGGCAGATATTGAAACTTCCTTAAAACATTGTTTCTGGAAGGAAGGGGATGAATCTGCAGTGTTTGTTCCTAGGAACAAACTAGGAACTAGCTTATCTGACTTGGCTGGTTTGTGCTGCAGTGTTTTCAGAGCACACATTAGACTAAGGATCCTGCTGCTGGTGCAGTGTGTTGTCTAAGTAGTAGTTGACCAAGGGTAGGACTTGACTTAAGCTTTCAATACACAAATGTTGGACATCACTTTTTCCTCTGTGAAATTTGTGGTGACTTTCTGCTTACAGCCTCAGACTAGGAAATGTAAAAGATATATCCTGATCAAATGATTGCCAAGACATTTTAATGAGTTCAGGTTTTCTATTTTTTTTTTAATCACTCTTAAGAAATCTCTCTATTTTGAATATGGTGGTACTCTTCTTCCCCAGTTCCTGCATTCTGTAGTGGTTCTGGTGAATAGGGTCAGGTTGGGAGGGACCACAGTGGGGTCACCTGGTCCAACGTCCCTGCTCAAGCAGGGCCATCCCAGAGCTCATGGCACAGGATTGTGTCCAGAGAGTTCTTGGATATCTCCAGTGAGGGAGACTCCACACTCTCTCTGGGCAACCTGTTCCAGTGCTTGGTTATCTGCACAGTAAAGCTGTTCTTCCTCACGTTCCAGCAGAGCTTCTGTGTATCACTCTCTGGCAGTTGCCTCTTGCCCTATTGCTGGGCACCACCAAGAAGAGCCTGGCTCCATTGGCACCCCACCTTTAGATACTGGCAGACATTGACGAGGTCCCCTCTCAGTCATCTCTTCTGGAGGCTGAACAGGCCCAGCTCCCTCAGCCTTTCCTTGTGAGGGAGATGCTCCCTTCCCTTAATCATCTTTGTTCTCCACGGGACCTGATCCAAGAGCTCCATCTCTCTTGTCCTGAGGAGCCCAAAACTGGACACAGCACTGCAGGTGTGACCTCCCTAGGGCTGAGTTAGAGGGGCAGGATCACCTCTCTTGACCTGAGTTACCTCCATATTTTCAAAATACCTAAATTTATTTAAGAGCAACATTTATCTTGTTGTGTGCTTAACTGCCTCAAGTTAGGCACACTTGTTAAAATAGAAGATTGAATTGTGGACTGAGAAGTTTCAGTGAATGTTCTTAGCTGTCTTTAACTGCAGCCCTGAAAATTTTGCTTATGTCAACAGTTCAGTAAAGGTTGGGGGGGACACATGGGGAAATGCATGACCTGCTGATGAACAGCTGTATAGAGTAAATTGTTTGGAAGAAAAAAATTAGGCTTCTAATGATGGATGCACGGCGTGCATCAGTATCAGAACAGTTGTCTAGGTTCAGTATGTAAACTTGAAACTGAGTTTGGAGCGTGCTTGAGAGAAAGGATCCTCTGATGATGAAAGCAGGACCCATTCTCACACAACTGCAGTGGTATGTATCATTAGGGTGGAACTGGATTTTAAGGGCAACATTTTAAACTAGTGGATACTGTCCATATTTTTTAAAGACAACTGCAGTCTCTAGGTTAGTTACTTTGAGCATCTATCAAAACACAAAACCCTTTATGAAGCTGGGAAATTGGCCATATAATGCATTAAACCATGTGCCCTTATTTGGAGAGGCTGGGACAGGGGAAAAACTTACAAATGACTCATTATAATTTCACTTCTTGAAACAGATGTCACTTCTGTGTATTTGAAGCTTCTAAATGTGTTTTTCCCTAAGCCCCTATAGCTTTGGAGGTTTTTGGTTGTTTTGATTTTTAAATTCTTATTTACAAATGCTTGTTTACACAAAGACTGTCCCCTACCATGCCTCTTCATTCTAAAAGACTAAAGTCTTACCTCCTTCAAATTTTCTTAATGCTACTGTCACTTCCTATCTGCAGCCTGCTCATGCTGTCTGGGGGGAAAATTTACCACAAAAGGAAAATACCTGAGAATATTTCTGTGTAACCTGATGTCTTTGGCTTCTTGTTTCCCTCTGATGAGACTAAGGCTCCTGGGCTGGTTGCTTTTTCCTCTTGAGCTGTAGTTCCCCCAACTCCTGCTTTGGTGAGAGTAGAAAATTAAGGTGGATTTACCACAGCTATCATGCAAAACACAAAAGGTAGTGCCAGTAAACCCTGCTCCCTGTTCTCCTTTCACCATCAAGTGAAGCACCAAAATAAATAAATAGGGTGAAAACAGTGAAGCTAGTTTGGCAAGAATACTTTCTTGCTCTAGGCTCGGGAGGGGTTAGGTTTGGGATTACCCCAATTTTTGAAAGAGTAACATTACAAATTACAATAATTTTGCTCTCAATCACTCTTCTGTGCCTTTAGTGCTGTTGGGTACAAAGTTTCAGACTAACACATAAGATGCCGAAAGCAAAGGTGATACAAGAACTACAGGGCACAATTTTAATAACAATATTTTTAAAATTCTATTCAGTATGAACACTGAAAAAATGCTACAATATAAATCAACTAAATTCCTTTAGACTTTTCAGGGCTAGTTCAATGTAGACAAGTTGCTGATTGGACTGAAACTAAAAGATTTCAGGGGAATTTTGTAAATCTTCTCTTCCTCCTTCTCTACCCTGTTCCCACATCAGTTCTTTTGAGTATACTGATTCTAATAAAGCTGTTCTGCAAATTTTAAGCTTGAAATTTTTGAGTAAATGTCCACTTTGTTTCATATTTTTAGGTCATCTTTTTCAGCTGAAAATTACAATCTCTGGAACGTGCACATGGCTTTTAGGTTTTATGGACTAGCTACTATAGTAACCTTAATTTTCTAGTGATACTTCTGAAATGCAAGAATTGCTGCCTGTTGGGCTGCAGTCTCTCCTTGGGGAGCAAACAGTTTGCAGTGGGACACCTGCAGCAGCAGAACTGTTGCCTATCAAATACCTCATGGCTTAATGCTTCTCTGTGCCATGCAGATGCATGCAGAAAACCACTGAGAAGAGTTAGCCTAAGCTTGCATTTGGAAAGTGTGGGGATTTATTTCATATCTGGTGCCATAAGGGATACTTAGTAATAGCTGTTAAAAATGCTAATTCTTCATCTTCAGCTGTTTAAAAATCACACATTCAAGCCTGTTTAGTGTGGTGTCATGGTTTGTGAAGTTCAGTTGCAATACTGAGCACAAAAATAGAGCCTCAAACGCTAAAGAAAGTTCAGCAGATGCAACACATTGAAGTCTTCTCTGAGCTCATTGTTGCAGTACTTGGAATATTCCATTTGCTAGCTAATCATCCTGTATTTACTTCATGTAATACATGGGGATAGTCTTGAACAGAATATGTTGAGATGTCCATGTGACATAAAAATGAAGGAGGGAGATGTGCCTCAGACAGGCTGTCTTCAGTGGAGCTCCCTGAATTGTGCAGTAACACACACTTCCTCCTCTTCCTCATCACTCTTCCAAAGAAACTAAGTCTGTCTCTTTCAGTGGTTTGTGCTTCCAAGCTGCTTTCCCATTTTTCTACTTCCTTCTTCCTTGCCTTCTGGCAAGAAATGCAAAAAAACCCATTGTAATTATGAAAGTGAGAAAAGGAGAACATGAATTCGTGAGGCCAGTGCTGAGTGTGAGGGACTCAGGCTGTAGTGTTCCATTGTAACACAGCACACAGAGCCTTGCCAAAGAGCCACTGGGGCTCGCTTGATGAAAACAGCAATGCACCTGTGGCCTGGAGCCCCCTTATTGCAGCAGCTGGCATTTACTCAACTGCTTCAAGGAACTCCAGTCACAGTTTTGGAAATTATTTCGACATGGGGGCACGAAGTGGCAACTGTCATACAGCTATACTGTGTACACTGCCATCTCCTCTGGTGAGGGGGGCTTTCTCCATTGGCATTGATTTTTGGTCACTCTGGAGGGTGTCTTTGAGGAGATGTAATGAGGGAGAAAACCAGGTCACTCATCACTAATCTGCTTCCACTGATGTCTCTCTCTGTGCCTAGCTGACTGGAGATGTTACCACAGCTCAGCATCTATCTGTGGGGTTGCTTCTCTGCCACCATGTCCTGCCTTTAGCTCTGCTCCTGCCAGTCCAGCAGAGGCTGTGGCAGGGTAAGAATGACTTCTTTTTCTGGAAAATTGCCAGGTGTAGCACATAACCAAAAGGAAATAATAGCTGTATACCTGGAATGGAATTTCCATCACATCACAGTCAGCCAGTTACTGTTATTTGCATTAAAGCCTATTGTTACAGTAACTATTGTTTCAATTCCCTCTTTAAAGGAAAAAAACTACACTGGAATGTTAGTGTGATAAAAAGGGTGAAGAACACCGCTGTACCTCTGTGAAGAGCAGCATAATGTAATGTTATAAATGTTTTCAAGATATCAACTGTTATGCTGTTGTCCAGTTTTCATTCCTTCTCTATCACATGACCTTACAGTTCCCTAGCTTTGCTGGAGTTTCACTTTTCCTTAACCTCTTATAAAAAAATAAATAAATTGGCCTCAATAAGTTAGGCTTTAAATGGCAAGCTAACCTTTACCATTCATGCATCATTGATATGTATTTCCTGGAGAGGGCCTGAACGGGAAAACCAGCTTAAAGACAGTAGAAACTGGAAAGAGATTGCCATCTATTTTATCTTTTGTACTCTTGTTTTGTATTTCTGTGGCTCCCTGAAAAGCAGTCTGTCCTCAGGACAGTTTTCTTCAGTACTAACATCTGTATTCATAATCTAGCAATGCTGCATGAAGGCATTTTAAAGATGCACAAGGGAAGGGCTACAAAATAGCCTTAGATGCTACTGAACATCTTAAAAGACCTGACAGCTGCTTCTATCTTGGTTAAGTCCTGTCTCTGTCAGACCACAGTACAGCCTAGACATATGCTTTGTGTCTTTGAGTTATTCAGCCAATTGTGAAATATTATGAAGGAAAAAATGAAGACAAGAATGAAATTTCCTTCAGAAGAGAGATGCCAGCTTCTGTAACGTAATCTAATTTATAATGTACTAGTGTGAAAAGAGGTAGTGAAGGTACTGGGAATTTATAAGCAGTAATAGCAAATGTTCCTGACTGCACCTACCTGCTCAGTCCTGTAGTCTGGGATGCTGCCAACAGAGCCATGTTAGACTCACCCCAATCCCAGGCAGAAGCTGGGGCACACCCATGGTGATACCTCATTTGTTTTAGTGGAAACGCCCACGCCTTGGGAATCACAGGACTTGCCCTGCTCATTTGCCTCCCAAGCCAATTCCTGCAGCCAAACATTGTTTGTGACAGTGGCAGGTCTGTATGATCCTGTCTAGGGACACTGTATTCCCCTGGATTGTGTTTTCTTACTGGGAGAAGCACACAACCTGCTGGTACACACTCAGCAGGGAGCATGGCCCGGCTGCTTTGGTCTGGCCCATACTTCTTCATCTGCCCAGTTAAAGGGGTGTCCTGCCAGAGCTAAAAGTAGCCCCAGCCTCATGGGGCTCTGTAGCACATTCCCACTGCACTGTGTGGCTCCCAAAGAGAAGCAGTATCTGAACAGCCTGACCTGTTCCCTAAGCAGGCAATCTGCTCCTATACAGCTAATGTTAAGCAAGCAAATCTCCTCTTTTTCAACCTGTAGCAATTTTCCATTTCTTTGAATTTAAACAAGTATAATTGAACTTGACTACAAAGGACCATAATAGCTCTGTGGGTAATACATCAATAATATAGAAGCAAACATAACACACCTTTGCTTACGTATAGAAGGTTCAATCTACTGTAGGCCACAAAAACTTTTATAGTTACTTTTAAAAGCTGACCTGGGCTAAGGTATGGGAATATATTAGAAGAGGGTTGGTGATATGAGTATTTTCTCATTCACAACAAGGAATGTCTTCAAAGACAATGATTCTTCTCCTGTACTCAGAACTGGTGAGGCCACACCTCGAGTGCCCTGTCCAGTTCTGGGCCTCTCAATTCAGGGAGGACATTGAGGTGCTGGAGTGTGTCCAGAGAAGGGCAGCTGAGCTGGTGAAGGGTCTGGAGCATGATTCCTGTGAGGAGCAGCTGAGGGAGCTGGGATTGTTTAGCCTGGAGAAAGGAAGGTTCAGGGGTGGCCTTACTGATATCTAGAACTGCCTGAAAGGAGGTTGTAGCAAGATGGAGATCAGGATCTTCTCTCAAACAACTAATGACAGGACTAGAGGACAAAGCCTCAAGCAGCACCCAGGGGAGGTTAAGGTTGGACATTAGGAGGAATTTCTTCCCAGAAAGAGTGTAAGACACTGGAATGGGCTGCCCAAGGAGGTGGCAGAGTCACTGTCCGTGGAGGTGTTTAAGGCAAGACTTAAACACGTCGCACTCACTGCCATGGTGTGGTTGACACAGTGCTGGTGTTCGGACTCGATGATCTCAGAGGGTTTTTCCAACCTAACTGATTATGTGAATGTAACCAGGCAAAGCTTTGCCTTAACCCCCCTCTTCTGATACCGTAATCTCGTGTGACAAGTGAATACTCGTGTAAACTTTACTTACCAAACCCCTGTTGGCGAACTAAGCCCGGACTGGGCCTGAGGCGGCGCCGCGGTCCGGGCCGTCCCTCACGCTCCCGCCCGCGGCCGCCAGGGGGCGCCGCCGGCAGCGCCTTTGTCCCGCCGGGACCAACCGTCGGTGCAACCGCCGCCCCCCGGGGCCCCCGGGCTCCCCGGGGCCTCTCGCCCTTCCCGTTCCCGTCCCAAAGGGGCCTGCCGCCCTCTTTGTTGCGGTTTTTCCCAGATGGCAGCCGGCGGCCCGGCCCGGCCATGGAGAAGCGGGCCGCCTACAACCAGACCACGCAATCGGAGGCGTCCCGCCGCCTGCCGCCCGTTTTCTTGAGGTGTTTTGCAGCCGGCAGCCGGCGGCCCGGCCCAGCGAGGGAGCACAGCTCCGCCTACAAGCAGACCACACAACCAACGGCGTCCCGCTACCTCCCCAGCTTTTTCTTGAGCTGTTTTCCACCTGGGAGCCGGTGGACCGGCTCCGCCGGGGAGCACAGCTCCGCCTTCAAGCAGACCACGCAACCGGAGGCGAAGACGCCCTGCCCGCCTCTCTTTTGCTTTCGGTTTTTTCCAGCTGGGAGCCGGCGCTCCGGCCCGGCCATGGACGGCTCCCCCGTCTACAACTCGACCACGGAACCCGAGGCGAAGAGGCCCCGCCGCCTCCCCTTGGGCTGCACCCTGCGGCACCTGCGGGGATGGCGGCTGGCAGTCAAGGTGTTCCAGACGGTGAGTGCCTCCTCCCCTCGCCGTGCGGGACGTGCCGGGCCTGGCGCGGAGGGAGCACCCCTGCAGGATCTCCCCCGGGCCGGGGAGAGACTCACAGTCTGCCGGGGCTGAGCCCGGCGGGGCGGGGGTACCCCAGTCTGGGATGGAAACGAGCGTGTTGTGGTGACCTTCGCCTTTAGGACGGTCCCCTACCGCTTAAAAATTAAACTCCGCGGTGAACCAGGGCAGGCTGAGGAGATGGCCGCACACAGGCTTCGAGAGAATGGATTCTGCCTGTCGGAAAAGGCTCCGCCGGGAAGGTGTCCTGACTTAGGACGTGGCATGGGGTCACTAAAATTGTGCAGACCTGTAACTCAGGTGGAAAGCTGGCATAGTGCCTTATAATGCTGGTTCAAAGTGGTTTATGGTGGGGAAGTGGTGGGAGTGTTTCTTCCTCGTGTCCGAGCTGCAGGAGTAGGTGCCGACACCGGATGGTGCCAGCGTCGTGCGCCCGAGGCTCGGTGCTGCAGCCGCCGTGGTCCTTAAACACCGCCCGCCCTGGCTAAAATCAGAGGGAAGCCTCGCAGGAAATGTAGCGGTTTCTTCTGAGGGCCGGATTGTACGAAAACAGGAGGAAGAAGCCTTTGGTTGAACTTCACCATAGGGCAGTAGAACTGGGAAGGGCATTGCTGGGTCGTGAGCTCCAGGCCTTCCTCTCTTGCTGCTCCTGTAGCCCATTCTAAGCCTGTCAGTCTGGGCTGTCCGTGATAAAATTAAGGAGCCTATTTCTCCCGTGATTTGTGGTAAAAAATTGCACCAGAAACCCGTAATCATGGTGGCCTATTGCATGACACATCACTTCATGTCAGGCAGCCCTGGGCTCACCAGGAAATAAAAGGCTTATTTTCTGCCTTTTATACATATTGTTGCTCCTGAATCAAGCAGCTGGGCTCCTGCTGCAAGGTCCTGTTCAGTGTTTGGTGATGAGCTCTTCCAAAATGTACCAGTGTGAGTGCTGGTAAGGATATGAGGAGCATCACTCTTATGTACTAGCAGGGAATGAGGGAAACCCTTGGTGGTAAAGGGCAGCTGACTGCAAATGTGTGTCAGCCTACATTTTGCAGCCAACACAGTGGCTTTTTAGTCAAATGTGTCATGCTTACAGGAATTGTAGGTGATTTCCAACCCTTTCTCGTTACTTCATCATTGCAGAAAACAGGACGTTTGGGTTTTAAGCTTCATCTCACACACAGTCAAAACCCTCAACCAGAAATGTAATATTCTTTAGTGTTTGTAAAGTGGTAACACTGCCAAAAATAAAGTTTTCTAAGAGTGTTTAAAACAAAAATCACACCCAAGAATGCTTTAAATAAATATAATGGAACATAAACTTTTAATTCATCTACTGGACATTATCAAAGCAAGATCTGCTGGGTTCTGTTCCCTAACAAGCGGAACATTTATATAAATAGGTTCATTGACTAAAATAAAATAAGTGATTATGTAGGCAAATCTACTGATGTACCAAAGCCTTAAACTGTTTAATTATTTAAATGCTTTCTAAGTAGAAAAAAAGAAAATTTATCATTATCCTAGACACGATGGATAGCTGCTTAACATGTTCTTAAATAAGCAACAGTTTGTGGCTGAACCCATTAGTCAGTGAGAGAAAAAAAAATGGAGTTATAGTTGTTCGCCCTCCTAATTTCCAACATTTTTCCCTCCTTTTTTGTAACCTTTATCAAAATGCAGAGATCTGGAGGTCTGGGTCAAAACACTTTAAACAAGCCCTGGAAAGTCCTGAAGTTGGAAGCCTCCGACTCTGCAGTAAAAGGTTCCTGTTCTGGGAAAGAGTTGATTTTGGAAATGTCAGTGATGGTCATTACCTTCTGGCTTTGTGTTACAACAGTGGTTGTTACTGGGATTATGCTCTGCTAATTGCTGGGGTGGACTGCTAAACAGGATGTTGCAATCAGAAAGTGGGCTCTGTTCACTGTAGAGGTGATCAAGGGTTTTATAAAACACTCTGAAATCACCTGCAGAAAACTGGCTTCTAGACCTAAGAAATACTTTTCTTCAGATGAATAATGGCATGCTCTGTAATCTTAGCCAGTTCTTTTGAGCGAATGAAACAAGGAAAATGTCACTGCTAAAAGTCACAAATGTGAGTGCCCAAAGGATGCTGGGAGTCATGTTATTGCACAGGTTTCTAGGATGTTGTTGTTTTGTTTGTGTGGGGTTTTTTGGGGTTTTTTTGGGTTTTTTTTGTTTGTTTGTTTGTTTAAATAGGTGGAATGTTTTCGTTAGTCCATGACTGGTTCAAATTCAGCACAAAGGTAAATGGCACAATGTGTATTGTGCCAAGATTGAGGTAGAAACTAATTCTTACCTAAAGCAGGACAAATTGTCGTCAATTATTGTTTAACTTGAGTCAAAATGGCCTGGCTGGAAAGGAAAATTTTAATTCAGGCTTAAAAATCAGCTCCTTTTTGAGCTGTTAATGTTCTGTAGTAGCCTGAACTGTGCAAACTTAATAGAGAATTAATATCTACCTGAAGAAGATTTTGTACAGAGAATCTCAGTACCTCCCAGATGCCAGGCATCTTCACAGGATTGCTGGCAAGTTCATTGATCTGCTCTATTTTTGTAGCAATTCATTTGTTAAATTCTTTTGTAGCAATTCACTTGTTAAATCTTCTTTATGAAATTGACATTTGTTTAGAAACTTCCAACAGTAATGTCAGTGTCAATGAATAATTTTTTGCTGGTAAGAGACAGATGAAGATGTTTAATTTCTGGTGTATATACAGACATGACTAATAACAAAATTTTAAAAATGCAAAACAAGTGCTTCTCCAACAGTGCTTTTGGTGTTGAAAATTTTTATTTTTTGGTGGCAGGAGGACAACAGAGGAATACCTTTTTTCCTGAAAGCAATATCAAAGAGCAAGTTAAGAAATCCAAGCAGATTCTGGCATCTTATAAGTGTCCTGCTGATACATTAACTTAATCAAAGCACTTACTCAAAGTTCTTCAAGCCAACTTATTTAAATTGATGTACTCTATTTTATTACTCATCTTATTAATAAAAAAATTGAATATCGACTTGGACAAGTCCCACACAGGATTGTACTTGGTAAATCTCAGTTATTTGACACTGAACCCTTTATAACTGCTCTTTGAGTGGGATTTTTTTCAACTTGTACACTCAGTAGAGAAGCTTTTTTCAGCTATTTAGATCATATTATGGTTATCTGGACACATACTTTCTTTTAAGGACAGGTTTGTTTTCTTTCTGCTTTGTTTCAGCCCAAGTGAAAGTGATGACTTTCTGTTTCCAGTGCTTATAAAAGAGATAAGTTTTCATGTACAGTGCTATCTCATAGCTGACCTTGTGAAAAATGTGAAATTGAAAGTCATTGGATGCAGCTATAAGCCCATGTTTAGAAATGGAAAAAAAAAAAAAAAACAACCACCAAAAAAAAGCCAAACAAAAAACCCAAACCATAAAAACTGGAAAGTCAGAGTTTAAAACATTCCTGGACTGACATTGTAGTTCACTGGCTTAGGTGCAAGGGCTGCTGAGAAGTTTGTGTTGCCAACCACTGTGGGAGAGAAAGGAAGCATGAGGAGGCCTGATAGTTTCCCCTATTGATGTTTCCCAGCTCCCATTCTTTCTCTTTCTGAGCTCCTGTTTACTTTATATTGTTGCATTTCCAAAACATGGTTCTCCAAAGTGCTCTTCTGAACCTGGCTTAGTAAGGGGAATTTACATTTCCTACTGCTAAATTGTTGTTCTTGTTTTTACTGTGAGAAAACTGAAACCAAAACTGATGTTTATTTTCCAAGAAAAATTCTGAATCTTAAATTTAGGTTTTTATTTTTTTTTAACAAAGAACTGTCAACTTCTTTATTGCCCACATACTCTTATTAAAAATACATGTCATTCTCATATCAGTCTCAGTTTTATGACCCAGTCTGATTCCTGTTCGTGGTTTCATTTTAATTTGGTGAACTCCTTACTATGAAGATCTGTAAAGCTATGCCAAGTTTATGGGATGAAGGAAATGATGCTATTTATGGGATGAAGGAACTAGCAAGAAGTGACCAAAATAAGCGAATGGTTAAATAAAGCAATAATCTTTCTTGTATGATAAAACAGTAGAAAATCCAGCAGCAGGAATATGGTGACTGTATAGGAAGTAAGTCATGTTCTTTTCTCAAAACACACTGTGGGCAGGAAGGTGAAGATAGAGCTCTGCTTAGATTAAACATTGTCCAGCACACTTGAACAGAGTGTAAGGTTTCAGTTCCTACAAGAGCAGTTGAGCTTCTGTCACTACTGGGTCACAAGCATGTGAGTGTTGGGTTCGTGGACTTTCTCTGAAGTTTTATCAAGTGAGGTAACATCTGCTGTGAACTTTTAGGGAGGTAGCTGAGTGTGTCAGGGCTGTCCAGTTTCCCCCGCTGCCCTGAACCCAAATACATTCAGAACTGAGTGCAGCTGTATGTCCTAAGCAGGAGCATTTTGCAGGATGTGTGTTCTCCATGCTGCCTCATCTCCTTCAAACTGGCAGTTGCACAAAACAGGAATCCTGTCTGTCTAATCAAGAAGCCCCTGTTTGGCTGTGTGCTCAGCCTACCTGAGTGTACTTTATGGACCACCTTTAACAACCAAGTGTAAACCATGTCATTGTATAATTATTTCTGTCTGTAAGAAAATAGTGTGGAACTTCACCAAACTCTTTGTAGATTGAGAGTTTTTGTCACAGCTAGCTTTTGTAATCTTGGTATCAGCGATGTCTGTTTGTTGAAGATGTTAGAGACTTGATCCAACTCAAGCATGTTATTTGTTTGCAGATTTTATCTTTAGTGGCTGTTGTTTGTGAAGAACTTGTGGAAGAATGTGCCAACTGTAGTGGACTTTACTTCTTTGAATTCATAAGCTGCAGTGCTTTTCTTTTGAGCCTCCTGATTCTGTATGTGTATTGCACTGATTTGTATGAATCACTGGGGGAAGATAAAGTGCAGAAACTGGTAAGAAAACTTTTTTTTTGGAAAAACAAACCATTTCTTCTAAGTGCATAAAGTCTCCTGTCGAGTAAAAAGCCTATGCAAAATGAATCTCCTTTTCTTCTCCATATAAAGGGTAGAATAAAGTATCTTATAGTTTAAAAATGAGCCAACTTTGAGAGTTTATATAGACATATTTGTCAAAGCTGGCTACCTGCAGGATTTTGGGACTTGTGTGGAAAAGTCTTTCCACATTAATGCTGCTAGTACTACAGCATAGCCATTGCAGATCTGTACGCATGTGGAATACAGTTTACCACCAGCATGATGCTTGCAATTAAAAAAAAAAATTAAAAAGTTTACCCTATCTATTTTCCTACTGGGTGTAGACTACTTCCTTTTTGGCAATAATCATAGCTCGTTACAGTTACAGTTTATGGCTTCGTGCTTCAGATGATCCAGCAGTGGGAGAAAGTTGCTCTGTAAAGTCAGTAGGACTCCTTTAAATAGATGATAATGCTGTTTAAATAGCTGTAATGTTGAATGTCATTTGGAATTTAGTTGTAAAATGTATTTTCTGAAGCTTCCACTACCATCAAAGTATCAAAACATAATTCACAGGTAGGTTAACTCAGCTGTTGTTATGATGTTCATTCTTTTTAGGTAACCTATCTGCAGTTAAATTATATATATATTTTTATATATATTTGCAGAATTTTTGGGCTGTGCCAGTCATAGGTGCCTGTTTTCTGTCAGCATCAATACTGTTTTCTGCAACCTGCAATGAGCCTGAAGAATTTGCTGCATGTGTAAGTCTTAAAATGACAAGATTTACTTTGTATTTATCTGGTATATTATTTTCTTTGCCCTCTAAACTTCACTCAATTTGCAGAGAAGAAACTGGGCAGGGAATAGGAGGAATTAGCTATTTCTCACATCTTCCGGAAACTTACCATAGGAAATCCAAAGAGCTGGCATTCCTCAGGGTTGCTGGAAAGTTGATGTGGAAAAGAAAGCAAGATAATTCTGTCCCATGGCAGCATCGGCTATTAGAGATACACACTTCTGTACAGTCATCTTATTATGTAGATCTATTTAGACCTAATAGTTTGAGCATAAATTAGGTGTCAGCTTTGCTTTTTTGGTACAGAAAAAATAAAAACTACTGTGATTTAATACTTATTAATGTCAAATTACTTTGGTCCAAAACAGTTGTGTAAAATTTAGGTAGAGTTAGAATAATGCATATGTTTCTTTCCTTGTTTGAAAAAAGCTGCCTTCTCTTTACCACCTCTCATCTTGCCATGACTGGTAACAAAATGTCATTCACAAAATGTCATTTCATTCTCCCTTGCTGACCCAGGCTCTGCAGATCTTATCTTTCTTCATCTTCTGTGTGTTATTCTTCATTTACTCTCATCAATCAGCAGCCCTCTCTTGGATAAATAGTCTGCTATATGCTACTTTAATAACTGATTTTGGCAATGCAACTAATATACTTTTGCTATTAAAGGTTGATTAGAACAAGGTATAAGGTTCACACTTGATTAAAAGAATGACAACTGTAAAAACTTCCCCAATCAATGTGCTAGAATTATGATTTCTGATCTGTGTCTAATTTAAATGAAACTATTGATTTAAGGAGGACTGTAATCTTAATATTATAAGCGTTATTAATGTATATAAAATGGTACAGTGAATGTTTCCAAACAGTGTTAGAATAAATACTGTTTATGCATTTTGAAATCACATATTTCTGTCCTTTTCACAGGTATTTGGATTTTTTGCAACTGCTGCATTTGCAGCTGAATTTGGTATAGAGCTCTGTCTCAGACGAAAACAAAAACAGAACACCGATGGACGCCCTGAAAAGCCTCGTAACGCTCTGAGTGCCACAGAAAACCAGCCATTGAATAAACAAAGATAACTTCCTGAAATGGTTTCTTTTTTTTTTCTTTTTTTCTTTTTTTTTTAACTGGAGCAAACTAAAATGAACTTTCAGTGCACTGTAGGTAACAAGTTCTGTTTCTTTCTTCTAGTCAATTTTGTACACATTGCTCATCACAAATTTTTATGGATTCTTGGTCGGGTAATGGCATCTTGGGCATCATGTTCTAAGGTACCTGGTCCAGCCACCTGCTCAGATGACAGGTACTAAAAAACCTTGGGTCTAAACAGAATAACTTCAGAACAGTAGTGTGCTGATTTGATTTTGACAGAGATGACTAATAAAGGTTAATGTCTGAGGCATAAATTCTGACCTATAACCTAAAGATATTTCCTGGTTAAATGGACCAGATGTTTCTGTTGTGAGTTAAAAATTAGCACAGCAGAATTCATTTTTGTACTTCCTGGTGAAACTGAGTGCAAAAGGGATACCTAACTGGAATTTACAGGAATGTTTATCCTTAAGTAAGGGGTTTTGGGTTGTTTTTTACTAGTCCTGTGTCTCAGTTCTGTCTATGGAGATCAGTTTAATGTTATAGTGACTGTAGGGAGTTTATGGGGAAGGTAATGTAAATGGTATATTGAGAGACAGTTTTGCACCCCATGATTGTCAAAGTTTGGACTTGTATGCCAGAATCTTCTTTCAGATGGTTTCAAAAGCTGTAACATTTGCAGGAAGAAACTTGAAAAGCCAGCAGTGGGAGGAATAAGATAAAGAATAAGTATTTTACATGAAGCAACCCCAGAAGCAGCAATCTGAATATCAATGGAAAAAACCTTAGAGCATGTTGGTTCTACTCTGGTGAATATTACTTGCAAGGTTAATGCCATATGCAGCTTGTTTATGTATAGATAATGCTAAGTTTTGCCAGAATGGTTTTAGACCTCACCATTTTCTGTGTTTATAGATATGGCAGTAGCTTGAGACTCCTTGCTGCTGACTAGCTCAGTTGGTAAACAGGTAAATAAGCACTTTTCCCCTTGATCTGTTTTGCAAGCAACAGTCTGTAGGACTGCAAGGAAAACTACTGATGGGACATGTATTGGACAAGTGACAGATGTGTCAGACCAGATGTTGATGGCTGTAAAAGAAATGAAGTGCTGAAAAAGCATTTTTCTGATGTCTGAGTTAAAAGCAAGACTGCTATGCCTCTCTTAAGAGGAAAGCTTTCAAAATCAGAGCAAATTACTGTAAGTCAGGAGATGTTCCAAAATAGCAAAGCAAATAAGAAAAACCTGATTGATGCTTGAGCCATTTGCTGTGTCTCCCAGGGGTTAACTGTATTTCACCGGTATCCCAACCTGGCGTGTTCCCAGTCCTGTAACCTATTGTGGCAGCATTGAGACCAAGCCCTCCAGAAACTGCCTGAGCTGTATTTAGGAAAGGAAGAGGAAGCTGGTTTAAGACAAAGGACTGTAGTAGCAAGTCAAAATTGGTTTTTTTCCCATTGCTGCCACTTTCTGATGAGTGTGATTTTGTGATGTTCTGTCTCTCTATGGCCTGAGACTACACTTTGCTTGGAGGATGCCAAATTTTGCTGGGTGGTGTGAAGCGCCAAATTTTGCTGGGTGCTGTGAAGCACCAAATTAAAGCCACAGCTTGGTTTTAGAACTATACATAGAAGAGATACTTTCCTTCATAGAATTTTCTGTGTTGTAAAGGAGAAATGCTCTTTGGACTGGCTTTTTTTTTTCCCTTGTATTTATTAGTGTCTGTTTGCACTAAAGTCTGATTTCAGTCAGTGCTTGCTGTAGCTGTCTCTGATAACTGGGTAGATTAGAGATGTTTGGTTTACAAGCAGTGTTACTGGTGATACAAAATACCCATAATGAAAAATATCTCCTCTATGATCTGCAATGTCTTACTCTGGGGACCATGCCCATATAACTAACATTCCAACAGTCTTGTTTTGGTTTCTTTTTATTGCCTAGAGTCCTGCTGAATTTTTTTTTCCACACCAAAATGTCTATAGTCTTTAAATCTTTATCTGTAATTGGTAGCTGTAAATATAGTGTAAGAGCAACACTGTGCTGCTAAGTATTTATTAAGAAATGCAGCACTGTGAAAGGACTTTTATCTTGAGGTAATTTCTCCTGTTATTTTTCTCAGCCCGAAGATAAGTTAATAGAAGTCTAGGTTTTGGCTGGGTTTTTTTTTTTTTTTCTATAGGCTTTTCCCCACCTAAGTGATGTGTTACTGATGTCCATTCTTGGAGATGCAGAAAGGGATCTGTAACGTCATCTCCTGACCTTGGCAGTTTACCTGGCCATAGTCTGTCACATAGTAGTTAAATCCTAGGAGCAAGTCACAGAATGGTTCAAGGTTTAAGGCAGTTGCCTAAAATGTTGCTTCCAAACCAGTTGTTTGCTAACATGCATGATAGTGCTGTTAATCCTTGCACCTTGTAAGATGTTTTTGCTCTGTTTTAAAATAGTTGAGAAGCAGATTTGCACGTGTGTGTGCTGTTTTCTGTTTCTGTGAGGTTATTTTTTTAACTGCTTTATCAACTTCCTATATCCTAGCTTTCCTTATCACTCCTAGGTCCTCTGCCCTCCCAGTCTAGGTGGGGGAGAGGCTTCCTTGCTGCAGTGACTGAGCAGACTTGTCTGCAGTCTTAACATGCCCCTTTGATGCCTCTGGTGTCAGGTGCTGGCTTTAAATGTCTGTCTCTTAATTAGACTGATCCTAGAGAATGCTGTTGGAGCTGGATTAAATGTCTGGTTCTGCAGGAGCTCTGTGTGTATGCTGGATGCCTCTTACTCCTCGTGCTCTGTCAGCAAAGCCCTTTGCTTGTTTCCCAGCCTGCTTCTGATGAAATCAGTCAATCTTATTTAAACCACCTATTTAAATTGCTTCCATTAAGGTGGCTGATTTTGGCTTAAGCACATCAAGGATTGTTCAGGAGAGTGATGGGAGCTCTGGCAGAAGTGCTGTTAGATTCAACTGCCTCAAGTTTTTTCTGTTGGCAAAGTGAACATCTCTGCACATCATAACTGGTAGTAAAGCCTGTTGGAAAGAAGCAGCTGGCCCAGTACATCTATCTGGGGATTGTCTTCTCCATTCTTCACCACAGTGCTTGGCAGTGGTGTTGGAGCCTGCTTGGACACTCAGCTTTGGTGTTTTCCAGCTGAACCTGTCAAGCTTAACGCTCTGTAACCACTTTCAAAGCTTTTTTGCAGTGCCTTGAGAATCAGTGGAGAGGATTTTTCAGGATACAGTAGCTGGACTGTGAAATTATGCTCTCAAGATCTGTACTGGGCATTGCATAGATTGTGAATGTTAATTTTTGTGTTTGATGTTTAGCCCACGTTAAAATCACAGTGCTGCCAGTGCCCTTTGGTTCTGAGTATGGGAAGGAATTGTGCCTTACTGCCTGTACCCTGTGCTTGAAAAGAGCAGGGAAGGGTTGTGGTCTGTAACAGGTGGGTTCTACCTTTGCACCTTCCAACCTGAAAGAGCAGTGAATGATCTCACACAATTCTCAGAGCTCTGCACAAGATGGTTTGGCTTAATGGCTGTCATGGTGATCCTTGTTCAAATTTGTGCAATAAAATACCAAGCTTTCAACACAGAAGGGAAATTCTTAGTGAAAATTTTCAAAGGTTCTATAAAATTGTAGCAAATAAAGATGCTGATAGTGCCTTCAAGATAAAAATTCATCTTTGTTTTAGTCTATTGCTGTAAACATAAGCAGCTCTCTGGATATTAAATTTTATGCTGGACAGAGCTATATGTCACTTTTAATACCATTAAGAATTTAAGTGATTTTTTCATTATTATTAAAGTGAGATGATAATACATTAATTTTATATATATATAAAGCAAGAATTTTGTAGTTTCCAGTGTTGCCTTGAATTTCCATCTAAATAAGTTTTAAATGCCTAAATATTTTTTTTATCATTCTAAACCTGTGGTCTTTTTCAACACATTATGTTTTCTCGATCCAAGGAACTTTATAAAATATTTTGTAATCATTTTTTAAAATAAAGGTTTAGTAAATAAGTGTGTCTTGTTTTTGCTGCTATGATTTGGTGTTGCTGTGTACTTTTCCCAAAACCAGCCATAGGAAATAACATCATTCTTTTGTTCCTGGTTTGGAGGAAAGAGCTTGCATTGTGTTTGCCTGTTCCTGGGGAAGAGGGTCCAACTAGCTGGATATTCTCACTTGAAGTTCCCAGGAAAAAAAGATCTGATAAGGTCAGTATTGCCCCTGACCACAGGGTCCAGCCTAAGTAGTTTGCAGTAGCTTTTACGTGTGGTCTGTAAGTTCCTGTGAGAAGCATAATCAGCTGCTGCTTCCTATTGTCTTGATTCCATGGAACTGAAAAAATAAAGGGGCAGACTTGCTAAAGGAAGGAGCACAACCTAACAAAAGGTGTTGAGAGCAAATAATTCTGGTGTAGAAAAACACAGGTCACTGACTTCTTTGGTTGAGGGAGAGCCACCTGATCTTTAAAATTTGTTTGGCTGATTGTCAGTGGTAAGGGGTGAGGAAAAGGAAGCAAACCTGCATGTTTTGCTTTTTGGCAGGGGAGCACTTTTTAGTTCCATAGTCCTGCAGATTACTTATTACCTGGAGGTCACCTTGTATGCAGGAGGAGAATGATGCTTCCTTCATCGTTGGCACAGAAACTGGAGTGCCACAGTATGCTTTTCTTTATTTTGTAACACAAAAAGATGAAATCATTTTAAAGATGAAATTTTCTCTTTGATGAAGTTGCCAGAGATGAGTGTAATTGTAAGGACTCAAAAGGGAAAAAGGTCTCAAATACTTTTAATTACCTAGATGCAAGAAAACAGTCAAGGCAAAATGTTGTATTAGAAAGGTATGCCAGTGGTGGATTTTACACCATGAGAAAATAACTCAGAAATACTAGATTTAATAATTTAAAGCTTGACCACACAGTTTAAATTGTGTTATTGCTAGAATCATAACAACCCCATTCTCAGGAGCCTAATCCAGGCTGGCTCACTGTAAATGACAGAATGTAGTGCAGCAGGGCAGAATATGGGCTGGTAGCACGCAGCTTTCCTTTGCGAGTGCACAGGCACCACCTGGTCACTGTCTGTGCATCCCTCGGCCCAGGCACAGATGTGTTTCCTTGCTTTGGGATTTTCTCCTTCCAGGGAGGAGCAGGACCAGCCACCTGCTCTCTCACACAGCTGCGGTCATGCAGGAGCCAAGCGAGGGTGGCTGGGCTTTGGGCGTGGCTGCCCCTTGGATTGGGAATGGCTATTCTTAGCCCGCGGAAGGAAGCACAGGGAAGGGCAGAAATGTGTTTTGCCTTGTTCCCGCCGTCTGCACAGGAACCTGCCGAGAAGCTGCAGGAGGGAAGGTTGTCCACAAGAGGGCAAAAATGATCCTGGGATTGAAATTACTTGGTCTGAAGGATTCCGTCTTCCTCCCGCCTATATTTCCAGTGGGATTGAAGCCCCCAAGTCCCTCCATAAATTGAACTCTGCGTTTTAGGGATACTCTTTCCATTAATTTTCTTATTTCTCAATATGTAGCTTGAAGTATTTTTGGCAATATAATCTCATCAGTATTGTACCAGGGAGATACTGTGCCTGAGCGGTTTGAAAGGGTTTTACATGCATTACTTGTGTTTTGTAACCTGCCAATAAATGTTTTTAAAAATGCAAGTCGAGCTTCAGCTGCATGACAGCACCTGCACTTAAAAACACTGCACTGCAGTCTTGGTGAACTTTGAGGTTTGTACTATGCTGTGGTTTTCAATGAAAGGTCTGTGGATCACAGGTGGGAGAGGAATGGAGTGGGGTGTACCTGTGCATTTCCTGGACTCTTAAGTTAAATGAGGGAAGCTTATTATCCAAAAATGCAAATTATGCATGCTGAAAAAAAAATCAGGGCCCACAAACAGAAATGTTGGCAAGCATAGCTGTAAAGCGTGCCAGACGGGACTTCTTGCAGTTCCAGTCCTCTCCAGGCATCCCAGTGAAACTTGCTTTGGCCAGCCCACGTGCCCTGATCACTTACTCAGTTTGTTTCTTATGACCTATTATCTCTTGGCTGAATTATTGGTGGGAAAATAAACAAGACTTGGCTGTTTTGAAGTTAGCAAGTCCTGAGGTGAGAGTCAGGCTTCATGAGGAGGTGACAGCACAAACACATTCTTCTGCAGCATGATGCATGCACAGCCAGATGGGGACAGCAAATCCCCAGTCAGGTATGCACTGCCTGATGTGCTGCACACAGGCAGGCACTATTCTGCAGTGCTAAGCTGGGGCTGAATGTCAGAGCTCTCTTTTTAGTCCTCACTTGGACTTACAGGAAGCATAACATGGGAAGACAAAAAGGATGACAACTTTTCTGTGACCATATGCTCTACCCTTGCTTAGAGAATGGTGCAATGTTGCTCAAAATAATGCAAGCCTGTCTGCACTACAGCCCTCCTTTTAGTTACTTCCTTTGCACCAGCTGTTCCTCTCCCAGAAATATCAGTGCAGACAAGATTCTGAAATCCCTGCTCATGTTGAGGTCTAGGTGAGGAAAGGGCAGTTACTTAATTGTTCTGTGATCTCTGCACTCCACTAACCAAAGGTGTGGAGCTGCTATCCTGATGTGAGCAGCAAGGCATCCTCATCCTCAGCAAAGAGGACAGACTCATCACTCCTATTTTCATTAACACCCATTTTCAGTCTCCTTTGCCTGCCTGCTCAGTTTCAAATGCTTTCAGAGCACTGGGATTTGATACTCACATTGCTAAAGCCTGGCTTCCCATTCCTGCACCTCAAACCTAAACTAAACCTCCCTATCAGTGCAACTCATAGCAACAAGAGACTGGGCTAAATCTCTGCCTGCTGAGTTTCTCAAAACAGCTGGGATAAAGAGGCTGTGGAGGCCTTTCTGAGAGGTACAATACAGCTCTAGAAACAACTGGCTTATTAATGAAAGCCTGTTTTCTGCCTCATCGTCCTTTTGCTCAGAAAGGCTTGTTTTATGAATGAACCAATGTTGTCCTTGACTTGATACAGTTTTGGGTTTTTTTTTAATTGTAAACGCTTGTTTCTGGCAATTGTGCATCTCATTTGAGGGTAACAAGGGCATAATTATTCAGCTCTCATGCATCACAAACTGCTGAGCATGAGGTATTAATGGAGTGCTTTGCTGCCACCATAGCTTAATAGCTACAGCTGCAGCATTGTGCTCTTGTTTGGCAGGGGTTCATGGAAAAGGGGGATGCAGATCATTAAGCTTTATGTTAAGAGTGATTTACAGATGCAGCAATAACAGTAGACTATGCTAGACAGACAAAGCACTTCTGATGGAAAAGGAGCTGTTACACCAGCAGAGCTGTAATTCATACTAGTGGTGGTACAAAGCCCCCAGCACCAGTCCACCTCATATAACCCCCAATAATCATAATAAAGGAAAGTTTTGTTAGTGTAATTGTGTATGTGTGTGCTGGCAGGGGGAGGAGGGGAGTCATACCCTACCATCACAGCTGGCTTGCAGATGTAATAGAAGGAAGCTGCAAATGGGTGCTTCTGGCTGGCTACAGGCTTTGAGGTGGTATCAAACCCCTAGCCTGGTCCCTTTCCATCCACCCAGCCACAGCACCAGCTCTGTTATGTGCTGAGATACAAGTGCTGGAAGTAAAAGGTGAGTGTTGCCCCAGCTGCACATGGGAAGGTAAAAGCAGTGTCTCAGCTCCACCCTGAGATGTTCCAGCTGAGAGGCCAAGCTGCCCTGGTAGCTGATGGAGGAAGAGCCACATCTAGAGGGTGAATCAGAGGGGAAGGGTAACTCCTGCACTCTGACTCGCTGCTATGATTCACTCTTGAGAAGAGATGCTTCTCTTCCTTCATCAGATGTGCAGGGGAGAGTCGCTGAGTATTAAAGCTAGTCCCATGCAAATGGTCTCCAAGATACACTGTGCTTTTTCCTGGGACAATGATATTTACTCTCTTTGAGCAGTAAAAGTAGTGCAGAAGGAGTGCTGTCTCTAATTTCCTAGTCTGACCTTGTATGCCCAAGGGTTATATGTCTCCAGTCTACACCTAGGGAGTCTTCCTCCCCTCATTCCAGTTCCTTCTTGTTACCATTCCTCCTGTGCTAAGAGGGCTGCCTGTCTGTGTTGCTCTTCCTACACAAGTGCAAACATGTAAGAAAAGAACAAGTGGCTCAGACACAATTTAGCAATGCCTCTCCATTAGTGGCCTGGGGATATTCCCCTCTGTGGGGAGGAATGCCCCACCACCCTGCATAGCTGCCACGGCGTTCACACACACACCAGCTCTGCCTCAACAGCTCGTGTGCTCTCCTGGTCTTTCTGGGAACCCCTTCAGCACCCACAGAAACACACAGGTGCTTCCTTCACCCCCCACAGGACTGTTTGTCTACACATGCAAGCACAGAGCACTCAGCCTGCTCCTTTTCTTCTGTGCTATTCCCTCCTTCCCAGGTGCTTGGCTTGCTGCACACTTGCCTGCCCGCCTTTGCATGGCCCCAGCTGTCTGGAGTCCCCTGGGAGAAGGGCTCTGAAGTGACAGATGTGACAGTGCCTCTGTGCACCAGGCAGGGCTGAAATCACTGCAGAGCCAGGCAGAGTAACCGGGGCCTCTGCAGCACCAAGTGTTGGCAGCAGGACACCTGAGCACTTCTGGGTTACATCACACTGCAGGCAGGACTTGTCACCGTGAGGAGGGCAGGACTGCTGTTCTTTGGCTTGGGCTTTAGAGGTGGCAGTTGATTCCTTTCAAGTGGTTGCTTGCTGTCTTGCTGTTATTCTAGGTCTGCAAACATCTAAAGAGCAATAAATGAAATTTACACAATCTTGGGCTCTCTGAATTCAAATCAGTCCAAGCCAGGATTATCAAAAATTAATTTTAATTGAAGAAAATTTTTCTATGCCCTAATCCTTTTTTTCTGCTTCAAAAGTTTAGGCCTTTATGGCTGGCTAGTGCTCTGAAGGACATACTTCACCCAAATACATTTCTCATCTGAGAGCCAGTGTTTACCCAGTGACAAACCTGCTTTTGAAAACACTGTTGTGCCTTTCTGTAAGACTGTAGTTCAGCAATATGGAAAAACCAGGTGCTGCTGGAGGTGGTGTTATGCTCAGGAAGCGATATAAAAATGTTAATCCAAGGAACAGCACTGTTCTGAGCTGTTCCCTCAGGAAAGGTTGGTAGTGCTGCTACTCTGCAGTGACCCCTGGATTTTAGCTCCTTCATCTGCACTTTCTCTTTGAGCTCTGCCCTCATTTCTCACCATCACCACACAAAAAGCCAAGGTCCCTCACAGCCTCCTTTCAGGAGCCCTCCCTATCATACTGCTGTCCCCTGCAGCACAGTACAAGCAGCCACAGTCAAATCAGACCTTTGACTATTCAGTGCTGGAGTCTTAAAACCAAGCTTTCACAGCACTAAGCCAGAACAATGCCAAGGATTTTGGTACCTAAATTCTGCCTTCCTGTAAAACTGAAAGCTCATCTGAAAAACTGAAAGCTGGTAGCCACCTCATCCCTGAGGCAGGTAACTCCTGTGATGCTGCAACTCCTAATTATTGTTGTCTTCTTCTTCTCTTGTTTTTTCTTTTTTTCCCCTCTAACTTTCAATCTTCCCCACAGTGAAGTGCTGCTTCTGGGCATGCCAGACAGCTTCACTTTCACTATTAGCACAGCTCAGGCAGAGGTTTGGTAAAGGTGGTAAAAGGCAAAAAGCAGACAGATTTTTTTTTTTTTTGCCAGCTGCCCCAGGGCAGAGGGACTGGTTCAGGCACGTGATGAGGGCTTGTTTGATCCTTAATAAATTGGCAAGTAGAACAGTGCAGATATGAGATAAGAAGAGGATGAATCATCAGTTAATTAGAAATACGATCTTTTTTTTATTTATTTTGTGCAAGCTCTGGGGTGGTGGGAACCCGCTGTGGATGCTGATCAGTCCCCAGTAACAAACACTGATGTGCACTTGCTACATTGGCTGTGAGAAACCAGTGTGCTGACCCAGGGGACCAGCTGAGGCTGATGGACTGGGCCCAGGGACAGGCAGAACAGAAATAAACTCTTGAGTAGTCTGCTGTGGGTAATCAGTGACCTCTGGAAAGGACATCATTCTTTTCCTGTTTTCCAGCTGCCGTTGTGCTGGAAAAATTAATTGTTCCTCTCCAGGAGAGGGAGATAACAAGCACTGGTTCCACTTTCTGACCTGCTAGGGTTAGCAGGGTTTTAGCAGGGTTAGAAAAGCCCTGGGACCAGGGACTGGAACCAAGAGCCACCTGTTCCCAACAGGATGGCCTCCCAAATGTGCAGCCCCTTGTGTGTGCAGAGGAGTGAAAGGTAAGCCAAGGGCATGGCACTTGCACTTGCCCCAGTGTGAAACTTGAAACAGCCCAGACAGGTGGGTTGCTTGAGAGCACCCTAGAGCTTTGTGGTGAGGGCTCACTCCTGCCACTGGGGTGTAAATCTCTGCAGGCAGAATGAACAGGATGTAGGCCTCCCTTTCTCTGCTCCCCACTTCTCCCTGGCTCACACAACCAGCAGCACCTCCAGGATGCCCAGCAGGGCCCAGAGATACATAAATCCAGCTTTCCTTGGCTTTCTGATGGCACTCAGTCTAAAAGTAGGTCCATACTTTGCCCAAGCTGCAGGGATGGCGAAGGCCCCTGGCCAGCACACAGCCTCAGCAGCCCATGTGGCTCCATGCTGTCTCTAAGCACAGTGGAGCCCACAGCAATTTAAAATTAAACAGGGCAGAGCATGTGGCAACTTGATGCCACGTTCCACAGCCTGTGGTCAGGTCTTGTGCATCCTCCCCAGCTTTAGCAGAACAGGAAAATCCCAGACACAGTGTATAAAGTGCAGGCAAGCGTAAAGAGACTTCTCTGTCACTCCAGGCAGATCTGCCCCTTAAAAACCAGCACAGAAACTGATAATATCTGCCACCACTTCTATTAGTGCACAAGGCACTCACATTAATTTCCCCTCATTAGCTTTCTATGGATGTTTGCACCTAGCTTTCTTCCATGGAGCATCATTTGACACCCCACCAGCACACATACACTTCCTTACAAGTTATCATTATCCTGGTGTCCTGCTACTCCCTTCAAACCCCACATAGAGAACTGTTTCCAAACAGTGCAACCAATTCTCAGCAACAGAAAAAGTGTGCAAGTTATGCAGGTCACATAACCTGCGGTGTCTTCATCCAGCACTGTGGTCCTCAAGCTTTTCAAAAGCCACTCTTCCTCTTTTTTAAAAGTTTCATTTCCCCTTCTCATTTTCCTGGTTTCTACCTGACAAAAGCACCATTCACTCTCTAGCTTATCTCATGTCCCCAGAGCTCAAAGATGAGGTTTTGGTTTTCTCACAGTATGAAACAGTTTGTACTACCAAATTTTCTTCTCTCAACATTTACACTTTAATTTTTCAGTAAAAACTGAATCTCAAACTCTGTGTAAGCTCAAAGGATAAACTACACTCATCTTGGAGCTGAAGAGGATGGACAACTTTTGGGTGGGATAGTGGGAGCACATCCAAACACAACAGCAGGTTTTTCTGTGGCTCTTACCTATTTTCCTCCAGTTACAGGATGTATTCTGACACTCCCCTGAGAGAAAGTCACTGCTGTGGTAGAGGAAGGAAAAAAATGACCAGGACAACAGTCTGATTCTCCACATCACCCAGATAGCTACCAGAGTTTATTTCTAAAACAGCTGGAATCCCATATTTGACAAAGTTGCAGACAGATGGAGCTTTGAGAACCAGGTTGACACCGAAGGAGACTTAAAACACTTTTGCTGGCAGAGGTACAGCAGAGAGGTGTTGAATTCCCTGCCAGACGGAGCTGTCATTCAGCAACCCCCGGTGGAGCTGGTGATAACAGAAAATCTGTGCTCTTCTTGGTAGACATGCTTCACAAGGAGGATTTGGGGAAAGCAAGGAAACTTTGGCAGCAGAGATGTCAGTCTTCCAGCCTGAGAGCATCCTGATTAGGAGCATCTGGTGGGTCTATGGACCTGCAGCCAAAGCTGCAGGAATATTTTAGCCCTAGTAGGCACAAAAGCCAAAAGGGAACTGGTAACTTATATCTCTTGATCCAGTATAAGCAAGTGCACTTAGAGCAAAACATATTCTTTGGATGATCACAGAACATAGTTCAGAAATTCTTTGGTCATTAGACTGCATGAAATTCCCCTTGACTTTTTTTTCTCCATATGGTGACAACTGACAAGAGTGATGTGAGAGGCAAAAAAAAAAGTCAGTATAGTGCCAGGAGAGGGGGCATGGTTCCAGGAGAAAGTGGAAACAGCATTTTCTGCAGAGCAAGCTCAGGCTCCAGCCCCAGCCCCAATCCGTAGCAGGTGCTTCTCCCTACTGCCGTCGCAGCGCTGAGGTCTCAGCTGCACTCACCCTGTCTGCAGCACAACACTGCTTGCCACAGCACTGCCAAGTGGGCTTAAAGCTTAATGTGGGAAGGTTCCTACTGTCAATCTGAGGTCATACCTCAGGAGGTGAAGGAGAAATAACACAGCCTTTTTCTTCTAGGGGAACAGGAGAGGTTGTATCTGTAAACATCTGTCATATCAGTGCAAATTAAAGTCAGAGTGCTGCTTTCCAAAAACTGTAAAATCAGTCTTGGCAGGAGGACTGGTGATCAAGCACCCCTGCTGCAGAAAATTAGACACACACATATATGTGTGTGTGTGTGTGTGAGTACCTTGTTCTGCAGGTACTTTCACTCAAAGTGCCCAGAATGAGGTCTCTTGTCACATAAGGCCACTTGACTGGTCCTGTGCTGGCAGCACAAGGAAGGCTGAGCTATCACTGACACTGCTGACAATGTATTCCCAGCTGAGAAGAATGTTTGTTCTCTCTAGCCAGAGAGCCTTTGAGCTATGCTCAATTCTGGTTGTCAAAAAGAAGAAAATGGCTCATTCCTGGCTAAGCATAAAGCACATCATCTGAAGGTAGGGGGCAGAAGTTGAACATTGTAGAAAAATAATAGCCAACATGAAATTAGTGGCAATATATGTGCCTGTTATATGGTTCATTTGAATAATCCTCTGTATTAATATTGAAGTACTTTATCTTGGAGTGAATGTATGTACCTTCATCCACTAAAACCAGAATTTTGTCCTTTTGAATTGTTTCCTGCTCTGTGTTGCTCTAAACAGCACACTTTTGAAAAGGAATAGCAAAAAGAATCACAGAAACCGTGCACCATGAGGAGGGGAATTCTTACCTCTTCAAGTTATCTATTTTCATTTACTAACTCAAAATTTTTGACATTTTAGCAGCTGGCCAATTTTCTGTTGTCAGAATTAAAAATAAATTCTAAGTAAAGATACATATATTAGGATGGTAAAAAAAAGGTGGCAACAAATAGCAATATATGTTGACCTGCCATGAGGCACAAAAAGAATTTTCTGAGACAACCATTAAATTACTTAGCATTATTGATGCAGAATTTCAGACAAATAGAAAAAATAAATAGGAGGCCAGAAAATGTTTTTTTCTTCAGACTGTCCCTGGTAAACTGTATAAACCCAACTTCTGCTGCACCATCATGCAGTTATCCCGACAGAATAAACCGAGTTCTACTTCACAGCTAGACATGATAGGAGAAGCACCAAAGAGGAAGAGAGGCCCACGCTTCCTTTTTTCCTGCAAAGTATTCCCAGCTCACCAGAGATGGATTGCAAAAGGAAAGACAAAGGTGCCAAGAAGGCATTGTCTCAGCACTGAAGTTACATACAATTTCATTATGATACCAGTTTGGACAAAACTGAACTGTTCTGTCTGTCCAGGCTCTGGGCAGAGTCCCCAGGAGCACAGATTCCAGCTGAGGCAGAGAAGTGACATTACCACATGTAAGAGAGAGAAAGAAGCACATTGCTCTATTCACAATGGGCTTTCCATAAACACTGTTAGATTACAAAGCAAATAATTTATAGCAAATGCACAGAAATTTTATAAAGAAATGGTCTTACTATGAAGAGGAGAAAAAAGACCCCATAAAATATTAAATGTATGTTCTTGGGTGCATATTTTCCTGTATTTGGCAAGGGAATTTTAAAAGAATAATCTTTGCTAAAAATTCATCGAGAAAATCCCTGATTTTAATTTTTGATGCTGGCTGAGCTGATGTTAGAAAAAGTCCACAGTTCTGATGGAAAGAGGTAACAAAGGCTTGGGTCAGCTTATCCAGACACAAATTAGTTTGTAACTGTTCACTTGTTAAACATATAATCCTTGGAAGTTAAGAATCAGGTAGGAATTTGCAGGATTTCCCTTGTGTAAACAGATGGAGGAAATCAGAAGGAATTTTTCCATCTCTCTGAAAGGAGAACCAAATGACTGTCCAAATGAGTTTTAAATAACACTTATTGCAAATAGCTGGAAACGGCCACAGCCCAGCTTGAGAGTTAGAAGTTGTCTTTCTCTGAAACAAGCAGATTCTCCATTATAAACTTCTTTTGGTGGGGGGAGCAAAAAAACTTTGGTTCACAACATTGTTTGGCATAGGAATTCAAGTAGATCTTCCAAAGCTACCAGCTTGTCCAGGCTAGTAACAAAATACCCATGTCTCTCTCGTCAGTAGTGGACACTCCTCTTTGGCATCCTGTTTTGTAAGGCAGACATCTTGCACAGGTGATGGAGTCACACAGATGCACCTTTGAAAAGGAAGACAAGTGTCACTTGTGTTGCCACAAACAAATTCATCCAATTTATTAAGCAACACACTGGAAACCTTTTGGTAAGGGGTGGGGAAGGGAGAAAAGAAAGCACTGCTATGCTCACTATTAGCTAGAAGCAAGTTATTTTGCTCTTGTAGTTATCTGTTAACAGCTGTCAGTAGCTGTGACAACATTTGTGATGACAGAAAATTTGGAATTATTGCTTTTTGAGTAATTCTGAGTCACAGCAACCATGGCATTAATAGATTCTTCCAGGTAGACACAGCCCTGTGCCAGAAAATATAAATATTCATTTTGGGAAGCATTCAGGCAGTTACTAAGCACGATACTTACTTGTTGACTGTGTGATGCACGAAACCTTGTAGGATGACCACATGCTTATAACACAAAGTATTGTAGCCAGGAACCCGAAAGTCTGGATGAGAAAACAAACCAACCACAGACACTTATGGAGCATTAGATGACACATATTCCATGCATGTATGGACACTTTTGCATATTCAGCTACACATTTTATGGGATTAACAGACCCAAAAAATAGTGGGGTTTTTTACTCCATTCTGACAAAAGACTAAAACACCCAGAAGTTTCTGTAGTATAATAGCAGCTTATGTCTTGTCAGAACTGAAAGACAGACTGAGAGTTGTGCACAAGGAGGGAGAAAAAGCTGGGCAGCAGCATGGAATGTCAAGTTCTAAACTTCTCCCTAGGATTCTGCAACAAAGAAAAGACTGTTTCTAGCACCTCTGATTACTGCTCTTTTACTGCCCCATTCAAACAAGTCTTTCCCCGCTGTCTGCCAAATAAACAAGTCAGGTAGGTCTCCTAGTCTGTTTGCACCGTCAGGACTAAGTTTCTGAAAGTAATTCTTTATTCTGGAGGAGTTGTATTTCAGGTCCTGCTGCTGTGAAAATACTGTCACCCACACTTGGAAGTCATGCCTCTCTCTGTACAGCCTTCCAGCCAAGAGAAGCAGACAGCACCTGCCAGAAGTCAGCTCAGAGCCTCAGTGGGTTTTAGCTCAGGAGAAATTATCTTGAACAGGGCTCTGTTCAGGAGCAGGAAGCGTTGAAAGCTGAAAAGTGCAATGAAATCCTTTAGGTAATTTCCAGCTGCTACAACAGTCTTTTGTCAAAAGTTAATTGTCTTAATTCTTCACCTAAACACATTAGTTCCTGTGTGTTAAAGCAAAAGCCTTTGGTTTCAATGCTCTGGCAGGACAAATACCAACATTAGTGATGAGTCCAGCATCTGACAACAAAATATTTTTGTTGGCATTGTGTTACAGAACATTCACTGAAATGAGCTAGAAGGTTGTTCACCTAACCAAGACACAACTAAGGCAAGTCTGTAAGAAAACAGAGGTACAAGTGATAGATTTCCAATGGCCTACTTAATATATATTGCAATTTTAAAAGTGTCAAGCCTAATAAACACAGTCTTACCGCTCCAGCCACAAGTCCAGTTATATTGTAACTCTTGGATGCTGCTACAATCGATCCAATGAGAAGCAGAATTGTACCAATTAAGTAATGAAGAAACTCCTGAAAAGACAAGCACAGCATGGATCAGAAGGGAAACTTATCTGCAAAGCATTTTGATATGTCTCAGAAAGAAAGTAAGTTGGCAGAGGTGACTCAAACCCTCAAACCCAGAGGACAAAACACAGCCAAAAAGGAAAAGAAAAAAAAAAAAACACCAAAGTAAAACAAAGCGAAAAACGAAAAACCAAAACCCAGCAACTCACCTTGTGAGAGGATTTTATACCAAACCTCAGTTTCTGTTCAAAAAAGAACAGTTTGGGTCAACTAATGTTACTGGAATAGGATTTACTTACTGGATATGGATGCAATCCTTTCAATTCAGCACAGTACATTACTTCAGTGCATCAAGTATGCACCTTACCTAAAGAGATGGTTCTGGAGCAAGGAAGGAGCCTTAAGGACATCTTTCTCTAGCCTATATGAAATGGCATAAGTGGGAAACCAAATGCTCCTACTTCTGATAGTCTTAGGAAGCAAGCACTGGATCTACTGCTGCATTTACAAAAAACTTACATCAGCTGAGACTGGGAACCATAGGGAAGGGAGGGAAGGCCCAAAAAGAACAGCTGCAGTAAAACATGATGCCATGGGGTTTTCTGAGAGAGGACCAAGGCACCATATTTAAATTCTTCTCTGATATGATAAGTATCAGCCCAGGAGTCAATTTTACCTTGTTACAAGCATGGTGTAGCTGTGGATTTAGATTTTGAATCCCCACAAAGCTTATGACAAGCAGTACAGGTGTCTGGACACTGAACATGGGTTGTTTCTTGTGCATAGCAGGGTGGGGCAGGTGGATATCTGCTTCCTTTATCTGCATTGCACTACCAGCATGAGCCAAGCAAATACAAAGGAAAGGAGAGGAGAGATTCTGTCTCAAACCAGAAGATGGAATACAATCCCAAAAGGAAATTTTCCAAGGAAAGCCCAGAAGATGAACAGTCTACCACACCAGTTTTACCCTGCTCAGGTATTAAAAAGAGCTGAGGAGGATTTTTCCTGTAAAGTAGGCTCTGAGACCACAAGTTACTTTCCTAATTTGTAAATTTGTTTCGGGTAATCAAAATCTCAACCCTTGCATTTGCCAGAATAAATTATATGCATAAGGAGGCTTCTCTGACTAGCCCATGACGCAGCAGCAAATGGGACATTCCACTGCCTCCTTAGAGACATCAAATAAAGCAGTGTACACAGGCTACTACTTTAGAGGAATCCAAGGGATGGGCAAAGCTGCAACAGAGTCATCAAAGGCCACACTGGGTGGAGACCCAACCCCCAGCAGGGCCAGAAGAGTGCCCCTCTGGAGAAATACTTCCAAGCTTTAAAAGGTGTCAGCAATGAACAACCTCTTGAAGCACTTCAGCTTTACTGGCTGCAAATCACACCCCTGATTGCAATGTAAAGATCCTGCCAGGAAACTCATCCAAATGCTAGCTTTAGTTTTCCAGACTCTCTCACGTCTTCCTCTTCTGTTCTAAAGATACTTAAATGTGACTGAAAATGAGGTTGTTTGTTTTGTAACAGAGCAGCAATGTTCAAGCATCACATCCTATAAAGCTTTCTGAAGCTGAGCAGCCACAAACTTCAGTGCCTTAAACTCTGGAACGTTGAGGAATAATTAAACACACAACAAAAAAACCCCAGAAGCAGCCCATGCAAAGGCAAAAATAGAATAGCCCTGTTACAGCAATGCACACATTAAATGCTGCTCTGCAAAACTGTCATTTATTAGCTTACTTCACTCCTTTATTTCAATCCCTGCATCTGTACTCTATCTAGATAAATAAGTACCTTTAGAAACAAATAGTGGTGGCACACATTTGAAAAAAGGTCTAGCCATATTCTTCAGCTAAAAAAAAAAGATAACTAAATTTTTCTCTCTGGTTATAAGTGGATGGATGGACAAACTGTTATCTTAGATCTGTAAATTGCTTACATAGTTTCCATTAACCACCACCCAACTACTTCTTGGGTTTAAAAATTCCTCTCTATCTCTCCAGTTGGCTTTCCCCACTCCTTTGGCCCTTCTTCAGTGGAACTAATATATTGCAAGGGAGGCATGTTCTAAGAGGTTGTTAAAATCCATCATCCCACACTAGGATGCAGAACTCTTCTGTCAGCTGACCTGAGCAGAGCTACTGAGGAAGTTCAGGTCTCACATTTTTGGTGCTGCCTGTGGGTTCTCTGCTGGGATATGAGAGATGGATGTGTATGGGAAATGCGGGAATGAGGCAGGAACATCCTGCAGGATATCCCAGAAATGGCCAGGCTGGGCAATCAGGCTGAGGCTACTATTTTTTGCTGTTGTTTAAGTTATCTAAAACCATACCAAAAAGAGGCACATTTGATTTAAATAGCACTCACAGGCTTTATTTGGGACAGGATGTAGTACATGAATTCTAAAGCTTGGTGATGATTTGGTACTTCAGCAATGCCTGAGCTGCTATAAATGACCTGAGCTAGGACCCACCTGCTAAAGGCTTGATGATCAGTCGCTTCCTTTCAATTGTCTCTTAATAAAATATAGTAGATCTAGATTTATGTCTGTGCAAAGGAGGGCAGAATCAAATCCAAATCAGCTGAAAATCTCACAGTTACACAACCTGCTGAGCTGAATGCAAGCAACAAAAGGATTTGCACAGGAGGCAAAAATGAACTGAATGAAAGACAGCCTATCTTGTGTGAGCGTTGAGTGAAAAACAGCACAAGGGAATGGACTGAGAAAGCCCCAGCAACCCCCAGGAGAGGAGAGGAGAGGAGAGGAGAGGAGAGGAGAGGAGAGGAGAGGAGAGGAGAGGAGAGGAGAGGAGAGGAGAGGAGAGGAGAGGAGAGGAGAGGAGAGGAGAGGAGAGGAGAGGAGAGGAGAGGAGAGGAGAGGAGAGGAGAGGAGAGGAGAGGAGAGGAGAGGAGCCCAGGCTTACCGCGAGCGGCCAGCTAACACAAGTCAGCTTCCTATAGACTCTGAAAATGTGCATGATGTAGAAGAACAAAATCATAACCAGGTCGCACATGGTGACAATCTGAAAGAAGCTGTATGCACTGTAATCTGTCCATGGAGAATTATTTACACTGATGAATCCAATCAGCAGCGTGATCTGGAAGACAAAAGGCACATTCAAGGTGTTCACTTTGGTGCTCGGAGGGTTGTGGAGATGATTTTAAGCACAACAAAATGACACTTAGAAACAAAAGACAAATATCTAATGTAAATGGGGTGATCCCAACAAAATGGAGGACAAAGTAACAAGCATGATAATAAGGTTTTATAATTAGCTGATAAATGAGCTGAAGCAACCCCCTGGTGAAAGGGGCAATGGCCAGAAGGAAAGCAGCAGTTTCAGCCTGAAGATCTCAACTTGAAGATGACTCTACGTACAACAGAAGGGGTGTCAAATAGAGAAATGGAACTGGATGCCTGGAGCTGCACCAGTGACTGAAGCATCTGAACCCCAGAGACCTTCAGAAGTCCACTGAAAGCTGTGAAAATGGAGGTGTCCATGAACATACATCTTTCACTTTCATTTAGTGACATTTCTCACACGCACAATCGGGGGACCTGAGCTAACAGTTTTACTTTTCCTTTTCTGCCACCTATAGAGCAGAAGTATTAGTGGACTGTAAGGCAGTATCAGAGTAAATAATATAAACATTTGGAGGAACTGATTTAATTCACCTCAGCCCCAAAACTTTTATAAGTTAACACTGCCACATAAAACTATAAAGCATTATTGTACAACTTCTTTCAGCTGTATGCTTGCTAAGGACAAAAGCTATTTCCTTTTTTTCTTTAATCTAAAGCTATTTGTTTATTTTACTAATCTTGCTGCTTCCACCAGCCTGGCTAACCTGGGTGATCAAAATAAATCTACCAAGAATATATTAAAATATTTTTTTATTACAGACTCAGTCAATGAATGCTTTCAGCCACTGTAATTTTTAGTTCATCCAAAGTCAGCCAGAAGCTGTAATTATTCACATTTTAAGTGTTTTTCCTGGACATTAAAAAACTATCTGAGGAAGCCAGCACTTCAAGACTGCACCATCCTTTCCTGCACACTCATCTTCCAAACTCCCAACCAACTGCATTCATTATCAGAATAATTTCCTTAAGATTAAAAGAGAAAAAACCCAACCCCAACACCCAAGCGACATAGCTTAGATTCTCCCTAAGTGTTAGCCAGGTTTCACCTGCTCATTTCTGAGTGGACAGGCTAAATATACACATGTACAAGGGCAACCAAAAGGTCTGTATGTACAAACTTCACAAGGACCTGCCACCTTCACCAGCCTCCATCCAAACAGCCACATCAATGTCTTGACAGTGACCCACCTCAAAACAGTGGCTCCACAGAAAAAAAGTCAGTGCTCCAGATTTCTTCCCACACAATTGGCTAAACTGTTGTCAGAACTGTTGTCAGAACAGCTCCATTATTTTTACTGTGGCAGTCCAAGGAGGTGATATTAGCCCTGTAAGTGAGCCCTGCTCTCTGAATCTTAATGTCAGTTAAGCAGAGTCATCTGACTTAGCCACTGAATAATAATAACTTGAATAATAATAAAAATAACTTGACCTGAACAATCAGAAGGAGATAATTTACCCTATAAGCTAGGAGCACACTCTAAGTGATGCAAGACACAGCTATTATTTCCATAATTTAAAACTAAATTTAATGAAATTTTATTCTATAGGAAGACTCAACAACAAGTCACAGCAAGCACCGAGCCTTGCTCTTTGATAAAAGTGGGATGAGGACAACATTCTCTAACCACCAAAGGCTAGAAGTAGTTTTCCTTATTTGTCTTCACAATAATCAGTTCCCCATTTCAATTACACTGTAAAAATCAAGAAGGAAATGTTAATTCACAGAAATATTACATCTGCCCACCAGCTCATTTCATGCGTGAACAATTAACTTTAGCAGGTTTTTTTTCAGTGTACAAAGGATAAGGAGGAGGACTGGACTCTTGAAGTACAACCACCATTCAAATAATAAAAAGTAGTGGAAAAAAACCTTAGTTTAAGCTAGACCCAGTTCTTTCAATTTCATGGAAGCATAGCAGCATTTTTCTTTTCAGTTAAAAGGTATAAAGAAATCGAGAAGCATAAAGAAGAATGTGAGTCATTCAAGGACAGAAAGTACATCTGAGGTGTCACAATCCTCAGAAATAAGAAGATACATGGTACCAATGAAGAATCTGCTCAACTCCTGACCGGGTAGAACCGTGGATTTGAACAAACATGCTTTCCATTTCAACAGTTCTTCATGACTGAAACAACTCCAAACCCAATTAGTAAAGATTCTCCCTTTGAATTTAGATGTGCCTCAGCACACAGACAGGAAGAAACCACTGCATGGCAAGAGATATTTCTTTCAAAGATTTACTTTCTTAGCATAAATCTTGCAACATGAGATTTCTTAAGAGTGTCCTTGCTTCATAGGCATGTGATTCTGTTTCACAGGACAAGTGCAAAGGGGACCTCTCCACAACTTCATATAAAGCTCTACCCCATCTGCCACACTGTATTGCCTGCAGATACAGAGTTTAAAACTCACCTGTTGAAAAAAGAATGCTAACAAATACAAGAGAGCCACACAATATCACTGGTTCTTTGAAACTGACAAATATTGAAGTTCCTTCACCAGACACTGGTTTATCATGATATACCAGGTGATGACTGTACCTTTTTTCCCCCTGGGATTCTGGTTTCCAGAGAACTGAGTGATAAAGTGATAAATATGTAACTGTCTGGGATACAGTTGAACATCTATCTCAGAAGTCGGTCGGCGGCACAGAGAGCGAGAGAAAGGAATGGCAAAGCACTGATCAAATGTTATGAGTGCTCTTTATGCATCTGTGCTCAGGGGAGCAGGTTTATACACCCTGAAAATAAAAACTGGAGGCACAAAAAAAGCCCCAAAAAAACAAAACACCCAGGGCACTACTGTTTCCATTTCAATATAGCACTTCACAGGTCATGACAGCAACACAGATGTAATAACCCAGAGCCAGCAAGCCAGTGTGAGCACAAGTACAGGTCAAGTGATGGGCAGTCTCATGAGAAGATTTTGGTGTGCTCCACAATATACACCCAGGCTCCAGACCTGCATTACAAAATGGATGAGGAACACATTACAGGGTACTATTATTTAAGTGCTTTCTGGTTTCTGAGAACAAAATAAAGACCATATGCATTAATCAACCCCAAGGAGGCATTTCTACATTTAAATAAAGTTTCACATTTACTCTGTTTCATAGAAGTCAGTCAGCTTAAATGAACCCACTTCTTGACTCTCCTTTGGACGAGATATTTGAAATGAGTCGTGAAGCATTTTTAGGGACACTGGTATAGATCAGGAACTATCTTGCAGTCAAGGCAATGTGAGCTAAAGGCAGTCAGCACTTAGCAGACAGAAAAGACATAACAGAGACTGCAAAACTTTTACAGAACCTGCATTCTCTTCCCTACTTGGAGCTGAAGATGAGGTAACCACATCCTCACAATCTGCCTCTTGAATGGCACTGGCATACCTTCCCAAGCTAAACCCCATCCTGATTGGAAATTAACTCAGATCTACCCAAAAAATGAAACACAATTCTTTCTTTCCTGATGTGGTCCTCTTCCTAAAGCAGCCCAGGAAGCTGTTGGCCACTGTCACCACAAAAGCACATGGTTGGCTCATGGTCATCATGTTGTCCCCCAAGATCCCAAGGTCTTCTCTGGAGAAGTGCTTTCCAACCTCCAGCCTGTACTGGTGCAGGGGCGTACCCTCAAACATCTCCAGATACAGGATTTGGCATTTCTCTGTGTGGAACTTGATGAGACTCCTCTCTCTCTCCAGACTGCCAAGATCTCTCTCTCTCTATGGCAGCACAATCCCCTGGCTCATCAGCCACTCCTCCCAGGTTTTTCATCACCTACAAACTTCTCAGGAGTGCACTCTGCATAATCATCCAGGTCATTAATGAGGATGTGGAACAGTGCCAGTCCCAGTATGGACCCCTGAGGTATACCACTAGTGACTGGCCTCCAACTGGACCTTGTACCACTGATAACAACCCTCTGGGCTGAGTTGTTCAATTTTAAATCCATCTCACTGCCCACTTATTTCATCCATACCCAGTTTGTCAGCTTGTCTGTGAGGATGTTATGGGAGAACAGAACCTTACCAAGATCAAGGTAAACCACATCCATCCCCTGTCCACCAAGCTAGTCACCTCATTACAAAAAGCAGCAAGGCTGGTCAAGCATAATTTCCCCTTCATAAATCCATGTTGACTACTCATCATCACCTTCTTGTCCTTCATGTGTTTGGAAATGCTTTCTACAAGGATTTTCTTCATCATCTCCCAAGGGACTGAGGGGAAGATGACAAACCTGTAATTCCCCGGATCTTCCTTCCCTACCCATAGATATTACTTCAATCTGTTCAGAATGGCACACCTTCCTTTTGTATTTCTCAGGCTAGAGAAGATAGGGAAAGACTGGACAAGAGGGATACATTCTCCTCCCCTGTGCTATAAAATGCCTCTGGAAGTGTTCCCTGGAAATGCTGCTTCTTTTTAAAAATCAGCTGGTTTCCTCCTTGTTTCTTCTTGTCCCTGACAAAGAATGAGTATCTGGAGCCCACTGGTCATTATTACACTCAGTAAAAAACAAAGAAAATGTGTATCAAGACTTCGATGAAATGAATCTTCCACTGCAGGAAAATTCAAAACCTTCTTAATGAAAGGAGAGGAATCATGCCTTCATATTAAGAAGAAATTATATATAGAAGGAAGATCCAACTTCCAGTTATCCTAAGGCAAATGCATACTGGAGAAAAGCCCCATGGCATTAGGCCCGGATGCTGTTGTACTTCTCATTTTAGATGGTTTGAATTCCACCTCTAACTCCCCATGCTCATTCTTGGGTGGCTGCAGTCCTGCAATTAGGCTACAGAGCAAGCTTGGCTCCAAACACCCTGTCCACATGGGAGTGGGCTGGGCATGATGCTGAGACCCAGAGCAAGCCAGCCACACAACCCTCAGCCTCTCTGCTGGCTGGGTGCTCCTGTGGCTCCCAGTCCTGTCACTGGTCCCAGAGGCCACCAGGAACACTGCCCAAGAGCTGCCTGCCCTCAGGGCTGATGGGCTGGGCTCTCCTGCACCAACACTCGGTGCTGGAGTGCACCAGCACAGAGGGAAAAGCCCAGGCCAAGCCAGCAAGCTCAAAGAACTTAACAGAGAACCACCTGCTCCAAGAAAGGGGCAGGCAGGGGTGCATGCTCACCAGTCCAGAGATTACACATACAATTTTCTTCACTAGTGTCCTGAGGGTAACAAAGGAAAGGATTTGTTTTGCTCCACATGTACCTACTGGTACCACAAAGCATTTTCTGCTCATGTGGTAGAAGACTGTAGTTTATCTGACCACAGAACAATTTTATAACCCAGGAATCAATCTGTGCAAGTGCTTTGTATGATCTTTTTCTACTGTCCTGCTATAATGGATGTCATAAATAAAAGCTCTGGCTTTATTGCCAATACCTAATTCCTCTGTAACATTTGGAGAGAACTAAATTTTCCACAGACACAGCTACCTGCACAAACATAAATCTCACATGATCTCCAAAACTGACAAGAACCTACTCTTAAAGGAAAGCCTAATGTTCTGAGGATGAGAGGCCCATTTCCACTGACACAACAAGGGAGAAATTGTAAGTCATCAACTCTTGAATCCTGACCCCAGTTTTGTAACCCTGTTTCTGTCTGAACTTCAGTAAATCATGTATTTCCCCACTTCAGCTCCTCCAGTCACCAAATTAGGACTAAGAAAGACTTCACATGCATTGTGCTAAAGTTTTGCACTTCAAAACACTTCAGACATACAAAATAAAGGTGAGAATTTTGAGGATTGCTAATAAATGTCTAGATGGGCAAGATGGCTGTTTTCCTTTACAGAGTGAATGAAAATAGATGCTCACTAAAAATACCCCAACAAGCAAAGAAACAAAAACAGACAAGACGAAACCCCCCAAAGCCAAACCAAAATACCCATATCCTTTTCCTTCCTGCTCCCCTCTCCAAAAAGCCCAAAAACCCAAATGGCCAATCAACAGATGTAACAGACAAGCAGGTGTGAAAATCATCCAAGGAGGAAGCCACACAACAAGCAAAAGGAGGAAAATGTTCACTTTCTGAGAGTTGCTTTGAGTTGCTAGCTCAGCACACAAGATAAACAAAAATGACAGTATGAGCTCACTGTAAAATGGAAATCAGTATTTACTTCCTGTCTGTCACTTATTACTTAAAACCAACTGTGAGCAGTGATTCAGAAAGCACACCATGCACAAGACATTGCAAATAAACTGGTTTTGGATCTTTAATGCTAGGACTACTTTACTGCTCATCTTCTTGACCATCCCTGACTGTTCAGAGCTGCACATTCTCAGTCACCCCTGTGCAGCAGCTCTTTCACCACTCTGCCAGTGGAGCACAGGCTGCCCTTTCCCAGTGTGCAAGCTGTGCAAGCCCCTGCACAGTGGTGATGCCTTGCTGTGGGTGTGTCACAAGCTGCCTTCACAGCAGCTCACAGGGGCTGCCCTTTCTGTGGTTAAAACCACAGAAAGGTGGTTCTGCTGATAACCTATCAGTGCCTCCTGCTGAACTGGGCTCACACAGCAAGCAGCAAGGCTTCCTGACTCTCCTCTCCCTCCCCTCATCCCAAAGCGCGCTCACAAGTGGGAAACACACTGGCAATGCCAGCTGGCTCCAGCTGAGCAATGGGATTTTCCAGCCCATATGATGTTGTGTTCAGTGGTAACAGCTCAAGACAAGCAAGCAGTTTTCAGGGGGAATATTTTGGGTTATGGCATTTCTCTTCCCAAGCAACCAGTATGTTTAGAATCATATACTCACAGGATATTTTGGGCTGGAAGGGACCTTAAAGACCATCTATTCCCAGCCTCCTGCGGTGGACAGAGGCTCCTTCAGCTAGACCACCTATCCAGCCTGGCCTTGAACAGAGTAATGGAAGAATTTACAGCTTTGCTGTGTGTGCAGCTTTTGCTTTCCTAATAAAACTGCCATTATTTGGATCCATGGGTCTTTCCTTCTATTTTCTCCCCATCCTGCAGGGGAGGGCAGTGGGTGAGAGGCTGGCTGGGTGTTTGGCTGCTGGCTGGGGTTAACTCACTGCATGTGGTCTACCCCTTATCTGGATATCTAGCTGCTGTGGTAGCACAAAGAACAATATTAAAAAACTTCATTGCAGAAAGACACTGACTATGGTTTTCACAAATCCCAAGACGATTTACTGAATTGCCAGGCTGAAACTGCTCTCTGACCATGTAACTTTAAGCTCTGGATAATAATTTTCTTTCTCTATATAGAAATAAGATGTGAAATGCCAACCTAACTGCAGGAGGAAAGATAACACTAATACGAAGCAAAATTGCCTCAAGGTGCCCCATTACAGAGGAACATTATAACTCTTATCTCAAAGTTTTACCATAATACCAGGACATACACATTCTCATGTATGATGCACCCAGCTCTGTGTTATCTTTTCATTTAATTATTTTGCCATACAATGTATAACCACATCCTCATGTTTCTCAGAGTATTTTTTTCCTTGACTTTTCCCCTCTACCATGTCCTCCCAAGAGAAGAGACAACTTTATGTCTCCGGTGTTTCCTTTCTTTTTTTTTTTTCTGCTCCGTATTCCCCTTTCCTCTTCTTTCCCTCCTTTATACTCCATATTTCTTCTCTTTTTATATCTCTCATTCTTTCCTATCCAAATCTCCCTCTCTACATGACAATGCACCCTGATTCCCTCTTTTAATATTTCCTAACTATCTTGCCTACTCTCTTGCATCAGGGCACGTACTGAAATTAGCTAACCAAAAATGAGCACTGTTCAGGGGAAAAATGTCAGGGGACAGGATTCAGCATAGTGCTACACTTGCACAAACATTGCAGGCAGCAGCTCTGGCTCGCCAGTTTCCTATTGGTAATACCTGAAAGTGCTTTTCTTTTTCATCCATTGTACTTGATGGAGGATCGATGAACCTTGGTACTGCTTTAATGTCCCTCCTCCTGAATCTGAAAAGAGGAGGACCCTGAGAACTATTCATAAAATTGATAAAACCTGTTTGATTTCCACTATCTTAAAACTTACCCAAGATTTAATGCAAGCAATTGTACAGAAACTGTGTCTGCAAATTTAGAGCAAGGGACAGCACTGACTCATGCAGTTTCATCACAGTATTTTTTTTTTAAATATAAGAGCTAAATGCTTTTTGTATTTGAATGAAAAAAGTCAAAGTTTCCAGCTTGTGACACCAGCCAAGATAGTAACTGGAATTTTCCATCCCTACGAGAGCCAATCAGGATAACTGTGCCCTGGAGAAATGTCACTGATTACAGCTGGACATTTCCAAATGTTACACCTCAACACACTGCAGCAACACCCACATATTATTAAGTTCATACTTCTGGATGGAGTAAAATAATTTTTTAACAGCTTCCCAAATCATAAAGATGAGCAAAGCACAGATCAAGGTTATGACTGCAGCTCAGGCAAGACTGGTCCAGCTAATCTAAGCAGCAATTGTTGACTGCTGCTGTATACAAGATTTCCTTCTTCCAGGGCAGTGTTGGAAATGTGAGCTGTAAACCCCCACTAGAAAAAGAAGATAAAAGGCACAGTCCATTTGAAACTTCATTAATGGCAGATGAAATCAGCTGCCTGCAAGTGCATGATTCTGTGAAGCAGTCAGTCTTTGGTTGCACAATCATCTCTCAGCCCCTGCGTCTGGGCAGATTTCCTTCTTGTCTGGCTGCTTTGCTAAAATAAGGAGGCTGCCTGGCCTCTGATAAGTCACTTCTCTTGTGCACCACCATCCACAGGCTATTTATTGAAGATAAAAATGGTGGGAGGGTGAGAAAAGGCAAAATAATCTTATTCAGACCCTCTACAACAAGATAAGAGGACAATCTGAAGTACAAGTGAGTGGTGTTCTATATCTATTAATAAGAAGTTATCTATCTGCTCAGGCCCAGGCCTCAGTGGTTGAAAAGGATGTGGGGTAATCCCAGAGCCAGCATATGAAGGACATTATTAAAGAGCCCTTGATGCTGGGTGTTAGCCATGATCATTAAAAAGGCAATTCTTTGTAATGACTAGCTGCAATTAAGTCCTGTCTGCCACTGATCACAGGGCATGCAGGACTTCAATCCCACCCCTGCCAGCTGAACTAGCTCCCTGCCTCAATCCCACAGCTGCCTGCACACACTGAAAGGCACCACACTATCCTGCATGTCATTTACTGAAAGCTAAGGACTTCATGGTTACATGGCAAAGAATATGCTATATTCCCATCAGACAGTGAATTAGTGAAAAAAAGAAAAGCTTGTTACCCACAACAGCCTCATAATTTTATTTCTTCTTCTCTCCAATTTGTTTAAAAATCTACTTAAATTTAAAACATTCCAACTGTGAAAGCACTATCGGTAAGTTTTTCCAATCTATGTAAAAGCTGCACACATGACCCTCGAAGTATTGCAGCAACTGAGTAACATTGCACAAGTGGCATAATGCAAGTTACAAACAATTCCCCAAACACGTAAAATCCACTGCAAAACCCTATTAATGGCACAGCTGACTGCTAGCATGTCTGCAAAGGATAGGAACAGAAATTTTAATACAGCAAATGCCCTAGCAAGGTTCCAGCTCTGCAAAACACAGCTGCTTTCCCTCTAACTTTCAAAGAAGCACCACCTGCAAGAACTGGAAATATTACTGTGGACAAAGCCAGGAGAACCCTGAACTTTGTAGCTTGTTTATTTATTAATAAGGAATTAATTCTTTGTGCAGGCAACAGAATACTACCTTATTGCTGCAAAAACCCATATATGCGCGTGGCTCCTGCTGTAGCTCACCCCATTGTAGAAGATCATCTATCTTGCATAGTAGGGAGAATCTCTAAATCATCTCAAAAGACTACAGGAAGTAAAAAACATTGTAAGAGACTTGAATCTCCAGACTCCCCTAGGAGAAACTGGAGTATCTGGTGATAGCAGCCGAAAATGAAGGGAATTAATATAACCAAATCTCTCCAGATTCAAGAATTGCACAGCAAGCTGTGATTGATACTTCTGTCTTCTACAAGTCAAGCACTTCCAACATCTAGATCCTCCTAGAGAGCCACGTCAGCTGTTCTGTCCATCTGGTAAAGCTGAAAGTCAGACAGAAGGACGGGAGAAGACAGTCCACAGTGTGAGTAGGTTGGTATAAGTGGAGAAGGACTGCAGGAGGCTGCCCACCTCACCTGCCATACTTCTTCTAGCTGATTGGGAAGATAAACTGCTTGCAGGAACCAGGCACCTCTGAGACCATCACTCTGAACCATTCTCAGATTGTTTGGCTTGTTTGTATTGCTTGCCCATTAAAAATCCCCAAAGTGAAGTCCCATATTGCCAGTGATACACAATCTAGAAAGAGCTTAATCCATACTTCTGAGCTATAAAGCTCTTGTAGATCAATTCCATGGCTGCCTAAAAATGGATCCACCAACTGTGCATGGCAATACCACCTACAGAGAAGGAGCCCACGTTGGCTGGCCAACCAAGCCTGGCTGCTAGAAGCCCAGGGTACATGGTGCATATTTACAGGCAGCAAAGTTTCCACCATGTTCTGGACATCCAACACGTATCTAGCAGCACAGAGCCAGTTAAAACTAAGATAGGAACATACAACACAAAAACCAGTACCCCAGGGCAATGATCATTCTATTTAAGCTATCAAATTAGATGCATGAAAAAACAAACAGCAATCTCATCTTGCTGGAAGTTGTTGCTGAGATCAAGGGATACCATGTGAAGGGCTCAGTGATGCCTCATGCCTCTGCCTGCCAACCCTCTGTGAGCAATCTGCTCATCACTCCCCCTTAGAGATGCTGCTCACAACACAGCCCCTTCTCACTGTCTGAGTGAGGCATTTAGTGCTTGACTGATTCAGATCTTCAGTTGACACCTGCCATATCTCTCCCTGCCTCAGAGACTACCACACTGACATCTGGCAGTCACACACAGCACAGACAGCAGTTAAAAAGTTGTTATCTATCATCTCCAGCAAGGGCTTTGCTAAGCCATGGAAACCGTAGCCTTGAGTGGGGTCTCCTTGAATAAGAGGAGGACTCATTTACATCACCCAGTCCACCTTGTTAGCTGTGCTGGCATATCATGATTTTCATCAGGAAAACACAGGTGAGAGCTCCAGAAAACATCAAGACAATGCCCAGATGAACTAGCATCATCACAGCCTGGCTGCTGGATCAGAGTGGGTCTTTGCCCACCACAGAACAACCTTTTCTAAGTGTGAATACTCCATGCTTAGCAAGGTGCCAGAGAAGTGAAGGGCACTGAAAGAGGGGAGAAAATGAAAAGAGATGAGATTCCCCTGTGGCACTGCTGCAGCTGACAGCTCTCAGTGAGTGCCTGGAGACTGACAGGCCTCTCCAACAGGCTAGGACAGCACTCCTGTGTCTGCTAGGAAGTTGGATACTCAAGCAATTGCCAAAAGGCTCAACAAGCCAGCAGGTGAGAAGCAGCAAGTGGGGACTGTGCCTTTCCCAAACAAAGAAAAGAGCTCTTGCAGAGCATGATTACAGACTCGAGGAAAATAGGCCAAGTCAGTCTGCAGTTCTGCAGCTGCTGATGGTCATCTCATGTTAATAGCATACTTTTTGCCCAGCTGTCAGCACTTGTCTTGAACTCATTAGTGGTACCCCTAAAAAACAGAAACAAAACCACAAACTGCCAAAAATATTATGAGAAAATTCCCCCTAAAGTAGCTTCTCAATTTTGTCATCACCATGCTTCCATTTTCCTTCAGGGAAGCTGTGAGCAGAAGAGGAAGCCCTAAGCATTGCAGCTGCTGCTATTGTTTCAGGAACAGCAGCCAGGTTTGTTTTGGCTTTGAAAGCTGCTGACAGCTAACCTTTACCGGTCAGGCACATCTGTCCTTGCCATTACATTCATCAGATGACCATCATCACAGGCCAGGGAGATGTTTCAGCCACAATGACCCCTTCAGGAATCTCAGTTACACAAAGGAGAGGAAGCTTACAGGTGGGTGACGGGAAATCACAGCAACTTCAGAGTCTGAGCTCTGTGTACAGAAAATAGCAATTTCTGGCTGCTGCATACTTTACATATGACCACAAAATAGGAGGACAAGACCACAGCACACACGATATGACAATAGCACAAAGGGGACAGCTCAGCCACAGGACTGAGTGAGCACCTCTCAGGGACTCCCCAGGGAGGACAGCAGAGGAAACACTTACTCATAGAAGGAAACACTGTCTGGCTTTGGGGAACAACACCCCACTAATGCAGAGCAGGTACCAGAGCCTCAGGGTCAGGTGTGCTTCTCTCTCTCACTGATGGCTTCTGCTGGATCCCAGGGAGACACAACACAACAAATTGTGCCAGCCCCTGCAGCCCTGGAGCCCAGTGAAGGATGCTTGGAAAGGTGCTCTGTGTCGTGTACAGGCTCTGAGGAGAGGGGCACCCAACTTGTAAACAAGGGATTCACTGGGGTCTGTCACTCTGGGGCAGGAGAGGAAGATGTTCAAAGGGACACCAAATCCAAACAAAGTGAGGACAGGGAACACATTGCTCTTGCACATCTTAAAAGGCATTTGCAGAGCAGTAAGAATCCACATTTTTCACCACATCTTATTATCCGCAGACACCATGTGACCTAAGATTTTTAAACACCACCTTAAAATTTAACTTCCCATAAAAAAAATGTGCTAAGAAACCGCTGCCAATATTTCACTCTGCTCGTTCAGGCATACAAAACACATCTCAGGTGATGTGGTAAATTCCTATGCTTCATTTCCCTTTTCTTGTTATTTCAGAAAATGTTATTTGTTGACCCCTGTTCAATCACCTCTACAGAAAGAATCACCTCTACACGCACAGAGATAGCTAATGAATGTATTGCAACAAATCCAAATGGATGCACCAAATAAGCAATAAAAGATGGCTCCAACTTTGAGCTTTTAGAAAGCCTCTTTTAGTAAGTAAAAAACAAAACATTCACTGACACTTTCAGAGCAGAGATATCCTAGTGTTTAGTAATGACTATAATTGCCTTGGAGTTGATTTTTTTAGCCTTCTAGAGCAGTTTTGACATCAGAAAAACTACAAGTTTCTTTTTTTTTTCCCTGAAAGAGGCAGATAGAAATTAAAACAGATGGTACAAAACCTTCCCCTGCCCAAGAGAATAAGCAAAAGGACTACATTCTCAGCTTGTGGTTTGAAACACATGGAACCACTTCAAGCTCATGTATTTCCTGCCTTCCATGCCAGACACTTGTTCTTGTCCACAGCAGCCTCTATGGCTGCACTGTTCCCTAAAAACACTTATGGAAAAAGAAAACCAGAGAGCTGAAGTAAATCTCCATTAGTTCCACAGGTACTGTGTAACCTGTGGACTCCTACATCACTGCAGCTGAGAACAGCTGCATGGAGACAAGACAGAAGGGGAAAATTCCTTAAAATGGTGTTCCTTGTGGAATTTCACATCATCAAACAAAAGTGTGTCAGCCTCCCAGCAAGCACTCCTTGGTTAACATGCAGAGAACACAGTGTTTGCTTCCAGCTCTTACGCAAACACCTGGAGAGAAAAAATGGCCACCCAGAGCAGCAGCAGCATGTTAAAAACACCACTGGCTGAGGCAGCCAGCTTTGTGTCCTCAGAGGGGAAATAACAGGACCTCCCAGTCCTACTGGGCTTAATTACTAAGCTTGGACATTCCTTACTCCAGTGCTCCAGCTTACTTTGGAGCCATCTAAGACTCAGACAGGTTTTTTCTTTCTCTTTGTTCAGCATGCCCAGCAAGGTCCTTTTACTGCAGTTTCCAGCAGAACAACAAAAATAAGGAGCAGCTACAACAGCTCTGACCTTGGCCTCCAAAAATATGTCTCATTGCTTAGCCAGTAGTTTATCTTGCACATTTTTGGGGTGATTTTCCACCATCCCCCAGAAAGCACAGTCTATACAGAACTTACAGACAGGTTTACAATTTCAGCACCTCCACATATCACCAGAATGCCTCTCTTCTGACTGAACAGCTTTATTAGAATAAAGGCAAAATCATGTCACTGACACACTGCTGCACAGAATTAGATGTTTTACTTCAATCACATCCTTGCACAGAAAGATGTTTCAGTCTCAAGATCAAGTTAAAAGACTGAGTAGCTCTCAAATAATTCCAAGCATCACTTGCTTTTGTGAATTTCTTTTTCTTGCATCAATGATTTTAATCAGGAATTGTTTTCTTGCACTAACAGATTTTGCTCTCTTTTCATATTTTAAATTCTTCTGAATATAGCTCCCCAGTAAATTTGGAAACACATTCAGAAATGGAACTTAGCTACAGCAACCTCACTACCAGCATTCTCTAGCCTTCAGTGTTAGATGAATGAATATTCTCTTGAATGCTATTATGACACTGTATGTTAGTATACAAATAACCCAGAGAGGTTTCAGCACACTTCAAAGTTGCTCAGAATTACAGAGTGTCTTGTTGGCCATTCACTTGTCAAGTATGTCATTGCTTTTGTCAAGGCATATTTGGAAATTAAATAGATACTCTGCAGAAAAGCTTTAGCTATTGCTTTAGCATTTTTAACAAGTTAAAATGATGTTGTTAAGTCAGCTTTTATTGAGTTTATCCTTTTTTTCACATTACAATTGCTTGTAAATCTTTTCTTCAGCCTTGAGAAGGTAATTTTGATTTTCTTGTTCTCTGTCTTGTGAAACTGATGGCTCATATTGAGCTGACAGAATCAGCACTGCTTTTAGCTTAAAACCCAGTGTTCTGAGGCTGTGCTTACTCTGACAGAGCTGTAACAGTAACAGTGGTGTCATTGTGGGAACAATGGCCTTCAGTCTGAACTGTGAGCACAGTTAGCTTGGCCCAACCTAGGGGAGGTGAAAGAGAGGCAAAGGCAGCCATGGGTCACTGTGCACCTCTCAGGAAAAAGGAGTGGTCCAACAACAGTTTGAGAAGCCTGAAAAGCCTACACAAGCATGTGCTGTGCCATGATGGCTCTCCTACACGTGAGCTCTCAGCTCTTCAATTTTCTCTCTTCAGCCTGTATGGGCACACTCCTGCAAAGCTCTGCAGCAGACACTTTGCACAGGTGATACAATCACTCCTACCACGTGCCTAAGAGAGGGGGACACCTACACCGGCTCCCCTGTCTAACATGGGCTGGGCTGGAAGCAGGACCTCATCCAGTACAGCATCAGTGGCATCCTCCAGACTTCAGCTGTAAAAATATAAAAAGCACATGAGGCTCCAGGACAAATTCAGTGGAACCAGACTTGTTTCAATCTATCAACGCTGGCACTTGAGCCACCTTGGTGACAATACAAATGCACATTCATACCACTGACCCTAATAGCACAGGATGCCTCAAAAAACTCCCAAGAACCCATCTACTGAGAACTTGCCAGGCTAGCAACAGAGGTTCCCACAAAGGCTTACAATAAAACAAGTTAGCAGTAGCACAGAATTAGATGTTTTACTTCAATCACCTCCTTGGACAGAAAGATGTTTCGGTCTCAAGATCAAGTTAAAAGACTGAGTAGCTCTCAATTCCAAGCAGAACTTGCTTTTGTGAATTTCTTTTCCAAGAAAAAGAAACAAACACAAAGCAAATGTGCCTCAACCAAACCAGCACAGCTCATGCAGAATGCTGGAGAGTGCCACCTGTGTCAATTTTGGCAAGCTGGCAAAAATTCGAGTCATTCAAGTCAGTTTCTCTGGTCTAAGTGTATTGTGCACATTGTTGCACACCCACTCACACACTTGCTTAGTGCACTGCTGCTACAGAACCCAGGTGGCCACAGTGGGATCCTGCACATATCCCTAAGAGGTCTTGGCACAACAGCAAATACCAAAAAAAAAAGAGAATGAAAGGAAAGAAAAAGCAAAATCTGTATTAACAAAATCAAGTTAAACAAGCTGGAGCAAGTTAGATGTTGAAATACTTTGCAATTTTCTGTTAAAATCAGAATGTGGGTTCAGACTGGATTTTGAAAAGAGCCCCAACTAAGGTTAGTGACAGTCACATATGGAAAAGCAGCTTTCAAATAATCTTACTGCCACACAAAATACACAAGTCTGCATAACTATGTTTTCTCCTCCATTTTATTTTCAACACATTTATAGACTATTCCCCAGGCCATGAAGTCAATGCATAAAATACAGTGTCTTTTTAAAGCTATAATAATTCTGAAAGGTTAAAGAAATTCTCTAGCAAAAAAAGTAAAGGAACTTGCATAGGCTTACAGAAGAAACACTTTTTTCTTCTTAATTTCATTCTATGCTAGACACCACAGCACCTAGAATTTCAACACTCAAAATTAGCAACAATTCAGGCTGCACAATCTCTTCAATAATCCTGAGTTTTAGTCCTTATGTCCTTACAGCAGAACAGCTGTAACATTATCTTCTATTTTCTTCCAATCATTTCCATAGCATGTTGTTGTCATATATTAGATTAATGTCACTCACATAAACATCTAATCATTGGGGTTTTTTATCTTGCAAGAACAGCAAACAGCTCTCAACATTACAGTAAATGATGAAATGTTTCTTTCCTGCTCTCTATAACATCCTCTACTTCTTGGTAAAGGGGATAAGGAAGAAAGAGAAAACAAAACTTGTAACATTTCCTCTTCACAACCACAACCACTCAGAGGCCCAGCACACAATTTAATGTGATATGATGACCAAATGACCTTACCTTTCCCCTTTGCCAGCATAAGGGTTCTGCTTCTCAGTAAGACTACACCTACACTAGTGCAGGAATGTCTACAGATTTAGCACAAAGAAATCTTTACCAGAAAAAGTTACTGCCAACATTTTGTACTAGGAGAACTGAATGCTCATACAAATGGAGCTGTGGGTACAAATACTGTCTGAGAAGAGATAAAAGAGAATTGTAAAAATATTTAGCTCTCCCTAATTGGGTGCAGGAGTATATCTAGAACTAATGTATCATGGTTATTTCTACAGGCTACAGCACAAACATTTGGTTTTCTTATGGAGTTATTTGAGAAGGCGCTACTGTGATATGTGATATTGCAAAAGGTTCATTTGCCCAAAGTTCCTTGAATACCTGAGGTAACTCCTACTGATGTTTACAGGCAAGATGAAAAGCACAAAAATATAAGAAGGTGAAGCTGAAAGAGTGAAACTGAAAGGAGAAATAATTTAGATTATTTTAACTTCTGTTAAAGTCACCACTTTAGGACACTTGCTTAAATTTGGATGAATTTTAGATTGAACAGCATTGATAAAATATGACTTTATGCAAAGTATGTGTAGCATTACATAAAATTAGATTGATTTACATCCAGCACATGAAAATATGTAAAGCATGTAAAGAATGCACGCACTTAATACCCACACCAGAAACTGACATTACAGCACCAATACCCATGCTGTGGCAGCTTTAGGAGTCACACCTCAGAGCTGGAGAGACACCAGAGCAGCATGGAGGGCAGAGAGGATGAGTTATTTCTAGTCCATAAAAGGAACTGTTCTTTCCACAGTGGTGAAAGCAAATAGACTTTCATCTTATCAGCAGAGCACAAGTCTACTGCTTTAGGGCTACAGGTTCAGCTGCAATGTAGACACATGCTCACTTGTCTCCTGCAAAGACTCCCCAGATCCACTCAGTGGTTTGGGAAGAACCCAGGACAGAAGAAGGCAGCAGACAACTCTTTGTGTTCCTACAGCACAGAATTCATAGTGAGGGACAGCTCTGAGGTCTCATGAGTGCAGGGCAGATGGCTCAGCAGGTAGAGGCAGTCATGAACAGTCATGGTCAACTTCATCTCCTGCTACCGACTGTTATTTCTAAGGGCAGCTGACAGCTAATAACAAACTGGAAGAAACCAGGCAGCTTTCAAAAAGAAACCTGAGGATTTGATGTTACTACTCAATAACTTAGAACATAATGAATCCTAACTTCGAACGTCAGTTTAGAAATCTAATAATCTACACAACTTTTAAAAATGACTGCACAAATACAGGCATGGCGAAAGAAGGCATTGCGAGCTTACAAAAGATGAAGGCAACAACTCCAGGATAAAACTCTATCAAGGCACAACTTCTTGCAGGATGAAAATGTACGTGTGGAGGTATCTGTACATGATGTCTTTCATGCTCTTTCCTGAGCATTATCACTGCCACTACCGTAATTAAGCTGACAAATCACCCCACAGATAATTATGGCCCATAAAAATAAGAAAGAGCTTATCCATCTGTTAATCTTCTCCACATCTGCATGGAGCTGAATTTCATGCACTGACTTAAGGCATCAGCTCAAAACCTGGCCGCGTTCCACCATCGACTGCTTTTGAATTTCAGCCATACATCTCCCACATCCCTCCCCGTGTCACTGGGTCACTGCTGGATGTCTCTGGCAGTCAGGGCACGGAGCCAGCACCCTCAGCTGTGGTGCCCACCTCTACCAGATCGCTGTGGGCACCGCCACTTGGCCCTGCTATCTCCTAAAAGCTTACCCACACTACGGGATGAGTGCGGAATGAGGTGCTGCACTGCACGATGTGCCATCGCATCACGGTGCTACCGCTGCTAAAGGCAAAAAGTTAACACTGCCACTTTGGGCTGGCACACGTCCGTCTGCTCAGAAGGGACCATTGCTGCGTTAGGAGGAGGCAAAGGCAGCTTCCGACAGACGCTCTGCCAGAGGAACGTGGGTTTTTGGTCCTGCTGGCAGCTGCGAGGGCTGAGGGGCCAAACCCGCGCGGAGCCCGTCGGGCTCTCCGGCCGCGCCGCCAGAGGAGCCGTCCGGCCGGGACGGGCGCGATTCCCGCGGACTGCGAGGGCCCCGAGGAGCCCCGGCAGCGGCCCCCGCCCCGCTCGCCCCTTACCATCTGGGCCACCTTCAGCATGCCGGCGCAGGAGCGGAAATAGCCGCCGTCCATGAGCTCCGCGTCCGAGCCCGCCGAGGAGGAGGCGACGGTGACGGGCGGCGGGGCGGCGGGCCCCGCGCTGCTGACCCCGGTGCGGATCACTCGAGCCCCGTGCGACATGGCTGCGACCGCGCTCCCCTCGGCCCGGCACGGGGATCGGGACGGGACGGGACGGGATGGGATGGGACGGGGCGGGGCGGGGCGGAGCGGGCGGTGGCGCCCCGGGGCTGGCGGGGCCGGGCGGAGCGCGGCGCTTCCCCGCCCGCTCGGGCCGCGGGGCGGGGGAGGCCGAGGGGAGCCGCGGGGGTTTCCCGGCCTCCGGGGAGACGCCGCCACACCCAGGCGGGACAGCGGGGACCGGGACAGCCGGGAGCGGGAGCCGCGCAGGGAGGCTGCCCCCGCGCCGTGCAGCCCGCCCGGGACCCATGGAAACAGGCCGGAGGGAACGGGACGGCCGCCCGGAGGGAGCTCCGCACCGAGCAGCTCGGAGGGAACAGTGACAAACCCCTGGCAGGAGAGCGACTCCGGTGCTTTGCTGTGGAGGCACAGCCGCAAACAGCGCCTTCTTACACGGCACCCACTCTTGCCAAACCCCCTCCCAGTAATAAATGGTTTTTATCTTTTATGAGATCTGATTCTCGATCTCATAAAAAATAAAAACCATTTGCATTAATGGGCAGCAACAGGTAAAACTGTAAGGGCTGTCCAGATGTCTCAGGCCCAGTGTTTTCATTAACTCATACAGCAATTGTAATGAAACGCAGCAAAGGAAACTATATATTTCTTCACGTTTAAAAATAACTTGTTCTGCTTTCTGACAAGTGAGCTAGCAGCAGGCCTCTGAGCTGGGCATATGCCACTTTTGTACTCATTGCAGTAGTGATCCCATCTTCTGCTGCTTCATTCTGCAGTTACGACGCAGATTCTGCTCATATTTAGTATCTAATAAGTTCCTTCAGCAACTAAAATTGTCCTAAGAGGGAAGATGTGTAAGCCCAGATGACCCCCAACACACATAAGGCCCCAGCATAAGCAATTTATTTGGAGCAAAATGGGTTTGCCAATGTGGGCAATGGTCCTCCCTAGATTAAGCAGTACATAGTTCTGGACTTCTGTTAAGCCATCTTGTGGTAGCAGTAAAAGGTATTACCTGTCCCACCACATTTTATCTCATGTCACTAGATATCAAAGCTACCACACTGGCTACTGCCACAAGAGTAAAATACTAGCTGCTGAGAAATAAAAAGAAAAATTTGTTCCACTTTTAAACTACTGTTGTTTTTTTTTTTTTTTCCTTACAATTCCCATTCAGAAGCATGCATGGCTACAGGTTTCTATAAGCCCTGTGGAGGAAGGTTCCAGTAACTTCTTCACTTCCTATTTAGAAATACACAGTTTTACCTGCTGGTTCAGCTTCTTTAGTTCTCTATTTCTTTTGAAAGTGTGTGTGTGACTCAGGCCCTGCTGATCTGAGTTCAGGGCAGTGAAACAGAAATAACTTTAAATTAATACAAGTAGAATAACAGACATGTTTTCTACCCAGCAATACAGGTGTTTTCTGTGAAGCACTGGGACAAAGTCAGCCAAACTCTAATGCATCTGAAGTTTCTATTACAGTTCTCATGCTATTTACTTTGTCTTGTTAGGGGCATTGTGTATGAGGATGAAAAAAGGTACTAACAACTCCTTAATAAATGAAAATTAATGGCCATAAGTTGACATCAAGTACCCTTATGTGTGTGACTTAGATTTTTCAGAGACTTTGTCTGAAACAAGTTATTTATAAGTCAAACACCTTCATTTTTTCAAGTTTATTAGCAGTTTGTTTATTCTTCTAAATATCTGTATTAAGCATTTCACTAATGACTTCATTTACCAGTTGTTCTTTTAAGGCTTCTTTCAATCTTACAAGTTCTAACCTACAGCAGATACAAACCATGTTTCAATTGTTATATGATAAACCACAGCTAGCTTATCTTCTTTATCAATATTAGAATATACAAATGCATTAACTCATGGTTTCCAAATCAATATTTAAGACGAGTGAACTGGAAGATAATCTTTTGGGTGCTTATGCCTTTCTTCAGGCCTGAAACTGGAGGAGCAAATTCCAAAAGGAATGGTCAGCTTGTGCAGACTCCTCCAATTTTAATTGGATATTCAGAACATTTAAAAAACAAGACAGTTGGTACCTGGACAACAGATGAGAAAGAGCATGGGAAGTAAGATAATTATCTTTGTGAAAGGACAGAGCAAGGCAGGTAAGTTATGGTTTGTAAAGAAAAACAAAAAAAAAGCAAGGCCAAGTACAAAGCAAATTTTTGCCTAGTATGTATTTTTTTAAATTCAGAATTAAGGATTCAATTTGCCTTCAGAAGCCATTCTGCAGATCTTCCCTTGAGGATCAGCACTGAAGTCTCAGAGAGTACGTAGGTATTTTGCCAGAATCACTCCTTATCTGGTTTTATCTTACATTAAAGGGCAACTCTGACATGTAACACACAGTTGCCATGACAGTTTTAGGTAAACTGGATGAAACAGAACCTCCTCTTAGCTCTCCTCCCTCTTACTGCCTCTGTCCACAAATGAGGTCTGGGTTATGAGTTTAGACCAAACCATTGCAGTTACTACAAAATCTTGAAATGTTTGTGCAAACATAGTCACATCCTTTGGAGTTGAAATAGATACATCAAATGTTAATTAAGAAGAATTTCTATCACTACTGAAGCTTTTTAACTGGTGAGAAGTCACTGATGAAATTTTAATTCTGGCTATATTTCTAGTCACACTTTATCAGTTGGCACTTGGATCACTTCAATGCCTTTGATTCTTTTTACTCCCAGCGATGGAAAAGAGCATACAGGATTTTAATGACACATTTTATCTGTGTAGATAAAATGCAGAGTTAGTAGCCATTCTTCCTTCTCACAACTGGATAAATTTAGCAAGCAGCAGACAGCCTGACCTATGTTGTGTAGGCCAAATGCAATTTGCAGGCAAGTATAGGTTTTTAAATAATATCTTGGCTTCCCTTACACTGAAATCTTATGACTGATAGATAATCAAGAAGAAAACCATGTGATCAAGAAGGGAATTAGCTGTCTGCTGATATATCTTCTGCAAGGCATATATACAAAGTAACCACACACCATTTATTTACAAGGAGAAATAAAGAATGTTTTTTAAGCAGTAAGGTTTTTCTGCTACCATATATTATCAACCAAATAAGCTTTTGAAGACTAGAAGGGAATCCAAAGCTTCTTAATCCAAGAATAAAAGGTTCGCCAGTAGTTTTAAATGAGGAAAGCTTTAAATAACATCATAAAATAATCACAACCTTTCACTCACCATGTAATTTCTGGGAAAAAAATCTTTAGGTAATTTGTATTTGAAAGTAATTTTCAAAGGTATCTGTTTTGAAAGTCATATTCTGTCATACTTCTGCTTGATTCAAAGTTATTTAAATAGGAGTACCAACTTCATTTGTTAAACTAACAAGTTGCAGATGATGCCAGTAGACAGGAAAGGAGGGAGGAAATTCCTTGCTTGTAGCACTGGTGTCTTGACAATTCTTCTGTGGATTTAATCTCTGTATCACTTAATAGGATTTAGAAGCTCAGATTTTAATAAGAGAGAGTAATGGCCTCATCTGAGGAGAAGAAAACCCAAGAAACGAGAGTCTGCTGAGAAACAAGAAGTGTTTGTTACCTTCAGCCAGAGATTTGTGATGCCCTCAGCAGGTTGAGCACTGAGCACTAAGGGGCTGTTGTCTGGGCTCCTGCTTTGGAGCCTGTTGGATCTGAGAAACCTGTTAAGATAATGTGTTCCAGGCACAACATTTCTTCAGCTTCAGACCTACAGTAACCAAAAGCAACCTCATGATCTGAGAAGCTGTTACACTATGCACACCGACAGGATCATCAGAATTCTTGGTAGTATCTACTGTACTCTGAAAAATAAATTTTAAAAAGCAAGCTTCTACTCTCAGTTTACAAAACATGTACAGTTGGAGCATTTATTTATTTATTTTTTAAACTTTCAGGTGTTTTTTTTCTGCATAATGTCACTTTTTCATACATAATAATACAATATCAATCTTAGTTTTGGTAGCCTTCAGTATCAAAAGTATAACTGTAACATTTAAAAAGTTACATTTACATACGTGGCACATTGAGTAAGATTTTTTAAAGGTCTAGTAGTAACAACTATACAATGTCTAGAAAAATACTATGTTAATTTTAAAAGAAGCAGTATGAAATTTTATTATATAGTACAAAGTCAGGTTAAAAATGTCTCTAAAGATGGCATTATTATAAATAATCAATTTATCTCAGTTTATATCGTGTCAGTTCTAGGAGAAATGTTCAAAAATACCTCACTCCTCCTCCAAGCTTTTATCAAAATTGGATAACCTCAAGGTACTTTACACAACAGAATTCACTTTAACTAAGTATTTACTGCAAAGTTCGTGATCGCCAGGATATAAAGCTGAAATATGTATTTCCAGCATAGCAGGAGGTAACCACGAAGGCAAAGAACTGTTGAGAGAGAGGAAAACATAGATTAGGAAATAAATATATTTGAGAGCACTGTAATTTCTAAGGGAAAAAAAAAAGTTATGGGACTTGGGAAAAAGGAAAATAGCAAGCTGACAAAAATGGCACATTCTCACCTTGTGCTTGTGTGGCCATCACAGCCAACACTGCGTAAAAGTAAGCTTACACTATGCCTAGAAGTATGGGCTTGGAGCAGACAAAACATGACATATTTCAACTTTTTAAATAAATTCCTCATTATATAGCCTCATATCTTACAGATTGGACTGCCACCAATGTAAATACTTGCCACTTTTAGAGGCTGAGGAATTGTCTGTGGGACAAAGTGAGCTCAAGCTAGCACCCCTGCCCTGCTGCTGTGTTCCAGATATTGTCTACAGCCCACCTGTACCTCAGCACGCCTCACGGTGCATCTGTCTCCTTACAGAGAAAGCTTGGATTTAAATGCAGACCCAGACGTGTTCTCAAACAGCACTGCTGATTAGGTTACCTATTCCAGAGGTCCTCTACTGATGGATAAAGATATTCCCCAGTGACAACAACCACGCTGTCATATTACTACGTTGTCAGAAATTGATAACATTATAAGCCTTCTTTAGCAGGCTAGATTTATTTCATTTGTACTGATAAAGTCCAATTCAGCACTAGTGCTTAAGTTCCTGTTAATCACTGCATGTTATTCAAAATAGACAATATTCAACATGGTCTTAACGAAAATACCAGAATGTTTTGTGCTAGTAACTGAATAAAGTAAAGCTGTCGCTGCAAATAAGATTTACACCACTTTTCTAAGAGCTGAGCAATGATAGGACAAGAAGGAACAAACACAAGTTACAGGACAGGAAATTTCAATTAGATATTAGGGAAAAAAAACCCCAACCCACAGTGTGAGTAATCAAACACAGGCATTGTGGAATGGCCATATTTGGAAATACTCAAATTCAAGTGGACAAGGCCCTGGTAGCCTGATATGAGTTAGCCCAGCTGTAGGAGTGGAGGGAGTTGGGCCAGATGGCTTCCAAGAAGTCCCTTCCAGCCTAAAAATATTTTATGATTCTACAGTTGTTCCTGGCTTATATGCCATCATTGGCATGGGTAGGCACTGCTGAGCACAGTAGGCACTGTGATGCTCACATGCTGAGCATCCAGGCAGAAATCTAAGCCTTTCAACAGAGGGCTCTTGGCGAGAATTGTCTAATGCAAATTTAATCTCTAACTCCAAAAAACTGTAGATGGTGATGTAAAATCTTATTACAATAAAATACTGGAGCATTCTTCTTTTTCCAATGATTTTGTTTCTTATTAAATAAAAGCTCCATCTAAAATCTTTCTAACAGAATGACTACTGGGGATAGATGATTTGCTAAATCCTCTATCCATGAAACCCTTAATGGATTTTGAAAGCAAGAATCCACATTTAATAGTTTATTTAGACACTGTGTTAGATAAACATTATTAGGAAGTATTAGAAGAGAATCCAAACCTCCCATGAGACACTGAACAGTCATGCATTTTGCATAAAACCTGAATCAGCATGGAAGCTTATCTAGCAGCAAGCAAGTTCCTGTCAGCTGCAGTGACTGAGTAATAGATCTGTAGTTACAAACTGCCAAGAGAAGAAGACCCTGAACACCACTGAAATGACAGGGATTTAATGATCCAATTCCCAGGACAAAAACAGAGCAGGTGCTCATAGTTCCTGTGTTCATGGCCATACAAAAAAAAGCTTCAGATAGGATTTGTGAATAGTCAGTAGGACAACTGCAGAAGCATGAACACTCACTAATTTGGAATTCTTGTATACAATTGAATTTGACTCCTGTTGCCACAACATGAAATAAGCTCTTCTACAACTCTCTTCACTTTGCTAGGGAATGTATTCACCTAACTCAAAAAGCGATAAGGTTCTTTTCTATTCCTTTTTGTTTTAAGTTATTTTTTATCCACTTTGACTGTTTTGGACTTCTAAATCTAATCACTAAGATAGTAATGTCAGACTAATTAGTGATTTGATCACGTTACATGATTTTTCACACGTTGCCCTTGCAACTCAAAGGAAAGATTATCAAAAGTTGAAGCTGTAACAGGAAGATCATTGTGGAAACAGCAATACTATTCCAGGGCTTTCCCCAAGGTACTGTGTGGACAATGTGGACAATAGCTCAGCCCACAGAAAGCTGAATGCATCTTATGCATAACTATGCAAAGTTAGCTGAGTTAGTTTAAACTGCCTTTGAAGTTGTCCAGGTGCATTGGGGTGCTCACACAATCTTTTTTGTCTGCTCTGATGTTCAGGCTCTGACCTCAGCCAGAGAGCTGGTAATAAATGGGGCCAGGGAGGAGGAAATCAGTGTGATCTTAAAAACTTTACTGCCTTTTCTGATGTGACTGTCATCTCCTGGTGGAATTTCTAGTCACCTCTAAAAACTATCAACTAAATTGCAGCTACTTATAGGTTTTGCATGTGACCTCTATCACTCTGCAGCTTTTCAAAATGCAGAATACCTGCAACTTCAACCCATACTTCCAACGAGACTTCATTTGCTGTACCTTTACTGGATGCAGAACTGATTTAAACAAAAAATGAACTCACTGAAGAAGCTGCCCAGCTGTTGTAATTGTGATTGTCCAGATCTTTGGTAACTGAAGATGCATCTACAATGGCAGCAATGAGATACAAAACAAAGGCACTTCCATTAAAACACAGACCCTGTTGAAAAGACAAACACATCATTAATATGCACAGGCATTTGTTTTCCAACATTACAAAACTCTCTTCTGAAATACACTGAACACATACAGTGTACACCAGAAATGTCATTCTTAACTAACATTTTTAACTTTTTGCCTTCTTCCATGTTTCTATCTGTAAGATTAAGATTTAACTGCTTTGAAAATCCATAAACATTGAACGATATTTTGGACAAACTGTTCTCTCCATCACACTAAATCCAGAAAAGTATTAAAGTCGGTGTGCTGTGATTTTCCAGAAGTGAAAATAAGGACTCAGTTTGGTTACCACAATCTAAGGGTTAGGCAGTAAGAATATGACTCTACATGATAAAAAACAAACAAAGAAACAAGATCAAACTGCACTTTGATTACACTTCTAATCTACACAAAGATAGGAACCAATAACTCGTCGCATACAGAGAGTATTTATAAAGCTTCCAAAACTTCGTTTTCTACACTACCGAAGGACATAAAGAGAGGGACTTTTTTTTCTCAGTTGTATTCTTCCATCTCTCAGTACCTTTCCCTTTGGTCTGTTTTTAAGTGGAGAAAGAAACAGGTAAATCCAAGGAGGAGAAGAGTCTGACTGGAGACTACATGGGTCATCAAGACCCATGGCAGATGCTGCATTTTCTCTTTCAAGAGGCAAAGTGAATGTCTCAGGATACTTATATTTATTACTAAGAAAGAAGCAGAGCAAATAACAATGACCTCACATAACCCTACAGAGAGCAAACAAAAAGTTTGTTTGGTTTTTGCATGTGAGAGAGAACAGGAAAGGAAGAGAGAACAGATGTCTAAGAAGATGAAAAATGTATGTATGAAACTTTGTCCTTTGCTCTTTTACTATTTGGTCATAGAAGGTTCTTTAAAAAAGAAAAGTTAAATCCTTTTAAACTCCACTCTACTACTTGTCTAAGGCATACAAATTTGGTGTCATATTTAAGTGGAATGCCTCTGATATGCTTTGCATCTAGTTACAATTCCAGGAATGGGTAACTCAATATAGACCTGGTCTCATGTACATAATCAGCTCCCTTCAGCTTCTGACCCCAGTTCTACACTCCAGAGTGTCACACAAATATAACCCGTAACTCTGTTGCTCTAGTTGCCTAAATGTTGCCAAGCTGGTACAACTCCAACTTATTCATTCCCACTATGTGACCCACTGAATGTTAGGAATTTATGCCAATTACCCACAATTTAATTCACTTTTAACCAGCTTTGGCAAAATCTAAAAAAAGCTGTAGCTCAAGAAGAGAAGTTAAGAAGGAACAGTGGAAAATATCCACTTATCCTTCCATCCATCCCTTCCCAGGGAACTGGCCTGGGCAGTGCCTCAGCACTGAGATGGAGTCCAAGGACTGGCACCTGAGATTTGATTCACACACTTACAAATGAGTGAGGGTTCATCTCACCTATATCAGCTTGTCTAATAAAAGGTACTATGTCTATCCACAGATCTCTCCCCTTGCTTTATCTGGGCAGTACAGCAATAAAATATCAAATTGTCAATTTTAGGATAAGATGCCAACAACTGGCAGGTTCTGGTGAACTTCTGTAAAGCACTGATTTAGAAACCCCAAATTTGATTACCTAAAGTATTTGTTGTTATTTTCGCATTTCCCATTCCAAAAAGACTCAATTACACTGGAAAGCTACAAATCCCTGCAATATCTTGTCATGTAGAAAAAAGAGAAAAGCACATAATTTCTGCAAAGTGCTGCTCTGGGAAATAACACTGTTGGGGAAGATGGAATGCAGTGCAAGCTGATTGGGCCTTTGCTGCCAATATATTACTCAAACCAAATGGTTCATGCTAAATTACCATCTGCTTCTTAAATTCAAATTCACCAGATTTTAAAAGCTTCCATTGATTGTTTTAGAAAAAAACTTGCACTATGAAGGAGAGTCAGTTTTGAAGCATGTCTTTTGGATAAATTTGCAGTAAAAGTAACTGCATCTTAAGCAATTTGGTAATGTGCTTAACCTGCAAAAAGTGAATTTACAACAGAGATGTCCAGATGTAATTTTGGATACTGCGTACAATAGGAACAGTTTGAGCTAACTGTCACCTAAGGAAGCACAGCAATAACTGGCAGATACTGCAATTCAGGATTCTTCAGAGAATAGGGTAAAGGTGAGTGTAAACTCACTCAAAAAGGTGTGTGTCATGCTCTTTCCAACAAAGACTTTAAAAGCACCTCTCTGAAAAGAGACTCAATGTTCCTCTTGGCCATACAGGAGCAGCAAAGGACCAATTCGAGGGCTGTTCCCAAAAGCTCTGTTCTCAAAAACTCTACCTTAGGGCAAAACAAGCTAGAACACAAGCATCTTTTATTTGTTTTGTATTTATTTTCTCTTTAAATGACCCTTTTATATGAAAGGAGACTACCGTTTGGACTTACATTTATTTGGAACTCAGAGCAAGAAATATACTCAATGTGAAATAGAAATAAATCAAATATTACAGTTTGTCTGCCACCATAGATCAGGGGAACTCATTTATGTGCAGTTGCCTCATAATAGCATTCAACTGATGAAAGAAGGGTAATGACCAAAGCTTTATTCAAATGGATATAAAGATGCTTTCCCTTTGAATGTACTTTACTTACATGTAATGCAATGGGGAAAAAAAAAACCCACACCTTTAAACATACCCAGATACATTACTGCTGTAATTGAAATAATCCAACATTTCTATAGCAGTGTTACAGCCTTAATGGTAATTGCTGGTTATGAAACTCGAAAATAGAGAAGCTATCTGAACATAATCCTGGTTGTTCTTATTAGTAATTGCTATAGCTGGCTATTTATTGCAGCAGCAAATGGGAACACTAAAAGAGGAGAGTATTCTAATATTCAATTTTAGTCACATATAGCTGACAATCACACAATATAGCTGATAACAGGCTGTTAGCAACACAGAAGTCAAATACATTTCATCATAGAAATAACAGAATTCTAGTCAATAATATTTAGCTGTTAAAAAAAAGAGAACAGTATCTCACTGCATCCAACGAATGCAAAGATAAAGTTTATAGTGATTCTTAGATGGGTCACAAATAGCCAGTTGGCTAAAATGACAATGACTTTTAGGATCTACTATCCTGAAGACCAGGCTGTTATGCAAATGAGGTAAAAATATACTGTTGAGAGTTAGAGCTGGCCAGGTTTGCTCAAACCATAAAAACTGGATCTGCATTTTAAGTGCCTGTGAAATTTTTCTGTAATTACAGTAGCTGTTTATCTGATTTGCTTTAACTCTTGAGCTCAAAGCAAAGGATTACATGGTACATATTTTACATTAAATAATTTTCAGCACCATTTTCACAGTAGACTACATATGGATTGTCAGAGTCTTGCTACCTCTGAACTATCCTTGCTTTAACTTTAGCAGAGGAAGACTCATGTTTTAAGAGCCCGAGTCCTGCTTCTAATGCATGGTGTTGATTCCAGTAGGGATTTCTGCTGTTTAAGCCATCTGTCTGAGTCTGTTACCTCAGAGGCAGCAACAGACTCATTCTTCATGGGACATAACCACTACAGAGAGAAAAAGAGGTCACTATGCATAAGTGTCAGTCACACACACATGAAAAATCAAGTCACTACATCAATGGCTGAACAAAATGGTGAAACATCATAGAAAAAGTGCTTTGAAAGTGTCTGGGTAGTATGAAAGTTAAACACTGCAGCCACACAGTAATCAGGGAAAAATCTGCAAAGAGTACAAGTAGAGCTGGTAAAATATACATGTAGAATGCATCAATATTTTATTCACTTTGAAACCCATCAAGCCTGGAACAACAAAGAATGGGTATATTTACCACCATGGTCCATGGCACCTGCGGGATCCTGGTGTAGGTCATTGTCATGTAGATGATCAGAAAGAAGACGGTGAGAACCCAGTAAAACACAGCTACAAACATCACCCAGCCGAAGGCTGGATAGAGAAAGTATTCTGTTCCAGCAATCAGGGTCCACACCAGCAGCCCCAGCACCTGCAAAAGTTATGGAGAAGAAAGAAAACTGTCACACAGTTCTAGACCTCAGACTGCTGTTCACATGAACCATTCAATGAGCTGAATGGGGATGCTGCACTGGCAAAATACTGATCCAACAAAAAAGAACATATAAAACTGGTATTGCTGTGGCAGGGTGTCACAAAGGGAAAGGCATCTTATCTGTTGATTTAGCCCAACCTTTAACTACTTTGGAGCCATACTTGCAGTGGTTTTACAGCTATGCTCCCAAAAGGATTGATTATTGTAGCTTTCCTGCTGATGCATGAAGGCAAACACTGCTGTTTTCCTGCCAGCAATGTCACTTTAGAAACAACAGCCTGTGGAAGACCACTGGGATCTTCAGGTTCTACCTGCCACAGTCACAGGTCACTTACTAGTTGGGGTCCAGCTCAGAATGGCCCACACCTGCTCTGTGGATTGCACCACAGGCACCACAGACACAGAACAACTCCTAAACCCTACTGTAAAAGGCTGTAGTAAAATATCAACACCACTACAACATACAACTGCAACTGGAGAAGAGCAAGTCACATTGGGAATGTCATTGTACTCCACAGCTCTTAAAACATCTCCCAAGTCACTTGACTCTAAGTAGTAGACAAGGACTCACACTCAAGCGAAGTCCTCAAGCAAACCAGTCTGGGAGAAAAACCTCCCTCCTAATGTGGCAGTCTGTTCAGATCTAAGACACAAAAAAATACACAAACCAGAGGTTTTAACATACTCTCTCCAGTTTTCTCCAATGCTAGGTGATCTCCAATGCATTAAAAGGAATGAGGAGCAAGCAAAATGTAAGTCATATGCCACAGGAAAAAAAAAGTTGTGTGTTTTTCAAGTTGTCCAGCAATTAGAAAAATCTTAACCATAAAAAGAAAGTGACATTTTATACCTTAAAAACAAACAAACAAAAAGCAAAGCTCACTCCACACACTTTATTAGACTCAGATGTGGGAACTAAAATTCCTTATTTGCAACAAGGCTTAACTCTTTCTGCTCTATCTGGACTATGGTGAAATTATCTAGCAGTGAGAAATGGAAAGATTACAAAATTAAAGCAAATAGCAACGCATTTAACACATAAGAGCCACAGCTGGGCAGCTTAAAGAAACTTCTACCCCAATATTCTATCTCCAGCAGCAGTTAGTACCAGACACCTGAGGAAATACATTAAAGAACAGACCATCAAAAGTAATATTTCCTTGGACTACCTTCCTCAGCTCTCAGGACTGTGCAGTGAAGGGACTTGGTGGTGATATCTTTGTCATCAACAGACCCTGACAGCAGATGATGGTTTTGCTACATCTTCATTTGCACAAGAGCCAATCCTATTCCCATGCAAGCTGCTGGCCATGGTCACATTTACTCCTCTATTGCAGAATTGAACATACATATAATGTTTAGAGATTTATCATTCATGTTTACAAGACAATACTGTTACAGAAAAACTTCTTGTCATTGGTCCTCCTACCACCTTGTATCTGTTTATTTTGTCTTCAATTCATCTTCCAAATTGCCACACAAACTTAATTCAACCCTCTACCATGTATTGACAGTAGATTAGATGTATATTATTTGTACATTCATCTACATCTGCATCATGCATACATAAAAGCACTGCACAAATGTCTGTTCTATGGTTTGTTTGGAGTTTGCTTTTCTCTCTTAAGAGGAGAGAGAGAAGGAGCATTTTCACCCCTAAACGTTTTCACCAACACACGAATTTCTCTCCAACGGGAAGCTCTAGAACTGGAATAAAAAATTCCTGCCTTTCGCAGCATACCAGGGGAGGGCAGCATTGCCTAGTAAGAGCAGCTCAAACAGCGTTAAGTGGAGCCTTTAAAACACACTATTTTCAATGCAAAGTTATCGGTTCAGCAATGCTTCCCATAGTTCATTTTAATTCTACTTCCAACAACGTTTTACTAATAGTAGCAATTCAGTTAATAGCACCTCAAATTGCAAGAACTACCCACAATCAGATAAAAAGCAACTCAATTTTAGTGTAACAACTGTTTTAAGGCTAAACAATTTTGATAGACTGTTTAGCTAAAGAAAAATACCATTTTCACAGGATACAAAGTTGTTTTTCATTACATCCATACGCTTGAATCCAAATTTAAATTCATCATCCAGAAATTATACAGATAAAAAACTGATCTCATGCTTGATAAATAATTACTGAAGGCAGATTTATCCTAGATCTGAGTATCTTATAAAATACCAAGAACAGAAATTTTGAAGGTGAGGAAAAAAAATTTAAAAGTTTAATCATTAAATACTCTGCTTATAAGTGTTGATTTTTAGAACACTTTTAAATATAGAAGTAGATTTTTCATGAAATGCACAGGACTAGGAAAAATTTTTCCTACTAAATGCAATAAGATTGATAAGGATACCCCAGTTTATATAATAGATTATTATTTGAAAGAACAAAATCTTCACAAGTGGCAAATTATTAAAATTAAAAAGGAAAATTCTGAGGTTACATGAGACCACTAATCTTACACAACCACACACTAAAGCTAGCAAGACATTCCCTAGAGCACAAGTATTCATGCTGGGCCCTGTTTTTTCCAGTAGTATTCGAACCTGGAGTTATCCCCCCTCTTCCAAGATAATTTTAATATTTAGGTGCCTGTACACCTCACATGTATTCCGAAGAATTGCTTTTAACCCACATTTTTAGCTGGCTTGTATCAATGGCAGAACAACTCACCCAGGCAATTGAGATGCACCACAGATGTTACAGATTTATATTCTTAACTGGTTCCTGCATCGTAACTTTGATGGGTTGCATATTAGAGCACATTTGACATTTTCAGTTAGATCCAGATACTCTTACAGCATATTACTGGAGCTGACAGGCTAAAATAATATTTCAGACTTCTTGATTAGACCTGAAAAGGTCAGATCAGCTCATGGTCAACAATTCACTCCGTGTAGTTAAATGATATGGCAAATGGTTTCGCTGCATATGTAAACATACGCAATAAACTGATTCAAAGTTCACACTGGCCGTCAGCATCTACAAAATACCTCAGGAGCCAAAGGAATCCAGACATCTAGACAAGCCTTCCATGATTAGCTGGTATTCTCAGCATGCTAAATACCGAGATTGTTTCTCTGGTGTTAAATGCCTGCCTCGTAATTTTCTGACTGCCCCTTACATGACAGCTTTGCTGTTTAACAGATCAGTACAAACTGGGTGACACTGCTGTATCTGCTGGAGCTGAGAATGCCACTTCTCCTACTGGCTTGGCATCACACCTCCCCACTGGGAAAAAGTGGACTGCATTCACATGTCACGTCAACGAACATCCAGCGTACAGAATCTGGCAAGTGAGTGATAGGCAAGCAATGCTGGAAAGCCAACATCAGCAACAGCTGGGGAGTGCCTGCAGTAATTCAGTGAGCACAGATGGTGCACAGCCACCTTCACTGCTCCAGGTCAGCTCTAAGACAAGGGAGAAGGCTCCACCCAGGAACTGGGGAAGGCCTCTATCTCACTATGACCAGGTAGGCTAGAGTGTATTAGTAATAGCTAAGTATTTGGTTTTAATTTATGAGCAAGTCAGAATATGCTTAATTAGAATTACAGGAACATACTACTATTCTGGAAAAAATGAGCCCAAGAAAGGGGGAGGGAAAGGCATGAAGAAGGCCCAAGAAAATAATGCATTTTACCATTAATGTGGTAATGGATGAGAGGGGATGCTGGATCCTAAGACTATAAGGGCTCCACCAATGGGTCCAGTTTTTCTAGTCAGATGGGAATAGGGATGTCAGTGCAAGATAAAGGCAAGCAGTTTTCTGTTGTTTATGGCAGGTTCTGATTTCAACTCAGACATTTATTTTGTGGTCATTTGGCTGCTGCTTCATCAGGTACCTGCATTACTAAAATGCATTAATATGTCAATGCACTAATGCATACTTCAGCAGTTGGCAGACACCGTAAAAAGGAAGTAACTTGGTAGCAAAATCCAACATTATTGAGTGTGCAGGTTTAAAATTAGATGCTTAATTACATATTCAAACCCTTAAATAAATGCCATAATTCTTCTGCAGTGCTGAGAACTTCAAAAGTATTGGATTATTTAGTCACTTTAAAAAAAAGAGGGCTTTGTTGTTAGTACATGAGACACTTGTCTCGTGTCACAATTCAGCAGGTATAAAAGCAGGTGTGAGCTTGAATCTGTGTATCCAGCTTTGCTTTTCAAAGCAGCTTAAAAACTGCAAAAGAAAATTTGTACTTGCCACCTGCATTCAAAAGACTACGATGTAACAACTCCTCTCCAGTGATACCAGGGTTTGGAATTCCCCAGCATTTCTCCTGAGTGGTTAACTCAGCAACACAGTTAAAAATGTGTATATGTCCTTTCCACAATAAAAGAAGTCTCATTGTAGCAGAACTGACAGGAAGAAAAACCCAAGGCTCACCTATTTAAAACAAAAACAAACAAACAAACAAAAAACCACAAAAAAACAAACCAAAACAAAAATTTGGTACATTTGCCAGAAGCTTTTCCTATTCTTTATCCAAGAGATGCTTCCTGTGACCATAAGCACTGCAGGATTTATATGGAGTTGCTGCTGGCGCAGATGAAAAGGATGGCAGATGGAAACTAGAAGAGTTGTGCTTTTGCAGCACGAATTGCCTACTGTATGCAAAGCCACCTAAACATGGACAGCATCCAGCAAGGAGAAAGCAGGACATCTTGCCTCCTCTTCCTAGCAGAGGAGATTTATGACTAGAGGACAGAGAGACCATTGTAAATTATTGCACATCATTATTTCATTACTAAATCACAAGTTAGGAGCTACCTTATCAGCAGCACAAGCAGCCTGTCAATGTCTCAACCTCCATCCTTTTCTGCCTTGGCTACATACCAAGATGGTGGTGCTGGTGTGGATTTTAATGAGAAAAAAAACAGTGAGAAAAAGAGAAATATCCCTCTACCGTTCCTGTTAAATATATCCAGGACAGTCAGTCATAAGAACAGGCAGATTTAATGGTATCATTTCCAGCTGGTTTTATTTTACAGATTTATTGATTTATTTGCAGATTATTTACAGATACAGAATTTTTTTTTAAATGTTTTTTCCAGCTCAGGCTAAATGGAGTAAGTGTTTGCACTGCACATTAAAAGTGTCTTTAAATCAGAATTTTTGTGCTCTCACACATCATCCATGAAGTGACACAACAATTATGCCTTCTGCCACTAGAGCGAGCACAATCATTGCTTTTTTCTTCACGGAAGGGGCATTTTGCCCAGCAGTAGCATCAGGGCAATTGCAACCCCTGCAAATCGAAAAGGACCACTCAAAATAAGCAGGATATCTAATCTAATCTAATCTAATCTATCTATCTATCTATCTATCTATCTATCTATCTATCTATCTATCTCTTTCACTAGGGGTAATCCCAAATTTGAGTGTCTTCCCAAGGCAAATTCAACAGGTTAATTTCCATACCAGGTACAACAACAGCAACATCAACTGCAGGTTTATTCACGAACTAGTCAAAATAAGAACACTTGATGTGTTCAACTTAAAAAAAGTATAAGAAAAAATAAGGTGAAAGCCTGTAATTGCTGGATAAATCAAACATCAATCCAGACTGAAATACAAAATATAAAAATCTTATTTCTGCTGCTGTAAGAGAAAAGGTGATGAGCACGTTTTTAAATTGAAAGATTCAAACTTCAAATATTTCCACTAACACTGAGTAAAGGTGCAAAGATGAAGAAATTCAAAAATGTTTTTCAGCTATGGTTTTTAGAGATAGAAGAACCTTGCTTAAGTGTCTTTGACAGTTCAAGAGCCATGTGAATGTACTCTGGAACAATCTAATCAATACATTGCCTTACCCTACTGCTTCTCTTTCCCAGTCTCAAACATTTTTTTTTCAAGCACCAAACATTACAGCGAGCTGACATCAGCCACTCTCTAGTGTCCCCCTCTCATTAGATTGTTCATGGTTTTGCCTTGCTAGGAAAAAAAATTTAAAATCCACAGTGCTCACAGAAGCATACAGAAGCATGCCAGTGGTCATAGTGGACATACCAATTTTATAATTTGCACAGTACTACTCTTAGCACCAAACTTAAGCAGCAGCTATGGGTCTCAAGTCTCTCCTAGCTTTGAAAACACTTCTGCCTAATCAAAGTCCAAAATTCAGTCTCTTCTACTTTGCCAGAATTTCTAAAAATTTTCTGAATGCCTGTTTAATTACTTTCAAGTGACCAGTTTCAGTTGAATCTTCCCACTAGTCTTCAAGATTTCTGTCATGCTCTTGGCTTGGTGGCAGCACCAGCACACACCCCTCAGGCTAAATGGGCCTGAAACAGTGGCAATACTGACCATTACTTCAGAGAATCACCCCCTCCAGAGTTGTTATTTAGGATAGATTTCCTAAGAAAGAAAACTGCTGGAAGCAGCACGTGCCAAAATATGTTCCGGATGTATATCTTCATCAAAGACTGAACTCTCTTACCCCAGAGTTTAGTCCAAATCCTATGACATGTCAGAAAACCTCCTGACCCAAGACTGAAATGGGTCAAAGCCTTCTGGCAGACACTTCATTCAATAGGGAACACACCTATTCCAGAATGAGACTTCAGACAAAGCCCTTCGAGGGCTGACAGACCTCTGCTGCCTTTCCCACAGCTCCACAAAGCAGGGAAGTCCTCCCACACCCACCCCAAACCCCCCAGAAAGAGTCCAGGAGCACCTATGCCTAAAAAACTGGGCACCAGACCTCCTCATGTGTGAGCCAGTAAATAAAGTCCAGTCCTGGTGTTCAGCCAGCACTCAGGAGTGCCCAAGAAACTATGAAGTCTCATTGGGAAGAGCTAAGAGAGGGCGGCATGCGAGTGAGAAACTTTTTTGTCTGATCAGAATGGGCACTGCCCAGGCATAAAGACAACAGCACCCAGGCAAAATGCAGCAGCACGCCCAATTTCGTGTCACCTTAGTAATCTACCACCTACTAAAAAGGTGTAAATCACAAAGGTACTCCTTCTCCACTGCAGCCCATGCATGAGGAATATTTTGTGATACAGTGCTCCAGCTCACTGCATCTGGCATCCCAGAAAAATAACCCAGGGGTGGGGGTCAGTAAGGAAATCGTGTGTCCATGCCAGCAGCACATTACAGGTTGCTTCACCTGAGAAATATGCATGGAATGTCTGAGACCAGACCTAACACCAGTAACACAGTAAACTTAAGGAGGTAGCCTATATTAAAAAAACAAGATATGTTTTCTGGAAAACACAGACATACCACATCAAAATTATGAAATCACTACAACAGATTTCTTACAGTTTCTCAGGAAGCTCTATTAGAGGCAGAGTAGTGGATATTCAGAAGGTAAATAAGAAACAAGAGTTTGTTCAGGTTGTAAATTTTGTTCCTGTCATCAAAATGTTACAAAGGAAGATTAGAAACTCTTAGGAAAAAAAAATAAAAGTAAATAAAAACCTCTACCAAAGAGAAAATTCCAGAGTGCTTTATAAATCAACGATATACCCACACATTGAGTATGTTCTGCTCATTCCTCCCTTCCACTTACAAAATGATTCAGTTGGATTATTCAAGGCACAGAGAACAGCTCCTACAAGAAAAGAAAGTTAAAGCTAGAAAAAAAGACAGATCCAATTTTCTGTTGAAGACTGAAGGAGGATATGACAGAAGTCTGCAGAATGTCAGGTGGCACAAAGAGGGGAGCGAGGAGTGGATTAGGACTTGCAAGACAAGAAGCATCCTGCTAAAATTATCACACAAAAAGATGAAAAGCAAACAGAATGAAATGGTCTTTAAAAACAAAACAAAATCAAAAAGAAGGAAAAAACCCCACAGCACATAATCAAATCACAGAATGCCATAGGAAACATCATACCTACTCTGGGTCAGCCCTATCTGTATATATTATGTACATGCATGACAGTCAGGATAGTCAGCAATCTTCAGCACTGGAAATTCCTACATGTGCAGTTTGCTAGAAGTTAGAGAACCATAATAGAGGAGAAAAGCTTGCAGTACATGCTCCTTCTTACATTCCTCCCTAAGTTTTCAGTATCAGTGAATATTAGAGACTGAGCTAAACAAACCACTGTCCATTACTTCTGGTTTTAACTGGCCTTCCTTTCCTGCAACCCTGGCAACCAAGGACTGGAAGATGTAGAAGTGTTAATGGAATAGGATGAGATGATTACATGCCACATCAATATATCATTTGTTTCTAAAGTAGAATTACAACAAATAATCTCAAGGAACTGTGAAGAATCTGGCTTGAATTATATCATCATGAAATTTATCTTCTCAGTAGAGTGGAGGTTGATCATTAACAGGCCATTAAAATGTGTACAAAGCATAAAGATTGGTCCTTGTCCCAGGGCACTTTCCACATTAAATGCTCTGGAGTTTCAGGGCTGCATTCAGGAGCACAGTACTGCTTATCCATGCCTGTGAATTCTAACTCAACCTTGTATTTTGCCTGGGGATCTGCACACATGGAGTAGTTTATATAGGTTACTGTACATTATGCATACATTAACTTGGTATCACAGTGCTACCATCATTTCATCTACAAAGAGGCAGCAGAAGACAGCCTTGTCTGTGCCCATCATGTTCTCTAGTCTGAAAGTGTCTTGATGCAGAATACAGTGAGATAGGCAGCCAGGAGAAAGACCTGCAAGCTCAAGGCTGCTGCAGCTGGCTGGGACCACACTGGTTGCTGCTATCAGTGGCTCCATCAGGGCCACAGTGTCATGTAAAAATAAAGAGGGGTGGTACAAAATGCTACTGGAGACAAGCAGCCTGACCTAAGCAGCACTTACTCACCTCTCTGGAAGGGTGACAGTGCAAGGCAGTGACCTCCACAGTGCTCAATCTCTAAAGGTTGACAAGAGCATCTAAACACCAAGGAGAGGAGACTGCCTGGCCTCTTATCGAACAATCCCGCGGGATGCTACTGAAAGGAAGGCTGCTGCCACTCCCTTTTCCTTCCACTTCAGCGAGGCCTGTCCGCGGCAGGGGTTTCTCTCATCACCTAGGATTTCCTAGAGAGAAACACTGTGATATTGTGCAGAAATGCTTGTTGATTCCAAATTCACTGCCTCCTCCCAGCCCTGTCAGGAAACCGTGAAGTGGTACTGCTACAGTAAACACTGCAGTATCATGGAGCTGGGAATTACTCACTGGAATTGCTGCTACATTTTGCCCTTGAGCAGCAGAGAAAGGAGAATGTAAAGTAATAGCACATTAGAATCAAATAAAAAATAATCTGCCTTTCCAGTTACTTTCTGAGCAAATTTTCATTTAACCACGCCTTCAAGTATTAATTTTAAAGCAGACAATTACAAGCAGAATAGCCACATAGAGACTATAGAAGGCACAGGATATGTATTTTTTTGTGTCCTAATGGCTTCTTTTGTGCAATCTCTAGAGGTGATGGCTTTTTTGAGGAAAAACTTTAAGATTCAGTACAAACACCTTCAGATACAAAAGTAGCGATTAAATTCCATATTCCAATATTTTTTCCTTTTCAAAAGCCTGCTTATAAATCAAGATTGGTGAAACTACAAGGCTGAATGATTTTTTATTTAACACTCAAATATTAATACATTCTGGAGTTCTGAGTAGAACCTGTAACTGATTTCTTTGAGAATTAACACTCAGTTTAGTCCTCTAAACAGTCCTGTCCCCAAACAGGCAGTAGAGAAGGAAAAATAAATCCTATGTGACTCACAGGAGATCCAGGGGCAATTTACTGAGTTGATTTGTGAGGAGACCTATCATTGCACTCATACAATGCCATATGATTTAATTGATTTAAATTTTAGATCTTCATACTATAAAATTATGCGTAGATTTGAGAGCTCACATTAGTCAGGAACATCAGCTACTTGGTGGAAGGACTTAGGAGAGCTTGTAGTGCTTCCTTGAGGCAATTTAAATAAAAAGAAAAAAAAAAAAGGAAAACCACAATTGGCAAGCTTTTTGAATTCTTGTTTTGAGACATGAACCTAAGATTTGGACAAAGAAAGAAGCTTCCTCACATTCACCAAGAATGTCAGCTGATGATGAATTTCACATCTCTTCTCAAGACAGAACTGACTTCCAGAGTGCAGCTGCAGTTTAACTCTGGGATAGGGTTGCCCCCTTCCACCTCAGGAGCTTGGGTGGGGCAGACAAAATCTTAACATATTCCTTTTCCTTTACACAAATGCAGTGCCTGGTTCACAAACACATGAGAGTTTTCCTGAGAAGTCCTTCCTGAGAGGGACTACTTCAAGCCAAGCAGTAGAGGCATATAAATTTATGGAGGTGAAGACGACAGTATAGCCCTTGAGTTCTGAATACTATTTCTCCTTTATAAAGCACTTATACAAATTAAATGTGCAGGCTTGATCTGCTGTGCTTACTGAATGCAATGCTTGTTTCTTGCTTTTCAGAAGTGCATTGTGAAGAAATGATTGTCCTTGTACAGAAAAACTAGGAAAAAAATGCAATAACTGTCTGCAATCTCATTTACTTTTTCTTTTATTATTTAAACTGGAAAAGGGCAGAAGCAGATTCTGAGTTCAAAAGATAGAGGACCATTTGTATCTGTCTGAACGTGTCTTCCCCAATGTGGCTATTTACTATCTTTTTTATTACTACAACTACTACTGTTTCTTATTGGAGCATGATGGCAGAAGGATTTTTTCTTCTGATCCAATAAAATCATACATGAAAAGTCTTCCTTAACCTTGATATTGCCTCTTCTACAGACATACAAACTCTTCCTTTGAAAGAAGTTTTGCAGCACTCTATCATCCTTCTTCCCATCTCCCTTGAAGGGATATAGCTCCCGAGGGTAGAAAAATACCAGCTTCTCAATAAATTTTGTAAGCTACTTCTAACATTTGGTGCATGTGTGCATGTGGAGTACACATCCAAGAAAAAAACGAAGAAGTCATTTTGCCATAGTTTTTATATTAATAAAGTAAATTATTTTTAAAGGAGAATCCCTAACAATGGCTACCTTATGAATTATAAATGATTATTTATGTAGTTCACTTTGTTTAAAGGCTGCCTACAAGAGAACAATGCTGTATACAGCTGCTTTATTAATAATGTCACTGGCTCTTTGTTGCTATTTTTACATCTCCATCTTCCTGTTAGGCCATGTAAATAGAGATGCCTAAAATTAGCGGGCATGCAGCATTGTTTCACAAGTCTTAGCTGCTACATTAAAATAGGAAGCTTATTACTTCTTTGGGAATAACTTGTATTTTGCCCCATAGCTAAGATACAAAGTCATAAAGCCAGATATGACGCAATGGAAAATTCAAAAACCTATTGCTGCATTCTTCATCCATTTAAACAGGAGGAAACCCTTAACTGCTTTTTGAAAAAAACCTTTAGACTGAAAGTATCTTTTAATTTCCACAGCTGAAAACCACTAAAATTGATTTTCTACAATACAGAATTTTTTCTTGCTGTGAGACAGAATCTTCTTGTCATCAAAAGTTGAAACAATTCCCCTTGCCCAACAAACAGAGAAGAAAATAAGATGATAAAGAAATAAGGAATCTGCATTCAGATTTGTTGTTGTCTGCCTATTTAGAAGCAGATTACTTCTATATTGAGTCTCAGGAATAATAATCCAACCCTAAGGACTGTGATTCACATATTTAGGTAAAGTTTAAAGATTTTACAAATACTGATCCACATGTTGTAGAAGCACCTCAATGAAAAATCCTTTTACTTCTCTGGCAAAATCACTTTCTTTCCTGAGTACACTTTGCAATAACAACACAGAAGAACTGCATGCCTATAAATATTTAACACTTGCATATGCTGTTCTGGAGGCATTTATGTTCAAAGACTTCACTGTCAGAAAGGACCATTTTGGCCATGTTGCCAATGGCATAAAGATTTCAACTTACAACATGCTTTTTGGAAAGAGATGACACCTTGGCACAAACATTGCAATGATAAAATTCATCTTGTCTCTAAAAAAACTGCCGTCGTGTCTACTGCTTTCATTGGTGAAAAACCCCAGCCCCATTTCTCATCTGAATTTTTCTGAAGTCAGTTTCAAGTCATGTCCTTTTCCAAAACATCCATCTGTCACCAATATATCAAAGATAACTTTGAACTAAGGGCCATATTCAAAATTGTTGACAAAACACAACTGAACAAGAGATAATCAGAAATACTAGCACTGCTTCTGGCAACAAGCTACATTGGGTTTTTTTATTCTGCTTTATCTTTCTCTTTATTATTTTTGTAGTAGTAATAGAAAGAGTTGACTTTGAAGGAATCAAGAACAAATCCAGAATTAAGTTTTCAACAGAGGCCTACATAAGACCTATATAAGGCTTGTTACCAGTGTTCCACAATTAATGTTTTGCAGAGATGTTTAGGGTACTAAAGCAACTTTAGGGTGAATTACATGAAGTGTATTATATGAAGGAAGAATTATATGCAAGTGAAAATATTAATACCAAATGAAAAAAAATTAATTGGCCAAACAAGTTAAACAACTCTACACATCAGTCATGCTTTTAGAGAACTCCTTTTTCTCGAGCTCCATAACTTTATTTTCAAGGATCTGAAGAAAAAAGTCCACAAGCCTGATGGACTTCCCACAGCCTTTCTGCTCTCCATAATAAATACTCAAGCAGTGCATGCAGTATAAAAGAACAAAGTAAAAAGGTCTGTGGGATACCTGACACTCGAAATTCAAACTACCAAAGTCATAAATTAAGTATACATGCCTATTTGTGGGGCAGGGTATAATGTTCTCCAACTGCTTCAATGGGCCTTATGTAAACAAAGAACAGAACAACTGGTGACAAATGCCAGCTTTCTAGTGCAAGAAAAAAGTCTTCAATCAAGGAAAAAAAAAAACACCCCTCAATCCATTGGTTTATCCAGATTAAAATATGTGAGCAGAAATTATTTAATGTCCCTCAGATATTTGCTCTGCTGTTATGCCAGAGGTTAATGCCCTGCAAGGGTTACTGCAGACAAAGCTGCTCCTCAGTCACTGCACTCTAATGCTCAGTGTATTTGAGGTAAACAAATCTCTGGTTTGTGGTATCACCACAGGCTAGAATGTGAACTGCAGTGAACAGCAAGGCATGGAGACCTTGTCAGCTGTCTGCATGTATGAGCTATCAGTCTGAAACCAGAAATTCGGTATTTGCCTCCGATAATGCATAAACACAGAAATGCCAAGAGCTGCTGCTCTCACTGCATTCCCCCACATGCTTCACTGTCCCCACAATACAGCTAATATATTTTGGGTTTTCAAGAACTTTTGATTCCACTTCTCCTCTAAATCTGATTTCCCAGTACAGCTCACAGATGTCAGAATGGCTACAAACTACAGGGATTACTATGGATTAATGAATCCTGCATGCCTGAAAGTGTTTAGAGCAATTACACCTCTTAGTGGTAAGGTATTTCCCACACATTCTCCTTCAAGCTCCTCTGTCAGCAGGGCTGTTTCCTCTGGGAGACAAACGTGTTGTCAGACCGAAAGCTGGTACAACCCCCAGATGGATGTAGCAAAGTGTGCCTTCAATCCTAGCCCAGGCTAGAACTTGGCTCTAAATTTCAGGGAAATCTCCTCAGTACAACATGAAACAGAGATAGCACTGCTTGGTCTCCATCCCATCCAGCCTCCACCCATCCCCTGCACTATCAAAGCCCAGTGAGCAGACCAGGACAGGGTTTCATGCGCAGACTGAGCTGTGAGAAGGGAGGACAAGGCTCCCACAGCATCGACCACTTGATGATGAGAAAGGCAGATAAATGGGGCCAGTCCCCTTGTCAGACTCCACCACCAAACAGTTTAGAGTCAACCACCACTGCTGTGCTCAGATCACAGCTCAGGCTGAGGGGAGCTGTGACTGGGTCAGCTGCTGGGGCAGTGCAGGCAGCTGAAAGTACCAATATCCAAAACTGCAGCCACTGGCTTTGTCAAAGTCTGTCTGCATGTGAGCTGTGATTCATGAGCAGTAAGTGAGGCAGCACACACACCAAGGTTATGGGGAGGAGAGCTCTAGGTAAGGTAGCAACAGCCAAGTTGCTCAGGGATTACAGGCAGAGTGAGAGTGTGCTCTACACTTGCTTTGAGGGAAAAACACTTTGAAAATATCTTTCACTGCACACAAGCTTTTTGAATAAAAAGTCTCCATGTCACTATGCAAGCTTACAGCTTGACCTTCCCACCCAAATGGTTCTTCTGAAAAACCCAAGCCTTTTCCTGTAGTGCTGTTTATATTACTGCATTCCAATATACACAATCAACTAAATTATATTTACTTAGCTAACTTCCACACCTTTTCCCCTTTCTATTTCCTCAGATTTGGATCACTGCTTTCTTCTGCCTAATATTTTCTTCCCTAGAATGACAATAGTGCAGATACAATAATGAGGTGTTACCAGCCTTTTGTTCAAGTGCTCTTTGTTGAGTATTTCAGCTATTTACTGCCCCCCCAGAAGTTCCTGTTTTCCCACTGAGGGGGGAAGGGAAAGCCTGTACAATGACATGGCAGCTTTTTGTTCAAAAAGTCTGTGTGCAGAGATATTTAGCACATTTTCCCTGCAAAGCCTGATATTACTAGTTTCAAATCAAAAAGGGAAAAAAATCTTAAAATAACTTTAAAAAATTTTATACATATATATAAAGTAGTACTAAAAAAGTAGTACTTTTAGTACTACTAAAAGCAGATATCCCTTTCTTCAAGCTATGAATTATTGCTATATCAAAATGCCCACATCCACACACACTGAAAGCTCAGCCCACCATGATGAAATGTGTACAAACACAGAGGCATGTATTGTAATCTCCTACTGCCAACAATATTACAGGTCTTAGCACATAAAACCAAGAAACCAAAAAGGAATTAGGGCACTGAAAAGCATCACAAACTGGGGGCTTTGCTAGTTCACACAAAGGGAAAAGGAAGAGCACAGCATGCACAGCAATTTGATCCAGGAAAAGGCATATATCGTTTGATAATCCAGTGATAAGGCAGGACAGCTATGGGACAAACCCATCTGTTGTATTGAATAAACAAATTTACATTGATAGTTGTGATGCTGAGCTGTTTTGATACACAGGACTTAATAAAATCATGATGTGGGTGTAAAAAAAAATCATCAGTGTTTCATTACAAAATAAGATATGTCCTGGGACTGTGGGATACATGACTATAGGGAGCTCTGAAGAAATACATAAATTAGGCAGCTGGGTTATAAAAGAGCATGTCCAAGCAATGGATCTGAACAGCTTCCCCTTTCACCATCTATCAGCTAGATGTTCAAGCCAAAGAAACTGTGCACAAGAAACAGGTAGCATGACAGGGAATTTTTGGGGTAATCTTGGTACCAAGTGGGTTAACTGTGCCTGTTATCCTCCCAAAGTCAATTTTAGCACAATAGGTCAACACGAAAATGGTACAAGCTGTTAATTAGGCTCCTTCTAATCTGAATCTAATTTGACAGTGAGTGCTCCACGCAGGAGGATTGGAGAGGAAAGGTCTTAAGGAAGGTGATCTCTTTTATCAGACTAATCCATGGCCCTGGCAGAAGAAAACAGTGGGGAAAGTTTCTGGGCATACCCTTTTCTTCTGCGCCGAACGGAAGCAACATCAGAGCCGCCCTTCACCAAACGCTAACAAGGGGATAGGAAGCGACTCTCGGGAAGGAGCTGCTGTCCTGAGGAGTCTGACAAACAATGCCAGCGCTGATTAGAGCACACAGACTGCACAGTAGGTTGGCTTTCATGTTCCTTTCATGTTCTCTTCATTTCGTGTGCAGATATGTCGGAATGACAGAAGTCAATGGGAAATTCACAACAGGTTTTAAGAGCATCAAGAACTGATTCATTATAACCTTCTCTTCATAACAATATTGTTTGTGTACATTAGATCTTAATCTGATTTTGTTCCCATCAACTCATCCGGACTGTATTTGCACCAGTTCTCAGGGTCATCTTTGTGACTGTGGTCACAAGGGTTTTCAGGATGAAGAAGAGACGAGAATGTTGACTCCATGATCAGAAGGCTTGATTTATTATTTTATTATATATGTTACATTAAGACTATACTAAAAGGAAATAGAAAGGAAAAGGCTTCTTCAGAAGCTAGCTAAGCTAAGAATAGACAAGAATGAATTAACAAAGATCTGTGTCTCAGACAGAGCAAGAGCCAGCTCTGCCATGAGTGGTCAAGAAATCCAAACACCCACAGGAGACCAATCATGGGTCTACCTGTTGCATTCCACAGCAGCAGATAACCATTGTTTACTTTGGTTGCTGAAACTGCAGCTTCTCACAAGGAAAAATCCTAAGAAAGGATTTTTCATGAAAGATGTCTGCGACACATCTTCTTGCTCGTGTACATTGTTCATGCAATATGTAATCTACAGAAACACCAACCAACACAAGTCAAAATAAAGTGTTCTTTTTAAGTTCACTTTTCTGCCATTTTTTTAAACTGAGACCTAAATTGAAGAGGCATTTTGAAATTAAGCTAAGATTTTAGAGTGAAAATTACTTCAGACATAGTATAGAGTGGGTTGGGGTTTTTTTTTGGAGGTTTTTTGGGGCGAGAGGGATTTTTCTTTGGGTTTGTGTTTTTTCTCCCCCCCCCCCACCCAGGACTAGCATTACACTGTACAGCTTAACAAGAGAGTGAAAATTAGATGTAACCAACCTTAGAGAATTCCTTTTCATTTGTTGCTGTGTACTCAGTTTAATTTTAACTTGAGCTGGTAAAACACTTTACAAGAGACCCCATCTCACCTTTAACACATTATCTAGACTTGCTTACTTCAAGCAAACATTTGCTAGATAGTTGTCTGTTACTGCATAAAGAGAATGTCAAGTTCTTTGTACAAGCGTCTGGTCACGTTTCATGATTGCCAAAGTCTAGGAAGAAATCCCCAGTTTGAAAAAAAACTGCCTGGAAACCTCATTCTCCTGGGTAAGATTCCTACCATTTTTGCTGAGAAGTTAAACAGAAAATCCTTTCAATATATCAAATGCAACAATGAAATTGTACCTAGTAACATATAAGCTGTTAATCACTGTTTCGCTCACGGCAAGTTCCATCATTAAATTACAGTTCCACTGGCCTGCTTTGTACGTTCAAAATTATTTTTATACATCTTTACATGGATGCTCATATTTCAAGCAGAAAACACACCACAAGAGGAACCATCTCTTCAAGTAGGTCATTACTTTCCTCTTGCACACTGCCTTTTAAAGTTAAGTCCCAGCAATATAAAAATGTACTCAAAAGAGCAAAATAAGGATTGTGGTTTTCCAAAATTAAATATAGTAGTTTCCCAATGACAATTGTCTTTCTGTCAAGTTTGAATTTTATTTGGCATCCAAACTCCTTCCCATGCATTAAGAGAAATAAAAAGAACACTAATTAATGTATTGATTTGTACTGTGCTATATCTTAGTACCAACATGGGGAAGGGAAAATATTTTCAGCTTGGAGGCCAACTAGCAATGACTGTTGACAGTAACTGTTACGACTGCATTGCACAGTCCAACGAACATGGCTTATGCACATAGAGAGGCCTTGAAGCATCAATCAGAAATTCCAGCAGGGATCTTGTTTTTCCATGCAGCCTGAATCTCTTATATTGAAGAGCTTTTCAGCCTTTTTCATCTTTCACTGAGATCACCACAAGATTGTAGTTGGTATCAAAAAATCCAGCTCTGTCCAGCCTGCTTTATGCCTTTTGTTTTAGAAAAAGTTGCATTCTGGATGAATGCAAGAACTAAACATGTCACAATATTCACCAACAACCTCCTAAATCACTGTATCACTACCAGTATTTCTAATATTGTTCTAAAATACTATGGCATTTTTCATAGCTTTGTCCACCCACAGCTTTATGAAACCATTAAAGATGGATGTCTCATACATGGATGTCTCAGAGCCTGTTCTTTCAGTTGCCCAACATCTCCTCTCCTAAAACAACATTTCCCCAAATTTTTTGTGTAGGAGCTGCATTTTCTACATTGATTTTCTCTGTCAAGCCTGAAGAAGAGCAGATGAAAATCATGCAAAGCAGGCCTTTGGCAAGTTGCCTGGAGCTGCTGGACAAGAGGGCTTGAAGAAATGAGGCAGGGAGACAAAACCAAACCAAACCCACCGCAGAAGAGAGATGGGAAATTAGGACTTGGGACAGAGGCAGAGGGGTGGACAAGAGAGAGGGACAAACATGTTGAAATACTTGCAGCTAACTATGCAACACTTCCAGAAATGAGTTCTTCACACATCTTAATTCTATCCTTGGTTAAATATACATTATGCTATAGCCTATAATTTTCTGACCATATACTTTCCCCTTCTCCACACCACTACCTGCATGCAGTAACAAAAGGGAAAACCTCCTTCAGAACTAATGCTTCCCCTTATTTTGCTTTCTGCCTGTTTACTTGCATGGCCTGCAGAACTGCAATTCAGCTTTGCATTTGGGCTCTTGAAAAACACTGTGTTATCTGTGTTGCCCCACAAGTCCATCAATAAACTATTAAACACATCTCTGAGATAGAGTAGTATGCTATCCTAATTTTAGACAGTGCACTAAAATTAGAGTCAAAAGCCAATTCTTGCCAAATTTCTGGAAAACTCTTTTCCCACGGCATTTATTACGGCACTGCATTTTGCATCTTCAGAACACAGAGCTCCTACTGACTTTCAGACACATCTGAGAATAATTGCTTTTTCTGCAACTCAGACCCAAAGCTGGGGATTCAGAAAACAAGGAGTAGAGTGAACACACTGAAATGTAGGGCTTACTTGCCTTGTCTAGCATCCCATAGGAATATTGTGGTTGAAGGAGAAGATAAAAATCAAGTTTTCCAAGGAAGCAATTAGCCAGGAGACCATCCTCTCCCTTTGAATAATCCCTTTCCTTACTCACAACATGACTTCCTCCAATGCTGTGTGCACAATATCCCAGTCACGCCTAGAAAAGCTCTTCTGTGCAATGACCATGACAGAAGTTTCTTGATAAAAAAACCACAATCAAGCAGGTTTTGACTGGATTCCAGTACCTGCACACAATTCAATACAAAACCAACACTGCCAGGTGAAACTAATTTTGGTGCTTAATTTCCAGGACCTTAATAACATAATAATGTTTTTTAATTGTTAATTATTAAGCACCTATACACATGCAAGCTCTTTGAAACAGCACATGGGGTTCCTGATAGCAAGGTACCTCACCGTTTATAAATTAAACTACAACCAAATCAGCACAAATGCTGTCATTTTTTGGTCTTTTTTCCCCACAAAGGACTGAATTATAGCACCGCTCTCCCCAGCATGTATCATAGTTGTGTCCTGATCCTGTAAAAGGACAATTGTGCATTTGTTTATACTTTCCAACCTACAGCAGTAGTAACAGGCAATCACCACAGACTCACCTTCTCGCCTGATCCTTGTCAGTCTGCCCTGCAGTGGCTGTCTCTGGCTGGGCGCAACCAAGGCTGATGTTATCAGCTGAAGTGTCATTTTAAAGGTACATTGTAGATGTTTTCCTTTTGATAGAGGATCATTTTTTTAACCTCTTCCACTGTCCCTCAGTGCTGAATTCCTGCCTGCAACACTGTCTCAGTTTTTAAGTTTCACCTATAGTTGTCTCAAAACCATGCTGCCCCATTCAGCTATTACCTGCCATATGAGCTGAGGCCTTTGGATTAGCATTATTGTTGAATGCAGAGAACCTATGCGAAAATATATATTAAAGGGACAGACAGGAAAAAAAAAAAAAAAGAAAAAAAAAGAAAAAAAAAGAAGAAAAAAAAGAAGAAAGCCAAGAAAGATTTAAAAAAAGGGAGCCTGTTAGCAGCTGCACAACTTTGAGGCTAAATAAATGGATCTGTGCAAAGACAGTGTCACCTTGAATTTATTTAAATTCAGGCCTGGACACGGCAGCCACATTTAAAGCTAATGATACAAACTGTTCTTATTTTCTGGTATAAAGCAGAGGTTCTTGACAGATTTCCTTTCAAGTTGTGCACATTAGGCTACCAGTCAAAGACCAGAAGTGATTACCAGAGTATGATCAGAGAGGCTGCTTTTCCCACATGGCCTCTTTCCAGGATCCTGCTTGGGATGTTTGCAATTTACTTATTCTTCATAACTAGATTATGATATATCCAGAGACTGACACCTTACTGATTATTACCACACCTACTTACTTTGTCTCAGTTCTACAAAATCTGGTTTTATCACATCTTAAATCAGACCAGAAACATTGTGGCTGCCCAGAACAAACTGCATGCCTCTAACAATACCAATTTGTTGAAACTGGTTTTGCTTTGCTCTGAAGATTTTTCTCTCAGCAAACCTGTGCTTGCATCAGTGTCATCTGCACACCCATAGCTTGCAAAAATGGTCAGTGTAAACACTCAGTATTGTTCCCTAGCTTGGCAAAAATGCAGTCACACCCAGGACTGATCCAAGCCTGTGCAGTGAAGAGGTCTGGCAAAGCCTGGATAGCTTATTAATGTGTGTAGAACCAAGAGCTCAGCCTCTTTAAATTCATTAACATAAGCATGACACTAAACTTTCCTTGGACCAGTCCCAGGTGCCACTGAAAGCAGTGACTTGATTCTTTCCTTACTCAGTCCCTCCTTCACTGGAGTTTCAAGAGCCTTATACCTGATCTGGTCCTTTCAGAGGCAGGTGAATTAGTGCCAGCCGCTTCCATGGGGAACTGGCTCAGGCCACAGGAACAGAACTACCTTGCCAAAGGCCTGATGGATGCTAAAAGCTATTTGCTGTTTGACACTAAAAAAAAAAAGAGCTAGGTCCTCTTTGTAAGGACACACTTTCTGCTGTTTTTCTGGAATTCAAAGGGGAAAAAGTGCAGAAATATCACACAATACAATATGTACTTTATCCAAAGTAAAATGAAGCTAAAACCTATTTATAGATATATAAATGTATGTGTACACATATATATGCATATATGTATGTCTGCATGACCATTATAAACTAAATATATGGCACTGTTACTCCCAGAAGAGAATAGGAAAAAACAATAGGCTGAATGAGAAGGCAATCAACAAACAACAACAAAACATCATCATTCCCTCCACACTTCCCATTCTGAAGGGTTCAGAGTCCCCAAGGGAATTTTTCTGTGGTTTTGAGATTCTTCTTTTTAAGAAGAATCTTTCAGGCACCTCTGCTCCAACCCTGCCTGTTGGTACTACACAGGAGGTTCAGAGCACGGAACAGAGCAGACACATCAGTGGGCTCCCCAGGTACACAGGAGTACTCCCATCCAAAGGGCAGGGAGTGAAAGGCATCTGCTTTTGCTCTGGAAGTAGCATTTTGTTAATGGACTCAGAAACCTGGGGCCATTAATGATTTTGCAAGAATCTGGTGTGACCCATAGACAACTTCTTTCTGTGTCCTTTTTGTGCTCACATTCTGACTATGCTGCCAACAAATACACCTCCTCATCATACACTGCATGGAAAACAGGGGTTCTTAGATAGGCATACACCACTTCAAGATCCTCTAATCTGTGGTCTTAACAGAGTATAATAAATAATTACAAACAAAAAGCAGGAATGACAGTGCAGAAAGAGAAAAAAAAAGAATATAACACAATGGGAGAAAAAAAAATCCCAACAATCCCAACTGAACAACAAATGAACAACCACAAAGAAAAGAGACACAGACAAGTCCAGGATCTGAATTAATTTTAGGACAAAATGCACCATCGGGTGTCTCCATCATTATCAGGTATCTGGCATTATCACTGTCTTCCCATAGCATGATTACCCAGGGATTTGGGACTCTTGTGCATATCTGGAAAAAGGCAATTTTCAGGAATGCAGTCACAGTCTCTTTACAACTATATCATTGACTTTTGTCCTCAGACCATGATGGCCCCCTCAGCATTTACCCTCACATAGGACTCACACCCAGCCACAGCATCATGCTAAAGCTAAGCACCTGGGAAGCTCTGCCTATTCCATTAGGAATAATGGGAGGACTGCACATTTCACTGTCATACAGACACAGGCCACTGAAGCCCCAAATGATCTATTTATTTATTTATTTATTTAAAAATAAGTTTGTGCACGTAAGAATTTTTGCAGGCACAAAAGAAAAATAATTTCTAGAGTTTGGGGGGGGAGTGGGTTGGATTTGTATTATATTCACTATCCACCCAACAACAAAGGAGAAGTTTAAGTATGACTTTAAAGCATTCTTCTCATGAAGAGATAAAGACATTTCACACGTGTTGTACCTTAACTCTGACGTATTGGGAATATTTTGCATTTTTGACCTTTGGTAAAATATCTTCATTCAGTTTAAGAGGCATTTTCACCCTCCTACCATTTTAGCCCTAACACTGTTTCTATCATCACTTGGAGCACGTTCAAAAGGTTCTGTTTTCTTGTGTCCCCCAAACAGTTCTCTCTTCCCAAGGAAACACCCTGATCTTGTCCAGGAAACCAAAGACCTTACAGGAAACAGAACTTAAAATAACTATATGATCCTAAAGGAAGATGGAAATCATATAGATGTGTGTATTCAGTACACTAAAGACAGCTAAGGGTTAGCAGTGAAACAGCACCTAAAAAAGGCAGAACTGAAACCTGACTTCAGCAAGAGTTCTGTCTGATCAAGACCAAAGGAGAGAGCTGAGACTTGGTATTGTGTCTTTTCTTATTCATGCATAGGAGCATGAAGCTGCTGGATGAAGTGACTGACTAGTCACTACAGAATTTGGTTTTTTCCATTCAGTAATTCAAAGTGAATAATATTAAGATGGTGCTTGTATACATCTCCTCCAGGCAAAGCACTTATTCAACATGTCAGGAGGTAGCTCAGTGTTGTCAACTACTTGCAAGCAGACATGCTATGATCGGAGTAAAAATCACATTATAAGAAAAAAGAAAAACATCACTACTATTCCTGAAAGAAGAGAAAGTCTTGCTGCCACTCAGGTGAGGAGAGAGGCTCTTTGGAACTCCCTCCATGTTTCTGCTCTATTCTTCTGAGCTTTCCCAAGAAATGGGAGGGCAGGAGGATGGTAAATACACATAAAACTTTGAACTGCAGTCAGAGAGGCTGTATGACTAAAAGAAAAAGCTAAATGCAAGGAGAGCTTTAGTAGAATTTTTTTTTTTTAGCTTTCTCACAGTAGATCATCCCGTCTGCATTACTTCTGTTTTTCTAAACATTAATATGGCTTTATTGCTGAGTTAATTTAACACTTGAATATCAGTAGATGAGTTTGATGCTGTTTGTACTGTTTCTCTCAGGAAAAAGACAAAGGTGAAAAGTCTGTCAAACAAATACTTGCACATTTCCAGTTGTTCTGGTTTTGGCAACCTCAATATCTTAGATCTGACCTAACTTTCAATATCTATTTAATATTCTGAGGGTCATCAGTCTACTAGAATAAACAAAGTCAACAATATTTCCTTTATGAATTAAACCTGCAAAGGTCTAACATTTGAAGAAGAATAATGAGCCAGTGATCAAAATTATTTTTATTGTCCAGAAACATAAATTTGAACCACAATTTTATGTGGTGCTAATAAAGTAAATGAATTCCTATCAGGCTTCTATTTCAAGTACCTATTTTATTCTGGGCATTTCAAAGAATAATGTGCATGGAACAGCATAAAGAAATGCAACTGTAAGTACAATTAACTAAAACTTATGCCATCACAAGATCTCAGTGCAGCAGCAGCAAAGTAACAACGTTCCAAACCTTTCCAAGCTATAGAAGTATTTGTTTTTGTCAAGGTCAAATAGCCATCACAAGCCTTAAAATCAGTAGTGCAAGTTTTACAAGAGGCTCCATCTAGCAACACACTGGTATGAAGCAACAATCTGAAGAGATCAATGTCATCCTGCTAGAAAGTAAATATTTTTATAACTACATCCATAGCAACCACAAAACTCTCCACCTCCCCAAAGTGATCCATAATGCTTGACTTGAGAAGATAATTTAAAGCTCTGAGAAGGTATCACTTGCCATCATTTTTCTTGGCCATAAAAGTCCCAGGAAGATAAATGTAGCTTTTCTGGGCCATCATTTCACAGAAAAGAAACACTCAAAAGATATCTCTAGAAATTGCTATACTTGCTCATTTTGAAACTGTAAATCCTCCAGGGGGACTGGTGGTGCTACACTGTAGGAATCAGTATCAATTACTTTATATGATGTATTTTTACTTCAGTGTCAACCCAGGCAATTGACATCTCATTTTCTCATTTAAAGACTCTGTGTAACACCACTTACATCTTCTGTACTACTTTCCACCAATGGATCTCAGTGCTCCTTACAAAGATTAGTACACATATTCCATGAATGGATGAGACATTCTGAGAAGTTAGAGAGATGCAGATAAATTAACCTGCAGAGTCAATGGCCAACTAAGGCCAGTAAATGCAAGTTTTCAGAGTCAGAACCCCTTGCCCTGTTCAGCAAGCACCACTACTTCTGTATATAAGTGCTTTGGACAGCCTTCCATGCACCAGTTATGTTTTATGCCAGTTTCCAAAGGCCTCTCAGAAACCCAGTGGCATTTTCCACTTTGCTCTTTCCACTGAAATGAACCGACCCCAGTTCTTTCCAAGTGAGTTGCAGGAAACCTTGCACCTGCTCTGGTCATGGAAGCCGACATCAAAGGCAATGGAAATCTGTCAGCACCAGGTAATTTAGCCTATACTTCAGGCTGCATTTCTGAGCTCATTCATGCTGGATGTATGCAGTGCTAGACCAAAAGGCATTACAGAATTAAGATTAACCAGGTTTGGGTACATAACTCTATTACTGCTGAATAGGCACAGTCAGCCTCATCCCACATTTACACAGGCTCTAAAGCAGCTACATAAAGGATGGATAATACCTGATCCATCATAAAACCTGTCTTTATAAAGCTAACTCATTTTGAACAAATTTGAAACAGGAGACTGAGTTAATAGCAGACCAGTGCTTTGCACGACTACAAAGAATCTCTTAGTAGGAACTGTTAAGCTGAATTTACTGTGCCATTAAACCACAGCCTCAGTGCAGATGTAGGCTGGTTACCAGCACACATGGAAACCCACACAGCAGTTAATTCATCTTCACAGTATGCGAATCAGGGACGTGGGAGCAAAACCTGATCAAGATCCTCCATTTAAGGGGCTGGAATGTTTCATTTATGGGGTAACTTTCTGCTTTTCCATTCTCTTTGGTCAAAGAATAACACAGATTTGCCCTTTGCCTACACAGGGAATACAGCAGAGTTTCAGAGCCAGGAGACACAGACTGCACCCCTCTTGCTGCATGCACATTGCTGACTGACAGCAGCAATAATCAAATATTTATGCAGCCCCACTCTGAGAGTGCAAACTCTCGGAGCATTTAGCACTATTGTTTAATGCCCCTAGCTCAGCTTTAACACATGGGACATGGGACATGGGATCTGGCAGATGAGTAGCTACAGAGATAGCAGATATGACTAAAAACAGTCCTCTTCCCTGTCTGTGTCACAGGTGTCCCAGAGAAGGGGCACCAGAAGCAAAGGGATGCTTCTACCACAGCAGCTGTCCTTCAGAGCTCAGAGTTTAGACTGGAAAAGATCTACCGGCTGCAAACTCCTGAGACTGAATTACATGCTGGTCTTATTTACAGGTTTGCAAATCCTTAGCAGAAGGATCATGCTATAAGTTGGGGCATCAGTACTGAGGGTCAGAAATATCCTGAAGGGCCAATTGGTGCAGGCAAGGCACAGCAATCAGAACAGGCTGATTTAGGGTACACAGCTCCAGTACTGCTGAATATGCACAGCAAATTTTGAAGTAGAGATCTTGGGATCTCTAGTCATGCTCTGTTAAAGTACATTTTCTCTCAGGAAAAAAAAAAAAAAAAAAAAAGAACATACCAAACTGGTGGAAAATGTTTAACCAAAACCCAATGCCAAATATATATATATATATATATATAAACACATATAAACTCACTATTTGATTTTAGTAACTGGGGTTCTTTCAACTAATTCCATATAAAGGTCTTCACTGATATATTTTTCTTTAATTTCACCGAAGAACAGCTACCCTAGCTGCTTTAAAATAAGTGGAGTTAAGAATTAGAAGTATTTCCTTAAAGGCACTATCTATCAGTACTCCACTTCTGTAGGACCTGCCCTACACCTTTCAGCTTAATATCAGAACTGTACTCTGTTCTCTCAAATACACCATTGCAAACCTGTAAAAGTTAATCTACGTTAGAGACTTCTATTAGCTCCTTTGAGTTGGCCAGGAACTGCTCATTTCACATTTTACAATTATCCCAGGAGTTAGGAACGGCTGAGAGGAAACAAAATCCCTCTAAAAAGCATCATCACTGTTTAGAAAGGTAAGCTGCACGACATCACCTGTCAACACAAACTAGAAGGCACACTTCCAACAAAGAGTAAGCAAGAGCCTGTCCATGCCCTGTGGTCATGTAGCTCAATGTGAGTGCAGCTGATCCAGTATTCACAGCCAGGATGAATATATGACATTCCAGCAGGGCTCTGGAAAAGCCTTGGGCACCTCTGTAACAATCTACAGTGGAATCACTCTTCAGATAAAGTACTAGAAAGGTACATAACTCCGTTGTAATTAGTAACTGAAAAAGAGTGGAAAAGAAAGCAGCTATTATTTCAAAGACTTGTTTATTCACAGATCGACCACAGCTTTGACGGTAAAGCATCTCCTGTATTTAACAGCCAAAATAAGCCTACAATCACCTATCTACTAGAGATCGACAGAATTCCCAAAGACACTGGCACACAGGGCACCAGCTGGGAGCAGGCTCTGACCTCACAGTCTCATCACTATCGGCGTGCACAGCAATCTGGCATCTCAGTGTGCATCCTCTCTCCAATGGCACTGCTCCTTCCAGAGGTCCCACATCATACACCAGCCTGAAGCTTTGCCTGGTTATTTTTACTTTGAAGTCAGCAAAACCAACAGCCATTCCACTGCTCTGGTGAAGCACAGTGTTTTCAAGCCTTGAAAACGAATGTGATCTGATAAGTTAATCCTTGAAGCTTCAGCACAACAAAAACTTCACACAGGAAACTCAAAAACTTAGCTGGGGAAGCCAGCTTTTAAAGACCCTTAATTATGAATAGTGTAGATGAATGGAATGAAACACGTAATTTTTAAGAGGAGATGCTGAGTATCTGTGGCTCAACACACTGAGGGCACACAGGCCTGCAGTGGGATCCGGGCGTTGTGCTGTTCAGTGCCTACCACTAAGGCAAGTGACCGAATTTAGCACTGCCTGGCCCTCTGTATGTTCATTTACACCTTATAGACTACCTGCAAAAAAAAAAAAAAAAAAAAAAAAAAAAAAAAAAAAAAAAAAAAAATTCACTATCAAGCCCAAAAGGCAGCAGTTCATCTCCTACTCTGCACAGGTGTACCTAAGCAGTAAGAATGTAAGGAAATGGGGGTTTTTTGACCTAGGAAACAAAGATAAATTGTTTAATAAACTCTCACATCATGACTATTCGTGTGCTATCAAGTGCAAAGCATACACAACCAATGTGGTTACAGAAAAGTCTCCAAAACTCAGCTCCCTGTCTGCCAAAACTCGTCTTTCCGCTACGGGACGAGATGATACCGCAGATACCACGGGAGGCTGAGCAGACCGCGTGTGCCCTGCGCTCCTTTTCCAGTTTCCAGGCGGGACAATTGTGCCCCCGCCGCGGAGCCGCTCTTGCTTCCGCGGGCTCGTCCTTCCCCCGCGCTTCACCTGCGGGCAGGGACCCGCACGGGGTGATGCGCTGAGGGACACCCCAACCCCTCCTCACTCCAGTCCCGGCCGAGGCTCCCCCGCCCCTCCGCGCCCCCGGGGCACTCACAATCTCGGTCACCATGAGGAGCCCGGGCACCGTGCGCAGGAACTCCCTGTCGTAGGCGAGGGTGCTGGAGCTGGCCGACAGGTTGGCGGTGAAGGAGCTGCTGGTGGTGGTGACCGTGTGCGAGCGCGGGCGCGGCGGCTGCTCCTGAGGCGGCGGCACGGGCGGCTCCATGGCCGGCGCGGCTGTCGCCGGACGGGCGGCGCGGAAGCACCGCCGCTCGCCGCTTTGTGTGGACCCGGCGCCGCGGGCAGCCCCCGCCTGGGCCAGGGGGAGGAGGAGGAGGGTGCTCGGCGCCCGGCCCCGGGCGGGGAGGCGGGTCCCGAGCGGGGCCGCCCGCCCCGGAGACCGCCCAGCCCTCCCGCCGCTGCCCCCGGGGCGGGACAGCGCTGCCGGTGCGAGGCTTCCCCCGCGCTAGGGAATGAGGGTCAAAACGCGTCCCCTCTCAAAACCATCTCCTCAAAACCATCTCTGACCTCGCGGACTTTTATACACTCGGGATCCCGTCTGCTTCCAGTGCGGCCGAGGAGCCAGGCTGAGCCACTGCTGTCTGTGCCACAGCCCCTTGGAAGGTCCAACCTCATGCCCCGGCCGTCATCGTGGCTCCGGGCTGTCACCCCTGGCTCCAAAAGCCCCAAAGGCTGGCAGGGGCCATGCTGTGCCGCAGGTGGCCGTCACCCCTGGCTCCAAAGGCCCCAAAGGCTGGCAGGGGCCGTGCTGTGCCGCAGGTGGCTGTCACCCCTGGCTCCAGAGGCCCCAAAGGCTGGCAGGGGCCATGCTATGCCGCAGGTGGCTGTCCCCGCTGGCTCCAGAGGCCCCAGAGGCTGGCAGGGGCCGTGCTGTGCCGCAGGTGGCTGTCACCCCTGGCTCCAGAGGCCCCAAAGGCTGGCAGGGGCCGTGCTGTGCCGCAGGTGGCTGTCCCCGCTGGCTGCCAGCGCCTGCGAGAGGAACCGCCACGAAGTGCCGCGGCGGGGAACGGGAGTCTAGGAGCTAACACAGCCCTCCCAGAGCTGGAAATGGGGGTTTGCTGGGGTCCGCCAAATAACCAAGAGACTGAACAACGCAAAAGACTTTTAAAAGCCATACAAGTCACTGGATATGTAAAGTATGAAGTCATTATTTACCCATGGCAGTGCTGAGCTGTCCCTTAACCTGTATTTTTCAGTACTCCAGTCTGAAGTGTCATTAAAAAAAACAAATCCAAACACTTCTGGATCTTTTAAAAGCTTCTAAAGAGATCTTCCATTCCACAAAAACCATGGGGTTTCAACAATAAGCAAGCAGGTTATAGTTATTTTCAACATTCAGGAACTCTAATTAGCAAAGGATTTTGTGGCCATTCAGTAAAAATGAAGTGTTTTCCACATGTCTGGTGGCTATTGTCCTTGAATTGTTTACTGCTGCTCTCCCACTGGATAACAAAGGCTGGATTTTGTGGTATTACCTTTCAGCAAGGGACTGAAGCAGCTGGGAAGGGAGGAGAAGGAGTATGGGAGAGTTTCTCCCAGAAATACAGGAAACATGAATTACCCAAAGGAACTGTTCTTGTGCATTATTGTGCCTCCACTCACAGTGTGTGTGTGTCACAGTACAGGCTCCATGGGCTTCTTGGAACGTGTATCTTGGCTCAGGCTCTGTGGAGCCTTCGTGCCCTTTACACTCTGACTAGGAAAAGAAGTATACTCTGATTAGGTCAAAATATGCAATTTGGTGAAGCCTTTCAATGTAAATGTTTTAGACACTGGTGACTTTTTAATTTAAGATGGCAGAAGAAATGTGGCAGAGTTTTGCAAACATGAACTGCAGGTCATCATAACACGATGCCTGTCACTTGACATGATAAGATATACAGATAGCATCTTTTTTCTTTTGTTTTTCTTTTTTTTTTTAATGAAAAAAAGAGACCATTAATACACACTCAAACCACTGAACACAACTCCTTAATCATGAAACAAGGAATTTTATACTTCTTGGCAAAACCTTTTTTTTTTTTTTTTTGATGACATTAACAGGATTATGGGCTTTTTTGTGTTCCTATTTTATCTCTTTCTTTTATATAAGAGTTGATATTTAAAGGTACAGAACACACCTGTGCACTGGTCTGTCTGGAGGCCTGCTTCAACTGGCTTGCAAGTAAAAAACGCTTTATCTGATTGTTCAGCACTGCCAAGGTTCCTTCCAATGCCAGAGCTGCTTTGCCATGCCCCTGTTGCTGTTTGTGAGGATCCATTGTAACTGCATCGATTTTCCTCTCTGAGAGATTCCTGTCTTTTCAGTTTTCCACCTAGAAGATCAGTAAGTAAAAGTGAGGAAATGTGGGGCTAAAATTCATGCTGCTATCAAAATTAACACTAATTTCAGTGTTTCAATTTCCATTTTGTTTGAGCCATTCACATCACTTTCCCTTTGAGAGCCAGTTTATTTTACACTAGATGTATATTCTTACCATGTTTCCAGGATGTTATTCACTGGTCTCAGTGTTCATGCATAATTCTAAAACTCTTTATTTATACCCTAAACTCTTGAGGGTCAGTGTTGGTTTTCTTTCAGCTATCAGAATCAGAGCAGTAAATTTCATTGCTTTTGGTCTGCACATCTGTTGTTTGAGCATCCCAGCTCCTGTAGGGGAGAAAAAAAAGTAGAATAAAAACACAGATAGGAAACCAATTGTTTTCTGCTTCAGCTCTATTAATAAACTGTACACTTTCAATGACTGTTGTAGAGGTCTAGTATCATGATTAATTCAACAAGAACTGGAGGGCTACACTTGTGGGCAATTTCTCTGAACACTGGCTGCCACTCTGACTTCCCTAGTTAGCTTATTTTTCTCCAGCAAACATATTCAAAGAATGAGTTTCACTAAAAAATGGGTGAACACTCCAGAAGCTTTTCTGTATCTGATATTCCTGGAAGCAAATTTCATTCTTTAACTTGACAACATAATACTTGACATTTTGAATGTTAATTGTGAGGCTCTAATTTTTTTGTTTTGCATCCTTGCACTGAGGGCTAGAACTGGAAAGCCTTCAGGGACCAGCTAAGCCTAGCTAGATTTTTTTACATGTAGATAGCATCAGAAACAGAATAATTGAATGCTGCTGCTTGAACAATCAACCTTTTATTACAGAACTACCAAGAGAGAATAAGGTGGCCCATTTTCTTTATTTTAAATTAACCTTTCAAGGGAAGGATCGGCAAGGCTTTTAAACACCAGTCAAGATTGCAGCCTCTTATTTATCAACTGCTATAAGGAAGTAAAGTCTGATTAGGAAAAAAATATGCAATTTGGTGAATGCAAATGTTTTAGTAAAAGCAGAATAGTGGATAAAGGTATTGTCAGGTTTCTCAGTAAAGGGATTATTCCTGAATGTCTCATTATCTAATTAACAGAGTCTTCCATTTAAGCTGGTTTTGTTCTCAAATCCTGAGGTATCAACATTTTTAACATTACTGATCAAGCTCTCTAGAACTACTTTCTTAGCAACAATCTGGCCAGCTGGAAGTGCTAATTAAAGTAGACTCACAGGCCCAAGGAGTGGAGCTGACTGGAATTTCCTGAACTGTTTTTCTGATTTTGAAATAGAGCTTCCCTTCCCCCTTCCCAAATCCTAGAATTTTCAAATGTGAAACTCATTCAGACTATTTTTTAGGTAAGTAAAACACGTTAACATATAAAAGATGAGTGAGATTTTTCAGTGGTTATCAGCAGGTTTCACCCCAAACAAAAAATTTACTATATTTATACCACCTGAGTGAGCTAAGAAAGCTAAGGAAACTTAATCTGAAGAGAGCAAGAAAGGAACTGTACTTTCCATAAAACCCAGGTCTCACACAAGGAATGGGGATTTATGTCAGATGTCCAGGACAAATATTCTCACCCTTGACATCCTACTGTGCAAATAATCTGAGGATGAGTTATTTTTAGTTAGCATTAAATCAAGAAATGATTGAAAATTTCCTATTGGCTTTTCAGAATTAGCAAAGTGTAGGCTTTGAGCTACAAAAGTACTCAAGTAAATAATTTATAACATATTTTACCCTTCGGCAGTTTACAACCATATGGAAAAGCTGATTTATACTAACCCAAACCAGAAATACTTGATTTGTACTTTGGTAGTAACATGTGCCATAGGCACATGATCAATCAGGGCAAATGTCTCTGTGTAGGAATCCATATTTCACAAAGAAAAGATGGTTTTCATGACTGAGATACCTGGATTTTCCAATGCTGCTGCAACAAAGAGAGAATAGGTGAGATGCTCATATTTTCAAAACATCCATTATTTGGCAAATCCATAGAGAATCCTTTTTTGTACATGGGGTCACTGAACATGAAGCTTGTTTTGTTTTGCAGCTTGGGCACCTAAAATTAAAGAACATAAAATCAATACCAATTGAAACAATAATCAAAGTAATGACAGTGCATGAGATTTTATCAGCAGGTGTTTGTTACTACCCTAATGCTGGAAAAGGCAGGACTTAGCTGTATATGTTCTGTACTCCTCTTATCACAAATATTTCTTTCTTTACATGAAGTTTACTTGAATTATATGCACAAAGTCCTGACTGTAGACACACAGTCATTTTACCTGCCAGAAAGCTGTCTTACAACATATTTTGCCATACAGATAATTAACTCTGTGCTGGGAACAGCAACATACTGACTTTTAGATTTTATTTTTCAGTTTTGAAACCCATGACACTAAGTAAACTGTGTGGTGATAGAGATTGTGCTAAGAAAAGAAAGCACAGAGTACATAAGCCTTGTATTTTCTTTGCATTAGGCTTTCACCAGCTGTTTTATCTGCTCTGGTAATCTAAAGATCTCTCCCAGCCCTGCAACACAGCTATGTCACAGATATTGTACTGAGGAAAAATTGCTTACTTCTTTCAGAGCTGGCTTGTACTTAGAACACACTGTCCCTGCACACTGAATATATGTGCTTAACTTCAGGGCAGAGAGCACATCTACTCAACTTAAAAAGAGTTTGTAGTGAGTAGTGTGAAGTCCACGTACAAATCTTCTCAGAACAGGAGTTGTGGTTTTCATATTTAGGGGCCTCAGCTCTGTAGTGCACCTGCAAGAGATGTCTGCATTTCATTTCCCAGGCTGCTTCCCAGCTGCTCTCAGCTGTCCTGCTCTCCAGTGAGCCTGCAAGCACAGCTCCAAGCACAGCTGCTGGCTGTGCCTTCTCACACCTGCAAATCAGAGGCCACTCCAATACTCAGGAGTGTCTGGTGTCATGTTGTGTGAGGAAGGAGCTGATTCTGCCCCTGAGCACGTCCAGGCAGGCTGTCCCTGAGGCACACTCATAAATACTTTCATTAGGGTCAGCAGTCCGCCACAGACCTTTAAATATTATTATGGAGCAAACGCATACTAGTGATTACATCATTGAGAATATAAACAACTTTCACTGAAGACATGTGCATTTTCTACCTGCTAAGGGTGGTGCTTGCCTAAGTGTTTATGTAAATCACGGCAGGTAATGTTTATATAGCAACCACGCCCAGTGCAAAACAGCTGGAGGAAAATACCACCTTCAACAATTGTCAATGCCATATTTGTTTTTAGATAATTAATGAAAGACTGTATAATTCTACCGTGGTTTCATCACAGCACCATCCAAGTTTAAGGAGAGAGTTCACAGCCAACTCAGTTTGCTTGAAGGCTTAAAAAAATATTAAACAGTCAGCTATGTTGCTCTGCTTTGGTTAATACAACACCATGACAGAGGCCTGAGACTTAAAGCGTCCCTTATCTCAAATTATGAGGAGGCCACTTGAGCTTGCTGTGTGTGTATATACACTGAGAGAAGACATGGATGGCAGGTAAAAACCTAACCAAATACTATGGCTAAAAGCTGACACTAGACAAATTCAGACTGAAAACAAATTGGTTTTGTTGTTGGGGCTTTTTGATTGTATTTTTTTTCACATAGCATGATTAGCTATTTGAAGGATTTCTTAAATAAAACATTAAACTCTCCATCATTTTATATCTATAATTCCAAGCTATAGGTTTATTTGAAATGTACCCTTTACCAGACTTACATTGACAAATTTGGTGGTCTTTATTATACAGAACATGACAAGAGATGACCCAAATGATTTGAGAAACCACAGAAATTAATTCCAATTATTTCCATAAAGTGCCAGTCTTGTTAACGCTCTAGTCACCCAGCTGTACAGTACACATGCAGTACCAATGCCTGACACATCTCCTGGAGTGGCAGCAGAATAAAGGATCTAATGAATCTTGCTCTGTCTGGACAATGAAAACTGGTGATGAAACTGCTGTACAGGGAGAACATACTGCAAGGTTTAAGAGTGGAAAAATTCTCATCCAGAGAAAGTTAAAAAGCCAGTGGGCTGACTGCAGGACCTGCAGAGAAAGGGGCCAGCTGACTGGGGTGAGGTGCCAGAGTGTACATGCTCTGTCATAGGGGGCTGAAGTGCAGGAGAAGAGAACTGAGCCTGGCAGGGCACTGACCTAAATCTTGGGGAACACAACAGTGGAAGGAGAAGACATAGGAGTGCAGGCAGATGTTTTACTGCTCCTCATCCTGGTTGGCACAGCCTTTCTGTTAGTATGGAGTATAGACTTTTGACATCTATCTATTAACAGGAGAGGAAAATGTTAACAGAGGACACGGTACACCACGTAGTGGCCTGAAATCTGCAAGCAGCTGAGCAATATAGCATTGGTATTTTCAAATCAGCACTTTATCTCTGCATTCAGACAAGTGTCAAACGACTTCTGTGCAACAAAGAACAAAATGACCCTGATGTTTGTATTTACAGAGCAGTCTTAGCCCTGAAACAAAACAAAAGCAAATAAACAATTCTCCCTAGTACAAAACACAGTCAAGTTCAATTCAAAGCAGGACACAGAGGTGCAGGCACCAGTGTTTTAGGACATACAGGATACTGCTCATGACTGTCAAATCATTGGATGCTTTCAGAGCATTACTGTTACAGATATGCAAAGAACCAGCATGCAAAGCTCCTGATACCTGGTAGGACTTGTGTCAGTGCATGAAAAAAACCCCTGCAGTGATGCAAGGCACTTAATGAATCCTCCAGTTCTAGCTTCCAAAAATCCTTTGCAAGAGAAGCGGGAGTTTGAAGAAACAGGGGAGAGAAAAATGTTTCTGTTATGACTGCATGTATTTATGGGGAACAGAGTGTGTTTTCTGCTGCTGGCCTAATAAAACCTGCTGGGATTTTTAAATGAATCAGAAAGACAAATTTAGTTAAATTTCTCAATTCATTTAGTTTTCTACAAAAATTGCAGGCTTTGGGCTGTGTGAGAACAGTGCATGATGTGAGACTATAGGACTCAGGGTGGACGATGGGCTGCCTTTTGCAGGGATTGGGATTTCCTCAGAACAAAGGCTTATTCCATTTACGCCATGTCTTGAGAAAGCTTATCCTGTCAAGTCATTTATCACCCTGCTAACTAGCTACTGAGAATGGATAATGCTTCTTCCCTAGATCAGTGAGGGAAAAGAGAATTTTAGAAGAAAGGAAGGTTTTCATTTGGGGATTTTAGGAGATTGGGAGAAGAGCCGATAGGAGTTAGGATATCTAAGCTCTTTGAACGATGAGAAAAACATACCAGGAAGGATTTTTCTAACAGCTCATAGTGCAGCTAATATAGTCTTTCTGCTGGGGGCATCCCTGGTATTTAAACTATGTGAACTGGCACAGCCCTGTGGTTTGCACTACTTGATTTGGAGTAAGTAGAGGATGCTCCATGATGGATGTGGCTCTAATTACAGATATTGAGGTGAATGAAATCCATTTGCAAATGTCTGGCTTAATGCTAACTATGAGACAATTATGATGTGAGATTTTTAATTATACAGATGTCCCCATACATCCCTACAATGAAAAAGCTTCTTTTCCTATAAACTTTGAGGTTGGCTCACCTTAATGATCAAGAAAAGTACAGACTCCATTGGTTGTGCTGGCTGCAGTGGGGATATTTGTAAGAGCAATCTATTCCATGTAGATTTTTCTACAGAGAGCATATCCTCAGTTATCCACATTCTTGGCATTTACAAGAATTTGATATCTTCTGGTAACCTTCCTCTGTTCACCTGGAATTGACTGATCAGTTGACACTATGAAGATGAGGATGTGACAGCTTCATCTCCTCAGCACATCAGAAATCTGATTTTTTAGAAAAATATATATATATACACACAGAGGCATACAAAAAAAGCATGTTTCATAGATCCAGACAATTATTAAAAAAAAAACAATAGTGGTCACTAAATATATAAAATCTATGATGTTACAAAAGCAGTGTGATTCTCTGAATATACCAATCAAATAATTGCTCACTTGCCATCCTCACAAGGATTCAGTCAGATGCCCAGGAAACAAGCTGTATCAGTGTGTGCAAATGAAGGTCATGCATCAAACTGCTGGGCTTTCTTTTTAAGTGATGCTATGATTGCTATTTCAGTGAAGGAGTAATCAGGGAGGTCATCATTTCATGATTCATTGTTCCAGCAGGCAGTGCAACAAAAAAATATTGAAGTTAGCAATAATATATTTAAACCAGGTATTACTTTGATGAAATCTCATTTGCTCCAAGGGAAGTTTAGATTTGATATTAGAAAACATTTCTTCACTAAAAGAGTGGTCAGGCATTGGAACAAGCTGCCCAGGGAAATGGTGGAATCACCATCCTTGGAATTGTTCCAAACAACATGTGGCTATGGCACTTGGGGGTACAGTTTCATCGTGAAGATGGCAGTGCTGGGTTAACAGGTGGACTCAATGATCTTAGAGGTCTTGTCAAAACTAAATGATTCTATGATTTCTTGCATGCAAGTATCCTTCTTGTGCTAGAATACTTCTTTTATGGGCTGTCTGAAATTACTAGTGAAGGTTTTCTTAATGTAATTCACAAGTAAGGGAAATATGAGTAAGTGGATTACATCAGTTCATCAGTGCTGAAATGCAGGATTTAACAAATTATCTTCATCAACAGCAATGAACAACACTGGGATACCTCAATGGGTATTTCAAGGTATCTATCTAACCAGCAGCTGATTTATAGGTGACATGCTCCAGCCTGCAAAAATACTCCAATATATAAAGCAAACCAGTCTAAGGCAACAAGTGATAAGAAGAACATACACATGGAAAAGGAAAAAAAAATGCCAGTGAAGACACCTGCACTACAAGGACAAGTATTCCACAGTGCTTTTATATGAGCACAGAAAGGGAATCATGAAAGGGGTCCTCTCTAGGAAAGGGGAAAGGAGAGTTTGTAGATCCTCAGTCTCCCTCATTTGCAGATCCTCCCTCCCTACAGTTGAAGTCCACCTCCGAATTTGGGGAAATGAAGAAGAAGCAGGACTTGAAGAACTACACCCCCCCCATACTTGCTCTCTGTGGATCCCTGCCTTGAAAAAGAAGCCATTATTTCCCAGATTTTCATTGATGTGATTGAAAATAATTTTTTAAGATGAGAGACAAAGAGAGGCATGGACTCTCCATGATCACTACACAGAGAAACTACCTTTACCCTGTGTGTTGGTGGTAGTGAATCCCCTGACTTAAGTTGTTCTAAAAAAAGCCACAAATTCATCAAGAATACTGGACTAAAGCAGATACAGGAAGTTTTGTTCATTCAAAGGCAGCACAGAAAATAAAAAAATTGCCAACCCAAATCACCAGCAACCCCAAACACTCTGAATCTGTATTAAATTGAAGATCAGCTATTTCTTGAGATTCGCCTACTGGATTTTGAGATATTTTACTAATCATCTCAAAATAGATAATTCCTTTTAAAGCAAAATAATCTTTCCAAAGCTCTGTCTAGCTACACGAACACTTGGAAATAGGTATGCCCAAGAAAACTGCATTGAACAGAGATAAATCATATGATAAGACTAATACTTCAGACCTGAAAGCAGACTTGAAAATTAAACATTTTTCCTGTTCAAGTGCTGTCTGTGCATGCATTTCCTTCTTAAAAATGTGAATTTAACACACAGAAGCAGGTAAACAGCAAGCAGTCCCAGGGAATGATGTCACTGGTTCCTTAAGGTATGTCCAGCAAAGTCAGCAATCCAAGGAATTACCTTCTAACAGTCCAGTTGAAATGCTTTTATCCCGACTCAAGCAGGCTGCCTTGAATAGTTTAGAGTCCCTGACTAGTTATATTCACCATATAACCTCTGTAACAATAAACCACATTTTCATTTTTAGTGATGCATTCAAGGAGGACTCGTGTGAAGCCTGGTTACCTGGTGCAGAATTCCCAGTCATTATAACATAATGAGTTTTAAATCAGTCTAGTTTAACTCAGTAATTAACATAAGGTACCTTGAGCTGAGCTTCTCAAGTGTTCCTATTCTGTTTCCTAAAATCTGCCTGTCCATTAGACTCTGGGCCTAATTACTGTCCCAACATTACAAGAACAGAGATGTTCAAACCTCCCAATATTTGCTCACTGCTCCTTGGATGCTCTCCTGATCCAGCCCACATGCTGACATGACAGGTTCTAGCTAAACATGTTCATTTCACACTAATGCCTCTTCAAAAGTCATGTACCACATCCACCACTCTTCACTTTAGGATTGATTACAGTAGCAATTAAAAAGAAAAAAAAAGCCCAAAACAGTGATGCTGGCCTTGTGCTAGGGAAGAGAGCTTGGGTACAACATGCAAGTTCTCAGATGGAAGCAACCAGGAAGATTTCTAGCCTTATTCTAACCTATATTAGATGAATAAAATCACATCTGGAGTCAGGAGTGTCCCTGGAGGAGTGCTCTTGCTCAATTATTTTCATTTAACCTCAGCCTCTGGTGACAACAGGGCAGAGCTGCTGGCAGCATTATACTTATTTGGTTTTAAGATTACAGAAGAACGTTAATAGCCAGGGTTATGGCTACCTTGCTGTTACCTAGGGCTCCTGCTCCTAGCTCTGAATCTGCAATTGCAAAAGAGAAGGAAGATAATTCTCTCAGAAATTCAGGAAGAGCATTTTGAGGAGCTTTGCTTTGAGGGCTTATCTCTAACTACTTAGTCAGACCTAATCCTGTTTAGCTTAGCTCTGAGAAAAATCACAAACTGATGAGGAGGTAACCAACACTTCTGATTACTTCTCACTTGTTAAATACAGTATATGCAACCCCGAGGAAGTTGCAGCTTTTTCTCTTGCCAGCCTTTCTCATGACCATCATCACATTTTCATGAACTCTCATGATCCCACAGCAAAGTGAGTGAAGTGCATATTTCCTCTGTATAAGTTGTCTATAACACATGAACAGCATATTTTTCTCATCTTAGTTTTCCATTTCTTGTTTGTAGAAACAATACATGGAATGGAAAGCGAACTTCAACAGCAATGGTTTTATCTCTATGCAGTTTGATAACACCAAGTGCGAAATCTCTCTTCTACTTCAGCAACTGCTAAATCCTCTGAGGAGACATTTTCCAGGTTTTAGCTTTGAAAGGAATGGTGCTGCACTAAGCTGTTACCATGAAGCCATGCCTGGTACAGACTGACAGGCCAAAAGGGGCTTCAATCAACTCTCAACAGCTTTGTCTTCACTCATGCTGTGTTACAGGGCATGTTCTTGTATTACCATCTCTTGCACTGGTTAAAACTGACTTAGGCTCATTCCTAATGTTCCAACAAATGCAATACTTTGCATTCTGTCTCCTCTCTTCTCCACACATAGTACATACAAGTTAACACTTAAAACAATTTACCTGTAGGGTTTGCAGTGCAATCCCATTCCACTCTAATCTGATTGCTTTCAGAAAGCTAATTGTGCCTGCTAGCAAACATGTCTGCTGCTCTAGCCTTGCCCAGCCTTGTCAAGGCAACCACATTGTATTTTGGAAGAAAAGCCACACCTGGAAATTGTCATACCTGGAAACTGCACATTCCTCTGTCAAATGGTTTCAAGGAGCTGAATTACCAGTTTTTTAATGCATCTCTGAATAATGTATAGTCATTCATAATGGAGATAAAATTTCTGAGGGGAAAAATTATGTGAGTATAGTAACTAGGTAGACTACACCTAAGTGTAGGATACTCTGGCTCCAGAGCAGGAATATATTAGAATCAACATAAGCAGCTTTTGTTACAAAGCTTAAGCAGTGATGGGTTAAAGATCATTGCTAGCTACCGAGATCTTGGTGTGATCACCTACTCAACAGACTTAAAGCAGACTGAGCAACTGCACCAGGAAACACCACTAATAAACAACTTCAGCTTCTGCCGTTTTAAAACAGTCAATATATGAATAAAGATGGGAGTGGCATAAGGATTAAACCCAAGAGTATGAAGGCTTGGAAGACCTTATTCCATTTAACCTCCCTGCTGGGCATCAAACATAAGACAAGGCTAAATGCACATGGCAGCATGCTGTTCCTTTTTTTCCATGCTGGCTAAATCTCTGGGAGTAATGAAAGGTATTCCTTATCTATAGTAGCCTACAGCCTGAAAAAATGCAGATAAAGAAAACAGGAGGGTAAGACTAAACAAAGACAAGGGAAGACTGGCACGACCAAGCGCTGCTGCAATTACCACCTAGCTGAAGCTTGAAGAAAATGATGTTGATGACACCTACTTTACATTTTATAAAAGTCCAGAAACAACAAAATACCCAAAGCATCTCTGTCACATGCCATTGCAAATCTGCATGGTAAGTGGAAATTAGAAAAAAAATATAAATTTGGTTTAAAAATACCACTAAAAATACTTCTATAAAACCTGGGCTTTAATCCAAAGCACAAGCACAGCCAAGGCTGGCTCTGCTCAGCAATCACAGTACAGAGCAGCTTGCTTTGTGCTCTCTTTGCTTTCAAGTATTTAGAGCTTCCTAAAGCATGGATCACAATACATGTAGGTTTATTTCTTGATGCAACAATACAGGAAGTGGGTACCATAAAAAAAGAACAGCATGTTAAAAAAAAAAAAAGCCTCCCAGTCCTGAGCAGCTGTGATGCAAGTGTTTGTGTTTGACTTTGCATTTCAAATGCTAGTATTTAAAATGATGTAGATCAGGAACCCAGCCAGTGCTTGCTAACAGATTTGGCTTGCTTTCCAGCTCTCTCCAACCTTTAAATAGCAAAAGAGCAAACTGAAAGTCCCCAAGGCTGTACTTTTTGAGCCTACTACATGCCTGTGCTCAGTAATCATCAAACTGAAAGATACTCACCAGGTCCTCAAAACCACAAATCATACAGAAAAAATCTATCACACTGAGAGCTGAAGTATGGTCCTATGATAAGAATTCAGTTTATAATAAACCTGGAATTGGAGAAAGAAAGGGCAAACTAGTTCAATTAATGTCACTATTACTTTCACCTGAATGTGAAATATGCACTGTTCTCTACAAACACGGCATTTCAAGAGCTTCAGGGACTGGCAGCATGGATGTGATACTGCTCCCCTGAAACAGTAGCAATGTTTTCAATTACCCCAACCTGACTTATTGCCATCACAGACACCGAGGACAGGCTGAAAGAAATCTATGCACTAGCTTCACAGCCAGACAGCTTTAAATGGATAGACAGACATTAGCGAGTGCAAATGGCAGCTGAACATTAATCCTCTTGGTAGCCTTGCTAAAATCCTGTGCAAAATTCCCAGCACCTAACAAGGCTTATTTGTGCACACAAACATTCAAAAGCAAGGTAAGCAGGGGTTTACCTGTGTAGATGAGCATGTGTGAGCATGTACACACATCCACCTTCTGATATGAAGAACTCTTCTTAAGGGTCACTACAAAACAGCACACACAGGTGCAGCTACACAAAGACAAGAAGGAAGCTGAACAGGCACGAAGAAAAGCTGTAGGGTGATGGACACTACATGACTCTCATCCAGGTGAGAAAAGGAAACGTGCACTGTAGCAACAAACAGCAACACTAACATCAAAGGGCAATGTGGATTAGACTGAGCAGACTCTGGCAGCTACATCCACCTAAACAATCAGGACTGCTCACACAGGTCAGAGCAGTACGTTATTTATCATTCACTGATTCCTTCAGCATAACTTACAGGAAGAGCATACTTTTAAAATCAGTAATTCACACAGAAAATCAGAAACTCACACAGTAATTTCCAGAAATAATCAACAAATAGTTCCCAATGTCCCTACAAGTACCCTTCACTAAACCTAAAACAGATACTGTAAGTAACAGGTAAATATAACAAATAGGTAAATTCAATTTAGACACAGGGAACTCTTGACAGAGATACCATTATGCTGGGTGCCACCCTATTGTACTCTTCTTAAAATCAAGTTCTGCCACTGTTTTCAGTAAGAGCAGGATTAGATTGACAGATGGAGTATCTAAAAGTCCTTACCCAAAGCAGGGATCTAAAATCAAGTTAGAACAGACTGAAAGAGAAACATATTTCATTCAACCTGAATGCCAAACACCTCTCCTTTGCACATGTTGGGATTGAAGGCAGATGCTCTTCTCATCCATTATTCAAAACAGAAGTGTTACCTTTTAGTGCTCAGATTTCCATCAGCTCATGGCAAATCACAGGAGAAAAATCCATGCAGCCAGGAGACAGGCAGAAACGAAACAGCTTTACACTTTCTAATAATATGACGTACCATGTGTTCCAGGACATTTTATTTCAGCTTTATCCAATTTTACTGCTGTGAAATCTATGTAATTCATTCATATGACTCCAGGCATACAATGAAGTCCAGGTTGGGAGCATTAAGAACTCTCAGCACAGACTGGCTTCTTGCCTGCCGTGTTTCTTGTGCAGCCTGGCTGTTATTTGCCATCAGACAATGAGAGACACCCAGCCTGTTTGCACTGATTTAGTGAGAAAGCACCACCCCCTTAAGAAGATACACAAAACAAGGTTGTCCATCCTAATTCTCTTGTGATGGCTTTTTACTTTGCTGTTGACTCAGGCTAATAAGAATTTAAGCCCTTTTGGATAGTATGTTTGAGATACTTACATATTTATTCTATTGATTGATTTCATGTATTCTTAAAATAAATATAATTTTGAGGTAAAAGAAGAAGAAATGACCTAATGGCTAAAATTCTGTCTTAAAATTAGGAATAAAATGCAACCAGGTACAGATTTGCTGGGCAACCATCTTTACTCCTCTCAGTATCCCTACGTGTAAATAATGGATTAAGACATTGCTCTCATTTTATTAACTCCTCTGAGGCTTTCAGTAGACAATGCATTATTCTGGTCACCAAGAAAACCATACTTGTTTTACAGTATGATGTCCCACACTAAGTAGCAGACCTTTCTTTCTCTGGATAAACACTTGTGACACCTCCCACCCCTTTGGCTGAAGTACAAACTGACAAACCTGAGCACAATGCGCTCTTGTTACTTCCCAAAGTCTTTCAACTTCAACACCCAAGAGAAAAAAATGTTGGGTACACAGTACAGGAACCCCAGTGATACTGAAGGATCTCACTGACTATGTTGTCCAGCAGCTGAGGTAGTGGCTGTTGCCCTGTAACAAGCTCCTTCCCTCAATTCCAGTGGTCTACAACACATGCATCTGGTGCTGAATTATAGCCATCTCCTAAATACAAGGAACACACTGTAAGACAGGTGCAGTCACACAGGAACCTCGGGAAATTTAGAAATGGTCAGAAGAGTAACTCCAGAGGGGATGGAATCAGCCACTTACCGACCAGTGCCCTCCAGTGGCTCCCAGAGCAACTGAAGGAACTGAAGACAAGAACCTGTTTTCAGAGGTCAAACACAGCACAGTTGTCTCACTAATGGAAAGAAAGAAAATGCTGACATCTGGAAGCCAAATAGGTCTTTTTAAAATTTATGTTCTTGCATGGCAACTTCCCATCTGCTATCATTACATACCACAACCAGAAAAACCTACATTCTGTCAAGTGAATAAAATATGAATTGCAAGCCTTGTAAAATGAGACAAAGAGAACAGAAACCAAAGTGATTCCCAAAATGTTTATTTGTACTAACTCTTCAAACAGGTATACATTCAACATCTCTAAACAAAATCAGTACATATGATGAGGGCAAGTTCAGTAAGTATCATTAGAATCTAATGCCTTCCTTAGCAAGTAAAGTTCATAACCCAAGAATTAGTAACAAATTTATGACCCCCTTACACAGGGGCTAATGATTTCAGTAAGACTATCTAGTACCAGGCAAAACAGAGTGTTTGCAGAGCAGGCTCATTTCGTTCCAGTACCATGTCACAGTCTTTTAATGAGCAGTAAATATTAGTGGGGGAAAAAATACATAGTGCCAAGCTGAGTGTTCTCCAGCACTGAAAAGCAAATGTAAATAGTGAACTATCAATGGAATTTAAATAAACTATTTTAGTTATTTTAGTTACTGAAACCTCCATTTTTGTCTGAAAAAAAAGAATATAGTAACAGACTGGAGCAACGAATTCCATAAAAACCTTTACTCTGGATTTGCCTTAGAATATAAGCTTCTCTAAAAAACAAGAACAATTAAGATTTGAGACTTTCAGTGGTAGAAGTAGTATTGGAATAATAAAGAAATAATTTAAAAATATATATTAATTTACCACATTTAGCTCATATAGCCCTTTATGTATCTTACAAAATGCTACTGTCCTACATACTGCATGTAAAAAAAAAAGTTTATATATATAATGTATATATACACGTACAAAGCAAAAGCCACCAATTTGGTATTTAAAAAACAGAACAAAACAAAGCATAAGCAAACACACTGAAAGTTATGCAGTAATGAGGAGTGTATGCTCCATGTGTGCGTTAGCGTAACAGTGCTTCCAACCTTAAAACATCCTCTTAAACCTCTAAGCAGAGTGCTTGCTCCAAGTCAGCTCTACCAGTGATGTTCCCAACTGCCACAAATGTCTGATGTCACTTAACTTCTGGCCATCTCTTATGTTTAGCACTAAATCAGAAGTAAGGCAAAATAACTTTTCACATCCCTGAATATCTGAGGACATTCATGAGATCTTCCAAATATGAATTCAAAATAATACAGGAGCACAAAAAAATGGTACCCCTAAATGGAAGGGTCTTCCTGTCCACACAAAGTTGCCCCAAAGCTTCCCCATTTCAGAGTAATCCAAGATATGTAAGTACGACAATTATTCCCAGGCATCCTCTTTGTTTTAGCAAATTTTGAATGACAACCTGAAGTTTCAGGATGGGTGTGTGCTCATGATTCCTGGTCTAAAACCACCACTGAGAGCAGTGAACAACAGTTCCAATACTGCTCAGATGTTAGGTGTGGATATTCAGAGCAGATGGGCAGTCTTGTTCTATAAATTCTAATGCCAACCCTTGTCTCCCAGTTGGAAGAAGGAGTCCACCCTTAATGTGTCTAGCATATATTTCACAAAAAAAACCCAAACCCCACACTTTAATATACAAGAAAAGCAAAACAGATTTTACTTATCTACCTTCTCTTGCATCAATCTTAAAAAAATCTAAAAAGACCAACCAAACCAACCACCCCCTGCCCCCTACCTTAAACTTCATAAAAACACAAATTTTCCAATAACAAATAAAATTAACCTCCCTGATAAAACAAAGGTTCCTGAAAAAAATCTAGTTGAGATCCCTGGGGAATAAAAGAGATGGATGCCTTTGAGAAGCTTTCTGGGAGATGAGTTGTAAAGGATTTGATTCAGCACCCATAAAAGTTTTGTCCAGTGAAAGAGTAACTCCAGAGCTGGGAAGGCTGGATCAGGACTACAGCCCAGTGGACGTGCCAGTGACTGGCAGGCACTGAAATGAATGCAGTCATCGTACTGGCACACAACCCTTCTGACGACACAACTGTGTTGTACCAGGGAATTTCCCTGACATTGCTTGGAGTGTTGTGTGGAGCTCAACACATTGTAGCTAAGCTAAAATCACAGCAGAACAACTTGGAGCAGTGGATAGCCAAGGCTATTCTTCATCAAACAACCAACAACAGCAGTGAAGAACAACCACAGGTAAAACGATAAAATGAACTGTAGGCTCAAGGGCTCAGAACTCCCAGGTGAACACCTCTGGCTTGCTTTGGGGAATGGGATTCTAGAAGAGCCTAACACAGAGGAATAGTAAGGGAGAAATGGAGAAATACAAAAATGCAAGGATTAAAAAACAGAAGGGGAGGCAATGATCCCCCTCTAGAATATTCCCTTTAAAACAGTGTAATTAAAAACTTTAAATTCATTTAGAAATTGGTTTCAAAGTAGCTTGACAATTTCAACAACTTTCAAAAATCAAAATATTCTTCACTAGAGTTCATTGAAATATCCCTGTAGCCCCATGAATAACTGCTACAACTTGTTTTGCATTAACATTGCTTAAATTAATATAGTCATAAGCATGCAAAATGTTAACATTTAATTGCGTATATAGAATAAAACAAAGTTCCAACAGATTCCTAATATTTCAAGGTCACACGCTTGATTCAGCCTCTGATCAAAACCACTGGGATTCTTCCCGGAGTGCCCGTGGACTGTGGACCAGGCTTTAATAGAAGACAACAAAGCATTGTGTTTTATGGTGCAGGAGCAAACTCAAAGTACACCTGTGTATATATAGCAGGCAGGTAGTGCAACTTTTGTATTGCGTTATCTTAGAGGAGTTGCACGTTAGCCAGTAAAAGGACAATCACCAAGCCAACACCGCGTGCTGTGTCACACCAGGCTGGGGACAGACACCGACACCTGCTCACAGACATTCGTGGTGCTCCTGTTGCCTAAGAGCAGCTCTGAACAAAGCTTAATGACAGCTACATCCACTGGAACCCGGACACGAATTCGAAAGGCAGAAAGCTGCATTAGTACAGCAGCCTGATGGATTTTACTTGTGCTCTGGATGATTTTGAAGGCAGGATATTATGTCTGTAACAGGTCTGCCTTCATAGCAGATTTCATACACAGCAGTGAAGAGTGGAAACCTGAGGAAAGAGGGTGGGGAAAGTGAACACAGTGTGAATTTATTCTGTAACATTTTATTAAATGAAAGAAATATAAAGGGGTGAGGAAAGGGAGGGGGGAAAGGGAGAGGTGGAAAAAATATTTCTTTTTTCTATTTTCAGGTGCAAATGCGAGGCTGAAAAGCAGGGCATAACTGCAGAATCTGCATGCATCTCTGAAATAGAACGACTCTCAGAAGCCTAGCTAGCTATAATGGAGCCTGAGACATTCATTATGTATGGCACAACCATAAAGTGATCTAAAAAATAAATTTAAAACATTTTTCCTGGCTGTTCTCACAGCAGTACCCATCTGTGGTTAAAAAGGATGACTGGCACATCTGTTATGCAGTACTTCTCAGCAATAACTTGATAATACAGTATATGACAAAAAAAGACCCAGGAAGACATTGAAGGTCAAGTTTTTTTAATAAGAATTGAAAATTAAACCTGGATTTTGAAATACAGAATTCCACATCTACTTTTTTTTTCTTTTTTAGATTGGCACATCTCCAACAACCTTCAAATTATTCAGGCTTCTCTGATAATCTGAAGGTTTGTTACAGCCAGGATACTTTACAGAATTTGTATTTGCTTTCTGTCCATCCCAAACAGTAACAGCCAGACAAGTTCAATTTCCATACAAAGCTTGGTAAATTTTGGGGGTTGATTTGTTCATCAAGTACATGTACCATTTCAGCATGGCTTTTTATACTGATGAATTTTAACCAATGGAGATAAAAAACAAGGGTCATTGGAGATGGTGAAATAGTAATTTCCAAGTGATTCAGTATACATCTGTATTAGGACTTTCTCCTTAGGAAATGTGTCCCACCAGCGACTCTACAGCTTTATCTGTAATGCCCATTTCAGAGTTGAGCAGTCCTGAGCACCATGTATGATGGCCTATACATTCTGCTGTCACTATTACATTGAAGTAATGCTGCTATCAGCACATCACCCTGAACTAGACCGACTTGAGTCTTGTTTCTACTTCATTGGTGGAAAAAAAATTAACACACAGCCACATAGCTGCTCTCTCAAATCCAATGCTAAACTGCTCAGATTGTAAAACCCCTACTAGGAAATCTGCAGAAAAAATTTATACAATGACTTCTGCATTTCTTAACAAACCTCACTCACCTTGTATGATGTACTGGGCTGAAGGGGGCATTACATTTGCTGCTGCCATAAAAGCTCATGTGTAGGCACTAAGAAATTTGCTGTGACTATGCGAGAGGTGGCCACAAAACAGGTGAACCTCCCGAAGCAAAGCAGGTTTCTCACAGGTTTAGGTACAATACTGGCAGTTACTTCTCAGTGAAGAAGCACCACTACTACAAGCCACAACCTGATATCTAAGTCCTGCTGCTTATCCCAGAGAACATTACTGTGCACAGGTCTGCCACACTTCACGTGCAGAAACCTGTACCAAGGCTGACTGCAGGCTCAGGGCCAGCAAACTCCAGATGCATCTCAGGCCTGAGCACATCAAGACAGCAAGGACTACAACTGCTGAAAAAAATTGCACCACGAGTATCAATAGGCATCAGCCCTGCTACCAAGGCTCTTCTGAACTTGGACGTTTGCACACTTCTACACAGACTTGGAATAGTTTTGTAGGACCAGAGTAGGAAATTCTACCCTTATGAGACTCTCTCCTCTTCACTTTGAAACTGTGGCTGCTCCACTGTGTTTTATGTTTTAAAGCAGTAGTTTTTTCAAAACACTTTGAAAGTTGCCTTCAAAAGTCTTGTTGAATGAGACCTTTTGTGAAGAACTGACATATATACGTTGGCATGCCAAAAGGAAATTAGCAACACTGTTTTCATGTCTTTTACTAAAAACACAACCCAAAATCATCTCTAATGCACTTAATTTGCTGTAAGATAGAACAGGATACAAAACAACCCTCAAACACAGCATCCTGTTTCATTTAGGAAATCATAAACAGTAAAGAATTAAGCCAACATTCTAATTAATTTTTTCTGCAGTTAGCTTAATTACTGTATAGTAAGGAGACAGACTTAGGTACCTTACATCCAAAGATAATATTAAAACATTAATCATTTAATGCAGCTGACGCATTAAAACTAGAATTTAAAAAATGCTTTTGAAAAAAAAAAGTAACAAGGGTTGGTCTTTCGACTGGCAGTTTTTAAATTTCTGATTTTTCCTCTTTAACAAACAGGAAAATGTATCCCTTAATTTTGTAAGGAGACAACTGCGTGTGTGGCTATAGGAATCATTCATTTTCTGACTTGAATACAAGTGAACCAAGCCAGGACAATCTGCTTAATGTCATAGCACAAAAAACCACCCTGACCTACAGAGGCAGATGGGAGGTTTTAGCCTACAGCAAACTGGAAGTCACATTAAGAAGGAGAACTGCAGTATCTAAGCTAGAATCCATGTGGTGGAGGCAGTCACTCTATACAGATGATCACCAAGCTCGTCTCCTTAGAGGTAAGTAACGAATTTACTACAATGAAATGAGATGTAGCAACTTTTCACAGTCTCTTTAAGAAGCTCTACTTCTACTTTCATGCATTTTTTTCTTTTCACATATTAAAACACACTTGCTGTGCTTTTCTGTAGTAGCAGAAGGCAACAATACAGTCTGCAAATAGGACATTCCCAAATTTAACGTCACACTAATAGCTCTATCTATACCAATATTATTTTCAGGTTCTATTCACTTCTCTTTGATTTTAACTTCTAATCTACTGTTATTACAGTGATTTTCTTTTTGGCTATTACTTTTATGAAGATATAAAACCAAATATGCAGAAAGAATTATGGAGATAAAAAAGGGGTATGTGGAAATTGTTTTATCTGTTCTTACTCACTTGTCCAGCATTTCTTTCTTCTTCAGGATCTGATGCACTTCTGCAGAAGTCTGTGGTCCTTGGAGTTTCTGACCATGCAACATTTCTTTCTCTAATTCTTCAAGAGACTAAGCAGCAGAGGAAAAAAAAAAGAAAGCAAAGAAGAGGTATGATAAACTTTTCACAAGCCTGGCAACATAATCTGGATTTAAAAAAATAAGTTACTGAGAGTTTTTTTCTTTTTCAAAAGTAATCTTGAGTGAGCATATGGAATATTCTCCTATGTTCTTATTTGTAAGTATTGTCTGTCAAGCTTTTTTTTTTAAATCACCACCCGCCCACCTTTTAATAGCTTTACACTCATTCTAGCCAACAGACTCAGAAAACACAAGGAAAGAGAAGGGTGCCCACTCAGTGAGCTACCATGACTCAGATAACTCTACTGTTACTCCAGCAATTGAGGAGTGGCAGTACTTATAGGAACAGATTTCACCCAGAGAATTAGGTACCTTTCCAGTTTTAACGAATGCTTCTGCTACACGTCGATTCCGGCCAGCGTAACACGTTGTGATGAGATCAGCAATGCCACAGCTCTCCAGAAAAGTGGCAATAGAAACCTGTCCCGTGCAAAAAATTTTGGCAAAGGCGATCATCTCCATTAGGCCAAGGCGAATAACAGCAGCTTTGGTATTGTCACCGTAGCCAAGGCCATCACAGAAACCAGCTCCCACTGCTACTACATTCTAATAGGAAGAGAAATGGGAAATGACTCAATTACTGCTTACAGATGTCCTTAAGAACAGCAAACACTTTACTACTGAAAGACTAGGTTGCTAGTTTGGGTTATTTTGGTTTGGCAATTTTGATGTCTATGGGATAACCTAAAAAAAGAAGAAAAAATATAAGGCAAAACATTTCCAAGGATAAAAGCATAGTTAAAACTCTGACACAAGTTGCCCCTGAGGCTGCGGAGCTATTATTATTGACCATCTTTAAGGACAAACAGGTTGCACTACACCCAAACAAAGTTTTAGCTAGACTGAGCTACTCCTGCCCTGAGGTAAGAGTGAAGTTAGACTGACATCCTACAGTCCCTTTATTCAGATTTTCTTAATGATTAAAACACCAGTACAGCTAAAAAGCATTTAATGACATCTATGATGACATGCTACAGGACCAAATTCAGCCAAGCCAATAGTATCCAGCCCTTTTAAGTATGCAGAGTTTCTATAACCTTAAATAGTTCGTAAAGGATTCACAAAAGGTTCAAGACACAGGAAGACCTCCCTTAGCAAAAAAATTGTTTGCTTTTTCCTTAGACCTGGTGATGACCTTCTACAAAGAATGTGCTGTTAACATTCAGCTATATGGTCCCTGCTTTGGTTACAGAACATAGATATTTGATGAGACAGAATTGAGTGAAGCAACTATAAAACCTATTTTCTGGCTTGGGAGTCAGAGCAGACACTAGCCCTGGTTCCACTATCCCCACTAAAACAATCCATCTAACACAAAAAACTCCAAAAAGATGGCATTCTGACATACAGATAAAGAAAGCAAGGAAGTAATGAATGTTAATATCTTCCTGCATGCAACAGCAGCAGCAGTGATCTCAACAGAATGCACAGGAGAACCAACATTATGACTCCTAATGTAGCACCCGATGCAGGGAAAAAAATAACATTAAAAAATCAACTTTAACTGTTGATGAAGAAAGAACTATAATCAGAAGATGCTACTGAAAACAACCACTGATTAACAGCTGGTTTGGTTTTGGACTGTAAGAACCACACATGCCAGGCAGCTGCAGAGCTAGGTGACTCTGAATCACATGAGGCTAGAGGATCAATCATTGGTGATCTTTAGGATCTAAAGGTGATCCTAAAAATTGCAGACAGATATCCCAACATTAGACCTGAAGTAGCCCAAGGCAGTCAACTTTAAAATTTGATTGTTCAAATCATCTTGGCTTAGATCTGTGGTGATTCAGTCAAGGTACACTTCCATCAGGCACCTCTTGCAGAGCAACCTTTAATATTTTTTCATTTGATGCCAAAGCAAGAGGAAGTCAAACAGATATTTAAGAAGTTTTCAGATGGGATAACCCATTTAAATGGATTTTACGTGTATGTGAAATCTCAAAGTATTTATCACTCATCTAAAAACACAAACATGACTGAGCAACCTTTGGGCTTTTTCCATATACTTCTTCAACACTCCCATACTAAAGCTTCCCCTTCCCTCCAGTTTTGTCTGCTTGACTTTCCACTTTGAAGCAGTCTGCTTGATCATAATTTACAATACAATTTGGCCTACGGTATTTTGTTGTCTATTTGTACCTTTTGCAGTGCTTGTCTTTGGAGGAACAGAAATACTCTTTTAAGTAAGTCATACCAAGACTATTTACATCTGAGGAAATGGGCTAGGGAACAAGGGAAGTTGTGAGTCCAACTCTAAAACATGAGCTCCTTGTTTGTACAATGTTCCCATTGTATATTTTTACACAGTTTGCAAATAATGAGGAAACAAGGCAACAGATTATGCTCTAGAACACACCCCCGTGCCTAGGAGACTGTTATGTCCTGGCAGACATATCCCTCAAGCCACAGCTAGTAATTTACAAGGTCTACCATCTGGTTTTATTTAAATCCTTGAAGAATCTCTGACAACTGTCTGGTACCTAATATACTGTAGAGAACTAATTATACCACATTGAAAATTATACCTTACTCAAAGACGAGCCATCCCTTTAAAAACAACAACAACGACAAAAAAAATCTCCCCAAACTTACAACCCAGTTATCTTTCAGTCCCAAACAAGATCAAAACAGTTAGTTTGTTACTTGAAGTCTCTGGCTGTAGGCACTAAGCTGAGCTTGTTTCAGGAAGATGCACAAGCAGAACACAAACTGACACACAAGAGCCTAGTGGCACTATCACTATTGTGAGATTGTGAGATTGTCTGGAAGTACATGAGGCAGGAAGGGTGACTGACCTGGCAAAAACATCTTTCTGTATTTCATATGGTTGATTTTGAATGTTGCCACTGACAAAGACTACACCTGAAGTGTCCTGGTTTCAGTTACCTTCCTTCTTAGTAGCTGGTACAGTGCTGTGGTTTGAGTTCAGTAGGAGAATAATGCTGGCAACACACTGGTGTTTTGGTGGTTTGCTAAGTACTGCTTACTTTAAGAAAGGAACTTTTTAGTGTCTCATGCTCTGCCAGTGAGTAGGTGAACAAGAGTCTGGGGAGGGGGCAACACAGCCAGGAGAGCTGATCCAAACTGGCCAAAGGGATACTCCATACCATAGAATGCTATGCCCAGTATATAAACTGGAGGCATTGGCTGGGAGCCATCAATTGCTGCCTGGGGACAGGCTGGGCACTGGCCAGTGAGTGCTGAGCAACTGTAGTGTGCATCACTTGTTCTTCTTGGGTTTTCACTCTGTCCTTCATTACAATTACTATTACTACTGCTGATCTTGTTACTGCACTTTCCTTGATTTCGATTATTAAACTGTTTGTATTTCAACCCTTGAGTTTTACTTTTTTTCCACTTATTCTCCTACCCATCCCTGACAGGGGGTAGGGGTTTTGTGAGTGAGCAGCTGCCCAAGATGCAGTTGCCAGCTGGGATTAAACCACAGCATGAAGTTACAGGAATTCCTGCAAATGCAGTGGGTATGTATTTGTGCAAGAGGAGAGAGCCCACATTTCCATGAGATTAGAAACTGACTGTATTTACATGCACACATGGGAGTCTGAGAGCCCAATAAGCAAGTGCCTACTGACAAACATGTTCCACAGGTTCAAAGATACTGTCACAATAACCCCAAAAGGACTGCAACACAATGTTCCTCTTGGCCTGAGGCATTCAGAGCTCTCAAAATCACTACATGCTTAAGCACACACACTTCCCCTATCTTGGCATTAACAGCTTTTTGCATGAAAGCATACATCCTGACCATGATTTACAGCGTGGTTTTATATTGCACTTGATTTTAAGCTACTAAAATACTTTGCCCTAACAGACGAGCTGTTCTGCTATCCTGGTGTTAGTCCTGGTTATTCTAGAACACGAACAAGGAATGGATTTAGTTATTTTTTCACTGGGCTAGTGAAGTTATGCTCCAGAAAAGAAATGCTGATCCCAGGCAGTGCTCACAGTATGTGTCAGAACAAATAAGAGAAAGTGTTCTTTACTTGCACACAACCTGCTGCAAACATGCAAGAGGTCACAAATGCAAGGACAACAGATGACCAAGAAAACAAGGACAACAAGTCTGCAGACTTTGCTGACAGATTGTTCTACTACAGAGTCAGTCCTCAGAAGTATCCAATATCCAGTGTACAGCACGTTTGTGGAGTGCCCATGAAGACAGCTTCAGCAGCCATTTCTGAGGCAACCATTACTTCTCCATAATTAAATGGATCATATTATTTCACCTTCCTTGAGGCAGTGTCACAGCTCAGCGTAGCCTGCTTTCTCTCTGTTTACACATGAACTTGGAGAAGCTCATTGCTTCCCCCAATGGCTGAGAAGAGGTCAAATGAAAAGATTCAAAAAATCAAAGACAGTATCAGCAGGACTGTCAGAGAGGTTAAGTATAAACTGTTTGCTTGCTCCTGGTTAACTTGAATTTCATTTCCAATCAATCTCAGGAAAAAGGAAAAACCTCTCATGATCAACTTCTAGAGTACCTACACTGACTATTCAACACTGACTGCCCTAAACACATTTTGCAAGTAACAATGCTGAGTTACATAACCTGGTAAACAATAAATCCTCACTATACTTCTTACTTCTTTATTAAAGGCTTAGCTGAAGCTGGAAGGTTTAGATGAGCCTGATGCAACCTGAAAGGCAACCCCTGCTGCTGCTTGCTGCTGCTTCTTCCTACAGTAACTCACATCTGTCTTGGTCTTTGGCTGCTGCCACTTGAGGGTTTTTAACTCTCTGGATCCCTGATCATCAGGCAGCTGTTTTTGGCTAAAATATGGCTATTTTTCCATATCCAGAGGTTAGATTCTTAATCCTCCTCCTCTCAGGCACCCCTTGCACTGCTGCACTGGGTAAGTGAGCTAAACTGGGGTATGGTCTACCCCCGAGACTGCAACTACCAGCGTTTAAATGGCCTCTCAAGGATGTGGCCAGGTTCATACCCCAGCTCAGTCTGGCTTCACATCTGTGCTGCTTCTAACACCACACTGGCACAGGTGGTGAGGACTCTAAGGACACTTCTGAGGTGACAACCTTGGGTCCATGCTGCTCTGCACTATCACATCCATCAGTATCCAACAGCACCTCCATATGTGAGCATAGCTGCACATACTATTTTTAGGTGACATAAACTTTAAGCATTTTCTAGGAAGGCCCATTCATCATCTGGTAAATGGCAGGTGTACTTGTAGGTGGCCTTGAGTCATGCTGCCTGTAAAGCCAACTGGGCACCTTGAAACAACTATCCAAATTTCAACTTTGTCAGTTTCTGTCCCCAACCCTTAGAAAAGGTCAACAGACAAATGTGAAATGGTCATCAGCCTTCAAAAGAAAAAAAATATCCTCACGAAGAACATGCCAAGCACTTTTGTTCCAACAGCCAGGTTACCGTAGAAAGCTGGTCCTCCTCAGTGCCATCAGATTTTGTAAAGCCACTGCCACTGTCTATTCAGCCAGTCTCCAAGCTGGCACAAGACTGCTTTTTCATGGCACTGATTTCTGCACTTCACTTTATCTCCACCAGCCCATTGTCACAAATCTAAATACAGTAAATGAAGTGGATATTCTATACATATCCATATATAAATAGCAATCAAGCACATGTTTTCCTATGATCATCCAGCTGCACTACCTAATACTACAGTCTGAACTCAAATAGGCTTCCAAAACCAAATTTCAAACCTGTAATTATCATTGTAAGGGAAAGCTGTGCTCAGAGCATTCTTTGTTACCCTTTTGTATTTTTTCCCAAGCTTTAGGCAACCACCCACGCTGAAAATCTTCCCTGCATAGAAAGGCTTGCAGAAATAAAAAGAGAGGTAGAATACAAGCTTTTAACAGCTAGTCCAATATGCCAGTAATAACAGGAAAGTCTCCTTTTCCTAAGCTGGTATTTGCAGGAAAGTGCAGAAGCTGGAAGAATGTAGTTTTCCATAGTGTACTGTTTCTCATCCTTCAAATACCAACACAGGAATTGTTTTTACGATTTCCACATCCAAAAAGACAGGCTGGAGTGACAATTTTGCCTGTTTACCCTGTCCTCCTTGCTGTAGTTCACAGTGCCACTACTAACATTTTGAACTGGCACTGAAAGAGAGTAGTGCCTCTCTTTTCATGCCAGTGTCTCCATGCAACACGACACCGTCACCTTCTGAAATTGGAACTTCCTCCTTCCAGGAAGTTAAACAAAGCTAATTTTTACTATTTTTTACTGAAGTAGCTTCCCAAGTTTAACAAACTGTCAGCTGACTGAAGCTACACATTAGATTTTACTCTCAAAAAAAAAAAGTCTACTTTTCAAATTTTTATTATGAAGACTATCAGATGAATGATAAGAAAGCAAAGCTCTGGTTGATACCCTTAGCAAACAATTCTTTCAACAGAAAATATGTACAGCTTCTAAGAAAAAACACTATTCATATCTGAGTTTTGCATTTTGCTTTGCACTATGGTAATAAAACCTTATCTACAGGTTTAATTTTAGCTTCTTTATTTTCTTTCAGAGCCAGACATGTTCCCAATGCATTAATAAAATTTTTCAGTCTTTGAGAGTAAAACACCTGAGGACATTATTTACATGCTGCCACCACAAGATTTAGGATAAACTAGAAAGGGTTTTAAATTAAAAACTACTTTAAAAATACCATTTTATTAATATTTTCTTTTAGATTAAGACAGACTTGTATGTTTAAAGACATCACCCATACTAGAATGATGGGTCTATGCCACTTTATGCCAGTTTTGCCTTTTAATTATGCAAGAAATCCACAGTACTTTTAAACCAGTTAATCTATCTTTAATTCACTTTTTGTTTAGACCTTATACCATGCATTTTTTGGAAATTTCAACTCAATTAATAAAATATACTGCAATTAATATGAAATGACGAGAGCACACAAATATAAACACCTTTTCAGAAATACAACTAGACAGTTCAGTCTGCAGGATGCATGATGAATAATGAAGCAGAAGAGAGCAATAAAGCAAGGTTACAAAAATCCCCTAAAGTCTCACCTTAGAATCTTTCCAGGTCAGGAAAAACAATCTATTTAAATGCTACTGCAGTTCCAAAGAAATATTGGTATCTTGCCTGACTTAGACCTTTACAGTGGAGTTTTGAGTGTCTGCTGCCTACCTGCCCAGTTGGACGGGCGTGCTCATCTCTAATGCCCTTTCAGGAGATTTGTGTGAATGAAAATTTCCTGGGACAGAACTCCTCTATCAGACAAGAATTTAAGCTAGTCAGAAAACATCCTGCTGAGCGGATTCCAAAGAAAAATAACTCTGCAAAACTTTTTCAAGGGTCTATACACAGGGATTTCTTTTCTGGTAACCTTCCCATATCACCCACATCATTTTAAAGCAATGTCTGTGGAGCTGAATTACAAGCTCCATAATCTCAAGAAATTTCTCTCTGTACAGTAACTCCAAAGCATGCTGCCTCAAAACACCTAATCCCATCAGTGCACAGACCCATTACCTCCTCTTTCTCAGGCCTTCCAGTATGACAGCTGTCAAGACAAAATTAAGGAAATTAATATGCCAAAAAATGCTATTGTATCTATCCAGCTACTTTCACTAAGCAGGAATCAGAGTTCCTTATCTTAAGACATCATTGCTTGGTGTGGTAGCTTTGCAAGCCAGTTAATTTAGTTTAGACAAAATTTCAACAGCAAAACCAAAGGCAGACAAAATAATTATTCAAAACACAAAAAATAAATGTTTATTCACTACACCCATCAGAAATCATTCAGGATAGGTATGATATAATGTGAGCTACTGTACTGTTTGCTAGGGCGCCAAACAACTTCTTTCACCCTTTCCTTTGGTGAACACACTGTTGCAAAAAGAAAAAGGGAACTAAAATAGATTTAGAAATATATCAGCCAGTTAGATGAAATCAATACCTGCTTCATGACTGTGTGTAAGTTAAGTGGAAGATGTAGAAAGAGAACCTGGCAGATGGTGACACAGATCTAAAAGCCAGCTCTCAGAAAATGCTGCTCCCTAATTTCCCCTCTGGTTCTTCTGGAAATGTTGTGTCGCAGTTCTACATATTATATAAAACACAATGAACTTCCTTTTTTACATGGAAATACCCTCTTTTCTTTTCCTACAAGGATCACTATTTCATCTGTGTATCACCTGCAGCCAATCTTACCTTCAAAGCACCACACACCTCAACTGCATCTGCATCATCTACTACAGTTATTCGGAAGTTTGGAGTCTGCAGGAGTTCTTTGAAGAGAAGGCCATTTTCCAAGATTTTGCAGCCTATTGAGAGAGAGAAAGGAAAGCTAAAAAAAAGGTAATAATTTATTTGTATGTTATTTAGCCTTTCCTGTGCAAGCCAAAATGCCTAAAAGTAGAGATAAGGTTGTTTTATTTCAACCCTAAATAGAATCCCTGTTCTAAGGGACCAATCACGTTGACATTGCACTTAAAAGCTCTGCACTGAGTTATTCAGGACTTTTTCACAATTTATTGTCTGCTCAGCAACAGGTTCTAAATAATTCCATTAATTCACTCTCTATTTCCATTAATTCACTGTCCGTTTTTTGATCACTGTCTTTAAAAAGAACAGCAAATAATAAAACAGAGATTAATTAAGAAGGAGCAATTCTACCAATTATTTCAAAGTCAGCACTCCAGAAAAATACCTACTGATAAAGGTAAGTTAAAGCTGCTTTATTAATCAAGCATCCTGCCCCTGACAATTGTTTTTAAACACTAAGATGCTGTTCAACCATTGAAAATTAAGTTCAATGCAAAAGCTGTGAATGAGATGTTACAAAGCTAGCAGTGCATAAAACTCTAAAAATTAACACTAAAAAAAACATAATATGAACTCTGTGCTATAAAGTGAGAGTATGTATGAGTACCTGCATGCATATACATACACACATGCCTTTCTAGAAACTGTAAAACCCAAGACTAGGCACATCCTTATGCTGCAAAGGTATGCAGACATCAACACAGAACTAAAACAATTTCTAGTTTTTGTGGGAGCGAAGTATTTTGAGAAATTAAAACAAGATACCTTAAAAAAACAAACAAAAAAGTTAAACCAAAACAAACATGCATGAAGGTACTATCTTTGACAATAGCACCTGAGCTGGAGTACAGAATTTATAATTGTTTATCCATGTAAAGCCATTCAGACCCAAGAAAAAATCTTAAACACAGTAATAAAACGAAGCAGTTTGTTATGTGAAGGGTGATAAAAAACATGCTTGTATTTCGCATACTAAGGTAATAACCCTTGTAAGAATAGGTAAAATTGTGGTTTTCTGTCTCCCTCTCTTCCCAGTATTGTCCCAGTACTTTTGGAAGTATAAACATTCTAGGAAATTCAACCAACAGCTTCTGATAACAGTCAGCTAATGTCGAAAACAGTGAAATTTGAGCTATTTGGTGTGCGCCTGTGAGGACAGGTGCATGTTTTAAATATTCTTACAACTTGGAACAGTACCTATTGTGGTTTCACAGAATTTGTCTGCTGCCACCTCATTGGCAATGTTAGCTCCCATCAGCACACTGATGTCTATTCCCATCTTCTCTCGAATAATGTCAGAGATCAGTTTGAGTCCCTCCGGGCCATGATCTATCCCCTGCAGCCAACATTAAATGGAATTACTAAAAAGTCATTCATTAGGCACAGTAGAGATGCAAGCAGAACACAATTAGTCTTGTCCCCAGGTGAGAAGTGAAACAAGGACTATTCAGACAGAGACTAGAATGACAGGTGTACTACCACAGGCACTTCTGCTATTTTGACCTCTCCAAGATGTCTCAGAATTGTAGGAGGCAGCACCTTAAGGCTTAGGACTAAACTCTAGTTGATGAAACCAGTTTTTATTCCATCCTCAACGACCTGATTCTAAGAAGTGCTGAACATTCTGCTTTTTTAGTTCAGAAATCAAGGGCTTATTATCAGTATATCCCTAATCAGTGAAGCCTAACCAATCCATCAGTTATGAACCAGACCTGAACTTGGATTTGAAATTACACTGAAACTCACAAAATGGCATCTGAATAATTTGTTTTGTGAAGAGATATCTGAACTGAAATAGCTGAGGCAGGTTCCCCAGTGTATAACCAACAACAGTTTAGTAGTAGAAATACAAAAGGAACAGCCATTCACAGACATGTAGAAAGCTGAACAACTGAGAATAATTTAACTTGCCCCTCTTCCTAAGCAGGCAAATAATAAACAGAAAAGCATGCACCCATTGGGAACAACTCCAAAAATGTAAATACCTATACAACAATTATTCATGCAAGTGAAAGGAGACCAGAAAAGCTTAGGTGCCAGATTTTGCTCCATTGTGAAATAGACGCAACTCCTGACAAAGTCAAGGAGAGCTGTACCTGTTTCTTGTAGAGTTAAATCCAATACTGAATGACAGAATAAAAACCGAACACCCCTTCCTCCCTGCAAAACCAAGGCTCCACCATGGGCATTTTCACTGGGCAGCAATGGTCTGCAGGCAAAGCAAGCAGACCTTACTGCTTGCATTCTAACATGCCTGCCAGAGCAATCCTTGGAGCCAGTAATAGGAAAATGAAAATGAGACTGATGTTGAGGTTGCCTGAAGAGTATTTTGAATGACTTTCAGCTAGCCTGCAACTTATGCTCACTGCTATACTGCACTCTAAGTTTTATATGGTTCCTCTCCCCACAGCCACACAGTCACTTGTAAGATTTTCATCGACAAAGAGCTAATGTAAAACAACACAGATGCAAATGTTTCAATAGAAACGACTATTAACCAGCAGATAAATGTTTTTATTTCCCAAAGACTCAGTTTTATTGTCAGACATTAGGCTCTGCATGAAGATTAGACTGTCAGAAAGAAAAAAAAAAAAACAAAACAAAAAAGGACTAAAAGATGACACACTGGTAACTTGACAGCCAATTTAGAAAGCACAGAAACAAGATGTCCCACAAATAATCGTTTTCAGAGCAGAACTGCACTTTAACTATCAAAGTTAACACAAGCCACTTTAACAGCATTAGCATTGAGCATGAGACTCAAAAATTATGACACTGATGAAAACAGCATGCCTAAAGAATACATAAAAGTAGAGGAAAGAATTTTGTGTTAAATCTCTACCCTTTCTTCTCAAATGACACTTTTAATCATGTTATGTTATGCCTTTTCAGTTATGCCTTTTCATAAATACTGGCATGCACTTTGCATTCTCCTGAAAAATATTAAGGGGCCTCAGAGCATTTCTTTGGAAAGGCTGCCTATGGATGCAGTGCTGCAATGTGACAGTGGGAAACTGCCCAGTAACCAACTCTGTGCTGCATGGCAAGTGGCAGAATTTCATTTCCACCACTACACTATGCATGGACTTCTTGTTTTGCTGGGGGTTTCTGTCTGTTTGGAGTTTAGCTTTTTTTTTTTAATGTAAGGATTTCTTCCCCTTCCACACCCTCCCTTTTTTTCTTTTTTGTTTTTGTTTTGCCAAATATAGCTATTAATCAACACTCCATTAGAGAACTGGTAATTAGTATCCAGAACTAATTCCAAGGGAATATAGCCCAGGACCCTGACTTCACATATGCTGACTTAAATCTCGTTTAGTCCAGCAATTTCATTAGTTACTCCTATCACTAGGAGAATATAAATCACATTTAGCAAATTAAAGGAGAATAAACATCTTGAGCACTTTTAACAGTGCCTTATTTTACCTTTCTATGATATGAAGAGTTTTTCTACAATTTGGAGTAAGAACACTTTGGAAGCATTACTTTTCCACACCTCACAGCAATACACTAGTCAGCACTGACAAAACAATAGATTTTGTGGGCTTTGTTAGCCAAACTAAAGAGACAAGCTTGCAGCATGCAGTGATTGAGGTTTTTTGTTCTTTTTTTCAGCACAGATCCATAAATGTATGATTTTCCAGAGATGACAGGAAACAAGGGAATGTGTGCCAAGAAAATGGCCTTCAAAGCAACAACAAACCACAATCTTCCAAACTTCTTGGGAATTGCTTATTATTTCCAGCTAAACATACAGAGGAAAAAAGCCCACCCACCCAAAAACAATCCCAAAAATAAGCTAATCCACATTTTAAAATTTTTCTGCCAGCAAAACTACAAACACTCCAGTGAAATGCCTCCCGCACCTCTGCCCTTTCCTATTTCCTATGCTCAAACTGTCTTTGGGCGGTGTTGAACAGACTCTCTTGTTGCAACATAATATTTGACATGAACAAGAGCACTATTCTCTCAATCACATGAAATTCTCTCAGCAGTTCTTGAAATGATCAACTCAGCATGTGGGATGTGCATTAACAATCAAAGCATTATGCTTGTGCTCTGCTCTTCATCTAATGATGCTTTTGGAAACAACAAATAAAAGACTGGAAAGCTTAGCGGTGCAAAACATATGGACTCCCTCTTTCTTTCTAAAAGTCTTGTGAAGAGCCTCATTTTCCCCTTCCTGCAAGCGTTGCATAACAATCCACTAATGACCAAGACAAATTCTAATCTTACATCTAGAAAGGTTTAATGGACCAATCAAGTGAATAATGCACCGAGACTTTGCAAATCAAAATATCAAGTCACCTTGTCTTAGAAGATTCCATGACACATTCTCGGTTATTAATGCAGGGTATTTATTGTACCTTTATGAGAGTTATGCCGAGGGCTTTACTGGGTACTTGTCCTGTGATTTCATCGCAGACTTTATGGATGAACTGGTGAGGAACGACAAAAACCAGCAAGTCTGCATCCTGTACCGCTTCACAAAGGTTTGGGATAGCAACCTGTGTAGTTATGGGAGAGAAAGGCTGCATAACTTCTCAAAATTAACACTACACACAAGTGGTATCTAATAAAAACTAAAATCATGTAATTAATTAGTTTGAAAAAGACCTCTGAGATTATTGAGTCCAACCTTGGAACAAACACCACCCAGTCCACTGGGCCGCAGCACTGAGTGCCACATCTAGTCCTTTCTCAAACACCTCCAGGGACGGTGACTCCACCACTTCCCTGGGCACCCCATTCTAATGTTTAGTCACTGCTTCTGTGAAGAAATCCCTCCGAATGCCCCAACTGAATCTCCCAGTTTGATCTTGAACTTGAACCCGAGCAGTTTGGTCGCATGCTGAATGCTACAAACTACTGCATTTTGTCACTGAGAATAAGCAGTAGCATAGACTTCCCAGACCAACAGCTCCAATCCAAGGTTGAGGCCAATTTTTTTTTTGATGGGTATAGTCAAAGCTGTTAATTTTGCTCTTGTTTCCACACTTGCTTTCTTGTACAGAAATTGAAATAACATAAAGACCAATAGTGATAGGAAGAAAGAGTACATTGGATTTACTTAACTGCAAAATTGCATAATTTTATTTGTTTAAATTTTTGATGTCATCAGTAAAATACCTTAGTCTGAAATATTATAGACCCTAGAGGTGTTAACAAAACAAATTTCTAACTCCATTTACAGCACAAGCAATATTCCCTGTGCTCCATAACTATAATTTAACTTTTGAGCCTTACCACATTATCAGGCAGCTTGCATCCAGGGAGATACTTTACGTTTTCATGGTCCGTATTTATGATTTCTGTCAGTTTTCTCCCATTAATATTCTCCTCGAAGACCCACATGTTCACTGTGGGAGCAAACTTCTGCAATTTTTTTACATTATTACCTATTATTTTGGCAACTGCAGAACCCCTGCACAAAAGAAAACAAAAACAGTCTTAAAAAATTATGATTTCGCTGTAGGAAAAAGAAGACTTTGTTTTTAAAACAATCACAAATTCACAGATTATTTGACCAGCTACCATAAAACATTCTGATCTAGTAAAATAAGTGGGAAAATACACTAGTCATTCACTAGTCATCTGCTGCTTTCTCTCAACTACAGCTAGAGTAGGTTGGACTGAAGCATTTACTGAAACATCCTTACTTATTTTGTTTTCTTATTGGCTATCTACTGAGAGTTTAGGTTACTGTATTTCCCCAAATCAAATTAACTGTATCTTCAAAGCCGAGGTAAAAGTGACATACTAAATTTTATTAAATGTGTCACTTTCACCTCTAAAAGAGATGAGAAGCTTCTTTGCTGAGATGACTGACTCATAAGTTGTTGTACAATACCAATAGGCATTGAAAGCCATGAATCGTTTATACGTCGCAGAAGTTGTGAGCTTCATGGCTGTGCAGCCAACCTCACAGAACTGAACTATTGTAACAGCATCCTCTGAAACTGCATGGAGACAAGTCCATTACTGTTACCCTCATATTCTCCCCAAGAACAGCATACAGTAAGATCTGTACTACAGTGATCAATTTTAATTCTGAAATCTCTAAGCAGTAACAAAATTAATCACAATTACAAGAGGGGGAACAAACACAATCTTCCCTTTCATCATTCTATTAAACCTCTTAACCTAAGTTCCTTTCCTGGGATAGGAGGTAATTTCATAATTACTGATAACCTACTACGGAGACACAAAAAAATTTAAAGATGTGATAAAAATACAGAGTAATGATCTGAGGCTTACATGTGTGTGTGTGTGTGTGTGTGTGTGTGTGTGTGTGTGTGTGTAAACCGCATACTTTATTAGGAAGTAAGTACACTAACATTTCCAATCTAGTTATACTCACATGATCCCCTGAATTTATATTGCACATTGCTTATAATAAACCCATAGCTGGCAACTGAACAAAGTGGGTTCATTCTGCTTCAAGATCTTATGATATGGCACAACTCATTGGGCTGTATTAAAGATGTGTGCTAGCACATGACTAAGGTCACTTTCTAAGTAGCAGCAGAAAAAAAATTTAGTACCCTAAGGAGACCTTTTATAGTCAAACCATAAACTGTGTGTCTTAAAAGACTGGAATTTACTTCTCTAATAGCACTTCACACACTAAAAATGTCCCCAGGTTCAGGAGGTGATACAGAAGACAATTGCAAGCCATCTCTTATCAAGCTTGACCAGCATGGTTTCTGCTGCACTGGTATACAGCTCACCAGCTCAGCCTCTAAATGTCAGATCCATACAGACAGCAGCCCTCACATTCAACACAGCTCAGGTATGTGTTCCTCAGAGTGTGCTTTGAGTTCCTTGAACAAAAGCACATTTACTCCTACAGATTTATATACACAGTTAGGATCCTGGCAAACCCACTGCCTTCTGTTTTCAACTTCACTACATATTCTCTGTGCTTGCTGGTGACAGAGCAAGACAGAAATAACTGATTCAGCAACTCTCTGACTGGGATTTTCAGTCTGCCAGCAGAAGGTCTGGCAGTGTGTACTACTTATGTGAGACATTAATTCTATTACTTTTTAACACTTAAATGCCTGAACTGTCTTTTTTTTTTTCTCACCCTTTGAATGCAGTATTAGGAAAAGTGGAGATTTGCCTAGTCTTAGTTTCTGAATTCAAGAAGACAAGAAGATTCTCCTGACTGGCTTCTCTGGTTCATCATTTCCCATGATGTTGCAATCACTCTTTCAGGACTATTTCATAGTTGGCCTGCTGTCCCCTCATCACTTTTTAACTAAAGCACAAAGGCAAAAAGTTCCTTAACTTGCCCTGATAACAGCAGCAGTGGAGGTCACAACATGCAAGTGCAAATGATATAATTATCTAGCTCTACCACTGTTCCTATAAAATCACCTCAGTTAAACCACAGTTCCTCCCAGTTTTCTACAAGTTCCCAGCTGCATAAACCCCTCTGTCCAGTAACTTCCCATCTCTTCCCAAATTTTACAGTTTCTGTTCAAGTTTGGCAATCAGGTTACTTAAAGACTGGTTCCAAGAAAATGATGAGGGACAAATTGTGGCTGTGCATACCTCATTAACTTGCCCTGGGAGTGTTACCAGAACAGGCTGCAGTACATGATCAAGGCAGGCTTGCAGTGCTTTAAATGACTCTGGGCACTGTCCTGGAATCCCAGGGCTCCAAGGCATACCCAAGGTGTACTCTCTCAACACTCCAGACACCTTACTTTATCCCCTGTCTTAAAAGATCCTAACAGAATCACTGATCCACCAGCTGAGCAACCCTAAAAGGGCAAGGCCAGCAGACAGCACAGCTCCTGCTCTCCCATGCTGAGCCATCTGTCCTGTCCCATGATCTTCCATCAGGTGTCAAGTGACCCCTGCCAAGTCAACTTCATTGTTAAGGTGACCTTCCTGTAGCAAACCAACCAAACAAGTCTGACTGGAAGTAGTCGATCAACCAAGGTGACTGGCTTAACCCTTCTAAAGCTACTGTCCTGCCAAGCTCCTTTAGGGTTTTTTTCATCCCAGATATAGGTTAAAGGGCTATGAGAAGACTTGTCTGAAAGAATCATCTCACACAGAACTCCAAAACCCACTGTCTCCAAACTGCTCAAGATGCCAAACCCCACTCAGATCAACTACTTACATGCTTACAATTTAGGCACCACCTATCACACACTCTTACAACTCAAGGTTCAAAAGTATATAATCCCGAAATATCAATGATCAGATATTTACAAATGCTTCAATCTCTTTCTAGTTACCTGCTTTAATGCATTAAATACTAATATTTTAATTAAATATTTTAGGACCACAGGCCCCAGTTCAAAAGGCACCTACAAGGTTTACAAATTTAGTCCAATTTAGTGCAATGATTACACATACACAGTGCTCATACACAGAATCACAGTGCTCTTTGCAGTCAGGGTTTGGTGTCTGTCATCCCATGGACTTTGAGGAAGAAACCACCTACCTCTCCAAGAATTACTATTTTCAGTTTTTGCTTACTTTGGTTTCTACTTTAGACACATGAAAACCCCTGCCATTACATATGAAAGAAGCTGTAAGTTATTTAAATACATTTATCCCCAAAATGAAGGGCGAATGCTGCTACCAGGCAGCAGCTTTTTTCTTTCTCTCAGCACAAGAGATATGGGCATTTTGCCACCAACTCATACTATTAGGCAGGAACTTTTGTCATTTATTAAACTTATCCAGTGAGATGAAAACAAAATACATTTGCATATGGTTATTGCTAGTAGGCAGTATCTCCAAATCCTCTTGCTTCTGCAAGTGTTTCACAGTCAAATACAAATGGAGTCAAACTTCCTGTGAAACTTTTTCTAGACTTCAACTATAGAACAACAGCCACCCACTCCTAAAAGACAAGCTCTAACTGCATAATTTCCTTGTCATATATAGTGAAATGCACGCATTTTACAAGCTGGTGCAAGGAAAGCAAGAGATACTGCACTGAAACATCAGCCATTCCCTCAACGAGGGGATCACAAAGAAAAATAAAACTTGGCAGCTGCTGGTGTTCTTAACAGCAGCAAAAGCCAACTGCACGGAGTGGGCGGGCAGAGGGTGAGCAACAAGTTTAAGATCATCCTGACAAAAGACTGGCAAATTTGGTTTAATAAAACAGTGGCTTGCTCTACATGGAATTCTTCTGAGTTTAATGTCTTAAAAGCCAATGCTACCCGAATAATGTGTGCTTAGCATTAGTAATTGGAAGTGACAAACTGTGAAGACCTATTTCTATAACACATTGTACCTAATTTATTCAGTGTAAAGAGGGATCTGGTGTAAGAAAGAGAAGTAACTAAAGAAGACAAAGGGTTATTAACACGATACTCCTCTGGAAGAATGATGTCAAGTAAGTCTATTGTTTTCAGTGGATGAAGAAGCAAGTTTATTTAAGTCTAATTATAAACTAGAGATAGGGACAGCAATAAAACCTTGTCTCAAGCTCTCAGTGTGCTTCAGCATAATCAATTTGGAGGGAAAAGAAAAAGAAGGTATTTCGAATAACCCAGGGTCTCGCAATTCTTTTTTGAACTGTCTTTGACAATAGATACATAAGAACACAGAAAACCCCGAACAACACTTTTGTAGACAAGCGAGATTGTTAGTGAAGCTCTATGAACAGGGCGTAAGTTGAAAAAAAAAATTAGAAATGTACAGCATCTTTAATGTCTACGTCATCTGCTATCGGACAAAGCGCATAACAAATACCAGGTTAAAAATATCCTAGAACAACTTCTTCGCAGGACACGCGGGTGTTTACAAGCACTAAAACTGCGGGCTCGATTCTGCCGCTTCTTCCTCCGAGTAAGTCACGGCAGCACCTCTGCTCCGAGGGAGCCGGGGGCACGGCAGGACGAGCCCTCCCGCACGGAACCAGCGCGACCCAGAGCCCGCCACGGTCCGGCGACACCGCGCTCCACCGCCGGCACCGGGTGGCCTCACGGCCGCCACCCGAGGGCAGCGCGGCCGCGGCGCCGGGCGGGAACCGACAGCAAGGCCCGGGCGGGCACCGCCTCCGAGAAAGCCGGGCCGCGGCGGCCGCCGAGGTGCCCGCCTTGCCAGGGGCCGCCGCACTCACCAGTTGCCCGAGCCCACGATGCAGACCTTGAGGGCGCTGGCGGAGAGCGCCATGACAGCGCCGCCCGCGCCCCGCCACAGCGACCGCGGTCAGGAGCTCCGTGAGGCGCCCGCCCCCTGCTCCCGCCTCCGCCGTCAGGGCATCGCCCGCTCTCCCTCCGCCCCTGCGGCGTGACGGGAACTGTAGTTCCGTCCCCCCGCCGCCGGGACCGCGGCAGCTGAGGGTGAGGGGGGCTCTGGAACAAAGCAGGCAATCCCGCAGGCACTGCGGCGTATCGCAGAGCCACGGAATCATTTAGGTTCGAAAAGACTTCTGAGAGCATCGAATCCAGCCTATGGCCGAACACTACAACCAGAGCACGGCACTGAGTGGCCACGTCCAGTCTTTCCTTAAACACCTCCAGCAACGGTGACTCCACCACCTCTCCGGACAGTCCATTGTAATATCTAATCACCCTTTCTGTGAAGAAATTCCACCTAATGTCCAACCTGAATCTGGCATAGCTTAAGACTGTGTCCTCTTGTCGTGTCATTTGTTACTTGGGAGAAGAGGCTGGCCCCCACCTGGCTACAACCTCCGTTCAGGTAATTCTAGACATCAATAAAGTCTCCTCTGAGCCTCCTTTTCCCAGGCTAAACAACCCCAGCTCCCTCAGCTGCTCCTCACAGGACTCATGTTCCAGACCCTTCACCAGCTCTGTTGCCCTTTTCTGCACACACTCCAGCACCTCAATGTCCTTCCTGAATTGAGGGGTCCAGAACAGGACACAGCACTCAAGTTGTGGCCTCACCACTGCCAAGTGCAGCAGAAGAATCCTTATTGTCACCATTATCTGCTGAACTAATATACATTTCAGCCATATCTGTAACAGCAAAACTTCTGCTCTCTCCTAGTGCCATATAGCTTTGGAGTAAGTCTGTGAAGGCTCCCAGGTGTGGAGGAACCAATGTATCAGGTAATAAAGCATGTTAGGCCTGGAGGGATCTTAGAAACAGAAATATGAGTGTTTCCAAATACTCCTTTGCCCTCAGCCTTCAGCCAAAATCATATTGTTCTCTATCCCACATGCTTCTCCAGATGGAAATAAAAGTGGATATGTTGTTGGTCTGATAGATGGGTGTGAGTCATCTGTAATAAACTTTTCCATCATATGTGTATTTCTACTGACTCTTTTAGCTGTATTTAATAATAAATTATCAAGGAAAGACTGAGGATCTCGTCATGGTCTGCAGCTTCCTGAGGAGGGCAGGTAGAGGGGCAAGTATTGATCTCTTTTCTCTGATGACCAATGATAGGACTCAAGGAAACAGTGGGAAGCTGGGGTGGGAGGTTAGGCTGGATATTAGGAAGAGTACTTCACCCAGAGAGTTGTTGGGCATTGGAACAGGCTTCCTAGGGAAGTGGTCACAGCACCAAGCTTACCAGAGTTTAAGAAGAGTTTGGACAAAGCACATGGTGTAATTTTTGGGGCTGCCCTGTGTAGGGCTAGGAGCTGGACTTAGTGGGTCCCTTCCAACTCAGCATATTCTATGATTCTATGACAATGCTCTTGTTCCCATACCAGAACAGTGTCCCCTTCTCTTTATGAAAATCAACCATGTATCAAGACCTTTTGAGCTTTTCATTACAGCACTTTTCTTCATTTGTACTTCTTCCAAATTGCTTGCTCGGGGTTAGCTGTCAATGAAATGCTCTTTCAATTAGAGGCTATAAAAGAAGAAAAGTTGGATCAGCTCTGTTGCCTTTTGAGCTATCATTGCTGAAGCAGTGTGAATTGCTACCTGCTGTTTTCCTTTTAGTTTAAAAGCACGGTTTTCATTTACTCCATTTACTCCACTGCCAGTTTGCTATCAAATTAAATCATAACAGAAGAGAAAAAAACCCCCAAAACAACAACTAAAACCAACATGCCTAAAATCCAATCTGCTTGCACTAGTATCTTTATTTCTACTGCAAGCACTTCCTAATGTGGAGAAAGCCCTCATCTCATTGTTTCAGCCCAGTGAGAAAGTGTTTTGCTTATGATTGCTTTAGGCATTCAGAGACCAGGGTTGATAATATCTGGCCTAAGTTTTGAGGGATTGAGGAGGGGATAGTTCTATAAAATTGAGTGATGAGTGACTGGAATCGAAATGCTTAATGAAATAGGGAACTGAATATTATGCAAAATGTACATCCTGAATATGAGCACTTCAGAATAATTTTGAGAGTCTGGACAGAAAGGTTAAAGTCTTTATTAGGTTTAATGTAAAATATAAAAAAATACAGATAAATTATAATTTCTATAGATTTTCTCAAAAAGCTGACAGTTCTTCAACAGTCTAGAAGGCTATGGACCATCAGTCTGCAGCATATTGTGAAGCTGTGTGTGTACTTCTCTATTTTTCAGAGAATTGCCATTGTCTTACTGGCAGCCTGCAACCTGAAATTTAACATGCATTTACACCATGAACTAAACTGCATTCTACTTAGATTGAGTTTACACAAACTCAAAAAAAAGCCAGAATATAAACTCATATTCATCTTGAAGAATCCTCAGATGTATTGCAGAAGTACATTGTGGAGATCTGCTGTGCCACTTTAAATTTTACAGAATAGAATAAAGTAAAATAGACTATTTCCGTTGGAAAGGAACTACAACAACCATCTTGTCCAACTGCCTGATGAATTTAGGGCTGATTACTTGAAACTGCTTCTGAAGTAAGAAATGACCAATCATTTAAATAAAAACATTGCAGACAATAGAGAAGAAAGGGCAAGAAAGAACTTTTCTACTGTTAAAACAAGTGCTACCAGATCATTAATGTTAGCAAGAATACAAGATTTTCTTTTATGCCTCGTCTGCAGACTCAGACAGCTGTGTTCAGGCAATCTAGTTATAGTAACAGAAGGTGCTGTCCTCCTGTCCTGGCGGGCCAAACTGACCCCAGATGGAGATTTTAATCTTCTTCTCAAGGCTGGCAGAAGAAATTACATGTCAGTGGCTTGAGTTCAGAGTCTGACATCTCACTGTAAATTGCTAATGAGAAGAGTCAGGAGCAAAGGCAATCTGAAAGATAATCTCAGGGAAATCAGACTTGCAGCATCTTTCATAAAAAACTGCATCCTGATGGTGTAGCTGTGACAGTCCAGGTATAATCAATTAATTGAAGTCACAGATACTCACATCCATATTCCATTCTGCTAAGCCTTGTAGAGCAACCAGACACAGGGAAGTGACAGACAGCTGGGTTCTAATAGATAAGTCAAGCAACTGTTGCCTGAGTTATGGGTTTTAAGGCCTTCAGATTCTGGGCTTTGTATGGAAGCAGCTGCAGCAGGAGCACATGTTCCCTTATGCCAGCCTTGCTATGGCAACAGTAGGAGCTCCTCTGACAGGTGAAGCAGGCAGCTGGGTTTGTTAAACCACCACTAAGATTTGACACATTGGATCTGTCAACAATCCCAAAATACTAAGTCAATATTAACTTTATTTAGTGCATATCAGAAAGCAGCTAGTGTGGTACCCATAATTCCATTACAGAAAAAAAAAAAAGAAAAAAAAAGAAGGAAGTTTGTTAACATAAAAATACATTTTGCTTGGGGGAGGAAGTAATATACAATGGTATCACTGTTCTTGTTTTCCAGTTTTCCTCTGCATCTAAGTGGTTTGTAGCTCCAGTGTCAATGCACATAAATCTATTTCTTTTCTTCAGTGCCTCATTTGACTTCACACACGGTGATGAAAAAGACAGCATGGATTGAGCAATCATTAAGAAGAAAAAAAAGCAACTCCTGAAAGGGCAGCATAAAGCTCTGATACTCTCTAGTTGCATGTTCTAGACTACTTATAGGCAGAGTCACTGTGCTTACAGCTTTATGTATTGATCTATTTTAACGAGACTAGATATTGCTGGGATGCCTGTTCCTCTTTTTCTCAGGAGTTCTCTATTTGCCTGATGATCCAAGCATTTTTCAAAACCTGACAAGCTCCTTTCAAAACTCAGTACCCAGAGATAATAAGATATGTGAGTGCTAATCTGCAACTGCAAAGAGTCCTGTACAAAGCAGAAACATCTGGCAAGTGTAAAATACAGAAGAGCTACAGTAATATAAAATATTTAGCTTCAATTGCAGGTTTCTGAAAGAGTCCTGATTACATACTTGGAAATTTTCCCTTTAATAGGCTGCTTTTCTTGTTGAATGTATTAGAAAGTTTTTTAAGATCTAATTAAATACATTAAATAGCAGTTTTCTTTTAGTTTATTCTTAGTATTCTGCACAAAATATAAGAATTTGAGTTATATGTAATTAGATAATTATTTCACCAGAACATGTTAACATCTTGAAACACATTTTGAGTCATTCTAAATTCTGGCGATATTCTAGGAATTTCTTTTATGTACATGCTGTTGTGAGAGTGTGGGACTTATAAAATTCTGTGATTCCTTTAGTACTGTGAACTCCTGTCTATGGATATGGATTAGGCAGCATAGCTTAGCCTCTCTGAGTAGGTGACCTCAAGGGGAAGCAGATTAAGATATAATAATTAATACTTTCTTAAGGCACCTCAGTTTCTAAAGCATCTCAAATACAGACCTGATGATGAAGTCCTGCCTAAATTAAACAAACATAGATGTAACTGAATAATTTAATTAAGAAAGTCACAGTCTTTGACTCTTGAAGGTGTACAGGATGAGAAGGAGTTAGGTTTGACTTTTAGCTTTTGGGATTTTATTCCCAGTGACTGCTGGGTAACTTTGAAGTTCCACAAAAAGAAGTGTAGATGAAGGCCAGGAAATGGTGAGAAGCACAAACATTTTACCTTTCCTCCCCTTCACATCCACTCCCTATTCATCCTTTCTTCACATAACCTGTTTTCCCACTTCTTATCTGTGCTTATTTTGTCATGTCTCCTCAAGTTTATTAAAAGGTTTCTCTTTCCAGTCCTGTTCTATTTTGATTGCCAAATCTGCATTTTTGAGTATAAAATGTTAATGAGGAAAGAAAGGCGATTTGTGGGTTAAAAAGCCATTTTGTTTTTCCTTACATTGCTTTATGTTTAGAGAACTACCCACCTCATTCAAGCACCTTCAAAATAAGTCAGTCTTCTGAACAGATCACACCTCTATGCTCAAAGAAGAAAGAATGTTTTCAGCTCTATCATATTGCATTTTGGCAGACCTTAAATACAATTTTAATCTAGCTGTGAACCTATGTCAAGCACAGATTATAAAGCTTAAAAAATAAGGAGAAATCTGGAAAAGAAATATCTGATTTCAGCTTCATAAAGACCTGTCTGTATCTTACATGTTATACTGGTACTGTTTTTTCCTGCACAACTTCTTTCAGGTAATTTGTTGCAGGTTACTCCATTAAATTTCTGCGTAACATCTCTATTAATTAAGGTCATAGCATGATAAACATTTTGTGTCAATAAAAAGGCTGACAATTGTCAGCCTCCCTCAATTGTCCATTCCCCTTTCTGCACTTTCTTCCCCCCACTTGTGCTAATACAAAAGTTGTCATTTCTGCTGTCCATGCAAAAATCAGAAAATCAGAAAGGAGAATCAGCTGTGTTTATCTGTTTTTCAAACTTAAACTGTTGAACGACTGTCTCAGCCCATAGTAAGAAGTCAAATATCCGACTAAGCAATTTAGTGCTGTTAGATTTGTATTCTGGAATACAGAGTCTAAATACAAAACGGCGACAGAATTATGTGGGCTGAGGGCAATACACAAAAATGATCTTTGCAAATACGGGTGTCTGCCAGGAAAGTGTTTCTTGCCTACAATCATTAGGCAGCGGAGAACTATTTTTAGAAGATTTGCTTGTCAATGGTCTGTACTATATATAAACAGCATTAAAGTCTATTCCTTACAAAACAAAAGATAAAGGCAAGTTTTGCTCTAGAGATGTGGATTTTTCCCTTGTTCTTCGAAGATTACCTCAGATCATTCCTTTCTTTTCTTTTCTGGCTTCCAGTCCTCTTGAAATTGTACTAGCCATCTCACCTTTCTCACTGAACCACTCGATGGCATGCAGAGAATGCTTTCTTTCTAACCTTTCCTCAGCAAAGCACACAATAACAAGCTTTGTCTTTGCAAGCTGGGAAAATGGTGTAGGAATGATGATGTAGGAATGTAGGCCTAGTTCCCTGCTGTTTAACAGTCAGCTTTAATAAAGCCTTAAATTTGCTATGCACAGGTCAGCATCTCTGATGTGACCCTTACAGCTGCTAGAGATTAACTAGTGCCTCTACTCTGGTGCTTATTCCAGAGTATGTCCTGCTCTCCTCATTGGGTTCTGCTTCATGGATAACTCTTGCTCAGTAGTTTCTCTGCCTTCCAGATAGTGCAATGAGAGGATTTCTTACAAAACTATAAAATGAGCCTCCCACTACTGTGCAGCCTCAATCCATGGAACTGTGTTCCTGTAGCTGCACAGAGCTATTATCAGGCATGTATAGTGCATAAATGAGGTTTAAGATGAGTAAATTGAAATAATTTACAGTTTATCATTTTTATTAGTCAAAAAGTTTTTAATCATGTGGTATTTTTCCCCCTGTTGTCTGCAAAGGGATTATTGAGGGAGGAAAAAAGACAAATTAATTACAATCTGGTTCTTTAGGTAAACTGCATTGGCTAATGTCCACATAGTATAATTGTTCTCATCTGTCTTTGTGTATCATTAACCATAGAATGCTGCAAATAGGAAAACTCTGCTTTAACTTGAGTGGAAGTTTTGTACTTCTTTGTTTATGACTGTGACGCCACAGATGGCTGCAGATCTGCTGCACATTCACTGGCATCATTGCCTCCACTTTTTAGTGTAAGAGAGTTGTAAGTGGGCTTGCAATCTCCTAACAAGCAGCAGTCAGGATTAACCACTACTGGTTTCTTGGATTGCTGAGTGCAGAGCTGTGCCCTATCATCATGCTGACTCTGGGCACCTCTGGAGAGGCTCTTGGCACCAGTACATTGTTACAGTGAAGGATCTGAGAGTAAAGTATCTGGACTTGAAGTGAAAACTGCATCTAGCTGGTCAAGATGTAAAGTGTCTGACTGGTTAGTTGAATCGGGGAATCATAAGTTCGTGGATGTCAGTGACATTCACAAGATGGGAAGCACAGCTAAGTGCACGGTTCTGTCAGCCGTAATGTAATCTGATGTGCTGTCCAGTGATCTGGAATCAGGACAGATCACTTAGAATCTCTCTCTACGATGCTCCAGTGACTGTTACTACATTTAGAATGAATTTTAACTGGCATGTGTAGCATTCACATTCTCTGAAAAAATTCCTTTGCTCAAGATTTTTCTCCTGGGAAGCTGAGAGGCCTCAGAGAAAAAGGAAAACAATTCTTATCTCATTTGCTTCTCCTGTGTTATGCTCGTCTAGAATGTGTTTGGAGATTGTTCACCCACAAGTGATTGCCTGGTTGGATTCTGGTGTGAGTTGTTTTAACTCTTTGGCCAATTGGGGCCAAGCTGTGTTAATACTCTAGAAAGAGTCACGAGTTTTCATTATTATCTTTTTAACATTCAGTAAGTATCTTTTCTGTATTCTTTAGTATAGTATAGTATTCTTTAATATAATGCAGTATAATAAAGTAATAAATTAGCCTTCTAAGAACATATTCAAATGCATCATTCTTACCTTTGTCGGGGCATCCCAGCAAATACAATAGGCATGCAACTAGACTTCCAGGTTTCTGAAAAGACAGTACCAGTTCTTCCCAAGTTTTTAGTAACATAAGATGTGAAGTTTGGAACTTCCAAAGTAAGGATTGAGACAGTAAAGGCATTTCCATTAACATAGGGAATGGTGAGTTATATATGCATATCCTCATTTTTCTTCATATAACACTTATTCAGCCTTATGTAGCCTGAAGAAAACATTCAGATAAAGTTATTGTAGGAAGATGTATTGACTGATTTTTTTAGATGTAATTGTGCCCAGCAGTCCCTGCTAGTCAATAATATACTTAGCTGATGCTCTCAATAGCTGTCTCTGAAAGTTAGTTTGTTACTGCTTAATAGCTTTTATTGACATAGACTATGTGAAATTGTATGCAGTTCCAAAATTGATTTTTTTTTTTGTTGCATTCAAATTTGGTTACGTGCCATTGTCATTTTTTTGGAGCAAATTAGTGAACTGTCATGTCTATCAAGAGAGACTGAACTGAGAACCATGGAATGTGTTTTTCATCATGTTAGCACTGTGCAACAATAAAAAATAGGAATTCGCTATGAAACAGTCAATATAAAGTACTAAAATAAGAAAGTAACTGTTCATTTTAAGCAAAATTACAGCCTCGGTGTGCATGGACTGGTGAATATTTGATGTAGCAAGGAGAAAAAAATATAGAAAGGGTACTCCATTTTTAAATGGAAATGAGTAGCTAGAAAAATCTTTACAGAACATTTGAACTCAGCTGCTGTCAGGGCCCTCAGTGGACCCACAGGTTTCAGTTATCTTGACCAATCTGTAACCATCATTTTCCATGAGCCTTCTCTGGAACGTCTTCCCCATCTCCCAGGCTTTGGCTGCCTCTGTTGGCAGGTAGCTATGGTGTGGCACAGCTGTGCAATGTAGGCTCAGGCTGCTCAGCTGTAAACAGCTAGGTCAGGAGCCAGCTGTGAGAAGCCTCAGATGGGACTAGGATGCACATTTCCATCCTTGCACATGCCACCCGTTGTCTCAGGAGCTGCATTTCAGCTCAGCCCTTGCTGTTATGTGGATGCACCTGTGCTGATCCTGCATCACTGAGAGGAGGAGTGAGACTAGCAACAGGACAATGATCAGCTGCACAGAAAGGCAGTCTATTTGTATTTCTAACTGACTTTATTTGTTTAGCAACCACAGAGACAGTTTATTTGCGTAATATTATGCAGGATTAGGCATTAGGGCCATATGAAGCTACAATGAGTACATGACTCATTCATGCAAGGAAGGTACATAAAAAATGTAAATTATTCCTGATTATAAAACTATTTAAGGCTGGAAGTGAAAATATCTTCTTATTCCCTTGTACTATGATTATGTGAGATTAAAGTGAAAATAAATCAGGTAGGATAAACCAAATCTATATCTATACTGTTATATATACTATTTAGTAAAAAGCAGCTTGCTAACTCCTGCAACTACACCAGCCAGTGTTTTATTAGCCACAAAATACCTAACAGATATTGAAATCTAGTTCCAATAGCCTTAAGAGATTCTTGGGAGACTTAAGAGGATCACCTTTTCCCATGGCTCCACCTGGGCAGTCAGGCTGGTTACCTGGTTAAATCTCAGTTAACCTCCTCATAATGGTTTTTTTTATGGCAGGAAAGAAGTTTGTGAGCCTTTGACCTGAATACCAAGCCAGGATGGTTGATGGACACCAGGTTGTGGACTATCAGTTGTGCAAAGCCAAAGAGTCTGCAGTAGTTCTACTATGTGGGACTCACAGGGTGGCAGTGATCCCAGGGTAAAAAAAAAATTAAAATATAGGCTGCAGGAGTAAGAAAGCCAAGTTGCACTTGGCTCTTGCACTGGGATAGACATGCCATTTTGTGGCCTCACTGTCTGCATCCCTTCTATTTGTTCTGTAGAGATCCTAATGCTCTGAATGCTGACTTAGTGCTATTTTAGCTGATTCACTGTACAGAACTATGCCACACTGCAGCATACAGATACAGATGTTGCTATTCTTGATCTGTACAGGGCATCAAGAGCAGATGTTGCTGCTCTTGATCTGTACAGGCTCTGTAGTGATCCTAATGCTCTGAATGCTGACTCAGTGCTATTTTAGCTTGTTCACTGTACAGAACTCTGCCACACTGTAGTATACAGATGCAGATGATGCTGCTCTTGATCTGTACAGGATATTGCCCCGTGCTTGTCTGCTTTGTAAGTGGTCACCACATACACTACAGGAGGGACAGCTTGTACCTCAGCTTCTGACACAAAGACAGCTGGGCAGCTGCTTGTTTCCTGTGTTCATCTTTTTCCCTGTAGTAGGTCATGGTAAGTGACCCTGTAAAGGTCTAAAACCACATTTTTGGACATCAGGTCATGATCTAATTTTGGATTATTGTAATGGGAGTTTCTTAGTGAGATCTTTCCTATAAGCCCCATCTCTTATTCTTTTCCACCTTTTTTTACAACTTAGCAAAAGATGGAGGCAGATCCAGCATTGCAGGCTAGTCCCCCTTCTGTGATGGAGGCAGGACAGCTGCCCTGCAGGACACCTTTAATGAGGTGTAACCTTATTTCTTCCCAGCACTCTACTGGTTTTTTGCCTTTACCACTTAGTTTCGTGCTGTTCCATTGCTGTGCCTCAGAAAACAAAGCAAGCTGTGCAATCCTAATGTACACAAAGCTTCTCTGCATTGAGTTTGACAACTCCAGTAACCCTTGTATCCAGTATGTGCAGTCTAACAGTACCAGCAGTGTGCAAACCCGCTTATCAGTGCACCAAGCCAGCATGGAATGCCCCCAGTGGAACTGATCTGCAGCAGCTAGTTTGTAACTCAAGGGCATAGGAGTTTTATTTATCTTATCTTCAGAGGATACAAACTCCCATAAGGCTTGCAACTTTCTGCTTTGTTATTCTGTGGTAGATTCCATGCATATTAACCTGCTGAGTATCAACACCTAGGACAAATTTAGCATCCAGAGTAACTGTGACTGATTTCAATGTGGTTGTTTGCTTGGAAATCATACACTTGGCATAAATTGTAAAAGCCACAGGGTTCTGAAACAGTTTTCAAAGATGGCAGAGAGCCAGCTTTTCGTTCCAGTCTGATAGGGCTTGAGTGTGTAAACCAAAGCTTTGCAGTGTGCCTAACATGTGTTTCAAGAAAAAAAATCATCTATGTCCAAGTGTGTCCTAATTTGCAAACCCAGAAGTTATTTTTGTTTCTATTAAATTTTAGTTCCTGTTAACACTTGTGTCAGCAGATACAACCAAAACTAACAGGAAAAAGACTTTTGAATGCTACTTTATAACAAGATCACAACATTAATTAGCAATGAATGACTTTCACAGGAGATTAATTTAGTGTGCTGTAAGGGAGGAAGCACCTTTGGCACTAGAGGGAGTTGCTGTTTTCTGGCAATAAACCTGTCCCATGCAGCTGAAGTTCAAACATATGGGGACTTTATTGGATTACAGGGTTTGTATGCAAACTGACAGAGCAAAAGACAAGATAGAGACAAAAGAAGCATTAGACCAAATGTTTCTGAACAAGATGTGCTACAAAGTGAAGTTTACAGTCAGTGAATATGTCACCTTTTATTGTGATTCTTAAAGTTAATGAATGAGTTGAACTAATTTTGGAACTAACTTTGGATTTAATTTGGACTTAATTTAATTTGAGCCTCCAACTTTTATGTTCAAGAAAGACTGGGACATCCTTCATTAGCAAAATCTAAAATCTAAAAATATGTAGTTTATTGATAGCTTCACAGGTTTTAGCAGCCAATTTAAGTCCCTGCTCAACAGAGATATTTCCAAAAGAGCTCTGAGTTCCAAATTCCTGAGTGATACCTTAGTTGGCTACTTGGGTGCAGGAGAAAAAACAGATACCCACAAGTGCTTGGAAAAAAAAACTATGAACTATGTTGACGTTAACAATTTCATCACTAGTTTTGATTTTAATAGAAGCATACAATCATAATAGAATCATACAATCATCCATACAATCTTAGAGGCCTGGAAAAGGCCTCTAAGATCACTGAGTGCAACCATTAACTCAGTACTGCTAAGCCCATCATTAAACCATGTCCCTAAACAGCACATCTATAGGCCTGTTATGTAACTGCAGGGAAGGTGACTCAGCCACTCACCTGGGCAGTTTGTTCTTTAATTTTAGATAGAAATCTATTTTCTATGAAGAAAAACCTTTTTTTTTTGTGATGTTTATGTATACTAATATGATTTTCAGACTTAAAATAATGTTCTAGAACTCAAAGTATTAATCTCCAAAGCTCATGCAACTTATCTGTTGCAGATAGGGTTGTGCAGGCATAAAAGATGGGCTTATAAGATGCAATCATGTTGATTAATAAATAGGGTGAGGAAGGGCTGATTTTTGGCACCACTGATAGGAAATAAACCCAGTAAATATCAGTAGACTGATATCAATAGATAACACTAGATAACAATGAATACCAGTGGGTATCTTCAGTAGAAGATAAGGGATAAATCCACTTTCATTTACATAAATCCACTTTGTGAATCAATAGCATGCCACGAAGTAATGTCTCAAAAGAATATAGCTATGATTTTATGTAGAGGACAGGCTTTCTCACTGTTTAATAGCCTAATTTGTATCCATTAGTTTAAAAAAGAAAATTCTTTTCAATTATTAGCACAAAGTGATTATCCTCTCTATAGTTATCCTCATCTCTGCAAACTTGTCTCCTCTGCTTTGATATTCTAGTTTATACCTAATACATAAGAATGGATAACAAAATGGTGTAGAAAACATTTGTATTGAAAAGTAGATTAACTCAGGAGATAATGAAACCTCTTGTTATTTGTATTTGTTTTCTTAACTGCTATATAACTTGCTGCATCTTTCAGAAGAAATGTTATCAGTTTTCTTGGACATTCAGATCCTCATATTTGCTGCTAGTAGAGATGATGCATTGTCAGTTGCATTGTCAGATGCATTGTCTGTGCACCCATAAACTCCATGGCATGACTAATTAATCTGCTGTAATAACAGTGAATGTAGTAGTTTATGGCTTAACTTTCAAGTTTGCAAGAGTATTTGAATGTTTTAAACTGTTTAGTGTGTTGGCCTTGAGGGCAGTAAAATGTGCACAGCACACACAAGCTTTGACCATTCAACATTTATCATCAGTAACACAATTAGAAGTCTTCTCAAGTGTGTGAGCTGTCCAAATAATAATGTAATGGAAAGTTGGCTTTCTAGTCATTAATTACTACATTAACTGGGCAGTTTCTTGCACCTTTAAACCTTGGAAATTTAATTAGAATATTGGATTAAAGAAAAATATTTAGCCTTTCATCACAGGGAAGAGCAAAATATATAAGCTTTGTAGGATGGGCTATTGCAGATGTATACAGGCAATTTTGAGAATGCATTCAGTGAAGAAAAATCCTTGGCATCAGCCACATTCCCTGAGTGTTCTTCCCTTTTGAGGAAATGGAACATGTTTCTCTTTTAAATATTTGCTGAATTCTTTGGAATCCATGCCTAAGTGGAATATTTTTTTCAATGATGCTGAAATGTTTTTGCTTTTTTGGTTCTTCTGATTGCTCTGTGGCTCCCAAAATAATACATTTGGGTTCTCTTCTCATGCTGTGGTAGGCACTTTTCTGGAGGCATGAAATCTGAAGTCCTTGAATTTTTCCAGCTCTTTTCAATACTCTGTGAAGATTTTTATACTTACCCAGGAAGATGTCTTCATAATAATCTGAATTATTTTGCTTTCCCTTTTGCATCTGAGGGTGACGTCCTTAGTAAGACCAAGGATATGAATTATTTTAAATCCAAAAGGGGCTTTTTGGTTGGGGCTTTTCTTTCCTTTGACACTGTTATAATTTATAGAAATATAACCTAATTAATGTATTATGTCTGTGGGGAGAGCTAACCACTGTGAAGTCTAGGTCCTATTGCTTAACTTCTATGATTAGTGGCTTTTTATTAGAATCTCTGCAGTTCTGGCAATACATTGGTTTTAAGCTGGACGCTGGTGCACAAAGCAATACATTTCCCATTTGCTTTCTAGCTGGCAGTCCATTCATCTCCTGGTAGAACTCCTCTGAGAAATTAATTAGATTTAATGAGGCCCTCATTGTCTCCTTTTTGGTGTTATGCACTCTGCTGGTACACCCTTGCAAAATGACAAAATGTATTAGAAGTTTTGCTTTTTTCTACATGCATTTTATGACATGTTTTCCTAGATTGTGCTGACTATCACAGAATGCAAGGCTTCACGTGGTATTTTGTTTGACTTTGATTTTGAGCTTTGTAAGCATATTCCTTAATACCCTGCGGAATTGAGCTTCATACTCGAGCCATCCTTTTTATTGACATTTTGAATTTTCAGTCATGTCTGCTGAGTTAGATTGCCATCCATCTGCTAGAAGCCTTGCTCTGGACTGAGTAGATCTTGAGCTAAGTCTAAATAATGTGCCCAGATTTAATTCTAAACCTGCCAGTCTTTCAAGCCCTTTGTGAAGCTTTTTAGTTGTGCCCTGCATTTCAATATTCTTTTCCTTCATGAGAAAACAAATTTGATTCTCCCATTTTCATTCAGCCACAGATAATCTAATGTACCTTGTACCATAGGTAAAACCACAATTTTACTTCTTACATTTCTATGCTGCAGTTTCCCTGCCTCCTTTGATCTGTATTAACAAGAGGTGCCTAAATGTACCTTGTATTTCAGCACCAGCCACTGTAAAAAGGTGACCTTCTCAATGTCGTTTTTACTTCCAACAATACCTCTTGCTTTTCTGTAAACTGTATAACAGTGTTTGAACTTCCTGCCATTGTCTGCTGGATTTCTGAAGAGTAAGAGCTGTGATTAAACCTTTACAATGTGTATTTTGATTTTATTTCTGATGCTATGTGACATTAGGTAGACTCTGGCAAACAGGATGCATAGCACAGATCAACTACTTTGATTCTAGTTGGGTTTGAATTTCTTTATCTTCTACGTTATGTAGCACAATTTTTTCAGAGGCTTAGCTCTTCCCAAAGGGTGCCACAAACAGTACAGGGAATGCACAGGAAGTTCAGTAACCAGTGAATCAGGAAGCTGTGTGCTTCCTGGTCAGTCCTTCCAGGAGTGTATTCCTGGATAGCTAAGGGCAGAGAAAAATAGAACTTTATTCTCTTTATTTCTAGGGAGAAACATTAATTGCATTGTGCTACAGACTGTTAAAGAAAAATGTACTGCCTTGGTTTTATGTTACAAATGGAGATTCACCCTTTTCTGTGAACTTACACTGTTTATTTCTATTGCCCCAGTCTTGGTTGAAGCAAACTGCTCTTGGCCAAATAAGAAGCTGGTAACCTTTGACTTGAACTAAAGTGGAGAATTTTCCTGAGAAAGAGGCTGATACAAGAGTATTTTCCTACCTTTCCTTCACTTTTATTTTTTTTCTTTTATCAAGACTCAAGCCTGAAGGACACATACTGCACTTAATCAACTTCATAGAGTTATGATTGTTCCATGTTAGGGACATGTTAGGAAAAAACAAAGTGGAAAGAAATTATTTCATTGATTTTTTTCCTATATGTATTAATTAATAAAGCCATAGTATTGCTGAATGCACATTCTTCCTGTCCTCTGTGAAGAAAATTTACTTGAGTACAAGGAATGTGTCAGAATCGTTATGCATAAAATTTGTGTTTGTGCAAAAAAAATAGGAGTGGTATTTTTCTTCAAAACTACTAAACTAAAGAAAAATAATCTTAAAACCTGTGCCATCAGCTCATCAGTTTACTTTCATGCAGAGAATACTCCTTTTTTTCTTAAAACCTTCTCTTTCTTGTGTGATGTCTTGGGTTGGCTTGCTTACATATGTTTCCCTTTGTAATATTTTCCTAAGATTCAAATTACCCTGAGATGCTTGCCTGGATGATGGCCTCTGACTTATTTCTGATGGACTGCATCATCAAACAACTTCAGTTTTCCTTCTGAAACTCTGTGAAAGTGAGAAAATGCTGTGGTTATGTCAGGGGACTTGTCTTCTCTTTCTCCCTGGGTTATAAACTTCCTGGCAGTTAAGTGCCAGGATTTTGACACGTTTGGTTTGTGTGTAGCCTCTGAAGACTTCATCTAACCTAGCCTTTTTTGGCAAACTCCCCATGACACACTTAGGCTGACACTGGAGCAGCTCCATCTCCACTGGGATTTCTAAAGCCAACCAGCTGCTTTTGTTGCTATCAGAAGTGTTGTCTAAACTTGGTTAGAACAGAACTTGCTGGCAAAAATAAGGCCATAGCAACTGCCAAAGACATTGCTGGTGCTCTGAATGTGGTGTGGCAGACCTCAGTGTTAGCAAAAATACATGAATATCTAAACCTCTTTCCAACTGACTGATTCTTGTCTTTGTTTCTGCCCACAAACCCCATTTTTCCCAGTCAGAAATACAATTCTAAGCCCTTCTCTACAAAAAGCAGTGCGAATTTTATTTCTGACATGCAGGAATCTGGGAACAGATTAAATTAGTATGGGCTGTGTTTTCCCATAATAAGATCCTATTCTAGTTTATGAAGCACATGCTGTGTATGAGCTTATTTATAGCTTTTAGATGATGATTTTGTTCAAGGAGTTTTCTAAAAAAAAAAAAAGAAGCAGTGCATGATCTTTTGAAGACCTTTCCTGTTCCATTTAATATTTATACTAAAACCTCAAATCCTTTCTACTTGTTTTTCATTAAGCATTTTGAATTGAAAAGTCTGTGAAGAACATATTTGGACAGGGAAAGTTTTTATTGAGACCATTCAAAGCTTTGTTATATTGTTGGCTTAAATTTTCATTTCTGATGACAATTTAAAATATTTGTGAGATATCTTAGAGATCCAATGTCTGTCTTCACAGACACAGATTGACCTCTCTTGATCAGGATTTCAAGGTCCCCCAGAATTGTTTCCTATTTTTCCCCAATAGCATAGTAAGATTAAATATTTGTCCTTCATTTCATAGAAATGGGATGTCAGAAAAATAAAACTATTTTCTCCAGCCTCCTGTGTAGCTTATAAAGTAGGAAGAAAATTGTCTGCATATGCAAACTCTTAGATTCTTCTTCTCATTGTCATTTCAGGTTACTAGCATCTGGAATCTGTTTTATAAACTTTCATAGCGTTAATGCTACCTCATTTTCTGAAAGTATAACCCTATTTTTTGGCTGTAACACAGTATTGTAGGGAGAAATATGATTGATTGAAGCTGGCAGAGCTCAGAGTTTAGAATGTCTGGATTTGTGGAACTGCAGCTAAGGAGTGCATGTTCCAGGCATCCTCTATGGAAAAGGCCAGGAAAAGTTAAACTGAAAAATGGCTGCTTCCTGAACTTTTACTTGCTTATTCTAAAAATTTGTTTCTACCTTTGAAATAATGGCAAATACTCATATCAAGCCATGTATGAATGCACATTCTATTTTTCAGAACAGGCTCTCAAAAGTCAAAGATCAAAGCTGACAGCTGAGTTTTAGAAACCAGAGGGACAGAATCATAATTCAGCTCTTTGCATATTTGAGGTTATCTCCACTGGATACTTCTGTCAAGGCTGAGTATGATATGAGAGAGTAAGCATTACAAACAAATTCACCAGAGAAGAGGGAGAAAAAAATATGCCTGTCTTTTTCTGTCCAGCAACCAGAAGATGATTGGATAAATGATCTTGTCAGGCTTTTATAAACCTCAGTTTATACTGTTCTGCAGAATCAGGGAAGATAACAGTGTGTGCTGTGGGATGCTGTTGAACATAATGTTGCCTATCTGTTATATTAGCTTTAAACCTGCAGACCACATTTGCATGAGGTGGGCAATATGCAGCACATCCCTTTTTTGTTTTGTTTTGTTTGGGTTTTTTAAAGCTAATCTTAGTTATTGTAATATGTAAGAAAATTTTGGTTCATATGTTTTAAACAAGCTATTATTATTTGTCTGTTATCAGTCAAACTTAAAATCACTTTGTGGTGAACCTTGGTAAAAAATGGTGTTATCCACAGCTTGGGATAATTACACACCTCACATAGTCTATAGTTAATTAAAGTATGACCCCCAAAATTATAAACCCCCAAACTGTAACAAACTCCCAAGCTTTACTGCCTTTTACTCCCTTTTGCGTGCTTATTGACTGGTTTTTATTGGTAGGAGCTAAAATTTAGAACTGAGTGGTAAAATACATTTTAGCAGTTTATTGAATTTACATGAGATTTATTTTGATAGTAAAAAGCAGTTAAAATATAGGTGTCATGACTTGCTCTAAAGGTCTTACTTTTTTGTGTATTTACAGTACTCATAAAGAACTAGGAAGTCTATATAAGTCTGCACATCTTCCAAAATATTGCCTGGAAAATGGAGTGAACATTATGAATGGTTTAATATGAGGTTCTGCAGCTTCAGGAAGTGTTTCAAACAGACTCTGTCATTTGTCATGTCTATATCTTTTAATCCCACATATTGAAATAAATGAATGTTCTTAATGCAGATTTGTGAGTAAAAAAGGAGGCAGTTATGTTGCATTAGAAACTAGTATTTGTTTTAATTAGGTTCTGTAGATGAATCTATTTGCAGAATGGCAAGTGAAATTATCAAAAGTAGTTTCTGCATAAATAGTTGTCAGAAAATTTTATTGACTGAAGTTTTCCTCCTTTTCTCAGTGCCAAAAAATCTTAAATGTTTGTGTTTTGCTTTTGATTTCTAGTGCATAGTTCTTTCATTTTTTTTAACTGTCATCCTATTGTGTGCTGGATTCTTACATTATCTAAAGAGTAGTTTCAAAGATGATGCGAGTGAAATAGAGCTCTGCTATAGGTAACAGGCTTAGAGACCAGGTCAATTTGAATGAGACTTGTTTTTAATCTGTAAGATACTGCTTGCTGATATCAAACAACTACAAAAATTGCTGTTGGTGGAGTGTGAGACCAGAACCCAAGTGTCATAAACTAGTATTATTTTATCAATAAATACACACCCTGCAGCATAAATGCTCTATAGCAATACTTTTGGGATGTGCAAATGGTTTTGCAGCTTAGGCATAAGATTACAGGTGCATAGATATCGCATTTAGAAAGTTGGGTGTTATTATAGTGATATACGGCCTCATGCCTTACGAATAATAAAATTGAAATATGGCAGATTCCATTGGAACCACTCAGCTCTCAAAAAAAGTGGGATAAAAGAGAGCTTTAGCACTGGTTTGAGATATGAGAGCAACACTGAGTGCCCTCAGTTTGGTCTTGGATCTGAATTTGACCTTTAGTGGGCTAGTATACTTTTCAAATCCCTAAATGTTTAATCACAGAGCTAGAAAAACAGGCAGTAAAAATGCCTGCAGACTGTTAAGATTTAGTATATTTATCTGTAATCCAACATCAAACCAAAAAGGGTTTCTGTTATCCAGCTGGTTATGCTGGATAATCTCAGTGTTCTCTTCTGGCCTCGGTCTATGAATGAATTTATTTTGAAGAACTGTATTTGTGACTGCCTATAAAAACTGTTCAAAGATGAGCTGGCACAGAATAAAGCTGTTCTCACTAGCTAAAATACACAATATATAGTAATATATAGTGTAAGTGATATTTGTGCTCTCTTAGTTTTTTATGCTCACTTAGTATCTTTATGTACTGACTTTGTATTTGTTTCCCATTGCAGTTCAAAGGGTTGATTCTAACCATGCAGAAAATGCCTTTCGTCATGCTTGTCATACACATCACTTCCTCATGCACATTTAATGACATCCAATGCAAATATATACATAACATGCCTAATATAAACTAGCATTTTCTCCAGCTAACCATCCCAAATTTTTTATTCCAGAGGATCAGCCATTTTGATCAAGTTTTGTTTCAACTGGTCTAAGCTGCAAATTACAGAGAAGTGCACAGTAGCTGAGTAAACAAGCTGTGAGAGTCTAGCTGTGACAGCAGAAGCCTCAGCCCACATGCAATGCCTTGTGGTTGAGTATATTAACCTGCAGGCAAGCCTGTCTCCTAGGCTCAATGTCCCTGGCAGTAAAGGTAGTTTGGGTGCTCTTTGCCATATGCTGTATCTCTCTTGGCTGTTTCCCTTGTCACCAGCTTTGAGCTGAGTGAGGCTTAGATGGGTGGTTATGCTGGTGGATGAGAAGCTGCTGACAATGGGATGAAGTGTGGCAAAGCAGCATGTTTGGCATACATTTCAGGCTTACATGCACCATGGAGGGAGGATGAGATGGATACTGGCTCAGCAAAGCTAAAGCTAAAGTTGGCAGACTGCAGAGTTAGTGGCTGTTTCTCTGTTCTCAGAATCGTTGGGCGAGAAGCCTGCTACTCATGGATGATGTGCTGGTTAATTCTAAATAAAACAATTATATGAGGGAGAATATTGCAATTGTTGTACTATGTTATTTAAAAGGTCTGCTTAGAGAGTCACTGTTTCTTTTGAACCTTCAAACTCAGGAACCTATGACGCTGAACCTAAGGGCTGAAGGACATGCTGGTGCACACCGTTCCACCTGCTACATTCACTCCCTTCTAGTTGCTATGAACAATTGGGAAGCCTTAGTGACAGTAGGCTTGGTGCAGGTGTTACCATGGCATGAGATGAACTTCAGGGATAATGTCCCAGTCATTCTGGTGCTGACACCTATAGACAGCAGGGAAAGAAGTGCACATTGACATGCTTTTACCATAAATATTGCCTACAGTTTAGTGACAGATGGACTTATCTCCAAAGCTCATGTGAAATGAAGCAGTGTCTCAGAAGGACTTTGTAGGGCAAGAAAGAACAGCTGAGCAAGCCTTGGGGCATTTCCATGGAATATATTCAATACCTGAATGTAGGCTGGGCAGAAATTGTTTCTGTAGACCATATAGCTAAATTCCTCCATACAATTGTGATGGTGGGAAGTTGTGCGGAAATTTGGTGGTGGAAGGAGATAAAAATAAATTGCAAAGTAATTTGAGAAAACTGTGTACCAGGAGAGTGTTAAAATGATATAGAAACCCAAACCAATGTGTCCAGGAAACATAAGTTAGCAAATAGATTATGAGCTGACCTCATTCTAGAAGTTAAAACTGTAGTTTAGCAAAGGACAGAGAAAGGTCTCTGTTTCCTGATAAGAGCGAAAAGCACTGAATTTGTTGTCTTAATGGATATTTTGCTTTCTAAAAGGTAGGATAAATAATGAGTTATTTTGATTCTTTTTGATTCTTAATAAAAGAAGCAAAATTTTGGTTTGGTCAGAGAGTGCAAGTAATGTTCTAAAGGAGGACTGTAACATAGCAGCTATGTTACCTTGGAAACAGTGTGAACCTTCATCATGCAGGTTGCATTAATAAATAGGTAATTAAGAATGCTTGTAACAAGGCATACATCATGTGGTATTGCATCAGAATAAGTCAGTGTGTATTACCCTGAACTCTAGCTCTACTAGGACAAACCATTAGCTAGTAAAATAAATACAGGTTCAGTCATTTTAAAGACCATTAAGAACTTAAAGCAAATGAGGTTAGGAGCTCACTCATATCAAGATTGCTATAAAAGGTTGTCCAGCTCTGCTAGGCTGCAGTATGTACAAATTAGGAAAGGGGATGAGAAGAATAACACATTCTTTTGCTTCAATACAATATAAAAGTTGCAAACTGTGTCAATGTTTGACTCAACCATACTTGTTGACCAAGAAGGAGGAATCCTTAGTACATGAAAAACTATACAATAGGTTAAGCCAAAGGTCTTTCTAGTCCAGCACTTAATTCCTTCCACAAGTAGGTGTTTAGAGAAAGACTAAGAACAGGGGAGGGATTAATTAATCAATAATGTAAAAACAGTCTTTGAAGAGTCAGAAGTTTAGAGCCTTTCTGAACTTCAAATACACCCAAAATACTTTGCTCAACCTTGTTAAAAGGTTCTTCAAGAACAATTGCTTTTTTAATCTTTCTAGGTATTTAGCATCCAAGCCCATCTCCATAAGAATGAGTTTTATGAGTGTAAATCATGTGAGAAAGTAGTTTCTTGTGCTTGTTTTAAACCAGTTGCCCCCATAGTTCTTGTTTCATGAGAAACAGTGAAGAATAACTTCTATTAACCTGAATATTATTTTATACATTTGTTGTTTATTTTTCAACTGAAAACCCTACTTAGTGACCTCTCCTCATATAAAAGCTTGGATTTACACTTTTCTCTTTCTACTCTGTCCTTTTTGAAAGAATATTATAAATGCAGGGTTGTATAGATACTGGCTGTACTGTGGATTTATATAGCAGCAAGCTGTTATTTCTGTTTTTCCTAATGAGCTTATCACAGCTGTTTGTTTGATTACCCTTGAACACTGACTGAGATGGAATTTTCAGAGGACTACTTAAAATGTCTCCAAGATCTCTTGCTTGAGAGGCTATAGCTAATTTATAGATCATCATGCCTGCATAGTAAAAGTTATTTTCTCACCAGGTGCTTTACTTTGGCTTTTGGCAAGATTAAATTTCAGGTGCCATTTTATCGGTGATTTAGTTACTACTGTGATATCCTTCTGCTATTTTTTTCACATTTGATTCTAGTTTTAACCATAAGCAAATGAAGAGATTCTGACTTAAGAAGATACTGAACAACACAGAACCCAACTCATAGCTGGGCTCTCAACCTACAAGAGAACTTCTTATGTTACCACATCCCAGCACTCCTTCTAGCAGCAGTGAACCATGGCAGAACTCTCTGGGGGCATAATATACTTACAGCCTGTTACCCCTTTTATTTCAGAGACTTCCTGATAAGTGCACCATTGCTACTTGAGTTTTATTGTACAGAAATGTATGGAGAGGCTTCTCTGTTCTTTTTTAAGGTCACTTTCTTTTCCTGAGGAATTTCTGAAGAATTATGTTCTGATGAATTTCTGAAGAATTATGTTCCAATGAATTCTGTGGAAGGCAGAAAATATTACATTCATTACCTTTAATGTAGAACACACACATGAAAGGTGTTGAAGTGGCTGATGTGGTGACACAGTTTATTAAAATATTGTTCCACAATTTTGGCCCCTCATTGTAACGTTATGAAGACAAGTGAAGGGGTCTCACCTTTATCTCCACCAAGCAGGATCTGAGCTTGCCAAAGGAGCATTCCTTGTTCATTTAAATGTTTCCTAAAAACTCTGGTCATCAAAAGTAGAGTTGAGCCTAAGAATGAGGATTTTCATGTTGTGGTAATAGAGTTTCTTTCCATAGCAAACAATGATTTGGGAATTTTACATGAACATCTCAAGTAACAGATGCAGAAAAATAATTACTCTAAAATATTTTATCTTTTAAAATAATTAAGTTCTTAATCTTTGTCTGTTCCACAAGAGTTGAGTGTTATATGTCCAACCCATGAAGTATTAAAATTCAAGTTTCCAGACTGCAGTGCCTTAGTATTTAACTGCAACATGAGAAGTCTAACCACCCAAAATTCAGGATCAGGTTGCCCAACATTTCAACCACAACACATATGGTAGGATTTTCCAGAGAGAAAACTGGGAGAATCTAAGTTAGGATCCCTCCTCTCTGTGCCGATTTATATGGGGAATGTACATATCTGGCTGTGTGTGGATTTGGATAGTATTAGTATCTTCTGAGGTGCAGAACAGAAGGCACATGTGATACTCTACACTCAAAATATCTCTAGTACAAAGGATTGTTAAAACTTTCCACAGGGTTGAAGCACAAAAGCTAAGGCTCAGTTTATACTTTTCAAGGACTCTCGAGTCTCCTCTACATTTCAGGTCTACAATTATAAACTGACAAGAAGAATAGTTACATCTCTGGTACGCTGGGAAGATACACATTGTAACATAACTGAGGCACTTGTCTAAGACAGCAAGGATGGCCGCAGAAGTGATTCGTGGGTCTGGGCTGACTGTACAGGATCTGCTTAGCTTGTTATGGTGATCTTGAGGTTACATCCTCTCCTTTTAGGAGGTGTGGACTTGTAGTATTTTTTTGTAAAGTCTGGATGAATGACATGACTCATGTGGTATGTTCATACACACTACCTGCTGTGGGTTGAGCAAGAATATTGCGTTCCCGAATGCTGGGCACAGCACTCAGCTCACGAGTGCGGGCACGACTGTGCTGCCGGTGTACAGTACCACCGACAGTCACCTCCTCGGCGGTGTCGGGGCACGGCTTGTGCAAGCGTCAGGCACACGCTGTGTGGCTTGGGCAGCCCGCTGTCCGCCGCTGTCCCGGCACACATCCCGCCGCTGCTCGGGTGAGTGCCTGTCATGTGGCGGGCGCGTCACGGGGGGCGCGGTGCGGCCGCTGGGGCCGGAGGCGGTCTCGGTGTGCGCTCTGCCCCCGCCACACGCGTGGGTCTGCACGCCCGCCCCATACCCGGCCACCGCGTCCTTCGGGGTCGCTCCCCGTGTCGCACGGCGTGTGCGTGTGTGTGCCGGCCGCGGGCACCATGCAGTCCGTGTGCGTGCTGTGCCTCTCCCCGTTCGCCCTGTGCCTCCGCGTGTGCGTGTGCGGCCCCCGCCCCTGCGCGGCCCCCGCCGCAGCGGCGCCCTGCCCCCGGCTCGGGCGGGCGGGGCGCCCGGGGGGGCGGCGGGCGGGACCCCGCGGAGCCTCGGGGCACCGACCGCCGCCCAGCTCCCCGCAACGCCTGGCGAGGAGGAGGCGGCGCGGCGGTTCACTCGCCCGCCGCGGCCCAGCCCCTTCTCCCCCGGGCGCCGCCCCTCTCCGCGCCGCCTGTGAGTCAGGGCTTTGCCGGGCACGGGCGGCAGCCGGGGCCGGAGCGGACGGGCAGCCTCCGCCGCGGGGCTCCATGGAGAAAGCGGCGGGCGAAGGCGGCGGCAGCAACAGCAGCAGCCGCAGCAGCAGCCGCCCCACGTCGGCGGGCTCGTCCCCCTCGTCCTCCTCCGCCAGCCGCGGGCTCCCGGGCCGGGCGGCGGCCGCGGGCAGGCTGGATGGAGGCGGGGGCGGCGGCAGCAGCAGCCCCGGCTCGGCGGCGGCCAGCCCGGGGGGCGCGCAGGCGCCCGGCGGCGGCGGCAGGCGGCGGGAGCCGGTGTTGGAAGGGACGCTCAGCAAATACACCAACCTCCTGCAGGGCTGGCAGAGCAGGTAAAGCGCCGGGCCGGCCCCCGGCGGCGCTGCGGGGCCGCGTCCTCGCCCCCGGCAGCCCCCAAGATGGTGCCCGGGCAACCGGCGCTGCCGCCCGAGCCGACCCCAATCCTCACCGGCCGCCGCGTCCCGAGGCCGGGCTCCGTTCCCCTCTGCGCCCGCTCTCCTTCCTTTTGTTGGACTTGTTTATTTTCCCAGCCGAGTTTGGCATTAGGGCGGGCGGGGAGGTGGCCCGGCGCAGGGTCGGAGCGCTGTTCCCCGGCGCGGCCGCCGCAGGTGCGGGCGGGGGCAGGGGAGGGCTGAGGCTGCACATACTGCTGTCCCTGTATGACAGGGCTCCGCTTTTGAGCTCCTTTGTCTGTCACGTTAGTATCCATCTCCTGTGAAGTTAGCTTGGATAACTCAAGAATGAAAAACTGAGAGCCTCCCAAAATAAAGGGGGGAAAATGTCATGCTTGTGATTATTACTATTGTTTTTGTCGCTATGAGGTGGGACAGCAGAAACAGTTTCCTTTGAGTTCAATAAAATAACTTCTGTTGCTATGTCCTAAGTTTGACAAGCCCTAATTTATGCTGATATGGTGACAGGCCCAGGTCCTGCAATTTGTTGGGTGTGGACAGGCTGACTTGCATCTGTGGAAGTCCCGAGGAGGGTCTGGTTTTGGTCCAGTTGTAGTGTAAAATTTTTACAGAGTTGGAGCCAGACTGTGGAGTTAATTGGGCTGTGTTGGGATCTGTTGAAAGCAAAAGAGATTTCCTGTGATGTTCCACTTTTTGTTGTTTAAATTTGTCGTCTTAATGGATGGACAAAGATGTGTGTCCAAAATGCAACTTCTCAATATAAAGCAACACTGTGGTGATTTTAAAGAGAGGATGCTATAGAGAGAACGAGTATTGGACTAATTATAAAGCTCTGTACAGACCTTTAAGAAAACAAACAAAAAGACTAAAACCTGCTGTTGCTTATATTACGTGATCACAAGCAATAAGAATGTGGGAATGGCTGGGATCTTGATGTTCTGACAGTAAATTTAAAGCATTTATAAGTGACAGAGTTGCAGAAATGCCAGTGATGCTCTGGTGCTGAATCGTGTGTGGCTAAATCAGTGCTAGGACTACTGTAGCAGTACTTCCTGGAGAATTTCAGGAGCTGGTCTAATTCCATACACTGGAGGCCATGCGTAGGTGTACCAGCTATAAATTAAAAAGCTTGGTATGAACTGGAGACATGCATCTCCATTGACTGCTTCAGCAGAGACATAGAGAAGGCCTTTTTTGCTGTCATTTGTTACTGTAGTTCTGTTCTAGATGCACATTAGACTTTTATCTATTTGTTGATTTATATGCTACTCCTGTAGTTTTGTTTAAGAAACAAATGCATTTTGATACCTAAAATGTAGGACTGAAATCCATGACTCAAAATTAAAAGCCCCCTTACCCCCTTTTTTTCCCCTGACACTTCCATCTCTTTTTATAGAGACAATAGCTTCTTTTATGTGTGTGATTTTAAGGGTTGTAATCTGAAATTGCAAAAGAGAGGTAATTGCTTATAAATCTTTGGGTCTAAAGCTGCCTGTTTTTTTGTATTTGGAAACATTAAATATTTGATGAGGCTAACAGCTGGAAATAGTGTGCATAATCTGTGCATGCCCAAGAAATTTTACCTGAAAGCATGATGGAAAAAAGACAAATGTCACTTAAACAGTTCTACCACAGCACTTGGAAATTAATGATAATTTACTTCTAGCAGTCTTTTTTTATACTGCTTTATTGTGCTTTGTCAATTGCTGGTTTTATTTTCTGTAAGTCTGGCTTTTTGAGAAAGTGATTTATCATGAGACAGCTTTTAGGATAAGTAACTTTTTTAGTTTGCTCACTTAGTCTATTCTGTTGATACGTGTAGCTGTGGTTTGGGATTTGGAATCTGATACAAGTTCTAAACAGATCAGTTGAAACTTGAGGCTCACAGAAGTTGATCTCATTATATAATGTTCAATAAATGAATAGTGATCCATGGTTTTGAGCATGGTTGTCCGTTTGGCCTTCTGTTATTCCATTTGTTATGGAATGTGTTTACTGTGAATTGGAGCTCATTCTGTAACAGTCTGTAAGTGACTTTGTAGCTGGCACTTTCAGCATGTTTGTTAGCAGACAAATTAGTTTTGCATTTACTTCATTTGAAAAAAACACAAGATTGTTCAACTGCATGATCAATACAACCAGATGGCATGAATATAAATAAAATGGGAAAATAAAGTGAAAACTGACAGAGTTCACTTATTGTGGATTTGGAATGTTCTTCTTTAAAGCTCCTTATCCATTAGCCTGAATAATTTAAATGTAGTTAATGTTAGCTCTTGCCGTGTGGTATTGAAGTTGAAAGGCTTTCCTAGGTTATCCAAAACTTAGTGTGCAGAGTAGCCTTTACAAGTCTGAAGCAATTACTGTAATTTGAATTATAATAAAGTAGTGTCACTTCTGGATAAATGTTCCTTTAGCAGGCATATGCAAGATAGTCTGATTGTGGATGAGGGAGCTGAATATGATTACTGAAGCATAACACTTCATTTATAAGCATTAACTGAAGTAATTGAAGGCCTCAAAATCAGTCAATCTGGATAGCTGTATTACTTCTTATTTTGAGAATTTCCAAGTGTTTATTGTTTGTTACTAAAGAAATCCATTTGTTCTGCTCAGGCAGATCAGGAACAACCTGATCTGGAAATTAGTGAGGTGATTCCTCACCTTTATGACAAACAGAAGGAAACAGTGGGTTTTTTTTGTTTCTTTGTTTTGAGGCAGTTTGTTGTGTGAGAAGGGTGTCAAGGGGCCTGGGCGCCATGTCTCCACTTGAGTCTGTGACTTTCTGTGGATTTATTCAGGTATGGATACAGGGAGTGGAGCTTAATCTGAAACAGACTCTTTGACATAAGAACACTTGTGTCTGGTCTGAGACAGTAGGGCATCTGGCTGTCTTTACTATGAAATTACAAGTAATTGTGTTCTCAATTGAAGTACTGTTATAAATAATTTCTATTAGGATTTACTTGTTACATGTTTATGGGAGGGTAGAGCTTGTATTTTAAGCAGGAGTTATGTGGATTTGATGGACAAATATGTCTCTGTAGTGTCATCTCATGTCATGCAAGACCTATTTTTCATTAATTAATTTGAAATTATTGATATACTTATTGCCTGTGATGTTACTATCCTGTCTTTTGAGTAGACTGGCAAAATGTTGTAAAAAATCTTAAAACCCCCATTTGCCCAAGGTAATGGGAAATTCACACTGTCTGCATCCCCCTCTCTGCTTTTTCCCTGAAAATACTTAGTACTTGCACTTGTAGGGTTTTATCCTGCAAGCATGTATAAAGTCCTGGGTCATCTGCATTTGAGCTGGGACTTAAATCTGGGTTCGTAACAACAATAAATGGAGCCCTGGCTGATGGATGTTGTTGCTTTTCTGAGCTGAACTGCTTTGTGTAAGTTGCTCTGTAGCCCAGGTGTTTTTTTTAAACATTATTTTGGCCTACTTCTGTTTCCTCTCTCAGTTGGGAAATGTATTGTGTTACCAGCCTGCATGAATCATGCCTGACTTCTTGCGCTTGGACACCACCAGACTTCTTTTGGGGTTTAGTTGCATTCCCTGTAGGTCAACAAAAAGTGTACTTTGGGGCAGTCTGGGGATTTTTTGCACTCAGGATCTTTATCAGGCTCTCCAATGCTGTGGTGTAATATCTTTTCTTGTGTAGTTGCACAGAGCAGTTGCAGTCTGACTCCTGCCACAAGAGAAAAGCCCTTTTTTATTACCAGTGTCCCAAGCAGGAGCTAGCCATCAGGTTTTAGTGCCACTTTAGGAGCTGATTTCACTGGGTCCTAGACCGTGTGCTACTCTGACTGCAACTCTTATGGGAGGGTTTTCTATGTACGCTGACAAAATGTGTCAACAGTGTATTGTGCTGTAGCACAAAAATCTGTTTGTAACATTTTTATTATTATTATTTTTAAAAATTTATATGTATATTCCGGAGAAATATATTGTGACCTCCTAGAAGAATTGACACAGGTACCTTCAAACACAGTAATAGCCTCTCTCTCCCTCTTTCTGAATCAGCTAACTAGTCTTTCACAGAGTTTTGTGATTGACACATCTGCTTGTGGAGTTTTGGGGTAGTTAGCACCCCTGGTATTCTTAATATTCTTCAGTGTAGTATATACTATATATAATACTAATATAGTATTCTTCAATGGTACCAGTCAAGTTGTTCGAGCAATGAATTGGGGCATTTTTCCAGTATAAAAAAACCAGTATATGGTTACTGAACAAACTATATGACTGTGGTAGACCTGTATAGCTGCTGAGGGGGAAATCTGTCCTAGAGAAATAAACTGGGGTTTTTTAGTATAAAAATAAGCCACACTCCTAATAAGCCATTTTAGCCATATTAAATAGCCTAACAGTAGACTGTATCTGAGAAGGAGAAAATAGCCACACAATTAATTTAATGTTTGTGAAGTTTGCTGAAATGGGAATTTTTTGTGTTCTTACTGGAATTAGATTAACACCAGCTCCTCCACTGCGTATTTTTTCATCTTAGTGTGATTCTGTGGCATGTCTATCCAGGGCTTTGTGTAGTGTTGTAACACCCTCCAGGATTTATTTGCAGAGTCTGTGAACAGGGAGACTCCCTTTTAAGGAGCTGGAGATACAATATATTCTGTTTCTTCTGTCGTTCTGCATCTCCTGCTTGAATTTTGGAGCCTTGCTAATAATTTGTTAGCAATTGTGTAAACCTTAAAATTGTCAAGGTGTTTTTATACTATAGTGCTAACATTTTATTAAAAATTTTACTTGCAAAATAGATTTTACTGGAGACTGTGTTGTCCCTTCATTTATAGGCTCTCTTTGTAGGAGGAGGCAATGTGAAAAGAAAGAAATCTACTTAAACCCAACTTATTTTAGTTCTCTGGAGCAAATGATGTTTCCTGTGCTAAATACTCAGTAGCTGCATATTTTACAATATTTAAATCAAGATGTATGTCATTAGTCTGAAATAAACTTTGCATTTAAAATGCCAAAAAGTCAGTTATTAGTAAGTTCTATTTTGGATTAAGGCACTAATCTGTTTTCTTAATCCTAAAATCTATGTAGCAAAAATAATCACATTGAAATGTAGGCTTTCTTTTTTCTTCCTCTCCTTCTTTCACTTTTTGCAGTTGAAACTTTTCCCCCTTAAGGATCATTAATGCTCACTTAAAAAACAAATGAAATTAAAAAGAAATAAATAAATCTTTTAAAATGTACATCCCTAGTTTCTTTGTAGGAAGATTTAAGTTAAGGTGTACCTTCTCTTTGTTTAGTTACTGGCTGATTAAACCTAACTAATTTAATGACAGGCTGGTTGATTAGTTTGAATAGCTTTTGCTGTTGCCTCTAAACCATCTCTGTTGGGAGAATGGAGAAGGCATTTCCAACAGCAAAATCAGAGAAAGAATTTTAACAAGGTAAGAGAGAGGCTGAGGAATCCATCATTCTCTGCCCTTCAGTAGTGCTTGCAGGGAACATTTGGAAGAAGACAACTTGGAACCTCAGGCTAAAATTGAAAAGGAGGGCCTCGTGGTTAAGGAATTGGTTTGCATTGTGGGGGTGTGGATTCTGGTTGGAGAGCTGCCATGGACATTTCTCTTGTCCCCAGGCAGGTAACCCAAGCTCTTTGTTCCTTAGCTGCTTGTATCACACGGTGCTGGGGCTGTTTATGCCTATGCAGAGGATAAATTCATATAATGGATAATAACCTAATGCAGAAGATGCTTGATGATAACGTAGGAAAAATCTGTTTGAAACAGATGAGACTCGGGCATTTTCACTCAGGCAGTATATTTGGGATTTGCGAGTGCTCTTCAGAGCTGAGCAGCAGTCTCCTACCAGAGGGAATGAAGTGACAGTCAAAATAGAGTGTGGTCTTCCTTTCACCCAGATGTCACACTTAGCTCTCAGGCAGTGCAGAGAAGTGGCAGTTGGCACTGGCACTGAAACAGGCACTTGCCCTTCTCTGGGTTTTGTTATTACTGGCTCATTTTGCTGCTAGCTTTTTTCAACGGTGATTTCTGTGCTTAGCAAGGCAATGATAAGTGTGGTTAGAGGGAGCACACATGCACTTGCTGGCTCATTTATAAAGCCCCACCAATTTATGAATATGGATTTTGTTAATGTAGGAGAAGTGACAGTAGGTTAAACTAAGTAATGTGCCAGGAATAATTTTATGAGTATATAAGTATTCAAAAGTTTTCCCCAGTCATTTTATATTTGAAACGAATTGTTCAGTAAGAATCTATTTGGTCTTTAGATTCACCTTATACTCTTTGTTCTTTATAATATATTTAAAAGACTGAACTTTCTAAGTGAAAAAGTTGCTAAAAATTGCCATGACAATGGCTATTTAATGTACAACTATATTTGTTAAATACGTATTATAATGAATGATGAAAAAAAAGTAATGAACTTGGTTCATTGAAAAATGCAGTTTGTTTCCATATAATAAACTAATGCAACTGTTTTTACAAGTATCTTGACATTGTGCTTTAGATCTTGGAGGCTTTTGTGGATATCTTTCTGAGATGTTTGATTACTTTTTGGAACACAATCTAGAGAGACAAAGTTTGCTTAGTACCTAACTGTTGCATATAAAAACGTTGCTGTAAATGCTGTCTAAATGCTGCTGCACTTCACTTTCCAAGATAGCATTTAATTTGTAGGTAATTTAAAGCTGAAGGGTGGAGATTCTTTACTACTCAGTTGTATAGCACAAGCCATAGTATTTGCCATGGTTTCTGTTGCATCTAGACTTGTGTTTCTCTTTGGATATTGATCTGAGGATTTATCTTCTGGTGATAGAGGATTCTTCATTATAGCCATGGGAACAATTTGCCCAGAGTTAATTACTACTTACACACTAAGTACAACAAGCAGTTTTTTATCAGCCTTTAACTCTTCACTGAATCTCATGGTGCTGGACTGAAGGTACCTTGTATCACATTTGGGCTCTACATTCATTATTTTTGGGCAGACTAAGTGGTTATCTTTTGTCTGAATTTGGAGTATGTAGACCAATGGAGTTTTCTTGCTGCTCTCCCAGTCACTCAGTTACAGTCCCAGTCACAAGTCAGCTCTCCCAGTAACTTCAGTAATTTATGATAGTCCTGATGGTTATTCAGTGTTTCAAAGTTTTTATTTACATGGGACACCAGAACTGTGTACGCATTCAGTTGTAGTTGCACTTGGGATCAAATACAAGAATAATGCATTCTGTTTGCTCCAACTCAATATTTATTCCCACTTTAAAAAGTTCAAGGACCATTAGCTTTTTTGATCTTTGTTGGTTATTTTTTAAAAATTAGGTTGTTAGTTTTGCCTTTTAAGTTTTATTGTTAGTCTGATTACAGGCAACACTGAGACCTCATGTTCCCTGGTGCTGCTTGGGTTCTCCTGACAGATATCTCCATACCCACACTCTTGTTATTTTCTGTTTACCTAAGCTGCAGCATCCTGGTGCATGTTATGCCATTTTCTCCTAGTATCCAGTATATTACTTTATCCAGGAACATATGGTATAGTACTACCCAAGTGAGTGCCAGAAGTGTCAGAATGAAGGGTAGCACTTCACTACCCCTTTTTTGTTTGTCTGGGAAGGTGCTGGAGAGGATTGCTGTGGGAGCTGTCAACCTGCAGACTGCTCTCTCCACAGTTAGCATGTTTTTGCATATCCCCAGTGATTGTTCTTGGGCTTTCTCAAGGTGCATGCAGGCCCTGTTTTTTGAGGGGGGAAAAATAGCAGTTAATTATTTGTTAGGAAGACAATAATTTTAAAATATAGTTGAGGAAAGTTATTATTAGTTGGAGGAATTATTTGACCAAAATAATCAGTAGGTTTTCCTTACCCTGAATTTTTATGAGTAATTTCTTTTCCAGGTGAATCCTGTATCTTGTAATTATGACTTTTTTGTCACTAGATATATAATTTTATTTTGACAGTATTGGAAAGCTTGATGTTGGCTGATGATAGCCTATTTTCATATCATCAGCAATCTTTATGGAAATTTTTCCTCCCATGTAGGTCATTGCTAAGCACTCCAAAGCCAAGTACTGATTGCCAGAATACCCTATTAGAAATACATTCACTCAAATAACCTCATTTAGTTATATTTTGAGGCTAACTCCCATCTTTTAACTGTTTTCCAGTGCATTTAATGTGTAATTTTCTGTGGTTTGGGTGCTTGCCCATTGTTTTTGATGAAGAGGAGCTGAATGCACCAAGTATTGATGAACCTTAACCTTTTTTTGTCATTCACTATATGCGTGGCGTAACCTAACAGTTTTGTTGGTGGTGTTTTTTTGTTAAAATTGCAGTGAAATGTGGAGTATGGAGTATGAGTCTTCAAAATAAAAGACAGGGATACACTGATGTGTAGTAGTAATTGCTAAATGCTTGATGCTTGTTTGGGACATTCACACAGGCTAAATGTGGTTGTTGTTGGGTATCTGCATTTGTAGGTGTCTGAAGAAGTCCTTCTAAGTTGAAATCCTTAAATTACTATTTTTATTGTGGTTTTGAGTAAGTTACTACTGCAAGTTCATGTATCAAGTACATATTTCTCAGTGACTGAGGAAATGGCTTTTTTCAACTGCACAGCCTTTCAGGGGTTATCTGTTCCTTGTATAACCCCCTGCTCTTTCAGGGGTTAAGAGCTGTGCCTTGTATAGTGTGCCTCTAGTCTGGTTTACAAGATTTTTTATAAAATAGGTTGATGTTTATTTGATTTGCTTGAGAATGGACTTGGAGCACGGTCAAGAATAGTGGTGAGGCAGGAAGTACATAAATGTAAGGTGGGATTGTGTGTTGATAAAGCTTCAGTGTTTATCTTACATACAGAATTGTGAACCACACTCCACTTACAGCTATGTTGTTTGCTACATCTTTCATTGAGGTAGAGCACATACACTGTGAGAAAATCTGCACGCTGCAGTCAGAGTAGTGTGTTTAACCTCAGCTGGAGAAAGGTGTGTGTGTTTTTCCAGCCTTGGAATATGGAGAAAATCTTCCTAGTAAAAGGAGACTTGTTTAAGCAAATGCAGGCAAGACCAGGCATTCTGCTATTTGTGTGCATGAATTTATTAAATGAAAAAAAAAGAGGAGGGAAGAAGAGAGGAAAAGGCCATTTTCTTGTCTGTTGCCATTATTTGGAGTTGTGTAAAGTTTCTGTCTAGTGCTTTTATCATGGTGATAGGAGGAAAATAATGAACTTAATCATGAAGAAGGTCCCAAGGTGTCGAAAAATTGACTTTATCCCAGCCCAGACCAGCACAGTGGAGGAGCAAAACAGGTTATTTACTGCTGCAAATATCAAGTATTTGGCATTTTTGGTTGGTTGGTTCATTTGGTTTTGGTGTTTTTATTTTGGTTGTTTTTTAGCTGAAAGGTTTGCCTTCCATGTCATAAAGTGTAGTGTGGATTTTGTCTCTACTTTCTTCGCTTCTCTGCTTTTCTCCTATTTTATCTTACCAGCTTAGTGAGCTTTGTTTTACATTGTTAGTGTATGAAATTCATCCTATTTTTATTATGCAAGTAGAAGGAAGCAATAGTTTGGCAATAGAACAAGGGAAGAAAGAAAAGAGTAGAATGGCTGGAGAGTTTTAGGAAAGGGGTTAAAGCACCTGGAGGATGGACTGATGAAGGCAAAGCACACTGTAGTGACAGGACGAGAGGAATTAGTTTCACGCTGAGAGTAGGTTTAGATGAGATGTTGGGAAGAAATTCTTTACTGTGAGAGTGACAAGGCACTGGCACAGGTTGCCCAGAGAAGTTGTGGATGCCCCATCCCTGGAAGTGTTCAAGGCCAGGCTGGATGGGGCTTTGAACAACTTGCTCTACTGAAAAGTGTCCCCCACAATGGCAGGGGGGTTGGAACTGGATGATCTTCAAGGTCCCTTCCAACCCAAACCATTCTGTGATTCTGTGTAAGGGAAGAAACAGGGGTGGGACAGAAGTAGATGCTCAACTGAGAACAGCACAAGGCTAGATGCTTACTTCTTAAAAAAAAACAAAAAACATCTGGAAGTTGTATAACATGAATTCAGAATGAAGTCTTGAAAACCCAAGTGAGAGAATTTGCTCTTATTTATACATTTTAATACTGCCATTAAGAATGGCACACAAGAAGTAGTGAGGAAAGTAGTGTTTTTTAAATTGCAGAATGTGTAGTGAGGATTTTTCTGGTTTTGCTTTCTTCCCTTTGCCCCTTCTGTAGCAGAGCTGATTTCAGGTAAGTAGAGGACTGATGTGAATAGCAGTCAGAGGAAGCTACTGACAGTATCCACCTGGATATATATTAACGTGCCAGACTTACCTTTGCCCTTTTAAACACAGTATTGATTATATGGGAATTCAGGCTTCTGTGATGATTATTTTCTTGCTAAAGGTTATAAGTATTGTTTTTGCATTTTTGATTGGAACACATTTTTGATGATCTGGATTTTTGTGGAACAGTATTTCTAGAAATATCTATATATATGTGTACAAAGCAGCAGCCTAACGTATAAAGGTCTTCAAAAATTGTTTGCTCACGAATTTAAATACTCTTTCTTCAGAAAGATCAAGGCTAATGCTCTGCATATCTTGCAATATGTTGATGAAACCGCCCTCTTACGGGTTCTGTGGACTCTATGTATAATGTTTGTAAGAGACAGTGTTGACTAGATACTTGTTAAAAATTGCTGCATATCAGCTGACAGGATAAAGACCAAACATGGAAACTTAAACTTCTCATTTCAGTCAATGAATTAATAGTCCTAGGAGTAAAGGCAAGGGAAACACTATTGGATTGTGAAGTATTGGCAGAGAAGGTTGAAAAGTTCCAACTATTCTGAGATGATGTAAGAAAGGTCTGATTTCTGCAAAGCTTTGTTTGAACAAGCTGGGTGCAGAAGAGCTGGAAGGAAACTAGCATGCTGACCTTGTTATCAAGATTCTTACTTTGTATATTGTATTTTCTCCCATATGATGTGTAAAGAAAATGCTGCATCAAATATGTTCATTCTTCCCAACTGAGAACTTTTTAGATTGTGGATAAAAAGAAAAATTTCAAATGCTAGGAAGAATGAACAGAAGGGAAGACATAAAATTGAGGACTTAAGAAATTCCCAAAGTAAGACCTTAACTTGCCTTTGCTTTTTTTTTTCTTCTCTGTGTTTCTCTCCGTAAATATAAGAAGTATATGCAGTACACAAAAATGGCATTAATATAACATAGGTGAGTTCTCAGCCCCTTGTATATGGCAGTGAAATTAATATTTCTCGTTCAACAGGTTTTGCAAGTGAAATAATATTTTCAATGTAACTTACAGTTGGGAGAAATGCCAACATTCATGTGGTTCAAGTTTGAGAATCTAGATGATAAATTATCTGCATTTTGAAAGTGAAAATAACAGCTCCTATAACCAGCGCAGTAAAAAACAGAACAAATTTAAAACCAGATGTTTTATTCCATCAACTTGCACAAAAATTATTGTTGAAATAGATGTATTCCGAAGCAGTTTGCCTGCTAGAAATTATCTGGTATTTCATGTATTCACTTAGAATATATGATAATACTTTTTGTCTAGAACAGCTATAGAGAATATGCCCTCAATTAATTATATAAGAAGTACGGAGTGGAATGGAGGAATGAAGAATTGGCTGGAGGACTGGTGTCTCCTGGCATCAGGTATGTATCTTTTTCTCCTGGAAATGACCTCTAAAATTTTTCCCTTTTTCTGGTTTCCCTTTTGCTGGTGGTAATCAGATTTTATTACTATGAATATCTTGCACATAAATTACATGAGTAATGTAGGTATGTCCATAAGCCAAAAATAGCTAAATGAATGTGAGGCAGGTATCAGAAAGCCAGATTCCTGAATACAGGAGCTTTGTATAGGTATTATAACTCTGCTGACCTAGATTGATGAAGATAAGCACTCTTCTAATAAAAGGTGTTTCAAATTAATTCACGTTCTGTTTTGTTAGAAATGGTAAAAGAAAAAAATCTTGCACCCATGAGCTTACGTTTTTGTTGGTATTGCAGTGCATTACTCAATAAAATACTTACTAAAACTGGTTTGTAGCACAACTGTTCTATTGTTTAAACTTTTAACACCATATTTTGGGGTAATAGTGTTTTCTTAAGAAACCCAAAGTTTTTTTTTTTAAAGTTTTTATCTTTCATCTGAAAACACCACAGGTACCTCACAAAATTTGAAGCATCAGATGTGATGCATAACATTCCTGAGGTTAGAGTAAGAGATGCTGGATCTCTAACTGACCACATCTTTCCTCATTAAATGATTGCTAGGTTATAAATATATAGTGTTTTTCTTTTCCTGGTGTAATGGTGAGGTCTAAAAATGACTCTCATTGATTGATTGCAAGATGGTTTTCAAATCTAAACATTAATTTTTTAGTTTACAGGAAGGTTATTATTTCTTGAGGTTTTTTATTCCTTGATGTTTTTAGCTGCAGTCTAGAAAGTAACAGTGAAGAGTTTCTATCTCCTGGCAATGATTCTTGCTGAGGATAGGGCATTGCAAAACAAGGATGAACTCTGAAGGTCTGGCAGAGAAGTCGGTGAACTGTGATACAACCTCAGTAGAACTCTGCTGACTCAAGGCAGCTAATTGAAAATTTATGCAATAATATCCATGGATAGGATGTGGTTATGCTTTGAACCTCATTGCATTGCATTATTGTAATACAGTACGGTCAGTATCTTTCTTTAACAGGATCTTGTTCTTAAAACGTTGACTTCAACAAAGTAGCTTCTGAATATTGAAAAGATGTCAACTTGAAATCGAATGGATCTAAAAACAAACTAGGAGTAGTCTTGAATATATTTGAAACTTTTTCTGTCATTTAAAAAACATAAATGAAGTGCTTACCAGTTCTTAACATAGCATGTACTAAGAAAAAAAAGAAGAATAATCTTACATAGATTTACAATCTTTATTAATACAATTACTTCCTTTTGTAGATCACTATGTAAAATTCAATTTTTAAAAAATTAACTGTGTAATCATGCTGTACTTCCCTGTCTACCCTTCTGTTGCTGGTACCTCTGTTCTCTTTTGTTTTTTCAAGCTATTTTGAACATCCTAAGTCATGTCTGTGATTCCATATTCTGTTTGTAGAAACTACATTTATATTTGATGCTGATGCAAGTCCTGTCCAGTTAAGTCTGTGTATACATTTAATACTTACCAGGCATCGTGCAGTATATCTGCAATTGTTCCACACCCAGTATGGAATGCAGTTTACTATGCCAAGTGAAGTCATCATCAGGGAGATAGTACAAGGGATCTGGAGGCTGCTGATAAAATGTGTAGTTCATATTTTTCTTTTCTGTTCCTTCTTTTCTCTCTGGGAGGTGACTTTAATCCAAACATGCTATTGAGGCTTATTTCAGAATATCTTTTCTCCTCCCAAGTCCCAAATTGCACTGGTTAGCGGAAAATTGATAATTTTCCCTAGAAGTGAAGGCTGGGGCACCTGATCTGGGAGTAGTTCTGTCTAGCTGGGTCTGTGCTCCTGGATGAGAAAAACACATCCAGAGACTGGAACACCAGAAACTTCTAATTTCTTGTTTTTCTTCTGTCATTAAATATCTTGCTAACAGGACTGCCAGTTTTCCCCCCAGTTGTTACATGTTGATAGTAAAATCCCTAGTGAAAATGTAATTATGCTGGGAAAAGCACTGGTACACTTATCCTTCTTTTCTAATTAAGATACTAATTTAGAGTTGATAGTTATAGGAGGCTGTGAGAACAGCCAGTATCTTAAAGCAGAGCTCACAAATGTGAGAATGGGTTGCAGTGAGCAGTTGATAAGCTGTGGGTTGTGACAGCCACGTTGTCCTTGCCAGGGGTTCAGGGGCTCAAACTGCTAATTTGGTTCTGCAGCTTTCCAGAGCTTTCCCAGCCTTTATGCCCATACCCCGTGCTGCTTAGGGGGTGTGGGCCGGTGATGCCCACATTCCCCACGCTCAGGAGCGTTTTGCTCTGGTGGTTTGTGCTGGCTGCTCTGGTGTGCTCAGCACTGCATGGCCTGCGGTTCATCTGTGCCTCTGAGCTCACTGCTGAGAGCTTTCAGCTGTTCTGAGCTGATTCACAGCTGCTGGGCCCAAAGGATAGATGGCAGGCATGGCATGGCTTGCTTCATTCAGCGCTTTAAATGTGTTGGCCAAAGGAAATCCTGTGACAGATCCTGTAATTTTGCTGTGCTCTGAACCAAAAGGCTGGCAGATTATTCAAATGTATCTCAGAGTTTCCTGTAGCACACTGTGCTCCTGTCTGTGAGGGAGAAGTATTGGAAGTGTCTCCCTGGGCTTTGACCTTTTTTAGAGGGGTCAGATGACTGTGAAAACTGGTGGGAGCAGCTTAGGTGGCTGCTCCTTGGGCATGGGGTTTCTAGTGGGAATCCCTGAGTTGAGAGATGAGCTGCAGAAAGTAGCTGGGCTGTCTAAGCAGACTGGAGCAGCTTACAACTGCTCATCACTTAGGTTCTTATCTTTTCTCTATGCTAGTTTTTAAATGGAGGAATTAAAGCCTTGAGGAGAAGAGCTGAGCAGCTGCCAGCTGCAGTCTTGCTCCTTGAGCTGAACAAACAGGTTGGCAGTGCAATATTGAGCTTTTCTGCAGGATCAGATAAATGATATGAGTCTGTCTGCCTTCCTTTCCATCTTCTGAGGCTCTCTCTCTTTCCCATTTATTTGATCTTGCTTTTTGATACTGTGACAGCAGGTATAGGGGGGAGTAGTGCTATAAGAGATGGACTGAGGAGAAGAAAACATTTGAAAGAAAGGAGATCAGATGTGAAAATATTACAGGTGCTAAAAATTAGAGGTAGATGAGCTGTGACCTTAGGTTCCAGAGAGGAGGCTAATGACATGATGATGCTTTTTGTAGGTTTTATTCCCCTTGAGCCTAAAAATTGATTTTTCAAAAGTGGCACTTGAACAGATTGAGCACAAGAGGCGGGAATAGGTGTCTCAACTGAGGGAACTGGAATGCTTAGTGGAACTGTCTCTAGTAATCGAGAAAGCAGCTGGTATAGGCAAAAATATAGTGCAGTTTCTCATAGATATTTTTTACTTGTGATGGTGTCAGGACACCAGGAACAGATGTCTGAGAGACTGAAAATACCTACTCTGAACTCTCATGTTGAGTTTTGTCTTTCATTGAATAATTCCCTCAATTGGATTTAATTATTAGAATGCTGAATTGTCTGCTTTTTAACAGAAAATGAATAGAATTATGAAATTAACTTGGTTCTGGAAATGTGAAAATGATTTCTGCTCTGGCTATTTATTTGTTTAATACCTCTGTTTGTTTTGTGCTTACATTCTGGTTTGTTGGTGGTCTTCTGTTAGGTACTTGGATTCTTGGATGGATCTCTTCTTTTTAAAGGAGTATTTTACACTTGTGAATTGGTTAATGCACTCCTCTTGTGCCTCCTTTCCGTACACGTGCCAACAGTGGGTTCAAATGTTCACTTGATTGTGTCATGGTTATACTGCTCAAGGAAAAAATCAAACTACCTTTTCTCTTTTCCTTCACAGGAAAAAGTTCAGCTTCTTGAAATCTCTGCTATATAATTTTTTCCTGAAATTCTTCTTGTGTGTTGTTATCTGCTTTTTCATTCTTTCAGAGACCGCATTGGAGGCAAGCTGGCTACTGCAGTTCTAACAGCAAGCATGAGGTTTACTCTTAGAGGAGTTTAAGAATATGCATAAAATTGTTGCTGGTGTTTTAGTCTGCTGTTAAGTTTTTCCTCCAACTAATTTGTGGGTTTTTTGATGTTTGTTTGTGTTTTATTTTTTGCGTGTGTGTTTTGTTTTTTTCCCTTTTTACATTGTTCTTTTGTCATGCTGTCTGCCTCTCAATGCTCGAAATGAAATGAAAAGCAGAGAAAAGGTACCTTGTCAAATGCTGCAGTGCAGGACCAGTGTGAGTACTGAGGAGTGTGGTGAAGGCAGGTAGTAGGGTACCCAAGAGCACTGCAGAGCAGGGGTGACCTTCAAATGTCAAATCTCTCCTAGGAAAGAGACTTAACAGCTTGTGATCCATAAAGTGAATGAATGCTGCTTTACAATGTTTTATTTTGAGAAATAGTAAGTTTTTGAAATGGCTGTTAAAAAAAATGCATCTCTCTGTAGTTCGAATTTTCATTTGGGATGTTTCTTTGTGGACTTCTCCCTACTCTCTTTTTTTTTTTTACCCTACCCTTTTTTTGCTTGAGCATTTCTGATTGTAATCTGGATATCTCAGATACAGTGAGCAAGAGGAATTATTTTTTTGGGGGAAGGAAGAAGTGGAAATAAATCATATGATGTCTATTTGTGGTGTCAGGTAAGAGAAACTATCAGCTAAGGAGCAACATCTATTAAGACTGTTTGCAAACAGTTGATAACATTTGATAAACTAAAAAAAGGCTACAGACAAGTGGAGAAGTAGAGAAGTACTTAACACACCATTGATTTTTTAATAGTAATTAGGGACAAGGAAAAAGCTAGATTTAAACTACATTTGCAGGAAAGACATTGGAATAAATTCTAGGTCATTACTGAAGAGAACTTAGTGTGGTTGAGTAATTTTACTTGCTTCTTTTTTTAAAGCTGTGGACTTCTGGTAACTGAAGGAAAACATACAGCTTATGTCTGCTAGTTGAGGAAATGGTTATGCTATAGTAATTTTCCTTCTTCCAAATCTCCCTGTAGCATTTCATTATTATAATTGTGGAGTTTCATGAAAACGTTTGAAATGTAACCTAAATGTTCAGGCACTAAAAGTAAGATTTGGGGTTTCAGCTGTTACTAGAACCATTAAACTTCAAGTCTAATAGATATCTCACAACTTGATGTTACTTCCTGTCATGTGGAAAAATGCCTGCTGTTTTTCTATATTTAAGCAAGGTTTTTACCTAAGGGGGAGAGCACAAGCCTGACCTGAGAGACTATAAACACCTGAAGCTGAACTAGAAGCAGACTCTAAGAGATGTTTTATTTGTCTCATTAAGTTAGTTCATTGTTCCATAGTTTTATCTTTTCCAGGCTGTTCATTCTGCTTTATGCCATTGATAAGCAGAGACATTGTCAGCATGTTTAAAATAATTTGATTTTGCTATAATATTGTCATTAGTGGCCTAATTTCTTCAATACCCATGTACTATTTTATTTCAAAAGGGAAGAAGTTAAACTTTCCTTTTGAAGCTGTTGGTTCATAGCTGTTCATAGCTCAAAAGTTCATAGTTTCAGTTATGACAAAGGAGTTATTTTTGTGTGGGAGGGTAGATTAGATCAGAAATTCCCAAATTGTTTTTAATAGTAGTGTGATCGTAACCATAGGAATGACAGCAGAAATTGTTAAGCTTTAAAAAAGTTACTAGTGAGTTTGACCTTTGCAGAACAGACTGCTTTTGTATTAAGAATGGCATCAAATTTTATTTGAAAGTACCTGCCAGCTGATCAGCCACTATGACTCTTCTCAGTCATTCAGTAAGATGCAACAAGAGATTTGACAGAAACATATGTAGTGTAATGTAGGAGGCTCCTGAAAAAAGGAGTTTTGTAATTTTAAAATGTGAGAACAGCAGAAGTTATTTTGGCAGGACTGAGTGGTGTAAATTGTTCTTACTATAGGTTTTTTGACTAAGATTCTTAGTGAAGTAGTTGTTATTGTGGGGCAGGCTCTGTTTTCACCCTGGGAAAAAGTAGTTGCACATAATTGAGTAAAAGCCTTCTTGCCAGGAGTTTTGGGTAGTTGAAAGTTGGTAATGGGGCAGCAAGTGAGTTTCTCTCTGCTGTCGAGTCAGGACTGCTATGTACAATCACAAATGCATGTGACCTTGTTTTGGATGAGTAGAATATGCACCTCATTCAAAAGAGAGAAGCAGTAATATGCTTAACTGAGGCAAAATTAATAAATTGACAGAGTTAAATTAATTTGATGGAATTAAAAAAGGTTTGGCAATAGTTTGACAAGGTTCAATAAGCTTGATGGCAAAGTTCATCTTATTAATTACTGAATGGAAGAAATATACACAGGAAAGTTGAAATAGAGTGAAATTGGAATGATTCACATGTAGACCAGAGATGCAAAGAGAAATGAGGACCCTCATGTTATGTCACAGCATTCAGAGAGAACCTTGCTTTCTTAACTCCTTATGGAGAATATGTGGAGCTGGATCCAATCTTAGTCTCAGACTTGGACAAAAATTGATCTGTAATGGAATTATCTGTACAATATCTATAATAATATTAGGCAGCTAAGTGACTTGGCAATGTTTCATTAGAGTTAACTCAGCATGCTATCATTCTGTCTCCAAGAATCTGTCAAATGTAAGGGATCTCTCTGCTTTGTGTAAGGAAGGATCTCTTGGTCAAGTAAGGAATCTTAAACCTGGAGAGGCATCCCTGCTCAAGGGGAGAGTCACCTGGCAGTTCAGTTGCAGTTCAGGGAGAGCTCCAGTTGGATCCATCCTGATAGGAATATTTATGCAGTGAAGTTGTTGGCTGCTTGGCAATAGTGTATACCAGATGGGTGTCTTCATTTTAGCTATTATCTTGTTATGTGCTTTGATTCCTTCCATTTTTGGGCTTTGAAACCACCTTTAGAAATATTTTTCCCAAGGCACCTTCACTCACTTATACCTGAGCCAGGAGCTTTCCAGCTCACAGGTTCACCACAGGGTATGAGACCTGTGGCTTCTTAGTCAGGCTGTACCAAATTACAGCCTGGGGCCAAGTATTCACACAGACCTACAGCTGAAAATACTGACAATGCAGTGGTTTCCATGTGATGTTTGTAGTTGCAGAGGAATTTTGTTGTTGTTGTTGTTGTTTTTTTTTTCCTCTGCTGTATGCATGACTCTGCAAAGTTTCCCTTCTACCCAAAGACTGACCTGGCTGTGTTATTCTGAATCCAGCTCTCATTCCTGGATTGGTGCTGTAGTGGGATGTGTTGCTGCGTGCTGCTGCTGGGCAGTGATGGGGACAGTGCAGGGAAGGTGACAGAGCAGGAGCTCTGCCTGACATCAGATAGGGGAGGCTGGTTCAGCTGAACTGGGTTTTTAAAGAGCAAGCCAGTAATTTTTCCTTGAGGAGGGAGAGAGAGCATTTACAACTGATTTCACTTGTGCTTTTTAAGGGCTGCCTTTTAAACTATACTGCCCAAATATGTGATGTAACACTTCATTGAGATTTTTGAGGAATGGTTGCTGTTTATTTTGCACCATTGCTGTGGACTGTGTTGTAAACATATTTCAGCCTAAATTAAGTGATTGGAATTTGGAGATATAAGTTGGACTAATATCTTAAGTTTAATTTTGTTTTTCCCCCTTCATTTTAGTTAACTGATCGTATATTGAGAAATACCAAATCTACTTCATGTATTTTCTTCAGTAACGTAGTTTTGAAATGGAATTGTTCACATAGAATGGAAGCAATGATAAGAGGATGGCTGTGCTGATTTCCTAAGTCTTCATCCATGGAGATTATAGAAAATGTAAATAAGATTAAATATAGTTTTTGAAAGAGTTTTAGTTTCCAGGGGAGTGTCACATTCTTTAGAATTTCATATCAGTAACTTGAACAGAATTAAATACCTCTGAAACTGGTGGGAAGTAGCAAAAGCCCTCAATTTTCACTAACCTAATAATTAGCCTAATGTACATATAATCTGGTGCAGAAGAGTGTTTTGCTCTGAATGGTGGTTGGAAGTCTAGCTATTAAAATGCTTTTTTAGACTGCAGTGCCAAATGATTCTTCAGACTTCTGTTTATTTAGTTTTAGGTAGATTTAATGAAAACCTTTTGGCACATGCCATTGCCAAACTGTTCCGCTTGTCTGCTCCTTCATCCCTCCACTTCATTTCCTCTCTAGATTGTTTCTTGCTTGTTGGCAGCAGAGTGGTTGTAGTAAAACTGATGTTCTGTCTTAATAAATCATGACATGTGACTGTTATAATTAATTTTCAGCAACATATTTCTGTTGAAAACTTGTAGGTTGGTGACATCTTTTTATTAAGACAGTTTATGAATCCTATCTAAACCTTATATTTCATGTTCAAAAATAAAAAATGAGGGCAGAGAGAAGTAATAGTGAAGATAGCTCAGTGATTTAGCTATTTAGTTCAATAATTACTATATACAAAATAGTGCAGTTAGAATAGAATTTTTATTAGAGTTGCATGTCTTTCCTCTGAGGTTTTGCATTGTGTGTTAAAGCAACCTTGGTTTCTAGTAAGCAGTAAAAATAAATTTGAAAGAACTCCAATGGCCATTTTGCTTGCATTGACATTTAGTCCTTTTTATTTATGTCCTGGTCAACTCCCTGAAGACTCCTAACTTAGCACTACAGGCTGTTATTGTTAAATATGGGACTATATTCACCTATGAGGAACATTAGAGTTTACCTGCATAGATAATATCCCTGGCTTTTAAGGCTGAGGCCAAATAGTTTGGGCTGAGATAACAGACTCCTTTTGTCTCTGTAATTGGCTTAAGACACGACTTGAATGATACTCCTAATTCCTGTACTCTCATTGTTAAATTGAACAAACAGCAGTACTTGAAAGTAGCTGAACTACTCTACAGCTACTCTAATTGAAGCTAGAGTAGTCTTGTAATTTGAGCTACTTCTATTTGCAGTCTTTGCTGTCTGTTTTGTGGTCTGATTACCTGAATAGTTTGCTTGATATTCATGCCTGGAGGTGTTAGGCCATCTCCTGGTTTGTCATCCAGTCCTTGTCTCCTTAGTGTCAGCATTTGTGCTGTGGTCCAAGGGTCACTCCCTGTGCCTTTGTTGTTTGTTTCATAAATATTTCAGTCCCTGAAAGCATTTTATCTCCAGGTGAAATCCTAACTAACATCGGGTCTGGAATAAAAAGTCGAGGTCATGCTGGTTTTCTCATAGCTGAGTGCTTTTCTGTATATGGTCTGTAATTCCTGGCAGCAGAAGAGAGCTCCAAAAATCTACAGATGTATAAAGGTGCTTCTCCTAGATGGAACATAATATTCAATAACAGCAGTTGTTGGAGAAGACAGGGGAAGAGTCGGGAGGTGCAAGTCAGGGGAACGTAAACCAACTTCACATCTGCAATAAGGGTCCAGTTCATCACTGGTACATCATAAGAGGGAAGTGATAATAAAGCTTAGGATCAGTGGAAGTTAGTGTGTGTTAGGGTGTGTGACTCTGTGAGGGTTTACTGCTTCCTTCATGCATTTTATGACCTGCTAGTAAAGTAGTTCAGAGGGCAAGCTCTAGTTGCTGAGGTGAAGGAGAGGGTTGTGGTATATTTCAACCGAATATAAGTTTTCTGTTCAACAGCCTTTTTCAGGGGTGTTTGTGTTTGGGATTGCTAAAATTCAGTGGCTGCAAATTGTAGAGAATTTGGATTACAGATGATAGTATTTTGAGATAGAACTGTGATTTAGACCTGGCTGACTCTCATCAATTCAGTGGGATGTGGTTTTCTTTAAACTCTGTTGCATGGTAATTCCAGACTCTGAGACTGTGTGTTATGGGGACATTATGTTAGGTGACTGAATTTGCTGCAAGTCTCTCATTATATTTCATGAGAACCAAGCTGTCAAATAAATATATTTGAGTCATTTGTGGATGTTGTAAAAGCAAGTAGCAGAAAGACCAAGCAAAGGTCACATCTTCTCTAGTCAATCCGTGAAGTCTCCTCCAGGATGTGACAGGTAGCAGACAGAAATCTCCATAAAATACTGCCCTTGGTCAAATATCACTTCATTATTGATTTGTCTTCATATTGGAAGACATATCTTCTTCATCTTGGAAGTGTGTTCTCTGTGTGTGTGCATATCCCTACTTAAAGGAGAGAATGTTGAAAGAGTAATACATAGTAGTGTCAGTCACTGTTGGACTCATTAGTGCTCTAAGCAGTTGCCTTCCCAGTGGCTGCCTTCAGTGCTGCCTTCTTTTTGATTACTTTCCTTCAGATTTGGTATTTAGTTTGTTGGAGAATTGTATTTTTTGATATGTCAGGCCAACTTCTAAGCTGTTTATTTAATTCTATATTTTTTATAAGTATTTAATGAAAGATGAATGCATGCTAGGTAGCAGGTGATTTTTGATGTGAAGTGTGCTTGCCAAACCTGTCAGATCTTTTGAAATGTTATTACAGAAAGTGTAAAGCAAAAAAGTGACATGTTTTTTCAGAAGGTCGAACATTTGGTGGGGCTTTGTGTTACAGAAAAGAAAAGGCAATAAGATTCCTTCCATAGCTGGTATAATTTTGGGAGGTGTTTGGGAGCTGTGTGGTAATGCAGCTGTTTGCTCAAGAGCAATTTTGATAACTGCTAATGTGACTAGAAGGATTTACAAATATTAGTATGTAAAAGTTTCTTTCACAAGCTAGGTATAATTGATTGTCTCATTAGATATACATATTTTTTATTTATTTTGGGGAAGAAACTCAATTTTTTTTTCCCTGATTTTTAGTGTATGTGTTGCCCTTACCCCCAGTATTTAGATTTAGGGGGCTTTTTGTATGTTTTTGCTCTTGGATTGTCTTAGTGATTTGTTACAAAAATGAAAGCAAATTAATTTTTGTCATTTACTTACTGACTCTCACAAAGTTTGCTAATAAGGTCTTCTAACAGTTGTTCCTCTGGGTATTCTTAAGGTACTTTGCAACTAGAATATTCCTTGACTAACTACATGCATTCTACTTCTTTGCATCCTCTTCAGGATGACTAGGTGAAAGCTAAACATCTGAATGTAAAGCCCAATTTAGCTAGATGTAGGGATGACAGAAGAAAGTGAAGCACTTGATTTCTGATAGCTGCCTTGTTTACTGGTGGGGTTTTTATTGCTAGTTGTGACTGAACAATACTGCACTTAGACTTGGAGCAGAGAAGCAGTTGTCCATACAGGCTGCAAAGTAGGTTTCTGTAATTTTACTTTCTCAAAGGAGCAAAGCCTTGTTCCTGGATAAAGTAGAAAGGTGGGACTGGGAGAAGATGGACCAGACAGCTTCCTTCCTTTTGGTGTCCAGGTGATTGCAGACAGCTCCTGTGGGCTTGGCTTCAGTGAGAACCAATTTTGCTACTGAGCTTTGTGTCACACAAAGCTGCCTTCCCCTCTGAAGGGGAATGAAGTTGGTGTGTGTACAACTAATTTTCTTGTGTATGTTTCCTTGACCTTGTTTTAGAATCTCATAGAATTGTGTCTTTCTAAAGGTTACCATCCTTTCATTACATGCAGATCATTAGAAGTGACATGTAAGTACTTGGTTCTTGTTTTGGTTTAGGTCTTCATTGTTTTTCTTATGAAGGAAAGCATATTTTCCTGCCTGGAAGCTCTGTTTTCAGTCTGGGACCTGAATCAAGCTGGGTAATAACATTTCCAGAATTCAAATTACAGCAGCCTGTTTATTCCCCCCGTTATATCTCTTTTCTCTTGACCTGCAATATGAGAATTTCAGTCTGCTTAATTGTTAAGTAGTAGTGAATTTGGAACAAGGAAAAGGAAGGTGGCAAGGATTACTGGTAGCCAGCCAGTGTGATGAGCTGTGAGCAGTAGGTGCTGTTAATGGTATTAAACTCAACTGTGTACCTTTTGTTTATGTTTGTCCCAAAATTGCAATTGCAACCCCTCAGCATGGCCATGTTGTACTGAAGCATGGATTAGTATGATGAATGTACTTCTCCACAATTCTCTATGAATTCAAAGCCTGATGGGTACAAATGGATGTGTTATTTTTAGGCCTATTCTTCCTCCTTCTTTCCTAAAAAGCAACCCCTAAGCAATTTTTAATGTTTATCCTTACTGTAGTCTCTTTTTCTGTAAAATCTGGGCAACATATCCATTTGTCACTACAGAGAAGTTCAGACAGTTGAAAATAATTGGCATTGCAAGCAGAGGTTGATGACCTGATGAGCTGGTCAGTAGCAATTGTTTCTTCACTGAGAAAGAAGTGACATTCTGGTTCATAAAGAGGGCTTGCTGGGACTTGACAAGACAGGAAAGGAGATTTCTCTTAATATTTTATTTGTGTGAGAATTCTGCAGGTGTTAAAATAATGAAGGGCCTGATCAGCAAAAATGAGCCGTTCATCTGTTAGTTGTGGATAATACTTCCTCTATTTCCTAACTGCATTTTAGATGCAGAACACCTCTAAAAGTATCAAGCAAATTGTAGTTCATCGTGACTGAATTCCAGTAATGCTGAAAAATTACTGTTCTAAAAATTCAGTTTTCATACAGAGATGCTTGAAGTCAGTAAAGGTTTTAATGAATACTGTGATTCTTACACTTTCCTATGTTAAAAAATGATAAATTGAGGAACCTCAGTGCAGACAGGGTGGTAGAGCTACTGAAATGTAAGCACGTTCTCCTGATTATCAGTCTTTAAATGACAACTTTGGAGATAAATTTTAATAATTAAGTCCTTGGCTGTGGAATGTGTGCGTTCTATGCTTTATCTTTATTGGCTTGAATAATTCCATTAGTTTTATGGATCAAGGTAAAAATGGAAAAAAAGAAGCTCTTGTATGAATATGGTGTACAGGATGTCCTAATAAGATACAGTTTCCTAAAAATGAAACATTTCTGTGTGACATCTTATTCAGTTACAGGAGCCATAAAGTTTGCTTTTGTTTGACACAGTAATTTACTTTATATCCTACAGTTCTTATATATTTTTAAACTACTTCTAAAAAAGGAAGAAAATTACAGAATAGTTTGATTCCTTATTCTTGAAAATCTTCCTTTAGAGGGTTATGGAATCAGTGAAGAATATGTGTTGGCAGTGACTGGGGGGAGATTGGAATGGAGTGAAAGGAAAACATGTTTGGAAACTCAGAAATGTTAAGAACAGTGGTTGAAGAAGAAGGTAGTGAAATTCCTCTGTTGTGAGCTGCTTCTGTTCTTGAGTTAATTTGGTGCTGAAGTATTGAGTAGATCATAGTATTTGTCACATTGTCTGGAATGATGAGTTCAGTAGTCTGAGAAGGGAAAATGTATGAATTGTTACTATTCCAGTGTGTGCCTGTCAGGGTCTTTTAAGCCTGAGTGAATACTGTCCTGTTTCAAATAAATGTATTTTTATTTAAACAATTTGCATTTTTATGGCTAAAGCAAAATAAAAAGCAGATCATAAAGTATGTATTGTGAGATTGGTTTAGGAGAAAAGATGTCTGCAGAAAACCTAAAGTGGTGTTTTAGAAAGAAAAGTTCCTCTATGTATCAGTGAGTTAAGAAACTGGGGAAAAAAATCTCCAAAAAGGTGAAACAAAGCTAGCCTGCTGTAGAAGCAACCCAGCATCCCTCCCCATCCAGAAGTACTTGCTGTGTTAGGTCATAATAAAATGAAAAAAATTTTGTTTTGGAAATTATGGAAAATTGGAAGATTTTTGTCGTTAGTCAGCAGGATTTGTCTGTGTCTAGTGTGCAGTATTTGGACATCCATACAATTTTAAACATAAAGCCTGGGATTAGACATGGTCCAGCTATGAAGCATGGACTCCAGCACAGGCTACCTTTATGAACCCAAGGACATGATTAATACAAAGCTGCTTTCCAAAAGAGTTGAGGTTCTTCCAGAAGATTGTGTCAGAAATTGAAGATTTGACTGGGACTGTAGTTGTCCAGCTGTAAATGTCTATAAAAAACCTCTGTCACATTATGGATTCAAACTGGAAGTTGTACAAAATCTGGTCCAGAAAACTGACTTAAGTGGGAAAGAAGGGTGTAAGGAATATTCAAATTGCTAGGAATGCATTACACAATGGAAAGATTTAGCAATCCTACACTGAAAATTTATTTGGATTACAAAGTAGTGAAAACATGGGTTCAGATAGTTGGTTTGTGAGATGTGTTCAGAATAAGGGAAGAAAAGGAGAAACTTGTTTTGAGGTGTTTTTTTCTGTTGGGAGCATAATTTTGGGTGCGTTGCAGGTTTGCATCCAAGTGACAGCTTCAAGGAGCAGAGCACCATGTTATGATGTGTAATTGAATGATGAAATACATAGAGATGTGATTTATTTTTTATTTACTTACTAAAGTATTCATTTCCACTGGAGAATAAGGAAATTATTAATTTGCCTTGAAGTGGGAAAATTAAAATTCTTTAATCCAGTGAGGTGAGCAAATTATGTGGGAAATGTTTGTATCATGTGCTTCTGATAATTATGTGTGGCTTTTAAAATTTTTTTAAAAATTTTTTATTGCCTCAAATCTGTTATAGTGTTGAAATGTCAGTTTTTCTCATGGAAGACCTGTTAAGCTGCTGTTGTTTGTTGACAATCTCTTGTGGTAGAGCATGTTCATGTCCTGCTATACTACCAGCATTTTATCACTCTTTAAAGCATAGTCACTGCTTTTTCTTAAAGTCTTCTTGAATAGGGAACTAATAATAAATTATTTTAATACTCTATAATTATATGAACATGTTATATTTATTAGTCTAATAAATGCTCTTATTAGTGGAAGCAACCCCAGTTGAAATACTTTATTACTACAGTGTTTGACCCTTCCCCTCTAAGAATTCAGAAGGCAACATTTCCACTTCCTAGCATATCATTCTTGTTCTGCTTGACATTTTAAAATTTTTTAAAATGGCTATAAATGAATGAGTGAATGGATGAAGGGCATGGTGAAACATAACTGTTTAATTAAGACAGTTGTAGAATTTATAAGACTTAGGATTTATGCAGAGAGGGCATTAATTTTGAAATATGGGAAGTAAAAGAGAAAGAAACTGTCATCGGGCTATATTGACAAACTCCTGAGTGACTTAAAGTAGCAATTCTAGTCATGTCAGACTTCAGTTCTGCAGAGTGTGGTGAATGTTTTCTCTTGTAATTCATGTCACTTGGTAATGGCTCTGCTTTTGGTTGGAGTGCCATAGGGGGACTATCCTGATGGATCTCAGGAGCTTAAGGGAAGCTGGGCCAGAGGAAGCTTTTAGTTTCTGAATGGATTTGAATCTGAAGTGAGAAATCCATTGGCTCTTCATTTGTGAAGCCTGCATTTTCTTGCCTGTAATTTTGCCTGTCCATTTTGAACTGTGCTTAAGCAGTTAAAACTGCTTAAAATATGCTTAAGTGGTGATTTTCTACCTCTCCTCTAGATGATTTTCTACCTTTCCTCTTTTAAGGACTATTAATTTAAAAAAAAAGTTATTCTGCTTTTGGAATAACAGAAAAATCCAGCTGTCTTTTGGAAGTGTCTTTCATTAACAGTCATTTCACAATTTCTCTGTAGCACTGATTTTTTGTGTGAGAAGTATGACATAACTGGGCTCTGCCACCTTCTGCCTGACTGTTCTCTAAAGAGTACATTTGTTTTCATCACTGGTATCTGAGATTTAATTACAGAAATATGACATCATGGGTAAATGTGAGCAAGGCCAAGTAGAGCAGTAAGGATGAGGTGGCCAGATGAATCAGTTGTAGAGAGGTTAGTGCTGTTATTTCCCTGGTAGGCAGAACAAATGACTTTTAGAAGTTAAAAGAGATCTCTGTCCTTTTGATTCAGCTGCACAGTGCTTCTAAAATGGGACATGTACCCTGCTCTTCTACTTTATATGTGTAATGCTTTTCCATCCTCAGTTAATGAAAGACTCTGGTCTTCATTTCTTCTGTGTTTTTGTGATGGTCTGAACTGGGTCATCATTTGGTCTGTGATGCGAGAAAATGTTTTTGAAAGCTGCTCCTGTTTTTCCTATCTCTTTGTGTTCCTCTCTCCTCCACCTCCTTTGTATGAAGCCTTGCACTGCTTGATTTGACATTTAATTCCTTATTCCTTCTCCTGGCTCTTTCTATCCTTTTAGCAGTTTTCAAAGTGTGTTATCTCCCTGCATCTTTGTGAGACTATAGTTGTCTGTGCAGTTTATTCTTGTCTTTTTCTGTGATACCACTGTGTGAAAGGTGAAGAGGGGAGTTGCACATCAAACCATAATCTTTGGAAAGGAAACGCTTGATTCTGTGTGATGTGAACAGTGTCATGGCCAAAATGCTTGTGAAAAGTTCCTGATTCTTTTGGGACAAGAAAGAAGGCAAGATACTTGAGGGTGATGTGAGGGCTTCTGAAAACTAGTTACCTTTTTCTTTCTTAAAATTACTGCTTGATTTCTGAATTGCTTGCTTTTGCAGGCTTCTAAGATATCATCACAAAAAACCTAAGGTACAAGGTCATTGGTGATGTTCTGTTTTTCTGAGACTGTACATAAAATAGGTTGTGGTTGGCTAGAAATCCAGTTAACACTACTGCTGTAGCAGTGATAACAAGGATGTGGAAGGTTGCAGTCTCTGCATTTGGGAATTTGCAGAAGTTGCTGCTGTCTGATGTCATTATGCTGGTAAAGGTATTATTCTGTACTCGAATGGCTGGTTTCCTTCCCTGGGGTAGCTTTAAGCCAATGCAAAGTCCATTTTTGTGGAGCTTACAGTCATTCTGGGAGTGCTTTGCTAGTCTAGCATGCAGAAGTTTCTGAGCTGAAGTGCTCGTAGTGTTTATGTAACTTAATAGATTCTGTTCTAATAGACTCAGAGGAACTTTTTTCTCCAAATCCTTTGGTCTTAATAGGAGAAGAAGAAACTTTTTTTTACCTCTCTTTTTCTTTCCTTTTTTTTTTCTCCTCTAGCTGTTGTTCCTCCTTTTGTTAATTGTAGATATGCACTTTAGTAACCACAATGGTGATGTCCAAGGTAGTAATTGATTAAAAAATGGCCAAATAACAAAGGCTGAAATAAATTATTTGTACCTGAACAATAAAAGGACGATGAAATTATAATGAGGATGGCATGGGCTGGGAATGAACATCACTGCATATAAAGTCTAGACTTGTTTGCTGAGCTCGGAGACGATGGGGAGAAGCATTAGCTCTAGGGTCAAGCTACTGTGTCATTTTCTCAGGGGCGTGGCATCACTTCTGTCTAGTGCTCTGCTTTTTCTCTTGAGTATGTAACAGATGTTCCCAAAATATCTGGAAAAATGAGAATGAACAAAATTAAAATTTACTATGAAATATGCAAGTCTGAGTTTTAAAAAAAATGTTTTCCAATTCTGCTATTTTCCCCTGCAGTTAAGTGCATTGTTTTCTCCTACTAAGCAACCTGGAGAGAAAAAGTGCTTCTTAAGGGGAAGAGAAGTATTGTAATCATTTAAAAATCAAACACAACAGGAAGGTTATGTACTGGTACAATACTAGTCAGTAAGGTAATATGAAATTTTGGCAGTTTCCTTTTAGGGCATCCTTATTTCTAACACTACTGTTGCAAATGTGGTTGTCATTCAGCTTCCATTCCTCCAGTCCTTCTTTGTGTTGAAGATAACCTGCAGAGGGAAGGTGAAGTGATGTGCTGCTACATGATTACAAAAGGGAGGCTTTCCATTTGTTTCTTGAGGAAAAGGATGCAGAAGAGCTTGTGGGAGATGGTGTCAGGGCAGAAGTGAAGGGTGTGGTGGCGCACTAGCTTAAAATTCTTTGGGACAGGGTTGTTAATCTGTAACAATTGAAAGAGAATTTGATCTTTGCTCAGATGTGGAGGCAGTGGCAGTAGAGAGTTAAGCATAACTGCAGCAAAGGAAGGAAGGGGTCCCAAGCAAAATGTCTGAAACTCTGTAAGTCTTAGGCAATAGCTGCTTGCATCATGTCCAGGCTTATTTGGCATGAATAAAGAGAAGAGCCAATAACTGCAGGCTGTGAAGATAATCCTGGAAATGTTCTGTGATGGTGAAGGTTAGATGGAGATGTTCTCAATATGGGGATATTGTGAAGACAAAATGTGGTAACTTGAGCAAGTTTGGGATAGACAAAGCAACAGAAGTCTAAATAACCACAGTTTTTGGAATATTTTACACAACTTCATATGACCTGTGGTAATCTTCTCTTAGAGGAACAGTAGCAAATATTGTGTGTTACAAATGCCCATGTTAGTGGGATTAGCCATATTGTTAGGGGTGGTTTTTTAGAAGCAGCTAAGGAGGGTTACCTGCATTTGTGTGATCTTTGGTCTAGGCTATGGAGGATTGTAGTAGACTGACCTTCGTGTGAGCCTGGAGGCTGCTGTCTGTTCCCTCTTGGTCAAGGGTTAGTGTTAAATAATTGTTCTTTGTGATACCATAGAAGATTTCCAGAGGGAAATGAAATTTAGGATCTGTGCTATTGTGAAAGAAGGGTTCATCTGTGGGGAAAAAAGAAATATTTTCAACTCCTGAGGCTGACACACCAACTTTGAAATGCCTTCACTTTCATTTAGTGCACTTGGGCAACCCAGTTAGTTTATTTTTTGTTTGTATGATCTTTCAGTCTTAGGTGTTGGTTTATTGTGAAATGGCTTGTGTTATGAATAAAGGAATAGATCATCTACCCCTGAAAAACCAAGCCTAATAACAGTACCTTATAAAATTGTAATTACAAAAATTACTTTAACTTTCTTTGTATATTTATGATCTTGATTTAAGATCAATCTGTGTCCTTTGTTGGGTAAATGCATGAAAAGCTTCTGTGGAAATACTGTATGCTTGTAATTTCTTTCAACAGGTACTTTGTGCTGGACTTTGAGACGGGGATTCTGCAGTATTTCATGAATGAACAAACTAAAAACCAGAGCCCAAAGCCACGAGGAGCCTTGTCTTTAGCTGGAGCTATAATATCGCCCAGTGATGAAGTGCCACACATGATGGTGGTCTACTCTGCTAATGGAGAGATGTACAAGCTAAGAGGTACAGTGCTGCTCACAGTGCCTGCTGAATTGTTCTTCTCTTCCACTCCCACTTCTGCATCTCTTCTCTCATGTCTCATTTCCCTGTGCTGTCAGAAAGTAGTGGCTATCCAGCTCTGTTATTACCCAGTATATTTTAAAACACGATAGAGGAGTAATCTGGAGTTAAGTACATGTGACTTTAAAATGTATAGACTTTCAGGGCTGGAAGGTACCTCAAGGTGGCTTCTGTAATCTGTTACTGTGGCATTTTCATTGAATGCTGTATCTTATTTGCTTCCAAAGGAAGAAAAAGGTGCTTTCATTGCTTCCACACCATAACATTTGTTTTCTAGTACTGTTCTTCTCTGCCACCATCCTGCAGATAATGTGCAGTAATGAATCTGATGATGGGTCAGAGAAGGGAAAAATGCCAGTGAGGGGTGGCTGAGATATTATGTTCTACTCAGTCTTGGAGTAATTGAATGCTCCTGTGATATAAAATGTTCTCTTCCCTTGTTCCCAAGTATAAGACAAACAATACAGGGTATATAGGAGATACTTTGGAATATTTACAAAAAGGAAGAAAAAAAAATGGCAGTGTTTTGATTTTAAGGTATTTTCAGTATGGTTGATTGATCATGTTGCTTCCAAGTCAAGCTAATTTATAAAAAAACCCTGTTATCTAAAAGAAAAGATAGATAATGCAGTGTAACAGAAGTATTCTTAGTTTTATTCTGACCACAGTTTACCAGTTGTCCAGCAGCACTGAGCATGCTGGAGTCCTCTGTGCTACAGTGTGTTGCTCTTTCATACGCAGAACTGAATTTTGAAACAACCAGGGAGAATTTCTGATAAAATGCTTTGAAAGTTGCACAGCTAGAAATCATGAGCACTTGTGTTTCATTATGCTTTTCCAATCACTTGAAATTATCAAATGCTTACAATATGCTGCTTTTAATTTAATGATGTCTGTGAATTTGATTAAAATCAGTAAACAATTTTTATGCTGAGTCAATAATCATTAAGATACTCAATAGCAGAGGAAGTAAGAGAAAATATTTACTGAAATTATCAACTCTGTATTGCTATTCTTAATGAGGATTCCTGTAGTAGTAGTTTAGGGAAAAACAAAAGCCTTTCTCCTAAACAGACTTAGTATATTACACAGGAGCCATCTGAGAGCAGTCAAACTCTTCAATGGTTTTTAAAGCTGGTTTTTAAAGATGTGTATGGGAAATTCCTATGTCTTTAAGTTGCATGTGAATGACATGGGTTTAGAGAGAGATTTAGTTGAACTCCATTAAAAGAGAAGCACTTAAGTATCTGGGAAACTGGTAGCTTGTCTGGTAGCTGATTGACAACCTGAGTGTAGAGCTTTTATGGATTTAAATGCTGTGGTGTATCCTTCACAAAGACAGACAAATAAAACAGAAGTGGATGAAAAATTTTGAACAAAGTAGTCTTCTTGAGGTAGGTAGTTCTGCCTTTGCTAACGCGTGGAAGAGATAACTATGAAGACTCATGCTTATTTCTTCCAACTGGCCTCTTAAGTACAGGTTTAGATGTGTGGCACTGAAAAACTTAAGTGTATTTATGTAGCATAAATTAGGATTTATACTTCATCCTACTCAATAATTAATCTTTCCCCCTCTGTCCTGCGCTGTCACCTCTTGGGCAAAAGAGTATTGATTTATGTGTGATTGCTTGCATTTTCTTGTTTCTGTTCTAGCTGCTGATGCAAAGGAGAAACAGTACTGGATAACTCAGCTTCGATCCTGTGCCAAACATCACAAGGAAAGTGATTCTAAGGTAAATAATTAAGAGTGAGAAGTAACTATTATGTTTTAAGTGGAGTAGGTGAAGAACAGCATAGCCTGGATGGCTGGCTGTTGTCATTAGTGGGTTGATGTTAAGAGGGTTTTGAGTAAAAGCAGCAAGTTGTCATTTGTCACTAATGGAGCAGGATAGGTCAGTTTGGGCGATCCTAATAAATAAACATTTTCCTGTTTATGACAAATTAGTAAAGTGCATAGTTAATTGAGTGGCTGAATCAACCATTTATTAATAAATATATTTATTATTAAATATTTAAAAGTTAACAAATACAGTTTTACTTAGTTTTATGCAACTTAGTGACTTTTATTATAGGAAGCTTCAGATAGGTGTTAGCAGCAGTCAGTCTTCATCTTCTTCACTAATTTGGAAAGAGCTCATCATATGAAGAGTTATGTTATTTACTTCTCTTTGGAACTAATTTTCCACAATTTTTTTCCTCAAGCAGCTAAATATTTTGGGCAGGTAAAAAGACCAACTGTGTAGACTTGAAAGATAGCAAAATGATGGGTTGAGGCTGTCTCCAACCTCCAAGTAAAAAATTGTATGAATTGTGGTACAAATAAAACCCTTTTTGAAGGAGAATTAAGTAGCTGGAATATTTCAGTACTTTTAAAATTCTTACACATTGGAATTCAATATAGTTTTTATATGGATGTGGCCCAGTACTACTCAGAAAGGTGTCAACTCTACTTGATCAAGGTACTCTTACAGTTGCTGTTGATTTGCAGCTCCTGTGCCAGATAATGATGCCAACTTTTTATACTCAATTGCCAGCAAGGAATTATTCCTCAGTATGTTTTCTGGTCACTTCTTAAAAGCATTTAGATGTTTAGCATCTATAACTGTGATGAGGTGGTAAAACTGCTGTTCAGTATATATGACATTGGAGACTTGTGCAATGGGATACTGATTCTTATGCTTCTGCACTCTATTAATTTTCATTATATTTCTTAATACTGGTTTTATTTTTATGCTTTTCCGGCTTGTGATAAATTATTCTATTTTAATAGCAAAATCTCATTTAGAATAGCAGTAATTTAGTTGAAGCTGATCTTTGTGGAACTGAAATTTGGATCATATTTCTTCTTTAGGTAAAAACTGTTACACTTGGTAGTAATTTCTGTTCAGACTATATTTCCATGTTGAGCTCCTTCAACAGGAGTAGTATCTGCATATTTAGTCCTGAATTAATTCATGTGTCAAGAGAAAAACCTTGGTGTTGCAACAATGAAAGTAAACAGCAATTAGTAGTGGTCCAAAGAAAGCAAACAAAATTTCAGAAATTATCAGGAAAAAGAAGAATAGCAAGAATACTTAGCTTGCTCTAACTCTGTCAAATACTTGTAATGAATACTTTTATCAGTCCCCTTCCATTTCTGAAATAAAAAATTGGAGTGGGGATAATGAAGTACTTTTCATCATATTTGTTATTCTTCTGTACAGGATGAACTCTGTGTGATGAAATTTGACTTCACTGTAGTCTTTTTTTTCTGGTGATGAGAATGGAAAGGGCAAATCAGTATAGTAAGTGCTCTACAGTGGCTGAATAGGAAGTATTGCTTAGCTGTTAATAATAATGTTGGTATGGGGAGCCTCAAAGAAAAAAGGAGTTGAAAACAGGCCAAACAAAAAACCAAAAAAAAGGCACCAAAAGGACATAAATAGAAAGTGGAGAATATGTTGGGATGCTTTGGAAGCCAGAAGTGTTCAGGAATTTGAAAAGCATTTGAAAAGCAAAATTTTATTAGAAAGTCTTGACTAAATGAGTAGGAGACTGGTAAATACACAGCCAGTTTCTGCCACAGAAGATCTAAGGCACAACTTTTGGAAACAGGAAGGCTTTAGAATGGGGAGCATCTCACTGGTCCACTTGTATTCTTGCATAGTGACCAACAGTGCTGTGGTTTGCTCTTTGTTCCTATGCTCATCGTGCAAGAAAATAAAAGTATTTCCTTAACTGAGGGGTGGTGGACATATGTAGCAGAGGAACTAAATGGAAGAGTATTTCAGATAGTAGGAAGAGGGTTCTTGCATTTTTCTTTAAGACTGGTAAGTTACAGAAACTTGGCATAGGAAGTTGGGAGTATAGATGTATTTTGGAATAGATATGTTTTAATTGGCTTGAATCTGTTGAGTATAAAGCAGAAATGCTGAAGAAAAGTATGCTTCTTAGTTCTGTGTTACAAATCAGACTAGGTCACTTTTCACTTGAAATGTTTGTTACTGAAGCACTTTAAGTTCTCTGCTTTTGTAAGTCACAAGCAAATAGAGAATATCTATCTTCTGTGTTTTTAAACTTAACAGTCCAGAAAATAAAATTCTGTGTTTTTAAACTTAACAGTCCAGAATTTATGTGCTTCAGATGACATCACTGATGACTCTGTTTCTTACTCAAGAAGTGGACTGTACTTGAAGCAATTTTGTGCTTACCTGTTCCTAGAAACTTTTCTTGTGACAAGATTTATCTCTTATTTTTAATATGCCTTTTCCCTTTTCCCCCTCCTGTTTTCTCAGTATTAGAGTATTAACTGAGAAGAATATTTTAACTGGCTTTAGTATCGCATATACGGTGAACTTGAATTTCATCTACAAGTAAGATTTTAAATTTCTCTCTGCTTTTCTTTATAAAAGGAAGGGATCAAAAGCTTAAATGCTACAATAATTAGACTTTGGAGATCAGATATCATTTGCAAGGTAACAATTCTTCACAGAAATTCCAGAAACTAAGGGGAAAAAAAAAAAGACATTTCTATTCTTTTGCTTTTAATTTTTTTTTCTTAAAGTTTCTTTCTTCATATTCACTGCCTGGTAGGAGATACGAGAAGCAAGAACTGCTTCATTTCATTGTATTGGTTTTTTTCTTTCTCTTGTGGCTCTTTATACTAAATGATTATTAGCACAGGAGTGGAAACATGCTCTTTAAAGTGTTTTAAATTTACATAAAATAGCATTCTGCTATTTTTAGCCGCCTTACTGTTTCAGCTTAGGGTCTGGATTTTCAAAGAAAGGTCTGTAATGACACAGAGATGGGTGTATGCTTGACTTACTTTTGCATAATCGAGGACTTCACAAAAATCTGTATTTTTGGGTTTTGTTAAAATAGCTCTACCACTGATAGGATTGTCATGATGTGATTTGTTATTCTGCTGTCAGCAAGGTTGGATCTCTTTATTCCTCCCTCTCTGCATACTTTATACTCTGTAGTAAGTGGAAACTGCCAGTTATCTGTCTCTCATCATGCTGTAAGGAACAGGCAGATACTCGTGTGTTCTGAGCTTCTGGAGTTTGAACAGAATCCAAGCTCTGTCTCTGCTGGGAACAGCCTCTGGGAAGTTGAAGTCTGAATGTTTGCTCCCAGCTTCTCCTGCAGCTTAAATTCACCTTTTTCATAGGAATACTGAGATGCAGAAATTTCTAGCTGTTCTTGAGGAGTCATAAACTTGAATGAGGTAGAATGGGAAGTGAAAAATATGCAGTGAGGGGTATATTTTCTATTATGCAAGTGGGATATAGTTTAAATGTGAAAAAACCCAATAATGGGATAACCAGGCAAGCAGTAGGAGGTTTTCCAAGAATACCAGCAAAGTAAGTTAGCGACAGGTTATTCATACTGGAGAGAGCACACTTTAAAAATCTTGAATAGATATTATTGGAAGGGAATTTGTAGAAAAACATGATAATTTGGAGGATGTGTTTCAAAGCTGAAGCCATGTCACCGTTTCTGTGAAATATTCAGAGAAGAGCATTCCTACTGGCTGCACTGGAGGTAGATCAGACTTAGTTTACTTTCTTTTTTTCAGCTACTGCCTGCTTCAAAATGCTACTGAATGACTGTTTTTAAAGCTTCAGCTGGGGATTGGAGTGGTGGAGGAAATTAAATAGAGAAGTGATTGAAAAAAGAAAGAAAAGGTTGTATACTAAAGACTAAATTTAGTTGTGTCCTAATGAATGGTCCAAAGGTGAGCGGTACAGTTAATGAGTGGATGTAACTCAAGCTAAGTCTCTGACTTTGTTTTAATTAAATTTTACATGGTAATGATAAAAAAAAAGCAGTAAAAGAATAGTGTTCACTGGCAAATAATTCCCATGTTGTCACGTAATCTTAATGTTCTTGATATTCCCATACAAGTCTCATTTCACTTAATTACAGATTGTTCAACCTCCATAAGTGCCAAATCAACTGTTTTGGAAGAAATCGTCTATGTCTGGATAGGATTGCTGGCTCTTTTAGACTATTCTAAGTGAATATTTTGTACAAGCTTTAATTAAAACATTAGTCAAATTTGCATTCAGTGATATAAAGTGCTTTCAAGAAAGAGTAGGCTTAGGAGTAATTTTTGTGGTAACTTCCAAGAATAATTTTGTATCCAGAAATTGTCACAAGCTTTTTAGTTCTTCTGTTTCATCTTCCTTTTTTCTTGACTGTTTAATGATGGTGGCTGTAAAAGCACTACTGAAAACAAACACAGGTTTTTAAACCAGCTCTTAATGCCAGTGTGTGGACTGGTTGCTGGATTTGCATATAGCCCTTGTATATCTCAGTGTGTCTGTATCAGGAATGTGACAGGGAACAGAACCTTTATCTTGTGAAGTCACTTCTGTGCTCAGATGGTAACTTTCAGCTTAGGTCTGTGTTAGAATAAGGAGACAGACTCTCAATTGTTTTAGCTTTTTGGTTTTGAGCTGCACAGTGAGCTAGCTGCTTAAAATTGGATGATGTGGATTCATCTTTAAGCTGAACTCATTTGCTGATTCCTTGCAGCTGTAGGTTGCAATCCAATTCCCTTCCTTCTGCTGCCACCTTTTGTGTGGGCTTTGTCATGTTTCCAGTTCTGGATTAACCTGGGCATCAAAAGTAGAAAAAATGGCATCCTACTAAAAAGAGCTTAGCTCTCTGACCAGCTCTCTGAGGAATGTGTGTCTCTGGCTCTGGCTCTCTACTGGCTTACCTCCCTGGAGTAATGGTGGGGAAAAAAAGTCCAAACCTGCCCCTGGAAGTATCAACTGCAGTAGCAGTTTGGCTATAATGTAAACAGCACCAGCAGTAATACCTCAAACTTAACACATCTGTCATATTGTTATGAGGCAGAGGTGTAATTATTCTCCACAGCTGGAAGAATGACTATCATGGATCTTTGGTTTTATCACGTTTCTTTTTGCTTTAGTAATGAATGGCCACAGAGGTCCCTTTACATTTTTAAGTGGATCATTGGCTGAGTATATTTAACATCTGCATGGTAACTTTCCATAAAGCTAAATTGGTGAAAATTTCAAGTCCTTTTTAGTGTTATTTTGGTTCTTCTATGCATGCCAAATTGCTTTGCCTTCTGAGCTTCAAGTGTTCCCTCTGTTGGTATGCTTGTCTGATTCCTCTTCTCATCCCTGACCTATGGAAGTCAACTAAAGAATGGCATTTCTAATTAAAGCATGCACTGAAATCCTTACAGTAGTGGGGTGAGAGGGAAGCAGTGCTTGGCTGTTGATAGTTGTGTGTGTTTGACATCTTTTTTCCTCCCTTTGGAAGCTTCATGAAAATAAGAGTTGGTCACTGCTTCTAAAATCTTTCTACAGAAATGGAAGAAAATCAATTTAGGATTGAACATGCTCAAATGATTCTTGATGAAGAGAAGATTTTATGATAGAATGATTATCATAGTCTCTTGCTTAAAAAAAGACATATATTGCCTTACTGAAGATGATGAAACAGTATGATATTCTATCAGAAAAGTTAGTACTGCAGAGTGGTGCTTGACAGGAATATGCAAAACATCATAAGCTAGTCCCTGTGTAGTGTTGAAGTTTGGATGATATGTAGGTTCTGTCATTTGCATTTTAATATTTGTGAATGATTATAATGTAAATGAAGCAGAACTGTGTCTAGGTTTATCTTTTATCAGTGTTTGTTTACTTAGGATGCATTGGAAAAGAAGTAGATGTGAATTAAAACACTGAATGGTGGTATCTCAAAATTGTAATTACTTTCTGATAGTGTGTGACTTCCCATAACTCTCAAGCTTCATGCAGGGATTGGTTTTCTGTGCTGTATATGTGCAGAGGAGTAAAGGAGTGTCATTTTGGTAATTATTATTCAGAGAAAAACATCTGTGGCAAAGTGCCTGTGAAAATGATGATTATCAACCATAAGCAGATATGACAATCACTTCAAAGTTATTTTATTGATCTCTGGAAAATTGCATTTACTTTCAAAAATAAACAAAATTGTTTGCTTCTGGTAAATGGTGAAAAACACTTCAGCTTCTTTGTGAACAGGAAGGGCAATCTCCTGGGAGAATGAGTCATGAAAACATTAGTATAGTTCGAACTTACTGTTCTGCAATTCCATTATTTTAATTGTTAGGATTTTTGATATCCAAATGGAAGCACTCATTATACTGCTTTTTTATCTTGGGGATGGACAAGCTATTAAAATAAAAATCTTAACCCAAATCTGTTTTAGCTAAGCATACTTTAGCTAGCTTTAGGTCATAAAACCCATATGAATGCAAGTTACAAATTAATCTTTTATTAGCTTCTTTATTATTCTTTTATTGGTTTCATTTTATTAGCAGGTGAAATGTTGGTGCAATGGTAAGGTGTAGCCTCAGGAAAGAAAATTTGCAGTCCTTTTGGGATACTTCAGCCTGTGGATTCCTTGACTCATTATTGGCACTGTGCATTACTAATGCTGAAGAGCTTACATTTTCCTTTCATCAGACTTTTCACTCTCTTTTTATTTATTTAGTTGCGAGCCAGAAAGCAGCAAGACCAAAGAAAATGAGGTATGATAATAATTAGAGGGGCAGATCAGTCATACGAGCAGTGCTGGGGGAAGAGCAGGGGATTAGGCATGAAGGCCCATCAGTTACTGTCATTGCTTTGATTTCCTTTGAGAGTGACTTTAATGGCTGTTGTAGTATGATTTATAATTAGAGTGCTTTTAGCAGTGGAAAACTTCACATAGGTTTTCACATTTTACCAGAAATGGAAAATTTGGATTTTTGCACAGCTGTGTGTCAAATGCAAAAAGGATGCTTGTCATTCCCAGTGTTGAATCTCAAGAAATTCTGCGAAAGAGGAGTCAAGTATTTGGCTGGGACATAGGTGTTGACAATGTACTGTAAAATTCAAAAGTGCCTGAGGGGCTGAGTGTGCAGTTCCTGGAGAGTCTTCTTCTGGCAGTGACAGGAAGAAGCTGTCAGAAGGAATTGGATGCTTCCCCCATTTTCTTGGATGCAGCAGGCACAGTACTCTGCTGCTGTTCTCTGTGACAGGTTAGTCCAACTTGAAAAGGTTTTGAGTGGTTCCAAAAACTGCCTCCTGCAGACATTCACATGCATACTGGCTGTGACAAAATTTTTATGTTTGTCATTGAGGCGTGCCTAGAGAGAGCTTCATGGGTAGCTGGAGGTCCTGGTGCTGAGCTCATTTAAAGTTTGTATGTTACAGATGCCCTCTAAAGAATAATACCAAATTTAGGTGCTGGAGTATTTGTGTTGTGGGCTGGTGGAATTTTCTATCATGTTGTTTGGAAATGTTGCGTCACTGTAGGTGGATGAAGGATGTAAAGAAGACAAAGAGATGAGGAGAGCTTGCTTCTAGACCTGTAGGAGCTGATTGTGGACCAATATATTTAGGTCTGATATTTTGCACAGACCATGTATGTGTGAATTCCAGATTGACAGTCTCCCTGACTGGATGAGCTCTATAGGACTGGTGACTTTTCTGTGCTGCAAGGGGAAGCAAAGGGCTCTAGGAGGCTCACTGGCAGAGGTGGTCTCTCCCTGGAGATCACAAAGCTCCATGCCTTGCCCTACAACATGCCGAGGTCTCTGGTGTCGAGATGACCCCGAGGTGTTAGAAAGTCTCTTTTTCCCAGTCCCGAGACCGAAGAAGAAGATGGGATTCCTCAGATCTGGTTCTCAAGGTTGTTTATTTTCTCTTATCTAATACGTTGTCTTTCTGACCCGCTGAGGTCTGTCTAGCAGGTCGGGTTGAGGCACACACTGACCGCCCTCAGGGCAGTGTTATCTTTTTATACTAAAACTACATGTACTTTATTTACAATAAATATTTACAAAAAATTGTTTTCCAATACCTATCACCTATGTTAGACAGTTTGTCTCTACTCTAAACCAATCCAAAAGTGCCACCATCACAGCAGAAGGTGGAGGCTAAGAAGCAAGAGGAAGGACAGGACATACCCAAATCCCTCCATCTTGCCTCCTGAACCCCCTTTCTAAGACTCCAAAATTCTACTTTTTCACCCTGTGATAAATTCACTAACATTCTACTCAAACTCTTGTGGCTTATAAATCTTTCCACAAAGTTGGTAACTTTTTCCATGGGCTAAGATTGAAGGCACAGGTGTTTTTGACTCCGTGCCAAGGTCTCTGAGCCCCCTGCCAGGGTCTCAAATCACCCAGGGCAGGCAGAGGAATGTCCTGGGTTCTGACACAACAGAGCTGAGTGTCAGGCACATCAGGCAGTGGATCCATGGGCAGCCCTTGCCAGGCTGTGTGCTTGTAGGGTCTTGGGTTTACCTTGTGTCCCTATAGCAGCACAATCTTTTTGAGCACCACCCACTACTGAAACTAGAGATGGGCTGTTTTTTCTAATTTTTCTCTCCTGCTCCACTGATCCCCATACTCCATGCTCTAAATGACTGTTCACCAGAAGTTGCTGTGAGCTACTACATACTTTGGCAAAACTTAGGAAAAGCCATCTTAAATGCACTGTGGTCCCACAGTCTGAACCAGTGCATGGATTTTTCCATATATGTTTTGTGTTAACTTTTTTTACGTGCAGATCTATAGCTCTCCCTCAAGAAAATCAAAACTTTACCTCTCACAGAATTGGGTTTGTTTTTTTTTAAGTGAATCTAATGGGGAAACTCAGTTTTACATGGCTGCTGTTAGTCTGAGCAGCAGACAAACTGTTTGTTTGATCTGTTAGGATCTGTTTAGCTATGTGAAAGTAGCAACTATGTATTTTTATTATTGTGATAGTATGATACTAAAATGTCAGTGAATCTCAAAAGATTTCATTCTAAAACAAAATCAACTTTTATTAACCTAAAAGAGAAGTTGATTTTTCAATGAAAAAAAAAAAATTATCTTGTTCTACCTCTACACCCTAACTTTAGTTTAGATGGTATTCTGATACTAGTCAGTTTGAAGAACAAGCATTAGTGAAGTATATTTCACACATATACTCAGAACACCCTTTTTCTGTGGAATATATGTTTGAAAAAGGAAATTCAGTTTCCCTCATCCCCTTCTTTCTCCCAAATACCTTTTCATCTGGCTCTTATTTTAATTGTAGTTAAGTCTAAGCTCTTTCAAATGGAAGATGAATTATAAACCTAGCAACCTTCTGTGCCCTTCTGACAAATTACACCTCGTGCTGCTTTTTTGCCTTAGAGTCTAATCCGGTTTTAATGCATTTGTGATTTATCAGCCAGGGTGGATATTTTTTTAAAATATGCTTATTATTGTAATCTTATTGGCCATGGTAGCAAAGAATATATTAATTTCAAAAACAGTCAGACCATCATTCTTGGAAGCATTTGTAAATGTTAAATCTAGACCAACAGAATGATAATTATTTCTATGAGATTAGCAGCTCTTTGCACAATGGCAATGTGATAACCCATTTTTTAAGCCTTCAAAAAGTCTAAAGTCTAGTTTTGTGTGGTGGTGCCAATGGGATTTTGTTATTTGTTTCACTCCTCTTCCTTGGCAGTGCCAAATAATCTGCCTTGTCCTTTACAGTCAGTGTGGTGGTAACATGGGGCCTGACTTCAATTGCAGTTCTAGCTGGAACCTGTTCAGCTTGGTTTGAAGATTACCACAGAATTGCAAAAAGTGACATGGAAGGTATAAGAAGAGAGATTATACCCAAGGAATACTTTTGTGTAGGAATACTTTTGTATAGGAATACTTTTGTTAGCAGGCTGAGGAGAAGTACCTGGTGTTGATGGTGACTGTCTTAGCAAGATTGCCATTGTTATTTGTGCAGATTTTGGAGAAGAGGTGGAAAGGTGTTTTAGTCATGGGGCTGTGTATTTTCTTCACTGTCTTGAAGTGCTGCTTAATGTTACTCTGTGAATTGGTTTGTGTTTCATGAGGTAAAAATTATTCTGTTTCAGTGTTAACCTTACAGGTGCAATCAACAGTTCAAGTAGAAGGGAAAGACTTTTTTATATTGCATTTTTATATATGATTTCCCAGGGTGATCTGGTGCCCATCTGAGCTTGACTGAGAATTGGTGTCCTACAGACCTCCAGGACCTTGTGTTTGAGGTCTGTGGAGAGCAAACTGAGACAGCAACACTGACAGATGGTTAGATAAAAATTGAGTGTCCTGACTGATTTTATAGGTTGTATGTTAAAAGTATTCATACTGCAGATACTGTTGGAGATTTAATTTCTGGCCTTTTTTGTATATTGGGTTTATCCCAAGCTTACTCCAAAATGCATTGATTTCTTTAAGACAAATTTTGTTTCAAATGTTAATATTTAATTGGTGTGTGGATTGGCCTTGCCAAAATTGAACCTCCTCTGATGTTGAGAACAATACTACACTGTTTCAGAAGTTGATCAAATGAAAGCATTGAGATTTTTTTTCTTCCTTGCTGTTCACACCAGTTTGGTGAATTGTAGGTCAACAGTTTCATGAAAAATATTTGTATTGGCATTGTTGTTATTCTGTCTGCAAAATCTTTCCTAAGCTTTCCTAAAAAGTAGGATTGTAAGAACTAAGCAGCATATTATTATGTAAGAATTTGTGAAGATATTTGCAAAGACCAATTATACAGGCACACCAAGAAACAAAGGTAACAGCTCTAATGTTTCCAAGAGCATCTCCTGAGCCGTGCATCTGGTTCAGAAGGAATAAATCAGTTACACCTGCAGATTAGGTTTGTGAGAAAAGTAGAACAATACAAATGTAAAATATATAGCCTGTATTGTAAATTTTTGCTTGTGTAAAGGTTGCTAATATCACAATCCTATTGCTTGTTCTAGAGCATCTCATCCTCACGAAGTAGAAGCTCATCTCTGCTGCCACCTGGGACAGCTAATTCTGCATCTCCCAGTGGCCAGAAACACACGAATCAAAGTGGGCCAACTGTTGTAACCATCACACATCACAAATCCCCTGCAGCTGCTCGAAGAGCAAAGAGCCAGAGATCTGGTCAGCTCCATGAAGTCCGAGAGGTAAGAGAGAAACATCTGCTGGTTTGCTATAGCTTGGAAGTGCTTATGTTGCTTCACAATAAGCAATTGAATCTGACAAGTTAACAATTATCTTTTCTTCCTACTTTACGACTGCTTTGTTTTGATCCCCTTGCTGAGCAAGAGGTGGGCTTTAGTTCTGGTTCAGCTTCAGGTCAGGTGTATACAGATTTTTTTATGCTGATGTTAAAATTGGTGTGTGCACGTGCTTGAAAGTGAAGTAGATAGGCAACAGCTCCCAGGCTTTGCAGTGGTATTGCAGGACTGGAGGAAAATCTCTTTGAAGCTTGTGCAGCAAAAAATACTTTTCAGATTGGAAAGTGGGCCCTGAAGCATTTAAATATAGCAGGAAAAAACTACTTGAATAATTCTGATGAAAGTGTGAATGGAGGCGTAGCTCCCCACACTCAGCAGTTTGTTGCTATGCTGTTGTAGTCTTAACTTTGTGTCAAGTTTATATTGCTGGCCTTGCAGAGGAAAAATGGTTCATCTGTATCAAATGCATGAAAACCAAGGCAGAAAGCTTATTTCTTTTAAAGACTGTTTGTACCAGTGTTTAAGCAATTTAACTCATACTGATTTAACTGTGTCTTTCAGACAACAAAAATAGTACAGAGTTTTAAGCTTAAATAGTACAGAAGATTTTCACAGAACACACTTTCATCTTTCATCTCTTACTCTTTTTCAGTTTGTCTTTCATGTTAAGAATTTGGATAAATGCTTGGGATGTGCTCTGAATGAAGGCTTAAATTGCACATCCTGAGGAGGAATGCTTGTTTTTCTTCTAGTAGACATTAGAAATGAAGAACTGGCTGTCTGAATGTCACCCACATTTTCTTTACATTAGAGAAAACATACATTTGTCTATTTTTTGTAAAAATATCGTGTCTTTGTCTACCAATCATCTCCCCCAGGTTACTCCTAGCATGCTAAACGTATTTCCTCTCATACGTTGAATTCAGAGTGCACCTTAAACCTATTAATAAAATCAACAGTGGGAGTAGTTGCAATTTCGTCAAATGGAGCTAAGTAAGGCTGAAAGCTATTTGAAAGGGAGTATTAGTGTATGTGCTGATCATAATAAGTTGGGAAGAAAAAAGCCATCAGTTGCAAAGAATACACCTGGAAGAAATAAATACTAACCTATAGTAAAACAATGAGGAAGAGTTCAGGTATCATCCCTGCAGAAAAGGCCAGTGAATTGCTGACTCACTTGTTTGTGGTGCATTGCAATATGATGTCATTCCAAAAAAGGTAACTATTGCAGGACTTCAGTCTATAATGATGGAAGGTGATTATTTTGTTTAGCTTGATGTGAATGGTACCTCTTAGAGGTCTGCAATAATAATGAAAAAAAAACTCTCAGACATTGAAGATACAATAATGGCTGAAAGAAATGAGTGCTTTTCAGGGAGAGAAAATGGTACTAAAATGAATGATGCATAAGCAAAATTTCATAAGACAATGTGTGAAGTTTACGTTTTTATGTGCTGGATATTTTGTGTGTGTGTGCTGCTTTCTAAAGAACAGCAAACAGTGGAGGAATCAGACCTTCTGCCCTCTTTCCCAGTCTTGTGTAAAAAGTGGCTGCTTAACTGATGTTGTTTCCATCTTGTGAAAGGCTCAGTCTGTTTTTTACAGATTAAAGAAGTACATTTTATTTCAACAGTATGCTCTGTGCACTTCCTTCTCCCCCATTTTCCAGAGTGAATGAAATAGACTTGGGTATATGATACCTGTGTTTTCAGGAAATATCTTTGTTCCATGTATGAGTCAAGCAGTGACTGTTAGATCCACCCTCCCTTATGAAATTTATCAATGAAGAGATATGTCCAGATCCCCTCACAAAAGTGCACTTAAATCTGTTCTAGTCCTGTTTTTTAATCTGAAACAATGAAAAATAGGAGCTAAAAGTACAGTGAGAGAGAGAGAGTTAATCCTTTCCTCAATGCCCAAATCTTTACTTTTTATTTGACATTTGTTTGGTATGATCTGGGTGAAGGGAAGAGACTGCAAAAGGATTATAGATCAATATTAGTGTTCCCCTGATTGAGTGATGCAATTGAAGCTTTGACATGCAAATAAGTTTTTTTAAATTGTTCCATAAATAGGACTGCATTAGCTAATTTTGCACCTTATAAATACAGTAGTTGAGTCAATGTAAAATGTTGATCTCCTTCTGGAAAATGAGAGGAAGCATGTGTGTTTTAAATTTCACAACAATGTTATGCTATGGTAATCCTACCATGTTATATGTGAGATCTTTGAAAAACAGTAATGCTGCAAAGAGGGGCATCCTTCACTTGGCACATGTGCTAGCTGGGACAGTGTTTGCTAGCTGGGACAATGTTCCTGAGAAAAGAACTTGAAATTGCTTCTCAATTCTGAACTTGGCACATGTGCTAGCTGGGACAGCGTTTGCTAGCTGGGACAATGTTCCTGAGAAAGCAACTTGAAATTGCTTCTCAATTCTGAACTTTCTTGGTCTGGCCATATTATCTGGAAAAAAATGAGGTGTATCTCCACCTTGCAAATAGGGCAGAATATACTCCTATATTTTATATAATGCAAGATGTTTGGTAATACTTGATTGTTCTTTCCCCCCTCTTTTCAGTTCATAATAAGAATAAACAAAACAGTAAGAATAAACAACAATGTTTCCTTCTGTGGTTTGTTCTGGTTGATTTAGTTTGATTTTTAATAGGCTAGAGAATTTTAGCATGAAACTAATTGTAGCAAAGAGGTCTATTTAGCACCAAACTGACAAGCAAAATCATATAAATGTAGTAGACACAACTGTCTAGGTCTGCAAAATGACACATGTAATAAGTGTTTCCATTGTGAAACTGGAATTTCACCTATTTTCCAGATTTTGGTAAGTTAAAATTGAGTATAAGTATGGAGCTTTTGACTGCTATAAAAAATTTATGTTTTAATACTTGCCCTACTTTTGTATAGTGTTGAATGGAAAAGGAGCTCAGGAGCATTGCTTTTCATCATAATGTAATTTTTTATTCTGTTTAATATCTCTTAAATCAGATTTTTGCTTATATTAACTTGGTGTTAATAGTGCAGTCCACACTGATTTATGGAATGTTACATCAAAACTAAAATTAACTGTACATTAACTTGTGAGAAATGATCTGCATCATGTTGCACTTCATGCAGAATTATTAGAGATCCTACCTCTTTATTTGAACCATAACTTAGCATGAAAGCACTACTTTGAGCTAATTTTTTAGTGATTTTATGGCAAACTAAGTCTCTGTGGTCTTGAAATTTAATTCTGTTTTTAAAACTGTGTATATTATTATCCTGTTAGAAATTTATGATCAGACTTATGCTTTCAGATTTCTTTACTGTAGGTGGTTAAAATCAACTGGAAGGTTAAGCCAAGTGGCCACATCACACTTCATATTAAATTTTAGCTGTCGCTGAACTAAATAATAGTGACAGAATGGTCAGAATGGTGTTTATTTTGGCTGAGAGTGTCTGACTCTTGTACAACCTCTGCCAGTGTTACAATTGTTGTTAAAGAACCAAGTGTGTGAAGATTTTGTAGTAATTGATTTTAATTATTTGCAGACATTTACAGAAATTAAACTAAAAGAAGTCCAGATAAATATTTCTTCCCAGAGTTTAAAAAAGCCAATGAAGAATTTTCTTTGAAATCACTTTGAAATGTGTTTGTTACAACTTTTGATACCGTGACTAGTCATCAGTATAGGTTTCTGAACATTTGGTACAGGGAGATCCAGATTTCACAGGGCCTCTACCAGTGTAACATCTCTTTTGTGTGCCAGTTGGCAGTCCTAGAACTTGGAAAGGACTGCTTTTCGATGAGATGACAGTCCTACTGCTTCTTGCACATCCTTTTCCATATATAAACAGTTAATATTTGATTCCTGCAGGAATTATGCAGCAAAGTGATAGTTCTGTGCTTCCTTCCTTACAATATGGGGAAATCTAGGATTTGCACCTAGGGCTTCATGGAGTGAGGCAACAATTTTATGTGCTTATTGGGAAAAAGTGATGATTCTGAAACACTTTTGAGGATTTTTCAAGTGAGGAATGAATGTCTTCAGGTTGCTGTAATATTTGGATAGCAAAGTTAGGAACTGTGACTCGCTACTGTAAGCAAAAAAGGATGCTGTTGTGTGTGGAGAAGTGTTTGTTGTGTCACAGAATTACAGCACTGCACAGGCAGCATTGTAGGTGACAAAGGAGATGTGGTACTTAAACCACTTGGGGTAGCATTAAGACTTGCAGGACTTTTCACAGGTGTGAACTTTATATGAAGGCTGCACTAAGCTGTCTGTTGATGTTAAAGCTTTGTAGTAAATGCTTAAGCTGGTAGTGGGGGAAGTCTTGATGGTTTTTGACCTATGCCAAATTTTACTTTGCAGCTTCGAAAATGTCAGGTTTTGCTTTTTATTTCAATTTTTTTCCCTCCTTTTTTTTTCTCTGAAAGCATGTACTTGGAAAGGTCAGTGGATAAGGAATAATGTGAATCCTAACAAAAAGAATGCTGTAGCTCCAGATATTTGGCATAGTGTTGAGGTTCTGTGGGGTTGTGCAATAAGGGTGCATGAAAAAAAATGGATTCAGCTTCTTGAATGGGATATCATGCTTAGACATTGTGAAGTATACACAAAGACCATTTAAAAATCCTCTTAACAATTTAAGTGGGTTTGACCGTATGTGCCTAATTTTGTGTAAAATTACTTTGTATAAGTGGGGAGAAATGCTGTATATTAGATCATTGCTTTCACTGCAGTTCTCACCTTGATTTTGGAGTGCAGGAAGATGAGAGCTGGCTTTTAACAAAGATGACCTTTCGGTCTGCATGAGTAATAAATCAAATATTTGCTTTTAGGAGATGAAAATGATCTCATATTCACCTAAGGTATGGAGGTAGGATGGGCTGCTAAACTGTGCTAACTTCAGTTTTTCTGGCCTAGTAATGTGGGTGCTTTATAGGGGAGAGCGGGTAACTGTGGACTGCAGCTAGAGTAGCACTGCTCAGGTCTTGTTGCTGTACCTTTGCTAGTCAGGTAAAAAACTAGTTACCTAAAATCATGTCCATTTTTCTTTCTAAATATGTTTTAGTATAACAAGGTACTTTGTGATGTTTTCTTTGGGGCAGTTTGTGGTTGATTCTTTTAATTAGTCTTCTTGCATTTCAAAACCAGCGTAGTAAATACACTCTAGACAGATTTCTCAGTTGGACTGACCAGGGCATTTCATCTCTCTTAGATACTGTAGAAAGTGTTTTTACTGTTTCAGTTTTGAAATCCAAGTGTCCTGTATTCTGTTCATTTTAGGAAATAATACAGTGGTACAGTGAGTGGCAATTTTGGAAAAGGAAGGGAGAGTACACAGAGAAGAGCAGCCTTTGTGAGTTTCAGCTCTCCAGTTTTTCCTGGACTTGTATTTAAAATATCTTCCTCCAATCCCCCACTATACATAAGAAATTACTAAAGGCTCATCCTATTGATCATCTTCTATCAAGTATGTCATAACATATACAAGATAATTAGTCTTTAATTGTCGATGGATGCTAATCAGAAAATGAGATATGTTACTGAAGAGGTTACATCCTCATGACACTGCATCTATACTTTATATGGATTGGATGTATTACACTTCCATTTGTCTGTAAACTCACTTTCAGAAAATTTTCACTTTTATTATCTGGGTGGGAAAAACAGAAGAATGTCTCCACTCTAAAACAGGTAATGTAAAAGTGCTTGGAAAAGAACTCAGACCAAAACCAGCTATTTCCCAGAAGGCAATGGATACTTCATGGCTTCAAGAAAAGTGAAGCAGAAGAAAAGACAGCAGAAAACCTTTGTGTCACTTTTGTGTCTGTCAATACAAAGTGAATGAGGCCTTAAGCCTTAATTCAGTAAATTCATAGTTATGTGGCACAGAACATGGTAGTGTCAGTTATTCTACAGCTACTACTGTTTAACTGTGCTTAGACACACTTTGTGAATTGAGGAGTGTTGTAATAGAAATTTGTGTTACAGGTACATTTAACAGCTCAGTTGCAGCTGAGCTCCTTGATACGAAAAGGATTGCTTCCAGCTGGGTTTTAACAGGAGCCATTGTGATTTGTTTAGAGGCATTAAATCTGTAACAGAGAAAACAAGTTTCAAACCTAACATGAGGTCTAAAAGGGGCCGCTGCAGGTGTTACCTCTGCATTTTCTTCTGAATTGGTGTTGGCCCCTGTTCTAGAAACCTGATATACTTGAACAGTGTGAAAATACCAGTGTGAGCACACTGAAATTTTCTTCTGGCCATACAGCAACGTTTGTGTGATTGCCCTTCATGTCCTCAGAGAGAAAAGCGGATTGGAGTGCATGTAGAACAGATGCAGTTATTTGGTGCCTTCTGTGGCACTTTCTTTGGAAGCTGTTTGTCTTGTCTATAGACATCTCTTCTGTATCTGCTTATTCTATCTCAGGTTAGCTCTGCTAAGATCAATAGAAACATGTCTCCTAGGGGAGTAAATGGGATGCTTATATCTCTGACAGAATCAGTCTAGTACCTCCCAGAGTAGTAAATGTACATGTGCTTCTAAAAATTATTCAGTAAGTAGCATTAACTGTCTCACATGGGGATGAGGAGATGGAAATTATTCTAATGCTATAAACTAGCTGTTACCATTACATAAACATGATCTGAATACTTCTGATCTCTGAACCTTTACCTTGTGTTTGCAATATGTTTGAGGTCACTAAGAGTGCATATAAGTAGCATCTTCCTAAACTGCACTTTGTTCTGTGCATTTGATTTTGTATTCATGTGAAGGTTGAGTCATCCTGGGTTCCAGATACCCAGGCAGGGAGAATTAAGGTTGCTATGGGAATCGTAGAGCAAGTGTTCTACTAAAATTACACTGTTTGTCCATATGGGTTATGTCAAGAATGAACCTGGCTCATTATTTTTGATATTTCCTTTTACCAGCCCCCCCTTCAAACCTCAAAAATGAGTTATACAAACATGGCTTCTTTTCATAATTTTTTTTCAGCCTGTAGTTTAGCAGTAATTGAGCATGTGCAAAGATGATAATTTTCCATCATTTAATAAATGGCAATTAATAAATTAGGGATAATACAGTACATATGATAACTACATTCAGAGATTGCTGCAGCATTCATTTTCTTAAGCAGTTGCAGAGAAGCTAAGATTATTCTTTACAGTTGTTAAAACATTTAATTGCATTTCAAGTAAATGGTAAGTTCCAAAGGGATCCTGAGAGAAGTTATATTTGAAGGGAATTCAGTCTCCAGTTTCTGTGTGCCTTCAAAACTGCCACTTAATTCTGCTTTATGTACAAAATGCAACTGTTTTATCTGCACATATAAAACAGCATAGCGTATCATACACATGCATTTTTTGAAAACTACAAGGTTGTTTTCTTTCACAACTATAGCACAAATACTGCAGTAGTTTAAAATCAGAGTCTCAGTTTGAAAATGAAGCTTTAAAGAAAAATATTAATATAAAAATATAAAGAAAAAATAACATAATTCAGTAAATCTTTTCTTGGATGAGGATATCACATCTCATGGTTTTGTTTTCAGTGCAGGTTTCTGGGTGACTTGCTGATGCAACAGTGATTTTCACAGCAAACTCTGAACAAGGGTGACAAGGGGCACTTTCTGCAACTCTGTAATGTGAATTACTGCTTCCAAGATACATGGGCCATTTTGTTAACCCACACTTACATGCTATTTTTATTGAATTAAGTAGAAGGTATTTTTGAATGTTCTCAGTGGTAATATATGACAATGTATGGTGGCTAGCGAGGTTTCAAATACTAAGTACAGAAAGTACTTCTATAAATGCCCTCAAGAAGAAAGTAACCATAGAAATGGCTCATATATTTTAAGCATAGCATTAAGTTTACATTATTATACACGTTTATTGAGGGCTTACTGTAATCTTCAGCTCCTTGTGTGGCACCTGAAGTACTGAATGCTACTCTAAGAAACACAGGAAGCATTTTAAGTTTACAACAAATGTGAATAGTAAGCCCTGTAACTCTTAGTTATTTAACAAAGACCTGATCTCTGACAGCTTTTGCTGCTTGTTCTTACTGTAATGCTTGTCTTGCAGGTGTTGAATGCTTTGCAAACTGTGCTACAAGGGTCCTTTTCAGCAGCTGCTTACCTGCTTCTTGGCTGCAATTCTGATTTCTAACAGTATGCTTTTAAAAAATGGCCCATAAGACAATAGCTAGCAACATCTCATCCAACAAGCAAACCTGAACTACATCTGCCCAAATCTGACATATGCTTTAAAGTAGCATTTAAGAATATAATAATAATAATAATGATGATGATAGTAGTTGTAAAACATTTGGAGTTCTTTTTCCCAGCACCAGATGTTCTGACAGTAACCTGTGGCTCCTTGAAACTACTCATGTTGAAATGTGTAATTTATGTTCAACATGGCCTTTTCTCTTCTGAAGACTAATTTCACTTGAAATCCAAAACCCACCTTTTATCAATTGTGTCCTATGTTGCAGTAAATTGATAGAATTTTCCTGTGATTGCTTATGTTGACCTAACGGCTGGCAGCAACATTTTCTGAGCTCTTTGGAATGCTTGAAATTCACAAACGAGCCTAAATTCCTGATAACCAAAATATGCTTTCCAGACCAGGATTATAGCTGTTAACTTCAGCAAAATGATCCTCCTGAAGCATAAGGAAAGCTGCTACTCAGGGGAGCCCATGGAATAACATCTGCCTATGAGTAATGTTTAATGACAAAAATAATGACTTTGCAAGGTAATTTTTATAGTAAAATTGCATAAGAATAAATTCCCACAAAATTCTTTTTATAAACTGCTCTCAGTGCTGTATTCTGTGGCCTAAAATAGAATTGTGTGCTTCCTGCTTGGCTAGATGGCAGCCAGCTGCCATCCAAGATTTACTTGAATTTGTGCATGCCTTCCTTTTGCTTCTCTAATTTTTTGGTTCTGGATTGCTGAAAGCAACTTGAGGTGGGGGTAACAACCTTGGGAGCTGCTTTTTCTCTTTACTGTGATTTTTCCTTGAGATCCCAACTCTCTGGTCCCATTGAGTTGTGTTTGACAGTAAAAGCAAAGTCTCAATAGATGACTTTTAGTAGGATATGATTAGCAGAAAATACTCAAGAGATCATGGTGAGAAACCCAGCACTTATTAGTTGTTTTTGTAGAAAATGTCATGTGTTACCCAGATACATGGAGTATTCACAGGGAGCTCTAACAAAACAGGCAAAAAAGGAAAACTGTCATGTCTCCTGCAACAGGCCCTGATGCCCTGACCCCTCCCTGCAGAAGCAAAGTGACCAGTGCTGTGTTGGTACTGATCAGTCATTTTGCAGAAAATTAGCTGACTCTGATTTGTGGGAAAACGCAGTGCTCATTGATACAATTTGTCTGAATCACATGCTTTCACTTGTGTATTTCTTATGGCAGCCAGCTCTTTCTAAAAAGATTTCACTTCTCACCTGAAGACTTGTGGAGTGATTCCATGAAACACTCCAAGACAGCTGACACTATCAGAGGAATTTTATTTTTCTCTAGTGTTTTAGTACTTTGGTTTGTTAGTAAATCTTCCTCTTCCACAGGGAAAACAACATGCAATTGATGTTGTTTTGTGAGGGAGAAGTGTTCTCCTTCAGATTTAGGCAGCAAGAAGGTAGTCTCAGAATCATAAAAAAGATTTTGGGAGAATGACAGGAAAAGCTTCCCTCCCCTCCCCTCCCATTTTTCCCTCCTGTATAATGAAGCCACTCATGGAAAACTGAATATATATTAGAGTACTGATTAAGACTAAAAGCATCCTCTGGTTTAGAAAATCCAAGATTCTGTCTGCTTAAATATTCTCTGAATTTGAATTTTTTGTCCTAATCTGTCTGCATGGATACAAGGTCTTTTCCTCACCCCTGCCCCAGTTGCCTTTGTGTCATTCAGTAACTCATTTCTCAGGTGAGGAGGACAGATTGAATACAGAAAACACGCATTTAACCTTGTGTCTGGGGTTGTCATGTCTGGTAAGGAGGTAGCAAAGGGAGGCAGTCGATTTGTTTTGGCCTGACATAGGTGGGCTGTTTGGCTGAGATTTCTGGAGGCATTCTCAGGGATCCTGCCAGAACTGCTTTGATCCTCTTTACTTTAACCATTTGTGTTGCAAGGGTTGTGAAGCTCTCTGGTATCTCTTTGCTTCCCAGATTTAAGAAGCAGACTTCCTTAAAGACTCAGAACACTCAGATTGTCCTTGGGAGTGTCTTGCATCCAAATTGTCTTCATAAAGTCCCAGAGAACCCTGACAATTACAGATATCATATACAGATACTCATATACTTTGGAGATGGATCTGTTAAATATATCCTGTCTTTTATTCTTCTGAACAGAATGATGCTTTTGTAAAACAGGTAGTTAAGATAGGTCAGCTCCCTTTCTTGCTGAGCCTTCTGCCTAGTTTGGAGGGAGGAAGGGAGGAGCTTTCTCTCATATACCTGAGCTGCAACCAACTGAGAATTTCTTGGGAGGGTAGATCAATTTTCCTCCTCTGCCACTGCATGGAATGTTTAAGGCTTCCAGACCATTCAGCAAAAAAGACCTGTGTCCCCCTTTTCCTCTATCCCTCAAATCTGGTAATTTCATGGACTAAAGCAATAGGATTCAGACCTACAAAATATGAAGTCTTACTATTGTAGCTCTGCAGCTAATAACAAGGGAGCTTGCAGGTGTGATTAATAAGCTACGGGATAGTAGGCCAGTAAGAAGACGTTTGTAGTTTATCAAATGATTAATGAATGTTGTTTGTGCAAAATAGAATTATATTATATTGTAAGGATATGCAGTAAGTGTCCAAGTAGTAGAATTTGAAGATACAAAATAGGAATTGAATGTGTAAAAAAAGGAGCATAGTTTCATGTTTAGTATATGAAAAAATTAACTAGCCAATTCAAAATTTTCATGACAGATGTAGGTAAATAAGAGCTGCTCTCTGGAGAGTAAACCCTGTGCTGAGGTCTGTGGAGAGCTCATAGCCCCAGGAGGTGCTGATGGCGACCAGTGGGACAGCAGCAGATTGGTAAGAGTAGCTGAGAACAGGAAACAATTGAGCCAGCCTGCCTCCTCCACTCCCTGTTTTTCTGATTGTCTTAGACTTGGCTTTTAGACTCAGTCCTGATGACATTTGATGTTTGCTCTGTAAGGTTTTCCTCACAAGGAACCACCCTGTGGAGTGTGTGGTGAGAAGACTGAGCACAAAAAGCCAAAACAAAACCCCAAAGGAAATAATGTTTTGTTAGCTGAGACAATGAAGATATGTAGCAACTGACTTTTCAGTTTTTCCCGTAACAGATTGTGGGTTCCTGGTTAGGGAAAAGATAACAAAATAACAAATGGGGGTGGAGAGAGCTTGTTTTCATTCTCCTTTGAGGGAAAAAATTGAATCGTGACAGCAGAGGCAGGGACTGAAGAGAAGAAATGTGCCTTAGTGATTAGCTTCCATCCTGATTGTCAGAGGTATAGTTCTGTTTGTTCTGTTACTTTTTGTGTCTCTGCAAATTACATGCCAAATGAAAATTAACTTGCTCCTTTGAAGCTTTGTTGATGGGATGTATGTGTCTGAGCCTTAATAACTATTATATAACAAGTCAGTCCAATTTTAATGTTCATTGTTTGCATTGTTAAAATAATTGAGGTCAAGCTGGCTACTGCCCTGAGGTGATGATAATGGAGAATTTCGTGCTTATTCCCGGTAATGGGAGGGAAGCAGTAATCAGGAAAGGACAGCTGATACGGATGTCATTATCTGGTTCCATCTTTCCAAGGCGCTTTCAGAGTATCTCACTTGGTGTTCTAGGATCTTTCCTTAAAACATTTTTTGCCATTAGCATAGTAATGTCTGCAGAGGCTACTGTGGGTCTTACTCCAGATTGAATATTTGTGGGTAGAATTCTTTCCTGTTTACAATTTAAGGAGGTTCTTTTTGGTCTGAAGGTCAGGTTTTATTGCAGGCAAAGTGTACAGATATGTTACTGGTGGTCATCTGGTCTTGTACCTCTTTCTACTCTAGACACTTTAAAAGCTGAAGTGCAAAATTATCTTGATAAGAGATTTCTGTTAGCTATTGGAGTACTTCCAGCAGCAACCTCTATTCTTAGTTATTTCATCTTAGTTATATATTAAGCTGTGATTTTTTTCTTCCTGGCTTGCATGCTATAGATGGAATGCCATTGCAAAATCTGTTATGTGACTCTACTGAAGAAAAGAGTTACTGTAAATCCTCATCAGAAAATTTATTTTGTCAAGTAGTAAGATGGACATAGCAAGTAACCTTGAGCAGTCTGAGAACTCTTCTCAGTAATTTAAGTGAAGGCAAAAGTTCACTTCCTCTGTTGTGGTTATGCTTAACTCAAAACAACAGAGCATTAAATTTGTAAAAAAACCCTCCACTTTTACTGTATTTGTATGAATTACCTTCATTTGCCAGACATCTCAATTGGTGAGGTATACTTTCTGAGCTGATGATTAACAGTATTTATTGTAGTCTTTTTGCGTGTGTGTTGATGCTCTTTCCTTTTTCAGAATAAATAGTGGAAAGTGGGCAAGTTTAATGGAAATCGTGTTGGATTTGTGAATATTAGCTGAATTGGTAGCTAGCGTGTCCAATTAGTGACTGGTTTGATTGCTTTAGTGACATAGGGGTTCCAGGTATCAGTATCTTGCATTTTGATGTATTCTTGATAGATGTATGTGTATAAATATACACATATATTCTACTTATACTGGCTGGTTTAACTTTTGATTTTTGCATATGACAGTCTGTGGTGTTGATGCAATACAGGTCAAGATTGCAAGAGGAGTCCTTGATCAAGGTCAGAATTGATGACTGTGTTAGGTTCATGTGGCAACACAATATATCACATTTACAGTGACTTAAAAGGTTTTTGTTTCTTGTGTGTGGACTCTTCTGTTCTTCATTTGCTTTTAAGAAAAAAGGTGTTTTCTATGAAATAAAAGAAAAAAAATCCAAACTCCTGTCGAATCTGCTTGTTTACCAATCGTTAAATGTCCTCACTCATACATCACTTGTGACTTATTCTAGAGTAGTTTGAAAAGCTGGTCTCACCTCCTTTCCCAGTGTTTTCTGAAAAGTTATTTTTCTGGTACTATTTTCTAAAAAGCAAAAAACCTAGTATTTCCAGAAAGTGTATGTGTGCATGTGTCAGAGAGAGAGAGATTGTGTTTTCATATTAGAAAACCCACCCCAAATGAAGCGCCAATCAATCGAATCCTGCCGAAAAATAGTTCAGCAGCAAGCTGGCTATTTCCCAGTCTTAAAAAGCAGTAAACTTCTCACAAGGACAGCAGCTTGACTTGGAGTTTTAAGGAAGTGATGCATGTTGCATTTCTATTACTATTAAAGTGTCTAAAGATTTTTCTACACAACTGTTTATTTTTACAGATGCTCTATTTTTTGTATAAGCACTTTTTATTGTGTTGTTTATTTTCCCATGTTTTTAATAACTGTTTTTAACTTGCATGCAGTCAATAATGGAAAGGATTTAAAAATAAAAATGACTGCATTAAATTTTTCAGAGGAATTGCCTACAGATAAGTTGTCAGACCACGTGCTGCTGGCGATGGTGCACAGAGATTACTACAGCAGAGAAAAAGAGTTATTAACTGATGGAGCAGAATTTCTCTTTCATGAATGATTTCTGGCATGTCACAGATGAGCTTGATGATACAGGATTTTTGTGTTTTTTCAGTGCTAAAAGAATGTTCTCTTTTTTCTCTGGAATGTTTTGGATTTTTCCTCATGCATGGGTAGGCATATCTTAATACTGACTGTAAAGGATTCAATTATGTTATCAACACTATTTAAACAACATTTAAACTAAATTTAAACTAAAATTGAAATTGCTCATGTGTGTATCAGATTGTGGTTGGCACAGTCTGAAGAATCTCACTCATGTTTTATATTCTAGAAGGAGGATAGAATGATCTGAAGCATTTAAATCATTGTGTAGAAAGACAGGATTGGTGATGCTACTTGTTTTCATGGCCAGCTCCACGTGGCCCCTGTGACAAAGGGAGAGTGTCTGCTTGCCCTCTGAGGTCATATGGCTGAGGTCATATGGCTCTCATTCTTCCTTTGAGGAACCTGAATTCACTGTCTTGGGAGGTGCCCCTCTGGCAGCCGTGGATTGAGAAGTTTCACAGATGGCATAAAGCTGATGTTTGCTTTAGGTTGTTATGATACACTGTGTTAATTGGGCAAAATCCTGTAGGATCAATAATTCTAGAAAGAAGGATGCCTGATAATACACATCTGTCCTAGACAAACAGACTTCTGCCTATGTTAGTCTTGGAGTCTGAATAACAAAAGCATTTAAAATAAAATCATGTCAAAAGCAATCATATGCTCTTGCAGTTAGGTGTGGCTATTCAGTTTTCTGCGTTTGAAGTTTCTGTTTATTTTTGTTGTCAGATGGGAGGAAAAATCTTGAATAGAGATTATTTGTTATTGTACTTAATAATTTGGAATCTCTCCCTTTCTCTTTCTAGTTTCAGAAACCAATTTAAGTCTTAAATCAAAAATAGCATTCAGATTTTTTAAGATGATTTCTCTGCATGGGAAAGAATAGTGTATCATCTAGTATTTTATCCAGATGTTGAATTCCTGTATTTTTTTCTTTTAGCATGGAAAATAGCACTTCAATTTTTTTCATTTTTACATCCTAATTTAATTTTTAATAACTAATTTTAGCTTATTTACCACATGAAAGAATGTTCTTTCATCTTACTATGTCTGAAATAAATTTCTTTGCAAACCTAGGGTATCTCATGGCTTTTTCTGCTTATCTTCCACATACTGTGGAAATAACCCCGAGAATTAGTCATTTCTACTTACCATTTGTTTGGATTCTCATCACATAAGTGTTTGGTCTCCTGCATTGTGGTTGGCTGTGTGTTCAGAGCAGGAGGTGCAGTTCCAGCTGTGAAGGAGTAGGTAGCAGTTGCTGGGGCTGGGTTAAGTAGGGAAAGTGATCACACAGGATGTTAAGATCAGCCATGAAGAGGAGGAAGCAGGCAGCAACCAAAGCTGTGGATTGTCTTGTTTTGGAGCAAGTGGTAGGGAGGGCATCACCTAGAGAGGAAAGCATCACATAATTTCCTGTTGCATTCTGACATTCATGATTGGGTCATTGGATGGCAGGTTTCTTGGAGTGTAGTTTTTACTCAGGAGAATTTGTTGGCTTTGCCTGGCAAGGTTTTGGCATGAGAAGGGCCACAGACATGGCTTCTGTGAGAAGCTGCCAGAAGCTTCCCCATGTCTGACAGAGCCAAGGCCAGCTGGCTCCAAGATGGACCTGCAGTTGGCCAAGCCCATCAGCCATGGTGGTAGAGCCTTTGGGATAACAGATTGAAGAAGGGAGGAGAAACTGCTGCTGGTAGAGAAGAGGAGTGAGAAAATGTGAGAGAAGCAACTGCAGACACCAAGGCCAGTGACAAAGGAGGGGAAGGTGGTGCTCCAGGTACTGGAGGAAGGATTTCCCTGGAGCCTGTGGTGCAGCCCATGGTGGAGCAGGATGTCCTACAGCCCATGGAGGCCATGGTGAGCAGAGATCCACCTGCAGCCTGTGTAGGACCCCACCAGGACAGATGGATGTCTGAAAGAGGCTGTGACCCCGGGGGAAGCTCGGGCTGAAGCTGACAGGACTTGTGAGCCTGTGAAAGACGTGCACTAGAGCAGTTCGTGCAGGACTGTTTGCCGTGCTGGATCAGGTGAAGAGAGCAAGGAGCATAGAGTGGCAATGTGTCATGATCAGGCTGTAACTGCCCCTAACTGTCCCCCTGTGCTGCTCTGGGCAAGGAGGTAGTGAAACTGGGAATGAAGTTAAGCCTGGGAAGAAGGGAGGGTGGAGGAAAAGTAAGATTTGGTTTTATTTTCTCATTGCCTTACTCTGATTGATACTAATTAGACTGATTTCCCTGAGTCAAGTCTGTTTTACCTGTGATGGTAATTGGGTGACCTCCCTGTTCTTATCTTGACCCCCCAAACCTTTTGTTGTTCAGCCAAGGAGGGGAAGCAGTGGGCACTGGGTAACCACTACAAGAACACAGGCAATACCTGAGAGTTTCTGACAGGCTAAAAGTCTGAATCTCCTTCATGCTTCAGGAGCAGCTCTTAATTGGGAACACTTGTCATCTGCTTGTTCTCCTGAATCAGAAGATGGAGAAAGAAGCAAACTATGTGTTTGAGCTGGTGTCTTCCTAGGATGAGGTTTCCTCTTACTGAACATTTTGCAGTTAAGTAAATGCAGGCCTAATAATGCTAGATATTTGCACACCTGTAATTCCTTTTAATATATATAGTCCTGATGGTTCTTTCAGTTTTTTTATTGTACATCTTGGAGTTGTATATTTGAAGTTTCAGTGCTTTTCTGATAATGTTGTTTTGTTATATTATGAGAAGAATATATAGGTGAAGAGGAGTTGTCAAATCCAAAACAAGAGTGGAAAGAGAAATAGGTTAAAATTGGTGAGGAAACAGGGGCAAATACACTTTGTTGTTGTTACAAGTAGAGAACTGCTACTTTGAGCTGTCTGTATTTGCAAATGGGAAGGATGGAGAATTGTAAGGTGCTGAGATAAGCCCATGTAAGAGCAAAGTCATTCAAAATTAGGCAAGTTATTTCACTTTGTGAAAGAAAAGTTAGAAACTTCCCTTTTTCAAAATCCAAGCTTTTCCTTCTGATTTTGAAACAAGCTTACAGTGCTAGTAAGTCAAGCATTTTACCTCTCCTCTCCTGGGAAAAAGCAAAAAACAGACCCACCAGTAAGACAGAGGATGGTGCTATAACTGCATGACTTAGTGGCTGTCCTGTTAAGGGTTAATGTGTTTAATGAGTTTCATCTTGTATGGTTTGGGGTTTTTGTGTTTGCTCCTCCTTGATTTACTCTCTGTAGAACAACTACACTTCAGGTCTTCTGAAATATTTTGTCAAGGTCTTTTAAAAGAAATTGGCAAACATATAAAAAAAGTTCAATTATTTGAATAATATATGTAATTTCCTTATGCTTTTTGCCGTTGAGATCTGTCACTTTACAATAGGGGAGGTTCTGCATCTTTGTTCTGGGCATTCAACACCTTTAACAGTGTGGTTGTGATCAGTTTTTGAGCAGTAAATGTTCAGCAAGTTCTAATACTTTGAATCCTACACAGAAGTTGCAGTTCCAGATGTCTTCTGCTGTGTCAGGTCTGTAGACTAGCTGCTGGTATCACAACTATAGCATGAAACTAGATAGCAAGGAAAAGCTGAATCAGAAGGCTGCTGTAAAGCTGTCTTAGGTCAGCTAGAAAACAGTAAGACTTGGACCAATATCTTGTTTTGGATAAAGGTAGAATAAATCTTTGATTTTATTGAAATTTCTCCTAATCTAGGAAGAATACAGCTGACAAAAGCCTGTAAACTTCTGGGCTGGCTGATAGCTGCACACATTCAGTTAATTTTCCAAATGTTTTCTAAACTCCCGGATCAGTTTATCTTATGCTCCTATCCAATCTGCAAAAGAATAGAGTTCTTTACTAAGGGGGAGAGGAAAATTAAAATGTTTGAAGTTTTCAACATTTTGCTTTTGGTTTTCTTTTTTATTATAATTTTTTATGGAAGCATGTCTTGGATTTGTAAGCTCTGCCGCCCCCCCCCCCCCCCCCAAAAAAAAAAAATAGGAAAACTAGTCACTTGGAAATGAAAATAGAATACTTCTGTCACTGTGACATATGAGAAAGTCAGGTTTTCAATTTCACACTCTTCTTCAGGATGGGAAAAGGAGAGGAGCAGTTTTCCATACAATTATATTGTTTAGTCTTCCAGAGAGATGGCCATCTTTTTTTCTCCTGGCTGTTCCTTCTGTTTGCCTCCTTGTGCTCTTTCCATGAAGGAGGAATACTTGCATTGCCTGGGATTGATTCTGTGGTTCCCTAAAGCTGCATATTGGAGAGGTTTGTGTCACCTTCTGACAGGTCTTGTTTTCTGCCAAAGGGAATTAAAATTGTCTGTGGCTTTTACTGAAGTTTTGGCCTCTGTTTTAAATGTTGATTATTAAAATGTCATGTTAACTTTCAGCATGGCATTTGGCTAAATTTATGAACTGCAACATCATCATCATCATCTTGTGTAATTCTGATCTTTTCTTGCAAGAGTGGTTATTTCACCTCTGAGTTCAGTTTCCTTTCTAGCTTTTCAGTGCACTCAACATATATTTTTTAATCAGTCAATTTACAATAATTCTAGGAGGGCTGCAGGAAACACACAATACTTGAAAATATAATAATGATAATAAAAAAGTCATGAAGTTTATAATACATTTTTACAGTACAGTAGTGTGGGCAAATGGAGCTTGAATTTTTGTTTATTATGATGTCTTCAGATAGATTTTTCTGAAAACTTTGGTTATCTCAAGTGTAGGACCTGTAAATTTTTGCAGCAAGTTTTTTGCAAGGTAAGAGTAAGAGGCTTGTCATATGCATATATGATTTCCTACAGGCTGCAAAAATGGAAAGAGAAATTTTGAATATATTCTTTTTCTTTTGGCTTTAGGATTTTGAAAGCTTGCCAATTTGCTTAAAGAGCAGCCTGCTCAAATACTGCTATATTTTTACCTGCTATACAAGCACCCCTTTCATCTTCATCTGGATGGTCCAAACCTAGAAAGAGGTTAACTTTCTGCCTGACAGCTTGTATTCATATTGGATATGAAATAAGTACTCTAAGTTGCTTCCTATGCTAATGTCTGTAAACTTAAAAATTACTGCATTTTGTAAAAGCAGGTCCTTAGTTTGAGAAATGAGTAATGCCTGTTCTTAAACTGTGATGAGATACTTTATGTAGGAAAGGAGGAGGGACAGTGTAACTTCCTTGGATGTCTCAGATCACATACCAAGGCAAGAAAATCTAAGCCTAAATCAATAATGGAGAAGGAAGTAGAATTTTCATACTTTTCCTTACAAAGACTTGCAGAAAGTATGAGTCACTATTAAACCTACTGTGAAGCTACTATTTTAAGAGACTATTTTCTCTAACATAGTCTTGACATTTTTACAGGCCTTTGGTAGTCTCAAGCCCTTCGTTTTTGTAGGTGAGTATATGGTATGTTTGGATCAGAACATTAACATCCATTTGTGGTAGTTCTTCACATTTGGTCACTATTTCAATCCATAAGAATGTAACAGCTATATAGTGATATTTCCTATGACAGCAGATGTTTTTGGACCTTTACAGATCATGAGCCAAGCTGAAGGACAGCAGAAGAATCTTGTACAAGCCATTGAATCTCTCCCAAATTCTGGACCTCTTACTGCCTTGGATCAGGACTTGCTACTTTTAAAAGCTACCTCTGCTGCCACCCTGAGCTGCCTTGGAGAATGCCTGAGTCTCCTACAGCAAAGCATGCATCAAGTGGGCCAACAGCATAACAGGACACTGTCATCAGGTGAGCACAGCTCCCTTGGGTATTGTTTCATGTACTTTGGCGTGTTTTATTATGATATGAAGCAGGCAAAATTAACCATTCTCAGAGAGGCAAGTTGGGATGAGTTGCTTGTGAGCTTCTGCAGCCTCAAACACTGTAATTCCTTACCTAAAAAAAGATGCAAAATGTATTGCAGTCAAAGAGGGGAGGAAAAGAGGTGGTCCTGAGTTTTCTCAGAGAAATTGGTCCTGAAGACAGCTACACAAAAAAGAAAAAGGGGAATGGGGAAGAAGTATATATAAACCTACATTCTTAATGGCAGTGTGGAACCAGCTTGGTTGTTTTGGTTTGCCCCCCCTTCTTTTTTATTTTTAATAGATTTCAATCTCAATACAGATTTGTTTGATAAAAATAATGCTATGCAATACTACAGTGAAAATAATATTTCTAGTTTTCTGCATGAAAGGATGCTGCTGAGGTGGTTTTATTTTGGTCTGTGATTTTCTTTGAGTCTGGAAAGAGTTCTCCATGCTTTAAGCAAAAAAGAAATGTGGCAAGTTTTATGAGCCTAAAATGTCAGTGTGATACTACAGTGAGCTCTGCAGGCATGAGCCTCTCCGTCCCCATGTACGTCAGTTTTTCCAATTCACCCAGTTCTGGATCTGTCCATACTACTGGAAGTTGGACCTTGAGCTTTCTGGAAGGGTGGTTAGCATTTTCCCATAACTGCACGGCCAAGTTTTAAGAACAAGAGCAAGTGTTGATGTAAGAGAAGCAGCAGCAGCAGAACTCTGGGTACAGGGTGGCTTTTTGTGTTTCCTTTGGGTGCTTCCAAAACAATCCCCCTCAACCTGCCCTTACTTGCAGTAGGTTCACTGCAGGGCAGGACATGTCCTCAAGGCTGCTGAGATGGCACACTGGGACAGCCTCTGAAGCATTCCCATTGTGAGGAGAATAGAAATGGGAGAGGGTTAGTTGGGAAGCAGGAAAATTATACGAAAGTGGTTCTTGGAATAAACAGTATTAAACTTTTTGACACCTGTCCTATGGTATGTGCTGACTTTCCCATATCCAGATGCTGTTTGGTTTCATAAAGGAACATGATTTTTTAAAAATTGCCATTTTCTTGTAGAAAATGCAAATCTCTCTTGCACTTACCTAAGTAGTAATGATAAAGTGGATTAAATTAAATTATTTGATATAACTTTATTTCAGAAAATTATGGTTTGAAACACAGATGAAAAGCATTCTTCAAAGAAAAGTTACTTTCTAGTTTCAAGGTCCCTGAAGGTTGTTTTTAATCTTGATGTGATCTAAGTGAACTGTCAAGAGATAGATGCCTTGAGGTGTACATATCCTTGACTCTGTGTCCACATAATCTTCTGTTAAATCAGGCTTTGTTTTGACTTGATAATGTTTTTTGAGGATCTATGGACAGGAAGAGAGAAAAGCAAGCAAAGCATTAGTAATTACTTAAAGGGAATCACCTTTTTTTTTTTTTAAAGGAAACTCATGACTATGAAACACTGAATTATAAAATTTAATAATTGTTTTTATTTGTTCTTCCTAAGACTGTAAACTTGCATGAGAATCCTTTCAGGAATCAAAATCCTGTAGCAGTGGTTCACACCAGCATTTTTGGTGTAACTGTGAGAACTTGAATGCAAGCAGTTAATTCTTCAGTGTGTGGCTGGGTTTATTCTTTGGTATGGAAGTAAAAAAAAGAAAGTACTAAGAAGGGAGCTAAAAGCTGCTGAAATATTTAGTCTCTTCTTCCTGACTGAAATTATTTTTTTTCCCTAGGCCTTATTATGCAACACAGTTGCCTGAAAGAACCTGGCCTACAAGTCTTGATTACTGATTTTCCTACACACTTAATCTTTTCCAGGAGTACTTTGATAGACTTAATGTTTGTGCTGAGTCGTAGAGTTTCAGAGTCATCGAAGCTGCATAAGCTCATACCTATTCAGAATAAAGCCTTTAAGTAATCCCCTAGCAAACTAATTCTGAGAGATGATCTAGTTCATTTTGATTGTGTCCTCCAGGTGAATTCTTTTAATTTTATACCCAGCAGCTACAATAGAAAATGACCTTTTCTGTCACTGTCAGGTGAACATGACGTTGGTTAGTTTAAAAACCATGTGCTCCCGTGGTAGGAATTCTCAAACACCTTGCTTGTGAGATGTCCTGTGCAATTTATTGCTGAATGCTTCCATCCCAGTGCTGTCTCATTCCCTGCTGTGTGGTGTAAAGATGCTAGTGGGCATTGTGGGGCAGAATGCATAGACAGAGACAAGATAGAAATTTCATTATTTATTTTCTTGCTTCTAGCCTTCAGTTCATGAAAGCAATCCAGTCCAGGCAGGCAACAGTCTTCCTTGTGTGAGTGTGAGAAATACTCAGTTGCTTACCTTGGGTAAATTGAACCTACCCCTGAGTTTGCTTTCCTTCAGCATCCAAAGCTTTCACTATTATGCCATAAAGAGAGAGAACTGCCTTAAAAGTAGATGTATAACTACTTAATCTGTACCTTTCCTTGTGTCCTTGGGGTCTTTATACCCGATTGTGCAAGTTTTGTGACTTCCCTGGAGGTCTTGCAGTCTTACTGTCTCTAAAGCAAAGACTTAAAAGTGGCTGAGAGTTTCTGACCAAGTACTTATGGAATGTTCTCATGAAGATTAATGAAATAGTCACTATTTTAAAAAGACACTGACAATTATTGTTTTAGACAAGGAAAAAAGTGTCTTCTTTCTTTTGATGTAAATATTTTTGTTGCTTTGTTTTCCAGTAATTAGAGTAGAAAGAAATTAGCATTCACTTTAGTAAAATCTTGTCCAGAATTTAAAATTATCTTGGTCATGACTTAAAATATTTTTATGGCATCCTTTCTAATAGAATAGTTTAAGGATGACATGATTTTTCCATTTCATGTTTCTCACGAATTGTCGGTCTAAGACCTCAAGCCTACAAGCAGACATGAAGATTAAACTGAAGTCTTCAATCTTGTCTTGAAAGCTAGTCAATGTTTTTTTTTTATTTCTACTCTGAAGCTTTATGGAAGGGTTTTTGTGATTGTCTATTTTGGAAGTAAATTAATAAGAACAGTCACTGAAGCAAAATCCTATCTGTGTTTCTACTCTTAAGTAAAATTAATGCAAAAATAATTTCTAACTGTCATGATTAAAGGTATGTGGATTGATCATTGGCTAAATTTTTGTAATTTTTATTTACTTTCATTGAAAAATATGCCAGAGAAGGGTATTATTAGCTGCAAGTGTTGGTTATATATAGTGTGAATTGAGGATGAGAGATTGTATCTTTACAAGTTTCTTTGTGTTTGGGAATGACATTTTTTTTGTAGGATGGTGGAAAATGTCAAGGCCTTTCTTTTTGTCTGAGAATGTCACCACTTAGGTACATCAAAAGTGGCTTCTGACAGGCTTGAGTTTATTTGGCGTGCAGACAAGGAGCAGGCACCTTTGAAAATAAAAATGTGGAGAAGGAACTTTTGTCTTCATTTCTAACTTTAGAAGTTCTAGTGTTATTTTTTTCCAGCTCTGTTTACAGCATTTGGCAGAGGAGTATCTCCAGAGCCTGCTGACTGCAATTGTTAACATTTTTCTCTCCCAGACTGCGAACAGAGCAAACTTGAATGTTTGTTTTAATTTAGCTCTACCAGCGTATGTTGTGTTTTAGATCTGGGGTTTTTTTTAAATTTATTCTGGTGTTTTGGCGGACAGAATCCTCTCCTGTAGTAGCAGCCCGCACAGATCAATCCATTCGTTTAATCTGCATTTCACTTTGACCATTCATTTACTGAATAAAACATCTTCCCAACAGGAATTCCCTCCTATATTTTTCCATCTCTCCCTTGCCCACTTTTCCAAACTGTAGAACGTTTTTCTTAAGATTTTTTAAAAACAAAAACCAAACTCATCCTTACTATCGATTTTCTGCAATTCACTTTAATGTGCAAACGCTGCTGATTTTGGGTCCCATGGAAACAAATGGATCAGAGATTATTCTGGAGTTGGGGGCAGGATATACTTGAGTTTTTTATTCTCTATTGTCTCCCTTTTGGAGAAAATAAATGGATAGGAAGGACAAAATCTAGATGCTTTCAATTTGTTGAAAAATGACTCCTAGGAATTCTCCTGCAGCTGATGACAAGAGAGAAAAATGAGTAGAAAAGTAAGTCCTTGTTTGTGCTTAAATGCATGTGGAGAGGGAAGAGTGAGGAAAGAAAACATGAGTACAAATTCTTTGTTACTGGTGTACTTTACTAAAGTTGGCTTGGTCAGTTCGTTTTCCCTTAATTGCACCATCCCCAGCCTTGCTTCTGTCAAGAATAACCAGAACAGTTTGCTGTTCTATCTAAAGGCTAATACATTATTCCTTACATGTTCTTCTTTCATTGGAAGATAGCATTATTTTCTAGTCTCCACACAACATTAGCAAATGCAGTCTCATGTGAAAAGCAGATGTGCAGCTGCCATTTGCTGTTGCTGGTTCAGTGTGCTGTAGGGATTCAGCAGAGAGACCAAGCTGTCACATCCATCCCTGGCAGGGGAAGGAATCCAAGTCTAATATTGGTTTCTCCTCAAGGCCTGCCACTGCACTGTTAGGGGATATTTGTTAGAGTATATTTACTCATGACATATTTAAAATATGTCATTAAAATGTTATAAATAAATGTTAGTTTACAATTGTGTCAGGGAAAAAAGGCAGAGTTTTTTTTGTAGTCTCCCAGGCAAGACCAGAGGACTTCAAATTAGAAACGTTTTGTTGCGGAATTGAAATATGTTAAGCATATTTCATGCATCAATTATCATGCAAAAGTGAGTTTGAAGGTACATCAGGTACCCAGAAAATCGAAACCAGCAAAAGAAAATTATCAACATTGCTTAACTGAAAAATCTCCTGTAAACCTTCTGTTTGGAGAGAATTCCACCCACTCCTGCAGTGTGCACCTGTAGAAGGGAAAGATGTTTCTCCTGAGGGCATTTGTGTGATACAACCTATTGTGCCCTCTAAAATAGATGTTGTGAACTGCAGCATTGCTGTGGGGAAAGGATAAATAGGTTGTGTCTGGATGCTGTGCTTAGGTACAGGTGTTCTCATGTGCCTTGCTGTACTTGTCTGCTGCACGTTCATCACAGCGGAAGCTGCTGTTGAGGGGAAATGGGAAGGAAGCTCATTTTTGGGTATGTTCTAGAAGAACTCCTGTTTTGTGTATACATATGCTCTGAAGTTTCAGAGGAATCAGACTTGGGTTTTCACTCCTGGAACTACAGAACTGACACAGTGCAGCTAGAAAAGATCTGTTTGATTTTACTAGTTGTTTATTTGGTATGTCCTTTCTACTTTTTGCATCGTTTACTGCAGAAACAGATGTTTTGTTTTAATTAGTGTAGTGCTTGGCGTAGTCTTAAAGCAAGTAGTTATGTAGCTGTCAATATTTTTATATCATTTGTGACTGCCTTTCTGGAGAATTCCTTTAGAGTTCTGAAATGTATCAAAATAGATTAGAATTTACTTTTCTGTCAGCTGTCTTTGGCTGTGACTGAGAACAGAGAAAAAATGTGGCTTAAGAAAACCCAAACCAATGACAGCAGCTTTTTCCTATTCTTATCCAACTCAGAAGAAGATAAACTTTCTCATATTATGTTTAATTTATATATATATTTAAAGTGTTTATAAGAACAGGGATTGAACTAGTGATAGAAATTTTTGAGTCCCATAAAGTGGCAAAGATGGCAACTCCATTAGAGTGGATCAAATTATTTACAGATGGCAGCTCAAACTGTGGACAGTAAAACAGCTGGATTAGATATGGCACACATAACAGCTATACCTGTACTTTTTGTGATAAGAGTAATTTGTACTAGTGCAGATGAGAACATTTTGGGTGTATGAAAAACTGAAGAAAACTTGAAAAACTGTCCAGAAAAGTTTTGGAAAATTGATAATCCGAGTAGGAGCCATATTGTTGTGGCCTTTCACTTTCTACACAGAGATTGTATTCTAGTCTGAGTTGATTTTAAGATAATTTCTGATGAGTTCTCTTATCAGAGATTGTTTTTGCCTGAAACATGAGCTGCTGTATTCGATATATGGCAAGTCCCTTGGGAGGATATGAGAATGCTGACATCTCAGAGTAAGATCTGTAGATTCAAGTCATCACAGGTTCACTAATGGCGCTTTGAAAGGCGGGATTTGTTTTTCAATTTATTCGGAGAGATACTGTTTATTTGTTTAGATTTCTGAGCTGTGTGACTTAATATCTTTCCCTGCATATTTCTCTTTGGCAAAGTACTCAAATTCCAGATGCACAGTTTAACAAAACAATTTTTCTTATATGCAAAATTTTTCTTATATGTTGAGGAAATTAATGTGCTTTAAAATCTTTTGCACTGTAACCCTTGGCATCCTGTTGGTGTTGGCTTGGTCATAATGTATTTTTAAGATCTGTTTAAAATTTGATTAGGCTGACAAGATTTGTTCTTTTGTGAGGGTAGCATTGCCCTTGATACAGGAGAGAAAACATGCTTGCCTAGTTCTAACAGTTTCTATTTCTCTTAGAGACTCTAAAATGTGCAGAGAAATGTAAAGGTCTTTTTACAACGTGTTTGCACTGAAGACAAAAACTAGTATAGTTCTTTTAAAAATATGTTTGTGATGATGAAGTAAATGTTCACACTTTAAAATTTCCCCTGAAGTGAGGTACTTCTTCATGTGGGAGTTTTTTTATTGTGCTTATTTACCTAAACTAGATTTAAAAAAATCAAAAATTACTGTTTACAGTGAAGGCCAAATAGATTGTTTGTGCAGAGAGAAAATGGATAGCCCAAGGAAATGATGGGATGACATATTTTTAAAGATTAGCATAAAGAGAAGTCAGTTCAATTTTTTTTTAGTGTCTCTGTAATAGGAAAATAGCAACAGTAATCCATTATTCAGCTTCTTTGACTGAGAGAAACAGAAAACTAGATCGAGATGTGTTATTGCAAAATAATGAAGACTGAGAAATAATTTGACAGCAGAGCCACGAAAATGTTCTTCCTTTGGCAAGAGGAATTTTGTGTAAATGTCTGAAATACACATTTTAAAAGAAAGCTGGATTTTTTTTCCCTGTTGGTTCCTCAGATCTTTGAAAATAATTTTGTTTAAACTACTTGCTTATGCTTTCCTCACAATTTCTTCAGCAAAAGATGGCGCCACAAAAGCACTGTAAGCAAAGTAGATCTGAACTCCTGCCATGTCTTCATAACTTAGTGCTGTTTTAGATGAGAGGAATGTTCTGTAACTGTTTTGTCTCTAGCATTTGGTAAGAGTTCAGTCAGCTATGGGATTTGTGGCCCATTTTTTAATAATGGAAGTGCTACTATAACACTGTGCAGCACAGTCTCTCCAGATCTAAGCATTTACTTCACTTAGGAGGCAATCTCTGGTAACCCTGGTCATGTGGAGAGGAGAAAGTGCATGTTCTTTAATGTACTTTGTGTTGCTTTGCATCATCTTAAAAATTTGTCAGTGCTGAGAGGAAATCCTCCCCGTGGCACTAATTGTATATTCATATATAAATTAAGGTAATGAGTGAAGAGCTATGATTTTTTTATCCATATCTCTATGTTTTACAGCAGTGTGTAATTAATGGCTGAAATTATAAGTCCTGTGCTGAGGGCTAGTAATTTGACTGTTGAGACTATGTTTTAGAGCACTTAGGGAGGAACAGCTGTGCACTTGCCTTAGCTGATTGTACTTTCTGTCATGCCATCCTTAAATACAGACCCATCCAGGAAATCAAGTGCCCCCAGAAATAAGGGCTGTTCTGATGCCAAGTTTCGTTTGATTCATATTTAATGTGTATCTTTCTAATGAGACCTCTTTTAAACTGTGGTCTTGGTACCAGTAAAGCATTTTAGAAGAAACTTTTAGTAGTACAGGCAGAAATAAAATACAGCTGCTAGGCTTAAAACTTTGATTTCAGGCAGAAGAAATTGAGAGTTTAGTTGGATAACTTCATAGCTATGAAAATAGTGGGTGGAGAATTCTTGCTTAATTTCCAAGGTATGCCAGATTTCTATAGTCATATATTATTATACATTATACATTTAGGTGGTAGGGCTAACATTCATTGACTTAAAAAAAATATCACAGATAAGTTTGCCTATAAGATGCTTACTCTGGTTATTTAGGGTGTTTCTTGCTTCCAAAGGCAGGAATATCATTTGAGATACTGCATAAGCTAGTTCAGAAAGTACAAGATCATTTTTTACTGAAGTAAAGCTGTACATGGAAGCGGAGAAGAGATACAACTCATTTAGATCAGTAGAATGGTGAGGTGAATGGAGGAAATCTGTAATCTTTCTTTTGTAAGCTGATACCTATTTTCTGCTTCAGATGGTATCCTGGGATGGCCTGGGCCCAAGTCACACTCCACAGAGGAACTGAAAAATAGTGCCCTCAGCTCCTTATCATCTGCTAGTGCCAACATTACCTGGGCAAGTACCATAGTACCATCTGCAGCCCAGGATGCACAGGCACTACAGCCAAACACTGAGGTAAGAGTGCTTGGTCTCTGCAGAGATCTCTGCTGGTTAGATGCAAACCATGTGTGATGGTGGATACTTTCATTGATAAATTATTGTATTTTGTCTGGATAATGTGCTCTTTGTTTGAAGTTACTTGTGAAAATGCTAAGTTTCATGCAACAGTGCACTCCAAAAACTTGAAAAATTTGTTGATGATATTGTTCTGTGCTTTTACTTCTCTGAGGTGCTCAGGTCAGCAAACTTTGGCAAGTGTAAAATGTCTTTCCTGATCTTAAAAGCAATCAACAGATTGTCAATACATATTTCTATCCTCTGATGTAAATAAAAGCTATTTATTTATCTTTCATTCTGGTGAGGTACACAGGAGACACTACTTGCTTGCTACTTGCTCTTCCGTGTTGCTGTTTCCTTTTGGGCATCTCTTGAGTATAGCTGACTGTTCTTTGATTTGAAAAATGATGTTATTTCCTGATCCCTTTTCCTGTTAAGTGATTATGGGCAGAACTTGTCCACATCATCCTGCGTCAGCCAGCTGATTTGTGCTTTCGTGGCATTTACTTGGTAAAGGGCAGTTCTGAAGCATCCACTCTTTGAGGAGACTCACAGCTGTCTATCAGCCATCTCATGCACTGAAAATCTCTCATCATGACAAACTTCTGCAGCTTCTGCTGTCTGCTTCAGTAACCAGTCCTGCCCACAAGGAAAACACTTCACTCTGAGACCCTAGAGATTATAGGGCACCTGGAGCACATGAGACTTGGAGAACTGGAACAAAGATTTTGAAAGAACTGAAGAAACTAGTGAATGCTCTGGGCAATTGGAATAGCTTAAATTAAATGACATCACTTTAAACAAAATATGTAATGGCTGGAGACATCAATAAAGCTGTTTTTCTTGTTCTTTTGTAGTATGTTGAATTGAATGTAGTTCAAAAAATAATTCACAGATAAACCAGTTTTTTTTTTTTTAACATGTCCTTTTGGTCCTCTGTCCTTAGAAAGGAATTTTGAATTCTGTTACAACTAGTGTCCATTTACCAAAATGTTTAAATTACCTGTAATTACTTTTTATTAGGAAGTTGTGTAATTTCTTTTTTCAGATAAGTCAAGTGTACTTTTTACAGTGTGTTTTTAAGACAAGAGGCTATTTAAGAGTATTGTTTTGGGAGTTCCTACTTACTTGAAGCACTGAAATCTGTTTCATTAGGAGTTTTTTAGTTTTTGTTGATATTCTTTTTTATTCTTGATCATCCACTAAAGCCAAATGGGATGTGGAAGCATGAGCTTTGCAGCAAGAACATAAAGAGCGGGAGCTGATTTTACTCACATTGAGATATCATTTTGCAGTTGAGTTGAGACATTTATGACATGTTTTAAATTACAATATTTTTTTATGAGTCCAATCCCTTCCTGTTCATTTGCTGATGAGAGACACTGAGTTGTGTGCGTGGGTTGAGGTACTGCTTTGCTTGTGGAACTCATGATTTATTGAAAAGGGAGTGCCCTTGAAGAGGGGAAACAAGAAGAAACAAGAAAGTGTAGCACTGTTTCTAGTGCAGAATCCTCAGTGCTTTGTGGGCAATCTTCCTGAAGGCAGCAACCTGCATTTGGAGGCCCTGAGGCATTAGCCATTAAAAAAGAAGAAAAAGAGATGGGGGCAGAAAGAGTAAGATTTTTAAGTTACAAAAAGGTCAGCTCAAGATGGTGTTTTTGGTAGAAACAGGAGGTAGAAGTTTGTGGATTGGTGGAGCAACGGGAAGCTGCTGGAATCAGGCGTGCAATTTTTGTTATGTAGTAGTAGAGCTTAATGAGCAGGAATTTGGTTTTGCTCCGAGGAAGTGGCTTAAACCAGGATTCATTCCTGGAAGTTCTTTAGAAACCTGCATCTTCTCTTATACAAGTCTGTGTGTGATGCTGAGATTGATATCGTTGGCTCTGAATTTGAAGGTTTTTTAAAAATGTAGCTGATACACTTTTCAGTTTTGATCATTTTGCTAAACTTTTTTTCTGAGAAACTTAGCAGTTACTCTGGTAAGAATGCTATCTGAGCCAGGTAGTCACCGAGGAGATGATGTCTGGCCTGCCCAAAGTTATCAAACATGTTTGATTTGCCACAAATAATTTCCCACATCTCTGCGCAAGATGTAATCATATTTTTAAATATATTGTGGCTTTGTGTGTCCAAGGCAAGCGCCTAGATCTGGCACTGAGTAGGCACTTTAATTTCAAAGGTATAAAGGCACTGACTGTGCTAATTATTTAACATGTATAATAATATATAAAAGCAAATGAAAATCATCACTTGTTTGTAGTCCAGATACTGTGTTGTTAGTAAGTGATGACATTAGCAGAGAATGAGAAAATGCTTCTAGATGCCATTACCTGACATTTTGTTGACACTGAATACCCTGATTTCTTTTTTTTTTATTTATGTGATAGCTTCTTTTAGAAGAAAAGAAGAATCCACTAGTGTAATTCAAATGAAGCTTATTTCTCTTAATGATTTTCTTTTTAAGAAAACCCAACTAGGCACTAGATAATCTTGGTTTCTTGAAGAAGCTGCTGAGATATTAATGGGGCTCAACTTTCCAAATATACCTGCCAGAAGAAATAAGCCTTGCTTTTACAGAAGTTATGAGATGAGAGTGCTAGTTCCTGTATCAGTGCTATCAAAATTAATTCCACTCTCTTCTTTGACTGGTCTAGATTAAAAAAAAAAATTCATGAGGTAATTTCATGGTATAACCTCTATCTGTTAGTCAGAAGCAGAAGCTATACCCCAAAGGAATGGAAAAGAGCTTTTTGACTAACTCTGTGTAATATAGGAGATGGACCAACCAAAAAATTGTGAATTGACCTCTAGTCTGAAATAGAGAATGCCATTAAATGGCTAACCTTGAGGAGCAGCAGACTCAGCTGCTTATATTATGGAGTGTTATTTATAAGGCAAAGGTAGTTTTAGGAATGTGGATGAGCAGTGATTTTAAGAAGAGAACCGAGATGTGTTGGGGCACAGGGGGTTGTGGGTGAGTGCTGAGGAATCTCTCCCATCCAGCTGCCTGCCAGTGGCAGCAGTTTCCTGGCAGCATGACCGAGTGGCTGAGTGTGTTTAGTGATAACTGTGCTAATTCTCAGCACGGCATTCAGACACTTTGCAGCTGTGCATCATTATAATAATGATTTTAGGGACAGGTTTTTATACGTTTATGAAGAAGTGTATGGATCTTTACAATTCTCTGAACAAGGTTCATACTCAATTTTCTTTGAGTACTTAAGCATTCTTGAGGAATGTAGAAAGTTCTGGAGCTGAGTTTTGATACCATAGGTAACTAAAGTAAAACTTTTCTTTTTGGTTTGTTGTACTGTCAGGGTTTCAGGAATGCAGTTTCTTCTCTGGTGAAATAAGGTAGAAGCTAAAGATTATCCTCTTTAGATAATATGTTGGTGTTTACTTGCTTTGGTTTATTTAGGGTGTTTCCTGCTTCTTAATGCAGGGGTATAATTTGAGGTAATGCTTAAACTTGTTCAGAAAAGAAAAGATTTTGTGACAGAGATTATTTTCTTGTGTCTTCTGTGCCTATTATTCTTTTAGAGTTGTGATATAGAACAGCATGAAGTTAAAGCCTATTATCTTTACTGAAAGAAATAACATCTGAGAGTGAATTCCCAGATCAAGCAATTTTGTCTCTTATTTGCCATATTGGTTTTAATGTTTTATAAGTCTCTAACTTTTAGTTAGTGGTTTTGGTTTGGTTTTTTTTTTTTCTGTCCACCTGAAACATCAGATGGAAGGGATAAGGGTTGAGCTGCACAGAACTATCCTCAGTCTAATGATAATTGATGTAAAATGCTCCTGTGCATCCCCTAATGAAGGACTTTTTGGCATAAGTTGTGTTATAATTTCAAGGTAATTTTTAGGGTTTTTCCTTAAAGCAGAACAGAAACAATCCAGTGTGAAATGTGCCAGAGGTACATTCTTGAGACCTCTGATGTGAACTTGGTCTCTTTCCAGGCCGCCATAAATGGGACCCTGCTTTCTTCATTTAAGGTTTAATAATTTTGAAATTCTTTTCAAGAAATACTGACATTAATTAGTTCGAATCTCATAGTAAATTCGGTTGTAATAAACTCGATGCCAAAGTAGAATAAAGGTGTGAATCACTTTCATGTGTGTACTATTGCAGTTCAACTAATTGTCATTTTGGGTGTCAGAATTCCTCCTCTGAGCTGACAAAGAGTGACTGTGGGCCAAATACTCTCCTGTCAGCTAAATACAAATAGGTAACAGACTGTTATTTTTGTGGGGTCTGAAAGGGAAGGAATAATTTTCTTTGGATCTAATAGTTCTGTTAAGAATTACTAAAAAAAATGTTCTGTAGCTAGATCTGCAATATAGTCCTCTTCATGTGATTTTTATGCCTTAAAATGCCATGCCAGCTGATTCTTCCCATCCTGTGGATCTGGTATCTGTGCTGTTTCTCTGCTTTCCTGTCCCTAACTTTCCCTTGCCTGTGAGCATGAGCAGCTGTATGCCTGCTCCAAATGGAAGTGTCTTTTTAATGAGATTGAAGTTTGAGCTCTGTAGGATTGAGCCTTTAGCTCTGATTATCTAACTGCTAAAGCAGGTTTTAATTGTGATAGTGATTGCAAGGGCAGTCAAGTCCAGGTTATTAAAGATATTTTGGTCCCCTGGATGATCTGAACCTTGTTTTCAACTGTAACAGAACTGTTCTATTTGGAAGAGTTACTGAATTGTTTAATGTTGTAAGTTGATGTATTTTTTTTTTCCCATTTCTTCAGGTGATAGTTTTTTTCAAGCTGTAATTTGTTTTTTATCTGTATGTAAGTATATATCCCAATATGACTTTAGACTTTAGAGCTATTACAGAATGTATTAGAGATACTAAGAAATAATTTAAAAGATGCTCATGCAATTTTAGACACTCAGCTGGATAAAAGAAATTATTTCTAATTCAATATTACCTTTATTTATCTGTGTCTCAGCAGATGTGCCCAGGTCTGTGGATTGTTTCCTGGTATAATTTGTTTCTAGTGTTTCCTAATTCCTTTTTGTACTTGACAGAAATGTGTATAATTGATATTGGGAGATGCCATGAACATACAGTGCTAGCCACAAGTGCAGTAATGGAAGAACAACAGATCAGGAGGGGAAAGTAATGTTTGCAGTAGTACTGATGGTTCCCTTTCACTGTTTAGTACAGACATTGCAGGGTTTCTCAGTGTGCTCTGCTCTTTGTCCTCTGCATGATTAAGTACTTTTCAGGCTGAAGAGCACAGTGAATGGCCTCTAATGATTTAGCTAAATTAATCTCTAGGCAAAGATGGTACCAGTTAATCCATTCACTATGCAGACCATCTAAAAAATGAAATCTGAGATAATCAATTGAAGGTATATTTAAGGATAATCAAGGGAATGTATATTTAAGGATTAAATGTACAATTAGACTAAAAGTAGAATTAAATGACCCTAAGCCTGCTACAGCAGCACTGACAATGACTAAGATAATCTAGCCAATTTTGATTTTTTTTTTTGCTAGCTTTCTGGAATAGCTACTGTGTCAGCAGGCAGTCCTCCAGTAAATCTGTTTATGGAAATAATTAATACAAATTTTATCACCAGCCAAACCCACTGCATATTATTGAATCACTTCTACCTCTAAAATGCATGTGTTCCAGCTGCTATCTATATATTTGAGAGTAATACTCTGTGTAAGAAAACTCTTTTTCCAAATCTGCTTCTAATTTGAATAAACATGAGGTTCTGATTCATGTGGCATTCCATAATTACTAGTGAAAAGTCAGCAAAATCTAATCATTGGAGTATAAAGAACTTGGGTTCCCTTGCAGTAAGGCTTAAAAATTACCTTTAAGTGGATCAGTTGCATACTCTATTCAACATAAAACCCGTGCCCCTTGCTAAAGGAACTCCGAAGTCAATGTTAATTTTATTTCAGGATTGTGTGCTGGTTTGTTATGTGCCAGTTAATTTGCTTTGTGCTATCAGTTTTATTTCTTAGTATGTGTATATATGTAGGCTTGGTGATACTGCCCATTAGAAATCTTACCCATCTCATTAAGACTGTCAATTCCTTAATAGACCTTACTAAGTTGCTCAACTCTCTTACAGGGAGAGTTTGTCTCAGGTTGACATTGCTTTATCTTGCTTAGTGAATCATCTAGACTGGCTTCAGCTGTTCTGTCTGGTTTTGCTAGAAAAAAACCTGGGGCTTTCAGCTTGTGGTGATGAACAGTAGTGGTTCTTTATTTGAAAAGCCCAGAATGTGGAAATAAATCCCAGCTGTGATAACAGAATTGAATTCTAAAATTTGTCCCAGAGGAGGAGTTGGAAGGAGCAGGTGAAAAAGGCAGAACTCTTCTACATTAACAGAGAGTTTTCATTTTGAGATGGACCAAGTGTTTGATTCATCAGACTGAGAACAATTCTTAGAAGCTTTTCAAGCAGAGAGTTCTACTGGCCTCAAGGAGTTAGACATATAAAAGAAGACAATCTTCTAGGCCTAATTTGTTTCACATACACAGTGAATGTTCTCCTGCTATGATTAATAATGATTCAGTTTTCTTTTGAAAGACTTAAGGATTTTTGTTTGGGTTTTTTCAGTTGTGTGTGTTTATCAACAATGTGAATGTGTATGGTGGATGAGCAATGAAATTGCAGGAAGAGTCAGGGTGGTTTAATAAATGTGTTGTCTTGGGGCAAGACTGTTAATACTGCTTGGATTAACATGTCTTTACCATTTCTGTCCTTTTACAAATATGCTGACATGTGATACTGCGCACAAGAAATAGCACTGTGAGAACTGGATTTACATATAGATTGTTATTGCAGGACCAGATGATTGTAAAGGTTAAATTTGTAGTTGTCCATCTTTTTGTGCCCTCTTTGCATATGTGAGTGGTGTATTATTGACTAATGTGGCAGTACTTTTCTTCAGTAAATTTGCTTAGCCAGCATACAAAGCGACATAAAAGAGAATTACAGCTGGCTAAATGACTTCAGCTCTGTTACTGCCTAACTTTTCACTTGCTGGGCATTGCAGGCAGAATCATAATGGAATCATAGGGTACTCTGGCTTGAAAGGGACCTCCAGAGGTCCTGCAGCTCAGCACTGTGAGAGCAGCACTAATCAGGTCAGCTTGTCCAGTCCTGAACACCTCCCACAGTGGGGGTCCCACGGCCTCTCTGCAGAAAATCTTTCAATTCTCTAGGGAATTATGCCAATGGGAGCTAAGGGTTGTTTGCTAAGGAAAGGTATCATACTCAGTGTGCTGTACTGTCTGGTGAGCAGCAATAAGGGACCTACCTGCTGGGGCCCTTACCAGAACGTGTTTGTCCTCCCCTTCTTGACGGGAATAGGAGGCCTGAAGAACCTACTACTTCAGGTTTCTCCCCAAGGATCTCATTCTAGAGAGGATGCCTTGTAGTACAGGGAGGTGTCTAAAGTGTAGCTTTCTGCCAGCCTTTCCCCCATGCTACTCTCCTGCACTGACCTGCAGCTCAGTGCAGTCTTTTGTCTTCAGCTCCCCAAAAGTTATAACCATGCAACTTGCAGACCCCTTGGAGTGTCTGAAGTGCTGCTTGGCAGTGGCTGGAATCTGTCCTGCTGCATCCTGTGGTTTGTAAGCTTTGTACACTTACTTTGGATACTCTATTTGTTGCCATTTGCTTCTAGAAAAATTAATTAGTAAAATAAAATTGAATATGGTTGAGGAAATTGTTCTTCACTAGTACCTGCATTGCATTAGGTATAGGTTTTGTTAAAATTGTTTATGCTGTGATACTCTCTAAATTATGGTTGTGATTTATGCCAGCCTTCAAGGTTTTTTTGCTTTAATTTAGGACAAGTCCATGGGGCTTTTCTCTTCATGCATTTTGTTTCATAGTCTCATGTTACTATTTCTTTCTGATGATACCAGTGATGAAATATGTTTATTCCCAGTTCTTACTGAATTTATGCAATACTGCAAAGTAGAATTTAGGATTCAGATTGAACAATTCTGTACTTCAGTAGCCCTCATTTCATGAAAGGTGCTCACAAGCATGTGTAGACTGATACTGATACTTAATCTTTCCCTTAGAGTCTGTGCTTGGGAATTAGCTGCTTTTCAGCCTGTTTTCAGAACTGACTACCTTAGGTTTATGAAAATTGATTTTTGCAAGAGGAATTGTTTTATGAAGAAAATATGAACATGTGGGGGAAAAGTTGTCTGATAAACATTATTTGGTGCATAACAGTATTACAGTGCTGTAGGTAACTCAGATGAGGAACTCTGTTTAACAGGATGTTTAGTCACTGATAGATTCTTTATTTTTAAACATAATCACTTTCAGAGCTAGCTTATTTTTTCTGAATGATTGCACAGGCTATACTGCAATGTAAACATAGATGTTCTTTGTTTCGTGTTACATGCACTTGCTCCTATCCTTTAAGCAAGAAACCAGTCCTTTTTCTTCTGAAATCTCTTATTGTCTGGTCCTCATCACTGCTTCATTATGTTCAGCCCTAAATATAGTCAGAGGTTGTCGTAAAACACATCTGCAGTGTGGGAAAAGGAAGCTTTCTGAGCTTGTTCTTTAATGATGGAAAGACTTCTGTTCCCAGAGATACTCCTGCAAAACATTAACAAAAAGGCATTAGTACAGTTCTCAAAGTGGGTAGTATCTGGATAATGTGCTTGTCTCCAGATGCCTGGCAGATTGTTTTTGTTGAGAAGGAAAAAGATTGCAGACCTATTTGTCATCTAAGGTAGAGGTTTTGTGATTGTTTTCTTTGCTTGCATTGTCTGTGTGTCAGCCTGTCTGTGCAGTGTTAGTGTCAAGATTCATTTCTGCTTTGCTTGCTTGCTTTTCTTGCTTGCAGTGAGGGGATATCTCCTGAAGAAGGATAGGTTTCTCTTGGTTCAGTAGATGTCTCTGCTATTACATGCTGTATCCAATTAATCTTGTGTGATAGACAGATTGCCACACTTTTGATCCTTGCACTTGTCCCTAGCTGAGAGATTTTCTGAACATCAAGTGTGTTTAGCATAGTCAATGAAAAACAACCCCAAGCAACAAACCACAAAATGTATACAAATTATCCATACACACAAAAAAGAGGTGTTTTAATCATTGATGGTCCTAGTTTGAAGAATTTTATTTTCTCTGAAGACCTGAAATACCAAACACAAATAACAAATATGGCAAGAAATTAATTTCTGGGCACTCTGTAAACATTCTTCCCTGATGTAAGCTTTCTCTACCAAATAAGACCTGATTTGACCTATTAGTGCTGAATGATGTATCCACAGTTACATAAATGTTTTGGCCCCATGCTGTCAGAGCAGAAACTCAGATACAGCAGTTACTTACTTATTCAGATAGATATGGCTGGATTATTTTTCTTGTCATATGTAGCTTAGGTAAGTAGAAAATCTGCCTATTATGGCATTTTTCCTTTGTTATATGAAGGAGAAAGTAACTGTCTTGCTGATTGGTTCTCTATGTAGATAACAAAAAGAGAGTGGTGTTCTTGCTTGCCATGGTGGTGGTGTGTGTAAGTTATAGTGTATTCACTTTTTCATTGTAAAATCCTTCTCATTTGATTCTCGTCCTCTATTGCTTGCTTCAATATTTTAAAAGTTAACTTTAATTTTGGTTCATCATTATTAGAGCTAAGCTCTAATGGCAGAATGCTGGAAGTGTGACGGTGGGTGTGTGATTTGGGGTTTGAAGGGGGTGGATTCCCCCTTGAGGTAGACTTTTTCTGCATTAGAGGAAACAGTTTCTATGAAATACTCTGAGTAAATTTTAAAAAAATGCAGCTCAACTGAGCCTGCCTATTTTGCTACCTTTAAGAAAACTTTTTCAGGATGAAAGGAAGGTGTACACAGGTAATAAGTTTTGCTCTCTAAATTCACCATTTAAAATCTGCTATGCTTCTGGGCTCATTGTGTGGCTTTGAAAACATCAAACCTGAACACTGGACAGCCTTTGAAAGTCACTAACTTTGGTATCCTGGTGCCAGCATTACAGTGGGCATATGGGATGTCAGTGTGTTTGAGGTTTTATCCTTGATCTGCTCATTCTTTGCAGTGATCAGTCACAGATGCCACCAGAAGCAAAGCATAAATAAGACTACAGTAAGATGGAGGGAGGCCAGGGCTCAAGCAATGACCTGACTTCACCACCACTTTTCCAGCTCCATTTTTTGCCTTTCTCTGCTTACACTGTGTGGTGGTAAACGTTGAGAATAGTATTTTCAAAATTATTTTTTATTTTAGCTGCTCTTGAAGAGTAGAACATTTTATATAAAGAGATCAGGAATTTGTTGGATATTAAGAAGTTCTACTGCCTTATAGTTAAGATTAGGCTTGAATAATAATCTGATAATCTGATTGATAATCTGTAAATGACAATGCATTTGGAAGTTAGAGAAAAAGTGAGTGGATGAGGATGATTTCAGGAATCAGTCTTCACAGTGGGTAGTAAATGTGTTTCAAGACTTTGTTTTATTTCAAGATTTAGGTTTAGTTTCTATTAAATTCAGTTTTCTATATGGGCATGATTCCTCCTTTAAAAACCTATAGTGGGTTTGTGTGGCAAGATTTTGGTATTGGGGACCTACAGGGGTGGTTTCTGTGAGAAGCTGCTGGAAGCTTCTTCTGTGTTTGACAGAGCCAATGCCAGCTGGCTCCAGGAATGACCTGGTGCAGGCTGAGGCTGAGCCCATCAGTGATGGTTGTAGTGCCTCTGGGATAACTGACTTATGAAGGGAGAAAAAATGGAACCCTGCAGAGCAGCAGCAGAGAGAGGAGTGAGGATGTGAGAGAAGCAGCTGCAGACACCACAATCAGTGAAGAAGGAGGGGAAGGACATGAAACAGTCCAGCTGCAGCCTGTGGTGTGGACCGTGGTGGGTCAGGCTCTCCCTCTGCAGCCCATGGAGGACCACAGTGAAGCAGATACCTGCCCACAGCCCCCTGAGGACTCTGTGCTGGCTGGGGCAGGGACCCTGTGGAAGCTTATGCTGGAGTAGATTCCTTGTAGGATCTGGATTTATGGATCTGTGCAGAGAAAAGGCCAATCCTACCAGAGCAGGTTTTCTGGTAGGATTTGTGGCCCTGTGGGGGACCCATGCTGGAGCAGGCTGTGCCTGAAGGACTGTAGCCTGTGGGAGGAACCCATGGACGTGCAGTTTTGTGAAGAACTGCAGCCCATGGGAAGGACTCACATTGATGAAGTTTGTGGCTGACTGTCCCCTTTGGGAGGGAGTCTGTGCTGGAGCAAGGGAAGAGTCTGGATCACAGTTCCCTTCAGGCAAGGTGTGAAGTACTGACTGCAACTCCCGTTCCCTGTCCCCCTGCCCCACTGTGGGGAAGTTGGTAGGCAATAGTAAAGTTAAACCTAGGAAGAAGTGGTGGAAGGATGGTGATCAAGATTTGTTTTTATTTTCTCATTACCCTACTCATACTTGATTGATAATAAATTGAACTAATTTTCCTAAGTCAAGTCTGTGTTAGCCATGAGGTAATGGGTGAGTGATTTCTTCCTGTCCTTAACTCAACCCGTGAGCCTTCTATGGTATTTTCTCTCTCCTGCACAGCTGAGAAAGGGAGTGAAGGAGTGCTTTTGGTGGGCATCTGGCTCCTAGCCAGGGACAGCCCACGACAACCAGTAGCATGACAATATGCTAGTCTGTATGTAAAATACTTTAATAAGTTCAACTTACAGCACAAGCTACATTTGATCACTGCTAATAAGGGATAGGTACAGTAAGCTTGCATGCTTTTCTGCCAGGTGCATGCTACAATAAGTGCAATTAAATGTGGGGTGCCCAGTGGAAGAAGACAAGTGGCAAGTTAGTGCAGTTATGTCACTTCTGATCCAGTGACAAGCCCTGCAAGAAGCTAACAGCTCATTATATGCTACTACTTTGGGGTGTTCTTACTGTATGTGCTTTACAAAAAGAATTCTAACTTTAGTATTGAAACTGGTGAAAATCTTACGGGGCCCATTTCTTGCATTAGTGTAAATGTGCTAAAGCTCCCTGACCTTACGGAGTTATATTTAATCTTACACCCACGGAAAACCTGCTTGCAAGCTTTTGAGTTACACAAATGGAAGTGTAAATGATGCTTGTAAACCTATGCTATTACTGAAGGCAATCTGAAAATCAAAATGAGGCCCTTAACTTTTATATCCAGTAATAGGGACCAAAGATAATTAGAGGACTAGGTGGAAAATACAACAATCCTTGTCTAGTTTGAGAATGCTAATTCTGTTTAATATTTCTTCTAACTTATTCCATCTTCCTCTTGATGCAGACGTGTTTTGTAAATAGGGGCTTTTTAACAATCTTTTGCATTTTTTTTTGAACATAGAAGGACTTAAAGAATACTTCCCTTGGAATATTACAAAATGGTATGTTTTTATCTGGATGTTTTAAGTTCCTAAGATTCATCTTCTTGCTCCTAACTACAGTCCTTTTTATAGTACATAAAAATGTTTTCGTGCCTAAATGAAGATTCTTAGAATGCTTTTTTGTAATTATATGAAGAATATGAGGTCCTCAGTGTGTCCCTGAGATACGTGTCCCTGATATCTCAGGATATACACAGTCTCTGCTTACTGTCATGGTGGAGAAAAGGCTGAGTTTCTCTATGCCTTCTTTACCTTGGCCTTTACTGGTAACAGACTTTGAGATTAGAGGGAAAATCTGGAGGTAGACAGACCCTTCATGGAGTGGGAACAGGTTAGGCAGCACTTAAGCTGCACATATACAGCTCCAGGGTCTTTAACAGATTATGGAATTTGGGAGAGGTTTGTGTAGACTAGAGGAAAGTGAATGTCATTAATTTTTTAAAAAAGGGCAAGAAGGGACTCTCTGGGTGTTCTGGTAACATCTGGGGTCCTGCAGGTTTGTCAACCTTTCCTCAGACCCTGGGAAGGTGGTGGAGCATCTAACCCTGGAAGGTATCTCCAAACACATGAAGGACAAGAAGACAATTAGAAGTAGTCTTAATGGACTTACAAAGGGAAAATCATGCTTAACCAGCATGATTCCCCTCACAATGATAGTGACTAGCTTGGTGCTTATGGGGAGAGCAGTGGATGTTGTTTGCTTTAACGTTGATAAGGCTTTTGATGCTGTCTTCCCAAACATCCTCACAGAACAACTCAGCCCAGAGGGTTGTGATCAGTGGTACAAGGTCCAGTTGGAGGCCAGTCACTAGTGGTGTACCTCAGGGGTCCATACTGGGACTGGCACTGTTCCACATCTTCATTAATGACCTGGATGATGATGATGCAGAGTGCACTCCGCATCTGTAGGTGATGAAAAACCTGGGAGGAGTGGCTGATGAGCCAGGGGGTTGTGCTGCCATAGAGAGAGATCTTGGCAGTCTGGACACAGAGGAGTCTCTTAAAGATAAGCTCAGGGAAGTGCCAATTCCTGTTATCTGGAGGATATTTGAGAGTAAACTCTTGCACCAGTACAGGCTGGAGGCCATCTGGTTGGAAAGCAGTTCTGCAAAGATCTTGGGGGACAGCAAGCTGACCATGAACCAACAAAAATGTTTTTGTGTGTCCAGCAGCTTCCTGGGCTGCATTAGGAAGAGTGTTGCCATCAGGTTGAGATCCTTCCCCTCTACTTGGCAGAGGTGAGGCCACATCTGCAGTGTTGTGTGCAGTTCGGGGCTCCCCAGTGCAAGAGGGGCATGGACTTAATGGGGTACGTCCAGCACAGGCCCCAGAGATGAGGAGGGTTCTGGAGCATCCTTCCCATGAGGAGGGTCTGAGGGAGCTGGGACTGTCCAGCCTGCAGAAGAGAAGGCTCAGGGGTATCTTATCAATATACATGAATACCTCATGGGAGTGAAGAACAGGGAGACAGGTTTTTCTCAATAGTGCCCAGTGACAAAACAAGAGCCAGTGGGCACTTGGAAGTGAATCTGAACACCAGCAAATGCACTTCTGTTGTGGAGAGCATTGAGCACTGGCATGGGTTGCCCAGAGAAGTTGTGGAGTCTCCATCCTTGGAGATAATCAAAACTTAGCTGGGCAACTGGTTCTACATGCAGTTGCTTCAGCAGGTAAAGGACAAGAAGATACCAAGAAGTCTGTTCTAACCTAAATGAGACTCTGATTCTGTGTGTTCCTTTCTTCCCCTCAAAAATCTAACCAAGATGAGACCCAGGTCATTCTTGAATGTATTGTTGCATTGTATGGTTTGTGAAGTATGTTGGGAAATGAAGCTCTGAGCTGTATATCTGTATTAATTACCTAACAGTTAATTTCCAGCACAACAGTTAATTTGAAAAATTAACTTGTGGAAGAAGCTGTAGAAGGATAGAGACACATTTGCCCTTTCACAGAAGTATAGCTTTTGACTCTGTGATTCTATCCCAGGCTTGTCAGTGTGTTTTTTCCTAAAAGCATTTTTGTAAAATGCAGAATGTTTCCTTCAGAAACTATTTCTTACCTTTACAGATTTCATCTGTTAAAAAAGAATCAGCATGTTTTCTGTTGGAGACTGCTGACTAGAACATCCATTTTGTGTCCCTGCAGATGACCTCTCTAAATTAATCGATCTCAGTTCTAATGAGGTGACCTGTTTAAAATAGCTCTCTGCCGGTGTGTATTTTCATGTCTTTGGCATTTAAACTTTGAAGTGCATCTCTTCCTGGGATTTTTAGAAATTATCTTTTATTTTCTCTTCAGATTTTTCTGAAAAATGCTGGTGCTTCAGCCCAGTATTGGAAACCAATTTTGATTTAAATGATTTTAAATATAAGCCCCTTTTTTGTGGTTGTTTGTAACTGGTTCAGTATTGGATTTCTCAGGGTCAGCACCTAAGCCAGGCTGTGCTGTTCATTCCCCAGCTGGGCAGTGCACAGCTCAATAGCTTTTACATTATGCTCTGACCACGCAGGGGTGGAGCAGATCGCTGCTTTCCTAGGTCAGTGTGCAGTTACGTTTTACAGGACAAGGTAAAAAAAAGTCTGTGTTTGATAATTCAGAAAAGCTGCCGTTAAAGGATAATCAGTCCACATAATCCTTTGCATTCTGCTGAATGCTTACGCACTGGATACTACTAAACTGCATGCTATTTTCATGGATAGAAAAAGAATTAAAGAATGATTGAACTTTTATGACACTTTAAAGATACATCAGCTTTGTATTTTGTTACTGCATGTGTCCACTCACACGGTGTGGTTGTTACATGCTTACATGTTGGTTTAAGAAAATGTGTTAGTCAAAGTTACTTTATGTGCTCCTATAAACTTATTTAATAGTGACACAGAACAGCTAATGAGGAGAGAGGGAGAGAGGGAAATATAGAAAGGATATTGCTTTCTGAAGATGTCTGCTCTTCAGTTCCTCTAGCACAAATTGTAAACTGCTTCCTTAAATTCGTCTCCTTGGAAAGTGAGAAAAGCGCAGTTGTCTGCATGTCACTCCCTGAAGGTCACTTGTGTGTTGATGACTGTAATAGCAGAGTTTGGTTTTTTTGGTGACCTTGCACAAGTCCTTAAAATAGGGATAGTTAAGGTAATTAAGATTTTAGTCTTTACAGTGTGCTCATTAAACACGATTGATCTTAATGTTACATTGTGCTCATCCTCTCTGATGATCAGAAAGGCTTTCATTTAGAACAATGCAAATGCTACTTTGGTGAGCACCCCAAGTGTCCATAGGGTGGCTTGCTCTGACCGTGGATGTTCTGCAGCGTAGCAGAGAGGGGTGACTTCACAAAATATTCTGAGTTGCTTGCTATTTTGTTAGTAACAGTTAAGAGGCAAGGAAAGCCTAACACCTATTTCATCAAGAAAGAAGGAAAGAAGGATTTTCTGGCCCTGGGTAAATGTGCAGTCTTTGGGAGAAAAAGAAAATTCTTATTATGTCATTTAGTCTGCAGACTGGTAATGGGTAATTTGTTTGTTTTCTGATCTGTTAGCAACTTAAGGCTATGCAGCTGCTACATGTTCATGTAAAAAGATGTTACCTGCTGGCATGTTCTCTTTCTGTCCTCTTTCTGTCTCCCACTTGTGCACACTCACACAAATATGTGCCCCTTCCCCTCCCTCCTGGAGAACCACCGATCAGGATATCCTCTGGGAACAGCAGCACCATTTCCCAGTTGGAGCTGCGTGCATTTAAGCTCACTGATCTCAATGCCATGTGACTGGAAACGCAAGGAGCAGATTGCCATCCGGTGCACACTCTCCAACCCCTCAGTTGGAAAAAAAAAAAAAAAAAGAGAAGAAAGAGAGAAAAAAAAAAGAGGGGGTGGGAGTGAGGAGGGGAGGTTCCCTTGCTTTTTTTGTAGCGCTGTTAATTCCTGCTGGAGCTTGTTTGCCGCAAGCTTGGTTCATGGCAGAGGCAGCAGAGCCTATTCGGTTGCTCAGTGCTCTCAATGAGGTCAAGCTGCATCAAAGGGAAGCCTCCTGTGGAAGCATCTCCTGTAAGTTCTGATACTGCTTTTTCCCTGCTACCTCCAAATAAATCATAGCCTGTATGACTCTGCCAGGCTTCAGTGCTTTATCCCTCCCTGACTGATAATTTTGTGTGAGATTGTCAGGTTTTATGTTAATTGAACTTGTCATTGAGGCATCAGTTGGGTAATAATGCTGTGCATTTTGGGAGAAAAGGGCTTATCTTCTCTCCTTTTATTTTCCAAGGGAGTGGGAAGAAGAAAGTGTGGTTTTGTCCTTTTGAAAAGCTCCAAGCTGTTGAGGTTACAGCTCACCAGATTCTGTTTTATGTAATCTACATATTCTACTTTCTAAATAAAGCAACTGTAAAGTGTATTGCAGATGTCATTGGGTTTCACCAAAGAGCTATTATTTTAGGAATAGCTACCTAAACATTTAAGTAATTAAAAAAAAAAAATAGAGAAAGTACTTTATTCAGATTTTGGAAACCTCTGTAGTAACTTAATTTCAAAGAAACTCTCCTTACACAAGCTGCAGTTCACCTGAGGGGTCTCTAATGTGATCATTCAGAAATATTCCTTTGAAACCTAATTCTGGATATTAGCTGGTTTTAGTGAAACTTTTCAGTTGCGTAGGCTTCCACACAGATGAAAAATTTCTTGTTTTATGTAATGAGCTAGCTGTTCCTGCAGAAATGCAATTTAGCATGAAAGAATGCTAACTTTTACAGGGAGTGTTGTCTCATTTACAGCATGGAATCTTTGGGCAATAATGACATGCTGGGCTGTAATTTTTCATCTACATAACCCAGTTTTTTTTTCCCTTGAAGTACAAAAAGCTTACTTGAATACATATCTGGAAGGCTTGCAGAGTGGTTTCAATGGCTTGAACAAAGTAACTACCACCTGTTTGGATTATTGTTAGTTATACATTGTAAACCCTGAGGAAAAATAAAATATCACAAGTCATTATCCCTTTTGCTGTAAAGTTCCTCTTGAAGGGACTGGCATGGTGCCTGTCTATTGATATTCAGCTTGTATTTTTGGAAACTCAGCAGCACGGGCGTTGTGCTGTAAGGTGATGAAGTGTTGCGATAGTTATAAAGAGTTATGGCACTGCTCTACTTCCCAAAATCTTATGTCTTTGGGTTTTTTTCAAAGGTGCGTTCTTTAATTATAGTTGTCTTTTTATCTTCTTTAGTTAATATCTTGACTTTCTTAAATATCTAACTTTGATATTGGATAGAGAAAGGAAAAAACCTGTGAAATCGGGTCATGCAGCATCTATGTATGACATGAATATTTGCTGGGGAGATTTATGAAACAAACTTGAAGACTCATTTTCAACTGCATGTTTCTATTTAATGAAAAGATGACTTGTTACTTAAATATGCTATGAGATTTATCTGACATGACTGCAGTATAAATATGAGAAGAGAATGTGTAAATTAGCATCTCGTACTTAGTACTCTCCTTCTGGGAAATGGATTAAAATGCTTTATGAACCCATCACTGGATTTTTTATTTATTTTGACTATGTATCTTTTCTTGTCTTTAACATAAGCTGTCTTCAGTTCCATCAAGACAGCTCCATTTTAAAACATATATAGTGGTGGAAAATACCCATTCTCTGTCTTTTTGTCCAGATGGTGATGCTTCTTTTCATTTCAGCATTCAGCTTCTGAGTTGATCCTAGTTGAAGATGAAATGACAGATACTGAAGATAATGAAGAGGAGGATTTAGGAGTCATGGATGATCAACGCAGTGTAATTCTCCATCTCATCTCTCAGCTCAAACTTGGCATGGACCTTACCAGGGTAGGAACACTGTATCTCTTTTATATCTGTTCACTATTGTTTTTTCTTCTGTGTGTTTATGTGCACAGCCAGTTATTGTGAGTGTGTTTTGCCCCCGTGGACAGTGAAATTTTCCTCTATAAAAATGTGGTCCCTGAGAGCTGTGGAGTGCTGTCTCTTGCTAGGCAGGCTTTCACATGAAGTGGCCACATCAGATATGTTAGAGATGGAGGGGGAGGGAAGGAAAAAAAAGAAGAAAAAAAAATCCTCCAAAACTCTTTCTTACCTTTTTGCAAGTCTTTCAGAGAGTTACTTTCAGAGTAACCATATGTTGTGTATGTAACCCACAAGTATGTCAGGGTGCACTGGGGGTTGGAGGAACAATAATGGCAATTGTATGGATGAAGGATATACATGTTCACATAACTGCTTTGTGGATCGGATTCCATTTAATTGCAAGTCAGCTTCAGAAAAACCCCATGCTGGTAAAGAAATTACAGTCTTCAGTGTATCAGTTCTTGTCAGTGTTGAGCAGCTCACCAGTTTAACCTTCTGTGCATTCTTCTGGTCCTAGAACCAGTATTGTCACAAGCTTGTCCATACTGATATGAGCAAAGAGATTACAGTGTCTGAGAAATTTTCCCTTCAGTCCTTGGAGTTTGGGAAATGAGGTAGATGTTAAGGAAGCAAGGACTGCTTCTTTTTGAATAGTCTTGTATTCCAGCGAAACCTTCTCATGGGGCTTAATAAATAATCAAGGAGATTTTTGTAAATATATGGAATATCCTTTCCTTGCACAAGGGTTTTCTAATTAAAAATCCCCCAAATAAAACTCCTGTTGTCCACTTCTCACAAATAAGAGTTCATTCTGACACTCTCCACAAGTAATACAAAGTTTGGAAGGACCAGACAATTTCTCTGGCACATTCTTGAAGTAGTTTTGCAGGAAGTTATTCTCATGGGCATTTTGATATTCTGAAGAGTTAATCTGCTTTTATTTTTTTAACATGTTAATCAAAAACCGTAATTTTTTTACAAAATAAAGTTTTCTCAATATAGCTTTTCCTGCTTGCTCTGGAACCATTGTCAGTGTTTTAAAATAATTACAATATTAAGACTGAGCAATCCTGCGTTCTGTTGCTGAGTAGCTGCACAGAAATGAATGTTTTATTCTAAATAAAATGAAAGTTTCATAATTTCATTTTGAATAATTTATACCGCTCACATTTTAGTATGTCTGGGGTTATATACAGTTCATTTTTGATTTTGTTTTTCTTACATTCTCACTTTTTCTTAGCTCTTCTTCTTTTCTGTGTTGGTTTTCTAGGGCTGTCTTGAGTCTATAATGTTCAAACTAGGCTAAGATTTCTTATCCGTAGTTCTTGTGTCTTCAAAACATTTTGTCTTTGTCTAAAGACAAGATTTTTCTTTTCTGGTTTTCACCATCATCTTCTTGTCATGGCAGAGTAGGCAAAACCCAAAGATACACAGTTAATGTAAGTAAGAGAAATTCCTGTAAATAAGAGAAGAGTAGACAGTTACAAGAGAAATATGAAGGTAAATACATATATGATGACCTGTTTCTTACGTAGTGTTCTTAGAGCACAGTTTTTAAAGATAATCATATATGTTGAAATGAGAAGAGGAACAGGCATATGGCAGAGTTAGATGTGTTTGTAGTCTCTGTGATGCATGAATACACATATGATAAGTATTAATGAGACATGCCACATGTGCACATCACTTTTCTGCCCATTTTGAGGATTAAAAAAAAATACAGGACAGCTGGCTGCTTTTTTTTATCAACTTTGCTTACTGACATGAGGCCCTTAGGGCCGCTGACATGTGACAATAAAGCTGGGTTTGTTGGCTGCACTTCTTCCCATTTTTCATTATTCTTCTGAAAATCAGATTTCAGAGCACCTTGATGCTCATCACCTTCTGGTGGAAGTGGTTGTGGCACAATAGTTGCTAATATCAGAGGATGTTTTTACATGTTTCCATTTGCCTGTGCTATCTTCCCTAGGGCTGTGTCTTTGGTTCATTCTGAGAGCTGCATGATACTCACGTGAACAAACAGCTTTTTCTGAGCCCTTGGGGGTTTTGGGTTCTGGATGCATGAGCTTTACCTTTACATTCCATATCACAAGAAACAGCATCTTATGCTTATGTTACCATGGCCTTGCCTGTGCTGACGGCAGTTTCCCACAGTGAAGACAGCCGCATTAATGTTGTGGAGGTGCTTCCCTTCTGGAATGTGTCATACTGCTTTGCCTTTTAGTGAGGAGTTAAGGAGTAAAAACTGCTGTGAAGGAGAACACCTGCAGTGAAGTATCAAATCTGTGTGGGGATTTGCTAGAATGGTCTAAACTTCATCGTGGCCAAATAGACTTCAACAGCTGCTGGAGAGAGTTTGGTGGGGAGCAGTTCAGAGCAGCAGAATGTGGTACACAACTGATGCTTCAGACTGGAATAGGACTTTCAGCCTCATTTAAAACTAGAATTGCTGGGGAAAAAGACAAGTTTCTAAATTGTTTGTTCTTCAGACTTTTAAAAAATGAAAAACAGCGCCAAAACCCCCTGACAGTCTTTGTTGGCAAATGGCATCTAATGGATTGCAGTTAATGCTAACAGCTTGTACAGATGGGTGGTCACTCCCCTGCATTCCCTTACCTTCCTTTACACAATTAATATATGCTAAAAGTAAAGGGTTGCCATTCTTTGTAAAAGAGCTGCCAGTAATTCTGCAGAATGTCAGCCTGTTGTAAATTAACATTGTGATGTGTTCATGTCATAAGTTTTTACTTTGCTTGCCAATATTCTTTTACCTTGCAATTTTCAAATATAAGTGGCATGAAAATAGCTTGTTTTATTCCCACAATGACACAGATAACAGTGGAAAGAAAGGTTTTACACGTCTAAGAGAAGGCTATCTCAGCAGGAGGTACCTTGGCTGGATTTCTGAAAAAATTAGGGAATGATGCTGACACCCATGTTTTTCCTCACAGTAAATAATAGTGGGGATAAATATCTCTATTCTTAAGACATTGTGCTCATTTTTCTCAGTTGCATTCAGATCTAATTAAGTGAATTCAAACCTAGGAGGTTATAATCAAGTTTTCAACCAGTATTGTCTTTTTAACCTCAATGAAAATGGAAGAATGCCTCTTAAACTGCTTTCTTTTCATCTGAAGCCTGAGAGAGAGTAAGAATAGATTGTTCTAACATTTTAGAATGAGGTGAGGTGATTTTTTTCCTTCAGACTTCAGCAACTTGGTATTTCTTCCAGAGTGTTTCTTTTGTCCAAATGGTTGTCATGCTGGCATTTTCTCAGAGGAAAAAATTAGTCAGTTTTAACTTCTTATGCAATTTAAAAAAATAATTCATAGTCCTGCCCAAAGCCAGTATAAAGAACATAGGTCCTAAGTGGTTTTTTCTGGACACTTCTTTCTGTCTGGCTGCAGAAGAGTTGAAAACCTCATTCCTTTAAAAGCTGGAGTGCTAGCACAAGTGCACAACAGCCCAGTGCTGGCAAGAAGAATGTTATACGCTTTCAAATTTATTTATTTTTGTTTTTCTTATTTCTGCAGAAATCAAGATAGGGCCAATTAAAAAAAATTATTGGTGTGATTTTTTTTATTTTTTTGGTGCTGTATTAGTGTGTGGTGGTGTTGCATATTGAAACTGAGGGTATGAGATTATTTAATAAAATGCAATGTTTTGTAGGCATATTTTGTAATACTGCAGTTGTGTAAGCTTTAAAAGTAAAATATTTTTATTTCATAGTTCTGCCTCCTTGTGTGGAAACAATTCAGTTATTCAGTGGATCCATTCCTGCCACAATTGAGGATTTAATTTCCAGCTTAGTTAGGCTTTTAAGGCAAGATCATTTGAGCTGGAGTTCAGGCCTGCTCAGATTTTAAATTGATTCTTGAAACTCAATAGTTAGAGTCCAGTGATTCATCACATCTCACCTGGTGGCAGTGCTGGTGTAGCTGTGTTAAGCAAAGCACCCATCTGGGACTTAAGGGAGGAGGTACCAAGACTCTGTGACCACGACAATGGGATGAGAGCACGGCAGTCTTAGTGTTGTACCATAAAATCATCTGAAGGATGGTCTGCAGTTTTCTTCTCCTCTGTTTGTGCTAATAAAGGTCACTGTCTTCAGAGAGAAGCTCTTGGACATAGTGAGATGCAGAGTGCTGTTTATTCAAATGAGTTTGCCCTTTCAAGTCTCTGCAGTGAACTCACAAAGGCACTACTGGTACTTCTAGACAGAAAATATGGGAGATTTTTTGTATGTTTTGCTGTCACTTTCCCATCTTGTACCCTGATCTTTTGTGTATGATTTATATTAAAATGAGATCCTGAATTGAGGATTTCAACTGCTGAATTGCATTTTCCTAAAGATTATATTGGATAATGAATATCTGGTCAGAATGAGAATGCTGCAAATAAGATGGAATTGTTTAAAGAGCTAAAAATAAAAAAAAAACTCTACTGGCTTTCTGCTTTGCCTTCAAAGTTTTGGATTTCATTTTGAAAACCAATATCCTCAGCCTGCCACTGTCACACCACCAGCACTGTAGGCTGTCATTAGCACTCAGTCTGCCACATATTGTGTAAAATTAAGGTCCTCCATCATTCAGGTTGGTAGCAGAAATCATGTGGAGTCCTCAAAGCTTAGAGAGTAGAGTCAGAGGAATATTACAGATGGAACTTTGCTTGATTTATATCTAAACTTGTAAAAATTATTAGCCTATGAAGGACTGTGTGTGTGTAAATATAAAATACAGAAGGAGAGAGCCAATAAGCAGATAAGTTACCAGATGCAGCAGTTCTCTCTTTTTGCAGGAGGTGCTGTGACTTGCTGTGTAGCTGTAAAGACTCTGTTCGAGCTGCTGTGACTGGAATTCTTGTTCCTGTTTACAAGTTCTCTTTGAGAAGGACTGAATGATTAATAAAAGTTTGAAAGCTTCTATTTCATTATCCATGGGATCCAAAAGGGCTGATCTGTGCTTTGGTCCTACTTAGAATGGCAAGCTGGACCAGCAGGGGGAAAGTAAATGTGTTTGTGACAAACAGTGGCTCCCTGCCAGCTGTAAATAACCCTTGCTTTTGGGAAAGGGAAAAAGTAAAAATTTAAAGTGAAAATGCAGTGAAAATTTAAAGAAGCAAGCAGAAGAATTGCTGTAATAGAGGACAGCAGGTTTGCATCTGGCATCATTGAGCCACTTGGATTCACATAAGATAAATTTGTGTGTGCCAGAAATTCCTTTTGGTCATATGAGAGCAACCCTTGAGCTCCCCTGCGAAAGACCTGCACAAAGTGGGGAGCATGGGGGCAAAGAAGGGAGAGAAATAAATTATGTTCCTTAGCCCTTGTTTGCCTTGCAGTACCCTCCAGGATGCTTCACTGGAAAATTCCAACAAAGTGTTATTGTGAAGTGAGTGACCTTGGCGACATCTGCGTTGCTAGAGAAGGCCCTTGAGACTGTATCCAAGTCACCTGGGGCTGGCTCCCTCCAGGGCAGACTGCCTAGTGCTCAGCCCCAGGTTTTTTTCTGGGCCCAAGGGAGCCTCTCTATTCCCATGATATGAATGTAATGGTTTGTGCAGTTTGTCTTTCAACTTGTCTGAAATAAAGCGCAGCCATGCAGGGGCCCACCACAGTGACATGGAACCATCTGAAACTGAGGGGGTGTGCCATGGGCTTGGGGGAGACAGGAGATCTTAGGGATGGCAAGGGATTTGGCTTGGGAATTGTGGGGGGGCATGACATGTGATGACACTCTAGGGCAAATGGGGAGTGCTTTCTTGCCTACAGCCTCTTGGGAAGGCTCCTTGGGATGGTTTTATACTTGGAAATAAACTTGATATTTGGTTGTGGTTGGATATCCTTGGGTTGGTTTGTTAGAGGCTGCAAGGGACCTATTCTGTGTAGAGTGGGTAGTCAGGGGCCCAGGAGTGAAATATGGGACAGAGATGTTTGACAGAAGGGATGGATGTACCCCTTACATTCTCCAGCACTTAGGGGTTGGTGATGGGTACGTTCATATAAAACACTCATCTTCTGGTGGTTTTGGAGGGTGTGCCCCTCCCATTTTGGAGGGTTATGATTAGTTTGGTTTGTTGACATTTGGTGTACATTAGTTTATATCAAAGTATGCTTTTGTGTCCTGTAAACAAAGAAAACAATGGCTGGTTTGTTAGAGGAGAGGAAAAGGTGGGTTTCCATGTGCGTGGAACAGCCCATCCCTGTTGTGTGAGCTGCTCCTGAAAGTCACGATGAAATAGGAAGCAGCCTGCATGGGTATCAAGGCCACTCCACTGCTTTTTCCTTCACTCATTATTTACACTGCAAAGAAAATTAAATTGTTGTGGAATGGGAGGGAAATGTGCTATCCCAAAATTTGGCAGGGTCAGAATTACAGCTGTCCTAACTGTTCCCTCTCCCCCTTTCCCCTCAGTAGTGTGATCACAGGGAAATCATATATGCCTTTGTCTGCTTTGCATACAGGTAGTGCTTCCAACATTTATTTTGGAGAAAAGATCCCTGCTGGAGATGTATGCAAATTTCATGGCCCATCCAGACCTGTTTTTGTCAATTGCAGCTGGAGCCACTCCCGAGGAAAGAATTATCTGCTTTGTGGAGTATTATCTAACAGCTTTTCACGAAGGCCGAAAGGGAGCAGTTGCCAAGAAGCCCTATAACCCTATAATTGGTGAAACCTTTCACTGCTCGTGGGATGTGCCTAGAGATAAAGTGAAAGCATTCAGAACTAATGGTGCCTCCATGGTTTCTAAGGACTCAGCCAAGGAGCTTGGCCAGGACCAGTCCTCGTGCTACAAGCTGAGGTTTGTAGCTGAGCAAGTGTCTCATCATCCACCAGTATCTTGCTTTTACTGTGAGTGCAAAGAGAAGAAAATGTGTGTGAACGCTCACATATGGACCAAAAGCAAGTTCATGGGCATGTCAATAGGTGTTTCTATGGTAGGTGAAGGTAAGAAATGTGCTTTTATTCTGCTTTTTTTTAGCTAATATTTCTGGGTGTCAACAGAAATCCAAATGTTTTCCTACTTGCTGTCCCTCTGACCTTTCATTTGAACCTTATGACTGTTTGCTTTTGTGAAGTTTGGAATTAAAACTGTAGGTTTCATATAACCTTTTGCTGTCCAGACAGAATGTGAAATGAACATTGCATATATAAATGTGTGCTTATATTGATGAGACTCTGTTAATTTATGTGGCCAGACTTCAGAAATAATTAAGTCATAATAGCAAATGACAAATTATGGCATATTCTGTGAGATCATTTTTGGTCACTTTCAAAGTAATATGGGATTTGGTGTTCATTATTGGAACAAAGCAATGAGAAGAAACTCATTTTTGCATAAACCTGACATTTGTTTTTCATAGTTTCTGCAAAGAATCATGATTTCTGTAGTGTTTGCAAAGTTAGTCTATTTACATAAGCTTTCTAGAAAGTCACATAGTAGAGGTGTGAATCCTGCTTTTCTATATCCTACACATGCAGTGTACATTGTGATAAATCACTGCCCAACTTGAGTTCAGAAATACAGGGAGTCATAACAAATCCTTAATGGATGATCTGAACTGATGCACACACTTGTACCAGTATTGTCACTGACTGTTAATGCATTGAGAGAAGTGTGTTTCTAAGCAATTTAGTCCTTTTGGCTGTTTGAGGGTAAGATGCTATGTATGGATTTTACTTAAATAGTTTTTGGACTGTAGTCTCAGAAGTATGAAGACAACTTGCTTCTTTTTGTCACCATTATGTTAAATACTGTGGTATTAATGGCGGTAAAAAAATGGAGTGGGAAATGCAGAAATGCAGTGGCTTGGCTTTGCTTATTAATAGCAACAAAATAACTATGGTGAAAAAATACAGATATATTCTGCTATTTCCACTATCTAAAACTAAAGACCAGTGGAAAGGACTACAGTTGCTCCTTCCCTGATGGCAATATATTCCCTTTTTTTAATAGAAGAGGCATGAAACCTCCTTACTACTGGTTTTGATACCCTTGTGATAAAAGTCTATGTTAGCGCATGTGTTTCCTTCTTCCCATGACTTAGGTATTTTGCTTTGAGTACAGAGTTAAGGAAGTTGGCAAGGGAGTGTCAGAACGGAAATTGGTCTGTCTGTCTGTCCCCTGCCCATACTACTGCCAGTCTGAGTCACTGGCTTAACATTCTGCATTTTTCTGGTACATGTTCGTTTCTAGTACTCTTTTGCTGAGTGAAGGAACTATTTAATGGAAATAAAATTAAACACAAAGTCACTTATGATTATGTAGGAGTAGGGAAATTTCTTTCTCTTGCTGCTAGCACACACAGTTCCCTGGGATTGGGGGTGTCTACTGTGGGGATTATTTAAGACTTCAAAGTCCTCATGTGTCCCAGTTTTGAGAGAGAAAGGGTCTAAGAATTAACTGCTTACTCACCCCAAGGATTGTTTAATGTGTGCTTGTGAGAATCAGTTCCTCCCTATGCTCTTTCTTTTTTTTTTTTTTTTGTGATCCTGGAGACATCCCAGGAGTGGAGGCGGGCTTTGGGGAACATCTGCAGTAGCAAACTCTTTTATTCCAAGGTTTGCTGCTGTCTCTGTGATGTGCATGCTGGGAGGAAATCTGGGTTCACCAGTTCATAGTTACTATTCATCTTTGTGTTCATGTAAGCAGTGCAAGAGCAGGGGCATTCACAGCCACAGCATTTCTGGGAAGTGATGGAGACACTTCAGTGCAGCCCAAGCATATCTGTTGCATGTTGAGAGCTGGCAATGGTCAGCAAGAACTTGTACCACTGAGGCTTTTCTGTCATCTGAAAACAGCAAGCCTAAGCCTGGCAGCCTCAGTTTAAAATGTGCAGTTCCTTCTCTTGAAACTGCACTTTCTTTAATTTTTTTTGTTTATTTATTTTAGGTCCAGGGAAATCTTCCTGATTAAGTTGGTGTGTGGATTTGTCAAGCTGTGCAAAAATTAGAATCTACTGGAGATGCTTCTTTCTTATGTGCTGCATAAGTATAAATTCTGTAGTAGATTGAGGTCAGTGTGAGTACCAGGGAATAGATTGCTGAACCAACAAAAAGGAGATGTTGGACTAAAAGTGTGGAAAATCTAAGGCTGTATTTTTGTGCCTAGGCAATGCAGGGCCTAATAATTTTAGTAATGTGAAATATAATTTCAAAATTTTTTCCTTCTGTTTAGGGACATATTAGAGTTGCAATATTTCATATGGGCTGAATTAGTCTAGCAAAGTTAGTGAGTTGGGGTGTGGAAAGGTGCTGATAGTCAGAAGGCATATGAAGCTACTTAAGATAGGTAGAAACTTAAAGTTAGCTCCTTGGAGAGAACTTCACACACCAAGGTTAGCTGGTAAGGTTGTAGAATCTTATTTTAATCTTTTAAAAGCAGATTGAGTTTCTGGGGAATGAAATATCACTGATCCTACTTTTGATGAGAGACAAAGTAACATCTCATGAATCCTCAAAATCTCTGGGTTTTGATTGTTGTGGGGTGTTTTTGCTACTGTGCATTGGATGACCAAACTAATCATGTGTTATTGTTGGGATTTTTTCTTGTCTCTTTCTCCTTTTTTTGTCCTAAATTCCCCCTCATTATTAACATGCAGCACTTTTTTTTGCCTGTTGCTGGAGTTAAATTACATACATGTGTGGGTCTTTCACTCTTTGTAAGAGGAGAAAGGATTTTAGATGTGGCATCATGTTACTTAAAATACAGTTTCCTCGATGCCTCTAAAGTACCTGTGTCTGTTTTGAGACTTGGGTTAAATAATTCTGCTGTTGGTTCAATATTAGGTTCATTATACTACAGATTATATCAGTACTAATTGATATGGGAGAGGGGAAAAACATCCTTCCAGACAGAGTGCTAGAGAATTGTAATTAATGCTTTGGATAATTTACTGGTAGTGAGTGACCATCTTGTTCTAGTCAGATATGTATCAGAACAGTTCTGTCTGACCGGGCTGGCCAGAGAAGTTGTGGATTCTCTGTCCTTGGAGGTTTCCAAGGCCAGGTTGGATGGGGCTGTGAGCAACCTGGTCTGGTGGAAGGTGTCCCTGCCCACAGCAGAGGGTTTGGAACAAGAGGATTTTTAAGGTCCCTTTCAACCCAGGCCATTCTATGATTCTGTGACAATGACCAGAAACTTCATTGTAGCCTGATGTTGAACACAAGCAACTGAGGTGTGTTTTGAACATTCCAATGTGTCCCTCCAACAGTTCAGTGGAGCTTTTTCTACTGCAGTTGGCTATTTGCAGAAATAAAGTAGTACTGAATTTTTGGACCTATAGTGTGTGTAAAGAATATGGTAATGGTAATGTGTCTGTGGAGGCTTTGAATCATATTTTTATAGCAAGTCCTTGGATGTATAGAGCATATTGCTTTTAATGCTTTTTGTTAGAAGCTGACATAGGATGTCATGGAAGTACAAAGATTTATAAAGGAATTTAAAGAATTAGGGGATTTAAAGATGGTATGGTCTTGGCACACAAAGGCTACAGCTCAGTATCTCAGTGGTGTGATTTTTTGTGTGTGTCACACCTCAAAGTGACTAAGATTTTTTTTTTCTGTCTGTGATTTTTGTTTGTTGATTCAAAGTAAGTATCAGTTGCAGAGATGCAGAACAATTGGGAGAGCACTGCTGGAAATCCATGTGGGGAGCTGTTTTATATGCTAGCCTTTCTTCATCTCTGGTTATGAGTGCTCTAAATCTGGCTTGCTAATGAAGCCTTGCAACTTTTCTTTGCTGTATGACAAAACCCCCATTCTTCAGAGAAGTCAGCACCGAGTTTCCTCATGAGAAAGCCACCTGGAATAGAAAAGAGGGTATTTTGCATAGAAGAACTTAGGTTGCATGTGCAGTCCCTCATTCTGGTTAATGTTAATTATGTACTAATGAAAGAGTGAGGGAGGAGATGAGGCTGTAATGAACAGGGTCACATTAAGATTTAAATTAGCAAAGGATGAGTCAATATAAATATTTAATGGTTTTTACATGGTCCATAGAATCTTTAAAAGGATATTGGTTGTGGGGTAATGGTGCTGTGGTGAGCACACCTCAGTGTCAGCTGTGCCTGTTCCTTTTCTGCTCTTGGATTTTGGTTCAGAGCAGCAAAAGCCAACAAAAAGTGTCATCTTTGATTTATGGGTTAATTTTGCAGAGAGCATAAAGTACATTTAAATGGATTGCTCTGTATTGTCAAGTGGCTAGTTACATTTGATGTTTTCACTTCTGATATTTTAAATGTTTTAAAAAGTAGTGAGGTATAGGCTTCCAAAAATTATTTTTTCTCAAATGAAATCAACTTGAAAAGATCTGATAGGTGAGTAAAAGGTTCAATGCTCTTTCCAGGGTAAATTTAAAAGAAAGCAATGAATGTTTTTTCCTCTTTTTTTTCCTTCTGTTCAAATACATGTATGTGTATGTATTAATAGATGTACAGATCTATAATTTCTAGTACTGAGAAATGAGTGACTTAAAATTTATCAGTCCCAAAGCTTGATTGCTCCATGCAATTAGAGCTAACTAAGTATTTCCCTAAGTACTCATTTTTGCGTTAATATTTTTAGCCCAGTGTTTTTAGAACCATTTTGATACAGCATGGCACTCTTTACCTAATTTAGCAAATGGTTCCAGTCTTTGAAAAATGAGCATTGCTCAGCACAGCTGCCTGGAAGGTTTGAGACAATAAGAGCCCAGTTCTGGCTTTTCCTGTTTTCCTGTGGGGGTCTGGGCAGTTGGTGATGCACAACACCCGTGTGGGGCTCCTCCTACACATAACTTGCTCCTCTTTGTGTGTTATGAGAAACACAGGGTGAAGAGCTGCTTAAATTGGAAAGCTGCCCCAGACCCCTGGAGTCCCACGTGCCATTTGTTGTTCAGATTGATCTCCATGCAGGCAGTGGGAAGCATTAAATCCCACATGTCTCTTCTGCAGCTTATTGATCCAGAGCCTCCTCTGGGGTTTTTTGTCAATATGTGTTACTGGGAAATCAATTCACAAAGCTGCAGCATCAGTGAGGGACATGTAAGAGTCAAACTGGGAGAGTGATATGCCAGGCCATCGCTTCCTTTAATGCAGGCTGAGGGGTCATGGATAGGGGTGTGACTCTGAATACATTGCTGGAGTCAAAAGGAGGAGTAAATGGTGCTGAGGACATTTCAAGGGGGAATTTCAATATCCTGCAATGGTTTTTAACAAATTCAGCCTTCTCTGTAGCATTTTTTCCTAACAAACCAGATTACTAAATCCACTGTTCCTCCCAGAGTATTGGTCTGGTGTATTCTTCCTTGTGCAATTGTTGCCTATAAATACTTTAGATTTTTTTTTTAAAGGAATTGGAAGTTTTTGAAAGAACTCTTAGTTATGAGAGGAAAAAACTAAAAATGGGAGAATATTCTACAGCTTTACATGTGTATTTACTTATAGCCATTTTTGAACTAAACTTGAATCATCCCTTACAGCAGGGAAGCAAAAAAAGAAAAATGGCTTGTGTATTTTCCAGCAGTTGTTTTTAAAGATCAGTTGCAATGTAATGATTATGAACAGGTGTAAAAATGACACATTGTAAAGTAACTGATAGCTTTCAGTTAATTGGCTTTTGATGTCTCAAGATTGAGACTTTGCAGGGTGGGGAGTTACTTCAAATTGCGGTACCTGTTACAAATGTTGAATCTCAGTGTAATTTTTGGCTTCCTCTCCCCTAAGGGAGCACAAGTCTCTGTTCAATGTGGTGCTGCAGCCACAGTGTTTGTGGTGCTTCATTTAAACGAGGTTTTGCATGTGAGCTCGGTGAACAATGGAATGCAAAACAGTCAGGTTAATACTAAAAGTATTATCAAGTCATGGGTATTTCAGATCTGCCCTTTAATCTCTTTTAGACTGTAATTATAGAGCTGGAGTCACATTTCAAGTGAGATAGCACTTCATTAAAAAATGTATTTATTCAGGTGTTCAAGGAATTCAGAAAATATGCTACCGGGTGCTAAAAATACTGCCAAGAGAGCTGGGTTCAGTTTTTAATATCTAACCTGCTGTGGTGGTTAAATATTTACATTGAAGGTCACTGCTGCTGTTTGCTCTGCACTTTAAATGTGCTTGGCAGCACTGCAGCTCTGAGCCCCTCCCATCTGACTAGGGAGAAAAATCTCTTGATCCCATCAGAGGGACAGAGGCAAACCTATACTGACCCATAAAGAAATTTTGTTTATCATACCAGTTTCCTCTCACACGAGGAGCATCACATACAGTGGTGATCAGAGGAGGATGGGAGAGGTAGGGAGACTTTTTACAAGGGCATGTAGCTACAGGAAAATGGGGTAATGGCTTTAAAATGAGAATAGGTTTAGGTTAGATATTAGGAAAAAATTCTTTACTGTGTGGGTGTTGAGGTGCTGGAACAGGTTGCCCAAAGAAATTGTAGATGCCCCATCCCTGGAAGTGTTCAAGGCCAGGTTGAATGGGGCTCTGAGCAGCCTGGTCTGGTGGAAGGTGTCCCTGCCCATGGCAAGGGGGTTGAAACTCAATGATCTTTAAGGTCCCTTCCAACTCAGGCCATTCTATGATTCTACAATTGTTTTTTATTAACTTAATGCTATTGTAGCATCCATTTAATGAGTTTGATAGCCAGAGTAGTTTTTTGAGTATAAGTTATTTCTGGGTGCATGTCCAGGGTGAGTTGGGTAGTTCAGCCTCCCTGCAGTGTGTTCAGCTGGGATGTCTGTGCAGGTGTGAAGCTGAGGAAGCTGGAGGCAAAACGTGTCTGTGTGTTCTGGCTGTGTCCTCCTGGCCTTTCCCTGCTGCTGAGGGCTCAGCACGTGACACGAGGAACTTGTGGCTTGCCAAGCTGGAATGATTAAAGGTGCTTTTGAGACATGGCTTTTCTGTGTGCTTTTGCACTCCCAGCTCCTTGTGTCAGAGCTGCTGGAGGGGACGTGCTGGCTGTGTCACTGCTGGGAGGCTGAGGTTGCAGAGGTTCTGAGAACAACTGCATGAAACTGTTCTGGTTTGCAAATGTTTTCCTGTGCAATAGTTCAGAAGGCAGAAGTGACAAATTGCAGAGTTTCCTGTACCTGTATTTAGTTTTGTTAGCTGGAGCCTATATTCAAGATCAGGGCTCTCTTAGAGCTCTGTGCTTTTAATTTTGACTGTGTTTTAATTTAAGTTTGTATTTCTATGCAGTGTTAAAGGCATATTTTCATATTGGCAGCAGTAGTGTCATGTTCCTATTTAATGCTTTTTCTTCATTAAATGTGAGATCACTTTGAAAAAGTAGTGTCAGTTTTCCCTTAAACAGATAGATTAATCAATACCACTAACGGTGTGTTCTTCCCCTGCCTGCCCCAGGGTGAAGGCAAATGGGCTCAAGCTTATCTTGCTACTAAACCAATACTATTACTGTGTCAAAATATCTTTCCTTTCTTTTTTTTTCCAAATATTTCTGGGTTGTGAGTTCTTCCTGTAATAGGTTATTTTCAGTCCCCGTTGTGAAAAAATATTTTCAAAGCTGTCATTTTTGCCTTTAGGCAGTTAGTAAATGGGACACAAAAGACTGTAAAACTCTAGTAAAAAATACACTGCAGACATTTGGCATGATCTAATTCTGCGTGCAAGGTTTATGGTGCTCTTTTCCTGGTCTTATGTCCTGTTATCCTGAAGACCAAACTACAGTTTTTATGGAGATAGAGTTGTATCCTTAGCCCCAGGGGAAGCTGCAAAGGTCTGATCAGGAAAGCAACTTTCTTTGTGCAACTTCCAAGTAATGTTGAAAAACGGCTGTTGTCGTGTGTTGTTTTTAGTTACAGCCTCATGGTGCTGAGGGTGGAGGAACCTTTACAGAAAGAGATGGAATTACCAGTAATTTTCACTGCCTGGTAGGGACATTGGACTTGGTGCTGATAGAGCAGTGGCCCTGCTGGGCACCTCTTGGATTATGCAAGATTTTTTCGAAGCCAGTGTGAGAAACCAGCCATTTGGAAATTAAAGAGCAAAGTTAATAGGAAATTGACAGAGCATCTGAATTTTCAGTAAGGTTTTTTAGGTGTATATTCTATGTTTATCCAGCTTTTAACACTAATGCAAAGTAAAGAATCCAGTCAGATTTTCTGAAAATTTGTTTGGTAGCAATCAATATGTCAGGGTGCACAGTCAAATGGGATGCTTTTGAAAATGCTTATTGGAAGAAACTTGTTCTAGAAAGCAGAGTTTCTTAGCAGACAGTGCTCTCCTTCAAGGAGGGCTGCACATGCTCTCTGTGGATGTCCATTTTGATGGTGCTTAATTGGTCAGTGACCATCAGGTCTTATCACAGAACCTTTTATCACCTCACTTTCTCCTCTTCCTGCACAGGTGTCCTTCACTTGCTGGAACATGAAGAGGAGTATGTCTTCACCCTGCCCAGTGCCTACGCTCGCTCAATCCTTACCATCCCCTGGGTGGAGCTTGGAGGGAAAGTCAACATCAGTTGTGCCAGAACGGGCTATTCTGCCACGGTCACGTTCCACACCAAGCCCTTCTATGGAGGGAAGGTCCACAGGTACAGCAATTACTGCCTTACTCTTGTTTACCTGCTGCTGCATTTCAGGGGAAGGGCTCTGGGGCATCTGTTCAGTTCTTCTGTTGCAGTATTTTATAGACAGATAGCTGAAGTTCTTTTCCTATTAGTGCTGGAGATGACTTAAAGCTCTAGGGCAGTTTATTGTAGCAATACATATGATGTTGTTTAACTGAATTGGATGTATTTCTCTCATTAAGATAAAGAGAATGTATCTCTCCAGGCTTTGTTGCTTGTAAAAGTTGCTGTAAGTGTAGGATCAGAAAAATATACGTGGAAAAGGCAATATTTCTGTTACCCCAGCTGCTGCTTCTGTGTGAGTCTTGTAGATGAACTGGTGTTCCAGGTGGAGCTCCTGAAAAGAGGAGAGAAGCAAAAGTGTCACTGCCCATGTGGTACCTCCCTAATGGGGACTCCCATCTCTGCACTGAAATTCCAGATGGTGAAAATGTTGTTTACCTTCTTTGGTTCCCCTTTACTAATGGTGCAAATAGGCACTGTGCAGGACAGCCTCCTGTCTTGCTTCTATGCTCAGGGTATGTCCCAGTCATTAACATTGGATCCTTTTCTTGCTCTGCTGTGGACTGTTGCAGTGTCCAGAGGAGACTGTGCTTTGCATGGTTGCCTCTGTTTTGTTTCAGATGGTGTAAGTATTCTTCCATATGTGTGTGTGTCAACCATTTCAATGTTGTGTTCAGGTAAATGTCCACATGAGGCTGTTTTGACAGGGCTTTTCTTTACAAGTTTTAGATTAATAATTGGTGCCATCAGGGTGAGTAAAATTTTGGGGAAGTTGTGCTGTATTACTTTAGTAATTAAAAAATTGAGTTTACACATTACTTTACATGGCTTTCTAAAGCACATGTGTGCATGCTCATGGGCACATTCACAAAACTTCTCCCTGCATTTCAGTTTTCTAGTACTACCTGTCTATTTTGCTCACTCTCAGACCAGTTCTTTGACTGGTGAGGTGGCTTTAATCATTGCTTCTCAGCAGCTGAGAAGTGAACTTGCAGAGCTAAAGAAAGAAAACAAAGATACCCAAAGTTTTTGACGTGGGTCTCTGAGCAGCATTATGTTCAGGCATGAAAGTATCATGTATTGAAAATGTCACATGAATGTCAGGGATTGTTTTTCAGGCTGCTGAGGTAACCATTTGGTCTGGGCTTGAGCCAGGTATCACAGTTTTAAGTTGGATTACTACTGTATTTAGTGAGAATGTCATCCCCAAGTTGTTGCTGTGTTAGAAGAGCTTTCCTGGGATGAGTCTTTCTTTTTTGGAGGCAGCATCACTACTTTGCTTGAATAATTGATTTGTGGAGGTAGAAAGCTGCTTGCACCTTTAGCAAGGTGGTGCTTTCGTGTGCTGATAGTAAATGGTACCAGTTATGTCTGTGGTCTGTTTTTCCTTCCCCCTTGAATCAGAGTTACGGCCGAGGTGAAGCACAATCCGACGAACACCATTGTGTGCAAGGCACAGGGAGAATGGAACGGCACCCTGGAATTCACTTACAGCAATGGAGACACCAAAGTGATTGACACCACCAAACTGCCTGTTATCAGGAAAAAGATCAGGCCCATAGCAAACCAAGGGCCACTGGAGTCGAGGTAAGGGCAGAGGCTTTGCAGTGCTGTCCTGAACTTTGGGTGGAAACAGAGCAGGGAAGCCAACTGCAGCTCTGAGTGCTGTGGTTCAAAAATTCCTTGCTTCCCACAGCACAGAAATCTGGGCACAGAGAGCTGAGTGAGGCTGTGTATTGGTTCCTTGGAGCATATATTACACTGTAGTGACGAGTACATCAATTTTGTAGATGGGGGAAAGGCCTGTATTTGTTTTAATGAGCATCTGGAAAATGGTAATGCAGTGTTTTCACCTGCTTCTTGGAGTGATTGCGACATGGTAGGCAAATCAGCTTGTTGCAAGCAATTCAAACTGGTATATATATTATATGTTGCATATCATTGAAACTGCTTCATGTTTTACATATTTTAGAATATGTATTTGTATAAACGTATCTAAAATGTGAGGCAATATGAGATATAAAGACACACTTACAGGTGGTTTTGAGCCTCTTGGCACCTACATCATGTGCCTAACTCGGACTAGGTACATTAGAAAAACCTGATCTGTATTCACTGTCAATAACTGTTCATGTTTATCTTCAGAAAAATCAATACCTTAATTGAATTTAGGAACATTTTATTGAAGGATTTAAAAATATGAGTTAAACTATATTTTATTATCTGTAAAGGTCTTTTTATTTTACAAAGGTGTCTTGAGTCATTGTGCAGGCTCAGATACAATTTGTCTACTTTCTAGACCACTTGCTTATCCACAAACTCATTTTTCCCCTGTAGTGTGGAACATACAGATTGTAGTAAATAAGGAAACCAGTAGCTTTTCAGTGTATTTATTGTGTTTTTTAGATACTAGTCAGCAAATTGCATCCATCCAGTGGCTCTGCAGGATCTGCAGTTTATCACATTGTGAACACAATCTCATTTAAACAGCCCTGGACATACGTGAAAGCTATGGCTGGTTTCAGACAGAGCAGTTTGGATTAGATATTAGGAAGAAGTTCTTTAGTGTGAGGGTGGTGGTGATGCCCTGGCACAGGTTGCCCAGAAGGTGTGGATGCCCCATCCCTGGCAGTGTTCAAGGCCAGGTTGGATGGGGCTCTGAGCAGAGTGATCTAGTGGGAGATGTCCCTCCCCATGGCAGGCGGGGAGGAACTAGAGGATCTTTAAGGTCTCTTCCAACCCAAACCGTTCTATGAGGATTTTTCTCAGTGCTTTTCTGGGCAAAGATTCTGCTAGGCTGATATAAGGCACTGTATCTGAGCATGATCAACTATGTGAGAAATGTGTAGCTCTGTGCTGGTAAATATTGTAACTGGGAATACAGAACACCGACCTAGAGCGGCTCCCTAGAATCAGTTCCTCTGCTAGTGACCTTGTTGGACCAGTCAGTGTCCCAGTTCAGTGCACTCTTGGGTTTTGCCTGACACTTCCTTATAATTCAAAAATTTACCTGCAAAAAAACGCAGAATGAAACTCCTGTTATTTGGAGGGTGGAGGACCATCAGTAAGGAATGTGAACTGGAAATGGTAGAAGTAAATCCACCTGCTTTGAGAAAAAAGCTCAGGTGGTGAACAGAACATAAACAGTTTACTGAGAAAGTTGCACTGCAAAATACTGGGTGAATCTGAAAATCTGAGTGAATCTGAGAATTTGGTCCACAAATGTGATGAATATCCTAGGAGAGTGATGGTTCCCAAGCTGTGGGACTTGGAAATGTCCGGCATGGATATTGTGGCCTCAGCCTGCTGCCCAGCAGTGTGGTGTCCAGCAGCAGGGGCTGTGGCAGAGCTGTTGTCACCCTCCCCTGTGCTCTTGTCCCTGGGCAGGCGCCTGTGGCAGCACGTCACCAGCTCCCTGAAGGAGGGGAACATCGATGCCGCCACGGAGCACAAGCACCGCCTGGAAGAGAGGCAGCGAGCAGAGGAGAGGCAGCGGGCGGCGCTCACAACTCCCTGGAAACCCAAATACTTTGCCAAAGAGGTACTTGGAGTCTCTTGGTTTAGAGACCTTTTAGCAAGTTCCTGCACAGGGGACAAGTGAATGTCTGTGGATTTTGTCATGGGCTGGTGTTGTTATGTACCACTGATTGCTTAAATGTTCTTTTTGACAGTCTGGCTCTTGAATGAGAGCAGTGGGCTTTTCCATCTCTATGTTGTGGACTTGTTCACCTTAGTTAGATTGATTTTGATCTGGATTTTTGGTGCCTAATGTTAGGCACATAAAGTGATGTGTTTTTCTTTAAAATCCAGCCCTTACTTCTCAAATTCTGCATACTCACTTCCCCCATAATCTTAGCATACTAAAATGAGCACAATGTAGGGAGATTTATCCAGTGTAAGTAAGCATTGACATCCTAAACACAGTCTTGGGTTTCATCTGTATGAAAGGAAATGAATTTTAACAAGTTCATCTTTCCCCTTTCTTGGAGGAAAGGTGGAGGGAAAATGAGACTGACTGTGGGAATTGTTCCATTAGCTGCTATTTAAATCAGCATCTCTTCTCATTGCATCTCTTCCCCCTCCTTGTAATTTTTTCCCTCCCACCCACATTACTTGTCAATTCTTTAAACACAGAATTTTCAGGTGATAGGGATGGCTTCTTGTTTGGTCTTATTTTAGCTTTTGTGTGGACATACACGGATCTGGTATTTATAAATCTTGTTTGTAAACTCTGCTTAATTTTCTTACAGGGCGATGGTTGGCTGTACATGAATCCTCTCTGGAAGACCCATTGACAGGAGAGAGCAGTTGCCTCCTAACTTTACCTGAAAGGCATTAAAATGATACAGTATGTAACTTCAGGATGTCCTTGGATAGGTCCTGTTCCCAGAAGATCCCCATGGGAAGCTATGTACTGTGAATGATACATCTCACAATAAGCACGAGCTCGGGTTTATTCAGGAGCCATTTTGTGTGTGCAGATCCACAGGCACACAGGCACAGGTCCCTAAGTACCACGGTGTGCATGTGTTGTGTGTGTTATTTACACTACATGTAAACAGTACCAACACCAACAGCAACTCAAAGACCTTTTCCTCCAAGTGTTAGGGCACAGAACCCTGGCTGGACTCGGCCAGGGTTCCCTGAGTTGTGTGCTTGCAGGATCAGGCCCTGTGCTAGTATTTAAGAAAATACTTTTTTATTAGTACTGGTTAAGGTTTTTCTATTTTTCACTTTTGCCAAAAATGTTTTGCACTTAAAACGTGACGTGTCTGTTAATGGCAGTCGATCTGTCTGAACAGTCAGCGAGTAACTCACTCGGATGTAAGAATGATCCACTGGCCGTGCTCGCTTCGCTCTGGGTTGCCCAGGTCAGGGCGTGTTTCCTGTCACTGATGAGTGTGAATTTCCTGCCACCCTCTAAGAAGTAGCAATACCTTCTCCAGAACGTTGTTCTTCACACTAACCTGTCGTGTCCTCGCTGCTTTGTCTGTTCATGCTCCAGCTGTTCAGTCCATCTCTGGTCACCACCCCTGAGCCAGCTGCTCTGGTAACTTTGATCTTGCTGTGTAATGTTCTCTGGCTGCTGGCATGCCAGCACTTCTGGCTTACATGTTCCACTAAATGGGATTGCTTCTGATAAAACATCTGGATGAGTAGAGGTGATGTAACTAGCCTTCCCAGAAAAATGATTCCCTGATGTAAAAGTAACAATTTAGTAAATTATTCCACCGGGATAATAACTTTATGAATGAAACAAATGAAATGGGATACAATTTGTTTTGTAGTGTTAAAAAGAAAAATCAAAGAAAATCCTGTCACTTGATCTTGCTTTGTAAGGTACCCACTGTGACACGGACAAAGTGGATTCTAGAAGTGTGTTAAGGCTTTGTCGCTTTTTAGGTTTTTATTTGTTGGAAATGAAGATGTTTTTGAGAGAGGTGGCAGCAAAAGGCACATGTAAAATGTGCTCAGTGCTCCTTTCCACAGTGCCCCTTAACAAAACCACTGTATTTCTAACACACAGTAGCATGGATGCCCATCTGTAGAGCTGAGTAATTTTGTGCCTTCCGTCTGCTCTGTTCATACACTGACTTATGCTTATACTGCAGAGATATTCAGGTCACAGCACTGCTCACATCTGTCCTTGTGCATCCTGCATTTTGTGTTTTTGGTAGATGTTAAAATCTCTTGAGCAGTTCAGAAGGCTGAGTGGAGGAGGTGTGTGCACAAGGAAACATTCCATTAGTTGTTCCTTTGGATTTGAACTTCAGATCTCTATTTAATTTTAATGAAGGTGTGGCTACTTTTCCTCCTAAATCTATTTAGTCCTCTTGTCTGTCTTTTTTTTTTTTTTTTTTTTTGCACATTAGTAAGATTTGTGTTCTAAATGATTTAAATCCTATTTTTAAAAAAAAAGTGGATTGTATGAGCTTGGTTTTGTAACTGACACTTTTTTTTAAGAGGAAAAAAAAATCTTATTTTTTAGGAACAGTTGATGTAACAGTTTTCTGTAACAAAACCAAAATGATGCTGTTGCAGTAATCACTGAACTGCTACTGAGTATCATCAGGAACACTTGTACTTTATCACCTGCAAGAATTCACTTTATAATGGATCCGCTCTTGTTCTAGAGATTAGTCTGATAAGTACCTAAGAGTATTGCTACAGTTTGTAGTATCATCACAAAGAACAATGGAAAAAGCAGAGTTAAACATGGAGCATCCTCCCAGAACTCTCTCACACACCAAAGAACAAGACACATACTCACTAAATAGCCATTGCAAACCTCTGTGTCTCAGGCATGCAGGCCTGGGCCCCTGAAGGAGTAGACCTCTTTCAGCTGGGATGGTGTGTCTGTCAAGGCTACAGAGATGCTGTAGCTGTTCTTTTGAGGAGAAATTTGAATAATTTTCTGCTTGTAATTTATTGAAGATTCTCTGTCTGCATGGTTGGTTGTTTCTGCATGCCGAGGACATTCCACTTGTGCTCTGGCCAATGTTTTGTTCTGTTCTGATGCTATGAAGAATCCCCTGATGCCATTATCACTGCTTCTTTCCCAAATTAACTTGGGAGACACGAACAGAAAAAGTCCTTTCAGAAAAGATCCCATCAGTGAGAGATTCCAGAACAAGATTCACAAGTGTCATGTTATTTTTCTGATAGTATGTGTTCAGTATATTTTGCAGGACTGAAACGTAAATATTCATAAGCCTTATTCTGTAGGTTGTTCCAGTAGCTGTCTTGGAATTGCAAGTAAATACTTTCCTTTTCAAGTAGCTGATGTACACTGAATTGTAATGTAAAAACTTCCATGTACTTCAATTTTTTTTTTGTGCACACCTGTAGAAAGCCTATGCAACCTTTTTCTTTCTTAAATTAGAAATGTTCAGAAAGAAAATTTATACCTTTATCATTTAAAAGATGCTCTGGCAGTCTCTTCTGATTTGCCTTCCTTTCATAATTTGTGAATTTAAAATGAGAATGCTCATGAATAAAAGATTTGTTTCATTTAGCAGTGGGCTGCCCTTTCTCTTTCCATGGAAGCCTTAGTTCAGTGGTGTCAGTCACTGACTGTCCAGGAGCTGTGTATGACACCAGAGCATGGTTCCCATGGAAGTGATTTGCTAGGTTAATCTGGGTTTGCTGTGAGGCTTTTCCACCCTTCTTATTCTCCCAGACACTCTGAAGGTAAGTTTTTTGGTTAAATTGGATAGCTCTGCCCAGGGAAAATGGGGCTGGGCAGCAACAACAGCTTTAGGAAAGGCTGGGGAACAACTGCTTCATTTTGGCAAGTAAAAAGGAAATAGGTAAAGGTGTACCCTTGCTTCTGAAAATCCCATTTCATTTAATCTTCATCACCAACAGGGATTCTTGATTAGAACCTCTTAAAACACAACTCTACATTATTACAGCATTGGGCACTTGTGTGAGGAGAAAAAATGTTCTAAAGGAATCACACAGATTGTGGTCAGCATTTTTCAAGTGTTAGATAATGCCCTTCTGGTTTTCTTTGAACATTCATCCACAGTGCTGGAAACAATCTTGCTGGAACACTTTGTTTTAATGCAAAACGGAAAAGAACGCTGCCTGTAAATAGGGCAGGAAACACTACCCAGCCCTGTTCCTTGCCTTCCGTGGCACTGCTTCAAGGCCCCATCTTGGAGCAGTTTATCCACTTGGGATAAAGATGTGAGGGCGTTTTAGTCACAGCCAAATACTCTTTTTTTCAGTTTTTACTCCTGATGAGACTGGTATGTACGAGGAGCTCTGTCAAAGCTTCAGCTGCTTATTCAAGAGTAAATCTATCAAGATATTTAATTAACAACTTTTCTCCTTGTTATGAAATTACTTCTGCAAGTCAAAGTATTTCTTCTGGGATTACCAACAGCACTGTCTGTCTCACTGCTCCCACCACTAATTATTAAGAGATACAGAACCTAGGCATTATTATTGAATTCTAGACACTTGCAGCTTTAGTTCCTTAGCAACTGCTGACGCGAGCCTGGCTCACGTGTCTTTTGTTGTGTTTGGTTTTATTGTTTTGGTGTTTTTTGGGTTTATTTTACTGTTTTGTGGCATTATGCTTCAAAATTTGACACAGTAGAACAACGAAAGGAAAAAGGATGGCTGGAGCTAAGGAAATAAACTAGTCTGGGAAGAGTGTGTGATGAAGAGGGAAGAGGCTGATAGTCTTTGCTGGTAGAAGCTCTGTGCAGTTCTCCCAAAGAGGCAGGAGTTAGTTCAGCTGTTTGATTCCAGGATCCAGCTGTAAACATACCCAGTGTGCAGATTCCTGAGGAACCAAGGAAGGTGAGACAGTGCCAGTTCTTCTTCGTAATGTTGCTTTTTCTAAGTGGATGCCTCAATGACTCCCAACTTTTTATTTAAGTTTAACTGCAGAACATTGGCAGAATACTTGAAGTCATGTTAGATTTAGGAAAAAAGTAAAGCTCAGGTAAGTAGGAGGCAACTTTAGGCCCAGGTTGGCTGGGATGCCTGCAGTTGGCTTATTTTTATTTCACATGCCTCAGATCCACTTGTTTCTGCTGTTAAAGAGAACACTGCTACCTAAGGCTGAAGACTGTCCAAATGTAAAGGTACGTGAAGAGGGGAGGGCAATCGTGTATTTCCTTTTTTAAAACAAGGCTGAGTTACTGCCAAGCCACAGACTGACTGACAGCCTCTGTCCTGCTGCCTTTTCAGGTGTTCTTCCAAATGTTAGATCCCTTATTTCTCACCCATGGTCAGGATGCAGAATGGCTTGGAAGCAGCACGACACTAGGAATCGTGCATCACATCATCACTCAGCCCTTCTGCTGGTGGGTGAGCAGCTGTAGCAGCTTGGGGAGCTCCAGATGCTGGAAGGAGTTGCTGCAATGTGTGGTTGGGAAGGCAGGCTGCTCTTCCCTGGAAATATGACAGCCAGCTTGATTTCATCACAGCAGAGGCCCTGGATTTGGCTTGGTTTAAGCTGGAGGGAGTTAAGAAGATGCTGTGGCTTCACTACAGCAGCTTGGTGAAGGCAGGAGATTTGCAATATGGAATTCCAGTGTCTTAATTTATGACTAGGACTACAAACAACATGTTACCAAGTTAATCACAACAAAACGGACACAACAGCCTTAACACAAAACTTGAATTAACTTTATTTTCCCCTACAGTTGACAACTGGTCTGCATTGAGCTTTAAAGCAACAAAATAAAATGAAATCTCCAAACGACAGGGGCCAGAAATCCAGATTTAATTACCTTTGTGAAAATGTTGCAGCTGTAATATTGGTCTGTATAAACCACTGAAGTCAAAAATGAGTTCATAAATCAAAAAAATATTCTACACCTTGGGAAAGAAGTCAGCAGTAACATTCTCACAGAACACTGTAAATTTACATTTTCTTCATGAAAGGTACATACTATTCTGCATTTTACATCAAGTTATTGATGCAAGATTTGTTTCTATAAAAAGTTACAACCTGTGGCAGGAAAACAAACTGCAAAAAAACCCTTTCCTTTTAATTAAAGAAAAATTTCAAGTCTGTATAAAGTTTCCTTATATCTGGAAAGTGAACACGTTCAGTCTCCGTTTATATTTTAGTGCATTTAATCTGACAGCTTTCACCACTTAAAAAAAACCCCAAACCGAACCAGTATAAAAGACAGACAAAGCAAATAGCACTAGAGCAGGAATTTCTTCAATTGATTTAAGCACTCCAAATAAAATGCAGAGAAACAGATTTCCAGAAAAACTTCCACCCTCACCAGAAAGGCAGTGAGGGTTTGCAAATCTGAAGAGGTTTGCAAATCTTCTACCTTTGATAGCCACAGAAAAGGGGTTTGTATACCTGTCAACCTTCTTTTCCCCAGTAACCAGGCTATACTTGTTTTACCAATGTAAACATTCACCTAAAATAGTTTAATTTGTGTTCTGAAGCACCAGCAGCTCCATGGTGCTCAGCTGTATGTCATTATAGCATTCATTACTGTCGTTTCAGATCTTTCAGGAGGTTACAAATTTAGCCCTTGTATCTACAGTGTGCAAGATTTGCCTTGTCTACCTTGTGAAATGACAGTGTAAGGCAGCAATACTGCAATCCCGTGTTGAACAAAAGCAGCTTGTCCAATTCATCTGTCCTGTCACCTCTTGTGAAAACTGCAGCTTTGCTTCTTACACTCCAGCTCAAAACCAGCCTGCAGCAAGAGTAAAAGGACATTGAAAGAAACCATTGAAAAATAATCGTGGGAGTAACTTGTTTTGAAAGTTGAATTTGAGAGAGCTCTGCCATCTCTTTCTTGTTGAAAAAGAGTCATTTTCAGATGTCACCATTCCAGTTTTCATACTGCTGCTATTCAGCTGAACAGTGTTCTCCAGAAAAGATTGACAAGTAATGCATGTGCCAAGGACCAAATTACAGGGTTCTTTGGTAAAGTCAGTCCAAATTTTCAACAGATTTGAAGGATAATATGTACCAATAAAAAAAATGCTGCTAGACTTGGATAGCAGCTCTGTCTTGCTTCACATTACAAATCTAAAACAGCTGTTCTCAATAAGCCAATATTTTTAATCAGACATTGCCTGAAAATTTTGTACAATAATCTGGACCAATGATGGTTCTGTACCCTCATGTTGCTGTGAAACATGATTTGAGCTAAAGGCAAAGACTGGTTATCTCAAGGACAACTGCTTCGTATTAGCAATCAGAACAGTGTGTTTAAACTGTCTTCCTGTTGGGTCTCTTGCCTTTCTTTAAAATTAGTTTATTCTTAATGTAGCCACGCTTCCTTTTGGAGGTCTAAAAAGAAAAACAGAACAACAGGTATTAGTTAATGATTTATCTTGACCGCGGTTTCATGTGCATTCAGTGCCTGAGCTTTAGATTGATTTTAAAGAGCTTGAATGCTAAACCCTCACCTAGGCATTATCCAGTTATTATTTTTAATGTGGGATTGTTAATTCCTGCCTAACAGTTGCTTTTGCACAAGATGTGCTTTTGTAACCCTGTCTACTAGATCTGTAGAATTCTTTTCAAAGCATGTGCTGAGGGAGAATTAATCATTAACCAACATGATAAAACTCTAATATGCCCATAGAGCAAAACATATTGATATAGATCTTAGTTTTGTTTGGAAACACCTTCTTGCATCTTTTGCACTATTTTATTTTCTTAAAAGTTAGGTAGAAGTATTTCCTCAAAGCAACATTTTTCAAAAGAAAAAAGCCTGAATAATCCCATTTTTGTCTTCTAAACTCCGCTGTTGGTCTGTAGGTTGCTTAGTTAGCACTTCCTGCACATTCCTTTATCAGCCTGTTTTAGATTCTTTTTTAGGTAGTAATGAGGGGGACCCATTAATATTGGTCAAAGGTAAAATTAACTTCAAATTTGTGTACATAGCTTGTGGCAGGTGCAACTGTACATTCAACACACCTGCCAGGAGGCAGCTCCCACCCTTGCTGCACTGTGCTGTGCTTACCAGCAGGGTCTATTATTATTTTAAAAAACTGCATTTAATCAACATGACACCACCAACATGATTATAATAAAGTGAAATAGATACAAACTAATATGTAATATTCAGGTACATACTGAATCTCTGAGGTTCAGCAATGTCATTCCTAACATGACAGGAGATGGACTGAATTTCCAGTAAGGAAGCAACTTCTGAAAAACTGTGGCTACTAAGGAGCCCTCAGACTGTGTATTTAAGAAATTCTAGTTTGTATTTAAGAAATCCCATGCTCTCCCTGGTTCTCTGATTTCTTAAGGGGAAGTACAGCCTGTTTGTACTGCAGCCTTCAGAAACAGCATCAACTTCCAGACAGAAAACTTACACATCCAAGGCTCAAGTGGGGTCAGAGCATCTATCATAGATAAACACAGCCTTGCTTGTCATTAAAGATCAAAAGTTACAATGTTAAGTGTATGACAGGCATAATAAAGCTTATCATTTCAAGTTATGTCTAGCTGCAGTGGCAACTCCCAAATGCCTTATTTTATGTACTTCCCATCAAATCACAGAGATAAGCATCTTTACATTTAGCATTCTCTACTTGCAGAGAATGTTCTTTACTTGTATTTCCATGACACAGTTTAAGTCTACTGCCTATACTAGTTTGTTAGGCAGGGTTCTGCAGCTCCTTTTGCAACATCTATTTGAATATATAGAAAACAGATGTTGTGAAGGAGAGGGCTGCTAACAGTCTCCCCAACTCCCCTGGGAACAGGCCTTTCTTAATAGACTGAAGGAGGGCAGCACAACAAACACTTTAAAACTGTGAAGATGACTTCAAGCAGTAAGCAGACAGACACTAAAGTTCCATCAACAAAAGTTTCATATTTAATTTATTTCATACAAAATTGCCATTTGTAAACTTCTAGGCATCACTACTTTCAAACAAAGTCAGAAAGCAACTTCCACATTTACTTAGTGAGCCATGGTTACTGAAACATGAATTGATGTACTTTAGAGATTATACTTCCAGTTACATGAAGACTTAAGAGTTGTAACAGCCAGTGACACACTCTATGTCAAGTCAGCATTCTGCCTAAAAAAAATCTAGCCTTGTGTCTTCACATGCTTTTAAGTTAAGCAGACAGTAAATTAACAATTATTACCAGCAGGCAGGTCTGATATTGGACACTAACATGAACAGTATCCATAACATTCTGGCTAGTGGAAATATATAATTCACCAGCTGTGTGATTCACTGTTAAAAATAAACTCCTGACCCTTTCAGTTACTTCACTGGGAACCCACCTTCTTTGACAAATACTTCTGTTTCGGTACAATGTTGGTTACTCTAGGTTTGTGATCCAGTGTCTCTCTGTTGTCTAGTTGTTTGACCTTGTATATTCTAACAAGCCAGTGCTCTGAGGTAAAGGCTTCCTCCAGATGTTTAAATTTAATGTCTTTGTTGCCTATCTCTGCATTGCGTGTACGGTCAAATCCTGGGGGTGTCCGAAAATCCAGCTATAAAAATTAAAGTTGCATGTTAGTTTGAGACAAAACCCAGAACACCAATCACTGCAAACTGTGAAATTTCCCAGATAAAGCAATGCTTTCAGCTGGCTTGAGTCAGAGGGCAATACTTCTCTTGCACTGGTTACTCTACTACACAGAAAAACCTTTGAGATCCTAAGGGACAAATTCATTCTTACTCCTACAGCTGTCACAGGAGACAGTACTTAATAGCAAAACCACCTTGTCTGCATTCAGAGATGAAACAACTCAAAGAACAGTCTGAGCTGCAGCAGCCTGGGTGTTTTTTCAGCAGAGCTGCTGCCTTTGTGCTCTCGCCTATACTGCAATTATTTGGACTTCCACAAATTTCCAAATAATCCAGAAGTAGTTCACAATTATCAGTTAAATTTGGCCCCACTGTGTTACAAGTAAATCCACTGAAAAAAGAATTCTTGTGCCAATACATCAGAAGGAAGGGCCCCTGGTGGGGGCAACAAGGGAAGAAAAGGAAAGAAAGAAAACAAACAGGTTTAGCTCCATCCATGTGTTTGGTGCTCCCAAAGGGGAGTGACAACTGCTGCCTTTACTACACAGTGTAGTGTTATTTTATACACTGATGTGACTTGGATGGAAATCATGTCGTTTCTGACACACTTCAAACAGTCAGCAGTTCACTTGCATGTTGCTATTCTAGCAAACAGATCTAAAGCTCTCCACAATGTCACAGTGGATGCTTTAGTGAGCACACACCAACCACAGTGCAATCAAGATAGTCATCTGGGGCAATGTGAAGGACACCAAAAAATGAAGTACAAGTGTGGGTTAACAGCAGAAATGCTTTTTGCTAAGGGTTATAAACAGCAGACCATGACTGGATGTATTTTAATTTGTAAAGCTCACTCTTACTGCATATTCTGCTACTACAAGCAATGCTTAATTTACAAGATAGAAAATACATCAAAATAATATTTGTTTTCTCACATTTCAGTTAAGATTCAGAAGAAGTTGTAGCACTAACCTGCATCTCTCCAAATCTGTAATAGGACATTTTATACATGAGGCAGTTCAGCAAAGTTGGAGAGCCTGCCTTGTCTACCCGGAATTCTCCCTGAGGGGTAAAGTAATCACTTTCCTTTAAAGAGAAAAGAAGATACAAAGAGTCAATGCAAACTAAAATCTTAAGGAAATTTCTCATTCCTTTCCCCACAGAAAGACATCTAAGAATCTCAACTGGCTACTACAGTTTAAAAGCTGATTTAAGGTAACCTTAAAATGAAAGAAATGGTGCTCATTAAAGGTGAAATAGTTGCAAACTACCTTGCTTGTAAGCCAGACCTCAATGGATCAGTTTTCCTAAATCTGTACTTTGTGCTGTTAGAAGTTTTGTCACATCACTGTAAGTGGTTCTGGAAAAGTTACCTCAAACTGTAAAATTTAGCTGGGCATCTATGCTTCAGAAAGGTGATGAATACTTTATTGTTAATATAAAAGATCTGCAGGGTCACTCTAAACTTCATATATTCTCCATGTTTAAACAAATTTCTGCCATTTTCATCTCCAGTACAAGATGAAAATACACACATAGGCTACTCCCTTAAGCCTGTGCTCAATATCTAGGAGTTTTTGTTAGGCTTAAGAAAATATTACTACACACTTCTGCAATCTCAGAGGTGTTTGAACAGCTTAAACTCTACATAAGTCAATATTAACACTTTCACTTGTCTCCTGCTATTACAGAGTTTGAAGAAATTTGTAATGCTGTTTAAATAGTCCAAACACTCCTACTTTATTCAAGCATGTGATGATGCACAGAGACATACAGACAAGAATTACAGAAAAAAATCTTACTTTTAGTATCATGCATAAATGTGAAAAGCTTTTTAGGTTACTGACCTTTCAGAATCAAAAACATTGAAAGAAACTGGGCTACAGGCCCCTGCACTCCTACTATTCTAGAAAAACAACCCCAGCACATGCTTCAAATAAAATGGCAATTAAGTGGTAGAGATTTCCCTCCACTGTAGTGGCCACTCCCAGAGGAGTGATAACATAAATAAAAGGGTTTTTAAAAAAAACCAGAAAGTAGAGGTTCCACTTACCCTTATATCTTTGGGATGTTCCCCCTCTGCTATTCTCACCATCCACAAGAACTTATTAATATCATCACCAGAATAGCCAATCACACCACCAAAAATAATCAAAACATAATCCACATCCAGGCTTCTCATGATCTCATATGCTGCAGACTCATTTGATGACATTGCCTTTCCCACCTGTATAATTGCAAAAATATCTTAAATTTCTGCATAGCTGCCTATGGAACAGCTCCACAGATCAATACAGCCAGACCAAAGCCCAGGAATCCTGTGCCACGTGCTCTAGGATGGTCCTGCTTGAGCAGGGAGGTTGGACCAGTACCCACTACACTTCCTTCCAGCCTCTGGTTCTGTGATTCTCTAATGCCTACTTGTCAACCAAAGCCAACATTTTCATTCCAGATAAAGAAAACCCATTGTGAATATTTAGACCCACAAAAGCCCAGCCTAAACTGAAATATTTTCTCCTCTGTAAGAGGAGTGCTGCCTGTTGAAAGGAGTGTTTTTGGTATGAAATGTAGCAACAAGGGTTTTCCTTTTGTGGCACCTACATATTCTTGAAGTCACAGCTGTATTACCAAAAGCTTAAGTGTTGCAGAAAATACCGAATTACAAATTATTTTCAAAGCTTTAGACACAGCCCAAAGTGTACAAATTATTTGAATGTAATTTGTTTTTTCCTTGAGCTCTGTCCTTCATTAATGAAGCAGCCATTGTGCATTGCACTAAGTAGCACACAGGTGCCCTCAGCACTGAATTCAAGGTAAATCTACACAGAGAAAATGTCAGAATAAAACTTTTTATAGCTGTATCCAGCACCTCTTGTAGAAGTATCCTGGTCACTTCAAACACTTAAAAGAATTTGCTCAGTAACTGGCATGCAGTTTAGCAGTTTTGTTTCCTCTTGAAGCTCTTGTACTTAAGGCACAGTAAGGTATTGCTGTAGTCTCAGGGAGTAACTACAATATACATAATATTGTGCCTGACTTGGTAACATTCAGCTAAGAATGTAATTAGAGAGCACTAAGCTTGGGCAGCAAGCTGTCATAAGACCAAGAACCTCAGCTTCTTGGCCATTATCCTAATTAATTTGAGGTTATTTGCCAGATTTCCATCTCTGTGCAGGAGAAAATCATCTGGACACATCTCCAGGGCATGCCTTGTTTACAGCACAAGTGCAGGTATTGACCACAACACACATTTATTGCTTGGGTCCTCCTTTATGGAGTCTTCATTCCAAAATGGAACTTGACAATGCAGCACTCATACTCAAGAGAATTCTTTACTGAAAGCCATTATAGCCAGTTACTGCAATGTGTGTGCTTACTGTGCTTAGGCAACACAGATGACTTCCACAGTCTCTATTCACATGATGCACCTTGTCCTGCAAGAAACTGTGAGTTTGGATGCAGTACCTGCATTTCTACCTCTTGTAGCAGAGGGAGGCACACAGGTATCAGAGCTGAGTGTCCATTAAAATACACCCAATGCTGTCAGGTCACCAACCAAATTAGAAGTGTCTCAGAGTACATGGCAATGCATGTTGACTGACATTAGACTGATATTAACACCATCAGTACAGTTTCTCAAGTTTGCTTCTAGCTGAATGTGAGTTTCCTGCCCTGTAAAAAGTGTGGATGTGTGATCTCTCTTCTCCAACACACATTTTTTCGGGACTCTGCTCAAAGCACAGCTTCATTAATTTGTTGGCTTTCTACACTGCTTTTTGGCAGATCTGGTCCACAGCTGTACTCAGTACTGACCCAAGACAGGAAGAATACAAAAAGCTATCCTAATTATCCTAATTTCTTGAGCCCTTCCCCCATCCTGCCCTTGTAGCAAAACATTCTGGGAAGAAATGTGATTGATGAGGAGTCATTCATTGCACAAGTTGCCCAAGGTGGTGCCCTGTAACCACAGGCAACACTAACACCCTGCCTTAAGCACACGTACAAAGGTTAAACTTACTCCTCAGAAGTGAAAGAAATTAAAAGCACAGTCATTTTGTCTATCTGCAAATTTGAGAAGCCAGAATTGCATTAAGTCTGCTACACTTCCACAGCTAGTCATAAATAATCACTTCCTATGATTTCCCAGATGTCTGAAAATTTGTCAAATCTTGTGGTCAGTTTTCACATGCCCTTCAGAAATCCACTCAGTAGTGACACTGCTGAAATGGAAGGATCCTTACTTTGATAGGCCAGTGGGTACCAGCTGTTACAGCATTAATCCCAAGGGGAATGGTTACCTTAGGTATTGTCTATCCTCCCCCAAAGAAAAGAAGAGAAACTGAAGTGAAAGTGAAGTTTTGGAAGCTCCAAGTAAACAAAATGAAAACTCTGAAGCAAAATTGATCCCTTTACTTGAGTTTTAACAAATGAAAGAAGTATGTCCCTTCCACGTTTGTGTTTCTCACTCTATGCAATTTCTCCTTAATATCAATCACCCTAAGAGACATCTGCAGTGTAAACATTTTGGTGTTTCTGCTCTCTAGAAAACTGCCACCCTTACCAAGGCGATGTGGCTGTTGTTCCAAGTGTTGTTATCAACCAGGGTTGTCCTGTTGGCCATTCCTGCTATCTGATAGCCATAGTCCCACCACGACATCACTCTGGCATGCTCGTCCGTGTTCTGCCTGAGCCAGTAATAGGCTTCTCTGAAGTCATCCAGGATATTCCGAGTGCTGCAAAACAGTTCCTTTGATTTGCATCTGTACAGATACTACCAACAAATTAACGGCACCATGGTTAAGTCTGGGTTCACAAATAAGGGTTTTCTTATGAGTTCAGCTCCCTTTGAGGGATTTTGTCACCAGCACTCATAAGTTTGAACTCTCTGACAGCTGAATGTCCAGAAGCTGAACTGCTTTGAAGACATGATTGCTTTTGAAGACATGGCTAAATGCATTTCCAGTCAAATATATATTCTTAAACAAGTTTTCCCAGTTCACTCCAAGGCTTTTTTAACCATCATTTTTATTGGCTTTGGGTAGGATTATTTTTATATATTTCATTAAATATTTCAGAAAAAGTTGTATCTTTTTGAAAACTAGAATATGAATAATTTATTATTCTGGTCACAATTCCTTTCTATAATAAGGAGTGATTTAAAGAAGGCAAACCAAATTGCTAATGCAATGGCAGTAAAAAAGGCTTTAATCACTTCAGACTGTAGACCTTACTTACCCATCATGGTTATAGGAGGCAAGAACCACGCTGGGGCTGGAGTATGCATTGCTGGTTACCCAGGTACAGTGAACAGCAAACATCATCAACAACATCAGCATCAGCATTGTCACAATGTTTTTGATATTGGGGCCCAGCCCTTCTTCTGTTTTTTCCTGCTCAGACACATGTTTCCTCACTTTGCCTGCCTAAACAAACACAAATGTACCTGTTATGGCAACTTCTATCATCCTTGACATTGGAACCTAAATTTTCTAACTCTTGCTTCCTCCCCTCACCTTATCATACAGGTTGCCAGGGTTCCTTTTGTCATCCTCATCACTGCTGTCTTCTACTGGTGGATTTTCCCTCTTCATATCATCACCCAAATAACGCTCAAAGACATTGGAGAAGGCAATTGCTGACAGCATACAGACCACTGGAGTCAAAGTGAGCATGAGGCGGACCATCACCCCAGCAAAGTAAACAGCGCTGATTGCATACAGAGCAACTGCAAGGAAACACAGCTAATGGTGACACTTGGAAAATAACACTCACTCTGACTGCACACGTACATGCTCTCCATAAAACTGCTTCTGGAAGTGGGTTGAGCATCTGTGTGTATAAAGGCTTGAGTGTGCATCTTGCATTTCATTGCTTTTTAATGTACAGACATACGGCTGAATTAACGTTTATCCCTTTGAAGCCTCAAACCCTTCCTGAGATTCATCTCCACAACTATTAACAATAACACAACCCCATTTTCAATATTCATTAGTAATGTGTCAGAAGATACATTATTAGTGAAATTTAATATTATACACCAACAATGCTACTGGAATAATAGGTAATTTCATTTGATTAAAAAAATCAAACAGCTCTAGACCAAACAAGTTATTAGAACTGAAAAAGCAAAAGGAAGTGTTACAATTCATGTAAATATTAAATTTTGATTTAAGTTAGAGGCATCTGTGGACAAATTGGGGGCTTGTCTACATTATAATTCTATACAGATGAATAACATGATATTGTGAGCCCTATTCTGAAGTAAGTATTCCTGAGCAGTATTACCTCCACTTTGTCTTCCACAAAATATAAACCAAGATTTTCAGAATACTACAAAACATTAAGAACACATTTAGTAGAAAGAAAAAAAACCCAAACAATCCTGCATACACTGATTGGGAATATCCAATAGTGATTTCCTTGTGGTAGACTCATCTGCTACAGTTTAACAATATCCTCTTGTGAAAGATTTGCCACAGAGATCAAGGGACACTGATTTATAAGATTACATCATGTAAATATTTTCTACATTGTGATGAGGCAGTATGGCTCTCCATCCTCACTCATAGGTCTCTTTAAGCTGGGTTAAATGGAAGGTGCAGCCTTCAGTAGGAGGCTGAAAGCAAGCTGACAAACATTCATTGAAAACATTCATACTGCCCACCCATCTCTTAGGTTGTCTAAGAGGCAGCTATATTAGCCTGGAGCCTCCTGTCCCTGTAAAAGTCCAAGATCTGACTGATCTTCACTCCTCCATATGGGTTACAAATGCTTACAAGCCTCACTCAAAATCAGAAGATGGCTTTCACAATACAGTTTTGCATTTAAAAAAAACCAAAAAACGGTTGTTACTGACACAGGGAGACCCCACACTTCCATTTTGGCTTGTGCCTTATCTAGCACTTCTTCCAAAGCAAGAGATTCTGTTCCCCAAAATAGCAGAAAACCTGGAAAGCAAGGGCATTTTGAATAATTTGTGATGGGGTGAGTGCCAGACGTCCAAAGTAGGGACCCTGCCTTTGCACATTGTTCTCCTGGCTAACCTGTACTGTGGAACTGCATCCCACCAGAATGTGCAACTCCAGCTGCAGAACTGAACACAACAAATGACTGCATCCCACCTCCTGGGACTACACTCCATCACCATTTCAGCAACCTCTGCACTTTTATAAACTGCTTTAAAGACTGCTGGGTGCAGGCAACTCTTAATAATCAGCTTTCAACACATCACTTTAAAACCATATTTTAGAACAAGCCACGTATCAGCTTTGAGCAAACAAAACCAAAGTAAAATGAAGTTGAAGGCAAACTTTTTCAAAATAATTTTAAAATATTTTCTCTTACCAAAGACTCTTTCATCATTGATGTTTTTGATACAGAACCACAGCCCTGCTGGGAAAGTACACACGAGAATATGCAGATCAAAAAAGAAGGAAACCCATGTTGTAGGCTGATGCTCAGACACAGAGGCAATGATCGGGATGTGAATTTTCGCATACCTTTTTTAAAAAAAATTCAGTTCAAATTATTTTGAAAAGATAAAATTATTAAAACCTGTAAACATTAGGAATTCTGAAATTCATCTCAAAGGAAGCATTTCAATTTTAAATGGCAAGTGCCCTAATCAGCAGAAATCTGATGAAACTCTTATACCAAAGAAATCCCCAGGCCTTACTGGATCTAGGAAGCATTTAGTGTATAGTTATTTAAAACAACTATTATTTCCATACTTATTAAGACAATTAAAATTATAGATGTTTTATTTGTTCATGGCTAAATATGAAGCCAAATTCACCAAAATGGAAACACACAGCTATGGAAGCACCTTTTTTTAAAATTTTTGAATCATCAATGCCAGTAAATCACCAAAATTTTCAACGTTGTATTTCAAAACCTCTACACAGAATATCTTCATTTTCTTAGTAAAGAAAGTTAGAGTATTAAATACCAGATCAATTACTGATGCACCCATATTCTTTCAGATCCTGAAGAAAACAGGCCTTGTCTACACTTGGAAACACATGTCATCTAAATAACATGTCAAACACTCAGTGCAGACAAGGACAAAACTGTGTTCTATATTACAGACAACTATACATATGGACCTGATCTAGGGTGCTACCATGACTGAATGGTGAGGTATCTAACATATGTCCTTTTCTTCACTGAGATCTAGTTCTCATTCAAAACTGTATTGTGTGTTTTAACACAATATGTTTTTCTAATGTAGACAAGCCCTCAAAAGTTTAATGCTCTGAATATACATGTATTTATATATATGTGTATACATATATATAGACAGGCAAAGAACAAAATCTTTATATTCCTCAAGTAAATCTGAGGCTTCTTTACTAACATTTGTTCTACCATTTATCATAGAGCTGGGACAGAATCCTGTATGAGGTGGATTTTGGAGCCTGAAAAAAAGTCTGAACTGCACAAAGTTTGAAGTTGTTCTATCCTTGCTTTAAATCTTAAAAAAATCTAGCAACTGAATTTCACTTTAAAATATTTATCTGAGAAAAATACTCTCCATTTTCTCAGATAAATATTTTAAAGTGAAATTCAGTTTTATTCCTTTTCTCTGGGCTGACTAAAGAATCCAACATAGGATTTTCAAAGGTTAACTAAAACAAAAGATTAACAAGATTTTTACCTGTGAAAACACACATTAATAAAACAATTGTTCAGAGTGGACATCTGTATATAAAAAACAGATGTAGTAATGTAATATAGAGGCAACATTCAAGATCATATGTGCAACATTTTGGTGATTTCGTGCAATATTGCACAATGAAAATAGTCTAAGGGTCTTAGTAATTTTTAAATGTGTACTCAAGTGTTGGCACAGCTTGCAGTTATTTCATGCTCACATACATACTACAGTTTCATATAGAAAAAACATATTACATATTCAAAGATTTGCAAAGAAGCAAGAATTTTCAGAGACAAATTAGTGAAGTGGTTGTAAAGACCCTGAAATAGCGACTATAAATACTTTCTTTAGATAACTTGTTGCAGTGTGATGTCATAGCCTGTCTCAGTTATCCCGGTTCCTTCCCCAGGTGTGCCAATCACCACTCCTTTCCCCCTCCCTTGTCCCTGCTGAATGCTGTTGATTCTCCTTGACTGAAATACTAAATGGATTTGGGGATGAGGAGAGGAAATGATTATTAGTTTTCAGTAAAATGCTACCAAAATCTAAATCTTATATGCTTACTTACCCAGTGTCCCACAATGAATAAAATCTGCCACTCCAAGGAGCAATATAACCTGAAAAAGGAGGAAGAAAAACCTTTTTGCTGCCTCGGTTTTTAAATGAAATAATTTTTCTACTCCCTCAAGTTATAACACAAACCCAAAGAAATTTTCATTGAACTTGTAATATATGTGAACCATACCTACTGCATTAGGCAGGCTATAAAATCCACCAACCATGAAGCAAGCTGGTTTTAGAACACAATTACAGGATCACGTTGTACTTGTTAAGTACAATCTGAGTATCAAGACACACACACTTCCAAAAGTCAGAGCAATGCAATACTAAACATTTTTCAAATAATATGACAGATAGCAAACTATACTCTGTGAAGGAGTACGAGAAAAAGAAAACATAATTGATAAGAAAGTATTTCATTTTTCTGAAATGTCAGAGCAGGAAACTGGGAGCACTCTATAGCCGAAACACAAACACTGAATGAAATGCTGGCTTCCTTTTATTTCTCTCCTGGTGAATCTACTTGTAGCATGGAATATAAAAGCTGCTATTAGACATGCTGATAAGCTTTACGTATTATTTGATAAAACAAGGCTTTTAGGTAAGTTGAATATGATAAGATAAAAAGAAACAGTATAATTATTAGATGAAAGATAAAAAGTATTATTAAAAGTTTTAAGATGATTCTTAAATTTTTATTTCTGCTTTCTTTGCAATTGTTTCAGCTCCTCCTGAAGACAGATACAGACAAGGAGAAATAAGAGAAGGTTAAATCCTTTCATTATTATCCAAGTTTTTGTGTGTGACTCAGTACGTCTTCCTGTATCTTATATTCAGAATGAGTATAATCTGACTGAAGGGTTACTTTAGTATCTAATTTAGACATTTAAATATTGTGGTTAACTTTCTAATACAAGACATATTTTTCCCTTCAGTCTTCAGATGAAAAGATTGCTGCCTATCCACTATGTGCACATGAAGAAGGAGCTGTCAGTACACAGGACACTACTGGTTATGATCTTCTCTGGATGCAGACAGCCTTCACCTGAGGGTGCTGGAAGAGTTGGCCAACATGAGAGCTACCCAGCATCTTCACCTGGGTGATGAGGGGGCCTGGTGCCTGGGGACTGGCTACTGCTGCACCTCTAGGCAGGGCAGGAAGCTGTATGTGGGAACCTACAGGGCAGTAATCTGAGCTGCTGAAAAACCATGGAACAGCCTCCTGAAATACATTGATAAATGTTTTCTTCGTTGCTCATTAATAGCTGAAGAAGAATTGACAGGACAAACAGACTATTTGACTGGTTGAAAACTGGCTGTCCTGACAAGCTCAAGGTAGTACACAGTGGACTGGGGTCCAACCACTGGCTCACAGAAAGTAAAAATATCCCAGAGGCCAAAAGGAACTGTGCTAAATTGAAAAGAGTGGCTGACCTGCCTTGGTGGCAGGCAGGATTTCAGTCCAAAACCTGAAGCTCTTTCTTCCACATGCTGGGATAAAGGGTCTAGATGTGGGCACCCTCTTGTGCAAGAGGAGTATTAAGAAAATCTAGAGAGGTCAGAGCACTGTGAGGTGGGCAGGAGCCCAGATCACACAGCCTGTCAGAAGCTGGGGGAACAAGGCCTGTTCCAGCTGATGAAGCAGGGATACTGATCAGTGAATTTCAGAAGATGAAATCAACACTTCCCAAGAACTGCAACTGAATACATATTTGGCTTCGTGCTGAGATTAGAAGCCCATTTTTGTTTTGATATGCCAGTCTGAAAACTTTGCTAACTTATGCATGGAAAAGCAAATCAAACGACCATGTTTTAGAAGACTTTGAAACAAACAGAGATGCTAAAAATTCTTTTGGAACTATGATATCATAAGTAACAAAAATAAAACTGCTACTAAATAGTCCAAAATGTTGAAACAACTACTTTAGGCTAAACCAAATGTCGATCATCTGGCTTACAAGCTGTGAAGGTAAATGAGTTTCACATTTATTTACCTGTGTATGTCAAATAGATGACACTCAGGAATACAGTACCAGCAGCTAGTGAGACACCCAAGAAGAACAATGTCTGAAATTCTTGCTTTGTTAATCTGTCTCTCAGATACTGCAAAAATGCATAAGCCTGCAGCAGTGCAAAAACACCTGCGGAAAGAGGAAAGTTCTCGTTTAAATGCTCAAAAGCAGTACATCTGTTAAAGCAACCAACATATTTGCCAATATTTGAATTGGAAAAATAAACATAGGGTACACCCTAACATCTAGAAACTAGTGTAACATCACTTTCTGACAAATAACCTTTAATACTTAACAGGCATGACACTTGCAAAACCAGAAACTTCCAATGAGATAAAATATTCTAAAGGAGAGAATCCTCTGAAAAGCAGATTGCATTGATTGATGAGAATACAGGTTAACATATCTACCTAGATGTGGTGAAAAATTAGGAGACAGACTTCAGGCAACACACAATGCTAATACAGAAATGTATGCAAACTAAGTTACTGAATAAAACGGGAGGAATTAATGAAAGAAAAAACCAAACCAAGTAAGTACTAAGTCAACTGAATTATATAAAGTTAGTGTTGAAACACCAGAATTCAATGGTGAAGCACCCGACACACTCAAAAAGGCTGTTCAGAGTTTAACATTAAACCCAGAACTTGGACATGGTATTTCAGTTATTATTCATTTCACGGTATATAGTCAGATCAATCCACTGATGAATCCTTTCAAAAGTGAAAATTCAATGCTGGCTGTCACAGGAATAAAATAAAACAGAAGTGTATCATCTTTCTTCAAATTAACGAATTTGATTCGTTAATTCTTCTTAATTAAAGAATTCAAGGTACACAATGAAATTCACTAGGTCTGAGCTCATAGAGAAAGACAAAAATTCTATTCACTAAATAAATGCAAACAATCTTCAGAATCTGAATATGGCTGGGTATTTTTTTTCTTTTTCCATTATATTCAGATTGTTGCAAGTCTCCATTTTGAAAGTATTTTTGTGTTAAATTTTAATGATGGTCCCATTACTGTCCCAAATACATTCTGGTAAGTGACTAAATGTGACTAAAAAGTGACTAAATGTTTGTTAGATTCCTTGGGGAATCTAACAAACTGGACTCTATCACACAAACAGTGTGATGAACTCACTGTTAGCAAAGGTTATTGCTGTCAAGAAATCAAGATGTCTGACTGCCAACAATTATGGAAAAATCAACTTAAAGAAATCAAAAAAACTCCAAACAAGATTGAAAATGGTTATTTTAAAAATCACCCTCCTGATTAGTAATTTATGTCATTTGTATTTAGCCTGCGTTGAAAAATTACAGAAGATTATCAACTCTAAAACCAAATGGCTCAGTAAAAACTGTGTTACCAATGTTTCTATTGTACATTGGAATATTTCAATTGCACAACGTGTGAAGGAAACATTGTATTGCAAACCAGCAGAGATTATCAATGTGTAAAGTAAGTGCTTGTCAGAATACTAATTGATCTAGTCTTATGGAAGCATTTTATCTCCATTAGCTCACACAAAAAGAGGATATTGTGTCAATTGGAAAGAAAACTTCCCAGAAGACACTAGATTGTACCTCTTTCTTTAACAATTTGTTTAGTTAGCTGGTGTTTTTTCTAAAACAAGGAAATAAAGCTGCAAGTGTTTGAGGTTTTCCTGTGCTGAGGAGGCTGTTGGATGCAGAAGCTTCATTTTCTTACCTGCAGCTGCCATGTGTTCACTTGTTCTAATTGGCTGAAATCCCACAAAAGGTATCTGCATCGATAATATTAACCCCACAATGTAGAAAGTGCTATATGCTAGGAGAGAAAAATGTGAGGAGAGGGGAAGAGAAAGATGGGAACAGAATTAATACATGTTTGAAAAAGCATTGGCTCCATCGTCAGAGAGGAGTCCACCTTCTCCCCTAACTCCACTGACAGCAAAACAGAACTGTAGTATGCTAAATATTTCAGCCATCTGAATTACTTTTTTTCTTCACTGACTAGAATAAAGCTGTCCATTGCAACCCATTTTGGTGGATGTAGCAGCATACTGCTCTTTCAAATTGCACTGTTTTGTCTCCTCCTAGGAAAATAAGCCATTAACCTAAGATTCTTCAGCTTGTAAAAAGGTTTCGTTTCCCATCTTGGTTTTGAGAGTCATGGATGTAGAAGGAGCTCTCAAATAACAAGTGACATAGGAAGCTTTCTATATGAGGAGAAATTAAAGGGACCAGACCTCAAAAAAGCAGAACATTTAAGAGTCCACTACTTCTTTAGAAAATGCAAACAGGCACCATTGTTCTTTATTTAACACAAGAGCAGAGGGAAGGCAAGAAATTGAACAATAGAATTAAAAATTAATAGTAAGCATATGTATTGATAGATCTGTATCAACCCTGGGGATTTATAATCCCCCAGAAAACAGAGGCCAAGAGCATCATTAATTACTATTATTAATATGAATTCTTATTGTACATGCATTAACATTCATATACTTTATTTTGAAAGGGGTTTTGGTCCTCAATACTACAAGGTGAAGAAGAGATGGAAGGGGAAGATAAGAATACCAAATCTGAAAAGCCATGAGGCTGATTACATTTGAAGTAACCAGCCAGCCTAAAGTCCAAATGAAGTTCCATTCCTTCAGTGGAAAACAGCAACAATCCACCTATCATATTTTTAAACTCCTACAAATCCTAAACCATTATCTGGCTGTAGATAACCTGGATGTTACCAAGAGATCCCTGTTCTCATGGAGCCCTTTAGTAACTCCATGAGGTCAGTTCTGAGGAGTGCATCACTGAGCAGTGGTGTCAGTTCCATAGCACCTATGTGGTCTCACTGAGGGATTATGCTCCCAGGGCACTGTCTGAGTTCCAAACCAGCCAGAAGGGATGGTTTATTCTTTCAAGCACCTGTATTGCACAGCTTGGCCTAGCTACTCACCTATGCCCTCTTAAGTCACTGAAATGTGTTTTTCCTGTAGGAAGCTCAATTTTTGAAGAATTCACTACAACATAAATCATTTACTGTACCATGCAACTGTTACAACACTGCCATCCTGTGGAAGTTCAATGGTTGGCATAAATCACTACATTTCACATTTGTTAGACCACTGTAAATCACCATTTTTAAGCCCAGTCCTGCAACTGCTATACTTGCTATGTGCACTGCCCACCCCATCCCAATCCCTTACTCCCACTTCTTTCAAAAAGGTACATAGTGCCTGGTACTGAAAAGATTTTAAAAAAGATAATTTACACAATATGACATTTTTTCTAGGAACTTAGAAAGATCAGGACAATATATCATCACAAACTTTTAATATTCCTTTATATTCTACAGATAGCACAGTCTTTGCAAAAACAAGAAGTTAATTTTGATTCTTCCATGCTGTTCTTATGGTTATAACTTTGATCAACTCCAGAACAAAATCATTCTGACCTACTGTGGATAAAGTCATTTTACAAAGAATTTAATTTGCAGTACACCACACAAACACAGGAAAGACCTACTGAAAAGCTTCTCTGGAGAGTATAATCATATACTGGCCACATACTTTCAATTAATGGATTACAATCACCAGAAAAAAACACTCAACCTGAAATTTTAGAACACTGAAGTAGTTGATATAAATATAATGCCTGTTCACTGTTTTAATGATAAAATACAAGACATACAACAAGGAAATATTGAAATGAAGTTTTAAATTCTGGAAGATCCTCACGTGTTTTATGAAATATTCTGATAATTATACAGAACCTAAAAAAAATTGTATGAAAAATTACAAAATTTAAGTGTGCAAACATAACATAAATCTATACCCTTCCAAGTGTAAAACCATTTATTTTTTAAACATATGAGAAACTAAAGAGAGACTACAATGATAGAATATAGTATCAATGGTTGCTGTATCTGAATAAAGAAGTTATTCACTGCTCTGTTAATACACTGGAATTGTAAGCACTTGTTCATAATGATTAAACTAGAGGATCTGAATGAAAGGCACTGGCCATTGTCAAGATGAAAAAATAATAAAAGCACAGCTTGAGCTTTCAGATGGAGGTAGCATCATCACTGTTGATGCCAAATGGGTCAGAAGCTATCTGGCTAATAAAGTCATCTCCCTTTCAGCCCTAAGATTGGCAAACCCTTCACATTCTGGAAATTTTTACTCATTACACGATTCTGAGTTACATTCCCAGATATATCAATCATGTCCCACTAACCTTTTCCTTGGTGTATGAACACTCTTATGAGAAATATATACCAGGAATCCACCACTATTTTTAAAAATTTGGTTCTGGCAAATACTGTTCTCTACATTTATGTTATGTTGGATTAAACTTAACACAAAGAGCCTTTATAAAATGGCTCATGCTAGCTTGAAATAAATGTAAACAACTGATCTAGAGATTAAAACCCCCAAAATTCTCCATAACAGTAAAAAGTAAGTAGAGCATTTATTATCTATTGTCAGCTGACAATGTTTTTCAAAAGTTTTAGCTGCACATGGTAAGTTTTTTAAGAACTGTAAGACTGTTGCAGGTGCAGTAGCAATTGCAACAGAAACTCCCCAAATATCTTTATTCTCCCTGCTTCAAGGAGCTTTTGTAAACTCTTCTCCCTATCTGAATAGTTTGGAGGTGAAGCACACTCGAATTTCCTCTCAGAAGTGCTTGAACATTCTTACCTGTTTTACAAAAACATCCTGTTAAACAAACCTAGAAATGACATAGTAATGTGAGCTGTACAGACTTCTCTAGGGCTTCCCATGAAAGCTTAAATTAAGACAGCAGTTGCAATGAAACAGAGAGCACTGATCACATTTTCATTCTGACAGCTCCTTGGCAGCACATATCCCTCACTGCTGAAGGGCAATAACATCTCAAAACACTGCAGCTATTTGCAAAACAAACATCTGCCAAACCCTTTAATTCATATGAACTTGCAGTACTATTTTTCCCACATGAGTTCAAAGACTAGTTAATTTAAAGCTGAAAAAGCAAGAGCATTTATTCCTTATTGTTTCTGGCTACCATATTGCTTCAGGATTTTATAATTAGTTGATCTAATTTTCTCTTGCCTAATTCATAGAAATCAGAAAATGAAAATATTCAATAAAACAATTTTAAACAGAAAACAAGATAAATTACTTTCCCCTTCAGTTAGGAAGAAGTAGTTAATGAAGAAGTTAACTAATACTAACAATTCTAAGATGGGTTAGAGATTCTTCTTTCTCTCTTTTTAAAATTTTAATGAATTTCCAATTCTTACTTACATAGAGTAGCAAAGAAGTATGGAAGCAATATTTATAGTTTTGATAACAAAAATTCAAAACTGAACTTGAGTAAATTAAGCAATTGTGATATATAGTGTTCACATATATGTACTTGAAGTAATTTCTCTAGCAGGGACTCAAAAATGCATTAAAATAATTGAAAATACAAAGATAAAGCAGTACAAAAATGAGGAATAAAAATATATTTACAAATATGAAATGCTTTGTGATTACGCTTTAGCACACATTATGTTCTCCACCTACCTATGGTAAAGGCTTCACATTAAAAGTGTTCCAGCTAACTTCTAAATCTCTGAATACCTGAATTGCTTACTAAATATTCCATTCACACACCTACATCATGGCCAACTGATTTTATTGGTAAAGTGTCAGTAAAAACAGTTTACACAGTATTTAAATGTCAGGCAAATCAATAAAAACGTTAGGCTCCCAGGATCCCTATTCACACATTCCTGAAACTGGAAGGAAGACTGACCAATGAATCCAATAAAATTTTAAGGATTCCCATGGAATGGGCAGACTCTTACTGTGCATGTCTTTTCTCAGTGATCTAAAACTTACATGGCTGCTCAAAATTTCTTATGTCTTTATCTAGATGTTTGCATAATTTCTGCTATATAACTTTTAAGAATACCAATTGTTTTATATACTTGGAAAAGAAAAAAATATAAAACATTATTAAAGGCACACATGTAATGCATATTTAAAAGATATTAATAGGGTTCTTTTACATCAAACCACCCATTTTTCTTTCCTATGCACTAGAAATGAAAAACTTAATTAGTAGCAATATATATGAAATTTTGGAAGTGTGAGTATGCTTCAACTCCTTATTTCCATGTTGTAGAAAATAAATGACTATAATCAGTAATCAAATTAAAACAACTCAATCTGATATGCAATTACTTAACACCCACTTGATACAAAACACATCAGTACAATAATTTTGTATCTCATGTTTTAAGTATTTGAGAATGACTTTGCAATGAACAGAACTTACCAATGTAGACTCTCCTGCTGTATCTCTGCATCAGCAATAGAACAAACACATGCAGTGGAATAAGGTTGATGATGAAAACATAACCACCCCATGCAGAGACCTAAGACAAATGGAACAGGAAATTAGACCTGAAAATATCTGCAAGTTCTTAGGACAACCCATGGTGGATTTATACATCTTGATGGTCTAACAAGAAAACATACAGCCCATCTACACAAGCAGTCAGAACTACTACTAATAAATACCACCAGAATCCTCCTCAATATATATTATAAAAGAAAAAAACAAACCACAACAAAGCCCACATATCAGAGGTGTTTGAAATGGGCTGATGGATTTCCTAGGCTACCCTTCCTGGATCTCCTCCTTCCAAGCTAATCTGGCCATACTGGCAAACGAGAATGTTATGCTGGAAGCCCTTCCCCATGGTGAAGGCTGCAACTCAAGGCAGTGGTAGGATCTGCAGGGCCATGAGCTGGGCTTTGATGATCTTTGTGGGTCCCTTCCAACTCTGGATATTCTATAATCTCATGTAGGATGCACAACTTTCTTTGACAAATTTAGCACCGTGCACTTTTTGCCGAGGACAGGAAACATTATCTCCAGCTAGAGAGGGAAAGGGAGCAAGGTGCACCTCCAGGAGCACAACTCTGGGACCAGAGCAGCCCAGAGCAGCCAGTGCAGGCTGCAGTGTAGGGAAATGAACAATGGGAAGTGTGGAAGCACATGAAAGTAGGACTGAGCACTGTGGAATGATATACAACAATATTATAGACAGTGCAAACCTGTGGCAACAAGAGCTGTTGAGAAGGACTGGTGTACTTAGAACTGAAACACTACAGTGTTATTAACAGATTGCTGGTTTCAGTGAGGATTTAATGAGCTATCATTACAATGTGCTATCTAAATTTCTAACATATTTAGAAAGGCTCATATTGACTAGACAATCTGTATTTTAACATGTCCTCTTGTCATATTACAGTCTAGACTTATCCCATATGCACCATGCCTAACCTAGATCTTCATTTTTAGCATGCAGTAGCTAATGTGGTTTTCACTTTAATTGTACTTTAGGGTTTAGATTCATGTAGCTATTTTTAAAGCCCTAGAATCCAAAGAGAAACCCAAATGACTATGTTCTATAGAACAAATTCTAAAAAAACCATGAGGCCAAGATTACTGTCTTTTGACACTAATACTACAAACCCCAGCATTTCAAATTTATGATAAGCAATTCAGACAATATGAAACAAGTAGAATAAAATAATCAAAGTTCTCTAGTAACTCATTTCAGATTATCATAATCCTAGTGCCTAATTACTTGGATGAAGTATCCTGTTTACACAGCTAAGTTTATTTAATGGGAGAAAACATGTACCTGAAGACAGGTAAGACAGAATAGAGTTCAAACATGCAAATAGAACACTGTCAAATTCAGGGAAAGGTTTGAATGAAGGAAGTCACAGCTTGCATGGACCAGAGACCTGCATCCCTAATTATCAAAATTTGAACCCAAATCTAGGCACTGAAAATTATACTGAAGATGTGCTTTGGAACTTTTCAAATAAAACTGAGGCATCCTCACAGATTGGCAAAAAGAGTGGAGACATGCTATTACTCCTACAGGATTGCTTCAATGTAAAGCCTCTTTTATTTTACCTCCTTGCCATGAAAAGCCATATGAAGCAGAAGCTGATGAAGTAAAACAAAGGCTAAAAATATAAATCCAAGGAGAAAACACCCTTCTCTATATTGAATCCAATGCAAGGCTATGAGTCAAATCACCACAGTGAGTAAGGTATATATTATAAGGCAGATTTAGTTATCAGGAAAGATTTGTCAGTTCATGCAATATCCCTTCGCCTTTCAAGCTGTTGTCCAAACTTCCCATTCAAGGACTGAACTCTTACTACCTCAAAGCCTAAACTAAATTTGATTTCATTTCCAACTTGCACTGAAAATTACTAACTCCACCAGAGAAAGACAAATTATTACAATGTAACAAATAGAAAATTACGTTTTGTCCTAAAAATATATTTAAGCAAAATATCTAGAAGGGCAACTCCACAAAATTCTTTCCAAAAGGTAAATACAATGTAGGGAAGGCCATCATATGTGGGATAATGCAAATACAAGCAATAAAATTCTAACATCTATTCACTGAGATGTGAAGCTAAGCTACAGATGAATCTGAACCTTTCATGAACTGATAGAACTTGAAAGGAAAATAACAGCACCCCCCATTTATATATAAGGATTGACTGTAATGATTACATTGATTCTTAAGTTCAGATACCATGTACACACATGATCACATACTCTCACATACAATCCCACACACCAAGATGCTAAGAACCTGATATTGTGTGATTTTTAGCAGTAAAATTGTGAAAGTATTGTATTTGTTATTTGTATGTTTATGAAGGCACTGTTAGAGAATCTTAACAATAAACTGGCACAATATAAAAAATACTGTGTTATATAAATATTACAATTCAAAAATTTACTTGCAGCTTTTATACTGGACTCATGTACCAAAGCTACAGGACCTTTTCACTATAAAGCTATATAAACAGCAATGCTGCGTATAAAGAAGTGGCTCTCTATTAAGCAATGTGGCAAAAAGGAGGAGAAATTGAATTAATAAATGTACTCTTAACAAGAAATAGATCTCTTCATATCTTTGGTGACAAACAGAAGGCTATTATCTCCTATATTAACTGTAAAAGTCTCCCAGAAAACCAAATGGACATTAAAGCTAGAGGAAAACTAGACAGCATCCAGATAAGCTTTGAATTAACCTTGACTTTAAGGTACATAAACCAATCCAGAAGCTCCTTGCTTTTGCAAACTTAGCTACCTGATGATAGAAAAGCAGTATTTGAGACCTCAGTCTTAACTGTCACCAAGCAATTAGCCTGACTGTCCTAGCACTGGCTATTTTGAGGGTAATTTATTTTTCATACAGCCACAAAAAGTTTATCAGTTAGGGGGAAAAAAACCACATGTTTGACTCAAACAAGAGAATTCTTAGTATAATGTTTCAGAAGATGGAGGAGGAGGAAAACCAATTCCCTCCATTTTTCTATTAGTTTTATCTCCTCATGTTTACTAGTGTTTTCCCCCTCTGTTAGCCCTTAGGAAAATCTCTGCAGTAGCCTTCATTTTCACAGATCAAAAATGAAAAGGGCATTTATGATCATTTATTATGACATTGAAGTCATTCATCAGTTCTGGTGGTAAGCTTTACTTTATGGCATAATTATACCCATAGAAATAGCTTTCAAAATTATAAAAAGGTAACTTTGTCCTCACATCTAAATATTCTGATTATTATTGCATTATAGTAATGACACACAGACACATAAACATTAAAGTTATACCTTAATTTACCTGTACCCAAATAAAAATCCAACTGAATCAGAGCACCTTTTCACAGCATGGGAAAATTTGTAAGTAAAGTTATTATATTTTCATTTTTTACCCCAATCAATCATGTTTAATCATGTTGATTTAAATACTTTACCTTTACATACTATGTTGTTTAGTCATATATTTAAGGTTTTAATAACAATACAAAGCAAAAATTTTATATTCTGGTTCAACAAAGATGAAAATAGCCTTATTCTCTTTTTTGTCAACATATTAATTATGTAAGTTACTCAATTAGCTTAGCTATTATATATACAAAAGCCTTACCATGTAAAAGTAGGATAGACAGCAGCAGATTGTCCAAAAGACAGACCCAGTTTTCACAGACTTCACCTAGAAAAATAACCAAGTATTTATGAATGACAAATCCTGGACAATACACTAAAGTTTCATCCCAAAACAATTGTTGAGAAAACTTTAGCCTGCACCAAGTTATATTTGATGCTTCTGAACTGATGTCCATAAAATCCTAACACAAATGCAATTCTTTCACACACACAAAAGGTTAGATGTATTTCTCTAGCAAAAGCATTCAATCCAACTCTCTGCCTTATGATCTGATGTAGAAATGTAGTTGCAATGGCTCTGTGCTACTTTCTCTGAGATGTTAGAGCACTTTATAATTCTAAGTGAAGACCATCCATGCCTTAATTTGTCTGGCATCTGACCCAACTCTGCCATTACAGACAAAATAGCTATTCCAAAAAAATTCACTTAAGGTTAACAAGAGCATCCAGATACTACTAAAGGTTTAGAAGGATCCAGAAACTGCCCAAGGAATATGAATTTGTCTGAAACTGATAGGGGTGACTGTGGTGAGGAAGAACAGGAATGAAGAACAGACATTAAAAAACGCTAGGAAGTTGTCTATAAAATGTATTTGATTCTACAAGAGTTCATGCAAACATTATTGCACTCTGCAGTTTAGTTAAATATGAATTCCATGAGAACAGGTAACTGCTATCATATCTCAGTTACTCTAAAGTAACAACACAGGTTGATTCTATTATTGTTATCAAACACAGCACACCTTTCCAGCTGCAGCTTATTCTAAAACCAGATTAAGAAATACTGCATTTAAGTAACATCAGTCACTCAGTCATGAAAAATTCAGTTCTCTCCCATTATATTCCTACCAAATATATCCCAAAGTTTGAAATACTCTAAAGCTAAAACATTTGTGGATATGCATCTGCTCATGAAAACCAGAACTCTTGACAAAATTATGGAGAAAGTTGTAGTGACCATGTACTTATATGGAGCCCTCTAAATGAAAAGTGCAGGCATTCCAGAATACAAGAGAGACAGTACCCTACAGTGTCTGTGCTGAATTAACAATAGTTACGCTATTTTTGTTATTTCCAAAGTAGGTTCAACAGCCCAGAAATACTCTAGCTTTCCTAAATTCCTTCCTGCAAAACTACCTTATGGATGCAATTCTACACAGATAAAGGAGAGGCAGACATGTTGCTTTAGCAAGCAGGCAAATGAAAAGACATCAGACTGGTTTTTTAAGCACACAAGAAACACTAATATCTGACTCTAGACAGCTTTGACCATTTAATTTGGATACTGAACTCAAAGCCCAGACAGTCCATACAGTCAAAAGTCTTTAGAGAAGACAATTTAAAGCATATTCATATTCACAGTCTTCTCTGAATATGTTATATTAGCATATTATCTATATAGCTTTTCACCAGCTATATAAGAAGGCTAACATTTGATGCACACAGCACTAACACCTCCAAACTGAAAAACAAACAACCCCTCTGTTTGCTTTAAATTTCTAGACTCATCATCATTTTTATTACTACTACAGGACACACATACTTCAGTGGAACTGTGCTTTTACACAGCAAACTGAAGAGCATGATTATGGAGTGGTTCAGATCATGTGATTTCTCAGTACTTGCCTAATCAAGAGCCAAGGGGAAGAGAGATGAGAGGGAGGAAAATAAGAATTCAATGGATTCTAAGAAAAATCAGTCATTTGGTTGGAGGAGGAACTAAAAAACCTTTCCAAAGCAAAAGACTCAGCAATTACTTACCCATAAATAGTATGTGAACTGCAGTGCAAAAATAGCTATGCCTTCATTGTCAAAAGATCCTGCTACTGATCGGGATATGTAACCTGGAACTATGGCAATAAAACAGGCAGCTAAAAGCCCTGCTCCCTGGTTCCACAGTTCTCTGGTGAGCAGGAAAGTAGAAATAGCTGTAAGGCCGCTAAAAACTGGTGCTAGAAACACACATACATCTCTTATATGGACTGTCACATTTAGCATATTTAAAATCCAATGTATAAGGCCTGCTGTCACCATCAGTCCTGGATATACCTACATGGAGATAAAAACCAAAACAAACCAGAACACTAGGTTATTACAGAAAACTGTCATGGTATGCATGTTTACACAGAACTTGCAATTAAACAATAATTTTTAAGCTGATATAAGCACTGAGTATTAGCATAAGCTAACAGAATTATTTTAGTACTACTTTAATCATGTTTTGACAACAACACTGAATACCCTAGGCTCTTTTAATTTTATCCAAATGCTAACAATAACATATAATCTACTTCATAAATGAATGAGCAGCATACAGATAATATCCCATCTCACTTGACATTTATCATATAATGAAAACAATTTGTCATTAAGGTATGGAAGCAGAAACCAAAATCTGCAACAGAATTTTAAGCCAGCTACCGGTTTTAAGGAAATGCAAAAACAAGCCCGACAAGCCTAAGACATCAAGAAGAAACGCAAAATTTCCCAGTCATATCCATTTTCCTTTAAAATACACCATACTATTCTTTCACTTCTTGGTGCCAACGGGGAGAGAAAATGTACTTCAATAAGATCTAATTTTTTAAAGATGAAAAGCTGATGGTCAGTCAATTGAATACTACATTTTTACAAGGTATCTGTAGACATCTTTGGATATGAAGAATTAAAACAAAGTCCTGTAAAAATTGAATTAAGATGTGCACCAGGAAACGTAGCACAGGCTTACACAAATCTATTGAATCCACCATAGAATATTAGAGAACTTTAGAATATTCTTAGTAGGAATTCTACCCTCCCACATTTATCAACATTAGAAAAATCAATACATCCTAGACAAGTTAATATGTACTTCACCTGCCTTAGTTTCTTTCAAAAACTAAGAAGGACATTGTACTAAATTAAATTAACAGATGACTGAACATTCCCCTGCATATATTTAAATTCTTTTTCTTAAGAGGTTTTATTTTGTATGAGACAGGTGTGAAAAACATGCACTTAAATGTTGCATAAAGAGTGTCCAGTATCTCTAAGATACTAAAACAATGGTGATCTAACTGCTACAAGAAACTTATAAATGCCTTTAAGTGGTATATACTAGCATTAAAAAACTTTAATGAACTTTAACACATTAAGAAACATGTGGCTGCATTACTTAGAGTTACTAAAGCTATTCCAATGAGTGATATTTGCATTTTGACTCGATAACATTGTTTTATACACCTTTCCTGTCTTGTGACTTGCATTGATACCAATCTTAACTAGTCCTGATGCTTTGTACAGGTGCCACACTGATCTAATTTCACATGGTCTTCTCCCAGTGAAATCCTAAATTTTTTCCATACACATATGAAGTCTACTCAGCATACATAATTGGATTAAAACTTGTACCTCAAGAGATTTAGGTAATGATTTTTTAAAAATGTTTAAAAAAATGTTTTTCCTGTTTTGATTTCATATACCAGAACTGCAGGAGCCATAATACCCTTATTTGTTACTTATTAGAATTTCATATGAAAGGAAGTTCTGTATTTCTTGGTCACAATGTGCTATTGGATAAGGCATGTTGACTTACTTCGTTTCTGCAGCTAAAAATTAAAAACATCTTGATATTCCCTCTGCAGCAATTTGACAATTAAAAGCACATTTTATTAAGATTCTCCTTTTATCAACATCATATTTGTACTGAAAGTTCAAAAAACTTCCTGAAAAGTCACCTTTAATTATTTTTTACTTATTAAATGGATTTTTTAAAAATAAATGTGTTATTACAATACTTACAGTTCCACCTACTATTCTTCCTAGTGGATACCATGCTCTTTCATCAAACCAATTTAAAAATTCATAAAAGCCATGAGAGGCAAGATGATGTGTTGATCTATAGTTAAACCTAGAAAGAAACAGAAGAATAAGATAAAAATCAAGAGCTTTAGCCTCTTATTTACTATGTATATACAATGGTCCTCTCTAAACCTGCAGAGTTTTGAAGTAAATTACTAAGTTCTCAGCTACTAACTACTATATTTTCTTCACTTCTACAGCCAGTGCATATACTACAGATGACAGTTCACAGTTTTTGGTGACTTCATTTTTGTGCGCAAACTTTAAAATGTTTTCTTTCACTCTGATACAGTACTCTGGTTATTTTTGTTATTCCTTTCTAAAACTATTCATTTTCAACTACAGTCTATCACATGCAGTCAAGGCAAGATTCCCATTCTGAGACAGGATATTTACACGTGCAGCTGCCCTACTTCATGTAAAATTGACAGGTGACTCATCCAGTAACAGGCAACAGGAATCAGTCTGTTTGTTCACACTATCAAACCAGTGGCCTTCTTTCAATCAGTAAGAATTTACACAATGTAGAACCTCTGGAGATGAAGTTTCAAAGTTTGTACATATTCTGCTGCAGAGAATTTCTTGTACAACAAATGGTCTCTCACACACACCTTCAGTTCAGCCTTCCACACTGTATAAAAACCATTAAAAAACACCAACAGACTGCTATTAAGGCATTCATCTTCCATCTTCCTGGCACAAAATATCTCAAACATTTGATAACAAAACTTTTAAACTATTAAAATGTCCATTAGTTCTTGAAATTAAGTATCAGGCTGCAAGAAGCACTACAGTGCATGTCACCCTAAAGCAGCAACTCTTTCATGATCACTCATTCAAAGGCCAAACTAAAAAGGCTACAGATAATGAGAATGTGAAGCTTGGTAGAGAAAGCTTAGGTAGAAAAAAGCCTGGGTGAACACAGATTCTAAAACAAGCAACATTCACAAAGCCAACCCTTCTAATAGATACTCTAATTGAAATTCAATTAAGCATGTGAAATTCATTGGTTAAAGAAGTATTAAAGATTTTATTCATCAGTTAAGTAGAAGTTCAGGTGACTAAATGGAATACTACAACAGACAAAAGGTTAGATGGGCAAACCACCACAAAAGACTTCCAAAGACACTGCTAGAATTCAAGCCTAGAAAAGACTGTGTGTGTTTTTCTTTTTATCTATTTTATGGAAGAATTCCCTTATATCAGAAATATGCATCCCTTCTGACAAAAAAATTAAAACTAATTCAAATTCTTTTGCATATCTAGGATTCCCAAAATATCACAAGTTTACTTTGAACCAATTCATTTCCACAGAATAAAGCTAAGGTCATTTAAGACTGCAAACCCCATCAAGTTCCTAATTGTTTAATCAGTACAAGTAGTATCTGAAATAAAACCACATTGAGGTCATGAGCAGATTCTTCATCTACACAGTGGAAGAACAAAAAGAACTGAAATTCAGGTTCAGATGTCAGCAAATTTGCATGCTTCAAGTGTCTGAACTGTCACAGCTTCAGTCAAATTATATTAAAAATAGGTAAATAACAGAGTGAAGTATTTTCAGGAACACTCTCTTATATCCTATATCTGTTAAATAAGCATTTATATAGGATTAACTGATAAAACTGTGGGCTTTCAGAAGTCATTAGTCATGTTTATATAAGAAAATTCACACGAACATCACTCATTCTGACCTAGAAATCTTTGATTCAAACAGCAATGTGACACTGGTTTCTAATAAGCCTACAACTATTCCCGTTTGAATAGATTTCTAAATATTAATTAATTCTCCAGTTCTGAACTGTCAACTCTAATGTGATTTCTGAAATGCTGTACCTGTAAAATTAGCCTCTTATCTTAGGACAGCAAGGTCTATTGTTAATTTGTTTAGTGCCAAGTGCCTGCAGTATGGTATGTAACAAATCAGGAGTTTCATATTGCACAGGACACACGGAATCCATCCAGCTACAGACAGGACTGAAAACCCACCGAATATTGTTATCCTAGAACTTCAAAAAGAGACCAAGTAAGATGTTTACTAACACGAATTACTTTCAAATTTTTAAATCATAATTCAAACTCACAGAGGCTACAAAAGTATGACTAATGTTTACTTTTACATCATCAAAAGATTAGTTAAACAAACTAAATAGGCAAGAAGAATACATATTGACATTCTCCTCATGTTTCCAATTAGCAAAGCTTCGTAACTGACTTCAGAAGGATGCGAACAACTGTCTTGAGCTTTGGCAGCATCCCATTAAGTCTTTAATAAGAATGAATTACCACTCAAAATTGAAATGCAACGTAACAGCATTTTACTTCTACCACTTCAGAGGTAAGAATTTAATCTTCCCTCCTGATATACTCTTATACTCTTGGATAGACACAAATCTATTAGCCCTTCTTTCAAAAAAGTGATTCTTTTGCCACAAATGAAAGCATGCAGTGACAGCTGGGCATGTCTTTGCAGCAGAAATTACTGGCAATACTACAGTGTATTGTGAGAAGACCTGTGAGAACAAGAAATAATCTTCTAGAAATAAAAATATTTAAAGCTTAATTCAGCACCTCACTTTGACTTAAAAAAAAAGTGTCCACTTCACCTCCCACTAGGTTACCTGCAAACCAAAATAAGTTAAAAAGTCAACATAAACCTATGCACACATCAGGAAAAGATTGCTGTGATGTTGCGTATCAAAGCCAGCTTCAGGCATGGACAAACTGGCAGCAATGGACAGTGCACCAGACAAAAATCTAGTTTGGCACTCATATGATGATGCCAGTATTATGCTGTGGTATCACTTAGCCCTTCAGAGCACTTTTTTAGGGACAAGCCTGAACCTTGTGAAACTCTTTCCCTTTAAGCTAGGACAGAGAGTGCTGCTAACAAACAGTGAGCATCACAACCAGTCACACCTCCTTACTATCTTGGTACTTTTCAAACTGTGCTTCAAATGCAGCACAGTGGTATTGTATTTCTACTGCAATGCTATCACTGTACCTGCAAATATCTATAGTTTCCACAGGGGTGTAAAACAACCCTAGAAAATATCACAAAAAATTGCCATCTTTGCCTGCACCTGCATCTGAGAGATTCAGTGCTGCAGCTGAGGAAGGAATCAGAATGGAGGCAAGAACAGCCACTGCTGTGATAGAGGTTGCATGTCAGGTTTGGGGGTCATTGCCTGCCCCAGTTCTTCCACTTGCAGCAGCAGCAAGAAGAGGTGGTATTTAGGTGTGAAATTTTTTGAGGGCTGGTTTTTATCCAGCCCTCCTTCTGACCTACTCCATCTTATCCAAGGAGACACTGGAACTGAAGTACACTGCTGGTTGCACTGACTAAACAGTATGCAGCATGATGTGACAGAATCAGAGCGAAGGACAGGATCCCTTTTCTGCCACCCTCAACCCTCACATCCACCTGATCTTGAGGTATGGAAACAGATTACCCATTTCCCAAGATTCCCTCTCATCCTCCCTCACCCCCTTGAGGCAAGTCGATTTGAAATAGACCTGAGAAGAATAAAGAACAAAATTATGTGAAGCACATTTTAATTAAATACTTAGCTAGAAAACCTGAGTGAAATATTCAAGTTCTCAGTCCGTGCTGTAAAGAATATTCACACTTGCTAAGATTCAGCTAAGGGCCTGACACCAGGAAGCACTGACTTATTTCAGTAGACGTTCTAGGGGAAAAAGTGATGTTCTGCTGTTCTCTCTTTCTGTCATGTCTGTAGTTTGAATTATTTCCTCCTCCAAGCTAAGCTTTAAAGGAATAAACAATCCTAAGTCTTTGTACATTTCAGAATTTCAAGTCCCAACCTCCAAACCAGGCTAGTATTGTAGTTTGAACCTTGAGGGGGATGCTCTAATGATTACCTAAGTGCTCTGTGGATGGTAGCATTAATTTCGTGGCACTGTTGGAGATACCTACATTACAGCTGGTTCAGTGGACAACTGGAGGTAAGTTAATAAAAAATACAGTTCTCATTTAATATATTTTAACATAGAACAGAGTATAAGCAGCAACTGCAAAATAACTGAAACAGAGGCATAATCTTTTTTTTAGCAGCAACATTAATTTAGAAAGCTTAACTAGGCAGCTTGCAAAGCAAAGCCTGTGAAGTTTTCACTTATATATATATTATGCACTGTTAATACATAATCTTAACTATCTGTTCATGTTTAGGTTTGATTCTTATTCCCTGCTATGAACTACCTTTTTGATGACACAAGGCAATACTGTAGGATAATTACTTAATGCTAGTCACAGCAATCACTCTCCATCCAGGAGCTACAGAATTCTCCAGCACTTCACAGCAACAATTACTGCTATATTTATAAAGAGACATCTCTGACGTTCCTAGGTTTAGTATTTCCTTGACAAAGTACTATTTAAGGTGAGTATTAAAATAAAATTCAGCCTACTGAGAAATAAGAACATATAGAAAAGAATAGCACATGTATGGCAGTGAAGTTACTTCATCCACATCTTAACAACACTTAAGGCAAATTACACTGACAGCAATGGAATTTATTTGACCCCTCGATTCCAAGAGAGTGCAAGATCAGTGTGTTGCTTCTTGTGGGAATGGTGACTGTCTAAACCCCAATCAATTTCATGCTATTACTGCCCCATCATCTAGACTTTTTATCCAGCATTTTACAGCCATCTGAGAATATGTAATCTCCTTACGAGCAGAATCTGTTGAAAATTTTCTAAGCCTTCAATTATAAAGGCTTCTGTGCTTTAAAAGTCTTCAGCTGCAGATGCACAAAATTTTCACATCTGCAAACTCAGAAAAATGACAAGATACAAACTGTGAACATTACAAGCTATAGGAGTAATTCTAGGAGTCAGTTTTTAATGCAAATGTAGATTACAGAATCAATTTGGCCATACAGAATCTAATTAGAGATGGCAAGTGTAGATTCCTGAAAAAGATGGTTGCAGATTGACTCCATATCCGACATATTCTTCGCATCCAAAGGAAGAATACATTCAGCAGCACTTTATGGGAAATCTAATGAGAAACTTCAGTAACTTCCATTGAAACAAAGAAACATATATACGGTATTCCAAATTAAATTTTAAAACACCTGCTTGCCCACAGACTATACTACCAGCACAAGATCCTTCAAGTCTCATTCTGAGCTCTCTATCTGCAAATGAGCAATTAACACACTCAGTTCTGCATAAGGTTTTTAAAATGGAAGTGTAGAACCAATCAATCACATAATGAATTCAAGGCACCAAGGAAGTCTTTCTCATCAGGAAAATTCTTATTTGTGTTGTGTTTATAACCTTGGTAAGTATGTGTGGACATTTAAGCCATTTTCAAATAATCAAGATTAGAACTTTGGAGCAGCAATACCTACAGGAAAAAGTACTTATGACACATCAAGAGCCTTTCCTAGTGCCCACAATCCAAACCTGAGGTGTTAGACCTCACAATAAGACTGAAGAAAACATACACCAAGCTCGACCTCTCTCATGTGTAAGAACCCATGAGATAGAGGGTGGTTTTCTGTTTCCCTGAGCCAAAACTGACAACTCTGCAAAATGGAAGAACCACCAGGCAATTTTATTTTAGAAAAACCTCACATTCCTTTCTTTTTTTAACTTACATTCATGTCAGTGGAATGGTTTTATTAGGTCCTAAGTCTAATACATACACTATACAATTAACCCTAAGTATCACATTATATATGTATATATAAAGTCCTTATGTGACCACACATCTTTTTCTTCTGGAATTTCTCTGGATAGACACCTACCATGTCTTTATGGGGAAACTGTTATCACTTTGCACACTCAAGCTTCTGTACCTCACCAGAAAACAACCACCCAGGGAGTCACGAGCACACTAACTCTACCCCATCTTTCACAAGGGACACAGAACAGGTTTGTACAGCTCTTGTGAAACTTGATTGAATGATTGCTAAGACAAGTCCACCAGAAAGAAAAAAATAAAAGCTTTGACTGATGCAGAGTTTAATATCATCCTAATTCTGATGATTTTAGGGGGTTAAATATGCGATTTTTGATTGTTTAGTCTTTACATTTTTATATCAAAATATCTGGATATGTAATTACTCTTAGCATTCTGAGATAATATCAAGTATTTGTGATGGCTATTGAGACTGCGCTACACTTAGAGAGGCTCAAATGATTTGTAGGGGTTTTGATGCAAGCAAGGCCATTGAAAAGAGAAATACATGTCCTTCAAGCTGACTGTCAATCACAAACCTTAGAAAAAAGAATTGGCAGCTGTACTCCCATTCTGAGTTTCCTCAGGTTCAAAGTTGGCCACAGACCTGTTTCTGATTTCAGATTTCACCCCCTCAGAAAAACGTGGCAAAGGCTCCCTTGTTAAACTAAGCTTAGTAAGAATGATGATGTTACAAAATGGCAGGAAGTTTTGCAGTGATGTGACCACCTAGCTTCAAAAATGATGGAAATTTTCAGTCAAAGGAGGAAGAAATTTCTGTCCCTGGCATCCAGCTGAGAAACAAAACTCCTCTTTTTTGTAATATCTTTAGAATAATCCCTGAAGGTAAACCAGGAGAAAGCCAAGTCAGAAAAAAAGGTGGATGACACAATCAGCACGGCACACATTTTTTCAGGCCCAACACTCAACTAAGCTCAATGGAAATCCCGAAGAATACCAGAATGTTTATAGAATAACCATTAAGAATTACCATTAAGAATATCAGATGTCCCCAATGTGTTTAAGAAGGATTACAGCCTTCCTACCGCCACTACTTGGCATGGTATTTTCCCTGCCTGCAATAGGATGTTACGCTTAGCAAGTGCTAAAATCAGGAACTGCATGCTGCCAGTAGCTTAATGATAAAAAATTCTACAAGGAGCATACAGGAATTCAGCTTCTTCAGAGAACCCAGGGCACCTCCAGTATTTTTGCTAAGAAACTGTGAGCTTTTGAGAGCACTCCATGATCACAATTTGTATTTTTTCACACAATATATCACCATCTGAAACCACGATATGCTTCCCATCACCACTGTAGTGGGCGTATATCTGTCTACAACTTCAGACACTTCCCCTGATGCCTATTAGGTTTTTTATTACTTTTTCTCTGTCTTGCTTTTGAACTATTTCATATCTCAAGGCAAATTATTATGAAAAGCATTGGTTTTATCAATATTGAAAGGCATACTTTGCCAGCGAATTCTGCCATTCATAACATGTAACAACATTTTAGATCTAAGAAGAAAGTGATGTTGACTTTTTCTTGGGACAGTCAAAATTCCCAAGAGGTTTCAAAGACAAGATGGAAACAGAGTAATTTGAAATTTTTACAGGCAAAAATGGAATGCCTGTTTTCTTTTTTATGGATGGACATACACTTTACCCCAGATACCACATACAACTGGCATCCAAATTGATGACAATGTTGGTTCTGTACCTTTTGACAGCATCAGCTTCTTGAGAGGCATCAATTCTCTCCTCAATACAGTATTAACGACCACAAACTCAAAAAACCCTACAGTGCTATGTTTGTTTCTTTCTAAATGCTCTTGGGCTACTCTGTGACACAATACACCTCGTATGCTGCAACTGTGAAAGCTTTGCACCAAATTCAAGAATATGTTCAAGAGGGTGTTTTTCCAGATCAAATTTGTGCTGTACTTGTTTTAAAAATGATGGAAACAGCTTAACTCCAAGGTCTTCTAAGTTAAAGACTGATACATGAGGATCTGCTTGGCAGGAAGGAATTAAGAGGCTATTAGCTGAACAACATATTTTAAGAGCAAAATATCCTTTCTGTAAAAAAATCTGGTACTAAAAATCAGTGAGGTGAACTTCTCGTGAGTGCTTCATGAGAAGTAACAGGGAACAGAGGACAGCTAGCTCCAAGTCACTTTTTTCACCGTCTCCTAGTATAGAAAAGCAACCTGTAACACCTAAATAACTACGCTGGACTCCTATTAAACTGATCTCAAAAACACCTGCTATCTTGTAGCAAGATCTAGTATGTGTGCAGAAGTGAATAGCACCTTTTGTAATAGTCTGAAATACAGAGTACAAAAAAGGAAATTTACTGCTCATTGCAGGTATTTTAATTATATTTTAACTTCTTGGAAGTATGGGGCACAGCCTTCATCTCTATTACATAATAAAGTCACCTATATGCTGCAATGCTGTGGCAATCGAGAAAGTACCAGTTACACCCAAAATGCATTTGAACCAACTTCACTTCCCATTAAGTGAAATGTAAGAAATCAGTCTGGATGCAAGATGGCCTAGCAGACTGCTTCTACCCTGTAAAATACAAGACATGGTAAAAAGTAAACAGGACCCTTAGAAAGGCTCCAGATCCCTCACATCACAGATGATATTTAAGCATTGACAATCTTATTTCTGGCAGAACATTTAAACAGCTAGAGCATCACAGAAGAGCTTAAGCAGAAATTATTTTGCACAACCCTCAATTGTCAAGAGTCTGTTACTTGAACTTTGTAACATGACAAAGGGTAAATCCAGGCAGATTCAGACATTAGACATCAAAACACTCGGTACGAATTATGGCAACATAAGGTTCTTTAGCTCATAAGAATTAGAAGTAGCTATAGTGTTGTGGCTGCACATCTAAGTCAGTTTAGCAAGTTAAAATAGGGTAGCTTTTCATCCAAAAATCCTTACATATTTGCTCTTTAGTACATTTCTTAATGCATCTGCTATTCTTCATCCTGCATCTAGGTCAGTCTACCTTGCCTTAATTCTCTGACTATACTTTCTTTCCATTGGTCTCTCTGTAGGTAGATCATGTTTAGTCCAAGAATCTGGATCTCTCATAGTGCAGCTGTTGAACTCCATCTGTTGCTCTATTGACTTACTGACTCTTTAGTACAATAACTGCTGAGAAAATAAAAACTGTTTCAGAGTGGATAATACAAAGCATCATCAGAGCAGAACAGAGTTTAACTTGAAGAATTTCTGTCCTGTGATTAACACCAGGTTGAAGACCTAATTTTATCTAACTTGAATATGTCTGCTCAAATTCTGCTTAACCCTTCAGTAACCTGGCATAAATAGACACAAACATTGCATTCCCAAGAACTGTACAACCAATCAGACAATTTTCACCTGTGGGTATGTATTTATATAGATAGAACTACCTGCAGAACAAACCAAACAATACACACAGGGTTTACAGGAACCTAGCAACAGATCTAATTATGCCCTAAACAAAAAAAGCTGAAAAGAAAAACACATGAATAAAGCCCAAAGTGGAATGGCATAAGGGTAAAAAAAAAAAAAAGTATTCCCAACTCTAGGATGCCTTGTACTAAATTATACATGCAAATTTAGCTGTGGCAGTTACCCTTCAACTAACCTTTGCTAGCTAAAAGGAGTGCAGAAGTGCTCCTAATCCGCTTCTGTCTGCAAATCGGACAAATTAGCTCGAATCACAGCTAAAAAGCAAACCACTCTAAAGATGCCATAAAAGACAACAGAAAATGCTTCTATAAATGCATCAGCAACAAAGGCAGGGCTAAGGAGAAACTCCAGGCTTTGCTGGCTGTGGAAGGAAACAGTGACAAAGGATGAAGTACCTAATGGTTCTTTTCCTCTGTCTTTTACAGTAAGACCAGCTGTTGTTCGAGTACCCAGCGCCCTGAGCTGGAAGACTGGGATAAGCAGCAGAATGAAGCCCCCATACTCCAAGGGGAAATTGTCAGCAACCACTCAAACACACACAATGCTGTTTGGGGTCCACCCAAAGGTATGGAGGGAGCTGGCAGAAGTGTTCACTAAGCTATTTTCAATCACTTCCCAGCAGTCCTGACTATCCAGAGAGATCCCACTAGACCAAAGTCAGCAAATGTGATGTCCACCCTACAAGAAGGGTGTGAAGGAGGATCCAGGAAACTCCGGGCCTGTCAACCTCATCTTGGTGCCAGGGAAGGTTATGGAGCAGATCATCTTCATACAGGACAATCAGCATCAGGCCCATTCAGGATGGGTTTATGAGGGGCAGGTACCTCTTGACCAACCTGATCTCCTCCTGTGACAAGGTGACACTTAGTGGATGAGGGAAAGACTGTGGATGTTGTTTTTGTAGACTTTACTGCAGCCTTTGACAAGATTCCCATAGCATCCTGGAGAAATTGGCTGCTCATGGCTTAGACAGGTACACTCTTTGCTGGATGGCCAAGCCTGAAAAGTGGTGGTGGATGGAGTTACATCCAGTTGGCAGCTGGTTACAAATGGTGTTCCCCAGGGATCAGTGTTGGGGCCAGGCCAGTTTAATTTGTTTATCAATGATCTGGATGAGGGATTGAGTGCACCCTCAGTCAGTTTGCAGATGTTGGGTGGGAGTGTTGATCTGCTGCATGGCAGGAAGGCTCTGCAGAGGGATCTGGACAGGCTGGAATGATGGGCCAAGGCCGCTTATATGAGGTTCAACAAGGTGAAGTGCTGGGTCCTGCACTTGGATCACAGAAACCCCACTGAACACTGCAGGCTTGGAGAAGAGTGGCTGGAAAGCCAAACTGCAGAAAAGGACCTGGTTCAACAGCAGCAAACATGAGCCAGTCTGTGCTCATGTTGAGGTGAGGTCACACCTGAAATCCTATGTTCAGTTTTGGGACCAAAAAAGAACACTGATGTGCTGAAGCGAGTCCAGAGAAGGGCTGGTGAAGCTGGTGAAGAGCCTGGAGCACAAGTCCTGTGAGGATCAGCTGAAAGAGCTGGGTCTATTCAGCCTGGAGAAAAAGAGGCTTATGGAGAACCTTATCACTCTCTGCAACCACTGAAAAGAGGTTGTAGCCAGGTGGGGTCAGCCTCTTCTCCCAGGTAACAAGTAAGATGACAAGAAGAAACATCAAGTTGCACCAGAGGAGATTTACATTAGGTATTTGGAAAAATTTATTCACTGAAAGGATTGTTAAGCATTGGAACATGCTGCCCAGGAAGTGATTGACTCACCAACCCTTGAAGTGTTTAAAAGAGGTGAGACATGCTAGTGCTGGGTTAATGGTTGGACCCATTGCTCAAAGAGGTCTTTTTCAACCTAAACGATTTTAGGACCCTGACTATTTTAACTGAATTTATTCTGAAGCAGATGAAAAGTATCCACATCTATTAATACAGTCCAACAGAAGGGATGATGTCCCCTAGCTAAGGGCAAAAAGAGTTCCAGATGCTTGCAAAGTGACTGTATATTCTCACACTGGAGCAAATCAGTGTGGGAATAGAATAAACAAAGACCAGGAAAGTAGCTGAAAACTGAAAGTTGCCTTTATCCTTCCTCATAACTCACAGAGTGGAGTTTATCTTTCTAACCATATTTTGCATTCAGATACTTTCAGTGTCTGATTTCGTCTCAAGTAAGTATGGCAAGCAGAATTTAAAATGAGTTATGAACTACTTCTATTTTGTATCTTTCATACTGCTTCAAGTAAGTCCAAATTACAAAGAAACCCAAAGTTTTAGCTGAATTTAATGTAACCTGTTAAGAATTGTACTTTATGGTTACCAGTATTTCTTTAAAGACTATGCACAGGAAACACAAGTGTAAAAACAGAATGTTATTTGCTTTTTAGGTATTCTCACAGAAATGCTAAGGATTAAGTATACTGTGATGACTGCAGTACTCAGGATTTAAGACAGTATTTATAATTAATATTAAATTCCTGCCATGTACAATGTGAAATTGAAGTTACATGCTCATTTTCTCATTACGTGATAAAACTTCTAGTATTGCTCAGTCTATTCTACTGTAGATATTGAACTATTTCACTGTGCTTCTCTGTCATTTCAGTAAAATCCCACGAATGCTTAGAAATGACCTTAAAATGTGAAGGTGGGGGAACACTTCAACCATGAGCTAAGCTTGCTATTACACACATATGCTTTGAAGCTGTCACAAATGTTAGTACAGAAATATTCAGAGACTACACCCACCATTGCCTCCTCATGTCCTATGTCCAAGAACATGCCCTTTCAAAAGCAAACCACCTCTTTGACCAGCCAGCTACATTGGTATATACAGTTTGGTAGCTACAGCTCCTCTGTCTTAGAACGTTAAAAGGATGAGTTTCATTTCCAAAGCCATTTTATTAAATCAAAGTGCATCCTTTTGCTGCTGCCCCACTGTGACATAATGAATGTGTGGCTGCCCATGAAAACGGGGAAAGGAGGAAGCTAAAGCAAGAGGTTCAGTTTCAATTCAGGTGGGGTTCAAAAGTCATGTACTCCAAGAGTATGTGAGAGTGGTTGGGAAGGACCTGGGGGAAGTTCTCAAGGGACAGTTCTTAGGTCACATAATCCTAAATCTTCTCTCTTCTTGTTCTCCAAACATGAATTAAGCTGGTCTGTTCCAGGACCTTTCATGCTTCAATCCCCACCAGACCATATGCCCTCTCAAACCCCTCTCCACAAATGCGTTGTTCTGTGGCTTTTTCTTCTTGAAGGTAGCCCTGAAAGAAGACAGCAGATGGCACCATGTGGAACACACTCTAACAAAGCAAAACCATGATGTGCATAGCTAAGAATGTTTTGTTGAAACCAGAGTGCAATGGAAGCATAAAGAAAAAAGAACCCTGAAGATGACTTACAAAAGCAAAAGCCAGAAAATAAAATTCAGTGATGGAACAATTACAAGCATGACACATTTCACACAAAACACATAATCCAAGCTTGTGCCTAGCAAAAACTGGGCTTTATTGTGGGAGAGTGGGGCTATTGTTGGTGAAGTAAAGGTGGAATACAAAATTAAAATACTAAAATTTCCTTGGCTCCCATTTAGCCATAGGAGAATAATTACAGTTGTCATTACTAGCTGACCTGAGACATCACAAATTAAGATACTGTTGCTAATATTTAAGGTAGTGTCTCCAGTGTCAAGATCCATTTTCTATTTGGCGAATGAAAGATTAAAACTGTTACAGAGCAAAATTGATTGTGAGACACAAGCAATAGCTTTTCAACTGTTACTTCAGACATCTGACAATAGATGAATCATTCTAGTCACCTGAGTAAGAAAAAGTCCAAACACAGTAGCATTACCCAGCTTCTTGGAAAACTCAAACACTGCGCTGGCTTTCATGACTTTCATTCTACAACAGTGAGTCAAGGAGACATCCATTTACTGTCATTGTTACCATTGATACAATGCCAAAGCTCCAATTTTGTTTTGCTGACTTTCTAAATCAGAAGAATTGCAACTTTAAGGCATTTTATCTATTACCAGAGAAAGAATTAAAGATGTTTTAAAGACCTTTAATACCCAAATCATCAAATACTTCAACCATGAAGATGAAATCACCTTTTTCCAAGATAAATGTTTCAAAAATATTTATGAAATTTTAAGTTATTTAACTGAACTTCCAAATGCTATTTGGGCTAAGTTTAGGACAAGGAGTTAGCACATTCAATGTATGCAATAGACTGTGGATATATATATAGATAGATAGATAGATAGATATAAGTAAAGTTAGGTAAGTACTCAGGACAGGAAAGCTTGTTTTGTTATGTTTTGCTTCTGCATCACTCTATTTTCAAATCCTCTGGCTATAGCACACACATTCTTTTAAATGTGTTCCTCTCAATCAGCTGCATCCTCTAAGAGGTACTTTCCATGCCTAGACTTTCTTAACATATCAATCTATTGTGAAGATAGGAATAAAAAAAAAATAAAATCACTTATTCAATTTAAAAAAGTTGGCTATCATTTATAGCATAGTAATTGTAAAAAAGAGAATACAGAGACTGAAAAAAATAAAGAAATGAAAAAATGTAGTTACCTGTGCTAGAACAGTTTAAAATTACACAATTACATGTTATTTCTCCCTTCTGCAAAATCCATATTAAACCAACAGGACATAGAGTGCCCATCCATACAGTGAGCCACTATTTTAAACAAATGTAAATAATACTTTGTAAAACAGTCTGAAGGAAAATAGATATCCCACTAAGAAAACCATCAAAAATAATAATCAAGCCAAACTCACATCCTCCATTGCAATGTAGTTTCCCAAGGAGTTTGTTTGTTTAAGTGAGGGAAGTTTTGAAAAGGTGTTTTGCAATTCCTCATGGATTATCAGCTGAAGAGAACTTGAACATGCTCTTTTACCTAACAAACTAACATAACCCATCATTTGACTGCCACAGAAAATTATATGATAAGCATTGTAACGCCTGGAAGATATTATCATTTACAGTTATTTATGTTAGATGGGCTCTGAAAAAGTAACATTTGATACTGGACTCGGGTCCCCCACAGCAGAGAGACATTTTAAATACCATTTCCTGCTCTTAAAGCACTCATGTACAAATACTCAGTTATTCCTTGTTTAAAACAGACCATTTCTTTTTCTAAAGTGCAGGAATATTGCCTCACATAATAGCAAGCACTTTTGAAGTATAGCAAGTATTTAATTCTCTAAAATGCCAAAGGAGCTTTTACTCAGGGAAAGCAGCAGTAAGTTGGGAAATACAGACTCTGATCTATTTTATTCGTATCTATATCCTTAAATTCATTCCCCAGGCTGCTTCAACTTATGTAAGGTGTGGCACAGCATTAGGGTCAATTTCACGGTACCCCTCCAGCCCAGACCTAGCAGCTACCCACATTATTATAAACACCTCAGTTTGGTGCCCAGCAACAGCTCAGATGAAGACCACAAGCTCTGCTCAACTATGTGGCCGGAAATGCACTCTCTGTGCTGGACATACTATAAAAAGGCTAGAGCAATACATATCCTAAGTTCACTTGGCTCTCCAAGCAAGTAGTGAGACTGAGGGCTCCAAGAAGTTTTGCTAAAGGAGTTAATAATAATAAAAACATTGTCACACATCCTGCTACAGGGTGCAGGCTCCACAGGCCCCAAAAGTGGCAGTTTTAACAGCTTTCCTAAGTAGAAAGGAGCCCTCAGGAGTAGCCCTAAATGTCAGTACAAATGTACCTCAAAGGGCTTTCAAGAATGGAATTTTCAAAAATTCAGGAGGAAACTCTGCAATACATGCACAGTTAGACATTAAATGGAAAATAACCTGACTAAATTAGAGGAGATTCTTGTGGAACAGCAAAGACACCTCCCTAAACGTAGTGTCCCCTCAATCCATTAAAAACTTAGTTCCTACAGAATTTTGAATTTTGCTCTAACTATACTAGCCAAAATTTTTATTCTCTCCTTCCCCCACCAGTTCAACATGAGACAGGTTCAAAAACATGAGTATTAGGATTACAGGCTGCCAGAACTAGAGACTATTAGAGAGAGTTATGATAGGAAGCAAAGCTACCCTTTATAAACCACTCTAACCCTACGTAATTAAATCAAATTTCTGTTTTAAAAACTGATCATATTAAGCTGTTCAAATAATAGGATATCTGCCAAAAAAAAGTCCATTCAAGGATTTTAATTGTAGCATTTGCTATAGTTAGCCAAGTGTTTGTGAGTGTTTGCTGAAGACCATTCAAAAACAAATCATGGCATTAAAAACTTAACTTGATGGTTCAGTTGACCCAGCCTACATAAAACATTTGGATATGTTTTCTTTTTCATGTTTCATTCTGCTATCCATAAATCCATAAACGGGTCAACACTTTGCAAGCATTCTATCTCACCTCATATGTTTTCCACAAGAAGTCTGCAGGGAGTCTCTGCACGTTTTATGAACACTGCCCCTCCTACCTATCATGCATAAGCCCATTACTGCACCCACATGAAATCTGATGAGGTGCTCACCCCAATTACAAGTAGTGCAAGTGAGGAGAGGAGCACTACGTGCTAAGTAAAGATGGTAGTAGACAGTAGTAGATACAGAGCAGGGATTTGATTCTCGCATGACTGCTATTTTATGAGGCCACACAGTGAATTGCTTTTCAGCTGCATCACTCCAACTGAACAAATCTAGCCTGAGGTCTCCCCACTCACAAAGCAGTTTCTGCTATGCCTTCAACTCTGTCCAATGTTCTTTTACCAAATTATCCTCCTTCCCTTACATTTCTAATATTTACCTATTTTTGCAATTTCTCAAGCAGTAGAGAAGTCCAGTACAGTCAAGTGCACATCATCTTGACTTTACCACCATATCAACCTTACAGAAAAATTTACTTTTCAAAACAGCTCCCTCCAAGTAGGTCAACAATACCTTATAATGGAGAGACCCCAAAAGCCAGGCTAAGCTGTGCTAACAGTTTCTCAGCCCAGTCACACTGCAATAGAAGTGGTCAAAAAGATACCTGATTTGGATCCTCTTCATTAAAGGGTAGGTGGTGGTGCAGTGGCAAAGCCTGGAAGACTATTCCCACATGAAAATCTCTAACCTTTCCCTTCATGAGCACACAGTCCCCACTGAATCAGATCTGGACTCTATGCTAGAATAATTTTCCTACTATAATAAAATGGCAGAAACGAGTTTGAGTTACCTGAAATCCTGTTAAAATTATTAGTATTACTAGAGTATAAAAATTCATTTCAAATCTTAACAGTAAATATAATACTAAAAACTATATTTCAATAAAATAGAAATACAATACTTCTCACTTCACAGAATCAGAACACTTGTGAATGAAGAACATGTAGTAAGTTCTTAATATGAATCTCATGAAATTTGCAACATCTCAAAATTAATTCAAAGTGATTATATTCAAACTGAATTGGAATCAAATTCTTTCCTGAGGTCTGGAAGTTGTCTAAAATTACAAACAAAAGGAATTGTTTTGGGAAAAAACCCTGAAGTCTGTGAGAAATGTTTCCTAAAGAGATCACATTTATGTACTTCACTTGAACAGGACTGTGTACTGGGTTGAAAGGCTCCATAAAGACAGATCCAGTTTGGAGACCAAAGTGCCTGTCAACTCTCAAGAATTCTTTTAGTACACAATCTGATATTTTCCCAGCAAGAGGCACTAGCAGGGAAGCTAGTGGCCAGATGAATTACCTGGGTGGGCAGTGGTAATTGGTATTATTGACACTATCCTCTTTACGCAATTTTTTCTCTTCTCCTTATGAACACTAACTTAACATGCTCTTATTCACCTCTTCTTTCATCACCTGCTACTCCATCAATCTGCTCTGGTTGTATTTGTATGTGCCTTCCCTCTGTCACTCAGTCCCAGTTTATCCCCTAATATCAGTCACTATTTACATTCCCTCCTGATGTTCATATTCTTCCTCAAAAATAAGAGATTAAATGGTAATATAAAACCTGGTGGCAAACCAGCTCAGGAAACTAAAATGCTATAGCATTTCAACAATTTACCTCACTGAATTTACTATGACTGCTTTGGAGTAAGCAAGAAGAAGAAAACCAGACTGCACACTGGGCAACAGAGGAGAACTACTCCAGAAGTCAGCTATCAAATCAGGTAACTACAACACAAACCCACAATCACCAGCGACTGATCAATTCCATACACCACTTTTTCTGTTCACTTCAGTCACACTTTGAATTTTAAGGAAGGTTTCATGTCATATTTATAGATGCTAAATTATGTTTTCATTAATGAAACAAGTTTACAGCGGCTCAAGGATCCATCTGGCAAATATGATTGATTTGAACATAGCAAAACCTGTATATTTGACTGCATCTGACTGAGATAAAAATCTCAGCTTCCTTTAACCTGCCTGTCTCTGAAACTCAAGCAATGCCACTGACCTTAAGTTTATTTTCACCAGTTAATCCCCATTCACCAAACCCCACTAACAGTAGATTATGGTATCAACGATGAGAAAGTGGATTGCTATTACATCTATAAGCCATATTTGCTACCAGGACAATTATGTTACCTCAGAGCGAGGTACAATAAACAATGGCCACCCCTGATGGCAGGTAAAAAGATGGTGGAGAGATCAATGGTGCTGGTCTGGAAGAGCCCAAAACTGTGTATGAGATTGTGGTAGTGCTCTTCATTACCAAAAGCTGGCAGGGATGTAGAAGGCAACATTCCCAGCAGGAGAAGGTAGGCAAAGGGAACTGACAAAGCTTGCACTGGTGTATCACCCTGCATATGCAAAGTGGTAGGAAGAGGGTCTCATGCTCACACATATGAGCTTTGGTATTCCAGCCTAAGAAAGCTTTCACTAAGGTAACTGGTATTAATCTGGCTTTTAGCAAGATGTTAAAATTCTCAGGGGAAAGAGAAGTTTGATCTCCTGTCATGGGATATGATTAATGATTCAGATACAGTTCTCACACATGTGACTTAATGGTAAGAACTGTACAAACACAATGAATGTACTATTTTGACAGTACTCCCTGAAGACTACTGATGTACCAGAAGTTATCATCATTTTACTTGGTAGCAGTATCACAATGCAACAGTCTTGCTATATATATATATATATATATATATATATATATATATATCATATATATGTATACATATAAGAGATATATATATATATAGATATATATAGATATATATATATCTCTTATATGTATACATACGCACACATACAGATTTTTTTTATACATATACACACACACACACATATATATATGATGCAAGCAGCCAAAAGAAATAGCATATGGACATGCTGGAGCTGTACTTCAGAAAACCAGTGCATAGAAAGTAGCCTCTGTTCAAGGGCTCCATGATTTTGGTTGCCTTGGTTCTGCAGCCAGGTTGACATTTAAGGCAACATCTGACAGTAAGAATGCTCTCACTTGACAACTGAGTTAAATCTGCTGTTGTACTTTCATGTGCAGCTTTCACTCTGCACTTGTGTGTACACAGCACCAAAATTAAGCTCTTGATCCACCCAGATGCCAAACCAGCCAAGAGATGAACCAGATTTCAGACATGAAATCTGTCCATTTCAATGTACCATCACTATCCATGTTTCAAGTTCTTGGCCTTAGAATGAAATCCTGGAATTAAATGCTGGAGGCCTGTCAATGGCACATCTTAATGAGCTGCCTGACTTCACATATCAGCTCACCTGACCTAGAAGCTGCCAAGAAGTACACACATTTCTCAAAGTCTCTGGACCAGCTCAAGTATGGAAAATAAACATGACATGAGAAATAAATCAAAAAGTGAAAATACTGCACAAAATAGGTAGTCAGTGTGAAAAAAACCCCAGTAAACTGAGTCATAATGTACAGGTCACAAGTTCTTAAGTGACAGCGTGGTGACCTCAAAATACCAGTTTGGTTTCACCTTGCACTGGCATTGTATTTCAATGGAGATCAAAAATCAAACACCTTCCTCCCTCTACTGCCTTGGCCTATCGTACTACATTTGGGTCACTTCTGGAAGAAATGCCAACACAAGTGAGTCCCAGCAGCTGATTTTACAAAAGCAGTAAATCTCCTTTCTATGCCAAATCAAAACCAAATTTTACTGTCAGAAAAGCAGGTCAAAAGGGATGTTAGGAAAAAAAAAAAGTGCTATTTGATTCAATTAATATGTAGAAAACCCAAGGCAATTCTGCCTTTCTTCCCACCCTTGGCGGTTGCATATGTCCATACCAGGAAACTGGATTCCTAAGTAAATGGGAAAGCTTTCTACACCTTAGAGGCACTGATATTTTTCAATTCAAAAGAATAACTGATTTGTCTAATGCTCCTCGTTTTATCAGATTTACCTCCGTTTCCTCTCTGGAGCACAAAACAAATACTAGAGAATTGGTGACTTAACAACACACTGCAAGATATCCTATGCAAACTTGACAGGAAAAGCCAAAAGAATTGAGAAAAATATCAAACTGTTTCACAGCAAAGTCTACGGCCACTGTCCTGAAAAAAAAATCCAGTTTACCTGGAGAAGCTGCTAAAGAAGTGGTTTAAAAAAATTAGAAACAAAACACTGCTACTGGTCTTTTCATAAGCTCCTTTCCCATATTACATTCAGACTTTTAAGACCCTTGCAACTGTGAAAAACCATTCCCATCTAGCTACTCCACACTGTTTAAGAGAGCAACATCATTTTTTACTCTTTCCAACAATTTTGCTGCTGCAATAGAGAAAGTCCTTTGTTTTCACTCAGTTTCTACCATTTTAGGTCTCTTTTCTACTAATTAACTTAAGTGCATTTGCCTCTACCATTTCTGGCATGCAGCAACAAGACACTGGCATGATTCTTGACATTTCAACTGCTTCTCACAGACCTGCATTAAAATCAATGAGTTTTGTCAACTTCATCTATTCCCTAATTAACAAGGGTACATCCAGCAGCACAGGCAGCAATGCCTTCTGTTTGTGTACTCAGGAAGATGACTTTGCATCAATTTACACGTTGCTTTAAACAGGAGTTTATCTTTACAGCTAGATCATTACTATGAACTTAACTCCCATAGCACCATTTTAGTGTCCTTCAGGGCTTAGTAAGAAGTTACGCAACTCAGCACTGTAAAATTTTCGTTTATCCAACAAGGATGAGTCTTGATTATAAAAATTAGATAAAACTGGCACAAAAATGTAGGTTGCATGCCTAAAAGTTTCCTCCATAATAGACATGAAAGCCTTTATGCTTAAATTTAGATTAGAAGGTAACTACTTCACAGGATACAAACTCAGGTTCATAGTCTCACTGTAGATGTGTTTTAACTATGCTCCCCCTCATTCTTAACTTTATTAATTGGAAGTCTGCACTTCTTCCATTCATTTGTGTCTGCAGAAAAACACTTAAATCATGGGCAATTACTTGACATTTTGAAGATATTTTGAGATACTTGGCTTTCACATCACAAAGGTTTATTACTTCACACAGCATTTAAAAACAAAGCCATTCCTTGTTCTCTATCCACTATTCTGAGCCACGATTTGTGAATGGATTACATTTGCGTGTGGGGGGGGAGAGAAGTGAGGGGGGAAAAGCCAACTAGAAGAGAGGAAGTTGTGCTTTTGAAAGTATCAAAGTGGAATGCATGCTTTGCAGAGAAGTACAATTTCAGCAACAATTTTAGGTGAAATTTAACACAGAATATCTAGCGTACATTTCAAAATGAAGCATCTCCTTCCTTCGTGCAATTAACAGTGAGACCCAAGACATAAAATTTTAAAATAAAATCTGATAATTCACTATTCTAAAGTCATCTGCCACTTACCCTACTTAAAGTTCTAAAAACCCCACGGATTCCCAGGATAAAGTAACCAGTAATACAAAAATTCATTGTCACGTTTTTGCATTACAACAACCCTGCCCCACAAGTCTTGTCATCCTTTCACTTCGCCTTGCTGCAAGGAACGAGTGCAGCATTTCTTCATCTCATCCATAAAATGGTTTCGGTCCCCTCCAAGAGGGAAAAAGAACAGACGGCTTCTACAGGAGGGAAAGCAATCTTTGGAAAAATCAAAATGTGTGGGAAACAGCAAAAGTCCTTGGGCTCAGAAAGGCAGCTTCGAAACACCTGGCAGTAAATCAATGTCACCCATTTCGCTGTAATCCCTCAAGTCACTTTTATGAAGATTACTTCCTGCAGCGCATTCCTCGCCCTGCTCCCTCCCCGCCCGACAAGGACTCCAGTAAAGACCACTCCGGGAAGCCGCACCGCGCACACGGCACCGGCGCCGCGACAGCGGGACCCGGACCGGGGCGCGGGTCACGCCTGGCACAACTGTTTCGCTACCAGCCCTGACTCCGGCCCCACTCCCGATTCCCTGCCAGCGCCACAACTTTCTTTCCCCGTGCCCCTCGGAGAGTCCTGCCGCAACTCCGAGGGATGCGGGGGAACTGCCGCCGCCCCGTTCCCGAGGTCTCCGCCGTAGGGGACACCCCAGCGCCGGCACCGCCGCTCGCTCCCGGCGCTTCCCTTCTCCCGCGCTGCGGTGGCGACCCCTCACGCTCCCTCCGACCTGCCACGGCGTGTCCCGTCCGCACCGCCTCCCTCTCTCTCCCCCTGCCTCCCTCCTCGGCTCCCGGGGCGGCCGCGGCTGCCGGCTCCCTCCGGGGAACAGCCAGGGGCGCAACTTCGCGGAGTGGCGGAGCAGGGGGCGGGCGGCGGGGCCCTCCCGCCGTCTCCGCGGCCAGGGCGCAGGGAAGCCGCGGGTCTCCCCCGCCGCGGCTCATGGCGCGGTGCTTTCCCGCCTCCCCGTCCCGCCCGGCGGCGGCGGCGGCGACTGACCAGGGGTCGAACTCGTGGATGATGCTCTCGAAGCGGATGACGGCGAAGAGCCGGGAGCTGAATCCAGCCAGCCAGGCCAGGAACAGGATGGTGAAGGAGAGCAGGGACTGCCAGCCCGCCGGCTGCGACAGGCCCCCCGACAGGCCGCCGCCCGCCCCGGCGCGGCTGTGGAGCGGCGCCGCGGAGTTGGCGGCGGGTCTGTGCTTGTGGTCGGGGGCCGAGTGCTCCGCCATGTTGTACCCGGGGCTCCCTCGCAGCCTCTCCCTCCGCCCGGCGCGTGCGGGGAGGAGGAGGCGGAGGAGGGGAGAGGAGGGAGGAAGGGCAGAGGGCGGGGGGCTCGGCAAGGGGCGGGGCGGAGCCCGCCCGCTCTTGCTCGGCGCTCCTCGCTGACTCCCCGCCGCCTCCTGGCGCACTCGGGCTCTGCCGCTGCCTCCTCCTCCCGCCGCCGCCGTCACTGTCCCCTGGCGCGGGGGGGAGCACGGCGCGGCGCGCGCCGACCCGGGGGGCGGGGCCATCGTCAGGGCGGGGGCGGGGTCAAGGAGCAGGAGGGGCGGGGCTGGAGACGGCCCGTGTCGCGCGCGCGGCTCCGAGAGGCTGAGCCGGGGTGGGGAGGGAGCTCCGCCAGCAGGGGGCTGCGGACGGGACCCGGGCGGGAGGGACAGGGGCGGATCGCGGCTCCTGTTCTCCCTTCTTCCTGAGCGGGCCGTTTGACATTGCCGCCCCTCCGGAGTGGGAGGAGCTACCGGGGGAGGGCGAGGCTCCCAGGAGAAGGCGAGGGGGCGGGACCGATCCCCTCGGGTAGCGCCCTCCTAACAGGAACTCCGGTGACGGCCTGTCACGGAGCGACAGGTATTTAAAAGGGGCGGGTCATCCTCGAGTAGCCAATCGGAGCGGCACTGCCCCGCGCGCAGGGGGGACGTCGCTCCCGGTGCCAGCCGTTGGGGCAGTTGAGTGGCAGTCGTTTGGCCCAATCGGAGCGCGGCTTGCGAGTCACGTGGGCGCCCCCGGCGCCGTGCCAGGGCGCTGCGGTGCGTGTGGGCCGGCGGGTGGTGCCGCTCCCGGCGTGCTCTGGAGCGGCGCGGAGCGGAGCATGGCGGGAATTGTAGTCCGCCCGTGCGGGGGCGCGGCGAGCCCCGGTAACTCCGTTTGCTAGGAATGATTATTTGTCCCGGTGGAAACTGCGATGGCTGGCGCTGAGGGATGTGGGAGAGCTTCGCCCTCATGCAGTTGAGAGGAGTAGCTCAGGGCAAGGTCAGGGAGAGCCCTGCGTGTGCCACTTGCCTCAGCTGGGAGCATTTTTATGGAATCCATCAGTGCATTAGGTTGGAAGAGACCATGGAGGTCATCGAGTCCAACCTGTGGCCGAACACCACCATGTCAACTCGACCATGGCCCTAAGAGCCAGATCCAGTCTTTCCTAAACAGTTTCCCTTCCAGGGACGATGACTCTACCACCTCGGTCAGGCGCAGTGACCAGCAAAGGGACACCTTGGCTTTTTTGGGAGGGTGGGATTGTTTGGGTTTTTTTAATTGTCTTTTAGCAGTTTTCCTATTGAAATGCTATTTGGGAGCCTTTGTAACTCCCTCAAATGTTTTGCAAAACATGTGGCTATAAGGAGAAGGTGGACAAAACTTCGGGTTGCACATGCCTCATCAGCTTGAGGCATGCTGGCCTTTTTTTGACTCTGAGATGGCAGGGGACAGCCTGCTTTTAGAAAAAGTATGATATTAAACACAGGCAGAATAAAAGAGTACACGGCTCTTTGCACTGATCACACGAACAACATATGTTTTATGGGTTTTATGCAGGACTTCAGTTTTGAAATTAAATAGCTCATGTTTGTTGTCTGAGGTCTGGGCATTCCCTTTGATGCACAAATGTGGCTCTTCAAAGGTCCTGAAGACTTGCAGTTCAATTTCACCAGTATGGATGGGGACCATACTGGGTCTTAGTTGACTGATACAATTCTAATTAGTCCTTGATGTTGTCTCTAGCTTTATTTTGTTTGGCAGAGGAAGGAAACAGTATGTTTCTTTCTATGCACAGTGGAAATCTTTTTATTACAGAATCCTAGAATGGTTTGGGTTGGAAGGGACCTTAAAGATTATTTACTTCCAACCTCCCTTCTATGAACAGAAGCATCTTCCACTAGACTAGGTTACTCAAAGCCTCATCCAGCCTGGCCTTGAACACTTGGGTCATCCTTCAGCTTCTCTGGGCAACCTGTTCCAGTGGTTCACCACTCTCACAGTAAAGAATTTCTTTCTAACATCCAATCTAGACCTACCTCCTCTCAGTTTAAAGCAATTCCCACTTGTCCTCTCACTACCTGCCCTTGTAAAAAGTCCCTCTCCAGCTCTCTTCTAGGGCCCTTTTAGGTACAGGGAGGTGCTCTGAGGTCTCCCTGGAGACTCCTCTCCTCCAGGCTGAAAAGCCCCAACTCTCTCAGCCTGTCTTCATAGCAGAAGTGTTCCAGCCCTCTGATTATTTCCGTGGGCCTCCTCTGGACTCATTCCAACAGGACCATGGCACTGCTGTGCTGGAGACCCCAGAGGTGGATGCAACCCTCCATTGAAGTTGCTGCTTTAGGGGAAAGCTCTGTTCAACAATCCTTAGAGAATGTAACTATTTTTCCTCAATCCCTGCATTAGCCAAGGGGAGTGACTTGGTCCCTGTGGTTGAAAGCAGAGGAACTGTATTGTCAGGTGTGTTGTGTGTATATTTTGATCTGAGCACTTTGATATGCTGTTTCTCCTAAAGGACTCCATTTCACACAGCCACAGAATGAGGCTAAGGAAAACTTCTGGAAGATTTTGAGGTTCAGTTTTGCTGAATCTGGCTTTTAAAAGGCTAAATTTTTGTGAGGTAGGGATTTTTTGTGTGTGTTCGTCGTGGTTTGTTTGTCGTTGCTTTTTTACGCACTGTATTCTTTCTTGCTTAAATAGGCCAATAATATGTTAGAGATAGACATTTACCCCTTTTCTAGTGTTGTCAGTGAGGCTTTTTTAATGAGCTGACCAGCTGGCTTTTCAAGTGAAGGATTTTTTTTAATTGGTTCATGAACGCAGAGCAAACGCGAGCAGAAATTTGCAACTATCAAGTGTTTTCTAAAAGGTGCTGGCTGATTTTACAACAGGCTCAGTCCTGATCTACTTTTCTGGATTTCTGTTCTGTCAGTTGGCATCCTGTTTTTGGTAACAGCATTCAGGCTTAACGATGCAGCCGAGGAGCTGTTTCAAATGGCAGTGTTGGACGCTGAGAGAATACCTTTGTGTTTTCTTTCCTTCCTGACCATTTTTCTCGATGTTAAGGAGCCAAAAAGGACCGATGATTCATATTAGCTGGGGAAAAAATGTGTATATCAGAGCTTTTTTTAATGTATAATTTACTACCAATGTTAACTTTCCTTGATTTGGAATCTGATTTATTTAAAAATTATTGCAGATCATGGTGTGGATAAGGTTATGTGATGTTTACTTTAAATTTCAGTGCTATAACTTTTACTTGCAACAGGGAGGTTATATCATTCTGAGTGTACTGTCAGAGTTAGATCAGACAATTTTTTGAGCACAGACAAGCCCAGACAATGTGATTTATTTGAATGCTGACTAATGGTAAAGTGTTTCTTTGTCATTGGTAACAAATTATATTGTTGCCTATTTATTTTCAAACTGTTCAAAAGGCTGTACTCTTGAATATCTCAGAGCTCGGGCAGTGCAATTTAGTGGCAGCAAAAGCATAGTTCTAGTAAAAGCTTTATTAATGTTTCTGTAAATTTATTGTTTGAAATGAAGTAAGGCTTAATAGTCTTATGATAAAATCAATCAAACAAATGCAGACAGATGGAAATTAAGAGACTTCTATAGGTAGATGGAAGGATTCAGTCGGTTTGGTACTACACAGTCATGACAGCAATGGAAAGTACATTTCTGTAGAGGAGATGCAAATGGTGCCTACTGGAAACTTCATTCAACCCACACTCATTGCTTGATCGGCAAGGACATTTTCCATTTCTCTTTTTATTTTGTCTTATTTTATTTTTACTTCCTCCATCCCCCATCCTGTTCCCCCCTTCTTGTGTTCTTTGATTTGTTTCAAGGTAATTTGGTTTGATTTGTTCCACTGTGTGTGGTGGTGCATTCTGTGAAGACAAAACCCCACAAAAATGTCCACATTAGTGACTGAGAAGTTGACTTTGCATACTGATTATGAACCATTTTGTGTATAGAAAATCAGTTTCCTATTCTGAGCGTGCAAAATAATGGCCAAATGCCTTAAGGAAAGAAAAAAGTCTTTCATTTCCAAGTTTCCTTAATAGTGGAATTATTCAGGGGATAATGCCAAATGCAGAATTCATATTATGGTTGTACAAACTAGAAAATCTTGAAAGCTGTGGATCTGCATATAGGAAAATGTCAAATGAGAGCTTTTCATTCCTCAACAAGAGCTACCATGTGTCAGTACTGCTGAAAGAATGACAGCAAAATTCCTGCAGAAAAAACCTGCACATGGACACATCCAGGAAATCAATTATTACTCAGAAGTACAGGCTCATGGTTCATATTTCTCACCAAACTTCATTAGCAACAATTCAGCAGTGTTTAGTAACAGGAGTAGACACCTTAGTTTAGAAAGCCATTTGAAGAGCTGTTCAGGTTTGAAGGAGTAAACAAGTCTCTGTGTTCCTGCAGCTGAACAAGTTGTTAAGCTTGATATTAAGATATTTTGAGGATGGCTTTAGAAATTAATGACACAATATCTCCTGAAATTAAGACTATTAAAATAGTACAGTTAAGCATAATTTGATGTGGTGGAAGATACTTGATTTCAGCTATGTGCTCAGATGGTCATTGATTTAAAAATGTTCAAATGAGAGAAAACATAACCCTATTGCCTGAAATTATCTTTGGGAACCTGAAGTTTAATACACTTAAAAAATCACCATCTATTAGTCTCCATATAGACAAAAATGACATGAGTTTAATTGTAAAATGGATTTTATTCAGCAGCTGCAACCCTTTGTGGACATGTGTAAATCACTTAAGCAGTGATACAAGATGGTCTGTAAAGAGTTTTGCACCTGTGTAACTATAATGAGGTTTGTAATTGATTTGAGTAGAAATTGCATAACTGGTGTGTTTAGACAAGGCCTTCATCTGGCGTTTAATTCAATGACAGGAGAATCTCAAACCTTCCTTCTTTTCTTTCCAATAGTTTAAATGTGTTGATGTTGCTCCTCTGCTTCTTCTGTCTTAATTATCCTGCTTAATTTGCCTTTCCCATGACCTGTACAGTGGTAGAAATCACTCCAGTCTGCATGCACAGATCTGCTTTTTTGCTCTCCTTAGCCAAGCCCTGACATAATCATCTGCCACCGTAACCTTTTGCATCAACCTGCCTTTACTTCTTGTGAAAAAAATGGGGCTTTTCCATCTCTTGGGCTGGTGCCAGCCCTGCTAAATCTTCATCCCTTGTTAAAAACTGAAGGAGAGACACACGCTGGGCCTTTCTTTATATCAATAAAAAATGCCATACTCAATGTTCTACATGTGTATTTTCTAACCCACATACATAAATGCTGTACAACATTTAAAACCTGTGGACCTCTGAAGTACCTATCTTGAAACATGTTTTGTCATCTGTAGTGTTTGCAAGCACCTTAACCAGAATTTAATTGTTCTTGGCAAATCCTGCACTCGAGTGTCTTTGCAAAACTTTCATTTTATTCATTCTGTTAAGAAGGAAAGTACAGCCTTGGGGATGATCAAAAAAGACTTTTAAAAAAGGCCATTTTCTTCAGGGACATCAGTAAATGGCTCATCTGAAGAGTGATGTTTAACATGTAAATGCTAGGTACCTAGGTATTGTAGATAGTGGGTCTTATTAAAATGTTTTGTTGGAACAGCAAAGCTGCTCAGGGAACCAGCTGGAGAGTAAAGCCAACCTCTGGGGAGTGGAGTAAAAGTTATATTCAGTTTAAGTATATGAGATCTCTCACTGTTTAGTCACAATTAAGGTGAATTTTGTTGAAGTGAGAGGGGAGGGCAGAGTACGGGAAAGGCATTCCGCTGTTTGCTGTAACACCAGCTGCTGTTACAGCATCAGGGTAAGATGTGTGGAAACAGCAAAAAACAGAGGGGCAGAGAGGAAAAAAAAAATTAAAGTCATTTAAAGCCTGTTGAAATCAATTGGAGATTTTTCTTGGTAGCATGTTGATCATCCTTGATTTGAATTTTTCTTCATTGCCTTCCTCACCAGAACATTCCACATAGTTTCTGGTAGAAATTGAATGTAGGGGAAGGGGTAAAAGATTTTATTTGCACATTGTCTGTAAAGTGTTGCTATAATTCATTAAAGCTTAGCTCTTCTGATTTTAGTTTGGCTGATAAATTTGAGCAAGTTGTTTAAGTTGGAAAATTATTCTGCAGTATCAAAGAATACTTCAGTAGGTGATAAAAAAAAATCGTATAGTAAAATATCAGCAAAGAATTCCCCATGCCTGGAAGTTTCACTCTAAGTATTGTGCAGTATTTTTCCATAATTGGGTTTATAGTCTAAATGTGAACAGCCTTGAGGAAAGAATTTTGCAAAAGATTTTGTCTAGTGCTTTTCTCTTGGTAGCAATTCAGACTAATTGTCTCCTTGCTGTTTTCTAGACTACTTTTAGGTATTTTTCTGGTCAACTGCTGCATTAATAACTGTATTAAAATTGTAAAAGAATTTAAGTCACATTGTTGTGGAATAAACTGTGCCAAAATGCGCTATGCAATACAATATAGGAGCTTATGGGTGCTTTGGGATAGTGTAATTTCAAACCATCCTTGCATGTAGATCTGAAGTGAGGATTCCATCATTGTCAAGAAGAGAACTCAGCAATGACTAGTTTGACTTTATATTACTTGAATTTCTTTGGCTTCTGCAGTGGCATCAAATGATTAGAGGATGCAGAAGTGAAAAACTGATGTATTGAGGTGAAGTTACTATGAGGTTTTTACTGCCTTCTGTCCACATATGAACTGAGACACCACGTTCTGTGATATATAATCTGTAGGCTTCAGGTCCCCAGCAATCTCTTTTTGCAAATGACTGTAGTGCCTGAATCCTAGATTTATTGTTATCCAGTTGGATTTCTGTTTTTTTGTTGCTTTTTTACCTCCCTTATCATATGTGTTCTGAAAGAATGAATCTTAATGTTTAAAATCCTCTCCTGGGGAAACTGACCCCACAGTCATTAATCTAATCCTTACTGCTAAACTCTCTTCTTATGCCTTCCTTTCTTAAATATTTGTTCCACTTTATACATCTTAGAACATTGTAATCCCTATTGATACTCTATGCCATTTCCTGGTACATTCCCCCCCCCGTTTATTACTGATACTTGCTCCCAGACATAAAAAATCATAGTATTTCCAATTAATTTGTGTAGAATGGATTTCTAGTTGCTACAGGAAAGCAGCCACATAAATTTGATGCAAAATAGAGATCCTTTTCTTATTTGACTGTAGCAGAAGTACTCATGCAAAAACAGGACCAGGGAACAGACTCTTCTACCAAAGCAGCCAAACCGCTGTTCAAGGCAGGGTTCATTCTCCTTCTTTGACATGGCAATCAGCAAGTAATACAACATTTATGTAACAAGCCATGCCATACCTTTTAAAAGCCTCTTTGTTGTATTCTGATGTGAATTCTGTCCTCTAAAATTTTTTCCTAGTTTTTGCTTTTGTGCTCTCTGTACTTCTGCATTTAGAGACACTTGGGAGGGAGGAGGGTTTGCATGAAGTTGTCTTAAACACAAAGATACAAAATTGCCTTACAAATGCTGATTTAGTAACTCTGCTGCCCTGACACATGCATTCAGCCTCCCTGGTCTCTTCCTTCTCCCATCTTGTTTGATATTGTGCCATTTATTTTTGCATGGAACCAGTGCTGCTTGAGATCATCCAGAATTTCCAAGACAACCCTAACAAGGGTTACACCTAATTAGGGTGTAACAACCCTAATTTCAATACTTTCCTTTCTGAGCTAGAGCAGATGCACTTTGGTTTTGCACGAAGGACTACACTCAGTATTGCTTTGGCTTCATTGTGCCATGGATTTTGTGCCAAATTATTGACCTTCAAAATTATAAGGGTGAGAGATTGGAAAAATCTTCCAACTGTTCCCTGTCCATGTGCCTCAAGTGTGGACCTTTATGTACAGTATTCAAAATTCAACATGAGATCCTTTCCAGTCCCATAAACTACTGCAGGGATATCTGTCATGGAGCACTTCTTCCCCTTCCTTCTCCTTCTCCTTGGAACTTGGTATTCACTCTGTTGTTTCTAACTCTTTTCTAACTCTTCCTCCTCCTCTCTCTAGCTGATGCCTTGTTGTATTTCTTGCATATATTTCAACTTGGCTGTTGGGCTCAGCCTTGATCTTTAGTGGAACCACTGTAAAGATTTCTGGAACCACAAGTGTCTGGCACAGGGCAGTCCCTGACCTCTTCCCACAGGTTTGCAAGTTCACATAGGCAAGCTGGATAGGGAATATGACCAAGCTATCTGCATCATGATTTTTTTTTGCTGGTTACCAGGATTTTTTTACTTTACTCAAATGTCTTTTTGTTAAGTACTGTTCTGTTTATACAATGTCATGTATTGAATATTGTGTTTGAAGGCCGTATGTATTTATGGAGTCATACAACTTTTGAAAAGATCCTATTTCTTAATATTGAGAATAAATTCAGGAGTTTCTAAGGTAATGGCCTCTTTTTTAGAGAAAATACCCCCATTATCTTACAAGGTTCTTTAATTTGCTGAATTGGTTCTACTTACATCTCCTTCATGCGACTTCCACCTGAAGCAGAGATACACTTCATGATTTTTATTGCAGGCAGATGGTAAGATTTGTGTGGAGATCCTAGACAATTTTTATTGGACTGTTAATTACTAGCATTTGAATTATTAGTATGGAATTATGCTAATATTTTGTTATTTCTGCAACAGTTACCCTTCTTCTGGAGAGAAACGTGTCTTGTGACTTTCTTGTTTTCTTCATTAGCTCATTGTGGTAGGTAACAATAAAAAGAAGACAGTGTTCAAATACTCTTTCAAAGGCAGTAGAGTAATTCTGCCAGGCTTAGAAAAAATGCAGTCATTTCACTGCAGTCCCACCACCCTACTGTGACCTGTGGCTTAATGTACACTGTCCTAACCTGGACTGTCAAGTATAAGTTGTATATGGTTTCTTCTAATGTGATAGGAGAAAAATTTTATTAATACAGGCAGCACAGCTTCTCACAGCTAGAGACTAGAAGAGCTGCGAATATTCAGTACAAAGACTGACCATCTTTTACTTAATTCTCTGTTTTAGTTGAGAATGACATATGCCTCTGAAGATCAGCCAGGTCCTCCAGAGTATTATAAGCCCTGTCTGTCAGCTTATATATAATGCAATTATAAAACAATAAACATATGCAATAAATAGTTTTGTTTTGGAGTCCTATAGAGGCTCCTAAAAATCCAGAAATGCAAGGTCAAACCCTGAGTGCTTTTAGGCATACAAGCCTGAGTCATATAAATTTGTGATCATAAAAAGTTTTCTCTCTCTGATACATGTTAGAACAATCTAAAGAATGACAGATCCCCAGTAGGATGAAAAATCAATATTTTAGTTACTCTGCCTCCATATGGTATTATTATCCTTTTACTCATACACCCAACATTATGGCAGCTAGTTTCTTGAAAAGGAAGCAGAAGCAATCAGCTTCCTAAGCACTAGTGCAACATAGGTCTGTAAGAAATGCCTATGCTAAAGGATGAGAGATTTAATCATGGCTTGTTCCACCCATCCATGCTTGAGAAATTAATACCTCTCAAAGCAGGTTTTTAATTTGGTAATTAGACATTCTTGTGCTTGATCTTAAGTTCATTTTGGAAATAGTACTCTTGTAATTTCTAACCATCACTTTTTATTAACTCTTGGGAAGCCACACTTCTGTGTATTGGGAGATTAAGTGTAATCAGATTCCATCTCACTAAAGCACTGCAAGCACTGCTGTATAAACCACTTCACCTTCTGTTTAACTGAGAAACTGAACATGGAGAGGCTTTATGTTAACAAGGAAAGGATGAATATTTAAATTGGCCAGAATGGTATTATGGCTCTTCTGAGCCTCTTAGTACATAGTTACTGGTATTGCCTCGTTGCCTATGCTTATGTTGTCCTTATTTTCAGGCATCTGCAAGGATTGGGAAATGCTCTGGAGTTATGAATATTACACCAGTAGAAGAATTGGGATGCTAAGTGTTCAAAACAAGCTCATCAGGGTATGTGTGTCATGAGCAAACAAACACTGTGTTTTTACCCACCTTTCCAGTCAACTCTGCATTTTTGGAAAATATAGTTTCTGAGGACTAACTTACCTGTGGCAGAGCCTTTTCCCACTGGAGGAATAGAGGCCAGCCAGTTCTTTTGGTAACAATCCTGTTTGCAATTTTCAGACTGGTCAGTGGACCCTCATAACGGCTGCCTACAAGGAGTTTGCCAAGCACCCACTCCCAAGGACCTTTGACTGACTGGAGAAACTGCTCTTCATTGGAAAATGAAAGGTGAAAAGAGCTGAAGCCCATTATTCTGTTGCAGTGATTATACTTTTGGTCTAGTGCAGAGTATCCTACTGTGAGCAAGGATCTGCCCAAGTCACATCTGCTGATGAACAGAATTTAAACTTAGAGTAAAAGAACTGTAAAGATGTGGTAGTGTATTTTGCCTTATAGACTCTGTTTGAAGTGTCTGTCCTGAAACCTAATAATATCTATGTTTTGTAGGGCTCTGAAGAACAGTAGTACAGATTGGCAGATGTTTTGATCTGATGGGAGCTGAAATTCTATTCTTAAACCATTAATACTAAATAGACCTTAATTTCCTGCACTTCAGCTCTGTTGCAAGAGAATTGATTGGGATATTTGAGACGGAAAAGAAAAAAATTATGATGGTAGTTGCTGAAGATTTTACTTCAGTTTTAGAGAAATGTAAGAAATATTTTAAAACCAAAACTTTTATCCTATGCTTGTGGTGGAGTGAAATTAAGGAGCACATATGAAATTATCAGCAGGAGCATTCTTGGTGCTTAGCTACTTGGTTAATCTAAGAACTTGCCCACTGTAACAGAGTTAAATGTTTCTTGCAGTGAATTTTCAAATTCTTTTGAAGATAGAGTTGCTTGGATTCTGATCAGACTGAATCTGTGACAAAAGAACTGGGACTATGAGATGAGAAAAATTGGTAAATTTTCCTACAAGGATTTCTATCTAGGTGCTGTGAATTGTTGCCAGAGCACACTTACAGTGATATATCTGTTGGACTTGTGTCTTTTATGTCATGTCCTTCCTAGAAGCCAGGAAGATGCTGCTGCTACTGGTGTTAGTCAGGATCAGAGTGATAGCCTCTTGCAGAAGCACTTTGGCTTAGTTACTGGATCAAAAACCATCCTTCTTGGCAGTGTTATTGGCAGTTTTCTAGGTATATTTTTAAAATATCTTTTTTTTCCTCTAGGATAGTTAATAGATGAGCTCTGAAAAAAAATTGCTGTACTTCCTCTAGACATCAGGATGTCTTGGACATTTGTGTTTTGGTTATTTATCAGGGTGCAATTTCTCTCTAGAAATGGTGAGAACACTTGCAGATTTTGGGTGATAGGGAGAAGCTGCCAATGAGTTTGGAATATTTTTATAAGATCTCTTTTATAAAATCTATTTTTTATGTTTTACTTGAAGACAATAATTTTAAAGTCATTAAAATGTATAATTCTTAAGTTCAGCACTTGAGCTTGTATTTCTCTTTGAGCATGTGAATAACCCCAATAAAGTGCACAGAGGTAATCTTATGCTAAAGTATTTTCGCTGAATTGTGTCCCTAGAAAACTTGATATATGCAAAGAAAAAACATATCTAAATATATGAGCATTGTTCCCAGATTTGGTAGAAATGTTTCTGCTTTCTATATGTACTTATTATAATAAGTTTCCTTTGAATGCAGTTTGAATATAATTTTGCTGTTCAGCAATCTTGATGTAAGAAACATGCCATAAATATCTTGCCTTTCTCTCCCTCCCCCAAAGTTGCATTTGGCAAGTGTATCGTGCTATATGTTGATGTTACTATTTTATAAAGAATTTACAAAATTTTGGACAGTAATGACATTTTTGCACTGTTCCATAAGCACAGAGAAAAAGCAAGACCACTTACTCTCCTACTCCAATCCAATATAATATTAATCATTATGCCCAAGAAACTCTATTATCACTCTGGAAACAGGATTAAACCACCCTTGTCCTTAAGAGTTATTCATAATTCATTTAGGAAGAATCAGCCCACTGGAGTGGATCTCAAATTTTTAGTTTTGGTGACTGGGGTGAATAAGCTCTCAAGAAGGTGCACAAGATATATCCTGAGGGGGGTAAGTTTATGAGGAACCTGATGTTGCTCAAGGCTCACCAAGTTGTAATAAAGAGTAGCTGATAGGTATAGGCAGTGCACAGCCCAGTTATTACTCTTACTGTCCAGTAGGAAGCTCTGTATGGTTCCAGGATATGACCCTTTTATTCCCTGGGGAGAGGAGAAAGCCAGAGCTGGATCTGCGCATCACAGGTCTCTGCTGTAAGAGTTGAGTAGCTGGGATCATGCAGAGCAGTGTCTGCTAACATTTCCATGGGAGGATTTGAAACTGGAATCCCAGGAGTCCTTTTGAGACAGGGATCAATGACTGAGACTCCCTGTTCAGTCTGTTTTCCTTGGGGTTGTAGGTAGCCAGAACTGCACGGCAGAGCACCTCTCTTGTGAATGGGTGTAGGTGGATCTCCAGGTGACAATGTTAAATTTAGGTATTTTGGTCAATATCCCAAGGGAGGCTGGAAAGACTCCAGGCCATTGTGTTATTTCAGGAATTCTCACTGATGTGATCAATCACTGATGTGATTGCTCTAAACAGACCAGTAGATTTACAGCTCCAATTTGGCTTAAATACCTGTTGTGTACCCTTTGTTTACCTGTGTGTCTTTGCTCTGGGCACTCACAGCAAGTTGTGTTGGACCATGATCAAATGTAAATGTGTCAGAGTCATGTTTTAGAAGCATAATTATGATACAGTACAAGTGAAATGGTGCTTAATTATAAATAATTAGTTTTATTTTGTTGCAATTTTAGAATAATTAGTGGACTTGTCTGAGTTTTCAACCTTAGTGTCTCCTGGAATAAGGAAGGATAGAGTTTTCAAAAAGTGCTCTTTATATTGGTTAAAAAAAATTATCAGTCATCTTCATTTACTATACGAATCACGGGATCTACAGATGGGAAAGACTTACTACTTTATGTAGTCCATTGCCTTTCTCAGCAAAATGGTTTTCTGCCATAAACTTTTCCAGTGCTTTGGGCAATTTAGTTTTAAATATCTTTGCAAATAAACAGCATTTTCACTGCTTCTCTAGGTAAGTTATTGAACACCTTTTTTTTTTTTTTCCAAGCGATTTCATTATATTTTACTTTATATTTAGCATACATATATAGATAGCTAGATGGATAGAGATATCTTTTAAAAGACAGAAATTTGTTATCTGAGATTTTCTGAGTTAGATAGAGGAAAAAAAAAGTTCTCTCCAGTCCAATGCTGTAGATACCCAATGCCTCAGCAAATGCTGAGGTTTTGCAATTATGTTTTCATATCTATTTTGTTGCAGTAAGGATCCCCTGAAGAGTGAGAGAGGGTATACTATTGAAAAAAATTCTTTCAAATACATCCTGACTGAAAAAAAAAAAAAGGTCTCCTATTACCATGACTACTTATCACAGCCATTTTGCATACTGCTGATTGCAATGACAGGTAAGCAAAATGAGATTTGTAAATGATAGCTCTGTATTTTAAATTAATGACTACATCTTTGCTACTGTCCTTAGTAATTTTTGCTCTCAGGCACTGCAGATCTTTGTAGACATTCCTTCTGAACTAACACTGTTGTTGTTGAAACAAATTGCACCGGTCGTCTTCTTTTAATCTCTCTAAAATGTTAAAGATCAAGTAAAGAAAAACATTATAGAGGCACAAAAATCTAGCATTCACTTTCATTTTTTTTTGCCTTTAATCTAACTGTAACTGCTCCTGCTAGAAGTGTTTTTGTAGCACATCTATTTGTCCAGAAATGTAATGATTTGTCACCTCTTTGGGACAATTTATGTGATAACAATGACTTAGTGTGTAAGACTCTACAACGAGGGGGTGATTAAAAGGAATTTCAGAACAGAAAATGTTTCTTGAACAGGTCAGTTTAAGAAAATAAGCCTAAAAATATAGCCTGCTAAAACAGTTCATATCAAAATAAAGATAGCATCCTCTATTTTAAAATTTATATATATCTTTAATATTTAAAGTTTTAAAATATTATTTTTATTAATTTCCTGAATAGCTAGAATCCAAATAGATATAGGTCTTCCAATAATTTTATTCTTGGTAATAGAATCATTCATGGTTAGAATTTGGCAGGCTTAAGTTCCTTAATAAATGGTATCTTAATGAAATCACATGATTGACTATGTAGCTGTAGATCAGTTCATGACCAAAAAAAGGATTTGAAACTGCTATTGCCTTCATCCCTTAATTTCATACAACAAACTTCTGATATTTCCCCTCAGAAATGATAAAGTTCTTAAGAAACTGATCTGCTGCCCTCCCTTCCCAAAAATATTGTTGGGACTTACATGCATGCCAAAATGTTTGAAGTACTTAATGAACTTTAAATAAGTTGTATCTGACTTTTGTATACTTTCTTTTCCAAGGATTTTAGCTTCATCTATAGAATATCTATGGAGATATTTTGCTCAAAATAAAACCAAAAATGAGGTAGAAATGAATCCATAAGGAAGTAGTGCTCCCATCTGAGTTGTCATTTGCTACCTTTGGTTGTCAAAATTGCTGAGCAAAGTATGCAAATGAGCAAGCTTGTTGCCCAGAAAGTTAAAGATAGAAATCTTCAGAATTTTTGCATTCCTGTGAGAGGCCTTTTGGATCAGTTTCTTGTGAGAAATCTTCCCACCAAAGTTTCAGATGGAACTGAGGAAACATAATGTATTTAATTGATTAGGAATTTACTGGATAACCAGTAGTGGTGAAACCTTTAACCACCATGAGTAAATGCGATTAGATGCTAAAAAATTACTGAATTTTCATTAATTAGACTTTATGTCCAAATGCAATTTCCAGAAAGTAAAATCTTATTTCCTTTACAAATTTGTCTTTGTCTCTTTCTGCTCTTATCCTGAGCAATTTTTAATTTCCAAAGCTGATGAATATCTGCAGTCATCTCTCATATCATACATCTACACTCCAGTCTAACAATGTAGCTATAGCTCCTCAGGATACATCTGAGCTAGCTTTAAAACTGCTCTTGTGGGTACCCAGCACAGTGTAGCCAGACAGGGGCTTGGGGTTTCATTTAGGCTGTTTGATTTCGGCTTTAACAGTCTGTGCTGGGACTCATCCTGCCTTGGGATGGACTTTTGTCAGTCACTAAATTGGTTAGATAAGTCAGCTTGGATATGTACATCCAAGCTACCCTGCCTAGTGTCATACCAGCATATTCTTGATTCCACTGGAAGTTGTGTAGGGTAAAGAAAGGTCAGTGTGTTCAGATTCCTGTGGAGGGAATAAAGGGATTTGCAACATCTAAGTGGCCTGCAGTAGCTTCAAAGTGAAAAAAATACAATGCAGGAGTTACATCATTGCCTTGAGTGTTTATAATATTTGATTTCTCTCCCCAGTAGATGGATAAAAGACCAAACTCTGACAAGAGTAATGGATTTGAACAAATCAACCTTAACAGAAAATATTACAGTCTAGAGTATTCAGTCCAATCCCCATGTCATTTAGCATAAAAGCTATCAAGCAAACCAGTACCAATTTCTTGTATTACTCCCACCTTCCTTAGATTACTTGTCTGAGATTTATTTTTGCAAGTTCCCACTTTATAGTATATTTTTCTTACCAGTGATAGAAATATATTTATTTTAAAACAGGATGTAACAATATTGCAATGTGTTGCCCTTTGTTCAGTACCATATTTTACTCTTTTCTTCTTCTTAGTAGTAATAATAATAATAATACTTAACACTTATAGTACCCCATGTATTGAAAAGACCTTTGCTGCCATCAACTCGGTGTCTTGTGTAGACTAGTTAGATATTGTATCTCTATTTTAGAAATAATCTGAGACGGGAGATCTTTAACAACCTTTGAAAAGTATTCCTAATTGTCTCTCAGTGAGTTCTTGTATGTATAACTCTAGTTTCCAGAGGTTCCTGGCCTCTTCTGTTACCTTCACCAGGGGAATAAACTATTACTCTAAAAAGAGGAACCAAGTAGGATAATTGACAGTGTGTCTGCAAGAGAGTAAAATGCTGTTTCCTCTTATGTGCACTCTCCTTCAATCTCCATGGGTTCCATACCATACCCAGCATATACTCCACCCCTCTTGTAGCCACAGACCCACTGCTGCAGAGCTCAGCCGGCAAACCTCAGGCTCTGGAGACTCTAGAGAGTCTCTAGTTACAAAATTTTTCCTTCTCACTTTCTGTTGATCAATCATCTCAGTACTCCTGCATATTATCTGCTGATTTATCCATGACTTCTCTCTAATTGTAGTCCCTTCCTACCATTCTGTTCTCACATTCCTATGCCTGCTGGAAAGTGGCTCAAGAATCTTAGTGGTATAATTGTCATGGATTTATCCATCCAAAGGAATGTTAAAATTAAGAACAGTGTTCCAACATATGTTACACCCCACACTTGCTACCACCATCTTTTGTATGCAGGAGTTCACATTTGGTTCTGCTTTCCTTCCCTCCTACACTTACATTTCCTATACATGCACACACACACACAAACATCTGTTTTCCATTCTCCAATCAATAGTATAATTTAGCTGCTTAAATAAAACTTGGTATATTTGGGGTCTGTAGATGTAACATTCAGAATGAAAATATCATGTATTTTATCTGTCCACGGTGAATTTTGTAAAAGGACCTGCCATGAGAGTATTTCTAGTCCAGGAAAAGAGCAGAAGACAGCACGAAAGGCTGTCCTGTGGGACTTTTTGGTCTCTGTACTTGTATTATTTTACAGTGTAAGGCTGATGACTTTGATACGTTATCTTTAATATGCATTAAAAGTGTATTTTAAAGTTTATTATTTAAAATACTGTAACAAAGTATTCTTAGGATTTTTGCACATGCTGCTTATGTATCAATGTATTATGTAGGATAGCATATGAGGGTTTTTTATCACTGAGGTTTCATCAAAACTGGACAGAAAATAAAATTGGAAAATCCTCTTTTTTCATTTGGGGGGATTTTATTTTTTAAATAGTTCACCTCTTCCAGTGTTGGTTTAAGCAAAAAAAATCCGATCTGAAATGGGCTTTTGAACAAAGGTCTAATTTAAATATAGATAGAAAAGGGCAACATTTTTTCCTTTACTGCATTTTGTGCATGCCAGCAAAGTCTGCCAGTACATCTTGATGATTATTTACAAATAAGTTTCTGTTTCTATCCACCAAAATATTTTCCATCTTGAGAACATAGGCTTCCAATAACAATTTTATGGTTAAAGTTGTAAACCAATTTTTTATTAAGAGCTTTTGATGCTGACTTTCATAAAGGAAAACTTTTTTGAATTTTGAAGTGTGACGTGTAGTCAAAAAGGTACTTGGAAAGGACTCAAGTTTAACTGCACAAGCTGTTTTTTGAGAGGATGGAAACTGTAAAGAACTTGTTCTAATTTTTACAGCAAGAAAACGTTTGCTTTTGATAAACCATTGAAAAATGTCTTGTCTGGAGACTCAATACTCTTGACTAGCGTGAGAAAGAATTGCAGTTTTTATTAAGTAGGCAGGTCTTTCCCTATTAGATTGTGTTCAATGCAGTGGAGGTAGTAGAAATGCTTGAACATAAATTAAAAAGAAATGTTTCTTAAACCTTACAAGACCAAGCAGCTCTTTTTAGCAGAACTGTACCCCTGGTCAGCAAGGGAAGCGAAAAGGGCAGAGAGGCTTGCTTGTTTTCATATGTCATACTTGGGTCTTTAAACCAGCAAAGAGATGAGATCTCTAAGCACATCCAAAAGTTTGACACTGCTGAAAGGAGGATTTCATGTTCTGTTATCCCTGCTTCCTCTTCCACTTTCCCTTACTTCTGCCCCAAGGTCCAACTTTTTTTTTACAGCCACTGTTACTTGTTCAACCACTCATGAGTGGATCCAGCTCGTTAAGTAAGCAGAAAACAGGGTGTTTTTTGCTGAACTAAGCAGGCTTTTGCAATTTTACTTGTTATATTTGTAATAAAAAAGTGGCTACACATAACAAACAAACAATCACAGTCCTGAAAAACATACAGTGTTTCATAAACCAGAAGGATTACTTGTGTGCTTAAGCCATTATGAGTTCAAAACCCGAGAATGAAACAATTTATCTTTTCTGATGGAAAATAAAATCAGGATATTTTATACCAGAACCAAAGAATTTCTGCAGTTGCTATCACCCCAGAGTAATTGAGAAACAAGGTTATTTTCTTCATTTAAAGGTCTGCATGGATGCTAGGATTTCACAAAGACTAAGTAAAGGCTTCCTCTTCAGTTTTAAAACTGGCAAACTTTGCTCCTCTTAACCACTCTGGTTTTAGCCCCTTGTGTTTTCCAGAAAGTTCAGAGACACATTCCATTCTTGTTTGAAAAGACTTTTGTTGGTTTGTTCAGTGCTCTGAAATAAGCAGGTTATATTTCCTTTCTATTGAAAATCATGACGTAATGGGCAAAACATCAGGAATTTGTTATGAAAATTCTCAAGTCTTCATTCCATAAGAGAAAAAATTAAAGGTGCCAAACTAAGCTCTTCTATAAGCTTTTTAGGTTTTCTGCTTCTTGAACAGCTCTGAATGTTTTTAGACCATAATTAATGAAAAGAATATAATGTCTTTGGCTTTTGGTACAAAGTCTATTTTTCTTTTATTCTTTTAAGTGAGGATAAAGCACCAGATGAATCTTGTTTTTCAAAACTTGGTTTCCAGTGAATCAACATGTAGTACTTTAGTTCTGCAAATATCCTAAGACTTCAATAAAATGGGTTCTGAAAATAGTTACCCTTCCAAAAGGCCAAAATTAGACATAACATCCTTGTAAGTGCATGTGTTCAAGAGCAGGGTATTTTAAGACCTGCATTTTAATCTAAATGTGTTTGCTATCAGCTACAAAGGTTAGGCCTTCACAGATTGTTCTCTGCACAAGGAAAATCAGTGATTTTGTTTGAGGTATGAGTGCTTTTACCTTTACTAACCAGCAGTGGTGAATAGAAGAGAAATTGAACCAATGGTTCAGCATATTTTAGCCTGGTTCCAGCCTTTTTTTCTCCCCCTGAGTATAGATATACTCTCTGAACTGCAATAACTACAACCCACCTACAAGTGTTAAGATGCTCATTACTGCACATGTCACAAGAGGGATTTGAAAAACTATCTCTGTGTAAGGAAAAACTATTTATGATGCCCAGTATTAAAATTTAAGTGCATATACTTATATTAGCTCTCTTGAGGAAAAAGAAATCTTATATAAGGGAATGAAGTTTTATGTACACCCTGAATATGTAATAGCAATTTTTCCATAGGCAGAAAAATCACAGAAGGAATTCTAGATGCACAATAGAAGGATGACAATGATTAATTAGCTGAATTTACAACAAAAGAATTGTTGCACAATTTGACTCAAATATCAGTAATATAATGGAGCTACATAGCTCCTTCTACTCTGGATATAGGATATTGAACAAAAAGCAGAAAGGTCAGTAATACAATTTGTCCCATTGGCTTTCTGATACAATACAAGAAATAGATTGGTTATGAGTTTTCAACCATGGATTGCATAGATTACAGAAGCAAAAAAAAAGTGAGTTATGAGGGATTTTTTGTTCATTTTGCCTCCAGCAGTTGAACTTAGAATGAAAAACAGAAAAAGGATACTCTCTTGACACACCAGTAGTTTCCAGCTCTTTAATTATAAATCTTAACTTTGGCCTAAATGCCTTCCAAAATGTTTAGAATTTCCTAAAATCTAAAGTCTTGTTTTAGGACTTGCAGAGCAAGCAGTTTTCAATCTGAGAAATATAGAAAAAGCCTCAGTTGGGCATTGTCACAAGAAGACTTATTTGAGAGCCTGTTACTAAATCTTGTCCTTTGGTATGCAGATCCAGAGTCATTGTGATTGCTATTGCCTTTGCAGATGAACAAGCTGTGTTGCAACTGTTTTTAGGAATGTTTTGTTGCCATTAATTTAGCAGTCACTTTTCTTTTTATGGGCTTTCCTCATTTCAGAACTTGAGACTTATCTACATGGAGCAATTCGTGAAAATTAATGTGAGTCAACTAAAGATGTGACTTAGAAATAGATCAGTTAAACGTCATTAAAACCCCTAAGGACCTTCTTATCCAGAATTCAAGTGGTCCTAATTTAATTTAATTTACTTCATCAGTGAAGTTAGATCATTCAAATGTAGTTTCTAAAGGAGAACATCCACATTAGGAATTAATGTAGTTTTACAGCTTCTCTTTAAAGTAACATTTTTAGTTAATTCACTTTCCTGATTGTCTTCATATAAATAAATCCCTAATCCCACAAGTGTTTTTAGTTCTGGCTAATCCTTGACACTACTTAATAAGAGACTGCATAATCCAGATAGTGTCTATACCAATTGCTCTGTTGGAAAACATCCAATTTCCAGTCTCTGCTGCATCTGGTAAGACTCTTCTCTAACTATTCAGCTTTACCAGCAAACTATAGGGCAGTTGTAAGGCAGGCTAAACCTACAGCAAGAGGGTTTTGTTCCCCAAAATCAATTAGCTGATACTAATACAATGAGACTTCCATCTATTAGCCAAGCTAAAAAGCTTTTAAGCTGATCTGCAGGGGATATCTTTAGCATCTTTATCCAGACTTTCCCTGAGGGGTGAACCATTTTCAGTTAAATGTCATGCTTGAGAGGATGCTTGAACCTTGCTGCAATGCTGAGGTGCAATTGTTGAACAGAGATGGAGAAGTCTGTGTAGGGGGCAATTTAAATTCCATACTGGATTTCATGAGTGTCAGTCAGCGAGGGCTGCATAGGGAATGTATAGGATCAGTATATTTTCAGCAGGCAGCTCAGGCATTTAGGTAATTTTAGGTGCTTTGCGTAGATTATGGCATTATATATTTCTCTGAAAGAACTTAATGCTGGTAAGAAATCAGACCATTTGAGCTATATTTTTAAACCAAATCTGAACTGCTGTGCTTTTCCTTTGTTTGCTTTACAGTGGACCTTTGAAGCAAAGACACAGAGATGAGTAAAAATATGGATAGTGATGACACCGTTGAAGTAGAGTAGTGTTTATGGTATGTAGAGATGTGAATTTCTGCCTTGTGACAAACTGTATGATTGATCCTGCTATGCATGTGGGCTGGTTTGAACTGGGGTAGAGACAGTCATCTTCACAGTGGCTCTTGTGGGCTCTGCTTTGGATTCCCCATGAAAACAGAATTGATAATAGACGTTTTTGTTATTGCTGAGAAGGGTTTGTGCCCTGAGTCAAGGCCTTTTTTGCCTCTCATACTGCCCTGCCAGTGAGAGGGCTGGGGCTACACAAGGGGTTGGGAAGATGCAGCTGGAACAGCTGCCCCCACTGACCAAAGGCATTTTTCAAACCATATGGAGTCACGCTCAGCATATAAAGAAGGGAAGAAGGAAGGGGGAGACTTTTGGAGTGATGGTGTTTGTCTTCCCAAGTTACCATTAGATGTAATCTAGCCCTGCTCTCCTGGGGAGACTTGTAGCACCTGCCTGTCCATGGGAAGCAGTGAATTAATTGCTTGTTTTGCTTTCCTTGCATGTATGTGTGTCTTTGCTTTAACTTATTGATCTGTCTTTATCTCAACTCATACATTTTCTCACTCTCTTTCTTCTGATTTTCTCCCCCATCCCACCAGGGCGGAATGAACATGTGACTAAGTTGCTGACTGAGGTTACACCATAACAGCATGCATCCCTGGTCATTTGGGTTGAGTAGTTGAAAGTAATGAAGTGGGTGGACAGATGCATCCATCATTTGTATAAAATTGGCCACAGAAACAGTTCTTTTAACTATGCTGGCCTTATAAGCTGCCAAATTCAGAAGAGACTTTTGAGCTGAATTGCTTTTGGATTCTACCAGCTACATTGATCAGTTCTCCACTAGCTACAGTGGGAGTGAATATCTAGCTCACATGTAGAACCTGATTTTTAGATGTCTAAATCTAAAGGTAAGTCCTGACTTTTTACTAAGCATCACATGGGGCTTTTTGATCTTTGAATGTGTGTACAAACACTAACATGATGATAGAGTAAATTCCACATTAGAGCTCCTAATCTTGGATGGAAACCACCCTAGCCACAGGACAAAACAATCCCACTCACATGGCTAAGTTAGACTTCTCTGAAATGTTGTGGTAGACTAGGTTTGCTCCTGCTGACCTTATGCCAATTGGCCATGGATGGTCTGTATCACTCCAATTTTAGGGATCACTGAAATAGGAGTACAGACATTTCCCCTTGTGGGGAAAAATACCCGCAAAACCGCAACTGAAAACCAACACCCCAATAATCTTTTGAAATTCTTCTGCTAATTACACTTGTATTTTAGGTCTTGGTCAAAAGAAGACAGTTTTAGTGACTAGGTACCAATTGAGTTTACAATGGTGCAATAGTATCATCGTTTCTTCCTTGGGAACCAAGTTTTCCAAAAAGGTTTCCTATCCACATGTTTAAAAAGGCCCTCAAACCTAGCATCTGAGCTCTGATAAATCATAGCCTGAGGTGGTCTGGTTGGAAAATGAGAAGCCACTGAATAAGGAAAATGCTGAAATTTCACTCTCCATAGGGATTACCAGTTTCATTAGCCTCGGTGAAAACCACATTTCACTAAATTTAGAGCTGCAGCAGAGCTCAATACAGATAATGCATTTAATGTATGCTCTGGGCAGTGAAGTTGAAACTATTTTCAAGTAATTTTCTTCAGTGTTGGATGCAGCCACCCTGGAAGTTTCCTGATAAATTAGAATTTTTCTTTCTCAAAACAGCAAGTGACACTGTTCCAAAGCACCTAACGTATTCTGTGTTGGTGAAGGTGTACCATCATTTCCCATAGAGTCATGTTTTATCACCACCTGGTAGTATAATGTCACAGTATGATAGCACATGCAATTTAAAGATATGTTTTTTTCCCAGTTCTATAGCCATGTCAAACTAACTTCAGTAAAAAATGCAGAGGCTTTACTTTTTTCCTTTTTTTTTTTGCACAGGAATCTTAACTCTACCAAAATAAAGACAGTTTGGGTTTGGTGGGGAGGCAAAAACCCCCAGTATATTCTCCTTAGAAAAATGAAGATGTAGAGATGGTGTATTTATACAAGGCAATAGAAGTGTTCAAATAAGAAAAGTGATGATATGGCAGACAAAGCATAATTCTATGGCAAATATGGTTTAGTTTTTTCATAATATTGTTAACTGTGGAAGAATGCCACTGTATTTTACTGTATTATGGGCAGACACTAAACATTTATCTCATTTTTCATACCATCAACTGTTCAGTTTTCTGCCCTGAAGCCTTTAAAAATTACCTTTGACAATGCACAAGTAAACTCAATTATGTAGTAAATATAACTTTTCAATAGTTAAGATGATGTGACTTCATGGCCCATGACTATGTCTCTTGGTGACAACAGCAATCAAACGATACTAAAATGAAACAGAACTTTATTTGGATGTTTATGTTGGTTCTGGAGAGATTATTTTTAGCAGCAAGATTTATACTTCTTCCAGATTAAATCTACAATTTTCTAGGACAAAAATTTTTGTCTTGTAGTGAGTTTTTTTGGCTATACATTTTAATAGAATTTTCTAGGTGGTAGTTTACCAATATTTAAGAATTTGGAGATTTGAAACAATTCTTTGATGGAAAAGACCATGTGCTATTAGAAAGAAGATGTTATATGTCCCATCCATGTTGGATGGCCACCTTATGTGCTCTTTATTTCAAAACAGAATAAGTGCAAATACTTGTACAGGCTTAAGACATAGGGGAGCCTGGCCAGGTAGAGTTAAATATGTAGTGATAGAATTAATACAAGGTGATAGAATTAATGTCTTGTGAAAAGACAACTGTTTTCAAAGTTATGTGCTATGTTCTACATGACTGAGTAGTAACTAAACCCTTCAAGCCTCTTGCACACCATTTCTCTAAAGGGCATGTATCTCTGTAAGAGATTTTTAACAGACTTGCAGTTCTCAGCAGGTATTTATGTTCCTTGTGACTGGAACAACAGCAAATTGCAGTCTTTCCCATATTACTAAACAGGCAGGAGTATTGCATAGAATAGAGCTCTACTATAGGAAAGTTGAACTGATCTACTGTATTTTGCTTTATTTCTAGTGTGCAATTTATTTTGAAAGGCTCAAGGGTGGCTGGAATTAAAGGTCTCAGAAATAAATGTTTTTGTCCTTGTTGTTCATTTAAACAGAGGGATTATCTGAAAATTGCACTGCTAGGGCACATACCAGTTTTTTAATCTTTTTCACTTTTTTCCCCTTGGTATGAAGGAAGTGGTAGCTAAGAAATTAAATTGTATTAAAAGGATTCCCATGAAATATATCATAGCAGCAGTAAGGAAATCTGTGGTCAAACTTGGAATCAGATGATACAGATAAACATTCATGAATAGCTCTGTCTCAAACCCTGTAATTTATGGTTCACAGGAATTCTGAACCAAATAAGCAAAACTGAGGCACTGTTTCATATTAAAATCCTGACTAAATCCAGAGGGATGAATTTTAAGTGTGAAGTCTGACTCTAGGGATGGTGAAGAGCTGTCTAAGAGTGAGTAGGTTTTTGGTGTGGCACATGCAATCACTGTTTCCATGAGGCCTAAACACTGAGGAGTGCAGAGGCATACTACTGAGAATTATTTGGCTTTCTTCAAACTTGATTTAGTGGCTGAAAAAGTGTTTTCCAGATAATTGCTGAAATGGAGCCAATGCAGTGTCTACTGTGACCTCCATATGGTAGATTATAGACTCTGCTAGCAAAGGCATTCCTTAAAAGATTTTTAGAAGAGGAGCTCTGTATTCTGCTCTAGTGAATTGCTCAGGAGAGAGTTTTTCTTGCATTCCTTGACCTCTGTAGAAGAGTAATGACATAAGGGAAAGAAATACACTTCTGGATGTAAACAGGTGGATCACAACTATCTTCCTCTTGCTGGGAGCCCAGTAGCAGCACCTTTACTCATTTAGCAGATGTAGGAAAAGAAAACCCCAGTCTGCAGGGTTGGGAATTACCTGTTGCCTACTAAATTCCCCAATAGCTTCAGTTAGGTGCTTCTTTATTTTGTCTCCTAGATTGTGATGGAATGTTACCCATTGTGCAACAGGTGCCCATTCCCCACTAGAGCTAACTATGTAGTGCAGTGTAGAGTTGTCATATCTGTGGTTTTCTTCCACAGGTGGCTGACAGGTCAGCTAAATGTTAATGAGCTGTCTTTGCCTCTGGATCTAGGCCCTCTCAACTGCACAAACTTTCCACATGCTGTTCTATCAGACTATATTTTCTTCAAGGTTTTACAGATCCTTATTGTCTCCTCACTGCTTCCTTTCAGTCAGTCTGCTTGCCTTTACCCTTCTCTCTATTACTCTAGTATGGAACCTACTGCAGGTGTGAGCTTGGAAGGATGAGGACAAGGAAATGAATCTTCTTGTCAGGAAGAGAAACACTTTGGGCATGCTTTTTCCTCTTTTGTGGTTCCTCAGAGGCATCCCCACTTTGATAAAAGCTTTGGTTTTTAATTCCCTTGCTGAAAGGGACTATAAAATGCAGCTTTCACAAAGTGCTGAGATGCAGGTGAGATGAAGAGCCAAGTGATTTTAGTATTGGAAGAGATAGTTAACTGCCCTTCTTCAAAAACAAGATTTGTCATTCTTCTATGTAATGGACTTGTTTGTGCCTCTTGAGAAACAGGCAGTAAGCTAATAACCTACCATCTTTCTTAGGAAGCCAGTTTAAGGAATTGTTTTCAGCATCTCTCTGAGTGGAGTTGACTACAAATTAGTATCTTTCTTCCCTGAAATGGATGTATTTTCTATTATTATTCTGTCACACCAGAGCATGTCTGCTACTTGCTGTGATACTGCTAATATTGTGGCACCTTCATTCCACTGCTCTCTGGAAGCAGTTACCACTTGTCTACAGTGTTAAGATGAATAAAAGAGAAAGCCTTTAATATGGTGTCTAAGGATAATGATCACCAGAATATTTTTCTTCAAAGGCTTCTTTTTTTTTTTTGCTAGCTTTGCCAGCATTTTTTATTCAATCCCACTTTTATTTATTAATAAAAAGCATTAGTTTACAGAAATAAGTAAAGACAGCCGAAGATAATAATTGTTGCAAGGATATAGTGGTGACATAAAAGTATTTTTTCCAGAAAAATAGTGAAACAGAAATGAGATTGATGAGGGTTTGTAAGTAAGCTTGCTGCCTCTTGAAATGTTAAGCACTATTCTTTGCCAATAGTGCTGACTGTGTTGGTTGATTCTGAAGGGAAGATGTGATTAAAATGGGCAACAGCTCATGGCTAACTACCTTCCCAACTCCAAAGAAGAAAACAGAAGAAATGAAAATAATAGGGGCCAGAGCTACGGACTAGATAATTTAAAATAATCTCACATGTTTAATACATGGAAGAAACGTTTTGGAGATTGTGTAACCTAATGGTTTTGCGTTGCCTTTTTTTTTTTTTGTTGTTGTTGTTGTTTGTTTTTGGGTTTTTTTTGTTTGTTTGCTATTAATTACAACAAACTCAAATACCCCAAAACCTTGGACAATAACAAACCTGTGCCACAAAACAGTCAATTTTCCGAACAGTTTTGAATGCAAGGTTTTGAGTATTTAATAGGATCCTCATAATAAGGCCTTGGAATTCTTTGTAAAACTCATCCTTAATCACAGAATGAGTTGAGTTGGAAGGGACCCAGAAGGATCATCAAGTCCTACTCCTGGCCCAATATAGCGCCATCCCTAAGAGTCACATCATGTGCCTGAGAGTGATGTCCAAATGCTTCTTGACTACTCTGTCAGGCTGGTGCTGTGACCACTTTCCTGGAGAGCCTGTTCCAGTGCCCAACCACCCCCTGGGTGAGAAACCTTTTCCTAATATCCAACCTTAACCTTCCCTGACACAACTACAGACCATGAAGAAAAGTAACAAGCTAAGATAGGATGAATGTGTGTGTAGCAGTTATCAGAGCAAGTAGAGCCGTATTTGGCCATGTGAACTTCTCATTTAGATACTTTATGTAACTTAGCAGGTAGATACAAAGATATTACAGCTGTTAAAAGCTTCTGGCTGTACCTGCACATTTCATGTGAACTTCATGGCCCCAGAATACTTTGAAACCTTGAAACTGTATGTCTCTATTACAAGCTGCAGTAGGATTGAGTGGGCCTCAGAAGATGAGTTCATTTTGCTGACCTCCATGATAAGATGCGTTCTGAGGGCAAATCAGTCCCAGTATCCTGCAGCACATCCCTGAAGAAAGCTTATGTGCTCTCAAAAATACATGGGGTTTCTCTGCTAGATGCACTAGTCATGTTGCTGTAGAGCTGACCCTTGAGTAAGCTTTTGCAGGGAAGTGCTGTGAAAAAGTGACTAATTCAGCTTGAGTCTGAGATTTAGGCTATTTCTACACAGTTGTTGAGATGTTATCAGTTAGCTGACAATTTATTCTCTCACCAAGCTATAAGTAAAGCAGTAATTTTGAAGTTCATAGTTTCTTAAACCTTCTGATTCCTCACATCATGTTTTTCTTGGCATTCCATTTTAACTCTTCTGTTCAATACTGTCCTCTTCTCTAATGTTATTGTTCTGTGCTTTGCTTGTTCTCTTTGCTCTAGCTGTGCCAAGCAAACCCCTTGCCATGACAGTTCACATTAATGTTAAAAACTGACTTCCAAAAACCTGAGGTTTTAAAACCCACTCTTTATTACAAAAGTTCCTTCCTAGTTTATAATTTAGAAATCAATTTCCCTATAGTGTTATGGGCATTCCAGAAGACAAAAGAGAAGGTCTATCCATAGAGCTAATGTGTAGGCCCACAGTTTGTGGTAATTGGGAGTGGGGCTGTGGCTGAGCCTCATCTCTAATGGGCTACAACTGTGAAAAGCAGGTGAACAGCATTGAAAGCAATGAGACATGGAGTGCCCAGGTGCACTGACCAACCACCAAAGGGAACAGAGGGCACACAGGTGCAATGCATCAACATGAGACGTATAAAAGGTTGTGCCAAAGAACAAGAAGGGTGGACACTTGCAGCCTTCTGAAGTGATGTTACTCTGTATGGTAGGGCCTTAAAGCCTTCTGAAATTGTATAGTGATGCTCTGTATTTTATTGCCGTTTTAACTGTGGTGTATATGCTGCAATGCTGATGGACACCAAAAGCAGTAAGAAAACAAAATTGTCTGTCTGAATGTATATGGATGTTGATAGTATTTAGCTGATATGGCCTGCTTAAAACTGCTCATACTCCTTTGCTCTCATGACAAAAGAAAACACTGTGATCAGTATGATGATGGAGTTGTGTTGCAAAACATTTATTTATTTTTGAAGAGCAACTGTTCCTTTTTAAATAAAAATCTGTATGAACAGAACACATTTTAGGATTATGATAAACAAACAACCCTGAGAATTTATTTTTTTCCTCTAGTAATTCACAGGTTGAATGTTTGCTCATTCAAGCTGTGTGTCTTTGTCTGCCATTGGTTGCCTAGTGAAGGGCTAAGTGTTGTCAGTGTGTGTCATGCCTACCCAGTGTAGGACATGTGTGTCCCTGTGAAAAGCACATCTGTTCCGGGCAGGGCTCTGCCCAGTTCAAACAAGGTGTACTGCAAGCTATGCAGCTGCTGAATATGGTGCATGGTAGATCATCCTTTAAGAAGATATATTTTGAACTGTGTTCCAAAACTTTATGTTTTCATTATGTTTCTAATTGACTCTTGCTATCTCAAAGCCCAAATCTCTTAAATGTCCTTTTTACTATTTAGGCAATTTGGCTGCTTGGTATTAGGTATCTATAACTGAAAGAGTTGACATGTATATGCTTGCTGGAATTGCACAAATGAAAGGAATTCAACATTTTAAAACCATTCAGCAGTGATAAAATTGGATAGATCTACAATAAGCTATGATATGTATAGATTTCATGTTTCAGACTTCATGCTGGTGCTCTTTTATTGCTAAGATGTTTATACCTATATAGCTATCATTTTAGCAAACACCTCTTGAATTGTATAAGCTCTTGGGTAGGAAAGCTAATCTGGCAGAAAGAATGAAAATATTTGTATCAATATCTATATTTATAAAATTTTTACTGTTGGAACTGAGAAGCTTTCACATTTGTTTATGTTGGAGAGCTGTAAAAAGTTTCTCTCTCCTGAGAGAGGGAAATAGTACCAGGTTGTTACTGCCCTTCACAGAAACACTGCAGGGAAATACTTCTAATACTTCATGACTCAAGCTCTAAAAGCAGTTTTGTACAAATAGGCAGTCTGGTCATGGATCTCCGGTAAATTAAAATCCCAGAAAAATGCTGGAAAATAGAAAATGCAAGTATGCAGTGTGCAGTGCACACTCCAGTGTGTCCTTACTTATAATTTTTTTATGACCTGAGGTAATCCAAGTGAATTTCAGATAATGGTATACGAAATGAGATGAATAAAGGTCTGCTCTTGGAAGGTGTTATTCATCAATCAATTAACTGAGAAAATTTTTAAAAATTCTCATCCTCCTGCTTCAGCTATGCTGGAATAAAGTGTGACACCCAGGCAGTGAAATTTTCTCCTTGAAATATATACCTTGATACAGTGCTTGAGCATCCGTATGCTTTCTGAGGTGAGCAGATGTGGCCACTTCTGCAGTGTGAAGTAAGGAAACATGCTATGTCTATTCTCCTGGAAAAATACAACATGCCCTTACATACATACTAATTTTTAAGTAAGATTGAACATATTTGGATGAATGAAAAACAGCTGCATTTTCTCAAAAGGCAATATAGTCTTCTTCTTGTAATTGGTGCTGTATCATACATTTATAGCTGTTTGTTTAATTTTTTAATGTGAAATGAATCTTTAATTTCTGGCTTACAGTGAGTAACAGTGATTTAAGCACAAGGTCTAAAATGCCATATTATTTCAGACTGGCCTGAATTATTAGGGGACATTTCTAGATTAATAACTTAAGAGTCCTGCACAGTAGAGAATGCATTTACATGGTCATGTTTTAATGCTCTATTAAAATATTGTGATATATTTTGCTATGTTTAGCTGCTTGAGTCAAACACTAGAGGAAGATCTTAGAGTTTATTTTTAGTAAGTATATGTTTTAGAACATCTCTATACGCATTTCAATTTAGAAATAGTAATGTATAAATATTTAACCTAAAGTAATTTTAAATGTGCCTTTTATCCATTTCTTGGTGATACCATCATAGTCTATGATCAAAGAATAAATTGCAGTATGCTAAAGGTTCTTCCATCAGCATAATATACTGCTTTATCAGGCACAGTCTTTTTGGATGTCCCTGATGGCTGACACAGTTCAAGTGAGATAAGATCTAAAAAGACAGTGATGGATTCAAGTAAAGCTTATCAGTTCTCAAATCTGCTTATTTTATCTGTTTATTTTTGTATTATACATGCAACATGAGCACAAAGTTTCCAAAATTTAGTTTCCTAGGAAGTAAATAAAGTTGTGAGAGCTAGTAATTAAAATTGGCTTGTTTGAACGGAATTCTGTTTAACATAGTTTCAGTCTTGCTTAAGTGAGTATGTAAATATAAGGTATTTTCCAACCAAGCTGGAAAAGACAGATTTATTGGACTAACAGCTGCCACCACTACTGATAAGTGCTCAGCATCTGACTTCTCTAGCTGCTGTTAAACCACATACAATTCCTTAGGCTGGGAAAGTAAATAAAGATAACGGAGTGCAGTAATCTGTGTGAAACCAGGGGAAAGAACATGGGTTGCAGGGAGCTCTCAAAGACCACACATAAGCTAATCTGCATGCATGTGGCTTTGCTGTTAATTGCAGCCTCAGCATCTGTGTAAATAACTTGTTAAAAAGCCAGGTTGGTGTTATAAACATGGAGTCCTCTGGTACTGTTGTCCAGTACATGGTGCAGAAATGTGTCAGCAGCAATAATTGCAGAGAGACACACCTTCCCCTTCAAATATTATTAAATGGAAAACAAAACTAGAAATAAACAGGTGGTCAGGGGAGACTTAAAAAAATTTAACGGTGACTTTCCAGACAAAATTGCCTACACAAACTAGGAAGAGGTTAAAAATGCAATTGAGCACGTGCACAAAGGAATAAAGATGAGAAAATTACTGTAAAGGTTTTCTCTGCTGTCTTTCAGGGAAAAGATGGAAAAAGAGGCAAATAAGATGCTGTTGTGTCTGAAACACTGGGAAGACTGATAGAAGTGCTTATTGAGTAGTGTGACCCCACAGAAGGAGATCATGGATAAGAGGCTGTTGTGCATCTTGTTATTTTCTACTGAAAGCCAAGTGGAAGAGGAAATTATAACAGGACCTGAGAAGTCTTGTAGCTCCAGAAACTCAGGAATCTTTAATGTTTCCATGCTAATGACATATTTGTATATGGCAGACAAGTTTCTTATGAGAAAGACTGTAAAGGAGCATATATCCTGTGCAGCAGCGATACTTTCACTAACCACAACCATGGCAGTCTCCTGGGAAAGTATCAAAGTTATAGTGGCTACTAGGAAAAAAGCCCAAACCAATCAACTGGCTCACAATAAAGAAAGTGATGAACTAGGAGACATTGAGGCTGATAGTGTGGTTTAGGGCAGACATCAGAAAGCAGCATGAAAAATAAACAAAACAAGTGCCCACTCTGTGGACAGGCATAAGGACTAGAAATACTTCTTATCCTGAAGCTGAAACTAACATCATAGTGGTCAGCAGCAGTATGGGTAATGAAAGGAGCCTATTGAAGTGGTTGCCATGTGTACATGATCCCCAAACTAATGTATATCTCTATTCATGCCAAATAATGTTTGAAGATCTGTTATTAGACTGGCAACCAATTACATTCCAGCTGTTTGTAATTCCAGCTGAGCCTGAAAAGTGGTTAGATTTAGGAAGAATGCCTACAAAGTGATCAAAGGTAGTAAAACCTTCCTGAAGTCAGTGAAGTGAGTACATATTGTCCATGAAAATCCACCCTCCTCCAATGACAAGTTATTTTTTAGAATTTCCAGTAGTCCAAATGGGACTGTACCTCCCACTGTTGAACAGCAATGAAGTCCCTGATGGAAAAGAGAAATGAAAATTGTCTGGTAGCATGCAAATAGATTTCAAGGAAAAGGACACCTACAGTGCAGGGTTGTTTTAGAAGTATATTCCCATGTTTACTGTATGAGACAATGAAATGTTTTTAAGTTCTCCATAGAAAGGAATTGGCAAAACAACTACCACACTGTGTACAATAAGTATTTACAGCAGACCACAGTGGTAATGTAGTTCTACAAGAAATGAGGGAGGTAATATTCAGATAATATCAGAACCTGTACTGAAGTAACACTAAAAATAAGTCATTAGCCTTATCCAAAGACTGTGGGTATAGGATCTGTTTTATCCTAAAAATACCATTTTAGGTGGAATGAAGTACATGTTTTGATATAATAAGGCAAGGCAACTACCTTTACTGTTAGTATTGGGCTGACTGCAAGTAGCTTTAAGTATCTGTGTGCCTTCAAAGGAATTCTAATGTTAATTGAAACATGCACAAGAAAAATCTTAAGACCAGGACTGATGACATTCTTGAAGGTGAATGAGGCATCAAGGAACAAGAAACACATAATGTGAAGGCACAACAAATTATGAGCGAATACTGTGGAAAGTACACCAATGAAAACCTGGTCAAGGAGAAGGTGAGAAGAACTGAGCTCTGTAGATTTCTAGGAAATAATTTTCAGGTTTTGAGATGCTATTAGGAATATATAAGATTGATGAGTGTGAGGGAGGGCAATAAGGATAAATAACTGTCTTCCTAGATGCTGCATGCTCTTGGAAATAGCCTTTGATACAGGTTTTGATATGTAGCAGTCCAATGTAAGAAGAGTTGTGTGTCCAAGAACAAACATTTGAAGAATAAAAGTAGTATAGCCAAGGTATTTGCCCAAAGTATTTGTTCTGCTGAAAGGCAAGGATGCTGTGGTTACTAAATGTATTAGCTTGCAGAAGTTGTTAGCATCAAGAGACACAAAAAATTTGCTTCAAGAAGAAGTTGTGGACCAAGTAGTTTGCAAATAAAGGTTTCCATCAGCTCACCTGTATGTGCCAGCACTGTGAGCATCCCATCACAAAAACTGCATTCCAAGTTGAATGTTGTGTAGACTGCAGAACTATGTAGCATGGAGCAAGAGTCACTGTTAGTAGCTCACACTGAACTGGCTTTCCTGAACACAATGCACACATCTCTGAGATGGATTCCAGCAATGGACTGTACTGTTCTATTTGCTTCTTGAGAAGTGTATGTGCTCTCTCTCTCAACATAATTCTATACCCTAAATGGGGATTAAGGAATAAAAGAGTTTATACTTTGGCATTGACCAGATTGTGAGGACCACATGAAACTATTTCTTACATGACATGATGGGTGTACTGTGTGGTGGGGACATTTTTTTAATAGAGAATTGAGTCATAATCATAGGAGTTGGCATGAAATGGACAGCAGTTCATATATGAAATGAGAGACATCACTAGGTCTGTTCAGAGAGCTGCCTGCTTGGCAGACATGAATATCTAATTTAGGGCATGTATATTACTGGATGATGAATTCAAAGACAATATGTGATACAGTCTTTACTAATCTCAGTTCTGGCGGAAGGTGAGAATGGATTTGACTTCTGGTAACAGTCACCCATAATACAAGACACACATTTCTGGGAAGTGCCTGATGAAGGACATGCAGGCAAGAGCTCTGCCTAGGGAGCAAAACACCCCAGGGGTGTTTTGAAAGTATGTGTTTGGCCTGAGATTACTGTACTCACACAATAGTCCACACTAACTAAATTGGCATCAACAGGACTTGGAGCACAAGGGCACCTTCTTCATGGGTAGCACAAAATGATGGTACAGCACAGTTGGTGTGCTGTACAGACAGGCAGGAGACTGTTGATTTAATGCAAAACAGAAAGGAAGGCAGACAGGAAAAGATCCTAACAGATAAACAAGAGAGTCTACGGGAGCAGATAAGGGAATGCAAAGCTAAACACAGAACAGTGAAATGGGTGAGTGAAGGTCTTGTTGTGCCCAGATGGTCAGGTTTGGATTAATGCAAAACAATGGCATAAGGCAGCAATACAAGATATGATGGGATCCTAAATATTTGTGTAACAAATAAAATGGAAAAAAACCCCAGGATTTTGGAGCAAATCTTAGGAAAAAGCTGTGTTGACATGGGAGAGACAGAATAAGTTAGTAAGAGCAAAATGCAGAGAACACCACGGTGCAGAATGCAGAGAGCTACTGTTTGGAAGCCTGTAGTCCAACAGTAGCTGATAAAATAAGAAAAGATTAGCAGACAGTGGGGAAAAAAATTATTAGACCCGCTTGTTCAGCCTGAGAAATCCTAACTGATCAGCAGCTATATTCAGAGAAAAAACTATACTCTTACTGTGGCCTTCCTGTTGAAAACACCTACATACCCAGGAGAAAAAAAAAGAAACTATCCTGAAACAAATCAAATGTATTATAGAGATCTTACATGAAACAATAGTAACCTTCCATTTGGACTATTCATTCAGTTTGGTCACTTAATTTCACTTAGGCCAGAAATGAAACAGGAGATAGAGAATAGTAATGAGAAGGATCAGAGGCATGGATAGAGTTCCATACATGCAGAGATTAAAAAGATTAGGGTATTTACGTAACAACAGAGATGAATAAGAGGTGAAATGAAAGAGGTGTATAAATTATTAATGGTTTAAACAAGGTCAAGGAGGTGCACCGATTTAACTCTCTCAGAACTCAAGAACAAAGGGTTCATGATAAAATCACAGCCTTTCAGTTTTAAACTGATAGCAGAAAATCCTTTTTAGACAAATGTGGCATCACTCCCTCAAGATCTGAGGCAGTGAACTTCATGGCATTAATAAAAGGGGCAGAAAAAAAAAAGAGCAACGTTTCTTGCTAACTTGGTCGATCATCCAATAACATTTGATCTGAATATTTAAGAATCCTTAATGTATTGATCCTTACAAAATGCAGAAAATGGCTTCTAATGCAGAAAAGTATTATGCCACTAATTGAGTGAACAGAATTGGCACTGTGGCAACACTAGATGATTTGCCTTGGACCACAGACAGAATCTTATGTAGAGCAAAACTGAATTTTAGATTGGTACTTTAATATGTGGACAATCTTTATTTTTGCCATTATTTATTTATGTTGGTGGTGCACAGTTGTTCTGATACAGCTGGCTGCACAGCTTCCTATGAAAGCACTTGGGTCATGTGTCACAGTGCTTTCCATAGTCACATGTCCAGCACCTAATGGACTGGAGGATTTGCACTTAAGTTTGATTAGTCCTTGTGGAACTGGGCTTACTGAACATGCCCAAATCAATGAGGTTGGGTATACTTGCAGGAAGTGGTACTTCCCTGAAGCAATGGAAATGTTGCTGATTCTCCATGCAGCATATGTTTGTCCGTATCTATCAAATAAAGCTTTGGCTGTTTTTCAATGCCTCCTCCAGAATCACTGATTTATTCCAGTCCCTGCTGTTTGCTTTCACAGAAGCCTTTCACTGACATTGTCTCATTTTTCTCTGACCAGCATGTGCTGGGCTGATGGAAAAGAAGACTGGGCACAGTGCTCTTCAGGTGGCTGGCAGCTCCCTCCTCACTTGTGCCTCAGGAAAAATAAGAGAAGAGAGTAGACAGACTTGATCAGTTTTCACAAGTCATATATAGTCCATGTTTCTAGATAAGTATTGCCAGTTAACAGTGATGTTTAGTGTATGATGACAGTAATATAGCTTGTGTTAAAAATATTCAAAGAATGACTATTATCTGGGATCTAAGTTTTCAGGTTGTAATCTAACTTCTACCTACCAGAGGGGAGGTAGGAACTTTATGCATCAGCATGGTATCAAGCAGCTCCTTATTAAGGAATAAAGTTTAAACTGTTGCATGAATTATCTGCCCATGGCTACTATGGAGGACAGGATAACAGATTTAACAAACTGTTACTTTGATTGAATGCAAAAAACCTGAAGTATAAACCAGTAAAAATGCAGCAGTGAGCTATTTGGAAGTTAATGGTTCTTCCCTTGAGTGTAAAATGGTACAATGCACCCTTTACAGTGACATGAAACACAAACCATGCAAACAGAGTTATTTTGTTAATATATATTCTATGTCTGTATTCTTGGTTCTGCCTGAGCGTGCAAATATAAATACAAAGCTTTTCTGAAAAAGCCTATTAGGATATTTGTGCTCAACTGAGACAAAAAAACCCCAACCCCAAAAATCTCAAAACCCTGAAAAAAAGCAGCGAAGCAAAATCACAACACAAGATTTTTGCTTCTAGTTCAGAACTGTCACTTTACTTCCAATAGAGACAGACTAACAAAGGCTGCCAATTCAGCCCAAGGAATAGGGTTTGGCCAAGACCTGCAACTTTAGGTTCTGAACTCTGCTATTACACCAACCATAATCTTGTTTCCTAGTAGCTACTCTCCACTTGATCTTCCTTTTATTTAATGGCAGTACAGAATTTCACTGGTTACCAATGACAAATAATGACACACATGGTTCTCTGTGTCCACAGAAAATACCTCAAAAATTCATCCTGATTTTGCCTTCATTCTTGTCACAGGCTGGGGGTCTATTCAGCTGAATAACTGAAATTGCATCACATGCAGTGGGAGTGTGTGCTATACTTGTACATTTATCCTCAGAGAAATTGTGGTCCAAGAGAATATATTCTGTTTTTCTAGTAAATCTGTGCCTCATAGCCAAGATAGATCCTTTTCTTCAGTTATTTTTCACTAGTAATTTCCTAAATTTCTGGCAAAACCACTTGCAATTAGATCCTCATGTAAACAGTGTTTTAGTCCAAGTTCTTCTTTCCATTACTCCTGTCCTCAGATCATTCCAATTTTAATCTGCAGTGACTCAATTTTGTTTTGTATTGACAATGCTTCTTTGTTTGAGTCATCATACCACTTACTTATATGCCATGATCATGAAAGAAAATTTTAAAACAACTCACCCCAGAACTGATCCTTGAGTAAGTACCATTAAGCCCCTTCCATTGTCAAAATGCCCCTTTCAAACTGTCAGCTACCCAACAGTCTCTTTCCATTTTTCCTTTCCATCTAACAGTTCCTCTTTTACCTCTTTCTTCTCTAGTGTTATTTATTAATTTCCCACAAATTTCCCAAAAAACAGCTGGACCAGCTGTTTTACTGTAGGCTGGACAGATAATGTCTAAGAATTTTCTTTTAATGCCAGTTCTCTTTAAGAAAAGAATGCTGGACTTATCCACCCTTGAATTAATTTTGTATTTATTTCTGTCTATCAGCATCATCTATTTGAAAGCACTGTGTTCTACTGAGGTCCAAACAGTGCAGTAACTGGATCACTTTTTGTGTTTCACTGCTTCCTAAACACAATAAATGCCGTTACCTGTTTGTATGACAACTTGAGACATTTATTAAAAGTATTTTTTGTGTGAATGCATGTGCTAAGGCTTTCAGAATAGCAGCTTGGAAATTGGTAGATGCTGCAGAAAACCCCCGAGTTTTATTTCTACCTCCTCTGTGGTCAGTACCATCCTACACTTGCATTCCCAATATCCAGCTTTGCCTCCAGGACAAATTCAGTGCCCTTTCTGTAGCCTGAGGAAGCATTAATTTAGTTTTGGATCTATTCATCTTGTTTTTCACCCTATGTCACAAATTTGGGAAGCTGCTAATCTTGGGGACTTTCAAGGCTGTTCCAAAGGATCCACCCCACTGGTGCATTGTCTCATCATATGGTAATTTTGAGAGCATTTCAGCCAGATTCTTTGTAATTGAAGACTTAGAAGAAAATCTTTGCCCCAGGAATAACTTCCAATAATTCAAGTCAACACACTTTAGCTTTTTGTCAAAGCCTCTTTGGTGCTCAGTGCATATACATACATACATATATAAATAAAATTAAATCCTCAGTTCCTGTGAGTCTCAACCAGAGGCCTCCTGATTTTTAATTTTTTTTTAAATAATTTGTTGGAATTTAAATAGTGAGGAGGTTTTTCAAAGACATGCCTAACCTACTTTTTTAAAATCCATGTATCTACGTCTACTGTCTTGAGCAAGGCTTTAGCTGCTAGCACACCTAAGCACTTTTGCTCATTCTTGTCTTGGCCTCTTCCACTGAGCTCTGAGTCAAACTTTCCTTCATGTCGTTTTCTGTGGTGTTCTACTGCTCAAGTGTTGTCTGTTGTTTCTTGTGCTTTTTTAATGTTTCATTTCTGTCCTATAAGTTCTTTGTGGTCTGAAATTGGTGTGTAGATAAGAGCAGCTTCCTGCATTGCTAAAAGGACTGAGCTGGGGGACTGGCTTGTCATGGCAGGATTTTACCTCATCAGGCTCCACTCTGCCTTTACAAGCCCTGTTCTGAGTTCGATATTCCTATCAAAATAAGCAGCTCAAAGAAAGGTAAACCATCAGAATCTTAATTGACTTGGCTGCCTCTGCATTAGTCCTGTAGCACTGCTAGTACATTGAATGTTGCACCCTTCTGTCACCAGAATTGATGCATAAACCTTTGCCTACCACCTGCAATATACATACACATCTCTTGTTAGCAGAAGCAGATCTCCTTAGCAGAAGAAACGGGATTTCTTTTTAACTTGCTGGCCTGGAGTTCATATCTCTCAAAGAAACATCATTCTTCACTGTGATTTAGCACTTCCATGGGGGGCTGTGCTAAATGACACAAAACCTCTGTTGGTGCACTGGCATGCATAGTGACATGGTGACCAAAATAATAATAATGTTGTGGGAAAAACTACAGTGTTACAGAACATGAAGTGTTAAGTGCAAGGGGTACCTCATGAATCTGGGAAATCCCACAGCATAAAAACACAGATAAGATCTCCACCAAAATAACTGAATTTCTTTTGTAGTCAGAGGGACTGACAGTTGTGAAGAAGATTAGATCTTAGATGATCAAATAGGCATTCATAGCAGGTGTACAAGCCTCATATTTGCCAACAGGAAGTCATGATATGCAGACATTATACAGGAACAAACATTTCTTTTGGTGACTAATTACTCCAGGATTTGAAGTGAGTGTGGGTTTGTGTCGTGTGAGTATAAATTCAGCATCTCATGCAAGATTAGCCATCAGATCTTTTGGATTTTGCTTTAGAAGAGCAATGACCACTGATTGTGAGCAAAGATAAATGCCTGAACTACATTTCAAAGGTTTGTTTCAAAAGAAATCATAAGTCTATAATGACTGCTTACTTGATAAATTTCCTGTTTCATTCTGAAAACAGATCCATGGTTAACTGAGATCATCTACATGTTTTCATTTTTGTTCAGATGATGCTGTTATTTTTTGTTTAGAGGTAGAGGGGGAAAAGAAAGAAATGTAGCTTTCAGCTAAAGTTTACACTGTAAAAGTTATTCTCATTTTGGGACCAATTCTTTATTGATGTGACTCATTAAGAGGACTCTTTTCACAAGTTGGGATTATTACTCACTCAAGTAAATGAACTAAAATGAAGGCATTATCTTTTAAGATTAAATGATAAAATCTATGAATTAGACACTTATAATAGAACCATTAACAATTTTTTAATTACAGTACAGATACCAGCCATAGCAGTAGTACATGGTAATACCTATTCATTCTTTTGCCTGCTCTTTCACCGTGACATATCATTATGGAAGGATTATTTAAGTCCTATTTTTAGATTTAGAATTATGCAGACAGAGAGCAACCAAAACTGGAGGTGCTGTATTCACAGCTCACATGTTATTTCAGGTGGTTTTAGCAAAAAATAAACACAGTAAAAAGTAATTATGCTTGTGCTCTTGTGCTCAGAGGGGCAGTTTATGAGGCCCAGAGGGACTCAGGGTCAAATGCTTTGTGGTGTGCAGCCAGAGAACAGTCTCTGGACTTGTTAAATGACATTATAATCTTAACCATTCAAATTTGGTGCCAGAAAGGGATTTGGAGGCCTCTGGTGGATCTTTGACAATGAGAAAGTTATGACAGATTCAGTATATATTTTTAAGGTCTGCAAGATTTGTTTGTCCATGCAGCCTACTCAAAAAACTGAGAGATCAGGTTTGGGACCATGTTGACCAAATTAAGCACTGCTCCTAACTCTCCATCTACAAACTGTGTAATGCATACAGTGGATAATTGATTGCTGCTCAATATGGATTCCTAGGCAGGCTCCTAAGTCCTCTTTGTGCACTGTTATCATGTTCCCTAAAGTGTTTGTCTTTCTCTCTGTCTCAGGTAACTGTTTTATTAAGAAGATATTGCAATCTTTCTGTGGAAGGACCCTAATGAAAAATAGTATAGGGAAAAAATACCTCTATAAGGATGCTCAAGAATTTGGGTAATGATTCTCTGATGAAACATACTTTTGCAAAAAAAGGGGTCACTTAGTAAAACTAGAACTTTCTGCAGAAACGCGCTCATTTTCATGAAGTGTCTGCTGGGTGAAAGCTTTCCAGGTGCAGAGACAAAGACTCAGCTCTCCCATCATCAGTTGATGGCACTTATCTGAGATATGAAAGACTAACAATTCAGGGGCATAAGTTGGTTTAATAATCAGCTCTATAGAGCTGTAAGCTATAGTAAAAGCTCTATTACCTTAATTGGCAGGATGTTGATTGGGAGGTGCTTTTCCTTGCATGCTTCTCTTTCAGAATTCTGGCTTCTGAATATGGTGTAAATTAATGATGTTGTAACTTGTGCAGAAAAAATACTCACTTCTATGACATCTGAAGTAAAACACCTGATTTGTTCTTGTTTCTAAATACCAGTTATTTTAGGTCTGATACAGAAGTTGTTTCCAGTTTTCCATTTTCTTGTATTATTTTTTTCTAGTAGATTGTGTGGGCTTTGAGTCTCAGATGATCCAAATTATTTTTCATTTGTGTTGAAATGAGAATATTCTTGCCTTGGCATTATCAAAAAGCTCATAAAAAAGAATGCATTGAGGTATTTGTTTAAGGTTTTTTCTCAAAATATAAGAAAGGTCTTGCTGTCATAAGATGGAAAGTAGTTGGAATTTTTTATAATAAACTCCTCTTTTGTGTGCAAGATGTAAAAAATCCCTGCCACAGCCTTGTATAAATCAAGGTTGTAACATTTATTAATATCTTCTGAATATCCATGGTCATTTTTTCTGTGGAGGTGTCTTGATATGATTTGCCTTGACACTGTTCTGCTGAGGAATAAATAAGAGAACTGAGAAAACACAGGATGATGGAGAATCCGTACAGCATTTAGGACACACAAAGGAAATAATTTAGTGCATTGAACTTCTAAAAATGCACTTTGAATTGCTATTTATTTTTTAAGATACAAATTCACCTCTTCTAATATGGGAAAACTAAAAAAATAAAATTATTCTCCCCTCCCATAGTTCCCCATAGAGCCTAAACCAAACCTCTCTATTTGTGAATTTCTACATTGATAGCCTTTATAGCTCTATTTTCTAATTCCTTATTATCTGGGCATCAAAATATGTGCCTAGATCTGTTAAGATCCATGTAATTCCAACTGCAGTGCACTTCAGGATCTGTCTTTTTGGTTAGGTGAATGGCTAAAAATTATAGGAAAGGAATGTATGTGGGTGTGTTAATCTTCTACATGTGTTACTGAAATGAAGAATTGATATAAAGATTAACAGTCTGACATTAGTGCAAATGAAAATTTGGTATAGCTTTTTAAAATACAGACCCTTTTGGCTTTGGTTTATGAGACCTGTCAAAACTTTACATTATCTTTAAAACAAATCAAACCAAAACAAATCAAATTTCCACTGAATCATTCTGATATTACTTAGCTCTTTTGCAATACAAAGTAGCTACCAAAACACATGATCTATAGGGCTAGAAAGAACTGTGTGTTCATCATTGATGGTAGGTAAAACCACTCAAGCAATAGCATCCGAGTTGTACTGGGATATTCAGTGTTCAGGCTGTGCCAAGCATCTCTTATTTTTCCCACTGTGTTTTGGACTTGTAATTGGGAAAAAATGCACAATCACGTGGATCTAGTGTTGTTCTTGTTGCTTAGAAATACATGACATTTTGGAAATAACAGAATTGTGAATTTAAAGCTACTTCCACACAAATGTCACCTGAACAAGCAGTGCTTCTTCAGCAACAGATTGGATTCACACAAGTGCTATTAGATTTAGGAGTCACATTCAAATTAAATTAAAATTCTTTGATTGTTAAATAAACTACTAAATTCAGGGTAATGGTAACAAACAAGTTAATAACCAACATTAGATGTGCCTCATCCCTGATCCTGTTTTAAAGATAAAAACAGTGACTAATACCATATTAAGCAAATTTTCACCTCTCTTTTAAATTTTTTTTTATTTCTCCTTTTTTTCTACGGAAATATCTCAGCATAATGCTAGCGGATTACTCTCTTATGGTTCCTCTTTAGAGAAGCCAGTCTAGGATCTTGCTGACTGTGTTGCAGTATTGCCCTGTGTGTAGATTACCCCATTATTGGAGATGTGGGATAGAATATGATTACTTCTCACCTTGGGATGTAATTCTATAGAATGGATCAAGTCTTGCACTAACTAAAAATTAGTGCATGTAAGCATTCACCTTCTTCCTCTCACTTCATTATCAGCCACATTTTTAAACTAGAATTTAATTTTATCCAGGTGATTCTGCTCTGCAGTTCTTCAAAGAATTAAGTCTTTCTGCACAACCCTGTTTACACTTGCCTGCAGTAACAAAAGCAGGTAAGAAAATGAAAAAAAAATTTCAAAATTTTATCTTTTTATTTGTTCCATATTGTATATGATATGCATTCCGTTACTGAGGTACTGTATTGACAGATTTAAAACTTCTTTTGTTTATCAATGTAAGGCAGAAGGTGATGTATTTTCTGCCTAGACAGTACTCCCCAATGGAATGCAATCCAGCAAGCAAGGCATCTGACTTAGGAAAAATTTTCAGTTATGTTTTGAAAACAGTGGCCAAGCACAGTGGCCCTGAGCTAAAAGTTAACCTTTGTGTGCCTTTTTTTATCTCTGGAATGAAAATGAAACTGTTTCCTTGTTTCCAGATAAATTATAATGCTTACATCTACATCAATATTTGTACAGTTTTCTGAGATCTTGAGAAAGAAGTTGCCTGTGTTGTTATTATTTTATTACTCTACCTTTTGAATTATGTAACTGTACTGCTTTTTACCTTCTGAAAGATGGATTTTACTTTGAGATTTCATAATTGTCTCGTATGACACTCCTGCTTTGAGAATTAACATCTTAAAAAAAGAAGGAATTTAACTCTTATTCTAAAGGAAGCTATTTAGAAGTTTTTGGATGTAAAGAAGTGAATAATTTGTATACATACCTAAATTTGAATATGAAGTTTGCCTGAAAGACAGAAATGCACTGGGATAAAATATGTAATTAATATACAGTTTGAAGTTGCTCTTAATGACTTCTCATTTGATATATGGTTTCCATTGTTTTCAGTTAGTTCTGTGTCAGCACAACTTTGCCATGTTTTTTTTTCCAAAGGACCCCTTGGTTCATTCATTAAACAAGATGATCCGGATCTGGGGTTTATTCAAAGCTAAGTAGCAATGGAGGCTGTTGTCTCTGAATAGTCTTTTATTGTGTCAACATTCCTTCTTTTGTTCTATTAGTGATTTTAGCTGTTCATGTCCTGCTCTTTTGTTTCTTTTTTTCAAGGACTGTGGGGTACAGGACATTCCAATTACCAGCCCATAAGTCTCTGTTCTTTCAGACATCTCATAGACACATCCTCAAGGATACCTCAAAGAAGTGAATTTATAAAGAAAAAAGGTTAACAAAGTAAAAAAGAAAGCATGATCTTGGTTGCTTATGTTTTTCTTGCTCTCTCTTCCCCGTATTAAAGGCTGATTCCTGGGCTAGTGTGTAAGAAGTAATGAATTACTGTTTTCAGGGGCAATGAACTAAATGATAAATGCCAAATGTCTAACCTACTCTCTATTACAAATGTTAACCACAGCACATTGGGAATATTGATGTGTAAATAAACAATAAAAGAGTGTGAGAGGAAATCATGACTCTGGTACACTTAAGAGCAGTAGATACTGTATACCTTGACTTCCCAGAGATGCTCACTGAGGAGCTGAAGTGTGGGCTACATGAGCAGGCAATGAGGGGGATTAAAAACTGAGTGGATAGCTGAGCCCTGAGGGTTGTGGTCTGTGGCACAAAATCTAGTTTAGGGCCAGTAACAAGCAATGTGTCCCAATGATTGATATGGATCCAATACCCTCCCTTGAAGTGTTTATATTTTTCTCTTGACCTGCTGGCAACACACTAATTCAGCCCAAGGAAATGTTACTTTTTTTTTTTTTTCCTGCAAGGGCACACTGCTGGCTTATGTTGAACATGGGGATGATCAACTCCTTGCACCAAGAAATTCTGGGGGCCACCCAGCTGGCAAGCAGCTTGGAAGAAAAAAAGGCCTGTGAGTGCTCATGGCATCCAAATTGAACATGAGCCAGCTATGTGCCCTTGCAGCACAAAAGCTGCTTTATTGTTGGGATGCATTAGGCAGGTCAAGGGAGGTGATCCTTTGCTGAGGCCACACCCGAGAGTGCTGTGTCTCCAGTCCTGGGCTCCCCACTGCAAGAGACATGGAGCGAGTCCAAAGAAGTGCCATGAAAACTGTTAAGAAACTGGAACATCTCTCCTGTGAGCGAGCTGTGAGAGCTGTGACTGTTCAGCTCAGAGAAGAGAAAGCTGAGGGGGATCTCACCAGTGTAAACAAATAATCACAGGGAGAGGGCAAAGAGGATGGGTCCAGTCTCTTTCCAGTGGTACCCAGTGACAGGAACAGGGCTGACGGGCACAAACTGAAATGCAGGAGTTTCCCTCTGAACATTAGAAACCACTTTTTTTCAGTGAGGGTGACAGCACCAGCACAGGTTGCCCAGAGATGTTATGGAGTCTCGCACACTGGAGATACTCAAAAGCTGTCTGATCTAGGGCAAATTCTCAATATAGCATAGAAGGTTTTTAGGATTTTCATTAGTGGTGTGTGAGAAAATGTCGTTATATCTTGAAATGTCACAGAGTAAGTTTACCTCTAAATATGCTGTGACAAATACAATAAAAAAAATTCCAGACAGATGGATGTCAGAATTAGATATATTCTTGTGTAGAAAATGAGACTGCCCCCATGGAGACATTTTTGTAAAGAAAATTATAATAAAAATGTGAAAATAATTGAAAACTGAAATACAAATTCAATATACATTACTTCTATTATTGAAACTTCATGCCCTTTAACTCAAAAGAAGCTTTATAAAATATTATGCTGAACTGTGGCAAGACTGAAGTTATTAAAAAGGACCATAGTAAAGGTACTTCTGCATTAGGAATTGAATATTTTTTGTGGGAAATATGGACTGAGAATCACTAGTGATAATAATAGAGTGGACATGTCAAAGTACATTTAGACACCCCTGATATCTGAGCACAGTTATGCAGAATAGTTAATTCAAGCAGCACTGTTCTTATTACTAAAGTAGAACACTTAAAAAATTCTAACTCTGCAGATAACAGAATTTATTCCAAAAGTACTCTTTGATGTATAATTAGGTAGATATCATTTTTTTTCCTCTGTTAAGGTTCTTAAGATATCTTATCTTGAAGTTCAGCTGACTTTATAATGATTCATTGTAGCAAAAGAAATTATATCATGTAGAAATATTTTTACTGTGGTAAAAAGGTCTAAAACTAGTCTCTTTTGCTATCCACAATTCTCAGTGAAATCCTCCTCCTGAAGGGAAGTAAGAAATATAGGAATACATTGTTGACATATTCAGGAGAAGTCAAATGAAAGCCCTGGAAACAAATCTTGCATCTGTTTCCTAGAGGAAGAGTAGAAGTATAATTTTTCTTCGTAAGGGATATTCACAGCTATTTGGAATATCACCTTAGAGGATTCTTTCTTTCTGTTCTTGGGGCTTTGTTTTCCATGATCCTGCCCGTGCTAGAGCAGTTTGTCTGCTAGCAAACTGTATCTAGTAAATCAGCTTGCTTCCCATGAGCCACTCTTGCACCAGTGCACCATCGTTGTCCAGGCCTGGTGCCATGAGGTGTTGGAAGTTGGAAGAAATGAAAATCTGCTCCAGTCTCCTATTTTGCCTTCTGATTTTCCAGTAGGATTGCATGATTATTCTCTGTAATGAATGCACATCTGTGCACCTTCTAGAAATTTCCACAGAATCATGGAATTGTTAAGGTTGGAGAAGGACATTTCAGACCATCAGGTCCAGCTGTTTAGCTCTGCTTGCCTTGCTTACCTCTGTTGAGTTTCTACCTCGGATGAGGGTGTGCTAAGCAAGCCTCTATTGTATTTGTGGGGTTCCCCAGACAATGGAAGGAATGATGAATCTGAATTCGTGTTCTCAGAAGGCTTATTTATTATTTTATGATACTATATTATATTAAAGAATGCTATACTAAACTATACAGAAAGGATACTTACAGAAGGCTAAAAAGATAATGAAAACTCATGACTCTTTTCAGAGCCCCGACACAGGTTGGCCTCAATTGGCCAATGAGTGAAAACAACCCACAGCAGAAACCAATGGAACAATCACCAGTTGGATAAACAATCTCCAAACACGTTCCACATGTGAGCACAACACAGGAGAAGCAAATGAGATAAGAATTTGTTTTCCTTTTTCTCTGAGGCCTCTCAGCTTCCCAGGAGAAAAATCCTGGGCAAAGGGATTTTTCCAGAAAATATGAATGCCACAAGCCCCTACTCCCTTCCTACCCATGTCACCTCTTGGTATGGCCTTTATACCTCCTGGTCCCATGTCAGGGCACCAGCTACCTGACTGTGCTGCGCACCCCATAATTCCTTGAGGAATTATGAGGTATGTGCAATGGAATTTAAGGTTAGAATATATGGACTATTCCTACTGCTGTGTGTTTATGCTAGAAAGAGGAGAAGGTGAGAGAAAGTCAGCCTGCACTTGTGTGCTGAGGTTTTTATTGCTCCCAGAGTGCCAGCTTGGATCATGGGATTGAGTTAATCATCATGTAAATTTTGGAATTTTGTTGATCTTTTAGACACCCTGACGTCTGGTAGAACTAGGACTTCATTTGTTACCTGTTGAGAAGCAGCTTTCAGGTGAGGAGAATGGACTTGATGCACCATAGCACGTGTTTCAGAGGGAGCAAGCCGCTCTTCTCTGTGCCAGCTGGGATTTCCAAAATGTTGGATGGTTTGTTTTGAAGTACATGGAAATTGTACACAAGTCAAGGAAGGTCAGAGACGGAAATAAATGTGGCCAAGGTCCTCTTTTGCCAGAATGGGATGGTGCTTCTGAGTCAAGCAGATAACAGTAAAAATTGTTATTCAGTCGTCTGCCTTAAAAATGGGGCAAGATCCATGGAGCAGTTCCAGTCCTAAATAAATAGTTCTGCCTGTATGTCTTTGACAATAAGAGACTGTACTTTGATTTCAAACTCTTCAAAGCATTTCTCTATGCCTACCAGCACAGTTTCCTCCTTCAAATAGCACTACTTATCACAGTCAGGAGTGGATCGTCCTCGCAGTAGTGGTAAAGCCATGTGGTGAGAGATAGATGGTGTTACTGATTTCAACAGAAGGTGCCAGGCTCTGAAAAATCTGAAAAAATCTAATAATTATATGAAAATTATGAAAAACTGTATAATTATGTCTGGTTTGATATATGAATATGGGCTTAGGAAAGTAACTATATGGGCCAGTGTTACAAAAAAAGATTATTTATTCTTTTGTTTCCTAATGCTGTTATGTTTGAAGAAAGTTAGTTTAAAATAATCCCTTGAGAAATAAGATGTAGCTATTAAAAACAGAGACACAGAAGCAACCTAGCTTTAGTTTGCTCTTTTGTACAGCTTGTTCATTTTGATTGTATCTTGGTATAAATCCTTGTCATTAAGTGCTCCTATACCTTACAGGCAGCTTTTGATGTTTCCTTCTGAATGAATTGGATCCATTCCAGTAGCAGATACTGTAATACTTATAATTTACTTTGACAGTGGATTATGTGGAACTGAATGTCCTAAGGCATGCAAGTAAATCACATCAGCCTCAGGTTCTCAGCCATTGTGACTCTTGCTCCTTTGATACTGGTGCTATGGATTCCTTTGCTTGTTTAGTTTGACTTGATTGCCTTCTCTTACCCCTCCCTTCCTTTACACTCCTACCCAATCACTGACTAATTTCTTCCTTGAGTTTTAGAATTCAGTGGCACCTCAAGGAAAGTCAGAAATGGCTGAGTGCAGGAAAAAAGTAAAGAGGAAGAGAGGTCCCCTTGCTGTGTTTGTAGGCAGTGCAGTTGCAGTGCTGCTGATGAGAACTAGAAAGTGAAACTGTATGGAAACGTGGTTCTTCTTTATTGATATTTTCCTTCTCACTACTGAAAGAATTAATTAGTTGAAGGAATCACATGGGACTCTTTGCTGGACATCTGTGCTTTTACCTCTTTTTTAATTCAGCATCAGGGCTTCTCAGTTCCTTGAGCCTCATGGAAGTTCACTTTTTTCACACTTGACAAGTATGCCCCTGCTGTGTCTCCTCGTGTTCTCATTCAAGAATAAAAAGATGGGATGACTACATCCACTCATTAAAGCTCTTCTAACTTCTTCAGAAATCCTTTGATTCACCTTTTTTTTTGATAGCCATGATCATATGAATCCATTTTCACCTGCTGTTGGTGAACATACTCCTCTTCATCGCTGTAGCTGTGTTGTCATGCTGGGCACGATTACGTCAATTGCAAACTAGATTGAAAAAGTGCAGAGGCTGCCTTCAAAGGTTTTCAAATGTTAATATACTCCCTAATCCATACTCCAGTTGTGTCAGTGATGCAGGAAAGTTCAAGTGGAAGGAAGGGCACTATTAGTTATGGGTCAAATGACCCATAAGAAGAAGAGCAGACAGTGAAGTACATCCTATGTTTACCTGAAGCCAACTGCTAGTCTCAGTTGTGCTGGAGCTGCAGTACAGATAAATGTCTTTACTGAGGTCCTGGTTTCAAACATCTGCATAGGCATGAAGGAACCCTCTGATGTGTGTAAAAGCCTGTTCTGTAGTTATTCCTGCCTGATCAGATGCTATGGTTCTATCAGCCCTCTGGTCATTTTTGGACTGATAGTCCTGGAACTCCTCACGTCTGTCTTTCAGGAAATAGTCTGATGGCCAGGCATCCTCAATGGCATCTGCACCAGCAGAGGGGGAATAGGTATCTTTTCAGATTTTGTCTCTACACCGTGACATACCTGCTACTCCTACTGTCAGAGTCCTCAAGTGCCACCAACTGAGGGACATCCTCGCAGCAGCCTTGCCGCAGCACACAAACACAAGGAATTGCAGTGTGTGGGAAGTGCCCTGGCAGAGAGTGCCACAAAAAAAAAAAAAAAGTGCCCTGGCAGAGAGTGCCACAAAACTGTGCTGTTTTATTCACCCAGGATTAATTTGCAGCTGTGGCATGGGCCACAGCAGAGACCACAGTTTAGCTAACAATGACTGAAACAAAACCCCTGGTGTCTCCTTGGGTAGACAGTCAATCAACAAACACAGGTTAGGGGAGGCTCAGTGCAGAGGTGACCAAATGAAACATAATAATAGGTTATGATGAAACTTAAGCAGATTGCCTGATCTCATGGTATCCTTTGATTTAAAACTTTACAAAGCCATGAAGTATCTCAGTCTGTTCCCTGCTGGGTAAGTGTCTGCCTTTTGCTTTTCACTTAATGCAGTGAAAATAGGAGAAGTATACAAGCTCTTTTGTGGAGTAGCTTTTAAAATTTTTTTTAATAAATTAAATTCTATTAAGCTAATGGATGGAAACTGTAGATATAGTGTGAATTTTTAAGTACAGTGCGACTTCTCTCAATTTTCCCTGCAAATTTTCCAAGGGTAGTATGAATTGCTGAGAATAACTAACTGTGCATCAGCAATAGCTTCAATAGCAGCTAAACTCAAAATGTTGAAGGCTCAGCCTTTATCACAGCACTGAGAAGGTTGCTTTATTTTAGAACCTGTGCCAGCACTCGAATCACAACAGCTCAGAATGACCTTTCACCATAACCAGCAGTTTACATCCTCTGTACTCTCAAGGACAAGCTGAGAAACTTTTTAATGAAAGTGAAAGATATTTGGAAGTTTGCCACTAGGAGAGGAGAAGAATTTATGGGCTGACTTTGGGGGAATACCTCCACATTAAATTTCTTGGCCCTTCAAAACCTTCTTTCCTCCTATGAAGTAATTACCGAATATTAGCAATACAGGTAAAATTATTTCTTTAGATTTTTGGTACTTTTATAATGCCCCCTTTTTTACTATTGAAAAATGTTAAGAATGAAATAAACCTTGGTCTCCCTCATATCTTACTGTAAGATTTAGAAGGTGCAACTAAAATGGAAAATTGAAAAAATGCAGAAGGGGCTTTTTGTTGAAGTGAGAGGAATTTCTGTTTTCTTTTAGATTTTTAGCCTCAGTCTTGTGAACTGCTCTGAATAAGCCATGTCCCATGTCAATGCTGAGTCTAACTGATCTCAAGTAGTGTCAACAGGCAGTAGTTTCCTGGATCAAGGCCTTGTTTATTCCTGTGTGTGCTGAGATGTTTTGCACTGAAATTTTAGTCTGATTCCCTAACCATTGGGATTCCTGTAATGGATGAAATTCAGGCTATTACTTGTTTTATTTAGAAATCAAATTGGACATCTTGGACAGTAATATTTTTTCTGTATATTTTGGCACTTAGAACCAAAGCAATAAAACTGATAAAACTCTTTTGAGATGTTCCTGCGTCAAAACATGTAGAGAAATTCTCTTTTATACAGTTTGATCTTAAAAGAGACTGACAGCAAACCCTTTGATACTGATTTGCAGAATCATGAACAATTTACTGGTTTTGTTACTTTAAGCTGTTTTTTTTCAAGTCTTAAATATGCTTCTTTTAATATTAATTGGTTTTAAAGGAGCATTATAATTCAGTCTAATTAGCTCTAGTACTTGAATCTGTGGAGCAAAAGGTTTTACATTTTCCATTTGGATTTTTGAAGGTGTAGAAATACTTCATTTTTCCAAGGATAATAACTAACTATTTCTGAGTTACCTCAGAGTACTTCCTCAGGTAGGACTAAATTTCAGCCATGAGTAAATCAGATATTTATAATAGTTTTGCATTTGGAAATATTTCCACTTTTGGGTCATTTGTAGGTGCAAAAAACTATTGGAGTTAAAAACTTGGCTACAAATGGAAGTATTAGTTTTGGCCTGTATCATGAGAATGTTAAAAAGTATTTAACCCTACAGGTTACTTTAAAATGGGAGTTTATACCAGAATTGTGGTATTATGATTTAAGAATATGTTGGTTTAATTTAAACACATTCCTAATCAGTTTAAAGCAAATTAAAATAATCTTGCTTTAAATGTAGTGGATTGAACTGAGTTACATGCAGTAATTTATAATGCACACTTAATCAAACTGGTGCTACATTTTATAGACATCTCTGTAGGTTTTCATTTAGGTGAGGAAAATTGGCACCAGTACCACTTGGTTTATGCCAGCACAGATCCCTGAAAAACATAGCAGCTTGAACAAAATGCAGTTTATTCCATTTTACCTTGGTCATTTAGCTATTTTTCTTGTGCAAGGCCAGACAAATTTACTCTGTTCTCCCATTCCTCATCCAGTGACACACCTTGACAAGACATTGTGCATCAGCTGATGTACTGTGACTGTGCACCTGCCCAAGGAGAATGATAAATTATGTGAGTCAGCTTAGGTTTCATAGAGAGAAGGCCAGGCTACCTTTGATTACCTCACTATTTGCTGTGGTCTAAGAAAGCTGACATGGACTGCGGCCATGGGTCAGCTGATACTCGGTAGCCTGTTCCTTTACTGCAATTTGTCTGTGTAGCAATTTCTGGGGGTTTCCAGACAGCTTTCTTTGTGTACCTTTAAAACTCCTTTAAAATGCTAGCCTAAATTAAATGGAATCTATTTTCTTCTTTTGACATGCATGTACCCAAATTAGGTTTCACTGCTTTAATCTTTTATTAATCTAAAATACCTCTAAATACTTCTCTTGCTTTACATCACCTTAAGCTGTGTGTTTGCAGTGATGCAACTGGTTTGATAGTTACTATAGAACTTGTGTTTTGCCAGTTTTTAAAATCTAAATGAGCAAATAAAGAAGTAATTTGATCCGGATATTGTCATAGCTGCCGTAATAACACTTGTGTGTCACCATTGTGTAAAAACCCCACAGTACACAGAATTAGTAACTGTAGATGTAAAGAGATTGGAAATTCTGGTTCATGTTTGTGCTGTAGCCCTGCATGCAAGGTAACTACTAATAATTAAATCAGGTAATTAATCATTGCTATAGTAAAATCAAGATTGCCATTAAACTGCAGAGCTCCCATGATATGCTTGTCTGCTTTTTTTCATAGCTGAGTGTAGTAACTTACCTTATTGCTATAAATAGATCTCAATACAAATCCTCTTGCACCTAGGTCAGTAACCTGGTTCTCATCTTGTTTTCTTTCCCTTGGCATCTCAAATATAAAACTCAAGTAAAACCTTTTGTTTTGCTCTGCTATTGTTTGCAGCTTGAATACCATGAATGTGCAGAAATCATGTGGTTTCCCTAGCAAGTGACTATGATGAGCTTGGAACTGTGTGAACAGCAGTGATAAACAGTTGTTGACTTCTTTGAGGCTTTTTTTTTTTTGTGTCAGAATTGAGATGTACCCCATAGTATGGCTCCAAGGTTTTGTTCCAGAGGAAAAGAAAAGCTGAGCCAGTACTGCATTTTTAATGGCTGAGTCATCTGCCTCTGTCCCAACACCAGAATCTCATTTTAGGACTCTGAAATTCAAGTTTGTTTCCACTGGTAGGTCTACAGTCTGCGTTAATGTAATTTCTATTATTGTAGTAGCTGATAACAGTGATTTTTGGATGTAATTGTTTTTGAGATTGCATGGTGCCTTTGACTGAAGGATTTCAAAGTATCTTTGAACAACATATTTAATGAATCACTACCTCAGCTTTTACCAGCAGCTTTGCTTGAAGTAAATTATGGTCTGTGCACCTAGAGTGGGCTGTGACCTTCTGAAAACATTACTTGTTTACAGTTTTTCTCTTTAGCCTGCATATTTGCATTTCTAATTAAGGGAGTGGTATATCACTTTAGCACATAAGAAAAAATACCTCAGGTTTATCATTGTTATGGCTCACATGGAAGTGATTGCTCTGCCTGTACAACAAAAAGCTCAATCTGAAGAGATTTTCTTGGATCCTCATAAAGAAAAACTGTACAACTAACATTTGAAATTTACAGAATAACTGCAAATTTTGCTTCAAGAGAAAAAAATTTGTGACATGAAGTATAATGAAGTGTTGTTCAACACCAAGAAGGAGTTGTCAATGCATCATAAAAAGAAGATTCTGTACACTCCTAAGTTGCAAAACACTGTTACTCATGACATCCCAAGGTATATAAATGTGATTAATTTTTAAGGTTCTGTTTATTACAGAATCATCTATTAGCATTTAATGAGAGTACTGTCAAGACTAAATAGGAAATAGTTTATATTTAAAGGGATGATGCAATTTTAAACATTTTAAAATTAATAATTCATCTTGCTATTATGTCTTGATCCTATAACTTGTCCTGTGCATACAGCTTTTCTGTCTGAAGGGAATCCCACTAGCTTCAGAACAGCCCACTGGGGACAGTTGGATTTGTTTGTCTGGGATGCCATCTGAATCCAGGCCAAGAAACATGGTCCTAGCACTCCAGGCTGCTTATTGATCTGGTGACTGTGTTGGCTGTAAGAAGGGAAAAATAAGTGCTTTTTTTCTTTAGGCTTTAAGTGTCTGTCTCCCTTGCTGACTGCACCTCTGAAAAGTCAGGTCTTTATCATTGTCCAAGAACAACTGTCTCCTTTTTCTCCTGAAAAGCTCATGACAAGACTAAATGAGGATTTAAGAGAATCGGGTTCTGTTTTTAGCTCTAATAGTAGCTTGTCAAATCTTGACAAAGCTTTTTGCCTCAATTTCCTAATCTGTAAAACAGGCATAATGATACCAGCATCTTTCTTGTGGTGCTTTGAGATGTACTGATTAAAAATGCTACTATGACCTTTTCTGTAGCTACTGTCCCCTTGTAAAAGGCCTGATTCTGTTAGATGTTACCTGAATGGTAATGAGACCACCTCTTAATGCTTAGCAATGTTCAGCCTGTGCTCAGTACTGTGCAGAAGCAGGTCCAAATAATGATCTTGGTTTTTTTTGCTTTTTTGTTCACATCAGGTTTTTCTTTATTTCGCCCCATTACAGGACTGTGTTATATTTTCTATTTAATGTTTTGTAAGTCTTCACCTAAACTAACAGGAGGGCATTAGTTTTGCATCCCGTTCAAAAGAATTAGGAGTGCAGCTAAGCTGATGCCACCACTGTTTCAGTGTTAAATGACACATGCTTTCTCATTGTTAGAGGCTAAAATATCTGTGAGTCCTGGGCATAACAGTTAATTCTGACTGCAGCAATGCTCACTAATACTAATGAGTGTGGGTCTGATGTATGACAGAATGCTTTTCTGCCAAGAAGCCACTCATACCTCCTGCAGCTGCTGTTCTTGCTGTTCAGCCTGGAAGAAATTTTATAGACCTGTTCTTCTAATTCCCCAGAAAAAAAAAAAAAAACAAACCCAACCCAACAGTGTTTCAAGAGAGAGGACACTGAAATTAATTCCAAGTAAAAATGTTGACATCTTAACAGGATCCTTTTGATAGCTTCTTGAGGTGAAGAAATACTAAGACATGAATATTTGATTTCTCTCTCTGACACCTCCTATGCCCCATCTTCCAGATATGCTTTACTTATACTTAGTTAAGTGCACTTATTTGGTATCTTGCTTCTCAGTTTGTACTCCATTTAAGCAAATTACAAACTGCCCTCTAGTCACAAAGCTTCTCAGCTGAAGCAATTTAATAATTCTACTATGGAGAAGGTAGAGTGAAATTTCTCCTGTCTTGTGGTAAAGGTAAAAGTTTATTCCTAGATAATATTGTTTTGTTGGTTGCTTATGAAAATAATGCTCTTGTATTTTTTCTGAAGTTGTGGGACAAGGTGATCACAGTAAGGAATCCAGTATTCCACCTACTTCTTATATTTGCAGAGATAAAGAAAAAGTAAGACTGAAAAAGGCAGCAATCTGATTAGTTAAAAGTGATTATAATTTGTTTTGCTGTAGGTCAACAGCTGTCTAAAGGATAAGATCAAAACCTGTTCTACTTTTCTTTTTTTTGGTCTTGTGCTGAAATGGTTTTATTTTTACTACTTGGCCCTTTTCCCAGGGATTCTTGGGAATTTAGCTTGAATTAATTGGAATGCTTTTTTTCCCAACTGAAGAGTGAATTGTTCTAGGTGTAAAAATTACACTTGCTTTATTAATGATTCCTTTACATGGCAGTGTAGAGCCTAAAGGCATCAAATCAAGACTCAAGTAATCCTGTTTAGAACTTGGCTGTTTGATGAAGCTGCAGCCCTTTTTGTAGAAGTGCCTAATTTTATGAACCAAGAAAGTGAGATATTTCAGGAGGTTTCCAGAATGATTTCTTTAGGCAACAAATTAATGGCAAGAGTCATGAGAGTCAGCGGCAAGGAATGGAGGCAATTGGTGCAGGTATTGAGCAATCTGAAAGGAGCCAATAACAAGGTGTAACTCAGAAAATAGTACATAGAGGGTGCAAATATTTTCTATTTGTCTATTTTCTATTTATGTAATTAATAGACAAAGATATAATTCTCTACTCTTAAGGAACTGATTTGTTAGTGGGGAGGGAAAAGAAATTGTGATGTTCAGATTACAGGTTTTGTGAGTTGTGGTGGGATCAATTTTTCAGAATTTTATTCTCAAGTCTCATATGTGGCCACCTCTGAGCATGCACAAAATCTTCCTTAATTGCTTCTGACTTGCTCTTTGGTTTATGTCTTATAAGCTGATCTATTTGGTGGTAACTGATGAGAAGAGGAAGAAGGGGTTATTTTAATTTAAATTAATCTCTTTGTGACAGCAGGGTTTGGCTGAGAGGATCTATTTATTACTAGGACCAGCAGGTCAGGTGGCTAGGAGTGTTTCAGTACTGTTTTAAGTAAAACACTCTTTAAAATACCCACAGCCTGAAATTCTGACTTCATGATTGATTATATAGCTGGGGGCTTGGATGTTTGGTGAGTTGACCTCAGCACCTGATCTGCAGAGCTCAGCTTCAGACAAGGTTCAGTTTACAAGGTGTTTTAAAATTAGCTGGGACCCACATTGTGGCTGCACAGAGATTTGTGAAGGAAATTGACAAATGAAGAGCCCAGGGATAAGTATTGACTTCTTGTTTCAAGAAGGAGTATTGGTGTTCTCGAGCCTGAAAGCCCTCGACAATATCTTGTGAAGTTATCTGTTTTATGGATCATTGCATTAGAGAGGCTCCTTATGCCTTAATTTCATGTTTGTATTACTGTGCTGATGAATTACTGTGTATGACAATGCTCTTTGTAAGGAACCATTAGCACAAAATGGTTTTTTTTTTTTTGACTGCAGGCCCAAAGGTAGAGATGTTCAGGTAATTGCATGCAACACCCATCCTGCTCCCCTAAATTCCAATTAGCAAAAGCAGGGAGGAGCAGCAGTTTGATGGCCAGAAAGCACCTGGGCAGTACCACACAGGGGTGCCACAGGTGGCTGACACTGAGATTGGAAGCAGCCTGGTGCTGTTAGGATAACACAGGGCCTGTGTTCTGCTGCAGGAGCTCTCCTTCAGCAGAGTCTGTTGATTCTCTGGTACAGAAAGACAGGAGCAATAGTGTGGGGAACATGCCCCTGTCAGAACAAGAGCTTCTCTTTGTTTTATGAGCATCATTTATGACTGTGACCTTCACTGTAGAGGAAAAGTATCTATTTTATGGTAGTGGTGAATGCATCTAGGAAGCAGTAAGAGGCCAATCAAGGTCTCAGCAGATGTTTCTATTGTGGTAGAATAGAAGGGTTGCTACTAGCAGAATCACTGATTTTTATGTGAGCTCTGCTCAGCTGCTGATAAAGAAGGAGAGACAGGGACAACATGGGAAAATTTCAAGTAGATGATGAAGAAAAATAATAGTGCTCCAATGCTGTAAAGGAGATATATCTGTAAAAGAAAAGAAGGTTAGTCCAACATCCTTCTGCAAAGGAAGGGCTCAGAGTGAAATAAACATGGGCAGGGGACCTTTCTCCTTTTTAATGCCTTTATTAAAAGCATTCAGCTCGGGTGGGGAGAACTGACAGGTCCATGCTCACGCTGCTGCTGCTCCCAGGAGTGACTTGGAGGAGCACAGCTTTGTTCACTGGTCTGTGGGCACAGCTGGGGTGGCCTCTCCTCACAAGAGCATCAGGAAATTCCCTGGCTTTCACTTCAACATTCAAGGTCCTCCGTCTAGCTGACATCTGCGTTTAGGGTGAGGGGTAAAAAGGATCTTAGCAGACACTAGATTCTGTTCCTCACACCTAGTCATCACTTTGATTTGTCACTTTTGTGTTGGCTCGTTGTTTTTAGGGGTTTTTGGCTAGGTTTGGTGAGGGGTCTCTCCTATTGCATGCTGGTTCTAGGTTGTTTGCATGCCGACTCGATGTCCCCTCCTCTTCACCGTCCGGGTGCCATCCTCCAGGGAGCAGCAGGGTGTCACTTGACAAAAAGGGGAATTCTTAACTATCAAGGACAGGTGGTTAACAAAAATGACAGGTCATTCTAATAACAAACAGTTAGAACTCCACCCTGGCAGCAACTGGCCCAACCTGTTAACTCTACAACCTTTTAAAAAAATGGGCAGCTTTTCTACTCATAACATAAGGAATATGTTTTTACAGTATTTTCAAGTATTTGTGGGGTATTTTTTGCAAGTGTTGCAATGCTCTGGCACTAGCTAAAATTGAAGTAAGTGTTTGTGGAAAATTCCATTGAATGATTTGTTTATTAATTTATTTTTATCATGAACCAGAACAGCTACGACTAGGTGTAATTCTGGGAAACCATGCCTATCAGCAGAATTAAGTTGGACCTTACCACTGGTTCCTGGTCCTGAGCTCCAGGACTAAAATATCCCTTTCAGAGAACTTTAGAGAGGACTTCTGTATCCAGAAATTTTCCGGAAGACGCCCAGAGTAAAGGCAGTATTTAGAATCTTGCCAGATTCAGCTGGCTTGAAAATATGTGGGATGGAACTGTTGGGTCCAATTACTGCAGATTGATGATTCCCTGTGAAAGGGACTCAGCCGCGATAAGATAAATAGTAAATTGAATTTCCTTTACATTTTTTCAAAATCTTTAATAGGAAAAATTATATATATGTATGCAAATATTTCCTAAATCAGTAAAGAGATGGGGCCATAAATAAAAAAGATGGTATGTTCTTGCATTTATTTTTCCATGGGCAAAAAGATGTTTCCGTTCCTCTAATATTTTTCTGCATTTCTCAGTTTTTAATAATTTCAGAATGGAAAGAGAAGGGAATCCTAAAGTGATGTTAGAGATGATCAATTCAGACTTCTCACCATTTGCCTGTCATCCATCTGTCCCGGTCCCCAGAGCATGCTGTTTCTTATTGATGCAAATGGGTATGTTTCCTGCAAGCACTTCAATTAAGACAACATGTTTTCTTTTTACTTGCATTTTTCTCTTTAGGAAGTCACCACTGTAAATTAATTTTTAACACGTACCGAGAGTTAACATTAAAGGAGGATTCTTTTAGTTGATATGTTTGTGAGGTACATTTTTTAAAATGGAAATATCCTTAAATAGATTTTAACAATTTTCTAAAGTTTCTATTTTTTTTTACTTATTCCCTGCTGTCTTTGAAATAGTGGCCTGTGCTCCTTCAGTGATCTACAGTTAATGCCTTTGATCCCAGAGGGGAACTGTGCATTTTTCACTCAGTTTTTTTGGGAAAACCGAGAGGTTTCTGCCTTCGTGAAGGACCTATTTATTCTCCTAGAAAGCTCAAAATCTCTGCTAAACTGGATCTTCTATTTAAAGGCTTAGAGCCTTGAAGTTGGTGTCTCTGCTCAAAAGAACAGTATCTCTGCCCTTACGAGTCTTCTTAACTGTGGTACATTTTACCAGCTAGTGAGTCCTCTCTGATAAACACGACCATAAGTAATAATATTTTGTATTTTTAATTGGTAGCTGTTGGCAGATTCTATTGTCTGTTCTTAACTTCTTGGCTATTGTCAAGCTAGCTTGGATTCTGATGTTTTACTGCCTTGCAGAGTGACTTGGTTTTATTGACTTTGTAGAAAAAAAAAGTTGTAAAATCTATGTTGAAAAAGCAGTTGGAAGGAAAAAGAAGTTGTTCAGTTTTCTAAGCAAGTACATGTTTTGGGTTTTTGAAAGTGTGGTTCTGTCAAACTTCTTGGAGCAGGAGACCTTTAAGTGTACTTAGTACAACTCCATATATATCACTTAGGCAGGCAATGTGTGAATTCTTATTCATAGCTGAAGTGTCTGTCATTAGACACTAATTTGTAATATAACGTCAATAGTAGATAAAATTGGTACCTGGGCTCCTGTTGTATTTTCAAGACTTGCTTTTGTCTTTATGTAGTACTGGTGACACATCCATTTAGGAAAAAGGAATTTTTATTAGTACTCCTTCAGCAGAAAGGAATTTTGGCACCTACATCAATGCTGATAGTAGAGAGCATCTGCACTGTTTGCTGTGAGCATGCAGAGAAAGAGTTGACTTCGTTTCTACAGCAGTTATGTCTATAATTTCCCTCGATTACAGTCTACTTTCATTTAATTTGTGCTCAAGGGCCCTTCACATAGAATGATTTCTGCTGGGTGAAAGATCTTGCTACAGCTGAGAGGTCACAATATAATACACTCTATTGATTGTAATGAATACTTGGTATTTGCTGTATGCAGGATGCATGGAGGAATCCATTTTTAATCCAGAAACAACAGTAAGATATAGATTGATTGTATCTACAGCTTGCAATTGAATTCACGGAGGCTTGGTTTCAGTTTTGAGTGGTCTGTCACCAGCTTAACTCTACAAACTCTTTGGTTTTTAAGTTTACCTTTGTATGACAGCCGTTTTGTGGCGTTATCATTGCCAGCTGTACATGTAAACGAGGGCCTGCAGAGGAGATGGTTGTGTGACCATTAGTTATTTCCCAAATTCCAGAAAACAGGTAATTTAATGGAATTTGAGAAACAGGATTATAGTTCTCATAAAATAAAAAAGTATTTGCTAATTCTAACATGAACTCTATCTTTCCTAGCAGACAATAAATAAAAATAAATCAGTTCTATTTGGGAAAGAAATCAGAATCTATGGGTGCCTTCCCAAAAGACAGAGGAGGATGAGGATAAGACTATTAATTCCTCTCCTTTCTTTCTTTGTTCCCAGGACTTACTGGACCATCTGTGTGCTTCCTGTCTACACAGGTCACAAGTGCTCAAATTGTTCCCAGGTAAAAAAAATCACAGCTTCTGCTTTAAATTCCCTTCTCTGTGCATCTGTGAAGGAAGGAAAAGATGCATTTATGAGTGTTGGGGAAGGCTGCAGGTGGTCAAAAGCATTCTTAGTGATGAAGTGTTCCTTACGTTGAGCAATGCAGCTGGAGACAACACTTCTCAGTTTTGTTTGTAGGTCATGGCAGCACTTGGTGAAGGGAAACAACTGTGCTGTGAGATCTAGAGAACAGGCACTTACAGATATAGAAGATTCCTGGCTATAGTACTGCACCATACTGCTTGACATGACTAATGTGGCCATCCCAGAAACAGGGCATTTTTCCCCATGCTTGAATTCAGTCTCCTTGCATAAAACCTATTTGTATATTCAGGAGTTAATATGCTAAAGGAAACAAAATTGTGTATATTTTTTTTATTAAAACCCAATAAAGTCCTACTTAAAAAGGAAAAGGACTGCAATAAAACCTCAAAACCCTTATCCAGCCAAGCTGGGACAAATCTATAATGATATAAATTATGCCAAATTGTTGACTTCAGAGTCACGATATATCTGCATGCTATGGGTGGAATTTGTCTCAGAGGATTTACCATACCAAATTAGGCTTGATATCAATCTGCTCTGCAAACTTGTCTCTGAATGTGGCCAGCAACAGATGTTTCAGAGGAAAGGTGGAGGGAACCACCTGCTTCATATAGAAATGGAGTTAATGTGTTCTTTGCATTAGATGCCCTTCTGAGTTGTGGTTAGATACAGATCTTAGTCCAAAAGCAGAAAATGTATTATTACTATTATAATCATCATCACAAAATTTATCGAAGCTAGATATTTTTGCTGGTTTTATATATGCAAGTTTGCTTATAGTTTTGAACAAAACTCTTTCTTTAAAAGCTGTTTCAGTATCAGTAAGTCTTTCATTTGTGGCAAGAACATAAACCTGTAACTCCAGAGAAACTGAATTTCTGACGTCAGCTCCCTAACAAACAGCAGTAGGAGAGGAAGTGACAAATTTTGGAGCTCTTTTTAATGGGATCTCATATGTAGGAAGAAGGTTTGAAATTATTAATTTAATGTTTTACAATAGCTGAAATACATAATGAAGCCCTTTACAGAGTTTCTGAACCTTCTGCAGCAGTCTTGCTTATTTTCATACTCAACAGAATGAATATGAATTCAGTGAGACTATTGAGTTTCAAAGTGCATTTCCTATGCTTATGATTCAGGTCAGGATGGATGGAACTCAGGTATCCATCAAATGCTATGTAATAATTAGAAGTGTATTAAGAAATTTGGATATTCATTGTCTACATGAAAGAGTGATTCTTAATGCATAGAAAATAACAAAAAGTTATAGAAATGGCACTGTTTTTACTTCCAGTTTAGCTGCTCACTTGAGCAGGAGTTTTCAAGAGGAGGAGTAGGGAATTAAGTGTGCTGGTGTGGGCTGCAGGATCTCAGAGCTCAAGGTCAGATTGTCTCAGAGGAGCAGTTGTGCTGCAGCCTCTTTAGACTGAGATGAATGAGTGTTATGAGGTGGAGAGCATTTTCCAGATTGTTTGAAGTTTGTGGCTGAAGGACAGTTGTGAGCTTTGGCTCCTTCACTGTTTTAGGAAGTTGCTGGGTAAATGCTCTTGGCTAAATTAGTTCTGCTATTTCTGTCAGTTATAATTCTTTTTTCATTACAACTGTCTAGCTGTGCTTTACCTAACAAAGTTACATCCCTAAAAACTACATAGCAGCACACAGAATGTCAAGCTGTGGTCTTCCAACATGAACCTATTTACACAAGCAATATCAGCTCAATAGCCCAAGACACCTAATATTTTTCTTTTACAGAGTGGAAAAATAAAATACATGTTAGAATTTTAATAAGTAAAAAGAACCATCACATGAGGCGTACAGTATTTAAATTTGAAAAAAAGAAAGAAGGAAAAAAAAGCCAGAGAATATCAGGTAGAGTAGCAGAGCTGAGACTGATTCTTTTCCTCTCTTTCCTTGTGCATTAAGAGCAAACTGATAACAGCAAAAGCCACATAGTCCACTGGAGTTTCTCTTGTGCCTCCAAAGGCAGGCTGGCTTCTAGGATTGCCTGGAATTCATGGTTGATGTGACTTTCACAGTGACAGCATGTTGCCACAAGTGCTAAAGAATCATAGCTCATCAAACTCAAGAGATGGTGCTGTCTCAGGATTTTCAGCCTGATCTGAAACCATTGGAAACCACAGGTGGCTTTAGTCCAGGTGATGACAACATGAGGAGTTTTCTTATGTTGTATCTTAATGATTTTTAAAGAGAGAATTAGCAGCATTAGCTAGGAAGGACCTAGCTCCCCTGTCTGTTACATGTACATTGGAACTCTGAGTTCAAAAATTGGTGTGTATGCCAGTCTTCACAGATTACAGAAGAAAAAAGTCTCACTAATTACTAGTTCTAACTTGATTTTAGTTCTTAATTATTCCTAAGGTGCTTAAACTGAAAGATAAACAAAAAATGAAACTGAAACTTCAAGGACAGATAATAATATCTAAATTTGGCTTAAAAAAAGGGACAAAATCATTGCACTGAGGCTTTTCCTCCTTAATGTTTAAGCTGCCATTTCTTCAGTTGCTTTTTGACTGTTGGATATATTTATAGCCAACTTATATAAAACTAAGAACAGAAAGTCTGGTCCTCCTTTTAAGAGGCTTTTTTTGTGCTTCTTTTTTTTAACATTGGGAAAATGAAGTCTGGTTTTTAGTTTTTATATTGGAAGGTATGGTTTGGGTCAAACTTAATGATAGCCTTGTGGTCATGTAGGAATCCCATCCTACCCTACATCTAGTCTGATTTTTTAAGCTCATGGTTCCTGTTGTTTTTGATTCTGATAATTAGAAAGCTCTTTGCTGTAGATGTCAGAAAATGCCTCCTGTTTTTCTCTCATATCTCTCCTTAAAACTGTCTATTTTAAAGCAATATCCCCTAGGACCTCTGGCAATAAACTGGCTACATACATAAGGAGCTAATGTACAGGAAAATAAATGCTTGTGGCTCTCATTGTATGGTCAGCAAATGTTCTTATATGTGTTCTTGTCTCACAGATTATAAGCAAGGATAAAACTGGTAGGCAAAGAGGAGATGGTGGAGACACATGATATTAACTGGTGTATAATGAACACAATATGAATTGCTTCAAAGTGAAACACTTCTAAGACATGAAAGAGAGGTGTTGAGTTTTGACTTTATTGGAGATTTGTCACAGATTGAGTTCTTCAGTGTAATAGTCCACTAGAATTAGAGGAAGTTAAGATGAGCTGTTACATGTTGGTGAAGATTGAAAGTTTTATTCTTTCACATTCATAGTGTGGTTTTCATTGAAAACCCAGTCAAAGGGTTCATAGGCCTGAATTCACCTATGAAATTGTAGTCATTCATCACAGAACAGAATAATCTTACTCATATTCTGCTTGAACAGAAAATTGGTCCTTGAACATGATGAGGGCCTACACTACCTAAGCCTTTGAAGGAAGAGATCTCTTCCAACTCACAGCTAATGAAAAGCAGAGTTGAGCTCTATTTGTGGGCTAGCTGGTCTTCCACTGCTGTGATCTGTGGCCCAAGCTGTTCACACAAACACTTCAGGGTAGCAGACCTGCCAGGCAGCAGGTGGCCTGGTGTAAGGTGCTTGAGTCCCAATAAATAGTTGTATCTTTTCGTATCTGCAGTATCTGATGCATTAACCCACAAATAATGAGACAAATCTTTCTTATCTCATACAATAGAGCTGAAACCCAGACAATAAATACAGCTTCAAATCTCCCCATCCCCCTTTTACAAAGTAAGCTTCATTTTTACACAGAAATGAAGAAAGTCATTTGCTGCTGGCTTGGGTACAATGCTCTTGTTATCAGACTAGAGTCATAGCTGCAATAGCAGAGTGTAGCAGAAACGCATGGAAATATTATTAACTTCCAAATTAAGCACAGTATTTGTGAGTTGCAGTTGGGAGCAGAGGATTTTTAATTAGAAATCTTGACAAGGCTTAAATGAATTGTTTTTGTCCCAGTAAAAAGTGTGGCCTTGATAAATTTCTGCTACTGAAAAGCAAGTTAATTTCCCCTGTTCAATTCTTCTTTTAGTGGCTGTTGTACATCACAGGAACTAATTTATGGGGGGAACCACTGAGCGGGAATTGATGATTATTTTAAGAACAGATCTGCACAAAACTACTCACATGAGTAAAGCAGGCTGGGATTTGGATCCCCATTCATACTCCACAAATGCTATTACCAGATGCTTCAGCAGCTTGAATCCCTTCCCCCCATCTTTGTGGCATATAAGAATGTCGTGTAACCCAAGGGTCTGCACTTCATTCTCCTACTTACTGGCTCATGGGAGTGCTGGCATCAGTTTTGTGCTCTATTGCATTAAATAAAAATAAATAATTTGTACTGTTTTACCAGTTTTAAACAGGTTAACTCTTAAACCTAGAGAGAGGTGCTGTGTTCTGCTTGCAGTAGGAAGCAGATACCAATAGAAGCTCATGCCACAACTGCTTATCACCACCCTTTGTGGTGTGAGATGCTATCACTCATTCAGGGCTGCCAGCAATGCCTAACCCTCTTCTATCAAAATGAATCCCGTCCAGCTACATTTGCAATGTAAACTGTTCATGTTCAGGTGGGTGTTGTGGCCAAAGCAGGTTAGGGAATGCATAAACAAGTAGATGCAGGGGACAATCCACAAGCAAGGAACAATCTGCTTGTTTCTTTCTTTCTGCTGGATTCTGTTATCATGACCACATTATTGTCCTTTCCTAATAAAAGCTGATGTTTTTCCAACCAGTTTTCCCACCACAGGAAAAATGAATCCTGGTGGAAGTCTACAAGGCATCCACTTTTTTCCTTGTAAAAAGGCCTTCTGGACCAATACCTGTTAAAGCCACATGGCTGCATGGTCAGAAGGAAATATTCAGTGGTCTTTGTTAGAACTAGCACAGTCACAGACCATGGCAGTGTTTCTCTAATGTGTTTGGTTGTGATTTGAAAATGCCACTGTTGCAGGAGAGGCAGAGGAATCAGAAACTCTGCTATTTTTCAGTGGAGCACCTGCCCTGTTTGTGACACTCTCTCCAAACCATGGAGAGGTGCTGGGGGAAAGCACATAACAGATATCTGGAGAATAGACCATTTCTGTAAAGGATGAGGTTTTTTTTTCAAATGCTGTACATGTTGAAGGCTTTGTCAACAGTCCCTGGGAGGGTGTAATAATGATGGCTGGCTCCAAAAGGCCAGCCCAGGCTCCTACATTTATGCAGACATTGCAGATTCAGCCTCTGGAAAAGTCTGTGGTCTTCTGAACACACAAAATTCCCAGAGCAGTCAATGATTTCAAAAGCAGCATTTGGCCTCATGCTGTCAGCTTCAGTAATTATGCAATTCAATTAAATTCAAGTGGGAAAGTCACTCAGGCAATTTTGAAAAATCTTACCTTTAATTAAGAAGAAGGAGGAAACAAACATATTTTTATCTATCTATAAATATATAATGTACATACAGACTGTAGTATATGTTGAAAGGATGATTCCATTTTCCCAAGCTGTTAGACTGTGCTCATCTCTGTGGCACATGACAGCCTTCTATTAGTGCATTAAGCCATATATCTTATTTGTCTCTGACATACTTATTGTCAGGTTCTTCTTCTAGGAGACAAATCTTGTCCAATTAGGTCTCTTATTTTGATGGACCGGAGGGATTTTATTTATTTGTTTTCTTTTTCAGTTTACATGATTCTACGCAAATATGCAGATAAGGGAAGATCAAAGGATTTTGCCTCGCGCTTGAAACAGAAGGTACAAAGGTCTGCCAAAGGCTCATTAATCCATGACTGATCCTGGGCTTTCCAACTTATCCTCTCTTGCTTTGTCATAGGAAGCCTTACACGGGGCACTTGGAGTGCAGAAGGAGTGTGCCCTGGCTGCCAGCCAAATGAAAGGAGACAGCTGAGAGGTAAGTGCTAATGCTGCCGAGGGCTGGGGGATCTGAAAATAGAAGGAAAATAATTGCTGCTGATGCGAATTTTCCAGCATACAAGTGAGAATATGAGGATAGAGCCAAATAAGTTCAGAAAGGGTTTTCACTAACACCTGCCTGAAACTCAGCCTCTGTCAGGCACAGAGGGTCTGTCTTTGTTTGGATCAACCATTCAAGCACTTTAATGCAGCATCTACTGCCAGGTCTCCTCCACAATCCTGTTGAGTTTGGGACTCTCTCCCTCTCTCTGTGTTATATTTTGGCTCCTTCATAGCAAAATTATTCTAACTTTAATCTCTAACTCGTCAGAATTCCGATGCTGGTTTTCAGCATCAGTGTCAGCATTTTCTATAATGCCCAACCTGGGGTAAGATGAGGACCTGCACAATTATCAGAAGACCTCCTTCTCTCCTGTGCTGTTTTAAAAGTAGCACTTCTTGGCATTACCTAAGATGTGTCCTAGGCAAATACTCTGTCCTACCTTTATTTACATGTACTTCACAGCATTTTGTGCTGCAGTGACAACTTTTAAAGGCAAATTATTTACTCTCTCAGGAGAATAATGCCTGAGAAATTCTGCCTGAGAAATCTGGGGTCTCTGCGTCATTCTAGGCAGTTGCACAGTACATGATTGCTGTGATGTTGAGTAGGATTATCAGCATTTAGGAGTGTGTGACCACCAGTGGAGTGCATGGACTTGCATACCAGCTTTTAAAAAGAGTGCGTGAGCAGCTGGTCAGCTTGACTCTGGTGCTCTACAGGGCAGGTAGGTAATCTGACAAACTTGACATGGTGTGACACACCAAAGGTCAGCACAGCAGTGGGAAGACTGATGAAATCTAAAAAATGGTATCTGACATATACAGATACAACCATGTGAAGCCTTCCTTCCCCTGCTTCAACTCATCATGATGCCCTTTTGGAAGGGTTTCTCCAGTTGGCAGAAACTTGCTAGTTCATTTGGGAGAACTCCATCATGAAGCTGCAGGGATTTAGAACTATAAAGACCAGAACAACTCTTTCCCCTCCCAGCTGATGTAGACTAGCCCTCAGCCAGAATGACTGGATGGACAACTGAGTTCTCCTGGTTTGATCCAATTCCCTGGTCTTAAAAGACAACTACTTTGAGTTTAAAGCCTTTGTCACACATGTGATGAAAGAGAAGTTTGGGTTATATACAGATTTTTGATCTGCAACTTAATTGTGGTATAACGACAAATGATCTCTTCCACTGTATACAGCCTGAAAGAGTCTTACACAGAAGACCATCTTTTACCACTGTGACTTCTGTTGTGGAAGAAGGAGCTTTGGCTGGAAGGGAGTGAGAGCTCCTGGCCACTTTTATTACACAGGTTCTGGGCCAGGCTTCTAAACAGAGGAAAAATGACAAGGTTTTATCAGCAGCATTTTTCCTGGCATGTTTTTTCAGCTGTGACTTATTTCTATTGCTGCTCTCAGCTGGTGAGAACTGATTTATGAAAGAAATATAGCTAGGCTTAGGTAGTACAAGACTCAAATAAGTATACACTGACTTTGTTAAAGTTTATGGTATGAGCTTGGTGCTACACTAGCTTGGTAAATGGAGATTTGGTTCACATCTAATTCACATTTTCCCAGTAATTTTACTTTACTCCATCTTGCTTATCCTTAGTAAGTCAATATGTTATATGTACATATATAACAGGTAAATGCTATCTGTCTGTCAGACATGAAACACTTGCCTTCCCCCAGAACTGTTATAATGAGATATATTTGCCCTCAATGTAACATCTGATGATCTTGAAATATCCTAACCATATAATTTCACGCAATTTAGCCAAGACGACATAGTTTATTTTTGAATATAATTTATTCTCAAGCAGTCAGTTATTAAAATCTACTAGAGAATGCATTTAGATCTGTTTTAGCAGTTATTTCTCTTCCACACTCCAGAAAAGATTTAAAACATTCAAGTATCTCATTTCAACTCCATTATACTTGTGCTGCTTGCTTGACAAAAAATGCACTTTTCATAAACACGTTTCTCTTGTATCAACATTTATAATTGACTGGGAATCAACAGAACAGAACTGGCTGCTAAGGCCTCATGTGAGCCACAACTCCTGAGAACTTGTGCTTTGAATGTGTATCAGCTCTCCTTCAGAATCAGCGGGGTCACTGCAGTCCCCAAAGCAGTAACACAGGGCCATATACTGCCTTTTACCTCTTCTGAGTGTGTAGGAATGCCAATCAAATGGCATCTCCTGAGGGATGGAGTGGTCAGAGGATACGAGTCCAATTAGGCTCCCCGGCACTCACCAGCTGCAGCTGCTGCTGCAGCGCTTTCTGTGCTATGAGAGAGAAGAAACATGCAGCCTAAAGGATATCCTTGGGACATCCCCCAAAATGTTTCTATTATTTTCAGCAGGTTGTTACCTGCCATAGAGTCTTTTTGGTATCTGGGATCAGGATCTCCCTTTCTCATGCTTGGATTAGATGATCTGAGATGGACTTTTCCAAGCTTGATAATTCAATGATTCTAATTGATTGAAATGGGCTCTCCCTCTGTGCTCCTGGAAATGCAGGCAGTCTATGTTCCTACAAAAATATAAGGTTTGAACACTTAACAGTACAGCTCAAAAAAGATTTTTAGTTTTTTAAATTTTTTTAAAAATTTTCTTTAACTCTGAATAGATAGGGAAAAAATGGAAAAAGAAAAAGGAATTCTACTCTACAGACTTGAAACATATATGGGCATGATATTCATGAGCTTACTAATGTGATTGTCATGTCCTCTACACAAAAATCATCATTTGCATTTCCCATTTAAGAAATTTATATTCTTTATAAACTTACTTGAATCCTATAAAGAGAGCTGACAGTTCCTAAAGAGAAAAAAAGACCACATTATTATTATGTCACTTCTAGAAATGCTAATGGCAGGATGTGAAGGACAGCGTAATTATAGTGTTGCTCTAGTGATTCTTCAGTAAAGGCTTTCTCAGTACTTTAATTATAAACTACATATTTCAGCAGTTTAACTTTCTAAATTCTCAGTCAAACACCCTTTGGGTTTGATTCACACTCTGTGGTGTTTGTTGTTGTAAAAAAGCCTCGTCTACTCAAAGGCAAATTCCCGTGCAATTGGGAGCAGCCACATCTATGGAGGACAGCTGGGCTGAAGAGGAGGGGCAAGGAAAGAGCTCTTTTTCTGCGTAAGAACAAAACTGTTATTGAGAAGTAGGTGCACTGAAGTAAACAGAAGTGATAAAACCCTTGGAAGAGAACCCAGGGAGAGTGTTAGGCATATATCAAGCAAATTTGACAGGCCAAGCTGAAAATCTGCAGAATATGTAAATGAAATCAGATGAGGTCAAAGCACAGCAAGAGTAAGAGATTTCTGCAACTCTCTAGACAGCATTATAGGGACCTGCTACCTCAGCATATCTAAACTTAGGAAAGGAAACTTAACACAGGGAAAGAACAAAACCTTCAAAATAACACCTTCTGATATGCTTGTCCAGCAGGCAGAATTCTCCATATTCTAGAAAATTATTTTTTTAGTTGCTGAATCCATTTGCAAAGCTTTGGTGGAGGAAATTTACTTTTCAGGCAATGTATACTGAAATTCCATTGGGATTTGCATGCAATATTTTCAGACTCATGCCTATGAATTTATGAATAAGAGCTGACTTACTATGTGACCAAACACTTTCCTGAAGCAGGGACAAGAGAAGGGACAGATAGTTCTGTTCAGCTCTTTAAGAAAGAAATCTAAAAGCAGATAATGTAATTTGAACAATGCCTGTGAATTTCTGGAAATTGGAAAGCACAAATCCAATGATTAGCAAGATTCCTTTGTTCAGAGAACAGCAATTTGAGAAGCCTGGTCTGCAAAGCCTCAAAGACCTCATTAGGAGCTTGTAATCCTTAGTTTGTTTATAGACTCTTATAAGGGCACACTGACAGTTTTGCCTTGAGAGCTGCTTGTCCTTGGTGGGGGAAGAGTATGAAGGTCAGAGTTTTAACTTTTGTGGTAAGACAGTGTGTTGTGATTGATTTCAGTAATGATGATATGGGAGCTGGGGAGAGGGATTGAGAGAGGAAGCAAACACCAGCTGTTCTGGAATAACTTGCAACAGTTTTTAAATAAGAATGGGTAATACCTTGATTTCCTCTTGTTGCTGTTACAAGCCGTCCCATGCTCACCTATCTTTCTACTTCAAGCAAAGGATTTTTGAAAGTGGCGGTCTCAGAACAGTTCAAATATTTAATTTCCTGTAAAAATTTTATTTTTGCTCCTTGACAAGGAAGGTAGAGCTTCATTCTGAGAAACCACAAAATTCATGGGAAAGCTGAATATATATCAGCTTTAGTAACATTCATTTTCTGAGGACCGTGCTACAGCTGGTTTTCTCCCCCTTCATTCTCCTGCTGTGAGATGCAGTACTCTACTGTGGAAATGGGAGTGCATTTATGTGCCTGTGTGTGGGGATATAGCCAGCATTCAAAAAATCTTAACAAAGATTTATGAAGCAAATTATGTTGTTTGTTAAATTCCCAGATGGAAAATCAGAAACTCTGAAATGGTGAGTAGAGAGGGTATCAGCAAAAAGCTGTGATTCAGGCAAATAGAAAGCCTCATTATTTAATTCAAGATGAATTGGTATATTCTTTCACTAATAACAAAAAAGGTGTTTTGCATTGCATGTGTCCCGCCTGCTGTCACCCTTCCTGGAGTCATGCATTCTCCATTTTTGTTTGTTTGCTACTGGTGTAGGAAGTAGGTGACTTAGGGAGGGGCAGTACCTACCTAGTGAATCTATAATAATGCTGATAATAGGAGGAATAGGCTGCCACAAATTGTTGCAATGCAGTTGATTTCAGTCTAGGAATTAGTAGGCTTGGGGGGAAAAACTGGTGGGATGGGACTTGTCACAAGAGAGACTCACAGGCTGCCAGAAGGCTGCAGTACAGGATTCAAAAGTGTTAGATCCCTCCCTCCTCTCCTCTTCTTTCCTCTCTTCCCCAGACCTGTAGGTCCTCCCAGGCTCACAAGGGTGGCAGCACTGATGTTCTTCCTGGGCAAGGAAAGAAGGGGATCCAGTTAACTGGGTGGCAGAGCCACCCCAGTTCCTCCTCAGCTGTTTGCTGATCTGCCACTACTACCCCAGGCTTACATTGGGCAGAAACAGAGTTAGCACTGAATAGAGACACCATGGCAGAACCAGCAGCTATTAATTTTCTAATTATGTGGTGCCACACATTTTTGAATTGTGATACTGCTGTGTCAACAAGTCCTGCTTTGTCACTAAGGTCTTTGTGCTGTGACTAACTGCTGCCTCATGAAGCACAGGGGAGCTGAAAGGCAGTGTTATCTGAAAATTTCTCATTTCCAACATTTTGTTTTCAGTAACATTTCAGTCAATGTTTGTGAAAATCAGATTGTTCTTCAGTTCAAAGGTTTTCCTTTTAAGTGCTGCATATTGTGTTTCAAGTAAAAATGGTATTCACCAGCACGCATCCTTTTAACTAACCAAGATGCTTCTGGAAATGCTGACCTACCTTTTCTGTGTACTAATAAAAAATAATAATGTTTTCTTTGCAGGAATTCCAGCTGTTATGGGGAATGATGCTGCAGCAGGACTGCTTAGTTTGGAGCATTTCTATTCCAGTGATGCAATGGCAAGTAAATCAACAGGTTTCAGCAATCTGTATTTGTTAGTCTAGCCCAGCAGTGACAGGTGGGTAAACTGCATTTCTCATTGACCTGTCTGTTCATGCTCTGCTCCCTCCTATAGACAATGGTTTTGCATCTCAAGTAAACAGAAAATTTTAAAATTGAAAAGCAAACAAGATAATGTCATTGCAGGTGGGAGGCATTCCTGGTCCAGACAGCTACAGACAGTGGCTTTTTTTGGCTCTGTTTCTCTGTGAATTGAATCCAGGGTGCTCAACACATATGGAGTTACCAACAAATTTGCAGTATGTGGGCAGCAAATGACAACCCACAGCTGTATTTTATTGCTGCTAAATTTTATTGCTGCTGTGTGCTCTGTGTTTTCTCTATGGTATCTACTTTTACCTAATTGTAGCTATTAAATCATAATATCAGATTAGATATTATCTAATAATTATCTATCAGATAACAAGACCTTTTTAGAAGACTGAATGGAATGGCAATTGGGCATAATGCAGATGACTCTTAAAGTTGTTTCTTTTTCTCTTCTTCCTCCTCTGGGAAGTGTCCATCATGAGTAGAAAAGTTCCAAATACTTTTCATTTGATGAATCCATAGTTATTGCCCACTTGTTTCACCCTGCTGTGCTTCAAAGTGAGAGTAACTGAAATTCTGTGGCAAACCAGTTTCATCAGAATTTTAAAGAAAAAAAAGTGGAATATTTTAAAGCTCATAAATTATACAGTATGAGGATGTTCTCTAAACTACCTTTGTATACTCTGATAAGGTTTCTTACCATTCAGAGCTGCAGTGGTATGAGGCCACTAATGGAGCAGATGCTCTGTTATGACTAGGAGGAAAAGAGGCTGAGAATTCTTCTCCTGCTGTGGTGCAGGTGGAAGTGTGACAATACAAGCTGCAGTAAAGGACAAGACTAGAAATAAATGCATTATTTGAGAGAGAAGGCAGGGCATTAAAGACATAAAAAAGGCAAGGCATAAAAAAGTCCTGAAACACCTAGTGATGTATTTGTTCAGCAGAGCTTTTAAAAAGTGCACTAATGGCCCATTTTATCTATCATCCCAAGTCAATGAAAAACGCCCATTGACTTAAATAGGCGTTGGTTTGAACGCTGAGCTTTTACAAATAATTATATTCACTATACTGAAGTTACCAGTATTTCTCTTCAGGCTGAATGCTGTTCCCTCCTTTGTGTGCCCTGACTTCAAAAAATAAACAAGCATTTCCTTTTTCCTACCTACATGAACTGAAGCCATGGTGCTCTCACCACTACTCCCAAACCAGCTGGCAGATGTTGAAGCTTTTTAGATTGAAGCAATAGTCTGGACCCAGAAAACACTGCTGGTGGGAAAACCATGTGTAAAGTATGTCTTTGTTGCATATCATACTGGAGCACAGTTGGTGGCTTTGGAAACCATGGGATTTCTGAAGGTGTGTTTTCACTTCTTGCCCTCAGGCTGTTGTTATTTGTCCCCAAAACTGCCCTAATCCACACTTCCCAAGGAATCACTTTTAAGTACAGAGGCAAAAAGTGTTCAGTCCAGTGCACTGCCCCCTAACCTGTTATTTTTATTTTCAACTGTTTGAGCCCTCTCGTTATTTTTTTCCTTAGTGGTTGGGCTTGGTTTTCTTTGCTACTGTTGTCCATTTTGATATATATTGAAACCCTCAGCAATACATTTTCTCATCAGAAATCTGTCCAAAAATCTGTAATAGCTGATGCAGAATAAATAAGATGGTGGCTGGGAACATAACTGGGTTCCCTCCAACCTGCTGTGCTACTTCTGCTACTAGCACTAGTGACAATAGTAACAGCAATAGAAAAATCCTGGTTCAAATTCTTGGCACCCTCTTGTCTCAGACAAAGGCATGATGATATTGAAGAGCATAAGCTGGTTCTGGAGGGCATGAATGAAGGCACTGCAATGTATCCTACAGCTAAGCATCCACTTCTAAGTTAGTAGAGATGCCACCTTATCTCATGTGGACAATGAAAAACTCACCCTGAAGACTCAGTAAGACAGGAATAGCTTACTGAGGTGAAAAAGGACCTGTCCAGGCTTTCAGTGTTAGGAGATTTGTGTGTTATCTGTGATGATCTCCTGGTAAAGTATTTATACCTGCACTGTACTGCCTTTTGGGAACCTGAGTATTTTATAAGTTTTTATGTTTATATCCGCTCAGGACTGATAAGAACAGAAACTGAACTATTTATCCACCTGCTCTGTTTTGAATTTACTCTTTCTTAGGAATATAATCCTTCTCTCATACATAATCCAGAGGTGTAAACTAATAAGTGAATGAATTACAGAGTCACAGATTTGGAGAATAATTTAGGTTGTAAGGGATGTCTGAAGCTTTTCTAATCCAACACAAAAGATATCTGGTTTATGTGCTTTTCCTGTCTCTTGGTAAGAAGTAGAGCCTCATGGGTCACTAGGAATGTCTTTTTGGATTCTCTGTACACCTATATTTCAAACTCAGGAGGGAAAGGTTTATAATTTAGAAAAACTAATTTAGAGCCTCCATACAAAAATCAAAATATTATTAACTGGGCAAAATATTAGGGAAAGCTTCACTGTGCTTGCAAGGAGGAAAATGATATGTGAATATCTTTTTGCTGTTATTTTCAAGATGGAAAATTTGATGCGCAAGGCGTTATTTATACTTACAGACTGGTACTTAAACAAATAAACTGATCAGAGATCTCCAGCTTGGAGATGAGTTACTGCAAATAAGCAAAGAACTAAAAAGAATCTGTGTGGATTATACAAATACAGAAATATCTTTGTGAAGTGCTCTACAAAGGTATGTGATAAAAGAAACGAGCACAGGGTGTTCAGAGGTGAACCTGACAGCAAATAGACTAAAATAACTTTTTTTTTTTTTAATTTAAACTGATTTGAACCCAAGGAACTCAAAGGTCTTTGTTCTCACATTAAAGATTAAAAAGCCTTGGCCATCTCTCAAGAGCTGATGTGGAATGTGACAGTCATTTGCTGGCAGGCTCACACAGGATCATGAGATGAGGTGGTGAATATCATCATGAAGTGCAAACAGTGTCATGTTAGGATAGGCAGGATATTATTGTGTGATATATAACATGGCCAGCACATCTGGTTTACTTCAGGTGGTATCATAACAGGTGCTTTACAACCATCCAGAGCTCCTGCTCTCTGTATCATGTGTGCTAGTGGCTCTGCAGCCACCCTTAGTGCTCTACCTGTCCTGCTCTCTTCCTGGTGGGTCAGGTGGAAGAAGGTTTCTTACAACACTCCCTGAAGCATAAGCATGGTACTTAAAAAATCAAAATAAAATAGTGTTTGCTACTTTTGTCACCAAGTAGTGCTTTATAAGGCTCTGATATTTGGCTCCCCTGAGCCATCAGAACTCTGTGGAGCCTGACACGGGTGGCCAAAAGTGTCAGGCAGCTCTGTGGAGTCTCTTGAAGTGATGTGAAGTTGCCTTGACTGTTGGCAGTTTGGAAAAGAGCAGCCTGCTCTTCAAAATGCTGCATTCTGCAACAAGAGTTTGAAATAATTTTCTTTCTTCTCAAGTCCCTCCTCCCTTTCAGGCAGATATGTGCTTAGTTCCTAGGAGCAAGCACCATTTCTTAACCTATTTTAGAAGAGCTTGTTTTGATGTTCCTCTCAATGCTCTGTTGCATGAAATTAAAGCGAAACCCTACTGTTACTTTACAAAAGAAGAAACAAATATGTTCCTATCTGAAGATAAAGAAAGCTGGTATTAACAGAGTAATTATTACAGGTATGTTAGACAAAATTATTAACTTCTTTATAGGTGATTGTTGCAAAGGAGATGTCTGCATCTGCCTTTCCCATTTTCTATGTTATAAGAAGAACTGAAAAAACAACTGTGCAAGTCCAGTGGCAGCTTCGGAGGGGGCCTTTGCCACCATCTATTGGTGAATGAGGGGAAGAGGCAGAGTGAGCTGACCTTGCTGATGTTCCCTTCTCTACCCAGTGCAATATTTGTATCATTTGGGAGTTCTGGGGTAACCAACCTGTGTTTTCTTCATCTTTCTGTGTGAGAGAGTGCAACATGACTGTAGTTATGCCCCCTGACTTGAAAACTGTCATAGACAAAGCTTAACAGCTGGCCTGTTGTCCCACACACCTCTGAATGGAGCACAAGGGAGCTTGTAAGTCACAGAGAAGAAGGATTTTCTAGTGTCAAGTCTCTTGTTAAATAATTTTGTCCTGGTTTCTGGCGATGGAATAGGGCCTATTTTCTCTGCCAGTTTCAAGAAAAATCACGCTGGAGCTTGAGTAGAGCCCCATTGCTGCTGACAAAGCTTGGAAGAGTGCAAAGCTAGAGCAATTGCTGGCATTCCTGCACAGTCCACTGAGAGAGGAGCTTGTGAAAGGACATCCTGTACAAATAAAATGTTTGCAGAATCAGTCCATGCCCCTAAAAAGACAGGCAAGAAGAAAAGTGAAGAGGGTCAGTGCCAGCAGCTGAACCAAAAGTAAATCTGCAAAGTTGTATCTGGATATGAAATCAGTCTATTTTATTGGATTCATCAACACTGCTTGCATATGCAAATCCCTCATGAATGAAGCTTTTGTAGTGCAGGCTACAAAATGAATTCAGGTAGAGTCAGTGACAGCAGTGGATGAGCAGAGAGACAGTTTAAAGGAGTTGCTTAGTTTTCAAATCAACAAATTGCTGTGATTCTACTTAATCCATCAAAAAAAAAAGGGAAATAGAACAATCTGGCAGCCAGGCGGGAAGATAGAATAGTAAAGGACATAATGTTCCAGCTATTTTAGGATCCATTGACACTATGAAACTGATGGCATCAGAGAACAGTTGTTGAACACATTTGGGGAACAGCTGTGTTATTGCTGAAGTGTAAAGACAAAAGTGTGTGTAGACCTGTCGGGGTGCTCGAGAAGAATAGTCTGGTGGTGGTAAGGAGAGGCTTCTCTTCATTGTTAAACCATGTTCTTACTCATTTTCCTGTGAGTAAAGGAGGACTGGCAGAGTCAAATGACTTGATGAACACTCTTTATTTCCATGAAAATGACAGTTATCATATATAATAACTTTGATAGCTGTATCAATCTTTCTTAAATAAGATTAAATAACTTGGATCAAAAATGTGCCTTCAACATTCATTCAGAGATGCTCTGGTCATTGTTAAAGTATCTCTGTTCCTTGAATAAGACATTTACTTTTCTTCTCTTTTTCCTTTTCTCTCGGTGGGGCTGCTATTTTGCTTGAGTTTCAGAATGGACCCACCACAGGGAAATAAATTGAGTAAAGAAATATGTCTCAAGATGATATGAAAGATACTTCTGAAGTTATCTTAAGGTAAGTTTTTGTTCTGGAAAAGATTTTTTTCACTGTTTCACTCACTTATCAGAGCCTCCCTGCCAATTCTAACCTGCATGATGTGTTTGAAGTCTGTATACATTTGTTACTATTGGATGAATTGCTTTGCAGGAATTTTAATATATTTCACATTGGCTTATCTACCTGTTCACAGCCACATACATGTGCATGTACAGATGTTGAACAAGGATTTGCTGTAGCCAGGGAATAGTGAGCAATCTGTGGTGGTGAAAAGATGTCAGTTCAGGTCTGCTGGAGTGCAAGGGCTCTCAGAACTACTTTCAGAAATACAGGGTCAAACAATCTCTGCTTTTCCCACTGTCTCAGTGTGAGAGATATGACTGTCATCTCACTACGATTTTGTATCTGAAAAATTAGTATTTCCCCCTTACTGGATTATTGGTAGTTTCTGAAAAAAAGTGTTAAAGTAATGTCATTGACTGCATGCAAAGCATGAGAAGTATAACATTGATATGGAAGTTACTTAGTAGTAGTTTCTTGTAATTAGGGTGTCTTTTGTGTTTTCTTGTTGGTAGCACAGTTGCTTGCACTGATTGTGTGCAGGCATATTGCAAATTTTCTACTCTGCTACGTGAATAAATGTCCAATTTACATTAACTATGATGTCCTTTACTAATGCAGATGAGAGCTCAAAATCTTCAGAGGAGCTGAAATTCAATTTGTGAAGATCAGAGCAGGTGTTCCATCTCTCTTTAGTCTATATTGAGACAGCCAAAATGCCACTACAACTTAATCTTGACTCATATTTCTTGCATTTACAGCTATGCGGTCTAGGACAATTTATATCAGCCTTTTATTTTTTGTGGTGATTTAATGTCTTTACGTTAGATTATGGCTTTAAATTCAATATGTTCTTACTGTGCTATAAATTCAAAACACAAACACAGTTCTTGTTCCTGAAAGCCGACAGATGAAAGAGAAACAAAATAAGGAAAAGAAACTACCTGCCAAACTGTGTGGGAAGAGAGAAACAAGCAGTATATATGTTGAAAAACCACAAGAGAATAAAAAATGCCTCTTTTTAAGAACACGTGGATGTAGCACTAACAGAGGAAAGGAATCTTAGTAGGGTTATTATGACATTATTCCTTCAAAATTTACCATTCTTCTACCTCTTTGCAGCATTGCACCTTTTCTCAATTGGAATGCTGTGGTGAAGAAAGCTTTTAGTGCCCAGAAGACTTGTGGGACACACTCAGGGGGCATGTTTGCTTTATGCTAGAGAATCTGAGTCATTCATTTGCTGTTTCTCACAGATCCTGTTTGCTCTCTTTCTGGGGAAGGCAAAGAGTTTAGCATTCCCTGGCTGCAGTGGCTCTCAGGTTTTACTATGCTGATATTTACCTACCTTAGGTAAATATATTTGGTTTAGTAGAAGAAAACAGAATAAGGAATGGGATACTTGTCTCTTTCCATCAGTCCCTCTCACAGATGTTCCTATGGGAAGAACAAATTCTGCCTGAATAAATTAAATATGACCTACTATGATTTAGGTTATAACAGTAAGAATTTCAGTAGTATCATTGATATTACAGGAATATCTGGGTCTATTATGACTGAATTTGGGGTTTTCTAGCTTACCTATGACATTTACATGGGCAAACACAGTGGTGTTTCATTGTTTGCCATTCACAGAATCACGGAATGGGTCAGGTTGGAAAGGATCAAAGTGGGGTCATCTACTCAAGCTCCCTGCTCAAGCAGGGCCAACCCAGAGCACATGGCACAGGATTGTGTCCAGGTGGTTCTGGAATATCTCCAGTGGGGAGACTCCACAACCTTTCTGGGCAACCTGTTCCAGTGCCTGATCATGCAGCCAGTGAGTTCTTCCTTGTGCTCAGGTGGAACTTCCTGTGCATCACTTTCTGGCTGTTGCCTCTTTTCCTATTTCTTGGCACCACCAAGAACAGCCTGGCTCCATCCTCTTGGCAGCCCACCTTTAGATACTGGAACACAAAACCTCACCTTGTTTATAGATACTTTACACTGTTGATACATTGTCAGATACATTATTGACAACATTTTAAAGCATAGTTCTATGGAGGCTTTAGTTTGTTTATGTTGTCTTGAAAAAAGGGTTTCGTCAAAACACTTGAATATGGAACATTTAATTCAAATCAGTTATATTTTGGATTCAAAAATATTTCCCTGTTGGCTCATATTTTCCTTTCCTCATAGTGGGACCATGACAGTCTTATCCCTTGTGAGAGAAGATCTTTAATGATGGAAGAGAAAATGCAGCTAGGGAGCACAATGTGTGGGGGAGAATGAGAGCATTCAGCAACCAGTGGATGGCCTCCATGGGGTATTGTAATAAAACAACCACATAAAAGAGTTATATTTTCATATATAAACAAAAAATGGAGACCTTTCCAGCTTTATAATATGTTTGTTATATTTTGCACATGAAGTAAATATTTTTTAAGATAGGAAATTGTTTAATGAAAATGCTGTGTAGCTGCTAAAATATAGATTAGCATCACAAAAACTACATTAGGAACTGGAAGAAATTTGAAATAAAAACTGAGAGCATCTTATCAAAACTTTATTTCTAATTTTATTCATTTTTATTTTGGTCTATTAGTAGCAACAACACATAAAGTTCCTTTTCCTTGCAAGGGTCTAATGGCTCTTCCTGGTGTTTCTACAGTTTTTGTAGGTTTCTTAGGAACTCCAAAACAGTGTTGCTGCTTATTCAGTCTGTGGGATACCCTCTCATCATCCACAGGACTGCAAATCAATTTGGATCTTCTTTGTATGCTATCACCTCTGTGAAAAAATCATGTTTATTTCTGGGTCTGTGAGGGATATATAATTATTGAGGCAATATTAACACTATAAGAAGCTGTAAGTTTAGCAGCAGTCCAGTCATTCTTGAAAATCCATCTGACCTGAGACATCCAACTGGCAAAGGTGCTTGGAGAAATCATAGCCAGAAATAAAACAAAAATAATGTTCTAAAGGGAAGGTGCTTTTCTGATCAGCAAGAAGGGGATTAGGAACAAATTAGAGCTTTGATTTCCTAAAAGAAAGTTAAATTAATAAAAACCTTTTGATTCAGTGGGTTTTTAACTTGTTACACTCTGCCTTGTTCAATTGAGGCTCCCCCACACTGTAGTTCTGACAGTTCTAGCCTTGACATTTCTAATAATGCTTTCAATACCTCTTGAAAATTCCTGTAAAAAAGGATTTATGTGGTGCATTAATCAAAGCAGACTATATAGCAATGTGCTTTCTTCCCAAATAAATATCCATGTTCTGTTACTGAAGTTGATAGAATAGTTGATGGACACTGGTGACTTGCTTCTTACTATTCCTATGCTACTGGATTTTTTTTTTCATTCAGAAATGCATAAGCAGGATATGTATTTGGTTTTCTTCCTAATCTTGCAGCTGATTGTCTAAAACCTCCCATCTGTGGCTTATGCTGGTTGAGCATACAAGCACTTGCTTTGATAAAAGAGATGCTGCAGAGATTTGATGCAAATGAATTTTTCATGCAGACTGTTTCTGTGGGGCTGCTGGCACAAAGTTCCCAGGAAAAGCACATGCCTGGCAGAGCTGTTGTAACCCAAAGAAACCTAGATGGTAGCTGACGAGGAACAACATGTGCTAAACAACAAAATCTTGTTCTAAGGTAAGGCTCACTTGGAGAGTGGTGGCTCTCTATCCAAGATGGGCAGCTGTAGACTGTGAGATAAAAACCTCAATTATTTTCATAACCAGCTAGTCCAAGGTGTCTCCCACTGTATATATGAATGTTGAAAGATCACACAATGTAAGCCAGGACAGCGACTACCATGCTAAATCCAGTGGCCCCTAGAGCAGCAGCTCTTGCCCCTCTTTCTTCTTGCAATCCCAGCTGATTTATCTGCAGTACTCTGGAGGGTTCAGTAGGAATTAGTATGCTGAGAAACAAAGGCATTTATCACCACTGAAGGGAAACAAGAAGTATCAACAGTTGCTTCTATTAACAAAAAAAGGTTGGTTTATAGTGTTACTAGTAAAGCAGTGTAACCATATGATTTTCAGAAAGGTTACTTAGGTTACGTCAGTATTTGCCTGGCTTCTTTTAAGCTGTCCCTAAATTACGGAAGCAGGGAAAAGAAAAATAACTGGAAATTTCCCAGATGTGATGCCTCAGGCTTTGCCTAGAGTCCCAGGTTACTGCTCATCCATCTGCTCTTTGCAAGAGAAATGCTGATTTGCGTTTGCCACAGGGAACACATTTTCCAAGGCTTGGCAGTAATGGTGGCAACTGCAAATCAGGGTCATTAACAGTGTAGCAAGAAGTACCTGCAGCACTGGGTCTCCTAAAATGCCTTCAGGTCCACAATTGTCATTGTCACGCTACAATTTTTACTCTGCTCAGTTCAGAGGGTTTTCCCCAAGCCACCTTTAGACAGCTTCAGACAAACTCAACCAGCCAAACAAGGCCAAGCAAAACTTAAGGCCATACATTTTTGTGCCAATATGGAAGGAAATGTTATAAGCAGACACACAGACAATCCAGTTAGTCTAAGTAAGTGGGTAGCCACACTTATCTTTTCTCTACCAGAGCCTAAATGTGTCTGTGTTCTGGACAGTCTCCCTCCACTGTCACTCCCCACTTACTTTTAGTGCCTCAGCTTCAAAGTTTGCACTGACTAGCAAATAGGACTCTCATCCTTTTCCCTGCAGGAACTTAATCTACTCTCATCTTTTTCAAAGGCTTGAATGTCTTCAATCCTCCATGGTCTATATAATTGAGAATTGAGGCTTGGAATATAAATGTGGGGGCTTGGTGTCTGGATCTGGAGACAGACAGGGGGGCCAGCTGGCTGGCTAGCTTCTCGTCGCCAGGGTGGGCTGAGGAATTTATATTTTAGTATCCTGTGGGAACTATTAATGTCACATATTTAGTGTTATAGAAGAGATGAATTACCATGCATTCTCTAAATTCATGGTCTCCAGTATATTACCAGTTTTCAAAGGAGATTTCACATGACACATCAGTTGTGACAGTTCCCATAGAAAGATAAATAGTCCAGTACACATCATCCACATCTGCCTTTAGTGTTTGTACCTTCAGTGTCATACAGTCCATCTCCCACTCACTCCTAGAGAGCCTCTGACTGCATTTGCTCAGGGCCTCCTTTTGGAGAAGAGCAGCTTTGTCCAGTCAGCACCTTTGGCAGAGAGCTACCAATAGAGCTGCTCATTGGAATTAGTGCACCATCTGCTCTCAGTTGGGTTACTTTCTCATGTGGATGGTGCCACCCATTTGTGGCACTTGATGCTCTCAACCCTGTACTGAATGAAGCTGGAATAATTTTTCACTATCAGCATCTCTATTCTATATCCCTAGTGAGAAGGACATGGATGTGCTGGTGGATGAGAGGCTGGACATGAGCTGGGAATGTGGGCTTGCTGCCCAGAAAGCCAATCCTATCCTGGCCTGCATCCAAAACCATGTGGTCAGAAGGACAAGGAACGGGATCCCTTCCCTTCCCTTCCCTTCCCTTCCCTTCCCTTCCCTTCCCTTCCCTTCCCTTCCCTTCCCTTCCCTTCCCTTCCCTTCCCTTCCCTTCCCTTCCCTTCCCTTCCCTTCCCTTCCCTTCCCTTCCCTTCCCTTCCCTTCCCTTCCCTTCCCTTCCCTTCCCTTCCCTTCCCTTCCCTTCTTTGTAGGATTTTTCCTACATTGCACAAGTTACTAAACCTTTCAGCAGTGGTATTATTTACAATCTTCCTTCATCCTCCTGTTCACCCTTTGCATTACCTTTTTAAGACTTAAACTAACCAGGGAATTAATGTTGTGCAATTTTTTTATAGAAAGCTCTCAGTAATTATTGGACTAACCAAATAATTAAAGTGTTAACATGTGTCTTTATAGTATTTGATCTAGCAAAGCATTTGAAATGTGGGAAGTATCCTCTTGAGAAGTGCAATATTCACTCAAGTATATGCTGATTTTAGAGTCTTCTCTTATGAACTGTAAATTTAAATGTTGCTTGAAAAGACCTCCTAGTGAATTTATTGACCTGTTGTTAGGAGTTTGACGTGAGGGAGATCACCTCCAATTAACTCAGAAATTAAAAACTGTTCATAGCATTTCCGATCATGAAACTTTATGCAAGCTTCCTTCTTAAAACACACAGGAAGGATTTAATTATGTATCACAAGCTGAGAAGGTGTATAAGTGTTTGCAAGATTGGATTTTTGGATAATAAATCCTTCAAGGCAGAAATTTTATTTTAAAGTACACATTTGTACGTGAAAGCTGTTTCAAAACAATCTAGAATGTGACTTTGAAGCATGCCAGCTATTTTTGCACCAGCTCCTCATGTGGCCATTCTTAATCCAAACAGAGGATCTTTCTGAAATTGCTTCGAGCTAGTTTGGAAGTGGATTAGTAGAAAGGCCTCCTTGCTGGGGCATTAGAGTGAGCACAGGAGGAGAGGGCCCATGGAGCTGCTTTTGTAGGGAAACTCTGGCCAGGCTGTTTTCCCACATTGACACAGCTCATCACAGTAGGGCCCTGATATTGACTGGAGCTCTTCTCTGCTCCTGCACCACATAAGCATTTATGATTGACAGCACTGCAGACTATTGAGTTGTTTGAGCTGTTTATAGCTGCACTCTTTTTTGAAACATAAGAGATATCTCTTTTGGGTAGATTTCCTCCTGGTAGCAAACTGTCACTTCCCAGGTTTTGTGCTGCAGTGAGATGAATGCTTAGAAAGCAGGATATACTTGATTTTATTCATAAAGCATTGCTCATGTGATGGAACATCCTGGCTCCGTCTAATTAAGCGATAATTCACCGTGGGCAGGAGTGTCTTTCAAAGCGGTTATTGACTGCCTCAGCTGGATACCTGAAGGGCCCCTGCTGCAGGCCACACACCTGGAAGAGCATTAGTCTTCTGGGAATTTATTTTTCAGGATGCTTTACTAATATTAAGTAAGTCATTTTGTCCTGTGTTAAGGTTTTTCTGCTTATGTGGTGTTTATAATCTACACTGAGAGTAATGCCTGGCTTTGTGGAGCACAGCAGTGTCTGTCTGACAGTGATGTGAGAGCCAAGAGTGCAGTCATTTCCTCTTCCAGGTGTGTTACCTGAATGGGGTCTGTTTGCCCTCCTTAGAGGCTAAACTTTGCTGAAGGCTGTATGGAGCTCTGATCAGGGCTTTACTAGTGCTTGCTCTCTTTTCTGCCTTTTGCTTAGTTTTTGTGGAATGAAGCTTCAAAATCAAATGCAAGAGAGAAAGTTCAGAGTGTAGCATGATTGGAGAACAGAAGCATACACAGCCTCTGAGAGAGAGGAGAAAAGGGCATATTGAACCATTTGTGAAAAGATAAAGAAGAAATTGTAAGTAACAAAAAGTGCAGAAGGGAAAAAGGAGAGTGAGGAAGCAAGTAGCATCTTTAATGGAACATGGAAAAGCTGAGGATAAAGGAAATACAGTTGCAAGAGATGCTGAAAAAGGATTGCTGGGCCATGAGAAGGTGTATGATTGGTATGATTTGTGATGGAAGGGAGGAAGTCTGGAAAATATCTGGTTAGAAGCTGTGTGGATAGCTTTGCAAATCCGAGATCTAGAAAGGCAATGGAAGAGAAGGCTCAGAATCTCCAGTGAGTTTAGGCACAGGCAGGAAGGAGGCTGGTGGCTGAGGGGATTAGGCATTTTGGGGAGCTGATCTGTTGTCCTTAGGTTATAGGGAAAAGTGCTAAGGCTGATTAAAGTATGAAGATAGGAGCTACTGCTAAGAAGGCAGAAGGTAACTAGGAATGACTTTTTCACGCAAAGGAGCTTCAATGTCATCCAGGACTTGCACTGAGATTTGATTCTTGTTCATATACCTTGGCAGCTGCATTTTGGCTTCATAGGCCTGCAGAGGCAGATTTTGTGGCAGTAGTGAGTAACTTGTGCTTTAACCCTTTCCATGAAAGAGTGCAAGAAAAGTATGAGAGAAGATATTCTTTTGCATTGCTGAGCCCAGTGCCTCCACAACCACAGGTCCTGTGGGCCTTCAGGCCTGGCACAGAAAAAAGCAGCAAACAAAAAGTCTTTGCTTTTACTCAACAAACTCAAAAAATCTTGAGTTTATATTCTGTTAAAATTTGTGAAAATCATAACATCTGAGTTACTTAATGTAGCAAATTCCTGTGTATCTCTCTTGCTTAATGTGGTCTTAGTATGAAATCTTGTATTGCATTAGGTTGTCAGGAAATATCTTTTGTATGTCTACATACAATGTATTTGAAAACATAGACAAATTGTGGGTGAGAATGTACATGGTGAATTATCCACCTGTAACAGCACTTTTGAGAGTCATTCCTCTTCCCTCACCTTTATTCTTTCTCATGGAAAATACCTTCACCCTTCTTCTCTCTTGTGCAGAAGATAGAGAACACCAGACTTAGAAAATCTTGTTAATTGCAGATTGCTTCTTGCTCTTTTTCCATCCCAAAGCTAAAGGAGATGGGCTGGAGATTGTCAAGGCACTAGAGGGTTATGGAGATAGTCTGTTACCTGTCACTTGCATATAAGTACAGCAATATCTTGCTGTAGCCTGCTGTAGACTGTGAGCATTGTTTTTTTTGTTGTTGCTGCTCATGGTGGTCATTCAGGACAGGAAAAGTGAAATGTTGCATGGACTTATTGGGCAGCAAAGCCAACTTGGGTTCTGTCACTGCTGCACTTGCATTTCTTGTATGGCTTATCCTTCATTGATTCAGGTGGTTCCTGCTACTACACAGCCACTTACTAATTCTTCCCCCACCCAGTGGAATGGGGAAGAGAATTGGAAGAGTAAGAGTGTGAAAACTCATGGGTTGAGATGAAGACAGTTTAATAGGTAAAGAAAAACTGCAAACACAAGCAGAGAAAAGCAAGGAATTAATTCACTGCTTCCTGTGGGCAGGCAGGGGTTCAGGCATCCCCAGGAAAACAGGGTTCCATCACATCTAATGGTTACCTGGGAAGACAAACGACAATGCTTCAAATCTTTTCCCTTTCCTCCTTCTTCCCCCCTATTTTTTTGTCTGCTGAACATCATGGCATACAGCATGGAATATCCCTTTGGTCTGTTGGCTGTATCACCAGCTGTCCCAGCTGTGTCCCCTCCCAGTTCCTTGTGCACCCCCAGCCCACTCACTCTGGGGGTGGTGTGAGAAGCAGAAAAGGCCTGTGTGAGCACATCTGAGCAGTAGCAAAACCACCCCTCTGTTATCAACATGGTTTTCAGGATAAATCCAAACCCCAGCCCCACACTATCTAGTGTGAGGAAAATTAACTTTACTGCAGCCCACTGCTGTAACTGACAGTCAGGTAATAATATGATTAAGACATAAGATTTTATTTCTCTATTAATCACAGAGTTTGGCTTTTATGGTCAATATATTTTGTTTACAGGGTAGGCAAGGCTGTTATTTTGTTGCTTTAATGTCAGGCTAGCAGAAAATGTGTCTCTTTCTAAGTCAATAAAGAAACCCCAGCAATAGCACTTGCTTGTGTGTGTGTAAGATAGTAGTTTTTGCTGTCACAAATATTCTTTAAAATAGAAAGTCTTTTCAGTGATGAATTCAGGGTTTTGCTGTTGTAGAAGTTCAACAATCTTGGAGAAGGCTACACCAAACCAAACTATATCTTTTCCAGGCCTGGTACAATCTTCTAGAGTTAACTTCCTAGATGAATAAGTGTGTTTACTTTCATTGGCTGGGACAAGGTCATGATGGCTTTAGTTCTGTGGCAACTGGATGTAGCCAAAAAGTGTTAGAAAAAATGTATCAGTTGCATCAGTTCTGCACCTTCAGAGGGTATCTAGGCAGACTCTGCAGTGAAAGAAGGTGCTGTGCACATTCAGCAAACCAGGAACAAGGCATCTCCCTGGCCTCATGATGATCTATGAGCTCATAGTGGGATCAGAGGATTTCTCCCATTCAGTCTGTCAGAACCACACAGGCTGAACAGTGATGTTTTTATCTGGCAATGTTCAGATAGGACAGACACTGCTCAGTCTCTGGTTGACTAGGTCCCACACCCCTCTGAGTAGTGAAATGTGTCATTAGTTGTGTTTTGGGCATCAGCTCATTGGCTCTGTGACATGGTAGGCAGGCTGAGACCATCATGCCATGAATGGGTTTGAGACAATTTTCCTGCTAAGAGTAGATCTTGTGTTTTTTTAAGTTTTGTGCTGGAATCTGCACCACAGATTAAACAGGTTAAACAGGTCCTCTGGAAAGTAAAGTGGCTTGGCCCCAGCTGCACCCAGTCCTGCCTTCTGGGGTCAGGAAGATGTAAGGCAGTGACAGTAGAAGCCCTTCCCTGAGAGGGCTGGGAAAATGAGAAATGTGGAGATATGAGTGCTTCCAGAAGCATTTTCATGTGTAAACTACAAGTAATATTTGGGCTGGGTTGGCTAGAGTAAGGCTGTTGCCTACTTGTTCCCTGCAGCAAGCTTGTGATACCTGGCTGACAAGTGTCACAAAACCCAAATGAGTAACTGCAAAAGGCTTGAATTCAGCATGCCTTTCCTTGAGTGAATTTCCATTTGCATTTGTGTCACTTGTTCAGATTTCCCCTAATCTAATGGTAATTTCCATCCTCTGAAGAACGGCAAAATAATCAATCTATTTGACCTTCCTTGAGGTGATAGATGGAAAAGCTTTGAAAATACTGAGCAAGGCTCATACCTGCACCAGGTGATATATTGCTGCCCCAGGGCTGCCTGGAAGTTTCTGCCTCAGACTCTCTATCCTGTTTGCATATCAACTGCTCTAGGAGAAACTCTTAGAAACCTGATAGGAGACCAATATAAAGGAGGTGAATGTAAAGTCAGAGAGAAGGAGGTGAATACAAAGTCAGAGAGAAATGTTCTATATTTTCTTCCTTTGAGGTCTGTTTTCAATATTTTCAATGTACCAGTTCAGCTGATAGAACAATCTCACCCATAAAAACTCCAACCATTGTCAGCTAAAATGGACCTTGAGCAACAGAATATCTGTTGCCTGCCTGAAATGAGTCTCTTGTGTTTAGTGTACACATGACCTGTTCTGTAGACTACTGAAGGTGATTAATCTCCTTTGTTCTGCAATAGAATTGTATTAAGATCACAGAATTATTTAATGAGGTTTAGCCATGGAGATACTAATCTGTATCTGGAATGTGCTCCTTAAGCTGTTCCAACTAGATCTTCAAGCTCAGACTCTGACAATTAAGGTGAAAATGGTTTTGTCTGCACAGGACAACTCAAGAATTGGAAGTAATTAATGGATTTAATAGGTGGATTAGTTAAAACAGATTAATTCCTGAACTTCTTCCAAAGACAATTAAACTAAACCAAGTTAAGGCCACTTTCATTCTGAGTAAAAGCATCCACTTGCCAACTTAATGCAGTTTAACTAATCTTATTAAAAAGTGAATTAGGATTACTTTTCCTGAATACTCTCCCTAGTTCCTTTGCATTAAAGCATAAATGACTTTGCCTGTGCCTTCTTCAGGGTTTCAGGGCTTGGTTGAACCTGACACAAAGATTAGATCCTATGATTAATACTCAGGAAAATATCTACATGGCTGCTAGGAATAAAGTGAATAGATTTTTATGAAGTTTGATGTGCAAAATTAGAACATTCCAAGCTATGCATCTTCCCTTTTTAACAGTGTTTGTACTGTGGAAGCTTACATGCAGAGTGACAAAGGCATCTAATTTTAGCAGCAGACTGGATGGAAGTAGCATAAGGGCTGTGCAGGTTGAATCACCTGAATTCTTATTCTTCTAGGATCAGAGTACTCAAAGGTGTTATGATCCTCCTTATGTAATCTGATTTTCTGCTATTCAAGGTTAGCAGGTGAGTTGTACCTTAAGTCCTGCTGAGTGCTGAATGACTGGGAAAGTTTTGAAGTTCTTCTCTATTATGTATCTTGACTTTGAGCTGGTGTCTGCTCAGGTGGAGAGATCACTCTGTGTGCCCAGCTCCCTGGCTTTTGCATGAGTGTGGCAGAACCTTTGTCTCCTGCAGTTTCACTCTAAGGAGTGTGGCTTGTTCCACTTTTTATAGGTCTAGTCCCAATGGAGACAAAGTACTTGGAACTTCTGCATTTGATCTGGCCAGTTTGTGGCAAATCTGGCTTTGCTTAGCAATGCTGTGGTTAAAAGAAAAATACAGTGCTGTTTTCATTTTATTTTGTATTTGTTTGTTTCCTCAGGTTAGTAATAAAAAAACTAGTTTTCCCACTTTAAAAAGAAGACATATATATTCAGTATAAAGTTGAAAATTACACTATCAGCTCTTTAGCACAGTGTGTGTGTGTAACTATAAAATGCTTATTGTTGAAAACTGGTGTGCAATGCAGCTTACTGACTAAAGGTCAGGATTGCAGAGAATCATAACCACTATTTAAGATCACAGAAAAAAAGCATTTTTAAAAGCATGAGCAGGCAAGTTATTTTCTTTCTCTGTGTATTTGCTCCTGTTTGAATATCCTACAAGACTGCAATATGTAGCTCAAATTCAGCAACTGGTAGCACCAGAGTAGAAAGGGGGCTGTGAAAGCACATCTATTGATTTTTAGTGTGACAGTGTGTAGTCTCAGCAGTTGGTCCATGTGCTCTTGTGTGGGATATCAGTGCTTAAAATCCTTATGATCTTTCTGATTTTGGTGAGAGTTGTCATGTGAAGAAGTCGTGATTCCCATCAGCTGAATTATAATGCAAAATTATGCTGCTGCTTTTTTAGATCCTTTAAACCATGATTCTCAAAATCATCCTAAAGCTGTCCTTGCTTTATTGACTTATGTCTCTCTTGATGGAAATGGATTATTTTTGATTGTAAGGAGGTTTGAAAGAATAAGGACATGTGCCTTGTGAAATGTTTGAGACAATGTGTCATGCTATGTTTGAGCCAGTCTCAGAAGCAAGATGGGCACATTGTTCCAGTGTGGTGCCTGAGCTCATCAGACACATCTTCTTGACCTGAGCTAGTTACCACACACAGCTCTGTGTCATGCTTTTAGATTCTCTTCCTAGAAACTCTTGTGTGTTACCTCATTGCATGGTGTAGTTAGGCCTGAAGGAGACACACCAGCTCCCAATTAGGTGTCTAGAAAATGTTTGAGTAAAGATTTTTGAGGATGGGAAATGACCCTATCTTAATTAACACCATGACCTCTTTACATCACTCAAGGAATGTAGAATGAACTTAGAAGGAAGGTAAGTGTAGCTCAAAAGTGCACAGATTTCTCTTCTCTGTTACTGGTGGTACAGGAGGGCTTTGGTCTAGAATATTTTTTGGTTCCTAGACAAAAAAAATCTTCTCTACAGTGCATGTTAAATAAAATAATAATTCTCTCTTAACAGACAGTCCACAAACTGTTTTCTCATGCACCTGTGGTTTTTTTACATGACTTTGTTTGAAAGGACAAAATGGGTATCAAAATATGAAAAGTTTACTTCCTTGACAAATGGCCAGGTTTTACTCAAGAGGAAGGCAATGCACTTTAAATGGTGATCTGTGGCACTTCCCCTAACTGGTTTGATCTGATCTGTTACTAAATCCCAACACTTTGTAATGTAATAAACTCCCAGTCTTTGATTACATCTGTCACCAACAGCAGAGCACTGATCAGAAAAATCTCACTTTGATTTCTCTGGGTAGTGGATCAGATGCGGCAGTCAGAAGGAAGGAGATAAAGAATAAATGAACAACACAAAAAAGTGAACTTTTCATCTCTGTCCACAAAGACGTTCTTTAGAACTGCAGATATTCAGTTCGTTTTTATTCTTAGAGTGAGCAAAACCTTTCTCTATACAGTAACTGAAAGTCACAGAATAATATGAAATCTCTTTTGTAAAAAGTATGTATCAATGCATACATGGTGATAGGGTATTTCCAGTTGGTCCTTCTGGTGTATAACCCTCCACACCCATGCACCTGCAGTCTCCTAGCCTGTTCTTAAACAGATGCAAGTTGCAAATCTGTTCAAATGCCAGCATCCTATCTATCAGTCTTCTGCATTTTAATCTGATTAGAGATAGTTGAAAAATTCCAGACTCTTAGATCTAAGATTTCAGGTACTACTCATATCCACAGACTACCTCTTGGCATGCAAATACCATATAATCTCTGGTGTCTCCATTCTGAGACCAGTGGTTTGCACAACATAAGAACTCTCAGTCTCAAAATATTGCTGGTCCTTCACGCTTCTGTTGTAACATGGACAAATTCCAAACTCTTTCTTCGTCTTCAACACTATGGAAGCTCTAGCTTATGGTATAGGTATCTCAAGTGTTCAGAGTAGTCTCTGTCCAGAATCCCATCCCACCCCAAGATCTTCCTCTTCTGAAGTTGATGTAATTGCCTGTGCATGTCCTGAGCTCACAGCATATTCCCATGCCAGTACAGGTGTAACAGATTTTAGGTGCCTTAGTCAACTGCAAACTGGAATAGGATTTGCAAGCTCTTAATCAATGAATGTTTTAAGAATAACATGAAGAAATTGTGTATTCCTCTTAGCTGTACTTTTAAATAGAAATATTTCCTTGAGTTATGGATTTGAGCTATAATTTTTCATGTTGCCTTCCATATGCATGCTGTTTCTGTGATTTGGGTAAGTGATGATTAGAGCTATTCTAAAAGTAACTGTTTTCATATCAGTAGCAGGGCTGAAGTGAGAAAGGACAGGCACATTAATTATACAGCACACTTTATTTCCAATGCCAGCTCCTGCTAGGGCAGGAAATATTTCTCGTTACTCCAGAGCCTCTTTTGGCTCATGCACCTTTGGAGATGGAAGCCGAGGTATTTTAGGAAGTTTCTTGTTCATTTAAAATAAAATGTACAGTAATTAGACAAAGCAACCAGTGCCAAATGCAGTGCATCACATATGAAATACTTAATTACAGAGAAAATTATGTGTTCCAATTGATAGAGTAATCTGTAGTCTAATTTACTTGTCTTACAACTCATTACATCTGAGATATTGATTTTCCAGTAGGTGGCTTTACAGCATTTTATCTCTGAGTCCTTGGTTTGAGTCTGATCTGTGAAGCTCTCTCAAATAAGCTTGGGAAGCTCAAACCTCTCTATTAGGTGGTGCCTGTGGAATAATCAAAGTAGACAAACTTCAGTAGTGCTGGTAATTTGTAAATAAAGGGCAGGCAGAAATGAGTCACTTAAAATGATGTGTCTTTTGAGACTTATAAGATGATGTCCTAGCAGGTAGCTGAAGTGAGCAGTGATTACTTTTTAATTATATGTACCTTGACTTTCAGGGTTTAATATCTCATTTATTTCAATTATACTGTGTGAAGCTTCCTACATTAAGCCGAAGGGGGTAGAAAAACTGAAATCATTAAACCTTGTTCTGAACTTTCATAAAAAGTTGAACACCTTGAGAGTGTGCTTCACTACATGAAGTATTAGCTCAATTACAGATGAGATCAGCTGCTAACCTTGGTGGGGGAGACATGAGAAACTATTAACCTTTTTAGCAATTAGCTAAAGCACTGCATTTTGAGGAGTTTTTATAAATCATATTTTTCAGAAGTTTTCATGATTTGTAGGTCTTGAACATATTGGCAAAAGTTGTTTGTGCTAAGCAACTCAAAGCAACAAGACTTCATTGATATGAATCATGCTCCCTATATTTTCTTTGTGGGAGTGTTTGTTTGTTTTGGTTAATTTCCTTTTTGAAAAACATCTCACTGGGATGTTATATTTTGCATTTAGCTTTTTTTTTTCCCCTCTGAAGCAAATGGGTAATTTCCAAGTTAATATTTCCAAATTATTCTAATTTATTAGTGGACACATTACACTATTAAATTTCCCAAGTAACACTGGGTTCTTGACCAGCCTCAAGATCCATTTAGAGCTATATTTCCTAAGACGAGCAGTATCCAAAACTGCATCTTTTAGAGAAAGATTAGAATCTAATCTTTCATTGGAAGATTTGCAGTTATATCTCAGTGCACATTGATATCTGAAAGCAAACAGATTGGTGTTACTGAAATGTAATTTTTTCAGGTAGCTTCTTTTTGATCCTAGTGAAATCTTTATTTCAATAATATCTCGTGGAACTGAATTTCATGTGTTTTATCAGTTTTAAAAATCTCTTCTCTTTTAGGATGTTTCCTTATTAGCTATTAGGATCCAGTTACTGCATTTTTTTATACATTACTTATTTCATGGATATGCTATATTCCCAGGTTTTGAGTTCTTTTGCTTTTCAAACAGAAACTGTATTTCTTTTTCTTTGTTTTCAGTCTGTTCCAAAATGGAGATATTTCTGTGTATTTAGTTGTTTTTATTGCCCTTTCCTGTTCTGTACTACTTGTGCTTTGGTTTTGGAGATATTGGATGACCAGAAAGCAAATGTGATTGTGCTGTTGATTTCATATAATGGCACTTTGATGTTTTCCAGATTGGTTGTTATCTGTTTCTAAATGAAGGCTAAGAGGTTATTTGTGATTTTCATACTGCCATTGGACTTTGTGCTATTCAGAAAGATGTCTAATTCTTTTTCTAAATGATTATGGGCACAAGCCATCAGAGCATGCAAGGAGCTCATCCTGTTCCTTTCATTATTCAGCATTCAACTCCATTTAAGATGCATTTGCTACTAGGTTATTCAGTTCTCTAATTACATTAGGTTCCTTAGTCACGGATCATTCTGTTAAACATGTGAGCTAGAAGAAAATAAACAGGTTCTCTCTCTCCTCAAAAAAGACCATTTACTTTCCCCAGTACCAAATTTCAGATCACTTGCATTTTATAATATTTCTTTTCAATCTTATAGTCACATGGGAAGACACCTGCCTTTTGGGAGTGCCATTTCTTTTCAAGGGATGTCCTCACTTAAAACCTTAAGAACAGGGAACAGAGTGCAAGCTCAGAGTCCAAATTATTCCAGTCCTATTGATTATTCTTACATATAACTTATTTCTTCCACAGGATTTTTGTGACAGGTTTGAACTAGTTGTGCCTTCAACATTTTCTTTTTAAGATGAGATCTTTTCTGAAAATGTTGCCATGAGGCTAAGTGGAATCTGGATTTTATTTAAATTTTGCCTCTCTGTACCACTTGGAACGTTATTTAGTACAATGGCTGCCAATCCTTTTGGATCACTGCTATATCCTGTCTGAGTGCTGCCTTTCATTCCCCCAATATTTAGATTTTTCCTTGCTGTGTGGTGATGAGAACCATCTGGCACCCGAATTAGGTGGTCCCAGCAGAAGAAAAAGGTTCTTATTTATCAAAGGAAATCTTGCCCATTTACAATGAGGGACTAGCGCACGTTTCAGTTTCTGACTTCCAGAATAAGACAAGTGGTGTAGTGCAGGCCTGAGGCACAGCAGCCTGAATATTATTTAACACACAGAATGAGGCAATTTTCTAATGAGATCACTGAGGATATCATAAGGATGTGTCTGTGAGATCATGAGTTACTGGGCTACTGGAAGCAATATAGCAATATAGCAACCTTGGGGTATAAACTTGCCAAGAGCTGATTAGCCTTGCTGGTGTGTCTAAACAAAAAGAACTCATGTATTCACTCACAGCCTTGTTTAGGGCTGCGTGAGCATGTCTGCAAAAGCTGTAGCAAATTTCTGCTTTAGGAGATCTAGTTCATCACTTCAGTTTGTGTCTTTTCTTTCCCATGGTTGCTGGTTTCGTCCTACAGTAAAAGTTTATTAAAACTAAGAATTGGGAGCAGAGTAGTTTATATTTAGAGTGTAGAAAAATCTGGAGCTCATTTAAGTGGTCTTGCTCAGAAGAAGAAAAACATGTCTGCCTTTCAACCAAACACTTGTAAATTATTATGGTTTTGATTTATAAGAATTCTTTCTCACTTTACACATCATCATGTAAAGCTGACCTGCATGCCTAGGTGCAATAGACCAGAAAAACTGAGTGGAATAATAATAAGAATAACAGAACTATAAAGCTTGTCATGTTGGTATTTGTGTTCTCAGTGTCAGTGCTGCTTGGCATCATGACAACCCCATTTTTATCTGTTCATATCTAAAATTGACTAATTGCCAGTTTTCAGCAGTATGCAGAAATTTAATGCATCATTAAAAGATCACCTAAGAAAGATTTTCGGAAAGTGGTTTTTCTTTTCATTTATGCCTCTAAGTCTATCAGGGTCTTAAACTTTAAACTTGTATCTAGTAGAAGTTTCAATTCATTTTGGATGATAACCGTAAACAGTCCCTAATTAAAAGTGAAAACAAAATAACAGCAAAAGTATTTGTTACTGTGTCTTCAAAATTGCTGCAGAGGGTTGCAATGCTTGGGCACTTTTTGTTCTACCTTTTGTTGCATTTCTGACCTCGGTTTTTGATTAGTGCGAACGGTGTAGAAAAGTTAATGATCTTTCTTGTACATGCTAAGATTGTGGCACTTTATAAAATTTTTGCTTTCTCTCTAATCTTTACTGCTCCACGTTCCCTCCAATCAATTAGTTCTATGAAATCTGCTTCAACATCTCTATCAGTGGTGAGAAAAATATTATTGATTTCAGTGTGCAATCATTCCAGTAGTTTCTTTATGAAGCATTAAGCTATCAGAAGCTGTGACCTTGCAATGAGAAAGCAAAATCTCAACAAGACATGAGTCCTGACCCTGTGTGCTGTTTCCATAACAATAAGGTGGAGCATGACCTTGACCTTATCTCAGAAGAGCTGTTTTTGAACTTAGATTCAAACAGTGAACATAATAAGGAAGTTAATAACATTCGTCCTCTGTTAAAGGAAAGGAAGACAAAGGCAGACATACTGTTCTTTTTTGTCTTCTTCCTCCACTTTTAAAATGATGGATGTGGGCTATAAACAAGTCCCTATCCTACATTTAAAAACATTTTTTTGGTCAGCTTTTGTCTAGAGACTTGCTAACAACTATTTAGCTTGCCCTAAGCAGATTAGAGAAGTCGTACAGTAGATCTCTCAAGTTCTCTATGGACCTGTTCTTGCCTAGACTGTGGATAATCTGCTGTCGTGTTATTTCTCTTATACCCAGCCTGTACCAGGTGTCTCTTAGAGATTACCTATATGAGGAGTTGGTGTGAAGATTGAGTGAAAAGTGCTATAGGCATGCCATGCTGTCTCTGTGAGACCACTCCAGTGTGCACTAACAGCACAGCTCATATGAGCTGGTTTATGTGAGGTGGAGAAGGTTACCTCCTGCTTTGTGCAGCGTGTCTGTAGAGGCAATTAACCTGAGTGGCTACTGTGCTGAGAATTTGTGCCCATTGTGCTGCATCCACTCAGAAAAGCCCCACTTTACTGACAAGCATTTTATTTGGTGTGAACTCAGTTAGAAATTTCATTGTCACCAGCACAGAGCAAGATGAAACACCTAAGAAAATGAAGCTGAGATTGTATCTGTACTGCATGCTGTATTTGTGTGTAAAATTAGAGTGGCTGGATGCTTTGGTACTCTAGATTTTTAGAATACACAGTTGTATGGGGTGGTGCAAATATTTGGTGAAAAGCAAAATGACTTGCAGGGACTGCATGAGAAGCAATACCAAAAAAATGAAACTGTATTGTTTCCACTGTATAATGGAAATTGGTAACACAGGTACTGATAGAAAGACACAGAGACGCATTTGCATAATTTTATTTTGTTCCTAATATTCTCATAACACTTACAGAAAATATTCATGTCAGAAGTTGAATGGGAGGCATTGTTAAGTGGTTGGAGTACATGCAATGTCCTTGAAAGTTAATTAAGGATGTTTCTGAGTCTTGGTTAACTGTGTAGTTGAAGAATCCAGAGCATCTTTCTTTTGAAAAGAGGTATCTAATGATTGTCAGGGATCTAATCAAGTCTTTGCAGTACTGACACTTGGGAGACTGCTCGATCCTATTTTATGGAGCTCACCTACTGAAAGCTTTTGTCTCTACAAATGGACTGTAGTGTTGTTTCTTCCCTTGTGTCTCTGATGACTTCTTACCTGAGGTCTAAAATTGGCCATAATATCTCCAAACATTTGTGTACGTCTAGCACCCGTTCTCACAATTTCAACTGCAGATGTAGTTGGACCATAACTCCTCTGGGAAGTTGAGGTCAGTGCTCTGTATGTGCCTTTTGGAAGTGACAGTACCCTTGATTGCTTGGGGGTTAAAAAGAGCCAGAAAACAATAAATCCTGGATATATTTCTATACCTCAATTTTCTTACTACTCTGAAATGTATTTTGGACTCTTGGATCTGTCCCTCTGGGATGGTCCAGAATTGCTTTTTGTAGTCTGTCTGGTCTCCCAAGCTGCTGAATCCTCCCAGTTTAGCTCCTCTTTAACCTCAGTCTTTCCTGGAGCTAGACCAGCATTCCTGCTAGAAAAGAATGTTCCTCTCTTATCTCCTTCCCAGAGCTCTCTCTTACATTACAAACCTCCTTTGGTTTCTCTGGTAACTTTTCATTGCACAGAATTCCCATCTTACAGATGGATAAGTACAGCATTAAGCATCCTCCATTAGTTTCCTCAATAGGGAGAAATACATAAAGACACAGAGGCCTTTCAGGAGGCAGTGCTTTTCTTTGCACTGGATTCAAATTGCTGCATAGACTGTTATCTTTGGATTTTTCAGATAGATCCTCAATTGTTTGGGGTTTTTTTGTTTGTTTGTTTGTTTGTTTGTATTTTTTCCCTCCTTTTTCTTTTTCTTTTTTTTTCCTCTTTTTTGTTGTAATATTTCTTAGATGTTTCTGAACATAGGATTATTAGCAGCCTTTACAAGTGTAGTGGTCCAAACAGGGATACAGAATGCTTTTATGGACATTTGACATCCTGGCATCCTTGTTTGTCTCATTTCCTTTACACAGAGAGTGCCTGTACACACACTTGCTGTGTGTAAGTGCCTGTACACATGCACTTACACACCCATGCCAGCTTCAACCACTCTGTGCTTGTGTGTGCACCCAAGATAAAATGAGGGAGGGTCAGGGCACAGAGAACACAAATCACTAGGTACTCAAGGTATTTTAATCCTTACCATCATATTCTCAGGAAAGGTCCCTGGCTTTTACAGGTCATATTTTATTGGATTATTTCTACCAAGTCTGAAAACAAGATGTGATCTCTGAAAAAAGTGTCTGGTTAATAGGAAATTCATGATTTTATCTATTCTGAACTCTTACATTTAGCAGTCCATGGGTTTATTAGTGTTGAGGTCCTGATACATAATTTGTTTCCTGTGCCACTTTACAGCAATGTTTTCATGGCTGAATATCCTGTAGTATATGTGTCTGTAGCTTTCTGTTTCTTACCCACGTTACCTCTATTTACATAAGAAATATGAAGTCACCAGGTTGGCTTACCACATCATAAATGAGCTTTGACTGGCATCATTGCATGTCCAATATGTAGGCAATCCTAAAACTCCTGTGGCCCTCTAAAAACTGACCCACAATTTTCATCCTGTAGCTCCTAAAGAGCTGGGTACACAGATGAAACAAGGCTGTAACATGTAGCATTTTTAGCTTCTTAGACAACTCACCATCACCACCAGCACACACACACTCAAACATGCTACTGACCTCTTCAGTAATATTTTGTTTTCCACAGCATCTTTTCCTTTTGTTTCAGGAGGGCCCTGAAACACCTTTCAAAGGACTGAAATATGCAAAGATGCTGCTCTCTGCTTTTCAGATGTTGTTCCTGACTTCAGTCCACCATAGAGCAGAGTGAAGCAAAGGGGCAGTGTGGCATTCTATCTTACTTCCCCATATCCATATGCATCTGGAAGATATTATTTTAGGCCTGTCAGCTTTTGCAGTGATAAGTTAGCAATATAGATCACATATAAGCTGCATCACAATGATTTTTAAATGAGATTTATTCATTTAAAGTGGATGATAAATGGTTTTCTTTTATCAGACTCTGGCAAATGAGATTAAAGCAATGTTATTTTCCTGGAGTAAGAGAGCAGCTGGCACAAAGTTAATGTCTGTAGATTGTACTGTGCTTGCCTGACCTTGCAGAGATGTGTAACAACAATGGGGAACATCCAGGTAGTTTTTCTCTTCCTAAGTCCTGTTTATGTTTTACAACCAGGTGCTACCTGGAGTACTGGTAGGCTGTGGGTTATGTGAGCACTGTGAGAGGCTTTGGCAGGAAAGGGCAGCGGACAAGACAGCACAGTCTGCTCCAGCCTTTCAGGGAATCATGTATACATGCCAAATCTCTCCCAAAACTGTGGGAAGCACTGCTCTGTGTTTCTTCAGCATTTTAGAAGGTCTAGCATATTGTACAGAGTATCTTGAGTATGCTCCCCTCAGGGGTTAGCTCATCCTGCTGGGCACTTGGTCTTGGTCTCTCCTGGATTCCAGGAAATATCCTGATACTTCCCCCCTGATTCAGATACCATGAAGCAATGTAAGAACTGCATAAATAAGCCTTACAGCCCATTGCAGTTCTCAATTTGTATGATGGCGCAAAGAATTTGTGTTGCATGCCCTTAATATGACATGAGTGGATAAAGGGAGCCAAATGTATATGGACTTGTCAGCATTACTTTCACAGAGTAGCTCCTGAAATGAACTCTACTGAGAATTTTTTTGAGGAAACAAGTTGGTTCAGTCTGGGGCACTGGGAGAGCTCATTATCTGGAAGAGCAGTGGATTTTTTCCCCTGGATGAATTCTCAGTCTACAGGATAAAACTTTTCCTGTTGTTCTTTATTGCATTCAGGAAGAGGTCCTGTCCTTGTCCCTGGAGCTTTCTTGGCAGGAGGTTGGCTGTACTGAAGAAGATAACAAGGATTGCAGAGGGTTGCCCTCACAGTAAAGAAAAGTACTGGAGAGGTCAGGGAAGAGCTGACAATGACACTAGAGTTCTTCTGTTCCACTGACTCCACAAATGTCTTCCTGTCCCAGAACTCTGTGGGTATGGGAGATGGAAGGGAAGATTTGCAAACTGAGAGTGATTCCTCTCACATTGTGTTTTGGTAATACATCTACATTTCCTTCTGGTGATTTTGCTCAGAGGAGCTATCCTGTGGTACCTTTATCTGTAACTTTCTCTTTCTTGCCTATATTTCCTCTATTGACAGAAGAAATAAAGTCACACAGTCGGCTTACCATATGTCATTGGCGAATGAGCTTTGACTGGCATCTACCCCAGGGAAAAAAAGACTTTGTTATGCAGAGTACATCTCCTGTTTCTCCCATGACACGTCTCTTCAGCATCTCTCCTATGAAAAAGAAATCCAATTGCCACTGCTTGATTTTTGTCCTGCTTCTCAGATGTTATTTTTCTAAGAATTCCTAGCTATGAGTCTGTCAACAAAGTCTGTAGCTGATGGCATTTTGCCCCATCTGTCACAACTCTGTACACTTTGATAAATTAGCTGTATTGGATTGCAGACTTAAATTGGAAAGTAGTACAGAGTAATAAGTTATTTTATTGGTTTCTTCCTTTTGATCTTGGATTGCTAGTCTATAATCTACTCTACACCTAGTGATCTGAGCATTTGCTTTGCTAAAAGTAGCTGTCTATTTCAAAGTTTTGGGTTTAGTCCAATGTTGAATATCAGGCCACACAGTGGGCAGGAGAGGAAACAAATTAATTCCTTGTTTTATTTTGAGGCAATACTCTATAAATCTCCAGTTTAAGAAGTGAGTCACTTTTGCACACTCAGAACAGAACAGAAGACATGCATTACTAGATCCTCTAGACCTGGTGATGGTTCATCAGTTGTCCCTTGGCATCCCTTTGGGTAGTCATGCACAGCACACAGGACAATTGGAGACATGAGGTGCAAGACTGAAGACTAATTCAGTTAAATTCTCATGCAAGATCCTCCTACCTCTTGCAGTAAGTTCTTATACATATATAAAAAATTATGTTGGGGTTTTTCTTCATTCTGGGGAAAAAGGAAAAGGATGGTCCCCCATGAAATGGAAGGTTAGTAAAACATCTAAAAGCACTAGATATTTTGAAACCCCTCTGTAGACATATGTATATAAACAGGCTCTGAGAACTGTTGAGAACAAATCATCCTGCTGTGCTTCTGTGCCTGGTGCCTATAGAAAGAGTTCAATAGGAGTGGTCTGTGTTAATCTTTTGTGCTTGGAAATCTGAACTCTGATGTTCAGCTCCTCAAAACATACGAGAAACAAGGCGTATTAGTGATTCTACTGAGCAGACAAAAATCAAAACCTGAACAACAGAGAAAAATGTTCTCTCTTTGAAACCCCTCTTCAGCTTTTCTGGAGAACATCACTACAGGACTGGCCTAGAAAGAAAAAAGCAATTGGGGATTTCAGAGTGCTCAATGTCCTTGCAGTGTGTATGAATATTGCCATTAAAGGCACGCTGAAAATGATCTCCTTTGAAAAAAAACATTGTTAGCAATCAATAGGAATTCATAAGTAGAACATTTTATAGATCAGAAATTGAGATTAGAACAGGTAAAGGTTATAGGTCTCATATGCTCATCTGGCTTGGTAGAATTCAGTTTTCTTCTAGGTTGAATAAACTTTATTTGTGACTGTCTTATTTTAATAAAAATTAAAAGACATAGTGAGCAAGTCTGAAGAAAAAGTATGTTGTAATTTATGCTTCAAAATAATTTCTAAGAAATTTATTCAGACATAGAATTAGTTCTTTGCTCCATTTATGAGATAAAGAATGCACTGGGGGATATAAGATGTGAAACTTAAAATATAACAAAATATAAAATAGGAGACATCGAGTGCAGTACATTTCTCTGTATACTGACCCCATTCTATTTATTTTTCCTGTGTATGTTTTTATCATTATATCTATAACTGTTAATTTGTGAGGTGTTTCCTGTGCAAATGTGGAGGGCAAAACACAAGAATGAGAACACCTCATTCAGTGTGAGATGATTTTTAATCTATTTTGTTTCATCTCATTGTTCATTAGTGATACAAATTGAACCCAATCTCCAACTCTGATGTAACTTTGCATATTTAAGTTGGCCAGAATTTCATCCCAGAGAGCCTTGAATTATATAGCTGATTCCAGTAGACCAATCTAACCTCACAAATCTGGCCAGCTTTGTGCAGGAGTGTGTGTGTGACTCTGTATATTATTTTAATCTTTGGATCATAAATAACTTAGTGGAGCATTACAATAGTTTGTTTTCTGTAATTCTAATACTGCAGCTCTTTTATGTTGTGGTGCTTGGCCTCCATCCTACTGGGTGGATAACACAAATAGGCAAGCACCTTTAGGTACTTCAGTTTCTCTGAAGGGAGGGGTTTCTTCCCCAGCTCCTTAGGTCCCTGTCAATTAAAAAATCTTACAGGGTTATAACTGAGACCTATATTGCTTTGAAATGAGCCCTCACTTTTAAATGAGATGCCTACCCTTTTGATCTTTCAGTTTTAAAGTCTTTTCTCTTCACCCTAATTCTAGACCGACATCCTCTTTCACCTTTGCTCATGGAATAAACAAACATTATATTTTCATTGCTTCTGAGAAGGAACAGGGAGACAATGGTAGAAACAGTGTTGTGGCTTCTCACAGGTAAAAGAGAAGGGCTGTGTGATGTTAGGGTAGAGAATCAGGGCATGGCAGAGAGGAATTAAGCCCCAAACACCTGTAAAAGGTGTTTAAATACAACAATCCTCGCTTCAATGTATTTTCAGTGTGAATTAGTATGTGAAAAGTGAGCTACTAGTGGTGACAGAGGAATTCTGGTTGAACTTTGCCTTTTTATGTGGCAGAACAGAAAGGGGTTATAAAAAGCAGCTTTATGGGATGGAATATAAAAGTAATAATTCATGTAGGTGAATGGACAGATCTTGTTAATTTTGAGGCATTATTTTAGTTCTCTTGTCTTCTATATGTGACTGTTATTTTAAGTGGTGCAGAGAGAAAACAGCAGATGAGATGGGTAGATGGTGGCAGTAGAAGGGATATTTGCAATAGGATTAGGAAGAACAAATGGTGCCCTTTGGCATGATAGAAGGGATTTAACATTCTGGGCATGAGGAAATGTAGAGAACCATTAGGACAAATGGCCCAGAGATTGTGGGTTTACAGAGAAGGACAAACATGAAAAAATATTGTGAACTACAGGATTTTTCTGAATGCACAGAAGTGCATTAAATGGAAAGAAAGTTTAAAAGATGGTATTGTGAAAACCATGATACAGGCAGGCAAAGCAACCTTAAAGTGGCTGAAAATTATAAAATTTGTTCTAGCTGTAGAATGGGACTGTCTGAGGAACTCACAAGGGGTGGTGAGCACAACTGGAGAGCAAAGCAGAGAACAGTACCAAGGAAAGCTTGATAAATGCCAAAGGAGCTTGTAGGAAGCATAGCTATGTCGAAGATGTGCAACATTCTATGATTGTGATCATCACATGAGCTATGGTTCGTTTTTCCTACCAAGCATGTAACACTAAATCTGATTTAAACCTATTTCAGTTTGTATATAGCTATGACAGATCTAGAGAAAAGTGTAAAAATTGATGTCTTTTAGGGTTACTATCATTAATCCTTTGGGGTCAATCCTGTTGTTTTGTTGGATACCAGGTCACCACTTGTACCAAAATTTGGTTTGCCCATAGGTTATTGCTCTACTTTCTTAAATAAACACAAATTTATAAAATACCAGAATTCTATGTCCTAAAAAAGGCCTGTGATGAGCTGGATAAGTAACAGCTGAAGCAACTTTTCTGATGGCAAATTGTGATTTTATATGTCAGCTATTTCCAGTGAGAGGGCCATTCAGATGAAACAAACAGCATTAGCTTACATGTTACAGCTTTCCATTAAGGATGCTCTCATTGGTAGGCATACTCAGTGCATCATTTACCATTGATGTAATTAACAAAGTATCTTCGCATGTTAATGAGTCTCAAAGCTCATTTCATGGCACAACTGATTTGACAGCTGTCTAAATTACAACAATGTGTGTTAATATTATATTTTCTTATAGCTGGAATTAAAGTTTGTCTTTGAGACCAAAATTACTGTCTCAATCTGTACTTCACAACACTAACTTTGACATTGATAGTCTGATAAATTGCTCAAAACAATTTTCAACCAGTCAGAACAGATATGATTTTCTTCACTTTGGATGAATATCAAAAGTGTTTAGATCCCCATCCAACTGTTTCATCTTACCAGATATTACTTGATAACACAATGTCATTTTGTAGTGACAGACCATAATTTTGTTCATATTCCAAACATTGCCCTTTATAGGATATAGAAGCAATGCTTGAATGCTGAAGTTCATTTCACAACTTACAATCTAAAATAGTATCATAAACTCTCATCACATAGAATATCCTAGTGAAGGGTTATTTTAGGAATAGTTTCAGAAAATATGGTGTGATATCACACTTTTTAGATCCAATTTTTAGGTTACATAAATTCTGACAAAAGAGTCAATCACAAACAGAGGTTGAAAATCCACTGAAGCAATGGAACAAAACTCTTGGGATACAGGTTTCAGTATCAGCTAGTGATAATTCCCAAGGAAAAAGATTTTCTGCAAGTGCAGTTTTCTAGGATTCTGAAATGAATCAGCACAACTAGAGATCATTAAAATATAAATACAAAAGGTCAATTGTCAATAATATATCCTATACTTGACAAACATGAAATCCCTGACATCCTGTCAGGTGTATTTTAATTTCAGTCTTTTGTGTTAACCAAAATACCTTTTTTAATGAGTCAAGGTAAAAATGCTCATGAAAGTCTTGCAAACTTTTGATAAGATTAAATCATACCATATTTTACATAGTTTAAAAATTTTCTTTTTTTCTTTTTTTTTTACTTCACCTTTCTTTTTTCTTTTTTAATTTTGACTGACATTGCAGTAACATTCCAGAGCATACGTTTGTGCTGATGACAACAGAAAGTCTATACAGGAAATTTTTTGAGCTCTCTAAATATAGATGACAGGATTTTAAACTACTTGACTGCATGATTTTCAGAGATTTGAAGGGGATCTGCCTTACTGAGAGGGGGGGGAAAGTTAAAGGAAGTTGAGTCAGAATCATGCTGATATATTTTAAGAATCCATATTCCTTTACTTCCCAGTCTTTTGTCTAAGGCATTTGGTCACATTTATCTCATTTTCTAGATAGAGAAGACAGTGATAGGTCAGTTTCTTGAAAAATTTTCTCTGCTCTTTTGTGTTGACTCTCAAGAGTATATTTTATAGTAGTTACCATTCAGAATAACATTTTCTTAAATTTTGTTTAGGATCCAAAAATTACCCCTGAAGGCATTTTTTGACTATATTTTGGAAAAAGGAAATACTATAGGGCAAGAACAATAATTTAAACAGTGGGTAAATTTTAGGACCTGCTTTCTCTTTTTAATGGATAAAAATAATATAAAAGCCACCATGTAACTGTGGTATCTTCACACATCAAGCCTTTGTACTGCAATCACCAGTCTAAGAGATTCTTTCTCTACAGCTGCTACATCTTGTATCTAAGCCACAACATTTCTTATTATGGGTAATTTACAGGATAACTTAATTAAATAGGTGGTATTTGATAGCAAAAGTTGACTGTTAATCAAGGCTAATGCGGTGCTTAAATGAACTGGAATATCTTGCCAAGATGTGCTTCAGTCATATACACTGTGAATGTTCCTCAATATTGCCTCAGGGCTTTTTCCTTTGTACACAGTTTTACCCTGCCTCTACTGGTGACTACATGGTGATCCTGTAGATCCAGGAGTTTACTTGCAAAGAACAGGGGAATACCTGGAGGAAATAATATGTACAATTACTCCTAATACAGCAGCACAAATGATCAGAGTTCTTCTGCAATAGGTGCGTTATATATATGAGGGTGGAAAGGGTCTCTGCCTCAAATGGCTTGCTAAATAAACACAAGTAGGAAAAATTAGCTATTATTGTCTTCACTGACTAGAATTGAATAAAAGAGTAATTTACTGACTGGCCCTAGGTCATGCAAGAAGCTGATGGTAGTGCTGCTGATTAAATGTAAGCATTCTCCGTTCCAGTGCAGGGCTTCATCCAAAAATAAATCCTTATTTGTTAGACATCTGAGTAAGAACATCCTGATAGATATCCTGACTATTCTTTCTCTAGAAAACATTCTCATAGTGCTAGGTTTAATTTTAACTTTTTTTATTTATTTTAAGACCCACAAATCTTTAAACTTATATTAAATTATTGGAAGAAGGACTGAGAAGTGGTTAAAGGTGGTGTATACACAATAACTAAAATCCTCTTGGGATTCAGTTCAGTTTTATTGCATTTAGTCAGCTCAGCCAAGTAATATATATCTAGTTCCAGGTATTTCCTTCTTGTCTCAGTTTGTATAGTGTTGGTAGGAAATTGGTACCATAGATATTCTTTACAAGAAGGAATGATATATGTCCCTCCAAAAAACAATTTTGAGCAGCTCACAAAAGCTGAGAAATGCTGGCTAATTTTCCCTTTGATTTTCTCCAGTGCTGAGGAGTACCCAGGATACTCAGGGATACCCTGAGTTCTCAGGGTATTTGTTGGCTGACCTTGCTACCTGGAACATCACAGTCTGGTTTTATACCTTGCAGACCAGTTGACAACCTCAATTTGGATGTGTTTTAAATGTGTGAACACCATCTGCATGTGCATTTTAGTAAAGCTCTTTTGTCTTTTCCCTCCAGCACAAAGCCTTAAGGCTTTTGATTATTCCTTCTGTGGTTTGCTGAGGGCTTGATAACTGAAGGATGATGTTAAAGTTCCAGTCTGAAGAGGCCTGTCAATGCAGAACTCAGCAGTTTGCTGTGAGGAAGGGATGCATGGAAGAGAAGCTGCATTATGATTCAGTGTATTACCACAAACATCTTTTGCTTATGAAATGAAATACTCCATTCAACCTAATAACACTTTTACAACATTCAAAGCGGAAGATGTAGTCTGCTGCTGCCAGCCTTGATAGAGCAGATGTTACAACTTTCATCAGGTTTTCATGAGGAATGTCACAGCCAGAGCACCTCAGCATGGAGCATTACCTGCTCTGCCATTTGCCAGAGCTGCTACAGAGCCCAGGCTAGAACAGTCCTACAAAATTTGTTTCGGTTATGCAAATACCTGAAAGAACTGAATGAGAACTGAAACACATTTTTTTGCCACCTGTTGGGTGCAGGGCTTTGCAAGGGAAATTTACTCATGGACCTTGTAGTCTTTGATCAGCTTGACTGACTTTTCTTGACAGGAGAAGCAGTTGTTCCATGCCAGTTCCACACTGGACCTCAGCAGCAGCTAGGTGAAGAACAAATTGAGTTATTACTGTCTTCTGCCTGATTTTATGGTTCTTCTAATGTGCTGATCATTGTTTTATCTCATCACTTAATAATTTGAAAAAAGTAGCAGCAACTACAATATGGATGTTAGCAGAAGGACCGGGATTCTTGCCTTATGAAAAAAACAGGGAGTAATGCAGGTCATTCTCTGTTAGTTATTGGATTGGAGTGATTTGTAGGTTCTCTTGGATATATATGAAAATAAGATTGCCCTAAGGACAGCAAGGATATTTAAGAATATTGTCTAAATCTATTTACAGATACTGAATTCTAAGTTCTGATGCTTTATCTCTATATTTTGATATGATGAAAGCAAGCTGTCTTCAAAATTTTAAGGAAATGCTATTATACCACTATATAAATCCTCATTAGGCTTGGATCTTGAATGCTTTAAACAATTCTGGTTCCCCTGTCTCAAATAAAATGTAAAATAGCTTAAAAAGTTAGTGAGATGAATAACAAAGATAATCATGGGTATTGAAAAATTTCCATAATATGAAGTTAAGTATGCTAACACTGTTTAGTCTGGAGAAAAGCTGGCTAAGGGACAACAAGCTAGAAGTCCCTGAAGCTTGACATAAAGAAGGTAAGAGAGTTCATTATCCTTTCCAGTGCAAAACATGGAGACCTGAAATGAAATTAGAAGGTGTTAGTTTCACAGCAAAAAGAAACCTTTCTGAATATAATGGGTAATTCAGCCAAGAAAGCTATCAACACAAGATGCTGAAAAATGTTAAGGTTTTATAGAGCAGTTGATAGATTCATGAAAGAAAATTTAAGCAAGGCTGCCTAAAGAAAATTCTTACATCTGCCTCAGTAAACTGCAGGAAGCTGGGGAAGTATTGTGGGTAAATGTTTATTTTCTTACACTCAGGTCTAGGCAGAGTGGTACTGGCCAGTGGCAGAGTTGATGATGTGGCAGAGATCCAGCATGGTGCAGCTGTTCTTTCCATTCCTGTGTCCTGGAATCAATATCACTGCTAGAAATGAGAAATTTACTCCGTTCCTGAGATGAAAAGTTCTATCTAGATAAAAAACTCCATTTTCTAAAAATAATATATTCATGAGGACAGATGCTTTTTTTTATAGCAAACTAGGTAGCTGTTGAATGATTGCAGAAGAAATTAAGGCAAAAGTTTAAAAGGCTAACTTTTTGTTTTCAAATATTTTGTTGCTATGTACAACTGAAACATCAGCATTCAGGGTTGCCTCTGCCCCAGTCTGGGTCTGCCAAGGCACCTGGATGAGTTAGGCATCCCCTTCTTGCTAAGGTTCTGCAGAAGTTGGCATCTTTTTGTTTGACCTTCTAGAAATCCTTGACTGAATGCCTGTGCACAGTGCTGCATCTGCAAATTAGAGCCGTATTATTTGGGTCACATGTAAGAAAACCTGGCCAGGTATCTTAACAAGGCAGATTAACATTCATCTGACACACACATCCAGGAATAGTGAGTGCCTCTTCCTCACAGAGATGCAGATCTGAATAGCAAACACTTCCTCCTTTTGTTTGGATTTGCTGTTCACCTGTGCTTTGATTTTATGTTCTGTAAAGATATTCCAGAAGCATTTTTTCTTTCTAATGACTAGATAAATATAAAGAAAGACTAAATTTTGAATCTTTCATCTAAACACCAAGCTCTATCTCTGATTATATTTCTGGATTAAATAGCTTTTTTTCCCCTTAGAATTTGTTTTTTGTTTCCCAGGCTTACTAAGTCTTTTGCAGTAGTTCTAGAAGTAAAACAGGTACTCCTAACCATTACTCCATGATACTCCTACCCATTACTAATTTTCTACATGGCCAAGAAATGTTGAGGATTTAATGCTCAATGTATCTTTGGAGTTCAATTCAGATATAAAATAAAAAGAATACTGGTTTACAATTGATTTTACTCAAGTAACTATTTCCTAAGCACCATTATTGTATACAGTAGGAAATGGGTATAGCTATTTCCTTAGAATAAAGCAAGTTGTGAGGTCTATCATAAAAGGCTAAGAGAATGCTGCCTTTGCTTCACATCCCTTTTAACTGCCTCTATAAAATTTAAGGAATTGCAATAAAACTTGGGAAAGTGCTTTGACTGGTGAGCATTATTTGACAGCACTTATGAGATTACTATGTGCACAAGGCCACTTAGAATGTTTGAACATAAGAAATTATTTAAAATTATATTTATTTTCTGATTTTTTCTTATTTTTATCTTTAAATATCTCTCAATCTGCCTTTTTTTTCTTTCCTTGAACAGAAAGATCTTTAAACAGTTCGCTGCCTCCTTGGCATTTCTTCATTCTGCTTTTCATTTCATGTGAAGTCTCCTGGGCTCTGACCAGTTCAAAATGCAACTTTGTAGTTTTCTGTGGTAAATGACTGACAGTGTTGGAAATTATGCTCCTTTTCTGACAGACAATTGTATTCACACTGCTAAGCAGTGTTTGGACTGAACTTTTAATTTAACCCTACTGTTTTTTTTTTCTCCTTCTTTCAGCATTGTCTGTATTGTGATTCCTACCATGGCAATGTATCTTCTGTTTCTGAAGCAGCTGCAGTTTTTTCTGTGATTCCAAATGCATCTTTGGTGAGCAGTTTGGGGTCTGATGAAGTATTTGCTGTTGTACAGAATAACCTGAGACATTCATATTAAAGCCAGTGAAAGGATGGCTCCTGCCAGTCTCTAGGAACAGAGACTGTAATTTTTTGGTGTCTGGTAGTGACTGATATGGTGTCAATCAAATTAATAATAAAAAAGAAATGCTAATAAGACTAAGAGTTTTGTGAAAACTGTAAACAAAGCAGCTGAAAGGTGAACATAGCTGGAGTTTGAACAATTCTCTTATGTTAGCGTCTCTATGCCGAAATTTTGGCATGTCCATGAGAAGCTTAGGGAATTTTTTGATACACTATAAGTATCTTTCTGATATTTCACCCAGAAGAGAGCTATGCATAGATCTCATTAGTTCACATGCCTAAAATTCCTTGTGTATTTTGATGCTTCCAGTCCAAAATATGCAGTATAGTGCTGCTGGCTTTGTGAGTGTTGGATTTGTGGGAGTTGTGAGATATTTCCATGAGGCTAACCAATTCTCCCTTGGAAGAGGTGTGCAATAGCTGTTGGGGCAGTGTGTTTTACTTTGCTGGTCAAACATCTGTACCAGCTCAGGGCTAAAATCTATACTGCACCAGCTACCTCCATAGGAAAAGAGAGGACAAAGTATGTGTGGCCTCCACCTCTACTGCAGACTCAGACTAACTGCCAGGATGCAACACAGAGATATCCCAGCTTGTGAAGAGGTTCTCTAACTCAGATCTAGCCCCAGGCACTGTTATTTTCAGGCCATCCAGGCCCACATAAAAATGGTTGATGCTTAATAAAGAACACAGTCCTAGGTCCTGTGTGAACAGTCTTGGCAATGTATAACCTTTCGTAAGTAATGTATTTAATTTAATAACTGGGAAACTTGGAAAGGTAGAAACCTTTTAAATTAGCAAAGTTATGAAATATTTGTGTATATAAAAAAATAGAATTAATTTAGTATCTAGCACAGACAGCATGCCATGTTTTCATTCCAATATAAGAATTTATGTCATTTGAAAGAAATTATGCTCTTATCCATATGTCTCTTTTCTACACAACTCAATTTTGAGATATGTGTGTATTAGAATCTTAAAAATGGTATTATATTTCTATCAGTTTTATTTGTGCATACTGCAAGTGGGTGTATAAATGTCTTCTGAATGTTATTTGTTACAGGTCATCCCTTGCTTTGAGATGAGAAGTGCACTAATAAAGCTTTGGAAGTTCAAGTTCAAATACACATTTTACAGAATGGGGTTTCAAGATGCCACAAACACCATTAAAACCCCAACTCTGCTTTTCTTTTCCATCTACTCACCTAAAGGCAGTATGACCACAATTCTCACATTTACTCATGTTATATCAGTGCACTTCTAGTGCAAGCTACAGAATACCTACACAGAGTCCTGCAGGATGTGTTTCTCCTGTGTGTAAAAAGATGCCTTACTTTGTTTCCATCCATCTAAAAAAGAACTAGAGACTTGACCATCCTCCATTATATTATTATTTTGTAGTTAAAAGATGACAACATATTCCACTATACTTGTCTGTACTTGCATGGTGTGCAGAATTATTCATCCATGCTGCACTATAATTAAGCAGAAAGGCCAGTTTATCTTGAGGTGCCTTTTAACTATAAGTGGTAAATCTTCTCAGAGTGTGGAATCCTGTGGTCTGCTCGAGATTCAAAGGTCTGTGAGGAGTCCAAAGAGCAAGAAGCAAAATTGAGATTGTAGTTTAAAGCAGCCTCAGGAACATCCTTTCCAAGCAAACATGAGTGGCTCAAAGCAAACACTGATGTCTGGAACTGGGTGATATTCTATTTATAGGCATGGTTGCAATATAATATATGCTTATCATACAATTATATAAATACTGCACTTTTATAATATAATTAAATTGAATTAATTTAGCATATATTAATAGTCATACTAGCTATAGTCTCCTATATTAGCATGATCTAACTCTCTTTTTACATATGATCCTGATAAGGACTTGCACAAACAGAACAGTTTTTTGCCTATATGGATAATTACAGTAATAACCACTAAATGCATTTATTAATCACACAGAGCAGGTGAAGGCTAGCTCCTTTCGTGTGCAGCTGCTCTCATGAGCCTTCTGGACACAGAACAAGAGGGAGGTTGTTAAAGAGCTCATGGACTGTTTAAAAGGATATTACCCTTTTTCTGTATATTGCCTATTGTAGAGTTCGCACACCTCAGAATGCGCTATTACGAAACAACTTATTGACTCTGAATAAGGCATTTTGATGCACATGTGAGTCTAAGTCTGATTTTTTTATGAGGTGGTTCTGAAAAAGCAGTGTGATTTATGTATCTATGTATCCAAGTCAGTGGAGAAAATCTACAGTCCCACATCCCTTCCTGTAATGATTTAAATTCAAAAGTCAGTGTTAAAAATTTTTTTTTTGCATTTCTGCATGTACATTTCTTAGCTTCAGCTGGCCAAGTATTAATATGAAGAATGTCCCTATTCACCCTATCTTTCAGATTTCCCAAGTAACCTGATGTATCACATCTGTTTTCTAAGCAGCATCCTACAAAGAATGCAGAAGCTACTGTAGATTTGAGAGGGTTCATGGGAGCGATGACAACAGTTTTTAGAGTGATCTTTTAGTTTATTATATGCACAGAGCAGACACAAAAGGCAATCTGAATTAAAGAGGATGTTGGAAAAGTGCATGAATTTTTAAGAGTGGGATAAGCTCACCCACCTTTTGTTTTCATGGCCAGAATTTTTCCCATTATTTAATTTATTCCATCTCTGGCTTCTCACTAGTTCTTTCATCTTCAAGATGCATGTATTTAATATCTTAGCTGAGGTAAGATTCAGTGGACTTTAAAAGATTGAATCCTTTTTAAGACAATGGTGAAGGACAATGACTGGAGGTAGAGGGTATTTCAAATAAGTAAAACTGTGAAGGAGGTAGGGATGATGGAGATGATAAAGAAAAGAAGAGAAATTTTATAAATCTCTTTAACTGCTGCCCATGTTCACACATTTTCATGATGAAATTTTGGCACTTCTTTCTAGCTTAGTCTTCCTGTTCTGGTTGATATTTAGCCCTGGTCCTTCAGGACTCTTGGATAGTCAGTGACATTTTTTCCAACAACAGAAGAAATGTCTCACCAGCCTTCAGTTCTCTCCATTCAGCTTGTGGCTGCAATTGGGCCTCACATGGGTGTGAGCCCATAGTTTGTTAAGATAATTGCACAGACTCTTTCTTTGCCTTTGCTAATAAACTGGCTTATACAACCTTGCTGCTTTCCCCAAATCCCACAGCTGCCTGCAGTTCCAAAGACTCTTTTGAATGGCAGGTTGCAGCATCCCCTTGCTGCACAGAATGCAGAGCATGAAGCTTCTGCTGTGTGTTGACTGGTGAGCACCTCCCTGTACAAATAGCACGATCATTTCTGGGTCATGCTCAGCTTGCTCCTTGCTGCGTTCGTGGCAGAGTTTGTGGGTGGAAATAGAATCTAGAGCCACATTTTATTTCTCTCACTTGACTTCAGCAGTTGTTGGTTGTGGATTTCTTTTTGTGAAATAACAAAGCTTTTGATTGACATTATTATGCTAGGACTGTGTTTATAGTGAATATGCAAAGCTATAGACAAAATATAGAGCATTTTGACTGTTTTTCATGATCTTTACACTCCCCCATCCTTGAAGAAAAGTAAGTAAAAAAACAATGGACTTCCTTTGGAAGTTGTAGGGTGCTCAGATTCTATAGTGCTAAAGACTTACAACTACACAGAAAACATAAAAATGTATACATACAAACATGTCAAGAACGTTTTCTAAAGTAATATTAATGACACTTTTTAATATTAATGAACTGCTGAAGATAATTCTTTTGTCATATAAACTTATGTATTACTACCATTATTCTGATCTTAATTGATTCTCACATAAGAATTACAGTTGCTAATTCTGTATTCATAGGAAGTGAATTTCTTCATTAATAATTATTTTATGGCTCATTTTAGCTGTGAAAGGACAGTCTCACTACATTTTCTTTACCTTCCTATTTCTATCTTTTCAATACCACCAATATGGAAATTCAGCATGTCAAACTTCTGGAGAGCTCTGATTTTTGTCTCCCTCTTAGCCTTCAGTCTGTTAGCCAACCAAATGGGATTCAGAGGTCATATTTTTAACCTGCTGTTGCAAAACTAGACTGAAAGGTGCTGCTAAGCTACACGTGTCTAAGCAGGGAGGTTTGCAATGTATTGAAATGATGTCAGAATTTTTGTTAGCACTGATTTCTGCATTTTCCACAGGAGAAATTAGTGACAGAAAGAGCAACTGAGAGGCAGTCCATGAAAAACATTTAATTATACTGAAGTGTCTCTTTTGGTAAAAATGAGGTCCTTCTCAAGTAAACAGGGAGATGTACAGCATCTAAAACACCTAAAAGCAGGCACACTGACCTGCTCACTGAGAAATTAGTGCAGGGTTGGTGTCTACTATTTCTCTCTATTGAGGGTCATTTTTTCACCACTATGTGGTGGTGGTGAAAGAAGAACTATAATTTTCTGCAGCTGATATAAACAGGTTTGTTTTAAGGGGGATGATGTCTGCCTGACATCACCCAGAGGACGAGCATTCATCTTTTTTTTTCAGGATGGCAGGTGAAAGCATGGTTTCCCTTGCTTGATCTAAGTGGATTTGTTGCCCTTGCCATGTGTGCAGTACTAAATGAAAACAGTGTTCCCTGAATAATAACGATGCTTTAAGCTAGTAAAGTTTGACTATTTTTAAATTATTCTTTTCCTCTGCCTAAATCTGTATTTTTCATCCCCTGAAAGCAAGAGCAAAAATCTGAAACATTTAGCTGATTGTGATTTTTAAAAATGCTATCTAGAAAACAGGTTCTCTGACACATATGTGCAATTATATACTTCTGGTAAACAGAACCAGATCATCCACATTTCAGTTCATTTTTTCCAGCAAGGAGATTTTTGAAGACTTAGTGAGTTGAAAAGAGCAGAGCAGGCAAAGCAAGGGATTGCATTATCCATCCTTTTCACACTCAGCACGTGATGTTTTTCTGAAATTTGTTTTCCAAAGACATTGTCAAGTTCACTGAGATTCGCTGACTCCTGGTAGCAATGTAAGCTTGAGACAGCAGTGACAGGCTTTATTTCAGGACACTACATATCGTACAAAATAAGTTTCCTTCAACTGGAATGATGTCTGACTTACAGCACCACCACCATGAAAATTAACAGACACATAGATCAGCCAGGCAGTAAGTGTGCAGGATTTCTGATCATGCACAGACATCTCCTCTCAGCTTTGCTGGTGATACTTTCCATAGGCAGCTTCTGTTTGAGGGGTTATCCTGCATGTGAGCACCCCGTGTTCCCTCTCCAACCCGTCCTTCCAGGAACTGCAGAGAGAGCAGAATGCTGCAGCAATATTCGGGCACTAATTATTTTTGCCAGCAGGAGCTCGTTTTGGCCTTTGATTTTGAGCTGACACTTAATAGATAGGGCAGTTTCAGAAGTGGGTGTGTTTTACAGCACTTGGCAAATGACTGCCTAAATCACAGGTACAGCTTGCAATTGCAGTGATATAAAGCATCTCTCTGTTTACTCTCTTTATTGAAGATATGTATTCACAAAGAAGATATATTTTTTCAATACAATGAACGGTATATTGGCATTGATAAGGTGAACTTTATGGAGAGAAATTGAATAAATGTTATTATCATTGAATTACAGGCAGAAACTGAGCTTGCATTTGGCTGCACAAGACGTATGCCTACAGGGAGGGGCAGCCTGAGGCAGCCCTGTACAAGGTAGAGCCTACAGAATGGGCCAGGGCAGCTGGAGTGTGTAGGGATCCAGGGCTGTGTCTCTACTGCAGGAGAGACTAGGGACAGGAAATGTACCCTTGGGGCTGCTAATGCTTGTTTTGCAGTCTGGCACTGTTTTGTGTTGTCAGGACCAGTTTTGTTTTCCCCTCTCCCTAATGATATCCTAAGATGTTTTGCAGCTTCAAGGCTTCTGTTAAACCACAGATAATGCAACCTATAGCCTGCATTTTGTACTGATAAAGTGTTGTTTTGATGAGCTGTGACACTGCCATAGCATTATTTAAAATGCTCTGAATTGAGAATAATACACAATTAAATAATGTTTATTAAATCAGGCTATGGGGCAACCACAGGTGACCAAAAAGGGGACTCTTGGCAAAACATTATGCAGAGTGATGAGGCAATGCCACACAGCTTGAACGTTATTTAGCAGTGTGGGTAAGGTCCCAAACCTTAGCTTGGTGTATCTGAGCTGATGGAAGGTGCTGTCTGCTACTAAGGGTGATATCTGTGGTTATTTTCTAGCAGTCATCTCATGATCCTGTGTGGGAGCAAGAACTGAAATTAAAGACCTCTGGATTTCTAATTCTTGCGCCCCTCCTCTGCAGAAAATGCTGCACTGAAATACAGTAAAAGAGTAAACAACACCTAAAGAATGTAAAATGATGGTCCCTGATGACATCCAGTTTTTGTTGTCTCATCAGTTCAATGGAGAATTGTCAGTAGAGCAGGTGTAATTCTTCTCTCTGGAGCCCCTGGGAGCTCTGACTTTATTTGCAGTAGAAGTTGGATTGAATTCTGAAGTAAAAAGTACTTTAAGTCAAATGCATTACTAAAATTATGTGCTACGGATGCATGAGGGATTAAAGAGTTTAAAAATAATGATTTACTCAAGTCAGCCTTGAGGATCAAAGCTTTGGCTTCAATGCTGTCTCAAGGTGGACTTTAGTATCTCATGGGATAGTTTCATGGCTCAAGGCAACACAGATAATTTGGTATTCCGAGCTGTCAACACCATGGATTAATAAAGCATTTAGAGTATCTTTTAAGTTATTATTGCAAGCCAAGTCTCATGCTCTTCCTGAGTGCTACTGTGTTTGTTTCTGAAATGCAGATTTTTGTTTGTTTGGTTTTGTTGTTTCTTTTTTTAGGAAAATATCCTTGAAATTGAGAGTAGGCGATTAAAACCAGCAGGAAACGTATAAGAGAATTCTTGGTGGTCTAATAAGGGATTTAGGGACTCCAGCAGGGGAAAAGTATTTTATAAATTTAATATGAGGGTAAATAGTATTATCTCTGTTTTGCAAATGCAAGAACTTATTCAAGATCATTATTCATAGTCCTTAAGCTTTTGTGTTTCTTTTCTTAGCTAACTACATCATGCCCCTGTCTCCAGCAGAAGGGCAGGAAGATGCATAGAAACTGAACTTAGCTGGGATTATCTCATAAAGCAACCTTAAACTTTGGCAGCAAGTCAAAGGTTTACAGCACATCAAGAAATGAAACATGAGGACAGTTCGTGGTGCTGCTATCAACTCTCTCTCTATCAGCGTCCAACAAGCAGAGGTCAGAGTAATTATCTCCTAGTCACTTTTGGGGTCTTTGTAGCAAATGAGGCACTCAGATTGTGCTATGGAAGAGCACTGCAATGCTTGGGTAGTTTTGGCACAAGGCAGTTGCTCTGCAAGGCTCCATGGCCCTCTCACAGCAAGCTCCTGGCCTGCTCTCAACTTAGGAGGAAAGGATCTGATGGTCAGTGTGCCTGGTTCCTCCCACTGAGCCTTTTCCAAGGTGGGAAATATCTTATTTGCTTCCTTGCTGTGTGCTTGTTGGAGCAGAGTTCCAATCCTCTCAAATGGACCTCTTAGGAAATTGATACAGTGAACGTTGAGTCCTTGTGCTTTGCACAGGTTTGGTGCCTTAAGCTGAAGGTTCTATTGACAGATCAATGGAGTAATTGAGAAGGGTTATATAGATAAAATTAACTGCTAACTTCTAATGTAAATATGAACATTTAGACAAATTGGGAAAAAGGGCAAAGTGACTACCTAATTATTATGAAAAATGGTATTCATGTTTTGTACAATTATGGCTATATTAAGCCTATTTCAAGCAACTAATATGCAGATCTGATTCAGAAGAGATTAATTGGTGATATGAACACTTAAGCTATATAATTTACTCTGATTGAAGAGGCAATACTAAAATGTGGCATTAGCAGATGTTGGATGAATTTTTGCTCTGAATCCATCCACTGAAAATGCTAGGTAAATCTCCCCTTATTCTAAACGATTAAATACTCTAATTTCTGGATTTGACTTGCATCTCTGTTTTGTTTCTTTGAATTATTAGTCAAGAGTCGTTGCTGTGGCAATAGCTGGTTCTGTGATGAAATGAAGCACATTCCAGATTCAGCTGTTAAGGTCTGTGGGGGCCCTTTGGCAGGATCCAGCAGGGTGCTTATTAGAAAACACCTGCCCCTTTCTGTTTAATATTCAACGCCATATTTTTGTTCTCCCCAAACTCGCTGGTTATCAGAGGGCAATTCTCTGGGCACTCCACTAGTTGCCGTGAATTATTCACTGCCACTCTTCTCACCCTAGAACAGAGAAACTGTGTTTTGTGTATCGTGCTGGCACCAGAAATTCCCTAAATCTATATTTTCTGAAACAAAAGGGAAGCTGCAAGTCATCTCCTTAATTCCATTGACAATGAAATAGTTAAATACATTTAATTCACTCAAATTCATCGGTTCTGATCCAGAACCAGAATTTCATCTGCACTGTGTGGATGCCCCTGAAAATTAAAATAAGAGAAGAGAGAGGTGGACAGATTACAAAACGGCACTACCTCAAATACACATCATAAAGCCTGATTATGATTAGAGTTCAATTGGAGGCCAGCTGTATATATAGGGAGGTATAGCTCAGTTTCATTTGCCATAGCACAGAAGTCGCACCTGGATGCCAGTGCACATGCTATGAAAATTTGCCTAAATGCTGTAAAGTCCTGAAGTATTAGTAGAGCAGGATCCTATAACAACCATGTCCAAAAAGCCTAACTATGTGCAGCTAACACAGATATTAAATTGAATGCTTCTCTTACTATTATAAATGGCTGCTTTGCTGTCTATGTCAGCAGAGTTGTGGCATTCATCCCGTTGCTAAGAATAAGAATAAGATGACCATCTGCATTTCTGCAGAGTGATGGCTACCCAGAGCGAGTTCAATAAAAGAAAATTATGGCTTTGTGCTTTGCTACAGCTGATAAATCACTAGCAGGTCTTACATTGAGGCGAGAAATGAAAAATAGCATTATGTGGCAAGACTCTTTATTGGGTACCAGCTGAGCAGGCACTTGAATTGTAATACCTCCAAAATGAATGTCATGCAAGTGATAAGTAATGACCTGTTCATGAGGAGCTGACCATGCTGGGTTATTGGGACACTGGTGGATACATGTCAGAGGCCCCAGTGATTGTGTGAAAACAGTGACAGCACATATGTGCCAGCTATGAGGATGTTTTCCGTTTTCTCCCTTCAGAATAAATCTCTTCAGTGCTAGTTCGGCATATAATTCCTCTCCCTTTCTGTGACCTGGGGTCTTCTGGAACAGCCTATTCCTTTAGCCTAAAAGACTATGTCCTGGAAATCAAAGCTGGTTAAAAGACAGCCTCAGGGACCCCTTGGAGGTGGTATAGACCTTCTTTTTAGGGTTTGAATATGCCTGGGGTTCTCTCACCACATACATCACTGTAAAACCTCCATATGTCTTATTTCTCAAGTCATAAAAGCCTTTCTCATTGGTGGGGACTCTAAAATCAGCTGAAACCTAAGCAGGAGTTTTTAGTATCCCAAATCAGTTCTTCCTAAAGGCAGTTGATTTTCTGGTCGTGTTTCCTCTTTCAGTTTACTTTGAAATCAGTAGTTAAGGTTCTAGTAGTTTCTCCTTAGTTTAGTTATCCTGAGTGAGGAGTGTACTGCATGCATGGTTTTGCAAATGAACAGAAATATGTGCTAAATGAAGATGGAGTAAATACTATGGAAAGTGGGTTTCTAAGTAGAGTTTTGACTGTTATCTCATAAATATTCATTGATATCTACAATATGGTAAGGTGTTTTCAAGACAGTAGTAAACTAAATGATCATTTAAAGGCTATTTGTAGCCATTTACTTACAATAATAGGTAAACAACTGCTTAAAGACAAATGTTGATCTGAATTTAGTAGGAATAGCTTAAGGAGCCTCTGATCAAATCAGGTGTAATACAGATCCTACTGTGGCTCCAGACGTGCAGAACTGCACTCCCATCTATTTCATTTTCAATTTTACAGTCTCTGCTTAAACACATGGTGATTGTCACTCAAGAAATGCCTCCAGGTGGATTTTCCCAAAGGACACAGCATGGTGTCAATGGGAACAGTGCTTTAGAAAACATCAGCTTGAACAAATATTGAAAAACATAATAATCACTAAAATTCAGTTATCTAGAACGCAATTCCATGCGCTGTGGAGGGAAAGGAAGAAAAACGAGAAAATAAGTTTTTGAATCTGAGATTATTATTCTTTATTGCTAATTAATAAGTGTTTGGGCTGTATTTATTCTGTAAAGGCCCACTAGATGTCAGCACATATCTAGGCTACCACAACTGGAGCAACAACCATCTGGTAGTAAAAAAACCCCTCTGCCCTGGAATTATGTAATTTAGACAGCACATAGTCACTGACTCAAAGTGGTTTGTTTGACTTCATGAAGATTTTGGGTACCCCCACTGTAACAGTGACTGCTTTGGTCATCAAAATGGGGATTTTATGCACATTACTTTTTGTTCTTGTTCTGCAAAACGCTTTCATTGCCATCTCCATTTGGTCCATTGTCTTTCAGGAAGCACTTCTCATGTCTACCAGGTGCAGCTTTATAATGAGGATGGCTAATGGTTTGCTTTTATTTGAAGATTTAATGGCCAAACTTATTTTAAACGTGAATATGACAATTCTGTTTGGAGTGGCAAAAACTCTGAATAAAACTTCAGACATATTTTTCATAGCATAATATGACATGAGGCAAAATCCCCCACACCATGTGTATTACATGTGTGCTCCCCTCACCTGTCTTTTATGTAAGAAATAATGGAAAAAAAAATCACTCTATTATGCATTCAGGCTATTTAAAATGCATAGACACAGTACACTGCTTGCAGTGTTTTAAAGCTAGATCAAAACTCTCCTTGATGAATTTTGCCACACAGTAGCAAGGATTAGTATTCAACCATATATATGTTCATATGCTGTGCATTCATTACTTAATATTTGTCTAGATCCAGTGTCAAAATAAAGAAGAATTTGGGTGATTTTGGCAGGTAATCCATTTTTCTTAACCATCCAGATCTTCAGGACAAATGTGTTTTGGAAAATATGACATATAAACTGGAAACTGTTGTTTGGGTGTTTTCCTAATATGGTGCAGGACATGGTTCTTAGCTATTCCAGCAATTCAGACCTACAGCTGTTGCTAGCTGGAGTCAGGGGACATCACGTCACTACTGAATGAGGCTGTAGTGAGCTGTAGTGCAACCCCTGCAGCTGGTCAGGTATCATAAAGTGATCCATGCTCCTTGCTCACCCCATTTCATCAGACACACTCAGCTGAAGCACGTGGGCTAAAACATCTAACTTACCTGCAGGTACCATCTGAGCTGCTCCCTGAAGGTACAGAGGAAACCTAGGGATGGGATGCCTCAGTGGAGGGCCTGAAGTTACTTGTGGTGAATCTGGGCCCATAACATGAAGTCATTTGGCCCTTGGCCCTTAAGCCTCTAGCACTAAAGCCTTAATTTCTGCGTTTCCAGTGTGTCTCTGCTGTGGTGGGGGCACTGCACTTGTTCCCTACACTGAGTTATGGATTCCTGCAGATTCTGAGGTTCTGGGGAGCTGCAGAAAAAGCAGAAAGGCTTTTTGTTGGCTTGGAGTGGCTCCAGCCTGTCCTCAGATGTGACCTGGCATGAGAGGTGTAATCTCATAGCAGTTGCAGCCATTCCGTTTGCACTTAGCATACTTTACTAAGTCCTTGTCCCAGCACCTGCCCAGGGTCTGCAGTGTGTGTTTGCAGCATGGCAGAACGTTCATCAGGTTTCCAGGCTAAAGTGCATTGCAATAACTGGCCTCCCCAAGAGGCCTGTGTTAGTCAGAGCACCAGCCTGTGTGAGGAGGTGCCTCATCCTTGCAGTATTTCAAAGCTGATAAGGAGCTGACCCGAATACAAGACAGGGAGGGATGCAGAGTAAGGGATAACTTGGATTCAAGAGTGAGATCAAGTCTGCCACCAAATTTTGTTCACAGAAAATACATCCTGCTGACCTAGAAACTTGACTGACCTTATTCACACTGTGCTTAATGCAGGTTGCCTAGCAGCAGAGATCTTAGCAGAATTTAGCCACAAACAATGTCTTGCTGTCTCATGTGTTAATAAAATTTAGGATGCATTGGAATTTCTGTGCCAAAAGTGGAAGACAGCCCCTGTGGATCTCACACAAGAAAAACAATGCAAACCTAGGTAGGCTGGCTTTATTGTTCCTGGAAAATGAAGACTATTGATTGTGCTTGACAACTCGTCTTTTTTTTCTAATATGAAATAAAAGGAATTAATATTGTTTTTAAAACAGATTGCTCTGAATTCTGAGTATCTGAGCAGGTTAAAAATACTGGTAAATGGGAAGGAGCTAAGGAGGAATAATACTTGGTTTAAAAGTAAATTTCATTGTGATTACTTGCATGATTTCCTATCACGTGAATCCTTGAGAAGTCCATGAGGAAACTGGATGAATAAATGTGAGTATTGGAGTTTATGAATGTCTGCCTGGGATAAAATCAGCGATTTTTATGATTTTCTTGATTTAGAAACCTGATCCAAACAGCTTTTTTCCCCTTATCACAATCCTGTGCCTTTTTCATCCAGAGCAGAAGGTGATTGTCAGCAGTGCTAATGAAGGAATGACAGAATCCCTTTAGCTGGTCATTGAGTGAGAAGAGGTTCAGCAAAGGGGAAGTGAACCTTGCAGTTTTCCAACACATTCAATATTCCCTATTACTATAGCATCAGCCAAGGATGATCAGGGAAGTTTTTGGCTCACCATTGAGCATTCTCTTTCTCAGATTTGATCTTTCTCCATGATGGCTTTTACTTCTAAGGAAAGTTTTTTTGTTTTTCAGATTTTAAAACCAGAAAGATAAAAAATGCTCAAGAATTTTAAGTCTGGTGAAAGGTAGGATGGTAATTTTCAGTGTTAATGCAGTACCTGAAAACGTTTTCATTTCTGTTTGGTTCTAGAAGATGGGCTATGGCATCAGCTGGTGGAAGCCTGCATATCTTTGCTGCAGTCTATGCTGGGAATTAAAATTGGCAGATAATTTTGTTAAATAGCTCTGCAAACTGTTGCAATGTGATGTAATATACACATGTACATTGTTTCTTAGTGTTGTGTTTTGGCCAATAAGAGCATTCCTCAAAAGTAGCATACTCAAAATCCATTCCCATGTGTCTGCATCACTTGAATCAGGCCTTCTCTTTGTGGTGAATCTGTACATTTTTCCTTGTTAGCCCTTCATTGGTACTCAAGTGTTGTGTTCAGCTTTGTCCCATTTTGTGACTAATTGTTGGTTAAAAATAAAATCAAACCTGAGGTTTTCAGTCACTATGTTTTGCTCCTTAGAGGAGAAAAATATCTTCCTTCCTGAAAGAAAAATATTGTAGCAACTGATTTCACATTTCCAGTTCAGACATTAGGTACAAGTTATAAGCTATGTAGGGATCTCTTTTGTCCAGTACCAGATATCAGTTGTTTTTCTAGCTTTATTTTTGGTCCTGGAATAATACAAAAAAAGAGATTTTTGTAGTACTTATTCATGATTGTGGATATTGGGATTCAGAGAAATAAGGTATGTCTTTCTAACAAGGAGAATAATTAATCACTGGAGATCATTTATGTAGAATAGTGTTGGGTTCTTGAAAATTTCTAATGTAGAAAATCACAATTCAATGTTTTCTTTTGAAAGATTTCTTCAATTTCAACTGCACACAATCATTGGTCTTGATGCAGTAACTAGTAATTGGAAATCTTACGGCTTTTAATATTTTGAATTTCATTCATCATTAATCCAAAATAATTGGCTTATTGCTAAGAGGAAATAGTCTAATAACAGTGTCAGAGTAAGGTCCTTGCCTCTCAATGGCAAAACCTTGCTATAAGGGGATAACAGGATCAGAGATGTATTGATTAATTCTATACTTTTTAAATGACAACCTTTCTCCATGTAGATTATGTTCTCTTTCTATTTATAGCATTTCACTGCTCTATGACTCTTGCAAAGAGGCTTATTTTTTCAGACTACCTTAATCAGTTATCCATCATGACCACATCTTTCTGAACAGGACTTTTTGGGGATGCAGTGCTGCCCTGTGTAAGTATAAATCCTGAATCTTGGTGTGTCATGGCAGTCATAGGCTTAGAGTACTTTCATGTCCTGAACCAGCAGAGGAACTCTGCAAGCTGGGTGACTGCACTAGTAAACCCCTAGTTATACATTCTGCAGGGGTACATGTAGCTTTACATGATGAATCAGCCAGAATGAAGCTGGCCATTAGAGTGTGCTTGATGTTAATTGAAGCCGTGACTCATTCATTTGCATTTTCCCTTCCCACAAAGAATATTTAACTAAGACCCTTTGCTCCTTATAAGGTCTCTAAATCTGTGTCTAGCTACATATCTGAGAAGCTACTGATCCCCGTGGTTGATCAGAAGCTCTGCTATCACATGGGCATGTACAGCACTTTGAAATCCAACTTGAAAGCTGACCAGGGTTTTTGTGCAGCCTGCCTTTCTGTAGCTCACTTTTGGGATTCTATGGCCACTGGTTACTCTGCATCTCTTTGCCCAAGACATACTCCTCTGTCAATTTACTCATCATGAACCCACACTGCTGAAGTAAAAGTCAAACAAAGACAGTTTTTCACATTTCTCTCTTTTTTTTTTTTATATCCCTGCTGAAAATTAACTAAAGAACAAGTTGCAATGAGCACACCGCTTGCCTTGTAAATGCATGCAGTAAGTGACAGTCCTGGGCTCATTTTCAATTTGAATTGACCAGGTATCTGAAGGATAGAAAGGAAAACATTGCAGACAGTGACAAAATTAGTCATATGTTACCCAGCAGGCAGGGTCCAAATAAAGATCCTGTCTCCACAAGGCAGGAATGGGTTGGCTAGAAATCCCTAAATATGAAAGTCTTGCAAAACCAGAATGTCATTATAAAATGTATCCTTTTTTTTATACCCTAAGAATAAAAAAATCGTGTGGTGTTGTGTAGTAAGGATATAATTTTCAACCAAGTTCTGCAGCTTGCTTAAAGAAAGGTTCTTCACAAGATTTTTTTCTGCTTTTCTATTAGATTCTAATGGACTATAAAAACTGGGGATTAATTTGGCACATTAATTGCTAAAAGATTAACACTTTTGTAATTTTTCTAATAATTTAGAAGTGAATTATATAGTTGCACTGCAATCATTCCACTTAATTTTACCTCTCATGTAATTTTTCTCCCAGCATTAATTTTGTCCCTGTTGCAGCATTCAGCTCAGGACAAATCTCACTGCACTCCATTATCTGACCAGTCGAGCCTGCAGAAACAGGGAATCTTACTTAATTAGAAAAATGCACTGATGCAGAAAAGGTACATGTAACTTATTGCACCAGCTATACCTTTTAAAAATGCATCATTGCAAAGATGACAAACTGCCATCGGTTCTTTGATCTGAAAGATTTTCAGGAGCTGCTGGAATCAGAAAGTAGAAGGACTGAAGCCAAAAATTCCTTTTATGTCATATTATGGAATAGATGTATAACGAATGACTATATTGGGAAGCACCAGGTGAGAATTTTTAGAAGCTCTTCAAAGCCATCAGTGAAATCTGATTTAAGAGTCCCACTTCATTCTCTACTTACTAGTGTTCCCCAGGTAAGCTGTATTCCAATGTGCTTCACAGAGTTAAATAATTAGCTACCTGGATAAATAACAGTAGAAGGAGTAGTCAGCCACAGTAAATTATAGACTTGGGGAACAGCTGTTTTTCAGCTGAGACTTAAAATGAAATGGTGAAATTACAGTGCATTATTCTACTCCACAGTGGCCAGAGGATTTCAGCAAGGTCCAACACACCTGAAAGCTATCAATCAGATAAGAGGAGTGGCTGGAAGAGTTCAATAACCTGAGCCCTACTGACACAACCTCTATTGAAAATGAACCTTGCTGACACCAGATCAAATGTAACGTGACATTAATTTTCTTCTTTGTGACCTTGCTTGACTGAATGTGCTGGAGCACTTAATTCTTTATGCTCACATCAGAAAGAGCTAATGGGAGAGTCCAGTGGTAGCCAAGCCTTCAGTGAACTGTCCAGTAGAGCATTGTGTGAGCTTGGGCAGTTTATTCCTGGAGAAGGGTCCAAAGTTGGACAGTCCTTGGTTGTTGGCAATTGTGATCTGTTTTCCTTGATCCTGATACCAATGCAGGTTTCCAAGTCACTAACTGCAAAGCCAATGTTCTTGTGGAGGTGAAAAGAGCAAACCTGGGCATGAGAAATACAGTAGAAATATCTCAGTTTACACCTACTAAGAAGTATGATAAAGCAGCTGTAGCTGATCAGAGTCTGTATTCTTAGCTCAGACACAAATCATAATCAGAGACAGTTTTAACATTTTGAATAGTATGGGGAGAAAAAGATGGAGATACATGCCATAATATATCATCTGAAAAGGTCTTGTAGGCATAGTCATCAACTGTTTAAAGATTTCACCATTCATATATCTTTTTAAGCGGTCTGCTTCTTTCAGAACCTGTACACTTAAGATTTGACACACTTCAGCCAGAGAGGTGATACCACTACAATACCATATCCCAAGCCTAAAGAAACACAAATAATGCTATAAAAGTTGCACACATTCTACCAATGGCTCATTTTTTTTTACTGCAGAAATGTTGATTTAGTTAGATCCTTAACTGTCTTTTCCCTGTGGTACCCTCAGCATCCCAGTAACAAAAAGCCATCTGCTTTTTCCAGCCTCCATTTAACACCCGAGCAGGGGGAGTCATGCTGTGCCCAGCATTATTTGCACTCATGAGAAAGAAATGGGAATATGTTCAGTGCACTTTTTAGGGTTTGCCTAACAGCTTTGGAAATCAGTGGCAAGATTCACCCTGTTGTTAGGAGCTTGTACATATATATATTGCTCATCTAGAATACAAAATTAAAGGTGCTTACCATAGATTTCTCCTTCTACCACAATAAAAACCACAAGATTCACTCCACAGAAATTTGGAGGGGTCCTACTCTAGGTATGTACTGTGCTCATTTCAGAGCCTGATAAATGGTGAACAATGCAAACTAATCTGCAGTTATTTTGTGGGAATAATTATTGTGTTAATACCAAAGACTTGTATGGGTGAAGGATATAAATGTTACATTTGATGAGAATTTTACAAGAACACCTATCTTTGTTAAACTTAGTCAGTTGGTGTTGTTAATGACATTCTGTGAATCAGAATTTGTGGAAAAGAAAAAAGATCTGTATCTGTACCCTCTGCATCTGTAAATGTTCACTTGTAAGAAACACACACATTCAACATTTGAGATGCTCTGCTTTGTCATTCCTGCAGTACAGCTTTTCTTACTTAGGCCTAATTAATTTTTTGGTTTAATCTTTCTGTGCTTGAAGATACATGGGCTGAATTTTGCTCATCATCCCACCCGCTTATGCCACTTGTGTCAGGTTTGAATATGAAAAAGAAATCAGTGTTGTAGAAAAGGGATACAGCATAATGACAAAAAATACTGTGCAGCAGAGAATTATTTTTTTAATATTAGGGCTAAAAGGACAACTGTTTTGCGGAAATACATTTAAAACTATTACAAGAAAAATGCTCTGCTCAGGAAAATGATAAAAAGCAATTGGGATCAAACAGATAATTTCAAGGGGATAAAAATCACTGCAACGATAAATGGAAATGCCTGCTGAATTTACAAGGAGACTAATTAGGCATATACTGTCTGACATTGCTTCTCATTGCCCAGTATCTCAGAGTATGACATCAGAAAGGTATGAAGAAATGGAAAATATTTGTAACTCATACATTGTGAGGATCCAGTGGGTCTATCACAGGAGAAAGAACAAACTGATATATTCTAAGTAAGTGTTCCACAGAACTGGTAGCTGAAAAGAAGTTTTTTAATCACCATCTGCCAGCAAGCACAATATTGAAATACACATGGTGGTAAACATTTTGGAATCCATAAGTCTTTCTGGGCTGCCTTCCTAAAAAATAAGGAAAACAATTTTGATGTGTATTTAGCTGGTGAGCATTTGGTCACCCACAAAGTCATCTGCTTGAAAATGTTGTCTTTGCCATTGCTAAGTGCCTATGAGAAGTGAATCTAGCATGGAAGCATGTAGAGGAAGAGAGGTATAGATGTAGGGCCAAACTTGAACAACATTTATGAGTAAAACATGCATAAAGCCTAAATTCTCTCTGACATTGCCCTGCACTTTCAAATTCTTTGGGGTGAGTAATGAAATGTAGGTGAGATTGGCCTTTTCCAATTGTGAAGCTTTCAGGAGAGTGACTGTGAGGAGAATAAGACCCCTTTTTTGTGTCAGTGTTGGTGGTAACAGTGGGAGGATATATCTGCAGAGAGCTGTGATACTCTCAGTAATGGAGCTGAACACAGTGCTCACTGAAGCTTATCCAAAAGCCCTGTTTTGTCAGAAACAGCCTGTATGTAAATATTAAATGCATATTGAAAGTATGGTTTTGAAAAACCTTTATTTTTAGCAACAGGAAAGCAGAATAGAGAACTGTGTTGCCAAGACATGATATATGTACTATATACTTCTGGAATGGATTATTATTTTCTGAAACTACTGCAGAAGTCGTATGTTCCCATGACTGAAAAGAGAGCACTTTTTAGAATGTGTACACTGAGAGATAAAAGTTCTAGTCCAAGCTTCTGCATGAAATTAAGATAATCTTAGTTCCAGTAGTTCTTAGCCTCCCCATCAACACTGATTTGGCTTTCAGACTGCTGTTCCCTCTTTTAAAATTGATAGCCTAAAAGGATCAAAGTGTTCTGCATGAGTTGAGGAAATGGACACAGAGCTTTATTTTTACTTCTATAAAAACCGAGTCAGATGAGTATGATAGTCTGATTTTCTAAGGACTCCACTCCATAAGATGGATGTCAGCACATGAAGGAAACAAAACCCAAAAGTAGTCTATGACACCAATAAACTTAGTTTCTGGGTTTGCAGTAGAATATCAAAATTGCTTTCACCTAATATTTTATTCTCCTCTGTATATTCCCCTCAGCAAGAAGATGGCTTGTATCCTGTGGTATATACAGAAACAATTAAACCAATGATGTACTGTGAATTGTTAGAAGGTTCCCAGCTCTGATTTCACAATTGCCAGGTATGGGTAATTCTGTGGCCCTTTGAAGGCTGAGTGTGGAATGTGCAATCTGGATATAAGGGTGCCAAGGTAACACAGACATTAATTGGTGAATGTGTTGCCAATGCAAGCTTGAGTTTTCATAAGGGTGCTAATATCCAGGCTCAGGGAGGGGGAACACTCAAACTGACAGTGTGTTAGAAACCCCACACCATCAAAAAAGCTGCTGAAGCAGAGCAAGCAGGCCAGCACAGCTCCAGCTCCTGGTACTGCTCACTGGTGTCCGCTGGAATGTGTCAAACAACTGAATATGAATGGGCTCCAGTGGGAGGTATGGCCTTTTCCTTGCAAATATTTCTTCAGCTCTTAAGTTGCCCTGCAGCAATAATGCTTGGCTTTTTATAGAACACTGCCTGATTCATTGGCAACCTTTAGCTATTTTATTGATTTAGCATTTCTTCAGAGATGCAGTGAAATATATGACCTGTGGACAATGTGATTTTTTGAAAGCTGATGCTGATGTCAGGGATATGCTCTCTGGTTCAAGCTCTGCTGCCTCTGGAGTTCATTAGAAGTTGTTTTAAATATGCTTTCTACCCTGTTTATGAACTATATTTCTTTTTTCACACTTGGTAAGGGTGCTGTTTTACACTGCCTTTAGTGTGTATTTCAAATCTTCTTGGCTGAATTGAGTCATTTCACGGTGAAGTAAGTGGAATGCAAGAGAAATATGCCATGGTTGGGACACTGTGGCTTAGTACATCAAAACCAATAAAGAATGAAGAAGAGGTTGGGAGGACTTCTAGAATCTATTTTATTTATTTGTTAGACGTAATGAAGCAAAATGTTTATTGTTTGTGTCCTCTGAATGTTAATCTGCTCAGCAGTTGAAATCACAGTGAGAGGTGATAGCAGGCTCTGATGGAATTGTGAACACAAAGCTAGTTGGCAGGATACTGAATCAGAAGCTAATGAGCAGGCAGGGCTGGGATTTGGGGTGTGGTGAAAGTGGATTCACCACACAAGGATTTTAGGAACAGAAGCACAGACCTGAGCAGCTAAGTTTATGTTGAGACATGGGTGGGTTAACTGTGAAAAGTTCTGAGCCTGCAAGAGCTGCCACTCACCATTTGATGCCAGTGTCTAAATGTAGCTCCAACTTCGGGTTTCTATTTCTGAAAACTGGCCTAAGTCTTGGGGAGTTTATAATGGTGCTGCTAAGGATAAAACCTAGCACAGCAGAGATAATGATATTCACTGTCCTTTGGCAGATACTTTGGTCATATCAACATGTCAGGCTGAGCATCCTTCAGCTCCTGTGCATCTGTGTGTATCAAAAGATAATTCCATTAAAGGACGTCCTACTTTTTCCCTCCCCTTCCTTATAGTTGCTTTATCTCTCCAGGAATCCTCACAGATATTATGATTGCAGCTGCTGCTGCTCAGCTGCTATTGCTGCACTGTTCCCATTTTTCTTTTACACTGCAGAGATGGAGCAAGCCTAAAGTTGCTTCTAGTCCATTGAAAGCTTGAGCCAAGAAGCTCAGAGACAATGTAGTATCACAGCACCACTCCACACCATGCAGGGCATAGCTCAGTGACAAAGCTGAATAAGCAGGAGAGAAGCCTGGAGTTGATACATGTGGATTTGGTGGCAGAGGCAGTAGCTGTGGTTGCTACACATGATTAGCAAGATGTGAAAATAGCCTCATCTAGAAGCAGAGGGATTTCCAAAACTGATGGGTCAGGTTCATGCTAGAGCCAGCGACAGTGTAGTACAGAGTGAAAGCAGCTGGCCTTTTCAAATTCTGTCATGAGCTGTAAATCACAATGTCCCTCTTCTCATGTAAACAGACCTACTGTAACAGCTCATCTCTGTGAAACTTTAAATAGCCAGGCTGAAATAACTCCTGTGTCACTCCAGGTTTGTGCTGATGCATAAAATTACACTGGGATGGAAATACCATGGTGAACCAGACTGGAACACAAATGGTTGTGACTTTTTCATGTTTGCCTAAAGCCAGATGATTGCTGGTGAACCAGAAAAGCAGAGTATAAGTGCCATGTTCTTCACCTAGCTTCCTGCAGTGGCCGGCTTTTATGGCTGGTGAGGACTGCTACACTGAACGGTTGGTGTTGGTGGGTGGATTAGATTTCCCAAAAGAAGGTCTGATGAAACCAAAACTGTGGGCCCTCCCCGCCCATCTCACCAGCACAGGCCACAGAACTCAGGGTTTTATGATTGTGATAGGCAGAAGGTGTTACACGCCCTCAGGAGTGGGTCAGAATTTGTCTGAGGACCTCTGCTGACCTCTGAGGACTTCTTTCCCTTCCCCAAAAAAATGGTGTCTTAGAATTGATTCTGATGTTTTAATCTTTAAAGCAGGAAGCAGTGAGAGCAATAAAATTTAATCAACAGAGCACTTGTTTTATCAAGCAAATGGATAATTGTGACATTTGACATTCTTATGAGGCTCTGTATCTTGAACATTTGCCTAATTATCTCCCCCCTTTAAAGATTCTGGTCAGATTCCTGTTTAGCAGTTCACTGCATGATCAGATTCAGCTTTTCTGAAACATCTTATTGTTGTTTTTGTTATTGTTATGTAGTGCATTCTCTTGGAAAGGTCAAGTATGTTGTCAAATATTGTACTAATTTCAGTTTTCATTGTGTCAGAGCCCTGGACTTTATTAAGGAAACACATACTGTGAGTAGGTCATTCCAGTAACTAGCTCCATCCTAAAGAGCAATGGAATCACTCAGTTGAGATGTTGAGAGAATCCCTGTACAGTTAAAGGGACCCTCTCAAGATTCCTTTTAACTCTATTTTCTGTGTTCCTCGGATCACCCATTTAGAGCTAAGGTGTCTTTGCATTCCAGAAGCATGCTTTTGGCAATGCATCTGTGTCACCTAGCTATAGCTGTCAGAAGTGAGGCTTTCATAAGGCTCCCTTCTAGGTTAATGGAGGAAAAAAACATCTCCATGCAGTGACTCATCCCCAACACCTGCAATAACTAATCTAATGATGAGTGGAATTTCCCTCTGAAAGCCCTGCTTCTCCCAGCTGATAGAGAAACTGTAGAAAATGGCCCAGACCAGACATTCAAGACTTATACAACAAAAGCTAGGAAAAAATTAGGTCTGCCCGGGCAAAGTGTCGTTCTGTACCTGACAAGTCTGTGCAGGTTTCAAAAGTGACAGGACAAATGCATGGACTAAAAAATAAAAATACATCATCAATAGTTTGGGAAGCTGCATAATGCTAATGCTTCCCGTCCATTTTTGGATGGTATCTCTACATGTGATCTCTGTTTTCTTCCTTAAACATCCAGTTCTGGCCCCTGTCAGAGAGAGGATTCCAGCAGGAAGGACCTTGGGACACATCTGCCATCAGCTGCTACTACACTCCTGAGCTCCACCTACATGGAACATTTCTTAGTGTTCTCTCAGGTGTAGTTACAAGGGATTGATGTTGTGTGTGTTTGGAGAAATAATACAAGGACTCTGTATGATCTGAGCTCCCTTCCTGCTTCAAATAGTCCACAGACCATGTGCCAGCCCTTGGCGTGAAGTTGGCATTGAGTCCACAAAGTGAGCTGGTTTCCTGAATGGATGAGAAGGCAGGTGGCAAGCCAAAAAAAAACTAGTTTAAAGCCTGTGAATGGAGAATGAAAGGCACAGATGTGTAAAGGAATACTCATATTATAGCTCTAGACAGACATTAATGAGTGTGTGTCCTAACTATCATGCCAAGGTTATAAGGCCCTGCTTACGGGCAAGACAGATCTAGTTTGTCTGGCTCAAACACTGGCAGTTCAAACTCTCTCTTAATTACAAGATTTATGCCTTTGCCTTTATCCAAAGAAATGAAAGAATAGTTCATTCTCTCAAGTTCCATTGCTTTTGTTCTCATTACCATAAATGTAAAGGTGCCAGTTAGAGTTGGTCAGACATTTTTATAATTAAAGCTTTAAAATTTAATAGTGAAGTGAATGTTTTACACTTTGGCACTTTGGTTGCTCCATCAAATATTTTGTGTGATCTTCATTAGAGTATGAATACAGTGGGGTGCTGAAATACTTCAAATAATTTGTCCTTGGGGTCTCCTTCTCTTGATCTCTGTTTTTGTTTTAAAAATTGTTGTCATGTGGTGGAATGGTTTATGAAGTTTCAGCAGTGTCACCCAGTAGTGCAGAGATTAGTCCCAAGTCCCCCACAGGATAAGGAGTCACAGGCGTATGTTATGTGTGGCTGGCACTCCTCTGAATCTGCCAGCATGTCTGTCATTTGTCCCAGGGCCAGTGGAGAGTAAGGATGGCTCATTTAGCATATTGATGGCAGGGCAACTGGAGCTTTTCACTCATTCAGAACATGATTTTCCTTCTTGTCCAGCTCACTAGTCTGTCAGAGTGATTTCATTTTCAGGTTTCTCTCACAGCTTCCGATTTGTAACGCCAGGAATCATTTTGGTCCTGCTGGTTTTGGTGGGAAGAATCACAAAAGTATTGCAAGTGAAGCTACGAACATCTCTCCTTTTACACCTCTGACCTGGTAGATGATCTTGTCCTTTCTCCTCTTCCTCCTCCTGCCTCTTTTTCACATGCACTCATGTTCTCTTGGGGTGTTTCATCTCCCCAGCATTCCCAGGGATGCCTGACATGCAGAAAGTGCCCAGCTGGGGGTGGTTCATGTCTGAGGCATTTGCTCTCTGCCCGGTGTGTCCTGGCAGGTGGAGCTCCTTCTCCAAAGGCAGGTGAGGAGGCCCTGCTATCTCTACACACAGAGATCAGTAATTTCCTTACCACAGCAGCAGTGGCTTTGGGGCTCCGTCACTGCCTGCCTGCTGAGTTCAGATCATTGTGTACTTTCAGGGAGACGTGGGAAGAGCATTCCCTGTGCTTTGGAAGTTACTCCTTTTACAACTCTGATTCTTCCAGATAGGCATGACTGTTTATATGAAGAGGATAAATAAATATGTGTTTGTTTTGAGAAACATGTTTGTTTTGACAATACAACATCATAGAATAGATTTAATTTCACTGCAACATTATCAATATTGATAGCAAATATCTTGAAGGCAGAACAGAAGGGTAATGTATTTCTTCTTCTCTTCTTATCATCTTTGTATTGTTTTTCCTTCAATTTGATCCTACTGCTGCAGTCTGAGAACCTTTATGCAAAGCATGGAGACAACTTAGGCTCTCATCAGATTACTCATTGCCTTGCAAAACTGGATTTTAATGGGTACTTGAGGTCATATTGGGAAAATATTCTTTTGGGCTGCTCCATGAACAACATTATTTTGATATTTGAATCCTTGAAAAAAGTGTGCTTGCATGCTGACTGGGTCAAAAACTGGATCTTGCTTTTAGAGGATCTATGAATCTTTTAAGAATGCCCCACTGAAAGCATAATGTTTGTATGTCCAGCAAAATTAACATAACCTTTTAACCAAATGAGGATTCTCTCTTTAACTGCCCTTTTTTTGAAATAGCACCAGTACCACATGATACTTTTGATGAGTTTTACCACCTAAACAGTGAAATGGAATAGAAAGTCCTCAAGAGTAAATACTAAAAAAATCCACATGGCTTTTATGGCTGTGCCTACCAAGCAGTGAAGTGGCACAGCAGGAGCACACTTACCAGGAAGTATCATGTACACTAAGGGCACTTCTGCAAGAGTGCAGGAATTCACAACACCTCTCTCTTTCACTAAAAGCCTTCATGAAAACAAATTTTTTGTGCTTACCTGTGGCATTTCTGCAGTTTTTCAGAAGAGTTATTCATATTTATCCTAAACTTTTGGGAGGAAATTCAGCTCCATTAATGAGTCAGGAAAAGGTATATATGACCATTATCTCTCACTTATAGCCTTGTTTTGATGGCTTAAGTGCAATTTTCTACACAGAGATGAATTTTATTCTCCAGTAGTTCTAAGGATGCTGTTAAAATTTGCTATATGTCACACTAAAAGGACAGCTCATCTTATGGTCCTTGTCCTCAACCTTTTTTTATACATACACAACCTATAAAATATCTTTACCTAGAGCAAAATTGCATCCTGGCTGCTTCCTACTTTCTTTCTTGCAATAATAAATAGGTCATATTTTGATGGTCAGAACAATATTTGAATTTGAGATTAATTCAGCAAATTCTGTTGGCTGCAACAACAACAACAACAAAAAGCCTAAAAAGAAATGATGGAAGTGTTGACAAGAACAGTTCTAATACTTTCCAAATGTAAGTATTTTCAGGATTAGAATCACAGAATCAGAGAATCATTAAGATTGGAAAAAACCTCCAAGATCATCAAGCCCAACCATTAATCAGAGATTTCATTCAGAAGGGAGTTTACAACAATAAAGAACGGGGAGGTATCATCCCATTCTCCATTAATAGCCCCAAATCCAGTGGTTCTTGCTTGGACTTTGTATGAGGAAGTGTTAAATCTAGGCTCAACCCAAATTACAATGGTTCTTACATCTTGAAACAGCACTTGTTATCCATCTCTAGGATGGTGTGTATTGACTCTTCCTGACATAACATTTTTAGTGTGCATAATACAGAAACATTTATTTCAGGAGATGAGACAGGTCAGATAGCTTCCTTTACAAAAAGGCCTGAAGCCATTCAGAGTGATTTTCACTGTCCCTCTCTGGTCAAGCAAATATTTGGATATGGTCTATGCTAAAGATAATATTCAAATTGAAACCAAATAGGTTAGTGTTAAAATACTTTTGCCATTTCTTGGTTTGGAGTCTGAACTGGAAAAATTGGATTTTCTTTCGTTTTTATTCATAACTGGGAAAAGGTTCAGAAGAATATGCTTTTAGTAATGTTTCTATTAATTATTATGTGCTCTGTTAAGCATTAGAGCAGGAAGCTTTAAGCAGGTTAAACAGTATAGACTGTATTATGCAAACACAGCTGTTGCAGTTGCAAACTCCCACCAAAGGAGAGGGAGTAAAATCTTATAGATGTTTTATCACCAATATATAGCTGGATCACCTTAATGAACTGCAGGGTAACCTGGCCTGTAAAATTTTTCTGTGAATCCTTTCCCAGTTTCTGGGGACCTGAATGCTGAAAACAAACCAATAATTAGGCCTGTTAAAATGCTTAAGCTGGCTAAGTATGAACAGCCCTCAGCTCAAGAGTCAGTGAAAATTGTGTTACTGAAACAACAGGCTGGACAGATGACCATTAATATGTAAATAACTGGTCATTCCCTGTTGAACTGTAGCCCCTTTTCTGGTTTGTCAAGGATAAGATTGAATTCAGTGCCCAGGTAATGGAATTGGTGGTGATAATTATTGAAAACCAGCATTGCTGTTTCCTTTGTAACAATCCTGCTATGTGGTAATGTTTTTTGGGTTCCCAAGTAGTATTCATTTTCATGTAGAATTTATTTTTGGTGCAGAATCAATATTTTTCATCTTGTGGCTATGGAAGTCTGCTGAAGTAGGACAAGTTACATGGCTTTTGCTTTTTTTTGTTGCCAGAGGAATGTATCCTGAAAGATCTTCGAAAGTGTGTTCCTTAATATAGGCTAAATTTCTCTCTGCCTCTGGCATTTGTAACACTATATCCATTCAATTTATGATGTTTAAAATTAAACTTCTTCTATAATTTTGGTAGCATGACTCAGTTCTCTTTTGAGATTTCCCCACATACAAAGTTTCCTCTTATTAACAGATGTATCAACTATTTTATACCAGCTCCTCCTTCCCTGTCTGTCACCCTCAGGAAACAACAGTAAGGGCTTCTGCTTGGATTGTTACCATTTCCATTGGGTTGCTAAGCACATTTTACATGTAGGCTGTCATTTTTTCCTTTGCTTGCTTTTTCCCTCCTCTCTTTCCCCCCTCTTTGTCTCCAAGTCCATTTGTAATATATTTGTGGAGTTGCCCTTCAGCTTCATTAATGCATTGATTTTTTTTTTTTTTTGTTAATTTATCTAATTCCCAGTCAAATGAGGACATGGTACTTGTAAATCATTTAGTTCCTCATTAATCTCTTCCAGTGCTGGTTCCATTTTTCAGCTGTCTTCCAATTTACTATCTCTAGCGAAAAATATCCACTGTTCCCATCACTTGTCACAAGTAATGTCACGGTTGCTGTGGATCCATTGGCCTGAATAATCAACATGATTTTTTTTATTAGAAATCAAAATATTTGCTGCTGCTGTAGAAAGCCAAATCTTTAATCCCATGTAAGGAAGTTCACGAAATGAAATGCACTAAACAGAAGATCTAAAGCTTGGTCTGTTACTTTGTGCCAAGTCCTGTTCATTAGTTTTTCTCTAACAATAGCTGTAGAATATTAAGATGCAGCTGAGAGCAGCAGAAACCCCAAGAACTGCATCCTCATGCCTTGATACCTCACTGGCAGAAATCCTGTTGAGATGAGAGGAATAAGGACTTCAGCATTCACTTGAGAGTAGCAGGTATCAGCTTAGTCAGAACCCAGAGATAAAGAATTCTCTGCTCCTATCCTCAACTATAAACATTGGTATCACATCAGGCTTACAAGCTGCTTATGGGTAGATTGGCAAGACAGGCAGGGTGCCTGCTCATACAGCAAACTGGCAAGAAAATAATTTTCCTCTGAAATGGAACAGTGCTTTTAAGGGCAGTAGGTGATACTCCCCTTTCCTGGTCAGCAGCAAATGCTGCCCTAGCAGAATAAGAAAGAGAATTAGACTGAATTCCCTACTGGAGGGAAGGGAAGGGCTGTTGTTGCCCATAACTGTTTAATCAGTTCTGTTGCTGAGGCAAATCTATCCTTCAGCTGTAGAAGACTTGACTTGTGTCCCCTAACACTGCTCTGGACTCTGTGACAGCTTTGCAAAGTGGCTTTCCCTGCATTTCAGATATTTGCAGTGTACTTTGGTGTGAACATATATATACTTTGGGATCTTTTAGACATTAATCTCAAACACTGTTATCTTATTTTGAAAAGAGGCAGATTTTACCAGTAGACTCTTGATGTCACTCATCCTGACTTTTTCCATAGCCTTTGTGCAACAGTCACTGAAAACAACTTCAATGCCATGGTTATTTTAGTTGCCATCCAGTGACTCATCTTCCTCTGGCTGTAATGGGATTTAAGGAGCATTTAATGCTCTCTGCTGTGTATAGGGTAATTGCTTGGACAATAGAATGATAAGCATCTTCAATTTAATATAGATAGAGATGTTAGACTGATGGCAGAATTGAAATACATGGGCATTTTGTGTTTGAGACATCAAATAAAAAGCACTGCCTTTTCAAGAACAGAAGTCCTGCATAGGGAAAATCAGGCCACAGTGTTTCTTCATGTGGCAAAAACATATCGGAGGAGGTGGAAGAAATTGGTGTAGCTTTGTTTGTAAAGTATGTGCTGGTTAAATTGCTCCCCCTTGCTGATCTGTCTAATCCTCTTAATGAGGCTAGGTAAGCAAAAAGGAGGCAGTAATGATGCTGATGACTCAGAGATTTCTCCGAGTGGAAGAAAACAAGCAGAAGATGATTGTCTAAACAGAACAGCACAGTGACTCTCCAGGTGTCCTTTGCACCTGTAAAATGGTTGCTGGATGGCAAACTAACCAAGCTCAGAGGCTCCCAGTGTCCCTGGGTACAAGCGCTAGAATACAAATCTGTACATTGTGAGAGAGTGAGATTTTCTGTGTTTCAGGCAGCCTTCTGCTTGCAAGAAGCATTTTTTCTTAAGCCTAGATTTGTGTTGATCCTTTATGTTTGAAGAATGAGACAGCAGCAAAACAGCTCAGAGGCAGCAACCAGCACACAGAGACACTGGGGCACATTGTTCTGCTCTGATGAGTGGAATGTAACCCATCTTTCTCACTGAAACTGCCCTTATCTGAGGATAAGAGATGGTACTTGTTTGACTGTCCCTAATTTTTTTGTTTTGTTGGTGGTTTTTTTTTGGTTGTTTTTTTTTTTGAGGGGGGTGGGATTTGGCTTTTTTTTAATAATGAAAGATGTTAGGGGTATGCTTTTTATTTAATGATTCTCCCATGTGAAATTCTGGGACATCATCCCTTCACCAATGTTGACTGTTTATTGTAACTTTTCATTGCAAAATTTGTAATCACTCCTGTTGACCTGGGACTGCAAACTCCATGGAGAGAATGCTGACCACTAGGTGACAGAGTTAAGTTACTTTCCTTCACTAAACGAGCTTTTAATTTTTCATGCAAATTGAAGCTAACTCAGCCAGAGAGATTGTAAGAACTTCTGCCCCATAAAACAGGCAAGCACTTGTGGTAAGAGAAGTTTTTTGAGGGGCTAGTTGAATCCCATCAGGCAGAGGGTGGCTGTAAATGTTTGTAAATGTTTGTGTATGTTTTCACTTGCTGAATTTACCACTAGACTGTGGTACAGAAAGGGGAGCAGGGTTCTCTGCTAGCTGTGCCTCCAAAGGAGCAATAACACTCCTCCTTTAGACACGCTGATAGTCCACCAGCTGGATCACCCCTCAGATGGAGCAACAACTGGTGGAACCCAGCAGGGCTTGGCACTTGGCTGCCAAGTGATGTTAAGAAGCTGTGTGCATGGCCAGAAGGTTTCCAGAGACTCAGGGAATACTCACATTTATGCTTGAGTCCCCTGAGGGAATTCAGGGTTTATATGCCAAGAGGGGAAGGAGACAGGCAGCAGTTTTATGTATCCAGGCTTCAGGGTAGGGAGGTAAATACAGAGAGAAGTGAAATGTATATGCCCCAGCCCTTCTGTGCATCTGGTACTTAGTATCTATTTCACTTGAACAACATGGCCTTCTGCCATTGCAGCCTCGTGCCAAGAAAACCCCAGTAATATATGTTTGGTGCCAGCTCTACAAGTTACACAAAGAAAACTACGTAAAAGAAAGTTTAGAAGATCTGAATGATTTCTGCAGGGGATTATTTTTTTTTCACCTGCAAGGCTTAATTAGTAGGATTCCAGATTGTAACAGTGCAGTGCTTGAAAACATGTTGGATTGCATTGAGACAGGTGTTTTTTTTAATGGGATGCAAGTTTTGATGTTATAGTGAAGTTGTTGAAATATCCAGCAGCACTTCTTCAGACAGCTCCAGCTCATGCGCAGTGCTTTGAATATTGGAACCCATTTTGTTGCCGGTCAGAAAGTTTCACATTTGACTTCCTTCTCTTCACACAGTTCTTACATCAGATTTATTTTTGAATTTGTCACTATAGAAATCTACACAACCTTTACCGTAATCTAGAGTAGTTGTAGCAGGGTCAGTACAATGCATACTCAAATATACAAGGTGGGTGAGAACATCAGAGGCAGCGCTGAGCATCCCCTGTGCTTTGCCTGGGGAGGAGCTGCTACCCTGCTATGCACAAGAAAACAGAACAGGCCACAGTGCATTTCACAGTGCAGAAGGCTAACTGAGCACTGCCTAGTATTTTTCACTTTCCATCCATACACTATAAAGCAAAAATGTTGGAATACATATTTCTAGCAACTGTGAGTTTTTGCACATTGGTAAATACCATAGTTCTCTTCTGCTTGTCAAGATGTACTTCTTTTGAGTGTGGGGCTTCAAAGGAGACCATTTAGAAACATGATTTTCCAGTCTGGATTGGCAATTATGTGCCCCCCTAAAAGCAAGTCACTGAGACTGCAATTTTGAAATCCTGCTAAAAAAATAAGCATTATCTCTCTCTTGACATGTCTGTGCACTAACTGCTGGAAAACAGTTAAATCAAGGCAATATTTATAGCACCAGTGGGAGAAAAAAGTTGGTCCCTTAACTGTGACAGAGCCCATTTCAGTCCTGTCAGCTGTCTCTGTTCTTAGCTGAACATCAGAAAGCAAGTGGTGGCTTCAGTCAATGTTAGTGTGAGTCTCTTATTAGACCCTTCTGTCTATACTGGCTGCAGCTTCCTGCTTTTGATCCCTGGTCTCTTGAATCTGACATCCACTTGTCCTCTCGATTGTGTAATGCTTCATGGAAGTTTTCCAGTCCATCTGTGAGTAGGAGATTTTAAGTATATGCTAATTTAATTGTAAATTATTGACAAGATGAATACGGAAAGATCTGTTTGTATGCTTTTGATACTGGAGAAATCTGATCAGATATTTTCCATCAAGGAAGCCTCTTGTCCTGGTTTGTGTGCTTCATTGAGGCTATGTCCTGCTTGGCAAGTGGTCTAAGAAACTGAGAAGCAGCCCCCACAATATCCATAGATGCACATACATGAGGGGTACAGTCAAGTTTAGGCAGCTCAGGCAGACTCATTATGATGGTGTTTGCACCTTTAGCTCTTCAGTGACAATCATCAATTCCTTTCCTGCAGCTTAGGATGGAGAAGCTCAGTGAATGTATTGGGAGACATGCTGAAAAGAGCCCAAAGAACAGTTTTTAAGCCAGTTGGATATGATTAATTAAAACCACAAGTGAATTCCCTTAGCTAAACCTAGCAGCAATCCTTCTTTGACCTTTCGGTTATTGTGGGTTGTTATTAGGATTATTTTTAGGATGTTATTAGGATGATTGTCACTGTGATTTAGGGCCCCAAGCTTTTTTCCTCCTAAAAGGATAACATGTTCTTTTTATTTTACATTAAGGAAATCACAGACCTGTCACATCTTGCAATTGCTCAAAGGCTCCTGCCTGCTCTTGCCATGGCACTGCATCTCATTTTTCTCACCTGACTTTACTTAGCCATCCACTAGAAACACCCTGTCCTTTCTCCTGCCTTGTGGAGGCTGGTGATGGAGGATGTGCATGACCAGTGTGACCTGCACTGTGCCTGTTGTGGCACCTGATGCGTGGGTTGGTAGAGAGGCAAGGCCATAGCACTACATGGAGCACAGCTACACCCTCCCATGAGATTCCGTATTCAGGAGCCTTTTGCCAGGGTCTTTCCTTAATCTCCTTTGTACAGATCCCTACTAATTATCTCTGTTGTAGAGAATATAGTTTATATTTCCATCCTGCAAACTTATCAGACTTTGACATATGAGAGTTCAAACAAAACTTTTTTTGTCAGGTCCAGAGACTGTAGTGCCGAGGCCCAGAGTTCCTCCAGTTTGCTGCCGCAAATTAAATCCAGGCTCTTTGATTCATGACTATGTCTCTTTCCTATTATACCTGAGCACTGATACCCTAAACACTGAATTCTGGAAATTTGATTCTGAACTTCATGATCTTGGCCTCTCCACCTGTGTGCACATACCCAATGTCCTTATATGCTCTGAACCGGTATCTCTGTTTAGGGATTGCTGTCTAATATTTCTGGGACTTGGAATTTGCTCTTTTAGATTCTTGGCAGAGAGACCTGAAGCTGTCCTTCTGCTTTATTATTTTGGCCTTTAGCCTTTGTAGGGGTATGTTCTTCTTTCCTGAGACTTGCCTTTAGCTCAGCAACTGTGAGAACTCTGTGATTTTTCTCATCTTTTGTCCTCTACTTTTGTAGGGACTCTGACCTAGTTGTGATATGCAAAGGTCACTGATATTGCAGAGAATGAGAAATTTTGGTGATTCCTGAGAAATTTTGGTCTTGATGTTCTTTTTTCCATTTCCTTTTCCAAGTACTCAGCATCTTCCTTTTTCTCTTAGGCTTAATTTATCATCTCATGCAACTTTACACTTTGCCAACTTCAACAGCATTTTATCTACTTGATGATGTTGAAACAAGTCAAAATGTCTTGCAGGCCCTTGATTCAGTTGTAATATTAGGAAAAATATCCATATGGAGAATATCTCCTAAAGATGAATCAAAACAAGATAGTGAGATACTGTCTTATTATTGTTTTTAAAACCACTCTACATTCACATCCATTGCACTTGGGCATAGACTGCTGAAGCTGAAATTGTCTTTGTTGGAGTAAACATTTTGGAAATTATTTACATGAGATCAGTAATGATTCCAAAATACAACAGCTATTTTTATTTCTCTTCCTCCTAAAAAAATAAAAATAAAAAAATTGGCGACTAAACTTTGATTATCTGAACTCTTCCAGTGAAAGTTTTACAGATTCTGTGAGAAGTGTCATATGATTTCTATTGTTGGGAACATGTTCTAGTTTTATCACACCTAAATATATACCTATTCTATTTCAGAAAACTTTTTTAAAAATAGCCCCTCTTGGCTACATGTCAATGATTAAAATTGCTTCAGTCTCACTGAGTCTCCTGAGGAGACTCAATTAGACTGAGCTCAGAGTGAGATCAGAGCCCTTCGTCTGGTAGATAAGCACACCTGTAAGAGTACTGCAAAGCCTAAGATGCATCTGAGGTCAGCTTCCTCTCTGACTGTCATTGGACACAACACCAACAAATGCAGAGGGCTTTCCAGGTGGCAATTAGTTCAGCAATTTGGCCTTAGGATGGACCTCTGCTGCACAGTACTGTGAATATTGTATTGAGGCAGTGTTTCTGAGGCTAGACAAAGCTGGGGCCAGGTAGTGTAGCTTAGCTCATTTTCACATGGCTAAAAACTGCTACACTGTGGTCGGAAAGGACCTCAAGGATCATCTTGTTCCAACCCCTTGCCATTGGCAGGGACACTGCCCACTAGATCAGTTTGCTCAATGTCCCATCCAACCTGGCCTTGAACATTTCCAGGGATGGGGCATCCACAGCTTCTCTGGGCAATGTGTCCCAGCACCAGGCCAGCTTCAACAGTAAAGAATTTCCTCTGTCTATATATTACAGTATTTAGTTATTATGATTGAACTTCTTGAGTGTTTTATATTCCACTGCAACACATTGTAATGATGAGCACTGTGATGCTAGTGCCATAATGAGGCCAATTAGCAACAGGGCTGACCAACAAAGAAAAGAACCTTTGCTATCAAAGCCTAACAATTTCCAGCAATAGTAAGGAAACTTTGTGAAAGTGTGAATACTTAGTCCACTTACAATGTCCATTGTCTTTGAAATGGTTACATGTTCTGTGACTATGCAAGTGTAAGTGGAGTAAGATTGGAAAACATTTGTTTCTTCAAGGGAGAAAAAACTATGGCCCTTTTGCCTTAGAAGTGTTGCCCCACTTTGAATTCCAAGTAGCTTCTTTTTGGGCCAAAATAGTTAATTCCCATGGAAACTCTGCATTTGCACGTCGCTGCTCTGAGCCAAGTCCTTTCAGGCTTTTGTCTCGAGGTTCTCTGTCCTGTACAATCCTGATCATGTGGTCATAATCCTGTGCTTCAGTGCATGCTTTCCCTTTCATCCCTAAAAATGCATGGGTTTCGTCTCAGTCATAAGGTGACCCAACAAATACATCTCCTGTCACCTCATTTATTTGTTTAATGGTCAGAACAGCCCAGCAACAAATGTCAGACCTTTCACTCTTTGACTTACAATTGCAGAGGGAAGAAGCAGAAGTTCAACATGTGGCATGTCAGGGATGGACAGAGAAGCATAGGTCTAATTAGAATTCTGTAGGTGATTTTCATCCAGATCATTTTTTTAAATCTTAATAGGGCAGTACTCTTTTCATAGGTCTCTGATCTGCAAGACATAAGTGTCAAAATGTATCAGTGTTTTCTTCCTCTGTATTGTGACTGTTAATTTATTTTTCTGCCTTTTGAAGAATAATGGTCATCCACTCATTTGGGTTAAAATATAAAGTCATCTGGAAATCCCAGGTAATTTTTTTTCTGGAAGACTCCAGTTAAAAGACTTTCTGATAAAGAATGAAATTGAGAATATATTTGAAATATATAGTTTTTTTGTTTGTTTTCTTTAAAATTTTTAACAAATATTTTATCATTTGGAGGTTAAGTTTTATTTATCCAGGAAGAGCTATGAGAAAAGAGCTTTTTATGGCATTGTGTAGTATGTGATTGTCTCTGGGCCCTGCAACTTGATCTTGGCAGAGGGATTTATCTGAGTACTGTACAGAGGCACTTGAGGTCATGGGGGATGTTTGTGTATTAAGTAATGAAACTCAACCCTCAGACCTCTGGGGTATGACTGGTCTGCTCTCACACATGCAGATGATGCAGAGATGCTCACCCAGTGTTCTGCAGAGCCCTCCACCAAGCCACTATGCCAAAGAGCTCCTGGCTATAGCTGGTGGACAAAGGGTTCACTGGAGTGAGGCTTGGACTAAAAAGGTTGGTAGTTAGTAGTCTGCAATGTGTCACACTGAAGACTTTTGTAACACAATTATTCTCAGCTGAGTTGCTCACAGGAATGGCTGGTGTTGTCAGATGCACAGAGGTTTGGCAGGAGTTGTTTAGTAATAAGTAGCAATAATCTCTTCTGACAATGGGGAAGCTCCTGACAGGCTTGTTCAGAGACTGATGAATTGGTTTACTCAGCCTGTCCCCAGGAGAGCAGAGGACAGGAAGGTGTCCCACTGGGAAACCACACAGTCCTGGTGGTGACCCTGAGCTGGATGCAGCTTTTTGTCACAGATACCTACACTCAGACCATGGCCAAAGAAATGTGACAGGGGACAACAGTTTATCACCCATTTGGTGAGGCTGATGGAACCGTGTGTTTGCAGTTAAGACTAAGTGGGCTGCTAAGAAAACAGCTGCAGAGGTTTAAGATCTTATAGTTTTCTTGATGATTGCTACTCTGCCAGCAGTTACTACTGCAGTGGGAAACCTAGCAAAAAGAAATGTATACCCATGCCTCTGCCATTTCCATCCACAGTCAACCATCTTAGTGGAAACAAGTGTCCTTTGGCATTGCCAACTATCAGGTGCGTGGAGACATCATGGGATTTTGTTTTAAACTTTTTGAGCAGGGTTGAAACTAATACACCTCATGCTGAAATTAATTTTAAATTAGCTTAAAATCATGTAAAATAATGCTCTTTCATTGTCAAATTAAATCCTCAGATTCATATCTAAATGCTTGGAAATGTGAGCAGTTGTGGAGATTTTTTTTTAATCAGAATTATGAATTTGTTGCAGACTGAAATAATGTACTTTGGTAATTTGCCATCATAGATGCATGCTACTTGCATCTTTATTGCAGCAGATCAAATTCTTCTATGCAAATGGCAAAAAATGAAATCCAAGAAAACTGCCTTCATTAAGGTATAAATAAAACCATTTGCCATACTTACAAGGACATTCCCAACCTGCTTTTGGTATAAAATGTGTCTTTTACAGCTTATCTTGGCACACACATCTTCTGCTCCTAATTATGAATGCCTTGGGGTGACACCAAATAAGAAATAATTCCAGCTGCTCCTGACAAAAGAAGACACTGCTGCACTGCATTATTTCTCTGATGAATGTATCTTCCCAATAAGCTGAAGCAGGCTTTGCTTCAGCAACATCTGCAACAACAGGGAGTTAGAAAGTGGGTCAGGTATATTGATGGTTTGGAAAAGGAGAATGGATGAAGGAAGGTGTGTGTGAATGTGGATCCACTTTTGCCTTTGTATTTTCCTACAAATACCTTGCTAATTGATTCAGGTCCTCTGGTGACAGCCACAGGGGAAGTTTTCAGTATAAAGTGCTTTACTTGGAGCTTCGGTAACCAAGGCTGAAAAGTCTGACTCTGTTAGAGTTAGTAGTAATTCATTTTCTTGACTCATATGGGGACAGCATTTCTCCTTGTAATTCCTGAACAGGTTGAGGGCAGGATCTAGGTAGCACATTGATTGTGCTGTTTGCCTTCAGCACTGGCTCTGGAATTGTGCATGTGACAATGACAACTTGAGGTGAAAAAATGTCTAAAATAAAATAGCAAATTTCAGGAGGGAAGGGATTAAAATCTGCAGCCAAAGGGTTTCACCCAGTGAAAAAGGTAGATGGAGACTGTGTTTTGAGCCTGGTGTTAACATACCAGGCAGCTGGGCAGGAGGACATTTTGTGGAAATATCTGCAGTGTGATGTTTGATTCCCTGGGGTAAGAAAGGAGATGGTGGAAGCAGCAGCAGCTGCAGTCAGACTGAGAAATCTCTGCTTTTGCTGTTTATTTTAACAGCAATATTGAGTTTATGTTGTGTTGATGGCTCTGGAGACTGTCTAGCTCTCTTTTTGCTGGCTGGGCAGGGTGGGTTTGGAGTATGCTCCCTTTGAGCTGCACAGTAAGTTGCCTAATGCATAGTCTGTAAAGACCACCTTGAAGGAAGAAGACTCTTGAAGGAATCACCTCAGCCATCATAAATATAGTCCTTTGCAGTAGCAGGCAGCCCTGTGATAAATGTTTAATACAAATAAGTCAACAGAAATGTGTATATCCCAGGAGCCACAGAACTTCCCCCAAACTTGTAATAACAAAAGGCCATAATATAAAAGGCAGAAACATAAAAGCGTGACATGACAGGAAAAAAGCAGAAGAGATTGGGGCAATACCAGTGTGTTCAGACTCTAAAGTACCAGGAGAATTTGTCCTTTAAAGAAGTCTAGAAGGTCCTACAAAGTAAACAATCCATCATGTTATTGATAGAGACCAAAACCTTCCAAGCCTTTCTTTCCAATCTAATTTGGAAGGATTTTTTGGCTTCATTCCTGGGGACCAGCTTAACCCTTGGTGCCTGAGTAAGATGCATCTTCATTTGGACAATTGTTCATCCTCCATGTCCATTCTGGTTTTTAGTGGCCTCTATCTTCTGAGACAGCTAATTAGATTCTGTGTTAGTATTGATGGTCCTGGATACAGTGATAGTGAGACACACAAAAAACTGGACACAGATTTTAGATGCATCTTATGTTGACCATTAACCCACTCTTAGAGAAGTTGGGTCAAACCTTGTAAAAATAATATTCTGAAGATAAGCTAACTTTTTTTTTAATGTTTGCTTGTTTTTCTGTTAGATCTTTTTGCAGGGTGAGGGAGAAGGAGCTCATTAGAGACTAGCACAGGAGTGTTGTAGGCTTGTTTCCCTATGTTGTCACTCTATGCATCTGTCTTATTTTTCTCTGTTGTTGTAGCACGGATCAGATGGAAAATCTGTCCTTTCCTATACATTTTTTATAAATTAAACTCCTTCCGGTAGAGCTGCTGTCAAACTAGGTTAACTTTTAGAGTCTCTCTCATATGCAATGTCTGTTAAAATTACCCTTTGGGGTTTCAGGGCCACTAAGGGCCATATGCTTCTATCCTTTAAACAAAAGAGAAGAAAGCAGAAGTGTTGACATTGTAAACAAGAAAACAAGTGAAAGCTTCAGCACATTCTTTACACCAAGAGTTGTATATTGCACTCTGGAGCAGGACTCGGAGAAGAGGAGTCTGTCAAAGAGGCATTAGATAGAAAATGGCACTGCAGCACACAAATCACCAGGTAGTTCCTAAAAGACAAACTCAACTCTAGTTGCAAACCAATGAAAAGTCTCATGCATAGTTCCCAACAGGTGGGAAAGATTTGGTTTATAATGCCACAATATACCAAAAGTTCCCTATTCCTTTTAGTGCTGGCTAGAATCTGGAAACTCCCTGAATGGAGTTCTGTTATTTAACATTCTGCTGCAACATTTTTGTTGAATAGAATTTTTCTTGCACTGTTAAGGGAGAAATACTAATTAACTCTCTCAATTTTTGATAGCTTGCCTAATTATGAAACAAATTAGAGTCTAATTTTTATTGTTGTGAGGATTAGAATACTGATAAAAGCCTCAGAGTAACAAAATGATAAATACGGGTTTTTCCTAATGATTCTGGACTGGGTCAGACATCTAGGTATTTCTTCCAACAAACTTATATATGCTTTGGAAAGGAAAAGAGAGTACTCTTTGGGGTATTTTTTTCATTAAACCAGTTCTTAAAATTAGCCTCTGAGAAAATGAGAACGATTAAGTGTGCAAGTTACTCAGGGTTGGAATTGTCTAGCAAAAAGTCCTGTTTGCTTTCAACAGAGGTTTTTCTTGAAAAAACTCTAATGGCACAATTGCTACATCCATTCTAGTACTAAGAATACTAAGGAATTTGTTTGACATCTGCAAAGAAACCAAGGTGTCCAGAACAGAACAAAAGCTCTTATTGTCATTCTGCCCTTGTAAATGAACTGAGTTACAAGAGGCTAGCATTAAAGAGTATATTCATGCATTTACAGAGAAGGGTCAAAAAGTAGTAGCAGTGTTGTCTTATGATGGACAAACACCATAATGAAAAACAAATGGCCTTAAAGAGTCATCTTGTAAAAGTGGGAGTAATCTGAGATATCTAATTTTGCTACAGTAAGTCAATTTATATTAGGGAGCTATACTATTTATTGAGCAGTTTTAAACTATAGGGATTGACCTTTGAAGTGAAATCAAATATCTACATGATTAAGAAGAATTATCTGTGTCAATATATGTAGCTCTATTTTAAAAGACATTATTTTAAAATGTGCTGGTCTAATCTAGTGATTTAACACTTTTAAATACCAGTGATAAGAGAATCTGTTTGTTGTGCTGGTTTTTTTCTGTGTCTGAACTGCTGCACTGATACCAGAAGTGTATCTAGACAAACCTTTCAAAATGGGTTGTTTCTGTGCAGGATGCAACACAGAGGATGTAAAATCACATATGTTGGTTTTAAGTTGCTCTTGGCATTAAATGTTTGAGGATGGTTATGATGCAGAAGGGAAGGCAATGGGTTTAATGTGCTATAGTTGGTTGTGAAGTATAAAATTTAATGGTGTCTTTCTCTCTAAATGTGTTTTATATTTCTCTGTACTGCTTTATGTAAGTAGGTACTGAAAGAATATGTTAAAATGATGCATTTTCTCTTTATTTAATTCTTAATAGTGTGTTCATACATCTTGGTTTATTTATTTGTCAGATATTCCCTATAGTTCAGTTTATTTGTAAAATATTACTGGGGTCTTTTCTAAAACAAGATGGAAGTTCATTTTATTTTCTTTCCATTTCACTGCTGACAGGCCTTGTATTTTGTGACTAATTTGTCTCCATTCCTTCTGATGTGCTTGTAGAGTAAGTCTTTGTATTCTTCCATTTTGTCAAGCACAGAAGACTGTGCAGTGTTGTCATCTCTACTATTTTTAGTACAACTGGTTGAGTGAACAGTCACTGTTGGCATTCCTTTACCTGTTCAATCCAGAGAGATCCCAAGAGAAAACAAGTCTTGGCAAAGAATGCAACTAAAGTTTGAATGGATTATGTCTCAGGAAAAAATCAGTTCTAAATGATCAAATTAAAAAAATAGTATTGTGAATAGTGATTCCACTTCCCTGCCTGAGCAGCCAAATACCAGCACCTCCCATGAAGGAGTCTACATATCTGAAAGATCCAGGATTTTAAAACACTTTCCTCAACTTGCAGTTGTTGGTTTTCAGCTAAGTTTTTTCTATTTTTCTCCCTAAAATTTCTCAAAACCACTGTATGAATTTCTGTTTTCAGGAGACCAATTCACAAAATCCTAATATCTAACAGTGCTCCAAAAGCATTTGATGGTGAAAGAAATGACAACACATGGGCTCCAGTTCAGCCCTTCAGCTGTGTCTTTGCCAAATTGAAAATGTAGCTGAAAAACGTGAAAACAACCTTTTATTCAGTATTTTTCTATTTTCTCATGTTTACACTGCCATTTCTAGCTAGAAACTCCAGTTTCTTTTTTATTTATATAATGGTCTAATTACAAAAGGTCTCCAAAGGTATCCCTGTCAGAAGGATTCAGTCCAGGAATAAAGTTGTGCTATAGTTATTAGGTGCCACATCTTGTATTAGCGTCTTCCTCAGGATTGTCAAATCTGTCTCAGGATTGTGTCAGTTCTATCAGCAGAATCATCTGGCACTTTCCATGGTGTTTTCTTTGGAAGAAGTGGTCTTCTGAGTCCTTGAGAAGCAGAAAGAGGGATTATAATGTTTCGGCAACAGGAATTTGGCTTTTCTCCTAGTTAGGAGCTGACATTTCCATTTCTTTTTTGCCTTGCCATCATGTAAATTCACTGACTCATTCCCCTGCTCAAAGTGGGAGATGTGCTCCGTGTGCAGGGATGCAGGAGATGGGAGTTCAGATCTTTGACTGCTCAGGAGTATAGTAAACTTTCAGCAACACACTGGTGTTGCTTTGACTCTCCTGTCCCCTACACTGGCTGCATGAAAAGCTGTTTTCTTTAATCTAACAAAGGGGACTTTTAAAGTTATATAAGAGCTTAGAATGCTAAGAGGAGTGAGCTGCTTAGTATAATTCTTGGCCTGAGAGGTGCTTTTATTTTTTGTTTATCTCCTTTGATCTCAGAAAAGATGCTTTGTCACCAACTAACCTTTCCCTTTGCTAGTAAAAAGCTGCTGTAGAAATAACAACCAAAAAAAAAAAAAAAGATTTGCAAATATTACTGATATGCACTGTACAGTGTCCAGCTTCCAGTCATCTCTTTCCTGGTCTTAAGCTTGATTTTTCAAGGTCAGCTTGTTACATGTGCTACCTATTTGCATCAGGGGTACAGCTCAGTGCTGTGAAAGTTGTGTGAAAACCAGATGCAAAGGACAGGCTCAAATCGCAGTTAAATATGTGCCCACTGGAAATAAGTGGTCACTTCTCTTTCTGCATGGGGGACTTAGATATCAGTACCACTTTTAGTTGTCTCAATCACAGTGTTTGGTGTAGCTGTGCTTTTTAACAAAGCATATACTTAGACAAAAAGGAGCCATTGAAATACTTCTGCCTGTGCTAGCGTGAGGGAGCAGACATAGACCAAAAGTGCCTTCTGGTTTCACATAGCTACTACTATGCTGAAGTTATGCCTTTCCCTATTGCTGCTCCATTTCTCCTGGAAGACTGAAAAGCAATAAGCCACTTAACTGAAACCGTCTCTCTAATCAACATGCAGTATTTAGGCTATCTAAAACATTCCACCATTAAAAACCCCCTTTGTTCTGGGTGTGGGATGGTGACAGCTGTTTGCTTCTTGTCTGTTCCTAGTCTTTGTATTCCAGCCATGACATCAACTGTTATAATCTGTGAATGCAGCAATTTCATTTTACTTCAGACTTCTTTATCCAAAACAGGTGTTCACATGAAGAGAAGAAATTGTGCTCATTGCAGTGAAATTGTCAAAGGTCAAATCAGGTTTGAAGATGGCTCAAAGAAGCTTGTTTTTTTGTCCTCAAATGCAGTTTCATGCTGCTTGGTGTATATTGTTTGTACGCAGAATTCTACATTTTCCATGGAAGTGAGAGTTGGGAGTAATTTCATTTGCAGAACCCACAGGCTAGTCTTTTGCTAAATAACATTGCTCAGTGTGGTTCTGAAATCGCCTGCTGCTTTGCATCCTTTTTAAATGTTATGTGGTCTGTGACTCTTGTTTTGCAACAGGAGAGAATTCATGTAAAATCTGTCTTGAATTGATACAAACTTCATTCTTTCCTGGAGGTTACAGAGATGGGAAGCTGAAGCATTAACACTCCTTAGCATGGTTGCATGGCTCTGGAAGACAATGGATGTGTCTTTCACTTACAGTCTGGTGTCTCTATCTGCTCCCAAATGGTTCCACACCATGAGCTGCACTGGATGGAGTGCTAGACCTGTTTGAGTGCATTTCTTGGACTTGTTTTACCTTCTGGGGCCTGTGTGTTACAAAGGACAGAAATCTTGATTCTAGAAACAATATTTATGCCTTTTATTTTATGGCTTGCTAATGTGAAAATTACAGTCTTTTCTGCAAAGGTATTTCAAGGTGGCATATACTTAGCCTTCTCAAAATTTCCCAGTTTAATTTTTTTTTGGAAAACCAAAAAGGATTTAATTTTTTTAGGTGTGGAATAAACATGTAAGTTACTTTAAGAGAAAAAACCTCAAGGTATATAGGGTTTTCTTAAGATTCTTGACACTTCAAAATGTCAAACTGGAGAGTTGCCCATTCTCTCCTTCATCATCTCTACCTCTGTGCCCTTCAGAGTTTATTGTCTCAGGAATATCTAGTGAAACCTGATTCAACAGTAGCTATAAAAACAATTAGGAAAACAGACATTTTGGGAGACTTTAATTATGATGTAGCTGACTGAGGAGAGAAACCCTGTCTATTTACTAATTTCATCTTCAACTTTTGTGATATTCATGTACGGCTTTTGTCTCCTAACTTCCAAGATCACCCAAGGACTGATCTTAGATCTGTTCAGCCAGCCCATAGGATCCTTTGCCACCCTCCTGTGCAAGGCAGCCCTCCAGCTGCAGCAGTGTGGGGCTCCAAGTGGGCCACGGGCCAAATACCCAGCCTTGAGCAAGAGTCTGCAGCTTGCCCTGAGCATTGTGTTACTTTTGGTACTTCTTCAGAAATACCTAACCCTACTAATTTAGAGATAGCTCATACATGCCCACTCTAGCTGCAGTGGCCACAGTAGAGTGATATCTACTATGTTTCTCTATTTTTTTCTCTCCCTCTCTGTGATCCCCTGGCTTAAAATAGGTTAAGATTCTTGCATTAAAAATAGAAAGAAAAAAGCTATGTGCATATCTGTATATTTTTGTTTATTAAAATAAATCAAATACAGACACATAATGAGGGTGAAACTACCTTGCTTTTTTAAGCTATTTTTCCCCTACGCTTTGCTGTCTAGTGAAACACAGTGAAATAGGCAAAAATGGGTTATATGTCTATGAAAAGATTTTGGTAATATTGTAAATCATAGGAATGAAGCTTATCTAGACATTTTCTTTGTAATCAATGAGATCTTCAGATAAAATTAGGGCCTTATTTCTATATCCTCACTTTTTTTGCAATTTTCAACTGTGATTTCCTCATTGTGCCTGTTCCCTCTTTGTCTGATTTAAATGGCAAATAGAAGCCTTGCTCTAATCGGTTGCTCATCCTATTTTTAATTTGCAGGAGCATTTTAATCCTTCTGAATTACAGAAGGGGCAAGCAATTCCATAAACCTGAATAATGAGATTTGTTAAGCATTTTTTCACCATGAAGATGTGAAACTGTATGCTGATTCCCAAACCTTGAGAGGTTCCTTCTAATAAAACATTTTAAATTCTTTTACTTCCCACCAAAATCAACTTAAGAGAAGGGATATGACATGATCTGGTTTGCCAAGATTGATTAAAGGACAATGTACAAGACATACCAGTTATTAAAAAATAGTATTTCAATTTTGAGATCAGGCACTGTAGGCAGTCTACTGTTTAATAATATATGTTGCATGGCTGCTTTTATTAAACATGGGAATAATAACAGATCTCTAATTCTCATTATGGACTTGAATGAACAGCAGTCAGCCTTGAAAGGTTATAAACAGACCTATTTGGATTACTTTACTTTTTTTTCAAGAAAATACAGATGTGATTTAACAGATTTAAATGCACAACATGGGTATCTGATCTGGATCTGAGAAACCACGAAAGATTTGCCAGGAGATGGAGTAAGTTTCCATTTGAGCAGGAAGTTGGGATAAAGCTAGCAGGATGAGGTTGCCACAGGCCTGAGCTGGATGTCCAGCCCATGCCTGCAGTGGAATGATGAGAAGTCCTTCCAGTGCCTCTGGAAGAGCCTTCCAGTTCCTCCAGTCCTCTAACTCTTTTAGGCTGCTGTTTCCTGCTCATCCTGCCTCTGGCACCACCAGCAGGGACAGCACTGAGTCCTGGCATTTGTCATGCTGTTGCCCTGCCTCATAATGATCCAGGAGGTTTTGCTCTTTGTGAACTGCTCCCCATCTTCCCTCCATCCAGTCTTTATTATATTTGTGACCTCTGGGCAGCTGCAGATGTGCTGTCCAAAAGAACATGTGGCCTATTTTTGTGTCAAGGGAATGACATCTGTTAATCTCCAATTTGCAAAATATCATCTCCAGAAAGAGTCCTGTACTGCAGCTTAAATTCAGTACTCTCAAATTCCTGCTGGCTTTGTTGTCTTTGCTGATGCCTTGAGGGTCCGAACCTTGGCAGCTGATGTTTTGTTTTTGATGTTCTGAACTATGTGCTTTGCCAGCCATCTAATGCCATACTGTTCCTTCGAAGGCATCAGATGCTGCAACTTGAGAACCTACTACTTCTTCACTTTACTGTGTAGAATGATCAGTCTTCACCTTTGGTTGGCCTCCACTAGCACAGCAACATTATTCCTCTAGGCATCAAAAAGGTAATGAATGCCCTTCAGCTTCTTAATGCTTTTTCTTCCCTGTCTCAGTTACCTGCACCTGGCTACCACTCTTTGAGTTCCGTAGGTGATGTTGACACCAATGGAGGTAACCGTGACACTTCAATTATTAATGACCTCGGATCTGGATCTGATTTTCACAAGCTCAGGGATCCGGCAGCTTTTTTTTTCCCCCTCCATTTGTAGTTGTGAATTCTTTTTCATTCTAAAAATGAAGCCCACATCTTCTTCTGGGGAAAAGGCAGAGGAAGAACTGAGACCCTAATTTATGCACCTTTCAGGTTAGATTTGTGGAGTATATGGTAATTTTAAAAGCTTCAATCTTTAAGACCATCTAAGGACCTGGCATTTTTCTAAGTAATTTCTAAAAGTCAGGACCAGTCACATGGTATTAGAATTTGCATACCAGTATTAGATATTGCAAAATCTTTGAGCCTCTTTTGGATAATATTAAGTTTGTGTTTGGAAAGCACCCTTGTTCTGAATTTTGGAGTAATGAATTTAAAAAAAAATTACATCTGATCTCCAAAATGAACTTTCCGTCTTCAACAGAATTCTTTCTTCCTTCAGTAAAGAATGAATTGTTATTCTAATCTTCTGTGTTAACTATTTGTTTACAGCATTTGGGTTGTGCATAGTTTAGAGGAGGTTCCTGACTTGTTGAAAAGGTTTTGTGCTCAGAGAACAAACTTCAGGCAGGGGGACAGGTAATGAGATCAGAAAGGCCACTGAGAGCTTTCAGCTTTGTAACATCAGCAAGTGTATGTTGTAACTTTGCCATATCAGCTTGGTAAGCAGCAGAGAGAAGATGCAAGTTCACATCCTGGCAAATAAAACAATTTAAGAAGAACATTAGTTCATTAATATTTTAATGCAGTTCTCAATAGTTTATGTGCAACACAATTCAGTTGTGTGGTCCTGGCTGCTTTCAGAGAGGTAGGCATTACTAGCTGTGTCAAACCTTTTTGTCTCCACTGCATACCACAGATCATTATGGGGGATCATAGCTTCAGGTGAGGTAACTTGATTCATTTATGCACAAACTGGGCAAGAAATCCATAAATATTTAAAACTGAAAATGTATATTTACCAGTGCAATATTGCATATTGAATTAGTTATCTGGTTTGCCTGCCAGCATTTCAAAGTTTGTGTTTAATTACCATGTTACCTAAGTCTGATGGCCAATCTGTTTAATGGATTCATACTGCTGCCCTTTCCTTCAGCTTCTCCTTAAGCTCTTCTGAGCTCCTTTTTGACACAAATGAATTGAAATCTTGTCAGCTTAGTGCACTGACAAATGAAAATAGGTGACTAATGTTGATTGTCTTTTGGTATTTCATACGCTGCTTGCCAAGAATGTCTTATGTACTGTGATCATTTAGAATCCTACAAACTCAGGGCAGTCATTTTTTTCAGACTGATTGCAGTCAGTTGACAAAGAATATCATCTTGAGCAGATGCTCACCAGTAGCCAATCCTTCTTTTAATTACTTAGCATAAGAAGAAAAAATTAAATAAGACACAGAGGACCATTTAGTCATATGGTCTGATGTCCTCTGTATCCTGTGTCATTAAATTTCACACATGTACAAGCAGTGAGAGCAGTAGCAGTAGTCTGCATTTGGCTAAAACCTGTCTTACAGAAAGCCACCTTGTCCTGGTTGAGGGACATACAACCATTAAAAATTTCTTGGTGCCTTTATTAGCTGCTCTAGTGATGTGTTGTCACCTTAAAAAGAAAAATTTTGTGCTACATTTGAATTTGCCTACATTTTGTGCTACATTTGACTTCAGTTTCTACCACAGCTTCTTGTTATGCCATTCTTCACTAGATTAAAGAGCCCTTCAGAATCCAGTATTTTTTTTCTGCATCGAGGTACTTATATGCTGTAATCAAGTCAATCGTTTTGATATGATAAACAGATTGTGCTCTTTACATCTCACTTAGCAGTATTTTTCTTCAACTCTCAAATCACATTTTGAGCTTTTAATCTGCCCCCTTCTACTATTTTTCGATTTTTTTTTTCAAAACATGGGCAGGAACACAGTATGCAAGATTGGAATAATCAGTGATATATCCAGAGAGTTCCCTATGTTCTGTATTTCCTACACCCTTGATGCAGGTCAATCCTGCCTTTTAGCAACATCACAGTCAGTGTTTAGGATGAGCTGGTGACTATGGCCCCTAAATTGCTTCCAGCGAGTGCCATCACCCTCTCAGTGCACAACACCTACAATCCTTCAGGTTTATTACAGGGATTGTAACAGGGATTTAGCTACAGAAGATGTATTTTGTTTGACAAGATACAGTTTGCCACTCAATTCAGACTCCTTCACTTGGTTGCTTGGCACCTTTGCCATCTTTTTCTTTTTGGGGTAGTCTTCAGAGAAAAATACCCATTGAAAGAAGGTTCCTTTACTTTTTTTTTACTTTGTTGCTTTTTGTCATCAGTTGACTAGGCCTTTTTGTCATCAGTTGACTAGGCCTTGCCTAGTCAATTTAACATCTGCTTTAATGGTATCATGGGGCACCATGTCTTCTTTCAGACTTAAAATCTGAACCATCAGTATGCACATAACCAAACAAGCAATCTCATTGAAGAATGAATTTAGAGAAGTTTGATTAGACCTGGTCTTCATAAAAAAGACTGGAATTATTTCTATTAATTGCTTTGAAATATTTTTAAATGAAATGATTCTCCCTTTATTATTTAGGGTGCCAGTGTCGGCCTGTATTTTCTTCTCATTGCACCTGCCCATTTTTTGACTACTGGTATAAGATTAACACCCCTATGTAATATCACAAATCATGATTTTCACCTTTCTTAATTACTAGTGGGTTGGAGCAGTTCTTCATAATCCCCTTGAGATACATCTACTTGTTTCTTTTGTAGCACAGAAGTACTTATAGAACATGTTTACATTTTACACATCAGCACAAAACCACTTACGTGGGCTAGTACCATCACTAGGTTTCTTTTGTTCCTAACACACTTTAAATTTCCTATTTGTCTTCAGCTGTCACAACCATGGATATTTTTTCTTCCCTATTAAATTATTATTTTCTGATATGGTAACTTGCAATTTATAGCAACCGTAATTTATATAATTTCTCTTTGTTTTCCATTTGCTTTGTGATTGCCACCTTTGAAGTTTTATGGTAAAGTTACTGCTCTCTGTGATTGCAAAGTCAGTCTTTTGGCCATTTAATAGATGCTTTATGAGAGCCCCGCTTTTGACATTCACACTAAATATGGTTTTTCTTGTCAGTTGTCTCTACTGTTATTCTCAGTTTGGGGAAATTAGCTCTTTGAAGCAGCAGAAATGCATAGTTTTGGTTGAGGCTGTCTTTCTTTTACCCGTGATGAATACAATCAGACCACAATTGCTTGTTCCCAGGCAACTACAAACTCTTAATTTAGTGATACCAATCCCTTTTGCTTATCAAAATGAGGTTCAAATACTTACCTCTTGCAGTGTAGGATATCTATTGGGCTGCAAAATTATCTTCTCCAATTGTACAAGTTATTAATGGCTTGGTAGAATCTGCTGTTAAGCTACAGAAGGGCTACACTTGTTTCCCAGCAAATAAGAAAAATTAGGATACCACTGTGAATAGATGTTCAATTCACATGTGAATATTTCACTACTTCCAAACATCTCTGTCAAATATTAATCATGATCCAATTTTAAGGGGAGGCATAACATTTTGGGGATATTGGTTGTTAATTTTTGGACACTTTCAGGCCTTCCTGTTACAACAGTGCTCAAAACCAAAGCTTGTTTACCTTTTTCTTTTAAAAGGTAGCAATTAGGAAGAAATTTATTTTAAGAGGCAGTAATTAGAAGGAAATCAAGGGACGAAGATTAAGAAGGCCTATGTTATGCTGTGCAGGGCACGTGTCCTGGAATGAACTGGAACAGCTCATTGAACACAACTCATCCAGAGCCCTTATAAAACTTGGTCTGTTGAGTTTGGAGAAGTAGAATGAGAGGGGACATCACTACAGCCTACAGATCACTCGTGTGGGGAAGCAGAGGGGAAGGCACCGATCTCTCCTCTGTGGTGACCAGCAACAGAGCCCGAGGGAATGGCCTGAAGTTGTGTCAAGGGAGGCTTAGGTTGGATATTAGAGAAAGGTTCTTCACCAGAGTGTTGTCAGGCACTGAACAGGCTCCTCAGGGAAGTGGTCACAGCACCAGCCTGACAGAGTTCAAGAAGCATTTGGACAGTACTCCTGGGCACATGGTGTGACTCTTGGGAACGTCCTGTGCAGTGAGCGGTAAGAGTTGGACTTGATGATCCCTGTGGATCCCTTCCAACTCAGAATCTTCTGTGACTGTGTGACAAATCCCCTGGGCGGGCGGCGGTGGGCAGGACGCGCCCTGCTCAGGGCTGCCGGCCTGCCGGGGAGCCCGCAGCTCCGGCGGGGGCTTTGAGGCACCGGCTCAGGCTTTAGGGGCAGCGAAACAATCCCGTTGTCACAAGCAGCGGTTGCCACAACCCCTCGCTTTGGCAATGAAGGCAGCCCGGGGCCGTGGCCGGCCGTGCGCTCGCCCTGCCCCGCGGGAGGGGCGGCCCGGCCCGGCCCGGCCCGGCGCGGCGCTCCGAGGGTATTTATAGCGGCCCCGGCAGCCCGGGCACAGCGGAGGCTGCGGCAGCGGCCAGGGCACAGCGGGGCCGCCCCCGCTCCTCTCCGGTGCCAGCGCGACGCCGCGATGGAGGGTAAAGGCTGGGGACACTGCCCTTGTCCCTCCTGTGGCCCCGCTTCGGCCGGGCTGCGGGCGGAGGGGCTCGGCACAGGCTGCGGGGAGGGAAGCGGAGCGCTCTCTGCTCCGCTCGGCGCGTTTAACACTTCCCTCGTCCTGCGGGGCTCCTGCAGCCTCCCCATCGCCGGTAACCCCGGGCTTGGCGGGGAGAGGGGCCTCGGGGCAGGGGGAAAGGGCAGAGCCGGTTCGCAGCGCAGGTGGAGGGCTGCCTGCCTGCTGGGCATCCTCCTGTAACCTCCTTTTGTTACAGCGCGGCAGCAGCGTGGCCAGGATGGCTTAATAAGGTGCAGACTTTGCAACAGTTGTCATAAAAACATTGCAGAGCAGTGTTTTTTGTTGAAATAAGTGATCTTTAAAGAGTGGTGCCTTTAATTGAAATTTTTAATTTTTTTTCATCAGGCGCCAGAATAACATAGTGATATACAGCAATATAGGGATTTGCTTTGGAACAAAAGGTCTCAGTAAGGGAGAAGTTAATCCTGTTTTGTAAAGGTGTTATCAAGTTCTTTGCCCGCATGAAGAGGAAGGCCTTGCATCATTAATGAAAAGTGAACGTTGACCATGTATTTATAAAAGTTGGGACTGTGGATGAAGTATGGCTAATACAAAACACTGCCGGAGGAGCTTAGAAATTGCAGAGATTAAAAAATTAAGAAAGGAGGAAGTCCTTGGTGTTGTGAATGGAAGCTGATTGCTAAGTCAGAAAATAGAAAAAGTGTTTGCAGATGGCTCTCCCCCTCTCCCACAAGATCAATATTCTTGATAAGAATTTCTTAACTTATCTCAAGTTGTAACTCTCTTATGAAAACCATCAAAATAGACTTGAGACCTAATAAATTTCTTTTATATTTTACCCTAAACATGGATGAAACAGTGAAAAAGCTTTTATTCCGAGGTTGAGAAGTCTCTTGCATCCGTGGGTCATCCAAATTATTAGCACAATATTAGTTAAAAAAATCTCTGAATAAAATAATATTTTTGAAAGAAAACTGCATAAACTTAATATTTTAAAAACAGTGGATCCCCTTTTTCTTTATTTGATGTAAATTGAAGGAGCATTGTAAAGTTACATGACGGTTCTTGTGTGTAGTAAGTATGTTCTGGTGCCTGTAGTAGTTTCAGGCTGTACTGTAAGGACAGCTGTACTATGTGAGTAGCAGGGGTAGTACTGTATGAGTGACAGCAGCTCCCAAAGTCATTTGCTTCAGATGCAGCTTATATTTATGTCCACTGCCAAAACAACTGCAAAGATATGCTGCCAGCAGTCACTAAGATTGAGATCCTGGTGGTTTAGCTGGGTAGTAATGTTCTTGTTCAAATTTTGCCTGCTGTATGCTACCAAAAATACTAATTTCTTTCCTAGTTTCCTTCCAAAACTATTGGCTTTGGCTGGTAAGACAGAATGTGTCTAATGGTAATGTGATCTCCACCCTTGTTGCTGCAGGTTTTCCAGTCTCACCTTATTCATGAGTAGCATCTGTTATTTCTTTGCACTTTCCCTCTCATGAGGAATCCTTTACTCTCAAAGACCTCTCTTTCCTTTGTCTTCAGTGATTTGCTGTGTTTTCTGCCAGGTTCTATCTGGTGAATGAGCTTCTCCCAAGTAGGATGGTGAATGAGGTTAGGCTACTTTGTAGCCTTCTCTAGAAGCTCAAATTACTGTAGAAATTTGGCTTTGTGGTTCTTGAGGTTGTACAACTTTGCTGCCTGCTGAAATATTTTTTTTTCATAAGCAAATGTGAGTTCATTGTTAAAACTAGACCTTCTGAGCTGATCAGTGCAGTTCTCCTTTCAGTACTGATATTATGGGCTCTTAGCTTTTACAGTCCTATTGGAAAGCATCTGGGAGAGAGGCTTAAGGCACCTGCCTGTTGCAGCACTAGCATTGGGTTTGCTTGCACAGCTGGAGCAGCTGGAAAAGTGGAGTGGAGACTTGAATGTGCAGAGAGTTAACACTTGCAGAAGCTGCTGGGGTGAGCACAGCGGGAGCAGTCTGAGGAGTGGCACTCTGGAGTCTTTTCCTTATGTATTTTTTTTTTCCCTTTTTAAAACCCCCTCAATATATCTGAAAGTGACCATTTGAATTTCATCTTGCTGATTGCTAGTTGAGCCTAATTTCTCTCAGATATCACCACTGTCCACAGGGGAAGCATTAATGACTATGCAGAGGATTTTTTTTTTTTGGCTATGCTTTCATTCACACAAAAGACAGCAAAATCCCATTAATGAGAGGGGGCCAAGTTGTAAATTCCTACTCCTAGCTGCAGAAAGGGATCTTCACTGCATATATACTTCAGTCATTTGGCATCAGGGTAGTTTTCCAAGGTTGATTTGGCATGGAGAAAGCTTGGCAAATTCTGTATTTGGAGAAAAAAAAGTAGGTGAGCTGTTTTCTCTGGGGCATAAGACTCAGTGTGCTAAGCAGAGTTTCCAGCAGGTTGCTAGCTCATCAACAGAGTCAGAGCTGGCAATCACAAGAGGAAGGGAGCAGCCAGCATTTGTGCAATATTCTGCCTTTAAACTTCTGAATTGCTGGTGGCTCAGCAATGTATGAATGGGGAGTTATGTGGTTTTATGCCACCAGCAGACCGGGGAGGTGAGCTGGCAAACATTTTGTGTAAGGTGTTGCCATCTCAAGCAGCTGTAATGTGAAGCATGGTGAACCACCCTGGGAGTTAGGGAGACTTTAAGGCGCTGGTAATGTGACACTCAGGTTAGTATTTTGGTCAGAGCGGAGGGATAGGATCTCTCCTGTGTCTTAAAATCTGATCTGATAAAAGAGGTACTTGGATCTTTCCTAATATCACTTCATCAAAGGAAGGGAGACATCATTTTGCAAGAAATGAAGCTTGCATCAAATAAAGCCATTTTGTGTGAGTGCATTCGTGGTGCTTTAAAATTAATAAGAATTTTCTTGGCAGTTAATGAACATTTAGTGAAGAAGCTTAATTTGACATTTGAGAAGTTCAATAAATAACTTTTCTTTCTTGATTAAGGCGTCTTTTAAACTGTCACTTATACAACCAGGAATTGTCACTTTTTAATGCATTATGAGATCTTCTTGCATATTGATTCAGCTATTATTGCCTATTAAACAGTTTAGATTTCGTTTGCCTTAATTTCCCTGCTCTTGACTATTTTAAGCTGCCTGCTTCTTTAAAGATCATTTCTATTTGCATAAGCATTTATTACGTATTCAAGACAGAAAAAATGGACACACTGAAGTACATGTCTGTATTTCTGACTTCCTCCTACTCTGTGGTCTAGTTTGAAATAGTTTTTCATGCTTATCCCAGATGTTTACCTCTTCAAGCTTTGCAGAAATCAGAAGTTAGATTTCTTGTGGCTTTTTTTGCTTTGTCTCATGTCACAAGCTGCAGAGGTTGTAGGAAGCAGTTGTTGAAAGCATTGATAAGTCCAGGATACTCATCAGGACATGGCTAAGTTTGGGCCACTTCCCCCCTTTTGTTCTCCCATCTGTGCACACAAGTAATCTTATTTTAGCATTACTGGGCTTTATACATATGCAATGAGGGAATAATAAATTGAAAAGGCAAATTGTTCTTGCCTTGTAGCGCATCAGTAGTGGTTATTTCTGTTAATAATTATTGTCAGGCCTCATCTAAGGGTAATAAAAGGTGTCTTTGACCTGATTCAAATGTAAGAATGTCCATCTCTGTTACCATTTCTTGAGTATATGTGATCTTTATTTTTTTAATGAAAAATGTGTCAAGTGTCAGCAAATAGAATTGTCTTTCAAAGTAAAAGACACCAGACCAGAAGCTTTTCAGTCTCATGAATGTCACGAGAAAGGTGGTTCTTAGTGACCACAGTCTTTTGTCAGCAAAGTAGCAATGACTCTACAAAGTGGTTGGTTAAATCTAGATAATTTGGAAATGCTTGTGTCTGTAAAGCTTAGCTATCTCTGCCCTATGTCACATCTCATCTTACGTATGCTGAAAAGCCTTATAAATATGATCTTGTCCATTGGCAAATGTCAGGGTTTCAACAGGAAATCTTGTCTTTAAGTGGCTTGGCATCCCTCTGCTGGTTACACTGCAAGACAGCTTGCAGGGTCTGACTGAGCTGCTTAAACTAATTTTTTGCAAGCAGCCCTACTCCATTGTTCAGGGATTACTGAGCCCTCTTTGGGGCCAATATATCACGTTAAAAAGCTCTGGCACCGGCCTGAAGGGGAAAGAGCAGGTGACAAATGCTGTATGTACCTGGTATTTGGTTGCAGTGCTAATGCTGAGGTCAAATGACTGATTTAAGTTTTGGCATGGTCCCAACAAACAAACCCCAAACAAAATAAGGTATCCATTTTCTGGGATCAGTCAGACTACAGGCAGTGTGGTGACTCTCTTTGTGTCTCTTTCAGCTTGCCATTGCTGAGCCCTAGTGTGCACAGCAGGATCAGATCTGGGCTTCCACCAGGCACCATCCAGACTGATGCTCTAGAAAAGGACTGCTAGGGTCTTCTGCTGGCCCCTGCCAGTGCCATGCAGCAGCCTGGCCTCTTGCAGCTCAGGAGTGTTTTCCCAAAATCAGGTAGTAAACCCACGGTGGGCGCAACCTGAAATGGTGTGTCCAGAGCCCTGCTGGGTCCCTCGTCTGTGTGACCAATCTCTGCTGCTGTGACCAGCAGGGTTATAACAGCCTGGGCAAGGCAGCTTGCTCCATTTTGAAAGTGCATTGAGCTACTTTAAACTACTTTTACATTGAATTGATAGGCTAATAAATTATGGATATCTATGTAGGAACTAGTTCAGAGAACCTAGTGGTCTGGAAAGTTACATTCTGATTCACTATGCACTAGCTTCCCCATGCTAGTAAAGAAGGGCATATCTCAGAGTTATGTTGTAGGCATGAGTTATTGAACAGCAGCTGGAAATCCTTTGTAGGAAGCAAAAAATATGGAAGTGTTTATGATATGAAAAAGTGAGAGGAAAATACTTGTTTTGACTGTAACTTGAATGTGCAGGTAAAACTTCGGAAAATGAAATTTAGACTTTTCATCTATTTCTACATTTTAACTTGCACTGAATCCCATTAAACTCAGTTTTGGTAAATTACTGCCTTCTTAGTTGATTTTTGAAAGACTGGAGTTAAAAGTTGATTTTATATTATGATTAAAAATATCATTCTTGCATGAAATTGCATGCTGTCAGGAACCCTTTTAAAACAAGTTGTAGAACTTCCATTTGGATAAAAAAACTATTTGTGTTTTCATTTAATCCTTTTTTTTTTCTACTGGACCATAAAAGTGTCAGGGATTCTGCATGTTCTATGTGGGTCACACCTGTATTCATCATTTCTGTTTGAACTCAGCCTCCTGAAGTTAACTCTTCTCTTAACTCAAACACAGTGGTTTGATTGAATGTTGCAGTTTCAGTCACTTTTCCACTGAAAAAGGAACATTCATTAGATGTTCACCATCAATACACAACTTTTAATTAAAATGAAAAGAGTTCTGTTTCTCAGATACTTCCTACACTCTTAGCAGGTGTTAAGTGTTAGAACATGTGAGAAGGAATCTCACTGGGGTCAGGGAGTTGGGATTTCCATTTTGTAGTTGGCATTTGCCGTTTCTCAGTTTTGCAGCAAGGTGAATTCCAATTCTCCACAGCCTTTCTTCCTAATTGGAAATGTTACAGCACAAATCATTCCTGCACTTATTGGTTAGGGCATTGCAGAGTTGTTCTGAAAAATTAACATCAGTTCCCAAGGACTGGCTGCATAAAAATGTCTGAATCTTATATTTTAACTTTTACTTGCCCTTTTCTTTTTTTTTTTAAGCAAATCCCGCCTAGGACAGCACAACAATGACATGTTTTGAGCATTTGACTAGAAAGAGTCCCTCCTCAGAACTCAGGAAGTACCAGTGAAAGCAGGACCTCTGTCCTAGCATGGTCCTCACATTCCCTGTCAGATATTCATCTCTGTCTCTCCTCATTTCATTCTCCCAACCCTTTCTTTAGGAAAGGGAAATTCAGGTGTGGGATGGAGAATAGGATCCATTTGTAGTGCTGTTGCTGTTCAGTGCTAGCAGTGAGCTCAATGAGTCTATTCAGGGGTTTTGGAGCCCAGACACAAGCACTTTGTTTTCCTTGGGTCCTTCTCTATAAAGGTCACATTTGCCTTTTCACAGTCAGAGGATTCCTGTGTGGGGGTGCTGTTGCTGGCCTTCTGAGGGGAAGTACCCAACTTGTTCTCTATCCACAGGCCTGGTCCATAAATCTGCAAAACAAGAATATGTAATATAGGGGGAATTGCATAAGCCCTACCATACACATGCCTACTCCTTTTTTCCCTATGGATAGCTTTTCCAGGGCAACAAGTAATTTTATATACTGGATTTTAAGAAAACTGCATTTCCTTTACTTGGTGACAGGCCTGGGAAATCAGTTTATGAAGAAACAATATATTTTTGCCCTAAGACTGGAGTGGTTTTACTTTATTCATATGTACAGAGAGCAGTGATTAAAGAAGCAGAAGTTGCTTTAAAGATTGTTTATACCAAGGGACTCAAATAGCTGCATAGTGTGGGACAAGTATGTTTTAATGCTTTGATACATGATCTGGCACCACAGTAATTCATGAAACATGGTGGAGTCTTGATACTGAAGGCACTTATTTTCTTTTGCTGGACACACTGAAAGAAGACCCGTGACTAGATCATACAGAATGAGAAATTTAATTTTTTTTTTTTTTGCTGATTAATGCTGGCAATTACTACTGCATTTGTTGCAGAGTAGAAATAGGCCTTTGGTCAAAGCCAGATTTTTGCATTCCCTCAAATAGTCAGTGGGCCTAATACAGTATAAACTGAACAGGATTTGGCTCTGGCATTCAAGCATACGCTACTCTTTCACAAGAACTCCCTTCTGTTTCCTCATTCACCTTGTGAGCAGTAAATCTTTTTGATAATTTCATGCTACTCTCCCAAATATTGTTAGAATGGGCCAAGTACAATGCTTCAGTTTCTTTTTATAGTGCAAGGATTGAGCAGTCAAATATAGAAACTGATGAAGCTTTTAAAATATATGTAGTACTTACATAAAGATATAGAAACATCTGAAAAAATGTTTATTTTTTTCCTGTACATTATTCCAACTCCAATTAATTTATGTTTGCTGCTGGGAAAATAATATTGATCATAAAAATGAAATGCTGGTTGGAAATACTTAGGCTTCTGTAATAGAATATTTCTTTCAGGATGAAATATGAGAATTATGTGCTTGATTTTGCTGCTGCTGAAGCCAGTGGCTGAATGCCCAATTGCCTTCAACTGGAGCAGAATTGAGTCTTCTCTTTTGCAGAAAAATATCTTTAACAGTCAGTAATTCTTAATCTCTCTGTTAAAGCACTTCCATTTGCTAAATTTTTAGTTCTGTTTCAAGCCTGGAGGCATTTGGCTGAAATTGTATTTGATGTATTTTCTGGAAGTCTGTTTTCTGAGTCTGCTTCAGAGTATGTTCCTGTATTCTCAAATAGGAAAGAACATATTTATTACAGTCACATCTCTAGATGGTTTCCCTATCATATTTGAAAACAAAAGAGGTGTATGTGACAAGATGCTGTTTCTATGAAGTGGGCTCTCCCACTTCAAGGAAAGTGATGTTCCTTTAGTGCAATCTCATGCATCTGACACAGATATATAAAAGGCTCAAAATTTTTGGAAAATAATGTGAGCATTTGATGAATAAAATTTTTTTTTTTAAAGACACAGTATGTATCATCAGCATAGTGTGTGTTTTTTAGCTTGGATGCTGAGCTCTGACAATGTGTTAAAGGCATCTATTCAATTGTAACATAGAAAGTGAACTGGAATATTTCTGGAGGTTTATCTATCTAAAGCATAATAAATTGATCATTGGCTTCTTTAAAAAATGTGATAAAAAGAAAAAATATTGTGGAATTTCAGATGTTTATCATCTACTTAGTTTTCCTCTTCAGGGTTTTACTGCAACCAAGAGGACACACATTAATTTTTTGATAGGGAAGAGTGTGATCATCTCATAAGGACTCCAGAAGTTGGATAACTACAAGTAGAAGATTAAGTATCATCAATTGCAGAAAGATCATGAGGGATGAGAAGAGTGTATGTATCCAGTAGTGGTTTCTGAAACCTGAAGACTATCTTAGAGAAATGTGTGTGCTTGGGGCTTGATTTAACACCTGATTGTCAAGTAATTGCTAAATTATGAAGTTTCTGCTAATTTCAGGTAATGGTTTTATGGTATATTCCAGGGCAGAATTTGCAACAAATTCAGATTGAAATGATAAGTGATAACCAAAAAAATTATTGAGGAAGTGGTAAATAATTGCAAGGAGTATTATTCCATGAATTAAAATATGGGCGGAGTTACAAACTCTTTGCTGGAGCTTTGCACAGGTGAAATGCTGTTGAAATGAAGTCTGTCTTCCATCTCTTCCTTCTAAGCTCTTTGCTTTACCTTTTTTTCATAGACTGTGCCCAAGTTCTGAAACAGATGTGGGGATTAAGAGTAGACCATCAAAAATTTTCCAGATCATATCTTCCTCAGGATCCACAAAGCATCCTAGGGAGACTGTAAAACTGTGTGTAGAGGGGAACAGACATGCTTCAAACAGGAAGCTGTTACATCTATGACTCGGTTCCCTAAAGACCTGGTAGAAAAAGTAATGTAAAGTTCTGCTGTTGCAGAATTCCTGCAAAAAGATCATTGTAAAGCCATGGAAATATTAGTATCTTATCTCTGTGCAAAAGTGACAGGAATAGGGCTAAGGCAGTTACCAATAGAAATCTTTTTCACAACTCTGCTTCTAGCAGAGAGTTTATGGAGAACCAAAAAATCCCAAACCAAACCAATAAACAACAACAAAAATACCCCAAACCAACAAAAAAAAGGAGTTAAAGAGTTAGTGAGTTCTCTTGCTCTGCCATCAATTCTGCTTGTAACCAAAGGAAGTATCAATATCTGTGCTCTGCACTAGATATTAATCTCCCATGGAGTTCTTTTTTAGATCCTGTCCTATTTTTCATAGAAACAAAACACCTTTGGCATACATAGAGAGCATAGACTCTCCAGGTGATGTAAAGATTAAAATTCTTTTTTGTATTTATGTTAAACTCTAAATAGTACTTGTGGCAGCTATTTATGCATCAAATAACTAAGTCTCAACACAAAATTAGTCTCTGTTCTCTCTGCCCAAAGCCCTGATGCCTTCAATTTCCTGGTAATACCCAGAGTTTTAAATCTTCTAAAGTTGACCTACTAGCTTGTGTTTCCAGAGATAAACATCTAAGACTTTTTCAAAGCTGCAGTTTCTTTGCAGTGCCTCTGCTGTGGTGTGCTGGAAAGCATGATGAGAACCGATGTTTTTGATGTCTGTGATTTTCCCTCTTTGCCTGTTGAAGATTTAATACTCTTTGCCTGCTTGTTCTCCGTCTGTCCAGTAGGAACATTTATGCCTTTCCTATAACAATGGGCTGAAGGCTACTCTGTTCAGAAAAATTTAGTATGCTGCCCATTTGGATTAAAAATAGAAGTAATTTCAGAGAGGCGAGGGCAGGGGGTGTGTGTGTGCTATTTTTGTTGGCAGCATTATGAGAAGTGTGAGGTCCCATCTCATGTTAGAATTTTGTCTTGTTTGTCATATCTCCCCTGATAAGTCAAAGTGAACTGAATGGTTTCTCTGAGTCACCAGAAAATAAAAGCTCATGGGATTAGCTGGGTTTCTTTCAATCAATGGAGCTTGAAGTGATGCACATTTCTAAGCATCACTGTTGTTCTTCTAAGTCCTCCTGAGCATGAGGAGCTGTAATTATGATAAACATGATGAATGTGTCAGACTACAGTGCCTGACAGTCCTCTGGAAATTCAGTTGTTTAGACCTGTGAAAGAGTCACCTGTCTTCTCTACTTTGCAAGTGGAACAAAAAGTAAAGCAATAAGATAAAGCTGTTTTGGGCACAGAACATACACCCATTTCTCCATACACCCCAGCCTTGCCTCATCCTGACTGTAAATGAAGACAACCCATGGTGGCAGTGCTGCCTGGCTCCATAGACCTCAGCTATTCTAAAGCAGGATCAGTGAACAGATAGCGCCTGTAACCCAGATAATTTGGTTACAGTAGTTACCGCTTCTCCTTTCAGCGCGATACTGTTTCAAATATCTATTCCCTCCATATCTCCAAATGTCTCAATTTCATCTTCATCCTCATGCTGGTGAAAAACAGAGTCCTGATCTTGCCATATGAAATCAATACATGAAAGAGATACGTAGTTGCCACTGTTGGCCAGTGTCTTACAAGCATCTTGGATGAGCTCTCAGGGGTAATGCAAAGGTGGAAGTAAAAATGTGTCCAAGGAGGAAAGTATGTCTCCTGGGTAAAGGTGAGGGAGGGGAAAGAGATCATCACTGGAGAAAGGAATAAACAAAATAAACAAGATAATCTGCCCAGCAGATTATTGTAATTAATGACTGAGGGCACTTAATGGGATAAGGGCAGAAAGAAGTACAAGTATGTGGCATTGAAAGGGTTTTTTTCCAGGGAGTGTGGGTCAGTGAAGCACTCTGCAAAGAATACAGAAGACTCTGAGCAAGGGGACTGGCTGGTGGGAAGGAGCAGCATAAAGATACAGGAAACAAAGCTGAAAGTTATTTCATGAAAAATTGGGAGCAGAGGGATGGCTTGTGGAGGGAAACATTTTCAATTAAGAAAAATGCCCATTATCTTTCTCTGTATTTCTATTTAGACAGCTGTAACATGTTCTAAGCCAGAACTGTATTTTCCTCTGTGTTTGGAAGGTTCCTTGCATGCTTTTGTATGTTAGAGAAAGCAGTAGGTACAATACAAGTAGGCTATTATTGCCTGCAGAATAACTGTCTATGTTTGAAGTAATCTGTTTGGGTTTTTTTTGTCTGTAAAGATTCTTCCACCAAAATCTAGGATTTTTGTATGGGTAAAAAGTCCTCGTGAGGTTTTTCTGAAGTTGACTAAATCTCCAGCAATGAAAGAATTTTTTTTTTATTTTATTATTTGTTTATCCTTGCTTTAATTATGAGTTATTTCTCTTACAGTTGGTGTTTGCAAGCAGGAGATGCTCCAGAAGAAGAATGCTGTTTTGGTGGATGGGGTCATCCTAAATGGTCCAATAATGGACTCAAAAGCAGGAGAGAAGTTTGTGGAAGAGGCGTGTAAGATTATAATGGAAGAAGTTGTGCAGAAAGCGGATGATGTAACAGAAAAGGTAAAGCCATAGAGTGTTGTTGAGACTTTGTAGTGAACGTAATGAACAATAAATCAATTTTTTATAAGCTCTATTTTATTGCACGCTAAGTAGCCTCAAAATTGTTTCTACTCTGTGCTTGGCTCCAAAATAAAAGACAGCCTTACAAATTTATAAAGAATGTATTATAAAACCTTCCAATAACATAATTACTATACATATCTACCAGTAAAAGATGGTTTTTTGGTTTTTTTTTAATCTCTGAATACAAAGGTCATTTTCTTTGAGATCACAAATGACTGTAGTGTTTTTCATGTTTGGAGTGGGGTTGAGTTATTTGTTTTCTCCTCAGAGGCACAGGCGTTGGAGAAGGAGGAAAGTGGGTGTGGTACCACCGTGAAAGGACAACATTATGAGATTGCTGTGGGTTCTGCAGAACCTGCTTAAGAGGCTGTATGGGAAGAGGTCCTGCAAATAAACTGTGCTTGCCTTTGGGCACGCACAGCTTGCTCCCACCCCTTGGCAGAGCAGCATCTGAAATGCTGTGATTACAAATCCTTAGCTAACAACAGAATTTGAGCTGCGGGCTTCTTTCTTTTCTGCCTTTCAGCATTTCCCACTCTAATGTTCATGCTTGAGTGTTGCCTGAGACATGATAAAACCAATATCCCGTGAGGTCAGCTTACTGGATCTATTTTCTGGTGGCACACTGCCCTGCCACGGGAAGTTTTGTGAAAGCAGAGCTGAATGGGGTGATTACTTTGTACTCTATAACCTCTTGCTCCTGGCTGAACTGTTCACTGATGGTGTCTGCCCTGCTCCCCATCACTAGGTCTGTGAGTGGCAAGCCCCCGAGAAGCTTAAGCAGATTCTTGACCTGGAGATGAGGGACACTGGAGAATGTCATCAGAAGATCCTGAAGCTCTGCCATGATGTTATAAAATACAGCGTCAAAACCAGTAGGAATGGGGTTTAAGCACTGTTGCTCAGCATGCTAACTTAGATGGGATAATCTTTACAAACCTCTGTCACCTTTTAGGGAACTGGGAATGTGAATGTTTGTTTCCCTTCTGCCTATACAAGTGTGCAAACAGTTGCTTAACTGAATTCTGGTCACCATAGGCTTGACTAATACATGTCATAATGGCAAACTAATCAAAAGTCATTAACGTAATGTCCTTTGCATTAATAGTAGATTCTGTCACTTTGATGTCTTGGGAAAGTCACCTAGACAAGTGATATAACAGTCTAGCAAAACAGGCAGGAGAAGGACCTTTTGGTGTGATTTCCTGCTGTCTGAGTGATGAGATTTGGAGTCGCCATCATTGCCCTCATATGTTCTTAGTGATGATAACCCTCCATTTATTATTGTTCTATTTGAGCAATCGTCTTGCAGGTTGTTAATTTGCTGATAGGCAGTAATTCCTGTTCCAGACACCATGAGAGGAGAGCCTGCAGTGTTTCAGAGACAGTACACCACAGCTCTGCAGGATTAGTTCTCTATAGCTAACCTTTCTGCAGCATGTGCAGGGTAATTCAATCTTGGTGAAAAGGGATGAACAACATCTGTTCAGGAAATGGCACTGTGAATCAGTGGCTCAGGATTTTAGATGTTATAGGGCTTAGGCTGTATTTTGTTAAGTAAGAAAGACATTTGATATAGTTTGTTGTGCATTTCTGGGCTGCATTCCCTGCTACAATCACTGTTGCTGCAGAATAAAACTGTAAAATAATTTTGAGAGGGAACTTATGATTTGAAAACCACATCAGAGTAGTGATACTGATCTGCAGGGGTAGCGTACTAATAATATGCAGATATAATTACTGAGTTAGTGGAAGACATTTTGTTTATATTGCTTTTGCAAATTGCCTTTAGATTATAATATGTCGCCTTAGAAAGGACGTGGTATATAAAAATATGCTCTGCAAATAGTCTTTGAGTATAGACATTTATTGAAGCCCTAGTTATAATATAAATGGAGCCATACTGTTTACCTGGTTTTCCATGGGAAAATGCTGTGTGCTATGGATTAAAATTTAGGTGGTGACTCCACTGTTGAATGGAGTTGTTTTTATAGTCAGCAGTAGCATAGAATTTTGTCAAAATTAGTAATATCTCAGTGTTTAAAGGAGGGTAAATAAATTCTCTTAACTTCTCATTCATTTTAAGTGTGCAGCAAAATTTTCCAAGCTGTTAGACTTCCTCTCTCTCTCTCTCTGTGTTGAAACTCTGGTGGGAGAAAAGGCACAGCTGCTTGGGATCCTGTATTCTATGGCTTAGCAAAATTTGGCTGAGCATCGACTGTGGCCTCTCAAAACCACTGTTTAAAGGCACTATGTATACTCAATTGTCAATCCCTTTTATTTTTGCTTTATAAAACTTGTGAACAACTCACAATTATTCTGTGCACCACTTGTGTTTCTCAAGACATGTTTTGAAGCTTCAAAGCACTTATTAAATTTACTTTCAAAGGAATGTCTAACTTTAGGAAAGGACAGCAAATCCAGAGAATACTGAGAGAATGGAGTCAATTGTGGTTTGCAACAATCAGCATTCAGCTGAGAGGGAGTGTGATGTATTCCCTTTTCTGGTATATCCTGTCATTTGCTTTTCATCTGTTTTTTCAGATCATCCAAGATTTTTCAATCAGCTGTATGCTGGAATAGATTATTACTCGTTAGTGGCTCGTTTCATTACAGAAGCACTGAACCCCAGTGTGTAAGTGTGGTTCTTTGTCCTCTTGATTTTGAATTAGTATGCTTTTTGGAATAACAGCTTTTTTGCTTCCTTGTTTCTGATTCCTGTTTTCGGTGTTACAGAAGAGGCGGGAATTGTGCAAGACTTTGGGAGAGGGAAACCCTCTGATTTTGATTGGCTGAAGTTGGGGTTTATGAGGAGAGAGTTTTTTTTTTTTGCAATGCTAATAAACTTAGACTTTTATCTTACTTAGTACATAAAAATAAATGAATCAGACTTAACTTAGTTGTTCATTCCTTTGAGGCATTCTGCACACAGTTGAGTGCAAATGGTTACCTGTCTACTGTTTACTTGCAAATGTAAAGCTGAAATTTAAGCATCTGACCTACATTAATAGAAAACTCTGGTGTATTACTTTGAGAGTGGAAGTGTCAGTGAGATGCTGCCAGAACCTAAGCAATTGCTCTATTGTATCAGATCCATAATGTTTTTAGTTTGGATACCTACTGCTGGTGGTGATCAGCAGCTGATAGATTAGAGAAAGGTGCAAGAAGCCTTTATCTAGTTTTAGCAATGCTCTGTGCCACGAGTTATCTAGTTTTAATACCAATTACCATGCTGTTATTTCTCTTTAGATACACATATGAAGTATCCCCTGTGTTTCTGTTGGTGGAGGAAGCAGTCATCAAGAAAATGATTGAATTCATAGGCTGGGAAGACGGCGATGGTATATTTAATCCAGGTAGGAACATTCAAGCGGAATCATTATAAATGGTCTAATACCATTAATTCTATAAACATTGGAGTCATACAAATTGCGTATTTGAAAATGCATGCAAAAGTGTAGTGATAGCCAAAACTATTTTATTTTTATTTCTAGGCTTATCTTATGTGTTTCTAGTAATAATTCAGCAATTTTGACCAGTGAATGAATGAAAACACTTCTACATTAAATATAATTATATGGAATTATTTGAAATTAATTGTTTGTAGCTGATGCCCTTCCTGACCTTATTAACAATACCAACAGCCTCATTGGAATGAGTCAACTGAGCTGACAGACAGGGAGATGATTTATGTGCTAGATGCCAATCCATGGTGCCTGAGAGCATAGATCTTTGTATCCTGCTTATGAACTGGAGGAGCAAGAATTTACATGTTCTTAACTCCTCTGAATTTTTATAATTTTATTAAACGTTATAATAAGGCAGGCCAAACAGATATTTCTAAAGCTGCTTGATAAACCATGTTTTTCAAATGTTCTGTAAGGCAATGTTTCAGCGCATGACACTGAAATAATGAAGCATAACGGGGATATTTCAAAGATTATTCAGGTAACAACTAATTGGGATAGTTGTTAAGCTTTTATATCTATTTTGGGGGTGAGAAGAGAAATTAAATGAATACATGAGTTTAAGTTCCCCCTACTGAACTGAAACAAAGTCAGTAATTCCAGCCTACATATGAGTAGTAGAAAAATAAACAAGATAAAAATCCCTATTTTTTAATATATTACTGGTATGGATTTTTTTTCACATCAAATTTGATGTGTATTTTTGATAGAAGCCTTACTTTTACAGAAGAATTAATGGCTTAATACTTAGTTATCTACGGAGAGAAGATAAATTAATTGCCCTTGTTTTGGCTCTAGTTTTATGTAACGGTTTTTGTTACTGCTTTGGCTTTGTTCTTCTAGGTGAATAAAACCTGTCCCGAGTGAATAAAACTTGTCCAGATCTTACCTTGCAGATCTTTCAGTTCCCACTCACTGTGTTGGTTTTTTTTTTTTTTTTCCAAAGACCTTTTTTCTCCCTTGGCCCTCTGAGACCTGGTTGCCCAAGAGATCTCCAAGGCTCTGAGCTTGGTGCAGGCAGCTGAGCTTGTTCTGCTGCAGTGTAGAGGGGAAGGTGCTGTGGCAGGGTTTTCTCTGTTGGGAAGGACTGCTTGGGCACAGCTCTTATTCCTCAAAGAGGAAAATATCCCCAAAGAGCACCCAAACAGGCTCTGCTTCCATGCCTGCTGCAGAGCCCAAGGTTCATTTTATGGATGTAGCCTTCAGGGGAGGAAATAAACTGTGATGGATGCATCACTAGGATGCCTGTGGGGTTTATTTTTCCCTGAACAGGTCAAGCTCTCAGATGCAGGAAAGGTACTCATACTATGGCTAATCCAATATTTGTATGTCTCTTTTTGCAGGTGGCTCTATTTCTAATATGTATGCCATGAACTTAGCAAGGTACAGATTTTGCCCTGAGATAAAGGAGAAAGGGCTCTCAGGTCTGCCAAGACTAGTTCTGTTCGCTTCGGAAGAGGTAAAATGAAAACAAAGAAAAGCTTTTTGAACTTTATTTTTTTCAGTAGCTGCAAAATGATATTTGCATATCTGATGGAGCACTGGTAGAATAGTTCTGACATCAGTATATGATGTGGAATATCGGAGCAAAGTGGAGAAGTCTGATGGTAAATTTCCCTGCAGAAGCTTTCTTGCTTTCAGAAAACAAACACAGATGTTGCTGTTTTGAAAACTGCTGATACAAGAACAGGTTGTACATGGGGTAAACCTGAAGCAGAATGCATGTGCTGTATTGTGGAGGTCTGCAGCATTTGATTTCCCACAGCATAAAGTCTAGCAGGAACTGTAGGTGGGTTTTGGATGTCAAAGGTTTTTTTCTGCATGTTTAATTTGTACTAAACTCAGTACTTGTGGGCCTGTGAGATGGCTCTCTGCAGCTCCCATTTTGCCCTATATCTGAATATACAGATTGGTTGTGGTACAGAGTCAAACCCACCATATGCCTCTCAGAAAAAAAAATTCTGGACTTTTAGACATTTTTTCTTTAAATAATTAAAAATACCTGGCCAGTTTTTAAAGTTTTTGAATAATATCAATCCGAAATGCCTGTGGGAAATTGAGTTACATCCATACATTTATTCGGAAGGTAGATTTTGGCGGCTTTTTTCTCTTCCCTGTCCCTTCAGTTTTGAGAGCTTATTATTTGATTAGCATAGAGTTGTTATTAATTCTGACTCTACTATATAAAATCCCCAGTGGAAGCCTGCACAGAACCTTGTTGTATTAGAAAATATGGACTTACTAGGATAATTTTAGCTCAGACGTTTATGCTCCAAACAGTTTGCAGTGAGAGGCTTATTTTGAAGAAGCCTGAGGGATGAAGGCATTGTATGAGTTTTCCAAGATAACATGCCTTTTGGAACTGAGCCCACATGTTCTAAGTAAAGGTGGCTTGTTTGTTTTTTCCCCCCCAAAAATATTTTTTCTTGTTTGCTTTCTTTTCTTTTTCTGAAAAGTGTGTGTATGAAAATACATGCCAGTTCATACTTAATCCCTCATGGTACATCTTCAAAATAGTTAAGAAGGAAAAAATGAGTTTGAAGCAAGTTCCATAAATGCTTTTGAAGTAAAGCCCATGAAACTTTCATCATGAAGCAATGTTTTATTTCATTGCAATGGTTTAACTACAACATATTTTCTTACTCTGAAATAAGCAAACATTTAAATTCATGTCAAAAGAAATTTTAATTGTCTGCCAGAATAAATTTATTTTTATGTCTTTGCTTCACCAGGAAAACATAAACTTGACCAGGAAAAATAAATTGGTAAATTATTTGTAAGGCCATGCTTTTGATCTCTAATACTTTGTTTGCTTCAAACTACTATTGAGTCTTTAGCACTCAATAATCATTTACTGTAAAACTGATGCTTTTAATAGCTAGGGTGACTATTTTCCAAGATCACTAGTGTTTATTCAGTGTTATGAGGGAGGAAATGGGCATATTCATTTATAATTATTTTAGATCCACCTGTACTGAGTCCAAGCTAGATTACTTTTTGGAAACTTTTGTTCAGATATGCCATGCTGAGAATATATGTAATCAGTAGCCCACACTTGAGACAAGTATGGAAGCACTGGTGTCATACAATCCTAGTTCTTTTATTATTGTTTTTATTTTGAGTCTTATTTAACATTTTGCACCTTTTAATCACAGAACCTAGGAATCATTTAGGTTGGGCAAGACCTCTAAGATCATCAGGTTCAACCTTTGACTGACCACCACCTTGTCAACAAGAACATGGCATTAAATGCCATGTCTGGTTGTTTCTTGAACACCTCCAGGTATGGTGACTCCAGCACCTCCCTGGGCAAACTTCCAATGCTTAACCTTTCCCGTGATTAAATTCTTATTGTCCACTTGAACCTCCCCTGGCACAGCTTGGGGCTGTGTCCTCTCATCCTGTCAGTGGTTGCTTTGGAGAAGAGCCTGACTCCTCCCAGGCTACACTCTCCTTTCAGGCAGTTGTAGTGAGCAATAAGGTTGGTCACCTCTGTTCAGCCTTTTCCCAGGCTAAACACCCCCAGCTCCATCACCCACTCCTCACAGCGCTCACTGTCTAGATCCTTCACCAGCTCTGTTGCCCTTCCCTTGACATACTCCAGCCCCTCAATGTCTTTCTTGTAGTGAAGGGCCCAAAACTGAACACAGGATTTGAGGTGTGGCCTCACCAGTGCTGAGCACTGGTGACAATCACTGCCCTGGTCCTGCTGGCCACACTACTGCTGATACAGGCCAGGATGCCATTGGCCTTCTTGGCCACTTTAGCACACGCTGGCTTGTGTTCATCTGGATGTCAACCAGCACCCCTAGGTCCTTGTCCACTGGGCCCCTTTCCAGCAATTTTTCCCCATGCCTGTAGTGCTGCCTGGGGTTGTTGTGACCCAAGTGCAGGACTGGGCACTTTGACTTGTTGAGTGTCACACCCTTGGCCTTGCCCGTTAATCCAGCTTGTTTAGATTCCTCTGCAAATCCTTCCTATCCTTCAACAGATCAATTTCCCATTCAGCTTGGTGTCATCTGTGAGCTTCCTGAGGGCACACTCAATCCCCTCATCAAAACATCCTCCGTTTTTGTTGGAATTTTTTGTTTGTTTTGTTTTAACTGAAGAGGTTCCTGGAGAAGCAAATTGTCAACCCTCCCAACAAAACAAACTTGGAAAAGTAAAACAAAACTTGGAGAAATTAACAACCTGAGTTTATCTTCATCAAGAATCAGGCCTGAGCATTGTCATGGAGAAGCCATGAGGTTATAATGAACAGTATTGATAAGGAGTCAAAAGACATGACTGTTCATTCAAGGCCCTTGTGCCATTTTAGGCCTTGGCTGAAATAAAATGATTTTTGCCTTGATTTGCTAAGTCTCTAAGTTTCAGTTTGGCACTTGTCAAGTTGAAAGAGTTGCCCTGCTGCAAAGGAGGGGAATGCACAGACTTTCAATGACTTATGTGATCTGGGGCTATGTATTTTTGGTATGTTCTTGGATAATATAAAGATGTATATTTAATGCACGGCCCACCCAAGGTCCTCACATATTCTGCTTGGCCTTCAGGAATAAAAAGGCTCCTTGTTCCTGTAAGCAAATGCTTAGATATTCAAAGCTGTAGTGATATGCAGTGAACACTGTTTATGCTGCTACTCTGTAATACTTTTTGCTGGACCATAGCAGTGTGATTCCCCTTGAGACAGGAGCAGCAGAAGAGTAATTGTTATATCCCACTTTCTGGAGGCATGATTTGTGGTTCTGTAGGAGATAAATGCTGTTCTAGTTATAGGTATCAGCCCACCTTTTTATTCCCTTTTGCTATCTGAGTCCCATCTAAACTTTATTCTGGCACAAGTATGTGCTACATTGATCTGAAAGGTAGAAATCTGATAAATTTGAGGCAAGTAAGGGTAGAAGAGGATGTGTAAACAGTTGAAACGTACATGCTGATGTGAGCAGTTTTTTTAGATTAAATGAAACTAAATTCCTCCCCAGTGCAACTTGATCATGAAAGTAACAAAGCGAGAGAACACAACATTAACTTATCATGTTGTCCCCTGTTGAAATTACAACAGACAAAAATGGGTAATAAAACAATCTCATAATCAGATAATTGCTTTATGCAATCATGTTTCTAGGAAACTTTTTAAAATCAAGAAAATACAATTTTGTCTTCTGTTCTAATGAGCACAGGTAGAAAGTACCTTGTCTTTACAAACATCATTAGGAGATGAAAACTATGCCTAGATATAGGTAAAATAGTATAGCAGCACATCTTAAATGCACCAATGTTCCAATTTGATCTTGTGCTCTAAGATGGTAATTTCTTACTACAAAATGGCTACAGCTTCAATAATTTGTCCAAACAAATTAAGCTGTGAAAGACATGCCAAGAGTAACCTGAACTCACAGTATTTAAAATAATACTTTTAATCTGGATATTTCTTTCTCCTTTTTTTGGAAAGGGAACTATGAAAAGTGAATTAATTGGTGCTCTTGTGACTGTAGCTGCTAAATGCTCTTTGGTATATTTTTTCTTAAAATGATGCAATGCAGTTTAGCATAATGGCTTCTAGTAATGAAGATAGGGGAAGAAATTCTTACATGTTTTCAATCAACATAACTGAAAGACCTCTTTTTTCACCAAAGAAAGCATATCCTAAGTCTATGTAGTATTATGGGTCTTGTTCTTTTTCTGTCCTAGTGAAAGACAGAATTTTCCAAGAAGTACAGAGGTTCTTCTGGAGGAAAAATAATTTCTCTTGCAGCCTGTTTGTTTTTGTATTCCCTCTGTTCTTCCTTCTCTTTTTCTCAGCTTTTTGGTATAATCTCTCAGGCACTCAAGCCTCTTTTATCTTTCTTCCAGTATCTCATACCATTGTTTATAATAAAATATATATTTTACTGATTGTCTGCCTACTAGTATTCTGAATTTGCAGGTCTTATTCAGTTTGGAAGGATCTGATTATTCTTGGTGATTCATACCTTACATTTGAAAGAAATGGCTAGAAATCAGTGATTTCTGGCAACTTGTATTTGAAGTGATTCACTCGTCAGTCAAAAACATCTCCAAACTTCTGCTGAACAACACAAAGCCACTTACAATCATTATTACCTTTATTGATGTAATGTAAGACTAATTATCCACCTATGTATGTTATTATTCTTGCAACAGTCTAAATGACTGAGCCCTAAAGGCCTTGTGGATGTGTCATGTTACAAATTAAGCTTTCTTAAAACTACTCAGTAGCATCATGTCATTCTATGCCTTTGTTTAAAAAGTGGGTGATGGTGGGGGAAACCTCTTTGTCATAAAGAAAAAGAGCCCTCTGAGATCATCCATCTCATCAAAATAAGCGTGACAGGCTTTAATACCCTTAATATATTCATGCCCACACATTAAAATGTTGTACATTTTTCTTAATTATGTTCTGCAGTAACTGCATTTGTGTGAACTCTCAGGAAGAAAATGGAATTAATTAACCACCTGGCTTCACCTCCTGTATGAAAAGCAGCAATTCCAGACATCTTTGTGTTTGCTGGAGTATGCTTCATTTTAACCCTTCAGTAATAATGTGTAAAAGAGACAATCTTATTTTTGTGAGGAGGGCAGTGATAATCCAAGGGTTGGATGGTCTTGGTTCTGAAAAGAACTCTCTAGTCCTATGGGATGTGGTGTACTCTCAAAGGTGACTCCACTGCTATAAGTGGGTAGTTTTGATGTCTAAATATCTTTGGGTTAAGAAGTTTACTGTATCTTGAATTCCCAGGCTAATCTTGAAGACAAATTAAGCAGAGATCAGTGTGCTCTTGTTCTGGAATAAGCCAAAGTGTTCTTGTGCTGGAATAAGAGTATCCATAGCAGAGCAGGTCCTTATAAAGGTGAACGCTGCAAATGTGATTAGATAAACCATTAATGTTTGTTGAAAATAAAAAAGTTTGTAAAAAGTGTATAGTGGTCTGTGGGCTTGAATAGCATTCTCACCTTAGTCATTTTACCACATTCTGATTAAATAAACACCCATTTCTAAAATCCTCCTTTGCACTCCACAGGCTTCATAGACTGATGCCCTTTATTCAGTGCAAAGTGAGAAGCGGGCTGCATGTGTCTGTGTACTCATTCAGTTATGTCTCTGTGATGAGACCTAGCTAAAATTCTTTGCTAAAATAGTAACTTAATTTTCTGAAAAACGCAGGCTGGTCCACACTGGGACCTTTTGCAAAATCCACAGTAAGTTATGAAGATGTGCTGGGTCCTGTCTAAGATCTGCTTGCTTTCACAGTCATGTGAACTACACACCACCATGATTTCCAGATCTTTTTGCAGAGATAGGATGTTGAAAGCCTTGCAAATCCCCATTTTACCTCATCAGAAGCTTTGGTAGGTCTTTGGAATTGAGCTCTTTGATCCTGTGGACATGGGTTGCTGAATTAGACCATGGGTCAGTTTAGCAGAGTATCTTGTCTCTGGCAGTGGCCATCAGCTGGGGATTAGAGAAAGCATACAGAATTGTTACAAACATAAAGTACTAGAAGCTTCAAAAATATACATCCTAGCTAAGGGTCCAGTTTCCAAGGAGTGGTGCTCTTGGACTTTAGGACCTAATTAATTGTTTCCAGGCTGTTGAGTTAAACTTTTCCTCATGCATTTCCTAACTCTTACACTCATGGATATTTTCGACTTAGTCCTATTAAAACATTTTGAAACAATTAATAATTCTTCTCTGATGACACTTCAAAGTTTCTACTTTTCATTCTAATGCAGAATGAGCTCTAAGAAAAATTGTATGAACTAGAGCTTCCAATTTTTTTCTTAACCCTATATTTTAAACATGGTGCACAACTTTTTTTGTTTTATTTTCTCCAGTTTTCTGTGTGTGTTAAGTACAAGATGGGCTTTGTGATATGTACCTTATCAGTTTGCTTTTTGTGTTAGAATATGCTGTTGTCATGGCTGTTAGGTGCTGTTGTACTTGCCACTGTTTCCTATGTTAAGGAATTTGTTTTTCTTGTTTAATTGCGTGTGTACTTTTTTTTTGTGCCCCTCTCATTTACAGTGCCATTACTCCATGAAAAAGGCAGCCTCCTTCCTGGGAATTGGTACAGAGAATGTGTACTTCATCAAAACAGATGAAAGGTAAGAAAGCAAAAGCCAGGACTGATCTCTGAGCCTTTGTAAAATGCAGTAGTGCTGTACATAACTAACCTGTTTGAATGTAACTGAAAAAGTTTTAAATCTGTGTCCCTTAGAGGTAAGATGATACCTGAGGAACTGGAGAAACAAGTCCAGCGGGCCAGGAAAGAGGTGAGAGGGGGAGAGAGAGTGTGAAGGAGAGAGGAGTGTGTGCAGACTGTGTGCTTGTGTCTGGGTGAAAGGAAGGAAAACTAAGAGTGACCAAAATCTTAAAAGTAGGGTAGTTAATGTAACAATGTATTTCTTACAGGTGCAATCTGTTTGCCCCAAACTTGTGGAACAAGCCAAGGCTTATGGGTTCTACACTCTTAGAAGGGAGGAAAATTCCACAGGGTGTTTACTGCTAATGAAAGTCCCGAGTACAATGCTGCTCTGAAGTATTTAGCACATTTCTTATAGGATTTCTTTTGCCCTTGATCGTTTTCTAAATGGATGCAGTATGTTTTCCTAAAACGGTTTTTCAGTTAATTACAGCAGCTATTGCTCTATTGCCTCTGCAGTGAGCAACAACTGTAACACGTGGCTTAGTCTCTAAAACTATCTTACAAGCTTCAAGTGCTAAATTCTGTCCTTTCTATTATTCTAGCGAGAGTACAGAGAACTGTCTCTTTTCCCCTAGGGACTTTGCCAAGTAGGAAGGCAAAGGCAAGAATTTGGAAAGGCACTGATGTGTATTTGGACAACATTAACACACATTCCCACAATCTGTAAGACAATCCTTACCTATAGTCAACATAATTTATTTTAGAGAGCTTGAAGGACTGACTGTGACTTCCAAGAGAATCTTCTTTTGTCTTGGTTAGCTCACACTATTTCCCACTTCTAGCATGTGCATCAGAGCAGTAGAATTCAAAGCTCAGCCCTTAGTCCATGATGAGTGAATACAAAGCAGCTAGTGCAATGTTTATGGCATGGATGATACTTTCCATGGAATTCTGTCTTGGGAAATCTGCCTTTGTGCCTGCCAAGGCAGCCCTGTCCTGTCCTGCACTGGCATGGCCACAATAGCTTACAGTAAGTTCTGATTTGGATATGTTTTCTGCCAAACAACCATCTCTTACTTGAGTTTCATGCTGGATAGCATAACTATTGATACATGGGGGCTCTAATGACCTAGCAAACTCTCTTTTTTGCCTCTTTCTCTACTTTGCATTTTCTGAGAAAGACAACCTGTACTTTACTCATTTGAGCAAGCTGGGGGGAAAAAAGGGACTGAAATAAAATAAAGCAATGGGAAGCAGGCTTGCAGGAGAATCATCTCTTTGCTTTTGCAAAAACAGTATTCTTGTTTGTTCTTGTAACAATACATGTAATGGTCATTTGAAAGAAATCTTCTGGCATTTGTGATTTTTTTAAAAAGGTCTACCTTAGTATGGTACCCCACAATTTAAAAATAAAATGCTCTGGTTGCAGGAAAACATGATTTCACTTGCATTTTAAAGGAAGTTACAGGTGTATTGGAAGGTTTTCATTTAATCAGAGCTTCAGTGTGTCTATCCAACTGTGTCTGTTACAACTTTTACAGAAGGACGCTTCAGTAAATAACTGTAAATATTCTAATGACTCTAGACAACAGAGGATGTATTTGCTGGTGATTGAAGCACAAAATGATCACTGACTATGAAAGGCAAGAGTCTTCTCTTTTTAGAGAACTTAGGCAGGAAGACTAGATTAACTATATTGTCAAGAGTAATAAAAATGTAATTCCCTTCTTTGTGGGAAAAGTATAATGGTAGCAATTACTGGAATTTGTAGATATCTGAGACTTCTCCCTGTATGCAGTTGTGCTACCAATTGGCTGCTTGAGAACCTTTGACTTTGATGAAGCTGTGGGGCAAAATTGCTGGGAACACTAATAGAAAATAGATGCATTGGATACATCTTTGCCTCCCTTGCAAGAGTTCTGTACTCAAGATTCAGGCTGATTTGTAAGTTTGATTAACTATCGTGGTAGCTTGTACTGGGAATAAATGGCCAAGAAGTGAATTAAAGGCTGGTAAGTCTTTGTGAATGTATGGGATTCATTTAAGTTTATTCCAATGTTACTTTTCACTGCTTTAGCCATTTGTAAAGAAAATCTAAAATACAAATAAATCATAATTATGTACCATTCTAACATTCCTCTGCACTGTAAAGAAGGATAAAACTGTCAGAGTGTAAATGTGATATAAGCCTGTCCGTCTCTGTAGATGCTTAAAGTGGCAACATTAAAAAAAAAAAAAGAAAAAAAGTTATAATATTTCAGCTGGGTGAAGATGCATGGAAGACTTGTGTGGATTAGATTTTTCAGCTGATGTCTGATTTCACTAAAGCTCCATTGAGTTACACACTTACATCATCTGAGAGATCTAATTCACTGCAAAGGAACTTCAGTGATCCCAGCTTGCACAATTCAGTAACACCTTGAGTGCCTCTGCAGTAGGTGTGTTGTCATTCTGCAGGCCAGGTGCTGAACTGTGCAGAGCAGCTCTTTCAGCAGGCACTTCCCAGCAGTGAGACTGCACAGTCACTGCTGGGGCAGAAACCCTCAATTTCATGGAGCTGCTACAGACTCCACCCATTCTTTTTGTTGCTGCAGTTTCTGCTCCTAAGAAGACCCCACACAGATCTGCAAGGATCTGTGAGCTGGAATGCTGCTAGCTGAAGGGAAGCAAAGATGGATGGCTGTCAGTGGCTGTCTGAGACCCCAGCCTGACAAAAGCTTTCCTTATCCCACCTGACTGACCTGAACACCATCTGAGATTTCCAGCAGTCTCTCTCCTAACGTTCAGTTACTGCCTTCAGCCCTTCTTCTTTCCCAGACAGGAGTGGGAGCAAGGGAATAGCACTGAGCTGCAGGTCAGGTGTGGGATCAGACAGCAGTGACTGTCCCTGTCATGGTGTGCACCAACGTGGCTGAAGGCAAATCACATTCCCTAGCTGAAGTTTCCTCTTCACCAGGCAGAGGACAGAGGTCTTGTAGAGACAGTGCAGGTGGAAACCCTAAAGGGATGAGCCCTTTCCTTGCATGGGTAGTCTGCTGGCTGAGCTAATTGCTTTATTTTATCACTCAGAATGACAGCATATATGGTAGTGAGATGTGAAAGACTGAGAATTGAAAATCAGTGTATAAAGAGAGATGTCTTATATCTGGTATGTTTTGATTTTGACAAAACTAGCATATGTCAAAACAGTCTGAAGCTGCAGAAGTCTGCCCTGGGATGGTGTTAAGTAAAAATGGAAAATGCCTTTTTTTTAAATGAAAAAAAAAAAAAAAAAGAAAATGAGATCCAGCACTATTAAATGCAGTGCCTTCTGCTGGGAAACTAAAATGTGGATTGTCACATCTTTGTCCTACATTCCTAGATCTTTTTATACTTTAGCTCTACAAGTATACAAGGAAGAGATGAACAGTGCAAATGTTAACTTTTTTTTTTGTTTTGAATCCTATTGCAGGGGTCAGCACCATTTCTTGTCTGTGCTACAGCAGGCACAACTGTGCTGGGAGCATTTGATCCTCTGGATAAAATTGCTGATATCTGTGAAAAGCATGGCCTCTGGCTTCATGTTGATGTGAGTTTGTATACTGCATGGTTTTGTTTAGCACTGCTTTTTTTATAATTGCTCTTTGACTGTTGATATTTCTTTTTTAGAAATTGGGCTCTAATAACATTTCTTTTTCCTTACATAGGGACCAGAAATGTGTTCTGATTTGACTCAGTTACATATGCTGCAAAACAGCAAATAACTTGGTTCTGACAAGCAGCCAAAGCCATTTTGTTATTGTCAGGTTACATTTCAAAATTATTTTATAATCAATTTCTTCTTCTTACTACCTCCTAAAAGTGCTTCAAGAGTGATATACAAACATAAGTTTTGATTCTCCCCACATTCTTTTGGGGAATAGACACATTAGAATTGTATGTAAGGTTCATACAGGTTAAAATAAAGATATGCTTTCTGACTCAACCAGTCATAAATTATTCTGTTTCATATTTACAGATTTGAATTTCCTGTATATATCCTTGCATTTTCCTAAACTGTTCAGAAATTTTTCTCTTTAAAAAAATTCTTTGTAATTTTAGGTTTGGATATTAAAATCCTGTAATGAATCTTTTTTGAATAATCACTGTGCCTTTTTATGACTTGAAAGAGTTAGCTGTAGATGTATTTTTCTAAAGATAGGCCACTTCATATTTTCTAAAATTGCATTCTCTTTATAATTGCAATGCCACAAATCCAGAATTATAGTTGGCTAGATTAAAAGTTATGGAGCAATAAGAGGATCTGGAACAATATTTGTGGAGATTTCCAGACCTGCTCTAAATTTCTGAAATGTTTGTATAATGTTGAGTATCTAAAGAAAGATCACGTAGGCAGTGATGCATGTTTCAAATAAATGTCTCACAGACATTAATAAATAAAATCACTGTATGTATGAGTCAAAAGAGTTTTCTGATATTCTTGGAGACAAAAATGCAGAATTTAGGCCTAATATTTAAGATGTCTGCCAAGCCTCACGGCTGCGTGCTGCTGGGAAGGACTCATCAGATTTTCAGCAGGGGGGCAACGCTGCTGTTACACAACTCTCTTGTGTGTCTGTGTATAGCTGGTGGAGAGAGGGATGTGGCTGGAATCTGTGTTGGACCTTAGGTGAGTCAAACAGATGTGGCTGGAGCCATCTCCAGTGGCTGTAGGAGAGCAGTGAGCAGTCTCTCTGTAGCTGAACTCAAATATGGTGGGATGAGCCTGGGTCCTGTTCTGAACCTTAGTGAGTTGTTAGTCTTTTGAAAAGAACTAACTTTATTCTTCTGATTTTGCCTCATGTTAAACTAAGGTAAAAATGTCCAGAAATATCTTCTTTTCTGTTTTGAAATGACTATAGTTGTCAGATATTAATTGTTTCCCAGTAGAAGGATAAATGTCCAGTAATAAATTTGGTTTACTGTCTGGAATATAAATTGTTCTTTCAAGATGTGATTCGTGTTGTGAGCCTCTCAGTGGTTCTCAGAAGTTCTATCAGTATTTTCTCTATTTTTACACTATATAAAGGGTTGGGTGGATGGCTGCTTCTCTATTTTTTTGTTAAAAGTTTCTAGCTGTATTTATAAGAGGACAGGATATAGGGAAAGACAAAGCTTTCCACAGAGGTGACAGCAGGCACACATGTACATACAAGTGTGCTATGGTAAAATGAGCAGACGGTCATTCTTAGTGTAACATTTTTTCCCTCACAGCACCACTAGAAAGAGATTAACTGAAATTGTATCTGAACAGGTACAGTGAGACTGAGTCTCTACCATTTAGAAAGACTACAAGAAACACAGAGAAGGATTGCTTTTTTCCTTTTACTTTTTTATTTAATTTTTTTAGCAAGCATACCTTTTACCACTATAGGATAGAATGTAAAATTTTTGAAATTTTTGAGAATCTACAATCTGCTGAAAGGCCTGGCTTCTTGTGGAATGATTTACACATTATGCAGTCTACAAAGTGTTCTGCTGTTTAGGCCTGCTGTAACTTTGGAGGAAAAAAAAGCACAGTACAATTAAAACAAAGAGTAAAACCCAGGTTAAGTGCTGTCTAATGTTGGACTTTTCATGTATCATTAACAGGCATCAGGATTATCTACTGCAAGTGCTCTCACAAGCTGTTACTAAGGATATCTTATATGAATGTCAGTGGTGTTTCTTCCAGATTTACACTGATTTATCTCATTTCAAAATATTTTCTGATCCCAAAAATTGATGTGTTTGCCTTAGGGACACTCTTTTCATTAAATATGAAATGATAAAGCTTGTGATTCTTAGGAAGGGCAAAAGGGAGAATGTCAACAGAAATTCACTGAGCTTCAGGAAGATAAATTTCATTAAAGCCAGAAATAGTAGATAAGCTCTGACATGAAGACAAACCAGAGAGGAAAAGTGAGTTAAGGAAAATGTTTTAAGAAGATAATACCAGTAGGTCCAAACTGCCCTGGCAGTCAAGCTGTTCAGTCAAGCCTAAGAGCAAAGGCTATACCAAGCTTATTTTGTTCACAGTGCAGCATTCCAGTTGCTTATTGTATTTTAACCTCCATCTCTGCTGCCTTTCTTAATAACTTGTTTTGTATCATCAATATGCCTCCAGCATTTGTGTATGCCATGTACCATCTTCACGTAGCTTTAAATGCTATGTGTGAGTTTTTCCCTGGTGGTCCTGACTGACTATTTTTTTTTTCTCCTATTATTAGGCCTGTAGAGAAAATCAGGCTTGACCTATTAGCCCATGGTTAGGTAATTAGCTTAATCAGGCAGTGCACACTGTGATTTCCATCATTTAGCTGTAAATGATTTGTTGCATATTAAACAGAAATTTTCTTGTACCTTGTTACCAATTACATTGTGTGGGACACAGGTTGATAAGGGCTGTGTTTTGACCTACCCTGTGTGGATCTCAGCTGCATTTGTCTTAAACAAAATGTGTCATTCTAGTTCGATCAATCTGCCCTCCTTCTGTAGTCCCTTGGATGGAGGAGAGGCAGTCAACTTCACCTGTTGACTTTGCAATATCTCATCAAAAAGCCAGAGAAACCTGCCAAGCTGCAGTTCTGGTAGTGAGTGAAAACCTGGCTGGAAAACCATTCCCACAGTGCAGTTACCAGTGGTTCTTTGAAGGGAGAAAAACATTTGAGCAGGGTTCCTCAAAGGTCTGTCTTAGGGTAGAAATTATCTGGTATTTTTGTTAAACCACTTGGATGAAAAAGAATGTGCCGACAAATTTGAAAATGACATAAGACTTCTGACAAAGGCAGTGGGAGGACAGGATTAGAAATCAAAGGGATTTTGACAATTTGGAGAAAAAAGTGGAAAAACTAGGCTACAGTTCAATAGAGATAGAATTCTAAGCTGCAGTAATCAAGTACACAAAGACAGGTTGGGGAGTGTTGACTGGATAGCAAATCTTTACTGTAAAGCACAGATATTTTCCTAGTTCACAAATCAGTGATATTTTCAAATAGAGTTAAATACCTTTCAGAATTGAATAAAGGAGGTATATAAAATGATTCTTTCTTTCTGCTTCACATGCCATCTGCTTTATCTAAATTTTGTCCAAATAAAAAGATGCAGTTCAAGAAGGCCCTACAGGAGAAAGATTAGAAAATGGGAAACAACGTAGATAAACAGAATCATATTTAGAAATTATGACCAATGAGGAAAGATGGAAAGCACTGATGTTATTTAAACTAGAAAAGCAAAATAAACAGAACATAATAGTCTACAGAAGCTTCAAAAGGCGCTGCTGAAAGAAAAGGACTAATCTGTTCCCTGACCACTGGAGGTGTGACAAATGGTAACATTGTTTAGGACTGACACTTTAAATTAAAAAGGTGTTATTCCTGTTACACACAAATTAAGTGGTTTAACTGTGCAGCCTCCATCGTTAGAGAGGCCTTTAAAACCAGACAAAGCCAGTGATTTTCAGTCTCCTTAAATGCCTTCTCCTTCACGGTGTTTTGTGGGGTTTTTGGTGGGTTTTTTTGGTTGATTTTGTGGTTTTTAGGTATTTTTGTTGGTTGTTATTGTTGCTGTTGGGGTTTTTTGTTGGTTTTTGTTTGTTTGTTTGTTTGTTCTTTCCCAGCCTTAAGCACTTCTCTTTGAATTGGGTAAAGAATCATGGATCACAAATTCATCTTGTATTACTGTGGCTCAAGTAGATTAATATAATTTCTCTCATCTAGATCTACAGTGGCATTCTTTTAAAAAAAGGCAGAGAGTAGGGCCAACAATGCTGTGGAGGCAGCAATTTCTGGTCTCTCTCTGCACTATATTTTTCACTTCAGTACTAGCTACATGTGTAATTGATTCATTGATTAATAATCTCTAAAAAAGATGTAGTTGAGCGAAATGAGAGGAGTAGGGCTGATCTTGCCTTTGGAGTGGCACACTGTTGAGATGACCTCTCAACTGCCTTTTTAGTCCTGTTTTTCACAAACAGTGTGGGAATGTCAACTTTTTCAAACACAGAAATTTTGGATGCAAATTTTTTAATAATGTATTATATTTTAAAGAGTTGTTTATAGTTTCTAAAATTCAGGGAATAACTTAGTGACTGTTTTGACTTAATGGAATCATAGAATGAGAGGAGTAGTATTTGTCTCTTGTATTAGTTTGGTTGTCATCCCATAGCAGGGCAAATTTGGACTACCTGGAGAAAAAAAGTTGCAAGTCATGGTGCTGCAGGATTGCCATGAAGTTTGAGGCAAAATAATTTCCTACCTTAGGTCCTACCTGTAGTCTGTGCAGCAGCCCTTGTCTCAGGAAGGATGCTGTGAGCATGACAATGTAAAATATGATTTGATCTATTAATGTGTAGCATTAATGAGGATGACTTTTTAAGCCAAGTTGATAACTTTCATCTCCCTTGTGAGCCTTTGCCAGCCTGTCTCCCAGAGATAACTGATCTCGTTCCCAGTGTATGGCCTGTGAAGCAAATACCAATGACAAACTCATATATCAGCTATCACATATTTTTATTTCAAGGAAAGAAGAAAAAAACAAAACCAAACAAGCATATATTTTCTATGCTTAAGTCATGAATCTTTACATCAGTGACTTTCTTTTTCTTTTTTTTTAAATAAACTGAGTCTAAATGTTTTGTGGACTGATGTTTTTTGTGTGTCTCTGAAGAGCGTTGCTTCCTTCACAGGTAGTTTGATTAAGTGCATTCTGCCTTCATGAGTATTGAAAATCATTTTATATATTTATTTATCTAGCAGTAACTTCTCAAATGCACTGTGTGACATGTTTGGTGTTTGCATGGTCTCCTCACCTTTCCATTGCGGATAAATGTTATTGTTTGAGAGCTGAAGGTTCACAGACCTGATCCTTGCAGAATTCATGAAAAAGTATCACATTCACTAATTCAAATTGTCCAGAAATTAAACATATGTAATAAAAAACTTGTTGTCTGGGTTCCTTCTACAGTCCCTGGAGAGACACATCTGCCAAATGTATCACCCAAAGATGAATGTCTAGGTTAGATGGAAGTAAAAAAGGAGTTTCTGTGAAGAGCTCCTCACTACAGAGAAGGTCAAAGTGACTCTTAGAGCACACACTTAGTTCTTAGATGAGCTGAGGGAGTCTTCAGTAATTTTAAGCTCGTTTGGGTTGCTGGTGACAGAAATGCTGCTATTGCCCACTGACAGACTTTGCTTTTCATATCTCTGCAAAATCTGAGCCTGGCCTTTGCAATTGCCAGAGATTATCACTGCTCACTGTTTCCCCTGTGAAATTCTCAGAAAGGAATTGGCTAGCAGGAGGAAGATGTGCAAAGTGGGGCTTTCTGCTGTCACTCAGAGTTTAAGGCTGGGGGAAAGGAAGCAGCCACAGTTATCTGGTATTTTTGGTATCAGGAGTGAGTCTGGTTATGCAAGGACATTTCAGTTCATTGCCTTTGCTTACACAGAAGGGCCACTCTGGTTTGTGGCTCATGTTTTGGCACAGACCACAACTTCCTCTATTTCAGGCATAGCCCCAGGCTGCTGTCTTTTTTTCAGGAGATGTAACTAAAGGCAAAATTTAGCCCACTGACTGTGTAGTAAACAAAGCTTTAAATGAGATAAGACACCTTTAGAAATTATTAGTTGAAGTATTATCAAAATAGCTTTATACAAATAATATTTTCTTGGCTTGATAAATGTTCCAACAGGCTTCTTGGGGTGGCTCAGCTTTGATATCAAGGAAGCATCGCAGACTTCTTCATGGTATCCACAGGTAAGTCAATTGAATCTATTTACTAGGGATTGAGGCAGACGTTATGTGGCCTGTTGGCTTCCATAAGTGCTGCATTTTTAAAAATATTTGGAGAGATTTCTGAACCTTTGGTGGGTGTGGGTGTATGGGAAAACTGATTTGTCTGCTTGGATTGTGTTTGGTCTCTTTTGGTTCTTAAGTACCCATGATTATAGATGCAATTTTCACCTCCCTTTCTCCATTTATGATTTTTGCAGAGCTGATTCTGTTGCCTGGAATCCCCATAAAATGCTGTTGGCAGGAATCCAGTGCTGTGCTCTTCTGGTGAAAGACAATTCTGTAAGCCCTCCTGACCTTTTTTATTTTCTTTTTCCTTTTTTCCTTTTTTTACTGCTGTATTCTAATAAGCTGTCATTGCTGTAATATGAAAGTGGAAATAATTAGGAAACAGCTGAAAGTCAGTTTTACTATACTGCAGTACAAAGGCTGAATTATATTTTTTTGAATTTCACCACTTAATTAATAAAGAGTGAATAAAAGAGAAGGGTAAAAACAATCCAAATCACTGTACTCACAAGTGGTCAAATTTTGCAGCTGGTGCCCTTGCTACTTAACTTCTGCACATAATTTGCATTCAGAATGGAGTATTTTGTCACCTGGGCCTGGCACACTCAGCCACTGAGCTCATCAAAGCCCTCAGAATAGCTGCCATCCATCGGGACTGCAGCAGTGCTGCGTCTGCTTAAGGCAGGCAGAGCTCATCTGCACCTCCCCTTGCACGGGAGGGAGCGCCAGACTGGGACAGGGGTGGGAGTCAGAGCACATCCAGGGAAAGGTGCTGAGCCTTCTGTCCACACTCTACCAGTTTTTCCCCATCAGCAGGGTGATTTAGACTGCCCAAAAGCCATGACTAATTTAAAGGTCTAGCAGGAAAACAGCAGAGCTCTGATCTCAAGATGACTCTGCGATGTAGCAAAAATCCCATCTTGTGTCTTTGTGGCATTCTTTTATCTCAAAAAAAAACCCCAAACAAACGGTAAGAGGTTCATTATTTCAACCTTCATTTAAAAATCAGACCTGCTAAAATTTATGCCAACTGCCCACCATTATGGTTGAATTTTACCTTATACTCCATAGGTTATAACAGACTGAACCTCACAATGATATTGAACCCCTAAGGTTTGCATCACTATTCTGTGGCCGTGGTTTGTAAATTGCTTTTATAAATCTCTGTCAGAACAACTGATATTTTCTATTCAGCTGCTGGGGTTATGTATCCATGTAATTTGCTATGAACTTCTTTTGTTAAGAGCTGATGAGGACCAAAGTGTGTACTTGCTAATCAGCACTCTCTTGGAGCTGATTCCTCTAGGTCAGGGGTGGGACCTGGCAGGACAGCAAGAAGAAGTGTGCCACCTCATTTCCTTACATTAGAGCCTGTGGGATTGAAGAGGATTAGATTTCAGAGTTAGCATGCATCACTTTATCTTTATTGTGAGCTGAAAAACAAACAGAATAAAGTTATTGACTAAGATTAATGCAGTGTCTTAATTGCAAGCTTGGGAAGATTTCAATGCTGTATTTTTAACTAATTAGGCCTAGTACATAGATATTGCCCCAGGTAATGATTAGGCTACTTGGACTGAAAAGTGAAAATTTCTCAGGAAGAAAAAGGAAAGAAATTTAGAGGATTGGACTGTTCTAGCTGCTCTAGCCTTTCAAGTCACTTTATGAACACTGTTCCAACTTCAGGGCTCTGGCAACCTTTTTGTGGTTCCCTTCTGTGCAGTGTAAGGTCTGGTAGAGTGATCCCATTCCCCTTTTAAACCACAGCTAGGCAATACTGTGTTAGAAATACTTGTAAAGTTGAATCTTGGGTCTTTGAGGGGTGACAAGAGAAGTATTATGGATCACAGCATCAGATCCTGTTGCAGAGTGAGACATGTTCTGGAATGCAGAAGACTTGTCAGCATTGGGAAGAAAGGTTGTTTTACTCTGTGTCTGCTTCCTGGGAAATCGGCTCTTACTGATTCTGTGTGTGTGCCAGTGAAGTCTTTATATGCAAACAGACACACATACAGATTTGAGTACTTTCTTATTAACTAGCTGGAATATAAATCCTTAAGAAAAAAAGATCAAATGCATATTTGAGACACTTTGACAGAGAAGTGTTGCTTCACTTTGATCCTCTCCATACCAGAAGAGGCAGCTGAATCCAGTTTCCCATTAAAAATGCTATTTTTGCACCAGTAAGAGAAGGGAAAAGTACAGGTATCAGTTTCTCACTTGGGAGCTTGTTCCACTTCTTCTGAAGCACATAAATACCTATGGCTAAGATGAAGCACACGTTTATATGTGAACATAATTCCTTTACACTGTGGTTAGGATACATCAGTGGGAAATGGGTGCTGAGATGTGAGCTGGAAGAGTCTGGCACACACTGCTCTGTGAGTGAATGTTCAAGGAACCTCAGGTAGATTCTGAAGCTCTGAATTCTCCAAGAAATCAAAGCAGCAAAATGTTAATTATGAACATTAAGTCCCATTTATGGATTACCCTATCTCCGTTTGAAAGACTGATTAAGGAAGTTTTGTTAGCCCATCTCCGCATTTAATTTGAGGTCCATTTGGAAATTTTGAATACTTCAGAATTAGACTTAGTTGATGATAAGGGAGCAAATTAATCCCCTTCAGTTTTTCTTCTTCTCCTTCATACTTTCTGTATGAAAGACAATCTTTAGAAGATGTCATCACATTTCATTTGTTCTGGTAACACTTTAATTTCCCATAAACACAGGTAATAGTGACTTTTTTTTGGTTTGGGTTTTTCTTTTGCCATGTTTCTTCATGGGGTTTAGCAGTGTTAGTATGTTTAAGACACTGCAACTGGCTTGTTAGAATGAAACATTGTAATTAAATATTTTCCTGTACAGATTAAAAAAAAAAAATGAAAAAAAAAGATTAACTGCAGTGAAATGCTGATAAAAGCGTATTTCCCAGCTTTAGTGAAACAAAATTGGAATATTTCCAAGGAAGGTAGACATACAAAAGAGATATAAGTGTTTGGCTTGATTAGAAGAGAGAAGCAATTTCACCAAAGGGAAAGAAAGATTGGCTAATCCTTTGTAAAAGCTCAGATCAATGGCTGTAGTTCTTCAGTGCTTAAAGTACTCAGGAAGTGCTCAGCAATTCCTTTTTCACTGCCATGCCCTGAGTAACTTTCATCACTTCTCCAAGATAGTCTTAGTCAGAAAACACTGGTATTGCTGAATCATGAATTGCAGTGACTCTTTAAATGCAAAGCTAGATGGACCGATAATCTCAAAACAGTGGTGAAGCCAGTTTTGGTCTTATATCTTCTCAAAATGCTAGGAATTGGTGTTGGGTTGTACATACTCCCCTAAAAACCACAGAGCCACTCCAATTTGTCCTTGCTGTCATCCATATCTGTGTGAATATTATCTACATATTAACAGAGAACTGTTTATCACCAGTGCCAAAGTTCTGTGACTCGTGAGAGTGAAGCACTAGTTTAGGTAATTCAGAATCAGTTCTAGGTAATAAGGAGAATTTTTGCATATTAGTTAAGAATAAAGTCTCAATGTAGCTAATGAAATCTCATTTTAGTGCAGAATATAATTGATTAAGGTGATGATGGCAGTCATCCACATGTAATCTCTTCCTCATCATTAGCAATATAGAGATATCTACCTCCCTGATTCCCCTCCAGAGCAGCTGCAGGAAATGCTCTGTTCTCATTGCTTTTGCTTGGGTTTAATACAACTGAGAGCTCCTTCTCACCTTTCAAAACACATTGCTATAGTGTCCTTTTACACTACACTGCTTTTGACAATTTTCAAGTATGCTATTCAAAAGATTGTCCTTATTGCCTCAGAAAAGGCAAATCAGGGAGAGGCTTGTCGTGGGGAAAAAGATATTTTATTAATTAAATTGAAATTCACTTTTAACTAGCAATGGAAATGGAAAGAGATCAGAAGACTTGCTGTAGGTAAGTCTCTTCAATGAGAAAAATATATTGAATTATGAAACTGGAGCTCTTGCTTTCAGTATCAATATTTTTTCATCAATTTTCTATTAATTAGAACACACAAAAGCTCTTCATAGACTTCATCAAAATCAAAAACTCTTTGAAACTTCATAGTGGACTGGGGCCTCTATGAAAATAGTATTTCCATTTCCTAAACTTTAACAGACTGACAATAAGGCTGAGAACTTGCATTAAAAAGGGTAGAAAGATGAAAGATGCTGAAGAAAGAAACTCCAAGTTGTCCAATGGGGCAGTTCTAATGAAACTTTTGCAATTCTTCTGAGCAGATGTAGCAGCTCAGTTACTGTGTGGAAAACTGTTGGGACTGAGAACCCTGAGTTAGAAAGCGTATTTAAAGCATATTTCTATCCTTTATTTTTCCTTCTACTTTTCCATCGTTTGACTTGGAAAATTGAGGTGACTTTTTTGTCTTCTCTTTCTTTTCCCTTCTCTTTCTCCTCCACCTTTCTTTTTGAATATTTCTCTCTTTCTCACAAAGGATGATTTTCATTTCTTTTCCTCTCTGCTCTAGTGACATGCAGGAGGATGTCACTGTACTTGCCTCTGGAGATTAATAGTATCAGTATCTTCAGCAGGATTTCTTCAGCATTTTGCATTCTTAGTAGGATAAGCAGGTAGAAAAGGATCATAAAACCACATGTATTGTCAGCTTCAGATGCACCAGGAGATGAAGACAGTACCTGCCTTTTTTTTTTAAATTTTATAATGAACTGCATTACCAACAATACAAGCTGACTCAGGGCCGTCAAAATATTTGTTGCATTTTCCTTCTAGAGCATTTTTTTAAAGCTGTGTAATTCTACAAATGTCCTATGATCTTAAGTGATCTTCTCAGTCTTTCGTAATATTGCTAACTTGTGATAAACAATGGTTGCTATTTATCAGATGACAGGCATGAGGGGAACTAGTATTCTGTGACATCCTCTATTGTGCAGCTGCATTGCATTCTGAAAAGGCAGAAGATAGTGCCTCATTGATCAACCCTGCTGTACACACACTGCAGATACATCATTAAACATTTTAAGTCAGTAAGAGACAAAGCAATTAGCTTAGATTTGTGGATGTTGCTGCTTTTTTGCTTGTTTTTTTCTTTTTTTAAACACTGTGTCTAGTAAACTTGTTATTCTCCTGGAAGTAAAGGTATGAAGGTCTAAATGAATGAAGCACAATGTCTTGACAGAATGACTCCTGTTTCTTGTGCAGCTGCTAGCCAGAGGAAAAAAAGTTGCTAGCCAGAGGAAAAATACTCACTGCAAAAGGATGCCTCAGCGCTTGACTATTCTGTCGTTTCTTATGTCATCTTGCCTTTCTTTATTTGAGAAAATTGCAAAGTAGGTGTTAGAATCTTATATGCTGCAAAACACTGCATCCATCATTGGCTTTCCAGCTGTGGCTACCCTGTGCTGCAGCTGCATGTTATCACTCTGCGAAGGGAGAGCAGACACCGAACCCTTTTCTCCCCCAAGCTGTCATAAAAACTGCCTTTTCACCAGGCTGAACATGCTGCGCCTGTGACTTAAGAATTCAGACCAAATTTGCTGTACTTTTATCAGATGTTACAATGGGATTGTCAAACCCATACAGAAGCTGTGGAGAAACCTTGGTGGTGTTTTCCTTTAGTGCTCTATTAATAGATGTGTAGATGGAGTTTTTTATTTGCTTTGCTTTTTTGGAGGGAATTGAAAAGTCTAGGAGAGAGGCAGAGTTATTCTGTGTATGCCAGTTCATTAATTTTTTTTTTGTCTTGACCTTTTTACTCCATTTTATTGCCAGTCCCAAAGTCATAAGTAGGATATTGAAATGTAGAACAAGAACTGTACCTCTGTTGTGGGAATATGACACTTTGATCAAGAGTGATATCAGACACGGTCCCATTTTAAAATCAGAATTGCAGCAGATGCAGAGAAAAGGGCAATATGAGAAATGTTTTTTTTGTTTGCTCAAGTTGAAGAGTGAGATTGAGTTGGAAAATGAGCTGTGCTCTTCTTAGCACTGACAGATCTGTGTTTTCTGTCTCCTGGGCACCTCACAGGGCCACGCTCCTCTCTGTTCTTGTGACCTGCTTTCTGCCAGCCCTTCTCTCTACTTCATAGTTTTACAGAGTATATTTTGGTATTTCATTCTTCAACCAACAGCCAGTCCTATGTCTCTTCTCTTCCTCTGCACCTTTAAATCTGTAGCAGCCTCTGTGCTTTCTGTTTCCCAGCCTTGTTCTCTGCTGGAACCTGCCACATCACTCATTAATCTTTGTCTATTTTGTGCTGCTCATCTCTGCTCAGGTTGTCCCTCAGAAGCTGTAGGCTGGAGATTGCTGAGTAAAAATAATTTTATTTAGGAATCATGATTAGCATATATGAAAGTATATTTTCTTAACTTTATTTTCTGAAATGTGAAAGAGAAAATGTCACATGTACTAATCTCCTTGTGGTTTTTCTGCTCAAACAGCCAGCCTATGCTAAATCCACAGTGACTTTTTGGTGGTAAGGGTAAAACATTTATTTCTTTGGGCTAAAATCTTCCCTACCTGCAACTAACTAAAGCTGGAATAATGGATTGAGCCATTTGTGGATATGTAGGAAGTTCCATTTGTGAACATGTAGGAAGTTCCTCAGGAGTTGTTCTTGATCATGGTGCTTATAATTCCAAGTGGGTACAGTCTCTGTATGAGCCATTCACTTGGATTGGACTCAATGGTCCTTATGGGTCCCTTCCAACTTAAAATACTCTGTGATTCTGTGATCTAAAGACTGGTGCAGGTGTCTCTTTGTTCTGTCTCTTTCACATCCATATATGTTTTAGGGCAACTGTTTCTGTAGTACCCACTCATGATTTCTTCAGATCTGAGTCAAAATTCTGCTTCCACCTACTGCTCTTCCATGACATTATGAAGAAAATAATCATAAATAAATATTGGTTGTCAGTGTGAATTCCCTGACTTTAGGCTCATCCAGGCTTCTTAAACCACACCATAAACTTTGCATGTTATCCTGCATATCCAGATCTGTTTGATAAGCGTTTGATACAGACAAGAAAATAAAGTATTTGGCTTGTGAGGAGGTTTGAAAATGCTCATCACCAATGGAAGTCTCTATTGTGTTTCTTCACAGGGCCTCCTGAAGAAGTGCTACTCTGCTGAGGCTGCCTACCTGTTCCAGCAGGACAAGTTCTACGACGTCAGCTACGACACTGGGGACAAGTCCATTCAGTGCAGCAGGCGTCCGGACGCATTCAAATTCTGGCTGATGTGGAAAGCACTGGGAACTACAGGCCTTGAGGAGAGAGTGAACAGGGCACTGGCTTTGGCAAGGTATCCCCTCACAGTTTTGAGTATGTCTAGTCTGTTTGATTGGCTGAAATGTTGGCACTGTTCATACTCCATATCCTGGAACAGACCCCATTGTTACATTTTGCCTCTATCCTTTTGTTTGTGTTTAATAGGTGGAAGTAATAACAATAATAATTAGTGTTATTACATTTGATACAATATTTAATAGTAGTTATTGCTTTTAGCAATAAGCATAAATGTTGGCAAACATAGAAGTCAAAATTAGGCTATCAGTCTGTATTTGGGAACATTTATGTTACCTGGACTACACATATAGGACAGAATTACTAAAACACTTTCTTCTAGTTCAACTGTGTGTCCTGGTGTTGGTGTAAAAGAAGTTCTGTGCGCCAGAATACAAGCTGTGTCTGGCAAGAACCAAAGTTTCCTGCTCACGTCATTCCTCATGAAAGAGGAAATGCAAAAAACGGATCATGGAAAACTCATATGAGGACACTGTGTTAATATTAGGATGTATCTAAACAATATTGTTCTGACATACTGAGCAGCTTTTCTCAAGTTTGCTGAAGTTCTTAATGCTTACAGTATTACATTTACAGTATTACATTTCTGTTAGGGACTGAAACAGCTTTTTCTTGTGATCTTCCCCACACCTGTCCTCTTCAATTTCATTAAGTTTTTGGTCTTGCAGAACTGAGTTTCACAAGTGAATTCAGCAAAATTATTGGTAGAAGGTATTTATAAAGTGATGGTGATGTCCTTGTTTCTGGGAAGAGACTCCCACACACAGGTGGTTTTCTCTTCTCTTAGAATAAATAATTTTGACATGAGATAATGGCCCACTAAAAAAAGTTCACTTTAAGAAAAATATTTGTTCAGAATTTATACAAGACAAAGCACAATGAAAACTACACCAAGCTACTACACACTGCTTTAAGTCAAATAATTGGTATTGACATTTTGCTTTTTATGTGAAATAACAAGTTGAAAAGTATTGACTGTTTACTTCAATCAAAATTCAAGGAATAGTGTGATTCTAATGAAGTTACCTAAAGAGAAAATAAAAATATAAAAATGCCCCTGACCTAAACCCAGAGTGGATTTGAGAGGACTAAAAAGAAAGAACCAAAACTAGTGGAATCAAAAAAAGTTGTGACTTTTTCTCTGCTTTTTTTCTTTAAAGCCACTCAATTTTTTTGGCTAGTTATGTCTTTTTTAATATGTTCTGGTTAAATTGCACCTTGTTTTTGTTGCAAAGCATTGTACTGTTCTTTGTCTGTTCAGAGTAAGTAATTCTTTCCACTATCAGTAGGAGAATTCAGCCTTATCAAGGTCACTGGCCAAGGTCATTTGACTGACTGTGTAGTGATTAATGACCTTTCTGAGATCGATATTTCTGTTCAACATTAGGATTCAGATGGTAACACTTCTAAGGAGTGACTGGTTTGTCTCTTCTGGTTTTTGATTTGTTTTTCCATTAGGAAGAAATTTAATTTTTAGACATTGTCTGATTAAATAGATTCTTCATAGTGGTGACATTGCCATCTTGAGTTTGCATGGACATGGGCACCGTACCAGGTTTACCAACTACTCAGCCATGCAGCCATTCAGCCTTTCTCCTCATTTGTTACATTAGATGTTACTTCAATTGCAAGGGCAGTATTTCACTGTTCCTGAACAAAGAACTGGATTAATTCTGGAATTAGTCCATTGACTATAGAATTTGAGGGCAAGATTGGTCTTTTTTTTTGGGGTTTTTTTTTTTTTTTTTTTTGCTTGTAGCCAAGCAGAGCTGCAAAAGTTTTAGGGTAATTGCAGGCATGTATTTCTGATGCAGCAAACTTTGCCTATTGGCCAGTCCAGTAGTATTTTCTTGTTCTGGAGATGAATCATGCTTTCAGGGTATTAAATATCTCAGGAACATAGTGATGCTGTCTATTTAGAAAGGCTTGCATTTTTTATATGTAGAGTAGAGCATCCCGCTGATTGCTTCAGAATTTTTTTGTGTTTTTTCTTCCCCCCAATTATCTTTGATGTAGGGATGTTGCTTTATAAAGCAACACAAAAAAGAAAAGAGACATAAACTGCTTTTACAATACAGCTATAGTTACTACATAAACATCTCTGCATTTTATGCTTCATCTTCTTCGGAATTTTTCTGCCTGTTTCCTCTTCTGACACCCACTGTTAGCAGACATATGTCTACTTCCATGGCAGATCTCCACCCCTGATTTTCTGCAAGGCTTAATCACAGCAAATGACATTTCTCTGTGTACTTTGGTCTTCTCTAAGACTCAAGCCCCTCTAACATACTACAATTGTGACACGATAATAAAACTTCACTGTCAACTGTGGAGAGATGCACAAAGTAAATTGCTCCACTGCCATCAAATGATCCTGGCAAGATAAATCATGGGCAATGGATTTTCTAACAGCTGCCTTCTTAGGTTATTGGCAGTGTAGTTAAGAACATGATTAACAGTGCTGTGAACCTGACTGACACCAGGTAGCCTATGTCAGATTTTATACCTAGGTGATATAAAATAAAGGCACTTGAGGTAAGAGGGAAAGATATTAGCATTGCAAAATTGCTCTAACAATTCAAGACCTTAAAAAAAAAGGAAAGTGATTATGGATAGGTTTCGCTTTCATAATTTATTAAAAGAAAAAAATAATTGAAGGCCATTGCCATGTGAATAGCCTGCTGATGTTGTTGAAATTGGTTTTATGGCACAGACAAGCATCTTGTAATAAACAGGACAAGCAAGAAGCAGCAAGCTTGTTTGACATAAGATAATTACCTTACAGATAATCATGTCTCTCGACCTAAGCAGCAGTGTGGACATTAACAAACAAGTGCACACAGGAGGATCTGAGCAGTGATGGCAGAAACGACCAGAACCATGACTTGTTCCGGGAGAAAAAACCCCTCCCCAGTGCACAGCACAACAAGAGCTGTGCTGTGGGCACTGGCCCTGCACTGCAGCAGTGCCTGTGCTGGGGTGTGTGCTGGGAGGCAATGAGTCACAGGCACAGCACTTGATAATGATAAACAGCGTGACAACTCCCCAGGTGCTGTTTGGAACAGTGTGTGCCATCCAGGGTATTGCTTATTGCTCGCCCAGCCAGCCTGTTTCTGCAGCATGTCTGCTGAGGAGAGTCAGCTGTGCTAGGGGTGTCCCTGCTGGGAGCAAGTTTCAGGTGTGTGCATAGGACCAAGGAAGGTTATTCTCACAATATTTCTCACCAAAAAGCATTACTGGTGGGACGACCAGTAATGCAGCTTCAGACAGATTTGTGCACAATCAGTAGTTTAACTGTGTCAAGTTTATTAATGTTAGACAGCAATATCTTCAGGTAAAAGACTAAAATTTTGTTGGAATGGAAAAGCAGTGTGAATTTGCAATGAATTTGTTGAAATTTTTCTTTCTGAGGCTTTGAGGGAGGGAGAAGAAAAGAGAATTCCCATCTACATCCTCTTTGCTTCAGAATTCCTGTGTGATATGTGCCATGGCAAAGTTGTGGTCATGTTTTAAAAAAAAATTCTGTAAGTTGGAGCTATTTGTATCCAAAATTTTGATTCAAACCCACCTCTCCATTGAAGGTGTCTGTGTTTTTCACATGTGGCAGGTGAGAAAGAAAAGAAATTCCCATTTCAATACCCTGTTAGCATAGGAGGTCCAGGGATTGTTGTACATAAGAATTGGCCCACTGAATGGAAAGCTGTGCTGTTGTACTATGTGGAATGTGGGCAGTACTGGGAAAATTGCTGAGCTTGAAGTATATTAGAATTTTTAAATTCTGGGCTGAGCTAAGAGATCCTGGTGGTAGTAAAATGCAAGAGGTGTCAGAGTGACAATGAAATACCATGGCAGCCCAGCATTGGCACTTGTGAACAAGGGATGGAGGTATTAATTTGCAGTGGGAAAGTTCACAACCTGATGCAAATAGGATCAATTTGTGCCATGTGGCTCTGCTGAAAATCTGTGCCTGAGGACAGAATTTGGCTTCTCCTTAGTGCTCCTTGGCTGGCTGTAGCCTTCTTTTGTTTCCAGGAACTAATAGCTATTGCATTTTCACAGCAGGTAGAAATGAGGTTTAACTCTGTTGTTTTCTAAGTGTGGAAAAAAAAAGAAAACCAACTCAAAAAAGGAATATGTGTTGGTTTTTTTTTTTTTTTTTGCTGTTCTCTGTGTGTATTGTTCCATGCTTTAAATCCCTAATTTTTTAATTACAGATATCTTGTGGAGGAAATTAAAAAAAGAGAGGGATTCCAGCTTCTTTTAGAGGTAAGTGAAATGAGAACTGAACTGTTGTTATTGTTATGAAGCCTCAATTGTTTGATTTTGTTCTTTTTAGTCAATTACCAACTTGTATTTAAAGTATCTAATCTAGTCAGTTTATGTATTGGAGGTCCACAGATATGATTGAACACACATAACATGGGCTGTGCTCCCTACCATCATTCTACCTAATTTCTTATCTTCTGGTCCTGTATTGCCTCAGGGGGCATAGAGAGCACTTCTCTGTGAGAGCGAAGAGGCTGGCTGTAAAAAAAGCAATGCTTGCCAGACTTACAAATAAGATTGTGTGCTGGACGGAAAAATAGTTTGATCCTAAAAATGGATTTTTCATTGTTAAAGTCCATGTTTTTTCCCCTAGTTCTGCTTTGACTCCCATCTTCCTAAAAGCTACCCAAAAGTTGTGTGTTTCACTTGTTTCACTAAACCTGTCAGCTTATTTCCTGTTTGGAGAGCTTGTTTGGGGGAGGGTGGGTGTAGGGAATAGAGCTTGAGTACTGCTTTTCCACCTGTCCTCAGCTCTTTGGTTAATGAGGCTGATGTTGGGGGATGTTGCAAATACCTGTCATTTTTATAAAACCCTTTGCATTGTTGGAAGTGTGCTTGTATGAAAGACAGGCAGCTGTGTGGGGTCAGGAGGAAGAGAGTACATGGAGGAGGATGGGAGATGGAGTAAGTGCCACCATGAGCATTCCAGGTTAGGCTAGACAAAATACAAAATATGAAAAATATTTTATACTATTAATACAATATGAACTTTTCTCTTTAACTTTGAAAACTGCTGATTAGTTGAAGAATTTTAGGCCAGCAGCACAGGATGGGGTCAGTAAAGTGGCAAGTCTGTTAAAAGGTGTCCATTTCTTGTTATTGTGGACCTTAGCAGAGAGCCCAGATCTGCTGTAGATGTGAAAACTCTTGCTAAGAGCAGAGGCTGCTGTGTAGTTCCTACAGTAATGGGGCATCTGGATTTAAAGTGGGTTTGAGAGGAGTGTTGTAGTATGGACCATGAGAAAGAAGTTGATCTTCTTGAGTCCTATGAGTTTTTCTGTGAGTTGGGAAGCTGAAAGGATTAAGAAAGTTTTCAGGAGTGCAGGGGATAAGCAGTGAGAATTCAAAGAAAAGATGCTATGAGGCAGCAAGGCCCAGCTGTGCAAGGGAAGATGGGCTTCAGACAAGGATCTTAGGAAAATGATCCTCTGATACATGCAGCGAGGAAAAGCCTGTAATGAGAATTGCTCTGTGGCCTGGAAATGCCAACTTGTGCTTGAGTCATCTTGAACTCTTCTGTGGTAAAATTGCTTACCTGCTTGAGTAACACCTGTGACAAGATACCCAGAAATAGAGTGTGAAGCATGGCTGGGGGTTGTTTTCTAGGATGAATGGTGTTTTCAGAGGGTAATGATATATTTGATGTGTGAAAGGAAACTGAGATAATCAAGGAGGCAATATAGGCAAAGGCAATATGGTAATGTCTACCATCTGTCTGCTCCTGCCATCTGATTTTAAATAGTTTTGCAGTAAACCCCGTAACACTGAGCTAGTCCTTGTTCTTATGGGGAAGGCACTGCCTTTTCAGAGTTTGTGTTTACATGTGTACTCAAAGCAAGCTCTTTGGGGGAAGAAATGGGACTTTAGGAACTGATCTTTATTCCATTCAGCAGCAGCACACGGCAGGTTTGCAGCTCAGTTCCTGCTGACAATGATATTCTTCTTGATGATTTCACTGTCTTTAATGCATTCTTTGAATGAAGCAGAAAATGGTATGAGCAGCTCTCAGTGGCCTTTCATGGAAGAACATCTCAGTTGGTGGGATCTCCTTGTTCAGGAGAATGCCTGGGATTATAATAGCAGCCACATCCACAGTGGGGCAAAGAGATGGGGTGGTTCAGCTACCAAGCTCCCTTTTAACACTGATTTTTTTCTTTCCTCTGGCACTGATGAGGATGGCGTGTGGGAGAGGAGTGGGGTGTGTGAGTTCACAATCCAAATATGGATTATCATAATCCATATTAAAATCTAGTTGCCATCTGAATGCTGTGCTGCAAATAGGGGAGGTCAAGATTCACTTAGTGATTTAAGGGTTGTGTGAGATGGCATCACAAAGTGTATCTATTCCTCATATTATTGTTCTCTATACAGGTAAACAAAAAAAAGTTCCAAATTAGCAGGAAATGTATAGACATTGGACTGGCCTGCTGGGAACATTTTCTCAATCATATATGATACAGAAACCTCATAAGCACAAAATGCCTTATTTTATAATGCGTGGTGCACAGCCATGGCTGGGAGCCTTGCAACAAACTCTGCTGAGTTTAAAGGCAAAATTTCCCTGGAGAGAAGCAGACATGTGAAGTCTCAGTCTTTGCTCAGAAGGCCTGCTTAGATATTAGACAGGCTACATTCAGGATCTGGTGCACACCCTGCAAGGGATCTTGAGATTCTTATAAAATGTGGAAATCGAGAAATTCAGCATTAATTCCAGCCCTGTATAGTGTGCTCTATGATATGAGAAGAGATTGGCATTGTTCAGTAGAAAAATGATGAGGTGTGAAAGTGTTAAATAGTCACAAAATTGATTTTTTGTGTTTTGTATAAAAGGCATAATTGGAAATTTCCATGTAAAAACCCCAGAACACTAAAAAGAAAATGTATTCTTTAAAGTTGCTTTAAATATGAATTCTGTAACTTAACTTCTGTGCCTCTCTTACACTTTTTCTAGCAAAAGTTTTTTACTAAATAAACAGAGTTAAAGATGGATATAGGAAGAAGAAATTAAAAAAGCAGCACCTGGCAGCAGGAAGAGGAATGGATGATATGAAAAATTATTTCTAGTTTCAAAAAAAAAAAGGAAACCAAAGGTGACTTGGAGGAGGAAGCTTTAAAGGAAAGGGTATAAACTCAAAGGCTTCACCCTCACAAAGAATAAAGCAGAACTCTTTGAAAAGCTGTGATATGTGTCCCTATTACATCTTATAAACAATCACTTGTTCTCTTGTTTAGCCGGAGTATGCAAACGTCTGCTTTTGGTACATTCCACCCAGCTTAAGAAAAATGGAGGATGGACCTGAATTTTGGCAAAAGCTGCACCAGGTGAGTGTCCTGTGTTACCTGAGGCTTACTGATTAATCTGTGTGCCAGATAAGAATGGGAAATAGCCCTTGGCTTTGCTCACCATTAGAACCAGTCAGCAGACTGGGGATTTAATTCTTAGATGTTGGTAAGATTTAAGTTTTTTATTAGTTTAGACATATCTATTTTTTTTTTCTTACTATAAGGGATGTAAGCATTAACAAGTATTCAGCTTGCTATCCAAGCTGTTAGCAGTTGGCAGAACTGAGAGAAGAGGAGCAGTGTTGGAGCATCTCTTGTCTAGACAGATTATTCATTCATTACCTGTTTCATATACTTAATGCTGTCCTTGGAACTTGGCTTGCATTATCTGTGATAATCTATGATAATGCAAGCAAGGAAGTGCTTAAGAATATATATCTGATGTTGAACATAAATGGCAACAGGAATACAATGGGAAATTCTGTGGGAAAAGCTTCACAGATGAGTGTCTTGGTAACTCTTTGCCATGCTGATAGAAAATCATGAACATCTTGGAAAAAAAGCTGGAGTAAAATTTTGAATTTACTAGTGGAGAATCATTAGTTAAGACTTAATTAAGAAACCACTAGACATTGTGGTATTATGTTTTACTGAATAAGTTATTCTGTGAGGAATTGAATTCATTTTTCGCTCATCTCTGGAAGAGTTGTGGTGTTCTGTGCTTATTTTTTCACAGAATTTGCTACTAGAAGTTTAAACTAGAAGATAGATGTGTATATCATCTGCATACTATGTAAACAGGCATACATACTTTATATACATGCTTCCTGTAACATCTGCTCTCATTTCAGCAACTTTCACAGGAATCGCTTTCAATTTTTGCTGGAGTGACTTTAGGAGAGAGATCTTCCTTAACCCCCTCTGTATTGTTTTGGAAAGTATACTTTTGTAGCCCAGATCCATGCATAGCCACAGTATGGAGGCAAGGGCTTGGCATTTACCATCCTTTCACAAAGTTGTGTTCCTTTTGTTTGGGGCTTCCCATCCTCTCCTTAGGGCGGAAGCCTTATATGTAAATATGTGTGTGTATATATATATATGTGCATGCATGTATGTATAGAGTGTATACAGAGCTTTATAACAGCTCATCTACTCATGGAGGAGTGAGGATTTGGGAATGAGCAACTGGAAGGCATAGAAGAAAAAATGCTGCAAGTGTCACTGTTTGATTAATGTGGCTACAGATGGGACCAAGGAGGGAAAGGATGAAGCACAGCAAATGGCTTTGAGCATGTATATTTGAGTGGCTTATGGAGTGTAACTTACTGTCTCTTTGCTCTGTTACTCTATGGTGCTTCTAGTCAGGGTAGGGAATAGATACCTGCCTTTATTTTATGTACCAACATAGATAGATTGATTCTAGAAATACAGATTTCCTAGCAGTGTTTTTGGAAAAGAACTTGGAGGGAAAGAAGCTTGTGTGCAATTTCTTCCAAGAACTGACCACTGCTGCAGATCTCAACCACTCTTTTCATGGGCAAGGTGACATTTTCCTGATTCTTATATCTCCTCTGATGAAAACCTAAGAAATCCCAAATTCTAAGACACAAACTATTTCACTCTTCCCCATAAAAGCCTGAAAAAAAAAATCTAGTGCAAAAGAGACAAAAGCTTCCTAGGAAATGGCACAAATTTCTCTCCTGGAGGAAACAACAAATGATTATTGTTAGTTGTGTTATTTTAGACACTGCTGGGAAGTAGTTTGACACTACAGAAGTGAGCCTGTTTCACAGTGAAAACATGTTATTTCACCTTCCTGATTCTCTACAGGGATAGGTCTGGGTAACTCTACTTTTTGGATGCTGAGGGCCAGTTTGGGGCACAACATGTATCAGTGAGCAGATGAGATGACAGCACTTGATCAGAAAAAATAAGACTGACTTGACTTTTTCAGCTAAGATCAATTTGTTTTAACATTGCTGATGCAACCATCATGGTTATTATATTACATTAATCAATACAAATATATTGCTGGACAAGAAGGAATCCATCCTGATCAGCAAGGTGTAAATGATAAGAGCATTAAGGCTGCAGAGGTTGTTACATGGTGCTGTTGATTGAAAGATGGGGCTGTGACAGTTTCTTGATTGCAAGTAGTTCCTGAATGTTGCCATAATATCATTAAATGAGCATTAAAATGCTTTCATTCACAATTTCTCTTTTCACACCACATTTTAACATCCCAGTTATTCTGTTTATCCAGAAATCAATCTTCCTTTTTGTAGACCTGCATAACTGACAATAATTAAGAAAACATATGTCTTAAAAATCCCTAGGGCAAGTAATTAATTTTATTAAAGTACTTGTTCAGCAATATTGTTCAGAATAACATGCTGTCTTCTAAAGCTAGTTACATGAGTTTTAGTGCTGGTGAAAGTTGATAAGCAGATGTAAAGTCCTCAGCTTTGTGAAGAATTTGCATAGTCCTATGCAAAATAACCTTGGAGGTTTTCTGCTGTACTGGCTCTTCTCCAGTTTCCATGGCCCATTTTATATGGAAATGTGTCTGGACTGACTGGATTGTGGTGTGATACCTGATTCTGATGTCAGCCTTCTTGTTGTCCTACATAGAATGTGTCTCTCAGAAGCTCAATTTTATTTTTTTTTTGGTAGGCTGTTTGTTTGTTTGTTTGTTTTAAATTCTTGAGCCTTCAACTTCAGCTGTGAAATTTGGGCTCTTCAGAATCTCCTACATTCAAAACAGAAGGGTGATAGAAGCCTGAAGGATTTGGAACAGTCACTAACTGGTCATTTGATTCATCACCTGAACGATTTAGGGAGTGAGAAAACAACACAATGGTCGGGGAAGTAAAGAACAGCATGAATGGCACATTCCTCTGTTATGTGTGAAATTGGGAATTCTGTGCACACCCACAGTCTGACACCGCTTTGATCTTTTGGGATTACAGCAGCAGTAGGCTGTGTAGTGAAACTAGTTCTATAAAGAGTGCAGCAAGGCTTTGGGTGCAGTCAGATGGTCCAAGGCAGTCCATGCCCTGAGCACTGAGCAGCGTGCTGAGGCAGTGCACACGGTATAGCCCATTACCGACCCGGTGTAAAGTGTTTTCCAGTGCCATTCTTTACAAACGAGGAGAGATTTTTTCTTGTAGAAACCCTGCAAACGGGCCCTCTGTGGTAATTGAGGAGTTGCTGGTAGAGCCAACTGGAATTATATGTCAGTGGTGTTATTTTGTCATTGCAGACTGGGGCCTGCTGTCTCTGACCTGGAGCTGACATAATTGTCGGGATGAAGGAGCGATGGCTTTGCCAGTGCTGTATGCGCCCCCCAGTGGGAATTTCGCTCCTTTTCCTTTGGTGACACACAGTGGGATTTATTTTGTTTACCGCTGAGAATGGTCCGTGTGTAACGGGGTCACGGTGAGAAAAGCTGAACGGGAAAGTGCAAGGCAGAAATGGGAGTGAGGGAAGAAGTAAAAGCACATAAGCAGATATAATTTCAATTTTCATATTTTCTTCGTACCTACAAATATCTCTACACATTCTTGCAACAATCGTCTCTTTAGAAAAGTCAGCTTTCTCAGCTTATACTGAAATGCACGAAGGTAATTTAGAATTAGCTAATTGTTAGTGATAGCATCTCTGGAAAGCCTCCTGGGAGCACAGAGGATGCTAGGGCACAAGGAGGAGTTTGGAGGGATACATTTGGAACTGTTCTGTTGCCGTCCTGCTGCTAACCCAGTCAGCTAGCCATGTCTTACTCATTCTGGATCAGTTTGTAGTCTGGTGAAACTCAGACATTGGTTTTGCAGACAAAAAGCACAGAAGTAACTGTTTTAACAGACCCCTCCTCCTGCAGTACCCTGGCCTTGCCAAATGATCCTGGAGCATGACTGTAGGTAGAGTACTATGTAATGAATACTGCTCAGTAAAGAAGGCTAGTGGTTTGTTGCTAGGTACCACTTTAGACCTCAAAATCTAGGTTCAAAAAGCAGCAGTAGGTTTCTAGTAAGCCTTTTGTGATTTACTAAACTTTGCCTGCTCTGTAGTTCTAAAAAAAAACATATGCTGGAGTATTAGATTTCCAATGGTTCAGTAAAGCTTTTATACACAACTGTTAGATTCAGTAACTCAAAATTCTAGAATCTCAGTCTCAGACTCCACTTCTGTGATGCAGTTGGTGTTTTTTGGTTTTGTTTCCTTCCTTTCCTTTTGAGGATTTTTGGCCAAGTAATACAAAATTTATTGGCTGTAATAGAAGGCTCAGGATGCAAAGTCATGTTAAAGTAGTAATGTCCTACTAAAGCCTGTATAGCTTGGAATGCCATTTTTCCCCTCCTCTCTTCACCTTAGTGAGAGGTAACCTTATTCCAGCCTTTCTCTCCTATTTTGGAGAAGAATATATCTGTTATCTGAAGGCATATTTGTAAAATAGCCTGTCATCCTGAATGGTGTTGTGATACATTTGCCTAATGAGAGATTTCATCTCAAACCATAAATGTAAGGAGGTTGAAGAGGTGTTGCCTTGGCAACCTCTGAATCTTGTGATCTTTGTAGTATAAATAAAAAAAAACCCCAACCTAATCAAGGACCAGATTCAGCCGTATTTATGTATTTAAAATACCTATTGATTATGGTGCAAGATTTGAATGGGAAGGGAAAACAAGACCTCCAGTTGGTTATATTGACAAAGTTTGTTCTCCGCATTTTGGAAGAACAAGAGAAAAACTACATGAGTTATAAACACAGTATTGAACGCAGTGAAATCAGGTCTATGCATAAGAAAGGTCCTAAATATGTCACTGCAAGGTATTTCTACTTGAAATAGATTTGTGTGCAAAATGTTATTTGATTTGCTGGCATCCCTGTGTTTTTCTTACTCTTGAAGAAGGAAACAATTAAATTATTATTTTAATGTGTGTGTTTGAAGAGTAATGGCAGAGACAGGGTTCTGTGAACTTTCTTTACATAAAATAAGTAAGTTTTACAGTAGCAAGTAGCCTACTGCCTCTAGCATCTAGCTCAGTTTGACACCAGTTTTGGTAGAGGGCCGCAACAAATGATAAGAAAAAAATGATAAGATTTGCACAGAAATATACAGGAGCTCGATTGGCCAAATCATTGGCTTCCATGACAAGGTGACCAGCTTAGTGAGGAAGGAAAGGCTGTGGGTGTTGTCCATCTAGACTTCACTAGTGCCGTCCTTCAAGGTCTTTGCTTTCTCTTAAAGCACCCTTCGAATCTGTTGTGGACTTCAAGAAACAAAAATCCACAGGTGGAAGAGATTGCTTTGGCAATCTTTTTAGACAGAGGATTGGTTGATTGTCATTTCAGCATATCAGATGGGACCTCTGAAGGGGTTCTTTGAAGAAATTTGACTTGTCAGGAGAATCAAGGTAAATAAAAGCTTCAGATTCACCCTGTAAAACTTAAGGCACTTACCCAGGGAAGCTGCTTGAGGAACTGGCTGGTTTCCCACCATCTTTAACATGGAGAACAAGAAAGGGGGCTCCCAGATCATGACTTAGGCAACCTGCAGTCAGAAGCACCCTTGGGAAAGAGGTCATTATTCAGAAGGGGAACCTAAGAGGTGCCATGATCCTTGATTGGCTGCATTCTTTCTAAATACAGGTAAAAAGAACCTAACACTAAATCCTTAGCATGCTGTGTGCTGGTTTAGATTTCTATTTCACAGGCTTCTGAAGAGAAGGTCTGCAAATCTCCTCCTGATTGAATGGACCAAGCTGCATTCTCAGTGTTGTGTTCAAGAGGGGCAGAAATGCAGCATTCCAGGAGAGGTGAGATCAGGGGGCCCCGTGGAGGCAGGGCTGCAGGCAAGGACCTTAGGGGAGAGAGGCTCAACAAGCACTGAAGCCACAGAATGAGTAACAAGAAAATAATCAGGATTTAGGTTGTAACATCACCTTCTGCTGACCATTCCTCAGCAGAAGGTGATGCTTAGAAGTTTAATAATAAATAGGCATTAATTTTTTTTAAGTAGCAACATCTCTTATTTTGCAACTAATACTGCGTAATATGCCATAGCAGGTGAATAAAATTTTTGTAGTTTGGCTGCATATAAATGACTGTTATTGTTAAGAAGAAAGTTCTAAGCTTTGATAAATGAGACAGAACAGTACAGTATAATATAATAGCAGAGAAAAATTATAGCAGTGTTTCAGTACCTCGTTAATGAGGGATTTGCACACTTTCCCTTTTAATATGTGTCTTCTTCTGCAGTTTTATATAACTCATCAGTACAAAAGTGACTGTAGCTGTTAATTAAACAGGGTATTTAACATTACTTTGTTTTACATGTATTCTCCATAGAATTGGGTTATAAGAATACAAAAATAATGGGTTTTTTTAAAAAAAAATGTTAATTCAGAGTAAAGTATTTTGGTTTCTGAGTGTGTATCTGATTATAACTGGAATTTATGGGTTTTTTTCTCTTTTGTATTTATTCTTGCATGATTACTGAAGTAGTAGTGTTAGTCTAAAGTTCTGAATTGGCTGGTGAAGTCTTCATCAGAAGTAGGAGTCAATGCACTTGACAGTGCCCATTTCACCTTAGGACTCCACGCAGGTGTTAGGGGAACTTCAGTTTATATTTTACATTGGTGACGTTGTACACCTGCCTAACTTTCAGCCACATAAAATGGTGTGTGAGAGTGACCTGATCTCACACTTGCTCTTTCATGGGATATCTGGCATATCAAGTGTGTGTATGGGGCTAGAACAGAGGTATATTTCTATGACTCTATTGTAACTACAGTAGATGTAATAAGATAAGACAAGGCTGTGAACTGCTTCCAGCCTGTGCTTTCTATAATAGTCCTAGGTGATACTGCAGTAATTCATGACATGACAGTCACATTTCTGTTCTAGCTTTCTACTTTGTCCCTTATTGCAGACTGACTTTTCAGGGCTGTGTAGTATCAGTTGGGCTCCAGTGAAAGACAGTCCCATTCATGCAGAAATCTTTACATATGTTAGGCCAGTTGTGCTTGTCTCAATTGATGCAAATAGGCAACAATCAACGTCACTAAATAATACATCTGGCAGCAAAACAACTCTATTTTAAAAGCATTGCTGCACAGCTGCTAAAACTACACATCAGTCCTTGGGAGGAAAAAAAAAAGAGACGGAACCCCAATGATTTTGATACTGAATGGTTTACTAGATGAGAGTGCAGGGCAACCTTTGTCAGGGACTTAACATTGAGCTGTGCATGTTCAAGGCACACTGGGGACTGGGGTCTCTGGATCCCTGGTGCTCAGCCTACAGAAACAATCAAAGCTGGTGGGAGGGAGTCTGCTGCAGCTCCATATGTTGCATTCAAGCTGAACTAGGATTTAATCTTCCCCAAGTCACCTGCAGAGTAAGATTGCTCAGATCTCCAGAGATGAAGTAGGTTTCCCACTAGTCATTTCTTGCTTGAAATCCTTTTAAGGATAACGGAGGGTCCAATAATTTCTCCATGTGGTAATACACATAATGGCATGAAATGAAGCTGGGGGCAGTAGACAAAGTGGAGAGAAATATTGTTAGGAAATTTAATCACAAGAGACCCACAGATTCAAAGTAAAGGACCACACCTTCCAAGGAGGTGACTGCAAGGTGTGTTTCCACCATGGTATGAAATGCTCTGTGATGATACCTTAGCTGGCTCAAGTACCAGGAGCCACATGGCTACAGGCTAAATCTGGTACTTAATTCAGGTTTAAAAAGGAACAGTTGACATGACTGTTCTTTCAGGACCAAAGCAAATTACCTGTGCTGGTGGTGGTATATGTTTTGTGTAGGTGTACTCCTTTCCTACAGGGAAAACATGGGTTCCACTTGTCCAATATCTTACAATTTTTGCAGGCTTAGACCTGAGCGTCACTCTAGTTTTCAGTTCAGATATTGAAATGAGCCTGTTTTCAAATCTTTGCATTGTTAAAAGCTTCACATATAATGAATCTTTCTGTTTGTATACAGGAAGCTTCTAAAAAGTCTTATTTTGTGAGTGATAGGTCAACAGAGGTGGTGGGGATTCAGTGGAACTGCATTCTCTGCTTTATTGCAGACTCAATTTACTAAAGGGCACTTAAGCACTGCATAAGAGCTCCTTGCTATTTTTGTGTGAACAAAGACAGTAATTTTTAATTTGTATGGCTTTCAAATAGATACAACCTGTTACCCAGAGCAGCAGATGCTTTGCACCCATTGTTAAGCATCTCTTAAACTGTGGAAAGGCCAAGAGGGTAAAACAACCCCATTTCTTTTCCAGAAAGGTGAATGTTTGGGGGGACTATGTGAAAATGGTGCAATTCATAGAAATTAAGCAGCTAGTTGGCAACAGAAAATTGTTTTCTCTGTGTTTGGGCACAATTGAAAAAGCTAATCTGAAAACTATGTCAACTATGACATTTTTTGAAAGCAAATATTAAACTATTTTCTGAGTATAGAAAAGAGAAGGGAATTTGTAATGAATGTAAGGGTTTTTCATGTCTCTTTGTTTGTTTGTTTGTTTGCATTAAGAGCATTACAATGTCATCCTATTTTGTACCTTTCATCATTTCCCAATAGCATAACAAAAATAAGTACTTCTTACTTGGAGTCATGTTGCTCCACAGAACAGTATTGCATTTTTGTTCATTACTGCTACAGAAATGAAAAAAAAATCGTATTTTGTAATGCAACACTGTGAAACTCTTTAGAACTGTCCATTTGCAGTGTTTCAATGCAAATGCACGTGTGTTCCTATGCATACACACGTATATGGGTGTGTATTTACCCCCTGGGATCCTATGAAGGAAGATTATTATTGAAAGGGACAGGATGGAACAACATAAAGTATTACTCACGTAACTTCATTGTAAAAAAAACTTGTAAAAGGAATCACAGAACAGTTGATGTTTGAAGGGAGCATTGGAGGTCTTTGAGCTCCTGACACCTAGAGTCAGATGTCCAGGGCAATGTCCAGGTGACTTTTTAATATCTCCAAGGATGAGACACTCCATAACCTCCCTGGGCAGGTGTTTCATCACCCTGACAATGAAAAAGTACGTTCAGATTCCTGACTACATAGCACTTGTTTGCCCAATCAGCATGTATTTTCCTCTGCTTAAATGGGACTAATTACACTTCCTTTGCTTCATTTTGGAGTTAGAACATATTGGCTAATATTTTAAATGGCCTTTTGTGCCTCTCTGGGAAGAGAGCTGCTTTTAGCAAGAAGGCAGAGTTTGAAGACACTCAGCACATTTTGTTCTGCCTGACCTTATGCACTTTGTTCTCCTAAAGCAGCACTGTGCTCCTGAATATCTGTGCACCCCTTCATTCTGCTCTCTCGGTGCCATATGCACATTAATAACCAATGATAGAAGAAAAAAAAGTTCGAGTTACAGGTTGAACTCCAAACTACTGCTTTTCTGAAAGTATCATAGATCATGTTTAATAGCCTGTGGATCAAAATGAAACCCAGCATATATCACAGGGGAACTCAATAATTGAAGCATTCTGGGAATGTCTAAGTACTGGAGTGCTGAGGTCCCAAGAAGCTTCATTCTGTGCTGTTTTTACCTGAATAAAAGCCCTATCATCTATTATTTTATAACAAATTTTAATAATATTTTAATGCACTGACTTAGATTATTTTATCTGACATTCAGGGGAACAATAAACTCCTTTTTTAGCCCCTTCCAACTCCTAATTTTCTGCAAATGAGAAAAACAGTCCTTGAGAGACATTAGCATTTCAGAGTATCTCCAGTACACTTGACTCATGGCTATCTCATCTCTGTCCTGGGTGTCTGCAGAACAGTCCCTCAGGAGCACTGAACATGTTCTCTGGGTCTGTGAAGCTGATCTATCTGTCTGCCAGCTCTGAATTTACTCCTTTCATATGAGAAGCCTCAGGGGCTCTCTGAAGGATCCTAACTGGTCTCCTGGTGATGGGAAAGCAATAATTTGCAAGCCTGAAGCTGCACAGGTGGTACTGTGTGGGTATGGTGAGGATGTATAGTTTTGTCTCAGAAAAACAGCAGTAACAGAAGGGTTTTGTGGACTTGCTGCTCTGCGGTTTGCACAAGGGATAAATTCTTTTCCTATTTAAATGTGGTAGAAGGAAGGTTGACTTTTCCAGCACCCAGGCAGAGAAAAAAAACTTGGGATGAAACTGTAGGAATCCTGGCAAGATTGAAACCCTTGAAGCTTTCTTGACTGAGTATTACAGGGCTGGTGTGCTGGGGCTGCAATGTGTGCCTGTGCCAGAACTGGGCTGGTGCAGGCTGTGCTGGCTGACCTGGAGCCCTCGGGGCTGGGGCAGTGAGGCAGCCCTGCAGCCCAGGTCACTCCCCTCTCATGATATTTAATGGTGCTCCTCGAGGACCATCAGGTTTTCACTGCATTGTTTCACCCCGTGCCTGTAATGCTGCTCCTGTAACCCCATGCCTTCCTGCAGCTGCCCAAGCTGTGCCTCCCTGGCCCTGGGAGGGTTTTGGTATGCAGTCCAGAGGGTCTGTACAGTGGGAGTTTGAACTGAATGGGGATGGTGACTGAGGTGATTTTTAGGTGAGCATTTTAGGGTGCACTAGGGACTGGTAAGGGAACTGCCCACCAGAGCCACTGGCTGGATATATGATGGCTATATATATTCCTTTATGATGGTTATATATACTAATTAATCTCACTAATAATTGGTATTTCAATGCTGAAGGGTATGTGTAGGATAACAGTAATATCTACCCCTCCCCTTGCTCCTGTGCATAGGAGGAATCTCACTGAGAGTGAAAGTAAAGAGCATGGCCAAGCAAAAATCATTCTGAGTAGTCGTTAATTGTTAATGCATGATTTATCTTGCTTTTGCACTAGTTAAACTGTAATGTGGAATGGAAGGCACCATTTCTTGGTGCCTTTCCCTCTGCAAGGGTGTGGTAAAAGGACTTTCTCTGAGTGCTTTAGATATAAAGGTACTTGAATATCAGAATTTGCAGGTGGATAAATGAACAGTGAGTAGTAGTGTGGTCTGTTGGTGGTGATTTTTTAAATGAATCATTTCTACACTACTCATTAAAGTTCCTTCTGGTTACAAATCTTTCTGGTGGTATTGGTGGGGGTGCCAGCCCTGCCAGCTGGTACCTGCTGTGGTTTCTGAATGAAACAAGTGTCTTCTAGCATTCTGTTGTGTTTGACATGTTCAATAAATAACAGCAGTGAATTGACCATAGTGCAATAATAGTGATCATAAGATAAATAGCATAGTGATTTTTTGGCGTCATTTTCTAGTGAGTTGGACAGAAGGAAAATAAAATCTTTGAGTTTCACCGTTAATTAATGGACTGCTACAACATGAGTTACTATGTGTTTGATGGAAAATAAGATTTTTTTTTCCTGTTTTATCAGCCAGAAAGGAGCAGCTGCTGAACAGAATAAGTCTTTATTTTGCCTCACAGTAAACTTCCACTGTAGTCTGAAACATGGGTGACAACTTCACCACTGGCTTAGCCTATCTGGGGGAAATATTCACTCTGTTATATGAGGCATAAATGGGGAACTTTCATGTCAGTGGAGCTTCAAAGGATGTGGGCTATTGGGCAAGTGCAGCATCTCTAAAAAAGAATTGCAATTCTTTTATTAATTTATAGTTCACAAATATTCAATAAAAGAATGGTTTAGAGGTTGTTTTAGGGTACTGTCATTGTCTACTTGGCCAGCTCTGTATTTTGGAGACTCTTCTCTGGGTAGACCAGTGACTTTTGTATAAGCACATCTAAAAAGGCATCTATACTTGACGGGAAAACATCAAGGAATGGTAAAACTAGCACATTCTTTGGTCCCTCCTTTCAATAGCTAATTAGCCTTCCTGTACAAAATGGTGGTGAAAAAATACTTATCCACGCTAAAATAGCCTTCTCTAATGTGTTTTTCCCTTTTGCTCATAAGTTATCATCAAGTCACCTCTCATTCTTCTATTTATAAACTAAATAGATTCATATCTTTAGGTCTTTATTAGACATTGAGTTATTTCTGTGGCTGTCATCATCATCCTTCCCATTTTTCATTATCGTAAAAAACCCCAACAAATATCTGAACTATGCCAGCACCTCTGTTTCCACTACTGTATGTGGAGATAAAATTGTCTCCCTAATAACTGTGCACTTGTTTATAAAATCGTGGATCATATTACATTTTTTCTTCTACTAGTATTTCTTTGGGAGGCTCTGTAAAAAAAAAAAAGGTGATTAATGCTGAAATGAAAAGTTTTCTTGTGTGCATAAATTACTAATTTGAGAACAAAATAAATTGTCAGGATCTCTTGGGTGGTTTGGGTTATCTTTCCCATTGGCCTGTGGAAAACAAACTGACATCCCAGATAAACCAGTGGTCCTATGATCTGTGAATCTTTGTTTAAGAGCACTCTTGACTGTTTTAAGGCACTCACATAAATGACCTAATTACAAAACTTTGTAGTCTGCCTCTTGACTGAACTTTTAAAAGCTGATTTTGGCTTGGGTGTAGAGTGGAAGCAATTGCAGAGAAGTCAGTTTCTTACCAGGAAGGATTTTTGGCTTCTGATGTGTGACCTGGAAGCTCATATGAATTTTGTTTTATTGTTGACTGCTACAGTCTTTTCAGAGTCACTGTTTTTGGGGTAGTCATCCATTTTGAGCTGTCCCTGAGTTTTTTCTTTGCCTGCATAACTTACCTTTTGAGTGAGTTTGAGCAGTCCAGGTCTGTGCAATGGCTTGTCTTCCTCATTTTTCTCCCTTTGTGAGTCTCTCACTTGCAAATGGTATCAGCTGTCATTTATTGACTTTCAGAAAACCAACAGTGAGGATCAGCATCAAGGTTAATCCTGATCTCTGTGGAGTCTCACTAGCAGTAATGCTTGATTGACATTTGGTTTTTCCTGTGTAGGGAGATATGCTAGTTATTCAAATCTTGCTTGGTTCTACTTCATTCCTATTGCGTGGTCCTAATTTTTTTGTGCTGTTCCTGTGTGAATTGTTTCTGCTATTTTTCATTTAAATGGCTTGTGTAAGGCTTTCCCATTAATGCTCTAAGTGCAAATAAATCATCAGGAAAACTTGGAATATCAGCAAAATAATGAAGGTGGGCTGACCCAAAAAAATGGTGCTTGGCAAAGATATAAATATAACTGGACACAAAAGACTACATTTTGAATCTGCTTCTATAAATTTTAGAATTTCTGTGTATTCTTACCCTTTAACTCATTATAAATTGAATCCACCATGAGCTTTTCTTTTTTAACTTCAGGTTCACCTTGGCTTAAGCAATCTTATTTCACTCAGTCTTTCTCCTTACCACTTCTAATAGTAGTGCTTGTTTTCTGAAATTGCCACACTATCCTCAAAAATTGCCCACAGTTTCAGTGAACTGTTTTTAATCTTAGCCATCCAGGTCGACAGACCAAAAAATTTCTCTGCAGTAGATCTTTAGCATCCTGATAGCTGCTGATGGCTTGGAAAGTTCATCAGATTTGTGGTAGGAATCTCTCCCGGCAGAAAAACAAAGCTTATTGAACATTTCTGCCTTACCTGCATTTTTAATGATTTAACCATGCATAGGGCTTCAGCCATCCCTAATGTACACACTAAACTGCTTCTTCTTTCCTTAGTCCTGTCAATCAAGGTTTTCTTTTCCTTCTGATAAATTTTCTTCATGTCACATCTGTATTGATTGCTATCTGATCTGCTTCCCTCTTTCAGCTTGTTAAATATTGCTTTGCTGTCCTCCCTTTGCCAATAAATTGGGATGGGCTTTTAGATAAAGCTGTCTTCTTTCTTGATTGAAGGATTGCAGCTTTTGGCCATCTAATCTCTTCTTAAAGAGCTTTAAGCCTTCATCTATCTTTTCCACCTGAAGTTTTTTTGAAATTAAGTCTGTTAAAGCAGTCTTTGTGATTGTGACCATCTTTTTCCTTAGGCATCGCTGAGTATAGTTAAGTTGTGATGATTTCACAGGGGGAAGAGCTGATTTATAGACCAGTGAGTAATTTCTTTGAGCCACAATATGGTTGGAAATGAAGATCTATCATACTGGGTCTGCTGGTCAGTTGGGACAGGGTGTGCAAAACTGATTGTTGTATGAATTAGAGTCTGTGGATGTGATGGGTCGATGTGTGGAAATGGGATGGGGGTGACTGCTGGGGAAGGAAGGTGAGAAGAGGCCTGTGCTGGGTATCCATGTGTCTTGGTTGCTTGAATGATGCCTTGATTTGATTAATATAATGTAGATTTGTACAGCCATCCCATCCCTGGAAAGATTCAGGGTCAGGCTGGATGGGGCTTTGAGCAGCCTTGATGTAGTTGAAGGTTTCCCTGCTTGCTGCAGGGTTGTTGGACCAGATGACCTTGAAAGGTCAACTCAAACTATTCTGTGTAGCATTTGTGCTTGTGAATCAGGCTGTTTTTCACAACCAACAACAGCTATGAGGTGGTTGTGTTGAGTGCACTGCCCAAGCTGCCAAGGTGCTGTGCTGGAAGTGGTTAGCACCTGGCTGGAGGACCTGCCCTGGATGCCCTGCTCTGGATCCCAAGGATGGGAATTCTGCTGTGTCCGTCGCTGTGTCAGGGCTCAGGGCTCGGGTCCGGCTGAAGAGCTACACGAGCAGTTGGGGGTCCCCTCTGGAGTGCGGCTTTTCCGGGAGGATTTCCATCCGCAGGCAGTGCTAGAGCGCGGTGACCATCGGGGGGCACCAGAACGACAGCAATGCGCTCAGGCTGCTCATTAGCGCTCGGGCTGCTCATGTCCCTTTGGTGCTGTCACGGAAAAAACCCGTGTTTGAGGGGGGCAAGAAATTCCTTCCACTTCTTAAATCAGCATAATTTCCTCAGTAATACTGCAGGCTCTGTTTTGAAGGCATGAGCTGTTAAAGAATAAACTAACAGGCATGAGTTATCTCCCACTTTCTCGGCAGCACTGGCTTTTCTTTTCTTTTCTTTTCTTTTCTTTTCTTTTCTTTTCTTTTCTTTTCTTTTCTTTTCTTTTCTTTTCTTTTCTTTTTCTCTTCTCTTCTCTTCTCTTCTCTTCTCTTCTCTTCTCTTCTCTTCTCTTCTCTTCTCTTCTCTTCTCTTCTCTTCTCTTCTCTTCTCTTCTCCCTTTCAATCCTTTGTTTAAAGTTATATCTTGATTTGCAAGATTTAGACTAAAAATTTACCTTGAATAAGATGTATTGAATAATTACCATTGAGAGATCAGTGTCTAATAAAATGTGAAACTTGTGAGGATTTTACAGTTCCTCCTAGGCATTGGAGTGCCTTATACGGAGTCTGAACACAGTAATACTTGAGGAGTTAGTATACATTTTTAACAGTAGTTGAGTGCTATTTTTTTGTTTTGCTTTTTCCCTGAGAGTTCAGCTGATGGTCTGAATTTCAGGTGTAAAGGGATACCTATAGACATTATTTCTGGTTTGTTGCTGTATGAGGTTATTAGCATGGGTAGATATTCTATAACTACTAGGGTCTATAGGTTACTGGTAAGTCATGGTGTTGAAGCATCTTTGAGTGCTCCTTCACCTGGCCTCATAAGAAAATCGGGGAAAGGAAGCATTTTTTCCCTTAAAAAGAAGGCTATTCTGCTCTCTGCAGGCAAAGTCTTCTTCCCAGTGTCTCCTGAAGCTCCTGCTAATTTTTGATGGAAATTCACAGTATTAACATTTAATATTGAAGGTATAAGCCTGTTTTAGTAAAGACGTATTTTCTGTTTTGATCTTTTAAAGTAAGTTCCTGAGGGTGAAGATATTGAGTTTCTGTGGGTGGTGCCACAGTATGACTTCCGAAAAGCGAGTCTCTTATCCAAGAATTGGCCTTGGTTGGCCAGCACTGCCGAAAAGTGTAGTCCAAGTTGTCCTGAGTCATCTACAATGGTCAACACCTAAAGCTGCCAGGGGCTTTTATCCCCAGTGGTACTGATAGTCTTCCTCTGCCCAGTCATCCTCCTGGTTTACCAGGCTTGAAGTCCTCCCCATTGCATGGATAAATGTTGAAGTACAATCAGAACGTGGGCTATAGGTGTAACAATGCACACAGTTAATTTTTGTAAGTGAAGAATTTTGCAAATAATGTGTCTGACTTGACAACAAATCAGAAAACAATGAAATGAATGTAGCATTTAAGCACATGGAAGAGGCTTGGTGAAAGGGTTCCTTGCTTGAAACCATGTTGCTCCTTCTCACTAAGTAAGTTGGATTGATAAAAACACTATTTCACCATGCAGGTCTTGCTTTCTTTATATCCCTAGACCATCGTAGTCAAGACTACTAGAAAACAGAATTTTCATGAAACAACTGACTTTCATCAGGCAGCTAGGGGCATCTGGAAATTCCTGCTTTTTCAAGTTCACTAAGCCTATTTGAGGTCTTCTAGAAATGATGAAAAGAATTGTTAATCCTGCTGCTGGTTAATTTTAAATCAGTAAGTCAGTCCTTAAACCTTTGCAGTTCTTTAATTCATGCACTAGATGGTGATCAAAAGCAGCCCAAGTTGTGTTCTCCCCAAAATCACAGCTGACATTGGAAAATGAAAGCACAAGACTGACAGATCTTCCTGCCAAGCTTTTAAACTTTTCTGGCTGTCCAGTAATGATAAATTTATTTAGTAGAATCATCTTAGAGATTAAGCTAGAGGTTCTGCTAAATTCATATATCCTGTTCCAACTGTGATTTTTTAAATCAGTTGTTGGATAAAAGTGTAGGAAGTGCTTCTCTCTGTCAGATCATAAAATATTAATCAAACATTCCATAACTTCAAGCTGGGGTTAGTGTTGTTTCCATAATAAAGGAATTAAAAAATACTAGTTCTTGAAATAATTGCTATGGATTGAAACTTAAGTCTCTGAATTTGCAGATTGATTACCATTGGCTAAGACAAGGTAGTAATGAAAAAGCCGGGGGGAATTATTCTGAAAACATGATTACAGTTTTTTATAAGATTAAAAACAAACCAAGGGAAAACCATTTCTGTACTGCCCACCCTGAAATGATAAAACCTGCTCTTGTCCTGCACTTTCAGATTACTACTGGCTTCAAGGGAAGATTGCAAGATGTGTTTTGGATTCTGTAGCTGGAAAAAAGGCATTCCACTGAAGAGAATCAGTCAAAAATAGTCTTTTACTGAAAAAGGCAAGGTATAATATTCAGGAATGGAGGCTGATAGGTGGACCCAGACATATCTGGGACAAGGGGAAATCTAGTACAGTACAGTGCAGAGTGACTGTAGGTAGAATATATCTATGGTGCAGTGTTTAGATAGCAAGAGGGAAATGTACAAAACACAGGACTGTAAGATGACGATGTACAACACACACTGCAATGTACTACAGCTATTATGGGCCAAGAAAATATAGTTCAAATAAACAGATAAAAGAGGGAGAGCATCACATGAACAGTAAATGTTAATAGCAGGGAAAAGTTCTTTTTTGTTCTCTGTATAAATCTGTAAGAAAGCAGAAGCCTGTCTTGTGACTAGAGCTCAGAGCCACTCACATGCATACATCCTTCCTCTGGCAAGGTTAAAAGCTGGTGGAAAGAACCCTAATTCTGCTCCAATGTGGGAGGAGGTGCCATGGGTGATGGCTATGGCAAAAGATGCAGTGCTCTGGAGCCACCTCCATGTATGGAAAGATGGATGAGATCTGATGGTGCATGGAGCAATGGCTTAAATTAGGCTTAAACAGAACATCTGGGTTGTCTTTTCTTTTTTTCCTTTTTTTTTTTTCTCCTGAGGCTTCTCTTTCACAGGCACTGAGTGCAGAGTCTTTAGCCTAGAAGCTGGATATAGAGATCCCCCTTGGATTTAACCTCAGTGTAAATATTTGTGACTCTTTGTGACTTCTGTGAGGCAGGCAGTGAAGGCACAGATCATCAGTGGTTAGGAAGCTGGATAGCAGCAAATACGTATCTGCTCACAGGCAATTGTAGGGTTAAAAGAGCAAAAGGAAATTTGATGCAGCTACAACATGTTTTACACTGATATCTGTGTAGCAACGAGGAAATGCATGGAAAAGCAAAATTCCAGACAACTGAATTGATGATATGATTCATACACTGACTTTTTCACTCAACACTCATCCCAGTCTTAATGAGAATCATCTGAGTGGAGTAAAATAACCACAGTTTGGAGCTTGTAGGAGGGCAGTAGTCTATAGCCATGCTAGATGGCAGAGTCATTTGCTCTGTAGCCTTTTGGAGAACTGTGTCATGTACAAGATGGAGCTTTTCCTTTGGCTTGTTTTTTGTGTTTGTGTTTTTTGGAGGCATCCACTGCAACCCTGACTTTCATTCCAAAGTGGTCCTGCACAGCTGCATGTATACATTTATGTAATATATGCATGCACATAATCTGTGCTTTCAGGAAAAATTAATCTTTGCATGTGCACATGGCCAGCTTGGCAGCAGTGCACCAAAAGAATTTGTATGTGCTAAATTTATAAAAACTGGCTCCAAACATAGAAGGGAAATAGCATCAAGAGAGTTGAGGCACACCCTTAGGATGGTGTTTGCACGTATTCTCACAACTGTTCTTGGTTAAAGATGGCTCTTGCTCAAACAGCATCAGAAATGTAAACCTCACATTGCCTCATTCTCTACAATTTAAGTTTTTGATCTTAGAGAAGTTAACATATGAAAAAATAATGAGGTAAAAACATATGTGTATTTAATCCTCGTCTGAAGTTGCATTTCAAGTTAATGCCAAATGAAGCTTCACCCCAGAGTTTTCTAATGGTCAGTGTGCATTTGTGGGACCAATGGGATGCCCCTGGGATAAAATGTGAATTGTTTCTTATATACAGAAAATTATTCAAAGCACGGATCCCTATCATTTCACTGAAAACCACAGACTCACAGAATGGTTTGAGATGGGTTATCAACCATGGAAAAGACTTCAGAGCAGATGCAATTCAGTATAATGTCAAAAGGTGGCTGGCCTTGGGGCCTAGCAACATTCCTCCTTTTTCAGCCCAATAGGTGTGAGAGCACTGTGGTTCCCTGTCCTCAAGTCCAGTGAGTACACAAATTCCAGGAGGTGCCCGTGTGCACACGTGTGTGCATGCACACACATACACACAAAAAATATGTGATATACACACAGCTGGCTGCAGAGATCAACACAGAGAGCACTGGCTTTACCGGCATGAACATCCCCTTGAACACATCTAAAATCATGTCATACAGACATGGACACTGCACACAATCATATTCTCTTCAGCTGGTAAGGACTGAAGTCTTGAAATATATGTACATTCCTTTCTCTCTAGTAGCTGGTTTTGGAAATTGTAGCTGAGTCTCTCCAGTTGCTGATGCCTTGGTTGCAGGTATTCAGACCTCCTGTCCTGCCATCTGGCTTGTCCATCTTGGAGTTTATTAATGTTCACACACCCACACAGAAGAAAGAAATTTGATTCAATAAGAATTAAGGATAGTCTGCAGTGATTAGGTGTGGGATTGAGATGGGTAAGGGTGCTGACCATCTATCTGTTTGTATCTGCCCTGTTATACTTATTTTCCCTGTATTTTCATGTTCAAAATCACTTAGGTTGGAAAAGACCTCCTGACCTCTCTCTGTTCATGCCTTTGGTTCTGCACCTAAGCATCGCATAATGCATTTTTCACACTTGGCTCCCCTTGAATCTTCTTGTACTCTGGATATCCCCACTCTGTATTTCATCCAGTGCAGCTTTTGGGTCAGTCCACCTCAGATTAGAAACAGCAGAGAAACATGGGGTTTAGATAGCTTTGATTCAAGATGAAATATCTGCATGGACTTCATCTCACCTTGCTTTAGCCAACTAAAACTTAGGCAGAGGTCATCCTCTGAAGCCCATGTAGGAGGAGAGAAGCTTTTCCAAACTGAGCCCATCTGTCTTAAGGCCTGTCTTATTCTAGGATGAGATGAATCACTCCCTAGCAGTTCCTCTTTTTCTCCCTTAACTAAAGGCAAAGCCTAGATGGCTAGCATAGGCTAGATGTCTAACCTTTACACTGCCAAAAGGACGGGAATAGAATCCTACTTGCACATTTTATCCTCAGTGCTGAAGGCTGTGTCTCTGGGTAACATGTTGTAAAGTTCAATGTACCTAACACTTCCTCTCAAGCTGTTGCTCCCCTTATGTGCAAGGCTCTTACAAAAATAACCAGCTGCAGTCTGTAAACAGTGTGGGTCCTGAAGGAAAAATACCGTCAAAGATCAATCTAAGTCAATATACAGAGGTGGAACTTGGGAAATAGTAGTCTGTGTTAGTGATGTGTGTGGTATAAAGAAGATGGAGTGACCAGGATTTGATTTTCTGTGATCCCTCACTGAGCCTTCACCAAGAGTGAAGCTCACATCAGTCAGCAGCCCTGGGTGTGCACTGTGGCAGAGCTGGCATCTGCACTGCAAGGGGGGCACTCTGCATTGCATTCTGCTGCTGCTGTTCAGCTGAGCCTCCTCCAGAAAGGAAACCTCTTTGACCCAAATTGGATGAGTTTATGTGCATTCTGCAAGAATGTTTGCAAGGCCAATTTGCACTAAAAATACCCTGTCCTGCTCACTAATGTACCTGAGTAACGTCTAGCTTGGGCATAGAGTTGTGATTAAGATCTCAGTCATTATTTCCTTTCTGTGTGACTCAGTTCCTTTCAGAGATTAAAGTGGAGATAATAGTATTTCTTCTTATCTAAGAAGTACATTGAAATGTGAGGATGGAAAGCACTGTAAAACTCCAAAATAGAAGGAAATTTTCACTTATACTTAAGAGTATGGCTCCTTTTCCTTTTCTCTTTTTCTTTTCCCTAGCAGTAGCTACTTACTGATTTGTGTCTCTCCTTCTTACCTGCCTAGAGCATGACAAGTAGATTGTTGTGGCCTTAAGAGCATCAGGTTTTTAGGACAAATGAAAAAGTTTGAAATATGGCATATTTAAACAGAACCTTTGATTCCTTAGCTGTGCTGGTCCTGGCAGAACAATGTAAGAAAGGTCTATAGTAGCATGAAGGAGAACCTAATGAAATGCACAACAATATAGTCACGATACAGGAAAATAAATATTTCTATCCCCATATATTTAATTTTATCCAATATTATATGATTTAATTATCAAAGCACAGTAATAATGACCCATGCAATACTAATGACTATTGGCAACAAGGCTCAAGAAGACACACAGTCTAATTAACTTTAATAGGATGGATTTAATAATACATTGGATTAACATCTGTTAGAAGGAAGTATAAAGATTTATTGTTCTCTGAATAAATATTGACCTCTTGCTCTCAGGTCAATAAATCTTAAGCTTGTGTCCACTTAAATTAGTATCTACTTATTACGTTAGCACTCTTCTGTTTCCTATCACCAACTTCACTAGGAGGAGAGGGGAGCTGCTCTTCTCCCCTGCTGCATCAAACACTTCTCTCAGGAACTGAAGGTAAACATTGAATTTGCAGATAGAAGAAAAGAGATCTGGGCCCTAAACTGTCCTTTCTTCACATAAAACTGTCCTTCCTTGCTGTTGCTTCATAAGAAATTTCAGAAATGTTCAGAAAAAATCAATTACTATTAATGCCACAGAAAAGGTGTACAGCTTGCATCATCTGTGTGATTCAACAGTCTTTATACTTGTGTGATGTGAGTGGTGTCAAAAATATTTTTGGGGATGAGTGGGAGGAAATCCTGCCCCTTCATGTGTTGTGAGATACAAAGTTGTTTATAGGACTTTGGATTTCATTTTGTGCTTCAGATATTTAAGTACAGATTCCTTTCTAGCAGTAAGAGTTTCAGGAGGAAAGAGATGGAATGTGTTTCTTTTTCATACATACAAGGGAGGGATTTCTTGTTACTCTCCAAAGGGGTCAATATGGTTAGAAATATCTACAAGTCTAAGAAAATTATAACTGAGAAGCATTTCTCTAATCTAGTTGAAACTTGAGGCTGATATCCATTCAGCATATCCATTCAACATATATTCAGACCTTCCTTTCAAATTTAATAGATAATTTAATGGGTGATATTTATAAGGAAACATGGGTTAGTCTAACTCCATCACAGGTGAATTTAGCTATAAAACTCCCTGTGACTTCAATGGCAGAATTCTGTAGTGAATGTTGATTAATGTGGAGAACTTTTTCTAGGCACATTGACCAATCAGAAAACATCTAAATTTTTGTAGGATGATTATTTGTATTTATGGAGTTCTGCAGAACTTTTTCAATAAAGGAAGTGGAATCTATCAAATTTTAATGGATAAGTTTTGTGTAGCAGATCATAATTGCTTTCAAAGCTCAAAACCTTGTTCTTGCTCTCTCTCCTTCTCTGTAAGATTACCTATGCTGGTGCAGAACCCTGACAAAAACATGCAAGTACTTTACCCTGCTTTTATTTTCTGACTGTGTGTGATTTATAGGTAGATGTGGCACTAAGGGAAATGGTGTCATTTACCATGGTAAGTAGGGAATTCCTGGTCAGACTGGTGAAAGAATACGGTCCTCAGAGCAATTTGGTGTACAGGAGTAGAAAATTTCATCTGTGCCTCTGAATACTGAGCTATATCTATATCTCTAAGGGTTTAGGCCCAAGGTTAGCAGATCTTTTATTTCGTGTTTTCCTTTGAGGTAACAAATCCTTGGAAAATGGTTTCTAAATTTTGTGCCCAGTCTACTGTTCCCCCTTCAACTGACCTTAAATTATCTAGGGATTGACTGCAGTCTAGCTCTACTTACCTCAGACTGTTATTAATCATCATTACCTATACTCTGAGTGTTTAGTTTGCAAATACTCATAGGTGCAAATCATTATTTTTCCTTTCATTTTTCACCCTTTCAGACTGCAATAGAATTGCACATTTTTGACGCCCTAGAGATTCTGCTTTGTTCTTTCAGTTTCCTGGTTGGCCATGCATTAATCACAGAGGTTTGTAACATATGTTGGATTTCAGTTGGGAATAAAAAAAAAAAAGATAAAACAGCTCACTGGGAATGAGGAGAGGAGCAAGGTTGAGCTAGAGTGAACATTGTCTGGGGGCAAGATGTACGTGGGAAAAATATTGTGTTGACTTTGATAGGGCTCAGTGGCTTTTATTTCATAGCCATATCAGGCTTCACAAAAAGGAGTCTCAGGTAGAAAAATAATTTTAATAACTGACAATTATTGGTCTTGTATTTCACTGTGTGGAGGGGCAAATGGGATAATTTACTATGTTAAATTAGGTGAGTACCTAATTGTTAATTTAGACAACTACCTTGCTTTTGTGTTAGCATTTTGGGTCATGGTAGACACCATCCCTTCATGCTCCCCAAGGAATTGTATGCAATATCTGAGAAAGTCAGTATGATGACTTTAAGGAGAAAAAAAGAAGGTACGAAAGTTACCTAATTTTGTTGAAATACCCATTTTTCTTTAGGTCTCATTAAAGAATATGCATTGCTGATCTGTAATTCTTACTGTACTGAAAATAAAGGTGCTGGTATCTTATACCAGAAGCTGACTTGTGCAAATAGTAAATAAGATCTTAACAGTGGGGAATAATTCCAATTTTCTGAAGTGACATTCCTTTTTCTACACTAGAAGCATGTTGAATTTTTGAACATGTGTCACCAGATAATGCAACTGTCTCCTTTTGTAAGGTGTCCCTCCCTGCCCCAGACATTCACATTGCACTATGATTTCTTTATTCCCTCAGTGGAGTAGAAGGGAATCTCAGCCCTGTGCATGCAAACCAAAAAGGATAGATTTTTTTGTTACTCATGCTTTCAAGACGACATGCTACCCTTTCATCCTGGATGGAGAAGAGGAGCTTAGTCACTAAAATGGGAACTTAATAAAATGGTGCACAAAGAGCCTTGTGTAAGCTGTGAAGCTTTTAAATAATTACTTCTATAAAAACATTAGTGCTCAACTCTTTTGAACAGATGAGAACACTGGAATCATAGTGTTGTGTGCTAGCTTCTGGAGTTTTCTTAATGCCTGCACTTTCTACATGGCTTGTTAATAAGATCTTGGTAAAGCAACAAAGAAATGACAGAAAAATAATAAGAATTCCATGTGAATTGTCTTGAAAAACCACATATGCTCTAACAGAAGCAGACATGGAACCATGCACCTGGAAAACCATGTTGTTCACCAATGTACTTTTTAGCTGTAAGTAAAAACACACACAAACTTGTTCAAGTGCTGATTCTGTTCTGGGGGCTGTTTGTCCTGGCTCCTCCTTTTCAGAGGCCAATGCTTTGTCTGAAGGCTATTTTCTCTTGCCTCTTTATATATAAATCTCTTTATAAATGACCAGCCTAAAAAAGTCATTGAAGACAATCAAAATCCAGCCCACCGTCTCCTATTATTCAGGTAGTTTTCGGGGATTCGTGGGATTCATAACAAGTCCTCTGGCAAAAAGCAGTGGATGGGAAGGTGATGTGCAATATATGGTAGTGTGGACATACTGTGCAGCCCTGAGTGTGAGTCAAAGGTGCACAAAGAATGTTGGTTCTGGGACAAAAATGCAGCAGCATCTGTTCTTTGGTATTTTAGTTGCCCAAAGAACGTGGAAGTGGTTACTGCTATTTTGACAAATGCACTTATTTCTGCTTTTGTTGTGTGGTGTGGCACAAGGGAACACTGGCGCAATAGTGTAAGGCAATAATTTATTAGTGGTTTAGGGATGTGGGCCCAGAACAAATTCTAGACAAAAGAAAAACATGTTTGGGTTTTACAGAGAGCCTTGGCTACAGGAACAAAGCTGTGATTGGGTGTGCAAATATTTGGTATTTCGATTGTCCTGGTTGCTGTGACAGCTGAAAAATGGTCTGAGTTTGTTTTTAATTATCACCAGGAGGGGAAAAGCCTGTTTTAAAGCCAGCAACTGATGTTGCAGCAAAAGGCAAGAAAAGATATTTAACAGTGGGGAATATATTTTCTCGACATTAAAATATGACAAAAGCACTATTATTTCCAAATATTTATAGTATTTAGCTAGGTTTGTGATTACAGCCAACGAAGAAAAGTGTTTTGTTCATTTGTATTGCATCCAGTGATGGATATTAAAATGTCAGCTACTGTTCTTACCTGATACTGACTGGTATAATTGATATTAAGCTTATCTTCTGCAGCCATGCTGGGAAATGCAGCAGGCATGTTGTGGCAGGTCTTTGTGAGACCTGCTTAACACAGAAATTATAAAATACATATATCATACCTTGTGAATGCTCTGCCCTCTTGTTTTAGAGTGTAGTGGGTTGGCCAATTGCAAAAGATAGAATCACAGGATCATGGGATCATTTAGGTTGGAAAAGGCCTTTTAGGTCATTGAGTTCAACCATTAACCCAGCACTGCCAAGTCCATCACTAAACCATTGACATGACTTTTAAATACCCACCCAGGGATGCTGATTCAATCACTTCCCTAGCTAGACTCCTCCAGTGCCTCACAATCCTTTCAGTGGAGAAATTTTCCAATATATCCCATCTAAACCCTCTCTGGTAAAACTTGAGGCCATTTATTCTTGTCCTATTGCTTGTTACTTGAGAGAAGAGACCAACCCTCACCAATGTATGACCACATAAAGACTTCAGTGTTTTGAAGGATTATATAGGAAAAAAGAAGTCTTACCCAAAAGAGATGTAGTCATTTGTCCAAACAGCCTCTGGCAGGGTTTGGGACCAGTCCTGTTTGTGGAGTCTGTATCCAGTACTTCAAAACCCTATTCTATCATTTAACCAAGATAAGAAACTGTATTGTGAAAACCCCCTGAAATTGATAATCATTATGTAAAAATTTAAGATTGTGTCCAAATACTTCATAAATTGGGGTTTTATTGTATTGACCTTTTTTTTTTTTAAGCAATTTTAAGCTGTACAATGGTTGTTTCGTTATGAAAATGCTTGAATTCAAACTGGTCATTTCTAGCAGGAAAAATAACTTGTCAGATTTTAAACAGCCAATAGTTGCCTTTTAAGTAAAAATCATGAACTTCCAAATGAAAATTTGCCCCTTCTGGGGGAGACAAAATAGATTTTTGTGGTCAGATGAGAGGGACTGTTCTGTATAAACTTGTCTTCCATTGCAAGGAACAATTTAGACAAGAACACAAAATTTGTTTCCCATATCTCTGAAATTGTGAGAATGTGATCTTTCCATTTTGTCAAAAGGGCAGCTTTTTTGTTTTTTAGCTACGAATCTTCAGCCAGTTCCTCACGTGGTATTCTGTACCTTGGAAAACTTAATCAAGGCTGTATTTGAGGAAGAGAAATAGTTTGAGCTGCTAATATGCTCCTGTTTTTCCAAAGCTGTCTAGCCTGCTTTTATGGATCCCTAGAAAGGTTATTGATTTACTGTGAATGTGGCTTTCCGTAGAAAAAGCTGGAAGCTGTTTGCAAACTGCCACCTGAAGCAGAGGCTTAGGCAGGAAATTTAGATAATTGCATTCTGCTTCCATTGAAGTCTGTGGCATTTTGGAAATTAATACCAGGGGAAGCAGAATGGGGTCCCGTGACTGGGAGTTACTGACGCCAGCAACTGGAATAACTCTTCAGCTTCGTGTTGCAGAGATGCTCAACCACCTGGGAACTGTTCAAAAGGTTTGGAAAAATGATTCTGATAGCAGTTGCCAATATTAACACTAGTTTTTGTAGGCATTCTGTCTTTGTAGTCCTTGCTGGGTCAGCACATTTAGTCTCATCCACACTACTCAAAGCTATTCACATGGGAAGTCCAGAGAGGTTTGGCCAACAGAATGGGCAATCCCGTGAGTTTTCTCATACTTTCTTCTCTTTTCCAAGGGACAACAATTCTACAGATGTTTTATTTAAGCAGTGTCAGCTTATATAAAACATTTGATCTCACATACTTATGGTTTTACAAATAATGAATTTCTTTTTTGCTTGGCCATTGAATTGAGAAACTGGAAGAAATTCTTGGGTCTAGTTGATCAGAAAGTTGTTTTCAGGCAAGCTAAAATGAAGCAATTTGCATAGTTTAAATTTTCTCAGTCCTTTTCTATGGGTTTAATAAAAATGGGTCAATTTTCAATTGAATTTAAGTTTTAATTGAAAACAGTATTTTGAAACAAATACTCAAAATATGTTTGTTTCCAAAGTTTAGAAAAAGTTTAGTCTTTTCTGGTTTCTCTATTTTTCTGGCTGATTATATCTTAGGCTATTTTTCAAATTCACTTTTTTTTTTCTTCCCCTGAAGCAATATATTTTCATAAAATCATTGCTTAGCAGAATACTTTTACCCAGCATTGTTGGCAATTTTGCAACTCACTCCTTTTATCTTCGTGTTTAAATAAAAAAAAAAAACAACAAAAACCCAATATAATGTTGCTTTTAAATCTTATAGCCTCTAGCCTACAGTTTGGAACAAACTGTTGTGATATGTAGCATCAGGCATGACTGGAGAAATCCAGCTGGAGTCTGTGAGAATGAGGGCAGTACCTGGTGGCATCCAGGTAACAGATGTGTCAGGGGCATGGAATATAATTTGTGATCAGACAGTTTGAAAATACTCAATTAGGTCTAAAATGAGGTCACTTACAGATTAAAGGAGGGTACTAGAGAAAGAAATTTATAATCAAGGTTGACGTGGTCTTCCATTATCAGCAAGCCAGTCTGCAGTTGTCAGGTTGCTGAGCTTTCTTGGACTTTCAGCATATCTGTTAATTGCAATTGCCAAGGACAACATCAGTGTAGGAAAGCAGGGGGTTAATTAAAACATTAGGTGCTGATTTCTTTGCTTCAGAGAAAAAAAAACCAAACAACCAAAAAAAAAAACCAAGATAGCATATTTTGGGGAATTCTGCTTCTCTTTAGGACAAGTTATTTAGCTATCTATACCCAGCAGCACCAGTGCAGTTGGGGCTGGGGGCTCAGTGCATTTACCTTGTATGAACAAAGGAACCAGATAACTCTGTTCTGTTCTTTCACATCAGAAGGTATCTGCTATTTTGGACCAAGTGTACAACTTGAACTACAAACTGGTGGTTGTGGGGTATGTATTTTAGAAGTCAACGAGATTATGTGCTTTGAACAAATTAAGCACTTTGTTATCTTGTTGTGATTTTTCTTTTTTGTTTTGTTATTAGAATAAAATCTACAAACCAGTGCTTACAAATGTCCATAATGTTCACCAAAAGGCAGCTAATGGTGATTGAATTCCAAAGCATAATACTGTGCCATGACTAATGGAGAACATAACCTATTTAACAGATCTGCTCTGCCTGTTTCCCTTTGCACAACAAAGCCATGTGCTTGAGGGCTGTTCTTGACCTAAGAATAAGGCTTGCATAGCTTCACCAAGGTGAGAATGGTTTTGGAGGCCTTGCTATTTGGAAGAAGAAATTTTCTCAAATAGGACTTTTGTCAAGTCCTCTGAATAGATTTTTATGGTCCAAATTTGGGACCTAACTCTTGGAGACACTGGGTATGGGATTCTCCTGCTGAGAATGTGCTCAATCCTTTTGTTGTCAGACTGTACTGGTGGTTGCTGAAGTTTGCTATGCTGTTATAACCTGAGCCTGATGGAGATTCTTAAAGTGTTGGAGAAATTTGCATTAAATGTCATTGATGGATCAATTAGCGGGACACAGTGGTATAAAAGTAAAAAAAAATGTTGTGCTTTGGTGTGATTGTGCAGAATCACTTTTCTCAAGGATACTTGAGATATGGAGAAGGACATCTGTTGCTCTTCTGGTCCCTGTGGAGCACTAGATACTTCAGCTGTAGTGTCTCAGCTGATCCCAGCTACTTATCAAACTGCTCTGTGTGTATATGTGCTGGGAAGAAGCACTGGCATCTTCCATGTAAATATGCATGAGGATCAGCTGGGGTCTGGACTCTTGATAGAAACAGCTTAAAGTTTAGGGCTAAAACTTTTTATTGTTGGTAGTGTGGCTGAGTGCTGGCTGAGAGTGGGAAAAGAGATTACCCTGTCACTCAAGTAGGTAGAGAAGGAGCTAAACTACTCTGCAATCTTAGTTCTGTTTTAAAAAGCTCTGCTATCAGGAGTAAGGGAGGTATGAGCTGTTACAGCCACTGTGTAGCTCTGCACAGACGGACTGCGATGCACCCATCAGTCCTTAGGCAAAGCTCCCTGGGCTCTGGCTGCACAGTGCAGTGTGGGAAACTCTGGTGTAGAATGGCCTTGCACACATGGCACCTCCTCCCCACATTCTGAGGGGGAAGAAGAACCTGTCTGATAGCTTTCATTCTGCTGTAGTGAGTGTTTGAAACAATAATCCCCAGGGAAAATTGGCAGGGGAGACTAGCAGTGGGAAGGAAGAGGTGAGGGGAGCAAAGGAGAGAAGAGACCTTCAGGTTTAGGATATATTACACTTAAAATTCTGAGACTGCTCCACAGATGGGCCACATAAAGAATTAGATTTGCAATTTGAACAAAGTTCTGTAGGAAAATAATTGGACTGGTGAAGCAATCTCACTCTCACTAAATTGCTTTCGAAGGACCCTATCCTGAATGGGGCTGTGCAGCTCTTTCTGATATTTGAGCAACCTCATTTCTCATTGACTTCACTGAGAATTAAACTCATTGAACTCCTCACTAGGCAATTAGTTTCTTACAGGTCCATTTTTTCTGCTGCAAAGTGGTAGCTGCCTTTCCCTTCTGTTAGCAGTCATACCCTGTGCCACTCAAGCCCAAGCCTCAGCATGCAGGTATCATTTAATGGTTCTTTTGTGAGACATGTGCTTAAACGTTTGAACACAGATCCTGTTCCTTATTGTTTTCTGTGGATAGGATCCTTGACAGTTTTGTTACACTGACTGCACCACTTTAGCAAAAAGAACGTGCAAAATATGTGATGGAAAGTCTTTCCAAAACCAATCCCATCAAAAGCTTATAAATCAATTTTTTGTTTTGTTTTATTTATTTAGGAAGATTTTGTTTTGCTTTCAAAAAGGGAGGAACACATTTCAAATTAAGAGGACAGGTTCATTAGCATGGAGGATGAATGAAATAATAAAGGAGATCATGAAAGTGAGGTTTTTCTACCTTTCCTTTCCACGAGAAAAGACCTACAGAAATGCAGTGTATTTACAGTCCTCAAATTACTAAAGCTGTAAATGCTTTTGCTTTCATGGCCTCTGTTTGCACAACTGCACATTTTGGGATGATGGATTATGGAGCACCAGGTGTTGGGATGAAAAGAATCAATAGTGTGGTACAAAAGATGAAATAACTGTGATGGAACATCAATAAAGGCTAAAAGCTGCCATAGGGATTTGAATCTTAAAGAAGAGCCTGAGAAAGTGTATTAAGAAGAATTCACTTCTCCCCTTGCACTTGTAGTGTCTTTATTCCTTGAGCAGAAGTCACCTGGGGGCTCTGTCAAGGACAGAGGTGGAGGAATTTTTTCTTTTCTGTGTGTACATGGTGCCGAGCACACCACCTGTGGGGCACAACATCATAGTGTCAAGGTAATGTCAGGACACAGCTGGTGTAGGTGCAGTTTGGAATATGTTTGCTCTGAAGTGGAGAGGATTTTATTTTATTTTTTAAGAAATAAATTAAATTAAATTTGTTATTAATTTGCACACTACTCCCACAAGCAAACTAGATGAATAAATTTAGAAATAACTAGTTGCAGTTCACGTCTGTGCTGTTGGGATGTTGTTCTGAGGAAATGGCAGCTGCTCCTCTGCTGCTGTGACCCATTCACAGGGGACTTGGCCACTAAAGAAACACAGCAAAGCTAGACTGTTAGTGTTGAGAACTTTATCTAAGCAAAAAAGTCTACTGAAATGTGTAATGTAAAAATAAAGCTATTAGGTAAGTTTGGCATCATCATTTTTCTTTTGCAAATCAGGCACAAAGTTTTATTGCTGAAATAAATTCATGCAGAAAGCAAGGTTAAGTCACACACCTATTTTCTTAGCTCAAAATCAAACCATCACAAAGAGAAGGAGAGGAACTCACTCTTCTGAAATACCTTGGTGTTATTACTAATACATTAAAATGCAAGATCTTTTAAAATATACTCCTGTCAAAATACTTAGTTCTGCCTTCCAAGGAGTAGTCCAGAAATGCATTTAAGCTTAGGACCTATTTCAAGCATGACAATGCAGAACTACTCACACGCTTTAAGCTATGCACAAGATTAATTGGCCAAAGTTAAGAGCCCTGCTGGGATGAGATCAAATGCTCTGCTATAAGGACCTGACTCTGCCAGTCTCACTCATGGATTTTTTTCTGCAGTAAGATTTCATCCCATGCAACACAAGACTGGTGTAGCCAAAAGCTACTCACATTGTAAATCTATGAGACGAAATCTCACACGGCAGGATCAGGCCTTGTCTTTAATATTGCATCACACTGAGTTTTTTGGCAACTTGAGTTTCACAGGGTTTCAATGCAGAATGTCCTCTAGGGACAGCTGCTTTGCAGATGTGGTGGAGAAGGGTCATCAAGGACAACAAGTCATGCTTAGCCTGGTTAGCACAAGGAGACAAACCCTGCCTTTAACTAGCTGCAGCTGATGTTCTTCCTGAGTTCAGACCTTTAATCTAAAGCAGGAAGAGTGGAGACTTTCACCCAGCCTTTCCCATGTCACTGATCAATGCCTCAAACACCAGGGTTTAGATCTTGCTCCAATTATTTCAGGAACTTGCTGTATTTCTGAATGTGACATCAAACCTTTTTTTTTTTTGTCTCTACTTTCAGGTTGCTCCTATAATTAAGGAGAGGATGATGAAGAAGGGCAGCATGATGCTTGGGTACCAGCCTCACAGGGGCAAAGTCAACTTCTTCCGCCAGGTGGTTATCAGCCCACAGGTTAGCCGAGAGGACATGGACTTCCTGCTGGATGAAATCGAGCTTCTTGCTAAGGACTTGTAGCTGCAGCTCCACAGCATCAGATGCTGCTCACGTGTGGTATTTATGGAGAGAGTGGCAGCAGCATTCTGGTGCTATTTTGTGGAAAGTAGTAAAAAGCTTGACAAATAGTTTGGAAGCTGTAATTTTATAGATTGGTGTTGAGAACTCTGCGGGTAGAACACCCCTTCACAGGAAAGCATTTGCTGACAGGGGCTGGGGGGCAGGCTGGTGCTTCCAGCACCATTGCTGCCATTCTGGAAAGTGTTTCCTCTGGGAATGGTGTCTGTGCCCCAGGAAAGGCAGCTATTTACTGGGTGCCTGTGCACAGTGTAGCTCAAACTGGTCACTTATGCATGCAGGCAAAATTCCTCTGAAGTTGCTATTACGAGTAGATTTGTCAGTGAGCCTTAACATGCTAGTTAATTCTCTTATCTACTCTGTCAATATTTTAGTTTGGTAATTAACATGATAAGACTGGAAATTGTGAAGTTATGTGAATTGATTTCCTCAAGGCCACCTAACTAGGTGCATTGCCCAGGTTTTCCACTGTGAGCACAGGCAGACAGTGCAAGGAGGCTCAGTGCTGTCATCACACCAGCAGGAACCTCCTGCACAAAGCCCTGAGTAACCAATATTGACCCTGGTGGGAGCAGGTTGAACCAGATCCCTTTTAAGGTCCCTTGCAACCCATAGGATTTTGTGATTCTATGAAATGCAGTAATTTGGTCCAGTCAGTGTTTGCCAGTGTTGCCCATCCAAAATATCACCACTTTAGGAGAGCTGAAAATATTGGAATAACATTTAGAACTTCTTGCTTCTTTGTCAACAGGAGTTACCTATAATTTCTGAATTGCCGTTCACCTTCATTTATTTTTAAAGTGTAAAGATTGATTTAGAAGCTTTTAGATGCACTTTAAAATTTTAACAGAGAAAAAATATATATTTACCTGGAAGATATATATTTTTTATGCATGATTACATTATATTAATAATATAGCAAAACTGCTTATTTGTCATTGTTTGTTTGTATTTTCCTACAGATTTGAGATGACTTGATCTAATGTTATCAGTGTATAATTTGTAATTTTACTCTGCTGTTACCGTAGGGTGATTAGAGAAGGTCTTCCTGTGATTTTAGGATATGAATAGTTTGAACATTTTTGGTTAATCTTAAATTACAAAATTAAGTTCTGTGCTTTGTCTTTGTGGTGAGAATTAGACTATACTTTTCATCTGTTTTTTTATTCCATAAAAATAATCCATTTTATAAAGATAGAAATGTATTTCTTGTGATGAAGTTGTTACAATGGAAATAGCCATGTCTTTCACCTTGTAATCAACATCTGCTCAACGTTAATGTTTTGCTCTTTGCTCCTTCTTCTGTATTTGAGGTAGCACTGACCACTATGAACCTTCCTGCTATAATGCTTTCTGTCCTCCTGAAAGCTGTCTATAAACACAAAGCTTCCCTGTTTTAATTTCCTACATTGTACTAGGATCCAACATTGCATGAAATTCCTACTTCCAGTCTCCAGGATGATGGTGAGCAAAGCTGAACAAGGTTATGACAACCAGGGGGGTTAACAGTGTTCTGGATGTGGATATACTTGTGCTATCCTACTGGACTTTAAGCAAAACCCATTTGATAATAAAATGAATATCACAACGTGGCCCCTGGGTTTTGCTCTTCAATACCACAAATCACTCCATCATTTGTTGACAGAGTGTGCTTCTGGCTATACCAGTTATCCTGATCTTGGAAAGCCTGAATTCAGGGCCCATAAGGCTTTTTTTTTGCCTCCCAGTCCCTCAGGGTGGAGTGCAGAGTGCACAAGGAATGCTGCATGAAGGGGACAACTTTGCTCTTTCATCTTGAGTTAGACAGGACCATTACCCCTTCTCCTTCTCTTTTTTTGACCTTGAAGGGAAAGACAGAATACAGTGTCAGGATGTTTTGTTTATGGTCCAGATTCTTGGTGAGTACCTGATTTTTTGATTCATGGAGAGGTTATAACACCTTTCATCAGCTAAGAATTTGGTCTGTGGTGTTTTGTGGCACGATCGTGATCAAAAAAGTGTTACTGTCTTGTTTCTCTTCATGTTCTCCAGACACTGTGGCAGTAATTGCACATGTCAGGCAGAAGTAACACAGTTCCTTTCTGTAGCACTAGTGGCTATAGTATTTTTAAGCGAGAGTAAACTGGATTTTTTTTCATAGTTGCAGAAAATAAGTCTCTGATCATCATGTGCACTAATTTCTTTGAAGCTATAGGTTAACCTTCCAGTGTGATGTGAGTACCTTATCCAATCTCCATATATTTTCCATTTTTTCTGACCCTTTACCATGTCCCAGGTGCACAATATGATGGTTTCATTTCAGGACTAATGTAATTTTCTCATAATTACTTATGTTGGAGTAGTATGTACAAAATGTCTATTTTGTAGCTGGTGATTTTAATAAAAAGTGAAGTAAATGACACCCTTATAAATACAGGCTGTCTTTGTCATTTGTCAATCTAAAGCTGCATATACAAGCAAAGAAGGTACCTCTAAGCACTCCAGATAAATAGCACTTCAGCTTTAAAATGTGAAACCTAGTTTAACCCTGCTTCAGGATGTGGTTTATCTGTATGCTGTGCCCACATCATCTTTGATAAACATTTTGGGTGAAAACATGTCACGATTTATCTTACTCCTGCTTTCAAATGCAGAAGCTAAATTGTCTGTGCAAAAAGATGTTTAATTTTTATTATTTTTTTGCTATACTAGCTAGTTGGGATTGACCCATGAGCTCCTTCTCATATTTACTGGCAAGCTCCATCAATCAGGATGCTAAACAAAGTTCTAGAAGTAGTGAGGTACATGCATAAATCACTATAGAAGCTGATCCATTTGTTGTCTGTAATTTCTTGGGTCTACCTCTAATAATTTTTTGAACAGAGAAGGAAAGAAATATTTAGAAGGGATACAGAGGTAGATTTTACTCTTAGTTGCATGGCTGCATCTTGTGAAAACTTTGAGCATTTTGTGGTGGGTCCATGTGCAAAATCACCCACATGAGTCATTGTGCCTAGAGCCAGCAGTCCGTCTCAGGATTTCTCAGGATTTCTATTATGATTTTCTGTAATAAAGGAGCACTAATCATCACAGTCTGGTTACATATGACTTTAGTTCTTCTAACTCCCACTGATTTAACTGGAAACTTGCTGGATTGGACTCTGAGTCATATCACTGGGATCTCTCATTTCAACACCAGTTTGGCCCTCTGAACACCTCAGTTTATCTGTTTTATGTTTGTGCCTAGAGATTCAGATTTATCTTTATTTTTGTGAGGCTGAATTGAAGCATACTTTCATTTGTATCCTTCAGTGATGCATTAAGATGCTTTTCAAATATTATTTGACCTGTCCTTAAAGAAGAAGAAATGTTCTTTAAGAAAAGCCTAATAGAACTGCTTGAGTTACATTCCCAGAATGCCAAGTAAAGGTATGTAAAAACCTGTTATGTGCTTGTGGCTTCCTCATACACACAGCCCACAGTACTGATTCATGCTCAAGTGATTTTTATTTTTAAATCTCCAAGTGTTGTGATAGGGCTTACAAAACTGATATGAAACGTTGAAGGCAGAGGAGAGTAATTCAGAGTTACTAAATGTTGAGTTTGATCTCTTCTGTTAGGTCACAGAGGAGTTGTGTGAGCCAAAAATGAGCTAAAAGTGACATTTGAGTCCCACATTTTCTACTGTGCCAAATCTGCCCAGCCTCTCTTCCCCATTGGCTCCTTTCCTGGTTTTTCAGTGGCTGAGTAACATGTGGAAAATCAATTTTTGGAAATCAGATGTTGCAGGTACAGCCCACTCATTCCTGTCCTCCTTTCTGTGGTGTAACTGGTAAATGCTGCTAATTATTTGAGCTTATGAGCACTGTATCTAGTGCAGTAACTGCTAAATATTGCTACTGTTAAATCCTGAAATAATACAATTGCACAGGTTAATTTTGTCTTAATTGCTCATGCTAATTGCAGGTTAGATGCAATCAAAGCCACACTGCCTGGCAAATGCACTGTGCACACCACAAGAAACCCTGGTGGAGGGTTTTTTTTTCTTTAAAATAAATCTAGTCTCCCACAATTACATGTTTTTTCTTCATATGTACAATTAGATGTTATTACTCTAATTCTGTAACTGCACAATAATCAACCAAAAAATTACTTTGAGAAATAAAACAAAACAAGGAAATTCTCTCTGTAAGAGGAACAAAAAAGAGAATGTCAAAGGTTTCAAGGCAAGCCCACAGAATGGCTGTGTGAATGATTAACCTCTGCTAAGTGAATTGCTGTGTGCCTGTGCTGCAGGAGTGGAGCAAGGGAAGCTGTTCCAGTCATGGAGTTATCAAAGGACTTGTACATGCCTTGGCACTGCAGCAATCTGCCCCAGCATGCCATGGCCCATCCAATATCCTATAGAAGCCCTTCCAGAAGTCTGGACACTTTGTCATATTTTGATGATTTTTGTATATATCAAGCTATAGTTTGTTTTAAAGCAGTGACACTGAAAGGGTAATCTTTAAAAAGTCCAAGAGAGAAGACCACTTTCAGCCTTGGTAGCTCATGTACAACTAAAGAACAATAAATCGCATTTCTAAAATTCATTAAAGAAAACTTGTAAAATCTTTAATTTTATTAAGGATGAAGGCAAATAATAGAAAGTGAGAAGTATGGACTCCTAATAATTCTGTCAAACACAGATGTTCTGATTTGATGAAGTTATTTATTTATTATAACTTGTACAAAGCTATTTAAAAATGGAAAGTTTGATGAAAGCACTTGCCATGAAATAGCACTGACCCATGGAAAGTAACATTTTTCTTTAGGACTGTGCACAACACCATTCTTCCAAGAAACTCACCCAGCTTGTCATTCTGGGAAGTGATTCCTTAAATCTGTCAGGCACTGACACTGGCAGCTTGATCCATCCTTTCTTTTCATGCCAGTTGATATGGATTTTTATTCTTTCTTTGTTTCTGTACCCTCTCTCACGCCTCTAAAATTATTTTCCAGAGGGGTATTTTCAGTATTTGGAGCTATAGGAAAAATGTGAGAGTAGCATAAGGGCTACAATTGAAATTTGAAGCAAAAGTAGTGCTCAGGTTATCCTGATGGGATGTTTTGCCTTCCTTTTTCCAGTAATGGATTTGTCCAGATGCTCAGATGATGAGCAGCCACAGCTTCTGCTGAAACTATGGTAACACCAAAATCAAGACTTCACATGGGAGACCAGTTTGGCCTTGAGAAACTGAGTAAGACAAAGAGTGGCAGAGAGAAATGTTACTTGTCCTCTTTTACAGATGAATGATACACAAGGAACTTAAAACTTCTATTTTTGTAAAAACTTCTACCATAGTGTTAGAAAAATTGTGGAAGAAGTCACTAACAGGAGACAGCAGTGAGTGAAAAATGGGGCATACTCTGATATGGGCTTAGCAAAGGGAGTGTTGCTAGACTAGCCAGAGAGTTTTATGGGAATAAAAACTTGATTTTCTAGACTAGACTCTTCAGGTATTTGCCGTTTCATCGTTTGCGACAATCTACATAAGATGGGAAGCAGGACTGAAAATGTAAAGTGAACAGGACTACTAGTGAAAGGTGAGTAATGGGGGCTGGATGATACTTTGGTATTGATTCTGAGCTAATCTAACTTCATACTGTCATCACTTCATACTGTCATCATCAGAAAGATCAGACATATGTTCACAAAATTTGCTGATGAAGTTTTCTTGGAAATTTTAGAGTTTGATGTGCATGGAGAACTAGGTGATTTCTAAGTATGTGTGGCAGAGGAGACAGTAAAAAAAATGTGCAAAATCTTTGGGGACTTGCAAAAAGCAGCAAGCATTTTTTTTGTTTAAGGTAGGACAAACTAAATCACCTGCAAAACCGAAAATTATGAAGATAAGTATAACGATGGCATAAAAAGCAGTGTTAAAGCAGTCATGAGTTAAGTCTAAATGATATGTAAATAAAGTCACCCAGCCAAGAAATTCAGTGGTCATCAAAAGAGACCTATCCTCTCATCTGGAGAACAGCAGCAAGGGAACTTGAGCTGGGCAGCAGGCTCAGTGCCTGGTCCAGCTCTGTTGTACCTCAAGCTGTGAGTAGTGAACAGTGAAAATATTAATTGGTGCTACAGAGTCAAAGCATAGCTCTGCAGAATCATGTGCCCCATCTGCTGGTGTGTCCTCTGGTAACCCACTTGTACCACACCCAGGAGGTCTTTTCCAAAGAGCACTCCTGGACCCCTCACAAGTGGCAGAGGAGGGAATGGAATCGAAAGATCTTGGGATTTTTTTGGCAAAAATGAATTGTCAGAAAATGTTGCTTTGATTTTGGCAGTCTCCTTTAAAACCATTGCATTTTGATGGACTTTGGGGAAAAATATGCAGACCTGTGATTATTTGCCTTTATCCTGCCTAAGCAGTGACCAGAATGCCATGTAATCCCTTATGACACTGGTGTATTTGAAGCATCCAAGATTAACAATTGAGAACTCATGGCAACATAAAAAATTCATTTCTGTGATTCTGAGCCACCCGGCCAAGCAGTAATTCCTTACCTCTGCTTTTTATCAAGGTTAAAAAAAGTTGTTCAGGAGTGTATAAACACCTTTTAAGTTGTAAGGCTTCAGAATGCTCAGTCTCCAGGCTTGATTTTATCATAGAATTGTAGAATAAGCTGAGTTGGAAGGGTCATCAGGATCATCAAGTCCTACTCCTGGCCCATCACAGGACACCCCAAGTGTCACACCATGTACCTGAGAGCATTGTCCAAACACTTCTTGCACTCTGTCAGGCTTGGTGCTGTGAACCACTTTCCTGAGGAGCCTGTTCCAGTGCCCAACCACCCTCTGAGTGAAAAAACTTTTCCTGATACCTGACCTAAACCTCTCCTGAGCCAGCTTCATGCCATTTTCTTGAGTTCCATCCACAGGTCATGAGAGTGAAGAGATCTGTAGCTGCCCCTCCCCTTTTCTCTTGAGGATGCTGAAGACCACAATGAGGTCTCTGCTCAGTCTCCTCTTCTCTAGTCTGAACAGACCAAGTGACCTCAGCCACTCCTCACCAGGCTTCCCCTACAAACCCTTCACCATCCTCATGGCTCTCCTTTGGACACTCTCTAATAGCTTAATGTCTTTATATTGTGGTGCCCAAAACTGCACCCATGACTCCAGAAGAGTCTGCACCAGTCCAGAGTAGTGCAGGACCTTTACTCTGAAGCAATCCAAATGTCAGGGTTTCTTTTATATTTTCCTTTCCGTGAGAAATATCAATGTTTTATAGGGAGTTGCAAAAGAGGATGTCCTGCCCCCGTGCTCCAGAACATTTTGCAATTTCCCACAGAACAAAATTTCCAGCTTCTTGGCCACTCTGAACTCAGACATTTGGAGGCACTGATTGAACACAGCCCTGGAACTTCTGTGGCAGGAAAAGATCTCAAGATGTCATTGAGAAAATATGACCTCCATCCTGAAACAGGATCAGTGATATCAGAGAACTAGTGTCCAACCTTTTTCTAGTCTATAATTCATGACCAAAAATTCTGGAAAACCTGCAGCCCTCCCTTGAGGTTTTTGTAATGGATGATTCAGATTTTTTCTTACATCCTTGATAACCGCCATGATTACAGCCAACAAGTATTTTCCCCCTTTGTGTTTTCTACATCTTCAAAGATTCTAATCTTTTTAACCCCTTAATTCTCTTCTTGTCTAGTCCTGCATTGCAGTAATTGCTCTCATGTTTCCTTAGAGGCCATGTTTTAAAATCTTCCGATTATTCTGTCCAAAACAAGACAGATGAGCTTTCTGGAACCTTACCAGGTTTTACAAGAGTGGCAGGATCACTCTGTACATCTCTCCACTGCTGTTTATCCATCACAGCGTGTTGTTCACCTTCTTTTGAAACAGCAAGACATGATTGATTCTTACCAGGTTTTTGATCCTCCCTGGGCAATAGAACTTCTTTGGCCAACTGCTCTAAGTGACTTTTCCCCATTAGATATCTGTATGTTTAATTAGTCTTTAGTAAGTGTTTCCACTAAAGGGAATAATGTTCTCTCGAAATATTTATTTAATCTGCTAAGAACAATTTGAATTATCAGTCTGTCTGTCCTGCAGCACAATTTCAGCCTCTCCCAGCATGATGCAGTTTGCAGATTTTTTAAGCTGGTATTTTTGCCCACCACCTAGACTATTACTTAAAACAATGGATAGGAACTAGAGTCACTGTAGAACCATATTCAAATGCTGCCTAAATGCATGTTGTCTCCTATTCTTCTCTCATTGATTTGCAGTTGTCTATAAATAGTTTGATACTTCCTACCCCTCGTATTTATCTGAGACACAAGGGACTGAATGGGTTCCCCAGCTCCTCTTGCACCTTTTCAAATGACAAGTGCCAGCTCTGCCCCTTGGACAACATGGGGGCAAGACCTGCAGCTGCACATCTGGGGGCATGTTGCAGCTTGGAGAATTTGTTCCTGAAGTGGTTGAACCTCAGATTGGATGTGGATGGAGCTGAGGCTGGCAGGTGCAGGAAGGCCTATCGAGGCCATGTGCCTGGCTGCTGACTCCATGGGAAAGCAAGAACATGAAAGGGGGAAGATGAGGGAACACTGGAATCTTGCCTTGCTACAGAGTTACAATGTGGTTGGGACTTGCATCTGGATTTGGAGCCAGACATGTACTCTCATTTTATGCAGGAAAGTCAGAGTAGTCAAAGAGAAGTGAGGCTAGGTATGAGATTGTGAGAATGCATTTCAACCAGAGCGGTCATGCTGAAACAATAAAAGACACTAAGTATTCTTCACCTTCTGGTTATCCTGTGCTATTTTGAAAATTAATCTTTTGTTGTCTTATTGTAGGTAGAGAGAAGAATAATATAGCCAAACAAGTGCAAAACAGTTTGACCTTTCCAGATACTTTTCTCTTTTTCAGTTCTTCCTGGTGGGTTTTATTTTCTGTGTGGTTTTGGTTTTTGTTTATTTTTTTATGTTTTTCTTCATAAAGCATGCCCTCACCATTTAGTTTGCTAGGTTTCTTTAGAACTCGAGGACAAAGATGTTGCTCTGAATCCAGAATGTTGAACCTGATGAGACAATCATGTAGGAGATAGGGCATTCAAAAAAAAAAAAGCTATTCCCCTTCCCAATTAAGAGCTCTTTCCCCATAATTACTGTCTTAATGAAAGCACAACATGCAGCTCACAATACCTATGATTTCATTTTAATTACTACTGGAAGACAATTAAAGCAGTCATTTAAAAATGCAATTCTGCACGCCATGGATGAGACTCATGCTGGAGCAGTTTGTGAAGAACTGCAGCCCATGGGAAGGACTCAGGTTGGAGCAGGGAAGGACTCCTCTCCCTGAGCAGTGACAGGAACAGCCTGTGGTGAACTGACTGCAACCCTCATTCCCTGTCTCCCTGAGCCGCTGTGGGGGATGAGGTAAATCCTGTGAAGGAGGGAGGAGTAGGCAGAAGGTGTCCTAAGATTTGGTTTATTTCTCATTATGCTGCTCTGATTTTTATTAGTAATAAATTAAGTTAATTTCCCCAATTCGAGTCTCTTTCACCTGTGATGATAATTGATGAATGGTCTCTCCTGGTCCTTAACTCATCAACCTTTCACTGTATTTTCTATCCCCTGTCCAGCTGACAAGGGGAGTGATTGAGCAGCTCTGGTGGGTGCCTGGCATCCAGCCAGCATCAAGCCAGGACAGTTTAATAGGGAAAGCGAAAGCTGCACACACAAACAAAGCAAAACAAGGAATAAATTCACTGCTTCCCATGGGCAAGCAGCTGTTCAGCCGTCCCCAGGAGAGCAGGGCCCCATCACATGTAATAGTGACTTAAAAAGACAAACACCATCACTCCAAATGTCCCCCTTCTTCCTCTTCTTCCCCTACGTTATAAACTGAGCATGATGTCCTAAGGTCCGGAATATCCCTTTGGTCACTCTGGGTCACCTGTCCCAGCTGTGTCTCCTCCCAACCTCTCAAACTGCACTCCCAAATTCCCAGCCAGTGTGGCAGTATGGAAAGCAGAACAGGCCTTGGCTCTGTGCAAACCCTGCTCAGCAACAACAAACACATCTCCATATTACCAACCCTGTGTTCAGCACAACTCCAAAACACAGCTCCACACAGGTTACTGTGAAGAAAATTACCTCAGCCAAACCCAGAACACATCCTCAAGTTAATGATTTTATGATTGACAAGATATGTGGCTCAAGCAGGAAGTTTGTTGCTATGATGGTAAAGGGAAGGCATTCACTTCATAGCATTCATACACCCCTAATGCTAATGTGTTGGCTGGGCACACGGAAAAGGAGATGAAAAAGTTGAACATCAGCATTTGACCTTTCTGACCCTGTAGCCAAAGTTTATTCCATGCATTTGTCCATGAAAAAAATTTCTATCTCTTCCAGAAGCTAATATGATTGATTTTGAGCATCAGGACAAGTAGTGCAAAAATAGAGAACTCCAGCCTAGCCATCCCACATGGCAATCAGGCCCCAGTAAGCATTGTCAAAATGCACATTGGAAACTTGAGAGACAACAGTTTTCTGTAAAAATCCATTGTATTTCTTGCTTGTATTTTTGAGCTAAATACTTTGTATTATCAGCACTAATGTGAAGGCCCCTAAAGGATAGAACAACCAGTCTTTAAGCTATTTTGTGAGCGCTCTCCATGTGTTGGTGGGCAAAGCATGGTGTCAGCGCTGAAAACCTGCCTGCAAGCCATAGACATGAGAAGTCAAATTGCTGAAGTCAAATCTACTGACCTGAGCAGTGTTGGTGAAGCAAAGGGATGGTCCCAAAGCACACCCATGAAAGCACAGAGAGCAGGCTTCTCCTCTCCAATCTTCAGCTGTGGGACCATTTGCTGCCCACGCTCAGGCTGCCCCTGGCTCCCTGCACAGCCCTGCTCCAACCTGGCCACAGGAGCCACATTTGGGCCAAGCTGTTGACGTGGTGGCGATGGTGACACTGCTGCATCGCCTGCTTGCTCTCAGGACATTTTGAGACTCTTTCACATTGAAAAGCAACCCTTACTCTGCCAAAATGTTTTCATCTAGACCTAATAAAAGCAAATTAGACTCTTCCCAAGATCAGGAATTAATTTTGTCTGGTTGTGTGTCATGGGTAGAGTAAACAGTTTATACTTGGGCAAAGGCTGTGTTTAAGTATGGCTGGATCCTGTTTGGTTTACTGTGATTAACCTAAACAATTGAGAAATGTTGAAACAAGTTAATTTAAATTCTTTCTTCCATTTCCTACAGCTTTCATAAGGTGAGGTTCTTAAAGCAACTGTTCCAGAAATTATTTCAAGGCAAGAAAATTAATGTTAACATTCTTACATTAAAATGAAATTATGGCGGTTCCCCCCCGCCCTCCTTATTTAATAAGGCTTACATGTCCTTTCCAGATGTACAAAAGCTAAACAACCTGCTGCTTAATGGGAGATCTCCTTATGCTCAAAACACAGGAGCATTCCACTATGGCACTCTAAGCATTACAAGACATACTTGGAATTATAGAATCACAGAATAAGCTGAGTTGGAAGGGACCCATGAGGATCATCAAGTCCAACTCCTGGCCCTGCACAGAACAGCCCCAAGAGTCACACCAGGTGCCTGAGAGCCTTGTCCAAACACTTCTTGAACTCTGTCAGGCTGGTGCTGCGACCACTTCCTTGGGGAGCCTGTTCCAGTGCCCAACCACCCTCTGGGTGAAGAAATTTTTCCTGTTCTCCAATCCCCTGCAAGTTGCTTTTGCAGACTCTTCCTCAGTGTTGGGGCTGAAGTGTCAGTGATGTCGTGTCACAGAAACACTGCTCCTGCTGCTCACATGGAGATTAGATGAGCAAAAGGGGTGGTAGCCAAAGTACATGAGTGAGTCTGTGTAGAATTGTACAGGACTTACCAACTGGAAAATAAAAGTTTGGTATGAGATTTATGCCCTGTCTAAATTTTTTTAGCTACTTAAAGATATACCCTATTTTCTTCTGCCTCCAGAAGCACCAGATGGCTTATGGAAGCAAGTATTTTTGTTGAAGAGAATCAGTAGCTTCACTTTAATTTGATGAAAGGAGGAAACCTCATCTTTCCAGAAATGTCTGAATTCAAGTATCAGCAGTTATTATTTTTAACTTGCTTAGTGCCTGTCTTATTGACGGTCTGCTCCTGAATATGCTGTCTGCTAACCCATGTGCTGTAAATTGTAATTCTCCTTGGTGGCAGCAGTTTTGAGCAGATGGGCTTTGTGTTTTCTCACTGGATCCTTTCCCTGACAGCCTTTATTTCAGTTTTGTTGGATCAAAGATGAAACACTGGTTTTTGTCATTCTAGGCATGCAAAAAGCTTTGCCTTTTCACAAAATAGTACTTTACTTTAAATGATTCTCAAAAAGTCACGTGAGAATGCTCTGAGACACCCCAGAATAAGCCTTGTATTTCCATCTCAATCACTGAAGCAACAACCCTCGGCACTTCTGGTTCTGGGGAAGCATTTCTTATACGTTGCCAAACAATGTATTCCAATTTAATATGGATATCTTTCCAATCCTTTCTTTCTGAGTCGTCATAGCATAGACAGCCTTGATCAGGGAGTGCAGGGCGCTCACACACATGTATAAGGAAGTCAGATAAAGCCCAGCCTTAAGAGCTGAACATTTGCAGCCACAGAGAGACAGATGTTTATCTGAGGAGAAGTTTATACTGGCTTCAGTTTGAGAACTAGAAAGACAATTTTCGCCTTCAAGCAAAATCACGAATTAGATGCAATCAATAGATTCTGTAAAAAAAAATTATAACCTTAAATGGTGTCCTGAAAGGTTGAATCATGAAGACCCTGGCATATTTTTAACAGAAAGGAATCTCTTTCAGGAGCTCTTTGTGCGGCACAGACTTTATTGATGTGGGGGGGCTGGGGTGGGGTGGAGAAGCTTTATTTCTGTAGCTCAGCATACAGCTCTGATAATAGGTCCTGCATCTCAAGCTGGTTCAGTTCATCCAAAATACCAAAATAAAGCACTTGCCTATGCCCCACACACTGCCAGCTGGTGGCTGAAGCACTCTGTAAAAACTGGGACGTTTCAGAGAGCCTTATGTTACACTGGCAGGTGGCTGAGCTGTAAAATACAGAAACCCCTGCTCCAGCAGGGCTGGAAGCATTGTAGGACTGTTTTCATTCTGGCTCAGCACCTGGGATTCATGTGGAGGGGGTTGAGAGTCAAGGGTGAGGTTGGGGGGCCTAATGCAAGTTGCTCATGTGTATTACAAACTGATGGAAGCTTCACCCCAGCGGTACCAGGAGCAGATTATGTGGTTGTCTGCTCCTTCAGAAAGAGAAGAAGACAATTGTGGTCCAGGGAGCCTCATGCAACCACTCATGGGAGCAGAAAGACAGTGAACCTGGCTAGAAACCTCATCACCATGTCTGTGCAAGCCCGTTGGATACACATCTGATGTGTGGTTCTCTTGGGCTTTGCTTCCTCTGTATCATTTCTGCCCTAAGAGAGCCAAGGGACACTGTGTTAAACAGGGGTGTGCAGTGGGCTTGCTTGCTGAGGTGCTGTTTCTGCAGGACAGACCCTGGTGGTCAGGGCAGTCTCTGCTGGGGTAAAGATGAGGCTGGGGGGCATAGAGGGCTGCAGGAGGAAGGGCACAGCTCCAGACTGATCAGAAACAATGATGAAGTGCCCTTTGGGAGGTCGTGCAATATCTGCTGCAGGTTTTTTTCTAAAACACAAACACAGAGGAGTTTTCATGAGAGGAAGACCAGCACCTGATCCAAAACTGGGGGGAGAGGGAGGTCACTGTGCAGCCATTGCTGGGCATCTGTGGTCCTGGGGAAGAGGAGTGGTTGGGAGGGGCTGCTGGCAGCCTGGGCTTGAGGCCATGGATGAAAGAACAAAGAGCAAGGTGAACTGCTTTTTATTTCTTCTTCCACAGAAAATCCTTGCTGCAGCAGAGGAGAAAGAGAACAAGTGTTTTCAGCTGTTGGTGCTCCCCCCTGTGACACAGGACAGGGCTAGCCTGGGAAGAAATGCCAGGGATCTTTGCTCTCCCTGTTTCACATGGCAATGTTCTTGAGAGAGAGACATTTTAGCAGTGAGGGTTTAATCATGCCAAACTTGATCAGGTGACTGTCTAATCTTTTTAAGAGTTTAGCTACCTAAATGAAACTATCTGAAGAGATTGTTTTATCCCCATTACAGCTGAGCAAATAATTCACAACAGATAATTTATGAGCTGCCTTTTGCCTTTGCCTCTTCATGAAGTGATTAGATGGTGCTCAAAGCATTCATTAGTTAAGAATTTTAAATCTATTTCCTGGGCTTGGTCCCCTCAGGAGACTCACAATTTGGCTGTATTTCAACAAACCACTGACTGTCTCCAGCTTTCTGCCCATGAGCAACACCATTCAGCATCCAGAGGTCAAAAATAGGTGAGAGCAGCCAGTAGGTCAAGGCATGGAGAGGAAATGGGGTCCAGACAACCAGGCTGGGGCACCATGGATTCAGGCCAACTGAGTCTTGTGGGTTGTGCTGGGAAATGTAACCCAGAAGGACACAGGTGTCTGAAAGAAAAAAAAATAACCAAGCACCAAAATCCTGCAATGAGGTGCATCATTTACGTTGACCTAGGCTGAGACTCAAATTTTTGCCATCCCCCCCACAGCAAGAGCCTTCTCAACACACACATGCTGTGCACTGACTTGCAGGAGCATTTGCCAAGTAATAAGCAGCATGAAGGCAGCCAAACTGCATTCAGGAACAGGCAGACAGTCGGGAACTGAACTCACTCCATCTTTTCTGTGGCCAGAGGGAAAAATTGCCACGGGCAGAATTTTATTAAAAACATAATGCCAAAAAAAAAAAAAAAAAAAGCAAGCAGTAGAGGGAGAAAGAAATAAGGATTGGGAAATAAATTAATCAATGTTCCTCTGGGAGCAAAGGATGCCCTTGGGCCACAGTACAGCTGGCTTGACAAGAGGACAATATTGCAGGTGCTCTACATGTGGCCCAGTTTGTTTCCAGGTGCATTTGGAATAATGATGTCTTAATGTTTTTCTATTTCTTTTTTTTCTCCTCAGAAGCTGGGTCATTATTTTTTCCTTCTTTTATCATTTGTGTCTATTCCAGTAGCAATTTGGAATATCCTAGAAGGGGGTGAAATCCCCACTGTGCTGGAAATTATGTGAACTGGTGACACAGGCAGGCTGCACTGGGAAACTTCCTTATCCAGTAGAGACCACTGCAAAGTTCAGCAGTAAAGCCAAGGACTGCTGTCTGCACTGCACAGCTGGAGCCTCCTTGCTGTGCACCCTGGTGATAAAATGCTGACCAACATGCTAATTAAGAGCTGCTCACAGTAGGATGTACAATGCAATATTTAGGATAAGAAAGGTGGGCAAAACCTTAATTTAAAAAAATAATAATTAGAAGTATATAGAGTACTTTATTTCAAGGATATCTTGTACTTCAAGACTAAAAGATCTGTGGAATTTGCCTGCTACATTTTTAAAAGGCACTTGCAACACTTGCTTGCTGTGTTATGCCAAAAGGACTCAGACTTTGAGCCAGCATAAACAGGATGTCAGGGCCTGAAGGTCTTTGCCAATATGTGGCCAGTGGTGGGGACTGCTGAGGGGTGGCCACTGCCACCAGTGCACTGGCACACGCTAGGGCCAGCCACAAGGATGCTTGGCTTGCCAAGGCTCAGCAGGGCACTGCTGGAAACCACAGAGGTGTGGGCAGTGAGCCTTTGCATCCTGTCAGGAAGCTGAGAGCTGCTCCTGTACTTGGCAGAGGGCAGCTGGCTTGAAGGAAGAGCTGCTCACCTGTGGCTGTCTGCTTGGGGGGCACCTAGGCAAGGCCTCCTTCACAAAACCCTCATTCTGCCAATTTTAGACTGGATGTGGCCATGGTCCTTTGTGCACCTGACACTGCCTGTGTGTGTTGCTCTTTTCAGAGCATGGGGTGCCTAGAGAGACTGTGAAATCACTGACATGCTCAAAATTCAACAAGGCCTTGAGCAAGGTGATTTAAGGTGCCTGTTTTGAACATGATCCTGGACCAGATGACAAACAAGCACAGAGCAGACTTGGATGCCCTGTCAGCCTCAGTTATTCTGTGATTTTGCTTGACTCATGAACAAAGATCTATGGGCTCCTCTGTGAGGTATCCACACTTGAAGGTTCAAAAGGAGATATTCAGCGCAGCCAAGTATGAGGGTCAGTGGAGGTTTTGGCATGAAAATACAATCTATGAAAAAAATGGTGATGTCTGGAGCATCTCAGATGCCCATATCAGGCACTGGTGGATGGCACCCTGTGAAAAGGCTTAGATTCAACCCAAGTAACATTCGAGGCAATTTGAAGAGGGCAGAGGGAGGTATCTTGCTCTTTTTTTTTCAATCTGTGTTCTGCATGCCTTCCAAGGGAGGGGTATCACCTTAAAAAGGTGAAAGCTCTTTGTGGAGAGCAGTAGCTGTCAGGCACAAGCACATTAATCATGCACTTCTCAGTGACACAGATTTAGTGGGCTGTCTTCTGGCTGAATATCAGCACCAAAATGACTGAGGTCTAACTATGGTTCTAAATATAGAACCATAGAATGCATTAGGCTGGAAAGACCTTTAAGATCACAGAGTCCAACTGCTAACCCAAAACTGCCCAGTCTGTGACTAAACCATGTCTGTAAGAGTCACATCCACAGTGAGACCTGAGCAATGCTGAAGTAGGAAATCACCAGCTGTAAGCCCTTTCTCCCTCCTTTCCTTTGAGACTAGTGAAGGTATAACAGGGCAGGGGCTAAGGGGCCAGCAAGTTTGGCCATCTGCTGGTGCTGCTCTGCTGAAGGGCAGGGTGGAGATGAGGGAAAGGAGTCTTTAGCAAAGCACATCACATGCACACTGCACAGACTGAGAGTGACATTCAGGCCCATGGTGGGAAGAAATGGACTTGAATAATTTTAGGATAGGGTTCATTTTAGGAAGAACCCTCTCCCTATCCTGGATGCTCCAGAGACGAACTTGAGTTGGTGTTATTTTATTTGCTCCAATAAACATTTGATTTATACAAAACAAAACAAGACAAAACCCCCCTCAAAACAGTTTACAAAGCAAGTTAAGTGTTTGAAATCTTTGATATACAAGAGTATATAGTCCTCACATTCCTATTTCATACATGATGTACAGGTGAAGTATTCCTTAAAAGAATAAAAATTTTCCTTTACATGTAGTGTTAAAAAACCCCATAAAAATGTCAGTACTGTCAGGAACTACGGGTTGCCATTCCTTGACCTTCTGAGTGGATGGAGGAAGAGAAATGGGCTGAGACTGAGTCATTACCACTGTAATGACTTTCTACCTCCCTGGATGCACTCCCCACCCACATCTCCTACCTCTGCCTATGGCCCTGTGAATTTACAACATTCCATCCCTAAAAAAATGCCATAGTATCCTCTAAATTCCACTGTAGGTGTGGAGGTTTTGCCCCACTCTGTTTTAACATCTCTGAGCAGTTTGGTTAAAATGCAAAAAAAAAAAAAAAAAAGAAAGCAGTTACAAAACCATTTCAAACAAAGTATTTGCCATCATAAATCTTAACTCCTATTTGAATGAGCATGATTCCTATTGACTTGCATGGCAAAATTTTTGAGAGGAATATTGATGTTTATCTGTCAAAGGTGTTTAATAAACCACACGAGATACATGTGTCCAGAATTGGTTTGTGCTGGTTAAATTTCTAAATTGCAAGGCCTGCTGACATGCCATGAGGAAAAGTGGATAAATCACTGTAAAACACCTAAAGACAAAATTTTTAGCACTTCTTAAACACACTGCTGTCAAGTATATAGGCCCAATGTGATGTCAACTGTCTCAAGCATTTTGGGGAACTGAAAGAATGCAAGCAAAGTCTGAAAGATCCTGTTGAAAAAGTCTTTCTTTGTTTTTGGTTTGTTTTTGTTTTTTTTTTAATTCTTTGAATTGCTGACTTGCTGAGGCAGCCCTAAATGCAAGCAATGCTGAGGGCAGGATATGCCATTAACCTATTGCTATGGAGCTTTCCCTCACCTCCAAGGTCTTTTTGCAAAAATAAAGGCAACAGCTGCTGCCTCTTACTTTAAAAAGTGTGGAACAGTCACACTGTGGTTTGCCTAGCAATTAGACACATTGTACAGGGAAAAGGAAAAAAAAGTTTGTTCTTATAGCAATACAATCAAGGTAAAAGACAGGGGAAAAATAATAGGACTGTCCACACTCAGAATGCACAGCAAATATAAAACATCTGCTTGGATTGTTCCTGGCCCTGTCCTGTTCTCTATGGTTTGAGGGTGGGGATGGGAGGAGGGGAAAACTGATCCTGCTGATGTTTTGCAACCTGTTTGCAAGCAGCACGAATTCAATGCAATAAACATACAACATTAATGAACTCACAAAACACACATGTGGGATGGACCAAACCTCCTCACATGCCTGTTCTGGAACACTTTGAACACTTTGGGGTTAAGATGAGAGGGAAAAGGCAATCCTGAATTTTCCACAATGTGCTGCAGGACCATGCAAGTACAACTGCAAAGTCAACTTGGCCTGTCTGCTGTGAGACTGCTCTTGCTCCTGTGAACAGCAGGATGACAGCCAGGTGGTCACAGCACATGCTTTGAAAGTCATCTTCTTATTGCATCTCATTCCTATTTTTTGGCAGAACGCTTAGTGCACAATTGCTGGTGTGGTGCTATACCAGTCCCCCCAGGCTCCTTCCCTAAGGGGTGGGATTTCTAATGTACTGGTAATTTCCTGGAAGTACTTTCTTTTAATAACTTTTCTTTTCCCAGGACATGACTGTTTATAGATATATAGATACATATATATATACACATACACACACATTTTTTTTATATATATATATGTATATATATATATATATATAAAAATAGCAATTTCATAGTTATATACAGGCATTAATAAAGTGCATAATGTTATTGGCTATTTTCAAATCCTTTTCCTGAGGAAGTGCTACCATATATAGCTCCTCCTATGACATGATGCTGGCCGCCAGTGCTAGGGTATGACTGCTACTCCCCCAGCTTGTAATTCCCAGAATACACCTCCCTGTCCAGAGCTGGAGCTTAAAGGGAGTAGTGACAGCCTCAGTCCTCCAGGAAGCAAGTCAAGGCACTGATCAAGACTTCTTCCTTTGCCAAGGTGAACACGCCTAGGAGCGACTTCCCTCCGTCCCGGAGCTCTCGGGCACGCGCTACTTGGCGGTGGTCACGGAGCCGTCCTCGGGAATCTTCTCCTCGGAGCAGCTCCTCCCCGAGAGCCTGTCGTGGTGCCGGAGCTCGCTGAAGCGCTCGGCCACGCACTGCGCCGTCAGCCGCGCCTCGGGGTCGTGGTCCCAGCACTCGATGAGCGTCTCACACACCATCTGGATGCCCTGCAGGGAGCACAGAGACAGCGCCCGTGACGGGGGCAGCCACCAGCAACGCCTCTCACAGAGCTGCTTCAGTGCCCTCAGAATTTTGGGGGTTATTTCACGTGTGTCCTGGAGGTTCTTTATGAGATCTGCTGCTTCTGTCATGGGGGCATTTTTTTCTTTTTGTTTTTTTTTTTAAGAAACCTTACTACAGTATTTTTAGCGCTTTAGTTGGAACTGTCATTTCTGGGCATGTGGTCTGATATAACAAGAACAACGATGCTTCGGACCAGTGATATAGAATCAAGCAGGGTTTTTTGTTTAATAAATATGATCAGAATTCTTGGATAACATGACCTCCTGCTCAACCCATGCCTCTGCATGCCTGAATTCTGCTTGGGTTTTTCAAACAGAATTCTGACTGCCAGCAATATTGGGCAGCTCTTTATGAATTCCTTGTAGACTGCCTAAATCTATGTGCAAATATGGGCCACAGTCCCACAAACACTTAAGCACATCACTCACAGTTGTAACTGTTTAACCTTCATTTCAATTCCAATGCAAATGTTTTCAGGAGCAAAAACCCAGTTGCATCTCTGTAATGAATTTTATAAACATGAAGTATTTGCCACAGGAAACTGAGTTTTGTTTTATGATACTAAAAGCCCATTAAGTAGGATTTATCTTAAACTTATTTAAAAAGATAACATTTCACAACACTGCATTAATTGTATAATTTACCTAATTGGTGATGTTGACTGATGTCAATGCTAATAGCAGAATGTTACTGTCTGTATACAAATAACATTAGTTTTCTGCTGGCATTGAAATTACAAGCAGTAAATTAAATTAAATATTAAACATTAACTTGAAATCAATAGTGCAACAAATCTCATTAAGGGGGGTGTGGGGGTAATTGTAATATGTAAATCCATTCTAGAATTTTATCATGATGAATAATGAGTTCATTACAAAAACACAACTGCAGAGGAAGGAAATGAATATGGAAGAACCATTACAGTAAGAACAACTTCTACAGAATTCAAAGCAGATCCTCAGCTGCTGCAAACCATCACAGCACTGTGGAAACTGATGCATCACTGAATCTTAGCACAATGTGAAACACTGAAGGGATTCAGGCAAAGGGAATCAAATCCACCTTCATTAAATGTCCTCTAAGCATGTTATCAGGCATCTCCTTCCTTAGACTCTTAGCTGAACCCTGTTGGGGCCAGCTGTGCCCATTCTGGTGACATAAAGCACAAGTGCATGGCCCTCCCTGTTGGTGGGGTGCTCTGTGCTGGGGGCAGTTTGAGGTGTGGGTTTTATATAGGGAAGAAACCTCTGAAGTCAAATGCAGGACACCTAGGTCCAAATCATGATCATTCTACTTGCTTTATAAACCCAGAGGTGATTAAATCCACAGTGTATCCTACAGCTCTACCCCAGTACCTCAACCTGCAACTCTCTGCACACTCAGCCTTGCTGTCAAGGGCTTTTAGTGCTGGTAGTATCAGATATCCAGGTAGTATCAGATATCCAGGTTTCCCTCAAAATTCAACTTTCTTCCCTTGTTAAAAGCCCCTCCTCAACAGCCCTACACCTCACAGCTGAGTACATAAGGAGCAAGTTCCTGCAGTCCAGGAAGGGGCTGCATTCTGCCATAGTCATCAGGTGGCAGGTGTTCCTGATTGGAAAGATGATTGATTTTAGCAACTCACTTGGTCTTTTTTAGGTAGCTGTCAGACTGATTTTAACTTCCCAAATGGAATTAAAAAGGGAGTGTTACATTGCTCCTGATGGAAACAGTAGATGATATTCTTGGTTGCCTGGGCTTTTGTAAAATTTTTTGATACTTTCCTTTTGTCACTAAAGACCACTCAGCATATTTCATTGAGAAGTGGAATGACCAAGCCTCTAATATGATTCACATTTTATCTCTACTGATAAAACTACGGAGAGCAAAGGTGAAGAAATGCATGTGTTTGGCTTGTTTCCATTCAGTTTCCTCTACTGAAAAATCTACCATTGCCTAGGAAGTGCAACCATGGTGCTCGTGAATGGAGGAAGCTGACAAAGTGCTTTGTGATATGCAAGGGAAATGGACTGCTAATGCACAACCTGAATAAAACCAGACTGGCTTGCTGAAGACTAATTTCCTATTTCATTAAACCTGTCAACAGCTGGGATACAACTGGTTTCCATGGTAAAGTACTCAGATTTCTTTCTCTGCTGCAGATCCTCTGTAGTAGGATGGTCTCCCTGGAAATGGGGTAAAACAAATTGAACAGTGCCCTGTTTGCAAAGCTGCCAGTGGTGAATGGAGAAGGGCATCATGCTGCTTTTGGTGTTGAATAATGCTGAAACCAGCCTGGCTCAAAGTTAAACATCTTGATAGTGATGTGAAGGTGTGGCAGACCTGGTGAACTGCCCAACAAAGGAACAAACAAGTGATACTATTAATAACTTATCTAAAGCTGCTGAGCTGACTGAGCTGGCCTGGAGACATCTGACTGACAGTCAATTGCTTTATATTATGAAAGCCCAGTCCCACTTTTTAACAACAGCATCTTCTAACATAACCCTTCTTGAAATGAGTGTAGACATTCCTCCCCTTGAGGAGTCCAATGCCTCAAGGTTACTCCCATGCCCTCAAGGTTACTCCTCGAGTCTGAGCATGAGAGATTTGCCTAAGGTTGTTGGCATGGGTGGCTGACATCAATCTTAAGTTACTAATTGGTTTTTCTACCTTTAGTACAGTTGCTTTAATATGATTGCTTCAATATTGTTTCATAGTGCACACTATATGAGTAGTTACAGCTCCTACACTGTGTAGTACATAACTCTAAGACCTTTTCGTCTAGTTATTACCATAATAAATAATTTATATTTTTATACCTGGTTTGGCAACCTTAATCATGTGGGACAAAGTTGTATAATGGTTCAATTGCACCTATATAATCCTTAAAATGTAAACTTGACAAAATCTGGGGCTGAGACTGAACCCAGCCGCACCTAGACACCTCTCTGAGAAGGAGTTCAGAAAGCAAGGGATCCTTTCTGTACCTCATGACTCAACAGGAGGGCTTCTCTAATAAATTTTGTCTGAAGCTCTCATTCTGCCTGCAACAGAGGCTCATGTGTGAAGTTGTTTTCTTTGCCCTTTCAGAGCCTACACACAGTGTGCTTTAAGGGCTTAACTATTCTGCGGCTCTCTGGATGATTTTTGGATCTCAGACTTGCAATATTTCTGTTTTGACTGCTTTTAGATTACACTGGTGTGCAGTAGGAATACCAGGGCTTTGGGGCAGGCATGGTGCAGAGAACTGTGGTGCCTGAACCACTTCAGCACCAGTGCCACTCTGTGATGGAGTTTCTCCATGTGTCACAGACCTCTCCATGAAAAGAGAGGTGCAGCCTCTTGGGCAGGGCACTGAGGTAAGGTTTGGGCTTCAGGCAGCAGCTAAATGTACAGTGCAGGTCCCACTGCCCACGTGGTGTGCTCTTACCTGATGGTTAAGCCAGGAGCTGGGGATCTCGGGTCGCCCTCTGTCTCTCAGGACATTGTCCTTCATGCTTTCCACACAAGGGTGTTCTCGCACTTTGGAGCCGAATGGGGGCTCGTACTCTTTCACTTCTGGGAAAGAAGCAAACACAGGGTATTTAGCTGGGCTGTGCTGGTGCCAAGAGTGGAGGGAGCTGGCTGTTCTCTGAGGAGTAGGAGCTACTGATTAGCTGCTCGCTGCCACTGTTCTGCTTGACCAGCTCCAAACAAAGCAAAGCCAGTTGGCATTTTCAAAAATGTTTCAAATGTGTTTCTCACACACACTCCCTCCCTCCCCTTTTGTTTCCTAGCCAACAAAACAATTCTCATTTAAACCCTTTAGTACATAATAATATTAGCAACAGCCCAAGAAGCAGAGTAATCTATAATGGTTTGTGAGCCTTTCAATCTCTGCTGAGGTAAATGCACAGGAGGTTTAAGGTGAGTTTTGCATGAGCTAAGCTTTCGAACAGTTGGTCACCCTTAGCTCTCCGGGAGTCCACACACACCTATCAGGTAAAATATAAACTGAAATCTTGGTCATGGTAGATGTGAATGTGAGGATTGCTGGGACAAAGCAGTTGCTTGGAAAGGGCAAAGATACAGTTAAGAAGCAATGCTGGAAGCTGCCATACTGCTCTTGTTTACTCCTAAGCTGCATTCTTTTGTAGAAAGTAGTAGTCTGCTCTTATTTTAGATTTCCTTCCCAAAATGGATCAGTTTTGGCCTGTGATACAGGGGCACAGCTTTCTAAAGAGGCTGCTGCCACTCTAGTTTTTGTTTGCATTTTGCATATTTTCTTTGCTTTTCTTTGGAGAGAGAAAGGAAGAGGCAGACATATGGGACCCTTGGAGAAAACTCAAGAAATCTCTGAGAGCGGAAATATTATAGTAGATGCTGACACAGTGTAGAAAATGCTGTGGTTTCTTTGGGAACAGATGGAGACTTTACTCACAGGCCTAATGACTTGCTGCTATCAGATAAAGATTTATGAAGTTGGCCTGTTCTGCTGCCTCTTCTTTCTTTCTAGGAATTAATTAGGGGCAAGAAAAACTGAAGTATAATCTACAAAGAAGTCTGGAGAATGCATGTGAATGCCCAGATGATGTGTGAACAGAGACAAATGAGTGGAGAGACAAACCACTGCTGCATGATGCTACAACCAAGTTCAACTGAGTGCCCAGTGTTGCTCACTCCTCTAAAGGGCTAAAAATTGCAGAGAATGCATGAATAAGGATTAAAGGCCCAGAAGAAATGGGAAGAACATCTAACACTTGGGTTTGTTCACTTTGGGAGAGAAAGGTAAGGATGGGGTAATATGATATGCTAGTGAAAATAACTAAGGATCAAGATGACACAGGTTAGAACCTTCTGTCATGTCTCATGATAAAAACAAGGTAGTATTGAAGACAACTATCTTTGGATTTTTTCCCCAAAGCCTTGAAGTCAGGCTGTAGATCTCACTTGTATGTGATGGTCATGAGACGAAGACTTTATCAGGCTAATGCTTAAAAAGAATAGCCAAGTTACAATAACAAACATTTTGGAAGGGATATTAAACCTCGTGCTTCAAATGCTCAGCATTTAGAGATTCAGCTGCAAACAACTGTGTGCAGGGCAGCAGATCACCCCATAGATGCCTCCTGCAGAGCTCTTCTTCCTTCTCCCTAGCCATCTGCTGCAGGCCACTTTCCACAAGATGCTCTGGAGAATGGCTATAGTCCAGAAACAAAACTTCCATCTTCTAAGACCCAAGGGCCAAAGTCTGCTTCACTCTCTTTCCTGAGCAAGAATGCAAACCAGTTTCACCCACATTAATCTGAGTCTGAGATGACTCAGCCAAAATAAATTTATATAACTTTAGCTCTAGAAATGAATTGGGAAGTTGCCATGTTGCTAGTCAGACCTGGGTTAGCATGCAGCGGATGCACAATAATTATACTGGACATACCTATATGTTCAAAGCTAACAAAAATATTAAAGTTCACCAGGAGAATTTAAATCACATGACCTAGATGGCCATTTCCTGCACCATCTCCATCAGTCATGGTTCAGTTGTGGTAGTGGTCATGGACACCAGCCAAGGTTCTGAGATCTTTCAGGGTGAGGAGTTAAAGGAGTCTCAATGGCCAACAGAGGGAAGCTGGTGCTGTGGTGCTGACTTGTTGGTCCCTCTCACTAATTTAATCTCAAGGTTGCTCAAGTTAATGAGATGGTTAAAGCAGGAGAAGGGAAAACCCTTCCTGGCAATTGATAGGTTCATAATACATTTTTTCTGTTTGAGAAATTGTTTGTAAGTTATGACCATTCCTCTTCCAAATACAAAGATTGAATTAGTTTTCCAGATTTGGATTTTTTGTTGTTGCTTTGTTTTTGTTTATGGTAAAGAAAGAGAAATTTAGGCCAGATGCCAATTCACTGTAATGACTTTCTACCAATACAGTCATGCCTTCCCTCGGGTTGAAAAGCATGTGGCATCTCCTTGCTATTTTTATCATGCTTCTCTCTCCCTTGGAAAGTAAAAAAAAAGCCCCCTAAATCCTCATGCAGTAAGTCATCCTAATGCTGTGGAATCTCAAGTGTCAGACACGTTTTGCAGTAATAGCTGGTGTTATTCGTGGATCATGTTTACGTGCTGCAGTAGATGTCACAGATGTTAATTTGAGGTAGGTTAAGATGTTTGTGGCTAGATGCCTGTGTGTGGCTGTATACAGATGCTGATTCTATTTCTCATGCCTTATATGTTTCTTTTCATTGGTTTTAGACCAGTTGGGCACCAAAAATGACAACTGGATGAAGTACCATAAATATGTCAGGAACCACAAACTACAGAACCTTTAGCATTCAAAAATGGCAGACTTCCTTCAACTTTAACCTCCAGCATTTAATCTTTATGGTTGAGAGCTGACTTGCACTACTAACTGCTGTACCTCTAGTTTCTTTTGACATTGGCCTAGCTATAGTTTTTAGAAAGGTTGGGATAGGATTTTTAGCTCCAAACGGAGACATTACTGAAAATCTATTTGTTCTGTGTGATGAAAGCTTGGAAAATTTGGCTCACTTGTGGTCTTTTTCTACGCTAAGCTTTTTGCAGTGAAATTTTCTTTGGGTCAGAAGAGCATACCACAAACCCTGTTGACACTCCCTTATGTGATCTGTCTTGCTGATTTCTGTGGGACAACTTCTCATGTTGGATGATGTTTTATATGCAGGATCAAAGCAGGAGTGAGGTGAATGGCCAGCAGAACTCAACTGTGAGGCACAGTCCACAGCAGTGAGCTTGTGTTTGGGAACTTCTAGGTTCCTTTGAAATGCCCCTTTATTTAGAGCTTATGAGGGGGAAGAAGGGATAAATCAATTGATGGTGGAGCTGCTGTGACAGCTCATGCAAACACAGGTAGTGTGTGCAGATAGTTCAGATAGTGTCTTTCTTCATGCTAGAGGAATTTGGGTATTGAATCTGCTAACTTGCACTAGTTGCACAATGGGAAAATAATGCCCAAAACAGAGGCCCAAAAGCTGTTTCAGGACAAGTTTAAGATGCTGTCAAATGCTTACTTCATAGATTTCCTTAGGTTTCCCTGTTGAGGGAAGGATGCATTGGGATGAGTGAACTCATTGTGCACATATATCTCCTAAGTGACTTCACATCTGGTGATCTAAGACACAATCCCCCTTCTAAAGATTTGGGAGTGCATGAGCCCTGCCACCAGGCTTAGGGGCTGCTCAGTGAATCTTGAGGTGGGAAAGTGGCAAACACAGAGCACATCAGTGCTCAGCACCTTATCCACTGCCACATGGGCTTGTTGAAGGACAGAACTTGCTACCTTACATGTAGCACTGTGGTGACACTGGGAGAATTTCCAGGACAGGGGTGCCTGTCATGGGGTGACACTGCACTGTGTGGATCTTCCAAGCAGGGTTGTATGCCACTACAAGCCAGTGCAGTGCAGACATGCCCTGATTGAGCTCTGCTTCACAGAAGGAGAAGTTTAAATCAGCCCTCAGCTGCAGCCACCTCAGGGCCCACAGTGCAGGCACAGCCCTGCTGCACAGGCCATCTGATTGCTCCCTGCTGCCAGGAACGTCACCGCTCCACGTCAGTGTGATGGAAGCTGAGCATTTCATGAGGTACAGGATGCACAGATGTTTAGTTGCCAAAATGTGACTCTTGGCTGACTTTTTCCAAGTAAGCATAAGATTACTCCTGATTTCATTCACATGAAACACAGCTCGGGTAAAGCAAGGCCGCCATTTTAAACTAAGCTCTGCTACCACACTGAAGCCAGCCACCACTCCAGGAGTACAATATTGCTCAAGCAACATCGCCATTTTCTGAGGGCTTTCTCTTCTTCCTCTTCACCAAACCTGCGTATCCAAAAGTTCCCTTTCCCCTCCTTCTCCCCTATCCCCCCCAATAGTCCCTCACCCATAGCAGTTGTGATTCAAACCAGATGGTTTTCTTTTCTTTCTAGGAGGCTGTCAGAGAAATTACACTTGTCTCAGTCACCAAAGCTGTGTCACTCTGAAAGCAAGTGGTTGAGATGAAAATTATATTTCTTGCAACGTGCAGCATCTGGTGCACAGCTGTTGTGCTGAATGAAATACCAAGTTAACAGCAGTGTGGAACAGTTGAAGTTCTCCCCAAAGTAGTATTGCTGAGTTTCTAAATATGCCTCTTAAATTATACTCTGGTGAAAAATCAGTCAACCTTGATCTTTGCCTCTGTCTCCCTTTCCCTTGAGCCCCATTTCTGCTTCTCCATATTTAGCACAACAAAGTAACAACGAACAGCGTGGCCTTTCACAAAAGCCAATCCCTACCTGCTTATTTACTACAGCAGCTTCACAGTATGGGTTGTGCTGCTGGGTATTTTTGTTTAAATGTCTGCTGACTGAAGAGGCCTGGCATAGAGTGGAGGCTGTGTTTGACAAAGAGTCTGTAGTGAAAGGACCTGCCTGCATCACCTCCCACACTCACCGAACACCTGCACGCTGACAAATGAATCCCAAGAGCTCCCTTTGAAAAAGAAGTAAGTCCCTGTACCTCTGTGTGGCTGAATGGCAATTAGCCCCCCTTCCTTGCATGCTTCCCTCCCTAAATAAAGTTGTTAATGCTGTTGTCTTGGCTAAGACTCCCCACTCTGACCCTCAAAACTGCCCTGAGCTGACACCACAGCCAAGCCTGCCCTGCAAAGACAGAGTCTAGATCTTTTAGGCTCCTTTGAAAAGGCTGTCTGCAATCAGGTCAGCCTACTCTGCCTCATGTGCAAAGACATTTTTCTCATTGCCAAACAGTCTAGGAGTAAAAGAGGGGTTTGCGTGAGCAGAGGCAGCTCCTCAGAAAGGCTGTGAGGAGAGGAGGGAGTCTCACAAGTGACAGATGGAGAAGGAAAGCAGAGGGGGAGCTGCAGTCATGAATCACTGTAAGGGTATTTCACCAGCTGGCTGCAAAGATAACCAGACTGCTCGAACCAGGGGAAGATCTGAGAAGGAAATGAGAGTAATGGTGCACTGCTGTTGCAGCTCAGTGCCAGTGACAAGTTAAGGGATCTACATCCTGGGAGTTGTGTTTAACTGCTTTAGCCAGAGATGCTAAGAGCAAGTTCCAACCCCTACAGATCTGCTCTAGTGCTCCTGGGGTTTTGCTGGGGACCTCACCTCAGGAAAGATGACTAAAATAGGGAAATAAAATTCAAGAAATGTGTTTCTGGAGATGAGAATGACTGAGGGATGAAATGAATAGGGAAAACCAGGATGTGGGTGGGGGTTAAGCATCACTTGAAAGGGGATGCCGGGCCAGAAAAATATTTCCCTTTACTGAAATAACTTCAGCTCTTCTTCTCAAGGTTATTATGGGTCAATCTCTTCTAGCTAAACATGCTGGTGATTTTCCTTCCTTATGAAACTCCCTTTATATCCTCTTTTAGCAGTTGTCTTCTGAGAACAGCAGCAATAAGGTTTGCTTTTGCTGCAATCTTCGTTTTGCCCTACTCAGCAAATCTGAACAGGAAGGGACTCAGGCATCGTCAAAGTTGAAAGACTCCACCGTGAACAGCTCATATTTATACTATTCAGGTGAGTTCCTAAATGCAAGAAACAGAGACAGATCATGAGACAGGGCACAGTTCCTTTATTTCAGGTTTTAAATCTCCTCTGCCACATTTACAAAAGTGCTAATGAAAGGCTGACGTTGTGCCAATGCACTTAGAAACAGGCATGACCATGATCCATTTAAATATGGACAGGTTTGCCTTGTAATATGTCAGACTGAGGTTCAGTTCTTGAACCACCAAGTGTTTTACCCTTAAATGTTTGACCAGAAAAGAATTTGGTGTTCTTTTCATGCTTTTATGCTAGCACATTCAGCACACATACTCACTTTGTAGCATTCCTGGCAGGGTGCAAACAGGGGCAAATCTGTTGCCCACAATACAGCCCACCCAGCAAGACCAAATGCTGGTCAGACAGAGCAGGAGACTGAGATGGAGGCAATTCCTCCCTCCTGCCCATGGACATCGTGCTGCAACCACACAGTCACTGTGCAGAGTGGCTTCAGAGACCTCACTTGTGGTATCCCACAGATGCTGCTAGAGAAACAAGGAGTAGCTATGCACATCTTCCCCTGGGACATTGGTTTCCCTCCTGTACACTATGTTCCTCATAGCACAGTGCTCCAGCCTGCAAGACTGTCCTGTCTCTGTGTCTATGGCAGCCCTTCAAGGTGGAACCGTGCCAAGTCCAGTGAAAAGGGAGCCTCTGTGGTTTTGGAAGAAGGATAACAAATCAAATCACAGTTGCATATCCACTATAACATTAGTGTTACCTTTTACAGCCCTGCTCCTTAGACTGCCTGTGTGAGCCCTGAACTGTGCAGCAATATTTTTTAGAATGACTCTTAGACAATTCCAGAAGGCTTAAGAATTTGACATGCAACTTTGTCTTATTTTAGTTCCTGAAGAAAGGTAAAAAACTTCAAACACGGCAACATGTATTGTAGATATCCCAACAGCAACTCTTCTGATTTCTAGCACATACCAGTGTTGCACACTGGGAATTTTGGGTCAACTTTAGGCAAAGTAGAAAGGGAGAGTTTGGTTTCAGAAGAAACTCTGAATATGAACAAACACATCAGCTTTTCATGGAGTTGTTCTGATAGTCAGTTCCAATAATTTTTATTTTGTTACTACACTTTATACCGCAAACATCCCTTGATTTCTCATATGGATGATCTCTTGCAAAATCACAAAGCATGATGTGCAGCAGCTGGTGACTTTGGGAAAATAGGAAACTTTCCATCCCACTATGATGCCTCTTACGGAAATTACCAATTAGTAAATGCGACACTTAACTGGCCCTTCCTAGGCTTGAGAATTAACATTCCATGAAAGTAAATGGGAACAGTTATCACTTTTCAGTTTAATATTTCAAATTGATTTATGTTTCCAATTATTTTGAATGAGATCAACCAGACTGAGTCCATCCATAGTTACCCAAGATGTCATAGGGAAACCAGACTTTAGTAATCTTTAGAAATGACCCACCTAACAGCAAACTTATCCTTACACCAACTGAGGATCAGTTTACTCATGTGCTCAGTGCTTCGTGTTCAAGCCTGCTCATGCACATGTGCATCTCACACTACTGAAGGACTGTTAATTTACAGCATCCAGATACACCAGAAAAGCTTATGATAGGTAAAAAGAATCGTCCTCTCCCCAGACAACCATGAGAGCATGTCTGTCTCAACATACTTTTAGAGAGAAGAAAACAGATGGCACTTACCTCCGACAGCGTTACAGCGAGATGTCATTTCCCAGAGGACCAAAGCCATGGAGTACACATCTGTTTGTTTGAAGGATTCCATGTTCTCCAGGTTCATCCTGGACTCCAAAACCTCAGGGGCCATATATCTTGCTGTGCCAACCTACAGGAGAAGAGATTGGGGAGAGCTCATGAGCTGAAATTGCAATTCATGTTTTGGATTCCACTGTGATTTAACTTCAGCTTTCACAGAAACACTGCCATTTGACATGTATCCAAAAATTCAGGCTATACTTGGCACAGGCCATATTTTCTGCTGCCAGGGGAATCTGGCATTGTCCTGACTACCAACTTACTTGCACCTCTCCTGGTGAGGAAAAAAAAAAGCCCTTTTTAGTTCCTTAAGCAAGTAATTTTGACACTGATAAATTTTCTCACTCTTTGGCCATTCACAGATAAACTTCAGCCTTTGGGCTTGAAGCAATTGCTGCTGACCAAGTGTCTTTCAGATGAGCAAGAAACACATTGTATTATATTGCACAGCATATTACAGTGTTAGCTGTTTCTTTTCATGGCAGGCTAAAAAGGAGAGTAAATGCAGGCCTGGGAGAAGAAAGCAAACACACAAATACTGAATGCAGAACCACACATTTGAATCGAAACCAAAAATCTGCCCCTTTGAAAAAAACATTCTCATAAACTTTATTCATACTGAGCAATTTTCAGCAATGACTTTAGCAGCTTTGCTGAGATCTGGATTATGATTTTGCATTACAGAAGGTGAAGTTTAAAAGTCCGTTTTTATCACAAGAAAGGATTTAAGGAAGAATTCTTGCATCATTCAACAGTTGCTTTCAAATGACCAACTCTTCACAGGGTATAAATAACGTATCCCCCTTGAAAAACTGCAATCAGAAGTTTTTCATCAGGCAAAGACAGCTTCAAGTTGAAGACTGGTTAATGGCAGAGATGAACAAACATAAATGGGTGATGCAGTAGGACATATGATTTAAATGAGCTGTTTATACTACAGCAATCACTCCAGAGCCCAGAGGCAAGCAGGGCTGCAAAAAATCATTTCAGTTCCTGGGTCTGCAACTGCAGACAGCCACATAGTAAATGTACAGTCTTGAGAGAGCCCTATGATACTCTTTTTATAAGCTTCTGTAAACATGTCTTATGACCTCAGGCTCAGGGCAAATGGGAAGATGTTCCACAAAAAGTGGAAAGTATCATAAGAAGAAGGAAAGATAAAGAACATAGCTTTGTCATAGGACCTTGCAATAGCAGACAATCTCTCTGTCAAAAATATCTGAATGGTTTAGGATCAAAGCCTTTATAAACAGAGGACAGAAAAAAAATTCAGTGTGTGCAGTCCCAAAGTTAAGTTCTCTGCTACATTGACACTGATGAATTTAAGGCCTAGCATGTGAATAGCAGCTATACACTGAAAAGGAACTTGGGACAGTCATGTCTCAGCACCACCGAGGTGAGCACCAACTCCCTTCCCTACATAAAATGTACATATGGAAACAGTGGAGCAGAGGTTGCTGCTACCCACCATTAACTCTCTAGCACATGATTTCTTCTCCAAGCACATCCCATCGAAAACTTAAAGAGGTTACCTGTGCACATTGGCAAACATCTGAAACCTTGCAGATTTTAACAAGATTAATGATGCCTAAACACAGGTCCCTCACATTGCCGCAAAGTTCTGTTCTGGTCTGGCATTTAACATGCTCTTTGCAGCAATGGAAAGGATACTGCACTTTTGCAGGACAGTGGAGAATGAAGGCCTGCAACTAAAATGCACAGAAGAAAGAGCAGACAAAAACTGACTTGAAGAATGCTATCAAGCTAATCTTATATCCATCCTCCTTAGAACTTATCATATATTCCATTCTGCTTATATCCTTTTATCTGCATTTAGGTCTTTTGGCCAAGGACACTTTTTCTGTATCTTGAAAACAAGTGACTCCTGAGTCTCAAAGGCATTTTTAGGTATTTGAACTCTGGAGATTCCAAGCTGATTGGACCTCTAGAGTCTGGATATGCTTCTTCCTTGCAAATATCAGTCTGCTTTCAGTTCTTGATTTTCCAAAACTTCTAGTGAGGGACCATCTCTCTTCATTTATGTGATGTTTGAATCTTTTTTTACTGGAGGTCTTACATTTCTTTCAAGCTGCTGAGAGATGTTTCATGCCCTGAGGTACATCAGTCAGAGAGGCAGTATGTATTTCCCGTTATCTGATATGGGAAACCATCTATTACAAGGGTGCTGATGTTGCTGAGGTACAGAACTGCGGTCCTTGCAGCCACCTACCAGTTCTCTGAACACAGCGTGAAGAAGGTCCAGATTTATATGGTCACATCAAGTAATGTCTGCAAATATAAACCATCATGGATGACCAAACTCAAAAGAGTGCAAAGGTTCTATAGGGGAGAAAGGTGGTTTCCAGCCTGGTATTGTAGTCAATAATGGCTATATCTGCATGATATGGAAGGTATTTGGGTAGATTGGAAAGAAGATGGCTTTGTAATCCCAACAACTTGCCTTCAATATTGGTGTCTAAGGATGACCAGTAAAACAGTTAAATACTTACACTCTTATTTATTTCATCAAAAGCCCAAGTTTTTATTGAATTAAAAATTGGGTCAGCTCCATTATACAAGTTATAAAATTGAATCTCCTGGTGGCAAGTGTTTGAGTCAAAGGATAAATTTTAGAAATTATGCATAAAGCAAATCTTGGTGCAAGACTTCTTTAATAAAAGCTACAGCATTGAAGCCGACATGTTGGGGAATTAAAGTGGGTTGCTCTTGTGTGCCCAAAAAGAACAAGGCAGAGGTTGGAGTCAAATCAATTGACTCATACTCCTTGTCACAGAGAAGAATGACACCAGCTGGGTCACCCCCAAACAGATTCACTGAAGCTAAACAAAATAAAACAGTCAGCCTCAACATCAATGCCCAAGGACACTAACTCCAAAGCCACAACCTGATCTGGGCAGCCCTGTACTTTGTTATCAGAGCTGGTGTGGACTGTGGAAGTGGCAGTATCCTCCTACTTCCAAGTGACTCTGAGCACTGCCAGAGAAATCTGCTTGCAATAAGGGTCTGCTTGAAGCAAAGTGTCTGAATGAATTTCAGAGTCCTTGTCTTGCTTCAAATGGGACCAGTCTTATGACTGACAATCTGGTATGACTTCATTGAACTCTAAAAAGATCTGGCATGCTGGAAAAAAATGATATGCAATAGAGTGGTGTTTGTAGTATTTTAAATATGACTCCACTAATTAACATTCACTCCTGGCTTTGGTTAATAGATCTTCTAAAAATGAGATCAGGACAGTTGCTTTTCAATAAGGAGACATCCAAAGGCATATCCACATTTGATAAAGCACAGTAAAACTCCTGTGAACTCAACAGAACACCACAGACTGAAGATTTGTCCCTGAAAATGTTCTAGGCTAAAATATTAGTTCCATGTGAGGTAAAAGTCAGTTTAAATTGACAAGATTTGAGTGACCCATGTATAAAAATATAAATATGGAAATACACAAATATATGTATAATTAAACTATTAGGAATTAAGTTAACAAATGATCTGAATTTATACTATGGGAGTTTTCATTAAAAGAGACAATATGTAGATGCAGGTAATCTTCAACGCCTTCATAATCATCTCTGTGAAGCAGATGAGTATTATCCATGCTCCTTAGTTGAAAAATCACAACAGGGCAATTATTTTTATTTGACATCCTTGTATTTGCTTAGATGTGGAGAATGTACCATTCATTAAAGAGGCCTCTTTTTTTGAATTTTAAAATTATATCTATCAGTAGTTACGTGCTTACAGTTTTTGAGGATGCAAGACTGACTTCGTGTACGCTGGGGCAGACCAGGATTGGATCAAGTCACACAGAAGTATAATGCCATCAGGCATGAAAACTGTGTCAAAACCTCACAACATGAAGCAGATCCTTGTTGTATTTGTGTGTGTGCATTGCAGCAGCACCATGAACATTTGCTAACAAGCTCATACATGCTTGGTATAAGTGAGAGGATGGTTGCACACACACACATGCAGGTCTCCAATCATAACAAAACCTACATTGCACTCCTCTTGCTGTTTCTTTAATGTTTAGAGCCTCTTTGTTTATAAACACATTCACATTAATTTAAATTATTTTAAGTCAAAACTGCCATAGAAGCTTTTTTCATCTTTTCAGCCCAGGAACTGACAAATTGGTACATTACCTGCTCCCCCTTCAACCTTCTAACTTACCTGCCCACTGTTAGCCAAGTCATCCACAGACAGGGAAGGGTCCAGCCTCAGGGACAACCCAAAGTCACAGAGACAGCAGGTTAAATCATTTTTCACCAGGATGTTGGAACTCTTTAGGTCCCTGTGTACGATAGGTGTTTTGGGACGGCCACAGGGTGTGTGATCACTGTGCAGATGGGCAATCCCTCGGGCCAAGGACCCGCCAAGTTTCCAGAGGTCCTCCCAGCTGATAATGTGCCGTGTGAGATACTCCTGCAAGTTTCCTTTAGCATGGAAGGCAGTAATCAACCAATACTGTTTGCCAAGGTCTGTCTTACGTTCCTCTGCTGTCAAGAACTGGAGTATGTTCTCGTGCTTGAGGTTTACATCTGAAAATATGTCTTTCTCCGTTTTCCAGGAAGCGTATTCTTCATAGGAGAAAATCTTGACTGCCACAGTTTCATACTGTTCTGATGTGTTTTGCTTCAATTTGGCTTTATATACTTCAGCAAACCTTCCTTTGCCAACAACAACGTCCAACTCAATGGGCAGCAGCTCTGTGTTGTGGTTGATGTTGTTGGCACACGTGGAGCTGATGTCTGAGCGGTCATCGTCTAACATAATGGCACAGCCATCACTGCAGTCCTTATGCTTCTTGGGCTTAACATTCTTCTCCCATGCCTTGCTGAGTTTCCTCTTCTTGTGAGTGCGGTAGGCATAAAAGATAACAATCACAGCAACAGAAATCACCAGTAACGGGACAAGACTTATGATTGTGACTTTGGAAATTTCATCTTTCTCCTCTGGTTTATGGGGGTCATCTGTAAAGAACAGAAGGAAGGCATGCATGAAGTTATATCATAGTTTGATATCTACAGAAGGCTGTCAATAATTATAATTTTTATCCAGAATGCAATACATTATCTTCTCCACTAATAGCAAATAAAAATTGTCACTGCTTTCTTGCTTCAAAATGTTGTTTTGTATGTAGGCCTCTGCTTACCACAACTTCCCTGTCTGCTTACTTTATAAAAAGCCAGAACTGAACAAGTAAGAACCTAATGTAATTTATTAGCTTTGTTCTTTTCTCAGGCTTTTAATACATAATGGATGAAATCTTCACTTTCCTGAATACAATAGCCAAAGTCTCCTGTACTTACTCTGTCAATGGATTCTTGACAGAACTGCTCCTTTAACCACTAATTACTAAAACATATTCATTTTTTTATAAGTAAACAGACAATGAAGCCTGTGAACTCCACTTGCCCAGTTATTACTCTAGATCCAGTATATTTTAGTAGGATCCCTGCAAAGCCATCTTCAGGAAGTCTGTTCAAACACTATACAAAAATATTTAGGCACAAATATGTATGCTTCCATATAGACCCAAAAAACAGAATTCATTCTCATGCTTTGATGTATGTGAGTGTTGCTAGAACTAATTCAAACATCTGCATGTAAACGGGCTCAGAACAGTCACCACCACCACCCTCCAGGTACTTCTATATGGATTTATGTATTGGAAAATTTCCTCTGTGAGTTCCTTGCTGGCTGTACACTGGTTTTCTGCTGTAAAGAAGATGTTCACTCCAAACTCCATACCTGGTGCACTGCACACCACCTGTTGTTCTTCTATTCCCTATATGTTCCACCATATTCTTAGGTGGAACATATAGAGAATAGAAGAACAACAGGGACCTATCGTAGAATAGGGATGTGTTCTGGGAAGAGTACAGATTATTATCCTATAGGTAAGAGCTGCCCTGTCACCTCTAAAAACTACTAGTAAAAACTACTAGTAAAAACTACTAGTTCTGTATTTCTTAGGGAAGACAACCATTTTAAAAGGGAACAGTTTTGTTCCAAGAAGAGATAAAAGGAGGGCCAGAGTTTACATCTGAAACTGATTTGATTGAACAAATGGAAATTTATTTTCTTAGTCTCTTTCTTCCTTTGAGTCACATAAAATGTACTGTATCATCTTTGCATGAGGGAGGGAATCGTTAGGAAGAAGTCCTGGGAGCCTAACCTGAATGGACTAAAACAAGTGAAGCTGCAGCTACAGTTAAGCAAGTGGCTTGTGGTGGAAGCATGATGCTCTGGCGGATGCTCACAGCCACGTCATTGACTCAGGCTCTGTGCACCAGACCAAATAAGTCAATATGAAAAGGAAAAGTTTAATAAGCTCTGAAGGGAAGCTGTCACTAACTACATTAGCCACAAGTCTCTGTTTCCCCTACTCTGTGCCTTTCAAAACAAAGGTGAGCAATGCTGAAACGGATAAGGGTAAAAAGTCTACAATTAGAACAAGCAGTACCTCTGACCCTCCAATTTCACTTGTAATCACTATTCCATTGTAAACCCAGCTGGCAATTAGCAGGAGCCACAAGCTGTTCAAAGGCAGGTGATAGGACATCTGAAAAGTATATTCTTTTTATTTGGAAAAAGGCTTGCATCCTGAAACAGGATGTGCTTCCCCTGTTTAAAAGGTTCATCAATCAGATGCAAGTGAGTAATTAAATCCTAGCCTCTCAGAGGGTTTCAATGAAGAAGAAGTGCCTTTCTAGCACTGTCATTCCCAGCCTAGCACAGGTCAATGACATGCACTAGCAGTACCTACAAAAATATATTTCCTTTATTTATGCAAAAGAACTTGAGGTAATCCCTCCTTCCAGACCTATGCATAGCACAAATCCTTGTTCTCCAGTAGTTTCTCTTTACAACAAAATGTTAGTAAATTTTAAAATTATTACATTTTAAATCAAAACAATACCTAAAAATTCATCACAGATTAAAGCCAACTCTTCTGCTTTTAAACATATTGAAGAGGAGAAAAAACCTGCTGTGTTTGTATGGCTTTTACGGGAGGAATATATTTAGAAAGTCAAATGTCACTGTCGGTAAATAGATTTGCATTGCTTATTCCCTTGTGCATTCTTTGCTTCTAGAAAAACTGCTTTATTAAGAACTTGGGAAACACCCTGGTGGAGGAGAACAGACTGCATTGTGGGATGGCTGTTTTGGAGTTTTGACTGCAAGCAGGTCACAACTACGTGACACAACTATGACCTGTAACAATTAGAGAAAGTAATTTTGTTGAATATTTGGGGTTCGGTTTTGCTGGTTTCGTTTTTTTGGTGTTTTTTCTTGAACACAGAAAAGCATGCTTAAGTCTGGACTCTGACCTTGGAAATGAGTAACATGTCATCTATAACATAGGGTATACTCTTTCACAATGATGAAAATGTTTCTTTAGGGCCTCTTAAGTAATTTTTCTTTGCCACAGAGCTGCAGCATGTAGACCAGATACTTGAAATACAAATATCTTTCAAAATGAGTGACAAAAGCCCTAAGATGTATTAGCTGTCTTTCAAGCAGTCAGAGGCAGCTGGGTGCATGTTCAGCTCTAACTGAGGAGAAACAAACCCTGCCCTTTACTGTTATGGACTGTGTGAGGATCTCCAATCATTCCTACAATGTCCTAGAGCAGGCTGTATTATTTTGCTCTCCAGCTGAGAACTCTCCAGCAGAGTTCTCAGCTCCTTCAGCTCTTCCTCTTTCTGCACAAGAGAAAGCTCTGCTTGCGGTGCAGGGGAATTTCTGGGTAGAAGGGAAAAAACTGTCAATGTTGCAAATGTTACTTGAAAAAGAATGTAAAAAAAAGTTAATCAAAGCAGAAGCTGAGCAGTTTGGCCACTTCCCCCTGAGCACTGTATCATCCTGCAGCCCTGCTGCAAAGTGACACATCCGCTTTGGCATGGTCGCTTGGAGGAAGCAGAGAAGCAGGGGGTAAAAAGTGTACAGCAGCACAACCCCACCTAAAGCAGCAGGGACAAAGGCTTGCTAATTTTCAGTATTTAAGACATGAGGCAAATCCCACTCAATGTTTGGGAAGTGCAAGAATGAGCGCACATCAGGGAGAACTGAGTGTCAGGACTGACAAGACTGAACTCTAAGCTTATGAGGGGACCAAGCTGCCTGACAGGAGAATTAAAGGGGATAGCAAGAGCAAAGAGCTGGTGGCACTGAAGTGTGTCCCAAGCAAGTAATTTCTGGAACTGTCTTTGATTTTGCCTGATGATAAGAGCCGAATCAAATCAGCCATTCCAGCACAAACTAAGGATGGGGTTCTCTGCAAAATCTGTGTAGAAAATCAAGACAGGATCAAAATTCAGAGCATAGCTGTATGTTTGCATAGTGGCTAGCCAACATTTTATGATTTGACTACAGGAACCTAAGAATAAATATATTCACTTATAAATAAATACCTATGACTGAAACCTCGTAATTTAAAAAATGGGAGTGCAGCTTCCTCTTTCTGAGCACTGGAATGAGCAAAACCTGGCTGTACAGGCAGGCAAGGAAATGGTTAAATGAAACAGCCTTTCATGTTTTGCAAACGTGCTCCTAAATAACTTTCCCCACCCACAACTATTATTTGGGTGGATCAGTCCTTTCTTAAGCTTCAAAAGAGCCTATTAATATAGCATAACAATGGAGAAGTTGAGCTAAAAGAAAGCTTCCTGTATGTGGTTTAAACTAAGCACAAACCATCTGCATAACCCTTAACACTACCCAAGCCTTGAGGGAATAGGGCTCAGGTGCCAAGGAAAATGGAAACACTGTACAGCCCCTGTTCAGTCAGGGAACTTCAAAGCCCTAGAGCTTGCAAATTCTTTAGGTTGGTTTTCATGCCTTTGATACAACTTTAGTGTCACTGAACTTTGGAAGGAATAAGTAAAACAATGGCAGTGAAATGAGGACACACTTGAATGGCAGGGCAGCAGAATGCCCAGCCAGTACTGACAGAACTACTTCCTTGCTGTCTGCTGCTCCTGTGAGCTCCAAAGCTGCTGCCTATTCAACTGCTAGTCAAAGCCACAGAGCAGAGAAAGAATATATTTGATATTAGCAGAACTCAAGCTAAATATATCGACACCGATGTATTGCAAGCTTGTGCAATGTCTTAAAAATTCCCAGAAACACAAAGTCACAAAACATGGTCCCAGACACAGAACTGGGATCTAGTTATTTTGCAAGATCCCAAGACACAAAGCAGCCCTTTGAGCTGACTGGAGGAAAACTTCATTTTGTAGAAATTCTGAGGTTTCAAAGTTTGATTTGAATTCCACACTGGAATGAAAACCAACACTTTTCGAATGCTTTTGCCTGAACAGAATTTCTGTTCAAATGTTGCAGTTTGGCAAGAGAAGTATGTGAGTGCTGAATCCCCAGCAGTGAGGGGACTGGTATGCGTGGGGTACAGCAGCTTCAAGTTCAAGACCTGCTCTGAATCAAGGGAGAGCTTTTTACAAAATGGGAGTTTGAAACTTGCACGTGTAGTGATTTCTGAGCAAGGCACTAGGCAACAAAATATGGAAAAGCCTGCCCATCTCTTTAGTACTGTCTGGATGAAAACTAGCTCCATAAAATGCTTCACTTTCAGTGAAATGAAATTTATTCTGAACAGCTGTTTGGAGTAATTTAGTTTACCTCTATTGAAGAGCTCTAAAGTGGAAATGAAATTCCGTAGCTCAGTGTTTCATGTACATTCCTGATTTTGGCCTTTTTAGAATTAAAATAGCTTGGAAATCTTCAGCAAAACATTTTTTGGTGGGAAATATTGATTTTCAAAACAAAAACTCTGCTTCTGACACTTCTATACTTTCCCTGAAACCCCTATCTTGAGGACAAAAGTGGTCTGAAAGTTGATCCAACTTTTATAAATTTCTGCTAGTTTTACAGGCATTGTTTTTGGGAGTTTGAAGATGGGGGGTGGGGAGCTTTTTTACTCAGGGTGGAGGGTGTTTCCTTAGGAAAATGGTTGATCCTGACACAAAATACTTGGTAATAATCAAATTCAAATGCCACACTCCAAATTAACTTTTTTTTTAAATCATGGTAGCTTCTTGGAAACATTTTAAATTTTCATACTTGCTGGAGATGATTTTTTTTTTCCAATTTAATAGTTTTGCTGTGCAGGAAATCCGTTTCACCCCTCCTTCAGCTCTATGCTGAGCCAACTCATGGCAGAAGAGAGAGATTACTGGATTTTAAAAACAGAGTGGGCTCTATCTTATCATCCAGTGGAAAATAAACCCTGGCATTTCTTGCAGACTTTCCTGAAGGTAGAATCCCTTCAACAAGTTCCTGTATGTGACAGGATCTTTTTTTGGACTAGGTAATCAAAGTCTGTCAAAGGCCTGTAAGTTTTGCTTGAGCTGTATGTCTTCATCTTTTAGTCTGAAAAGGATATTACCAGGATATCCAAAAGAGAATCTCTCTCCTGGAGAGGCACTACCTCCGGTAGTTGGCAGGTCTGCCTGGCCTGCTATAGAATCATGGATTGTTTAGGTTGGAAAAGACCTCTAAGATCATCAAGTCCAACTGTAAGCCCAGTACTGCCAAGTCTACCACTAAACCATGTCTCTAAGTGCCACATCTACAGATCTTTTAAATACCTCCAGGGATGCTCATTCAACCACTTCCCTGGAGAACCTGTTCCAGTGCTTAACAACACTTTTGGCAAAGAAATTTCCCCAGCTATCCAATCTAAACATCCTTTGGACAACTTGAGGCCATTTCCTCTTGTTCCATTGCTTCTTATTTGGGGGAAGATGTTGACTCCCATCTTGCTACAACCTCCTTTCAAATGGTAGTAGAAAGCCAAAAAAGGTTCCCCCTCAACCTCCTGTTCTCTTAGCCAGACAACCCCAACTCCCTCAGACACTCTTCACAGAACTTGTGCTCCAGATCCTTCCCCAGCTTTGCTGCCCTTCTCTGGACATGCTCCAGCACCTCAATGTCCTTCTTGTAGTGAGGGGCCCACAGGATTTGATGTGCCCTCAGCAGTGCTGATTTCAGGGGGTTGTGCTGGCTCCACTCTTTCTGAAACAGGCCAAGATGCCATGGGCCCTCTTGGCCACCTGCTCTCGCTGCTGGCTCATGTTCAGCCACTCCTGACCAGCACCCCCAGGTCCTTTTCCTCCAGGCAGCTTTGCTGCCACTCCTCCTTCAGCCTGCAGCATTGCATGGAGTTGCTGTGACCCAAGCGCAGGTTCCAACACTTTGTGCCCTAAGGGTTTACTTAAAGGTACGGGAACTCATTCATCTGTTCTTTTGGGTATATGACTGCCTAAATGTTGCTCTGCAGTCAACAAATGGCTGGCAAACCAGACCCAGCTCTCAGAGCACTTAATGCATGTTAATGCCCAGTGCCACCACTTCTCTCTTTTCCTGAAAGGTAGTAAGTATGAGCTATTTTGAAGACCAGTGGCACACCCACTGCTGCCCTCCCCTGCAGACCTGCAGTTTTGGCCTTGGCACACGACTGCCTAGGGGGATCAGGACTCAAGACTTCTCTTTAACACCCAGGGAAAAACCCCAGTTACATGACCCAGTTACATGTGTTACATGGCAGAAGAGTCATGCATATGCATCTGTCACCTGATGGGAATGGCTGCATCTTAGTCACAAGGGTGGGAGGGAGGCAAATTCATTGCCTCTGGGTGGCTTACTTCAGCAAAAAGGCTGGGCAGCAATGACCTAATGGGTAATTCATCTATTGTAAGCAGGATTTCATTTTTCAACTGATTGCCAAGTATGCTATTCAGCACTCAGGAGGTCTAAGAAACTCTTAAACTCTAAGACAGAACACATAGTTTGTTGCTGCTTTTATTCACCACTGCTGGCTACAAAGTATAATTCCTTGGTTTGCTGGCACAGCACCCATTTGCTTAAAATCTTCCACCCCACTAATGCATTCCCTTATCTCTGCCATTCTAATAGGTCCCTTCACTGTGTGTACATGGCATCTCTCCCACACTTTGACTTTTTTAGCTGAGCTTTCCTACTCAGCAATATGAAAGCCAACGTATTTTAACTTTACATGATGTGACTGAGTTTCTGTGATACATGGCTCAGTTATAGAGCTTGGGTGTCTGCTGCTGTTTGCTGGTGGATTTCTGGAACAAATCAATCTCTCCAGTTTCAATATGTTTCAACAGATGCCACACATTAACCACTATTTTTATTCTCAGCCTGAGTTTCACCCCTCCAACCTTTCCCAAAATATTATGTTGCCAGTGTTAGTTACAGTTTGTTTCTGTCTGTAATTATTAAAGTCTCTTCCGTGACAACCTGATAAAAGGTTGGCCACATTCCCATACTTATTAAGCTCTCAAGTGATGCAAATTGTAACAAATATGCCAACCAGACTGGAAGAGGAGTGCCTAGTTTGTTTTTACACAAATCTGTAACTGAGCATGGTTATTTTCCTAAGAAGCAAACAATATAAATAATACAGAGCAAACAAAATTTTGGCTCCTTTAGCCTCTTTTCATTCTATTTCCTTTCTATCCCATTAAGTGAATCAGATGTTCAGCATTACACAGCCTCTCCTTTGGTTACACACAGCTGCAGGCACTGGGTGGGACTCCAGTGCCTGCAAATACCTAAGAGGAAACATAGAGAACAAAGCCAATATACAAGCAGTGAGAGGCTCTGTGCAATGTTATGTAATGTTACTGACCTCTTTTATGGGGCAGCTGGAATACAGTTACCTTCTGAACATGTTAGTTGGATAACAGAAAGAGAGATTAATGAAAGCCTTTGTTAAAATTCACTTGGAAGCAGTCCAGCTGTAATCATCTCCCTTCTGATGTTCCTTGAGCACCGGACAACTCATCACACAAGTATTTATGGACTGGTGACTGTTTGCACACAGATCTTAAGTCTGAGATCCTCCTATGTAGTCAAGTAAAATCACTAACACTTTGACTCTAGTAAGGAGAGGAAGAGGAGAGAAAGAAAGGAAAACACAGGATCAACATGTTAGAGACAAATGAGAGGTACGAAGTTAAGGACATTCTGAAACATTATTCATATTTCCTGCAGTCTGGGCACAGGACAAGGCATCACACAGGCATGCTTGTGGTGATTCAGGCAGCAGAGCAGCACCAGCTCTCCCAGGTAACAACTGTACACAGTGAGAAATCACAGCACTTGGAGCACTGCAAATCCACAGGCTGTAATTTGTTCAGGCAAATGACTCAGCCACAATTGATTAATCAAATAGGCATGTCCCTTACACTCTCAATTAGCCAACTCTGTAAAAAACCGTGATCAATATGAAGTAAAAAAAAAACTGCTAAAAAGTAGCACAACACCCTCCCTCCCTCGACATACTTCCCCAATTAGCTTCATTATTCTCATAAACTCTTGTTGACCTGTCAGTCATCTCTGTCACTGAGGTTTTGGTATTTCAAGGCAGCTGTCTGGATGGTTCAGAGTTGCTGCTTAAGGTTTCTCCCATATCTGGGTGTGGTGGGAATGCCCAAAATAATGACTTCATCTTGCAGTAGGTGAACACAGTCGACCTAAACAATCTTACAGACACCTTGGTTGCAAGCTTCATGGAGATATGCATAGCATGGCAAGAGACAGGTGAGGATAAAAAATTACCACCATGTCAGTTGTTAGAATGAAACAACTATAAACAAAACAGAGCTGTGTTGAAATCCTGGTTCCAACTTTTGAGTTCTCTGCACCGTTGCTTGGATTTGAACATGATGCCCAGGATACCAACTGCATAAATATTGGTAACTGTATTTAAAGGATTTGTTTTCTTGTTTGCAGTCTCCACTGCTGGTTTGCATATTGATAAATGACTGTGCCTAAATGAGCTGCACAAGAGGAAGGAGCTCCATTGCACAGCAGGTAGGTAGATCATACACTAAGTAACACGCAGGAATCCCATCTTCTTGTCTACAGTGAGTACCTTGTCATTTCTGTCCATGGAGAACAGGTTGGATGTGGGGCTGGAAAGGGCAGAGTACTGCTTGGTCCATTAGGGTAAACCAGGCTTAACTTCAGTCAAAGAACTTGGGATAGTTAGCAAAGCCCAGCTTTGTTAGGCAGCTGTCATGCTTGCACTGGCTGATGGCTGGGAGGTGTGGTGAAGGGAAAGCAGAGGAACAAAGCTGCCCAAACATCACAGGAGGACTGGGACTGTGCAAACAACTACAGACAGACCTGATTCATCCCAGCAGATCAAAGTAGACGAAGGTAAATCAAGATTCAGAAGATTCACCAGACACAACCAGACATCAGGGTGCAAAAAGCCCTCGTAGTCTAGTCCTGATCTCATTTTTTCCACAACAGAAGGACCAGGCCTCTGTCTGCTACCTAGCCTACTTCTAGCCACTCAAGGCCTTTTACCCCAATTCTGGCTAATCTTTTCCAGTGGTTTTGCTCCCTGGCTTTGCCTTCTGGTAATACTAACATTAGACTTTTGAATAAATAATAATTACAAAACACTGGCATTGAGATTTGCTGTGAGAAGCATTTTTCCACCGCAAGGGTGAAAGCTGCTTGCCAGTCACCCACAATTTTGTTTGGCAAAAAAAGAGAGTGATTAAAAAATAAACACAGAATAGTCAGATTTACAATGGTTACCTGTCTCCTGCATGTTATTTCTCCAAGAAGTACAGAACATTATTTGGAGTGATTTGCACTCAGTATTTTCCACCAGCTGCCTGTGGCCTGGAGTGCCAGGGATCTGAATCAGGGTCAGTCCCCTGACATAGCAGAACTACAGGCATATTTAGGCATGTGTTTGACTGTGTCTTGCTTATCTTGCAAATTGGCAATTTAAATGAAAATCCATACAATAAACAGGCATTTGATTTTCATGTATCTACTTAAAACATTTCTAAAGTCACTCTTGAGTGAGTCACAACACCTCCAATACCCAAAACTTTAGATGCTTGTGTCTAAAAATGGAGTCAGGAGGTTTGCCCTTCACAGTCAAGACTCATGCAAGCCAATAGTGCTATAAACCAATTCTTCCATAAGCAATAACAGCTCAGCTGTGAATCACTGGAATTCAGTGACTAACCTCTGGTGGAAATTAGAACTTGCTGTCTTAACCAGGGTTTTCATTCTTACCTCAGAAACACCAGCAACAAACTAAACCTGGTCTGTCTCAAGTGTGCATACAGGAAGAAGAGGTAAAACACTGTCATTTACAACAATACCTTGAAAGGAAACGCTGTGATCAACAGGTGAAAAATTACGATCTTTTTTTATCTCCATTTCTGCTAATAAATTATTAAAATCACTGTTTTATCAGTTTTTTTTTTAGAGTAGCTCTCATCTTGCTCTCTAAAACTAGAATGTGCAAAACCACTGCAAAAAAGTTCTTGTTCTGCCGTATAAGAAATGTAGAGGGAAAAAAACCTGCAAGAACAATGTACAGAATAGATCTGGATGACAGTCATTCCAAAGGCAAAATTATTACAGGCTATTATCTAGTTGTCTGGAGGAGCCATGGACCAGCTGGCTGTGATGTTCTGCTCAAAGTTAAACACAGACAGGAAACCGCATGTCTGATACTGTAAAAATCGTTTGTCTTCCTGCCATGGCTAACCAGGCAAGCAACCCAAAGGGGCTGTTTTCATTTAAAAGAAACACTAATCCACAACAATAAAAAAGGAATGACAAAGCCTCAATTCTCCCCCCTCCTGACTAGAGTTAATGCCTGTGTTTGTGAATGAACTGGAAATGTTACAGAGTGAAGTTTTACATTACTTTAATTTTTATCTGTAGTTATTCACTTAATACATATGAATGCAGCACATGGTTTTCATGAGTCACCTGAAGTGCTCACAGCACGTGACCTAGCAGGAAAGGCTTCACTTGGAAGAGTGAAAGGAATTTGGGTAAAAAGACTGGGTTTAAACTTCTACTACTCCTTGTGGGTTGATCTGGAAGTGTGAGTGAGCTGCAGAGTTCATAGGTATCAAGGCACTTGGTGCTGAATTTTAGAAAGGTTTTAATAACCATACACACCAAAGACACCCATTTATTAGTGATTTCATTCAGCTACATAGCTCCAGGAAAAACAGCTATAACGTGGCTAACACAAAATTTAGCCAAAATCCACAAGGGTGTGGTTCATATTGTACAAAAACACTAGGCAGCTGACCCAGAGTAAGATCTCTTCTCTGGGGACACATTCTTTAAAAAAAAAACCAAGCAATCTCTCTACCTGGGTCTACCACTTGTGCTCATATCAATACCAGTATATATTCCAAATCCTTTAAAGGTCACCCAAGTAAGGGTTGGTCACACAACCACAGATGAGCAGTCAGGTTGTCTGGTTTCAAATCAAGCTTGATGAGGGGATGAGGAAGATGGGGATGAGGGCTGGCACCAGAAAGGGATAGCCTGGGCCAAGGGAAGCAAAGGCATGCTAGCTTGCTCTTGGCTAATTTGGTGTGGTTTTGTGACCTAAACTAGTTGGCCTTCTTGGAGGCTAGGAAGTGAGAGCTACAATTGCTCACATAGTCATTCACCGCAGCACAGTCCCACACCAGGTTTCCTAGGAGTGGAAACTGCATCCCAAGCCTTCGTTATCTGAGGTAACAAGGACCTAATTATATCCTTTTCTGAGGAATTTATGGGTGATGGGGATGGGTGTGGTGTGCCACACCCCTTCAGAAGTGTGAATACATAAATTTCTCCATAGGATACCTCACCCTTCCCTGTCAGAAACCTGACTTTGTCTCAGTAAAATAATCACAGCAGGTAGGACAAAACAAAGCAAAAGGGGTGTGTGCACCCACACACATCTGTGTGTGCAGCAGGAGGTCCACCAACACTGCACACACCTGTACTGCCTTCATTGTGTCTGCAGTGGCCCGCATCAGAGCTCGTGGAGTGGAAGGGGAATGGGTTGTGCGCTTGTGGTTTGGTCTGCACTCACATTTCCCTGGTTTACCTGAACTCACATACACTGCCTTGTGCCATATAGGTGTGGGGCAAAACATTCCCCAGAGAAGGAACCTAGCTTCTTCACACTCACCACAAGGGAGGTGCAGATGGTCAGTTACACCAGAGAAGCTGACTTAAAATTCACATTCTATCAGGTTATCAGTAACATCTCTATATGCAGATAACACACTCAGGCAATACAGCCTTTTAGAAAAGGTAGGACCTTAAAAATGGCATTTGCTTTACTTTAGATTTCATAATGTAATTAGCATGTGTTGCATTTTGGTGTGCCAACAGACCAACTGAAAACATCCTGCTTTCATCTTCCATCATCTTTTAAGTGCAATATCTTGAGCTGAATATGAGACTTACTTCAAAATGAGGACAGCCTGGCAGGAAGAAGTACCCTCAGAACACAGAAAAAAAAGATTGAGATTTTGCAAGATTCAAGAAAGACTAAAAGAGCAGCTGCCATTAGAAGTTCTCCCCCACAAAATGCAATTCCAAAGGACATGGGTATAACACAGTTAATATTAACACAGTTAATATTACTTGCAAGGAATGTAGGAATGCAAGGTAAATTATTAAACCTACCTGATGTAAAAATGAGCATATCATTGCATTCTTCACCTGTGCAGGAACACATGAACATCAATCCCCCATCATCCTTCTTTTCCCTCATCAAACACTGCTCTGATTGATAGTCATCCAAAAAGTGACCATACAGTGCTTCTAGGGGGTCGTGGCATATCGTTTCTAATGTCACATTTTCATCATTCTGTCTCCTAAAAATGAAAAGGAGAAAACTGAAATCAAAAAAGGAATATTTTATAAAGGGAGCAGACAGGACCACGCCTGGCCAAAATTTACCTCTTTTGAGAACATAAATGGCATTTAAAGAGCATCCTATGTTTTTCTCTGTCTTTGTTGAATAGGGAAAATTTGGCACTGTCTGGGCTCCTCACATTTGTACAATGGCACAGCTATTCCTGTATCATATTCCTGCTAAGCTCACAAGAGTGCTTCTGAAAATTTCACTTGGAATTATTCAAGCTAATGCTTGATGAACTGCTGTGAACTTCAGAACATACTTTTGGTTTTTGCGGTCACTAAGCAGACAGTAAAAATCTGTGGGAAATTACAATAAAAACTGAATTATTTCCTCAAAATCAGAGAATTTCTAGTGAGTTGGTCTTTTCATTTTGCTTTCGAAGCCTACAATCAGCACAGTTTGTGCACTGAAGGAGTTATATACAAAACCCCCCCCTCAACCAACCAAAAACACCCCAGCAAAATATCAATCATAAAAACCGATGCAAGTTAGAGTTGCCTCACAGTCAGGGAAATATTTACAGCTCATAATCTGGACCATATTCCTGTGCTTTGTCCTGGTCCACAGATTTAATTTCATTGACAAAAGACTTGTTGGCAAAAAAGCACTTTACAGTTCTCAACTTACTTGCCTTTTGGATAAATGGTCATGAAAAATCCAACATGTAACTTAAATTTTACAACAGCTCCTTTTTATGGCAATAATAGACACTGATGACTTACTGAAGAATCACAGGAGAAATATGGAAAAGCACACTGGACTGATCCTGAACTGAAATGCCTACTTCCAATTATGCTGAACATCTCAATTCAATGGACACAACTAATTCCTCAGTACATGAATTAGTTATGTCCCTCTGGAAGTGGTTCTAATTATTTTACTAAATCAGCAGCAATGCTGCAAACACTCTGTTGTGTTCCTTTAGTCCAGTTATTAACTCATTAAGAGTGGTTCTGGCTTTCTTTGGTAGGACTGGATTCCCATTTATGAAAGGGCAAGGGATGCTCCAGTTTTTAGACTGGAACCCAAGCTTAAAGCAAATAAATCCAAAAAAGATTTACAATTCATTTTCATAAACTCTTGATTTCTTTGAACCTAGACAGAGGCTACATAAAAAGCATCATGCCTACATCAAAGTCTCTACCTACACAGAAGTTTTTTCCCATTAAGAGGAAATATTTCTACCTATACATGGCAATAAGCCTCTTGTGATAAACCTACATAATCTAGTTCCCTTGAAACCTGAGAGAGAATTGTCTTTGTTCAGCAACTGTCACTACAATCCTCTCTTGAGCCTGAAATCTGTTTCTACTCTTGAGTGCTGTGGGTGGATACAACTTAATGGCTTGCACAAAACCATGCCTCTTTTCCAATAACAGCGTAAGCTGGAACAGAACTGTTTTAGAAAAAAACAAGTCCCCAGAACATTTCATATCAGAATTGTTAACCTCAAGCAACTCTTGGTATGCTATGCAGAGATATGAGCTGGAAGCAGGAGAGCAAAGCCTGATGAGGGAGCAGGGACATTCTGAATATCAGAGCAATCAAGTAAAGTACTAAGCAGCGATGAATGAGGGTGTGCTCCTGTCCCCGCCTGTATGAAGAAATAACTTACCATACAGCAACACAGACTTCACTACTCTTCTCACAGATAGAAGTGATGTTGCAGTTACTCCTGCACTGATGTTGGTTTGAGCAGGTTGTTACTTTAATATCACAAAACTTGCATAGGTTTGACATTTTCAGTCCACTTTCCTTATTTCTTTCTACAGGTGATGTAAATTCAGCTTAAGGAAAAAAAAAAGGAAACTCAATAATGGTAGATGATGAGATTGCATTATTGCTTATTATGAAGATAAGGTTTTCATCAGCAGCAAACATTTCCTCTTACCTTAAATTAGAAAATCTTTGATCTTTCACAGCTACCAATTTTCTTTACAACAAGGTAAGTGCCATGATGTCAAGACCAGGTTAATCAAAGTGAATTTGAAAAGCGAAATGAACTTCTATTGACTTCAGAGGGAGCAAAAGTTGCTACGCAATTTGCAGAATTATGCATTTTCCAAAACCAGTTTGCGCTGAAATAGCTCCTCTGCACTCACCCATTTGCATTACTTACAGGCAGTGTATCTGTCCCCCATTTATAACACTGCATCATGGCCTGTGTGCCACAGTAACTGTGGGTTCCACACTGAGAATGCACATTAGCTGTGTGACATCATTATAAGATGGATCAGCATGAATTTCGCAATTTTGTCTTTCCTAACCTGAGGCATAACCTAGGTGTCATCTCTAATCTGATTACTGTTCACACATAAAAAACACAGAGCTGGAACAGACTTTGAGCTTAAGGTAGGTGGCCTGCCAGAGGATGTGGGTGAAACTAAAGCTAGAAATGCAATAGGGCATCTGTGCAGCTCATGTGATCTACTGCAGGAGTCTAACTGGGCCAACTGCAGGGGACTTGAACTCAAACTAACTGGCAATGACAGCCTGTCTTTGACCCAACAGCTACTTTTCTGCACCCAGAAATTGAGTAATTAGATGCTTACTGGTTCTGAGTCTCAGTACTTACCATCTGCTTCAGTGTGGCAGCAGTAAGGAAAGAGATATTTTTGCGCTATTTGTTTGAACTTCAGGAAATATCCTTTTAGCTCAAAAACTATTTTGAAAAGACAGTGTAACTACAAGGAACAGAAAATGCTGACACAAAATTCTTCCTAAAGCTAAAACGAACATGCAACTATCTGAAGTGGAGCAGACCATCAACAACAGTTTCAGTCTGACTCACTTCGCAATGTAATTGGAAAAGTAGGGTGAACCACTTTGAGGAGATACTGGGCTTACATGCAGCACAGCCCTTCTCTTGTAGCCACCTGCATGTTAAAACTGTGTTCATATTGCTTTCTGTAGCCAAATGTTGCTAGTCAACCTGTAATAGGCAACCAGGGATTTATAATTTCCCCCTCTCTCTACTCAATTAGCTGAGAAATCAATTTTTTCCTTCTAGAACTTCACTTTTTACTACCATTAGACTATTTTACTACAGGAAATAAATACACATGATTTTTCCAGGAGGAAATAAAAAAGCCTCTTGCTAACATTTTCAATTGAGTTCTGAACCATTGTGAAAGATGGAGAGAAAGGTTTCAGCTCTCCATCCAAACCACACATCTTTCTCATCACTAGCATGCTCTGGTACTGATCTAAGGTTTCTGATCTAACAGCCACCATACTCAGAGGCAAAACTTGCAATGGTTCTATGGTATAGAAGAGGATGCTACGCAGAGGGGTGGTTAGGATGAGCTCACTGGGTGTGGCAGTGTGCTCCTCCCTGCTTTTGGCTCAAGCAAGAGCTAGCAGTGGTGGTTGTGAGGGCTGCACCTGGCTTAAAGCTGGACTCTGGGAAGACAGATAACAGCACAATAGCTGAGGGCCATAAAACTTACTCAGCAGCTGAGGTCTAGTTGAGCATGCGCCAAGCAAAATACAGCTGGCATGCAAATACTACTATAAGTCAATCATCTTACTCCATAAATAGGGAACAGCCCAGGGTCTGCTGAGCTCTCCTGCACAGCTGTGGGCTGCATGCCAGGATCTCCCCTTGAACAGGGATGCCTCTTGAAGTTGTGAGAATACTTATTGCACTAAATACTCAGTAAGTGAAATGGGAATAAGCATGTTGAAACTTTGAAATCTTAGCTAAGTGAGATAAAGGACTGCTTGTGCTTGTATAATCCTTTAGACCTAAGTTCCTAGCCTGGAACTACGTCTGGATCCAGACACACATGGAAACCACCTGAGAAAGGGATTAAGAATGTGAGGGGGTCCTTTCTGAACCTCATGACTCAACGTGAGGGTGTCTCTGACAGTTTGTCCCACCTTCTCCTCAATGCAGTAAATAACCAAGTGTTTGTCGCCATCAAAGCTTGTTATAGCACTGTCATGTTTACTGTCAAGCTTTGTCAAAATAAACATTGCTACTTTTCCAAGGGAGGTGTGCCACCCCATTTGCAACACTGGGAGCTCTTACATGGGTGGAGAATGCTGGCAGGATATTATGGGCTGGCGGAATTTTAAGCCCCAGGTAAACATTTCTTGTTCTGTTGTGTTGCAACAACTCCCAGTAGCCATGTAGAAGAACAAAGCCTCATTGAAGCAAGTGTGGTAGGAACTCAGAAGGTCTTGAATGTACTGTTCTATGAAATACATGTCAACATAATCCTCACTATAGCAAATGGGACATCTCTTCTGGATGGTGTACATCTCTTCTTCCTTACCACATGCTGAAGAGAAACTAATAGCTGTCATAACTTATCTAGGTTGCAGTAATGATCCAAACAACTTGATAATGAGGGACTGTCCCCCTACCCAGAAAAAACCCCAATCCATGGTGCTAAAAGCCTGGAACGAAAATAGAGACAAATACTGAGGAGGTGAAGTGACTCACCCAAATGTACACAGGAAACCTGTGGCAGGGGTACCTGCAACTGAGCACAGGGGAAAGGCATCAGCTGCATCTATGCTGCTTTCAGCTCTGAGCTCACATGGCAGCTGTGGCACGATGGATGCCTGTGCCATGAACATGACTCAGTCCCCTCCAGTGCCCACAGCACTGGAGCCAAGAGCCAAATGAAGGTGGGTCCTTAAGTAAACTATTTCAAGCACATTATATTTGTTGAGAGAAAGGGTTTGGTTCCTATGCCATCCCTGACTTGCAAGGTTCTACCAAGGCTCACCCACTGGAACAAATGGATGAAAATAAATATGTTTGGACCTCTTCCAAGGAGGGATATCCAACCCAAACTACTTGATTAAAAAAAAAAAAAAAGAATAAATAAAGAAAAAAAGCCCATCTGGAAAGCAGCAATCCCCTGTAAGGTCACAAACCTTAAGTTTCTAAGGTAGGCATTAGTTTAACCACTAGCAACAGTAGCAAAAGGTTGTCCACTTAGGACCAAGTAATTTCTGATCAGGTTTAATTACTATCAAAAGCTAATGGGGTTTTGGGACTTCCAGAACTGACTACACTTGTATTTTCTCCCCAAAATTCTTCTAACAGAGGCTGACAGATCAGTGACTCTTTATTCATGCCTCTGGCAGTTCAAAAAACTGTCTAAACTGCCCAGGTGGACAAATTTTATTCCATGCTTCAACACTTGGTTTAAAGTGGTACTGCAGTTTACTTTCCGTAAGACTGTCATAATGCTCTAGCAGACGTAGGTCTGTTGTTTGTTATTACTCCTTGGCCTTGTCCACTGTGATAACCCATCTAGTTCCAAACTAAAGCCATGTTTGACTTTTTCCATCTGATGCTGAAACCACACCCTGCAGATGGCCTGAGAGGAAATCTGGAGTTAGATAGGAACTTCGATGTCACTCTTTGATTACAGATGGCTACTAGACTCTGAGAATTTAGAAATCCTGAAAAGATGGGTCTTCTTCCAAGTCACATGAACTCACACCTATCTTAAATCAACCAAGTCCTGCCTGGAGAATGACAAATTGGTAGGATTCTTCCCTAGGAAAGTGTATTCACTCATTGCCTGAGGGATTCATAAGCAAGGAGTGGTTCAGGACCAGCAGAATGCTCCTCTTCTTGTAGTCACTTAAATGTCCACCTCTAAAAGTATTTGACTATCCTGCTGCACACCTCATACCACACGAGCCATCTCAAGATTTTCTCCTGTTAAGAAAACCAAAGTCACTTGAATACTGTGGACAGCAGCAACCTTTGATTTTGCAAGAAAAAAAAGTGGATATAATGAAAAAGTTAAAAGAGAAATCACAGATTTGCAAAGGTGAATGAAGCCATCCTAAAGTGTGTGCTTGTCTCCTAAAATTTGAATTTGCCACCCACTGTCTAATGTTAGTTTTCTTATTTTGACTTCTACAGGAAGCCTAATTCTAGCTTTCTTTGCTTCTTTGTCCACGGAGAGGGCTCCAAATAAAAGACTGTGCTTTCTTGGCTATGAAAATTTCAGCCAACCAGTTCAGCAGAGATCAGCCGCTGTGGTTAAAATGTATGGAACATGCAAGTCAACACGTGGGCTGGACATTACAGAAGACACACTAGAGCAGTCACATTAGAAATGTCCACTCCATAGATTCTGGTGGAGCCAAGCTTGCAGAATATCACTTCTCTTCTGCGGTTCACATCTTTATTTATGATTTCCTAGGATGTCATAAACAGGACACCTCACCCAAAGTCTATTGACTTTGCTTGAAGTGGTTTGCTTTGCATCTGTTGTCTGTAGATACGTAACTTCTATTGAGGCTTAACGTTGTAGTTTACTTTTCTCTTATTTTTAAAACCATTACAGAATTCTCACAAGCTAACAACATTAAATAAAGCCCAAACTAACATGCTGTCTTTTTGGAAATATCTACACTGGAAAACTTTTTATGTCTTCGGATGCATTTCAGAAACAGCAGCCAATTTCTCTTACTCCTATCTTGTAAAATCCTGTCACAGCACTTCTATTCTCTCATCCAGTGTCTCTGGCACATGTATACTTATAAAACAGCAGGCAGATCCCATCCTCCCCCAAAAAAAAAATGCTGAGAGAGACATTGGGATGGGAACTCAACTACTCAGCTGCTGTGAGATAATTCCACCTGATGGGAGAGATTTGAAGATTTCATTCCACTACATCATGGAAATCTGCCAGGAGGACATTGTCTGTATCAGAGAGCCTTGAAGTAGATTGTCCTTGTTCTCCCAAAGAGCACAGCTCCATGACATCATATATCTGTGTTTAGAAAGCACAGTAGCAGCTATGAAGAGCATCCAAACTGTATTGCCTTCTCATCCAACAGAAAGACATCAAGTTTTGCCAGGAACTGTACTAAACACAGCATGACTTCTGTTTTGACTACTATCCCCAGCACATTATCTACAGTCCTAGTGGAACTTTGACAATTATGGAGACACTGCCAGCTTCATTAAATTTGCCTTACACATATTGATGAATTAATTGCAGGAGTGAGAGAGTCAAGGAAAATGCATGACCTGAGTTTTGCTTTCAAGACCTGGATGTATATCCTGATGGGTACTCTTAAACATACTGATTGTGTCCAGTGTGGTAATACAAGGAAGTGAAGATGGAAACATAATCAATCCTAAAGATAAAAAAAATCATGAGTTACAAAATCACAAGACTTGTCAGACAAATCATGGAAATAAAGGAAGGGAAAAAACACAACCAAAAACCCCCTGAAAAGCAAAAAGACAAACCCCAAGCAACCAAAAAACACAATTGTTGGGTTCTTCCTTACTTGCCATTGCTGTCTGTACTCTTAAGAGTGCTTTTTGAGACATGTTTTGAAACTTTGGCCATGAGCAGGAGGGTTGGAATTACTGTCTAACTAGAATAAAAGACACGATAAAATGAAAATAAATCATTGGGATCCAGGAGGTGGATCTTCAAGAAAAATAGCTGTATTCCTATTACTCATCACAAAATCACAGGAGCTGGCAACACTGCAGATCACCTAGTAACTCCCATCACAACAGGGAGGGTTTCATAAGGTTACTTCAGGGAAACCCTATGAAATATGTATTTTCAGTTTTTCAGTTGCAGCTGCCATTTCTAAGCTTAATGTCATCTGGGCTGAAATGGAGTGTCACTCTGGTACATACTCTTATTTTCACCATGTGAGTATGAGCTCACAATGTTCACACTATCTTGGACACAGCTTTGGGTGCAGTCCTTTATCTCAACCATGAGCTACCCCAGTAGGATTACCACGGGTACAGGACTTTTATGCTTTTGTGACTGTTTCTATTAAGATTAACAACAATGATTATCAAGAGTGCTGAGACAGCCTCTGTAAAGCCAAACATGTGCTATCTTTTACGTACAACTAAAATATGTCAGAGGAAAACAGGTTCCATGAATGTTTAACTATCCCTGTGGCAGGACTCCAGGAAACCACATTCCTATGGATTGGTCTGCAGAATCTCTCAGCCTCGATCTTTATCATGCGTAGTCACAGATCACTGACTACCACAGAGCACAACAGCTGCCTTAGTCAGTACTTAAAGTTGTGCCTTTGAGTGTACTGATTGCACTTTTGCAAATTTCAGGGGCTCAGCAGTGGATAAAAGCCAAAATAACCTGTTCCAACACAGTACTTTGTGAACTACTTGGAGGAGATGCATCTCATGGCTTCCCCCTGTCATGTTAAAGCTTTTGCCCATTGTATGAAAAAAATGCAAGTCACACCTATCACACCAAAGAACGATTTGGTGGGGCCCACAGGCTTTTTGAGGTTTGTGCAACTGGCTCTTCAGCTATGACTGAGAAGTCTGCTAGGAAAGAAGAGAGCAGACTGGGTAAGCCATGTTGACCTGCCAGACCTAGGCAAGAGTAGTTTGGCCACCCCCAGGTGAAGAAAGGCCAAGGCAGAAGAAAGGAAAGCCAGAAAACCACTGATGAACTGCACTGAATTTGGGAAAACAACATTTCTCACCTACCAGCAGGCAAGGTATAGGGGGAAGGTACATGCAGAGGGAGAAGACAAAAGGAAAAGGAGCAGGAGTTGGAAAACTCCATTTAACTTGCCTCTGCAGTAGAAGTGACTGGCTTTTAACAGCAAGTGGAACTGGCAAAACTTTGCTGTAGGGATTGCTGCAGGCACTGACACAGACACAGAATCAAATCTGACAGGAGCTGGGGGAAGGGACACAACCAGAGAAAGTAAGAGAGGGAACAGCACACTGGAGATCCCGAAGATGAAGATAATTTTTGTACTTAAGGCATTAAAATACCACTATTTTTATCCACTATTTCCAAAATGAGTGATCATTAGCAGTTTTAATCATGGGCTAGGCTCTTCTCTCTGGTACAGGGCCCGGCAGTGCCTCAAACATGCCTAAGAACAGAGCTCACTGTCATGACTGACTGACAGCAGTGCAGGTGAGAGGAGACTCCAGCTCAGCACTTAAAATAGAAGTGTGAAAGCATTCTGAAAACATTATTGTGATGCCTCAAATAATGAGATAGATTTTCACCTGCGGATCCTTAACTTGCAATGCATTTTCTGGCCACTATTTAGCACTCCATGGCTGGCGGAACAAAAGAATACTGTCTCCAAGCAAAGAGGCTGAAAAAAATCTAAATGATGGCTTCCCATAGGGCACTTAAATGGACATTTCATCTTCTCCTGACTTTAACCCACAGCCTCCCTAACAAAGCACACAGGAATGGGGAACCATATGTGAAATAACAGCAAGTTCAATTTATTCAATTATGACTACAGGGTCTAGGTTTTTTCCTGCATAATGCATTGAGTTTGGAATTTACTGGAAGTTTTCTTCGGTGGTTAACCCCTCCTGGGACTTCAAATACCCAATGGACATAGAACACAGCAATGCTCATCTGGTTCTGAAGATTAGCAAAAACAGCTTTCCTGCTTTGCTGGAATAAGCATGATTCATGGTTCAGAACTGACATTTGCATAACTAACTCTGACCTGTGCACTAAGAAGCATATTCTGCATCTAAACCTCCTTTTGTATTCTCCTCTGCTCAGTAAAAGCTGTCATTACTTCACTTGAAACAGAGCTGAAAGAGTATAAACACTTCAGCTTTGTACAAATATTATTTTTCCAACTGATATGGTCTGAAAATAGACAGCAGTCATTCAAGCATAATACAGTTATTTCTGTAATATTTTTTCATGACAGATGAGTCTCTGTGGAAGACCCCCTAACATTTAGAACATACATAATTAGGAATAATTCTGACTCAGAAAAACACAAATATGTCCCTACTCTCTGCTACAGAACCTTGCCCATGCAAGGTTCCACAAACACATGCAATTGTACCTTCTATGCAGGTTGAACGGAGTTTCTGAACCCATTGCATCTCTTCCCTCAGCCAGTCAAGAAAGCCTGTTTATAGTAACCTGCTTCTCTCCACTCCTGTTCCCTCAGTAGTCACACCACTGCCTGCCTGCTTCAAAGTATGATAGAGCTCTTAATTCTTCATAATAGCAATGGGGAAGGTGAATCATTTGTCCTGATGGAGGCACATATTGCCTCCGAAAGCTTAATTTATATTTCTTCCCCTTATATCTCTTATGACAAAAGTAATGAGGAACATCCATCTTAAAGAGCCATTTACCCTGTTTTCAAGGGTCTATTTATTAAACTCCCAGTTTCCAACAGGGAAATTCAGAAGCCCACCCAGTATAGGTGGAACAGAATTTATTTGCTAAAAATGTTATGGCTAAGCTATTTCTATTAGCCATGAAGTATTCCATAGAGACACACCCTGGCACTTCAGTTTATCTGCAAGGCCACTGAATGTGCTCAATTTCACATGTGAACTGAAAGGCCCATGAGATCATAAAAGAAATTGATCATATTCTTAAGGTAACAGTGCTGCTTATTGGGAGGCATCGCTTTCTTACTTACAAGCAGTCCTTAATGCTTGTCTTGGGATATCTGCTTAATGCAAAGGCAATCTTGTCTGCCTTTTTAGGTGCATCCTCACTGGACAGGCTACAGGTGGGAGGAAGGCAGAGAAGGTTTGAAGACTATGTCTCAGATCAAGGGACTGCATCTTCTGCTAAACTTCTGGGCACTAGAACACATTAGGATCCATGGTACAGGCAAAGAGGCAAATTTCGAAAGTGCTAGGAGCTTCCTGCTGTATGGTATTGCCAAACCCTATCATCCTTCCCATGGGGAATTGCAGCTGTGGTTCTTCTGATGGACAGAGTTGGTGGGCACATTGGTACAGTTCCTGTTTTTCCCTTACAATGACAACTGTTGTTCTGGCTCTTTGCTGTGACAGCAGAGCATGCTGTGCAGAGGGAGCCCTGCCCTCAACTCCCATAGACCATGCACCACCAAAGACATATAGAAATCAAAAATAGTAACATACTTGCTTGGCCAAACACTCACAAATTACACTCCTACAGGACTTTACTCTTATTTAGTATAAGGCCTCATCCTGCCTAACTTTTTGAATAGCTACAAGTAACTAAGCACCGGCCTGGCAGACACACACTATCACATGAATTCATTGCAATTAATTAAAACGGTTGAGATTTTAAGGTTTTTATCAAATCCTGCTAAAGCTGGATCCTGTTAAGTTTCCTTAGTACAGGTTGTATTAGGAACAAGTCTAGTCAGACTCAAAATTGAGACTTACCACACATAAAGTTGTTGTGGTTTATTCAATTCCTTTAAAATCAGCTATAAGCTCAAGAGGTCTGAATTCTGTGCGTGAAAAAAGCTTTTGTGTAACTTGATTATCTATCTGCAACATTTTCAGCAGTAATAAGGAAGGCTGGATAGATAGCAGAAAATAATCTCTTCCAAATGCAAAATGGAAATTATTTGAAGACTGTTCTCTACACTGGCAGCATACAGAAAATCAGGTGGCAAAAAGCCAAATCTTTCTGCTGAAACTACAGTTAACTCTCTCTAGTTAACCCTTGCTACAGCTAAACTCCTGCCAAATGTATATCCTCTACTGTATTCAAAAGAGCACACTAAGATTAAAACAGAGGGAACTGTGAAAATACTAACTAGAAGCTGCCATGGCTTGCCAAGAGTTAATACAGGTGGGCAGATATTTATTAATCCTGTTTGTTCACTCAGAAGACTGGCAGGCACTTCCAAACCCTCTCTGGTCTCAGAGACCTACCTGCAGGAAAGGTTATGAGAATACATTAGTTTGGGAGAAGACTTCTGCTTGCTTTTTAAAGTAGTGAAAACGAAGCACAGACATAAAGACTGTGACAAATCACACAAAACAGGAAATTCAAAGCTACGTCTGACTCCCACAGGTTCCCTTTGATACAGCCAGGTTGCTCGGTGAATCAGAAAAGGTATCACTCCTGTATTTGCCATTTTATACTTTTAATTCTCATTTTTTATTAGCTTTACTAGTCTGCCCTAAAAACTACTGACACACACTTTCCTAACAGGTTTAGAAGTCAGAAAGCCATATTCATCTTCCCTTTTGAAAGGCTCCTGCCACATGTAGCTTTACAGAGCCCTCATCAGATCCCTCCTTTGGGGATGCCACTGCAAAGGCCTGCTCATACACACATCTGACATCTTCATTTTAATGTTCCTTTCTGATGCAAAGAAACAGCATATTTTGAGAACAACAATTGTCTGCCTCAAGGAGAAATCCTCAGATCATTTTTCAGAAAAATTACAAATTTGCTTCCAAGGCATTGTGAACAAAACAGATCTTCCCTTTTTCCTTTTTTTTTTTTCCTGTCTCTCTAGTGAGGCTATAGAGGATTATCTGCACAAAGAATTTTGAAAAAAACGTCAGTCACGCACCCCTGCTCGTTATTTGTTCACACCCCCCACTGCACTTTCTCCTGACTCCCAGAGGAATCAGACCACACCTTACCACACCTCCCTCCCCCTCCAAAGGCCAGCCTGACCCAGAAGAGTTCTCCAGTCTAGACATCTATCTGACAACACAAACACAATGAAGAATGTGGTATGAGGAGTGGCAACCCACAGCTGGGGAAAGGAAAAACTGCATATTTCAGCTGCAGCAGCAAGGGCAGAGAAAAGTCTTAGTGGATCTATGACTGGAGCTACTTCTGGGGAAAGGTCAGGCTGCCCAACATGCCAGGGACATGGGAGACCTGCCTTCTGCTGCTGTCTCCAACCCACAGTCTGCTTTCAAATGTTACATACCCTGAGACAGATGTCACAGCCCTTCCAGGAGAGGAAACAGGGGCTCTGCAGTTAGCCTTTTCTGCCAGGCATCATCACTGCAAGAGCAGATGGGATTTGCTTAGGACTCATCAGCATGGCTTATGATGCTTTGGGGAGCATTCCAAGGACTGATGTTTCTTCCCAGACATTTCTGCAGAAGCACCTCAGGCCTCATAGTTGTTTCAAACCACTGTAAAAGTGGATTCGAGGTTATTTTAATTTTGAAGTATAGAAAAAGGACTTTCGGTGCCTCAAGTTAACATTTTACAGGATGTATTTGAGAAGACAGGTGACTTGAGAAGATAGTCACTCTCTGTGACTGTTTCTTCAGCAGTACAGAGATCTATCAGATGCCTCCTCTTCACAGGATAATGGAAGAGTCAGAACAGTCTTGTTTTTAGAATTCAATTTTTTCAAGAGGAAGGATATTAAAGGGACAGAGAGTATGTGAAGCATATATCCTCTGTCTGATGTGAAACATTTGATTTTGCTGCAGTTCTGTAATGTGAACACAAAAAATAAAATTCAACCAGTCACCCCAATTCTGCTTTGTTTCAGGGGAAAAGTGTGATGAATATTTACCTGAAACCGGCACAAGTCTGGGAAAACACTCTGTAAAACCAGACAAAAGTTTTACCTTCTGTTCTGAAACTTCTGCTGAACTGCAACTTGTATCTCTCATTTCAAATATCCTGCTTCTGACTACAATTCCTTCCTCTAAACTGGAATCAAGAGCCTGTGGACCAACGAACAGACTTTAGTCAAACAAAGCCAAACTCAAATAATGGATTTGGGATTTATAAAAAAAAAAGTAAATCAAAAGCAATCTTAAAATATAATACAGTAATTGGAATGGGCTGCATCTGTTCAAATATCAGTTTAAGCATCACATTTACAAGTAGGAAACACTGCAGAATTATGAAGCACAAGGGGCAGAAATAGCATGAGCAAGACATAAAAGGATTTTATGTCCAATGGCATGGTTTGGAGCACACAAATAGCAGGCCTGCCATTCAGTGTTCTAATCTTACCTAGGCAGAGATATTTGAACAGAAGTTTCTCACTCTTTTTCCACACCCAGCTCCGTAGTGAGCCTCTGCACTGGCCCTTCACAAGTGCACCTTTTGTGCCAGCTGTGAGTTAGGGGGTGCTTTGGGCCTCCAACCAAAACCCACATTCTTCAGGCATGATCTCAGCAACCTGGACAGCCAGGATTGGAGCTGAGAGAGCAAACTGGCTTCAGCCACAGCTCCTGAGGCCACCTTAAACAAGGATGAGGTCTGCATGGCAAGAGTCTCTACCTGCACAACAGAAAACTCTGTGTGTGCACTGGTTGCTGCTGAACCAAACCAGAATTTCTGTGGTATTTTGTAACACTCCAGTAAGTGTGGGGAGAAGCTGTGTGCACACAAAGGCCCACAGCTGCCCAATCAAAATAAGCATTTAAATGGATTAACCAGACAACTGTTCTTTCAAACTTGCAATCGTTACACAGCTACATAAATCAGAGGGATTTATAAATATTTGTTTTTCCAGATAAAAGGAGGATATTAGTGGGATTTTTTTAAAGTGAATTCACTGCCACTATCTGTCCCCCAGCCATTAATGAACAAACAAGAAAACAAAACAAAACCAAGGATGTTATGCATGCAAAAATTGTAGTAACAATTCTAAAATTGTTACCTGGGGATTTTGGTTTAAGCTTAATGTAAAAAGACAACTTACTAATGTAAGCAGCATGAGAGACCTGATTTTATTTAGGTTTTTGAAGACCTCCAAACTTGAGGAATATTTGAGAGATCTGGAATTTAAGTTAAGGCACAGTCCATGACTAGAGGATGCTATTACGGTACTAGTTTACAATATAATCTACCAATTATGATAAGACAGAATTCTATGCAATTTCTTTCTCTAGAACTGAGTATTATTGCTAGTCTATTTGAAAAACTGTTTCCAAATAAGAAGACTCATTTAACAAGTCCACATCCTTAACACACACACAGAGGCTCCTCTGTCAGCTACTGATGGGCAAACATGTTTATGCGGAAGCTCTGTTCAGAGCTCCTTTTTACTGTGAGAAGCCATTTTCCTTCAGGAAAATGGTGCTTATGAACCATTCTGTCCCCACACAGCAAGTTTTGAATGACAGATTCAGGAAAACAGTATTAAAAAGAAATTACTCTCTTTCATAATCTATCAGCTCAGCTAAAATAGTAAATCAGAGAAAAGTTAGACACAAATGTAATCCCCTAGGAGTAGAATCACTTTGAATAGCTTTGAAGAAAAATACACATCCTTCTCAAATTCAGTAGCTTGGATGGTTATATTTGTCTCTGTCAAGTTACATGCAAAGAAGCAGAATAATAGAATTCAATACCCTGGGGACATGCTATCTTGATAGATGCATCTAACTGCCACAACTATTAATGGGAATTATATACTGAGTATTGAGAAAAGGGCATATGCATAAAACTACACACTTCTAATGATATTCAACCTTAGGAAAACTTTCTTTTTCAGACATCTGTTGCAAAGACCCTACTGCTGTGGCACACTGTTATTGAGTTATCAGATTTCTTGGTAAAGAACTATCTCCCTCAACAAAGCAGCATCTCCTTTGTCTGCCAGAGATAAATTTGCTAACATATCTCCCAGGTATTAGCTGCTCCTTTTCATGCATTTGCAAATTACTCCCCCCATTACCTCTGAGACTGTGAATCACTAGCAGGCAATACCACTCTGCTGAAATAAGGGCATAATTGATCAGCTTCTTCATGTCTATCTGAGGCTGAAATTTTACCAAGCTTAAAGGAAAATAAAAGCCATGAGTGAAACCTGCCCATTCTGAAATAAATAGGTGTTTCACCCGTAAATACCTCTCTTAAAACTTCACTGACAGGTCCTTATCTTTGCCATTACTTCTAAATCACATGCAAAGAGAATTCATTCACTATATCATAGAACTGAGTTTTTAAGGACATTTTAAGGACACTTGCATCTATATGAGTGCATGGTCCACCCACATTAAAAAAAATTAACTGTGATACTAAAAGACCTGCATGTAGGAATACACTTCTCATTCCATACAACAACACATTACTCACTGCTTGCAGCACCCAGCCCCTACCACGGCTTGCATTACAATGTAAGGGGAGGACATTCCCACATTAGGTGCTGCTCAGCAGGAAGGGACTTGCCAATCTAAAATGTTTAGTCTACCTGCCTGAAGATATGTGAGGGACTGCAGGCTCTTACACTTCATTTATTATGAGGCAGAATATAACTGTAAATTTGAAATGTACACATCAAGTTGGATTTCCAGGGTTTTCCCCTCCCAGTTGCTTTACGTAATAATTGCTTACTCTAAATCCACTATTTCAGTCCTCCAGCTATCTCTTCAGTAATTCTTAAGATCATAATCTTTCACCAGGACTCCAAGACAGCATATACACTTGCAAGCTTGTTTAAAAGAAACATTTCAAAGAAAAGACTAATTTAAGTCTCTAAGAAACAATTCCTTCTATTGAAGAGAAAGCTGGGAAGAGATAAGACAGAATCACAAGAGCAAGTGTGCCAAGCAGCAGCTCAGAACCTACCACTACCTCTCAATTTTCATCTGAATACCTCAAACTTCATCCAATTACTTCAATCATTTTTTTTCCTAACAACTAAGAACTGTGAAAAGCAATATATAATGACACTTGATAAATATTTAACCAGTGTAGTTCATTTCTGGCATTATGTTCCTCTGCTACTACATAATGTTCCTGCTACTGCAGGACAGAAGATGTTTATTGTCACATATATGAGTTAAATTTAATAGGATAAGATCTTCACCAGATGCAGTGATTTTTGAGTGTTGCTATGTCAACTTATACTCATTGATGTTTAATATTTTAGAGCCATCAAATGTTTCTGGATATTGGTCATCATCATCCTTAATCTGGAGGGTACTTATTCAACTGTACAAATCAGTTGGAGTCTGCAGGATGTCTAAGGGCTTCTATGAAATGCCTTGATCTTTTTAATCAAATGCCAAGTGGATTAATAATTACATCATGAAAATACTATTTCAATAACTGTCATTGAGGAAGCTGTGCATAACATGGTCATAGCAGCCGAGCCACTCAGCATCCTTTAAACACCACGAGTCAGTTACATACTTTGTTATGGTTTCAGGCAAAACTGCTCAGTGACATGGGCAGCTCATTCTCTAAACCTGTCACTTTGGCATTTCTCACAAACACTGCACTCATGTAGAACACAGTTTGTTTTTAAAAGTGCTCTCATAAGGCAAAACAATTCCAAGCTTTCCCAATACAGTAATAGCTTAGACTATACCAGAGGAAAGCGTTCGAAAGCAGTAGAGACATTTTTTAAATTCCTTGGATGTAAAATTTTATAACTCATGCATATTTGAAATATCCCCGCACAACATTAGTTAGCAGAGCAGTTTAACTGTTTTGTTACTTCTGGAGATGCTAGTCTTAATTCTGAGAGGGATGTGAGTGATACCAGCCTGGAGGTGGAAACCTGCTGCATCAAAGAGTCAAAGGTTGCAAGAGCTCTATGACTCTATGGATGGTATTCCCAGACTGGCCTTCTGAAAGTGAAGCCATTCCACCCAGCTAGTTTTGCAAAGCCCTAACTTACCCGGGTATGTGTTTAACAAGCCAAACCCTGTCTTAATTTAGAGATTCACACTGGAAAGTCCATCACATGTCTTGGCCATACTCTAATAATGAAAGTATCCCGTTTGTAAAAAGGCACCCCTTGTGTCTGGGGTGGTTTCATTCACCTACAGCTTCCATTTTTCAGAACGGATGCTTTATCACCTTTCAAAATATCGTCCCCCTTGGAGTCTAAAATACCAAGTTAGCACAGCTTAAGATCCTATTTTCCACCAACTAACTGCAGCAAACTTCCACTTGAGCTCTGCTACCTACAGCTAAGCATTCTGACAGAGCAGATTCAGCTAGGTTGCACTACCTTAACTGTGCCTTAAGGCAAATTATCCCAGTTAGTGGTGTTTATGTTGTTTATGGTAACTTAACAAGGCATGGCAAAGTGCCTGCATATCTGACCAATCCGACCAACCATATCTCATATTCAGCCAGAGAACAGCAGCTGTGGGTACTATTCCTAATTCTTTAGCTCTTCCTATGCCCAAAACCACAACAATGCATCATGTTGAAAAAGCAGGAAATTATTAACACTAAACTCTCACCTGAAAATGCAAAAAAGACAGCATGGTTCCAAACAAACAGTACCTCCCCTCCTTCCTTACCCACTGCAGGCTAAGGACAATAGAGTAGAAATTGATGCCCTGGTAAAAGCAAACTATATCTCATTTCCAAAAGCACAGTGGAAACTTAAATCAAAATCCACTTTTTAAAGGGAAAAGTGATGATTGTATGGGCAGTCTATGTACTCATGCCATCAACAGCTTGGAAAAGCAGGTGTCAGTGCTTTCTATTTCTAGGCATGTGGTTATGATAGTGGTAAATGTGCCTTGTCATTAGCTTTCAAGAGTAAGTTACTTCAAATAATTAGTGGTTTGCTTCAAGCATTTGCTACCCACCTTCACCCATGAGAAGGCCAGTAAGTTTCTGCTTTCAAACCACCAGGAGGTACATGCCTGATAATCACACTATAAGCCACCAGAAGAAAAAAGCCTGGTTTGGGAATGTGCAAATTGGCTGAACCATTAATAATATATATGTGGACAGCTGAGAGAAAAGTTAGGTCTTTGGTTGTCAAACAGAAGCAAGTTACCAAAGTTTCCATGTGCCTCACCAAGCTCCTGGCACACAGCCTCTTAACCGGGAAAAACAGGGGAGGAAAAAAGTGCTAATATATTATTGAACTTGACAGGGTGTTTGAGACTGTTAGGAATTTCTGGATGCTCTAAATTTAATCCAGAATTTCTGTAGAGAAAGAACAGGGGTTATGACTCTCTTTGAACCTCAGTTTCCCAATCACAATAGACAAGTGTTGAAACTATCTCTGTTCATTTCCCACAACTTCTAGAATTGTCTATAGAAACTGTAATTAACACATCATTGTATTACTTTTTCCCACATATTAAGCAACACAAGTTGAAACTGTGGAAATACTAATATAAATGATTGTACTGAAGTTTAATGGTAGCCTCAAAAATACAATGGATGAAATCATGGGAAGCTGGAAATCTGTGTTTGAGTCTCTAAAGACTAAGAGGCTTCTCATTTCCTAGTTCACTGCTTTAACCATAGGCTTAGATGCAAAAATTGTTCTTAGTTGTAAGTCACCAACAAATCTTGTATCCTTCTCCCATGTGAAATAAGGAGCCTCTAATCCTTTCCAGTCTGTACAGGATGAACTTTCATGTCTAATATAGGTACTTTGAAATTGTTTAGGGTCAAGGGCATATTTTTTTTAAATAACAGGATATGCCAGATTCTTCATTCTGAACCCCAGTTCCTGTATATTGGTGATTTAGCTGGAATCACGTTTTTATTTTCCTTCACAAACATTAAAATCAGGAGACATATATGTATAAGAATCCCTAGGCTGCTCCTGCAGTAATAAATATTCATCATGCCAGTGTGGCGTCAGGGAAAAGTGAGAACAGCAAAGCCCCCAGCCAGCCAGAAACCTTAAGGCAAAAGTATAAAATGTGACAAGTAAGGAATGTGTGAGCAATAAGCTGATGGAGAAAGAAAAACAAAAAAAGGAAACACATTTTGGTTGTATTTTCTTTTCCAGAAGAGTTACTCTTCCTGCTGGATATCTTCCTATAACTATTATCCAGAGCAAAGAGAGAGCAGAAATGGCCTTAGTTACAACCAGACAGTGTGGTATTCCTGTTTACATGCAAACTTGGGTTATGATAGCTCTGAAAGCCTCATGGCCTGGCACTGTACTTGCCAGATGAGAATAGTACAAATGCAATAAAAGGATCAGCTTCCCAGATTTTTGACTTAAGGCATTCCCTTGTGGTAAAGCTGGGTGAGGAAATGGAAGAATAGACTGAGGGGAAGAAGGGAAATTCAATAGCCCAGAAGCATGTATTGCTGACCTAGTTACTTTGTGAAGGCTTAAATAAAGAAGCTTACGAAGTCATGACTATTACATGGTCCCCTCTGATCTTTTCATGAGGATGAGAAATGGTTGTTTTCAGTTTAGAAAGGAAAAAAGATTCTGTATGTAGAGCGTCTCTTTGTTGTCCTGTGAACTCCCTGGAGAGAATATCAGTCACCCTGCAGGGGCTGGAATAATGAATGAATCCATCAGGGAACAGGCTTTCTTCTCCTGTGACATGCTTTGGGGGACCACCCACACACATGTCAACCCTTTTTCTGCAAAGTGCTGCCTCTAAAGCCTTCCCCTGTCTCAGCCAGCAAGGATCCTTCATCCTAGAGCCTTTCATTGATGGAGTTTAGATACTCTCAGGCTGAGGAGTGACATGACCATGGGTCTCCCACTTTCAGGGCAAAAGCTCTAACCACTGTAGGAAAAGGAGGCAAGGCAACCGTGAAAATTGGTAATAGGAGCTGTGGCGAGGTAGAAGGTACACAGCAGGGCAGCTGGCCTCCTGCCACAGCATGGTCACTGCAGAATCACAGATCCCCTTGTATGCCAGAGACAAATGAGAAGGGTAATTGCTGCATGCTGGTGGGCAGAACTGGTCAAAGGGAATAAAAGATCAACCACCACCTGCAAAGGACAGCTCTTCTCCATTGGTTTCTGATTGCAGATTGTTCAAAATTTTTCAAAATCTCATGAAACGTCTCCCATTAGTGAAACACACAAAGATTTATTCTTTACTTCCTGCACCCTTTCTGTAAGTTTCTCAAGAAGAATGGAACACTCTGAAATCACTACCCAGTCATGTTAAAGGAAAGCTTAAGATAGCTACAGAGCTGAGAGCAGAGCAGCCCAAGTGGATCCTGAATTTGCACAGTGCAAAAAGAAGTGCATAAAGAAGGAATATTTTAAGAAACTAGACAGGTGGAGGAAAAAAGCTGGGAAAGGAAAAAGATGTAGTTACATCTATCCTATTTCCCCAAGCACAGACTTCAGTGGCCAAAAGTTATTCACATACACTGCTGGCTGCAGTACTTGAAGGTATGCTGAGTCCTGATGTAACTATGACTTCACATTTGCTCCAGCCACAAAGCTCCCAAAGCATATGGAAGTTGGTCAGGACAGCTTGGTAATGCTAAAATCAGAAGGGCAGCCAAAATGGTAAGAAATTTAATCTTCCTTTGAGAACTAAGACCTGTCTTAAATTGTTGCCCAAGCGGTGCTATCCAAACCACTGATGTACTGCAACTTGTAGATAACAAGTTTTCAGCAGTATCTAAGCTGCTAATTAGGCTCAGGGATCAGATCAGTATCTCAAGACACACATCCTGGATAGCTGCTTCTGCTTTCTTCTCTAAAAATAACCAGAAGAGATAACCCATTACTAATCATCTGTGGTCTGCTTCAAAGTTTGGCCCCTTGTACAGCAACATTAAAGATGTGCTTATATTAGTTAGTGAGATGAAATCTACAAAATTGCGACATTATCATCCAAAAGCCCCAGGCACCATCGAACCATGCCAACAGGTGATGTATAGGCATGATGCACTTAATCCCATTCTGGGCTGCAGAATCCATAGCAGGATTAAAACTGGAGGGAGATGGCTTACCTGCATCTCACATCTAAAATATTTAGATCCAGGAGAATTACAGGTCAACACTTGATAAATCTAACTGAAACCCCTTTTCTTGCTAAGTCAATAAATTGAGTACCAGCTCACTTATGATCCTTCTGGGTAAAATGTTAAACAAAATTAAAAACCACATCCACATTCTGAGAAGGCATTTGTTCTTTAGTCCTCATTTCACATTCTCCACTTTTCTTCCTTATTAACTACACCAGCACTAGAAGCTTATCAGTGATGAGGGAGCACCAGTTTTCATACATCTTAGGAAATGCACACAAGTGTTTTTAAAGGAAAGTCCTGGTCATGATGAGAAATCATCATTCTTACATATTTATCTTTTTTGGGACTACCTATCCCACATCAATTCATCTGCATCCTCCCAAATTCCCCTACCATGACTCTTCGGCAAAAATCCTTAATGATACCTTACAAGAAGTTCGGAAGCGTTCTCTTTCTGAAATCTCCCATTCTTAATGTTCTGAGGACTTCAAAAAACTGCAGTCAAATTACTCTCTAGCTCCAAGAAAGAGAACCAGATCACTCTGGCTCCTGTAAGACTGATGCCACAAAAGTCCCCTCGAGGGAATTACAGCCTCATAACATACAGTTGCCTATTATTTATTCTGTAGCCAGATTCTGCCAGCTGGTATAAATCAGGGCAGGTTCCTCGGCTTGAACAGAGGAAGCTGATTTATGCCAGCTGACAGCCTGGCTGCACGCGCTCCACTTGCACAATGCTAGTTTTTAAAGGGACCTGTTAAAGTGCCCCAGGCACGTAAGAACCACGCTCGGGTCTTTACTTGCAAAATGTTGCTCCGAGGAATAGAACTGTGAGACCTTCCTGCTGCTCTCTGGGTGTACTGTTTAAATTCACAGAAGAAAGTCTCTAAGCCCTGACAGAGCCACCATGACCTTGGGAACAAATCTGCATTTTCTAATGTCCCCTGCATAGACCAGTTTTTTTAACTGAGCTTTAATGCTGCATTAAACAAAGCCCATGGGAATACCAATGCAATGTTTTGGAAGAACTGATCAGCTGCAGAGAGGGCAAAATTGATCTTCCAAACTTGTGTTACTGGTAACTATAAACACACTTTAAAGAGTGTGGTGTGACTTGCAAATCACTTGCTAAACGTATAGCTTTGGCTGCTTTATAAATCTTTCTTTTTTACCTTAAAACCTTAGGTATCTACTTAAGAGAACAGGGAAACAGCTCATTTGAGGGTGTGGACTGAAGTGCTTGGGTACAAACAGAAGAGAGTAGGAACAGAAGGCAGCTTTCTAATACCTCTGGTTTCAGATTGCCATTGGAAAGGCACAGTGTTAATCCCAGCTGTCACTGTTGGGATGTAACTGCTGGGTTGTCAACTGAAGCATGCTTTAAGTGTGAGTAAGCAGACTCCTCTACCTGCTCCTGAAATCTATTAATTTCAGCCCAATTTTTGCCAAAACACTGCTCTGGGTGAAGTGAGCAGAGAATTGGAATCCTGGAGTCAGACTAACAGGACTGTTAATAATCAAAATTGTGGTTCCTTTGCATGACACAAATTTCTCAATACAGCTTGTTATTACTATATGAAACAAAGACTAGAAGACTCAAGCCATTCAGAGCCCTTCCATTCCCACCCAATAAAGAACCAATGAACACAAGGCTACAGGTCAACCTGAAAAACGCTGTCAGGGGAATATTTTTCCTGCCACACAAAGTGCTTCAACATTTCATACATTCTCATATACACAACAGAGTGAAACCAAAATCATTTGAGGTGTTAGATATGGGGATGTCTATATATGCATGCCCAGTGAGAGTGACAGCCCTCCAATATGCTGGGGAGAGTGGATAGGGGGAGCTCCAGTTTCAAACGTGCATTTTTTGAGTCAGGCCATGCTTAATCCCACCTATCTTCCACTGACCAGTATTTTGTCTAATTATTGATTAATGATTATTTTTTTATCTTTCTATATCAGAAATTCCACTGTGGACTAGGGAAGAAACAAACAACAAAAAAAAAGGAAATGTTTCCTGATGAAAGTTTAATAGAAACTGGTACATTTCCACAAATTGTCTCAGTTTTGACAAATCAGCATTTTCCCATGAAAAACAGTGTCAAAAACTCTCAACCAGCTGTAATTCCAACCAGATTAACTCAGGGATGAATGCCAGCAGGAAGTTCTTGCTAAATACCAGTTGTTTGAGCAAGGGAAAACTATTTCTTCCTGAGACGATCTTCCCAGAGGTGAAAAGGCTTTAAAACCCATACGAAAAAAAGGACAGGTAGTTCCAGCTGTAACAACTACAATGGCATTCACAGCAAGAGAAAGAGCAAGGAAATGGCATATTAAAAAAAAAATGCATGAACATGGACAAATCAGCAACTAGTACTTCCCCTGAAACTGCTAATGTTATCGTTTCTTAAAATCTAGGACAGTTGCTAAAGCTTTGCAGCAATGCAAACAAGCTGACAGTAGCCTATATGAACTGCTGGGCAGGGCCCTTAAAACATGCTTCAATTTCAATTCTGCTTCAATCTCTAGAAGCTAATGGACACATAGAAATGATGAGCATGCTGTCACCAGGAAAAAAAATGGAATTAAGTAATTCCTGGTGAGATTTGTTAGTTCTACCTACTCCTGTGGATGAGATGCCATCAGTGGATGGCGTTTGAAGCAATTTGCTCTCTTTACATGTCTTACCCTAAACATCTGTACACAACTAAAACCATGTTCTTTCAGGCAGTAGGATATAAAATGTTGTACTCAACAAGTGCCAGTGCTGCTGCTCTGTTGCTATGCCAGAGTGCAGACATAATATGAAAAACAACTGTTGAAGATTTAGCTGGGTCACTGAGAACCCAATTCTGCAGATGTTTAGTGCCAGCCCATTGCTTACAGTGGCATTTGCCCTGTCCCAGTGTGTACACCCACTCCTTGCTGTAAAAGCAATCTATCCCCTGTAGTAAGAAACTTCTCTGCTGTTTCTTAATACAACACCTGCCAGTGAAATTAAACTTCCAAAGGACTTTGGCTGTCAAAGCCAAGACATACTCTTTCTGATTTATTTTAGCCTATTTTAACCTTCCAGAGCAAGAGTTCATAGAAAAGCACAAGTAGTTTTTCATCGCCTTTTATTTTAGTCTTGAAACCATTTTATAAGGGTTTAGAAATCACTTCCCGTTACCCTATAGGAAAAAAAAAAACCCACAAAACAAAAAACCTCTCTAATACCAACAAAGTTTAAGGCTAAAGATCAATTAAGTAACCCAAAATCCCAGCACTCACTCTTAGACTAGGATTCAGCCAACTTTCTTTTTCATATCAGGACTGGCTCTCCACTACTTTGTGCTGGGAACCCCTTGTAGTCTACAACATCTTTAGAGACTGGTTGATACCTCAGTCAATTTTACTGAGTTTGCAAGGCTCTGGCCATACAAAATATCTAATGTTCCTGGGATGTGCCTACCTAGGTATTTCCCCTGAGTCAAAAGACTCCTCTGTGGCAAAGGAAATGACACTGCTGTCTCCCACCTGCCTCAGGGCACCTTTCATTCCTCTGCTTGTCAGGTGCCAGAAGGGCGGTGGGAACCATGGGCAAATCAGGGCTGTAGCAGCCCATGTCCCCACTGCTGGGACGACGGAGGTGGCTGGAAGCCCTGCCTTTCACTGTGGGCTGCACTGTGGCCATGCCAGCCAGGGTGGAGACTGCACGATCACTTTCATCAGAATCTGTCACAGCACGAGTGAGCATGTTTCATACCGAGCTGATATAAATGCACCCTGTTAGGCAAGATCCAAGAGTAACAGATTGGGCACAACCTGTTGGTTTTGCTCATTTTGGCAGTACTGGAAGTAAGGCACAGCTCTTCTGAGGTCGGAGGAGTGGCAGTGAATGTTAGCAAAGTGCATGTAGTAGCACATACATACATTACTGAGAAAAGAGTTCCTGTGCCACAAATGCAAAAAAAAAAAAAAAAACAACAACAAAAAAACCAATAATGTATCACTTTAAAAATATCTTGCAGAGGAAATATAAGCATCGGAAACTCCAACAACTGGTGCTACAGTGATATTTTGCTCTTTTTTTTTTCCCTCAAAAGAGCAAATGCTTTCTAAAAGCCTTTGAAAAAAAACTTGCAAAAACCCCCACAACCAAACCACGAGGAATTTTCCTTCTGGTAAGAGCCTGACACCATATTTCCTCCTATGTTCAGAGTTAACCTTGTCACAATGACAACTTTTATTCGGCACCATTATAGGATGCTCCATCTTTCAAACTGTAACAATTCATCCCAGAAAGGAGTATTTCCTATTGAAGCAATGCTGTTTGACTAAATATAGGTCATATAGTAGTAAGTGTTTATAAAATATAAGTGAAAAAATACTATGAATATGAAAAACTCTGAATTACTCCATTGCCCTTTTTTTGAAATTACTTTTGAAACTGTTTCAGGAAACCCGCTATCACTCTGTATAACTCTACTAATGCTAATGGAACTATATTCATTTGCAGCAGCTTAAGATCTGGCTCATAATTATTTAATAGAAACCATTCTGATATGGAATTCACCACTGGAGTATTAGAGAAGCTTGTTAATGCCAGTGAACTAAAAATAGCAAGTAAACAAAAGTGTTTTTTGAAGTCTTATGTATAAAAGTCTCACAATTCAAGGATACCCCATAAATAGAAGAAAATGCTATATCATCTCTGATACATCCCTACTTCCCTCCTGAAATACCTGGAAAAATGCCAGTTTTAATGGGGGGCAGGAATGCATTTTAGACTCAATCCTGTTACAAACATGTTCCATCACGTTACAAGATGTTTGCTCTCCTTCTTCCCTTTTGCAAACATCTGAAGCTCTGAATTGGATTTTCTTACTATAAAATTAACTAACTGTGATATGGCTTTCAAAAAAATAGACAATAATGCAGATAGAGTTTGGCTGAATGGAGATATTAAGTTCCTGATGTTCAGAGATGAACAATTATTACACGGATGATTCCAAGGAACAAATTTCTGGTTATGATCACCCAAAGACAAACTACAAATTCATATTCACTTGAACACACTAACACCAATTTCTTACGTTGGCAACTGCTGCTTTGCACTGCCATTAATTGATAAAATGCTCAATAAATAATTCGAAATCATTCAAAAAAATCACACCTTGCCCCTTCACTCTATGCAAAAAAAGTCAATTTCTTCTGTGTAGTACAGGACATGAAAGTATCTTTTTCAAAGGAGAGAATTCTTATTGAACTTGTTCGTGAATTTGTAGGTTTGTCTAGAATCTTTAGGGGCATGTCATTCTTGTCTAATATTTTGCTGTGAAGAATGTTAAAATGAAATTTTACCTGGTGCTTTTTTAACTAGCCATCTGGTTTGTTACTAGGCATACCTGGGAACTGAGCTCTTCTGAGACTGATATATCTCCATTTTTTTCAGCCTCACTATAGTGATGAATTATTACAAAATAAGTAGCTTTTTGTTTTCATTTTTTTGTTTTGTTTTGTTTTCCCCAAGCATTTGGCAGCTCTAATTTTCATTCTGGTGCCAAATAACCACCAACATTCAAACCTCACACTTTCTGCTCCACAGAACTGTTGCTTTCTGATCAACTGTCATAATAGAATTCTATGGCACAATAGAATCCTACAGTGATTATCAAAACAGCTTTTGGAGCTATGGGATAGATAATCTGACAACTGGTCTACTCAGTTTTGGTTATTGTAGGCTGTAGATGAAGATGAGTATGAAAAATGCTGGAATTGTAACCAGTTTATGTTCTCTTTCGTCACTGGACCTATGACAAGAAAGAAGAACAAACTCTTGAGCCATGCCTGCTTTTAAAAATCAACCCATAGTTTGAGACTGTCTATAACTGATTGGGTGGGGAAAAAAAAGTATAATGATAAATAATACAAGATTAACAAAGGCTGAGCTTCTGCATTTAAAGTTTTTTGTGATGGGAATCTGCAAAAGTTTGAGGCTGGGGTCAAAATAAAGGACATCACTAGTTGAGTATGATTTATACTAATGTAAAATTATAGAAAAATACATAAAAATTAACAAGAAGCTACACACCTCAAATTTAATATAACTTTGAGTTGTGGGACACCATAGTCTCTTATTCTTACACTGTTCTTTTCTTCTGCCCTAAGTTTTCATGAGTAACTTTGCAGGTATGCAAAACCTGTTGACTTTGACAGGGCTGTTAATGAAGCATGAAGTTAGTCAAAACTGCACATAGCTAAAGGCAGTAGCTATTCAAGAGTTATCCACTTTATGTTATCATGTTTCTGCCAAAATTTGGGATCAACTACTGACCATGAATGGACCAGACAGGAGAATCAGAGGGCCCAGGGCAAAGTTTGTAGAAGCCCAGGTGTGCACACCTTACCTGAAGACAAAAACTAGATGTGCCATTACAAGACATCTTAGAAAGCTACTTAATTCTTCACAAGTGTGCAGTTCACAAGATGCAGTTTGCTGCAATCTCCTGTTCTCCTTTTAGGTTCACCACTTGTTCTGCAATGTGCTTTAGGGCCTAACCTTGATATTACAGATGTTAATTCACAGATGTGGGTAACTACTGGTAGGAGGACAGAGATGGAAGGCTGCTCAGGGCAGGAATCTTGTTTTTGCAGCAGAACTTTAGGCTCATAGTATATTATGAATTATGAAATGAAGAATACTGCAAGTTGCAGACCCCAAAAACCTTTCTAAGGATGTCTTGGTAGAAGGAGGGTAAGGATTATAAATAGTCACTTTTAAAGTGAGTCAAACAACATGCACAGTCAGTGCTGGAGGAATGAGTGCTTTTCAGTCCAACTGCTCACAGCCACGGCTAAACTCCGCTCTTAGCAGAAACCCAAGTTTTGGTAACCAAGTGCAGACCCGCGCAGCAGCGGGCTCTGTGGCCACGCACAGGCCCTCTCTCTGAGGGCCACCCGAGGCACTCCGGCCGTGTGGCCGGGGCTGTGCAGCACACACAGCCGGTGCCCAGGCGAGCGGCGGTGCAGCACACACACCCGGTGCCCAGCCGAGCGGCGGGGCCGGGCCGCAGGGCGCTGCCAAGGCGCCGCGGCTCCCCCGGCCCGCGCCCGGGCACAGCCCTGCACACGGGGCCGCACCAGGTGCGGGAGCCGCCGCATCAGCTGCGGGCAGGGCCTGCAGCCCCTCCCCCGGCCACCGCAGGCAGCACCCCAGATGCCTTCTCCGGGCTCCTCCGGCCCGAGCAGACCCGGCTGATTTCCTGCCAAATCCGCTCCTTTCTCCCCGCTATTCCCTCCACGGACGGACCTCAGCTTTGGCCGCGGAACCCCGAGATTCCCAGTCCTTGCTTCCCCGCTTACTCTCCCGCAGGGCCATCAACAAACACGCTCACCCCCTTCCGAAACGTTTCCAGCCTCAAAACTTTCTTAGCAACCGTGTCCCCCGCCTCCCGCGGCGGACGCCTGTCCCTCGCCGCCTGCCCCCGTCCCCTCCCGCCCCGCTCCGGCCCCGGCAGCTGTCAAGCGGCAGCGCGGGCCGGCGCGCACTTACCCCGGAGCAGAGCGGGTACCGAGCTGCCCATGAGCACCCAGAGGGAAAGGCGCAGCAGCAGCCGCCGCAGGCTCCTCGGCAGCCGGGGAGTCATCGCGGAGCCGGATCGGCGCGGCCGGCGAGCCGCGGGCGGGGCGCGGGGGCGGCGGGGAGGCCGCGGCGGCGGTGGCGAGGCTGGCGGGGAGCGGGGCTGCGCCGCTCCGCTGCTCGGGACCGCGGGTGACTCACTGAAACTTCACTTCGGCGCTGCAGGGGAAACAGGAAATCTTAAACTTCGCAAACAGCTGGGCAGGACTTTCTTACTCTTACAGTAGTTCCTTCTCCCCCTTCCCACAGTCACCCCCTCCCCTGCTCTCGCCCTTTTTCTTTTTTTTTTTTTTTTTTTCCTTTTAACATGAAACCTCACCCAGTTTGGTGTCAATCATCTGCCAGAGGCCAGCCCCTCTCAGGTCTGGCTCTCCCACCACAAGCGCGTCGGGGCCAGCCCCGACGTGCAGCCCGGATGGCTGCGCCTGCCTCCCTCCGAGGCGGGGACCGGGCACGGGCACCCGCCCGGAGCTGCACCGTGCCTTGCAGGGAGCCTCAAGGTCGACAGGAAACCGCCAGCTCGGAGGGCTACTACTCCCTCCCTGCGAGTTGAAAAGGACCCAGTCGAGTCATTTGGGACACGGGGACTTTGCAGACCTCCTCCCCGCATCCGTATCCCTGACCTTAACGATGCTGCTGCAGCAGCCTGTTTCCTCCTCTGCAGAACGGTTTCGGAAAGAAGGACGTAGCCCCCAGATGAACTAAAGCAGGGAGCAGGGGAGTTTGAAGTCGGGGTAACAGCAGGAAATATTCACACAGACTAGCTGGGCACTCAGCTTGCAGATGTTGAAGCTGACTGGAACAACTTGCCACCTGCTGCTTATTTTGCTCCCAAATAGGCTGGTTGTGCCCTACTTTACCTCAAATGCTGTGTATGTGACACAAATGAAGTTAGTCTCCATCCATCTCCAAAGGAACTTCTACCAGAGATTTTGTCTTCTCTGCAAGAGGGAAGTTGCACCCAGGATTCAGAGAGCAGGATCACACTGGTGATGCCAGCTTTTCATGGCCTTGTTAGAGACTGTAAGAATCATTCAGTTTTGAACCTGAATAAGGCTTGAGCTCTCTGCCAGTATAAATCCAGTCACTGCATAGCCAGCAGTTGTATTGAGACCCATTTTCAGCTCACAGTCTTCCTTCCTCTCTGATTTAAATGGCTGAGCGTTGATTGAAGGGTAAACTGATGTACATGGGGATAATATGAGGGTGATTGTTCCAACGTTGTTGATTCGCTTTTGTCTCAGTTACAACGTTAGTTAGAGATACAGATCTGGGTATTTCAGAAAGAGGGCTAAGCCCTCGGGGGAATATATGTAATTCATGCTCTGAATGTCCCAGATCACCTCTGTTTGAATTTGGAAATGTTTGCATAAAGAATTTAATTGGCCTATAACAGACATTAAAAAAAATAATTGTGCATTTATGTAAATTTAGTTTTAAACACTCCCTAAATGCATATTTTCACCATGAAGTCTCAGTTTACAGTATAAAGTCTCATAAACTTCTCACCAAGAGCATTTTTCTCTCCCTCACCCTCTTTTAATATAGTCAGGATTCACTAAAACAGGTGGTGGTCACCACCCTCCAGAGGCAAGAAAAGTTGCAGACTCCCCTTTGAGCACAAACTGGAGTGTCCTTATCAGTTCCTGTGCACCAGTTCTGTGCTAGAAGGTGACTGTGTTTGCAGTATCCACTTAAACAAAAGCATTTCTCAACTCCCACAAGTATATACTGTGTGCTGTACACTGCTCTCTCCTCAGAGCTGTCAAGTTGCAGGTGCCAAAGAGTTGCTGTTTGCTTAGAAAGTTGGCTGTGTGTGCTGAACTCTCCTTTAAGTTTCTGATGTCTACCTTCCAAGATGAAAAAGAAGTTTAAAAGCAAACAAGTATAGATTTAATATTACTATTCAAACCTGTCACGATCCAGGCGTGACTTGGCAAGCCTGACACTGTCTCACTTGCATCTCTCTCCCTCACATGAATGCTGTGGCTCTTCTCCAATATAGGCATATTCTGCCCAGTTTCTCTCATCCAGGGTCTGGCAGTAGGTGAGGGGCTGGCAGGAGATGGTGCCTTTGGGAAGGGCTGTATTCGGGTTTCCAATGGTCTCAAATCCTCGAGTTCAGCCAGGCATCACTGCCCCTTCTCACACATGAGGTGATACAGCACTTGTTAGCCAGCAAGTGAGGAGTCTACAACAAGTGGACTTTAGGAATTTGATATTTCCATTGTAAGAACTGCCCTTATTTTTACAGATGCATCATGCAGTCAGGATTGTGCTACAGCTGAGCTTTGGGCGTTCAGAGAACCCCAGTGAGAGATGTTACTAGAATGTTTTTGTGTGGAAGGAAATCTTACCTGGATATCCTCAGGGGAAGGGTACTACATATTTGTCCCCAATAGCCTGTGTGGAAGTCAAAGTAAAGCCAACTTTGGGCCACAGATTTATCCCAGATAGGCTTATCAGCAAAAACTCATATTTTGCCTTTTTGAGTACTACAAACCTCCCTGTTAGGGCCCAAATGCAGCTTAATCAGGATTCCCTGAACAACCAAAATATATGAAACAAGACTAAGCTAGTAATTTCTTTCCATTTCCTTGTTCATAGCTCCCAGTTCCCTGTTTTCAGATAGCAGTTTCTTCTAAATTGAAACTGTGAGTATTTGACCTCAGCCTGACTGAGGTAGAGGAAGAGTCCTCTTCAAAAAGTGGGAGATTAACGGTGTAAATAATAATCTCCAACCTGACAGGGTAAGGGAAGACAGCTACTTTCAGTTCCTCATTTAAAAAGGCAAAATATCAAAGCACTGAATATTGTGTTTTCTTTCTGAGCCTTGGAAATATATACCAAGAACACAAACAATTTAGTACCTCTTGTATCTCAGTGTCTCACAGTGAAAACATGCTAACTGCTCCTTGCTGCAGGTTTTAAGTACAGCTTTTAAAACAGTCCATAAAACTACTGAGTATAAATGATACTCTCTTTGTTATTCTAACTATTTTCTAGCTTTCAGTATCTTATTTCTGTCAAAATCCCACATGAACTACAGCATTATCCTTGTAGAAAAACACTTTCAAGCTTCTACAAAACATGCATTGTTCCTAAAAAGCTGTTGTTTCACTGTACTTAACACACACTCAACTCAAAACCATTCTGCTCACAGCCACAAGCTGCTGATGTCCACAATAAAGCAATTATTTTGATTAGTTTATTAACTCCAGTGTTGTTTTATGTAACAATCCCAGAACAAGATGGTTCCCAGACAGATTTAAGTAAGGCCTATACAGTTGCACTAACACAATATAATATTCATGCCTCTGTAGAGCTGATATATGTGGTGTGGGGTGAGACATCTTAAGTTACTTTAGCTGCATAAATTTAGCCTTGGACTGAAGTTCCAGGAGATGGCTGAGAAAACCCATCTCATCATCTAATAGAGCAGTGCTGTTTGTTTCACTGTGATGGGATAGTCCCAGATTGGGTTCAAGAACAAAGGATGGAGGACAAATGCTGGATGAACAGAACTGCCATTATGGTGGCAGCAGGCTATTAGGTCACCCACATTCCCTTGGTCATCCAAGGAGGGAAAGGAATCTAGATATTTTAAAAACCTTCTAAACACAAAGAGCTGATGATAGGGAGCATAATTAGCCCAGACATCTACTTGGTAGGTATCTGATGTTAGATTACATGAATCCTAAAGAAAATGCTCTTTGAATTGTATACATCACATAAAGTAAGCTACAAGATGCTTTATCCACTGTCAGTCATTGGAGTTAATGCCTGTGATTTTTGTTTGGAATGACACAAGGCAACCAGGTACATAGTATGCTGATATTGCCTTACTGAAACTATTTATGAAGTAACTAGAATAAGTACCTTGACTCAAACAAAAACATTGATGACTCTGGACAAGTTTTGTCATAACTATTTTCAAAATAAAAATAGGAAATCTACTTTTCTTTTCAAAATATAGATAGGAAAAACTGACATGCCCCATTTTGATGTTTTCATTGTGATACAGATTGGCTTTTGTTTTGAAGCAGAGTATTAGTTTTGAATTTTTTTTTGTTCTCCCCGTGTTACATATGAAAAAAAAAGGACATGGAAACAATATCTAACACTTTGATTTCACTACAGTTAGGCAAGAAGTTTCTTTTTCTGAGAAATTTTGGCATTTCAGTTCAAATCAAAGTCAAATTTTGTAAGCTTGTATTCTTTGAAACTCAAAACCTCCATTCACTGCAGCACTCTGTTCACGAAACTGACATTTGCCTGCTAATTTTCAAATTGAGGGTGCTTGGCATGGAGCATTAGCCTTTCAGCATCCTCGATAAAAGCTCTGCCTGTCTTGTGTATCATTGGCTGAAGAACACATTGTCCTCTTTGGAGCAGTGTGAAACTGTTGTGCCCTGTATCACCGTTTGAATAATATTTCTCTTTTAATTTAGGTTATCATAGAACACAGAATTGCAGCTACTGTTAAATGCAGTTTTCTTATTTCGTATAATCACTGGTTTCAACTTGTTATTGATAATTTGCACCATTATGAGAACACACACACCCTCAAGCAAGGATATTTACAAATGGTTACATTCATTGTAAAATGTTTTTCAAAACTTATAAAATGTGTTTGGACTTAACACAGCATTTATACTTATCTCATAGATATAATCAAATTAAAACATCTGTTGTGTGTAATCATCCATCAGAAAAAGGAAATCAGCTTGTTATCAACTCCTGCATACATCAGAGGCAACAACAATAATGTTATCTTCAAGAGTTATCTTAGTAAAGCTTTCTGCACAAATCTCCTGAATGACACTTATCAAAATAAGGTTTTGAAATATTATTTGAATTAGCACTCGATTCTCAGGGAACTGCTGTTCATATGATCTCTGACTTTTAGCTAGAATGCAAATCAGCCATTTCTAAGCTTCACCGAATTGGCTTGCTCTGTGTTTACTGTGACTGTGTAAATACCCAGCAACAGTGAAAGCAGAACTATGTTAGTGTCAGAAGAGATAGCTTTCTGCAGTGCTTCTGGCAGGAAACACCATTAATGTCACCACACAACCTTTAAACTAAAACTTCCATCTTATTTTTCCAAAAGCAAAGGACATTTGGGGACTTTATACTGTTTTCTTCAGCTTCTACAATGAGTATCTGAGCTGGAGGGAAACTTGCCCACTTCCATAAGTATGTTGTATTTTTGTGTGGAATCTTCTACATGTAAAAAGAACTTGTAAAATTAAGTCTAGATGATGTGGCATTCTTAAAAGACATGAAAACAAATTATTACAGATGTACTCTGCATATAATTTAAGTTGCTCAAAAATATGGTTACCCATGGAACCTGTCTTCATTACCGCATAATTTGTAGTATTTACTATCATCAAAGCTTGTTTTATAGGCTCTTCATTAGAAAGAATTTGAACATTGGATGCCAAGCCTCAGAAAATATCTGAAACTATCAAAGAACCTCAGTAGTAAAACACAGAGGCCCTTCTGTTTCATTTTTCCCACAGGAACAAAAGGGAGTTGTGTATCTATCATAAAATATATCCCTAAATCTAATCTGAAAGAATCTCAGTACTTCAACCACAAAGCCCCAGAACTGAGGAAAGCCTCCTCCCACCCCACCAAGCAGAAGATCGTGTCTGTGTTGTTCAGGAATGCAGCACACTGATGATGTTAAAGTGGCTCATTTGACCGCGATCTTTAAACAAATTTATTTGCGATAGCACAGCTGTTCCTCTCAGGAAGGAAATGCACGCTTCCATAATTTTTATCTGCAAGGCAACTTTATGATCTGCAGTCACAGGAGGTGGCTACTGTGCTTTAGAGGTCAAAAGCAAGCAGTTCAGGAGGATCCAGAATGCCTTGGGAGTTGGATATTGTTCCAACAGAGCTGACCCCATAACAAATGAGCTAACTGTGGCTTGCAAATAACTTAGCTAATAAAATTCACTTTTGCTATTTTCCTCTTCTGTGACTAAGATCTTCATCAAACTAGCTTGCAAGCTCCATTTTCAGGCTGTGCACACAGTCTTCCACATCTTCCAACTGGTGTGACATCTCCCCAGTTAGATGATTATCTCCATGCAATCCTATCAGCCTTGAATGTTGGGCAAGCATTTCCAGTCACATCTCAGGCCAGAGTGGCCAGGCTACCACCAGTGGTTTCAACTCCTGGCTGTAGCAGTTTAACACTGAGCAGTGAAAATTACACCATGCTCACATCAAATTCTCAGATGTGAAGGATACCGACTCTGTCTGCTAAGCTGGGACAAACATTGGGGCATTAAAGGCCTCTGCAAGGATGAGGCAAAGATTGTTAAACCACAGCTTCAGTGATACTCAACACTCCCTTCATCACTAGAACAACACAGGGGGTATTAGAGAAAGCTTTAATGTAATTTGCACCCATTTTGTTACCTTTTTCAATATTAAAGTGTTATAGATAATCCTTAACAGAGAATTAAATGCTTTGAAGTCAGTAAAAGATTCATATTGACTCCACTGTCAATGGAGAAATAACACAGTATTTTCTGTCAATTTGGCTATCTGGAGTGTCAATTTCCCAAATTCTATGCCCAGATATTGACTCCAGTGAGGGAACAAGAACAAATGCACATTGCTGGTTCAAAGTCAGTTTTCCCTTCCATAAAAACATGTACCACATTTCTTGCTCAACTTAGCCCTGTCTGTAAGGATATTTCTGTCTTTGGAGAAAGCTGTTTGGTAGTTCTTCTGCCTACTACAAATGGAGGTGCAATTGACAACGATGAAGGATGAGAGTGTTAGTGAATATTTGATGTCTCTTCACATGCTTTGAAGTATAGATAAGGAAACATCTTGTCCAGTGCTACCATAGTTTGATCTCTGAATCGTGCAGCAGCTGGAGCCTTCCTGTCCTGAAGGACCTCTGCCAATCTTATATCAAAAAAATGCTCAGAAATTGAGGAGTTTGTTGGCTTTATGGTGAGTAAAACAAGACAGCCAGGCAGCAGAGTGGGATGTTGTGCAGAGAAGTGTAGTGATGCTCCTTAGGGAGAGAAAATATCCTGTTGAAGTCAGACTGAATTTTCTGAAGAACTTTTGTAGTTCTGGCTATTTATTTGATGCATGCATGTGCTTGCCATAAATACTAGCCTGGTTTTCATCTCTACCTTTCTTTGATGATTTCTGAAACATACTAATGTTTCAGAAATAAGAAAAGATGGAAAAATCAACTTCAATAATCTCCCTCACAAATGAAAAATAATTTACAGCTGTCTGCATGACATTGCTCTTATATGATTTCAGTGTTTTTCCTTTAAAGGGCATGCTGTTCTGAATTGGCATGTCTTTCTTTTCTTCATTTTGTTGCCTATTTTTGCCTCCATTCTTTTGGTTTCTTTCTCCCATTTCTCCTATTCTCTATTAAATCTTTCCTTTGTTTCTTTCAGTTAATTTGTTCTAAGCGTTATAATCCATCCCCACTGATGTTTCCTTTGGGGGTCAATGAGAGACTACTATGTAAAATTAAATTTTTTAACATCTTTGCTATTACTACTGTGTCTGTCAAACAATGCTAATGTTAGACTTACAAACTGCTTTTTCAAAACTGTCTTTGCTTGTGTGTGCACATTAATATTTCATCTAAAAAAATAATGACTATTAGTTTTGCAATTAGCAACTACCACACTCTCTTCATTAAGCAGTGGTAAAACCTTTGGGCCTCACATAGTGTTTTTTAGTCAAAACCCTGAATAAAGGGCACAGGGAAATGAGAGTAGCATAATAGACTTCACAGCTCATTTACTTGCCCTCTTAACCACAATAAAGAGTCCCAGCCCAAGCTGGTCTCCATTTCATTACTGCACGTCACTGCAACAGATTACCACCCTCAAAAGTTTCTAGCTATTTTCAGATGTGCTGATAAGCTGATATGTAATGTCCTGTAAAAACACCATGGCACGAGGTCTCACCTTTTCTAGCAGTGCAATCATATATGTGTGTGTGGTGCTGGCACCTGAGCTGGGGTTGGTGTAGCAGAATGAGCTTGGTCTCCTGTACAGAACCTGTTTCCACTCCTGTCTGATCTACTTATGGATCTTAGTGGCATGTTGGGGAGTACAGTTCCTATTTTCATGGTAAAGAGGTGTCTAATTTGCAGTGATCACACGAACTGCATTCTCTCACCTGGTCCTTCCAGTTGCTGAGTCCTCTCTCAGAGTCTCCCTGCAGCTATTTCTAGCCCCTCTGAGTTCCTGCCACCTGCCATTTCCTGCTCAGCCCACTCAGCACACTGCATGGTTTGCTAGGCAGCAGCCCCCAGGGCTGGCATGGTTTGACATTGTTGCTTTGGGTTGTTGTGCCCTTCAAAGAAATGCTGGGGTACATGCCTTTGTCTACCCTGTGTGGGTCACACTCCATGGCTCTTGTAAAAGATTTTACGTGGTATTTCCTGTAAAGTTTCTTAAACCCAATAAACATTAAAGGAAAAATGCTATCTGAAACACCTACTAGGTCACTGCTTAATTTCTTTCCTTACTTAGCTGCAGTGGGCAAGAGAATTTAAAGGGTAAACAGGATTTTTAGCACTTCAATGGTGTGATTTGCTGGTGTCAGAGTCATACAGTCAATAATGATTGACAAGGCAGTTTTTATCTCTGAATTTCTACCCATAAAAATGTGAAGTGCTATCTTAGACTCTTTAAGAACTCGGGTATCTAGCTGTTGCTTATTGAGTAGTTTTGATGTTGTTCCTCCTCTTGGGTGTTGATGAGAACAATGAGAATCTGTCAAGGACCAAATTTTACACAGACATTTCAGTTCCTTTCCTTTCCTTGCCCACACTAAGCCAGACATGGCTGTCAGCCCAATCATTTAGAACACAGGCTCCAAAAGTCTCCAGTCCTACAGAGCTTTCCCTGAAAGTCACAATCCCTTCCATGTGCCATGACAAATGGTGCCAGTTCGTATTGCATGATGCTTGGAGCATAGCACCAAGCTCCATGGCCTTCCTGTTTTCTGCTCATTGTATACCCATGTCAAGGCAAAGGAAGCCACACCTTTGAAGGCAGGCAGGTCATGGAGGTGATGAAGGGAGCAAGGCACAATTTTGATTCTTCTACATGGAAATGTAGACCTCCTTCAAACTGCTGGTGAAGCAAATGTAAATATGACTTAACCTTCCACTGGAGGGGATCACAATTGCACCATTCATGACCACAGTCTCTTCCTCTCTTCAGGGAGCCATAAATGTTTTCTAAGACTCAGAGGAAACACACTAATTTTTATACATGAGGAGATAATACACTGCTTCCAACAAAGTGCTCAAGGATGCTCAGCTGGAATGCATGGAGAAAGAGGCTCCAAGGAAGAACGGGTACATTTCTTTTCTCATGAGTGAACATTATGACCTAAAAAATTATTTGCTTTGCCTACAGCACTGAACGGGTTTTTAAACAAAGTATATTTATTCTTATTTCTGTTGTTTACTTTTGTGTATGGGACATGAGCAGACAAAATTGGGATAACTCATAATTCTGTGGACATGCTTTTTTTTCTGTGCAACACTCAAGTAATAACTACTACCCCACAGTGTGGATAGGATTTATCTATTAGGATTTATAGGGCAGAATTCACTTCACAGGTGTAAAACACCATAAATGATATATGTACTTCATAACTCTGTGTTTTCTTCTACATGGCCTTTCAGGTGCAAGCATCCATCTCTTTCCATTGTTCATGTTGATGACTCTTAACAAGACATCTGTAGTACCAAAAGGGATCCATCTAAGGCTTGCTAACTTATAAATTATACTTATTAGTTATACACTTACTACTTATAGCTGAGTACCAATCATAGACTAACAACATGAGCTTCCAGGTGTGAAAGAGTGGTGACAAGTGAGAACTGCAGGCGTTGATAGAGTGTGCAAGCCAATATGTGATAAGCAGCCACCAGTGTGAACTTTGGTTTCAAAGACTAACACACATTTTTCAAAGGCAGCATTTGCAGCCCTTGACAGGAATTAGAGGTTGTGTTGCAGCACCCACAGGATAACCTTCTGCTGTTTCTCTACAAAGGGTGCACACCACTTCCAGCTTTTGCAAAGCCGTTTATCATAGACACTTCTTTGTGGGCTCACCCCTGCCGTGCTGGTGCTCTTGAACACAGGCAGCTGTTCAGAGCATGCAGATGCTGGGGGCTTCCTGCCTACCTCTGCAGCAGGCAGCCATTTCTGGCCTTCACCTGCACCATTAGGAGATGGGCCTCACTTTGTAAAGTCAGAATCTGGATCCAAACACAATTTTCTTCAGCATTCACAGGAGATCTTATCCTAGGTTTGGGCTTGCTACTTTCAGATCAAAGACCAGCTGCAAAACTTGTATTCCAACCAAAACTTCCTCCAAGTTTTGGGGTCTGGGGTTGCAGCTTTGGTTTAGCTCCAATTCTACCTAGTTTAGAAAACTCTATATGTAGAAAATTTAAAGCCAGACGTTTGTCCCATTGAAGTCAGTAGAGTCTTGCTTTCTTGACACAGATTGAAAAAGGGCACTTAGGCCATATAGGTAAGATCAATACTAACTAGAATGTTTAAAATTTTTTCCAACAAGTCTAACATTTGGTTGGGAATCAGCCACTCTAGGCCTGTAGAATTCTCCATTTTGTGATCTCATTGTATTACATTACATGCATAGACACGTCTATTTAATATTAACTCAAGAAATGTGTCCAAAAGACAGTCCTTGTTTAGTTTGACCTTTTACCTTCCAATCATTGCTTCTGGAGGGCTGGGCTGTTTCCTCTAAGAGATTTAGTGCAGAGATAGGATAACAGATTGGAGTGGACTATCAAGCCATTCCAATGAAATGATTGTTATATTCTGGCCATTGTATAAAACCCAGGTTGGAGCTGGGTAGGTGAGAGCTGATGGTGCACTGAGTGGCTCAGAAGCACTCAGGGACACCCATGAGTTTTTAGAACAGTTTTTGCTCTTAGCTCTTTGCTGCGAAGGGTTTTAGCAAACATCTCGCCCTAGGAAAAAGAGTCTTTCTAAAGCGCATGTTATTAGTTATCTTTGTTTGTTTGTTTGTAACAAAATTAAAATTGAATGGGTTGTGCTCACTGAGCAGCACAAAACAGCAGTTGGCTTGAAATGAAATGAGCTTGAGTTGAAAACCCTCATCTTCTGATATGTTGGGCAATTTTCTCGTAAAAGTGTGATAAAGTTTATTTGTATAAACAATTGCTTCTCCAGCAGTGTACAAAGAAACAGTAGCAGGGGGTGGTTGTGGTCACAGCTAAGCAGTCTCAGTGACCTTAGATTACTAACCTAGCACTGCATACTAACCTGGGCTCTTGTCAGCCTCTCAAACACACCAGCTCAGTCTCTGTGTGAAACTTCATTGTGCTGGAAGGAAATCTTCGTCTATGTGACTTTCATTGCAGCTGATAATGGCAGCTGTTTTTAAAGTGCTTAGAAAACCAGCAAGAGCAAAAAGACTCTATCAGACATTAGAGGTCAGAACAGAGCCCTGGGAAAATCTACAGTTGTAGCAGCACCTGTCATGTCAAGCTACTATTCATGTAGGTTAGGCTGTATAAGGAAGGAAAGAGGGAAAAATTCCTGTGGTCACTTATGGTCCCATCTCAGTTCTGTTACTGCTCTTACCGTATGAGTATAGGCAAGAGATTTAAGATTTTCCGTAAAGTAATTTTAGGCAAAATAATCCCCAATGGAATTATTTTAAGTAGTTGCTGAAGAGACTGTTGAAGGGAAATGAAAGGAAAAAGTGACACACCTTTTTAACTGGGTGGAAAGAAGTTCTTGGAGAATAATGTGGTAAGAATTCATGTGTAGCATAGTATCTTGGCATTGTACAGTATTTTGTGCGATTGCTGGGACAGCAAACCTACCTACAAGGGTTTTGCAGAGAGATTAAAGCAAGGAAAGCAATTTTCACTGAGGAGATTTATAAGACAATGCCTCACAAGTGACAAGAAGCAGCTCTTCAAGGCCTACCAGTTTACACATAGGTTGACAGAGTGAGCAAGTATTTTTGCAACAGTGCCACCTGTCCTTCCTTTGAAGGACAAGAGTGCAGCACATGTGTTCCTTGTTCAGGTGGAGCCCTGCACAAATGCCTTGTTTAAAGCTGAGTGATATTTGCAATGGGGTTAATGTTCAAGATCAAGCACTTTTGCAAAATAGTTAGCATAGGTGACTGGGTCTACCTCTGAGCTGTGGCCAAGAATAAAATATAGGCAGTGAAATTCAAAGGTGTCCAACCTTCTTCCTTGAACAAATGATGGCATTCTCAGAGGCTGTTGATTTGCAATCAGAGCCAATTAGATGAAATCAGTGAGAGAGATATCTGTGGATTTATTTGCCTTCATTAATGTCAAACAGCATTGGACAATCAGGATTCAGTGTGAATCATCTGGAAAGGATAAAGGCATTAGTATTCCTTTTGCTCACCTAACAAGGTCCAGTTTTTAAGATTAAGGCAAAATTCTAAACCCTTCCCCAGGGGCTATAATTATATTACTGCTATTTACTCTGAGTGCTTTTCTAATTTCTGATGTAACTGTTTCTAAAGTACTGAAGTCTTATTGGGTAGTAAGAACTCTTCTCATGCTGAGCTTAAACAATTCATATTGCTCAGCTGATCAGGAATGTTGTTTTTCTTCAGTGTGAGCTATAGCCATTAGATCCATGTATTCATTTTTTGTGACATCCCTGAGAAATGACTCCACTGTGTTACTGCCCCACAAAGGAGGGAAAAGAGGGAAGCAGCAAATATAGCAGCTTTCCCTGATTTGAGGAAATTGCACAAGAAACATTCTTTATGATATCCCTAAGAGGATCTGTTGGGTAAACCAGCTTAGTTCCATATTTCCCAGGAGTTCTCCTTATTCATGACATTAGAAAAGACTAAGGTTTGGTGAAGTCTTCTCAGAAAATCTAAAGAAATACATGTTTTGTAAGCTTTGAAAGGGAATGACATTTCATTCCCTAAGCCAATTCTGTTAAAATATTTTAAAAATATTTAGAATTTTCACAAGTGTTTATCTTGCTGTTTTTACTGCCACTCCTCTTCCCCTGGTACACCCCAGTTTGTCACTAAAATAATCAAATTAAGGGATAATTAAAAAACCACTAAATTTTCATTTCAGACTACTCTGATGAATCTTCTCCAGATCTGAACAGTAATAATAAAAATATAATCTTCAAAATAATGCAACTTTATCATTAAAGGAAATATGCAATCTATTTTTTTATTACCTTTTTGGGTCTTAGCACTGGGCAATAATTATGGTGACTGCCTCGAGTCCCTAAAGAAGGGTGGTGATGGTAGAGAGTCTCCTGTGCTTAGTAAAATGCAACACTAAAATGAATTATTTGAGTTAAACCACTGCTGTTTCTCCATGGACACTGTTAGACAGATTTACTCCTGGTTTATGTTGCCAGAGGTTAATTCAGCTGGGAAGAATAAGATTGAGATGTCTCCATTAATTATGCTTATCTAGAGAAAATACCAGAAAAAAAAAATCATATGTAATAAATGACCAGAGATGCTTAGGGAGCTTCACAAGCTTAAGGGAGATGCTTGTGAAATGGCATACATTCCTTTGAAAATTGGAAGGATGACTGATCATTGGAAAAAAAACCGTGGTCCAGTTGGTGATAGATTCTGTATTTCTTGACGTCTTCAGATTGGGGAAATGTGTTGCAACTAAAGACAAGTTACTGGACTAAGCCAGAATTAAAGAAAACATGGGCCAGACTAATCCTATTTCCTGACCATAAATTACAGCAATCTTCAAAAAAGTATGAAAATCATAGGAAAAGTATTGGCAGCAGCTCTCGCTGTCTAGTTCCAGCTGCTTCCTCTCACTGGCTATGGGCTCAGGACAAAACACTTCTCTAATCCATGGCAACTAAGAAAGTGAGATCCTTTAGCTTTTTTGTTTTGAAATAATCTGTCTTTCTCTCTGAGCTTCTCTGCTGTTTCTACCAGGCTCTTTTTACATGGATAAATTTGGATTTCTTGTAGAAGTTCCTTCATGTATGGCAGAAGGGAAGAATCATGGCTTCACCTTCATGGGGTCTATTGGGGACAAGCATCCCTGCCTTCAGTCTGACAGGAATGTGGAAATTTATGCTGAAGTATTTGTGTGAATTTATTAACTGCACATCTAATGCCCTGTCTATGCACTCTGGGGTGCCTAATTTCCCCAGCAGTGGTCACTCTGAATGAGAAAATGGCTCTTCCCATGAGTGGCTCCCACCAGTAACATCTGTGTTAGATGTTTCTGCCTGGCTGCCTGCCTCCCCAGTTTTGCTACAAGAATGGCAGTTTGGAACGATAATTTCTCCATTTTTTTTTTGCAGTTGTTGCATACAGGAGATGGAGTGAACCATTCATTTCATTATAGAGTCACAGAACATCCTGGGCTGGAAGGGACCTTGAAAGATCATCTAGCCCAACTCGCTGAATGCAGAGGCAAAAGGCAGTCTCTATTCCCAAAAGATTGACAGTCATATATAAATACACATTTTCTGCCAGCCTCTTTTCTTCTACTCAGTGAACTAGTTTCATTCATCACATGTGCAGTATAGGCTGCAAGGTTGTCTCAAAGCACAGCAAGGATTTGTTTGTCCAATGTATGTCTCTCAGTCAGCAATGCATGCAGCCAGAATGGCGGTGGAAAAGAAAATTGGGGAAGAACTTTATAGACACACAACTGCCCTCTTGGTCATATGAACAACCAAGACAACAATCCATGATTGGTGCAAATGAACTTTCAATCTTCTTCTCCACAGAAATCTGTGCTACCACAGATTTACAGCTGACTTTCTGTCATGAATTCCAGTCAGGTCTGCTGTTCTGTTTAATTCAAAGCAGCAGCCCATTTCCCAGCGGGTGCTTCACAACTTAGGATCAAGCACATCTCTGAGACCTGAGTCTGGTCCTTACAGCCAGGTAAAACATATGGTCATTGGCCTCTTAGCTCTGTTAGATGTTCTAGAATGAAAAAGGTTGCAGGAAAGCCAGTTTGCCCATGAATTCTCCTTGTGACACATATACTAACTCAAGGGTGATTTATATTTTGAAGACCAAAAGCATTTTTCCTATGCAATCTACTCACCCTTCCAAGCCTTTTGACTTCAGTGCAGTAACAGTGTGTGTATCCTCACTTTCACCTAAGCTTTGTATGTCAACCTTTATTATTCTGCTTTTCCAAATAAAAACATGCATTTTGATGGAATATTCCTTTCAGTTTAATTTACTTTTATTCACATTCTTTACCATCATATGAAAACCACCCTCTCTACAGTGGTTTAACCTGTATCCCCTTGTATTTATTCACTTGTCATAATAAACCTAAATATTAAACAGTTTCACTGTTCTAAAAGCAGTTTCTAAATACAACCTCCTTCCACCCTCCTGTGTTTTCATTCTGAATGAAACTGTTGATTTACTTGACTAATTCCAACATTTTTGTTATTGCTTAAGAAATACACTGCCTTAACAACCTCAAATTGAGTATGAAGCAGCAGAGAACTTCTCAGTATTTAAGCAGAAACAAATTCTGTTCCACATGAATAAATCACGTGAACTGACTTTTGCACTCAGAAGGTCTCACTCATGGAACTTTAGAATTCAAATTTTTTTAGACCCCAGAGTATTTGAAAAGCTTTATGGCCTCCCTTGAAATAAAAGTAACTGAAGCTAGAAAGAGCCTGAAGGTGAAAAAAAATGAGCTTCTAAGCCTAAAATCCTAAACAGAACAAGGCACTGTCTGAATTTCTTTCACAGAACAATCAAAAGCAATAGTAAAGTCCTTGGTTACCTCTGCATATGGTTTGTGGGATCAATATTTACTAAGTTATGGGTGCTTTTGGGAGGTTGGTTTTGTTTTGTTTTCTTTTCTTTTTTGGGAGTGAAAGGAAGGGGGGATTATGGAATAAAAACAGCTGTTGAATTGTGTCATAGGTGGTAATAAGCACCTTTCCTCACCCACACAATCACATAGGAAAAATACCAATATTTCATCAAGATGATCAGAATCCAGAAGAGAATTCCACAGCAGCATTACCTTGGCAAGAGGTACAGGTATCACAAAGCAAAACTAGATTGATTTTGCAAATAGTTCTCCCATGTTTTTTCCTGAACCCCATGATCTAAAGCACATCAGAAGTACCCAGGTTATTCTGACATTTCTTCAATTCCTTTGAAAATTATGGCCCAGGCTGTAAACAGGTACTGAGAGAAAGTGGAAGCCAGCTGAGGGACTTGAGTTCAGACATTCAGTGCTAAATCACCTTACACTATGGAAAAAGTCAGCAGTTACTTTCTGGATCTATTCACAGGTTTCTGATTCCACTTCTGCTACAAGAACTCAGGATGGAGGTGACAACTGCATGAATCACTGGGACGACACGTCCATCGACAAGGAAATGACGGAGTTTCCTAGTCAGCTGAAAGTGAGAGAAAGTATTTCTGGGAATTGCTGCAAATTTGATCATCCCTGTCTAACGAGGAGTCAGCCATAACTTTGATGAATAAAGGCTATATATCTTTGAGGAAAGGTGGTGACAATGTTTTGGCCAGCTCTTCAAAGTGTTTCTCCTTTCAGCCAGACACACTTCAGTCTTGCCTGGGTTCAGCCTGAGCTGACTGTGTTTCATCTACACACTTCCCTGTGGGCATTTTGATGTGGTGCAAGTGGTGGTGGTTGCATTGTTCAACAGGGGGTGTACAGGAGGGCAAAGAAGACAATTTAAGTTTGAGTGGACATGGTAACTGTGAGATAACTTATATTAAGACAGAATTCCCTTCTAGGTATTTAATTAACACCTTAGCAACACCAACAGCCTCACCATGCACTCTGAGCACTTAGGAAAAGTTGCCAACCCCTGTCTCCTGGTAGGAGCTCCCTTGTCCAGACTGGACTGAGTTGTGCTAATGGGGATCAACTGGCAGAGCCTCCTACTGGAGCCCTTTTGGACAAGGCCTTGTGACACAAGGTACATCAGAAGGCTCCCTTTACTTCAGCATAGCTATGTCTACCCTGTGTTGTCAGTAGGTTATAAACAGGCTGTGCAAGATTCCCCACACACACTTCTGTCCCCTTATAAACATGCGTGCAAATCACTGCATGCAAGTACAGACTTGCCATTCAGAAGGTCTGAACATCTCAAATAAATGACCACAGTTTCAAAAACACTCACACAGGAACCAGAAAGAAGTTTTCCAAACTGAATAAACCAAAACCCACTCTGATGCAAATGAGAGCAATAGGAACCTTGGACAGTCTGTGACTGAGATGGCCTAAAGGAACTGAGCTCCAGGACCCGGAGCCCTGCACATGGCAGCTAAGTCCTTCAGAATACATCCTTCATTGTTGCAGCCTCATACTTTGGTACAGAAAAATCACTAATAAATGCCTTTAGCTATTTTTAGATTATATTAATGATTCTCAGATTGCAAGTCTGAAACGGCCATCAGCTCAGTGTTCCAGCTTTCTGAGTGCTTGTGTGCTCTTTTTTGGTTCTGCCTAGCACACATTCTTGATGCTATTGAAGTCAAGGAGAGTTTATTGTTAAAGGTGACCATGGAGAAACTACCTGCAGAAGTTAGTAAAGTGAATACCCATAATGCAAAGATGTTTCATAATGAATCAAAGAAGAAAATCAATCTTTAAAAACAGCTAAAAATATGCTGCAATATACTGAGAGGAAGAAATACGAATTCTGTTACGTGAAATACATATACCAACATTATATACCAACATTTAGTAATGCTAAATAAATTGACCTTTTGCTTTAGCTGAAGAATTGTAAACTGAAAATAATGTCCCTTTTGCATGAGGAAAAACGCTCTAAAATAGAATTGTTCAAGAAAATCTGTGCAAACACAAACTATTTCCATAGGCAGAAAGCAAGTCACTAAAAAATTTGCTCTAAAAATCACTATGCTGATTACACTTGACTACTATGTAATTTTCTCTTCCTGCAATTCATCCATAGTCTTCAAACTTGCAATCTCAGGATAATAATTTTCACAGTGGATGCAAGCAGTATGGTGAGTGAGACTCGGATAAATGCTGGAAAAAGCAAGCTGTCTATTCAGTTGTCTGGTGGGCTGAAAGTTAGTCAATTACTGCTGTGAACTTACAGTTTTGGAGATTTCCTTTCAGCCTTTTTTCCTCAGCAGAGCCTTGAATTACTTGATTCAAATGGATGTCAACAATTCATTCATTCTTAAAGCACAATTTAATACTTAAAGCTGAGGCATCCAACCCCTAAGACAAATATCTGTACTTTTTTTAAATATGTATATATTTTCTTTAAAATATCAGATAATATAAATTGGAAACCAGAACTATACTGTATCAGTAATTTCTTTTACTTGTTATTTAATACATATGTAGGCAAGAAAGAGAAGGAGGTGGGGGGGGGGCGGGGGGGGGAGGGACTGGGCAGATGATGGGGACTTTTAAACATCTGTTACATTTCCAGAATTCCATTCCTGGTAAGACTTTGAAATGTCACAGCTGCTGCCCTTTTGCTTGTATGATTATTTCTTTATTTCTCCAGCTGTGTGGAAATACTGCAAAACCATTTTGTGACCTGTCACAGAAAATATTTTGACTCAACAATCAATAACATAGAAGTTCCTACTAAATTGTATTAGCTAACTCAGTGTCAGAGTGGATAAAAAAAATGTTGGTTCTTAATCATTGTATTTACAGCTGATGTGTTTGGAATGTATTTTCCCAGAAAAGTTGCATTCCTTACTCTTTTAAGAGTTTACAACTTGGTTCTTCGTATCTCCTCTACACACTTAAGCCCAAGTTAAGGAAAGGGTTAAAAGGCAATTAAGGGAGAGACTTTATCCATCACTGGAGACTGATTTCTGACTCTGAACTATGTGCAGGGATAAACCCCCTGCAAATCAGAAAGAATTTTTTTGCGCAATAGACTTTAGAAGTGGCTACCCAAGTACCCTAGAAAATGAAAATGGATGAGGGGGAAAAGTTATCTAAGAGACCTGTGAGGCTGGAAAAGTCTGGGAAAGCACTACAGGGAAGTTATTCCAATTGCTTTATAAATACTTCCCTTGATGGTTCTGAGTACTATTGCAAAATGTCTCAGTTATCAAACCCTGCAGAGACACAATTCTGCCATTTCTCAGACAGGGCTGACTGACTGCTGGCCACCTGACAAAGTGGGGAGATGCTCCACAATAGTAAGTGTCACTGAGCTGCCAAGTAAAACCAGTGATCTGCAGGAGGGTGAGGGATAGAGGGAGGGAGGCTCACCAACCTCACAGTAAAGAATTTCTCCCTAATATCTGATCCAAGCCTTTGTAGATACTCTCTCTCCAGCCTTTCTTGTGAGCTCCCTTCAGGTACTAAAAGATCTCAGTTAGGTTCCCCTGAAACTTTCTCTTCTCCAGGCTGAATAAACCCAATTCTCTCAGCCTTTCCTCACAGGAGAGGTGCTCCATCCCTCTGATCATCTTGGTGGCCTCCTCTGGACTTGCTCCAACAGGTCCATGTTTTCCCTGTGCTGGGACCCCCGAGCTGGATGCAGGGTTCCTGGTGGGGTCTCACCAGAAGGAAGCAGAGGGGCAGAATCCCCTCCCTGGCCCTGCTGCCCATGCTGCTTTGGATGAGCCCATGGCTTTCTGTGCTGTGAGTGCCCATGGCTGGGTCTTGTCCTCTCACCCACAGCACCCCTGAGTCCTTCTCACCCGGGCTGCTCTTGATCTGTTCATCCCCAGCCTGTACTGATACAAGGATTTGTCCACAGCCAAGTGTTTTGTACCATCTTATGATACTGCCCCTTGAGATCAGACTGTGACCCCTAAATGTTACTTCAGTCAGTCTTCAGGAGAGATCAAGAGGGAATCTTGTCACACATGCGAGTACAAGAACAATGTTACATATCCAGCTAAGTGTACATAGCTGGCTAACGACATTAAATACCTGTCAGTGCTCATGATCTTAACTTACATAAAATTGTTGACTGTGTCTGAAAGCAGGAAAGGCTAAAAGGGACAGTGGGGTGTGGTTTTTTTGTTTGTTTGTTTGTTTTGTTTTTTGTTTTTTTGGTTTTTTTTTGGTTTTTTGGGTTTTTTTGTTTTGTTTTTTGGTGGTTTTTTTTTTTGAGAGGAAATAAGGCAAAACTACTGCCGGTAACAACAGCCCACAGATTTCCCAGCCTGTCATTGCAAAGATGTTGAGGAGGAGATTCAAAATTTGACAAAAGAACTGATTTTCAGATAGATGCTTTCCCACCTCACTGAAGAACGTCTTTAAGAAAACTCATTCAACCCTATCAGCAAACTGATATTTTCTGGCTTTGTTTTCCCCCATAAAAAAAGTGTTCCCAAGGGTCAGTTCTTTAGACTTCTTCCAGTAATACTTGCACATGTAATAAAATCCCAGGATGACAAGATTCTAGACTGATTAGACACATTCTATGATTACATTTCATTAATTTCTTAGAAAAACATTGCATTTTCTGTAATTTGTTTCATAATCTGACACATAAGGTCAAATATTTAGCCAAATTCGTGGAAGAATGTTAAGTGGGGTTTTAAAAGATATTAGTGGGTGGGAAATGAAGCTACTGCCGCCATTTTCAAAGTTCTGTTTGTCTGAAGTATTGCTGAGCTTCACAGTTACTCTTCAGGCTCTGTATGGAGCAATGGTTTGGGAAAATAAAAGGGTATCAGACTCTGGGCCCATGTTGCACTTGTTCAGTCTTTCAGACTTTCACCCAAAACACCTGACTGAGCTACATTTTCACAGGAACTCATGTGGGAGACATAAAAAGAAGGGTTATCAGAGACCAGCAAGGGAAAATCATAATCTGAGAAATTAGGATTTAGTGCTACAAGTGGGATAAAATCCTGAATGCATTTCCTTCTGTCAAACCTCCTATAATAATATATAGTGATATAAATCAGGATGTAGATTCAAGTATGGGTGATAATTTGTCTGTCTTTCTTCAATATCCTGCTGGCAAATGTTGTTTATCAAGGGATAAACCTTGATGTGACTAAATGACTTCCTCATTTTCTAGAATTCTTTCAATATTGGAAGTTGATACTGTGAAAAAAGTTTCAAGGGGACCCAACAGCTGGAGCTTCCCAGGAAATAGATATGCCAGAGTGGAGACGTTTGACAAGCTGTCTTGTGCCTACACACTGTGCATTTGTCACAGAGAACAAGTTGCTGTGCCAGAGAAGAGCAAGAGGGTTTAAGAGAGAACAATTCAGTTACCTAAACATAGTTGTGGCAGCCTCAAATGACACAGGCCCTATAATAGATTTCAAGACAGACAACTGAAAGCCTTAGGGAATACCCTAAGCATTGGAAGGTCTTTGGACACTGATGTTTATCTGACAATCAAATGAAGCAGCAGAAGGGTTCTGGTGAGCAAAGGGACATCTGAGGTGGAAGGACAAGGCCTTGAGAAGACAGTCAGAGTATACCCACAACATCCTCTTCTATGGGAGAGAATGTTGTTTAAACCTATGGGATTAAACAGCTCATTGTAGGGAAGACAAGATAAGAGGGGAGAAGATGAAAAGGGAAGTAAAAGAAGAACTTTGTTCAGAATATGGACAGTCTAACAAGGGGCAAAAACAGGCATTAGAGAAACATGTCCTGCTAAGGGGATATGAAGGGTGAGGAGCAAAGAGGAAGGTAGAACTAATTTGGAGGAACACGTACAATCCACCAAGTTCAAAATACATGAAGTAATACACCCTGTTTCATGGAAGTAGTTTCCAGTACTTTTTCAGCAGTTTTCCTTGAAGAAAACCAATCACTAATTTCTGCAGCAATGTGGACGATGATCTTTTTAAACTTTGCCCAGTTTTTCCATATGCCTTCAGAAATACTCAGTTTTTCTTTGTCACTTCCATACCACAGCTAACATGTTCCCAGACAATGAAATTAAAAATACATGAACCTGACAGTTTATAGGATAAAGGAAGAAACCACACAAGAGAGAAAAAAATTACAGGGTTTTGATTTTTTTCTCTAAACAATCCAGTGGGCAAAATTCTCTCAGGAGTTCTCTCTCTGAAGTAAGGACAATTACAATGCTGTAATTAAGACAGAAAGATTACTAGTTAACTCTAATTACATTTTGATTTCTATTGTTTTTTATGGTTCGTTTTTTTTGAAAGCTATTACTCACTGGAATGAGCCTGAACAGCTGCGAGCCTTTCTTGGTGATATGGGTTAGGAAATACTATCATTTGAACTGATCAAGTGCGCACGTTCCACTTGTCTTTATCTCATTAAATTGTAATACACAATGCACTGTACACCCTGGAAAACACACAGATCACATGCACAGGAGAAAATCACTTCAGAAATGGAGACACCAGGCTTTCCTGGAGGCTACCTGGGATTTATTTCCACATAGCACAGTACATATCAGTTTAATAGACCTCATAAAACTGGGATTAAGATTTCAGCTCTATGTTAAGGCACATGAGAAATTTTCAGCTGTTTTGAAAATGAGAGAGAGAGAGAGTGAAGGACATTTTATTAGAAGAAAATGTGGGACACAATTTACATTACAAAACTCCCCTCATCTAGGTAATGTAGTCTTTTGCCCAGTGGCAGCAGCCTATCCGAAAGGGTTGCATCAGGAAGTAATTTTCTTCCCCCGAAATAGAGATTAAAACCTGCCTAGTAAAAAAAGATCACCAGAAATCCAGGATGTGTTGCACCTCCAAGATAGAATGTTTTACTGATGGTTATTTCAATTCTTTATGAGACAATGGTTTCCAGTGCAGTTTACATTCAAACAGAAACAGGGAGGTGTTGCCTTTTACAGATCTCTCTTTCTTCTATGATGTTGCTTCTACCTCTAGACCACACAGCATGACAGAATACCTGTGTGCCATCTTTTTTTCCTACCCTTCTTTTTACCCTCTGTTGTGGACTACTGCAGCTCTTAGATCTATTCTTGGGAAATGCAATGACTCAGAATAATGTATGTTTCCTACGTGAATAACAAAAAGACAAACTCCTGTTACTCTCCCTTATGGCACATGATACTTGATTTGCTGAAGTTATAGGGGCTAGTCAAATACATATAATCTTCAGAGCCTTTGCAAATGCCAAGGCTATTTTACCTAAGGTCAGAAATTATGCAAAAACATTTTCTTAATGAAAAAACACTTCAAAATCCCAGTTGAGTGCCACATATATATATATGGATTTCAGGTTATTCTGCAGTGAACTGCGCTGAAAATCTCAAAGCCCCATTGAGAAATGCCCTGCCTGCCTCTCTTAGCCTGGGTCAGTTGCCATGGCATCTGCACAGCTCTTCAAAAAGAACCCAAAGCCAGTGTAAGCTACATCTGAGTCAGATCAGTGCCTGACCTAACAAAAATACTGTTGCCTAAAAATGGGCACTCCTAGTAGATTTTACCTGAAGCAGACTAGTTTAATCCAGACAATAACACTAGGCAAGACAGTGCATGCAACAGTTATGAGCAATAAAATAACTAATTTTGCCACTGCACTTGTCAAAGAATTAAAAGGTGTCATAATACTTCAGATTTGTCTTCACTCAGATGTTTCCAAAAATACACAGACAAGAAACATAGGTTTGCTAGGAAGGAAGGGGGTGACAGAGACTGTGCTCACACAAGTAGCGCTGATATGGCACATTTACCTCCAGGGAAGTGATGGAGAGATGTCTGTTCGGGAGAGGACCATGCTCAACTCCAAATGGACATCTGGGTTCATTTTTCAGCATGTGTGGAATCTCATTCAATGCCCAGGCTTATTATAGATTTTGTGACGGAAGGAAAAACAGCATGAGAAACAGAGGCCAACAATTTTGTTTCCCAAGTCTCTGATCAGCCCCTGTCAAACTCCTTTTCCTGCCAATAAAAGCAAAAGAGTGTAGTGCTTGAGTGTGTAATAGGGGGAGTCGGAATTCATAAACATTTAGAGAAATCCCTCCTAAAATTTTAGTAAATACTAAAAAATTTGAACACTACGTTTCATGCAAAGTACTGGACATCTTCTATTTTCAGCACAGCAAACTATCTCTTCCTGAAACAGTCACTATTAAACCCTTTTTGCAGTATGTGAAAGAGAAGGGAAGTTTTTCCTGGTAAATTTTAATTTTTTAATAGTATTATGAAGGGAGGGTTTTAGGTTTTTTTTTGTTCTGTGTGAACAAATGCCTGTTTTTCCAGTCATTCACAACTGATGAAATAATAAAAAGTGTACCTGTTACATGTTTAAATGAGAGTAGTGGGGAGTGTCTTGGGTCATTTGCCCATGCTCCAGAGTCCAGTTTTAAAAATCAGGGACTGAGCATGTCCTGCTGCTAATTCTGCTTTCCTAACCATTTGGGTCTGGAGAGCTAAAGGTGAATGACTGCATCTGGTAAGAAACTTTCTTTTGCTCCCCAATTTGTTGAAACCTCAGAAAATTCTCCTAGCCTTACATGTGGGGCTGAAGCAGGAAAAGTCTCAGATACAATCTAACAGCGCCCTAATCCAGGACAAAAACACACACACTGTGTGAACCAAACACTGCCCATTTAACTCTGCCATACCCAAGCCTCCTGCACGCCTGCTAATGGAAAAAGCACACATGCAGACGCATGCAGGTTCCTTTGGAACATTCTGCCCACTGGAAGAGAAGAAATCTGCCTTTCACATGAAGTCATTTTGCCAGTGTTTTGAATAGTATTTTCCGCATGTTTTTTCTATGAGATCAGCAGTCATGCCCTACTGTTCCACATTATCAGCCTTTTTTTTTTCCACCCTGTGTTTTACATTAGCGAATCAGCCAGCTCTGAGATCATATTACGTAAGTTTCTTGTTTTCTTTTTTTTTTCAATTTCTGTGTTTCTCTAATTAATAGGAAGTGGCTCTCCATTAAGGCCTACAGATGACAAATGGCTTCCTTTCCTCATTTGCGCACAGCTCAGCTGTGAGCCCATTGTTCCTTGAGCTGCTCTTTCCCAGTGCTGCCAGCCCCAGGGCTGTTTTGTTTCAGAGTGAGAACCACTCTAGGAGCAGGACAACAATGTCATGGATACATTTGTCCCTCACCAGCCAAAGGCCCTTGTGACAAAATACAAACGTGCACACAATAAACTTTGACCTGTAATTTTAGCCTTTCCCTAAGGAGGATTCATCTCACTTGACATTGACCTACTGAAAGGCAGCTGTCTGTGCTATTGGGTTACTGATGCTTCCTCTGTAATCACTGGGGAGGAGTATTCAACCCATCTGAAGTGCATGAGGATTTTCAGGAGGTGCCTACTTGCCGCTGGCTACAGAGCATACTGAGGCAGTGACTAAATTAAACATCTTCTTTCCAGATGACTGAAGTGATATGACACAAATTCAATTGTACATGGTTTCCTGTACCAGTTGAAGCCTGCTCTGAAGGAGAAATGTCGTCTTTATCCTTCAGTCTAAGACAGTCAACATTACCTCCATATTCTATTTTGAAGCTGTTGTATGGCTTTTTTTTTTCTCTCTCTCATTAATGGAACTGGTAAATAATTTGCAACAAATCATGTACTTCAATGAAATGAAAATTTAGGAAATAAATAGTGAACACCTCCCCGTTTTCTTTCAATGCATATGCTTTTCAAAATTTAGTGACGGCATCTTTTATAGACAGTTGGGTAAGAATATTCAATAATTAAAATTCTAAGGTTGAGAGTTAGTCTGGTTTGGATTCATTCACCACAGAGTATTTCCCCTGTTCTGTGGCAGCATACAACTAGAGGTTATTTGCAATAACTAATTTGACTCCTTGGTACTGGTTTAAAAGCATGGCAGTGGTCTGTTAGAATGACTCAGTTGCATGGCATTAATTTTGAGCTGAGATGGAATTATTTAAGATGCTGAAATATGATAGAAATTATCTTGTCTAAAAATTAAGCTTTATGAGCTGAAAATATATTTTCTGTGGATGAACCCTAATGAGCATTTAAAATTCATAGTTTCTAAGAATACTATTAGTGAATTTATTTGCTGCAATATTCCTGAAAAAATTATGTAGAACAGAATGATGCATTGGAAATACAGTCGATACTTTTGTTCAGCAAGTTAGAAGCTGAGCATTGGCACAGAGCTAACACCAGGTTAGAAAAATAAAAAGGAAAGGTTGCATTGCTATTCCCATTATATTTCTGCTCAAACAAAGTGGTGAAAATTGTTTGGTTGTCTCTGGTATAAAAGATGTTATGAGGGAAAGATCATTTCAAATATAGCTATTCTCACTTGCATATTGAAATCTGAAGATAATCTCAGATTTTTATTTGGGAAACAAATCCTTGAGTTCTGCTAGTTATTTTTAAAACAGGCCTGGAATAGTTAGAACTGGGTGGTGTCACAGAACAGAACACATACACAATAGCTGTTTAAAATGAGATGTCCTATTGACAAAGCTTAGCAGACAACATCCTGTAATAAAACAGCCTGTGTTACATCCATGGTCTTCTCTGACTATCTCCACTGAGAATCCTTCCCCAAGAGTCCTGGAAACAGCACCCTTCCAAAGAATCTGGAATCTCTTTTGCCTTCCTAGCCTTGTCCTCATGTCTTGCTAGAAGGTGAGTTGCCTTCCAACAGGAAATTCTAATGTGCTACTTCTTTCTTGTTCTTCTATATTTAAATTTTGTTATTCCATATTCCTCTCCTGCATGGGCTGGGATTTCCTAAACTGTCTTCTGTGCAATGGAACAAACTAATCAGCCAGCTAACATTCTCTATCCTCTTTATTAATTGGTCACAAAATCCAAAGAGTAGAGCATTGGACACATTTCAATTATTGAGGTGAGTAAAGGAAATGGGATGTGTCAGAACTGATACTCTGGTCTCTGGCAGCTAAATGCTACAGCAGCACACACTGCTGAGAGTTACTAGATGGAGGATCTGTTCCACAGAGGTGTGCTGGTAAGCTGATTTAGCTGCTGTGCCTAGATACAGGTCCAAACAAACAAGGATCTGAAAGCTGGCTCCAAATCAACAGCCTGGTAACCATTCAGCTAGTCTTAGAAAATATTTTGTTCCAAGGATTTAAGTGCTTTCTATTTTCTGCAGGAAAATCTCCACTGAATTACTGTTGTGCACCTTTCACCCAACAGAGGAAAATATGTGTTTTCTTTGCATTCTGTAAAGTTGATTTAATACAGAATCCTAGTTGGTAATTTGGCATTGGTACAGACAAACTCTCAAAAATTTCAGAAGTGACTGTTCAAAGAGGGTGACAAGCATTAGAATGCTCTGCAAAAAAAACCCCCAAACTGATAACTCAGCACATTCTTCTGTGTTTTATTTTTCAGGTTCTCTAGAAGAAGCATTTTGCAACCACACTCACAGAAATTCCATTTTGTTGCAAGACCTTTGCCCACACTAGAGAAAGCTATGCCAGCATTGGAGTAAAATTACATCCAGAACTGTAAGGGAAGTAAAACATCCAGGAACATTCCTCTTTCAAAAGCTACTGGTGAGAATGACAGGCAATGTCCCCTGAGTTTTAGAAAAGCTCTGAAAATTTCTGTTTCTGTTTCCAAAGCTCCATTTCCAAGAGCCTGTTTGACTGATGCAGATCTCTGAGATCACATAGGTTTAAATATTTTCCTTTAAAAAGTGACAGGCATACTGCACCTTCCCCAACAGGAGCATTTCCTAGCTAAGAATAACAATTATCAGCAAACTCCAGAAATTAAAGGCAAGTTGTTTGAAAATATATGCCCAGTCACAAAATAAAATTTCTTTATTCCTGTGAACGGGCATGTATATCACTATGACAATCACTTAGATGCAACAGATCCAACTTCTGGTTGAGGAATCCAGAGATTTATAGGATTTATAAAGTAAATCTGAGATTTTTAGATCACTAGACTACACATCTGTCCTACTTTGGACTTTGGTAATGACTAAAAAGTGTTATCATCACTGCAAGTGGTGTTGTGTTCACATTGGTGTCTGTGGTGGTTTATGCAACTTGAATGAACCAAGGTTTTTTGGTTTTTTGGGGTTTTTTTTTTTTGTTTGTTTGTTTGTTTTGGTTTTTTGTTGTTTTTGTTTTTGTTTTGTTTTTTGTTTTGTTTTTGTTTTTTTGTTAGAAAATGGTGATGGTCTTGCTCCATTATCTGGAGAAGGTAGACAACTCCAACATAAAAGAATGAAGTCAAAGAAGAAATATGATCATAGATCAGAATGGAAAAGTCCAAGGAGCATACACAATCTGTCTCAGGACGAATGAATATTCTCTAGGCTTGTGAGTCTAGTATCCTTCACAACATCAGAAAAAGTCAAAACAAAAAAGGAAAAAGAGGCTGGGAAAATTTATATCCTTACTATTGTAAGCCACGCACAACACCTGGAAATGCTTAGGATTCCAATAACATCTCAGAATATAGCTTTTTTTTTACAAACCATACTGGTATTATTCACTGTATTTTTTATCTGAGCAACGTAGACTGGCAAGTACTTATAAACATTTCTGGAAATAGTCACTGAAATTTTGCTTCATCCAGACTTAAAGCATTGGCATTTATTTTCTTGGATTACTCTCTTCCCTGGGGACAGAGCCAACATCAGAGTAAATGTCACCCCCTGAGAATATTAAATGATTGATAACTAGGTTATTCTAAAAAAAAAAAGAGAAAAGGAAACTTAGAAACTTGCACTGTAATGCCTCAGTATTACTCTAATATCAATGTGTACCACTGAGAAGTAGTTTTGTAAGTCAGACACCAAAACTAGAAATGGAATAGCTGATTCCCCTGGATCCATTGCACATTTTCTTTGTTTCATGTTTCTTTGTTTCATTAATTAAAAAGTTATTACACAAAGTAATGGAGAACAATTTATTAAGAACTTATTAGGAAGAAGATACTGCAGGCTCTCCCCTAAAATATAGTATTTAACTATCTTGCTGGGCTGGGCTTCCTTGAAGTAATCCCTTGTGCTTTGTTTTGGGCAGTTTTTATCATGAATTCTGCCGAAAACTTCCATTTGCTGCAATGCTCAGGATGTCACAGTGCAATAAGAGCAGGGCTGCTCAGATCTACCATGTCACCATTCAATGTTCCGTTGTGTCCTTGTGCTCTCCTGCTCATTCACCCTCTACCTCTGGACAAGGAGGTGTCTTATGCCAGGTTGCCTCTGTTTGTGTTGTGTTTGCACAGGGCCTGACCCCATGGAGTCCCTGTCTGTAAGCACATACCTAAGCTCTCTAACTTATATAAGATACAATATTAAAAAAAAATTCCCCTTTTACTTACACATAAAAGACAAAGAAAAATAATAGAAGTAGTCACATATAAAATATTAATAAGATGAGAGCTTTGAAGTTAGTTTTGAAGACAGGAGGAGTCACAACTCACTGGAGAAGCCAAGTCCCTAGAGAAGAGCCTGCTGCTAGCTCAGGCCAAGGTGAATTTTGGGTGGGAAACAGGACAGGCCCAGTGAAACAGGAAGGTTGACAGTTACAGAGGACAAAGAAAGGTCCTTGCCAGTCCACATGTTTTGTAGCCAGGCCAGCTGGATTTGATGCAGACCACTCCAAACCTGAAAATTCTGTGCCAGACAATTTCAATCAGGAAATGAAGATTTTTACGAAATGAAACAGAAAAAAGTTACCACCCACTCTACTTGTCTTCCTACAGACTTTAGCACACAGCATTGTCATTTGTAGCTTACAGAGTACTGCAGGTTTCTGTCCCTGTGGCAGCTTGCAGAGTTAGGAATGAGAGAGGTGAAGGTGTTGTTAACTCATTGTTGTTAGCCAGTTGGGTGGGTGAGCATGGGGAAGAGTAAGGGGGTGGGTACAGAGGCAGTATGGAGTGGTGTCACATGCCCAGCAACAGCTCAAGTGAAATAACTGGCAGTATGGATGCTGACATTGAATTGCCTCAATGGGGGAAGGTTCTCAAGGGATCAGAATAGGTCACATCTGCACATTTTCATTAGGCTGCCTACATATCCAGGAAAATACAGGTGTTTTGATTTGACCCAGATTTTTCTTTTTTTTTCCCTTTACAACTAAGAACTAGAATTGGATTTTAGATTTAAGCCCTTACTTTGGAAAACAGTTTTGTGCTATAGAGCACACTCCATAGCCTGTATCAAGGCTGCATGAGTGCAGGTCACCTGTAGCTGCAGCTCTGGTATTAGACTTCTAAGAACTTGCTTAACAACCAAACATGCTGTGACCATGTCTTTGAACAGGGCTTATTTCAGTACAGCATTAAAGGTTAAATTTCAAACCAGCATATCCCTCAGTTAATGTTTCCTTTAGCCTTTGATGTCTGTTTACTCTTCCCCATACCTGTTTCTACTTTAGGTCAGAGGCCATTTGTATGTAGGTAAGAGTACACATATCTAAGAGACTGTTTCTGCAGGGATATTATAGAAGGTAATTTTAGGTCCAGGACACATACTGAGAAGTGGACAGGCTGCCAGAAGCATTATAAAACCAGTCGTGTGTTTTTCAAATCCAAAGGACAGGTTTCAATTAAGCAAAGTTAGGTTTGGCTGTAACAGAAATCAGTGCCAGGTAGACAAGGCTTCTCTAATCCCTTTCCTGCCCTATCCACCCTTCCCATTTTGTGCTTTTGGCCAGCTATGAGATGAACATTTGCTCTGAACTTGCACAAACCCTTGCAGCATGATGCTCTATGGAAAGCAGTTCCAATGTGAAAGGTTTCTATGTAGCTGGACAGACTAGCTTGGAGCAAGAGGCATGTCAGAGGCTGGCCCATGGCCAGGAAGATAACCTACCAGTCGATATTCTGGAAGTCACTTGCATTAAACAGGCAGGAAGATGCTGTGTATTTTGCCATTGTATAGGTTCTGACTCAGTGCCAAAATAAGCTCCCGAAATGGATGCACAGCGCAGCATCTAAAACACTGCACTGTCCCAACTGTGGTAAAAGGAAAACACTTCTTTCCCTGTTGCTATGTACTTTGGCAGATCTCCCATCCCAAGAATTGTGCTCAAAGTACTCTGGAAACACCTGCCAGGAGACTACTTGGGAATGTTGTTTAAACAAGCCTACCTGCCAACTTTCCAGCACTGTTGACTTTGCAGTACCAAAAATGCGTCCTATTTTAAAACAGGCTTGATGGATAACAGGAACTGGGCCATAAGGATGAAGCACAGAATGTGCTTAAAATCTGCTTGCAGTTTCTGAAGCTGCTCAAAGTATGTAACTGTCTAATGTACAGACATTTCACTATGCAGCTGTATACATGGTTGGACTCCTGACAGGAACACATACATAATAATGGTATGTGTTGATGCTGTGTGAGGAGAGGAAGGATATGTTTTTCCTGCAGTAATTTACTCTAAAAGGGCTTCTATGTAATTGTTTTCTGATAAGATGTCTTTTAAAGTGTGTGTACAATATTTTTAGAGGAGCTATAAAAATTTTCAGGGCAAAGCTTTAGTGTACAGTGTTTGTTCTTAGGGGAGGTCATGCAGAAGCAAAGAGAGTAGCCTCTTTCCAGATTTGTCTACTGAAGGGAAGAGGAGGTGCAGACAGATAGAAAAAATGTCCTTTTCCACACACACACAGACTTAGCATGCACACAAACACACTGGCATGGCCAGAGTTACCAGGTAGTGATGAAAATACAGTCTGCTTCATTAACATTGGTCAGTGCAAGACATATTGACAGAACTTATAATGGAGGAAACTGAATTTCCTTCCATCCCCACTATGCACACACTTCTATATCCCCATACAGTGTGCTTATTTTCGGATGTAGGTAGCCAGTGTCCATTTATTTAAATTCTCTCTGGTCTCTTTGACGATTTCAGAGATTTGTTCACGTCTTTCTTCTTGGCCCACTCCTAACACGTTCTTGTGATGGAGAACTTGAATCCCATAGCAACTTCCTGGATGTGAAGGTCTGTGAGGTTCTTCCACCCCCCTTTCACTACTTCTATTAATAGTCTTAGTCCATAAATTTAATCTCTTCAGGGAACTTCAGCAAACATGGCAAATGGCTCTCTAAAGGATCATCTTAGGCACAAGGAGGAGGCTCAGCCTCTCTGACTCAATCATCCACACTACGCAAGTTCAGTCCTGCAATAACTCCAAGGAGGGCTGCATCAGAGTTTTTGCTGATCCATGGATGTGTCAAAATGCTTACATCTAAAGTTGCAATTAACCCCCAAGAATATGCAGCAAATCAATGAATGTCCATCAACATGGCAAACAGCGAGTTCTTTCAAGCTCTCTCAAAAATTTCCCACTGTTGACCCGCAGCAGTGAGGAATACATCTGCCACTTAAAATGCAATATTTTGTGAACTTTAAAACTGTTCTAACCAGCTAAAATCAAGAAGCTGTCTGAAGTGCTCTTTATGTCCGACAAAAAGAAAGTCTCTGCTGTGCCAGCAGACGTATATAACCCTATCCTGAAATATTTACAGCCTTATTGGGCTGCATCTTTCTCCATCTGAAGCCAAAGAAATATTTCCCAAAGACTACTGACTTTGTAGGACTATTTATGTCCAGCTTCTCTTGAATATCAATGGAAAGATTCTTGTTGACTTCAGTAGGAGCTGGACCAATGATCATATCATTGAAGTCATAATTCATTAGACAAAAGGCTCACAAAATTTAGCTGCAGCTACTCTGTCAGTAATCAGTGGATAAAAATTTTGCTGACCTTTCACCTGCAAAGGCACCTGTGCCGTCAGAACAGTCCCAGCTGTTATTCAACAGTTTTGAAAACATCCACAAATATTATTATCCAACTTTTCATCACATAAAGTGCTCTGGCTCTATCACTCCATCTTAAGCTGTGGAATAGGCAGAGGTATCCCTAATGACTAGAGCAGACTGAGTACTGCACAACCAGCTCCACAGAAAACTCTGAAATGCACAGTTCTGAGCTTGGCTTGAGGACCCTTAGCATTTGTTTTTGCAAGCTTCCATCTCTCATGTGCAGTTTGCTGTTAAGGAGAGAGTTTATATCCTCTAGCCAGTAGCAGACACATGAAAATGTAAAAACCTCCCATATCCCCACTCAACAACTGAAATCCATAGATGTGTGGCAGGGACAAGTAAAGCCAATGCACATGCTTTAGTTATCTTTTTTATTTTCTGTAGTGAGATTGACTTGGCTTTATATGTATTTTCCCTTTTCTAGTGTGCTGTGATTCCCTTCACTGCCATTACAATCTGATAGCTCAGTACATCTTTGCCTACAGTATTTTTTGTTTGTTTGTTTACTTTTCTGCAGGAATGCTGCAGCATTTGCTTTGTTTTCTAGTTTCCACTACATCAGAATTAATTTTCTTCTTTTCAAAAATATAGAAACCAAAACCAAAATTGTGTCAGTTCAAAATATTTTTAGGACAAATAGTGCTCTAAGTTTCTTTTTAAAGGCCTTATGGTATTTAAAAATGTTGAGTGCACAGAAAATAAATGCAGCACTTTGATATTCCTTCAAGGTTCAGATCTCCAACTTCATGGAAGGAAATTTTGTTTTAGTTATTATGAACTCTTTTATCCATTGTCTAATTCTTGCTTCCTGTATTTTAAGTACAGGAGACTGAAGAATTAAGCTGATTAAAATCAGAAAAATGTTATTTTAAAAAGCTAAACATAATTTTTGAGGTGAACTGTCCTATACATAGCATTCTTAAACTTGAGAATTTTTCAGCACTCTGAAACTGAAATACTTTCTATTACAAGGTATTGTGCTTGCATACTCTGAAAGTTGCTTGAGATACTTGGCTCAGCTTTATCTTCTATGTGTAATGAAGCCTATAAAGCAACATGATAACAGATACTAAATTACAGCAGCAGATATGAGTGAGAGGTGGAGGTTATATTCAGGGCTGTTTGTGATGTCATATTGTGTTTATCAAGAACTCAGTTATTATATTTCCCATACTAAATTTTGCTTTTAGAAATCTCTTTTCTATATCTGAACCTACAGACTGCTATGCATATGCAAGGCCTTTCCCTAAAACTGAGGGAATTTTTTTTTCCCCAGAGAAACAATAATTTGCAAGCAGTTGCTGAATGCAGCTGCAATCTTGACAATTTATTCAGGAAAACTTTAATCCTTCACCTAGCAGCACATTGAATTTTTGGAGTGAAGTCTTGAAGACACAGGAGCTTGGATACTAAGGACTTCTAACCAAAAAGCCTCTCTAATCTTACCACAGGTTTGGGGGATCAGATTAAGAACTATGAAAAGTTCCTTCATTTTATTTTGGGGTTGACAGTTTTGCTTCATGAGAAATCCTTAAATTTTCCTTCCATCTTCTTTCTTTCTCTAATTTTAATAGTTGAGATGGAACGACAAAGACTCAGTCATTTCATTCAAGCAGCAACTAGACCCTAGCTGCTTTCAGAATTGACTGTATTTGCCTTTAGCCACAAAATCTAGGCCTTAAATGCTGGCTGTGCCTGGCAACTTTAAAACCCTAGTAATAAGAAAAAAGATTCAGCTAGGAATTACAGAGCAAGTTGCTGGAACTTCACCAAAAATAGTGTCAGACGTGTGTGTGCTGGGAAACTGTCACTGCAAGAGACTGTAGAGTTCTTTGTGGTAAATGGGTCAGAGAAGGGTTGCTAGTGAGAACTGATAACTCTGTGACAACTTGCTCAGCATGGCAAAAAGCAGAGAGTATGGAGAGCAGCATGAAGTGTTGCTGATACACAGGAATTCCTAATCCTAAAATGAAAATTTGTTGGAGTTGCTCCAAGGTATGCTATTGTTCAGTTCCTGATGTTGACCCTACAACATTTGATTTTTGAAGGATGGGAAAAATCTGCACTGGATTTTATGTCTCCATAGCAAAGAAGAAAAGTGGTTATAAGAACCATCTACCTTGGTCTTGTGAAATCTGAGGACTTCTGAATATTATATGCAATTTTGGCTGGACAGTTTGAGCCAATTCCAGCTCCCTCAGTAGTAAAAAATAAAAAAGAGCAGCAGAAAAGAACCTGCTAGTGTATTCCCTAGAAATAACAATAATAAAAAAGTGGTATGCAATGATGTGGTGGTATGCAAAAAGGAATGGTATGGCCATAGAAATACAGTGATGAACAGCAGGGAATGATATATATCAGCAAAAGTCATTTTCTTCTGCTCTATTACTAACCTCTTGTTTTTCTATTGAGGCCAAGAAGCAAGGGAACAGCACCAGGCCCAAATCAGAGCAGACATGTAAGAAGCCTTCTGGGACAAGAGTAATATCCCCAACCAGCCAGATCAGGTGAGAAGACCACACATATTAAGGGACCAGCTCTCCCTGCACCTCCATGTACTGTGCTTCTCCCCATCCCCTGGCTGTGCTTCTGGTTGTGGTCATGGCAGGGCAGCTGTGGTGCCACTAAATGGCAGGAGAAAAGAGAGGAGAGGCAGAGAGGAGAGTAAATATGTACCAGTACCAGCAGCAGGGGATCTGTGGGTCCAGGACTCCCCAGGAAGCATCGAGATGGGGCTGCCCCATCTCTCTGACTGTGGCATGTAGCCCAGGTAACATTCTGGTGACTTTTTATTTGCCTGATGGTGTTAAAACCTTTTGCTGGAGTCACAACACCTTGCTCTTCTATTGAAAAGTGCTAATCAGGTTATTTTCCAGCAACTAACTCCAACTGCATTGACAATCCCCTTTTAATTTATGGCCACTACCCTGCTTTCTTAAAGTTCATTTTATTTATTAACCTGCTGTTTTGTAGTGGTCTCTGTTCCATTTTGATACAAGTGCAGATGCAAAATGTAACAGCTTAGTAATTCACAGATTTTATATCTCAAACAGTTTTGCTATTCACTACACTCTGTCAGGCAATGTTATCCCAGTTTAGAGGGCACAAGATACAAGTCTTGAAACAATTCTGCCCTTTTTTTAATGAAGATACTAATGAATGTGGAAAATGTCTCAAGTTAATTGGTTCCTCTCAGAGGGACTGGAATGGGAAAAGGAAATGACAAGGGAAATAGGTATAAAAATAAACCATTCTTGTGCTCTAAATTTCCTGATCCCCTGGAGTTTTTCATAAGCTGAAGTAAAGGAAAGACCTCACAGCTGGTGCATTTTTGCATTTTAGATGCATATGAATCGGAATATTTTTGCTTTAAAATATCAACATAATTTTAAACCAATTGCAGCTGATATATGCTTCATGTATTTCTTGGCGGCTTCATTTGGAAAAGACACAGGAACCTCAAAAAGTGTAGGATTTCATTAGAAAAAAAAAAGCAGCACAGGCTGTTGTATACATTGAGGAGCTTGCCAAGCCTATGGGAAATCAGAGGAGCAGATAGGCCAGCCTCCTTCTTCCAAGCTCCATCTCTATGAATTAAACTCAGGAACATTTTCTGCCTGGGACAGAAGAAAGTCTTATGTGCCTAGGTAAAAAAGAACAGTATGTGCTTAGGCTAAGCCAATTGCCCAAACTCATTTTCCATAAACAAGGCTCTGCTACGGAGACATAACTGTGTTTAATCCTGTCTGGATGACTTCATTTGCTAAGCACTCCAGAGCTTGCCATAGACCATGTGATTCACCCAGCTCCATTCACTCCAGAAAGTGGCTCTCCCTTTCACTCTGAAGCAGCAAAAAAAGGTCATTTGTCAGAGCAGTAGAATTAACACTGGGTCATGAATACCCTAAAAGGTTGTGTTGATTTTGCGATTGAAACTTCCACAAAGGTGTATCTCTCCTTCAGGAAAAATCTTTCCAAACTGTTGTATTACATTGATTTTTATCCTTTTCCCATTGTTTTTAAATAATCTCAACCCAAAATGGATTCACAGCAATTCCAGCTACTGGAGAGCAGTAAGTGTTTCATCCTGAACATATAAGAACTCCATGTCTTGATTTTTTATCCATATTATATTTTAGGACATTATATAACTGCAAATAATTTTTAATTAACCTTTATGCAGTTCCATTTTCTTCTTCCCCACTACATGGAAGAGCTTTCCCTACCCATGAAAGGCGGGTTGGAACCAGATGTTCTCTAAAGTCCTTTCCAACTTGACCAGAAAAAGCTGGATTTTTGAGTCCGTTTATGCCTTATGTCGTAACTCTCTTTGAACTAACTCAAGCACTCAGACAACTGAGGAGTAAGAACTGCCTCAAAGACAGTGCAGGTTTTGGCCCTGAAGGTGAAGCTTTCAGATCTGCCAGTGAACGTGAGGTGCCACAAAGGTTTCTTAGGCTGAATTTCTCTCCACCATACCCTCAAGCTAGAAATGCGGGCCAGGGAGCAACAATCCCTGGAGTCTAATTAAAAGATTCTGGCTTGTAGTGTGGGAAATGCCTCCATGATGAATAGCACTTTGCTGCACTGAACAATCTGTTCTTAAAACATAAAATGGATGTGCTGATTGTAAAGTGGGGATCTGTTTTATTTGTACATAACTAAGGAGCATTTGCCTACATGATATGAATAGGGACTGGGCAAACTACTAGAAATCTTCAAGAGTTGGCTGCAGTACTAATCAGTGGGCAGTGGCTATTAGTGTGGAAATCTGATCCAGAAATCTGATCTGGATCATAATAGATGTGGACCCTGGAAAAATCTACAAAGCCTGAACTTGTCATATGTCTGCTGCAGCAAAGAGGGCCCAGATTTGGAGCAGAACAAGGCAGTTCAGAAATATCCATCACGGTGCTGCACCAAATACTGTTTTAGATGACTTGACTGTATTTTGTTAATATGTAATTAATTCATCTTCACAGTTTACACAAAGAGGCCTAAAGTATGTTCCCTGTTATTCCTATGCCATTGTCAGATTCTTTTAACAGATCAGGACAACAAAACTGATGTCATGCCTGAATTGTGGAAAACCAGGGATCTCTTTCTAGTGGGAGATACTGAAACCTACCCTGAAACAATATTATTCTCACACTTGGACCACAAGTTCCTGGAACTGAAAAATATTTTCCAATTCAAATTTTGTCATAAATGTCCTTAGAAGTTTTAATTTTACCAAAAAGAAAAAAAAAGTGGTGGAAGATTCAAACTACCTTGCAAGAACAGAACTGAGTGTGTGGACTTGGAGGACAAATTTCTCAGGAAGGGATGAGGATGGTGAGCAGATATAGGCATTGACTAGTAGAAATAATCTAACAGAAACAAGGCACAGCATGTAAAGTACTTTGCAAAATACCAAGATATGGTCAACTAGTGCTAAGTAAATCCTATAATGTATATTCATGTTGGATCTTCAGGGGCATGCAAGACAATTCTTTTAAGAGGTGTGCTGTAGCTTACTCAAGAGTTTTTCTGTTTCTCCTGTTGGCTTAGTATTAATACGACTTTCAGAATAGTTTTAAGCTTTTTGTGATGTGATCCCAAATATTGTAAGCTCTCTTGGCTTTTGTTTGTTTGTTTATTGCTGCTCAGTTGAACTGACCTAAATTCTGGGACAGTGTTTCTTGCAAAGAGATCAGTATTTCATTTCTCCTTTTGTGGACTTGGCTTTTATTCCTTTTGCTAATCTCACCGAGATTGCCTGTAAATCATTCCCATCAGAGCTGGTTTTCTCATTTTCTGCTTTTGTTTCTAGTGTATTTTACTGGCTGTCTTCCTCTAAGGAACAATTCCTGCAGCCAGGCCAAAGAGCTTCTTCAAAATGCACTTATTTAAATGCCTGTAAAAATTGCAAGGAAGACGACAAAATATCCAAACTTGAAACTGATGTACTCAACACAGAAAGAAGCGAAGGGAATGAGAGATGGGGATACCTGAGGAACTAAGCAGCACCACCACAGGGTCCTACCCAGTCTCACAGCACACCAGCCCTGCTGCCTTTATGCAGGTTGGCAGGCAAGAAAATAGTTACTTAGCTGCCCCCTCTGTGTCACAATGGCTAACTTACTTTCTTTTTAGATTTTACAATGCAGACATCAGTACCTTTAGACAGTATAAAGCACCATGCTCTCAAGCACAGCAGAATTACATACATATATGCATACACTTCTTTTGATGACAAATGCTGTCACCAAAATTATCAGAAGGAGTTGTAGTTTGGAAATAAAAGTATATTCCCTACTAAAATGTGAATTATATACTAAATCTATCTCCTGTTGCATCATGATTTGAAGAGTTCCACACTCACAGTGTCAAAGGCTGAGTATTCTGAGTATTCTGCGCAGAAAGATATTTTTTAATCAGGTTTTGCACGGAAGAAAAAAAGCCAATAAAATCTGTTTGCCTTTTTCACACCTCAAAAAATGAAATCTCTTTAAAAAATTAATAACAGATGGAAAAATAAAAGATCAGGTTTTTGAAGCTAATAAAAATAGTTATGATTCCCAGTTAACCCTGCTCTGCAGTAGCAAGAAATGTCAGACTTGCCTGGGCTGTTTGAAGCCCCCAACTAAAAATGGTACAAGCAAAATTTGGGCTACAATCAGGTCATCATCACAAAAGGGTATTAGGAAGAGAGCAAAGAGAAATTTCTTTTCTAAAAATTCAGATGAATTGTTAAAGCAATATGCATAAGCCAATTCCAGTCCTCACTGGATACTGAGATTCTCTGGTTATGAGAAACTGTTCTTCAGAGAATCTTGCTGGATTGGACCTTAAAGGACTTGCAAGAAAAAACTCTCAACAGTTTGTCCCCCAGTTAGCACTTCCAAATATATTTTCCAAAATCTAAATTTTAAGAACTTTGCCTGTTCTATAGATAGATATTTTTCCTCCTATCCAGCTTCTCTTACTGCTTGTAGAAGAAAAAGAAAGCAAAACTCACTCTTTCAGCTAATGATGTGTCTTAAGGATAAAGAGGGAAAGAGAAAGACCTATATCTTGATTAAAATTTATCTGTCACTGGGGTTGTTTCTGTGCAATTCTTGTGAGTCAACCATAAATCAGCCCAGTTAAAATATCATGCTATACATATCATTCCTTTCTACTCCCATGACATTTTGACTTTAGAGAGAATAATGTCAGCCCCTGTTATCTAGGTTTGCTTGGTAATATCTCTTTTTCTTTTTGGCCTGTGTGTCTCTCACTTTCCCAGTGAGTGTCTTGCTGATGGAAATTCTTGTACTTTTGCCTTTTCCCCTAATGTTTCCTGTAAATGTCTTCTTTTAATGACAGTTGATGTTGCAAAAAATGAGAAAATGATATACCGTAAACACCACATTTCAGTTAAAATCATGTTTCTGAGAAGAGACGGACCATTCCAAATGAAAAGTGAAACTGTCCCAGTCCCACAGCTGGACTGGATATCGATGAGACACAGAGATTTTAGCAATTGCTGGGATGAGATGAGATGTGTGTCCTAGGCATTTTCCTAGAAAACCAGAATGGACAGCTTTGTAAGTCAGAGGACACGCACATCCCCACCCCCCTTAGCCTTTCCAATTTGCTTCATCTAAAACTAATCTGGATTGCCCACAGCATGGGGCTTTTATCAAAAGGACTGAGCAGAGACAGGGTGGGGATCCTGTTATGGCAGGGTGTGTTTCTCTGTAGTTGTAAAGACTCATCCCTCCATTGTATTTACAGGAAAAGAAAATCAATCTTACGAGCATGTCCTCATCTTAACCCAGTTTCTGTACACACAGATAAGAATGAAATCCAGACTCCCCACCTCCCCTGGGCTTCATCTCATTGACTGTAAACCTCTAGATCTGCCATGTACTCTAACACTGAGATATTACTTGCAAATTGGTAACAGAATTCTCAAGGATGTAAAATATTTATAAAACTGTGGATAAATGTGGATCAAAGTATTATCTCAGATTTTAAAACAGTCAACTGAGTTAGGTAATAGTAGAAATTTTTTTTAGCTGGTAGATACTATTGAAGGACAATAAGTTAAAAACCAAATCAAATCCCTACAGTAAGTTTTAGTCTAAATCTGAATAATCCTTATTAGGAACATGGAAAGCCATATCATCTTCAAAGCTTCTCCACTTGCTTAGCTTTGACACTGGGGTTATGCCCAGATCTTTTTGTTCCAGAGCTTTTCTGGCTTCTAGATGCAGAGGAAGAGTCTTGAGAGCTTCATGGCTGAGAGGAGCAAGCAAGGAGCACATCCTGAGACTGAGCTGCAAGAGTGTATTCAAACTGCAGTCCAGGTTCATCCTCTGATTGGATGCCTAATGAATAAACTGGATGTATAAGAGCTCTGGTGGAGTGAAGCATTTCTCCAGCCCAATCTCCTCAATAAAATGTTTCAATTTTTTACAGCTAAAAAAAAAAAAAAATTAACTCACTTACCCAGTTTGTCAATGGGCTACACTTCCAAAGTGCCTTACTCCAGCTCCACCAGACTTCTTTCCCCTCAAGTGTCACCCCAGATGACCCAGTGGGAGGAATCACATTCTCTGTGTCAGCTGGGGCAAGGAGGATGAGAGGACACCTCTGCCAGCGACAGGATTTCCTGCTGTGCCCCCACAGCATGAGCTGGGCTGAAGGGTGGGCACACACCAAGCGACCTATGCAGCTCAGCAGCCACACAAGCAGGCTGTGTCCCTGCACAGTGCTACTTAGATTTGAAAAGGAAGCTTGATTTCTGCACCTCATGTGGCTTGCCCCACTGGAAACCTGTCATGAGGGTCCAAATTGCACAGCCTTATGAAGAAACAGAAGCCAGATAAATATGGAAAGACTAGAATGACTCTTACTAAGAATACCGTTCTCCTGGACTGTCATACAGCCATTGCAGCAGAGGTTTAACAGAATTCCTAGATGGCAAATTTTCCTACCTTTGGGCTTGTAATTTTTGGATACTAAAAATTATTTTAATTAAAAAAAAAGTTTTTAGATGTTTTTAGCTTATCCTTAATAGTCAATCCTTAAAAATTTATTAGAGATTTTTTTAACAGTCAGAGAAACAAAAGAGAGTGATACAGAGTGATTTTTCTTACAACGGTGGAAGAATTATGGGGAAATGTCTGATATGAAATATGTAAAGGTAGGGGTATTATCAAGGCTATGGAATAACACAGATATGACAATTTTGGATGGGATATTTTGGGGAATAAAAAGTTGTATAATAATTTTTCTAGTATTTTTTTTTAAATTATGCTTTTTTCATAGGGTCCCTCTTTTCCTTTTCCAAAATGAATGATCTTTATCAAAATATGCTTTTCCAATGCTTTTGTTGAAAAAGGGTTTTGCAATCACCCACAGAACAGTTCCAGTCAAGAACAGAGTTTCATTCTTACAGCTGGTACTGTGGTATTATTTCCATAGTGAGTACAGCCATTAACAGCGTGGTTATGGCATATGGCAGACTTATGAGGCAGTTTCACACTGCCTCATAAAGCAGCATTCCTTACCAGAACTTTACTATCCAGAATATTAGAGATAAGGCAAAACAAGGGAGAAGCAACCAGGTAACTGCTGTAGAGACAGGGAACAAAGCTGGGAGGACTTTTCCCGCTGATGCGCAGGGCAGTTGGAGGACAGGCAACGTGCTTGGCAGAAAAGAAGTGGCTGCATTTTTTAAAGTGTGGGAGGAAGCTTACGTGAAGGTACACAGCCAAAAGGGGAATAAGAAGATGAAGGAAGTTGTCCTGAGGAACAAATGTGCCTGAAAGCTTTTAGCAGCACTGCCTGACTTGCAAACTCAGCAGCACACTGTTCAGTCCATCTCTAGTGCATCTAATAGCTCTGGTGTATACATTAGTCGCAGCCTGTGGAACTCAACCCCTTTTCTGCTCTGCCATCATGTTGGGTTAACAGAGGGATGTGTTTGCATAAAAAGATTAAAATGCTGAAAACATTGCAAGCATGCAGTATTTACTAGTAACTGTCAGCTTTCTATCTCCTACAGCCATTTTGCTTCCTCACATATAAATGTATTTACATAATTTCCAAAATGCCTATTATCAAGCTGACTCTTATGGTACCTCTGGAGTGGTTACTGTCTATTATGCAAACATAGCACTGCTCCAATTTATAACAGTCCTGTTATTTATCCCATAGAATGTACAACTGTTCCAAGTGAGCCATTACTGACTGCCACCTAAAGTAAATTCATCTTCAGCTGCTTTTGCAAGCATGAGTTGTAACAACACTTAACATTTCAATAGTGCCATGCATGTTGGAAGATCTCAGTGCACCTTATAAACATTAATGAATGAATTCAGAATTAAAGGCAGTCCTGTGGGGAAAAAATTAGAACTAACCCAATAATTCATAACCATGTCCCAGTTCAGGAAGAAGTTTAATTGTGGGCACTGACTTTAATGTGGCTGCTTATGTGTCAGAAGCTTCACACATGCCCAAGTTCCCAGGTGACTGCAAATCTGCAGGGTCCATGACATTAATTTTTTATCTTTCTGTTGGCAGAACACACTCAGCTTACAATATTAACACAGGAGGTCTCTCTGCAAACCAGTCTTAATTCCGTAAGACATTTGGTTTGAATTTCATGCACACACATTCCCCCAGCCGCACAGTGAGTTCATTCTTTTCAGGTTCCTTGTATTTTGTGCTAACTCTTCCCAGAAGAGCGCTCCACCCCACTGCACGGTGTTCTCAGAAGTGCTGGAGGGAGGCAGATGGGAAAGTCAAGCAGAGTTTTTCCCAGCTGGGCAGCAAGGACACAGTTTAGCAGCCAGGCATTTCTGCTTGCTGAGGCTTTGGAGCCTTCAAAGTTGTTAACAGAGAAAATAGCTGCAGGTGTCCAGACTAGAATGTTAAAAACCCACATGTGTCCAGTGCAGAACAGCGACATACTGGGGAATAGTAAAAAAACCTCACCTCCAGTTACTATTTTTCCCTTTAAAGCCAAGATTTTGAATTACTAAGATATGCCATGACCAAATTATATTCCTCTGAAGTGCATTTTCTTATGACAGCCTATTTGGGAATAAGGGAAATGGAAATGAAATTTTATATTAACTTCATTATGAACTTATATATATAAAAAAGTCCAATTATCCTCTAAATTTTAGTGCTTCTGAAGCACTAAAAACAATGGAGCTACAGCAGCACAAACAAGAAGAAAATTCTGTCTTTTTATTTAAATTAGTAAAAAGTAAAAAAATGCTCAATAAAATATTCTAATAATTGCAATGCCTATGAAAAATAGTAATAAATAAATTTAAAAGAGCTCTTAAGAGACATCATCACCTATGCATGATAGCATTTCTCCACGAGAGAAGGCATAGTGAAGCAAGTCAAGCCTTTTCACTTTAAGAAATAGAAAAAGTATTTAAGTTCTAAAAATTAGCCAGGTTGCTACTGCTGAGTTATACTGGATCATATTTTGTTCTGCAAATCTGTTTTTAAACTACACCAAAAGCATGCAAATGTTCTCTGGAGAATATACACTGCACAACCCACTTCTGATCCGGCATAAATTTTAAAACTGAAACTCCAGCACCAAAAGCGTTCTCAGAAGCAAATTCCTACACAAGTGGTGCATGGATATGAGATGATTTACTGGGCTCCCAAGGGTGCCACACCACTGAAGGTCTCTATGAACAACATTCCAGGTTCATATGCAGTTGTGCCTTGTTAGACAGTGCAACCTGGGAGCCAGGTTGCACATACACCATGGATCCAGCAAACACTGGTTGGAGAATTGCCAGATGTGCCTGAAACAGCCTTGCAACAGCTTGACATTCTGGGACTGGCAAACCAATGGGGTAAAGCAATGCATGGCAGGAAAACAACTCACAGGAAGGTTACCCTTAACCTTCCCTCTACTTTATCATATTCTCTTCTATTATTTACTGCTGCCTATAGATTTTCATTCACCCTGCAATGATATGGGAGAATGTCTGGAAAATTGGTGGAAGTGACTCCCTTAAGACTTAATGAACCTGGTTCTTGTCTGGCAGATGGTTGACCTTACTGCACCTCCATTTAAATCCAGGGAGTTAAGTCATCCATTAAATCAAAATAGTTTTGATCAACATTTGTGTAACTAATGAAAGCATCATTTCCATAGCTTCTCTCATGTGATACTTAATCTTCTGTGGTGACTGAACAAAGATTTCCTGAAAAGTAGGACTCTGTTTTTTAAAAGCTGAATTCTGGGTTCCATGAAGTTGACGACAAAATGCTCACTGCTTCTGATCTTTTCTTCTTGCTTTTCAAGGATATGTAAGTAATTCAGAATGGACACGACAAGTGCACAGTCTTACAGTACTGAGCAACACTGATGCAACAGATGAATGATACACTCAAAAAATAGAGAACTTTGAATATCCCTTCTTCTGCAGATTTAATATAAGTCAGATCCTTCAATATTGTATGGATGTGGATTATATTAAAGAGTTCAAGAACAATCCCTAAGTAGCAAATTGAACACTATTATCCAAAAACGTAATACAAAAGTGAGTTAGAAATCACAAGATATGAAAGACTTGATAAAAAATTAATGTTCATGCTCTCATAGCTCCTAATGATAAATGTCTTGCATGCAGATAGAAAATCTCTTGCCTTTTGCTTATGATGAGTTTTTCCACTCTATATAAGCGATACAGAACAAGAGGACTTGAAATATTCCTAATTACAGGGAAATTCTGATGTGGAACATATATCTTATTTCTTTATGTTCCTCTTATTGCTTTTCTGAGAGATACATGAAGTGCCAATTTGAAATTCAGTAGAAGTGGGTATATTCCAACTCTCCCCAAAGATCAGAGGTTTGTATGCAGCTGGGCCCTGTGTATTAGCAAACACAGTTATTTGAAACCTAAACATATGGGTCCTTTGTATTGTCTCACGGAGTACAGCAAAAGACATGAAAAAGGTTTACTTTTTACCTTTCAGCATGAAAGGTATTCAAAACCTAAACATATGGGTCCTTTGTATTGTCTCACGGAGTACAGCAAAAGACATGAAAAAGGTTTACTTTTTATCTTTCAGCATGAAAGGTACTGCGGGACAAGGCGAAGGAGCCTCCCCCATCAGCACGGGTTATGGGGATGACCCTATTACAGCTCTTTCCTCAGCTCCCTCTGAAATGTCAGTCCTCTAAAATGGGAACAAAAGCCACAGGCAGAGAAGGGAGTGCTAAATCTGTATTTTCTTTCTCATGGCCCATTAACAAAACACACTTTAGAGAGGTCTCAATTTACAGTGGGAGCCAGTCAGAGCACAAAAATACAGGAAAATCAAAGAGTTTTTTAAAAAATCTCTCTCTTCAGTTTCTACACAAACCACAGTGACCAAAATCAAAGAACACAGTTTATACTACTGCCAACAAAGATTCTGAAGTTAGAAATTCTGAAATTTTTTGCTAGCCTTTTAGGAGCAATAGTTTAATCAGAATACTTCCGAGGGTGTCTTCCCTGTTTGATTTTTTTTCTCTGTTCCTATAGTGATTATATAACAATAGATCTACCAGTGAAAACACTCAAGTGACATGAGATTTTCAGAACCCTTTTTCCCCATCTTTGATTTTGGAAACTATCTTCACTCATTTCAGGAAGCAAAGGGGAGGTAAAGTTCAAATGAGAAGAGAATGAGCTTCAAATGACCGTCTTCCAGAAAACTGACCTCCTCTTACATGTGTTTCCCTCATAGTGGAGAGATTTACAGAGTCTATTTTCCTTCCTCTTACAATTGTAAAACTTCACACTTAACACTCAGGCATTCCCATTTCATTCTTTCCCAAATGCCCTTCAGTCAACAGGACAGCTTAACTGCTTCTTTCAGCCATGTAGTTTTGCAGCCTTGCTGCCCAGCACCATTCCCCTCTTCAGAAACAGATCATGTTTCTAGATGAGAAATTTCAAGGGCATGTCACATACACTCATGAACTGTCACTGTGCTTTCTACACCTACTTTGGACGCCATGAGATTTGCCTCTTGAAAAAAAAAAAAAAAATATATATATATATATGCAGTTGGCTTTTGATATCCTCCTGAAAAGGCTATAGCTGGTTTTATTTCCACTGAAATCCAGGCATTTAAGTGAAGATCAGAATTAGAAGCATATTCACTACCTGTATTAGGTGACTGGCCTTCTGGAAGACCTTGAGCACCTCCACAGGCTGACCCTTAAGTAGGTGCAATGTCTCAGAAAAGAAGCTGCAACTTTCAGTTTGATTATCCATTTGAAAGAAATGTAATGGTGGTAATTAATTCCATGTGACTACCCACAGACTTGGAACTAATTTTATTTGTCTATTCTGTGGGATCAGAGTGCTTGAAATTTAGCAGGACTAGTGCTGAACATATCAGGGCGTAGCATTTTTCTTCCTTTTCTGTTGCTATATAATCAGAGTATAAAATTGGTGTCTACTTACCAGAATTTGAATTTCTTATTCCTACAAGTCATGCTTTGCCAATATAAGGTGCAATTGTTTCTAATGAACTACACAGAATTTAGCCTATTAGTCTTGCTCATTTAAGCACACTACTTATTTTTGGGACCAAGACATTTGCTTTATCAGTATGCATTAAATCAAAGTATTTTGGATTTATTGCCTGCATTCTTGGCTTGAAAGCACAGGTTTTCCATTTCTTTCCACATCAAAGTCATTAGAATGGAGGGACATGGGGTAACCACTGAATATGAGATTTGGCCAAAAACTCATAAATGGTTCAAGCACTCCATCCAGCTGCAGAACATGTCTATATGACAGTTTTGGGGTTGCCTGCCTGGAGATGACTGTATGAAGTGGCTGTCTAGCAAAGTCTGAAGCAAAGACCACAGTCTAATTACTTCCTATTTGTAGAAGTGGCTTTAGGTGAATTTATTCTTAAAAGCCTCAGTGTAATTGTTGAAGTTACAAATTTTTCCTAAGGAAAAGAGAAATGCAAAGGCGGAGTAGAATAACCAATTTTTAATTTTTTTTTTTTTCCCTGGAAAAAGCTCAGCTGCTTCAAAACCTCAGGATTAAGGTTTACCCAGAAATCAATGTTGTGGGTTTTGAGGCTCCTGGAAAGTGGTTAAATACCTGTGGGACGGCAGAGTAGGCTCCACTCAAGTACTGAAATGAGTCAGTCCCCAGTTCTGATAAAGGAAAGAGCCTTCTGATGGAATCCAGAAAACTTCACCTGTCTCCAACAAATGTTGTTATTGTGTATTGACTGGAAACATTTTTGCAGAGTCCCTCGGATAGGTTGCAATGAGATCCACTTGGGAGAGATCACACAGGAGCCCTACATGGGGGATCCCCACACTCTTTGAAGGGCTGCTGCCCCACTGCTCACTTTGCACTCAGGCCAGGCTGTGGTAATTGCTTTTGGGAACTTAAAGACTCCCCTCAAAGTGGACTGTTCTGCTCATTTTCACTGGTATTGAAAATGAATTTTCTCTCATAACATTTTCTTTAAAAAGTAGAACAATAAATGAGGGATTGATTCTGCAAAATACAAGCTTCCTTGTGTCCCACCAGTTCCATCAGCATGGAGAGTGCTCTCTAGGCTTTAATACAAATATAAATTTCTCCAACCAAATTTCATTTACCACTTGGATTCCCAGGATTAAGCCCTCCGAACCTCCTTGTGGAACAACAATCTCCACTTTTCGTTCTTTATCAAAGTCACCACAGACGTGGGATTGCATAGCCAAGAGTCTGGCTCTGCTTTACAGCACATCTCCTACAACACCACTTCAGCTGTTCAGTGTTGATTGCTGCAGCTCCAGGGGCCTTTTCAATATAAGGATGAATGTTTTACATTTTATTTCTGCTAAATGTAGAGAACTCTTTATAGATAGTACAATATTAACTGCAGCTTTTTTTTCTGTTTTTTTTAATATATATATGATTAGAAGAGAAGCATCATCCTGTGGGGATCCTGCCAGCTGACTCGATATCTACTCTTTTTTTCCTTTAGTGCTTCTGAGAAAAACATATCAATTAGTAGGATGAGGGGATGGGGAAAAATCTAGGGTTCCATTTTGGGAAATTGGGCTCATCTCAGCTAGCTTTAGCTATCTTGAAGACAGGCAATCCAAGCCAGTCACACGGGACTACTCATTCTCTCTTAAGAGAGTTGGGTTGAATGAGTCTCAGGAGCTGCCTGTCTCTGTTCCTCCATCTCCAGAGAGGACTATGATAATTCACATAGATTAAAGGGTGATATTTAAGATAGACAAGTTTAAGATATAATTAGTATGATCCTTATGCTGAAGCCCACTCCTTGCATGAGAGAAAAAAAGAAGATTAAATTCTGGTGAGTAAATTACAGGGTCTATTTTCTTTTAAATGCAGGATACAGTTTCAAGCATCTTTTTGTACCCACTGTTTCTAATCCATTGTTTAAATGATGAATTCTTGCTTCCTTGTATACCTAATAGATTTTGCTCTTATTTACAAACTGAAAAGTGTCATTCTTGGTCCTGATATTTTGAGACATATGACATTATTTTGCATGTGAATAAACACCTGAGAACTGTCCTTCAGGCTGGAAGGAAAATGAAGCACTGCAGGGCTGAGGGAGTGTCCCGATGACTGAAAGAAGGCAAAAGAGAGGAAGACAATCCTAAAAATGCCAGCCAATAAATATTGTTGGGACTCTGTTAAGTGATTATATTCACTCAAGAGTTAGATTTGTGCAAGTACAAACTAGGAAAAATGCCAAGCAAAATTATTTCAGTTTGAAGAACAGTTTCTCATGCAGAACACAAAAAATTTAAAGTACCCTTCCCCGGCTTTCAATTTTCTGTTTCTCTGGCATCTTTACAAACAATATTACAATATGATAATGTGGTGGTGTTGTAGCCATGAGCAATACTATTTAGTTTGAGTCTGCCTGATGCTTTTCCTTCAGGCTAGAGGAAACATTTGCATGTGTGAAGACTTGTCTCTGTTCTCCAAGTGTTTCAGCTGGTCTAATGCACACAACAGCCTCTCCCTTCAAGTTTGTGGTTGCTTTCAAAAAGAGCATGCGGATATCTCTGGTGTCAGAAGTTACTGTAAAAAACCTGGATCAACGCTTCCCTGCAACAAAGGCCAAGCAAGGAATTGAATGGATGTTTCAGTTAAACAAGCAAAGAGTGAAGGGCAGTTCTGTGGAGCACAACAGCAAGCATGGAACGTGAAGAGGACTTTGGGAATAACACCCAACACCTGCAGCCTCACTAGCAGACAAATATTCAATGCTCTCAGAAATGACTCATACTAATTTAGGAGTGTAGAGGACAAGCTTTGACAGCACAGTCAAAGAGGCTTCTCTCATTCCATGGAGCCAAAAGGGTGTTCTTTAGCAAACAGCATACTCAATGTAATTTTATTCTCACCACGAACATTTTCCAAGCTCAAGAAAGGAAAGAAATCTCTGGGTGATTGGCTAATCAATGTCCCCCTGCTAATAATTGCTTTTGAAGGGCTCTAGCCTCACTCACTGACAAAAAAATTTGTTAAAAAAGCTCTAATTATTCCAAGACATTTATGGAAGGAAAAGGTGACAATGGGATGTTGGGGAGGGGGCGTCAGGCACCATTTTCTGCAGTTTCTGAGAGCAATGCTATGTCTTAATAGAAGCAACAGTAGAAAAGTCCCAATGAGAGAACAGAACAACATGTGGGTAAGGTTTGGCAGTACAGATGACTGCATTCAAAACTCACACCTCTTATGATTTGCAGGCAAGCCTGCATCCCTACACTCATTAGAGCTAGAGATTATGGTGATTGTGGCTGTCAAAGCATTAGCACTCTACTGTTCCTGGATATATATATAAAATGACATTACACCAAATGGACATTTCAGATTGCCTCCAGCTAGTTTGCCCAGCTTCTATTGCTCCTAAATCTGCAGTGCCTCTAGCAAGGATATTCCTGAAGAGAACATATTAAGAGCTGGAATTTCTTCTTTGTAGGAAATTCTAGACTTCTTTTTTCCCTCTTTGGAACAAAAATACAGACATTTGTCAAGAGTTTCCTACGGAAGTGAGAAATTCCTAAATATTTTGTTTCAAAATAGCTAAAATGACACTGAAACTGGAGACTGTGACAGTCTCTTGCTTAATGCCCAGCTTCTTGTGTAGCAACAGGGAGTCAGGGCCCTGAGACTCCACAAGTGAGGCAGCAGATGAGGAATACAAGATTCAACATTCCAGCTCATTGGCTAAAGTGCCCAGAGCAGGGTCCTCACACAGAGCAGGACTTTAAATTGGCTTATTTAAGTCCTGCTTTCTACATGAACCACCATCAAAAACTAGAAAACAATATCTCAGCCTCTTTTTCTTCCAAACATGAAAGCAAGATTGTTCTGGGCAGAATGAAATGCTGTAGTTTAAGGATTTGTGGTGGGTTTTGGTCTTTTAAAAATTTAATTTTAGGTAATTTTAAGAAACAAATGTATTGACTCTCTTTTCCACCCAAATTATCTGTAAGTTTCTTGTGTAGAAATAAACAGCTATTTTTTTCTTTAGGGGGGAAAAAAAAAGCAGTTTATTTCTGGGAAATTTCAGCAGTGTCTGCATGAAAGCCCTGAGAGGGTTTCCCAGCATGATCTCTCGGCTGCTGCACACCAGTGGGCCAAACTCCAAGTGGGACCATAAGTTCCTTGGGCTTTTGGCCTCCAAATGCCTGTGAGAGATCCTGACAGCCGTAAAAACCCAGAGAAGCCCTGTGGGGCTGAAGAAATGACTTGCTGGGCTCTACAACCTCCTGCCAGGAAACAGCGTGCAATGATGAAAACCTCCTTACAGTTCTCTGTCAGTTTGCTAAACTGACAGAGTTCCACAAATCATTCCAGATGTTATGAGTCGCCATTTTCTGACAAAGAAAAAAAAAAAAGAAAAAAAAAAGAAAAAAAAAAGAAAGGGAAAAAAAAGGAAAAGGGGGAAAGGGAAAAAGGATGGTTTGACTGGAGAATATCCAACCCATTCTATTCTTGGGATGGCTAGAAATTCTCTCGTGCTAGACTTACACCTGTTCTTTGACCTACAAGAAAACACAGCCCTTGAGCTAAGGAGACCAGAGCAGCATGCTCCAGTCAGTGAGGCCTCCAAGCACATTTCCCACAAATCTCCCATGCCAAGGAATACCAGGAGTTTCAAGCTAAAAGCACCTTCAGCACTGCCACACAAGTGTGCTATCCCTTTCACTGTGTCTGCCAAAAAACCTTTGCTCTCAGAAACAGCACTAAAGAACACAGGTAACAGAAAGACCAGTTTATACTGAGAATTCTTCCAAATGCAGTTGACTTTTCAGAATGACTGAGGTTTTCTTTGTTTTAGACATCCCTAAATTTGTCCCACAAGTGAATTTTAGCAGCTGGAGAAGCATGTATCAGAGTCTTACTGTAACCTGGAAGAAAGTTAACAATCCCCTGACGATCAGGTACGTCCCAAAATATGAGTTTGACTAGCCTAGCTACAAGTTCTCCACACAGTTTTCTACACTTGTTAGTAAGGTACCTACCCTCCTGAGGCTTGTTAAATGCTGTGCCTACCTGCCCACTCAGTCCCCAATAAGACGCTCGAGCGAGCGTGGCAGAGTGACGGCAGCTTTAGAGACATGGAGTTCCTACCAGTGCCATCAAGGCTGGGCACAGTCAGGCTATCAGTGCCTCCCACGAGGGAAAAAAAAAAGTGCATTTTTTATAGGATACCAGAAAGTCTGCAATATCAAAAATTCCTCTTAATGACTCCACTGTTGGTAAGGCTTAAGCAAAACCTCCCAACTTAGGCTGTGAAGTCAAGAACCAAAGAAATTCACAATAAAGTAAGTTTTCTTCCTTTTGATGCTCACAGTACAGAAAGTTTTTTTCCTAATGGAAGAAAGTAAAATGATGTCATTAGGAGATGTATTTTCTTTCCTAACTTCAGCAAGCCAGTCTTGGTCATTTACTTGGTCATTTACTTGGTCATTGTTCCCTCGTTAGTACAAGGGTTGATGCAATTAGGAGTTTGCCAGTTTTGGATAGTTACAGACTTGGAGTCAGACTGGCTGTGATAGTCTGTGTGAGACTATGTGAAAACAGCTTGTGCAGGCAAGAACTTGGATATCTTTTAACAATTCTATCAGCCAGTCTAACAAGATACCTAACACCTCCATACAGGGAATGCTCCATCAGTCATTACCTTGGCATAGCTTCCAGTGAATTTGAAGGAAACTTTGTAAAAACAATAGATGGCAGAAGAAGTGTAGGATTTTGTGCAAAAAGCAAAATTGTCAACCATGTTGACTCTGATTTTTGGGAAATTAGAAAATCATAATAAAAATTAATGTTTTGAAATTTTATGAAAGATCATTGTCATAAACTCCCCTCTATACTTTAGATGAAGTGATGGGCATACTCATACCTTGCACAAAGGAGAGGTAGGGAAATGTGGAACTTCTTGCTTCAAACAAAAAGAGGTCCAGATCATATATTGAAAATGCTATTATTTTTAAAATAATTTTATCTAATTTGGAGAGCAGAATGTTTGAGTTGCTGAATGTTAAGAAAGAATACAAACCATGCCAAGATCCTTAAGCGAATCATTGACACACAGTGTAAAATCTGCAAGGGCTCAGCAGCAGTGTAAATTTGCATTTCCATAGTCATCCCTGCTGAGATGATCTCAGATGAAACAGTGGGATCCACATATGTAATTTAGTGCAGGAACTAGTCAAGCCTGTTCTACTGAAATGTATAGTGTATTCAATTAGTTTAATGCATCCTTATTTGCCAAACGCTGATGCTCCTTAAAAAAAAAAAGGTCTAACCAATTTAGCCTTATTCCTGTCAGGAAATTAGTATGAAATGACAACCAGCTTTTCAGAAGTGTTTCTTGACTATTTTGATGTCTTTAGCAGGATGATGCAGTGCAGCAGATGCTGTTAGGTCTAAATCCAAGAGAAAAAAGCAACAAAACAGGGACTCTGACCTTGTGCTGTTTAAATCCTTCCTGGTTTAGCAGAATGTATAAATGTTGCTAACTCAAGGGCCAATAGTTATCCACTGCATATCTAGCTCTTGCTTACACAAATCTCATTAATAATGTCCAAGTGTCTCTGAAATATTCATTTCACAACACACATGCTAATGAAATATTCATTCTGGCACTGGGGAACTGAAGTGTGTAAGTTTCTCATTTTGCCGTTTCCACCCATGGGTGGGTGCTTTGCCTTAGCCAAGGTGTCCAGAGTAGCCCATGTTGTCACTGCTTTGCCTATCCACACCCAGCATCACCCAGTCAGTTCCACAATACACACCTCTTACTGCAAATCCGGGCTCCACAGCTGTCCCACACACCTCCAGTTTTCCTCTGTCAAAGGCATTTCTAGCCCATGGCTCATTGCATGCAAAGCATTTGCCTGTCCTGTGCTCAGTATGTCAGTTTCCTGCCTTGAACCTTAGGATAGATCACTATACAGTTAGTTGATAGTTTCAATGCTGGTTTTAAACCCCTCCAGATGAAGCCACTCCACACCCCTATGGGTGATCAATATCAAAGTCGTGAACTCTCCTGACTTGTGGGATATAGCTTTAGGAATATTGGTATAAATATCCCATCTTTCCTCCAGGTCCCTTACGGTCCCTCTTTTGGGTTGAGACATCTTAAATACATTTTAAAGCTTCTCTAAGCAGGAGTCTCTGCATGCTGTTGCAGGAGGCAATGTCCCCATCTGTTGTTTTCTGCAATGGCAGTGAGTGACTGACCAGACTGGTTGAAGTACCAGTACCAGAAGACCCTCCTGCCCAGTGGAATTTCAAATTCCACTTTGTTCAAATCCTACATAGCTGCTAATTTTATCCAGACAGAGACCTAGTTATCCCATTCCAGCTAAAATCTCAGGATTGGTCTAGCAAGAAGAGAGTATGGTACAGTAAAGAAGGTGAGATGCTGAAACATTCAGGAGTCAGTCCCACTAATGAGCACAGTGAAATGATAGAAGATCAATCAGGTGCTGCAAAGGATCCTGTGCAAGACATTTAATGTGTTTTATCTCATACTTGAGTTAGCCTGGTTCCCCAGACTGAGTGGTCCCACCTTTCAAGGTGGCTCTCTCCAGGCAAGGTATCTCACCAACCCAGTTAGGTCTGGTAAGTCTGCCAGACAGCAACAGAAAAAAGCTAAACTTGCAAAATTTACTGCCTTTTGTTTGCATATGGCGATAAGAGATTTGCAGCAGGTGACCAGATATAGGTTCATGGCAAAGCTGCTCATCAAATTCAAATTTCAGTCTTACCACTGGATTATCCTTTCACCCCAAGAAGGGGGCTTAAAGCTTTATCAGTGTGTAGGTGGCAAATGGAACAAGTGCTTATCAACACACACAGAGCAGAGGTAGAAAATATGAGCAGCATTGACATTTTAAGCCTTTCTGTGAAATGATCCATTATTAAATGCATCTTTTCTTTTATATACCATATCAGAAAAGAGGATTATGATCAAAATGTCATTTTTAATTGTATTTTCTATCCTTGACTTGGTAACATTTAGAGAAAACTCTGAATCCTTTTCCCTAAAATGGAGAGTCTACTCTTCCCAGGTGTATTACATAAAATGAATTATTTGCAGCTCCATGAGAGAGATTTCTTTTTAATTAGAGGTATAATTAGTGAATCCTTAGTGTCTGCTTTTACAAATGGTTAGTAATTTGTAAATTCTTTGAAAATTGATTTTTACATGATGATTTTAATGGTAGCCATGTAAACCTGAACAAAAATAAGCTGTTTTATGACAGAGACAGAGAAGCAGGGGGAAAGCGTATACAAACTTTGCCATTACTTCATTTACGATTTGCTGCATATGGTCCCACGTGGAGTTCAGTACACAAATAAAAAGCTATTTAAGATACTCCTTTAACCAATGCACATGTAAACCACAGAAGTCATGAACAGGAAGAGATGTATATGCTGTGTGGCAGACTGTGTGAACAGAAGGTGAATTCCAGAAAAACCTTTTAAAGGAAAATGTGTCACTTTCTGCCATTCAAGTATGTTTATTTTGACTCTAGAAAAGTCATAGTTGATGTAACTTTATCAGATTTTTTTTTTAATTTTTATTTTAGGTAACCTGAAAGACAGAATCCCTAAATGTGGCACCAGTGTTACTGTAACTGAACAGAATTAGACATTTAGAGTGGAATATTTTTATCTTCTGACGTAAGGACAAACTGCAGCTGTTTCAAAGGTGCTGAAGCTTTCAAATCTCCAATTAAGTGCACCGGTGTAAAAGATTAAGAACTCGGAAAGTGAAGCAACCATCAGCTGCATTTGCATTGCTTATATGAGCAAGGGATTCTGCTATTTTCATCTGCATTTTGGGCTTCTTAATGAAGAAAATTTTTAGAGCAGATTCTGGTTAGTTCTTCAACCTCCTTGAAGTTACAGCACAGCTTAATGTACCACTGTGGTAACAGAACTGCTGGCACAGAACAGTCTGGTAGCACTAGATTATATTTTAGGGGATAAATGGAGGGAGGGGAGCTATGATCATGACTGATATGACTAAATACATCTGAAGTTAGGAACTTTTGCAAATATCCTTCCCAATAATTTATAATGTGCAAAGAATCAAATAATTTACTATAGCACCAGGCCTGTGAGGGAATTTGCAATAAAGCTTTTTATGTTGAGACCTATGTGATTTTGTTGGGATTTGCTCAAAAGTCTAACTGAAAACATCTTTAAAGTTACTGACACAGTTTTCCCTCCTTTGCCAGTAGCATAAAGTCTGGGGCAAGGAAGCATTTTAAATTTTTAACTTTTTTCATGAAAAGGGAATACACCAAGACAGCAGGGAGAAAGCAACTCATAAAGCAGCAAAAAGTAATCTTTGAGGCAGAGCAGTGACTATGATTGCATTTCCGGAGGTATTCAAGATCAGGCTGGATGAGATTTGAGCAACCTGATCTAGTGGGAGGTGTTCCTGCCCATAGCAGGGAGCTTGGAGCTAGATGATCTCTAAAGTCCTTTCCAGCCCAAACCATTCTTGGATTCTATGATTATGTATATGTGAAGCCAACAATTCCAGGCACACAACTATCTACCCCAAGCACAGAGCTGCTGTCTCTGTTTATGCCGTCATAAATGTCTAAAAGTACACCAAAGCAAGCATGGCCTGTGACAGAGAACCGTAAGGGTAAAGGTTTGCAGGAAAGAGAGGAAGTAGCAAATGGACAGGGATGTGATAGTTTAGACTCCTAAAGCTTGAGGGTGTGACAAATTATGATTTTTTTTTATAATTTACCAGGTATGGACAGATGTTTGAAGCACCTTCGAGTCAGCAGTACTTCTGACATCAAATTTTAGAAGATAAGGAACTCAGAACCTCATCACATTAATTCTGATTTGAATGCAAACTCCTTTTACATTGCATTTTTTTTTCAAGTCCAGACACTATTTTCCAGGTAGTGAAAATATAGCTACACTCAGGTTATACTTTTTTAAAATTTTTCATATGGAGCTAACAGTCTAAACATGACACAAAATAAACCAGCTTTTATTTGTATCATCATTGTTAACAGTGGCTTTGGAATCTGAAGAGATGGGCAACTATCTACAATTTTATGTGGTGTCAAATTCTATTAAGGAAATACTAATGCTTACTGCTTTGCACCTGCAAAAGGCTCTTTTGAAAAAATACCCTTTTTTAATTGGTCTTTTTACCAGACAAAATGTTCATTGCTAAAATTTCCATTTATGCGACTATAAAACCAGAGTCAGGATCCAATCCATAAATTCCTTTGAGGTAGGTAAATATTTCTTCAATTACACAGAAAAAGTAATGAGTTGTTTGAGTTAAGTGATTTTCCCTTACAGGCACGTATTTGGAACTAGAGAATTCTTGTATTTTTTTTGTTCATTTCTCTACCACACTGTACATCAAACCAGTATTCATTTAGGATTTACACTAGGTCACATGTGGACAATAAGAAAATTTGAGGGAGAAGTTTTTTATTTTCTTTCTTGATTCTTTTCTGACTCAACTCATAAACTTCAGTGGCTTTTGTAGCTCTTGAATAAGGAAGACCAAGCAATTGCTCGATGGCCATGAAAAAATGCAAATCAAGACTTTGACATTGATTGCAATTGAATTTTCTCAAATCACCTTGTCTTCAATGTCTCAATTTTCTTTAAATATGTGTGCTGTTGCACTCTTTCTTCTCCTTCCCATCTCAGTCTGCTCTTGGACTTCCCAAAATTTTTGATTTTATGTGACAGGTAGGGAAAAGAACACGCAGTCATCTCCATGCTTTTGTACTTGGACAACATCTCCTTCCACTTTCTCCTTGTCTGCTCCACAGAACTGACCAAGAACAACTTGCTTGGCTATGACTGACATGAACAGAGGCTGAACTCATGTTCAGCTTTATAATAATTGCAGACTGCTCTTTCTTCTAAGGTGTCTTTGTATTCTCTCTTCCTAAAACAAAAAAACAGCTTTGGGTGTCTGACCATTAACTTGTCTTTTCCACCTGAAAAACTTGTGTTCCAACATCCCCTTTTAAAGATATTTCTTTCCTTTGCTGGCTATGTCAATCTACTTGGAAATAGAGGGATGTGGCAAATTTATCTCAGTAAGTTATGCTTTGGATATATTATAGCTGAATAAGAGTTTCAATTTTTCAGTGCTTACAAAGCCTTATCTCCTGCAGCTAGAGCCTATTCGAACATGTTAAGCACTTGGTTATTTCCACTGACAAGATCAATTTGGTACCAAATTAGAAAATATCTAACCTTCAGTAGTCTGAACAAAATGAGTGCTGAAGAGCTAGACCTTGTATTTGCTGAACTCAAAGTGAAAAAATTCTAAACCCTGAGTAACATTCCTGACCTCATTCATACTCGAAATACCATCCAATATTATGGGTCAGATTTTGAACTTGTTCAACAACGTGAGAGAAGTTTACCTACCTCTCAGAGAATTTTTCATATTGCAAGATTGATGGTTAACTTAAATGTGAAACCACAAGCCACTCCCTTAGAAGACTAGCACAGGAGTGAGTCCAAAGAAGCTGCAAAACTTCAAACATTTTGGGTGTCAGTGTTGTTTCTAAACACTGAGTGAAAACCAGCAGAAATTACTGTCCGCAGGGGGCTGCTCTAACTTCCAGTGTTGGTAATATTATCAAGGACTTGGTGTGTTCCAAGCCTGAATATGAAAAAAAATGCAAAAGAAAAATCAAAAAGTAAATTTCTAATTAATCAGAAATAATTGCAAAAAGGGGCTGGAGTGGAGGAATGGGAAAAAAAAATCTGCATTTTGTGGAGCATGGTTCTTTCTTTTAAAGTTTTATTAAAACATTTGTTTTTCTAGATAATGAACTCTCCCTTTCTTCTTTCAGGAATATTCTGGACAAATATTTTTGTGCTCAAGTCAACATTTATAACAAAGGGAATTTTGACTGTGTGTACATACAAGTATATCTCTGTTCCCAAGAAGTCAAGGGAGATAAGGATCTCACAGTGATTTTTTAGCCAATGCACATCCTGTATCTTTGAGCACAATCAAACAAGTACAATTCATTTTTTTATCGATATGATTTGCCTGAATATTTCTGGAGCAATGCTGTAAGAATGTGCCTGCATCCTCAACAGCCTGGGTTTTACCAAGTATATAGTAAAAGTATGGCTATGACTGATGCAAATTGCACCAGTGTTCTTGCTGAGGAATTTCTGCAAAGTTCTTTTTCTCATGCATTCTGACTTCACCCTGAAATACTCTTTAGGAAGGGGCCTCTTTCAGAGGTGCTGATAATCCTCAGTTCCTCTGAAAATAAGTGAGTTAGTGGGCTTTTTGCACATTGCTACAGTGTTCCAACATTTTGAATGCTGCTTCAAGCCGTACCTATTTCAGCTGACTGTTTTCTGCTCTAATTTGGGATTTGGCCAGAGCACAACATTCACATCAGCCCTATCTTGACATCAACAGTTACTTACGTTTCTTTATTATTCCACTTTTACCAGCTGGCCTATTATATGATATTATAGCAGGTCACAAGGGATTGTCTCAATTACATGAGGTTATGCTACATCTGTGAGCATAATGTAAAACTGGGGTTGGGACAATGGTGTTTTCTCACAGCTCTGGCTAAGCAAAATGGCAGTTTTACAAGAATGGGTGCTGAACAGTAAATTAGAAACCTAGAGATCCCCTGATTTATAAATCACTTTTACACAAATGAGTTATGTTACCACAAATACATACCAAGAAAATATGCAGTTAAACTGCTTGAGCAAGTCAAGGACTCTTTTCTCTTATCTGTCTAGAGGTGCTCTGGAAGCTTAGGCTTAATGTTTGAAGTTGAAAAACACAATCCTTAAAAGCACTTCAAATATTCTATTGTGCAAACAGCAAGAGAAAAAAGGTCTGCTTCTAAACTAAAGCATCCTGATGGACTGGGCAAAAAAGTGCTCAACCTCTGTATTGACTTAATTTTGCTGGAAGGGCTGTCAAATTCTCTAGGCAGACAAATCCTGAGCCAGGATAAAATTACTGTGCCAAAATATTTCCCTTAAATATAGGGGCATTTGAAAAAAAAAAAAAAAAGAGTACTTCAACAAAGGAGATTTAATCGATACCAGCTGGGACAGACATGTTCAAAAAAAATCTCTGTTTCATTCTATTTTACAAATCATGAAGCTGTATTCACATTTTGTGAAGGTGTGGTTTGTGCAGTAATACTTTTATGGCCATAGACATTATGAAACAATATAAAATATTTGGTGAGAGAAGCAAACACCTGCATCTTCTATGATTGTGGGCACAGAAGAAAATGGTATAACACATAGGAGCATACTGTGGCATTTAGTCTGCTACTATTGAACTACTGCTGTGAAGGGAGCTTTTGAGAAACTAAAACAATGTTATTATTGTCACTAAACAATACTGCTCAAAGAGTCAGTGCTATATATAAACTCCTAAGAATGTTTTCATCAAGCTGGGAAGCCAAGTCTTTGTGAGGCTGAAAAGAAATTTTAGTAAGTGAACAAGTGTCCATTCTGCACTGCATTCCCCAAGGGTTAGAAAAATAGCAGAAGGCTACATAGTTTATAGCATATCAGCATTTTTTTTTTCATATACAGAACTAGAAAAATGAAAATATATCTTTGTTTTTTATGGATTTTCTTTAGCCTTCAGACTACTGAGCTATTCTTCAAATGCCTCTTGCTAACAAAGACTTAACATTTACCAGAGGATCGGGCAAATTCCTCAGGCATTAGAAGCATCGTTGATTAAAAAAGCCTGTATTTAGCAATTAAAACAGTGCAGATAATCCACAACTTGAAATATTTTGGAAGCAGATCATGGGGTGAACAATGCAGCTGTCAAATAAAGAAGAGCTTTTCTCATAAGGGATCACTTCACAATACAAGCATCTCCAGATCCCCTCGAGCTATAGTGCACTTCTGCATAGTTGAAGACTTTTAATATTTCTTAATAGCTGATATAAATCACAAAATTTCATAACAGTGCAAGATTTCCTAGGGTTGGTTTAACACTTACAGAGAGCAGCAATTTGCTGTCTTATCCAGCTAATGCTTACATGCAAGTGGTTTTGATTCCAACAATGTAATTAAGATGGGTTTAACATATTGCTGGTCATCCTTTTGTAAGAGCTTTGCCATTCCATATCCTGAGTGGCTTAAAACTTTAAATTATGTGATTAGTCATGACAGACATATAAGGAGTGAAAACCCCAAAGTGATCTGAAACAAGCCTCAGGGAACCAAATACAGTGAACTTAATAGTGGGAAGGGCCCCTTTCTTTTTCTTTTGTCTTTCTGATGGATATGGTCTGCTTTCCTCACATCTGTACTGCTTGATCAGAACAAGAAAGTCTCACAAAACATTGAGGCAGCCTCAGTAAGAGCATCTGCTATTTTACAAGCCTTAACAAAGTCAAGAATCAATTTTCAATCAAGAAAGTAATAATTGACTCTTATTCACAACATTCCCCCCCACCGCCAAAATTTCTGTTACTTCAGTCAATAAATATGTCCATCTCTCTCAGTTATGTTCCTCTCTAGCAAGCATGGAGGAAAAATGTCTTGTTTGCTGTGGAGGAAAATAACAAGGATACTTAATTTGTGTCAGGTATTTCAGAACCCATGACTGGGATCATGATCACCAGTGAAACCACTTCACCTGTGATTACCATCAACCATAGCTTTGGTCTCCCCACCCTCATTCACAGCAGGCCAGATGTGCCACACTGGAGCTACTGAACCCTGAGGAGCAGCCATTACCTCCAACATTCTCCCAGCAAGAGGGGAATCACAAGAGAGAGAATTCCTGGGTGGGACACTGATGTCTGAGGCAGGGAGGTGCTCAGCAGCACCCTACAAAGCTACCAACAGGTATTCCTTTGTCAGCTCTGCTCCTGAAGTTGCATCAGCCTTCACAGACCCACAGACACCTGACAAAAATGACAAGAGAGTCTCACATGGAATTCAGTTCAAGAGATAACAAATGACTAGGGAGCTTGTCTAGGCCTGGAATGAGAACAAATTATTCAGTTGTGAATTGGAAAAAGGGTACAGTGCAATTTTTTATAGGTTTTACTTTCAATGTCTTTAGGCATAAAGACTAAAGAAAGAAATATATGGGAGATTTCCTTTCTATTATCTCTGTCCTATGAATATTTATGTAACAAACTACAACTGACATGTAGTATCTGGTAAGAGCTCCCTATTTAAACTGATCCATGTAAATTACATGGGCTCTTCACAAAGGTCTCATTGCTGCTTACCTTTACCTCCTACAGAAGCACCTCTACAGGTGTTCTCAAAGCACACAAGAATACAAATGCACATAATCAAATTGGATCACACTAAGAAGATTGTGTCTGCATTGATTGAAAGGCACTACTAAATCTGTCCAACATTCCTACAACCCTTCAAAAGACATGAACACTCTTTTGCTGAGAACTTTTCCCTGCATTCCCAGTTATCTTCTTGGTAAGCGAGGTTATAAAAACAAAAGAAATGTAAAATATAAAGCTGATAAAATAGGGAAATATAAGACAATGGATATTTCTAAAGGAATAAAACATATGAAACACCAAACTCTTAATTGCCATTAAATTTCACCTGGTGCTTTAAGAAAAAAAAGGCTATTAAATTTTTCCTCAAGATTAATCAATCTTAATCAATCCAAAGCCTTAATCCAGTTAAAGTACCAGAAGAGAAACACAAATTGCTTTGCAATATGTCTGTAGAAATATGCATGGGAGATCCTAGTATCAGACAATGAAAAACCTTAATTGGTGTTTATAACTCCAGTAGAAGACAATATAGTCTTGGATGTTACAGAACACACACTGGACATTTCCTTCCTCAGCATATTTGTGTGCGTGCATGTTTCTGCACATTATTTTGATGATGCTAAATAAGAAATCCCTGTTTCAGAAAAAATGAAGTATGAATACATAGACACATCTTTGAGAAAATGACAAGAGGCTGGTGGTTGTGGGACATCATAGTTTGTGGAGGTCCTCTCACAGCCAAACAAACTGCATCATGATGTACCTGCTTTCATGTCACTAGGGAGACTACAGAGCCAAACTCTGACATCCATACTTCCTTTTCCTCAGAAGCAGTGGAAATCTCTTGGCCTTTAAGTACATTAGAGCTACTGGCTGGCCAGGGTCAGAGGTTGGCTGGCCGTTCTTAAGTACTTGACTCAGTACTCAGCTACCACACAGCCCTTTATTCTCTGCCTTGTCTTTCCACTGTATTTGTTTCAGAAGCTGGGACTGAATCCTTCAACTGGATGAAGTCACAGCAAGCTTTGCTTTTGGCTCCAGTGGTGGCAGTATCCTGTGTGATTACACTGTGGGCTCCATCTCCCTTTAACTTACAACATGTCAACACATTTTTGCAGCTCTATAGAAAGTACTGTAATCTTTAAACAGATGCATGTTGTAGATAAGCAGGGAATGCTATACTCTGTGCTGATTCTAAATCAAAACATTGCTATCTCTGTGAGCTACTGAAAACACTTTGGTCTTCTTCATCAGCCAAGATCAGTGCAAGGGATTCTCTGCTGCTAGCCTGAAAACTGCCGGTCATTTGTTTCATAGAGCCAAAATTACCTATGGTTCTCTTGTAACAGTATTTGCAATACACAAGGAGGAGGAATGGAAAAGCTGAGACTTCTCCAAACACCTCCACTGTTTACTCATTTTAATCCCTGAGAGCCATCAAACAAAGAGGGTTTTATTTTTCTCTCTGATTCTCAGCTTGCTTTGTTTTTAAATCAAAAAGGTGTAACTACTTCTTCACTCTGTTCAAATCCAATGACAGCTTTCAATGCATTATTTTAATTAGGCTTCCACATTTGTTCATAAGCTGTCCAGGTCACAAGGAGAATTAAAAACAAACACTGGCAATGTATTTCTTCATTACTTCTACAGACCTCTATATTTGACTTGTATTCAGAAGCAAAGCTGGCAGGATGCACATGACTGGAAAGGGCATCAGTGAAGTCTGACACGGGTTAAGCTTCTGGAAGCTCTGCTCTGAACTCTGCAGTGCCTCTGTTAGTTTGGGATTTGTACAAAAGATACAGGCTTAGTAACTCTCAAACAGCACGCGGGTACTGGAGCTGAAAAGCTCACCACTAAACTGCATGAAATATTTATGCAAGGATAACAGTTGTGTTTTCAACACACATAATGGATTCCTCACTCCTGTATACTTCTCAACACCATACATCAATGATGCCTCATCTACAGATTTCATAGTTATCAGTAATTTTATCCTAATTCTAAAATGCGCCCCCCCACAATTCCCTTACAAGTCAAGTTTCAAAGCAAGGATTGAAATATAATTTCCCCTCAGCTTGTTTTTTTGTAGAAAAGAGAATGTAATAATCATTACAATGTTTGCAAACTTCCAGGAATTCAAAGGCTTTTCTTAGATTTAGATTTTTTTGCACACTTTTCATCATTTATGAGACAAAACCAAAACCCAACACTTCCTCACATGGCAAAAACATGACAAAAAATCAAGATCCATCATGATTCAATGGATATATTAGTCAGAGTTGAGCACACACATCCAGAGTTGATTAGTGATTTCCTAGCAATCCATCCTGATGTTCCAGTATTAACTCATCAGCAACTCAGGGACAGAGAAGGGACAGCCAAAGCCAAAGCCAAAACCATACACACACTTTGATCCCTTCCCCAATTTTCTGTGCAAGTAAAGTACAATATTTTCAAATTTACTGACTTCTTAAAATATTTTTAAAACCCTTGATCAAAAAAATGCTATTTACTACAAGAGAGATAAAAGGGAATTGGGGAAGACAGCTATCATCCATGGGAGCAAGCGAAATAAATTTGTGGACCCAAACTATGAAATTTTAAACTTTCAGGTGTTTGATGACTTGTGAATTTAATCTTAACTCTGAATTTCCTAGGCTTTAAAAAATCCATGTATAAATACCTTTCTGCTAACTATAACATTCTTGCAGGGTGTTGTGCTGTAATTTACACTGTGTTCATACTGAAGCCAAATTGCTTTCACTTAAAAAGCACCTCTGCTAAGGCATATATAATTTCTAGTACCTTTGCTTCAGCACTTTACTCTCCTTTTATGCACACAGAAGGCTTTTACACAAGGGTGACTGTCAATACCTTTAATCCCAGCGGTGGTACAGGCAGAGAAATGAGATTCTTCCTCCTTCTCCCCCAGGCAGCTCTGCAGGTTGGTGCTTCTGAAGTGCAGAGACCTCGTATCAGCTGCTGCACATTATCTGTGGAGCAATTAGCAGAGGAGTTCACTGTACAGAGCTGTCCACTGGGATCTTTTACAGATCCATAGAACCATTATGGCTGGAAAAGACCTCAAAGATAGACGAGTCAAGCATTTCTTTTCACAAGTCTTACAACAAACCCCTGAAAACTGCAATCCAAACTCAGCTACTCTAGTGCCAAGTACTTCATGAAGTCCTGAAAATGCTGCTAGAGCAGCAGACTGTGTTTCAGACATGGACTAGGGGTCTGAGGTAAGACTGAAGGACAATTACTTGCCTTTTCTTCCCTCCCCATTTCTCAGATGCTATCGATCTAAATACAGAGGAGACGGAACACACAATTTCACTGGAAAGTGCATCCATCATTTTTTTTTAAATTTACAGTTAGTCTGAACCAGCGAAGAGGTTGTATTACATTTCTTACATTTACACATTTCTTTGGAAGATACCTGAATTTTTTTTCATAGTTTTTTTTTCAAGTCTGAAAAGTGGTGAAGGTTTGCATTTTCAAATCATACACAGGTACAGCCTGTACAATCATATCTGTGGTATTGACTGTGAAACAGTAACCACAACATTCAATTAAATAAAAAACCGTAATATTTTAAAATGTATTCAGCCTCACAATTGTGTTACAGCAAAACTGCACTGACTTTATCATTTGTCTGCGTGGTTTCTCATTTCCTACTGTGGTATTTCCTTTTGTGATGAAATAATACTCCTATTATTTTCTCACTGTAACCTAGAGATCCATTTTTACATATAAACCATAGAAACAATTCTGGTTTTTATGTTCCCTTGTTAGTGAACATTCAGGAGCGCCAAGTTCACCCAAGTCATTCTCTGCATTTCTGTTGTATTAAATACAAAGAAGACTTTGTAAAGAACTAAGAAACATCTTTTTCATCAAAGAATCATAGAATATCTTGAGTTGGAAGGGACCTACAAGAATCATCAAAGCCCAGCTTCTGGCCCTGCACAGGACAGTCCCAAGTATGACAAATTTTTTTTTCTTGTGAATAATTACTTTATCAAAGAAAAATAGCAATGACACTACAGAAACTATTCTACTAGTCACAAAGTTTGGCAAAATTGGATTTTGATCAAATCCTTGCAGAAGCATCAAAAATATTTAAAAGTTCCATTTAAAAGACTTAGTTAAAAATTAGAGAACAAAGTAAAGTAGAAGGACTTAAAAGGGATTAAAAAATATTAAAAACATTTACAGACCTACCCTATAAGCATGGGAAATACTAATATAAGAATACATCCTGAGGAAATGTCCATAAAAGGAAGTAGTAGTCAGAGTTTTACTTAAATAGAATTGTTAAGTATAAAATAAATATCATTGTAAGTGATCATATTTTAAAAAATAAATTGTATATTTTAAAATAAAAATATGTATCTTATAGCTCACAGCTCTAAGAAATATACAATGCAATTCTGTCTGCATTAATACAGAGGTATTTAGTTTTTCATCCTGTAAAAATGGTTTCTATTTTTTATTATTAGGAAATACTAAGCACCACTGTAGATGAAGGAGTTACAGGATTTTCATATTTTATTAAGCAAAGATTCATAAGACATAACACGGATTTGGAAACCCAGAGAAGAGAATTGGAATACAAGGTTAATAATTTTTAACTTTAGTGCTATCAGGAAGAAATAAAAATCTAATTTTCATGAGGCTACATGTTGTCTTTCAATTTTGAGATCTCATTCATCTTTTAATCTTCCCAATCTTGAAAAAAAGAAGTATAGTAGCAGGAATAAAACAGAGCATTTTAAGCAGCAGGGGGTTTGAGAATCATACCTTTTCATTAGATTCAGTTGCAATCAGAGTACCTAAAATGAAGATTAGCCCTTAGCAGTCAATACACCATCTGTTCCTGGGATACTCAGGGTCTGATGGCCTGATCATCTATTTTAATGTGTATTAACTTACAAGGGCCACTAAGAGTTTCACATCTGCAGTAAAAAATGCCTCTAAAAAGAATTACTTCTGTCCTTTCTACTTTCATGTTAGATGGCATAACAATGAAAAGAATGAAATGGAAAAGATACTTTTTAGGGCAGAAATCTCTTGGGAGACAGTTGCATGTATTATGCCTCTCAGCAGGCAGCTGAATCAGTGAGGCTTCGTAGAACTCTCTGCTGCTGGAAAGAAACTGGTGCAGAGAAATCTGTTTGCATTTCAGCTCACTTCTTAATATAAGTGAAAGTAGCCAGAAGGTGTGCCTGTGTCCTTGCTTCCCTCCAAGACAGCAAATCCTTCTGGGATGAAAGTGCTGTGGGTTGGCTTGGACAGGGGCTGTCCTTCAGTCAAGAGAGGTCTCAGTATCAGAGCAGAACCGAGCAAGGCAGCCTAAAGAACCAGCACACTGGGCTAAAACCTGGTCTTTTTGATGCTCTGCTTTGTTGAGATAAAATGCACAACAACAGGAAGAAGGAAATGGTGTCTAGAAATGCAGGGAAACAGAATTACCTCAGCACCTGTAAGCAACCATCACAGCCATCACTCTGCCAGCCCAGCAAGGTCATGAAGCACAGGGACTACAGCTGCCCCTGGAAGTTGCTGAGGAAGGCAAAACAGAGCTTCTCTCTGTGGCAGCTGCACACCAGGGTTTGCAAAGCTTAATGCCAAGAACTCAATCAGGTTTCCCACGGTGTCATTATCTGCAGGCCAGCTTGGAGGTGCAGCTTGATGGAATGCACAGAGGGAGAACGTCTAACAAGAAGAAAGTTTGGCTGCAGACAAGCTTGACTCTAGGCTAGAGGTCTTCTACCCTTTCCCCCAGTAGTGGCAGAAAAAAGCAGCAGGCATAATTTTTGCTAAAGAATCTGAATTATTTTAAGTTCACTAAATTTCACTTCCTTGCACTCACTAGGGTGACAAATGTCAGCAGCAATATTTTAAGAGATGGCAGATAGAGCAAGAGTGTCAGATTACATAAAAGCAGTTAATATTTCCTTAGAAGCAGAAAGTTTCCTTCCTTCACACCAAATTAACTCAATGAGACTGAAAATTAAAGTAAATTAATTTCCCTTATTTTAAACAAACAAATAAATCCTTACTGACCTCTGAAATACAAAGCATAACAGACAAAGGTTTGATTTAAGCACTACTAGTAATTAAAAATGAAATCAGAAGTTTTCTATAGGCAACCACAGGAAACCTACTATCCTGGCTTTACAATGGGCCTGGCTATGTGAACAGGGATTTAATTGTTAGCAATTATTTTCACATGCTGCTAATTAATTCCAATTGTTATTAAAGGCAAAGGATGAACTGTGTGAATTGCTGGGTTCAGAGGTATTTTTTCAAGAGAAAGCACTGACTATCTGTGATATCTGAACTGTGCAGATATGTGTTTCCTACAGGTGCTTCACATAGGAATCAATAGGTGAACAATGAAAGCACTTAGCTAGTCCTAAGGCCCAAGTGTCTGGGACAAGAATCAAGTTCTGTTTTCAAAGTTTACTCATAAAAGTCCTGAGCTGCAACTTACTGATATCACAGAACTGTTGGTGACTCACAAACTGCTTCTTCTGACTGACTGACTCTGTGCAATATCAAAGCAGAGGTTCTAAGCGTCTCAAGAATAAATAAGCTAGCACTTTCACTTCTGTGAAAGTTTGAGTGCTTTTTGCCTGTTTTCAGAACTCCATGCTGTATAGATAAGCCTGGTTGATATGATTCTTCCTGATTTCTGTCCACGTCACGTAGCAGAATAGCATTATTTCAACAAAGAATAATTTTTAAAAAGAAAGGAAAAGGTAGGCGTTCTCTGAACTATTTTTAATTTTGACCACTGTTATCATTTTTTTTCTCTACAAAAACCCAGGATCTGTACAAACAGCCATGAAAATCCTACTTTAAGAAATCACATTTCCTCTAGCTTCCCCTCACATCCTGCAGAGTGACTTGAGGATATTTTGTGTGTAAATACAGAAATGCTAACACACATGAGGATTTTTTGTTCTTATTTCCAGAAAAGATTCTAACACATCCCTCCACAGATAAGCAAAACAACTAGGGAAAAAATTAGTGCAGACCCACAGATCCCAAGGTTGTAGAAAACTTCACATGATTTTGCAGCTGACTTTGGAGTTGATTTATAGGCTGTCACCAAATCAGTGGTCAGAAGCTGACACAAAATGTCTTCTGCAAGCTTTGATTCCTTATTCAGAAAGTCTTCTTCATTTATATTCTATTGAACCTAACAACCCAGGATTTCCTCTCCCTTTGTTGGATGGCTTCCTGTTCCTGCAGCTGCCTTCTGTGATGTCAAAACATGAGAGTTAAGAGTTGCCTGAGGAGTATGTTGCCCAAGTCCACCAAAATAAATCAGATTTGAGCATTTAATCCTTTTAACATCTCTAAATATGTGGGTTTAAACAGCAAAACCTTCTGTAATGAGGCAACTCCTCCCCTTCACCAGACAACTTCATGACAAGTAAAGATTCAGTATGACTTGCCTTGAATCTTACACATTGCAATATAATGAAAGTTTCCTGTTATCTTTTCTCCTTTACTGTAGCAGCAAAAACACTTTTCCTGCATCAAAGTCTTTTAGGATCAGCTCTCACTGTATGTATAATTACATATTATTCTTCCCTTCCCATCTGACCTAAATCAATTCTTCTGGTGGCAAAGTCTGTATTCTGTATTTGAATAAAGCATCAGTTGTATTGAATGTGCTGGAATTGGCAGATGGTTGGTCAGTCATTCAGTTTGATATTAATTGCTTCTTTGAGATCTCTTCCAGAGAACTGAGGACAAAATGCATAGTGTCTTATTACATTAAGAAAAAAAAATCACATCTGAAATTCTTTGATGAAAGATTCGTCTGCCTGGCAGACAATGTACTTTCTCCTTAAGAGTCAAAAAATGACTAAAATATTCCATTATTTAAAGATTATCTCATTTCCTTCCAGTGAGTTAAAAAAAAAAAAAATCAGACATTTTGTTTGGAAGAAAAAATGAATTTTCTCTCTTACTATTTGAACAACACTTTTTACTGATTAAGGGGGGGGGGTCTTTTGCAGGAAGGTCTTGTAATTTTTTCATTATGATTAATTTTAAAATTCCTCACCACTCATTTATGCTCAGCTGTGTCCATGTGTCGTTTAATGGCTCATTTTGACTATAGTAGCAAGCAGGGGCAAGATCAGTTAAAACAAGAATATTTAGCACTTGATATTAAACACTGGAGGTTTAGAAGATGACCTAAGCAATTTTGGTGAGGTCTGTGGGTCTGTGTTTCATGTATTATGGTGGGTCTACTGCTAGAGGCAAATAATTTTCTACTGGTATAGAAAGTACTCCCACAAACTCTCCAACACACTTGTAATTATATTCATGCTTCACATCGAATAATTTTTCCCTCCAGTATATTAAATGTATCTGGCACCTAAAAATCATTATGTATGATTTAATCTCAGATTCACTACTTCACAGATATGTAAAATGTATGTTGCATCATTTATTCATTGGCCATTAGAAATACATAAAATAGCTGTGAGCTGTTAAAAAATGTGGTGCCCATTCTTCTAATACTTATGTATTACTATTTCCAACACAGCAATTACAGCAGGTGCCAAATGGCACCTATTTCTTTTTGATAAATGGTATCTTATGCAGTATTTAAGGAAGTACTGTGTCTGCTCACCCTAAACATTTTTAAAGAGGTGACAATCAGTTAAAACTGGAGGCTGCTTCTGCCACTGCAGCACTGTACTTACTAAGCGAGCTAAATGCCTTGTTTCAAAGATGAGTCTCTCTCACCTCAAAGGTCACAAAATTCTTATGCCATTTCTACATTTCACTTTTGCACTTTTCCCTCAGTCCTTTCCTTGGTAATATTTTCTTTTTCAATAAGCACACTTCATGCCCCAGTTTTGTCCTCCTCCTATCCTACTTTTGACATCATGGTGTGTATCTGGACCTTAAACTCAGACACTGCAAATCGTGAATGTTTTAACTTTTACACCTATTTACAAGCAACTTGGAGATACATCAGTAACACAGCTAGTGTTTTTAATTTTTAGTAAAATCTTTCACTGAGTCTGGAGGCTTGATCCTGAGCTAGCAAGCATCACATTAGCTCCACTGATTTAAATGAACAATATAAATCTACACCAACCTTTGTCTTCAAAAAAATCTCACGACTTCTTGGGACCTCACATGCTTTATATGGAAAGATGGATAAACATGGAGCAAGATTTTGTCTCAAAGCTGAGCCTCCTTAGGTAAACAATAAAAATGGCTTAGTTGTATATGGCTCTATTTTGCTCTACAACTGGAAAAATATGCATTAACCAGAAATTATTGACATTGGCTAAGGCTGTTCACTTAGTATTTTATGACAGCAAAATACATATGTTTTTTTCCACATGGAAGAACCCCTGGAACAGGACTGAGAGCAGCTTGGATACTGTGAGCTCACATAGCTGCTTTGGGAGATGGACCAGTTGTGCTCAGAGCAAGGGAGGCCTCTTGGACCCTGTCTGGGTGCTGTGCCCTGGAGCTACCTCTGCCCTGGTGGATATCAGAATTCAATGACAGCCCTCAAAACACCAGAACAAAGGCAGCAATATGAGCCAGCTTTTCAGGTGGGTTTTAAAAGTTCGCTGGGCTCAACCACCATTATTATGTCTGTAGACAGAGAGTAAAAGCTGAAGAACTTGTTCTGATAGCATCTTCACAGGCAGTTTTGCCATGCTGTGTCGTGCCTCTCTTCCCTAAGAGTTGCTGTACTTTTCCCATTCAAGTCTACAGATAACAGAGCTGTTCTTGTTCTGCTTTTGAAAATGGCTTCAGTGTGTCTCTATCCTGCTGCCTAAGTACACTGACTCATTTGAGCCAAAAGGAAAGTGGCTTTAGGAATGGGAAACTTTATTACAATGGTCATGAATTAGTTCCCAGTTCCATACAATTAGTGGGGGAACACTGGAGTGATGCTCAAGAATGCTGCTCAGACATCAAGCAGCCACACCATGTATTCAAGAGGAGGAAAAACAAGGCATGACCTAAGATGCTGTAAAGTTTTAGGTGGTGTGGTGAGCTTTGCAGGGAGGTTAATTAGCCTGGGTTTAGTGCTGCGTTGATGCAGCTCTGCTGCTTCCATTTCTGAAGCTAGTGTCTGCTGCAGTTTAAGCTGTGTTATGTGTACAAAGCAAGTTACTCAGGGTAGCCAGGTATCTCTTACATACCACTTTATCTCATGGAGTACAAACCCAGAGAGCTGCACTGAAGATGACAGACACTCAAGTGGGAATAGTTGGACAAAATCACAAAATTCTCACTAGATCTATTAAAAAAAGAAAAACTCTCATATCAGCTAACCTGTTAATCATGCATGCAAGATGGCAAATGCCTATGTAAGGGTTAAGAGGAAGAATTCTTTACTTTCTCAAGCCTACTGTCCCATCCTTTTAGCAAAATCAAGCCAACAAATGAACAAGAACATATTGCCAGAGAGAGGAGCTGCAAGAAATATTCTAAACCAGAAGAAAACGCATTTGGCCACAGCAGCAAAGAGTCAGTTGACACACTCAGCAGAATTTCTGAGCTTATGAATAAAGATGACAACTGAGAACTGAGCCAAAACTCAGAGTAAAAACTACATAGCAATATTCACACCTCTAACGAAGCCAGGGAATTTCTGGCTCTGCATCTTTTGTGCTTTAAATATGACATTTTTGGCATTTTGCCTCTTTGTGTGTGTGTGTTTTAGTAGTGTAAAGAGATCTTAACTTTAAAGAACCTCTTATTCTGCTTTTTTCCAATTAAATACCCTGCTAACAACCTCTGAAGTCAGGGCCACATGATCATCAGAGAGTTGGGCTCAAAGTTAAACAAAAATACAATTAGACCAGAGTGATCTTTTTTCTCCCCGAACAGCATCCTGCCACTCACATGTTATCCTTTTTGCCTTCAATTCACTTCTGGGCATGCTGACACTCCTCCATATTTGTTTCTGGAGGTACTTTAGAGCTAAGCTATAAGTGAAGTCTAAGTCACTTCTCACTAGCCCCATAAATTTGTCAGATAGGAAAATGCCAAAATAATGTGTAAAATTACTCCATCAATTCCCATTGCCTTACAAAATATCTTGGCAGGCTAATTTTATTTTCTTTAGACCATCTTGCAACAAGTTTGCTGGAAACATCATGTTTTGACAGATTTACTGTCCCAGGGGTTTTTTTTGTGCAATACTTGCAACAATTTTAGCTTGTAATTAAGAACGGATGGAACAAAATTACACACAAGGGTTTGTAAATGGTTACAAGGGGCCTTGCTCATTGCTCTCATGGAGAAGGAGACAGAATTATCCTCATCAAGTTTGCAACCACCTGTAGGAGAAAGGCATGTGGGGGGATGCAGCTGATATGCTCAAGGACAGCGCTGCATTTAGAATGAGCCAGATGGGAGAAATGAACTGTCAGTAAACTTCATGAAATTCAGTCAGGACACCTGCCCTGCCATCTCTGGAACAGGCTAACATCCAACAGGAAACAGGCTGGGACTGCCTGGCTGCGGAGCAGCTCTGTGGAGCAAGGACTGAGTTCCTGGGGCACACACACCTGGCTGAACCTGAGCCAGCAGGATCCTGGCAGGGATGAAGGCTGAGTGCCCTGGGCTGTGTCAGCAGGAACACAGCCAGCAAATGGGGAAAGCAGTCATTCCTTCTTGCTAGGCATTGGTTTGGCTGTCTCTGGAACACAGGGTTCATCTCTGGGCCACTGAGTACATGAAGGTTGTCCATGAACTGCAGCTCAGCAGAGAGTCCCTGAGGTGGCTGAGGCTGAAGCCTCTTGTGAGGAGAGGCTGCAGGAGTGGGGCTGGCTCAGCCTGGAGGTGGGATGGCTTCAGGAAACTGCAGCCCCCAGGACCTGCAAGGCTCAGGCTCTTTGCTGAGGTGAATAGTGGCAGAATAAGAGACAGCAACCATAAATCAGAATTAAGCATTTTTTCTTGGATATAAAAAAAAAGTGAATTTCCATGAGGATAATTATGCAGTAGAGAAGGAGCAAATCTGGTAGGCCAAAGCCCTAAGCAACCTGTCAATACCTTGTTGGTTGCAATGTATTCTCTTTGTTGAGTCCTTCTTCTCACTCTACTGCCTCAGCTGCTCCAACTGTACATTAATTCCTCTGGAGGGGAGATACCTGATGAAGTGTGTTTAAAACAATTTGTAAGTAGGAAGGAAAAGAAAAGCAAGTTGGGGAAGGATGCATAAAAAATTCTGCCACAGTGCTGAGGCAGCAGAAAATAATCACACATAATCATATGTGCCAATACAGTTAACAACTAAAATACTTTGTATGCTGTGATTAATTGACATCAGCTTTGATGAATGTTGGGCATTTCATCTTTAAAAATAAATTTTCATGAGAGAATGTGCTTGCATGGTCTATACTCACCAGTGCTGATGATTTTGCTCATTTCCTTCAAAGGGCTTTCTTCCTTATAGACATTCCTCACGCTGACAAGTGAAGAAAAATTTGACCCAAGTCTTTTTGTTCCATACTGACATCTAAATCATTGGTGTGGAGGGGTTTGTAGTAATTTCTGCTTTAGGAAGAGATCATGAAGTAACACATATATGTACCTCCCTATCACCACAGGTCACTACAGACTATTACCCTGACACTTTTGGATCACCTAAGGAGTGATAAAAGAAAAGAGGGCACAGAAAGCACTTAGAAGTTTAGGAGATTGCACAGTGGTGACAGTGGAAACATAGAGATGTGTTAATGAAGAAGCTTTCATATAATCAGTTTAATATTTTTTTCTTCTGCAGTCCACATCTGAAAAATGCCAGTATAAATGCGTGATACTCTAAAAAATATTGGTCTGCCATGTCACAAAACAGTCCATTTCATCCACTGATTTTACAGATGCTTTCCCTGTGAAAGTTTAAGGCTGAACTGCTGAACAGCCTCTGCCAGCTTGTGAGGATTTTCTCTATGAGCTGAGGAAGGACAGCTTTGGTGTCCTTGCAGGACAGTGGGTGTGGGCTCCTGGCTTGCAGGGGGATGTGTGGTGTCCATAGTGTACGTGCTGGATGTAGAGCCAGCATGGCAGCACACACTGCTGATTTCCTGCCTGAGTCAGCCAGAACTCTCCCCGGGGCTTTTCCTGCCCTACAACTCCTCAGCAAGCTCAGACCTCAGAGCAACACATGGGTCCTATCAGATGCTATTCTTATCAATTGTGTGGGCCAGGAGATACAGAAGCAACATGTAAATGGAAACCCCTTGTTGTAGCTACCGATACTTTCCAAACTGTAGTTTGAACCACTAACATTCAAAACATAAAGGACCAATTTCAGTGTGGGAATAGCTCAGTTAACTTCTAGGAAATTATATTGACCTACCCAGAGATAAATTTTCCTCTAACCATGAATGCAGTTAACATAAACAGCCATAGAGAAACTGGGTAGATCATTGATTTTTTTAGATTATTTTACATGTAAACTAACTTCACCTTCTGGATTTAATGAGTGTTGATTCAATTTTATGGACTGTTATTTCTTCAGTGGCCCTGATTCACATAAAAATCTCATTGGGAAAAAGTTCTGGGATTCCAGCTGGTAAAAATTAGCTCTATCTTCATTCTCCACCTGCTTTTCCCTTTGTTAGGATCATGCATGTTATTGTGGTTTTATCAAAAAAGTGAAATACAATTTGATAGTTATGATTTAAATAACAAAGAACTTGTGGGTTTGGATGTAATAAACAGGACTGTCTGTAAAAGCAGAGGTTTGTGGAAATTGATTTTATATATTCACTAAGGCTGAGCATTCTAGTTCTTACAGTTATTTAGACTAACTTGAAAAATTCAAGCATTGTTTCCCTATTTGGAGCTTCACCTTTGTTTGGTGTAAAACACAAATACTAAGTGGCCTGGGCTATTGGCAACTCTTAGTTACTGGTCTCTGCAAGCTCCAGACTCTCAGGTATCAGAATATTTTTCTTCTCAATTATGTTGAAGTTAAGCAACATTTTGAAACACTTGTACTTTTCCAAGTGTTGACTGTAAGGCAGAGAACAAGTGAAAGCTAAGAAGAAGGACCTGAGTATCCATCCTCAGACAAGAACCCAGCCTCTCTAGTTACCCTTCCCACTGAAAAAGATGTCTAGAAGATAAGGCAGGGATGCTCAGCTATGAAGATTGCAAGACTAAGAGTCAGGAATGTGGAGTGGAAAGTAGACACTGAACACAGTATTCTTTAGGTAAGCAAACACTTCTTAAACAAACTAAACCACCTATGTGTAGTATAAAATTTCCTTTGTAACATGGGTAGAATGCTTATGTTAAATGAAAATCCATAAAATATGAACTCCAGCACAGAACCACTGAAAGGAGCCCTGCCACTGCTTAGTGAAAGCAACGCTGATGTTTGAGAAACTAAAAACTCTTTCCTTCCCAGAGTATTTCTGATGTTCTATTGTTTGCTGCAAACAAGGCAGAGCAATATAACTCTACAGGATGCTGCTTGCAAATTGAAGAACCTACAACATTTTTGTGCTTTTTTTTTTCTAAAAGTATTCCTATAGATAAAGCACTTGATCATGCCTCTATGCTGCACTATCCATGAGACATACTTTGTAAAAAGCTTAACAGAGAAGTTTAGTTTCAATTGTGGCCAAGTAATTAAGAAAAAAAATATTCTTTTGCATAGAAAAGAAAACAAAATAACAGAGCTGTGCATTCCTGAGGTTATTTTAGAATGCATTTGTTCCTGTCCGTCACTGTCTGTGGTAAGGCAACAGAACCTGTGATTTTTGACTAACTTGGTGCTGCAGCCACTTGTGTCAGTCACTTTGCTAAAGAGCAGAGGTGGATGGTGATCAGCATGCAGCACAAAACCAGCTTATCCACAACCATGTCCTCCTAATCTCTGCCCAAGCACTGTCAGAGTCAACAAAGTATTACATAAAGGTATCAGTAAGAAAGATCCAGTCTGTAAGTACCATTTAAAGTAAGTTATGGCCAGAGGTCTGACACTTTAGAAAAAGGAGCTCTTTCAAAAAATTATTCCTTTTCTCTGGAGTTAGGTTGTACCATTCTTGCCTTTGCTGGAGCTATAGAAGCAATATACAGTATTTTCTCAATGGCTGCAAAGTATTTGCAATAAATAACAATTTTAAGCTTTCTCCAAACACACCCTTTCAACAAGTTTTGGCCTGTCCTTTTTTTCTTGAAACACTCTGAAGCCCACAGATTTTACATCTACATTGCATTGCTGATGGAAATGATGCCTTCCTTTTCTTTGATCCATCCATTTCCTTTCTCTGTGGGCTGGTGCATGTGTACAATCCATAAACATAAATAGATGAATATAACTAAATATATATAAACAAACAAATATATATATATATATATATATAGAGAGAGAGAGAGAGAGAGAGAGAGAGAGATAAATAGACCTCTCCCCAGTTAGGGACATGAGTAGCATAAAAATGATTTATGTGGCCTATTTGTTTCATTGTTAGGGTTTGCTAAGGAACATGGTAGGGTATATAAAAAACCCTGGATCAAGCAGGTTTCAGATTTCCTTTGAATACAAATGAAAGTTATTATTTGCACAGCATTGCTAAAAAGCTGAGTCATCTACTTAAAGGCAAAATTCTGGTGAGGAAGATTAATTGGTTTTCAGTGAACCCTCCCCCATACTTAGTGGTAGCTGTGTTCATTGCAGATGGAGTTCTTGACTGTACAATCATTACCACTGACATCACTGAAACTACTTAGAATCCATGAGCTGAAGACTGACTAAAGAATTAGACTGGTATTTATTCCCATTCTCAGGATGGGTCTGATCCTGGTTTACAGGAGACTTCTCTGATTGACCTGGGGGAGAGTGGGACTGAGCTCCAAATTGACAGTGTGATTAATAACAACAGCACAGTGATGCTCCAGTCTTTTTCATTAAAATGGATCCTGAATTTTTTGCTATAGAGATAGTGTCCTTGTTTCATCTGTGTCCTAGTACAGGTATCCTGATTTAAGTAGCTGAAGAAACAAGCAGAAGCCAAAGGCCACCAGGTCTTCTGCTGGTATACAGCATTGCAGCTCCACTGAAGGGCAATGGAGTTTCAGCAGTTCAGACCAGCTGAAGCTCTTCTGCTGAACTGCTTCTTGTAAACTGGAAGGAAAGGCAGAGCCCATATACCACAGAGCAGGCTCAGAATGTTTGAGACGCTTTTTCTTTGTAGCCAGGGAATATGCAGGTACTCAGGGGAAAGTGTGAAAAGAGTAGAGAAGCCAATAGTTAAATGAATGATTGTGATGAAGGAAGAAAGAGCTGTGAAAAATTGAAGAATAATGAAATAACATGGGGCAGTTGGGGTGGGAGGAAGCCCGTGATGTTTGGTCCCTCAGTACAGCTAATTAATAGCTGAAAAATGTGAAACAGGATGCAAAAAAACCACGTGGCAAATACCAGTGAGGCAACCAAGGCCATTTAGAGCACTTCCTATCAAAATTGAAACACATGCAAAAATAGAGCTGCAGAAAATCATTTCAGAGCACATGGTTGTTCTTTGTAAATTTTGGTTTACTCCTACTGGAAATTACCAAAGTGCTTTTTTTGCACAGAAGAAACTTGAAAGGTCCGTAACTGTGAATATTTTACTCAGCTTGAAAACACTCTGAAACCTGTTAGCTGAAGGGAAGGTGCAAGTTTCACATTGCTCCAAACCTCTCTCACTTCACAGAGTCCTACTACAGCTGTAAGCTGTTTTCTCACAGAGGCCAGTGCCACTTCTGTGGAGGGACCCAGAGACTTTCACTGCCATCCACTCTCTGTGAGGATCTACATAACATCATCTGGGGGGGTTGCCCAGGATTACTGAGTGCCCTGCTGGCCCAGCTATCTTTCATATTTGCATGCAGCTATGCTGCTTGGGAACCCTCCACAAATGCATTGGCGTGAGTGCGTACTCGGGTGTGTTTGTGTGTTTGCCAATATATTTGGCACAGACAGAATGCATCTGTCTCAAAGAAACTACAGGATATCTACTCTGACAGCATTCCAGTAATGACATTGAACTGAGGCAGACATATCTATGGAACAATCATGCATTTGTCTGGTCTTTTGAATCTGAAATGCTAACTTGAATTGGAAAGGGCAAGGCCCTTTCACAGCACTCATGAAGCAGTTGGGAGTAGGAGATCTAGAAGACTTTTTTTCTATCTTGTTCTTTGGAGCCTAAATATGCAAGAACAGAGCACAGCCCTGAGGGAGGCTTTGCTCATGCCTAAGCCCCTGACCTCAAAATGGAAAACTTGGAGTCAGCTAAGTCTCCCTGACAACAAAGAGGAGGGGAAATGGAATTGGCACTCCACATTATGAATATATTTGCATTACAATTTCATTCTCAAATGGGGAATAAACTGAATCAACAAAGAGCAGTAGTGATCTCTTGTCTACTATAAAAAACATACACGTATGTATATGTGTGTGTGCATGTTCACGTGTATCTATATCTATATCTATATATGGAATGGAGAGACAAAGTCTGCTCGCCCTTGGGGGCATGGCAGGCAGCATTGGGTGTGCCAGGGCAGGAAACAGCACTTATCTTATCCTGTGACATTTTGGGGTCCTCTTTGAGCCAGGAAATGCCATCATGACCTGCAGCAGATAAGATAAAGAGCTCTAAAGAGAGCTGCAGAGTCTTTATGAGTAATCAGAGCCTTTATGTGAAATCAGTTGTTTCAACAACTGCTTATATTCTGTGTATTCAGAGAAACTAGTACTGATTTCCCCACTTGTTTCTTGCCAGTGATACCACTGACATTTTCTCAGAGATCTCTCAAGACCTGAAATCTACCCTGTGTTTTGGAAAAAAAAAACCAGCAGAAATGCTTGGCAACTTGAAGAATCCATAACCAAAACAATCCCTCTCTGCCTTCTCTAGTTCAGATTCCCTACCTGGTAAAAGGAAGAGTTAAAAGTGAAAGGAAATGGAGTATGACATCAGACCTGAGGCCAAGTCCTTAATTTGTTTTTTTGCTGAGGCTGAACTCAAGGAAGTCAACTGGATCCTTGCCTGAGTAAGTAATGAGCAGAAATTAAGGAAGGGCTTGAAGCCTGGGTCTTTGATGATTAGGTCAATGCCTTCCGTGTAATCCCAAGTGACCAAAAGAGCACAGAGAAGAAAAGAAAACTACCCCTTAGCACTTCCCATTGCCAGCTGAAGCAGGAGGACTCATAGAATCAGGATTCTACAACAAAGCTGTTAAAACCCCATGGAAATGAGAAAAACACTGGGGCTGGGTGGTTGCAGCCATGTGGCTGTAAAGTTAAAATAGAGCCATTTTCAAATTTGACAGATTCCTCTCCAAAATCTCTGTGAAGCACAAGGCTGTACACACACATCTCCTCTGAGCACACCACAGGATTCCAAATCAGACTGGAGATACATTCTGCAAAGCAATTGTCCAAGGATGTAATCCAAATGCCTACATCACCTACCGCAGTGAATTCAAGGCCTGATTCATTAAGTCCAAGGACTGGGTTTGCAAAGCTTTCATTGAAACTATTGTACACTATGCAATTACAATAAAATAGATGACTGCTTTTACTTACAGGTATAGGACATGTACAAAGCAGATTGGTTCTACTAACACATAATATCATGCCAGAAGTTCTCCCAGAAAGAGAATGATAATGTTCCAGAAAGTAACCAATACGTGACCCTGCTTGGTCTCCACAGAACTGTGGACACCGTTTTTCTTGGATCGAAATGTTATGGCCAAATTTTGCATTGAGTCATTACTCAGACAGTCTTATTGACTCCCATGGAATTGTACCAATCCAAATCAACCCCAGCTGTCCAACATCCTTCCCTTGACTCCTAACCCTTTGCAGTCCTATTCTTCCCACCTCACAAAGCTTGCCTTGAGCTAATTCAGTGGCAGGAGTACAAATGCAATACTGCAGAACTGACTGGTTTTATGTATTCATAGCCATAGCAGCCAGAGAGAGTCAGTAATCCTGGAATCATCTGATTAGACAGCACACAAAGCTAAATTTAATTCCATTGTTTTGCTGCCTGCAGCAGTAGTAGGGAAAGGAAAGCTATTAGTAATCCCCTTCTGTATTGCTCTCACTGTAAATAAGTGTTTTTAGTGGATTCCCCAAGGATGTAGATTTCATATTACAAAATGTTCTTATTGCTGTATAAATTATGGGTGTAAATTAAGGTGAAAAGGTAATGAATATATAACCAAGAGTGCTCAGGGTGTAAGCTCTTCAAAGGGCTTGCTTGGAGACTCAGATCACAGCACCAATGAGGATTTATACTTATACTGTTGATCTGAAACAAACAAGATCATTCTAAACAGGAGATAACTTAAGCAGATTAAATAAGCATTGTACAAATATGTATACAGTTCTGCTTCACCCCACCCCGTTTCCTCCCATGCACATCACTTATTTGCATTTATTATATTACAGGTAGGAAAGAAATGTTCAGTTGCTTAGGATTAAGCTCACAAGGAACAGAAATTGCTGAGGTAAGTACTCAGTGGTTTGGCTGGCTCCAGCACTAAGCCAAGGAGGCAGCTGGAGGGATCCTCACTGCAGATTGTGTCAGGAGCCCTGTGTGCCTGGGCACAGTGTGAAGGGGAACCTCAGGCTCGCACCCCCTGGTGCTGAGAGACTCTGAGTGCTGAGTGTCTGTCACAGAGCTACTCTCACCTTGAGGAAGATGGGAGTCAAGTCCTCTGGGATGCCTTCACACACAACTGGCTGAGGTAAGCAAACAAATTTATAGGAGACAGCCCAGTCTGGGAACTCTGCCAGTAGGAGAAGGCAGAGAAGAGTCTGTCTCTGACATCTGTAACTAAAGATGGTGTTCCTGCAGTGCTCATAGAGGATGGCTGGCAGCACCACAGAGATCTAAGAGCAAGTAAGACTTCAGCTTTACGAGGTTTAAAAGAAGTGCTACTTACTATGCAACTGTGCATTTGAAAGACAGAGCCCTCTGCAGACATTAATGCTTTCTTTCGCTCCTCTCACAAGCATTTGACGTATTTTTGCTCACATAAAACTTGCCCACCAATTCCTTTGTGCCATGCTTTTAGGAGATGTCATAATAAATAATTTTTTCACTAATAGTTTGCTTCTACCTCATGTAGCACAACATGTTATACATGTATCTGGAAGAGGACAAGCATCTAAAATGTATGACCTCCCTTGCTGGCTGTCTGACTAAATATGAGGTCTACACCACATACAGCAGACAGACAGAAAGGATTTGGGAACAGCAAAACCAGAGGGGCAAAAGAAAAGGTATCCATTTGGCTTGTTGTTTCCGTGTTGCCAGCAATGAAGTGCTGGTGTTCCTACACTTATCCTTCATGTACCCAGCCACGTCATTGTTACCCAGATGTCAAACCTGGGCTGTGCTGGGACTTGCTGCAGAAACCAGTGTCTCTTTACAGGAAAGCAGTGTGTGCATATGTGTATCTATGCACATATAGATAGTGCAGGATTCTGCACTGAAGGACAAAATGCTCCTGACACATTCCAGAACCCCACAAGCTGCAAGTAGTGCATTTTGCCTTAGCACAACTGCATTCAGCTGAGGACATATTTCAGGCTAGGTTAGAATAAGAAAAAGTTTCTGGTGTAAACACATTGGGTTTCAAACTTCGAAAGTCACTTTCTGAGATTACTCCCCCTGGCAGTATGCAGTTTAATGGCACATACATTTGCTGTTTTCACCTACATGTTCATTACCAAAGTGAGAAGAGCAGGCTGAAAAGCATGCTAAAATGAAAGCACAAGGGTATTTCTTACAAGAAAAGTGGTCTTAGGTAAAGGGAAGAGATGGATATTTCCCTGCTCAAGCCAGGAACACAGATACAGAGCTCAATGTAACTGCAGATTCTGATACCAGATTCATTATAAGCTGGACATTTATTTTGTACAAGAGAACATAATTCTGAGAAGCTCTCCAAGAGACAGCTGTGTAAAATCCAAATTTTAAGGGCAAACAGAAATAAAAGGTTGGAAATAGGATCTTCTGCTACATACCAAATGAGTTGTTTTTAATTACAGAATCTCAAGTGTTAAAATTACTGCATACTGGGTGGAATCTGGCAGCCTCACGCAAAGAAAGCAAACAATGGACAAAATACAGTGAAATGGTGTGTTAAAAATTCTCCAAAATAGTCTGCTATTATAAGTCAATATTTTCTGAAGCTGTCAGATAAAAATTTTAGGTATCTGCAGAGTCTGCCAGGATGGTATGGCAGATCTGTCCAACCATGAAACTCCTCAGCTGGGGCTCAGCAGTTTGTCCAGCTGCAAAGCCCAGAGCAGGCTGAAGTAGACCAGGGACAAGAATCTGGCACACCCCGTCTTAACCCACTTGGCAGATCACAGATAAGGAAGCCACCATATGTAAGAAACAGTAGCTGAGGTGCCAACTTCCAAAAATCTTTGGGTGGTACTGCAGGCTCTCAGAGGCAGGCAGAAGTCAAAGTACATAGGGAAATACTGCAGTGGGATTGTGAGAGATTAACTGGGAAGTCTGAAGCCTTAGATTTTAACCCAAGACCATATACTGGGAAGTCTGAAGCCTTAGATTTTAACCCAAGACCATATACTGGGAAGTCTGAAGCCTTAGATTTTATCCCCAGACCATATAAAAGTCTCACCCAGGACCAGAGCACAGCATGGTCTGAAGTTGCATTAAGAAACCAACCAACTAGACAAAAAATAAATCCCAGTTTATACTGAAAGTAGCAATTCTGTTTCAAAAAGCCTCCTTCAGCTATTTCACCCTTCCCTTTGGTTTCAACTATTGTTCAAATCTTTAAAATTCTGCATCAGTTCTTTAATCTTATGGAACCAAATTTCTATTTTGCAAGGAAAGGGGAATGTAGGTTCAACTAAAAAGCAGAAACTCAGTGAAGAGCAAAAGTAGTTTAAGTATTTCAAAAGGACATGCCCCTTCTGCCCCTTCCAAAAATTCAATTGGAAGTGTGCAACTGATAAAGAAATCCTATAGTACTTTAACTTGGAAGCATTCAAACTGTTGAAAAATAACATTGCAAAGCTGAAGAAATAAATCAAAGTTCAATGGCCAAATTCTGCACTCAGAAAAGAACAGCTAAGATCAGAATCTCTCCCAATTGCTATCTGTTTTCCTATTGTATAATTAAATCTTGCAACTTTTCCTCAGACAAAATCATCCTCTGGGACTGCTGGCATTTTTTAGGACTTCAGAAACTTGGCAATTGGTGTTTTAAGGAGGAAAATCTTTAGGAGTTAAAAGTGTACAGCTGAACTGCAAAGAACTGTCCAGAAGTGGCACGGCCTCATCCCCTAGCAACAGAAATCAATAACAACAAAGATAATATAATTACACCACAGAAAGGATCCAGAGGGCAGATTATGTCAAGTATTATGTTGTTAAGAAAGAATGACATGTGAAAGGGACAGTTTTAAACATGGATGAAAATACAGAAAATGTGCAAGGTCGATAGAGAAAAGTGAAATACGAACACAGAATAAATTAGCCTGCAAACCCTTAAAAGGGAAAGAAAATTATTCCTGTTCCTGCTTTCACTGTTTTATTTATTCAGTACACAGAATCAGATTCCCAGGGGAGCAGAGAAAGGCATTTTATTTCACAAGAAGCATAGTGGCACAGGGAAAATAGATGACCCTATGATGACAGCCTTGTTCTGGAGCTCTGAAGACCCAGTTCATTTCCTGTTTTGGTACAGATGGTCCATACTACTCAGACAAATCATGGGCTTCCTGTTCCTCTGTCTCCCATTTGGAAAAGAGTGCCAAGTATTAGGATTCAGAGCTGAGATGGAACAGATACTGCTGTAGTCTGGGGATGACATGGAATTAGCTACAACAGAAGGATTCCTGTCTACATTGGCATGGAACACACATTTGTCTCTTGAACAATGCACTTCACTTTTGCTGTTCAGGTTGCTCAGATGCCTAGTGGAGGCAGGGCATAGTGCCTGGGCAGCCTCCACTCCTCTGCAATACTTGGAACTCCAGCACCACCCGCCTGCCAGCACAAAGGGTGCTTGAAAATGAGTTCCCTCATACAGCTCCCTGCCAGGGCTTTCATACAGCTTTGAAACATAAAGTAACGTGGGGCAACTTTCCAAGGACAGTCCCATTTCAGGCAAAACTGACAGGTACTAATAAAAGCCTATATGCCTATTGTAGTAATATCCTATCACCAAATCACCTGATCCCCCTCCCACAGTTTTGGCTATTTCTTCCCTATACCACTGCCATGTGAATGTTGCTTTCTACTCAGAGTCCTAAGCAGGCTCTGGCTAAAGTGGCCCTGCCTTTTTCAGCCATGTCCAAGACATTTGCTGAAATTAAACTACTTGAACCAACAGAAAATCCAACAACTGCAAAAGGAACATCAGAGGTTAATAGTGGTGTCTTATCATGATTTCTACATATTGATGTCCCACATACCGATTTCATGCATACTGATATGTAGAGTAAGCTACAGCTTGGTGAACTCAGTTTCTAAGTACTCATGGATCTCAAAAGCGGGAACAAGGTAAGATGTTTATAGTAAGAAATTTTTGAGGGGATGAAGATGTGCACTAAGAGTAAAATTTTCACTTATTGCATTTTTGGCATAAGTGAAAGAACCTTTTGAATGACAAATATATGCTCATGAACACTCTTAGCAGTGCAGCCAATAATAATGAAAGAGCCCAAACTAGAGTGACAGAGAGAGAAAGAGTATTAGAATGTATGTGAGGCGTAACTCACACTATGGGTTTTGTCTCTTAAACAGTCTTTATTTTACCTGTTCATTGCCATCCTTTCTACCCCTGCATCAAATTCTAAATTTATTGCATTCATATGTCACACATAGAGGACACAGAAACAGAGTGGCACCTAAGCACAGAGACTACATCTACAGCAACAAATGCAGCAGGGCCAGGAACAGTCCCGGACACTCTGTCTCAATCATCCATGCTGTTAACTTGTCACGTTTCCAGGCACAGTTTTGGCCCAAGGCTGATAGCCCATTCTGAAAAGTCCTGGGCCCTGTTCAGAAGTTGATACTGGCCAGGGAAAATTCCCAATGGCAGTTTGGATGAAGACACCTGATTTGGAGAATCAGAGAATTTAACAGTATGGACAGGTTCTTCCATGCTCTTTGGTCTCAAAACCAATCCTGTGGACATTTAATTAACTCATATGTACGTTATCTGTGATTATTTGTGCCTTCTTACCATGAGAAACAAGCGCTACTATTCTAAAGTATTTCTAATTATTTTTTAATTAGAAAGGTTTGAAGTAATTATTAGAGACAATTGCTTCTTTCCTCCAATCTGTGCAGAGTCCTATAGCATTTTTTGAACCTTTACAGGCAAGACCCAAAACTGGGCACCTATCCAGGACTGCTTTGCTGTTATACCCATCTTAATGTCTCTTTTATGAGTAGAAGTAGCTGATATCAGACCAATTATGGTCATTATTCCTGTCATAAGATGTAAAACTCAGCACAGATGGTATCTTATTCAACCTTAACATGATGCAAACAAAAGAACTATTTTAACACACTGTATAAAATCAGGGGACTTTCCACACTCTTTCCCAGGAGTGCCTAAGAACTGATGATTTAGTTGCCTTGGCACCTACCCTAGACCCATCAGCCAAACTAGACTATTTTTCCTTCAGAACAATATGTTTTGCAGATATTACTAAATCCTGGTTTTTTTCCCCCAGCTTCATATGGAACTGTGTTAATCACAGCTCAGTGGATGGGAGAATCAGCACAGTGGATGCAGTTTTGTAAGCCTTTTTCACAGCTTGCACAGTCAGGCTCCTCTAATACTGCCTGTGACAGTTCTCCCATCTGAGCTGCTGTTTAACTCATCTGCTTCTCCTTTGTACCACCCAGCTCATCTTTTCTAAATCTTAAAAAGTTTTATCGAAGACCAATCTAGTTACTGATACTCCATGTGATAAAAATGCGCCAGAGTTTTCAACCAGGACTCCCTGTAAGGTAATTTGAAGCAAGGTCATTACCTGCATTTATTAGCAGTTTTTGAAGAGAAAAATACTTCTGAAGGTTGAGGTTAAAAAAATGAAACTGAAATGAGTTAATACATTTTTTTTCTATCTGGTAATCTTACAATCTGCAGGGACACAGATTATTTCTATAGTTCAATTTACTGGTGTGTATTCATGTGAAGTAAGAAGATTTTCCACATGAAGTAAGAATACTTTGATTTTTTTTTCTGGCAAGTACTGTGTTAAAAAAATTATGATGTTACATCAATTTAACAGAGAACAACATAGAAGTAAATTGTAAGCAGGTAGAAAACATAGTCAGTATTAAAAAAATAAAAAATGCACAGATTATGTCCCAGTAGTAAAGAATGTACATAGAAAATGGTGTTGTGGTGACAGGATTCATGATTATTCTGTTGTCTAAGATATTGCCATTCCTCAAGGATACTGCAGTTGGTTGTTAAATAGTACATGACATCATGGTGAAAAAACTGATTGATCTATTTGGAGCTGTGGAGAAGAACATAAAATCTTTGCTACTTTATAATTTAAGCTTATATTTAAGCTAAGTTTTAGTTCTTTGTCAATGCTAATGTCTCTGAGTATCTGAATGTCAGCTGCCAAAAATAATTGGTCTGATATCTTTGTTTATCTTTGTTTATCTTTGTTTATTGCTGTAAACAAAATAAATAAATTAATTTTTGGTCAACTCTTTTGAAAGGACTGCATTATTTAGACAAGCCATGTATTTTATTGCCTCTAAAAGCTCCTGGTTTGGCTCAGAACCATTTAAAAATGACACTGAACAATGCTGAGTATATGTTTATATAGATGAGCATATTATTAGCCTTGATCCAATCAATCTTGCATTTCAATTGCTACAGGAAATGGCACTGGCATGGATCAAATAACACACACAAATCATTACAGTTAAACAGAATGCAAGTTATTGAAAAATTCCTCCCTAATTGATGGAAATATTTGTCTACTTCCCTGCTCTCAGCTTCTTTCATATCTAGTACATAAGAAGGCATGTTGCTGCTATTCTTGGTTCTGAATTGCAGTAACATGTCCAGGATCACATACATTTATAAAGAACTTCAGAAACGTATGACCTAGCTGGATATGGACAACAATACTTCTGTGATAAAGTGTGAGGCAGAAACACTGTAGCTTTGAGAGGTATGACTGAAAAAATGCTAATAAATGTTCACTGGTTTGGTGTACAGTAAAGAGTGAAAGAGTTCATGTCTTGAATTGACTGGAGAAGTCTTTGAGAAGAACAAACCCCTGTCAAATTTAGCAATTTCAATGTTAACTTCCAAGTATTTCCAGATTTTCTTAATAAAATCCCAGGTTTCATGTTTGTAGGTTTTTTCCCCTCCAAGTTTAAAGAAAATCATGGAACTATAAGAAGAATAAAATAATATAAAACAAAAAATTATACAAATTTATCCAGAAGCTTCTGAGGAATGAAGGCGACACACTGTTTCCCAAATTGTGTTATAAAAAAAGGCAACAAAACCAAATACCCTTGCAATTGTTCAGCAAAACTTCCTGTTGTAAACGCATGACTAGCTTCTCCTAAAATGTGTCTGGACAATTCTACAGGAGAAAGTTAAAAGGTGTTTGTACATGAGTAAAAGAAGAGGGGAGAAACTACAAAAGAAGAATCACAAAGGGTTTAAAAGGAAAAGTACCTTTAGCCTGGTGTGGAAGATAAAAAGTGAAATCTTACTAGGAGACTGAAGTTAATAGAAATATGATCTCGGAAGAAAAAAATACTGGAAATTTATTTCAAATAAGGCCTTGATTGCTATAACTGATAATGCTGCAAGTGTTGCCAAGGGGTAATCTCTTCCTGAGTATGGGTCCTAAAGAATTCTCCACGAGAGCATGGAGCTGTGAAGGAGAGCAGCCTGCCATGCCCTTCATTTCTGCTGCTCAATGCCCTGAAGAAAGCAAGAGGAGTCAAATGGAAGTGTACCTAAATTTGCCCTCAGTAGCTGCTTCTAGCAGACTGTTCCTATGCCCAAGGTAATGCAGGGGAGTAAAGGTATTGCTATGCAAAATGAAGGGCCTGCCCTTGCCAATCCATCTCCGCTTCAAGAAGTACATTAATTTCTAATTTAAACACGAATAGGTTTGAAATACGTGTATATTTTGTTACAGGTGTTTCTTCCTCACTGGCAAACCAAATAGAAAAGGCTTGCCCATTTTTTACCCACTGACAGAATGGGCCTGTTGGAAGAACAGTTCTTCTTTGCCCCTTAAAATACAAAGGATGTGATTCTTGTCTGCAAATGAATAAAAGAAATAACTGCTGAAGTTAGTGAAGCTCAACAGTAATGAAAATGAGAACCACATCCTAAATGTCAGCATGGTCCCTCCAGATTTTCTGTACTGCTTGGCACTTAGACAACACTTTTTATCTGAGGAACTCAAAAGGCCAGTTCTTAGTTCAATTTTGTAATACCCTTCTGAGGCTGGTAAAATGCCCAGGTAAGGGAACTTGAGTACAGAAAGGTTAAATAATTTACTGACAGTCACACACAGTCAGCAGCAGAAACCAGAGGCCCAAATGCCCAGACCTGTGCCGTAAATGTAACAAGCAATAAACAAATTCTGGTCATTGTCAGTAGATTTGTGTATCTGTTCTTTAATGGAATGCATTGACTATGCATCCTTTGGGGCTTAAATGCTCAGTAAATCAAACTGAGCTAAGGCTTGTTTTAAATAGATGTAGATTTCTAAAACAAATAGCAGCATTCACTCAGAGAAGTGGATCATAACTCATGGGTAGGCTGTTGTTTTGGAAAGAATAATCAGCAAAATGCAGGAAGAATTTTTAGAGTGTTTTTCAGTAACAGTTATTACTCCTGCACCATATTACATTTAATAGCAAAGTCCCTGCTGCAACTGCAATACTGCAAATGCCTAAAATGGTTCTTTGTGGAGGATAGGAACTATTACATTTAGTTTCTATGCAAAGATACTGATGTCCATTTGGAACCTGGAAAAGAAGAAGATTCAGCTAAAACAAATTTCAATTTTGAATACCTCAGGTAATAACAGTTGAAGGAAAATGGAACTAAAATGCTACTCCATTTATGTATCTGTTATACAGTACTTTTCACAAAAATTTGATGTAAAAATGAACTTGTATTTCACGACTTCTGGAATTCTAGACCAACATGCTACCCACAAGAAATCCTGTTTAGCATTTTTTTAATTAGTGAAAATCCATCAATTATAGAAAACCCAGCAATATTCATATGAATAGGTAGGTCACCAATATATATTACAGGAACATGCTTATTAAATTTCCAAGTGGCATGGAGCTAGGATAAATTGTGAGTTTTTTGGAGGACAGGATTAGGATCCAGCGATCCTGCCAGTTGCAGAAATTACCTAAAAAACATAGGATGTAAGTCTAAGAGGACATACAGTTAAGTAAGACTAATTAACTGCATAACTAGATAATAGTAATAGGAAGAGTAGCTCATTAGATGGGGCTTCTTTAGGGTTTGGGGTTTATAGTGCCTCAAAAACTGTGTTAACAGTGTCATGTTGTTTGTAAGAAAAATGATAAATATGATACCGGGGGACAGATGTAAAGCAATTTTAAAGACACAGGATGCCAGTTTCCGTCAGCTGCTGGTATATGAGTGCTGAGTGAAGTGGTAGACCTGTGCCCAAATTTCAACTCAGGAGCCACGAAAAATAAGAGAGGGAAAAAGAAAAAGAGATTCTCAAAACACAACCTTAAAGGAAAGATTCAATGAATACTGAAGAGGATGGGGTAGGAAGAAGGCAGAGTTGATCATCTGTCAAACATAGAGAAGGCTACTAAAAAGAAGGAAAATGCATTCCCTGTGCCTAATACAGCCTAAAGTTCCATAAGAAGGATTTAGGATGGGCATTGGAGCTTTCTAACAGGAGAAAAGGAAAAACCTGCAGTAAATTGCAGGAAGCTCTACAATCTTCTCACCAGTGGTGAGATATGTAGCTATCAGGAATGACACTGACACGAGATGTGTAGATGATTTCCCTGGGACTCTGATCCTGTTCTGCTAAGTTACATTTCTTCAATATTTCAGAGAAATATCAGCATTAATATTTTTTTTTCCTGATCGAGCATGCTTGATTTCATCACTTGATCTAAGCCCCCACTCAGACAAAGATGGAGAGGATCTAAGAGGACCAAATGGCTCTAACCATCAGAGCCTAGTCCACAAATCACTTCTCGATTAACACAGTGCCAGTAGGCAAATGGGAAATCTGAAGCAGACACTACTCTCAGAAGGGTTCTAAGTTACAGTTGTGGATGTTGCAATCAAAATCAGCAAGAATGAGTCTGAAGTTGATCAAGTTTGACACTTAGTTTTGCTCAAAGCTATCTAGGGTGGCAAAGAGAAAATCATGATCTGGAGCCATCTCATGCACAAAGAAGACCAAACATTGTAAGCTGTGTTGACAGAAACACTAAAATGCAGTTAAAGATAAATGCAGTTTAACAGATAAATCATACCTGGCTTTGATCATGCATGTGATGCATCAGAAACATTTTGATTGGTGCGCCCAAGCCTATACTGCTTCAAAATTATTTTGGCTTTGCTGTTTCTTGCAACTTTGCCTGAAAAATGTTTTACCTTAAAGTTTAAACTAAGTTGAGATATTTAAATAATCTTACAACTATTGTTCTCCCTCTTCATAGCTTAAAAATATATATATTTGCCTTGAAGAAATAGGCATATGGTAGTTGATCCTGACATACATCATATAGAATTATAAAAGCTTACTGCAAATACATCCTCAACTGCCAAAATCCACCTTTTTTAAAAGAAGCAAAGTGTATTTATTACTTCAGACTTGCTTTTTATTTTTGTAAGCCTTCACCCATATGGACCAGAGACAGAGTAACAGTGAGGGAAGATGAGGAGAGGAAGAGGGGGAAGAAGAGATCAGGGAGAGTGAGAAGAGAGGAGGAGAAGGAGAAGAACAGTTCTAACCCCAGTACCTCATCTTTAATTTTAGGAGACTTTGTGTCACAGACCTAAGAGGTATAAATAAATTCAAATAATGCTGAAAATTGCTGTTACTCTTATATTCAATAAGTTCATATAATTGCTAATAATGGGAGAATTTGGCCTCTGAGTTTCAGATGCTTATTTAAATTTTCTCGGATTAAAACACTTGAAACAAACCCCTCTCTTCATTAGACTTTATGACATTCAGCAACTTAAAGAACAAAATGTTTCTCCCTTCATTCTTCACAGATTTCCTGGGCAAATTGCTGGATAAAATGATATTTAGTGTGGCTCAAGGGTTTCTAGAATTAAGAACCTGGTAGCTGCTTAAAAGTAAAACAGAGAAGCTCGGGTTTTGTGTGTACACTGAATGAACCAAGGCCAGAGCATATATGTCTTCCATTGTGCAAAACTGAATGCGTAGTTAAATTAAGAACAATAGGTATTCATAAATCAGCACAAGTGCCCATGAGAAACAAGTCTTCTAATTAAATAAGAGAATCAGTGTTCCTTGTTCCGGGAATTGTTATTTGGTATTAGGTAGGATATATTGATAGTAGAGAGACTTTTTTTTGTGAGAAGAATTATTTGGTTTATTTATCAAAAACAGCTCCCTTCCTACACATTATTCAAGTTAATTTACACAACTGTTTTGGAGGGAAATACTATTTGTGGTTTTTGAAAAGGAGCTATAAAATGCTCTAACAGAAAAATAAATCTTTGTTATCAGAATAAAACAAAACTAAAAGTAGTACTTGTATGGAAATCATTATGGTATTTCATTCTGTTTTGATTTTATAACAAAAGATAAAACCAAAGAAACCCAAACCCATCAAAAAAACCAAGACAGGCATTAGTATCCTTACTAAGGGAGAAAATTCTGCAGTGACATGAAAAAAAGAGTTGATTTATTTTCTTGACAATACTTCTGAATTTGAGTGGAAATAATTCAAAACTCTAAATATTCCCTATTTGGTGAGTAAATATGGTTTGAGGAATGGCTTTGTAATTTTCTGATCCTGATGCTTTCCAAGAACATGTTTTTCCATCGTCTCATTAAGAGAAGATGAAAGAAAGCAGAGAACTAGTATTTTCTAACTGTGGTCCTGTAAGCCCAAATTTCATCCACCCATTATGATGCCTTACAGCTTTTCAAGTAGAAAGAAGAACCTGAGTAGGTTATACTTGGTAATATAGTCAAGGACATGTACATTTCAAATAATGGGGACATGAAACATCTCACTTACTTTAACCTCTTCAAAAATAAGACATTCTAAAGAAACTTTCAGAAATTTCAAATCAGCTGTAAAAAGAAGTCAGCCTTTATAAAAACAATTTTTATTATGCCAGGTTGACTGAATCCCATTAATCACAGACTAAGGGAAGTAACATGGCCATGTTTCCTGCACAAAGAGTCAGTACTTAGATCACCAGTTTAGGAATCAGATTCTGTTCTCACAGTTAATCCGAATTCCTTTTCAAGGCACAATAATCTCTTGTGTAGGCACACTTTTAGAGACTTGAGCTGGCTTTGAAATTCCATCTTCAGTTTTACTCAAACTGTCCAGAGAATAGTTAATACATGTAAATTCCTTTACCTTCCTTTATGCCCCTTGATGTACAAGTTCAAAGCAGGGGAATCCCATCAATGCCTTACTTTGGATGAAGCTAAAACTCAACTTTGAGATTGTCCTCTACAGTATTTCCATGTTAATGTACGTTAAGATGCCAGGGCACTTTGCTTGCCTAACCAAGAATGTGCACTGCACAACCTGAAATACGCAGGGTATTTTGCACATTTGAAACTTTTTACCATCACAAGAGATGATTTGAGTTCAGAACACATTGTGTTATAGTGATTTGAATATATTTCATCATGAGTAGTGTTTTAAGGTATAAAGGCAACTATTTGCTATAGATGTTTTTTAATAGATTGAACGGGGTTTGGGTTAGTATTTTTCCGCCCAAAGAAAACCAAATTCTATGCGGACATTTTGGTCCTGTGAGTTATAGTCCAAAATATGTAATTTTTTAATATTTTTCTTGAGTTTCCTCACTGAAAGAAAGAGTTAATACTTGAATATTCTGGTTTGAAAATGAAAATAAAAACAGGTTTTGAATATTCTGCGTTCAATATCTTCTCTTCTGCTGAAGAGAATACATGACATATTAGACATACTGCACCCCTGGTTCTATATGTTAATAGTGTCAGAAACTTAGAAATGAAGTATTGCACTAACTCTCTCTGTTATTTAACTCTGGGCGAAAGAGAAGTATGATGTGATTTCAACAGCAGACTCTTTTCTGCTGCCATCACAAGACGTTGGGCTAAGACTCTTTTGAAACTCTTACCCTAGGACTTTGGGTCATGAGTCCTGCTTGAGTCCAGTCAGTGAAACAGTGGAGTGAAGGCTTTTAAAAGTATTTTCCTGTTCCAGTCATGGCTCTTAGAGCTGAAAATTTGTAATCAAGTCATTTGCATCATTCTGTGGCAGCTTCTAGAAGATTCAGTAATTTTAGTCATTCAAAGCACAAAGTTGTGTTGTTGTTACTGGCATTTTGACGTGAGGCAGGTTTTTCCCTCAAAGTTTGTTTAAAGTGACCACTGTAGAAAAATTACTACCACTCTATGTATTTATATAGATCTACCATCAAACTTGTGGGTTTATTCCATGCAGATGTAACAACTAAGAAAAAGTTTCTGACACATTTTTATAACCAGTTGAGTGATTTTGGTGACGTATCAAGAAGACAGAGCCCAGAAGCACAAGGAGATAAAAAGCACACTATTTTTAGGCCCAGTTCTGTGGTGTAGAAAATGTTTGTGAAGGCTGCTTGCCCAGGGCGTTGTGCTCCCCTTGAGCTTCCAGAACCCAGAACAGTAATAGACCACACAGCAGTGACCATCAAGGGCAGCTTTGCCTTTCAAAATCTTTGATTACCAGCCCTATAGACTATGTTATTTTCATGGCCATTGTAGGGCTGTTTTTTTCTCTGCCTGCAGCATTTTCTACAGAGTAAATTCACAGGCTATGTGTGAGAATATATGAAACAATTCACATAGAAATTTGCCATAATTTCACAGAGGACACACGTTGTCACTGCCATTGTACCCAATTCCAAACACAGGATGCTGATCCCCTGACAATGCAGCACCAATGAACAACATTTTATGAGGCAGAGGAAAGTAGTCTAAAGAAGCAGAATTTAACTGGAGAAAAACCCCACCAAACAACAAAAAATCCACCCAAGCAAGCATAGCAAAACTGAAGCTCATTACAAAGAAAAGATTAGGATGACATGACTATTTTTTCCCCCCATTGTTAAATGTAAACTAAATTAATGGCAAAAAAGTCGTGGAGGATGAGGGAGGGAAGTTGTGGATGATTGCTGCATTCTTTATTACGTCCCCTCTCCATCCTGGCGAGCTGGAACATCAGTGCAATTCTCATGCCAGCTTCCAAGTAAACAACACGCACTTCCTGGCTATCTCTAATCTGGGCAGCAATGTGTGTGAAAGGAGAGTGCTGAGTGATCTGTGGCTGTGACCAGGTATCCTGTTTTGACAAGGGTGTTTGTCCTTTACCCAACATATTGCAGAAGTTATTCTTGACATTTTTGTACTATGTTTTATTGGAAAAGACCTAATTAGGTCTTTTGGGAATGATTTAATTTGGATTACTGAGAAGGTTAGAGGGCCAGAGGTAACAATTAAAAAACAACAACAACAGAAAAGCTTCACTTATAAAATGTCTATTGCTTTCAACATTTTAATTACGGTTAATTCAAAGATATTCTCTTTCCTCTAATTAATATTTATGCTATATATTATTTGTGGTTCAAAATCAAGTTTTAAATTTGATTCTAAAATGCTTTGAGGAGCTAAGGGAATTGTTTTTGTAGATGGCTCACACTTCCATTCTATAAGTAATGCTGTTCACAAGTTATTTTCAGCAAAAGACTTATATTTTGGAAAATGTCAGTTAAGCAAACCCCCTGGCCAATAGAATGTAATGGTTCTAGTGCAGCTCTGCTGGCAACAGCAGAAATCAGAAACAAATTTCAAGATAAATGAAGATTGGTGTAATTAATTATTTGGTACTTGGATGAGATGCCAGTCAAGATCCATGTTTTAAAGACAGACATGCTGTCTCCCGAGTGAGTGGTCTATTATTTGGGCTGAAGAGAACTCTGTAATTTTACCCATTGAGTCCTTAGATTCACCCAGATGAAAAGTGTCATCCACAAGAGGGGTTTAAAAGAGGCTGAACACTACAGATAAAATTTTGGCCGGGGTTTTTCTTCACAGTATCTAGTACAGGCTTATGTTTTGGGTTTGTGCTGAACACAGAGCTGGCAATACAGAGATGTTTTTGTTATTCCTGGGCAGGAATAACAAATGCAGAGGCAAGGCCATTTCTTCTTTTTGTACTGCCACACTGATGAGGGGGCTGGGGGTGCCTGGGAAACTGGGAGGAGACAAAGCTGGGACAGGTGACCCAGGCTGACCAAAGGGATATTCCAGACCTTAGGACATCATGATCAGTATAGAAAATGGGGGGAAGAAGGGGGGAGTGTGGAACATTTGGAGCAATGGTGTTTGTTTTCCCGAGTAACTGTAATGGGGCCCTGCTCTCCTGGAGATGGCTGAACACCTGCCTGACCATGGGAAACAGTGAATTAATTCCTTGTTTTTCTTTGCTTCCATGCACAGCTTCTGCTTTCCCTATTAAACTGCCTTTGTCTCATTCCAGAAATTTCTAGTTTTACACCTCCAGTTCTCACTGTAAACTCCTTGTTGGGGGAGAGATGGAGCAGCTGCATGGGGCTTGGTTGCTGGCTGGGGTTAAACCACAAGAGTCACACAGCTGACACAGAAAGTGTAAGTGGCTGCTCCTCAGCCTTCTCATGTAGAGAAAATACTTGAATGGGCAGTTCTCATATTCCAGCTAGTTGCCAGAGCCATCTAGATACTGGCAGTTTTCATGGGGAAAAATCCCCAGACCCTATGGTTTTATGGAGAAATACTCATAACATTGTACTTTTGTTTCCAAGTTAGCTTTAGTAAAATACTCCATAATATGGATGAGGAAAAAAAAATAATAAAATTTACATAATAAAAACTGTTCACATGCTAGTCCTTTGCACACTGAAGACTTGTATTTTTTTGCCTCTATGATTCCTTTGCACTTTGGACCAATCCATAAGCTGATTTCATTGGAACCTGGTTCACTGAATAAGATGGATATAACCATCCCATTTGTGGGCCCAGTCCTAAACCAAAGAATGCTAAGGTAGGCTTGTCACTGACTTCCATAGGAGATCACTGCCCCTTCCATAGGAGGGGAATGGATACCCCCCCCAAACCAAAAAATGTGTAATTTATGGACTTAAATATCTTAATTAAACCTGACTTAGCTACAGATTTTACTCTGATAAGTGGTACTGGCATCAAATAAGGTAAAGAAGAGACCAAATGAAGGCAGGTTACTTGTGTTAGAGACAGTTGGAGGATTTAGGCAAACTCTGAGCTGAGAGGACATTTAGGAAGAAAACAATTTATCTACTGTGTCCAGCAGGCACAGAATTTAACCTTTCTCTAACTAGCTGTCTCCATTTACTACTAAAAGGGGCTCTCAGGTAGCTACAGAACCTGCTTAAAATGTTGAATATTCAGAAAAACTTAATACCTCAAAACAAATTCCCATGATGCCATCTTAAAGAAAAAAACAACTTGTATTTTCCTTTTTTTCTTTTGAAGATGAAGTTCATCTCTGAATATCTTGGAAATGCCCAACCAGGGAAGGAAAACTAGAGCCACACATTCTCCCTGAATTCATTCCAATTGCACAGGTGTGACCTTGGGATGACTTTGACCTGTAATTTTATCATTCTAGAGTTTTGCTGGATAACTCCCCCTGCATCCCAAATTGCACAAATCCAATAATATATTAATATTTTGGAAATGTTAAGAACCTGCTGTTGAGTCCTACATTTATAACTTACTTTTTTCTTTTGAGAATCAAATATTCATCATCGATTTTCTATCACTTCATTGTAACATTTGAATAAAGGCAATCCAGAGGCACAAATTTCCATTATATAAAAAACAGCAGGACATGGCATAATGGCATTTAATGGCACATTAATGGCATAATATGCAGTTAATATAGGGACTGACAGTGATGTTATATATTGTTGGGAACTCAGTGTCAATGAACTCAGAACAGATCTCATTAAACAGCAATAATTTGCTTTTTCTTTTTAAGGCAAAATCCCAGTTCCACAAGACATTGTAATGGATTGTGATTCCAGAAGTCCTTCTGAGCACAATGCTTACATAAGGACCACTGGAGGGAACTAGTTAAAAGGATTTACTTTTAAATTATCTGGTATGAACTGAATATATTAGAAATAATGAATCATTACAAGCTGATGCCTTAGAATGCTAAATCCTCATTTTAGTTAAATATACTGGAGCTGCACAGGAATGATCTTGGAGAGTAATGAAAAGCAAAATAATGACAGATTAGCCAGTTCACTAACTTCTCTGATTAAAATCTTTCTCCATAATGAGCGAGCCAAATTAAATGGAGGCGTGGGGTAAAAATATAAAACATACTTTTTTGTTGAAGTTTCAAGTACTTTAGCAAATTTTGTGGACAGATTTCAGATTCAAAGACCAGAAATGTAACTTGAGGTCTCTCCCTCCATTTTTCTTGGAATATGACACTGTGCCAGTGGTAAAGCCTAAATGAATTAGACAAGTAAGTCTTATAACACAGAAATTCACAAACTGGGATTTGAAATCAAGACTTAGAGTTAATCCCATGGCTGAAGAAAATCAATACAGAGATGGATTTTAATCAGGTAGAGCTTCCCCAAGACAACTTAGCAGTATTCTGGAAGCAGCAACTTCCAAACATAGAAATCAACAAGTCCAGCCTTGGTACTACCTTAGATTGATTTCTTTTTAAATTTGTTGAACACATACTAATGCAACTAATTAGTTCATTTGGGAAGCATCATTAAGAATCCAGTTCCCACTAGAGAAAGACATGGTTTCCAAGGAAAAGTAAAGTAACCCAAGAATTACTTGAAAAAGTCTGAGGCTCTAAGCTGTCATGTTCTCTTGCAGCTCATATGGTTTACCTTCCTGCACAATCCACCTTGTAAAATTTGTAAAACTAGTGACTCCAGTGCATCCTTTATTATTCCACAGTCTAAAACTAGCCATATTTTAATTTCATTTACTCTGCTGTCAGTCCAAATAAATTCGCTGGGTAGCATGCTGAGGTTTTTTAAGTCAAGGACAAATTGTCCATTTACATCACTGAGAAGAGTTCTCTCTAAATTTGGTGGAGTTACTCCCACTCATCTCTGTGCTATCAGCTCCATGTCTCATCTTTTATATCCTGGGGTTACAGCATAAATAAGGGAGCAATTAGAGATGCAAACCAAGTTTCAGTATCAATGTTGGAAGTGGAATGTGTCACACTAGGAAAATAGAAATGTGAATCCCAAATTATTTAGGCAGAGCTGCCAAAGGGAATATCTAGCATTTCCCTAATGGAAAAAGTGACTGTTAGGTGGAAAGCATAATTGGAAAAGTACAGCAAAACTTGAATCCATATGACTGATTTGTATAGAGCATAGCTTAAAGTATGTTCACCTGTTATTCCCTTTCTAAGATCTTCAGAAGGATAGTGTTGGTCACTTTCCCAGGGGTCTCTCAAATAGCAACAGATGTGGGGAGAGCCTTATATAGATGTTCCGGTTTTGAAAATTGTTTTGCCACCATCTTTTGTTAAGCATGAAACTCTGGGAAAATTTCACATATTTCTAATTTCCCTTACTTGTTTGCATTGCACTCATTTTCTGTGGTGATTCTAAGACTCAGAGTCCATACAGAACAAGTCATTTTAGAAAGGGAACTCAAGAAACCCAAGACATCTTTTTTAGCAAAACTGAAAAGTCTGCCTATATCGAGTCTAGCCAAAAAGAATACTGGTTTTCAGCTTGTTAAGAGAGCTCCAGGTTTCCATGAGTGGCAAAAGGGTAGCATCTCCAAAAATTTTAGTGTCTGGGCAGATTTACAGTTGGACTCGATGATCTTTAAGGTCTGTTCCAACCTAAATGGTTCTGTGGTTGGTGAATCACTGGATGAGTTTGACTGGCTGCATGCAGGCTGGAGGAAAATTTCTTCCAGCCCTCAGCTTTGTGTGCTGTGCACAGGCAGGGTGGTTGTGTTTCTCTCTTATACCCTGCAGCAAGAGAGGCAGGAAGCCCCACTAGCTGACTGTCATATTTGATGTGGTCTGGAGCCCTCATTATGCTTAACTGCTATTACAGACCATTCTGAAACACACCTGAACCAAGAAACATGGACAGGAGTGGGTATTTCTCAGACAGCGCACTTCAGATCCCCTCTTGCTCAGAACTGACCTCAAAGGCCACAATCTGATCTTGTTTTTCAGTTTGTTAAAGAAATCCCTAAACTCACAGATGTTAGAAGGTTTATTTCCCTGCATTCTGGCAAACTAAAATAAATGAGAAGCCAAAACCCTATTTCTAATAAAGAAAAAAAATATTAGAGGTGAGTGAACCATGACTTTGACTGGGTCTTTTGGCATATAGGTATGTGACTGAAATAGCTCTGAAAGGGAGTAGTAATTATTAGGAAAAAAAAAAAAAGAAGTAAACATGTCTTTTAACTTAAACCAAAGTATACATCACCTTCAAGATCTTAATTAAATTTCTCAGCAGGAATTAGCTCAAAAAGAAAAAAATCTTCAATCAACTTAAGAAGGCTTCCATAACACAAAACTTTGTGCTATTAGAGGCATTTCAGAGAGGAAACATAGTATGAGCTTTACAGGCAGACTGACAAGAAACTAAAAATCCTCAAGTGGAGATATTACAAAACCTAACTCTACTTCCTTCTTGCAGCAGATAAATCTGACTCATCTTTTTAATTAAAAAAAATAATGTTACTCCATCATTTTTAGCTAGGAAATCAGTGCCTTCCTGATACATTCTTAAAAATTTTACTTTCTACTAACTTCTCTTCACTTGTGTTTTCCTTTTCACATAAAGCTTGGTGCATCACAGGCTACAGTTATGTGCCCAGTCTGCACCCCCACAGACAGCTTGGTCTGTATTTTTGTCATTTGCAAGATGGTTTGTGTGAAAACCATTCAAGTGCCCTCTGGTGACTGAAACTCACAGTAAATTTACAGCTCAGTACAGCAATCATGAGTATTTGATGGACCCAGTAATAGCAATAAAGTGGATGTGGATGTGATGTTGGCATTTCCCTGTTGGCATTGGAACATCTCACAAACAACATGCCTTCAAGCCAGAGAACAGAAACCACCTAATGAAGGGAAGATAGATGCTGTGATGAAAGGAAACCACATATGTTTATTACTTTGTCTATCTTAGGTCTAAGACCCCAAAGAAATAAAAAATAATGATAATCTATAAACAGTTTATTGCATTATTCGTGAAGCAATTTCTGCTACTTTTATTACTCTATTTAACAAAATAATGGTAGTAAAGCAATGTACTAGTAATGGTAGGCAAAGTTTCCATTTTACCACAGGCTGGAAAATTGATTGTAAAATTTATGCTGTTTCAATTAATTCAGATTTTGAACACTGTGATGTAACTGAGCGACAGAATAACACCTTATTCCAGAAGTGCACTATTTATTTATCTATCAATTTATCAACTAATCTCAAAGCTTAGCCTTTGGCAATGGAGAATCATATAACACAATACGTGTAAATATTAAAGCCAACATACCTTGATAAAATTAATTCAAATTCTAAGCAGTAAAGTATGAAGGAGAAAAGCATAAGTTAAGTTTTAAATTTCAACCATTTAAGACAATAAAAAATGGCAAAAATACATGGAAATAAATTTTTCATTTCTATTTTAAATAGTAAGTTAAATGAGGGCAGCAAGCCACATCACAGAGGCATTTTGGCTCACTAGAAGACATCCTGGTTGTGTGGGTTAGTATAATAAATGTAATCTGGTTCAGAAGTGAAGTACTTACTGAATATACAGTTCTTAGGAAAATAGCAAGAGGTACTCAACCTGCCCATGCTGTCCTGGGAAAACTGTTTTTTCCTCTCATACCTAAAGGAGATCTACAATTCCTTTCCATGCTCACATTCAAAGCAAAAAGGGGTATTGCACTGAATTAGCCAAGGAAACCACAGTTATTAACTGTTCTCTAGCAGTTCCATTATATCAGGATAAGTTTGATTATGTTTAAAGATATGTTTAGACATTAAAGCCAGCTCAAATTCTGTGAAGCGTGAAGAAGGGAGAAAGTAATGAAAATTCAACAAAGGGCAATTCTGGGGTTTTGTACTGGTAAGGTATTCCTCTGCATACACTTGGAGGCCCTGGTATTATCACAAATTGAACACTTTGAATAAATGCATAGTGGTTTAGTCAAAGTATGCCACTCTGCAAATTCTTGTTGAAGTGGGATAGTCAGCAAATAATAGGTAAGCCAGAATGATCACTTTTACAAGGTGTTTTGCAAAATACCTCCTTTCTTCATGTGCTTCAGTTTCCCTGAGTTATAACAATAAATACTGATCCATGTGTGGGCCTCCTTGAAAGATGTTTTTACTGTGTGCTTCAGTAAACCCAGAAAGCTCAGCAAAAAAACCCACTGGCAGGCACAGCCACACGCTTAAAACCAGAAACAAAAAGTTTCAGTGTGTGTTAGGAGAAAAAGGATCTGTTAGAATCCACTACACAACATAACAACAAATCCTCTACAAGGGTGACTGTTCTCCAGCTTATCACTACTGTTCTGAATTGCTGTTACTTCCCCTCCTTTTACCTCAAACTTTCTCAACCTGCAAACCATTCATCATGTAACATTTTAATCCTTATTGTCCTTTTTTGTTGTCTGCTCTATTTCTCCTTTGTCAGTGTCTCCCTTAAAACATTACCTGCAATATTATTTTTCTTGTATTCTCATTTTCCTTTTTTTGTCCTCCCCTCTCACAAAATGACAAAAATGTTGTATTGCAGTTCTCATAGAATGAACATTCCTGAAAATAAATCAAACTCAAATTTAAGGTTGAAGAACAAACCCTAAAACCATCCAAAATTTCATCCAATGGTGTTCAAGGGTCTGCACCTTTCTAAAAACTCCTGCAAGAGTGGGTTTTAATAGGGATGTTTATTGTTTTATTTATTGGAGCAGGCTTCTTTACTGTGGTTTTATTTTTCAAGTTTGCCTTAGAGAAAATCTCTTAAATGGTTTCTAGACCTCTTGAAGGTCTCAAAAACAATCTCTCTGCACTACCAATTTTCTTTTAGCAGCAGGACAAGTTTGCCTGCCAGCAAGCCAGTTCTTTGTCAGAATGAAGAGCTTCTCATCAGTAAATGGAACATCTTCAACACTGTATTTCACTCTCTGCAGTAATAACACAGCCCTACCAATGACTTGAAAATAATTAGCCAGCAGCAGCATTGATATTTTCTTCATTGCCAGCACTGCTCTTCAAAGCAGTAATTCGTCTCTCTTCAGGAGCATCAAGCCCTTCAATTGAATAATGATGGACTTGAACAAATACCAACATCAGCAACAGAATTCCTGCTGTGGAAACTTGTAATCCAGTTTTCTTGTGTAGTAATCTAGTGTTTTTAGAACTACCCATCAAACCCTCCATGAGAGTGATATGCTTGTGTACAATTAAAGTGAAGTAGATGAGATCTAAGCTTCTGAGGGCAGTGTTTTCCTTTCAACACACATTTCAAATAAGTCTGCAATTCCCAAAATTCTCCCATGTTACTACCATGTTCACACATCCCAAACAAATTTGGTGAATTCAGTGACCAGTTTACTTTTTCAGTCCTGAGACTATAGCAGGCAACACTGTCCCTTTTGTATCATCATGTTAATCCTCCTACTGAGCCTCTCTGACCAAGACTTCAGTCTTTTGAACAATCTGTCTAATCCTCTACAGACACAAAGAAGTCCTGAAGCACATCCTGTGTCCCCAGTCTAGCACTTTGATTTACACTGTCTCAGAAATGCACAAAAAAAAGAGTAGCTACTTCAAATGCAGGCTCTAGAAACATTTAACATTCATTCTTATCAGGCTTTTTCCTTTCCCTGTGCACACACTACTTTTGCACATGGGAAAAGGAATGATGCTCTGTATTTGTACTCTACTGGGACTAAAAAAAGTGCTGTCCACGTTCATCCAAGCCTGCAGCCATACTCCAACAATTTAGGAATGAGATAACCCCCTTTGATTAAAGCAAGTCTGATTGATAGGCAAATGGTGGTAAAAACAACCTCTGGGATGGAACACAGGGTCAAATTGCTCAGCTGGATGGGTGGATTTTTCTGAGTAGCCATAAATTCATGGAAGAAGCAGGTGAGGGCTATAGAGGCTTTGCACGAGCCTAAAAACAGTAACAGTTAGTCAGTGAAAAAACAGTTTAGGTGAACTATGAAAATGTAAGTTCTTCCTGTGTTTGTCAATCCTATACCCCGAAGTAATTTTCTTTAATGAGTTAATCCAACTTCACTTTTTTTTTGGAGAAGGTTATTTTCTTTTTGTAGAGTTAATCCAAACCACCAGACAAAATGTCTATATACTTTTCTGACACATTTTTATAAAAATCACTCAAGGTTGTATGTTTATTTATGCAAGTGTATTAGGAATATCAGCTGTGTAAATCAACAGTTGATTTCCCAATTAAGCTGACTGGTAGCAGCAATTAAGGCAGCAATAGGTGGCCTGTAACAGTATAGTCAGGAGGCTATCTCCATTTTCAAATTGAATAGATTTATGTATGCCTTCTTAGTAAATAAGCAAATTGTGGTTTCTCTTGCTACAAAGTCTGTTTTGGTTTGATTTGAAAATAAACCTCTTTTTCCTCTGTGCCAAGAAGAATGTCCTTTGAAGCTAGAAGTGAAAACTCCAGACAGGGTCTGCACCATTTCTAATAATCAAAGAGCTCTTAACTGAGTACCAACACACATTCCTCTAAACAGGACACTTTCTCAGATCTATTTGGCTTGCTGCACAGCCCTCCTACCTCATTATTTGCATTACTAAAAGCTGCTTGTCCTCTCCATCCCTGCTGCTGAACAGCTCACTTCTATTGATGTCTAAGACATCTAATATCCTTTTCATTCCTCTTGAGATTCCGCTTCATTCTTCTATTCCTGCTCCAGTTCCTCACTGTTTCTTTGATGATCTGACAACTCATCAGAACTACCTAAAATTTGTCACATTTAAATATCTGTGTTTTGGGCAAAAAATTCCAAAAAAACCAGAATGTTCTGTCTACATGTCTACGTGGCCTTTTCCTCCCTTTCTGAACCCTTCTTGTATTGCCTCAGTGCACATAATATGGAAAAGAAATTATTAGGATGTATTCATATAAATTACATCCATCTTCAAGACTTCCTTTTCTACACTTTGCTCCCTGATAAATAGAGTTGGTCAGAAGATTTTCCAAGGAGGCCTAATCACCAACAGGAATGCTGTCTGAAAAGATCTGTCCCAGTCATTTAATCCCTTGTTTCTCTGATGCATTTCCAGAATAACAGTGCTTCTAACAGCTCTGATTCATGTACAGCATTGTTTCAGTTTGAGGCAGCTACTGAGGCTCCTACACTCTGCTCACTCCTTCTTGGGCTGCTGAGTCAAAACAGAACCTTGTACACTGGTTTGCTTAAAAATGCTCTGTGGAGAACTGCTGCTGCCTCAGGAGTGAATTCCTGAGCAGCACTGCCATCCATTTAGGACTGGTAACTCTGTTAGCTATTCCCAGCTATGTTCCCATGAAGAATACCTAGGTTAGAAATTCACTGTGGCACAGCATGGAAGTACTTGGTCTTAGACTTTTGCAGTTTGCATTCTACACTGGCCCTTATGGCCCTTATGAAAAGGAAAAATCTACACTCTAAGAAATGACAACAACAACTGTAAATCAGTTCTTCCTGCACTTTGTCCTTAATTTCTGTCCAAGCACACAATTCCTGAAACATAATTAAAACCTAAAAAAGATCGAAATGATTACTAAATGTACTAAAAATGGAACATCTGCTTAATTTACAAATAACTCAGAAGTTTAGGACTAGTCACATTTGCTTCAAGCAAAATAAACAAACAAACAAAATGCGCAAGTGTCATAAAACTAGGAAAGTATGATGAAAATGCCTCCAACCACCACAAGCTACACATTTTGATACCATTCATTCCACCCACAACTCAGCAAACCAATGTTAAATAAATAGAGAAATGGCAGATTCACTTGTACTGAAGTAATTTGAGAATTCTGAAGTAAGCAAAGAGAGTTGTGCAGGAAAGTGCATGGAACTACAAATTCACAAAATGCAAGTTGCCATTGTTTTTCTTGCAGTTTTGACTAATGAGGATTTAGGCAGGCGATTGTCTGGGAAACATTAACAGAAAGAAAAAATAAGGCACTGCTAATAATATCTCAGGCTCCGCTTCCAAGTTTATTATTTTATGGGGAATTACATGGCTAACACTATTAATATTTAGCCTAAGTGAAAAAAGGCAGACAAATTACAGGCTAAGCCCAGCTGCACAGAACACATACCCAATCTTTCTCATGTGCTTGTTAAAGACAGCTTAAGCTTGAATAAGCTGCTGTTTGTTCCCTTACATGCTCACCTTCTTCCATTAACACTTTATACTAATTGTTGTTAAATTGAGGTTTTCCTTTTAAAAAATCTGAAGCAGGAACTAAGGTTTGCAAAATAAATTTGTGTCAGCTTAACTGCAGAACACTTCATTCTTTGGCAGTAAAACCATAAGATACCATTCTTTTATAGGACAAAAGGAGCAGGTTTAATCCTTTTGTACTTAACTGAGACTTCCATTTAAAAATTTTTATCAAAATGATCTTGCGCATAAGTTCTTGTAACTTTTTTTACAGGCTTCAGAAAATACACCTGGATAATGAGAAATAATTGTCTGCTAACAGGCACTTTTGGAAGAGGATAGGTTTTAGCCTCTAAAATTTGCACAATAGACACATGACTTTCATGTCTTTGAATATCTGTCCAATTCAAATCTCAACAGCCTTGTATTCTTTCTTATGCTATTTTTAATACTTTTTCAGTTTGTTTGCACTATATGACACTGTTTTGTTTTTCTTTTCTTTTGTTTTTTTCTTTTCTTTTGGTTTTTTTTTTGTTTGTTTTTCTGTGCAACTCTTTTGCCATAACTGGCATCTAATTGCACTTTATTATTCTATAAGACCAATGAAGAGTATGTTGAAACCTTACATGACAGCTACAGGTCAGTTTACATGGCACTGGTGCAGATAAGGCACAATGTGGGGTTTTAGTCTATCATTCCTTTCCTAAACAAAATTTGTGTTCAAGGAAGTGGAAACATTGCCAAAAGATTTACACTCATATTCTGCTTCAACTCTGTGCCTCAAATTCTATTCAGAGAAAACCACATTTTCACAGCATTGGCAGTAGAAATTAGAGAAAGAACAAAGAGATCAGTGGAAAAGAGATTCGTTAGCCTGAAAACATGGGAGTATTCAAGACAAAATTAGAGTATTTGAGAAGCACGAAGAATTAATCCCCCAGCACACTTCACAAAGGTATTTGGAACACAGTGGGAAAATAAAGCAAAGCTGCAGTAAGATGTTAAGTCTGGAAAGCACTGGAGAATAGGAAAAACAAAACAGTTAATATCTTTACCATAAAGACAGCACAGTAGGCCATTTATATTATTCAATTCCAGATGGCTACTCTGTTTTTTTCTTTTTGTAAAACAGGGTGAAACCATGCAAGCTTGCAAGCTGACCAGAAAAAAAAAAGAGTAGTAAAATTTTATCACTTCAAAATGCCACAAACTATGTACTGCAGATATTCATTTTGCACAGACAAATCAAAACTAATCCTCTACTCAAAGAATAAGGTGATCATTTCTCAGATAAGGTGACTAGCTGCACTGCACCCATGCTTTTCTGACTAACACTAAGGCAGACCCAGGAAAAGCTTATTGAGTGGTGATGATGATGCACTGATGATGCACTGATGAATGACTCACTGTGAACCCTGATGCTAATCAGGAAAATAAACACAGAAGTTCTGTAAAATGCCCCGAAGTTGCAGTTAGTCAGAAGAAGGTGAAAACAAAATCTTGACAGCTCTTCCCTGGAATGGTGCTCAGGTTATCACCGGTGATGCATCAACAGCTCCTTAAGACAAGACTGCAGAGAAAGTGAAGTAGCCAGGGTGAGTTGCTACAGAAAATGACAAGCCATCAAGGCAAGGCACTGGAACTGCAGTGCTTTGCTGCATTTACACATGCTAACCAGAACCAGCAGCTTAGTATGACTGTTGGCAACATGAAATTCCAGCTATTTATCCCCTGGCACATATTTTTAACAACGATCCCAGAAAGTGAATTTGTTCCTCCGAAAGGTAGAGTCCTTTTTGTTGCTATTAAAGAAAATTTCAAAGGCAAATCTGCAGCTCTGTGGCATTTATGTCCTCAGGATATGCCTGTGGACAATTAGCACTGCTACTAGTTAAGATCTGAGGATAGACATTCACTGTGTATCAAATGTAAAACACAGAAAAGATGGTCTCTTTCTAAAAAAATTTTCAATTCAGACTGAAAAATTCGAAATGGAAACTAGGTGTGTTAACAGCAGGGCATCCAAGAAAGCAGATGACAGACTGAGGTATTGAAGGGATTTATGTCACATGTTCTGAGTCACATGTGAAATCATTTGGCAAAAGTTCTGTCTGTTATTTACCTGCTCTAAACAGATATATTGAGGGGGGTAGATCAAGTAAGGGACATAGTAGCATGTAAGTAAAACATCTCATGCTTAGATGCCCGCCCCCTCCAAAATATCCACCAGGCTCCTGCTTGAGTACTGGGACCCTTATAAGTGATGTGCAGTCAGAATGATAACCCCTGGCATCAAGATGCAGGTGGAGCTTTCTGGACAGAGTCAGCAAAAAACACCAGATCCAGGATCTGTCTGGAATCCTGCATTTCTTAAGAACTTTAAGGCTTGAGCTAGAGCTTGGGCAGATGTCTGGATTTCCTCAGGATTAAGTCTCCTGTGAGTAGGTGCTTACAAAGGTGCTTTTCTCAAGCAGGTGAGCAAGGCTCACTTTTGAAGATTCAGCTTCTGAAGTAAATAAATAGTATGAGCTGTCAGATTTTAAACAGTAGCCTTATATTGAAATTAGAGAACTCAAAGAAAACTTCTGGGCTCCTAGAAAAGCACCTAGCCCAACAAAGTGTGGGAGAGAGAGGAATGCTTACTTCCCTCTTTCAGGGGTACCATGTCCCTCTTTCAGGGGTACCAGAGTTTAATAATGATCCCAGGGCCAGGAGAGAAGCACAGGCTCTGTTAAGCTGCTGTCTTGCCTCCCAAGTATGTTAAAACTGTCTGAAAAAGGCAGTCCTGGAAGAAGGGACTGGGACTACCCACAATCAGCCAAATCCCTTAGCCATGAATGCTTTAGCTCATCCCCTCTGTGCAGTTCAGTGACTGCTTTGCAGATTCTCATGTTTCAAATTGATCTACAAGCACTATCATCCCTTCCCTTTCCTTTGGCAACAGCTTATAGATTCCTCTCCTACAGAAAAACCCCATGATCATAAAAAATCCACCAGAAAAAAAAAATTCCAAAGCAGGCGTCAAACCCAACAAAGAGTAGCATTTTGCTGAAATGTTTCATAGCTGCTTTGTCCCTAGCCCTGATTAATGTTAATGGGACCTTCTGCAAAAGCACAAAGGGGAACCAAGGCCACTACTTTGTGCCTGGAATTGTAGGGTTCCCATTTCCTGCTGCAGGTTCTTTGCTGCCCAGGAAATAGTCCAACTGTCTCAGTAGAAAGATCTGAGTCAGTGCTGAATCACTGCCCAACATGATGTGAGGGGGTCAGAGGCCACATGCAGTTTTTGTTGTTTTCTTGTGCTGTCTCTTGAATATAAGCATAAATTAGGACCACAACAATTTTAAAGATGGGACAGCCCTCTACACTATTCACACAAGTATCTACGATGTTTGCACCCCTAAAGCAAACAGATACAATATCCTGCTTCCTGTTTAACGTTGCCCTAATAGCTAAAAATCTGCAAATCCTACTGAGGAAGTAACATTTCAAGAATGAATAGGAACAACAGGAGAGGAAGGGTGACCTCATGTTTCAATATTGGTCAGCGACTTGAAACACCTAGGTTTGAGTTCTGAAGTGAAAAGATCAAACTTCTTCTGCTTAGGTAGACATTCAAATGAGGTGTTTCATGCCTAAACATCGATCATGTCAAAACTGTAGTCCTTAAATCCGTGATCTCCACCAGGCCCATCTGCCTGGAAAGGCTAATTCTCAGAAGACCCCCAAACACATAACACACTGCAGAGAACACCAATTTTAATGCTGCCTGTGGAGAAAAACTAGATTTTTTTTTCTCTAGGTAATGATGACAATAAATTAGGCAAGGCAATGTTCTGAGTTCCAGGTCTTGCTCCAAAGTCAGCACATACTTCATAGCTGGTTTGTGTCAAATGCAAACCCTCTGCAAAGCAGTAACTTAAACCCAGTCCTTTCCTTTTCCCTCATAAGTATCCAAAAATTATGCCGAGTATCACGTTTCCCCTCACTGGCCCAGTGAATGTGCAACATATTCCGCTGAAGTGGAACAGCTTCAGGAAAAAGAAAGCACCAGCCATATGGAGTTCTCACTAGTCAGTGGCCATATGGAATGCTCACTTTTGCAAGATGTGGGCGTCTTCACCAGTCAGGCAAAGACAAAAATCAGCTGCTGTCTCCTCTGTCCTAGATCAGTGTTCCAGCCACTGACATTGCCCTACTGCAACAGATACCAAGCTGCACTTGAGAGTGTTATAAACGATCAATTGAAAGCCAAATTATAAAAAAAAATGCGAAAAGATTTATTTATCTTTTTGCACGACTGAAATATGGTCCTCAAAACCACCACAGCCAAAGAGACAGCGTCAAGCCCGGGGTCGGCGCTGGGTGAACTGGGATCGGACCTGTATTGCATCAGATCCCCCACCCCGTTCACAAGAGCCGCTTCTAGGGATGAGGTTTTATACATTTTATTGTGCCTGAGGCGAAGGAGTCCCAGTTTCTTTTGTAACTCTTCCCATTCATAGTTGGTTCTTTCAGTGTTCACAGCTGGACAAAAGCTGTCTCCTGGTAGATAGCCAGTGTTGATTGACTTTGGGGAAGTCAGGCATTCACACTATAACTCTGGTGTCCCCGGCTATCTTGATTGGTGTTATCTGCAGGACGATGATCGATGATAGCTCTTAGGCTTCCGACTCAAGATACTGGTGATCATCGTGCTGGGAGTGTCCATTCTTATGCTAAAGTGTCACTCGTTATCTAGCCCTCTCCAGGAATTTTGGAGTTTGAATAGACATCCATCCCTCAGGCTGCTTGTGGTCAGAGACTCGTTTGGATTTTACAATCTTTATAAAATACATACTTTGATAGCATGAATTATTTCTAACATATATTACAAGAGGAAAAATTGGCTCTCTCTTTATTGGCTGACAGGCTGCAGGCAAGCTGCCTTGAAAAGAAGTTATTGTGGGAGTGACTCTTTTGTCTTTGTGGAGTTGTTTGGATGGAGGGGGTAGGTTTTAAGTTATAACACACCAGTGCATTGCCTAGTCCTGTTAGACCAAACAGGTGACTCTCTGTTGACCATTCTGGTTCCTAAATCTCTCAAGGCATCCAGCCTTTCCCGGGCAGTGTTTGTTGGGTGCTAGGAGGAACCTAAGCACCAGTTTGTAACTCTCAGTTTGAGTTGTGTTGAAGTCAATGAACACAATGTGCTGTGCTTTGCCCAAGGCCTGTGGCAAAACTGTGACTGCTTTCATAGTTTGTGAAATGCTCAAGGCGTTTTCAGGACAAAGCACTATACAAAACTCAAAATACTGTTGGACTGGTTTCCACACCAGAAAGGAAGCAAACTGTCTCCTACCAATGCCACTGGCAAAATTCCTTCTTGTCAGTGACAGCAGAAGGAGGTTCCAGATAGCCAGAAAGCCAGTAAGAGATAGTGAGCAGCATTGCATTTTGATTCATTATATTGTTTGTACTTTACATAGAAGCTCTTTCCTGTTTTATAGGCCCTGTTCTAGAGAGCTGAGGTTGTGCATTCACTGCTCTGAGCCAGGAATTGCCTCCATGTCTTGGAGGTGGTTTTTAATTGGGTGCACCACCCTGCTGAAACCACTGGCACAGGCAGACAAAGGGCAAAAACTGAAAACCTAGGAGGAGTAGGGAGTGAAACAGAAGATAGCTACACCACATTTTGCAGCAACCAAATGCCAGCTCTTTTTGAAAGTGGGGAAGATAGCTCATCTGTCAGTCTTCTCTCTGACTTATATGTCACATCCTTTTTAAAAATAGTTTCTCCTACTGCTTGGACACTGACCAAATTAGCAGTGGCTAGTAGGAGGCTCTGGACATCACCTTGCACACCAGAATATAAACCATGGTAGCTTTTGTATATAAAGGATCTTCAGGGCTGTAATTTCAACAGTGGCCTGTGCGTTGAACTAGAAATGGCTTGGGAAAGCTGCCTTACTATAAAAATAGATCCTCTTTCCCCCCTAGCAGTGGGATAGAAAATATAAGAAGCAAAATTGCCAAGGCAGAAATTTCCTTCTGAATCCCCTAAAATTTCTGTTTAGTCCCTGGCACAAATAGTAGGTGCTATTAAAAAACTGGAATGTACAGTTTTTGGGAACTAAAGAAATGGTAGTGATGGTTTAATTCTGAATGTGTGAAATTCCTGAGAGATTTCTCAATGATATCCTCAAACATTAATGACTTCATCCATGAATGCAGATAATAAAAGTTACTGTAAACTACAAATATGCACATATCTACAGTAAATTATTCTTGTTCTATTGTGCTATTCTATAAAATGACTTAAACTTTTCAGAAAAGCAGGCAGATTTCAGAACTTCAGAGAAATAAGAAAGTCCTAAATAAAATTATCACAGAATGAAAATTCATGCTAATTCACTAATTTTAAAAGGGCATGCATCTAGCAAAGCATTAAAGCAGCTTACTAAAACAAATATGTATTTTTGACAAAATTCATTTTTCTAACCAGGCTGAATGTGGACCTTAACTCCTTTATGGCAACTGAACTTAGGAGGCTCCAGGAATAAATGTTGAGATCAGCAGCAGGGCAGTGCAAAGGCAAAGGCTCAACTGCATTGAGTCACATTTTGTACTGATATGAGTTTTCACACAAATAAACTACAAAGCCCTGCAAAAATTTATAAGGCCCATGCTGACAGACCAATAACTATCAAGGAGATGCTAGTCTAAAAAATAATCTACAGGAAAGAGAATCAAAACAGATTAAAAAGAGGTCTGGGTGAGGTCTTGCCCATCTGTCAGAAATTAGATGAAATATTTAGATTTTGTGTAGGCTCTCTAGTTCAGGATAATTTACTAAATGCCTAATAGAAGACATTTTCCTGTTAACACACAGCAGTAGGTGTTTCTGCACAGGATTGATTGAGCTGTGTTTTCTGAAAGCTGAATGTATTCATTCTGCATTTGCCATCATATGTTGAGAACAAAATGATGGGGGCAGGAAGCAATTAAAAGTTGGAAGGGTAAATTTGTCTCCCTCCAGTCCAAAGTTTTAAACTATGAGATTTAAACTATGCTTTATTAGTTGGTTTGGTTTTTTTAAATCCTAGTACTTTTGAATTACAACATTTTATTCATGAATTCAGATGTGCAGCAGAGGTCAAACACATGATTTGTAGGTGTTACTTATGAGAAGTCTGACCCTTCTCATGGCATTTTATTTATTTACTCATTTTTTACTCCCACTATCACTTTATTGTTTAAAGACAGACAGAGACATTATTTCCCACTCACTCTTGTCTCCACTTGCTTGTCCCTTTAAGTTGCAATTTTCTCTCTTAATAAGCTCTGAAACCATTTGTTGTTGAAGCAGTTTCGCCCACTCTGCAAAATGCAAGTTGTTGGTTTTATTTTTTCCACCTAATTCACAAAATGCTTTGGGCATTATTAAGTGCCTACAGCTATAAATCACAAGTCCTGTAGCAATTTTATGTCAATGCTCTCACTTCATACATCACAGGATAGCCAGCACCATCTACACTTTGTGCAGTATCTGTTGCTTTGAGAGGCAGCAGATTTGGATGCAATGGCCCGGAGCTGTGAGGCTGTTGGCCAGAGAGGCAGCAGGGCAAAAATGCCAAGGAGTTGTAGCACTGAATGTTTCCTTTTATGACCATGGATCAATCACCACCTCCACTATTCAAAGCAGCTTCCTGAAGAGTCACTCAAAGTAGCCCTCCAAGGTCTGACCACCCCCAGCCACCAGTATTATGCCATGCAAATAGGTCACTTTGATACTCTGGGATTTAAACAGCAGAATTCCTCTTCAGGAAAAAAGCATTAAGAAAGTCTTATTTCCAGAGTATCCCCATACCTTCTTTCCCCTTCCACCTTGAAGTGAGCTACAACAGTGGTCTTGGAGTCACATTAGTATGTGGTATTATCTTGGATTGTTTTTAAGGGCTTAATTAAAGCATTTAACAGTTTTAAGTCAACAATCACAAGAGGTGGGATGTGGAAGTATGGAATTTACCTTGAATTCAAGACTTTAAAAATTTGTAGTTTGTTTCTGGGAAGCATTTAGTTCCCTGTGAATTATCAGAAACCTTACATTTAAAGAGAGTTGAGATTTTTTTTTCCCTGAAGCAGGTACTACAATTCCAATCATCACAAGTCACTGTGCCATCTGTGAGCAATTACGTTTCACCTCCTTTTCAAAACCTTATCAACATGCTAAGCCAAGTCAGGCCTCAGTTTTTTTGAGGTTTGGGTGCATGACCAAAGATATTTACAGTAAGATCAAGTTCAGTCCAAGCCTTCTCCTCAAAGTTCTTTATATCAAGAGTTGCTGCTTCAAAATTGCCCTTTCTGAATTCTCCCTGGTTTTCTGTCTCTGCTTCAGAAACCCCTTAAAACTCCATAAGACCAGTAACACTCTTCAGATAGTACTGCTCTCTTTTTATGAGCCATATAAAAGATTGTTCCTCTAGGGGAATGGATGCTTCAAAGCCCGAGTTATTTCTCTCCTTTTGCCCAGGACAGACTATTAACTTCTCCATCCTTGTATGTTACCAAATTTGTTCTTCTCACCATATTGGTGAGAATACTAACCCTGGGGATCAGAGTGACATTGCTGATTTGAGAGGAAAAATTAAAAAAAAAAAAGAGAAGAAAACTATTTTACTTTTCTATTGCAGTTGAACTGCATCTTAGACAAGACTGAAGATGGCTGTCAGTACGTGGTCAATGCTGTCCAGGTGCTGTTTTATGTAGTGCTTTTTTATGTTTTATGTAGTGCTTTTTGAGCCACCGCATCCTTACATAAAAAAGGGCCCTTTTTAAAAGTTTTTTTAACTGTTTTTTCAGTGCAACAGTTAATTTCTTACCATATTTTTAACTTTCAGATTACTGATTATTTACTAAAACAAAGACCAGCAGAGCTGGAAGTAACTATAATCCATGCTTTCTACTTTTACTTCTACAGTACATCCTCTAAATGGAAGTCCTCAAAAGACAATAAAATTTATCCAATCTGAATGTAAGTGTTTGAAAGACACATGTTTTTGATTGACATCAAAAGTTCACTCAAATATACATTTTCTAGAATTTTTCAGCTCCATGACCCCTGGGAGCACACCTTTGTGTTAGCACACATCCTTTTAACCATCAACAGCATTATTAACAATAATAATCAGTAGACACTGCTGCCAACTGGAAGCATTCTCCATAGAGGTGTTTGAATCCTGAATGGGATTAGAAAACCGCAAAATGGAGCTGATTTATACTGTTGAAGAAATGAGAGGTAACTGATATTCACCCCTGTTCTTGCTGGTTTTGTGGCAAAATTTTTACCTTTGTAGCCTTCAGTCCACCACCATCACCATCGTTTAAGAACAAATGTGAAACATACAAAAACTGGCTGATATTATTGTAGCACTGCTGCTGTGGTCTTTGCAATGACCCTCTTCCTTCTAGAATGATCTCTCAAGGTCTCCAGAAGGTTTTCAAATAAATTATTAGAAACACTTTTCTTTCACCCATTTCTTATCCTTTCAGCACCTAAAGGGGACCTACAAGAGAGCTGGAAAGGGACTTTTTACAATGGCCTGTACTGACAGGACACATGGGAATGGCTTCAAATTGAAAAAAGGGCAGGTTTACACTAGAAATTAGGAAGAAATTCCTTACTATGAAGGTGGAGAAATAATGGCACAGGTTGACCAGAAAAGCTGTGGTTCTCCCATTCTTGGAAGAGTTGAAGTCCAAGTTGGATGGGACTCTGAGCAACGTGGTCTAGTGGAAGTGGGGAGTTACAACTAAATGAACCCTGAAGTCCTTTCCCACCCAAACCATTCTATAAATACCACCACTGTTCTTCATTACTCTTCTAAACCCATAGCATATTTCTACGACTAATGCCTACTTGGGATTTAACCTAAAGTTTGGTGTTATGAGAATGGTGAATGATTCAGGCCTCATGAGTCAAAGACAGAGACTTTCCACAGTCAAGGAGAAACTGTTACTAGTGCAACAGTGGGTAGAGGGTCTGCTTATAGTCCCACAAGCTTGTTTAATTCAAATGCATGTAGATACCGCTTCTGCTATTCACAGTAATCTATTCATTGTTCAGCTATAAAGACAGACAAAATCTCTCCTCAAGACAAATAAAGGCTAATTCTTATTGATTCAATAACACTCTAACTGATAGACTACAAACTCCCTCAGAAAAATACTGCTACTTTGACAATGATAATGAAGTCTCCCATAGAGTTGGAAGTTTCATTTTTTGGAGCACCTTTCCAGATAAATTAGTGTGATTTTATCCACAAAATGATGGCTAGAGGTGTCCTAGTGTTATTTCTCGTGCCCAGTGTAGCAGCATTCTTCAATCCCTCATTGTGTTGCATAGTGTCTATTTAGTTTTGCTTACACTGCCAACACAAATGACTCTTTGATTCTCTGAAACATCAGAAAAAAGATAAGCTGTGAGTGGGACTTTGTTAATGGAGAGTGAAACTAAATCACACTGAAAAGATTTGACCGGCTGAAAGACATAGGAGACTGGTATTAAAAAAATCCCAAACAACCATCACTGCTTTCTTACACTCTTCCACCTTCAAGTATTCATGATATGATGATTGAAAAATTATTTCACTGAAATGATTCAGTGAAAAATGGAAGGCATATTATATTTCTTGCAAAACACTTACAATTTCATACACACACTTATGAACTGCCACTTCAAACCCACACTCATCCTTCCAGCATCCTCTGCTCACGTTTCAAGTACTTGAACTCTCACTTCTCAACTTTTACACAGGACAGTTCCAACTTGGTATGAAAATTATCCTCAAATTTCCTTTCACTTCGTAATTTATATTTTTCCACTTGTCTCATGAAAAACAGATTTGGAACATCACAAACAAAACTATTTAAATATTAAAAATATGTTAAAAAACCAGCCAACATTGATTAACTTATGCCAATTCCATCAAACTAGACTTACAAATTTCACAGACTGCTGAGTTTCTAACATGACTCTTTGATTAAAGAAGCTGAGAAACTTTGTTCTGTTTATAAAATAAACTCTTTTTCCCCCCTCTGATATTTATAACTCCTATAAAGTCTTATAATTTCTGTAGCACCAGCCTATTTTTTTCAATGGTTTCATATTTAGGCTTCGGCAACAATCATGGTAAATTCCACGATAATACTGCCAATGTTTTTTCTTAGTGATTCCCAGTGGGGTTCCACCTGTTGGTTATGTGGGGTTGCACAACTCCCTTTTAACCTGGGCATGACATTTTTCAGTACGCCTTTAGTGCTTCTTCAGAAACTTACATCCTGCATTTTCACTTAAGAATTTATAACAACTCCTGCCAAAACTAACTTCAGACACCATGATGGCAGGAGGCTGCTCTGCCAGTCAGCATCAGCACTGAGGGAGGGAAAAGCTGAATTCATGGGCTGGGGGTTTGAAGAACTCGGACGTGCTCCTTTACAAAAATTGGTATTGAGAACATTCAAAACAATAATAAGGCAAACAAACAAAACCATAGCTTGGCTATGAAATCAGGCTGCTCTGATGTCAGGGAAAGTGAAAGCAAGCAGGGCTTCTGCGTTCTTTCTGTGTGCACAAGTGCAGAGAGCTGCTTCACTCTGGGACAGGCTGTTTGCACACCGAGGTGCACGCATTGTGTTGGAAGCTGGACACACCTGTGGGAGCATTTTGCTCAGCAGTGGTGCTCACATTTGTCATGGGAACTGCTCCCCTATGCTGCCAACACTGAGAAAAGCACTTGCACAAGTGAAGAACCCCTCTCCTGTCTCTTCCAAGGCCCCTGATAGCCAAGTGTACTTCTTCAGCAATGAGGTGGGAAGAGCTGAGCAACGTGCAGCCAATGATTAACATTGAGAAACTAATTCTGCCACATAAGAAAAGCAAAAACATCAGAACAGTCAAATGTTTTGCAATATCTCATTGAAAAGGTAAAAATAGCCTTACATCAATGAATTTTCCTGGCAGTTTTTATTCCTCTCATTCTTTTGTGCTTTTTATTCTTACCAATCCTTTTATTAATTTCCTCCAGCATGAAGCAATTTTAAATAAGTTCACACCTTTGTTTGTTCACAAAAAATGGGGTTTTTTTTGCTATGTGTGTATGTAATTCATTTTAAAAAGCTGTGCAATGAGAATAAAGCTTTCAAATAAGCTCATGAGGAACATTACTCTACTGGAAGCATAATGTCACAGAGACAATTTCCAATTTTACTTTTTTTGTACTTGCAGCAATTTTCCACATTTAGTTTTATCATATATGTCTTACAGGATTGCCAATATCTGTAAAAGAATCTCCTATACCTGCCAACAAAAGAAACCAAAACCCAAACCAAAGCAAAACACAAGCAGAATGTTTATTTGGACTTCTATTTATTTCAATTTATTTTTGCCCATTCAACTAATAAGCTATAGGTACAAGTAAATAAAATTTCAAGCTCAACTTTTGACATTGACCAAGAAAGCTGCTTTATTACCAGAGTAAAAGTCTTGGACTAAATACATGAGTATTTTTATAATCTCACGTCAGCTTTGGATTGTGCTAGAGGGAGATTTTTATTTTCTTGCTACTTTATGTTTGATTTTATAACACTTTCTCAAAGGAAGTCAGATCTTTTTGTTTAGCTCTATATATACTTATTCAGACAAATCTTTTTGTTTAGCCTTGTACACTGGCTTAGCCATATGAGGAGAGCTATGGAGAGAGTGTAGAGAGTCTGATCTTCTGATTTCTTTGAGAGGAAGAGATGCATGAAATACCACAGTTCAAGCTTTATATCTGTGGTTAAATCCCACTTTCCTCCTCTCAGATAAAAATACAGTTGTACCCTTCATATTGTCATCTGCTGCAGACTCGTCATGATTTCCATGATAGAGAATATGAGACAAAGCAGTTCAGATATTTTGCCTTGTAATCTCTCCAAAGGTACTTTTAGGTCCAGTTATGTAACAGTAATTGTTGCCTTGCAAGACAACAGCTTTGAAGAGCTGAGAAAAATTAATAACAATTTTCTGAAAACTGATGTTTTGTAAGGCTTTGGGAGTAATCAAATTTCCTTTGTAATCAAATAATAGCATTAAAAGAATCAAAGAAAAATATTTGGCAGTGTCTTGATAATGGTCATTAGAGACAAGATAATCAGTCTTGTTTTGAACAGCTTGGTTGGCTAACAAGCAAAATCTACCGTTCAAGAAGGGGAGGATTTTCTAAGTAGAGAGAAAACCACACCAATGCATGCAGCCACTAAAATGATAAAAAGGGTACTTATTACAAGCAAACAGTGAACAAGGAAATCTCTCAGATGACTAGAAGCCAAGTATTATGAGAGAGTGAACAAAGAAATGAACTTTTACTGTATAAATTGAACACTTTGAGGGCATAGAGTTGACATACACAACTTTTAAAGAAGGATTTGATAACTGATCCACATGACATAAGGGAAACTTTGTAGACTTTTATGAAACTATTTTTAAAAAGCCAGTTATCACTCTTTCTTAATTAAAAAAATTAAAATTATCATCAGGTAAACACAACTTCGTGGCTGTCCTGTTTATGTGCAGAAGCCTATAATTCTTTGAACTACTTAAAGTCAATTCTTTCTGGTCAAATGTTATCAAATATTCTTGGGTCTACTACAGAGGGGTTTTTTCTTCTATTGTTACTAAACGGGCAACAATTTCTCCACCACTCCTGTTTCTGTAGTATCAGTAGAGAAGTAAGATGATGGTTAGCTGTGCATTGCAGCAATGATTTTGGCACTTGTGGTTTATGAGTCAGTTATATCTTCCATGGAGGGGGACCAGACCTACTCTGTGGAAAGGAAACAGTTTTGCAGGTGAGATGTCATAGCTGCTGAGATGTGTGACTATGTCTTAAAAAAGAAACTGATGTCCTCCCTCCTTGAGGTAAAGAAAAATTTGAACTTTCACATAGAATACCTACTAGCTAGGATAAAATGTTAGAGCTAGCATGTAAAGTTATGCAATCTTACTTCATGCCACTCCTGAATAATAATTAGATTCAAAAGATAATATTCAGGCCCAATATTTCTTGGCTGGCTTCCCTCACTCCTTTCTCCTGTGTGTTTTTTAATGCAATAGATTAGCATGGAATAGACTCACATGGAATTTGAATAGGAGGAATTTAAAATAAAATAACACTGTGGGCATAGCAATTGCTTTGCTAATGGTTAATAATCTAATTGTGCTCTTTCCAAATACAATGAAATAAGAGGATTTGGTATATTCTTTGAATCACAGACAAATTTACAAATCTGTCCAGTAGGACTCAATAATGAAGGATACAGAAGCCCAAAATCTCCAATTTATCTTAAAGGGGTCAAAACCATCACTATGTTTCTTAGACTTGCTAAAAATGACAACAAAAAAGTGCTATTGTTATGAAATAAAATGTTAAAAATGCAACTGTACTTGATGTAAAAAAGGCATACAGCTATTTAACTTTCCTCCCCACCATTTTGGCCCTACTGTTTATTGTGAAGACAGTTAAAGTTCTCAGCAGTAGCAGACTCATCTAAATAGTAATGAATTCCCAGAAAGGAGCACTTCTCAACTCCATCTTCCTGTCACAAAATCTGTGAGGAAGCTGGTGCTTTACTAATTAGCATATCATCTTTCCTTGTGCTGGTTGGCTAAACTGGGAAAAATAATGTTTTGAGTTTGCCCTAAATGTCCTGAACTGAGAAAATAGCACCATAAACTTACTGTCAGATATAATTCTGTACAACCTGCTAGAAGGAATGGAGGGAAGAAAGAGAGTTTGGTCTCAGTGGAGAAGTGCCAGAGATAAATCTGGCCAACTATTTTCACAACAATGTAAAAAAAAAAAATAGTCTCTCCAACCAAGAAAAAAGAAACCCCAAACCAAACTTCAAATAACTTTTTCAATAGCTTTTAAGTTTCTAAGAAAAATTACTGTATTCCTCAAAGAGAGACCCCTGGTTTCTGCCAAATACCAACCAATAAAGAAATCTCTATTCATATCAAAAGATCAAAAGTTCTCAGAACAAAGCCATTTTATTTCCAATTTTGCCAAATATTAGCGTAAGTTTATTTTCCAGGGAAACCTGTCCAAGGCAAAGTACTTTTCCTAGAAAAAAAAAAAATTCTACTAACTTATGTCAAACAACAAGGAAAAATAACAAGCAAATTCCTGAACCTTGAATACCAGCTCATAAAACTCAGAGGAGGAGAACAGTTTCCTCAAAACCAGAGGAAACTGTGGCAGACTTTCTAAAGTCTTTCTGCAGTGAGAGCTTGTGCGTTCAAGACATGTTTGTACAATATGGGAAAGAAGCAAGAATAAGCAAAAAAAAGTGGTGACTCTAGGAAAACTATTGTAGAAAATGTCTGTCTTCATAGTTCAGCAGGTGACCCTGTGCTTTAAGAAAGGCTGTGACAGAGAGGGAACTGCAACAGCACTGTCTTATGGAAAAACTTTGCATACCTGAGCATTCAGGAGTGTGCTGTACCTACTTCCCCTGCATACTAATTCCTTACAGCTTACAATTCAGGACTGAAGAATCTTCAGAACCTCATCCCAGAACGTTTCAGTGCAGTGTGTAAACACAAGAGATGTGTTTTAATTGGCAGACTCCAGTGACCTGCGTTCTGACAGTGCAGGATGCAGCTGAACATGTCTTGAATACAGAGCAACAAGTTCAACACTCATACCATTGTGCAGAGACCTCAGGCCTAAACACAGACATTTAAAATAGCTCTTGAATGTTTTGAAACCAGGCAGAACAAAATCTGCTCTTCACTTACATGAATGAACTCAGTTAGCAGAGGATGCTTTCCATCCTTATTCCCATCCCAGGGAATCATCAAAAGTCATTCCAGTTTGAGACTCCCCAAGTGCCAGGAAGGGGTTCTGACCTGGAAGTTAGCTTTGGAGGTTTTTCAGGCTCCTAATTCCATCTCCAATGCTGTGAATTAGTATTAGCAAATACCTGCTAGCCTACTGTTTGTTATGGAAGACAGAAGTTATTTTATTTTCCATGCTTCCTTTAACAAGAATGTATTCCACCACAATCCACCACTCTCACACCTTCAAGCAGCAGAGAATGGCAAGATTATAAAAATGCTTCCAAGGGTTTGTTTCCCTATCACCATATCTATCTCCTGTGATTAATATCAATCAGGATAATTTTCCTATATGTACATTATTTTCTATACTAAAATAAAAACCAACACTACAAAGCACAGAGTGTGCTGGATTGGACTACTCAAAATGAGAGTTATGAACCTATGCTCAAAAACCATACTCATGCCACTGAAAAGTATTTACCTTTCATTACACTTAATTTACCATTCTTTACAAATGGAAGCAAAGAAAGAACATGTGCAGTTGTCTGATTTTTTTTCTTTTTGATATATAAAGTACAGTGTTTACAGTGTTTACTGCTGCTTTTAAGATAGAAGTTTTCTTCATTTTTTGGTAGTGGTTTTATTTGGCAAATCTCAAGATAGCAGAAAAACTAACTGAAAAACAAGAAATGTAGTTCTATTTAAATTAGGATGGCAAAGGACAAGCTATTTTTATGCAAAATATCAGAGTTTTACTGAGGTATTTATTTTTCAATTTCTAAATAAAAATATAAAGAAAATTTAATGACCTAATGCTTCTAATTTTTTTTTATCAAAGAAACCAGACAATTTCAGAAGGAATAACAAACATTACCTAATAAAGTTATGTACATTAAAATACTTTTATTTTCTTTCTCAATTAATATTATGACTCTCAAAAAATTTGACTGAACAGGTCCATGAACAACCCGAAGTTTGACCTTCTTTGAGCAAGCTTTTAAGCTCTCTGCCCTTCAGAGGTCACTTACAATCCACATGAGTCTCAATAGCATGGCTATTTCTGTTTAATCCTCTATCTAAATTAATTGGTTAAAAATATCCAACCAGGTTCAGAGTAAGGTTGAAGCATGTGCTTACTCCCAGTATCAGTACAACTGTAATAACCTCAATGTGATGCTCTGTCTCATGCTGGGGTCATATCCTTGTTTTCTTTCCTGCCTCACCTTCACATTTTTAATTAACATTTATTTAATTCAAATTGCTAGCAAGACTGGAAAGAAAAGCTTGTTTGTGAAATATTAATTATTTGTATTTTCTTAGCTAAGGACTGAAAAATGATAAATGCAAGCATTTTGGTTCTTTCAACAATTTATCATTATCAACTACATTAACAACAGCTATTATTCATAAATTTATAAGATTAATATTTATTTCCACGGTCTGTATTGATTTATTGGGCTGAGACATAACTTCAAAATTGTGAAGAAAAATAATCTAAGCTGTAGAAAATGCTAGCATGCTCAAACTGGGAACACAAAGCTAATTAAGATCTGGTGACTAGCACATGTTTATGCTTTTACTGACATGCAGTGGATATATGCCAGCACAGCTAGTTTTGTTTTGTTGAGTTTTTTTCCTTCACAAACACAGCTGTTTGCAATGAATCAATTCTTATAATTTCCCAATTGACCCATAATGAAAGAGAGCAGCCTGCTTTAAAGTACAGTTGTTAATATCCTTTCTCAATCCCTGTTTGTGGGGCTACCTTTTCAGTGTGCTTTGTGAAGGTGGAACTGGAAATGCATGTGTGCAGGGACACGTGTGTTGGTATTCCTTCTACAAAGAAGCAATACAGAATGACATTGATGGCAAATACATGAAAATTATATGACAAACCCTCTCTAAGAGTGAGGTCCTGCCTGGGTCACGCAGACGTCAATGGCATGATGAACAAACCATTATATCATGCTGCCCACAACATATTCTGGATATAATTCAGATCCTAGGAATTTAAAAGCTTTCTGGAAGTAGCATTCATGATACTTCACAAAAGGTTTCAATTTATATCCCAGTGAGGACAACCAGGAAGCTTCTGATGCCACCAGAATAGGTATCAGCAAGATTATTTTGTTTGGAAGAAAAAGTGCTTGGATATTTCATAATATTTCATGCTATTTCATGTCATACCTATTTTTATCTTCCTTAGACCATGGTAACTATCAGAAGAACTGAAAATCTGAGTATCCAGAATGAGGAATACACAAGATTAATCTAATTTCTACCTTTCTCAGCTGGTTTAGTAGAGACAGCTGATACATGAGTAGCAGTTTTCAGCTTCAGGTCACTACTCTGACATGATTTTCTACCTAGAGAAGTGAAGCTACTTCTGCTGTATTTAACAGATAAAGTCAGAGATTCACCTCCTAATTAGGTTAAGCAACAATAACAATACACTATTTTCTGAAGAATGTCAATGCTTTTCTTGTGATTTAAATAAATTTAAAATAAAGCTTTTCTAAAGTCATCTATAGGCAAAGGCTATTAGTATATGCCACAAACTCTAACAGCTTAAACAGACACCTGAGTTAATGAAATAGATACACAGATACTATATTGTGTTTGAAGTACTAAAAAAAGGGAACATCAGCCAATGGTATACATCAGTCAAAAGACTCATGTATGTGGTATGACCTTCATGGCAAAGCTAGAATACAAAGGAGTTGTCCAGCCTTTACCTGAGCTTTTGCCTGTGGCTTTTGATGACCATGGGCAGATCATATTTCCTAAAGAACTTTTCCATAGCAGCTTATTTAAAGGAACACCATTAATTATTTTGCAGCAAGCTGTAATGTTGTTCCTTTGAAGCAGCCAGAATTCCTTTGAGAATCTCTCTTCTGACAAACTCTGGATAACTGTCAATCACTTGCCCTGGTGTTTAATGTTACGAAGGCCAAAGAAAGAAAAACATACCTAGAAAAAATTATGCAGTAAAAAAATTTCAGGCCTAATCCACGCTGCAGGTCCAGAACACAGCATGTAATCAATCTGTCTTACAAATAGTTAATAATGTTCTTGGGTCCATTCTACTGTTCTGGAAGCAAGGAAATTTACCTTTTAACTGAGCATCCAAAGAGATCTTTTGGAAGTCTGAGTAAGAAAAGTTGATTATACCAAGAATTAAATTGAATACATTCCATGAGAAAAGTAATATATTTTTAACTGCCCAAATACTGGAAATTTATTGTTAGCATTAGATGTGCTATAAAAAGAATGATACTGTGAGTGTCTAAAACATATTTGGCTAATAACATTTTTTAATATATAACACATAAAATGTTTTTATTTAGCTCTGTGGTAATGTGTTTTCTAGGAAAGAACAATATACCTCAATAGAGAAACAGTTCTTTATAAAGGAAAGAGTTCCTTGACAGCATCAGTTTTCCTTCTATCTGCATGTATTGGGACATAATACTGTAACACATCCCTGCAAGGAAAACCTACAATCCTAGGCCCAACATTCTTATGACATGGCCTTAGAGGTGGCAAAAATATCTGTGAGACTTCATACATGGAAACCAATCCATGTTGGGTTGTTGATATGACTGTATGGAAATCCTGTATTATGTAGGGTTTCCCAAGTAAATGAAGATGGGGAAGATCCTTTATTTGGTATCGCTTTAATAGATGGATTGGAACAGAAGGGAAAATGTAAGAGGCACAAAGAGGTCCCTTCTCTCCAAATAATTTTGATGAAATTCAGTGGTAAGAAATTAATTACTTCACATATTTTAAGTCAGAGCTTACATTGGCAACAGCCCATTAACAGGCAACCTGAGCTGTAACTCAGTAAAAATAGAGAAGAAAAAAGAAGATAGGTACTTTCCAATGTTTCCTCTCTGTCAAGCCATGTTTCTTTCTACAACCTCAGCTATTTTCCAGGGCACCAAGAGGGTGAAAAGTAGCCTATAAATAAAAAGTGATTTTTAGCAGGCAATAACATCTCATTATCTCAATGCTACAATAAGGTAAAGTGCAATGGGAAATAATATTTCTTCAAGTGAAAATGCAACCATGTACAATGTAGTCTTCAATCAAGGAGTTGGGGAAAGGCAGATGGTGGGAGTCACAGTCATAAAACAGTTATACAAACCCACAGATGTCTCAAGAGATATTTGTTTACATTAGATTTGCTTTCTGATATTTCAGCATGGATTAAAAGAAAGACTGGAGTTGGAGAGGGAAGGTAAAGACAGATAGAAAATGATGAGTGAACCTTATCCTTTATCCCAACGAAGAATTCTGTAAGAAAGGCATAACATATTCAGAAAAGCCATTATTTCATATCAACAGGAATGAATTAGCTGTGGATTATATGGTTGGTTTGGTCATCAGCTGCTGTATCTGCACTATTATAGATCTTTTTTCACAGTATGATTTTAGCAAAAAAGACATGAATGAAGGTAGTTGGAGTTTTATGATTTTGGAAGTAAAACAGTGAGACCTAAATTTCAAGGGGACCACCTTTCTATGAGCTTCTGGAAAAACAAACTCAGAACACTGACATGAACCAGAGAGAGCATAAACTGCTCATTTCAATCCTGCAAGAGTCCACTTAACTCCCCCTTCTGATAAATGAGTGACTGCAGGAATGATAAATTAGTTCAGCTCTCAGCAGTCACAGTGACAAAATCAGTAGAATTCACATTTAGGATTATTTTATATAAGCAATATCATGGACATTTAAAGAGAATGAGTCTCTTTCATGGTGATTTGATCTGCTTGGCACGCAGGGTGCCTTGAGGAGCTGCAGGCTGCTGCTTGCAGCTGTGCTCCCAGACACTCCTGCTGGACTCGTGGTAGGTGCTGACAAAGAGTTTTGCTACCCACTCAAAGCTATACCACCTCCTATATGACAAACTAAGCCACCAAAAATACTTCATCTGTAGCAATGATTTTTCCTGCAACTGGAGATGCTGGATTTTCCCCTAGTCCTTGCTAAGGATACAAGATCAGAATAACTTGCCTTTATGTCCACCCTTCTGTTCCTGTCTTCTCCACAAGCTACTACAACTGTTGAAAGAGAGCTGTGAAAACAGACTTCTATCTTCTCTGACCCTTTTAGAGGACTTGGTCTTGCTGTGAGCTTTCAATAGGCTTTTATATGTGACCAATACTTACAAAGAAATACCCTTGCTTTTCTGGCAGGAAGAGATGGATGCAAACACATTCTGAAAAATTGGATGCAGCTGAATCAGAATAAAATGTTTTAAGACCCAGCTTCACCTAGAGTGTTCTGAGTCTGTGTTATCCCAATACTGATCTGAAGGCTTACTTTTCACATTTAGTGTTGGTGAGACATTTTATTGAGCTGGATATTACAATACTGACATATTAGACAAGGAAAAAGTTGTGAAACATTCTCTTGCATTTATTTTACTGCAGTGGAGAAAAGAAGTAGCAGGCTTTTTTATAGAAATAATTTGAAGGTACTATGCTATGGATCACATGCAGTGAGACAAACCCACATATTAAAAGCTACAACTCTACTATAAAAATATTTTTTCAAAGTCTAGTAATAATTCAAACGTTACAGTCCATTTTGATCTAGTTCCATCACACATTCCTAAGCCATACTGTAAATCCCACCCAAAACAACAAAAACCACAAAACAAAAAGCTCAAAAAACCCCACCAAGAAACCTGAGGGTAATCACTTTGCAAGCTTTTTTACTTTTGTCATAAAGTTAAGCTTTTGGAAAGCTTTCAAGACAATGCTAATTCTTGAATAAATGCCACTACAAACTGCAAATGTATAGGATAGGCAGACTAATTTCTGAAGAGAGAATGAGCAAGCATCCAGCTGAACAAACCACACTGCCCCCTTGTCCCACTCATATCCTTTTTCTCCACACAAAAGCTAGAAAACAAATTTCATCTGGATAAAGTGCATGCTGACTGACTGCAGGTTGCTTTGGTTTTTGGATTTTTTTTTTTAATAAATTTGCCACCTTGACAAAACCTGCCCATTTGCTCTATCTCTATATGCAACCAAGACTGCTTTTCTGAAACACTTTCAAATTCTCCTTACTGCCAGGATTACTGAATGTTTTACCTATTAGTCTTGAATCCCCATGACCATGGCATTATTTAAATACTGCTGATACAATGGTCTCTGCATACAGCTGCTCCTGCTAACACGTACCATTAGGGTTTTTATTGTGACAGCTTGTGAAAAAAATTACATCATCAAAGGAAATGTGCTAACACCTTAAGTGTCCAGTATCGAGTACTTCATCACAGCACAACACCTACAGGAAATGCCTCTGACATCCACAAGTACTAAATTAATCCATTAGGATTAGTGGTGTTAAAATGAATACCAGATGCATTAACAAGGGACTGCATAAAACAAAATGCTGCACAAATGTTTGCATCCCAATCCCAGCTTTCAAATAACATCAGCATATTACCCTAAAATCATTACTTTGCTATTCTAGTTCCTTTCCTAGGGAGCTCTAATGATAGTTCTTGCCCTACAGTGAATTCATATTGCATCTGGCACAGGAAATTTGGCATTTCAATTTACATAACTGTTTTCAATTGCACAAATTTGCTGTTCCCTAATTCTCAGCGTACTTAGAACAACGGTTTTCAATGCTTGACTGAGAAAGAGAAAAACTGAGCCAAACAAGTTTTCTTTCCCTCTCTTCCCTTCTGTCAGTAGGTTCTTGTGCTTTTTCAAATGAAGATAAAAGAAGGTTGAATGTCAGATTTCAAAGAAGAGGATTTGTCCACCATTTTGCCTAGTTTAATTTGGGTAGTTGGAACTGACTGATAGAGACTGGATCATGTATTACGAGGGAGAACTGCAGCCTGGGTGAAAATCCAGACAACAAGAAGTATGACATTTCCCAAGAAATAGTGTTCTTGTTTATGTCAGATCAAAAAAGACAGAGATGAATTATAGTATTTCTGTGAGACCAAGAAAAATCAATACAGATTTATTACTGACTGAGTTTGAGCTGAAGCTGTGGAAGGCAGATGTGCTTCTCTAGGGTGTGTCCAGTTCCAAGGGATACCTTGCTGCATGTTGAAGGAGTAAGCAATGAGTGAACGGTGATAATGCACTACACACCAGCCATATTAGATAGTGGTGTGGAATTTAGGATGAAGACAACAAAGGTGGACTAGGGAGGAGGAGATGTGACACATAAAAATAAATCAAATCAAGCTTTATGGAGCTGCAGATCCTCTCACCTGATCTAGTGGTAACTGAAGCCCTCTGAGTGCTTGTAAATCAAGGGAAACACAATTATAGTGAGACCCAGGGTTTCAGCTCACACACAGAAGCTATTTACATTTATTGAGAGAGAAACAAAAAAGCTGATACGATGAAATTGCAGAAAAGTACAGCTGTGGAAAAGAAGAGGCAGGCTAATCCTAGTTTTGTTGCCAGAGTCTCTGTTATTAGAAGCAGCAGTGATAACATTATCTCTTCCAGTTGTCATTGACATCCCTAGTTTATGACCATGTTTCTCAATTTCCCAACATTGGCTGCTGTGATATATTCCATTTTTGTCATTACCTTGCCTGTGGCAAGACACCTAGTGTTTGTAGTAGTGCATTCTTCATGTGTGATTCTGGTGTCTGAGACAAAAAGAAACAATTTGGCTTCTCAACAGGATGTGTCCTCAGTAAAGTAGGATAGCACCATCTTCATCCACTCAGAAGACTCTATTAATAGAAAAGAAAAAGCCACAGACTGTGGTCTCTCCTAGCAGTCCTGATGAGATATGTTGTTGTTCTTGTGGAGGCGAGAACACAGGATTGACAAGCAACAGAGCTCAAGGGAATAAAGTTTGCCAGAGCTACGCTCTCTCTATGTGCAGCCATGTCCAGTGTCTCCTGGCCTTTTTGAGAATGGAAACAACAGCCACAGGGTGGGCTGGGGACACAGAGACAGCAGGAATTTCCACACAGAGGAGACAGGAGGAGCTGAGCTCAGTCAAACAAAACACAATGCCAAATTTCTAAGGTACGTCTAAGCCACAGAAAAGGCAGGAACCACTGGTCTATGCAAATCCCTTCTGTCATCCTGAAACCTTCTTGGCAGCCTGGCCCTTCCTCTTCTTTCTGCTTTCATTAACTGCTGCCACCATTCCACCCACTACAGCTGTTTAGCCATCTCCTGTTGCCCACTCACTAGTTTGTCCCTGTTCCTTTTCTCCTGGCCTTTGCTGCTGCTTCACACTGCCCAGCCAATCACCTGCTCAACAGGTTTGGAGAAGAAATTAGATGGGCAGATTTGACTTTTCAGCTATTATGTGGCAGAATTAGAGAGAAAGCTGCAGACCAGTGATATGTAGGATAATTATAGCTTTTACAGATTTTACTACTTGTTTTTTCCCAGCTTGTTTACAAATTCACTGCACAGAATATTCCAATTCCATCCTAAAGGTCAATCAAAGTAAACACTTTTATGAGCTCTTGAGATAATAATTTTGAAGAAAAAAAATATCTTGCTTTACTTAGGCACCCTGCAGAAGGTGGTAGAGTATAAACACATAGAGATTTCTCAAGTTTCCAATAACTGAATGTAGAGAGTGCACTCTGGAATATGTACATAAATGCTTGTGTGTGCAGTGTTGTGGAGTTACTCTGCTCTTTTAAAATAGGTACAAGTTCCAGTTTACATCAGAGAGGTCTGATGGCAAGAGCAAAATATTCCACCATGAAAGCAAAATACCACAAAGGATTGAAGCTGTATTAGTTGTTTTATCCCTGTAGTTAAAAACAAGAAAAATATATCCAAACCCCAAAGTCTGTGTTGAGTCTACTAATGTCACTGCCAATAAGAGTTAAAATTTCAGTTCCTATGTTTGTCTTTTTTGGATACATTTCAGACTACATTTGCAATATGTGGTCCAACATGGAGGTCTAAGAGAGCTGCCAAATTCCTCTTACCCCATACTTACAAAGTGAATAATCTCCTCTCCCTTAACCCTCCCAATTTTTTGACATTATGGAAGCAGAACTAAATTAGGAATTATAAAAAAAAAGGAATAGAATAGAATAACTGAAGTAGTTGTCAGGTGTTACCATTTTCAGAACCACTAGCAAAAAATTGAAAGTTATGACAATTTCAAATGGCTGTGGCGCTTTGAGGTAGGGTTCTATAGCTGAAAGTAATTTTCAAAACCTTCTGTAACTCCAGTGAAGTCAATAGGATTTGAATGAGTTTGTTGCACTACATTTATAAAATATATGAACAATGACAGTACTGTCTACCATTCATACGATTTTTTTACAACTCTAGCTTAAAGAAGCATGGGGCTTGTAAAACTGGAAAAATACAATTTACAAGATTTCATTAGTTTATAGATGCTTTAGCTTTTTGGGATTACGCATCTCCGTGTCACTTTATATTCAGGAAATACAATTCTATACTTGACCAAATGCTGATTCAGAAATGGCATAGGGAGAATCCACTTTAAAATACCTTAAAGCCCCCTAAAATTATAGTTTCAAAGAGAACTTGATGAATAATCTATGTTCATGCTAACTTTTTTTGGGTAGAAAGAGAGAAGATTAAGCAATCAATATTTTCCTAAGTTTAAAAGCCTATATATATGAATCAGTTACATAAATGTTGTCCTAAAAGGCATAGTCTGCTTTTAGGCATGGATTTAAATAGCTCACATCAGCTTGAATGTAAGCTGTGCCAGGCACTCACAGGCAGAATTGCATGGGGAATAGTCCTCTTTTATTTTTATGCGTTCTGAACAACAGCTACAATCACAGAAAAAACCCCCTCCTTTGAGTCTTTACACATGTCTCATACTCAGAGAAAAACCCCCTCCTTTGAGTCTTTACACATGTCTCATACTCAGATCTAAAAGCTGAATGTCAAAGAGAGTATATCACAAATCTCCATTGCATTGTTTATTGTGCTCTCTGTAGAAAAAACAGCTGCTAATAATTAATCCGTTTTGGTGTTACCAAACTGTCTTTTCTGCAGCTCTCAGAAGAGCAGTATTTACAGGATTCTTAAATAAGGTTTTTGTTTAGGATGAAGAAGGGGGTATGGTTTGAAGGGCACTAGACAAGTACAAGCCAGTGAAAGACTGTGTCCTAGACCAAGCCTCAAGCAGACACTACCAAATACTGTTGGTTTCTGGTTTTGTGATACTGAATAATTATGGCTTGAGTTCTTCCAAATGGAAACAACATCAAACACTTAATCCTGCTTTTAGAAGGTTTCTATACTGCCTAGCAATACCATTGCATTGTGTGCACTCCACTGGAGTCTCATAAAAGTAAAGTTGAAGAAACAGAAAGAAATTCCACACTGCTTTCTAAGCTTATCCGCTTTGGTTCATATTTATTTCATCACTATAGCTATTATTATTATCACTTCTATGTGAGCATTGTCTTCTCCACCTCCCAACTCAGGTTACTGTAACAAAGTGTTGGCTGACAGCTGGAGATTTCCAAAATTAACCCCAATGAGCTGAAAAACCCTAAGAGCATGACTCTTGTCAAGATTCAGCAGGCACTCAGATTGTCTTGGTGAAACAAAGGACAACTTTTGACTAATCTTACCCAGAATGAAGCGTTTCAGTGAAAGTCAAAAAATTATTTTTACCGAAGAAGAATGGAACTCTGAATATCTATTTAAGTTAATTCTGATTATAAACTACACTATTTCAGGTGAGTATTTTATCAAAGGAACACTAAAATAGAAGATGCCATTCTAAACATGAGCTAAACAACCACCCACCTGTGGTACTGCTTGTTGTGACTGCTGTCTCTCATACCAGTGCTGCCATTTTGGGAGGTATAATGCATAAGGAGATTGAAGACAGATGAAGATCAGTTCATAAAAACCCAAAACAATCAACATAACAGCAATAAGATACAGAGGCTTGTGAGACTGCACACTGCAGAGATTCAAAGACTAAAGCTAAACGTGCAAAAGAAAGTACCTGGTCAAGGGAGCCCATCAATATATTTGAGGAATTTCTACCCTTGCATACCTTATGGGCAGTCAAAAATGCCCAATCTAAGATATAGATTATATCTATATTTTATATATACATATATATATACAAGACAATCTGAAGTTAAGGAGAGTTCCTTGAAGAACATGACCAAAGAAGGGCATGATGACGAACCCCACATTTTGATTTGGAGAGAACTGCATCAAAAGAGATGATGACTTCCGTCGTAGAGTATCATATCCAACATATTTAACACTAGCAAATTTCATTAGCTTTGTATATTAACTAGGCTAAATTGCTACAACTGTTCTTCCTGACATACTGCCAGTGGCTCAGCACAATGCTAGAACAGAAAGCAGCAAAATAACAATGCAAAACTAAGTCCCAACAACTGCTTTGCAGAAGAAAGATGAAAAAAATCTTTAGAAATTTTACTTCCCATAATCCCTCCCAATCCCAATAGAGAATAAACCTCTTTTCCACACAAGGTTATATTCATATGCCAAAATAATTCAAAAGAAAGGTTTTGCACAATCCCTTCAATTGTAAAAATGACATAGCTGCCAGCAGATGAAAGAACTAAAGCAGAAAGAACAAATTACTACCAGCAGACAGACAGTCAGTCATGGACTAGGAGAACACACCCTCATGGTAAATAGGGCAGCTGTTCTAGTGCTAAACACTTTGGGCACAATGATCTCTTGCTTTTTCAGTCTATACCTGCTTCAGATTTCTATTTCTCATAAATTTTGAGTGCATGGAAAAAGAGATGCATTAGGGCAGCTCCATTAGCCATCAGATATCCAACAGATCAAAGTGATTTTGGCTCAATGTCCTTAGATACCTTCTTGATTACAAAGAGGCCTTGACTTCTCAATCTGTGCTCTTTAAAGCTCCTTCTAGGGGCTCTTACTGGGCAAAAAATAACAACAAGATCTGTTTACTAGCATTAACTTTATAATTACCTCTTGGGTGATTTTATCCTGGACAAGGAGAAGCAATGATCCACTGTAGAGAATTGTCTTAAAATTTGCCTGTGGTTCTTATTAAATGCTACGTTTTAAAAGATTATCTATGTTTTTCCCCAACAGTAAGCTTGTAAAAAAAATGTACTAAAGTAAAATTGCCTCATGCCTTGCACCTTGATACTTCTTTATTTATATGAATCCCCAAATGCTCCTCTTAACTGAAAATCCACAGAAACTCTTCCAGTGTTGTACATATTTCAGTTCTTTTTTAAATGTTAAAAAGCTTCTCTGCCATTTTCTAATTCTTTTTACCATAAACAGTCATGTTTAAATATTGAATACTCTTTTGAGATTTTTTTTGTCACTTGTGGTTTTTTATTCCAGCTTGTGAACAGTTTTGCAGATGGTATTCATTTTTAAGCTTAAGTGAGGTGATCTTTTATATTAATAGTGTTCACACTTATTCATAACTGGCTTTCCTTCAACAAAATAGAGTATTTGTGAGCTCTGTTCCACTAGTACATAATGTACAAGAATTTTTTCTTTCTAAGAGTCAGGAATTCCAGCCAAACTAAGTCTCTATATAAACATTTGTCTGCACTGTTCTGTTGTTTATCCCACTCAAACAGAGATGAGGAACAACTGGTGAGGGGATGAAATTAGACCATTGCATATAAATTAATTAATCAAAACAGACAGGAGTGTGTTACAGAGGATTGTGTTCAAGTGAAGGATGATGTTGAAGTGAACATTTCTCCTAGAGATACTGAAAAACCTATCCAAGGCAAATAGCTTAGACTACCAAATGACATACGTGCTGCTGTTTTAAGCAAAACAGCAATTAAAAACTCAGTGAATCTATAGCTGTACACAAAGTCAGCATTAGGAATTCAACTCTATCCAAATTCAGAACAAATCCAGAAAATAAACAACACTAACTGCAGGTGTGGTCAACCTTTAACCACAGTACTCTGTCTTAAATTCCTTAGGCTTGGGATTTGTTTTTTACCAATATGAAATACATGTGCTAGGGAATTCAATGCCCTAAATTATTTGACTTTCCTACAGTGCACCAACCACTAGATGTGAGAACAGTAAGGAAAATGGCTTTGTGTCAATTTCTGTAAGCAGTCACACAACTCTTTGAAAGCCAGAATTTTCTAAGTGTGATATCTCTGCATGAAACAGCTCACAGGCCAAGAAGATTGAGTGAGAAACATTTGTCTTGCCAGAGTAAGGTGTGCTATGGAACCAATAGAGAAGAGGAGAGTCTAAAGATACCTGCTTAGGTTTGTGGTGTCAGGGCTGATGGTTTCTGTGGAGATGTGGATGTCACCTGGAAACTTTATAGAGTAAAGAATCTTCAAGTGTACTTCTTCATTACAGGGTTATTCAATGGGGCCCCTACTTTCTATGAGTTTTCCCCATAAATACAATGCAAAATGAGCTAAGCACTGAGTACTTGAATGTGAGCTCGAGAGGGACACTAAATGCACAAAGATATGATGAGTATTTTTGGTTTCTACTTTTCCTGGCTTCAATCTCAGAATGTTAGTAAAGTCTGTATTCCCTGGGACCATTACAAATCACAATTTATTTTCTTTTTTTTTTTTTTTTCTGAGGTTTAGGTTTCAATTGTCAAAAAATTCTGTGCAGGTGGAAATGTAAAACCTCTCTGCAGATCTGAAATCCAACCAATTTTTTCTAGAGCCATTTGTCCACTTAGCATCTATCCATTCTTAGAGGAGATATTTTTAAAACATCACTCTTCACCTTGGATGTAGAAAGGCAGCAAACCATGCTGGAAGTCCCTGAGTGAAAGGTAAAATGTTAAATACATTATTAAGTACTATTATTCAATAGGAAAAATAAACATATAAGGCAGTACAGTGTACTGAATTCCTCTATTAGTCTGAGTTACAGAAGCAATTGGAAAAGTAATCTCCTGGGGAAACCCTTCCATTAACCTCACGGTTAACACGCCTCGTGGCACAACCTGTCTCAATTTTTAATCCCTAACTTTCAGGAAATGTGGCTCCATGATAGCAGTAAATGTTTGTGTCAGAGCTAAATCTAAACAAACCTCAGTGGAGCTGAATATGTTGCAATTTCCACTTCCTATTAGCCTGGCTGCTGAGGGGTATGTGCCTGCCTGCAGTACAGAGTGACAATCACAAGCCTGTTGCTATGGTTTAAATGAACTCTTTCTTTTTTTTCCCTCTATATTTAACAGACTAGCAGCGTGCCTATGGTTCCATGCTGTATTTGAAATAAAGGAGGGAATTTCCACTCCCCCTTTTAGCTTTTTTCATCTCACACAGAATCTAAGTCAATTAATTTTGTTCATGCTCTAAGTCAATTAATTTTGTTCATGCTCCTGAGCATCTGTGGGTTTTCTTATGTAGACTTGCTTATGTCACTTCCCTGGCATCAAAACATAATTACATAGAATCTGCACACATTGACCTTGTTTTGTCCTGTGGCTGCACTAGGATATAACAAGCATGAAAATAAAGCTCCAGTTGCTTGGTTGGTAGGTTACATCCACACAGATTCTTTAAGATATCTTTGAAATAAGTGAAATTGGTTCTAGGAAACATAGTGAAGTACAACACTGTGCACCACTCATGCATCAGTTCAGTACTTTCAGTGATGGCAGAGAGTGCAAGGGCATGCTTTGTTAGCTTAAATTTTTTAGAAGAAGCAGGAGATTTTGCTTTGAATTCTTACTTTTCAATGTCATACACTTCGTGTCTTGTCTGATACTTGATATTTTCCATTTCTTCTTCTTGACCACGGCTCTCCTATAGCCTGCCTCTTCCCAGAACCATGCTGTGAAGGGAACTGTCCAACTTGATTGCACTCAGGAGACAGGATGCAATTCATGATATTAGAAACATCACTGTTGATATCAACAGAAAGTCAGTGCTAAGACAAAGCTGGCAGATGGAAGCCAGACAAATCCAAAATTGGAAAATACTACAGTTGGCTGCCAGTGTGAATTACTTTCAGGTGGTCAGGTTCATTCCTAATTAAGATGGCACCCTCAGCATGCAATCCTAATGAGCCCTCAGCAAAGGCGTAATGAGTCCTAATTCTCAGCTTGCATAGTTGCATTTCTCAGAGTGGGCTGGTTACTATGCAACAAGTGAGGCATAACAAAGATCATGCTTTTGCTAAGTGAAGTGGGAGTCAGATGAGATTAAAAATTTGATTAGTTCATTTATGTGTGCCTGTTTTAAAATAGTCTTTGAGAACGAATAAAGGTAAAGTTCACAATTTATCCTATCATTATGCTGGGGAAGTTGTGTTGTTTACATGGCATTTATAACATTTGAAAAGACATAGAGGATACACAAAGCTTCCTGTATGTTTTGAGTTTTTTAATATCTGAACTCAAACTAGAAAAAAATGGACCTCCAGCACAGTTGTCTTGTAGATGAGTGAGCTTTATAATAAAGCTTTAATAAGGAACTTGGCAAGGTAGTATAAAAGTCAGGTGTCTTGTAGGGATGTCTGGCTAAGGGGTCATAGGGCTATCAAGAAGAAGATCTGGCCATTCCTGGCCGAGCCACAAAATTGTTTCATTGACTTTAGAAAAGCTGTTTTTCCTACTGCAAATAGAATCAACTAAGTAAAAGTACCTATGCAGCCTCATTTCTGTTTACTGTCTATAACACCAGAATAGATTCCACGTCTCATGGGCATTTGATGACAGCTGCTGTTCACAACATCCTAGAGCAAAGCAGCCTTCAAAGATGTTGATTAACATGATAGGGTTAATCACAGTCAATTCTAAGGCTCAAGAGTTTGTCCAGAAATTGACTTACTACTTTCAAAACAAAGAGCCATTTTAACTTCAAGTCCCATTTGAGAATCATAGATGCTACTTTATATGAATAAAGAAATAAATTATTATACCTAAACTCGGTGGGTAAGAAGAGTAGAAAGGTTACCTTCTTTGAAAGTATAATAGTAACTCATAATGATAAACACACCTGATTTACCTTATCACATAACAAGTGCCTAAAGTAGCACCAAACAATAAGGGATTTAAGTGCGGTGTCCTCCAAAATTTTTGTTCATAGGACCATAATAAATGTTAACAGGCAGTCAGATTACTATTTACTCAAATTACTGAGAGTATTTGAATCATAGGTACAGTAAAACTTTAGAATGGTCTTCATGCTACAAAAAAAACTTGCTTACATTGCTTGCTATGATGATAGGATTGCTCACTTGGTCAAACATGTTGGGCTGCTTCAGGTTATTACTCATTAATATTTTCTTATAGGTACCAATACTTTGAGCAGTTGGGGAAACAACTCAGTTTGGTGAAAAATATGAAGTTCCAGGTATTCTGCTAACGTGAATCAATGTCGAAGAAAATTAGTCTGGCAAGGAAAGTTTTGCTACTCTGTCCAGGCTGGTGTGTGTAAAGACAGAACTCGGCATAATAGAGCATCATATTCCACGGCAACATAGACTGAAAATAAAACTGGTTGATTTACAAGAAAATGTTCTTCCTTTTCTTGCCTCACCCTTCCCCAGTGCCTCAAGAAGCTGCCAATGCAAGATATACCACAAAGAGTTTCTGGCTTTCACAGCATCCTGACCTCTCACAGATATGCTGAATGCTGAATTTCATAAATTGCTGAATGGCAGTTTAAGAAACCATCAGGTAATATTTTGGCATAGACTGACCTGACTCAGCTGTTTCATCCTCCTCTCCCCCTACTCAACCGCACATGGATCTTCCTTTTCCTGGGTGCTATGCATTGCTAGATACTAGCACACACTCTTTCAGAAATTCATATCACTGTTAGGCTTGGTTGGGAATTTTATGTGATTTTTTTTTTTTAGTTAGGAAATATTGAAAAAAAACTAAACAAGTCATGGGAAAGTCAGTTTGTAATGAAAGATCAAGTTTAACCCATGTTGCAAAATTATCTTATTTTTTGACATTTTCAAAAGCAGTTCATTTTCTTGGGGAAAATGACTCCTAGTTTTGAAATTAGTGTATCCCTCAATTAAAGGGTTAGTAAAAAACTGCAGGGGGGAGGTTGGTGTGACAGGAGTGGGGTTAAGTGTTAGACCACAGGGAAAAAAACCTTCCTGTGATTATTAGAAAGAATTGTGACTGTGCCACATATACATAGTTCTGCTTACAATAAAAGCATCAAACAGGAAAAATATTGCCAAAATGGTAAGAAAAGTTTTGTATGGACAGAGCACCAAAAACTCAGATTCTTGTGATACTCCAGCTAGAACTGGATGGCTTCTTAGAGGCATTTGATACTATCCCAAAGGCTAGACTAAGTGTGCTTGTCTAAGCCTGAGATGGGTTTCCCACCTGCTCTTAAGAGCTGTCAGTGGATAGCAGCTCTCCAGGATCCCTAGTGATTCCCATCCAGTCTTCAGAAATCTCCAGCTCTACAGACACAGATTCTAACAGAATATTTTAGCTATGCCAGACCTTGACCTTAAAAATTAGCCTCAGAACTGCTAAGAAAGCCTAAAAATTCATTGCAGACGTCTTCTGAGCCTATACTCAAACTGCACAGTCTGAAGGGTTCTTGAGTCATACTAGCTTCCAGGATAGTGCATTGTTTGAGCATAATTTATAAAATTAACTAGTCCAAGTGGATTTTATAAAATTAACTAGTCCAAGTGGATTTTTTTTGCTGTTGCTAGGAGCAGCCTTCCTCCTGGTGAATGACACTAACAGAAAACTTTCGTGTGATAAGACAGCACAAGACCATATTTTCTGTTACAGCTAACTTTTGGTAAATTCTCTTGCCTTAACCAAGTTGCAAAGACTGCTTCTTAGTGCTGCTGTTTTTCCCTTGATGAAAGCCTCACTTTGCAAAGATAGTAACAGGCAGAGGCAAAATGCAAAACCATCTAAGCAACAGGGAAACTATCTAGCTGTGAATACACAGCTAGAGAAGGGTTGGAAGGATGGCTTGGGCACAGAGGCAGCACCACAGGAAAAGCCTCATCCTCTGCCTCACCTAGACAGGATCACAAAAAGCAGAACTAAGGTTGTTCCTTCTATCAAAGAATTTAGAATAAGTGATGTAGCAGCTACTGCAGGGAGTTAATATCCCACTCCAGCAGCAGCAACTGTCTCCTGTGAATCCATTACACTTTTTCTTTATCAACAGCTGGAAAAATAAACTTATTTTCCTATCTGTATCTCCAGTTCATCTTATCACATGTCCTTGGCTATGACTGGAAAGTGTGCCTATCATCCTTAGAACAATAAAACTCAGTTTTGCCTGTACCACTGAGCGTATCTGAGAGAGATCTGCTTTGGGAGTGAAGGGGAAGAAATGCCAGGGTGAATGCCAGGGTAAATAAACACCAGGGTAAATAAAATTAGCCAATTTCTGTTTTCTATAAATTTCAGACAAACTTAAAAAAAACTTCCAATGACACCACTCTTAAAAAGCAAGTAAGTTTCTGACTCTGATCTCCTAAAATTAAAATTATGTCATTATTTAGAAATATCTATCAAAGGAAGCCATTTAGTTTTTATTGCTGGAGATGTGGATGAGCTTTATCATGTAGGTTTCAAGGATTAATATATTTCTCCATGAATGTGTTTCTAATCCAAAGTAGACCTGAATTCCACTGAATGACTAAGGATGGTGAAGAAAACCCTCCAGTATTCTTGGAATTCCAAAAGTTTGTAATAGAGGCATTTTATTAGCCTCCCCAAAACTGCTTTCTCCCAGCTGAGTGTTATAAAACCAACGTGAAACCCACATAATTGCAAGCTCAATTATTCATACAGATTAACTACTCTGTTAAAAGGTTATTTACTGTTGGAATGATTTATTAACAGCTGATATATGTTTATTTATAACTAGAGAGGGGAAAGCCATAGGGGTTTCAGTTTCAGAAACCACACAATCTTATCTTGGTTTTGCCACCTGAGACACCAGGCTACCCAGGAGCAGATAAAAACATGAGGAGTTCTACTGGTTCCAGTTTTTCTTTATTGACCTAGAAGTATTATTCCCCTTTTACTTTTTGTTTTACCTTTAGAAACTATGACAAAACCTAAAATTTTATCTGTTGCCTCATAATAATGTGAGTTGGAGGTTTCAAAGTATCAGTGTTGCAGCAACATATATAATGAAGAACAGTGTGAAGTTTGGTAGTGCATATGCCAAATGCTGTCATCAATATTTCATTAGTTCCAGATTAGGAAAAATCAGGCAGGAAATTGCTCCCATACATGATAGAAATATTAATTGCACACAGGATCTAGTGTCCCACTACAACTCTTCCATTTATACCAGGGTAATTGGACCAGCTATTCACCCCATGAGGCTCAAGAAAATCAAGGCAGCTGTTAAACTTCTGTGCTGGGGATCATACCTCTCCTTCTCATACTTCCATGGCAGTGGTTGTTTAAGTGAAAATAAATGCAAGCTCAAAGAGCACACAGCACCACTTAAACAGCACCATACATTGTCTAAAGCAAAATTAACAATCCAATCCTTCCTGAGCAGCAGATCATGGAGAGCAACAACCCTCTGTGTGTATTATACCCCATAGTGTATGGGGAAGAGCAAAACAATCATTCAATGGTGTCCTTAGAGCAAAGCAGCCTGGAAGTATGGTACTGGCCAGGCTGGGAGAGTGTATTATACCCAGAATATGACAATTACCTTCTACTCCACATTTCACTACAGGAAAACATTCAGGGATATTTACTTCCACATAATCATAAACAGTTTGAAAGTCAATTTATGCACCTACATAAAAGAATCACCTGGAAACTGTATCACCACTCTAGCATGTACATCCTTGCAGCAGCTCTGATAGCAGTGAAATTTAAACTGAATCTTCTTCTCCAGATGAGCAAACTTTCAAAGGCTCAGAAGTTATTGTTGTAATAGGAGAGATCAAAGGGCTTGTAGCAGGTGTTTAAGCAGCTGTTCCTGTCCAATTTCTGCCCAAACAATTCACAGCTGGCTACAAAAAGACCTGCATAAGTAGTGCAGAGAGCTACTCAAAGTTAGGGAAAGTCTTATTTTCTCTAACTTGGTTTGTTATGGAAGAAGTAGATTATTATTATATGATATTTTCTATGTAATAGGAGGAGGAAGAGCTTTTCTGTCAAACACCTGCTTAGCTAAGGACTTAGACGCAACAGTTGTGCTGAATACTTCTGAAAAGCATCTTTCTGTCTGCCCAAAATGCCTACAAACACCTTGCAAGGAATGGAGCTAGGTGCAGAAGTAGGAAAGAGGGAAAGGCCAAATCCCTTACATGGTGTGGGACATCACAGCTCACTTGTAATCAAGAGAGACTCACAGACAGCCTGATGTTATTGTAATGGGGTATTGATGTTCTTGCAATGGGGTATTGTATTGTATGGTAATTGTAGCAATAAGCAAACATATGCTGAGTACCACAATTTTCCCACTGCTTGTTAATGCCTATTAAAAAATTGACAATGGTCCAGAAAACAGCATTACAGAATGGAAAATAAACCATACAATGAAAGAATGTGTGTCCCTTTTCAGAAGAAAGGGACTTAGTGGTCTGTGGTTTATAATATACAGAAAAAATTTTTCATTATGAAGATGTACAAAATACAATGTGTGAAAATTGAAGCTAGACATTTTGTGTTGGAAAAACCTATTTAACACTGAGGTGACTTTTCCATCGTCTGTCTGACATCTTTAAATGAAGTAGAGAAGTGATTTAAGTTATGTGCTCCTGCCATTGGGCTGAACTGCCTTGGGGTGTGCAAACAAATGTACTGATCACTTTACATTCGGAAAACTGTTTATACTGCCATAAGAAAAGCAGACAACTGGAGGATATGCACAGTGCACACCTGCTGCCACAACCATCCTTAGGAGACGAAAAAGAGTGTTCCCATTCACTGTGGGTGGAATGCTGTCACATTGAGGTAACTAAGTGTCACCCCAATGCACACCAGACCCTATGGTGAATTCACACCAATGTGATAAACATCAAAATTTGCACTACAGCTATAAACATCCCCAGATTTTCTATTATGGAAACAATTTTAGTAGTTAAATATTTGCTCATATTTCCATTTGAATAAAAAACAAACAAAAAACCTGAACTAACACAAAACTAGAGGATTTCTAACAGGTCAGAATTTTCTTGAGAAAATTAGGTTCTGATCCAACATGTCTTTCCTATTTAAAAAGTTTCATTTTGCATAACCTTTGAAATATTTGTATTAAAAATTGAAATACTTATTTGAAAAGAAATATTAAATTATTTCACTCCCAGCAATGTCAGCACCATTGAAAGTGCAAGGTAGAAATTTTCCAAAATGAAGTGTCATTGAAAACTTTGACAGAAAGTTCTGATTCAATAAAGTTGCTTTTTCCAAACAGAAGAGAAAAAAAGTGTCAGAAAAATGATTAACCCAGCTTTGAGACCTCTGGAGGCAAGTTGTGGTGTAAAGTCTGACTGCAACTGAGGAAATTAAATACAGTCTACACTCTTTAAAAGGCAACACTTTTAAAAGTGCATTTTTTTTCCCCCTTTAACTTTTATTCAAGCATATTTAGCACACCTGCAAAGAGTCAGGGGGACTGTCCTGGCAGCTGACCTCCTTTCACTAGAGAACAGTTTGAAAGCAAGGAAAAGCAGAGTTTGCTTCCTTTTTCTTTTCTTCTCTTTTCGTTTTTCTCCACAAATTTCAAGCAGTCCAACCCTCATCTGGGTAGACCATCTGCACTTATGAGAAGACAGCTCAGTGTCCATCCCCTTTCAAATTCTTGGTCTAATTCGAGACACACAGAGGGTTTTTCATCTCCTTCCAGTGTAGAATGTTAAGAGGGGACTGGAGTTCAGTCATTTTAAAGCAAAAGAGAGGAGCTGGCAACAGAGTAATGGAACCAAGAGTGAAGATAGGCTTGCTGACCTGAACAATCCTAAACTGAGAAATGACTGTAAGGGAGCCACCAAAATCCTGCCAGTGGATGCTACAGTCAGGGATAAGGATCCTATCCCAAACAACATGATTTCCTAACCATGGAAAATCATGTAGCCACTTTTAGAATATTTAGTCTTGCAGGTTAAGGTAACTTCACATGCTATTATGCACTGTTATTGTAAAATATCAGATACCAGCTTGAGCTTTGCATGACTTAATATAAGAGATTTATTTTTGCATTGCAGGGCACCCACACTGCAATTAAACAACTGACCCCAGGCAAACAATTTCAGGGAATTTACTCTTTGTCAAAGTCTTTAAGTATGTCACTCTTTTGAGGGATTAAATAAGAAAGTATAACATATGAAAGGATAGCAAATCCTTATTTAACAATAGCAAAGATATCTGTCTTACGCAAAGTAGAAAATTTACTTCTGGATTTAATCTATGCATGCATATGGGTATACAGTTATATATTTTTATATATATATATTATTTTTTTTTCCTGGCACATTTGGAAGAGCTCAGAGGGTTTTATAGTTTTATATATATACACCACAGACTGTTTTGAGAGGTTATTTTGTGCTCTGTAAACAAGGTAAACAACCACCCTTGAATTGCTTTTTGAACCAAAACCAAACACAGAATTTTAATATTTAAAAAGCTAAAATATATGCATTAAATAGGGCAATAAACTAGCATGCACTGATTTTACAGAGAAATAAAGGGGGATTTTAACCTCTGCTCCCACTTTTCTAGTTACCATTGCTGGGTGTGTGGCATGAAGTCTGTGGCAAATAACTGTGTTTAAAAAAAGATAGAAAAATAAACAGAAAATAAGCCCACTCCTGCACTGTTTTCTTCTTCCAGCTTCATCATTATAACCAGCCCTACTCAGAAAGTAGCACAGACTTCTTCCTTTTTAGACACAGATTTATATGACTGAAATAGATTCTATACTATAAATCATACTCTCACACTGAAGGCAAGGCCAGAATGTTGAGTATAAAAGCTGAACTCTCCATCTTCTTCCTTCAGTAGTCAGTGAAAATGAGTTTGACTCTTTTATTCAGTTTTCCTCCAGCTGTTTGCCTATCTTACCCCAAAAAAACTACTCAATAGATATTTGAAAAACCTTTTCTCCCACCCTCTCCCTCAAAGCAATTCATCCTGTGCATTAAATTAATTCTGCTGAACGGGCTTCACAGCTCAACAGTAATGTCAGGAGTAAACATGACTGAGGCTGTTCAGCCTGTGGTTCTTCTGATCTTGGCCAACAAGTCATTACACACCAGTACCATTTCCCATTGGACTGGAAAGAGCACAAATCCCCATAGTTTTGCATCACTTACATGAGCCCAAGCACCTTTAGCATTCTGGATCTTTAAATGCGTGACTGCACTGGTCAGGAAACTCATGACAAATTAATAAAGCCCTATGAGATACGTGGAGCAACAATCAATAGCTATGCCAGTGACATCATTATTATTATGAACCTATTGCAGTTTGGCAGAGTTGTGGCCAATAGAAGTAAGGGAAAAGAGAATTATCTGATATACAACTATATTATGACCTGAGGCATTACATGTGCTACCCAGCTGTCAAATTTTAGGAAGTGCTGGGTACCTGCAACTCACATTGAAGTCATCTCTTGTGACTTGGCTTAATTTGTAAGGAGTGTGGAGCTTGCAGGCTTGAGCAATGAGAACAGGGTCAAATGAGACAAACAGCAAGATTAGAGCAGTGTGCAGAGAAATGAAGAGCCCAGTGCATCGGCAGAGACAGCTCTAACAACACTTTTTCTTCTACAAACCAAGCTTAGGGTTTGCTTTGTTACAGCTCCCAAGGAGAATGTATTACACAGCTACTACAGCAAGCACTAGCTGCCACAATGTCAAAAGGGATCTGGTTTTGTTTTTTTTTTAACCAAGAGAGATGATGATGATGCATAAAACAGATACATTAGGCACATCAAATCCAAAGATGAAAAATTGTTAGATTCAAAGCTCAAACTTATAACTGGTCAGAAAGACTCCTGGCAGTATCAAACTGTAGCATCAGAGATTTCCTCTGAAATCAAGCCTTGCTCATCCACTTCTCCCCTCCACAAGGCAGCTGCTACCAATATTAGAAAACATAGCTTCATAACAGTCTGTCTCATTCACATGAATTTACCTACATGAAAGCAGATGATCTGTGGCCAGGCATTTAGCTCTCAAGTGCAACCCCCCTGGAGGTTTATCCTAAGGGAATGAATCCCAGCTAAATCAGCCTTGCTAACCTTTCCCACTAAGATAATGGGGTTCTCTCTGATTTCATTAGTCTAAGAAAATAACAGGAGGAGGGAGGAAGGCAGAGCAGTGACTTAAGCTTCCCTAAAATTATTGCCAGTGTTCTCTGTAACTAAATTATCTAGATTCATCCTGACAAGATCATCAAGCATGAGACTGAGGGGGAAAAGATGTGATGAGGTCAGTGATCTTGGTGCAGGAGAAGGCTTCACTGAATCCCTTGCTACCACTCAAGCTAAAACAGGAGTGTGTGTTGGGTGCAGTCCTACAATCAACTCTTAACAACATTCATGTCCAGTATGACAAAGGAAATCCATCTCAAATGCTTGATATCCTTGTTCTCTACTTAATAAATAGGCTTTTTATTTGAACCCTCCCTTGCCTGTGTGTTCAGTTCTGAGAGTCAGGATTAAGCTGTTTTCCCAGCATACCTCTAAGGGCCTAGAAAAACTCATCATTTTAACAGGTCTACCATTACTGTTCTTGTCCTAAACTATGGCATCAGGTCACTTGCTAGAAGAAAATCCTCCCTAGGCATTTATTCTTTGCCTTATACTCAATACTTCAAAGTCATCCAAAGTCAGCATCTGCTTCTTCTATAACTGCAGCAGCAAGAATGGGGGAAGCATTACAAGCTTCCACTTTACTGCATCTGGATTTAAAATACCATGCACAGTTATTAACTCCCTCCCCTGGAAATTTCCTTCCTTTATTTTGCTCAGGCAAGCAGATTTTGGAAACTTGAGGTTGAGTAGCCTCAGCAGCACAAAATGGTCAGTGATTTATTAAGACAAGCTGTAGGTGCAGAAATGCTCACCAGGTGGCTAATAAACAGGCTTTGTGAAATAAAACTGAGGGGGAAAAAATCAGTGGCCTTTTCTTGGGATAGTTTCAAGCATTTTAAATATGCACTGGGGAATGCACATTTTTTTATATTATTATTTTTCAAACAGTTTGACATGCTCTTTGAATGTTAAACAGACTTGGCATTTTCAAAGTCAGTATAATTCTGCAGTAAAGAAGGGGGAATATTTTAATATAGAAATAGTCTCCCTTCTGTGTGGAACAGCATTTAAAACTCATTGTGAAATGGTCTTTCATAATGAATTACTGGTATAATCCAAAAGCTTAAGAGGGCTTTGATCACACTTCAGTGTGCTTCCCAATCTGTGGTGACACCAGGTAACTGAGGCTGAAGAATGTTGCAGACAAAACTCTTGGAGAAGTTGAAAGATAAGCCTTCATTTGGATTTTTTTGGTTTTTGGTTTTTTTTTTTTTTTTTTTCTCTAAACTGTGGAACAAGAACATGTTCCAGACCATGGGATAGGAGTGAAGATAAGAAAATATGCTCCGGGGTGACAAAAATAGATATTTCAACAATAAGAAAATAGTCTTTTCAAGCAAGTTATGTATCTTGCATATATAAAAAGGTTAGATAGGGTAGCCTTGATAGTTTGGCAAGACAAAGGTGGATCCCAATTGTTTAAATATTGATAGTAAAAAAAATTTTGTACAAAACTTAATTTTTTTTCTAGAATAATAAAATATGAAATATTCTAAACCTTTTGTTTGTGGTTTTCATCAGCTTGAAGAGAAATAAGTCTTGAAGTAAAAGGTACATTGATTACAGGAAAAATAGAATATATTTTTTAAATATAATGAAGAGAACATACTGAAAAAAGACAAAAATGGACATTGAAGACTGATGCAAATTTTGATTCCAGAAATTTAACTGATTACATACAATAAATTGTAATTCCATTACAATAAAGGAATAAGAGGATTTGTTTTTACAAGCATCACTTTTTCCTTTCTTTCACATTTTTTGTATTAGTAGTACCTTGCATTGCCACTGGATATTAGCCAGTAAACAGGTTGGCATAGATCAACCCTTGATGAGTCATTTGAGAGCAGACAGCAACCTTTTTACCTGGCATCCAGTTTTACAGCCCTCTCTTTGTCCATGGGCCAGAACCTTTGGCAGAATGTGACCTCGAGAGATCATTTGTGTAAATAACAGAAAGAGAGCGTGTGTGCTCAGCCACAGAGTATTTCCATTACCAACCATCCACCCATGTTTTATGCTCTTTGCTTAACACCACTGAGAGAAGATGTAAAGACTGCCCTGTGACCATGTCTATACTACACCTTAAATGAACTGCACAGAGGCATTTCCCACAGATTGGGACCCAACACCACTGCAGCATTCCAAAGGAGCGTATGCAGAAAGCAGGGTTGGTTACAAAAGGAGAAAGATCTCTTACTGCATCTATAAATAGGTCACTGAATTTGCCAAGCTATGAAATAAGCAAGCTTTCGAAAATTGAAACACTTGGGATTCATAGTCTTTCTAGGCCACACATACATCAGCCCACTCCAACATACTTTTATTCACTCTTGAGCAAAAAAGATCCTGCTTTCCTTTTCCTGCCACTTGTACTAATTCAGTGAACTTCCTCAAACTGCATAATTACTTAATAAGAACAAAACCTGAGCTCAAAGATAAGCAAAATATTTGTTTCATTGTTTAAAGCTTCAGTCCAGAAGCACATGGTTACAACTACCCAAATTCAGGTTAATACTTAAACATTTACTGAGGTCAGACTAATCTCAACTAGATTTAAAAAAATTTAAAATGCCCTCCTGAATGTAAGCAGGAAGAACTCCTGGTAAAAACATCTCACAAATTGGTGGGAGACTTCCACATTTCTGAGAGGATTTGCAGCTGTACTGGGATTAACTCATTTGCTGATCCTTTTGAGAAATACTCTTGCTTTAAGTAGTGTTAAAACAATATTTTAAATTTTGCCCTCAGTTTCTTAACCTTGATGGCCATGTAAGTCACCATAAAGATATCACTTATGAAAGGTGACAGATTAACATATTTGCAGTACAAACAGTTCTTCATCAAGGATTTGTGGAAATAATAGTGAATCTGTGGTACACCCAGGCTATAAATTCCAATGTAAAGCGTTTAATATTGAGGAATGTCTATAAGTACAAGAACTCCCCACATCAGAATTGCCTTCCTTCTTGGCCTCCACCATCAGCTGTCAAAGGAATAACATCTCTCACTGATGCACCAAACAATGATCCCATCCCCCCATGCCAATTTCAAATAAGGAATATTATAAAGCAAATTGTCTAACTTTTCAAATGTATGATGCATGGTAAAACAGTGCTGCCTTCTGCCCCAACAGTAAAATTTCAAAGAAATGGGTTGTCACAGCTGACAAAATTTCTTTTGAGAAATGGCCTCCTTTCTACTGAAGAACCCAAATTACCAGTCCCAGTGGAGACCATGGCATCACCCTGGAGATGCAAGACCATCAGGATAAATAACCAGGCAGAAGGACACTCATCTTAATTTTCACGTAATGCTCTGTCATCTTCTGAAACTTGCTAGTCCTGAGAGACTTAGAGGACTAACCAGATAAACTATAAAATATGGCAAGGAATGATCTACAGTGACTTGTGCATCTTTCTCAATCCATAAATAACTTTATATTTAATTTCTGGCAGCATGACAAAGCAAGGAGGTAATGAGCCATTATGGAAAACCCATCTGTTGCTCATAAGGGGAAAGGCTTTGTGCTGGTAGATTTATAGAGGAAAATTTTCACTGCAAGTCCTGTTATCTTAATAAGAATTGCACATCTAATTGCCCATGCTATAAGTGTACCCCATTATGTTCCTTCACTATTTTAGATGACTATTGTGTGCTCCAGCAACAAGGGAAAGTTATTATCAAAGGAAACCCCATTGTGAAGTGACAGTGACACTCAGGTGGTGGGGGAAAGGAACATAGAACAGGTGAGGCTGGGAGAAATACAAATGTACTAGTCAAAATTTCTGATACTGTAACAAAGCCACTAAAGAAATTGTTTTTGCATGCACACAGAGAAGTGTAGTTCACTTCGTCTACTACAAGGCCCATGTGTTTTTTTCATTATCTCATTAAGTTTCTTGACTTAACCTTCAGATTTCTGGTTAGAATTTTAACCTTGTATTTAACCTTGTATTGTTTTACTTGAACACTCTCCCAACTGCTCTAGAGAGGGTGTTCTAGGCAAAAATATCCTGTCTACTCATCAGGTTTTTCAGGATTCTCCAGAGCACTGGAGACTGTCTCTGCATCTCAAACACCCTTGAACATGGGGAAAGATCAGGCCTTCATCATTCCTTTTGCCTATGATTTGTTTAGCTCATGCACACACACTGGACCCACCTAGCAGTTCTGCAGCAGATTGTGCAGCCCCTGCATCCCACAGCAAGTGCAGCAGGATAAGAGGCCAGGGGAGAACCAACCTGGGCCAGAGGTTTCACTTAGACCTTTGGCCTGTAAGCATTCCCAGCCTTTCCTCCATGTCTGTCTGCCTGAACTTGCCAGTGCCACAGGACAAGACAGCAAGTGCTCAACCACAGGGGCTTGACCATGCCAGCAAGCAACTCCTCTTCCCAGCTCAAAGGCTCAGCCTTGAAGCCACAGACACACAGCTGGTTTCCTGCTACCATTTCTCTGGTATGGGATCCAGGGCCTGAAGAAACAGGCAAGAAGCCTCATAGAATATTATGAGTTCAACACACCACAAACCATAGAGCACACGGAAAGAGAGCTTTAAGGAAGCAACAATAACAGGTTCCTTCTAGTCCTAGCAACATAAAGCTACTGTCAGGCAAAATAACTTTGCTCTTCTCATTTAGAGAATAGGAGTAGGTTCTGAAGCCAGCCTGAAACAACAACCTGTTAGCATAGCAATATCCAGATATGCAAAAAAAATTCAGTTTTAAGAGATTCTTCTCTGGCTGCAGATCCCCAAAAATGCCTCTACTCCAAACTAAGTCTCTGTATCAAAAGCAGTGGTTCTTAAACAACAGCAAGCTCCTACTTTATCTTTCCCAAACATAACAACAAAGTTAATCCACCATTTAAAGGAAGACAGAATATTGCAACCATTGCCAAAGTTTTCTCCTTTAACAAAGTATAACTGATGAGCCCCCAGATATGTTGTGGGTATGCTTTTGATGGCTTGATGACCAGCAAAAATTTTATCCTGCTGCAATTCCCAGTGTGGATACAATTGAAGTTACTTCTGAACTAAGCAAAGCAGAGGTCTGAGCAAGAAAAGCAACATGACAAATCATACAATGCACATATTTTGAAGAACTGTTGCTCAACAGTCCTTCCTATTGGGAGGCCTCAAGTACTGTACAAACATGCCTTTCCTTTGCACCATCTCACTGAGGCTGACATTCCATATGCTATTCCTGAATCACATCTGGAATGCACAAGTTATTTTGTGAAGAATCACAACAGAATCTGCTGAGTGTTGCTGAAATTGTAGGAAGAGTGTAAATAATCAGAATGAGGTCAAGAATTTGGACAGATAACTATGACATGAAGTACCCTGTGGATCTTCAGTAGCCATCAGTAGCAATATTAGCTATACTCATTTCCATAGCAGAAACAGTTAAAGAAAAAAAAATCTCTCTAAAAGAAGTATTTATTGATTTAGCACTACTTTTGAGGGGTAATTGCAACATCATTTTTAAATATCCTCTGTCCTACTATATATATATATATATATACACACATAAATACTAATTCAGACTATTCCTTTGGGAGCTGGTGTTTAGCATATCATGCTATGACCAGCTCCTTTTAGAGATCTTAAATAAACAAGGAGCTTCTGGAATCACCACAGGAGAAGGACTGTGTTGCTTTAAGGGTTCTCCAGTTGAAGAATCATACTCTTTGTCAGCTCGTGAAGACTAACATGAAACTTCCTAAGACCACATGTGCCAGCTGCAATTTGGTGAGACAGTTTTGATAGAAATGCTATAAAAAGTGAAGAGACAGTTATTTTAGTTTTATGTCTCAGCCTGTATCTATGTACACATGCAAGCATGCATAAGCCCTGAATTTATAGAAGCTGGATCTTGTCTCAGAGATCTTTTGTTGGGATATGTTTTAAAAATGAGGGTAAGGGCTCAAGGAAGATCAGGAGAGCATCAAGGGTAACAAAAGAAAAGGTGGATCATCAGAACCAACTCATTAAAATTTAACAGAAACCACCTTACAACACTAAAAGCAGAAAAGAACTATGCTGTCTCCCCATAGCACATGTATAATATTACTTTAAAGAACGAAATTCCTTGGGGAGAAAAGGAGAGGTGTAAAAAGCCCAGGCTGGGCTGCAATGTGTAACATCTCCGTGTCAGCAATCTTCAAATGGCAGCACGAGATCTGGCACACACTTTATATAACATCCTGCAGAACTACTGTAGACAGAGGAGTACACCTTTTCCTGAAGGTATAAAATGTGCCTTTGCTGCTGTGGAGAAAACAGGATGGGGAAAATGTATGTTTAGGTGACAACCTAGCTGCAGGGTAAGACCATGACTGAAAAGGGCAGTCCTTGCACTTCAGCTGGCCATGGTACAAAGCTCTGTAAAATTTCCTTCCTGAGTCTGTGTATCTGTCCAATGTCTCCATGCTGCCTAGCTCTACAAAAGGCAACAGGAAGAAGCATGCTGCCTGGAAAATTCTGTCTTTACAGATAGCACATCCATAGCTCATTCATTCCCCTACTTATTAAGGCTAATGCCACACCTAAATTTATGTGCTAGAACACCTACAGGGATCAGCAAGTTATTTTGAGGAAATACAGTTATAGGAACATAAAAGGACAGATCACTCCATTTAAGAACTGCTTTAAGATTCTTTCTAGCATAGGCCACGATGCCCACAGCAGAACTTGCTCCTGTAGTTATACCAGTGTAACTGTACCAGCAAGCCCCTTCAAATCAGACAAGACCTTATTTCACCAGCAGAAGGCCAAAAATTGTTTTTCTCAGAAGACCTTTTCTCTTCTGCTGCCTGTCTCTGTGACGAGGTTCAACTGCTGTCTCCCTGGGGATGGTGGCATGTACGGGGTTGTTTTCTGATGTCCACAGGCCTTGAAAGCAGCATGATCAAATGGATGACTGAAGAGACCTGACAGGCACACAGCTGTGTGCTGCAGCTCCACTGCCCCCTGACTTCCCAACTCATCTGTCTCTCTTGTCTCACAGCATACAGACAGGACAGAGCAGAAGATTAAAGCCACATTACACGTTACTGAATTACACCGGAAAGAAAGCAGATATCAGCAGAGGACACAGATAATGCTCCCAAGTAATAAAGCAGACAACAAATTCTCTGAGTCCCTGTTCTCTAATTGAAATGAAGCCTCAATTTCATTCTCCCCTTGATCTTCTTGGGTATTCTTGAGGTTTAAACAATTTTAAGCTCTTTAAGGCCAAAGAGATTAGTTCTCCATAAAAAAAGTAACAGCAGAACTGATGTGATTATCTGTTTTATAAACATAAACAACCATCTGAAACATTTTTTTCCCCGAAGAGCTCCTTAGGGTAGATCTGAGCTGAAGAAAACTGTAAGCTAATGACATTTCTTCTTGATTTAAATTGACTTAATACCATACAAAACTTGACTGTTTTAACTTAACCTACAGCAGAGCATCCATACAGGCTTATTATAACTGCAGACTGTTCAAACACAGTTTTCCTGGAAAGTTTTGGGAAGACACCATAGCTCTTTTGCTGCTTTAGAGAAGGGAAGAAATAATTGCACATACCTCACAAGGAAAATCATGTGAAGTTAATATTCAAGAGAGTTTAAAGCCTATGTCTAGGGTTCCAGTGTTGTTCTGTATGCCATATTTCAGCTTCCATTTCTGAAGGCTGTCCCTACAGAATTTAAGAGTGCCCTGGACTTAAGACAGCTAGACTATAATTGAATGCACAAAGGAGAAGATGAGCAGGTACCTTGCCAGTGAATCTTAAAGACTTTCTGAAGAATCAGAAGAATTAACAAGACTAATTCTTTCATTGATGTGTTCGAGTGCAGTGTGCATGTTCTTGATTGCACAGTTGTACTGCACAGGCAGCTAAAGGACACACAAGACTTCCACACACACCTCAGTAGTTGCAATGCTCAAGTGTTCCACAGACTGGTTTAGGGCAACAAACAGGTGGGTATCCTTGAGGCTCCCATTAAACTGGCAGACTGGAGGTTCCAAAACCCCTCTCTCTATCCTCTGTCATGCCATCAGAAGCAGACGACTAGTTTATTCCTTACTTTATATACCTAGAGAAAATACACTCACATTTGGTAGGCCAGCTCATAAAATACATATCTCCTTTTATATTCACAGTAAAACCTTAATCAGGTTGCACTTGTCTCTTTTGAAAAACAAAACAAAAAACGACAAATTGTGTATGTCTCCTTTGCAAAATGCATAAAAAATGGCCCACAATTTTATTTTCATTTTGTAGATGGCATGAGTGTGATCATAAACTGGCAGTACAACATGCATAGTGGCTTGAGTAGTATGCAAAAACCATCATTCTTGGTGGAAATCTATAAACATAATTTATTTATAAGTACTTTATCTCATTTAACTCAATGAAAATGAGGGAGAAAAGGGTATCTTTACATAAGCAAATTTGAATTCATATTCTTATTTAAAATCTGTCTACACATGAAAAAATACCTCATAACACAATTGATTATCATTTGATAGCATAAAGCTCAGATTCATCAGGCAAGGAACAGATCCATAGAAAAAAGCACAAAACAATTTGGACCTGCCTGCAGAAGTCTGGTTACAGCCCTGCACAGTCCAGCAAGGGTTGGTACAACCCTGGACTGGGCTCCTTTCCTATTCACAGACTCAGCTGAGACTTCTGCAGGCCAGGACCAGGCAGCATACATTCTGCTGGTTAATATGTCATACCATGTATTTACCAGCTTGAAAGAAACTTCTTCATTAGCGCTCTCTGCCTTTGATATCCTAAGATTTTAATTAAGCACTGTCACAACAGGGTGTGCATTAACAGAGCATTGGCACATGCCTTTGGAGCATTGTGAAGCACTGGACCAGAGACCAATTACCTTCTACCACCCAAGCAGTACAACACAGCCCATTAATGCACACCCTGGTGTGGCCTGTTTCAATTAAAGTGTATTTGTGAAAGGACAGGCAGTGTTGGACCACTGAGAAAATCAGATGTTTTTAGGCTAGGATCCCACTGATTATTCAAACTTTTACAAATGTACACACTGAAATTCAGTAAACAAATTGCCCAGCTTACTTGGTTGCACTGCATAGTAAGAAACAGGCCTATTAAGAGAACAGAATGTAATTTCCATCTGAACGTAGAGAAGGCGAGGAGGAAGCTGTGGTGTCAGCACTTCTGCTCTCTCCATTCCCCCAAAGGAGGCTCGGTTTCAAGGCTCTGGCAGAGACAACATTGAGGAGAAATAAGCTCTACTCACTCCATGACAGGGTTTATCCATGGATAGAGTTCATCCAATTATGTAGCACAGTGCAATCACTAGGAACTTAATATTCTCTTTGTGTCTTGGTTTGTGGTTTGTTGGGGTTTTTTGCTTTTACTACAAAGCTACTTTTCTCCTTGCATAAAAATGTCATGCATGGCTTCAGTAAAAGACATATATACACTTGGCAAAACATGTTTTAACTAAACATCCCATGCACATTAGGCAAATCTTGCTTTCTCACACTTTTTTGTTTCCCTTTTCTCTCTCCACTCTTTTTCCACCTATGTATTTATGTCAGACTCTTTAGGGTAAGCAGAAGCCCTTCTCAGATTCTCATCCAGCCCCAGATATAATGCTTCACACTTTTATGGCTTTCAGAAACTTGAACAAAAGTCACAAATAAAAATAAAGCACTTACCTGTGGCCAACTGGCAGACTATAATTGCATGTTACAGGAGGGGAGCATAAAGCTGTGGGTTTTATCACCACACTCTAATTCAAGTGCATGCCAACAAAGGCCGCAACAAAACAAGTTGTGGAAAGCACAAAATTCGTGGCAAAAATTCCTTGGTACGAGTCTCACTCAGTGTCCATAGAAACCAACCTGTCCTAGTAGGTTAGTATAAAACAGTTTCTGACTACACTGTAACTATTGCCAAAATACAGGGCAGAATAAATCTGGCAGGAGCATCTTATCTGTAAGGAGCCATATCCTACCTTACTACCTACCAGGGTAGGCTGAGAGATGATGGACTGGATGATAGATTACCTGGCAGCTGGAAGCACCAGAAAGAGAACTAGTTAAGCAGCAGAACAGTGTTATTACTAGTAAGCAACTAGGAATGAAGTTAAAGTGATGTTCTGGATGAGATTTAAAAGAGAAAAATTGTGAAGTTCCCTGTAGGAAATTAAGGTGGGCTCACTAGCCAGAGCATTGAAACTGTTCAAAATTCCAAGTAATCTTCTATTAAGGGGAAGCTGGCATTTGTAGAAGGATGAAGTGGATGGCACAGAACTGCTTTTCCTTCTTAATTTTCCTGTTTTTAAATGAGTCATAAGCCAGAGCATGTAATGAAGTGAAGTCATATACATCAGCTACCTTCTCCCAAGTCTCAGAGGTGAAGCTCGATACCTCTGCACTACAGCTAGTCACTCACACAGGCAGCATTAGAGCCTCCAGAGAGTTTAACTGCAGTATTGCATGTAGCAGCTGGACTTGCTTCTGTGTTTCAGGAACTACCTGAGCCAAGTTTTAAATTAAAAACAAGCCATATGATGAAGATAGAAAACAAAATAGGAGGGACAATATCTCATCATTTTGTAATGTATCTTCAGGGTATAGTCTAATAACTCTAAAAGCAGATGTCATCTCATGTCCACTACTCTTCTTTCTCTCTTGCTGTAATAATGAAATTTGCCAGTTCTAATTTCAAAAATGCTATGTCTTCTAATCTTGAGTCACTATGTAAGTATTAGGAGAACAAAAGCTTTTGTTCTGCAGTTACCCAGTGAGCTGAATGCTGTGCCTATTCTCTATTTTGTGTTAACAAACTCCCATTGCAGACAATATGCTGCCAGAGTGATGGATATGGTTGAAATATTGACAATTAGATACTGACTTCTAAGCAAAATTGCAAACATCAAATGAATTTCCAGCCCATTTGAACTGATGTCACTGTTTCTCCAGCTACCAATTCCTCTGCCCTCTTATCCGTTTTTATGGAAATTTATTCTGGGATTGACAGAAAATCTCTCTCCCATCTTTTAACTATCTTTGAAAGGAAAGATCAATCTTTGAATCCCAATCAAAAGATAGTCAGAGAAGATTGGTAAAGAAGCATCTAAACCTTTAATTAAAAGCAGTAAGACATATTTCTTCTATTTTTTTTCTCTACCATATTAAACAGGATGCCTTGCAGGACTTTCAGGATAACTTAAGAATCAAGTTTATTCTTTCTTCTCTTTTCAAGAGGAGATGATCTTATCATTGGCAATTGCTCTTTAGATTAGTATCTTATCAAATTATTAATCAATTAAAGTGTGTATATATATATATAAAGTATAAAGGCAAGATATAAATACACTGAATACATATAAATATATAAAGAGATATAAAGCATGTATCAACATAGATATGTATATCAAATATGTGTAATATTAGAAGTGTTAAATGTCATTCCTAATTCAATTTCTTTTTAAGAAAGAACTCAAAAACAGCACATCCCAGATATGGCATATATCTTTTCTGATTAAACACTATAATTCAATTTATTCTAGGTTTTCTAGAAGCCCTGTACACTGGTACCTACTGACAAAACATTAGTGCAAGTCTGACTGAGACTAATATCTAGATAAAACAAGGTATAAAGCATTAAAAATTTAATCCAGAATAATATATTGCTGATTTTAATATTGATGTTTTATATTTTTCTATTTTATTTATAGTACATGGTTGCTATGGATAAGATGTGAAATACAAACCTTATTAGAGGTTAGTAAACTTATCTTTTTTTACCTTTGAAAGCAACTTTCAGTAAATTTTTTGCTCTCACAATAGGTTTCTATTCAGAAGGCATCAAGTTGTTAGGATTTGGATTGCAGTAAATATATCTGATTGAGTTCTGACTGTACATCTTGCCATGGAGATTCAGTTCAACATTTATGGATAGCTACTTCATTCATAGTGTCCTCCTGCCTGCTTTCTTCAAAGTTGTGTATGATTGTGAGGTGTTACCACAGGGATAACAAGTAAAATATTCCCCAAAAGAAAGCTAGAGGGTGCTTTCCATAAGCACTTGTGTGCACTATATATGTACATATATACAAATATAACACATATAAACATATATATATTCATATATATGAGACTAAAATTTGCATAGTTATGTCACATTTAAAATACTACAGTTATTTTTAGAGATGGCTTGAATATTGAAGTGATTCCATGTATCATGTTTCCTGAAACTTCCAAAATAAGACAAGAGAAATAAGGCATAAATTAATCTCCTAAATGTCCCTTTCCTAGGTTAACCCCTTATGTTCCTCTTAACAAAAGTCAATTGCTAACAGACAAAATGAATAGTTGTTAAACTTTGTTGCTAATAATCTTTTCTCAAGACTGTGCAATATAGAAGTTGAATTAGTTCTTCATGGTTCAAAGACTACCTGGTAGAAGTTAACACCACATAAAGTGATATAATGGCCTTCCCTGACAGGAAGGGGGCATAAGGACATTATTGGTGTAAGGGTACTACTTTACAGGCCTACAGAAGAAAATTATTCTTCCATAAGGGATATCTTTTCTCAGTTGCTAATAATTGATTTCTTGCTTTGAGTCAGCAATTTATTTGTACAGTACACTGCAACTGTTCAAAGTTGAAGATATTATTCCTACAAATAAGAAAAGGTTTTAGGTTCAAATATTGCCTATTGTAATAGTTTAAATAAAATATAAGGAAAAACAGAGTTCCTCTATTATTTTCTATGTATTGTGTTGACAACACTTACAGCTCATGAAAGATTTGTAGGTTTCATGAAAGATTTCATTTTGTCCTGTCATTTCACTGATTTTTTTGCACATCCTGCTAAAAAGGCAGGGAGCGCTAGATTTCCATGTGTGTTTTTAAACAGCAGCTCATGAGGCTGATCACTAGTTGGATTGATTTATGTTTTAATTTTATGGATGATATCACACAATTATCTCCAGATGGAATAATCGGGATGAAGCCCTGCCAAAGAACATTAGACACTAAAGAAGTCAGCCAATGCAATCCATTCAGTGCTGTAATTATTTTTGTTTTGGCTTCACATATTTCTACAGAGGCACAAACTCATTCTGGTAGGGCCTTGTTCAGTATCTGCATAAGTCAATGGAAAGACTTCCATAGATGAAAGGAGGCTGTGGCTCAACATCCCCTAACCCTGCATTCCCTCCACACATTCCCCTGTTGTGTATCTCAGAGATTCCTTCACTGTATTTCCTTTCTCTTGCCTTCCTCTCTTCTGGAGTCAGCTCTTGCCTTCCCACCCTTGTGCCCACTGGTTGTTTTTTTTCCCCTTCCCAGAAATCTGCAGCTGATATTCAGACTCATTTGTTTTGGTTTATTAAACATAGACAAATGAAATCAAAACTTGTTCAGCCTGGGTAAACCAGGAAAGTTTTAAATCCTATAGCAATCTATATATAGTTCTTATTTGTATGCATTTATTGGATGAGCAAGATTGATGACTTTGGATTTCTTGGTGTTGAACTCAACCAAATATTTCTTCCTAGATTAAATCAAGCAATCTAAGAGATAGACAAGTTTCTCTTTTTTGTTTTCTTCCTGGGAAAACAAACAGACACTGTCTTGCTTAACAGGTCCCATTTTACTCAGCATCCAACATTTCAATGCACACAATTAATTTTCTAGGAGTGAATTTTCAGAAGGACCTGCCTCAGCTAGTAGCACAGATCCCACTACAAACACTCAAACTATATTTAGAAACTTAAATAAAACTGAACAATTGATTCTGAAATATAAGTGTAGACTTAAGGCAGTGACTGTTTTGGCTGCACTTCCTACTGCAGAACCCAAAAAAGCACCACAGGGGAACACAGCAGATGGCCCTCTTAGGACACATCTGCATTGGTAAATGCACTACCAGAGAGCTATCAGCTACCTCAGGAACTGGAAGCAGTGTCATGACACCAGTGCAGCTTGCTGAAAGATAGAGGTAATTACTGTGAATTCAGAGTTCTACCAGTGTCTTTATAATGCTGCCAGGACACATGCCTTCCATCATGGATTCTTTCTGTAGATCCACACAGAAGTAAATCACATTTCCACAAAAAGCCTGACCTGCCCATAGACCTGAATGAGTTACTTTTTCTTCATGATTCACTCATGCTACCTTAAGTATGTTTGTTTATTATCATGTGCTTGTGTCTGGCTGAATGAAGCATGATAATCTATATAGTGTCAAAATGTGTAGAGTTCTACTCGCTTACATTCCCAAGCCAATGAGTGAAGCTTTCAGGCTTAAGGGTCTGAGCCAAACTTTCTGAGTTACACAGCTTTCTGCAAGGTTTTGGATCAGCTACATAGGTTGTGACTGACACTTGATAGTAGTTGAACAGCATGTTCTTTTTCTTCCTATAAATATAAACACATAAATGTTTTAGTGTAGGGTATCATGTCTGATTATTTCAACTAATTCCTGAGACTGCAAAGGGGAACGTTATTTGATGGGTTTGTGTCAAATCTGGGAATCTTTTAGCATCATTTTATTAATCTCCACTCAAGACTTTTCCCTTAGCTTTTTCTGAGACATTCTTTGTAGAATAGCACTGACTTTAATATAATTAGAAAGTACTGGAAAAACAGAGAAATTGCCCTTTCTCTTCACATTGGTTCAAAAATAATCAGATGGCTGTAATGACCATTTACTTACAAAATTCCTAAGACTTTTGGTCAACAGCCATACAAAAGAAGGGTTTCTTTCCTCTCCTTTCAGAGAAAGAAATGTAGATTTAAGTTTTTTGCCTTAACCTAAGAATCCGGGATATGAGTTTACAGTTTATGAGCTACTCCACAAAAAGTGCCCCTCTGTATGGTCTGTGGTGGCTTATCCTTTAACAGAGCAGCAGAAAGCTGTCTCAGAGGGTAGAACCTCTACAGCAGCTGTCACAGATCTGCTAATGCTGTGTGAATTCCCTGAGCTTGCACCAAAAAGGCAAGAGGTAATGCAGCCACTTGCTTATTCCTTCTAGTTCTACTGCACAACTCAGGTGATTTCTCACTTCCTATAAGTACCTTGGCAGTATAAATCTCATTGAAAAAGCTACTGTGTCCCATTGCAGTGCATGCATGAAGCATAAGAAAAGTAAACAAATCTGGGATCTGAAGCATGCAGACACCATAGGCTAAACTGCAATACCTTTCACCAGAAACTTAATGCTGAGTTCAAAAGGCTCTTGCTGAATAAGGTGCTAGCTCTAGCCACAATACAAGCAGGCATGCTGACAAGATGACAAGTGAATTTATTAGGCTGGCATTGAACCTGAGCAAATAAATCTTGGAACCTCCAGAGCTGTACAGAGATGTTCAGGTGGCACTCAATAAGCCTGGCTGGCTTTGAACTGCCTCTGTGCAGCCCCATTCCTTGTGGGAAATAGGAACACAGCACTGAAGTCTTCCTGATGACTCCACAAAATGAGACTGAGTCTTTAGGGCTATCAGTTTGTGTTCTGAGATGCAGGGTGGCTAAATTGCTCACAGACCCAGGCTGGCTGGGAAGGCAGCACAGCTGCCTCTTTCTGGCATTGGGCCTAAACTATTAAATATGGGCAGCCCAGTGCTGGCTGGGTAAGGGGAGAGCTCAAGTATTTCTGCTTCCATCGTATGATTAACCTCAAATTGGTTAAAGCATCCACAGACAACTGAGTGTTGATTACAAATAAGTTCAGAATCACACAGAAAGCATGTGGCAGAGCCCAGGGCTCATTCAGATCTACACCTTCTGCATCTCAATCCTGTGCCTAGGAATTACTGTACAAGAGTGTTTCCCCTTACCAGAATGTTTTCAGTCATGTGCCAGTAAGTAAAAGGCAGCTTCTGTTAGTGCCTGACAAAATCATAACTAGCAGAAGACACCTACAGCAGTGCATAGGTTGTTAAACAAAAAGAGCACTGGAACAATAGTTTAAGAAAAAGGAAATTAAAGGAGCCAAGTAACCATTCCCTACTCCTGATAAGTGAGGCACAACCACTCTGATCACAGGTAGTACCCCCCTGTGGCAAACTGCTTATGTGAAAACTACAAATCACTTCTTACCAAGTGCCCTGTAGTCCCTGCACAGCACCAAGACAAAATTAGCAGTGAGTGGTTTTATTTCAGTCTCTGGATTCAGACTGACCAATGTGATTACTGACTGTGCTGTAATCTATCACAGTTTGCAGCTTTAAGCTGAAGCTGGGTGTTGCCTGAGCACATTATGAGGATGCTTGAGGTAGATTCTGCTGGCTTTATCTTGACAAATCATAAGAGAAAACACCAACAGACACATGGCAGCCTTAGACACTCATCTTTCTGGGGGAAGCCCGTTGAGTGTGCTCTTTCACACAGCTGTACCCACATAGTGGCTTAGAAAGCCAAGCTGTGTGACCCAAAACAGAGCTGGGATGGCGAGGAGTGCAGAGTGGGCACTAACACTGACAACCCAGGATCCAGTGCAAGACTGTTGTCTGGTCTTCTTTTCTTGAAGCATGCACATTTACCTTGATGTTTTCAAAGTCAACTGTATCGTTTCAAAATTGATAGAATTACATTTAGAAGATATTTCTGTATCCCGGGAGCGATGGTGGACAGAACATGTGAATATTGGCACTACTCAGTGCATATTTCTTAGACATAAAAATAAAATAGCCTTCAGTTGAAAAGCTTGCTGAAGTTCATTTAATTTCCATCCTAGCAGCATACTTAGTGCTAAGAGAACTGTCCTAGGAAGAGGCTATAAATATCTCTCCCTGTGCCCTCCCCAGTTACTAAAAGAAAACACATATGATGGTGAGGAACACAACTTGAGAGAAAAAAAATAAATCAGAACTTCACAGGAAAAAGGAAATGCATCCACCATTGTATTGTGACAGATCTCCTTGTATTTGTATGACAAATACATTGAGTTTGTACAATACAACAACTGGAAATGAAAGAAGCCACCTTTGCCTCCCCCTAATTATTATCAAAGATTGTGCAATGGGTTTGAAAAATTCCATTACTGGCTTGTGACTTTATTATTTGCAATAAAAAGAAACTGTGCTAATAGAGATAAGAAAGGTAAAGGAAATGGAAAAGCATGCTGCATGGATAGCAGGATAGAAATCAAAATTCAGCACCAACATACAACATCCCTCCTAACCTCTCAGTGAGGATCAGTGGCATTCTCCTCTGCATTCACAGACTCCTGTTTCAGAGGAACACAGAAGAAAGAATGCAGAGGTAGTAGAAATAAGATTACAATAAACTCAGCTAGCCCCCTTTGATTCCCAGATGAAGGCAGAAAAAGCTACATTGATGCAATCTAAAAAATTTGATCTCCATCTTGCACTGCATTTGAGGGAGCATATTCATGAGCACTAATGAAATACAAAAACCAGCAGAAACAACTGTGGCAAAAAGGTATGGCAGACATGTCTAGTGTTTGGGAGGTGGCAGAGGGTGTTGGTAATGCTTGAAACTGTAGGAACATGTCACTTTCCCTACTCTATGGAGTGACAAAGTCAACAACAGCTTGCAGATTATGCTAATTCATAAATACCAGGATGAATCTTTTGTCTTCTAACACATCCGCTGAAGACAATCTGAATCATGGCAAATAGTCACCAAAACCAAAAACAAACAAACAAAAAAAGCAATTGCTTGTTCTTGAGATTGTGGCGTTATCTTTATGATATAAACATGCCCTTAAATAACATATAACTATTTAGAGATCCTAAAATTGTCCAGTTAAAATATGTCCTGCCATCTAAATTTCCTTCTATGCTACAGTAACTGCCTTGGGGCTGAAATGGGGAGTGAGGGTTAAAAACCCCACTAGAAAAAGTATATCTTGATTTTGATATAGAATTTCTATCAGCAGTCTATGAAATTAAGTAATGACTCCATTACAATACAGTGGGTTAAAAAACAATTGCTTTGGCTTCCAAATGGGTTTTAAAGGATGCACTCTGGGCCTGACTCCACTCAATGTTTTCTTAATGACCAGAATGAGGTATGAAAGTACATGTTTATATATTCAGTTATGATAGTAATTGGGACTGCAAAGGGGAAGGTTCATCACAGTGTTGAAAACTGAATACGGTTGAAATAATAAAAGTCAAAAACCTCAAAACAAATGTAAAGTACTACAGGCTGGAAGGACAGATCAAATATAAGATGTGGGATAAAATATGTAAGCTGTTTTACAGCAAAAGAGAAGCTAGGGAATTGAAGTAAGTAATAAACAAATTTTGAGGCCAGAACATGGCATCACTTTTCCTCACTGTACTGTATTTAGTGCTGGTGAAATTTGTCTGGTGTACCTTTCAACCTGGGACATGAAAAATTGAAGAAGGGAAGAAAATATCAACAAGAATGGTGTGAGGGCTAAAACACTCATCAATTAAGAAAAGCAGATTGATTTGATGAATTGTCTTCTCTGAAAAGAAGAGAATGAGTAAAAGCAGAGTTGCAGATACACAGTGCAACACTTTTTCAGTATATACAAGGGAGAAAAATCAAAAGCTACTATGGGAAGCCTAAGAAAAATTCTGAGCTTGTGAGTGTAATCAAGAATTGCAACTAGAAAATAACTAGAAAAAAAGAATTATTTAGAAATATTTTCTATTTGAACTAATCTTTTTAGATTACTCCAAGAGGGGCTGCTAGCTTATTAGTCCTCCATCACATCCACAGTCTCTGAAGTCCCTCCTACCCATATACTCCTAAAATTACACCTAAATTAATTTGTACAAAGAAGTTTTGGTACAGTGCTTGTATATAAACATGCTCAGAACTGAACAGCTCCACAGTGACTCCCTTCTGTGCCTTTTAGATGTTTGTGCTAGGACTCCACAGGAGTTTAGGAGACAAACACTTCTGTGCTTCAAATTATATGTGAATATAATTCCCAGTTTACCAGAAACTGGGAATTTGATCTAACTATAGTGTTTACAAAAACTGTGTTTCTGGTCTGCATTTCTGTTTTGCTTCTCTTGGTAACAAGACATAAGGTACAGGATTGCACTTTTGCCAGGTGGTGGGAGTTCAGTGCTCTAATGAGTGCTTTGACCCTCCAGGGTAAACAACAGCAAAAGTCAAAAACTGGTTTAATAAAACATATTGTTTAAGGAATCAATGCCTCATGTTAAAATGAAAAAAAAAAAAAAAAAGGAAGAAGGTAGTGGAAGTCATTAAAAGAAAATTCCCACACATTAGAGTTACGCCTAAACAAATCTGCTACTGACATATCTGTGTGTCATGAGGCCCATGCACAAACCTGTCTGGACCTCTGAAGTGTTATTGGTCAATTCATTACTTGTTCTAATTCTAGGAAATCTCCCATTGAATAATGAAATGAAAAGTAGCCAAAAGGAGTTTGGGAAAATAGTATTTGTGATGTCTTGGACTTCATGGACAATAAGGAATTCTTTGGTGTGTAGTATGAACTGCTTACCACAAATATAATCTCCTAGGAAATAATCTTCAACATGTAACTTTTGTAAAGCTCAATTACAGATCCCCTTCTCACCTAAGACTAAACTCAATTTGCATAATCTGCACTGACTTTCTCTCTGTCATCCTGTCATAAATGACAGTCTTTTGACTAGTCAGTTAAAGGAATGAAGAATATCTTCTTCCCATGGCCCTAAAAGTTTGGCAGGGTATAGAAGGCAAAGGCAGGACAAGATTTCTGGCATGGGGTTTCAAATTAATTTACTTCCCCTCCTTAAATCAAACAATTTCATCATTAATGCCAGTTTCAATATTGCAATAAAATAATTTATGGGGCGCAAAGTAGATAAATATTTAAAAAAAAAAAAAAAGCCCTAAGAATCTTGCAGAACAATATGAACTATTGTCAACTGCAGTATGGCAAGACCTGTTGCCACTGTCTGTTGTAAGGAGAAGATATTTCATCTAAGAAATCATCTCTCCTTAAAGGTAAGCTTTACTCTCAGTGGAAATAGAGGCAAAAACAGAAAAAAAAAAAAATCACCACAGCTATAATTTTACACCCACCTGTTGGGAACATAAAGTCAGTCTAGCTCTGCCCTGGCACTGCCCCAGCTCCTGTAGCAGTACAAAATATACAGCTCTCTACTCTAGCTCACCCTGACGATGCACACAGAATAGGAAATGGTTACAAGGGTAATTTAGTTTATCTGGCCTGTGTAAGGCTCTCCTGACAATCCTGGATACTGTGCCATGTCTTTGAATAAATGAGAAGTATGCCTCTCTTTTTTTTAATTGAAAATCATTTCAGTGCACAGACTTCCATTACCATGCCAGTCCTCTGAGATTCTGCTGAATCCAGGTGATGACAGTATTGCCAGTATCAAAGTTTATTTCTCTGCAATCTTGCCTAACATTGCCCTGTTGGGAAAGAGTCCCCAAAAGGGCTTGAAAAAGGAGCTGGTCTGGATAAAGAAAGCAAGCAGGCTTCAAAATCTGAATTCTGACTGCCTACTGCCAGCCGGTCTGAAACACTGCCCAGTTGTCCAGGCTAGCCTGCAATCATGTGAGGATACAAAGCTACACTTGTAATCTAGACAAGCAAATTGGCTGCTGTTTCCTGCACAAAGATACAGGTTTAACTGGAATATTCTCCACTGCAAACACAACTGAGGTAAAATCCCTCAGCAGTATCAACCAACAGCCTGGATTTTGTCCTTTCTTCTTTAACTGGACAAATACTAAAAGACTAAACTGAAAATGTAGATGTTTAAAATTGGACACATGCCTATTAATATTCAAAGTTCATCTGTTTGAACTTTATTTTAAAAGGGTGGCCAAAAATTAGGTCTTCTCTCTGCAGAACCTAGGATGTGATAGTCCCTGCTTCGGTCACCTACTTAAAATTTCTCCTCACCACACTCTCTGCAACCTGGGCAAATACAAACTTGCCCTACACTTAGCCATTCAAAGATAATTTTCTTATCTCACCTTCCTGTTCATCTCATGGTCCATATCTTTTCTAATTCCCTCCCTGATTTTCTTACTCTACTCAATCTAATCCAAGCTGCTTCTCTTCCCTTTTTACACGGACCACAGCCTAACTTCAATGTACCTGTTATTCACAGTGGAAAAGTTGACTTTTACCTCACCATCCATGCTTGCCATCCTTGCCTTAATTTGCATTTGCAACTGGCTATCTAAGGTGCAGCACTAAATAAATTGGTGTAGAATTTGCCTTCTAGCATCTGTAAATATGAAAATTCATTCAGTATAAAAAATTCTCAAATACTACAGAGATGTAAATTATAGAAAAGAGGATTAGTCTAACACTCTAGAAATCTCCAGTAGTCTTCTACTGACCTACTGGGCTTCATCTTTCAGTTGCTAAAGATATAGGACTGAGCTTACTAACCTTAATAATATACTTAATAATTGTCAGCCACTCCAGCTCCTCTCAGTTAACCTCACTATCAGTGTGTCTGTAGTCATTATCACTGTGTCTATGTCATTATCAATGTAGCCCACATACCTGACAACATGTTCCTGGAAAACCCAGTTTGCCATTTTATTACAGGTGTAGTCAAAACCCACACAATCTGAAAGCAATATACATCAGTCATAGATTATACTTCAGACTCAACTTTCATTTTCAGCTTTAAGGACTATCATATTTTCTAATTATTTTAAACTTTTGAAGGATGAAACCTTTTAGCTAAAATTCTTACTTTGTCACTGGGAGGAGTGGTGGTATAAAAATGAATTGCAATTTTTCTTTGTTTCTTTTAGAAAGAATATCCAGAAAATGTGGGCTCTTGGAATCTCTCCATCTCCCCTATGTCCATCTGTATGTTTATAAACATTTCTATCCTTACGTATATATATATTTACCTCCTGGATTTTTGTGAGTGGAATGGGTCTGAGTTGTTGTTTTGCAGAAGTTTTCTGGGAGATACAAGATTTAGCATGCTATTATCAATCAAATTAGATTTAATAGATATTTATATACTTCTTTAGATATTTATTTAAAATTTTGCAGTTGCAGAGATCACAGACTACTAAGTTAACAGAAAACCTAATATTTAGTCAAAATCATTCCCACAGAATGCTTCTTTAACCTGTACTCAGAAACAAACTTTCCTTAGCCTGACTGGGTACTCACCGGCTGTTAAAGTCAGCACTCTCCTGAGCTGGAAAAATAATCTCACAGAAAAGAAGAAATCTCACAGATCTCAGAAATCTCTCTAGGCCCACTTCTTGTCTCATCTATCACTGACAGGGAAAGCAAAGAAGACTCCTTCCTTCCTTTACACAGCACCCTTTTATATTTTTGAAGGCCTCTACATTGTGTCCTCCCACTCATCTGATGAAAAACCTTCCCAGATCAAATTTCCCAGGTGTCCAATCGCTTTCTCAAGACTGATGACTTCTCCACATCCCTTTGCAACCTGTGTTTGCCTCTGTAACATAGTAGCTGCTGTAGGGAACTTGACATGCATTCACCTGAGTCTGACAGGCATTTAGAGTCCTATTTGTCTTGTTTTGAAGTTTCTGGGACTCCTCGCATTGCCTTCCACGGGGGCAGTGTCAGATCCCATTCACAGCAGCTCAAGCATTCAGCTTGATTACTACAAGTATTCTGAAAGATATGAGAAAGCCAAGGTTCTTTTCTGAAAAAGGATCACACACATTCTGTAATTCCCTTTAGAGCTGAGATAACCCATGAGAACAAAGCAGTAATCTTGGCTCAGACACCTATTGGCTTTGCTCTTTGTGCTACACTTCAATGTTCCTTTTCTCTCTGAGCGGTGTTTCACGAGCGCTGCTGCCCCTCTATCAGTGAGGCTCAGACAAGTCATCAACTCACAAATCAAACCTGCTTGAAGATCTGATTTGCAGTTAGTCCAGCAGTATATATAAGAGATCTTTAGTTGATAAAAGCCTAATTTACACAATCCATGAAGTCAAAAAAATTACTTATTATAACTGTAGCCTTCTGATAATGCTTAACATCTATCAGTATAGTATATTGAGGGTTGAAAATGAAAAATAATTTAAGAAACGCTAAATTAACCTACTTTAAAGACTTTGAACTAATCAAAATATCAGTGTTTTCCTCCCCATTTCTTCATAAAAAAATATGTGAAAGCCAGAAAGGAAAAGATATGGACAGGATAGCAGAGGAAAAAAAAAGTTGAACAGAGCTATAAGCTTTAACTTTGATAACGCACATGAAAATTAAACTCATCCCTTTACCTGTATACAAAGGGCAATTACACAAAAACCAAAACAACAAAAAACCAAAAGCAGTAGCATGAAATCCTAAAATACCAAAGTTCATGAAAAAAAACTATGGTAGGTGACTATGAATGAACACTGAAGCGAAACAATTTTGAGATGCCATTTGGTGAGCTACATGAATGAACAATCTTAGAATAACATCCTCATGGCTTTATATGGTATTATCCCAATCTGTAGTGGAAGAATTTAATGGAAATAGAAAGTAGCAAATAACTGCAATAATCAAGGAAGCCAACAGAGTCTAATGAGACCCTTTTCTTAGCTTGAAAGGTGTTTATAAACACATTGTCTGTTCATTTATTATGTACTTTCTCTATGTATTTTTACGCCTTAATGTTGTTTTTCACCTGCAGAATTCATCACACTGCATGCTGCAAAATGAGTTACCCATACTGCACCTGAGACAGGAAAATTGTCTCATTTCAGCTGGAGTGACTGATCAAAATAGGTGAAAAGTCTTCAAATTACTTGGAAAAAGAGTTCTGACTTCACTGGTCAAGATCCTTCATCTGTGTATTCTCTTTTGAACCATTTCTATGCAGCCTTTTGCTACATGGGACAGGACAATTTGTTAGAAACTGGTCCTAGCCAATAGTGAGTGCAGTCCAGGATCAAACCTCAATGTATTTTCATGATTCATGGTGCTGCAGTCCTGAATGCAGTTTAAGAGGACAATTGGCCAAAGTTATTTCCTGCAAAATTCAACACAATCTACAGTATTAGGTTTCTATAACTAAATAGATATAAAAAGGATGGTTACGAGCATATAGAACATCTAAACCACTCCTTCCTCTGAAGCAGAACATGCTGGCAAGAAACTCATGCCCCAAATTGGGCAGCATGGCCAGGATAGGATCAGGATGGACAGGGAAGGAACAGATTTATCAGGTTTTCACACTGGCTTTGAATGAAGAAGAATTCTGTCAATCCTCATGACAGAAACTGCTGCCCAGAGATGTGTTCCAGGAATTTTAGTGTTAGTAATTGTCTTTAGTGGGAATATATGCTACCTAAAAATGGGAGCATGCTGTCAACACAGACATTTGATATTCCTTCATAATTAGACCAAGGGGGGTCTCCATAGTACAGAAAAAAATAGTTTTAGTAGGATCAGGACAGCAGGGCAGGTTGGGGGAGTTATTAGCATATTTGGATAAAATTCAGCACATACTTAAAGGAAAGAATGCTGAAGTGATCCCTTTTGACAAATACAAAACAAAATTATTATTCCTTCAAGATATCATTTGCAATAGGATGTAGTGCTGCCACCTCCCTTGTAATCCATGTATTCATATTAATAGACCCTGCTTTAAAAGATAAGAGAATGAGGGTCAACTTCCACCCATACCAGCTTGGGGTAGGGCCTCAGTGAGAAGCCCCTTCTGACTGAACTGTGCCAAAATGAACATCTTTCAAACTTCCAAAATGGATGTCTTTCAATATTCCCAGCTAAGAACTTAAACTTCACCTATGTGTGCAGATGTGTTGGAGCAAAGGCTCCCAATGGCTCTGAAACGGGAGGTTGCCATCACAAGCTGTCTGTACACTGTTTTTCTTTCTATCCTAATGAAGATGTGACAGGTGATTTAGCTCTAAGAGAAGATGCCCACCCTCTCTTTAAAATATTTTTCCAGTGGCAGCACAACTCCTTGCTCTAGTAACACAAGTATCAGAAGGAACAGATGATCAAAATTCCAGTTCAGAAGACTATACAAGACTGCCTGTGATATACTTGCTTTTGCCTTTAAGAACTGATTTTCCACCATATTTTCTTAAAATCTATTCCAGCAAAATTTCAGCTAGCCACTCTCCACTCTTCATTGCTATTCTACCTTCTGAAGTACTGCAGGAAAGAAGGGACCTTTCTGCTTCAAAATATCTATGGAATTTAGGTCAGAATAGCATAATACAACAAATGCTATTAAATTACAGAAGGCTTGCTTTCTCCACCTAGTGGCTAAAATACAAAGCTAATATCCTGTACAATACTAGCACCCTAAGGAAAAAAGGCAAAATAAAAAATAAAATAACAGTACAATGGATAAAAGATAAATCCACTGATTTACTAATACCTAGTGGCTTAATTTTATTGAAAAAACTGACAAATTTTTTCTCTTCCCTCATCCTCAATAAAAGCAAATTTGCCTTTTCAGGCAAATCAAAGTACATGGGTTTTGCCCTCAATAAAAGCTGTTGGAATAAGGTCCCTAGAGGTTCAAAACTCCTGTTTTTTTCATGGAAAAGTCATAGTGCAAATAAAAGAGACAGCTATTTTGACACTGAGAGCTGTCCAGATGCTGAGCAACGTGACAGGAAGAAATGCAAAGGAACTATTTTTCTTACATTTGTGCTTCTAAGCTCACTGTGGGCAAGTTTTCCTGACTGCCATAAATGGAGCAGCCCAAAAAGGGAGGAAAACAGTTTCTTCTCTGATTACATTAAAGTAAGACCTCACCCGAGCCTGGGCACCTCAAGGTAGAGTTCTACATGCAGTGTGGTTTCCCAGGGATTCTTGATTCCTCACAGTCAAGGGAGATGAGCAGGTGCCTACCAAGAGTGAATCTTCCGGCCTCTCTCAGAGCTTGGTTCAGTAGGAGCTGTAGTGGCTCCTGCAATGTTCATCTCTTCTAAAGAGACCCAGGAAAACTAGCTCAGAATCAAACCATTTCTAATAGGAGGTGCTAAAGTAGAGCAGAAGATTGGTACCTAGCATAGTAGGGTGGGAAATTTTAAATGTTGCATGCTTTGCTTTTCAACCTGAAGAGGCACTGGCCTCTCTGAGTGATCAAGGCTCCCAGTGAGCACTTTGTTTTCAAGATGAAGAGTCCAGTCAGCATATTTTTTCACTATTTCAAAATAGGATGGGGACAGAAGAAAGTTTTCTGTTCATATTTACCTCCCTCATCAGCTAATCATGTAAGCTAACTGGCTCTAAATTTCACAAAATTAAGAAACAAGAAAGAGGAAATGCTAAGTTTTACCACTTTCTAAAGGCCCAGTTCAGTGATTTCTGAGGTATTGCACAAATAATCTGGCTCAGAGCAGCCACCACTGCTTATTGACATACTCAGATTTGTTCGGAAATGACAAACCCTTGCCTACTGTGTCATAAGAGGAATAGTTCAGAAAAAAGCATCTCAATCATCTTTCTGGTAATGAGAAACAACAGAAAAAAAACTTCATTCTTGATGTCCAATACATCCAGGCTCATCCAAAAGTATGTTTGCACATGTTCTAAAAAGCTAAGGGATTCAATGCGCTTGTGTCTACAAAGAAGAGAACCAGACTAGAGTCAAATTCTCCAAGCAGAATGAACTTTGTAAAATAATTACAATTACTAAACCCCTGGTTTTAGTTGTGGAGAACATCCAGGGTTGGTTTGAGTTAAATGATATTTTTGTTTGCCCTTTCATTTAAGCATATGCTTAAGAGCTTTCCTGATTAGACGTTGATTTAAATCTGCATTTAAGTGTTTTTGCAGATCTTACATCAATGACAGTCATAAACAGAACCTAAGAGAACCATTTTGATTTCAGGATTTTCAACATCACAGGAAAATTACAAAAGTCAATGGGCAAAAAAATGCCTAAACCTGCAAAACCCCAATAACAACGCCCTATATCCTCAACACATGGGGGAAAGGAGGCTTTATTTTTATGGTTTCTAATGCTATAGGAGGTGAGGAGAAAAGAATTTTTGTATTTGTTTGGGGGTTGTTGTAACATTTACACTGAGAATATTCAGTTTATTTGTAACTATCTTCATCAATGAGCCATCAGCATGAAAAGCTGGACTATACCATACTTAGGAAAATATAATTTATGTTATCTAAGATTAATCTGAAATAGTTGTTTAATAACTCTAAATGTCCTTTCAGAGTTATGATGCCAGGTTTCTCAGAGGAAGGCACTTCCTGAACAATATATTTTAAGAATTACTGACCTACTTTCACTCTTCAAGCAGTGAAAAGTATTGAACAGATACTTGCACAGCCATGAAACACTGCAAGTTTAAAGCAACTTAGGAAGAACCAACACCCAGCAGCTTAGCACCTAACTTTAAATTAATAGACTGTTCTCTTTTTCTAATTAGTAATGGTAGTTCATTATGTATATCACTGTAGTAGTGTATGATATAGTAGCACACATTAGTAATATGATTTTTGTACTGTACATCTTCGAAAACAACTTCTTCAACCTACCTCTGAACTTCTTCTACCTCTGTAGAAGCTCATGGCTTCTACATCTTTCACTCTGCATCTCTGAACAAGGTTATTACTTAGAGATATCTACTGCATGATTCATTCACCATCTTTTAGATTTACTTTAGTATATTTTACTGTGCCAAATTGAAGGGAGAGCAGCATATTCTGCTTGTTTTCACAAAGCAGTAGAGGGTCAGAACACCCTCTTCAGCCAAAATAGGATGTGGTATTATTTCAGCACTGCATTACTGACAGGATTTTTCTACAGTGTGGCAAGATTATTGTAACATGCTAACGTGATAAAATTGCTAGTCACACTGCTTTTCTCTCCACAATCTATCTTAGCATCTCCCTTTTCAGTGAAAGATAACAGCAACCCAATGATGTATAATAGCTGACATTGCTAAATCTCCTTTTCTATGTGTGAAGACCCATGGTGGAAATCTTGAAGCAGCTCCTTTGTTAATTCCCTTACTAGCAGTCTCCAATTTAAGTTCTCTCTATCTGACCAAAGGGATAGAGACACAGATCAATAGTACTGGGAGATAGAATAGGATGACTCTTTCAAGAAATTCACAGCCTTTCAGGAAGAATTTGCAATTGCATTTCAAAGAGAGTCTAGAAATACCTGTGCACTGTGAGCTTTGTGAATTGTTTTAATGGCATTATCTGAGCACAAAATGTATTCTTTGACCTATCACTCAGAAAACTTGTGCTTTGGATGAAATCAACTTAATTAAATGTTGAACTTCTGACCCAAGAAGAAGACACCCCAAATACAAGCAAGGACATTGACATTTTCAGCTAAGAAATTACCCAAATATTTGGAATCTGGTACAGGTTGATAGAAGTCCCACAGACAGACAGAAAAAACAGAGCTGTTTGCATTTCCCACTCAGACACAGGCTATATTTAGACCATACTGGTTCACCAGCCAAGCAAGATTTACTGCTATCCTAAAGGTGAGATGGAAGGGCAGTAGAGCTCTTCACTGGCTCTGTAAAAATGATTGTTACTGTTGCAAGCATTAGAGTATTTTGCCTTTACTTTTTGAAGATGTTTTTAATATTCTCTGAGTTAATTAAGGGGGGAAAAGGCATTTTGTTTCCTTTTGCTTTTCTGCAAGGATTGCTTCATATTGCTTAGGTACACAAGTTATATGTTGCAGCCAGCAGTCAAAGGCAATCATGCATTTGTGTAACACATTTCCACTAGGAAAGACAATATGTTGATGCTATAAAATGACAGCTATTTGCACTGCTTGGTCTTCAGACCTGGCAAAGGTCATTAATAGTCAGTATGTACCAGAAGATTTTTTGCCTGTGCTCTTACTATAGTGCTCAGGGGACTGAAATAATGAAGCTGTCAGTGAAATCTCTTTAAAAGGTAATTGCAGACAAAAATACAAGCAGAAATGAGAAATAAGTAAAAAAAAAATATGCCTGGCTACAGTTAGTGAATTACTTGGGTGGTGGGGGAGAAGAAAGGAGAGAAAATGCTCACCAGCACAAAGCCTGATTCTCACTGGCTCTGCTTCTGCCCACTCTGTCCTAAGCTATTTCACCCTGCTGAAGCAATTTCACATTGTAGTGATTGGGACTTGCAGAGATGATTCCTCATCACCACACACCTTGTATTTCTGGTGCAGTGTAATTTCATTGTTCAATGTTTTACTTCAACTCTCTGCTTGAGCAGACAATTAAATACAGTACCACATTAAGCTTATACTCCACCACTTACTAGAAGGAAATCCATATGAAACATAGATTTCAAAGCAAGATTCTGCAAATAAGGAGCAGTTTGTAAAACTAGGAACTTCAGATAAAAAATTACTGTTTATACAAACCTGTTTTCAAAACCCCATAGTCTGTATTTCAGCTCCCTGAATCTCCAAGAGATTCTGATTTAGACTGGTACTTAGGGGTGGGGCCCCTAAGTTTCAGTTTGGATTTCAGTTTGGATATAATGGAACTAAGCCATACTTTCATTTAGATATGGTCTCACAAATCCATTTCAGACTGCCTAACTATACATATGACTTTAAATTAGACACATTTTAAGTGTCTTAATGCAGTCCACATAGATGACCTCCACCACACCACATTTTGTCTTGTAACTGGGGTATTTGAATGAGTCATTTTTCACTTGTGGGAACTATTTATCCTTCAACTCCTGACTAGCACAAAGCCAGTTGTAATTTCCAGATAAATCTCAGGAGACAGACTGACAGTTGAAAGAAAGAGAGAAGCCTGCAGCTATGCAGTGCACAGTACATGACTAGCTCTCATCTACAAACTGCTCCTAAGCGTGGCTTAGAGTCATAATAGACACTGATCTGATGGAAGGCCTTGCTGTTTTTTTGTGGGTAGGGATTATTTATTTTTAATCATAAGCCCCACAGAGTTAGTAGAGTGTTGTAATCAACACTGTAACATGACTTTTTTAATTAGTATCTCTCATTTGTCACACTTCAGTCTGACTGATGCTGATGCTTTCCAGCTTGTTTCAGTGTTCACACTTCATACTTGTACAGCACTGAAGCATCTCTCAAGATTTGCTCTCATGACCTCTGAAACACTTCAAGGTTACTTCAAATCCCATCATTGTCTCCTTCCTCCCCAAGCAGACTCCTAATACCTAAAGTTGAAGTGTGCACAGGTCGTGCCTAAGTATATTGTGGCAGCCCACCAGTCCTGCTCAACAGGAATCCTTGGAGAGAGCAAAGGAGCATCTATTCAATACATACACTCAAGAATGTCCAGGACATGCCTCTCTGTCTTGCACTACAGACAGAGTCTGTTACCTAAAATTAAAAGGATGTGCCAGATTCACAGCAGGTATTCCTTCTCTGGTGTAATTGTGTTGCTAAAACAAAAGTAGTACCTTCGAGTTAAAATTTCGAAGATGCAGAATCCTGCTTCCTCCCTTAACCAGAGAGTAGAGCCACAACTGCTGGTTCCACAACTGGTCCCCTGATGCTCCATCTTCCTACAATCCTGCTGCAGTATCAATATCTGTGAGCACAATATGAGCTCCTTTGGCACCGAGTTATGCCTTGTCCTCTGCCCTCAGCAGCTTTCTTATATCACCCTGTTGAAGAGGTCTCACTTTTTACTGAGACAGTAGGAATACACCATGCACTCACACAAGCTGCTTCCTTACAATCCGCTGTAAGTAAATATTTTCAGTTTGGGAAAAAACCAAAAAACAAACCTAACCCAACAACAACAATGCCAACCAACCCTTTCAAACCCCTCCTCAAGCACAAAATACCAAAGAAAACAAAAAACCAAGATCCACATAACTAATCCACCATCCCATACCTCAAGCCATAAGGGGGAGTGAACAAAAATAATCCATGTGGTTTGGTGTGTGGATTTTTTTTTTTTGGGGGGGGGTGGTGTTTGCTTTAACTATGGAGATTTTTATATTTTCCTACTGTTTTCTGCCTGTTTGTATCTTTTTTTTAGGGGAACAAGGTATTCCTGTTGTTTAACTGACTACAGCTCATAATTTCTAAACCTATTGGTTAACTTTAACAAATCTGAGAGTGAGACAGATCTCAAAGTAACAGTGTATTTTTTAAATACATGTTTTTTCCATAAAAGGGGCAGAAGGGAAGTTCCAGCATGAAACAGGTGAAGCACTGAAGGACTAGTTAGCCTAGACAGGCTTGCCTTTTGGCACTCATCAACCAGGCAGCCAGTCAGGCCACATTTAGCTGTGACCCAGTTAGGGTATGATGGACTTCCAGATCTGGAAGGCTTGACAGGGGATAGATTAGAGGTTTTACAATGACAGAATAAGAGCACAATGGGGAAAACAAGAAGACACGCAACAGGAAACTCCTAGGGAGGTAGGGAAGTGAAGATGCAATATCTAAATTTGTAGCAATTCAACTGCAACCAATTTATTTTTCTCAGTATTCCTGTTTGGAATTACAAAAGACAGCTTCATTTGTTCTTCCTGCTTTGCTCATTATTTCTGCAGGAACGACTCCAATAAAAACAAGTACAACAGCAATGAATTAAGCTTTTTACGACTGCACTCACACAGACCCAACATCCTTCTTCCACCTTCTCCCACACCCTCAGAAGTACACAACTGAAGAAGGGCTGAGAGAGCTAAAACCTGTTACTTCACACTGGTCTGTGAAAGTGTGATATCTGTGTAGATGCTCTGAAATTCTGGCACAACACTCTGGCGTGGTTGCACTCATAAGAAGAATAAAAGATGGCTAAAAATTAATCTTAGTGGGAGAGACACCAGATTTTAGTTAAGGGAATATTTCTTAATATCTTCATCTTCCTTAATAGCTCTAAAGTAGGCAGGCAATTGTGCTGCATCTATTTTGAATAAAACTGATTTTATTTTAAAATTACAGCCCTATAAAAATGCAGCAACATCAAGATCCGAAAGCAGTCATATATCATAGTTTCATCTTAGAATGCATACTGACTGTGTTTTACCATGTGCTTTATTTCTAGGAAACACACCCTGGAAATAACACCACAATACAGTACATACATATTAAGTAAGCTCAGGGAATTATTTCTCCTCTGACATGGCTGTACAGCTTCCACTCACTTCTGGGACTACACAAGGCAAGCCTGGACCTCTGTTTTCAGTGTAAATTCAAATGAAACATTAAAAGTCTACAAGCAGAAAAGCAGAGAGGAAATAAGGCTGTTCTGCCTGAAATAAAAGGATAAGCTATAATTTCACTGTATGTGCTTAGTTTTCAGTTCATTCATTAAGAGATACTAAAATATAACCATGCAACCACTAGTTTACTTAATTATAGGCCAAGAATCTCAGTGGATGATCTGGCATACTTCTGCTATTAATGAAACAATAGTAGTTGGTACCAGCTGAACACAGGGTTTCTGTTATCATGGAGAAATAACTGGCCTGATACAACTGGCCTTACCCTTGTACACTTATGGGAGGAGAAGGAATGTAGAATAAGAAGGCAGAGATACTGAAAGTCTTTTTTGCATCAGGCTTCACTGACAGGACCAGCCCTCAGCAGTCTCAGGCCTAGATCCAGGGAAAACCAGAGGTGGAAGGAAGAGTTTCCCATGGTCAAGGAGGATAGGGTTAGAGATCACCTCATCAAACCTGGCATCTGCAGCTCCATGGAGCCTGAAATGATGTGTCCACAAATGCTGAGAGAGCTGGCAGACAAAAATGTGCTCAGGAGCAATAAGCATGGGTTCACTGAGGGTACATCCTGCTTGCCAACCTGACTGCCTTCTACAATGGCAAAACTACCTGGATCAATGAAGGAAGAGCAGTCCATATTGTCTGCCTGGACTTCAGCAAGGCTTTTGGCTTTTTGCCTCCCACAACATTCTGATAGGCAAATTCAGGAAGAACAAAGGGTGAAGTGGACTGAGAACTGGCAGAATAACACATCCCAGAGAGTCATCGGCAGTGGCACAAGGTTTAGCTGGAACTTGTCACTAGGGGTGTCTCCAACAAGAAGCAAGCAGAAACTTGTTCCTTGTTGCAGGAAGTTCCACCCGCATGGGAGGAAGATCTTTATACTGTGCAGGTGGCCATGCACTGGAACAGGTTGCCCAGAGAGCGTGTGGAGCCTGGAAATATTCAAGATTTGTCTGGACAAAATCCTGTGCTGTGTGCTCTAGGAAAACCCTGCCTGAGGAGGGAGATTGGACCAGAACACCCACTGGTGGTCCCTTCCAGCCTTGCTGTTCTGTGACTTGGCAATGAAATAAAGAATCTATTTATTATTATTTATTTATCATTCATTTATTAATTAATTTGTTTTTTCTGAGAAAGTTACATTTCAGGTTGTAACTTCTAGTTACCTAGATAAAATTATTTGGAATCTGTTAAAGAAAAAAGTTTCATTTGATTTCATGGTTTTGGTTAAAAATGGTGTTTGCCTTTCTGCCAGGTTTCTTGATACATCAGGGATTCATTCATAGAGTTGAAATACACTGCTTTAATATGATTTTGCTTGATGATTGGAGAAAATACCGTGAAAGAAAAGGACTAAATCACACCCTATTTTAGCTCCAGAAATGCTTTTCTCAGATACTAAAACATGTAAATACAAATCCAGTAATAATAAATTTTATGGTTAGTTAACCCACTATCTTCATTTTGACTTCACTTGAACTCAAATCCTGTGCTGCATACTCATGTGTTAACATGCTCACCTGCCAAAACAAGCATTCTGATCGTTAAGTCCTCACCCTGAAAACAACCTATGAATAAACTATGAGAAAACAAAGCAAAAAAAACAACCAACCAAAATAACTGAAAACGCAAAATCTTGTAGCATTCGCTGTCGGTGTTGAGTCACATATCAAGGAAAAGAGTTTTATTTCCATAGGTTTGTTTGCTTTGGTGATTGATGTCTCTTCCTCTTGTGTTTTAAAGCTGTCTTTAACAAAATGACAGCTTAAAAGCCCTCCTTATTCACAGCTTGAGGTTGAAATGGAATCAAGCCAGAGCTGGAATGGCTTTCCAAATTAGCAAGGGAACCTACTGTTGAAGTAGACTATTACCCTGCGTGTGTTTGTGCATACAGCCTTGTTTCTCGTACCCACAACTGGGCTAGCTATCATTTACTCACCTCACAAAGCTGCCTCCTTCCTGTTCTTCTCAAAGAATTTAGTTAAAACAAAAGAAAAATCAACATAAAGTCTTTTGTGCTTGAAAGCACTTTTCACTTCAAATGGCTGAGCAGCATCAAATCATTTAGGAAATAAAGAGTCTTGAAAGTGCTCAAGGCAAACACAGTGGGCTGCAGTTTCAAAGGGGCTGTGCAGAGGCTCTGCAGGGCTCATGTCTCATGAGTACTTACACAGTATAAGTGGTACACAAAAAGCCAGGGCTACAGTCACATCAAAGAAATATACAGTGCAAATTGCATAGATCACCTGGATTGCAGGTCTGCTGAAGAACCTCAATGAATATGCAAAGATAAGGCTTTTTTTGGTTGAATTCAGCCAGTGCCATACTGAATTTTGAGGAGACCAACAGATGCAAGGCACTTTAGAAATGGGAAATCTAAGCTACATAAATGCACCAAAACATAAAAAGAAGACCCTCAAAGAGTTAACAACAAAGACAGAACATGTCCTTCCTGATCTAAGTCTCCTACCCTTGCAAAGAAGAATCCTGAATTTTAATGGAGATTAACAGAAATTACCTAGCTATTGGGCTGGCCTGCTTACAGGTATTAGCACTCACAAAGCAGCCTAGCATGCTAAGATGATGGGCAATGATTTCCCAGATGTCTCTTGATCATTTTCCCCTTGATTTCAGTTTGCACTGAAATCCATACAAATCGCCAGTAAATGTGCTCCTTACAGAGACACTCCAGAGCTCAGGAGCAATGAAAAAGGGCAAGATGAACAGCAAAACCACTCCATAGCTTTTGGGAGATAAAGGGAAAACGTCACACGAAATCAGCTGTGTATGTCTATGGGCTGCAGTCAGAGCACTACTGCACATTGCAACCCAAGAGCTCTGGGCTAACAAAGTTTAATTTAAAGGAACTAAAAGTAAGAATTTCATAAGTAAGTAAAGGGCACATGCAGAGCCTAAAACCACCAGCAAAACTGCAGCAACAGCAAAATGAGACCACATGTCAAGAAAACTGAAGAAACTGCTGACTATGATAATGAACTACCTTGGAAAAATCACAACCTTATTCCACCTTGCCAAGAGAGTTGGATCACACATTAGTCCTCAAAGCAACTAAATTATTACTCACAGTTCACTTTCTCAGCTGCCCTGCTGCACTCCTTGGACTCAAACAATAACCATGGGATGGAACATCACACAGTCAGCTCTGCTGGGTCAGCATCAAGGGCTAGGTAAAAGAAATCACATGTGATTTCAACTGCCTGGTTGCTTTCCTCATCAGCTGCAAGCACTTCTATTTAGCTCTCTGAAAGAGCTAATTAGGAAAATATTTGAAAGGGGGTTGTAGCCAGGTGTGGGGCAGTTCCTTATTCCAAGTAACAATTGATAGGATGAGGAAATGGGTTCAAGTTGCATCAAGAGAGTTTTAGATCAGATATTAGGAAAAATTTCTTTATTGAAATGCTTGTCAAGCATTGGAACAGGCTGCTAAAGGAAGTGGTTGAGTCACCATCTCTGGAGACATTTAAAGGGTCTGCAGATGTGGCACTTGGGGACACAGTCTGTAGGGGACTTGGCAGTAATGCATTAATGGTTGGGGTCAATCTTATAGGTCTTTTCAATGATTCCATGATTCCCTGGAAAAAGTGGATGCAGCTAGGATTGACTCAATTTTCCTGGTTTAGGCACTAATCCCCAAAACCCAGGTGAAACTCGGTCTAGCTCTATTATCTGCTTCCAGTGAGAGGTGATCAGAAGGGACAGCATGGGATGGCTGCCCCTTTCTGCACAGCCCTGAAGGTGAAGGTGTGTGCCCTTCCTCACCTCCCTGCCCACAGCATAGCCTAGTTTGCAGGGCATTCAGGTGTTAGTTTTGGTAGTAAATCCCAAAGGCACATGTTATTGTGCCTCTGGTATTTCACTGGGCATTTTTTCATAATTTTTAGGTGGTTTTTTTTCAGAGGCTAACCTTTCTTCCTAACCACAGATCTTTCCTTTACTTAGATTATTGGAAATGACACCGTTTCAAAAGACACAGAGCAGACAGGGCCTTGGAGGTTTTTTCACCCTACATCAAAAGATTAAGTCCCAAATAGCTTCATAAAATCTCAGTTTTCAAAGCAGTTTCCTACTTGAGTTTGATTATCTCAGCAAAGTGTCTACCCTGGGATCAGAGATTAGTGGTTTGAGACAGAGGAGCTGTAGATGAATGTAGAAGCAGCAAGGGCAAAACCTGGTCCTGGCCAAGCTCACTAACCCTTGTGAGAAGACAATGGTATTTATGTCGTGAAAGGCCAAGGATTCTGAAGAGATGATGGAAAAGAGATGTACCCATGGCCATTCAGGTGCTACTCCCTCACACAGCTCATGGGTGGCATGGGCTGCCTGGGCTGGCCCTTACACTCAGACATGTGCATGCTCTTCAGTCACTCTGATGTGAAAAGGATGACTCGTAACAGCATCAAACTTTTCCTCCAGTCCCTTCAGACTTTCTGTCCCATGTTCTAGGCAACATTCCCATGGCCTGCCCAACCACAGTCCCCTCGTACATGCCCTGCTGTGGGATCGATACAATTTGACTCTCAAAAATATTCTCCTGATGGGACTTAATGGAGTCAGAAAGATGAGTTGGCAAAGGGGTTTTCAACATTAATCTTAGCGGCCAGGAAATTATATTTTAAAATATAATTGGCCTTGGAATTTTTATTTTAAGATAGGAGAGAGTCTTAATGTTAATATGTGTTAATATTATGTAAAATGAAAATAAAAGAATTTTGTGGGAAAAAACTTCAGATTTGAAATACATTGGTGGGGGGCAGGGAGGAGGGAAGGCAAACTTCCTTTTTTTCTAGCATTTTATTTCAGGTATTCTATCATGCAATAGAACCAATCTTCACTTAAAATATATGTGCCAGTGCGATGTATTACTGTTTTCAGGGGACCTATTTCCACAGCAGAGTGCTACCTGGCATGAGTGAGCCCACGTGGCATATTCTGTCTGTCTGAAAAAACCTGCTTTGTTTTGGGTGTTTCATCATTATACCAACAATTTTAATATTCATGACTCTCTAGCCTTTGTTCTCTAAGCTAGGGCTCTCCCACCTTTCTTCTGCTTACCTCCTCTCTTCCAGTACCTCCTTCCTTTTGTTCTTTTCTGTGTATCGCAGCCCTTGAATCACACCCCTGTTGCCAGACAGTTTGTCCTCCGCGGTGCTGAATGGGGCACTTGAGAAGGCAGCGTGTGTCTCCTTCTCAGGGAGCGAGTGCTTATTTCACTCACAGAGAGGAGCAGCCATTCAGCACAGCAGGAGAAATTACGGAACGCAGCCTGGAGGGGAGGTCGATGAGACAGAACATTTTTTCTGGAGCTTTCTGGCTCCATTTAACCTCTCAATAAAAGTAGGTTAGAGCATCCTGATATTAAGGACTATGTGAAAGGGGAAAATGAAAAAAAAAAAAAAAGCATAGAGAGGGGAAAGAGGAAGAGAATTGAGCCTTTGAATAGGAAAAATGTCCTTGCAGGTAATGCACATAGAATTCCTTCCTGATGCATAGTATAAAGGAGGGGATTATTATGCTTGGCTCAAGAGTTTGCAAGTGTGACTTTTTTTTTTTTTGCCAGAGTCAGATCTGAGCTGCCACAAGTCTAACCACACTTACTTCTGCATATGGGCTTGGTGGGGGAGAGACTAAAGAGGAGAGGGTACAAAAAAATATTGTCACTTACAGTTCATACAGGGAAATCTAGAAAATAATCTGTGCTGTGTTCTTTAAAAAAAACAGTGTCTGAAGGTCCCAGATTCTTTGCAAATACAATCAATTGTGCTTTCAAACAGGTGCTGAATGCTGAGCAAATACTTTTATTCCCACTTCTCTGCAAGGGGAAACTGAGGAATCTTTCCCAAAAGGTAGCATGAGACAGCTCTGGACAGACCAGCCACAGGTGAAGGGTTGGGGACATTACCACTAAAATGAAATGTAAAATTGCTTGTTAATAGAAAACACCCAGAGAACCATGAGGAGGCTACTTTAACTTCATTGCAATTACTAATTTAGACTCATAATGAGGGGGAAAAATAGATCAGCAAGCCAAGGCAGTTTTTTTTCATGAGCCCTGAGTTATGATGGATAAAGATGTTTAAGTGAGGATTTTATAGTACATTATTTCTGTTTTAATCAGGCACTATAAGGCAGCAACAGGGCTTATATACTTCACAGCCACTTTGGATTATTGAATGCTCACAGTAGGTTAAAAGAGCACTTACAGTTCATCAAATTAAGCAAAAATGTATAAATTAGGTACCATCAAGTACACAAGCCAATGCATTTATGAGGAGAGAAGAAGGGGAAATAGAAGAGATTTAAAGGATAAGGCATTAAAATGTAGTTTACAGTGTGCTTTTAAGAAATGACATTCATGACTGAAGAAAACAATTAACAAGCATCTCAGTCTGTTTCTATCCATTGTGTGAAGCTAAGACCTATTTCTGCATGTCTCCCTGGTCAACTATCCATCTTCCCTGGCCAGCTATCTATCTTCCCTGGTCATTGATTATTGCACTAGTTCCAAAGAGCATGATTTATTGTCTCCCACACATGTTGCAGCTTATATAGCATGCCTATCATGCGAGGCAGGCTCAGCCTGGAGCTTAACATCTGCAGCGTGGATGCAGAGCTCAGGGTCTCACACACACAACCTGTTGTGCAGGATATCATGTGGAGCAAAGGCACTGGCATGCTATGAGACAAAACTGCAGCCTTCTGCATGCAGAGCAGCTTTCCTGTCACAAAAAAGCCTCATCCAGGTTTAATGATCCTAGGAATTTCAATACTTCTCCCTGTCTCTGGGCTCTCAGAGAGGGTACCTAAGTGAAGAATCTCAGCTTGCTTTTTGGCTGAGTTTGCCGGTCAGTCATTGTTCCTCTTCTTTGCTGCTGGCTCCTGGGCACCCATCATAAATCAGTAATGCATTTTTTCCCCTGGGGGGTCCCATGCAAGTTCTCAATACATTCAGGATTGCTTAGGCTCCTAGCTAAGACTGGAGACTTAGGCTGAGGATGTCTTCTGCAGGAACAGGAGGCAGCAGATGCCAGCCCATTTCAGAAAGGGCTGCAAATTAATGTCTTAGAGGCACAGGGTGAGAAGAGGGCAGTTTCACCTTTGTGACACCTAATCAGGAGGGAGGAAAGGAACAGCTGGACATGAACAGATGGAGAAAAAAATGGAACAAACATTTTTTCTTCCATATACACTAAGATGGTATCACTAAGATGGTATAACTAAGGTGGTATAGTTTCTGTTGTGTCTTTCACTGTGGTGATAGATTATGAGAATTGCCACAAAGTAAAGATAACAGCACAAACTAAGACAACTCTTTAAAAGCATGGAGGGAAAGCCATCAGGATTATGAAAATGTCAGAAATTGAAAAAACTTGGAAATTAATCACAAACCGAAAACCTTAATGCATCTGATAAGCTGTTTGTAAACAATAGCCATATATCTTTAGTCTACATTGCAGCATGAAACACCACCTTTTCAGCAAGGACTTGAACAATTGAACATCCTTGTCCTCAAAACAATTACTATTATTTCTCATCTCTACAAGACCTCAGACATTAAGTAGTCATCTGAAAATCCCCATTGAAGACTTTTCAGATGAAGGAGAGGTTTTGTTTCTAAATAAACCAAAACAACTGAGAACCAATTAAGAAAAAAAAACGGGAATACTAATTAACAACCAAATTTGCCACCTGTTTTGTATACTAACCTGCTAGATCAGGAAAAAGTTTATGAGTATTATTTGCCAGTTTTTTCTAAAACTGTTTTTCTGTGTCCATTATCAAACTCTGCTCATCTTTCAGATTTCTGCAGTGTTCTTACAGGGAATGTGTTAGATGAAACTACTGAAGAGTCAAACTAAGATAAGGGAGGTAACGAGTTAAGATAGAAAGCATTCCCTTCCCATTTCCCACAGAAACATTGGGTAGGTAGACCATATTGGATATGGAACAGTTGGATTGAAAAGATTTCACATTTGGATTCTATAAAATAATCCTTCTAAAACTGAAATGTAAATGAGAATGACCATGCAGTAGGTCATGCAGTTTAGGAGAAAGTGGATGCTTTAAATTGTGCTAGAAAGTAAAATTCATAAAATGAACTGCCTCTTTAATAATTTTTCTTTTAAGTAGTCTGGGGTGCGTGTACCCTGAAAGTGTCAAATACAGAAGCATTATTTCTAGCATGGTCTCAATGCATAGTGTTGGTTGGTCTTGCTCTTCCTTCTGCCTTGTGAGGTAGGATAAGAGGCAAGGAAAATGAGGTATTTAGGTGTCTAGTACTCGTGTGTTTTCACCAGCAAATATGCACATCCATTTACACAAATATGTATACACAGACACACGTATAGATCGTGTCTATGGCTCGCAGTCTGTGGTGCCATCTGGTGGAAAGAAGTCAGCAGCGGCCCTACTGCCAGGAAAATAAACGTACGAGTAGCCTTAAAATAAGGAAGGAAGGAATGAAACACCAAAAGAAGGAAGGTCTGATCACATGATTAATGGAAGCCACAGTGCTCATCAAAACACAATCAGTTCCAGTCAGTCTCAACACCGAAATCTTCTTACCTTGACTGTCTCAGGCTATCACACTCATTGATATGGAGCAGCAATCATTGATGAGCATTTAAAACCACAAAAAGCTTGAATGGGTAATGGAAAAAGAGAAATACTCCCTCACTTTTCTAGCTGTCTCCTCTCCTGATTCTGTCTGAGTTAGAAGGGTTGGAGTCCTGCAGACTTCATGGAACAGAAGACATCTTCAATGTCTTCAACCTCTGCATCTCATAGAGAACCTTTAACAGTGAAAAAATATTTACATGTATACAAGGTTTGGGGTTTTTTCCCCCCGGATGCCCTGTCAACTTTACCTGGCATGAGTTGTCTCAATTTCTATCAGTAGATGCAGTTCTTGGGAACAAATTACATAATTACATACCATAACTTCTAGACAATAAAACAATAATTTTTTCTAAAGATTTCCTGGAGAAATGTTTGCCATGTAGTCAGAGAAAGGCAGTCATTTTTTATATGAAGGATATGAAGGATCTGGGTTTGTTTAATCAAATTTTTTTTTTTTTTTTTTTTTTTTTTAGTTTTGAAGAAAAAAAATTGACTGGTTACCTTTTTAGAGAAATATATTATCTTCAAGGACAGCACTCACATCAGAACAGATCAAGGCCTGAGAGAGGCTGCCCAATGTGAGTAAGGTCTAATTCTTCACTAGGTTATGCAAAATTTGGTCATTTGGGAATGTTCTTTTATACAGAGTTATGATATACTTCTAACTGTGTACTCACAATTACACTGAGGACTAGGGATCGGCATAACATTGTTAAGGCTTCCATGGCAGAAATACATGCAGCAAAACCAGTTTTGTAGACGAACAAAAAATATAGAAATGTTCATCAGTAAGGGTGGTGACATTACATTATGTTCATATTCTTATAAAGTAGCTTTAAATAATAAAATTTAGCTGACAAATATCAGCTTTCCTTTTTTCAGATTAAGATCCTGAAATGAATCAGTGAATTAAAAAAATGATCAGGGTTGTTTCTTAAAAGGCTGGAAAGTTTGTCAAATGTACTCTGTCTCATAAAGAAAACACTCAGGAAAGCAGAGACTTTAAGTACATAGCTGAGCAACCACAAATGCATGTCTATATACCAGCTCTAATTAGTTTCTGCAGCTGAGGCAAATGAGACCCCTACACTTCTTCCTTCAGTTTCTTTCCCCAGGCTCCCTTTTTCCTTTGCCCATTCAGTGGTTGCATATCACTTCTCCACTTAGTTCCCAGGCTCTCTTAAGGCTCCATTCACCTCTCTGACAGCCATCAAACCCTCTCAAAAAGTAGATGGAAATGCAGTGGGGAAGAGAGGTGATATGACTAAATAAAAATCCCATCCCTGCTGAGATAGCATCCTAAGCCATTGGCAGTCTTTCTTGATAAAGAGGGAGAAAAATCTTGGATAAGATTTCAGAACTTGAGTTGTGGTTGAACCATCTTCATAGCTGCCAAATTAAATATATTCCATGACCTTCAAAACTCAGCATTGTCAAAATGTGTTCTTAAAGCTCACTCAAAAAAGAAGAGTTAAAATGTATGACTCCTCTTTCAGCTGTTGCCTTATTTCTGCAATTCTTGCTTTTTGGCCTTATGTTCTTTTGTTTCTCGCTGCTTATATCATGATGTCTGAATCACAGGCTGCTTCTTGTATCCAGTGAACTCAGCAGAATAATTTGTATTGACTTTACTTGGTATAGAATTGGATTTACTGTCCATTGCTCTAATCTGCTAGATTACTTTTCTTCTGGTATTTCTTTCCTGTATGTAAATAAACAATGAATATAGAGAAGTTGTACTTATTGGCTAATGTGGTTGTTGGAAGATTGGAAATGAAACTAAAGAAATGGTTATTTTTGGGAACAAATTTCACATGATTTTTTAAACAAAGTATTTGTTCATAAGTTTTGATTATGAGTTGTTTAAAAACAAACTTCCATTTACTACAGAAATGAAGCATTTCCTAATATCTATAAACCCCCTTTCTGCCTTCCTGTAGCTGAGATTCTTCCTCACCACCATCATTCAACAAATCCATTGGGAGAAAATGATCTCTTTCTTCTCCCAGTTTTTCTAACAAAATTTCTTGGTTTCTGTGTAAGCTCATAAATAATTACTGAGAAAGGGAAGGTTTCATTTGTAGGACAGTTCAGCAAGTTCAGTGGTGGATGCCTGGAAGACCCTGTGATATGCATTGTTACTATGATTAATGACTCTTATTATTGATGCAGAACCATAAATTTATACAGGATCTGTCTAGAATAAGTAAGAGAGCAATGTGTTCTGTTATAAAGAGTTACACCAGAAAAATAGCTAAGATTCATAAAAAGCAAATCTTAACAGATAAACAAAGATATAACCAAACTGTGAACATGATATGCTCCCTTTGTAATTCTTGGAGTGTTGTCTTTTCTCTGAGATGGGAGGCAGACTGGGCTCTTAGTGGATATAAGAAAAGCAGAGCACAAAAAAGAATTTGAATTTCACGAGGGAGCTGATTCATTTCCTCACAAAACCTTGAAAAAGTCATTTGAAGACAATTCGTTTACAAACACACAACCAAACTATGTCTGAGTGAAGAAACTGACAGTAAATGGGATGGTGCCACAAGTTTGGGGAGCAGAAAGACACCCCCTTTTCAGCCCCAATGATTTCTTTGCAAGTTCAAAATGGGCATTATCCCCTGTGGTCTCAAGGTGCTCTTTTCTCTGAGGCACTGCTGCACATCCTCACTCAACAATAAACTCTCTGCATAGGTAGTGACACAAAAGTGTGTGGAAAATAGGGGCTGATAGTGTCTGGTAATCTGCAAATTATTTAGGTAATCAACAGCCAAAAATTTACACCCTGGGATTTGGTGCTATCTGCCTTGTTTAGATATCCACCTCTGCCTTGGGCCAACATAGGGAAGCCAAAGTAATTTCACCTGGGGCCTCAAGAGCTATCAGAGAGATACAGCAGAAAAACCCATCAGGGAATTGTGGGTTCCATATTAAAAGAAAGGATTCTCATCCTGCAGGTGAAGCTCACTTTCAGTGGTTTTTCGTCCTAAAATGGTAGGAATATCACCCATTTTTGTGCATAATAGAATGCATCTCTGAAGTGATTCTGATTTAAAAAAGAAATTATATGGAAACAGTAAGACCTAAACTCTTGTAAAAACCTCCAAAGTTTGTATTTGGATGTAGAAAGTGAAATACAGTATAATGTGAAAGAGTACAAAAATGGGAAACCAAGTGACATACGGATGTTGTATTGGCAGCTTGTAGGGAAGGAATGGGCTCACATGTGTTTCAAAGCTGAGGAAAGAGGGCATAGACAGGATTGGTTTTTCCTCCTTACCTCTGTCACAAGAATTCCTTACATTACCACATGCATCACAGTTCTGAAATCTCCTCTTTCTTGTTCTCATACCGTATTCAAAAGCACAATTTAGGCTCCTTCCATGCTTGATTCTTCTGGGCTGCTCTTGTTCTCTCCGTGGTCATATTCCATAAGGTTTCCCGTTTCATGTCATGCTCAGCACAGGGACTCCTTCAGTTGGCTCCTCTCACATGCTGCCTCTGGCTTCATTCTTAGAACACCTCATAGGTATTTCCACTGCTTTTTCTGAGCCTTAATTACTGAAAATGTGTCTGGGCAGTATCAACTGACACTAAAATGATTTCCTCTTTCATGTCAATTGAAAAATGAGTTCCGTTTCTTGCTCCAAACGCTACTTTCATGTCAGTAATTTCACAAGGCCCCCGAGAGTTTCACTGGAGCAGCCAGCTGCCATGGTGGAATCGTGCCGTGTTGGACCAAGCCCCGCCAGCACGCACTCAGCTCTTACTGGCATTCTGCATTTTGAGTGCTCAATACTTACAGGAACACCAAGTATTTTGAATAGATCTGCACTGGGTGGGAAGTGGGGACAGTGCTGCAGGGAGCTACTGTGCAGACAGAAGCAGCAATGAATTCTATCGCAAGAAAAGAAGGATTGAAGGCTTCTTAAGTAAAGCTATGAGAGAGGACTGAGAGGGGTTTTTTGTTGCTTATTATGGTTGAAAAGATTCCCCTGCTTAAGTCTTTCTCTGACCTCTGCACAGAGATAATTTTCCCTGTCTAGAGTCATGGACTTCCCTGCTTTTTATTCTCTACAGACTACATCTCTGCTGTGTCTGTGGCACCTAATGGCAACTGCAGCCACTAAAGTGAGGGTGGCAAAAGCCCAAGTTGGCATTGGCATGCAGTGGTGTGGATCAAATGGACAGGCACATTTTGCATGTGTGCCTTGCTACCAAGCAGATTTACTCCTGAAACTGTTGTAGGAAGAAAGAAAGAGCTTGTCAGCTCTGTAGCTTGCTCTTTCATTTGAGTTCTGAGGATGGGTTTTGGGTTAAAGAACACTGAGTATAATGCACCATGTAATTTTATCACATAAAATTATCCTGCATCTGTTCATATGCAGGTACATACATTCCTATCCACAGCACGACGCCTCTCCTAAATGGCACTTCATAAAGGGGCAGAGGAAAGCAGAACTTTGCAAAGGATGGAAAGCAGACATCTTTCTTGACTCTGGTCAGCACCATAGTCTGCAAACTAAGTTGTCACACAGGTGTGAATCTCCTGTAACTCTTTGTGAAACAAGTCTGAAATACTCAGTGTCTCTCCCAGCACTTTTGATAAGGTCTGTTGGCAGGTGTAGCTGTGCTGATTAAATGTCTCTGTGTACTGGGATTGGGGGCAGGCAACAGGCAGCTGAAAAAGCAGAGTGCCTGGGGCCTTTTTTTTTTTTTTGTAAATAATTTATTTTGGATGATTGTAGATATCACTACTGGAAAAAGTAATCCTGCTATAAAATTTTTCATCCTGTGTTTCTGAGCCCTTTTTACCAATAAAGGCAAAGATTGCTTGCACCACAGTGAGGAGAAGACAATTTTCTGGGCCAGATGCTGATGTCTTGCTATTTAACATTCAAATGTCCTTGCTCCCTCACAGCCTGTGTGCACCTCAGCCATCCATGCTGCTTCACTTCTTTCCCTTTAATCTGTGCACAGAATTAATCAGAATTATTTGTTAATTCACTCACCAGGGTAGCTTGTGGTCACATATCTAAACCTTTGTAGCAGCCTCCAAAGGAGAGGAAAAATAGGATAGAGAATTACTAGCCTGCCAAGGGAAGATTCTTTCCTACCTCTTCTCTTTGGGAAGTTTGTTTAGTTTTGCACGTTTGTCCAATTATCTAGAACATCTAATACTCCTACACAACAGACAAACTGCTTCTCTCAGGTAAACAGTCCACATTACCACAGTGAGCTTTGATGCTCAAGTCCCTACTTTTTAATAAGAATTCTTTCCAAGCTTAACAAAAAATTATATGCTTTGGGAAAAAATAATGGAAGAATTCCCAGCAGAGAATCCAGTGTGGTTTAGCTTGTTGAAGCTATATTTTTGGAAGGTTTCTATTCAGTGCTGTGTAGGCAAGTAATAGAAATCACCTCAGAAAGTTAAACTCTACATGTCAGACAGGATGTGTCATAGGGAAGGGAGAGATAAATAAGCTTGAAGTGGATTGGGAGGAGCAGGAAGTTCTAATAAAGCCAACTCTAATTTAGCCAAAGAGCAGAGGATTTTGCTGTTGCAATTCCCTGATCCTGGGTCTCCACAGCTGGAGGAAGTTTCTGACACTTTTTTTTTTGGTGGAGAGGAGACACGAAGGACTTGTTCTCAGGACTTCCTGTCAGGAGGAGCTGGCTGCAAGAGCTGAAACATATTACCGTAATAAACATAATTCACACAGGCAGGACTGGCAAACGGTTTATTTGCTGCAGTCCAGGGAACGCCTTGATGTGAAAGAAAACCTTTATTGTCCAGGAGCCTCTCATGCCTCTCTGCAGGGGCAGAGTCCTTGATGCCTCAGGTTTTAGCTTTTACATTTTTCAGATTCTGTACTGCTTTAGTGGGCAGTTCTGAGCTTCATATTAAGAAATGGTAAGCTCTCTTCACAGAGCAGCTAGACAAAACAATTCCTTTTCTAGCTTGGGACCAAGGACAAGTGATCCCAATTTCAGGCCCAAGAGCATAAACAATGGTGGACTGAAGGGAGAAAAACAAGAAGGATGGGACTTCATAACCTAAAGCTATAACTGGACAATTAACTCCAATATGCAAATGGACCAGAACTTATAAAAGTGAGAGATCTCATGACTGGTTGTCCATTGTTGTGACCATTTTGGGGTCATCTTGGGGGTTTAGCCCTGGCTGGGCTCTTGTGGTGCCCAACGTGTATCCACTGAGGCCTTTTAATAAATATCTACTTTATTGTTTAACTTTGTCTAGCCTCTGTTCTAGGTCAGCCTTGACAAGGCATCATCCTCACTAGAAGTACAGACACAGTTCCCAGCACGCTGTGAGCATGGAAAGGGTCATTTTCAAAGGGAAAGCAAGGAAAAAGTGTTTTTTTTTCAGAAAACACTTCTAATGCAAGCCATGTCCCCCGTGCAAAAGACAAAAGAAGGGCCAATTTTATGGCCAGCTCACTCACAAGACATTAAAGTTATGTTCAGGTGAGGCGCTCTTCTACAAAGACAAACCAGTTCCCTTGAGTGGTAGAAACAGCCCTGCTGTGAGCATCCTGTCTCAGTCATTGCTACAGACAACACTCATCGCTACCCAGAGCACGCTCAAAGCTTTAGTACCTTGTAAAGGTCAGTCTGGCCATCTTTTTGGATTGAAGATATATTTCATCCTTGCCATACAGGTCTGCACAGGGGTGAATCATGCACCTCAAGAAGATTTTGGTGGCACTGAAACTACTGGGTAACTCTATGTTTTTAAGAAGTAGTAGATGTTTCTTTTGAACTGTTTTTCTTCTGGAAAAAAAAAAAAAGAATTGGATATTCTCCAAAAATCAGCATCTGCAAACAGCTGTTTATATCCCAAAGCCAGCACAGCACAATCAGTATGTGAAAAGGGTAACAGATTTTGGAAAGCAATCCTTGAACTCTATGTTATAGCCAGCTATTGCTGTGAAAAGTAACAAGAAATACCAAATGCCACTAAACTCAGGTGTGTCAGAGGGTCTAGCAGAAATCTGAACCACTGAATAGATTAGGCAGATCATTTTTACCTCCCTCATAAGCCTAGCAGAACATGTCTTTTCTTCTGTGTTTACATGGCATCCAATGGAGACTGAGGCCACTGTGTGTTACTGTAATAAATATTTACTTGCTCATTTAGAAGCATGCATGGGACATAGTACTGAAGGGTCACAGCTGAGAAACAGGGGTGTAATATTGCAAAACTGATTTTTTTTGTTTGGTTTTTTTTTTTTTTTTTGTGGTAGCTTTCTGTGCCTCTCAAAGACTCACCTTTAGAGCAAGAAAGCCAGGCTGTCAGAGTGCTTGCTAAGAGGAGAACCTGGAACTTGCAGCACAAATAGAGGAAGGAAGCACTGGGTCAGCTCTCCACTTCTGCTGGCTTACTCAGTTTTCTGTGCAGTGGTTGTTCTTCAGCTAAGGATTGCTGGGTCCTGGTATCAACTGAGGAGATGTGTCTACTTCCCTGCTTTTGCCCCTTCCTCTGTACTAAAAGACTCAGTGGTGGCAGTGCAACTTGGCATGTCACCAAGACTAGAAAAAAGCAAGATGATGTGTGAAAGCTCAGAGGATCCTCGGCTCCACTAAAAAGTATTTCATACAAGATTAACACCAGGCAGAAGTTGGTCTACCTGAGGAAGAGACCATCCTAGTCAGCTGCTGTGTGATGTAGCATAACTGTTAATGGGGAGGAAATGGTTTCTGAGTCAAAAACATGGAACTCAATCCCACAGGAATTATGTTCAAGGAGCTTACACAATTTTCAGTTGGCTGCGTGTCAATGGCTGAATTCCACAAAAGACAGAGAATGTACTGATTGGTAAAAAATGGTGAAATAAATCAAATAATAGATCTAAATAACAGTTTCTATCTTTTTCTCACACAGTTCTATTTTTCAGCAGCGTTTCTATGCAGCAGAACCTAGGGCCTCAGCTAGTCACACTATAAACATAAGCCCATTCAACTTTTAAAAATAGCTGCATCGTTTTAACTGCATCGACTTTCAGCTCCTCCATTTAAAGCAGTGCACATATCTAGTAGATTATTTAGCATTAATTTATGCTCCTTCAAGTAAGTTCAGATGCTGTGCAAAGCATCTGCTTAAAGTGAGCACACCTTTGGTAGAGGTCTATACACAAATTTTGAGAAGGAAGGAAGTGGTTTGGTCACAGGACCTTGCCAAAAAGTGGATTTTTTTCAGGAACATTGTAACATTGGTAAACAAACCTTGAGCACCATACATGTGCTGCCCCAAACTGACAGGCCCTGGGAGGGCTTCAGTGGAGGGATGTGCTGTGTCCTGCCTGTCTCCCATCTGCGGAGATGGGAGTCATCCCACGCCTGCCTTGCGTGCAGCAGTGGGCAGCTGCAGCCTCCTGTCTGGATGTGCTGGGCAGCACATTCCCCTCCAGGCAGGCTTGTTATCTGCCTGGCAGAAATCCTCCCATTGCCTGCAGCCTCAGGAGCACTTCTGTTAGCCATTAATTAGCACTGTGGCTGGTGCTGGCCTAAGCCAGATGGAGGCCTTTGCCCAGTGCACAGTGCTCTGCTGAAGATCAGATTGACACAAATGGGGAAAGGAGCTGAGACACAGAAAAATGCCACAGCAAGTTTGCCAGTAGTCAGATGGACACTTTGCTTTGAATCATGGCTTGCTTGCTGCTTTCAGTAACTTCTGCTGCACTCCTGTCTGCTCCTGACCCTTTGCTCCTGGGTTTGCTTATCATTATTGGCACTCTGAGACCTTGGTCTTAATGAGCAAACTCTGGTCATCCAAAATATTAATATTTATATAAACCTGCTGATTGTGGAATTGTCCTGAATTTATGCTATAACAGCTATTGATTTGTGTTCTCTCTTCCCCTCTACTTGAAATCTCAAGGAGTGACAATCAAAGGACATTGCTTTCTCCACATGGAAGTCATGGACATCCATTCCAGATGCAGACTACTGATAAAAACGGCTTCTGCCCTCTGGAATAAACACACCTCACACATAACAATGCCCCATTTGTCCTTATTCTTTAATTCTAAGGCTGAGACAGATACAATGATATAATTTGCCAATTAACTTTTTTTTTTGGACACTGACAGTGGGGCCAGGAGGATGAGAAGATAAAGCCTTCTTACCTGAACTTCTGTGGAAGCTGATGCAAACTCCCCTTCAGCTGGCTCCATATGCACACAGAAATGGAGACAGACAATAAAATCAAAACCACTAATGCCACAGTTGTTAGCAATTTCATTTTAGTAAAGCTTGAAGTGGAATGATCTTGGAAATGGAGCAGTCCTGGCAGTGACAAACCTGACCCCAGAACATCAGCTATAAACCACCTTTGCACCATCTGTGCTAGTGGAACACAGTGTCCCACTTTCTGCTGATCTCCCCAGCCTCCTCAGCCACCACTCAGAGTATCAGGCAGGCTGCAGCTTCAGCCTCCTGCCTTCCTCCTTTTCTCACCATCATCGTGGCCAGCAGTAATGCACATTTCAGTACAAGTGCACTTGCAAAAAAAACCTCTCACCTGCTTCCTCATCTTATTCTTCTAAGGATTTCTTTTTTCTTTCCTGATTAAGCTGAAGGGAATTAGAAGCTCATTGATGTGTATTCCATTGGGCAAAACAAAGTGAAAAAAAAGTGTGCAGGCTATCCCACAAAACATGTATAGGGCTGAAGGAGACAGGCAGGTAAAAAGGAGCACTCAGTGATTCCCAACCTGTGAACAAAGCCACTTTGTTTGGTTGGGGACGAGACTGGAGCTGGACCCTTCCACCCCATCCTCATCTTTCCCACAGAAACTGCCTGGTGGGGAGAAATGCCCATGCAACAAGAGAGCTGCTGAGTGAAGCAGCCATGGGGAATGCACCAAATACCTTGTTCCCTGTGAGATATGGCTGAGGAGGCAATTTACTTTCCACTTTCCTTTCAAGATGAAGTATGGCTCACTCTACCACTGCTTAGGCTGTACTTATTCCACAAATAAAGATTTTCTGTCTTCCATGTGGCAACTTTTGCCCTGAAGTCACTCTTTAAAATAAACCTCAGAAGCAGAGGCAATGTTCTTCTAGCAGGTGCACAGCTGTGAGCCTGGACAGCAGATACCCACCAGCAGTGTACATTCAGTCCTGGTGGGAGAAACACTTCCTCCTGGATTTCACCTCCTAGCATGTGGGTGGCTGTGCAGCAGAGCTGTCCTGTCTCTCTGATTCCTCCCTTCCATTTGGTGAAGGTGCAGAGGAGGCAGACTTTGCTGCAAAGCCTTTCTGCTCCCTCTGTGCTCAGCCACAAGAGTCACAGCCTTGGGAAGCCTCTCCAGAAAGGTGCCACAAGAACACAGAGTCACCCAGCTCTTTTCTTTCTTTATTTTTTTATTGAAAGCTTCATCAAAGAAAACAGAAGTTTAAACCTAACATCCACTGATCTACAGAAAGCCCCAGGAGTGGGAAAATGGCAGCTATTTAGGACTGTGTTACAAATGGAAAACATAAAAAAAAAATCATAGCAGTACAGATCTTTCAGAGACATTCTGAGACATCAGCACACAGATGCCCATATAAATAAGATTCATAATTTAAATGTATCACAGAGGTTCTGTATTCTACATTTTGGCTGCAGTGAAGTCTGTAAGGGCTGTAAAGAACCTCTGACCCATTTTTGTGATGCATGTTTTCTTGATAGGAAGTTCATCTGCTTTCAAAGCTGCTTTGATTTTTCTTACAGATAGAATCTATTCATTCTCCTTTAAAAAGGAAAACAATTAAAAATTCCTAAATGAATTCTGTACACTTCCTGGTTTTACATAAAATTGTTTTGCCTCAAAAAGATAGTAGAATTTTCTTCCACTCTGGAATACATCATATTTAATAATACTTCAATTACATAAACATCATGTTCTCTTCTTTAGGCTGTATTTTTGGGCTTTTAAAAATATAACTGACTGTAAATTTCACCAAATTCATAAAATTATTATCCAAGAGAAAGACACTTAAAGGCAGAAAATTAACATTGGGCAGGTACTCTTTTAAGGACAACAGATCCAGATCTTGGAAGGTGCTTACACCTTGCAGGCTATGGACCTACAAGGAAAAATGGATTTGTGAACCTGTCAAGGGCTGACATTTTCCACTTCATTACACATTTTTATTAAGGTGAAAGAACTCAGCTGTCACTGTTGGGGAATTAACAGTTGAACCGAACAACTTCAATAAACTCAAGAATTTTTTCTTATCATGGAAACCTGAACCAGTGCTGGGATTAATTTCTTTTACAGCTTTACTCTCATAATTTTTTGTTCAATTTTAACAAAGAGCATGTTAATAAAGGGGAGAAGAAAGGGTCTCTTCTGCCTGCTTTGAGGCACAAAGGTGAATAAATCTCTGGGGTAAATACAGAGCTCTAGCCTACTTGGGTGACAGGAGCAAGATAGAAAAAGTTGGTGCTCTTTTTGAGAGGAAAATAACTCTCCTTACTCTGCATCTTTGCTGCTTGCTGAGATTCTAGAAATCTGCTCCACTGAAGGGGAGGAGAAGTCTGCTGCTCACTCAGCCCTCCTTCTGAGAAAGTGTACGTGCATGACTGTGGGTATGCATATTAGAAATGAAAGGAGTCCTCGTTACTAGAGTCAATTGTCATTAAACAGAAAAGACCAATGCACCAAATGTCAGCAGTTTTGTTGTTTTCTGTTTTGCATTTCCATCACACCGTGACTGTTTTCTTGGTTCATGTGGGTTACCGATAAAGACCAGGAAAATCCCCTACCCTAGGGCACTTCTTTTATATCCAGACCAATTTCATGTTAAATAAAGTTTTGAAAGGAAATGTTGACCACGCGTGTATCAAACATTACTATCTTCAACTACCACATTTGGTCTCATCACTAAAAATGGATTGATTCATTACTTTAAGCACATTATCACTCTTTAGCATGACTCTTGCTATAGGTGGAGTTAAGTGAGTCTGCCTAAACCTGTTTTGCTCATGTCAACCTCAGCATTAAAATGAAGTGGCATGAGGAGCACCATCAAGCTTAAAACCATGAAGCATGGCAATTTTTTAAACACTTAGGATCAGTCTCAATCTTCAGTACCATAAACAACATAATATAGATCCAAATACTATGACATATTAAAAATAAACTTTATTACAATGCAGGCTTCCTCAAATTTGCTGAGTTTTGGTACACATACATACATAAATAATACCCTTCATTTGATTTTTACTTGAGTAAAAATCCATTCGAATGCTATAGTCCAATTGCCCGTTGAAAGTTTAAGCCCTCACTTCTCTAATGACCAGCCTTTATCTTCCAGGTTTGGGCATGCATCCATAGCAGAAGATGATACAATGTGATGCAATTGCTCTCAGATATGCCTCATTCTGCATTACGGTGGATTTCTTGACCAACACAACCAAGGCAGTCTCTTGGTAAACAGAACTACACAAGTAAGCACAGGCTAAGGACATTTCAAGAGTCTGTTTCACCAGAAGGCAAAAAGAGGACATTCACAACTTGAGGCCTGACTGTCACAGGTGAAAAGTGCTTACAAAACCAGCAGTAGAGCCAGATAGGAAGAAGAGTCCCTCTGCAATCTCAGTGGGAACAGTGAGATTTTTTCAGTGCCCTGATCTACACTCGGGTCAGCACCTGCAAATATAACACTCTCTTCAGTTCCACTGTGTCTTTTTTTTTTTTCCCTCAATGTTAAGTGACAAGCCCAGGTATTCAGAATTTTCTAGCCATAATTCATAGTTTTCTGACACCCCTTTTGTATTTATCTTTAAAGGTAAAAAAAAAAATTACCAAACCTGAACATCCAGATTTGATTATTTACAAGAATTCAGGTGTGATGGAAAGTACGTACGCAGTTCAGTTTATGGAATTGATATTACTTCTAGACCTCTGGGCCAGGCACCATTGCCTTAGACATCTAGAGTTGCTTCTGCAATCTTTCAGGAACTCTCCTGACATTTAAAGCTAATTTGGCAAGACAGACAAAAATATTGACTTTACAAATTCAGGTCTTCAAAAAAAAAAAAAAAATGGAAACCAGAAACTAAACAGAGCATAACTATAAACCTTCAAAAAACCATATTAGCCAGAACAAACATAAAGAAAACCAGTTTAAGGTTTCAGAGGCCACCAAGTGACAACACCCATGCAGCAAGTGTGCTGCTATTTCACTGTTCACTTTTATCTCATTTTTAACTTTTAGAAATGAGTTACGACTTTCTGAGCATTTTGTAAGTTCCAAATAAGCTTTTTTCTTACCTTATGATCTATGACTGTTTATAATCAAGGCTCACAGTGTTTACAATTCATAGATTTCAAGTACCAGTTCACTGTTTTTTTGGGATCAGTAAGATGATGAATTATATTTAAGGGGTCCATTTTCTTTCCTCTTCTTCTTCCTCTAGATCTTTGCTTTGTTTCTTTTGATTTCAAACACTATTGAACATTATAGCATGGAAAAGAAAGGAAACAATTCTAATACAGAATGCACTTGAAACACTTTAAAGTGACAGGCACTGTGATATCATGTTGCCTGCCTAGCTTAATAAAAAACACTGAGATTGTTTAACTTTGCTGAAAAAAATAAGAAAAATGTTTCTGAATGTATAAATAAAGCAGCAGAGCTCTGAATAGAAACAAGAAGGTACCTCAGCATATTCATCAGCCACATGGTAGCTACCTTGTAGCCTCATTGTTGATAGTAAATGAGACTTTTTGTGTGTCACATTAGAACTAACACAGAAACAAATGTCTTTATTTCATATTTAACTGACTTGTGCCTGGGGTTATCTCCATTTGTACAAATAATTCAGAGAGAGACAGAAAGAGAGTATGTGTAGAAAGGAAGAAAATAAGGCTAGATTGATTTTTTCCCTCATATGCCCTCTAAAGAAAGAGGGAACCTTTATCCAAGGACAAAATTCAAGCGCCCCTCTCAAAAAGCAACAAGTAATGAGATAGCACATGAAACAAAAAGAGAGGTTTGGGGTTTGTTTCTGAATTAAAAACACGTTGTGGATGATGTTGTTCTTTTACTTTGGCATCATCTGGTTTTCAGAAGTGTTGAATACCAACAACTACTTTGGAGGAAGCAGAAGTTTTATCACTTCTGAAAATCAGGCCCTCTTCCTATGGTGAAGAACCATGTGAACTCCCATTTCTCTCTTTTCTGTGTTGCATACCTAGCAGCATTTACTTGGGAAACCCCCTCCCCCCTCCCATTATGTTAAAAAATACGATCTTGTTTTATCAATTTAAAAAAATAATTGTGTTCTTTTTCCCAAAAAAGTCAGGTTAGGGAATCACAGACCTCTTTTTAAGATTGGGCAGCTGAATCAGATTGATCCAATACATATGTTTTCATTTTCCTTATTTTTAATGGATACCCTGTCTCTAATCCACCACAGTAAATGTGATGAGCCTTCCCCTCTCTTCTGGATGGAGGAAAGTTTAAAAATGTTTGGTTTAATATTTACACATAGATATGTGTGTATGTATGTATATATGGAAATGCTGCTTCACTTCTGCCTCCTTAAGGAAAAAAATCATCTTTTGACTTCCTTCTCACCTTTTTCATTTGTCTGTTTGGAAGAAGTAAGGGCCGTAATCAAGATTTATACATGGAAAATAACTGTCATTCCTAAAACAGGTTTTGGTGGATTAAATTTAATTTTTTTTTTGCCTGATCATACTAATTAGTGATTGTCAGCCAACATATTAAGACAACAGAAATCATAGCAGAGAAGAACAATTTTTAACTTCCTGCCTGCATGACAATACGACATAATTTTCTAAATTTCTGCTTGTATGGGAAAGCTAAAATGAGAACAGATATCAAGTTTGCTTTCTCTTATATCTACCTGGCAACTCAAATGCAACACTGAGAAATAAATGCACAATTAAGGTGGCTATGCATGCTGGACGATGACAAAGACTGAGGTGAAGAAATGAATTGGTATGTTAGAATTCAGAAGGAAGACTGTTGTTTCAGTAGAAATACCAAAGATCAGGTAATTAAAGAGAAAAACTCCCCAAAATTAAAGCCTGCCTGGACAGATTAGTTGGTAGCCCAATCCCCCTTGCTTTGGAATGTTCTCCAAAGCACATCATCAAAAACCTGAACAGCTTCTGATACCAACTATTCTGAAATTTCCACTACAAACATATGCAGTATGTAAAACACCAGTGGAAGATAGTTTAAACAAACAAGAAAGTAAGAACTGGTCCGGCCATGTAGGTCAAATAAAGATTAAAAAAAAGAAAAAAACCCTCTATCTTCTGGACTGCGTTAGGGTGTCACTTCATCTTTGGTATAAAATAGGCCATCCATAGGCTGCATTTGTTCACAACTAGGAAAGACTACAGAAATTGTCAACAATTTCTTCTATCTATTGCTTTTTTTGCACTTTTTTTGACCATAAGCTCCTATCTACTTAAGTTTTTTTAATGCTCTTAAGCTAGGTTTTTGCAATGTGACAAGCAAAGCGGACTAAAAACTTCTTAAAGCTCATAAAAAAGACTGCAGATAAAAAGCACTAATGCTTTTGCTAGCGATCACGCTTCGTAAATAAAAAAATCTGCATTCTGCAAGAAAAAAACCCTGCATTCTCTATAATGCAGCAAGTTTTTTTCTCAATTCAATAACTTTACTGTAAAATGCTTTAGCCTTCTAGATTTTTTTTTCTGTCAACACTTAAGACAAAGTTCATAAAAGTCCCAGCATTTTTCCAATCCTTTCAGTTGCCACAGTTCCTTTTATCATCAACTTTTCTTCAAAAGAAGAAAATCATTTTCTTTTAAACTGTACAGTTTATTTTTTGTTCACCCCAAAAACTCAGTCTATTAAACTTCTGCACCAGCACCGGTGTGAGCAGTTTCAATTCATTCTCGGGTTTTCTAACAAGACGTTGACAGCTTGCCTTGAGAGCCTTTGACGTCCTTAAAATTAAGGCAATTAAGATTCAAGATAAACCTTACCTAAACGTTTCTTTTAAAAAAAACCAAAAACCAAAAAACCAAAAAATACTCTAGATTAAAACAAGAAGAAAAAGAAAATGAGAGAAAAAGAGTAGCTTAATTTTTGAGGAAGACAATTGGTTTTCATCGCAACTTGCTCCCTCTTGACATCATCAGTTTTTCTGCTTAAAAAAAAAAAATCTAGCTACACCTCCAGGTAAATTCTGAATTCAAATGTTCGTCCAGATGAAATGTCAACCCAGCATTTTTCCTCTGGGTTTTTCCTTTAGTTGAAAAAAAAAAATAGCAAAAATAAAATTGTCAGACTACATGACGGAACCATTTGCACAGCACATAAAAACACTGTTTTGTTTTCGTTGGGAAAGGTAGAAAAAAAAAAGCATTCATTTGACGCCTGTGCAAACTGGAAGCCAACTTCTTGTTCAGTGAAGTTTCTCCATTCAAGGCAAAGATTTCAGACCGACATTCTTCAGTCCTGTTTATTGTCTGTAAAAACAATTGAGTTAAAGTGGTCATTAAGTCAAAACAACTTTGAAATAGCCTCATCTCCTTTTTTTCCACCCAATTCCCTTTAAAAGTTATCCAAGCTAAACTAACTTTACAGCTGTTTAAATATGAAAACACCACTAAGCTGAAAATAGTCAGGCAAAAATAGGGAACTCCTACTTTGGGGACATTAACACATCCTAAGCAGATGAATTTACTCTTTGAATGCTAGGCATTAATAGGTAGTCTAACTACACTGAAATGAGATGAATATATGGCTTAACACTGTGTAAATCTTTCACAGGTAATTCAGAAAGAAGGTAAATATTTTCATAATAATAAGTGCCACTATTTATTTTGGGTATTAATAATAAAATGAAAGATAAAAATTACAATAAAAGAATACAACCAATTTGCTAGAAAGAACACATTTTCTGATGGCAAGAGCAATTACACTGTGGAGCAGTCTGCTTAATGAGCCAGTTAAGGCTAACTTAGCAGAAACCTTCAAAGCAATACTAATTAAAAAATATATATATTTTTTATCATATAGTGTAATATCTCTCTTAATTTAGCAGAGAGAATAAGGAAAATTATCAATCTTTTTCCTCCAGAAGATACCTCTCATTTGTGTTTTTGATGGTTCATGTTACTTACATCTAGCTTATTTGAAAAAGACTGTATGAGATCTTTAAGAGAGACCCAAAAACTACATAAAAATTCTATTCTGTGTCTAGGGCTATCTATAAGGGTCAGCTGTTACTTTTCCCAGAGTCTTTAAAGCTTACATGGAAAAAATCCTTTCCTGACCAAAGTTCAATACAAGAAAGTCCAGCACCTTTCCTTTTGCAAACATTAATGCATTTGCCTTGCTGAGTTTAAAATAAATTTTAAAATTAAGAGTTAAATTTGAAGAATGTTGATGACCTAACATTTGTCACAGAACTTTTTGTCTGGGAGTGTAAACACAGAACTGTAATTTTAAATATTAATTTTGCCAAAGGGCTTTTTCATTGCATGACACCTGAAAATTAATATTTTGGAAGTTAAGAACAGATTTATGTGGAATGCAACAATTAACTATTGTCTTCAGGTTTTCTATGCATAATTTCTTGTAGGACTACTCAAGTTGGAAGCTCATCTCCTGAGATTTTACTGCCCCTTTGGGTCAAGTGGCTGCCATAGGTGCAAAAGTCCAATATCACCAACACAGCACATGCCTTCTAATCTAACCTGGCATTGTTTGCCTACAAAAGGCTCCAGAAAAACATAATCCTTTCCACATTTAAAATCAGAGTATGTTGTCCAGCAGAGTTTTGCTTGGAGGTAAGAGAATATACTTTTTGGGGGCAAGGATATCCATTGATCTCCACTGATCTCCACTTCATAGTCTTCATGCTTTTATGTGCAAAATTAAATATTTACAAGGAAAAAGGGGAGTAGGGTCTAAAATAATTAAGGTGATTTCCTCATAAATTAGATTCCTCTGCTCAGAATCAAGGGCTTTTTTTATCTACACAATATGTAGCCAGGTTTTTGCCATGAAGTTACCATTTCTGAACTCTGTGGGTGGGATCCTCAAGTACAGCATTCAGCATATTAAATAAAAGAACACGTATGCTGATTAGAAAGTGGAACTTAAATTCCAAGTTTCATGGTTTATTTTTACTTACAAAGAGAGTACAGAGTCCTTATACCACCCAGTTCATTCTTAGTACATTTTCTCTCCTTCGTTGCCTGCAATTTCATGATTGTTGCAAAGAAAATAAATGTAAGGAAATATACCATTATAACTTTTCTCCTGACTGATCAGCTCCCATGAAATAATTTTATATAGTCTGCCTGTTCCTTTGCCTATATCTGCCAAAATCATTATCCAGTCATGTTAATTACTTTCTTATATCTCACGTTGACAATCACCATTTTGTATCTGGCATGATGTTTGTTATTAATAAATGTGCCCTTTGAAAAGCAGAGTAATAAAATAATATTTTAATTATAAAACAAATTCACTTGGTTTTATATTAAGGGTTACTGGAATATTTCGTCAGAAGTTAATTTTTAAAGACAGAGATTGTGTATATTTTCGTTTGTTTCTACAGCTTCCCACACTGCATTTCTTCCTGCAACTGGCAGTTATAAATAGAGGGCCAATTTCAGACTAAAAAAAATACTGAAATAAGCACAATAAAAAAAATCTGTGGTGGATCTGCCTGTCTGATTAAAAAAGAAAGAAAGTCCTCTGAATATAAATGCCAGTGCCATTACAAGTATATTCATCGCTGCAAAAAGGCTGTAGCTGACAAGGAAAGATGAGGGATCTCATTTTCAGGGAATTCACCACATGAGCAAGAAACACAGCATCCATTTCAATAAAGAATTGCAATGTAGTTTTCTCCTGTGCTGGAAAAATGCCAGAATCTGCAGCTCACAGCTACGTTATGAGGGCTTCTAGACCTGAGTCCTTTTTCTTTGAGATGTAAGAGAAAGGGAACTGAGACACAAAAATCGTCAGATCCAAGTGCTACAGAACATACTCATTAAAACAAGCCAACAGGATGGTAGAGACACATATTTCTCTCTTTGCCTTTTATATGCTGTAAGTATTTTGCAATCATTTATTTATAGGTGCTAGAGAGACTGGCAGCTAGAAAGGATAAGCATACATAGTCTGTGTCTCCAATTGGGTAGCTTGTGATTGATTGTTTTTGCAATACGTACATACAGATATAGGCATGATATAAATAGTCTTCTCTTTTATTGTGGTCAAAACCACATAAATCTGAAACCATTTGATACTCATGGTAGACAAACAAATGCATCTTTCACTTCCAGAGGTCAAAAATGAAGTAAAGCAATTGACAAACTGTTATAATTCTAATCTTTTCTCTACCAGCTCGCATCTGATGCCTCTGTAAGTACAGAGTCATGATGCATTGACTGACATATCTATCATATTTCTTGTCTGGCTATTTCTCTACTTTCTTCCCCAAGATAAAACATGTATAATTCTATTTTCAAAGTGATGCTGGTGTTCAATATACATGTATTAATGAAAGACTGGATTTGTGCTTCCTCCTACAATCTGACCAACATTTATCAGTCCCAGTGAGTATCCTGTCAATATGAAACCTTCCCTTTGTAAAGATTTTTATTGTAGCAAAGAGAAGTTGTGTTTGAAGAGATTATTCTGAAGATGAAGGGACTCTTTAGAAGTTCTAAATACAGCTGTCAGTTTATAAAGTTTGAACTTTCCAAGGTATTCCGTGAGAAGTAAACAAAGGGAGCAGAAGAATGGAGACAGACTGAACAGTGCTTCTACCCACCTCCTTCTTATCCCTCTTCTTCCATTTCCAGGTTCTGCCTACTCCGTATCTGCATGGCAGTTTTGCACAATCACAAATACCAACTTGGGGTAATTTACACTGCTTCATTAACTACACTTTCAGGAAGAAAGCTTTACATGTGCCAGTGTGCGCTGTGCCAATATTTTCACCACTGCAAAATTTAAGCCCTTTTTAACCTCTGATGCCAGATGCTGCTTTAGCCCAGCATGATGATTGTTAACACAGTTGTTGAGATCCTTCTGAGTCCAGAAAAGCAGCAGACAGTTAGAGAGCATATCACTGTGGGCAGGAGCTCAAGGACATTTTGCCAAATTGAGAACGTCAGCCAAAACCTTTTCCTAATTACAGTGCTATATATCCAGAATTCATCAGAACTTAACAAAACTATTCAAAATTTATATTTCTGAAAGAGGGAGTCAAATTTGGCCTGCTATAATCAAGAAGCAAACCCTTCTGACTCCAAAGCCTATGCCTACTTACTTAGACTGTTGGTAAGAATATGCAGGCGCATGTTCACTGGATGTTTCCACTGTCATCTGTTGCTGTTGACCACTGGCTTCCTGTGATGAAGATGCTACTGTCTGTGGAGAAGTATCAGCAACAACACCCTAGGGAATCAAATGAGAACATGAAAACTTACTAATTTTGCTCATGGCAGTGAATTATGTAAAAGAGCTCAGCACCAGCTCACCTTTCACACATTTCTCTAGAGATCAAGAGAGTTTGAGGTAGCAGAACCACATGCTAACACAACAAACTCCATCAGTTTTAGAAAGCTAATTCAGCAACAAGAAGATTTCTCAGCCTACCAGCAGAACTTTGCTCTCACAGGTTGCAGCAAAAAACACCCTCCTCAAGGGCAGTTCCCTGCCCATTCAAAGCTAGAGGCAAATCTTCTGATTCTGGTGGATTCTGGGTTTTACTTGGCTTTTTCACAACGTATACATACCTCTTCTAATTATTGCTTACCTAGCCCAACTTCACAGTGAGTTCACATTTATTTTGTTTGATTTAAAATGCAATAAAGGCAGAATCTAGACCCACTGCTTTCCACTTTACTACACATCCAAATGAATTTGAGTCACCTTAGAAGAATGCTGTCCTTTTCTATACACTCTCTATGCATGTTCCCTTCAAAAATAAATTTGCCTTACACTAAAGACTTTAATCTGTTAAGTCAAAGCTCCAATGAAGTTTTGTTTTGTTTATATATTTGCAAAAAGTAGATAAGTAAACACATAAAAGATTATATTCATGAATGTAAGATTATGCACAATTCCTTATCCTATTTAGACAGTCTGAACTTGGTTTAAGTTTTTTGTGTGCTTTCAAAGCAAGATACATTTTCTTTCCTCTACTCTCATGCTTGGTGTGTTGGTCTCATGAATAGCAAGTATCTTCAGGGAACATGCTTTATTACTCTATTGCACACAACAGAGCCAGAAGAGGGAGCACAAAGCACTTGCTTTGTTTTTATTTGAGCCTCGTGTAAACAGCAGGTAGTTTATTTTAAAGCATCTGTTAAAATATCAGTTTCATTTTTCAGAAATTCTTTATATCTATTGCTTAGCAGACTGCCAGTATTATCTTTTTCTGTCTACTTCCTTGTCTTTATCCTTCTCCTTTTGTCCACCTCATCTTGAGATTGTAAGCTCTCTGGGGCAGAGACTGTATTTTTTGGTCTCTGCTTGTGGAGCATCCAGCATGGTAGGGTCCTGGTTCATGATGCTACATGAATACAGATAAACATTAACAATAATCATCATCACTGGATAAGAGCAAAACAGGCTATAGATTCAGAAAACATTTTGATTATTATAGTAGATAATTATGACATTGAGTTACTTTAGAAGGCGTGACTGTACTAGCGAGTGATAGGGAGGAGGGCTCAACAAGTAATTTAAATTAACCTTAATTCTCATTTGGACAGGTCAGCATGGTGTGCAGACAACCCCATGATATGAACCACTTTCTATCCCACCATGTCCTTTTAATTCAGATTTGTATCTGCCTGATTTAGACTTAAGAATGGCAATTGAAAAGAGGCACTCACAGTGCATTTGCAAACAAATGAGGTTTAAGGCAAAATCATACCGAGGCAAAAAGGACTGAAACATAACCAGCTCAGTACAACAGAACAGCAGTAGCCTTTCCTGTGGGACCTTATCTGGGAATAATTGCAAAGAACCAGGAGAAAACAGGATAAGCCCACTTGATGGCTGGCGAAGCCACGCCAGCAGTACCACTAACTCACATCCTCAAAGCACAGAGTAGTAATAGCACAAAATCCAAAGTTCACACAGATGAAGACAGAAGTACAGAGACCCTGGCACTCCTTGCCTTACCCCAGAGCAGGGCAGAAGTTGTTAATGAAAGAGGGTAGTGCCAAAGAGAAACACACAGGGAAGAGGATGCCAAGGCTCCCTCCTCTCGCTGTGCTCAGCTGCCCTTATGAAGCTTCACAGAAGTGGAGGCCAAGCTGACGCTCTCCCAGCAGCTTGTGGTCTACAGGGTTGAGTAAATACTTACTCATTAGACTGTCATCAGCATGACTCAGCCCCAAGGAGGGAGGGAGCGAATCCTTCCTCAAGGATGAAAAGCACTCAGTCAGTGCAGCATCCTCCATGTCTGTATATACAAGAGGAAGGTTTCCATTGCTCAATCACTTTTCTGGTGGCTAAATGTTTCAGCAATTACCTATGCTTGCTAAGGACCGCATCAAACCCTCTTGCAATCTTCTCTTCTTGAAATCTCTTTTGGTTTCGTGGTCTGCCTGCTGGGTTTGTTTTCCTGTCTCTTCCCATCTCCCTCCCAAGTACATGGGGAAAAAATAGTCATAATCACTGATGTTTTTATTCCGTGTCCTGCTGTACAACAAAACAAATGCAAAACAAGAACCCTTGCAAATAATTTAAAAAATAAAAAAGAGGGGTTAGAAAAAAGAAGGAAAAGGAAAGAAAGAAAACAAAAAGAGAAAGAGAAGTGCAGTCCTCATTTAATAAGCTGGAAGCTTCCAGCCACCACTCCATAAAGAACCTTTAGGCCCCTTTCAAACAACAGGTGCACAAAGACATAATAAGTAAGAGTTCTGTTCCCCCTTCACTCTACTTTAATGGATGGAGATAAACTTACTTCAATAGGGACAGCTGTTGGAGGCACAGGAGTGTACTGGGGAATGTATGTCCCTTGCATAGGTGCAGCAGCAGTCATATACTAGAACAAATCAAAAGCAAATGAACAGTAGAAAACCACAATTAAGATGCATAAAACCATGTTAGAAGAATGACATTCTTTCAATTTCCCATTGAGAGCTTTTAATAAGACTGTAGCATATTATTTCTTTTAAGTAAGGACTTTAGGTACAACTTACCCAGCTATAAAAAATTGTAATCTTGAACTTCAAACTCAGGTCATATCTGAATACAGGCAATAGTAAACATCTCACTGACAAAAGCAGATTGTTCTCTAAAATTGAGAGACTCCTATTTGCATTTACAAAAAAATCAGTGGAGACATGATAGCAGTATATATATAGATATATCTTATCTAATGACACGTATAAAACATGATGCATGAAATTTGAGAGGTTTATTCCATCTATATTTACCCCATCAACAGCAGAAGTTGGGTTTACAGGGATACAAAGCTGCAGATAGGCGCAATCCAAGACAGGAGAAATAAAGCAAGAGCAAGATCCATCTGGAGTTTCTCCTTTTGTACACAGGTACCTTAGCTAAATTCTTATGGCTGATTCTTACTATCCAGGGATCTTTCCTATGCATTTTGAAACTTGTGCAAATTATTATAGCAACAATTTGTATTAGCTTCTCTGAAGGATGGTCTCTCCCAAGTACTACAAGACAATCTTTTTTAAAATTCATGTACGCCTGTGAATTTTGTCATTGCTATGGTACTGATTTCTTTATATACAGCACTTCTCAAAAACCTCTTGAACTGAATGCAGCAGTCATTGTTCAAATTTTCAAATAAAGTATTGATATTATGTCCTTAGATCTATATGTACTTTTCTTTCTACAATCCAGTCCTTACTACATGTCTTCACTGACAAGAATCTCAGAATGTGCCCAATCCCCCAACTGACTGTATGACACTTCCACTACATGTTATCTTCAAAGACACACCAAAGATCTGAATCAGCCCACAATGCATTTGATGAATTTTAAAATGAGTTAAATATAGCTTTGCTTCCTGGCAGAGCTAGGAAGTGCTTGCAAGATTTTATTCCGCTGTTTATAGTAAAATTTACATTTAAAGCACTCTCCCACCTCAATTTTAAACTAACTGGATGGTTTGATATGCCTGTCACAAACATGCATTGTGAAATGGCAAAGTGGGGTGAAGACTGCAGCAATGCTGGAGAAACGCCTAAGGGAATGACAACAGCATATGTAAGAATCTCACAGCTAAATTCTGAAATATTCTTTCAAGTAGAAGAAAATAAAAAGTATTTAAGTGAAATTGTTTTCTATTAAAAAACTAAGTGAGGATCATATGTGACATAGAAGGCATACTTGCAATATGAGCAGCATATGGTGTTGAGAACCCTTACAGTATTTTTCCCCAAATTTACAGTGTTTTCCTGAACTTGAGCAAAGAGACAGGAGTGCCCTCAGTGTCTGTGTGCCTGTATCAGGCCATGCTTTTCTGCAGCTCTTTTTCCTTGTTCTTCAGGAAGAGAATTGAATTCAACAGTGTTTTTTATGAAGGTTAACTCCCCAAAAGCATTAGGCCAACTCTCCCTATTGTACTCAGTGCAGTTGGGCTGTTCTCCTGCCTCACAGATTAAGCGCTAATGAGAATGCTACAGTGGGGTTTTGCAGAGCTCCTTCTGCTCCATTCATTCTGCCTTGTAACATGCCCTCACATGTTGGGAAGACATCTGTTGTATAGCATTGTTCTAAATTTGTCAATATTTAACATTAACCTAAAGCACACATTCTTAGAGTTCTGCAAAAACCTGCAAGGGTTCTAACATCCATGCAGTCTAACTTCACTTGTACAAATATATAGAAACTTTATTTGAAAATGTTAATTTAAATAATAAAGTGGTATCATTCAATTTGAACTTCCTCTGTTTTCTTCCTTGAACCTGGCAGAAGAACAACATTCAGACTCTTATAAGATGCAGGTGTCAGCCATTCCCTACCTTACACACAAACCCATGTGACAATATACAAACAATAAACTATTCAACTGCCTTTTAATTCAGATCACTCAATTTTTGCAAAATCCTTTGGCACTGTGTTCTGTATCACAACAATGGAAACTGTCTGGGAATGACTGATGTCTTTGCTGACTCTAAAAGCACTGCTCTCTGTAGTTGTGCAGTTTCTTACTCTATTACTTTTTATCTCTTGGGGCAGATCCTGATCTTCCTTTCCAGCCTCCTTCATGTTGCTTCTTTCACTGCCAGACAATCTCTAGGGAAAACTGTACTGTTAACTTGAGTGTCACTGGTGGCCCTGGCCAAAGCCTGCCTGCCCTGGTCTTTTCAGATACTCACACCTCCTGGTTTAATTTTTTTTGCAGAAGTTTTAACTGAATTCAGCCAAACAGCAATGATTTAAAGCACTGGAGACCAAAGCTATCGAGTTACTTGCCAGACTCCCTGGAGAACTGTAGGAAAGTGACTTCTCCCCTGCATATAACACTCTGCATGTCTAAATATCTAGTACTAATAGTGGATCAGCTTTTCTGAAAAATCCTTTAGAGTTCTATAATTAAAAAGAAAAATGTTGTTAGCCAAATTAGTTCCACCAATGGCACGAATGAAGTCAAAGTACTTGTGGCAAAGATTTTGGTCACAGGAAAATTTAGCCAAGGTTCAGTGCTACAGAATACTACTGCTTTATAAATGGCCCTGGATCACACAGCAGCAGTGGTCTGTATCACAGGTACACACATGGTGCCCTTTAGTGGAATGTCCAAACATATTTAATGCCTTCCTCTTTACAAATATAAAGATACACTCACCATTTTGGGCAAGAGTTATTGGGTCAGCAATTGAACATGTTATGGGGGTGCGGTGGTTTGACAGGAAATATGTTTTCTGGGATGCTGTGGTCAGGCCAATGGGTGCTCAGATTTTAATATTGGCACCTAATGTGGCCATTGGGACATTGGCTCCGCCTCTGAGAACACGGGGTTAAAGCAGGGCTCTGCCCTGGGAGGCTCTCTTGGGTTCCTGTCAGGGAAAGGTTCAGAGCTGCCCTGCCCGGCTGCGGGCTGGGCGGGGCAGGGGCAGCCATGCGGCCGGGTGAGGTAGGCCAGGCCTGGACAGAAGGGAGGGGAAGGCCCCTGCAGGATGGAAGGGTGGAGGAGGAGCACTGAGAGGCATCGGGCAGCCACTGCCTCCCTCCAGGAGAGACAGAGAGAGAGCCTGTGCCTGTGCTTGTGCCACCTTGAAATTTAATAGTGGCCGGCCGAGAAGGAGAAGGGGGGGTGCGAGAAGGTGCCCAGCTGGGCAGCTGTGGGAGTTCTGGACAGACAGAGCCTCAGATTTTTAACCCTTTTCTTGGATGATGGAAACCTTACAAATGCTAATCCTCCTGGAGCTGAATGAGAAGAGATATAGAGATGAGATAAGAGGAAATGGGCCACGAGAGAGATAGAGAAGAACTCAGGTGGAAGAGATGATGGAGTGTCTTTTGCTGGACTCTTTTTGTATAGCCACGGACAGAGCCATGTTCCTTGTGATACAGGGACTGCATTCTAGGGGGAGGCAATGCCTCAGGACCAAGAGGGTTCGAGGTGGGTACCCCTTGGCCCCAGGGGGTGAAAAATATGGGGGGGACAGGTGTCCCAAAGTTGAGACTGTGCCTTTTTGGAGTGGGATGAAGCATCCTTTAAAGTCGACCCTAGAAGCAGCTCTGGTCCGTGTTCAGTGGTGAGAGCACTGGACATGAAAGGAAGAGGTCACCATTAGCACAAGAAGGACTCCTTCTCCTCTTGATGAACTGAGGATTGAGTATTCTGAAGGGTGGTGCTGGACTGAGAGTCGATGATTTGGGGGATGTATTGTATTGAGAATTTGGTGGGGAGGAGGAGGAGATGTATTTGTGAAGTTTTCATTTTCCTTGTGTGTTTCCTTTTTTTCCCTTTCCCTTGTAGTTTAGTTAATAAATTATTTTTTTTCTAAGTAGGAGCCTGCTTTGCTTATTCCCGGTCACATCTCACAGCAGAAACCAGGGAGAGGGTATTCTCATGGGGGCACTGACATTGTGCCAGTGTCAAACCATGACGGGGGGTTGGAACTGATTCTCTGTCTCCACAGTCTCACTGAAGGGTTCACTGAGGTTCTGCAAAAATCTTTACCAACCTATAAAGGACAACTACTACTTTGTTCTCAGAGACACATAATTGGTAGTATCTGAAGTCCCCTCACATGCAGCACAACGGAGTCCCAGCTGAGGGACTTGGAGGTGTCTGCCCTGCTGGATCAGTTTCTACTATGGGAAGTAGTGCTGGGAAGCTGCTTTAGCTTAGTTTGTTTACTAACAATGTAATGAAAAAGGAGACATTAATTTTTTTTATAACTGACACTAGCTCAAGCAAGTTTACATGTATTTCTTTCCTTTGTGAACGACATAATCCTAATTCTCTGATCTCACAGGAAAAATAAAGATTACACAGTGCTAAGGCACAATGTCAGTGTTGATACTTACAACAATGGGTTTGGATAATGCAAGAGTTGAATTCCTTGTCATGAATATTCATGGTTGGTTGTTTAGCAAAATGCTTCCTGAACACTGCTGTTTAGCAGCTTCCATATTCAGCACACAATGAGCCCACTGGAATCTGTGTCTCTTCCTGGGTCCCCCAGACCCTTTGCCTACCTATTCTATTAAAAAATGTGCTCTGAATCTGTTAAAGTGAATAGTGTCCAGGCTAGGAGGTGGAAAAGGTATTCAGAAATTATTATGAGATTTAAAGAAAAGTTAAATATTTTATATGTACTCAGTTTAAGAATACCCAGGATGAAAATTCTAGTCTAAGGACATCCTTGAGCTGAGGGACTCTGTTGTAATGCAGCTCAATTTGGATTACAGCTCCTGTAAATATACATATTCTGCACATGGCTTCCCATCTACCTCATGAACATCGTGTAACTTGGAAGTTGGCAGATGGCAAACACAGAAGACATCTATGTCAGAAGGCCACCACTGACATTTATTTTCTCTGTGAACCACACTCAGTACAGTTCTTTATCCACACATATGTGTGAAAGAGTCAGCATGACTCACATGCTCAGCTCAGCAGCACCCAGCTCCATCCACTAAATATCAATATTATGAGCACTGAAAGGAGAGAATCTGAAAAACCCAAATGCATCCTTTCTTTGTCATGTGTTTCCATCAGGATTAAAGATTCTTGTGCTGTGATGTGATCAGTCATTCAACAAGGTATGTGCAAGGCAGAGGAAACCACTGTTCATTCTTCCACAGCTGTACAGGCTTTGTGGGTCTAAAAGTAGAAGCTGCTCATTTCTGACAGTAAAATGAATTAGTGACTCTACAGGCAGAGATGATGGATCTGGAGGTTATAAGGGAGCTTTTCTCAGCAGTCTGATCCTTTAAAAGCCAGTAATTTCTACTACAGAAATTGACTACATTGCTGGTGGCAACAGGCTCCTAATTTGCTTGTAAACTATTGTTTTCTTCATACAGAACAGAGAATGAATGTTCTCAGCACTGAAGACGTGCAGTATTATAATATGATTCATGCTTTATGATGCCCAACTGTTTAATTCAGACTGCACTGATCAGGTACCAATTTAGTCTATATGCTACATTAAGAATTCTACTCGTGTCTTTTCCGATGGGGTTTTTGTTTTTTACCATTTTGAAACAAATGTGTGGAAAAATATGTAGCTAGAAAACAAGAGTGTTGATGTACACTTACACCTCTGTTCTTTCAGAACCTGCCCTCTGTGAATACAAAGAGTTAAATGCCAGGAGGTAACAAATGAGGAGGAGGGTTGAGGGGACAAAATGAGATCCCTCAAGAAGGATCATGTTTAATTCAGAGAGCAACATCACTTCTTCCAGATCTGCAAACAGCAGGGTGTCCCAGCCTGGCTCCAGCAAGGATCGTGTTAAGCCTGCAGCAAACACCAAACCCATAAAGGTGATGGGCACTGGGAAATAAAAAAACAGGAGGAAGGCAGCTGCCTGTACCCAACAGAGTGAGGGAGCATGCTGCAGTAGGATAATAGGATTTACCCATCAGAGGTGGAGCTGAGTCACCTGCAGGGAATTTGCAGGAGCTTACATTGAGGCTGTGGCACAGGTAATGTCCATTTATTCATCTGCCCTAATAAGCTCTTAGCCTGCTTTTCTCAGGCCCAGGTTAATGCAGAGTCAGGCATCTGCCTAACAGCTGAGGTACATAGCAAACACCCCTTACACCAGCCATTAGTTAGTGAATTTGAGCTGAGACACTGCCTGAAAGAGTGCCTCTTGCAAGACCAAACTATATTTCATTTACAACACCGGAAGAGTTTGGCTGCACATTCTGTTTAAATTCTGAAGGCCATCATTAACAGAATGTATAAGAAGCCACCCTAAAGTTGAGTTCTATTTATAGGCCTAGTTGCCTATAAAATAACACAGCTGTGATTAGACAGAGGCTGCTGCAGATACATTAACTCTCTTGGTCATGATGAGTACTGTGGGATTTTAGAGACTGACAACAGTTGATAATCTGATCAATGTTGAATAAGTTTCCTGGTATAAAGAAAACAAAAAAGAACTAACAAAATGAGATAGTAACAGATATGCTGCAGTCAATCTGGAGACCTCAAACAACACTCAGAATCAATTGACTTGCCAAGGACAAACAGCAATGACTGAGGAAAAAATGTTTAAGAAGCCTTTTATACATTCTATGTGCAAATGCTTTTTTCTGGTGTTTTGCTTTGTTTTATGTCAATGTGTATCTGTTGCAAGAATCAAAGGTCGCTTTCCTTCTATCATCAGTCTTCATGTTTCTGAGAAGACAGGGAGCCTTTTCACTCACGGTGAGAGCCAAAATGCAGAAGCCCTGTACCAGACTATGCTGGTAAACCCTTACACCAACCACCACAGCCTGCTAAAGGGAGATTAAACAGGATGTCTAACGTGAGCAAATGCTAAATCATGTATCTGAAATAAGCAAGGTTTCCAGAATCTGGTCTTCAATGACTATTTGTGGTTTCCTATCACCACATGAGCTATAGTACAGTGATAATGACTTAGCTTTTCAGGATTCCCAGAATTAATGCCAGGTTTGTTTCTGCCTTTTTTTTTTTTCATTTTCTTTTTTTTTTTTTTAATCTTTTAAACCATCTGAGAAGTCTAGACACTGCATCACTAACAGAATTATGTGAAAACATTTGCATTGCTGGAAAACTGAAGGAAATGAGTCTGTTGGCTGAATTTATTTTTATCTTTTTTTTTTTAAATTTTTTTTAACCCCATGAAGGAAATGTGCCCTTCCACTTTCAAATCTCTTTCCCTGCAAAGAACAAAAACTGCATCTCTCTTTGACCATTGTCAGGTGGTTATAACTTTAATGAAATATGGAATAAAACCACTGCTTTTTTCTCTCTGGTTCCACCTTCTCATTTGAAAATACCCTGTTCTCTGATAGAAAAGAACATTGTCTTGCTGTGTCCTCTTATCCCATAGTCTGGCATGGAGATACGGGAACTCAGGAAGAGAAAAGGACCATCTAGTTCATCAGTGCCAGTGGCAGTTCAATGAAATACAATATCCAGCTGCCACAATTTTCACTTTAAACTTAAAATATCTTTTGCTACCCAGAAGCATTCTCATTTTCCAGCTCAATCCTGTACTTATTCAATGGCTGTTATTAATTTCACTTTCTCCCAATTAAAGAATGGGAGAGTAAATGATACGAAGTTTTTGCATATATTACAATTATTTTGCTAATAATTATCAGCCAGGCCTAAAATATAATAATATAATTCCATTTTACCACACAATTACCATAGTCCTATCAAGAGCAGCTCTGTCATTCAACAGAATCCCATTGCTGGGCCACTGCACTCATTGTTCAGATAGAGAATAGAAATCTTCACCGAATTTAACATTCCTTCCCTGCTGCTCAGTAATACAAATGTATTTAGGAATGCTGGCTATCAATTCCCTTTCAACCTTCCTAATGAGATGTTACCTAATTCTCTGAGCATGTTAAATGAAGGTAGAGAGAATAATAACTTCAAGAACTATATTTGCAAACTAATCTCCTTTTCTCTTCAGGAGTTCTAAACATCCTTCACATATCCCTATCTGTGGAAATCAGAGTAATACAAAGGTATAGAGGAAAAAGTGCAGATGAGCTAACCCCCCCCCATAGCTAACAGGTCTTCTGTCTGAAATTCAGTCCTGCTACTAAAGTACAGTGATCAGGACTAATCAGATAAAGACTATTTCAAGTAAATAAATATGAGAACAGTCAGATACCCACATACAGCTGTGCACCAGCTCTCACTAGCATACACTTTGTAAAAACTGTAGTGAATGTAAACAGTATAAACAAATAAAAAAACTGGCTCATTCACTTTAACCACTTTTTAGTCTAAAGGCTCGCACTAAAAATGAACTCAGTAAAAGTCTCAAACCACTTCCAGATATCTCATCAATGTGTGAAAAGGGTGAAAACAGAGGAAAACTCATCAGGATATGAAAATAAATTCCCATTCTGATTGCATCTTTCATTAATTGGAAACTTCCTTTAGGCACTTGACCTGAGGGTGCCAAAGATCCTTGCAGTCCATGTCAGTGTACCAAGGCCCATGATAGTTTCACTCTTCCTTGTGACATAGTAGGTGGGAACCCATGGAGACTGAACAGAAATGTAAACTGATCCCCCATGTATGACTGCATATATGAACAGCCCCAAGATGTGAAAAATGCTTTTTTTCATCATTTGAATAATGCCATATGTCTGATGGATACATTTGCAAGAGAGGAAGACTTCTGTGCTTAAAACAAAGACTCTGGCAATTTGTTGTATTTTCTTAATTCTTCAGTTCGTACATATTTCTCTACAAGCAAGGCTTTTTTTTTTTTTTTAATACCCTCTGTGTTCCTGTTCTATGAATGCACATTATGAGCTCTCTGGGGCAAGTTTCTGAGCACAGGTTAGTGCCTGATTTATTACAGTCCTGTCTGCAGCACCCTATATAAAATCAGGGTATAGTGACTGTATCATAATCATACTGCATTAGTTTTGGTCAACCAGGGGTGGCAATCACTGAGATTCTGTGTGAGATTCACACATTTATATTCTTCTTTCAGATCTTATATACTGGAGAATAAAGGGGTGATGCAGCAGAATTATAACTGTGGCTTCTGATACTTAAAAATTCCCTATGCACCCCTTTAGTTGAAAATTCTTAGACATTTCCATTTAACTGCAATTCTGCCAATTAGTCCCTGATGAATGGCTGCTAGTAAGGTGAAGGCAAACTGATCTGTACATTTTCATATTTTCAACATAAGTAAAAAAAAAAAAAAAGTGTCAGTAAATCTCTCAACATATAAGCACACTGAGCTATTATTAATAGCACATCCATTTATATGAACAAATAATTGTTTTCTAGAGGTAAACATGTCTTCTAAATGCTCTTCTAAATATCTCTGTGAATGTTAAGAGTCTAAAGAGAAGCAGACTGCTGTGTGCAAACGTGCTGTATGGTTAAAACAAAAGGAGCACTGCTTAGACTCTTTAAATAACAGTTGCTCATCAATCATCACATGCACTTTCCACTGCTCTTTCAGACCAGGGATAAAAGTGGACAGCTCATGGGCCAGCTGTCTAAGAATGAAGCAGATGAAAGCCAAGACAATTAGTTGGAAGCTAAACCAAACCAAAAAGAACAGTAAAAACAGAAAAAAGGGCACATGAATGTTAGTATTTCCAGTTTTCCTAGAAACAGAAGAATTTCAACATCTCCTCCATGAAAAGGTAGTCATGCCAGGGAGAGGAAAGATAATAAGATAACAGAATTACACCACCAGTGTACACCTGGACATTGTTAAGAGCAGCTAAAGCATGATATTCTTCAGTCCTTTATCTCTAAAAGATCCTTAGAATCCAAAATATTTGGCTAAGTATCATGAATGATATCACTGTGGGAAGGGAGGGCAGGGAAGGGCAGGGCAGGGACATTTCAATACTTCATAAAAAACACTGCTGTTCACCAGTACCCTGCATGCAGAGATGGAGGAGAAGTTGTCAGTTCAGTGAGCCTGAAACACCTTGCAGACATCACCTTCTGGGGCTTACCCTGGAAGCAAGCAATGGCATTAGGGATGCCTTGCAAGCTGTCCTTCCTGAATGGATGGTGAACATGCATCCACAGTCCAGGCTTAGGCAGGGGGAGACACATTCATTCTGGGAAATGCTGGGCCCTATGCCTAAGGATACAAGGAAAATCAGCCTGCTCATGGGCATGTGTGGATAAACATCCCCCAAATCATGCACTCAGGCCTTCCAGGCAGCCCAACACAGAGATGATATGGTTGAGTAGGGAGTTAACAAGACTCAAGAGCCCTGCTTCATCTCAGCCCTCATGTGAAGCTCTGGGATGTCCTTACCTCTTCCTACACATCTGGAAACTGGCACTACCTCTTCAGTCTTCAAGCCAGTACCCTGCTTTTTTTCCCAGGACAATCCCACCAAGTTGCCTCACCAAAGTAACATTCCTGGGGTTTTCTGACTTGGCTGCCAGACTGATCTGGCCCTCAGTAAGCAGACCTGTAAGCTGACCCAATAGGAGGTCTGGAAGCCTGCCCAAAGCATTGGACATGCTGAGGCTGCTCTGGAACATGAAATCCTGGGAGTGTTTTGCAGCTGCTGCCTGAAAACTGACAGAAACCAAGATGGACATTTAAGCCAGTTGGCAGCTGCCAAGGTCTTGCAGACTAGATTTTGTATTGGGAACAACATGAGGCATTGTTTCTGAAAATTAAATTCTGCTTGGAATTTCTGGCTCAAGGGAGAATCTTTCTGGTTTGTTCTGAGTTTTTAAAAGATGAATCAGAATGAAACCAAATTTCATAAGATTGATTTCCCACAAACTGGAAACCATGAGTGTTGCTTGGCCAACTCTTCATCTATCTGCAACTTCAGCAAAAGGATAAGCCATATTTGTATTTGGATAGGGTGGGGATACTAGAGAATACTAACATTTAATGGCTGATGCCAACTTCAGTGCACCTAAAGTAAAGTATTTTAAAGTGATGCCGTACAAAATATTGCTTCTCATTGGCATAAAAACTGTTATGTCAAAATCTTGAAATGTATTTACATGATCACTAGCTTTGCTTACATGGCAGGGCTATGGAAGATGGTAATAGTGAGCATTTCTGGGGAAATCTTCCTTTTCCACTTTCCACACACTCTTGAAATTCTTGTGGAAGAAGGATCACCTTAAAATTAAAGTCAATGCCCTACTGATAAAGTGTGACTGTGTAAGAATGTTACAGTCTGCCCCTTGGTATGTAAACGATCAGCTGTGGGAGGACCTCTGAGACACATTGGATCATATCAGCAATAGGACTATAAAAGTAAAGGAGAAACCTTGACTTTTAGTAGAGTGGACTGAACTATACTGTTATGTCATCAGCTTATCTACCATGTAATGATCTGCTAACAATGTTGAACTCCTAAACTTGCATAATAAAAATTACACAGAATCTCTCCTAATTTGTCATTGTTTCATCCAAAAGATAAGGGGAAGAGGTAAAGAAGATACCAAAATTTTTTTTAAAAATTGAAACAAACAATGAAACAGATGAAACAAAACAATGAAAACCAGCAGAGCAAAACAGAAAATGCAAGAAGGAAAAAAAAAATAAAAATCCCAATACCTCAAAAAATAGCCATCCCTCCTTGCCATAAGCCTTCCTGTCTTATCATCTAATCACTAATTTGTCTCCTAGAGAGAGGTTCCTTTAGAATACCTCCCGTATTTGACTCCTGAAGGTCTTTCATACTATTTCCCTATAGTATTTTCTTAACTTATTAGATACTGATTTGTTGGGGAAGAGTGATCAACACAGCTGATGAACCATAAGTGAAGTAGCCAAGATCACAAGCCTGATGCTTCAGCTTTAACTCTCGCTTTGTACAGGTGAGCAACTTAACACATAGCAAACATGAGGTTTGTTTGAAAAATAAAAAAGTGCAAGTACTCATTTTTCATAGGACACTATTAAATAGAGCTTTATGGGTATGCTTAGTAGTTATTTTACCAGGAATAACATGAGCAATGCTTGAAGGGGCCAGTAAAACAGATGTGTCTTAGTGCTGGCAGAATAGCAACATTCCAAGCCTGTTCTTTGGGTTCTTTCACTGCTAGCTTTCCAAAGGAGACAGAATCACCTCATATGCATTCAAATTATATACAATTATCATTTGGTATGGATTTGTGCTTTAACACTTTCTTACAGTTCTAGAAAATACAAGCACTGAAAGTTTTCAGTGCTGATGTATGAATTTTAATAATTTCTATGGCTAATAAAGACCTGACCAAGTATAAAGCAATTCCCATCATTGGAGAAAAAAAATCTCTTAATCAATCTTGTCCTTGCTCTCACTGTACTGATTGTAAATAGTTTTAGACAGGGCTAAAAAAAGTGTAGCAGCACTCTCAGCTTGATAGACGAGTATGCTGAAATGGTTGCTCTTGATACATTTTTTCAGTTAGCATATTCTGTGAAAAAATAGAAGCAAAGCAAAATAACAAAATCTTCATAATTTCCTCCTCTCTCTCTAATTCTGATAGAGATTATGAGGAGAATAATCCAGGAAGGGAATCAAGATTGGGGAAAATATAAATACATGTTCAAACACCCATATTTCCTCCTTATGAATGCCCTTTCTATGACAGAGATGTCCAAACAGCACTTAAGTAGCAACAGCAAAATGCCTGACAGACAGGCATGATAAGTAATGGCTCAAACTGTTTGCAAGCCAGACAGAAAGGGTGACTTTTTCTTTCTTTTCTTTTTTTTTTTTTCCCCCTGAAAATCCTTTAAGGTAAACTCACTCCCTGTCTGCTGGCATGCAGCCATTTTCCTATAAATTCATATTACAGTGCTGTATTTCTAATGGATTGGGTATGGTGCTTTTCCATTTTGCTAATGAGAAAAGCTAAAGGCCATTACTTGTTCTGATTAAGATCCCAAGGGGAGAAATGTGATGTGTATATCAGCAGGCCATACCTAAAGGAAGTATTTGGCATTTCCAATCAATCAGATGAAGGGTAGACAGAAAAAGTCTTATCCTGTGACTGCAGAGAAAGAAGATATAGGGGGAAAAGAAACCATAGAAAGTGTCTTTAAAAGGTGACTTACAGGAATCAGTTATAATGATATTAGTATGATCAATGACTAGGGCTACTATCTGGGAAGGATGTAATTACCAAAATGAAAACTTTCAAATGGGAAGCCTGATCAAGGGCAGAGGTACTGTCATATTTCTCAGAGCACTGTCAGCTCTCATCCAGGCAATGTATTACGGTGTCACTCACCAGCACTGCGAGGTTGTGCTTCCCTGGGGTGGGAGCAGACCTGGGAGTGAGGGATTGAGAAACTTTGCATCCAGCTCAGAAACATGGGTAAGTCTGGCCCCAAAGGCAAATTCAAGATAAAGAAAGATAAGGCTGGGCAGAGGGGAAAACAAAAAATTCCCAGTCATGACTGGCTCTAAGGAAGGTTTTGCAGCAGTGCACATTTAAAAACCATTTCAAGAGAGAGAGAAAGGAAATGCTATAGACTGATGAGCTACTTGTCATAAAGGAGAGGAAACAAAAAAATGTACCAAGAGATGCACTGCTCCATTTACAGAAGGATGGTCTGGAATATCCTCTAAGATGTTTCAATATGCAATTCCTACATGTTTAATCCTGTTGTCATAGAATTTTTCAAATTTATATCTGAATGAAATACAAAGTTTAGAGACAGTTTTTCATCCTTTTTTCAGTGGCTGCATAGTAACAGCTTGAAAATGGTACAAGATAGATGCTCCAGATGGCAAATAAAATGAATAGAGCTTGGAGATGGGTGTTCTAAGAGAGAACAAGATTCCTTGACTGTGTCACAATGCACAGTCAGAGGTGTAGATATACTGTAAATAATATATTAATTTCACATAATAAATCACTCTGGAACATTAAAACTGACCAAAAAATCTACCATACTCCATCCTCTCAAATGGAATTCCAGATTAATGGAACATTTCTGTCAATGACAGCAAAACTATAATAACTGATAAGGTCAGCAGGAGAGAGTGTCCTGTACTCTCCCAAATCTGTCTTAGGGCAGGTTTAGCTTTCCTCTATAGGATACCACTGATTCTTTACAGATACTTGGGAATGCTTCAGATACTGCCACTTGGGAATAGAAAGAAAGGCTGTAACACTTTCCCCTCCATGTGCTTTAAAAGAACATTTTCAACCCCTTCCTTCATCATGAGATCAGGAGGCAAAGGTGAGAGATGTATTTCTCTTAAATATTATTGGTGACAAGGCATGGATGAAACATACAGTGCCAGAAAAAAAATAAGAACCACAGCTGAGAAAGCCCATCTACAGCTATCAAACTGAAATTCAATCATCTTCAGCTTTCCTTAAAGGCATATATTTAAAATATTCCACACAGGCCCTAACAGGAGTCCTCAGTGAGCTCTTCTGATCCCTCTGCTCCAATCATGCGAAAAGGAACAAATGCTGAACAAATGCACCCCAGCCTGTACAGGCAAGCAATTCTGGCCTCTTCTAAATGCCAGCCTAGTCAGGAAATTGTTCTTCTCAGGAGGATCTTGCAGAGTATCTATTTCTAGGCTAGGTTATCCATTCTGGTTCTTTGATGCACTTCTGGCTCTGGCACATGGACTGACTGGAAAGCTCAGACATCTTCATTCTGTACTGGCACTCACTGATCAGCATAATGTTCCCTTTCTCCTTTCCTTTTATACACAATATATGGGAAAAAAAAAAAAGATTAAGTGCTGTGCAAATATTTGCACAAAGTCCTAACTGCACCACAGATTTCCTTGTCCAAGAATATGACAGAGATGACAAAGTGGCCATTTTTCTGTCAAATAAATTTATATCAGCACTTTAAAGCCACAGGACTTTGCATGATTCACCTTACAAAGAAGGATCGCTGCTGACATACAAGTGTTACACTGAACTCACAGGCCACACTGCTGAAATACAAATTAGCAGAGTTAACACTTAGAAAGCATAAAACTGGCTATTGCTGAAGCTGAATAAGGGCATTTGCAGATTCCTCACACTTAGTGGCTGAAGTCAGGGACAACGAATTTAATCTTAAAATGGGAGGGTGTGTGCGGGGGATGGTTTGCCAGCCTGCCCAGCTGTAATATCCCCTAACAGCCTGGAAGGAATGGTAATTGTGAACTGAAACAGCATCTGCTTAACTGTCATCCTTGCCTCAGGACTGGAACTCTTTTTGTTTGTTGTGAAGATCATGAGAAACACTACATGGAGCATGAAGATGAAAACAGAGCAAGATTAAAAATATTAAATACAACGACCAAGACACAGCTGTCCATACTGCTAGTGAACTCAGGGAAATACAAATGCCAAAATTTGACATTCATGATATAATTTGGTATGGGAATTTAGAACACTGAGTTAAGTGCAAAATACTGTTTTAAAATACTTTTTTCATTATTATTAATATAGAGGACAGATTGTTACACACTATTCAGCAAGAAGCAATTAAGATTCACTGCTACGCAGTAAAGCCAAATGTAACTTCAACTGGTAAAATCTTCTCTTTTCTTACTGAGAAGAATGGGCCAATTAGTTCAGCTGCCTTGACCAGAACAGCTTATGGCAGTCCATCACACTGGGACTCTGGGCTTTGCCTCAAATGTACAGCTGAGCATCCCTGGGTTTAGAACAGGAGCTGCTGCCCATACTCTAAGAAAAGCTACACTGTACAGACGTAATTTACCTCAAAGGGAATTGAAGAACTTGCATTAATAAGTTCTTAAATAAATGGTTATTTATTCAAGTGATGCTATAAGTTTACTTAATATTTTTTAAAACACCTTGACGATATAAAATGCTTTATAGGTGCTGCTGTTGCTATTTGTCAATTGTTCTCTGCCTCAGGATGTCTCTGAAAAGACTAGAGTCCTGTTGTGTTTGGGGGGAAAAGCAAATGCTACAGATTCCCTCCTGTATAATTTGTACCTTAGGGAAAAAATAAAGAAAAAGAAGAAATGTTTGCATAAATCTGCAGGATGTGTGCAGAGGGAGTTAAAATACTTCCATAGAAATGCCATAGCTTCATAAACTGAACTAACTGAACTGCCTAAAAAATAAGTGCTTCAAACTATCAGTAAGTACTGAAATTTCTTAGCTTACAATAGGATCAACTCTGCCTGCAAAGATCTCTGTATAACAATTACAGACAAGAGACATTAATACTTTACACTTCTATGCCAAACTTGTAATTGCAATCATATAATTAAGAGTCCTTGGAACACATATCCAATAGTGTATGCAGTAAAGTAAAAATCCTAATATTAAAAATAAGCTCAAGATGATGCCATGGTGCTTAAGCCATATTTTTCTGTTTTGAAACGCAAAAAAAAAAAATAACACTGCTCATGACATTTGTATGAAAACTAATGAAAGACAAAAGTGGATTTATAAGCCTTGAAATGTATTATTTTCTTTGCCTTCTGTTGCAGATTAATTACTGTAAATTTTTCCATCAATCATTTTCGGATTTCCAACTCTGTTACACTCAGTTTTAAACAAAGGATAAAGATTTCAGCAAGGTCAGTGGTCTTCTGCTCTCAGTACTGTTCAGGTGCAAATAAAATAAGGAAACCTACTTCTTCAACCAATGGCCACACACTGAGTGGAATTTTTCGCTACTATTTCCTTATGTCCCCTAAGACATCAAGGAAATCTGAAATTGTTGCTACTTGCATTTTTTAGTTATGGATAAACTTCATGTAATACAATAATCTTATAGAATGTGTATAGGAAAATAATACCAATCAATCAAATTATGGCCATTTTGTTGGAACAGCCATTTATTTCAAGAAAACTAAAGATTCTGAGATAAGTCCATTGTCTTCAGAGGAAATCAATTGTACTAAAGCTAGTTAGGAGCATTTGTATGTTAAAAGAAAGTCAGCAAAATAGCTTTTGTTAAAAAGTTATGTTTGAACACTAAAATTTTGAGCACCAATTTTGATTCTGTGGATAAACTAGGCAAGGTTATCTGTGGGAATACCATCATAGCCCAATTGACACTTCCCCTTGTTATTGTATTTTTGTCACTGGTTTGCACCTTCAAAAATAGTAATTGAAAAAAGAACAAATACAACTCATTTTTCAGTCAAATACAGATGTTTCAGGTGGAAAAGGCTGACAGCAGAGCAAAATTACATTAAAGAGGAGGAAGGGAGCAGTCAGGTGCCTGAGGGGTTGAAAAAAAAAATCACTTTGGAAATCATAGCACCTTTGGTCTATTCTGCAAACACTACACACAGCTGTGGTTAAAAAGCCAGAGAATACAAACAGCATGAAGCTCTTGCATCAGTGAAATCAGTTTGTGTCATATAAATATTATATTGATTTAAGAGAAACCCCCAAGGGAAACATAGCAAAGGAAAACTGGGAGCTGAGGCTGGCAAATGCGCAATAATTTGGACACTTAGATACTAAAGTCTTAAATTTTCTGTTGCTGTATTACAACTACTAATATTGAAAAGGTAAACTAATAATAGTAAAAAGGCAAAATTAGAAGCATACAGGTGATTATATCACACTCAAAAGTCATAAAGTGTCATGAAGGATAGAGCAGTCCTTCACGGAACCAGAAAAGGAGGTGCCTTTGGATACGAGCGCTCCCTGGACCCATCCCGATGAGGTGGTGCTCACCTCTGCCACACAGTAGAAATCTGCTGAGTTCAACAGTTCATCACCTTGCTAGAAAAACAATTCAATTCAGCAAACTCCCAAATTCACTCAACACAGTTGCTCTCAAACCCCTTGCTACAGCTCAATGAAAAGTGCTGACTGAGATGTTTCATAGTAAATATTAGGTATAGCAGAAATCTCCTCCCAAATTGAGTCTTTCAGAAGCAAGAAGATTCTACAGCCTCCGAGCTCTGACTCAGAAACACCCATAATTCACAGATAATAAAATACCAGCAGAAGGCACAGAGGTTATTGCCATCAGCAGGTCCCTATAGATTTGTAAATAATTTGAACAAAGTTTATCCTTTTCTGAGAACTTCAGGCTGAAATCATTGTATAAACAGGATACCAGTGTCTTGCACAATGTATGAAGCCTGTACCTTTAGCTCCTTCATTTAACCTTGCTTCACAAATGAGTGAACCCTGAACAGGCTGCTATTTCCAGAAGAAAACAAGAAAGATACCTCAAAACCACTGGTAATTTGTCTTACAGGAAGTTTAAACCTTTGGGGTACCAGTTTGCCAATCATCTGATAAGCTATGTGGATTAACTGTGAAATGCATTGTGAGCTGAAATTCAGTGGGATATGATATAGGAAAAGGCAATGAAATTCAATGGAATATTATTTTTGTGAGCAGCTGCAGGTCCAGGACTTTGTCCAATACACAAGTTATGTTATCATCTCTTCCATTGTGATTAAAATATGTAAAATACTGAACATCTTTCAGATTAAATTCACTTTCAACTCCATTGTATGTGTTTTCAGTAACATGGCAACAGGTCATCTTCCAAAACACTGCAACACTTGCAATCTAGTGTTTCTGTGAAGTCCCAATACCTCTTGAATTAAAAAATTTCCCTTATGAAAGAACATGGGAAATGTAATTCAAAGGTTGCTGCTCAGAGCAGAAACATTTTGCTTAACAAAATGTACCCATCTTATTGGAAAGAAAAAAAAATAATCTAAAGAGTTCAGTATACTTACTAATCACACAAAACATGTTGAAATTAATCAATCTTACCTCTTGGTTCCAAATGATTTTTAGTAAGACAATACTGTGAATGGTCAGTTGCAACATATGTTTACTCTTTGACTGTAAACCTCAGACATTGCAAATAAAATGTTATTTTGATGCACAGCTCTTTTCTGAATCTTGGTATGTCATGCTCATAAACATTTTTGAAAGTTTTTATAATATCCTGAAGTCCTGGTATTTAAATGAATATTACTTGTTTTGAACTGAAATAACAATGTCTCTTTGTGATGAAAAACAGAGGTTGGAGATGAAAAAAGGCTATTAGCCACTGCTCTGGATTTGTGTCAACACCTGGAAATTCCTCCTGAGGATTTTAAAGTCCAGTTGAGTTCTAGATGTCCGAAACAATGAACTTCATTTCAAACACTAGTCTAGCTCTCAATGTCTTCTGCAACATATTAAAGTTATGCTTTCTCTATTCTATTTTCATAAACTTGTTGTTAGCACCACTAAAATTTCTTTTCCTTTCCAGGGATACCCTTCATGCACCTATGTTGTGTTGTAAACCACTGTTGTCTTTCACCTTCACACCCTTTTCTTTCAACTACAGTTTACATCCCTCTCTGGGAGAGTTGATACAGTCCAAGTGCTTCACCTTAAACCTAAATGACATTGTGGGAAGGACTGCGCCAGTACTTAAGATAAACTAGCTGGTTTCCTATATAATTTATCATGTTGTTCTTTTCCACTGACAATACAGCTTCTTCAAGGATTTCAAGACTTCTTGCTGTGTTTATGTGCACTTGCACAAGAGGAGAAATGACTGCAGATCTGCTTCCCAGCTCATGGCAGAGAAGAGCTGTGGAAGCAGCACCTCTGGGAGACACTTGCTTTTCACATGGCCACAGTTTTGAAAAACACCCTTCACCCCTCTAAGATCCTCAAACTTGCCTTGTATTACAGAGCCTCCACAGAACTTGTCTTCACCTCTTATATTTGGATTTATTATTCTCTGGAAAGCATATTCCTCATTTCAGTCAGAATTACCCAAGCCTTGTTTAAACACAGGCAGGACAATAAAAACATGTTTCATTCTAATAAGGCAAAGAGTTCTCTTCTTGATTGAAAAATGGAAAACACATTTACAAAAGAGAACCATATAAAGAAAATACAGATGACAGACCTGACATTTAGAGTACTTTTGTTTTCCACCTCTTATTGAGTTTGTCAGTTGTAGGTGTGGCAGGATGTTTCAAACATAAAATAATTTTCAGGATTTTTTTTAACCGATTATTTGTTCCTCTCTTTTACCTCTCTGTCTGCTAAATAAAGAGATTCTTTCTCTCCCCAAAACTTGCCCTGTCATTTATAGAATCAGCACAATTTCACAAGAAAATGTGTGAACATTATATTTTTTCCTCTTGAAATTCAAAGTATTTAGGTAAATAGCCTACTAGCAGTTAGCAAAATTAGTTCACAATCTTGGTTCATCTGTAGGAGAGATATCAACAAAAATTTCTGGGAGTATGACTATAGATGAACCTTTTTGGGGGGGATATTCTGCAGGCCACTAAATTTATGTCAGATACTACTAGTTTTATGGCTTTTAGCTCCTATTCATTACTACAAAATAAAAAAGTTCATTTTATATGCAGTGCATGGATATCACTAAATAAAAAAACAACATGCTTGGAAGAGGTGGCTTTGAACTGCACTCCCATTCACCAGGTGGCACTTCTAGAAATCCCAAAAAGAACTGCAGCAGTCATATTTAAGAAAATATATGAGTAACAAGCCTCTAAATGTTCTAGTTTACAGTTATGTAAAGTCATCTGCAAATCAATTATATGAATGAGGTTAGTTTTATGATGAAAATGAAGTTATATTAGTTAGGACTTTTCTGGGTGATACTTTTTGCTTTGCTGATCCATCACTGTTGCTTTGTGTTGATGTGTATTTTTATCACCACAATCAGGGAGTTGATTCCTTCTCTAAAAGGGAATCTGGGCTAATGTCACTTTGAGTCAGTAGCTGATACCTCAAAGAGAGGCAACAAAAGCTCTTTGTTCATTTGTGGAAGTGTTGTGTGAAGGTAAAATTTAACACAGAATAAAAGCTACTGACCTGCTGGGCTCAGATGAAGTGGTGCGTGGACCAAAAATGGGATTCCCTCCATCTATGTTTATTCACCTTTTACATTTTCCCTCCCTGCCTATGAGAGGTAGTGGCTTTGAAGATTGGAACATTGCACACAAAGGAAAACAGTAAGCCACTACCAACAAATGGCAGGAAGGTAGAGCTGAATTCAGAAGAGAAGGGGGAACACTACAGAGATATGATTTTATAAACTCTATTCATTCAAAAATACCATCTAGCCACAGCTATGGTCATACACAGACTGCAGAACCCCTGTTGAAACAGATGAGCAGAAAGAGTCTCATCTACACAAGAGCTGATGATTATTGACTGCTTAGAATCTGGTGCTTTTCACTGAGTGCCCCTTTTTATCTCAAATTACATGAGGTAAATTGGAACTGCCTTTCAAGAGAATGTTTGGGAAAAAAGGTGCAGGAGGAGTTACTTGTTCTTTATAAATCTCACAAGAATTTATGCTGATCTTCTCCCTTCTAACCAGAATCAATTCTCCTTAAATGGATCTCCTGCCCCAGACAGCTCCATGTTGTTAATCACTTACATTTTCCCTGGACTTTGGCTGAGTAAAAGCATAAGGAAGATCTTAGTTTCAGCCTGAACTAGGCTATTTCATTTGAAATGGGTTCAATCCTATGTTTTCCACACAAACAGTAACTGAAACTGTCAGTCAATAAATAAAATAAAAGAGCTCTAAGATTAACACCTGATAACCTGAAAGGCACAAGACTGCAAAGAAACTTTGCTCCTGTAGCTCTCCAAGGACCTTGTGACATACAATTAGAATAACAGAGAGTACTTTTTGAACAAGAATCTGAACATGAGGGGAATGTGATGATGTTTCAGCTCCCTGTAGCTGTAGTATCTGCAAATAGAATGGGAGATTAAACAGGAAAAAAAAGCAATCCTATCTAACAAAGCAGTTATTCTGCTGAGGCCTTCAGGTGACATTTTAAACCACCAGTGACCATGGGGTATCCAAAGGAAATAAAAGATAAAAAACCTATAACAAGCTTGTTGTTCCATTGAAGGGTTCTGGAGATACCATCAAGCCTTGCTGGCAACAAAAAGAACTAACAAAGTGAAAGATAAGACTGATGTACCTGCATAACAAGCCTGCTATTCCACTGAGAAATTCTGGTGATACTATAAACCAGGAAAGCTGAGTTAAGGTAGTTTGCAGTTTCAACAGGATCCCACATTATGCCATTGCAATTCTTTCACCTAACTGCATTTCCAGAGTATCTGGAACAATTAAAGAATTTTTTTTTGTTTGTACCTGTTGTTGTTTAAAAAGTGCAATGGAGGGTTTATTTTGTAAGTTGCCTATCAAGTTTCTAAATTAGAAACTGAAAGTGGAGTGAACATCAAGTGTGAAGAACAATTAAGCAGCCCAGTTGAACTACCAGCTTGAGTAAAAAACCTGGCTTCTACTCACTCTCCCATTAGCTCAAAGGTTTAAGATGAAACAAGGCTACACTAAGGCAGTTCCAAAGGAGAGGGGAAAAAAGCTGGAGTTACCCCTCTGCCTATGAGGACTAACAAAGGCTGCTGTTGAAGATTGCAATGCAAGTTGTTTTCAATTACCATCTGTATGGCAGATTACCTTTGTCAAGTGGGCAGTTTGCTTTATCTCTCTCTTTGAGTGACCACATTCACACCTCCCTTGGGAGGGGACATTGCTGATAACAGACTATTGAATGTCACTGCATGACTGATAAGAACTACAGCATCCCATTGTGAGATGCTCTGCCCAGAGGGAGGAGCCAAGCATTCCTACCTGGATATAATCCAGAGGTTTTGAGACACCAGCACAGCTTTCTCCACTGGATTCCCCAGAGGAACAGCAGCTGCCTCTTCTTCCACTGGATCTTTGGAGGAAGAATACATCCTTCTCTACAGATCCCCCTTGCTCCAACAGAACCACACCTGACACTCCAGGAGCACTGCAGCCACAATTGCAATTGGACTGCTACCAACACCCCAACCCACAGGGTGTCAGGTTGAGTTCTGACTCTGTCAGTGTTGTTGTAGTGTACTGCACTGTTTATTTTATCCTTTTATTTTTTTTTTTCTTTTCTCTATTAAAGAACTGTTATTTCCTGCTCCCATATTTTTGCCTGAGAGCCCCTTAATTTAAAATTTATAGCAATTCGGAGGGGTGGGGAGGGTTTACATTCTCCATTTCAGGGGAGGCTCCTGCCTTCCTTAGCAGACTCCTGTCTTTCCAAAACAAGACAGCTGCCTCAAACTATTGAATGAAACTGGAACCCAAGCAGTGTCTGAAATAGATACTAACACCAGGGAGGGGAGGGAAACCCCAACCAAGAAAGTGAGAACAGCAAACTTCCTTCAGGAATGACAAGCAGAGGAAAAAGAATAAAGCAAATCTGCTTCCCACCGAAAAGGCAGATTATTGCTGCTGATGGCCAAACTTGGAAGTGCCAAGGAGCAATAACTGAAAGCAGTGATCAAACTGCTCAGTTTTAACATTTCTAAAGGTTTTTGTATTCTATCCACTCAGGCATCAATCACAATGTTATTAAACTACAAAAGAGATGTCAGATCAATGGCTGTATCGGAAACATTTTGAGTGATAGGCTGATGATGGAACAATTCCAGTTTCTATACATTATTAAACACATACTAATGCTGCTCTTTCAGTGCTACCCTTACGGACTCACACACTCTATTCTCCCTCTATAGTACCTTTTTTAATAGCAGACCTAATTCACCTAGGTGAATATCACATAGGAAAAACAAGACTTACTATAATAAATAATAATAAACTAAGAAAAAAAATCAAGCCTTAAACCTCTTGTCTATCTTCACATTATGCCTTCTGGCATTAAATTTCATTTTAATACAACTGTAGGAGCTGAGACTGGGTTGTCAGCCTTAATCAGAATATTCAGAGCTATTGCTTTCTTGCTCTAATCTTGACATAATTTAAGCTTAGGTTTTCTTTATGAATTTGCCCACAGCTAACATACCCATGTAAATGCTTTCTTCGCTTTTTGAGTGAAGAGGTATCTATGAAAAATACATATAAATATTACAGAAATCACCCCTCTGGCAGATTGTCTGCTTAACTCCAGATTTCAAGCAGAATGGGGAAGTGATCAGAGCAGCACATGTGCCTCTCAATTCATCAGCAACAAAAACTCTATTTTCACTGGCAGAAATCAATTTTATTTTCATAAAAGCAAAAAAGAATTATGTTCTTGGTGGATAAAGCACAGAGCACAGTAACTGGGACGTGCAAATCACAACACAGGAATATAGGGTCAAGATGCCATAAATGGTGCACCTTTACCTCCTCTCTCCCTCCAGTGCCCTGTATCATCTTTTGGCATTGGAATCAAGCAAAGATGGATTTGCAGCTTTTCCAGGCATCTTGATAGCCTGCTTAGGCATCCTCCTGATTGGGGAGTGCTTGGTATAGCAGAGATGTCTAATTTTATGTGGGCAATTCAATAACAGATAAGAATTAAGAATGTTAAAAATATAATAAAATGAAATGAAATATGCATTTTTTGGGAGGTTGGATAGAAAGAAAACTTATTGACCCTATTCATGGCAAATAGTTTCCTAAACAAAATTATTTGGGTTTTGGAGGGAAGGCTTTACCCAGCACAAGGGAAATGCAGCTGACCACAAGTGACTCTATAGGAAAACTACTTTGTTTTGACTGCTGAATTGGAAGCTCCCACATGGAAGTGAACACCCTAGCAGCATGAAACCCAACCTGGAAGTGAGCACCCTAGCAGCATGAAACCCAACCTGGAAGTGAGCACCCTAGCAGCATGAAACCCAACCTGGTCACCCACCTTGGGCTGGAGCCCAAATAAAAAAGTGGATGGAGTCAGCTGCCCCTTGGATTCCCAAGGGCTTTAATGTGTGCTTCAGGGCTGAGAGATCAAAACCCAAATCCAGTTTTTGGATTCAAGGCACAAAATGGCAGAGGCTGCTGTTACTCAGGTCACTTGCCTCACCTCAGAGCTAAAGAGCGAAGGAAGATGGAATGGCTCCCTCTGCGAAGGGAGATGGAATGGCTCCAGCCTGGACAGAATACTTCAATGTTTTAAGGAACATCAAAAGGCTGAGTAATTCCCACAAGATACGAAGATGCATAGACTCTTATGCTATTTCTCTAGCTCACTCACTAGAGAATAGATTTTTTGTTGAAGCAATGTTTTGGGAACCCAGTATTCATCCTGAACCAGGCAAGTGTGGAGGTGGTTTTGAAGTAAACTCTCACTTAAGAGACCACAGGGGTCTGTTTCGGCTGAAAAATATGTTATGTTAATTAGCAAAATGCTTTGTCTAAGGAAGTGAACATATGAAAGCCTTCCAATAAAAACTGCTTTGCATACTGCAAGCTTTTAAATTAAATTGGGACAGAGTTACTGCCAAGAGTGAGTAGAATTATTTGAGCAGAATTATTTGTGACTTTTTGTCTTGTTTGCCTAAAAAAATCTGGCTGGTTTCTTGAAAGGTAGCTGGTGGCTCTTTATTGCACTCTGTTGCACAGTTTTAAGGATAAAATTGAAAAATATATTCATAATAGAAATGTATCATTTATATCTTTTATCTCCCATAAAACCTAGTCCTGCTGAGGTTCTCACAGTAGTATGGCTTGGACTTGGCACAATTCTTCATGCTTTATGCTCTCAATTCTCCTCTCTCTGGACCAAAACTCAGAATTCCAAATAAATGAAGTAAAAATATCTCTAAATAAATCAAATTTCTAAATAGCTCGTGTTCCCCATGTTTTTTGTTTGTTTATTTGTTTGTTTTCCTGTAACAAATACATGCTGAAGAATGAATTTCACGTCTGGATGGATGCATCCAGCAAAACTGCTACTGGCAGCCCAAATTGTGATTTCTGATAGGAAAAATTCCCAACAGAAGAAACTCTATATGCTATCCATGATTATACTGCTTGCATGAGTATTTAAACTGAATATGGTGCTGATGCTGTTTTTATCTAAGAGAAATCTTGTATGTGATAAAATAGGGTGTCATTTGAGATGTTTGGAAAGCCTATGGATATTGTAGCACTCATCAATTTTTTACTCTTCTTGCTCTTTAAGTTTTCTGAAAATGACTTAGGAGTTTTACAGATAGTAAACATAAAGCTTTATGGTATACCTCTGAATGTATTTTAACAAATTATCACAGGGAATGCTGCAACCTTGAAAGATAAAACTGTATAAAGAGCTAGGAAAAGAAAGGAAAGGTTTTCATTTGGTTGCAGTAACATGAGTTCAGGATCTCATTGTCAGCCACTAGATGACCCACTGCCTCTCAGAGTCCTTTGCCTGACTCCTCAGATGGATTTGTTACTGTAAGCACTGTAACAGTGGTCTCAAGCAAGAAGAGAAGATTAACTGGGAATTTTCTAGTTTGCATTAAGATTGTGAGACAATGAGCGCAAAAGACAATGTCTGTTAAGTGTTACGGAATTGAAAATGACAGGCAGAGGAAGAAATTCATAGGAGTTGCCCAACAGCATAATCAGAACTCATTTTCCATTTCCTTGCCTTAACTTTTAAACAAGCTTTGGAATCACAATAATTACACATGCAGAAATTCTCACTAGACCAAGTATTTCCTTCAATTTCATGAAGGGGAAAATGCTGAGATTAACTTTGCCATGTAATTCCTACTTCTTTTGATTGTTGAATGCAACATTTAAAATGCCAGGAATAAACAATGAACCATCATATTTAAGTTTTGTCAGAAAAAAATACAGAACCCTTAGATCTTAACTGAGATTTTTTAAAGAGGTGGGAAGAGACACTGGAGTTAGAATTAAATTCAGCAGATAAGGAAGAAGCAGCAGAAGAGAAGAGATCAGGAAGAGAGCCAACATAGAGAGTTAAATAACTGTACAGATGCAACTGTATTAAGTACCTTATTCAACTAAAAAAAAGTTGGAAAATTGTGTTCCTATAGATTAGTACCAAGTAGAACAGTGGTGAAAGAAGGGTAAGTGCATAACAGAGCATGTTATGTAATTACATGTTTCATGTGTGCTAAAGTAACAGAAGCGTAATATGCGTTACCTTAGAAAAATCAGTAAGCAAGAGATGCTGTGCAATAGAGAAAGAAAGAGTGATCTTACCGTTCCTGTTGTGCCCAAGGAAAGGTGGTTCATCTGTTGGGTCAGAGGGCCCATCATGCTTGCTGGCTGCATTGACATAGTGTGGTCCATTGTTGGTGTTATCACAGCACCCTAGAAACACACATTATTTACAGTTCAACCTCTCACATTAAAAAAAAAAGAAGAAGAAAAAAAGGCATTCTTTAAATGAGTGAACCTGACTGAAAACTTGACATGAATCTTAAAAGACACTAATACATCTGTCAGAAAAAATATGTTTTGCTCCTATTGACAACCAAGCTACACACATATATTATTTGTACTGCTAATGAGGCCATTTTATGTCAGCTCCAATTAAGTGTCATTTTTTACTTCATTGCTTCTGACAAACAAATGCATATGTTCTTTCTATGATGAATGCTACTGTACATTGCAAAATGCCTGTCATTTCCATTTTTCCATATCCTATATAGAGCAATCTTACAGACAGAACACATATGTCCCCAATTTTCTCTGCCTTCTAAAGCCTTCAGTCTTAGAGATCTTCAGCCTATTATGGTAATTATCTTGGATTTTTCCAGTCTCAATTAAGAACTCTTACTCATGGTATTTTCTAGCTGGTTAAGTAAGACTAGCTATTGACAGTGAGTTTGGTAGTGACACCCATTTAAAACACATACACAGTATTTAAAAGCATTTTTCTTCTCTGCATGAAAAACAAAGACGTTAATAACAAAGACCATATGTACTAAAGCAAGACTGAGACTTTGACCAAAAAATGAAACAAAATACATGCCAGGGGAGCTTGAGAGAGAGAGAGCTCCTTTGCCATTCATATTCCTTGGTTTTTGCTCTCCCACTCCCCAAGGACCCATGGTGGCAAAATCATGACTTAGTGAAGTGTTGATTCTCTTCAGTTCTATATTGTAAAATGCTATTTCCTGTGTTGGTTAGAGAAAGCCAGTCAGAAAGTGTGGTCTGCTCTTTTTCTTGCAGATAGTGACATAAGGCAGTATTTCTAGTCATTTCTTCATAAGAAATAATAATTTTACTTTGCATGCATCTTTGTGTGTGCACATCACAAACTTGCACAATCACATTACATCTACTACAAAGTGTGAAAAATGTAGATGAATGTATCTGTTCAAAAAAATTGACTTTTTTTCCCCTTTGAGAATACTGGAAAAATTCACCTATAAACAAACTTTTTTAACCAACTCGTAAAACAAACTTGTTTCAAAACTCATAGCATATTTGTTCTTACATGTCTATCTCACATTTACATAGAGCTATTTTTGCAAAGGATCTGATTAGAAGCTAAGGATTTCAAATTTTCAGTTGCAAATAGAAATAAATAAAAATACAAAATTCTGGGGAAATACCAATTCAATTTTGCCTCACCTTCCAGCCATATTTTTTCTATATACATCCTATCTGAGAAGTATAGAGTTTGCAGCCCCTGCAAGCTCATTCCTTGCATGCAGTGGGGTAAGAAGAAAGTAGGCTCATTTTGGTCAGTAATTTTTGCAATACCCTCAGCATATGAAATACATACACACTTGCTTTATGTCACAGAGTCTATTTACATTACATTGACATTAGTCCCTAAAGAAATCTGACAAATTACAGAAGCTAGCCTCTGTGGAGTACCTGTCATGATTCCAAATAAATGCTTAGGAAACAAGCCGATCAGTGTGCATGTATCAAACCTGCAACACTTCCCACTTTTGCCACTTTATTGGGTATTATCAATTTGCACTGGTTTACATTGATTAATTTATGGATTAACTCATCTAATGAACCACCACACAGTGAAGTCTTCCCTTTGGGCGCAAGAGTCTAAAAGCAAGTCTGCCATCCAGCAGTTCCTGCATAGCAGAATCAATGCAAGAGCCTGAAAAAGAGCTGTTCACAACAAAAATAATCTTCTTTTGGTTTTGAAATCAGTGGCTTCAGACACCAGGCAGCCAGATGAGGTTCTAGGGTTTGGGCTTCAACTGCACTTTTTGGTTTATGATAGGACATTGTAAGCTCTATGATCAGAGTGATCAGCATTTTTACTCTATCAAACCATACGCACTCAAATTAAATTTGTCAACTGATAAACAGTTCTCAGGAAAACTCTACAAGCAGTGTTTTCCTTTGGCTCAAAGGTGGAGAATTGCCTCAGGCCTTTCCATGACAGACAAGTTGGGCTCCCACTTGTGATGTCAAGGAAGGTGATTCTCCCTCTCTTCTCCATGTTCATGATATCCCACTTTGAGAGATGCATCCAGCTCTGGGTGCCCCAGCATAAAGAGAATTTGGACCTGTTTGAGAGGGTCCAGAGGGGGGCCATCAGGGTGATCAGAGGGCATCAATGTATGTAAGCATCTGAAGGGAAGGTACTAAGAGCATGGAACCAGGCTCTTCTGAGTGTTGCCAAGCAATCAGGCAAGAGGCAACAGGCAGAGATTGATGCATAGGAAGTTCCTGGGGAAGAACTTCTTTACTGTGCTGGTGATCCTGCACTGGAACAGGCTGTCTAGAGAGGCTGTGGAGTCTCCCTCACTGGGCATACTCAAGAGCCCTCTGGATGCCATCCTGTGTAAAGATGCTTATTGCAAAAATACAGTTGGAGGAACTTGCTGTGATTATATATGTGACAGACTGATAACTATTTCTGGGTTTGATTCAGGAACCTGGAAATTAAGAAGGGGCAGTGGTGAAGGAAGTCTTATGGTTTAGTGTAACAAATGTCACTGCCACACATAGAATGGAAAAATCTGAGAGCAAATGTCTTTCAGCAAATAAGTAAGCACAACAGGTATTGCAAACAAATTATTAAAAAAATATGGATGAGAGAGAAAATATATCAAGGACAAAAAAATTGCTCAGATACAGAAAACATATAATTTTCAAATTGAAATATATATATTCCTGTCCCTAAATATACACCATTTAATACGCTAGAAAAAGAAGCTGGGAAAACAAATAAAATACTTGCAGCTTTCCTAAGACAGCTTAACATGTTTTAAGCTGACAGTTACCTAGAGCAGAGAATTACATGCATTTCCCAGATCATTAATTCACCAGTTCAGAATCTTCTTGTGATCACGTAGGAAAGAAATTATACTTAATTAAGGAAATATTGTCTGGTTGTTAGGGCGACCCTCAGTCTCCAGACCATAATGCGTTTCATATTACATGCTGTCAAGTCCATTCATATTCAATTTATTTAGCTGTAGAAGACAAAAATGTCTTGCCTCAGATGTTGCCATCATATTAAAAGTAATTTGATTCTTTTCAGCCTATAATATGTAATTGCTGATAAACATCCAGTTGGCTACTGGCAAAGGTTATATCAAACATATTTTTTTGTCTTCATCTGTTTGGATGTCTGATTTTACTGAGCTTATAAATGTATAGAAAGGCATCTACAGCATTTCAAACTATTACTTAAAGCCCATTTTAATGGCAAAAGACCTGTAGAAGAAATTATAATGAGATTTTTGCCACCGTCTTTGCCAAAAAAAGTAGTTGTCCTGACAATTATTTAGATCTGTCCTATTGCCCTGTTGCCTCAGTAAGATGACTTTTTTTTTTTTTTTAGTTCCCACAAGAAACTGATTATAATGACTTCTAAATTTGGCAAGATACTCTCAGCATATTATTTGTCCTACAATTTTGTTGATGCTTTAAAAGAAATTAACAGGGCAAATGGTAAGGAATAATGATAAAGACAAGCATGGTTTTTGTAACATTTTGATAAACCTAAGATAAGCAGCCATACACATTTGATTTCCTCTTCACTATATTTGAAAGACCTTGCTGTTTTAGAATGCTTTAAGCTTTATGAACATACTTTTCCTATAAGAAAGGAAATGTATATATCTCAGAATATAGTCTATCACTTACAGAGAGAGAAACTGGACTTTATCAACACTGCAGATCCCCTCTATAGCAAAAAACTCAAATTACAGGAAGGACACCAAATACAGTTTGGTGTATGAGGGAAAATATCTTTAAATATTTGCCAATATCAAAAGGCATCAGCAGAACAAGTCTATGTTGGTGCAAAGACGCATGCCACCTTTTGTCTGTTGAAGGGTGGGAAAGTGACATCAGAAATGAAAAGTCTGTTAGGAGGCTTTAGGAATGGAGAGTTCACTAGTTGAGAGATGCACTTAGGGGCCAGTGGGAGGATGGATTAGTTGGTCACAGATTTCTACAATAATGAGCTGCATTAAAGGCTTCTATTTTATTTCAGTGTTCTAATACTGATATTGGACTTAAGGGGAAAATACCAGCTGAATAAATATTTTTTAAAGCTTACAGTAAGCATGTGTTTATTTTAGAATTTACTTTTCCTTTATTTAAGAAGTTTAAACAATTTAACCATACTCACAAATTCTGCTTTGTAAATACTGGTCAATGTAAAGCCAATAAACTTTACAGCAGAAAACTTACTTTTCAAATTTGTTTACAGATATCTTGTGCAGACATATAAGCACCAGGCCATTCCATCTGAAAATTTATTACCCTACTACCAAGTGAATGCCTTTATGTTATCGAGAACATGTTGTTCCTTGAGGTTTTATTAAATTGAGTGAAAGGATGACTTTCCTTATACTTATCAGACAGACACATCTATCAAGAATTAATATGAAAAAACTCAACATGCAAGCTTTTTTGCAGAGAAATACACTCTCTCTGCACACTGAACAAATGATGGCCATATTTCGATTGATTTACTGCTCTGTCTAGTCTGACTTGTCTGTTCTCCTTGGGCTGCCTCTCACAGGCAGCAGAAAAACCAGGTCCCCTTGTCAGAACTGAGTCTGCTGAACTACTCCAAACTGGTTGGTAAGGGTCAAACTCCTATGACTGTTGCAGGAAGAGTAAAGGTAGCTTTGAAATCCTCTCTGTCCTTGTCATCACCTCTGCTGGGAATATTTGTTGATATTTCAAAACAAAGGAAAACTTATTTTCCCTTTCTCAATGAAAAGATAGCAATTGCTGTGGCATTTGCCAGTTTATCAGAGGTTAAATTATGATTTGAGTATAGTGAAGAAGATCAGCAAACATCAGCTAAAATATGTATTCTGCAAATCTTAGGATTTGATTTCATTTCATTACATTGTTGATTTCAAAAGCTTGCTAAAAAGGTGGTAAAGTGAGCAAGAAGCCCAAACCCTCCACTAAATTAAAGCAGCTTTAACTTTGGAATAGGCAAACCTGATACAGACCATCAATGCTGAGTCCTGCTTCTGCACTGAGTATTAAACCTAAGTTCACATTACCACGTGAAGTTAGCTAAGTTCTATTTAAGTTCTTTCTTTAAGTTAAGTTCTTCTAAGAAGTAAGTTCTATTACCATCTGAACTTACCCCCCATATTTTGAATATTGAACATTAATTCAAATTCTTATCTCACATCACCTTCATAACTTAGTTGAACCTCCGAGGAGCAATGGGCACACTTGCTTTCCCTTTCTTTGTTTTTGCTCTATGTTTGTGAACTTCTTTCTTTGGCTGAAAGTATACATCATAGGTCCAAGAGAGTTACTGCCCAGAAGTACCTGGTTTTAAAGGATTAAGAATCCAAATATAGAGTGGTAAATAAAGAACAAAGGTGACCCCTTTGTAGGCTTCACCTTTCTTACAACAATAGCCATGTTTTTTTTTGATGGTTTCTTTCCCATTGTCCTTCTTGCCTTGTATTTCCTATCACCTAGTCTGAAATACAGCTTTTGATAATGTACAGATACTAGCCTACATGTACAAATGCAGATTAAAAGGATGTAGAAATGGGAACATCAAGATATAAGGAGAAGACAACTGATGCAATAGGAAGAGTTTTATATTGGTAACCATGTGTACAAATAAAGCAATACCTAAAATGATATTGTATCAGTTAATAAATGTATTATATCAGGCAGTACCATATGTCAGTAGTTTATGCTTCTAACAGAGCATAAAAAATCAGTAAATATCAGAGCATACCTCTGTCTGTTAATCTAAAAGGACCTAACAAAAACAAACAGCATTTATTCTGCAAACAAAAAGCTGCCCATGTCACTCAGTGCCTAAGGTGACTTTTGCATGGTGACTTGTATCTTTCCACCCAAAGTAAGGTCTAAAGAGAAAGTCTATTCAAGAAAGTGACAATATTACAAATATTTATGAATGGAAAATATATCTGAGTTCCTACAGGGACTCTGAAGCACATTTTGTGAGCTCTGTGTTAGACCTTTGCTCTTACTGTCTGCCCAGGCAGGTTGGACCATAAACCCATGTGCTTCTCAATAGACTCAAAATCTGAAGTTTTCATATCTTTCTTCAACTTTCTTCAGCAAAAAATAAAATAAAATTACTGGTATTATATGCAGGAATAAATGTGAGTATTTTAGCTGGGATCTGCTATTAGGAAGGAGCCCACAGCAATTAGGAATGACCTGCTGCAGTGGGGTATTCATTCCAGCAATTGCTGGAGAAGGCAGAGAGGCCATAGGCAGGTCTTGCTCCCTCATGTGACCTTTTCTAGAAGGGAATGGGAAATCTCATTTGCTTTTTTCCCTACTCTTCAGCTTATGAGTATGCACTTGGCTGTAGGATGGCTTTATGTAGCCACTCCATGTATCAGTGCTTTTGTTATGTCAAGAACAGCCACCACAAACAAAAGAATCCTCACAACTCAAAGAGGGTTTAGCATACCCGGAAGACAAAAAAAGAAACACAAAGGTGGTAATTTGCCTGGGACATAACTACTGTAATACACAGATCAAATCTTCTCCTACCCTTTCCACTATCAGATTTCACAAAAGAAGGATTTCAATCCATGTCAAAACAAGCAATTCCATTCTGTTTATATTCTTATATATATTCTGATGTGGATGAAATCCTTCCTTCCTTCACTGTCTCCCAGCAGCTGATGTGCCATCCTAGTAAATGGGAATCAGGAGTCTCTTTTCTGTGGACTAGTTTTTCTTAATATCCAAATGGAATTTCATCTATTAAAGTTAAATCCAAATAATACTTCCCTTCAAACAGCTCTGTTCTATTCCCTCCCTTCTTGCCTATAACCAGGTGTGAAAATTCACTTAATGGCACATCCTAGGTGATAAATGGATATTATCAAACTGTACATTAAAATACAAGCCAGAACCAGTTTTTAGCTAACATTTTCACTTCTTTGTCTTAGTGAGTTCAAATGAAACTTTCAAAAAGGATGTCATGTTTGTATCCTCAACAGTTTGATTTTACATATACATATATACACCATGAAATTACACATGGGAAGACAAATTGTATTGCCAATTCTATTATACCCACTCAGGCCACAATGTTTTTTCAGTATATGGATAGGTCTTCTTTAATATTTGAAACTCTCAGTGCAGGATTTATTATGGCAAATGTAACTAAGAGCAACAGTGACTGGTTTTTAAACTTCCTGTTCATGAGAAACATTTAATGAGCAATGAGTACAAACTTCTGTTATTAGCTGAAAATGCTTACTAATTATATTTTACTCAGACAAACATTCTTGTAAAACAAGAAAAATGCTTGACAGAAAATTTTGCCTCCAGAGGCTTGTGCTTTTAAATAGAGGTACAGAGAAGGTTGGTGACAAGAGACCATGTAAGATGTTTAATGTAGTGGGGCTTTTTCTCTCCCTGGGCCTCCAGTTTTCCATGCAAGGTGAGGCAGTCCCACCTGTCTGTGTGATGCCCAAAGGCATGGCAACAGATGTGACCCAGTGTCTGACACACTGGGCTGCTGATCTCTGCTTTTCTGGCAAGATTCAGTGCATAGGTCATTTGCCAGGCACAGAGAGTGCTTAACTGGGTTTGGGGATGAAAGTCCAGTAACAATTCTCCTGTGTGCACTTCTAGCTTTGACACTGCCATGGCCAGTGACAGGGCAGAAACTGTGATCTGTAACAGATGTGCTGTGTTTTGTTTCCTGCCCAAAATCTGGAGGGATTTGCACTGTGTGAGCTGTAATCTAACAGCTGAGCTGGATGAAAATATTCACTGATTAGAAGGACAAACACTGACACTGAGAGACATCAGAAATTATTAGGAACTGGCTATCAACAAGAAAAAAAAAAAAAAACAAACCCAAAACCAAGCAGAAAAGCAGGCTGGTAATATAATCCTATGTATTAAGGTCATATTAGAGGTAAATTGACAAAAATGACACTCTACACAATGAAGAAAATGGTATGGCTGTGTGTGGTGTTCACAACACTAAAAGGACTTAACACAACCAGACTTAGATGGAAATAACTGAAATACCTTCAGCATTCAAAACAGTGAGGTGGTATCACTGAATGAAGTTCCAAGGAGACATACTGAGGTGCTAGGGTAGGAGACAGTAGAGTGCTCCTCTGTGAGATCCCAAATACTTGAGAGGACAACGGGAACAATAGTCAAGGAATGATTAGTATCAGGATGTTTCCCTGCAATTCTGAGATCAGTAAGGCTCTTGTAAACCAGAATTTATTAGTGATGAACAATACAAATAAGGCAGCCTCACACAGTTGCTCCTGGACTTCATGCCAAGCCAAAGGGATCTCCTCAACATCAGAGCTAATTCCTAGGTGAGGCTCAAATCTAGGCTGCACTCTCAGAGCCACGCTGATGTAAGGGCTACCATGGAGTCCAGGTACACAGCTGCATGGGGTGGGTAGGAAGCCACCTTGAAATGCTGAGGTTAATGTTGCTGTGTCACTCCTGAACTCAGCTACAAACACAATGTCCATCCTCCATGAGGATGCACTATGGTGCATTGCCATCTGCTGCCTATGCCTCAACTCCTCATTGGCAGCTCCTGCACAAAGGAAGATTAAAGGTATGGAGGGTCCAAAAATTATGTCCTTTCCCTCCTCATACCATTTTTCAAATTTAAAAATTCTGGAAAGCTGATGAGGACTAGTAATATGCACATAATCTTCACAGGAATCCTTCTTATCCAACCTATTAGGAAAGACAGGTAGCAGAAGTTGCTATAAATGAAACTCTGGGTGAGTAAGGATGCTTTTCTAACAATATGCTTCTGTTCAATAATAGATTTTAGACTTGAAGATGATAGACTGGGAAATCTTGTACTAAGCCACTGTTCATATTATGTATCAATTCAGTTCTAGATCACAGTGATTCATACCAATCTTTAAAACTAAAAATGCATCTTATTAGAGAGGACAAATACAGAAATCTGTCTCTCTGTCATGTTTGGTTAGATTTGTAACCTGTAATGTTAAACAAAGCCCTTTCCCACACAGTAATGGAAAGACAACTATTCCAGCCTGCCTTTCCTTTCATTTAAACCCCAAAATTTTCACAGCCTGTGTGTCCTGGCCCAGATCCCAAATTGCATTTCATTTTCTGGACTTGTAACTCCTTAGAAGAGGCTACGGATGGAACACACTCCATTCTGTACTGGGATTTGTCCTTTGACAGGTTAAAACTGGCTACTGGCACTGCCAGCTCTGTGGCAGTCCTCAAATCCAAGACTGAGGTAGGTATTTTCAATAGTGCCTTCTTACCTTCTATTCCATCACTAAAAGTAACACAAGACTATGCCTTACTCACGCCTTTACAAATTTTAAGCGTGATTTTTCTGACTTTAAAAACTCCAGACCAGTTCCTCCTTGGACTCTCTGCAAGCAAAATGTCACCAACACCTGGCTTTTGCTGCTTCTGGACAATCCTCCCTGCTTTGGATGAGACACCATTGCAGTTTGTACACTGTTTTGAACAACTGAGGCTATTGGCACAATCTGGGCAAACTGTGGCTACAGAAGTGTCCCAACCTAAAACTTCTCTCCTAGATGCATGAGACCTCAAGAGACCAGTAAAGCTGATGGCAGCAAGTACACAGAGCATGCCCTTCAAAGGTAACTACATCTAAATCAGTGAAGGTGCAAGTCATATAGATGAAATCAAATTCAAGCCCTCAGCTATGTGTTACCAGTCAGAAAAAAAAAAAACTGGAGTCTAGAGAGGGAAAGCAGATTTTTAAACTAAAAATTGGATATTTTAAGTTCTTGTTTACTTCAAGGTACTTCCAGTGAAACCAGTCTGTGTGTTAGAATAAACAATTAACATTTGTAAGTCTCCCTTCTACCAAAGATCTCAAAGTGTTTTAAATTCTGTGTGGTATATAGAGAACTCAGGAGCTGGTCTGTTATCAGGGTTCTGGGATGAGTCTGGATCTACATCTGACCTTTCCCAAGTCCATGAGTGTTCAGACTGGGGGGTACATCTTGGGTCATCACCACTGCAGGCCCAAAGAGAACAGGTGGTTCCATTTACACACACCAGACCAAATTGATCAAGAAAATGATACATTTTAAATCTTGATTCATGCTGAGCAGATTTGAAATAAATAAGAGAAAATGGCTTCTGAGTCTACTTTGCTCTACACTCCATTGTCTTTTAAGAGCAAATGAAAATATTGAGGAAAAGCAATTTAAAAGCAATCCATGTGAGTAAATATTCAGTGCAAAAATGGTTCAAATAGTCTAAGAAGAGGACATGAAAAGTTCAGAAAGATGCAGATTTTGGCTATTATTAAGGCTAGAAAGAAGAGAAAGTAAGCAATCCAGCAAGGATTATTCTACTTTTTTTAAATATATCTTTACTGATTAAGAATGACTAAATTGATATATTTTCCCTTTTGTTTTCTGTCCAGATAAAGTCACTCTTGGGCAGAAATCTTCCTTATAAAGTTTCAGCCTAGAGCACATTTTTACAGCTGAGTTATTATCCTTAAAATACGAGTTCATACTGGAAATGCTGGCAGCCCTCTGAACTATTGTATAGCAGTGAGCACAGCTGTAACATGTTAAATATGCTGAAAGTACATGGGGGGAACAGAGTGGCTCAAGGGCCTGGTAACAGAACAGAGAGTCTCAGTGCTGGGTCACCAGGTTTGGTCATTGCTGGGACTGAAAGTTTTATCAAGCAACAGCTGCTCAGTTCTGTTCAGGTATCAGCTACCCACAGAGAAACCCTCCACCACAGAGATACACCACTGTGACTGATGATGTCCAACAGCCTTCCCAAGGGTTGGGAAAGGTAGGGGGCTGCATCTCCACAGGTTACTGATCAGGGAAGAGACTTGCATGGTCCTTGGTCAGCATGCTGCTCTGCCTATAAAGGGTGTTTGCCACTAGCCTATGGCTACTGGGTCTTCTCAAGGCACTCAATTTTATCAGAAGGGTGGTAACCACCAAAGACTGTTCCTTTTTCCATATTAGTGAATGGACCACATCCATGCTATCACACTGCCAGTTTCAGAGGAATTGCCAAAGCAACATGGGCAAATGAAGTCAGAGTCTGCTGCTTCAGTTTTCTCTAAATGAATTTACCAGAGTAAATCAGGTAAGTTGCTCCAGTTTACACTTATCCATACATGCTGCAGTAATCTGTACAAAAAGATGTTATTTATTATAGCTTTTATTTTGTATACCACCATTTCCTACCAGCCACTGTGTACTAGTCCATGGGAATGTACAGCAAGCAGTCAGATCCTGACATACCCCAAAGATGTTTTTACTTCTTTGCGACTTCGTGGTTTCCACACACTGTCTGATTTGCAGAAATTTAGGCTGAAATATTTTTTTTTTTGGGCAGCTTTCCTGAATTTCTTTCAGCCCTTTTAGTATTGTAGAGGTGTACAGTTTTCTCTGAAAAAAAATCTTTATGTTTATTTTCTCTGGCATCTAAAAATTAACTACCATTGTGGTCAACAGTAATTTCAGAGGTTTCACGAATGAGCCAAGAAAGAGCAGTTCAAGTTTTTTTCAAAGTAATTTTCTAAACCCTACCTGAAGTAAATTTTTCAGGCTACGAGGCAGCTGATGGTAACTGCCTACTACCAAATACTGCTCTGAAAATGCCTCAGACAACAGAGAGCACCTTGCTCTGGAGCCAGAGAGGAATAAGCTGGTGAGTCACTGCTGTGGTTAATGTACCAGAGTGAGTCTTTGACCCAAACTGGATGACCAGGCTTCCCTGAAGCACTGATCAGGCAGCTGAGTCTGCCATGGGTTCAGTAAGATGTCTTTCACATGATGGTAAGAAGATGCTTTGGAGGAACAAATCATGGAGGAAGCTAGAGAAAAGAAAGCCAACTGGATAGTCTACACATATTGCTGAGATGAACAGTAAGTTATTTGGAAAAAAAAAAAACAACTCTGAAGGAGAATAAAACATCCGTGAATCCAGGTCACATTTGGCACATAATTGTGACCAAAAGAATGAAAAAATTTGAACTGTCAAAAGGCAATGTTTCCACCATATTTCAAAATGACATATAATTTTGGAATTTATCTAAATTTCAAGGGGGGGAAAAAAGCCTAAAATTAGTTCAACAACCCAGAAATGAAAACAGGGAGATTATAGACATTTTGTCTTTGTTCTTCTTCTCACTCTTTCCTCACTCCCTAAGTTCTCTCTGGGAGTGGAGTCAAAACAACATTTTCACAACTTTTTCCATGTCACTACTCTCTCCCTCTGCACATTTTCACTTGAAGACAAGTTTTAGAGCTATTATTTGATTCTGCCCACAAAGCCAAATTTTATTATCCACAGAGTATTATATATGTAATAGTCCTGTCAGTCCTAGCCAGAGGCAAAGGGTAGCCTCAGAGGTAAAGGAAACAAGAAACATCCAAAGGAAGATTAATAGGAATGAGATGATAGGCAAATGGCTAATACTCCCATCTTTTGTTGAGAGCTGTGTGGATAGAAAAAAAATAGTGCTCTAATTAATTCCAGAGTGACAGGGACTCAAGGGCCAGGTTCTGTGCACTACATGCTTGTGAATCTTCATTATATGTGAAACCTCCTCCTCCAAAAATCAAAAAAACTCTTTTTTTGTCTTTGACATCAAAAGATGCATCATAACTAACAGCAGATGTTCTGATAAACTCCAGTAGAGACCAACCTCTTGGCAGCCACATTTCTGTTCTGCAGTGACTTTTCAGTCACAAAGAAAATCCACTTGTGGGACTGAAAAGTACATGAAATGGTTTTCTGGTAGTACTTCCTGTGGTATTTTCTGTTATTATCGAGGAACTGCAGCATCATGAAGGACCATCTCCTGGCGTTTCAGTTCAGGGTCCCTGCAGATGATTATGAATTCAGGGAAGTAATGCAGAAGTGCCCAGCTTGAAGAGGGAACTAGATGAGGCAAAAATTTTAGCAGAAGCTGATTGCAGTTTTAGTGGTTCAAACTTCTGTAATCCAACAATCACAGTAACATATGGATCAGAGTGAATTGGAAAAATTTGGCTTGAAATCCTGGCCCTTCTGAAATTAATTATAGTTTGTCATCAACTACCAGTATTTCACATTGTTTTAATCCTCTGAGACAGATGCCAAGCTGTACATCACTATGCAGGTATCCAAAAGATTTTTATAGCACAGACAGATTTTCATTAATTAGTTATGTCTAGCAGAGATGATTCTGCTCTTGTTTTAAGATTCAGATTGTAATTCAGTGATTTTTGGGGTTTTTTTCTGTAATCCAATTGTAAATTTTGTGGCCCTATGCTGCCTGCAGACTTGTTTAACCAAGAAACAAAATTTTGTTTTCTGGCAAGACAGCCATCTTTTCAAAAAGCTGAAGTAATTAATAAAGATAAGGACAACCAGCCTTGGAACAGGAAAGAATCAAGTCTAATAAAAATTTCCGGTAAGAAACCATCTAATAAATACTTGTTATGCACACTGAGAAGGATCCTTAGGCTGAAATGTTGCCATAAATTATTCATATGGAAGTTTTGGACTGTAAACAAATTTATGAAGATAATGATCTCTTTGCAATTCATGAACAAAAGTGGAGGGAGGGGCCAATCCCCAGAATAAACTGCGATGTATAAATCCACCAGTTGGAGGCATAAAGTACTGATCCAGAGATTCACTGCAGAAATTGTAAAATAATCCCTGTGTGTTTTCTCCTTCCAGAAAGACAGCTTTGAAGAGCAACTGCAGAGCCAAATAATTTAGTGTATCCTCATTTGCTGTTCTTGACCAGAGCAGTAATCACAAGTTAGAAATCAAAGTCTTTGGACTATAATGGGTGAATCAAATGAGAACTGTGCACAGCATTAGCCTGTGCCTGCTTAAAACTAGCAGCAAGCAAGCGTGAAACCTTTGTCAGTACAGACCGCAAGGGGTTGTTGCAACTTTGGGAAACACTGATGTTCATTTTTGTTTGATGTACCAAACTGCTTTTCCTCAATTGAGGGTTCATACTGACTGACTAGGTGGTTTAATAAGCTGAATGAATTTCACAATGGCAAAGTTTACTTCCAGTACATTTATTTAATGGCTGAGGGAACTGATGAAAGGGAAATAAAAATCTGATGAGGAGAAAAAAAAATTAGTCTAGAATCTAGACTCCCCCAGGACAATTTCTTTTGCTTTGTATCCTCTGTACTGACAGACAACATATTTGCTTTCTAGCTAATTACCAACAAGACTAAAATTTTACATCTTTGATGTGTATGAGATCAAAGAATATTAGGAAATAAAAGTAAGATTAACATAATTGTCTTGTACAGCTATAATAAATTACGACTACATATACAATCAGACACCCCGCTCATCGGGAAGGCATAAACTAGAATCAATTGAACTATACAAGAACCTTGTTTAATTTTGTTTCCTCTGCAGTTTCTCACCTCTTTTGACACCCACCATTGGATCCCAGATGGAAAGCCACAAAAGAGGCCCCCATCCCAGTGGCCTATCTGAAACTCATGAGATTCACAGAATCTCCTGTTTCAGCTGTTGAGCCTTAAAAAAACAGCAGCCTTGTGCAGACATGGCAGGTCACCAGCAGGGGATGAACTAAAGGATTTCCAGGTCCAAAATCACATATCCCTACCACATGCTTGATCCAAAGAATTAATTTCTATTTAGGTTTTTCACTTTTTTACTAGTATTGTCTACCTAATGTGCTTACACAGACTATGCACCCAAACCTCTTTGGGAGCATTTTGTGGTAGTGCAACCTTTTTCTATTATGTATCTAGGACACGATTCTCATCCATCAAATCCGTGTGACAGTTAGCATGCTCAATTTAGGAAAAAAGGAAAAAAAAAAGAGGGGAACCAATGCTTTGATGTATACCTGCATCTAATTCATCATTACCATGGCTTAAATAATGAAGACATTATTTTAGGAGTGTTACATTTTCTTTAAACTGTCCATGAGAACAATGCTGCCCTATAATAACTGATAAACACCTAGCTTTGATTGATTTGTCTTCAGTCTTAATACACACAGCATGTTTGTTTACTCCATAAATATCTTAGTATTCCTACTTCCTCACCCGCTCAACTATGAGAAAAAAAAATCAAAGGCAGCCAAAAGCAACTGCCTTGTAAGAGTAAAATAGGGTGGGAATGTTTGGATCGCTCTGGCTCATTAAGGTGACGTGAAAGGTCTACTTCTGGCTAGGAGCTGTGAGTTATTCCTTCAAGCAAAAGCATTTTGAAGGTTTTATTTGTCATCAGGTGGCAGTGACAATGAAAAACATCTATTGCACTTCAAGACAGCTGGTAATAAAGCAGCACAGGGAACGACTGACAGAATAACTATACCACTGTAGCTTCTAAGTTTTTACAGCCACTCAGCTGGAGTTATACCATTGCATTAAAAGTGGTTTAGGGTATAAAAAACATGTGATACAGAGGGGTTCTCTCCCTCCCCATTGCTTTATGAGGAATCAGTGCAACAAAATTTGGGTAAAATGGTCTTTTGCTTAATTTAATTAATTGTTTCTACTATGTAGTTTTGCTTTAGTTCACACAAGGGCAAGTCTAAAAATGTTTCTGACTTTCTGACAACTGCCTCATTCAGCGCCCTTGAAAGCAGCTCCCAACAAGTCCCAGTCTTCAAAGGCACATTGTTTTTGTTTGTTCTCATTGTAACAGATGTTTTGTATCATGTACTTCAATGAACTAATTCATCTGCAGGGGACCGCCTACTCTGGCTGGTGTGCATCCAGCTGTGGAAATAGCTCAAGTGTCATCTGTGACCACTTTCATTCCATTCTTCTGACCTCACAGGATCTCAGTGACCGCATCCAAACCCATTAAAAATAAACAGACCTGAGAACATCCTTTTAAAAATTTTCCAGCGGAGGAGTAATACTACTCTAGGCAGGAAGCCTTTCTGGAAAGAATGTAACTGATGCTGAAGGAAGATTCACTCAGCTCTGAAGTCTCCTCCAAAACATGTTTCTTTTATCATATGAACTACCCAGTCAATATTAAGAGGCACAAGACCGATGTCAGGTGTGATTTTGATGGAGCTGAGAGCTTCTGACTAACTCAGTGCCATATCAATTAGCCTGAGCACCAGACAATCAATCACCACTTCTGCTCTAAATGTACTGAGCTCCCATTAGAAGCTGCAAATACCGTGAGGCTACTTCATCTCAACACACTGAGCCCTTTTATATACTGTGGTTCTACTGTAATACATTTCTGAAGTAGAAACAAAATCAATCTGAATTGCTCTGGAGTGGAAGCATATCCCATTAACAGCTGTGCACCAAGATTAAAATGTATTAGTGGATAAAAAATAGTCTGCGTCTGTAAGAAGACAATTACAGCTTTCTTAAAAGTGACCAAATAAAACATCCAATAGCAATAAAGAACGGACTTTCTGAAAATGCCTTTAGAATCAGTTGGGATCACTTCATCACAAGTCAAAACATGCCTCAGATGGTGCAACCATTCCTTGATTAGCTTCCTCGGAAGCAGGAGCAACAAGTTGCTTTCTGAATTTCTTGAGAAGCTGACTGCAGTTTTCCACAGGAAATAAGTAGTTCCTGATAAGATGCTGATCATACACTTCAATACTGGGTCCACTGTATTTGCTAATTACTTTCAAACCACTTAGTCAAGTCACCCATTAAGAGGAAATGATTCAATTGTAGATCCACTGAACTGAGAAACTCGGTGACCAAAACTCCTTGTGGAGCTAGAATTATCCACCTGTGTAAGAGGGCTCGCAATACGTCAAACCAAGTAGTTAATTTTGGTTTTGAGAAGCAACTATGGCTGTAGTTAATTAGACAGCTTGGAAGGATTTTTAATATTGTACAATACCAATTACTAGAATATTTCAGAAACATTTCAGAAGCCTTTGAAAACCTTCAGGAAAATTAGAGTCTTATATCAATCATCAGAACCGATTCATCACTTTCAGGAAGTTGCATTCCAAGCCCCATATTCTACAGAGAAAATTTTAAAACTTTCTGGCAACTGTCCTATATTTTAAAGATGGTAATTCATCTTCTCACTTCAGCTCAGGTGTATTTATTATAAACTTGCTATTTGGATATATCTAAGGGTCAGCTGCTTTAAGGTCTAAGCAGATCATGCAGGAGGCATGAACAGCTGGCTGCAGCTCGTGACATTTTCTGTAGTTCCTAACTCAGAGGTCAACAAAATGGACTCGCTCACAGCGACGCTAAAGAATTTCACATTAATTTTCACTGACTTCACAGAAACTCATTAAAAGGAGATACCTAGGGTACAAATGGGTGCCTGACAGAAGATTGTTCTGGGATTTTAGTCTTTGTCTGTCACATATTCTAGCCTTCTGCTGATTTTGCTGTTGCTTGATTTGTTTGGCTTGGGCTTCCACTTTGGAGCACGTCAGAATGATAGATAGCATTCTTTGAAACAGAGAAAATACTTCTCAGAGGGAAACCACCACATTTGAGTAATACTATTGTCCTTCAGCACATATAACATAAAAAGTAATGCCTGTGATGCTCTTATGACTTATACTGGATATTGGAATTGTTAATGTCAAAGAGTTCTGTCCCTTGTATTTATCCACAAGACTTTAACCAGCACAAAAGTGTTAACATAGCTTTTTATGCTGTCAGAAGCAGAACAAACATTGCATAACGCCTGGTTACATATTGTCCCAGCTTAGCCAAGCAGATGAAAGGAAACAGCAAAACACAGTCTCATACTTCACTCGATACAACAGCACTCATGGCATGTTTCTGTTGAACAAAATAATGAAAAGAAGCTCAGAGAGGATTCAAATACATTGCATGTTGTGGAAGCAGGCAAATATCGCCACAAACAGATCATTGCTAATCACCACAGCCCACACTCACAGAGCCATGACCTGTATCACTGATTTTTATCTGGAAGACAGATTTGAATGGCATGTAAAACTCTAGGAAGAATAAAAAATGTACACATTTTGAATATTGTGAGGAAGTTCTCTTCAGTTGTGGTACTTGAAGCTTCCCAAGCTCTATTACAAGATGTTTATAATGAGTTCACCTGGCTTACACACATGTCCAATTTTTTTTTTTTTCTCCTGAATGGATGCAGTTACACACATTGGTACATTTCTATTATCCCAGTGAAAACATCCATGTTTACTACCCACTGAAGTATGAAGTCCAGAATCTCAAAGACATGCACATCACCTGTGTGAGCCAAGTGAAATGTTTCTCAGGGTTGTAGCCAAACCTGAACATTGTCATCCAAGGATAAATTATCTTGCTTTTCTATCCTGAAAAGTGGAGGCAAAGCAAAGGAAAGGGCCAAACTACTATGGAGTTCCCAGGACCTACTCCAGGTCCATGCTTTTAACACTGGCATGGATTGAAGGTATGTTTGCTGTCTGAGTCCAAATCTGAGCTCTGAGCCATAACTCTTCTCTGGGCAGCAGTATCAGGACTCCCTCTCAAAGACCACTTTCTCCCACCATTACCATGCTCTAACCAGCTGCCTAAAATTTGCTTTATAGTTATCTCCTGGTAGAACCAATAGCCCAAGGCATTGAATACCTGTGAAGACTTAGGCTGAAATGTTATAAAATTGGGTATCAAGCGAAAGCTGAAGATGTGAATAGAATGTTACTGTCTGCAGAAAGCAGCATGAAACCAGTGGAATTGCACAGGTCTTTCACTTCAAATTTTTCTTATTCCAGTGCTGTTCCTGAGGCAAGATGTGGCCTGTCACAACTTTAGCTGTCATGATGAGTGCCTTTGCTTGCTGCACTTGGAGTGGAGTTAGCCAGGGAGCTAATACAGCTTAGCTACTTCCACAGACACAAATCAGTGAGATGGGGTTCTGCATCTGCTTGTCTATCAGAAACACTCAAACTGCTCCTGACAAATGTCCACCCCTTTCTCTCCCTAAAGAAAGAACTGTGACAAGCACCAGGAAACAATCATTGCATCAAACACTTCATCCTCATTTAAAATAAGTACAGCTAGAGCAATCCTCTCCTTTCCACAAAAATGACGTGGCCTGCCAGCAGGAAGAAATGTCAGTGGTGGAATACATACAACCATGCTTTCCCTGGAACACTGCTTGTTCTCCTGGACCACTGAACTCTGGGTTAGCCAGGAGCAGCTGTGGCAGTGCAGATGAACCAGATTTACAGTGGTGGGTCTCTTCCCCTACCTGCCTACGGAAAATACACTTCTAGCCACAACCCTGTCAGATGTGGGACATCTGTGAATGTGACACCCACCCCCACCTTCTTGGCTAGAGGCAGGCAGTAGACCAGTAACCTCCAAAGCTGCAAAAAGGAGGTTTTTATTGATAGTGCTAAGGAGGAAGGCTACCAAGCTGGGAGCTGACACAGACTCACATCCTGTGTGGATTGGGCAAAGAGGGGGTGCATAATGATTTGCAGATTGCCGTACTGCAAAAGTACAAAGGCTGTTTGAAAGCAGGCTGTGTGCTGTGTGAATCACATGCAGCCCTCTTGTTCCACCACAGGGATCAGTAGCAGGGTGTCAATCCTGTGATCCTAAGCTTGAAGCTGAAGTAATCATCCAAGTTACCCCAGACTGAACCCCCCATGAGGACTCCACACTCTGTGAGTTTACGGCATTTTAGGAGGCAGAAGCAGACAACTGATAATGAAGAACCCAATTGTGCTCCTGCTTTGGGATGTGCATCTATGGTTTGCCATGCATAGAGAAAAGATAACTTCCACTCAATTGCTCACTCAGAAAAGCACAGTGGTGAAAGGCTACACCTGGGCTTTGGGGTGGATGTTACAGACAGGGTCCCTCCTCAACAACAAGACCTGCAGACATTACAAAACATCCCAGGTAGCTTATGTAAAAGGCACAGATTGGGAAAGGCTGTCCAGTAGACATCCTTTAACAAGTGCCTGTAGTCAGTAACAAGAAATAAAAAATTGCATTTAAACCATAATAATAAGAAGTGAGATTTCAGCCCCTAATTTCCAGTTTCTTGTTAACAATAGGTAATTTGATAAGAGAACCTATTCTGCTGGAAGTGCATCTCTTTGACAGGTAGTCCAAAAGTAGTGATTTCACTAAACAACAACTTGGCACTCCTTCAAAATTCTTCAGATTCTGTTGATCACTGTGTTACACAACTCATTCTTCATCAATCCACTATGAAACAGCCAAAGAATGTTCAGTGTTTATGCTATTACATTTCACTATTTGTTTTCTCAATCATGTAAGAAAGAGGTTGAAACCATCCTCTCAACAGCACTGCAGATACCACCGACTCACAAGAGGCTTTGTGGCAAACACTGCTGAATGCATGGACTTAATCCTAATTCACACTGCTTTGAGAGGAAAACAAGGCCACAAGGTTACAACAACCTGAAAACTGTAATTAAGCAATTACTCCACTTCAGTGGGACTAAAATCAGTTTAGGAAAGATACACATGATTTGCCTCTGTACTGCAAAGTTTAGGTCAATATTATATTCTTTCTAAGGACATTTGAAATTAAAAGAAAGCATTTTACTATGACAGTTCAAAATGAATGTCAAATACTGTTAGACCTGACTACATTCAATAGTTTCAATAATAAGCTACTACTTATGGTATCTTGAATGTTTCTAACTTCCAGGGTGTCAGATCACAGCCTACATTTATACACTGAGATAAAAAAATAAATTGTTAGCACTGCCTCTGCAAAAATAATTTAAAAATAATTACGTTATTAAGATGCTTCAGCAGTTACAGTTGAGAAGGTGCTAATTAATCAGCCACTTACTCAGACCCCTCAACAAGTATATCAGGAATGAGCACAGAAAGGAGGAAAAAAACAGGCAAGAAAATGCTACATTTGGAGGCCAGAAATAAAATTCACTATAAGTCTACCTGAGACTTTGCAAATGATATTCAAACACTTAACAAAAGGTTTCTTACATAGATAAGTGAAAACCAAGGAGAGAACCCAGAGCTTGGCTCCCCATGCAGGGCAGGTGGGGGACACATTAAGGTGTTTCAGAAGGAGCCCCAGCAGAATAAGGACACTCTCTCAATTTCCTACATGAACCAGCAGACAGCAGAGGCAGCACTCAGAGAATGAGGTAGAAAAATGAATACAGACAAAGGAGATGAAAAACCCAGAGAAGTCACTGAACTCAAGGTGAATTGAGGAAGCAGGACTGGATCATCTCTATTGCAGGGCTGGAACATATGAGCATAGGTCCAGTGGCCAGGACTAAAGGATATTAATGAAGATAGAACATAGATAAATCAAAGGTAGATCTAGCTAACCTCATTTTTTAAAATAAAATAACCTATTTTCTCAACAAAGGACATGCAGCAGATCTAAACTCTCTGAAGGTCAATAAAGTATTTCAGGCAGTGCTACAGCCAGAAATTACTAAACTTTGGGGATGATAAAGGATTAACTAAAGCAGAAATGATAACAGGTTATGCTAAAAGACAAGCTATACTACTTCAGTGGGAGGGTCACTAACATCTCCCTCAGGATTGCTCTCATCCAATGTTTTTAATAATTCCCTTGAATAATATTTGGGGAAATTGCAAAGTTGTAAGGCACATTAAGTAAGTGAAAAATTAGAATACCATACAGGAAGCACTGGACTAAGCAGAGCAAGGCACAAATTCATCAAGTCAATCAAGCTAACATGTGGTTTCCTTTATCATGTAGGAGCATCTGCTGGAAACATGGAAGAAGGAGAAAACGTGGGTATATCCGTGAATTTAGGATGACGGCATTACCAGTCATGAGCACAAGGGAAGAAAGATATTTTACAATGCAGCAAAGTCATCCCAGAGAAGAGAAGGAAGTATTAAAGCTATTTGCACAAAAGGCTTGAATCCTGTGAGCATTGGCTGCCCCAGAAAAATGAATTCAAAGTGGAATAGATCCAAAGAAGGGTCATTGTTGCAGCCAGAGGTCTAAAATCCTTACATTACTGCAAATGAAGTGATGTTAACATAGTTAACGTAAATTGAAAATGCAGGTAACATTTTTGTTTATAAATTAATGTGGTGAACGCTGAGAAAGGACAACAGTTACTGAACTTAGGAAGAATTTTTGACCAAGAACAGATGGAGGCAAAATGAATAGGAGCACCTTTAAGTTGGAAATGAAAAACTGAGTGCTAAGCCTCAGAGCAAAGGTGTTTTGAAACAAACCTCCTGATAGGATTATCAAGAGGCATAAAATCAAAGTATTTAATCGGGTTTTGCAAGGGATTATGTAACATGCCACTGAGATTAGCTCAGTTGGTTAGAGCATGGTGTTAATAATGCCAAGGTTTTGGTTTCGATCCCTGTATGGGCCATCCACTGAAGAGTTGGACTTGATGATCCTTGTGGGTCTCTTCCAACTCAGAATATTCTGTGACTCTCTATGGTTCCTGGACACAGGAATTTTGAATCTTATAAACTGGTCGCTAAGTCTTTAGAGTACATTATTATAATTTTTTTCACAAATCCTGCACTAGAAAAATCATGATGCAGTTGTAAGTAATACATAGATTAGCTAGTTTCCCCTACTTATGTAAATTGGTCCTTGAATACACTTGGCGTAACATAATGGTAATTTATGGAAGTGCTGTTGTTCCAAGGATTAAGAAGGTGCCAGAGTCTCCTTCATCAGCTTATTGCTGCAGGCATGATTCTCTTCTAATTCTTGCTTTTTCACACCTATGCAATTCAATTTTCTTAAGTGAAGTTAGCTCTTGATTTATACTGGTAAAAATCAGATCCAATATTTCCTTCTGTAGCTGGGAGAGGTTTATTTTAATAACTAACATGAAAACCCTGAACCCTAATAGTATCACTGTGAGGATGTGTTTAGAGGCATCAGTCAATAAAGGCCCTTGTTCCACCAGACTCTTCACAAACTTCTACTAAAAACTATTTAGCACTATGACAGTTTTATAATTTAAATAGATTGGGATTTGAAAAAAGAAAAATCTGAAACTGAGCCTAAGAGAAAGATGTTTTCTCCAAGGTCAAAAAGCTGATCAGTGGCAGATGAAAAAGTATCTGTCACTAAGTGCTCTAAGCCTACATGTATTCTTTGAAGCCAGTGTGAGGAAAGGAAGGCTCAGGTAAAAAAGGTACTGCAGCAAGGAAAATATAGCTATAAAATACATCTGGAGCTAAACAAGTATGCATGATTTCCATTTGGAATTTTCTTTCAAAACCAGTTGAAGCCTCTGTGACAAAACCTCAAATGAATACCATATTTTAAAAAAATAGTAAATTAATTAACCTTGAAGATTACACTTTGATTCATACATAATTTTCTTCCTTTTCAATTGGTTATAAAAGGACATCTTGTCAACAGCCTGAAACTTGACTTGATCCGTCACTAACAAGAATTCACCTTTACAGCTTTTACAGGTTGTGCCAGTCTTTATAAATCCTATTTTGGAGTTATCACAGTTAGAGTGGTGCCCTGGCATTACTCTACTTGTAAATCACAGGCTTTCCTCAAAAATCCTCTTCTGGGTTTGCAGAATCCCAGAACCTGTTTCCTTCTCTAAAGCTGCCCAATGCTTCTTCTGTAAATGGAAATGCAGATTTCCTGCAGTCGTAGGGATGGAGTTCGGAAGGCAGAAAGGAGATCCAGGTCCCCTTCTACTAGTGAACAGTCTCTGGTAACATCTTGTATTAACTGCACTATGGAAATGAGAACCACATCTCCATCATGGGAAAGCCACCCAGAGATTATTCCCAGCCTTGCCACCAACTAGTGTGAAACCTCTGTGCTCTCAGAACACAGAGCACATTCAAAGCTCTTTGCTGTCTGTGGCAGATGAAAATTGTTGCCTTTCCCTTCTACCATCACAGAACTCGCATGTTTGGCAATTGCACCACATGACCACCTTTGTTAAAAGCAGGCTGGGGTCCAGCTTACGACACACACATCGTCTGATTTGTTGTAAGCCAGCAGAGCAGAGTGCTCTCTGTGGAAGGTGGGTAACATCAGCATCAACTGCAAGACAGCAGACAATGCTAGGCACAAAACAAGAGAAAGGTTCATGATAGAGGGTAAATTTGAGAGGACTGTAACACACACATGTCATGTGCCTCAGCCTGTTCACTGCACAAATATGTGTTCATAACCAGAATACATCACACAGGGCAAAATACCTGATGGTGAGCTAAATTCAGCACTCTGCTGAGCCTGTTACTCTCTGCAAACTGATTCATCTAATTCTTGGCCTATCATTAATAGCATACATTTACAGAGTCCACCACTCTCTCCTGATCCTATCACAATCTGCCTACTTACTAATCTACCACCCGATAAATACAAAACTTGACCAGTGCTCACCAAATTAGGAATTTTTGCTCAAAATGGCAAACAAAACATATGAATCTTACAGATTTGTGTTCAGGATTTTGACTTTGTGCAAACCTAAAACTTGATGCGTGACAGTGTTCACAGGGGTTCTTGGATGAGGCAAGAGACGAGAATGTTGACTCCATGTTCAGAAGGCTTGATTTATTATTTTATGATATATACATTACATTATAACTATACTAAAAAGAAATAGAAGGAAAGGTTTCATCTCTCAGAAGGCTAGCTAAGAATAGAATAGAAAAGAATGATAACAAAGGCAGCTGGCTCGGACAGAGAGTCCAAGCTATCTGGTCTGTGGTTGGCCATTAATTGTAGACATTCAAAATGGCCCAATCACAGACACACCTGATGCATTCCACAGCAGCAGATAACCATTGTTTAAACCATTGTTTACATTTTGTTTCTGAGGCCTCAGCTTCTCAGAAGAGAGAAAATCCTAAGAAAAGATTTTCACAAGAAGATGTCTGCGACATGATGAAAATGCAAATCTCCATGAAAACAGAGTTGTTACATATATTAATAGGAGATAAATTAAGTATTGCTGATATTCTTAGATGATGTACACGGACTGGGAAACATGAAAGCAGAATGCAGGCTTTGTACAAAATTAGGCATTGATTTTTTTAAAAATGCACTACATTCTTCCACAGAAGGTACTCTAATGTCTATTGATTAATAACTATCTTTTTAAAAAATAGTCCCCTTTGGCAAAACTGCTTTTAAACAGCTGTTGCATTAAGGTTTATCTTGACAATGAAGGTTGATGGGTAAGGTTGCATCTTTTCTGTTAAAAAGAAATCAATATTCCATAACCTCAACCAGAATTTCCTGGCTTCAAGAAACTCTGGGGAACCTTTCAAATTTAGTGTCAGCTGCCTTCTTTTCCAAATATCTTTTTCATTTATGTTTATAGATTTATATGAACGTTATGTTTTTTTCCACTAATGTAAATGTCTTTAAACAAACTGATGGTTTATACATTTAGTGTTCATGCTATCTGTAGAATATTTGAAAGAAAAGAAAATTTTACTAGAGCTCTGAAGTCTTTTTAGGATAAAACAGCACATCACAAGTTCCTCAAATGCAAGGGCTTGTCTACTGGAAACATTTGTGGTTCTCCTGTCCATGTTTTCTAAGTGAATCCATATGTGGTGTGTCTTGCTGCCATCACAAAAAAATGCTCCATTTCACTAGGGAGCTCCAACAGAGTGTCAAAAAATGTTGGCAATCAAACTTAAATGTATCTTTTTCTGGCATTCATATTAATTTCTACAACAGCAGAACAAAGGACTGGAGCAATACTTTGATATGATTCCAGAAGCATTGTATAATCAGACTTAAAAACTGCTACACTTGAGTAGGAGATCTTACTTGGCTGAATCTCTTACACCTGTTTTCTTTTAGAGGTCTAAGTTAGATGAACTCAGGCACTGCTTTTCTGTCCTGGGTACTCTCCTCAGAACAACAACACCTGGCACTAAAGGAAGTCAGCAAGCACACACTCACCAGCCTCTGAAAAAACTGTTTAGGTAGCACTGAGACAACATCTGTATACAGTGGGTGCTGGGTGAGAGGGAGGCAGAACTGACCTCATGTGAGCCTGCCTGCCCCAAAGGAACATTGCCAATTACTGCCTTGATTATCAGAGTTATAGAATTTGCAGTCCTTGATTTTCTGCCTCGGGAAACACTGGAATTAAAATTGCTCAGCAGAACTTTGTCATTGGTATTTGGTTAGTTATTTCAAGCTCTAAACACTTTAGCCTTAAGAGTTCAAGTAAGTTCATTTTCAAAGGACCTCTTAAAAATACACGGCTAAAAGTTGAAAGACTTGCTGAAGATTCCAATTTCTAAGGATTATTTCCTGTTTACTTTTTATACCAGCTAGCTGAATTCTCACATTTCATCTTGGAGGCAGGACTCAACAGTCTGCGGAGGATATATTTTGTTTTCTTACACTCAAACAGGCAAACTCAAGATAGATTCCTGGCTCTGTTTACTAAAAAGGTAGAGCAATAAACGTGAGGTAGAGAAAGCTGTCTTGGGAGAGGGATGTGGATTGGAGCACAAGGAACTTCTTTGTTCCAGAGTGTAGGAATCAAAACACTGAAACTGCTGTGGTATTTTGGGTATTATCCAAAGCAGCAGAGTCGCTAGTGAGAAAATGAAAACTGATCCATTCCAGTTGAACAATTTGTACCTTTTATGCTACTACACTCATGCACAACAATCAAGAGGCAAGGATCTGGAGCCCTTATTCAGCCTCGCTTCTCACCAAGCTAGGGGCTTACACTGCTTATGAAAAAAGACATGTTTTTGTTGGTGCTTTTAATGACAGACGGATTCCATTCAGCCATGGGCCACAGGAAGGATGACAGAAAAAATAATAAGGGTATTTGTTAAGACATTGACCTCTCTAGAAGGACTGTAAGGGCCTGAGAATCTTCCAGAACAGAAGTTCTCCCCAATATATTTTATCATTATAATTTATCCATATCTTTATAGTGGTACATTTTTCCATATGCTGCTCTGCTTACAGCCTTCCTGCTGCCACTGGCATACTCCTTTTCTCCAGCTTTTATGTAGAAACTATTCCAGACTGACAAGAACATCTATCTGTGCATACCCAGTGATTGCATACACAGTTTTACTTGGAAGTAAAAGAGGGTAAGTGTAAAACCAGTGTGTACATTGAGTATTAAGGTAGCACATTTCTGTTGGTTCATTAAAAAAATTGCCTTTAAAGAAGAAGAGTACATGCATTTTTTGCAATAAAGATTTGAATAAAAATGTTTTTTACAAATGCCCCTATCAGTAAAAATGAGGCTGTCTACATGTGAATTGAGTTGTAAACATGTTTTTCAAAGTATCCCCATAATTTTCAAACAGCCTTCAGGGACTACACGAAATACACAGTAATATGGCAAATGTTATAAGTCTCAGAATAACTCTTATCCCATTTATGTTTTCCTTCTGTCATCACTATCTGTCTATCCTTATCCTGAGGCAGTAATGAAAAATAAGACTTGTTTCAACCATGGAAGAGTAAGCACTGTACTTTGAAAGATATAGTTAACTAAACTGAGCCTGGACTATCATCAGTGCATTAAATGTTTTGCCAATTTTAATCCAAACTCACACTGCTGTAACTCTTTTGGAGCTTGTCTTCCATTAAAATTGTGGAGAACAACCAGGGCACATGGCAAAGCAATGAAACTGCCAAATTTTAGGTATTTGTACTTTGACACAGTGAAAGCAATATGGGAAAAAGTGGTGAAGGTTCAACTCACAAAAGACACATATTTCAACAGTGTCTGAATCACACATGAACCTCCAGGTAGATTTTTCATCATATCCACATGATTCAGGAATACTGCTTTCCAAAACCCTGAAGGTTGTGTAAGCAGTAAGGTGTGAGAAGTTTTCATGTATGACCCTACTATGCCAGCAGAAGTTTATTTTCAATACTACTTATTTAGAAATAGCAATGATACCTCAACCTATTTGATATTATTTTTCTATGGATCTTGGAGTAAGACCAGCAAAAATCACTGATAACCAAAAATAAAACCCCTCTAAAAATTGTATCTGCAGTTGTTTACTAGCAATGTCCTACAATATCAGTTCTATACCTGCAGCATCCTTTTTAGGACAAAAATGTTCTGACTATTGTTTTCTTACAAAATGCAGCTTTGGTTGTTTTCTGTTTTTAAGAGTATCACAGAAGTAAGAAGACAACAAACAAGGCTGAGAAGGGAGACCAGTATACTCAAATATTTTGAGTTAATATATATGTAATTTTTGTTTCTTAGGGTCAGAAGTTTATCTGGTTGTAGTTAAAAAGCTACAGAAGGAATTGGAGATACGATCTTTTACTATAGTGGGCTTTTTAATCCACCAAGCAAGTGGATACAGAATGCACACATGCAAACATCAGGAAAATGTGGCAGAAATTGATATACAAAGGGAAATAAAGGACAAAAACGTCTGACAGGCCAAGCTACTGCAGGGGATATCGCAGAAGAAAGCTTTGTATTTGCTGCGCAGGGAGGCAGGTGGGAAGGGAGATGAGATGGGCAGGCAGAGGAGGGACAGACAGACACAGGATGGTAGTGCTGTGCAGCACAGCTCTTCCCTCCTGTCAGCAAGGCTCCCAGTCTGGGAGAACACTGCCCTGTCTGTGCACAGCAAGCTTAGTGAAAAACCCTCTTTGTCTCCTCTACAGCATGGCTCTCTGCCTGTCTTTTTGTCATGAGGGACACTACGTGCTGTTAAATTATACATAAATATCAAGTAGGACTTTCTGTTGGAAATGAAAAGCTAATCATCCAGTAACATGATTTAGTAGATACTTATAATCAAAACAAAGAATTAACTACCACTGTTTGAGCAATTCAAACTATGCTTTCTGTATGAGTTCATCTCTACTGACAAAGAATAATAGAGGCTTAACAAAATGTTCTCCTTCCTGGGGCAAGGGGAATGTAACATTTATCTGCAGTGGTGTCCAGGGGGACGTCACATGCCGCAATCAATCACCTCATAAAATATTATGAAGTAAAGTGGTGGCAATTTAGATAGTAGCATGGAAAACTAGCTTATAAGAAGAAACACAAAGCTAACCAAATTGGAAAGTTCCCAGTTTCATCAGCTCACAGGATTACCAAAACTCACACCCTTAATTCTGCCAACTTTATTGTAATCTTTTCTTTTTTTTTTTTTTTTTTTTTTTTCTTTTAGTTATGGAGGTGCCTAGAATAGAGTCTATATATAGTTAGGCATGGAACTACAGAAACTTAAAATGAACACAGATTCTTTATTTTCTTTCAAAACAGACCATTAGTTCTGAAGTCTCATGAATTCTCTGTGTGGCAATACTCTGACAAGTTTTCAGACATTTCTAATAAAGAATTCATCTCTGAATGAAACCTGGGGAATGGTAGTTCTGCCTTTTTGGTTTTTATGCTTCCTTGGTACTAAATGCCTCATGTCCTCTTAAGAACATAATCTTTGGAAACATATGGGAAAAATCTGTCAGTGAAGAGTCCAGGATTGCTACAGAAAACACATGGAAGTGACCCACAACAGCAATGAGACTGGAACAGAAATGATAGACCACTTATCCACTGTCCCTCTGCTTTTCCATCTAGAATCACACTTCCCTTTTTTGACATGACTCTCTGGTTCACAGTGAACACCAATTTAACTCAGCATTTTGAGGGTGCTACTCACTATAAAAGACAAATTTTTTCTTCATGTCCTTACTAAGGGGTAAATACATTTAATTACTTCGTAATAATACCTCTACTAGCACTGCAAAAAAATGCTTTGCTCAATATTGTCAAATAAAACTCAAACACCCAAATACACAAAATCTGGGATTGGTAGAGTGCTTAGGTTTTTCTTTTAGAAAGGGAGTCTTTCTGCAAGGATTGGAACTTCTCTGGCTTCCACAAGTCTCATAACTCATCAAATGCACACATATAAGACTTCTTGTGGTATGCTATTAAATCCAAATATTTGAATACAGGACTGATGTTAACTGTGAATTTCAATACATTTCATCTCCCTACAAGGAATACAGCAACCGCTTTACTCCACTGAGATGGAAAGTTCCCCCAGGGTCTGCAGAGAGGTGCAGCAGCAGGAATTGGGTGCCCAGTCAGTCCCACACTATGCTCCCTGCCTTGTGAGAGAACTGAAGGACTTGCCTCCAGAGAGCTGAGGCGTGTGGAAAGGAGGCTGCAAATTGGGATGAGAGACTTTTGCAACTAAAAAGATATGTAGATATATCCATGTTGCTGTACAGCTAACTCACCAGAAGTTACACTACTGTGAAGTCAAAATATTTGAACAAAAATATAAATAACAAACAATCCTAAGCTACAGACCTTCATTTTAATATTACTCCTCTTCTAAAAATCAATGTATTGATGATTATGTGGAGCATGCATTTCAATTTTGATTAATGGCACTGTCAAGTGGATCTATACCTGAGAAACTCAAAAAAGGTAGAAATGTAACTGAAGTGATCTGTCTATAGTGGAATTCAGTATGGTGTTTTCTCCTGATATATCGCTAATATTTAGGTAAAGAGCATCAAAACTCTTCTGTGAGGCAAACAAAAATCAGCTGCGCTAGTTCTAAAGAATGTTGATTAGAAACATAATGCAGCTTTAAGTAGTTATAAATTGATAAAGATGACAATTTACTTGGGGAAGAGGAGGAAAGAGTTGACTGGCCAAATCATAAAGCAGATTCAGATTTGTTAGAGACTCTCTAAGACAGTTGTGCTTCATCCTTTTCCACCACGTTGAAATGCATTACTGAGGCAGTGAGGATCCTTGATATAAACTGCACAGGGCATTTTTGATGGATAAGCGTGTAAGGGAATGGTCACGTGTTGATCCTGGCAATTCAAAGTATGCAGGAATGCGGTTATCTTGCAGTCCCTGAAGCACAGCTTCAGAAGCAACGCTTCAGAACCTGTTACTCTCCTACAATCAATGCAATTAGATAACACATCTCCCATCCTCCCCTTTCCACTACGTCAAATGGTGCTCCTTAACGAAACAGAATCTTTACGGCAGAGGGCTCTTGTCTCAGGGAGCAGCTGGCTGCTCTTACATGACCCAGGACTTCAGTGTGGCCGGACAAGCAGAGCAAGGCTACAATGGAAGCACTTTTAGCCAGATAGAACCAAGTATCCACTTACTGTTGGTTGCATAACATATGGCGGATGAGGCATCCATGAAGTACTCTGGACCTGCACATCAAATACTTTTAATTAGCATAGAAAAGTTTAAAAACTTAAAGATTTACTTGAAAATATTCTCTCTATTACAACTAAGGGTGCTAATTTTAAAAAAACACTTAAGTCCTATAATGCAACACAAAATTAATTTATGCTTCATAAAGTTATTGATAAAGGAAAAAGCTTTCAAATTTCATTTGATAATGTTTTCCACCAAAGGCAGAAGTCTGAGTGATTGCACCACTTCTGTGAATCACAACATTTTATCTCGTAAAGTAGCCTTCAATATTCCATGTTGTCCTCTTTTTTCATTTGCATTGTTTGCTTTCATCCATCAGTATAATCATGAACATGTCATCCAACCGACAGTGCAGGAGACAGAAAATGTTCAAAGTTTATTTTCAAAAGTATCTGTATGAACTTTTAAAGGTATAACATTTTCAGAAATCCCAGAATGACTTGATCTGTTTCCAGTAAGAACTGCAGATCTAATTCAGAGTTTTTGAGAATTATTCTAATTGAAAGCTTTCATGGCAAAGCTGGCTTAAGAAGTCTGCCCCTCCAGGATCATTCTTAGCTTGAGCATCCTGGGGTCTGTTCCCACCAGAATTTCATATGCATGAACCAAAGACTTTCTTTGTTATTCTGCCTTTTGACTGCCATGTAATATATTTCAAGGATATAACAATTTTACTTAGAATTAGACACATTATAGAGTGTTTGTATATTTGTTGTGGCACCTCTGAGCCATAACTACCTTTTGTGCTATGTGTGAATGTCCCACATACTATAGAATTTTGTATTTTAGTTTCCTTTTGCATCAGTCTGGACACCACAACACACAAGTACACAAAAGATGTAGCAGTGCTAGAGCCATCAGAGGACACCTCACTTGCTGTCCCAGAGATGGGTGTGCAGCACCTCAGACTGAGCATGACCAGGAATAACAAGGAGAAAGCTACAAGGTCCCACTTCCCTAGATGCCTTGTGATTTTGTTAATGAAGAAAGTGTTGAGAATTAATTGTGTAACAGTGTGCTCCAACATTTGTATATGTTTATCAAAGTCTGTTTTTTGTAGAAAAGAAAGTTCAGTAAAACATCTTGAGAACCAAAACCAGCACACCCACATGTGAACACACCTCTACTACAACATTTTCTGCTAAAAAAACACTAGAGCTGCCACAGCTTGCTGCTGCACATTGCTCTCACTCTTGCACCACTGCAGCTCCTTCACAGTGCTAGGGTAAATGTCTTTGGGCTTATATTGCAAACTATCTAAGGAAAATGATACAGGTTAAGAAAAAAAGAAAAAAAAAAAAAAGAATGCTTTTGCTGCAAATGCATGAAACCACAAACTGATGCAATGGTTCAAACCTGAATGGGAAAAGGGGAGCAACTGTGGACTGTGGAGCAGTGATGAAAGTAAGTGGCTGGGGTGGCCTGAAATCAGTGGCCTGAATGGGAAGTAGTATGGCTCTTAAGCCAGCTTTGCTACTGAGAAAATTGTGTGTGGGCTGCACGCAATGCAGCATATATCTCTGGCATTGACTCTTCTTTGGTGCTGACATTACTGAAATTTACTGAATTTACCTCATCAAAACAACTTTTGTTTGGAAGGGCTACATAGCCATCTCAAATAAAATAACACAACGTTCAAAGAGAATTACAGGAATCATTTATCTTTGAAGACCAAGTTTAAAGCAGTACCATATCATCTACAATCCCCTGGCCCCAACCAACCAACCCGAACATTAGGAACAGCCCACCATGCAGTTTGAAAGTTTGGGTAGCTTATTTCAGGTAAGACTCAGGGCTGAAAAAGCACTGATGGCACAAGAGAGAAAAAACTAAAATTGGAAAATGTACAGTCAATGACCAGCTTCTGTGAAGTGGTAAGTTCCCAGACAATGGCTAATAATAAAAATATACAATCTGGTTTTGACTTCCATCTCAGAAAGACAAAACAAGATAATAATTTCCCAGTGGAGATCTGAGAGGGATATGCTGAAAAGAGAAATTCTGAACGACTTGGCATGTAGCAGACTAAAGAACGATTTGAGGACACTTATCCTCAAGTAATTTGCTTTGTCAGGGATTATTGGACAAAAATGAGTACTTTTAAAGGATGTAGTCACTGGAAAAAATATAGTTGGTCAAAGTATAATGCAGTCAACATAAATTATGAAAAAGAAACACTTAAAAAAAATTTGGCTAATGAAGGGGAGCCAAAACAAGGAAACGGTTCAATAAGAATTATAAGCTTCTGGTGTTGTCAATTGGAAATTAAGCAAAATGTTGTTTATCAGAGAAGCTGATTGAAATTAAGAATTACAGTGGCTTTCACTACTGCTGTAAAGAATGCAGGAAACACTTAAAACTACCCAATGATACCTGAATATTACTGGAGAGCCCTTTGTTTCAAGAGTGACTCAAGAGTGCAAGCACTCACAGTTTTCTGTGGTATACACTCAACCTTCATCCACATCCAAAACATTGTTAACTGAGAAACACAGTAGACAAGAGCATATCTGACGTACCTGATATGTAGAGACAGGGGAAGCAGCAATGAATGGCGTGATTGATGTCTGTGGAATCATGCGGTTTGTTGGAATACTGTACGGTGAGGAATAAAATCTGCAAAGAACAAAGGCAAGAGGTTTTTGAACCTTTTAACTACTTAGGCTCTGACTAAATAATTCACTGCCTCCTGGGCAAAGACAAAAAGAGTCTACCCAGGTAATTATGTCCATCTATTTCCAAAACCACAATAAAAAAAGATGTGATGGCTCCATTGAGCAGATCTTGAAAATGGAAAGGAGGAGGAATATTTACACAAAGCATATTTTTTTTCAGTTCAACTACCACAGATATAGAACTTCACAATACAAGAAGCAATTATCTGAGATGCAAAGACAGCTGATTTTCCAGGGCGCTAGCTAGTGAAAGGAAATTTCTTACACAACATAGAAGACAACATTACTGATTTCGTTTTTACAGAGGTTACTGTTTTCTTTTCATATCCTAGTGCTTCAGTGCTGAGAATAACATATTCTATATACATGCCTGAATTATTTTATTAAGGGGAGGCTACAAAAACTCTGGCTGAAATTTTTGTACTCATCTATGCAGAGAGCAAAACCCCCTTTTTCTGATGAAATGTATCAGGAATTATGAGGCTAAATGCCCCAGGCAGCACTAAAAATCTCAGATTTAGTCGGTTTTATTTCCACTGTTGCATGCTATGAACAGAACCTACACCATCTCTTGCCTGATGGTAATAAATGTTATATTCTTTCTCCTTCCCTGTGCGTTAATGATTATTGATAAAATTATCACTTGGAAAATATCATCACTACTGCTGGATTGTGTTAGTACTTAATATGTGTATGCTTGTATAGATTTTTGCATTTGACCTTTTTGCAGTTTTAACTGTAAGCCAGAACAATAAAATTGCTTAAAAAAGAATGTTTGTGGTTTTACTGATGTCTAAATGCCTGTATTTTAGACTCTGAGAGAAACACTCACATGCAGTGTTCTTTTGTACAATTTAAATCTCATGAAAATCTTTCTCATATAGGATGCACGAGTAAGTAACAGAAGATTCTGCACAGTGAAGTGAATTGCATTCCCTCTCTTTCTATATTTTTCCCCTCCCTACTCTGAGGCAATCAACAGTAGCTTTCCATGAGAGCTATGCAGAAAAAAAAAAAAATCATTACTGGTGTTTAAACAAGTGCTCTATTTCCTGATCGCCCTGGCATCACAGATTTAGTACTAATCAGTCTAGTTCAGACTGGATGCATTCATTCTGGATGCAGGCTCAAATAACTACCGACTTCAACCAATAGCCTTGGAAAAACAGGCTGCTCTCTTTGAACATTGGGCGGAAACATTCAAAGTTAGGAGGGGAGAGAGGGAGACAGAGAAGCAATCATTTGTTCTTCCTATTCCAAATCAGATTTTAAAATGCCAAAAGCAGCAGGTGGCATCTGAGCGATTTTTTGTTTAATAGAAATATAATGCTATTTTAGGACCATTTATCAGCCCTCACAATGCTCGCACAGAGACTATTTTAAAATTGTGCCTTTGCCCAATTTTATATATATCCTATTATAAGAACTTAGAGGCAATTGTATCCCCATGCTTGTACCAAATATTAGCTTCACACAACATCGAGGGAGAAAGGATTTTTATACCACTAGGCAGAGTCATCTATGGCACTAGCATGTTGCATATTATCTAACCCCTTTTACAGGGGTCTTCTCCCAGATCAATGTTAGCCAGAAATCACTTGGGCTCTGCTCTTGCTAAGTGGATCAACCAAAAAATGTTGTGTGCAGCAAATGAAAATAGTCAATGGCAGACTCACAGAATTTAGTCTATGGGTAAAATGTGTAATATATAGAAATATATATAAATCTTTTAAACTAAAAAATAATATAAAACAAAAATCTTTTGAGAAAACCATATATTTTTGTTTATTCTTTTCTCATTCTGTTCATAAACCTGGCATTGATGCTGGGCTCATACCCTTAACCACGTATGAACCACTTGGACAAAGACAAGTACAGGGAAGAAATAACTTTCCATTTGGGAATAGTGCTGACTCTTTGGAATAAACTCTCCAATAAATCCCAGCAAATATTAACAAATTTACAGAAAATGTGTGCTAAGCCAAGAATTTGACAGACAGCTTGCCATTTCAGTTTCAGCTTAGAGATGCATTTATCTGAATAGTACACAAGCCTGTAGAATATATACTACAGTAACGTGGAAAATACAGCCCTTCTCACAGCCCTGCCAATACCATTTATCTGTCAACATTTGGAATGCTCTCAAATACAGATCAAATAAAACATACCACCAGGACATTCAGCTGTATTGGGAAAATTCCTGCACAATGGCATTAAAGAAGAGAAAGGAAGAAACTCTGATGCTGCAAATGACAGTGCAGGAAAATCCAGTTCATATATTTCAATTTTAATAATAATAATAATAATAATAAAAGATCAAGTGTTACAATCTCAGCCACTGCAACAGGCTGCAAAGAAATTATTTTGCAGTCAGGAATTTCTTACATCAAGAGACAAAGGCTTGTCTTCTTTCCTCAGGGCCAATTGTGGCCAAAAGGATCTAATAGTAAAGGATGTGGATGTCTCTGCCATATGTGAAGAACAGTGGTGTGGTGAGGATAGAGGTCTCCTTGCTAGGGATGGACTCAAGCAGAGCCACCCTGAGGTATGGGATGCTCAACCTACCACACTGCTGGAGTCATTTGCTGCCAGGGCAGGGCTCATTGACAAAAAGGGCTCAACATGCCCTCACCCACAGGACACTGAGGCATCTCTCTAAATTCTCTTTACATACAAATGGGCTATTATCCTCATATATAACTGGCATAAGTGGGCATGCCTGGGATCTAATAAGAGACAAGGGGAACAAAAACACAAGAGTGGACTGTTCTGGCACAAACACTACAGTAAGACAACAACATTTGCAGCTGAGGACCTTCCTATATTCAGTCTTAGGCTTTGCCTTCTTTTTTTTTCTTTAGGCTTAGGGAGAGGTGAAATGAGGTGGAGGATGTATGTTTTAAGTTCATTCAAGGGAATACAGGATTCTCAGTCATCAGAATATCTACATCAAAAAGAGGAGTGGAAAGAGATATGAATTATACTGGCTTTGATTTGTCTTAAATATATTAAATTATGCCTCCAAGTTTCCTGGCATTAAAATGCACACAGTGTATCTAGTACAGTGTACTAGGTATCATGAGAGCTGTAGGCTTTGTGGTGTAGTTGACCTGTGAGCTCTATTTCCAGAAGGCTCAGCTGAATTTTCTGCAGATGCAGTTTGCATCCTTACATTGATCTGAGCAGTTTTTTGCAGGTGCAAGACAATGTCCCTGCTCCTCAGTTGCAGTTGCAGTGCTAGGAGCACAAGCATGCAGGTGGCAAGGGCAAGGCAAAATGGACGTCACCCTTGTGTTAAAAATAGACTTTTTCAGCATGCCTAGATTCCATAAGCAAAGGAGAAACTCATCACTAGTAGGCAAAAAGATGCTCCTGGAAGTTCTTGAAGAGGGGTTATTATAAGAGGCTGAAAAGAACACATTTCTAAGCAATGTTAAAAAGAAGCAAATTTCCGGTACTTCATCAGGCACACAGAGACAGTGCTTTAACAACAGTTTCTGTTGCTTAACAGACAAAGCACATACTCCTCTGCTACACCAACACTCCCTTTGCATTTGAGGACTGCATTATCTGCAGTGTCTGGTCACTACTTCCCTGCCAAAAAGCGGGGAAAAAAAAATCCATATGGTTCCCATTCTATTGGGGAATGTGCAAGCTTCCAGACAGAATCTGCACAAGAGCAAGATCCTATTTGCACTGCAATAAACACCATTTGCTCATGCCTCGTGCCTGTGGGCAGTACTGAAAAAGTTAGATTCATAAATAGCATCCTGGGGCTCACATAATGTAAGAATATTACCAAGCATTATCAAGGCAGCAATTTTCTGTTGCAACAAGGCCCACAGTCAGATGTTGGAGTTGGAAAAGACCTATCTGAATATTGAGCCCATTGGCCAGCAAATGCACAAAATTGTCCCCCAGATATGAGGCACTGAACTGATAAAGCACATCGCAATCTAGTCAAATGGCCAGGAGGACTCCAGCCTCAGGAACATTCTAAATGAGCTTCCTTACAGTGCAAGTACAAGAGCTCTATCCTGCTCCTTGTATGAGTGCATAAAACTACTAAAACAATGTTAATGCCACAAATTGAAAAATCAATAGCATATTACAACAGGCACACTACTGCTCCCCAAAATAAAACCTGAGTACCTTTATAAACACAATTCAGAAAAGGCTTATTATAAAACAAAAAAAAGGCAAAGTGGTTGCCAAGTGAAAAGATCTTATCTACTGAAGTGTGTGCTTACCATATCCTCGGTACCTCATACTGCAATGCTATGGTACACTATGGGCTGGATTCTCCACTCCATTATACCAGTTTTATGCTGATGTAACTCCACTGGATGCTTAAACAGAGCTACACAGGCATAAAAACAATATAATGAAATGGAGAATCAAGCTTTACAATGTAATAGACTCAGAAGAAAATCATCTATTTCTTAGTAGAGGAAAAAAGTCATAGTCATTTTTAGTGAGAGCCTCTCTCACACTCTGTTTTATTTCTGCTGTACATTTTCAAGGCAAATATGCAGTTATATGGTAATAAAAGTGATAGTACGACACCATGAACAATAAGAACCTATCTTTTCATCTGGAAACAAGAGTCCAGATGCTTCCCTGAGGTTTGGTTATGGCCCAACTCAAAACCTAATATAATCCACACTTCCTAAGGAACTGTGAATTTTAAGTACCACCCCATGACATCTGCTGCAGAGACATGGTTCTCTAGTAGGCTTCCATCCTCCACATAATCCTGTGTGGATTTAGCAATTTAGATGCATCCAAATGCATCTATCAACCCTATAAAGAACTCTAGTAAATGTCAGCATGGGCAGTTAATCTTTCTTTTTAAATTTTGGTGATTTGTAACTCTTCTGAATCATCACCTTGACTTGGTATCTTTACATTTCTCATCCCTAGACTCAGTTCACTACATTCAGCACTGGTGACCCCAGCTGAATGCTACAAGGAGAAGACCTTTGTTTTAGAGATCTTTCGGTGACATTGCTCCATGCAAACCTAAGTGGCTTGGCCCACATTACAGCCAAATATTCTGCAGCCTTTTAAGCACAGGGTGGGTGTGCCACACTGCCCTCCCATGAGGAAGATGCCCCTTTGCTGAGTTAACCTGTTACTTCACAGAGCTTAAGAGCCTTTAAGCCTCTTTCCCCATGGCCACACACCAATGCCTGTGTCTTGTGTCAGCGAGCAACAGATCAAATGTACACATTTCACAAGCAAAACATCAAGGTGCTCCCAGACTTTATTAAAATAAAACTCCTGAGCTAGATTTTCACTATACTTGCAAGTAAAGAGGCTTATGAAAAACAGAAAAAACTTAAAACCACAGGATATGTAGAGATTACTGTGTGAATGTCTGGGGAGATAAAAAAATCCTGTTGGACCAAAAAGGTCCTGGTGATCTTCATGATACTGCACACAATCAAGATCTCACCACAAGAGCATTTTGAATGATGGTTTAGTCCTGATAAAACTGAAAATATTTTGACACTTTAGAAAAAAGACATATGTCAAAGTAATAATTAATTGTCACTCTTAGAGAGATATCTGGTACTGGAATTTAATTTATTTCTTGCCTTAAAAATAAAAGATTTAAAAAACTGCAGAACTGAAATTCTCCATTGGGTACAATTTCTTTACCCGTGATCAGTGACAGCATGTTCAAGCAATCGAATGACCAAACCACCTGAGCAGCCTGAACACCATTGGTGTTCTTTGATATAAATAATGTCTGATTCTGAGATAACTTTCATAACTTCAAAAGAATTCTTCTTGAATTAAAATCATATTAGTCTCAATGGGTCATTCAAACTATGGTTTCCAAAACACTCACACAATTGACATGCAGGAACTTAAATGAAAAAAAAAAAAAGCCAGCTGTCCACATGAAACACTGGTGTACTGTGAACCAGTGATGTTTTTATTTATAGATTATAATGTTTTAGCAGCTGAAAAGTATGACAATAGAGAAGAATAACTCATGTGGTGGTCAGTACAGGAAAATAGAAGCAGAGAATTCTGAAATCACAATTACAAACAAGCTCTTTATTCTTCTGAGTTTGGTCTCTTTCTCCACAACACAGGAATATCACAAGTCCTACAAAATTACTCCTTATAAAGGAAAATTAAGCAAAATAGACTAACTATTACTATTGATTTTTTAAACTACTGGGAATGTTAGGGTTTTTTTCCTTCAACTAGCAGTGCACTAACAAATATTTAACAAATAAACCCATTCTTATCTATATCAATAAATTCACCCCTTCAGCTGGAGAACACAGGTGAGAGTATGCGTGGCATTTGATAATCATCTCATGCATCTCTCTGATCAGAGAGTGACTGTCAAAGAGTTCAGGGATGAACTTCCTGCCTCTTTTCAAATTGTTGTTAACCTAGCTGAAAAGAGAGCTAAATAAAGAGGATATGTTTTTCTAGTTTATGAAATAATTGGAAAAGTAATCATGCAGGTAAATAATATGGTGATGTAATTTCACTGCTTGGTTTGAGAAAAAATTGCAATTCCTTGTGTCAACAAATGGTAGCTGAGAAATAAAGAAGAGTGTTGCTCAGAATATTACCCTTAAATCCCATCTGCTTACACACTAATTTAAGGCTTTCTCCCTATCTGGCATTTTTATTCAGACAATGACATGGAAGGCAGCCAGCCTGCAGAAAGAACCCCAGATGAAGTAACAGCTCTATTATTCAAAATACGTTGGAATCTTCAGTGATTATTTTAACAAAAGCCAAGTCAGTAAAGGGAAACTTTACTGGTTTCCACTTCATGACAGAGAGAGATTAAAAAGACATCTACTAACACTTGCCAAATAGAGATGGAAACTATTAGAAAAAACAACTTCCCATTCAAATGGATATTGCAAACAAGAAGGCATAAAAAGAAAAGGAAAACTAAAGAAGAACTTGACAATATAGCATTATATGCTTCAGAAAAAAAATATGACCGAGTGGATTTTCTTTTCAAAAAGTTTCACTGCAGAAAGAGAAAACAGAAGATGACATTCAAACTAATTTTACAAAAGACATAAGAAAACATGCATTTCTTACCCATTCTGTATAGCAGCTGTTGGATCGTAAGTCAAAGCCATGCCAGCCTGCACATAGTTAGGGAAGAAAAACAGATTTTTACTATTACTGAAGGAAAAGGGGAAAAAGAAGAAAAAAAAAAAAGACATGAAACATATTCAAAGCCAATATGAATAAAAACAGTATGCAACTTAAATAGAAATCTAAATTCTCAAGGGAAGCTCAGATGGCCAAAAGCAGCATGGACAGATTGGGTACCTCCCCAGCCTGAGAGATCACTGAGAAACAGATCCGTTCAGTCTGTTGGTTGCCATCTTTCCACAACATTCAGGGAAAATGGTGGGGGTTTTTTGCACCAGTATCAATTAATAACTCCACTGAAATTAATGACTTTACAGCTGATTATTCACTATAACAAGACAGGCTCAAATCCTGCTGCTGCCTGTGAGATGGGTGGTTGGGAAATATTCCAAAGCCAACTTCATGAGACCTTCACAGGGAGGAGTCTTATCTTTTCTACAAAGGTCACACCTCTACAGTTCCTGTGAGGTGTAACTCGTAGTTAAGAGTCAATTCATTACCATGAGACAAGAAACAAAAAATGGGCTGTGAAGCAGAAAAGCTTGAGCTTTCAAACAAAGCTTTTAAAATACTTCAGAGGTCTGGACAGCAAAAGAATTTGTTAATGTGTTACACAGAGCTTTTCAACTGCCATTTGCCACCAGGCAGACCGTGACCTGTGCAAAAGGATTTGGCAGTGTCCAAACATTGTCCAGCTAACAACTGTCATCCCTGCCACCGTTAGCAGACATATCCACAGGTACCACAGGAAAGGCAGAGAGAGAGCAGGGCTGCAGACAGTATTAAGCACTCTACCTTATGCTCCAACATAGCAGTCAAGGTCATGCAGGAAAGACCTTTTTTCCCCCCAGCATTTACTTAAAGACATGGAACTGACAATCTCTCCTCCCATATACTGCATTTGCTTTGACTTTTTGCTTTCCTTATCGATTTTTATCCCTCCCTTTGTGAAATGCTTTCCAGTGTAAGACTACCAAGAGATGAGAAGTTGTCCTTTGTGCAGGGTAAGAAGCACAACGGAGAGAAACTCAATTGCTCAAGGTACTGCTCTCTCCTTGTGGGAGCAGCTGAAAAAACACCACAGCACCATCCCACCCCAAGACACTGTATTCCTCCTCATTTTTCATACATTTCCTATGCTTGTTGCCTGAGACAGGCAGCATTTTCTTCAAGGACAGATGCTTTACCAACCACGTGGCATGGTCTGTGCTCCTGCTGGGAGCTTTTTGTGCCCCTAAAGCCATCTACCAAAGCACTTCTGAATAATGGCACCTGCCCCCTTCCAGATGGCTGCACAGACAGGTCAGGAAAGCGCCTGGGCTTGGCTGGTTCCCAGGCAGGCAGGTGAGCAGCCAGGGTAAATGCACTGGTGACGAGCCGGCAGAGAGTGGGCAGCACTCCTGGAAGAGGTGGGTTAGCCCAGCAGCTGCAAACTGGTCTAAGAGGAGGTGGTCCAAATTTCCAGAGGCCAAAAATAATTTCTGATGTGAAAGGCCAGGTTTCATGCTACTTTGTGCTGCCAAAAAAAGGCTCGTGTCCTTATTAAATTTGTATATTTCTCTCATTATTCTTTTAAGCAGATGCTAGGGCAAATGTTTTGCTTTATGAAAATGCCACTGTTTTAATAAAATATGTAGTCTCTCCCAAGCAAAGGATAATTCAGGAGACTAAGTCCAAGTACATGTGGCTATTTTTGAAAGAAGTATTGATTTAATACAAAAAGAAATAAAATGGCTATTTCTGCAAGTTTTAAATGTCAGAGACCTGAATTTAGGGAGACTCGAACCACTAATGATTTTGATGTAAAAAATAAATTAGCTCAGAAAATCGTAATCCCTTACTTGGTTTTATATTCTTATGTCTTATGCATGCTCAGCACATTATACCGTTTAGTAAGGTTGCATTGATTACTAAAGGAAATGTAGAAATTTCCAAACAAAAGAGAAAAAAAACCTTTTTGGCTGTAATATATTTTTGAGGAAACATACTGTCTTGTTTTCCTTTCTCTTTTCAACATGTATAAAATTTGTCATTGCTTTCTTTTTGTATTCCTGCACTGGTGAAGACAACTTAAATATTACGTACAAGCCCTAGAGGGACAGAAAAATTATTTCTAACTTTTTTTTTTAAATATTCCTTAAAATAATTTAAGATGTTCTCTTTAAATTGAGGTGTTTACAGTTTACCTTTCATCTCATGTCTACTCAGACTAACAAAAAAAAATTATAATTTCTTGGGAAAGGACAAATCCAAGTTTTCTAAATTAAGGAATTTCTAGATCTAGTTGTCCTTAGAGTTGCTGGATCAGGGCTCACTATATCCTGCAGCTTGCATTAGTGACTGGGGGATAAAATGCAACAAAGTAGGTGGATCTAGGAGGAAAAGTGAAAATAAACTACTGGTCTTATTTTAGTTTCTTTGACATAAATAAGAATGAAGGTGCAGGAATGAAAACCTACAGCAGCTTTTTCACTTGCTGTCCACGTGAGACCTGCAAACATGTTTGTGCCACTTTCATTTACTTTTCTCATGGATATTTGAGCACTTGGTCATGGCATGGACACTCAGCTCACCCTCCAATCCCATCCCAGACTTGTGTGTGGGTCCATGCAGACAAACTGCACAAACTCAGTTCTCTATATTGGTATTAAGAGCAGGGGACACAGCTGTGATCCTGAAAAGTACAAAATATGATAGGCTAGACATTCCTCTCCTCTTTATCCACATCCCATTTCCATACTGCAGGGAGACAGATTACACAAATCTGTTCAAGTACTTCAGCAGTGACCACTATAAATATCACCATCACATTTACCAGTAAATGAAAAGTCTCACATTGGACAAATAGGACACAGCATGTGGCCATGTGTGCATATGGTAACCACCTACAGCTGGCCCAGTAACATTGCTAATATCCCCCGTTGCTGCATAGCCTTAAACAGCTGCTATTTCAAATAGCTGCTAACACAGGACTATTTACTTCTTTCTCATCAAGTTGTATAATTTCTCCCCACAAAATTATGCTGGCTGGAAGCCCAGGAGTGGCAACACTTAGCCTGGACCGGTCAAAGATTTATGGTCTGAAGCATCCTCATTCATTGGGAATAGAAACTGATGAGCAATAATAACTTAGTGGAAAATTGTCTGAACTTTCCTCCATAGCAGACAAACAGAAATTCCAAAAATACCAAATGCAGAATATTAGAATTGGCCTCAGACTTCTGTGTGAGAGCTATATTCAATTCTGTTAAAATCAGAATTGAATATAGCCATCATAGTGCTAATACAGGCTGAACTACACCAAGCACTGGCTGATGCCCCTATAGCAGCCCTCTGCTGTGCTGAGAGTGTTTTCTTCTGGGCCTTTACACCCACTGGTTTGCTCATGTCTCAGTAGAAGGAGAGGGTCTTATTCTTTCTTCTCATAGTGACACTTCCTGATAAAATGGCACCAGAGGGAGTGGCACTGATGATGGAATGCTACTTTAGGAAAGTATTTGTCAGATAAATCTTCTATTAAGGAACAACTGAACGACATAATTTTCATGCCACTCAGCCAGATAATGCACCTAGACTCAGCTACTGAAGGAAAAAAACACTAATAGAAATAAAGGTCATTTCTAATGACTGCTGGTCTGTTCAGAAAGTCAGGTGACAAAGAAATTAATTCAGCTTGTTAAAAAGATTGATTTAAAAAATATTACTTAAACCATATGAGTCTATTTATCTCTTATTTTTATCAAAGCGTCTGAACTTAAAGGACATGTGAAAAGAATGAAAGTTTTTGTTACTTTTTGCTGCAGTTTTCTAACTGTTGACATCAGTGAAAGAGATTCTAAGAACAAGAGATTCAGTCTGCACCTGTCTTTAAATTTAAGCTCTTTCATTCAATAGAGAGCAGGAAGTATCAAAAAGCATCTGGAAAACAAGGGTTTCCTCAGGAAGTTTGAAGGCCTTTTGTTCAACACTTTACTGTGAAAATTTTTCCATGGGCAAAGACAATATGTTCTGATTCTGGTTTGATTTTTTTTTCCCTCTTTTTTATGACTTGAACATAAGAGATCTGATCTTCAATATCATGTGAAATGAAGTGGGTTTATTATTTCTCTACCCAATCCCTGTGATGTCTCACAAGAAAAAACTTAGCAGCGCAATATCTGTCTTCCAGCAAACATAAATACCTACAAATGACCAATTTCTTCTGTGCATCTTCAGTCCAGCCCAGCATCTTCTGTGTTGCTGGGAAGCTGCTTTCATGCACAACTTCACCATCATATCCCCATATCTACTCTCAGTGTACATGTCTTTCCAACACTGTGCAAAAATTCACAATATCAACCTGGTGAGACTTCCACATCATCTCCTCAAACCTGCCCTGGCCAGCCCCTGCCTAGTGCTGGAACACCTCTGCCAGGGCAGGCTGCTGCCACTGCAGGACCTTGGGCTGTGGAGGAGGCCACAGGCCATTGGAAAAAATGGAGAGGCCTGGAAATTAAAAAGGGGTAAAATCCATGGATGTGGTGGGCTTTCCAAGCAGAAGCCGCCCTGGATTTCTCCTCCTTAAGGTGAGATTTGGAAAGGGAAGGTTGTACACTTGCCCTTAAGGGATTTCAGTGGTGAACTGATGTGGGAGTTAGACTAAAAGATAACTCTGTCCTCCCAATCTCCACTGACTCAGAGCTTCACCCTTTCCCACTGCAGGACTGCCATCCCAGGGTGTACTCTTGGCTACTGCAGTGGAATCAATTGAAATTTCAACACTCAGATTCCTGTACTTGCTTCTTTTCCATCACTAATATCTGCCAGGCATCACAACACAATGATCTCTTGTGCCCTGACAGAAGCTGCCCTTATTGAAATGCTTTGAAGAAAGAAGAGAGTAGGGAAAAGAAATCATCAACCCAGATGAGATTAATGCAAAATACTGATTTTATAAAATAAGTTCAGTCACCAGTAAAGTTAACTTGGCAGAATTCCTTTCTCTGATTATTTAAACAGTTCTGACAGAAATATTCAACATTATTAGAAAGACTTCTGAATTTAATTGTGAATAACTGCCCCCACATTTCCTTTTTAGAGAAGGAGAAATCTAGAATATAAATGTGGCACCTCTTAGTCTAGATGCATATGAAAGGAATGGAGCATTTCCCAGTGATGTGTCCTCCTTAAGAAGCTGTAGATTCTGAGGGGAAAAGTATTGTGGAGAGAGGAAAGTATACACTATTGTTGTTAAACTTGGGAAGTGATTCATGAACCTCAGAACATCAGAGACTGCTCTGATAAACACAATAACAAGTTCAGATACCCAAATGAATGACAAGAAACCCTTTTGTCCTACAGAACTGGAATGGAAGTCTGACATACACAGCTTCTGTTCTTGGGATTGAGTCACTTTCTTCTCTCTTCAACTCATCTATTAGTTAAAATACAAGTGCCGAAGACTACAGAATTGGAAAAAAAAAAACCCAAAACAAAACCAAAAGAGAACATATATAATATAACACAATTATTCTGTTTCCACAGCCACTCAACACATTCCACCATGTCATCTTCAGGTCTACACATGATCTGCTTTTGGGGATCTGGTATCCCCATTCTGCCATGAGTGTGATCCAGTACCAGCTGTGTATTACACTCACATTTGCACATTAGATGTGTGTGCTGCAGTGAGTTGGGAAGAATTCTAGGGGTGGCTGGCAGCACTCCTGATATCTGTTTGGGATACAACAGAAAAAGGTATGTCCTTTCCCTGTTTCCAACATTTGATTATTCTGCCTAAGAAAACACTGTTTTAGCAGCAGAATTTGGAGGAGAACCCAATTGCAGGAAAATCTCCAGGGCAAATGGCATGACATTTTTCACCAGAGAAGGAGATTCAAAGCTAAAATGAAAACAAAGAAAACTGATCTCTAAGGACAGGTACATTGCTGATTCTATTTTAACCAAACCATGGCCCTTTTAAAATCCTGATTGCATTGACAGTGATTTCATATAGGCTATTGGTTTAAAATATTTCTGTGTACTTTTCAAATATTTCTATCTACTTTATAAGTTCAAAATCCTGAGTAAGTTCAAAACTGATTTTTGGTATTTGAGCCACTGAGGCATCTTTTCAAAATGTTGCCCACAGCAACAGCACCTTGGGTCATTATTCTAGATCTTTTCACCTACTGGTCAGTTATCTTTTGCCCTTCTCTTTCTCCCTCTGGAGAGAGGGATTCTTTTCAGGTTCAATGCCTCTCTCTTTTAAACTGAGCTTTTGTTGAAAATAAGCATGCAAAGTGCCAATGTTTAATTACAGGCATGCTAAATATATATAGTAAATGTCTTTGTGGGTTGTTTACATATGAGGGTACTAGTGCTTATCTCAACAGAACTGGGAATTGACTCTCACAGCAAAGAAAAGTTTATACTTGTCTAGGTATAAGAAAAGTTACTTGTCTAGACATTCAGGATTACAGAATACAACTAAGTAGTACCTATCTCCTTGGAAGCATAAAAAAAATTCCATGCCTGACTTATAAATAGGCCTGGAATAGAACTACTAATTATTTCTAAATGCATCTGCTGGTAAAGAAGAGACCATTGGCACCAGGATCGATTGCTTCAGCCCTTGACTGGTACTGACTTTACAAAAAATTTGGGAAGTGTCTTACCTATTGTATGTTTTTCTCTCTAAACTGCTGTTTACATTAGGCAAAGTTGTAATGAATAGTGGACAAAAAGAGAAACTGTTATAAAAGCAACATTCCCAAGCTACCACGTAATTTTATTTTTTAAGAAAGAATTAAAAACTTGCTTAATTCTTTGGATATTCCATGAACTGAGCTTGAACGAAAATAAAGTAGAAAAGAGTACGGAAGAAGAGAAGAAGGGGAAGGAAAGGAAGGTAACCTATTGGCTCTTTAGAAATAAAAAATGCAACTTAGATTATGGAAGCAAAAAAGCAATCAATGGAAGAATTATTAGTGACAATTATTGAGTATCATTACAGACATCAGACCAAATTCAATGTCAATTATTGAATATCATTATAGACATCAGACCAAATTCAATGCATTCAATGCTGCATTTCACTGTTGTGATACATGCAACAATACTGTAAGGGTGGTACTCTCTTACAAGACAATGCAGCTATTTAAATAGAACAAATTTTACAGAAACTTGCAAATGAAATATCAAAGAGTCCAAGATACTGTGACCATTAAAAAAACCTTAATCACATTGGGCTGACCAGATGTAGAAAAGCTACAATTTCTAGAAAACAGTAATAAACTGTAGGCAGAATTCTCCCTGTCTACCACATAATTTTCAAATAAATCTGCTCTTAAATATATGTATCAAAAGACTTTATTTCTGAATAACCAAAACAAGGTTTCATTAAATCTGCAATAGAAGATTATGTTGCAAAATTTATGTTGCGCTTTTTAATCCAATCTGATCTCAATTTGTGACTACACTTGTTCCCTGGGTGCATTTTTGACTACAACATTTTTGGAGATTTATGTCACCCACTTCTCGACTTGTCAATTGCAATTTAAAGGCAAATTGAATCAAATATTTTACAGACAGAATTTGAATATGATTATCCTCTATCACCACCTCAATATAATCTTGACAGGTTAAGTTGCAAAACAGAGTGCTTAATTAAATCAGTGTGAGGAGAAGCTAGCCCAAAAAAGAAATGACTGAACTTTGTGCAGAAATTATGTCAGTTGCTGGGTCAGAATTTCACTGCAAATATTTCCAACACTTGCAGGTTTCACTGTACATTTATTGCACCTGTCTATTAGATGCCTAATTTGACAGCCTTATATAAAGCCATCACTAATATAACCTCTCAGCTCTGTAGTCCAAAACTGGTCAACCATCACAAACACTCAGTTAAATGTCTCAGCAAATCTGCTGAACATTTCCTGAGACTCCAAACAAGAGTGTAAGGGTAAGGACTAGAAAGCACTACTCAAGATCTGCCATTCTTCCCTGGTTACAGTTGGCCAAATAACCAAGCACAAAACCCACCCCCCGCCACCGACCTCCCAAAAATCCCAAGAGAAATTCAGTGTATTGCTAAATATTTGATTTAAAAGGGCAGGCAATTTAACAGCCAATTATGTATGGTTATGAAGCAATCTACAAAGATGTAAAATAGGAATTTCTACTGCATTCTGCAGCATAACCTGACAACTTCACAAAAAAACAGGAGAAATCCTATCTTATAAAATTCCATAGAAACTCTTCATAAAAGAGAGCAAAACCTCTGAGAACAGCATGACTACAGCAAACCTGCTCCTCCTCACTAAATCTCCTGCCATTCCCTCCCTGCAGCAGAGTACTGGCAGAGCTCAAGTCTGAGGCCAGTGACAGAACTGTTGCTGTCATTTCTCTGGGATCTGCTCTTCCAAGAAATAATCCTTTTGCACACTTAGTGCTAAGGCTGGTTAAACCTCAGATGTTTTAGAAATGCCCTTCACTAACATGTTCATGAATGCAAAGGCTTATCTGAACAATAGCCAAAATACATCTTGGTCTAGATACCACAGGATTTGGCCAGGGTGGGAACACTAAGGGAGTAATCTCTTGGATGCTGTTTCAATACTTTTCTTTGGGGAAGAAACCAAGTAAGAGCAGGGGTGAAGGGAATATTTCCAGATCCCATCTGTCATCAGAACTATGGCACTTATCATAGATCAGTTGTTTTTCACTACTCACACCGCCTGTTCTTTCAAAAAGAAATTAAAAGAAATTAAAACCTACAGAAATTACTGTAGGAGGGTTACTCAGGTGCTGCTACCTAAAGAACAACTGAATTCTAAAACCTACTGTTTCTAGAATAAAATTGTTAAAGGACAAAGAGTTTGAAAAACCGCATTGCATATGAAATGTAAGAGTAATTAATTATACAGAAAGATTTTACATTGGAAATAAGAAAATAAACAGTGGGGAAGAAATTCAATAAATGAGGGACCCTAAAGGAGAACATGCATTCTTGTCTTTGATGCTCTGGGTAGTAAATGTCCAATGTGCAGCAAGGCATTAACCAGATGTTAGTAAACAGAGAAAATCTAGCCTGAAATATTTCTGAGTTTGTGTCTTTACCATCTTTTCATGTTTGTACATTATACCATGACAACCACTCTGTACTCAACTGCAATCAACAACAAGGAATGATGTCTTCCAGCACTGAAAATCAGTTTTTAAGTGTTGATACTACAAACACACCAGCCACACCCTGCCTCCAGGTTACCAGGATATCACTGTGCTTCATAGGCACCACTCCACTAGCAACAAATGAACTATACAAGATGCAATAAGCTGATGCCCTGAGGCCACAGACATAATGGTGACTTGCTGGCTTTAACTTTATATTCTTTTTTATTATTGATTTGAACTGAAGGAGGTATAAAACAGCGGAGATAATAGCTGTGATGGCATTTACTTTTTAAACAAGGATTTAGAGGTCTTTAAAATATGAATTGTTGACCTTATTGTTGTCTCCTATACATAAATCTTTGTTTTTCAAGCTATGTAAAGGCTGACCTGAGTCTACTGCTTGAAGTACTTCTTGGGCACTTATTCCTCAGTAGATCTCTAATATGACACACCATAATGGCTCCTGAGAAAATAACTCCATTTTTTGGACATACGGTGTGAAATACTGCAATGAGCCTTTGGAGACTTCTGCAATGTCCCGTAGCAAACATGTCTGCCACACTGGGATTTTCAGCCCACAGAGCTAAAAAGGGATCCTTTGCTTTTGGAACAGTGTAGAACAACCATGGGATGCTGGGAGAAATTTCTACACTTTCAAAAGGCCTTTGTTTTGGGAGCTTACCAATAGTGCTAGAGTATATATGTCAGAAACTAATGGTCTGAAAAGTATCAGCTAGAAAAACCAAGTAGTTACAAAAAGCAGAAATACTCTAGAAACATGTAACTCAGAAACGGCAAATAATTTTCTTTTTTGTTTTTTTAGTTTGCCTTGTAAAATTGAAGTAAACATAGCAACACTCACCCTCCCCCACCCAAAAAAAGAAACCTTCCCCCCATTTCCCCCACAACTTGTATTCTAGAGGAGCACAATTGAGACCAGCACTTTTTTTCCTTGAAGGCTCAATCATAAACTCAAAGAATAGTTGCTTAGGATAGAAATACTTGCAAGTCCTTCAGCCTTCATAGCTAACACCATGTATAAGCAGGCACTGTGATCACATCTCCTTTATTTGTTCAAGTCTTTTTTTCAGTAATAAAATTGAAAAACAGTAAACAAACTCTTGAAGAATCAAAAAATGCCTTTCTTATTTCACCCTCATATGGAGTCACTTCACACAGAAAAGAAACTCCAGTAACAGATTCCTTGCAGCAGAGCAGAGAGCAACCATTAGATTATTATAAAATGTTGTATACATGATGCAGCTGAGGCTACTGTAAATTGCTTTGTCTTGAACAGAATGAAGAGCTCAGCTCAGATAAGCTTCCAGAAAACTTTTACATGGACCCTACATCTGGATGCACATCTCTCTTTTGAAACAGCTCTCATATTCCCTAAGGATATTTTACCACCAGAAACTAGACAGAGGAAATAACATTGTTGAGTTGCTTCAGTGCAAACTGATTTGGTTTGTAAAAGGCACACCTTGGTTGCTGACGGCTCACCAGTAAGAGAATTCTCAGCTCAGGTCTGCCTGCAGAGCACTCACAGTGGGACCAGGCTGTGCACAGTTCCACACCAAGCTCGGAAATTCTCCTTTCCTGTAACTTTACACTCTGCACATTATAATAAACCTCCATCTCCCCACTGCCTACATAGCTTTTTCTATATGAAACTATTGCATTTTGTGTGCAATCTGATTTCTTCACAGTCTGAAAGGTAGACTTCCAGGTCTGTCTCTGACTTCTGCCAAACCCCAGGAAAATAATTGCTACGTGGCACTTACCTCTCCTTCTCTGGGCCACGGCCTTCCATTCTGCGTGTATTTGCTTTGATTCTGGCGCTTCTTTTGCCCTCCATCAGCAAATTTGCACAGCAAAGGCTCAGTGGGGGCTGTGAAGACAAGAAACCCAGTCTATATTAGCATCCCCCCCAAAGAAAGTGATTATACCAGCAACAGTAGTGCTTTGTAATACTGATCTTTTGAAGTAAAATCTTGCCTTCTGCAGATATTTTTTGCCTCTTTTAGCCTTGACTCCAGTGGCAGCTGTTCTTATTAACTAAGCTTCAAAAAATATATACTGGCAGCCCTTAAAAGAATTTAGCAAATATTGTTGAAAAAATAATCAGCCTACGCAGAATGTTAAGTTGCTGTAGTGGAACAGTATAGTCAGGCATTAGTTCCAGCTAAGTTAGACACGTATTCATGACCAGCATTAGTGCAAGGATAAACACTGCTTTACTAAAGCAGCTTTCTGTTTTTAATTGTAAAACCTTTGCAAGAACCTGCTTAAGGAATAAGTGTTCTCACTATTTTGGTGTTTCTCAACATCCAGTCCTTTAAAAATCTGACTAAACAGAATAAAATGGAGACTTGTGCCAAGCCCGGTCCAATCAACTTTTTTTTTTCCCTCTTAAGTCCTTCTTTTAAGCAAGTTGGCAGCTGAGAAAACCCTTTTCCTCTCCAAGTGAGATTTGGAGTGTGTGAATACAATAGTCAGGAGGGGCCAGAGTCCCAGGAAGAAAGGATAATCAGAGCACTGCACACCCCAAAAGACAGACCATAATAGGGCCCCCTAGAGAAGAAATTAACACACATCAAACGGGCACAGCAGGAAGGGAACTTGGTGTCTTGGGATCTCTTTCCCATCTACCCAGCTTTTCAAAGACTCCTAAAATATTTTTTTAACCAAAACTTTAATTACTCTGTTGGTGGGAGCTTCTCTCTCCTGTTTAATCCTTAAAAGGAGGGCCAAATTCTACCCACTCGCATACACTAGGTGCCTGTTAGGGTTGTGCTTTATTGCCTACATCAGCGGAGAAGTAAACCAATATCTGCCTGTTTGAAAAAAGCTGAAAAATCATGTGTCACATCTGAGTCTCTTCAGGAATCTTTGAGTTCCCAGGCATGATAAGTCTGTAATTAATTAACCAAGAGTTTTCATGGAAAAACTAAGAAATCTGTTTTTTTCCCTTCTCATTTCCTGTTTCTGGGAGGCTAGAAATCTTGAAACAATACAACTGCAGAGACATGACAAAAATTTTTGGGTGGGGGGGGCTAATCAAGTTGTTGACTTATTCATTTGTAATAAAAATTATGATTTGGTTAAGGGACAAGTTCATGTGGTATAGAAACAAGTTAACCTCCACCAACCTCCTGATTATAGCCAATTCAAAATGGGTCAGAAAGTATAAATTAAAACTGTGATCACCTAAAAACTTCAACCATGAAACAATGCACAGAGAGAATCTCATATCAAAACCACAATTTCACATTGGGACCGCATCACTTTGTCTACTTCTGAAGCTACAACAGCTTTGTTTTTTCATTACCATTTTATACAGGCTAGTAATTTTCAAGGTCACTAGAAACTGAACTGCAGGAAACAATCCATTATTGGCAGAAAGCTTGACTGTGTGACCCCAGAGGTCCTTCCCCACCTCCAACTTTGATTACTGTATCAGATTTTTCTAGAAGCAATGCTCAGCCAACCATTTTAAATTTAAAATAATGAAGGTTTAAAAGCATCCAGGTGACTATGGAGATTCTTTCTGCAGATGGAGAGACTTCACAGGGCTGATTGCCCTGTGCTTTCACTGGTTTTACTCCATGGCCTGATGCTGCATGATTTCAGAGTGGTTACTTAGAGTTCATTTTGATGTGATTCTGAGGGAGGAGCAGGTGCTAAGCCAGCATTAGAGAAAGGCCTATTAAACATCACATCTGAAGCTTCAAAAGCTTTTTGTTTTAAGCACTGAACAACTACCAAGCAACATATGATACCGCCAGGAGGACCATGCAAAAATCATCTGCACAGTGGATATTTACACACGCCCTGATCATCTGGTAATGAACACATCTGCTATCAGCCCATGCACTGTGATGTGGTTTAACAAGCTAGGAAATCTACACATCCTCTATTTGGCCAACCGCAAATAGGAAGCTGTTACCATTTCCAGAATTCCCCACTCCAGCATTACCATCTGACAACCTCATATTTGTTAATTAGTGGCTTCCTAAGGTTGATTGAGATCAAACAGAGCTACCAAACAACTTTACTAACCTCATCTAGAAAAAATATGAAAAAAATATTGTAGAGACTTTTCAGGAGGTTGGAAAGAAGGTGGAAAAGGACAATGCTCTATACAGGTAAATTTCTGCATGGGAAATAATATTCCTCTATGATAAACTGAGGGTAATTCTGTGGATAAACTCAGTCTGTACTGACCAACTTTAAAAGAAGTAAAAATTTCAAACCAAAATGTTCTGACAGGAAGACAGAGCCTGTATAGGATGGTTTGGGTTGAGGATTTTCAGGGTTTTGTTGGGTTTTTTTCCCCCTAAACACAGGGATGCAGCATCAAACAAGACAGATTATCCTAAATCTGAAGCGGTGTAGGTCCTAATGGTGGTTTACTCCTGAAACAATGATGGTAACCTATATATACATATACATATACATATATATATATATATATATATATATATATATACATATATATATATATATATATATACATATACATATATATATATATATATATATATATATATATATATATATATATATAACCAAATTAGTAATTAATAATCTCTCTTTTTTCAGGACATAAAGTAGAATGTAACAGTCTCAGGAGCTCAAAGATGTTGCCCTAAGTACACAGAAGAGCTCAAATCTTGGTTTACTTCAGCCCTTTAGAAATGCTTTGTAAGAAAGGTCCTCTAGGCCTTCCAAGATCAGATGCACCCAAATATTAGTACCATCATTCTTACTGGTCAAATACAGAGCAACAGAAGATACTACAAAGACAACATCCCATTCCACCATGTGAGCATAATTCTTTCTAGGTAGAATTCTTTTTTATGGTTTCATTAAATTTCCAACATGTTTTAAAAATAATAAATTTACTTCAGCCAAGAAAAGGATCACAATTAGGTACCATGGTTATCAATTAATAAAAGAAAATATTTAGGAACTAGACAAACAATATCAACATTAGATAAATAATATCCATGGGTTGCAGTAGAAGTGGTATATTTCACCCCAAATACTTCAGAAGGGGAGGAAAGAAAAAAGGGAATATTTAAAACTTTTCAGCTTCTTTTCTTTTCCATTCCATGTAGACAGTCTTCAATTTATGGCCTGCATTTTTACTTTTCTCTTTTTCCTCTGTATGAACACATGGACTGAAAATAAATGCCTGTCTCTCTGCCTCTTCTCTCACCTTTTGTACTTCTGACTTAATAGAAAATGTAATTTGGATATCTGTAGATGTTCACATTTTGAAGTGATAAGCAGATCTTTTTATATGGTTCTTGACATCCTCTAAGATTTAAGCATATGTGGTATTTTGAAGCATATCTGGAAAATCTACTGTTGCTATTTTCCCGTTAAAAAAGTGAGAATTGATTCACTTGAAACAAATTTCAGGCTATTCCATCCTGATAAACTCTTCAAGATAGAAGGCACGGCTCTTTCATTGACTTCTACCTGACAGCAACAAACACAAATACCAAGAATAAATAACTGCTTTAACCTGAACAAGGTTCATTAAGCCATAACCCATTTTTCAAGGCAAAGACTTAAATGCTTGCCGCAGTTCCCATCCAAAGCCTTCTCTAGTTAATAAGACATAAATAGTCCTGAACTTGGCTTTCAGTCTTGAGAAGGAAGTGGGATCAAATTGATAGTGCTTCTAAACAGCATTTGCCAAGATATTCAGGGCTGCCTTAGGAGAGGGCAGTAGCTGCTAGTGTTCAAATTCAGTTCCCATGGAAGTCAATGGCTAAAACCCTATCTCACTTCAGTCAGGCCCTGAATTTACTCAGAGAGTTCAGTGGAGGTGAAAGAGAGAGACTGGTTTTATGTCAATCAAGCCTGTCGATATTGTTGGAGTTCCCTCAGGAGATCAGCTTCTCATGCTCTGCTACTTTAGATGGACAGATTGTGCAGACAAACAGCACAGAACTGCCAAAAGGCTGTTAGCATCACCAAAAGCAACACTGCTACTTAAATAGCACAAAAACTTCTGAAGGAAGGAGAAGGGGTAACAGTGCCCCCTTCTCAAATCTGGCAGTCTCTAAGAAATGTTCCAGCTCAGGAAGGAATTTCAATTAAATTGGAGAATTCAACAAAATAAAGCAAACTCCTAACTAATTCTGAATACATAATTTCCGTATTCTTTCATTCATCGGAAGGCAGATACACTTGAGCTCCTACATGTGCAAAAATGTATATATTCATGAGCATGTGCTTCATAAAGGAAGATGAAAGCTGTCATTTGCATTTGGTGAGACTTTTTCATTATTTCAGGTGCTCTGAAACTTCTACTGTCTTAAGAGTTACTGAGAAATCTTGTTCCCCACTGTCATTTAGCATCATCTGTCCAGCAATGGCAAGAATTACATATACAAAAAGCAGTAACAGGACATTTTTATGCATCTTAGCTGCTTTTACTGTGAATATTTTTGAAGAGAGAGTATTTTTCAGCATGTGAGGAAGAGTTCAGTCTCTTCTCATTTTTTGCAACAATGAAAGTAACATTTTCAGTAAAAACAGCTATGTGCATTGTGAACATTCATGTACATCTTTAGCCACCTCTATTTGTTAATGTGAAGAAAAATAATTAAAAAGTCATTGGTATGACAATGAATGGTCAGTGCATAATTAATGATTTTTTTCAAAGTATGTTTTAATGAGAAAGTTGGATTAATTTCTTTTTCAGCCTTGGCAAATCCTCCTCCACAATAAAAAACTGTGCACAGTAATAATTGGGTTCACAATTAGATCAAGCAGTCATACTGACCAAGCTCTGATAACTATTTTAATTCCTAACTGCCTTCCAAATTTTAAGTAGTTTGGTAACATTATCATGGGCAAATAACACAGAACATCTGATTGAAACACCCATGTAAGAACCAAACTCTTTGTCTGTTATAGATCAAACATTTGTAGTCTTTAGGAAAAACTTCACCTTATGATAACATCAAATCCATTTCGTAAGGAGGCAGTATTTCACAGGGAGACATGAGAGACACAAAAGCTGTACAGCAAGGCAGGACAGAGCAAGTTTAAGTTTTGATTTAATATCTGGGCTCAGATGGATGTACCCAGCAGGACTATGGTATTTACGGAGCCTGCAGAGTTTATTTACAAAATGAAGGTTGCTGTTGTAAGCTTTGAAAATGTAGAAGTTCCAGGACTCCATAAATAGAGTCACTCTCTGCTCTAGTGAGTCCACTGGCTTCTAGGAAAGTCCTGCCACACATTACTTTTTCATCTCAAAGTCATACACAAACAAAACTTGAACTTCAAGGAAGATTATAAAACAAAACCATAGCTATTCTGCTCTTGGGAAATGAAGATGAAGAAGAATTACAAAAGATGGTATGTGACAGAATAGGATGTGTAAGGACACAATGTTAGCTGAGTAAGGAAAACCATAAATAATATGGCAAATAACCACTTCATCCTGTCCTGCATGGAGCTGTTAAAGGACAGAGTAATAGATTTTGTCCCAGAAGTCCATGATACAGGATGTGATGGCACAGGAGAGACTCTTAATGTTTACAAGAGTTAGCTTTTAACAGAGGTTGAGCCATATACAGCATATATCATGGAATCATTGAATATCCTTATTTGGAGTCACAGAATATCATGATCCCCTAGGATCATCAAATTCCATCTCCAGGCTGGTCCTGCATGGAACAGCCTCAAGAGTCACACCATGGACCTGAGAGTGTTCAAATGCTTCTTGAGCTCTGTCAGACTTGGTGCTGTGATCACTTCCCTGGGGAGCCTCCTCCAGTGCCCAAACACCTTTGGGGTGAAAATCTTTTCCTAACACCCAGCCTAGACCTCCCCTGACACAACTTCAGGCCATTTCCTTGGGTCTTGTCACTGGTCACCACAGAGGAGAGCTCAGTGCCTGCCCCTCCACATTCCTTCATGGGGAAGTTGTGGATTATGATGACATCTCCCCTTAGTCTCCTCTTCTTCAGGCTGAACAGACCAAGTGACCTCAGCCACTCCTCATTCAGCTTCCCCTCAAGGCCTTTCTCCATCTTTACAGATTTACTAGTATTTTAGTTAAACTTAACTACATAATATTAATTGGATTTGTACAAATGATTATGAAAGCAAAACAATGAGTTATCACTGCATTTTAGTTTCTATAAAACTTCACTTTCACAACATAATTATAGAAATTGGGAGAACAGTTAATAGAAAAGGATACCAAGTGAAAAAATATAGAACAAACATCTATTTGGGTAAACAAGAAAAAGGACGTGATCTACTTTTGATAAATTGCATCAGAGCTTAAGTAATTATCTCTTGTTCTCCTCTTTGTCTTAAGAAATGGGAAGCAATCCTTTAATCTTTTTGTATAATAATTGCTTCTAAAGAGCAAGAACATCTTAGAAAAGAAAAAAAAATTCAGAAAGAAACAATGTATCAAGGAAAAAGTTAGGACTTCTATCCTGTGAAACACAAATTACTTAGAGCAGGTGGAACAGGTAACCATATGTATGGAGAAACAACAGGTCAACACGGAAGTGTGGAACAGATCTTGTTGCAATCAATCTCAACACTCAAGCAACTACATGGAAAACTTCTGTTTAATCCTATTCTTGCTGAAATGTCCATAAATATTTGTTAGAGCAGACCAGAAACTGGAGTCGCCTTTCTATAAGAAACTGCAACATTCATTTTACAGTCTGTTTGGGTTTTTTTAAAACTATTTTCCTTTTTAAATTTTCAATGGAACAGTGGACTGGGAGCGCCTGATTCCGGCCTATTAAAGTGCTCCACTCCAATCTGCTGATAAGGAGAAACTGTTGTAAAGGTTATAGAAACAGATGCTTCAATATGGTATGAAAAGTTAAATCAATCAAAATAGAAAAACTGAGATACAGTATTAAAATCTTGATGAAACGTTGTAATATGATGGTCTATTTTTATTTCACCAAACTCCATTTCTCATCCAACTCTAGTGCTGGTCTCTGTTGGAGAGAATGAATGCATGGTGAGCAAATACAGAATAGAATTTGGAATTTTATTACTTAATTTTATTAACTATTAAATCATTATGAAATACTCTGCATTTTAACATTGGATTCTGCCTTTATTTTAAACAAAAGGCTGAGCTCACAGAAATTAGACATTCTCACTGATCCCAAAAGCCTCTCTACTGAACCCAAGTTTAAATTTGAGGTAAGCATAAGCAAGAACAGCCTCAGGCCCATGGGTTTTGCCACAGAAATCAGCTTCCTCAAACTTGATGATACAGCAAAGTTCTGCCCTATTGGAGGTCCCCAGCATAATGCTGAAAAATTCCAGCTGTGGTTCATCCTTTGTAACCAGTGCTGTGACAGCTTCTCACAATCTTTAACCACTGGATGAAAAGGAAGTGAAAGGAGTGATTTATTTTGCAGTTTTAAAATTTCTCCTAGAGCCTTTCCAGCAGAAGAGTTGATCCTCTTGCTGAATAACTGTGCAACTAAATCAACTAAACATGTGCATCAGTTTACACAAATAATTTCACACACCTATGCTTAAACCCAGTGGTTTTTTTTTCTATGACTTTCAAACAGGATCTGTTTCAAACTGAAATTTAGGGGACATGCTTTTAATGTGCCAATTCTAATTGCAAAACAAGTAATTCAGCTGGGTAAATATCTCCTCCAAAAAACACTTTGATAGACTCCCTTGGATTCGTTCCTCACTGGAAAAGCCATGTACAAAAGAAGTGAGACTATCATGCTTTGAAGAGGAGCATTTGTTACAAGTCATTGGAATAATTTCACAAATTATCTGTGAGATAGGCAATAAATAAAATAAAAACAAATATAAATAAATAAACATAATAAATAAAGTAATAAATTAAAATAAATATAAAAATAATAAATTAATTAAATTTAAAAATGAAATAAAATAAAATAAATAAATAAAAATAAAATTGAACTGTTAATTTATGTTAAATAAGGAAAGCCTCTGTCTTGCTCAATCATCACTGTTAAAAGGTGAATGCTTAAGAAACCCACTCACCTTGTCTGAAGAATTTTTGTGTGGAACTTATGTGCTCTAACTTCCCTGTTTTTCTATCTTGCCAGAGTAACTAAGCAAGATACTAAAGAAGAGTCTACGTTACTCTTCTGGAAACTATGCAAATAATATATAAAAGTGGAATACAGATTTATGGTAATAAAATGGTCCCCTATCAAGAGTTTCTTCCCATTGACAAGAGCTGACAGCTGTGAACATTTCTTCAAAACAAACAAAACAAAACCACAAAACATATATTTTTAATGGGTTTTTTGAACAGATTTTTTGCAAATGCTAATTATTCTCTGGGATTCTGACTTATATAGTTAAAAGAAAAAAGAAGAAAAAACTAGAAGGGTCGCCTGTACCACCTTAACGCTATTGACTTAATGCATCAGATGCTCATTGAACTACGTGATGGGCAGGAGCTGATTCCTCCAAATAAAATGAAAAAAATGCCAAACTTAAAATAGATTCCTATATTAAAAAATCATTTTAAAACCTTTTTGTGTCTTTCACTGTAAATTTCTAGACCATGCATTATTTGCCACACAGACACACACTTCTGCTGAGTGTGATAAAGAAGTAATGGAAATCAGGCAAACAATGTCCAACCCAAGAACCCAAGATTCAGTGAAGTTGATGAGAACACTTGCACAGGAAGTAAATATGACAGCAGTTACACTGGAATATATCTTACAAACTTTGTTTTTGTGTTTTATTTGGTCTTTAAACTTAAAGCTCCAATCCCTTCACATGGGCAACATGCAGAGGGAAGACAATGGCTAACCTGTCATCAGAACCAGTTTTCAGGGGGAAAAAAAGTTACACAGTGAGGTTCTGCTGTCTTACTGTATTGCTCATCATCCCAGAGAAGCACTAAATCTGAAAACTCACACATTGAGGCAGTGAACTGGAGGAGAGGCCTGAGCTGTATCAGATTTTTAAACCAGTAGCACCCTGATTTTAGTGCCAATGCTCCTGAACCTACTGTGGTTGATACATGAGCTATGTGGGGCTCCAGGACTCCAATCCGCAGGTAGAAGCTCACTGAGGAAACCTGACCCTCTAAATGAGAATCCAAAACCACTCTTTAAATCCCCCTCTGAGGCTGCCCTGTGAGCTTTTAGGAAGATTGTACTTCATATACCTTTTTCTCTTTTCCCATCTCACGAGTTACTTTAGTTGGATGAAAATGGAGATCTTGTATTCCTTACTGTTCAATTATTAAGGAATGGCAACAGAGGCGGCTTCATGTGAAAGGCTGAGCGATTTTTAAATGATCTCATGTACCATAATTTATAATGGAAAATCAGGTACAAATAGTGTGATATGCTTTCTAGTTCCTCTCTAATGGAAATAAAATGAATCCTGGTAATGGGTGACCCTACTTGCTTCTGTGGTCACCCCTTTTACTTTTTCAGTGTTCTCTTTAGTAGTCTCAGGAGAAAAGAACAAATGCAAAGCTTTTATTCAAAGCTGCTTGGCAAAACAATAGCTCTATGCTTCTGCTATAAAATCTATTTTTACTATTCTCAGAAACAAATATTATTGATCACAGAGACTTTGCTATTGCCACTGAGAAAAACTTACTTGCACTGACAGTCCAGAGATAAAATTATTTGAATTTATGCTGTACAAATAATTAATTCTGGTTCTGTTCATAAAAGGTTATTTCATGTAGCTGTTTAAGTGTTATTCTAATATCTAGCGTGGAATCTATTTATTTTAAATTTAATTTCATTATGTTCTGTATTAGTTTTTACTTTGTATTTATTTAGATAAGCCAGAACATTACCATCATATATTCCTCTGTATGACACTGCTAGAACTAACACTAGAGAGACAAAAAAACCTCTTCAAACATGTTTTCAATATAAACAAGGAAACCAGAACAAATGTCTCATGTCAATGAAATTATTTCTTTCCACCAGCATAATGACAATTCCTGCACATGCACATTTATTGTTTAATAATTGAAGTTGACTTTTGGGATTCCCTGCTTACACTCCAACATATGTATACTATTAATGTCCAGAGGAGCTTATGCAACCCAGGGTTATGCTATATGAGGGAAAAAAAAAGCTTCAGTTATGACCATTAGCTTATTTAATTCACATGTATGTGTTCTAATAATTTTTTTTTAAATTTTCCCAGTTAGGGAAAGACACATTTGTTGTGTCTTTGTGAATGGCCACTCAAATTTAAAAAAGTGGCTTGTATATATATATATATATATATATATATATATAATACTAACCCTATTCGCAGCTCTGCTACAGCCTGTTAAAAAGTAGCAGCAGAAAATATATACAATCAATAAATATTTGGTTTGGGTAGAGATGCCCTGTGTGTTGTCAAAGTAGTAACATGACCTTCTTGACATCTGAGTTGAAACAATCTATCTCTAAAAGCACTTGATTACTGCAGATGCATGAAATATTCCAGTGTAAATGTAAAATAAAGTTAATTTTTAACCGGCTATCAATCTGTTAAAAAGTTTTAAAATATTCAGAAATATTCAGACCTTTTTTCTCAGACCTCCTAGTGAAAATCCTTTTATTTAAATCAGTTCTAATTAACACGCATTCTAATAAAAACTGCTGGGTACAGCAACAAAAACTCCATCCACTGATAATCCAAAACATAGCTCAGCCATATCATTTTGCCATTAGTCTGAGAAAGAAGGAAAATCTAAAGGGAATCTTTTTTTTTTAATTTATTGCTCTTCTTTCATTTTATTATTCTGCATTCACTAAAAGTTATAATATGTATGCCCTAAAATGAAGGAGTTTACTAGGAGCTAAAAGATAGCATTACCAGCTTTCTCACTTCAATGCAAGAATAATTTTAAAAAGTGAGTTTGACCCTGACTGTGACAAAACCAGGGCTGGGTATAGGTTCCAAAGCAGGAAGCACTTAAAAAACAGTGACTGCCTGATTCTTAAAGGCAGGAGTTCATTTTGCTGTGGTAGAGAATAACCAAGTCACACTAAATGCCTTGGACAGCATAATTTGCAAAACCTCACTGTGTGCTCTCACCACCTTCTTCTGTAAGTGAGCCCAAAGGGAGGAAGGGAATACTTTGGAAACAATACATAAGTAAGGATGCTGATACCCTTTACCTTTTTCTCCCCAGAAGAAGGGACAAGAAGCAGCTCAGAATAAGGTATGCAAACTCTACAGCACCCATGGGACACATCAATAGCCCTTGCAGCTCCAGCCTGATGTATTATCTGCTCCTCCTGGCAACTTCCAAGCCCTGAGTCTAAAGGACAGACTTTTTTTGGGTAGCAACTGTGCAGAATGGCAACTGCCCCCCTCACCAAGTACCTGAAGGTAGGGAGCAGATGTGGCACAGGCATTTATGTGCTAGAAAAGGAAGATAAGACCTTGGAAAAAAAAATTCTCATTAACTCCCATTTCCTTGAAGGGCAAGAAGGCAGAAAGGCCCTGTAGCACATGACCACCTGGAGCTCCTGTCAGGACATCGAGGCTTTGCACCAGCTTGAAGTAAGCTCTGCCTTCAAGGCACAAGTGTACCTGTGGTTTCCATGACAGAGAACTGCACAGTGGAGTCACTGGGAATTTTCCACTAAGTCACCTATTTATGATGACACTTCATCCAAGGAAAAGACAAAAAAAGTGAAATTGTAATCTTTTCCCAAGACAATGGAAGATCTTACTCATACTTCTTAGCTCTTTTCAAAATGTGTTGATGATACCAACACTAAATCTAATGTGCTACAACATAAGGAAAATTCGATCCCTTGCAGCTTAAAAAATCTTTTATTATCATCTGAGACAATATCCTAGAATATTAAACAGATAACACTAAAGCCTTCTGAAATTTTCAACTGCAGAGCTCTCAGCTGAGAGTAGACAAGGAAGTAAACTTACATATTAGAGACTGAGTAATAGACTAATCTTTAATGTTGTAATGCATTCCTTAAAGATTTTATGAAGGTCATACTAGATTCTACTTTGCCATGTACCCAAAAATTACAAAAAGAGTAGCATTTCAATGCTAAGATTGGCAAAATAAAAAATCAGCCCTCTACCCCTTCAGTTAAAAAAACTGGAATACTCAGAACATGAAAGAGCCAAGCACAAGGAAGAATATGTGAAAAGGAAAGAAAGGTATAGAAATATGCAAAGAAAAACACTTTAACAGAATGAATGGAAAAATAGGAAAAGGAGGGAAAGAAATGTTTCTGAATTGCCCTTGAAAATGTTCTAGCTTTACAGAAAAGCAAATGCAACTCATGTCCTCCATTTCTGAATGACAACAGGGGCCTTCACAAACACTTCACAGAGATTGCAGAAAAAGAAAATTCTAGCAGAAATGGCTGTTTAAATGACACTGCCTATAGCAAACAGAATGACAGAAGTTTATAAAAGATGTAGTTTTACCTGAAAAGAGGAAAGGAACACCTATTCTATTGCATTGTGAGGAACCCACTAAGGCTGTGGATGGTCTCAGGGGCAATTGTTTGGCATCAAATCACTAAAGAAACTGGGGGAGACTATTGAGTCTCCTCTATACAAAAATACCAATGCTCTGTTATTAAAGTAAATTCAAAAGCTTATATCAAAATTCTATAGATGAGCCAACACTTACATGTGACAGAAAATAAAATTAGAGATGACTATAAGAAGAATGAAAAAGCAAGGACCGCTCTTCCAGATAAATTGCATTATGAGAAATACTAATAGTTGCCTGCACCGAAACACATTATTTTTTAATGTTTTTTCCCCATTTGAGTGGGATCCTTCTTTGGTTTACAGGCACATGGATGCAGCCATGCTGGCATGATGAGTCTGTGTGCAACTCTATTCAAAGCATGATTGTAACTCAACAGCAGTATCAAAGTCTGCTCTGGCAAAAGCTGTTTCCAACTGATGTGAAACAGCAATTTTCTTCACAGCAAATTATTTCATGAATCAGCCAGCAGGGAGTGACAACATTCTGCTGCCAGTGACTAAGTGTACGACCTCTGGGTTGTAATTTCCACCAGCTAAAGAAGAGTTCATTGCAAACATGAGCTTATTTTTCACGCTACTGTTAAGAGAGATGCTAATCTGGCTCTTGGTTTCCTTTCTTTCTTCTTTTTTTTTCTTTTTTCCTTTTTACCAGCTTTATTGCTTACAATGTAGTATTTCCCTGGAGACAGAAAACAAAGTCTAGAACAGGTTGCTAATAAAACTTGAAGACAACACAGCAAAGTAAGAATAAAAGGGCAACAACTTTTCTACTTCAAGGAATGTGGCAGGCCTAGCAGACACCTGATGCCTTTCTCCTGTCATGAAAAGGCAGGTGAGTACTGAACCTTGCAACCTGGTGAGAGACAAGCAAACTGAAGCGAGAGGGAAAAAACCTTTTTGAGAATGCCTTTGCCTTCTAATACAGAACTAGAAACAGAGGAAAAATCCTAGTCCTGAGTATGGTGAGAAGATGAACAAGGAGTTTTAAATGAAGGGTGAGGTAAAGACTGAGTAATGAAAATATTAATATTACCCGAATTATCAAATATCCTCCAAATACTTCAGCTAGGATCTGCACACAAATAAAATTTCCAGCTAATGAACCCCAAGAGACTGATGTCAGTATTAATTCTACTGAATTACCACAATACTAGAATACTGTACAGTTTTATGTGACTCGGTTGTAACAATAAACCATGACAGAAAGTGCTTTTATACCCTTAACAGAAGTGTTGAGGAGAGGAAAAATGGAACCCTAGATTTTATTTAGCATTGGGATTCTGTTTGATTGTTGATCCTAAATGGAGTGACAACTAATGGTTAAAAGAGCTGCCATTAAGCCACATTTGTTATTTCTATTCAGTGCAGTTCTGCTCCTTGGGTTGTTACCAGGGGAGAGAACAAAGTCTCAGGCTCTAAAGCTCAGCTCTGAATTGAGAAGGATAAGCTGATACCCAGTGACTCTCAGACTCTATGACAAGGGTGGAAGAAGCTGTACTGAAAAGGCCAGCATGGACTTGGTGGTGGGGCAGGAGATGAAAAATGTAAGATTTCTTTGTCTCCACCTCTGTCTGAGGTGCCCTAAGAACTGGAGTTCTGGGACATGTGCCATATTATTAATGTGGATCTGTCAAACTGTGAATTCAGAGGGACAGAATCATATGAGATCTCTGGAAACTTACTGGTTGGCTACATGGTATATGCATGGGGTTTTTAACTGGCTGGGACAGAATATATTACTTGGATTGAAATACAAGCACATCTGACATGAGATGAAATCATGGTGACCCAGGCCACAGCACAGCCTGTTTGCAACAGACTGCTTTTGCTAGTGGATAAACAAAGATGAAAGTACATTTAGGCAAAAGCTATTGCTTTAAGGGTGCCTTTGTGCCAAACCAGAATAAACATTGCAAGAAGACCTGCTTTATAGTACCAGAAAAGAAATAAATTTATTTGAAATGGTCAACCTAGTCCAAACTAGCTTACTTTTATTATCAGTTTTTACTGTGTTTACATAGTACATAAAGTGAGCACAGAATTAATCCAGGTTTAATCCTGTATCTCTTATTCCTGCTTTGTAATACCCTTGTAGGAGAGTCTTCTCATACAAACTGAACTATTAATATTTACATTATGCAACATGTTCTAGTGCTGCAGGATTAGGGTACGAGCATGCCTATGCAGTTCCCAAGCTATGTCAGGCCAGGCTCCTCCAAGGTAACTTCTGCTGCCACTTTTTGCATTCTAAATAAGGTGGGGGTTTTTACAGTGCTTATCACTGACTTTGTTTGCAAACACCTTACAAGCACTAATGATTTCATTTTCCCGGTAGGCAGTGAAGTATTTCCTTCGTTTCACAAAGGGATGAGATGCAGCACAGGCATAATGAAAGTTGTCCAGTGTCACACTGTCACTGGGTACAGATCTCCTGATTTGCTGTGCAGTATTTATTCACAAGTCAACCCTTCTCAAACAGCTCTGCCTAGCTGCACCATTTTCTCAGCCTCACTTCCCACTTCAATCTATGTCAGGAAAAATCTCATTCACCGATCCAAGTTTGCAATGCCACCATCAGCTCACTAAGTTCTTTATCAGAAGGCAGCCTGATCTACAGTGCTCATTTAAATTGAGCTTGTAATTATAAGAAGGACTGGATGCAATTACAGACACACACATTTCTCTATACATGTTTGTACATAACATATGTGTACATACACACCTATATTATCTGGTATCTGTAGAAAGTTATCAAATACAGAACATGAGAACAGTAAATGTGCAGTTACCCAAAGCTTCAAACAAACCTGTTTATTCACTGCAACATTTAGCTATTCCAGGCTCACACTCATATCTATATCCCTAGAGGGCAATGTCACCTAGGAGGTTGTGCTCATGTCCCTGTCATCTTCATGTGAATAAGTCAAAGATGATGCTATTGCAAAGACAGACAGAAGTGAGTCTGTACTTAATAAAATTTGCTGTAATTAGACTTGTCCCTGTTTCTACTCAAGAAGTTCTGAAGCCTGATTTCAAAAACAGCAAGGTATAGTTGATGATCCCAAATTTACCTACCTTCACAAACCTCTGGGATTTTCCTACTATATCCCAATGTCAAACAGTGTAAGACATAAGTAAAGACAAAATTCACTGGGGTCTTACAGACCAGCATGCAGAAAACCAAACCACTAGAGAAACGTGAAGGGAAAACAACATTCATTTTCTTCCATGAATTTACTGTCTCACAACTAACATACTTTCTGCAAAGCCAAGTTTCCTGCTGGCAAGACCTGTGTCTATCCCCAGGTCTCAATTCACGTTTACTCTCAACATTGTTCAACTTGCATTGTTCAGCTGTGCTGCCAAGCCTGGTGGGCACCATTTCAATGCTCTCTTTTTCATGTGTGATACAAAACCCCTCACTTCAGCAACAATGTTCTACCTCTGAACAGAAAATGATGTTTGGGTGGGGAAGTTTTCCAGCAAAACTTCTGACAGTGCAACTGTCTTTTAAAATCAGAATAATGCCACATAATTGCTTTATTGATGAATTTTGCAGCCTGGATTTACCCTCTGAAATATATAAAAAAAGAAGGCTTCTGTTGTTTGCTTCCTTTTTGTTTTAAATTATTGATAATTATTTCACAAATGCCTTCCCCTGACATTTCATTTGTTAGATAATACACAAACATACAGTTTCTAATGGGTTTTCTGGACTTTTAACCTAATTTCTTTTTTCATTACTTTTCATTTTATTTCATATTCTGATATAAAATCTGTTTTCCAGAAGATTTTTGCATGATCTGAAGCTTCCTCACTTTAATAATATACAGAATGATATTTTAAAACAATGACAAAGCCAAGATCAAAAATAGCAGAGAAGCAAAATCAACCCATATTTTTAACTTTTCCTTGTCATGTTGAACTCCTTAACATGCATTCTCTCCAAGAAGGTTCCAAAATCATGATGGAAATTAATAAAAATTTTGTGTATGCTAATGTTTAAAAAAAATCTGCTACATGAAAACATTTAAGTGAAGACCATATGAGAGAGTTCAGCATAAGAACAGGTGTTTTGCTGTCAAGCTACTAGCTAGCATTGTTACTGCATTGCAAAAATATATCAGCTAATTATTGATTAGGGAGATCACAGAGATAATCATTAAGAAATGAAAATTATGTATTTTACTGTTTTATAACACAGAAGAGGAAGTAACAGCTAAAACTTCAGGGATATATATGAATGTGCACAAACCAGTGAAAAATTCTCAGTGTTAAGGGAGGAGAAGTAGTGAGTAAGAATTCCAGCACACTCACTAATTGAAGTGGCAGTGACTAACAAAGTCCAGTAATTTATTTGCTATAACAGCATTTACACTCTTTGGAACAAAGCAGGTTGTGGTAGCAATTGTTCTGAGTGTATCTATGGGATTGTACTAATTTACTCAAATTTTATCTGTATGAAGAATTACACTGGGTTTTTTTAGTTTTCCTCAGCCGATATAATTTGAAGTCAGCGGGACCTTGTGATTATTGGTCTTACAGCACTGCAGGTCCACCCACCACTCCATTCATAAATGCATGAAAATGCAGGTCATCTTTCTAAAGAAAACTACTTAAAAGTTTAAAGGACAATAGTCTTTTGTGTCCTTTGCTGGAATCCTACGTGACTAGGAAGGAGACATAAATTTTTTTTCCAGTGAAGATTCTCAATATGCCATCTGTATATCATCATTCTTTACAAAGACCCACTGAGATTTCCTAGCACTGCATTAAACAAATTAAATGCATTTTTGTATTCTGTCCTATTCAAAAGATTGCTCCTATGCACTAAGACTCAGAATAGAAGAAGCCTTCTGAAGGAGAAGTCTAAAGAGAACACATCCAATCTGCTATTTAACCTATTTTTCCCTTTCTAAAGACTTTTTTTTTTCCAAGGTGTGGCTCTGGTTAGAAAGGATAGCACAATAATGATCTCCAAGCAACAATACCTGTATTGTAAAATGGCAATTTATTCAGATGTCCTTTCCAGTGTAGCCAAAAGAAATAACCTGACATGCTAACGGACAGGTTTCTATTTAAACAAAAAAGAAAAAACAGAGGTCTTTAAGAAATAGCCTCTAAAAAACATGTTTTTGACTCTTCTCCTTGAATTCCACTGACAAAAGTAATAAGTGAGGTGACAGGAAACCTGATATTAATTCTGCAAGTTCTAACTAGATGTGCAGGAGATCTAAGCTCAAGGAATAGGGCTCGAATGCAGAGCAAATAGGCAATTATTCTGAGCAGGAGAATTCTTTGTCTGATGATGACTTGCCTGTCTCCATTCTCTGGAAGAATCTTCTATGTTGATGCCTATATTCAATCTTAATGCCTGATACTGAGTGATGGGAAGCTGTAGGGATTCTTTGGAGATTCACTGTTAATAGGTTTAACTCACTTGCTGTGTCTGCTGGGATATTTCATAAGTACATAACCCATGCCATGTGATCAGAATAATTAACTAGAATCACAGAGCACACAACTTTAAAACTTTTGCCATCTTCTGCTTTGTCCCCTCATCTTCTTAAAATAAAAAATGCTGGTAAAAGAGCATGGAGTGATTTCTCCTCCTTTGCATGCATTCATGGCGCACTCACATAGCTCCTGCCTCTGGATTCCTTCAGAACCTCCTGCCTGAGGTTCTGAAGAAATCCAGATTTCCAAGAACATTTCTTTTCCACATGCTGTGATGGCTGCAGTTCTTCTCTAGTGTCTGTATAGACCATTCTACAGAATATATGCAAGTTATACTCAGAACCTGAATATTCCTGTCAGAAAGAAAACTTCAGGCTTTGAGTGAAAATGTTTTGATAAAGAAAATCCTGCTACAAATGTGCTTTTCAAGCAGCTTAAAATTTAAGCAGCTGTTTTTTTTCCATTATTAATCTTCTGCTTCTTGGTCCTCTCTTTCCCAAATGCAACATCAGCTCTTTTTGTTAGCATACAACATGCAGGAGGTTTATTTGTCTGCAAGGCCTCTCCATAAATAATGCAATTGCTATGGCTTCTGACCTATCTGAACTCCAGCATTTGAAGTGGACTGCACTAATTTATATGAATGGACTTCCATGACATGGATCTCAATGAACCACCAGTAGCAACATTCTCAGTATTTGCCTTTCTTGCATTATTGCATTAAAGAAAATGAGGAAAATGACATAGGGTCCACTCCAAGGGAGGGTGCTTCAATTTACTGTGCCATGTGTCTGACACATGATTCAGGCATAGTGACCCCTTCCTCTTAACCTACCTTCTTTTATTCTACAGTCTTCCCCATTCCTTCCAAACTAAGGAGGCATGCAGAATAAAATATATGTTCAGAGGTACAGGACTATCACATTATGTGAAGCGCTCCCACTCAGTCCATAGGAGAGAACCCTGGCTGAAAACAAACTTGCTGCAGTATCATTACAATGCAATCTTCATTTCCAATCTCGTCAAAACACATGGCTAAAAATTGTTTTCTGAAAGCTGGATCTCATCAGATCTTCTCATAAGAGTTAATGTGGCTTTCCTGATGATCAACATGAACATGAGAACATTGGCCCCAGAAACTCCATAAGGTAAGGGTAACAAGCATGAAGCCAGCAAAATTTAAAAAGGAAAAATCTTACAATTTAAGCTTTAAGATCAAATTGACAATGGGTTGTGTTTGTTTTTAATAGCCATGCCTAGTTAATTGCCTTCAATTAGTAGTTGTTGAAACTTTAGTTTGAATTAGAAAAAATGATATCACTAAGTAATTTAACAATGGTTATTACCACTTAAGACTTTCAGATGTGTAATTATGCAATCCACCAAGCACCATTCTGACTATATTTTTATTACTTGGCAAAAATTGCTGATAGAGGAATGAATTTACATAATGTCATCTGCTATTTCATTTACAATTTGTATTTCAAAAATAAGGTGTGTGTAAGGTAACTTGTACAACAGTTCCACTGTTTCCCACCTCCAATTGTTGACATTTTAATTTTTTCCTACTTATTTAGTAAGGATGCAAACACAGGACCGAGAATAAGCAAGGAATCAAGAATACAGCTCGGGATATTTTTCAGTACTGGTCTCATTTCCAAAGTACATGCTCTCTGACTTATGCATACTTCATTTTAGACATAGCCAGAACATAAATGCAGATCTAGAAACAATAAAACTTCCCATTTTTGGTGTACCATGAAAATGCATATATTTTACGAAACTCAAAGCATAGAACAAAAAATTGAGATATTCATCTCAATGCTGTATTCTGACTCCCTCCTCCATTTCTCCTGAGTTAAGTATTTGAAGATTCTGGGCTCTTCTCTCTTTCACATGGCAAATTAACAAAATCATCCTTTATCCTTACAACCTTGCTCTACTGCATTTCATATCAGTTCTCACTGTGTATTCCTCTGATCAAATTCCTTACCAGTCCAGTTTTCTGTATTGCACTGAATAACTTCATACTTGGTGACACTGTATTTTCCATTACACTTCTTGACTACCTAATACTTGAGTATTACAACACTCAATGAGTCAAAAGTGAAAAAAACTTGACCAAAAATTTCTTCATGTTTCAACAACATCAATTACACTCACAGAATAATGCAAAGGAAAAACAAGGAAAAGAAGAAAACCACCCTAAAGGCCAAAATGGACCATTTAATTCCTATAAATCTAGGAACATCCTGTCATCACTCTCACCATTATTATGGGCTTGAATTACTGGAACACAAGGTAGTTTATGGTATTAGCTTGCCTACAAGGAACAAACAAAGCATTTACTGCTGAAGTACAAAACTAGAAACAGAGGACACATAAGACAAAACTTGACATTGTTCTTTATGCACAAATAATGTAACCCATCAGTTTTCTGGTAGTAGGTAGAGACTTTGAAAACAGAATTTTTAGAATGGATCACTAGGAGAAGAACTGTGATAGGGACTTTCAGATGCTCCTACATTCTAGATATATATATATATATACAAGACAAACTAAAAGAAAGAGAAAAACAATGCACATTTTACAGGAGAGATTGATCAAGGAAAAGATGTTAAAACCCAAATGAAAGTTAGTTCAAACTCACTTTCAGGACCATTGAAATACATGAGGTTTCATTGCTTGATCCTTGAGTAAGGAAATTTTTGTGATTTTGATTCAAGAGAGAAATGCTACAAAATCACATCCCTTTGGACAGAAAAACAAATACTTTGGAATAAAATAAAATACTGTACTTTTTTCTTGTTCCAAGTTTTCTGTTTGTTTTCAAATTTTCTGTCCTTGTTCTAAGTTCTCTTTGTTTCAATATAAAAGTTTCCTTCTCATTTTTACAGGGGGAAAATAATCAGCACTTCTTTTAGAGGCTGGCAACTCTTCCTGCAACTTGTGTTCTGCGACTTGTGTCCTTGTCTAGAGATATTAAACTTTGACTTCAACTTCTCCTGCTTTGAGTGACAAAATGAAAATTAGATCAATGTAGCTGGAGTTCAGAATTGCTGTTGTTGACACTTTCTTTGTGAATTCTTTCTCTTCCCATTTTCACCCAAGATAGTTTTTTTACTTGTTTCCATTTTTTTTTTTAATCAAAAAATTTCACTTTTATGTATCTGTGATACATTGGGCTGTACAGCTTTTGGATATGAAAACACTGAATCTGTGTTTTAACTGACCATATGAAATAAAAAAAAGTTAATTATGAAACATTTTACAAAATGGTTTTTTCCATTCTTTTGGCACTTTGGGACTAACTTTAATTTTAAAGTTGAACAAAGAACTAATTGCTATTCCCTCCGGAGACAACAAAAGCAAAGTTAGTACACACATTCATTGCACATATTTAAATACATTTATACCAAAATTCAGAATGATTCAGCAGTCAACAACTACTTGTGTCACCTCTGTATAGAAAGAATCACAGAAATAAGAAAAGACTCAGTAGGTGATTATTCAATTATCACTAAAAGTGGTGGTAGCAGTGTGTGCATACTGCCTTGGAAAATACCAATATAATATCCATGCCACACAGAGTACACTCTAAATTAGGGAGACAATATAATAAGAAATGCCTAGAACCTTTGAATAGCACATTTGCACATAAATGAATTGAAAATAACACATATCCCATATAAACACTTCTTGATTTTCTTTTTTTAACTCCTTTAAATTGACACGTCTTATCACACTACAGCATGACTGCTATGTTTGCAAAGATATTGACACCAAAAAAGTCTATGTAGGTGTTTATTTCTGCTTGTAGCATGTGTTTAAGAGCTGCAAAAGAACAACGAGGCTAGATCCAAAATTCATTGAAGCCTATACATTCAATGTTATTATTAGAAACTGTTTAAGAACGAGGCTGATATCTGCTATTGTCCTTTCCATTTTAAGCTGAGCTGCTAAATACTGTTTTGGTTTTCTACTTAAATGATGAAAACTTGCATATGTTATAATAACCCTGACTATTTCTTTACTTCACCTTCGCTGTAAGAGGGGTAACCCTGTATGTATTGATTTGCCACTGGTAACTGGCACTACCTAGAGTACAGCATCTGGTGAATCAACAGCTATCACCACAGTGGCACACTGCAACTCAGTCCAGGGGTTTTGTGTTCACAGCACAAAGTAAAGAAAGTTTATTACAGATAAACTACCAACTTCCAGCCAAGTATGCTGGGTTATCACATGTTTTATTATAACTTGTGATACCAGACTGTGCTCAGTGTGCTGATCTGCAAACTGGCTTTCTGAGGGAGGAGATGGGGGAGTCTCATTCCTCTGCCAAAATGAACTATAAGAGAGAGTCATTACATCCAAGTCCATAATAAAAGATTGTGCAGTGCCATCCACAGTCCACGTAATTTTTTATAGTTTGCTGCATTCAGTATTTAGCTTTAACCTTGAGCAAGTTACTGTTCTCTCTTGCTGACAAGTTAAGACCTTTACAAATCTCTTTTTAAGAGACCTGGCAAAACCTGCACTGCTCTTCCTCTTGCTCACATTGAAGAGAAACACAGTTAAGCCTCCAGCCCGATACTTACTGTAGGTAGAATCAGAGCTCATTGTCCATGAAGTAGAATTCATGGGAGTGGCTTCTCAGGATGATTTCCCAAAGCATCACCCAACACATCAGAGATGGTGGCTATCTGCTTCTGCAGCAGCCTGCCTGAATAAAACAAACTCAGCAGGTTTTACTAGGGACAACTGCTCTAATTTTCTCCTAGTAATGTCACATTTCCTGTGAAGTTTATATACTCACTGGCTGGGTAAAAACCCTGCTTAGGGTACATGTCCTCTCTCCTGAGGCTGGGAAAATGCAGCACAAGGATCTGAGCATACACATAGCAAATGGTGGAGCCACACCACAAATAAAGAAACAATTTGACATCAACCCTATGGTTTCTAAGCAAGACCTCCTCATGTTATTGAACTTTTCAGGAGGAACTGTTTCTCCTTAAAACAGATTGGGACATTACAGATCTCTACATGTGAGCTGCCCCTCCTGAGATTCCTCTATAAGCAATTAAGAGATGAAAAAGCAGACTTGGGACTTGGGACATATAGCCAATTTCCGAACAAGATGAAACATGAATTGAAAATGTCTATTTCCTTCTGTTAGCTGTGAGAAGAGACCAAGTGATGTAGTGAGATGCAAGCTTCTATATCCAGCTTCTAGTGGGTAAATTTAGGCGCTTGAGCCTGAAGATTAGAACTCCTACTCATAGAAGTGCTTACCAAAATGGAGTAAGATTTGATCTTTTCTAATCTGACTAGCAATACTATAAAAACAAAAATACACTTAATATACTGATCATGGTAAAAATATGCAGAAAGGATTAGAAAAAGGACAGTTAAAATATAAAATCAGCTAAGAAAGTGGGCAATAGCTCTTTACATATGTAAGTTAGTGAGTCTGATTAAAAAAAGCAAAATTTCTTGGCTGCTTGTTGATGACATGGCAAAAGTTGAAGTAATTGATTTATAACAATGCAAAGGATAACTTATGCTGCAGTATTATGTCACTGCCCTACTGTAAACAGAATTCCTTCTCCAAAGCCAAAAGGAAAATGAACCTTGATCTTATACATTAAATTCAAATGTGCATATGTGTTGGTGAGAGTCTGTATTTGTATCAGCTCTCTTTAATATCAGCTGAAGCTGCCTATGAACAAGGACATTTTCTTCTTTGTTTGTGTTATGTTACTGTTAGATTAATTTATCCTTTAGCTTAACAGGTCTTATTTCTGACAGGGCGATGCACAAATGTGAATGAGAGGTCAGGCAGAAGGATTCCTTTCAGCCTTCTTTCTTGTGTAAAAAAAAAAAAGGAACCTAATTGTGAAGAATTTGATTAAGAATCCAGTCTCTTTCCCTTTTTATCTTGTCTGTGAAAGCTGTCCTCACCATATGGATGGGTGAAAGACAAAAATAATGACAGAAACTACCATCACCCCATTTTCTCTAGCTACAGAAGACACTGTAGACACTACAAACACTCATATTTGATCCAAATCCTGGGCTCAGTTATTGTCTTCAGTTCCTTATTTCTCTTAGGCATTCACTTACTTACATATAGCACCAGTCCAGCATAGCAGATGCTTTCATTAAGTATGCTGAGAAATGCTGGTCTGGCCTGGAATTCAGAAAGAAACTCAATTTAAAATCAAAATGAATTTAAATGTCTCTGGATATGACACTGCTGAGAGGAACATTACTGAATCTCTCAATTTATTCCACCAAGAACTTTCAGGTTAATATATATTAATGTATTTTTGGTAGGTCTGCAATGCAAGTTTGATTTGTTTCTGCTAGAAGTAATTTAAATTTAAATTCCAAAGCTGTAGACATCTGAAGAATGCTTAGGTTCTCTTAATAATGGTAAAGCACCACATACAAGGATTAAAAGAAGCCAACAGCCTATAGAGAGTCTGTTTTGAGAAGTAGCCACTTGATAGCAGTAAGGTGAGAGTAAAAAAGAAAACAAAATGAAATCCCTCTGAAAACTTCCAAATAGATTTTGAGAGCCAGCAGGCTTGAATCTGGTGTTTAACCAACACAACTAATTACCTTCAGCACAAGAATTGAGAAAGGAAAAAAAGTGAAGTGACCCCTTTCAGGCAGCATCTGAAGCTGTGTCCAGTTCTGGGCTCCTCAAGACAAGAGAGACATGGAGGTCCTGGAGCAAGTCCAGTGTGGGTAAAAAAGGGACAGGAGCATCTCCCTCACAAGGAAAGGCTGAGGGAGCTGGGCCTGTTCAGCCTCCAGAAGAGATGGCTGAGAGGGGACCTCGTCAATGTCTGCCAGTATCTAAAGGTGGGGTGCCAATGGAGCCAGGCTCTTCTTGGTGGTGCCCAGCAATAGGGCAAGAGGCAACTGCCAGAGAGTGATACACAGAAGCTCTGCTGGAACGTGAGGAAGAACAGCTTTACTGTGCAGATAACCAAGCACTGGAACAGGTTGCCCAGAGATAGTGTGGAGTCTCCCTCACTGGAGATATCCAAGAACTCTCTGGACACAATCCTGTGCCATGAGCTCTGGGATGGCCCTGCTTGAGCAGGGAGGTTGGACCAGGTGATCCCACTGTGGTCCCTCCCAACCTGACCCATTCTGTGATTCTGTAAAAGCTGTCTTCACATTCACAAGCCTACTCTGACTCTTTGAATTAAAGAAAATGCTGGAGGGGAAGCTGCAGCAAGCATTCCAGCTGCAGTGGGCAAAGGTTGTGAGTCAATAGCTCTGCTCCATGGAAGACAAGGGTTTTTTTCTATTTTCACAAAATCTGAACAAGGAGGGACAACTGTGCCCATTGGGACTCTTCTGTCATGTAAGGGGTCTCTGGCCTTCAGCTGTCAGAGGAGACAATGGGAAAGTGTAACTGTGAGAGTAGAAGGAGATGCTTAACCCTTACAGCCTCCCAGTAACAATCACCATATGCAGAGCACCCAACCAAGGAGTGCTCCTTGGGCAGAGGGATAAGCTGGATTTTTTGAGGTTTGACTTGGGACACTTTTTTACAATGACATTTGAGTAGTAGCCCACCTTCTCTGTCAACAAGGGAATGTCAGGTCTACTTATGTTATCCTGGGTTTTCTTATCTTCATGCAACTGCCTTTCCCAACACTGGCCTTTCATGTCATGGCAGTTTACAAATTTATGCACAACAGGCTGGTGTCAGTAAGAAAAAGTGGAAGGTGGTCTATTTTTGTTTCTGCAATTATTTTCCTGGAAAAGTTAAAAATTCTATTAAAATAACTTGGCTGTCTTCCATTTTCTTTACTAATCAGACTGCCTAGCAAGTGACTTCTTGGTAGCTGAGAAATTCCTATCTTGCAGGCTTTACTAGTAACACCAATTAACACAGCAGGAAATATAAACATTTCTACCACAAAAGTGATTATTCCAAGGCAATTACACTCTGTTGGTCAGGGTGAATAACTCCCAATACCTGAGCAAGTTTCTACTCTCCAGCGCTGGGGGGAAAAAAAAAAAGAAAGAATTGGAGAAAGGGGGTTTTGCCTTTCTCAAGAAAGAAAGCTAAATTCGCAATAAAAAAGAAAAATCCCCAAGCTGTATTTTTCAGAATGTGAAAATGTATGTGGAAATGTAATGTCTATTAGCTTCTATTTAGTGTCCTCCTCACACCAGGGAACTTTATAATAAGAAGCAGCTGAGGAGAAATCAATGTTGGCCTCCATGGATGTTCTGTATTCATAGGGATGGCTCCTCTGATTGATTCGTTGGCAACATGAGATAAAGACAATTTAAATTAAAAAAAAAAAGAACTTAATAAGAGCTAAAGCTTATTTGAGAGAAGAGTGAGAAACTAACACTAAAACAAGGAAAAGATTTTTAACAGCTCCTCTAACCATGCTTTATTAAAATTTTCAGTGCATGGACAAGGACAATGGAAAGAGAATGGATTCTCTCCTAAATTTGACCTGCTGAGATAAAATAATCAGGTCAAAACACTTGAGGCCTTGCACAGTACGAGAGGACACATTTGGCTGAAATAATAACAGAGAGTCATCCATTCTTTTCCAGTTTGCAAACTAGACAGCTGTATACTTATTTTAATTTTTCTTATGCAAGGCATAATCTACTTGCTCTGTGGCAAAGCTAATCCTCCAACATTGCACAAAGCACTAGTGGGACAATGCAAGAGTATGCAGATGATTGTGGGTCAATCCAGCATCTCACACTACCTTTGAAATATAGTTCTACCTCAAAGAAATACTTCTCATAACTACTAAAACACACACAGGATGCCCCTTCCCTCTTCCACACAAGATTTCAGACTGCACTATATATATGTATGCTTCATAGCCACAGGATACCCATTTTAGCAAATGTTTAAACAGGGAGCCTCCACCTGAAGGCATCAGGGGGGGACCTGGAGCATTCACAGTGGTATTAGATGAATGAAGCTTAAAAATGGTGTGAAACATAAATTACACTGCACATAAATTCAGCTCAGTGCCACTCTCCATATGAAAAGCTAACTACATGTTCTGGTAGAACTACATGTTCTGATGCATATTTTCTTTCCAATCAGTATTGTGCATTTCTTACTTGCACCACAGGTCTCTGCTGCATATCCTGAAAGTGCCTAATGCACAGAAATCCTGTTGAGATCAATGAAACTTCTATGTATAGAAGGGGCAGGGAATGAGCAACAGAGATCCCTGAGGTAGATAAGTCTTTAAAATCAAGTTCATGGAAGGTGAATTTGCCCTGTGTGACTGGTAGCAGATTTATCTCAGGTTTTATACCATTCACTGAAAGCCAAAGATAGGTCTGGGGTTTTACCTGTCATTGCTTTTAAAGGAACTCTGAATTCATTTTATTTGGAGGCAGGTCATGCAGGTCTGTACACTGACCAACAAAGTGACTATGACATCCAGCACAGACACAGAGTACAGATGCACTGAGGAGAAAAAAATTCCAAATCGAGAAAAAAATTCCAAATCAAGTGGGATTCTCAAACCTAATGTATTGCTGTGCACTTAGTCTGAAGTGCTTTGGGCAGAAAAGAATCAAGATATAACACTTAGGCTTAACAGCAGAGCACTCACTCTTGTCTTTTGTCTCCTGGTGGTGGTTAAGTGGCAGAACAGAGCTGGTTGCAATGCGAAGTGCTTTCATCCATGCAGGATTATGCCCCTCTCTCTTCCTCACAATTTCCATTTTTGTGCTTTCCAGGTCACACATATTTTCCCAACACAAGACAGAATTATGGGGGAAACTGAGCTCTCATAAGGATTCATACCTTACCACAAATGAGCCCATCCTAGTATTTCATACAGACTTCCTGGGATCACAGCTGCTGTAAAACACAGCAAATTCTGAAGGACACCAAGATTTTAGGACAACAGCTGACAACACAACCACAACACAGAGCAGAAAGTTTGCTTAAAGATCATCTGTTTATGTGATTCACTTTGTCTCAAAGCTTTGCAGTTTGAAAAACGTCTTTTTTTTTTCATCTGAGTTAGTGCATTCCAATGCAACATCACAGTCTCTGCAGCTCATCCCTTGTAACTCATCACTATAATCAAAATGTTAACATGGATGACCCAGAAAGCATGCAATCACTCAGCATTGACACAAAACTACCTCTGTCAGGCCACATGGGCTTACGAGACACAAAAGAGCTTTTGGCTGTGAAGGACAGATATTTCAGCAAACACACTCTGCTAAACATCTACCTACAAAAGTTAAAGCTCTTCATCACACAGTTCTGATCATACAAGTGTTCCCTAAGTAAAAAATAATATGCCCCTCTGTTTTAATCTCTGCAGCATGTTTCCATAAATTGTTAGTCCATTCCATTGCAGTGTACATCTACTCAGCCCTATATTTTTCCCTAACGTTTTAGCATGTTCCTTACATTTTTAAGAACTTTTTTTTTTTTAACTTTAATAAAGGAATTTTCTACCTACAGAATTCAGGAACCATTGCCTGATCTGTGCATGGTGAAGTACACAAGCTGCCATCCACTACAGGGCCTCCTCTGTTACTAGTTCAACTTCATCATAGTGAAACCAGTCTGCAACTGTTCCAGCAGTCCACTAAATTCCAGGAGTAATCACATGTTACTGACAAACTGCTGAAACTTAGAACAGATGCCAACCAATCAGTGCAAATAAATGCACTGGCTTGTGCTGTATTTCTATCCCATCCAGGTTAGTGGCACAGCAGCCAGCACTTCATCATTTGTCCACAAAACGTGAGAAAAGTGGAAACATGGGACCCCTAGCAGAGTATGGCAGTGGTGTCCAGTTTCCTTGTGTCAAACTCTGGAGTATTGGGAGACATTTCAATAAAAATTTCAAGCCTCAAATCCTTTGGGCAGAAAAATGAATCACTGTATTCAGAGCAAAGACAGCTTTCCTCACTTAGGGATGCCCACCTCAGCTGATGCATGCCCATGAGCAGCTGTGGAGGATACAAAAGGTGGTTGTACCTCCCATAAAATCCCACCCTGCAAGGAGAGTGAGGAGTCATTAGTCCTAACACAACCATAGAACAGCCTGGGTTGGAAGATCATCCAGATCCAGCTCCCCTGCCATGGCCAGGAGCACCTTTCAGTAGATCAGGCTGCTCAAAGCCCCATTCAACCTGAACCTTGAACACTTAACAATTGACCTGAGGATACCTCTGGTTATGGCTGCTGTGCAAACTTTGTTCAGTTCCTGACTTTGGCAGCACAATTTATTTACATACAGATGATAAAAAAATCAGCTCAAAAATGTAATAGAAAACAATAAATCATGTATTCAGATATACCTGTCTGCCACAAATGAAAACACACCAATAGAAATCAGTGAAATATATTTTCAGCAGAAATGTCCCAAAAACATAGGGCCCAACCATTTACACTAAAATCACCTCTCACTAATTCCAAGATCTATACTCTGTTTTGAGGGCAGTCAGTAAAGATTAGGAGGATTACAAACATATGTTCTGGTATCAAAATTAAGAGCCAGGCATAGAAAGCAGGAGAGCTGGGCTCTGTTTATTCCTAGGCATCAGAGACTCACTCACTGTACAGGAAAAGCAGGAGTCCTTGGGAAGTGAAGTCAACTCATCTGAGCAGGATACTTTTAAGTAAAAAAAAGTATCAAGAACTCCAAAAGATCATCTTACTGCATCTTTACTGGGAAAACGGGGATGCTTTCCTCATATACAGGAATGGAATCAAGCTAAAATAAGAGGTATTTGGAAAACATTACTTTGAATGCTGCTGACAGACACCAGATTTCTTAATCTGTTGATTAAGAATACTGCTTACAGAAGAAAGAAGATAGTATCCCTGTGCTGGCCCTAAATATGAACAACTTTGTATCCTGAGGTATGATGAAAGAAAGGGGCAGGTGTAGTCATTCTTTGCCACTCTGTGGTGGCACCATCAGCCAGGGAATCTATCACCAGTAATGGACAGATTTTCATAGTTTCACCCTGCAAAACCACTTAAATGAAGATTAGCTTTTTTAAAAGTACCCTGTCCCTTCTAACATCCATTTTGGCATTTAAGACTGAACGCTTTAAGGATCTGAAACACTGGATATTTTATCTTTAATGAGCATCACAGAAGCTCAAACCATTAAAATCCACTCGGCATTGATCACCTAGAAGAGAATATCCTTCAAAGTCATGTAAAATTTTCAACATAAAGCATTGACTTCTTTTGTACCAGCTTTGAAGATATCTAAAATGCAATTTCTTTACATCGTATCAACAAGATCTTCATCAATTTAGTGAGAGAAGCATGTGTGCACTTTGTTTTACTGTCTTTGCTAACCTTCCCCTACAAACACATAACCAGGTCAAAAGGATGATTAAATATGTAATGGGATGAGGCATAATGTGACATCTTACTGAAAGATAAGAGGGCAAGCAAAGTATTTAAACTTTTCTTCTAGCTTGTGACAGATAAAGCAAGCACCATTATGTAGCATAGTCTTCATGTTACTTTAAATATCCCGTACAATTCCTATAAAGCTTTTGTGTAAAATTCTTCCCTGCATATATAGAAATGAATCATATCACATTATAGCTTGCTATGCATTCTTCCCAGAGCACACTATGTTTTAAATTGCAAAATCCATTTTTATTTTCTTTTTCATTTGTCACCTCACCACTGGAAGGAAGGTTTCCTGGCGTGTATTCCATTGCATGCCTGACAATATCAAGTTTGCCTTCAATATATTAGTATAAAAAATCGAGGATAAGTGATTACATGAGGTCAATGAGCAAGTACAGCAGACAAGAAGCCTATATGATTCATTGTATCTTCTGCTACAAAACTCTGAGACTTTTTGATGAGAATACAGATACAAAAAGCAAGCACATAGCAGAGAAATAACTAATTTTTTTAGTACTCTGATACTTTTCAGATAATTTGGATGAATAAACCCGATATTCATATGTGTTCTTTGTTATCTGTCATCCCACAATACAGTAATGTGCTGCACAGTGTAAGCCTCTCAGTCCTTAATGTAACTCAGCCACTTGGAGATGGGGCACTGATAGATTTTCTCTCTGAGGCATTCTCCTTTTTAATTCTGAATTAGTACACCATCCCAATCAATGTATACATTCACAACATGCTTATGCAATAAACCTTTAAAACTGATGCAAGCATCTTATAATCCTTTGTCATGCATGTGTTCTTGGAAAAAAAGAAAAGTAAAAAGAGTAACACGTAAAACACGTATAAAGCAGAAAGGCTGAGCATGCTCTGCAGGGCTGAAACACTTTTCAGAGGACTAAGGGAGAATCCCTAAATATTTAACGTTGCTACAAGCAGAGGGATTAACAGAGTAGAGCTCTTTGATCAATACTTGCAGCATCATGTATTATTTCCAGCGGGCATGAACAGCAAAATGCTATTTATTGACCAAAGTATGCTACACATCATTGAAGATTAATAAAAGGGGACATGAAATTCTCTCTTGATCAGGAGTAAGCCCCTGACCTGACCGTAGCCTAATCAACCATTTCTTGCACTGCAGTAGCACTTGATAGTTCCCAGACTCATTTTTCTGGGAGCTTTCCACGGCATAGACAAATCCAGTCTCTGACATCAAGAGATTTAAGTATTAGATAGTTTAAGATGAAATTAAATAAAGCTGGTGCAACAGAACAAATAGAAGTATGAGTAGTGAGAGGGCAAAAAGCATAAAATCACCTGGGTTCATAGACTAATTAGGACTTCAATTAGGAGTTCAGAATAAGAAACACTTTTGGTTTAGTTTTCTAGCTTATAAAAATAGTAAGAAAGAGTTTTGGCAGCTTTTGTCCCACTTTCACTGTGTGCAGTGCTATGCAAGCCAAAATGGAACAGCAAAATGAACACAGCTGCCAGACAGGAGAGCTCTTGTTGGGGCAAACCAGAAATGTCCCAATCAGACCAATGCCCCATCTGCCACAGACAGTGCTCCATATCAAACACATATAAGGAAAATTCCAGGAAGCAAACTGTAAACACCTGTGAAACAAATGAACGGTACGAAAACATTATTTGCCCTGTCATCCTGAGTCTCTTAAAATATATTGCAGGATTCTCACTCATTAATCTCAGTGAGATACATATGAAATTACCTAGCACTACTTGGGAAAAATCAACCTGTAAACTTAACTCCACTCTTTTAAATTTGACATGCTTCCAGTAGCTGAAGTATCTTGATATCTTGAAACAAATGGTATGGTCCCCATCCCTAATGCAAAATCCTGCTGCACATACAACTGCCAAAGAAAGGCACAAACAAGGAAATTTGCATCAGTCATTCCTAACACTAAGACCTTTTGAAGACAAATTATTGTAGTCCACTGTCCTCCCAATCTGTTCTAAAATCTCCACCTTTTCTGTTCTGTAGCATGCAATATTTGTTGTGTTTATGATAAAGCTTGGAGTAGATCATTGACCAGATAAAGTCCCATCATAACAGAAGTGCACTAGCCCATAGTCCAGGAACATACACCCTGTATATATAGGGGCAACCCAGATAACAGAGTCCACATGAAACTCTTCCTCTTGATGTTGAACACAGATGAATTAATGTCACAACAGTCAGCACCTGAAAATTGTGGTTGCCTGCTACTAAAGAGTTCAAATGCTCACTCAGGCGCAAGGAGAGGCCCTCCAGAACACAGGAGCTCAGCTGCCTCCAGACCCATCACCTCGCAGGGCTGAGCTCATCTCCCTTAGTTCATAACCTATATTCGACACTGCTGAATCTAAACCTGGGCTGCTTATTTGGAACTAGGTAATTGGGATAAAATGAAATAACTTTTCCTCAGAAGGGAACCCTCTCAATTTTCCCTTCACAGCTGCACTTTCTGTTACTCAATTTCAAGGAAACCAAAGTGACTGAATGCACCTGACCTAATCTTTTTAAAGGGCTCAAATATGGCTTTCAATCTCTCTTCCTCGCTGACTAACATATCACATCCAGGAAGCAAAGAGATGCTTCCCTTGTAAACTCTGAATAAACTTTTCCAGTCAGTGTATTTTAACTCTTATTTCTAAGAAGGACAAAGGTTATTCAAGTAGACAATTGCTACTTCTGAATTTCATTTAGCATATACCTCTCATAAGGTTTCTAAGTGATACATGTCAAAAGCTAAATGTGAAAATCCAAAGAAACCTTCAACCACTTACCTAAAATGTCATTTATTGACAAAGAATGATTCTGGAAGGTAAATCCTTAAATGGCCATTTTATATTGTCTTCTTTTCAAATATGGTCCTCCTTTCCCTGATAAAGCATTTTGAGTCCTCTTATAAGCTTTTCTTAAGGTTTTTCAAGTGTTATGATAACATTTTATGATTGCTTTTAGCAATGACACATAATCCAAAACACCTAAGAGGGATTTCAGGGAACAAATTTCAGCAGCCACTGAAATAAGAAATAACCAACTTCAAAAGGTTGCCACCTCAAGCTACCAGACTGACTTGTTTTCTATACCTGCTTTAAAAGATACAATAACTGAACGATGCTAAATAAATGAAATAAAATCAAATAGTGCAATGGCTGAAAATACTGACAAAGAAATGATAAATGGAAAGAAATGATGAATGGAATAAAAATAAAAATCCTTTTCAGCACTCCAACGTGCCCACAAGAACTCCTTAGGGCATCTGATGGGTATTTTCTTGGCTGATAGCAGGGCTGATGCAGAATTCATTGCGTACATAAATTACATGAAGTGATGACAAGAGGACAAAGAGGAGGACATATGCACTTAAAGAGAAATAAAGACTTTAGGAGTAGAGTGAAAATATCCTGTAGGAAATTTCTAAAGGCACTAAAGAGGTGAGTCAGAGAGACTCAGAGAGGCAAATGACAGTGTCTGCTGAGGTAAGTGGTTAAAGGCACTTCATTGGTATACATTCAATAGACAAAAGACTAAGGGAGAGTCATGTTGATGAACCTCCTTACCATGAAATTTTCCCACCTTTTTTCCTTTTTAAATATGAATTGTGTACATAAATGTGTGTAAGGAATTTTAATGAGATGTACACTTTAAATGTATTAAAATGAATTATGCAGAAAAGCAGTAGGAGAGCAACAGATGTACAGATCCAAGGGTGACATGCTTAGTTTCACTTGATGAATGTTTGTTTTGTTGCTTTGAAAAATTAATGTAATGAAATATTTAAAGTGAACAAGAAACTTTAAAATTAACTTGGGGGATGGATTGCCTCCTTACAAGGACAGGGTTTTATTAAGGAAAATATGCGGTTAGTATTCAAATCAGGACTCTATGAACAACCATTAAAATAAGCCAGATATTTTAGAAATGCCTTACAGACAGTGTGCTTTCAAACCATGGTATAACACCTCTTATGGACCATAAGAGCAGAGAACAAAGTCTTCACAGCAAACTTACAGGTGGTGTTTTCAATTTAAGAGGTGGTGACATGATAGCCTTTAAAAACTTTCACAAGCTGATAGAAGACCAAGGCTGTCCACTGGTCCAAAAAATTCTGGAACACTGCTTTTACCTATACCAGATAGTTACAGTAATAATTCTAGAAACTTCATCAACATCTAATTGTCTTCTTTTCACATACTTTACCAAAAGAGGGAATTAGAAAATGAGAACTCCCTCCATTCCGTTTTTCTGTTTTAACAGTGTTTGTTTTCTTGTCTAGAGCAGGATTTTCCAAAGTTTATGTTAAGCAGTGAAATTTTCAGTGGTTTTTAGATTTGAAAACCATGTTCAGGTATTTAAATTTAGGTATCTACACCAAAAGGACATCCAAAAACCAGACAATGGGTTCTCTGCCTCAGCTCTTCAGCTTTCATTGGCAACAGATATGAGGGGATCACATATGTCTGCCTGATTCCTCAATGCAATCTGTACAGCATATAGAGAAGCAGCAAGTACCAAGCTTTTGATTTCTGAGTCCAAAGTCAAATTCTAGAATTGTAAATAAAAGTTGGGCTGTAATGCCCAATGGAAAGTGACTGTGAATGAAGCAACAAACTTGCTTAAATTGTTCATTTTGCCAACTGCACCTCAGGAAATTAGAAAACTTTTAGTTTTTTCAAAAAGAAGGCATGTTGTTGAGAATATCCAGCCTCTCCTCCATAAGAAAATTGTTCTTGAGGCAAGTAAAGGAGAACAGAGGAGGTTATGATGACATAACTTGCAATGCCAAGCCTTTGAAACAATAGCCTCATGAAAAATAACATGAATCAAAAGGATTCTTTGATTTTTCCTTTTTAAAAGAAGACCCAAAAACCTCATATTGTCTACTACTATGCTCTTTACCATATAGAATGGCTGGTAGCCAAGAAATGCAAACTAACCACGTACAAATGATACATGTCAAGGTTGTTCTGCAAAAACAAAAGAACTTTTTGTGGCCTAATAATGCTCCTTGACTCTAATCCATCTGTCAAGAGATTGCTACCGATAACAGCACCAGCAGCAATGGAAAACCCTGTGTAAAAACATAAATTGCATAAGATGTGGAAATTGTATTCTTTTGGTAACAATTTAACCTCAAGCCTTATCTGTGTATCTGATAGATATCCTCCCTCTCCCCACACATCTTGATCCCCTATATAGAGGATCAACATGTAGAACACATTTTCATGGTGGACTTTAACAAAATCCATTTTACTTTCATGAAAATTCAATTAAACAAGAGAGTGCAATCATCTGTTTACTGGCAAACAGGCAGTCCACATTAGTTCAGCTCTGCTCTGCTGAACTGTGTTCAAGTGCTCAAAGCATTCACATGTTTCATTATGAGATTTCATCAGACACCCCTGGCTCCAACACAACGGCACAGAAAATTGAATGCACGATGCCCACTGCTCTCCACATTTTGGCAGCAGCTTAAAAGCTGACCATGAACCTAGTCAGCTTAAAAGCTGACTACAGAAACTGTTCACAAGTATAGCAAAGGTTAGGATAGCTTCATACAGATACAGTTTGTATTTTCCACATCTTATCCAGGCTACTTCCCCTCTCTCCTTTTTTAGCATGGCAAATTGAAAATTAACTTCCATAGCTTTGGTTTTGCCTCACTTCAATCATGATGCCTAAAAAATCAACAGTACATATGGTATTTTATATTCTATTAACCAAATGCAGCCTTACATAGCGGTGTAACTTCCCACCAGAGCACACAAAGCCACCCTGTCCCTGCACGGCTGAGCTGGCATCCACATGCTGATGGCACAAAATACATCTGACTGAATTGCCATTTAAACCTGAAACTCCTGATGGAGCCAGAAAAAGCTTTGATCCTGGGAAATGTTTCAAGTGAGCTGTCCCCCTTCCCGAAGCAGACAGATCTCAGATCTGAAATGTCACGCACAATTACCCTAGAGTCTTTGACTCTGAATCTCCAAATAACTCCAGGCATTATGCAGGCTCTCATCTTCCCCCAACAACTTCAGGACTTCATTTTAGTGAAATTGAAAGAATTTTCTTTCAGAAGTGATGGCTAAAATGAGACTTATGTCTTAGTATTGGAAAAAAAATATTGCAACACTGACTCTTACAAAGAAGCAGAAGAATGCAAACTGTCAGGAAACAAATAGTAAGACTGCCTCAATATGCAGGCCATCCAAAGATTTCCAGGCTTCTTTTTTATTCTGTGTTTGGGACTTCTTTAAAGAAGACAAAACGTCCCTCTTTATGATGGTGGAGCAAAAAACCATGGGCACTTGGAATCAGGTTTGTATTGTAGTTCAATATTGCATATTACAGCATTACTGTGTATTGCTGGATCATGCTTGTGTTTTGATTTCCACATATTGCAACATGAATCTTACAAATCAAAATCCAATGTAACATCAAATGTCTTCAAAACCCTACATTTGGCATTAGAACATTGAACACTCCTGCTGCCTCAGACCTGTTGAAGAGATTTAACAGTTTGTTTGGCCACAGTTTGTAGGCTAGGACTGGCACTCACCAAGTTTTCTTAGCACTACAAGGATGAGGAGCTGGGTGAGTTCTGTGCCAGCAAGAGGGATCTGTGGTTCTATGGGGCTCAGGAAGTAAGGCAGTGTGGCAGCTCATGATATCAAGAGGTTGCTTTGGTGGTGGCATGCAGGGGCAACCATCTCAGTGACCATCAGAGGAGTCTTCTGATGCTCCATGTCTGCAAGGATACCTGGAGCAAGCAGGATCAGGGAAAGCAGAGACTGCTGTCCTTTGAGTGGCATGCCAAAGAGGCACTTCACTGAGCCATGGACTTTCCTTGGCAAAGAAAGGCAACAGATTAAGAAAAAGGACACCAGAGACGATGTCTTTGTACAGAAGTTATCACCAGTGCTTATGTAAATGATGATGGGGAGAAACCCACAAAGCAAAGCAACAGAAGTGAGCCCAGGGAGGCTTCTGAGCTCATCTGCCATTCCCCTTAGGCATATGTGGGGAATATGTCACCCCTGGTCACCCTCACTGTGACCAGGCAAGAGGGCTGGTCATACATGTGATGAATGGATTAAGTTCACTGTGCAACATCAATGATCACTAGTGCTGGCCTGAGATGGGAGCAGAAAATCATTGACCAAGAGCTCATCATCCTTGGGCTAGGAGATGGGCACAGGTGAGGAATGTCCTCATGAAGTTGAGTGAAGAATACACAGGCAAGCACAGTCATGTTAAGAAAGCTGAATTGAACCCAAGACAAATTACATTCATAAGGTAAAGAGCCCTTTGCTTTAGAGAAAGAGCATTATCAGTTGAGCAGATCAACTGTTTGTGTAAATGGAGTTGCCTGACTCAATCCAAAGGGTGTAAATGTCCTTCTGAACCACACAGGAAATGTCTACAAATTTCAGGCCCATGTAAAGTATAACATAGAAGCAGCTAGTAAGAGAAATTTGGGGAAAAAAACCCAAAACATTAGGTTTGAGCTGGCTTTGAGCCACATGCTGCTCTGCAGTGACTGGGAATGTTTGGCATCATGACAGTGCAGCATAAGACTGGCCCTGGGAATCATGCTTCTATTCTGATTCTGTTGTGTAAAATGATTGCCATATCATGCTTGTGTTGTAGTTTTAGTGTATTACTCTTCTAAATCACAACCCCACATAATGTCAAGTATCTTTAAACAAATCTCATGTGAACTCTTCTCATGTGAAAAGTCTGAAGGAACCAGATCAGAGAGTATTGGACTCTGACAAGCAGAGTCTCAGGAGGAAAAATGTTTTTTTTTTGTGGGCTGTTAAAATGATACTACTTAGAATCTAGGGGTCAGAGATTCCAAACTTACCCCTTTTTATTTTTATACAGTGAAAAAACCACAATAATTTTAATGAAGAGTATAAATAGAATAGATAAGAATCTTTTCTCTGAACCAAGTAGTAAGAGCCATGGGAAAGCAGTGATGATGCCACAAAGTGCTTATTCCCCAGCATCCTCTTCCTGTGAGCTCACAAGCCCAAAGACATTCTCAGAACTGCCATCTCACTGCACAAGGAAAGAAGCAAGCTATTTAAAGGCAAATAAGGGTAAAAAAAATTAGGAAAAAAAGGAAGGTGAAGTCCTTTAACCAGGAAATTAAATCCAGGATCTGGCAAAAGTCTTAAGCATGTTTCTAATTTTGGCAAACAAGGAGACTGAGCATCTTAAAGATTGTCTTTTTGTCTGGAATAGAGCTTTGTGATTTCCAAATAGACAACAAGGAGTGAAAAAATTTCAATGCACAGCAAAAAGTATGAAACTAAAGACCGAATATTAAAAGAAAAATCTATCAGGATGTCAAAGTCAAGGGGACTTTCTGAAAACTGGATGTTTCTAAGACTGACACAACTTTTAAAAGCTAGCACGGAAGAGGAGGAACTGTTTTAAGTTGATAGATGCTTTTGAGCTCTTAACATGAGAAAACAGGAAATACCTTAGGAATTGTTATTTTGGTTTTGGCAGATACTAGGGACAGACCTTTAAAGTGCCACAAGAGCAAAAGGATATCCTCTTGAAAGGAACACAAGGCCTTTGCTAAGAGCTAAGCTCAATTGCAGAAGCCTGTAAAAATGAACTAAGGCAAGTGAATGTTAACATTCATGGCTCAATCCCCTATCCAGCTCAGCTGAGATCTAATTCCAAAAGACAGGTATTTCAGCACAAAAGTATATGCCAACAAATTAAAAGCAGTGTGCAGAAGGAAGATGCAGGCAGCAGTGCTCTCAAAAATCGGAACACAATGGTAAAATATCAGGAAAATTATTTCCTTAAAATGGATTACCTAGGAAAACAGATTTATAATCACTAAAACCAAAATAAAATCCATCAAAACCATCAAAATGAACACAATCCGACTTTAAGAAGAGTTAATGAGCTTGAACTAAGATGTAGGATTAAAAACAAGATTTCTTTTGAGCTCCATTAGTGAAAAAGTATACGAAAAAGCTATGCATTAATTATTATTCTTAGCACTCCAAACTTCCTGCATAATATCTTCTCTTGTTTGGTATCACCTTTGCTGCCAAAGAATGGCCAAAGATTTTCTGTATACTATTCTGTGGGCTAATTAATTTGTAAGATGGTAAAATATTAGGGACATTGAACAGAATGGAAATAGAGATGCATATTGAACAAACAAAAATGTCCAAAGCATTCTGAGTATAAAAAGAACAGAACTGTTTTTACTGTAAGTGAATGTCAATACGCATCTAAAGATTTGGTGATTCAGAGGAGTTCTTGGCTTGCTCAACCAATTCAGACAAATTGATTTTGATCTGTCCAAATTTTTTTAATTTTCATTTGTCTTTAAGAGAAAGATAAAAACCGTCATTGAAAATCTTGGCAGATGTTAGAGAATGAACTTTCCTCTTACCCAAATACTCTTTTAATCTATATACAGAAGGTTCGGACTCGGGAGACCACTGCTAATCAGATAAAAAAAAATCAAGCATTTATTTAAAATTTGCATAGGGGTTATTTAAGTATGTGCTAAGAAACCTTTCTCAATCAAGGTCATCAATGAGATTTCAAGGGGAAAATAAACTCCATATATATATTTATACATACACACAGTCCTGAGAGAATCAGCTTTAACGGAAAAATGGGCTTGCCAACAATTCTGGCATGACAGGTGGGAGCACAACTCAGATTTTCCTAGGCTGTTGGACTGTATCTTCATCTACAAAAAGCAACAATGTAAGGCATATTCAAGTCAGCATATTTCACATGTATCAGAACTTGAAAAGCCCAAGCAAAAGGGATATACCAACACAGGTAACTGTCACACAGATTTAGTTCCAATGACAAAAACTTGTTATCAAAAGAGGTTATCCGAAAATAGAAGGTTTCTGCTGTCTAACACTAGCCTGTCACAGGCTAAAACATTAAGCAGTGTTGACTCTACATTGAGAAAAGGACACAACAGACAGGCTGTAGGTTAAAGTCATTGGTGCCCAGTCTGCCTACCAAGAGTGGAGGAATCTGTGCTGTGTCATCATCCACCAGAATGTTTCCTTCAGGAGAGGATAAATGACAAGATGCAGACAGTGTCTGATCTAGTGCTGCAGGCACAGCACATGGAGATGCAGGATTGTATTTACAAGAAGTTCTGTGCAGCTGAGGCTGCTCAAAACCCATGGAGGAAATTTTTGAAATGCTGGCATAAAAGAGATGGTGACAGCAAGGCAATGCTAGCTGCAGGGAAGACACACTGCACTAAGTCTGCTGGGAACAGGGGAGAGTGATGGACAACCATTTGATTAATCGAGATATTCTCTGCAAGGTGCAAGGAAAGTGAGATGCAGTCAGCTGTTTCCCAAGTAGTTGCTTGTACAGGTTAAACCAGTTCTTACCAACAAAGCTGCAGTTTAAGAAACACTAAAAAAAAAATTAAAATGTAGATTAAAGCAAAGACCAAACATACTATATTCCTAACAGCTGAACTCCCTCACAGAAAGCATGATGCCTGGTTTCCAAAGGTCTCTGCTCATAGTTGTAGTAGGACTGACATCCCAATGAACTTAGTATTGTGTCTTCCCCTGCCTAATCTTCCCCTGCCACATCCCTCTTAGATGCTGCACATAAACCACCCCAGTCTGGAATCCATCAGCTGTGTTAGATAAGGGAGTTACTTTGATTTCTTAACTAGTGTTTGTAAGTTCTGACAGCCACACTTAGTTTTATTAAATGTACTTGTGCTGGCTAAATCCTTTCCCAATACCTCCTTAGGGCACTATTACAGGTTTCAGATTGAGACTGGACTGCTTGGGAATGATTGTGTTCCTGGGAAATGGGCTAATTACAATGGCAATCTTGCACAGCACTTACCACTAGTCTCTGCCTATACTGTTTTCCCCCTGCAAAAGGTTAGAAGCATGAAAATAAATAGAATTAAGTCTGTGTTTGGTATTGGAAGATCTGCAGCAATCAGGCAGAAATGTTTTCATGTTCACTGCTAGGTACAGGATCTGATGCATGAGAAATGGTAATGAGATAACAAATTAGCCATTGATTCAGACACATCAGTGATGACTGAAAGCCATTATGTGGTAACTGCTCTTTTCTGGGGGTCTGTTTGAAGTATGTTGGTGGTCCCTATGTATTTCCTAGGAGAAGAACATCTGTTGAACAAAAAACACTATCAAAATCAATATAATTAGCATCTTTTTGAAACTCTTGAGTTAAAGGAAGGGTGGATCTTTTTCCTGACCCTGAGCTGATCTTTCTTGTGTGACAAATAGAAGCTTTCAGCTTCCAAGTTGTTTTTGTTGGATGAAGAAACAGTTTTATTTCCTAGGTCTGACAGTCTGGCTCTATCTATTAATTTTCATATACTTGGTTACATTAATGTTGATTAATAGTCAATAGTTTCAATTAAGCCTAAAAGACTTCAATACCTAAGTATCCCTGAAAATTATTGGGACTGACATACCTCTCACTCAAACTAATTCAAAAAATGCCCAAAATGTTAAATTAGTAACAGATACCAGAGGAGTAATATGCAACACACTTACAGAATAAGCCTCCTTTATATCACTACTTTGGCATTCAGAAAAACCTTCTGGAGTCAATGATCACACAAAATGATCAGAACAGCAGAATCTTGATTCAGACCACCCCTTATGTATATTCTTAGCGGTGCTGAGTATTTTTTACTCTTCCAAAGCCAGCAAACAAGCAATGTCTTGGGAAAAAAAAACCCTTTAAATTCAAGGCACACCCCAATCCCAATATCTTCCATATTTCCCACCTTCAACTATTATTTCCTATCTACATCTCTTATTTTCTTAGCACTGAAACAAAATCCCACTTTGGATGCAGCTCCTAATATACAATGTTATATCAGCAACCTGGGTCATGTTATGCACAAAAGAACTATTTGGTTGAAATTACAGGCAGGCAAAACATATATAAATTAAAAATTGCCTACCAAGACATTAACCACAGAAAAAATTTTATTTTTTAATAATTAATAATTTTTAATGGTTATTTCCTCTTACATTGCATGCACTATGCTGAAGTAAAGATAACTCATATGGAAAATAACCTGCTCAACCTAAACTTGTATCCACCACACACCTGCTGGAATTAAAGCCTCCTAAGGCAAAGGTAAATTTGTTGGTGCTTGGTGCTACTGCTCACATTCAAGAAGAATGCTTTCAAAGAGTCCAGCTCAGTTTTCCCTGGTTTCTATTAGAGCCATCCTTGAGGCTAGTCTGAAATAAGATAAATTAGAGATGAAAATAACCAATGACATCAACTCCTACATCAGTGAAATGCAGGTGCTTGCAATATATTTACTCCTGTGCTACCAAGCCTCTTTTGAAAATTCCAAATGCTGAGGTTTTCATTACACTGTAATGTAAAATTCAGCTTATGGAGAACTTCTTTGAAGGGCAGGTGCTCATCCATGATGCTGTTACCATGGGTGAGGTGGGAAAGGGAAATCCAGACAAAAATACACCTAGGAAGCTGCTGGGTCATGTTTTCTTAATTTGAATACATATTTCATATTTTAATAGTATAAGCTCTGAACTAAAAAGCTTCACATATGGTCACAAAGTTACAGTATTTACTGAAAGGGAGATAGAGGGAGAAGGAGGGGAAGATGGGAGAAAGGGAAGAGTGGGGGAAAAAAAGAAAAAAAGAAAATGAAGAGGGAAAAGGAAGGAAAAAGAGGAGAAAAAGGCTCAGAATCAGTGAATTCATAGTGCAATTAGTAACCTAATTGAGAAGGATACTGATTATATTCAGTAATATAACACTGTCACTGAAGAGCCACCCATGACAACTTTTTAGTTGTTTTGAGGGAATTTCTTTTGTCATTAAAATTTGCATTTTCTGAAATGTAAAAGTCTTATGTAAAGTAAGGATTGTTAAACTTGGCATTTGAAAGTTATTTTTTCTACCATATCTGTTCAATCTGAAAGTTAAATTACTCCTTTGCCCTTTTTCTCTCTCTCTTTTTTTTTTTTTTTTTGGTTTCTTTTTCTTTGCTGAACAGCAGCAGTTCCAAAAATACTATATACAGAAAGATTATATACTGGGTGGTAGGGTAAAGGCTACATATAAAATGCTTCTTTAATGAGCTTTAACAAAAAGGACAAATGTAAAATCAGATATCCATCACCTTTCCCCTCCCTCTTGATGTCTCTTACATTGTAGAAGATAAATTGCAGACACATCATAGACATGGAGGCAGCCCAAGTAAAATGTAGGCTGCTTAGCCCTTCTTTCAAGTTCCTGTGATTGAACCTGGGAAAGACCTTTCTATGATCTTGTGATCAAATGCTGCCATTCAAAAAAGAAAGGCTCAGAGAAATGACTAAGAAATGGGGCTTTTACAGCTGCTCAGGACTGCTGACCAGCACAATGACATAGTTGCTGGGACAAACAAATAAAAAATCAAATAGAATCTTAGCCTTCTGCTTCTCCAGTGCTTTCAAGGCTGAATTGCTTTTCTCTGTGTTTTGCAGCACTATTCAAGGAGAAGGGTGAAAGGGAGACTTCAAGTATGCAAAAAGCTCCTTGCATACCTATTTGAATACCTCGAGGTATTCAAAACATATGGGGAAGGGAGAGAGAAGGTTCTGGTATTCAAAACATATGGAAACTGCTATTGTGGTACCACTGATCTTACTTTTTCAGGATGAATCTCAAAGGGAAATATCTTCACTCGCTACTTCAGACACTTCATGTCACTTCATACTCGGGGGAAAGGCCTGCAGAAGAGTCCTCAATGCTCCTCTGGTGCCAGGGACAGTTTTACTTTGGAGGAAGGGACACAGTGGGGCAGAAAGACAAGACTACAAAGGGAGGACAGGCCCTGTATAATTTTTCCCCTTATATGTGTCTTCCCCTTCCAGTGACACCCCCTTTCTCATTACCAAGAACTTCCTAAAGGCATCAGGACCAAATTTTTCCCAAAATGCTTAAGGACACACCAAGCACCTGCAGGATGACTTCTGTTCAGACAAGTACTCAGAAGTTTGGCTACAAATCCTCTCTTTCCTGCTACCAAATTTTTCACATGCTCTGCCAATGAAAATGTCTTTGCAGAAAATTCTCTGTACCAGCCCTGATGGGACAAACCCAGCTGAAAGCCTCCATAAGGTTGGCTGCCACCCAAGGGCACTTCAAGGCACCTCTCCTGGATGTTTGTTGAGTTACAGTGGTGTTCCAAAACATGTGAAAATTCAATACTCCAATTTTATTGGGACATCTGAAAAGTCCATTCCCAGAGGCTTCCACTTCCGGTTGAAATACAGATGCACAAAGGAGTGTGTCAAAAAATATCTATTTGCACATTGTTAAGCTTCAATAAAACTTTTTTTTGTTCAGCTTAATTGGAATTTATGGGGTAAAAGTAAAGAAGATTGAAGCTTCTGACATAAATTTCTCTACATTTCCAATTTAAAAGTGTTCAATGTGTAAGCAAGTGGAAAAGTGTGAGGGAGGGAGGAGGAAGGAAGATTTCTTTTATGAAAGGTCTGAAAGGGAAATAATTTTCTTCAGTTAAAAAAACCCATGAGATCATGCAAACCATTTGCTGGGTATTATTATTCTTGAGCATAACACACTATGAGCTCAAGTGGTTAGTCTGTGCTCAGCCTTGCTCAAGTTGGCTTTTTAAATGACTTTTAAACTAGTTGGCTCAGGTGTGACAACACCATACTGCAGCAGTAAGGTCTGCAAAGCAGATGTACTCCATCATTTAAAGTGTCCTGAAGGGACTAATAAAGTAATGCAGGAGAGGAAGAAACAGGAGGAGTTGTGCCACTGCTGGCCACAGCTGATGCAAAAGCAGAATTGCTCCCTGAAATCTGAATCATGCACAAATAACTTTGCAAGGCTCCACATTGTTTCATGCTCTGATTTGCATGTTTTTTATTTATTTGCTTTGTTTGTTTTAAATTGCCGGCCCTTTAGACCTAAACAATCTGAAATTCAAGCTGTGAATCTTTCTGGCTCATAAATTCTGCCTGCCATAACACCTGCGCAACTCGTCTGTCTTGTCTTGGATTTTACAGGCGCATCTGAGGAACAGCACTGTCCCTGGACCAGAAACTTGTCGATGCTTCTCCTGCTGATGTATGAGGCAAGACAGAATTCAGTGCACACACTCTGAGCTGTGCTGGGTATGCAGCAGTAGTATACAGAAGGGACTTCTTTGTGCTTAAGCAAATATATCCACCATTTCCCATAAAGGGAATGGATTTTCTGAACTAGAAGATTTACATAGTCACTCTTAACAGCAAAAAATGCCCATGAGTTAAAAGAAAAAAGAAAAGCATATATTGAAATTAGTTTAGATAAACTGTGGCAGACTTCATTGTCACCAGATATTATGAATGAGAAAGGAATGCAGTTCTGTTTATGCTGCAGACTTTTAGAAATCTTAGGAAAGATATAACAGGTGCTACTGTGTCAGGAAGAAAAAAAAAGGAATAATCTTTTCTCATTTATATGCCATATTGTTCTCTAACTTTCATTCTTATAAACCATGTGGAAGGTTTTAATCCAAACTGCAATAATGCTATTTTATAGATCATGACCTGAATTACTGCGATATCACAAACAAACTGATCTTATGCCTTTTTTGATACAAAGTAATACAAAAACCCCAACCCCGTAAAACACTTTCTCCCTAATTATACAGCTAGATTATAAAACTCAGTATTTGATCATATAGCTTTTTGAAATACAAAAAGATACCTTCTTTTCTTAGGAACTTACAGACCAGTACAAGATCAAATGAAAACCAACATAAATATGAAGCACTTCAGATCTTTGACACTGTCCCCATCAACTTCACGTATTTTTGGAAAAGCAGGCTTTAGATGATGGTAACATTCTGTCTTCTCTCACACAGCTTTCCTCATGAGCTCAAATTACATGGTTTAGCACTGATACATACCTCTTAATATCTAAAATACAAATTGGCTCAGCCCTCATTCCTCCAGGACATTAGTGTGTACCAGCTACTGGGGTTTACCAAGTAAATAAATATGTCCATATCCTCCAAACCAAAGGCAGTCTTTCTTGAACTAAATGGTAATGACATAAAATCTTGACTAGATAGGAATTTTTCTTTTTTACTTTTTAGAAAAATAAACCTTGCCTTTAAAGAATCTAAAGAATATACAACCTTTAAGATCCAAGGGACCTAGGAAATTGGAATGTATCTTTGCATCATGACATGGAAATATGTGATATGGAACCAGAAGCACCTACAGCAATGTCAGCACAGTAAGGACAACAGAAGGTTACATAAACTTAATTTTGAAGAAACAAAAAAAAAAACCCAAAGGAGCTAAATAGAGAGGACCCCATCTTGTTCAGTGGCACAAAATGACACACTTCACATTTGAAATTCTTAAGAATGCCATGAAGCAAACAAGTATCATCAGATTTTAAAGGCTGTCTTTAAAAGGAAGGAAACTTTGGAAGTCCAAGAAACACTTGACTCCAGGTGAAGTCAAAAGCTATTGGAAATCTATCGCTGAAGAGTTGGTACACCTTGGATTAACTACAAATGATGTTTGCTCAAGTACTGGAAGGAGGGTGAAGCCAGGAGACTGTGCTGGTGGTGTTTGACAGCTGTGAGTCTAAAAAGGAGGGCAAACATGGAGCAGTGATGAGGTTTTGGCCACATCATAGAAGCCTACATGAGCCAAAAACCAAAGTCACTCAGATCTAAACAGGGAACTGCTTTCTGAGCAAAAGGGTTTATATTTTTCAATAACTCAGTACCCATTCTGAAGTTTCTTGGTTAGAAAGTCCATCTTTATGACCATCTTCTGCAAAGTCTATGTGATCTTAAACATTATGTGATGTCTGAAAAATGAAACTATTTCCTCAGGGACCCTCTCTTCTGAGAGCTGCACATACCACCCAGGCACCTTTTAACATCCAACACAACCCCAGCCAAAGGTCCACAGAGCCCATTCTGCACAGAAACTGTTTGTCAGAGAGACCCGAGCTTGGGACAGCAGCTGCACATTGCTGAGGGCATTGGAAGCACGTGGGGCCCAAAGCTGGACAGGGATTACAGAGGCCTCATGGTCACCACCAAGACTCAAACAGGAGTTAAAGATTTTAACTGTTTGTCAAAGATGAAGACTTGCAAAGAAGATGAAACCAACAGAAGTTGAAAGAATATTCAGAGGGTTTGCGATGTAAAAGAAATTTCTGCTAACAATGAGCTGAGTTTGTGTATTTATGGAGCACAGAAAGTGAAAGATTACAGCAATTCCATAAAAAATGACAGCCAGAAAGTGGAAATGGGAAAAATAAATAGAAAATTTGTTAAACTGTAACTTTTTATGAAGGTCTTTACAAGGATCATATTTTCTGATACAATGAGGAAGAATTTATGTAGTGCAGTCAGCAGATAACAATGGAAGTATTTACAAACCTGAATTCTTAGAATTCAGTTAGACAATAGAAAAGATTCAGATAACATTAATATCATATACATGAAAGGAACTGAAGATACAAGTGAGAAAATCTGGGAAATAAAATTTTTGAGGATAACAATATGTAAAAGATAACCCTCTTTGTAAACTAGTTTCACTGAGCATTACCAGTAGAAAATCTAACAGAATCCTCTTTATTCTGAGTTCTCTGTAGCATTCAACAAATGTTTTAAGATATCTACAAACCAATACCTGGTTTATAGTTTTGGCTGCTATCTTATCTAGTTTAAAATGTCAAAAACATACATATATACAGACAGCTATGCAATGCCCCAAGAAGAAATATTTGGAAGAGTTTGTCAGTGTTTTATCTACATAAATGAACAGAGAATTAAATAAAAAAAGATAAAACACCAGGAGACAGGGTCTAAAAAGCTATCAAATAAAACATTTAAAGTTCATTCACTCAGAAGAGCAGTTTAGAGCATCGCTAATGACAAACAAGATAGTATTTGTTCATATACTAAGAGAAAAACAGTGGAAAATGTTGTTAATATCCAGTACACAGTTAACCCTCAACTGGAATACTGTTCCTTCATCACCATTTAAGGCACAATATCCTAGAAAACAGGTTGCTCTCAATAGAGTATTCCAAGTTCTAAGTCTACTTCTCTGAAGCAAAGGTTAACTATCTGAATTTACTCTCTGTGGCGCAAGAACCTGAGAGATATCCTAAGAGAAATATTTATACTAAGTAGAGAGGCAGAAAACATCAATTGATTTTGGTGAAATGAGTCCATAAAAATGCAGTGCTTGGAACACTTTCAAAAATAAATTAAAAAAAAAATGAAGCATGCCCAGTAATGATTAAAGCAAAATATGAGGTATTTGCAAATACATCTGTATTGTAGCAGATAATTTCTTTCTATTTAAGAATTTTTACTCTAGTAAAAGTCAGTGTAAAAATGATAGCCACTTGTTACTTGTGGGGTTCTTAACGTACACAAGGATAATAATTCCCTCTTCTTTATTTTTGTCAGGTATCTGTAATTAAATTAGCAATAAGAAAAGGAAGATTTTTGACCATGTAATGTAGCATCCATGTGTCTCACTTGCTTCAAGTTTTCTCTGAGAAAGTAACTGGCCCAATGTCCTCTGACAACTCAAATTAAATTTAAGGTATAACAACTAGAAAATTATGTGAGAGAGTATAATGGACATATCAGCAGAGGATAATTACTGCAATTGAGATGTTCCTGTGAATTCCAGAGAGAAAAGTAAGAACTTGTTAAATTTTTGCATTTATTCAGAAAGAAAAAAATGAAGTTATTCAAAAACATCCAAAGATACCGGGACATGAACAAAAACTGTGTAAATATCATTCCCTAAACTTGCCCATCCAAACAGAAGCCAACTTGTTACTGAGAGATGAGCTAGGAAATTTTAATTTAATTCAGTGATTGCAAAATGTCAAAAATTAGCAGGATTTCATATGAAGCCTCCTATTGATCATCAAAAATAGATGCAGTACAGAAAGACTGGGAGAGACCTACCTGCATTATTAGTAGTGCTCTTCACATCTCAATGGAGATGTAGAGCAATACAGAATTCATTTGCTGACTTTCAGCATGGCCATACAGGGTCTATACCATTAGTTTCACATGAGTCTGAATTCTCTATGGGATGAAAATATACCCACTGGGCTGTGCAGGTCTATTTATCTCAAGAAAGCAGTGCTAATAAAGGGAAAACAAAAAAACCTCTCACAAATAAAACCCACTAAAATAATAATCACTCAAAGCTACTCAGAATATTTATGAAGTTGACGTGGGATCTGCCAAGAATTGAGATTTTGCAGATTTCTGCAGATGACTGTGCTTTCTCAGTCTGAAAGAAATGCTAAGACATTAACTAATTATTTATGGAACAACCAATTATTTTGTACTGTAAATCTAAGACTGAACATCATGAAATGCTTATTAGTTGAGCAAGCAAGAGAGTGGAGCAATTCCTTCCGGAGTGGAATGAAGCCAAGGAGTTGAACAGAGAAGGCCCCTTAATGAGAATGATTCACTAACACAGACACAGCGATGCTCAATTTACCTAGGCACTGCACAACTGACCATCAAAATGTTTCAAGAGACAGAAAATAACCTTTACATTGTGACTGGGTTGAAGCAGAGGGGTCTGGAGCTACAAGTGCTCAGTTCAACAATTTTTAAGAAGCAACAGTGACTGAAGTTAAAAAGTCAAAGAAGGATGGATGCGTTTTTGCTTTCAGAAGGTACAAAGGACAGAGGCTCCAAAGTGCCCTGTGTGCCCTCCTTTCCTTCCAGCTGTAACCTTGCTTTCCTGCTGCATTGTTGGCCTGGGCTAGCTTTGATGTGTGACTCTTGGCTAGGCTCAAACATCTAGGTACACAGCACTTATTCTCTTGTAACTTTTTTCTGACTTACAAGAACAATAATAAAACCCCAAACCTGACAACAAGAAAAATCAAATTTAAAAAATTTAACTGCATTTACATCTCATTTGCCAAGCAAAAATCTAGTTGAAAAACAGCTCTCTATTCAAAATTAATGTTTGAGATAACTCTTTGGGAAGGTATAACTAAGTCAGGTAAGGTATAACTTTATTCTGGCATGAAAGCCAGAGCTATGGTGCCCAGACTTTCTAATGGGCTGTTCAACATCATGTGAAAGCTACCTATCCCAAATCTTCCATCATGCCTGGGTAACCAGACAAAACTACCCCTGCAACACATGAACATTTTATCCTCTAAATATGCTGATTTCACAAACATATGTCCCACAGAATGTATGATGACACATCACCAGGATCACATCTCAGGGAACCCAGCAGGGATGGAAGAGAGCTGCCAAAATGATTTGTCTGGTCCATAATCCCACTGCCTCAGGCCAGTAGCACATGGCCAACAGCCAGTTGATTTCTTTCTTGATGGGCCTCATGCAACCTTCTATTAGCTGGTAAACCTGAACCAGAACATTAGTGCTTGGATGAGAGATGAGGACAAAAATGCAAAAAACCCTTTCAGTTCACTGCCACACCTGAAAGAAATCCTTTTGAAAATCCAAAATCAATGTATTTTAACCCTAAAAGTATTGATCCATTTTCACTCTCATTAAGATCAGGCCTTTGAGCAGCAGAGTTAGTAACAGACAGTGTTGTATATTTCCACTAATGTTCTCTTTGTTTTTTTAACTAATATCCATAAAGAGGTCACAGCAATAAACTAGAGATGATTCTCCTTCCATGCCAATTACTGAGATGCTGGGAGAATCCTTTTCAGATTATAACTGTGATTTTCCAATACATTAAGAGACTTGATTTTCCTTCCTGCTTCATGCAAGACACTTCTGTCTTTGCTGAGACACTTAAGTACAGGTTCATATCACAGATGTAGAAACTGAGTACAAGCTTAACCAGAATCTACATCAAGAAGAAACTAGGAGTGAATAATTTTTTGCACTGGATAAAATGTAAATGATCCCTTGAATCAACCCCACTGCTAAGGTGATCATGTTTATGCCCCGGCTTCTTAAGAAGAAGAGGAATGAATACAACAAATCTTTTAATTATGGATTTAAAGAGTGACCTACTCTAATAACAAGGCACAAACAGCTTCTTTTATGTGGACCAAATACCCTGTAACAAGTTCTAACTACCTGTGTTCAGAAACACAAAATCTGCCTCCCAAAACTCGAGGACAAAATGGGATCTTACACATACCTCCTGCATAGCTGAGCGAGTTCAGTTAATGGTTCAGTGATTTTTTTCCCAAGCTGCATTATACTATATTTGCATCTGAACAGCACTCAGGTAAATTAAAACCCTTAATACAGTCACTTCCCAAATAATCCTTGCAACTAATTCCATCTGACAACAACAATCATGAGAGAAACAGAGTAGACAATCTTTTCACATGGGCATCTTTTCTTGCTCAAGAAATTAAGAACTGATTCATGTCCTTGAAGAAAGCATCAAAAGTTATAGCCATTAAAATCCAATTTCAGTGTATCTCTTGAAATGAGATAATGAGAAGTAAATAATCAAGCTGTAAAATAAGCTATCTTATCAAGACCCCTGTTTTGATGTACAAACACTGTTCATGTTGAATAACCAGTACGTTTCTGATTATTTATAAATTAAAAAAAGAAAATTATTTTCATTTTATAGCTGTCATTCTTTACTATGTAGCTTTCTGTCTCAAGCAGGCTCAGTAAGAATATTCTACTTTAATACTGGATTTAATGATGTGTCCTCTCTGAGACAACTGGGATGTGACTATGGAGCACACAGACTTATACTGACAATGCCAGCCTTTACTGACTCCTTGCTATTCACACTCTTTCCATTGGGTGTTGCTATGATATTAAACAGATTGCTGCTGGGACTCAAAGTGTGCATACAGAAAGGCAAGGCAAAGGTTAAAGTTCTCTGCCTATGCTGCTCAGCCCATTGTTCTATGCAGCCCAAGTTTGTTGTACTTGACAAAGTTGGTGGTGTAACTCACTAGCTAGTGCTGACAAAAATAGTCAGTGACTACTTTTGAAAAATCAGTCTTAATATGGAGTCTTGCAGCTTGTACTAAAAGCTTTATCTTCTTTCATGAAGGTGATCTGACTAAAATTTATATGTACATTGCAGCTCTCAATTACTGTACACTGTAGCTGTGCAGATGGCTTTCTTTTAATTAGAGTATTCAGTACATCTTCTGCATAAAGAACCAGGCAATGAATAAGAAGAAATTTAATGAAAGTAACTAAAAAAGGAAATAGTTTAAAGGAAGCTAGGGGGAAAAAAAAAGGTGGAGATAACTTAGGACACAATTCTTGCCAGCATTTCCTGCTCATTTAATGCAGCCCTTCAGGAGAAATCCTTGCAAATTTGCAGCCTTGGAGAGGTCTTGTCAAGCAGTAAGTATTGAGCAACTGATCACTAAACTTTTCACAGCTGATGAATGCATGGATGATAGCTAAAGATTTGAAAAGCAAAATAATAGCTGGAACTTGACTTTCAATGTGGTATGGACACACCAGTGAATGTGTTCTGAGGGTATTGTGAGAAAGTGTCAGGACTTCATTAAGTTATGGTAAGAAAAAAACTTAATATTTGAAATATCTTCAGTATTAACAGCTACTTTTGTTAATACAGGTAACAGTAGCTAGCAATACTAAGTGGTAACTGTGATGAATATACAGCTGCTACAACCTGAAATCCTGGATATTTAATAATCAATATAAAGCTATAATCAATAATGAATTGATAATAAAGCTTTTATATAAGTTATATTCCTGGTTTGTTAGAAAAACATTGGCATTTAGTTATGTGGCCTCTGTACTAACTGGGAAAAAAAACCAAACAAAGCCAACCAACCAACCAAACAAAACCCAAAAAAAACCCCCAAGACAACAACATTCAAAAGGAAAAAAAAACACAGCAAGACAACATGAATTTTATGTTCTTAAATTTGCTGCTGTCAGGCACAAATGCTTAAAACATACAAACCAGGGTAAGAAAAGGTAGCTATGGGTCATAAAAGATAGGATTCAGCCAGAGAGGTTATATGCCCTCTTAGCAGGGGCAGTAATTTAAGCCCCTCTCAAGATAAATTCCAGTATTTCTGTATTCTAAACTCTTCAGTGAATTTTAAATTTCACAAGGATGGCTAGACTTACCTGGTAGACCGGGTGGGGTTTTCAGATATTTGCCATTAAAATGCTGAATTACTACTTCACATTTTTCTGTAGACTCCATTCTGGAAAAGAAAAGAGAGTGGGATATGGGTAGAAGCAATATGTGTTACTAGACTGTTATGGGAGCACTCAGTCAGCAAAAAAACAAAAAGCAGAAGGAGAAAAAAAGGAGAAGCACAGATGCTGAGAGAAGCCTGCAAGGCTGTTGCTGCTGATTTTTGCAGAGAAACTGGTTGAGCCAGTTTCATTAGGACAGAGTGTGGCTCCTGAGGAGGACCTGCCACCCTCCCTGCCTGCAGCTGCACTCCCAGCTGTGCTTGAGCACAGCCCTGTCAATGAACAGTCCCCTTCTGGCTCCAGGGCATCACCCTGAACAAGGACATCTTTATGCTCTCATGTGCTGCTTGGAAAAGCAATGGACACGTTTCTAGACTCCTACTGCACCCAAAATAACTTCAAATGGCTTAAAGAAGTGAATTGCAGGATTTGGAGAAGATAACGGAGGATTAAACAACAATTATTAAGGATTACAATGTTAAGAAAACAACCTGCAAAGACAGGCTTTATAGTAAAACCAAAGACAATGCATATATGACTATTGCAACATAAAGCCAAGTTCTGGGTAAAGAAAGTAATTTATGTGTAACACCAGCTGAGGAAATGCCTTACTGTTCATCTTCTGTGAGTTCAGGATAACTCTCAGCATTGAGACATTAAAGTATTAACAGTGAATTGGTAAATGTATTTTTGAACAATTGTAAGAACACAAAGTTACTAGTCAAATCTCAAACCATGGTTATACCACATCTGGAAACTCACTATTGCTTCAGATCTTCTAAATCAACTGCATACAAGCCCAGAAAAGGAGTTAACTTTGCTACAGAGGGGGTTTAGAAACTTTGAAAAGAGGAAAAAGAGAAATGGAAAGCCAGTAATTTCCTAGAAAAGTTGTGTTTAAACACCATGTTCAATGCTCCTTCAATGCACCAGTATGTACCTCCAGGTATTCTCCACAAAATAACTCTGCTGACATATATATTGCTTACTTCTCACCAGTCTAGATAATTTTAAAATGAATTTATCCACTACTCTTTCTGTCACACAGTTTGGGGAAAGAGTGGTTCACATACAGCAGCAGTTTGTCTCCAAGGATACAATTCTGCTCAAGTCCAAGAAACCACACCATACCACAAAGAAAACAAAAAAAAACAAAAAACCAAAAAAGAAGCCCAAAAAATCCTGCCTTCCCATTTAATTTTTTTAAGGAAATCAGTCTATTGTCCAATTATTTCAGATGAAATTAAAACTTTCCCCTTCCAGGTTGTATCATTGTGTATCATGTGGGCTGGGCTCTTTCTACGAGCACAAAGACAGTGACTTAGATTGTTCGATTTGGCTTCATTCAGACTTAACTAAGCGAATGTCTGTGCTGAGCCTTTAGAGACTCTTGTCTCTGAAAGAATAAATGCAATAAAAGTCTGTTTTCTGTAGCTGCAGGCACTTGGTGTCAAACCATGTTATGTTGCACCACACAGCAGTGACAATTTCATTTTAATACATGGGGTACATTTTAACAAGCCAAAGCAATCCCTGCAAAGAACGCAATATATAAGCTGCCAAATGAAAGAGACTCAGTGCACTTCATGCGTTTTATGTGGGAAGAGAATAAAAGTGAAACCCACAGTGTTCTGGGATAAAAAGCCCATAATTCAAATAGCACTCTGAAAAAGAATGTGCACATTTTCCTCTCAAGTTTCACAATTAACGGCTCTCAAATGCCATTGCTGGCTATCTGTAATCTGGCACACGCTTCGCTTGAAACCGACACTGGCATTATCGACTCAGCCTGAAAAGGCAGCACAATAGACAAAGCCCTCTATACATGCTCCCCTCAGATGTGTTGCTGAGTAACAACTGCATCCATCCTTTGCCCACCCCACCTGAGCCCTCCCGTGCTTTCTGCAACTTCTGCCTTTTGGGGTGGCTTTTCCCCCCAGCCAGGCAAAGGCTGGCCAGGCACCCACGCACTCATCAGGAAGGCTTCCACCCCAGGGCCACCAAAACATGAATTTTAATTGTCCACAACACCCCTCTGCTTAGAAATAACCCTTTCAAATTGAGTTCTTCAGGATGATTAGCTCATTGATTGACTGGGAAAAATTAGGGGAACAGAGCAACCAGATATATTAGCAAAATTCTGATTCTTGCCTTAACAAGACCCAGGGTTTAGTTCAGTCAAAATTCTGATCAATATCAACCACTTATGTGGTTTTTTATGTGTCAATGTCTATGGCAGGCACCTACACATGAGTTGAATCTATCCACACACAGAGATTCACACATTACTCCTCTTCTTGTTTTATCCATAAAGACGAGCTGTATCTGGGCAGAGGTCCCAAAAATACACTTTCTTTAAGTCCACATTAATAAATTCCTCCTACTTTTCCTTCAGAAAGCTGCAACACTTGTCTATTGTAGAATGTGCTTTGAATTATTCTTCTTATATGAGCTAGCAATGTTTCAAAATGTTGCTTGAGACTGGCATTTAATAAAAATATCACTAATGGAATTGTTACATGTTAAAAGGTTTTCTGTAAAAGAATGTCAGCTGAGCACAGGTAAACTTGGGGGAAGGACACACTCAAATACATTTTTTAATTTAACACATTTTTTAATATTGGCATTCCTTTCATAATTGATAGAACAAAAATATGACAAAATATAATATTCTGGATAAAAGATAAAGATCCTAGATGCTTCAAAACTTTCTACTGAAAGATACAGATAACACTTGCTGGAAAGGAAAGGAAAACAGCTTCACATGATAATAGAAATTTGGTCCGATTAGATAATTTGTGAAGTACCCTTTCAAATTCCTTTCAATTGTATATTTTTGGTGTTTATCCTAAGAGGCTATAAAATAATAATTCATCTTTAAATGAAATTTGGAGATAATCATAATGTATCTAAATATTATTTCGAACCAGGAGTGCACGGCAGAAAAAAATAATTATCAAAGCCATAGGCTTTTATAATTTTTGAAAAGGTACAGATAATTATATAAACCCAAAAGAACTAATAAAACCATGATAATTTATTTTTACCCGTGTCTATACATCTCCCAATTCTGGAAACTAAGTTGTAGGGATCCCAAATACAAAATAAGTAATGAGACTCTCTATATTCTGTCCAATTTGAAAAGAAGTAATTTTTTTTAAATCTGAAGAATGTTTTTATGATTATTTTCTTGCTATATTTTGTAAACTAAAGATACTTCAATATAAAAAATAAAAGAAAAGAAAATCCAAACAAACTTAAATAGTGGATGCTTAAACAAACATCAGAACCAAATAATTTGATGTTCAGATCTTGCTATTAAATATTTATTATATTTATATTCTATTATTATATTATAAAAATAAAAATAAAATAATTTATTTTATAATATTAAAATGATATTATATATCTCTCTACAGACCATAATGGCACCAAAGTAGTCATTATGTGTTGTTAGAAGTAATAGGGAACATTTAACATGAAAAGGAGAGGAGAGGAGAGGAGAGGAGAGGAGAGGAGAGGAGAGGAGAGGAGAGGAGAGGAGAGGAGAGGAGAGGAGAGGAGAGGAGAGGAGAGGAGAGGAGAGGAGAGGAGAGGAGAGGAGAGGAGAGGAGAGGAGAGGAGAGGAGAGGAGAGGAGAGGATAAAAATTATTTTAACTGCCTTCCTAAAGCTCCTATACATGCTTATTATAAAGATTGATGCAGTGTCAAGAAACAGCTTAATACAATTTTTTATATAAGGAATACCATGGTAATTACATAATTATTACCTGAGAAATATTCAGTACCATGTAATTACCACCTAGTGGAAAAGTGTGGGTTTGGTTTACATATATCCTATAGTCACTTTCCTTAATAATAATAATATAAATGAGAATCAGGACTATTTTTTTAATATCCAAAATAAATATTTAAAGATTAAATTGTTATTACCACATTTATGTTATGATCAACACAATAATATTGTTTACATTTAGAAGAGTGGGAATAATAAATCTTCAAGAACAATGTTTCCTTACTATTTAAGGCATTTTGCAAAGATGGAAGCAAGTAGGTAGTAACAGTATTCTACAGTGAGGGGAGCCCAAAGAATGGAGACCATAGTTAGAATATACACCAGAAAACTGCATTTCTTTAGCATATCAAGAGGACTAGAGGGGCAGTCTGATAGCACATAAGTACCTTTGTGGGGAGAATAAACCAGGGAGTAAGGACTTCTTTACTCTTCCTGAGAAAGTTGTGACAAGAACCAGATAAATTCAAAAGAGAAATTAGGCAGAAACATTTAACTGCAAGGAAGATGTTCCACTGGCAAACATCAGATAGAAAATTGGTGGTCCTTTTTTTCTGGTTGGTGTCTCCAAATAATTTCTGAAAGTCTTATTTTAGTAAGACATGGACATTATCTCAATATTAGGTAACAGGTAGTATTTCAACTGCTAGGATATAAAAGATGTGAGGCAAAATTATCTACAGGTCTCAAATACTCTAAAGAGTATCTCTAAACGAGATAGTTTTGATTAGCATAAGGTTTCCTATGTTTTTCATCCTTCCATGGAAACACATTCACTAGTTTTTAAATTTATTTTGCTAATTTAATTCCAGGCATTCTAAGACCCAGATGTGGTGGCAACCAGATTTCCTCCTTCCCTGTAAAAGATTTAGGTATCTTATCTCCCCAACTTTTCAGTCAGTAAGAGATTGCTTCAAGATGTTTGTGCTTTTTGGTTTGAATCCATTTTATGTTGGAAAAAAGCTATTCCCTTTGCCACTCACAGCCTAAGAAGACATTTATTTTGACAAGTTCTCCTCATGGCTCACAAATTATATCTTTTCCAAACATGTCTTGCCTGTATATTCTTCAACTGTCTGCTTGAACAACAGGAGGTTGTTTACTTTCTCAGATAAATATAAAAAACCTACAGAAACCACTCTTTTCCTCTGGAGATGTGGTTCATTTTATACATTGCAGCATCACCCATTATGCCAAGGTGAGCTGCCTGAGTATCTCTGCACTACAGTATCTTTTTTTTAGAGATAAAAAAACTCTAGAGACCCAAAAACCTCTTTGGGTCAGAAGAAATAACTTTATTACATATACATTATCCTGAAAACCTCTGAAAGATGCACAGCCTCCTTTAAGGAAAAAAAAATCAACAAAAACATAGAAATTAAAGGCTCATCTCTCAAGTTTTACTTCAATGGAAACTGGAGCATAACCATTTCTACTGAAATCCATGCAGAGCTTCTAAAAATAGAATAATGATCCTGTGATGGCTCAAAATCTCGTTTCCTAGTTTTTGTTGCTCTCTTTTAGTTGCCGAGTTGAATATTGTTTCCAAAGACTAAATTTAAGACATGTAAAATGGGGACAAGCAGGAGATAAGTTTAGTAAAAAAAGATAGAAAAAGCAAAGAAAAGCAACCCATTAGAAGCTATTCCAGAAGAATAAGGTAGAGAAAAGATGAGGATGAAGCCCAAACTCCCAAGAGCAGAGTGTTTAAATGCCTCACTACAGACCCCCAGCTAGGTCACAAAGGGATGGAAGCATCTCCCTGATGTGTACCTTTGCTCTGAGGTGCCAGCTAATTGAGAATATCTTGACTTTGGTCATTTGCTGGAAACAGCATCATAACATTTTTTTTATGACCATTTGTGTTGTACAAATTTTCTCGTGTTACTGGAAAAGAACAGTACAAACACACAGCCATTTCCACCTAGACCTAGGCTGATTTATGCTACTGTCTTCACAGTCTCAGGTTAAGTATTATACTGGTGCCTGCCAGCAGTGCAATACTTGACTGTCTGACTGTCAGCATTTCCATCATAAATTTCTGTTTTCAGAAGCTTATGACTTCGTTGTAAAATGTCGCTTGTGGGAGGAATCTTGCAAGGTCGTTTTAAGTTACAAGACAGCAAACAAAATAAAAAAGTTAGTGGCTTCTAACTCTTTCTTTGCACTTTATCATTTAAAAGGACCTATAAAATGCTTGTTCTGCTGTTCAGCTGAGTGTGACAAACCTGTGTATGGTATTATTAACAATACTATCTCTTTAGGGAAGATACTTAAATAATACTTGAATGGTATTTTATTGTGGGGTTATAAAAAGCAATTTTTATTTCATTGATTCAGTGGTACCAGTGAAGTCCCTCCCCAAGGTATATACCAATATTTCCTTGCTCCCTTTTCCAAAGCCCAAAAAATTCTTCAATTAAACTCACAGTACCTCAGGCTTGGATTATGCAAATTGCTCATCCAAATCACCTGATGGCTCCCAATTTTCCAGCTTCCTCCCTCATCACCTTTCAGAGCTGCATATTCATCTTCATCTTATGGAGTCCCATTGATATTTGTCTAGGGATCCCAATCCATCTGTCCTTCCCTGGAGTTTGCTTCTCCCTGCTTCTTCCTGAAATTGCAGCTTCATGCTTGCCAATTTTCTTAGGGATGTATGAAGTCCAGCAAAATTTTTCCAGGTTGGAACAGCAGATGGAAATCTGAGGGTCTCAGAGATACATCCCCACACAAACCTCCCCAGAACCCTGCAGTGTTGATCTGAGGCTTTTCCAGGGAGGCCTTTCAGTGGAAATATATCACCACAGATATATTTTACAGATATCACACAAAGTCTTTGACGCATGTTTGGGATTTCCAAATTAGTTTGGAAATCAGTTTAATATCTCAGTTTCACCTGAGATATTAAATTATAAAGCAATTTCCTGGGTAAGATGCAGGATATGACAGATCATTCTTCTGACTGAAAGTAGGAATGATCCTTATAATATCTAAGCCTGTACTACCATCCCAGATGATGGATTTATTCAAGCTAAATTATAGCACCTTTTCGATCACCTTCAATTAAACCCTTGAATAAGGAAGAACAAAGCCATTTTCCTCTTCACAAATGCATCCCTAAACTGCCTGAATGTTCTTTATCCCCTGCTGCTGCTGACACTTCTGTCTCCAAAGTAGCAACATCACTGATCCTCAGAAATCTCTCTCTAAATATTCCTCCTAACAAACAGTAGCACTGCTTTGCCTCCACTGTGATTTTGTCATTCCTTTATCTTCTGTCACCTTAACATCTGGAATTTATCCTCTGTGGGCCTGTGGAAATCCAGGTCTTCCAGCACATACAGTTCCTCTTTTTAAGTGGCAACACTTCTTAAGGATGAAGATAAATATGATAAATAAGATAATATTTCCCTCCATGCTCTCAATACCTTCTCCTATCCAGTAATTCCAGCCTCCCTCAAAGACCTTCTTACTATCTCTGATCTGCTTTTTACTCATACCATCAACAACACTACTAATGCTGTCTGCCAAACTCATAAAATATCAATTTTAAAATTATATCTTGAAGTTTCAAATCCAGTTTCTGTGGATTTCTTTCCATTTTTTTTGTTTTGTTTTGTATTGTTTTGCTCTCTTTCACCTTGCTGATTTTTTTTTTTTAGGATGAAGGACCATGTTTTTGTTCTAAGCTCTGAAGAATACACTTACACTTTTAAAATGGAAGATCAGCTGCTGAAATTATTAGACAACTCCCAGCAACAGGTATTTAAGAGAAACACCTACAAATTTAAGTATTGTGATGAAATTCTGTGCAACAGCATCACAGTGTCATTCCCTCTTTTAACAGGCAATCTTACAAAAGACTGAACTCAAAGCTTCACATCCAAAGAAGTGCCTCCTTTTTCCAATATCCTACTTCTAGTAGGCATTTCTGCTCCCTCCTATTTCTCATTTCTCTCTCTGCTCTAGGATAGGCTGTGTTTAGTCTCAGCTTCTGCTTGCCAATGTCAACAGAAACAGTCCTGCCAAAGACCACGGCAGTGGGAGCCCTGTGGAATGCCAGCTCCCAAGGAGAGTCTGAAGGCAGGTAAAATGGCCTGGAAGTAAAAAGCATGGGCCAGGGGTGAGGCAGAGACAGATGTATAGAGTTTATAGCATGGATTGGCTTTTATGAAGCCACAGTCAAAGTCTAAAGTTTCCCTTCTCTGGCCCCTTGCTCATAACTCTCCTCCCCAAAATCTCCCCTGGGGTGTACCCAGGCATAGTTGGCTCAGGCCACACTGAAATGCTCTGGAAAGATTCAGGAAAATCTTTTCAGTTGCTTTTGAAGGATGCAAAAGAGAGGAAATTGTTTCATGGCTTGACTTTCACTCAGAGTTAGTTTTGTACACACATACTCTAAGGGAGGCTGTTAATGTCACCAGACATAACTAAGATAATTTTGATCCAAGAACATTTGAAGTTCTCCAGGTTATAAATGATTGAGTAGCCACCTGCAGTACTATAAAACTGCTAGTCATACCCATTTAGAAGAAAAATCTGACAATAACTGCTTACCTTCAGTTTTTACTTCTCACTGCTTTTTGAATGAATACGCTTATTTTGAGATTGACTATTTCCATGATTGGGCAGACTCAGAAAGTGACTTTTAATCATCATAAAATGTAATTAATAACTTTGAATCATCATATTTCAAAATTGCTGGATGCTGCATCATTTCAGCATATGCAGATTTAATTTTTTCTCTGGTGCTTCTGTGGCTCTGTTTAGAGCTATGCTAAGAATCATGGTATATTCCACAGGCAGGCAAGATATGCTTTGATAAAAGGTCCCAATCAGAATAGCCAGGATCCTCACCTGGGGCACTGATTTGAACTTCTAAAATCTTACTTGGACTGGAAATCCAGCTTCCATCCCCTACCTATACTGCCTTGGTGCCCACGCCATAGGCACACTAGAATGAAGCCTTCATGAATACAAGCAAAGCTAAACAAATTAACAACCTGTTTGGTTTGACATACAGGAAAATGATACCAGATAGCACTTCTGTACAAAAAGAAAGTCAGCTGGTTATGTAATTAAATATTGTATTGATAATTCTGCAAAGACAGGAGTCAGCATTTGACTATGGTTCTAAATTCCTGGATTAGCTTTAGCCTCACTCAAATCAGTGGGAGATCTGCTGAACACTTTGATGGAGTGAAGATTTTACCCCACTGTCACTGACATGGTGAATTACACAACCTACAAGTTAGATCGTTAAAGATCCCTGAAATATGTTCCATAATTCAATACATTTTCACAAAGTAAGTCAATTTTCAAAAAATGCGAGTTTATCCATGACTTAGACTTTCAGCATAAATGTTTTGCCTTTTCTCATTGAATTCAGACAATATTATCTAAATACTTTTTGTGTATGATGACCTTTCACATCAAGGGCTGGGGTAACACTACAATGTCACTTTTCTTGAAAGCTAACATTTTATCACACAGGACCTCCTTTCACTCAGTGGTATTATGGCACTAACAGAAGTGCCATGATATACCAAGATATGATGGATTTCAGAGAAATTTTCAAGATGAAGAAGTTATTTTGCCTCCCTTACAAAGCATAGTGTTATGAATATTCTGTAGAAACAATGATCTGGGATTTTTTCCCCTTTTCTTTTGAAGCAGAAGACTGATTTGCAGCAGAATTGCAAATTTCTCTTCTTATTTGTTTTTTCAATACCCTTCTATATATAGCACTCTATTTCTTGGCTTTTGAGAAGAAAACTATTTGATTTGAGAATGTTTCAAGCTGAAGAGAATCTATGTAAATATTCCCTGAGAGTAAACATGGAGCCTTGTCTATCTGTACTAACAATGAAATACATGGTAATAATATGTTGCCCATTCGGTCTAAAATGTCTGACTACTCCATCAGGGCTTTTTCTATGCAAATATTTCTCCTTAAGCTCTTTTCACAGCTGCAGTTCAAGGAAGCTGAAGCTTTCAAGGAAGACACATTTCTTCAGTCACAGTTCCTACCCTTTGCTCTTCCAGCTGCTAAGTTTACTTTCTCCTGTTGCAAAATCTTTGTCAAATATTTAAACAGTTTCATAGAATGGTTTGGGTTGGAAGGGACCTTAAAGACTGTCTAGTTTGTCTCCAGATTTCTTACAGGACACCTTCAGGTACTAAAAGACTGCAATAAGTTCACCCCAGGCCTTGGTTTCTGCGCTTTTTGCTGTAGGACATTTATTATTACCCAAGCTTGATTCTGAACTAATAGCTCACTATTCCCAGCCATTTTTATTTACATATATCTACACAGAATGAACCACTTTTTAGAGCAATGAAATGAACATCCTTCCACACTGGCATTTCCTGGTGGAAAGAATGGATACAACCTGATAAAGGTGCCACTCTGCATCTTCCATAGCTGTGAGATTTCAGAGCTACAGAACAGACAGCAACTGCAAAGGACCAAAGGCGATAAAATGTGCATGAAAAGTAAGAGCAAAGGTTTCACCTGGCAAAGCCGACTCCTCTGCTGACTCCATTCGCATCTCGTAATATTCTGGTGGAAATGACATGTCCAAAGGGTTTCAGCATATTCTCCAGTTCCTGCTCATCCATGGACACAGGTAAATTTGAGATGTATAGATTTGTGGGATCTTGCTCTTGTTGCTGCAACAGAATAAGAGAAATATCCTCAGTTAGGCTTAACACAGTAGAATAGCTTATGACTTGTACAAGAAGGGCTGCTCAAAATAGGACCAAGCCAAGTATTCACAGTGGCATTAGAAGAAAAGCTGGGTAATCTTTTCATGAAGGCAACATATTTGCCAAATTTCTGCAAACTCTCATGCATGTGCTTAATTCTGTGCATGATTGCTCTTATTGAACTCAGTGACACTACACATTTATAGAAAATTACTCTCATGAACAAGTGTTCTTGGATTTTTGTCCTAATTTAGCAAAGAGATCATGAAGAAAACGTGATTTCTCCAAATGTGCTAATGTTAACATAAATAAAGAAAAAAAATTCAACATATATTTTAAGCAGATGTGCTTTCCAGCCTGAACACTTCCCATTCAGCCTGTTCATCATGAAAAAGGTTGGTTGAAAACAGAATACTTTTCATAGTATCTTCTCCTGTTCTTTCCCCATCTAAAATGCCTTCCTTAATAACAAGCAACAAGATCTAACTGGGCTGGGGGAGGAGGGGGGAGTTCTGCAGTTCAACCTGTGGTCCTGGGTGACACGGGTCATGTGTTTATTCTGAGACTAAATGAAAACATCTTATAAAACAAAGCCTGTAGCAAGAATAATTGAAAAAAAAAAAATTTGAAAGCAGCTTTCTTGTTCTATTTCAGCTCTTTAGGCTGAACTTTTCATTTTGGTAACCGCTCCAACTCCTATTCTTGCTTGCTGAACTCTTGCATAGAAACATGAAAGAGACATAGATGCCATATGTAAAATAACTGTATTGAAGCAATAAAAAAAACCCTTGTCTACAGACAACCAGGTCTTGATTGCATTAAATCAATTTAGTTATGCCCTTGCAAATTTTCATGGCTCTGCCCATTTTTATTGATATAAGCTTTACATAATATCTGATCACCTGCCAGCACAAGCCTGAATGGGATCAGGCATTACTACGTAATTGCAGCTAATGTTAAATAACCAAAAATAAAGGATGCAATCATTATATTGTGCAGTAATCCAGACAACACCTTCTCTGAGAAAGTTCTCTGAGCAGAGTTTTTAATTTTTTTTATTAGAGTTTATTATTATTTGTTTATTACACATTTTAATAGGCAGGAATTAATTTCTACCTGTTCAACATTGAGTTGACAACAGCAATACCCTTTTTTTGCTGAGTTGTCCTAAAATAAGATTAATAACCTTGCAGCAGCACTGCAACCTTGCACTGTTATGAAATTACACACAGTCCTGCAGCCACCTGCCCTGGTTTAACTAAACTAGTTTCAAACTTCACTCCATTAAAATCAGTGAGGATGTGCCTTGTCAAACACAATCATGCATTCTGTTTCAAGAAGATGTATGAGGACAGGACAGAACCAAGATATCTGCTCCATCACTGCCTTTTACATACAAGGCTTCAATATTGGAAAGAGAAATTGCTTCAAGCTGTGATTCACACACACCATCTTTGCAGGGGCTAGAATGACTAAGGCAAATCTAAGGTAGCTAAATACCAGAATCAGAAGCTGAAAAAAGTTTTTAGCTTTTCTTACCTCAGGCTCTAGGGAAATTTTAACCCTTTTGGATGAGACAAAAAAAAATGTAAATAGAGACCCCAAAAGGTCCAAAATCAGGAGGCATGTAATACTGTTGTGCTGTTTAATGTGGATTCTGATCTCAGGGCTATGGATGCTTGTCTTTGGATGTAGTGGCTAATGACCACTGCATTCTAGCTTTGCATCTCCAGACTCACTACTTCATGAAACAACACATTACTGTGTATGATGAATTCTTCACTGTTTTACAAAACAGAAATAAAAGACTACAGTAGGCATGTTTTCAAGCTGCTGTCCATAAAAATATACCCAGTTATTACCATGTCTTTAAGTAAGGGGCAGAAGAGAGGAGAGGAGCACCATACACAAGAACACTGAACTTACGGCAAATTCAACTGAAGTTACAAACCTCAAATATTGAAAAACCTTATTTCCCTTTCTAGTTATCTTTCCCTGCAGTCATCTTCCTTCCTCTCACATCAATTTACATTTATACACATCCAAAAGCTAGTTCCTCTCCAGTAACCAAAAGATGCTAGTGAGGGGTCAGAAGTGCTACAGTACCGACAATGGAAGGAAAATCATGCAAACAGTCCTGGAGGGGAGGTAGACAAGAAAAGAAAAGGAATATGAGCTTCAGAACACACTTTTAGCTTTGGGAAAAGCAGGGAGACAAGAATGCAAATAATTTTCTTTATCTGTCTCTTTTTTTTCTTTTCTTTACTTTTTTCCCCTTTTCTGTATGCAAGCTATGTAAGTTTTATTGGTAGTTTCCCCCTTATCCACCCTCCACACCCCAAAACCATACAAAAAATGAAACATGTAGGAATTTGGAAGCATCCTCATTGTTACTCAGTACTTTGAAAGGGTGAGCAATAGAGGCAGGTAAAGCAGAGGCATTCAAAAAGCAAATTGAAGCAGAAAGTTTTGCAATTCCAATTGGCTCAGTTCTTCAGAAATAATTCCATTATTATGCAAACCTCTACCGATTGATTGGTTAAGAGCTTTGATTAATCCACCAATCAGTGCTCAAGGATTAACATTTCTTGCTAATATTTAGAAAAAAAGATGCTGATGAAATCCCTGTAGCCAAAGACCAGACTAATGTGGAAAAGCGGAGTTATGCATCAGTAACTTCACGACAGCCTCTGCTTTCATTGAAGCAACTCAGTCCCACAGCACATTAAAATGAGAACTCCTCCTTTGACTACTCAGTTTTCAAGCTGGGTCATACAAATAAAATAAATAAGAACCGTTGCCAACGTGTTTCACTTCTGAACCAGGAACACATAAGCCTTTTAACTGTGCTAGAGATTAAATGTCGTTGTTTTAAATATCCATGGAAAGTTAGCTACACTCTGAGGATAAATGAAAGACTAGCAGACCATAGTCACTCTTTCACAGGGATTTGCCAAGTCTATCTTTTATCAATGTGATAAATAAATACTGCAAACAGAGAGAGACAGATGAGGCCACTCATGCTACCTCTGCAACACAACAGTGTTTTCTAAGAAATGAAAAAAATCACATTATTTTTCCTTACTATACAAATATAGCATTTAGAGAAATACCCCTTTCCTTTGGAGAGAATTATCAGCCCACAGAAGCCATATATCACACAACCAACTGAAACAGGATGAAATGCCTCCACAGTAATGCAGCCAGGAGCTGAGGAGGCTTTACAGGGGTGATGTGGAACCCAGCTGTCCTGTCACTGTGCAGCCAGACCCCACTGCCACCTACCCTCATGAGTCCCTATTTCTCAGGCTTGGTCCCACTCCCAGCCTCTGGCACTGAGGCTCCTTGTGATCTTATTCAGTTGCGTAGAGATCTCTGATGTTCAGTGCGGAGGTCCTAACACACACCTCTCATTTTGCCCAAGCCTTTCCATCCCAGATTCCCCAAGCTCCTATGTGAGATATTCTCTTCCCTATCCCCATGACGCTGCTGAGCTTTTCACTGTCAAAGGTAAGTGTCCTGCTGTTCAAAATGTGCCTGTTTGTTGACAAGATAAGCCTAACCAGAACCATGAACTTGAGCACCCCATGAACTATTTGTCTTTCATAATCCTAACAGCTGACAGCTCAGTTTCTGCCTTCAGTGAAGGAACAGCTCCTGGGGTTGCAGGACTGATGGTGATGTTAGTGTCTGGATCAGGCTCCCTGTGGTTCATTTAATTCTCTCTAAGACTTTTCACTAGACATTAAAAAAAGGCTACTTCCCATCTTGGGCCACTAAAATCTCATTTATTATTGTCTCCAGTCCCAAAATGCACTGACTGACCAGTCATCAGTGAGAGAGCTGAAAGTGTTCTGTTAGATACTGAAGGTCACTTCAGACCTGTATCTCCATCCTATGACCCCAACAGTCTGGGCAGGAACCAAAAGGGTGGGTGGCAGAAAGCCACATGCTCACCACAAACAACTCCAACAGCACCGTGACTTGGATGCCCCACAGCTGGAGACTTGGAGCCAGCACTGTGGGGCCACCAGCCAAGCAGAGCCTGGGCTTTGCTAACGAGTTTATTGAATCCTAGAATCACAAAGGCTGGAAGAGATCTCCATGACCAAGTCCAACCAGTAACCTAACACTGCCAGGTCTACCACTAAACCATGTCTCTAAACACCACAACTTCATGTTTCTTAAAAACTTCCAGGGACAGTGATTCTACCACCTCCCTGAGCAGCCTGTTTCAACCCTTGACCACCCTTGCAGTGAAGAAATTTACCCCTCTGTACCACACAAGAGTCACCATGCTAGCCCTGCACCATGGGAGAGGGACACACCTGTTGATGCAGCCTTCCCAAAGCACACCTGTCCCTTGGATCTAATCCCCCACGAGTGAGAAGGGCCTCCCCAGGGGGACCAGGGACAGCCACTGCAGCTGACCACTGTCCTGGAGGCTCACAGGAGCAGGGGGTCTCTGCAGGCTCTCTGCAGTGTGGCAGCACACTTCCTCTGCCTTTCCCAGGCTCTATGCCAAATGCAGATAAATAATGAGTACAACACCAGGCCAAGTTGCTGCTTCATGAAGAGAGTGGTGAAGCAACTGTGCAGCCTAAAGTGTGTGCCAACTGCAGAAGAACCACGCTCAAGACATGCAAACTTGCAGGTGCAGTCTCAAGGCACAATCAAAAGCCTCTTCCTGGCTGTCCTCACAGACGTTCATTTTAGCCAAGATCTCCCATTTGATAGCCCAAGGATTTTCCACATGCAGTTTGCCTTTGCACTGCAGCCCCAAAGAAGCAGGGATAAACTCATCCAGTCAGTCCCAACCCTAGGAAATCCTGGCACAGCCTCACACCTTAGGCTAAGCTCATTCTGGGGCCCTGGTGTGTGCCAGTCTGTGTGGGTACACCGAGTGCCAGAGAATGAGCCAACAACAACAAGAAAAAAGAAATTAAGTCAATTTAAGCTCCTCTCCAGAGAAGTGCATGGCTTTTTGCAACTCCCTTTGCTCCCACTGCAGCCTGTTTCACCATCACTGTTTGAGCATAATACCTCAGCTCTTCTGGCCCTTGTATTCCAGGGGCTTTAGCTGCATGCATATGTTGCAGCTGGACCATTCTGGCTGGGGATGTGTATGATAGAGACTCTCAAAGTGGTCAAAACCACACCTAGAAAGGCTTAAAATTTTGAAGATTAATTTTATTTTTTTAATTCCAATTTGAAAAAAAAAATCCAATCTTAAAATTGGAAGGTTTAAAATTGTGAATACTGCAAACCAGCAGTAGGTCAAGCCCATGTTTTTGATTGGCTCAGACCAACTCCAGTGGTCAACAGAGCAGGTGTCCTGCTGCAAGGCTCTGGAGGAGTTCAGCAGTCAAGAGCAGTTGTACTGGGGAAACAGCCAGAAATTTTGTTACTGCCTTTAAGCAAGAGCTGGGCCAGTCACTCAGCTCCCAAGGCCTGTGCCAAGGAAGCAAAAGAAGTTTGTAATGCAAAGGGTTTGAAGTACACTACACCAACAGCACTTCAAACAAAAAAAAAGAAAAAACAAAACCAAACCCAACCCTAGTGGGGTGTGTGCTACAACTCCAAGTTTGCTGTTTGCTTTGCTGGGCCCTCCCAGACACTTTTGAAAGGAAGGAAAACGTTCAGATGGGATTTTCCCTCCCATCTTGAGATAATCTTTGGAAGCAAGGCGTGAAAAGCTGAAAGAACAATTCCTTCTTGTGTGAGGTGAGGCTAAAGCTCCTTACGCAGTACATTTGGTAATGCATTCCTTAAAGACACGTGTAGGGAGGGGCAGACAGCTTTTGGCAATGTTATTTTTTTCCCAAAAGGAACTCAAAACTCTTCTAATCTGTGATCTCAGTAGGACTGGAAACTAAGTATGTTTGGTTTATCTGGAAACCTTATGTACCGATTCCTTTTACTGAACCTAATTTATTTCTCCTTAGAGCAGCTTGCTCTAGGAAACCAAGCACTGATTATGAGTTCAAATGATTTCTTTTTCCATCTTCCAAACTTATTCTGGGAATTTAACTTTGCATGTGGATCAATATGAGATTCTGAACTCCTCCTTTAAAAGATATAATCAATATTTATACTATTTATCAATAGTACTATCAATATAACAATATTTATTTATTCGCTTGTCTTTAATAAATTGAATCTTCATTATACTCATTTTGACACAGGTCAATATCACAGCTCACCTTTAGAAACACAGTTCTGTCTTTTTAGATGCAGGTTCAAAACACCTTTTAAGCAGTTTTTTCCTCAAATTAGTTCATCTCTGCCTTATGGCTGCTGCCCAGATCTTCAGCCTGTGCACTTAACTCCTTGTCTCCTTTAAAGATCTAGGTTGAACTTCTGTATCCCCTCAAGATAAAAATAATCATGTTTTTTATAGAAAAAGCCATTTATGTGGATCCATATATATGAAACCAGATCATTTATATGGAAACATTTATGTGATATTTCACATGTTTTCCGTGTTTGCTCCCCATTTTGAAAACTGCAGTTGTATGGCAGCATCAGTCTCATCTTCAGTTTATTAAATTATTTCTAAATTGGAGCTTTTATAGCCACTAAGCTTAAATTAAATTTAGAGGAAGCATGTAATATTTACCCTCAGAAGATTCACATTCAATAATTCTTCTTGTTTTATTTCTTATATTTTTAATATTCATATTTTTAGTACTGCAGATCATGAGAACTTTTCAGGACATCTGAAACAGACATTAATTTAAAAGCTGATCTTATGCACATTTGGTTGGATTCACAGAACAAAATTCAGAATGAAAAAACTTTCCCCCCATTTTTCTATTGTTACTCCATTTAGTCTTGCTGCTTTTTCATATTAATATAGCATATTTTTTCACATGTACAAAAGATGCCTGGTTTCAGAGTAAGGTACTGAATTTATAATCCTGGTGTTTAACTTCCACTCTAATACCTAATGTCTTCAAGGAATATTTAGAGATGTTCTCTCTTCACTGACCTATTCAGGCATGGCAGGATGCTCCTAACTTACTTAATCACTGCTAGATAGGATGAATATGTGCTAGTAATGTGAAAGTTAAAAGAAAGTCACCCCAAACTCCATCACCTTCTGGTTTCAGAGAAGTGACAGCAGGAAATCCTTTTCCTCCTCAGTGAGGATGGGAAGGAAGTGTTGTGGTGTAGGGGTTGGGGATGTGCCTGTGTACCAGCATGTGGTGCCCTCCCAATCAATGAAGATACACTGATATGAATTAAATTACACTAGTCCTGCTTTCAAAGATTTTTTTACATTACATATTTGTTTTATAAAAAGAAGGAACAAACTAAAAAACTCTCACGAAACCTTTGCTATAGCAATGGTCCAGACAATGCAGCCTTCCAGATTTGCCAATGACATATTTTGAGCCATCATCGCAGTAACATGAAGTGAACAAAATGAATGAAGTGCAGCTGCCAGGGCTCCCTTTGACTTTTTCCTTGCTTTTTTGCTTTCCTTTGTGTGGGCACATCTTTAACAATATAGAAAGCTAAATCAATGGCCAGTTAACTATTGATTGCTGGCTAGTTTCACTCTCTTGTTGAGGACCACACCAAAAGGCTTACAATGCTCTACAGAAAGCCTAAACTTCACATGGATTTTATAAGTGCACAATGTATTAATTATATAACAGATACAGTTGAAGAAAACTGCTAAAAGTAATGCAGGCCTCCTTGCCAAGAGTATTTCTGAAGCTCTTTTACAGAATCTTGGAAAGTTTAAGTTGGAAAAGACCTTTATGATCACTGAGTCCATCCCTTAACCCAGCACTGCCAAGTCTGTCATTAAACCATGTCTGTACCTGACACATGGACTTGTCTTTTAAATCCCTCCAGAGATGGCAACTCCACCACTTCCCTGGGCAGCCTGTTCCAATGTTTGACAATCCTTAGGGTGAAATTTTTTTTCCTAGTATTCAATCTGAACCTCCCCTGGTGCAACTGACCTGGCTACGAGCTCCTTGCAGGCAGTTGTGGAGAATGACAAGGTCGCAGCTGAGCCTCCCTTTCTCCAGGCTGAATAGCCCCACATTCTTCAGTTGATCCTCACAGGACTTGTGTTCCAGAACCTTCACCAGCTTCATGGCCCTTTCCTGAACCCACTTCAAGCCCTCAATGTCTTTCTTGCAGTGAGGGGCCCAAAAGTGAACACAGGATTTGAGGTGTGGCCTCACCAGTGCTGAGCACAGGGTGACAATCACTGCCCTGGTCCTGCTGGCCACACTATTGCTGATACAGACCAGGATGCCATTGGCCTTCTTGGCCACCTGGACACACACTGGCTCATGTTCAGCTGGATGTCAAGCAGTACCCCCAGGTCCTTTTCCACCATTCAGCTTTCCAGCCACTCCTCATCAAGCCTGCAGTGTTCAGTGGGGTTGTTGTCACCCAAGTGCAGGACCCAGCATTTCACCTTGTTGAACCTCACACAACTGGCTTTTTCCCATCATTCCAGCCTGTTCAGATCCCTCTCTAGAGCCTCCCTACCCGTTAGCAGATCAGCACTCCTGCCCCACTTAGTGTCATCTGCAAACTGACTGAGGGTGCACTCGATCCCTCATCCAGATCATTTATAAAGAAATTAAACAGGCCTGGCCCCAACACTGATCCCTGGGCAACACCATTTGTGACCAGCTGCCAACTGGATGCAACTCCATCCACCACCTTGCCCTGGTCCTGGCCATTCACACAGGTTTTATCGAGTGAAGACACATGCATCCAAACCATGAGCAGCCAGTTTCTCCCAGAGACTGTGGGAAACAGTGTTAAAGGTTTCAGTTGAGTCTAGGTTAACAGCACCCACAGTCTTTCCCTCATCCACTAAGTGTCACTTTGTCATAGGAGGAGATCAGGTTGGTCAAGAAGTACCTGCCCCTCATAAACCCATCCTGACTGGGCCTGATGCCCTGGCTATCCTGGATGTGCTGTGTGATTGTGCTCAGGATGATCTGCTCCATAACCTTCCCTGGCACCAAGGTCAGGCTGACATACCTGTATATCCCCAGAAATTCCTGTCCCTATAGATGGGTGTCACATTTGCTAACTTCCAGTCAACCACATCCTTTCTGCTGGGAAATTATTAAAAGTGGCTCAATGAGCACTATGTCAGCTCCCTCAGTATCCTTGGGTGGATCCCATCTGGTCCCATGAACTTGTATAACAGAACACCAACCCTTTCCCCTGGGAGTATATGGGCTTCATTCTGATCCTATCCCCATCTTTCAGCTCACCTGAACAACTGCTGGTCTTACTATTAAGGACTGAGACAAAGAAGGCATTAAGTACATCAGCCTTTTCCTCATTCTTTGTCACTGTTTCCCTGTACATTCAATAATGTATGGAAATTTTCCTTAGCTTCCTTTTTATTGGTGATGTATTTATAGAAGCAATTTTTATTTTCTTTCATGGCAGTAGTCAAATTACCTTCCAGTTGGTTATCAATCCAAACATGTTTTTTTTGGGAAGAAGCCCTACCTATTACACTCTCAGGTGCTTTTGAGGTTTCTAACACATCAATAACCCTTGTATTCTTGCTCCTGCATGGATGCCCATCCCCTCTCTCCACTGAGACAGCAGATCTCGCTAGCACACTATCCCTCACACACTGGCATGATGCCCCCAAGCTTATCTCTACTGAGCCTGGCTTTATCCCTTTTCCACTTTAAATTTTTTTGCATTAGGCATTGTCAGAAGCATGAGCTATCTCCTCAACCAAGACTGTCTAAACACGGATGGTTTCACAGGGAAAATACTGAAGAACAGAGGACATTTGGTTATTCAAAGCAGCTTATTTTGTCTTAGGTACCTTCAAAAGAATCTCTGTGTTGTTTGATGGTCTTCCAAAGGCTCCAATACACAAAGATTTAACATCTTGAGATGTTAAATCTCTCACACTGACATATCGACTTCACAGTAGTTGCTGTGTCTTTTCAGACTTAGTGCTGACTGCATGTTTCATAAATTCTCCTTCTTCTGTGCCCAGCCCTGGTGTTTACACTATGATGATGGTTCAAAATTTAAGTGTGGTGTTTCCAAAAAGTCACAGGAGATTTGGCCCCAGTATAATTATGCAAACACTATTTAGCAATAATTAGCCAAATCCATCAAACATTATAAATACAGCTAAACTAAACCTGCAGCATCCATTTTCTGTATAAGTTTGATTGTCATTAAGTCATGTCAAAATGTTAATGAGGTCACTTTCTGAAAAGACACAGTGGTTCTGCACATGGACACAGAAAACACTTCTAAGTACTATTCTGAAGAAATGAATTTTCCCAGTGTTTTGGAAAAGTATTTTTTGGTTATTCACATACGTAAATTTAAGCACTACTGAACTTTATAATGACCCAAGAAAAGAACTCCTGCCACTTGAAATCCTTCTCCTGGAGACATCTAATCAGAAAAGATGTGACTCGGGCACCCAGCATTACTGGGCCATCACTGAAACACTCTTTGCAGTTACTCCTTAGACAAGGCATAGACCAAGAATACACTTGCAACAGAATTCCACAGAATACACTTGTAACCAGAACTATCAAACATTGCTCTACCAAATTTTGTCCAAAAATTGCAAACAAGTAAATTCCTAAACCCCAAACCTATGAAGAGCAAAACAAACTCCAAACTTATGAAGAGCAAAACCAAAAAATATTGTAGGAAATTATTTCTCACAAATGCCTGTATCAGCTCCACAGTGGAGTATTATTTATAAGTACTGTTTTAATTAAAACCATGAACTTTAAAAGAGTTCACAGTTTATATAAGCCCAGGATTTCTTCTCTCTGTGCAAACTATCAGATTGCTGTGTCTGCTGTGTAAGCTGGACTCAGCTTTCTTTTAATTAAGTTTGTTCATGGACAGCACAGCATTTGCTAAAGCTAAATATTGCTGGAACTGAATTGTTATTGGTCAGTCGAGCACAGAGCTACTGCAGAACCTTCCATCATGCAATTCACCTGGCAATGGTGATTTGATTTGCCCTTTGTCTTCAGTGGGAAATATGGGCTTGAGTACTATGGTTGCTGCCTTCAGATCCTAAAAGATACATGGTACCTCCCTTCACTTCCACAGAATACACTTGTAACCGGAGCTATCAAAAACTCATGTAAAAACCTCTTATTCATATTTTTGCTATTACAAGGTGAGATTTTTAAAACTCCTTACTTCTTAGTCTTCCTAGAAACAAATATCTAGCTTCCAACTTCCACAGTACAGTGCAGCCAAAAAGGCAGATCAACTCGGAAAAAATCATTGTGTCATTCTAACTGCGAGTATGTTCAGTTGTCTCCATAATCTATTTCACACTGTTTCAGTGACTGGGTTGCTGTTTCTATTGCTGTTAAGTAAGAATCAATTAATTACCTCAGATGATCTGTAACTGTCTATAGCAATTTCTGAAAATGCTACACTAACCCCTACCTATGAGCCTGAAATCAGAAATTCACTTATAACCTCTGGAAACAAAAGGCTTTTTTGCCAGATGAGCAGCAACCTAAGTTGAATACCTTCTCTCTTTATTTTGATTTTTCATCAATATTACGCTGGTGAATTTCTGACAGTTTTCTATTGCCCACTGGACAAAATTGCCTCAAGTATGTTTGTTTCCTTTATGCTATACTGAGCTAATGACATGCTGACTGATGTATATTTTTCAGGATTCTCTTACTGATATTTAGACAAGACTCAAGTCCTTTTTCCCCACAGAGAGTCAATGAATCTTGCAATTTAACTCTGCTATTCACTTTCTCCCAGAACTGTGTTTTAGATGATGCTGTCCAACAGAAAGGGTGAGTTTGTGATGTGCAACAGAGAGCAAAGAGGTCATGGAAGAGATTAGTTGTCTTGCAGAGGACACAGCATGAAATCAGACCACAGGATAAACTTTCTGCTATCAATAAGGGAGAAAAGAAAACTAATTTGACCTAAATTTCCATATGCACTAAATCAATAACATTAAATTAACAGCTTAATTTAAAGTGCTCTTAAAAAAAGAACTTAGAAGTATGCACTGAAACATCCAATTTTAATTGATTCTTGTGATTATTATTTGTAATTTTGAAAAACGTGATACAGCAAATAATAAGTATTTAGTAGCACTGCTTACTTCAGTTCTTCAAAAAATGTCTGCAGTGCCAGTGGCACCAATTAGTTGAAATGCTTTTTTGTATGTATGTAAAATACTCAGTGGAAAAAAAATTCTGATTGCAATAATACATGAAAAAGAAATTCACAATTATTTTTGCTCTAATTAAAATCATACTTCCAAACACCTGACATAAACACCAAGCATTTCCAGACAAAACTCTTGTTATTTTGAGGCAAAATAACTCTTACAAGAATTCTACAGTTCTAGTTTACATAAGCTGAATTATCGAGAGTTATGATAACCAACACTCAGAAGCCGGATTTGTGCACATAGCAATGCAGAATCCAGAGTAAATGGTTCAAATTATTACAGAATTTCTAGATCTTGTTTTTTAGTCTACATTGGTCAAGATGGCAACTCTCAAGAGTGGTGAGTCCTGGAGCTGACTGGGCTGTTCCATTTCCTTACCTCAAAGCTTAAAGCAGAATGTCTGTGCTCTCATGAGAGTAACATTAGACCAAAAGGTTTGCAGATGGCAGTGGAAACAAATGGTTTTCTCCCTAATCTGTCTGAGGATACAGTACCACTTGCTCAGTGCAGAGGTCAGAGTGCAGTGTCATTGCAGAGGACAAAACTGGGTTCCTCAAACTGTAGATAAAAAGTGTTTAGGTCAACCTGTGCATCAGCCCCTCCTGTGTAACTGTGGAGACCGTAGCAGGTGTTAGAGCAGAGGTTGGATGCTCCTTCCTTGGCAAAGGAAGCAATGGGACTTCTTAAACAACTGGAGCATGGCAAAGGTGAGGGCTTTGCTGTCTGATCTTCCAGAGGCTATAGGATGGCATAATGGAGCAGCAGAGCCACAAGTTACAAATGTGGTTGGGCACACATAACCTGTACTTGGCCACGGTGGCTTTAAACTTTCTGTCCACCATTTTCAGCAGCTGTTCTTTCCAAGGACAGAGTATTTGCTCTGTCATGGCCTGATCCTTCTCTAACTGAATGCTACAGAAAAATTCACTTTGGTTTAGTTGGTAGCATCAGGATCTGTGTTTGGAAAATATTTTCAGAACTGCATTCAGTTTAATAAAGATGCAAATAGCTCAGTGAATACATTTCTTCTGATGATTATCATGCATTTATTGCTTTCCTTTAATATTTAATTTCAAAGCTGCCAGAAATATAAAGACAAAACAGATTTGCACACAGGGTTAAATTATCATCAATGCTGCATCCACCTGTAGATCAGTGGGAACTCTTGTTTCTCTTGAGAAACTTGTCTAGATTTGAGAGACTAAGTCTGAGAAATCTAAGGAAACTCAGATTTCTTCATTTAAAATTCAAAGACTTAATGTAACAGTCTACAGTTGGGCTGGAAAAAGACCATAGCTATTAACAGGAGTAAATTATCAGCAGTGGGACAGCATTAAAAGCTTTAAAAGGACTTTTTGGGACAGTAAAAGGCTCTTTAATATTTGACCTACTGACACAAAGGCGAATTCAAGCAGTGCACAGGTCCCATGTGATTGCCTGTGAGGAAAACGGCAGGCTTTCTTTTGTCATGTTTTGTGTTTCTTCCTATAAACCATAAATGAAGTCAGAATTTTCTAGTCTGGGAATTCCTGTTGGGATAAAGGTTGAGGCCTACTTAGCCTGAGTCCATACAAACTGCTAGAGAACAGTTATTCATCTTGATGCACATGCCAGAAATAGAAACCTACTAGTCCTTGAGGATGCATCAATTTTCAGGGAGTCTGGATACTTTTAACTACTACAGAAACCTAAGGAAAAAAAAAATCTACATAGACACTGCTTAAGGAAACCAAAATCCATCGTAAAACACTGCCTTGACAGCTTTATTTTGAGAAATCTGTATTTAACACAGACAAAAATACCATTTCCATTTAAGTTCAGGCTCACTTCACAAAATATACACTGCAGAAATACTTGTACTATATCTAAAATGCATCAGATATAAAAAGGCAACCAAGTCATGTTTCAATTGTGACAAGGGATGGTTATCACTCAGAAGCATGACAGATGCAACACTACCACATTTCCCCTATTTGTGGAATTTCCAAAGCTGAGTCAGCATGTCCTAGCAGAGGGTTAGCAATACAGCCTTGAAATAATCAGTTTCCACTCCCACAGATGAAAACGAGGAAATATTATGAGTAAGGGAGGAAAATGAAACTTTTATTTATTTAAAGCATAACATACTAAAAATAGAACAAAAAAACAGGGTTGAATTGCTGTGATTAACACTGCTGAATCCCATTGCATGACACAGTCCTGAACTGCTGAGCTGTCTGTGCTTTTCTCAGCACCCATCAGAGCAGGTCTTGCTCTATGTGATGAGATTGCCTTGGTAAATAAAGTTGAGATTAGTGGCCAACATCAGGAAAGAAACATGCAAGGGTTAATGATGGGGTTAACATCCTGCCTCTTTGCCAAATGGAGCAGGCATGGATGGTCCCATGGTGTCCAGGCTGGAGTCTCAGCACTGCTGGGACTGTCTGTCTGGATTTTTCCTGCCAGGGAAGTCCCCTGCTCCACAGCTGCAGTCAATGTCATGCCCATGCACAGCAATGACAGGAAACAAATTGATAACCCATGATGGCCAATTATACACTGTTCAAACACATGAAATTTCACTAGAAGAGTGGTAAAGAAAGTAATATTTCTATATCCCTTCCCAATCCTTCAGAAATACCATGCACTTAGTCAATCATGGGCACAGATATGTAGGGACGTTAATTCACGTAAGTCAAGGATCACATAGCAGATGAGCTAAGTGTCAAAGCTTACCTTCCCTGACAAAGAAACCAAGTGCCACTGGGGAAGGAAGCATTATTTAAGGGTATATTAAGCTTTGTGTAGGCAGGAAATAGGCATCTGAGTGGTTCTGTGCATTGCTAGAGGTTTGGGGAAAGTCAGGAGGGAGTAGTAAGCACTCCTATACATCTACTACACTGGGGGAGAAAGGAAGGATAGAGAGAGCAGTATGAGAAACAAGGTTCTCCTCTTGCCATGCAATGAAAGCAGAGAGAAAAGGGGATTTTATTGTACTTTTCAATCAACAAAAAACATAGTGCAAGATGGTGGTGGGGGGAAGCAGTGAACCAAAAAGTAGTCTGTGAACACTCTTACATCCAAAAACCAAGGTAAGCACAAGTTCTTAATGAGTTTTCCTACAAACCTTTCATTAGTTCCTTCCACATTTCATATCAGCTAGAAGAATCCTGTTTTCTCAGCAATAAACACTGACTCGAGTTTTCCAAGCCAATGAATGTTTCCAGTTGCATATTCACAGAGAAAAACACAAAGTCAACAATTATCTGCAGAAGTAAGCAGAAAACCACTCTGAAATTAAAATAGGTATAGCAAGGTGGACAACGTGGTCAGTTCTGTCCTCCTATCAAAGGTCAAGACAGAATTATAAAGCAGATTTTGTTGAGCCATGAGGGGCCATAACCTGCTCCTATTGTGGAGAGGAAAAAGAATTTCCCTCTGCTCAAGAAACTGGTGTGAAAGGGCACATCTGCTGTTCTTGTGGCAGAAGCAGAGTTTTGAGAAAGCCATTAAGCAAAGATATCTGGCAACCAACATGAAATAAGATTCAGCTGGTCAGCTGGTGAGATGCATCAGGACTGAGATGGCTGGACAGGGGCTGTGCAGCACAGGGCTGTTCAGGGTGGGAAGGACAAGCTCAGAGGTGCTGCTGCATGAAGCTCATGCCTTTGTAACCCAGAGACCAGGAGGTAAACTGTACAAGGATGGCACAAGATGATACAAGAGAACAGCACAGAAGAGATTGAAAGATACTGCAAGTTGATTGCAAACGGAGTACAATACTTGAGCCTGAGTACACATGACCAGTCCCTGCAAGAAGGAGAAATGGAAGAAGGAAATGGTCCAGGCCCTGTAATTCCATCTTTCCTTTTGTTTCCAGAAATCTGGACTTGGCTGGCTGTGACTGCTCACATGCCAATGACTTGCTGTGCTGTACTAAAGTGGCCTGTGAGAAAGTGCACTAGCATTCCAATATTAAGCTCTTAGAGGTCCGTGCAAATCTTATGTCTATATTCTTATTTCTATACAGTATTTCAGCTGTGGGTAAGCTGTATATGTATGTCTGTGAGCCTGTATGTGTGTGTATATGCATGGGAATCATAGAACGGCCTGGGTTGGAAGGGATCTTAGAGGTCTTCTAGTTACACCCACCCTGTCCATGGGCAGGGATGCCTTCCACTACATCAGGTTCCTCAGAGCTCCATCCAGCCTGGCCTTGAACACTTCCAGAGATGGGATATCAACTTCTCTGAGTAGCCTGTTCCTGTGCCTCGCCACCCCATGGTGAAAAATTTCTTCCTAATATCTAATCTAAATCTACTGTCTCTCAGATTTAAGCCATTTCCCTTTGTCCTGTCACTGCATGCTCCTGTAAATAGCTCTCTCCATCAATAATGGAATAATTTGTTTGAGTACATAAGTATAGTGCTGTATCATATACATTATAACAAAATATACACATAAAAGTGCATTCCAGTTTACATATGCTTTCAGTTTTGAAGATCTGGCTAAACAGATGCCTATGTGTAAAAACATATAAAACTACATTCAGACTTCCAAAAAAAGGATGCACATTTGCAATTATGCATCAGATGTGTAAGAGACTGTGTATGAAAAGTAGGCATCCCCATGCATAGTCACTTAATGTGCTTAGCTGGTGGTCTGCTTGTGTGTGATTAAATATATCTGCATGTAATCATATTTTACATTTACTTGTATATGTGTATAAACTGCTCATATAAAAAGTGATGGCTGCATCAATCCAACAAATGAAGGATGTTATTATTCTCTTTCTCACTTGTAAGTCATAACCAGCTCTAAGAATTTCTGCAGTAATAAAACTGTACGACAAGATGTACAGGCAGTCCTTGAGTCCCAGACTGGAAAGGAATTACAGTTGGGCATTCTGGATGTAGTGGATAGCTGGGAATTAAAGACAAAGGAGAATCTTCTGCAGGGTATAGAGAGAGTGGTGTGGTGTCCTCCTAGGATGCTGAAAGCTGGACTTGGTTCTTGTGCTGGTCCTTAAATGATCTGAGTCATCAGGACAAGGGGGAATGGGTTCAAACTGAAAGAGGGTAGGTTTAAATTAGATACCAGGAAGAAATTCTTTACTGTGAGGGTGGTGAGGCACTGGAACAGGTTGCCCAGAGAAGTTCTGGATGCCCCATCCCTGGCAGTGCTCAAGGCCAGGCTGGGGTCCTGAGAGGGAGTTCCGAGCAACCCGGTCTAGTGGGAGGTGTCCCTGCACACAGGCAGGAGGGTTGGGACTATGTAATCTTTAAGGTCCCTTCCAACTCAAACCATTCTATGATTCTATGACTTTATTCCAGATTCAGAATCCTTTTCTTTTTTAATAAAGAAAAAGACTGCATTAAAGAAGGCAACTTGAACTACTGAACACTTTAGGCTTCTGGATTACCTCCCTCAGGTGCTGTATTCATAACTTGTTTTCAGAACAGCTTTAGTGGAAAGAAAAGCTGAAGGCTTAGAAGTGGAACATAAACTCTCAGCTCTCTACTATTACACCACTAGTGCAAAGAAGTAGAATGAGAGAGAGCCATTTTGTCATGCAAATTAGGAGTGTTTTAACTGAGGTGCACTTGTTATGCCAGTGCTTATCCTTGCTGATACTGATATCATCAGTTGATGACATAAATAAATAAAAAAACCCAAACCAAAAAACCCAAACAAACCTTGCCCATTTTTTTTCTGAAGGTAGAATGAGTTGTTTCTAAAGGAGGCAAGATGGAAAAGATACCTGTGAAATTCCATAGTTTGTTGTGAGGTTCCTGTCATGACTGTAACAATTCCTGGTGGCACATGGTAAAACATACTGCTGTGGATGTGTGAGCTTTCTTTACTAGCTGTATAAACACTTTAAACCTAAGGGAGCAAACCTGATATTATGCAGTCTTGAGAAATCTGTGTTCAGCTCAACTTTGTCAACAGATCAAGCTAATGTTACTTGTATTCAGCGAACCATTTAAAAAGAAAAAAAAAAAAAAAACAAATCACAAAAAACCCCACATCTATGTGCTAAATATGAAATTGGTCCCAGAATCCCAAATCTAGCAAAAAAACCCTTAAAATGCTCAGGTTCTCCAAGAGAAAAATAAATATCACTGAATCCCACTGAGTAATGTCTCAGTCTGATGTTGACTCAGTTGTGGACCTGTAGATTGGTGACTGCCACAGATGGATTGCACATCCAGCAGCCTCAGGATGGGATCTGACACTCAGAGGTTTCCCAGCCTTTCCACGCCAGGGAGCGGATGAGGCTGGCTCTGCTGGGAAAAGCATCAACAACCTCTGCAGCTTGTTTGTTTTTTTATGGGAAATAGTTTCGAGTTACATTACCCTATTTTTAAAGATCAATAAACTTAACCTGCTAGGCTGCCTTTCGCAGGTTCTTGAGATATTACATTGTTTCAAAAGATCCAAGCAATTCCTTGAGAAAGTGAATAGCTAAGGAGTAGAGCTATTTGCATTTACTGTGCTATTAATTTTAAGACCTTAAATAACAAAATTTAAAGAGTTAAAAATAGTTAAGCATGAGAAAAAAATATTTTGAGGTACTCAATCAAATCACAGGTCATGCAATGAAACAAGAAGAAAAAACAAAATACACAACCAGCTTCTACCACTTGTGATATACCTAGAAAATTGTGTTGGTACTGTCCCAGTGTTGCTAATCCCCATTTGTAAGTAACAAATTTCCCCACTTTTCAATTCTGCTAAACCTGCTATCCTATATTCTATACGCTCCAAAATTAACACAAAGAAGAAGAAATACTATTCAGAGACAAAGCCCACTTGAAACCAAGGCCCTGAGTACTCTGGGACAATAAAGTGCAGCCTGGGTATATTAATCACAGTCTTCTGGCCCATTTCCAAATTGGGCAATTACAATCTGCCTACCTCAAATTCTCCCCAGAGTTTCAAATGCAAGAGTTATTTGTGATTTCCTTCCTATAAAAAGTGTTGTTTAGCACAGCCAGTAAAGACTGGTTTCATTCAAGTGATGGGTGAATAACCCACATTGACTATAGAAAATGTGTAAAAGCACTTTAGGATCCTTCAGGAAGAAGGACACTTATTACATGGTCATTTTACAGTGCTTTTATTATTCTAAGAGGAAGTACTCCTATCTAGATATTTCTTCACAGGCTCTTAGTAACCAAGTAGTCCAGAGTTTAGACTTGTTTTTCTAAAAATTACATTATGGTAGATTATTTTTTTTTGTTAATTGAAGATGATAGATTTGAAATGCAAGCACCGTATCACAAAGACAGTTTAGGAACACATACACAACTTCTACTTTGAAAACTATTCAGACAATTGCTGAGCCAAAAAAGATTAATGATTTATTATGGGGCTCATTAATCAAAAATTGTGTGTGCATGTTTTTTAAAGGACCAATTCCACTGTTCAAGTCAATTAGGTCCTCTAAAGCTATTACATCGGGAAGGAGCCACAATATTACCAAGACTTCCTGCAATATTGTTGAGACTTCCCCAAGTGTATTTAGAGTATAAAATAAATGCTATTATTCAGGAGATACTGAATTGCTAAGCTTCTTAAATTTGTACAATTGGGAACTTGAAGTACATTAAAATGCTGAAACTCATTAAGAGTCCTTTTCACAGCTGCAAAATCGTTGGCATTCACAGCACCGTGCAGAACAATAAAACACTCCCCACACCTTTGAACAGGGCGACTTCCGTTCCTCCAGCTCCGCTTTAATGAATCACTGAGGCAGAACTGGTATCTAACCTCTCCGTCAACCTCTTTCATTGAAAGTAAGAAACAAAAGCCACAATAACACTAATATTCTGAACAGAAAAGAAAAATGTACAAGCATACTGTACTAACCCTCCCCCAGCACAAAACCCTCAGCTATCGCTGAGTCTTTGTTAGAATGTAATTCAATTTTCTCCATCAAAAAGAAACAAACTATCTTCAGAGGCAGAAAACAATCCATCTTTTTCTCTCAAGTCACCCACCAAACCATGCCAAGTAGACTTTGTTTGTTTGGGTGTCACTTTTCTGAACCCAAAGCACAGGACTCAGCATTTGGGTAGGTGTTTTCACTAACACTAGCTGGAAAAGGTCACTCTGCATGCCAAAATGTCCTCCTGCCCTGAACACTGAAGGCCTGGATTTTGTGCCTCCAAAGCGGTACCAGAACAAACAGCCCAAGTCCTCAGGAAACTTGTGGACACCCCATGAATGTTTCTGACACATTCTCCAGCAGATGCACAGTGCTGGTCCTGATGATCAGAAGACAGTGCCTTTCTGAGATTCAACACAATTCCATCTTTCTCCAACTGCATCAAGGTAAGCAGTGCCCAACCCTTCCCAGCCAGCCACTCTGTACACTAAGGGATTGCAAACAGCACTTAAAACCAATCCCTCCCTTTGGCCTGGGAACAGTATGTTCTGCCTTCTCCTCATCAGGAGGGTCACAGCTGCACCTCTCATATCTACAGGTCTCACCAAACCCAGGGAAAAGAAACCCAAGTCTTATCAACACTAGTGTGCATCAGCCTGATTTCTTCAGCTGAAGGATTTGTTTCTAAGTAAATTTCCATTGGGCCACCTACCGCGCTTCCTTTGGTATTTGAAAAACAGAAGGAAAAAAGTCAGTAACCAACCAAAAATTAAGTGAGAGTAACAACTATGGAAACAGTGACTACTCTAGACATTTCACAAGATTCATCATAATCTTGGTGCTGGACAAAACTGGAAGAAACAGTCTTGGGACTATTATTTAGCTCATTAAATTCTATGTACAAATGCTGCCTGTTTATTTCAAACTATACCCCCAAGCAACAAATGGATTGTCTCCTTGGGAGGGGGAAGTTTCTCCCTTTTCTGCTCTAAACATTTTTGAAAGGAAAGTACAATGTCAAACTGGTGAAAAGATTATCTATTTCAGAAGTGGTTTTGAAAGATTCAACAAGAGATATTCACAATAAAGATCACAGAATTAATTACAGAAGAAGAGGGGATAGGGTTCTGCGTGGGAGTTCCAGTCTACATCAAACAGACTCAGAGAAAGCAACATTATGAGGGAAGATTACAGTATGACAAAAACAAGGCATGTGGTTAAAGCAAAAGATGCTTTGATAGTGTACAAGCTAAGATGGTTTTGTTACCGGCAACAAAAAAATTTAGCTTTGAAAGCTTAGCTGAGGAGTGCGACCCCAGCCCTACAGCTCTTGACAAAACACACCACCACTGGCACATGGTTCTGGCTCCACATGTTCAGCTGGGGATACCTGATGCATGCCAAGTGAGGAGAGCAAGAAAACTTGCCTGCTGACTGCCACAGGAACACACACAGGTGGACCCCCTGCACATCCCCTCCAGGATCATGTTCCTCAACTGCTTCCCAGCCATGGAGACTTGGGACCAGGCACTGTGGGCATGGCCATCAGCACTGTGGGCAAAGGAGGTGTCTGCCTCCATGCCAAATGCTGCAAGAGGCACAGCAGTGGCAAATCCCACCTTCTTCCTGAAAAAACCCAGTAAGAGAAGGGCTGTACCAGTTTCCTCTGGCCAGTTGTTTGGGGTCTGATTGATTTTGCATGGGGTCAATAAAAAGAAGGAAAGGAGACCTCTAAGCTTTTCAAAACATAGCTGATAGGTTGTTTTTTTTTCCCCATCTGAACAGGAAAACAGTGCCCAGCAGAAAAAGAAGCTTTTTCAACAGCTTTTTATCCTTGAGGTGTTTTGGCTTTCCCTCCTGAATCCATCTTACACTTTCTATTGGATCATTTCATTACAACAAAAGGGAAAGAGTCACTGTGGAATCCATTCCCTTTGCTGAGTCAAACAGAACTCAAGCTTCCACCTTGAAATCACACTGTAAAAGTTGTCCTATGCTGACAGTTCAGGGCTTTCCTTGTCCTATAATTTAGAGTAATTGAACTTTGCAATCTTGTATTTTGCAAACTTATAATAGGATGCCAACCTTCTATCACAGTCTTATCAACTACCTTAATTTATTTAGCCAAAGCTTTTTTTCTCTTGGAAAATAACACAACTATGCTTGCATCCAAGCAGTACAATTATGCATCTCTCCTTATGCAGTGTGACCAAGTACAGCTTAAGAGCTATGCTAATCTTATTAATTTTAGAGTATGGGCCAGTATTTTCACACAGTAAGTTCCCATCTGGAGAGAAGATCTTGGCCAGAATTATTTTAAAAACCACAAATCAAAACTTTCTATTCTGTGTCTCGAATCATTGCACTTGAATAATACTGGGCATTTGGACCTGAAAGCACGTGGTTGCTAATAGTGACTGAACTGCCCAGCAAGGCAGAGGTAAGAGCTCAAACATCTGCATGCCCATCATGGAGACTTGGATGTGCAGTATGCACCTGGCTTTTTGTATCCTACTCTGGCTCTAGGAAAAAGACTTGCTTGATTTCAAACACAGTGCCTCCAATATTTTCTATTTTTCAAACCAACTTTTGAGAACAGTTTGAATTATTTGCTTTCTTCATTAGTAATCCTTTGACCCTTAACATGGGAAGTTCTTTCCAGAAAAAAAATAAAATCTGAATAGCTTCCAGGCATTGTCCAAACTGCACACTGTGGAAAGAAAAGCGTTTACTGAAGTTTTAGGCTCACAAATGAAATATTAATATTTATGTGCAGTATTGAGTATCTGGCTTTGGAGTTGGAAGTAGGTGCCTCATCACATAGAGTTTCCCTCCCACATATGTGAGAGACATTTAAGAGGTGTTTTAGATTGGGTTGTTGTCATAAGGGATCTCAACTGCAGTAATCCAAAACTGCCCTGCTTTAGCAAGAATCTGGTGCCAAGATTTACATCCAGACAAAGACTGTGGATTGCAGACCCCAGCCCAAGGACTGTCTGATTTTAAAAGCTTTTTCTATGCTCTGCCTATGATTACCTGTTTAGAGAAGGAAATAGAAGGAACAAGCCATTCTAAATGACTAAATTTAACTTTGGTATCTAAGGTCAGACCAAGAATTTTTGGTTAAGAGTTTGGGTTGTGTTTCCTTTTACTCCTAAGTGAGTTCCAGTTTGATCCTAGAAGCCGTCTGTGGCAGCTGAAAATGGTGCCATCCCTTCAGGACTCATTCTCATACAGATCTCAGTACTCTCCCCTGCAATCCCCTGTGGTTTCGAGCATCTGGCCTTTCCTTGCCAGGTAACATTAAGAGGATGAGTGTAAGGCTCAGAGTGGGGCAAATGAACAGCTCATTTTCCTCAGCAACACCTAATGTGCAAATATGGCCTGGAAAGATATGGAACATCAGAACCTGTATTTCTAAAACAAACAATGCTAAACAGAAATAAAACCCAAAAACATCAAACCACAAAACCCTCCCCCCCCAAAAAAAACCAAAAAAACCCAAAAAACAACTCAACCAAAATCAAACCAACAACAAAAATTCTCACCAAAGAAGCAAAACCAAACAAACAAAAAAGGATTTCTCTTTCAGCTGTTTCTAGTCTACAAGTCAATGATGCCTTATTCTGCCAAGCATTTTGCTGATGTAACTGGCACTAGTTATTATAAAATCTTCAGCAGCAACAGAACCACAGAACCAAAATTAAGTTATCAGGGAATATCTTTCCTCGTCTTTTTCTCTAAATACTATATGCATAAGCAAATCTGGAGGTGAAAGTCTTCCTGTATTTTTGATATAAAGTAGCTAAGCTTTCGTTCAACTTGAGTGAAGTGGTTTATCAATTGCCCAAGTAACCAAAAATAAAAAAAAACCTGAGACTAAATATTAATTTGGCCAAGCAGGTTCAACACAAATGATGCTGAATGGCAAGGGCTGTGCACAAGCGAAAGCACAATACTTGTTTGTAAATCCCAAGATCAAAGGCTAGAGAAACAATAAAAGAGTGCATATCACTAAACTCATAAGGTAAAAGAATACCTAAACATAAGGAAGATTGTTAACCAGCATCAGCATATACCAAATGTTCTACTGAATTACTTTTGAAAATGCCATCCTCTGGGTTTAAGTTTGCATTTTGACTCTTCTACACTTGTTCCCACTCTATTAAAAAGAAATAATAATTTAATTGTTTTTTCATTTTTTTAACTAAAAAATAGCTATACTAGGACTACTAAACTTCCATATTCACATGGCTTTAAACAAATTCTTTAGTTTGCCAACACAAAGAGGACAAAAATGAGTTGAAATCTTCTTATGGAAATGTGTTCAAAGCTAGGAACAGATTTGTGTACCTAGCAAGCTGAATAGAGTTCACAAGTTAAAAGTTAAACATAGCTCAAATCCCTTGAGAACTGCTACAAGAGCACTTTCTTTCTGAAAATACCTAAATAGTTAATAGAAGAGTTAACAGTTAATGATGCTTAAAATGGGGACCTTAATTCATGAACTTTATGGGAATGATAAAATATAGCGATGGGCTTTTCTAATGGTTTCCACAGTTCAGCCATTCTCCCTCTTAATGGGTAGGACCTAAGGCTTTATGGCAAGCATAAAAAGGCAGCATTTGCCATCTTGGTGAGGTTGCTGGCCTACCTAACCTGGAGATTACATCCCTTTACACCAGTTTTGTCATCACAATGCAAAACTAACAGCAGTTTTTACTAATATAACAGTGAGGTTTAGTCATATTTATGGGAAAATGAAAATACAAGTCATTACTGCTTTATGCAGTACATACAAAATAGCCTAAATTAAGATACCTTTCAGATATAAAGTTTTTTCACTACTTGTCTTTGTTTGTCATTAAAATGAAAGGCTGGGTTAGAAAATTGCATGACTACATGATGACACTGGGTCCTGCCTGGACCTTCTAATGCCTGTCATGGCAGTGGCAATGGTTTAGGAAATCCACTGTCCCTGTCTTTGGAGACCCCAGAACAACACCACAGTTTCTGCAGCATGGAGAAACAACAAAATGTTTTCAGCAAAGCACATCTTTTAAGTTGACATCATTCTTCCAGAACATGTCAAATACAGCCACTAAAACTCCAACCTACATATGGTTTAGATTAAAACTAACAAACAAACAAACCAGCCCTTAAATTATGAGGCCTTCCAGGAGCACGAAGCCAAAAGTACAGTAATTGCTTTATAGAGAGAGCACTGCAGGGACTGCCAGCAGAGCAGCACATCCGGCGCCACTCAGAGGAGAGAGCGCTCCCCGTTCCCAGTGAGCACCATGGAGAAACAGCCTCTCCCAAGGCAAAAGGGCTGCTGGGATGCTCTCATCCCTGCTGCACCCTGGCTGGCACATACCCCCCAAGGGCACCTGCACTGACAAAGGAGTAAAAAAAAACCTAACACAAAGCACAGAAAATCCCTCCTGCAGCCTATGCAGCAGGTTTTGGACCTCTGCCTCAAGGAAAAAAGAGCTCTAGGATGGTTTGGTATTAATGACAAAAATGAAGAAATTACATTTGTGCCGCTTCCTACACTTAGTAAAGGAAATTATGCATTTCCCACAAAGCCTAATGCCAGCTCCACAGGGATTATATTACTATTTATTGTTTTGTTTGCTCAAATAAAACACCTGTTGAGGTCAGCTATTCAAAGAATTTTTAATATACAAGCCTTACGGTATGGAGAGTAAGAAATGTTTATAGAGGCACTCCTGGTAAGATTGTTGGCTTTTTTCCCCCCAGGTAGGTGCATAATGATTTAATAACAGAAACAGCATGCCCACAAACCTCTGAACCTCAGATTTAAATAAAAACTAATATATCTGAAATCTGGATATCAGTCTCCTTCAGCTTTCCCTGCTATGGAAGGAGGCGTAACCCTAGGATACGGCATCCCTCTTTTATAAAGTCCCATCTTAAAGTGTCAGGAGTCAAGGAATTAAAAACAAAAGCAGCATAAATCGCTGTCAATCATTAAAGTCTTTGATCTGCTCGTTTCTTCAGAAGGCATTATGCCTCCTAAATGGAGGGATCAATCACCCTACGCCAGACCTGCTGCTAGGCACTCCTGCGCCACGCCGCCAGCATGGAGGGCAGAACATCACAGCACATTCCAACTCCCCTTCCAGGCAAACCAAGGGGCAAAACCACAGCATCAGGGAAACAAAACAACACAACACAAACCCCTTTGTGCAGCTACACAACATGACTGCCTTCCCTTTCGGCATATTTTTCGGCTTTTCTGTTTAACAGCGGCTCACTTCGGTCTGCCTTTCCCGATACATTCTCAGTGAGTGTTCCACCATCACCATGCCTCACTAGCAAACAGGATTATTGGGGATGTTTTTAAAATCAAGGAGAAAATATTTATATTTTCACTCATCCGTGGCCATATGAAATTATATGTTGGCCTGAATTAGCTTGTCTCCTCCTCTCTTACAGTAAAAAAAGCTGCACAAGTAAAGGGAGAAAAATTTATTCACCTCTTCCTCAAATGCCAAGCCTCCCCAAATGCAGCACATTTATCTCACATGGAAGACTGAACAGTTAAAAGAAAAGGAAAAAAAAATTTAAAAATGAACTTTCTCACCATGACATCTATGCACAGAGATACATACACTGACTTAGCCACGGTTCAACCCAGACAGGCCCTGCTGTCCTGTGAGGATGGATCCTGCAGGAAGGCTCAAAGGGAGTGCAACCTCAGTGCCCCATAGCAATGCAGGAGATGCAATGAACTCCAAACAAATTCAACAGGATTAGGCCCTTGATTACCATCCTGGCTGCTGACAGAGTTGCACAGATTTGGTGAAAAAGAGAGGATTTTAATAATAGCAAATGGTATCAATCAACTGCTGGCCAAGAGAGAGTATGAACAGAGTACCTGTTTAATATGGGTGTGCTGGGCCTGTGGCAAGAGTTAAATAGGTTTTCATCCCAACTCAAACATGTTTGTCACTTAAAGGTTTCTATTCCTCACATGTCTCCCAGGCCTTAATTCTGTTGCCCTCCCTCAGTTTGAGAACCCTTTTCCATAAACATCCCTTTTAATTTCAGATTATGGCAATCACGAGCACAATCTGGTCTTTATAAACAGGGAGTTGAAGAGAAAACAAACATCAAAGAGATAAAAGTAGTATTGTACTTTTAATTATCAAAGTATTTTATTTCTTTTAAAGGAACAGATTCGCTGGTCTTTTCCAGCTGCCCTGCATCATCACAGCGATGCAAAGCAATGTAAATCCAGTTCAGGGGAATGGTTACAGTGAGTTAGCAGCTGCTTGACATCACTGGAGCAGCATAAAGCAGCAAGCATTTCAGTCTAACCCCTAATCTTTCAAGGCACTTTACAAAACAAGAGAAAAGGTTTTTCTCTCCATCAGTGACTACTGCTTAACTGAGAGCACAGAGCAATCTAGTTAAGAGGAATAAAAGGTACTAGAGAAAACCTTTGAAAACAATTTTGAGGGAGAATTCGTACACTTTTCTCTCCTTTGGCTAGCAAGAACATTTAAGTCTCCTCAGTGTAAGTGGTGAGAGAAAACTGTTTGAAGCAGTATGCCTGATTTTCAAACCTGATTTTAGACAGGTTGCAATATAATGCTTCAACACAAGTTAGAAGGGCAGATTCACTGTTACTTAGGGTTTGGAGAATGGAGAAATCAATGCTCAGATTAAAGACAAAGACAGATAAGCACTTTGGGTGAATATGAAATAGAAAGAAAAATATCACTCTCAAACCCCTCCTGCTTACCTAATTCAAGGTAAGTGGAAGTGTGGTATGTTCCACAAGGTGACTGCAATGCTTTTTTCACTTACTTTCAGTCTCATGTCTGTTCAAGGCTTTCTCTGTTCATGACCTGCACTGCAGCCTGATTAGCTGAGCAATTAACTATGCCCTACATTGTTCTTTATTCACCTGGCTATTGCTTAGTTGCTGAAGTGGATGGAGCAATTGCTCCTGTTTGGCTAAACTCTTAACAACCACAACTACTAATTTTCCATATATTTTCAGGCAACCTGCAGTTAGGAGCAAGCATTTTTTCCTACCTGAATGCCACAGAGAATGGGGGAATAATGCCATGGGAATGGCATCCCCCATCAACTCCACATATGCATGCACACACACACATTAATTTGCTTGCAGTTGTCTTCTTTTACCTTGCCATGTTTGAAAAATGACTAGAAAAACATAAGTAGACTTTATTCCCATCTCCTATCAGTAAACAGAGGCTATTTTATCCAAGTTCCTAGGGAAATGAGGCAAACACAGGATCACAGAATATCCTGAGTTGGAAGGGACCACAAGAACCATGAATCCAAGCTCCTGGCCCCGCACAGGACAACCCCAAAAAACACACCACTGGTCTGAGAGCATTGTCCAAACACCTGAACTCTGGTAGGCTTGGTGCCATGACCAAACATGCTGTTTGTGTTTGTAATTTTTTAACCTAATACCTGCTAAACCCCAAGAGAAAGATAAGGTTTTCAAAGACAAACTCTAGTTCTAGTGTCTTTTGTCATAAAGGAAGATAAGAGATCAAGCAAGTTCCCCCAGCTGTAAGGAAAACAATGAAGTGTAAAGACTGTGTAAAAGGGAATGATGTGTTAAGAATGCTGTTGCAGATAACTGCAGGATCCTTTTTTGGCTCCAGTCTGTGACAGGCATGCACTGTGGGTGGCTGCATTGCAGGAACATTCAGGTTGCCTGAGTTACCTCTGTATTTGCATCCCCATTGACCTGCACCCATGCAGCCAAATGCTTCACTTCATTTGCACACAGGGCTTCAGCATGTGAAACTGTTCATCCTCACATGCCTCCCTCCCACTGACTGTGCCATGTCTTAGGTGGGGCTGGGCACTGCAGCCTGGCTGCTGCATCACTTCTGATGGACATCCTGGAAGCACTTGGCTGGCTTCCCCATTCAGAAAGTGGGAGGCTCGAGCACAAACAACACTTTATTCAAATGACAATTACTGGAGTGCTTTCTTGCAAGCCATTTCAACTCAATTACTTCAGTGAGCAGTAACATTTAATTTTACAGCCTGGGAGCACAGTGATTCTGTAATTTAAATGTTCCTGACAATTTCAATCATACTATGGTCTTCATGCAATTTGGTTCTTGACATTGAGTGGCAGAAACTGCAGAACTGATGCCACTTGCCACATAATCATGCTGTCACAACAACCTGGCAGCCTGGCAGCCATGCTACCAGGTCCTGGGCACATCTATAGCTCACTACCACTGACCAGCCAGATAAAAAGGACAACAGACGATGGGGAAGAAGGCAGAGTCCACACTAACACACCTGCTGCTCCTTTGGGAAGCCAAGGGCAGTAAAAACAGCAATTCACCCTCAAATATCCCATTTCCTGGATTCCTTGTAACACAGGAACACCACATAAAATCCCAGAGACTTCAGGTACAGTCCATCACACCAGTCTGCCAGTCTCATTTTCTACTACAGGCCTTACACCTATAATTTGTTGCAGGAACAAGCATTCTGTCTTCCCCTTCTGAAGTGCAAGGAGGGACTCGGTGTGGTGGGGGAATTTGGCAACTCAGTAGATGACAATATGGCTGTGCAGATCCCACCTGCTCTGCATCTCTAAAGGATGGCCGAAGCCTACATCTCAGAGAAATTAGGACCTGGCTTTCAGAGATAAACAGAGAGGCTTTAATGCACTCATCAGAAATCACAGTGAATGTGCATATCTTCTTCCCAGGAAAAGCTAATAATAAAAAAAAACCCCAAAAAACAAAAAACCACATCCCTGTTTAGGTTTGAACACATAGAACACATAGAAAAAGCAAAGCTTTTAGACCTGTCTTTCTACAATTAAAAAAAAAAAAAGAGAAAAGGTCAATTTACTTTAAAATTTAATTAAAATACTAGTCAGAAACATTTCTGATGACTACATGGTATCCAGTTTGGACTGTTTGGCCTCTTGGTTTACTAGTACTGATACCCTCACTTTCTGTTTTCATGCTTGAGAAAGGCAGGGATGTGTGGCAGACATAGACAATGACCAGACATGGACTGTGACCAGACTTCACTTTCCTCCTTTACCAGTCAAAATGAAAAGGAAAGAGAAACCTACAGTATGATGAAACAGGGGGCAGCTGAATGCAATGCCAATAGCACCATTACCATTTTGCAAAGGCACTCTTTCATTCCTCGTTATGCAGCTCTCCTTGCCACCTTGCCAGCCTGAAGCCAGGCAAGCTGCAGGAGAAGCAAAGGACATCTGTCTGACCACCGAGCAAGGAAAAGTGCAGGGATGGCTCAGCACCAGGCACAATCCTCCCCCTTACTTCTAAGCTAGACATGGAGGAACATTTTCCAGTCTACCTTGCTTTCCCTCCTTCCTCCACGCAGTTCTTTTCTCCCAGAGGACAAGAATTATCATTAGGAAGGTCACTTTATAGCTGCTGGGTTTCTCCCTGGCTGTATTTCAGCTGAAGCTGAAGTTAGGAGGCTGCTGGGTGTGAGGCAGAGCCCTGCAGACCAGCTTCTATCCAAATCCCCAGCGCTATAATTAAAGTAATTGCTATGTCCAATGAAAGAGGTTTAATTTCACAGGGATTCAGGCAAAGCCAGAGTGTGTCTTCCCTTCCTGAGCGCTACATAACAAACTCCAGTGGCATGGAATTTTATTTTGTCATTTTTAATTGTTATTAATTTTGAGGAAAACACCTGAAACGTTTCCACAAGTAAGATTAAATATGTTAGGCTGTGGAAAATGTGCTATCTGCAACTGAAAGCAATTTTTGAAAATGTATAAGAATGCATGACAGCAAGTGACTTATTTCTCAGAAAAAAAAAGTTTACTCCAAATGAATATGCTTCCCATGAAGCACAGTCTTACCTACAGAAAATTTTTGGTGATGGAGCGAGTATTTAGTCTTGAAAGACAAGCATTTTTTGAGTTATTGATGAAAAGATTAATAAAACAAATGAAACCTTTGTTTTTAAGAAAAAAAAGTATGCAGTATACAATATCAACATCCACACTAATTTTTCTACCCACGCCTTAGAAACTATTCTTCTGTGTGAACACCAACAATTTTTATCCAGAATTTTTTTGAGAGAAATCTATGCCGACAACTATTGCACATATTTGGTAAACTCAACATCATGCTCTATATGTTTTTTTACAAACAGTCAAAACGTCTGAATGTAAATCCCAATGCAACAAATGCTGAAATTATTGTTTCCCACAAATCACTGGGTGACACATTCATGGCTCAATGCTCTGGATTCGCTGTGCATTGCGACACAGCACAGCGTGCATGAGCAGTGACTTCAGCCACACTGCAGAACATCTGCACACTGTGGACATGGCTACAGTGCACCAAGCTGCCCCAGGGATCCCTAAGATAGTTGGCAGTGAAAGTGGAGTTGAATTGAGTTTAACAAAGATCTCATATACTGACCAAATAAAAAGCCTTGAAAATCTCCCCCCCCACCCCGACAATCCTGTTTGGAAAAGAAATATATTAATGGAAGAAAGTGGGTGCTGATCCTTTTAGGGAACTCCCCTCTGTATCTTATCAAGAGATGACCACTGCATGAGCAGGAGGACTGCTTGGGTGGTTACTTGTTTCCCAGGGAGGCACAGGAACTGTCTGCAATGCACCCATTTCAGAAAAGAAAACTCAAAACATCTGGAGCTTTTCTTTTATTTCTTCCCAAAGAAAAAAATGAGTTAAATGCTTCAGAGCCCTTGGAGACCTGATGTGCAACTACATATAAAGCATCCACTCCCCTCTGTGTGAATCGGCTGCTTGATGCAGCTATCTGGAAACTGGGGGGCTGGGGGAGCTGTTGGGCAAAAAAGATGAGAGTACATTTTCCCTGAGGCTGCAGTTTCAGTCCAGCTCCAGAGTGCCAGAGCTGTTGCTGCCAGGAACCATTTCAGTTATTCCTGTGAAATGATGGATGGCCTCAACCCATTCCCTAATGAAGATTTCATCAGGAAGGCTGCCATTGCCCTCAGCTTCTTTTTAAGGGCAGCTTTAAAGGATAGGCTAAAGAAAAAAAAAAAAAAATCAACAAAAAAAACCAAACCAAAACACTCACTGCCCTGTGCAGCTCTCTTCTGAAAAAGGAGGTGCTAAATGGCAGCAAGAAAGTCTTTGAGAGATTCCTTTATTGTATTTATTAGCATCTCCTTTGTGTAAAGCAGAGAGGAAAGGGGGAGAAAAGGCCTCTCCTACAGGCTGAGACCTCAATGAACAGTAGTAAAAGATGGTGTTGAAGTAACCAAAATGTGCATGCTAATTCATGCTGTGAATTCAGGACATCAACCAGTTGACAAGGAGTTTCTGTTAAATTCTATAGCATCATAGTGGTCAACTTCATTGGATACTTCTGCTGCTGAATGTTCCACCAAAACCTCTCTCAGGTCCCTCTTATTTTGTTCAGCGTTTATGCATCACATATGTATGATGCAGCATAATGCAACACAATATTATTTTAGCTAAAGAAAACAAAAAAGAGCAATTCTTACTTTAATAGTGTCTAAACTTTCCTAAATAGTCCTTTAATAGTCCCTAAACTTTCCATAAAGTCAACAGCTGAGTGAGAGTAGCACCAGGCTGGTCCCACTGTCTTCTGAGAAGCCACAGAAACTTCTTGAATTCAAAGCTTTAGCATCGTTGCTTTTAATGAACTACCAAGAAAGAAAATGCACCTGCCTTAAATGTGCCCATTCTTAAGAGGGCACAAACAGGTCGTCCCACCAGCAGAAGACTAGGTGAAGAAATTATTTGTAATACTCCACCAAAGATGAAGTTGAAAGATGAGCAACATCACAGCTGAGCAAGGTGTGATTTTAAGAGTGCCGAGACCTGGGAAGTCCAACGCACTCTTTACCCAGCTCCCACTGTTAGCAGGGGGAAAACACTCCAAAAACTATTGACAGACACTATTTCCACAGCTCAAAACCTAAGGAAATATTATTGCTTCACTTAAATTCCCATAGCTATTGCTTATAAAGAAGCATTGTTTCAATGGCAATGATAATGCTGGACTTTGTAATGGTGGTGCCTGCATGAGAACTTCAGGGCACTGCATCTGAAAGTTCTTGATGCACTGTGGATGCTAAATCAACGATCACAGCTTTGAGTTCAACACGAAAACTTGGGGGAAAACAAATTTTTTCTCTCTGTAAGCAGACTCAACATGCAAACCATGACTTTGTGCACATTTTGGAGCAGATTGATGAGCTTCAGCCTGTACTTGCTGGTATTAGCAGCCCTTCTTTGCACATTGGTGATACACTCTCTCCCTGCTTCCATCACTTGCCATGAGGTGAGTCAAACCCTACACCCAGCTGGATGTTTCAGGGTTAATGCAGACTAATTAGTTGAGTTTCTAAGGTCAGTTTTGTGCAGAAAATCCCGTTGGACCAGTGTCGATGAATGATATGAAAGACCAGCTGTGAAGGGAGGTAGCTGCCCACAGACATTGACATCTTTCCACGTAGCCTTTGTACTTACTAATAGCTTTCTTCTTCTTTATTTCTTGCCTCACATCTGGAGCAAATACAAGGATGTAGACTTTAGCATCATAAACAGGGGTGACTCTTTTAGGAATGTGTTAGTGTTTCCAACAATCATATCGTATGTCTTTGTTATTGCTCACTGTTTTCCTGTGTGGATAAGCTTTCCTTGCTAAAAAGTGTCCAGTAAAAGAAGTGCACAGAATAAGAACAATTGAAGATGTTTTCAAGTCTTACAGAAAATTGTTTTTTCCCTGGCAATAATATTAGGATTTAAAAGCTTAAAGTCATTCAGGGATAAAAACAAATATTAGATCACTGAGATATTGGGTGTTTCTAGTTTCATTTTACGGAAATGAGTTCCCCTTCTAACTACCAAAAAATGTATTATTGTACTGTTTGGAGAAATGTCCTATTATACTTTCACAATACTTCAGCCTGTTGCTTCTGCTGAGAGCCACACTGCATTTGGCCAGGTTCAGCACAACTGCTTTTAACTTGTCTAGTCCAAAGCTGCAACTTCCACACTTTTTAAAGTGAAAATTACATCAGAGCAGAAAGATTACCCTCACCTTTTCAGATGATCAGTGATGTGTGCCTTATGCTGTTCAAAACTTTCAAGTATGAGAAATAAATTTCAAGGAAGATGAACTAGAGGAGTATGCAGGTCAAAATATCCAAATTTCATCTTGTACAAGCTGGTATATGCAATTTTTTTTTTTGTTACATTTATATACCTTAAAAATGCAACTTCATAAGTAGCTGTCATATTCTGCCATTTCTGCCATCATATGTATGTATAAAAAGAAATGTAGAGATTATATTCCCTTCACTGGTAAGTGGTATACTCTAAGGTATACTTGCACAAATTATACCTCTTTAAATATTTATGGTTGCTGTTCTTTTGTTTATTTGAATCCAAATTTTTACCTAAATGCTATTTTATTCTTACTTGTCAAATCCCTTTATCAAACAATAAACAGGAAACGTCTCTCTTTACTAGCTCCATAATATTATAAATGCAATGCAACTAAGCCCTAATAAAAGAATAAGAAAAAACTGTAATAGATGGCAAACTGGGATTGCTTTGTAGCTCACTTGAGCATTGTGAGGAGCGGGTCCAACCTCAGCAAGCACCGCTCAGCTTCAGCACGTTGTAAAGTTATCTCATGATGGGACTAAGAGAGAAATTGAAGCTTCCAATGCAATAGGCCACATTAGAAATATATCCTGCCTGCTCCTCATTAAACTTGTAAAACATGACTGCAGGAGTGCAGTGCATAACACCCTCTAATAGCACCATTTAAATACCAGTCAGCACTGTACAAGAGGTAGAGAAACGTGGCAGAAGTATTAAAGCTAAGTCAGCCCTGAAATGTCTGGAGTTTAAACGTCTCTCCAAATCTCTTTGGACTTGGAATCAAGAAGAGAAGTCTTGTGTGAACACAGAAATGTTTTTTTCTCCAATACCTGTTTGCAGTCAGGCTTCAAATACCAAGGAAAAAAAGACTAGGAATATCAAGGAAAAAAATGTAATGTTGGAATAAAAAGAACCATATCTTTTCCTTTTCACCTCTCACCAACTGAAATCATTCTTTCACCCCACAGAATACTAAATTCCAATGAAATTCTTCACTTCAAAGAATTCCTCCATTATCTTAAAAAGGGAATATGAAGCAAGCATTCTCCAGGGGAGAGTAAACACTAATCTAACTTGCTGCTGAATTTTAAGAGTGAGAGCTGGGGGACAAAGCATTCAGTAAACATTAAAAGCAGATCCAAACAAAATGAAAACAAAATTAAAAAAAAAAAAAGGAAAGTACAAATGACAAATCCAGTGACAGTGCAAATTGATTTTGAAAGGAAAATCACTTTTCTCCTTACTGTTTTCAGCACTATGACAATTTTCTTTTAAATACACTTTATCTGTCATTTGTCTTAAAGCATGTTAAGCATGTATGTGTGAGCTGTTCCTCTAGCTAATTACAATTACAGCATTATAAACAGAAACTTAAGTAATACTGAGAGGGTTTAGTTTCAGAGAGGCATGTCTAGTCAAATTTTCAAGCTTTGCAGGAAAGACTGTGCTTGCCTCCAACATTTTTAATCGTGGAAGAATTTTCTCCTTTGAGGTTGAGATCTAGTAAAATTTCTGTGCTGTTAACTTCATGGAATTTGTTTAACTTCAAAATTCAATATCAATAAAAATTCAATGCCGTGATCTGAAAATAGCCTTATTGAACTTACCTAAAACTCTACTGATGGATAGGAAAATAATGTTCAACACAAATAAATGCATAAAACATTTCTAAGGGTCTGAAAGACTCCCATCCAAAAGCAATTGTTTCAGCAAGTCTTTTTCTACCTTTCTTGCTTAAGTGCTGCATGAAATAAAATTATTTCCAAAACGTTTCTTCATAAAGTAAGTGTTCAAGTGAATCAGTACGTGTAAACAAGCTCTACTGAGGATTCATGCTGCCAATTTAGGATAAACTATTTTGTGTATTCAACTCCATTTCTCTGGTAAAATTTCCCTAATGAAATGTAGTAAAACTCACAAACCATCAGATCAACACACACCAGCAAAATTAAACCCCTGAGAATATTCACTGCTTTATTTTTATTAGTACTGCTTTAAATATTCAAAATGTATGGGTCATAAAATTATGCTTAGGGCAACATTTTCTCATAAGTTCATTTGTGCATGTTTTAAAATAGATTTAAAAACTAAATAATTTTAATCTCAACTTTAATGCAGACACAACCAGCAGCAGTAGTGATGGGGGCAGATCTTGATAGCCCCTCCTCAAATTGTTAATTTTAGGTTGGTTTAGGGCAGGAAAAGGAATGTATTTAAAAGCCTGAAGCAGTTTATATAATGCTTCAAATTTCTAGAGCAGCCCCCACATTCCCTTCCTTACAAATACAAGATAAAATTACTTGGAATTTCCTTATATTATTACTGAATATAGGACAAACAATAACACAGTCAAGAGTCAGACATGGTGACCTGTGATTATTTTTCATGGAAAGATCACAGGACAATATAAAATCTGAGCAGACGACTAGAAAAATAGGCTTCCATGTAGTTTAGACACATACATCTCAGCCTACAATTTATCATGTTATTACCCTGATCACAAAATGCAAGAGGAAAAGTTCATGTCTACTTTCTTGCAGCTGTAGGGTATCACTGCAGCCCTATGCACAGGAAAGTCACAATGTGATTTGAATAGGAAGGGTATTTTTTGTTGTTGCTACTTTTTTATTTTGTTTTGGGTTTTTTTGGTTGTTGTTTTTGATTAGTTTTGGTTTGGCTTTTTTGTGGTTTTGTTTGTTTGGTTGGTTTGGTTTGTTTTTTTTAATGTTTTTTCCTTCTCAAGGAAGCCAAGACAGCCTGTGATATGACACAGATAACTAGATAACTTCAGGAGATAAAGGATGCATTATCTGCAGTAATTGGGAGAAGGGTGCCCTCACGTTCACCCCAAGAATCAGAAGATGCTAGACCCATGCTAAATCACAGAGGACAGCCTTGCAACTCCACCCAAGTTTTTTGCTAGGTCTGAATGTAAAAACAAGGCTGAAGAAGAGGTAGAGGAAGGTGGGAGGTTGTGCAGGGAACCTGGCAGCACTGGGAAAAGAGAAGCTGCTAGCTGATCCTAGCAGGATCAGCAGGGGATATGACACCTCATATTTATCCTCAAGAGCCTGGAAGCATCCAGGACAATATTCAGCACAAGCCAGGCAGCCCCACAGAATGCACTCTGATTTGAACTGCACTCTGCCCAGCTTGTATTGCTGCAGGTCTGTGTGTTCCACCAGGAGAGGATGCAGAAGCTTCAAGAAAGGTCGCTATGAACAGCCACCTCAAGCACATAAAAAAGTTTCTTTTTCTTTTCCTTTCCCTTTCCTTTCCCCCCCAGTCCCTCTCCCCTGGTCCCTCTCAACAATGTGTCCCCTAAGAACAGACATTAGTTTTCATTTTCTTTTACTTCTGCTTGAAGGCAGGAGCAGAAGCTTCCACAAACAGAAAGTTCCAATGCCAGTGACTTCTGGGTACAGGCAGTACAACTGCCCAGTACTACATGGATTCTCTGTATGAAGAAGTCAGTGGTGAATATCTGTCTCCTGACTTCATAAAAACTATTGACAGAGTGCAAACTGGCTGGAGACAGAAAACTGCCTGGCTGGAACCTTGGTGTTTAGGCAGCCACAAGTGGCAGCATGGCCTAAGAATACTGGGAAGGAACAACTGGTTGGGGGCTTGGTTCCAGCAGTTGCCACCAGGAGAAGTTTTGGAGCAAACCCTAGACCACTCCTTTGCTCTTGAGTTAGATCTACGTGTTGAGTTTTATCCTTCCATGGTACAAAATTCTGCATCCAAGAAAAGCCTGCCTTGGCTATTACTCAAAACAGGCCTAAATGTAATTTCACAGAGAATGATTATTGAGAATAATCTAAAAGTATACAACTGGTCATCCCTACAGAGAAGATCACTTTTGTAGGGAAAAGGAATGAAATCCGATGCACATCACATAGTACAGGATCTTAAGAGAGACAAATTGACCCAAAACACACATCTAGTGTTGCTTTCCTCTGGGAAAAACCAGACATTTTTGTTCAGACATTTCATGCCAGAAAATAAGGTATCTGGATAAGAATCCAAACTTTTAGATTCACCATGGAAAACCCACTTTATTTGACTATGCAATGAGGCAAGAAGAAATTTTTGTCTAAGAATTAAAAAAAAAAACCAAATCAAACAACTTTCTTGGGGAATACAGTGAAATCACCAGACAGCAAGAAGAAACGACACTGGCGAGATGCAGACCATTATTACATTTCTCTAGAAAGATGTCAGTGCTCAAAAGTGACAGGACACAAACCTACAAGTGAACATGTACAATGACCACTCCAAAAATACTTTGTGATGTTATAGCTGGTTGAAAACCATTTCTAATGAAATAAACCTTTCAAATGCACAGGGAAATATAACAGCCAAGAAATCACCTAAATGGGTTTCATAACAGTATCTCAGTACAACATTATTTCAATATTAAGACTTATAATTGATGAAATTACTATTATAAAAAATTGTGTTAGCAATAATATTTCCCAAAACTTCTTCCTTGCATTATACTGCTCCTTATTCTATTTTCAGGCAGCCTCTCTAACATGAAATGGCAACATTGTACACATCAATGGCCTCGAGGGTATAATTAAAACTTGTTATTTACATTTATTTTTTAAAATAATTAACTGGGAGCACGTCTAATGAATGGTAATGGGGCTTAAATTGAGACACAATATGTCAACTACCTTGCCATTTGGAAGCGAACTCCCATGCAGCTCCGTGTGATCGGGAGCACAGGGCTGGCACAGGGGCCCTGTGGATGGCACTGCCAGTATAAAGTCAATGGCACGCACAATGGCTGCCTCTTGGTTACTTTGAAGATCCTGATTTCCACAGACTTCTTCATTTTACACACAGCACTGATGAGTTAAGGCACTGGCTTGGTTTTCATGCACGTCAGAGGTTAAGCAGAGGCTTATCCATCCCCTAAGCTAAACCTGCTGCGGTCCTTTGTTACTACACTCTCTCTGTTTTCCACTACTCATAGGTATGTCCTCAGTTGACACAGTTTATAGGACATGGCATAAGCAGCTACTCATGCCAGAATAAGCTTCTGACTCAGAAAGAAGCTATGCATAAAGAAAATCCTCACACAGTGATGTACTTTCAAAATGCATGACCTCATTCTTCCCCAGTCAGGCTCTCAAAGGAAAACAGACCCAAACAAAATATTTTGTGGAGTGAAATATGAAACCAGTGTTGGCTAGGTCACTTCCAAGAGTGAAAGGCAAATTGCAGACATGTAATCAACGTAACAGTGCTTTTGTCCACTTACTACAGGTATAAATCCATTTTCCCAGCATCCTGAAAGATTTTGCCACCATGGTGCACTTGGGTCAAAAGCAAAGAATTGACTTATAAAAGTGTACTCATTCAAACCTGATGACTGGTTTGCAGTGCTAGTACTAATCTTGTCCATGAGTTAAAAAAAAAAATTAAAATCTATTTGCAATGTTTTCTCTAATGTCTTCTCTAACAGACTCAGTTCAATTCATATAAGAAAAACTCCCTAGTTTTCATATATGGCTTCAAATGTATTTTCACAAAAGATTAGCAGCTGTTCATGTGTAATACATATGTTCCATAGGGCGAACAAAAAAAATCTCACTAGGAAAAAAGCCTGAAGGTATCTGTGTCAACAGTAAAATATCTATCACATGTCACATAATCATATGAATGAAGTTCCAGGTTGTAAATACAATAAGAAAAGGAAGTAGAAAGAACATGACATTTTTCAAACACATAATTCATAAGTTGAAGAATATTTAGATGTGTGTTATCACTGTTTATCATTTCCCCCCTACCTTTAACTTCTCCCCCTAGGTCTGTCCATTTCCAGGCTACTTTTTCCTTTCAAAATCCTTCTTGTCTCTTCTCCTTCCAGGTAATTTTTTGGCCTGTCATTGTGGGCTGTACTGCTAATATTTGATGCCACCTAGTTTAGGCAAGTCTTGCACACAGCAATACTAATGAGTTTGTAGTAAAGGCTGCAATACCTAACAAAGTTCATTTGACATCAGCATGACCCCTTAGCTCTGTAAGGATGAGTTTAGGAAAATGCAGGATGTGGATAAAGAAACACAGGGATTTATTTATCTAGATCTATTTTATAAAGTGTGCTATTTACAGCGATACAGTGGAAACCACCTCAAGTAATAGGCCAAAAATCCATGAATTCCTTACCTCAGCTAAAGCAAAACTGTGGCCCATAGACTTCAGACTATAGAAAATCTACTCTTTTGGTCTAAGGATCTATTCATCTTTCTTTAGTCATAAATGTGCATGTATATGCATCAGTTCAAGGTAAAAACAGAAGAGAAACAATGCTTCTGTTTCAACACTAAATATTTAAATTTTCAAAACAGCTAAAAATATTTGAGCAAGGGCAGTTGCTCTAACTAGATAATGATTTCTTTGTATGATATACAAGAAGAAAGTTCATCATAATCACATGTATAGAGCTGGGTGCACTTCTACAGAGCAGGTAGGAAAACAGCGACCATAATGCATATGCTAAGAGAAAGTAGAAGGTGGTATTCTTGACAGAAAATGTACTCTACCTGTAATATCTGTCAGTGTGAATAATTTCTTGGCTGCTGGCTAGAATATATTCTGCAGTTCATTTTGTTTTATCACATTATTCACACTTTTTTCTGGAACAAGCCGTTCTCTTCTTATAAGACTACACTCTAGTGGAACAAATGAGCTCAAGCCTATGATTGATTCTCCAACATAGTTGAGATGCTATAGCTTTATTCACTTTTTTTTAAAACAGCTTTATTCATTTACTACCTCCAGCATGACTCCAGAGTATCAGCTGCTCAGAGAAACAGCATTTTGAAAGGTTCTTTCCGGGCTCAAGGAGGTGGTGGTAGCTTTTTTTTCATCGTAAATTCCATGATAAGGAGGAGGAGAAGTGCCCAACACAGACAGACTGTCTCTGCTCACCAGTTCAAAAAGTGCACTCCCAGAAATATTTTCTAAAAGCTTATCAGTCTAAACATTCCTCTTCAGCTCTGTTTCCCTGTTGAAATGCTGTGTGAGTCTATTTGGATCAAGGCAGCAACTCCCTGCTTTATTTCCTGCTGAGGAACTGGCAAGGATGGGAAATCAACAGCAATCTGAGCAGGGTCCCTGGAGAAGCTAAAGCCATGCTATAGCTGAGAAGGTTTTGTACAATGCTGTTCTGCCACAGTGTCACCAGAAAAAAAAAAAAAAAAAAAAAAAAAACAAAAACAAAAAAACAAAAACAAAACCAAAATGAAGCAAATCCAAATTTCAATAATAAAAAAACCTCAAAGCAAACAACCACAACCCTTTTTTTCAAATCTATATATATATTTTTTCACCTCTGTAATAACCAAATAAAATAAACATATTTTGGGGGATACAAAATTCACACAGAAGTCACCATATTATTTTCTTGAAAGACTCTCATGTTAAGAGCAGAATGACAAGGACTACCAACTACCATGGATTCCTCCATCTCAGGACTTGCTTGTTTTATTCAGTGAATTTTTTTTCTAGGAAAAAAGAAAAAAAAGACCCCTTTTCCAAGATTTTCTTTGATGTCTCAGACCTGCAACACATCAGCTAAATAGTTCATACACAGTTACTTCTGCTCAGAAAATCCTGTGAAGAAGTATAGGACACATTGAAATATTCTCATTTTCAAATCCAGACATTCAGAATAATCCTGGAAAAATAACTGCATTTCTTAAACATCCCAGTAAAGGAGAGATTTCCAAAAATACACCAGGAAGGGAAAAAAAATTAATTGCTAGTTTTACAACTCAAAAAAAAGAAGTAAAAATATCAAAGAAAAACATGGGTTTACATACAATTTAAAAAGTACACATTTAGCCACAATCTAAAAGTGACCTAAGTTGCTTTTCTTTATGACCAAGGAAAGCACCTAAACTGAGTTGGGCCCCATCAGCTGGAAACAGCATAAACACACAGCCAGTTCTGCAGTGTGGATGTTAAGATCTGTGAAAGGTGAAATTCAATGGCAAATAAAACTGGTTTTAGAATAAATTTTGAAAATAATGTTGTGCGTGTAGAATGAGAATAACCACTGATATCTCATACTATAACGCTTTTGCTCTTTCTTTTCAGAAGTATTTAGTTGTTGTTTTAAAGGCAAGAACTTTACATGGTGTAGCAACCACGGTTTATAAAAATGTAAGTCTCTAAAAGGGAGACAAGAAGTAAAAACATACATGAATTTAACTCAGATCTCATGAAACAAAATGACCTTTTAAAGTTCTGCTTAGAAGCAGCTGCATAATTTACTCTGCCACAATCTTTAGAATGCTCAGAAGGCTGGATAAGGAACAAAATTCAAATATTTGGAACTAAACCACTGAATTTTGGACTCCTTCCTTTTCCAATGTCTTAACTTTGTTTATCAGAAACTCTTCTGCTGTGCAAATAAAATTATAACCACTTAACTGAGCAAGCAAGAGATGCCTTAAATTAAAAATGCTCTGTGAAGAGAGCAACTGTGTAAAGGCATCATGCAAACCAAAAATGACTAAGAGCAGAAGCAAGCTAAGCAAGTCCATGAGCTCAAGGATCTCAAGAGGAGAAAGTGGTCATTTTCCAAAAGCTCTACCTCCCTCCTTTTCCAACATACAGGATAGGAGAAATGTGAAGGGAGCAGAACTTCCCAGGGATTGCAGGGGCAGAGAAACGGGGAAAGCCACAGCTGGTTCTTGTGTCTGCTCACAGAAAGGCTCCTCACCTTTAGAAATACCTTATTGTGTCCCACACTATCTCTTGCTGGGAGAGACTAAGCCTGCCTCTCTGCTATAAAGCTAACACTCACCAGGGGCTACAGCAGTAAAATATAGAGGAAATAGTAAACATCATCTTTGTCTCTCTGACACACATAGGAGTGGGAATCACTGATTTTACACCATTTCCTTTAAACTTGCAAACAAACACCAAAACCCTTCCTCCTGCAGTAGGGGAACAGCCTTACTGCACTGCACCCTGTGTCAGTGCTACACACGGCTCTGCCATTCTGGGCTACTACAGTCGGTATGAATCACCTCAGGTATGTGCTAAACGTGAAGCTTTTTTATTTCTTCTCATTTTTAAAATAATTAATGTAATTTTAGGCTTAGGAGAGAACCTGTAAACTTTTCCAGGCTACCTAGAAGCCATTCACCATTTGTGGTTTGCGTGTTTTCCTCGTTTGGCTTCTTTAGACATCCTTGTCAGCAGTTTTGGAAGAAAGGGACTTCAGAGCTCCTGAAAGACCCAGAACCCTTTCACCCCATCCTGCCAGCTGCCTCAGGCTCTGCAAGGCAGAGCAGCACTGCAGCACCAGCTTCCCTCTCTGCCTGTGCAAGAGGCTGAGCATGCAGCACTCTGCTGAATGTTTATTTCAACCACAACAAATGGGAAAGAAATGCACACTTGATCTCGGCCTCCTCCTCACAAGCAGGGGCTTCTTATCTCTCCTCCTACCTCTTCAGAGCTGTAATTTAGAGCACAGTTCTGGGTCCGTTATATGCTACTTGGAAGTTATCATTGCTCCAGCTATTCATGGCTCATAAAGTATTGTTCTCTCAATTGCACTGTATGGCTCTTTGTGTGGAAATGATGGATGAAATGGGATACATATTACTTAATGATTAGACTTCTGCAAAACATGTTCAAACAGATATGCCAGGTTTGATGATAGCTTATTATCATCAATGAAACAGAGACAGCATAATGGTGCCATGTATGTATTTCTCAGCAGTAAATGCAAGGGAAATGTTTCTGTTTCAAACCCCGACAGCTCTTTAGTCTCAGGTATTTCAGTTCAGCTAAAGATGACATGCTAAAATGAGGGCATTTATTACTAAGTGGCATTAAGAAGGGGGATATTTAACCTACCATTGCTTACAGCAATGCATGGAGAAATCATCTAATGTGTGCTGGCAGTAATTTATGACATTGGAAAAAATGCTATCATCTTTTTTCCCCAGTCTGTGGTCTGGCTTTGCAAACTACAAGCCCTCAGGAGCAAGTTTGATATAATGCGGCTAATGAGAATAAGTGAGCATACTGCAATATTCTTAAAGGGTTACACTGCTGAGTCTTTGACTCTTTATACTTTTTAATTTCCTTGTACAAACAGTGCAGTGAAAAACGGCAAAATCCATTTGGCTAGTCTGTGCTACAAATTAAATCCTTGATTAAATTTTGGCAATTACTTCTCCGGGTCTTTTTCATTTAAACATTTTTAATTCATTTGAATAAGCTTCTTAATCATGATTCTGGCAATCCATTGTATAGCAAGACAAACTCTAATAAATACTATAATGCAGCAACAGACAAACAGAAAGATGGATGGATGCTGAAAAGGAAGGGTTCTGTCTTTTGGGCATTTTTTTTTCTCTTGGTAAGTGCTGCCTATATCCATCTTTCATGAAAGTTGTATTCCAGTGTTCTGTGATGTTGAAATTTATCTCATTATGTGTTGACATTTCCCTTTGTGATGTCAAAAGCTAATAAAGACTCCAGGTAGGGTTTCAAACCCTCTTAATAAGAGGGTGGAAGAAAGATTAAATCATCCTTAATGCACAAATCAATACTATAGTCAACCAAAGGGTACAAATTAAGAGGAAAATGTGAAGGGCTGTCACTCTTGCAGCAGGAAAGATGCTCGATGGACATTTTCAGGAAAGTTGCTTTAATTTAGCTGCTTAGCCTTTACTGCACAGGATTGTATTACCTACTGAAAAAGTATCACAGAACCTGAGCTCTTCTCTGGAGGTTTTGGGTGGATTTTTTTCATCTGAGAAGACAGACATGAGACAGCAGGAGGTAAAGTACCTCCTTAGTCAGAGAGGAACTGTCTGAGCATGGAGAGCAGCACTGTGCCCTTTTCTGTGCAAAAACGGTGTGAGGAAAAGCAATGGCAGCTTGATGAGCACAGAGTTAGGAGAGAACAGAAATTAAAAGAAGCCCTACAGGAAAAACAAAACTGAGTGGAAGTAACAAAATGTTAACCATTTATTTTTAATCATTGTACTACTAGTTTACTGCTACAAAAATGTGTAGAAAATATTGATAAATATAGAAGTTAAAAATTCATACAGTGCTTATCAGTGACCCTAGAAGAGAAAGAGTTAAAGTCTTACAGCAAGGCCAACTTGATGTCAGACAGGAAATATGCTAATATTAACCCAGAGTATCCCTATTCCTGTAACCTCTGCAAACACTTAATCTCACCAAAACAGAAAAGATAACCTCCGTGATCCTGAGAGGATAAACAAAGGGAATGCACATGCCCTGTTTTTTCTCCTTTCCTTTAAGCCAGAAGTCACCTGTAGATAGATTTTTCTGCTTTTTCCCACTATATTCCAGAGGCCTGGCTTTATGCAGTTCATAAAGGCGAAGTATTTAAAAGCTGTACATTGATTTAGGTGCACTCAATTGCAATTTCACCATCACATTACATTGTGGGCTCAGTGTGAGGTAAAGGCACAAAGAAAACAGATAATAGAAGACCAACAGAGAATACCTAGATTATATCAAGAATTAAAAGAGGGGAGACACTAACTCTTGAGAAGTTGTATTAATGTTGTAGCTGCCTCTTCCTGTCCCTAAAGGCAAGGGACTGAACTCTTGGGGATTTAAGCTGAAAGGTGAAGGTTCTGCACACACCTTTGCTAGCATGCAGGGGTACAGAGTGGGTGAGCTCACATGTGCAGTACAAACCAGCAGTGGATAAAGATACAGTGCCCAAACAATAAGTCTGTCAATGCCATGTCATTATGCTTATGCTCAATTTCACCAATAGCATATAAAGCCTTTTTGAACTTCGAATGTTGGGCCACACAATTCAGTTAATAAAATTCGGGTATTCTTTTTAAATGACAGAATTTCATTCTTTGGAGTGTTCTTATCAAACTTCTGTTATGATCCTGAATAAAAACCTGGTGCCTGAAAAATACTACAGTAAAGAGGGGGGGAAAATCTCAAACGATGTACAAGAGAATAAAATCCTTACCATGATAAAAATCTTCAATATATCACAACAAATCATATTAGAGCACAGGTGACAAACATCCAAATCCATCACCAGGAAAGAAAAATAAACTATGATCTATTTATAAAAGTATAGTGATATGAAAGGAACAAGGAAAGAATAATTCACGAGGAAATTACAAGCTCTGAGCTTCTAATTTTGTAGATTATTGTCATTTTCTCTACAGATGTTGGCACAGAGAGACAACTTTAACCCTGAATTCTCTTCTTGCATAAATGAGGGACTACAAGCCTCCTGATACTAGATTCAATATAATATGAAAATTTGGCAGAAGTAAAAGTAAAATGTCATGTATAAATCTATTGAAAGGGTAAAACATAGAAGTCACTTAATAGTATCTTCAGGATCAGCATTCTATTAGCAAGTGGATGTTTTTCTGTAGAATGCCTTAATTTAGTAAAGACTGCTACAAGATGCAAAGACTTTCTCACTGTGATTAGAAATAAAGGTCTGAATTATACGTCTGGATGCCCAGGGATTTCTCTAAATGAAGCACGGGAGTGTAAGGGAGACATGCAGCTCACTGCCTTTGATAAGGAACTATATGAAGCCAACAATACAAGAACTCAAATCCTATTCTAGGCTGGGTTCTTCACAGGTGCCTATCATCTGCTGGTAAGACTTTTCTATTTTCTGCACCTTCAGAATATTACCTCAGTTTTGGTGCGAAGGATAAAGCCCTCTGCTTTGAAAGCAATGAAAATATAACCACTGCCTGATTAGTTGGCACATCAATGCATTTTGATATCAATTATTATGAATTAGAAGCTTGGCCAAGGACTTCCATAACCAAAGGTCTGGCAAGGATAACACCACATCCAGAAAATTCCCTCTCTCAAGTAGCCATCCATCAAGAGGCAGGCTTTTTTAACAGCTCTATTTTTTTTATAATGACTTTTTAAAAATTTTTAAAATAAAATCTTTTTATGAGCTTCAACTCCAGCACATCACAGCCTGCCAAATTCATCTGCTTATAGCCCTAGGCTGAAACATCTTTTAATGCTCAGTTTCTACAAAGCCTGAGAAGGACAATTTCAAGGCCTGTGTTGTAACCACTCCTTCCCTACCCTACTCTGCCCAGCTGGCACCTCCTGCCCAGCCCGAGGGGCACCTTCAGGACCTGGCACTGGCAGAGACACCCTTTGTTAATGAGTGTAGGGGGCAGGCTGCAGCCCAGAGCTCATCAGGACATTACCATGCAAGCCAGCATGTTACTCTTCCCTATTCAGTCCCTAAAGGAATCGTGTTTGACAGAAGTGAACAGCTGCTGTGTATTTAGAGATGTGAATGTATTGCATTATTTAATGAATGGTGTCATTTTAATATAATTATTACTAAAAGACCAAACGTAAGCCTATTTTTATTTATGCTTAAAATTTTTACCCACTAAGCATTTTCAACTCTGTTTGCAGCCAGAAGTGCTTTCACAAGGTTAGACCACCATAGTACTCCCAATTTTGTTTGTGGATCCTTATTCAGCCACTTTTTTTTCAACAGGAATGATCTCCTCCTTTCCAGATAGTACCAGGACTGTAGCTGCACTGCTTGCACTTGAGCCAGCTCCCCTGCATGCCACTAATATTACTATCTCACACACAGTATTTCTGGGCTCCTAATAAATAAAATCCATGCAAGGATTCCTGTTTCTCCTCACTATTTTGGTAAAACTCTTTCATTACCCCAGTGCTTCCACCTACATTTTCACTCTTAATATCATGACAGTAATACCTATGTCAAAAAAGCCTTAAGCATGAATTATTCCTTCATGTGCTAAGAGAGTAGCTCATGTGGAGCAAAGGATGAATTTCAACAAGCCACTTGGTGCTACCAATTTCTTAACACACAAGCAGCCTAACAGGCGCCAGTGCAGCTCAGCAGGTCTCGCTGTCAAGCCCACAGCACAGCTTGGCTCCCACCACGTACAAGGACACGACAAGGCAGTTTGATCCCGGTGTTCACTTTTACCTTCAAAACAGCACCGCTAATAAACTCACGGGGTTTTCAGAACAAGAGGGAATAAAGAGGGAGCATGGGTTGTGACACTTTGCTTCCTTATTACTGGAATCCAGAGCGTGACTTGACTCTGCCTACCTACTACTTACAATTACAGCGAGGGAAAAGGGTTTTAGAAGTGGTGCTCTCTGCCTCTAGCAGCAGACAGATTCAAAACGACTGGTCACACTGCTCTGGTGATCACATGCATTCACAGGCATCTCATTTTATGCACTTATGCAATAACCTCATTTCTGAAAGTCATCTGGAATCATTCTCTGGGGCTGGGACCCTGGGCCTGACACATGTTCTTTTTGGAAGGTGTTTCTGGTTTCCCAACTGTTGTTCTGCTTTGCTCTAGGGCTTACAGACACTCTAGTGACAGCCACAGCCTCATGCCTTATTCACATACCTCGACATTGCTACATTACTGGGTGGATACTGAATTAGTCATCACCAAGGGTCACTGAAATATTCACCTATTACTTCATTTGCAGTAGATATTGTGTGGATGCTAGCCAATTTAATGCTGAATATGTTTTTCACTTGCAGCATTAGACAGATGAAGTCCTTCTTTTTTTCTAAAATACCTGTTGCTATCAGAAGGAAAAAATGTCTATGTATCTTTCCTTATATGTCACACCCATCTGCATGAAATCAAGCAAAGACAGGAATGTTGCTAGACCACCTCTAAAAATGCTTAGGTAAAATGTGTGTACTCCAAACTACCCCATGCTGGGTTTTTAAAAGATATTGTTTATTTAAAGTAGTCAGACCAAATGGCCTCGAGGATAAAATTCAATTCAATCTTAAACAGCAGAGAGAGAGTGATTACAGAAGGGTAGTGCTCTGTTTCTTTCTAAAGAAGTAGAGAACATCATGTGAAACTGTCAGAGGTCTAAAACATACACAGATTTAATAAAACTGTAGAACTCACTGGCACAGGATGTTTTAGGTGACTGTGCATCCACAAAGTGGTGAGTATGGAAAAAAGATCCCATCTGTGTGAAGCAATCCAGCCCAGGGATGTCAGCATACACCCAAATATGTCTGTATTTGCATACTATGGCCCTACATGCTGCAGAAGCAGGACACAAGCCCATTGAAAGCCTCTCTCAGCAGTGCACCCAGGCATGATGCTGTTTAATCTGTCCCTTATTACCAGTTTTCATTTGCAAATTGAAAGGGGGAGCTGTGGGCAGGAGGGATGTAGCTTGTTCCTCTCTAAGGGGTGCTTAAAATCCAACCCCTCCTCTGAGCAGCCATGAGTGCAAAAGGCAGCAAAAAAATCCTGACAGGCACTCTAATGAAAACACAGCCTGTTGTAGTCCCCATGATGGAGAAAAATTCAAAGAAAAGGAAGGAGCAACCAGTGGGGCTTCACAAGGGACTGCTCTGAGGGTTTAAAGAAAAAATCCAGGCATTCTGGAAATAGAGAGGATCGACACAAGACTACAGAGGATCAGTAAAGACTTGCAGGGAAAGTAAGAGTAACAGAATTGCAAGGGGAGTTCACGCTAGCCAAAGGGATTAAGGGGAGTAAGAGAGGCTTTTACAAATACTTCATGTCAGGCAGCAAAAAGATGGAAGAGGCTCACTAATAAATGAACGCCAGGACAAAGAAAAGAAGGGACTCTAAAATGAATAAATCGACTTTTAACAAGGGACATAAATAAGAGAAAGCTGGATAATAAAAGGAAAAGTGGAAAATAAAGAGGCAGGTAAAGGGAAGCCCGAGTTGGGTGTTGCAGCACTGAGGCACAGGGAACACAGGGCAGCCTCTGCAGCAGGCACTGCTCCCTGTGCATGGGGCAGAGGGGACAACATGGCCCAGCAAAGGCTCCCCAATAGTGTTATAAGGCACAGCATGCTCCTGCAGCTCTGCTGTGTCCCTCTGCCAGAAAGCAAGGAGAAGTGAAACAGTTCTCCTCCTCCTCAGCCACCTCAGGAGAAGGATGGGGAGCTTCTCCCAGGATCTTGCAGACGTAATTGACTGCACAAAGCTCAAAGGCATGTGAAGTCAACAGCTCATATTTTGGACCCAGAACCATGTTGTGAGGCCCTTGGGCAGAGAATTTAGGGAGAATCTTCTGCCTGTCATGTAAATTCTGTCTCTCTTTGACGGTACACCGGTCCCCATGCCCTGGTTTACAAATCAGACCTGCTTTGATATCCCTTATGGCACCTCCATCAAGAGTTTAAAATTTAACCTGCTGATCAAGTTTAGGCTTTTCCCCAAAGAAGCACAAAACCTCAGTGGATAGCAGAGATGGGGTAGCAAATTTCCACCAGAAGACTTGGCCTGTCCATGACACCCATGGAGGTGGGTGACATACAAGGCCAGCAGCTCAGGTAGAGGCTTCCAGAACAAACCTAATGTCACTGCAGAGCATCTATAATACAGGTAGAGATAGATCAAAATCACCCATCAGTTCTAAACTGCCCTTCAAACTTGACCTTGAAAAATGCCTCCCTGGAAAGGATCAGACTTGCCTCAATCTTGTATTTTTGGATTCCACTTATCAACAAGAATACTACCAACGTGATGGAAATGTATGGGCCACTTGATTGCTATGTGCCTTTTACCACTCTAAAATGATGGCAATACAGTCAGATGCCAATGCCTTGAGAGCCACGCAGCAATTTCTGAGAAACCTTGAGAAACTCTCTTTCACAGTTTAAGATATTAAATAATTTAAATATGTTTATGGAAGTTTTCCTGATAACCATCTCACTCAACAAAATATACATGTGTCAAATGTAAACTCTGTATTTTTGGACTCTCCACCTTGGTTTTATTAATATTTATACTGCAGCAAGTTCTTGGGTGCAAAACCAGACCCAAGCAGGGAGTGAGCCTCCAATTCTGAGCCCCCTTACCCTCCTACAGACCCCATCTGTGAGAAAGTTTATACAGCTCTGAGAGCCCAGTGCTCCACAGAGAGCAGCTCCCATCAAACCTACTGCTGCTAACTCAAAAGCACCCAAAGGCTGCAAACCTGAGGCATGCGCTCCAGCTTTGCTTGCAGAGGGGGTGGGATGATACCTGCCACCTTTGACCCCTCTCACATAGCCTCTGTCTTTCTGCAGGGCCATTTCCTGCCTCTTCCTTGCCCCAGAAGAGAGCCTTGTAACAGTCTAAGTCCTACTCTGCGGGGAGATCCTGGTGCAGGAAGGAGGGCTGCTGAGCCCTGTGGGGAAGCATGGTCACCTCTGTTTTTAGCAGGTATTGTCCCCTCCATGCCAAGCCCACCCACTCTGCTGCACTAACAGCTTCCTCCTAATGGTCTGCAGCTCCACACCAGCATACAGGATAAAACAATTTATGCTGCCAAATGGAGATGCATAGAACCAATGTACCAAACAGCAGAGATATTCAGCTTATTCTCTGCCTGTTCTTCTCTGAAATGCACCCAGTCTCATTCAATTGCTGATCAGACATTATTAACTCTGAGTACTTCCTTCCATTTTGTCCAGCTGTCTCTAGGTTTTCCCTATTACCTGCCAGAGGAACCCACTAAATTTCTACAAGAGTTTTAGCCAGTTTAATAAATTAAAAAAGAAGCAAGAATGAATGGAGCCTTAATACAATTTGTACCAAGTGGGAAGGAGTCAGAGCTACTAAGTTGGAAAATAAGCAAACACAGCCATTTACACTGAATCTTTCTCCATATATCAGCCTCTAGACAAAAGCACCTGAAACCATTTCTCCTGTTTCAGACAGGGCATACATTAAACTTACTTTGGACAAGGGCGGATAATTAAACTCAGGATCTATTAAAATCTTGACATCTGATTTAAAGTACAAGAATACATGAAACAATATGTGTCAAAGACTCCAGAAATTTCCAGGCATTAGGATACAGGAGAAGCAAAATGCTGCAACACAGTGACCCAAATTAATTATTCCACTGGAAACCCAGAAGCTGTCAACATTAAGCAGGGACACACCAAACTACATTAGAGAAATAAAAAGTTACTTCAAAAAGTATCCATTGTTCTTTGCTAATACCCCTAACCTCTCCTCAGTTTTTTTGATAAGCTAATGACATCAGCTGCTGGGGGAAAGAAAGCCTGCCGTGAAGGAAGAATTGGGTAAAGCCAGAAATCACATCCTATGCAGGAGGCAAAAATTCAAAACGTTTTTTAGATACAGGATAATTTATGCACTAACTTTGCTTTTCAAAATAAATTTGCTGCTGAGGCCCCAAGGATGCCTCTCACTGAAGCAGAATATTATCAAACAGGAATGAGTGCTTTGCTTTCTCAAAATCCCAAACAACTCAAAGAAGAAAACCTGAAGCTTATTTACAAGCATCACTTGTGCACTCTCAGCCATGAGTAACAGATTTCCATTAACACTCTGAAAGAGTATTTGATTTTACACACAAGCTACAGGCTATGCTTAACTTTGGATACAGCCAGTGACCAAGCTTCAGTGATTAATTTTTATGTGAATCACAATTATTATGAGAATGTCTGTGCTGTTTTCTTCATTTTCTGATTTTTCACTTTCATGTACTTATGTCAGAGACTTCAACAAAACAGATTTATAAACAGGGACTTGCATTATTACCCTTGACTCTTTCATCTTCTGAAATAATGTAACATCTAGTGTAAACTTGAACAAAACCAATGAGATATACACAGTTTATCTGTTCACAATAAAATTACACAGAATAAAAATGACTTAAAGAATATTTCATCTTTCCTCATCTTTCATGCAAATTGAATTTTGCTACTGTGAGCTCTTTCTGTACACACAGGGGTGGAAAACCAACTAGTTTTTATGGCATAACGAACACTTAGCTGCAGAGAGAAAGCATTCAATTGCATTTACATTTTGCAATTATTTAATGCCACCTATTAATATCCAGCTACTGTCTCCAGCAGTTCTACCTTGCAAGGTGGCTGAGCATGCAAAATGTGCTAAAAAGGAATTTCCTCCTCATTTCCATCTTTGTTCTACTAACCCGTGGCTCCCATTGTCCCTGCACACCATTCCCACCAGGAAAGCAACTCACATTAAGCACAGCCCCAGCACACCAAGCCTGCTGCCAGCACACTCTCAGCTCTGCTCCTCTTTTCTGCTCACATGTCACAGTGCCTTACTCTTTCTGGGTGTTGTTTTCTGCAATCGCTACCCTATTGCTGCTTGGGAGGTTGAGCTCCTTGTCTATCTTGGAAAAAACCCCAACTACAGATCTTTGAATGCCCCGGGCTGTGATTTTGTCTTATCTTTCCATCTATTGGGAAGATTCAAGTGCAGCATTGAGACTAGTAGAGCCAAGTTTATACTGTGCCACTGATATTCCAAAGATAATTTTCTGAGAAGCAGACATCTATCTAAACTGATCTCATGGCTAAATTTCAATTTTCATAGTTTAGATCCCTGTACACCTTACATTTGAGTACTGTTTTCCAACCTGCTGAAAGCACTGAGTGGTGCTGCTGTGCCATGAAAACTGTGTGGTGCACCTGTACAGAGACAGATGCATGTCACCCAGGCAGAGACCCATGTCAAACCAGACACAAAGTGATCTGAGGCCTGAAGCATTAAAGGAAGCTTGTAATAAGTATACTTCCAGAGCTTTAACATATTATTGACCCTTTTCTTTCACCTAAGCAGCCTGCCCACTTTTAGTTTCCTAACACACCTTCCTTCACCAATTCTCAAGCTGACCAGCATCTCCCTCAGGAGCCCTCATCTCCCTTCAAAATGAATACGCATGAAGTCAGATCAGCTGATGATTAATCCCACTATGTCTCTAAAGGGTCAAAATATTGCCAACAGAAATCGATGGTCAATCATGTCATGACCTCAGCAGGACTCTGATTACATGAGAGCTTACACAGAAAGCTGGCTACCTTGTGGATCTGCTTTGGAGCCCCAGGGTACTACAGAGGCTGGCAGCCAGAGCACAGACTGGCAGTAATTCTCTCAGGCACACGTGCAGATGGATTTTTAGGTATGCTGCAAATAAGCCTCAAAGGCAAGAAAAAAAGCCCAGTTTTCTTCCTAGTGTTGTTTTATTGCTGGTGACTGGTAACACCTTTCAACTCTTCAATCTTCTCCTTTGCTCTAGAAACACTGTGCTAGCAGAACAGATCCCACTACATGAATCCATGAAGACCAGTGGGCTAAACATATTGACACTAGAGGTGAAACTTCCCTTGGCTTCAGTGTGGGAGAAACTCATCCTCTAAGTTCCAATCAAAGAGCCTGAGGTTTACCTCTGAAAACTCATATAGGAATTTGGGTCAAAACTTGCAGAATTCCTACAAATCTGCTATGACCAGCTCAGAAAACACATTTATTTTAACTTGGGATATGAAAACAAAACTCCTACGAAAGGCCTGCTGAAGACCAACTGCTATGCTCTCCAAATCTTAAGAAAGACCCTCAAATATTTACACAGGATTATTTTAGCTATTAATAACTATTCCAATTGCTATCTACTGCAGCCACATCTGATTTAGATAAATATTTTAAAACCATTCTGCCTAGGTGGGAATTTATTTAGATACACAAGCCTGCAAAGAGAATTTAAAGTCCAACAACAATTGCACACTTTTTGGAAGTGGATGGGAGAAAAGCTGAGAAGAGACTACTTTGCAAAAGTTTTCTGACACTCTGCTTTGGATTAGATGGGTCAGCAGCCAGCCCAGGTATAATTCTGAAGTGTTGCAGTTGGGAAGATCATACAAAACATGTGAAACAATCTCACCACAAAGCTGAAGTGCTGAAGAAGTCAATGTGCCAGTGCAAGGACTCTGTAGCATCAGCACTGAGCCAGTTCTTTCTGAATGACATTGATTCATATCCATGGAAAGACAGTAAGGTTTCCAAGGATGTAAGAAAAATCCAAGATGCAGTTAGAAGTAGAAAGCTTTTGAGAGAGGTATGGCCACCAAGTCTCTGTACTTTTTTTTTTTTTTCGGGGGTGGGGGGGGGGTGTGGAATTTTGCTCCTTTTGTTTCCAGTCACAGACAAAACAAGGAAGGAAGAAAAGTTCTCAGAGATTCAAATCTGGCTTTTAAATAAATGTCCCACTGTCTTGTGAGAACCAGTCTTTTGTGGAACAAGTGTCCCTCCCTCATATGGGGAGAGAAAAGGGAAGGTTTTAGATCTTGACCAATAAAATGAATCTATGAAATACTGACCAGAGCTGCTACTCCTCACAAAACTGCTACACAAAGACATCATTTTGTGTTGCTGATATCTGACCAAAGGCAAAGAAGCTGAGCAATGTGCCTTCATGTCAGGAAAAATAATGCAATGCTTAGATTGTGCCAAGTGTGGAAGCCCACTGGGGCTGAAAGGGAGGAAATGCAAACAATAAGCCTTTAGTTTAGCACTCCACAGCGCTACTCTGAGGCTGAGCATCCCAGACCTTTTCCAAGTGCTGCCTTCAGAGCCTTACAATATTCTTTCTACATGACTGAAGCATAAACTAAAATAAAATTAATATTCAAATAAAATTGTAAATCATAGGCTACCCTTCTTTCTCTGAAACACTAGGCAATTTTCTTAAATCCACCAGATGGGGTTTTGCCCAAGCATCTTACAGCCCAAATCTCATCTGTGCCAGAAGTTATATTGTCAAATGCCCCCACAGATGTTAAGAAAGCTTTGAAAACTTTTAGTCTGATATTCCTCTTCTAAAACTCAGTACCACTGAGGTGCTACTGATACAAAAAACAACACCCAAAGGCTCCAAAAAGAAGACCCAAAATCACCACTCTGCCTTCTTTCTGAGCCTTCTTGCAAACCTAGCTTTGAAAAAATTAGACTCCTATTTTAACTTTTTTAATTAAGAAATGAACTAAAATGAATTAAAACTATTTTTAGATTTACCCTGCTTACCTCATAAGTAAACAACTACCTTGAGACAAAGTGTCTGAAACACACGTAGAAATGAATATTAAACTCTTAGTATAAAAATACCTCCTGTGGATTTCAATTTTGCTTTTAGACTCCTCTTGGGAAAATTATTTTAAACACAGGTGCAGATAAGAGCAGACTTAGATAAAAACTGGTTTTCAATAGTTTGGTGCTGGGTTACAGACTGGTAATTCCTCTGTAAAGCCACAACAGTAAAGACAGCCTGGACAGATGCTGAAAACGTACATATGTACATTATAAATTTTACACAAGATTAGATACTGCTCTTAAGGGTGTTAAGAACCTAACAAAACACCCACAGCTCTCATGAACGGAGCCAAGAAAGACAACTAGAACTTGTAGTTTTGGACACCTTTTCTTCCCACGAGAGCTTGAATTGTCTGAGAAAGATATTCAAAGCATACCATTAGCCTAAGACTTTCCAAAAAAGCACTCTGGGTTATTTTTTTATGGAATTTCCATGTTTAGGAGTTAAGTATCTATCTGCTTTTAAAAATCTGCCTTCAAGCATAAATACATCTTTAGATAACTAAAATAAATTTTAAATTCTGGCCAGTAGTGCCCCATTTTCTCCCACCCAGCCTCCATAAGTTAATCAGCCAACTCATCACTTTGAAAGCAAGAGCAATTAAATCCTTGTATTAGAACTGGGTCCCATTAGATCTCCTCCAGCAGAACATCTTCTTAAATGAGATCTGCAAGAAAAAGACATCTGCTGGCAGAACTGGGCTGTAAATTACAATTTGAATGCTGATGGCACTAAAAAAAGAGAAAGAACTAAAGGCATTTAAATTCCTATACCTAGAGAGGTGTGTTTTTTAATTAGATGGGAGAGTTGACAAGGCTTGGATAAGAATATTTTTATGTGCTCTGCCTGAAAATACAGATCTCTCTCTTCAATCCTAAGAAAACTATCAGTTGGATGTGATTGTGTGCTATAACTCTGTTTGTGGTATAGTCTAACACATTGCACTAATGTGTTCCATGAGGTGCCTCCATAGGAAAACCCAGCATCTATGCAAGCAACGAGAAAATCTGCCTGTGGAAGACATGGCTTACCTTGCAGTGCAGGGGGACACAGGACCTGTGTGTGGGTCCTGATCCATTCTGCTTGTTTCCAGGTAGCCCTGTGCTCTCTGAAGGCAGATAAATAGCTCCAAAATGAGAACAACCCCACTGCTCCACATATTAAATCAATTTGTCCTGTAGGAGGCTGTGCTAATGACAGCAGAAAAAAATTTTAAAAGTCTCTCTCTTTTCCTAGTCTGACGTGGGATATAAATCTGTGGCAAAAGAAACATTTGTACTTGGTCCAAATCAGTTGTTACTGAGTGAGTTTGACAGATTGATAACACTTTCTTTGATGCAGTAATAAACATTTTCAAACAGAAATCAAGATTCCTCTTTTCTGTTTTAAACAAGGATCTGGAGAGGTCCAGTATATACAGTTCAATATTCCAGGCATATATTGGATTAAAACCAGCTTGGTAATGAATTTTTTTTTTTTTTTTTGTCAAGTACTATAACTAAAGAAGGCTGTGGAAGGACAGCTTTTACCCCCTTACCCTGCAGCTAGCACAGAGATGCCCAGTAATCAGCCAGCATGTGAAAACAGTGGCAGGAAGGCTAAAAGAGGTACAGCAAAGTCTTCAAGAGGTCTCCCAGCTACCAAGCCAACACAAGGCTAAGTACATTCACTCACTGTCCTTTATAGGGCACAGGATTGATTTCAAGTGCTGGATAAGCAACATGGATGAGCTGGAGGAGAAACCAAGGTTAAGGAGATGGTTTGAGGGAGCATTACTATGCAAACTGGATCTCTCCCCATTTGGCAGGCCTCTGAACAGAGATGAAGAGAACCACTTGCCATAAATATATGTAGGGCTGCAGTGCACCAGCTCTCTTGTGATGAGCAATAAGGGATCAAAGCTGATCCCTGAGGCTGCCATGTGCAAGATGCCAAATAAGTCTCTTATGGACTTCCAAACCCTGACATTTCTTTCTTCCTTCCTTTTATTTTTCCCCCATAATTCAGAGATTCCCAAAGATCTCTGATATTTCAGCAATCTACTGGGGATTGCCAGATGAATAAATGGCTGAAAAGCCACAATAACAGCCCACACCCTCCCCTCTTGCCTGGATTCACGGAGTAATGCCAGGAGTTTCATACGCCCCAGGAGCTCAAAGAGCAGCACGGGCGACTGACTGTCTAGTAAAATAAGGATGATTAAGTCAGATCAGAGTCATTGTTTGCCTTTATGACCCACATCTAGTCTTTCATCACATTTACAACACTTAATCCTTAATAGGAAATGCTCCATTTATTTTGACCACTGATGTATTCAGGACAGTCTCAAGGGTCAACACAGTTTCCATCTTTCTTCTTCCCAAGCTACATTATTAGTACTGTCCCATGGGAAAATCAGGCTTCAGCTTATCACATCAGTTTCTTGCAATTTTCTGAAGAGGCTCATTGAGAGGAAAGTGAGGGAGAGCCAGGGCAGAACTCTTTCCCCCCAGAAACATCTCTACCAAATGCATGTTACATGAGCTTTGGTTAAGTGATCACTGGGAGATTCCAGCAAAGCTTGGCTGACAGCATTTCCCCTAAAATACTGCAGGACTGCAGGGTATAGTTCCTCCACCTTGATTTGCATTGAAAATGGTATTTACATAATTTAGCTAACCTGGGGTGATAATCACTGGGATTACTAACTGTGTTCATATTAAATTTTTAACATATTTGAGTAATTCACATTAGGATAATAATGAATGTAATACATTTAAGGAAAATAAATACTTAGTTCTCCTGTATAAATAAGTTATTCTATTTATTATTCATAGAAGACCATGTATTTTTACATCATTGCATTCTTACTGTGGTCTGTTCATTTATAAAGTTTTGAAGTCATGGATATCATATCACTGAGAGATCCAGTTTCTTTAAACTTCCAACTTCTTTTACTGAGTTTTTGACCAGGATAAAATATTTTCCCTCACAAACACAATGTGACAGCACTCCACATATTTGTCTTGTTTAAAATAATGGTAGACAACCAATGGAAACCTGACAAACTAAAATATGTAGGTTTATAAAAGAGGACTGCACAGATGGGTACATTTAGCAAAGTCATTTTCCACCAGCCTATGAGTATCAAATTTCTAAATTCTTAGGTCTTTATTCATTCACTCTTGGAAGGTTTAGAGGCCAATTCATTTTCTCAATCTCTCAACTTCATAAATTTTCATTATTTGCATTTTAATTCAAGCACGACCTTCATTCTAGATTCAGAATGAGTTAAGATAGGACAAGAACAAAAGAAAAAAAATAATTTTTATAGATGGTAGAAGTAGAGTGAAATGAAGAAAAGGATATAAGTTGATTACAGATTTGAAAACTTATAAACACCAGGAGAAAGCTATTTATTAAGATTGGAAAAGAAGAAGGGAGAAAACCCCAAAATAAATGAAGCACTGATTAAAACCTCTATATTATTAAACAGGATGGAAATGAATGTAACACACTTTTAGAAGAATGAAAAATAATATAAATTCAGAAGAAACCATAGGCAGGGGACAGCCTCAAGATGAGAAGACATCAAAATGAAGAACATGGAACACAGAGGAAAGGTACCCTTAAAAGGTCATTCTTTCTATTCAGTGCATAAGTCTGACTTTGCCACACATTTCCAACACTCACAGCATTTTCTCTGGTATGTGCTGACCTTTTAGGTTTGTCTACTGTAGTATTTTCTTTTACTTCAATATTTTTTCTTTAAACATTTTGAATCAATGATTTAATGTCTTGTTAGGTAGAGCACTAGTAAAAATAAACCCCTACACACAGAACAAAAAAGAAATCCCATGAAAAATAACCCCCCAGAACATTTCCAGCTCTGTGTCTGGACATGGGCATAAGCTCTCCTCCTCAGGGCTAACCTGTGAGCCTTACTGGGACCTCTTCAGTGTTGTGTGGAAAAGCTGCCTGGTACAAACACTTTTATATGCAGCATCTCTTAGGACACTAAAAGCTTAAGGATTGATGTAGCAAAGTGTGAGCCTGTGACTGATGTGGCACCTGAGTATTACGCTGGGAGCAAAACGATGGGTTATAATGCCAAGCTCTGACATAATGGCCTCAACCAAGTGATTTAAGCTCTTCAGACCTCTTTCTCCTCCTATGGTCTTATAAATACTACACAGACCACAAAGGCTTTTGTCTCTCAACATTGCCTGCTCACGCTGTTCCACTTTAGGGACACACAGGCTGCCAAACAGTGGTCCAATGCTGGTGTTGAAGAAGAAGGGAAAATGAATTTTTTACACACAGCAATGGTATCAGTAGCATGATACCATTTTCATGGATCAGCAATGGTATTTCTGGTGTGGCAGTAGGATTAAGCAAGACTGACAAAACCTAAATTCAAATGAGGTTGGAATTCACAGTCTGGTTAAATACAAATGCTGTACTTCCAGTCCAGAGTATTTCATTTGATGGCATAATGAGATTGAAAGACTATAGCAACAACATGGATAAAATCAGTCAGGAACCTGACCACAGTTTATTAATACCAAAAAAGTGAAGTGAAACAAACAAGGGGAAAATTGGATAAAAATTGAAGGCCCTATATATTACATGAAGATTTGAAATGATAACTCCGTCATCATTATCCAGAGTTCAAAGTCCACAGTTACCTCCTTGTACAGAAAGGCAGACTGATAATTCCCTTACGTCAGTTAAGGTCTTTTTCCCCCCTCACTCCTTACACAAAGCCCTTCTTGTCACTGGGAAATTCCTTAGACAGCAGCAGGCTCTCTTGCTAAGAATGAACAAGACACAAAGCTCAACTTCTGCAAAGCACTGCTCATTCAGCAGATATTAATTTGAATACTGAAATCAAAGTGTCTGCTGACAGCTCAACATCACTGGAGAAATGCAAGACCCATGATGTAAAGCTGTGAGAGGGCCTTCAGATTTGTGCACACCTATGCATTGCCACTGCCCCGCCCAGCAGGAGCTGTAAAACTGGTGGTCAGAGACTCAACATCTCAATCATTAATCACAATTTAAATAATTAATTAAAATGGACCTCAAAAGACAAGGAAGCCTTTCAGCTATCCTGTGTCTTTTGGAGCAGAAGTTTGATGATGGTTTTTTTTCTGCTTAATGAAGTTGATTCCACAGGCCCCTATCTGCAGATAGAGGTAATTTCACTTAAAAAATTCTTTTAAGAAAAAAGCCAAGCAAAGCATGTGTCTCTTATTTAGCCACATAAGGAATATTTAAAACACAAATCTCTAAACACATTAACAAGTCCTGCTGGTTTCAAGACACTGTTTCCATAGTCTCAAAAAGTCAATCACATAAGTAAATTGTGCACATAGGCAGAACATCCAAGAGTACAAATTTAATTATTTGTACTTTTTAAAGGAATAATAATCAAAGAGGACTCCTGAAGAACTTCAGGTGAATCTCACTAATATTTCCAAAAGTTATGGATGACTATTAGCCAAGGAAAAAAAAAAAAAACCTAGAAAAGGGGGATCTGAAGCTCCTGAACACAAAACAGTGCTTAGAAGAACTATACTTACATATGAACTGCATTGCTGTTCCTTGCTACTGGATATAAAAAATGAAACTACATTGGGCATACTAACAATTGCTTACATGACTCTACTGGACCCTGGTATGGAATGCAGCACCTTCAGTTCTTAGAAGTGCTCTGGAACTGCTTTTCCCACTAGGTCAAAATTAAAAAAAAGGAGCTGTGCTTTTGCAAAGCTGGCTCTTGCAGACTTTTTCTGTCAAACTTTACAAATGCATTTTTGAAGATCAGCTCAGATCTGGTACTCATTTGCAAGTGAAATGCTGAACTTGGCATGAAGTTTAGCTCAATTCTTCTCACAGGGTCACTTCTTCCCATTCTCCCTTTTGGTGCATAATGCCTCCTTGGTGAGTTCTATTTAGTCACTAGGGTTTCACAGGAGACATTGGTATATCTTCTTAAGGAATTATTGTTATTTTTAATTGGAGCCATTTGCCCTTCTGAGAAATCCACAGCACTAATGGCAGCTCTTCTGTTTCTGACCTCCACCACCTCCCTGTCAAACTGGAATGGAAAACAACCAGCTCTTCCATTTAAATCAGCTCCTGCTGTCAGCAACAACACCCAGAGTTACACAAGTAAAGTTAAAGCTGAAAAAAAATGCACAACCAATCTCTACTGCTGCTGCACAAGCTGTCTTCACGCAGTTCAACTCCCTTAATCTGAGCAAGGTGAGAAAGATGAAAGGAATTTAGATACAGCAGAAATCAAATTGAACTGCAACATCTGGATCCAGTGTGTTATTCCTATGTGACTGCTGGAGAGAGAGACAAGGAGTGTCAGGATGGAGCAAAGATGCAATTTAAAGCACACTGAATAGGAAGATCACCAAATTTCAAATATTTTATTAATCAGTTGTTTTCTAGAGATAGGAGAAAACTCCATCCCCATCTTTCCAGGCAGACTTGATGTTCTGGCCTGATGTAAGAGCAAGCAGTCTTTCAGGCAGGCCAGCTGCTTTAGCACTCCTTCAATTAAGCAAGGCTTAGAGAGGGAACTGAATGGGCATTTTTCTTCTCTTTTTAAATTCTTCTATTTGAAATTTATTTCTGCTTTATGTAGGGGTAACTTTTTCATGTACAAGGATGCTGTCCAGAGACAAAACTGCAGCCCCATTGCAGGGAGTTAACCAAGCCAAAAGGTACCTGATGATATCTAAACCTTCAGCGAGTTCAAGCCCTCTGCTTTCACAGGAAAAGTTGAGAAGCAAGCATTTAAATATCTTCTGGCAGCCCACAAGAATTCTCTTTTAAATGCAAGTGTAGGAAAGGCCCACATTTAGAACATATCTTGTTTTTTCTCCTGAAGTAAGAGCAAGACATATCTTGCCCACTTACAAGAACAGTGGGTTGGACAGCAGAAATAAATATATGACAGCACGAGGTCTGCTGCCCTTGCAAAAAATGATGAAACATTCAGGGATCAGCATTTTTCGCCCCAACTACTTACAATCCAAAGTAGATATTTCAGGCTGGCAAGTTATACCTCTGAGGACAGAGTTATGAAATAATTTCTCCCCTGGCTTGACAATAAAATGGGGGGGAAGAAATGACAGGCAGGATAAATGTGCCTGTCACACAACTAGCAAATAGGAGAATCAAGCCTTAAGCACTCTTAAATAAAAAAAGAACAACAAAAGCAGAAAACCCTAACATCTGAACTTTTTGCCACAAACTGAATTAATTTTTCTCCATGAAAAATCCCCCCCAACCCACCTTCTATACCATAGATATGTCATGTTGTTTGACACCTGGCCTGAAGATAACTTGATAACTCTTGGCTAAGCACTAAGGTTTTTTTTTTTTCATTTTGGTTTGTTGTTATGTTCCTCAGTTTACCATAGGACATTAGAAAAAATGAAAAAAGAAAGGAGGAATGATGATTTTTGACAATATTATCAATGTTACCCCTAGGGTGACACCCCTTTTCCTACATCTCGGGACATCCAAAGTTAATAAGTATTTTTTATATTTAATGATGGATGGTGAACTGAGAATGTATCAAAAGAGGTTATCTCAAAGAGTGAAAGCAAGTCTGAACAGAAATGCTTTATCATAATTTAGAAAAAACAACCTGACAACAAACAAAGACAATGACGTGATGCCTCTCTTGTGTCTTCCTTGGGCTACACTGGGCTAAGAGCTCATCCCTAAAAGCTCTGCATGAGCAGCTGCTAATGCATGGGAAATGTGATTAACTGACTTGAGAAAGGACCAGAATTACTCCCATTCTGACTAGATTACTGGATAATTAGATTGGTGGCACTCTTCCCTTACTGGGCTGTCAGATTAAATCCTGCTGGTTTTCTTCAGATAACTGTCATGTTTCACAATAATAAACAGAGACTGACACCAAGTCTCTTCGTGTTCAAAGGAAGCAAATGCCTCTTCTACCCCCACGCATCCAAACAGAAAAATGCTCAATGCACTTACTATTTCATTGAAAATGTCATTAAATTTGATTAAAACATACCTAGTTGATGAACCTGGTCAGAAACATTTAATTTGACTTGATAAATGGGAATCACAGGGCTTTGAATACTCATCTGGCAGATTACTTAATGGGAGGGCAAAATCAAATTATGCTTTAATGGGGGATAAAGAAGGAACATTTCAAAGTTCTGCTTACAGAGAAACAAGTCTCTCGTTCACATGCTCCTTATGGGGATTTGTTCAGCCCAAGAAAGGAGCCAGCAGGTAAGTTTGGATCTTCCACATCTGCTTAACGTGAGAAGTGAAAGTTTTTGTATTCCTCAAGTCCCATACTGGTACTGAACCACATGATGTTAAAACAATAATCAGTATATTTATGGTATTTGGCTCTTCTCTTCCTTCCATGAAGACCTTGAGAGAGCTTGATATGAAGTCTGTGATTTGACCAGAACGTAATGTTCAGTTACCAGTTCCCAAAATACACAAATAACTCTACCATTTTCAAACCCACGCATTTAAATCTCATGAGGATCAATAAGTTTGATGTTTCTTTCTGAAGTAATCAGCGGGTTGGGAAAGTGTTCTAAAAGATAAAAATAGACACATGCCAAACCTGAGCCAGTATCTTAACTCAGCTGAAAACAGTGCTCCATCATCCTGAAGAGCACAGAGTAAGAGCCCTTGGAAAAAAGGGTTCCTAACACAGGGAGCTGTGCTGCCCCATTGTAGCCCTATGCCAAAACCAAACCAGCTCTCCCCACTGGGGCACCCATGAGCTATCACAACTGTAGTCTTGCTCCTGCAGATTTTGAGAAGGCTGCTATTTGGAACAAGGCATGAAGCTTGATATGCCAGTATTTTTAATTCTTGTTTTAAATTACATAATAGTGTCTTATTTGAAGTATTGCCACTGCTAATTAATAAAGGCAAAGTTTTCTGTTCACCTGGTTGCACTGGTAAATTTATGCAATATGATGAAAAATTTATCTTTTGAAGTTTGCACAAGAAAGAGAGTATCGAAGCCAAAGAAAAGGTGAAACATCTCTGATAATGTACACCAGAATATCAAAAACATTAAAAGTGTAAATCTATACCTGCATTTCTCTTTTTCCTCCTGCCTTCTAAAGGCTTTTGGAGTTTTTTTTGTTGTTTATTTTAAAATGAAAAAGTTGTTTACACTTTGGTATGAGATTATCTGGAATGAAATGGGGAAGGGGCAGAGTTATAAACAACAATGGCAATAAAGTAGAGGGTAGATAAGCAGCTAAAACAGTAAACTATAAATGTAAAGAGCACAAGCTAGCATTAAAAAATATATCACTGTTATATGGCTTGCATTTACAACACTAATATATGTTTATCATATTCAATATGAATAATAGTTCCAAGGACTCGCAGCAAGAGTTAGAATAACAAAACTAATCACGTTAACTATATGGAGATACTTATCTAGAGAACCTTTTTTTTTCCACCCACAGGTTCTGTTTTTTATAAAACTAGATTAGAATCATTTGTCTTTTTCATTTATGGCTGAAACAGAACCATCTTGGGGGGAAAATGAACTGGCTGATCTACAGTGCCCAGCAACATCAAATAGCAAGTTTGGATAAGAAGTGATTGACACTTTACCTAAGGAAAACAGAAAAGGGATTACAATGAACTTCTTGAACTAGAATTTGATGAAAACATTCAAATTAACTCTTTCCACTCTCATAGACTGAGATGAACAGTAAAAATTGAGAGGTTGTCTCCATCAAAGTACAATAAAAAGGGAATGCTCACATATTTGTATCAAGGAACTCTATTTGTGAATACATGCTAAATTATTATCTTGAGAAATGAGATTAGCAACATAGTGCCTTGAAGAAATCTTGACATTTGCATATGTCTTCTGAATGCTATAAAAAACTAAGTACCCACAGAAAACTGACATTCCCAACAATTAGGGCCTTTGTGTGCCTTACAGAGAACTGGTATAAAACTTCAAAGTCCATTGGCTTCAATGGAGCTAGGCTGATTTGTATCCATGATTTATCACATACACTCACCCATTTTCAAACTCAAATCTGTGACATTTCTTAAAAAACTATGCATAAGAAAATTGCTGATGACTCAGAGCCTTGGGTGGATGATTTTGGGCTACTGGGTATAAATGTGTTCTGATCACTACTCAGGGGGCTGGAATTAAAATCAATACAGAAAGGGGTTTGGAGTAATTTTTAAATAAAGAATTCTTTGTCTGAGTAAGGGAAAGAAAAATGTCTTTGACTACTTGACAGAAGTAAAATGGCACTTGTTTAAGGTTGCTCGGGGACTTGGAACAGCAGAAAATGACCTGTGAGAGATGGATTAATATAAAGTTAATCCTGCCACAAGTACAAATACATTACTCACCTGTCTGTGCTGTTTATGAGATGGATAGATACATGTCCATGCAGTCATGCACTCATAAAACCTTGCCTAATATTTGAAATACTTTGCTTAATTTCACTATAGCTCTTCGTGCATTGAGGCTGCTTTGATAATGCCCGTTGAAGGAAACCTTCCCATGCAATTGTGACAGAGGAACTCCATTTTCCTGTGTTTTCACCCTCAGGATTGCTCAGGAGCAGGTGTGTTTATACTCACTATGATGGAGGTCTTCCCTGCACACCTGTCCAACATGAGCTGAACAGAAACCCCTGACACCCTTCACGGTGTCTAACAACTCTCAGATGTTAATACATTTTGGCTGTTAAGGAGTGGGACTATGATTAAAGCCAGCATGGTAGGAGTAGGAGGGTTTTAATCACATTCTTACATGCACTGGGGAGGGAGCACTCTCCATTTTGAAAGGCTATCATCCAGCCCTTTGTGAGAACTGAACACAGTAAACCAAAAACATGAATAGTAACCACCACTTCACATACTTTGGGTGGCCTTTCTTAACAAAAGGTTATTCATGCTGTTACATTATGAGAACCCCTAAAATCTCATTAGCAGCAATGAAGCAGATCCAGTGGCAGTAATAAACTCTAGTTTAAATTAGAAACAGCTACATTTTGCACATTCACATGTGTATACCTAATCTGCTTGTTGATAACCCAAAATTACCAATTTATTAAAGTTTAAGTAACTTAGAGATGAAAAATAATAATCAGCAACCTCTGCATTTACAGTAATAAATCCTTTATTCATCCTACAGCTGAGCTGCTCCTCTGATCATTAAGGAAAAATTAATTAAAACACCTTTGCAGAAATTGCATCCCAGGGTGAAATGTGGTAGAGCCAAAGTAGGCTCCCATTTACTTGCAGTGTGTGGTCCCTGCTGTGAAAAAACACACAACTTACAAGAGTCACTCACATTTTAAATATTTCCAGCTTGAATATTCACTGCAAAACATCATTGCTAAGTTTGTATTCAAAAGACACAGCATAGTAAGAGTTCTATTTAAACACAAAAGGAATGCTTTTTGTTTTACAGCTGAACACTCCTCTCCTTCTATTCCACTGAGGAAAACACTACATACTGCAATTCAAATCAAGTCAAGTTTGCTTTCCTGTATGAAAATTCCTATTTCAACATCACAACTGCTATTAAGTTCAAAGGAAGCTGACAGTTCTGCAGTTATTAAGTTAAAAGATGGCCAACTTTCAGCTGGAGTCATTGCAAATTAATTCTGCCTTACAAGGCCACATTAGGTCATTTCCTGAGCTGGTGGTAATAAATAGCCCTTTCCATAATGTAAGAACAAATGAGTGTAGTGAGGCTGTCCTGATGTGAAAACAGGAGGACCAGGCTAGGCTGGGCTCAGGGAAGTGCTGTAGGGCAGCCTGAGCCACCCACACTCAGACCCACCTCCAACTGGAACCTGAATCTTGCCATACACTGAACTTAGGTGCATGTCCAAGCTAGAGTGTTGCATAGGTATGATCTCACAGTGCCTCTTTTACAGCCCCTTTGCTTTCTCATTTTACATTTTGGGTTGTAACTTCACTTGCCAGCTACAGGGCAGAGATGGTAGAGTGGAATTGAAACGGGCTGAGATCAGCAGGTTTTGTCTTACAGGTTTGATCTCTATTATGTCCTCAGCTTTGAGGGGCATTTATTTATTAATGGATGTATCGGAAGGAACAGAGTTGGCAGGGACATGCTGTGTAAACAAGCATCAAACTACCGACATTTTCCTTTCGTGCCTTTGTGCTGAGTAATTTGCCACAGCCACGTGAAAGCGCTAGTTAACAAAGCCTAAAACCCAGGATTTTCTCTTCCTACTAAACTGTTCATTAGCTTCATTTCTTAGAATGCAATGATCTCCAGGCAAAACATTTCCTCAAGTAGTGGGGGAAAGAAAACTCCTGCCTAAACCTTGCATGGCCTCAGATCCGTGTAACCCTATCTCTCAATAGATACAGAGATGCCACAACATCCAGGTACATGGCCACCCTCTAATACACTGTATTATCCTGCATCTTTCATCACCTGCTGTCTTCCACATGAATTTCTTCCACTCATGGGGCAAGGACTGCTCTTCTCTTGATTTGTTCAGGACCGAGTGGAGTCATGGGCCTGATCCATGACAACTCTAACACAAAATCTCCATGGTGTCCATGTAATGATCAGGATCAAATGACACAAGCTAGTGAAGAGAGCTTTTCTGAAAATAGCAACAAAACTTAGGGGAGTTTTGCCATTATCTTTAGTGAAGCTATCACTTAACTCAGAAAGTCCACAACTCATGTTGCAAGGTGAGTAGCAAGAAGTCTGCACTGGGCCTCTGGCACCTGCCTTTCATTATGGGAACACAGATTCCCCCTTTCCAGCATTTCTGCTTTTTATCATTGAAACCTCCATGGCTGCATTCTACAATGGTTAAGTGAATTTTAGGGAGGATGGCACAGATTAATTCTCATTATTGCTACTACTATCATTATCACTAAGTTGGTACAAAAAAAAAGGAAAAAAAAAAAAACCCAAAACCTCAGACTCCCTGGCCAACAAATGAGCTTAGGCTTACTTGTAAACAAAATGGGCCTGATGGTAAGCTTTTGCACAAGTCTTAGACAATCAAAGCCACTGATAATCAACAAGCATCATTTACCATGGGAATTCACTGGGTTTTGCTTTGTACAAAGGAAGGAAACTTGAGAGCTGGGAGAGCAACAGGGTATCTCCGTGGATTAAGTAGTGTATCTTACAGTACACAAAATATTAGTAGGAAAACCTATACTGAGATGGCCACAAGTCCATTGTTGGGCTTTGAGGGACTGAGGAGAATGCAGGTTAGGAAAAATAACTGGTGGAATATCCTGCCCTTTCCCAAATGAGAAAGGCACATTAAAGCGCTGCACACAATCTGACAGCACAAGGCCCCACAGGGACTCCAGGCTTCTCCAGCATGGTGTGAGAGCTCTGAGTTCAAGGCCCTACATCCCTGATACCTAGCAGGCTACAGCTTTAGTCTCTTGCCCTGCCCCAATGATTATTCAATTATTCATGCAAGGTGAGAAAGGTCTGGGTGAGAGAGAATGAGAATGTCTTCTTTCAAGACAGCCAATAATCTGATGGAGGAGAAATCACCTGGCATGTAAGAGACCCTCCTTAGAGCCATAAGAGATCCTCCCTAGAGCCCCTGCTGCAAATTAGACTGACTCAGGACTGAGGCCAAGCCACCAAAACCTAAGCGAGTTCCCTGAGCTCTGAATTATTAACTGTTCTGAAAAAAGAGATTCTTTCACCATTAAACTTCTGCAGCTCTTTTCTTTTTTCTTCTTTTGGGGGGTAAGGTCAAAAAAGACCTTGCCTTTTTCACCATCATATTTATCTACTGTTTTAAGTGGCAAAGCAAAGTGAGGTTAAGTGGTCCACTGAGACTCATGATGAAAGGTACTACACAAAAATAAGAGATGTACAAGTATTTAAGTCAAGAAGGAAGAAGGCAGAAATATTGAAAACTGATAAACAACCTACATAAATTGAAGTTTCACTGCATTCAGAAAATTGCACTTGGAAGGACTTAGGACTGCATCAAAGAATTAGAATCTTTGGGGTCTTGATAAATAGAATTTCTTAATGAAAACTAAAGTCATTTAACATAGTTCAACCAAGAATACAGCAACTAGTCAGGTGATACCATAGATATTTAACACATGCAATCAGGATAATTTGTTCACACAACACACTGCAAAATAAATCAAGCAGGCTGATTATCTTCAGTTGAACTGAAGTCAGACATAATTGCTAACACATCAGCACGTGCTATTCATCATAACACTCCTATTTTTCACCTCAGAAAGTAGCCACTCATTGTCCTCTGTAACCATTTAGTCTTTTCCATTGCTTTGAGACCTTAGTAGTCTTGTTGTCACATAAATTGCATTATAGCTACTACACAAATCCTTTGCAATCACAGTCAAGTTTTCTGAAAATGGAAAGAAACCCAGCAATATAACCAAGTGAACCTCATGGAGCTCAAAATCCCAGGAGAGCTGTACAGTGCAGACAATTAGTTTCTGCTTACTGGTAATGTTTTGCAGACAAATCAAAAACAAAAAAAAACCAACCTCTTAAATGAGGAGAATGGATAAAAACTCTGAAAGGGGAAAATTGCAAAACACAGGAAGAAAACAAATCAGAAACAAAATGTAAGACTATCAAAGCTTGCCCATGTTTCACCTCTGTAGGGTCTCTGCATGTACTTCTACCTATTAATGCATATCCACTGACATTTTGAAAACAACATGAAATAAAGCAGGTCTGTTTGGAATAGCATCTTTCATTATTTATTTACTATTAACCACCAACTGCTATGCAGTGCATTTGCTGTGATTGGGAAAAAAAGAAATTTTATTACAGTCTGAGTCATTTCCTATTTTCTTCCATTACCAAATAATAATTTAACACAGTAAACAAATATCCACTCATTAAAGATTTTTAGCAGACTAAAGCTTTGAGTCATTGTTCTGGCAAAATTTACTTCTCTGAAAGCTCTGTAAAGTGCTTTGCGATCAGTATTACACAGGTAATGAACACAGCACATGAAAAGAAACAAAAAATGTTCTGTGTTTCAGCACACTGAAAATCTGACCATGCAGAAGAGCTGTACATTCATTATGTCATGCTCATTTTACAAATCTCCTTTAGCAGCTCTCAGGATGGCAGTCACCAACCTCATCACTGGTTTAGCCCAAAAAAACACTACATGGGTCCCATCAGAAAAAAAAATCTGCTAATTAGTACACAGCTCTGGGAGGCAATGCCTTGAGTCCATGATGGGCACAGAGACATGGGAGGAAAAGGCTGAGAACAGCACACATAATATGGGCAGTGACAACCATAAAATCAGAGTAAATGGTTGAAAATTACCTCCTGACTGCCTTGATAAAGCTTAACACAATGCAGAGTTCAAACCAGCCATCTTCAGATACATGGTGGAGTGTGACCAGCTCTGTGGGACTGTATCTCATCTCCAGGGCAAGCACAAGTTCACAAAAGTGACTACTGAAAGTTTAGAGACCAAGAGAGAGAATAGCATTTAAAAAGTTTTGGTAGAATGGAGAGAGGAAGCAAGAAGCCATTTTTCATGTGTTGTTCAAGACCATGCATGGCAGAGACTACAGAAAGTCTGAAGGAATCTGGCCTTCTCCTAAAACATAAAGGTGAAGACATGTGCATGCACTTTTTGTTTAGATCTGTACTTTCTCTGGTGTTTTGGTAGTCAGAGAATACTACCTGGGTGTAAGCAAGGGGTTTGCCATTGATGGTGGTCTCAGAGGTCAGGGAGCTGCACATGCTGAATTAAAACTAGACCTGCTGAGATAATCACCAACACGTGTTCTTGCTCAGGGTATTCAAATAAAATATAGAAAACTTGCACAACCCTGTCCCAAGACTTGCAGTAACCAGGATGCTGAAGGCTGGAAAGGACTCTAGGAAAAATCAGGAAGCAACAAAAGTCAACCTGTAGCACAGACTATTAAAATCCTGTTTTTAAAATTAGGGAACAAATCCTCTTATCCTAAATAACCTCTATCAACTTTCAAGTAGCAATAGTAAGATAGTGCTTATATATCCATGAAACCAAATCTTCAGCAAGCTTTTGGTGAGAGGTACGAAGACAGGCCAGCCTGGGCAAGCTCAAGTCAGCATCCCATCCCAGGAGGATGGGCTGTGCAGCTACACAGTTAAAAATAGCTGGAGTTGCACCTAAAAATCCCTCAGGAACAGAGTGGGAAAGCCAGGAGGTCTCTGCAGCACCTTCCACATCCATGCACCTGTGCCCTTTACTGGTAAGCTCTCCTAGGAGAGCTGCTGAAGACTTCTCAAATTTGCAGATATAGCATTAAAAAAAGAAAGTTCAACAAACAAATCAGACCGATAAGTCAGATGCAATTCTATTTTTCCAAGTGGTACCAGTGAAGTATTTTGCAGCTGCCCTGAAGCAGAGCTGCTGGCCTATGGGCAGGTCCATGGGAGCCACATCTCCTGTGCAGTGATGTAGGAGAAGGAGATTCAGCTGTCCCAGTCCCAGGGAAAGCAACAGACAAGAAGCCACAGCACCACCATGGACTTCATCAACAGCACCAGAGGGGAGGACCTGCACCAGCATCCCTCCCATGACATCCTCTGTCCCTTACCTCCCAACATGTTCTGTACAAAGAGGATTCCAGAGCTGAGGGATCAACTACAAATAAATAAGCTACTACTGTTAAGGCCAATAGGGATCTTCTTACAACTCTGATATCTTTTAGGTTTCTTGCTGCAGGTTAAGACATCTAGAGACTGAAAATGCACACAACACCATCACTGTCCTGTACAGTGAAACCAGTGGCTCTGAGGACATTTGGAAGCTCTCAGGTTTTTTTTTCATTAAGTATCTGGGACTCACTACAAAACATCCAGAAATTCCTCAAAATATCCAGAAATTTAACAAAGGGCACACCCCTTCTCCCCTCCCTCAACTATTTGCAAAATTTATTTTTCCAAACAATAATCAACATTTATTCAGGAGGCATTTTAGCATCTGGCATTCAAAGAGGCTGCAGAGGAAGAAACAAGCTGAGAGAGATAAGGAGGTAGAGCAGAAATAACCAGAGTTGAGAGGGAGGAGGTTCAGATTGGTTTTGCACATTTCAAAATATTTTACATTTAAAGATAGGACTGTGAAGCTCCAGATGACACAGAGGTCTACAGCAATATTCTCCTTTACAGTAATCTACAGCATTGATATAAAATACCAGGGGAAGAATAGATGTAACAGCCAAACATTATAAAACAAACAAATAGCCAGTCTTTTTTTTCCTTTTCTTCCTCATTTTTAGATCCTGAAAATTCAAGAATTGCCAGTCTTCTGTCAGGAGTTGCTCCAGAGACTTCTGAGCAGTTTTGAACGCTTCCTTTTTATTCTATCATGTCTTTTCCACTTCTTCAGACTCTTGTCTCTCCATTTAATTATAGAGGTGTCAATGAGGTTGATTAGAGCAAGGTTTTTAGGAGCCAGGGGATTGCCATTATAAAAATCTAAGGAGAGACAGTTCTGATGAAAATCTTCTATAAATAGCTACAACTTGCAACTTAGTCTATTTAAGAAAAGAGGCCAGAGCAAAAGGGCATCTTAACTCAGGTCACGTCACTGCGCTTCATGATCCAGCCTTTGAGTACCTGCAAATACCCATCTTTATAAAACTCCCCAAATGCTTAAAACCTAAGGTACAAAACCCTTAGAGCAATCCTCTGGTAAATGTGTACTAAATCCCCTGCATGCCTGAGTCCCGAGCCTGCAATCCTCTTCAGTGTGAGCACTCAGTGCCTTAGCTCAGGCTGTACCACAATATGCTTTTTGAACTCTGGCTCCCCAGCACAGACTCTATTTGAAGAAACATGATAGCAGGCATTGCATTTTTTTTTCTCCATGCTTTCAGATAACTGTTATTCTTGACAGTACATGTTGCAATATTCTATACTGAGCAGAAATTTTGTTACAAAGGCTCAAGGGACTAAACTGGTAACTGAAAAACAGAGTCTGCACTGTTATGAACAGATAACAATATGGGCAAAAGACAATCCAGTATATCTTTTTAACCTTATAAAGCAATCTACTTGTTCTATTAGGCTCTTTTTCCAATAATGGCTGTATGAAGCTATTTGCAACATAAATTAAGACAATTACTAACCTTGATTCCCACTTACCCAGTCTATAATTATTCCTATATCCTCATCTGCTCTCACTTGTTTCCTTCACATTTTCCAAGAGGTACAAAGTACCTTGAATATAAACAGGCACAAAGCTCACCGAGGTTGCATCTACATTTGCATTTCAGTGTGACTCAGGCATGTATCTTTTATGCAAATTTCCTAATTATTCCCACTTGACATGTGCTGGTTCATATCACAGAGCCATTGTGGAGCACAGGGAACTCAGGCACTTTCAGATCAAATTTACCCAGAAGTTCAGTTCAGGACTCCACTCGATGTATTTCCACCACGACCAAGCCTGGTGCCTCCAGGGCCTGAGAAGAACTCGTGTGAGATAAAACCTCAGTTTTATTTCAGAGATGAAATGCACAGTGTGGATGCCAGCTCTTCAGCACTGTTTGTCTCCCCAGATCTGCTCCCTTTAGTCCAAACTGCTCCTCACTGTAGGCACAACCTGAACACTGGACTTGGGCAAAGACCTACAGTTCTCAGCTTAGCTCAGCAAACTGCCCAGCTGGAAACCACAAACCCACTTTGCTCTCTGTTAAATAACATACCCAGATCATGCAGATCTAAAGATAAAACAAGTGAGTGAGGAGGTGAGAATCAGACATCATTTTGGTCCCCTTGTGTCACTCCAGCACTGTCCTTAGCAGCAATGCCCAACATACAGTAACACCTTTCAGTCCTCACTGATTCTAGTTAAGGACAGGAAGGTTGACTGCCCACTGCTGTCCTCAGGTCTGGACAGAAATGATGAATTCTTAGCATCAGTTTAAGAAAACACCTAAAAACTCCTTCAGGATTTCTGTGGAAGTAATAATGCTACTTTCATATAAATATTGCTCAAGTATATATATATTTTTCTGTTAGTGTTAAACTGAAATTGTTAGTCATTTTTATATATGCATATATATATATATATACAAACATATATATATATGGATATATATAGATGTATGGAATGACCAAATTTGGTTTTATAAATGAGGACATAATTTTTACAATTAACACACCACAAAAAGTGTCAAAACATGTGGGGGAAAAAAAAGAATATCCCACTTTGAAACTGAACTTACAGCAATTTAGCCTTAGTGACCATTAAACAAGATCTCTTTTCATGGTCATGGTAAATGTGTATGCTGCCTGGGACAAGGAAAAACATATTCCCCAGATAAAAAGTATATTTAGTATGTCCTGAAGAGGTTTGTGGGATATTTACTAGCGCTTGAATTTTAAAAGTCAGCTTAAATTGTTAAGTTAAATAACATATCCATATCTAACTTTCAATAAAGATAATTAGCAAATACCTGTAAAGTTTACCCACATATTTGCTGTCCACAAGACAAGAAGCATCATCATACTCTCCGTGGGAAACACCTACTTTTTTTGACAGGACTTTTTCTTGTCAAGGACATAATACATAATACAACATAATACACAGATCACAGAATGAAATTAAATACTTAGAAGAAATCTCAACCTATCAAATAATTATTCTGTCTGTATAAGAAGTGTCTTGTTTAAAAATGGCAGGAGTATATCTCCTCTAATTTTCCAGTTCAACACCATAATTATATTAATGTTGTGTGTTTCCTGGCAGGTTTACTATAAAGATTTGAAGCTATTCAAACATTCTCTTTTGATGAATATGGATTTTTCTCCCCCAACTCCTCCACATTTTTATTTGCCTTCACAGAATGGAATGAAGAGTTTTCAAAAGTATATCCAAGAAAACATTTTTATTGTGGTATATTACAGAAAAAATACTAGTAAAGCACTGTTCCAGAAAAAAAAAATTGAGGGTTTTTTTTTCCCCCTCTGGAAAGGCTGAGCAACAAAGCAGGTGCACTGGGGAAAAAACAAATCTGCTGGCTTTGCACAATGGAATGGAAAGTCCACTTTGTTTTATTACCATTTCAAGCTGCTTACAGACTTCAGTGTGGAATGAAAAAAAAAAATTTAACAAAATCCAGATTTTTCTTGTATATACTTCAGGAAATTCCCTTGCTAAAGCAGAGCAGTAGAGGTTTTCTCTTGTTTCCCTTTTCTCCCCTCCCTTTTGAAGGGACTGTTGTGATCTTGAAAACATAATCTAGGAAGAAACATCTGGTCTTCACTTTTTAATTACATTTCAGTCATCTCAAAGGCTTTCCTGGAGGTAGACCTACCTACAAGGGCTTACTGTCAAAACTATAGGAGTTACAGGGCTGCTGCATAAATGGATCAACTGTAACGGTGGATTTGGGACCAGTCTAAATAAATAAGATCATGCCACATAAAACTTCAGAAGCAGGGACTGCATACAAGCAGATTGAGAGTTTTTGATGCCGACAGAAGCACGGCTTGGGGAAGGGCAGGGAAACCTCCAGGGAGAAAGTAGGGCCAGGGACAGAAGAAACATCCAAACTGAATGGTGGGAACAACCCAGCAGTCTGCCTCTGGCCACTGCCCAAACCTTTTCACATGGAGAGCAAGAGTAGTGCCTTGTCAAGGTGAGAAGCAGTGCCCTCCCTCAGCCCTATCTCCAAATGAAGATGGCAGGGAGGGCAGTGCCACAGCGGTGGCAGCGGGGCTGGCCGCCAGGTGGGCTGCAGCCGGCTGGGACTCGCTGCCTGAGCCCACCCCAGCCCAGGTGCTGACACTCCAGAGACCACGTGGGGGGAGCAGGAGAGCTGCCAAGTACAAGGTGTTACCCTGGACACTAAAATGCCTTGCTACAGCTCTGAAGCATGCAGTAATGGAGATACGAGAGGATAAGGAATTCACAATTTGTTCGGGCTGCAATCCAGCAAAAACCACTTAAGCAGGTGTATTACCAGCAGAGCCACCAGCTCCATCACACACAGGAAGCAGACATCCAGTTTCCCAACAACAGGATCCACACCATCCTGAGGGAGTGGGAGGATCACTTTGACAAGAGCCTTTTTTCCTACTATCCATTTCCAAATTTTATGTCAACCTGGCCACAGTATTCCCTAGAGTGCAATGGAAACACTGAACAACAACAGAGAAAAATGCTTCTCTCCTTCTTTCCTCTAATATTTATGCTACAGTGACAAGAACAGGGCTGCTCTGTGCTATGTTCTGCACAGATAGAAAGTAAGAAAGTGTCCAAGAGCAACAGGTATCAAAAAGAAAAAAGCTAGAGAGAGTACCATGATGGTGAGAAGAAATGAGTTGACCAGTGTCACACAGCAAACCACCAACAGAGCATGGAAGAGTATCCACACTGCCCTGAATTTTTTGCCTCTTAATCTTGAGGGTTGGTACCATCTACTGTGCCATCCATACTCTGGCAGCCGAGAATGAAGGACCAAAATCTGAAGTAGCAGATGTAGATTTTTTTTTAATAATCAGTACTATGTGCCATGCTTAGAGTACTTTGGGGACAACATATCCTATGACAAGGCCTTGAATCCTAGCAAGTATTTTGCTATTTTAAATTATCTAATAAAAAAACGGTTAAATAGTTCACTCCCTTTTTAGAGCTCTGTGTGTGTGTATATGCACACATATGTACATATTAAATCTAATATGTACTGACAAGACAAAGTAGTTTTCCCTTATTTTTTCCTTTACATGAACCTAATGAGGCTCTGCAAGGCTGTTATGTCTCAAAGCACCATCAGTGACAGATAGGTAAATAAATAAATGTGTCATCCGCACCCCTTTTAAGATCTTTGCTCACAGTGTCCATTGCTGGTAAGGTCGACCTGACATAAACCAGTTCTCAGCAGGCATCTCCCCAGCTTTCAAATAACCACTGAACTTAAACTCTGCAGATGATAAAGTACCTTGTGTCAAAACCAGTGCCTTGTGACTTTGACCTTGCAGTTAAACCTCAAAGGTTTGTTCTGAAATGATGTAATCCACAAATTATTTTTCTTCATTACTGTTTTTAAACTTCATAGTGGTGAACAGCAAACTGTGACAGGCTGGAAAAACACTTGCAGGTAACAAAGTGAGAGCAGAAAATATTCCTAAATTTTCATTAGCCTTCCAACTACAGGTAATTAGCAAGATGGAAATTGTTGATGCTATTTGAAGCCTAAGTCATGACAAACAAAAAGGTCCCACTTTGATTAGCAAAACTCCCAGTAACCTCAGTGGTTTGGTGTTCCCAGGTGGCAAGGATTGGGTTTGACTTTTCTTGTCCAGAATAGAAGTGTGCTGACCCTGAACTTGACTCAGCCACATTCAGGGCATGGAGTTTTCCCAGCTTTTACACCTTGTGTTGGCTGCTGTTAGTTTATACAGCCTTTCAGTTAGACACAAGACCTTTCCATCCTGAGCTAACTCCACAGTCCATTTAAAAACCCATTTTCTATGAAGGAACAGCTCTATTAAATAACACTCTCAATGTGATCCTGCCAATATTCATATTCAATTGCTTGACCTGTAGTGGCAAAAATGTTTCACGAACCTACTGCTGCACATCCAGTAGACTCGCATTTGGCAGTGATGGATACTGCTGGCAGGCAGTGCTGTTGGCCTAGTCCAGCCACACAAGAAAGCCAGTTGGGGTGTGGATGTGGTTTCTTCACTACACTTATTAATTTCAGCAGCTTAGATGATATGTAATATTAATGAATTAGAGGCAAAGTTGGGAAACACTGACTTACATTTTAAAACCACCAATCCTTAAATTTGGGATGAGAAAACACAGAAGGAATCCCAGCTCAGAGGGCAACTTGCTTTTAAAACCACTGCAGCTAGAGAAAGGCATGTGTTTGGACAAGATTTATTTTTATGTACTTGGGGACTGATCAAGAGCAAAGCCCTGTCACACGCCTTCCAAACAGCTCATGGAGAATTAGTCAAAAAGCCAAATTGCTTCATTTCCTCTCCTGTTCCCCCTATTGAAACCCTGCCACACACAGGTGATGCACCTGATGGAGGGATGCCAGGAAAGTTAGTTAGGCCCCCAAATTAGGTTCATACACATATTATCTATCTGACTAACCACCTACGAAAAGAGAAGGACCCAAATAAACAAAAAAATCACAAAAGAGGCCTGGAGCTGAGGTACCCTGAACATTTTGGGGAATAAACTATCCTGGACTACAGGGTCTTGTTCAGAGTGAAGAACTATTGAGAAAGATAAGGAAAGAACCCTGAATATTCTGGGTATTTCAGAGGTGCAGGGTACTCGAAGCTAGGCTTTACAGCAGAGGAAGTTTGTTATATCAGTTTTGTAATGCCCTTTGGATTTCCATGAAGGAATATCCTGTGAATAGAAATATAAGCATTCACAAAGGTGAGATCAAGATAAAAAGAAGCTAGCAGTGCTGGAGTTAGAGCAGCACCAGTGACAGTGGTACATGCCTTTTTGTTACCATAACATGAAAACATATGTACAATACTTATATCCTGTGCCAGGGAGCCTAAGCCCTGCAACCTTCTCTTGGGGTGAGAAAAACAGCACAGAATTTCTGATCTGAATGTAGCCTGGACAGTCCTTGGGATGAACAGCAATGAGGGCTGGTTGTCTGCCTGCTGCAGAACATTTTGGAGGGGATGTTAAGCTCCAGCACAAATGAGGGCAGCGCCTCAGAGCTACTAAAGCTCCTTGCCATGACATGATCCAGACACAGCAGCTCATTTCCATGCTGCACTTGTGGGCCTCCAATCCCTCTTCCAGCAATCAACAGTGGCCCAAATGGAAACACAGTTATAGGAATTTGTTTCATTAGCCTTTTGCACCAACATTTTATTTTTCCTTCACATTCCTTTAATCTTTAAAAAAAGAGCTACTGATTTTAAAGATCTTGGCATCTCTTCCCTCTTGTGCTCTAATCCATCCAGCACAAGACAAGTTACCAGTACCTTTATATTTCTTTCCAAAAGAGTCTCTGGTTTCTAAAAGAAAAAGAAAATGAAAGAGATGTGATTCTTCCCTAAAGTCTCCATAGATATTTGTTTTCTCTGGATGACTATTTCCCTACATTTCAGCAAATGGCCTGGCTATGTGACCCTCCCCCTCAGCACCTGGGAAGCACATTGTCAACTCTGGAAGTGTTTATTCTCTGTAGATTAAACAGCATTTGCTGGACAGTGATCACAGAAAGTTGTAAAAACAGATGGACAATGATCTGTCCAGACTTACAGAGCTCACCACGAAAAGGCTACTTACATAAAAACATTTTGCTGAAGGATCAAAGGATTTTCTTCCCCCCTCTCTATACTCAGTTATGAGGTCTTTTATATAAACATGGGAATGCAAAACAACCATCTTAAATAGTGCCTAAATTCTAACTTTTGAAACTAAGATGCTAAATTAGTCTAATAGAATTACTGGATCAGTTTAAAAAACTCCACACAAAACCAAACCAATCCTATGCATGATCCTTTTCATGTTTCATCTGCATTTTGAAGCCTTTTTCTTTTTTTTCCAGACATACAATCATTCATCTTACAATCATGCTATTTTCAAAGGAAATAGCAAAACTATTTATTCTCACTACAGCTCCAGATCACACTGATTCAAAAGCTGACATCAGTGTGCCCTCTCATGCATCAACATAACAAACAATGCACTGTTTAAAAGCATACAGGCTTTCATCTAGGAATAAGAAATAGCATTTTTCTAGGTGGTGCGTTCAGCCCTGAGCTGTACCTCTGACAAAGTCTTGAGGTCAGGCTAAATGAGAAGATGGACATGAATTCTTAGAGTAGCACTGCTTTAGAGGCTATGATGTGATGAAAGGGGGATGCAGGATGAGTAAGTACAACACCTTGGCTCTAGTGCTTGCAATCCAGGAACTGAAAGCGAGGTCCAAGTTCTCATTTTCACAGTAAGGACTTGGAAAAACTAGAGCAGTTGCAGGGGAAAAAAACAAGAAGAATGATGAAAGGATCAAAGCATTTGCTTCACAGTGTGAGATGCAAGATGATCAATTTATTTAACTCATCAAAGAGATGGTTTAGAGGTGGCTTGGTCTCAGTCTATGAGTGTCCACATGGGAAACAGAAATTTAATAGATGGGTTTCCAACCTAGGAAGAAATTACTGAGATCAAACAGCGAGAACCTAGTTTGTTCATATTATAAAATCAATTGCTACCTCTCTGCCACCAATCCTGACTGTATAACCATCTGGTCCTTCTTCATACACTTTGAACTGAAATTTAAACAGAAAACTAACCAATGAGCTGAACAGTATAAAACAGGAAAGAGAATTTACATGAACAAGAAAAACACCAGTGATCTGAGCAGTATGCAAATACTGTTCTTCAAGCTCTGACTTCTCCTCCATTCCATGTTCATGTTTTTCTGCATTTTGTGTTTCTAATTATCTCATTTACTAACTGTTTGTTGGCAGAGAACTAACTTCTCTGACAACAGACATTGCCTTTGCATTTACCTTCATGCAATCAATTTTCTATATTGCCTAAGAATTCAACATTAACAGTATCTTTACTTTGTGTACTGGGAAGCTTGAGTTAATCCCTTGCCTGGAGAGCAGCAGTTTTCAAACTGGAGATAGAGCATGGCCATTTTAGTGGCCCTTGAGAGGTTATCAAGGGGACAGGATTATTAGCATTTCTGCTCCTATACAAAACGTGGCCTCCCAAGCTTTTAGGCATTTTGTGATACTGTTTTGCAGTTCCCCTGGGGCATGTATCTTTGTACTCCCATTTGGGAGGTTGGGAAAATCTGCTGTACAGGAATGTCACAGTGCTACTGCCCAGAAGGCAGCAGTACTATTTGCCTTTTTTTGCTAAAGAGGAATTTTGTATAATGTTCTAAAAAGTCTGAGTAATACTATGAATTTGCACGTGCAACTTTCAGTATAACATCCATTATTTTTAGAGAGTAATTGATGTTGTTTATTTTCTTCTATGATGAGAGTTAAGCATTGGAATTTGACAGAAAGTTTAAAAATAAGACATAAGGAAACTCCCAGAATAGGTTTCAATCTAAACAAGGCAGAAAAATGTTGGGAAAGGGAAACACCCCATGTCAAGAGCACCATATTGCCTGGCATGCAAGGCACCAGCATGATTGTTTGGAGCTGCATGCTTTCTTGGTCACATCCTCAATACCATTATGCTGCATCCAGAAACTTATAAGGAATTGGGAAATATGCCAGCCTTTATCAGAGGAGGCTGAATGGTTCAGTACTAAGAGCTGCTAGTGCAGTATAGCTGCATGCTGTACATATTTAATCCACAAGCATAGTACTGTGCAAGCTCTCCCAGACAAGCATTTTGCCTTGTGTGGGATTTTTTAATGCACTTAAAGCACTTTGTAAGAGTAATAGTCCTGAGATACATACAAAGAAAAGTGTTTGCCATACCAGTGTGTGAAATCCCTGAGATGACAAGCTCTAACACAGAACAGAAGAACACCCCACACTTGACTTACCTAAAGAGCTCTTCATGAGCAGCTGAGTTGGATTCAGAGTCTGACTAAGAAAAGGCTAATTAAGAGCTTTCTCTTGTGAAAAGTTAGGAGGAAATTACAGAAGTACAAAAAGGGAAAACAGAGGGAAATGAAAAGCCCAGCCCCCCACCAGCATGATCTTTGTAGGGCAGCAGGGTGTGGGGATCCCATCATCTCTCTGTACCTGCTCTGATCCCATGAGCAAGCAGCTTGCCCTCAGAACACAGTGAGAGCCTAGTCCTTCCCTGTCTAGACTGTCACACTGGGACAACTCAGACACTTCCCTGAAAGAACAAATTAGCAGACATAGGGAGGAATGAGAAGAATCCGCTCTCAGAAGGTCCCTCAGCTTTCACCCCATACCATAAACTGCACCTTGGTGATGCAACCATGCCCCTGAGAAAATAATAATTAGGTGAACATCATCAAGGAGGAAGAGCAGGTCAACTCTTTTCAGGGGAGATGTTTATAGATCATCTCCTCTGGATATGGCTAAGCCATTGTTCCTCATGGTCCTTGTCCTGCCAGCCCCCAGTGTGAATGTCCCCTCTTGGGTGTGACACCAGGGCCCCTGCTCAACTGACACATGTGTGTAAACACACTCACAAGAAACAAAACATGAGGCAAACAGGGGCAGTTATGTCATTTACTCATGACCAAAAGGAAAGCCATTTAAACAATGGAAGCTAAGGATAAGTTAAGTCTGTCTTCCATCTTTCTAATGATGTAAACAAAGTTAATTCTTCTTTTCCCTATCTTTATCTTCCCTCCCTTCTCCTCTACTGAATGGTAGAACACATTAATATAAGTTTCAAATGGAGTCCTTGCCCCTGAAAATCAGCTCTTCTTGCTCCCTGCCTCAGGAAACACAAGATGTTTGGCTAACCCTCCTCTTTTAATTTATGGAAAAGAGCTGCACTGCTGACTAGCAATTATAAGCAAGATTAATGATTTGCCAAGAGACCTCTTTGTACTTTCAACTACCTATACAAAAGCTGCTCTTTGTCTATAGAAAACAAATAGTGTTTTGAGAAAAAATATGACACAGTTACCAGACTGGAAATTTTTCCCTGAATAGTACAGGCTGAATATTTTAAGCCAGTGCTACTGTAAGGCCTGCTTTGCACAGTGTCTGTTTGTATCAAGTATACCCTACCAGACAGAAACTCCTCTAGCTTACTCAAACCCTTACACAGCAATGTTTTAGGGAAACCTCCATCAGAAAGCAGCAAGCACAGTACAGAAAAACAATGTAGCCAGTTAAGTTGCTTTAATAGTGATCTGATTTTTTTTTCAAAATACTGCTACATCAGAAATATTTATTTGATCAAGTAATTGTAAAATGAAGCAAAAAATAAAAACTTTTTGTATACCTTCTCTCTGTCACTGATAATATTTTTTTTTAATTTGGCAATTTAATTTGACAATATTTTCCTAGGAGAAAGGCATCATGGTTCACTATTAAAATGAATTAAAATGTCTTTGCCCCAAGTCTCTAGAAAGCACTAGTATTGTTTCTAAGCATCACTATGTTTGCTATGAGGACTCCTAAATGTCCTTTCTCTGTGTTGAATACTTCCTCTTTGTGTAGCCTAAAATTTAAACAAATAATTTATATATCACTGCATGAAAAAAAGATAAAGGCCTACAAAAATGCACCTAGCTATTACATTTTCTTAACGTGCCTTTCCTGCTGCTTGTCTTTTTGCTTAATTGCAGGAAAAATTATGAGCAATGCTGAGAAAAAGAAAAAATAGTTATTCAAAACAGGAATTGTGGTGCAGAAAACAGATTTATATTCATCAGATTGTACATAATATGCTCAATAATGGTTACTATCTAATACAGCTCCAGCCTCCCATATACACATACATATAACAGAGTATAGATATTTTCACTCTGTGATCTGGAAAATAAGTGACAGCTTGCAAATCCCACTAAAATTGGTGAGAATTGCTGGAAATTAATTGTATCCTGGAATTATTCTATGACTTGGAAGAATAAAGACTAGGACAAAAGAAATAATTGCAGTTACTAACAAAAGTATGAGTGATTTGTTAAAAACCCCAAATGTTTTAACAGGGGATCATGCTTACTGCCTACATCTATCTTTTTAGGGGGAAAATTATGACAAACAAGGAGCCACTGTAGGTGTTCTCCATGTGACTTCTCATCATTTCAACAATAAATTTGTGCATAATTTCATTTTGCTACTTATAAATTCAGATCACCAGGAAATTGGTGTATATATCAAACAGCTGCATCTGTTTTCTAATACAAACACTTTTTAAGAAGACAAACAGGTCTGACTCTTATGCCTTCAAACGTTGCTGCCATATTCCTGGGAAAATGTTCCAATAATTATGATTAGTGCTACTTTATGTTGGCTACTAAAAGCCCTGGGTAAATGTGATTATCTGACCATCTTTGTAAAAATAGATCTTTTCCTTTTACTCCAGGTGGTTAAATTAAATACAGGCCAACACATTTTCCCTCACATGAGTTGTGGAGGAACCACAGTCAGCCTAAACATATGCAAGGCTGTGACCATCTCCTGCTTACACAGGGTGACATCAAAGTCACCAGCCAAAACTACAATTGAGGCTAAGACAGTTTATTAGAAACCTCTGACTAAGCTCACTGCAAATGACCCTGTGCTCCAAGGGCAGCGTCAGTTCTTTTGCTCAGCAAGGAGGCTGTGTTTGTAGGGAAATTCTGTAGGGACTTCCCCAGGAACTCATACTGCCCATGCTCTGAGCAAAATGAAAACCAGAGAGCTGACATTAGAAGAGAGCCGAGCTACAGACAGAAAAACTGGCTGAGCAGTTATTATATTTATTTTTAAACATAGTTAAGCTCACCTTCTGGTCAAAAACTAATATGATCAATTACAATACTAGAATTGCACCATATTTTAAAATATTTTTCTGAACTAAGGCTGGGTTGTATCTCATAGACTTTGGTAAAAAGAGGGAAGGCATTTACATTAACACATTTGCTGGGGCTGTGCAGATGTGTTAATGTAAATTATTTGTAATTCAGTTGCTACCTATAGTAAAGCACTTAAAAAGATGATAACACTAAAGGGAGCACATGCAAAATAATGCAAATGGAGAAAAAAAGGCCAAAAAATTGAAATGTAACCACAGCATTGCAAAAGCTGAGAAAATAGTGACAAGATACAGGAATAGAGATTGAGGTTTATTAATCAATCACAATTCTATTTGCAAAATCCAATATTTTCTTCTTTTTTTCCCTTTCTCATCAACATCACCTGCATTTCAAGTGGAGGAGCATGCAGGGAGGGAGTGATTACTGCATTATCTGTTATATTCAAAGAAGAATAATTTGCCTTAAAATCTGAAATTTCAGAAATAAAGCGAAAGTACTGCTGGTTGAAAATGTTTGACTAAGGCAAGGCAATTCATGATTATTTCTATGAGCTCCAGAGTGGCTGACATAAACAACTCTAATAAATGAAGGCAAGCTGAGTATTTAAACAAACACTTTCTTTCACCATCAAATTAAATGCCTTCAGTGAATGTCAACCTTCCTTCCAGAAATGCAAACCTTCAAAACTGCCTCCTACCTCAACAACAGCTACAGGTTACCCAGCTATGGATAGCAAACACACTGTGTTGTATTAAAGTATGTTTTTTTAAATGCTGGGCATAGCAACTAGGCATTAAAAAGGCATTATGCCAGTGTCATTACAGCACACAGTCTGCAGGTTGATTAGCAGAACAGAGCATGGTCCCAACTATCCCTATTTCTGTTTTCTACAAAGGAGAGTATTTATGAAAGAAAGCCATAAAGCATGCCACATATATCAACAATCAAAAGCTCATCTGCATTCCTGTTTCTCAGGATGGTGGATCATTTACATTCTAACACCTCCTGAAACATTAATGGTTTTTTTTCTATAATTGCGCCCCTTTTGATGATTCAAACCCCAGGCAGTGCCACACACTGGAAAAGGGAATTTAAACAGGGAAGAAGAAATGCTACCGATGTAGAACAATAATGGAATAAATTTCACCTGTTGCAAAGCAAGGGGCATTTCTTTTCTGCATGGGTAAAGGCCAAATTTTTAAGAGGCATCATCCTAAGCTTTACATCTTAGTACAAAGTTCCCCTTGATGTAAAATAATTGATACACAAAGATCAGCACTTCTCTGTGGTAAAAAACCACAGCTACTGCAGAGTTCCATTACTTATATCATCTCACATCATTTCTTTATGCTGGCAAACTTTTTGTGTATTACATACACAAGGAAGAGTCTTACCAGGAGTGCTATGAATTTACAAAGCTTTTTATCTGTCACCTATGGACCAGACTATTCTCACTGCATGGAGGACTCAGTACCATTCATGCATTTGCAAATCCTTCTGCCCATAGAAAATAAAAAAGAAAAATATTTTTCTTTGTTTCATACCAATTTTCGCAAAAAACTTCCCTTTTTAGTTTCTATTCCCCACTCTCAATCCTTTCTAAATGATCTTTTATTTTCATTTATATTTTTTACCAAGCATCTTTAAAGGTGTTCAGAAAACCTCTAGGTAAGATGGGAACAGATCCAGTGGGGAAGAAAAAAATTGCATATCACCAATGGCAAAAAAAAAACCAACAAGTGAAACCATGTGAAAATTGCAAAGAAGGACAACACTTTCTCTTTTCAAAGTTTTCCACAATCAGCTCTAACATACTCCCCATAACTTCACAAACTACACAGATAAGGCAAAAGCCTCATTATGTAATTAGACAAAATCTTTTAATTCCACAGTGAGCACCAAATGTCTACCTGACACCGAATAAATATGTGGGAGGCTTTCCATTTACTTCAAAGGTTACTGGACTAAACTCTGTGTGGGTTCACTAATGAGCAACCTGACTTGTGCTCATGAGCCTGGCAAAGGATAGCTCCAAGAAAATGCAATCTCTACAGCTCATAATTGTTTAGATGCTGGAAAATAAAAATAATGAACTGGTAGAGACACAGCTCATGACACATTTGCTTTTCATGTATGCCACTAATAAAAATTTGTGGTGTACTATTGGAAGAATAAAGTATAAAAAAAAAAAAAATAGAAAAAAAATAGAGTCTAAATTTGTTATCTAGGGTGGGTTGACAGCTCATTCATAACTTTGGCAGGAAAAGCCTGTCATCTATTTGGAGACATGCACGGAGACAGTGCAGAGAGAGGCATACTTAGGGGCATGTTTACACTGCAGTGCAGGAGAAACCCAGCCATGGTCTTAGAGAGTTCTCAAGAAGCTAATTTATCTTGCTATGAAAATTAGATACAGACCTAACAGGAATTATTTTCTCCGGAGCATCTTTAACCCTCACACACCCACCGCCTAGTATCACTCTAAAGCTTCTTTAAAGCATCAGCTCTTGATAAGATTAGGTTGAATTACAAACATGAGATTGGTACTTTGATTTACTTTGTGCTAAAATACAGCCAGCACACAACATTGGTTTTTTACTGCTTTATGGAGTATACAATTACATGAAATACACATCAAACTCATCTAAATAGCTGGCCATTTAACTGTCTGTTTGGAGCAGTTGCACACTTTGTCATCCTGTGTGATCTAAAGCACAGAGTCAAGTCTGGCTGCTGTTTGTAATTTAAGATAGGTAGCTCTGAACAACAGGGCCTTTTCCCCTCCTCCCTCTCAAGCAAGGGAAAGCTCTTAAAAGGTCAGGCACCAATGCAGTTTACTGAATAAAGCTCAAGTTTGAAGAATGTGCCTTCTAAAGTGATTTTACTACCTGGGATGTAATGAGTTTTACAGACTCGCTTTGTTAAATTGCCCTGACAATTTCCATTTCCACTTGCTTCAATCATATTAACAGAAGCTAAAGTTCACAAGTAGTAAAATATTTCAGTGTACTGAGTTGGGTCTCTAAAAAATAGATCACACACTTGACAAACATATAGGACATAGGGTTTGGCATTCCATTTCATGTTTGGCTTGGCATGTCTCGTTTAGGGCAGGACAAGATGCCCTATCACAGTGTCTCATTACTCATGGAAATAAAACATGGTTACACCATGGGCTTGACAAATCCCATTTAGTTTGTCAGAAGGACAGGACTGCCCCAGTGACTTGGAGTGGGAATGAAAAGGGAAATGTTGGAGATATTACACTGAAAGGGAAATGTACTTAACATCATAAGACATGAACATACAGAACCTGGGCAAATAGGCAAGAAATCAGAAATCTCTCTCTGAAATGAGAAAAGGGACAGAAAAAGTGAAGACAGCAGGATAAGTCTTGTTAATGAGGGGATAATTCTCTCATTAGAAGAGTACACACTACTCTGTCACTACCTTGTGTAATTGCCTTTGCCTTTTTAAATCACACAGTCCTTGGGGCATGGGATGCACCTTCCTCTGCCTTTGGTAAGTGTCCATTGCTCCCTGAAAGATACCACAATCCAAACAAAAACGACCAACAAGTGATAGTTTCCCCTTTTCCAACGCTGAAATTGTTCTGACATCTTTTTAGATTTTGCAGAATATAGGAAAGAAAACTTCAGTGCATGATTATAATGTACAAAGGAGGATTTGAAATCTTGCATTAATTCAAAGCAAAAGTTTATAATGTGCAATACAAGAGGCTCACCCATGTATGCCGATTTACAAATTTTACTTCTCAAGCATTTTTCCACATTATTACCCTTAAGTGCCATAGCTATGGCTACATGTAGCACTACACCAAGATTTAAATTGATTTACTATGACTTCGATTTTAAACGCAACTTGATGCGACCAAGAGAAGAGGTGGGCCAAGAAATGCTTTTGCTAAGCTAACCTATACTAAGTGACACATAGAACAAATAGAGCATATTGACATATCCAACAGCAATCTACAAACTCACTGAGTGAGGGAGTCAGACAAAAACCTTTAGGATGCTGGTTAATGAGCTACTGGAGGCTCTTCAGAGACCAAAATAAATAAAAAAGGAAAATCGATTTCAAAACAATTTTAAAACAAAAAAATTTGGAACTATGCATTATCATCCAGCTATTCTCAGAAACATTAATAATGCTGAAGCATTTTGAGATACAGTCAATACTAAACATAAAAACAAGAGGGGGAAAAAAAAAAGCAGTAGTTAAATAAATGCTGTACTCATCACTCATTGCTCCTCCTGAGTCCCAGACTCGAGCAATTGGCCTGACAGCATGGTAACCAGATCTGATGTAAAATATCTTTATTATATATACTTATCTGGCGGCACTGACTGAAGGTGGCAGACAGTATGTGAAGGGAAGATGAGCACATAATGGGAATATGGTTCCCCAAATCCCAGAAGGAATAAAAACCTGTAGAGATCAAGGTAAATCAAAGCCGAATGAAAAGAAACGCTCATCTCATTTAGATGCAAATATATCCGGATGCCACTGCACGCCACCTCTAAACAGTATCTCACAGACAGTATTACTTTCATTGTAGCAACAAATGCCTGTCTCCGCTCTAATAATGTTCTTTTTGATGCACATGCTGTGGAAGAGTTGAGGCATATTTACATTCAATCAACAAAACTTCATCAGCACAGCGAGATGAAGAGAGATCATATCCATAGCCCCCATCTGACCTTTCCATCGCTCCCTCCCTGAATGCATGCGTGAGGCAGGCAGGCGTGCACAGGCACACCAGCAGAAACCAGAGATAATGCCTGAAATCAACTCCTGCCCAAGGCATCCTGATAGTTTCTCCTATGCTAAGTATTTTATTCACTTCAAGCACTGGATTTTAATTTGTAACATCCACAGAGCTATGCACAGTGTTGGTGATCAGGTAATGAGCATTTAATGAAATTAGAAGAAGGCAATAAATAAAAAACCCCTCACATTTCTTAAATAAGTGTATTATCTTTAACTGAAACCACATATTTAGTGAATTGTAAATTGAATTAGTAAATTGCTTATTTACTAATTCATAGTATTAAGCCAGATCCATGACCTACTCATCACTGGCCTGTGCATATTGCAGGACTTTCATCCAAAACCAGGTTATTATGCATCAACTACTATTCAGAATCCATCCACATGAATATTTTTCTCTGAAAATACATGTAACAATTTCAGGTTGGTTTATCCTCCACCTTCAGGAAGGATAAATCAGCAATGTATTACTGACGGAATTTGTTTATGTGTCTTGACCTTGCAAGTTTTACACAGTGGGACCTTGATCCAATCTGTCATTAAGCATCTAGAAATAAAATCTTTACACATACAATGAACAGCAGAAGTTAATAACACTTTTGATGCTACAGTTTCATCTTAACAAACACATGACATAGCAAACTGCATTGGTGTAACAGGGCAAAACGTAATGGTACAACAGGGCACTGGATGGAAAGCTTCAGAAACAATGGCTTCTTTCTTACATTCTGCATAATGTAAGAAGCTATTGACTTCTAATTTTAAGAAAGCCCATTAATTGTGCCTTTTTACTTTGTTAGGACTGGTTTTGAAATTTCTAACCTGTCTTCAAACAGCTAAAATAGTGGCCTTAATGTATACTGTTTATACAAGTCAGTTGCAGCCCTCTTTTGGAAGGAGCTTTTGAATAAACTGCTGGAACCTCAGCTGTGATTTAGGTCCCAACATGCCTCAGTTGCACCTCCTTTCAGCTCTTTAGATTTGTGAGGGAGGAGAGGGTTCATGGATTCAGCAGGTCAAAGTGCACATCACTGACTGTGGCTGATAAAGAGAGAGTTGCCCAGAAGGCCAGATGCTTAGATTTTGGTTTCAGCTTGATGGGCCAAGCTGACATCTGGGGAAAATTCTGTTATCTCAGCTTTGCCTTCAGCTTCAAACTATCCACAGCAGGCATGGACGGCCCACACTGAGACACAAAAGTATTGTGGAATCATTTAATATGGATATTTTCCTCTATTTGGGACTTGAGTTTTAAAGGCAAACCTGACCCCCATTCCTAAATTCTTCCAGAATAAAATCTTGCACCACATCACTAAGGTTGAAAAACAAAGTTGGTTGCTTGTTCTCAAAGAAACAAATTTTTGGTTGTTTTTGTTCTTACTAATATGTTAAGGAAAGGCAGTTACATTATTGTTGTTCAAGAAGAACAAAATCAAATATTTGAGAGTTATTTTTGCGAAATACATACTACCTTGAATAATTTTTTCTAAAACAAAAACTAAGAAAAAGTGTGAATGGAATTAAAATTAAAAGATCAACAGAGATCATTTGTTGAACAAAACCCTACAATATATTCAATTTCTGCTGCAAGATAAAATAATAAGCAGAGATAACACAGTATTTTATATTTTATAGGTGGAATATTAGCTAGGGACCCAGACTGTCAAAAATCTTGAAACAATCCAGCAAATCTTTCTAACAAAAGACTTTATATTCATTATTGTCAGCTGAATATACGTGTTAACTTTGCGTCCAAAATATAGGTCTATATTTTAAAGCAACCAACTTCAGAACCACAAATGACTGCATCATGACTCTGAGCAATCTTGTTTTTAAACATGATTAAAAGTGGCAGTACAACAAGGCTGAGGGTCATCTGAGTCATCCAAACTTCCAGATTGGAGCTCCTACTCACAAAAATCAAATTCTGCCTTGAAACAACCAAACATGATTCCCTGAAAAATATCTGTACATGTATCTGTCATCTGGATATTTATATTGGGACAGCAAGATTTCAAAGTTGTCTAAAACAAATATTAGAGACATATATCTCAAGAGTGCATCTCTCAAGAGTACCAATTTGAAGAGAGCAGATCATTCTCTTAGCAAACATTTGTACATCTCAAGGTTTTCCTCTACATAATATTTATGTGGACAGTAATTCTGATCAAAAAAAAGGACCACAACACAACCAAAAACATGAAAGGAGAACTAGAACTCATTTACTTCTTATGGCTCTCATACTTAGCCCTATATTTTTCACCATTCTATCTCCATGTTAAACCTTTTAGCAGTGAAGTATCTGCATGGATAATAGAGTTTGTGGTGGCTGCTTTTTTTTTTTTTTTTAAGGCAATCTTAAAGGTAATAAAAACCTGCCAATATCATGGAACCTAATCCTCATTTCTTAAAATGTGAGATTTTATCCTAACTGAAGCAAATGTTCCCATGAGGCAAAAATTCCAGGATTTAATATGTTAGAAACCCATCTATCCCCTATTGCTAATTTCTCACATTCACTTTTCTTTGTGGAATGCAGCATTTCATGAAAGCATCTAAAGTTTAGAAACACATAGATATAACTTACTGTCTATATCTCCTATTTGGTTTACTATATTTTTGGAATTATACATGGCTAGAAATTAAGCTCTGGGACTCTTAGCACAACTCAAGATACTTGGGGTGTCATATTTATGGTAATAAACAGCCAAACAGTTGGTGCACTCACTAAAGACAAGCCACAGAACAGATCTTTAGTTGTGAAGGTTTCATGCAAACATTTCTGGCATAATTTTAAAACTTGTATTTATAAAATATAAAATCTGCATTTGAATCTAGACCTGGTAAGGCATTCAGAGATTTAACTGAGCAAATGAAATTTAACAATTGAACATGCAAAATAATGTAGTTATACGTCTGCTAAAAATCAGCATCTCTAATGCAAACTCTACAGTGTCCATCAATTGACTAAAAGGCAATAAAATACACATATTACAGCACTGCAGACTCTTTCTTAACTCTTGTTGAGTGGAGCTGTATGCTATTTTTCAGAGAGTCTGAAAAATAGCATATAGCTCCACTCAACAAGAGTTAAGAAAGATGGATTTTAATTAGAAAAGGGATAGAAAAACACTATAAGTCAGCGGAATAACACAAGAAGAACTGTGAATATCCCAGAAAAGAGACTTTGTCTGCCTGTTGCAACAGCACCACCCAGCTCAGATCCAAAACTGCAACAGGATTGTGATAAGTGTGTAGGAACACCTTAAAAAGAAAGTATTACATTCACAATAGCAAAATGAAGGATGCAAATGTGCTATCATTCTCCTTTCCCAATGCTTTGTGTGGATTGACTAGAGTAGAAAAACTAAAGTGAAAGGACTCCACTAACATGGGAACAAAGGGGGACATTAAAGAAGTAAAAACATTTGTCAAGTCAAATACTGTATTAAAAACTTCTAAAATATTAAGTTAAAGACCAACACAATGGATTATCCAAAAAAAAAAACAGCAAACAGGCAATAAAAAGTATTTATAGCTATTATTCAATGCTTGATCTGATCTATGGATTGCTAAGACCAGGTGACTTGAGAGTGCTGTGGTTTGTGAGAGGTTTCCATCACTGATTCAGAGTGTTTCAGGTCTAAGCTACTACACTGATTCAAAGGACCTCTCAACAAAGAAATGGAGAAACCTTTAGTAAACCCAATAAAAAGTACTAGATGATGCTCTCAGGAGGAAAGTGCCTAAGTTGCTACATTTTTCAGACCACATCCTTAAATAAGTCTGCACCAGGCTTCCCAAATGTCTTAGGATCAAAGAGAACCAGCACAAGAGTCACTTAGAGGAGGGCAGAGAGACATCCCCATAACCAATCTAATTGCTCACTGACATAAAATGTTGTACCTCTTCAAGGTACCTCTGTAAGTCAATCTCGAAATTTCTTATATACTCAAGAGAAGTAAATAGCATGCAACAATGTAATCATGCAAGATGAAACTATTTATTTGAACATCAAGGAAAGCAAAGTAGAGTCTGCATCCAACACTCCTTTTTAACATAGAAAACTTTGAGTTCAAGCAGACTCAGAAGACTGATCATAGAAAAGACAGCCATTATGTATTTCAGCTAATTAAATTTTATTCTGAAAGGGAAGCATTTCCATTACTCTAGGCTCAGCAGCCCCAGGAGAGAGGGCAGGGCAGCGAGACCACTGTGACCCCATTACAGCCAGACTTCAACCTGGTTGGGATCAGTTCTGGCTCCTTCACCAAACCCACAACTTTACCATGTGCAACGTGCTGTGCAGTGGGAAGGCAGGCTGAAGTGAATTAGGTCATGCTATTAGGAGTGGTGACCTTTCACTGATGAACAGTTTTTAAGCAAGAAAAAAGATTTTTTGGAAGCTAAGACACTGCGAAAACCTTCACTTCACTGACTCCACATGCTGTTTTATGCTGCATCCCTATAATATAGCAACACAGACATATAAATGATAGTCCTGGCTTTCCATAACAAGCTATAATTGGAGAAGGTGACTAGGAAAATGTTTAGATAAATGGTGGGATCACAACCTTTTATGCAAAATGGACAAATAAGTTATGGAAATATCTGGGAAACCCTGAGGCTGTGTAGCTCTACTGCAAGCTATAGGCACAGTTAAAGCAGACAGTAAATCACTAAATCTCATCTCAGAGTTTACAGTTTTGTTGTTGTTTTGGAGTTTTTTGCCAGGTTTTGCTGACAGATGGAAAAATACTGGCTGATTATGATCAAGATTTAATTTACCTCCAATTTCCTTCCTATTTCTACAGCACATGCCTAAAAAACCCACATACTATTTTATTTTCAGGGCTTAGAGCAAATAGTCATACTAGCAAATAGTCATACTCCAACAGCACATATTATGAAAATACCACTGCAATACTTTTTGCTACTCATGAGAACCTCATTATAAAATTTTCTCATGAATATTTCTAAATTATCATCTATAAATGTGGGCATATATTGATATAAATATAGTTTCTTGCATACTTATCAACTAGGCATGCACAGATTAAAACCTCGTATGTCCATACACAGAGAGACAGAACTGTGATACTGCATGGAACAGCATCATCTATCAACTAAGTGGGGTAGTAAGGTGCCAAAGATACCTTTGAAGATAGGGAAGCCTTTATTCAAGGTGTCTTCTCTTTCTTTACCTGTCTACCAACTGAATTTAAAGACCAAAAATGATTCAATTGCATGAAGTGACGTCTGAGACACAGACTTCAGTCTCAACTACTAGAAAGATATGTTCACTTGTTCTGAGGAACTCAAAGCCAAGCTTTCTAGCACCAAGTCTTAATTATCCCAACTCCAAAGTTTTTTGCTAGAAATGAATCTTTTTGCACTATCTGTTTTCCTTTTTGAATTGTGGTAAGAATACCAGGATAGAAGATGACTGACAAGTGGCAATCATTGAACACTCCCCACTTTGCTACTTACTGGCACCCAGATAAAGAAAGCTGTATCCATTTTAACAAGGCAAAAATATATCTCCAATCAAATACCATATCCATATGCCAACCATGTGTTCACACCAGGGAGGACCAATTTTTCCAACTACAAAAAATGCCTTTACAGCTGCTTTCATCAAAGTTTTCATTGTTCCCTGTGGTTTTGGACAGCACAAAGTTGTGAGGAGCAGTAGAGGAAATAGCCATTACACCTCCATTAAGGCAGTGTAAGGGGTGTCTTTGGTAGGTGTACATCTCCCAGATGTACTCAGTACATTCCTTTGGGAATCACAGAAAGACTCCATCTGTTCCTCCAGTGGAGGAGCTGGCAATTTAGAGCCCCTAGGTTCTTCTACATGCCCACCATTTTGAGCTATGACTAATAAAATGACTAACATTTTCTGCCATGAGCTCTGGAGAAAGAAGAATATGAATATAAATCTCTCCTAAATAAGGATTCATTGCACAGCATGATATCTGCTGCAGCCCTTTCCTGTGTTTAAATATGAAGGCATGTGCTGCAGCATTGCTGGTACATCATGCCCAAGCAGTGGGTGCAAGACAAAATGCACAGGGGTGCTTCAGTAGCCGCTGGCAAAGATAAAGTCCTCAAGCCTGCTGACAGAATTGGCCAGATATTGATCCATTGGTGGTATCAGTTTCAGGTATTGTTCATCAGTATGACAGACATTAATTTGATCTAATATTTAAGGAAAGCTGTGACCAAACAATTCCAGACTTTAAGGCAATTACTTATAATGCCTTATTTATACAGAGATGGGGGGAGTTGGGTATACTTCCTTTTGACACACTGAACACATGTCCTCGTACTTGGGGTTATACTTCTCTTCACCTGCTGCTTTAAAGGAATAGCTCTGTTACATTTTTTTAACACTTCAATTATTTCTGGGGTACATTTTTCTAAAGCTGACGGTTCTTATTTTAAAAATTGATCTTCCTATGCTTAATCAAATTTGTGCATTTATCTTTGTGCAAAATGAGGACTGCCTTACAAAGCACCTGATACCAGCCAAATGTACTATTCCTCTCTGTGTCCATTTTCCCATTTCCCAGGCTGCAGCACTACACAGCATTAGCAATACTTGCCTCATGCCAAACATATTGATATAAAATGACCCTCTAAGCTTCCTGTCAGCTCTGCTCTCATATTACAAAGCCACTTTAACATGCTTCACGTTCATTACTTAGCAACTGCTCCTTGCTTCTAAGAACCACATCCTTATTGACGCACGCACATCCTGGCACATCTTTCTTAAAACTGGAAACAGAACAGGGATTAAAGGAAGTTATGATTGCATTTCATAAAATCATAAGTGCAGTGAAAAGGATTCATAGGGAACAAGAGCCTTCTGTCTCTCCTGATACAAGAATTAGCAAGCAATCAATGAAATCTACATTGCAGGTCTAGAGCAAGCAAAGGAGATGGATCTTTGAAGAACATGAAGCTAAACTGAAGAATTTCTTAAAGCTGGATGTTGTGCTGCCAAAATTTTAAATGCAAAACAGGCAGCATAAATTGTTTATTTGGGGATGGGGAGGCAGTTCTACAAATGACTATTCAATGCAAGCTGAAGAAATCCTAAATTGCAAATTGCTAGAGGCTAAGAGACTACTCTGGGGAAGTATCCTCACATGCTTGTCTGGTTCTTGTACTCCTCTGTTGGCACATGCTATAGTGCATTATCTGAAAGAGAATCTGATATCAGAAGGAACTTTATTCTGGTCTGATATAGCCAGAATGGGTTTTACAACCTTATATCTCTTACATTTATTTTGATCACATCAAAGCTAATTTATCATGACTACAAATAGAATTCAACTGTTCATGTTATCATTATCTCCCTTCCTGAGCACAAATATGTAAAGGGAAAGGACTAAAAAATTCAGTGAGCTTCCATTATGACTCAGTGTGTTGCATATAGCACGAGCAAAGCCTAATTTCATATTTTTATACAAAGGAAAAATAGAGTTTCCTAATATAGTGACAAAAATTATCATTCATTAGTGAACAAAACTGCATCTAAACTAAAATTTATTTAGATTACAGCCAGACTACTCAGTCATGTTGGTTGAATGGGAGACAGTCATTAATAAAGAAATAACAAGCAGAGTATTCACTAATACAGTAACATTTAGATATGCAGAAGGGGATGCATAACTGCACAGGGAATATCTATGCATATTACTGGTAGATTTGTGTTTACTGGTAGAGTGTGCACCTGTGTATTTCCAGGCTGATGAGCTGTTATACAGGCACTCACATCAACTCAGAAGAAATGCCACTGAAGTTTGCACACCTGCTTTCCAAATCAAACCAAATAACCTGAAAGTGGCCTGGTTTTCACACAAATTGCATTGCTTTTGAAACTGTGTCTCAGTCCAGACTAAGTGGTACCCCAAAAAGCATGCACGTATCCTCCTGCTGGTGGTCATATGAATCATCATGTTAGATACAATGAATTTTTGTTTCTCACCTTACAAAAGCATTGTCCTCAGGCTGATCTACAGAAGAACATAATTAAATGATGTCACTGAAAGAAAGGCTATGTCCATTTTCTACCACAGTAATATTTTCTAAAACCACAGTTTTTTGATCATTTCAGCATGCGCTGGCTTTTTCCTGGTGAGTAAAGCTGTGCTTACTGAATTTAGAACATAGTTCTGCTCAGTCTGAGCTGCAGATTCCCAAGCTGCATAGTTGTGGTTGGATAACTCCTCTGTGGGGCGTTTGGAGTTTCCTGAGTATAGAGGCAAAAAAGAATTAATCTGACTCCAGTGTTTAACTCATTTGCAGGACTCAGATTTCCTGTTCTGCAAACATAAAGGGTTTGCAGAGAGTGTGTAAGAGCTTCCAAGATGTATAGCTATGTGAGTGCTAAAGATAGGGAGCCCCATTCTTCTCCCCAGCTTAGATTGCCAAAGCTCTGTGGATTTCAGCTGTGTTATTACCAATTCAAATGTGTTCCAAGTCAGAGGAAAGTCAAGAACAATGTGTATTTATGAAAAAAGGCCAACTCTTGTTTGGCTGAAGTTCATAACCCGAAAAGAACCCAGTAATTCCACTGTTCTTCAGCCTAAAAGTTGGCTACATTTTTCACTTTCAGCATCTGTTCTGTGGTGCGAGGCATTAATAGCATGGAGGTGGATATATTTACTGATTGTTTGTATTTTAATTTTCAAAGACAGAGGAATGTTTTAATGTTAGATGAAGTTACAGTATGGAAAAAAAAAATCAAGTAAATCTAGAAACTAAAGCAGCACTTGAAAAGGGAAGGAAAATACCATGGCCAGGTCTATCTGAGGTGATAGCTAGAGAATAAACATGATTGTGTGTGCTGTAAGATTTTCTAAGCTAACTTAGTGGTTAAGAAAGATGCTGAGCTACAATTTTTGGGAACAAAGGAACATAGTACTGACCTAATTCCTCTCAACTGGCCAACAGTAAAGTTCCATGCACTTTCAGAGAGTAGAATTATGTCAAGTTAAGCACTTCTGAAAACCCCCAAAGAAATTATTGTTTATAAATTTGGCAGGTGTGGTTCAAACACTGTTGATGTGCATATCCTCCTTCATGCTGATCTACATGTTTTTAGGAGCAACACATGCAAGTGTGGAAGGACTGCTGGATTTTAGTACCCCCAGGATAACCTGATTTTCTTTCAAGAATGGCTCAAGCTAATGCATTCTATATTGGCTTGCGAATGCAATCTAAAAGCAGGAAAAGGATTTTAAGATAATTTCACACCAGCTACCATACAGTTCTCAGATACAAGCGTAAAATTTACAAGGCTGGATAAGACTAGGAAGTCCTTCCATTAATATAATGTATCTTTGCTATCACCCCAACCTATCACTGTTTGTGCAAAGCCACTCATTGCTTTAGTCTTGATTGTCTAGGATGCTCATAGGACACTGTTGTCTGCTACTGCAGATTTTCTGAAATTTAAAGTTAGCCCTTTGCTCGCACATCTGTGATTTGAATCCTGAATTTAGACAGTGTTTCCTCTGGAAAAAAGAAAAAAAAACACCAAAAAACCAAAAACAAAACAAAACAAAACCCCACCAAAACAAACAAACAAAAAAACCCCAAAACAAAACAAAAAAAACCCCACACACAAAAAAACCCACCAAAAAAACCCCAGAAACTGACAAAAAAAATCTTCCAGGTTTTGAAAGGCATATCGTCCTAAGAAATTTTGATATGAAACCTAATACCAACAAATAATTTAGCATCTTATTAATGCTCTTGCTTTGTCAATTATTATCCTTTAAGAAATGGAAAAATATCTTATATTTGCAAAACCTGCATTAAAGGCCAGCTCCATCTGGGAAACTATGATTCCCCATCCCAAGAGTAAAAGATAATTTATGAAAAACAGAGGAAAGCAGGCAAGAGAGGATGACAGCATGGCTTTGATAAGCAGCAGTACATGAAACTTGGAACTTCCAGTTAGTGCTTCTGCAGGACACCTTTGGTATGGCTGACTTGGTAAAAGAAATCAAAAGAGAGAGACACTTGCATGTGTAATTCCCAAATCTAAACTGAACTGCCTCTCATTTCTTTCCAGGTGTAACTTTCCATTTTCATTGAACCCAGGATTGTTATCAATTCAGGTCAGTATTGGTCAGCCAGTATGGGCTGTGCAAAAGCACAGGGAGAGAGGGTGCACATTTTCAGAAGATGAGAGGAGAGCTCACTGGAGTGTGCTCCACACACATACAAGAGTTGTGCCAAATGTCTCTGACAAGTGTTGCAGCAGCAGCAGCCCACGCCTGGCTGTGCAATTCATTCAGAAACGACGTGGAAGGTGGCCAGCACAGCCATGTTCTCAGCTTCTCCTACACTGCTGAGCATGGGGAGGCTTCCAGAGGCACCAGCTTCTGCCCCAGCAGCAAATGAAAACGGTGTTTAATAAATCACCAATACAAATATTAGACTTCATAGAACAGATTGGTGGGGATGAGATATCTGATAATTAAAGCACAGGAGTAAAGCAAAGCCTGACAATTTCAATACTGAGCTCTAAAACTCCTAGAATCCCACTTTGGTTTCAAAAGGAAGGTTAGCTTCTCCTCCTAGCATCTTCCACAGTCGAAGCAGGAGTTGGTACAGGCTGAACAGTGTACCCCCCACGAGCTGCCAACCTAGCTCACGCCAGAGCCTCAGTCGACCTTGCAATCTTCTCCCTACACCTAGCCAGTATCTCTTCAATCCTAGGAGCAATCAACTTCATTATAACAGTCAGTAGGACTGTTAACCAAAAATATTATCAAAAAACTCAGTATCCTGAGGTTTTGTTAGCTAAAATTTGCAGACATTTCAATCATGAGTTAGGAAAGCAGTGTATCATGTGTAGAGGCCATACTTCATATTTGGTACAGACAGCATTCTCATTATTTACATGAATTTTTAAATGGCAAAAACAAACAAAACTTTTCATTAAAATAGGTTAAAAAAACATTGGAAAAAAGGATTTTCATCAGAGTTTTTCCATTTTAAGGATCAGCCCTTTAGCGTATTGGTGTCTGACAGAGAAAAAAGGGAAGTAATTTAAAAATAAGAGAATAGGAAGCTGAAAAATAAGCAGACAGAACAAACTTATTTGGTCAGCTGACTCATACCAGAGCAATGCTTAAAACCTACGCAAAAGTCTGGAAAATAAATAAGATTTTCTTCTGTGGGATTTCCTTTTCCTTGGTTCCTGGAGAAAATCTGTCTATTTAACTCTACAGCTCTCTGTTCCTCTTTAGAAGCTCTTGTGCTTGGCTCTGGTCTGTGGGAAATAGCTCCCTTTTATCTTTCACCTAGATGGTGACTACTCCCTGTATTTAAGCTTCTGCATGATGGAAAGATGAGAAAAAGATCACACAAGAAGCAAAATCACCACTGCAATTCCCTTGTGGAGGAAAACACATCAGAGCCTACTGGCACAGCCCTTTCTCAGAACCAGTTCCTGCAGTGTACTCTCTGGATGGCAATTACTGCAGCAGAGTAGTCAAGAAATGATTCCTTGGACTTAGACAACTGCCAGTGCTAATTAAATATTCCTTCAATATCTGCATTTTTCACGCAGGTCTTGAGGATGTCTAAATGCATTACATGTACAAAAGGAAAGCCCAGAGAAGATACACAAGATCAAATACATTTTTAATCCTTATAAAAGCAGGACTGAAAACTCTTCCTTTGTGAATGCATTTGTTTCAACACTCTTGATGGGCTGCTAGGTATTAAAGAAGCTATTAGATACTCTGCAAGAACCTTCCTTCACCTGAACTTTCACATTATGCAATCTTACAGCAGACTAGAACTGGAAATAAAAAATGGTAGAGAGAGATAAAAAATATCCCCCAAATGTCTGTGAAGGGATCAACTGATTGCACAGTTCAACTGCAGGCTGACACAAGCTCAGAAGCTCAAATTTATTTAGACAGCAGACTTCTATTGATTTTTCAGGTGATTTAGACTTCTTGGCATCATTAAAACTTACATATAAAGTAGATTAAGAAGTGTCCTCATGAATGTGCAATTCTGGGTGAAGGACTATTGCAAATCCCAAGAATAGATGTGTCTACAGATTTTATTAGAACACTGATACATTTTTCATATGTACTAGGCTTCTTTGCCTACTTGTCTGAGCCAACTCCCATATTACTAAGATTCTCCTTATTAATTTCCCATATTCTGTCTATAATATTTTTCTAGGAAATGCAGGAAAGGAGCATCTGGAAAAAACCTAAACTGATATATAAATCATGCACATAAGCAATGGTTTTTTTCTGTCATGTTTCTGTAGTCCCTAGCATAAAGAGACAACCACATCAATAATTCCTCTGAGATTTTCCAGAGGCATATCAGTTGTGCCATTTTTAGTGGAAGACAAACCCAAAAACCCACCTGGACTCTATGAGCCTGACCAAACAGGCACTACATGTACACAAATGAATCTGCACGTCCAAAGGCACACAGGAAGCACACAGCAAAATAAGCCAGGCCAGCTAGGAAAACATCCCTCAGCAGCTGCATAGCTGAGGGATCAATAAATGAAATGCTTAATAAGCACTTGTGAAAAAGATGGACAAACTTAGATGAACATAGGACAGCAGAAGTGGTCAGAACTCCTGATTCATGTACCTCTGAGAGAGAAATGCAAAAGAAGCCCGGTGACAGCACCTGAGTGCAAGAGCCTCACACAATTCCCCTTTGGGTGGGAGGTTATGTGAGTCCTTGTGTGTGTCCTTGTCCCACCAAGTGGGCGAAACAAGACCTCATCTCCTCAGCTGCCACCGCTACCTCTGCAGGCATACTACTGCTGTTCCTCTCCCTCAACTGAATCCTCACCCGCCTGCTTCAAACCAGAACAAAATGAGAAATTCAGACGTGTTTAACAGCTGGGTTTTTTTTCCCTTTGTGGGTTTATGGGGTGTATTAGCCTCAAAAGAACAAGTCTTCCAATACTGATGGGACTTGGAGCATCAATCCACCAGAGTTTAACCTTCTTCCAGAGGCAGCACTCTGAAACAAAATCAGCCAAGATGCTGTCCAAATTCTATAAAAAAAGAGGGAGGCAGCTGTATTTTAGCATCGATAAAATGAGTATATTTTACTCAAGTATCCACAAGATACTTCTGCTAGCCAACATGGTCAGGGGTTCAGTTCTGCTTTTTGTTTTTCAAAGAAGATTCCTGGATTTCTATGAGAAAAATTATATTGTGTTAAAACTGAGAAAGAACCACTCTTTCCGAGCAAGAGCTCTCTCCAGGAAAACATTACAGACAATACCGACACTTCAGCATATTTTCTCTCACTACTGAAGAAGGCCAGCACATAGAAAGGGTTGGCCAATGCCTCTTTCACCTTTACTCAAAAGCATCCACAGTTGGACTGAGATTTTTTGACACTTGCTGAACACAGGTTACAGTCTGTCTCCTCTCTGGCCTCTACACAGGACAGTTTCACTGCTTTGCAATGCAGAGTAAAAGAGGACACTGATACTATGAAAGCATGGCACACAAAAGGTTCAGGGAATTTCTTCAGACTTAACTTTTTTTATTTTGATTTTATTTGAGAGCCACTATTCACCACTAATTAAAGCAGCTCTTGAAATAAAACTGCTCTGGCTAAACTTCCAGAAATTCAGGTTAGATTATTGTTCTGCCCCTTTCCTCGAACCTCTTCTGAGCCCTCACTGTTAATTCCGACACTGGCAGGTAATGCTGTCTTTCAGTCCTGTTATGCAACTTGGCTTCCAACACATGCAAGAACTAACATGTTTCTCCAATGGATTTGCTTTCCCAGGCTCCTGCCTTCTCGGCAATGCGAGGTACTTTGTGTGGAGTCATCTCAATTTCCTTTGAAACCTCATTTTTCTAAATACTTAGATTTTTTCAGAGATAAGAAAAGTCAGTTGTATATTTATCTTGAGCTATCAAACACACTAAAAAGAATCTATCTGAGATTCCAGGCACCATGGCTAAATAATAAAAATACAGTCAGTCTTATGCAAACAAATCTGTACACACCAGCCGCCTCAAAATCTCACAGGGCAAAAAGCTGCTCCTGCCACAGGTTCCCCAGAAAACAAACCAACCAAGGGCTGGTACAGCTCTTCCCACTCTGAAAACATCAGGCTTTGCTTTTAGCCCCTAAATATTGGACAATCCAAACCACAATGTTTTAAGCCACCATCTTTTCTGGTGTTTCCACAAATATAAGTACTGCAATTGTTCCTTGTTCTGAATCCTGACAACCCCAAGCATAGATTTATCTTTCAATCCTATCTTTAAATCTATAATTTTAAATCCATAACTGTACAGTTCTATATGGATTTAGATTTTTTACAGATTTATATAGATTTACTCCTTTCTAGAAAGGGCTATTTGATATCAATCATTAGGACAAAATATATCTCCTGTCTATGGTTTCTTTTCCACAGCTTGACTAATGCATTAAATTGCCAATATTTTAACAAGGAGCTGCTGTATGTCTGAGAAATAAAATAGCACAATCCTTAGCAGAAGTTCACATTCTTCTGCTTGCCATCTTTTACCCATTTGAAGCAAATATTTTTTATCACCATGTGTCAATAAAAACTAAGAACCAATAAAACAGCCTGGCTTGCATTGTGGGATGCTTTTGAATAGAAATACATCATTGACATCCAGCTTCTTTCAGGCACAGTGAGTGTAATTCAGTAGAAGGAAAAGAACCTCATTTACCAGCAATTACTTTTCTCCCTAAAATAAAATAATAATAAAAAACTCATACACCAAAACAAAACTATGTTTTTACTAAGACATCAATGAAAAATAAAGGTTTAAACCACCAACATTCCTTTAAGTGGAAATCTTCAAATCTGATGGTTGTTTATCAGTTGATTTCCCTCTTTCTTTGTAATTACCTGTTTGCTTTCACTGTTTTAGATTCTAGGACAGCATAATTTCTAGAGAGACTAAATCAGGCATTATTAAGTGCTTTTTGTGATTCTCAGGCAAGGCATTTTTAAAGTAGAAAGCAACAGCTATTTTTGCTAGCTGACAGAGTCTAGAGCTCAAAGACACATTATTCCACCTTCAGAAAGGCAACAACTGGACCACACGATGGTCATTACTATAACCCCTGTCTCACCATCAGCCCCTTTGCCTGGGGACAAGGGACAATTCCAAGACCAGAGTGACTGAGCTCACTGTTCTTGCTACAGCTCCTGCAGCCTCTGTGAGCAGATGCCAATCATCTCCAGACAGCCTTTAGCAACTATTCTTTCAGTAACCTTCTACACTCTCATTTATGTCCTCAAAACAAAAGAAAACCTCAACAAGCAGGAGAAGCCAAACCTAGGCAGATCAACCAGATTTTGCTACTCCTCCACAGAAGCTCACTAGCCACATCAGAAAAGAGTAACTTTCCAAAGCAAAGGAACCAAATGAAGACAACTTCAAGGTGAACAAAAGGCAACTCTTGCACCCAGCACTTAGCAAAAGGCATTTCCAATGCTCTTCCAGTTCAGTGCTCTTTCTTACAACCCTCTACAAACAGGGGGACAGAGCAGAATCAGAGCAGAGCCCATTACATGAGACACAGCTCTCAAGAACACAGACAAACCATGGAGCCAAAGGATGAAAGAATCTTTAGAATAAGCCATCCAAAACCTTAAGAAAAACAGGAGCAAAACAAACCCTAAATTTAACCCAACAGCTGAAATAAGGCCGCAATGACAGAGTTCTTCTTACCTTTGCCATCTGCGCCTGCACGCCATTTGCTTTGAGAGATGCTACTGCTTTCTGTGCTGCTGCGGGACTGTCAAAATCTACAAAACCATAACCTGGAAAATAAACAGATAAATACAGATTTTCAGTATTATCCATGTGTATGAGCACAGATAAAGATTTTATTTTCATAAAGGAGGAAAATCCATTCTTTCACACAGTCTCATAATCTTGCAGTAGCACTGCCACCACACCTCTATTTGTCACATCTTTTCTCCTGAACCTAGTGGGGTTTAAGGGAATGCAGTGACCTGAAGCTTCAAAGGGCCAGAAGATATGAAGCAGAGGGGGAGTGTGGGCAGGTCTTTGTCTGTCCTAACAGATTAAAGGTCCCTGGCAGCAGAAGGGCACACACACACAGTGCTCTGAAGTCCTACCCCATCTTTTCCATAAGAGGAGGTAACATTATGGACCTTCCTGGGATACAAAGCTACATCTTGAAGTGGCTGGTTTCATGAGAAAACACTCCTTCTCCTTTGTATGGCTTTAAAGCCATACAAAGATTAAGCTTCAGAAGAGGAGGGCAACAAGTCTGTGTGGCAGGCTGGGGCCATGTGTGCAGGGGCAGGGAGAGCAACCTTCCAGCAGGTGGGTCCAGTTCAGGGAGAAATCCCAATGTGTGCTCTACAGACAACTGCCAGATAGCTCTAGAAGATGGTGAGATAGCAAAGTCTCAGCTTTGGTTAAACCACATCCCTTTCATCCCCCTGCTCTCTCTGCTGGAATAAGGGACAGATCTCTGCCAGTAATTGCTTTGGGGTATCATCTGAACAACAGCTTAGAGGTTAGATCTTAGGGATTGGCAAGGGATAATCATCTGCTTTTAAGGCTTTCTTACTCCCAGTGTTTGCATTTGTTTAGTATATTAATCAGACAGTTACTTCCTATCTTCTCCTCCTCCCTCTCCATTTTTTTCTTCCTTTAGCCAGCAACACTGGTATGTTCGAGCAAGCCCAGTGCTGTTATGTCCCTAATGGATAGCAAAAACTCTGAAAGTATTTTTATTTTCCTAAAGACATAAAGCCGGGGTAAGAAGGCAAGGGATGGACTTTTCACAACTTTTAAAGTGCTGAGTTCTCTCTGACCTTCAACAGCATTCAAACGTCTTGCTCATAAAGATTTCAACTGAATTAGGAAGATCTAAAAATCTCACCAAGCACCTATTTAGGCAGCTGCCTATATTGCACAATCTATGCAGGGAAAACCCCTACATCTTATTAAGCAATTACAGTGCAGGTAGGCATGTGCAGCTCAGACAAGCTGTGGCCAAGGGCCACATCTTTGGCTTCTCCCTGGAAAGCCATATGGATGAAACTGAACCGCCTGAAAGCTTTAATAATATTAGCACAAGCATATTTATAGCTTCTTTGCAGACATCTCCATTTACTAGGTCAATACACATCCTACAGGAGGCAACCAGAGATATGATTTCCTACTGTATCCATTTGTATTTCTTTTCCCAGCCTTTCTTCCTACTCCTGGAAGACTTCATTGCCATCCTCTCTGCACCAAATCTAGGTATAAGATTATGTGCTTGTTATTACCTTGCCCCTCAAATTACAAACATCTCTATTAATATTTTGGTATGCATACATTGCTCAATGTCCAATCATGAAAGAATTTTGTGCACATGGATGTTTTTGTTTCTTGGCTTAAATCTCATCCAAAAAGTTTTAAGAAAATTAAAAGAAATAAGAAAAAAGAAACAAACAAAATTACTAAAGACACTGCTGACTTATGGAGCATGAAAAGCACTATTCTGTAGCAAAGTCAGGATCTGAACCTTTCTTTTCTTTGCTCAGTTTTCTACTTTGGTTTGTTTGGTGGAGGGTTTCTTGTCGTGGGGAGGTCTGGGGAGGTTTTTTTTGATACAGCATCACTACAGATTGAGGGACACTGCGATACAGACACTGACAGATTGAGGGACACTGTGATAACAAATCTAATAAACACTAGAGTTTGATCAACTTGGGGATGTGAGGAGTGCTTGACCTTCTCTGATTCCCTCATTTGATTTTCCTTTTTTACTGCAAGCCATTTTTAAATCAGCTTGTCCTACATTGCATTTTCCTTTGCAGTGCTATCCAAGCTCTCTTCTCACTGCCGAGCAGCAGTAAAGCTGATGCTGCTTTGAACTAAAAAACATGCTACAAGACAGCAAGAGTCCTCCCTGGAAGCCTTTGCCCTCTAGAAGAGAAACTTCTGGGAGGAAGAAGGAGATACAATTAGATGCAACTTCCAGTTTCCTATATGAGAGATCCTGACAAGAAGCCAGAGCTGTCAAATGGGAAATCTGAAACATCTTGGGAAGTGATGAGATGGCTTGGATCAAACACTGAGAAAATTACTTTTTAGGACAGTGAGGTGGTCTTCTCAGGAAACTAAATTGTTTTTTATTTCTCACCATTTCCGTGCCAAACAATTAGAAGGTGAAAGTGCAAAAGTAATTTTAACATTGTCATTAAAAACAGATAATGAAGTTAGATTTTTATATTTAGCATCAGTGTACAGTGCAGGTTTCATGCATGAAGGAATAGAAAGGAATTTATTTTTAATCTGACTTTCTAGACAGCACAGTAATTATTCACAGCTAAGTTAGTTTTGCTTGTAAATAAAAACCAGAATGTGTAAGAATATTCCGGAGTTGTATCATAGATATCAGATATATCTAGCATAATAAATCATTGAAGAGTATCATCAGTCCATAATATCTAAAACCATTAATATCTTCTACGAATTTTTTCAGTGGACACCAAGGGCAATATGACCATATCAGAGATCCAGTGGAGTCTCAAGACAAAAAACCCTACATCTTTAGCTGCCCATTATGCATTCTAGTATTACTACTCCCAGTCTCACTGCAAAGCTGTTCTTTTTCCTTCCCTCAAGCTCATTTCCATTCCAAGTATCTTTTTCTAGCCCTCCCCCCTCCTGACACATCTCTGCACCACACACAGAACATCAGGACAAAATCACTCCATGGCTGAAAACCCATCCAAAGAACATCAATCTGCTGCAAGGGAAGCCAAGTTCCCAGGCTGTTTCAGCATTCAAGTATCCTTATAAGAACCCTGCAATGCTATATAACAGAAAACCAGGCATGATGCCTTTTTGTACAGTTTCCCTTCTTCCACGTAGATGTTTACAGTCTATGTTAGTGACCTACACTAAAATATTTCATTTGTTTATAATCTCACTTCATTTTTTGTGTCTTGGGCACTAACTAAATAGTGTTGATTTTTCTGTTTGGGTTATGGGTTTTTGTGTGTTGAGTTTTTCTTGGTTTTTGGTTGTTTTTTTTAATATACTTGTCTGGGTGGATGAAGTTTAGCCCCCACAAAAGCTAAAACTGGGTCTTGGAACATCCTCTCCAGTGTTCTCCAAAGTGTAAAAGAAGCCCCAAACTCTCTGTGCTGAGAGTCCTTCCCTCTTGTCCAGGCTGTGGCTGAAGTGGGTTGTGCTCCCTGCCAGCAGAACTGGGCTGCTGTGGCTGCCCCTGGCAGGTGCACTGTGGCTGGGTTTGGCTGCTCCAGCTTCTATCCCTATTCTGTTCCCTGGTTCCTCCTGGGAAGAGGTAGGAAAATGGCTGGAATCATCACCCGGGATGAAATTCAGATCAGGGTCTGCCAATCAGACACTGCTCTAAGAAAACACATTTCTTTTTCCTCCTTTAAAAACAAGTGCAAGCCCCACCAGACTGTCCCTCTGCTAGACTCAAATTCCACAGCTTTTTTTCCTTCTCTTTTCCCTGCATTTTTATTGCAGTGTTCACTGCCTTGTAAACATTCTGGTCAATGGATTATACATTTTTTTCCCCCCAGGTTTTATGCAGAACATCACGAAAAACAAACTCAGATTCAAAACCAGGACCTTCAGACTGTGCTCACAAGAATCCATCACCACCACAGGAAATCAAAACCAAAACTTTTCCCCCTTTTTTTTCCTGAAACATCCTGACATTTTCCTTTAAGATCTCTAAACACAAATAAGGAAAGCTGTGCTGTCCCCTACTGCTTTGAGAGGTGGGAATTGAACTTATCACTAATATAAACCCCTCACCTCAAGTGTACTTAGACTGAGGGTGACTTTGGTACTCCAGTGCTACAAGTCCTCCAGGATCCTAAGGTTTTTTGTAGAATGACACATTTCGAGTTCCTACATGCAAGCACACATACAAAGAAACCCAGGACAAGACTATCTAGAATAATTGTTAAACCCTTCCTTTAAGAAATACAGTGCCTGTAATTTTTTACTGGCCTGATGCCATTAGGGCTAAATAATTAAATTTTAAAAATAAAACCAGTATAAGGGGTTTTTTTTACCTGTGGGGGAAAGAAAACAGCTAAGCATCAGCAAACTCAAGTTTATAGCTAGCTGCAATAAGTGCTACCCAAATACACTGGCAGACACTAAACATCTCCGTCTCCTATAACCTAAATGGCTGGGGGCCTCCCGGTCTCAGTTTCTCAGTTCCATAATTAAGCTTGGCAGCAGGTTCAAATGAATTAAAACTGAATGTCACTATTTCCTCAACAAATCCCTCATCCTTGTTTTTTCTTACTTGTCAGGAGAAGACCAGCAGAACAGCAATTAGTGGTAAGCAGTGCAGTGAAAAAGAACCAAGCATACACTAATTAGGTCACTCGCCAAACACGTTCATTTCATTGGCAGATTTAATCAATGTTTTCCTGAAATGTCTTAAATCTCCTATGCTAATTTAAAGTTTTGTTATTGTTGTTACTTTAAACACAGATGGGATGCCTGGAGATTTTCAATTGCTTTCCACAAATCCATTTCAAAATAACAAGCCCTCATATAGTATATCATCAAAATTTCGGCACAGGTTTTAGGAAATGGCCTCTAATTTGATGCCAACATTTTTGTGCCTGCAAATACCTACAGGTGCAATTTTGTGGATTTAAGTAATTGCAGGTGTGGAGGGCTCTTAGACATCAAACTCTGAATTGCCCTGATGGATCGGGTACTTAGGGGCAATGCCAAATAATTTAAGGGACTGCTGCCACTTGAGGTTCCCGTAATTCTTGTGAAGTGCTGGACGGTGGCACAGAGCAAAGGTGAGCTTCCCCTGGAGGTACTTCACCTCCAGGGAGCTCTGCTGGTGTAGTGACAGGAATGAGAGCCTTGCTGCCTTTATGGAGCATTGAGGCAGCTCCTCAGTCACTGCTGAAAGCAGCATCAGTTACTCAGAGTGCATGTGAACAGCAGTTTTGGGGTATCCTAGCAGCTTGGTCCCTCAATTAGTGCTTACAGCTAGCACACCAAGCTAGCTAATTGCTTGGTATGCTAGTTACTAGTACTAATTGCTTTTTTGCATGGAACATGCTCTGTTGGCAGTCATCACTGCTGTTGCTGTGGGAAGGGGAGCTGCCACGGCTGCTGAACGAATCTGCACCACACCAGGCTGCCCTGCACCACACCAGCCTGCCCTGCCCTCCCTCCTGTACTACTGCACAGCCTCGGGTCCCTGCAGAGGCTCCATCCTTCCTGCTGGCACTGCCCCCAGAACCAGCCCACCCACGGCCCCACAACCACCAATGGGTTTGAAAGGGCAACATGCAGCCAAGCCACAGATCAGCAGCCACCTGGTCACCCAGGGTCAAAATAAAATGAAAAAGAGGCCAAAGAGCAGGAGAAGTGTGGTTTCCTAGAAGTAAGGAGAGGAGCACCCTGGTATGCTGCTGACAGAGAGGAGCTCTGCAGACTCAGCTCTCTGGCAGGGGGCTGAGAAAGGAGAAGCCATGACAAACGAGGGAAGATAAGTCAGGGATGGTGAGCTCTGACACAAGGACAAACACCACATCTGACCTCTGACCAGGTGCTGCTTTGAATCACTTGAATTCAAGTCAACCAGTACCCACTGTTTTCTGCTTTCCACACAAGCAGAGAGAAGAGATGGAGACCTGGCCCATCCAGCCAGGAGACTGGCATGGAGTCTGGGCACTAATTCAGCCAGTGTTCCTGGCTCACTAACCCTGAAAGCACCTAAATATATTGATGGGGAGCTCACACATCCTGAGGAGCTCTTCTGGTTCCACTGATGCCAACTCACTTCATCAAAAGAGTTAATGGTTGGTTTCTGTAAGTTAATATCTTTGCTTCCTTCCTGACAGATGGAAAAGGCCAAATATCCCAGGCAGCCCCTACTCCTGCCAGGCCCTCTGTACTAGGGGCTGATGTGGGCGTTTAAGGGAAGTTGTGGCAAAGCAGGAACTCCAGCTCTGACATTTTCCCACATTGGAGAGCTTGACTTGGTCACAACGACTCCTTTTGGCAGCATAAGACACGTAAATTTTGCATAAAGTTACATAATAGTGGAGAAACTTTTAAAAGATGAACACAGATTTGCTTATGTGTAATTACAATTCCACTACACCTAAACCTTTTTCGTAGGTCGGATGTATCAGAACATTTGGAACTGTGCTTGCCACCAGTATACAATGTTTTTTTTTAATGTAAAAAAAGTTCCCAGTCCTTGTTTCTGACCATCTAGAATTCAATATACCAGATCTGAAATCCAGAACAGAGAAGACTGAGCATATCACACAGGTTGGGTCTTCAAGGACTGTAGAGGTTGTTTGGACAAAAAGGAGGAAAAGGAAATTTCAAGAGAGTGCTTGCTTTTTTCATCAATGTTTCTGCTAATGCTACTTAGAGACTGGAAATTAGGAACCACCCCCAAAAGGAAATGTGATGAGGGAGAGGAATACTAGCCTAGGGAAGAGGCAGCAGTCAAAATTACTTGATGAATTAAGTAGTCATTAAATAGAATATATTTACCATAAGTACCTTAATTTAATTTTATGATATCACTTCCACATATCTATACATATATACGCACACATTTGAAGACACAAGCATGAAGTTTTGACACAAACACTAGTATAGGTACACAGCTAAGCAAATAATATAATCAAAGATAATATAATTTTCAGAGATATTTCTCCTTCACACTTAGATGAAACCTCTAGGATTTCACAAAAGCCTAAGTTAATTTGAGTTTTCAAGTTCACTTTTGCCCAGCACTTACTTAGAGTGTCTCTTAAAAGGCAGTATTTGTTCTGACAATCAGTCTGCAAAAGAAGTTATTATCTAGTAATTTACTATGCAATTTTCAGACATTGTTTTATGCTCAGATAAAGAATCAAATAAAAGTTTTAGAAGCCTTGGAAAATTAGAGTTAGCAAGCAGAGAGGTTGAATCACCCTTGAACACAAAATTACCAAAACCAGCTTTTTCTTCCATTGTTCAAATTGTGCTAAAATATTCCTACAGCTCCAAATGCTCAGAGTAATAGTAAAATAGTCTACATCATTACTATTTTTAAATCTCTACTTTATAAAAATGTTCTCAGTGGCTAGAAAATGGTGAATCATCACCTTTTAATTAAAACAGCTAATATATAGTTAGAAAAATAATTGGAAGTGAAGACTCTTAAATGCAAGAAAGAAAAGATAGTCCCTTCATTTCAGATCACTCCCCAGAGATGCACCTACATTGTTAACTATGCATATATAGCTGATTTTTTTGTTTGCTTTAGCTTGATATGGAAATACAGCACAAAACTGTCACTTTGATTACGTTTCTGCAGTGATTTCTTTTGCTTCTTGCATTATTTGAATCCCCTTCATAACAAGAGAACTGCAGAAAAGCAGCACTAACTAACAGAATTTTTAGATATCTCTTTCCAAATACATTCTTAATTACTTTGAATTAAGCAGAGTGCATATGAATACAGGTTATTATTAATTGCATTGAGTAACTAATGATAATATTTTAATGCAAAACTGAAGTAGGAAACTCATGATGATCTTTAAATGAATTTTAAACTGCTTCTAAATTATTTTTGTCAATCTCTGATAAGTAAAGGAAACAGTACAAAGACACCTACAAAATTTTGCTATGTGGGAAAGAAGTACTTATACAACAAGTAAGTAACTATATGTATATGCATTTTCATGTCTGTTTTTCTGGAACTTCATGCTTCCAAAATCTTAGTCTCTGAAGGAACAGAAGCAAATCTCAAAACTGACACAAGGTCTTTGTGAAAGATGGTTACAATAGCAACTGTGAGGGAGAGAGGCATCAGAAGTTATGAATTTAGCAAATACACCTATCAAGAAAACAGTATTGCACTTAAGTACCCTCTCTCAATTTTCACTGCATTCCTGGCAATTCAGAACCCCAAAGACTGGTGAACTGAAGAAAATCCTAGAAAGAGCACAAACACAGCCATAAAAATCCAGATTTTGCAAATGGCAGAATACAATTTGTTTATCCCTAACAATATGACAAATGTTTGGGGCCTTAAAAGTGAACCTACACGTGCATGAATACTTATGGGTAACCCTAATTGCAGCATGTCACCAAGAGAAAGAGAGAGACCTAAGACTTTGTGAGGACCTGTCAAAGAACAAAAATCTTGGTGGCAATAAACAGAGGGAAGTTGAGAACTATTTCCCAGTATTTTCTAACGCATGAACTTGGATTAATCACACAAAACCAATGATGGAAAATTCATTTCTCAAGTTACTAAATATGGACTGACTAAAGAAAACCATTGCCAATCTCACAGTGTCAGAAGAACAAGAGATAAACACACTTTTCAATCTTTAACTTTCAAAGTAAATCTCTCTGCAAGTCCCATTGATTCACTGTCAAAATTCAAAATGAAGAGTATCTCTATTTTTAAATACAGGGATACCTTACATCTACAATTGCCATATAAACCTATGGGTGATTCAACATTACACTTATTTACCACCATAACATTTTATCAATACATTAGTTGTATAATGTAATCATTAAGATTATTTTCACTAGATTTCTGTAGTGTGAGACAGTCATTGTGGTTCTGCAGCTGAGCTAAATTTCACACTTGAAGCCATGATTGAAGGCAGAATGCTCTCCCAAAGAAATACAGCAAGAGGAGTGCTTAGTTACATATTTATATAAAAGGGAGGGAAGGATACAATAGCTGTTTCTTTCCTTGACTGGAGAAACACTCAGTGCCTCACAATATTTTGCAGTACCCAGAACAAAATAACCTGAATTTGCAGTTTCAGATTTACATCACCTGCTTTGAGATCCAGAGTTACAGTATCAATAAATAGTTTCCCTGAAAAACTTGAAAGGAACCCTTACACCCAAGGCTGGAAAAGGGTTTGCTTTTTAAACCACTATTTTTTATATTCACTTTCCTCTGATTACAGCGACGTCCAGATGCCGAAGTTTCAAAATACCACAAGAAAGACTATTTTCTCGGTATTTCCAGACAGCAGGAAACACTGACACTCTCATGAGAAAGTCTGCTCTTCTGAGGTTTCATGCTCAGTTATGCAGACTCCAGAGCTTTACTTAGCTTGGATAATGTTTGGGTAAGATATGAAACCAAATCTCATGAGATTTGTCCATCACTTATTTTAGACCTGAGCAACTTGAGTAAAAAACCTGGTGTAGAGAAACAGTTTAGGAAAAAATCATTCAGCCATTACTTCTGAAAGCTCCCAGTGCATGCGTAAAACAACTGATTTTCTTTTCTAAATATTGGACCTCAGTTTACCCAAAGCTAAGCAAGTTATCCACCAGCTGTTCACCAAAAAGGCACATAACCTAAGAAACTGAGAGTAATTCCATCTCCTGAGGACTAGTCAGAAATGAACATTAATACTGTCCTGTATCTCTCAGGGTTGGAATCTGGCATGGCATTCCAGCAAGCATTTATGGACAGACAGAACAGAATCTATGGGTGCTTTACTTCTAGTGCACCACACCCATGGAAGACAGCAGTGAAATACAGGGAAGGGGGGAAATGAAATCTCTCAGCAGCCAACTCTACCAGCACTGATTTTAAACAGTGATACTATTCTAGGAGGCAAAGGAGGATGTTTTGTATCATCCAGGGATCTTTGTCAGAAATGAAATATTCCATTCTCTTCTTCCCAACACTGGATTGCTCAGCAACCTTAACATTAAGTAACTGCAAATCCTTGCAAGCAGGAAGAAACAATCTGACAAGAGAAGATGCACTTGGTGATCACACTGTGATTACTGTACTTTATTAAAAATAATTTTCTTTTCAGTATGTTTTGACAAGAAAATGGAAAGCATCTTGTGCAGGCTTCAGGAAATATTAAAATAACCCAAGGTGATGAACGTGCTATTATACAGTCTGTTCCAGAGGGAGGATGCTCAAGTACTGAAATGGTTTTCATTTCAAATACACATTCATTTTCAAGACACCGCACTTGAAAAATTGGACTGTATATTTGTCACACAGTAAGCAGTGATAAAGAGCACAGCAATTTATGTTCTTTATGCAAACCACTTGTAATTCAGAAAACAACTATAGTTTCTAAAAGGCAGCAAAATGATAACACTTTCCCAAGAAAGTGAAATGTTTTTTTCGTGCCAGTTGCCCAATTCTAGCATGCCAACCTTTGCTGTGATAAACACTTTGGATAACATGCAAAGAGCTCCTATTCCAACCCATCAACACTCATGATTTCTTGGAGCTTTAGGCAGAGATGAGCAATACCTTCTGAATATTTCATATTTCTAAGAAAAGGATCCTGATACCACCACCGCCATCATGCTAAAATACTGCTGACCTTTGAGCAAGATGCCAATGTGCTTTCAAGAAATGACTGGTGGTAAAAACCAGCATTCCCCCTGTGCTATGGAGGAGAAGCACAGCAGAGGTGACAACACAGAGCAGGATAAGCCACAACACAAAGGTGAGAACAAAATCCATTTTAAAGACACAGTGTACATTTTTGCCAAATTATTTTGGACTTAGTATTTCAGACAATCAGAATGCAAGTATCCTTAAAGTTTTATAGTTATATTGCCCAGGGTGTTCTTTTTTCTTTTGCGGTTAAATACCAGTTGCACCTTCTGAGCCTTTTTTCATGTATCTACCACATTTACCTGTAGCCTGAAGTTCCAAAATGCTATTATTACGGTAGCCAGAAACGGCTATTAGGTTTCCAGGCTGGGACAAAATGAAAATGAAAAGAGAAGAGAAGAGAAGAGAAGAGAAGAGAAGAGAAGAGAAGAGAAGAGAAGAGAAGAGAAGAGAAGAGAAGAGAAGAGAAGAGAAGAGAAGAGAAGAATCAGAAAATCTCTTTTCAAGATCTCTAATTCCATTTTCTTCAGACTGAAGTTCCAAAATGCTATTATTATGGTAGCCAGAAACGGCTATTAGGTTTCCAGGCTGGGACAAAATGAAAATGAAAAAAGAAGAGAAGAGAAGAGAAGAGAAGAGAAGAGAAGAGAAGAGAAGAGAAGAGAAGAGAAGAGAAGAGAAGAGAAGAGAAGAGAAGAGAAGAGAAGAGAAGAGAAGAGAAGAGAAGAGAAGAGAAGAGAAGAGAAGAGAAGAGAAGAGAAGAGAAGAATCAGAAAATCTCTTTTCAAGATCTCTAATTCCATTTTCTTCAGATTTGAGAAAATTCTGCAGTGTAGGTAAGTGGGAGACACAGATAAAGTGGGTAAAGTGCACGGTTTTAATCAAATCTGAATTTTGAACTAGTAGAAGTTTCCTATTACTAGAAATCCCATATCTCTAATACATGAAAAAGAATCAAGTGGATAATATAACATTTGAATCTGAAGCAAACACCTTCATTCCTATCTTGAATTTTAGGCTGCTCTTCAGTGTCAGCTTGTGTGTAACATCATTCCCTGCTGGTACAGAACATGGGGGTCCCACCACAACACAAAGGTCTGATGAAGGCGCTCACTGAAGCCCATGCTGAAGCCACCTGGATGATGACTGTGAGGCATCAGGAGGTCAAACCAGCAGGAGGACAATACCCTGTGTGCAAATGCCAATATGTAGGAAGCCACTTGCACACTGAAATTCATGGCCACAACCAACCTTCACAGAGCTTGTAGAGAAAAAAATAAGGCACAAATGAGGGATCGGAAGAGACATCCTGGGTCTTTCTGGAATGTGGATGATGAAAACTCAACATTAGATGACCACATGGGGTTACATCAGTGACTTACATAGTTCTTTTAATATCACCCTTTACTTACTGGAAGGATCTCGCCTGATACATCCTTGTACCAGATATATTGCCTTCACAACTGTGGCCATTTATGGCTTGGGCACTTATAAAATCATCTGATCCTTTCCCTAAAAATAATTTTCCAACTTTCCATTCAGGATTTCTTCTATTACTTGCTAAGTAAATGATTTTACTATAGGATTTTTTCTCTTTCTCTCAAAATCCAGTCCTCAGGATCATCTAATTACCTCTCCATGTAATTGCCTTGTGCAACAAGCAGGTATTAAGGGAGCTCTGGCAGCAATATCATTGAAGAATAAATGAGAAATCTGATACATGCCTTAGAAAGAGGGGCTGGGCGGGCATTGCTGATGGTGGTGACTGCTGTGTTCCATCCTGAATTCAGATCATAAGAATATCAGCAAAGACTATCTTCAGTAGCTTTTCCTAAATGCTCAGGCCTCCTCTGAACATAAAGCTGTTAAGTTTAGGGTCCCCAGAGACTCTTAAGGATTTAACTAAGAAGCAAACTCATTGATATATATTGCCAGTGAAAGGCCAAATATACAATGGAAAACAACTTTCACCACATTAAGCCAGTTTAAGGTATGAATTTCAAGGCTTAAAAATAAAAGGTAAATGTGAGGAAGGCAGATATGCTAAAATATTCTTTTTAAAAATGAAAGTGAGGACAAATCAGATATAATCATATTCTGTTATTAATGAGGGATAATTTATTGTAAAAAATCCCCATTTTTATAAATTATACAGAGAATTACTGAGATGTCCAGGTCTGCAGTAGTTTGCAGAGAGTGGTTGTGCATCACTGTAGTACAACAAATAAACAAAACAAAAAAGGAAGCAGCAAGGAGTTTAGCTGGGACACACAAACCCAGCAAACGTATTTTGCCTAGGAAGCCAAAATGCACAAAAAGAGAAAAAGATATTTGAAATGCCCAGCAGGATCCTCATATAACACATCAAAGAAATAAAGAAATGGTAACCAAAAAAATTTTTTTGGTCTTTCATGAAAGAGTGCGAAATCTGCCACATTTTTGTGTGTGTGCTCTTGGTCAGTCCCTGAGCTTTCGTTTGCTGTAGCAGGCGAGACAGGGAATAGACACAGGCACTGCCGCGCATCCCTCACGCAGACGCCAAACTCATGTTGGTGTTGTCAATGCAGAGATATGTAAATGTTTTGAGCCTGAATGTCTGCTTCCTGTCAACAGCAAGAATTAGCCAGACAAATATCCGGCAGGCACGGCTGTGCTTGCGTAACAGTGTAAATGCTGTACTACAACATTTGCTGCTTGCTTTATTGCTTGCCTGTAGCTCTCAAAGCCATTTCTGTGACCAAATGCAAAGGGAAGCACCTTCCCACACCACCACCAGACCCTGAAAGCAGTGAGGGGTGTGTATGGAGGAAGATGGTGAGGTAGTAGCTGGCTGAAAAAATGAACACAGAGTTATTCAGGTCCCATGACCAAAAGGATGCCCACAAAAGGAAACCCATCTCATTTCCATTACACAGAGATGGCAGCAACTTGCTACTCTACCTCTACACCTTCCTAGGCACCACTTTGTATTTCTGGGGCAGACCTGGACTCCTTCTTCCAGAGGTGACACAGGCAGGTGGTGCATCAATCAGAAGATGGCATGTTCACGCACTTCTGTATATAATGCAACCAAAAGATCCTGTACTGGGTATTTCTATTACATTGAGTGATATTGTGTTATATGATCCTGAGAGCAGGTTTATTTTTCACTTCTTAAGGGCAAGGGTAGGGGGTAACATGGAGCTGAGGTGCAAATTCCTTCACAGGACAGGTTTGGAACCTTTGACAGAAATGGGGATTGCCATTTATCCTCATTTATTCATGGGGTGCAACAGCTTCACCCTCCCTAGTGCTCTCTCCTGCACTAGAAGACAATATGAGGTTCCAGCAACAGACAGGGAAGACATTTGGAAAGAGAAGACCTCCCTAGTCTTCCAGAAATCATACTATTCTGTCATGTCATTTTATTACTTATTTTTTCTTTTTTCTTCCCAGATGGTTGGGACAAACATTACACATGAAGAAGAAGAGTAGCCTTTCCTTGCCTGTATCTAGAAACAAGCAGATGGAGCAGATGAAGGATCTCATGCAAAGCATGATGGCGTGACGTGATGGGGGACAGACTACAGTATTAGACAGCCTTTCCCTCCCTAAGTCTACATTGCATCTAATTAGGATGCCCATCTCACCTTCCTATCATGGATTTTGTCACTTAGGAAGTCTGTATTTATTGCATCAAGGCATTGTTGTCCTGGATAACAAAACCTAAGATCTGTTAAAAAAAGAAATTAAAAAAAAAAAGTCCAGCAAATTACATGATTCCAATCCTAATTCACATATGTGGCACAAGTGCATTGCACTTGTTTAATGGGCAACCAACAGAATCAAACTTCCCTCAGGAAAGTCAACATTTTAGTGCACGCTAGGAAAATTAAGAAAAAGCCATCTTCCAACCAAAAAACAAACTCCACATTTAATAGCTTAAAATGAAGCCACTGAAGAATAAACATCTGGGCTTTCTGGATATTATCCCAGATGCTGCGTGTAGCACCAAAGCTCTTCATCACAGTATCCTCTTAAGAATTAGAGTAAGATCATTCCCCCAGTATATGTTGCTTCTCTGCAGGACATGACAAAAACATGCATGTTGCAATAAGATCTCTTTGCTATGTGTGTGGAGATCACACAGAACCACAGCATTTCAGATTTTTTTGGGTTCTCCAGGACTTCACATAACACTAATCACCTATCTGCAGCAGTAGCAGCAGCAACCACCCATGTGGATGACAAAAGCCAGTTAGAGAGGGTTTATCAGAAGCACTCTAATAAATCAGCAGTGCTTCTAGAACTTCCGCTGGGGGTCAGTGGGATTTTTTGTCTCTGAAATGCAACAGGCACATCCACAGTGCATCTCACCAGCATCCATCAGAGACCTTCCCACCAGCATTGAACAAAGAACTATTGCCTACATGGCAAAGAGCAGTGCCTGAACAGTGCGGTCCTCCCAGAATATTTAGGACTGTTTCTCATCAAGTATAAAAAGAACTAGCAGAGCACCACTGTGTCACTAGTTTCAGTACTAATTTGGACAGGCCTACTCAGTACAGCACTGTGCTTTTGAAAACCCCAGTTCCTGAACAACTCGTTTTGAGATCTCCACTGGTCCCATCTTCCAACCCATACTAGCTGTGCTGAGATGCAGCCTGGATTTACTGGGACTGCTGCACTAAGTTCTGGACTTGGTTCTGTGTAGAAGGTCAGACTGATCAGTGGATACATTTAAGCTCTGCAAATTTCTGAGAAAGAGTGTGTGGAACATGGCCACTGGAAAGCAGCTGAACCAGCGCAACATTTCATAGGCCAGAGGCACACAGATTATAACTACAGCCAAACTACACAGTGTGAGAGAGCCACACAAAAGACAAAAGTATTGGATAAGGCTGAAACAGAATTAGCCTTAATAGACAGTGCCTCCCTAGAGCTTTTATGCTCACAGCCAAGCAAAACGGTTCTGCACAGGAAGACAAGAACTGCAGACTTCTGGCATGGGTCTTGAGACATAAACAGTGTGAGAGACTTGTTCCCATAGTAGAACAAAGAGGTGAAGCAGACCCCCTTGAAACAAACAATTCTTGGCCATCATACCATCCAAACAAGCACAAATAAAATTAAGTGTTTCATTTAAGCTTTCCCTTTTTTTTTTTTCCAAACATATAAAGTAGAAAATAATATTTTTAAAATTGCTGGCTTTTTTTATTTTATTGACCTTCCTCTACTTCCTCTAGCAAATCACTCACAACCACATTCTCCCTTTTTTTTAGATACACTGGTAGTAGAAAGCTCTGTTGTAGACTTTTTGTTTCTTTTTTTTCCAGACAGCATAGTCCATTTTTTTCCAGTCCTGAGACAATCACTCCTGTTCTTCATTTTCCTCCTCTCCCTGTTCCTCTAAGGTGACTTAAAAAGAGAAAGACTCAGGGAATAGGCTAGGAAGATGGCTTGATTAATGACTTTTCCACTCCTGTAAGGAATTTCAAAGGAATCATTCTATCCAGGGATGGCAGCAGGGAAGATGTTTCCACAAACCCCAGCATGCTTCCTGCAAACACATAAGCATCCCAGTGCAGGCAAGGAGAGAGTGAAGATCTCCTTCTCTAGCAATACAATTCTTTTCCTTTTCTATTTGCTTTTTCTCCCTATACTTTCTGTTTTTCCCACACTTTCCATGTTTTTATCTTTCCTTTACTGTGTTCTATGTATTTCTGTCATTTTCTTCCATCATCTCCTCTTTCCTAGTGTTTTTCTAGCTTCTTCAGCCTCCGATTTCCTTTGTCTGCTAATTTCAGCAATTAAGATGGAAACAGTAGTTCTCAAAAAAAAAAAGAAAAAAAAAAAGAAAAAAAAAGAAAATGAAAAAAAAAAAACCACCTCAGCTTTTAAAGTTGAAACAAGAAAACTGGACTTTGAAAAAAGGTGAAAAGTAAGGACAAAGGTCTGTTTTGAAATGATAGTGCAACAAAGGAAGCAATTAGGGAAAAAAGTAAAGTGAAAAATGAACCCACGTTTTCACTCGGAATTCAAGTTTTATTTCAGTTGAAAAAAAAACGTTCTTGTCCAATATGTTTCTGTACTTACTGATTTTATCCATAATGAGGAGTAGACTTGCCAAAATATCATGAGAGTCTTACTAGTAATGAGACTTTTAGACAGAGAAAATACCAGAGTTTCTAGATAAATCAGAAACAGAAAGTACTAAGTACTTAATGGAAAATTTCTCTCATGAAGGAGAGCAGACCTGTATCTCAAACAAAACCAGGCCCACAAATTGCTGTACTTACATTTTTAGTAGTCTGCCACGTTAATCAACCTTCTAAGATTCAGTCTAGCTGCCTCAGGAGGGGCTTTGTTATCCACACCCTGCAATAGGCAGGACAGTTTGGTCCTGGCTAAAGGGCAAAGGGCGCAGAACAGAGAACCCAAAACCTTCTCTTGATGGATGCTGCAGCCTGAGGTTGCAGCATATTTCTAGTGCAGTTTGAGAAAGGTGGTAGAGTCTGCTGCTGTCACAGCTTTTGCATGCCTGCTGCAGGGATTCTCTGCTGCAACTTGCTTCACAGACACTTGCTTCTGTCCTATAAACACATCTAGAAAACATTCAAGTTGAACTTGGGGCCTTGGAAAGTTCCTGAACGCACTTAATAGAACTATCTTTTTATCGAAGGAACATGTATGAGAGGATTATTATTTTACTTTTCCAAGTATGGTTGAGAAGTAAAACTTAGAAGAAAAACTTGTTCACCAAGGACAATTCAGAAGACAGCTCAGCTTCTGAACCTCAGTTTTGCCCAGCTTCAGGTAATGTTGACTAATTTAGGAGACAGGAGCACCACATTCTTTATGTGTCAGAGGAAATGGAGAGCAGCTCCTTTGTAGGGCACTTCCAAGCCCCAAAGGTAAATTCATTTTCTGAACCACCTCTGAAGGAGCTTCTCTCTGCAGGGTTGTACAGATCCTAAGAAAACCAGTTTTAAAACTGAGAGTTTTGTGTTTGTTTCTAAAACTGGGCAGGACAGACATTTCCCTCTGCAAGTGTCACTATTCAGCCTTTATCAAGCTTACAACGTGGGGTGAGATCTTGCCAGCTCATGGCATGTGCCAAAAGGAGAAGAAAGGAAGGGAAAGGAGGGTGAGACTCTCACGCTGGGATTGCACACAGAGGAAGGGACAGTGTAGCAAGGCACTCATGCAAGGCACAGCATAGGTGGATAAGGAAACAAAAAAAAAAAATCAGGGATACGTACACATTGTATTTTAGTTCTAATAAATAAAAACTAGGGCAATGCACTCATTTTTATCACAAGGCTTCACTAATGAGAACACTGCTAATGAGAACACAACATGGACAAAAGCTTCTCTCAAAGCTTTTTCATTCAACACCAAACACTTCCCAGTCAAAATCCAGAAAGACTTCCTAATAGGGATTAGCTCATTTTCATTGTGAGCCAGAGGCCTTTGGAATAGAAACTCCAAGTGTTTGGTCAGGAAAAGTAATTTGGGCCAAATATTGTTCTCATTTGGTCTTGGTCTCCCTTTCCCGCCCCTCTCTGTTCTCTCCCAGTGATGATGAAGGGTATGACTGTCACCACTACTTCTTCCTGTTAGCACATAGGAAGGCTCCAGCAAAAGGCTCTTGCTCAATTCTGTTCATTGCAGCTGGGTCATGCAGACAAACCACAGCAAGCTGATACAATGAAAAGCAAGTTTTAGCTGGAAAGCATGATTTTTATTTTTTTTTTGCCTCGAATTGTTCTGCTCTCTTATATAATTTTAAAGCAATGTGCTACTATGTGTATTTTTAAGGAGCTGAATCAATTAAACCAACAAATCCTTTCTTCTTGAATTCTTTTTTTCTTACAAAGTAGGCAGAGCATACAAGCTACATAATATTATTATATGTGTGCATAACTTGTACATAAAAATAAGAGGTCAACTTTGGTGTGATTTACTGGACTGACAACATACCCCCACCGAGTATACAGCGCCCTAATAAATCCTGAAGTGCTCCCTTAAATTTGCATAATACATATGCACTATCACTCAAATCCAAATGTGGATTGATATAGACATCTCAAGGAACAAATAACTCACTGCATAGGCACAGACTACAATAATAATCATTCTCTGATTATGGCTGATGCCCAAAAGATTAGCCAGCTAGTGGAGACAACTATCTACCACCCTGGCTCAATTTAATGAGCATTTCATTCGCCCTCAGTAAGATTCTCTTTGAAATAAAAATGAAAAAAGAAAAAAACAAGACTATGGTGGGTTTTTGCTTAACTGAAAGTGGAAAAACACATTACAGACTTCAGGTACATCTGCTGAAGTTCATCATTACCATGGGAGATCAAAGCATTTTTCCTAATCTCTTCTTAACTAAAACAATTTAAGCCCATTTTCATTGTTACTTCCCCAGGCTGTACCTTTCAAGGACAGTTCCACTGTTTTTAATCTAAAATACAATAACCTGCTTCATACACAACACACATAAATTTCCAAATCTCCCCGTGCCAGGCAAGGGCAGTAAATTGAGAAAAGGACGAGGACAGTAACTTCAGCTGTGCAAAGCCTGTTTCCTAGCAGGGGATCAATAACAGCTGACTGTATTATGGGCAGAGAAAGCAGCAGCAGCTTTGCTGTTCTGCTGCTGGAGGTCACCACCACCCTCAGTGCAACTGAGCCTGATGAGGCACATGCCCAGGGTAGGAAGGTGCAGAGGTCCCTGAACGAGCTCCAAACAAGCCAGCCTGGTTGCTGGAAGCAACAGAGCTGCAGGACCCAGGGAAAATGGTCAGTGCAGACCCAGGTTAGCACAGCAAGTGCCTCACAAATATCTTCACTTCTTCCACAGCTTAAGTAGGACTATTTTTACTCTATTTTTACTTCTTTTGGCCTCACACATCACAGCTTTACTGGCTACCTCCATTTGCCTAACAAAAATTAAAATGCTAAAAAAATTTTAAAGCACAAGTCTTATGAGGAGCAGCTGGGGAATTTGGGGTTGTTTAGGCTGGTGAATAGGGGGAGGCTCAGGGAAGATCTTATCACTCTCTACAGCTAGCTGAAAGGAAGTTATAGGGAGGTGAATGTTGGTGTCTTAGGCCAAATAACAAGAGACGGGACAAGAGGAAATGGCCTCAAGTTGTGCCAGGGGAAGTTTAGATTGGATATTAGGAAGATTTTCTTCACTGAAAGGGTTGTCAGGCATTGGAACAGGCGTCCAAGGGAAGTGGTTGAGTCTCCACTCCTGGAGGTATTTAAAAGATGCGTAGATGTGGCTCTTGGGGATACAGTTTAATGATGGACTTAAAAGTGCTGGTTAATGGTTGGATCCAATGATCTTAAAGGTCTTTTCCAAACGAAATGATTCTATGGTTCTATCTCAGTGTCATCTTTGCAGGGGTTACTCTTTTCTCTCAGAAAGGAAGGATGAGTTGGTCCAGCTCACAGAGCTACAACTAAAAGGGTAAAATGCAATACAGAGTTCTCACTTATTCTCCTAGATCACCAAAGAGAGAATGTTTCTTTGCTTTATCTCCCTTTCTGTTTATCTGTTGAACTTGTCCTTCTTATTTCCTTTACTACACCAAAGCTAAGGTCTGCAGACCTTCCTGTAACTTAACCTCTTGCTGCCTCAATTTCTTCTTCTGTAAAACGGGAGTAATGCATTTATATTCACCTTTTGGCAACTAGATTTACTAATCCAATTAACCAGTTACCATGCATTTGTAAAGAACTCAAGCTCCTCAGAAGCAAAGCATTACAGTAACACTAAGTTTTATTGTTATTGTTGTAAAAATAATCAAAATTCAGAGGGAAAGAGAAGATGCCAGCTGGCAGATTGAATATCCAGTCTCGCTTATTGGCGCAGGACCATTGCTGATTATGCAAACTTATACTTCCAGTCTTCAACTGGTTAAGGAGCTGTTGTCAGCTTATTTCACAGAAAGCTCCTTGTGGCTCAAAATACTGTCTGATCAGCTTCTTTTCATGGATCCAGGATTCCCAAAAGCAGAAGTCCTTAAGCACATGCTTAGTGTAAAACAAGCATTTAGGTGCTCTAGTTAATCAGACTCACAATGAAAAACCTACTCGATGCAAGAAAATAAGAAGGTTTTTCCTCACAAATATAGACACATATTAGAGTGTCCATGGCCAAAATTTATCTTAATAAAACTCATCTCCAAACCTTGCATTTGCACACAGTATATACATATATATATATATATATATGTATATATATATATATATATACACACACACAAACATATATAACACATATCATAAATATTTCATTTAAATAAACCTTTTCTTTGGGGTTTGGGTCTGGTGTGGGAAAAAGATTGTAAGACTCTGCTAGGCTTTCACTCACTCCTGTTTCAGATATCTGAATTACCCAGGTCTAAGGGATGTATTCCAATTTAAAAGGGCCTTTCTGGCTGTCTAAGAAAAGTGACGTGGTCAGGGACACAGGAAGATGGATGTGAGGCACAGAACACACCAAGGTAACAGAGTCTATACTGGCAAGCATGGACTCTTGTTGAAAGCTGAAAAATAACAGAATCTGTGAGGATGTACTTTGAAATAGAAGTTTGGAACATTTGGAGCATGGCTGCATCAGCAAAAAAGGTAAAAAGAGAGGCTATGAGAAGAGTCAACAAATAGAATCTCCTCCTGGAGTAATTACTCTTCCTGGAATAAGCAATAGTTAATAATGAGAAGCAGACAACCACTGAAAAATGAAAATAAAAACACAATTTAGTCAAAGAGAGAAGATAGTTACCACACACAGGAAGCATCATTAATTAGGACTTCTAAAAGAAGATTTCTCATCTTGAAGGAACTTATTAGCAACTGATTGCTCCAAGGCAGGTTTCAAAACATGTGAAAATAACAATTATAGAATGTTACTAGCTAGAAGATGACTAAGATGATGAGATCAAAGATTAAATCTTCAGGTTTTTTATTGGTAAATCCCACAAAAGAGAATGGGAAAATGGGAAACTTGACCATAATGGAGCTATTGACAACAGAGTAGAGAAAACTACAGGCAAGTCAGACACTGATAGCCATTGCCTACTCAGTAGAAAACCAAGCTGATCACCAGAGAGCAGTTTCCCCAGTCAGTGTCGCCATATGTCCTGAAACGTACCCATGTATTAGACCATCTCACCAGGACGTTAGAGAAACTATCATCATGAGCAATGTCATTCCTGATAGGTAAAACTAAAAATACAGCTTGGAAAAACCTGATGCTCTCACTATTTTAGGAAAAGCAACAGCTAGCAGACGGCTGGAGGATCCAAGAGAAGATTTGATATAGCATTAGAGAAATCTAGGCTGACCCGAAGAGCAGGGCTCAGTGTTCTCAGATCAGATCTCAGGAACTGACACGCCTCAGCTTTGTCTATATGACAGCTGAAAGGCAATGCACCAGCTACAGATGCAAATAGCTCTAGGGAGGCTCATCTGAAAGCCTGCATAGGTGGGGATACCAGCATGAGAAAGAAATCAAGTCAAATCAAATGTTAATTTCTCCAAAATATGGCCTCAAAGGAAAAGGCGGGAAAACATAGTGTGCAAATCAAAGGTGATCTAAATGAGTCTGATTATTGGTGACAGGGAAAATAGATGACCCATATTAGCATATCTAAGAGAAGAGCAGACTGGATTTCAGAATCCAGAAGATATTGTGTGCCTACCACATTTTCACCTTCAGAACAGTTACTGAGAAGCACATCAAGTGGCAAAACAAGCTCATTAACCTAATCAGTTTTTGATGGCATCTGACAGCCTCCATCACTGCTCACTTAAACACTAACAGAGGCATCTGAAGGTTGATCAGAAGCAAAACAGACCTTTGATGTCGCAGACACAGGGGGCCATGGCTGGATTGTTCTTTTCACCACAGAAGAACAGCATAAACTATTTGTTTTTCAGGTCTTGAAAGACAATATGAAAAGAGTTCCCTTACACTTTGCCCTACCCCAGTAGTAGCCACCTTCCAGCCCATCCCAACACCTTGTTGGTCACAGCACCAAAAAATGTAGGTTCCTAGGACTCTGCCATGGGTGGCATAGACACTGTGGCCAGCACTATTATCATCCAGGCTGTTGTTAAATTTGCTTACTTGTAGCATCTCTGCATCTTTATATGCCATGGATTCCTTTAAAAATAATGACAAGCCACAACATGAGCTGTCAAAGCGAAACAATAAAGGCATGGGAGCAAAATATGTTGTTTGTCTTCTGCAGGACACTGCCAGAGATTTTGACATGAGGAATGGATAAATGGATACTGTCTAAAATCAGTGTACCCTTTTAGCATGAGGCCAAAGTTTGGCATTCACTGCCAAAATAGCAAAGTCACAGTTCAACCATCACATACATGCCTCAAAACTTCAGACCCAGTAATGATAACACAAACAAGATGCTGCAAATGATAAGTTAACAAAAAACACAGATCACAAATGAATTTCTAAGCAGAAAACACAGCAGAATTCATATATATTGGCACTGGCAGGCATGTTAAGAGGGATATTCACAAGGACCTATCAGCAAGGTGTTAAGCACTTACTCATTCAAACAAACTCAAAATCTGGCTGTCAAATCCAACACTTAAGACTGCAATATATGTCCTCTTCCCCTTAACAAATTAGCATAGAACAATACCCTTGAAAGATAGATTTATGGTAATAGTCCCTGTAATTTATCTTAAAAACAGGAAGAAAATACCTAGCTCATTTGCTAAGAACAAAGCCTTACCATCAACCACCAGGCAGCTGGGGAACATATAAGGCTATCTCTCCTTAGGCATTTCTTTTCTTCAGGAAGGGAAAATAATCTATGGGTCCTGATAGAGAAAATGTACTGAGACCAGGCCAGGGGTGTCCAAGAGTGAGTTATTATTTGAGATCACAGGATGTATTCCAGTTAAAGTACATCATCTACATACATTTATTGCCCTTACTCCATTATTTTCTATACTCCACAGGATATATCACTGGACCTACAAGCATTTCTGGGGCTTTCTTGCTATAAAAACAAACCCTAGGTTTCTACTGTTGGTAGTTCTTTGATCTGAGATTTCTCGGTGACTCATCTCAAAGTCAAACTCAAGAGTTTATTTTCCTAATAATTTCTGATTTGTTGGTGGTTTTCTTTTTCGGTGTTTTGGTTTAGCAAAAGATGAGGCTTGAGGAACAGGAATAAACAAACCTGACTAAGCACATAATGCTACCTCTTTGAGTGCCATTTTAAAACATGACAAAAAATATGACACTGTGATAATCATTGATTATTTGCATTATATTGTAGAAGAAAGGCTTGCACTACCCTTGGGGCCCACGTTGCAAAGCCTCGTAGAGCAAAACAGGATAAAATATGCATGACAATTTCAGCTTGGGAGGCCCAGAAAGATTATTTATTTTTCCTGTCTGGGAAAGAGTTATTTGTTTGTTTAATTGTACTGTGCCTTTTAATAAGGAATGTTAAGGAATCTTCTGTTGACAGGAAAAACAATACAGTCCAAACCATTTCAGCAAGAATGCCTATTATTCACTGGATAGCATTATGCATATGACATGCATTGTATTTGCTGCAAACAGGAAAAACATTTGCTGTTTTGCTCAGCTGAACAGAGAACAGCTTCTCACCCATGTTTTATCTATTTTTTTCCAAACACTAAATATTACATCACTGTGAAATAAATTAATTGACCTGTGCTGTGAATAAATAAATTAAAAAATTCAATAGGCTGCTTTGAATTTGCAGCTCATTTCTGCAAGAAGGTTTTGCAGCAGCTCTAACATATGAGTTAAGTAAGCCTTTCTGACAGGTGTAAAAGCCTTTCATACCACTTGCAAGGTTATGCTAGCGAAATATGACAGAAAACGTGGACTAGTCACAATATCATATGTTCCATATCAGCAAGTATCATAACAGAAAGGCTCACTACACCAAATAAAATGTACTATGTGCTAAAACAATGGGTGTGTAGAAATAATGACGCCACAGAACAGGCAGGAGCTGGGGCTCTAATTTGGCATGTTGCTTTGCCATAGGATTAACCCAAATGAGACTCATTATCTGGGAAAAATAAAATAATGAACTTATCCATCAGGAGCATTACCCTATGCTTGGCTAAGGAGAGAAGAAGCAACATTTATTTATTAGTTTGCTTTTTAGAGCTGAAATGAACTCATAGAAGATTATGGCAGTTTTCATAGGTACTGTCTTTCTTTGCCACCCTGTTGCATGCACTTTCTCAAAGGGACTTTATTGATCCCTCTTCCCAGATGTTTCATATTTGAGGAAGCATCATAAATCACTGCTGGAGCAGGAGACATTGCTGGCTTTCCCCCATACAGTGCTCCAAATCTGAATTTGATTTTGTTTTGCCTGGTTAGTAGCTCATGCCCAGCCCTTGGCTCAAGTGCCTGTACCCGGCTCATCGCAGCGATACCCTGTGTACTGCACAAAGAACATTTTCATGGCCTTGGCCAAGGAATGCTTTTGGTTGCTATCAAAGTTGGGTGACTCTGCTGAGCCACTCCATTCAGAAGAGTAACTAATGCTGGAAATGAACTATTTTTCTATCATAAGACTGAACAGCTGATGAGCCAAACATCATCTAACTACTCACTTGTGATTTTGGAAAGAGCTCTACCCTGGAAAAAAAGGGAGCTTGTGTGGAACTGCAAGCTGGACTTCAATCAGGGTCTCTGTGCTACAAGGCCAGCACTTCATTTGGTATGTGATCCAGAAACTTCTGCAAGCTGGACTTCAATCAGGGTCTCTGTGCTACAAGGCCAGCACTTCATTTGGTATGTGATCCAGAAACTTCTGCAGAAGGCTTATGTGAATTACACATTGCCTCATGTTGAGAGTCAGGCAGTTAAGACATACTGTTCTAAACATCCTTGTTCACATGAACTTCAACCACTATTTACTAGTGTTCAAGAGAAAAAAATAAATAAAAATGACATCAACACTGATCTAATGCTTCGATTTTTCACTAGGAGGACAGCTGTTTATACCAGTCTGCCTCACATCTGTGAAAGAGCACAACTTATCAGACAGCTGAGGGATGTAGGGAGCAGCACTGAAAACCAGGTTTTAAACTCTCCAAACCTGAACTGACACCAAAAAAGTAGATCTTTTTACTGCCTCCCTTAAAAAAATGCCAAACAAACAAAACAACAAAACAAACCCACACCACCATAACCAGTCTTCAGAGAAAGAAATTCTAACTAGCTAGGTATCAACAAACAAAAAAACAACCCAGCAGGATATATAAACTAGGGATTAATTGTTTTGCTCTGTGACCATCAACAAAGTCTATCCGCTAGCATCTATTTCTAGAACTTCCAAATTCAAATTACATCTAATGAGTTTACAGTACAATTTTTAAAGGGTCTCGCCTGAGTCATAAAGACTGAAGCAACCATTAAGGCCCATTTGTTAACAGCTATGATAACTACACTGTCATTACGCTCGCTGTAGGACATTGTGCTACACAAAGGACTAATGTTATTGCACCAGACTAGAAGCACTTTAAAGTCATCTTGTGCAACTAGTAAGACAGGCAAAACACATTTTCTGACCATAAAATGCATTCTGGAAATTGCCAAAATTCAAACATTAGCATCAACTATATGTGTAAAATATGACGTTATTTTACCATTTAAGTAGACTGCATTAACCTGCCACGTTTAGCTTTGAAATTTCATAACTATGGTTATCTAAACCACTGTTATGGTTATCTATGCATTTAGGTTTGATGACAGTTTTGTCCTCTTATGCCCTTTAAACTATTTTCATTTGAGGCAGCAAATTTGTCATCTCTTCTTTTTTTTTAACAATATTAATTAACATGTTATTTGTATTATAACTGTTCACAGAGTCTAGACAATGACACACAGTGTCAGCAGATATCTTAGCAAAAGTGATGAAAACTATGGATCTCCGCTTGAAGCTTGATGGGTAATCAGAGCTTATCTACTTGCAATTAAATTGTCACCAGGCTAAAGATTGCAAATTGAAATATACTGACCAGATTCTGGTCTTAATATATACCTGGAGAACACTAACAATATGAGAGATTATTCTAATTTAGAGTGATACAGCTAAAATTGGCTTCTGAGGGTTTGTGTCTTCAGCTCTAGAAACCAGGACTTTTGAAAATGCACATCTAAGATATTGTTAGAAAAAGTAGCTTTATCTCAATCTTAAGGATATCTTTATGTTCCCACTTATTTATAGAAAATTAAAATGGAGCAAGAGCACATCACAGAACCTTGTGGCTGTGTCCTGTCAGGCTAGAAGTCAGACAGCAGACCTTTGACAGCTCTTTTGTATCAAAAAGGAGGTGTCTCCAACAGCATTGACATGAGGTACTGCAAAAGAACTGAATCAGTTTTGAGGGGACTGCTGGACAGATAACAAATGCTACCATACCTTCACTCCAGGGACACATCTAGCACCCCTACAGGCTGTGTGAATGTTTCACTTCAACATTTAATCCAAGGCATTCTCAGAAAGCCTAACGACTCAGAACGAAAGAAAGCAGAGGTATTGCACAATATGCAGTGGTTTATAGAGACAGATCAATCACAACATGGCATTCTGCTTTGCACAGAAGGATGTGAAAGACAACTTAGAATAAATTTTTTAAAAGCCAGTCTCTTGAAACACCAGTTAATGATCCATTTATATACAGCTTTCACTATGATCCTGTGATGACTTTTCTAGATAAGCAGGAAGAATTCACAGGCTTTTCATATAGAGCAAAAATAGAAAGAAAGAAAATCTTGGTCAAATCTGTACATTGAAGGTAGAATCTGCCAGTTGTATGTTGGTATGCCAGAGAATTAATTATAAAACCATTTTTATACGCTTCAGAATAAATAAGGCATCACAACAGGGAATGAGTCCTTGTCCTCTCTTCCTTACAAGTCACTTTATCATTATAATTTTCTGAAAGAATTATTTATAAAAGAGTCTCTATAGATATTCATTTGGGGGCATAAGCCTAAAGAGATAATCACTTAATATACAAACATCTTAATTTAGAGTTAACATTTGGCAGCATGTTTCTCTTCATGTTCATCTGGTAACCACCAAAATGTCTCAGTTTGGAGAGGGACTTTCATCTGAGGGAGAAGGATGGGAGGTGCATAACATCTAATGTCAGAGCAATGTTTTAATCCTCTCACCAGTCATAAACCTTATGTCTTACAGTGTTTATACTACTTACTGTAGCTATTTCATTTCTAAATCAAAGGCTGGTCCACATTTTACCATGATGTCTTCCTACATGCTCCTGCCTGCAAGGTTTTCACTTCTACTTCCCACATACAAGTCGATATCTTGACACACAGTTACAGCTGTGCGCTGGTGGTCAATTCAAGTCCAAAAGTTGGGTGCTTACTTCTTCTGATTAAATTTAACCTCTAGGATTCTAGGCCAGAGTAGTGAACTCCTCACTGCTTTGATTACGCCCAGCTTAGTGCCAGTACAAGCTACGCCAAACTGCCTCAGGCTTTTCTGTGACCAAGCACAGTCTGCAAGCAGTCCTGGACACAGGCGTGTTCGCTCTCCTGGGCTAACCCAACACTCTGACTCTCCCAGCCATTAATGCTTTTCTCTGCAACTTGTTCCTAAGGCAGATACAAATACTGCAGGCCTAACAGCAGAATGAGCTGGGGTGGTGCCAAAGAAATAGTTCTTCTCTGAAAAATATCCCAATCTGTTCAAATTAACACAAAACAATGTCGTGGTTTCCACAGACCTTTCACCTCCATGTCATAATTTCTACTAGAAGTTGTGACAGAGCTAAGGGAGGCAGAGCAGCCTGAGGGTCAGGACACCCTCAGTGGGGGTGGATGGGGTCAGGCTGGGTGCTGATTCAGACCCAGAGCTCCAGCCTGAGCTTTTCACCTCTCAGCCAGCTGTCTGGATAGGGTGCTCCTTTCCATGGTTACTATTAACAGTGCCAAGCTAAGAACAGGAGAAACACAGGTACAGACAAAATACATTTTACTAGACCAACAGATAGTTGGACAACATACTATTGTACATATAAGCTTTCCTTCAGATTTGAAAAAGCTTCTGTTTCTTCCCCCACTCTCTTCTCCCCTGCCTCCATTTTTTTTAAATCTTGAGTTCACCCCAATCCAGAGTAGGTGAAGAAATCCTCAAAAAGACTTAACAGATGGGAAACCCCTGTTTCATCCAAGAGTATTAATTCACAGCTGACTGCAGCTGACAGAAAATTTGGATCTCGAAGGGGAAAAAATCTACTGAAACAGCACTCCGAAAGGACATAGGAAAGTACTAGGCAAAAAGCTTATTTCTAACTTTAAAAGAAAATCATAAAATTCATGGAAGTGTTGTTCCAGTTAACACTGCCTGCTAATACAGTAACTGGCAATAAAAGTGATTATTTGGATTTTAAAAAATGCTGCAGAGATTTGGGGGCTTAAGTCTAAGGGTCTTATCTTTGTGATGGCTATCTGTAACTACACCTACTTGTAACTAAAATAATTACAGGCAACTACATTTATGCTTGGGAATGGTCCACATTCTTGGCTTTTTCATGATAGCCAAGAAAATAGTCCTTTCATTAGTTCAAACTCTGTATTGACACATGGGCTTTGCTATCCAAACAGTAAAAAACACAACTCAGCTGAGCTGCACAGATGTTTTGAACTGGCCCAAAAGACCAAGCAATGTGATCAACATCCTATCACCTAAAGTTGTCTCCCTGAGCACTCAAGTACACATCTGTACTTCATATTTCTTCTTTCACTGATGATATCCAATAAAAAACAACTAATTTAACACAATTGCCAGTGGATTCTTCAATATTTCACTTAAGTCAAAAAGAAAACAGATTGTTTTTAGAAAAACACAGTTATTTAATGTATCATTATTGCTGCTCAGACTTGGAAGCCAGGCAGCAGACACACATCTTACAGAAGTCACTGAAAGCAGGGAATAAAAATGTATTTTGAAACAGTATATTGATTTTTATTTCTTTTCTAAGGGCACGTGGAATTTTCCCTGGGTGTAATTCAGCTTTCCTTGTCAAGGAAACGTTCTCTTTGTGTGTGCAAATTGAGTGTTTGTCCTTTCAGCCACTTGGGAGCCGGTGGCTTTGTGCTCCTGGTGCCCCTCTTGCCAGCAGTGTGAGCATGCTTTGCTCATCCATTTCTTACCAGCCTTTCAAGTGCTGTGACACTGGGGCTGAGCTGAAGGCTGCCTCTTAGCTGCATGCACTTATGATATCATTGTGCTTCCTTTGTAGTCCTTCAAACAAGGACAAATGTCAAAGAAGCCCTCTAATACTCAAACTCTGAACAGCCTCTCCACGTTCTCCGTTTGCAGCCATCACTGGTGCCCACTGCTCTTGCCCAAAGACTCAAAAAGTTTCCAGCAAACACATACATTGCCTTCTTTTGTCTCCTGTTTCACATCCAATCTCCTCTTTTTTTTTCTTTTTTTCTTTTTTTACCTCTGTGTATTTCTAGGGCAATTTGGTCCTTTTTACTATATGTGATCCATTAGCTGCCTAACTTTACAGACCAAGATGTAGGTTTCAAAGGGATTCTGAGGCACCTAAAACCTTGGAAGCTGAGGGAAAAAATGAATTAAAGGAGGCTAATTTGTCTGGCTTCTTATGCCAAAACCATAAAGATGACATGAAAATCAGAGACATAAAAGCATGGATGGGTGGTCTGGCTCCAAAAAATGATGGTTCTTGAGTTCTAACATATGGGAGTGGGATCATTTTCCACGTGTAATAAGCCCAGCTATTTATTAACATTAAAGCACTTTACAAAGGGAAAAGTTTTTTCTGGAACAAACACAAAGTTAAAAAGAACAAAAGAAAAAAATTAAGAAATTTTAGTTTTCCATATTTAACAGTGTTTGTTCCCATAAGTATAAAGCAATACTTCTCTTCCTTTATGATAATTTAAAAGGTATGCTATTAAGAGTACCACAATACCAGGAATGCATAGAAGGGAAAGATGCCAGCAATAAATTAAATGTACAGATAAATGATAGGAACAAATAATGGCATTCTACAATTAGAAATACGGCCAGATTTTTTTCCCTTAATTTTCTAAAATGTTTAATATTAGTAATTAATTTTTTTGCAATTTTTTGGAAATGTTTAATTAGCCTCCTAATTTCCCCCTGTCCTTCAGCCATTGGAAGCAGCATGTTGACACTCAAAAATTATCTGCAAGTACTGAAATGTTTCAGATTGGAAAACAATGTGGAAGCTAGGTTGGTTTTGGGACACTGCCCTAGCCTTTCACCTCTGTTGAGCTGGGAAATGAAATCTGTCTTAGGTCATAAGTCAAATGGGCTTCATGATATGAAGGAGTCCCTCAGGAACACAGACACAGAAATGAGGAATGAGAGAGAGACACACACTAGGACTCATAACCTATTTCTGTATTGCTCTGAGCCAGCTTCCTATTAAAACCTCATACAAGCAAGCTCCTTCCTACCAAATTTAACCTGGATGTATTCTCAAAAATCACAGAAAAAGCTAAGCTTTCCATCTTCAAAATCACACGCACAGATACACAAAAAGCTCTTCAACATTTTTTGGACCTAGATTGATCCTTATTCAGCACACTGAGCTCTTGGCATGGAAAATGCAGGCTTAATTCTTCCCACCCCTGCCTGTATAAACAGGCATTTGTGTCCCATGCCCTGTCATGTTAAGTGAGGTGACTCACAGCAATGCCTGGCCACTGCCCTCGCAAGCCTGTGACACAAGCCTGCTCTCTGAAAATGGGGTTTGGATGTTCAGTCTCATCTTTCTTTATTTAATTCTGTAAGCCTTTATCTTACGCTCTTGAATTATCCTCCAGGCCAGGTAGTTAAGGAATCTCCTATTTATATCAATCCCCTGTAGCTCAGGACAGCAGTAAAATCCTGGTGTGCCAGGAGGATTACCTGAGCAGAGAGGGTTTCACTACAATACTTTTCCTCCCTGCTACTAGCAGTAAAAAGGCAAGGCAAATCCTATAGTGCTTGCAGGGAGTAGCAGTGACTTTCTGCAGTCCAGCTCAGACAGCTGAAAAGCTTTGGGGCACCTATGACTTTTTCAGGGCTCCCAGTTTGATCACTGCACTGCTTCAGCTACAGCTATATATTTATTCCTGTGATCAACACTGAAGTTTTTATATGTATTTATATGCGCACACAAGCGTATATTGATACATACATGTAGCAGAGGAAAGGAGCTAGACAATGATATTGCAGGTAATATGACAAACACATCCTGTTACAGGCTTTGTATTAAAGGACATGTCCAAATACAGTTCTTTGCTCCAGCTCCTGAAGGCTGTGCTTAGGCTGGACATACTGCAACAGAGCTCTAGCAACTGTATTAAAATTGTTTTCTGACAAGTAATAGCACATTTTCACGAGGCTTTACACATGGTCAGAGATTCAACACTGCCATTAAGGAGAACAGTCAGCCAGTAAATATCTTGTGCTGTTCTTCCCTAGCAGGAGTGTAATTACACCCCAGCATACCAAACTGCTCTATCTCGTCCTTGTGACCTTTGTCCTTTAGCAAACCCACGAAGGGAAAAGCTGGTATTCCTGTCCAAGAGCATCACATACGAGTTTTAATCTGCTTCAAGATTTCACTGCCCTTAGAAACACTGAACTCTCCTCTGCGTGAACAACCTGACAAGAAGCCAGGCAAAGGGCCACTCGCCGGTCAACAGGAAGTAAGCTGGGACAAAAGGTCCAAGTTGAGGAACGCTTCTCTGGGCTCTCTGTCGATGTGCAGCCTCGGCAGCCTGCACTTGGGGCAGAGCCAGCATAAAAATGTACTCTGGGTAACTGTGGGCTTTGATTAAAAAGCCACAGTGCTTAATAACAAAACCTGACTGGAGAGAAAAAAGGACTGAAAAAGAAAGAGCTAGACTTATGAAAAATAGCTCGTGCCTTCAGGCTCATTTAAATTGTGTTTTATTGACTTTTTACTCGATTAAAGGATATTCTTATTCTCTCCTTAGATACTGTCCACTGCTTCATACTGCACATCAATAGGTGATGAACCAATGAAAAAAGCTCAGGTAAAGCAATCCAGAGCCACTGTGTGAACTAGTTCATGTTTCTCTCAGCATCTTGGAAAAATGAGCTCTTGAACTATTTGGAAATTCCATTAAACCCACACATGGATAGAAAATAATGGCATTTCCAGAATGTCTGTATGTGCACGGACACTATGAAATACTAAGTATGAGTAAAACTGATGAGATCCACGAGCTCTTTTGAGTTAACTGTTGTAAGAAGGAGAAGCTTGCAGGCAGATGAACCTGGTGGCATTGCAAGTACCAGAAGATATTTTTCAATGAAAAATCTCCAAAGTAGGACTTTGAGCAGAGATATGAAAGTTCTTTAGAGATCACATCAAGTGCTCAAAATCAAATCCCTTCCCTCACTTGAAATAGCCTTTGTGTATACAAAGAACATGTAAATGTGTCTTGTGTGGGAATATCTGTCCATAGCCATCGCTGCAATTTTACTGTATGCAGCTTTGGGGAGTCAAGTGGACGTCTCTTCTTCCTCTCCCCTCTCACCCTTTTTGAAAAAGCTTATGAATTTCCTTTGCACATAAGGAAAAAACATCCTTAAAATGAGATTTAGTTCAAATATGACTTTCTAGAACAGGACTGTGTATTCCTCTCCAAGTAATTTTAACTGGATGACTAAAAATTTCAATTGAATTATTAAAAATAGAAAGATTCTATTTCCTTATTGCCAGAAAATTTCTGAGTACTCTGAAGTCAGTTGGCTCAAAAAGTATCACTAATAAATAGAAAGAATAAAAATAATTCACAATTTTAAATTCAGCAATGCAATTTCTAGTTTCAATTAGGAGACTTTTCCACTACATTATAAGTTATGCTTATAAAGCCCTTCATATTTTAAAATGTGGTTAATTATTTTTTCCTTATAGTTCAGGATGAAACCAAGGTAGCAATACAGGAACAAATTACTATCCATCATCTGTTTTGCTACCCCCTTTGCAAGTTCTCACTCCATAAAACATGCAAAGCAGCTTTTTGCTCCTTTGCTGAAAGTAATCTCTCTGGTAAATAATGTGCTTTTACCCCAATGTCCTGAGATGTGTGTGGACCTGAACAGTCCCTGAGGAGCATGCAAGAACTTGCTGCTTCACAGTAACCTGCACATATGAGTCTTCAATCACTCCCTCTCTCCTTCCTTCGTTGACTTCACCATATAAATAGCAAGAACAAAAAAAAAAAAGTGGCAAGAAGAGATTTTGCAACAAAAGTAATCTAATACGATGCTTAGAGACATACTTTTAGAGACATACCAGAGGCATACTTTTAACTAAGGACTGCCTGAGAACAGCTTTGAAAAATATATACTGGAGTTAATAGTGCTGGCAAAGTGACCAATGCCATCAGAACACTGAAAAGCTGATTTTACTGCAATGAAAGTACAGGAAGGTGGTGCTAACACCAACTACAATAATCTTTCCACCGTTTAGTTCGGAGGTTTGTGCCCTTTTCTGAAAGCCACATTTCATGACCTACTCGTAAAGTCCAGAGTAGAACAGAAAAATAATTAAAAAGTTAGATAATATGAGCTAAGAGGAAAGACTGAAAAACTCAGGGTCCAGTTGCTCGACAAGGCAGAGCAGAGACAGGATGACTGTAATCTGGTAAATTAACAGTTGCTGCAATGTATAAAGGTAAAACTATGTTTCCTTGTTCATTTGGAACAGTAGCCTAAAACACAGCAAGGAAAATAGATTGGGTGTCAAAAAAAGACTCCAAACCCTATGGGTAAGCATAGTATGCATTGCCTAGTAATATTTAGAAATCCCAATCATGGAACTTGCTGGAGATAGGATGTAAGAATAACTAGAAAACAGCTCAGCTTCCCTTAAGACCAGGTGGAAGGACTAGATAAATTCTTCCCAGCCCTATCTTCTACAAGTATTATTTTTATCTAGCCTCATTTAATCTCACTTGGAACTGCAGAATTTATGCTAATATTACAAGGAATATGTCTCACAACAGGTTTATACTACCAAGCAGTCATTGATAATTTGAAGCCTGTAATAAATATGTTTTGTAACTAATGAAAAGTTATACATATTAAACTACCAGCTGAAGAAAGATTGTATATTTCACTGCAGTATTTTTTCACTTCTAAAGATACCAACATTTTTCTCATGTTAACCTCTGTGAATTAAAAGATAGACTAGTGTTCAAAAGCTTATGTATGATGTGGATATACAAATCTCAATTTTACAAAGGAAAAAAACTGCATAGGTATAAATTTTAGGCTATCTAGGCAGTCAATTACTACACAGCTGGCACTTCCGTTGCTGTCTGCTACAGTCAGTTCAAAATTACGACCATCTCTCACTGTAAAGCTTGCAGAAAACTTGAAAATGGTTTCTGATCCCTTTTTTCATTTTCACTGCTCAGTAACCAAACCTGTGGAGGACACCTGTTTCTATCTTCTGGACATAACTTTGACTGGTAGGAAATAATAAACCTCAAAACTTCATTATAGTGGTAGCCAGCTCTGTCATAGGGATTTTCCATAGTCGTCCCCTCTAGAATTCAGAACTTCAGATTGATTTATTAGGAAAATCTGAAAGATATTCTGGAGTACAGTATCTAAAACACAAGGATCACTGATTTCCTATTTCCTTCTTTTGTGCATTCTCTGTTGTTTCCCTCATTTGTTCATGTGTTACACTGTCAGGCACACTGGAATTAACCAGAAGATATGACCCAGATGTAGTGCATTTGTAGTGGAAAAAGGCAATTTCAGAGTCTAGTGCTTAATAAAATTTTTGCATGATTTCCTACAGCTGTTATCCATGTGTTATTTCAGGATAGCTGAAACACTGCACTGTTAAATAACTGAAACAAACACTCAAAACACGCTGAAAATGCAAATCCACAAGTGACTTTAATGTGGGATGTAAGTCTATCAGAGTATTTGGGGCTAGTGCTGATAAATAACCACCATATTATCCTTGCCACCAGATTATTCTGGATCCCAAAACCAAAAACCTACTAAACATATGTACTTGCCATATGTAATTATGGCATCCTGATTTAGTCACTGGAGTCTCTTCTTTCACTGAGATTTAATTCTGTTTATTTTTGACAGAATGTGGGTTCTTATTGCACTCTAGAATCTAGGGACAAAATACTAAGTCTGTGGATTAAAACAAAATATAAATCCTTCCATATGAACTCCATGTCTGATGATTCCAAGGGCCACAACTATGCGTAAGTTTCAAATAATAGTCCTGAAGCTTTAAAAAAACAACTCACTTTCTCTTTAAATGTTAAAGAAAGCAGGAATTGGTTTGCCCTATGCTATGAACCAGGATGGGATCCTTCCTCATTTCCTACACCACCTTTGAACACAGAGCTTTTGGCCTGTCCGTCACACAATAGATATGTGAGTCCAACAAGTGTTAAGCTTACCCTAAAAAACAGACAAAAACAAACATCCATGCTTATGAATACACTGCTACTGCACTTGGGTGGCCATCTGCAAGAGAAGAGATGCTGGGACCAAAGTCTTCCCTGGTATATTTCCAGTGACCTCAAGGTTACATCAAGACCTACTTGCCCATTGCACTTACTGATACACATCAGGATTTTTAAATAAAAACATATCTTGGGTGAGAGAGTTCCAGAAACAGATGCACAAAGCCTTAGAAGAGTTTTATACTCAGCATGGTGTAACTGAGTGATCCTGTCCAGCAAAACACCGGAAAAGCACATTAATCAAGAGCCAAAAGCCCACATTCTGGATTTTTTTGTTTATCTTAACATAATTTGTTTACATAAACTTTGCACAATATTTTTCAACCCACTGTTCCTTTGGTATTTACTTATCTTCCTAGAAAAAGCTTCCTGCCAAATAAATAATTAGAAAATAGATTTTCCCCTTCCTAATTATTAATTATTGCTGCTTGTAACACAAGATATTTAAAGAGACTTGATAGTCAAGAGCAGCCTCCTATGATATGTTCATCAGTAGTCTCACAATTTCAGCCCTTTGCACTGTTTCAGATAAAAATAGAACATAAAATGATTAGAAAATATAAGGCTTTTACAAAGGCAGATGGCTGAAAAGATCATTCCAGGTACAAAAAAACAAACAAACTTCAACCCTAGGCTATGATTTAAGAAGGCCTTTTATGAAGGAAAGGACATTTTGCAGAATTTCATTTCACGAGGGCAGGCGTTAGAGGGGAAACAGTTGCAGACACCTAGAAGGTGGCAGAGTATTTATTTCAACAGAGTAAGAAGTAGGACCCAGATCAACAGAGAAACTCTCTGGTATCTAAGAATGATCCTTCCATGCCCAGAGATCTGGCCATAATCCCAGGTAAATACTGACAAATGTGCTGTCATGCTTCAGAGCAGAACACTGGATACCTGACCTTCAAATGCTCTACTGCTGCCGAGAAAATGTTTTTATAAAACTACTGGAAATGCATGTATCAAATCTCCTTCTAATACCTCCATGAGAAGTAATTAATGATGGGAATGCATGGGTTTGCACAGAACTAGTCACTTGCAGGACAAGTCACCATGGGTGTTCATGATGGAACTTGCTTTGCTTTTTTAAAGCACCTTAAATAACCACAGAACAGACACCTTTGAAACGGGTTTCATTGTTAAAAAAGTGTTGGCCTATCAATATCAAAATAACACACCCTCAAAACCAGCTGTTTCACATTCCATTCATCAATCTTTTGGTTGCTTATGTCAAGCATTGACAGGTTTAATGTATTGAGAGATAGGAGTTTGTCCTTGGCTCTAGCAGGAGGGAGGAAATGACGGCTGAGCACCAGCTCGCAGCACACATACTGAAAAGCCTACTGACTAAACTGGGGCCTTGAAAGAAACTCATCCTTCCATGCCCTGGGATCACCCCACACACACCACAGGAGCCACAGATGTGTGTGCATGTCACCCTGAGCAAAGACAAAAATAGCAATCCCTGAACTGTTTTTTGGATGCACTTTGTGCAGTGCAACAATAACAGACATAAACCTCAGGTACTACATGCTGGGCAATTCCACATCTCCACTAGGCTTAAAAAAAAAAAAAAAAAAACAAAAGAAATTTGTTCATGCAAACACATATACCAGAATGTTCTGCACTAACACAAAGCAAATAGCCCCTGCAAACGTAAGCACACCCTAAGCAGCCAAATAGTGTGTCCAGTTTCAGTTTTGTGGGTAAAGCTGAACCATGGAAAGAAACTACAGGTATCTTCAAAAAATACACGTGTCCTAAAAAGAGCAAGTGAGAGAACCTGTTGGCCTGATGAGACAGCTGGCAGAGGAGAGAGCTGGAGAAAACAGGAACAAATGTGGAGGGCTGTTGTTCTGAAATATTCCCATGATTTAAGGAAAGAAAAGGCATTGGTGATACTGAATTAAGATGTCTGCTTCCCAATGACAGTTTTGTACATAGTGTTTGGGAAGCCATTTGATCACAGCTAGCACTGGAATTTTATCCTGTCTTGCAGTGTCCCTGAAACAAATGTGTTTGCCCTGGTAATCTGCTGATTAAAGGAAAAAAATAGGACTGCAAGGCTGAGCTTGAGTTGGATCCTGTTTCCCCCACAAAACTGGGAGCATCTCCAACAGTTCTCAGGACAATCCTTACTTTCCTTGGGGGTCCTTCCCCCAGCTGCTTCACAGCTTGTTATGAGAATCAGGGCAAGCTCATTCTCATGTAAACATACCCAAGATAATTTGTTGGGGAAAGAAAGGCATCAGCTTCAACCACAAAGACAGCAATCTTTCCTGTAAGTTTGTAACACTCTCTGGTACAGCAGAACATATCAGTATTGCATAAGAAATTCAAGACAGTTATTTTATTTGTGGTATATGTTATTATTAAATTCATGTTGAACACAAGACTATGTTTAAATTTTACCAAAAACCTGGTCATATTCCCATCCTCACACTGGGCAGTATTTCCCAGGTAGAAGGAAAGGTTATGTTCATACCCTGGTCTTGTTCTACTTTAGCCCAGGAAATAGGGTGGCTACATTACCAGAGCTACTTGGGACTGCAGCATCTGTCTTATAAAACTAGTCTGAGGGAGCTGGGCCTGTTCAGATTTGAGAGCAGATGACTGAGAGAGGACCTCACCAATGTATATAAATATCTAAAGGATATGTGCCAAGAGGGTGGAACCAGGCTCTCCTCAGTGATGCCAAGCAATAAGACAAGAGGCAAAGAGAAGAATCTGATGCACAGGAAGTTCCATCTGAACACGAGGAAGAATTTCTCTACCATGCAAGTAAAGAACAAATGGTCCAGAGAGGGTGTGGAGTCTCCCTCACTGAAGATATACAAGAACTGCCTGGACACAATCCTGTGCCATGTGCTCTGGGATGGCCCTGCTTGAGCAGGGAGGTCGGACCCGCTGTGGTCCCTTCTAACCTGACCCATTCTGTGATTCTGTGAACAGCAGTTTTGGCCACCCAGCTCTAATTTGATCAGGAGCACCTACATTTAACTGAGAAATACCAGAGGTGTAGTCAGTGTCACAGCATATTTCCTGAAAGATTGTCCTGGTTATAATGTAAGCAGGGCCTACTTTGGCTAAGAGAGACAATAGTTATATGGCCAACTCAACTACCCAATTGACACCATCACCCAGGAGGAAAATAAAAAAAGTAAATGTTACTTTCAGGATTCTCCACCTTCTCTGGGTATTATATACAGTTAGAGGGAAAAACACCTCGTAACAACACTGACCTGCAAAATCTGCTCTACCACACACTTTCTTTAAAATTCTGTAAAAGGGTATTAACAGTACGTCTCCCACAACCTGGGGGCTGGGAGATCAAATGCATCCAAGACTGGGAGGCAAGTGATGCAAGCTATGGAAGAACCCAAGACAGACAGATAATCCTCATTTATACCACATGGGGAAACACTGAAGCAGAGAGAAGTTAAGCAACCTGCCACTCAAAAAAAAAAAAAAAACAACAATACATTGAGATTGCCACAAGAGAATTTCATCCCCTTTCTCCAGTACTTCAGACATTTGGAACAAGCTTCAAGATGAAGAATATTACTGGGAGTAACAGCACAGGAGACAAGTGACTAGCAGATTCCTAACTACATAGCCCAGTGCATATGAAACACCCTCTCCTCCATCCCATCACTGGTATTAGCATATAGAGCACAAAATGACTGAATGCAGCGTGACTATAATCATTTTGATAGTGATTGTTTAAGTCAGTCAAGAGAAGAGCTGGCTGTCACTTCTAATCCTTTTGTTTGAAAGGTGGCAGCACCTTCTGCAGGGTCTTACACCTCTGAGCACCCAGGGCTTGCCATTACCAAACAAGTTTCATGGCAATGTTTTAACTAATGACACCGGAAGAATGACTCTTGATTTCCACTGGCATTACCTCTGCCTGGGTGGTTTAGAGAAAAGGGTTATCAGTTAAGAAACAGTGATTTAGAAGCCATAAATGTGGGGGCAGAGACGCCCATGGGATTTGTGTGTTAGCTTTGCTTGTAACAATAAATTAGAAAATCAGATTGAGAGTTACCAAAAAAAAAAAAAGGCAAGAAACTAAAGATGGACTGATAAGAATTACTGCAAACTCTGCACTTTTGAAATATAGAACTAGTAAGAAGATATTAATGGGTCCAGAGAGTTAATACTTCCCATGTGTTCATTCACAACACTTACACATCTGCTGTACTTTCCATGTGCAAAACAGTCACATGTAGTGATTTAAACTACACATGAAATCAAGACTTTAAAGAATTATTGTTTTGCTAACAAATGTACACATGAAAATTCCATGTTTTTCAAAAGTGTTTACAAATCAGAAAAATGTACTGCCATGTCTCTGAAAGAATAACCACCAATATTTCACCAGATATTCTATTACAAATTTTGTCAATCTCAGACCTCCAGAAATGTCCAGTTTAAAACAATGTATCTTTTTAGAATTATTAGAGCCATAAAAAACCATATAAATATAATATTAGCAAAGAATGTATAGCAATTTGCTATGGCAACACTACTTCAGAATTCAATGATACAAGAAAGAAAGCAAGAAAGCAGATTACTTAAATATGAAATTTTATGTCTGTCCTTAAGCTTTTCCAGGAACAACATCAACATTCCAGTTAATCATTTAAAAGGAAATACAAGTGTCTGATTTTTATTTCGCTATCAAAAGCCTTTCATTGTGCAACACTGCATTCAGCAGTTCTCTCGATTCTCTCTAGAAAGAAAACCAAGTGCTGAGCTCATCAAGTTTAAACTTAAAACAGCAAAGTACCATGAGACACCATGACATTGCTTTCTGATGGCAAATGCTGATGGAATACTGTCCTCCCTCCAAGACTACAAAGTGTCTCACACTAATCTAAACAGTAATTCCATAAACAATGACAACTGTGAAACTCACTGCATTCAAATAGTAATGGAGAAGTTGTCCACAAGGCTATATGGCCACAATAAACACATTATCAATTCAAGAGCATATGTGTGGGAACATATCTGCAACTGTTTATCCATCTCTACTGCTGTATTTTTGTTTTCATCAGTTACTGTAGCTGTAATTTGCATGAGGTGTATTGCTACATGTTTTTAGTGGATAAATTTGGAATTTTCATAGCACTTCCATAGTGTGCATGGCCAGAAAGCATTATGTTTCCCTACAACTGTGCAACATGAAAAAGGGGGACTCTCCTTTTTGAAACTCAGGTTTACTATACAGCATTTTAAAATGCAGACTTCATTTTTATCATTCAATAGTTTTATTTCACTTGCCAGGACTCTCTGTTTTAGCTTTCTTAACTACACCAATTAATGCAGATTTTTTCTGGTCTAAATGGGTTTTAGGAATTCTTTGACTCCTGGAGCCAGTTGTAAAGAGTTTTGTAAAGAGATGCACATGAGACAGCAAAGAAAACTCAGAAGGTTTCGTCCTAGCTTTGCCAACACTTCCCTCTGTGACTGTGGATAAAAGAAAACCTCACCCTCCCTCCATCAGTAGCTTCAGTTTCCTTGAAAGAATCTCAAAATTGACTAATAGAATACCTGGGAGGAGATCTTAAATTCATTAAACTCTTATACAGAATAAAATTTCTCACTATTTATAATTTAGTCCTATTGCTAATCCATTTAAACAGAAACACTGCAAAAACCACTTCACATGTCTATTAACTCTGAAGTGACCAGGAGCCCATTATTTGTGACAGCTCTCCAGTTTAAGCTTACTCAATCTTCCTGTTACATCCATTCGGACTCTTCCATAATCTCTAAGGTAAAGACTTAAAATGCATGAATTCAGAGCATTCTTTCAGAGTACTACTTATTCTTACTTCTCCTGCTTAGCATTTATCAGTGGCCTACAGCAATTTTCCTCAGGCCAAGTACTATCATCAGTGCTTTTACACATTTTGGCCTTTCTTCCTAATGAATCATAGAAACATGGTCCAGAGAGGGTCTCCTCATTGTCAGGTCACAGAAAACCAGATTACTTTTCTGTTATTCATTCTACCAAAATTTTAGGTCTTTCAGAGAACTTTCAGATGATAATTTACAAGACTTTTAGCAGAAGGTGTTGGCCAACATATCCTAACAGACACCATCTCTAATAAAGGGTTTATTCTTTTCAGGAAAAGCTCATACCGTTCCTTCTTTTTGTAGTGGAATGTACCATATTTGCCAAGTGACAAGGACATGTTCTTTCCAGCCTTTATTTGCTTATCAGCTGGGACATGGGCTTGGTTTTGTTTGGGTTTTTTTTTTCTACATAGGTTTGGTTGGGTCTTTTTTTCTTATTTTTAAGGTGATTAGTAATATGTGATGGTACTGTGCTCCCTTTGAAACAGGAGTGCAGACTATTAAATGTAAAAATTATCCGAAGTGCCCTTTTTCACAGAACCATTAAGACTGAAAAAATCCTCTGAGATCATCATTAGCCCAGCACCATAATATTCATCACTAGATCATGTCCCCAAGTGCCACATCCAGTTTTTTTAACAACTCGAGAGATGGTGACTCAACCACTGCCCTGGGCAGCCTTTTCCAATACCTGAACACTCTTTCAGTGAAGTGAAGAATTTTTCTCCAAACATTCAATCTAACCCTCCCCTGTCACAACTTGAGGCAATTTGTCTCATCCTGTTGCTTGTTACTCGGGAGGAAACACTTGACTTCACCTTGCTACAACCTCCTTTCAGGTAGTTTTTGAGAGTTATAAAACCCCCGTAAAGCTTTGCTCCCCGCCTTAAAAGCCTCCTGTGAATGGACAAAGCCTCATTGTAGGGTAAAATCTCCTCACTTAACAGTTCAAAGCCTCATGTTCTTCATTTTTAATACCTCATTCGGAGCATCCAAAGACATATTATTAGGGTGTAAAGTCCTGTTTTTAAGGCCAAACGATTCATTTGTAGGGTCCAAGGCTGTCTATTAATACCCATGGAAGGAAGAGAAGAAATTATGGTTTTGTCAAGGTTCAGATGACTAATGACAGATTAAGCATTTGTTTCATTACTGAGTTGTTAAAGTTTACCTACAAGTGACATGGAATATCTAGGAAACAGATCATAATAGCAGGGGAAAAAAAAATGAGGGAGGGCAGATGTGATAGCTGTGTACAGATATAAGCTAACATGCCATTAAGAACAGAAAGTCTAATTACTTATTTAACCAACAAAGGGCAGAATAGTAAAGAAGGGGCCTCAAAATGTTAAGAAATCATTCCAGAAATAGCACTGATAGAAAAGGAGGGACATACAAGCTGAGACTTTTGAAAGGTTCATGCCAGGACACCCACATTTATATCAAATGGCAAAAATCATCAAATTATTAAAATCACCTATGCCCTAAATACTTCTTAAATAGGACTTCCTAAGTACATCTAAGAACTGTCAAACTGGTTTGATTTCATATCAGATCATAAAAACTACAATCAGTCTGCCTTTAAATAAAAAAAAGCAAGAACAAAAAAAGCCCAAGAAAAAGCAAACAAAAATTATTTAAAGGCACTGACATATAAAATCTCAGTTTACAAGGTCACTTACACACTTACCTGGGGTAATGCATCTTGTTCTGATCAGTTTCATACCAGCAATTTGTAAACAAACCAGAGGGTTTGTTCACTGATGAACAATAACATTGAATAGAGGTCAGCAGAAAGTTTTACAAGGAAACATTGCTGGAGCTCAAATATATCTGTTGAGCTGAGTAAATAAAAGAAAAGAGGAGTGCATTTTAACATTGAACTATAATACTGAAGGGTAAGAAGCAAAAACCAAAGAGGGAGATGAATTAATTAGTGTGGTGCCCAGAGGTAGGGGAGGAAGGATAATGAAGAGTAGTGGGATTAAATTAGGAAAAGCAAAATTTAGGCTGAGTATAAAGGAAAAAAACTTACTAATAATGAGTTTTATTATTTTGGGAATTAGTCTCTCAGGTGAAATGATGGAAACACCTGTCTAAGATTTAGGACTTTTAAATTTAGATTGCACAAAGGTGTTAATGCATGAACCACAAAGTGTGCACAAAGACAGACACCCTTTGGGGAGCAGTACAGGGCTGGTAGGGACAGAAGGAGAGGATGCAACCACATCCTGTTTCAGCTCCATGGCTACAGTGCAATTACCAACATCCTCTCCAAGAACTGCCCAAAACACAGCCTACACACATGTGGCACAAGTTCTGCATGGAAGCACTGCCCACGTGGAAAACAGATGGGCATGTGCACAAGTAGGTGTTTGGCAGGAGTTCCAGGCACAGTGGGTAAGGACACACCAGCACACCTGATCTTTGCTCCCAATTCCAGCATTACTCTCTTTTCCACCTTTGCAGGCCTTCCTTGCTGTTACCTTGACGGTAACAGCAAAAGAAATCAATAATCAAAACTGTAGCACTTTGTTTCTCTACATCAGGTAATTTTGTTTGGCCATTAGTGAGCCCATGCCACAGCATTCAGAGGCCAGGCTTGGTGCTCCAGGCACAGCACTCTGCCTTTGAGCACTCTCTGGAGTCAATAGTGCAGTTCAGAGGAACAGCTGCTATTCCTCCTGCCTCTTCATTTAGTTCATGAAGGCCAAACAAGCCAGCTAACACCATCACAAAACAAAATAAAACATCCCTTTCAGAAAGGGCTGCAAGACAAAAATGCCATACACTGCAGCTGGCAATCTGATGTCTTGTTTATAGCATTTTTCCTGCTATCTTGAGTGGGAAGCATCACCCAAAACTGCTCCTTTTTTTTTTTTTTCTGGGGTTTTCTTTGTCTACCTCACATAAAAGTAAAAAACAGCAAAACCCTTGCAGGCAATTCTGAGAGCACTGCCAGGACCACAACTGGATAAACAGTTTGTGCCTAATAACAAGCAGGCTGTTCACCCAAGTGAAAAAGAAGGGTTAAACACTGCAGCTTTATCAGGAAATTTGAGGCTTTACACTGGAAGCAATTTGTTCAATGGCTATTTTGACCATAGAACTTCCTAATCTCAGTTCCCATAAAGTTTGGCTTGGAGCCAGCCAGAATGGTTCGTTTCAGCTGCACAGATATCTTCCACAGAGGAAATAAAAGGATTTCAAACCCCGGAGTCATTTCCTTTGGTTCTCGGCTCATTCAGAAAAAATGTCCTTTCGGTCAGTGATATCTCCAACTTAATTCCTGCAGCATGACTTTAAAAAAAAAAGAAGAAAAGTCTTTGTGGGAAACTTTTTCTGAAGGTTTGGAAGTGTGCCCTATAAGCTCTTTGCCAGTTGGTGTAAAATACCTTCTTTGCTCCCAGAAGTTTGCAAAGAAAAATGTCCTCTTCACTTCTACATTAACTCTGAGCTTTCCAGAAGTTTTTACTCATCTAGCCGTCCCCATTTAATAATTAAAGGAGGTATTCACACTCATACACACGAATATATGAGATTAAAGAACTGTGCATCAAAATAATCCACTAAATGTATTTTAATCATAGGGATTGATGCACATGCAGCTTCAGAGGTAGTAGTGCAAGCACAACAAGCAAGCACTTACCAAGTGCAGCAATATTTCCCACAAGTGTCATAGACTTTGAGACATTGTAAGCCTCGGTATCTCGCTTTTGAGAGTAGCTGACAAACATTTGAAGATTCAGCCCCTGAATCTGAAAAGTGATCTAAATGGTCCAAACAGTATATATTTAAAAACAAGCATGCAGGACAGCCAACATAATTACCAGGAGTACAATGTGCTCTCCGAGTGGGATACATACTCCTTGAGGCTGCCACCATCTTAAGCAGGCAGTCAGGGCTTCACCGAAATGATGGAGATAAAATTTTTGTCACGCAATCTAGCTGTAATGATCAAATTCATTCCGAGAGCGTCAGACCTGTGAATGCTACCTTTACATCATCATGAAAGGGAGAGGAAGCTTTTCAAATATATCCTCAGGCCTGTGATATTTCTAAGAGTCCTATAAACGAAAATACTGAGGTGCAGGGCTCAGTATAAATTTGTGGGTTCTGTAACAGTGAGCTTACGCATCCTTTGTCCTAAAATGAACTTTGAAGCACCAGGATGCTTATGAGCTGACACGTGTTTCATCAAGAAGATTGATTTTAGTGAAACTCAAAGCCTTCTTCAGTACTGTGCTTCAGCATGCATCTAATATTAAGCATACACATCCTGAGGTGGCCCCATCTTATGTTCAGAAAATTCAGAAAGCAGAGTAAACGACACATGCAAAATGAAAACATTAATGAGTTGAACCCTACTGTCAACTTCAAATGTCAGTGCCAATCTTGATAATTAAACTACTCTTTCTAGGGAAGTTTATCACCCGATTAAAATTACAGTTTTAGTTACGATTTATGAATTGAGCCTCATATAACTTATACTTAAATGCTCAGAATTGTTTCTTCCTGCATTATAATGATTCAAAGTGTTATATGAGTTACACTGAGACATCGACTCCTCATAAAATAGTTCAACACACATACACTCATATTTACATGTATCTCCATATATATCACAAGCTCCTTGATAACACTGCTCTGAGGCCTTAGAACTGAAGGCCTTCTTTAGTCTGAGATGTTTTCTTACAATGTCTTGAATGGCACAGACTAGACCTTCAATCTGTGGATCTCTACCAGAGAGGAGATAATCTACAATATTAGATCTTATTTCTGTTTTCTGAAGGAAGGGGGGGGGGGGGGGGGGCTGTGTCTATTCAATTTATAAAATAAATTTAAAAAGTAAAATAAACAGTGAAGCACAATTTTCTATATGCCAATCCAAATATTTCTGCATTGCAAAGTTCCCTCTATTTAAACCATTATTTACCAGGATAAAATAACAGTGCCAAGATACTGATGAAGTATATAGAAAGAAAGTCATAGGGGAGATTTACAGAACAGATAATTTTTCTAAGAATACAGTAGACCTAGACTGTAATTGTAATGGTACCTTTTTCCTTTTTCCCATTCTTTTCTAAAGCTGTATGTAAATTCAAACCAAATGTTGACTGGAAAATTTTTCCCCTTTTGCATTCCACTCTTCTTCTCTCTTTCAGGAATGCCAAACACAGGAGCTGAGTGTCAGCAAAGACTGTCCAAATTAAAACAAAATTTCTGGTTTCACTTAGTCCTACAGGCAATGTACTTCTACTCTTCCCTAAAACACAGTGGGAACATGAGGCTTTAAAACTGTAACCTGAAAATCCAATTTTCTTAGAAGCTTTATTAATATGAAATGACTCGGTGACAGTCAAAACTTCCATTTAAAATAACAGAAGAACATTTCATAGCCAGTCCTCTGCTTTATCCTCACTTCCAAAACACTGAAAGCTCACCTTGCTGGGCTTTTGAAGGTTAATTTGACAAAGCCCATTTTGGAGTTGGGTTTTTTTCTTTAATGTGCAAACCTGCAGACATTTCCTAGGCCTCACACTGGCAAACACACAGGTAATTTGCAAGGAGATGAACTGTAACAGAGCTGCTCCTGCTCCCAAGCATTTCTGCCAACCATCACAGCTTCCCCCACACACTCCCATGTGCCCCAACACAGCCAGTCAGGCTGGCTTCAGGATGAGTGAGACAGTTGCCCTCTATTTTAACTTCAAAGAGCTGCCCTAGCAGCTGTCTTCCAGCTAAAGGTTTGCTCAGTAGGGCTGTAGATAGTGTGGTGTTACAGTCCCTAGAGCCCTGAGCCAGCACCCAGCCACCATGGCCCCAGGGAGAGCAGTCCTACAGGGAATGTGTCTCCCAGCTCCCTCCCCACTGCTCCTTGTGGGGGTGCAGCTACTGAGACTATTAAAGCACTTGTATGGAAATATATCTTACAATATTGCCTGACTCCAGACTCAGAATATTGGGGGAACTCTTCAAAATAAGTCCATGCACTGAGGCAAGAATCCTGACCCCACTCTCAAGCAGGCTCATGCCACAACTCCTGCTGTCATAAAAACTGAGTTTGCTCCACCCTTTGTACCAAAATTTGGCTGCTCTGGTGGTCAGAAACTCTCACCCATATTTAATCATGGCCTGTTTACTCTCACTTATTCTTGCTGCCAGCATTGTGCACACATTTTTTTCCCTTGCCTAATACCAGACACTGATTTCTTCATAGACATTCCTATTTTGTTCTGGTTTTGTGAATGTTCTTTTAATTGCTATGTCTTCCATTCCTCACCAATCCTTCTCCATACTCTTTTGAGTAAGAAGAGCCTCAGCATTTCCAAGAACAAACTGAGACCATAGGATCATGAGTTTGACTGCATGGAAGAATAGGAACGAACTCTGGTTTTTGTCTTTAGGACAGCAAGAGGAGGGGAAGGTCAATTAGATTACCTGGATAGAAAGAAGTGCTAAGAACAACCCTAGCAAATAGTTCAGGAGAAGAAATTAAAGTAGGAATTAACCACTTTAATATGCCAATCATCATTTCCATGTTTTACCCGTGGGAGAGCTGCACACAAGGGCAGCGGGTCCAGGTCTCTTAGGGCAGCTGCCAGTTCAAGGCAGGACTCAGGTGGTAAAGCAGGATTTAATCCAGTGCTGCATCTTTCCCACTGAGAGCTGCTGATGTTGCATCTTCTTGCATTGAAAGTGTCCCTCTAGAACTTGGAGCTGACCAGAAGGAAGGAGCAGGTTAGAGTCATGACAATCTCTCTCTCCAGGCAAGCAGATGGGGGAATTGAGAAAAATCAGAAAATTGAGAATATCAGAAGGTGATTACTAGATCTATCCTTCTTGCAAATAAAACACCAGGCCCAAGAAGCTAAGTGTACATACTGTAATGCAAGGTAACCATGGAGTCACTCAAATGCAGTGCTGACAACACAACTGAAACATCAGGGGCTCCCTAAGTGTCTTAAGCCTTAAGAAATAAGATGGGTAAACTTAACTACATACTACAGTCAGAACACAGTCACAGAAAAACTTTGAAAGCAAGGCAATGAGTGGATCATCTTAACACCAAGATCTAACAGAGACAGAGCAGTGGTGCTGGAGGGGTAGAAATGATCAAACAAAGCATGGCAGAGAGCAACACATAACCTGCAAGAGCTGAAATTCAGAACTATAGAGAAAAGCAGTAAGTGGAGTGCTCATAGAGGACTTTTATCATCCCTACTCAGACTGGGCAAAATGAGATGTAATGCAAAGGTTTTTTTAGGTTTTTAGGTGCTGTTTCAGAGAGCAGCTGCTTAGGAAGCCCAGGACAGATGCAACTCTTAATTTCAAACGACCACAGAGAAAGTTATAGGACAAATTGACAAAAGTGAACACTAACAAATTGCAACAACAGATGGTATTCATCCTCCCAGTTTGAAAAGAGCTCCAGGATACAATAACTGACTACACACACTAAGAAGTGGTGTGCAGTTTTTATTTTTCCTAAAACTGACTTTGTACCAGAGGACTGCGAGGTGGCACACATGGTACCAACATTCTAAAAACACCCCAGGTAAGATCCAGGTACATAAAGATCTGTAAACTTGATGTCATATCCCCAGAAATTACAGAAACAGAGTAAAATCAATGGAAATAAAATATGTTGAAAGAGTTAACCTGACTTTTGTAGGTTTGTTTCACAGACCTATTGGAGTACCTTGAAAAGGTCAACAAGCCTGTGGATAAGGCTGATCTGGCTAATATAGTCTGCTCAGATCTCCAAAAGACGTTTGACAAGACCCTCACAAAAGACTTCTTAGGAAACTAAGCAGCCACAGCTTAAGAGGGAAAATTCTAGGGTAAACAATTGTTTAAGAGATAAAAACAGAGGGTAGAGGGCATGATCTTTCCTACAAGGGGGGGAGCAGGACCGGGGGACTTCCACAAGGAACTTTGCCAGGACCCTTACTGCAGATTTCATTTCTAAATGACAGGAAGAGGCTAAGCAGTGAGGTGACAAGATAATTTAGGAGACAAAACAGGAGATGCATCTGTGAAGAGCTGCAGAAGAACCTTATTAAATTAAGCAACTGGGTAATAAACCAGAAGAAGAAATTAAATGGAGATAAATGTAGTGATGCACATGGGAGAAAATTCTGGCTTTACATTATGATGCCCTTTGAAATGTCCATAAAAGTGTCAGCTTCCTATTTGCTCAGAAAGGCAAATTGAATTCCAGGAATTATTACAAAAGAAGCAGAAAGCAAGGCAAAGAATATCCAGCAGAAATATCTACATGTATTTCCCTGTCAGCCCCTCCTTTCCCATAATTTTTGAACTGACTGACCCCATTCAAGCAAATCTGACAGCGGTAGCAATCTCAAACACTTTTAAGTACCAAAACCTCAATCTCATTACTAGACACTGGTAAAAACACAGCAGAAGACCCCCGCCCCCACTCTTTAAGTGTTTAAATGTAACAATTTTACCACTTCTGCAGTAAAAACCCAAGAAAATAGAGCATGGCAGGCAGAGTTGTGCAATTCTTTCTGATGTCAGAACTCAAATTCACCCAACTTGATAAATATGTATGTGTCTCCAAAACTCGAAGCATATTTAATGTCTGTTCCATGACTTTCTTCTCTAATAACTGTCTATAATAGCAATAAAACCTGTTTTTATTTAAAAAGGAAATTACTAAAGCAATGTTCAACAAATGAACAAAAAATTAAACACTAAAATATTGAGCACAGATGTTTGGGGGTTTTTTCTCCTTAGTTTTGGGGCTCTTTCTAAAGATACCTTCCATCAATAATGTGGAACTTAACCCTGCAATTTACTGTGAGCTGAAGTGACTGACAAGAGCAACCAAGATACCTCAGGCAAACCAGGTCACTCAGACTTTTTCTTGCTGTTTTGTGATTAAAGGCTGACCACAAAAACCTTTACATTCTGCAGAATGACATGCTTGGTTGGTTAAATATGCAGGCAATTAACACAGAGATAACATGCATTTAAATGGAGGTCCCATTGACCCCCATCTCCTGACTGCAACCTTTGCTCTGAAAGCAGACAGCTTAGCAAAAATATTCAATTAATAAAAAGCCATGAAGGGCAACAACTCCATTTCAATTAATTTAAAAATAAATAGTGTTTACTGCTCCATATTTAATAAGTTAATAAAAAACAACAGCACAACTAATATCCCAAGCAGCAAAGGAATGTGCCTGAAAAATCTTTACGAAGATCATATAAAAAATATCCAACCCTTTTTCTCCTTTGTTTAGAATAAAGCAGAACATTCTACATACAATGAAATAAAGCAAGCCTGTCGTTTAATATGTTTAAGCCCCTTCTTTCTTGCCTCTGCCCATGTTCTATCCCAGGTGTGATGCTACAACTTGCTGCAGTGACTGCCATCCCTCTCTCCAAGCATTCCCTACTGTCTCCACCCTCTATTCTTATACCTATACCTCTCTCCCAAACACCTTGTTGGCCAAAACTAGCACAAGCTCTGGTTCCACCATAGAGGAGCAACTAGTGAATTACTGTAGTTACTTCAGGTGGACCAAAACTAAATCCATCCCACATTTCTTGTAGCAGGACAACTGAGTGACTGTCCATTCTACATAAGAGGCCATTTTCTCAAAATATTTAACTTAGTTCTATTTGAAAGTCCCAGCCTTCTTTTGCTTTAAACTGGACAATAAGCTGTAAACTTCTATGTGAATAAAAAATTGACAGCTTGGAGACTTTGAAATTGGAAACCAAACTAAGAAAAATTTAACCATTTGTAATTTCTTATTAAAACTTGTAGTTTGGGGGTCCAGAGAAACGACATATCACACCACTGCCATCTAATGGAAGAAAACATCAGCCAATAATTGGTCCTGGGGAAGATCCAGTCAGACAAAAACTATTTCATCAAGTAGGAGAGTCATTTCTAGCACCTTTTTTTCTCATCTATAAATATAGCTCTTCTCAAAACATTCTGGGTTGAAAAAACTCATTAAATGTTATCCAAATGTATGATTATTCTCAGGAGAGCTGAAAGACTGGTTTGGTTAAGGTTTTTTTGGGTTTGGGGTTTTTTTTTGGTGGGGAATTCAGTAATTTAAAGAAATGTCATTGAACTCCATTCAAAATCCTACTACTACTTACGGTACCTAAATTGATTGTGGGCCCTGCTCCTTTTCAAAGACCTGGGCTGCAAAGTCCATATGAGAAGGTTGCCTTTTAGTTATTTTTTTGTAGATTACAATTGTTTTCTGTACTGTTGATTAGCACCCAAAGCTTTAGTGCTCACATACCTGTATATGGCTACCATAGCCTAAATACATGTAGCAATACTATTAATGCCTGGCAGTTCCTTTCCCAGAAGGGGTGTGGGTGGGTTTTTCGATCAGCATTGAGGGAACTACATCTTTATTGCCAGCAGTTATGATTTTTCTCCCGTGTTGCTCATCTATTCCTGCTCAAGCAATCCTGTACCATCTCCAGACAGGCAGCCCTCAGACACCCGGAAAGACAGATGTAATATGTAATAAAAATGATGGTCCAGTCTCTTAGTGTTTCACAGTACACCTTCTACCAAGAAAGAGAACATCTACTTAATTCACTTGGGTAAGTGAACACTACTCTTTGAAACAAAAGCAGGGGGTGTGCAGTAATAGGGGAGAAGCAAGCAGTGACCTCTCTGCTGGCAAACCACAGAAATGAAGTCGCGTTGTAATTCACAGATCTGATTCAGAATGGTTCCTGTTGAGTACCCACACTCAATAAGAGCCTGTCAATTGGATTCATTAGCAAATTGTCACTATATCAAGGCAGCATATGTTTTGCATATGCTCTATACTCTGAGAGAGCTCAACAGAGTAGGCTCTAGCAAAACTAAGGAGCTGAGCACTGGCCTCCTCCTGCCTCTGCCCCAGGTTTCTACAGGTCAACTGCTGTGCTGAAGATCTTGAGACTTTTGAGAAAGTAACCTCTGAACAGAGAGCCATCCCTTTTGGAAGAGATGACTTGCCTTCAGGCAACCAGAGACCAAAAAGATTTACTGGTGTATAGGATGCTGTATCATGGCATCAGAAAAAAAAAATTAAGCAAAGTGATTCTTCAAGACATTTGAAAAAGCCAAGGCATTGTAAGGAAGCTTTCAACAAAGCTGATTATGAACCGCTGTTCAGATAAAAAAAAATCTCTTCTGTTCATTTCTGTGCTATGAAATAGATATTTCCAAGTCTGCTGAGACCACTAAGAGCCTACTAGCATTACCCAGTCCCAAAATGCACTTCAAGTGCATGCCAAGCTATTGGCAAAGTTTTATACAGACCAATGAATCAAAACATTAATCACTGTGTACAAATGGAAATTTTACTTTTTTATTTCTCTGGAAGGAAACAAAGTTAAACCAATTATTTGTCAGCAATATGGGCTTGCAGATTTTGGAAGCAGTAAATTAAGAATAATCACAGATTAGGTATGTCACAGAATACTTCAGCATCTTGGGTCTCCCTACATAAAATATTTGCTAGGCCATGAGTTCATTTATGAAAAGATAATGACCCAGGAAATTTTTTCCTTAATTGCAAGGAAGCCATTTAAGAAAGTGTCTGGGGAACTAATTAGGAAGGAGTTTTCTCTGTAGAGGACCTGGCTTTAAACTCACTAAACAACTTTTAGAGGTCTTGTTCAAGACAGAGCACTGTTTAGAGGCAGACAACAATGTTTGCTGAGGTGCATTTTGCAGGCATTGGGGTGGGTATGTCTCAGTCCTCACCACAGTGATGCACTGCCCAGTGCTGGTGTGCTCCAGCTATGATGACTTGTTGGGCACAACTCAATGAATCCTTTCCTATTTCACTTCAGCAGATGTGAAAAGCAGTCAAAAATATACAGACAGGAGAATCTCTACCTCCAAGCTAAAATGAGATTTTGCAAAACACTTGCACGTTTGCCAAGACATAACAATGCCCGCTGGCCAACCCAACAGGTGCCAGGAAAATAGCTTTGTTATGATACCTAAACACCCATGAACACATAATCTGTAAATTAAAGGAGACAACTATGTAGTTATTTTATATATATATATATATATATATATATATATATATGCAGCTTTCCCATCCCCCCCCCATATAGTTCCTGGTAACTTCTTAAAGTGGTCAGATTTACAGGGCATCATAGATCATGAGCCCAGAGATCAAACAAATTTTTATTTGCTAAGCTAGGGTGTGAATTTAGACTTCATTCTTGAGGGAACTCATGTTTTTTTTACTGGCAATTCCTTTCACTTCATTTTGATGTATGCCTGCCATCATGGTATTTAGACGCCTCCTTTAGGCATTTTTTTTAAGACTTGACTCTTGGTCTCATGTGGTTCCATAGTAATATCACTTTTTCATTTAAACAGAAAAAAATTATCTCAACCTTTACTCATAAAAACCACAGGAGTGAAAGTAAAAAAAAAAACTCTGAAGTTTAAAAAACCTCCCAGAAAACAGACAAAAAACTTCCAAATATTCACAAATTTTAAACAATTAGCCTCATGCTGTATAATGTATCTTATCAAAACACACAGCACTGCAAGTTTGCTTTTTTCCTTTCAACTGTTTCAAAATGGGGACTCATTGACACTGTTGAAGACTTTGTCCTTTTATCTCTGCAGATTTGGTTTTATCAGCTGGCTTGCTAACCAAAAGTGGTACAACTCTGTTTGTGCACTCTGTTCAGGAGACCCAGGAGCAGAAGGAGCAGATGAGCTGGGGCTGCTGCAGGTCAGTGGTGAGAGGGACCAGCAGAGCCACAGACAGAACTCACTGCGTCCGCCCCACACTTGGACACTCGGCATTGTCCGGCTTTCACAAACTCCTCACTCACTGTCAGGAAACCTGCTGAATTAAAATATTCCATATTGCTACACTTCTCATAACTTGAGAACTATTATGCCACTGATTCCATAATGCTTTGGAGTGGATCAAAAAGAAAAAAAAAAAGTGAACAAACAACATTAATGTACAAAAAAACCAGCACATCTATTGCTACTCTGGCATTGAAAACAGGACTGATTTATTAGCTACACAAGTCTAGCGTTTCAAAATTAAATAAGTCTGTTTTACAAATTATTTACTTTCTACAAGATCCATTTCCCCTTGAAGCACACTGTGCATGCCCTCCTAGTGTGAACAGTTTACAGTCTGTGATCAGGCACAGACCCACTTGTCTGGATTTTTTTCCCTTTCAAAATGGCAATTCTGAGAATCATAAATTACACAGCACAGTTATTGTAATTCGAGCTTATTCCCAATAAATAAAATTTATTAACTAAATAGCTTTCTATGTAGCTTAGCTCTTTCCCACCAGCTTATTATTTTACATAGATTTGCTTCACATTCCTAGTCACAACCAAATTGTGCCATCTTAAAAATATTAATTTAAAAATATAAAGTAAAAATGCATAATTTCATATAATCACAAATAACCTTCACTTCATCTTCTCTGGACAGAATATGTCCAGAGAATACTTTGTAAAATTTGAAGCTTTGAAAGTATTTAATATAACACACATACCAAGGTATATCTACTATACAAATATAAGCTTTGTTTATCAGAACACCAGAGCAGAAGCCTCCAGCTCATTAAGCTCCAATGCATTAGAGTATTTAGGGATGCTGGTGAGCTTAAGCATATGAGTAGCAACACTGACACAAGGCAGGACAGACTCCTTTTGGGAGATATGAAACATCACTTTATCATGCCATTCCAATTATCTCCAGCACTTACAGTAAGCCTCCAGTTATTCCATTTTTGTTACACAAATAAACTCTCAATTTATAAAATAGGTCATGGTAAATTTTACGTCCTGGTCTAAAAACAGCAAAGCAACTGGAGAAGTAAAAATGTATGTAATATATGGTCGGTTAACACAGATGACCTCATGGCATTTTTTTTTACCTACCCCAATAAACCTACCCCAATCCTAATGAGTGCATATCTGCATCCACAGTTTTAATGTTTTAAAAAGAAATAGATCATTGCTAACATTTCTCAACCAGGAAAATGTCATAATGAAATACTAAAATTATAAACAGAGTCTCTGCAGTTCCCCTCATCATGTTAGGCACATTTCCCTCCTAAGACAAACACTGCTATTCCACATATCAAGTCACCCATGGTTTGTAAAAAGGTACATAAAATGAAGAATATACCACAGAAGTGTTTGCCTCCAACAAATTACAAATTTAATAGGTTTTATTTCTTAAAAAAAAAAATCCACAGGTGGAATTTCAGACTTTTAGTCATTCTCCTGTGCTCATCTTCTAAGGTACTAGCAAAATACTCAAAATCATGCAAGTCCCTGATTAAACCGGGAAGCAAATCTGCATGCATGCAATTACAGTGTCTGCAAGGGCAGACGCAGATGACAGTAATTCATACTCTAAGAAATGGGCCTGTGTATTTGGCAGATTAACTGTTCTGTATTCCATTGCTATGAGGTATGGAAACTGTACTGTGAAACAACCATTACTCATTCCCTCAGCTCTGAGCACGTAGGTCTACCAAAGGCAAGCCAGGCTGGAGAGAGTGGGGGAGAGGGCTGGAAAGAGAAGAGTCTACACATTTCAGATTAACACTTCTCTTGAATGGTTTCTTTTATTTCATTTCCCCCACTTTTTAAATTAGCAAATACAGTAGGCCCAGAAGGGGAAATGTGCAAAGGGAAGAGGAAGAGATGGGAGGGAAAAAGAAAAAGCAAAGGCAGCCAAAACTCTCCAACTTGTTCATTAGGGGTTTTGTGTTTGAACATCTGAATGAATCATGTGTCTGTTTTTCATTATTCTCCATATGTATTTGTTCTTTGCTTTGTTCAGAGATTTCTGGCCATGTTGTCATGACTGTGCTTATTTGGTTTTATATATTGTTCTGTTACAGGGTGATGGTTACTTCTCCTCTGCCTCACTTAGCAGCTAAGCCACCAACAAAGAACAATCTGAAAATGAGAGGTTATGTGTCAAAAGGTGTCCCTAGCAAACTCCCTTGCAGCCTATATGATTACTTTAGATCTGACTGCTTAATTCAGACCAGGGAGAAATCCTGAGATAACACTGCTCCTTATCATGGCAGGAATGCGGTGGGTATCTCTTTAAAAATCTGAGGAATAATGGATAATGACTTAAAGTACATCACTGAATGTCTTCCTTATTTCTCCAAAAGGAAAGCTAACACTTCTTGCTAAACAGCTAACATTTTTAACAGATTTGCTGTTACATGGAGGTTTGAAATAATTTCCTTACTAAATTAAATCTTTCTACTTTCAGCTTTACTCTATACCTTCATCAACACACAAATGACACTGAAATAAATTCTGACATCACTAATCATGTGATAATTTTTATCATTGAATTTAATCCACCCTACTTCATTGGTTACACAGCACAGGATGATGTGCTCATTTAACAAGATAATCTCTTACTTGGCAGAAAGTAAGTGAGACTCAAAAGACTGGAAAGGAGCAAACAAATAGTGTGGCTTTTTTCCTTTTGGGATGTTTGAATACTGGGTTTTGTTTAGGGTTTTTCTGGGTTTGGGGGGAAAGGGGGATTGTGTTGTGTAGGGGCGCAGTTGGTGGTTGTTGCTGTCTGCTGATTTTTGCTGGGTTTTTCTAGGGAATAGATGTAGACTCCACTGTTTTAGAGATGGTTTCAACTTCAACTTTCAGCAGATAGGAGGAAAAAAGGCCTAGCTGAAAATGCTGTGAAGTAGGTGTCAAACTGATTAGATCCAATTTAAAAAATAAGTTCTCAATGGCTCAGTATTGCACTACCTAGTGTACTGAGAGGATTTCCTCAAAAGTCTTCCCCAGGTCTGTCATTATTCACTCTTTTCCACATTATCTTGTCCAGTGGATTAGAGAAACCATTTATTAACTGTGAAGAGGATACTAAAGAGGTAAGTGCTGCAAGCACTCTGGAGGCTTAAGATTATACTCAAATATTAGTAAATTAAGGAGACAACAGGAAAAAAATAGGACAAAATTCAATACAGACAAGTGAAAAGCTCTAGCTCTAGGAGGGAATAATCAACAATCCAGAGCAGAGCATGCAATAAGGAACACCCGGCTGGCAGCAGCACTGGAAGAAAGTAACAAAACCAGGGGCTGCACAGAATCTCTCAGCATAAACCAGCACCAGTTTTCTCATGCAACACCCTGTGCCTCAGAGATGCATCTATATTTTAAATACATATAAATTTATTTATATGTATACATCAGTAAAGAGGACAGACGTGATCACAGAGAAAACAAATGAAACCCCTCTATACTATCTAAAATGATCAAATTTAGGCCATCTAAAATCCTATGCCCAGCTCCAAGTTTTTCAGGTAAGGAATGAGCTAATTAGAGAGACCAGCAAAGAGCAATATATTGAGAAATTTAAAACAAATTGCCCTAAAGGAAAAAGTTAAATGACTAGTGTTTAGTCTAAAGAAAAGATAAGGCAGATACAGATTAGTCTTCAAATATGTATGTTTGATGCAAAAAGGAAAGGAATAAACTGCTCTACATGTCCACTGGGGATAAGAAAAGAAGCAATAGACTTAAATTACATCAAGAGAGATTTGGGTTATACATTAGGAAATGCTTCATTATAGTGAGGAGAGGGAGTGTTATCAAAAATTGCCTGAGGAGCTCAAGGAATCTCCACCACTGGAGGCCTTTGAGCAAAGGTTACAGAAATACTCCTCAGCAGTGGGTTAGAGCTGATCCTGCCCCAAGGTAGGTCCTGACCTCTTCAGGTCCCTTCCACTTCTGATTCCTGGGAAGGTTTTTGGCTTTTTTTGGCAGCCTTACTGAAGAGAAAGAAAATTGTACCCAGCATTTAAAGCAGTAAAACATCTATTATTTTTATGCCATAAAGCAAACTGTTAATAAATCCAATTATGTTTATGATCTTTTAATGGCACTGCTTATGTCATAAAGATCCATCTATGAAAATAGAAATAGATATCTCTGCCCTACAGTGTAATACAACAGCATGAAAGCAAACTAACAGAAAATACAAACTCATTGTTATATGGCTCCTATTAAAATAATCTTAAAGCTAACTGTAACATAAAGAACACTAAACCCAGAAATTTTTCTTTCTCAAAATTTTAGCATTCATATTCTTTACAATATTTTCACTTCACATTTTGTGTTTCACAAACAGATCCACTCCTTTCCTTGTTTACCACTGGCAATGGGAGCAAAGGAAGTTCTGCTCACAAGGGTATTCCTTTATAATGTAATACTAAAAAAAGAAAAAACAATACCAAACCCCAAACACAATGAAGTCTTGTTCCTGGTGTGATATTCAAAGAAATACTGAGTGATGTTATCAGAATTCTGCCAGAAGAGAGTGCCCCAAGGAAATCAAACACACATTCAGGCAAAAGCAAATGCACAGCAGTGCAGCTTATGACAATGGCCCATGACCAGCTGGGTTGGTAGAGTTTTCTAAGTCTAGAACTGCAGTCTTCCAACTTGCTTTTCTCCTGAGTAGCTAATAAATGCTGTCTCTGGCAAGCAATAGATAAGGTCACACAGTTCTACAAATCTCAAAAACATCTTTGGCATGGGTGGCAGAATTTTTCTCCCATCTCATAATCTCCCCAGAATGCTTCTCTGCTGCTTCTCTTCACCCCGTATCTGGCCACTCACAAGACAGTCCTAAACTGCAACGCCTTTTCTTTTTACAAATGAATGTAGAAATGCTCTCCAGGATGTGTTTCTTTTCAGGAGAACCCACTCTAGCAGATCTTACTACTCCAAAAGTATTCTGTACACCACTGGTGGAAAGCTACAGAATCATTTTAAGGCACAGCTTCTCCGTCACAGACTCAGTGACACTGCAGACTCATAAATGAGTAACAATTGTAGTCCTGAGATAGTACTACACACATTAGTCAATATTTTCCTCAGCAAATATAGCTACACACACACACACAAAACATGCTATATTTCATTTAAAAATATTTTCATACATTAGCAAAAAAATTAGGAACATAAAACTGGAAGAGGAATTACTTATATATCTCAGTATTGCAACTTGTAGATCTAATTATGTCATAAAAAATATTTTCTTCTTCTATTAGCATATGCCAAGACTTTACAAAAATATAAAAATTAGACCAGGTTTTCCTTTTCCAACTTTTCCCAAAGGTTTCTAAGTTTTATATAGGAAATCAATTTGCATCACTGATGATATCATTCAAATCAGACAGCACTATGTGGTTAGAAGGCAATTTACTTTTCTGCCGAAGCAATTTGATACTTGTTCTGATTTGTGATTTTCATTTTGTTTGTTAATGAAAAAAATTAATGAGCAATGTTACTGGAAGCACAACTCAAAGCTTTGGCATTATTAAATATGTTTGTAATATACAGTGCATTATGTTGATTGCACAGTTGGAGCCAGAGCTTTGGCAGTCAAGCCACCAGTCAATCATTCAAGCTGATAATGAACTCACAGGGTGGACACTTTGCACGTACCTTTGCACTGATTTGTGTTTTTGTCAAGAATTGCCTTTGTGGATACAATTTTCCCATACCTATGGAGAAAACAAAAATCAGAAGTACAAGTTACCATATTTTAGTAAAGTACGTAGTGATTTTTGCATGCATATATAACACATATCCTAGGAAGAAGTCTAGAGCTCTTGAAAAATGTTCATCTGATATCCTGGAGAGATCCCTTATGCCACTAGCTCAAACACCTTTAGAGTTCCCCAAGAGCACTTGCCACAACCTGTCCATCTCTGGTCCATGCACTGCCAGTGTAAATGCCAATCACAGGAAGGAATTTAGGACACTAGTAAAGAGGCTTCTTTGAGTAAATTATTTTAAGTTTGTTTAGGTTAAATACAGATGGATCACATATCTTCAGGATTAATGAAAATGCAGGAATTATGGTCACTTTTTATACACAGGGATCAACAGCTGTGCTCATATGTGCATCCATGTCTATGTGCATACACTCTACCTAGTTTGGATAAACAGAACCTTTGAGGTTTGTGAGCATCTCCCAGCTCTTGTCAAGATGAATGTTAACACTTATTTGAATTTATATCCCCTCCCATAGATAGCATGGCACTGCACTGCAATTTGATAGACTAAGCACAGTGAAGAGGGAATTTGGGCAGCTACAATTTGTTATATAAAGCAACCAGACCATAAAATAGGTATCTGTGTTTACCTCACAGAGGTTAAGACTAAAAATGCAGACTTAATAGTATCACAAAATCCAGGTAAAAGATCACAGAAGATGGCATTTATGGATGAGCATCAGACATCAGAAGACTAAGTAAAATAATTTTATTTCTCAAATCACTGATACATCTTGGTCTTCGTTGAAGAGAACTTCCCTTAAAATGCCCTTTCCTACATTTTTCAAATTGCATTATTGATACTCTGATATATTGGGCTTTCATTTGGAGGACTTTTCCATGAAACACAAGTTTCTACATCCACAAAGGACATATTACTAAGAAAGATTTAAGAAAATTATGTCTTCTAATGGCAAAGCAACACCCATGGAAAATAACCAACACCAATTATAAACCATTGAAACGTATGGCAGACAAATGCTTATTTGGTTAATCTCTATTAACAGCGATATAAATTTGGTGTTAGTGACTTCTACTTGCAATCCAGAAACCAGAATGTAGAAAACCTTGCCGCTATTCCCTTCTCTGCCTCAGGAGGAAATCCATGTCTACCACTATACAGAAAAGAACTCAAGAACTCTAAGGGCAGCTAGAGCACTGTACCACATATTCAACAACACATTCTTCTTTGTCCTATGGGTCAGTAAATCCTGAGAAAACCAGTCAAAAAAACCCAAAAAAAACCCAGGGAGACAAAGAGGGAATGGTACCATAACTCAGAGTATAAAAGAGACCCTTGGATTTCACTCTGGAATCAAGAAAACACTTAAATACCTCATGAAGGGGAGTAGCACCTGGGAATGGCCTAACTAAACATACTCTTTGATACCAGCAAAAAATTTGAGACAAAGTTCTCCACTGAAGTTTTCATACTGCAAGGGACATGTAGCCATTCAGCTTAAGATAAAGGGCACTGTCATCACTCATGAAAGCAGCGTAAAGAGAGATGGAAAGTGAGACTTCCCATTTCACTGTTTTTCCTTTGCCTAAGAATACACAAAAGCATTTGTTTGCATTTGACTTTCATTTGAGGAGGAAAAGCATGCTTTGTTTCATTTTGTTTAGGTCTGAAACTAGTCAGGAGAAGGAGGAAAATCTGGCCTAAGGGTATTAATAATTTGTGTAAACTAAGTCAAGTCCCAATTCAGATATCTTTTAGGAACCAAAAAAGTCAAAAAAGTCTTCCTTCCCTTCACCTCTCTCCCCCTTTTTTTTGATGACTCTGTAGACCAGAAGGATTCTGGGCTCTGAAAGCAGGCGCAATCCACTGTTCACTGCACTATGATGGGTAGGTAGTTGAGAATCTATTTTGCCATAGCTAGCTCCACTCCAATCAAATATATAAGAAATTTAATGTTAACCATGAGATAGCACACTTTTCTAACCTCAGGTGTTTCTAGAATTGGGGCCCTAATACTCACTCATGTTCCACTTAATTTTATAATTCTTCATTGTAGTACCTGAAGTTGACTTTGGCCTCAAAGATATTAGAGCACGTGTCTTTAGAACGCAAAGAAAAATTCAGTTCAGTGATTTATGGCTGTTCAGTGGGTCAGCCTACCCAGCAGGAAATTTGGCCTTTGCAGCGCATCTTCATTTATTTGATTTACTTAGATTTAATATCAAGTACATGAAAAACACACAAAAACACGCCTATCTTGTACAGTAATGCACCTCTGACAGATATATGGGAAAAGAATCCAACAAAAATCAGTGGCTAACCCACAACAACCTCAAATAAAACACAACTTCTACCTAAACTTCCGCCAATAAAAACCGACACCCAGCCTCCATTTCAGTCCAGCCACTCCTAATGAATTGATATGTTGTTCCATCCAAGTCACGTGAGAGCAAGAAGTTTACATTTCTTGCCAGCAGAGACAGGCATTTGTGGTTCCACTGCTTTTATTACAGATTTCACAGAGTTATTTGCTGCGTACTGCGATCCTGCAAACATTTCATTGCACTGGAGATTTTACTCACAGAATTCTGTTTTGGTCAGGAAATGCTTCTCCTCACATTCAAAGTTATGTGCACACCTTCAGGTTTGCAAAAACAGACATCAGAGTGGTAAGAGACACCACAATAACAAACACTGTTATAGGCAATTAGCCATATGTCGGCGATTTAATCTACTGCTATAAACCCTGAGTGTTACCACAAGAAAGTAATTGGAATTAATTTGGACACTGTTTTACTAAATATTTCAAGTAATTATTCTACAGTAATCAGAACATCAGTTCTGATGAGGAATGTTAGTTTGTGTGCTGCATGAAATCAGGAAGGTATTTTGTTCCTACAAATGCAGTCATATTTCTTTCTCTCATGTGTGAAGTGTGGTATTAAGCTATAGCTCATCTCCAAAGTTGTTTGGCTTTCTGTTTGTTTTGCCTTTAATTGTAATTTGATTCACCCAGAAGTAAAAAAAACTGTATTCAATGGGAATGTTCACAAAAATAAGGATAAAATACATCACAAGAGTTTTACCTGTTGTTCTCTTATATTTAAATGGAAATTATTACAAAATTCACCAGCCTGCACATATGTGTTCTACAAATTACTGATATCATTAATGTAAAGAAATAACGGGTACGGTCTCCCTTGTGAGAAAGTGTGAGCGCTATTTTATTTTCTCTTGAGTACAGCTCATGGAAGTATTCTTTCAAAGATATCCAATCAAAAATTCTGGTCATAAAAGGATGACTGAATTGAGTCCATCTCAATGCCTCAACCCTTCAAAACAATGGCTGTATCATTAATGATAACTGTATCACGCTATCCAAGGAAATAGACGTAATGAATCTGAGCTGGCTACCTCAGGAATGTGTCTATTGAGCATCTGAATTGAAATTGCTGTTCAAAAGGTTTCCAGGCACTCTTCCTGAAGTGTTATCTAAATGTACAGTAACCACTAACAAGATTGTTCAAGTGAACTTAAAAATCATTGTAATTATTTATATTCGATTATGCTTTTATTTCTTTTTTACGTAATAATTTTCCTGGAAAACCAGGTGGTCAGATTTTGAAAGAGCTTCAGGAGCAACTGCACAGACTAGGACGTCACCACATTAATGAAGAACCCATGCAGTGAAATAGTGACTAGTTATCTTTGTTGTTTCTCATGATATATAAGGACTGCCCAGAAAATTATAGTTTAAAATCTGCAGGTTCCAGAATACAGAGCTACATTGGGGAAATACTGCCACAGCCCACACTGATGCCCCAACAGAGACATCACTCTACAAAAAGCTATTGGACAGCTTCTAGCAGGGAAAATCTATCATGAAATTAAAAGCAAAGACACATTTGTGCCCTGGAAGTCACATACCACCAGAAACTGTGAGAGGATACCAGAGTAGCATCATCATATGTTGTCCCTGTTTTAACATCAGGCACCTCCCCAGTTGCTGAAACAAATACCTATCTGGCCCAGCCCAGCCACTCTTACATTCCAAGAAAACATTCAGTTGGGGGTGGAAATACCTTGTTAGAAACATAACCAATTCTACTTTATCTTGTATATATCAGTGAAACTGTTGAAGTCATCTCACATACACTATTAAAATTACAAAGGTCACTTAAAAACTCTTCACTTACAAACAGCAGTAACTGACACCATGTCACACAAAAGGCAGAACTAAGGGAAGAGCTCTGCACAAAGAAACAATCTCCCTGTTCAGTCCTGGGTGTAGAGCTATGTCAAAAAACATTCTTGAGAGCCTCATGCCATTGCACTCCACGTTTTCAGACTACTCAGCAGACTCAGCAAAGATGCAAGCATTGCAAAATAAGCCCTTAATGTATGTACATCAAAGCAGATCATTTTAAGAGCTTTCAGGCAGGCGGTCGATCAGCACTTACACTGCAGACCAAGCTCAATGCGCTCATTTCCAGGAAGTTATTTGATAACTGCTGTTAAAATGGAGATAGTTCCTGAAGGAAACCATTCAGCTGTGAGTGATACCCCTTGTAAGATGCATGAACCTTACCCACAGCCAACCCCAAACAGAGGAGAATCTGCTGTCTCAAACGCACAAAGAATTTGAGCCATTTCTCCTCCTGCCTGTGGAAAGCTAGGGTGCAGGGAAGGGAAGTGGACAGCTAGGGTTAGGGGATAAGTGATGTTCAGCTAAGAAAGAGGCAGAGGAGCCAGGTGCCACCCACCCCACTGCTGGTTGCAAACATGCCAAGAGAAGAAGCTGGCTGAGCAACAGCTGTGACCAGGAGCTGCTGCATCAAAAAATGGATTTCCTGGGAGGCCAAGCTGGTGGGGGCCATGCAAACTTTTTAATTTTTCCATGTTATTATGGGAAACAAAACCTCTGGGACAGGCACAGCATATTCCATCTTTCAAGCCAACCTTGAGGCTGGCCACAGCTAGTTTGTAACACAAGATGTCTGTAGGAGCAGACAGGATAAATCTCTCACCACTCACCCCACTCTGTGCTGCACTTGTGCTGCCATCCTCCTCTACAAGACACTGGGTGCACAGGCATGTACAAAACACAGCTTTTACCAATTCCAACCACTGCTTGTATGCTTTAAAAAAAAAAGTGAAGCTTGGAATTGAAACTCAAGTTGCCAGCGTACAGAACTCTTCCTTGCTTAGTAAAAACCAATGGAGTTATCAAGTAATTTCTGAGTTCAGAGCTTAATAATTACATCCCCAGCATTTGAGTTCACTCAAGGCCTCAAGCATTGCTCCAAGCACAATCCACCCAACTGAAAACTGTCTGCGTTTCTGGGCATTTAGGTAATGTATGCTTTTATCTTGGGAACTTTTGTACTGGGATGAATTTGACCAGCAGTAATTGGATTTAGATAAGCAACTCTGAGGCTCTTTCATTCTTGTGAATTAATATCTAAATAGCATAACCAGGTTTATTTTGCTTAAAGCAGACTCTATTAGGCAAATCATGGGTTTTTGGAGAAAATAAAGCCCACATTATGAAGAACTAAAGTATGGAAAGAACTGCTGTTGAATTTCTTGGAGAGATATTTTTCCTATAATACACTGTGACATGAACTTACAACATCCAAACACATACAAGGGGGAAATTCACTCAAAATTTTTTTAATATATTTGCATTATAATTTCTGGGCATTTCATCTACTGCATGGCATTTTAAATGCTTACATTTTTTCCCCAAAATATAAGACATTCTGTCCCTTAAAGACTGAGTTGCTTTGTTGCCCTTTCTCTGAATATTATTTTTAATTAAAAAAAAAAACTGAAAATTTAAGACAAAATTCTCATATTCACACAAAAATACAACAATAAAATACATGCCCCTCACAGCCCCTCACACAGAGCAGTGCATGTCTTGGGGAACAAACAGAAGGAGCTACTTGCAGGAAACTGATGGTGTACTGGACTGACAAGACCATGCTTCTGTAAGAATTTAACATTTGGATGCTCTGTCTTCTCTAATTACTTTGGTCTGGCTGTCATGTTTACAAAAATCATTCCTTCACTCAGTAAAATACAAGCTCTTCACACTGTCTCTCACAGTATCCCACTGGACAAAATGTCCAGCACACAGCTGGATAAACACATCTTGCAATGGGTGGGAAACTGGCTCATGGGTTGTGTGTGCACAAAGGGCCACAGTGAATGAGGGGACATAGAGCTGGGCATGGTCACTAGTGGGGTTCCACAGGGTTCCATCCTCAGCCCAGTGCTCAGTGTCTTCATAAATGGCTTGGGCACAGGACGGGAAGGGATGCTAAGCTTGCAGAGAATACAAAAGTGGGAGGAGCTGTTGTTTCTTTCAAGGGCAGAGAGACCTAGGCAAATCCCAGGACTGTGAATCACCAACAGTATGAAGTCTAACAAGGGAAAGCGACAGATTCTGTGCTTGGGACAGGGCAACCCTGGGTGTATGGACAGACTGGGGAGCGAGAGGCTGGAGAGCAGTGCTGCACAAAGGGACCTGGGGGTCCTGGTTGATGGCCAGTTGAATGAGAGTCAGCAGTGGCCTGGCTGCCAGGAGGGCCAACCCTGTCCTGGGGGGCATCAGGGACAGCATCACCAGCCAGGCAAGGCAGGGGATTGTCCTGCTCTGCTCTGCACTGGGGCAGCCTCACCTCCAGTCCTGTGTGCAGTTTTGGGTGCCACAATCTAAGAAAAGTATAAAGCTAATAGAGAGTGTCCAAAGGAGGGCTGTGAAGATGGTGAGGGGTCTAGAAGGGAAGCCATATGAGGAGCAGCTGAGGTCTCTTGGTCTGTTCAGCCTGGAGGAGATTGAGGGGAGACCTCATTGCAGCCTGCAACTTCCTTGTGAGGAAGAGGAAGGGCAGGCATTGATCTCTTCCCAGTGGTGACCAGTGACAGAACCCAGGGGAATAGCCTGAAGCTGTGTGGGGGGTGGTTTAAGTAAAGGCTCTTCACCCAGAGGGTGACTGATGATCCTAGTGGGTCTCTCCCAATTCTGCACAGAATATTCTGTGAAGTCAGTAAACAATCTAGACTGACAACTTGTCCAAGAGTTTCAGGAATGTCACAAAAAAAGGGAGAGAGGCCTCTTAAATCTTTTGGTTTACATCTAAACCAGCCCTGAGTCGTTGGCACCAAATTCTGAAAGGGCAGCTCAGCAGTTTTGAGAGACCTTCCATTTCTGATCCTACCAGCACAATGAGAAGCCTAGCTTTAAGCAGACAGTAATGAGCATTATAGCATGTGGGAAGTGTGAATTTTCAAGAGAATGCAAACTGATGAATCACTGAAACAACATATACATATTCAATAGTATCTTCTGGTACAGATATTTACTACTAAGGGTGTAGTGATTTCACTCATACATGGGCCAATTAGGCACCATTGTCCCACATCCATTGAAAATATATTTTCCAGAGCTAGGAGAGAGAAAAAGCTATGAAATCCATAAAATAACTACTATATAACATGTCTATAAACACTATTATTGCTTTAGACAAATAAAATCCAAGATCTTACCATTCTATTGAAGAATGGTTCCACGTTAGGAAGAACCTAAGAAGCTATTTCAGATTATGGATCATGCAATTTATAGATCATATTCAGAAATCCCACTTTTCAGAAGATGCAAGCACCATTTATCTCAAATCACAGGGCTCTAATACAGCCCTGGAAGGCTGTCTTATGTCCTTGGGTGCTCATTTATTGAAGAATAGGAAAACTTAGAAGTTTTAGTGAAGTTTGCTTCTTGTAAAATTTCAACAACCTCAGAAAGATAATCCTGTAAATAAACAGGCATGTAAAAAAACACCTATAACTAAAAAATTCCTTTGCTGTTAATATTCTAGCTTTCCTTTCCAAAAGAAAATCTACTGCTATTAAAGCCCAGGAATGTGTCTTGCCTTCACCCTCACTAAATTGAAAGACTTGTCTCACATTAAATTTAGAAATGTATTTACAAGACAACACATATTTACCAGGAAAGAGAAGGTGATACTTCATATTCAAACTAATCTGCATTTATATATCTATATATGAACCTTCACCCCTGGCAAAACAATTTCATATGAGAGTGTACAGGCTTGAAGGCTTATTGCAATTGTTTTAAGTATTTGGGAAATTAAACCAGGTAAAACAGAAGCTAAAGTAAATGAAATTTAAACAGACACAACATTTGTTGAAACAGTAAGACCTTGAATTTTCAGACCTGCAAGATGTATATAATTTTATAGTTCACAGCTAGCTTTTCCTGTAACCTTGTCCCTTTCTTTGGCAAAATCAGAATAAGAATTTGTTCAGCATATAAATGAAATTAAGTTGTTTAATCTAACACTTTCAAAAACATCAAAAATATGTTTGAACACAAAACATGTTTTGTGTTCAAAAATATCAAAGATAGCTTTCTTTTTCATTGCCTTCAGTAGGTTCAACCTCAAATCCTATAGACAGATTTTACAATAAGGCTATCGCACCCTGTCACCCTGGACAGAATAAAACACCACTTACTAATGTGCCACTCCCCACAATAGCCTGACATTTTACAGAGTTTTCCCTCAGCTTGTTGCAAATAAGACACTTGGCTATTAGCTGCAGTTTCTATTCTAAATGCTGTTTATTCTTAATTAGTGCTATGTATTATATTCATATTAAATCCGTATATTTAAATATTGAAGCTATTTAAGACTATTTAAAAATTAATTACATTATTGTACATCATATCAAAATTATTACATTTATGTTTTTACTTTGACAGAAAACTATGTTTTTCCCTCACAGTTCTGCCATGACAAATAACCAGTGTTAATAATTAATTAGCAAAATATTCTACAGTTGCTAAATTAAGTATGGAAAACTAAATTCATGCACAAATTACTAACTATGATTTCATGCAGTACAGTTCAGTTCTTTTTCTGGGCCATCATTAAATCTTCAATTACTAATTATTCCACATTTTCAAGAATTCAGATGTCTTAAAAAATAAAATGCAACTTTTGTTTGCAGACACTTAGCATTGCCTCAAAATTTTCTATATGATAGCAGGCACTATTGGGAAGACAGCTTAGGGATCTGAAACCCTTCAGAGAATGAGATGTGGTTTACTTATCATTACTGTCACAAATGATAATGCCAGGCATACCTGAATTTTCAAAAGGCAGTGGATTTATTAAAAGTCCAAATCTTTTCTAGGATAAAGACATTGCTCATCATCATTGGAAATTAAAAAAATGAATCAGTTCTTCAAACTTAAAGAATTTCCTCTGTCCAACAATTCAATTATTTTAGATATTGTGGAAATACCTCTCCTCTCCCTAACATATCATTCCAAAATGTAGAATTTGTTTGCTTTGTATGCTCTAGCAAGCTGGGCTGTCTTGAATCCAATTTCTCATTCACAGTCTTGCTTACTTACGGAAGATTCATTGTTAAATTACAGTTGGTATGAACCAGCATGCCAGCATACCATGATATTAATCTCTGAAGTGTTCAATCATTTAACAATAGCCTCATTATTCAAGGGAACTCTGAGAATTCAGTTTGCGAAGATTTTCTGACATTTTACTAAAACAATTTACTCTTAAAAGAATTTAATGACTGCAATATATTGCAATATATATATGTATATATACATGCCTCAATCAGATGGTTCCTCTCTAATAACAGACAAGAAAAAGAAGAAGAATTGAAAAGGAAAGGGAATTACAGATAAAAGCAAGAACTCCAGCTACCACCAGGGACCGTGAACTCAAACTGATAATTTAAAGCTAAAGCATTTTATAGGGTTCACACGGAGGCCACTTGAGTCAAATGCGTGAGTGAGACTTCTTGAGTTCACACAGCTCCCATTTCATTATTTACAAGTTAGAAAAATCCAGGTACTTGGGTTGTCTTTAGAAATAATATAGTTTTGAGAGGAACTGTTTCTTCAGTATTTTACATTGCAAAACACATCATTTGGGAACTACATCATAGAAAATATTCTTTTTCTTCAATATATTTAGTTTAATCCTTTTATTTCCAGGGCTGGAATGTCACAGTTGCATTCACTTTCCAAAGGCTGAACTTTGAAAAAAGTGGCACAGAGGTGCATATTCTTTTTCTGCCTGAAATTTTCAAGAAGAAACAGCAAGAGCTTGGATTTGGATTTTTACAATTATGCGGGCAAAAGTTCACACTGCTCACTCAGAACTGGGACAGAATACCTCTGGGTTTGAGTTCCTTTGAATTTTAATTCCATCTAGTATATTTATAAAAGCAAAGATTTTTTAGTCCATTTATTTGTACAACTCTAACATAATGACAGGCTCGGGGAGAGTGTGTGAAAGCAGATTTGATAAGCGATTTGTCCGTGATACTTTTGAATAGTCATGAACATGTACAATTTCAGGCATGCTGAACTTAAACAGGATGAACGACATTTCTCAAGGTTAAATTATGTTTGTAGGCTCATAAATTAATGTGCTTGTTTGGTGTGAAAAGTCCTCCCTATAGCCTCAACACAGCGAACAGATGTACACAGGACATACAAGTGCATGTTCCCAGTCAGCCAGGGCTTTGCTTTCCCCAGTGCAAGGCCTATAACCACCACAGTAATTAGCTTGAAGAAGACAAATCTGCTCTGGCTGGTAACTCACCACAACTCCCAGGTATTCACCAAAACCTTCTCTTGAGTGATAGTTATGTCAACAATTAAATTCAAACTAGGTGAAGCAGCCCCACAATATAGATCCACAATTATGAATAATGTAATAATATTTTTTCTGTTTTCAAATCCACTAAAAACTTGCAAGTGAATGCAGCATTAAATGAAGTCACCCGATATGAAAACATTTTTGGATTTAAAAAGATAATTTGTTTAGAGGCTTTATCTATTGTATAAATAATTATTCACTCTTTATTATCCAAAGACAGATGGACATATTTGAACATATGAGCCTCACTATGTCAGGTGGATAAATATCTTTGGACGGGGAAAGCTTATTGGAAACTTCACTTTGGATCAGACTCTTGCTTTCAGAAATGTGGTACCCTTCTGCTGGCTCCAAGGGCTGCCCTAATTTACACTGATGGAGCAATTGCCCTTGTCTTGAACTGTTGAAGATCTGCTTTGAGAAAACATCAAGGGGTGGGTTGTGCAGCTTAACTAGCACACCCTGTAGCTCTCTGCTCATCAGTCAACACTTCTGAGCCTAAGAAAAACAAAATTTTAGTTAACCAAAATCTTGTGCCAGCTGCTCCCACTGGACACCTTGGCCCTGAGTCTTCTACAGAAGAAAAGCCAACATTGGAAATTGCTGTGCTCTGCTGTGGTTCAGTTTGTGCCCAAAAACAGCCAACAGGGACCAGGAAGGGATGAGACAAGGCATGGGATTCACTAAAGAAATAAACTCTTTATAGCCATGGAGTCTTCTGTCCTTAAAAGGACACATGGTTGGTCCTGCTAGGCAGAACCCTAGAAGGAAAGCAATAAAGAGATGCATTGTAGCCCATCCTTTCTGAAATATCCATGGGCAGATCTACAGAAAGGCACAAGAATTTAAATACTTTATGTTTCTGCTGAAAATTTTTACCCCAGGAACATAAGACTCACTGAAAAAACACAGTGAGCCCATTTTGAAATCTGACCAGTAATGCTGAATTTGGAAGCAATTTAGCTTCAATTGCTTGGGAGCCCTTAAGAAAGGACTTTTGTATATTACTGGCTTCGGGCATCTTCAAATAAACTAATTAAATAAGATACAATCCTCAAACCATATAAAGATACACATGGAAAATCTGAGACCTCATTCTGAGTATTGGGCATTCTTTGAGAGAAAGAGAACTGTGATTCACTGGGATAAATCCATGTCTTCCCAAAGCTGGTCAAGGACCTCACTGTCAATTGCTCTTTAATGCACAAGAAAAGGTTATGAAGTTAATTTTGATATTAAAAAAATTACAAATAAATAAATATGAAATATCCTTTTCTTTTGCTTATATATTTCAAGCCATTGTTAAAGACTCAGGCTGTATTTTCATGTTTCTCTTTAGAGCCATGAGGGAAAGAAACCTACATTTTTATAAGAACTGAAAGCTGAGTTCTCTACCTTATCACATGCCTAAGGAACTAAGGGTTTAAGAAACAAATACTGTGAACCTAGCAAAAAAATTTTGAGGCATGGCAACACCAAGGGCTACATCTTCATCAAATATTAGTGAACAACTTCACCTAGGGTAAGAACACTGCTTGACAGTTGCATGTTATGGGTCCCAGAAAACAATCCCAAGGGAAAAAAAAAAATTATAGCAAGGAACAAATCCAGCCTGTGATCTAGTCCCTACTTTATAAAAAGAGCTGGATTTAAAGACAGATCAAAACCACAGCACTGACACTCCTCACTTAATGCTATCTCACACATAAATAACAAGTATATCCTATACAGATAAACTATATTCCAGCATAGCTATTCTGCCAAATATAATCTCCCAAAGGTGCCGGGTTTGAAAATTAGTAACACAATGATCACCTATAGCAGCAAGCTGTCTGCTTTTTGAACATCCCATCAGAAGGAGTACAAGCACAAAACGTATGTAAAAGGGTCACAGTCATTCTTCATGGAGTCAAACACACATCCTACAAGAAACAGGCAAATATTCTGCAAATATTTACAACTGTGAATGACTGACTTAATATCCTGGACAGTCTTGAATGCACCCAATGGCCAGCTTTCATCAAGCTAGCACTTGCAGTATCACACCATGTATTTACGCATTCCTGAAACATCTTATTCATCAACAGCATTTGCACTCTTTCCTCCCACTGACTCAGACTTTGGGAGTTTCTGACCCTTTTCCTTTCTGCTGTTCAAGAAAGGAAGTTCTCAAAAGACCAACATCTTGAGTAAGAAGCCAAGGCAAAAGAAAAGGTCTGCTCTAGCTACTCATTTCCCATATGCCTTTGCCCTTCGCTTTACTTGGGCTTGTTCCAGAGACCAAAGAGATCAAGAGAAAAACCTGTGGATTTGCCCTGTTTTGCAGTTTCTGAGAGCCATTAAATGTTTCTCTACATGCAACATTCCATTTTTTAAGACAATTTCCTATGTTCAGACTTCAGTTTCTTCGTGTTTCCCACATTCTCAGGACAACAGTTTCTTTGTTCAAGCTTCCATGTTTATGGTATGTTATCTTATCTCTGGTTTAGCCTTTAATATTGAGCAGAGTCAGAAAAGAATCATCCTCTTGTTTGAGATGCAAAGGTTTATGTCTGCTTACATTTTTAAGATACACAAACATACTTTAAAAAGTCTAAGAAAATATACTCTTATTAATGCTGTTATCTGAACAATGATACTTAACCCCAGTTGCAGCTTAGTTCCCTTATCTCCCCTGTGAAATAGCTTTTGTTTCTCTAGGATGCAGGCATGTTAGTCTCATATCAGAGTCCAAAAAAACTTTCCCCAGCTCTGCAAAGGGAACAGCAAAGTTGAATTAGAAGGAAATTCACAGAAGTGAGAGTGAAGCAAACTATTACAGTGGTGGGAGAGGGCGGGAGAATTTTCATAGCCTGGAGGCCACCCAAAGTTGAGAGAGACACTCAATGTCCCAGTGAAACTGATTCAGAGAAGAGACACAAAAGCATAAGAGTGGAGAATGGCAGAAAAATCCAGGCCCTAGTCTGAATTCCCAAACTGCACCTGCACATGGTGAGGAACACAAGGACCTGCCCACACCATACCCATGCCAGTTTTGCAGTAGAACACGGCTGTGTTCTCAGCTGGCTTTGACCTGGTCCCAGGTTTCACTGCATGGCTCTAATACCCAGAAGCATCTTCAATAGAGGCTCCTTCAGGAACTGCATGCTGTGAATTTGAAATGCACACTACTGACTCAGTTCTGCATGCTTTTCCCTATCTAAAAGAAAGCACTTCAAAAGAGAAAAAAGAGTCATCATTTGTTTAAACCCCAGGCAGGGTTCTCGCCAACCTCCCCATGTCCCCCATCCCTAACCTTCTCCCAGAGGCTGATTTCTTGCCCACCTCTAAGATTAGTGTGTTCAAGACCTGCTCAATTTTGACAGGGGAAGAAAAAAAAAACCACCTTGAACAGAAAGCCTTTTGAGTCTTCCCTTATATTTGAAGCCTTTGTATTTTTTAATCCCTGCTCTACCAATTTTGTCCCCTATTCCCCTCCTCCCCTTCAGTGGAAATTTTCTACTCTTTACAAGCCTGACTCTCTGCAGAAAATTGATTTCCCCTAGGATACAGCCATCCTACTGTTCTATGCATGGTCATTAATGACCATCCTGTTCACCACAGAGACAGACAGACACGGTGGCACTCCTCCTCTGCTCCTTAGCACAGAAAGCACACCAGGAAAAATTGTAACAGCCTCAGAGCTCAACCATACCAAGAGTTCATCATCCCCAGAAAACACCATACAAAATCCCCAAATGAGCTATTACAAGAATAAAATGATTCTTGCTGGTTTCTGTCACTTTTTACTTCCACTGCATTAGATTGAAATTTTTTTAATCTCTCCCAGGTAACAACCATTATGTAGTTTCCTCTCTCCCAGAGGAGCTAGTTCCCTTCTTCCCCCACATGGAAACAAACCCTAATCAGATGTTACTTGGACTCATACAGGTTTTTACTTGGGGACTGGCATCAGGCTATCCAAGGGCAGAATGCATTTCAGCACAGACTGCACAACCTGCCTGAAGATGTGAGAAAATACCTGGGTGCTGCGCTTCTTGCCATTTCAGCTGCTTTGCAAGTAGTGCACCTGCTGGCTTCACCATCTTACATGTAAGGTGGAGATCTGCCATCTTACACCTGACTGCAGCAACATCCCATCCTTGGAGTGACAGGCAATTCTCCCCTTAACTCTTGGTGTCTCTGATGCCAATGGGTAGCACAAAATGACTGTACTCACAAAACTGCTTAAGCCTTGTCTAGAAACGTCTTTTGGATGGACTCTAAACTGACTCATCTTCTCCTTGACCCATGAGGTTCTTGTAAGAACTTCCTTTTGTCCCTGCTGCTATAGGGAGGTACAATGGAGGACTCGAAGTCACAAGCTACATTACTAGTTTCAGCAGGACCAAATATAAGGAAAATTATTCATAAAGCTTAAAGATGGATATAGAGCTGGCTTTTGTGCTTTCTGTTTAATATTCAGCTTGGTTCCAATGAATTTACATTAAATAAAAATGAGCAATGTCTTTAAATCAAAAGGCAAATTTTAAACAAAAGAAAACCTTTTTAGTGACTGTGATCAGAAAAAACCCCAACCCTAAAAATTAGCTCTGAAACTGGAAGAGGGCCTTAGCTACTGAACTGCAACTTGATCTGAAAAATGTCAACACAGTGAATGCCTGATGTAGCACCTCAGAAAAGCTGGGGAGGGGAACTGCCCAAACCAAGATGTTCATATTTAAATCTCACATTGTCCAGCTACACTTTGTATATTGTGCCATGATTTCTTTATATAACTCTCAATAATGCTTGCTAATATTAACCGAGCAAATCCTCTGCATACAAACAGGACAATCCACCCCACTGTAGGTCTCATAAAATCATATGCTCTGTGGAAATTTCCAAATACCTCAACACAATACGGGTGAGTTAAGGATAAAGTTTCAAGCCTAAACTCCATAATTTCCTGTCTTTTGCTGGTCTACGCAGCCCTTTAATGCTACGTTAATATCATTTCTGGGGGTGTGATTGAATTACCCGCCACTCCTGATGCCAGCATTAGTGGATTTCTGTGTAACAGGAGAGCACGCTTTACTGCTCATACTGTTACTAAATACCATTAAGCAGAGCAGCTGCAACCCTCCTGATAGCAGGACTGGAGGGCTACCTCGTTAGGAGGGGACAAGCACTTTACTGCTGGCACAAAGCCTGAATCCCAAGAGCCCTCAGCACATCTAATTTACCCTGATGTCCCCACCAGGCAGCCTGCCACAGCATATCCCTCAGCCAGAAAAGTCCCCAGGCCTGTAAGTCTGCTGAGATGCAGAGATCTCTCTCACAGGCTCAGCATCCCGAGTCCTACGCGATGCTGCCGTGACTTGGCAGCTTGAAAAGATAGAGATGTATTTCTTGGTGACCTTTTGGCTCCAGGTGCAACAGAGAGCTGCTAAACTGTCCACTGAGAGCACGCCTCACACACTGGTTGGTGACAGCTACTAACTAGTGGCTACTAACAGTGCTTTGAAAATCCCTTTCCAAGTCTTTGTGGAGAGACTAAAATGCCATAAGTATGTGAATTGCAAAAACTCCACAGCAGCCTCCAAAGGGAGATTCAACACGAGTTTCTCAATACCCTTGCCCTGCTAACCAGCACCTTCTAAGCAAATATGAGCCTGACTACTCTGCAGACACATCCCTCTTTAGAGGAGGATTGCATCAGAGAAGAGAGGGAGAGATGAGGAGCAATGGAAACAAAAATGAGGGAGAATGAGGAGTTTACACATAGTTGGCTCACTACACACTGACAGACAAAATCATCCAAGCAGTTGCAATGAGCTGTAGTTACATTTCCTGCCTCTCTAATCCACCTCTTCCTCACCAAAAAAAATGCCTCCTATGCTGCTATACTTGACCAGAAGCAGTGGGAGATTCAGCTGCTAGCAACCAACTAACCATAGCCCCATGGGAACAGCATGGCAGGGACACAGGAGGGACAAGAAATGTGGTCCTGTTATTGAGAGAAATTCTTGTTTCTTTATATCTAAGTTCAGTAAGAACCAACGAACAAACACAGGAATCCATTAAGAATTACCACTTGCAAATCCCATATTACAAAAGAGAGAGTTTTTTCTTACCACTCCATGAAAACAGAGATGGAACAACTACAGTTCTGGAAAGTGCTGATAGCATTGACCAGCTGTATCATTACAACCTGCCTCCCATGTCTATAAGACCTGCTAACAGTTATGTCTGTAGTCCAATGGAAGCAAGGCACTGTACTCATGCTTAAATCACAGCATGAGTACAGTGCCTTGCTTCCATTTAAACCCCACCAAGGACTTGGTCACTTTCCAGTTTTTCCACCATAGGCATCATTTTTCCTTTCCATCTAGAAGCACTTACCCTGACTTTATTTTCTTCTGAGCCAAGAGATTATTCTACATGAATCCTTCAGGCCCTTGAACTGGCTGTATGTTCATATGTGATAGGAATTATTTGTTATAAGGCACTTCATTTGTTCCTATGGCACTTAATAAACTTTATATTGAAATACTTGTGTTAAATTGTTATCATTAAAAAAACTTCCTAGCCACAGTCCATTTAATTGGCAATTCTAAATTTGGTGTTGATTTAAGTAAAACAGAGGAGACCCAACACATTAAAGATGAGTAGAGAAATTGTTAGGTATGGCTTAAATGCAAATTCCTTACTTTTAAAAGGAAAGCTTCAAGGGTGCTGCAGTTTTCTCATTCTATGGGGTTTTGTTGCTCACAGCCAAGGATGGACAGACACAAGACTGAACATTAAAGGTAATCAAAACCTCAGAGGTTTAGAGATGAGCTTCTGCTTCTGACATAATGCTAGTACCAGTGTTCTGTGATCTCACAGAGTACATGTGGCACCTCCTGACACTCCTACTAAGACACCACAGCAGCTTTTGAGTATAATTTCTCCTGCTTAAAAACACAGATGTTCCAGTAACACATTTCATCCACTTAAGGACATATGCGAACATACATAAGCTAAATACAATAACAAATGTCCATAAACATGAAATAATTAGTTTTAAAAACATTTAAATGATGCCTGCAGTCCTTGATGAAATTATCTGAAGGCTGGAGAAAACTGTCTTACAATCAGATACTTAAACTGCTCCATCTCTTTGGATTCTTAAAGAAAAAAAATCCGAGAAGTGACTGCATAAGTGCATCTGGGAGAAGATGGAGCAAGAGAATTCAGAGAGATCCTTAATCTCATTACATCAAGAAGAAACAGTGAAAAATTAAGACCAGAAACTTGATTTGCAAGTGGGTTAGAAATTCTGACCAGGGAACATGGTTAACAGGAACAAACTCTTAGTAACAGTGGTAGGTTTGCTGTTGTTTTCATATCTTCAGTTCCAGAGTGGGTGCTGTTCTGGAACACATTCTTTACATCAAAACAAATTTCTATGCTTAGTCCAGGAACAAAGAAGGGAAATTTGAAGATCTTAATCAACCAGAAAATTATGGTAGACTGTTCCTTGGTCTCTTCTGTATCTTAAATTCTATGACTTTGTGAATAATTTTATCCCTTTTAATTATTAGTTCCCTACTATAAAAAAGCTAAAAAAGTTAATGTTCTTCTTGAATCAATGAATTACAGAAAATAATTGAAGTTTTATAATTGGATTATAACCCCAGGAGAATATGGAAATGCTCAACTGGGAAGCTGAAGTAAGGAAGGCATGTCTGTTTTCTTTTTTTTTATGTGATCACCAGGCAGTAATAGCCATAAATGCTTCACTTATTACCTGCATCACACTGAAACAATAACATGCCTGTGATCCTGCAATTACTGCGATTTGAACAGACTGCTGTGCTTCCATGAAGCTTCCATGGACTTGGGCATCTGTTGGCAGAAATCTTATTTCAGACTAGGTCCTATAATTCCACGTTGCTATTGCCTTCCTTGTTTTATTCAGGGTTGCCCCCAGAGTGTGACCAGATACCTTCCAAGAGAACCAGAATCTAGAGGTCTCCACATGCCCTAGAGCTCCTGATGGGGACACAGAAAATACATGCCCAAGACAGAGAAAACCTTTTTAGATCTCTGTCAGTTCAACATCTTTTAAAAATTAGGCTGAAAACATTCTGTTGTTCCTGTCTCTGTTTATAACGAGGCAAATAGAAAAACCTCTGACATAGCTGCAACAATTCTAAGAAATTCCTCCTCTGGTGAACATCTTTAAAACAAATTATAGCCTTTGCAGTTTTTAACACAAATCTAGTAGCAACACTTGTCACACAAATAATTCTGGGAAGTTACCAAATACTTGGAATGAAGGACATTGCATGCTACATAGCACAGAGCTCTTGTCGATGCTTGTTTGGAATGGTATGAGAAAGTCTAGTGGTTGAACACAATGACATTTTTGTTCTCGTGCTGATAATATTCAATAGCTTTGCCACCAAAGTTGGCCTGCCACTTCCCCTCACATAGAAATTGCAAGCATGCACTAAGGTTTTTGCTATTAGCTGGAAGCAGTGCCCAGGTTATTCTTGGTTTGGGGAGGGGGGTTGTTAAGCATAGCTGGTATTGTTTTCTTTCAGCAAAGCTTTAGGACAATGTAGTTCTCAAACAGAGCAGAACATTATCTGCGTCATACCTTCAAGGAAAAGGTTAAAGAAACATTTCTGCTACACAAATGTCAGAGTGTGAACAGCATGTCTCCATCTCCTCTCAAAAGCTGGTGGCTCCTAAGGAGCATAAACCACATGCCAGTCACAGAACTTCCGTCTCCACTCTCTACACATGCAAGACAGCAACTGGCTCTGCTCTCCCACTGCTGCCATCAGCTCGCAAAGGATATGAGATCAGAAAGACACACTGAACCTGACACCATGGAATTTAGGAGAACAAACACCAAAAATGCAGACAAATCTAAAACACATGGATAAGCTTCAAAACAGAAGAAATAAAGATAACCAGAACTTGCACTAAAAAAAGACCCAACAAAACACTGCTATGACTTAAAGGACAGCAGTGAAGCAACATTTATTAAACCAACAGCATTTCAGCCAGCCCCCTCACTGGAAAACAGAAACCAAACATCAGAGTTTTACAAGACACCTTAAGGGGCTGAAAAATTCAGACTGTCAAGAGATCCATGGCTATGAAAGCCCTTTCACAGAGAACATCCACATTACAAAAATAGACATGTCCCACATGGTGGAGAGCCTGTCTGTGCTTTGGACAGTTCCCAGCCATGAGCACTTTCAGACTCAAATGGAGACATGAGTAGCCTCGTGAATGGATGGTGATGCCACAGCTGACTGGCTGCACAAAAAATATACTGGAGAAGTGGAGAAAGAAGGAGGACAAGGAAAGACTGGAAACATATCTCAGCACAGGTTAGAAGAAGCTCATTAACTGTGTTGCCCTCCTATCTCAACATCCCTCCTGCACAGTCAGCAGAACAAGTGGCTGTTATGGTCCTGCCCTTCACATTGCTACAGAAAGCTCAATATTTCTGAGTTCTCTTTTTGGCTGTGGGGTGGTTTTTTGTTTGGTTTTTTTTTTTTACTTTTTCTTTCTTTTTTATTCCACAAGGACTTTAATTAAAATTCATCAAAAGAAATATTTTCAGCAGCAGTTTCTGAAAATGCTCTCCTCCTCCCATATCTTCCATTAAATCAGGTTCATCCAACTTGAAAGGAGATGAGAAACTCTCACTGACATTCTGTCACACACCAGTGAAAAGACAGGCACATTCAAAACAGAGGAGAGTGCAGGTGCTCATTTATTACTTTACGCAGATTATTTTTCTGCCTTTCTTCCTGACAATGGGAACGTTCACATCCCAGATGGAGCTCTCTGTAGTGCTCTGGGCATTTGCTGACCTAAAGTTTTGTTTTCCCTGATGAAAGAGGCAAGGTAAGAAGAGGATTGGTTCGTTGCCTACTGAGGCAGCTTTAATGTTTGTTTCTAACAATGGAAGATGTTTGGGGATTATTTCAATGGAAATGAGTGTACAAATAATTTTTCAACTATATCAGGTAAAGGAGAAAAAATCTGTACACATCCATGTCCATATTTACACACTGCAAAAATATAATCTTAATATAACTGACTGCAAAATTGCAAAACAACTGATTTTGGAAACGAAGATGTCGTTCAAAGGAAATACAAGGTCACTGCCTTGCATCACTTCAGACCTAGAGAGTTCCACAATGTTTCTCACAGCACTGATAAGCATCATCACTGTAAAGGTGTCTTCAATGCAAGAATTAACAAAACATATGCACAGTATCAGTTTTCTCTGCTTTTATGCCTACATTATGCACCCTTAGAATTCACCATTTGGCTCCTGATCAAAAGCATTTTGACTTAAAAAAAAATTACCCTTCCTTCCCCATCCTGGCCCTCTCAAAAAACTTTTAGGAAAAGTCCATGATATAAAGAACTTGAGAAGAATGAATATTTCTTCAATGCAAGGCATCAGTGTGTTTTTCTCTGGTCTGCAAACACAAACATTAACAAATGAGAGGAATACACTCATGTAGTTCCCTTCTTGCTTTCTATCAGCACATTAGTCCAGCAGGCTGCTTGGTCCAGCAGTGCACCATTCATAGGACTGACTTTGCTTCCCTGATTTTACTTGGAATAACAAAGAAAATCCAGGGGAGGAGAAAGGAGGAGGTTTGGGGTTTTTTTCTTTTTTCCCCTCAAATGAGGGCATTTCTTTAGCTCCCATGAAGACTGATCTCTTCAGCAGATTTCATAGCCATTCCCAGTTCTCATATTACCTGGATACACTGAACCAAAATATCCACCAAGACTTTAAGCAGGAGCTATTCCCTGTGATGCCACATGGTTCCTATATGAGCTAATCCCACTGAATGAGTGGTCTCACCTTCATGCCCTCTCAGTCTCTGCTATATCACAGAGCAATGGTGTCAGCTGATATTAATTACAGGAGAGACGGAGGTTGTGGTTCTGTTTGAATTAATATGGAAGACAGAGTGCTCATTGCTTTAACATACAGAATGTTACAGAATGCAGAAAATTCCTTTACCACTCCAAAGGTTACTTCTTAAAAATTGAGGAGCAGACACAGCCTAATGCTCTGTAAGTCTGTAAGTCTCAAGTAGTTTGGGTTTTGTTTTCACAAGGGTCGGGATGAGAACATCAGTTTACACTGGGTACAAATTTTGTCTGACTTCATTGTGGAACAGATTTACTGCTGAGATTGTTTTGATATTTTGGTCCTGAGCTCACTATGGAAATTGTATTTTGGTTAGCCTTTATTTTATCTATAGTTTAGAGTATTTTCAATTACTTTTATTTAACTTGTTAATGCAGTAAGAAAATGGAAAGAAAGAGAATTTACTTTCCCCACACCTTCATTCCATCAGTTTTCATATAATATAATAAATATAATAATATAATAATAATGTAATATAGTCTTGTTGTTTAAATAAAATTAAAAGAAAATAAAATTAGTCAGGAATGTATAACTCTGGCTGCTTTAACACATGGCAGGAATGACCATTATGAACTTGCTATAAGGCTTGGTCTAATGGAAATGTTGCACTTGTTGCAGCTATTAACAAGACAACCTATCCTGAAAGGCATCTTGAACCCCTCTGAAACCTCAATGAACTCAACTTTTTTCTGTGAGGGCAAAAGGAATGCACACAGTTCATTTCAAAAATAGTCTAGAATTTAAGTAAATTAATGTGTGAGTTTTCAATTGATAACCTCAGTCACATTAGCCTTGGGACTAACCCTTTAGTAGAACCTAAACAGTGACAGCCTGTATATTTATTTAGGCATTCCACGAGACAAAACCAAGGACATTCAAAATTAACCGAGAGGCAAAAATCTCACACTTAATGAATTGTCAAGGAGTCAATCAGGATAACTTCAGACAAAAGAGAAATTTAAAAAAAAAATCAAAACCATTAAAACAACCTACCCCACTAACCCAAAACAACCACAAAACCTTGAATAATCTGCTCAAAAGTATAAATCTAGAAGTTATTTAAAGAAAGCAATACTCATGGAAATCATGCAGCAGGGATTTCCCATACCTGGAAAACCTCAGAATTCTGTCCTATCTTCCTCAAGAGTTAGTCTGTGCAGCATACAGACTTACCCTCTTTAGATATTTCTAGACAGACTTAGTCTCTCTAGTTATTGTTTTCTATTGTTGGTGTTGCTTTAATTAATTAAATAGGCCCTTTAATTTTACCCTGAACACAAAGAAGTCAAGTTGACTGAATCAAGATGGACAGAGGTCATCTTTTGAATACATGTCAATGTCTTAACTGTGCAATGAGGAAGGCTTAGGTTTTAGCCAAATGCTGGAGTTTTAAGCCAACTTTTCAAAATTACTTGAGGGGGGAAGAAGAGATATAAAACAACTCTTTTCCCAAATTTTCTTTCCCTTCTGCAAAGCTTATTTTATCTTTTAAAAAATTTTGCACCTAAATCTTCTTCAGTGCAAAAATTAAGAACAAACAGAAAAATTAAAATCTTGAGAAGCAGACTGACTTCTTTAAATTAAATATGTTTTTAAACAATAAACCTCAGATATTTAGTCTGTATGTCAGATTTCTTACAACTTATCTTCACCAGGATGCAGTTAGGAAGAACAGGATGAATCTAGTATAATAATAAGGCACTAATTCATCTGTGTATGTTTTAAAGAAGATCTTAGAATTCTTCTGGGTGAAATATAAGGCAAGGCATGAAAATTAAAGTGACAGATTATGACTATTTCAAAGATAATAATTTATATTTTGCTTATAAAATTACACACCCTGCAAATTTTCCTGTCTATAATGTTACATTTTAAGGCTGATTATCTTCCCTTTTGATGAAAAGTGTATTTTTACTGGACACACATTCAATGATAGATACACATACAATGGTGTATACCACTGCATCAGCAGAGAGTGTGTACCTCTGAGAAATAAATTATAACTATGTGATACTTAGTATTAATATTATGAAGTATGTAAGTATTTAAATTTTGGACTAATAAGTTCTGATGATCAATAAATTCACAGATAAGTATAAAGCCTCTTTTTTTAAGAACCTCAGAAAATGTTAAGTGAGGCCAAGGTCCATTTTTGGCAGTTCCTTTACTCAGTGTTTATGAAAATCCAGAAGATTATGCATACACAAAAGAACAATAGATTCTCACTTGCTTTAACACTTTTACTCTTTTTTGATGTAACTTTTGAAAGAGTTACTGTATAGAGTCCCAAAAGATACAGTGCAACGTAACAGCTCCCTGCTGCAAAAGTGAATTTGATGAAATTCTGCTGGACACATGTTAAACCAACTATTGAGGATCAGAACCACACAAAAAGAAATATCTTCCAGTAGCAATTTTTTTTTCATTTACTCAGCTACTGTACAGCCTATGATGACTTGTTTTCCTTTAGTTATATGAACAGTTTGACAGATTACTGTGACAAGGTTACTCACAAATTGATAAAAGGTTTGATAGTGTCGGAACATTTGTCAGAAATGTCTCACATCACGTGTAATGGACTCTGCACTTCAAGCATCAATGGTACTCCAGTCTGCTGTTTTCTGTTTAGTGTGCAATGCATACCAACAAAAACACACAGCAGAAAGACAGAAAAGCAGGCAGGATTCATCAAAACAGCCCCATACTTTATCTTTACAATTCTGATTAAAGGGGTTTTGCTTCCTTAACACACCTCACAAAATGAAATTAAATGAAAAACTTTACACATGACTTGAAGGGTGGCCTCCATATAGGACTAAACCTGAAAATGGGATGGGCTATAATAATGTACATAAACATTAGTGTTTACAGCATTTCCTGTACTTCTGACAGGGAAATATTGTGGGCTTAGAACATTAGTCCTCAGCCTGCCAAATGTGAGACATTAGAAATGATAGTTGTACTGCTAGCAGCCTTGTCCCATGCTAGAGCAGAGGAAATGGGTTCAGAAGGGCTCATTTTAGGCACTGGCAGCTAGCCTATGGGAACCAGTGGGCTGGACATAAGCCAGCTTTGGTCAATACTTCCCTTAAATACAGCTCTCCAAAAATATTTTACTACAAAATAATAATATGGCTCATAGATTGGAATTAAGGTTTTTACTTCACATCTTGCAGCAAATGATGCTAATATTAGGCTATGCAGGAAGCCTAGGAGCCAGCACCTTCTGCTCATTTGTAAATACCTGTTCACACGAAGTCTTTAATGCCTGGTGAAGCCCCAGCCATGTAAGCTACAAAAGAGCTCTACAGAGGACAACATTTCTGAGCAGAAAAATCCTTTTTGTTCATATAGCAGCAGACTGTTTGGTTTGGTTTGGTTTTAGTGGGGTTTTTGGGGAGAAGGGTTGGGTTTGAGGGGTTTTTTTGGGAGTGGGGACAGGTGAAGAGATAGGAGCTTTGGACCTTTATCTACTTCCACTGTGTAACCACCTGCAAAGGTAAAGAAAATATCTTGCAATGTATTACTTAAAATCTACATATTGCTGTCATGAGCAACAGGGTCTGAGATTGCTTAAAACATCACTGGCAAGAGCATGAGCAAAAGTAAGATTGAAGCATTTCTCAGATCACACTGCAGCCTGGAAAGCAGTGGTGGGGGAGGCACCACCACAGCAGCCAGTACAAATTCTTGTATTTTCATATGTTTAAGTTTCCCTACATTGTCTTTCTCTTCTGCCTCGATAAATTCTTTTAATTTTCTGAAAAAAAGAGTCAGAAGAACTATCCAGTTTCTCCTCACTGACATTCAGCCAAAGGATAGAAAAATCAGCAAAATCAGTGTCAGCATTTTCCTTAAAGAGCATCTGTTCACACAGGAACCTCATGACAGCAAGACAAAGCCCTCTAATCTTGTATCAGATTAAGTTTAGTGGAGCACATGAAAAAAGTTGCCACAGCACTAAAAGGAAGCTCTGAGATACTTGATTTGCACTTCCCATACGCAGACAAGGGTTAGGGACACACTGCCTGAACTTCATGATTCAAGTATCACTGCTCACACCACAGCCCCACACCACGAATGCAGCACTTAAGCCCCAAAGCTGTGAGACTCCTTTAGGAATAGTTAGTTGAGTCTTGATCAGCTAAAAGGGTTTATGTGAACTGGAGAAGGGTCAGACTGCAAGAAGATGTATCGCAAAACAGCTTTTTGAAAGCAAACCAGCCTTTTGAACATCAGTAGACTACAGTCAATTTATACCTACTGAGGATCTGGCCCTTGAACTGGGATTATCTGTGACTGTCATGTGTGGAAAGTGTCAGTGAATGTAGTTTGTAGAAATGTTGGACAGGTACATTCACATTTCAGCTTGCATGAAATACAAAACATCACCAGCAGGCTGTTCTCCTGTGAGCAGTGAGTCAGTTCTACCACAGAAGCTTTAATAGCAGAAAGTCACAGGGAAGAGTTTAAAGCTCACTCAAGTCCAGGTTTCACTTCAGTAAGGATGCTAGCTCCAGTCCTGGCCAGCCATGCCCACATAAAGAGTACTCAGGGAAGTCTTTCAGGATTTTAAATCAAAATCAGGAAAGGCAGAATGTCATAAAATTGTAGAAGCCCACTGAATTGCTACTCCTATGGCAAGCTTCAAAACAACAGTCATTTGAATTCAGGTCTGTAGATCAGCCCCAGACTGTTCCTTACTTTACCAGATTTCATTTATTGATATCTCTTTGAAAGGCTGATTTTTGATTACAAAATACAGAGATGATCTTGTCTTTTGGAATAGATGACTCTATGGCAAAACCACTGCAGTTCTGCATCATACCAAGAGTGGACTTTTATTTTTAAATTTCTCCTTGTGCTTATTCCAATGCAAAAAAAAAGCGTTATGCTAAGTTCCACCATGGTGATCTCTGGCTGGAATCTCAAATTGGATTATTCCCCTTCCACATGTCGACAATAATAATCAAGACTTTGGAATTCCAATCAGGTTGTCATTCCATATTGCCCACTACATTTAGTCAAGAGAAGAAGGGTAGAAGAGTGCAACGTTTTAGGAAGTAGTTCTTTTGATGATGCATGAGGAGCAAAAAAGCTCCTTTATGCCACCTCTTTGGTTTCAACACAAATAAAACACAGTAAAACCAATCTTTATCAGTACAGTATGCAAATATGACTCTCAAGATAATCAGGGAGGTAGAAGGTGCCACTTTCTACAGCATCATTTTTCAGTGGCACTGCAGTTAATTAGATGTTAATTATATGGCTACAAGGCCACCTTCAGTGGGTTTCATACTTCTCAATCTTTGAGCCCAGCAATGTGACACAGCAATCATAAAATGTGATAAATGATTGAGGGAGGAACACCCATGTTGTGTTGTGCACTGGGTTGTGATTCACAGATCATTATAACTATAAATTCTGTCATTAGGGAGGTTTTCCTGCCATGCAAATTCTCCTTTTAACACAAGAAATCAACCACATTAGAGCAAACAAAAGTCAATGTGAAGGCCCTCAGCTCTCTTCCCCTTAACTCATTACCTGAAGGTTTTTAGCAGGCATTAATTAGCCATTCAAACTAAAGGAAAAACAGTCAACCTTCAAGTGCAGGAGGCTTCTGATGCCTTTTAGGGGCCACACAAGGGTAAGCAGGAAGGCCAGCTCTGACATCTTCCTACAAAACACAGCGAGTATGGGAAGGGCACTTACGGCTGGCACAGCTTGATAAGGTCCTGGTCGGTGGTGCCGGGTGGAAGGCCTCGAATGTACAGGTTGGTTTTACTCAACTGCTCTCCGCTGCTGTTGTTGCTGCTGTTGTTGCTGCTGTTTGTGCTGGGGCTGGGAGGAGCCATGGGGTGGGGAGCTGGTGCATAGGACTGCTGCAAACAGAGCAAAACAAAAAGGCTGTTACTGGAAAAGGCAAAATAGCGCAGCAGAATCGTGTGCGTTACCTGGGTAAATCCAGAACTGTGCTATGCTTGTCCTGCCCTCCCTGACCACTTCCAGCTACCCACTCCTATGGCATTTGTACCCACTCCAAGACAGCAATGCCTTGAAAATGCAAAACAGGACCAACCAACATTTTGGGTTCAGCCATAGCTATGAAATGCAATACTTTTTAATTTGGAATTAAAGTAGCTAGATCACAAAACAAAGCTCTGAAATGACAGATACTCAAGGAGTAACTAGCACTAAAGAAAGAAATTAAACACAATCTGCTCTAAGAGTATGCTAAAACACAAATAAGAATATCTAGCCAAAGGTACAGAAGCTGATGCCAGAAGCCAAGTTAGTCTTTTCTAAACACGAGGAGCACCCAGCACACGCACAGTCAGGTGGCAGAGAGTTGGCTAGGCTGGGAGAGGAGAAAAATTCCAAAGCAGCCTGAAAACACTGTTGTTACGGATGTCTTTTGCAATAGAGAAACAAGGTTTGGAAAAGACAATCAGGCCAAGACCTTCTGCTCTCAAAATCATACCCACTTCTGAACAACCACAAACCACACACAGCAACTGGGAAATATTGCTTAAGAAGGGAGGCATTCTCACAGGGAAAAACAGTATTCTCCCCTAACTCACTGGTAAATACATGCTGTGAAAAAAGACACCCACATGCTAGAAAAATTACCTAAACATCTCTGATCTGAGGCAACAACAGAGAATTTCAATTGCTGCAACCATCCCTGGCTCTCTGACCACTGGAGTATTTACTCATAGCACAGGGTGCTTGCCAGGAGAACAAAGGAGCAATTGGAAGGAGGAGACCATCCTGTCACCACTGTGACCTATGCAGAAAAGCTGAAATCTAGGGAAGAACTTGCAGGAGCTAGAGTATCCTGAGGACCAAGCTCCAGATGGGCAGCCAGGGGGACTGGAGTCAGAGCTCCTGGAATGTAACTGCCTGCTGAGAGGGAGAAAATGCCATTTCCACAATGCAATCAGCACACTCTGCTAGCTATATGTCTAGTGACAGCAGCAGGTAAATGTTGGACCAATGCTAAGTTAACCATGCTATGCTAATGGACTAATAAAAGCAAAACATCTGCAATTTTCATTACAGCAGCAATGACACTTTAGTGACTTTTAATATGCTTGTTCTACTTTTAGGCCTTGGACAGAGAAAATATTTAAGTCTGTGAATAATTCTGATCACGCTAATCAACTGCCCCTTTAATGTCAGTGGCTCTACTTTAGTGCTTATAATTATGCATACACTAAATCACAGTCTTGGTAGATGGATGTTTCTAAATTAGCAGCTCTAAACTGTTTCAAACAAGTCCCTTTGTTTAGTCCATTATTTAGCAGGAAAAAAAGTTGGAGACTATAAGGGGGGCATCGATGACAGGTAATGATCAGACATTTCAATGAAATGAAACACCACACTTGCACCGATGCCTTTCCTCCTGGCCTCCTCCTTCCATCTTCCCAGTTTCTCCCATTTAAACCAGGAGAGAGGGAACATAGCTCCAAGTGTCAAGACATCAGAATTCCTCTGCAATCTCACCTGGTTGTAATGTGACTCAAGTAGGAGCCATTAAAAGAAAAAAATACTGTTTTTTAGTGTGATCACCATGCTATCAAGTAATGACATTCACTCTCATCTCCAGTAAAAGAGAAAGGGCAATGAGCTCCCTTCCCCAAGTCTCTGCACAGATACTCTTGCTGACAATCAAAAGCACTTAATGCATACGGATCATATTTCTCTGCACACACATTTTATCACTGGGTAATCCCCACCCACTCAGGCTTCAATGTCATTCCCAGAAATAGAGAGCTGAAGCAGCAGCCTTGAGTACCAGCACAGGCACCACCTCAATTGAGCTCCAACACTGGGGACACATCTTGGAAATCAGCTCTATGCCATGGCTGTGGCCCAGCTGGATAACACTATAGGCACCACTAACCTATGTTAAATACGTAGGCACCTATATATTATCATATCCTATCTGAAAGCATGTTTAAATCTCTGTGCACTGCATGGCCATGGAAGAAACAGGTATGACTGTGTATAAGACATTGGGCTTTAATATATCAAAAGCTCAGGAAATATCCCATGGTAACCTTGCACATTTTGAGCATTGCCAAGGTTAAATAAAAAGACAACAGAGGTCGAGGTTACATTCTTTCTGCTTTACCCTACACCTCCCAGATTACCATGCGCACTGAATGCACGTAAATGACGTAAAGCAGTGAAATATCTTCCCATAAGCCAATGAAGTGCTGTGTACTTTAATTATTAATTGTTACTATTATATATGTCTTAGCAGGGGATAATGAGTAAATGTCCTATTCTCACACCAACCTAATAAGCAAGGAAAAAAAAAAGTGGAAATTTACCTTTGAAATACAAAGAGCAATTTTCATTCTATTATAAGATCTTTATCCTCACACAGAGGAAAACACTGGGGGCCTAATTCTAATTTAAGCTTAAGACATTTTATCCCTCTCAGCCAGCTGAAAGGGGATGTAGAAGTGAACACAAAATACATTTACACCAATTTTGAGGCCACAGATATTAAAAAAAAAAAAAAAGAAAAAAAGTCCTCGGTATACAGAGAATGAGGCCATATGACAGGCTGTCCCTCAAATAAGAGCTGCTCAGAGAAAAGGCACACATGGATGCCTGGGTTCCCAGCAGTATCCTCGGAGATGCTTTAAGGGTGGGCAGAGAGACAGCCACACTCCACTTTAGGGGATGCTGATCTTCTCAGCCCTGCAAACACTGCTACACTCCAGACCCTCTTCACTAATAAATCTCAGCTACAGCAGTCCACAGTAATTTCTATGCATATCCAATACCCCAAAAATACCATCTGCAGAAAGATTACAAAATTGCCTGTACTGAGGCTGATGACATCTTCTGGCTGGTTGCCAGACTAAAAGCTTCAGGTCAGAAGAAAGCTTCCCGTTCTTGTTTCCTGAGCTGCTGAGTGTATGACTGATGGCAGAAGTATGCACTGTGCCTCTAAATGAGCAAAGGATCTAGTTTGGTAATCTCCAAGTAATAACTGGAGTGAAAGAAATGACTGGCAACCTAATGATGATCCCAGATATGGACCGCTAGGTACAGGTTCCTGGATGATGCCAAAGTGGGGCACTGTCTGGGGAACCAACTGCACACCTGGTAGCAGGAAATCTGTGCCTTGTTCTGATGTTGGACCCCTCCATGGCTGGGGGAAAAGCACTTAACTTCTCTGCCTCAAGAGCCAGAAGGAGCACCACAGTCAAGACTGGTTCGAAACACCCTGACACCAGCTGTAGAAGCCTGCAAAAGAGGTTTTGCCACAACAACCAAGTACAGGATCTACACATCTAGGAAAAAAAAAAAAAAGGCAAAATCTAAATCTTTCACTTCAAGAGAGAGCTGGAATTCAGAGCTGGTTTTGCCATTTATTTTTCACATAACCAATGCAACCAACTCATTTTTCAATTCTCATGCTTCATTATTCAGTGGAGAGTGTGTGGGGAATGAACTGGTTTGTAGATCATTCCAAGCAGCTTATTAATTTAGCATGGATGGCTAATAGGATTTGTTTTCATCTTTGAAAAATGAATGAAATTTCTCCTTTTTCATTATTTAAAAGTGAAAAAATTAATGTGCTAATTCTTATCCATTCTCAGGAATGCACCCTTCTGCTTAAACCCTACAGTTCAATTCTTTGAGACAGTGTCCCGTGAAACTGCACACAGTTAAGCATGAATAATGAGATACACCTTGGTCTTTCTAAGTAAATAACCCAAAAATGTTGTACCAGAAGCCTCTCAGATATTAAATGAACAACGCTCCTCCTTCCAACATCCAACCTCCTTACGCAAGAACAGTATTTATCTTTCCATGGCAACCAAGTACTCTTAGGTAGTTTTTCACTAGTTGCAAGCTTAGTCTAAAGTATTTTCTTTCCAAAGCAAAACACTACTTAAAAAGACAAATTTCAAATATTTTTCACATACAATTCCTTTTGGATGGGAATCACAGGCCCCAGATGCCAAGTTGTAGAGTCTGCTTTATTAGCAGCAGCTGGCTCCTTGGCAGGCTTCTGAGGCGGTCGGGCTTGTGGTTTTGGAGTGGCCTCAGAGCCTAGGATGCAGCTGGACAGCTATGCTAATGGACTAGCCAATTTGTTTGTAGTCACCTTTGGCTATCCCAGATTTGTACTCTTTTATCCACTTGAAAGGGAGGTCTTGGAAAGATTCCCTATTAACACCGATATGTTGACTTTTCCTATCATAGTCCGTATTTTATATGAAAAAATGAGTGCAACACAGAGTCCTACATTAAAGCATGTGTTATTTAAGCAATTGTGAACACACACTATCCATTTCACTCTGAATGGAGTGTTTTCCAGCTGCTAGATTCATCTAAGTGCCCAATTACAACACAATTCCCTTCTCTCCCAATTGAGAAAAATAAAATAAGACAAAGTAAATACAAATAAATTGTGCAAATACCATTTTACAGCTCACATTAGGAAAACACAGTTCTCTCTGTACCCTACTGTACAAAGGAGTAATTTTCGTGAGCTGGAGAGTTCTTACTAGTCAATTACAGAGAAGATGAGAGGATGCCACCAACTTTTAGTCTGTTGATGGGATTTTGGAGCTGAGTGAACAGAAAATCTCCTATTACGCAAAAGACAATCATCACAGTTGAAGAGAAAGCAGAGCAGTAAGGGAAATACAGGGAAAAAGAAACATAGGTCAAAGTAACAGCAACTCTCCTGCCTTTGGTTTGCTTCCTCAGTGAGGAACAGCATCAGAAGGTAAGCTGTATTTCCCATCCATAGACACATGGAACAGAAAAGTGAATAAAAAATGAACATCTAAGCGGGCAACATGGACACCTCATGTATTTTAGAAAGGCTGCAGTCAAGGGAACTCCAGCTATAATTTTCTTCCCAACTCTGTAGGGCATTCAGTGCTCTTGTAGAATCCAGTCATGACTATTGCCTACCTCCCGCCCAAGGAAGGCCTGGAAGACAGAGCTTCTTTTGGATTCTTCTCTACATATATAAGAGAAAATAAACAGATGTAAAAGAGTCTGAATTTTCTAACCCCTCTGCACAGTAGCAAAGCTTCCTAGACTGTTTCTCTAGAAGCACCGAGTCACCTCTTGGCAGCATTTTCAATTTGTAAAGGAATGGCATGTGAAAACGTGAGTAAACTCAGAAGATGAACACTGACAATAAGGTTCAAAGTCTATTCCTTCAGAGTTCTTTCAATCAAGAAAACCAGAACACACCTCAAGAGGATTTTGATTTCTCTGAATTCCTTCCAAGGCCTTTAAAAGTGATTTGCTGGATACAAGAAGCCCAGTGAGCGATAGCTGCCGGGTTATACTCTCTGTACCACAAAATCACTGCACTACTCCAAGCAAGTCATTTAAGTTCCTTACATCTCAGTTTACTAATCTGTAACGATTCTTCATTATACTTTCCTAAGGCATATATAATGCTCTGTGATTACTGGATGAAAGACATACTAGGGATTGCAATATTATACTTAAAGATGGGGAAAATGTTATTAAAGTCTAACTTAATAACTAAACCTAATTCTTTTGCAGATAAAAATGATTTCTGCATACAATTATTTTGCTATTCTGTATCTAAACTGAATGATTGAAATAATTTAAAATAATAACATACCAATAAAATTAATTTTCTCATTAATAATTTTTTTAATTTAAAAACAAACTTAGAATTATGTGTTCACAGGACTATTGTGATTGTAATGTACATATTGAACTCACTTTATTCCAAATGATATCTTTATTACATGGGAAAAAGGTGTAATTGTGTTTTGCTTAGCCTTTCATTTCACACAGGAAAAAAAAAAAAGTCACTTGGAGAAAATGGAAATTATGAAAAAAGCCCCAACCTAGTCCTCCAACAGACACAGTAGTCATTCAACAGTCAGACTGAAATTGGGATTTGATGGATCAGTAAAATAGTTTGAGATCTTTGCTTCACTGACAAAGCTGTTGAAATCAGTAGGCTAAATACTCCGGAGGCCTACAATTCCCTTGAACCTAGCACAAAGCATTAAAGATCTATAGAATGAAAGCTCAGGTGAAATTTGGTTCAATTTTCCCTATTCCAAAATAATTCTCTTCCAAGTCATGACTGTGCAGATTTTAGAATTTTATAAATATTTTACAGCTAGACAATACAGAGAAATCGAGGCGTCCACAGGAAGAGGAAGAAATTCTTTATTGAACATTACCCACAAAGTAGGTCTTATTTTATAGAGTTTTCCCACAAAGTAGGTCTTATTTTATAGAGTTTTCTGAATTAAAACCAACCAATAAAGCAAAGAAAAAGCTCCAGCAATTCACTGTTCTGACTGTCTTCAAGAGCACTGAGAGTTTAGCAGTCATTAGCCAGGGTGACATACACTAGAAGCCTGAAAATCTTCTCACTAATCACAGTACCTCCTATTTCCAGTAAGACTGACTGAAATAGTCTGCACTACCACCATTATCAACAGGAAATTTGAAAAGCTAATTGGTTGGGTGTAAAGTAGCTTATTTTGAAGTATGATGAAGTTGAAATAATAAAGTGGATTAGAGAACGTTTCGTTAGCAGAGTCCGAAGATGATCTCACCTGAGGGTGAATGCGCTCCAGGAAAAAACCAGTCCGAGACAGGGGAATGGCACAGAAATCAGAAGCATTGTTTTCAAGTGGAGAATATCCTGGCCATCACTGCCTGCCTGGGTTTTGGTCACTGAATAGATGTAATAGATGCTGCAGAGCTGCCAGCTCCAGCTCTTCACCTTCTTCTGCCCACATATTATTAAACCACAGATGGAGCTACTCATCCCTCATAAGCAATTTTTTGCTTATCCATAGACTACCTGTAGTTTGGGTCTAAAACATGGTGACTTCTCTGAACTTAGGGCTTCTTATGTCCAGCCAGGAAGGCAAAATTTAGTCCCTAGCATTAAAAAGCCAAAAACAAGCAATAAGAGCTGTGTCATCAAATAAATATTTTCCAGAGTGGAAAATAACCTTCACAGCCTTGTCTCCTCCCATTTATTTCATGGCAGGAGGCTCCCAAGACAGAATATTCCTGAGGAATTATTTATTTCCCCACAAGGGAGAAGAAGAATTCTTTCTATAGATAAAGTATTTTGGCACTTTGGCAAACTTGTAAACAATAGCCTATATCCTTTGACATAAATTACTGTTATTGCTTCATTATCCAATCCATTCATATTTTATTGATGCACTGAGACTAAATGTGAACAGACTTTAGATCTTAAAATTACTAAATCTGGGCAACCTGGACAATAAAACATTGCAATTCCTCTAATAAGAATATTTTAGAGCACAGATCAAAACATGATGGCAATTACTGTTTGTGATTCAACAACTCTGTGGTTAAAAAAAAAAAGGGGGGGGGAACAAATTCAAGAAGAAATTATTGTTTGTGTTTACATTTCCACAAATCCAGTTTTGGGGCTTCAATAAGCTGTTAGTCCATTTAAAGGTTAAGAACAAAAATGCAGACCAAGAGGCTGATACTTAACTTTCCAAATGTTTGCAAGAACAAACACATATTTGGTTCTGAGAAACTAAATTTACTCTCTGGATATTTGTTTACATGTGGCAGCCTAAAAGCATCTTGGAAATGAGATACAGCAGGCACATGCTGCACACAGTCCACACATACCCTGGCATCAACACTGCTGTGAGAACCTGGCTACAAAAAAAGCTCCCCACATAAACCTGAATTTACAGCACAGAACAAAACTAAATGTCGATATCATCTCTTTCCTCTCCACTTGAGAATCTGGCGAGCAGAGATCAGAAGCAGATGTGTTTTCATTCTGCAGAAAGAAAGCCCAACCAAAAAGGTTTTTCAAGATCCAACCAAGTTCCCTAAGTTTATCTTTCTTATGGAAGAATTAAGCAGGAAATCTGCCACTGTTGACATAAGCACTGTTGGGATGGAGGATTCAGGGATGGCAGAGCTCCCCAGGAATGTTGCTCATCATCTCCCCATGTTACCACAATGATCTTTTCTGGATGTGCATGGGGAAGATCTGCCTCCTCCACCCAGTATATATAAAGATGAGTTGTGCCTCCCGTCCTGTGGCCAAAAGAATCCACGGAACGCAGAGTTTGGGAAAGGTTTTTCCTTTCCACAGCAGCGTGGCATCATCACCACAGAATTTGGGGCATTTCACAACAGCCAGAGTTCATGTTTTCTTTGAGACCCCTCGAGCTACAGTAACACACTGGTCCTAGGCAGGATGCCAGAGGATGCCCACAGAAGATATGAGCCATCACAAACCTCACCACATTTTTAATTTCAGTGCAAAACTCATCCAGCACATTCATCACAGAAAACAGCTTTTAAAAAATTGCCCACACAAGTCATTACAGTCCATACATAATTCCTCACTTAGGAAGAAGAGTACACAGCCAACCTTGTGAGACCAATGTATGTAATGCCATTTATAGGAGAGCTTGAAAACCTTCCCAGGAGTAAGTCGATATAGTGGGGGTAAGAATTTAAGTCTGGGTTAAAATTAAGGTGTGAGCGGATGGACATAGCTGGCAAAGGTGGTGCCAGTCACCTTCATGCTTCTGACAGCCCTGAATACTGTACCAAAAAAAGACTAAGGGAGACAGGGAAGCTGGGGTAGGGCTCACTGAAAGGCTCACTGGGGGTGTGAAACCCCACGTTAAGAACCTCTCTGTCCCATTCCAGATCCTCCTCTACATCCTTAAAACCAGTCAACTGTGTAAGAGAGAGAACTTCATAATGAAGTCACCATTATGCATGACCTGAGATACTGTTTGGGACCATGGAAAAACTGAAGGAATAGTACTCTACAAACCTTAATTTGGTGGGGAGGTGAATTCCAGACCTCCTTCAGGTCAAAATGCGCTCGAGCATCACATGACTGGCATCCCAGAGCACACCAAACATTATGAACATGGCAAAGTGAGCAAGATATGCCAGGAACATTCTGGGATGTCAACTATGAGCTTTAAATTATTTGCTACAGAAGATGAATAAGATCTCTCAACATTGTTACCACAGATTCTGATACCTTATCAAATCTCCATTTTCTTTAGATTTCATGTGGCAGACTTGGGAGCTAGTATGGGAAAAGCTGTTTAATTTTATTTGATTTAACAAGTATCTAATATAACTTACAATTAAAACATCTTCCAGACATCAATCAAATCCACTTGAGGCAAAATCTACTAAATAAACTGAATAATTAATGCAAAAATTAGAGAAATTCTTTATTCTTTCTTTGGAATTTTCAGAATTAAATATAATTTATTGACAGACTTTTTTTCCCCTTAAAATTCAGTTTTCTGTAGATTTTATTGATTTTGAGAATTAGCTTACTGAAGCATGCTGAGAGTGAGTACAAAACCCCAACACTAGTGTCTTTTGGGATCTATGAAACAAAATATTGCCATACTTTTGTTTCCAGTCACACTCTTACAAAGAAGTCATATGTGCCTTAGGTTGAATTGGAGCCTGAGCACTAAACTCTCAAGATACACCCTATATTCACACCAAATGCAGACTGAGACAAAAGTGCTAATTGATCAGCCCACTCACAGGGGTATTTGGCCACCTGTCTGAGTAGATGCCACAGCAGTTAATGCCCAGCATGCTCTTTGTTGCCATGACTTGAGGTCCTGGAACCACAGGACTACTGAATGATGGACATTTTGTAATACTCAGAGTCACTGAAAAATGTCAACTAAGTTTTTTGCAGCTAGTGAGATTCTGGCATGTTTTTCCTATACGGCAAATAAAAACTACAAAGCTTTTTTTGAAAAGTAAAAATAATTTCAGAATGCCGATTTGGCTTCAAAAACAGTGAATCTGAATATAGATACACCTGACCAGCTGCTTAGATATGCAAAGGACCCATCACCTTTAAAATTGCTATCCACTATTATTCAGTAAGTCCTTTCCCATCTAATTCCTACTTTTTTCTTCAATGTTTCCCCTACCTCTGATTTTAAGCAGTTCTCAGAGCAGGGGGGGAGAAATTTAAAAGCTCTACATTTACTATGGCGTAAGTTCTCAGCCCTTTCCCATTTCTTCAACAACAGATTGTGCCACTGTGCTTGTCCGAAGTTTCAAATGTCATTTGACTCATGCACTCAGAAATGTTGACTCAATTAAAATATCCACACAAAACTAACTTTCAGTTTGCTAAAGGCAACCTGCTCTCTTTTTTCCAATATGCTTAGGATGTCTCATAGTGCAGAAATTTGACTTCAACACAACAACTTGCTTTTTCTCATTTCCCCAAAATCATCACTATTTTCTGCTAAATGTTGTGGCACAATGAGCCAAGTGTCTTGCTAACAGACACAGACTCAGCTGAAGATGGTCTGCCTAAACCATTTTGGGCTCTGTGCCATGTGCTTTTTCCATACCATGTGAAGTGACAATATGAAGATCCTGAACTTCTGTTCTCAGAGGTGAGGAGCTTTGCAATGTGGGGATGCAGCTGCTTCGTTATGCATCTGTGTAAAACTAACGCACCACTAATTGGGATAATGAGCTACTCCTGTTGCAAGCAATAGGAATTCAGAGTAACAGGGTACATATGTTAAATTCCTGAAACAAGTCACCATCTCTATTTACTGTTTTTCATCCAAATGATATATTTCCTGATAAACAAAAGCTTAAATTTCCTTCTGCACTGCAGCATTGCCTCCAATCTCTTCTGTTAGCTTTCTGGCTTTTTGACCTTTTAATATTCTTCATTCACGCATGATTTATTTTTTAAGTCGGCATTTTTTTCCTCTGGAAAGAATATGCATTTGAAGTAATTTCAAATGTTAAATCAGGATAAGCAAAGGAAGAAAGAAAATCTCCTTAATACATTTTCTTAATAAATATTGTACCATGCTTTAGAATAGAAGCTTGAAGAATTATGGCATGTAATAATAAGGTTTATATTTCAAATCAGATACATATAAATATTCTAAGTCTTAATACCACTTAATGCCTCTGTCATAGGCTCATATGCACAAAACGTTGTGAAAAAAAAAAGGTTCAAGTCTAAAATGAAAAATTATTTACATTAGAAAAACCAAACCAGAATGGGGAAGAGTGGCAACTACAATATTTTTAGCAAGTATTACAACTTTTGTAATAATAACACACATTGTTACCAGCTGGAGCAGAAAGATAAATTCGTTAGGAATACCAGCTTGTCTACAGCAGTGTTGGCAGCAAAAGGAAAACTAAAGAAAAGATGTGCCCACTGCTCAATAGGACAGGGGACAAGTGGCAAAGGACAGAAGAAAGTACTTGGTGCTTTCTTTGCCTCAGTCTCCACTGGCAAGGTCTGCTGCCAGTCCTCTTGGCTGTCTTCCCCTAGTAGTAGGGCCTGGGGCGAGAAGTGCTGCTGAGGAAGAGGAGCATTAAGTTAGAGACTACTCCAGGAAGCCAGGGAGGGGTTACTGAACACAAACTGTAAGGGAGCCAGCTGGGGTCACCCAGAGGCTGCTCTCTCTTTTCTCTGAAAGGCCATAGCAACTCTTCACAAGAGGGAGGATTAGGGAATCATCAAGCTGGCCACAACCTAGCTTAACTAAAGAGAAAAGCCTCATAGGTGCTGTGCCTAAGATTGTGAGGGACAAGAGCATCCACAGGGATGAGCAAGGGCAAACTACACTTGGCCACCTGGCTCAACTTCTGTGCTGGGACAAGCAGCTCCACAGATCAGGGGATGTTGCTCACCTTGACTTTAGCAAGGCTTCCAGTGTGGCACTGTCACAAGAAGCTGGAAGACAGGAGGGACTGCACCCTCACCAACACTGCAAGTAACACCAAGGTGGAGGGAGTGGTTGGACAACTACAGATAAGGGCTGTCTGAAAATATTATTGTATCCAATATCCAGTGTTATTATATCCAGTGCTATAAGAAAGAAGGACTCAGTACAAAACTCCTTCACCTCATGCATTATGTATGCTAAAAGCTCTCCAAGTTTACTTACAGAACAAATGACTACTAAGTGATTTGTGCAGGTACATCCTATAATCAAATTCTACTGCACAAAAAGGATTTACTAAAACTGAGACATCTGAACTTTATGCCTTTGCTATGCTTTGACCTCAAATTTAGTTCATTTGCTAAAGTCATTATTAAACAACAATGTTCCACACACATTTCACCAGCAGTGGTATTTACATTAATGCAATATCCCTGGATTAAAGGAATTAGAAATACTGAATATCCTATTCCTCAGCTTCTTTGAAGATCTACAGTGCAGACTAAGGAAAGACTCTCTAAGAAAAAGCAGCACTAATTTAAGGGCAGTCTGGTTCTCAATCATTTGAAATTAAATAAATTGAAAAGTCTTTAAAAATCTCTGAGACTAAAAGTTACACAATTAATGCCACTACCAGTTGCCATCAGATAATCAAAGTTCAGTCTGGGTAAGATTTTAAATTACATGTATCCACAGTTATAACAAATTGATTTTTTTTTCTTTTTTTTCTTTTTTATCATCATCTTAAAATGGTGAAGGGAATCTGACTCCCTCAGTCATATCAAGGCATAGATTCCAATAGGCAGCATATTTGGTCCAGGTACTCAGAGTATCTAGGCTCCATATCAGACACAAAGTGTCACACACAATCGATCTAAATGGCTAACTTCAACTTAAGCCTCAAGTTTGGAGAATTTGATCCAAGAAAACTTGAACAACATCTGCAACAGAACACTGAAAGACAGCAGCAAAATACTGCTGGTCTTCCAGGTGGGTCTGAGGACAGCTGCAGGATTGAGTCCTAGTTACAATGAACCAAACTATCACCAAAACCAGCAAAGCCTGGGGTCTTGTGGAAAGCACAACATATCCAATCAAGTGTTTAAATGACCACATGCCAATGACTGCTCACACAGGATCCAAATTCAGGCTCATGAAGAATTCCAATATTTCCTAAATTCTGAATCTTTGACTATATAATCTTAACTTCCCCTGACAGAATTAACAGAGCATGATAAAAGGAGCTGAGACTTAGTTTCTGTAAGAAACAATCCATTTGGGAAAACAAAAGACCTACCCAGCAAAAGGACAACACCATTTGGGTGTTGCTAATAACAGGTGGGAACATGTTAGGAAATGGCATGAGAAATGCAAGCAGAGAGTAAATATCCCCAGAACACTTTTCACTTTGCTACCAGATGTTGTACATGGATCATCATCCTACATCTTCTGTGATTTGACCCATCAGACTTTAGTCCTCTAAAAACCTCGTAGTGGGAATCAGTTTTAGAATTAGATTTTATATTAAAGAAAAAAAACAATCTGTGCTTTAAATCTGCCACCAAAAAAGTGTGATTGATGCTGCTTGTCCCCACTCTTATTTTACAAGAAAAATTTTGTAATGGTTCTTTTTCCCCCTTCTTCCTTCCATTCAGAACATTTTATGTGAAACATTTTATCCCATGTCTTATGTGGACAATCCTCAAAAACACGAGGAGGTGGCAGCCACACAGTCAGTGGGATTGCTATCACATCTTTTGCAAGTAAATAGAAACTCTGTTAACACGGTGATGCATTTGACACAATACAGAGACAGACTATTAAAAGCACTGGATCATTTTAACACACTTTTAAAAACAAATGTCTATATTTAAAAATATTTTTTCACAGGAATTTCTCTTAAAAGAAAATAACAGAGAATCTTAGACAAAAAGTATATTGATACTCTTAATTCTGCAGGTGTTTTATCCTTCATATGCCTAATATTTTTTTTGCAATGGCTTGCCACTAAATTTCCTTTTGTACACCCTGGGCTACTGAGTTCTTGCCAGGCAAGAAGGCTTTCAATGATAGAAACAACCTGTTATCAGGCTATTATATGTTTCACTGAGGCCTGTTTGCCAACACAATTCCCCCATCCTACCACACCCAACAGATGAAACGCTGCTGCAGAGGAAGAAATAGATACAGCATCATGGCACCTCTGTGAAGGACCACGCCACAGCTTTTGGCTGCCAAACAGAGCTGAGGTTTCCATGTTCCAATCTCAGATCTTGGGACCTTAACCTGCTCCGAACACATCTGGAACAGCCCCTATAGCTGTCTGAGACCTTACCCTGCTCCGAACACATCTGGAACAGCCCCTATAGCTGTCTGAGACCTTACCCTGCCCCGAACATATCTGGAACAGCCCCTATAGCCAGCAGACCTTTGATGAACCACTGGTCTGGCAAGGAGGACACAATTTGAAAGTTCTTTTGCAGGCTGTATACTGAGGGCTTCTGAGCCACAAGTGGTCTCCTGATATCTTCTATCCTTTCTTCTCGTTGCCCCTTCTAAACATAAAGATTCTGCATAAAGATGACTCAGAATATCTGGAAAGACAGGGTTTGTTCAGACCCTGATGGCAAAATGGGTGAGTATAGGTAAGAGTCAATCTGCAGAGTAATTCCTGAAATTCAGTACCAGAGCTCTGAAAAAATACAGCAATTGCTGTGAAGTTGCATAAATGCATTCCCTGCATTTCTCAGTGCCCTTATCTTACGTTTATTCACCAAAGTAACAGCTCTTCTTTTCTCAGTAATGCTTTTTACAGTCTGCAGTAATTCTTCTGCAGGAAGCTGTTAGTACATTAACACCAGCCAGGAAAACAGGACTTTGCAGTACTCCCCCCGTGGCCCCCTGCGAGGGGTGCCATCGAGAACGATGGCACAGCACAGCCCGGTTTCCCTCAAAGCACTGCCACCCTCTCAGAGCTTTAACTGCCAGGTTTTTGCAGCCACAGTCTGCAGGGCTAAACTTAGCAAGCAGCACCTTCCCTTGCACCTCATCACATGATAGGAAACAAACAGAAACAGGGAAATACAATATGTTCCTAAAGGTGGAGTCGGAATACTTTCATCTCTGTAACAGTTTGGTAAAGGACACTTATACAAGCAACTTCTCATAATGTGTCATCTCTTACTTGCACTGTCATTTGCTTTCTGCATAGTGCTAAAGACAACCACCTCTAAATGTGCTCTTTCAGAACCATTTCTGGCCTGAATCAAACTACTTAATATATATGTTACAGACAAATTGTTTTATTAAAGCACCGCTATGTTATCAGATGCCTATTTATTCTTGCACCCTTCTAATGGATAAACACCAACCTTGCAGTGGATTCATCTCCTTTGCAGCTGTTGCATATTTCACCCTGGACCATCCCAAACTCCTCTGCAGGCCACATCCCTCCCTCCTGCACTACTGAAGTGCAGCTAATTGAAGGCTGCATGACAGACTTGAAAGATAAAGGACCAGGTCATATTTATCTTTTTTCTCCCTTTTCTGAAACAGAGCCATGCAGGTCATAACAGCCGTGCAAAGAAGCTACAGCTCTTTTATTTCAAAACCTTGTCCAGAGGACTCAAAAAAAAATTAGGTGTATTGAAGTCAATTTGCAGATTCAAATGTAACAAAAGGCAGAATTAAATCCTCTGAAGTTGCATCACAGTCTGCACACAAAAAAAAGTGTAGCCAAATTATTAACTCATTTAGGACCTTTATATCTCCTGCATAAGGGAAGCATAAATAGTCCTTTGCACATATATGAAACCCCAGACATATATCACAGTGTTACATAACATGACACAGCATACAACAGGAGGACATAGAGCTAATGTGATTCAACTTACACAGAGCTCTGACCACCTGCTTCTAAAGCTTATCATCACCTCAGCTCTAGCACAGCTCAATCAACTGCCCCATGTACTCCTCTTCTCGTGCAGCGTGCCTGTGGCAGAGGAAAAGTGGCTTCTCCCTGAAGCAAGGTTCTGGCTTGGCCACAAATTCCCAAGGCAGCACCCAGGATGTGCTGGAACCACAGCCATGTCAGCAGACCTGAGGTAGGGAGAGACTGAGATGTTTGAAGGGCTTTTTGTTTCAAATCCTCAGGGGTCTGACTGCTTCTGTTTTAGTATCCCTAATTACAAACACAGTTATTTTGGGCCTAAAATGTTTTGAGCTTTTATAAAATTAGCTGCAGCATTTTACTTGAAGATGCCCTGGCAGAGAGCAGTTCCACAGACTAGCAGCCTACTTGCTAAAATAGCATTTATCAGCTACTCACTTGATCACAATCATATTTCTGTCAGTTTACACTTGAGTTCAAATTTAAAGACATCTTTTAAAAAAACAGACCTCTCGATTAGCAGTTCTCACCCAACATCCCAAGTTTGTGAACTGACTTTGATGTTTAATAAAATCATTTATGCCAATAAAAGGGAATTAAAAACAAACAAGCACAAAATCCCCTCAATTGCTAAGGAGCAAACAAGGCCATTCCATTGATTGCTCTCATGCCATTTATCAAAGTGCTGGAAAGAAAAAATAAGGTCCAGCTTCATTACAAACAGAATAATAAAGAAAAAAATGTTGAATATAGAGGAAGAAATACTCATAGACAATAGACAAGTTTAAGAATATTTTTTACAATATATTTTTTTGTCAACAGTCCAGGCACCAGGTTTTTTTCACTGCACTTACGAATTATCAACAAAAGTACTAACAAAATTATGTGGCTGTTTCTGGTTAGGTTTCATTGCTTTGAATTTCAATTGGTTTTGAAATATTTCATTATTGATCAGAACTTTTTAAAATATACATACAACATTCATTAATGACATCAGGACAGGACAAATCGCTTTCATTTCCATAAGCAGTAGCTGGTCTTACTCAAACAAACACCCAAATTAGCTTATTTTTGCTGCCTGTGTTCCCAGACTATCATTCATATTCACCGATTTTTAAAATGAGCTCAGTTTTTTTTTGAAAAAACAAAAGAAAAACAAAGTTCTACCAAAAAGAAAAATCACCACCTAGGAAGAATTCCCAATGCTTTGTCCAGTATAAGCCTGCAATTTTGTATTCTGCAACCACGGGCTTAAAAGTGCCTCAGCTGCGTTTATTAGCTACAGGGTGGCATCAGGAGATCAGCTCCCTTTGCCATCCCATGTAGGCTGAGACAGACACCTCTCCCACAGGGTTGTGGTCCAAGGGCTTGGTCATGCTCTTGTCATCACCAAGGAGAGACAACATTCACACTCTCAAGGACCACCACAGTCCCCCAGGGCAGACAGGTTTCTTAAGCAGGGGGGAGATGCTGGGCAGAAGAGCACAGAAGTTCCACCAAGAAGGGGATGCAAACCCACAGGATCTCAGGCAGCACCACTCAGCAGAAGGCCACTGCCTCAAGCAGCACTTAACCCCTTCTTCACATTCGTCACTCTGCGATGGAGCGGAAGCTCTCAGAAATGGATGCAGACAGTGCTGCTGGCACTTTGTATCAATTAATAAATTTTAAAATAAATAATACCAAGTGTGTGACAAGGCTGGGAAGTGATTACCAAGATGCCTCATAAACCAGTATCAACTTGCATATTTTGAATTTAAAGTAATTAAGGCTATGAAAGGAGAGCCTTTATTTAGGGAAGGTAAAATTGGCAGGATAGGAAGTCTCTTGACATCTAGTACCAATACTAACACTTGCACACTACATGAGATAGTAGGACAATTACCCTTTCTGAAGATCTGGAGTATGGGTTATATTAGCAAGTTAATTTTGTCAATTTTCTAAGCTCCCTTGCAGTGATCCACTGCTGGCCAGCCTCCCTCTGACAGTTTATCCAAATAACTGACACTATTGCTGTTATCATTAGAATAGCTTTTCTTCAAGCTGCCATTGTTTAGCAGCCATGGTCTGTGTACATGAAAAGAAAACCCATTAAAACTCATTTCAGAGATCTCTGTTAGCCCAGGAAATATTTAACAGCAGCAGTAGCTATGCAACAAAAAGGTTAAGCCAGTTAGTGTTTGTGACAATTGCACTTAGCCATTCTGTCCAATGGCAAGAACATCTTTGCATTTATCAAGGGAACAGATTTAGCAAGAAACTACACACAGCAAGAAATAAATGAGAGATGCAGGGAAAACTGGCATTATTGTGGCATCTGCTAGAGCTATTTTAGAACGGTGTCCCCCTGTGCTGCTCCACTGATGGGCTTGTGAGTATCGACTAAAATTAAAATCTGTTTCTCAGACACTTGTAAATAGGCCACAAAAACTTAACACGTCTCAGGTTTTGTTTTGCTTTTTATGCAGTCCCATAATTTTCTACATTCATTTAGAAAGTGTTTCAGCTTATGCTTTGCCATGGCCCTCGTGCCCTGGACCTGCTGTGAGAAAGCCTCTGCACTTCCCTCCTCCTCTGCCAGAGAAGATATTCCTTATGGCACACCCTCAGCCCTCTTGCACATAGGGCCAGCTGCAGCAAGAGCTTGCCCTAAGGAGTATTTATTTCTCAAACAGGACTTCAGTATTAAATCCAAAATTTTTGTGAGGACGAAGCAGGCTCTTTGTTCCCAACAGCTTTGGGCATCCAATTTCTTAAAACGTGGGTAAAAATTCTGCTTCATCTTCTACTTTGCCTATGCACAGGAACCCCTTGCACAAGGAAGGCCAAACATTTATGCCTTTTCACAACTCACCAATGTTTAATTTCGTTTTGGCTCCCATTAGGATGTGGCAGTCTGACCAGACAGCCAGAAAAACATAAACGCAGAAATGGCTTTGAGCAAGATTGCAAGCCCTCTGCTCCCCTTGGCAAATCTGAGCCACTCACACAGGCACTGAAAGAATTGGGGCAGTATGAAAATATGCTCAACTGTGAGAACAAAGGTTGTGTAAAGCCAGCCACAACTAACTTCTAGAAAAATGCATATACTGTCCCTCTTACCATGATATTTAACTATTTTTTTTTTTTTTAGTGGGAGTTGCATGGTCTATGTTACTTCCAGAGACAAAGAGAGAAAAAAAGAAGCCTTCAGAGCCTAAGAGAGAGAACCAAAATGGCATGTATAAAATCTAAACTAATATGCTAATCTAAAAGCTTCCTTACAATGTGACTGGGTTTGGAACACAGAAAGCAGAATATGACATGATTTGAATAAGTTGCACTTGGCAATATGAAGGAGAACTGCTGAATCACTGACTTCTATTTCTGGAAAGATGAAGTTTCTGATTCTGGCTATACCAACACATTAACTCTTTGTGTCATCATTGTCCACACAGTGCTATCAAAAGTGCTTTTCTTCTTCCTCAACAGGATAATAAAGGTAAATCTCACTCTTGTAGCTATATAAGTGTTTCCATGAAAACCACACTGCTTACTTTTAGGAGGAAAAAACTGTATCTGTATGATCAAAATGGCCATCAGCTTAGGTAGAGAAAATTTTTTGCACGCTGAAGAAAGAAAATGCCAAACTGAAGAACAGAACATCTGTTATAAAGAAGGCTATAATTATCTCATACATCTGAACACCACTGGGCATTGAAGTTACTCAAGCTATTTTGCCAGATACTCTGTGTTCAGGGCTCTTACTTGACACCAGCTGGAAATAATCAAGAGCTTGAGAGGCCTGTCTATATAGACCTTACACATTTTGAAGGGAACTACTTTTGATGTCGTATGCAGAGTCTTCTTGCTCTAAGGGGATGAAAATCTGAACTATTTTCTGCCACTGTCTCATATTACAAAACACTGTAACGTTGCTAACTAACTGTAGCACTCACAGGTTAACAACTACTTCTGTATCATCCATCATGGTGTGCTTCACTGGTTAGGCATTTTAATGGAGTCCTCGGCAGAAAGAAAGCAAAAAACAGCAAAATTGCCACTCTGCCACCTTACCAACACTCAGCAGAAAAAGCAAGTGGTTTCCCTCAACAGATGTACAGTAAGTCCTGTTACAGGAGCTTTCCCCTGGGGATGCCAAGCAGAAAAGACTCAAGCCTATGTGCTCCCAAACCTATGTGCAGGAGCTGTGCTGTTCTGTCTCTGCAGAGGCAACTCCCAGTCCCAGGCCCCACATTTGAATTCTCTCAATCAAAGTCTTTCGAGGGTGCATTCTTTGGTATTTTGTTAGCTTATCAAGCCCTTCTGGTCCACTCACAGAGAACATATCAACTGCTGAGCCCTAGCAAGACTTTTTAAAATATGCACCTCGTTTTCCATCAGATCACACAGTAAAATATGGAAAAGAATTATAAAGCCGTTCTTTCGGGACAACAAATAGCTACTGTTCTATTTTTCCAAAAGTAATATGCATAATTGTTCACTTATGGCAAAGCAAGTGAAAAAAGAAGTAAGACACATCTTTTTTCTGTTAATTCTCAGTCTGTGCCTGTGCTTTTCTGAAAAGGGGATCAAGGTAAAAAAGGAACGATAAAACACAAACACAGCAAGAAGGAGAGCGTACAACAATCTCCTTTGATTGTGGGAACACTACAGGCTAAAAGAAACTCAGCTGCCTGGGTATCTCAAGGACAGATTCCCACGTGAGACTCCAGCCCGGCTGTGTCACAGACACTGACAGATGGGTTTCCCCAGCCTTGAACAACCTAATGGAGCTTTTAGCCAATTTGCATAGTGCCTGTCCCTGGGTGAAATGGGTACGTGTCAAGGACATTAAGCAGGCCAAGACAAAAGTGTAATAGCCTTGTATACAATATCACTTACTGCTTGCTATTTTTAACCCCCAGGGGGAGAAAAGAAGAAAAGAAGAGAAAAAGAAGCTGAAAGCCAGTTGTGAGGCACCAAGTTCCTGCTTTGGGGAATGGGCTGAAGCAACAAGACACTTTTCTTGCAAAATGGAAAAACAAAAGCACTGTACAGACAACTACTAGCTAGTTTCTTTTTTTTAAAGCAAAACTTTTTTGGAGTCTCCCAAAGCCTGTCTATATTGGTGATCTATTTTGATCCCAAACCCTCAAAGAAAGCATGTGAAGCTGATTCCTGCACCTGAAACAGAGTCTAAAATATCACCTCTAGAGACCCATGCAGGTACAAGAGCCCGGCTGCTGCAGCTCTGTACAAGAGCTAAACCTAAGGCTAAGTCTTCTCAGGCCTAAGTCCAGATCTTTCATTTCTCCCAGCACCACACATGGCTGCTTCCTAACAAACTAGGAAGAAGAATGAAAAAATTCAAATTGGACTCATAACAAAAAATTATAACTTGATGTAAAATATAAGGTCAAGCCCCGAGGGTGGCTGAATTACCCGCTGAGCTGCTGCACCCCTCGCGCACTCCAAGGAAAAGCACGTGTACTCCATATTTGCTTGGAGTAACACAACCTCCTGGCCAGATTCTGCTCCCAGCCACATTAGAATAACTCAGCAACCAGACAATAAACTGTGATTGAAAATGGGGCTGAGCTGCAACTTGTAAGAACCCCTGCATAGAATCACTGAATTTTGTTGTCTTGCCTTCTTCTTCAGACTTGTTCCTCACAGCTTGTTCTAATGCACAATGGAGGGTCTGCCAGTGCTTAAACTAATTCTTTGCCATTTAGGAGAGATCAGATTAAAAATTAAGCATGCAAACAGAGGTTTCCTTGAGGAAAGATTCAGCTCTGACAACTAAACTCTGCACATAGCATAAAGCATACCACAGAAAGTGGCAAACAGTATTTTTGACAGAAACAAAACCCACACCAAAAAGGCTTAGGATTTAACCCAGTTGAGCCCTAATACATCAACACTGAGTGAATACACCCCTATGTGATGCTACGAAAAACTAGAGATCTTCAGCAAAGAGGAGCTGGGTGCAGATTTGAGATTTGTTCACGATCCTTCTGCTCATGGTGAGTGATTATCTATCCTGAGAACACAGGAGTGACCAAGAAGGTAGGTCCTGGTTTTGGGTGTATAGCTACCTCAGAGCTATTTTTGATTTTGTCATTAGCTGGCTGCGTGATTTTAACTAAGCTGTCACTAGGGACTCCCATTGCTTCTAAGTGAAATGGGAACACTATTTTAGGCACTTCTGAGGTCATAGGATAGAAAAGCTCTATAAATGAACATTATTACTGTCAGCAACACTGTTCTACCACTTCCATGGTTATTCAAAACCAAAACCAACAGTAGTGCACAAAAGAGCTATCTGCAGCTAGAAATCTGTATTTCTAACAGCTATCTGCAAATCTAGGTTATGACATAGGTCACCACTTTATGTGTTAAAAAGCTGCAGTATTTCCAAATGAGCATCTTCAGTCATCATAATATCTCAAGCCTGGTTCTCAAGTCCATTTAATTAGGGTGGATGGAGAGGGATAAAGCCCAGAGGGTGTTTCTGTTTGGGTAATGTGTTTGTTTAGCATTACAAAAAATGCTATGAGCTTAAGTGTAAATTATTTGAGCCTTTGGCACTTTTCAATTATATATGCTAATTTTAGATGGAGTAGATTGTACTTGAAATAACGGGATTTCATGGGAGCAAAGCCTTCTGTGGTGAAATTGTGTTGATACTCTCTCAAATTTTCTTTCTAGCAGAGACCAACCCTTTCTCACTGCTGGACTTTTCTTGTGAAGAGAGGATTCACTCTTGGTGTGACAAATAAGCATTGCAATTTCAATTACATAGGAGCATGCATGTATCTACCCAGTAGCTAATGATAGGGAGATGTAAATACTGTCACATCACTTGATTTTAAGACTTTCAATTTTATTAGAAATATGTTATCTACTGAAGCTGTAAATAATTTGATTTCTACAAATTAGGTGAAAATTTTGTGGTCATTTAAAATAAATAAGTTCAGGGTTTTTAACATATTAACCAATACAATACAGCATTTCATCCCTTTCTCTTTTCACCTTTTGTAGACAGAAACTGGATGACCAGCAGCAAAAAGGTCAGTATAACAGAACCAGAAGAAATAAGGCTAAGGCTTAGTCAAAGTAAGGCTAAGCCTAATAATAGAGATAAACTGGTTTTTGCACCTGAGTTGGTTGCTCTGGAGTAGCAAGCATAGACCCAGCAGCTCATTTACAGTGAGCTGAATTAATTTAAGGTTGCATTATGCCAGGTAGACAGTTCCTTACACAATTTAAAAATAACAATGTAAAAAACTAAATATGCACAAACAATATGCAGTCCCACAATATCCAATGTCTAAAAATCTAGAGCCTATGGGGAAACCTATCTTCCTAATGGAAACATCAGAATAACACTCAAAAATACAAGTATCATAAGGGACAATTAAACAAGGAAGATTTTTTGTTTCTTCTATACCTATCCTGGAACGAGGAAAAATTAAAGTCATATCAGAAAAAAATTATTTGGAGCTCAATTTTGGTTGCCTTTTCTTGGTTTCAGGTTGGGGAGGACAGGGTTGGGTAGTTTGGTTTTAGGGGGTTTTGTTCATTCTTAATTCAATTGCATTTAATCAGTAAGACAGATATCCATCAAATAATTTTGAAATAGCAGAGAATGTAAAAGTGAAAGAAATATATCATTATTATTAACAGTACTTCCTTCACAAAAGAAGGTTGCAGAGTTTTATATACACAGCAGCAATCTGAAATGCTGACCTCCTCTGGATCTTGGGCTCACACCTCAACCCAGCAAGGCAGATTCAAAATTTACAGCTTAGTGACAAGTCTGCCAATTCATCACCACTAAACCATCTTGAGCCCACTTTGGAAGTGGCACAGGTCAAAAGAGGAAACCACCAGCTGCTGAAGAAATCCCTTCTCAAATAAATTTATCCCACAAGTAGGCAGCCTGGCACCAGCTCTCTCACACACCTTCCCCCACTCTCCACCAAAATCTGTGCTGCAGTGGGGCCATACTCATCCTGACTTATCTTCCAAAACCACAGGCATAAATTTTAAAGTGTTACTAAACTTTAGGATGAGTTAATAGAAAAAGTCAAGAAGAGAGTAAAATATAACCACACAAAGCTCCAGTGCTTCTGATGGTTGAGTTTTCTCTAAGACAGGAGTGGCTGTCCTATTACTTTCCAGTCTGTAGAGACACAGTGGTTGGACATCTTAAGTTGAAGAGTAGATGAAAGAGAAAATTTACTTCTATCAATCTTTAAAGGAAACTACTAAATAATTTAACAGCTTATGCAAACACCCAAAGAGAGATTTTTGTGGAACTACTGTTCTGGCAAAGAAAAATGAGGCAATTTAGGTTAGTTTGACCAGGAAATGCATATCCATATCTATACACCTTCAGTATGCCCACCTGCATAGCTATTTTATCAAATATACTCACAGTTCAGTTTAAGAGTGACATACTCTACCTTAGTTTAACTCTTTGTCCTAATTTATTTAAACCAAACTGTTATAAAGCCAACAGAATGTTGACTTAGGCTTATGCATACAGTCTTTAGCATCAGTTTAATTACATCAGTTTGAAATTACACCACAAATTGGACTAATGTCATTCTGCATAAGCTTAGCCCTTGCAGCATCAGACAGCTAAATCCCATTGAAATGTTGTGACATTCTTGTGCTTAATTCCCTAAAATTCCTTAGGAAATCCTAGCCAAAACTGTGAGCAGGAACCAATCATGCCAAAACCCTTCTGAGATGAAGCAGGCAGCTCCCATCTCCACCAGAGCTGTTTTCTTACCACCCTTTGCATAGCAGAATACTTTACCCACATGCTTAGTGTTTTGCAGAAGTGCAGTAGAGTTACTCAGGTGTTTATGGACAAGTTGTGCTCAATTCTTTGCTGGGACCTCCGAAATTGCTGTTTTGGTTACCTCTGCATCAGGTACAGTATCTCTGCTCCTCAAAATCAGCCATTGATGAGCACCCAGGCTTTAGTGAGGATTGGTGGGTTGGGGACCAGCCTGCTAGGTCATCTTCCCCATCATCCAGTGCCCTCTAAAAAATGCAGTGGGGAGGGCTGGAGTGCTGCCTGGCTCATCTCCCCCCAGAAAACTGCCCCCCAAGGGCACCTGAACAGCCTGACTGAAGAGACTCTCCCAGATTGCCTCTCCATCACTGCAGCTACTCTGAGGCAGATGCAAAAAAAAAAAAATACATGCATACCTCATGGCTATACCTCATGGCTGCTATTTCAGAAACAGTTTTCAGATGAGTAATTTGGCGAGATTCACTGTTTGCAAACTGCATACTTGGTCTAAAGAGCACTTTCAGTTATGTCTACAGCACCAATGTCCAGGCCACAGATCTCTGTTTACCCGGCTTTTCAGACCACCCAATCTGCCTGCTTCCTCACAGTGCTGATTATTACTTACTCTTGTAAAACTTCCACTAATGGCTTTTCTGACACAAGGACTTTTTTGGGTTTGGTTTTGGGGTTTTTTTGGGAGGGTTTGGTTTTGTTTTGGGTTTTTTTTGGTTTTTTTTTTTTTTTAAGAAATAAAGGAGGGGGAAATAATAATGTTAAAAGAAGTAAAGCTTAAACTAGAAAAGTTCATGTCCTGTCATTCACCATCTAGGAGAGCTGTGAGGAGCAGTGCCATACAAAAAGACAAGTTCTCTAACTGGCAGGTCTCCACCAGCTTTTACAATTAACAAGCTAGCTCATTGTCTGGGTTGTTATCTAAATTACAGTCTAGGAATTTTCTGCTAATATATTTTCTGACTTTTAAAACACTATACTGTACAGTACCTAGTACAAAGGCGTCTTTCTCTAATTCTATTTAAATCTCTATTTTCCTGTTTTAAAAATTAATTACTGTAACCATAGCCCTAAGCAAAGAAAAGGAGAAGGGGAAAAAGGAAGAGAATGTACAGTTAGCAAGGAGGGAAGGGAGTTCAGGTGTTGGAGTTTTCTTTGAAGCAGAGGCAATAAAAACTCACTACTTTTTAAGAGACTTAAAATCTATTTTTGGTCCCATCACATTTGTTTTATCAGCATTCATCAACAACAACAGGCAACTGACAGAAAGAACAAGATCAGTCCTTTCTTATGACATATCTGAACCATTGAGTTTTTGTCTTTTTTTTAATATCTAATTCAAGTATATATATTTATATCTTCACTTTTTTGTCTTCTTTTTTTTAATATCTAATTCCAGTAGAAAGAAAATTACTATGATTTTTTTTTTAAAAAGGGATCATATAGCAGGGGATACAAAATAATAAACATTAAGTGTCATCACAAAAATATGTTCTATTATGTTTGTTCTAGTTATAGCACATAAAAGATAAAATGCACAAAACTTGGGAAACATATACTAGGCATTTTACTAAAACTCATAAACAGGTGTCTTTGGATCAGTCCTCCCAAAAACAAGCACTTTTTCTGTTTTTGCTTAACTTTTGTTCCTTGAGATTCCCCTCCCAAGTCATCTTTTGTATGTGTAAATCTTGCACATATAGGCAGGTATGCTTTTAAGCTTTTCAACCACTATTTTTTATTTCAAATACTGGAACTGCTTTTAAAACATCTTAACAACAATTACATATACCACATACTCTTCTTTTGGCCAATAGGAAAAAGGATTAGGGAAAAATTGAACCTTCTTCATTAGTTGATTGTTTATTTTTCATTTGTGGAGCCTGTAAAAATAATGTTTCACTCCAAGTTAAGAAAACATCGTTTCTTCCATTCCAGAAAACAGAAAAGCAGCAAGGCTTTTCTCACCATGTATGTCGTCGTAAGCAATATTCTTTCTGTGACTGAAGGCAATGTAAAAGAAAAAAAGAGTTTGCCATAACTTTTAATGGTGAAGTCATAGGACAGCCCATCAATTAAATCTATTAAAAAATCAGTAGTAATTACAAACCATTGAAGAACTATAAATAAGATTTCCATAATATCTTTGATGTTTGCTTTTCAGCACAGGGTTTTACTGGTGCCACTTGTCAAATCTGGCTGACATTATTTAAATTGGGAAGCAACAAAAATAAAGCTTCTTTTTCTGACTAAGAAAGATTACAGGTAAAGGAGAAATTTCTCTAAATTTACTTCACATTTTTACTGAATGTTGGTCCTGACACGCTAAATCATTACATTATGGGAAAACACAGTGAAGGCCGAAAACCTCCTTTAGAAGATATCTACCAGCAAGTTGGTGTTTACCAAGGAATTAATTTTCAATTAAAATACGTATTACATGAAATTCTAGAGATTAATTCAGATGATTCAGAACCCACCAGTAAAGAACACGGATTTGGTTTTGCTGAGTGTTTTACACTTCTCATGGGATGGGGTGCTGTAGCAATAGTCTTCCCTCTATAGATGCAGACACACCTAATTTAACACGATTGTGGGTTGGGCTGTTTTCCTCACGCAGACTTCACTGAGACATTTGTAATGTAAGGAAGTTAAGAAAAACCCTCTTACTACTGAATGTATTCAGGTAGTTCTTTATTATTTTTGAAAATTGTTCCATCCTCACTTTTCCCAAGCAGTATTTATTGCTAAGACACCATCCCCTTGCTTACATTCCCCACAGCCAGACAGTATAGGTGCCTCACAGCAAACCCTGAGCATCAGCAGCAGGCTGACACCAGTGAGGTATAAATTGCAGCAACTTTTAGTCTGCTCCATCTGGCACCTGGAACAAAACCAGTCCTCTGATGGAAAGCTGTCATTGGTGTCAAGCTAAATCTGACCCATCCTTTCAGCTCAATACCAGCAAAAGCACAGAGCTGCTTTGGGATCAATAACTTAAAAAGCTGTTTGCTCTGATTTGTAATCCAAACAAGTATGTGGGAGACAAAGAACTGGAGGATTGAGCCCAAAGTCATTACTTCTGATTTTATACTTCCAGAAATATGTCTTAGCCATGCATTTTAACGATTAGCCTTTAAAATATCCACATTTTGAAGGTTAAACATATATAAATTGTAAACAGAGCACAGCATAGACTCAACACAGGGTTTTGAACATGAACCATTAATATTTATTCAAAGTGCAAGGCTTTTATGTGAAAAAAGTAATACCTTTTCTTAGCTGAAACATGTTTAAAGGTTCTCTTCTCTGAGGAAAGTATCAAAATGCAGTGTGACAGATAAAAATCCAGCACATACTATGTCCATATTCACATATAAAAAGATATTTTCAACCTTTCAATTCAAAGACCAGCAATAAAAAAAATCCCTCTCATATCCTTAGGATGCTAAATAATCATTTCATCCATGTCTCAGTTATTGACTTACAAAGACATGACTTGCCTTTGCTCTCTAGTTTTTATACACAAACAAACTGAGGACAACTCATTGTTACAGAAGCCAGTGAGCCAGTGGGATTTGTCAGCTTCTTTACAAAAAAAAAAAAAAAAAAAAAAAAAGCAAGCTGGATGCAGCTGGCTCACAACTCTGGAAAAATATTGAAGATGACAGAAAGAATATGATGTTTTGGCTCCTCTGCAGCCATTATGATATTGAGCAATATGCTGCAAAGAGCTATTGCAGTAAAGTGCTGCAAGACCACCTCCATGCCTCCATGCTGAATAAAGGTCATGCAAGGACTCCGCTGAATAGTCTGAGTTGTATTGCTATGTCTGCATCTTCCAAATTATAATTTTTATGCATCTTTCCACCATGAATTTTGGACTCTTTACATACTGACATAAATTCTGTGTAGGTGAATAAGATCTTCCAATTCCAAACATCACCAAAAACCTAAATTTTTTGTTTCATTTTTACCATCGAAATCTTATTAGCTGTTTGGCTCATAATAGCTTGAAGAGCTTTTCATGATCCCTACCACACAGTGGAGACACAGAGGTGTCATTCTTGCGCTGAAACAAGAGCATACTGCTCTTTTTCAGGGAGTGTGCTGGTTATCAGAAGCATCTCTACCCCATCTGTCCCCACCACAGCAGTTGGGTGGCCAGACATACAGAAAGAGCCCTGTAAGGACAGATGTACAGAAAGAGCCTTGCCCATCTGACAGGTCCTGACAGCCACCCAGCACCTGCCTGGCCCATGTGCTGCTGCCCAGTATCCAACACCCATCACTAGCCTGGGACACAAGGAGGTTTCCCTCTAATCTGTTTTATTTCCATTATGTTATCTCATGGTGCTTTATATATAAATATAATGTATACATTATAGAGAACATGCATATTTGTGCCTCCATAATCTATACAATATATATACATACGCATTGCAGGGAACATACATCAGCAAAAGGCCTCTTTTATTGCAGGGATTGCTTTGGTCAAACTAATAGCTGACACGGTAAAACAATTTTACAATTTGTACTCTCTCCCATATTTTATATTTTCAGAAAGGGAAAGGAAAGAAGAGACTGAAATTTCTCCCTCTAGTTACTCAGACCACAGAATCAATGTAATTCTGCTGTCTTCATTACATTATTTTTCCCCCAGAAACCATAATACTACAAAAAGATTAAATTAAATAATACTCTAAAAAAAAAAATCAAGCAGTTCTTTAATTTCATTTCAATACCATCTTGTTCTTCCAACAGCCTCTCAGATGTGCAGGAAATGGTTTAATGATGTGCCTTTATTAAAGGGAAGTGCTGAGGTATCTCTGCAGGTTGCTCCCATCCCCCAAAAGTTTGCACAGCAACAACTCTGAGAATACATATCTGCCAGCAAAAAATGTCTTCATCAGAGCCTCCTTTTATCACAGAAGCTGCAACAAAAACAGCACTTAAAGGACATAATCATCTCTACTCACAGTACCTCCTGAACTGTAAACACAGTTTAAAAACTGCACGCCATGGAGCTCAGGCGTGTTATCTAATCCTTTAGAAACTCTATCCGACTGCAAACACAGGGAGCAGCAATGCCAGCCACACCATGTGCTTCCACTTACTGACCCACTCCCTTTCCACAGGCACACAGACACCATCCCTCACCAGCCAGCACAGAAATGCTAACACAGCTCTCATGGCCAAAACACTCGGGGCCTCACCTGGGAAGCAAATCCAGCCCTGCCTGTCACCCTCCTAAAGCCCCCAGATGTAACAAAAAGTGCAACTGTGCATTATATGTGCTGTTGTTTAGAGTTATATTCCCTCACCCTTGCCTGCACCCCTCCAGCACTACAGCCGACACACAGAATGAAAGGAGTGGGGTTTTTTAGTGCAATATCTGGGGTTGGTGAGCTTACTCTGGCTGGGGGTGTGTTTGAAACACTGCTTACCTGAGCGAGTGTTGCAACACTCTGGCCACACTTATTTTGTTAGCAAAGCAGCCAAACAGCTCAGGTGACTTTGCAACTGCCTTGCAGGGCAGCACTGCAACAGTACAGGCTTTGACAGCCAGACCTGTCATAACAAGGAGGAAACAGACTTTTTTTTTTTTTTTTTTAATCTTCATTTAGTCTGAACAAGGTAATTTGATCTAACTAGAAAGCCATTCTTTTATTTTCTTGTTAATAGTGCTGAAGACTATTGGCAGCACATGTGAGCACAAGCCATACTCAAAGTGGCCTTTGGAACAGCAAGAAATGCTTGGTACCTGTTTCAGAGCTTTGTATGGCTGAGCAGGAGCTGCCTTCCACACATCATCCTTCCAGTGACCATGATGGAGCCAGAGCCTCAGTCATAGGACCAACAGTACCTAACTTGTAACAGAATACAGCTTCTCCACAACAAAAACTAACAGCAACTGGTACGTGAATAATTCTGGGCAAGACAAGAATTGAAGGGCATGGGCTTTACCCCATGCCCCAAATCATACCAGATCAAACTGTGCCTGAATAAGCTCTTGCTTTTGTAAATCCTAGTGCTATGAAAAGCTGATGGTTTTTCAGAAGGGTAAGCAGAGCTGGGTTTTTCCTGTCCCCATACTTTCAATACAACTTAGATGCAGTAGTTTCACTAAGGACCATATGACATTTTTTAAAAGCTGTTACCCATTTCTGTCTCTGTTAATCTCTGTCCCAACACTCTACATTGTATTTGAAATGCTGAACCAGAGAGCTTTAAGTTCTAGCTTGCATTGATTTTTAAAATCTGCCCACAAAGAGGAATCCTCCTCTACAGATCAACCTACATGACCATCATGGCACTAAGGTCACAGACACAGGAACAATCTTCTGCCATGCAGCTACCCTGTAGGACCTGAAGGAGCTCTCCCAGTGAAATCAGCTTTGCCATTGGAAACACACGAGACCTTGCTTGGGATGATCTGAGACTCAAAAATTAGATTTCAAAATCACACATGGAACAGATGAACATTCAAAGGTTTATCATTTACCTCTTCTATTTCTTAGGCAACACTTGTTTAAAAAAAATAAAATGTATCTTTGTTAAGGGTCAGCCATACTGTAGATGACAATTTAGGTCAAACAGCTTCATCTAGCTGCTCTCTAGCATCACAGATAGTGTACTCACCAAGCACAGCTTCAATACCAAATCATTCTCCACACAACTACTCCAACCATCCCTATAAAGTTTACAAGATCTCAGAGACAAAAATGAACATCTATACAGGTATGAAAACTAGAGCAGAAGGTAATGTATCCCTGTGCTTAAAATTATACATTGTAAGAGAATTCCTATATTGTGCCTGGATTAATTACTTGCTCCAGTACAAGACAATTTTTACAGGATTAGCATACATTGGTCTAACAAAGGGCTATGAAAATTTTTGCTTGCTTCAAGCCAAACATGATTTCTAAACACCCCTGAAAGCCACACACAAAGCTAGACCTCAGCAGCACCCACACAGAGACGTAAGTCATGTTGCATTAGACCCTAGGAAGTGAAATCACAGCCCACATCCAACACACAGATTGTGTCCTAGCAGGCCAGATGTTGCATGCATGATTAACTAGCAGCCTTCTAGGGGAATGCGACAAGCATACTTGTACATGTCCTCTACTCAGACTGTCCCTGAAAATCCTTTTTCTACCTTGTCAAACAGAGTTCAGCTGCATTTCACACAGATTTTAGGTGCTGTTTGATTCCCATTGTCATCACTGGTGGGTAGACTGATCCACAGAAAGGAAAGACAGTCCCAGCTCACAGGAAGCAGTAGCTGCCCTGCAAGTACCCCCTCTGGAGCTTTGCTGGGAACTACTCACTGCTGTGCACCCAACATGCACCCTTAGCATCAGTCAAAACTACACCATGACCTTAATTAAGCACAACAACAGGGAAAAGATACCTGTCCAAAGGCACTGCTGCATTCACTACCTACAGAAAGACATCATAATTTATTCTCATGTAAGAGATGAGGATGGAAAGCCAAGGGAACAAAAAAGGGGAAGATTTTCCACCAAAAAAACTGTGTTGGGGCTCTGGACTATGAAACACACTGAGCAAGGAAGAAAGAGTGAATCTTCACTGGCCTTCACTCTTGAGGCACTTAAAAAATGCAAAGATGCTAATTTGACATTTCAAGTGGGGTTTTTTTATTATTTCTTCTCTTTTTTTCTTTTTGTGTAGAAAAAAAGAAGTTTAGACAGCACACGTTTAAAAATGAAGCACAGAGCTCTTAAAAGGTTTTGATGACATAGGATATTAGCAAAGACCTTACAAATGACACCTGGCTGAAAAGACTAACAAAGACCTTAGAGAAAACAAATTCACATTTTGTAAGACAGTCTGAAGACATTGTATCTGTATTTATCTTATTAGCATGAAGCAGCTGATGCTACCAAGAACACTGCAATGCAAAGGTATCGTGAATCTGCCATTCATAAGTGTTTCTATTGTACAGCTGAGGACTCAGCAGAGCATCAGGGGGAGGAGGAAATTTTTCTGCTTCCTAATTAACTGTCAAGTGACACAGTTCTTTTTATTGTCTGCAACAGCATTTTGGAAAATGGTTCCTCAGTACATTAGGTCACACGACCCATGCAAAGCTAAATGCAGAGTTACCAAGGGATGTGAAGACACTTTAATTTTCATCCAGGCTACTTCTGCTCTTGTTTGCCAGCTACCCTTAATCTCCTCCGTATCTCACTCTTTGTTGGTCTCTTCCCCACTTTACCCCAGTACAAATAACATTGATTTTTTTTAAACTCTTAATCTAGATTGGCAAAAGCATTTGTTCAACTGTTTGTCCAACAGTTCTCCACTGTCATTTTGCAGATGCTCTACTGAATTTATTGGAATTTTAAAGCTTGCCACTAACAGAGGAAAAAAAAATTATCAGCATATACTTCAAATGTTAGGCAGGAAATCTAAGAAGCTACTGGATTAACATCAATTTTTTTTTCCTTGAGGGGGGAAAAAAATTTTAAAACTGTGTTTCTGCTTCCCTCCAGACATCAGGGTAATACCGATGTTTTTTTGGTTACTTAGTTCTAAAGCTATTGTTTGAAACTGATGCTTCAACTTCTTCAAAAAGCATTAAACCCATTCTGCACACATTTGTGCCGATTTCTTGGACTAAATTTATCAAAACTTAGCTGCACTAGTAGGTCGCTGAAAAGTAAGCCTCTGTCTAGGAGCTTTCTGCACTACCCAGTAAAGGAATACCTCAAACAAGACTGCAACTCAGAAACTCACCACTAGCTGAGCAGCATCATGAACCCTTTCAGTTCCTCCCTTGCATTTTGTGATCATTTATACTTCTGGATCAGTTTTCATTATAGCTCAGCCAATGTTAGACAAAAAAGTAATTATCCATAAGTGTATTCATTACAGGCACACACCCATAAGCTGCAATATGAACATCAACTGTGATTCCCTAAGTGAGGGAGTCCCTCAAGGCTCAATTATTTGCCACTTTTTGCTCAATTTCAGATGTTAGCAGCCCTACTCTTCTAAATGGGTAATAACTACTGATAACCATTTACAAGCAGCAATTAAGAGTTTTAAACCAATACCAATGACTTCTCTCAAAACTGGGACCAAGCTTTACTTATTTTTTCCAATTTCCTAATTATCTCAGTATTATCTATTTCCCACATACTTTACTGAATCACTATTTTTCACAACATACTCCTAGATGTTCATTGAAAATCCCTGGCCTGTAACAATCAGTATCATCAATAACTGATACTGACAGTATTGATACAGATGAATTTTTCTATCTAGCATAGATCCAAGAAGGTGATTGACTTTGGATGAGACCATGTTAGTTCAGAATATCTGCTTATATCCAAGTACAGCAGACAAGCCAGGCTGAATAAGCTCTCAGAGCCCCACCTTTTCTGAAACGAACTTCTACGCCTTCTCTATAATTGAGCTTAGCATGCCAACATAATTCTAGGAGATACAGGAAGAAATCAGTATCACATAATGATTTATCATGTGTTAATTAACTGTCTCTTTCACATTCCTGTGACCACTCTCGTGCAGCTTCCTTGCTCCTACACTCATCTATTAGCTGCAGACACACCCATGTGAGACAGGAAACAACACAAAACACCCCAAAGGAAACAGGACCTGTCCCAGCTCACTCAGAAACTGATTAGCCAAACCAGAGTCTGATAACACGCTCTGGATGTTGACAAAACACCCAAATGTCTGACAGCCTGCAAAAAGGAAAACTCAGAAAACTTCCAGCAGAGGTGTCTGAGCTGATTGCGGCAGCAAGACTCTCATTTCACATCACAGCAAGAGCGAGCAGAAGCCACAGAGCTCTCAGCACCAGAGACCAGCTGAATAACCCTGAGTGATAAAATACCATGTCAGGAGTTTCAAAGTCTTTATCAACACTCTTTAAAAATATTTCCTTTGTTATCTAGATTTTTTTCCTCTATCCTTTTACCCTGAAGAGCATGGCACTTTACATTCTACTTTATTCATTAATTAATGATGGCTTGACTCTCATAATTTCTGTTAACCAATTTTATATACCAAGTAGATATTTCCACAAATCCATGGAAAGATGGTAAAAAAAGTAGTGGATAGGTACTCCAAGGAGTAATTTAAAGACAGTGCAAACATTCCACGTGTTAAGAGTGAATAATGGACCCTGTTTACATTCCTTTTATTTAGGATTCATTCTAGAAGGAAAATCCTACTCTTCAAACTTTTTAAACTGACTTTTTTTTAAACCCTTTTGTACCACCTGCATCTCTCCTTCCCAAGGTTACACAGCTTGTGGCAAAGCATACATATGGAAGCAGAGTAACAGAAGTCCTTTCACAGTTATTATCCTGAAATCTAGTCAAGTGCCAGACCCAAGAAAAAATAAAATTAAATAATCTATACTTTTAATTGCATGTTCAACTCCTTTTATTTTGGGGGGTTTTTTAATTGTTTTTGCTTTTCTTTTTAAAACAAGTCCTCTTTTTGAAGAGAACAAAAAAAAGAAAAAAGCCCAAACAAAACAAAAGAACCCACAATATAAAACAATACAGAGCTTAAACACAGTGCCTGGTGGGTTCTTTGTTGTTTTTGGTTTTTTTTTTCCTGTGGTACTTATATACACTAGTCAGAGCAGGAGATAGAAAAATAGTAGAGTATAATATATTCATCTTTCTTCAGAGTCACATGAAGATGTACTTGGATAAGGCTAAGGGAAAAAAGGGATAGAAGTGACGTCTTTTTTACAGTGCAAACTTTCAAATGCATACTACATTAAAATCAAATATCTAAATGTAGCATCTGTAGCAGTAAACAAAAAACCACAGATCCAGCTAACAAGGTTGTTGTTATTGCTGTAATCTCTGATGCTGAGCTTGTGCTGCCTAAAAACAATGAAAATTAAGACTCATAAGCAGCAGCAGTCAGACCTCCCAAGAATGTTGATACCTCTCTCTCAGAGTGTCATCAGCTCCTGACAGCCAGATGCAGACAGGCAAGGTAAAACGTTTCAATCTGTGCATCCCTCTGGTCTGGCTGCAGTGCAATGGACAACTTCAAACAGCCCTCAGTAAACAGTCTTCTCATCACTCCAGCCTGGGCTGAATTTTAATCAGGGTCCTTTAAATGCCATTGAGCAAATCCATATACTATGGATTGCTTCTTGCATGCCTCCGGCCAACCACTATTTGGAGGGTCATTTATTATTTTTAGAAAACCAAAACAATCCAAAGTTTCAGTACATATCACACAGCACATCTCAAAGCAGAGTGCAGTTATTTCTGGACATTTCATATTGCATGTAAATGAAGCTTTTAATTATTCCTTTAACGTGACATGGTGGATGCATCCATCTGTTAGCCACAAGAGAAGAGGAGCTAGGTTTATCTCACGATACAGCAGTTAACTTTTCAGGCCACTCAGATGTAAAACTTGGATTCAAAAATTCACATATTGTGCACTAAAGGCAAGCAAAAGACAGAAATATGGGAAGAGCTCCCAACTGTAATAGTAGCAATAACGAGTCTACAATTCAGAAGGGATGCTACATATGATGAAAACACTAAGCCTGCTCATAAACTACTTTTTTTTTTTTTTTGCAAACCTGTCCCAAGGAAGGTTAGGCTCTAGGCTCTGTGCATCAATTATCAAATCAGGAGTATGTCCCTAGTAGAACTACAAGCTCAGCAAAAACTCATTAGAAAGTGTGTGTGTGTGCAGGGGGGGAAATGTGGTCATTATTTGACTGCTCTGTTCTGCAAAGAACTGTATTAGGGACGTGTAAGCCAGCAGAGTGCTGACTGCTACAGTTCTTTCTATCTCCCATAGATAAGTCAATTAATCAAACTTTGCTTACTACCTGTCAAAAGCCTGTGCCTGTCCTCTTGTTGAAATACAGAAGGAATGCAGGGGCACTTCCTCTGCCTGCAGGTTCTCTCTTGCTTAAGGAGTTGTTCCAGTCATTTTGAGAAACATTATTTCATCCTGTTAAACAGCTTTAGGAAAATCTCTTCTCTGTCTTTCCTGCAAACAGAGCACCTGACAAGCAGGGAGGGAAGACTTTTACCCAAAGAGAGGAATGGCACTTAGCACAGCATCTGAGTGCAGCCTTTAAAACCATTGCAGTGCTGCTGACACCTTCCTCCTGTCCAGGGCTTGGTTTGGGCCAGGCACCAACATGGGCATCATCCCTTGGCTTCACAACTGTCCATTTGAGTTTGAATTTCAGACTGAATGGGCAGTCTTCGGACCAGCAATCCATGTAGCTCTGCTGGCTCAGAGGAGCATAGCGAAGCAGGTCTTTCAAGAAATCCATGTCTGGGAAAAATACTTTGCCTTTATGTCAGGCCACCATGATACAATCAGGGCAGCAATGTGAGATGAGATTATGTTTCTCTTCTGCCATAACAATTATCAGCATTACTTCCATTATGGGAAATGTTTGAGAATATTCTTAATTGGAGACTCAATAAACATTCTTTAAGAAATGATGTCATGTCCTCTTGACAGGAACAGGGAAAGAAAAGGAGGAAGAATTTTCTCTTACACCTTGAAAGCCTGAGGAGCTGGATTTGTACACATCTGGAATTCAGACAATATATAAGTGGTCTCTATAGTTCTTGGAAGGTATCTTAAAAAAGGGATGTTTTCTTAGGAGTTTGTAGAAGAAAAATAGAATGCCACAGAGGCTGGTTTTCATCTTTGAGGAAGATGTGAAAAAAGGCTACATATATAAATCCTAAAAGACTTATGTCAGGGAAAACGAATGCAGGATAAGGGCATTATTGCTATTGCTCACCCAGGCCAAAATGAGCCCAGGAATCTTGGCAAACAGTCACCATATGATGAATTGAGAGTCCACCAAAGTAGATGGAAACACTACCACTTGTTACCATTTGTTCTGTCCAATTCTGGCCTGTGATTGACTAGGATTTTCAGTACTTTTAAAGTAGGTATTTCTTTCACACTATTGCCTGATGAAATGCTAAAAATGACCAGTTGTTGAATAGAGCCAATTCCCAGAATACAATCATTTTGGATTAGTTTCTGACCTAGGTTCAGACTAAGCATTTTTAGGTCTATTTTTATTTGTATTGAAATACATGCTTCAGTGTTTTTAGCTGTTTGAGCAGCAGTTGTTGCCACAGACTACTTTGTGGCAGCATGAGCAAGAGTTGGATTCATTGTTATTATTTGGAAAGTATTTGAACTTTTTTTTTTTCCCCTCTTAAAACTGCCCTGCATATACATTTGTTTCTAGTGGTTTCTGCAGATTCTAGAAGAGGAAAAAAAATGCTCTTGATTAAGTTCCCCAACCCAAGCATAGTGAGAGACCACACTTATAACGTGAAAACATAATTCTGGCTATGGTTGAAGCCAATAAGACAAATTTAATTCCTGTTAAAAATGTATCCCTTCCTAATTTTTGGTTTTTAGACTTTCTGACTACTTTATTAGGCAATCACAGCCTAAGGTATCAACTAAGAACTAAAGTTCTAATTAGAGGATCCAGCATCCTCCACAATCATAACCTCCAGATATTTAAAAAAAGCTCCACACAATCAAGCAAGACTCTGGTGTTTCCACTCCCTAGCTTTTAGGCAGCAGCTTTCAACTCACAACAATCTATTTCATTAATTGAATTCTCCCACTCTGAAAAAATTCAGAATTTTGGAAATAGAAGAAATTGCAACTTTTGCCTAAAGACAAGTATCTTTTTTCCTCTCTAGTGAAACTTATGAAGGAACATTCCATATCAATTAATCAAGATAGACACCAAATTCTCAATTGGAAGATAAAGATTACAGCCCCCTTGCCAATCTGTCTCCAACTCTACTACTATTTTGCTAATGTATTTGTCTTCCTTGACACATACTGTGCTCCTCTCCCCCTTACTTCCATGCATGGCAGGGGTGAGTACTCTGTCATGCGTTTAAGTAGTGCAAAACAGCTAAAGGTAAAATGTTCCAGGTCAAGTAGGCAATTCTAGTGGTTCAAGAGACAGTTTTTGACAGAACATGAAGTACACTCCTTGGTTCTGGCCCACTTCACTAACTGGCTGATAAGTACCTTGAAACATCCAAGCAAACACACTCATCAAATGAAGCAATTTAATGCAAGCAAGATGGCTTTGGAAACACAAAATTGATTCCTACAGAGTTGACTCTGCAGATTTGTACAGACACTATTCTTACAGACTGTTCCGTGGAAGAATGTTTCCATTGGCCCCTTGACTTTTGGATTCTTAGAGTTATTCTTCTAAGCTATGTTGTTCCAGTTGCAAAACCTGATGAAGTTAATTTGTCATCCTGATTACAAAATGTATTCAATGAGTCCATTTTACAATATAATATTGACTAAAATATTAATAGGAAGTGTTGACAGGAACCAATCCAAAATAGCAACATGCACTCTGTTATTAGCAGTGTAGTTTCCAGCATTAAATAGTCTTTAAAAGCTTAATTAGATTTTAGCAGCCCTAGAAGTCAAGAAAGGAAAAGAACCTTTCAAAGCAATAACATCTCAAGCTCTGCAGCATGTTTCAGGAGCTAGCACAGCCCAGTGACTTGTTATGCTTGTGAAATATTGCAGAAGATCACCAATCCTTTCCAAAGTCCTGTTTCTTTAGCCCTTGAGTTGAAAATTAGAACATGGCATATAAGGAATTTTCACCTGAAGTTTAAAATGCCTGTATACATAGAAGTTTAATTTATTATTCTAATGACTTTCACAGCTTGAGATTCTCACTGGGAGACATGCCTGTATGCATTTAATAAGGCTGCAGAGATTGGGACTATTCCTGAAGGACTTTCCGAATCATTTCCAAAGCATCTTTTTATAGCTGGCAAAGTATAAATTATGTAAAAAGGCAATTAGATAGATACCATCAAATCTATTTGACTGTTAACCCCTCTTTGTTAGATTAATCTATAAACCTGAAAAGAATCCACTTTTAGCATTCCAAGACCATGCTCACATATTTAGATGTGAAGATGTAATCATTCAAATAACTGCAGCAGGGGGGCAAGGAAGGGAGGGAGGCAGGAAGTCTTCATGTTCTTCTCCTTTTCTCTTGAGACCTAAACAACACGTTCATGACAAATATGCTGTCCTATTACTATGATGTTGGTAGCTCACAAACATAACTAATGATCCCAGCATTAGATTTTTGGAAATCTGGCAGAGATTTAAATGCACTTAAAAAAAGATTGTTATATCTCCTTTCCTTACTGATGAAATCCTAGTTCTTTGGAGATGGGAGAATTGAGAAGAAACATTCCCACACTTCCCATAAATCTTCCAGTAGCAGAGAATGAAGAGAGCCAATGGCACAAAACAGAGTTCCAATTAAGCCACATAATTTTTTTCCCACAAGAACATCCCACAGGTAACAAAACATCAGGGTTGGTGCCACAGCTCTCTACTCCTTTTCATAAAGGGCACTTCATTGCCTTCCTGGAATTCACATATCATGGCACTGAATATTAAATACAAGTTTCACAAGGAGGGCAAGAGCATGAAATTTAGCATTTCTACCAGGGCCAAACTCTAAGTCAAAAATTTCTCTTCTCCTCATAAGGAAGTTATAAAAAAGACACGGTGTGTTTCTGCTATTCGAGGGAAAGATGCAAGGCCTGAAAATTGCCCATCTCCAGTGTCAGTGCCCTTGAAGCCGGACAAGATCATTCAGCCTCAAACACGAACTGCAGCCTGCCTGTAATCCAGACTCAGATCTGAACACCCTCTTCTTCAACCATCTCTAATTATGGGTAACCTTGATTTGCTTTTTAGCTGGATAAACAGACAGGCTGGCTCAAGCCTTTCTCACCCCATGGCAGAAGAGTAGATAATACATACATCAAAAGTGCTCTCTTCCCCTTCACCGCATGACTTCTGTTTTACGAGGCATGCCCAGAGGTAGAGACCATGTTAAACCATTTGACAAGAACATTCACTATTTCCTCCCCCCTCTCAGAAACCAACTGTGAGATTCTAGTTACAAAGACATTTTGTCAGTTCACTGCTGTAAGTGGCCACTTTTCATACGCGCCAGCTAAGCAGAAACTACCTGAGAGTTATGAATACTTATCAGATTGTGTGAAAGTCACAGGCATCACACTGCTGTCTGACTCTCAATAGCAGGGGACTTCTGGGTGTCATTTGGGAATGAAAAGATGCTGTCATTACTCCAAGAGGAGAAAGAGAGCCAAATGAGACTACTTGTGAAAGCAGCCCAATGATAGAACATTTTGATTAGAATAAATGACACCAAGAAATTGTCTGCTGGCAACCACACTTTTTCCTATTACAAGAAGATGATATAATAAAAGGGAATTTCTTTGCCAACTCTCATTCTACTGGGAGGTTTCTGAAACCTCAGATTTCATGAGACAACAGCCTCTAGAGATGAAGAAACAAAGGAAAGTATTTTCAGCTAGTGCTTTTCTGGGGAACAAAAAGAAAAATTTCCTTACTTATATACACATGCACTTCCCTTCCTACAATTGATCTTGTTTCTTTACAGGGTGAAAATCTTGCATTTCAAAAAAACTCAGACTATTAGGAACACTTTTCAGTAAAACTATGTTGCATGGCCTGAAAGTCCATCTATAATAGTACCAATGGGTGCTGCTCAGTCACAGCTGTCAGAATTGGTCTTCACAAGGAGCAGATATCACTGGATGGAGAGCATTTGAGAGCTGTTTGTACCCAACAGCATTAAAAACTGAAGCCCAGCCCAGTTCAGAGCTCTCTGCATGCAGTGCCAGCTCTGCACCTCAGTCACTGACCCATCACGGGGCGAGTGGTTGGGAGGCATCTGTGCTCAGCTCTCAGCCTCTCTGTCTCCAGCTCTTCTCTCTTCCCTCACCAGATATTTCTTCTATTCACATTTAAAGAAAAGAGGCATTGCTAGTACACAGCGGTACTTTGGGGGGTTTAATATGAAAATATAATTCATGCCTTTCCTCCACCACATCCTTTCCCTCTCAGTCACCAACTTGACATTCCACCCTGGAATAAAGCTCTTTTCCAGACACCTCAAACAGATGGAAGGATTCAAAAGAAGTTGTTCTGATGTGTGAGCCATAGTAAGTGCCTGATCCATGCAGCTGGAGAGCCAGCCCTTCTTGAATGAATTTATATTTAATTCTACAAAACTGAACCAATCTAGGAGAAGAGAAACGTTGTTTTGGGTGTGGGAGACCCAGAAACCAGGGCTCACATACAACTCAGAAAGCAGCTGGAAACTGCACTGTGATCATGTTCTTTGCTTGGGACTATCCCAAAAAAACACCTTAGTGACGGCACTGGACACTCTTTCTCTCTCTCAACTGAAAACTCACCATACACCTCAGAAATATTTACCTAGAGTCTTGTTGAAGTTGGTAGGCACTTGAGCAATGAATAAGTCTGGAAGAAGTGATATTCTGTAACTTCCTGTCCAGCTTTGCCTGCAAATCTCTCCAAGTGGTCAGTCACAGTGAAAATTGGTTTAAATGTTTACTGAGAGCCCCAGCAAGCCTGAAACTGAACTGACCTTGGACTGAGCTACAGTTTGTAGAAAGCTAATCAGGTACCTGCAAGTCCAAATAAAAATAAGCACATAACACTTTCAGCTAGATCAGGGGAAAGGGAAGAAATCAATACTAAATACACTGCAAATTTTATTTTGTGTTTTGAAATACAAACAGAACCTCTCCATGGTTAAAACTCAGATAATAGTTTCAGTGAAAGGAAAGTTTCCCTTCCTATATTAACTGAGAAATTTGATCTATAAAAATAGTAAGGTTTTTCTCCACATTTTTTCACTAAATCACTTGAAGCTGACATTGTTTAAATATTAAAACCCCAAACAAACCCAGAAGTGAGCAACACACGGGATGTTCCAAGCACAAAGAGATGAGCTGTTTTGATCTAAACACTCTTACCTTAAAGGACAAAGTATCATTAACTAAGATGGAAATTTTAGATTCATTTGGTTCAATGGAAATCAACATTTCAGCCAAGTTTCCAATTAATTGTCAGACTTGAAAGCCCTTTATACATCCAGCTCCACAAGTAATGTATCTCCCACCTTGTTCTGGTCCTCCTGCTCTCTTTTGGTCACTTCCTACATGGCTTGAGATTGATGTCCCCAAATAGTGGTAGCACTCAAGTACAAATGAGCTGCTGAAAAGCCAGTGGGTAATTATGGCAATCCCACATCTCTCTTACTTCTTGGAATTCAACTGCTCAAGTTTCTGGAAGGTAACTTGCAATGGGTGAGTGCCCAGGACAGAGTGCCCCAACCAGGAGGAACCTAAGTACCACATCTAAAAATAAAAGTCAACACTTCAGTGCTTGGGAAGTCATCCAAATGGAAATTGCAGTCTTCCCCCAAGAGCCACATCCAAACAGTCTGAAATCAAGGTGCTGTGAGATCAAGTTGCAGCTGAGATGTTTTTCACATTTGCCACATCCCTGAGCTGTGGCAGCATGAAAGCCTTGCAGCTGTGACCTGCAGAAGATGCACCAAAGATGCCTGAACTCAGAACAGTTTTAAGGCTACTGTAAGTACCATACTTATCCCCAGCATTTACCCCATGGAAAGCTGCAATACTATCACAACACTGCTCATGCAGTGACCACAGACCACTTACCCAGGTTCCAACCACGTGGTCGATGCTAAAAGCCTTTTCTGGAGCTCTGCACATGGGTAAACCTGACAGCAAACATGTGACAGCTTTGCATGAGCACAGCCACCCTACACTCCATGGAATAGGAACTCCATCTCACTGCTTTACAAAGCACCACACACATCCCTGGGACTAAGGAATGCACACTAACAGCAAGAAGGACTTGAAGAAATAGTATTCATCCTACAGGTTTCTGATCACAGTGAGGGGCTCTCCTAGGCACAGGGGTCTTTCTGAGCAGAGTTTACCTCTGGCAAGCACAGTCATTTGCAAGCTAATACTCATACTAGAAAATACTGATTTACACATTTGAGGATACCTGAACAATGAAGTTCTGTGACCAATTCAGACCTCACAAAAGCTCATCTTAAAAAATCACCTGCTTGTAATTTAAAGGTTTGAGTTTGGGTTGTTTTATTTTTAATTAATTCCCCCAAAGTTGTGCTAAATTCCAGATAGATACAACACTTTTCAGTATCATTCTTTCATGCTCCTTTTAATGCATTTTATTAATGCACACTACAAATAAATTCTATTGTAGAGTGAATGAAAGAGGGATTGTAAGAGAGAATGAAAACATTTAGAGGCACAATGCAGATTTTAGGCATTCAAGTGAAATACAAGGTCTCAGACCTCCTCATGTAAATGTGAAGACAGCAAACTGAAAAAAAAGATGGGAAAGAAATTGGAAGGGAAATTTTCCTTTTGCATTGAAAAGTTACTCTTGTTATGAAAAAGACTAAATCAAATAGTAAAAATTCTTGTGATTCAAACTATATTATATTAATGTGGCTCCACAACGTAGTATGTTGCTACAGTGTATAAATTAACTTTAGTTTTCTGGAGACAGTAAGTAGGAAGTGTTTTGTCTAGCTATATGGGCTCATGAACAATGTAACAATTTCAAAGCATTCCCTTCACGCATAAAAACCCCTGCATACTGTTAATATATCCTGACTAGATTAAAAGTCTTGCAAATGATTTTGCCTGAAAAGCCCTAGTATGAGATCTCCTTTAGGGAAATATCTTCAGCACCAATTATTTTAATTGACAAGGAAGCCAAGAGAATAGCAGCGAAGAGAGAGAGACAGAGTAGACCAGGAAAGGCTCTGTTTCCCCATTTGCTCTCACATCCTGGAGTCTATTTGCTATTAGTACTTGCAGCCTTCCCCACCCTAACTATTTATATTACTACCACTTCATGGATATGTTGAAACTTTAAATCATGGGAGACCATGTAAGAGTAAAACTTAATAGGTTATCAGCACCACAGCCATGCCTCACACACCTTTTTTTTTTTTTTTTTTCCTTTAAAAGCCCCACTTTCATCACTTAATAGCTGGTATGCTTTTGAACAGTTTTAGCACACCACAATTATTTCCCTCCATCCTCCAGGGAGGAAACAAAGGAGAGCAAATGTAATCTACTCGTTGTGATAACAACTGTGAAATCTTCTGCTTTCCGCTCCTCACTCCCCCCACAGTGCCCTCCAGAAGTAACCCGAGCCTACCATCCCATCAAATCAGTGACATTTTAAGGCCCCTGTGCAAGGGGGGAAGAAAAAAAAAAAAGTCGTCTCAACCTTGGGAATCATGTGGAATCCACATAATTTACTATTTCCTGTGATTCATCAAACTTCCTTCTTCCCAAGAGTAATTGGTCACCACTTATTTATACACCACAGAGCAGCTTAACTCCAAAGGTCAGTCCAAGATTAAAAAAAAAGCAGACCATTTATTCAAGAAATCTGGGTGGTTTGGCGTTGTTGGTTGTTTCTCAACTTTTTAAATTTTGGTTGGGGTTTGGGTTTTGGAAGTGGGGAGAGGTATTAAATGTGTAAAGAAAAAAACCTTACATGTCTTAAGCAGGCACTCAGCCGTCCAGAAAACTCGTGTTACCATCACCAAAGCAGTATCACAGCGTAGATTTAGGATCTGCAGAATCTTTAGCAGAGAACTGCTTGTATGTGTGGTAAATCAGGCCTCAATTTCAGGCAGAAGAAGTAGGAAAAGTGGGAGCATGCCCCACAGCATTGCACACCCACTTTGGCAACTCTTTTGCCCACTGTAAAAGAAAAGGATGTCACATATTTGATGCAGACCTGCCTTGACGGCCAGGCAGATGGGGTGAGCGCCTGTAACAAAAATACTTCTGCAGGAAGAGTGTGTGTGTGGCTTTGTGTTTACAAAGCAAACCATTCGGTTCCCCTACAATAAAAATGTTTAATCTTTCTTATAATAAGAAGTAAGGAAAAGCAATTATGAATCTAGAAGCCCAGAGGAGAGAAATAAAGTAGCCCTTAAGCTCCACATTTCAGATAAAATTGTCATTCTAACATTAAACATCTACAACATACATGCACTGTTAATAAACAAACACTAAGACACGATGTAATTGAATACTTTCTCTAGCTAAAACTTCTGCCCAGTTTTCATGTTCTCTCTGCACCTCACAGCCCTATAGCCTCATCTATACAAATGAGTCAAGTAGTATGAAAAGAGATGCTTGAACAAGTTAATATCACATAAACTGCAAACCCCAGACTGGGGGAGCAATTCATATTACCCATGTTAAAGATCTGAGTTATTAAATGCTGAGATATAAGATGTTCAATCAAAAGGAAAGCTTACATATATAAGCTTAAATGCACATATATTACAATATCCATGAAAATACAGCACGTGACACAGCTGACATTAAGAAAGGGACATTCTAATTCAGCCTGTTTAAAAAACTAGAAAACACACCCCAGCTCTTCTTTTAGGGTATAACTGAAGCATATCAAGCATATTTATTTATTTATTATGTCAAGAAAACAAGAGAAACCTGCAGAAGTTAAGCCAATTGTTACAGAACAACCATGTATTTTCTAACCCTCTTACAGATTCCAAAGATCTCCTTTATGGGGAGCAAAGGAATTCCAAACATCCTTGCAGGGCACTTTGCCCCAGGCATTAACTGAAATTCCCACCGTGATCAAGACAGAGAAAGAGGAAAAGAAACCATGTATTTTTTAAAGTATATATACACGAATACATATATATATATATGTAAAAGTAAAATTACATATATATGCAAACATTATGTAACAATATGTAGTCAGTTGTATTTCAAATGAGGAAATAGATGGAATTAGTCATTAGGAATATTTATACTCCTAATTATGATGTTAAATATGATTCTCTGTGACAAAGTGGCACATGCAGAAATCCCAAGACATTTAGGAAAAAAATTACATGTTACTGCTTTTATTCACGTGTTTAGGTCAGGTTTTGTTTCATTTTTTTACCTTCATTTTTTCATTAGGAAACATCTGATGTCTGAAAAAACAGGGATCTGAGACAAAGCCTTCTCTCCTTCAGCTAAAACACTTCAAGATTTTTTTCCCCCTTTAAGCATTTCTATGTACCTGCCTAACACTGGTCAGATGTATGGTCAAGATCATAACCATTTTTTCAAATTAGTTCAAAGTACTTCTTCTACTCCAAATTAATCATTTTAATTATGCTGTCAACAGCTGCATCAGGGCTTCAAATCAAATCTGTTTTGTTAATGAGATCCTGTTGCCCTATGCTTTTTACCCAATATTCTTTTAAATTGCTGAACTGCATGTTAGGATATTCCATTATAGGCAGGTCGTCATATAGACAATCAGTTTAAATAATTTAAAGAACACACTCCTCTGAATTTTGATAGGCACATAGAAAAAAACCCAACCTCCTGAAAGTCTTGTCTCAGGAATTCAGGAATTTTTGTCCTTCATTCGAATTATCATAAAAGTAATAGGGGGAAAATCCGTTTAAATGGAAGTGTAGCAGAGAAGGAAGATAATAATCCTTTCCTTTTTGCTTTGTGATGAGCTGTGATCCTTCCTGTTTCTGCATTTGCTTCAGTGAAGCCTTCCTAAATTGGCAGAATTTTAATGCAACAAAAATATGTACTGGCAAGGTCGAGATTTTGCTTAGCTTTTTTCCTCCCCTCCCTGGTGTTCCTTTAAACCTTACAAAAGAGCCTTTAGACAGGACTGTCAGGTAAAATTCACAGAACAAAAGAATGCAAATTGCCACCTATTACCTCTCAGGCACATTTCAAATAACCAAAAGAAGTCTAGATAAATGATAAGATTCCAGTCAATAGCTCATTTCTGCTTTAACCACACAGTTCTGAAAGGAAATGCACTGCAGTTAAACCAGTAGTGATTACTGGACAAGAAAAATATAGTTACCTTTTAACCATGGCAAAGTAGCATTTACAGATCAAAAACATGTTATTAAACTCACAGACTGGCCACTCTCCACGTCTTCTCAGAATATTTCTCAAAAGCTAACATTTCTAACAGCACAGCACCTGAAAGTATGCATACCTCGCATTTTCTTTCCTGGCTACAGCTTCCATAAATCCCATCTGCCCCTCTCGGAGGCGGAATAACTATCCTTTTAAGAAAAGTATTAGCTTTTGTAAAGTCACACGCTTCAAGCTGCCACTGAAGCAAGGTGCTTATAAGCACTTTGTGTTGGCCTAACCCACACTCTTTTGAAAATACCACCCTCGGGCAACTAAATCCTTGGCCTAATTTTCAAAATTGCTGAAGATTCAGCAGTTTCTAATCATTGCACGGGAACTAATGGGGTGTTAGCAGTTTGAAAAACAGGCCACTTATTTGAGTCCCTTAGGACCGGAGCTTGGGATGCCTAATTTTACACAGCCATTTTTAAACAAAGCAGCCTTAAGCCAAAGTTTTTTGCCTAAACTTTGGTCAAGCAGCCTGCCCCTTACATTGAGAGGCTAAAAAAGGCTGACAAATTTGAATATGGAGAGGGGGATAGGCACTAATAAGAGCAAAGTTTACAAAAACTGCATGGGCAGTGGAAGAGGTGAATGCAGAGCTGCTACTCCACAGAACTGCTGCTGCATGGCAGGTGCTAGGGAAAAAAGAAAAGGAAACCAAGTAGAACCATCATGAATTAGCTGTGTGGAAATGAAAAATATGTATCCACCTTACAGGAAGACATAAATTAGGGCTAGAGCACTATTGTTTGGACTGTAAGAAAGTTGTGTTATAAAAATGTTGCTTCCCAAAGGTCTTAACTAAAATCCTAGCCTCAGTATACAATAAAGCATTCCTCAATGTAATTCCTGCTGTTAGGCCATCAGTAACAACTGGAACCCTGTGCTAGCACTCCTGACAGATCACGTAGCTGCCTGCACTGCCAGGGAACAGACGAGCTCAGAGGGTCTCAAGGCACAGGAAAAGTCCCCCATACCGAGCATGGCATTTGCAGTCACACGAGAAGCCCCACCTGGAGCTTCAAAACCAGCTTCCAGTTGCCCTTGTACATTGTGTTGCTCTGTGTGTATTACAGCTGCTTCAGGATTGAAATAACACACACAGGAAAGGACAGCCTGACACTAAGAAAGCAGCTCTCTGGTGAAAATACCAAGAATTTGGCGTTTGTAAAGCAAGAGGTAGCTCATATTTGTCACCAAATTTCTGATGACTTATATAAATAGCTATACCTGATGTTTGACAATGCTGATATATAAAATAAGACAGTGCCTGAATGGCATTGGGCAACTAAAAGGGGGAAACAATTATACATAAGGTCAAATTCTAGGGATTTCTACAACTTTTACACACATTTGCAATAACTATTTTCATTCATGGAACAAACAATGAAAATAATTATTAAGGCTGCATCTAAGATATTTTTTAAATATCCCACAGGAAAGCATTTTATAATGCACTGAATCTATTTAGCAGTTTGAGAACACCAGTATCATCAGCCAGCTAATAATGAAGTCAAAACATTACCCAGGCAAAGTATAACACACAGACAGATCCTATCTCCTAAAAGTCTGAGCTGTATTGGAACATATTTTCTACATAAACATTACTGGTGTAATCCAACAGATTTATAAGGTGTATTCTTAAAAGCTTATTATCAAACAAAACGTTTTATGAAGGATGGTATGTTGTGCTTTATGGCAAGGTTCTGAGGTAAACTGTCATTTAAATGCAAACTGTAAAATGGTCTAAGCATTATTTTGGCAACTTGATGTGTATGGAATTCATCCCTACTCCAATTTCATCATATCTTTAATAAATACTTGTAGACTGAAATTGTGCCTAGCAATTATTTAAGAAATATGACTCCAGAATCTAAATATAGTTTACAAACATTGCTAAAATATTTGCCAGCAAAATATTGAAGTCTTTTCTGTTTTCCCATAATGTAGTTAGATTGCTCTTTTGGGTTTTTTTCAGTGATGGAAAATAATTTTTCTCTCAATATCAGAGATACAAGCTCAAAGGACAGGTCCCGTCCTGGTTTAAATCAGGCAGCTCTGAGTAAATCTGTTTTATTCAACTGATAATCCCCCTCAAAGAAAACAACTCTTGCTTTTTATGTCATCAAACCACTTTTCCCACCATGAATTTCCATTGCAACTCTCTTTAATGGAAGATGAATTACAGCAACAGCTTACATACCTCTTCTATTTCAATTTTGACATATCAAGGTTTCACTAGCCTCTATTTCCTCCTTCTTTTCCCCTACAGTAATTGCCAGGATTGCATTCTGCTTTGAAATATCCTTCCCATGCAAATGCTGGAGTTAGCCAGGCTGGGCAGCTCTCCCCTCTCAACAACGGGGAAAAAAGCTACCTGCTATGATGAATCAGAAGACTTTCATGCTGTTTCTAATTTTACCATTTCATGTTCAAGTAATGCTGATCACAGACTTTTCTTTCCTAATTACTGTTTTGGATGAACTATATGATTTTTCAAGCTGGTGGAAGAACATCAAAAAAGTACAATAAGCAAGCAGGGCTGCTGAGAACATAACACAGGCTAGCAAAGGAAAGCCAATAAATAAGAGATTGAAAAAGGGAACTAAATGTATGTATCAATGAACAGTTTGTTCAGCGCAAGGTAGTTTAAATAAATTAGGATTTGAACAAAAAAAGTTTGTCTTCGATGATGATGTAAGTCATGTTAATCTCATTTCATTCCCCCATATATTACCTCTTCATGTCTTAGGAAGAATTAAATATTTGCCCACTGAAAAAAACCTGAAATATTTGGCTATTTTACAAGGCTGTAATAACAGGAAAAAAAATTTCTAGTTAAAATTTGGGTCTCAGCAAGGCAATGTAGATAACAAAGATCTAGATACTTAAATGAAAGTGTTTCCCTTCCAGCTCTAGCAGTACCAGATTCAGAGGATTAATGTAAAAATTCATATTTCCAAGCAAAGAAATTAACATAGAGCAAATTTTATTAGTAATGAATTTTCACCTCAAAAACCTTTCTCCAAGTCTCTCTGCATGCCACAATCTTTATGCAAATATTAAAAAACCCCAAAAAAACAAAACAAAAAAAACCCCAGAAACAAAATCAATATGTGCAAAACCCAAGCAGCCTCATACTACCACCTGGAAGTAGCTTTTAGCTAAAAATTGGACCTGAGAAATCAGATCCTAAAAAACAATTCAGTTCACTCAAAAAAAAAAAAGTTTCTGAAATTGGTTTCTGCCCAGTTATGCCTGTCCCATCCTGAGCCTGCACATGTGCAGTTTTCACACTGTAGACTCCTGCACTTCCTGCTCCCCATCACATCCACACCTCTGTGTACAGGTAAGAGTTTAATTGAATGAGTTTCAGTCACTGGCTTTTAACAAGGCAACTCTATTTCCATGGTGAAAACTTTTACTGAGACAGATTACTTCCCAATTATCAAGCACACTTTGCTTGCTGCTTTATCTCCACTGTTTGGGGCTCCCCTCGCCTCCCAGTTTCCAGATACTTTGTCCTTAATGATTTTTTTTTCCCTCAGATAACTTAGCATTATGAAACTTTTGGATTTATGCCATGCAAGTCACAAATTAAAGATTATATATATATATATATATATATATATATACACATACATAAATGCAGCAATCTGTGCAGCACATACCTAGGTTATTCAATTTATTTATGGTATACGCTGTTAGGAGCAAGTCTTGTTACAACTATTAAATTACCAACAAGGAGGGGAAGTATGAACCCTGTGGTCATATCTATCTTAATTTTCAGCAATCTTAAGCAAACTGTTCCTTATGTATTTAATACAGAAATTCCTATACAGACACTCACTATTGTTATCTCTAGTCTATGTCCACTGTTATCTTGAGAATATTTTGATGTGTGTGTACTGTTGGTTGACCTGTTTTGTTATAAGGAAAACTACTGTTACCTAGAGTAACTTCCTCCAAAAACTGAAGAGCAGTAAAACACTTCTTACATTTCAGCAGGTCTAATTAAAACAAGGATATGGCATTCAACTCCTCTTTAAGCATCAAGAACTGAAGACTTGCCTGAAAATTGTGCAAAATACTTTATATTTGCCTCATTCATTCACTAACATTTTAGGCTGACTCAAAAGCCAGACTACATAACCAAGCACTGCATAAAATCACAAAATTTAGGTGGTCTTTTTTGCCCTATTTCAATAAACCAAGTTTAAGGTAGAGAGCTGAATGGTGATCCAGATCAGAAAAACTTTTTTTCTCTGCAATGCTGGGTTTACGTTATTTCTAAGAGGCACTTAGTTATCATGAACCCCCATACACTGTACTCCTAGTGTTTTACCTTGACCCTGACTAAAGGGTTTTTTTCTCCCCCACCTACTATCACTAGAAAGGATTTTCAAGAATTGCATCTCATCATGTCAGCTTCTCCTTGCAGAGCTGACCTCTTTGCAAGTCAGAGCCTGGATGCATCAGGAGAAAAAATGCAGAGCAGCTTCAGCAGAAGTCATACATCACTTACAGAGACCAGACAGACTCAAAATCACATTCACATCAGTGATGCTGCAGTTACAATAAAAAATCAAGTCCAGGAGTTCTATCCCTCCTTCCTGGCACTTTTTCCCCCAGTCATTCCTACTCAACTATAAAAGTTGCACATTCCTGAAAGTGAAGCACACTTCTTATGGGGGCTTTCCCAACATGTTGGTGTGTTTCCCAAAAGAATTTTTTGAGAGACCCTTTTTTAATGAGAATAGATCAAGATACAGATAAATCATAAGGAAGCACTAAGCTACTGCAAAAACACTCAGAGAAAGGAAGACAGGACCACTGGATGAGCCCCTGAGCCCCAGAGCCATGATCTGAAGAGCTGAAGCAGCTACTGCTGCCCCTTTTCCTGACAGCACTGGGACTGGAAATGTAAGTCTGGATAATTGTCCCACTGTGCTATACAGAAAGGGATCTTTAAACTCTTTAAACTCTACCCACATCTGTAGTATCATCACAACTCAGATGCATTCCAACATGCATTGCATCTGCTGAAAGCACATTTCTCAAAACCTGTAATCCTGGATTATTCTCTTGTCTTGTCTTTTCTTTATGAAAGCCCTAAATTTTGGGTGTCTCCATTTTCAACACAATGTAGCAGTACTTCAGGATCCAGGGAGCATTCAGGAGTCAGGCCACAGATTACACACCAGGAATTGGTATTCCCTGAGAGCACCTGACCCCTAGTTAGACCAAATGGTCTGAAATGTGCTATATAAGAGATAGGTATTATTACTATAATTTGTCTCTTCTGTGCCAGACAAAGCATTCTGAATTGCAGCTTTCCTTGTTTACATGAAAACAAGGAAATTAGTTTCTATTTCCCTAGTGCTATCCAGGGAGTGCAAAAAGGATGCCCTAAAAGAGAGGCTTTCAGAGTTTGCCACAATAAAGATACTTTTAGGGCAGGAACCTATAAAAACATGTTTGAAGTTGGAACTGGCACTCAAGGACATCCTGAAAATGAAACATATTATTGTACCAACCCAATTATTAGTCTATTTACTAAATGCTATCTATATACTAATACTCAAGCACACATGATTACATATTATTATAGTTGTTATAAATACAGATTATGTTTAATTAAATATTTATATTTGTATAAGTTACATATACAATTATATTTTATACAAAACCACATTTCCAATTCAATACCCACATATGCATAATGTGATGATAATTATTTCCTTTAAGAATTGAGGTGCTGGTTTATCAATATAATTCCTGTGCTTGTGTACTCTTTTCTGACTGCCTACCTCTCTTTTTAAAGGATGCTATGCCAGATACATCATAGAAGAAGGAAACAGAGAAGATCTCAACTGGCTCTTTTTTGGTTGGTTTTATGGGGTTTTTTTGGTATTTTTTAACGTAGAGCAAGTACACAGTAAGATAAAGGAAACACTGTATTTTAATTGTATTCAGTGATACTTTGTAGTTAATTGCACTTGTGTTTCCTCAAGCAGCTCAAACACTGCAAAGTCACAATCCTAATGAAGTCAGAAAATATTACCTTTTCAAATGTGAAGACAGAAATCAAGATGAAGTGACTTTTCCAAGGCCACTGACAGCCAGGAGAACAGAAAGAAGCAGAATCAGCCTTTCAAACATTTGATCTTTTACTAGAGAGAGGTCTCCTCCTCAGCTGAAACAGGTCTATTTTGGGGACAGTTACAAAAAAATAGCTTCAGTTGAAAATCAGGGGCTTTTTCTATTTGGCTTTCTGAATTAGTTGGAATGGATAAGTAATGGAGCGACTCATTAACTCCTGTGCTTTTCACCACTGCTTTCAAAGCAATCACGGAATTAGCTGAAAATTGTTCTCTGGCCTGTCCGTGTTTTCTATTGAACGATTCTCATGATAGAAGAGCCAAGATCTGTGACCTAAACTTGGCTCCAATAATGCAGAGAGCAGCCTCTCCTCTGTGGTGAACTGAGCCTTGAACAATTTCATTAAAAGGAATCATTGGAAAAGATGAAATCGATGTTCTCATAACACAATAGCCTAAATCGTTAATACAGATCCTAATTTAAAGCAGGCAAAAATGTAAATTTTCTCTATCTTCTTTCACAGAAAGACATGTGCCAGACTTTCATGGGAGGCATAAACTCACCTGCAGTACTGATGGCCAAGTCCAACATTTATTAATTCCAACGACATAAAAAATAATGAAGGTGACAGCTCCATTTTGTAACGTGGAGCTGGTCAGACCTAAGCACACAGCAGCAGTAGGTGATCTACCATGTGAATGAGATAAATGGAAGTAATGAAATCAGCATTTTTGTCACCAAACGATCCTACTGCTGTCAAACAATTCCAGTCCATGCACAAAGATCCCAAGCACAGGTCACGGTAAAGCATTCATTTCAATACCAGGAACCTTATATTATTTCACATGAAGAAAGATTGTATAGTCAAGCAGTCTGACAACTTTGCCTATGAAGGACAATTTCTCCAAAACAAATGCCAACAGCTTATTAAGTTACCAATATACTGCTAAGCTATAGTGACTTAATGCCACCACAGGCCGAAATACTTTCTGATGATTTTTAAAGGGCAGTGCTGGGAAGCTTGCAAATCACACATTCACATTTTAATGAAAGGTGCAATTACTGAACATTTGCCTTGTATTTTATTAGAATGAAACATCAATAAGGCTCATTTAGCATCCCTCTAATATGTCAGCAACTTTTTTTAAAGGTGGTAGCAAACATGTGATTTTGATTTATACTTTTGCAGCTTTGCATTTGCTGGGTTGCTATTAAATGACTGAATGACAAACGGTGCAGTTTTGTCAATTCCAAAGCAAAGATAACTCTGCTGTGGATCTTGCACAGAACTCGAATCAAAGACTAATTTAAAATCAGTATAATTTCCTCTAAAATAACAACAATGGTTAGGGTTATCATATGCAATTATGACAAAGGAATGCATCTGTTTTTCTGATCTAGCTCTCACTGTTTTGACTGCTTCCTAATGCATTCAAAATTACAAACAGCTGATGTATCTTTTCTGAAATTAAAAAAAAAAACATAAAGATAACAAGGCAATAACATGAGAAAACCTTTGCTGAAGACATCACATGCAACAAAACTGATTCCACTTTGCCAGTCTGGTTTCAGCATAAGCTGTTCCTCATGCTACATACCTCAAACTCCCTTTCAGCTGGAGGCACAGTGACAAACCAGACACAAGGTGTAATAATACATTTCCTTCTAGCTCCATAGCATTTTGCTGTTTCAAGCATACTTGGAGTCACAAACCCCAGATCTAGATCTAAGTTTCTATGAAGATCTGCTGATCAAGAAGCAATGCAATGACTCCAGCTTCCCTGGACCAACTTCTTCAGGACTAAACTATAACAACCACTTGCAGCTTCTTTCCCAGAGGCTAGAAAATTATGAAGGGAATAACTAAACATAAACAGAGGAAAAAACAACAGATTGGGACCTTAGAAGGCTTACCAAGCAAAATTTGCTTCCAGACTGGAGCTTGAACCTGCACCTGACACCCAAGTACTCACGTACCTATGGATTACATAAGCCTGCCATGTAATGCTGTGGCAGCTGGGATGCACAAATCCTCATGGAAAAGACATGGCAGGTTTGGCCAAAGAGAGTTCATAGCATGCTTCATTAACATCCTGCTTCAAAAAAAAACCAAAAAACCAGCAACAAAAAAAAAACCAAACAAAAAAACCAACCAACAAAACAAACAACAAAACAAAACAAACAAAAAAAAAACAACAACCAATCACCCACAAAACACCACCACCACGAACAAAAAAAAAAGAAGAGAAATAGAGAAATTCCAGTATGGGAGAAGTTCCATGAAAGCCAACTGAACAATTTCCATGCCTTTACCCAACAGTACCAGCTGCAGGTGCTGGTTGCCACTGACAGGACTCTTCTGGACCAGGCTGCAATGACATTCTTTGGAAATAAAAGCCTTAATGCCTGGAGTAGGCATTTAAGCACAAAATCACTACAGAAAAATCTTACTTTCAATTGACTTACAGTTCAATGCTTGTGCACCCAAACAAGAAAACAACTTAAGAAAAACTTGTCCTTCTAATTCAATATTGAGCAGCAGCCTACCAGGTAGGAACATATATCTGTTACAGGAAAATTTAAATATTTAACATCTTATGTGATAAATATCTAATATTTACTCAAGCTTATAATGAATGCTTGTCTAGGAGGAGGACATGAAACCGCACTACAACTATGTCATTAGAATTTTTTGAAAAGGAAAATTTAATTAAATAATTTGCCAGCCAGCTTGCTAATGATTTCATGACCATGCTACGTAAACATTGTTTCCCTGATTTGCTTTAGATGTTTTCAAGCAGATATTGCAAGGGCATTACATTTGCCAATGGCCTCTCTGCTCTAACTCATGGGAACTCATGACAAATATCTGCCATAGAGGCTTTGGAAATCAGAGGAAAGTGTCAGACACATTCAGAAGGTATCCTGCACAGGGCAGGGCTCTGAAATAAAGCATAACTGAGCATCTCAAGGCTTTCTGGTTATTGACTGCTCCTTACAGGTCATCTGTACACGGTCAAGACATTTAAACAGGAACATCTTTGAAAAAAAATGACTGCAAGAGACAAAAAGGGCCATTCTCTGATAGGAGCTCCAGACTGATTCTCACGAGTTTTGAGTTCAAATTCAGGATTCTGCCAGGCTGAGTGTGGGATTTGAGACATTTCACCCTCCTTGCCTGTCATTTCCAAAGGGGATTATTTGTATGACTTACACTTCCATGAGGCTTTCACCTACAAAAGGAGTGGAGTTTAGGAACACATACATCCCTGAGCACATTCCACAATTAAAACCAGAAATCAGTAAGTTTTTAACAGATTGCAAATATTCTTGTGCTGCAAGGAAAGGAACAATCTGTGAGAGCATGTGTGTGGTAACACTGACCCCAGCTGCCCTCAGAAGTGGGTGCCAGGTCTCCATACACTTACAGAGGAATTAAAAGCTTTTCTGTCAAGTCACTCTCAGGCAAGTTCTAGACACCCTTCTGCCTAAGCACATGTCAAAACTTCTTTGTACTCACACTGGCAGGTCAAATTTGTGTTTTACAATCAAGGCACACACACATACAAAAAATAAAAAATAAAGAAAAAGCTGGAATTTTCTGATGGAACTGATGTAACAGAATGAAAAGGGAATGAAGCCTCAGAAGGAAACTCCAGCAAAACCATACTTAAATGTGTTTTTAATTTATAACAATGGTAGAATCCAGGACAGTTATGAACTTGGTTTGTTCTCAGTTCATGCAGACTCTTTTCTCCCCAGAGTAACTGCACAGTATTTCTTGCCCTCCCAATTAGCATGGTCTCCCAGCCCTCACTGCAGATGAAGTTAATGTGAGGCATGGAAGTGCAGCTCTGCCTATCTTTCTGCAGATTGCAATTTTGTTACATCAACCTAATACACACCTGTCTCTGGGCAAACTGCTCTGTGTCACAGGCCATCTTGTAACCATCAGATGACAACTTTTCAGCACTGCTGATCTGAACTGCATTTGGGTAACGACAACATTGACAGTTCTTCTGATTTTCTCATATTTGATGTTTTATTTAAAACCCCAGCTGCTCCAAACAAATGATCCTCTAGGAATGTCAGCTTTCATTTCCCAAAGCATACTTTCAGCCCTCATGTTGTGCATAAAAGCCTGGGAACAGGAACCAAATGTACCTTGATGTCTCAAAAATTCAAAGCAAAATGAAAAAACACAATGTGCACTTACATATCATTTTAGGGTATCAGATTCCTTTCCACTAAGATTAGGATTTTTTTTTCCCTAAAATTCAATGTGACTAGCTAGAAAATGTACCTTGAATTTCAATGAAAAATTTGCTTACAGTAAGAACTGTTTAAAAGGCATAGGTGTGCTAAACAAGTTTGAACAAAGAGTAGTTTGGGCTTTTTTCTTCTCTTTCTCTTCCCACCCTTTCCCCTGGTCTTGACGGCTGCTCATTAATCCCAAGAGATGGAAGACTTCATATTGACTCTGGCTTAGCATTTATGAGGGGTCTGAATGCTTCAGTGTAAAATGAATTTGTTTGGAGTTTTTACTTGAACCTGTACAGGGTCTCAGGGATGGACTGATTGGTTGGAAGGGATGTCATGAGGATTTTAACAGAAATCTTTAAGGCAAGAAAATACTTTAAGTTATCAGAGAAAGAATGGAGGGCACCCCATTGCTTAGCCAAAACAAGTCCCACGAGGAGTTAATTTCTGACTGACTTGCACTCTTTTCTCATATTTCACTCAAATGCAGAAGAATGAATTTATAATGCCAAGTTTCAACTTTGCAAAACGCCACTCTCCCAGCATTATGCATTTTAAAAAATGGTTAATAATATACATTCATGCCTAAACCAATGCTATAATTGAAGATTCCTTAGAACAATGAAAGACTAAACAAATCCTAAATTCACAAGGCTCCGTGGTACTATTTAAGGACATCCCTGAGTTAATGTAGAATTCCAAGCCCAACTCTCACACTCACTTGCAGGGAGGACCCAGCTAATCCTACACAGCAGGGGGGTTTAGTAACTCTTCTGCAATTAGCCTGAGGCTCGAGATGAAGAAATGCAAAGCTACCTCCACCTACCTCCATCCCATTTACTGTGGGCTGTAACATGCTCAGACTCCCTAAGGGTTAGAAAGCCCTCATCCTCCCAGAAGAGACCCCAGAGAAATGAGGAGAACTTCTAGCTGGGCTGGATGTGGGGGAAGGTCAGTCGCCAGTTATTTGTGTGGCACTGGCTGAACACATCATCACCCTTGTGCCGACAGCTCCCATCCAGCTGCCATTTGATGCTGCAAGACCAGCAACCTGCACACAGATAGACTCTGCTTAAATCTTTGGTAACAGACCAGCCAGGAAGGAAAACATCCCCAAGGGACACTGGAGCTTCAGTTCAGCATTCAGTATATTCACCATCATGGGATTTTAAGAAGAGTACCAGCTGAAAGAATAGAAGAGTTTGCCAGGAAAGAGAGAAATCACCACACGCAAAGGAACTTCAACTCAGAAATACCAGTCAGGGTTAATTTTGGCTTTGTTCTCTGCCCTGGTGCAGTCCTAGTAACACACCTAAATTCAAAGGCATTTTACAAGTGAGGATACAGTATGTAAAAGAAAAATCAAATCTGATGGGACATACATGATAAATGTGTAAAAGGAGCAATTATAGGAAAGTAACAGATTTGTGGCACTTCACATTTCCAATCAAAAGGTGTCAAAGAAAAAAAAATAAAAAGGCTTTCAGTCTCTTTACCTTTTTTATTACCCACAACTGCAAAACAAATTTAAATTTGGAGGACTAAGGCTCCTACCCCTTCCAGTGGGTCACTACATGAACATTTTCCATGTCTATTTCACTGCAAATCTAAAGAGTTTCAGAATTAGTTTGAGTGCTGATTTTGTGCTATCTGACTTTTCAAGACTCACAAATGAAAAAGCAACATGCCATACTGAATTAGTTTCTCATTCAAGTTCTATAATCCTGCAAACAGGATTTGCACACTCACCATCCATACGCTATCTTGAAACTTTTCCCCAAAGTGATTACAGTGGCAAATTTAAGGCTCCTGTCCAATAAAACTGCTTTTATGTTAAGGCTGAGAACAGAGTTCCCTGCATTTGTACAGTCTCATGTTTTAAAAAAATCCTAAAATTTTCAAACTAAAATTTTTTCTTAAACTAAAATTTTTTTAGTTTGTTTAAAAAAAAACAAAAATATATCCTAATCAGAAGACATACAAATTGATTGATATTTGGAAGAAGAAATTATTTTCTTTTCTCGATTGATTAATATTTCAATCAACTGTGCTGTAGACCCATCACCAGTAAGATGTTTGCAACACCAATTAGACAAATTCAGCAATTAGAAGAGACCAGAGAAGCCTTCATTAATCCATGGTCAAATCTCATTATAACTTCAGTTATGTGATGTATAACCCCAAACACATGTGTCCACAGCATTTCTGAACAGCACCAACCTGTGTTTTAAGGCAGCCCTCCCAAAATGCTCTCAAAGCATCAATGCTTTGAAACAGCATCACTGATGGTTAGAAATAAAAGTATCAGTGATGAAGTATCAGTGGAAGTGAAGAGTTAAAGAAGGAGCCCTATTGTAATGTAAGGAAAATCTTTCCCACTGTTGTATAGATACAAAAAGAATAATTTAAAGTAGTAAGAGGAGAAGCATTACAGGAGACAAAAGTACCCACTCCACTCCACCAATTCTCATTGAGTATTCACTCCAAACAAAATCTCTCCAAACTACTGTTTGATAGGGCTAGAGAGGTGGAAGATGAGCAGTCATCTTTAAAATATTTGATAATATTTCCCTTAAATTTTATTAAAAACTCATGGCTATTTCTTTCATTTAGCAGCCAACTTTGAGTTAGCTTTTAAATACTAGCTCCATTCTCTCTTTAGCTCCCCTTTACAAGGACAGCAGAACACTTCCTACAGGAGAATTAAAGCCAGATGCTGACAACTGGACCATGAACCAATATATTTCTTAAATTCTATATTTATACACCTCCAACCTCCTTGGTATCTCTGGCCAACTGTACCAAAACACCTGCTGCTCAGGGTATCACTTGTGATCAGGTACTGGCCAGTGTGAGGAGCAGCAGTCAGGCACCTTCAATTTTGAAAACCTAGCTCTTCATTAAAGACAGTATATTACATGGAGTCAGCAATATACTTTTAAAATTGAGAAATTTTTTTATTGAGCCATTCCAAACCTAAGCATAAGATGGCAAAGTCATCCTTCTCGCTCACTTGCCTTGAAAAAGGATGTATCAGCAAAAAGATAGAACAAAGTACCTGGCATGAATAGTCAGACTCCTTTGTTTTCAGACCACAACTTCCCTTTTACCAAGGAAACAGATGAAGGAAAAATAAGGTACCATTAAGGAAAGAACTTCCAAGATATGTTAAAAGAACCTCTACTAACACGCTTGGTAATCCTGCCCCTTGACCAGATGAGCTTAGTCATGCCTAATATGGAGCTGGGAGCTTTTGCAGAAGCAAAGCTTCAAGGATGCAGCAGTGATGGAGAGGAACATTCCTGCCTTTTACAGGCCTGAAGGATCCTACTTCAGGACAGGGTGTCTGGAACTGACACCACCCCCCACAGCCACAGCAAAGGTGTGAACAGATTTGCACTGGGTACCACCATTGACACTCACAACTTCTCCTCCCCTGTTCTCTCTAATTATGAGAAGTAGAACCCAACCCCCTGATGAGTGATTTTGCCAGAAGGTATCCCTGAACATTCTCCTCAGTCAAATACCGTGAATCATGTGAATAGAGCAGGAAAGGAAAAAACCTGACTCTGTAGAAATGCCTTCAAATAGCCTACGGACTTGAGCTGAGATTTATGGGTCTGATCTAAATCCCTTTGAGGGCAGCAACAGGGTAAGGCAGGAATTCTGTTCCTGCTGTGAGAAAGCACAGAAGACATGCCATCCTCTGTTAATTATTTTATTTCTACAAGGAATTCTCAGGAAAGGAAAACCTGGCCCTAAAATATGAGAAACAATATACATTACTGAACATCAAAGCTTACTTCAGCAAATCAATAGGATTTTATCTCTTTTTTCCCAATAAAAATAACGACTCTCTGTCTGAATTACAAGCACTTTGATATTATATACAAAATTATTAATCAAATGAGCACATTTACTAAGAAACTCTTGATCAAATCACATTGATAGGCAGTTAAAAATTATACTAACAATTGTCTAATAAGAGCCATGGAGTAATCCCATTTGATATTTTCTTACAAACATATGTGAAATCATGTTGTCTTATTTTTCTGTATTCAATGTATTTGTGCATTTATAATGCACTTAGGAAAAGTACATAAAAGTTCTTCTTGGCTGTTATTCACTAGAGTTTCCACCTACCATTTGATATGTATACAACAAAGCCCAAACAGAACTGAAACGTGGTATGTGCAAGTTTACATTTCTACATTGCATTGCTTCTCACACTTTTAGGTATTTCCCCTCCCTCCAGGAACATATTTTTAAGGTTTTTTTTCCTAGCAGCACTGACAAATCCAAGCCAAAACCCTGCTCCCTGCACAACCTAAAGTCAGATGTTTCTGCTCCAAAAGGTTTACAAACTAAAACACTATGAATGTAAAACAAATGGATAGAACAATATTTACGTGGATAAATTAACAGACTGACAGTGGAATGATTTTTCTTGCACATATACCTATTTGTAGAGTTGCATCATTCATATGCCCTGAATTTAGAACCACTAACTTATCAAGTCCTTGGGGCCAAGAAGGATAAAGATAACAGAGATGTCTTAAAAAAAAATCTAATGCAATACTAGAAGTTATTTTTTTAATGAAGACTGGATTCTACTGGCAGCTGTCTACATTGCAGTATTGAGGTTTTAGGGCCACTATAATTTTATTTCTTTTACTCCTATAAATGCAGAATATGTAATACTGCATTAAGACTGATGCAACTAAACTGAGTTCTTACAGTGAACTGTAATTCTTCTTTATTATCTTTATTCAAATACTGCTTGCAAATTGTACTCTGGCTGCACAACTATTTATTTCAGGTTTGCTTTCAGAAAGCTAAATAGGAAAAACATTGTTTGCATCATAAAACCACTTTTTTTTTTTTAGCTTTTCTCTACATTCTGAGGAAATGGTTATAAAAGCAGAGATTTCACATGGAAGACATACAGATTTCCATGACTACATTTGTGTTTACTAATAGAAGATGATGCATGTAGAAAACTAAAAATTGAACATTTGTTCCTGGTTCCGTTCTTTGCAACGAAGACCAGAACTTGCTGAGGCTACTTGTGTGGCATCCCACTCCACAGGCAGCTCCGCAGAAACTGCTGGCCTTCTATGTTTGGCTCAAATGCCATTTACCACCCAAACCGAGCACACAGGCCATTAGCAAATGCCTGGATATTTGTAACCACTCTGCCTTTACTCAAAAAGGAATCAAGACTCTCCTAACTGTTGCACCCAGTTCTGCAGAGCAGTATGAAATTCCTGCCCAAACATCTCCTCTTGTGCAAGTCTGAATGATGCTCCCAGTGCCAGCACCACAACCCAGTACCAGCATCACCATCAGCAATATCAAGCTGCTGAAGCCTTGTCCCCACCTGTTTCTGATACCTGCACTGTGAAACATCTCCTAAGGAAGAAAGCATTTTGTTTAGAGCTCAGCAAATTACTGATTTTCTTTTGCAAGGGTTGTAGTACTTGCAGAAATGCACACACGGCTGCATATTTTAGCAGTTTTAATATTCATGATATACTATGCTGGAATGAAAATCAGACCACCAATCTATGTTGAGGCTCCAATATTAGTTGGACACCATACTCCTTTAGGATCCCATAGGGAAAAGAAGAAAACAAAAACCCCACAGTCCAGCCTTGTATCATTTCATAAGGATCACAGCCAGTGGGTAAGGGGAAGGAAGAGAAACTGTTCAGGAGATGGCTAGTGATATGAAGGCTTTCCTCACCAGCACAATGAGATATTTGTAAACAAGATGCCAGGTCAGTGATGTCTCATCATTTCTAGCAAGCCTACAAACATTGCCTTCTGAGCCTCAAGCTTTTACTCTCGTGACAATTCTTACCCATCATAATGAGATTCAGCCATGCTGGGGACAGCAACACAAGCTTCCTCACACTGCTCAGCTGTGCCTACTGATACAGATCTTTGCACCAAAGACAGGATAAAGATTTCAGATCAGTTCAGGCCAAGCTAAAATTGGAATACGACTCTAGCATAGCAAGAGGCAGTTGTGCTTGTGTGCTACTCTGCTTACACAACAGCATCACGCACTTGAGAGGAAAACTGAGGTTCACACCAGGCACTTCTTCAGTATCAAGTATCTCAAATGCAACTAAACCTTGAAATAGTGCATTGAGCCCACTCTTCTCAGGCAAACACAATGCACCAAATACCTACCAGTTTCTGAGCAGCAAAAGCAGACATTGAAAATAAACACTTCTGAATAAAGCAAAGCAGTCTATTATTATATTGGACCCCTTCAGAGAAACACTCATGCCAAAAATCACTTCTACACGTAAGAAAACCTGCAAATCAGAATTAGTGCATAGTCTTGCTCAAATATTGAGAAACAACATGGATATGAGGAAATCTGATACTTTATTTATAACTACATCTTGGTAATACAGAGGTTGAAGGCACATCATAGACTGCAAACCCAGCTTTCATCTCTACAAATGGATAACCTGACAAGCAATGCATATGTGTGTGCCTGTCTGTGTCTGTGCCCGTGCAAATGAGTAAAATATTCAGCATCTTGTATGAAACCAGAATTAAAAGATGTTAATTATTTGCTTACTAAAAATTTAGACATGCTACTTTATCTCTTGATTTTTCCTATGCACAGAAATACACACTGGTTCCCAAGTACAAGCTAGAGAAAAAGCTAATAAGGAACTTCTGAAATTATTACAATATATATTCTAAAGATATGAACTGCAGAGCATGCTCTCAGTAACAGCAACCAAGTGACTTTCTGACTCTTTCCTCCCTGATCTGTTTATTTCTAGCAAAGTTGTGCTTGTGGATCATCTTGTTCAAAGAAAGGATTTTAAAGTAAATACAGACACATCTCTTCCTATCAATCATGATCCTAGGGATCAAAGATCCTTTGTAAAAAGAATTTCCACCTCTTCCTCCCAGATGCATTCCTTAGAATATAAATATAGAGAATGAGACAAGTTGTATAATATTTTTTTCTCAATACACACTAATGCATAGAACAGACCTGGGGACACACACTTCAAGGACTAGTGACAAAGAGGCACAATGGGTGAATTTCTATATCACTAACCCTGAGGCCATTTGGCCGGTTTCACTCCAGGAAAAGTAATTTCCCTGCCTTGAAATCCTAAAAGTTTCTCAGGACTACATTTTGAAGTTCAACAGAAGAAAGAAAATCTCCTACATTTACTTTGGAAAAACATGTGAATCAGTGGAGAAGACTACTGCTCTGATTTCAGAGTATAATACTAGGCTGCAAAAATTGTCTGATTAGAAACAGGGCCTCTAAACATGTCTATCTTGATGGAAAAAGTAGTAGAATGTTTATTTTTGCAGGTATTTGGCCTGGAGAGAAATATATGAAGCAGACTGAAGTTTCCAAATGATTTTCAATTACTCTGCTGGGCTAAGGAAGAACAGATCCTTCTTGCTTGGACAGCATTCTCCATAAAAACACAAGCCCTCCTGAAGGAATCCATTTAACATGGTCTTTAAACAATACATTTTGTCTAAGCCATTACTGTATGTCTACTTTTCTGCATCTGTGAGAGTAATAATGATTTCATTCAAGTATCCATTTCCTCATCTGGTCCCAGACTGCATTGCAGACCAGCTCTGCAAGCTCAGTATGCCACATCCAGGGATACATTGTCCAGATAGGAACTTCAGCTCAAAACCAGTACCAACAGCACAATGCTGTTCTCCAGAGTCTGAAAAAAAAATAGATTAAGAGACACAGCCCAGTTTCATGAATCATGCTGTGCCAAATGGAGATAGCTCAAGGTACAGTGCTTGTCTTTCAAGATGCAAAGTGATCAACTACCACATTGTCTTAGAGTGAAAATAAGGAAATAGAGAAAGAAAGAGGGGGCGGGGAAAGGTTGTATAGGAGTAAATTCTTAATTCTGTTGAATTTTTCCACTATTAGGCAATGCTGGGAGATACAATAAGCTCTGTGTCATCCATGAGAGTTTTACTCAGTAAATCAGCATCAGTTTGAGTAAGTTAGCTGCTCACAGAAAAACCATTGCTCCAAGATCTTAGTGTATCACCAAGTTCAGCTGGATGGCTGTTTTCGCTTTTTCATTTTGGACATAAATAAGCACCTCTCCTCTCAGCATCTGAAATGAGGATTAAACTGACCACAGAGTCATATTCTGCATTCAGTCAAGACAGAAGAGAAAAAATAAAAGATGATGATCGTCATAGCCAAGGTATCTGTGAAACAGGGAAGAGATAACAGGAATTAATCGATATCCTTTTGATTCACAGAAGATCTTTTGTGGAAGAAGGGCATTCCCAGAGGGTTCAAAAAGGATGTACTGTTTTGATTTAGCAGCAACAGCTCTATTTTTTCATAGTGATTTTCATCTTCAGTTAACATTCATCTGAGCTGAAACTCATTCTTGACAGCATTTATCCCCTTGTGTTTGTGGTTACAGCAAATCCAGGGTAATCCAGGAACTAAATTATCATGTATGTTTCCCTCTGCTCTGTCTCTGGACAGAATTCAGATCAGGTAGAAGAAAAATTCTGAGAAGTAAAAATTAATACGCTTCTTCTACTTCACAGATAGGTCGGCCTTATCTGGGAAAGCATTCAAACAGTAGCAACCAAAGGCTGAAAACAAAGGCTGCCATTCATGTTCAAACTAAAGAGAGAATATGAACATGCACCTATTTTTGGAATCTACCTATATACCAGGTGTCAGATACACCAGACAGAGCTTTGCTCAATTTGTTCCCCAATCACTTGAAGTTAGAGGAGGATGTCAAATGTTCCAACTTCAGGAAGCTGAAAAAGACAGCTTCATTCATGTCTGTGCAAGTCCATTGATAACAACAAGAAAGCACATTTGCACTTCTGATTCTTGCTTATTTACAGAGCACAGCCTTGCTGGACAAAAATATCATTATGATAAATGTAGCTGGTACCCCCAAAATTAAGAGCTAGGCAGCAAAGGCAGGAAAAAAAAAAAAGCTCAACTCCATAGAAGAGTTCTTACTTCTCACACACCTTCATACCTACATTTACTTCCATGGAAAAGAGAATTTGTAGGCTCTTTCTCCCTAAGAATAATTTATGTTTTGCTCCAAAGCTCTCACTTTTCAGAACAGAAAACCTCATACTACATGCAGAACCTACCATGCTCCATAGCAAAGAGATTAGGAAAGAGAGTGAAGAGGAGGGCAAGGACACTTGCTTTCATCTTTGACATAACTCAGGTCTCCTTCCTAGAGATCTCTAAGAGCAAAAGGGGCCACAAACTCCAAGAAGCAGCAGAATTAAGATAAGTCTCCTTATGAGACAAAAGCTGTCCTGTGATATAACTGAAAATGAGACACAGACAGAGTACTGCTAGTCCAAAACTTAAGTGTCTCTCATAATAATTCAGAAGCATGAAGGCTGTTTTGAGCCAGACAGAAGCTAAGTACAGAGCATTCATGATTACTGCTGTCTAAAGTTCCCCCTTACCTAAACTGATCAGGCTGAAGCATCATTTTAGGCAGAGGACGTTGACAGGATTTAGAAAGAAACACATGGCTCACAGAATGCTAATTATTCATTATAAGTGAGCTTATGAATAGGATATTAGATAATATATTTCAACCAATATTCTGTGGGTTTTATTCCCAAATATGTGCTAGTACTACAGCACTAGCCATGTCAAGACAAATGCACACTAGCACTATCTAGAAACAACATCACTAATGAAGTAGATATCTTTGGGAAAAAAAGTCACTGATGGTAGGAAAGTTACTGAGCATTAAAAGAATAGCCTATATAAAACTAAATTGGTTCCCTATCTTATTTCTGTTGGGGGAAAAAAGTCAAAAGCTGGATTCATTTTTCACTGGATCATTATTATGCTCTTCTGGATATTGTCTGCAGTGACTTTCATTCCAGGAAATAATATAAATCTAGTATTACAGCTGAACTCAGGACTCACATGCACTTTAAAACTACAAGTTTAATTGGGTTCTGGGATCAAAAAGTTATATCCAGGTTGCATTTGCCATTCTTTCAGCCTCCAATTGTCCTTTCCAAATCAGAATTGCGAATAGAAACTTTTACAAGTTTGAAATAGTGAAAACTCTCACATAGAGATAATGGCCTGAATTGTGCCTGGCTCTGTGAAGGTGTGCAAAGGGGAAAAGATCACAAAGAGCCTACAATACACAATATATTTTCTGCAGGGCAAGCCAGGATTCACAACCTTCCAATTTATGGAGCAGAGGCCAGTGCTAGACTCTCAAAAGCACTCAAGGAGGGTTCTGCCTGCAGCAATTGACTTGTCTTGCACAAGAAAAAAAGCACAGACATGGAGCACCTTCTCAAAAGGGGCAATACCAGCTAGGCTTTTAAAGAACAGCTGCAAGTTTTCCTTCTGCTCAAGCCATAATGGTCTTCAGGTCTTTCAAATTGTACTAATCTCACCCCTACTTTAAAGAACCCTGAAAATTCTTTGAGTTCTGGCCAAGCCAGAGATGCTCATGTAGGTTTTGAAGAGAAAGCAGATTAAAACTCAGTACTTATCATGTGCTGCTCCTGGAGAACAGCACTTCTCAGCTCTGAATGCACCCCACAGAGCTCAAAACCACATCCCTTTCTGCACCAGGAGGATGATAAGCTAAGCCTTGCTTCAGAGAGGCTAAGCCTAGCTCTCAGAGAGGATGCTGGAATGTGGTATTGGACTTGCAAGAGCTGACTGACAGTAACAGTTTTAGAAGAAACACATGTTACAGTGACAGTAGCAAGTTTAAGCTCTGGGTCATATTAGTGACACTGTGGAGTGCTGATAAAATCATAATGCCAAACTGCAGCTAGAAGACCAATATTTTGGGTAATAAACGTTCTTTCTCTACTCTAGAATAGGCACTTAACTTTTATTCCCTCAGGAAAAAAAAAATTGAGAAAAATATCTATCTTTGCTATCAGAAAGAGTCACCAGTATTTCAAAAAGACCAGAAAGTCAAATCACCAAGGGAGTTTGCTGGTGTTTGCTTTGAGAGTTTTATATTTGCAATTCAAATTATCTAACACAGTAAAATTTCATTTTATATGTTACATATTATTTGCAAACATCATTCTAAAATAATTGCTGACATTAAATACAATCACTTGAGAAGGAAAGGAATGAACATAAAGTAACAAAAATTAAAAACAAAAAACAAACAAAAAGAAAGAAAGAAATCCTGCCACTAAGGTGTCCTAACATCAAGAAGTTATTCAGATGGAGCTTAAGTTTTTGCATCAATCTCAGCAAAAATGTGGGAAAAAATATAATTTACCTTGTTCATGGAACAATATCTCAATATTTTTCTTTTGTGTTAACATATACTGATAAATACAAGCCCAGAACAAATCCATCAGCTGCAGGGAGTGCCTGTACTTTCAACATCCTTTACTACCAAAGAATGTTTTCCATTCTGCTGAGGAAGTGCACCCCTTTATAAACATGGGAATCAAAGGCCCTCTATTCTTTAACAAAACATGTCTCAAATTAAAGCATTACATCTTTCCTTAATCAAAGGAGCAGCAGAGGTTGAATAGCAAAATGATTCTGCTCAGATGTTCAGATTTATCATTATTATTATTATTATTATTACTAGAGTAGTGAGTAGCAACAAAAAAACAGACTGAGAGCTCCTTTGGGCAAAGCACCAAGCAGAACATGGGGACCCCACTGGCACAAGGGGAAGCTGGTGACATAGGACACCTTGGGACACTACCCCATCTCACTTGACACATGTGTGCTCCTCAACTATTACAGTTTCAAAGTTAGTGTAATCTATTTTAATGGCAATGATTCAGGATAGTTTAACCTGCTTTAATGTGCAGCCACATTGAAATTCTGCTGAGAGGCAGAACTTCCAGCAGTGCAGAGCCAACTCTTGGAAATGCTTTACCTCACTTATGACTCTGCAAGCATGGCCTAAGAAAGTCCTCAGCTGACAGAGATGACAACTGAAGTGGCAACACAGAAAAAGGGTGTGTGTCAGGAGAACAGGAGAGTTGAGCCAAACAGATAAAATGACTGGTCCTGAGCTGAACAGCACACTAATGGCACAGCTGAGAAGACAATGAGCTCCCTTCCAGACTAGCCACCCTATCAGGGAAGCTTTCAAACCTGCTCACCATGACCTTGGGAGCTTCTGTGACCAGTTCACAAACACTCCTCTGAGGGCCGCATCCCCAGACTGGGTTACCAGAACAGCAGTCTGAACTAAACTCTTGTGCCTATGGTTACAGTATTCTACTTACTATCTCAGTCCTTTTCCATCTAGCCCCAAATCTTGTCTAATCTACAATAACCAGAAGTACATGGCAAAAGGAGAGGACAGGAGCACAGGAAACATACAAATAACTAACTTTGACCATACTCCCAGCCTTTAACAATTTGAATGTTTGGCATTGCATGCACAGTCTTTTGGAAGCAATTCCTCAGTGATTTCTATGCAATGAAATTATCAATTCTCATTTGGAACCCAGGTGAACTTTTAGCATGCCATTACTCTACGGCAAAATATGTTCTTTTTCTTGTAAACTGTGACCAAATCCCCTGTTCTGAGATTCAAAGTCTGGTGCTCAAGCAACTACCCATGGTGACTCCTCACAATGGCTCCAAACAATTTCAAACATTTTACCCCCATTCACCCAGTCAAAAGTTGTCCTTGTCTGCAATCACCACATTACCCTATTTTTCAACTATCCCTGTCCTTCTTTTCCACAAAATATCCAGCCAGTACCATCAACAATGATGCCACAAGAGCAAAACCAGCAGGGAAGAAAATCCTCTTTGAAAATAGGATATTGCTCAGGGTGGGAAGCAGGCTGTCCACCTCTACACCTGTTGTCACCCTGTACCAAGTCTCTGTTGGATAAGCAAATAGGCATCATCCCCACAACACAGGAGATAAGTGCTGGCATTGCACCTATATAATTTCAGGCAAGGAGATAAATTCATTCTACTTCTAAAGTTGAATCATTAATCTCATTTTTGATACCCATGTAGTATTGCCATCACAACACCAACAAAAACATGCAACTGTTATCCAGGCTACCAGTTTGTCTTACCACAACTTTGAAACAACTTCTGTGACCAGTACACATCAAACATTCCTATGAGGGCAGGATTCCCAGATTGGTTCATCAGAACAGCTGTCTACACTAAACTGTCGTGCCTATGGTTACAAGAATGTGCCATGGCTAATCTGGATCTGGGTGGGATTAACTCCCTACAGCTGCTGGTGCTGAGATTTCTGGCTCTGTTTAATTTGGCAAAGAACTGCACAGGAAGCTGAAAGACTCAGTCACTACAGTGAAGCTTCTGACATTTTTGTGCCTGGACCCTGGAGAACCCAAACACAACTCGAGCCAGAAGTCAGTAAACTATTCAATTTACACAAACAGGCATGCAAACTCAGGTTGCAGTTTTGTTACCAATTAAGTTGCCCAAAATGCAAGTTGTCTCTGCCCTGTCTACCTCCCTTGTCTGGGTATTTGTACTTCCACTTGTTCTAGTGCTTGTTTGGCCATGTGCTCAGCTGGCTCTGAGAGCCCAAGGACAAAGGAGAGGAAAAAAAAAAAAAGAAAAAAAAAGAAAGAAAAAAAGTGACAGAAACCAGAATGCCTTAGCTTTCAGACATATCTGCTCCCTAGCCTTATTCACCTGGTAGCCACACAAATGCAAATGTCTGCACCAGGGAAGGAGCAGCTTCCAGCAAGGACAGAATTACCTCCTACCACTAGAACTGAATTTAATAACCATGAAACAGCAGTGTGGCAGGGCTGTGCTTGTCCTCTACAGAGCTCAGTGGTGTTGCAGCAAAGGGAGGGAACAGGTCTGCTTGTCTGCAGCACTGCATAGATCACAATCCTGCCATGGCTCTGGACAGCCACTTCTTAAGATGATTTAAGTATCCATAAACACTGCCTGTTCAAAATTAAACAAATTAGTTGGTCTGACAGTGCACATTTGCTAATTACTTCACCAACTCTTGGATAGTTTATCTAAGCCAATAAGCCTGGCTCAGCTTTTGTAATAGAGAACACCCTTTAGCAACAAAGTGCTGTACCGAGCCCAGCCTACTTTCACAAGAACTTCACAACCTGCCATCTTCATATGTGCTGAGCAAAAAAAGAACTACCCCTTGTTCTCAGCCCTTGGAGAAACACAAAGGTCTATGTAAACCTAGGGCAGAGTACTTAATTCTCCACAAGATGTGATGTTTCCCTGTTAACATTAAATAGGATTATCAGGGAGAGATAGGAGACTTTCACTGACCCTGGCTGTTCTGTGTTTGGGAAGCTTAGGTTGCTGGAAATGCCTACATAGTGTGTATCCACAGCTAATTAGTGGCCAAGACCCCTCCTGTGGAGTCCATCAAAGCCACCCCACTCCTAACAGGGTTGCTGCACAGAGATCTGAAGCTCTGCTTCCCTTCTAGAGGGAGGCAGGGATTTCCCTCACCATACAAGAGTGAAAAATCAAATCCAGGAATCAAACTCAGGTACCTCACTCATGAGATCACTAAGGCTGGCAGAAACATCAATTTTAATCAAAATCAAATAAAAAGTGAGCCACTGAACCTTCAGAGAGATGCCACAAGCAAAGTACACACAGCTTCACTTTAAAAGACAATAACAACAAAAATATAATAGCCTCATCTGTGCTAAAATACCTTTGACATTGGTCACATGAGCCATCCCAGTAGACTTATTCCCACTGCCATGTGGCTTCAAATTGCAGAAATGCCTAAGAGGATTTGCCCCAAGAGAGAGCTGTCATGACTGCATAAGCCTTTCACCCAAGGGTTCTTCCCTATGAAAAAAAAAACTTTAATTTGCAGCTAATGCTTTACAGTACTTTCTCCACTTGAGGCTGGCAGAGAAAGAATCTGCTGGATCTCTGCATCTCTGTGCAACTAGGACCAACTACACCTGCTCAGTCCTTCAAAGAGAAGGAATCTTGTCCTTTTTCTACTGATAAGAGTCATTCCTATCACCAGGACCTTGGATCCAATGTCCTCACCAAGAGGCCAAGTCTATAGACTTGTGCATTCTCAAACATTTAGTACTTCTAGTATGCCTCCATTTACACCTTTGATTTCTCAGTGATTTCCTCACCAGGAAGCTTAAGAAAGGACTGTTTTGAGATACAGCCAGAAATAGGTTTCCCCACACATCCCCTTCAAAACTTCCATGATAAAAGTCATATATAATGCCTCCTATTAACAAAGGACTTTTGGGAACTAAAATCAGAAACAATCTGTATGATACTGCAAGTGAAGCCATTAAAGTTTTAGGAATAAAACAGAGGTTTAAGAGTCTTTAGATAACAAAGAAAGAGCCATGATGTTCACAGTTAAATATTGCACAATACTTTTTTATGACTGTCAAGCAGCATTTCTTTTTCCCCCTTACCCCCTCCTTTTCATCTAAAGAATCCTTCTGTACATTAAATTTTTTTTTTTAATTCTGCTTCCCATGTAGCCAATGGATTCCACTAAGCAAAAATAACAGAAAAAGTAGAAGAATAAAAGAGCCCCAAGAAGACATAGTAGGCAACACAAACTCACCTTCCAAACTGGCCTTTTCATTTTAGTTAGGGAGTTTCATCCTTGTTATAGAAACAGGGACAATTATGTTCTCCAATCTTTAAGGAGGGTGGCTGAAAATCATTAGCAACACCTGCATCTGCAAATCATTTTGTAATGCTCTGAATGAAAGATGATAATAAATTGCACTGACATTCATGGAACATTTGCAATTTCATCATTCAAGAGAACACAGGGATTCTGGAGGAGAAGCACGATTGAAAATCTTATATGATAGGAAATAATATGGGTAGTTTGCATTTATATAGCTCCCACCACCTGAGAATATTTAAAAAAAAAAAAAAAGATACCAACTGTATCTCTGAACATCTTTCATAAGATCCTATAGGCCTTCTTGCCAACCTCATATCAGAAAAGGAAGACAAAACAGTGAGTTTTTCTTCAGTTCATACAGCAGGGTAAAAGGCCAAAGAAGAAACCAGTCAGGAATTCCTTGCTCTACCTACCCCACGGCTTCCTAAATGCTTAAGTGCTGACATCAGAAAAAGAAAAAAATTCTCTAAAACATAATGAAGTGGCACAGAAACATTTATCAATGCTGCAATCTGGAATAGAGTTTAGCCTTTTAGCAATATACTCTGAACTGAGAGATGAAATAAGTTGCATAGCATGTAACTTATTCCTAAAGCAAATTCTACTGTAACTTAATTAACATACAAATACAATTTTTCTTCTATTCAATAATAGAAGGAAAAACCCATTCTATTCTCTAATGAAGTACAGTTAACATTTCCTTCATTTCAGCTCTCCAAGGATGAAAATGTTACTAAGTTGATTTCTTCGCTTTTTCTTTTAACCTTGTTTGTTGCAGGAATTTTGGGGCGTACAAACAACCATAAATTGAGAAAACTTCCTAAAACCACTTGGACTTAATTGTTTTCAATACAGCAGTTTATATTTCAGCATTATCGTGCTGCCTAGTCCCCTTCTAATTTTCCCCTAGCCTGAGAACATGGTTAGCTGGGGAGCAAAGAGGAAACCAGGTGGCTTATGAATAATTAGCACTTTTTATAGTATTTCTTCACATGCATTTCTACTAACACACTGTTCCAAATTTAATGGGATTCTGAATACTCTGAACATAAAGAGAAGTATTTACATGGAGCAGCATTGTCTGTCTTGGTTGATTTATTGTTGGTAGAAAGAACTCATTAGCTGTCAGGCCAGTTGCTGAAAAGACTATAATGCCAATGTACAAAGTTGACATAATGAAAATAAAGGAAAGAACCTGGGCCAAATTCAGAGGCAGTCTGTAAGGTAATGTAATTTATACCCACTTATGCTCACTAAGATTCCCTTAGAACTTGTTCTACCCACTCTATTGGTGCATGAGGGAATCTAAATTGATGTAATTTATATATCAAAGAGTCAGAAATGCTGTAAGGCCCCTAAGTCTGGGGCACTTAAAGTCATGCTTTCCTACATATTGTTCTCTTCATTAATCTGCCCTGAACCCTCCCTCTCTCCACTATTTCACCCTATGATTTATGCCATCAACAATCCCTGAAATGCAATGGCCCAAGTGAGAGGCAGAGTGTAGGTAAATGAGCATGACTCAAAGGAAATCTAAATAGATGTAACACAGAAGTTAGGGAAGCCAGGTGTCTCTCACATGCACATCCACTCTTCCCAGTGCTTGGATTCAGTTTGAGATTTAGCTCTGCATATCCTCCATTACCACTGGCTATTGAATTTGTTACTCAAATGATACAAGCAGTCACAGCTCATAGACCCTCAATTTAGGGTCAGGAGAAACATTACAAGGGTCTAGTTTGACCTTCTGCCCAACAGAAGCTAGCAAATATAACCCAGAAATCCCTGGACTGAACACAGCAAGGATGAATGAGAAAGACCCAATGTCAGTTCAAAGACTTTAAGTGATAGGGGAATCTGCTGCATCCCTCAGCAACATGTTCCAGTGGTAAACTACCATTGACTTTCAAAACATGCACTGGGTCATCTGCTGAATTTTATGGCTCCAGCTTTCAACCATTGGCTCTTTGTTCTACTAAACTTCTCTCTATATTTCTTACAGAGTATATATTCAATTGCCTATCACCCTTCAGTTCACTGTCTCACATTTTCTACATCCAGACTCAAGAGAACATAAACTTTGTACACAAAATAGTTTTACAATGAGTTGAGCTTGCAATGAAAAGTATTTATATATGTTATCCTGATAAAAGCTTTTTCATTTGGGAGAGGAAACAGGACAGCTGGAATCTGGTCACCACAGTCTCTTCCTTCAGTATCTGAGCACTCCAGGATATTATCAACTGAAGTATTTACTCTCTCTACTCTATCTGAACATACTGGGAAGAATAGAATGAGAGCCAGGGTTGCAAGAGGCTTGATTGTTAAACCGCTGCTCTTCAGTTTCTTCCACAGCTCTCTGACTGACAATTATTCTACTATCCCACTCTAAGTGAACACTCCATCCCACAAAAAAATTCTGATTTTATCACCATCTGATAATTTACAGACATATGTGGTCAGCAGTAGCTCTAGTGGCAATGACACATGGTCATATTTTCTGGTTTCCTGTTGAACTACAAAATAGTGTGTAACAAAAAATCCTCACATCTTAAGGGAAACCTCATTACAAATTACATAACAACATAAGGAGTTGCAGGTACACACGAGAAACGCATAAAGGGGTGCTCTGGAGGAGCATTCTGGTTTTCTATCAACGCACAAACGGGATTGGCCAGAACAGGATGTTTTCACATTGTTTGCATTTTTGTTTCCAAGCCCCTCAAGAAGATTTGTCAGACAGTTCAATATATGCCACTGTTGTTTCTGATTTCAGAGGTTGGCAGACTAGTCTGCTCTGCACAGGCATGGTTGATGCTACCTGTCACAGTCAGAGAGATGTTAAAGGTCTATGCTCTGACTAGCTCTTGGAACTAGCTCATGACATTCATGGAACATTTGCAATTTCATCATAGAGAACACAGGGATTCTGGAGGAGAAGCGCGATTGAAAATCTTATATGATAGGAAATAATATGGGTAGTTTGCATTTATATAGTTCCCACCACCTGAGAATATTAAAAAAAAATATAAGATACCAACAGTATCTCTGAACATCTTTCATAAGATTCCATAGGCCTTCTTGCCAACCTCAGATGACTGAAAGGGATGAAGCAGAGAGTAGGTCAGTTTCTCTTCTGGTCAATAATCTAACTCTTGGATGGAAACTAACTGGCTCTCGGCAAAGTTAACATTGCTTTATTATCTGTCAGGATTCTCTGCTGTTCATTTGGAACATCTGCTCCCCAAGAGGGGGACTGACTTTGCACAGGAGCATCAAACAGAGCCAGGAGGAAGCACATGGCTGCAGTGAACCGCAGAGAGCAGCCAGCATCAAACGCCGGTTCAATGCTTCCTATCAGCTAATGCCTTTCATCCTGTGGCCTCCTTCACCTCCAGGCTTGGCCTCTGTCTTCATTTACACCTTCCCAGAATAAAATTCTTGCTTCCCCCACCCACTTGGTAACCATCATTCAGCTAGTTTGTCTATGACTCATCCACTTCAAAACCCTGCTGACTCACAGGCCTCAAAAAGGAAACTTGCTCAAAGAACGTACTGAGACGTGGGTACGCCGTCCATGCCAGCGAGGAGCTCATCCAAGCTGACCCAGGGTTTTTACTAAGGAAAGGGAAGGAAGATGTGTCTCATTTGTGAATCTTTATAGTTTTAAAGCCTAATTAGCTTATAGATATTTATAACCAAAGTATACCTCAATGACCTGATTTCCAAAAATATTATGCACCCAGTAGCTCCCACCAAACCTAATGGGCACTCGACAGTGAAAAATACGATAGCGCTACACAGCTTTTCAAACAAGAATATACAGGCTGACTTCTTGAACCCATGGGTAAAAACTGACTTAACTCATGTGATAAGGCACGTTTGACACCTTTGAAGAGCATGTTAAGCTAAAATAGCAGCTGTAGAAAAAGGTAATAAAAAATATTTTAAAAAAGACATTTCAGATGGACCTGTCACACCTGAGTTGACTGTGCTCCTTCACCTTCATATGTTTAAAATTTGGTGTCTTATGGGGGAGGGACATCAGGCTCTCCTTGAAGGAAAAAATTAAAGAACCAGACAAAATAGCCTTTATTTTTTTCCACTTCACCATATAATTACTAACACACCTATACCTCTCTCACTAGGAACCCTCTCTAACCAAGGGTGAGGGATTCAGCAGCTTCCTCAGCCACAACCCTCACCATGAGGTAGGAATTCCTTATAATACAAGCCACTGAGAAATGTCTGGTAGAGGTACTGTAAATCCATTTGATTTCACTTCTGAGGAAGGGAGAATGGTCTGGATGAGGTCTCTTCTAATACTACACACCTTCTAACAAAATGCTATCAGCATATTGAGGAAATTAAATTTCACACTGCAAGATTATCCTCTCTGCTCTCCCCATTTCTCCTGAACTCTATCAGAATTTCTCCTTCTCCAATAAATGCACAGCCTAGTTCAAATCCATGCCTTAATGATGAGGGGTTTACCTTAGATTTTCTCTAGCTATGAAATGACCACCAGTAATTTTTCAGTCATAAGTTACCACAAACTTCCATTTTCACAAGGACACCTCTGGAAGCACTCTTAACTGTTGGCAGTAGGGCAAGTCTATATTGCTCTAGAAAAACAAGTAACCAATGATGACAGGATCACTCATCTTCTGAATTAACCACAGGACTCATTACTACAATTTGAGTTTCTTCAAAAATTTCTTACTGTTCACATCCAAGGAAGACACCCACGCATATAAACTAAATATAAACTAATCAAGGTGTTTCTCTGACAGACTAGAAAGAAAGAGAGAAAACAATGTTATTTTTATTTCTCTTTGAAATTGTTTGGGAAGCGCCAAGTACCTTGTTTAAACAGACTACATAGCTAGATAGATAGAGTAGCCACATAAGACTAATATTGAAATGGTTCAGAACTGAATATCTAAACCAGTTAGTAAATCCTCTCACTGTAATTTTTGTAGCTTTAAGAACTTAGTCCTGTGTACTAATTTAAATATTTACTCTTACTAGAATAATTTTAAAAGGTAGAAGATTGCATCTAACAATTTACATTAACTGATATAGATCTGGTATGCATGGCCTGTAAAAGTGCAAATAAAATATTATTTGAATGTTTTTCAAACAATTTAAATAACATTGAACAACAAAGAAAACCTCTGTAACACTGGATATTTGATAACTTATCCCTTATCTGCTTGATGTGACATTTAGGAAAACACATTTTTAAAAGTCAGTAATGTATTCTGAATGTAACACTGACACTTATTGTACCCATAACCTCAGTCAAATCATGAAAAGGAGAAAAAAAACCCACTTAACATCTTCCAAAACAATAATCTAAAAAACACTATTAGAATGTAAAATTACATAATACAAATATTTTTTTTAAAAAAAGATCCCACCTGGTGTATTTTCTCACCCCATAAAGAAAGATGTGTCAAAGATTGCACAGTTCGCTGGGGACTTCAAAGTTGCTATCAATCTCTACATAGAAAGCATTCAGATACCGCCGTGATGGGCAGCAGTATAAAACCCAAAGAGAGAGAGAAAAATAGATAAAATGCCCTCAGGAACAAGTTTCTTTCCAAGAAAGCTTACTAAACCAAGGCTTAAATTGAAACAGTATTATTTTTCTATGTAGAAGCAGTTTTTCATCTTTTAACTCTCTCTTGTTTGTAATACACTCACAAAATGAAATTTCTATCCTAAAGGCCAAATTCTGACAGTCTTTTTCCCACTGAATAATTCCTTATCCAGTGCTGCAGTTTCAGCAGAGTTGCACAAGGCAAGTGTTCAGCTGGGAGCACAACTGGACCACAGGATGGGGCCCAAAGGGAAAACACCTCACAGGTTACCAGGCTCCCAAACCAGCACTCCATCTGTCCCAATAAATCACTTCTACCAACTTCAGTGAGAAGAAAATTAATACAATTAAATCAGGCATGGGGTTTATTTTCCCCTCTAGTTGTCTGCTTTGGATATTCCCACTGCAAATGCTGAGTAAGCAACAGATACAGCAGCACTTGGCATCAACATGAAACAAAAACCCAGAATTTCAAAATGCATGTCTAATTAAAAAAAGGTCAATCATCAGCTGAGTGTTAAAACTACTACTTAAAACTACTTGAGTCTATAAACTCAAGAAATACCCAGCACTGCAACCTACACCTGAACACAGGGAGCCCTGGTGAGGCTGGATGTTACATCCCAAGCTTTTTAGAAGACTTCCTTCTGCTTTTCATTGTGTGACTCTTGAGCCTTTTAGGTATATCTGGATTGGGCATTCAAGCTTTTCCCTTCAATCTAGAGGGAGACTAGAACTGGTACAAAAACAAACACACATTTTGACAATTTAGATCCTTTTGAACTAAAGTACCTTAGGAAAAATAAATCCCTGCCACCTAGTATAACTGAAAGAGCTGGTAACAGACCAAAGCAGTGAGAATTTCTCAAAATGCACATTTAATAAAAATAAACTTCATAACTGCTAGAGAAACTTCTGTTGCATTTTTTCTATCTAAGCAAATAATCATTTTGTGGCAGTCTATGCATCTCAAACGGTACAACATTTTTAAAAATTAAAATGAAATAAGGGAAGAAATCACATCCCTCTTCATTATCTAATCAAAGTTGTGGAAGCTAAATAAACAGTAAAGTTATTTAAATCATTAACATCACACCACTATCAAAATGAAGAGTTACCTGTTAAGAGAGATACCTGCTTTTGGAAATATGTTCTATTCATGGCTGTAAAAAAAGAATACAAACAAACAAAACTACCCCAAAAGACCCAAACTTCTTCCTTTTGTCTCTGAACTCTCTTTTCTTCCCCTAGAAAAAATACAGTAAAAGCAAGAGGTTTCCCTGTCAGCTTGCAAGCACTATTTAAAAAAAAAAAAAAAAAAAGGTAACATTTAAGCCCTAAGGAGCTCTTGGTCTTCAAAAGTGCAAAGTACATACGGTTCTAGTTGAAATTAAAAGGAGCTGCAGGTGACCAGCACTTCTGGCTCTGAGGCCCCAAGCTACTGTACAGAGCACTGTCCCTTTGAAATTTCAGCATTTACCAGCAGCCAACTTGCTGAAGTGCAAGACACGTGCACCCCTTTTCCCCACAGTATTTACTTTTCAAAAGCACAGAACAGTTGTGGGCAGCATGGCTCTCCTGCAGCATTACAGCCCTGGTGGAACAGGAAGCAAGCATGAAAAAATACCAGCTCTAATCCTGACCAAGCACGAGCCCCCAGCCACTGCACACCAGGATATTTCCAGAGCTCTCATCTGCTGGGAATAGACTTCTTGTCTCACACTGACCTCACCTGCTTTGCTCTTTTGTCCAGTTCCATTACGTTCCCCATGAAGTCAGCCAGCAACATCAGCTCAGACCGTGTTTGTTCAGTGCCAGTTTACCGGCACAGGCAACTCCAGAAATCCAAACCATGGCTTCCTTCACTTTGCAACACCAAAATCTGACAGACAATTCATGGGAGACTGGCCACCCAACAGCAAAGATGGAGAAACTAAAGCCCAGGTAAGCACAAAGGTAGCGCACAAAGGTAGAAGAGGAATGATTCTGTGCAACTAAAACCCTAAGTATTAGGGAAGAAAATGAAAAAAAAAAAAAATCAGCAATGCAAGAACTGGGAAGGCAGAGTGACTCACTCCCAAGGTGAAGGAGTAGCATACTGTATATGGGTAAACAGCAAACACTGCTTGCCATCTACCATCCAGGTCCTGGCACTGCTTTGCAGTGAAATCTACCAGGCATTTAACTTCTCTCCTTTGCTGCTCCTGGCCACCTTTGTGAGGCTGCCTTATTTACATTGCTCATAAACTCGTGCAGGCAGGGACTGTCTCTTACCCTGCCTTTGTATGCAATTCAGCACAACCTAACTGCACAGTCAGAAGCAGACTGCAAATAGTAAAATACCATTAAAAAAAAAAAAAGGAAGAATATTACTGGCTTAGGAAATACAACAGCAATATCTATATATAACAAAAAAAGTTTTGATGGTCAAATGGTAGAACAAACACCACGGCATACATATTAGAATTAGGTGAAAGAAAAATGAGAACCAGGAGAGTTCTTAAGTTCTTATAAGGCTAAGAAGAAAACGAAAACAGGGGGAGGGTGGGAATCAAAACAAAGACATTGGTAAAGAAGTAGATTTGCTAAATCACAAATGATGGACAAATTGTTGAATAGAAATAAGGCTTCTGGCTTTCCTTACATTCATGTCATGGTAATGACACCCTTGTGCCTCAGCTTTTTCAAGGTCTGTCCTTGTCACCTAAGCTTCAGATCACCTCTTTGACCCTCAGGCTGGTAAAAAAGAAGGCATGAACTTACCTGACAATCTATCCTGAGAGCAAATGAGAATGTGGGAAAGAGGAGGAGGGAAATAAAATCCACCTATCTCTACCTCAAAAAAGCTGACTAGTGCAGAAAGGAAGTCACCCACTGAAGGTTAAGAAATAATAAACAACTAATAATTTACTCCTGTGCTAAAAGACCAGGAGAGATGAAGCATAAACGCCTACTTCATCGGCTGTTGCTGGAGCATGGCAGTCCTACTTCATTCCTCAACACACATTGTAAAATCACAATCTACATCTGTGTGGCCATTGGCACAGTTCCTTGTTCAGTTTTAAAACACCAATAATCAACACTTGTTTGTAGTGTTTTCACATATTTAAAACAAAACCCTTGGGACACAAGAAGTTATCAACACCAAGAATATCATCATTTCTCTCCCATCCATGAAGTACCTTTGAGCTAAACAAGCTGTGATTTTTAAAAATGCAACTATTTCCAACAAAACAGAGAGGGAAGCAAATATGATACTGTTACAAACCAAGGTGAGAGGAATAAAAAGAGTAATGACAACAGAAAATCTAAAATAAGCCCTGGCAAGGCACACAACGTCAGGCATGAGAAAACCAAAGCCAGTTGGCTGTGAGAATTCTGCATCTATCAACTACTACTTAGCTAACACCCACCCATAAAAAACTTCTTTGCTATTGCCTTGGTGACTAACAGGGTACTGTAGATTTGAAATATTAACCTGAAGGACTCAAACACAGACCAGTTTCCTTACACAATGTTGATGGAATTGTGACAGTTGTTCTTCTATAACCTTCCCATCAGTGCCTGACAAAGCTGGCAAAGGCCAGCAGGACTGAGGGCTGTGCACATGCTTTGTTTGAAAGCGTTTTTCTCTTCTCCTTGGAAGAATGAGGAAGTCCTTTGCATCCTTTTCCAGGTGTCTGCTAAGTTTTTGTCTCCTGGAAACTTTTGGGCCAAGCACTGTTCAAATTTCTAAAACACTGCAAGCTGAGCCCTGATCTGCCCCTCACAGCACTGCCCAACCACCACAAAGATCTTTTTCAGCCACCTTAGCAGGACTGCAGTCAACCTCCTTCCCCAACACAGGGGACACAACAGGGATCTCCTCTCCTCCAGAAAGTCCATCCTCTCACCCTGCTCCATTTGTCCTCTTCACTGGCAGAAGAAAGGCTCAAGAGGAAGGTGTAATGTTGAACCAGCAGGCAGGTTCAGCCACTTGCCTCATGTAAGTGGTCTTGCAAAGTGCCCTGTAATGCCATGAGTCACATGGGGTTTAGTGTCAAATGTCTTTGAGAACTCCATCAGCTAAAGCTGCGGGCACTCAGCACTTCTGGATAACTATAGATGAGAATGTCCCCTCCTAACAATGCTTTCCCATTATTTTTCCAGCTTTTTCTTCAGTCTTAGACCACTCACGCACCATTATTTTCTCATAAAGCAGAAACAGCATTCCTCACTTCCAGATTCTGCCCAAAGAGAGAAGGTGTGGATGCTACACAGGTCTATTCCCCAACTCTTGATAATCCAGTACAGGCTTCTGAGGTCATTATTTGCATGCAGCCATTGCACGAACAAATAAGGTGTTTAAGGCACCTCTCAGAATGGGCTATGAAGATTAGTTAATGTTTATACAGCCCACTGAAAATTGAAATCACTGCTACATGCTAAGTATTACCATCACCAGGGATCCATTTAAGTCAAAGCAAGGCAGACAGTGAAGGAAACAAAACTTATTTTTTCTGTCCAGCACAATTACTGCCAGGCTTATGCATGCTAAAAACACCCAATAACCCATCTAACACAGTAAATTAATGTTTATGCTATTAAGTTTAGACAATCTTAAGCTGAAAGCTTTTCAAACTAGAGGAAATTGCATGTTGCACAGGGACAACTGTATACAATTACAGTGATTTCATAAAATGGCAGAGATATAAAGCAGAAACTGAGTGGCCGGCAAGGCTTCTAAATCACACAGATAACAAGTATTTCCTGGTGGGCCAGGAGTCTACATCTTTCTCACAGCTGTTCCTAGAGACAGGGATTATATCCATAATCTCAAAATTCAAGACAACTCAATGCATTGCACACCTGTATCTGTGAGGCAATGGCAGACACATCATTGATCAGCGTGTACTATTATTGTCATCGTGGAGTCACCATACATCAGCCAGTTTTATTATTGTCCCATCTTGCACCACCAGCTGACACTCACAGTAAAAGCAACATTAAGAAGGACATGGAAATATTTGGACCAACCCATGAGTTTCTTTAGGAGGCAAAAGCTCCAAAGAGACACAAAGAGCACAAACATGAAATGCAATGAGTGCGATGCTCCCCCAGGCAGAAAGTTCCCAGCTGCTTTGCTAAAGGCCACAGCAATATGCCTGCTTTATGCTTGTTTTCATGAAGAATTGTTTAACAGTACACTTAGTGCAGCTCCACATTGACACAGTAAACGTCATCTTAATACAGCCTAGGTAAAGCTTTCAACTTACCAAGTCCTGCTGCACGCTTTGTCAAACATCTGAAGGACTGCAGTGCCTCTGACTTTTTTCTGATGTCTTGCAGGTATAGAGTGGTATTAAAGGTAGTTTTCATGAATGCAAAACCAGGCAGAGGCTTTTCTAAGAGCTATCAGTCCTATTTTTTACCTTATCCATTGTACTGTTCACAGCACATTTTTATCACCAGTCTCCCTTCCACTAAACAATTCCAGAAGTGTCATTTGCACACCAAACGAGTGTATATTGCACCATTCAGTTACATGTGGCAGATTATCAGGTTGTGTATAGCAGCTAAGCAGAACATTGACAGCTGTGTAGACACATCTCAGCTGATACTAAAAGAAATCTTGTCGGCAGTTCTGATCTTAAAGTAAATACACAGAAAAACTTAGTTCCAATTAGGCTGAGGCTGATACAATTTTCTGGAATGAACACTAAATGAATGTGGCCGATAACACCATCTTTGCAAAATATCTTGTTTGGTTTGTCTTTACAGGATTACATTTTCAAGATAAAAATGGCCTGACTTAAAAGCGATACGTCCCTGCTGTCTGTGTTCACAAAAATTTGAATTTTGTATTTTAAGCTGTGTGTTACGCTTCGTTAATATGAAATCGCCACCCTGCATCACTGACATGCTAGCCAAGCTCCAAGTGACCTAATTCATTTTTAATATTTCATAGTTTGTTAAAAGCTGTAACAAGAGATCACTAACACGGCTCTGACACTCCCTGTCGTGAATCAAAAGATGTAGGGAAAAGGTCATGTACTTACTAACTGGCACCAAACCAAATTCATCACTACAAAATGAGAGAACAGAAATGAAGACTGCATTTCCCATTATGCTTCTCTCTTTGTAAGAGTATCCATCAACTTGCACGACTCCAAAAGCAGAATTTATTTATATGCATGTCCCCCAATAAAAGGTCAGAGAGAAGTGAGAAAGAGAAGAAATAAGGATTGTGCCTTTGTCTAAGCAAGTAGTTCCTTCTCTTTAAAGCATACTCAGCAGCAACAGCCTTTGAAGACCAAAAGAAGAAACAATTCCCAACCACATAAAGAAACTAACAAGTCCCTTATATGGCTAAGAATTGCAATGCCATTTTTTTTCACAGAAAAATCAGAGCAAGAGGGGAAAATAGAGCAAGCTTTAAACAGGCAGCTCCCTGAGCATCGGGGAATTCACACAAGCACATCATTCCAGCTTTAAGAACTGCCAAACACTTTCTTCTTTAAAGGGAAGGAGGACATTACACCAGGTGAGTCCCTGAAATCCAGATTTTAACTCTCCTGTTGTAACTATGGATACCTAGCTTTAAAAACCTTTTGTGATGTAGCGGTACACCAGGCTCCCTTATTTCATCCTCTGGTGAAACGCCTCCATCTGAAGTTCCCCAATGTCCCCTTCATCTCACAAGTCACCAATGCAGCACTGCAAGGTTTTGCCAGCTCTGGGACTGCACATCCAAACCAGCTCTCTGCCCTATCCACTGCATCTTCAGTCTGCCTTTCACCCTCCCATAACCCTGGCACAAATGTGGCCAGATGCTCAACAGGGAAGGCAACCAGACTGCATCAGATGTTGTTCCAAATAACCAGAGTCTCTCACAGGCAAGACACACGAATGAGACTTGATGGCTGATCCAGCCCTGCTGTCTCCCACCGGCAGGAGGAAAGGTCAGGCTCCTGCACAGCATCCAGGCTGAACTCTGAATGGCTCAGCCTGGCTGGTCTCTAAATATAGCTGGGCAGAGGAAGGGCTGTGAAAGTGGGTAGGGAAGGGAGTGGAACAGAAGCCAAATGAGCAATCAGTTAAATACAACAATACCATGTTGGTCCACCAGTAAGACTTTCCCTCTCTACTATGCCACATTCTGCAGCAGAGTATTTAAGCACAGCTTCAGGATTAAGTCTATGAATGCAAACTCACAGAATAAAAAAAAACCTGCTGGTTGATTTATACTTGGGGAGGGGAGAACACAAATCTGTTCAACAACTTATCTTCTTGAATGAATTTGAACCACACAGGAGTGACATCACTTCCACAACATGACAGCACATAAATCATCATCAACCACATGGTACTAAAACATGTGTCAGGAAGACACCAACAAGGAACAAAATATCAGAGTGCTTTACATTGTAAACATGCAGTCTTATGCGTCTTCTGGCTTCCTACTATGATCTACATACGTCAGGTGGTTTATTTCATTCATTTGCATCTGAATGAAGTCAATACAATTAACAGAGGAACCCTCATAGAAAATCTGTCCAAACAATTTCATCTGCATAAATATACCACAAATGAAGCACTTAAAAATGTAAATATTTACTTTTTAATAAACTATCACATTTGATACTGAAGTTAACTTTACAACAAGTAAGCAATTTATTTCCACCATGGTTGCAAGCAAGCCCAAAAACAAACAAGATAAATAAGAAAGAAAGAAGGAAGGAAGGGGGAAGAAAAGACTTTCCATCCAAAAAAGCAGGAAAAATAATCTCTTTCTCTTATTTGAAAATGTCAGACCTGAAGTCTTTCAGCTAATAAAAAACTTCTAGATTAGACTTTGCTATAAACCAACAAAATATAAAAAACCAGTATGCCTGAGGAATTCAACAGGAACTTTCAATCTGCAGCTACAGATAGGACAAGCAACCTCTGCTTAAATTCTCTATTTAGAAACACTGTATCTTCAGAAAACACCAACACGGTAAACTGATTTGTTTCAAATTTCAAAGAGGCTACACAGTATTTTTATCTTAAGAATTACATAACTAAAAGCAAATACAGTTCTCTGATACTTTTTTGTGGATTAAGCGCATTTAGCCTCTTACTGAAATTGTTAATCTTCATTATAGGCACTGGGCTCCATGTGAGACATCTCCTATGGCAATTAGACTTCCCCTCTGTATAAATCGTATCTGAACTGGCAGAGAGAGAAACAGACAGAAAGACAAAGCTTCTGGTTTATGCTGCTCATTCTCTAAAATTATAAATCACAAGAAATAATGTTAAATAATAGAAATTATAAAATAGAAATTACAAAATAGAAATAATAGAAATTATAGCCACAGCAAACACAAAATGCTGTTAAGTATTAGATGAGCTATGTCCTCAGCTCCTTGCACAAAGTAGGATCATTTTGATTTACTGTTTTTATTTCTTTTCTGACTGTTGTTTGGTTGTTTGTTTATTTGTTTTTTTAAACCTGCATATTGTTCAGCTGTCCTGGTTTTGCCATGGTGATAGGTATGTGCTTTGTGGGCCTGATGCTGTCTTGCTGAAGACAACTGAATCTTTTTAATTGATTTTTCAAAGGTAGCAGAACAGATCCCACTCACTATAACTTCTATTCAATAATATTATTGTTAAATCTCTACTTAAAATATTGGTACATCATTCTGCATCAGTAGACACCATCCTTGGGCTGATACCTGCTTGTTTAGAATAGCTCTCTTTGTAAAACTCTTTACTTCTAACCTTCCCTTTGTTACTCGATCTTGCCCATATGAGTGGGAAAGCAATTGCAAAACAGGAATACTCGGAGTATAGGCTCTGACAATATCTGAGTAAATCACTGTTCTCTGTCTCCCTTCTCGGCCCATCTGCAGTCTTTGGTATGGAACAACTATATCATAAAAGCTCTTATTCACACATGCTTTTGATATTACACTATTTAATCACATACAGCTGTAGCTGATGAGACTGTTACAAAACACAATTTTAATGCAGCACTGGAAGCAAATTCTTGAGCCATATTAACTATTTTCCTCTACATAAAATTTCTAGCACTAAAATTCTTTACTTCAAGGAAAAAAATACAATTAGACTATTTGCGTTTTTAAAAAGTCTGGTCCTCTTCCTGGACAGTCCAGAATGTCATTGTTTGCGAGCAAACTCAGTCCCTGCCTCGAGTATAGATAGTGGAAAATTTACTTCCCACCCCTAAATGAATAAATAAATAAATAAATAAATAAATAAATATTAAATTTAATTTGAAAACACTGCTTACAATTACATGCAAAGGGAATACTATACAGACTACTCACAGGAAGACCTGAAATGAACTCAGACATCCTACTTGAAATGCAGCCTTTCTTATCTGTTTTTTAATTCATGGAAATTTAAGAACTGACAGTCTGATGATTTTTACCAAGATACTTGAATTAAAGTGCAAGCATACCATCATGCTTTCTTTGAAAGGACTTCATGCATTAAAAACCAAACCAGTTCATTTCTGAACCACTGCACTTTATTTTGAAAGGGCACCTTGTAAAAGGCATTCTAAATTATAACTATTAACACACTCGCCACAGCAAGATCTTTGTAGCCTCATCTGGCAAATACTTGCAGTTTCCCTCTTTTATTACAGAAATAACATATCTGCTTGCAAAATAAATAGTCATAGAATATCATAATATGTAAGTGAAGTAGTAAAAATTTGAATGTTCTTTTTCCACAGGTTTGGTCTGGGGTTTTTTGTTTGTTGGTTTGTTTTTTGTTTTCTTTTTAATTTGGTGCTTTCATTTGTGGGTATTTGTGGATTGGTTAGTTTTTAATTTAAACAGACTTCCATTGAGGCAACATGGAAGGAAGATCAATCAAGAAATTTAACACCATTTTAACAATACATATCATCATGTCTCTTAAAACAACAAAAGTATTTTTATCCAGGAATGCAAGGACAAACAGAAAGCAAATGAGTTCATATATTCCTTCATTTTTCAGAGGAACACTTTTATCTTCCTTATTGTTTAAGCCAATTGGCAAATACTAGAGCTAGATATTAATATTACCATCAAAATCATAGCCAGGCTGAAATACTTTTAAATGGCATTTAAATGAATTTGTGTTCCTTTTGGGCAGCTCTCTGAGGCATTTAAAAGATGCTGTGACATACTGAATCAAACAGGGCTAAGTGCGAACAAACTTCATTCCTAGAAATGCATTTCTCTATTTGCAAGTGTTTGCCTTTACTTTGGCATGATCACATGGGCTCCAGCTAGACTTTTGAGCTCTGGCAGCGATCCAAGCTGCAGATGGTTGGAAATGCAGCCTGAAATCAGTGTGTGGTTGATGAATTACTCCTTACACCTGACCCCTGCTTCACACCAGGCACCAAACACAATCTGAACACTACCAGCCAGAGAAGCCCTGTCAGGCATCTCCGTATCTGGAACGCTTTCCTCAAGGCCTTCTGTACGGCCAGATGGCCAAAAGTGGGGAATGCCGTAAACCCGCTAAACAGAAACGTGAGTGGCTAAAGAGCACGGGATTGGTAGGTAAGAGGTGAAGAGAGGCAAGAGCTTTGCACCAATTCCAAATGCACACTTTCTGAAAGAGCCTGATGGAGCAAGGAGGAAGGTATGCTCATGGCACACAACTGAAGGAAGTCCTCAATTCCCTAATGCCAAAAGATGTCCTAAAAATGTAAAAAAAGGAGATAAAACACACACCTAAGTGTATGCCCATAAAATCACTACATCAAACTTAAACTCTTCTGAGTATACCTGTTTGAACTCCTGAATTTGTTTTTCACTCAGGTGGGGCATGTATCTGTCATTTCAGAAACAGGCTCATTAGGCCATCTTGCTTGCAGGTCAGTCTGCATCCCTTTCACAGCCACAGAGATGAGGTTTTATTCAGGCAGGTGTTGGGAAACCACACTTCTTCCTTTTGCACGTGTACACGCATGCATCAGGCATACAGAGATGAAGAGGTACAGAGGGTACTGTAAACACTGCCTCTCGTTTTGGGGTGTTTCTGCCATCTGACTGGGTTACAGAGTCAACACCATGAGAGTTAAACTACCAGACCCAAACCATGACTAATAAGTAGGAAATATCTGGAGAATGCATGAAAGCAAACCGCACGGAAATAGCTGCTTAACTGGCATATTTCTACCCCGAGTGCAGGTAGAGAGATCGTAAACCAAACAATTCCTGCCGACAGGTAACTGTGGCACCTCCTCCTTTCTAAAGCTGACCCCAGCAAGAGGTCTAATCATAAGCTGCAGAGGACAAAGATAAAATACATCACCTACTAAATCAAGGAGTCTCTTTCAAATATATTCAGAGTTAACATTTTTCTCCCCTTTTTCTCATTACATGATATTTCATAGTGCTTATTTTTGTTTTCTTCTGTGCTAAATGGCAAAGAGAAAAGAATTTGCTTTGGCAAGCAACAAAACAACAAAAGAAAGAAATTCAGACCATAATGCAAGATTTGGCATCATTAACATTCTACGTGACAATTTGCAACATACTCCTCTAAACCAGTTATTACACCATCAGCAAGGATGCAGCTAAGGAAATTCTCTTAACATCTCAAAATAAAATGAAAAAGTACCACAGATTCTCATCAGATATACATGAGCTGAACCACTTCACTTCCCTGCAATATTTTTTGCAACAAGAACACAAGACTATGCTTTGCTTACAGCAGTAACCAGAAACACTTACTCTGAAATAAACTCCACTCCTAGGACAATTGGACTCTCGCCATACTCTCAGCATCTGCCTAAAAAAGTTCCAAAACTGTACGTTCAAACCGAAGTTGTCAGACAGCCTCACACGAAAACAGAAATAAGGTTATGTCTTGCCTCAAACTCAGCGCTTGTCCTTAAGAGACATATTAAATTCCTTGCAATTGTCTCATAAGGACTGGCACCCTCCCCTTTTTCTCTTTTTTGGATGACAATGGCTTTTCCTAAACCTGAAATTAAAGTTTTAGCTTCAGTGGTGGCATTTGATAATGAAGGAGCACAAATAAATGGAATGAGTGCATGCTTTGTGTTCCACAAATGGCCACAAAACTCTTAAAAAGTTAAAGCAATCAGACAAACATATGGAATCCATTTTTTCTATTTATAATCCCATTACCCATATAGCTATTCATTTACACCCTTTCTGCACAACAACGTGCTAGCCACGTTAGAAGACACACACACACAGAGTCTGTAGGCTGGAATCCTGCACAGCTCCGAGCTCCCCCATGAGAGGGACGTGATGTACAGTAATGCGGTACTTCTCGAAGGAGAGCCAAGGCAACTTCACCAAACAAGCAAAGCAAAAGCAGCACTTCACCCAAACACACTGGGGAACATGAATTCCCAAACTTTGCCTGTTGAACACGCTGCCGCTCTGAATTCCAGAAGCTGTACCATGCCATAAGAAAGCCTAGAATTTCTTTCTTAATTACAAATGAATGTGCACCCCCCACCCCCAGCATGCATGACTATGAGCATAAAAACGCATTCTTTCTGTAGAGCTGAATCCAACCATGCTTGGTACAAAGAGCAGTTTTTGGAAAATAAGAAGGTGAAGTTCTCAGGCCGGCTGGAATCGTACAAAGGTTTATTTATATGTGTTGCTCCAATAGGGATGATAAAAGATACAGCTCTCCACCACAAGATTATTTGATTACCCAACTATTAGCTTTAGACATACAATGGATCTAACTGCTTTAAAACGTCCCAGCAGCTGATGGCTAGCTTTAAGGTAACAAAATCCAGATGCTGCCTGTCTGCACTACTTTAAAGTCCTATAGTCTATAGAAGAGAAATACTTGCATCTGTGTATACACACAAATATACATACATATATATATACACGCGCACGTGTATGTGTGTTTATTATTTAGAGCTTATGTATGCCCTTAACTGTGGACGAAAGAAAAGGAGAAAAAATAAAGGCATATAAAATGTATCACCAATTTGAAATTTTACCTGTCCTTACTGTAATAGTGCAAGTGTGCCAAGACTGATGCACATGACTTTTCACAGGGTTGATAATTTTATACACCAGCTATAAAAATGCATTTGTTTTTTAAAGCAAGGGGTTAAAAAAAAAGCCATGGTACAGAAAAGCTATTTTTCTACTTTAAGCCCAAATATAAGGCTAATTTTCTCAAAAAGCTTATTTTACAAAGTTTAAAAAATTAAGAAAAAAAGAAAGAAAAAGGACAACTGGCAAAATGTAAGCTACGTGAGTAAAAGGGATGGAATGTCCAATATTTCTCCTCTAATACTCGAGGCTATTGTTCTTTGAAAAAAACACTATCAATTGTTTCATGTCCTTGGCTTGCCAGGTTTTGAGGAATAGCATCACCCTGCATCCCCCAATCCCCCAAACAGTTAAAGCTATAGGCAATATTGCAGTCAAGCTAGTGACGGGCTGCTGCTGCAACAGCAACATTACACACTAAATGGTCACAAAGGTAAAATGCTATTTGGATTGACCTTGAAAGGAAGGGGTGGAGAAATTATAAATTTCACGCCAAAATACAAAATTTAAAAAAGGATGAATTTTATACCGAAAAAATATCTGCATGATGCAGTGAAAGAAACAGCAGAGCAAAAAAGTGAGAAGTAACCCTACCATGAATTACAAGGCTGTAATCATACTGAGTGCTTCTGGTGTCATCACAACTCCAACCAGCCGGAATCACAGTTTTTACAATTAGTTAATTTATATAATGCAGTAGTCGGGCTATAAACGTTAACGGGAAAGTAATTCTTATTAACAAGGAATATAACTTATCCTTTCCCAACCGCAGCCAGATCAACATGCTTCAAACCAAAAGTCTGGAGAAGTCAGCCTCCCTTGTGGCACTTCACCACACACAGTTGCGCACATCAAATGTCCCATGTGTTAAATTTGCCACAGGAGCACAATGTGTATATTTGCACGCAGTACCATAAGCACGTGTGCGTGCCCTGCCTTGGCTTTTCCCTTCTAAAGGATGTTCGGTTATTTACTGAAACTGTTAATCTGTGGCTGTGAGGTCACACTTCACCTCGTGAAGTGTGCATTTTTTCCTTTTTCTTCCCTCCAAATACAGTGTCCTAACAGGGTTTGCAAACTTTCGGTTTAGGGCTTTCTTTTGTTACTGTCCTTTGGTCACAGGAAATCTTTTCAGAGAGCAGACTATTATACAATGGCATTATAAAAATAAGGCTTTAATTAACTAACTCATGGCCAGGTAGCATAGACTTCACCCAGCCTCTCTAGGAGAGGCCGGCCTGCTTTCCAGTCTGCTGGCATTTTAAAAATTATTAAGAAAAGAAGAAAGAAAACGGAAATGTCCGTGCTTGGATATACTCTCCAAAAGTAGTTAGCCTCTTTTCCTAGACCTTTTTAAATGCAACAGAGTACAGCCATATCATCCTCAATATTTAATGAAATATTAAAACCAGTGCAATGCACTGAAACAAACTCCACCAGGTTTACAGACGGTTAGCTCCGAGCTCTCCTCCGAGCTCCACAGCATCTCCTCCTCAGCTGATTAAAAGTTTGAGTTGCCACAGACGGCTTTTCTAACAGCAAAATGCTTTTAAGCTGTGAATAAACCGTAGAGATCACTGTAAAATCCACCAAAAGTGTTTTATGTCCGATGCTGTCCAGAGCAATCTTTATCGCATGCTATAACAAACACACTACCTGCCCGCTGTTACGATAGCGTTAACCGCACTGTTCTCCCCAAACAATAAAAGGAATTAGCCGACGCCAGCAGCCCTTGGGGAAAAAAAAATAAATTAAAAGAAATAAAGAAATAAATGGGAGGGCAGACAGAACCTTCCTGCCTCTCTCACGTCTGCTTTCTGCCTACCAGCTCGGCTCTGTGTGATACCAAACCCGAGAAAGAGACAGAAAAATCGCCAAAGAGAAGAGGCGAGCCCGCAATTCGCGCGGCTCCGCTCTCCATCCCCCGCCAGGCGCCCGGCCCCGCCAGCCCTTACCTTGGTTTGGAGATAGTGGGGGTAGTAGTAGGTGTACTGAGGGTACATTGGCTGCTGGTCCAGGCGTTTGCCCATGTAGCTGGAGTCCTTCTGGCTGGTGCGGGGAACTCGTTGGCAGGGTGTAGTGCCCCAGGGCCTTTCTTCCTCTCACGCCGCTATTCCTGACAGCGCGGGCGACAGAGGAGACTGCCGAGACTTCCTCGCCGTCTACCGCGCGCTACTTCCAGCGCAGCCAAAAACGCGCCCGCACGAACATATACGTGTGTGTCTGTGTGTGTGTGCGCGGAGGGGTGTGCGCGGCTGTGGGTGCGTGCGTGGGTGGAAGCCCCGTGCCCGGGTGCCCGCGGGGAGCAGCCCGCCTCCCCCGCTGGCAGCAGCGTGCCTCCGGCGGTGCCCGCTGCCCGGCTCGGGAGGGAAGCGTCCTGCGAGAGGAGCCGGGAAGACAGTGCAACTCCAAATCTCCGCAGAGCCGCTCGCTCTCTTGCTTGCTCGCTCGCTCGCTCGCTCGCTCTCCTCGTCCTCTCCTCGGCTCGCCCCGCTCTCGAGCCCTCCCCTCTCGCTTCCCCACCCACCCCCCTTCCAACCAAATAAAAAAAAAAAAGGAAAAAAAAAGAAAAAATAAAAAGAAAAGAAAGAAAAGAAAAAAAAAAGAAAATAAAAAAAAAGGGGGGGGGGAGGGAAGAGCCTTCCCCAGCCTAGTTGCCGCTGCCTCCTTCACGGAGTGACATGGTGTTCAGGGCTCGTCCTGTCTTTCATTCAAACCCCCTCCGCGCCGCGCCGCCGGTGGGAGGGACCTCGGCGCGCCGCTCCCCCGGGAGGTCGGCGCAGGCCGCGCGGCCGCCTCCGCGCCCCCGCCCGCTCCGCGCCCGCGCCGGACCGGGCAGCTCCGGAAAGCGGCCTTGGGACTCGGGAAACGCTAACGCCGCGGGGCGGGGAGAGCAGCCCCAAAACGCGGCTTTATATATATTATTTTAATTAAATGTATATATATATGTATTTTAACAAATGGGAGGGGGAAGGTGACGGAGCCTGGTCGCCGTCCTCCCCCTTCAGAAAACTACTCCGCACCGTCATCCGGCACTTCGCGGAGAGGCGACCCCGGACCAGACATATTAAATACATACTTTGTTAAACCGCTTATATAAGACTTGGTTTATTTAAAGTTGGAACAAAATGGAGGAAGAGGGTAAAGAGGAAATTCGGCCGGCCTGACGTGCGGGTGCCTTCCCCCAGACGTGTGAAAATACCACGGTGCCACAAAAGTTACCCGCGGCTGCGTTTCCCCCGGCCGGGCTCCCCCGCACGCAGCTGCCGCAGCCCGTGCCCAGGTGAGGGCCAGGTGTGGCCCCCGCGTCCGGCCGAGAGCCCCACACCTGCCACAGATCCCAGGCGTGCAGGACCTGTGTCAGCACTGCCATCCCAAATATTTATCCTCCGAAAGACTCGAAGGAAGAGTCTGTTTTACAACAGGGCTATAAATCATCAGGAAAAAAAAGTGCGTGAATAACAAAATGTTTCCTCTTGTACACAAATCCTAGCGTTTCTCTTTTTTTTATAATAACTTATTTCTTTAACATGTCATCAGATTGCTGGGCCTTTCTACAGTGGTTTTGCCTATTTATAAATTTTTTGGGGAAAAAATATGGGGCAGCAGTTTCTTTTTGTTTTTATTTAAATCATCCATAGTATGGCAGTGGGATTGTCAGCTGCTGCATTATCAACCAAATTGCTTAAAAAAAAAAAAGGAATTATAAAAAGAATGTCTTTAAAGGGACATTTCTCAAGGCTGGTAGAGCTAAAATTAGACTTGCCAGCTGTGTTTTGGTTTGTGGGCACGTGCTTGCACATGACAGGAACATGGAAATATCACGCTTTACTCTGGCAGTTTGCTGTTCTCATAAGCAGAGGGTTTTGTTATGGATTCCCATAACTGCCCCATAGCCAGTCCAAAAGGGCAGTGCGGGAAGCCATACACAGATTTATGATACCACCTATGCACTGTGCTTTCATCACCAGGCACTCATAATCGTGGGTACTTAGGTACCAGCCCTCTGCCATGCAGTGTGGACACCATACCCTGCTCACACACCTATTTGCCTCCTGTGGCAAGAGATAAACTTTTGGAAAACGAATGCTCTGTTCCCAGAGCACTGTGCAGGCATTCAGCAGGTCCTTGCACACCTGGACGAGCCCTGTGGAGCACTACCATTGCCCCAGTTTCCAACAGACTCAGAAGAAGAGCCTGGTTGGGTAAACTATTGAGTATTTGCATTCCCTATCTTTAGTATTATCATTCCAACCTGGCCTGGACCATGTGGTCCCTCTTCTGAGACTCCCTCTTTTTCATTCATCTTCTCTTCTGAGAAGTGAATTTAGAAAAAAGATAAGAATGGGAGGAGAAGCCTGCAATGCCCGCCTCCCAACCCCACGGTTTATATCACTGCTCAGCTTTAAATACGCTGCCTCTCATTGTAGTGCATGATACTCTTGCTTACACTTTCTTCTTCCCCCCGCCCGGCTTTCCCTGAGGGTGAAATAGACTTTTTGAGGGTTGGGATCTGCAGAAGTGAACAGTGATTACTTGACTGTATGTGATACTTTGAGCCGAGACAACTTTCAGATTGTTCTTTCAACTGCCAGAATTAAGTTGTTGTGTTTCTCTCCTCACCTTCTCAATTTTCCCTCAGGATATTAACGCAGTTTTTCTTGCTAAGCGGTTCGCTTGTAGACGTGGATGTAACCAGATTTGGGAGAAGAAAGAACCTATGTGCACAGGGTGAAATAAAAGATAAATACTAAGGGAAGTAGAAAACTCTGCATTAGGACCAAGAAAGATACATGAACATGCAAGGTTTTCCATGGTCATTAATTAAAATCTGGGAAGGGCTGTTTTGTCTACATCATCTGATTACTGTGGGTATTTTAAATCATGCCATAAAATTCCAACCGAAGATTTCCACACACTTCCCCATCAAATGCACTGGCTAGTAGCTCCAGCAGTTCTAGCAACTGAGAAAAGGTGGGAAGCTACAGGAAAACTGGGACTATTATCTGACTGGGGAACAGCTCCATCTTTCATCTGCTCTCTCTCAGCAAAAATCTTCAATATGCAGATGCTTTGGATTTCCCTTTTCACCTGTAATCCTGACCAGGTGCTGAGCAGCCTCTGCTGTTCGCTCTGAGTGCTCAGCATCTTGCATGATTGAGCCTTCAGAGATGCAAGACAGAGTGGAGGCAGCAGAAATAGGAATTCAATATAAAAGAGTGGGGGGCCAAGGGGAGAAGACAGGAGGCAATATACCATAGCAAAAATGCAAATGAACAGCCACAAAAGCAGATTTAGATAGCATACAGCCTCTGAACAAATGCTAGTGCTGGAAAATGGAAAATTTCCATTTGCAAAATACAGACATCAAAAAGATCATCTGTGACTTGGGAGCACACTGTTTAAATAGAATCCCCTTCATTTTCTGGCCTGTGCATTTGAATAACTGAATCCACTTGCAAACTGAAATAGCAGTTTGCCTACCGAGTGTTAAGTATAAATGTTCCTCAAAAGAAAAGACAAGCTGTTCGATCCCAGTGAGCAACAGTGAGCAACTTCACAACTTTTTTTTTCTTCCTATGGGAGGGCTCATTATGAAGCCCCAGCCAGTCCCAGCCTCGGGAACCCAGGGAGTGAGCCAGATCCCAGTGCATCTGCAAAGGCACTGCTGCCACTGCTGTCACTGACCTGAGGGCAGATTCAAGAGCCAGGTGAGCAGTAAGGATCCCTTCAATGGAAAGTTTAGAAATGAAATGAGATAAATGGGAACACATCATCTGTAAACTTGACAGCCAAGTGCATTCAAAGACAGGCACCAAAGGATATTAACCCTGCAACAACCAAAGCTGTGGATAAGAAGTTTGAAGTTAACCAACAGAAGGGAAAAAAAAAAAAAAGAAGAGACTCATTTTCCTGGCAGCCTGAAGTACAGAAAAATTACATATGTTTGGATGCATTTTTACCTGTCATAGAATGCAGATTTCTTCATTCACAAAAACTGATTTAAAAGAAAGAAGAAGATATCTAGTAGAAAATTCAGAGGTTTTTATTTGATAAAATACAATTCTACATACACTATTTTTTTTTTTTAAATAAGCTTACCTATCCAATTAAAACCTTCTAAAGTCAGATATCAGTCAGGGAGCAATTCAAACATTTTCTAGCTCCTTGTTCTTGAAAAGCAGCCATGTGTATTCTAGAAGTTTTAACTCTGGCAAAATTATGTCAAAATGTTCTAAGTCAGGACTAGAGAAATAGAGATACCACCACCTAAGACAATATAATAGGTTAAAAAAAAAAAAAAGAAGAACAATTATATTTGGCTTACATTTTTTACCCTGTCTCTCGACTTTTATTCTCTTTATTTACTCATTAAAGCTATTACAAAGGAGACCATAGTGATACTTGACAGCTTGTTTACAATGGATTCCAAGAAGAGCACTGACTTTATTTTTAGATCTGTCAGCTCCTTCAGTCCAGCTACCTTAAAACTTTATTGATGAACACAGAACTTTACTATTTAATGGATCATTCATGGAGCTGATTTACCTAAGGAAAGCTAACCAAGTTTCTAGGAAAGGACACACCCTGGCGCACCCATCAGTAAAGCATGTGATAGCCACGGAGAAGGTGAAAAAGACGCAGAAGATCAAAACACTTAGTTTAACAATGACAGCATTAAGTGCCTAGGATTGACAGAACCTCTCTGAGTTGGGGGATGCCAGTGTTTTCAGGTGCTTTTCTTTCATAAGAGACCAAACACCACTGGAGGTGGCTTTACCCACACCCCCCCCCCCCTTCCCTGCCTGCAAGAAAAAACCCAGCAGGTTTGCTCTCCAACCTTCAGCACTAACCATCACAACAGCACAAAGTCTAGAATTAGGCAGAGCTACAGATGGCCTTAAAGTAAATCTGAAAGAGTTAATGGATAAGATTTTGGACGATAGCAAAGAGTTGCTATCTATCATTATACTTCATTATTTTTCACTTTATCATCTTCTGTCTTTACATTATGGCTTAGAGGTTTCCATTAGTATACTTTTACCTGAACACCCAGTCCTAAAGGACATCTTTGTATAGCAGCAGAGTGAAAAATTTTAGATTAAAAGTGAACAACAATGAACATTCACTAAATTGTTTGTGCTTTCCACCTGATATAATCCCTTACAAGCACAAGCCAGTGAAACTAGCAGTCAGTCGTACAGACAGACTGAAATTATGCACTAACGTCTTCTTTCTGCAGATGTTAATGGATACAACCAAAGTAAATAATACTTAGTCTTTGTCTACAGTCTGTTTCCTACACATCTCTGAACACTTTGCAAGAGTTAATTCACCCTGCAATGTGGAAGTGGATTAAGTAACACGACCAGTCAATGGCAATGCCCCAGGTGGGACAAAAAATGGGGGATTCCTGTCACCCCCCAAACCCTCATTGCATGGTAAAAGCCTCAGCAAATAAGACCAATGGGGCAAAAGATTGGTACTTTCAGTTCTGGAAGGGATTCATGTGGACAGAAAGCAGTGCAACTTCAATGAGGGCAATGTGAAGAAATGGGAGAGAGATATTGGCTGTAGCATATCATAGGATCACACAGCAGTAGTTTAGAGCTTTCAGAAAATGCCAGGATTGTGCACAGGTTAGAATACATGCCATTCAAAGGTGGCATATTCCACAGCAACTCCACATCACAAGTTAGTAAATACTGCATCTGGTCTTGAGTCTAAACTCTTAGGATAAAAAGGCAAACAAACCCCCCCAAACATTAACAGGACTAGCCAAGGCCATTTCTCTCTTGCAGCATATTAACTTAATACTACCAGCATTAGATGTGGTATGGTTCCAGAGGGAGAAAATTCTTCACCTCCCACCTTCCTCCCTCCAAAGTCCTGCTTACTAGTCATTTTCCCCACCCCTTGTTTACTTAAAATTAGATTGTAATCAGGGAACATGAGTTTTTTTCTCTTCAGGAAGTTTATTTCTGAAGGTAATGGGGAGATGTAAATATGCTGCCTGTTTACTGAGGCTCATAAACATATACGAACACAGGCAATTAATTGTCACTGAAGGAGTTCCAGCAAACATTGAAAATCCTAGCTTTTTAGGGCATGTTTGACTAAATGTTCACCCATCATGTACTGAATTACTTAGTGAGATATTAATTTTGTGCTCCAGCTGAGGGTAATCACAGAACAAACTGGCATTATTCAAGTTACTCTGTGAAATTACAGCAAGGGTAAGCTTAAGAACAAAGGCCAGCAGGAGCTGAGCCTCTCGACTTGAAAGGAATTATCTTTTCCTCTAATTGAAGTGAGGACTGTTTTGTTTTGTTTTTTCTTTCCTTCCTCTTGCTAGATTTCCAACAACACTCTTTGGCAGAAGGTCTCCTTGCAACGGGATTTTTGCTTAAAGCCCATGAGCAGGGGCTCATCTGCCTGGGAAAGTTTACTGATGTAATTGCACCAGCATCCTCAACAGCGGAGTTATACCCACGTAATGCCTCATATGGGCATTTTTCCCTGGGAATAATTATGCTGGTAAATGCCCCTATTTACACAAACACAGACTTCTGGGTCCTGTTTTTCTGCTGGTGCTGATGAAACTGACCTATACCATGACCTTGGCCAAACCACTTCTCATGGTCCCTGCTCTCTGTCTGTGTCTCACGAGTGTCAACTGGAACTCTTTCTGGTGAGAACAATCTCTATGTTTTTACAGTGCCACAGGGGAACCTCAATTTTGGTTGGGCACCAAAACAAGACAGCAGAAATCTGTAATAATGTATGCAAAGAGTTTGTTGTTCTACCATCCAGACAGCTGCTATTAGAGAATTCACTGGCTGTGGCTATTTTTTTTTTTTGCCTTTTTTTTTTCCATGAGAAAAAGTTAACAATAGGAAAGAATGGAGGGTCATTTCAGGCGACATTCCATTGCTATCAAATATAATAGATTCTGCTTTCTTCATACTTATATCCTCCCCAGCACGCCAAGATACATTTCTTTTTGTCTCTTTCATATCTGGCAGGCTAATTTGCCCACTAAGTAACACTTTATCTAATGCTGGCTGTAAATAAGGTCAGAAAGAGCCTTTGCTAACAATTTCTGTTTCATCTCCTAATAGACCCCCTTGTAAAACATGGTACAATTATGGCACTACTCTTGCAATTTTGTCCAAAACTTCATTCAAAAGTATTTCAAAATAATATTTCATTACAACTTCTGGAAATTTTATGGTTTTGATGAAATCTCAAAATATTACCTAATTTTCTTTTAGTTTAGTTAAAATTTGATTTTTTTTAAATTTTTCCATAAAAATTCTTCCTTGACTCAACTGCAATAAATCTTTTCCTACTTAGTCCCCCTGAAAAAGGAAAAATCAAAGTCTAAAAAAAAGTCTCTAACATATTTTCAAAACTATCCTAAGCAAAAACTCTTTTATCTCTACACATGCAGGAAAACATTATTTAGGAACTATACAAATGAAATACCCCTATTTAAATCAGTCTCTAGGGAAATGTGTTCATCAGTTGTTTGTTTCTAACTGAAATTCATGACTGGAAAAAGCAATCTGCACTTTACTTGTGCCAGTAAGCCCTACAGTAATTCTGAGTCTGTTCAATCCAAAGCATTTTATAAATAAAGAAAAATCACAGGTTGGGAGGAACTGTAATCTTCAGCCACAACAAAATGCTATTCTTTTCCTTCTCACCTAAACACAACCGGGAACTGAAGTGGAAAGCACATAAAAACATGTACTAGGACTGCTAGTGCCTTTTTATCAACATGCAAAGCTTCCCCGAAAGCATTACAAGAAAAATTGTAAGTGTCCACTAAATATGGAATCAAAAGATTGTGTGCAACAATTCCCAACAGAGGGGGAATTTCTGGCTCTCAAATTCTGTCTCACCAAGATAGGGAGAGAATGCATAGCAAATGGAGAAGTACAGTACTGGGAGTTGGGTAGAAAGCTCCATGTGCAGGTAAGCTGCAGACTTGAACCAATTCTCCGTTTTTCAAATCAGTTCACTCTTTTATAGGAATAATGGCATTTTTTTGTAATGGACAGCTTCCATTTACCACAGAACCAATGCAGCCTGCCGTGCAAAATGAAACCTTATGTCACACTAGATTACTGTCCATCATAACCAAAGAAAATGCATTGAACTGAATATATTTGGTTCAGGAAACCTGTATTTTGTCAGCTGCAGTATAGCTCATTGTCCACTAAACAGTACCAATCCCATTCTGAACAGAGTACACTGTAGAAATGTTTCACCTCCTAATCCTGCACTTGTACACTTGCCAGAACAAAAAGGAGAGTAATACCTGACATCTAACAAAAACAGGGTTAGGACTGACACTTTGCTGTACCAGAAAAATTCTTTGGGTAAGAGATCATTTATTTCCCGCAAACAGACAAATGCTAATTATAGCTCAAATCTTCCCTCTTTTTCCTCTACAATTTCTTTTTTCTTTTGCTTCCTCCCCTCCTTTGTGCATCTTTTCTTCAGTCTTGTTCATCAAATATCTTTTGCCTTCAAAAAATCTCATCAAATCTCTTCATTCTCATTCATCTGAAAGTTATCTGGCTTGAGAATAATTTTCCTGCCTTTTTTATGTATTCCAGCTGGAATTTTTAATAAAAGCACAAGGACTCAAGGCTACTGTATTTTTATTAGGAGATGGTAGAAACTTTATAGTGATTTCTATTCACATTCAGTAAATGTTCATCCCTATTGTTCTAGCCTATTTACCGCTCCCAACATCCTATTCCCAAATAGTTTTCACTCTGTAATCCTTCATCTGTTTTGTTTCCTCTTTATTTCTGTCCCTGCCTAACTGCCTGTCTTGCCAACACAAGCACTTTCTCTTTCTTGAATTCTCTCTCCATTATATTTTTCTCTTGCCCCCATTCCTCAGCCACAGATGCTTTAGGCTCCACTTTCTTACTTATGTTGCAGTTCTTTGAATATAGAACAAAAATATTCACGGGGGGAAAAAGATACCACTGTGCTATTCTTTTTAGCTTGGAAATCCATCCTACTAGATGGAAAGAGAGAGCAATGTGCCATAAACATCTAAATTAATGTCAGCTGAGGTGCCTTGGCAGGGTTGTGGACAGAGTATAAATAGAGTTAAAATAAAGCAGAAGGTGAGAATATTAAGTTCATTAACAGAGGAAGAATTGGGTCTCACAAACTGAGGATCCAATCAATCTCACCTCTTAATGTCTTCTTTTCAATAAAGGGCTTTAAAGACATTTCTGGTAAATACGGATGTACACAGGTTCCCTTCTGCTCACAACTGCAAGTTGTACACCCCTGATATCACTGTGCTTGTCTTTTCAGGATCCTATGGCAGCAAGACATATATCAGCTTAAAACCTTAACAGCAATCTTTGTCAAAGAATTCTCACCTCATACAGCAGGGTAAGAATTACAAGCAGAAACCCCTGAAAGTGAGTAGGAGTTAAATATTAATCTTTTTATATAGTTTTTCAGATGAAATACTGACACAAATTCAGCTTGCAGATAATTTGCATTTTGGCCATTTGGTACATTCCCACCAAGCAAAAGTAGATGTTTCTGTACTGTGAAGAGCTTGTATGAGAAAAAAACCCCAACAATAACTTTATTTAATTTAATTGTGTTTTAGCAATAAGTATTTCTTTGTGCTAGTCAATTATTTGAATGTTTTATGAGAAGGGCCAGGAGTGTTGTCACTATGGGGCCTTGACATTTCCCATGGTCTCAGACATTCATTGGAGTGAAACACTGGTTTGTCAGAACTCTAGCACTGCAGCCAAGTATTTCCATCCTGCAGATCACATCCTTCCTTCGAGCTCATGGTGAATAATTTCAGTCAAACCATTTGTCCTTTTCCTGTTTCTCAAGAAAGATACCATTTTTTTACCTGTGTTGAAATAAGGTGGTGCCAAATGAAGGCAAAAATAGCCAAGCTTATCAAGCTTCTTCTCTTTGGTTAGTGGATGGAAGGAACCAGAAGGAAGGCAAGGTTCCTTAAAACATGTGGAAGAGGGACCAGAAACTGCCCAAATAGGCAACTCATTCTGCTAGGTATGTACCTGCTACCTTTTTTATGAAAACTTTCCAGGTTTGGCCACATGAGAAACACTTGAAAAGGCACAGTCCCTGCATCCTCAGCATACATTTCCCTGAAGCCCCTGGGAATGGCACCTTTTTCCCAGGAGCAGGAGCAGTACAGAGCAGGAGGCAGGGATGATGGGCATAGCAGGAGATGCTGGCACATAACTCCAGCAGTACTGTGAGGTATTGCACTGTCTCTGCTGGGCTGTTGGGCTGCTGCCCGTCACTCACTGAGATGAGGAGGTGCGGAGGAGGAAGCACAAAAGGAGACCGAGGAGTAAAAGAGGGATGTGCCTTGGTTACAGGGGGAGTGAAGACAGTACATCAAGGCACTGGTGTTATAAAAGGACCCTGGGGTGAGTAAGTATTATAGTCTGAGGAGGAAAAGAATGAAATAGGGATCTCAAAATACCTGTAGAAAATGGGACCTGAGGTTAAGAATCAACTAAAATTGAGAATGAAAAAGCAGTAGTGATGGCAACCAGGTAGACAAGACGATCCAAATTGATTAGGAGGGCTAGGCAGGACATGAGAGGAGCCAAAATGGGTGAGAACAGAAGGGCACAGAGACACACAACACAAAAACAAGGACAGCCCTTTTCCCTCTGCATCCTGATGGTAACTCCCAAATTCCTGACATTGACTACTCCTCCATTGTCAACAAAAATCATCCACACCCAGCTGCAAAGTGATCCAGCCCCTTCTAGCATTGGTCCACACAGACTATTAAAATCTAATGCTGCCAGACTCTTCATGTCTCTGTGATAAATAGAAAGATTTCAACCTTGCTGGCAATCCATTTGTCAATATGCCATGGGATGGCATTTTCGGGTTCCTTTATTTTTTAAAGCTAAAACCTTTTTCACACATAAATTAAATTAAAGGAACAAGTGGGAAAATTCCATATGATCCCACATTTAAGGTTAATGAGTAATGGCATAATTATAATGAATAATAAAATGATAACGAGTGTTCACAGAGAAGCCCATTATAACTGCATAGACAACCATTATTCTGTAATTTTATACCTTTTGAACACTTGACTTTGCAACCTTAATGTTTTTTAACATTGTTCTTTGCCTGTGTAATGATATATAACAATCTCCAGACACCATCTGCAGTCTTCCTATTTGCTTGATACCTTTCAAATAAATTTTTATACTGAATATGAGTAGAGGCTAGTGATTATCTTACTGAGCAACAGCCAGGAGACAGTGGGGGATGCATTTGGTTGCTGCCTCTTTGCACATTCATAATTCCTATCTCAACAGCTGGGACCATGTTACAAACTCGGGCTTGGGACCATGGGACCATGTTACAAACTCTCATCTTTTTAAAGCCTCTGTTTTTACAACAGTTTTGTAAAAATTTTCTGATTCTACAGTTCACTTCTCCCATTGTTTTAACAGTGGAAGCCAAGTTAACAAGGTTTTGGGACACAATTAAATACTTTATTCAGTTAGGGTTGGGGCTGAGAGCAAGGCATCAACCATTTCCTTCACTCCTTTCCATCTGACACTGTGCTGATTTACCTTAGTTTTATGTGCTGTCCTTCACGCTGGACTCCTGCTTAGATACGGTACTAGGCACATTTTTTAATTGGAAAGAGGCATTGCATGCTTATAGACTATCATCATATTTTAAGTTTACTGCTAGGAAAAGAAGCCAATATTAATAAGGGCTGGTTTGCATTTCTTCAGGCATTACATATTTCAGCTGCAAATGTCAGCTTTTAGCAAGCTCTTAGCTCTTCTTTCCAAACTACTATAATAATAATAATAAATGCCCCATAGGACTGTCCCAAATCCTTGTCACTCAAGCAACTCTGGGTCACCTTAAAGCCACTGCAAGTCCCTGAACATCTGCATTATTCAGACTAGAATCCTAATGTGTACTGTATAGCAACCACTGCTACACTACCTGCATGCTTATATGCAGGTGGTTCTCTTGGCAGCTGAGATTTCTGTTTGCAACAAAAGAAAGAAAACCTGTTTGTAGTAAAGAGCAGACACTTTGGGGGGGCAGCTCAGTGAGCTGACTACCTGTGGAGCATACATTCTCATTTCCAGCCACATGACCCCGAAGCAGTTCATTGCAGTCTGAGTGGAGAAGGGGAGTTAACACTAAATTATATTAGATAAGAGTCAATCTCTAGTCAGCACTCTTCAAACAGCAAGAGAAACATGTCTTAGGTGTAAAGTGAGAGATCAAGTAGGAGGTAACAGTAGCGAAGAATGATAGGGCAAATGAAAGACCCTCTCTGCATGCTTCTCTGAATTGGTCTTTTCTATTATTAAGTTCTTGGCTATAAGAGAAAGGTGATGGATCCTCTGCTCTCACTGTCACAGCAAGTCATTCACTTGTTCTTCAGCATCACAAAGAGCAGTATATGAACTTCACCAGATTTATGTATCTGTTTTATGCAGTAATTTAGTTGCTGCCTCCTTGCATATAGGAAACACAGTAATACCGAATTCAAGAACTAGTCTTGTAACAGCACTAACCAGCAAGACAAAAAAATTAAAAAACAATCAGGTGATATATGGATACTTAGTTGTATAACTCCTACAAAGATGAATGAAAACAGATCCTCTAATTTCCAACATGCTGCATTAGACCATCAGGACCATCTCTGAACTGAAATGGTGGATGGCTCCCTATGTATAAACACTTACACACACATGTAACCCATGATCCAAGCAGGCTGGTAAATGACAGGGTGCCATGGCACACTTGGTCCCACAGGATTGTCTGGAAGCAGTTGGACCTGATTCAGCAGAATTCCCTCGTAAGCATCACAATCATTTCCTGAACCAGCTACTAAAACCCACTTGCAGCAGCAGACTTTGCAAGCTGCACGCCCTGCCACTCACTGCAGCTCCCCTAGGAGCCCTGCAGTGCCTGTGGCTCTGCTTGCATGTGGCTCTGGAATACCTTCAGTGCTCAGTCCCCAACTCCGGCCTCCTCCTTAGAGCTGGTGGTTGTTGCACGTCTGCCAGCACGAATACCAGCAGCTTTTGGCCGGGAAAGAGGTGTCATACCAAGCCTGGGATTTCTGGAATATGATACTAGGATTTCTACATTAGCCTGATGGAGCATCTGAATTTCCACCTTAGCCACTTTATATAACACAACAGAAAGTATATTAAAAGACAAGTTGCAAAGTGAACAGCTAAAATTCCTGGAGCACTGGAATTAAGACTGCTTATTCCACCTTAACTACCTTGAGTCTCTTCATTAGAAAAAAATCTGCAGAATTGCATCTAACTCTAATGGGAGGCCCCCTGCCTTGTTCTCAGTGTTGAATGGGCACTGCTAGCTGTACGACAAAATATTTCATATTTTATTTTCTCATCACTTTTTAATGCCATACCATATTTCCTGTACAGCACTCAAATTCTGCTCTGAAGACAGAATTATTAATGTTTGCATAGACTCTCAAGCAGGTTTTTTTTCACTGTAGTGACAGTGTGCTTTGTAACACATGTAAATTTATCTTCCTAATGCCTCAGGAGATGGAGAACTATGTTCATCTCCAGTTAACAGGTAGGCAACAGAGGCACATACGAAATTCACCAAAAAGTCAGTGCTGGATTTTAGTGCACATTTTAAGGAAGGGCCTACATTTTCAGAATACTGTGTATCATATGGCACAGTTCTGCTCAAAGCTCAAGCTTCTGCCAGTCATCAGCCACAAACAGAGTGACCAGCAGTGACAAAACCTTCCTGTCCTCCCCTATGGGATCAGCCCACCAAACTGCAGCAGTAAGCCTCATGTATATGCTGGCAGAAGAGAGACCTTGGCAGGCAGGTGCTGCTCCAAGCCTCAAACCTGCATGCTAATCTCAATCTTCTTGCTCAGTAAACTTAATCCTACTCTTACAGCAACTGAAAAGAAAGATTCCTAATGGGAAAGGATGGAAATCTTAACAATAAGTAGTTCCATCAATCCTTTTCTATATATAAAATTAATGATACTGAATTGTAAAATTATCAGAGAATGAAGCAATAATTTTATGAAATAGAGAGTTAAAATAGACTCCAAAGGATTAACATCCACAGTAGATTATCCCCTCCATACTAAATTGGGTAATGGATTTCTCTGAATAGGATATTTCTTTATAGCAGAAGCATGAGATATTCTTTAAAAAAAGATCTGTAATATCTTACTTTACATATGCTTTGTGTTTTCTTTTGCTACTTCCTTCAGTCATTTATCAGTAGTGTTCTTGACTGATGACACAAGTGCATATTCTTGTTGAGATATCTTAATAGAATGGGAAGCCAATATGATCTTTGGAAAGAAAGAGCAGAGGTCTCCACATGAAGATTTCTGGTCACTAATGGAGTACGGTAGGACACAAGTAGGCAAAAATAGCAGTGTGGTTAAGATACTGGACTAAACTTGGAAGCTATCTTCTGGTTCCTGGCTCTGCTGCAGACATCCTGTGTGTCCTTGGATAAATGCCTCTTGTGAGGCTAATTTCATTTATGTGCTCATGTACATAGTAATGAGCCTCATAAACACCCTATAAATATAATCACTTGAAATAATTTTTAAGGTACAATCTCTTGTACTCAGTGAGGGATTTCATATTCTTCTGGGAAATGAAAAAGTGTTTTCTAGGCTAAAGGCATGAGACTGGTTTGGAGCCATCTCTATTTCAGTGGCATCTGTGTGCACATTTAGATTTGGCACATGCAGACGTTTTATGATAAAAAAAAGTCTGTATTATTTGCACTATTTCTCATTTTCCTTCTCAGACTGGGATTGTTCCTATTTATAGGAACGCAGACTGTAGGAAGCAAGGAGAGACACATGTATAGATGATGATATCTTTGAAATATGTACTGGCTCCATGTCATTTTTATACAAAATTCTTGGAAACATCCTGTAAAAATCTGTGTGCATGCACAACAGTTGTGATTATTCACATAAACTGCACTGTAAATCACAGATTCATTCGTACATCTGGAAGCTACACATCTCCCCACACACAATATGCATAGCTACACAATTCACAAGTAAATTTCTACAGGAAAGGAGGTCCTAGAGCAAAGGCAGACCTGCCAAATCTGCTAACCAGTGTGATATTTCACCATTTGTCATGCAAAGTACTCCTTTACTGTTTCAGGGGGGGTTTTGGTGCTTTGGCAGCCTCTGTTACAGATATCCAGAAATGCCAGCAGGTAAAAAAACTGCTGCTCACAGCAGGTTTGCTTCAGGTGGGCAGCAAATGCAATACACCATGGACCCTGTGACCAGCCAGCAAACACAAACTGTGTCAAGGTTAGACCACCAGTGCTCCCAGTTTTGTTTGTGAATCCTTATTTAACCACTTCCTTTTCAACAACAATTATCTCCTCCAACATGTAGCTTTGCAGTTGTTGACCCTCTGTGGCTTAGATGAAACATAAGGTACCAGGAAAAAGTAAATTATGAAAGTAAAGATTTTAAGTCTATATCTATCATCTGCACCTACTGCCTATGACTTTGTAAAAATACAACTATCTGCTTTCCAAAGTAGACATTCCTTACTTGGGATGGGTCATCATAGAAACCTCTTTTTTCTTTTTATAAAAATTTAATATATCCAGTTAAAAAGCTATGCATATGCAGTCATTTCTCTATGGATCATTTATGGGCAAAACAGAGTCCAAGTCTGAAAATTCACCCCATCAGGAATATGTCTGCCATAAACCAAAGAGTTTAATATTACGGAAATATAACAGAAGATACTCTTGATGATAAGCCAGGAACTAGTGTTCATTATTAATCTGTAAAGTAACTACTGTTGCCCTTAAATCTCTATAGCATTCCTTGCACCATGTTACTGTTTTCAAATAACTAGAAATGCCAATACCTTAATGAATCAGATTACTACAAAATAGTCTAAGATTGTTGGAATACAAAAAAAAAATTGCAATTCCTAATATAAACAGGAGCAGGCAATAAGACAAAATCAAGGACACAAGCAAAAGAGACCTGCTGTCTCCAAATAAAAAGCATCAAGGTGCAATGCAGCTAAAAAACCTGTGACTGCAGGTTTTATAAGAGTTGATAATTCAAATGTGATCCCTTATATATAATCTATACAAGCAAGTGCATAACTACTGGGATAGTTTGAGAGTTACAGGGGGATATTAATTTTTTTTTTCTTTCCTGGATGGGAAATTGTGAATTCAAGTGAATTCAAGTTCATTTAAGGGCAAAGGTATGTTTCTGGAGCTACTCCTGCTGTCTGATCTGTCAAAGAATTAACAGCCTTAGCAGTTAGGAACAGAAGCCTTACCAAGCAGGATGCTTTTCTAAGGGAAAGGAAAGAAGACATGGAATTAAGAATCAGGGCCTCTCAGGAATGGCCTGAGCTATTTGTTATATGCCTCAGCACTGAGATGTCCCAGTAACAATAAGGCTGCGGCAAATCAAGAATCTTGACACTCCCAAGAACTTGTGAATTCTGGCAAATAAATTCTGTTGGGGGAGATGAAGTTAAGAAAGTGAGGATGTACTAATTGTCACATTGCAGTATCATAACATTATGAATAACATTCATAATGCCATCAGATACTTTCCAAAAGAAGATTCCTGATACAGCAAAAAAATGCCCCTAATATTGGCTCATATTTTATTAAAGCTGAGGATACAGTGACAGCTCAACAGTAAACTGTATGTAATAATTACTCAATAACACGTTGTATAGAAGACTTCAATAGTTTCTTGCTTGTACCCTTTGGGCCTTTTTTTTTTTTCTTTTTTGTCATGTAATGACAAGGACATTGCTCATGTTCATCGAAATACCTCCAACTATACAAGCTGTGATCAGTAACACATCTACCAGCATCTCACACTGCCCTTATATTGCTATTTTCTATTTTTCAGGAAAATACATTCAAGACACATGCACACAGTAAATCCAAAATGAGCCTTAAATAATCTTGTTCAGGGCAACAGAGAATAATGAATGTGCCTTCAATGAGGGGCATAATTACAACAAGCTGTCAAAGGAAACTTTAAGAAGGTTTGGGGGCAGGGGGAATTAAAAGCTATTTACCTCTATCAAAGCAGAATGAATAAGGGTAATGAGTAATAACCCTGAGAAAATGACAACAAAGGGGAACAGTCTCAGCACCATGAGTAGGAAATTAATCAAGTTCCTCTTTTGTTAACAGGTGTTACACAATAAATTCCCTGTGTTCCACCCTGAAAAAGCATCCTTAATACCAGAAAATAAAAAGTTCTAAGAAGTAAACAAAAAAAAATTGCTACCTTGTCCTTAAAATACATCACTGGCAAATGTCTCAAAGCACCCTTTAGTTCAATACAGTAAAAGAAATACCAAAGCTTGGTGTTTAATGGCATTTGGCTTTAAAATTACAGGGAAAATCCAGTGTCCTAAATTAACAAATAGGCAATGGATGCATGACTAGGAGATCCATTTGGACAACACCAAATGATCTGCAGGAAGCACAAGGTAACAGCTAACAAAGCCCCAGTGTGCCTACTGGAGATAGGCAAGCTTGGATATCTTGATTACATCTACCACACCTCAGTCCCTTAAGCCAGGGAATACTTAGTTCAAGTCAGTGCAGCACAATGCAGTTGTGTAAACAGAAGACTGAAAATCAGGAAATCCTTAGTTCTAAAATGGGATCCAACTGTGCCCCTTTTTCCTGTCCACAAAAAAGTTAATGAAGCAGCCTAAGCAACCCGCCCTAACCTCCCCCCTGGACAGAAACAGGAGTGTGTAACTGCCAGTCTCAGTGAAGTGCTGGGAAAATTAACAGGGATGGATTGAATAAGTTCACATCTTTAACATATTTTGAGGAAGCAAAAGGCTCCAAAAGAACTAAATATTATTGAAATACTGAGTAGAAGTTCTTTTCAAGGGGAAATTACTACACTTCCTTTCCTTATGTATCGATTACTCATTAATGCAGCAAAACTGAGAAAGATCAGATTTGACAGTTCTCAAGGAATGGTTTTCACTCTTACATATGCTCTTGATTTGACACTACAAATAAAAATGTTATTCAGTAGACCCCAATCATCTTCTAAAACTACTCCTGAGGGCCACAATTTTAAGACTTTCTGTGCAAATTTTCTTCTCTAATGCCCATTCCAGCTTATTCTTACATACTTATTCGTACTTGAGAAATAGCATGCACAAAAATTGCTACTGCTACTTCTTGTAAAAATATTTGAAGACAATTTTTAGATACTTAATCATTTTAGAGATTTTGAAATATGCTTTGCACCTTCAGATTTATCTAAACTTCTAAAAAATCTATTTATATTTATTGAAATAAATATAAAAACCCTGAAAAACAAAGGCTATTTCTAAGCAAAAGGAAAAAACAAAAACAAAAAAAAACCCAATCCCAACAGTATTAAGTGTTCTGTATGTAAAAGCTAATGTGAATGACCAATAGCTCTGTGAATTGAATGCAAAGCTATGGAAAACGCAGATGAAGGTATTACATCAGATCATGGAACTGTGAGCTTAAAAAAAGTTCAGAAAGCAGAAACACAAGAGGGACATTGGCGAGGTCATTTTGCCCTTTAAATCAAATGACATATTTACAAATTGCAGTACATAAAACTTTTAAGAAATTCAACCAACACCGCCCCCTCCAAAAAAAAAAAGAAAAGAAAAAAAAAACCTCAGATAAACAAAAAACCCCAACCAGCCAATCAACCCAAAAATAAACTAATACCAAAACCAAACAATACAGCACCACCTTTTCTTCACTTTTTGCACTTTGGAAATTGATGTAGTTGTGTTGAGGGATGTAGGTGGATGAATGGCAGTAGGTAATATAAATGAGACTGAATAGGAGGGGAGCATTTGGAAAAGACCCTCTAGAAAGAAATGAGCCATGTAGAGGAAACATGACAACCCTTCTGCAGAATACAAGGCACTAAATTGCATTTGAGTTTTGCTCTTCTTTCAGAAGCTATTTGAAAATAAAAAATGTTCTTCAAGTAACCATAAATAATTTCTTTAAAAGGACAACGATCCTGTACAAGAAATCTCAGTGTCAAGGTCTAAAGAGAAAGAAAGGGTTCTAGAAAGCACAAAGTCCAATTCTCTTGCCAGCCAGGCACTTTTTAGCTCCATCTGTTTTGGAGAATCTCCCCCTAAAAACTTTCACAGCTTTTTTACTATGCACTTTTGCTTCACAGTGCACAAATACAATTAAAAGCAATGGTATATGAATGTGAGAGTCATGAGCCTTGCAAAAGTCAGTGAATCTTGCAGCATATTTAGCCCTGAAGTGAGATTTCACATGAACATATACAAGCTTTAGATCATGTATTAAATATGTCTTGCTCAGAATAAGACAGAAAAGTTGATCCAATCACACTAAATCCTGAAGAACCAATTTATGTCTGGAAGCACACAAAAAGAAATCTCCTTTACCCAAATGACATGCTTCGAATGCATACCAAACTTCCTGTGTATCATTGGCCATGCTGAGCAGACAGGCCTATGATTTCTAATCTAATCAGCCTCAGAGTGACTGTGAAACCAGCAGCTGTGTCTGAGCAATCAAAAAAATAGATACAGAACAAAGGAAGACCATCTCATCAGGGCTTCTCCCTCAAGTGCATAAACTCAGCTTCAGTGGAAAGTATAAATATTTCATTCACTATTTTGTTCTGTATTTCTCCTGGGATTTGTGCTCCAACTAGTTTCTTTTAAAGGTGCATTAATGTCTCCTTTTAACAGCATCCCTTCTAAACTTTTCCCCTTGCTTAATGGGCCTGAAGGGATTAAACCCTTAGCAGAAAAAATGCATCTGTTGTACATAACATCACAGTATTAGACGATCATAATACCAACTCATTTATTCTCATTTTGTGAAAGTATACCTTCCCTTGAGAATGATGCTACAGGGTATATTTCCTTCCTGATGCTTCCTTTCATGTACTGTATGATGTTAAGAAGAAACACTTGTATTCAGACATCAGAAGCCCAAGGCCCACTTTTTGCCTCCCATTTTGAGGCCACATTATGCCAGAAAGGTGTCTAGGCTGGCCAGAAAAGAGCTCCAGAAATTCTGCCTGTCTCAGTGAATATGCACTGTATGTTCTTTGTGCTTGTCACAGCTCTGGACACTCACCAGACAGAACAGACTTAAATTTGCTTTTGATTTAGGTGACCTCCTTCCTGTGCATCAATTGGAGAAAGCTGAGCTTAACACATCAGCGAGGTCAGCTGTGGTCTAACTGCTTGAACACACATCACAATAGTCAACACCAGCCCAAACAGTGGCGCCATTTGTCTTGCACTGGGCAAGGCTTTGTCTATGCAGTTAAAGCTTCCATAGTTCTTTGGCTTCACATTAGACAGGATTCCCTGCAAGTGCATCATAGTCTCCATCAAGACCAGGTCTCCAAAAGAGCCTTGAAATCAAGAAATTAGAGGGACTACAAGTAAGACCTGGTAACTACTCTCAGTTACTTTGGTAACTAAGCTTTGGTAAACTTGGCAAAATTTATAGTTCACCTGAATGGAAAGATGTTACTTCATCTGTCAACTAACTTCACTTTAATCCAGATAAAAGAACTTGTGTATATTTTGTGCCAGGATGAAATGTAAAATGAACATTTTCCTACTAGGGCAAGAGAGAAACGATGGTCTTAGGCAATATTTTCCAGGGGCAGTTTTGAATAAACCATTTTTTGAACTGAACAGAGAAGAATGTTTAGTTCTCCTAGCTAACATGATAGTGATCAGGAAGAAATATAGAGCCAATGTTTAATGGTTCAAATGGAGATGCTGGCAAGGATCTGGCTTGGAAAGAGACAGATCTGCAGAGGTTTTGACTCAATATTAATCTATGTTGAACTGAAAACCCTAAGTGCTGGAAAGGGAAAAGGTACCAAATTTTCCTGTTTCTTCCTGCCAGCTTTTCTGCAGGATCCTATGCTCTTCCAGGTTTAAAGGCAGTCATCAGTCTTACCTTAACAGAAAATTAAGATGTCTGGTAAATAACAAAGGCAGAGGATGAAGGGGTCACTCAGTCAGAAAGTAGATTATGCAGCCTGCAGTATGCTTGCAATGTGACAGACTTCCTCGAGTACACAAGTGTGTTAATCAATAGTTAGGATCTGTCTAAATGTGTAACAAGCTTCACCTTTTGAGAACTCATATTATCCAAGAGGGGGGTTAATGAACATTAGCACAAAACAGAACCATGGTTGCAAAATCCTGAAATGACAGGGAGAGGAAAATAACACCAACTTGGAATCATTGCAGGCTTAGCTGCTGAATGATGCTGAGAAGGGCACAGTCCCTGTTGACTGAAACTAGACATGAATTCAAGCCACACAAATTCCAGCTCAGTTTCAGACTTGCCATTATTTTTGCAACCCTGCACAAATCAGTAATCTTCTTGACTGGACTGCCCTTGCTGTCCTTCTTCTCAGTGCAAACAGCGGAATGTTCTGCTCTGCCTAATGCACAGAATTACCAAGGAAGAAAAGAATGCTTCTTATCCCTTTCCACGACTTTCCTGTTTACTGTAAAGCTTCCCCTATTAGCCGGAAAATGTAAATGCATTTGACTTCCATATTGCAGCAATGAATGGTTGCATAATCTTTCAGTCTGGTCAGCCTTCCCAGTTGTCTTTCATCTTCCCTGCATAGCATCTGTTTTTCAAAGACAACAGATTCTCTGCTGTTGTCCTGGGACAACGCTGGGACATCTTCCCTGAGGAAGACATTTTGTTGCTGTTTTGCTTTGTGTAAATTAGCAGCGACATCTTCTGAGATTTTTGCTAAACCTTTGGGGCTGTTTTTCCTTTGCAAGGTGTCTGACTAAAGTGTCAGCTTTCTTTTCACACTGGACAGCCAACACATACTGTTTTGTTGGTGCTTTCATTATGCTGAACTATGTAAAAACCAATGCACAGTGTTAAAGGCAGAGCATAATAGAACTGTATTATTAGCCTCAGCCTCTGAAGCATTTTCATGTTTGTTTATCTCAGAATATGGAGAGAATATCTTAGGGTGGAAACTGTTACTAGATTATCTTTTCCATATCACTGTTACACGTGCTGCAAAAATACAGAGCCCTATTGTGAGAATTTGTGAGATTTTGTGGTCTGTTTTACTTTACCCTCAGCTGATAGTTCTCATTTATTTCTTGACATCACAGTATATCTAATGTGGAGGCTCCTGAGACTAAGAACTTTACTAGGACATAAAAATTGACTGGTTTTGGTTCTTCCTCCATTATGGAGAAATGTTCAATTAGAAATCTCCCAAAGACAGCAAATCTTTAACCTCTGGCATCTTGGCACTTTTAGAAAATTAACCCATTTTGAATTGTTTCTTGTTAAGCATTGAGGATCAAATTTGCTTATCAGTTTTAAAACTATGGATACACTTCTCTCTCTCTCTCAAATTCCTTTTACATCTATAGAGCTATCCACACTTCTAATAAATCTGAGCTGGATCCAAGACTATATTGATCTTCAGACACTGGCTCTGTATATTAATCTCCACTATTTTTCTCAGAGTGTATTTCACTCATTGACGAGGTCATTGGACCACTGGGCAGGTATAATGCTACAACCACAACTATTTCCACAAAAAGCCCCTTTCTGATTGCATTTTAAGTTACTTTTCCCCAAGTCTCTCTCATCAATAAATGTAGACATTTTTTGCAGCAATGGAGGATTACTTCAATCATGTAGAAAAGAAATATATAAAATTACCAGGCCCTTGTAAAGACTGGCTGGGAAGGTTATAAAAGCAATAAGCACCTGAGTCAGGTAAAAGGTTTGAATATGTGTGTAATGAAGGAATATTCACATAAGTACTCTGTTCTATTCAAATCTGAAATAAGCACCACTATTCAGTTTACATTTTAACTTGTCAGACTGATCAAAACAGAAGATGTGCATGTGAACTGAAAATTAAGGAAAAATAAAAAACCTTCAATCAGGCAGTAATATGTAGTTCATCTTTCAAGTGAGGAAATAATGACTCTGCATGTGTGCCTTTCTGTGGAATGAAGGCCACAGCTTTTGTGAAACACAGGTAAAGGTAAGACTGGAAGTTAGATTTGTTTTCTTATCCCTTAAGATGGAACATAATAGCTATCCCAAGGATTTCTAACTGGAAACAAGGGCTGAAAACTCTCCAAAGATTTCAAGGTAACAGAAGCTAAACTTGAAAAGACTACATCAATATTGGGTCAGTCTGACTAGCATCCCTCTCACTGCAGGCACAGTGTTGGCCCAATTTCCTTCTCACCAAAAGCCAGAAATCACCAGGTGGTGATATATGCCAAGCTTCAACAGGAAGATCTTTTCATTATACTGCTAGGGTCAAATTCTGAACTCACATGTATTAGCACAGAGCTACTCTATCAAAACCAGAAGAGCTGTTCCAAATTATTGAGTGAAAGGGAAATTCCAAACTCCACCCAGAGTTATAAGGAGACCATTATTTTATTTTTTGCATGTGTACACAACTATTTTAAGAGGTCAAGTATGACCTTAAATTTAAGGAGACCTCAGCATGCTTAGATCCCATAAAAGAGAGACTTGGCCTTCCTACATCCTCCTCTGTTCTCCTATCAGATCCTTGCCTGATGTCCCAACTCATGATCATGGCTCTTCAAATGTTTTCCCTCCCAACCCATTTATAAGCACTGAGCTAGCAGGAGCAGGAGTCTGAAATGAAATCCTCCAAGCCTGCCTCATGCAAGGCAAGGTCAGATGCTGAGCAGCCAGATCTTGCTAAATTCCTGCTGGCTGCCTTGCACAGCAGAAGCAATGTGCAAACCATCTGATTGACAGTGACTGGCTCCTGCCTCATGCATAGATTGCTCAAATTTAAGGGCAATATGTCTCTATTGTAGAAAGGTTTCCTTGGAAAAAGGATTCTCTTTAACTCTCAGTAATATGGCAGAATTGAGAACTTGTGTGTCCTTTTGATCTGTATTTCAAACCTTTAGCTTCCATTTTGGAGAAGCTGCATGATGTAAATCCCCATCTCCCCCTTCCACAGTTTAAGCCAATAAATTCACAGCAACCTGATCACCTATGAACCATAGTTTCCATCTTTCCTCCTGGGTAGCTGCTAAAGTAACCAATTCTTCTCAGAGGGAGTATTTCATGTTCCTCAACTACTCCCATTGCTCTTGTCCCTAAGAAATTTCAAAAAGAAGGCATTGCTCAGAAATGGTCATTTAAATGGACCACCAACAGTAATGCAGTTTTCATCTTTCCTGAAGACAGTAATTGATTTTATTTAATCACAAATTTCATGCAAGCTATATTTCTGTATAGTCAACCTTCTAACCACTCTCCAAACAATCTCTTTTCAAAAAAAATCCCGTATCTGCCATACCTAAGGATCATACCAAACTTTGAAGTGATTTAACAGCAGACAGCCCCTAGCAAAAAAAAATCATTTGAAACGTCAGAGGCTATAGAAATTCATTGTTTCTTTTAGCTGATTATAAGCTTATAGCTAAGATTATACAAAACAAACTTTAATAATTGCTAAAGAGCAATGAGTATAAATTCAAGCTGTGTCTCACAGAAAAAAAAATTAAACAGTCTATAAATTGTATCTCATAATAAAATGCAGTAGCTACACTGTGCTAAAAATAAACAATCCTGCTACTATTCTATTGAAATATTTTATTAAATCTCCTAAAGTGTGAGCTAAGGCTCTGGGATTCACCCCACCCAGTAAAGCTGGTTAGAGAGAGAGCAGAGACAGCTCACAATTACATAGTTACTAGAAGAAATCCTACATTTTACTTGCAAAAAAGAGCAAAACAGTTCTCTCTGGTGTGTGAAAACACATCCTCTGCCCATTTTAACAGCAGTCAGACAACTGCAAGACATCAAAAATATCTAACTTTCAATTCAGGTTTAAACCCACCAAAATATTTAATTGTTTTTTCTCAGCCAGCATAAATAAGCATTGCTAGAAGACAGTTTAATAGACCAGAAGCATGGGAAATGAGAAAAATCTTCAGCCTGTTAACAGTTACGAAATACTCTGATTTGCATGTAATTGGGATAAGGAAGTCAGACACTGCCAAAGGCTGAAAACTATTTCAGTGGAAATGTCACTCCACAGGTCCTATTAACAGCCTGGCCTGAGCCTCTGGCCTGGCCTGAACCTGTCCAGGTGCTCCTGCACATCCACAGGCAGGGCCAAGAACTTCTCTGCAGAGCACCTGGATTGGGTCACTATGGTTGAATTGACCTTGCTTGCTCCTGAGGCCTCAGGATGTCCAGATTGTGAAAAGAGCTAATGGAGCACTAGCAGTCTACATTTTGGAACTGATGGAAATACAGAACTTGCCAGTGTCCAAGAAGGAAAGATTATCTGCCAAGGAGCAAAATTATGACAAGAATTTAAGGCCTGCTTTGCCAAAGTGATTTAACCAAAATTTGTCTCATGTAAAGTAACTATATTCTATAATTAATAGGAAAAGTTGAATATTATCTATTTTATATATAATTCTAATTTTGAAATTTATGAAATATTTTCCCTACAATTTAAATTTTAAAAATAGCTTTCTCTTCCATGTCCACCAGCATGGATGGTTGTCCATCTCACAACATATTACATTGCCCCAGAAAGAAAGAGAAGGAAGATAACAGATATACTCGGAAATGTTTACCTAATGGGACAGAGCTCTTCATACTTTGACAACTCAGTCAGGGGTTCTGATGACATAATCAAAATTACACCTAACTCTTTGTTCAAAAACAAGGACTTTGCTGTATTTCAATTTTATTCAGAAAATAACAAGGGTATAAGCAGTTGTTCTGTTTTTTTAAAATCAAATTCTACTTTCTTTTTTTTTAAATCATGTCTTCTCAGATTTCAAGCTATTTGTTAACACCTGTGAAGGTGGTTGTACATAACCCCAAGAGTTATTGATGACTAATGAAATACTTCTCTGGGAAAATACAGAAATATTTTCAGTTCAAGTGTTTGTTCAGATGAGAGGTTTCAAGTCAGTTGGCAGCACTTCAGTAAAACCTCAGAAAGCACTTGAGCCCTTCTACCATCTTAGCTACTCAATTCTTAAGCCTTCAGCCCACATGTATCTTGACTTCAGTTTCAGTGCAACGAATGGGTATTACAGCCTTTAGTCCTTGGGGCAGTGTCTCTTCCACTTCAAACCCTACAGGGAAAAAAAGGCATCTGAACACAGGCAAGGGAATAATGACATTTCCACCAGAAACAACAATAATCTCTCTTTTTAAGGATATCCTCATTCTCACATGAAACAAATATTCTTTCTCATTTTGCATCAGTAAGTCAACTCCTACTTGGAATTCTAATCTTGGTCCCCACTAATTGTATATTAAATTATCAAAAATAAATGTTCCTCAGACTGTCCCTCCCAGGAACTGCCTGAGGGAGGAGTTAAAAACCACTGAGAAAAATAGTTTTTCCTATTTTTCCTTAGAAATGCTGTCATTCCTCCAGAAACATCGATGGTTTAAAAAGAAACAATACTTCTGTCTCAGAGAGCACATCAACTGCAAGCTCTTGGAGGCTGGGAGAGCAGCAGTGTCTGGCCCTTCAAGTTTGCCTTGCTCCCTACCATGTCCTAAGACAACTGTATTGCCACTGGTGAGAAGAGATAACTGGGTAGGACAGATCTTAGTTTTGCTCATTTTACATTCCTGCGTCACAAGTTGCCTATAACCTCAACAAACACCTCACATGGCTTCTTTGCATGGCTCCTCTCATCCTGCCTGCATGCTGCCTTTCCTGCCAGCCCATCATCTCCTTGTGGCCTGCATCACCTCTTCTGCTCTTTTCTCCTTCAGCCTGGCAAGGGCACTGGCACCCCTGGCTCTGAATTTATGAAAACAAACCACAACAGCAGCCTCAGGGTGGTATCTCACCAGAAAAGCAGGCTATCTTTGAGGTAATATTTTGAGATACAGGCACAATCTTCTTTACAAACCTCAAACTTTGGGAGAGAACTGGGGAGTCCAAGCACAGTGAATGACAGACAAAGTCACCACATCAGCAAACAAGTTGTTCCTGTCCCTTCAGTGGCACAAACTTCCAATCCTGTCCAGATTATTCAAGTCAAATCCACTCCTTGAACTCTGCACTTTGAAGAAAATTGTGGGAAAAAGCCTCAAAATGGAAAGAAAAGTCAGAAGCATAAACTGGCAGACCCATACTACTTGCATGAAAGTGAAGGGTAGGTACAATGTTAATGTACATATTTGGGGAGTTATATTAGAGACCATTCTTTTAAAAGATGGTTAAAATTGTTACTCTGTCATGGCATCATTAATGAACAGCAGGCAAAACTAAGGACCAATTTTTGAACTCCCCTTCACAAAACAAAAATTCTTCACTTTTTTTTCCTATGTCTATTAGAAATTCAGGAAGATAATTTGCTGGGTTTAGGATGGTAAACCACTATCAGAAATATTTAGAAATACCTTAAATTTCCCATGGCATCAAATTCTCAGGGCTATTCCCTTTACCTGCTAACTTAGATTTGAAACTACAATTGTGCTTGTGGGTGGCTTATGTAGCTCTCTCAGTTTGCTGTTTATTTACAGCAAATAGAGCTCAAATAGAAAGGACTTCTCCTTCTCTACCTTGAAATTAATCCTGATAGATGCTCATTATAAGTAGTCTAAAAACTAAAAAACAAAATAAAACAAAAAGCCCCACCACCCTCCCAAGTGCAGCATCTCCTTGTATGGCAGGATGTCCAAATATGCAGGGAAAGGTGTCTCTTCAACTGGAATGAACTGGCATATTAATGGAAAATGGAAATTTGCTATTTAAATCTGCAGCTGATTTCTGTATCATCTGAAATACTATAAATTGCATTTCTCATTATGAGGAAAAACAAAGTCACTTGGGAAATTAGTTTTATTTCTCACCTTCTTTGTGTTAAAAAATGCAAAACGTCTGAATTGAAAAACAGGAATAATTGACAGACTATTTCCCCAGCAAAGGGTTATTATGGGAACACATAAAACTGGACAAGTATGCTAAATTCATCCTAGACAAAAAAAAAAAAAAAGAAAAAACTTTTTTGTTTGTATTATGCAGGTATAAAATAAAAATCTTTTTCTCCTACAGACTACAGACTTGAAAAGACACTCTAAAATGTTCTGTTAAGATCTCACTTATCATCAGAGCTGAATTCAAATGAGTTTCAAACATACTGAACTATCACTTTGCAACATATTACTTACCCAGGATTACTTTAATTTTCATCCAGTGCTACTAAAAATTCAGCTCTCCTCCTCTGCCACATCATTGTGTACATAATGAACTTTATGATTTCTTACAGGCACAATCTATTGCTTTTGCTTTGACTTTCAGGAAGTTTTCCCCAAGTAATTTTTCAGCAAGTGAAGAAAGTCTAAATAAAAGAACTTTCCTGATGAGATTTGGCATCTTATTTTATTACAAGACAGGATACTTAGGTTTTTAAAAGATTAATGTTTTGAATAGATCTTTGCAGAGCATATGCTTAAGAAGCACTCACCCTCGTGTCACCTCTAATATGTCCAACATCAGTCTTTTGGAATTAAAAACCAAACAAACAAAGAAACAAAAGAAAAACCCTGTGTAACTCCTTTTAGTCATAGATCAAACTTGTGGAGGCTTCTACAGATCTACAGAAAAAATACTTCACTGACTAGGTCAGATTTAATTTGATTTTGGACTTTGACTTTGACTTTCAAAGTGAGAGAACCAAGACGTTGGGAGAAAAACATCCCAAATGCCACAAGGTGATCCACATGGCAAGTCACCCTCATCTCTACCTCAGGCAATTGTCTCTGTGCACATGGACTTAATGCTGTCTTGGAACTGACAATACTTTCAAAACATCAGGAAGGGCAATGGCAAGTATTACTGCATCATTCTGATTAGAGTGTAAAATACTACAGAAAAAAAATGGATGCTATCCTCTGCTCCATTTAGTGAGGTGGTAGGTAAGAATAAACATGAGTGCCAATGCCAGTAAAGCTCCCCATCTAGTTTCATTCCACCCTAGTTCTCCTAAACTGTAAAGGAAATGTTCTCCCATTGAAACCCTGAGGTTAACTTCTAATACTCGTGTCATGCTACAGAATCCTTTTTTGAACTAATCTGAAAAATATCATCAACAGAAGTGCAGGGGAACATTACATTTCCTGGGTCTAGAGCCTTGGCTTCTTTCAGCAGCCCATGTTGCCTCAAAGAGGAAAAAAGCAATTTTCAAACAAAAGCAGTGGTGAACATGTATTTTCAGTAGCTATCAAAATAATTTCCAAAAATTACCAAAAATACCCACCAACAAACCCCAAAAACTGAAAAAGTAAGCAAAAGAAAACAGCAAAGCTATTTCCATGAGACAGAGCTAAGTGCTGAGAGAAGAGTTGAGGGATGAATTCCAGCTTTGTACAGCTCTGTAAGTGGGTGGTTGTATTAAATATACTTTATTCCAGCATTTTTAAGCATTCTGAATACTTCTAACAAAATAGTTCGAAATATGAACTATCCACAATTGACAGAACAAATGTAAGCAACAGCAACCATACAAGCAATTATGTAAAACGTGTCTAGGGAATTTCCCTCCATCAACTAAGAAAACAACACTGAAGAAAACCATATGGGGATGGAGTATAGCATGAAAATATTTTAACTGTTACATCAATAGGAAAGCGTGAGGACTTTTCTTAGATGTCATTTCTTAGAGACTGCATTTTTCTTCTTTACCAGTTGCAGCAATACTGTGATTTTTACATTCATGGAATTTAAGAGCAGATACAGATGTGAAAGGTGAATTTTCTAATCATATTGAGAATTATTCCAAACATTACTACTTGTCCAGTCTGGAAGTGATGCTGCAGAGTACTATCAGGGCAGCTTCTTAAAATGAATAGTGTGACTACCTCGATCCCATCCTGGAAAGTTAGTTTACTTCCACCCATCCTGGAAAGTTAGTTCACTATCATGCAGTACTGCAGGAAAATTACTGTTATGTTACAATTTTATATAGGCTTTATTTAATAAAACACTACCAAGCTGAAGAATTTTTTTCTACAAACTTTTAGATTTAGATTAACCTATAATAAAAGCAAATCATTTCTAGGATTTCATTTAGGGAGATTTGGAGTCCTTTTAGGATTTACCAAAATATTCAGTGATTTTAATGTCTACAGTAATTAATCTCATGAAGGCTCTTTGTTGTTCTTGGGGTTTGGGGATTTCTTTGTCTCCTTGGGTTCATTTGTTTTTACTACTGCACATCACTCCCCTCTTTGATACACAAAATCCAATGCAAGCAAAGTGAGTAGCCAAAAATAAGTTCATTTGCAGGGGTACACTCCCATTTACAGGTTCTGGTCTTTGGATTTTTCATGCTTTGCTGAGCACTTCATTTGGGTTGGCAGATTCAGTGAGTCATATGGTGACAATTCTCATTTTCTGCAGCATCTGAAATGTCCACTCATGGCATCACTGACAGCTAAAATTAGATATTTGGCAAAGCAGACCTAGGAACTAAGGGCTTGATCAAGTTGCCTAATTATAGCTGCCTGGTGCCATTTGAGATGCCCTGGAGTACCCTCAGCAACCACAGAGACCTGGCAGGTAACACACAAAACCTACAGGAGACCTGTGGTCCTCCAGAGCAGGAGCTGTAGGCAAGGAAGAATAATCCCACATTTCAAAGGGCACAGGACCTTTTGTTTAGACTCAATTAGGAACTGAACACTATGTGCTTGCCACTGGGATATTGAAGAGATCAATTCTCCTGTCTTAGCTTGTTCCTGCATCACATTCCATGTCTTTGCAGGCGGGTGCATGAACTCTCGTTGTTGCTCTGTGCCTGCTCTCTGGCACAGAGCACAAGGAATAAAAAATATGAAAATAGGTCGGAGCAAGCGTTAATTTTGGAGGGGTGAAAGGGTTGGTAGAGAACCTCTCCCAGGGAATCAAAGGGAGGACTTGCATACTTTCTCCATATTCATCTCATCATTGTTTACTGAGAAGAAAAAAGAGATCTGCTTAAGGAATTGTTCATGTTGGTTCCTATTGTGTCATGGGTTTTCCTTGGAAGTGTCCAAGGCAGAATCCAGTCTTGCTTAATTAGTGAAATTTGACATGATTTCAGACTGGGGTTGAAAAGGTTTGTGTTTAGGGAGTCCTGATGGCATCTCTAAAGATTGTAATTCTTCATTCACCTCTCTTTTCTGGCAAGATTGTATAAAAGTAGAATAAAAAATTGCTTTTTTCTTCTTTTTCACATTAAGCAGAAAATGGCTTTCTTGAGATTATGCATTTGCACTGGACTCAAGAAAACAGACCCCTGCAGAGCATGAAATGACACTGGGGAATATATTTTCCTTGACATACTGGGCATTTTTCATCTGAGGCAGCTCTCCACCATTCCCTCCCCTTTTTATTTTTAACATCGTTATGCAGCACCTCGTATAGCACTCATTCTTATATTCTCCTTAAAAAGAAAATGAGCACCAACTGTACAGAGGGACAAATAATGCTTATCATAATAAAAACATTACGGTCTCAAGGAAGTAAGCACTATTTGGAAAATGGTATGAAAAATACAATGCTCATATAGTTTCCCAGTGGCCAAAATTTCAAATTTACTCATGAAGGTGTAAAATATTTCCTAGAGACCTGCTAAAATTACATGAAATCTAATAGTTTGATGCCCAAGGCAGGGCTAATAAACCTTCCCTACTTCAGCCCAACAATTCAACTGCCTGAATAAACAACACTCAACAACTACCACAGCTCAAGTGTCTCCCGAATATTAGATCCTTTTCTCCAACAAAATAAATCTCATCGAGGCCAATATTGATTCTGACTGGCATATATTTCTGTTCAGATCAGCAATTTGCTTTTTTTTTAATGAAATCTGAATCAATATACATTGGTCTTACATGTTTCTGATAGGGAAACTGCTTCTAAACCCCTCTGCTTTCTGCATTAGCTCGATCTGTTCAGCTGCACAATGGATTGGTTAAGATGATTATTAGTGATATGGCTGAAGTTATTTGCTCACCATCATTATCAAATAACATTTGATTTGCATTCAGAGCATGAGCTAGAAATAGCATGCTTAAAGAGTGGCTAAATGGAACAAATGTTTAAAACTAGTGTGTAGTTAATGAACAAGGATATTCATTGACGTACTTCCCAGTCAGAAATGGAGATAAAAAGCTTGCTGTTGAGTAAAGATCATTTAAGATATTTCAGGACCCAGTGTAGATTGATGGTGGAATGAGAGCCATGCCAGGAGCTCCTGGCAGTTTGTGACTTCTGTGGGGCAAATTGTCACCACATGGCACAGCCTCACAGGCCTAAATGCCACCTTGCTCTTGCTTCCATAGAGAAGCTCAGAGGGCGTGGAGTCTCCCTCACTGGCGATGTTCAAGAACTGCCTGGACACAATCCTGTGCCATGTGCTCTGGGATGGCCCTGCTTGAGCAGGGAGGTTGGACCAGGTGACCCCACTGTGGTCCCTTCCAACCTGACCCATTCTGTGATTCTCTGAAGTCTGGAAAGCACTGTTACCAAGGCATGGGCTGAATGGATACACCCAGAGGTGTTTTGTTAGAGTTGGTTTGGTCTCATTTTAGTGTCTAAAAGTTTTGATGACTAAATGTTTGAACCATTATATTTCCTTTATAACTGTTAGACATGTTTTTATGAAAACAAGGTCCAAGAAAATATCTTCAGCTTGACTAAAAAGCACATCACAAATTTATGTCATCTTAATGTTAAACCAAGGAAACCTTGTATTTGTTTCAATATTAGAAAATTATAAAGTATAGAAATATATTAATACTCTATTTAATAAATATCAAACATTTAGCAGTCCCAAATAGTTTGAAGTAATTCTAGATAGAAGGGATAAGATCTGAAGAATTTCAAAATATAGGTTAGTCTGTTAGACAATATTTTGAACAAATTTTAACAAATTACATTTGGATTAAGTAGATCATATATTAATTTATTTATGTCTTATGCTCCAGCTGGGGTCTTAAATCTGTCATAATGCTACAGAGAAGTAAAATATTTTAGGATGGATAGAGATGGGACAGTTTGGAGAGAAAATTAAAAGTTTATGAACTGATCTCATATTCCTATGAGAAAAAAAATACACACTTCTCATTAAAACCCTGCGGCACCTTGATGCAACTGTCACTTGAGTAGCATCTGGCAGCATCAGGTAGAGTTTCTTGAAGACTCAGATCTTTTGGCTTCTAAAATAGTAACAAATAACCCAAACCAGTCTTTTTTTCTGAATCACCATAGCAGGATTAAACAATCTGTACAGGGAAGCAGATTTTTCAAGAAATTTTTTATGTATGACTCTAAAGAAATGATGTGGCATCTAAATCACTAATATAAATCTAGTGTAAATGTCGCTTTATTTGCTATGTGAGTTGTTTAAAAGTAAGCACACAAAGAATTTGACAATCTGAATCTTCTGTTTATCTGAGAAACTGTACACCTATTCCTTATACTTGGAGAGAGATTTCCTGTCAGCATTCATGAATTTCTCTCTTGACCCTGAGCAGCAAGAGATATATTGCAAAGGCAAATGTTTAAAGTTTATATCAATATACACGTGGGACAAAGGTAATTTACTCAGTGAAGGAAGAACCCCCTGCTACATTTAATCATGCTCAAGTACATGGGAAAGTGCCCTTTACAGCTGTTGTTTCTCTCTGCCTTTTTAACCCAACTGTTGAGAAGCCCTTTTCTTCTCATGAAACACCTTAAACCCAAAGCCTAATTAAACTAGCAAAACAGCACTAAACCTGGTGGGCAGACTTATCTCCAGTCACTACAGTTTGCAATTAGATTTTGAGTGAGGGTACAGGAAATCAATGTTATGTTCACCCCTTAATGAGAACATAAACACTTCCATATTAAAGGATTATTTTCTTAAAATCCCCACAGGTAGGCAGGGGATTCTTGCACCTGCGAAAGAACAGAAACATAGCCAAGAAAATAGTGGGAAGCAAAACAAAAAAATCTCTTTGTCTCATGTGGAAAAAGGTATTTTCCTTTCTCCCATGATCTCAAGAAAAGCCAGATGAGGACAGAAAATAACAGTATGTATATATGTGGTCAAAATAACAAGGTCAGGGCAAAATTCAGAGCCATTTTGCCTCTTTAGAACCACCTGAACCAGGCTTGTTTCAGTGTACTGATACAATAGATAATAAAGACACAAAGACAGAGAAGTCCATGTTGGCATCAAACACCTTCTACTTTTGATCATCAGTGAATACAAACTGGAGTGTCTTGGTGGAGGCCAGTGGGACTTCATCACCTCTGATCATATGACAGCTTGGCTGATTGTATTCTCCAGACAGAAACTGCAAGTGTATATTTTGGGGCTTTTAGAGAAGGAAAAGCAAAAGTGAAATACCTGTGGGAGACATTCTGCACAACAATAAAGACTGGAATCTGCTGGAAGACTGAAATTATGAATGTCCAATAGCAAGGAGTCTCACACTCAGCTGCAGATCTGCCGGTACCAACAGCATCACTGAACATTCCTCTAAGTTAGAGACTTCATGGAAGAAACCTTCCCTTCCTCGTGAAATTTGGGAATTGTATAAAGCAAGAAAAAAGCTTCTCCTTACAGTATGTAATTTGCACAGACTGACTCTCAAGTTTCTCCTCCACTCCCCTGTTTGGACCAGCAACTAATACTTTGTGATCACTAGCCTTGTTTACTTCTGCTTTTCAATTCCATTTTATTCACTGTCATTTAAAACAGAATGAACTATTTTTATTTTGGATGTAGTAAAATTAGATGGTTTTATTCTTCCAGACATATGACTCCTAAAAATGTATAGGGTTGGTTTAAAAAGCATTCATTGAGTGGGAATGACATTTCTGTTGGGTCTTAGGTTTTCAGCGCGCAAGGGAGACAGGGCACTGAGTTTTTTAGAACAAATTTAAATATAGAAATGAAAAGTCCTTAAGAATGTTATAGCTAACAATGTAAGCTCACTTTTGCTCTTTTGCTGAAAGGGATTATATTTAGGTTTTTTTCCCTCCTTCTTTATATTTGACCTGTTGTTTACAGACAGTTTAGCTGTTTTCCCCAAAACATAATCTGACTGGCATTCTTCTTTCTGTGTGGGTTTCTTCCTTTTACAGAGGAAAAAAAATCTTTACACTTCCCCCTCCCCCCCCCCAGCCCTTGCTTTTTTTGATCTTAAATAAGGAAAAATGTTTTCAACCATGCCAGTTACTCTATCTAGAGGGACCATGACCAACACAGACACCCCTTATGAGGTTAACAAGACTAGAAAAAGGTGTTTATTCACATGGAACATCTTACCATTAAATATCAAAATTGGATGTAGTCATTCAAATAATTTAATTTTGTTTTAGTCAGTTAACAAGATTTCAATGCTGGTTGCCCTTTAAAAAGCAGTTACTCATGAAGCCATACAACTCAGCCATCACAAAAGCACTAACATGCTTAGTTTCTTTTATTAATGTTATGTGATTTTTTTTTTGGTTTTCTGCTTCACTAACATTTCAAGAAAAACAAACTGATTGCCATGTGGTACAGTCAGTTCTGCAATGGCAGCACAGCCTTTTATTCCCAAATTCTGAGATTTTTTTGGATTTACACAGTAGCCTGTATTTTCTCTGAAGGGAATTACACATCTAACCATAAGCAGACACTGTTTCCATAGTCAGTTTGCCTATTGTATGATACTTGGCTGTAAGAACAACAAATTGAAGGCTTGTCCTCCTTCTATTGCTCCTTTTACCTTGAGTTAACCCCTCTGGTAGAAAAAAAAAGGTGTGGGGGGGAAAGGTATAGAGGGGGATGTGGAGGGGGACCAAAAAAAGCCATGGTAGAGAATCACAAAATTACTCCATTTTACGTTTCAGAAAAGCCAAGAAGACCAAACTTCTGCTTCAGACACCCTCTATTGGAAAGCATCAAGTTTATGTCTCTGTTCCTGATGTAACTGAGCATGCAGGAGGAAGTGGGGAAGCATGAACATTTAACTGCCAGAAGAGACTGGTATCTATTCCATAGACCATTGTCTTGCATTTCATGGGAGAAAAAGATCTGATGAATAAGTGCATCTGAATTTTTTGACTATGAGGAGCAAAAAGGACTCTGTTCAAAATTACACAACATCCCTCTAGCATCACACCAGACCTCATAGATTTTTCTGGGAAGGTACAAGTGTCATAAACTTATCAGCAAGTAAAAATAGGGACTGAAATTAAAAGAATTTACTATGTACGAGCAGTAACCTGACTTATTTGCCCCACAAGTGGGAATTTTTTTTTAATTTGAATTAAATAGCTTTAAAATAAATCTGTTCCTTTTGTGTAATTGTCATGTAACAAGTATAATGGGACAAGGCTGCTCTGCAGTTCTATGTGACCACAGCTAGAAACTGTTTACCCAATGCAGAATTTTGTTCTGTAAGCAGATCTCTTCTAGTTATTAAGTTATTAATTATATATTGAATATATTCACTGTGGGCTGAAACCTCTATGTAGCCTGAATATCTTAACTCAGAGGTGGACAGGTTTGCTCTTTTAGGAAAGGGTGAGAACTTTCACTCTTCAGAAATAGATTCTGAGCTACACTTCTGAAATCTTGGTCCCCCCATTTTCATCACAATGAAAGAAAAAAATATTAAATTATCTAAGTAACAATGGATCCACAATCACTGCTTTAAAATCTACATCCCAATGAACTAGTTGGAAAATGCTAACGCATCCTTTTCCTCACATAGCAGTGCCAAGAGATTTTTAAAAGACTGAAAAGGCAATTCTATCAAGCTTCAATATATAATTAATTCTTTTACTTTTCAACTCCCAAACAAAATATTAAGATAAACAGCTTGACTTGGTATCAGGCATTGTTTATCATATGCTCTCCTTTACAATGCTACAGCTTTCACAGTTCTGTTTGTCTTGCATAATGTACCGTATGTGGGGCAGTGAATTACATTCCTTTCTAAGAGACCATGCTGAATTACTATTTCTTTCCCAGGACTCAGAGGTGAATAATTGCACCTGTCCTCCTTAAGCAGACAAAAGACATTAAGTAGCAGCCAAATGGAAAGAAAGATTTAAAAAGAAAATCACTTTATAGTTTGGCAGGAAAACAACTCAATCCAACCTTTCACCCAGCTGTATACAATATGAGGATTTCTACAAGCGCAGCTTCTGAAGAAAATGAAGTCTTCAAAGAGAGACTGCCCTAATAACAAAGCAAAAAATTGAGGTGCTTTCTAAAAGTTTAAAAGATCCTACTTTTGAAATAAATCATTGACAATACGAAAAGAAAAAAAAAAAGAAAGAAAAAAGCTCAATGACACATCTAAGTGTTTATGGGCAAATGTTCTCATTTACAGGATACAAACAAAGAAATAAAGTAGGATGGGGGAGCGAACAAAACTACATGGCTTTTCCAAGACCACACAGAGATGCAGGAGGAGAACCTAGCACAGAGCAGAAGTGAAGATGCTGGAACTTCCTGACAACCTTGACACTGTGTCACAGGTTCATGGTATCATTTAGGCTGGGAAAGACCTTTAAGACAGAGTCCAACTGTAAAGATTCTGTGACCATGCTGAACATAAGGGCTGAGTTTTGCTCTCCCTGACTTGCAAGCAGCTGGCAGAGAGATCTGCAGCAGCTCTGGTTTCAGCAGAGCAAGCCATGCTGGCAGGCATCCAGGGACAGGTCACCAGGGCAGAAGGACAGAGCCTCAACAGAGTATTTGCCTATGGTGCCAGGAAATTCCTAGCACCTGACCATGCCAGAGGGCTAATGCTCAAAAAGATGAGAAAAAAGCATGAAAAGTGAAAATACTGAAGAGAATCTCTGCAAAGACCTTTGTAATATTTCCAGACCCTTACGATCTTTTTCCTCTTGCATGGAAGCTGACTGTATACCCAAGGAAGAAATGTATTCGTACATAAATGGAAAAATATTCTGCTCCTTGTGAAACCTAAAGGTTGTCAGTCTCTTCAGCAAAAATCCAGGCAGTCCATCTTACAGCTAAAAAGTTAAATGCCATGGAAAACTACATTAAAACATTCACAGCCCCCAAATAAAATAAAAGCAGAAAAAAGGAAACAAAGGAGTGATGCCTTGAGGGGAGATGCCCTTGCAGAAAGTAAGTCTCTTTTCCCAAAAGCACAAATGCCTGTATTTGACATCCTTAATGAGAACCTGATACAGCTTAGAAGAGAGACACTGGTAGACAGCAGAGAACATAACTGACCATACCTCCTTTCAACTAGAACCTTTGGGTTTCACTAAAACACCTCCATCACCTTATAGTTACAGATTTTAGAACAAAAGCAAACACTGTCTAGTTATATACTTGGAAAAAATACAGAAAAGAGCCAGGTTTGACAGATAAGGTACCAACCTGGAACGAATGAAAACCAAAGCTTACTGCCATTCTTTTCCTCAAACAGCTTAGGGTAGGATCTCTTTCAGTGCTATTGCTTCTCTTCCTATTTTCTGTCCCATCTAGTTACACGCCTTGTGATAGGGACTTTCTTTTACAGCATTTTTGATACAAATCTGAGGTCAATAGAGTCCTTATCAAGGAAAAAGTCAACACAGCACTGTGATGAATTGTTTCCTGGATTTCAGAAATAGAGCCTGTTATTTTGTGGATCTCTGTTTTTCCTCTCAAAAACTCCAACTCCCACCTTCAAGAGTGATGCAGAAACACCTTCTGCACAAAACCTTCAGTCTCCTCAAAATGAAGTTCTCCCACAGAAACCTTAAAACTGCACAAAAGTAGATCAATTAATGAAAAACTTGCCCAAGACTGAAATGCAGATCACAATGTCTCTCAGGTGTTTCTTTTAGAGGAAACCCAGCTAATAAAAGCAAGAGCAAACATTTCAACAAAGGTGACAAAGATGAAAAAGGTGACAAAGATGAAAATTTAGATTGCTTAAAAAAATAGGCGTGCAAAGAACTCTAGGATTTTGAACATTTTTAGATCATGTGCTCTAACAGAGTGTTTAAATCACTGCTAGAACACATGTCAGAAATCAGCAAGGGACAGATGATCTTTGGTCAGCATTTGGGTTTACAGTAAAGCAACATTTGAAATTTATCAAGGGTAAAAAAACTGAAATGTCATCAAAAGAACATTTCAATTTTGACAAGTCAATATTTCCCACAGACATGCATTTCTTCCATCTCCCTTTGTAAACAGAACTCCCTGTCAACAGTGCTGCTGAATAGCATCCCTGGTGTAAATAAATCCTCAAGGCAAGGATTTATTTACAAAAGGAAATTTTCATCCCTTATGCCTTCACTGAATTTGGTGGGTTTATATTAAATCAATAACCCCAATTAAAATTAACAGAGAAGAGTCCATCGGCAAAATGATTTGAAGCAGTATTTGCTCAGACTAGTCCAAAACTCTTCACCCTTGGAGGCTGCAATACAAGGAAGTTGCCTAAGCGTGTTAATTATTTAAAATGAAAGCAACACAGTTGCTGGCCTTTTGCGATAATCAATCTTTCAAAAAGTGTCAGGTGTCTCCAAAACATGTGACAGGTTGGCAGCTTGTAGCATCAACTGTCAAGCCCTAATACCAGGATTTTCTCTGGAGCCTGAAGGAACTCATCACCTTAACTAACAAATCCTAAAGACAACCTGTCTGGCTTACTGAAAATGAGATGGAGAAGCTAAATTAGAACCATACATCTCCTATTTGCTAAATTAAAGCAGAAAACCAAAACAAACACGGGAAGCGTGTATATACATATATATAGACACACATTCATGAACACAGACAGAAATGCATATAGAGATATGTATATGTAGATATATATCTGTAGCTGTAAATTACAGACATTTACTAAGATCTGTATTTACTGCCTCCTACAAGCCTATTTTACAGTCTAAATTTAGGGAATTTTCTTAAAAAAAAGAAAAGAAGAAATGAAGAAAAAAAAAAAGCAGCATCTGGTTTGGGTTTTTAAAGTCTATTAAAAATACCATCTTTCTGTCTTCTTCTTCTTGAGTATGCAAGAATAAAAAATGTAGAATCAGCAAGAAAATTCTTGCTTCCCATAGAGTCTGTTTAAAAACAAAAACTTCCCATCTCTTAAATGGTTGACTTTATTAGTGTTTGGAGGTGATGAGAAACTTTCCAGCAGTAGTAATTTTATCAATAAGTAAGTGCTGTGGATATATCTGTGTAAGTACTTTCAGTAATTTCAAAGATCTCAATTATATTTCCCATGAAGAAATCTTTCTTCTTGAAAATAAGGCGCTAGTTATTTACAGGGGATTTTTTTCCTAATCCTGCTAGCATTAATTGTTGAAAAAAAAAATGTCCTGTAGTTTTTGCATAAAATTTGACTTTTTTTCTGTTAAATAACACACAGGAAACAAATCAATAAAAAGCATCAACAAACATCAATCTACAAAATTCTTAATCTGTTAAGATTAGGAGAAACAATGGCAAAACACAATATGTGTGATGTGTAAATGAGTAGAGGATGCCAGAAAAAATAACATTAAAACACCACTTACAAATAAAAAAAACCCAGAATTTTGTAACCAAACATTTCTAAACTCACTTACGAGGAAATTCTCCATTTCCCCAGACTTTCTGAAAAATATTTGTTGCAAGTCAGTTGAAGGGTTTTGTGTTATCAGTGCTCTCCCTCCCCTCTGAGAGGCACTGCCCTTTTGGAGCAGGGCATTCAACTTCAAATTGTAATTACCATCCATCAAAAGTACTCCAGAACAGAAAAACTCACTTGGCCAACCTGAGCCACCCATGGGCAGTGGCCTTTCACACACTCCACAGATCTGGCGGGCAGCATCCACAACATTGTCCCTTCGCAGGAGCCAAGCAGAGGCACAGGCAGCATTTAACACAATTATTACAGCATCATGTACACGTTTTTAAATAAAACTACTCTTTGAGGTAAAATGCAATTTATCTACTTTGGCTAGAGTTCTATATTGCTGGTGACTTTTCCCTACAACCCTTCACTAAAGTTCCATTTCAAAGCTTAATACACAAAACAAATATGCTGGGTAACTCAAAGGCAGAATGTAAAACCCATTGGTGGATTTTGTGATTTTTTTTTTTTTTTTAAGGCCTGGCCAAGTTTTAATGGGCTGTCACACACGAATTATTATGAAAGCACTACAATGAACTGAGCTGATAAGCTGATCTGATCAGAATTAACTGCATGTGATTGCTGCTTTGAAAAGCTGGCCTAAAGAGGCAGCATTGAAAGCAATCTCACAAGTCACTGGTACCGCTTGCCTCAGCTATAAGTAAGCACAGATGGTGAGAAAAGTTAATTAAGAGACATATTTGTTTGGGGGTTTGAAATTTCCACCCTCTCTTCTCCAAAGAAGCCAAGCCACAGTGAAAATGTGTTTTACGTTAGCGGCCTAATAAGTTCATGTTTTTGAGGCTCTGTTCCTGTAGATGGAGGTAATAGATAAACAGAATAAATAATTTATGTCAGCAGTTAGCATATGGATTTGCAGCTGATCACTAAGCTACTCATTGCACCTGATAGCTACAACATCTTGTCAATTAAAAATATTCCTTTCTCCACAATCCTTCATTACTTTTCTCCTAACTGGCACAGCTTCTCTCTTACAGCACAACTGTACCTAGCAATGGAGATGTCATCCTTTTGATTCCCACTTTAATGACTGCCTCTTTACTTTATACTCTCACTTGTTCTTGCAGGATTTCATGAGGAACATGTCAACAACTACATAAAATAGTTTCTGGTGATACACTTCTCTTTTAATTCTGGTTGGAGCACTCTTTCCTACTTCTTTCCAGCCAGTGCTTGATCTTTCCCAAGATTTATCAATGGGGGAAAGCTGGGGCTGTCACCAACTTTAGAAGATCAAAACACATTCTTTACACTTTATTTACTGTAAGATTGTGACCAAAGTGACATCTGGCAGATATTTTGCTCAATGGTCCTTCAACAGTGTATAATTTCTGGAATCCATTTCCACTTTTTTTCATGTGTGGCCATTATAATGACAAGGGCCAACAGCACCAAAGAAATACTGGCTAGAGAATGGTAGGGAGCAATCTCACATGAAAGGCTTATGAAGGTAAGAAAGGGTTAACACCAAGGACAGAGAAAGCCAAGACTTCAGAACTGCAAGTGTAATTGAGAGGTTCTTAGAAGAGACACTTCCAATTCATGCCTACTGTACTATTTATTTCCTTTCCCATCGCTGCTGATTATAAGGATGTGCATGTGTAAAAAGAAGTTTCTTCCTCTCTAATCAGACCAGCTCTACTCCACGAATCCACAATCCACTGTTCGTGACATTACAAAATGAATCAGGCAGGAGGCTCAAGTCAGATCAGAAAGTGACAGCTTTTGTTTAAACAGATATCTCGGAAATTAGTGATGACAGGATTATACTGCATAAGCATTTCACTCTTTGCACTTTCTCTCTAAGGAGAGGTGCAACAGAATTACTCATTGGAAAGATCTTAGTATTAAAAAAACCACAAACCAAACTTCATTGCTGATCTTTTCTACTTATATTTCTAGAGAAAAAAAGGTCTGTTTGGAATAGAACACTGATGCTATGTATTGCATGCTTCCTGAATTTAAAGAAAGGTGCTTCTTAAAACATTATCTTTGCATTATAATGTATGGTCATATCATATTTGGTATGATGCGTGAATTTGGTATGCACCAGTAAATTGCTTCTGTCAGTCTTATTTTGCTGTTATAGAACCAACTTTGAGTAGAATATTTCACTTACAAAAATGTGTTCCCTAATTAGATTTACATTTCAGAGAACAGGATCATATCAGAAAACTAAAGATTGATAACCAACTCCAGCCCTGCACTGAGAACCTTCCTACATCATTCTGCAAAGATTTTAGCCAAAAGCCTGGTCTGTGGGGTTTTTAAATATATATATACATTTAAAACTAATAACTTAGCTATTATATACATGTATACATACAAATTGATAATTGTATCTCACAACCCCAGGTGTTTCCTAAACATTGTATTATCTAATCCCATAAAAATGGCAGGTTTTCTAATTTTATAAATGTATACAAAATAAATTGTTTAAGAAGTCAATCACTGAGAGCTCACTACAGATGTTAATCCAATTTGTGTGGTAATGATCAGAACAGTCAGTTTACATAAAGCATTACAGCTGTGCAATGCTGCAGTCCAGCAGTTCTGTCATCAGCAATGAGGCTTACCTACCTGGAACTGGAAATTTTTCCGATGGACTCTGCATAGTCATGCTGACAGTGAGTAAGCCCTTCCATTAGACTTGTCCACAGTGACAGCCTTGCTCCCTTTCTGCTTTCCTATCCAAGGATTGTCAGCGGAAACGTGTAAAAGGAGCTACAGCTCCTTCTACTGGGTCTTAAGGTTTCTAAGATTAAAGATTTGAGATCCTACTTTGAGGGCTTGCAGAATTGAGTGGAAGAATGCCAGCAGTGTCTCATAGCACTCCACATCACATTTTTTTTAATTCTGCTTTTCACATTCCAACTAACAGCATAATTTCAGAAGCAATCACGCATTTAAAGAAGCCGTAGAAAGAAGTCTGGGGACAGACTGTTGGAATGGGGACTGCTAAGCAAACTGATTGTCTGATCCATATATGACATCTCAGATGTAACAGCTTGTAAACATTATGTGTAGAGCTCCAAATAATAACTCTACAGATTTAACCAATCATGCTTTGAAGGCTGTCACTGATCTAGTGGAGCATGACCAAATCCTGTTAGAGTGCAGAATGGATTCTAGCTGAAAGTCTTACACACGCTGGGTTGGGTATCTAGATAAGATTTCAAAGACATTGTGCATGCTACAGAGATGTATGCACATGGAGAAATTAATACACACAGCTAAATTCACCACTCCATGGGCATACAACAAAGGTTTCAAACCCTGCAGGGTAAAACACTCTGCAGCAGTTCTGCTTCATCAGAGAGTATCACATGGCCAAATTCCTTCATAAGTAAGGACTGACTTTTACAAAGGTGAGCATGGCAGGTATCTGAGACTGCTACATGAATATCCAAGAAAGGCATAAAAGACTCCCTTACAATTTCAGCTGGAATACTCCAAAGCTGATGAGATCTGTGTTTGTTTTCTCACTTTACAGATTAATTCCTTTAAAACAACAGTACAGTCTAAGAAGTTGATTTGTTAGAGTTAATTCAATGAAGAAGATTTCTGAAGATCTGTGAAATTCTATCATCCTTCCAGCAAAATGTGGAGAAAAGGAAATGAAGTGAGTCTTTGAGACTTTGGAAAAGGGTAGGAAGCCTGTGTACATGTGAAAGTGCTCAAAGGACACTATCATTCAAAGGTTCCTATCTTGCCCAGCAGGGATAATCAGAATTACTTTGTCTATTTTTTATCTTCCTGTGTGAAGAAAGTTCAAGAGAAAAACATGATTAGGTGTCTTCTCCTATTCTGAGCAATACATGCTGTATTTTTCTGCCTGTAAGCCTCTGAGTGTGAATGCCAGAAGAATTTCAAGCCTCTAATATCAAAAATAATTTACTATGTAAGGACCATCTAACCACATTATCATTTATATTAGTATACACAGATCCTGCGGGGTATCCTGCTTCCCAGTATAGCTAGAAATTAGCACCTTCTTGTTTGTTCAAAAACTGCATTGCACTGTTGACTGGGTTGATATGCAGTCTGTTGTTCCCTTAGATAATTCAAGAGCTGAAAAATTACCCTGTTTAAACAAACTTCCTATTCCTTTCTCTCCTAGGGTGGAAAGACTGTTTTTAATCAATTGTTGCAGCACTATGGAAGAGAGATGCCAAGGGTGCTCTCTTTTAAAACAAAATAAAAACCCCACCTTTGGCTCTGACATACTCAGGACCAGCCAGAGTCATAAGGGTCTCTTAACACTGCACTGTGTAAGATATTTTTTCTTTCATTTAGATTAAAAAAAAAAAAGAATTAGAGAATTGATTTTTTTCTTATTCAGTTACATTTGGCCCAATTAAAATTAATCTTTTTTTGTCTCCTTCAGCTTTTCTCCAAACAGTAGAGAAATCCAAAGCTTTTCTCTTGGCACTGTCTTCAGGGACTAATATCTTTAAGTACTCCAAGGGTAGATCCAACTCGCTGACATTTGTCTGCCTTGAACTTGCACAGTGCTTGTAAGTTTGTTAGCCTCCAAAGTGTCAAGGAACTGCAATGATCTTTAGACATGTTCCATGTGGGAGGTTTTGCAAAAACAGCTTCATACAGCTCTACAACCTACAACTTGTTCTGCTGAACCTGTGTCAGATGAGGGCAAATAAAATCCTCTGAAGTAAAGCAGGTATCCAGTTGAGCACGTAATATTGGGAAGATTCCCAAATAAAGGAGCTCCCCCACATCCAGCTTTTATTATTCTCATTTACCATAAAAAGGTTGGTTTGAGCCCAGATTCAACAAATCCAAGTGAGAAACAGGAACCAGACTAACTCTAACTTTATAATATACAATGAATCAGATATCCAACGAAATATTAAGGCTTTTTTTTTTCCTCTTGGAAACTTGAAATTCATTTGATGCTGCAGAAGGGAGGAGCTGAATTTCCTGGAGTGCCTTGCCCAGGCCCTGCTTATGGACTCCCTTAGAGAATACAGAAGTAGGGAAAAAGCATGTGATCACAGTGGTAGACACTGCAATAGCAGCTAACCTGCTACAGCTTCTTACCACCAGCTTAAGAAATCTGTCCAATCTCTGCTGGGTAGCACTGCAACAGCTCCTCAGATGAGCCAGAGCCAAGAAATGTGCCAGGTTTTGCAAATGTTTGAACCCACGGACACTGAGGGCAGGGCTAATCAACCAATCTGCACAAAGGTTTATGCAATTCTGCACATTCTAAAATCTCTGCTTTCCAGCAATCAGATAAATCAGCTTCCAGACTGATGTATCACTTCCAGTGACTACATATTAAGATGCTCAATGAAAACAAATATCATACCGATTGTATGTGTATAAACTACAGATATTGTACTACAATTCTAGTGGAGCTACCCTCAACTTTAGTCTAAACAAAGGAAAGAGGAACTGTGGAAGTAGCTTGAAAAGACTGAAATTTCAATTCAAATTTTAAGCTCTCTTCCAGGCAGTAGAGGATTCTTCTTGTATGCTCTTTTGCTAAGCAGAGTCAAAGCTTGAGTCACAGAGGGGATAGTGTTTATTCTAGCTGATCAAAGTTAAGGAGCAGTTAATGATTTGAATACCCACAGTTTAAGATAAATTAAGCTGTCATGCGATTCTTTTGAGCCATCATTCTAAACAAGGAAAATATCTGTGCCCTTGTGATGTCAAATACTTTTTATTTCTTCACAACAGTTTTTATCATTTTCAATGACACCATAATGGAAGTGAGCAAACAGAAGAATCCATAGAGATGTTTAATTTATTCTGAGAACTCATCATCCCAGAAAAAATAGTGAGATTTTACAAATTTATTCCTCTCCTTTATTTCAATTACCATGTTAATGTTCGAGGCAATTTCTAACCCAAACTTCTGGCCAGAAGTCTGCTGGCAGGTAAGATAGCAAATCTAAATCAAATCACAAAGATCTTGCAATAAGACTACACAGCACAATTTCCATTCTGTACCAAAAGCTGCACTTTCCCATTTCCCTACTGGAATTCACTATAGGATGGCAAAACTTCATTACGTACACACGGCAGGAGGTTAAGATGCTATGTCTTTTAAGAAGTTCTATAACCAAATGTCCAAAGCTAAGTTCAAATCCAAACATTAAAACAACAAAGTGTGGAGTGGGGAAGAAAGGAAGATTGCTTACACTAATGAGATTTTCCCCCATTAACTCTCTTGGGGTCTTTCAAAACCAGAAACTACATCAATGAAAGGGCTTTGCTATAAGCAGTCAACAGTACCAATATGACAAAATTCACCATTAGCCTATAGTTGTGACCCTTTCATGACTGTCAAATTAAAACACACAACAACACTGAGCCACCCTTCCACATTCTTTTTGGCCACCAGTTCACGCAATTATAGAAGACCAGTAGTCTTTGCTTAGCAACAAGATTGCATGTTCACCACTGATCACATTAATGATAAAGTAGTGAGTCAAAACAAATCTAATGATGAGAAGAGATGCTCTTCTTCTCTGACTAATCCACACAATTTAAAATGTCTGAAATAGAAAGAATAATTGATTCATCTTACAGGCTCACCAGAAACAGAAATGAGGCCATCTGTAATACTGCTTTTCAGACTATGTTTCTGACACCAAAACCCAGGCAAACAACAATAATTTCATGCAAGGAGAAAGAATGCTAAATGCACAAGAAAGTATATATTTTTACTGAGGCATAAAACTTTCACATTTGCTTATGTCTAAGACTCATTCTAATATTTTTTTTAGAGTTTGGGTTAGTATATGTGAGCTGTTCTGTCTGGCATGGGACATAAAGACTGCTGGAGAAGGGTGCTGAATCAGCCCCTGAGTGCCTCCATCTCCCAGGGAATCACAGAGTTCATTCAGGTAACTGCAGAAAAGGTTTTCATTACTTACAGCAGGATGTCCAGCACAGTAGGTGTAGCTAGCATGAGACTGGTAGTGCAAGCTTGCTCTTGGAAAGGTGTATGTATTCCAAGCAGGTTGGCTGCTATTCCACTGGGAGCTAAAGCCAGGGCTCATGGTCACTCTCGATTTACTGTTTTGGTACGTTCTCACTGTGGAGCTGGACTATCAAAAAAGAAAGAAATGCAACGTAAAAATAGCTTTTAGGGTAGAATTCAAATAATGCAGCTATAAATCATCATTGTGCATACAGATAATGCCACATGGTCTGGAACTAAGTTGAATGTTTCCTGTAAGGAACTAGGAAAAGCAAAAAATGTATTCCATCAAAGATATCAGTGAAAGAGCTATGTCACTGTAATGCCCAAAAGGAAGACTGATGACTGTTAGACTTCAGGCTGGGATATAAATCAAATGGACAATCAATAAGTGACAGAAGTAAGGGGATGTTCTGAAAATGTGTAGAAGGTACAATCCCAAGATTAATTGTAGAAACTTCCATATATTTTTATTATATTGACATTTATTGAACAACTGATCAGTTATGGCCATTTTACATAAAATGGCAATTTGGGGCCAATGTTTAGATCTATTTCTTGAAGACTTGGAATCCCATCTAGGGGCTAGCCAAAGTTGAGCCATCACAAAACTACATATCAAATGTGCAACCTTCTAAGCACACTATAAAATTTCATGACATTCTAATTACTTAGGGAAAAAAAATCAAAAACCTTGAATTTTTTTTTTAAATTCAATTATTTAATCTGAAAGTAACCTGGACTACAGATATGTAAGTCAAATGCATTCTTTCTGTCCTTCTCTCATTTTATTTTAATTGTAGCTTTCTGCTTCTAGTCCTTGTTTTATGAAAAATATTCTTAATAAACATCTGCACTGTTAGGGGTGGTTTATTAGGGCAGCAAAAAAGAATCAATTTTCAAAAGAGTAGAAGATGCATAGGAGTGGATGCATTTTTAGCAGGTATTTAGGTTGGTCTTCAAAGACATGCAAATATAGTTTTTATTCCATATTCTGCTCTTCATTTAGGTTTTGCTTGCTTTCTTTCTATTGGCAAAGGTGTTCTAAATTTCCCATGCAAATTTACCCCAGCTAATTGTGGTTATTATAAAACTAAACCTATTCTTTTTAGAGCATTAAATTTACGGTGACCTTGTTTATGCAGTAAAAGTTCGAGAAATACGAACACAAATAATATTTCTTAGAAATGCTTATAAACGTCCCTGTTAGCAAATTGATGCTATCAATTTCAAAAGCTATCCTCAAGAATGACACTTCATTTATTTTTACCCTCCTTTCAAAGACAACTTTTATACATCATATGTGTAGCATTAAACAAATATCAATATGGGCCACCATCAAACAAGGTGTTTCACATGATCCAAGACCATTCTTACCCTGAAGTGCTTACAAGATAAATGAGAAGGTCAGGGAAAGGATGAAAGAGCAGAGTCTGGGGTAGAAGCAGAGAAAACAGCTTATAAACATGACTTTCAGTTTGATTTCAATGCTTCAGCTCAGTTTCATTGAGAGAGAATTAGAGAAATGGAAGGAAAAGAGGACAGAGAGAAGACATGCAAAAAGGTTTCAAGGACACATTCTAGCTGCAAAAATATGTGGGCTGTAGTCTTTCCAGTTTTTAGTACTCTATTTAGACCAGCTGCTTGCAGAAACTAGAGGCCATGCTGGCATGGGCTGAACATGCCCTCTTCATTTAATTTAATTTTCAAAAGTTTAAGTACACAAAGTTTGCCTCAGTTATCAATTGCTGTATAAACTTTAAGTTCAAGAAAAGGCCAAACGACTTCCTGCATGTGTTTATTTCCTGTGCCGCCGATTAGGAAGCCTGAAAAGAGCAGTTTCCGCTCACCAGCTCTCAATATCTCGACAGATTCGCCTCCCGCCCCCACTCCTAAGAGAAGGATTCCTGCAGTGTGATTTCTAAAGATTTAACTTACGACTAGCTGAACACAAAGCGTATGAATGAACACTAAAACCCACACTAAACTCTCATTAGTCACCGTGTGTGACAAGTGGTTACTTTGTTCTTACAAAAGGCTTTAGGAGAAAAAAAATATCTGCCCCTACAGTTAAAGGGGCTTATTTGAAATAAATCTTTTTGTATGAATTTAAATCATGACAAATCAAAGGAAAGAGGCTATAGCTACAGCTAGGAAAAAAAAAAACCAACCAAAAAAAAAAAACAACCAAAAAAAAAAAAACAACTGAGGAGTTTTAATGTGGGGTTTTTCTTTTTTTTCTTTCCCCTTTTACCCTCTTTCCCCAAGGAGCAGAAACTGCATTTTCTTTCTTTTGACATATTACTTATCTTTCAGATCACTCCTCAAAGACAAGTCTTTCTTTCTGGGCCCTGGTAGACTTGCTTCTACATAAGAGATGAAGGCTAGGTTTTGTTTTGGTCAGATCAAGTAGGTTTTTAGCCATAATGTACTTTTGCATGTACATTTCTCCCCTTCATAAACAACAGATATTCAAGTGTGGCTGCTTATTAACTCCTCTTGAGAAGTTGATCCCTGACTGAATATTCTGTGAACGCTGAGCTATTTTATCCCAATAATAACTTTGCTCCTTCCTATTTTTTTCTGATGGGTTTTCATTGTATGAACCAGTGGAAGGTATCTGTGGCTGATGGGATGTAAAGGTGCATTGTCAGCTGTGATATTTGTTAACTGATTATTTTCACAACAGCAGCGAACTCCACTACAGTAAGGAGAGATCTGCCCCTGGCACTACACAGATATGCACAATCCCTGTTCACTTCTGAAAGAACAGGTCCAAAAATGAGCCTGTTTTTCACACAGACTGCCTGAGCTGCTGGACAGCCTTCTGCCTGCTGCCTGGCTTTTGTTTGTGTGCTACACAAAATGCCCTCCCTGTTCTGTCCCCATGCAGGAGGCACAGTTCAGCCCCAGCACTAAATCCAGGCACAGAGCTGAGCCCCTCTGCCCTGTTTCTATTCCTCCACACAGGGTGCATTAGGAACAGTGAGGCTTTCACAGCACCAAGGATGCAGAGGGTGTCCTACCCGTGCAGATCTCTCAGGATGCAGAGGCAAGAAATGAGACCCCACAGACCCCTCAGGGTGGCCGGGAGCCATGGGTGAAAGGTCCCTGAGAGGAGACCCCTCTGCTGTGAATAGCTCTGGTCAGGGACCACCATGTCTGAAGCCATAAAAGCTGCTCTCTTGCTGCTGGATCCCCTCCAGAAAAAACCCAAAACACACAGCAAAACAAAGTCAAAGTCAGTGGAGACACTCACAGGATAATTGGCTTTGAAATCTTGAAGAAATACAGCTTGTCTGCCAGAAAATAGGGATCTCTGCACCACCAGCCACAAAGTCCCAGGACAGCCTGGACCCCTCAGGTGGTCAGGGAGCAGGGATATGAGACCAGGGACTCCAAGAGTTGATGGTTTGATTTTCTCAGCTCAAAACAAAACACTGCACACCTCTGCAGCCTTCTCAGCATGGTGAAGAGGCAGCTCTGGGAGAGACACTAGACCAACTGGGAGAGCTGGAAGGGGACAATGGTGCCTGGGGGCAGGTGCCCAGGTGCTGGCAGTGCAGGGCAGCCCCTGCCAGGTGAGGCTGGGGCCCTACCCTGCCATACACAGCCATACTCAGCCATTCCCAGCTGGCTCCCAGCCACCCACACACTTCAGGGCCCAGCTGGGCCCTGCAGCCAAGGCGGCGCTGCCTCTGGGAAAATGGATCTTGGAAAGAGCAAAACACTGCCTGGGAGTGAGGGGGAAAAGTGAGAAACTGTCCGTGAGCACTGGGGGAGAGCAGGAGGAGGGTGAGGAGGCTCCTCTCAGCCCCTGGAGAGCCCAGCTGGAGGAAGTGTGGGACAGGATCTGTGAAGAAACCCATGCTGGAGGAGGTGGAATGTCCTGAAGGAACTGTGGCCTACACCAGAGCAGAGGATGAGCATGAGGAGCTGGAGAGGGAGAACACCCGACCTCCCTGTGCCAGCAGGGATGGGAAGCAGGCTCAGGAACAGAAGAGTGAAACTGAGCCTGGGAAAAAGGCAGAGGGAAGAAGGCGTGAGTATTGTCATAATTTTCCCTTCTTTCTCACTATGCCAACTTATTTTAACTGGTAGTTATTTTTCCCAGGTAATTGCTAAATGATCACCCTGTCTTTATCTTGACCCATGAGCTTTTCCACCTTATTTTCCACCCCGTTTGTAGTAGTAAAAGAGGAGTAGGAGTAAAAGAGCCTGTGGATGAGCATATGGTGGCCAGCAAAGGTAAGCTCACCACAAACTCGCAGGTCTTGTGGCACGTGAGCTTTTACTCAGGATTTAAAGTGTCTCTCTTTCCCCTTAACTACTGATTCCATCAAGAAAAGGAATCACCTTTCCCCATAATCCTAATGTCTTATTTATAGCTCTTAGGTTGTCAATGGCAGACCACAACTGCCACTTCTGGGACAAACCAGTCACCTTCTCTCAGAAAACTTCTGCAGAAAATTATCAGATTAAAACAAACAAAACCCACCATCAAACCCAAAACCAACCCACAAAAGCTTTTGCTCTCCTTGCTAGGTCTTGCCAGAAACAAGAAATATTATAAAGCAAGAGGAGATTTTTTTTTTTTCCTTGAGCAAGCCAGCCCAGTGCCTTTATACCCCAAAGGCCTAATGCAATGTAAAATTGAGATCAGTAAAATTTAAATGTCTAAGCATATTTTAAAGTATAACCTTTTTTCTTTTTCCTGTGCCTTAATTTCTCTGGTTTATAAGGATGGATAATCTTACTTTAAAACTTTTAGAGTAACCTTTTCCTTGTGTTTGTAAAAGATTTGAATAGTTTTGGACATAAGCATGAGTGAAGTAGAAAGTATTATTAGTATTATTAGTACTTTTTGAGCTTAACTGCTTTCAGTTCTTAGTTCTTGTAATAGCTGATGTGTGAAGTCTAACAGTGGAAAAAATAGAACATAGTATTTATGGAACACTTTTTATCATCAAAGCACTGTGCACATTTTAAATGGTGGTAATATTTTTGACTGGTGCAACATTTCCAAGTTTTAAAGAAGTTTATAGTGGATGTAAGAACTAGCAGCCTCTCCTTTCTATTCAAATGTGAATAAAGCTCACCCTTTGACTAGGACATTAAACAAAACTGATATTTCTGATACAGCCTTAGTTTTTGTGTCATCCCTTGCCCTCCACTCTTTTGCATTTGAGGGTCATCATGCAGTAAAGTAACAGGAAAACTATGTGCTAACTTCTGAATTTCTACATCATGTCAAATGCAGGATTTACTACATCTATAGACACCTTTCTGCCAAACATTACAAGATGCCATGATTATTATTGGCTTTGGCACTCCAAAAGAAGAGAGAGTCTCAAATGTTCTCCTCCACACTACCTCCTGACTAACATTGACTTGAAAAATAACAAAACCAAAACCAACAAACATATGGGATTAAAGAGGTGTAAACATCTGAATTCAGCCTCCCATTTCCTCATTTTTTAAAAGCAACTTTACAGAGCTATGATGTCATTTTCTTAGCCCACACAATTTGAGCTGTTTTCAGTCCCCTGGATTTTCATTATTAAATGGTTCTGCCTTCAGCTGCATCTTCTGGGTTTTTTGGTTTGTTTTTTTTTTTTTTCTGAAAGGAATTGTGATTGAAAGGGTATCCATCCTCTTCCCATATCCCTTCAAGGGATTTGACATCCCCTATTTTGGATGCTAAAATGATTACAGAAGATGGGAAAAGCCAAGGAGAGAAACTGCTGTTCTGGAGGTACTGCTTCCAGAAACTCTATATGCCTGTATTTGGATCAGGCCATGATGCAAAGCACAGTCCTGGGCTCTTAAAAGTTTGGATGCTTTACAAAATACTACTGTTCCCATACTAGAAATCAAAGGTTTCCTATAACCTGTAAAAGTAAGAAATGAAAATAGCTTCCTTGGAACATTATTGCATGAGCTAAAATGTTGAGGGTTTTTTTTTATGCTCAGAGAAAATATAAAACTGGCAAACCAAATCTGAAGTTAGTTCATCACAAAATCCCCCTGAGAGACCTTAAAGGTTTAGGAAACTGAAGAGTGAAGGCTTTTTTTCCTTTGGGGTTGTTATGAAAACTAAACATGAAGATATTGCAAATTGGTTTTGGGTTTTTTTAATGGCAAAAAAGAGGAATTTTGTGCTGCTACTTTTCCCAACATAATCATTCACCATAGCTTGCAAATCTTTTACTGTCTAGGACCAGATTCCATCTGTTTCAGTAAGAAATGAGTTTTTAATATTTGGCCATTGAAGATTTCAAGTTTATCAAGTTTGTCTCATAACCTTTAAAAACAAAACTTTAGAGACATGACCAAATTTGAGGGAAACTTTGTTTTTCCAGACATGGGATTGAAACTCAATATGCTCTACCTGGAAAAACAGAATCAACTGAGAGAAATAGCATTCCACTGAAACCACAGAGAAATGATGAGGCTGTATTTCATACCTCGGCATACGTGTAAGATTGCAGCTCATCCAGTGGATCCAAAAGCACTGAGCACTTGCCCCACATCATGCCAAAAGCCAGGATGTGCAGCCCATCTGCCCCCTCCCAGGAAGTGAGAGAGGAATGCTCTCCACGGGATTGCCTTGCTTGGCAGGCAGGATCCCTGCCAGCCAGGTGAAAGGGACCCAGGTCTGCACAGCTGGAATACTTTCAGCTGGGGCCGTGTACAAATGCTAACGTGGGAGACTTTTTAGGATAGGTCTCAAATAACTCAAGGAATGTAGCCCAGAAAGAGATTTTGCCTTTCATTATTTTCCCCCAGAGTTATTATGCCTTGAAAACAAAATATATATGGCTTTCACACTTTCTGGTTAGAATTGCTGTCATTTCCAGTGACAACACTGTAATTCATGTTGTACTTTTAACTGTTGCTTGAATCCCAAGAGCATTTTTTTCCTGGGCAAAATATGAAACATTGCTCTTGTAGTTACAAGAGAGTGAGCAGAGGAGCTGAAAAAATGAAGGCCTTCACAGCCTGAGGAAGAGGCCATGAAGAGGCTGGTTTTCTGCCATCTTAGCATCCACACCAGGGGCAAAGAATTATTAATAGGAGATAGGCCAGTGGTAATCCAGATTAAAGCCTTAAAACCTCTTGGCAACCTGTATGGGACACACCAAAAATGTGTGTGTTAAAGCAGTGAAGCATTCTGTTAACCCAAGATGAGCATGAACTGAGTGTTTTTGGGAAACTCTGGTAAGACAGAACTGGCTAAGACTCTTTCACAGATGACCTGAATAATTTTGATTTCTAAATGTTACCTGATGATTCTCTAAGCAAGAGACCACTGGATTTCAGTCAACTTCTGCATACACACCCCTCTCCAAAAGCACTACCACCACCAGTTCTCAGCAGGCACAGTCAGTGCAAAGGCAAAGAGTCTCAAGAAATGCCCCCTACTTCAAACTAATTTTTCTGGAGTAAGAAAAGGAATTTTGCATGCATAAGAGATGCCTTTAATGGTTTTGATACCCATGTAGTACAAAGCCATAGGGAATGGGGACATTCATGCTTCTGGACCATGCATTTGTATGTCCTCCTTTCATAGAAAGGAAAATGAAAGGTGACTTTCCAAAATGTATGTATTTTATTTGTTTAACTTTGTTACCCTCTTTGTAAAAAGTAAACTGGGATTAAAATGTATTTCTGCTAGATTCTTTTTGGTCTAGTTTAAACCTTTGATTTACTTTTAAACACAGTGAATATCTTGACTCCAAGTAAGGCCATGTCAAAGTTTCTTCTGTTCCGAATATTATTTAGTCAATGTATTGTGATAAATTTAAATCATAACAACCTCAGAAGGACACTGACTATGACCTTGTAATGGTAGGTCATTAAGTAATTATTTTCTGAAAATAAATCACACTGGTATTTGTTAAATTTATTCCAGCCTTTTTTAAAACATCACAGTTGCAATTTAAAGCAGTGAAGCATTCTGTTAACCCAAGATGAGCATGAACTGAGTGTTTTTAGGAAACTCTGGTAAGACAGAACTGGCTAAGACTCTTTCACAGATGACCTAAATACTTTTGATTTCTAAAGAAGTCACCCATATAAACCACTCAGTGTAATACTCCTACAGATGCATATACAGCCCATCTGTACAGAGTGAGTGGAGAAAATGATGTTCCACCAGCAGCTGTTAACCACATAAGTCACAGAGGCAAAAAAATTTGCTCTAGATCAGAAAGTGTATTGGTGAACACTATTATTAAGGGTATTTGTTGATAACGTACAAAACATACTACTGACAGATCTCCAGAGTAATATTTTTACAAGATCTAAGAATCCCTGACTCATAAGAGTGCCTGTTGCCACTCTTAAATGAATTTTCTGTGAAATACACAGCTGTATTTGGGACTTATATAGCATTCCCCTGGTAAACCACAGAACAAAACAGGGTGCTGTAAAAATGGAAAAAAAATTATTGTTATAAATGTATTTCCTTAGAATCACATTTCCAAGTACACAGGGCTCTTCTATCAATTCTTCTGTAAGTCAACAAAGCACTTATACCTGCATCTTATTTTTCTGTGTAACACTAACTGCAACACAAGTTCAGGAGCTCTACGGATTAATGACTGATTTTAGCATTTACCTGTGTGCCAAGTTGGGACTTTTTAAAGACAGCTACTATCTTTTGTGAAACTCATTATTTTTTGATAGTTTGGGGAGAAAAATAATTATTTTATTAACACTTGGATTGCTTCCCCTTTTACAGTACCCAAAGGTATTTTTCATTATGTTCTACAAGACCTTAACATTTTTTCTGATGTATCGGTTTACTTCATGTGTATTGAATTAGTCCATGAACAATAAATCAACCACTGTCTTGGATACAAAATGCATTTTCATCACACAAGATCTGCAATACACAGCTTTTTTTAGACAACCCCAAGAGTAACAACTGGCTGACAATTTAAGCAAATCTGAAACATTAACCAGTGAATGTAATCTGGACTGAGATACCAGGGAAGAGGGATGCTTATGAGCAACTGAAAAATGTCCGTGGCACAACATCACTTCTACAATTCTAGCAAATATAGTCAAATTTCTTTCCTTGGCCACAGTAGGGCAAGTGTTGATTCCAGCATCACATGCACATTACAAGCCTTCATGTACAGAAAATGCTTACTTTACTGAATGAGTGCAGCTATGAAACACATTTGGCCACTGGGAAGAATTCTATAAATCCTACAAAACTAACCAATGTACCATTCTCCTGCTAACTCCTGAGGATGGGCTTGCATGCTTTTGTAAACCTCACTGTGGGATTAGGACATTTATCAAAGCTATGATTTCCTTCCCATAATATTATATCTATTGTATACCAGGAGTTCTGCAGGTGCATGATTTATCCATCCTGTCATTAGCTACAATACCCTGCAAACAGTTTTTATTTTCTGCTGGAGAAACAAATACTCCTCCCATAAATTGTTTTACTGCTGATTGGTGAACAGCCTCCTGCTCCCTTGACAATAAAACAGCTTGGTTTCTCTGACCATGGAGTTATAATTTTCAGCACAACAATCCGAAGCTCAGCACCATTTCTTATGGAATTAAGGAATACAGGGAAAATTATAGCTCACTTTTCAATATCACACCTGAACTCTCATTATCTGTATATCTAAGCACCAACACGTTTGATCACTTGAGGGACATTACAGACAACATAGCCCTAAAGATGCAACCAAGGGAACACAGGAGGATGAAGCAAAAGGCAGATAAATAGACAAAATCATCTTTTTAAATTGAAATGAAAACCTATTATGAATTTTGCTACTTGAATCAGAACTTGCCAAAGGTTTCTGTTGGGCTGAAAATGCTCCGTGAACATTTTAAAAACAAGGAGCAAACTGGATAGCCAGGAAATCCAGGAATGAAAAGCTATTTCTTACTCAGTGAAATCATACTCAGACAGGCCTTTCACTCAAATTAATTATTCATAGAACCACATATATTGTATATGACACATTTGAATGGGAAAAGGCTAATATCCTCTGTATTTTCCAGTACTCAACTGATCCATTAGAAATGTAATAGACAGTCTAACAATTCCATGACTTCAGTAGGACAGACAAAAAAACAAAAGAGAAAGCAGAATGAACTACAAAGAGAAAAAGAAAATAAGAAGACATTTTCAAGACCATCTCTCAAGGTATTCCAAATCAATTTCAACTGCCTCAGATATCTGTTGAGTATCAAATACAGAACAGAGGAACATGCACACAGGGCTACTGAGTTGTCAAGAAAAGCTGCTATTTCTTCCCTTAAGCTTCAGGCACTCATACTGGAGAAGAGAGAAATTATTAACTTATAAAAAAGGATGAGCAAATTATAACCAAGAAGTTGACTATAAACTGTGCGATTTCAGTGTAGTGAGGACTTCCAGGATACATCAATATACAGTTACAGATTTCATTAAAAAATAAGCAAATCTCAATGAAAAATGACATTAAAATTCCCAAAATAAAAGACAATAGAAATATCTAAGAGATAGTATGCTACGGGATCAGAGCTTATAAGATTTGCTTAGTTTTGCTTTAATTCCCCTGGGGAAAAAAAAGGCAATGAAAAGCTATTAAAATCCAAACAATTCTGCAGATTATTGACAATCCTGCGGTCTAAACTAGTATGAAGGAGACACAGGCATCAACAAACAAACAAAAATACATTAAGTTAATGGAACACTTAGTGAATCTGAAGGAACAGAGCGGCATGAGGCACTCATGCTGAACATCTGACCATGCAAAGCTTCTCTGGCTTTGGTCTGCACAGCATTCGGAAAAATGGGACTACTCACAACCTCAAAGTAAACCATGAGTTTAAGCAAACAGATCCCTGACAAAGCTTTGTCAAAACTACTTCTTGAGTTAAACACACTTCTCTTGTGCATCACTGTCTACTGCATGTAAAGATAATATCAGTAAAATGCTTCTAAATATTAAATCACTTTTCCTATAAAGTACCAATCTGAATGCAAAGAAGCAACCTCCCCATAACAATCCTTTTCCTTCAAACTATAAGCCACTCCTTTTATTTTACCAGCTAAAGATACAGGGCTGACTTGCTTTTGGCCAAGCCGCAAGTGTTTCAGATTGGCATTTCATATTTTATTAATTGATAAACCAAAATAACAACAACAAAATGCCAATTATTTACATTTTAGAAAGGTTACTGCAGTAAGAAAAACCCAGACAGGTCTGAAAATAGCTTCAGTTGTCATGAAATTACACTGCTGAGAAAAAATAAGCCCAACACACTACACATTGAGGGGCTCTAAGTGGAAAGCAGAGATCTTTTGAATCCTTTTGGAGGGTGCTCAAATAAGAGAAGACATTGAGCCTCAAGAGAGGAAATCCAGCTGAAGCTCCTCAGAGCCTGGCATGTGGAGCTGTACTTCTTCACTTAGGAAACACTGACAGCTAGGGGAATAACTCAGTGCAACTCAGCCTAAGGGATTTTTTTTCCCCTAGTGCCCAATGGGATGAATAAGATTCAGATCCTTCCTATTGAACTTCAACATCATAAACTTGACAGGTAAATGGGGAGATGGAAACCTCTACTTTTGTGTTTCTCCCTGATGTAACCAGAGCCCCCTTTCATATTCCCAAATGTTTTTTTAAGTGTTAAAATCCAGATTTTAAAATATAAGTACAGCAATCATGTCCAGGTTGCAAAAATCAGAAGAGAAATTAACAGAGATTGAGCAGAAGAGAGAAGATGACCAGAAACCACAGGAGAAGGTTCTGAGGATAAACAGACACTGTCCTGTCACATTGTTCCCAGTTGTTCTAAAACCTCTGCTTCTCAAGTCAAAGCCTTTCTAGAGTTGATAACTATATTTCAAAAGCCTGAAAATGAGTAGAATTTCTTACCCCTCTGTAAGGACACTGGTCTTAAAATGCTAAAGAATTAACAGAAAAATAATACCCTAGAAATTCTTTTAGAAGTCATATTTTGGATCTCATGTTTCTGTGTCAGTAGATGACCTCTGCAGCTCTGTGCTTAGAAAATACATTTCAGGAAAATTACCCTTACAGTATATTTAGTCATATCTTTTGTATTCCAATATGTATAGCTGCCATAACCTTATAGGAGAAACAGGAAAAAACAATAATAATAAAAGATTTGTACAGAGGCTTACAACACTAGTTACCCTATTCTACCTGTACAGTTCAGAACTTTTGAAGATTGTCAAGAGATATTTTTAGAGGCACAGTATTTGTTCAGTTTAAAATAAATTTTAAAAGTTCCAATCACCTATAAGTAGCTTCATGATTATTTAAGTGCAACTTTCAGTATCTAGTGAACTGTTACATAGATACTGAAGGGTAAGTTAATGAGTATAGATAGAAAAGAAAGGAATCTCATCTACCATATCTGGAATAAAAAGATGGTTTTTCACCTAAGGAGGAAAAATATTATTTGGAAGATCAAAATCAGACTTCTTATGTGACTTAAACATTGCACAGCTCTTTCACAGCCTCTGTAAAAGTATTTACTGCTTCCTCTTTTTCACCCTTTGGGAGAATGTGTGACATCTTTCGTCCATTCAAATTTTAACAGCAAAGTCCCAAATCAGTCACCAATCATCTAATCACTGAATCAGGTTTTTGGTCAATGTTCAGGTATATAATGAGTATGAAAGCTTGCATGATTGGGAACAGCCACAACAAAACACACAGAAAGGCCTCTAGTAATTCACATACATAATGTAAGTACAATTAAGTGGAATAAATAACAACACAGGCAGAACAACACAGAGGATGTTTCCAATTTTGTTTAAATATGATGGCAGACTAATTTTTTAATGAAGCAAAAAGCAGGACCATGAGTTAGGTGGATTTAAGAAAGCTAACAGCATAAAAGAGCAAAGATGAGGGAATTAAATTTGAGGAGCTGAATCATTATAATAGAGCCTTACTCCATCTCATTCAGCTATGTATATTTACATGTATTCATCTATGTCTATATTACATAAGGGGAAAACGTTGAAATTAAAAACACCTTGTTACAACATTTTGAACATTCTTTTAAACTTATATATTTCAAGAGAAATATCTAGAAACATTTATTTAGGAGGAAAGGGTTAATATATTTTTTTAAACTATCTGCTGCTAAGATTTTATGTAACATTAATGCAGAAAGACACAGGAAAAAAATTACAGTCTACGGCTTAAATATGGAAGAAAATCCAAATATATTTATGTCCCTATCTCCCGTAATTTTAGAAATATCTGCTGTAGACTGTCATTATTCCCGAATTGTTTGCAGACACTGCTGCGCAATGAAATAACCAAATTGTTCAAATATTTGATGGTATTGTCAACCTTTTAACAAAGTAAAAAAAAAAAAAAACAAGTGAATGCTGAATAGATGCAAGTCACACCATGATTTGAGGTTACCCAACATTTTTACAGGTCCCTTTTACTTTGGCCATGATACAGAAAGATGCATATTTTCCACATTGACTTTCCTAATAAGAATTGCTAACGTAGATGGATAGGTCAAATTGATAGAACATACATAAGGAGTTTTTTTGCTGCTGCCCAAAATTCTGATTTGAGTCAGAAACATTGAAATTCTTAAAAAACTCTCTAGAGAAAATATTAATTAATGTAAAACAATTTAATTAGTTGATGAAAAACCATTTTTAGTTAAAAAATATTTCAAAGAAGCAGAAAATTTTACTCTAAATAAAGTAAATATTTTCTTCTATCTTCAAATTCCAGAAAAAATATGCAGGAATATAGATGCTATAAAAACAATAGAATTCAGATTTAGTAAGACAAATTTTAAGAAGTTCTTTGATTTCATGGATCATATCCAGCTGATCAAAGAAAGGCAAATTTGTTAGATGAAGCAGAAGATATAGTGTTTATCTGTCTCTTTAACATCAGAGTCATGCATTTTGACAAGATTCTGATAACCATTCACTCTGCAAAAATTTGATAACTTTAGCAAGTGTCATTTAGGCCCTGGCTGTCAGCTTTGTTCTGGATGCCAAGGTCCCTGTGCAGCAAGATCCCTTAAGAATATGCACAGCTGCAAACACAGGAAGGAGTCAACAGGAGCTCAGAGGATTTGTTACAATACTAGAATCATAGGAAAGATTTTCATTTGAAAGACTTAAATATCTAACAGAATTGATCCTGTGCTGAAGATAAAAACTTTATTTCTCCGCAAGAACAAAAGGATGGAGGATTAGATAGGAAAGGGGGGACATCGTTGTTTACTTTAAAAGGATATAAATCTTCATGATGCAGGGTATACAAGAAAGCTAGAAAGATTAATACTCTCTGGGCAGGATATTCTACTCTTATTATGCACAGTATATCCTGTACCTTGTTCTGAAGCATTTAGCAATGGCTTATGGAACAAGAGATGTTTAATGGTCTGATACGGCCTTGCTGCATCGATCACTGTGATAAAGCAATCAAAACCAGAGAGTGCATATGGCCCCATTTGATCTTTACATGAGAATTCCACTATGCTAATCTCTAAAACATAGCATCAGATTATGCATTTCCCTCCCTTGTGCTTTTCCTTGCTTGAAAATAAATAAATCAATCAATACTTCTATGATGCAAAATTTCTCAACTTAAGGGAAGTCAATAGTGTTTGTAGGTTCTTGGCAGAATGCTACCTCTGTGGTAACAGGGTTGCAAATTGCAAGGAGCCCTATTGACCTTCTTCTTTTAATAAACTCGTTTTTGGAAAAAACACACACATTCATTATGTCTCTTACTTCCTGGAGGAAATATTGGTGCAACTAAGGTCTGGAAACAGAAGACTCAATAACAGGAACAAACAACTGAAATATTTCACTCTCTTGCTTTTTCCCTCAGTTTTTTTCCTACTTCTATTTACTTTCTATTAAAGGGCTAATTTTTTCAAAAGCTGAGTCATCCACTGTACCTTTTTTTAAAAAACCCACCTTTTTGCATGAAGAAAAGATGACAGAACAGAAAGAATTGGTTGTGTAATCTGTATTTAAATACTTACATTTGACTAGAGAAGCACAAGAATTTGCAGACAAACTAAGCAAGCAACTAGCATCTAGATTTTCAATTATCACCAGCTTCAGAGTATTCCTGGGTATCCATTTCATTGTCCTCATGACTCTTCCATTGCTCTCGTATTTCAGCGCATTCTTGTGAAACTGTTTTCACTTCTTTCCCTTTAGATATTGCTAGCAGTTTATAGTTAGGTAAATATATGTAGAATCCTCTCCTGATAATTTGTATTCTCATCTGACTCTCAGGAATCAAGCAACAACTTAAAGCACAAGACTAAATGGGCAATTAAAGAATTTGAGGTTTATAATGGCCAACAAAGCCTCAGTAACTAAATGTCTGACATGAAAAAAATCTATTATTAATTACTTCTGATAAGAAGCATGGCATCTCCACTGATTTTAAGAGTTTATATAAACTTTACTGGTTTTTACTTATCTTTTTCCCCTCTTCTGGGTTCACTGAGTTATGCTGAGATTGATATCCATGAATTTATAACATTTTTAAGAGAGATAGTGAACTTTTTTTTTAACTACTAAAACTTGAATGTAGAGGTTGAAGAGTAGTTTCTCTAAGGTAGACTTTGCATTTTAATAAATGATTTTTATTGATAATAAATATAAAGCAAAACAGTCATAAGCATGTCCCAGTTACACTGACCACAGATGTTAGCTGGGAAATGAGAATTTATGCTAAAGTCCCAAACTGAGCAGCAGCAACATAAAAAGAGTTTAAAAGAGAAATTTTCAAAGAGAAAGATACTGGCATGTTCTTGTAAGTACACTCTATTAGCATCTTATATGAGTTTAGTATTTTCTAAGCAAAAGATCTCTTATGGCAATTTGGCAAATGGAAACCCCCAGGGGTAGCCCTCTTTCTACTTGATAATTGATAACTTTCCCAATGAATGCGCAATCCAGGTTTTTCCCTCTTACCAGTACCGTTTAAAGTCTGTGAAGAGCAATGTGTTTGTTTTCAAGTATCCACAAAGAAAAAGGTGATAATCTGAAAATAAATCTACAGAGGACCAAACATGGGAGAAATTTTGAAAATGGCAGAGTACCAGCTGGGAGCACTTCCACACAGACTTGGTTATGCAAAAAGAGAAACACTAAATTTGCTTAATGATATCTACAAATAACATTAGGTAATTATCAGAGCTGCACAGTCACGGGACACTCTACCTAATATTAACTATTCAATAGATAAAAAACACTATAAGTCACTGTGAAAAACAGTAAGTTTCTTCTATTGAATATTCCCTAAAGGTTAGACAAAGGTCAGACAGTATTTTCAACAAAACATGAGTTTCTTCCTTTTAATTAATGTTACACCAAACTAGGGAGAAACAGGAGAAGGTGATTAGAAGACCTACTTTTTACTTTTTCTTCCAAAGGGGCACAATGAAGCATCAGTATGACACCAGCAGATGCTAAATCAATTTTTTTTTCCTACTGTATGTAAGAGAGAAGGTTGTTTCTGGAGAATACAGTTCAGTTGCTAAATTAATATTCACACTGTATTTCCACATTTCTACCCCAGAATGAGAAAGGTCAGATCATGTGGAGACAGATCTGGGAGGTGGGGAGAGCCAACCCCTGAAAGAACAGTTAGGAGAGCTATAGGCATGTTGTGTAGTGCAGAAAGTGGAAAGATCACACAATGAAGCACTTTGACTTCTTGCCAGGTATACCCTGTGAAATGAATTTCAAAACGGAGTTTTAGATTACAGACGGCTTTTCCAAGCCATTGCTGGCAGGAGCACAAGTGTGGAAAAGCTGTGACACCAGCAATTAGGGATAGAAGAACCTGAGATATTAAGAGAAACTTGTCAAGCAGAACTTAAAATATCTAAATATTTCTCCTAAATATTTGCCAAAAGAAGAAATAGAAATTGCTTTGGCTCTGCTTGCCTATAAATTTGCACCTTCTGGATTTATTTTTTTTAAATATTCACAGATACTAGTTCAGAACTTCTATAAACATAATACTAATTCACGTCTAAAAGCATCAGGAACAGGGAGGCTAAAGATAGAATTCTTCTAAAACATAGCATGTGGTGTGCCAGCCACACAGTCCTATGAATTTCATGTTTGTCCTATCTGTCCAAGTAAAACACACTGTGAGCATCTAAGCAAAGCTCCTTGAATTCCTCGCTTAATGTTTGCAAGGAATCCAGTTGAAGGAGTATTTGCTGAAACAATTAAGTTCAAGAAAAGAAAGCATACACATTTATGGAGTGACAAAAAAGGCAAAGTACTGACGTCCTGTCTTAAATGACCCTTATTATTAACCATTCACGGGGAAAAAAATCCAAACTAGTAATTAACATTTTAAAACCTCATGTAATGTCTGCACAAACGCTAGCAGTGCCATCAGAAATGACCACTGCAATGAAGAGCCATATGACCTTTTTAGAAAACCCTGAAAATTGTAAAGAAAAGAGGCACTGAATAAATTATTTCCCAGTACTTAATAGAAAATTATTATTTTTTCATAAATTTGGATAATCCAATCTGAATTTACGAAAAATTTATGAAAAGCTAATGAGCTTTTTTTTTTAAAGTAGGGTGGAAACAGTTCTATAGTCTCCAACACATAACACCAGGGACAAAAATTATTTGGTACCTTTTAACTCCCAACAGAAGATGCAGAAGGTGTTAAATGGAAATGCAAACAATTGGGCTGGCTCCTGCTTCCACAGGGTAAATGAAAAAGTGCCATTGGCATTGTTTCAGGCAGGCTGTATTTCTAAAAATATCATCCTAATGTACAGTACCCCTCTAATGTCCCCACCAAGCTGCTTGTCACTGTCCCCAACTCCTTAGTCAGGTCTTCTAGGATAAAAAAGTGGAAGAAAAGATGTCCAAATAATGCTCCAGACAACATGAGGTTAAAATCACATAGTTCCAGTTTGCTGCAGGAACTATTTCAGCTCTCAGCAAATCTCACAGCCAAAGACTTTGCCTTTTACTTCTCCTGCTGGGTCTAGCTAAGGATTGAGCCCCATAGCTGAATTTTGAGTATCCTTAAAGTTTGTGGATCACAAATTGTAACAGATGTCCCTGCTGTGCAGGGAGTTTTGTTTAAAGGTCCATCTGCCTGCAGACTGAAATCTGGAATTCTTTGTTTGCATCCTGCAAAACCAGATCTTTCAGGCCACTGACCATAAAAACACAGAGATTTTTCTGAGGGGTATGAAAGATCAATACGTTGCATACGTTTGTTCCTCTAAAAAGAGGAGTAGCTTGAGACCATCTCAGGGTTTGGAGGACACAGTCTGACCCACAGTAATGTTGCCTCCAGAAAATTGGCTGCCTGCTGCAAGAAGGAAATGGATACAGGCACCTACGGCTTTTTTCTTTAAACCCCACCCAAGATTGAGTGCTCTACACGTCTGGGGATGTGGCAAGGGAAGGAGTCACCTCAGCATGGCTAGATGGAGAATTTGGGCCAGGGAGTGGAACACAGGGTCCAGAATACGGTCATTTAGAGGAGAAAGGCAAAGAGACTATAGTACTGGTATATTTAGCTAAAATATTCAAATGTTCCCCAAATCTGAGCAAAAGAAGATAGTAATGATGAAATTACATGAAATCAGAATAGAAGAGAAGTGAGAGACTATGAAGGAATGAAAATCAGGACATGGGAAGAGAAAATAGCAGAAAGGATACAAGTGAAAAGAGAAAGAAAAAGTATTTACTATGCAATTAGATTTCATGTGGAGATGCACTCAATTCCTTCCTCTGTCCAGCTTACAATACCACTTTTCAGAAGAAATTCTCCACACTCCCCTCAGCACATGAAGGGGGAGGCTTGGTGGGGGGAAGGGCTTCTTCATACTCCTCAGAATCCACTGCTCTTTACCAGGTTCTCCCATTAGATCAGTACATTTTGGGGTTTGGATGAGAAACTTGCAGGAATGAATGAGATACTTGCATTTGAGCAGATACAACCCCAATCTAGGGTTTTCTGAGCAGGTATTCACCGTACTCTTGGGAAAAGAGGCTCCAGTTTCCTTCCTTGCCTTCCTCAGCTCACTTTCAGCCCAGCAGTTCTAAGTTTCTTTACACAAGTAGCACCTCATTTGTCTGTACATTCTCCAATCACCGCCAGGTTCTAGTGGGCTATTTTCCTCCTGTTCATCCACTAAGAGCATGAGGTTATCTCCTACTCATAATTTTTTTTTTTTTTCTCAGTTCAGCTCTTTGGCGGCCAACCAGCAGGCCCACAAGCTTGAGAAACAACTGTACTGAAAGCCAAGAAATTGTTCCAGTTTTCCAAACAGTCTTAAGTGTTGTCTTTGCTTAGGTCAGACCTTCCTAAAGAAGTTTTTATTGGCCTTCCTTTGACTTCTCTACCTTGTGCATTACTTCTTTGCAACCAGCTTCCTGCCTCCTGGACCAAGTCCTCCATATACAGTTGTGCCCAACACAGGCATGCCACTCTGTTTCTCTCCCCTGTCCAAGCTCAGAAATGACATACCTACAGCTATGAAGCCTTGAACTGAATACAGCAATTTCACATAATTGACCAGAATTCACGGGTTATGACAATGTTCACTTACTTGAAACTGGTTGCAGGCCTTCTTGTATCTTCAATTCTTAGCTATTTTAAAACAATGTGTTTTGCCTCTACTTAACAGCCAAAGGAAGTCAAAGAGTGCACCTTCCAGCTATTTCAGAAAATATTTAGCAACAGGAAATATATTTTTTCAGACACTTACAGTAAATCTTTGCCATTGTTTTAGAATCTGGCATCCTGTTCACCAGTTTAGAGGTAATCTACTAGAGAACTCAGAAAACAGACACTATCATACACCTGTAAAGCTGAATAATGCTATTCATCAACACAGGATTTTTAAAAGATACATTTATATATTGAAACATAAGAATGAATTATTTTTGTATATACTTAAAAAGGCAGTAGGTACTGGTCATAATAAACACAGCTTTTTCTCCTGTAAAAATATCACAGGTCCAATATTTTCTCCAAAAAAGTATTAATTTATTTTTATTAAATGCCTTTATATTTTGTCAGAAATCAGATTTCCATGTTCTTTTATTACTAGCAGAATTAGAGAGATGGGTCAAGTCTTCAGTGTGACATTCCCCGTTTTTCATGTATCAGTGAAATGTTCTGTATCTCCTTTTCAGGTTTATTCTGTCATTTTGTCAGTTTTCTGCACTATCCTCTTGTTCACATTTGAAAGATCTGGAAGTTTTCTAAATTCTATTAAATTTACCCTTTTTTCATATTGCACAATTCAATTCTTACGCTTCACATTAGATTCCTGTGTATAGTGGTCACAATTTGTTACTTCTTACATGGCCCCATCAGTGTCAGACATTTATTTTTCGGCTTCAAGCATCTATTTAAACTATTTGCTTTTAGCTCCTGTTGTTTGACCAACAAGATCTTTCACTGCCTATCTGTGACTGCACCTCCTGAACTGACAGTCAAATTGGGCTTGGAGAATTTTTAATGGGTATTCTGTCCTACTGATAGCTACAGAGAAGTTCATCCCTCCTTTCAAGGAAAGACTTCTCAGGCAGTGCAACCTTTAATTGTTTCCACAGTCATTCCAGTGTGTTCAAGATCCAAAAGTTGTCATACAGCTCCATTTCCTATTTACAAGCATGCTGAAATAGGGTGAGATTTTCAAGTAAAGGATTTTTTCCCCCTAAAAATAGAATATGCACACAAAAGCAGACAAAGAGAATGCATGCTGAAGATGAAAAAAGAATTCACTCCACTCCACTAAAAGAAACCAATAAATGCTTTTACAACAACAGTGAAAACCTACCTGGGGTCTGAACTTGCTCTCACTAATGTCAGTAACAGTTTGATTCAATGGGAGAAAAGTAAATCCCATTAGAGCCTTTTACAAAAAAATCCTAATAAAAGCAGACACTACAAAGTAAAGGCCCTGTTCAGGCCTCGCTTACACCACAGCCATTGTAAAGCCACACCATCATATCTGGGGCTGGCATTCAGAGCTGGAGCTTTTCAGTCCTACACTTGGCACGTCACAGAAAGCCAAAAGGAGATGCTGCTCTGAAGTGAGAATTGCAAGTCTCCCCTGGCTGTGGATTTAATACATTATTGTTAGGTTTACATAAAATCTGGCTGGGTCTCAGTTGTGCATTCCTTGACACCCACACTGCCTGATTTATGCTGTCTTATTTGGCTGGTAACAGAATCAAATTGGTGACTGCTTTTGAATGAAGGCAATTAGGGTGCTTGATTGGTTTTGTAATTTGGAGAACACTACTCCAGAGCAGTCAATTGTGTAGAACTATACAGGTCTTTAATCACTGGTTTCCCTGTGCAAAGAGCTGATACTTTACATCACCTGAAATTTATACCACCTATAATTAATTCCATTCTCCCCATTACCCCCCTTAGTGCTCCCTCCTCTACACCCTGCACCTGTCAAAACCATTGCATTTTACTGGAGAAAAAGTTAACTCTAGTGTGGCCAAATACTTCAAAGGCATAATCAAATTGTATTTACAAGGTCAACCAAGTGAATGGGGGTAATTGTCTTTACAGAGCATCTGTCAGTTGTTGCAACACAGTAGTCCAACACTTCCTGTTAGAAATCTATTGGGAAGAACTTGTTCAAATTTGAGTTAGGATAAACAAGACACTTCTCTCTGCAAATCCTAGAAAGCAACATCATCAGCAAAGATAACAGTTTTACATAAGTCTCTTGAGTTCCCCCGAAAGACTGGAAATTCTCTATTCAAAGAGTTTTCTTTCTGAATGGATAATAAAATAAGAAGATTCTCAGGTTTAACACACAAAAATTAAGCCAAGCACAAGACAGGAAATCAATTTGCTAATTTTCCTAATTTGCTGATCTATAGTAACGATATACCTTTATGAAATACAGTTTCTTATTTAAATATACAGGCTTCACGTATTCCAATGCTGAGAAATAAAATTGCACTCAAGAGTTTCCTCAAGCAATTTTTTATTCTCAACAGTGGACGGCAATTGAAGTATGCATTTACAAGATAAATAAGCAAAGAAAAACTCTGAAGAGTTACATGATATTCTAGGCTACATCTTCTGTTCCCTCACCACAATCTGCATTCCTAACGTTTATTCTGCACAGTAGCTTTCAGATCACAAAGTCCCAAACCTTTGGGCCAATGCTCTGCTGAAAGTCTCTGCCATTGATCACTGACCACCACAGAATTATTCCAAACAGCTACTTGAAATAGCAGTTCATCTTACGTAATGCTGTAAGCAGAATTTCACTGAATTTCACTTCTCAGCAAGGCTGCATAAGAAATAATATGTGCTTCACTGAAGGGTGCCACAAAACCCCTGGTCAGCTCAGAAGATGTGAGGCAACTTCAGGGCTTTCCATAATGTGCCCTAATTTTATACTCCTCATTCAAAGTCCTCACTGTAGCTGAACCCTGAAGCCCCATGCAAAATGACCACCAATAACAAATCACAGTTTAGAGAGCCAAAAGTTTTATAATTAAGTAATTAAGTAACTAATTAAGTTTTATTAGTAGTTAATAACATGTAGGGTTATATATCTTTGTACAAATTCCCTGCATACACCCTTAATTTATTGTGTTCCTGAAACTTCCTGATTTTAATAAAATCTGCCAAATAGAAGTAAACTCTGGTTCCCACTCTCAAGTAAATAGCAAATCTTACTGATTATGAGACAGTAATGAAACTGTGTCAAAAGGTTTGTATAGCATGGAGTAGATGATGTTAGTTAGCTGCATTTAGTATTAGTCAGAGTTAGCAAATTCTGTTGTAATTGAAATGATCCTATTCCTTGAAATAAAATATACAGGAAAGAAGAAAAGCCTCAGATTACTGTTTTGTTTCATCACTTACAAGCAACAAGGAATAACTGAAAATTCATTATCATCCTTTGGTACTGTAAGCAGCTATGCTGTTGCTGTGCAATTTAAATACCCAATCATTCCATTACACCTCACCAGAACACTACTCATGATAGGTTCAAGAAGAGTGATAAATTTGAACTTGACTGACTTTAGTGTAGCTGCTCACCTAATAACATTCACATGCAACACTACACACAGAAGCATTTATTTAGACAAAAATTTGCTTTATTACTGCAACCATTGTGAAATTACTAGCACATATTTGTAAAAACCCCTAGGAGCATTCTAGGTAAACCCCCCAAAACTGGACAGGTGCTTTGATGGAGTTTCTCCTCCTAGGTGACCACATTCATTGGAGAAAGAGTGAGGAACCACATCTCTGCCAGCTCCCCAGATCCCCATTCATGTCTGTATGATGTTACTGGTAGTGGCTGGAGTCAGCATTTCAGATTAATTTGTATCTTAAAAAAACTCCCAAAACTGATTTGAGCACTTTGTTGTGCTCATCATATTGACCAAAAAAAAGTGGTTACAGTCCCAACCTAGGCTTCCTGGGGCCAGCAGCTATGGGCAGAAGGTGACACTTTTTTCAAGGACAAAGGCACACAAACAGGTAAAAGTCAGGGACCTGGTTGCAGCGTATCAGCCCTCTATGAGAAACTCTGAGTTATTTCTCCTCTTGAGTTCATGATGCAAACCTGAAGGGACACACAGCATATTTGTGACTGAAGGTGCATGTCTACAACAGCCTTGCTGCCATCCTATAGATAGTAAACTTGAGAACTCAGATTCTCAGCTAGAAAAGGGAAGTTAAAACATATACAACAAATACCGTCACAGGGTCAGGAATCCACATTTTCAGCCACCTACATCAGCAGTGAAGCAAAGGAAGGTACAGAACATTCCAGTGACCCACCCCATTTTGCAATGTGTTTCAGGTGATTTTAGAAACCAGGAAAGAACCAGGAGCTCTGGATGAAGGCAAACTAGTGACAGACTACAGGCCATGCCAGCAGCTCTACCAAGATAATGGAAGCAAGGCAGAACAGGATTATTTCCAAAACTGTCTCCAGACACAAGGAAATGAAGGAACAGCTCCAATTTGAAGGCCTCAATGATACCAGTCAGAAGCACAACCCAGGGCAAGCCAAAGAGCATTGGGCAACAGCCAGCAGGAAGGGGAAATTCTTCCTCGTGATTAGTGGCACATTCCAGCAGTGTATCTGAAAGGGATGATGGCAGAAAAGCTTCACATCCCTCCCTCAGCAGCAGGGAGGCTGGCTCCAAATCAATCAGGAGATTACGGGATCCCATCCTTTGGGAGGTACAAAGGAAGAAATAATATGCCAGCAGTCTCTTGTGCCAAAATCCTTTCTTATGAGCCTCTGTTTGGGGGTAATAGCAATTCAAATATTAGGAGTACAAAAGAATGCTGGAGAAGAGAACAGGAGGGTAAGAGAGGGTGCAAGTCCCCCTCCTAAAGCACTGGCCTGCCCTGAGACCACAGGGTGAGCTGCAGAACTCCAGGCTACTTAAGCTAAAATGTCTGAATAACATCTGGATATAGGTGTAATTATAGGAATAGTTCTTTTAAAGCACAAGACATTCACAAAAGGGTAGGAGTTTCATCCTAGCACTGCCCACTTCTCATTGAAAAATCAGACCCCCAGGAGCTGGGAGATTTCGAAAAGAGCAATGCAGTACACTTGAAGCTGACTTTTGACCTCCCCTCTGGCCCTCCAGAACAAGGTGTAGAAGGAAGACAAAAGTGTTTCAGCCTGCAGTTATGCTTACAAACACTCTCCATGCCCCCTACTGCTCAAACCGAGTTTTACCTTCGGGCAAAAGAGCCATCATCCCACTTTTTAAAAATACAAAGAATTTCCTTGACTGTGCTGTTCCCTACAATCCCTAAGAGCCACATTTTTCTTCACAGAGCAGTGGGAGGAGGAGAAATACTGCTGCCAATTGATTCTAATAAGAGAACTGAAGATGAAGAAAAAAATGTAGAAAAAGCAGCAATTAAAAGTGCTGTAGCTGGGCAAAGCACCAGATTTTTTAGCTATTTTCCCTAAATCTTAGCTCTCAGGCTCTGGGATTCTGCCTGAATATATAACAGCGATGGTGGATTCATGTTTTCAACTCTGACACCTTCGCGAGAGACATTTCCCACTTCATCCCCAAAACACCTCCTAACAAACTTTGTGCAGTGCTGCAAGGTGCCAAAATGACACAATGCTTCACAGGAGATGGCTAAACATTTCTTCTTGAAACGGGAGCATGAGGACCCTCCTGAGAGACGCTGGGGACAGCTGACTTGCAAATGTTTAAGAATCTCGTCAATGAACAACTGACTGATTCTGATTGATTTAATGAAAGTGCTCTGTACTGCTGAGAGGGTATTTACAAAAGCAGAGTTTAATCTAGTGAGACTGTGTTCCCACCAGAGCCAATGAACAGACATAGGCTTGCCCTGGGCAATGTAGAGAAGGAAGTCATGCTAAAGACTGTCTTTGTTAAAATTTCCGCTGTTTCCCACCATGCACAGAACATCCATTTGCTGACATGGACCATTTCATGTATCATGTACCCTTTTGGGAAGCATTTATATGATAACCTCAAGAACAATTAACATAGAATTGTTTCAACTAATTAGAATAATGAATACACTAAAGAGCTTAACTGTAAAAGATTCTGATTTCTCCACCAGATAATGTAGAGCAAAGAGCAAACATGGAGGAAGTAACAGAAAACATGGTTAAAGGTGAGTTTTCTGAGCAGAAAACACCTGTAACCCTCACAACTCAAACAGATTAATGGAGTTTACTGGAGTTGCAAAGGAAAAAAAAATTCTGAAGACTGAGCTTGGAAACTCTGGAAAAAACTGATCAAGAGCATTCACAAGTAGGTCCAGATTTGTTTTGGATGTATCTTGCATTATGTAAGATGTGTTACTTTACACATAAGCACATAAATGTTAAGCTCATGTAAAAAAAAAGTAGTAATCCTAGGGGCTCCTACCACAATAAACCCTCTTGTTTCAGATTTTTTTATATTCTGTAGATTACTGAAACAGTTGCAATTCAAAATGAATGCATCAATATGCTGTTAGTAACATGCAAAGGGCACACACCCTGTATCAGACAGTTTTAGTAAAGTCTTCTGAAGGCTGCCAGAATATTGAACAACTCATACACTCCATTAGAACTTGAAATAGGAGAAATTGCCTAATTTCTTTTGAAAAACAATACAAATATACTTCAGAGAAAAAAAAAATCACAAGACAGTCAATCATACAGGCTAATATTATTCTAGATAATCAAATATTGGCAGAAGTCTTGCAAACTCACTCCACTCTTACCACTACCACCAGATCATTTGGGTTTACCTGACTACATTCCACAGGCACACACAATTACAAATATTTGTTGAGCACTACATATTATTCAGCATTTTAAAAATTACTAATATAGTCTTTATTTGATATTATATATAGACAAAATGGCCCATAAGCATTCCACTTTTTTTTTTTTTAACATAGGAAAAATTCAATTTTTGTCAAGGAAGTCCACAATTTTCCCTGTGCCTTCCTCAATTGAAACAGTTCTTAATTAGAGTGCCTACCCCACAAAAAAGCACTGTAAAGCAAGCATATCTCTGGTCACTTCAACTGTTCATTCTACAAATTTGACCTTTTTCAATATGTGCCTTTGACTCTTATGTATTTCAGAGCATCCCTATCCATGCTTATATAAAGAAAAATCCTTTCATATTAACTTCTTTCTTTCTTGTAATTAAATGCAGCCTTCATTCACCACTTTAAAAAGCTCCACCGCCCCTTGGACCTGATTTTCAGGTAAATGTGGCCAGTGGGAGTTCTTGTCCATAAACAGACAGATTTTCCATGCTGCATTTCCTATCCAATAGCCTAAACAACATAACTAGTCTATCCCTGCTGCTTAAGCTTTTCTATTAAGACAGTCTGAATAAAAAGTGTAAGGGCTTTCTCTGTAGGACTCCTCTCTAGCTTGTAATCACAGGTCTTCCTACCTGTGTGATCCAAAGCAGAATTCTTGCAGAGCCATAACTGGAACAGATCTTTTTTATCTGCTCAAGTCCCAAGACCAAGAAAGAGCCATAACAAGAAACTAGTAGCCAAGGCAGCAAGAAAATGCATGTACTTTGATTATTCATGACAGCTGCCTGATATCCCACCTATCTCTGCTGAAAGGGGGTGTCCCTGAATCATGGTTTACCAGGGGGGCTAAAACCTCTGGCCTCAGTATCCTTCTGCCAACTCTGCTCTGGCTGCATTATTTGGATGTTACCACTTCCAGTCTTCAACAGCTGCCATCAGGTTTGTCAGAAACAACTTGCCATGGAGAACAAAGCTCCACGATTCAGGAAGAAATAGGTAATGGAAACATTTAATGGAGTAGAGGAAATTTAATGGGCTAAAGCAATCTAATGGAGAAAGCTCACATCTCGGTGCCTATCTCTTTCACAGATGCTTGCAAAGGCTTGCTACAAGTTAAACATTGCTTGAAATTCAAATCTGAACATTTTCTGAAGGAAACTTTAGGGGGCAAGATGGGCGCCTCTTTTGACTCTGAAGGGAAATGCTTCTGAGAGCTCATCCACTTCATTAAATTCACCTTAACAGTGGAGATGCTCAAAAAAGTGCTAATTAGTCAACTCATTAGATTGTGCTTGGATTACAGAACCAACCCATATATAAAGCTCAGTTCTGGCTATTAATTCTACATTTCATTAGATCCAAAGCAGTTATTGAAAGGAAACACTTGAGGGAAGCTCCTTGTAGGAGCTCCCTGCCATAGGGTCACGTCTGGGTATGGGAGACATCTGTGTGCACAGTGAGCTCACCTCAAACTCACCGACACTACCAAAGGCAACACAGAGCTCTGCAGCCAGCGAGGCAGCTGAAATCCAGACTCATTGATCAGCACTGAAATAAAATCTGTGTCAACTAAGGGACTCATACAGAAATATCACAATAAATAAACCAGCAGATAACTTCACTGATTTCCAAACTACCAGATCAACACCTACGCTAACCATCTGGGCAAAATATATTTGGATCAGAGGGACAATGAGGAAAAGGTCATTGTTTTAACAAGTACTATCAGTATGCAAGAAGACAGACAAAACTAAGCATTCATTAACAGCAAGAGATGCCTCAGAGCACACTTTCTTCTTGGCAAAAATTAAAATGCAGAATTCCTTGTTTCTTCTCTTTCCTTTATTGTGAATGCAACACAAATAATAATGAATATTTATTAGCCTAATTGCTTGAAGGCCTTTCCTCCTTCAGCTCTCTTACACACACTTATTTTTTTATTCCTTGTCCAGTTGAAGTAATGCCATCAGTAATCAAATAAAGAAAACACAATGAGTATAAAAAAGGGAGAGAATTTTAAAAAATAAAGAAGTCAAATAAAAAAATTAGTTGGAAGAAACAGCAAGAGGCACAGAATGAAAAATAAGTTTGGACTGCAGGAAACATGAAAAATGTTTTCACTTCTGATTTTCTCCCCTTTCTCCCCTTTCTTGTTATTTCCTTGAGTCAAGCATTTTCACTAGATAATCCAGTTCACCTTGAAGTGTTTTTCAGGGCAACAGACCTCAAAAGCTTCTTTCACTGCAGAAAATTGAGCTAAAATGGACTTGTATTACTAGCATTACTAGTCCAGTTTCATTTATTACTTTTCATTTATTGTTTCATTTATTTACACCCGGACAAATTCTAAGGTCATATTTTAGAGATCATCACATAAGACCAGAGAGAAGAACAAGACTCAGTGACTTTTCCTGATGCTTGCACCGACTCCTCCTGTGATTTCCAGACAGAGAGAAGGTGGAGCACTGTGTGATAATATGTAAGGATCTCATCGTGCAGAGAGAAAACAAGTTGGTTTTAAAGCCCATTGATATCATTAAGGATTTTACTGGGGATTATGTTACTGCAGCAAATATTGCTCAGCTGTCTTTCCCTTCCTTATCAGCTCCCCTATCCTATGAACTCTAGCTGTGCAAGGAACATCTGTAATCCTAAAGGGAAGGAATAAACACACACTGCATTGGCTCTGATCCTTCCTAAATTCAGATTTAGTGACCTTGCTAATGTTCTTGGGTTAGTTGCACTTCCTTCAAGGCCTGAGAAGCAAGAAAAGGAGAGATTGCCAAGGCTTGTTTTAGGCAAATGCAATCTTTGAAAAAGCCTAACTGTTTTAATAGCTAATGTGCACCATTAACTACATCAGTAATAGCTCAACGGACAAATTCTCATGGAAAAACTATTTACAAACCAGCTGAACCAAGTTCCTGAAAATGCATTTTTTCAGGAACATGTTAACAAAGAAGAAAAAATACCTTCCTTATTGAAGCATTTATAATAAAATTAATTTTTTCAATACTTCTAATAAAAGGAACAATAATGTTATCATGAGAGTCCTTGAAGTAAAAAACATGAACAATTCTGCAGATGGGGGGAGGGAATAAAGCATGTTGCAACCTATAAATCACAAACTATTGCAACATTTTGCAATATGGTATTTTTACATAAATTTGCATTAAATAATGTGAATGAAGATGTAGACACTGATCATGTGGATTTATAATTTCTGTCACAAAAACTGTATAGTAATTGGCAATCTTGGTCAAAACTCTTGGTCACAGATGCCGAATTCAAAAGGTTACTCCAATACACCTCTTCCTGCTGGACGCAACAACTGTCCTTTAAGTGCAGTGGCTTGCAGTTCACTTTGTATGATGAACACAGCGATGAAACTCAACACCAGAGATATCAATTCCTGACAATGTGACCTACATTACCTTCCAATTATTACCACAGTAATTCATTAATTCATAATAAATACACTAATTACCTGAAAAAGTCCATTGAAACTCATGAGTGCAATATATTCTTACAAGTTTGACTTACAAAGATTTAAAAGTGCTTGGACACTCCTTGTGTAAAGATAGCCCCATTCAATAGTAGAAGGATTTGGGGTTTGTTGTTTGGTTTTTTTAAGCCAGTTACTAGACGTAAGTGATGGGACCTTGTTATTGCTAGTTCATTTATGTGCACAACATACACCATCCTTTCAGGGAATTTAATGAACCATGCAGAAGGAGGAAAAGAAAATATCAAAGGAGTTAGTGACCCTTGCTCCAAAAGTAAATTTAAAGCCTTCCTAGTATTTTTTCTGTAGCATCTTTCTATATTTGCAATGTACCTATGCTAGAAGTCGAGATGTTATCACCAAAGAAAATTGATGCACAACTTGGGAAAGCTGATTGAGGTGTCAAATGTCCCCAGGTTTAGAGAATGATTTAATCAATACAAGAGGTATAGGGCATGCAGTTTGTATTGCTGTAACTTGTCTCCTTTGAAGCTTTGTTGTTTATTTACAGCAGATTGGAATGCTCCTCTGCATTTGAACTGACAACCAATCCACTGAAGTTCCCACGTTAAGGTCAGATGCCACTTGCAGAAGAACTTCAGAGGATTCCATCATCCTTCTCCTTTTGCAGGAAATAGCTTCAACATGCTTTAAACAAAAAGAAAACTACTAATCATTCCAACCCAGAGGTCTGGATCCAAAATAGCTGAATTTAGAAGTCTGGATTCAGATTTTGCCAGTGTTCTTGGATATGTCATTCTTCATAGCAAGGAGGAATAAATTGGGCAATGATAACATCAACTATTTGCCTAATTTTAGTTTTCAAGTATTTAAGCCCCATTGTTGAATCAAAAAGGCAGCTGTTTTTCTTAGGATAATCTTTGTAATACTTCAGTAGCCAGCTTGTGCAAATAGCATATTTCCACTGCCTCAGATAAATAGTTTTAAGTGAAAATAGATCATATCACTTTGCACAGCAGTTTTGATTTACTCAAGCTGAGAATTTGAATGTAAAGAGTAATTTGGAGGTTAGGTTACTTCATTTTTTAAACCTCTACTTATTTCCCTGCCATTATTTGTGGAACAACCTACCAATACTAAATGTTTGTATTTTCAACTTAATTTCTAGAGTTTCCTTCACTAGAATTGCCTATACTTACTGAAAATTTTGGAGGGATGTAAATGTTTCACTTTTAGTAATCATTTTATGAAAAGAAAACCGTTCTTCAGCATTGTACCTTACCAGGAGACCAAATGTAACAACAGAACCAGACTGAAGGAGAAACTTTCATTAAAAGGAGAAAGCCACTTTGACATTATAATTAGACAAATCTAAACCTCATAGAGCAATGACAGGACTCTTCAGGTAACAAAAACGTTGCTTTAATTTATGTTAACATGCTGTAAAATGCAGAGACATGCTGGAGAATCCAACAAAATTGACTCTAATTTTCACTCTGACTAATACAAGAATTTGGATAAGTGGGGCTGTTATCTCCCGACAGGAAAATCAGGCACTTTGTAACTAGAGGAAGAGTGTAGAAGTGGTTGCAAGACACAACTGTGCTCCTCACACCTTAGTAGTCAGGATGATCCATGTTTAAAGAAAACAAAATGAAAAAAAAAAAAAAAACACAAACTCCAACCCAAAACCTATTTTTCCATCCAAAATCTGACATTTTATGTGAAATTGTTTCCCTTTTTATATGTCATTAAAAACCAGGTAATGCTGAGAAGTGTCTGGTTTTGGGGAAGAAATAAAGGAATTGGTATCAGCAAAACTTCATTCTTCAGAAGGGCTCAGATTATCAGAGTTAATAGAGTAAGAAATACATAAAAAGTGCAAAATTACAATTTTTAATGAGCTCCACCATGGGAAAGTGGGTGGCTATTTCATGCCAAATCAGAATTCTGTCACCAGCAAACAGCAGCGCCTTGGGACCATCCTTTCCAAGCCCAGTGGCACATGGGCCCCAGGGTGCAGGGGCTGAGCAGTAGAAAGAGAGATAACATCCAGAGTGACAGGTCTTCACAAATGTCAGTTATTTAAGAATGCAAGCAGAAGGGGCCCTGTTATGCTCTGCAGCAACTGCATCTGAAATAGTGCTTGACTCTCTGGGCACCTCATCTCACAATAACCACATACAGGAAATTGAGAAGCTACAGGAGGAGGTAACAAAAGAGATCAGAAGTGTGACATTGCTTCCCCTTTGGGAAAGAGACAAAACCTGGAGAACAGGGCAATAAAAGTGCATTAAAGAAATCATAATTAATTTGTACAAGTGGCGAGGAATACAAGGATGGGTTGCCCAGAGAAGCTACTTGTCAGTCTTAAAGCCAGCAGAAGAAAGAGCTTTCTCAGCAAAAGCCCAGCTAAGCTGTGCAGTTCACACCACCCAACAATTTGGTAGCCAGAAGTATGAACAGCTGCAAAACAGATCACAGAGGAAGGATCCAGTGATCGCTGTGAAGGTTAATAGCCTAGAAGCAACCTTGATCTCAGAGCCACTAAGCCATTTATTGCCAGGAACTGGGCAAATAAGCAGCACAGCAGGACCGCTCTAGACTGGTGCTTTTCATATTCAGTATGTATTCAAGTTTATACATGTAACAGCACTTTTCTTTTAAGGGAATTTTCACAAGAAATTCTACCTTGTTCTTTCCCAGGAAAAGTTCATCAAAAAAGGTTATGTTCCTATAAACACTTTAGTTTTGACAAAACTGGCTCTTTCCACTAGGGGAAAAAAAACAAAAAACCAAAGAACAGCCAACCAGTTCTTACAGTCCATGTAACTGAGCCCAGTGGCAATTTTCTCCTGAGCTACTACAAACCAGGAAGCATTCCAGTTAAACCAAAGAAGATTCTGCAGAGTTCATAAAAGAAGCTTCCCACTGAGTCACTGCGTGCATGGGAGCTATGTATAAGGTGAGCACTCAGTTCTGTCTCCTGCTGACCAAAACACATTGCATCTTGGGTTGGTAATTTTAAATAATGAGGTGAATGTGCAGCTTGTATTGAAATAGATTTTTAGAAGAAATTTAATCTAAATTACTTTAAAAACAAAGGTCATCCTCTTTCCCTGGCTTAGTTTTCCCCACTGACACAGCGGCAAAACAAACACAAGAGAAAGAAAAGATACTGTGTAATAATTTTCATTGTTTTACACAAAGTAGCTTAAGAACTATTTTTCAGCCCTGCTGTCATCAGCAACAGCACTTGACCTGCTTTATTAGAAAAAGAGGGAATTTGCCAATTTAAGGCAGAGGTTTCAAGAAATACATATATATATATGTGTATATATATATATATATATAATGTCCTTAAACAGCTGGTGATATTCCAAACAGCTCTATGTATGTTTAAATCTCTAGGCATAAAATTGAATATATATTTTCTTGGGCCACTAAGGAATAATAACAATAAATAAATTAATAACAGCTGCAATAAAAAGAAAGTAAAGTTTTGGAAAAAAAATCTTTATGACCAGAAAAGAAAGCAGCAAAAAGTGTCCTTTAAAAATTGCAGATGCCACAGGGTTAAAAAGCCTTTCTTTCTCAACTTGGAACAATTCTAAAATCAGAAAAGAAGGAATGAAGGAGGTAGAATGAGGAAAGTTCACCAGAGAGGACAAATCAAGCAATCATTCCTTTGGAGCACAGTTATGTTTGAAGTTACCTTATAGTTTTTCTTAATATTAAAGGATTCTTAAGATCAACATCTAAGATTTTAAAAGGTTTTAGATCTTATTTTTAACAGTGACTCATCACATCAATGAACTGAAATACAGATCTATGTCTAAGATCAAAGAAGACACATCACAACCCAAATACAATTTAAACTTACAGTTTGTCAGTGTACCACCTCCAAGATATGAGCACATTTTTTTGCAAAACTATTAGGAGTTCCAGTGTGAGCCATAGTGAGATCAGCAAGAATGTGTCAAAGTTAAGGGAATATGCTCAACAGCATACCAAGTCCTCCTCATATTTTTTCTTTCCTTGCACATAATTCTCCTATTTTAATGTACTAAAAACAAGACCAGAAATTAATACTGATGGCAAAATAGCTTACCTTGATCTTGAAAATATCCCTGCTTTTATACAAGAGAAATGCCACAAAAATTAGACAAACTGCAGGAAGAGAAATATCCCATCTTTTTCAGAGAAAAATGCTAATTTCCATTCCCAGTTGCGCTGAGGCAGTGCCAGCGATTGGCTCCATATGTTTCAGCAATTGGAGTCATATTAACATTCTTTTGCTTTCACATGCTTTGTCTTGGTTGCATTATGCAAACCCGGGAAATCCAGCATTTCTTAACACCCTCCCCTCCAAATAAAGACCAATTCAGTTTCTGACTACAGTGGTTTCTCTATCCAAATCCCAACAATGGCGATTTCTCCAGACAATGCAAAGAGGGAGAATGAAACCCATACCTGGCTTCCAAAATATATTCATTTTTTAGGAAACTATAATCGAGTGCATAGCAACGTGCAAAGATCACTTTTAAAGGAAGAGCATCCTGGCTTCTTGTTAAAGCAAAATGTCAATAGATTCTATTTGTAGTTTGCCTTGGGGGAAAAAAAAAGGCAAGCAGAAGTTTTCATCCCAAGCTGGTGACAAACAAGCAGTAAAATGCTTGTTGGGCTGAGACAAAGCAGACTAACTTAATAACTGTAATTTTCATCAGCACTGGAATATGAGTGGTAGGATGGAAAACCCACATTCCAGTGCATAACACTGGCAAATGTATTTTTCCAAGACAACCTGTTTTTCTAATGCTGCTGACCACAAAGTCATCCAAGTGCACCGTTGTCTTCAGACTAAGGTAGATCTGCTTAAGATGAGTAAAACTACCACAGCAGGAATTTTACATAAGGGTTCACCAAAGTTTATGCTTCACCATAAAAAGTACAGGAGGATACTAACTGGGAGTGAGTGCAATAGTTCTCTTTCAAACGATATTACTAAAAGTCAGTGAGTCAAATCACAAATCTTTTGTCACAATAAAACTCCTACTGAAGTTAGTGCTGGGAGCAGGGAGGTAAGTAAGAGCAGAACATCAAAGAGAGGAAATACTGCTTTCTTGGATTTTACTGTGTAGCTACTTATGGGGTGGTAGATCATATCCCCACTCCTAAGTAAAAGATGAAATACCATCATAAAACAGGCTGGCATGAAACAAGTGCTTGTGGTCTTGCTGGTATGGGGTTTTTCAATTTTAAAATCTGACAAAACCCAAATCTGATTCACATTCCTATTAATTTAAAACAAAAATTCTTGTGTGACTTCCAACCAGCAATTTCTCAAACCAAAGCTTTGAAGTGCCACCTAACCGGCAATAAAGGGGGCGTCTATGCTATGGAAACACAGGGGAATTCAGAAAATTCCTTTCAAGGACAGTGGAATTTTTAGGACTGTGCTCCATTTAGAAATACCAAGCATTTTCAAAGCAGTAAAGAGAAGAAAAGAAAATTAAAAAAAATCCCTTTACACTGAAAGAAGAAACCTTCTCCTAGCCAAACCACAGATTACGGATAGTCTTTCTGACATGCATTTTATGGTATTTACAGAACTTAACTAATGAATTTCGCAAGACACTGGTGACTGAGATCTTGCTGTGGCAAAGACTTTAAAACATCTACTTAAATATAAGTCAAGTGGAGGGAATGAGTTTTGAGCATGCATCAAAGATTACTCTGATTATAAAGTCATGAGGATATGTCAAAGGAACAAAGTAATACAAAAGACACTAAAACTAATCAGATGATATTTATGAAACACACACTTTCAGGACTAAAGTAATTTCTTTATGAAACAAACGAGGGAATAGTCAGAAAAAGGAAGAAAATCACACTGAAATTGTGAAGAAAAATAACTGACAACTAAATGCAGCTGTATCACTGAGGAAGAAAACATAACAATTACTCTTACATTCAACGGATCTTCTTTCCCCCCCGCCCCCCGCCTCCAAAATGGGCTGACAGAAACTCTGCAGACGTAAATTATAGTGCCACATTTGTCAAATGCCATTGTGAAGTCTTAAAAAACTATCCAAGTTCTGTTGGTTGTGAGCAGTGCCATTATAGACTCTTCCCAACAAAACACATTGGGGTTAAAATCATAATCAAGATTATGCAGAAGCATTCAAGAATTTTGGCAAACTGACTGACTACAGTAGAGGAAAAACATAAAGTTCTGTTCAAACTGGACAATAAGTATTTCTCATTGTCAGGTGCTTGTACTGAATCAGGAATGAAATCTCCAGTACCTTTAATTTCTAAAATCTCAAATTCTGTCATTTACAACAGAGATTTGAGACTTGTAAATCCTTTTTCATTGAGAGTTTCTATCTATTTGAAACTTTTAAAAAATATTAAGTAGTAAATTTGCATTAAGAAAATCAATAATTTGACTATGAAAGGAAATACTTACCTTCAACCAAGTCACTTTGTAGTTTTAGAACATGAGCCATATTTTGCCCAACCATCCTCATCCTCAGTGGGGAAACAAAGTTGGAGAAAGTTTGAACAAATTGTTATGGAGCTGTGTGACCTTGAGTTAGAACAGAATATAATCTTCAATCCCCCAAGGCCCTAAATCTAAGACTATGGTGCTTCCCAGTGGTTTACTCTTCAACTTACACATTTGGCATGAAGACAAACACAGAACCCACACAACCCTTGGCCACTTAAATACAGGATGCAGTGGCATTACCATTTGTCTCAGGTCTTTGAAGACCTTTGTTGAACCTCCTCATCTCTCACTTTCAGTGGGAAGGTAATGGAGGTCCTGCTCTACATCATTGTCTTCTCACCAGATCCCTCGATGACTTTGGAGATTGTGGAGAAGAATGGTGTCACATGGTGCTATTTTAACCAAACAGTTCTACACCACTGAAAAAGGGAATCTTTTTTCTTCCTTTTATTTACTTGTTTGCCTGCACGGTGGCTGCTGAGGACCCTTGATGGTACCAAGACAGTAAGGAAGGCCCTGAAGTATAAAGAAGCAGAAAGCAGCAACATCTCCCATAGTGACAGAAGCATCAGCAGCAGGAAAGCAGGAATGGAAGCTGGATTAACAGGGTTTAGCAGAAAATTTCAGCAGCAGTCACCAACTGGCTCCTGAAAGGAGTTTGAAGCAAGGGGTCAACCTCTTCTACCAGGCTACTAGTGACAAGGACAAGAGAACAATCTCAATCTGTTCCAGGGAAGGTTTAGGTTGGGCATCAGGAAGAATTTCTTCATGAAAAGGTTGTCAAGCATTGTAACAGGCTGCCCAGGGAGATGGTAGAGCTACCATCCCTAGAGGTGTTCAAGAAATTACTGGACACATAGTACCATGGTCAGTCAAATGTTTGACTTCATGATTTTGGAGGTCTTTTCCAGCTTAAATGATTCTGTGATTTTCTCAGGGATAACATCCCAACAGGGTTTATCCACTTTTCTGCTGTGTCCGGTAAATACTTACAAGCTGAAGGGCAAGGACAAGTGACCATTGTGCACAGGGATTCCCACACCAACCATAAAAAGGTGGCAAGTAGGTTTTTCCACTTGATCACACCCACAGACATTACTTGGCAAAATAGATAATGAAGTAAAGCAACTGGGTGACAGTAAATAACTGCTAAGGTGAACTCAGAGTCCTTTTGTTTTGCAAACACAGTACTGTGTGCTATAAATTATGGGCAAGGAGAAACAAGAGCACCTCCAAGGCAGATACCTGGAGAAGCAGAACATGACAGCACCAGAACACTTCTCACTAGCAAAAGGATCATGCACAAGAGGGAGATACAAAATGCTCAGACATAATACTGCCTCAAACACTTGGCTCATCAATAAATTTGTCTCCCTAACATGAAAAATTGATCAAATGCAAATATATTGAGAAACAGAAGGCTTTACTGCTTTCAGAACAGATTTAAAAAATGTTGATATATTTCTGAAACAAGCAAAGGAACAATAAGCCCCTTTCTCTGTGTTTTTAAGAGGCCAACTGTCCTGATTATGAAGGACAATAACACGAGGCTTAACTTTTGCAGGCTTTTAAATTTAATTTCTTATCACCCTTGTTGATAGCAGTATCCCTTTTGTTTATATTTTTAAATTAACAGATAATCACGCTGTTTCAGAAATCTGCAAGAAAGGGACTCCCATCCGGGGGTGGGAGACAGCTGTGTTTACAACAATGTTATTAGGACTTTTCTGTCAGTAACTAACAGATCTCTTCAAGACTCAGTGCTCTGACAGTCTGGACATGCTACAGCAAAAACTGAGCCATGAAAGGCCAAGCCCAGAGACTTCATTAATCTGTGTGGGCACCATAGAGACCTGCCAGAATAGAGTCACACTGCATTTCCATGGTACAGCTCCAAGGAAATGGCTCTTTTAGAAGAAAAATTATCACAGCAGGGGACTAGAGTGACAGCAGAAGACTCCCTTCTGTGTGAGCAACAGCTTTGAGAGTGGATCCAGGTTTTTGCTGTTGAATGAACCTGATTTCTCTAATGGGCAATATGGTGAATGGAGAGATTCCCCCTGCCACAACTCCCTTCTGTATAGCTAACCCCAAGCAGGTAATCTGGTCAGAGTTACCATGAAGAAGTCAATTCAAAAAACAAATGTTACATTTTGGTCTGCACACATAAATATTAATGATCTCTGACCTCTTAAGGCCAATGTAAGAGGAGAATGCGATGTGGTTGTCAAGCTGATACAACACGCAGCTTCAATTTTCAGACTGGGGATGTTGAGTAAATGGTCAATTTCATACACTCCCACAGGAAGCCAAATTACTCATTCAGAACATCTTATTTTTATACATATTTGCATTCAAAATCTGTTGTCACCTGTGTTCATGAGCTGCAAAATGAAAGCTTCCACTTTCTCTGTTTTCTATTTATACATTAATTTTTTCCACACAGCAGAATGTATCTCTTCACTGCTTCCACAAAAATCTTGTCAACAACCCACAATTAATGATACCATGAATTATTTCTCTGAGATGCAATAATACCAAACGCCTCAAAAACATTTTAAATAAATGCCCTCCACTCAGCACAAGAGGGAAGAGTGAGTAAAGCCAGCATCTGCTAAACCACCTGAATTTTTACACTATCCCTATTGGAAATATTTACCCATTCTAATGAGATGTAGCAGAAAGCATCCCATGCAAAAAGAGGACAGCAGCTGGCAGAAAGGCTGCTTAAGTTCCCTACAGGAGTTTGTGCATGCTCTCATTTGTCAGGGTCACTTCAAAGGCTTAGCTTCCTACCTTGTGGAAAAGAAGGCATACAAAAGGGACTGTGAAGGACCACTTCACTGCCTCTTTTCCTCATTTCACTAATAGCTACTATGAAGAGCACTGGGGATGAGGAGTGGAATTATGATAACCTGTTACATGCCCTCTCATCCAATGCCAGAGGCAGCACTTTCCAAGGCTCCACACCCAGGCTGTGCAAAGGGTTACAGTTCAGGAACACACGCAATTCAAGCTCTGCCTTCTTTCCCACTTGACACTGCAAGAACGTAGGACAAAAGGTGCCTTGAACAAAATGTTCTCAAAATCAACATTTTTAAACCAGCTACCTAATTTTATTGACTTTTCTGAACTGAACCTAAAGTTCAGTTCATGTTGGGGAGGAGGTAGGTGTAGCTGAGAATTCCAGCCCTAAATGCAAACAGGGAAACTGGTATTTTAAAGACATAGATTTCATATGAAATGAAATGAAATTACTAATTTTCCTGTCCCCAGAGTTCCCTCATCTCCCACAAGCCCAAAAGAGGACGTTATTTTTCAGCTGAAATATCTCAGGAAGGACCCTAAAACTCACCCTCCGGGTCTATCACATTTCATACAGGCCATTTCAGAATGGGTTAACATTTCCAACATGCCTCTGTCTTGTCTAATTGAACTGAGTGGTTCATGGAAGTCTCTCTTGAGGTTTGCATAGGGAGCTTGGAACAACAGAGTTGTGAGTCTGTCACTTCTTGTGAAGAAAGGGTAATGCAAAGCAATACACTTGTAAGAAGTCTACAAGGCTTTATTTAAAAATAAATAAAAGTATTTTAAACATCTAAAGTATCTACTTCTAGAGTATCTGGGGACTCAGTCACAGGTCACTTCCTAAAGCCACACCAAAAAAAATGAACATCTGTTTTTGAGGACCCCAAGTGGCTGCCAAGCTCACTGTGGCTCCCACTTAGGTAACATTCATATGTAATCTTCAAAATCCTTGAAGAACATGTATAACCATTTGTTTTTTTCATATTTAGAGAAGGAAAAGCACAGGACTCAACAGCGACTTTGCACAAGGACAAACTGGAACAGCCAAGGGAAGGACAGAACTCAGGTGCTTTTTTCCTAATAAACTGCCTGACTCTCTGAATCATTTTTTATATTGCCATTTCCTAAGTACACTGTGGCACAGCAAACTCATTAATTTACTAACAACTGTTAGTAAACATTTTCCTGTAACATTTCCCCAGTTACCAGCTAATGTTTCATTTGAAAACTGAAGCTTTTATTGACAAAGCCATTTAAAACGTAAAATGAATCATGCAAACCTGCAAACAGGAGGGGGAAAGTAATCCACTGGATAATTACACAGGGACATTTCCAAACGTGAGAGGGAAGGGCTGAGGAGACCTGGCCTGGCAAGGCAAGCAGGAAAGGAGAGCTTTCACCTTTATTGGGAAGCAGCTGCTGTAACCCACCTAACCCCAACTGGAATGCATGTGCTGGGGCCGTGTTTCACCAGGGCTCTGGCATCGAGACCATGGCAGCTTTCCTGTGGGCAGGGAGCTAACTCACATTTCTGTTATGTTATCCTGAAAGAAGTTTCCATAGAGACTGGCATGGAAATGGCAATAGACCAGTGAGATAGACATGGAAAGCACCAGGGACAGAGAGTCCAAGGTCTCAAACTCCTCAGGCCAGGGGCTGGGCTTTCCATGCCCACAAAGCTCAGCTCCATCCTCCCGTAGCAGCAGCCTATCAAAGAAGGTTTGATGGAGGAGGTAAATGCCAGCCATTAATAGTAATCTATCACAGCTCATGAACACCTGGTTAACACACATTAGATTGCTTCAGATGTATTTGTGTGTGCAAAGGTTGTTAAAAGCAGTGTTAAAATGGCACAGTAAAGGCAGATGTTTATTTCCCAGGACAAAGCACAGGATGCCAATGGCCTTCCAGGAGAGTGTCTTGTCTTGGGGTTTTACTGAAGCAAAATAACACTGATCAAATACTGTTCTCTGATTCCCTACATGCAGGAATGATATAATTTTAGAGGGAATTAAGAAATAAAACCCTACTTTTTTATAGAATAGTAACAACTCAATTGTTTCACATTTCTGGTTACTATAGTGCACTTGGAGAAGTGCCACTGGGAGCATCAAGATCTGCCCTTTCTGAGAGAAGGACCCAGGAATACTTTAACCAACCCATAACATGCACAGGGTGGGGAGAAGAGGGAAGGCAGGAGATTCCATTCCTGCCTGGAGATACTGGGAGCCTGCAGAGGGATGGATGAGGGCCCTGGCATCCAGAACACATTGAACCTGAGGCCTGAAATGTGTACCCCATCCTGTTCTAGCTGGGCACTGCTCTTTAGAAAACATTTACATAAAATTCAAAGCTTAAGACTCTGTCCAGGCCAACAATAAAACCTGTGCAAAAATAGAATAAAAGAAGGCTCAGGATGAGAGGAACTTCCCCATGCATGGCTTCTGGGTTTTTTTTCTTTGTGCTTTTTCTTTTCTTTTTTTTTTTCTAGATGAAGGCAGAGCTGATGAAGCACAGGCTCCCCACCACTGAGTTTAGCCAACGAGCGCAACAGGATTCCAACACACATTTCTGCTTTTCAGAACCATTGTGAACTTTATGGACCATGTTCTTCCTCCATCCACAGGGCAAATGCTCCAGGAGTGATTCACAAGCCCTGCCACTTGGTACCAAAACATGCTCCCCTGAGCTGGTTAATTTAAGACTGGAATTAGTCTCTTTGTGCTGAGAACCTTTTTATGAAGGCAGCATAATCCCACAGAGCACTTACTGCAAGCATTTCAAATCCTGATGTTTTATAGTGTTACTTTTTACAACATGTGTGTATATTTGAAAGGTTTCTTTGATACATTCCTTTACCGCAGTACAAAGCATAAAATACAACCCACAGAGCCTCCAATTTATTGACATTGCTCCTTGCATTTGCATACATAATGGCAATGTCATCTAAATTGTTTTGAAGTACAATTTACAGCCTTAAATAAAATGTTGATGTTTTAAAATATATTTCTGATTTTACTTTTTGTACCACAGTGCAAAAAGGGCAGTTTAGTCTAGACAAAAAAGGTTGTTTAATCCAATAATCTCTCTATAAACCACTGAAACAATGCCATCTATTTCTGCATATGTGTCTCTGGAAAAACTAACGAAATTTCTGACATTTTTGGAGATACTAAAAAAGCCATAAGTGACATGCAAGTATTCTCCATAGAAAGTTCTGAGGTCAGACGAGGAAACCCAAGTATTTTAACAGACTGAATAGCTTAAGTTTGCATTTTATGACACTGAGTAACGATACATACCCAGCAGTTTTACATGTCTACCTTAATTCCTCTTAGAAGTCTCCTTAGGAGCATAATAAATGCTGTATGTCTGCTATGGCAGGGCTGGTCCTGAGAGTGCTGACAGAAACCCATCAGTCATGGCTCCTGAGAATGCACCTCTTCCATTTTAGAAACTAACTTCACTTATGACTTCCTTAGACAGCAAAGCAGGAAGCAAGTCATGGGGTGGGAGATGCTGAAGGACACAGAAGCCGATTCTACTCCTTTTGCCTCAAAATAAATTATGCTGAGACTGTAACAAATGTTAAAACAATAAATAAAAAAAAAAAGTCTCACTTTTTGTTCTCATCCTGTACCTTAAATTTTCAACTCAATGTATCACAAACCTGCAATTTCAACTGCTTGTCCAGTAAAGAGGACAAGATGGACAAGTCTTTCTTATGTAGCAAAGGGCATCATACAATCTGCAAGCAAGTCAAAGACCTGATAATTCACTATATCCAGCTTCCAAGGAGGAAAAAAAAAAATCCCAAGGAAAGTGGGGAGAGGGAAGGCAAATGTCTCGTATTTCAAGATACCAGAGTCCTTTCTATTCTGAGCAGTCCAAACCAAGACAAACCTTTCCAAACCACAGAAAACCAAAAAGTGCAATTAAAAGTGTATTTATGAACCTATGAACCTATGGAAAAAAAAAATATATATATATATATATAACTAGGCCACTTATTTATTGTAAGATCATTTTATACCTGATTTTCTGGAAAGGCCAAAATAAAATTTAAAACAATTAAAATAGGGAGAGAGGCACACCCAGCCATGCTGTGAGTTCACCATGTGTTCCTTGAACACCCATCCAACAGTGTTGCCTCCTTTAAAGCCATACTTAGTTGCAGCTTTCTCCTGTGAAAAGATCAATGGCAATATTTTGGATATTCCTCCTTCCTGCCTTTCCAACAGAATTTTTCTGATTAATAACTTTTTGTTACAAAAAAAAAGAAAGAAGAAAAAAATCTCTTGAAATCACAGATCCTTACGATCTTAGAATTAACAGCAAGTGTGATAATTGATCACAAATTACCCTGAGAAATGACTGCTGACCTTTAGCTAGGCTCTTCACTACTGCCACTCTCCTTGTGGTATTTTATAACCCCACTAAGCACCTGTCATACATATTAGCAGGGCCTTAGTTCACTACTTTCAAGAGGGTCACAAATTTTGAAAGCTAGGGGTTATAATTGCTCACTTTTTCTGTGTATACACACACCAGTGCACATTTTAATACTCTCCTGTCTGGCACTCCTGTAGATGTTATTTGGGACCATTCAAGACTTCACTAGTGCAGCTCACACGTTGTGTCTCTGATCTCAGTAAAGGCGTTTGGATGAGGAACATATTGCAACTGCAACAGAATAATTATTATGCCCAAAGAATTCCTTCTACCCTCTTTTATTCACCCCCCAAATCTATTTCAGGAACTAGTCCTATCCATCTGACTCTCAAGCATCAATGCATGGGCCACTGTAGGCAGAATACAATGGCAATTAAAAAAAGTATCAGCATAGCAGACATGCCTCTCCATGAGAAAAAATCTAAAACATGAAGACATAGTTTTCTTCACAAGAATTTACATATTAAAAGCTGTATTTATCAATATTTGATTTAAACGTCTGTGCCTGCACATTTATTGAACAAAGCCAGATGGGTGCAGGCAGCTGCACATCTGTATTCATTAATAGAAAGGAAGAGAGACATTCACAGTCAGCCACAACAACAAATAACAGAATGAAAAATGTTTGGCTGAATTGTAAGCATTTTACCTCTGTTCATCAACAAAAACTGGAGTCTTCCACAGGCCTACGTTCATCCTTAACTTTAAGGACCAAAGTACTTAGGTTAGGAGAGTACCTGATGCAATCAGTGGAGAGAGATGCTTGCAAAGGTGCTACACCCCACTTAAGAAGTGATTAGGTTGACCTCTCCTCCTTGGCCACACAGGGAAGCTACAGTTCCTCAGTCAGATGATAAACTTCAGCCTCAATATTTAACCGCCAAGAACAAATTTGAGTTTATGGTGAACTAAAATGATGAAATGCCTTTTATGAAGTGGGCTTACATTACCACAAATATAATTAAGTTTTCAAGAATATTCTTAGCATAAAGGATTGAAGTAAAAACATCTATTTGTCTTTAAAATTGAAAACTAAAGTTCACTTTCTGACTCCTGTGACTGCACCACTATTTGAGCATCACATGTGATGGAAAAATGTATACAACCCAACTTCTCTTGCAATCTGTACTGATGGAACCGAGATAAAGTATCTTCTGCAGGAATTCATCAGTTCATAGGATGAGGCCAACTATTTGGGGCAGCCTATTTTTAGTTACCAGACAAATAACCTTCAGGCATGCAAAACAACCATCAGTCTGACAGCCACCATAAACAGGAAAGGGCAACTGCTCACAGCTGCAGCACCCAAAGACTCAGATCTAAAGCCCCACAGTTTCCAAGAAACATGGTTCTGAAATTGAGACTATCCATGAAATTCCTCCTAATTGCTAAGCATGCTGGGTATGCAAATTTTCAAATTAAAGATGTTTTCTTGCTTAAGTGGGAGCTGAGTCCTTCACAAAAATTAATGTTTTAATGGGTGCTGATCACCCATAAGCTTATGGCATTCTCTTAGGACTGTGGGCTGAGGAAGTCAAGTTCACTAAATGCAAAAATGAAGAAATTAAATATTAGGAGAGAGGACTGACACAGGCAGTGCATGTTAGCTCTGATGGATCTCCCTCACAGGTAAGACAAGGGAATGGAGGGGGAGCAGCTAATCTGTTCTGCAGGCATAATGCAATTAAAAAATGAGCCTTGCATAAAACTGAAGGCATTTTGAGGAAAGGTCTTCTACATTTGGATCCCTCTTACAGTATTTGCAGATTAAGATGAAAGGGGATAATGGAACCTCGGTGTGGGATGTAGAGATAACATAGGACCAGTGAGAGATATGTCATCTGCCTTTGCACCCAAAAATACATCTTCTAGATAAATTACTGAGATTATAGAACCCAAACTATTCATGGTTTACTCTGAGTGAGAAGAAAACTCTATACTTTTCAGTCTAGGTCACTACCAGTGATAGCTCTGCTTCCAGAAGGAGACTCATACACAAAAAACGTAACTGGATACTATGCTGTGTGCAGCAGAACTCAAAATTAAACACTGACATAATCATGGAGTTTAGATCATAACAGCCTCCTGCCAGTCTGCAATATTATGCTTAAATCTGCCAGTAGAACATGGAACAACATAAATATTGCATCAGTGCTTTGGAGTTTACAGTGTGTGTTTACAACTTCGCTTCACAAAGAATATACTTCATGTACTCTCCATTGGGAGCTAATATTAATTCAGCAACTCACTGAAGTGCTTTATGCAGAATAAAGGCAAATACCTTAATGCCAGAAGGAAGAAGTTACTTCTTATAACAGATTATAGAATAAAACCATCCAGGTCCCTACTTCTGTTGTTCTAGGAAGGATGCAGTGAAAATGGTGCTGCAGATCCAGCACCGGGCAGCAGGGACTGAGCATGCAGCACAGACGTGGGAATTGCTGTGCTTTGCATCCAAGAACACTATCTCTGCAGAAAAGCCTTAGCTACTTATCACAGTTGCTAATCACCACTTCTGGGAAAACAACAATGTGACAGGAAAAGCTTCAGTTTTGTTCCAAAATCCTCAATGCAAAAAAAATATATTTGCAAAACACCCTCTTTTTAATTATTTTTCTGTGTGTCAGAGATGAAACAAAGACAGAAGCTCTGCTGATACCCCACCCTGCATGAGAGCATGCATCTATTTTGCAGGGAAGGTCACTTCCACTTGTGCCATAAGTTATGCACAGAGTCATGACCTGCATCAGCTTCCCAGAGCCACCTAGGCAGGCTGCACACTGCAGCACTGAGCTGGGCAGCTCCTGCCTCCAGAAGCTCTGCTGGTCCCTCAGGGCTGCTCTGCCCACCAAGGGTTTGTGTGCCCTTGTGCATGCTCCACACTACGCCTTCCCTACACCCGCTCTGCAGCAGCCTGCTGAAAGCTTCACCCAGCCCTCGATTCTGAGCAAGCTTTAACCAGGCTGTCCTGACACCTCCCCTCACACACACGCACACCTTGTCTCCCAAGGAGGAAATTAAGAGCCAGATGAGAGGTGCCTGGGGCGGCATTTCTCAAGCAAGCGTACAGGAGCTGCATGTGAGGCTCTCCAGTGAACTGTCAAAGCTGCAGCTACAGTGAAAGTATTATGCTTGCAGCTCTTTGAAAGGATATGTTTTCATGTGGTGACCACACATGAAGTCCCTCATGGTCACACATGGCCACCAAGGCAGTACTCGGGGATGCCTTGTTTACCAGCACGATTTTATGGACTTTTACTGCCAGAAAACCGGGATGAGGAGTACTGGAAGGGAACAGAATGTTTACACCAAGGAAAAAAGATCTCTCAGCCTGCCAGGAGCACAAGCCTTTCATGCCTTGGCCCTTCAACGTTTTTTGTTCATTTCCTCATGATTCCATTGGAACCCAACACCCACACTCTCAGCAAGAGAGCATTTGCTTAGTAAGAAGAACCTGCTGAAAACCCTAAGAAATACAGCTTCATGACTGACCAGCTTCCTCAAGTCTTTTCCTGAGGGAGGAGGTCTGGTCTTGATTTAGCTGAAGTCTCAGCTCTGGTTCTACACAATGGTAAAACCTGACAGGTACCAAAAAGGTACCTTCAACTCTGTGCTACCAATCACAGCAGCTTCACTGATCATCTTGTGCATTATTTGCCCTTCACTAGTAGTCAGCACAGTCTGGGGAAGAGCAGACATTTCAGTCTGTTTTCCTGTGCCTAAGACCTGCAATGAAAATCACCCAAGCTCACTTTTCAACCACTTTTCCAGGACAAGTGGCCACTGGGCACTGCTCCTGCTGAGCCAGAGTTGTCTCAGGCTGCAGCGTGCATGACCACAGCACTTAGAGGCAGCCACAAAGAGGAGGCACCTGGCAAATCTTCATCTCAGAAAACCAAGGCAAAGTAGGTGCAGCAACATCTTGTACTTACTGTACACTGAAAGCAAAAATCTGACCGACTGCCAGGCCTCAGATCAGAGAAGAGCCACAGCTCCTGATTTGGCTCAAAAGAGAAACTCTCATGCATTTTAATAATTCAACCCTCTACAGCATGCCATGGTAGATGAAATCATATATGTTTCCTTTCCAGAGTGCTTTCAGTTGCTTATAAATTTGCCAGTGTTGCTTAGCCCAACGCCAAGGGCTTGGTTCCTGCACGAGAGGCAGACCTCAGCCTGGCTGCAGCACAAGGCTGTCCCTGTTCTGACACCTTCTCTCCTGCCCAGCCCAGGGCAGCAAGAAGGGACAGGAGGCTGCAAGGGATCATTGCTCAGCCAAGGCACATCCCCCCTCAACAAGTGACCTGAAGGGCAACCCCTTATCTCCCCTAGCTGTCAGAAGAGATGGGATTCCTCAAAAGGTGCTCCAGTGGTTCTTTTCAGATCTGACACCAGAAGACTGGCTGCTTTGACTGAAAGATTAAGACCTAAATACTGGGCTTGGCCAGAATTAATTTCCATTTTTAATTTCCTCAGTAGACCTTCCCCAGCTTTTCCTGCCGCAGCCAAACAGAATTCTGTCTCTACTTCTTCAGTGGCTCCAGCTGCTGCAAAAGCTCTCTTCCTCTTTGTCTCACCATTCAAAACTGCCTTGTGCTACACAGCCTATGAGTACATAGGTAATTAAAGAGATCAAAAAATGTAAAAATTTTAAATGGGAAATTCCAAAGAAGTCTTTGCTACCTTTGACTGCTGAAAAATTAGTCAAGTTTTCTTCTTGAGAGTAAATCACTTCAGAGCAATTAAAAGTTATATTTGGTTTTCAGACGACCATACAGATCTGCTTTGTGCAACACGTAAGAGTTCACCTGTGACATTGATTTCAACTCTTTTCTCCCACCTCTCCTGCACTGGAGACAGTCAAATACCCCAACTTGAAGTTTGTATCTCACAAATGATTTTGCCTGTAAGGGACAAAGAAACCACCATCCCATGAAAGACTCATTGTCTCAAATATCTACAAATTTGAGTGGCACAACAAATCAGCCATCCTTAGACAAACAGAAGTTACTTTATGTGATGCTAGTTAGGGAAGCTGCCCTCATGGAACACTGCTGCTTTCCTGCTCTCCAGCAGCTTCACACATGCCAGCTCAGCTCACCGCAGCACAAATCACTGCTGAGCTACTGAGAGACTCTGCTTCTGGGTTTTAAAAGCTCACAAACTGCTCATCTCCAAGGAAAAAAAAAATAATCTTAAGCTAAAATTCTCCCCTTAGGTGGGGAGGAAGGGCATGAAAAGCAGACACCATGACAAAGCCCTTTGCATTATTAAAGGACTGAGCCCACCACTCTCCTGCAAGCACAACTCCCACACTGAGCTCAGAATTCACAGATTCCAGGGTCAAGTTTTGTTCCAATTTTTGTTACAGGAATTGCTTGGGGTGAGGCTCCCTTATCTGCGCTTTTGACAAATGTGATTTACCATTAAACTAAACCTAGACCCATGTGCTTCTCTCTGCTTCAACAACTTTTTAAGTCATTGTCCCCCTGAAATAAGAAATGTGCACAGTGTGTGTTGTAATCAATATCACAGGAGAATTCTGCTCCACTTTACACAAAACTTATCCAGTGTCATTTTAAAAAGAGACATTCGGCATACACAGGTAAATGGAGAGATAACAGTAGATACAGATCTATAATCTCTATTTATGAACACAGGGAGCCCTGGATCCAGTTCCCTCCTTCATCTCAGGAAGAAACAGCTTGGCAAATGGTTGGCAGTAGGGCATTTTACAGTTTAAACAACACATACAAACCACAAATGCAATTCCTACCTGAGAAAATCCCATACTGTGTGCTGACTGACATGTCTCCTGAGGCCATTTTAAAAGCTACTTGTGTCCTGTGGGTTTATTTTGCTGTAGAGTTGTTCTTTAATCTCCCAGTACCTATACATCAGGACCATGTCCCATCTGTCAGTTAGCTGATGGGCTGAGGCAGGGTGATGGAGGGCAGAAAGCAATGAGATTTCACTGCCGCTTTTCAGTCACTGGGAGGGGATGTGTGATTTTTCCCTGGTGAAACATATAATGAAAGGTTGCCCACCACCACATACTTAAGGCAGACAGCAGGATGATGAGCTTCTCTGAATCTCAAACAATTTCAGCTCACATTCAGGACTGTGGACCTCAGTGCACAAATATATCCTGACTGCTAGAAATGTCACAGTCATCAACAAGACACACTTAGGAATGAGGGGAAAAGCCATAAGTGAAGAAACAAGAATTTTGGAGTAATGGCCTGGTCTCTTCTAAAGCTATGTGAGACCACGTTTTCCTTTTTATTGTCCTTTCTCAGTGTGAACAAATAGGAGAGGCATTTATTTAAAAATAGTTCATTGCTGGTTAAACACACAGGATAATCTTTCGTTCCAAACTCCCGAAGCTTCAGACTGCAGATGTTCTCCCCTGCTACAATGAATCCTAAAGAGCCTGACGGTGCCAGGACCCTTAGAGCTTGCTTGGCTTATCATTACCTCTACAGATTACATTTATGGAAACAAAGCAGGGCAGTTTAAATGAACTGCTTTTCAAGGAGCAAGCACAAGCAGTGATGCTGCATGCCATGAAAAGAAGCATTTTCAGTATCTTTTTTGCACATGGTGTGGCTTTGCCTCCCAGACCTAAGCAACCTGGTGTTTCCTACACCGCAGAAGTCTGCATTCCCAGAGTCCACCAGTCAACATGTAGGATTTTGTGGTTATAAAGAAAGCTTGAGTAAAGCACATTTGGAAATGCAGTTCCCTAGCAGGAGCTCTGGGAAACATTCGAGCCCAATACCTCAGAGCTACAGAGGCAGACAGAAGTGAACAGATGTAGCATTAAGTTGAACGCAAAGTTCTCGGTGCTGCAGTTACCAAAGTGAAAGGGAGGAATGTAAAAAGGTAAGGGATTTATTACAGCCACGATCTCATTCCCTCTATGCTCCTGCTAATGCACATAAGAATTTTCCAGTTTTCTTTTTAATGGATGCTGTTTCCATGGGCACAGAAGTAGTACTGGTCTGCACAAAGGCAGCTCCTCTGGCTGTCCACAAAAAGCAATGGATATTTTTATCAATTAGTATTATTTCACTAGTGTCTCCATATATAGCCACAGATCTTCCCCCAAAAACCCAACTGAAATGGCAGCATACTTGTTCTGTCAGTAGTGCTAAATTCATAGAGACACACGGTCAGAAAACACCAATTTGTGCTTTATTTTTGCATGGCTGTGGGTGATTCCTTTCTAAATGCACCCACATAGACCACAACATATGGCACACAACTTTTGCAAATATCACCCTGGGGGGGGGACACCGAGGGAGTTTAGTGGTGATGTGGCTGCTGTAACATCTCCAGAAACCAAGACCAGTTGGGACAATGATATGCACTGCTTTTTCAGAAGAAACATCTGTGTTGCTTTTATTTGCTGAGTGTATACAAGCAGCTTCATGTCATCATACGGGTGCACAGGCAATTAATCCTGGCATTTCCATTAGCTTGTGCAACACGAGTGAAACCAGGCTGCTTCTGAGCTGGTACACCTACAGGTCAAGACAAACTTAACCTATCAGTTCTTAAGCATATTTGCACTTGATTTTGACTCATCCTTTACCAGTGATGAAAGCATCCCAGCTTCACAGCTAATTCAAGTTTAAATTTATCCTCATTCGCTTGCACATTTCCATGTAGACCAAGCCACTTCAATACCTTTCCTTTGACAGGACTTCTTTCATAACTAAAGGTCTCCAAACATTTAAATGCCCCATGAGAAAACATGCTTTCTTTCAGTTGATGCCCTCTTGAGATAGTGATCACTTCTGCCTACTTTTTTAACTTTCAAGGTCTTTTCTTAAAAACCATCATACTCCAGCAGCATGCAATTCCATGGGAAAAAAACCCACTCTTTTATTTTATGAAGTAAAAGCTAAAATTTTATCTATTATAACTAGAAAATTGAATTACTCAAATTCACAAGTAAATAAAAATTATGTCTACCTTAAAATGATAAAGCACTGTAGGACTTAGAGGGGAAGGGGACAACCATGTTGTGCCTGATTGCTATGGCTGGCTTTCCCTGTGTTTTCACTGCCTGGGACAAGTTGCACACAGCTGCAGGATCACTGCTACTGTGCCTAGGCTAGCACAAAGTGAGGTAAATGGGAATTCCTGCTGCTCTGCAGGGCAGACCTGATCTAAGACTATGTTTAGAAAACAAATCAGAGTATTCAAAACCAGGTAGAGTTTTCTGTCAACATCAGTGTGAAAGGAGTTGATGTCATGGTCTCTTAATGTACATAAAGATAGCAAACTCTCCCATTTGGGATTCTGTAAACTATGCACTGTCTAAAATAACCTTTAAAGACACCAAGAGATATTTACTCTAAAGCAGGCTTATTGTCAGAGACATTCTTCAAATTTCTTATTGACTTCATTGCTTATAAATGATGTTAAATTTACTCTTTAAAGTGGGAAAACAAAATACCCACTACCATTTCTCTACACACATGAACAGCAGACTTGCTGTAGTGCTTGCATAATAGATGGTGGGAGCTCTCTGCCTTTGATGTCATCTTAATGAACTCAGCATAATTGCCTTTTTGAAACAATGGCAAAGAGCACAGCAGTACTTAAATACAGCTCCACTAAAGCAAGGATGCTCTTGGTAGTGTGCCAACTCCCCATCTCCAGGTTCTTCATTACTTTGTCTCTCTCTTTTCAAAACACTCTTTTCTCCAAAATACAAGGCCAGGATCTCAGCTGATATAGAATGATGCAGCCTTGTGTGATCTTTATGAATTCATCAGTTCAGAAAAGAAGAGACATAAGTGTATCCCAGCCTTCTCCATGCTCAGTTGTGGCAGCTCCAGTTCCCTGTGACACCCACCAGTCCTCTCTCTGTACTATTGGCTCGTGGGTTTGGTATCAATCTCCTGGGATAGGAAAGGAAATTCTGCAGCTCTCTCAGCAACTTTCCAAAGCAAAACACTTTAATTAAATATAAAAAAAATTGATTAGCACAGCATTTGAGTAATCTTTGGGTTTATCTGATTCTGCCGTTCAAGTTTTCAGTATTTTGCACTGTTACAGGTTACCAACTCATAGCTGTGCTGCACACACCAATAAACTGAATGCAAAAAATATTTTGGGGTAGCCACTTATTTTTGAATGCTCAGTAATCACTGTATTACAAAGTGAATGTGACAGGAAAGCTACAAAGAAATCATGCCCTTCTTGAAAGCCAAATTCATATCTGAAAACATCTCTCAACACAGCAGGGTATACTTGTTATCCCTAATTTGGTTGTGATGGGCTTGGCTGATTGTGATTTAGCATTTGAATTTTCACTTTTTAAGGAAAAAAAAAGAAGGCCATATCTTTTAAACCTGGAAGCTGAAGTTAGATATTTAAATTTGAGACTAATTTAAATATAAGTGCCCTAGAATATGCTGCTTGTTTAATCTTTTTTGAAGAGATTTTGATAGTCTTGTAGTGAGAAAACAATGTACAACAGATCACCCAGTGAAACCAGTAACTGGTTATGTATGGATCTGAGCAGTACTGAAGAACAGGGCTGGGAATAGCGAGTATCATCACACTGTGACTTTTAATCCAGCTCTGACACTTGCACCAACTGAAAGTCTTCTGAGGAAGCTAAAATAATCTGAGAATATGCCATTACATGATCAGAATGATTGTTTGTCTTTAGACTTCTCTCTAAATCACCTAAGACCTTTGCATGCTATATAAATAAATTACAACCAGTACTTTAGCTTCTTTCAGACACAGCCATTATAAGAATGTCACTGACATTTTAGTCAGGATATTCTATTTAGTTTGAAATATGATAGGAGCCTAATGAGGTTTTAACCACAGAAAGGCAAATGCTAAGAAGCCTGAATCCAAATATATCTAGGAAAATTAAAGGAAAAATCCTATAAAAACTATATGGAGAGCAAGCTAATGGTACCTAATGCTGAGCATGCCCTCCCTATCTGGAGCTCCAAACAAAAAAAGCCATAGAAGGAGGACTGTAGCAGTGGAGATTTGGCTCTGGCTGCAGTACATTTAGAGAAGCTCCAGGAAGGACACACTGACCCCAGCTGCCCAGTCCTTGGCTGCAGAGACAGGATCTCACGTGGCAGCCTAAGACAATGCATCCTGCAGGACATTGTCCCGCAGGCACCAGCCGATACAAAGCAGAGGCTGAGCTGGACAGCTGGCAGGACAGAGCCTCAGCTGGGGCTTCCCCAGCACAGAGCCCCTGCCCCACCAGGCAGCTGTGGAAGAAAGCACTCTCCTGCCTTCTCACTTGTCTTCACCTAGCACATGTCAGGATGTAAAACCTCCACGACTTTCCACCATGGTGCTCTTTCATTTATTTATGGGTTGCATAGTTCACCTAACAACCAGCCACTTTTTATTTCTGCTTGCGAAAGCCGAACACAGAGGTCCTTCAAACCATTAAATATCCATCAGTAAAATAACAGTGTAGTTAGTGAAGGATTAACATATTCAAAATATGTATATGTTCTAAAGTTAATTAATTTCCAAGTACAAGCACTCATATGACCACTGGTTAGAACAACCTAAAAGCAGTGCTTGGGCAGTATAAATCAAATTAAATTACAAACCAGTTCTGAAGCTCTATGTTTAAGTGCCCCCATCAACTTGTACAAAATTATAAAAACTAGGAATTAGGAACGAAACTCTGACTTGACATTCTTTTTCTTAATTTGAATTTAACTGGATTACACATGAATTACTAATTGCTGTTTCTAGTGACCCATGGTGATAATATGAGCTCTGTATTACAATGACCTGACATTTAATTAGTTTGTATGAGCAGATTATGCAAAGTTTTATCATGAAGTGATTTAAACTGATATTGCCCTTGGTAATGCAACACAGCAATAGTGAAGTCTGTGCGTTGGTACAAACATAAAATTTCAAAGAGAATCCATTAAAGGAAAAACCAATTGATTAAATGCAAAATGAAAACAAGCTCTGTAGAGTATTAGGTACTAAATTCTATTCAACCAAGCTTCAAACTTTGTAATCATCAACTTGAACTATGTAAAACAAGCATTAGTCACACTTCAACTACCGAATAACTCAGTTTGTATATTACTTGCAATTCAAAAAAATCCTGAGCACTCCACTAGACATTTATATATGAGCTACAAAACCAGTTAATCTAGATATCATTTTGTGTGGGAAGGAAGCATTTGCCTGCCTGGTCCCATATGGAGTAACACTCTAAAATGGGTAGCAGAATAAGACAACATGGACACCACTCTGCAGTAGAAAAAAACAGAAATTACTCTATGACAAAATATCTTCCCAACAAGCTGAGAATGTTTCTAAAGAGCTACTAGCAAGTTCAAACAACATAATCCAATTTTAAAAAAGGCACAGATGCCACTGAAGACCAGACTCCACTTAATTTACTTCTGCCCATCACTGGAACATCTGATATAAATCAATAACAAAAACATTGGCCCTTTCTAGCTTCATTTACTCCTTCAGGGCATGTTCTGATAGGAGCTGATTTTTTTTTTTTTTTTTAATTTCGGAACTATTTTTTTTTTTTTAATTCTTAAAGATACTATTAAAGATTTATTAAGGGAAAAGGAAGTATTGATTTGAAGAAATCCTACTCCCATATTGAAAGAATTTTCCCCCAACTGAAGAAGAATTTACATAGATTACAGAGTTCCTACAGGCTTCATATTTATTTGATAACCTCTAAAATGTGTTTCTTCGCTGAACCATTAGATTGACACCATCTAAGTGCTGCTTGGTGAAATTTTGGACATCTCTACAGAGAAATGAGTCCAGGCTCTGGAGGAAATGCTTGCCTGTCTAGAACAGTATGAAGTAAGAAAGGGAGATCAAGTTTCAGGTTTACAGCCAACCATTAGTGATACCTAACAATGTTGCCAAATAATCAAGAGAGCCATTGATCAATAACCCAAGCCCTGTCACTGGAAAACAGATGCTGATATTTGTTATGGGAAAGTGTGTGATCAGATGACAGCTGTACATTTCATTTGCTGTTCATTTTTGTTGCTTCTGTGCCAGGAAGGACCATTTGATCCTGCAAGGCTCACACAGGAAACATGAAGCTGTGTCAGGGAAGGTCTAGGCTGGGTATGTAAAAGGTTTTTATCACAAAGGGTGGATAAGCACTGGAACAGCCTCCCCAGGGAAGTGGTCACAGCACTAAGCCTGACAGAGTTCAAGAAGCATTCAGACAACACTCCCAGGCACATGATGTGATTCTTGGAGCGTCCTGTCCAGGACCAGGACTCAATGGTCCTGATGGATCTATTCCACCTCAGCCTATTCTGTGTTTCTATGATAACCCTCTTGCATGGGTCAGCCTGACATAGCCTGAAACATTTGCAAAGTCTCTGAGGGATTATTTTTACTTTGCATTTCTATTTCTTGAGTACATGTGTGTGTATACTTTTCTAGTTTCAGATTCCCACCAGCATTCATAAATCAACATTCATCTCCAAAAATTATGATTCCTGACGACCTTATTGACTTTGTATCTTTCAGGGTCCATCAAGATATTCAGAAGACAGGAGAAGCTAGATGGATTTGAAAAGGACCTGAATAGTAGCTAGCTCCTCTAAACCACAGGCACCAACTGTTTGTAAATCCAGCACACAGCCTGCAGTTAGGAAGCATTTTCCAGAACAAAGCGTGGCACGCCCTGTTCTTGTCCCCTGTAAGTTATAACCCAGCTGCTCCCAGAACGCTGTGCTGCAGGTCACCTTTGCCTTTGGTGCTGGCTCAGTGCAGAGCTGCTTGGTGGGAGCACACCTGTGCAGCCTGGGCTGCAGGAGCACAGCTGCTGCCCCACAGGATGGCCCATCTCCTCAGCAGCCCCCCAGAGACCAGCTTGCAGCCAGCAGGGCTTACAGTGCATGGCTTGAAGGACATGGCAGTCCCCTTCAAATACTTTCTCACTTTTCAGCACGACAGCCACCCAGCCCCTTACTGGCACTGTTAAAGGAGAGCCAATCTTACAGGAATTGGTACTATTTTTCAGTTAGTCTGCCCTACATCCCCCTGGAGAAGAGAAAACAAATAACCAATAACCTGTGGATCACAGATCACTGCAGCCATACAGTTTGCCATGCCCATCTGCCTGGTGCCAGAGGACTTAAACTTCTACCAAGAAAAATGCAAAAACCAAAAAACTTATGAGAACTTGCACACTTGCTTACCTTTACAAGTACAAGGGTACTTCACTCACATGTCCTCACTCTTCCAAAGATGTCTCCACTGAGTCAAGGCTGATAATTTCCAAAATCATCTCTTGGCAATGAGGTACCAGTTTCATCCATTTCTCATTAGATATAAGCCCTTAAAATATATTGCTGGCTTTGAAAACTACACACAAAGTGTATGTCTCTAAATTGCTGGTAATATTTGAAATCTACCCCACAGCCTGAGCTTGAAAATTGCACACAGCTGAAGTCTACCTCTATTATTCATTGGCTTCAATAAGACTATTCATGCAAAAGGTCCAAGGCAGTTTTAGAGCTTTTGGTAATATGTGTGTAGTATATCTTTTTACTTTTAAAAATGAACAGGGATTTTGGAACAAGCATGAAGATCATAAAGTGGGTAAAGATTTTTTTAAACCACCACCAAAATGCAATCATGCTGGAAGAAGCTGACAAATTTCAGCAGCTCTTTTTCATTAAAGTGCATTACTTTAAACAAAAGCCCCCAAGGCAAGCTCTGTGAGAAGTTTGCCATGATGGGAATATACTCATGTGAAAGAAATATAGCACAATCTAGCACATTCATAGAAACATCACTTTTAAATATAAAGTCCATTATTCATTATTAAAAGAAATGGATACATATGTGGGAAAAACACCCATCTTGTGGCTACATGCCTGACAGCAGCTTATATTCTTTGCAGAGCATTTTACATCCACAATAAACGTGAAAGAGATGTATTTATCTAGCTTTTAGGATGTTTCTTCAGGTTTATCGCCACTGGGAAATAGCTGTGTCTGACTCAAGGAGAAAAGAAAGCTGCACTTATCGAGTGAGTTAAAGTGCCAGGAAATTCAAAGACATGGGAATGCTGGACAAGTGGAGACACAAATGGCAATGTCTGCTTTACACTGTAGGGCACATGGTAGCCCCTGATAACAGGGGGATGTTGTCAAGAGCTTGACAAAATACACTTTATGAAATAAAGTGGTGTAAATCTTATTTCATTACAGTCACAGCAGTTTATGATGCAAGGTATTGCCTCAGCATTTTGTGGGGTATTCTTTTGGTCTCCTGTTTGAAACTAGCCAAAAAGATAGATGGATATTAATAGCACTGATGCACAAGCAAGTTATCAGAGTGCATCTACTTTAATTGCTGCTGTATTCCTTAACCCTAGCAGGGCACACAAATACTAAAAACCAGTCACTTCTGCCAGAGAATCCATATTTAACCAATACATCAGGTTAAGATTCTAATTTTGATTCTGCAGGATATTCCCACTATTAAAATTTACAAATGACAGATGCTCTGAAGTTTTCCATAGTAAAGACATTTTAAGGAATGTCATTAACACTTTCTAAGACCTTTGTGGCCCTGAAATTGCACAGATGGCATCTCCTCAAGCCCTGATGGTCCTCTCCAGCTGTGCAGTGAGACAGTGCTTGGAGACTGGTGGTAGCTTTTTGCTTTGGAAGTTTCTCAAAACATGCTGCCTTGAAGTGTGGCAATTTCAATATGCTGTGGCTTTTTTCCTTCCCTGCAACAATAACAAGAAACACATACCTGGGGAATAGACAGAGAGTGGAAGGAGACAAAATTCACCATGGATTGTATGTTCCCGTCTCACTGGAATAAAAAGTTAAATAGGAACACTCTTTTGCTGCACCTGTCACAGTGGTTGATTCTGCAGTCTTCAGAGTTGAACTAGTTGGTTGGATTTGGGGTTGACACTTGGTTGAACTACTCAGAGACTCACTTGCACAAGGTTTACATATCTGAACATGTACTGGAAGTGAAGGGCATATTGCCTTGCGCACAGGACAGTACCAAAGTGCAAGAGTAATCACCAGAACCCCCTGCCTCTGCAATTACCATGCAGCACTAGGTTTTAGACAGGGAATCTCTTAAAATTAGCAGCAGCTTTTGCTCATCTAGGAGCACCAGACTAGATTTGGCCGGTGATGCACAACAGGAGCAAGCTGGGGGCACACGAGGCCCCAGCTGACTCAAAAGGTAATTTTGAGCCATTGCAGAGAGCCAGAACATATTGGAGAGGGCAGCAAGGGTATCTTTGCTTTGGTAACATGGATCAGGTTGAAAACATCCATCTACCCTGCCACCTTGCTCTGCTGCATTCAGGAAATGCTTACTCAGCTTGTAAAGGTGGCCTGCACTGCATGGCTCTACAGTGGCCAGGTGCAATCAGCACCTCTGTGATATATAGACCATTGCCTTCTACACCACAGGACCTTCTCTTTCAGAATGCATGGGCTGAATGTGGGATGAGTTTTGGACATTCTTGTTTGGCATGCTTTTTCCCTGAGATGTGGACCAGTTGGAGGAGCAAGGCCCTGTCACTAATGTCAAAAGAAGTTCTAGCCCTCAAAGGTACAATGGAGAAGGATGAGCAACAGGCTGCTTGAAACCTGCATTGGGAGAGGGAGTTTCTCTCTTCTCCCTAGAAAGCAAAAAGTAATTTTGAACCACTTAACTATAACCCCTACATCACCTTTCTAGCACTCATAGTCCTTTCTCCACCTTTGCAGTTGTAGCACAAGTGAGAGCCTGGCTTTAGACTTTATAGTGATTTTGGTGGGCTGCCAGCACTTCTTGGAGCACACAAGGCAACAGAGTGAGGTGGCATTTTTTAATCTTTGATATTGCAGGACAAGGTGGATGTCATTCTATGGAATAGGATTAAAAAAAAAAATAATAAAAAGAGGCATTTCCTTAACCAAAGGGCATCCTTAATGCTGCATATGATCACTCACTGCAAACAGGAAAAAGACAGGACCTTCTCAAAGGAAAGGCTGCAACCATTTTTTGTAATGGAAAGTTTTAAGCAATTTACAAGTAGGAACTGCTAGTGATTAACTGCTGGTTAATCAGTTAACCTGGAAAAAGTATACAAACCCAACAGGAAAGGGAAAAGTTTCCAAACTGATCCATTTAAACTAAGAGCCATTGATTTCACACAGGCACTGCTCCTGATTAGAACTGGAAAGCCAAGTTTGCTACTGTGATGTTGTTTTGCTCTTGTGATTTTGAAGCAGTGTGAAAGGCAGAGAGACAGAGGCTGGGTTTTAATAGGAATTACATCTAAACTCTGCTCATCACTGAAGAGAGAATGTAATCACTTAGTACAACTAAGGACACTGGTGAAAAAATTCTAGATGTCAAAATGTTGCTGAAGCGACAGCTCTATCACCATGAGAACAAAAGTGCAGGAACAAAACTCTGCCATAGCAAGATCCTGACACATTAGTAACCTTGAAAAAACCTGTGACAAATGTGCTCAACCCCCTAAACCAAACCAGCAGTAGTTTGATGAGTGCTCCAAAAGCAAGGTAGATTTTGAAGTTTCAGTTGCTTCTGTATATTTACAAATTGCAAAATCAAAGCAGAATATGTGTCCTAGATTCACAAACCTAAGCATAAACCTGCCTGCTGTAACTACATTCCATTTCTCATCCTAGTGAGGCTGAACAGAAGTTCTCTTGCCTAATTCGGGAGGAGAAGTCTATTATCCCAAAGCACTGAAAAACAAATACATTCCCCGTGGCCTGAATAAACTAGGGTCAAGAGGCTGCCAAACAGGGGGCCAGCCAATTTGCACAAAATTTTTCGTTATCTGACAACTACATTGAAATTTGGGACCATATATCAAGTACAAGCCAAGGTCCTGCTGCCCACAAGCATCTCCACAACAAAATGCAAGTGGATGGGTAGACAAATACACATTTGCATCCATATTCAGGAAATCTTGATAAAATGTGTTTCATTTTTCCAAATACCTTCAGTACACTTTCAGATTAATCAAAGTAACTTCAAATCCCAGAAAGATATTGAATGAAATTAAAATATTTGCAAGTAGCAATTAAGCAGACAGTGAAAGTTATAAACAAACATACAAATGGCTCACATACATAACATATCTTAAAAACAACTTATTCCATGGCATCATGGCTCTTATGAAGAATGAAAAAGCAGAGGCTGTGGTAGGTCTTGACTTTGGTAACTATTACAACACTTGTTCACCAATTTATCATAAACAAGACAATCAACCAAGGTATAGGTGAAACTCTACCGTTTGATACATGACTATTTGAAAAATCATACAGGCATTGCTTCACTGACAAACAGGAAAGCTGAATTAAGTGCAGGAACCTGTTTTCATTCTGTGAGTTTTCAGTATTTTCTTTGAAAATTTAGTATGATGAAGGAGAAAACACCAGGCCTGAAGAGAGTATCAAGATGAAAAAGTACAACAGATCCTTTAGAGGAAGAGATTTAGTGTCCAAGTAATCCTGAGACAGAGGGAAAAGTGTCTGAGCAAATGAGGATTCACTTCAGCAAGTGTGGAGCTGCAGACTAGAAACGTGATGACTGCATGTACATTTATATATATATACACATATATATATATTTACATAGATGAACACACACATCTCCATACCTGTGCAGCTGACAAAAGCCATAAGAGAGGAAACCACTGGTGAGGCAGTGGCTCTTCAGAACAGGATTTGTGAATCTTAATGGACCGTAAACTGCATGCGAGTCGAGAATATTTTGCTTTTGAGAGAAAGCAAATATCAAAGTGGGATGTATAAAGGGGAGCACTGCTCCTAAGACAGCTGAAGCAAACCTTCTGCTTTGCTCAGAAGCAGTGAGGCTCCCACAGCTGAAGCACTGCAGCTGGATTTGGGCACAGTATCTAATACCAGAACAACGCAGGCTGACTTGAAGGATTTCAGATGAAAAGAATTATCACCAGAGGACTCAAAACCTATCCTTGGAGGGAAGTCTAGGAAAAGCAGGGTTGTTTAGTCTAAAAATAAAGATGTCTGAAGGGAGATGCGATAACGATCTTCAAACATAGAAAAGGACTACTAGAAAGAGAAAGGAAATAAGCCCTTTTCCATGTGGACCAAGGTTTGTATGTCTAGAAATAGGCTGAAAAGGCAGCAAGGGAGATTTAGGTTAGACTTCAGGAAGTGCTTTCTTCTAGTGGTAAGAATAGCTAAGTCCTGGAAGAGTTGGCCTACAGAGACCTTGTGATCATCATTATTTAGGCCTTTTAAGAACAGCTATATGGACACTTGTCAGAAACATATTGGTTTTATCTGCAGTGTCTTGGGGCAAGTGGATGGACTGACTGACCTCTACAACATTTTTTTGCTTTCACCTCCCATTGTAACTATGAAAAATAAGTGATTGGCGTATAAACACGTTTGTTTCTAGCAGAGCATCTCTCTCTTTGAAAATGTATGAGCAGTAGACTGGTGCTTGGTGTCATCACAGCACCTCCTCTGAGTTTTGTACACAGATAAAGGCAGTAAAGGGGAGTGCCTCAGAACTCACAGGCAGACCCAAGTATGCTTCCAACAATGTTTGGCTTCTATTCTGGAATAAAGAGGACACAAGCTCAATCTCTCTTCCTCCCCAGGGAACAGGTGTTTAGTGTTTGCTCTCCACCATCCAGACCAGAAACAGAGACACAGCAACCACAGAAGGAGTGGGAGCTGGCCTCTATGCCACACTGCCCAAGAAACATTTTCATCCTCTAATTTTACTGCAGGAGATTTGAAAACAAGACTTTCTCTGTCAGTAAAGGTGCAGGCAGGAAGATTTGGTCCATTTAACACTAGATATTTACCCAGATGATTTTAAAAGCTCTGCATGGATTTTGGACCGCCATTTTTTTTCTCTTGTGGGAGTGCAGTAAAACACCAGCTGCTGTTAATGTACCTTGGTGAATAATCACACTCAGCTAATCTTCAGCTATGAATGATTAAGCACTTCATACAGTATGTGAACATAAAGAGCCATTTTCTCACACTTAAAATATATTTGATTTGAGAACCCAGTGAGGCGAACCCGCCCCACACCAGCATAAGGACAAGCTGCAGAATTAGACAATTACTCTTTTGCATCCATGATCTTGTGTGACATACAAAGTCTACAGGAAAGCCATGACACCCCTGAACAAACTGATACTCCTGCAACATTGTTCAAGAGCTTACTGCACTGCCTGCTTTTACCCCTGGGTTGCCATGCACAGATTACACTCTGCATCTTTCAGAAGAACATCTCTAGAAAATCTGAGTTTTTTTTAAAAGAGGAAACTGTCAAAATTTGGCAGGTCACAATTTTGTAAGCCTTACTCGTTACTAGTATTTACTCCTGCAAACCATTTGCTGGAAATCAGTTTGACAGAAAAAATTACTGTTCACTGATCTCACACAAAAATTGCCAACTCACGCTATCATTCCACATGAAGACAATTGCTGTTGCTTTAGCACAGACTTGGGTTTGGGTTTTCAGCCTCAAGTCAACAAAAAGCATGCTCTTACAAAGCTTTATTATGGAAAAGATTTTAAAATTCTCCTGAAGCTAGAAAATTCAAATGTCCTCTAGAGAGCTCAGCTCTCTACTCCTTTATTTGCTCATTTCCTACATGAATATTTGTTGCTAAACAGGAGCGGGAACTGTGGGCTTGGCCACTAAAAATGTGCTTCCACCAAGAGTGGCTATGTATTTTCTCCACTACTAAAAGGTGAGAAAGATGCTGTATTGTTTTAGTGCTGACAGGAACTTTGGAGGTCATATCCCCTGGAAAAGCCCTTGTAGTTTTGCACAGTAGGTGGTCGTCCTTTCATGAGTGATTTTTGCTACCCTCCATCCCCAAGAAACTCCTTTGCATGACACACACAACACAGCTCTGAGAAGCATGGGCTGTCAGGAAAAAGCTGTTCTGCTTCTGCACCAGCAAATGGAGGTCTGTACGTATGGTAATAACAATTCACTTTTTATAGAATAATAATAGGCTCGGGTAATTCCTGTGCCAACAGATCAGCGGCTACTGTTTCCACTCAGAGGTTATGAAAGATTCTGCCCTCACCCCTTTCCAATGGCCTCTTGTTCCAGAACAGCTGAGCGTTATTTTTAAGCCATAAAATTGTAGGAGAATGGCTGGGCAGCTATTATTAACAATCATACAGAATTCTGCATAATGTGTGTCTCAGTCCACTTTATATTCTACCACTTAGCACAGAAAGCACAGGCTGAAATAATTTACAGTCAAGTGACATTTTGCATGTATAAAAGACACATCTATTTGAACAAGGTGAGTTCAAATCTGTAGTCTCTGTTCAAAGAAAACTTAAATATAAGTCAATGAGAACAATGTCTGTGAAAACAGGGCCTGCCTGGCTGCTTTCAGAGCATAAGATCAAGTTTATTCTTTCCAAAATTCCTTAGTGTGCTCTTTTATCTTCAGGTTCTCCATTCCCCTGATGATCCACCTGCAGTTATTACTCCAGCTGTCCTTTTCCTGAATATAATGAGATTTTTCTGCCTTTTTCTAGTTGATTCTCACCTGCTTTCTGTTCACTTCTACCTTTCCCTGACAATGATATCCTCCTCCCCCGACCATCCTTTTTTGTGACACAGGAATTGAGAGCGAGTAAGGAGAGGAAATTGCCATGGTGGCTAAAGGGATAAACTGGCAAAGAGAAGAATTTAGATCCTTTTGGGAGGAGATACAGCAACTCTATTCAGATTTCCTGTAGATTTTTTTCTTCCTTTTCAGATTTGTGAGAAGGAAGCCAGAATCGAATCTTTTCCTTCCTCCTTTCAGGTTCAACAGGAAATTAGCCGAACAGCTAAAGTGCCCACTCTGCAGCCCTTCCCCAGCAGGCCCTATGAATGTCTCCAATTGTTACAGGTTGTTAATTGCCACACAGAAGTTATCACATTAATGCAACTTTGTTGCCAAGAATAGTTTAAACGAAGTTAAATGAGTAAAGCATGCCTAGTAGTTCCCATTGTTCAGCCCCATAGACAGGCAGTGAGTTGGATAATTGGGCATTCTGACACTTCCAACTCATTTGTTTCATTACACTGTGTTGCTTGCACTCAAACATCTGCAAAAATTGTGAACAAACAGATCTAGGAATTCTTCATGAGGAAAAAGCTGCTGTATTCAGATTGATTATGCCCTAAGAACTTGTAGGATTGGAGGGTTATTTTGTTTTAAGGATGAGGGCTTTTTCCTCCCAAAAGCATGTCACGCTAGAGCAACACAAGCCATTGAAGTCAAAGCCCTGAATATCAAACAATGGACATCATATTGAAAGCAGATTCCTCTAAGATCCTGAATTTATCCTAACATCACATCCCATTGCTATTTTGTAGGTGCCTTTCACACTAACAGGGACACACAGCACTTTGCAGAGTCAGATTCCCACAGCCAGATTACTACAGTTCCTGGACTTCCACCACTCCCATGGGTGCCAGGAGATATCCTGCACTTAGAGACAGGCATTCAGCCCCTGCCAAATAAAATACTCTTCAATGGATATAACTTACTGTGAGCTTTTCCTAGCTTTTTACTGGCATAGCTCCCCTGACTTCCACAAATTTTCCCCAGCAGAGAACCACTCTGACAGCAAGAGTTACAGAATTGTCAGGCTGGGCAGCACTCATTTTTGCGGCCTAACGTGACGCTGGAACCCAGCGCGGGCTCTCTCGTTGCCTTCATGCTGGAGCTATAGGACGTGCCAAAACACATCAAGTCCACTTGTACATCTAGTTCAGTAACCTGCCTCCAGCAGAACCTCCGTGCTTCAGGGGGAGACAAACCTTTTGTAGTGTGCATAATGAGAGGAGAATTTCCCCTCTCTAGCTATTCATACAGCAATTTGTGGATAGCCTGATGGATGAGAATTGATTAGCAAGACTTGAAAGGTCAGAGGTACGCACAGACCTCATATCTGCAGTACAAAGGACAGTTTATCCTCCACTTCACAGGAAGCATATAGTGAAACTTTCAGTGTTGCTGATATAATATGGGATATATTGCAACAGCAGGTTGAATGCTAATGCAGCCTTTATCATTAAAAATCTCAACACAGCTATGTTATTCTTCTGAGCCCACATTTTCAGCCTTCCACAGTTAGACAACTGGTTTTATGAAGACTACGGAATATTTATTTATTTACTAAAATAAATTCACAAAGCTTCACCTTCCTGGGATGTGTCAATTAGGTTGACCAAGCCCCCTCAAAGTCCTAGTACTAGAGCAAGGTAATTTTATTTCTATGTAATCTAACTGAACTTTTCTCTGTTTGAGAAGTGCTATTTTCTAGAAATAAAAAGATTATCTGCATAAATGTTCTCAGCCTCTGAAATTCTGTTGAGAAGATCAAGCAGGCACCATATTAAATTCTGAAATAAAACTGCAGTGCAGCAGCTGACAAGACAAAAGCCCAAGACATCTCCAGTTTGGAAAGAAATAGTTCAGATGTTAACATTTCCACAGAAAGGATTTTCTGTGCTTGAACCAGTTCTTTTTTAACCTTATGAGCTTGTGAATCTATAGTGGGTTGTGTGTTTTCTTTGGTTAGTTGGTTTGGGGTTTTAACTCCAGCAACTTTCACAGCATTTGATATAAACACCATATAAGCAGATTTAAGGTTCTAGCCCTGAGGGTTGTAAAGAATCATGTAAAATCGTGAACCTAAAGGTCTGAAATCCATTTGGTAAAAAAAGATCAGAAAAGTTTATGCTTTACAGTTTCTGGAGTTTTAAATCCATCTCATCTCTTGGGATCTGGAAGTGTTTTCCTGAATGTGAACATGAGCAAAATACTGAGCAAGGCAAACAGACTAACAAGTTTTGTACGATATAAGTATTTTTATACAACTGCAGATGCATGGCACAAGATTTTGGGATGACTGCAAAGAGCAGTGGAGGGAGCTGGTGGACAAAGTACTTGCTCACCTAGGACTGAAAATAATTCTTGCTTCCTGTGTCTCTTATTTCATATACATGCATATATATATAGGCATATGCACATGAACACATTCTAAATAGCACGTACAGTCATTTTTTAGTATTACTCTAACATTTCAGAATTGGGATATTAAGCACCAGGTGTTGGAAAGAGTTGCACAAAGTTATGCCAGTGCAATCAGTAGGATTATGCCAGCAATATTACATTTACAGAACCAGGCCCTAAGGTCATAAAAGTTGCTCTCTCATAGCAAATGATGAGCAGAATCCCTGGGAATACTGTAAAAGTGGCAGATAATTACATATTTTTACACTTTTATTTAATAATTCTTGTTACCATTTCATTCTTGCACCAACCCTGCCATACTTCATAACTCTTACAAATATGTCATTAACACACTGAAAATGATTTAGTTTCTCATCCTGCAGTGCCTGCATGAATCATCATTCCCACAAGAAGGGAAGAAACAGCTACACTAACCCAGGACAGTGCAGAACTCTTAGAAACCTCAATACATAATTCACACATGTTCCTATCTTTTTTCTATAGCTGCATGCTCTATATTTGCCCCCTGGCCAGGAAAAGTCCATAACTGTAGACAATGAAGCCTCACAGCCTGGTAACAGGACACATTATTTATTCATATGTAGAAAGAAGATGCATATCATGTGACTTTTTACTGTTTAATTCAAGTCTGTATTACAGAATTTTCTGATATCCCCTATGGTTTAGGTTTAGTTAAATACACCAAATATTACCCTTGGTATGTCATTAGGGTAACTGAATTAGAAAATGGATTTTCCTTAGGAGCCAGGATCTTTGGAATACAGGCATCCCTTCATTTAAAGAGAAATCCATGGTTAATAACATAACCTTGAAGAAGTCTAGAACACAGTATGCTATTTGAATATAAACATAATTTGAAAAAAGGACAGGAAACCAGCCCCACTATGCTGTAACCATTTTTTCAAGCCAGGACTCATTTTGTATTTTTTGAAGAGCCACTGTTCAAAGAGAGGAAACCAATTTAAGTTTTGTATGTGTACATAACACAGACCAAGGTTAAAAAAAGAAAATCCGCACTCTACTCAATTGTTATTCTAAAGCATTTCAGAAATATCTGGTAAATTTGCATTCTCCTCTGCTGCCCCCATCAGATTTTCATACATTCTTGAACTTCAGCATTCTCATTGGTGGGAAGTTTTTCCCCATCTGAATCTCACAGTGTGGTTGTAAATACAGAAAGTATTAGTGCTAATTCCATCAATATTTTGAACTCAACACAAGTAAAAAGCACTTGAAATTATTTTGTTCCTGGTATCTGAATGAACTAAATTCAAAACTGACTAAATTGAAAAAGAGTTGTTAAATTGATGTCAAGCTTGGGCTACCTTTTTTACCATGTCCTTACAAACCTCTTTTCCAAAGACCAAGATAGCTTTCTCAAAACTGAAACATCTTAAAGCATCTTGCATCTGACACTTAAATAAAGCTCCTCAGTTAGATTTCTGAACTTCTAAATCGGCCAATATGTGCAAGCACACTGGAAAGAAAATAAACAAACTGAGGAGGGAAAAAAAAAAGACCTGAAGAGAAGAAACATATGTGGGAAGGGTAGAAGAGCAGAGGGAAAAAGTGGGTGGGGTAGGAAGAATTCATAATAAATCACAGTCCTGCTCTACCAGCAAAGATCAGTAGATTTCAGCTGAAGAAACAGTCAAGCTAAAAGCTGCCTATGACTGCAATGAGATTCTGAGCACCAGAAAGTTTAATAAAATTACAGAATTTGGCCAAAATCAGAATTTATTTCATTTTTAAACACATGATACAGTTCCCATCAATGACAATAAAAGCTTTGCCAGTAAACCCAAACACGGGCTCAGATACTGCTATTATTAATTCTCAGTTCTTAGTACAGGGGCATGAAGTGTCTGTAGTGAGTAATCGAGCTTGGAGCCTGGCATAGCCACCCAGTAAGGCACTGAGCCTTTGGCCTGGGTTCTGGACTGCATTTCAACCCCAGCACATGGGTTGGAAGGCAAGAACATGGAGAGGAAGAGACACTCGCTGTCACCAAGCAGTATTATATTGTCACAAGAATTTTACACCACACACAGGCATGTACATAGTGTTATAGACACGCATATATAAATATACACACATTATTCAACTAGAAACAGATTAGCATCAGCTAAATAAGAGTGAACATACAGATTTCAAAGAAAAAAAAATCACACAAGGTAAAAAAGTGCTTGCTTGCCTGTGGCATCAGTTGAAGAATAAATATGATAACAAAAAATCATCACGAAATGGCATATGGTACATTTTTGTACACATATTATTCACTCATTTTTTATTGTATTTGACTTGACACTGACAATATATCTTACTCATTAGGGGAGCTTATATTTCAGTCTCAGCTGTATGTTAAAAATTCCCCACTGTTATGTGGCAAGAATACATAAAAAACAAATAGGCAAAAGCATGCTCGCCTGGAAAGACTTAATATTTCTCAAAATGTTCAAAAATTATTCTTCCCATTAAAAATCCAAAGTCAAAGGGAGAAAATACAATTGTTACCCTTGATTTTTCCCTGGTGTTTCATTTATTACATCAAAAGTTCCTTGATTGGATTCAAATGCAAAGCTGCTCCCATGGCTTCAAAGTCAGAGTAAATTGAAAAATGCGCTTCAACAACATTGATACTCAAATAATATCCCAGAATACTGTCTTAATGGCTTTACCCTTATTAAAAAAAAACCATAACAAAACTTTGGGGGTCCTTTTAAATGAAATAACAGAATGATAATAAAAAGCAACAAAATTAACCATGTACTAAAGAAAATCTTGTCCCCTCTTTAAACCCCCTCTGGAAATAGTTGTGAGTTTTAAGTTTTCCTGTGACTCTGAAGAAGTCTCTCTGATCCACAGGCACTGACATCCTCACACAGACAGACTCCAAACAGGCCTGCCACATACTAAGGGGAAGGCTCTCATTGTGGGCAGTGCTTTGAGCAAACAGTTGGGTGTAAAACCAGACCAGAGCTGGGAAATCCCAGGAAGAACCATTTCTCAGAGGGAGCATTTCAACACCAGATTCTCTCTCACAATTCTCAGCAATTCTCACCAGATTTCTCTCCAGCTATATCCATCTGTCTGAAGAAAAGCAGGCCGGAAAAGAGGTCCAGAAATTGCTGTCTGAGAAAAAGCTCTCAAAAAAGTTCTCAAAAATCATTTAAATAATCTAAAAATACTGTCAGTCTGTTATAGTATCTAATAGTACCAACTCCTTATTTTAAGTTTGGCTCCAGAGTTTTAGACAGCTGCCATTTCATGTCATTTCAATAAACCAGAAGATGCTAAATAATTTAGGGGATATGAAGAAATAGCCCAAAAACTGCTGCCCTTTGTAAAAAATATCAGATCATACCACTACTATGATTCCAGTCTTTTGGGACTGCATATAAGTTGAAACCACATTAATTTCAATCCTTCCTTCCTCCTGGGAGAAAAACAATGCAAGGATGGAGCAATGACACCTGTATTTGCAAAGCCAGTATTCCTTTCCCATGAGGTCACCTCTTGCCCTGCTCCCAAGGTGAGCTTCCATCTGGAATGGTTTTCTTCAGAGAGAAGCCAAGGTTTGACATTTTTTTCTCTGACCGGTGCAACTCAGGCAAAAGCAGTGTGCTTGTGAAAAGTAAATGGGGAAAAATGCTATATTGTCCTCAACCAGGAAAAATGCTATACTGTCCTTCACCTGGAGCAGTGACATCCACCCAGTCAGCTGCAATGAGTATGTCATCCCCTTAATGACAGGGGATAAAACAGCCACAGACATACCAAACTGGGATTGTGTCACTGAAGGGAATCAGCTGGACAAACCCCTTTCAGGCCACATGAGCACATCAGGACAGTGAAGAGGCTCGTGGCTCATCCGTGTTGCTAACTCAGGAGCTGTCAGGTTGTCAGTCACACCGTGCCACATAGGGACAGATGCACAGGGTGGTGTAACAGGGTGTCCTGAACTATACCAGGAGTCCAGCAGGAGATTTTCTATGAAAGGCATGTGCTGCTCAGAAGAGAATCAGCCATAATGGCCTATTTTACCAATATTTCTTGCTCAATAGGAAATTAGTACTCTCTGACTCTTTACCTTTGTTTTAGAAAATATTTCTAATGTAAGGGCAAAGACATGAAGTGGGTAGAGTTAATCTACACCTAAGCACTGAACTTAAACTGTGGTATTTCCATATCATACACAACCCTTGGAATGATGGCATTTTACAGAAGGTTTATCACAGCCTCACCTAAATCACAGTCTCATTAAATGGGCTTTTCAGTTTTTATTCTTGCCCCTCCAGGATAACAGGCCCAGACTATTAAAACTGAGGTATTTCAACTTAACAATACTGTGAGACAGCGCTGCTCTTCAGTTTCCATCCAAAGAAATAATACTTTTGAAAGCAATACAGAATATTCTCCAGAGGGAGAATGCCAGGGTTAACAGACATCAGCCTTAGGAGTGCATCCATTGTCACCCAGGTGGCCCAGCATAAAAGGATGCTGCAATCTCTGGCCACTGAGATGCATGAGGGGACTGCATCTCCAAGCCAGATATGACTTTCATTACACTTATGAATTATGCCTGACATTTATATTTGAATGTAATATTTTTCGTTTTAATAAAGAATCACTGGATCATCAGAATAATGGATAGCACTGGTGCAAATATAATGAAAATGCCAAGCTTTAAATAGCTTGTTTAATTATTAAAAATGTTACCGGAAAAAACTAACTTTGCATTGCTGTCAAGATCAAATGAACATGAATTTCAATCAAAAGAGAGGCTATTGTACAATATATTAAAACATGAGGTTCTGCCTACAGTAATTATTGTGCACAGCTCACAAAGGGGAAAAAAAGGCAACACTATCAATCACAGTCTGTCCATATTCAGTCAATATGAGCCCCTCCCCTGCTTTGTTGCACAGTTTTTTCTTTGTTAGCCATATTATACAATACATGGGGCTTTCAAGAGCTTGGCATTGAATGTGCATTAAGGAAGGCTCTCGAGATCCTTCTTGAAAGTAATTCGATATCTTTTCTTGCTTGAGAAAATTGCAATAAACTATACAGCATCTTCTTTTTCTTTTTTGTTGTTTTTTTATTGTTAAATCATCAGTCATCTGCTACTTACCACATTTTCCTTTCTATGTGATCATGCTACACAGAACACAACCTTCTCATATGTTCATCTGCATTACAGTGACAGTACAAGCACCACTCATTCAGGCTGCTAAAGGACTTGATTCTGCATCCAAGAGAAACATCAGGACCAAGATTTTCATTTTGCAGCACTGTGAAAGGTTTGCTGAATAAGTAGATGCTTTTAATTTTCATGCTAAGCAACTGCTGGGGATAATATGGAACACACTGTCTTGCAAGAATCCCACCACAGCATCTGTGCATGCTAAAAAACTTCAACTGCATAAGCACATCAAGGCTGGTGGCTCCAGGATTTTTATGGGGTTTTTTAGAGAAGTGGGAAGTAACACTACACATGTAGTTCAATGTCCTTCTTGTCCATCTTTCTGCTTCTACTTCCCAAAATATTGCTGGTAGGCAACTTCTATATCAATCAGAAAGTGTAGTATGTATCCTTGGCAGGATTCCATTGACACTTTAAAAATATTTCCACCACTGCTTTTGAAATTCACGTTCTTTCCCTCCCTCACACCCATTTTTTAACATTTTCATCTTCATTGTTTTAAAATTGTTCTTGACTTCTGACTTTTTCTATTTTTGCTCAAAGTTTTATTGCAGTATGGCAAAAGCTCTATTGCTCATTTGGATATTTGAATAAAGTCTCATTTGGACATTTTAAAAGGTAAGAGTCAACCTTCACAAATTCATAGCTTTATGGTTACCCAAGTATAATTTCTGAGTTATCTATAATGCATACACTAAAAACATTAAAATGCTGATATATATCATTTCCTCCAACTGGCTATAATACATCCTGTTTCTGTACACCTCACCACATCTGTGGATATAGTAGTAAATGACCCCCTTCCAGGGTGAGCTTTCTCTTAGGGAAAGCACCTATGGAACCAGTTTATGCTAAAGCTGATGGGAATTTTGTCCTCAGGCTTCCTACCAAAATTAGAGCAGACATGAAAACTCTAACACATGTGTGTTGAAAGGGTAGGGCTTGCTGCCCATTTTACTGAACATAGAGGTGTTTGTTTATTTACCCATGTCAGTGAAAATCTTTACATTCTCTAAGCTGAAGATTCACAGGGATGCTTGAAATTAAACAACAGAAGCAAAATGTCCTCCTGCACACGCTTGAGGGTACGATCACAAATCCTGTAACCAGGGCTTTATCTCAAGAGGGTTATAAAGCTGCAATAAAAACCATTTTGTTGCTACGCTGTCCCATGATGGGGCTGCTGTTCTCTCATGAATATTGGAGATGTCCTGCACTTAGCCATAAATGCCCCCAGCATTACAAACCACTAAGCACTTGACTCATTCCAGCAAAACACTTTCAACCCACACAACCTGAAGTGTGTATCCAACCCTATGCAGACTATTTCCAAGTTCATTTCCACAGCAGAAGAACCCTGTATGGTTGTGTCCTATACACAATGTTCTAGACAAAGGGTACCAAGGTAGGGTAAGGACATGGTCTTTATATCAGTCCAGTGGATAAAGCCTGTAAGCTGAAACCACAGCTGCTGATTTGCTGAAGTTTTTCACCTAACTTATGGGACTGAGTTCATCTCCTCTGACTTCAAATTATTTTCCTGGGAAAAGAAGGAACTATTAGTTCCTTCCATACTGTCAGCATGATACCTCATCAAGGTAGCCATGAAAGTTACAGCCAAAATACGTAAGATGGACTAAAGAACACATGAGATGGATTTCATGAGAAGCTTGGCATTAAAAGACTTGCATAAAAGCTGTAGTTTCTTTCCTGTTATCCATACCCCATGGCCACCACCCAAAGCTGGAGCAAGCAGCACCTGGCAGAACTCTCACAGAAGCAAGAGGCAGATTTTATAGCACAGCATCACATTTGAGCAGTAAAACCACTTCCACACTGCAACTGGCTTATCTGTGACTAGTGAGTGACTTAACAAGATCAGCCTTGTCAACTTTTTAAATACCAGCACTGTCCCTATACCTACTCAGTGCTGAGCACGGCTTTTCATCATTAATTAGTCACGTTAGGACGAACAGCAGAGGAGATACAGGGAAGTAACTGCAATGATGCTTCAGTTCTGTGCAAGTCAAGGGGAAAAAGCATGTGCAAGACAAGTTGGGAAAGTGCCAGGCAATAAATTAAAAATTACTGAAATAAATCCACCCCATCCCTTCACCCCACAGCTTTTGTGGACACAACTTCAAAGGATCAAACAAGTGTAAGTTCAACACAAACCCAGACAAGGAAACTACTGAAGCAATCAGGCTCTCTCTGCTCTAGTTACAACCTCCATTAAAACTACTCTGTGAATTTTTTAAACATTAGTTTTAAAAAAATTAGTTTTTAAACATTTCAAGTTTCACAGATCTTAATGCAAACATTTTAACTGATAATAGCATGGAGAAATTGAGGAAAGTCACATCTTGTAGCTACTTTAAGACTGCCTGGGTTGTCCCAAGGGAATTAGCTGAGAGGAGAGGGACAAAACACTGAATCTATTAAGCATGTTGGGCTAAAAGCAGTAATTGGCTTCACTTGATATTCTGCAGACCTAGTTGCATTATGCTGTATTAACTTTTCATGGCTTCATGCAGTGTACATTTTTTGACATTGCTTTCCCCTTGTCCCCATGAGAGCAGTCTGTCTATTCGTTCATCTCTGTTTACATTCTTTCAATAAATTACACGGATAACTCTCTATTTTGCCAATTCTTCACTACTGGCATTTTTAGCTTTGCATTTACATGAGACATTCTAAGTTTATGAATTGAATTGGAGGCCATAAAGTTAAAACTAACAAGGCTATAAAAATGAATTTGCTTTAATACTGCAAACATGCTCACAGCAAAACATTAGTTGCAGCACGTTTTTCCTCATTTTCTCCTTCTTCCCCTTCTCATACAGCACTTGCCTCAAGCCATGCAGGAGAAGGCACCTCACCCAAGCCCTTCATTAGCAGAATCTATCATAGTATAGCATATAGAGGAGAATCTCCATTTATAAATTTAGTTCTAGGGCAATCCAACAAGCCTATCCACAGCAGTATCACTGCAGTATCACAGTTGGCGAGTAAAGAAGTTCTCATTATGTGGAACACAACTGGAAATAAACTGAGCTGATGCTCAGGAATTTCCCAGTAACATCTCTACAGCTGGTCAGAAGAGAAAGAAACTCATATAAATATACTCCAGTGAACAAAAAATTCAAGGTTCTGCAATCAGAAAAAGAAAGAGAAATATTTCCACAAGAAGAGCTGCTAACATCCATACCAAAACAAAGGAAATGAGAAATAGATGGGGCTTGCCAGTCTGCTCCATAATTTAATCTTTACAGCATCTCTCTGGAAGGTTGGGTACCAGTCAGTAGCTGTATTTTCACATAAATGATGCAGACATCAGTTCAGCCTTTCAGAAACAAAGAGACTTCTGCTCAAGAGCAAGTACTGCACCAAACCACCCCAAAAAACCAGAAAGGTGAGGTGCTGCTGAGCTCCATTTGACTCACGTTATCTACTGACACAGCCTGCACCACCACTGCATGACATGGCCCAGGGAGGAGCAGGAGGCAAGGCAGTGGCTTTTTGCTTGTTCTTAAACCAGAAAACTTGTAGGCAAAGATGTCATTCTATGCTAGCTGAGAAAATTCAGGTGTTTGCAAACCCAGGGTTTTCAGGATTCTGGGCCAGTCATGGATATTTTTAACTACAATTTGTGTATTTAAGTCTATACCATAGAAAGTATTTTGAAATAATGGGTTAAAAACTACTTCAAAACATCTTAGCTAGACATCAAAACCTTGATAAAATTCTAACATCATGCAAGAAAATAAATTCAAGATGACATGAAATTTAGTGGGATTTAATTTTACGTGCAGGGAGGAAATTTTGTGCAAACAGTCTGAGCAAAGAAATGAGAATCTAATGGCAGATCTGATGATCCGATCCTCAGAAAGACTGCCTAACAATTTCAGGTCATTGATATGAAACCAGTTCCTACCTTAAACAACCAAAGCTAATTTGAGTGTTTAATGTATGAGTTATTAATTACAATTAGAAACACTTGTCATAGTCCAGACAGAAGATTAAGATTATTTCCTTGACTTACATGGTACATTATCCTGATATTATCTAAACCCACAGCTTAAAACAAACAACGGCAAGGATAAAGATCACTCCCAAGAGCACAACAACAACAAACCTGTTAGATTGAGTTGAAAGGAGTTTTTTAGTGAAAATAAAGATAATAGATTAGCTTTCTCCTGTGATTTGCATTTAATTTTTGGCTTGCTAATGAGTAAAACTTCCAGATTATACAAGACTTTCATAATACAACTTGGGAGAAAAGTCCAACTATTTAAGGCAGGGAGCAAGAGCTATTAGAGCTGTTGATAAGCATTTTCCAAAACAACATTTCCATGGCAAACAGCACTTCATCAAACAAGATTTGATTAATGAAAAATAAACCAAAACATTCCTATAAAGCTGAACAAGTTTGACCTTTCTAAAATGCAATTTGTAGTTTTCATGTTGTCTTATATGAAGTTAAAAAATAGACAATAGATGTGAAATGTTTTTTCCTAAAGGGAAAGAAAAACATATAGACCTTTCATGGAAGATTTTGACGCTTTGTTGTTAGTCTGCTTAAAAAAGAATTTTTCATTTGTCCCAGAACTTTGTATCAACTGGAAGAACCCATCTCCTACAAGATTCCATGCTTTTTATAACCTCTCCTCCTTCTAGAAGGTACAGGTGGGTGCATGCATGATCTTCAGAGTCAGCATCAGAAACCAGAGCTGGGCACTTGCCATTCATTTTTGAAAAGAAGCAAAGATTTTTTCCAAGCTAAACTGAAGAATGTATCTGCCTGCTCCTTGCCACACATGTGCATTTTGTTACTTTGTGAACATCAGCTCTGAAGCAGATTGAGAAAGACAATAAAACACTGCTGGAGCTTGCAACCTTTGTGATATGTGTCCCTGAAAGTGGATTTGAAACAGAAAAATTCCTGGCACTTCAGGCAAATAAGAGTCTCATTATTTGACTCACAGGGAAGACAGTTATGTTGTGTTATTCCTAAAGTTAGGCATGACAAGCTGTGTCCTAGGCCTGAAGGGTCCATCCAGAAGAGCAGCTCTCCCTTGTAGGTCCCAGGCTGCTGCAGGAGACAGAAGCAGAGATGTACAATCCTACAATGTAGCTCAGGCAGTGTCTGAAGGCACCAGGCTGACATTTGCCCTAAGCCACCCTGTGGAATCACAGCTAAACTGGATGAACACAAGTCTTACAAAACCCAAATTTCATACACCAATTTTTTTTCCAATTTCTTTAAGTGGCCATATTACCTAAAGAGAATCCACAATTCTCACCCCCATCAGAAGGAACATTCCTTTTTCCCCACAAAATGACAGAACCTATTTGTAGAATGGGATACGATTACCCATTCAATGCCTTCTGCAATTTCAGGGCAGTGAAGAAATGTCATCAGAGATTTCCTCTGCATGTACTTCAAGGAAAAGGAAAAGGGGAAGAAGAACAGAATAGAACAATTCCTCTGGAAGGGAGCTACAATGATCCAGTCTGACTGCCTGACAGCTTTGGGGCCTACCACAACTTAAAGCATTATTTTAATGGCATTGTCCAAATGCCTCTTAACTGACTGGCGTGGGGCATCAACCACATCTCCGAGAACCCTGTTCCAGGAGTTGACCACCCTCTTGGTGAAGAAGTGTTTCCTCATGTTAAGTCCAAACCACACCTGACAGATGAAGCTTTGAACCATTCCTATGCATCCTGGTATAGGATCCTAGGAAGAAGAGACCAGTCAACATTCCCCTCTTCATTTATTCTCAGGAAGCTGGAGAGAGCAGTAAGGTGGCTTCTTAACCCTCTTCTCTCAAAGCTACACAAAACCAGTGTCCTAAACTACTCCTCAGAGGACACTCCTTCCTGCTCCTTTACCAGCATTGCTGCCCTTCTTGTTCAAATATCTTAACACCCTTTTTAAATTGTGGGGCACAATTTATGGGATTAAATTCCTTTACTGTGTTCCCTTGCAGTATAAGAACACGATTAGCACAGTTACTAAGCAAATTGTTTCAGGATGTGCTATGTCAGCATTGCACAGCCCTTTGCAGAGAAGAAAGCACAGTCCTTAAACACAGTAGCTATCAGTTTGTTTTCAAGCACAAGTCAACACATGGGCTTTAGCTCATAAATCCCATGCAATTTTAAATTCTTGCTACTTTTGCTACTTACAGACTGTCTTTCCTGAAGGTCTCTGGACAGGGGGCACTCATGGTAAACAAATTCATCTTTAGACTTATTCTGGCTGCTGGTCTATCAGATCTCTGTTTGGACACACTGAGCTTGCATCAAAATATTAAGGTTCTTTAACGGAACAGACAGTCTGGCAGCTTTCTTCACTCACTACAACAGTTTTGCAAACCAATTATTATTATGTGTGCCAAAAGATTGCTTTTCATCTATTTTCTATTTCTTATTTTAATTTTATGAATTCTATTAATTTTCTATTTCTTATTTTAATTAAAAAGTTCTATCCAAATAACATCATACTGATAATACGATTATATTGATATAAGATGATCTCAGGTTTCAGGTGGGCATATAGAAAACCTTCAGTCCTGCTTTGCAGTTATCTTACAGGTGTGTAGAAAGTCTTAGAGAGAGGCAGTTGTCTTTTTTTGTCAGGTGGACAGCTGGCCAGTCAAATCCTTATCCACACCAACGTTATCAGCAACAAGCTTTTTAACCAGATGCTTGCAGAATTCCTTTAAAAACTCAGCAAACCTTTATTCACACTGCTACAGAGTAAAGCATATCCCTATAGACAGGAGCATCACACTGATCCAGCAGCATTTCATCTCTTGTGACTTTTCCAGTACCTGGGATGATTTGGCACTTTCTCCATAGAAATTTCCAAAAGGGAACCTCAGTTAATGCCAGCTGTGGTTATTTTCTTTCCTAGGAGGCAGTTATCCATTTTGAAAGGGCTTAGACTGACAGCACAGCTTTCTTGTTCAGAGCCCATCACAACAGAGCATCCATTGTTCAGCTGGCGGGTGGAAGGCTGGATGTGCTGCATGGAACTGTGGTCCCACCCATATGGAGATGGGTGAAAGCCTCACTAGGGCAACTTCCAGGCTCTGCCATTCTTTCCTGGATGTGATCAAACATATGAAACAGGGAACTGCATGGCTAGGTCTTTTAAATGTAGATTGCAGGCAAGCATCGTTCAGGAAATTTAGATTTCCTTGTCCATATCAAAGTCTTGATTTCATGGCATCTCAACAAGGTAGTGCATATCTGTTGCTGCTCCGGATCAAACTGAGAAAAGCAATAGGCATAGAAGATCAAAACCTCAAACAAAAGATCTCCATCATGAACAAGGAAGGCCAAACCCAAAACCTCAAAATGTGGTTTATGTTCAAAAAAAAAAAGTTACTGTAAGTATTTTATTTGCCGGCGCATAAGAAGTTAGGACTGAGGTCACAGCCACACACTCCCTACAAGACCACACACTGCATTCAAGCTCTTGTACAAGCTGCCTCGTTTAAAGGTAGAAGCTGTGCAAATGTAACTGAAAAATATCTTTATAGCCTCATTTTCCCATTACAGAAAGAGTCACTAATTTCTTCATTGTCATTACTTTTAGCTCACATGTATAATATCCTGCAGAACATTAGTCTCCATAGAAATTTGTCAGGCACTAATATTTGGGACTAAAAGAAATATAATCTTGTTTACAGCTCTAACTACAACACTTCTTACTTATCTTGGCATGTTTCACTCACACAGAATGATGTTTCAATTTTTTTTTTTTAAGGTTTTCCTAACTCAGCCACATTATTATAAGCTAAATTCAGCATGTTCTGAAGATCCAGAAAGACACAAAGAAAGAGCCACATCAAAACACAACTCTGATGATTCTTGCTCTCCATAACAGGTTAGCCACAGATTAGCCACAGCTTAGGTTTAAGTACTTCCTTTTGTGGAACTAGTTTGTACCTCCAGTTCTTGATGGCTGAACTGTGGCACCACATGAACCTGAACACTCTCCCAGAAGTAAGTCAGTTTCTTCAGACAGTGAAAAGCACAAGTTACTAAACCCCCTCAGCAACACTAAACACAGTCAAGCCAGAGTGGGATTTTTCGAGCATCCACCAAAGTAGATGGCCAAAAACCTGCCGGGACCAGGAGGAGGAGGGTCATTCCAAATCTTTGTGCCATTTCTATCCACAGCCCATTGCACATCTCTGCAAGGCTCTTCTGAGCTTTTCACAGCAGTTGAGAGCTCTCCCTCATCCTTCTAATCCTTCAACAGCCTTAGGGATTCTTGGTAAAGGAGTACATCAGCTGTAAAATAACCTAAATACACAGATACTGAACAGGAAAACAAACAGTGTCCTTCATGCATCTGTTCTATGATGAACATTTTGCATACACATATTTACATAGCAGCTACCAGTTTCACCACCCAAGTGCATTAAAGCTACAGTGGAATCCTCTTCCCTGTGTGGCACAGGCAGGCAGCTCTTGAGTTATACTTTGGTATTCACACAGAAAATAATTGGTGCTGGGGTCTTGCTTTGTCCATCCTCTGTGTGGCAACATCAGTTTTGTAACATAATTTGCTTGGCCTCCAAGTCTGCTGTCCATCAGAGATGTAATCCGTGTGCTCCAGAGTCACACTGTGAATCAAGCCAGTGCCTTGCAAGAAGGCAGGCTGAGCAGACTTGCTTCAGAGCAGCACTGGAGGTTGGAACAAATCTTTTTTGCCAAGTATTTCTGACCTAAGACTAATATCAGAAGGAAATGCAGCTTCCACTAGAAATGCTTCTAGGTCCAGTCTTATGAGCTTCCCAATTTACAGAGGGTAAAACCTGCCCTGGAACAAGTAACCTATGTATCAAGCACTAAATTAGCATGCACTTGATGTCTGCTCAGCAGAAAAAAAAAAGTGCTTTTGGCTGCAGGAATGCAACTGAGCAGCATCCTACCCTCTTTCAGCAGTGTAGCCTACCAAGGGGCACCCGTGTGCCAGGATCTCTGCTCCCTTCCTCCAGATGGCATAAGGACCAGCAGGACTCATTACTTGTTTTCCACATTTTGTTGTGTTCTCTTTGGAGCACTTCTAGTTTAGACTCTAAAGAAATCATCATAAAAAGATATTACATTTGCACATAATGCAATGCCTAGAATGAAATGCCAATTCTTAAGTTTTGTTAAATTACTATATGGTTGTTGACTAACTATTACTGTAAAAAATTATGTTAATTATGTAAGCATAAAATCTCTCGGGTCTCTTTTCCTATTTTCATTACTTGGAATTAAAAAAGCAGACATAATTCCAATATCTTAAAAAAAGGGTGAGTCTAGTTCAGAAAATAAATATTAATCAGATATTTTTCATTCCTCCCAGAATAATATCCTTCTCTTTAAAAACAAATAACAATTCAATGTCCTAATAGTGAGAACTGAGCTCTTTTACTATACTTCTCATTAAACAGTTCTACTTCTTGATTTTGGCTTTATTATAGCACAGAAAACCCAACTGAACAAAGAGAGCACTGGTTCCTTTTCTTCCAGAGACTGCCAAAGAAGACACACAGCAACCCGATGTGCCAATTTCCATAGCACACATTCACTCCTAGTGTGATTTCTCATTAACAAGGCAGCCTAAATCCAACAGGATGGGCATTCTTTTACCAGAGGCTGCAGAGCACAAGGTAGGTGAAAGAGCAATTTGAGTATTTTCTTTCATACCCAACTGTACCGAGAGCATAGATTTGATCAGCTGCCTGCTGACAGATGTATCGCTGTTTACTCCTTGTCCTTGCTTGTGGGTTTCTCCTCTGATCTCTAACAGGATCCACTGGGGCTTGCCAAGCTTCAGCTGCTCAAGTCTCTTCTCACAGGAGCCCGTAATGCTCATCACAGGAAGCTGTGTAAAATTCAGCTACCAGAGCATCATATACTCACTAAAACCCAGAAGAGACCATAGCGGTCCTCAGATGACAGCGGGCAGATCTCAGTTTCAAGAAAAACAGCAGTCACACATTTAAAGGTGAAATACAACCCAGAAATAAAGCCCCAGTGCTGGGAATAACTGGGAACAATTTACAGAGTCAAATACCTGCTTTTATCATTTTGTGTTTTCATAGGTTTCATACTGAATTTCTCTCCTTTTATTTAGCAGCAGAAAATTTATAACAATAGACCATCATTATTTGTTATATTTCCTTAAAGGCTTTGTTTGATTTATGAGGTGAGCAAATCAAAACAAAAAAAATATAGCTGCTTCTAAATTTATGAGTTGGTGCTACAGACTGTCAATATTTTGAAGAAATGGTATTGCAGTGGCTAAGAAAGATAGTCAACTCTTTCAATACTAAGATATTTTAGTGCTATTTCCACTAACTACTCAATGTCTTGCTGTAGTAAGACATTGCCATTTCTATACAGTACAGCACCTTCTGGGGTGCATGGGCAGCCAAAAAGACAGAGCCAAAATAACACAGTTATTGGGTAAGAAGCAAGCATCTTCCCATAAGAGAGGCAGAATTTCTAACCCAGAACAGACATGCTGAAATGCTGGAGACAGAACACACTTGTATATATATTCAGAAGAGGATTAAGGCTTATAGGAAATTTCCTAGATAATGTTGCCACATAAAACTAGTGTTATCACCCATAGAGACAGAAAGCAGCTATGAGCAGCTGAATTATGCCTTCCTGATGAATATCATCTTTATTGCTCTCATGCCCTTAAGATCAAATTAGCTCATACTGGATAATTACCCATGTCCCAAAAATGTGCTCATCATCAAGAGTAAGCTCAGATTTAGCCATCAGAACCTTAGCCAGGCTAATAGACCAGGCCATTTCAGGCAGGGATAGTTAGCAGCAAGTCTACTGCTAAGATAGCAAATGTTGCTTCCAAAGGAAGCTGCAAAAGGATGCTGGGGTTAAAGCTTTTATCATTGTACTGTCGCTAAATTTGCAATTTTTAAAGCAACTTGGACATCTGGAAAAGGGAAGGCTTGGGGTAACATGAAGGGTAACCTCAGGTAACTGAAGGGGTCCCACAAAAAGATAAGAGACTTTTTGCAAGGATGTGTAGTGATTGGGCAATGCAGAGCAGCTTCAAACTGAAAGAGGGGACATTTAGATAGCAGGAAGAAATTCTTTACTGTAAGAAAGAACCTGTTCCAGTGGTGAGGCACTGGAACAGGTTTAAGTTCTTCCCTGTGTGGAACTAGTTTGTACCTCCAGTTCTTGATGGCTGAACTGCGGCACCACATGAACCCAAACACTGTCGCAGAAGAAAGTAAGGTTCTTCAGACAGTGAAAAGCACAAGTTACTAAACACAGTCAACAGGTTAGCCAGAGAAGTTCTGGATGCCCCATCCCTGGCAGTGTTCAAGGTCAGGCTGGATGGGGCTCTGAGTAACCAGGTTGATGAAAAGTATCCCTGCCCACTGCAGGTTGGAACAAGAGGATTTTTAAGGTTCCTTCCAACCCAGGCGATTTTATGATTCTTCAACATACATTTTTCAAGAACAAGATTGCCATCACCTAACAAGGCATATTAGGAGCTTTCTATGAAAAATGGCAGCCTTCTGAATTATTTCACATCCAGTTCTCTGATATGCCTTTGATTTTCTCTACTGTAATATGCAAGAGGATTGATGTAAAGCATGACAGCCTAGATCTGTGGCAGGGTAACTGCGTTAACCAAGACAGTGCATGCTCTGGGTTAACAGCTGAGACACTCCATCAGCAATTTAACCCTAACAGCAAGGAATATTTTGCAAAATGGATAGATGTATAAAAATTCACAAAAGCAGTTGTCAACTTCTAAACTCATAAGAAATTGGGTAAACTTGGAAATTCTTTTTGAGCTCATGTCTTTAAGTACAGTTTGCAGTGTGATGATGACTATTGTGGAAGAACCTGGCTGAATTATAATGCACATCTTACTGTGTTACTGGCAAGATTACTATCAGGTTATTAAATTCACTCTTCTGTTGTTTGTACTTATTAATATACTAAACTTCAGTCTTCCTGAATTTGAAATGTGTATTTATTAACTTCTTTGGAGCAATGAAATAACTCTTCCTGAATCTTAAAACAAAATAAGTCAAGCTCTTAAATAAACAAAAGCATTTTCTAAAATATTTTACAGGAAAGACATATTTCATGTAGACCTTGATTTCATCACAAAAAGTCATAGGAATCACAGGAGAATTCAGGAGTACCACTCCACTCAGAGTCAGCTTAGGCAGAGTACAGCCCTACCTATATATTGCTCCTAGGCCTGATCATCCAATCAGATTTTATTTATGCATCTATTTAAACACCTGCCCCTAACATGGGCACACAAAGATTGCAGGAGACCACATCAGAAGTGTTTCTAAAGACAAGGAAAATTATACCCTCCACTCCCCCACTGTCCACAGGCTTAGTCCTTTTACCACAAAAGATTGGTCAGATGCTTTACTCCTGGTAAATCCATGCTGTTTCCCCACTACCCTTTTTTCTTTTAATCTGTTCAGAAATGTGTCATTCAGCTGTAAAATAGATCTAAAAACATACAGCTTTTTTTTCCCTTTTATTCAACACTCACAATAGTAGGCCAATGGAGGAGGCCAGCAGGTGCTAAGAACAGAAGTCAGGCACTATTTAAGATATTCATACTGCTCTGTTCTTTGCATAATAGTCCAAATTCAAAATACTTGTGCCAATTCATATTAAAACCTATCTTCAATAAAGAAAAAAAGGTAAAGCATTATATCTGTCTGTTGTGTGCACACATAAGGTATGGGTGGAGCCTGGCAAGTAGTTCACACTCAAGACCCCTAGAAATGCATAACTACGGAAAAATTCCACCTCTGACTGAGCTATCAAGGGAAGCACCAGTTCTAGCATATGTTTAAGTGTGGTGTTCCAAATTACTACCAGTGATTTCAAGAATAAATCAAAGTCTTTCTGCTTGAAGTAATAAACATTCATAGCCTTTAAACCAACATATAATCATCATTTTGTTAATGCTCCTTGAAGCCAATAATACCCAAAAAGTAAATACTTAAGAGCAACTGAGAGGCTTGGGAATAAATACTATTTTCTAAGTATCAGCATTTATGACTAATGCAGTTTATCATCATCCCAAAAGAACAGCGTAGGGTACTGTGACTGCTTGCTCCTTGATGCTACAGCTACCAACACAACCCCACGAACTTCAAGGTTACCATATGACAAATAACAAATTATGTGGCAAATATTGTCTTCCAAGTAAGCAAACTCTTAATTAGATCATATGGAAGAGTCATGATTTCAGTCCTCAAGTGAAATTGGTCTACTTTAAAAAGCTAGACTGTTTAACTAGTGAGTAGTCTGCATATTCTTAGAAAGAGCAGTAGTCAGTACAGGGAGAAAAAAACCCCAACAACAACGAGGTTTTGTTCAACAGGAACATATGTTGGGAAAAGCACTGATTTTAATGTTTGCCAGTAATATCCATCAAGCCTGTATGTTTGCTCAGGGCTAAGTATATAAATAATTTCAAGATCAGTATTTGATAGCTCAGCTACAGAGAGGTCAATATAACACATATGCACATATTGTTTGGATGTCATGCTGACATCTCACTATAAAAAACAAAAAACTAACCAAGTCGTGCAACAGACATCAGAAAAAAAAAACAAACCCCAGAACAGACACATCCACTCTTTCATGTATGCAGCATGAAACCTGGGAAAAAAAGGAATAAAACTAAGACCTATGTTTACAATCACCAGAATCACATGCATTAAAATAATACAGATTCTGAACAGAGAAAACTGCAGTTTTCCAGGAACTGTACTGTCAGAGGGTATTTTAAAAGGGACCACAAAACATTGATAAAAATGAGCATTTCTCTCTCTTGCCTCTAATGCATGTTAAACATAAAATGGAAGGGGAAGCCAAGGCGGCTCCTATAGACATGCTCAAAATCAGAAATTTAGATTTCTGCAAAAGCTGCAAACCTTCAACAAAAGACAAAAACTGATGCCACACAAACTCTGTCTTAGAGCAGACTGATGTATGCAGATATTTTCATCAGACTATTTTTGATCAGAAGAAAAAAAAACCCTTCAAATATCTTATATTGTTAGAGAGATTAATAGAAAGAACAATGAGAGTAGCCCTATGCTTAGTCATAGTAGGAGCTTGTCAGAACTTGCCAAAACCATCTGCACATTTCACCAGTACAGAAAGGTACCGGTAATTCCTAGAAACCCTATGCAAGTACATCACTCACCATACATCCCTTCTCAGATATTCAGGTGAATCATTCTTCTAAAGTGACCACAATGACAGAATCATATGCAACTATTAGCTAATTAAAAAAAAAAAAAATCCCTGCAAATCCAACTGAAAGCAGTATTTACCTGGAGAGAAATAAGACCAAGAGCTGCTTTTACTCTCTAGGTAGATCTTCACTTGCAACTAGAACAAGTTCTGCCCAGGTATTCCCCACAAGTACTTTGTCAGTACCCATCCTGAATATATTTTTTCTTAAAAGAATCTCTTTCATTTTGTACTAGAACTTCTTGGGAAAGGTAAAGGACTACAACAGTATTTTTTACAAACATCATCCATTATCACACAAGAAAGCCTGAAACTCAAGTGTCAGCTGGTATCTGCTTACAATGCTTATTGCAGTGGAACTTCTCTCCCTCCTCAAATGAGAGGTGTGTTTGTGAGGCCTCCTATTTGAGTTCACGCAATTTCTCAAGTTGCACAAGCAGAAAAGAGTTGAATATTTCTCAACCGAAGGTATCCGCTCAGAGTTTCCTGGCAAAGGCACTTTTTTGTCTGATTCCTCCATGCTGCAGCTCAAACTACCATCAGATCATGAAGGCCCAAGAGATCAAAGGAAAAACAGTGTCACCTCAAAGAATCTCATGTTTCTTGATTGCTCCCCAGAGATGAGCTGCTGCATCCAGATGCCACCCAATGGCAGGAACAAAGCTAAGCAGCAGTGCCCTGATGAAACTGAGGCACTACAAAGTTTATCTGAGCTCAGGTATCAGCTCTTGTTTTCTCTACCGAAGTCTCAGCTTCTGTTCAGGTCACAAAGGACTTTGCACAGTTTGTTCCTGGCATGCTTCAGGCTCAGCTTATACCATGAGCATGACTTGCCAGAAGTGAGAAATGATGAAAGAGGAAGAGGGGAAGAGTCCTCAGGCCCTTTTGCAAGGTCACCAGTAGCAGGTGCCGAACAGGGAACCGAGACACAAGGAAAAAACACAAAACACAAGCTTTATAGGGATAAGAATTTGGACATGCTGAAAAATTATTAATGGGTACAGTTAATTAATGTCCCAATGAGGACAGCAAGCCAGGCAGGAGTTTTCATGCCTACTGCTGGGGGAGTGTGGGAGAAGGGAAAAATAAAGAAAGAATAAATTAGACTGTTAAGACAAATTCTTACATAATTCTACTTGGATATAATAGACCTGATAAAAAACAAAAACTCTCTCCAGAAAGACACAACTGCTGTCCCTTTTGCTCATCCTGTCTCATGGTTTAGATGGAGTAAGTGGGTTGCTGAGTGTCAGAATCTGAGGTTTCATTTCAGCTTGTCTAAAGAGGAAACAAGGGACTGGCATAAGAGAAAAAATGGTATCAAAACAATTTCTAATTTCTTGGCTTCCATTTTAAACCTCTAGGTTTTCCGCTAGTGACTAAAAGGAGAAGGTCCGAAAAAATTATACAGTGCCTCATTAGAGAATTCATCTCCTCCCATGAAGAGTGCAAGAAACACGAATTTTCACAAAGCTTTAAAATATTATTTTCCACAACGAGCACTAAAACTGGCACCACACTGGTTTAATCTCTTGCTCAAAGTCATGGTGGGACAGGTTACCTCCAAATGGTGAGTAGGAAATAGGAGGTGGCTGTGAACCTTGGGATAATGATGCTTTAGCAGATGTTTTTAGAGGTTTGCCTGAAATAATCCTGGAAGTAATGTTGCCAACCTTATTCAGTGCAAGATTTAAATGCCTGCTAGGAATTGCATTCTTCCCACAAGCATTGGAGGCAACCGGAGCATACATGTGAATTTGAGAAGGAACTCAACAGGAACACTAGGTTAGAGATCCACCTGGAGTTCCAATGCCATACAATGATGGCCTCAAAGACTTTGAGCTTTGCTTCCAGGAGTGGTAAGAGGGGGCTCTGAAGTGGGAATCTCTCAGACAAGGAAAAAGAGAGTTACTAGAAGACACAGGGCTGTACCCCGAGTCAAACAAAGGAAGAACAGCTGAATGATTTACACCACAGGCTGAGAGGAACTGATAAGAGAAAGGCACAGCCTACAATATCTGTAGGAGGGGGTTCTCTACATAGTGGCTAATAGCAGCATCTTCTGGGTTTCAGAGCTCATGCAAAGCCATAGCACAATAAAAACATATCATGACAAACCCTTCAGGAAAGGGACAAGAGATACACATCTGCAAAGACAGAAGAAAATACAGTAACTCTACCAACGCACGGGAAGCGTCAGCTATCAAGTTCAGACTGAACCCCAAAAAGCTGGGGAAGCAGACATACAAATAATTCACTCAGTAGAACTGGAAAAGTGTATAACAGAGGGAAAAATATGATTTTGCACAAGACACAAGGTAAAAAAGTTAAACAGAAAAGCAACATATAGGTGCAGTAGAGAAAAGCCACAACAAAGTTTATAAAAAAGACTTTGTGTACCGAATCAGAGCTAATAACTATGACAAGAAGATTATGCCTATCCTTGCAAATAAAGCAAAAGCACACAGCAGTGAGATAGCAGGCAGTCTCAGAAGATGAAATATTGTATGCATATGACAAAACTAAAAAGAATGAGAGCAGTTTTAAATCACAGACTAGTAGCAACACCAAGGACATATTTGTGTGTAGCAGGCACAAAATAGATAACACAACTAAATGGCTCCAGAGACAGCAACCAATATCAGAATTGTATTTTCACACCTTTACTAGAAACAGACAGGGAGGTAAAACACAAGATAAAAGAAAATCAACATGAATCTCTAAGAGTAAAGCTTCATCCAGACCATGTACTCATTGTCCATCCAGAGATCATGCTGTTACCTGAAGAGGTGTGAGCATTACAACACAAATCTTTCCTAAAGACATTAAGTAAACTCAAAGTTTATTTAGATTTACAAGTTGTAAAAGTGTCTTTTGAAGTTTTCAACTCATAAGTTGTGCTGTAGTTATCAAGTAGTCAGAAAGAGTTAGGTCCCACTGAAATTGTACTTAAAAAAAAAAAAAAGAAAATAAAAAAATCTGAGTCCTGAAATTGTTCAGTGAGGCAAAAGGGACCTTTCAACAAACAATTCCGAGGTTCCCAGTGTTCAGAGCTTTTGTTCCATGTTCACTTCTGCTGAGGGAACAAACTATCACCTCAATGGGGAAAAAAAAAATATTTTTAAAGTCTGACAAACAATTAAGCTTACACCATACCATTGCAATGATATCCAAATGTAGGATACCAACAGACAGAGAAGACTTTATAGTAAGGTCACTGCAGTACAACTACAAGTTAAAAAAATGATCAAGGGATATATCAGTGACTTCTGTAAGACAGTCTTGCAGCAGAAAAGCATAGCATCTCAATAAGAACATAAACTGTTAAACTAAACTTGTTTCAGACCACTTCAAGGTAACAGCTGGGGGTGGAGGAGAGGGAATTAAAAAGGAAAAATTTATATCAACTGCACCTGCATAATCAGACACTGCAGGAAAAAAAACTTCATACTCAAGCACATTTTAACTGTCAAGGTGTTTTGAAAAATACTTCAGTGTTACACACAGTGAGAGAAAACACTTTGGCTGTGTAATATAAAATTCTTTTTAGACGTTTCTGAGAAGTATGTGGGAGTTACTCTGAAATAGAACCATTTCTCTGGAGGATCAAAGGATACAGTGCATTCCCCACCAGAGCCATGACTGTTCCCAGCACAGAGCTGTGATGTGCATTAGGATATCCAGCTTCAGCAATAGGCTGCAGTTGTGCTGAAATGCACAGCAGATTTTCAAGAATAGTAGAAATCACCAATTTCACCAGGAAAAAAAAAAAAGAGCCCACAATAACATCATTATCACAGACTATTATCTAGACAACTGGGAACTTAAAAACCTGTCAGACATTACCTCAGTGACCACTGTAATTAAAGCAATGAACCATTTGCTCAGCCATGATACCTGAAAACGTGAAGTATCATTACAGTAAACTGGGCTCCCTTCTCTTTGTGTGATTTACCTGGAAACAGAAAGTCAGGCATGTCACACACCATTTCCATAACAGAGAAGTCAATCAAATAGCAAAACTCAATAGCATTTAAAATTGTTATGTCTAGCCAAGAGGGAAAAAAAAAAAAAAAGAAAAAGTGTGGCAGGCCATTCTGAACTGAAGAAACTGATAAAATATTCAAGCAGCAGAAGTGAGTTAAAGGCAGTCCTGTGTGACATTAAGACATGCATTCTGCTACGTGACAATCACATACAGCAGTTTGTGCAGTCTTGAAATGCACAAACAACCCTGCTAAACACAGCAGAAGAAAGGTCAGTTACCAGAAAGGTTAAGTGATTACTTGCATTAGCAGGACAACATAGATCTGACTGGTTGTAACAGGACATTAAATAGCTTACTTATATAAAACATTTATTTTATGCTCCTCACAGTGGTTCTGACACATCTTTTGCAGGAGAAGTGTTTACCAGTGTGTCAGGCCTGTGGCAGAACAACACATACCACTGGTTATTTTCTTCCAGCAAGCGCATTATAAAATCACAAGAAAGTGCAACACAAAGGAAAGAACCTGGATGCTAAACTGCTTTCACTACCTCCCTTTTAACTTTTATTAATGAATAAAACAAAAATAACATTTATGAAAGCTACATTTAACTCCAAAATGTAAGAGGAAAATAATTTTAGGTCAAAAACTAGATCTAACTAAGTCTATTTTACTAGAACAACATCATTAATTACAATCCAAAGCTTCCATAAGTTTAGAAATAAAATCAAAATTCCCCCTATTTAAAAGCAGGCATAGCTACTCCTTGATATTCACAGTACCCAAGAAAGAATGTACATCTATTGATGCATTATTTACTCATCACCTTGTATACCATCTCACTGGGTATTAATTAACACATGAAAATGTCCAGTGTATTTAATAACTAATTGGAGTGGAAGCTAGATGATGTGATCCCAAATTCAAGCCCTGGGCTGTGGAAAGACGTGTGCTCAATAGGCTATTGAAATATAAAGGCAGTGCTTGGAGCAGAGGAAGGTTACAAGCACCACATTAGCAGAGCTCCCTGCAGCAGAAGTGGGGGAGCACATGCCTGCCCTCAGCAATGAGCATTTGTGGTTGCATACAGGATGAGAGTGAAACAATAGGCTGCTCTTCAGAAATGCATCTCTGGTATCAAATGCCTTTTTCCTTCCTTTTCAGTTGTGAGCCACTAAGCCACAGGAGCATCGTGACTGCATGTCTGATTGCTGCATGAGTATCAGAGAGCACCTTTGAAGTGTCATAATCTGTAATTTAAACCTGTAATACATCTTAACACAATGGACTGCAATATCCCTTCACAGGCAGAAGAGGTGTTCCTTACACAAATGCTTTTTAAGTCAGGAAGAAATTTCTTTTTTAAGTGGATTTCAACACACAAACCAACCTACATTAACCAAGACAGTAGTCTAAGACACACAGGAGAGGCACTGTATTTACAGTCAGTCAGATGAAGTCTGACACAGATGGTAACAGGTAGGACATCTGACATTACAGATGATACCATGTCCTTAAACAAATTCCATTATGCCCAGGTACGTATTGAGCTGCAGTAGTTTCAGATAACAGAGTGACCTTTCTTCCATATGTGCTTTGATACTTAAGTAAAGGAGGACAAATTAAGGACAAAATACAAGCTTTCACTTTGAATATTGCCTTCCCTTCTCCATTTCTTTCATGTGCATTACTAGGTACAAAAAGCATCCACAGCAAACCACCACCAAGCTTTCAATAGTCTGTTCACCAGGATACAAGTGGGATTTCATTCGCATTCAGCAGTGCTGTGAAGGGATCAGACTCAATTAAACCACTCATGCTTTTTAGAATTCTCTCTAGCTATCCAGTAAGAGAATTATCACAGTGCAATCTGACCAAAAAGGTAGTCCAGAAACACGAATGTGCCATGCTGTGTTTCTGAATTACTGCAAGCAGCTGAGCAAGCAACTTATTAGCTGTACAGGAAACCAGGCATGCTTGAAAATACAATTACTGCAATGTTAATGTGTCACTGTCACTGATCTGGACTTTAGAGTTGCCTTCACAAAGGGAAAGTGACCAAGAGTGATAAATATGAAATGCAATGGGTGGGAAACTGTCATGTAACTGTTGCCAGGGGGGAAGGGGGGGGGGAGGGTTGTCTTTGCTTTAATTGCTGATTATATGTTTTTATAACAGTTTTTTCCACCTTATCAAAGCACCAAGTAAAACCCTACTATGCACGAAACTCTTTGATGTTTTGGATTCTCCCCTGCAAAATTTCCCTCTCCCCAAGCTTCTGTATACATCAGAGGCAGCTATAGATACTCCAAAGTATGGTTTTAATAAACTGAGATACATATCAAGGACGTGGTTTACAAATATTTTAAGATTTAATGCTTCTGCCTCCTTGTGGCAGATGCTGGCATGAGCCTCCCTCCAGAGCTAGTTCAGCTGCAAACACATTTGTCAGCTCTGAAACGCACAGAAACGTTGGCTCTCCTATAAAATCATTAAAAAGCAGAGTACAGTTCACATTTTAACTGAGTGAGAAGCCACAAGAAGTTTCAGGACGAAAACAGGGAAACCAACGGGGAAAAAAAAAAAAAAAAAAAAAAACAGGGAAAAAAACCGCTGGAAAATTTGTGGTGTCCCCTCCTCTTCCCGAGTATAATAATGGCTATTCAGTGCATCCCTGCAGGCATCAGCTCAGGGGAAAGCAAGGCTGGGCTGGGTCCTGATACTCATCTAGAGGCCTTAGCAAGCTGAGGCAACAGGAGTCTCTGGCTTTGATGTGGAAAGCATTAAGTTGCTTGAGACTTGGTCTGTGCAATGCTTACTTGTCTTTTTGGTGATACAATATGCCATGGTGATGGATTACTGTCCCACTGCAGCAGAAGCTGGAAAAGCTGACCTGCCCTACATGTGAAAAATATTCTCTATAACCAAGAATTGTGTTCACCTCTAGATGACAATAATACACGTTTAAGTAAAAACGGAACAGCTGTAACAATTCAGAGTAAATGTCCAAGTGGGTCCTGTACTCCTCCAGCCCTGAGATGAGCAACTGCTCCAGAAAAAGGTACAAAACAAGATTCAAGTATGGAGAGTGAGAAATTCTGTCTTCTGAGCCCTACCGAAGTGATGGCATTCAGAGCCAAGGGTTAGATATGCATCGTTATGTTGAACACACCTTAGTAGACTTCTTTTCCTGAGGAGTTAATGAGCTTTTTTCCATTTGTTTTAGGCACCTTCAGTGAAGAACTTCAGTCAGACTTTTAATGTTGGAACCCAAACACGTTGCAGGATCCATGCCTCTTTTACCTAAGACTTCACCAATTCCTTGGTAGAGTTCAGGCAGATCTCCTTCCTCATGGCACTTCCAAATTACAGATGAGGTTTTAATCAGCACCCGTGCTGGTTTCAAGTTCAAGATATATATTATATATCAGCAAATATATATATTTATATAATATATAAAAATAAGACCCAAGCATCTCTTTGGGAAACTGGCACCATATTCGACAACTCTGAGTGACAAGGTATGAGCCAGAGCTGAAAGTTCGGTGCTTTCAGTTTGCAGCTCTTCAACAAGGCCTTTCAATAGTGATAGTTTTGTTGTATTCAGGGACCCAAATGCAGTAGTTCTTGAGAAAGATCATATCAAGGGCAATATGAGAGAAAGATTTAAATACTCAAAATTGATCCTGCAGATGTTTCTCTAATTCTGTAATGGGGCAAAGTACACAAGGAGTTAAAAAACACTACAGACTGTGTCCCTAAATGAAAGCTTTCTCACTGAAAACAAAAAATAATCACTGCAACCTTAATCATGAAGAATTCATGAACATGAAGCTGTTCTGGAACAAGAATACCACTCAATTGTGACATGAAAACACTCTAGTTCATGGACACTTCCCATAGCAGTCAAAGCACATGGCCTTTTATGTTTTTTTTTCCTCATATTTAAAGCAGATATATCAACGGTTTTACAACCACTGTTATAGGGAAGATTTCATATTAATATTTGTACTGCAAAGACTAGTACAACCACTATTGCTTAGTAACTATAAAACTTTCATATACTACATTTGGGAAATAACATCCTAGAAGAAACAAGCTTAAGGAGAAGTTAGAAAACTGGACTTAAAAAAAAAAGAAGCTTAAGAAGTTTCTACTTCACAATACAATTTAGTTAGTTAAATAACAGACTGAAATGAAAGCATACCATACTACTGCCCTGAGATAAAAGGCTTAGACCAAATGACTAGAACTGAAAACAAGTAGCCAAAGGGCACAGAAATCAGAACTTAATCCTACTTTCACTTAGTTTCCCTTAGTTACATTTCAAAATAAGTGTAAACACAACATTCCTTGACAAAAATCAACACACAGAAAATTATGTGAACCTACAGATGCCAGTAGCTCAGATAATGCTTCACAAATTGAAGTTTGTCAATATCTAGTCATTTGGTATGTGCACTGTGCTATTGCCCCAGAGAACAAAGAACACAAGTGATGGAAGGCCAAGTGTAATATATTTATTTTACTTTACTATGTATTGACTGTAGAATTCACACTTCCCCTTGGAGAAGTGGAACCTCATGAACACCTCCTGCAATGTCCTCTTCTGGACAACTCATGCTTTTCATTTTTGTTATCAGTTACCTGGAGTATGCATCACTCAGTAAGACAGAGAAACTCCTCCTTCAGAAGTTCACAGTGGAGTATGGAGAGATGTACTAAATTCTTTGAGGGAGATATTTTATTGTAGTTTTATTTTCCAAAGGAATCCAAACAGAGCTTGCTGGCCTACTGCATAGTGTCCTACTACAAGGACTACAATTCTACAATTTTCTCCTTGTATGGTCTATTTTCAGTTCAATACAGCTAGATTTCCACTGAGACCATAACATCATCTGTTTATATATTCTCTCAAGTGTTCCCAAGACCTACTTCAATTGTTTTTCTAAGTGTAGGGCCTCTGCTGTAGGTCCTCAAATAAAATGTGTGCAATATTGATCAAAGTCCTGCTTGCACTCCATGCAAGATTCAATATATTCCTATTAGATGGGTACAAGCAGAGCTTGATCTTTAGCAGGATAAGCAAGCTCTGTACTGCAGGACACAATAGAGCTCAGTTGTTCTAAGTGGCTTAGAATTTTGTCTAGTCTTTGGAGGTCCATCTAAAAGTCACTGGAAGGATTTACAGCAATTTTCCCCCCTGCTTCTTATAGTCCAGCAATGGTTATGAAGGCACACAGCATGATTTTGCTCACCACTTCCACTGCCCATAAATGGAAATCACGGAAAGTTAGTTCATGTGCATTAAATCTAAGACTCATTAGCATACTCTGCCAGCTTATCATCTCCCACCACAAGTTTTTGATGGTTACATTTGCAATCCTGAACAGTATTCTAGTTTTCCCTTCTGAATTTTGCAGCAATCCAGTTGACAGTCTCATTTTAACCTGTGCATGAAGAGGGATTCAAATCAATCTCATCCATCGAGGCACTGTCATTCATTTTTGGGAGTTCAGATGCTTTCTCCATTTGAGCACCATTCACACTTAACGGAAAAGAAACCAACAAAACATCTCATTTTGCCAGAGTCACATTTTCCTTATATTGTCAGTCACAAATTTATGTTTTCATTAAAGCCTGTAGGATTTCTGCTTGGGCTACTTCAGCGTTTTCAATAACTTCTTAGTTGATTTTGGCTTTGAAGTTTCAATTCAAGTTTCTGCATCTATGCAAATTTTGCCCTGATATATTAATTGTCTTGAACATCCACTACAGCTGAAGCAAGAAACACAGTGGTTTTATGACAAGAAGTCACATTTATATAGAATCATTCTTTCTAGTTCTTTGCCTACATTATCCCTATTTCAATTCCCTTCTTAGAAAACTCCATTCTAAATGAAATACCCAGGTTAAGGACCTGGCCTCCCACGTCAGTGGACTTTGAGGTATTACTGTAAGTTACTTGTAGGCCCTTGGTGTTTTTAACAATGTCATCCCCCAAAATGTGTGAAATATTGGTGTTTTTTAAAATAATCTCAGTCAAAGCTGAAAGCCCACAGCACAGTCAGGGTAATGGTCACTCTACAGAAGGCTCTCAAACAGTGGCAGAACTACAGAGTAATAAAGATATTCATCATGGACCTTGAAAACAGAATTTTTAGATAGGGTACCAAGCTATGGATAAGATTGAGTAATGCAAGCTTTGGTGACTTTGGGGAAGTTAACTAGCTTCTGCTAGGAAGACATCATGAGATTCTCAAAGAATTTCCTTCTAAGTCTAAAAGCTGATCATCAGAATGAAACAGGATCTCTAAACATGCTGGGAGAACCAGCACCCTGAACCTTACATTGATTTAAATCACCAATATAAAAGTCTCATTTTCTTTCTAACACCATATTCTTGCTTTTCAGATAACTGCCACCCATGCTTAGCATTAACAACTAACTGAGTCACTGTTAATATAGAACAGGGGGGAAAAAAGTCTTTCATTTCCTGATTACAGTTTGATTTCAAATATCAACACAGCTTGATGGAACAAAAATGGAGCACTCACACAATTAAGATCTTAACTCAGTAGGCAACTAATCTGTGCCTTGAAACATGACTAACAAGCATCTTGATAAAAGTGAATTTTATCAGTGTTCAATGACTATTTAAGCTCATGTAGAGACATGTAGTAGACAGCAGAGCTCACAAGCTGTTGAAGCAAAACAAATACCGAGATCTCTAGGTAACAAAAGTTTCTTAGCCAAGACCAGCTCCAAGATTAGACAAAGAGACCCTTTCTAGAGTCCACACTCAGAAAACCTGGGACAAAAAAACTGACTTTGAAGACAGAGAATATCTGATTCTCTCACTTCGAGTTAAAATGAATTGTATCCTTTGAGGAACTGGTCCATATGTTCAAGAGGTATTTTCCATCCCCAGCTTTCATGATTCATACATAGATTGCAATTTCATTGCTACGGGGTAAATACATTTTAAATTAGACTATATAAAGGAGCTCTAAAGTTGCCATGACAGTTGCAGCAAAACACCTTGTCGTTTCTCATTACAAAGCATAACCTATCTTTATAACCAAATTAGCTTTTTCAGCTCTTCCCCCAAATGTAGCCTGCAGATTTATTTTTGTTGATCCACCAATTGTTTCTTTCAGATTTGCAGGGCTAATTATCAAACAGAATGATCATCACTTAGATTATTAAAACAATCCATCAGCCAGCTTTGTTTTCCTTCGTGCAAAAGACAGGAAAGGGGAAGGGCTCTTAAAGAAGTTTTTGTCTGGACCTATTTAGAAAGGCAGAGAAAGAGTTCTATGCCACCAGCCCTGATTTGACCATCTTCCCTAGACATGCCCCCAGCCCCAGATCAGCCCCTGGACACAGCTCAATGCCAGCTGTTAATCCTCCAAAGGTAAACCCTCCTCCTCAGCTAATGTTTGCTCTGGAAAACCATCAATCCCTTTGTTAGTGCAGCTGATGGTGGACCCAGCCATGTCTCTTCATTGCATTTCCTTTCCAGGTGTAAGGCTTCAGGAGCATGAAAGATGACAGGCACAAAGAGCAAAGTCCATCTGTTACTTTTAAATACTAGAACAAGGGGGCAAAAGGCCCCTAAAATAACTTAAACTCTTCTGCTCCTACCTATCTTGCAATCTTTAAAAACATTGGAACACTGAAAAAATCAGGGGGGTTACAGTAGCATGCATGTAGGCTGCAATTATCATACTAATTATCATCTGCATCAAATCGATTGCATTAACCAGAAAGTAGAATTTAAAAAAAAAAAAAATCCCTCTGAACTGTTCATTCCAAGAACAATTAAATTTAAAGTAAGAAGAAACATGACGAATTGCTGACAAGTGTTAAAACATCATCTGTTGGCATCTTCCCTTTCTTTTAAGATGTCATAGCAAAGTCAAAACGAAGACAGAAGATATCAAATGACACATTTAATAGAACATGAGGCAAGATGTTCGCGTGTAACACGCTTTGTCAATCTTTGCTATTAGTCAACACATCAGGGATACTACAGATAACATAATGAAAAGACCCTATTGTAAGATTATGTGCAGCTTCAAACAATATTATCTGAAGTTTATATGACAAGATCTGAACCTTGGGAAGAGTCAAGAATAATGTTGCTAGACACAGCAAGGAGACAGTTTCCTTAAAAGATTCACAGATTTAAAGAGTTCTGAATTCAATCAATCCACTATAGAATTTTGTTAGAATTCAGCTGTGTAGCTGAGTGAACAACAAAACTAATTAAGCCTGATAGTGAATGTACACACATCTTGCAGCTGATTGACTTTAACTGAATTATTCCTTGAGCTCTGGGGTAAGCTCATCCCCTAACCAGAAAATCTGCACAGGAGCAAAAGTTTAGCCTCATTCTTGAAAAAACACAGATGCCAACAACTGAGTTTTTTGCCCCATGTTAAGAAATTCATAACATGGCCAACGTAAGAGAGCTAATTGTGGACGTCAAGATTGGAGGCAGACTGGGCTGCAGTGATCTCACATTGCTGGAGTTTGCAGTCCCAAGAGATATGGGTCAGGTTAAGAATAAAGTTAGGCCCCTGAACTTCAGGAAGGCAAACTTCCAGTTTTTAAAAAAGATAATCAGTAGGAATCCCTAGAAGACTATCCTCAGAACAAGGGAGTAAAACAGACTTCTAAGGAAGTCTTCCATAGAGTCCTGGAGCTAACAATCATCACGAGCAAAAAGTGGTCAAGGAAGACAAGAGACCCACGTGGCTGGGTAGGGAACTGCTGGTCAAACTAAAGAGGAGGAAGCAAAAGCACAGAGGAAACAAGGACAGGTAATCTGGGAGGAATACAGAGATGACATTCAATTGTATAGGAATGGGGTGAGGAAGGCCAAGGTGAAGCTGGAACTGAACCTGGTAAGGGATGCAAAGAATAACAAGGGCTTCTACAAGGATGTTAAACAGAAAAGGAAGGTCAAAGAAGGTGTATTCTCCCCAATGAACAATACTGGAAAACTGGCAATAACAGATGAAAAGAAGCCTGAAGTACTAAACAAATTTTTTGCCTCTGTCTTCAATGGCAACTTCTCTTCCTATACCTCTCAAGTGGATGGAGAGCACGTTGGAGACCATATTCCATGCTGCAAGTAAAGAACAGGCTCACCACCATCTGAGGAACCTGAAAGTAAATACGTCAATGGGGACCAATGAAATGCATCCCAGAGTCCTGAGGGAACTGGCTGATTGTAAAAGCACTCTCCATGATATTTGAAAAGTCATGGCAGTCAGGTAAAGTCCCAGGTGACTAGTAAAAGGGTAACATCGCACCCATCTATAAAAAGGGTAGAAAAGAGAACGTGGGACCCATGCCAACCTCACCTCTGTGCCTGGCAAGATCACGAAACAGATCCTCCTAGAAGCTGTGCTTAGACAACAGGGAGGACAAAGAGGTTATTGAGGACAGTCAGCACAGCTTCACCAAGGGCAAGTCCTTCCTGACTAACCTAGTGGCTTTCCATGACAGAGCGACTACATCAGTGGACAAAGGAAAGGGACATAGATGTCATCTATGGTCCCCCATAACATCAGTCTCTCAAAATTGGACCGAGGTGGATTCAATGGCTGGACTGATAAGTGGATAAGGAATTGGTTGGACTCTTGCATGCAGAAGGTAGTGGTCAGTGGCTCAGAGTCCTAAAGGACATCAGTGACAAGTAGTGTCCTTTGGAAGTCCATACTGAGATCAGTGTTATTTAATGTCTCCATTAATGACATAGACAAAGGGTTCGCCCTGGACAAATTTGCAAATGTCACATCAAAAGAGGGGATGTCATCCAGAGGGACCTGGACAAGCTCAAGAAATGGGCCCATGGGAATCTCACAGTTTAACAAGACCAATAACAAGGTGCTGCACCTGGGTCAGTATCAGCACAGACTGGAAACAAACAGATCGAGAGCAGCCCAGCTCAGGACTCAGGGATGCTGGTGGATGAGAGGCTAGACATTATTTGGCAATGTGCACTTGCAGCCAACATGCAGTTGATCCAATCCAACCCTGGAATGTGTACAAAGCAGCATGGCCAGCAGGGCAAGCGAGAGGATTCTGTCCCTCTTCTCCCACGTGGTGAAACCCTGCCTGGAACACTGCATCCAGCCATGGGTTCCCCAGCACAGAAAGGACAGCAATCTGTTGGAGCAGGTCCAGAGGAGGACTGCCATCATGATTAGAGAGATGGAGTACCTCTCCTATAAGGAAAGACTAAAAAATGGGATTCATCAGCCTGGAGAAGAGAAGGTTTTGGGGTGACCAAATTGTGACCTTCCAGTATCTGAACAGAGCCTACAAAAAGATGACACCTTTTGCAAGGGCATGTACTGAGAGGACAAAGGGAATTTGGTTTAGAGAAAATAGGTTTAGATTAGCTATCAGGAAGAAATTATTAATTTTGAGGGTGGTGGGGCACGGGAAGAAGTTGTCCAAGGAAGTGGTAGAAGCCCTATCCCTGGAAGTGTTCAAGGCCAGGTTGGATGGGACTCTGAGCCACCTGGTCCAGTGAAAGGTATTCTTGAGCATAGCAGGGGTTTGGAACTAGATAATCTTTAAGATTCCTTCCAACCTAGGCCATTCTATGATTCTCCCCCATGAACTGCCCAATGGCTACTGAAGGGTGATCTCATGCTTTTCTTTGGTATGGCATTACCAACACCTCTCCCTCTGTTGTACTCTTGCAATTCCCATAAAAACCTCACATCTCTGAAAGGTTCAACAAACTTGCATCCTTCCTTTTTCTCATCAAATTCAGTCAAAGAGGGAGCAGTCAGCATTCACAGATAAAATACCAATAAGCTTAACTTGCTAAGCCAAACAGACAAAAAAGACTTATGGGAGGAACATTCCTGAGATTTCTCAAACTGAGTCTGCAGTTTTGAAGTGAGGCTTCCAAAAGAGGTTGGGAATCTTCCAGTGATGACACAGAGAATTTTGTCTTTATGGTTAAAAAATTTGTAGAATGATATAGTTTGCAGTCTTTTTAAATCTTTCTAAATTCTTCCTCTAGAAGAAAATAGTTTTGAGAGGCAACAAAAGTGCAGCTGACAAATAGCTTTTCAAAACATTTTACATCTACAGAAGTCATTGCAAATGCTGGTAGTTTTTTCCCCCATGCCCAGCACACACATTTCTCTAGACAAACCTGAGCCCACTGAGCAGACACTTAGCAAAATACATTTGGTGTTTGTCATCAAAAGTAATTACACAACAATTGAAGGGACTAAAAAGTTTGCTGGCCTAGCAAACAAAAAAACTCAACCAAACAAAAAAACATCAGCTGTTTAGAAACATCATTTTGAAAAAAAGGGTTTTTCTCCCCTGCATACCGATTTTTAAGATCAGCCAAGCTATAGGGGGAATCTTCCGAACCCTTACTTGAAAGTGCAACATGATACCCAATGGTATCTAACAGAGTAATGATAACTTTCCCTTCCTGAGAAAGGAAACCTGCTATTTCTTCCTCACACCTGTAGAAGAGAAATACACTATATTGAGTCTTGGAAGAGTCCTATGTTTTCATAACTATTGCACCTAAAGTTTAACATTTATACAGTATAATTGGGAGAAATTTAACATAATTGGTTTACCAAGACTTTGGTAACTAATGCCCAAATCCCATGCTTGGTGAGGAATATTTATATCCAACCCACAGAGTAGACTAGAGGTACCAGATGCACAGATTACAGAATAGAGCCTGCATTTTGTCATTTATAGTGACTATAAAACATAAGCCCTTCTTTTAAATATAAGTTTAGGGTTCTTTCTAAAGGTACTGTTAGTCTTCATCCAGCTATGTTAGTAGCTGTGTCAGACACAAAGTGTTTCTCCACAAGTTGTTAAATGAAAGCATGGGGTTGGATCTTATGAACACCATTGCTTCCCTCCAGGCTCAGGCTCTTACCCTGTTGGAGCTTAGGAAACAGCTTTATGTTCAGTTCAGTCAGCTGCCTGGTGATTATGCCCAGACAACAGGTAGCATACTTGGAAGAGCAACCTTTGAATAACAGTGCACACGTTTACATTTACTCATATTCTACCACTGACCATTAAAAAAAAAAATCAGTTTCCTTTTATAGTTCCCCTCACATTTCATTTACAAAAGCCTTAACTTTTCAAAGCTAAGTTTATATTGTACTTTGGTTGGCAACAGACACAATTGCTCCTGAGTCTCATTTGGCTGAGTTATCTTCACACAATAAAAATAGCTTACACATCCTGGTGTACTGATGCATTTAGCTGAGCAGCCAACTCAGTGTGCCCTGCTCTCCTGTTACTTGCAAAGCAGTCACTGAGATTAACTCTGCCTTTGCCCATGACCTTGGTGAAGTTGGGGCTGCCAGTGCAGATTCCTGTGGCTTTATGAAACATATGCCAGGTTCAATCTTCCCTTACATGCTCCTACAAAAAGCATCATGCCAGAAGCAGCAGCTCCCAGATTTCACTGAGGAATCATCAAACTTTGGAAAGCAGAAAGAACTTTTAACATCAGGTTTCCAGTTGAACCTAACAAGCAGCAGCAGTAAAGATGGACAAGTGTATGAGAGGTGAGACAAGAAAAAAAAAAAAAAAAAGAGAATGGCTAATACATTGTCTGCTGCTAATAAAGACTGACCTAACACATGGGTCTATCTTTATCAATGGTTGACAAAATCCCACAGGGCTCTCATGTGCATAATATGGCTTATACATGGAATAAGAGCAGACCTGGAGTGCTGATCACAGATATTCACATTTTCCAAACTTTCAGTGAACTTAGGGCAACACATGATGCATAAAAGAATAACTATCCTTTTAAGTGTTTAACTACTTAAAATTTGCTCTTGCAAGGGACTGTCTCCACCTCAAACTCAAATTTAATGAGTGATCCAAGGTAAACCTAACAGAGGCTTGTTGAAATTCAGTGAGTACCTTTGACATGTCAAAAAATTCAGTTTCTATCAGTACATACTTGATTTTTCCATGTGCTTATCCAAATGTAACAAAGATCAAAATGCAATGCTGCAAAACTGATGACCTATGGTAAAGAGGAATGCCTAGCTCTGAAAAGATATATTATGGAAAGGAGGTATTTAGGGATTTCCACTCCATTTATTGCAAAACTGGCAAATTTCCCTTATTAAGTCTAATTGAGCCCATTGATTTTTGCTACTTTTTTGGGGTAAACACCAAGTGCCAGGAAGAAGGAAGATATTTCTGTGGCTTGAGTTGTCTGGTTTGCCTTTGGAAAGTTGCCAGACCTCATCTGACCCTTAAAAATAAGGTTTAACCCTAATAGCTGGACTAAGTCACTGTCATTTAGATGAGCACACTGCAGCTCAAACCTAGGGCAAGAGTGAAGGAATTCTGTTGCCACTTGAGAGCTGTTCAGTGGCTTCAGTGGCTTCGTCAGTTGGTGTTCACAGTAAGTTTTCTAGCAGACAGGCACATAACCTAAAGTTTACTGCCACAGTGTGCAGTGCTCAGCAGAAAAGCAAAGAGCTGAGTCATCAGGGAGACGGTGACTTTCTCAATACTGACTTTTTCCAAGTCAGACTCGAGGCACTGAAGGAAAACAAATAAGACTCAAAGCAATTGAGTACATTACTATTTATTACCCTTTATTTAGTATTTAGAACTAGCTATCTTCCACCAGTTTAAAAGAAAACTCTCTTTACAGGAATGGATCTTCTGAGCCATTGCTCCGATTATCTTTGTGTTCAGGCAGCCTACCAGAACCCATCAAGGAAACTCACTATAACCCATCTTCCTGCTCCAAGAAGCCATGAAATTCCACGTGGAGGTGTCTTAGGCTACAACAGTCCCAACCGCTACCAGAAGCCATACCTAGTCTGGCTTCCTAAAACTCAATAAATTCTCTACTCTCACGCTGCACAATTAATCACAAGGTTCATTTTGACCTTGTGCGCTGTGAAAAAGCCTACTGAACAGACACCTGTCTAATTATCTTCCTACCAACACATTACTGCTCCAACACACACACAGGAAGAATACAAGGGCAAAAACAAGGCAAGGGGAAAGCAGGGACACACACAACAGGGACAAAGAAAGAGAAATTATGTATACTGAAATCTCTGACCTGAAATTCAACAAAACAGTTGCCACAGTATAGCTGGAAAATCACCTTTCCTAGCTTCTGCCTTCCTGACTGGTATACTGGTATTTCCATCATCGCCATCACAAACAAGCTGTATTATAAACTATCACATGGAAAGATAAAATATTTTGGCTGTTTGAAATATAGACACTACACTGAATGTTTATCAACATCCATTGTCTGTCCAGATTCCTCTGAGAAACTGCTAACCACTTTGTGCTAAAATATAGTACTTATCCTATGTTTAAAGAGCTTTAAGTTTTAAAGAGTCTTTCTTTATTGGAGGAAAAAAAAACACATATTCTGGCCTTAAGGCACTGGTGCCAAGTTCAGCAATGAACAAGGCTCTGACTACCAGCAAGAAAGCAATGAGTTTGTTTTGCCTCTACCAGAAAGTCAGAGCAATAACTCTGTAACAAAGCAGCAGTGGAACCAGAGAGAGGAACATTATGGAATCACAGCTGAGAGCCCTCCTGTCCTGTGGCCCATTGGACATAGTTTCACTTCCTGCATTTTTTACTTCATTAGCTCATAAACTAATGCCCTGCTAATAGATATGAGGAGGAGAAAGATGCTGAAATGTTCTATATTATTTTTAATGGCATTTAATACACACCAATTATTCTGCAGGATCATTTAGCACCTAATATTGAAGAGGCATTTGAATATTTCTAGAAAGTAATATAATCTAGGCATTTCTAAAGATAGTCTTGCTAACAACCTTTGTGCAAGAGACCTGGAATATTGCCACTAAGATGCCAGCCAACAGTGGAGACCAAATGAATTGTCAGATTTCACCAGCTCCCTAGTGTGCTCATGAGCAAGAAAAGTCAGCCTATCACTTCACTATCTTCTACCTGCATACAAGGTGAATGTGTTTCTGAGATCTGACTAGGTGCTACTGACTTTTTGCCTCTCATTAACAGTTAGGACATAGCAAATTAGGAGGATCGTTGTCCCATTACTCTCTTTTAGGACACTTTATCTAGATTTTTTCAATGCCTCAACCTTAAGCCGGCATCTGAAATATATGGTTTCTTCTCTTTTTCCTAAGGAAAAAAGAGGTATTTTCTCTTAATTGTCTTCATTTTTACTAGCACACAGTTCTCAAGTCATTACCAGTAATGAGTCAATTGTTAATGTTAAAGCTGCTTTCAGAGACAACCAAGCTGCAAAGCCGAGTGCCTTGTGTCCCAGCCTGCCTGTGTACCTTCGATTCCTCATGTCAGACAGACTGTCCCACACAAGGATTTGCCATCACTACAAGAAGCTCTGCCTTGGATGTCATCCCACTCAGCAAAAGCAGCATCATGTTAGAAATAGCTATACCATCATCCCTGATAAAGTGCCACTTCCTCATTCATTTTCATCAGTTCTAAGAGCCACTTGCACTTCAGGCAGCAGCCTTCAGAGCACCACAGAAGTACTAAGTTCAGAGCTTCTCACAAAATTGCTGCAGACTTCTTCACACATCAAGCAATGCCAGTAGCCAAGAACATAGTGTAGGCAATTTTGGTTCATTAGCATCTGTATCTCCTCCTTGATTCCATCCCTCAAGCCAGTTTAATACATCTGAAGGCAATAGGATCCCAGAGCTCCATGGATGCCAGTTCAGAAGCTGAGATTTTGTTTGGCTTTCTTGCCCACTCCTCAAATTCCTTAATTCAATTGATAAATTCCTCGAATCCAAAAAAAAAAAAAAAAAAAAAAAAAAAAAAAAAAATTCAACGTTTTAGACTAATGGCTCCTTATTCTGACATTGAGAAAGAGGAATGCATGCTTGAAGAAACCTAGCTTGAACCAGGTACTAATGCCTCTTTCCCAGGGCAGTCAGAAGGAACCTCTAAATCAAGTTTCAAAGATGCCTCCCTTGCAACAAGACATTTTCTCAGGCTCAAGGGGCAGTGGGAAAAAAAAAACCCAAACAACACTATTCTCTGAGCAGCTTTATATAAAAAAAAAAACCCTGAGCATACAAATTCCATGTGTCCAAGAGAGCGATAAGTTGATAGAAACTTATTAAAAACCTTCCTCAGATGGCATATTTGAGATAGACAAACATGCTCCAGTTTATCCAACACAAAATATAAGCATGTCTGGGTAGCACAAAGCAAAACAAGTCAGGGAAAAATGTGTTATTTTCTGTGACTCATTGACCTCACCCTTTCAAATCTCTCACCTAGTGGACCTTCCAACTTCACATAGATAGAGGAAATGAAAAAAGAAAAACTTAGGGGAAAGAAGGAAGAAATCAATTTAACTTTTAACATTTCTTAGATGCATCAAAGGTCTCAGCTATGTAGTTCTATTAGGTTTGTGTGTGGATTCTTGTAAGATGCATGTGGAAAAGCCTTCACTGGGTTCACTGCATGAGACTAAAGAAAATGCACACTGTGAATTTTGAACTTTAATCTTTTTCTTTCCTGGAAAGCTATCTTAAAAAAATATATTAAAAAAAAAACTTTAAATAAACTATATATAGATGCTGGCAAGTAGCAAGGCTGAATACAAATCTCTTATCCAAAACAAATATTTTGCCACTCAGCTCATGAGAGCGCACAGCAGTATTCCAGCCTCCCAAACGGAACCGCAGCAAGCCTATACATCCTCACAGTTGGTACTGGCATTTATAATATCCATGAGGCAAGTTTATAAGCTTATTAAACCCAAAACACTGAAGACAAAAGCTGACAATAAACAAGGAAGAAAAAGAAAAGATTAGAGTAGAAATGACAAAGGAAAACAAGAGTCAAATGTAAGGGGTACAATATACGTGGAGAGAAACTACCACAAGCATCCTTTAATACATTAGAACAATTTTTTTACCTGCAGATATTGGAGAATGTTTCAAGCAACATTCCTGGTATTAATCCCTCAGCTCTGCTAGTGGTTTGACAGGGTTGTAACACTACAAACAATCTTTATTACGCACTTATGTTTCCCTCCCTCCTCAAAAAGGAAATCAAGTGTGCGGAGCATAAGGTGCATTTTATATGATTTGTTAGGGTGGTCTCCTCCTGACTTAGGAATCCATCTCCTATTAACAGACAACTGCAGACACACACAGGAAGAGGGGAACAGTGCCTGTATGTATCAGTTATGAACTTTTTCTTGCTCACTGTCTAATGCCCTAGCATGGAGTAAGCAATAACCACTGAAGAGTCAAACTTTTGTCTATGCATTCTTCACTTTTACCCTAAAAGTTCAGTGTTGAAAAAGTGAAAGACTGAACACTTGGAAAACTTTACAAGCAAAAGAACCCTATTTTTATATGAAGGGAAGGCACAAAACTCACAATACTTTGTGAAAACATGACTATTAAAACTGGGAGGATAGTGAAAAAGATAGCTAACAGCCCATGAAGCACTTAGCCATGTTTTTTCCCATCCTAATCTGAGTACAAAATAAGTTCATAGTTTCTTTAGCTTTAGTTTTTGAGGCCAAATCACAACTTAGTGGAAGTTTCCTCTCTTTGTCTACAAATGTCCTTCAAAAAGAAAATCTAGCATGTCAGATCAAGGGTTTGTTCACCATAATAACTTAAACTTTTCATCATGTCAAGGGGGAGTGGTGGTTTTGGTTTTTGTGGGTTACTGGGGTTTTAGTGCTTTGTTTGTTTGTTTGTTTTTTAAATGTGTATGTAGAAAGAGGTACGAAAAACAAAAGTAGAGGCTGGAAGAAAGCAAAGCCAATGCAATCATTACTGAAGAGACACCTGAAGAGTTTTTAAAGATAAAGTTGCTTTAGTTTAAATACATTGTTCTTTAAAAACAAAAGCAAGCCATATCCTTGTCTATAGTCAAAAAAGACTTTTGATTTTGATAAAATAACAGAAACCCTGAATACCATTCAAATTCTTATAAAGAATCATCAACTATAATATTGTTTCCTGGCTATCATTCAAGAGTTTCTGGCTTCAGTTTCAATTAACAAGTTTTCCTCAAGTTTTGACCATTGCAACCACAGAAAACCCCTGGGGGGTGGTGGGGGAAAGGCTAGCATAGGAGAACAGACTTCATGTGTTGCCAAAGGGCATCAAACACCCACACTTGTAGCTTAAGTGACAAGATGCAAAGGACAGGGGGATCCAGGCACAATAATCATGCCTGACAAACCAGAGAGGCACCACTGCATTAGAGGAGGCACAGTTGTACAAGCTCCTCCATGAGCAGCAACTGCATCCAAGAGTTTGCCACAGGATATCCTGCAACAACCTCAGAGAGCAGCGTGACCCAGCTGGGCTAGTGCAGGTAGGTAATGCTCTCAGATCCCCTCACAAATTCATTTTAAAAGGATGCACGTGTCAACCTGAGCTTCATATCCTTTTTGACAAGGGCATATTACCTGATGGGGCTGTGAACTGGACCATCTGCTGTAGGAAGGAGCACCAGAAGTCTTGTTGGCTGTAGGTCTCTGCAAAAGAAAAGAAGGACACGTCAAATATTCACCCACACGTCCGTCATACACACAGGCAACTTCGCCAATCTCAACCATGTAAATACCTATAGTAAAAAACAAAACACCAAAACCCTAAACAAGAGACCCAGAAACCACAAATATGAGACAGTTGCACAAAAATCACATAGATGGAAGCTTGATGAATTTGCAACCAATACCCTTTTCAGCCTCGAACCTCAGGACCTCAATATTCACTTCAATCTGTACTTTGTCCCCTAGACTGCATATTTAAATGCTAAACCCATACCTAAACTGAGGCTACAAATCCATCAGGCAGAGAATTTACTCAGATTAAGCAAACGTGCTGTAAAGGAAGAGCAACTGACATCACCTCTCTGGACTGGTGAAAAGCCTCTGACACTGTCCCACACCAGAGCCTTGGCTCTAAACTGGAGAGACACAGATTTGACAGACAGATCAGCCAGCAGATAAAGAACTGGCAACAAGGTCACACTCAGCTGGGGTCAATGGCTCACTGTTCAAGTGGAAAACAGTGACACATGGTGTTTCTTATGGACTGGAAGATTGAAAGGAGGGTGTCAAAAAATACTTATTCTTTCAGAATCACTTCACCTTACCTAAGTTTCATTTTTTAATATTTTTGGAATACGTAATGGATTATTTATATACCAACATTCTTTTTAAGAAAAACAGCCCTTAGGATTTATCACTACATTTCTTTCACCCATTTCTCTATTTTTTTCTCCAAAGCCCTAAGAAAAAAACCCATACTTTCACATCCATATCATGTGTGTCACATAGAGACTTTACAATCAAACTGCCTTTGATACTGAAGAAGAATCAATGCATTATGGCATCTAATACAACTCCATCAATTATTTTGTTACACATTATCTCGGGTTTCAAAATTATTTTATATCATCAACTTCAACACCATCTACACCCAGTTTAAGCTAGATTCTGGTGTAATAGAAGAGCTTCAAATCCACTCCTTACTTATGTGAATGTGGTGCTTAAAAAAAGAAAGAAAAACAACCAAATAAACACACTGGATACCACAGCAAATAACCAAGTATCTTGCAAGCATATCACTACTATACTGTGTAAGCTCATGTATTACAAAATCTGCATGACAACAAGGCTACTTATATCAGGAAGACCAGGTGGGTTTAAGTTTCTTTTGCATGAGATCTGAATTCAAACAGGCTTTCCAGACATACGATACTAATTTATCAGTACATTTTGTCACCAGCAGGATGCTAATAAGGGGGACAGATTCATATTTGAACCATATGGACATAAATTACTAAAAAAAAATGCATTTGTGACAACCATGTGAGATTTATACCACAATGTAGTACAGTCTTTGTAAGTATGAAAATAAATAGCTTATGGCTTTTAACACCCAAGGATATAGTACATTTCTATGCCAATTATAACCACCAGGGCTTATACATCATTACATATTCTAAAGCTGGCATGTCATTCTAACTAATGAGAAACAGCCACTGCTGGAATTGTATTTGTGTGTTAGTCTATCAAAAAGCAGTAATTTTACAAATTTAATTATTAGCATTACTGTATAGTGTATTTATCTTCTCCTAGACACCCTTAAAAGGATGGGTATTTTTAATGAACAGATACAACCATGTAACAGAACAACACTTTTTTTTGATGGAAACTTCAGAAAAGACAAAGTGCACACAATGCCGGTCTCAGCTTTATGAAAAACTATCTCCATCTGCTTCAGAAGAATGACCAGCCAATCTCTGAACAACAAGTTGAATAATGGGATAGCTGGAGTTTTTTCTAGAAGCACCTGGAAATCGTTTTCCAGCAAGATCCCTTTCCACAAGCACCACACACCTTTCTTAATTAATATATATGTAATGATGTCTGCCTTCAGTATCATCCAATAAAGCTGCATCTTCCTCCTGTCTAAACTCATAAATACCAGTCTGGGGTTTCATTACTCACTGCAATACCTTTAGTAGGTACATTTCCTCCACAGCAATCACTCTTTTGAACTTTTCTGTCTCAGTTTCAAGGACATCCGAAAGATAAATATTCCACAGAGAAACAGTACTGCAATATTACAGAGAAACAGGCAAATCCTTTCCAGGACAAACATCCAGCAAACAAATACTTCCCAAGACAAGGACAAAAGATGATTTTTCTTTTTTTTAATATTACAAAAAAGAAAATACTAGCACTTCAGAAGTACTTATTAGATGACTTTCATCTTCCAATATGATTAAAATGGCATTTTTAAAAAACTGTAGTATAAAAGACTTTTACTTTCCCTATCCTTCCAAGATTTTTTCCCCCCCTTCTCCATTCACAGACCAAGAAGCAGGCTCACTTGCATGTTCCAAGGCAACCAGACTACCAGGTTATAGAGCAAAGGTTTGCACTGCTCACACACAGAAGCTTTTGTATTAGACTATTCCGAGTAGATTCTGAAATACCTAGAAGAAATTTTCATCCAAGCTTCTGTCCCGGTTCTAAAGGGCAACAGGAAAAAATCCAAAGGTCAGATCACAAACCCTGCTCATCTCAATGGTTAAAATATGTAAAGCAAGTGAAAAAACTATGCACAAGCAAACTCCAAATGCACACACCTCCACCCCTATTTTGCTGCAACCAGTAGAAATTAGACACCCACCTACCTCTAAGAATATGTCTCTTGATATCTAGCAGCTTAGGCCATAAGCCAGACCATATTCTCTGCTGGCTGAACAGCTTTTGCATGCAGCTTACACCTCAAAGACCTCAAGGTGTTGCATTTTCACAAGCTATTTTACCAGGGAGAACACAGGCTGCATTCAGCCCTTTAAACCATATCCCTTTCTTCAGTTAAAATCACCTCCCACATCACTCCTCCTTTTGAGAAAGAAGGAGCACAAACACAGGATATTTAAGAATGCTCCCTCTGGCACAATTAGCACTTTAGCACAAGCCCTGGACATAAACTTCCTCCCTGGTCTTGCAGAGCTCCCTAACAGCATCACTGAAACAACCTAAAGCAAACAGCCATCAACACCTCCAGAGCCTCTAGCAAGTCCCACTCTTAGCTACCTTTACTTCTATTCTGCTTTCCCAGCTCATTCCTACTCCCTAAGCTGCCTCTCAGCCATATGCAGATACAAAAGCTCCTCCCCAACTATTAAAAACTAATTAAGACTGACTGCCCTAATTACCTGCTGTCCAAGCTGTTCCTTATGTCCTGGCCCTTCCCTCATTCCCTCCACCTGTGAACAGAGGTCAAACTCACTGAGCTGCAGATGAGCACCAGTTGTTTTAAAAGACCACAAAGTTTGGCTGAATATTTTAGAAAAGTTTAAGACTCAGAGTAGACTGTACTTCCAAAGGCAGTAAGACTGGAAACTGGATGTGTGAGCTTTGTAAGTGAGATGGAAGTTGTGTGAAAAATGGAGAGGGAAACTGGTGGTCTGCACACTGCTGCCCGGGCAGCAGTCAGTGTGAGGGGAGAAAAATCTGATGTATATTCAGGTGCAATGCTTCAAGCACTTAGCCAAACCTGAGCCTGAATGTGAGGAATGCTGATGAAACATCAGACTGCCTCCAAATCCTAGTGAGACCAAGAAAAAAAAGTACTTCTCACTCTCCTGAAGTGGCACAGATAAAAGAAGAGCAAATGATGCAGTATATGTGCAAAGATGCTTTTTTTTTATATGCAGTTCACAAGAAAACTGTTTTCTCAGAAGATTCATACTACTGAACACAGTAAATAACATAGCAAGAAGCCAGGAAAAAGAACTTTTAAAAGAATACATGGAAATCAATACAATGGAGTATGGCTCAACAGGAGAGTTCAGGGAAACACATGTTACTATTTCATTCTTGGGATAAGGCTGCACAAGCTCCTCCATGAGCTTATTGCATGCAGCGACTGCATGCAATACAAGCCAAGAACATATACAGTCCCTAAATAATTCTTCAGTCAGTCAAGGAGAGCTCCAACATAAAGCCACACTTCAAATTTATGAAAAAAGGCAGAGCCCAGAATTACAAGTGTCATTACTCTGACATTATTTCTAAAAGCAAAAAAAGGAGTATATATTCTGATAACCAAGACAACGTTTATAACTTGTTCTACACCCAAATAAACTTACAAAGTCTTGTGATGAGCATGGCAATTCATCCCATTAGTCTGTAAAAGTATCCTGAGATGGGATGATTTACTGTCTGGAAGTACCTGTCTCTTTCTATCCACTCACTGGAGAGAAAGGCTAAGCATGCAGTTTAATTGAGACATCTAACTGGGGATGGCTAATGTTAGGTGAAATTAAATCTACCCACAGTCCCTGTTCTCCTTGCTACCAAGGGACCTAAGCAATTTGTCCTCTTCCACCTTTCAAAGGGTTATTATGGTAGCGAATTTGTTATGCAATCAGGGTACTTGTGAACTGCCTTGTGAACTCCCACAAACTGGGCTACTCTCCAAAATGCAGCTCATTGGTAAAGACATGAAACACTGTCTTGACTTGCAGGACTTAAAAATTTTTGGCTGGGCAAGAAGGGGAGAAAATTATTTTCTTTATAAATAGAGAAAATAAAATATGAAAAGAAATTGAACATATACTAAATACTTAATCATACAAAAACCATTTTTCTTCGAAGAAAATCTACTTACACTTATACCTGTAGTACTCTGAGAATACAATTGCAGTTACATGAACCACCAATTCCTGGGCTCTTTGGCTTTCTGGCCTAAAACCTTGATGGCATTCAGCTGGTCTCTAGTTCATCTGGTTTACAAAAGATGCCGCTTCTTTAAAGAATATAGAGTCCAGTTGCTTATGTATAGATGGATATGAAATTGAGAATATATTATGCACTGTCCAATATCTAGAATTCTTTTTTTCTTGAATTTGCTATGGAATTTTCCTGATTTTCTCTTAAATTAAAAAAAAGTCATTTCCTGAACAAAGCTATAGAGATAGCTGACAACTCTGTAAGATGTTAAGGCACTGAAGTTCTTTCTCTGAAGTTTGTTTTCTTTTTTTAATGGAGTTTTATATATCTGTGATTTTTGCAAAGAGGAACCAGCAATGTTATGTTAAAAAGAAACAATATTCAGGGGGTGCTTCTTGTGAGACACAGGCCTTTGGGTTAACTTGTTTATTTTTTTTTTTTCACAGCAGGAATTTATGAAGAAAACACGAGTGAAAAATAAAGTTTTAACTTCTCATACTATAAAGGGCTATAATATCCTTTATGACTGTCCAGGAAGGAATAATGAGCAAAGTCCTTTTGACATTAACCGCAGCAGAGTGCAGCAGTGGGAGCTGGTTTCTGAAGTATTGAGTTTTATTTCTTTTCACTTGTTGAGCTTATCCCACAACAATTCAGTACAGAAAACGACAAGTTATTAATTCCTATGTACAAGGTAAATAGAAATGGTGACAATTTATATGATACTATCTGATCAAAAATGGTGCTTAGAGGAATTATAGAGTCTGAAATTTGAACCAGTAATATCTCATGAAACAACACAGACTTCATGTCTACATATCAATCCATACCTGCCTCTGGTCTGGCTCCAGACCCCCTTAAGCCATGCTGATTCTCTGTGTGAGGTAAGACCTCACACACTTGATAATACTAAATCCTTTACAGCCTCTTCCTCACAAACATCATCTCAAGGGATCAGAGAAGTCAGCTCAGTGGAAAGGGTAGCTCTGTGCTTCCAATCTGGTATCACACCTAGTTCCACAGGGAGACAAACCCCAGTAAAGCCTGTTCATTACAAATGTGCTGCTCACCCATGAAACCATTTTCACTTCTGTGCAATAAATACACACAATTCCTTGCTCCCTTCAAAACCTCATCCCATTTTTCAACAATACCAATACCATGCTGGAAATTCATGCTCTGAATATAAGACTAAAAAAAATTCCAAGCACTTTAAATATCCATGGTTTCTTCAAAACCCTAAAAGTTAAAAATCCTCCAGAACTTCCGGGAAAACTGCCTGCTTCCTAGTGATGCTAGCTCTACAAAATTGCAGAGTGATGAATTACAGATTTTTTTTTTGTTAGAAAAAAAGAAGACAGGAAAAGATTATATAATCAGGTTAATAACAGGAATGTAATTTCATTACAGCCATGCAGCATTTTTTACCCCTCGACAGCGAACATTGTTGATCACAGGGTTAGGACGCGAAGCGAAGTGCAGTGATGTTGACAGCAGTGGAAGTATGGTAGGTGACATGACAACATGGTCTTCTCCTCCATGCAAAGGGTGCATGATGCATCCTTCAGCTTGCTTGGCAGCTGAGAGAATAGCATATGTCAGAGTGACATCATTGTTTTGCAGTGAGGAAGAGATGATGCAGGGGAATCACCAAGTATGTTGCTCCATAAAAGGGCAAAATCAGAGAGAAAACATTAAGAAATCAGCCAGTCTGGATAGAACGGCAGAACATAAAATGTAACAGAGTTGCAAGAGGTAAAGTTTGTAAGTAATGAAATGTATTTATAAGTTGTGTATGAAAAAGTGTGTAGTGGGAAAACAATCTTTCCTTAACACTGTTACACAATGTCATTAGGGATTACTTCCTCTAGTTTACAGAAATCAATGTTATGACAGGAAGAGACAGAGCAGGAGAGATATTGACTGAGCTGTCAACCACAGGAGTACATCTCTCTGAACCTGTGGGTTTGGGCTTTGATGAAGCAAATGCATTCAATAGACACTTTTATAGGAACTCAGGCACTCACTCAAAGTACTCCCATTTCATATCCACTGTCTGGTCACGACCATCAACATAGTGACTCATAATTTTTGAGATGAAATTGCCAAAAGTAGTATATGTCTATCACCCAGCCCCATCCATGGATTCTTGACACCTAACAATTTGACATGGGCTCTGGACCATGGTGCATGGGTTGTCATGACATTGTGATTCCCTCTCTTTTTTATCTTTGTCCACTCCTCTTTACTTATTTAATAGAGACATTGAAGAAGGAAAAGAGGAAACCTTCTAGATAAAACCAGAGATAAAAATATCACATCTTCACAAACTCTCTTTACACTTACCAATCAGGAGCTTTATGCTAAAAAAAACCCAGACCTTCCCTACATGACCTCCCATATCCTACTTGATTGTTAAAAGTAATAATTAATGTATTTTAAGTTTCAAATTATGTATTTCAATGGTAATGAAGTCCACAGGCTTTTTATATCTCACAAATCAAATAAGAACTGATATTAGAAATTGTGTATTCGAAATCCATCTCAAACCACATCTACCTTAGCAGAACTGACAGGTCAAGCTCGAGCCAACAATACTGTAATCCCTAATTCCTTCTCCTTTCCGATTTTTAGTAAACAAATGAAGTGCAGCATCCTTGAAATCACAAACAAGCTGAACAACTGTTACTGTTGGTGAGAAGCAATAACATATTTCTTAGGAATTTTATCTGGTGAAAGAAATTATCTGTGCGGATGCTATAGACACCATGGTTTCTTATGCAGCCAGCACTTTCTTCCAAAGCCAGAAAGAGTTTGAAGATAAGCTGCAAAGAGATTGAGGAACAACCTTCAGGTCTTCCAGACAGAGTTGACATAAAGTTGGCATTCTTACCCCATTAAATGTGCAATTAAGAAATCGTAAGAAAGTCACAAGACATAGAAACATGTAATTAGATAAAAGGAGAAATCAGCTGGGGAAAAAAAAAAAAAGAAAAACATAGAGACATTCAATAGTTTGAGGTCAAGAATTCCCCCAAACACTATGGAGAAAGTAGGGGTGCACAACACAGCCATATGAGAGAAAATTTAGTCGCAAAGTGGTTTCTAAAGCAGCTGCTTTTGTGGAAAAAAAGATCGTGAGATAAGAACTAAGTGTAGTATCATGTTAAGCAATGTTCTATTATCAACAATCAGTGAGCTAAATGATGAGCCAGGGAAGACCACAGTACCAGAACACCCACTCCTGTTGAAAGAATGCTCAAGGAAGTATAAGATGCGTTCTCAGAAGAACTTGGAACATTTGACATCTTTTATGTCCTTTAGACTCTCACCATTTTCCTGAGTAAATGAAAAGCTGGGGCACGAGGAGATATAGGGGAAGTGGTCACAGCACCAAGCCTGACAGGGTTCAAGAAGTGTTTGGACAATTCTCTCAGGCACCTGGTGGGACTCTTGGGGATGGTTCTGTGCAGAGCCAGGAGTTGGACTTGATGATCCTTGTGGGTCCCTTCCAACTCAGGATATTCTGTGGTTCTATGATTCTATGACACAGAGAGTCTTGGCTATGGCAGAGAGCAAAAGGGGATTAGTTTTGTGGGACCAAAAGACTGAGGTTTCCTCAGAAGCTTGCACAGGCCTGTAAAAATGGAATTAACAGGTCTATGTTGATTTGAGATAAAGGAATAACACCAAGAACATAAAATAAATTGATTGTAATGAGAACTGTTCTATTTGAGCAGCTAATCTGAGAAAGATTATCTGTTCCATTTTAATAGCAGACAAGAAATATGAAAAGTGACCCAGAATCTTTGATTAATACTGTATCTGAGGTATTAAAAGATAACAAAGTGACCACACTGAAAACTGGTACTGAGTAGGAAACTATCAGACATGCACTATAGAGAGTATCAAAAAACATTAGAACAAATGCAAATATAAAGACAATGGATGCTCTCATAAAGGCATGGGGGAACCTTTCCTTTTTTGATTAATGTTCACCAAAGAAAATAAGAATTCATATTTATGCTTATATTGAAGATTATAATAAAGCCAGAACAGAGAATAGCCTTGATAAGACAATGCAAAAGACAACAATGCAGAAATTAAAGTAAAATATGGCATACAGTAGTGTGGTGGTTTGACAAGAAATGTGTTTTTTGGGATGCTGTGTTTTTGGCCAATGGATATTCAGACTTTAATATTGGCATTTAACCTGGCCATTGGGACATGGACACGCCTCTGAGAACACGGGGTTAAAAGCAGAGCTCTCCCCTGGGAGGGTCCTCTTGGGTTTCCGGCGGGAAAGAGTTCGGGTCTCTGCCCCGGCCCAGCTGCTGGCTGGGCAGGGGGAGGGGAAAGCCATGTGGCCAGGAGAGGTAGGCCTGAGCCCCGGGGTGGAAGGGTGGAAGAGAGACACAGAGAGAGAGACACCGGGAGCCATCGGGCAGCCCCCCCGAGAGACACAGAGAGAGAGAGAGAGCCGCTGCCTGGGACTGTAACCTTGAAGCTTGATAAACATGGGCCTGCGCCGGCAGCACGGCTGGGACGGAGAAGAGGGGGGGGTTCAGCCGGCCGCTTGTAGGAGCTTTTAACCCCTTTTTGGAGAATGAGAACTTTACAGAACATTGACTTTTCTTAGAAGATAGAGTGGAAGATGAAGAAAGAAATGGGCCAGTGTGAGAGAGGTCTGGGCGAGTGAGAGATAGTAGAAGAATAGAGAAGAATCCTAGTGGGAAGAGATGATGGAGTGGCTTTTGCTGGACTCTTTTTGTATAGCCATAGACAGAACCATGTTCCTTGTGATACAGAGACTGCATTCTAGGGGGAGGCAATGGCCTCAGAACCAAGAGGGTTCAGTGTTGATGCCCCTCGGCCCCAGGGGGTGAAAAAATATGGGGGGGACAGGTGTCCCAAAGGAGAGATTGTGGGGACAGGTGTCCCAAAGGAGAGACTGTGCCTTTTTTTGGATCGGGACAGAGCATCCTTAAAAGACAACCCTAGAAGCAGCTCTGGTCCGTGTTCAGTGGTGAGAGCACTGGACATGAAAGGAAGAGGTCACGACGGCAGATGTTCTCCGGGCGGTGCCACGAGTGACACGGAAACACACGAGGCTTCGACTGTGTTTCCAGGGGAAGCCCATGGTACAAGAAAGACTCCTCTCCTCTTGATGAACTGAAGATTGATTGTCTAAAAAGTGCTGCTGGACCGAGAGTTGGTGATTTGAAGAACAAATGTATTGGGTTAGAAATTTGGTGGGGGGAGGAGGAAATGCATTTGTGAAGTTTTCATTTTCCCTGTGTGTGTGTTCCTTTTTATCTGTAGTTGTAGAGTAGTTAATAAAGTTCTGGTTCTTTTTCCCTAAGTAAGAGCCTGCTTTGCTTATTCCTGGTCACATCTCACAGCAGAAACCAGGGAGAAGGTATCTTCATGGGGGCACTGGCATTGTGCCAGTGTCAAACCATGACAAGTAGATGTAATAATCAGAATATTTTACATGTGTTTCAGTACTGGGAGGCAAGGACATGAATCATGAAGGTTCAGTAAAATACAAAAATAAAAATCTTTATTTGCAAACAATGCAATCATAGAAAGGTGGAGGAGGTACTATAACGATCTCTTTAATGGTGAGAGATGAAAGTGAACAACAAATGGTTATTTTCTAGATAAAGAAGTCATTCCCAGAAGAATCAGATTTTTAAAGGTAATTAGACATTCAGGAAAAATGCTGGCAATTCCTGCTAAATTATTAGGACTTGGATGCAATAAGCTTAGTCAAATTTTTTACAAGCTAATTTTGATAATATTTCCTAAGAGCAGAAAGAGAAAGTCACATTTCCAATTTCAAAACCAGGATGTATTGGAAATGTAGGAGTTGTTTTCATGTTTCTTCCCATTTCAACCTCAAAAATCTAGCTTTCATACCTTTTACAGACACATACTCTTTAAACACAGGAAAAAGTGAGTGATGGCAGACATTGGTATCTGGCAAAGAGTTCCATTTCAAGATTAGTCACAAAAAATGAAAACAAGCAATCACTTCTAGTTAGGCATTGTCTCCAGGAAAAATGCTGATATAAAGACAATTAAAGTGCAATTTCTTAGAGGATTTAGCAATAGTGGGTCCTTGGCCTGTAAGGAGAGTATCTGACGTCTTGGAACATCACAGCACAAGTATGAGACTGTTATGTAGGAAATTGGATGCTTTTCAAGTAGAGATACAATGAAATTTCTGCTCTGTTTCATAGCAATCCAATGCTAAAGTGGGAAGATGAAGAAGCCCCACACTTTTCAGATCAGTCCAGTCATTGGTTGGAAGGCACTGAAGCAATCTGCCTCGACTTCTGAGTAAGTGACTGCTGCAGGAAAGACAAGGTCAGAAAAAGTGGTGGGTTTAGATCAGTGAACATGAATGATATTCAAGGACTGTAAAACCAGGTAAATAGCCTTGTAATGATAAGATTTTGAGCAAGCTTTCTGTCAGGCAATGAGGTTGCAATGAGCTTGGTAGCCTAAACAGCTGATGGCTTTAAATAATAGTAGAAGTTCATGGGGGGAATAAATTCAATTATTTGCTACTTTGAACCTAATGACAGAAGGAGAAATTTCTTTGTACAAAAGACTCTAAAAAGTCACCAAATTAAAAAAAGAGATCTCTTGACTAGATTGGCACAGGTATTGCCTAATCACCAGGTGAGAAAAGCTGAGGAATGGAAGAGGTGACATTGTAGTGCAGTTTGACTGTAGTCAGTGCAAGCACAATATAACTGGCATGGGTGACAGCTGCTGTGGCTGGGATGTGGCACAGAGTTTGCTAGCTGCCAACCACCACAGCAAACTTACTGAGCTCCTGGGTACATGAAGTGATCTCATTTTGTTGTAGGTATTTCTAGAGAGAACTACTTAGCTGACTGTTCTGCACAGGATTCACACCACCACTCTTACTGCACAAGTGATGTGTTGAACACGGTTTTTATAGGGATTCTAGTCAAGCACGGTTTTTATAGGGATTCTAGTCATGCTTTTTAATGTAAATGCTGTGAAATCCTACACCTATTGTCTCCACCTACCTTCCTCTTCTACCAGCAGCAGCTGTCAGGTGCTCCCTGTTCCAAGCCCCTGTGCTCACTCCCTGTGTCCAGGAGCATTCCTTCTCCTGTCGTGCAATCTAAACCCCAACACCACAGAAGGTGAGACAGGATTTCAGACCTGGCTGCCACTGCAAGAGGGGAGATGCAACATAGTGGATAGAGCAGCAGTAACTGCAAAAATTTATCACCCCAGCTTCCTCAAATGCCCCTCCCTGCTCTGTGATCGAGGCACACCAGAGCAATAAATTCTTCTAAGAGCCCTTAAATCTATCACACTAATTGCTAAATGCAGAGTAGCCATTCATCTTTTCCTGCTAACATGGTAACGCATGAATTTGCTGTAAGATTTTTTTTTTCTAATGTTTCCTTATCATTAAACTATAAAATAAAAGAAAATGTAACATCACTGTCTACTTTGAGGCTAATGCTTTTTTTGAAGCCTGGAGAGGAGTTCAGCATGAAAATCATGAAAGATTAGGAGGACTGTCAGCACAAAGGGACAGATATTTTCCTGCTCTTTTCACATGCAGTCTTAGCATTTAAAAATGCATGTGAATAACACTTATTTTTAGACTTCAGAAAGAATAAACAACACCCATATTTCCGGAAACTTCCTAATAACATTCTCCTAAAATTTCTTTCCAGAAATATCACAGAAAGTCTTCCTTCATTTAGCATTGAGAGCAAGTGAAATTGGACTGTATTTTACCAGAGGGGTCAAATATTTAAAATAATAATATCCTTTGCAGTTGGTTGATAAATATACATGGGGAGAAACTTCAATGAAAACACAGGCAATAATGAGGCAAACTTCAGATTGCAAGCTTGTCCTTTGTCAATTTGTTCAGCATACAGTAACCTTGTCAAATTAAGAAAATTCCACGTGTATTAGGAAAGGCTGCCCTCTTCAGACAAACTTAATAAAAGGTACACAGAAGTTCTGAGTGTCTTGAAGTTAAAATAAGAATGTGGTGAAATTAACTGTGCACTGCAATATTAGCATATTAACTTTCTTCTGCTTAATAACAATTTGCTATCACATAAAGAAAAGCATTTTTTGTCATTAGCTAAATATTAATGTGTGGTATTTTAGACTCACAACAGATTCATTTATTCCATTTCTGTAGGCCTGCTATAACTTCAAATCATATGCTGAAATATAGACACACAATTAATTAAGAAATCTATTGAGTCTGAACTTTCCCTATGTCATGTTTTGTGCTGTCATATGGAAGAATAACACATTTTGCAGCACTGAATTTCTGTCACAGGGGACTTTTCATTAAACATGATAAAATTGCCTTTTTTCCTCTAAAAAAACTTGGGGTTTAGATAGGTTTTGATGTCCCTAATGATCTAAACTAGTGAGTGGAAAAAAGTCTTTGTCATCATGATTGGTGCTTTATACTTGATGGCTATTTTTAATTTCATTCATGAACAACTAGAAAACAGCTTACTTAGACAGAAAGTAATTTTTTCTTTTCCTTGCTATTTGTCATCTGAGTGTCTTCACGGGTGAAATTGTGGATTTTTATCTTGCATCACACCAGGTGGCAAAACACAAGACTACCAGGTATTTTCCTGGTGAATATCTTAGAATTTTCATAAGGAAGACCACCTGTATGAAGTAACTGTATCTGGGTTAATGACTGTAAATAACAGTTTCCAATTTACTGGGGAGGTGAGGTAGACATAAATATTTTTTATTGGTGTTTTACTTTGAAAACTGAAAGTTGTATCATAGAATCTTCTGAGGAGACCTAGAAATACATATGATGCTCCACAAGACCAAATCTAATACTTATCTATCCACATTTTTCAAGACTTTTACCAGGACCTGGAACTGTACCAGACAGAACAGACATTAACTCTCAATATAGCCCACTAAAGTTCTCCAGAACAGGAAGCAGGGAGCAGAGACAATTCTACTAAAAGATGGTCCTAAGATATAAAGATACAAGGGATTTTGCTGCCAGTTTGATAGAAGTCTCTCCATTCATTAGAAAAGCTCTTTTTTCTAGCTTTTCAGCAAAGCCTTCAATGTCAGGATGTCTCAGGAGAACACACCTAAATGCTCAGTAAGTTTGTGACTGCAAGATTGCTCTTTTCCTTGCAAAACACCTTTGGGTTTTTTTTATCTTGCCTCAAAGCATGATAAGTCCCATTCATTCTATATTCTTATCAAAAATTTGAATCGTGTTTCCTTCCTCCTTCACCACATCATAAAGGCTTTGTGGACAACAGGTAATTTCATGTATCACGTCCCTTTCCACAGGCAGCCTCTTCAGTCTCTGAAACAGTATTTCTAAGTTCACTTTAAGAAACATCCCATGCTCTTAACTTTAACCATGTGAAGAAGTCTCTCTGAAGGCTTGTGGGCCTTTTTTTCCCCTTTGTTAAATAGGATTTGGTTTAAGATGTACTTTAAGTTAAGAATTACTTAAATGCTTTGCTGAACTGAGGCCTGAAATGGGACTTTAATTTCCTTAACAACTCTCAGTATACCATTACTAGAATAAATGCAGAAAAATCCGACTTTCTGAAAAAATGTGTCTCGAGGGTGCTAGTACAAGCAAATTACGGAGCAGTTAAATAATGCCAAACTATAAATCTCATATCTACCAACACTTATCCATCTGTCTTACCACTATGCTAAGGAGTAGGTCTTTTTTAAAGACTGAGACGTTAGAGCTGGAAATGAATACTTGCCTTTTAGTCCCCTCCTATGCTATGGTATTCAGTTTCATGTATAATTGATGGGCTGAAATTTTAAGACAGACTGAGTAAATAAATTATGAGTATTCAAAATATCACTCTTTTGCCAATAAACCCCTGTTATTCTTCACACTGACTCAGCCACCTCTCATGCTGCTATCTTTATTTATAGGAATAGTATTTTCTGTGATTTGGTAGTATACACTTACTAAAATTATTTCAATGGAAATTATTTCAATGTCAAACATAACCATGATTTTTTAATAATCAAAACACAGCTTTGTTTGGGTATTTTTCCTTCATTCAATTGAGACACAGTGTAAAAGAAAGGCATATTAGTTGAATACCAGCATTTTTTATGCTATTGCTAGTTCTTGCACAATAGAATTCCAAAGAACTGTGCTGTAATTCTTTCCTGCAGTGAAACACAGGGGTGTCCACATTGGCATTCTTGAATTTTCTTAGGCCATTAAATCATAAGGCTGCCTGTACTATGCAGAGAGATTGGGTTATGAATTTTCTGAAGTGACAGATCCCGTTATATAAGCCACTGGTGAGTCTGGGAATGCCATTCAACATTTTCAGCTTTGGAATTAATTTTATTCTACTTTTTCCCATGAGAAAAATTAAAATGTTCACAATTTTACTGGTAAGGAGTGCAGTTTCCATGACAAAATCACATCCCTGGGAAAACCCCAAGTATTCCTTCCAGCTGTGGGTGTACAGAGGTGACAGCTGTGCACCTGATGTGACTTATTGGAAAACTCAAAAAAAGATGCTAAAATTAAAAGGCTGCTGGACAAGATAGCTGCAGCATATTTCTTGTAACAGGCAAGGCTAATGGACTTGAAAAAAATCTAAGAAATCATTTTTGCAGAACGCAGTATAAGCCTCCTTTATATAAAAATAATGGTCTTTTCACACATGCAAGTCTTTCCATTACCTTCAGGTCCAGGCTAGTGAGAGGGCTTGTCAGGTAAGCACACTGCCCTTCAGTATTACTGGAGTGGCATCAAAAGTGAACTGTAACCTAACTGTCTGATACTGCTTACAAAAGTTAATATCATATTCTTACACAATTTAGTTCATTCAGTGACAAGCTGTAATAACAGCTTACTGAGTCCTTCCAGGACTCAGAAAGTAAATAACTGGAGCAGTAAGAACTCTTCTATGGACAGCAACTTTCAGTATAAAGAATTTGAACTGGTAAATGAACACATGCAAGTTTATTAACAGATAAAGAACACAAGAAGTGAACATTTGCAGTGAGATAGACATTCATTTTGAAAAATTAGAGGAAGCCAGTGTAAGTTCAGAGACAAGGCAAAAATTACTGATTTTCCTTAAATAAAAACAAGGAAGCAACCTAACTCTGTCCCAAATAATGGCTGACAAATTCACTCCATTTGGCCTGTGCCCCTTGTACCTTGGAGCTGGGATTTTCAAATTTCACTGGTAGGTGAACGTGAAATACCCCTTCATTCCTTTGAAGAAGCCAGTGTGAAGCTGCAATGAGCCTGCAAATAGTGATTAGCATTTAAAGTGGCACCCTGAATAATAAAATGTCTTTGAGCTGGATTGTAATTTTCTGGAAGGGAAAGATATTCTTTACATTTACCTCACAGGAGACTAATTTTGGTCTTGTCCCGCTAAATGAGAGGTCACAAGGTATCAGCTCCAATGAATCTCTCCTAGGCTCTTCAGGTAATATTTAATTCTTGACATTTCATTTGCAAGTTTTCTGGAGGCTGTAGTTTGTGGCTCCCTGCCCTGTTCCCTTCCAGCCTGAAGAGCAGTACACGTGGTGAGCCAGGCTGCAGGAGGCTGCAGTGCCACCTTCCTGCTCCAAAGAGCTGCACCTCTTCCCAGGCAAGCCTGAATAACCAGCTCTGAAGTCTTTTTCCCAACACTCCAAAATCCTGCTCCCCACATCTGATGGGGATATGGGGCTATGAGGGTTTTTGTGGTATAATCTGCACCTCTCCTAGCTGCTGAGACAAAGTTCATGGCAACCACTTACAGTCTTCAGCTCAGTCTTCAGCCAAGTATTTATTCGGTAAATGTTGTACCAGGCTAGTTAAAAGCACACAGGAAGGATTTATCATGACATCAAACTGAAGCCTAGTAAAACCGAAATAACAAATGAAGAAACCCACAGCTAGGTAAAAACATCTGAATCCACAAGTGGGAAAGCATTCAAACAGCAGTAAACTCTCATTCCTATCTGCTTCTGTGCAAGTAGTGTTAAGCAGAAATGCCTAATGGAAACAAACCTAACCTGGGCAGGCTCTTTCAGGAGAGCAAATAGACAGAGAAGTCTCTTGATGCCCATGTAAACGTCATTACCTCTCTCTCTACCTCCTGCAGCAGCCCACACAAGGACTGGTCAAACAGTTCACAGAAAAGGGCAAGCGCAGGCTTCAGAGCTGTACGCTCCCCAGAGGAGAAGAACTCCTCTGCTCTGCTTTTTAAAAGGCACAGTCTCCTGCTTTTCTACAGCAATCTTGAAATCCATTCCATTTTCCATGCTTGACTATAGATATCCTCTCTGGATTCCCTGAAAGAAAAATATTAAGCAGAACACCCAAAGATTTTTAAAATACTGTAGCACTTGAGTCTCTGCCTGCCACTCAGTGAAACACAGCAATTTAAAATTACTGAAGCTCTTAAATTAAGTGCTTAAATTTGAAGGTGATCACCACTCTGAACATGAGAATTGTACAGCTATCTGAACTATCAAAGCTCTTCAATTTACTCCAAGCAAGTCATTTTTGGAAGTGATAAGGGAGTCTGTGATTGCCCAGACTGTACTGATTTAAAGCTTCTGCTCAGTTTTCTACTCCTTTTTAAGAATATTTGAGTAATTCTGCTAGCTTATAGAAAGACTGTGCTGAACATATTTGAGCAGTTTGGGGGAATGTGTGTGACTTTTGTTTTGTTTGTAAGTAACCATTTTTGATCAGTATTTTCCTTCCGGAGTCATGTCAAACTAAGTCGTTTTACCTAACTCTTCAACAGTTGTGTGGAGATAAAAATTGAACACCCATATCCATTTTCAGTCTTCAATTCAATAGACAATGTACAATTTTCTGAGTGCACTGAAAGTGTCACTGCTTTGTAGCTACAAATTGAAACCTAGAATGCTCATCTCCAGGAAGCAATTATTAATATATATTTTTACAATTCAATATATTTATTCTTGCAATTTTGGCACACAGTGCCTTTTGAAAATATTTTCTTAAATGAACAATAACAGCTAGTTACCCTCTGTAATATATTATTCAGTGATGAAATACTTCCATTCCATACACAAACCTCTTACAGCTGCGAGGACTGTAGAAACACAAGAGATTCTAAAACTCCTGCATGATTCTTTCCTGTACCATCCAAAGTAGCTTCAGGCCAGAATGAGGCCTTGACAGGTTTTTTGTTTTTATTTTTTTTAATTTGGACAGCTTTCTACATATTCCCAGAATTGTTAAATATTGCACTATTTCCCACACTGCATAAAGTTCAATTAGAAACATTCTTTCTGTAGGCCTTTTTCTTGTGCTCCTCCAACTGCCCCATGGCAGAGCTGTCACAGCTGATGCTCTGCTTTGATTCACAACTCCCAGCAAATATTTCCCATTTTCCTTGCTGAATAGCATTAATGATAAAGCACAATTATCTGAAAACTCTGATTAATTCCTGTATTTGTTATAAATTAATTCCACTTAATGCCTCATATTTTTAAGGCACTCTATCTATCAGAAGTAACTTCTGAGCTGAAGATTTGTCAGTTAGCCTTCCACTTGTAGACCCTTGAAAATCAATTGCCTTTCAAGTGGAGGCACATTCTGGCTATTTGACAGCAGATCCTTTTATACATCTGTACTGACCCATAATCTATTGCAAAGGATGTGCATTAGCATTTGTATGCTCTGCCTCCTAAGATAACATGTGAGCTGGGATCTGGGGGGTTCTTGCTGCAATATCTGTTGGCTACTCACACCTGATGGATAACCAGCTCATATTTACAATGCTGTCTTGAATGTGTGGGGGGATTTTGGGGCTTTTTTTGCCATTTCAAGGACTTCTGTAACCAGCAAAATCTGAATCCAGTGAGTTTCTGAGTCATATGGTGCTTGTGCTGTATCCACCTACTTTTTCTTTTAATGGCCAGTCAAATGCCAGAGGTGAGATAATGCCACAATGCTTGACATTTATCTATTATCCAATCATTTGCTCAAGATTACACTGATTTAGCACCTCAATATTTTTACAGGTACACTGTGACACATCAAGATGTTTCAGAGTTATTTGTAAAGAAATCTGTCACGTGATTTCAGAAAAAGTATGAAGGTTTTTTTGAAGCTGTTTGATGTTCTCTTGATGATTAAACCTTGTGTGAAAAATGAGTTGCTGGGTTAATTTTCCATGTCAAAGTCCAGGCTGCAGCACTGCCATTTCTTTCATTTTGGTTTATATATCAATGTGGAAGAGTTTGCCCGTCATCAGAAGTGTAACAGTCATAGTTGCTTACTTTGTTAATTGCTATCACTTTTTGCATCTCTATTCTTTGACATTTTGGCTTTAATGCTGCATTTCACATTATACTGTGGGATTTTTTCCTATTTCCCTACTTTACAGAAGAGTTCCATAATTTATCAGCCATCTTGTTCTCACAACCATTTCCCCAGTGATATGAGCTTCATCTGAAGTTTTCTCAAGTTTCTGAATGTTTATCATATCTTTCTACTGTACATGTAAAGCAAGTGAAGTAATAGTAATTCCTGAACAGTCAAAGTCTTAAAGCATTAATAGTTGAGCTGGTAGAATCCTTTACTGCAGCTTAACCAACTGTTTGACCTTCTTGATTAAATGATCCATGTTGTTCCCTTCATTTCTACTCATGTTGCGTTATACTACACTGTCCTTAAAACTTTTTGTTGTCCCTTACTTCAAAGGTATTTCTGAGCAGTTAATATTTTTCTTGTCTTGTTTCTTTACTGTCCCTCATTTATGCAGACTTCAGAGACACTTTTCTGAAAGTCAGTAACAGCTGTTGCAGCATCTATGATATGGTCATTCAAAAAATACAATGGCACATCAGGGCTGACTTGTGCAGGGCCTGAGACTCAACACACGTGAACTCCTTTCATTGGTACAGCCTGAAATGTGGAGTTTGTGTCTTGAATAGCCTTTTCCTTATGCTTTCTAAGGTTGTAAAAAAAAAAAATATTTGGAAAATAACTCCAAAGCATTTTTGGCCCTATTCTTTGCATTATAAGCTGGGATCAAGCCCTTCTAGACTACCCTGGCAGAGCTTCCTTTAACCACTTTTTTTAAAACCTCTAATGCGGAGGCCTGAATGAGTGTCCCAGTGCCACAATTGCTCACTGTTCCTTCCCATCATTCATATATGTTTTGGAAGATGAAGTTTCCCCTCAGGCCTCTTTTTGCTAAATTAGACAAATCAGTTCCTTTACCTGATTTCCATAAGCAGGTTTTCTAATCCTCTTTTCCTGTTACTCTCCTCTGGGGTCTATCCAGGCTGTCTACTCTTAAGCCCATTTACCAAAAACCATATTTCAGCTGCAGTTACACCAGTTTCAGGAGGAGCAGAGCATATTTCCTGCCACTGAGAAAAAAAAAGTTTAAGCATACCACAGCTTCATTCTCATGTTTTTGCATCATCATAATAAAAGGGTGTGCTTTTTTTATGAATTTGTCCTTACCAAACAAAAAACTTCTAGCATCAACTCATCTACACCAGCTCACATTTTCAACAGTTGACCCAAATTTCCTTTCAGTAGAAGTTAAAACAATCAAAGCAATCCTTGGTGACTCTATATGGATGACTCCTATGACTTGTAGACAGCCAGATTTAACAATGATTTCCACCCACTCTGAACTCTGACATTGGGCACTGATTATTATTTTTTTCCTCATGCTGATCTAAAACACAGGGATGGTGTTTGCTGATTGCATTTCTCAATATATTTTGACTGCCTCAACTTTTGTTATTGCCATTATTGCAGAGATCCTGTTCTAGCAATGTTGTCAGTCGGAGCACGCTGGTGAGTAGCTCCACAGTCATAACTGGCTCTTAGCCTACGAGTGATGATGCTGTTTCTGCATTAATGTGATGCTCACTGAATAGTAACTATCTTGCACCCTTGGATATATTACAGATTTCCTCATTTTTAAAATGCTTTTTGTCAGCAGTGATGTTTCCACGCTACAAGGATTTAGGGCTTGCATTTGTCCATTTCTTTCATTGCCGCTATCAACCTTCATTATTGCAACTATAGCTCAAAATGCTCTAGAAATTCTCACACATACTTACCTTCAGTAAAGTCTGTTGTAGAGACCTGGCTTTCATAACAACTCATGGAAAGACTTGCAAAAATCGCCGAGTGCATTACCTTGCTTGTGTGACTACCTTAGTGTGCTTTTGATGCTTGACTTTATTTTGCTAATGAGTATAAGTTATAGAACTATCAATCACCTGCCAGTCTAGCAAAACAGTGAAATTCATTTCATCTGGCCTTTTTGACCTGTTAGACTTTAGTGGCCATACCAGGAGTTAAAACTCCAGCCAGCAGAGATGATAGGATTATTGAAACACAGGCTCTTTCATTACCACAAGGGGTAGCCCTGAAAGACTGAAACCTCAGTGGTGGCATTTCAAAGATTAGCATTCCTGCCAGAAACCACTGCCCAGCATATCAAAACACTTCTACCTAAAGCAAATGCCTAAATGCAAACTTAGGTGATGAAACTGAAGTAGCCCACTTTGGGAAGGTGTTGAGTACTCACAGCTTTCAGCAATTTTATAGAATTAAATGAAAACAGTACAGGAAATAATAGACCTAAGAGAGACAAACACAATGGCACATGGTTGTAGTCTTTTCAAAACAGAAATAGATCTTTGTGTGAACTTCAATAAAAATTCTTAAAAGGTAAAGTGACTAATTGCTTCTTTTTATATAGTTTAATAGATAGTCTTAAGCCAGGAACAGATTTAAAATTTATCAAAGTTTCCTAAATAATTGTGACTTCATGGTCACATGAATAATGGACTGAATAATAGGTTAATCAATTGACTGATTCTTTCACTGAACAGAATATCAAATGAAAATATTCACCTATTATTTGTATCCATTTGTATTTAGAGGTAAGCACATACAGATTTGACTTCCTGCCATACTGAAAAAGGATGGAGTATTGCAGCATGAAGTGTTCAGAGAGAATTTGTCATCCACACAACTGAACTGCGGGCAAGGGTGACTGTAATACTGCCTCATAGAACTCACAGCCCAGCACATGCTGTGTTTGATGTGCCAAGGAAAAGGTACTGACAGTTGTCCAGCCCATCCATCAACAGCAGTTCTTGGGGAAACTCCCTCTCTGTTCTCTGCAGAAGATGCAGGGCCATGCAAGCAGGACACTGAATCTGGATGATACAGGTCATCGACCCAGGATGAACATGGCACACACTGTCTGACACCAGACTGCAGATTTGGGGTGCAGAACAGACAACAAATGCAGTAAAGAACCTCTGCCAAACAGAAGAGTCTTTACCTCTAAAAGACTGACACCACTGCCTCCCAGATAAATTCATACAATTAGGTTTTGAGTGCACTTTTTGTGAAAGATTCAAGCCAGCTTATAGTATGCAAGAGTACAGCTAGGAGTTGTCCACAAAAGGAATAAAATGTGAAGGAAGACATGGAGATAGTCATGTTATAAATAAATCCATGAGTCTGCATTTTAAAAAAATAAATGTTTAAATGTAGGGCATCTTTGAGTCAGGTGCTAAGCTAAGAGGTTGGCAGGCCAACGTGTTTTCCTTTACTCCTTTTGCTAGTTCTAGGTTATATTTTCAAGTATCAAGTTACTTTTCAGATCAGTACTGCATATTTTTTTTTACCAAAGCAAAGCAATACAGATCTTCTGAAATAAAGGTGCATATTTATTTGACAGCACCCTGCATTACAGTAACCAAATTAAAACACATTTTATATTTCCTCTGCTGGCTTTCTATTAGTTATAAAACGTTTCCACTTATATATATACATATACATATGCAAGTATATATATATATATATATATATATATATATGTATGTATGTGTGTGTACATATTTATATAAATGTACATATATATATTTTTATATATATAAATGTATATATATATATATATATATATATATATATATATATATATATATATATAAACACTAAATATGAGCATCTTTGAAAATTCATTATTGTTTCTCAGAATCCCCCAACAAGGGCTTTATTGTGGCTTTATTGTTCAAAGCTGCTGTTAAGAGAGCTGCACCAAAGGGAGCCATTTGAACTGCACAACAATGAACTTTATTGATCCTGCATAAGTCATAAGCACAGTTACATTTTTCTGAGTGCCTTCTATGGGCACATTTTCCTAATGACAGTGTATGTGTGCCTATATATTAATGTTAAAGACAACACCACTGTGCATCACAGCACTCATCCAGCACGTGATCCAAAATTTCCAGTTTTGGAGAGGGATCTCTGCAACCTTTCTGCATTCTCACTGCCATTATATAAGTTTATTTGGAGGCAACCCTGGACCCACACTAAAATACAAGACTGCAAAGATTTCCTGGCTTTTTATTTACACTTGATTAAATTGTTCCAGTTTTGGCTTTGACAACTATACCTGTATGCTGGCCTGTTCACTCACACTAAGAAAAATAAAAGTGGCATGTGCATGGAAATGAAATAACTGCCCCCAAGTAAGTGCTCTCACCAATAATCTGGCAGGTTACTCAGTGAGTCAAGTAAGTTCCCATATTTGGACAAATTCTTTGTGTGTCCAGACTGTGAAGCACAGAAAGGAGAGCTCTTGCAGACTGGTACCATAAACATAGCCAATGTCAACAGGTTTTATTTTACAGTAAACATTAAAGAGGAGATTTTCAAAGAAACATAAGAAAGTTATGGGCAACCAGGGATCAAACACCTTTAGGCTCCTCTGAACAGCAAAAGGTCAAACAAAACAACCAGTACACCAGCCCATACCAATTGCCACATTGTAATGTTCCCTGAGGCTTCAGTCCAAGAAATCAGGACCTTGTTTATGGAAATACAATTAAAGCACTTTTTTTGCTTTCATGTAACGGACACTTTAGCACCTGGTAATTAAAGGGAAATACCTGAAAAATCTGTTATTGAATTTCACTAAGACCATGCATTAGATGCCTATTTGCTTTCCTGTGGCAAATTTGGTCACAAATTCACACACCAGGGCTTCTTTGACTCACTCTGGTATACAAACCAGAGTGCACATCCCTAAATCCTCTGCTGCTTGGTGAGCATACCTGCAGAAGCTTCTTTCCCCTTCTCACTTAGAGGAATTTAGTTATCCAGCATGCATTTTTAATAAGCTCAAGTCACTTCCACTGTTTAAATGTTTGGACCCTAATACCTGCTGCAATGATGAGAACATTGAATGGGAATCCTGCCCTTAACATCCACAAGTGACTCACATATATGCTTCCCTTGGCTCAGACTGTGCTCAGGCCCATCTGTTTGAAGGCACCAATCCTGCTTTGCTGGTCCAATGCTCAGGCAGCGATGCCAAGGGACAGGAACAGTGAGCAGGACACATTGCTTGCTCACATAAGGCTACAAGAGCCCTTTGCATTGCTCCCACCCCTGCAGTCCCACTAGGTCACTTCTGCTGCCAGTCTCTCTGGAAAAGGCCTCATATCTGCCCACTCAGAGTACAGGGCCATGGAAGTGGGATACAGTCCAAGGGAGCTTCGGCTACACATGGTGGTGGCTGCTGTGGGTGAAGCCTGTCCTCATGGGCTTGCCCAAAAGCCCATGCCCATAGCAGAAATCTGTAGCTCAGGAAACAAAAAGTGATTCTGCTATGGACAAATCTCCTTCTTGTTTGAGGGATCAATACAGCAAAGGTGCCACAGGGACCCAGAGCTCTCCACACACATACTCAAGTCTGAAAAAACTAATGAAAGACACAAGTCAGAAACAAAGGACTCTGAGTAATGAAATTATTAAAGAGAAAATACAGTTGAAAACTCCTGGAACACATTATAATTTAATATCTCATTATTTACTAGGCACATTGAACATAACATGAATTTCCCTCTGCTCCACGAAGCCCACTTCATATTCCACAGAGCCTACACTTCTGTATCTCATCCAAGCTGAGATGAAATTGTCTTGTATATCAGACAAATGTACTAGAGAGTAGCCTACACTTTGGTAATGTACAAGCTGAATGTTCCCAACAGTCCAACTTCCACATCGTTTAGAGAATTTGCACTCACACATTTTCAATGCGTAATGAGGGGTTTTAGCAGTTCATAATTATTAAGTAGTTATTTTACATGCCCTTGTGTGTGGTAAATAATACCAGAGAGAAAAAAAGTAACCAAGGGTTTGTATAAATGATTCTGCATAAACCTACAAGCTCAGGTTTTAAATCTGCATTATCATGTTGGTTCAGATCTTTAGGCTTAGGTCTGAACAAACATGAACTTCAGGGACATTTGAAATTCAACTCTGTATCCTGACCTGGATTTTCTAAATGACCTTTGAAATTTGGAACTAAATCCAAGTGTTGCAGAGTCTCTATCTGGAAGCTTTTTGCTGATGGATTTTCATTCAGTCTAATGTAGGTGGCAAATTATGCTGAGAATAAGTCATTTTCAAGAGATCCAAGGTCTGGCATACAGACTACTGCTTCCAGCCGTTTTAAATGGAAAACAAAGGTTCTTCATTTACCTCTGAGGCTTCTGTCTGATTTATTTTGCTTCTCTGGTTTGCATTTATTTGATTGTTTGTGCCAGGTATAATGGAGAAAATGCAGGCACTGCTAGAAAATCTGCAATCTGCAGTCCCTCAGCCACATTGACCTCTTGCAGACACGTCTGAATCACAGCAGAAATGAGAGATGGCAACTCCCAGCTGGACAGGCCTTTGCAGCTTGCCCAGATGTCAGAAAATTAGTCTTCACTGGCCAAGATTGAGACAGCCATAGCTTTTTACAAAGCAGTGAAGCACATACTTAACTTTACTCACATATTTTAATTTAAGAATGCACTTAACTGCTTTGCTGAACATGGGCAGGTGCAAACACTTGCCATGCCTCACTGGCAATGTAGGGTCAGTCACTCTTATAGCACTGAAATATTCTCCAAAAATCCTGAAAATGGGAAATACAAGAAGTCCTGTTTATCAGGTAACCACTCCAGTGTCGTAAAATCATAGCTTCGTAGCGTGGTTTGAGTTTGAAGGGACCTTAAATATCACCTGATTCCCACCCTCCTGTCATGGTCAGGGACACCTTCCACTAGCCCAGGTTGCTCAAAGCCCTGTCCAACCTGACCTTGAACACTTCCATGGATGGGACATCCACAGATTCTCTGGGCAGCCTGTTTCAAGCCTCACCACCTTCACAGTAAAGAATTTCTTCCTAATATCTAATCTAAACCTACCCTCTTTCAGCCATTTCCCCTCAACCTATCAACACATGCCCTTGTAAAAAGTCTCTCTCCAGGCCCCTTAAGGTACCAAAAGGTTCTCTAAGGTCTCCAAAGCTTCCTCTTCTCCAGGCTGGACAACCCCAGCTCCATCTTAGGAGAGATGCTCCAGCCCTCTGATCACCTTGGTGGGCCTCCTCTGGACTTGCCCCAGCAGGTCCACATTCTTCTCATGCTGGGAGCCCCAGAGCTGGATGCAGTGCTCCAGGGAGGCTCTCAGGAAAGTGGAGAGGCAGAATCCTCTCCCTTGCCCTGCTGGCCACACTGCTTTGACCATTCTCTTGTGTCAATAGATGGGAATTAGAAAAATGTCCCTTCATCTGAGAACATCTGATACTGCAATCCAACAACCTCAACAATCTTCTGGCCCTTTCTGGGAAGGCAAACATTCAACTTATACTGGTAAACCAGCAGATCTAACACAAACAGGAACCGAAGAGAAACATCATCCCAGCAGTCCTCTTCTGAACTGTACTATAACTAAAATGAATATATAAAAACAATTCTGAAAAACTGACTTGTATTTCTTCTTACTGTCATATGTCTTGGAAATATAGAACCACACAAAACTAAAATTAATAGAAAAAGACAATATTTTTGAAATGCACAGAAATTCAGAGGCAGAAGTCAGTCATATTTTCAGGCATCTATTAGTTCCTTTCTTGATGTGTTGAAGAAATTAAAGGAATATTAAAGTTATTACCTGCAGGAACTGATTGTCCTTTAAAACAATTTCAGTTTCATGAAAATGTAAAACCCAAAAGGTTCAATCCAGTTTGAGAAAAAAAATCCAAGTTCCAGGGACAGTAAGAAAGCTACTGAAGCAAGTCTTTTGTTTGCCTTTTGACCATTTCTGCATGCAGAACTCCCTGCAGTGCTGTCCAGCTCTGCTTCCCAAGTGCTTAGAAATAAGCAATCTACCATTGACCATGCCTTAATCTACGTTTTTCAGGACAAAAAATTCTTGGCTGCTATGCTGATCACCCAACTAGAATTTTTAAGTACCTTCTAAAATCTCACATCAAAATAGTGCTTTGTCCTCTGCCCATTTTGCTGTATCACTTTTCATTCTCTTCTCTTAAAGGGAATTATGGACACATTTTATTTCTCCTGCAGTGGCAGAAGATTTATGTCTCTACAGATTCTTCAGCATAATTGTCTCTGCATTTTGTGTGAACAGTTGTAATTTTTTTTAATTGCATTGTTTTAGTTCAAATTTTAAATAGGAATTACAAGTAGATAAAGAGAATTAAGTTCCTGCTGAGATGAAGACCACTGGAGTTAGGATTATCATATTCTTTTTTGACTAGTATTATGTGTGGTTGAAAGATGACCTGACCTTTCTTCCCTCATCATAAAAAGAAGAAACATAAATCAAAAGTCAGCCATTTTAATCAAATTGCCCTGATTATCTGGTATGGATCTAAAGAAAGGAGGTTTAAATACCTCCTACGATGCAAATATTTCTGAATTGATCTGACAGTACAAGCAAAAAGAAGTAACTGATAGAAGCAAATGAACTTACATTATAGTGATCAGGGAACAACTGGGGAAAGGGCATAAAAATTGCAAGAACAAAATGATTACTGTGGATTGTTTCTACATTAAAAAAAATGAATTAATCTATACTCTTAAGGTTACTTAAAAGGAAGTAAGAAAAAGAAGGACATAAATTTGTCTGTCTATAGAAGTGCATTACTGGATTACAGTTTTTGCTGAACTTTACAAAATGAGAGTAGTTTCATATTAATGAAAAAAACTGATCTGATGATATAGTTTTCTTTCTGGAGAATCAAGGATAGTTTTCTGAATGGGGTTAACATAGGCGCTAACTAAGAGGCAAATCCAGAGTCAGACCTCCTGCTGAATGCTTAGGAAGGAAAACCAAAATCCTTCACTGAGAACAGCACTGCTATTTCTTGCTTTTCCTATCAGAGCTCTTGGGGATAATAAAGTTTGATATTGCCCAAAGAGCCTCTTACCTGGAGACATTGCTGGTAACTGTGTCATCTTCTCACCTGGCCATAAGACAGGAAAGATACTGGGGGAAAGGCATTGGGCTGTGCAGACAAACCCCAACTGCTGTGAAAGAGTTGAGGTTCACCTTTTATCAAAACAGAGGTTTGCCGTTGATCTCTGGCCAACACAAAATTTGAAAAACCACTATGACCCTATGAACATTTTTGAATCTTACTTTATCCAGTAAGAAGTAAAATATCTCAGGTATGCTGCCTAGAAAAATTTAAGAAATTGTGATCCTTACCATAGAGTGCCAATGAAAAGAAATTTGCATATCCAAAATTACAATTTGTCAAAGGTCAGACAAAATCTACCACATACTGACAGATTAGTACCCTGACACACTTCAGAAACATTTTTCAACAGGAGAACTAGCAAACTACAAAATAAACTGTCATTTTATGTGTTCCAAGGACATGACTGTGATTGCCTTTAACAAACGGTTCTTCCTGTACCATTCATGCCGTGGTTTGTCAAATGTTTGTTAAAGGCAGAAACTAAAACGAAGCTGGATGTAGCTGTAACACTCTGGAAAACCCTTTCCTGTAAGAGGATCAAGTTAGGAGACTGTGGAAATTAAAGAGCTGTAATGTGAAACCTAATGTATAGTAACTGTCAAGTAAAGTAATGTAGAAACTGGAAAGCCTTGTCTTAGAGTTAATGCCTTAATCCCAACATACCACTTACACTGTGAGGGAAAAAATGTAAGAAACTGAAAATCCATGAAACAAGGTTATGGAACAAAGACAATAAAATAAACATTGTCAGTGACAATGTGTTGAAATTGATTTGTTTTCATTCCTGTAACAGGTACTTACTTTTTGATTTGCCAAAATCTCATAGCATCCTTTTATGTTCAAGTTATTCTGAGATCTCTTCTAGACACTAAATATTAATTACGAGTATCTATGGCAACCATTGACACTTAAAATGGAATATTTATCCCATCCAATGCCTGAGCTCTGCGGTATTAACTCTCAAAGTTTGGGATAGCCAGAAAATAAAACTGTGACACTAAAGACGTGGTTATGTGGTGAATACTGAAAAAATTTCCTTTTAACTAAACACAATAAGTAGAAGAGTTTCCTGATTATTAATGATAAGATTGTGCTCAGGGCCTAGCTAAATCAAAGGCAAGTGTTCTCAACCACAGAAACAACAAAAAATGATTGCATGATAATCACATGTGTTTTGATTATAAGCATCCTACAGGCTCCCACAGAACCTCCCAGTCCTTTGCCCAGGCTGAGCTCAATCTGCTGTCCCATTGCAAACCATGCCAGACCCAAACCCACCAACTTTCACAGTTTTGACATTAAAAATGTGATGAAGGGGTGGGCAAACTTAGCCTGAGGACCACCATCTTGCCAGGGCCCTGCCTGTATCCATCCCCCTGGAGCAGACAAAGCAGCAGAGAGCATCTACAAGCTCCATCACATGTGTAGTACATGGAACAGGGCTCAACACCTCTGTGCAGGACTCTCCGGCATGTCCCATCAGACCCTTTCACCATTTCTCAAGAGAATACAGAGGGATTTGGATGCCTTCCCCTGGGAGACAGCTTTGGTGGAGAAAAGGAGGAGAGGAATGGAAAACTCACTCTTGGATTTTCTACTTGTGTACACAGGTTTTAGAGGACTTTGTGGACCTCGTGAAAAGCAGTGAACCAAAAGACACAACACCACAGACAAGAAATGGGGAACACATGTCAGACAGACATCATTAAGACTCAGTGGAGGAACACAATAAAGACCACTGGCATCAGCCATGTTGGCCCTTAAGTTTTCTGTTTAATGTTCAGAGCAAGGGCAGTGTTGATATATACCGGACACAAGTCAACGTATGAGAGCATATTATTTTGCCTCAAGGACCACATCTGTGCTGCTAAAATAGTGAAGTCCCAAAATAGTTAGTGGGACTAGCCCCATGTTTCCCAAGGATGCTTGAATTCTGTCCCCAGGTTTTGAGGGGCAAGAGAGTTTAGCAGCGTACACACACATTGTGCCACAGCCCTTTGCTTCAGGGATATCAAAGGATCTCTGATGTAACTAAGTGTAGAGTCTTGGCTGCATAAAGGAAGTCCTAAAACTCAAAAGGAGAGGCAGCCACACTGTCACCCATGGAAATAGAGACAAGAACAGTAGTCATCCTCAGTATGAATATCAGCAGCAGAAAAGTTCTGCACTGCCCTGGTTATTCCTTCCTCCATAGCAAGGAAGCATCCTGGCATGAGTGCTTGTAATGCAGGTGTCCCTACACCCTGAAAAACGTGTCAGTACTGATGTTTTCACCATTACAAAACTGCAAGGAGTCAGGAAATGTTGCTGCCAGTGACAGTGGTGCCTGCTGCCACTGTAACTACATTACCCTCCAGAACAAGCCCTCCCCTAAGAGATGGTAGGAATGACAAATTAAAGTGTTAATTTGTTAAACTGAAATAGCACTGTCAAATTAGCCTGGCTGGAAGTTAAAAATAAATCCATTCTCTACTACACAGCCAAAAGAAGTATCAACTACAGAGCCAAAACAAGCATCATACCCTTTGATAGTAAAATTCTGCATGCACAGCAGTCTTACAAGTCCAAGAAAAAAAAAAAAAAACTAAACAGGAAAACAGGTAGGCAGCTCAGAATATTTGGTTCATACAAATGCAGCAAGTCCGACAAGGACGCTGCCTCTGAAGAGGCTTCAGAGAGTGAGCATATGCATCTGCTGAACACCCCTGAGGTTCACCGAAGTGACTTGAGCCCTCTCTTCTCTGACTGCTGCTCTTGTAGTATCAAAGACTGATCACTTGTGACAAATCCAACAAGTACCAAGTAGTGAATTGCCTCCTTACAGATAAAGAAGAAAACACACTGTTACAAATTTTTTTTGTGGATGGAGGCCAAGCTGCATCTGTTCCAAGCACCAGGGCCAAAATATCATCTACAATTAAAGCATTGCTGACAATGTTGTTGAGGCTACATGAGACAGAGCAGATTACAGGTCATCCTGCAGCTTGGAGGTATATTGGCAATGTGATTGTAGTGGTAATAAACAATGTGTTTGTGTCAGTAAAGTAAGCAAATATGACTCAAAGCACACAGGCAACAGACAGGCTGAATAAGAATTCACTTTTCTAAACATAGCCACAATTTAAAGCGCCAAGGCATGGTGGCCTACAGAGCCTCACTGCTGGACAGCTGTTGTGGAAATCTAACAGAACATAATTGAAATTAATGAGAGAAGAAAGCAACATTCACAAGCCTACCACAATAACTGTTTTGCAAAAGCTGAAGTTCTTTTCTGTCACTGATATATTCAGGAAGACACTAGATAGAGTGAATTATGAGATTTGATTAAATACCACATCATAGGGGTCATTAAAAAGGGGGGTAGGTAAATGCAGGCACTGCAGAGGCCCTGCCATATTCTCACAACTGGAGAGTTGTGGAGATGGGAAAAAAAAAGCCAAACAAACAAGTACAACTGAAGCACAGACTTCACCATCTGGGAACTTACACCCCTTTGTCTGGGAATGATCACTAAGCCCATGCTAAAAGATCAATGAACTGCAAAGGATGTCTCAGTCTGCCTGGGAATCTGAAGAATGAGTGGAATCTGGTTTTGCTTTGATTTCAATTTACCCAGCCCACATTACAATTCTGCAACATACTGTCAACCCAAAAATATTTGTTCTATTGCCAGTGTCCTATCACTACTGAAAGGGAAACAGTGATATTTTGATCATGATGGGTAAATGGCAAAAACACATGAAATAAAGTGGGGGTGCAGTGGCAGTGGGAGAGAGGAATAGCTGGGGGGAGACTCATTCACTAAATAACTCAGTAAGCCAATACTTTAATACTCATTGTGAAGCGTGATCATGCTGCTAATGAAGCAATAAATCCTCCCTTGCATTGGTGCTGGAGGGAGGGGGGTCAGAAGGTGGAGAGAGCTCCCTTTCCTTTCTCATTATAAGCAGCAATGCAAAATGCTTTAATAAAGCTCAGCAATGTCCTAGAAGGAATAATCAACTAATGCTTCTCCTCACGAAGCCATGCTGCAAAATGGCACGTCTCCTTGGCTCTTGTGGCTCCCCTCCTGGGACTCCTGTGCTGAAGTCAGCACCAAGCCTGGCCCTGCCCTCCCCATCCTCCCCACCAGCCTTCATCCACTTTGGGACTTTGACAGTTGACTCCCAGACCTGGACCAGCCAATTTAAGCATAAGCATCACTGAGTAATGCCTAATCCCCCTCCCCCTCCACATATACTCTAAAATGCCTTTATTTTAAATTGCAAAGGAGAGAAACATTTTCTTTCCCAAAAAACTGAAACTGGCAAGGAAAAATGAGCAAAGCCTATCTCTAATTAACGCTAATCTGTCTGCCTTGTGTACGCACCAGTGAGGGAGCCACAGTGCGCTGCAGATCAGAAGATAAAAACACACTCTGGAGTTCAACTGCTTTAGAAGCACAACATCTGTTAGCCATGTTATTCTGCAGCTATCCAACAAGCAGAGCACTCTTCACAACACTTAATAGCTTATGCATTATGGATGCTGCCGTGGGTACAGAGGTACTTGGGCTCAGGCTTTCCTTCTGCGCAAGTCTCAAATTAAAAAAACTACGGGCAAATCTGGGGAGTGTCTCTCCCCTCTCCTTCCTCGCATGGGAATTGAGAGTTCAGGGCCAAATTCTGCTACCAATTACACTAATATGGCTCCACTCAAAATCAGTTTGGTGTAACACAGAACAATATCTAACTGACTCCATCCTTAAGTCACTCAGTATGGGGAATTAGAATAAAATTGCAAAAAATCTCTTTAGAAGAGAACATTTTAAGTCAGCTATTGTAATATCTTTGATTGATTTAGCCACTACATTATTATTACAAATTAATAAAGGAAGGGCACACATTAATGGAGTTTATAGGTTTTTCAATTACTGTTTTCCTATTATTCTTCCTATTATTCAATTCACCAGCTTCTTCATATAGTTTATCTATAACTCTAATGCATTGTGGTGCTTCAGAATTTATGAAGGATATACAAAGCATATAAATCCTATTAACTAGCCCATCATACTTATAATTGATTCCATTAAAATGTTGTGTGTGTCTACAGTACATAAAGGGGAAGGAAAATAAAACTGAGACCAAGGGGTTAATAAATTCTTGATTATTTATATTTTTTTAAACTTCTCTGCCACAGTGGAGATAAGACACAGCATGAATATGTTGCATTCTGTTCCTTAAACCCTATAGCCCAGCATGTAACATAAGGAGTATAAGAGACCCGAGAGCAACTTAAAATTATTTTCGTATTCATTTTAAGGCCAAGAGGACCATTTTGTCCTTCTAATATGATTCTAACATGCACAAGACATGAGCCATAGTATTTCACTCAAGGATTCTTTCATAAAGCTAATGGTTTCTGGAAGAGTTGGTTTTTTTTCAAGTATCCAACCTTCATTTAGGGATTTCCATCTTTTTCTTTCAATTTTGTAACATAGCCTTGCGGGTAAAAATATACATTCTGGCAGGTTTTCACATCATATATGCATGCCCATGTTAGGTATCTAGCTTAGGAATGATACAACAGATCAAAGTGAAGGACTGGAGTTCCCTGCCTAGTCAATGAAAGAAAGGAGGCAGTCAGTCAGCTTCAGCACACTGAGTCAGAGACAGCTGAAGGAGCTAAAAGCAGACTAGGAGAATAAATACCTACACTGACTTCTGTTCTGAATTGCTCAAGATCCTCCTCCTACTGATAGCTGCTCCTTCCAACTATTGTCTTTGGCAATACACTTCATTTCCCAGACTGAATAGGCAGCTACTTTATAGCCATACATGCAATTCTGTAATAACTAAACCATATGGAATTTGCAATGTGACAGTGAGACAGATTTTCCAGAATACAGATCATTCAGAGAGGTCTTTCTCTCTTCCTTTTATTTTTTTTTTCTGCTATCTTTATTTCAGTGCCAACTCAACACAGCATTTAGGCAACAGAATCCTAAGTGCCACTGGACTGAATTTGTGCTACAAAGTCATTTAAGTGCTTTTGTCAATCACACCCTTGAACTCTGGATAAGACTGCAGCATTACCCTTGCCACAGAATCTGAGTGCAACATCAATGTGTTAATTCCTGTTTCTAAAGCACTTTGAAGATGCACATACTACTGTATTGCACCCTGCAGACTTTCACTGGTGCTAACATGGTACAACTCTGTTTTCTCCCTCCCTCCAGCCTGAGAATAACAAGACCAAAAAATGTGTTTTTCCTGTGCATTTGAGAAGACAAATTTTGATGTCCCAGCATGAATTATTCTGCACCACACAAAAATGCTAATTAAGCCTTTATTCTATAACCTGACAGATGTTTTTGATGCACTGTTCATCTATTTCCTACTGTACAAAAGCTAAAGTTTTAAACTTTTTGTATTATGACGCAATTAGCATTATTCATGCAGACAGCCATCAAAAGTCTGCTTGAAGCACTGTCCCATTCCTCAGAGAGAAGAATTTTGAAAGACAGGGCTGGAGATTGCCCTCCCTGTGCACTGGGTAGACACAATGCATACACACACATATGCAGGGACTCCACAGGCCCCCATTCCTTCTCCCCACACACCCTCACTTGTCTTCCATGCTAGGACCATCTCCTGTTGCACATAAATTCCAGCCCTGGTGGCTTACACTCACTGCTCATGGCCAGCCCACGCAGCCTAGTGCTGTGCATACAGAGAAGCAGTTCAAGCAAAAGAAATGTGCAACATCATAGAGAACAAAAGTTGAATCAAAAATCTTGGTAGCTGACCACCCTATTCCTCTATGGCATGGAAGTTTGTCTCAGTGCCCTTCTGCCCCAGCAGTGGCCAATCACTACTGGCTCCCACTGTCAACTTCCCTGAAGTGTCACAGCAAATTTCATCCCTGTTCCTTTTGTCTTATCTTCTACACATCTACACAATATCCTTCTGGTCTTTTGTTTTTGGTTTTTTTTTTTATTCCTCTTACCTCTCACTATTCCCTTTTCTCCTCTGTTCCCCTAAAAGAGCACATAAATAGTCCAACCTCCTCAGTGTCCTGCCCTTGTCACCAAATCAACATCTGAGAAAACACTTGTCCTTTTCTCTTTCTTGTTCTTTTCTCTCCAGTTACTCTGGAGTAACTGTCAGGAAAAGAAAGATTTCTTTAAAAATACAGATTCAGCAACTACACTCTCTTAGTTGGAAGGAAGCTTGTCCCTGGGGTAGTGATTATACATATAAAGACAATAATAAGACTGGGGGCTGCAAAGCTGTGTAGCAAAGGTAGAAATCTTGAAGTCTGTCTTTACAATTCTCCAGAGATTTAATCTATAGCAAAAAAAATCTTATTTTACACGTGTAAGTGCTGTGAAAACAATGCAATTGCCTGTTCATCACAAATTACACAGAAATGCATCAGTAAGAGGATAAACAGAAACAAATAGGCATATAAAATGTTTATGAAAGGGATGCACAGAAATGAACATCCCTAATAAAGAATCAACCCATTTTTTCTATTTTCATTTTTTAAAACTGTATTTTTTAACAATATACACCAGAGCTATTATCTGCTACTGTAAAGCTGAAGATGTAAGCTATGTGATCTGTGACCTAAAAAGCAAAGCTAAATAGTCACTCTATCATTGTTTTACATACTTCACATAGTACATCAGCAAATAGGCAGGATAAAGATTTCTAAAAGCAGAATTTAATTGAGTTAAATTAGGTTATATCAAATTCCTTGCTGTACAGAAAAGACAGAGTTAGGTAAGTGAAGCCTGGAAGTGTGGCACAGATAATTTAGCTATAAATTTATCAAGAATCAGGATGGAGTATTAAACTGAGGATGAGGCCAAAAAAAACCTGAAGAAATTAAGACTTCCTATGATGGTCTTCCAATCCTAGACCTGATGTCCCTTCCTTTTGCCAGGTTGAATACAAACACCAGATTTATGTATGGAATCTTTGTTCATGTGAAGAAATACACACATGTAATGATTTAGGAATGGTGCTCTCCAGTTTAGTGCTCCCACTGAGAGTCTCCAAACCATTTGCTGCTTACACCCTCACCTCTCCCTCAGCAGGACAGACAGGAGAACTGGAGGCACAAAAGTTGAGGATCAGGTTGAGATAAGAACAATTTACTGGAAACAGCAGTGAGATAAGAGGACAAACAGTTGCAGCAAGAATACTAATGAAGAGGGTGAAAGAAAGAGGCCCCAACCCCTCCCTCTGCCATTCTACAGGGACTGCAGAAGAGGGCCCTTCCCCCATCCCCAGCTAAGACATGAGGTGATATAGAATAATCTCCAGGTCCCAGACATGCCCCCTCCTGGCTACTGCAAAAATCAACCCCGTCCTGGCTAGCACCAGGACAACCCTTCAAAGAGGCAGTCCTGAACAATCCATACCCTCATCACACATCTAGAGCAAGCAACTGGGCAGCACTGTGAAGAAGGATGTGATACCGACACTGTCCTTCCTGTGAACTCGTGAGAAAGGTGAGAACCAGAGAGAAGTTTCCCTGCTGAGCTGGAGGGATGGCAGGGGAAAGAGTAAGGATACCTTTCCTCTCTCACACAAACACAACTACTGTGTGCTTCAGGATTTGTAACAGTAGCGAATAAGAAAAGCAGGGATGAATTTTCAACTACAGCAGCCTCAAAGTTAAGTCTTTTTATATGCAGGGCACTGAGGTTTGAATGAACCCAGACTGGGACAGCAAGTGACTTTGTTTTTCCTACTGAAGAAAAAGTACTAAATTGTTCCTGATCATTATGTATTTGTATGGAAAATAGGTCCCTTTCTCCCTCCAGTGAGTTAAAAAGATAATGGCCATTTCTGCCTCTGGGTGAACTAGATATAGGGAAGAATTTTCCCAGAGGTATAGTGGATGCCTTATCCCTGGAAATATTCAAGTTCAGGTTGGGCAGGACTCTGAGCAACCTGAAGTAGTTGAAGATGTCCCTGGTCATTGCAGGTGATGTGGATGAGTTGATGACCTTGAAAGGTGCCTTCCAACCCAAACTATTCTACGATTCTGTGAAGGACCTGGCTGTACCAGCCTGTGTCAGGGGGAAGTCAGCAAACCTACAGGGTGGTAGCAAACAAGAGGTTTAGGAGCACATGGCTTAGGTATAAAGTAAAAGCCAAGGAGCTGCCTCTTACCTGAAGAAATGTGAGCCATATAATCCCAGATCCGGTTTACCCAAGCAGAGGAGCTACCAGCATGCACTCCCACATCACCAAGTCACTCTGCTTCCTATCAAAGGACCTGCAGCAGCAGGCATGGCACCTGCACAGTCAGGGGGCTTTCCTTCACTGAAGGCTTTCCACTGTCTCAGTATGAAAATGTTTGGTCAGACAAAAGCAGCCCTGGCCACTTACACAAGAGAGAACAGCAGCGTGGGGAGCCTCAGGGACAAAATACTCTGAAAGTAACTTCAGACACCTTCAAGCTATGGCAGTAGCTGTTGAAGCACTCCTTATTTCACTATTTGTGAAATATATGACACACAGTGTGATTAATCTATTCTATAGCTTGATATCCACCATATTGACCTAGTTATTCTCAATCCCCTCTTTAGTCTATGGCTCTTTTTAGTTAGGTACCTTTAGAAAACAGTCAATTTAAATTGGTTTGAATATCTTACTTAAGAGGTGAAAGTCACATCCTCCCTCTTGACAGAAGAATGGGTCTAGATGAGCAGGAAGCAGCAGATATCTGTTGCATGCACACTGATGTACCATCAGAGGCTGCATCTGGTTTCTTTAATGTCACTGTGTCCTGTGGAGCTAGCCCTAAAGATCACAATGACTCCTTTAGTCCTTAAAATCTATTAATCTTCTAATTAGAGCTAATTAAAATGAAATGCATTTTTACTTTCTTTTTTAGACAACTTTCTCTTTCATCATTAAAACACTGACATTTTTTAAATGAGCTCCCCTAATAACAGGAGAACATTAATATACTTGATTAGTATTCTTTTCTAATAGTTAAGACCTTGGCTTGTCCAATTACACATTTTTATACCATTAGAAAACAAAGCAAGAAGCTACATGTAACAGCACATGCTGGCTAGCACAAAGAACCCAGTGTAAACAGAAAACAACCAATTAAGTGATTCTTCTGGGTATCAGGGATGAGGGAAAATACTTCACTGTAGTTTGTGAATTGTGTTTGAAGTACACACAATAATTTTGTATTAAATATTTGGGATAAAGTTGAGTGATATAGAAGTGGGAGAACAACAGCAAGAAAGCAAGGGGGTGCATAAGTAGGACATGTCTCCTCTCAAGCTTCTATCTTTATAGCTCTTATGAAAAGCTTACAGCAGCAGAAGACAACAGGAGATGTGTCATTTAAACAGAGGTAGGCCATTAATATATTGTTTAGAGTAATTGAAATGCATTGCACAGGATTAGTTGCCTGACAATCATCCCAATTAAGCAGGCGTGTCATTGATCAGCCTAGCAATTAAGAGGATTCGAAGGTATCAGCAATTTATTCTTAGCAGTCTCAATACTAATTGCTTTCAAGCACAGAACCAGGTTCAACATTCTTTAAAAGAGAAATGAGAGAGTCATTGGAAAATTTCTTGTTCTTTTCCCATGAACAAACTATGGGCTAAACTAGATTAGGAGAATTCTCAATACTGCAGAGTTCGAACACAGTAACAAATTATTCCATCATTATCTGCTGCTAGCAACAGGAAATTACAAGATCAAATGGAGCAACACTTGGTGTTTATTTTAATCTGGATTTTGCTATATCCCTGTAAGCCAACAAACAATTCAAACTCCAAAGGCAGCATACAGTAAGGCAAAGGCTCTGTGGCAGCAGAGCAGACAGACTGTACTTCCTTTAAGAATGAAGAAATGCAGCCCTGCAACCCACCAAACTTTTGGCATCCATTTAAGTCCAGTTTCAAACTGGTGTGATTCCCCACACTAGCACTCCCCAGCTGGTGTCCTTGTGCTCAACCAACTAACACCTAGGTTATCCCCTGAGCAAATTGATTAGTTTGACACCAGCCTGTGTTTTACAAGTGTGTTGGGGTGTCTGATGGTGTCTGATGGTGTCAGCCATGCTCAGGAGACCCCCTGTGCAAGCAGGTGAGACTGAAAGAACAAGGCATTGTACCCCAGGTAGATCAGAGGCTCCCAGGAGCCAGGTTGCCACGAGCATGAGTAGGATAGAAAAAAATGGATAACTACACAGGCAGATTGAGGCACTGCTGGGCCACAGGAACAGCAAGGAGTCAGGCTTGGTCATAACCTGAGCTTTGGCACAAATCAGAAACCAATAAACCTCATTAAAGTTCCAATGGAAACCTTGTGTGTGCTGCAGAATATTGTTCTATGTTTTCAGGCTTTTTTTTTCTTTATTTTGTTCATATAGTTTTTATTCATGTGCATCTGTGAGGAAATAAATAACCGATATCTAAACTGGAATATTTACATTTTTGCTTTTCTTATTGTTTTCTTTCAACACCTAAACTACTGTGAAATGAGTGAAGAAATTAACATACATAACATCTCTAAAAGCACACTGATTATACTTGAATGCTTATGAACAGCAGCATCTATGAATATTATTTTGATGTATTAAAATCTTAGCACAGGACTTCATCTTTCTGAAAACTCAAATGTTTGGTACTATAGAAATAGATACCTGATTTTAAAATATTTATTATGCAGAAAGTATAATGTTCACTGTTAATCATAGAATACAATGATTACATCTATATAAATACACTATTTTACAAGCTACTCTTTACCTAAGGTTCATTTTACTTTAAGCAAATCATTTCCCTCACTAGGATCTGCAGTTCCTATGGGAGCAGACCAGCACACCGGAGACAGTGAGAGGAGGAGAGAACCTTCTTCTCAGTTTCTAGAAAATCACAGAATCATTAAGTTTGGAACAGACCTCTGAGACCATCTAGTCCAACATTTGATCAATCACCACCATGCCAACCAGACCATGGCACACAACCAGACCAAATGCCACATCCAGTCGTTTCTTGAACAGCTCCAGGGATGGTGGGTGTCTACCATGTCCCTGAGCACATCATGCCATTGTTTAACAACCCTTCCCATGAAGAAATTCCTTCTGATGTCTACCTGAATCTCCCCTGGTACAACTTGAGGCTATGTCCTCTCATCCTGAAAATTCCAGATCTCTGTGCAGTTCATTTTAAAACTTCCAAAGCCTTATGCAGAAAGTAGACTGCATTTCAGCCTGGAGAAGAGAATGCTTCAAGGGAGACCTTAGACCACCTACCTTCCAGTACCTATAGAGAGCCTACAAGAGATCTGGAGAGGGACTTTTTACAAGGACATGTAGCAGTAAGACAAGCAGTGATGGCTTTAAATTGAGCATAAATTTAGACTAGAAAGCAATTGTTCACTTTGAGGGTGAGACAATGAAAGAGAAGGCCCAGCAGTGCACTGAAACGATGCCTAGAGAAGTTATGGATGCTCCATCCCTGGAAGTGTTCAAGATCAGGTTTGATGGGGTTTTGAGCAATCTGATTTAGCTGGAGATGTCCCTGCCCACAGCAAAGGGGTTGAAACAAGATGATTTTTAAAGTACCTTCTTACCCAAACAATTTATGATTCTGTGGTTTTTCTAGTGCAAGCAGGCCACCAAACCCGTATTCTAGCTTCATGTCCATAACAAGATGTAGACATCTCCTCTCCTTTCCTACCTGAATTTAACCCACTCAGACCTCTAGACTAGGGCATGGTTAATATCCTCATTTTAGAGGTGTGAGACTCAGAATGACTTACTCACACAAATAGCCCAGACAGATCCCCAAATGGGATTTGGAATTTCAGAAAGCCAAGAGTCTATTGCCCTAACACCTGAACATGCAAACCAGGAGTGTCTTTTAAGGAACATCTCTTCTTTTTTAATGCGCCTGGGACTTGCCACTCACAACTCTTCTTCAGGCCTTGTTTTGCAGTTTTGAGCAAACAGTGATGTCTTTCCCTCCCTGTAAAACTAATGTTGGCATCATTTTAAAAGGCTTTGATATCCTGGCCTGACAGATGCAGTTCCTATTTATCCATTAAATACTATTTGGCATATTGGACCCTTGCACCAAAAGACAAGAAGAACACCCTATTCACATGCTCCTAGCCTAAAGAGTGATAACTGCAATTAAATTGTACATTTCTTTTTGCAGAGGTCAGTGAGGCTGCTATGGGTAATGGGACAGACAGTGCAAAACTAGCAATTAAAATAGCCTCAGTCTCTCCTAAGAAAAGATGCAAAAGCATGCAGTAGATAGACACACTATGCATGCAAACATCTGTTGTAAATGCATTTTTGGCAACTCAGCAGATAAACAAATGGGTCAGTGAGTTAAGAAAAATTGTTTCTTTTCAGGAGGGTAAAGCCTGCAACGGCCTGCATTTTAAGTAAATCACACTCTTTCTACTTGCAACAGTGGAACTCTTGATTTGCAGCTTCACGACTACATATTTACTTAGAAAAAGGGAGCGCAGCCCTTGTCCCCAAACCAGCTTTTTCCTATTAATTTCACTATGCTTGCTCTATGTGTAACGGAGCCATTTGAAATCCTTCCATCTTGTTTGCAACTTGAATCACGTCTCTATTTTTAGCAGACTTGGAGCTACACTATGACTTTACCAAATGGAAAATGTAATCATGTCTGTGTTATGTATAACAAAGTGTGTGTTTGCCCTGAGCCAAATGAACTGCATCATCAGGATTTTGGATGGAGTCAGAATTTGGGGACAGTAACAACCCTAAGAACTAGCCCTGACAGCAACTTTGCTTTCCTAACTGGCATTAGCTGGAGTTTTGTGACAGCTCCCCAGAGAAAGGCGCTGAGGCAGCACAGCAAGAAGACAGTGTCTCAAGAATGCAAGAAACCAAATTACTCCATTTGTCCATATAGTGGAATGGGATTTGGTCTATTCAGTGGGAAAGGACACAGTAATCTTGGGGTAAAAAAACCCAAAACATTTCTTTAGGAAGAGGATGTATGCAACATGCTTATAACTGACTCTCAGTTTAACTAGTGTTGGCAGAGATCCAAGGGTGTGAAACACTCCTCCCAAACTCCACGGGGGCTGATTTATGCAACTGGGCAGCCTTTTCACATAATGAGTTTCCCTCCCAGAGGGTCACATTTACTACTTCTGTCCTGCTCCAGAGGCAAATCACATCTAGCTTCCAGGCTCTGCATTTAACAGGAACAAGAACAGCAAAGCTGACAGAGAAACTGAAGAAACATATGGCAGCTTTGTGCATATGGAAAGGAGAGGTGTGACTGGGAGCATACTGCATGTTGTTGCTATTGAAGCCCCCCAGAAGACCTATATACATGCAGTAGGGAGCAGGAACCCTAAGCTGTTTGTTCATACACTGGTTTTCAGAGATTCTTAAACTAGCACCTGCTAGATGTGTTATGCAAAGCATTCCGGATGAAGAAAAACAGCCATCCTTTTTCAAATACTTAAAACTATTAAATATATTAAGTATTGTGCCTTTGCTGATGACAATAGAGAGGCATACTGTAAAAATAACTTCACGCATCTAATCTGGTTTTCCTCTTACAGCAGTTTTATACCAGTGTAATGCCATTGATCCCACAGAAATTGCTACAGATTGACTGCAAAAGAATCCTGAGAGAGAAGAACCATCCGGTGAATGTCACTGTCTTAAGACATGATATTTTAAAATGCTGTAATAAATGCCCACAGAAGCCACAAAATCTCTTGCAAAAGGAATTCTGAATCATCCTCATGTGGGACAATTGTTCCTCAGTAAAGTGGTCTTCCCTCAGTGGAGGAACTGTCAGCATACAATTATAGATCTCTGAAAATCATTAAATCTCCATGCTTACTGGAAATACATTAGTGAGAAAACAACATTCTATTTCTCCAAATGTCTTTTGAACATAATAGCTTTTTTTTTTTCTGAAAATGAAATTCCCAAATCTGCTAAGAAATTACCACAAAATGTCACAGTTCTGTAATTAATAATTCAAGTCTTTTCTCTATCCCAACCCATAAAGAAATCAAAAATACAATTGAAATGTTGTTTGCCTGGCAATATGTATTCTACTTCACAGCAGCAGTTGTCAGAAAAGTACTTTTCGTGTTAAGAAAGACACTTTGGGCTTGGTTTATAAACAAATTTTTGCTGGTACAAATTACATAAATCAAGCTAACTACATGATTTACATCAATTGCATTATTTCAAATTAACTGCTAAAATCGAGCAAAACCATTCTGTTCTCCTAAAAAATTGCTAAATGAAGAAAAGCAATTCACATCAGGCAATTTGTAGGCATTTCCTAGTTGTTTGCAAAGTTATGCTCCCACTTTTAGAAAGGCTGCAAAAATATTTGGCATAACATCACTCCACCATACGGTAACTTTGTTCTGTATCAATTATAATCTTGCCTTAGCACTTTGCTCTTCAGCAATTCTCATGCTCTGCAATTTAATTTTGTCTCTGCTTCCACGTGGGGGAATAAAGGAACAGAAGGAGCGGGTTGAGCCACGGACCCTGCCATTTTCCCACTTTCTAAATAAAAACCAGTGCCAACAAGCACAGCTGTGGCAATGAAAGGACAGAATAAATTGTACAGGTAAAGGAGTATAACAAATGCTAGGAACCAGGGATCCATCAAAAACATGAGTGTCAAAACAACCTTCTATAGAAAAGCAGATCCACTTTTAAAAAAAAGTTATTCACATCTTCATATGCTGTCTGGGTTTGGATGAGTATCTGATGCTATGATGTTGGCCCTCCATCTCTGAACACCAGTCCAGTCACAGACAGACACATTGTAAAAAGCTGCCTGCAACTGAAAACCTCCTCTCTTTGGAGACTACATCAATTCACTTCTGAAGTTCCCAGCATAATTTTGTCGGATCTCACAAAGCACCATCACTAGGCAACCACTTTTTGGTGGGCTCCAACTTATTGCTTAAGACAAGTTTCTTTCTGCTCTATCCATCGTCTACCACTCCTTCCCTAGGGGTGTTGAAATCTGTCAACATTTCTTAAGACAGAGGCAAACAGTTTTATTTCTACATGACCCCATGGCAGCATGGTATTGCTTTCCTTCACTGCCTCTAAATGTCTCAGCATCCATTTGCTTCGTATTGAAACCGAATTGGTAATTGCCTGGAGTCTTGTCTATTGAAATGGATTTAAATTCTAATCCATGACCGTACCAGACTTTTTTCTACAGTATTTGAGTTGCATTTTAAAGGCATCTAAAGCCTTTGATACTCATTCTATGTACAACAGCAGCAATAAAAACCGTGTGGGAAAAGAACAAGTCCTTAAAAAGTTTGTAGGCAGCAGAGACGCCTGGAGCCCTGAGTCCCCCAGTGCCCTCCAGCTCCCTACCAGCACAAGCCCTGGGCCTGGAGCATGGGCCAGCTCTTCAAGGGAAGGTGTGCAAGCCAGAGAGGTGCAGAGATCACTCAGCCCCTTAGATCCTATAGGCTGCAGCCTGTAAGGGGGAAGCCACTGCTTCCTTTTTTAGGAAGTCTTCTCTGCTTCAGAGTCCAGACAGTGCAAACAGGATCAGAAAAAGGGATATGTGCACGCTCTGCAAAGTGAAATGTGGGATGCTTCAAAGACAATCTCTCCTCAGTCTCCTTCTTTCCTCCTCTCTTTTTCTGTCATTTTACTCTTAGCCACCTCTCCCCACTTTCTGACAATCTCTCACCATCAGAAAAATATGTTTTAGAAACATATTTCTCCAGTCCTACTTTCAGATTTGCTGAATCTGTCTTGACTTCTAGAGAGTCCCATGTGCTGTTGCTTCTTTTTAAGACTGCTTACATTTTACAGATGGAATAAGACAATGGGAAATATTCTTTTATCATATATGATTAACCTGTGCCAAATCAGGTCTTTGAATTAGGAAGTTTTCTGAAAGAGCTATGCCCCTATTTCACCCACTCAATAAAAAAAAAATTATACTTTGTACAACAGATTCTTATGAAAAAAGCTTTTCCTGCATGAAGAAATTTTCTCCATGTAGAAAGAAAGTTTATGCCAGGCAGGAATGTTGCTGAATCTTGCCTTATGCTGGATGAGCTGTATGCCTGTTTTGAAAAGAGTATGCTTTTGGCAACTCAGCATTTACCTTACTACAAGGACAATATAAACCCCACAGAGGAAATCACTACCACTGGAATGCATCCAGAAAAAACAGAAATCCCACACCAGCTGAGTGGAAGGTTAAAGCCCTGACTGGTAAATGCTAAAGTATTCATCTTGCAGATTTTTGAGTTCTCTGTGAAAATTATTTAAACAGCTATCAGAAGGTGTCTTTGTGAAAAACATTACATAATATTACATCAGTGCCAGCAAAGAGGTACTGCTGCCAGTTTTACACTATTCTAAAGAAATTCCGTCCATGCTTTGTGTGAGATATTTCTCATTTGCACAGAAATACCACACAGAAATTCTAATCAATGATGTGGACTCCATGGTACCTGCCATTAAATGGCAGGTACCATGGAGTCCACATCATTAAATGGATACAGGCAAAAAATTACTTCTTTCCTACAGAATGTGATGAAGGGATCCAAAGCAGATTGACCCAAGGGGGACAGAAGTGTTTTAGAAATCTGTCTAAACTCAATTGACATTCTTTCATTCACTTTACTATGTTTGAAATGCTTAAGTTCCTAAAGTTCAGAAATCATCTGGTACACCTTTTTGTTTCACACAACTCATCTGGAGTTTGATACACCTAATTATGTTCATATGATACTCCTAATTATGGCAATATTAGTTAAACTCTGGGTCTAGGAAAGTCTGAAAGCTATTCAGAGCAACATCACTCAAATCAAGCCATTCAGTATGAAACAGAGGTCATATGGACAGCCATAATTCTGAACAACATTTTGCAACTTTATCAAAACATTAGGAAACCAGAATCATATCAAACTAAGAGGACAGATTGTTTTACAATGCAAACTTCTGGGTAGAATGAATGAATAAAAAAAATTAGTTGTGGTTGTAAAGCAATCATGGTATTATATTATTAACCTATGGGGCTAACATTTATGGTTACCATTACAGGAAATGGTTCCAAGTTCCAGTGCCAGAATACTTAAAATCAGCATTCAGATCTGCTCTGGTCAACTCATCTGTAAGTCTCAATCAAACAATCTCATTTGAATAAGGTGATACTGAGCTGCCCACACATAATGTTTACAAAAGACTGATAAATATTGAACTAGCAAAATAAAGGTCAGTTTTAGTTTTCAGTTTTCAAACTAGTTAACAGAGTGATCTTCCCTTCCTTTTCGCCTTCTTTGAACAGTAGCTCAAAGAAGATTCCATTTAAGAAAACAGTGTTAGTAACCACAGATCAGAATCAGGCCCTAAATGGAAAAACCAGTAGCATAACTAGTAGCTGGGAAGCTGGACTGACTGAAGCAATTAAGAAATAAACCCCTATCACTTCTTGGCGCTCTAGGTCAATATGGAGGACCCTGTGTCTAAGCCACCAGAACTGCAAGTTTGTTTTTTTTAGAGAAGTGAGAAACCTCTTGTGCACAGTGACAGCTCTAAATGTCCCTTCTTACTTAACAAAAGAGATTACCTCAGGCAAGGTAAGAATCTTGCAATGAAAAATCCCAGTATCCATCAGAATTTGTGTGCAGGACCCAGAGGTGCTAAGCAGTCTGCAAGCACACAGGGTGGATCACTTCTGCCCAGAAGGGCTAATATGAAATGCATCACCAGCTTTTGGTTAGGAGCAATTGGAGCTGGTTTATTATTTTAGTCAGAAAAAAAGCCTGAGAAATCCTGTCTTGCTGTGTGTTTTATCTTCCATTGCGGAAAACTAAAACAGCAGCAGCAAATAAACCTTGTACCAATTCAATTTGGAAATCACAAGTTCAGCAAAAACACAGAGACACAACAAATTATTGAAGTTACCAGGTTTGAAAAGACCTCTATAGGAAGACAAGGTGAACTAGAGGTGTAAATAAGATTTTAAAATTGAATGAGTTTTCTAAGAAAGCTTTAAAACAGACAACTTACAAGGTGAAGATATAACAGAGATTTAGAATGTCATTTAACCATGGGAATTCAAACCAGGGAACAAGGCTGCTCACCTCTGGGACAAATCCTCCATCTCCCCAGGAAATCTGCTAGAGTGCAAGGAACTGATAACTATTGCAGCAGCAAGTGGACGAGGGCCCCACAGAAACCTTTCCCACAGCTGTGCTTACGATGATGCCAGAAGGCACTGAAGGCCTGTTCCATAAATCAACAGGGATGCAAAGGTACATGAGGAGCAGGACACACACAGGCTTCCCAAAACAGGCCCCAGGCAGGAAGGAGAAATGTGTAACAGAGACTGTGCATTATCTCTACAGCAAGGATGCTGGGATGATGAGGATGGCAAAGGCCTTGGCCATGTCCTCCTGATCCACAAACAAGGCACGGGTAAAACAGGCCAGCACAGACCCATCACTTCTTCCCTTCCTTCCCATCTAGAAATTGTCCCAAAACACATGATATTTTCATGGTAATATCAGGGAAAGTGACAGAGGTTATGAGCCATTTGGCTCAAAGTCAAATTATTGAAAAACTTCGCAGACTTTCAGAGCTCCTTCCATGACTGCCCTAATTTGCTTCTCCACTGCAAACAGTGAGTCAACAAAGAACTCAGATTTTGCAGTTTCTGAGCCTTCCCTTTTCTCTCTACTCATCTGTGCTGGCAGGTTGATTTTTTTTCCTCAATCTGGGCTTAAAAATAAAAAAATAAAAAAAAAAAAGACATCAATTTATTTTTTCGAATACTAACAAAACCCAACGGGAGAATCAGGCAAGAAGAAAATTGCAGGCTTTTCAATCTCCTATTGTAGGGAAGTATGCTGGAAAGACATTCATAAAATGAAATGAATGTAAAGAGTACATCCAAGAGTGCAGATTAGTGAGGAACGCATGTGCTAGGATTTGCATAATTCCAGCTGGTTGGTGGAACATTTCATATTAACAATAATGTTAAAAATAACGTATTTTGAATATACTTGAATAGACTACGCTTAAGCACTGCTGTTTTCTTCACAGTCCATGGGTGCTTTACCACAATCAAAGGCAATGGCAGGGCAGGAAAATTTACCCTCGAGTGAGGTGGTTATAGACAGCCCTGCAAACAGCTACAGCTATTGCAGTGAAAAACACCAACATATATAACCAAAATTCCTCCACCTACTCATCAGTGACTGCAAGAATCCAGACATTAAGTTCTTGGCCAAGTGAAGTTCAGACTTGTTCAATAGTGGGTCTGAATTAAGCACTGCAAGGAGGAGAGACTCCTAGAACTCCATTGTCTCAAAAACTCACATCTTTCAAGAGTCTTTACTTCAGTGCCTCTAAGCTTTGAACCAATAAAAAGATATTCTTTTATGTTTATAGGTTGCTCTCTCTAAGGCTTCTCTACCTCTGGCTCATAATTTTATTTTGTGTCTTTTGATTTGGTGGGTTTTTTAAAGCCCAGCTCCTTCAATGATATGTTTATGTAAGGATTTCGTTTTTCCTTTAAAATAAAAATCCAGATGCTCTTAGCCTTCATTGTTGAAAAGAGGAGTTTTGAAAACATCTCCAAGCTGAAGATAAAAGATCAAAAACTAAAAGGCAAGTAAAAAGAGTGTGCATTTTTTTAAAGCCCCATTTTTTTTTCAGCCAACATCATGATGTTCTTGAAGTAAAACATGATTTATAAAGGTTGAACCTGGAGGGAAAAAAAAAACAAATAAAGAAGATGCCTTCCCCTGCAAGCATGAAAATACCTGCCTAACCATATATACCAGTATGCCAAATAAATTAATGAAATTATACACATGCACAAGTGTGAACATGTATTAATATTCACAATATGTGATACAAAGTTTTATTTATTTTTGTTTCTATGTATTAAAAGTGAATATCAGCCTTGAGGATGTGATTGATCATGGCTCAGTCAACAGAGCATCCAAAACAAACCCTAAATCAAAAGTGTTGCATGCAGACATACAGTATGAAGATGAAAAAACAGCACATCAACCAAGCTCTGTAGTTACCAGATACCCAAACTAATAAATAAAATGTGGCAGTTAACTGTGTATAGAAAATACCACTTATGTAAGGCTAAAGTCTGGGAGGTGAGGTGACAAAAAGAGGGAATTCTTGAACTGACAATCTCCTGAAAGACAAAGGCAGCAGCCTCTATTTCACTCAGAAAGAGTCAGTTGCTAAGTCTGACTTAGGAATGAACAGTAGATATTTGATTGACTCATTCATACCTCAGCTTTAATTTTGCAGTATGTCAGTAGCTTGATTTTCAGTCCCGGAGCACCTACAGCTCCACTGAAGTAGTAGGAGATGTGAGAATTCAGCCTCTTTGAAAATTCAGCTAAAGGCACTTGGAGTTATGAACAAAACGCAGGCTCAGTTGCATGCCTATTACTGTACCATCATTATGACTGCTCACAAATTAGGCACAGAGTCTCACACATGGTCTTAGTCATATGGGGGACAGTTTCAAAGACTCATCATGAGATGATATGAAACTAACTCCCTATAAAAGCACATACCTTTGAAAAGCTCACCCTGGGCTTTGAACAGTTTTTCACAATGGTTCTTTTCGAGGATTTGGTGGTAATAGAAATAATTCCTTATATATCACTGGATAAAACCTCAAGATTATTGAAAAAAGGCTTAGGCTTTGTGCAAGGGGAGGGAAACTTCGCACATTGCTCCTGGGAAATCTGTGATGCAACAAGAGGAACAATGTAGGGCAAAGATCATGCAAGAGTGAAAAAAATATAGCTGCTACACTGCTACATGAGGGACATCTCATTTTAGTCCCCTAGTAAATCCCTTCTTTTTGTACAGTGAATTCATGCCACAAGGGCAAAAAATAAGCTACCTTCCAGTTAAAGCCATTCACAAAATCAACACAGTTTTGAACCATCCCTTGTTTGCTTTCAACCCATTAAAGTTTAGAATTAACATAACAGAGTTTATTGGTTTTTCACACTCTTCAATATTTGTCTTTTTATACTAGACCCAAAACTAAACTTCAGAGGCCAAAACTGGGGCAGGAGGAAGGAGGAAGGCAGGCCCCTTTCATTAATCTCAGACAAGGGTTTCAATCTCAGACTCACATAGGATTTACAGTATAACCACACAGTTAGCTTTTAAAGTTACCCAAATGTATTCAAAATGTTTGCTTAGTTGAATGTGTTATGCTTTCATAGCATCGCTCCATGCCATGAGGGTATGGCAAGGAAATAAAATATGAATGATAGCACTAATAAATTATCATTGTAAACTACAACCACACCTTTACGTGATCTTCTGATCTTAACTGTGAAAAATGCATTTAGGCAACGGGTAAAAAAATGTTCCGTGGCGTATATAATCTTCTGAATGTTATGAAGGAATGGAAAAAGAGTGATTCATCAGATAAAATATTGAAGTAATTTCATGTGCAGCTCTTATGAAGCCAACAGGAATTTTGTTGATATTTGGGAGATTTTACTCTATCCAGATACTGTTATGTACATTGTTATGATTTAGATTTTTTTCTCTGAAGACAATAAACTGCATGCAGCTAAGCACCTGGTTCTGAAAGAGGAGGATGAGCACAGGACAATAAGTCTTACAGCCCACACAGGATAACAAAGTGATGCCATCCAGAGTCTGGGCAATATATTGGCCTAAATAACATTTATGACCTGTAGCATAAATCTGCTTATCAGCCACATTTGCAGTTTCATGAGTCTCTCTTCCCCTATTCCTTGGCTAATGACAACTGTAGCCTCTTCCTTGGCTAATTATTGATAAGTACAGGTGAATTAGTCAAATCAGTTTCAACTTGATTTACAATACACCTGATCTCTAAGACACAATTATGAAACAAGGAGTTGGATAGCTGAATATTTTGTCTCCAAATTAATTCCTTCCCATGGATGAATGCTTGATGCCATGGTAGATTTTGGTTACATAAAGAATGGAGGATTCCTGCCCTTAAGCCCTATAAAGCTTGATTTACCATCTAATCTCATACTTAAGAGAAACCAAGGTTAGTAGAGCATAATAGTGATGGCCAACCTTTATCTAGGCAACTTTAAAAGGTAATTTGACATTCTGGAGACCAGAATGTCAAATTACCTTTTTCAATTTGAAAACAGAATATAACCTGAGCTAAAGGTATGTTGGAACATTATGAAAACATTATTTGTCCACAGAACATCTGCTAAGAGGAGGGAGGAAACATTTTGGAAGTCACCACTACTTGATCATCCATGATCTAAGGGAAAAAAGTGAAGACCCATTTGAAGAGTACATGGCATTTGGAATAGTTTCACAGGCAACTGATGATGTTATGCATTATCTAGTCTTCAGAATGTTAGCTTTTCCTTGCTCCTTTCATTTTGCCAGTGTATGGTTTAAGCCTAAGCTTTTCAGGTAAGTCTTTTTTTATTTTTTTTCAACTTAGTTACAGGAATAGACAGAAGTTTTATGTTTTCCGAGTGGAATGCAAAGGACAGATGCTTATACATGCTAAGGGGCAGTTCATTTTCTCTTCGTGCTCATACCAAGACAGGAGTGAGGATAGCATTTTGCAGGCTTCGCACAAAGAAGAATACCAGGAGAAGAGTTGTAGTTATGCATTACAATTCAGTCACTGCAGCTGGATACAATCCATATGATTTGCTTACATCTTCACAAGATCTTCAAGGCATATCAGCTGCAATGCGTTATTCACAATGTCAAATATTCTAGACAGGCCAGAAATAAATCTGTCTATGAGCTATTACTAAGAAATGATCCATCAGCAACACAAAAGTAATCTCTGCTGTATTCTAGTCCAAAGACCAATTGAGAGGGTCTAGCACATTGGCTGAGATTAGTTGCTTCCTGAGCTTGGCTTTTTGCCAATTTTTCAGTCATCCCAGAAAGAAACAAGGAATTACGCAGTATGCTAGCTTGCCAAACCAATGACATCAAAAAAATATTAGTCCTGATTGGATTATTGTGTTTTCAAGGAAGGTGATAAATGAAACAAAAAAATATTTTACATTATGTACGTAGACACTCTTCATAATCTGAGGCATATCAACTATCTTTTCCTCATGTACATCCTCTCTCATAAATCCTCTACAAAGCGCTGATATGCATCAAATTCTGAACACTTGAAAGAGAGGGGCATAGAAAAATAATCGAATTTGATACATTGCCCTTGTGCCTGTATGGATGAAGAGCATAGGTATTGTCCTAAATGAGAATTTGTTTTCTGCAAGCCTGATGATAAGAGAAGGTTTTAAAACCCACAGGCATTCATCCCTCTATCTGAAGAACTCCTAAGTGTAGGTCACTGATAGAAAGAGCTAGGTTTGAAGGAGGGAAAGGGAAAGATATGCTAAGTACTGATAACATTTTGAGTTTCTTCCTCCGCCCCAAATCATGTCTTCCTGAACACTCCAGACAAACAGAACATCCATTACTTTTGTCCTGATTTCTGTCAACAGTGAACTTCAATACAGGCCTAAATCTGCTGCCGCTGCAGTTGGTGAGAATACCTCTCCAACAGGACTAATGTCAGTCACCGCTGCCAACGCAGCCTTACAGCACAGATCAGCCTGCCCTTAAACCACTTTGAGTGGAACCCCAGTTCTGCCAAACACTTAGAGACAATCACAAAAGAGAAAGGAAAGCACAACTCTGGGTATTTTCTTCATCTTGGGATTTTTTTTCAACAAAAGCAAAACAGCCAGCTCATGAACTCCCTCTAGAACAGGGTGTACTCAACTCATATGCTTCAGTCTCGACAACAAACAGCCTGTGCTGCTGGGCTTAATTGCTGCCTGGCAGTTCCAACACACAAACTTCTCCAGCAGTTTTCAGATGCTTCAATAGCACAGCTCCCTGGAAAATCATCAGAATCCATTCCCTGTCCTGTATTTTTCCCACTTGTCCTGAAGACTTTTCTTCACAGTTCATTCTGGGTCACAATTGTCAATCATCAAAAATGCTGCCTTGACTACAATTCCACCCAGACCATACTGCAGGAAAGTAATATCTTTGGGATAAGATTCATCTCACCTAACTCACTTTATTTCAGAGTTCAAGCATATATCCTTGGCTAGCCAGCTAATTCCCATCATAATCAGAATCTTCAGGCAGCTGAAGATTCATTTAATTCCAACACAGGCTTCTAAATTAAGTGCAATTATTTTACCTCTTTAACTCCTTGACTACAGAAGGAACCCAGAGAATTAGCTCTGGCTATTTGCTTCCTTTTTTAGATCTGGTTTAGCAGTGGTTACATGATCTAGCTCTATGCAACAGTGTCAGATCCTGGTGGGAATTTGATTGGCATATATATTCTAAAAGATTTCAAATATCTTTTTAGTCGCTCTCTGTTTACCCAAAACACCATATGTTCGATAACTTCAAGCCAATCTCTAAGAAGTCTAGCTGAGGTGCTCAAATGTCTTAATCTGTTCCTCTTACAAACTGGAAAAATGTATTTTATGTGATAATATAGCAGAGTCCATTTTTTATATGACAATCAACAATACTTTCTTTTATGTTCCTTTTCAGACTTGCACAGGAAACAAGGGGCCTGTGTTGTTCAATATATGATATTTTTCACATTGATTTTTCATTGGGCTTTCAAATCTGCATGCAATTTTTGCTTTTAAACCAGCTGAACATACAAACACAACGATAACTGATTTTGGCATTCAACAGAACAAACAGTCTCATGTATTTGGGGTTTCTATTATCAGAACTCATTTTAGCTACTTTTTTCTTTTTAGCATAATAAAATGATTATGCAAGAAACTACAGTGTCATGTTAAATCTTCCAGACATGAGAACAAATTAATGACTTAGTGGGTGAAACTCTGGAATGCTGACAACTGCAAGCTAGGCTCCTCTAATGTACTGGTAGCATGGTTAACAGCCTGCAACCAAAATGTCTCATAATCCTTATGTGAACCATCACTTTATGCCTTTAAACTTACACTTCTATTATACCATTAAATTCCTATTTTTTTCCTTGCCAAAGCTTACTTTATTTTCTTGGGCAAATTCTACACTAATACAAAATGTCAGCCTGGGGTTGTTTGGAGAAATAGGTGTAAATAGAAATGAAATGTGTATCAAACTTTGTGGGTTTTCACACAGGGTAAAATAGATTTATCTTTCATGTTGAGATGCTGGAAGGGAGAAGTATCTGAAAGAGTAATTAAGAATAAAATACAGTAAAAAGCAATGCAACCCTTTTATCTTACACCCTATTTAACTTCCTGCCTTTCCTTCAGCTTCCTCCCAGTCAGATCTTCTTTCATATAACTCATATATTAAGTACTTTCATGCTCTGTGTAAAAATAGTATCAGGTTGTTCTAGTTTCTAGCAGGGCAATTACTGAGACGCAGGTGTTGTGAAAAAATAGATAAAGGAAGCCTTCTTCCAGAGCCTTGTCACAGAGAAAGATAAACCAGATGTTGCTTCCCCTGCTCAGCCCCCCTCTATTATTGTTTTTTGGCTTAGGAAATGCCCAGATCTAGGAAAGTATAACCAAGTGGTATCTCCATAAGCTCACTGAGACACCTGCTACTTGCTTGTGCTGGAGATACTACCTGGACTTTCACACTGAGCCTGTTTCTGGCACTTCTTACATTTACTAATTCCCACCTGATGAAACAGACCCCTCAGCCTACAAAGCCAGGCAGCTCTGGGGTCATCTCTGCACTGAGACATACTCTAAACAAGTCTAAAGTAATTTTTCCTCTCTGCAGAAACCTATGTCAAGACCCTGTCATTTTGAAATCTCTACTATAACATTTCATGGCCATTCCAGAAGACACCACTGCTTGCAGAATGCAGTTATAAAATACTACCCCATAAACTCTGAAAACTATTCAGGGGACCATGAAGTCATCACATAAACTCTCACCAAAAATAAGGGCAGCGGGACCCAAGTAATAGAAATGCAAACTTCTTGAAGGAAGGATAGTAAATATGTTTTTATTTTACAGTAATTAACACCACTTCCTTGTTACCTTCACATCTTTTAAAGCGTCACACTAAATGATGCTCTTCATAAAAAGGAACTTTTAGCCATTTCTAAAAGGCAGGAAAATTACTTCTGAGTAAGAAAGCTAAATTGCTTTTCTTAAAACAACATACTCAAAAAGCCTTACAGGTGTGTCCTGACAGAAATAACTACATCAAAAACCTAGAGATTTTACTTCAGATTTATTCTTATAGGGTGATATTCTATTATCACAAAAGCCAATGGAAATTTTGATATCCACTTCAATGGTGACAGAATTTCACTCACTGAGTTAAATGACATTTATTAGATTTTCATGTTAAATGCAGAGGAAAATCCTGTTCAGAATTCCTGCTAATCCAGACTCAGAGTTTCTACATGACTAAAGCAAGAAAGTTGGTAACCTCAGATCTCTTCTAAACTGTACAGAAATGACCCAATTTCCCACATTCTTTTGAATACTAAATCTTTGAAGCCTGAGATGAGGGAGGAACCGCTATGTTGCACTTTGAGTTTCACTCAGTATTCTGACTGCAGTTCTTTGTGAGTCTGCAAGGATTTACATTCATTGTCTCTCCAGAGTCACTTGCAAAATGATTTCTAAAAATTCTCTCTTTCAACTACTATTAGGCACTATCTAATACAGGAACAAGGAATTCCTGGCCCAAGGGCCAGATACAATCTGCAACTTAATTTCAGGCAGTCTGCAGCCAAATGACTCTGTGTGTGTGTGTGTGTGTATTCATTATTGGCTGAAAAACCAAAGTGCTTATTGACATATGACTTGCTAAAAGCCTCCAAGGGACCTAGAGGGTCCTTCTCAAGGAAAGGACCTCTACTCCAGGGCTAATAAACTGCAGCTCAACATTACAGCTACCAACCAAGCAACAGAGAAGCACAACATTGCAGATAATTCTAGAGTATGTAAATGCAGAATTCCAGTGTGATTGTCATGTAGGTTTGCCACACTGGTGCACGGGGCACCATTAGTGAGCATTAGTGAGGTTACTCAGTGCTGGCAGCTTCAAATCAGTAAATGGCAAAGATGGAGAGGGAGGAGGAGAGAAGGAAGAAATTACTGTATTGAGCTTCAGACTTCAGAGAAGATTTGGGGACTGCCATGAAAACAAACAAACAAAAAAGCATCTTTTTGCTTTCAAACATTTTTGAGCATTTGAAATAGAAAGTGAGGAAGAGATAGCATAATTTCTGCAAGGTTCCTTTTTAAGCAACGTATACATTTATATAAAGCAAAATTAAAAGAGAATAGATTCAGAGGGAAAAAGAGTTCAGAACTGAGGAAGTTGCTCACATCCTCCTGTTACTTGATCTGAACCATCTCATATCCATCTAGGTTATTGGTGTTTCCTCTGTCTGTCACAGATAAATGACTGCTCATGCAGCAAGAGCCACTGCTATGCAACAGCTGTGCTCTAATGGACATTTTAAAGCTCCTTGGGTTGGCAGATGCAGGGAGGGAGGGAGGGAAGGAGGGAGGGAGGGAGGGAAGGAGGGAGGGAGGGAGGGAAGGAAGGAAGGAAGGAAGGAAGGAAGGAAGGAAGGAAGGAAGGAAGGAAGGAAGGAAGGAAGGAAGGAAGGAAGGAAGGAAGGAAGGAAGGAAGGAAGGAAGGAAGGAAGGAAGGAAGGAAGGAAGGAAGGAAGGATGAGATGGAGAGGCAAATGAGAGAGAGGCAAATGTAATGGGTTTACACTGTCACCCTTCATAAATCTTGATTGTGTCTTCAACAAGATCTAGAAAAATCACAATTTCACTCCAGGACTAGGATGTTCATTACCCAGGTTCAAACTGTATGAAAAATTGCTGTGAGAGAATAATTCACAATTGATTTATGGCTAAATTGAGAGAAGTGGAACTGCCATGGCCAACCCACTGCCTTGAAGATATCTTCCAATCTTGCACCAACACTAAAAGCTTTGCAGGAAGCTGCTTCTATCATTTGTGTACCCAAACACAAGGCATTAGCCCAGCACATCCCATTAATCATTCCAGCCACCTAGAAATGAAAGGTTGTAATAAAATGGAGAAAGGGAAAAAATTAATAATTTAGTACTTGATCTTGAAATATACCATTCTAAAATGAACACTTCTCTCTTTATAAGCCTGAGAGAGTCCATAGCAATATTTATATTACAAAATCTAACTAATTTATTCATGTTTCTTTAAGGGGAAAAAAAATCTGTCAGAGGGAAGACTCAGCCTTCAGAATTTTTGTTCATCTTATTGTTAAAAAATACATAATTTCCTGAGAGTTGTTCAAGGCAAGCTAAACAAAGGCATGGATTTGTATAACAGATCGTTTTGGAGATCAGCTGTTAAATGTCTCCATATGCTTCAAATCAATACAAAGGGCACATGGATGTTTAGATTAATTTCTATGCTCCAAGTAGTGCAAAAATATCTAAGGCCATGCATTCTATGCTCACCAGCAAGTTCATCATCAACAGACACATTACTTGGGAGCAGCATCGTGCCTTCAGGAAAATTTAACCAGTACACTGCTGTGGCACAACAAACGTGGTGACCCCGAGCAGCAGGAGAGTGAAAGGAAAGTGAAAGGAAGTTAAAAAATGATTATTCTGCTTCAAGGAACAATCTCTCAGAGCAAAAGGCAACTTTCTGACACTGTGGAAGGAACTAGGACCTACTGTGAAAGAGCCATCTGTGTACAACCCTGAAAGAAGGAAGTTATGAAAGCCACTAGAAAAAACAAATCACACCGTGTGTTATTCTTGTTTACATCTATTGAGAGATCCCCTATCACGCTGCTCTATAAATTCATTTATGCCTGCACACACCCAGACACACACATTTGTTTCATGTACACCTGAGCAAGTGGCTTTAGGCCACTGTTTTTTTCCAAAGCATGCCAACTAGACTAATAAGATACTACTACATGTTATAAAAGAGATTTTTAAAGTTGCACAGTAGCTGAATTACACTGTATCAGCACAAGCACTAGACATCTCTATCAAAGGGGTTTTTTTTTAATGAGTAAAGTATACTGTATTATTAACTTCTCTTATAGAATGTAAACAGGATTTCAGAAGAGGAACTAATCACAAAAAATTCAAATAACAGTTTGAAAACTGGAGCATGAAGAAACTGAGTAACAAACCCTCTGACATGGCACATTTGTTGGGAGTTACGCTTTTATAGGACTACAGCTGTCACCCATCCTTTACCCCTCTTAAAATCTTAAAGTTGAGGTCATGACATTAAGACTGAACTGTTAATATCACCTCTCAAATTAGTCATAATTACTAGCTTTTTGAACCACTGTGGGGTTTCATCCTGAACCCCTCTGGTTCCTGACCTCTAACCTCCAACATAAGCATCCTCCATACTTGTATTATTTCTTCTCTTCTCTATCTCCTAAGGCTATATTTTTGGTCCTTCTTCTGGCAGGAGCATTCTCAGGCTCTTGAATGTTCTTGCCACCCTTTTTCCAATTGCCCTATTTCAGTCACATCCTTTCTGAGCTCAGGAGGCCAAAACTGTGCACTGTGTTCTAGCTGAGACCACAGGCACAGCTTTTTACAAAAGTCTGTACAATGTCCTCTCAGTTACTCAACTTCTTAGCAGTCTTCAGTGATGTGCAACCTAATATCACAGTTGGGTTTTGGCTGTTGTAATTTGACCAAGTGTCCCCACTGATGTCTCACACTCATTTCTTCTGGATCTGTCAGGACTGACTGTTCACACTCAGTCATTCTTTATTCACCACTGATTTTCATCCAGCACTGTTCTGCCCACTTGGTGGAAAACTTTAGAATTAATACTTCTTAATCCTCCTGAATAGACTGTGTAAGTATTTCCACACAGATTTTGCAACATGGTGGCTCCAGCTCTCTCAATAAATACGTAAAAAACAGAAATATTTCTTAATTTGCAGATGTCCAAAGCCCAACTTTGGTCTCTTTCTACCCCAACAGATTAGCCTAACCCTCTGCTTTTCCTCTCCTCTCTAGCTTTCAGTCTGATAATAGTATTTTGCCTGTTACTCCACAACATTGGATTTTTTGTAGGTTTATTTTGTCCAGAGCTCTGTCACTCAACAGCATTTTGTTTCAAATTACTCATTACTTTTCTAATACATTCTCCATGCTAGAAGATCACTGAAACATTGGCTCTTATGGCAAAAACAAAAACAAAAACAAAAACAAAAAAAAAAACCACAAAAAAAAAAAAAAACCAACACAAACAACCCCAACCCAAAAACAAAACCAAAAAAAAAAGAAAAAAAAAAACCAAAAAAAACCCTGGTGGACTACATCATGCCTCTCTGGTACTTTACTATTGTTTTTTAAATTAGGATTTCAAGTTGGTTGCCAAGTCCAGATGTAAAGTGTTACTTAAATATATCACTGAATTAACTAACTACACCTGTAACTGATTCACAGCTTAAGTTCTGTTTCCAATAGAATTTATAGGAGACACAAGGTTCAAATCACTGTGAAACCCAGCCACAAATCAAAGTCCTCTTTGGCATATGGGACCAATTGGTGTAGCAGAGGTTTGCTGCTGGAGCACTCAGTAGTTTGTGCTTGAATCCCAGCCCTCAGCCACTCCATTTCTGCTCACAGCGTTTTGCTATCTTCAGTATTGCACTGCTCTCCTCTGCAGATTTGCCAGGCACCCATGCAGATTCATGGGTGTTTCTGTATGACTTCTGGAAACACCAGAGCGTGCCCAGCTATTCTAGAAGCCTGTCAAGAGTTCTTCTTGCCTCAAGGTCCTCCAGAATTTGAATTCTGAGCTCCAAAGACTCATCTGCCACGCAGGAATTCAAGACTTTGATATGGGACGCAAATAAGCAGTCCAGGAAGGACAGGAGGAATGAGTAGGACACAGCATCTTCCATGATCTCTGCTGCACCAAGGAAGCAGCTCTGTAAAGGATGTATTTTTAATCCTTCTTCTCCAAGAAAAGATCAACTGGATGCTGTGTACCTTTGAGAATGAACACTAGGAAAGAACAAGCCAGAAGGATTCCATAAAGTCAAGCAGCATTTTGGAGAAAGGAAACAAAGGAAGAAAGAAAACATGGTGTGTATGATGTGGCCCAACTTCACTTTCATCATCTTAGATGGAGAGACAGAGACTGCTGAAACCATAGCAGAGGCCAATATGACAGGAGGGTTATTGCAGATGATATCCGTAATAAAAAATGCAATAAAATTACAAGGATGCACTGGTGTTATTACACTTTAGAAACTAAATTCCAGCACTGAAAAATTCAAAGGCATAGACATATTCTGAAATCTTCCAGACACCCCTCACAATGACAGCATTGCTTCCTCAGGGCTCAGTCCTTCATTGCCCAAAATTAGAGTCTGCCTCCTTTTCAGCTGCAGCCCTGCAAGGCTAAACCTTGGCATCTTTGTTCCATGTAAGCATCCACAGGTCAGTGAAGAAACAGCAGCCACTCTCCCTTGGATCCCTGTCCCACCCTTGTTTGTTCAGGAGTCTGCAACATTATGACTGTCTCATTATTGAATCCATGACTTTTCAGTCATGCAATGAGACATTGCAGCCCAAAAGTGGGCACTTCTAGTCTATCTGCCCCCAAGTCAACAGCACACAGGGCAAAAAGACAACAACAAAACCCCATATGTGTGTGCTTCCCCTGCTCCATGGCAGCTGCATTTCATCATGTCACCCACCCCAGGATCACTGTCTCTGGGCTGGGAATATAGCTCTGTTCCCAGAATGCTCTTCATTTGCCTGTCAGTTTAGTGCAGTGGGTGCTGAGTAACCCTCCTTCTTCCTTACATCAGCATCTTTAAGGCTTTAATATTCTGTTTGATCTCTTTGAGGCTGTGGGAGGAGTACGCCATTTTCTGTCTGGCTTATTAGCTAGGTAGGAAATACTCCCCAATAAACACTTTCCGTAGCACTGCCTTTAGACCTCTTATCCATGACATTGTTCTGCCCTTTTTTTGGTTTCTTACAAGACATTTTTGTTTAACTTTACGCATTCAGGCAAGTAGATATAATGCAAATAACCTGAGAGCCAACGTTATTTATAACTCTACTGCACATAACACCCTCATTCTTCCCACCACCCTTTCACTCTATAAAAATATACAAGAGTAAACAGGCACTCCAGAAAAAGAAACCCAGGCATCCAGTGTTAAAACTGAACAGCAAAGAGCTTAGCAGCAGCAAAATATAACCTCACCTACATATGAATAATGCCTTGCTATTTAGTTTGGTTACAGATGCCCTATGCTGCAAATACTATGCTGTGGTATCAGCTTTTCTCTACAATCTACAATTTCCACAAGTCTGGAGGATTATGTAAGTGGAGGCCAAAGAATCCATTTGGAGAATTGAAAACTAGCAAATATGTTTAAAAATTAGGACTTAAAAAAATTTGTACAAATCAGAATGAAAACGCTGAAGTATAGACAGTGTGGGAAGGGAAGGGAAGGGAAGGGAAGGGAAGGGAAGGGAAGGGAAGGGAAGGGAAGGGAAGGGAAGGGAAGGGAAGGGAAGGGAAGGGAAGGGAAGGGAAGGGAAGGGAAGGGAAGGGAAGGGAAGGGAAGGGAAGGGAAGGGAAGGGAAGGGAAGGAGTCTAGCTGAACAACTTTAGAGGAACAGCTTTGCCCAACTTTCTGCCCAGATATTATGAGCAGCATTTCACATCAGTTGTCTGCAGTTTCTTTCAAGGTACAGATAAAGGTAAGTGTCACTTAAAACAGAAACATCTATTACTCAAGCCTCCTGCTCATCACAGATGAGGCATATCCCTGGTTAACAACATGGGCTACATCTCTGTGGAGGCTTACAATAGCTTCAGAGCATTTGGCCAAAAGTCACAACAAGCCTGCCATCAAGCTGAGAAGTGAAAGGGCACTCAAATGCTTAGTTTGTGTTGTCTCATGAAGAAAATCTTAAGAAGAATGTTACAGGGAAGCTTTTAGAGAAAATAAAAATATTTATTTCTTTCCTCTTCTGAGGGTTTTTGAATTTACACTGGCATTTGACTGAGCAGTTACTTAGCATGCTGTACACCACATTTCACTTACAACAAGAATGGACACAGTAAAGTTCCCCTTTTGCCCAGAAGATGACAATAGTGTATATTTTTCATAGAGTGTTACAATTTTTCAAGGTTTGGGGGTTTTTTTCTTCTTTTTTTAAAGGCTCAAACAAAGGAAAATATGTTTGAAAGGAAGGCTCTATGATGAGAGGGACACTGAAACCAGAGATACAAAACTTGTTTCTATGATACATTAAATATCCTACCATGGTCAAACAGACACACACAATAACATTTATATGTGCAAAGGATCCACAACTGTAGGTCTTCCACCACATCTATAAGTTGCTTCAGCAGCAGATTTTGTAATCAGTCACAGACACCTGTAAGACAAAAGAATAAGGAATAAGTGTTAACAGAGAGACACTTTTCCCATCCACAGCTTGTAGCTCATTAGAATTTGCAAGAATCTTTAAGATCAAGGCTGACTAATTCATCTCCTGGTCCTGTGCCATTCTGTGATCAGCACGACTGATATCTGATTTATCTGTGATCTAGATACAGCAGGGGCAGCAAGGCTGTCCATGGAGACACCCAGCAGTTCCCAAACCTATAAAAGATGGAGGAAGTGAAGCAGCATCACACCTGTCAGCCTCCAATCTGTAAGACCACCCTCCATTTGGTGCACAAAGTGGGTGTTTTTACCCACCACGCAGCATTATGGTTTATGTCACTTGTGCTGCTAACAGCACGCTGGGGAAAGGTAAGACAGCAAACACACATTTGTAATACACCACCCAGCTCATCAACAGGAACAGTAAAACCTTTAAAACAGACATAACAGCAAAAGCAATTAAGGAAACTCCTTCAGTTCAGAGCTACCTGGGGCGAGCACATGAACTGGCATACAAGCTGCCTGGAGGCCCTGGAGAGCAGTTGCTGAATTAGTGAGGATTGGAACAACTAATTGGTGATTGTTTATCAAATAATACACTAGCAATTCCACTGTACTCTAAGAGGGAGGCAAGAATAAAGCCATTTCAGGTGCCACCACTGTGAACTTAGCATTTTTCTAAGATACATAAGACATATTCTTCAACTCTTTTAAGTGTCCATATGCAGACTAGACAGAGGCTGGCAGGAGGCACATTTATAAGTGCATTTATTTCAAGTGTCTCTGCTAGTTCAAAGGACTCAAACAAAAAACTGTTGTCTAAAAAAAACACAGATGTGGTTTGGAGACGAGAAGGAGGACAACTTATCACTTTTGAGGTGGGAGGAAGGGATGGCAAATATGGTACTAATTAATATAAAGCCTTCTCCTTCCTTGCTGCCCTGCTGTCCCCAAACACACAAAACGAAGAATCTACTCTGCTTTGCTCTCTCAATACTCTTGGCACGTACCTCCTTCTCTCTCCCCCTCGCACTCCCTCTCTCTCCATAAAGGGGCATGAAATGAGAAATTTTAGCAAAGTTTCTTTACAGAAGAGAGGCTTGGCTTCAAGCCCAGTATACATATGTGGGAGGGAGTCTTCAAAGAGAGACTCCCTCAGCGCTGCCCAAGAAAGCCGAACTTCTCACGGCCCGCAAGTGAGGTTTGCTGGGACTCACTGGCTCAAGCCCCAACAGTCCCTCAGAGACAATAAATGCCCAAGGAGGTAAAAACATCTGCATGATGATGTCTTGAATTTTCCTTAGTTTGAACTTTAGGAAGAAATGACTGCATGTCGAGAGGAATGGCTTAAAAAAACCCAAACCCAATCAAAAAACAATCCAAAAAAACTTGGGGTGTCACTGGATTTCCCTTTTATATAGCATGTCCAGTTGTAAGAATTAGTCACTTTATACTAAGGGTTATTTGTTGTCTTTAGCTTTGTGCAGATGATTTCTTTTCAACAATTCCTTGTAGACTCTTGTAATGGTGTGTTGGTATAGTTACACAAGCATAGACAATTTACACTTACAGAAAGGCCATTTGCAGGTATAGTTTAACAACACTTCCATGAAAAAATTGAATTGACCAAGAAAAAAATCCTTTTTTTCCCCGGTCTAACTTCATACATTCTAGGGCTTTTGCTAGCATAGTAATGATGACAAAACTAGAATAAATCCCTACCTGACACAGCTATGGCAGCAAGACTAAAGCCTTCCTCTCAATTAGGTTGAAGTGCTTCATATTTAAGCAACATTTATGTTACAAGCTTTTCCCCTCACAGCACAGTGCATCCTCCCCAATCACCTGGCTTTGCATTGCTTCCTGCCCATACTCTGGTAACCATGGATCTCCTAGACAACATTTACAGCATCAAGTATGCAATTGCAAGCTCACCTAGGGCCATTTAAAAGCAGTTTATTTTTGATTGTTTAAAAAAATTCCCTCCATCATGCAGACAGACATTCTGCAATTTCTGATGAACTCTCATCCCCAGCTTACAGCCAATTCTGACCCACTTCTTGGTATTGTGGTAGTAAATGCTGTACCACACAGTTGAAATGTATGTTTTCTTTAGTTGTGTCTTCATCCTGTTTTAAGATGCACAACATGAATCAAATGCATCTAGTTTCCTCAGCCATATTTTCACTTTGAACATATCAGGAGGTAAACAAAGCAGACAGCTCTTAACTGATTCTTTTTTCTGTAATTAAGTGGGAGTTTCTTACCATGCCCAATGAAATCCAGAATGCTTCTGTGTAGATGCCTGAAAAAGAGAGAAAAGTGTTTAAAAGACAGTCTTTTGCTCAATGAAAGTCTAACTCCACAAAAAACAAAAAAAAAAAAAAAAGAAAAGAAAAAAAAAAAGAACTATTGCCAGCATAATTCTATAGTTTGAGTTAAATAAATAAATACTTATCTGATTAATTGTTGCCTGGAATCCATTTGTGCTTGTATCTCTTGAGTTAGAGGCCATATTAAAAAAGTGCACAGGAGATTTGAAATCTGAGGACAACCTACAGCTTGATTCTAAGAAGGCTCAATGCACCAGTACTTTCCCATGGTGTGGGTGAGACAGGTTTAGTCATCAGGTGTAACAGAGAGCAGTCTGTTGCAATCCAACATTACGTGGAGAGCCAACTAGAAAGCAACGTTTTTAGCACATACACTGCACACATTACAATACCCTCAAAGAAAAGAAAATCAGGTGTTACAGTACACAGGCTTTATTCAGGTCAGCTGCATTTCAGTCTCTCTGAAAAGCTACAGCAAGTGCCTAGATAGAAAGACGTTCACAATTTGGAGATTATTGCCAGACATCAACATCACTGTTCTTCACATGTGGGTGACACACTAAGGTACTATGTATACAGCTATAAAGACAAAAAGATCCTTCAAAATCATTAAAATATCTTTGCAAATTAGGACTTCACCCTGAACCTGGTTTTGTCCATCTCAGACTTCTCTTTTCAAAAATCCTTCTGCCGTTCTTTTCTGCAAGAACACTCACTGAAATCCTTCCACAAAAGCACAAATTGCTTTTTAAGGGCAGGAGCTTGTTTGTCATGTATTTAAACAATACCCTGCACAGGGTGGGTGTAATTACATGGGAAGAGACAGATGTGATAGGCTCAGAGACTGAGGGAGTTGAGCATCCTATCACACTCACAACTTTCACTTTTTCCTCCTCAGGCAAATGCCGACAGCCTCAGCTCCTTCCCCAGTCCCACTGTCCCAACCTCTGGGACTCCCCAGCTCCCAGCAATCTCTGGTGAGGTGATTCCCTGAATCAGAACTACATTTTTGTGTACAATAGCCTTTGGGAGAGTTTTCTTTAAGGGGTATGTCCAAACACCCCCGTTAACATGGGAATTCTTAGCATATATAATATCCCAAGGCAATTTCACAGCTACAGGAAGTCCTTTTTTGCAAGTTTCAAAACTGTCACCTAACCATTCCCTTGAAGCTGCTTGGCTCCCATGGCATGGGAGAGTGAATGGGCATTTTCTATTTGTTTTCTCCACGCCACTTGAGAGTTCATAGATCTTTGTTTCTTCCTGCTCAGATAGATGCCCAACAATACAAAAAAGTATTGTTTTCCACATGGGAGTCACTCCACATTTTTATCAATATTTTCTGTATCATCTCCCCTTCTTCTGCATCCTTTCTAAAATGATGGAGCAAGGATGCAATATTGAAGTGTGCCATGCATTTATGCTGTAGCATAAAAACTCTTGTTATTGTTCACAATTTTTTTACCAATCAGTCCCAGTATTCAGGTTGGGTTTTTTCTTTTTCTCATTCCTATTGCACATTCAGCAGGCATTTTTATACAATTATTATAAACCAAGCTTTCTTTCCAAACAATAATTTACATTCCTTCACTGTGTATTTCAACGTAGAACTATTTCTCTTCCTCTGCACTATTCCATGTTCTGCCAGGTGGTTCTTTGGTTACTCTGTACGGTGAGGCTGTTCTGCAGTCCCATAGCACATCCTCACCTCAGCTATCCTGTTTGATCTGGTATCATCAGGAGGCTTTTTTGCCTCATTCTCCACCTCTTTCAGGACTATGCTGAGCAGGACCAGACTCAACAGCATGACCTCACTGGTCTTTCCACCCCTTCTGTAAAAGCTGGCCAGTTTCCCCTCACTTTTATTTCCTAAACTGAAATTATTATTAATCCACGTAAGGACTTTGCACCTTAGCCCATTGAAGGTTTTTGAAGATGTATAAATAACAAAACAAACAAAACTTGGAAAATTTGTTCATGTGATTATAACAGAAGCACAAACATTCTGAAGCTCGAAAATCTTCTGTCCAAAATCTACTGTCCAACCCTTCTTTCAAGTAACCCTTACCCTTCACACACCAAGGTTTTAGCTTCTTCTTGAAATGACAGCATACATTACACCCTGGAACAACTGCCCAGCCACAGGAGTTGCCCCATCTGTGGGGAATGTGTCACTCGCCTCAAAGAGTGCTTTTCTCACTGTGCTTTCTTGAATCCCAGGGAGCTGCTAACAGGAGTTAGCACACCCAGTGTTATGAGCTGCAAGTGCCCCATTGCTTCCAGGACTATTAAGCCAAGGTATGTAGTAGAATACATCAGCTCTGGAGATTTTTTTCCCCATACAGTCCATCTGGAAAGACATTTTTTCCTGTTCTTTTGTATTTTGGAAAAGCTGTAGCTCTTCTCTCCCACTCTCAACCTTCTTGTGCACATGCATAGGTTGAACAACGATGCATGTTCCATGCTCACACAAACCCTCTGGCTTTGAATGTCATTCAAACAACACAATGCCACATATGGTCTCCCAGTGTTCAAGAGCACTTCAGAAGTCCCAATTTAGACTCTGAGGCCCACCAAATAAAAAGGAATGTGATGCATATGTTCCCAGTTCTAGCTCAGCAAATATAGGCTAGAGGAAGAGAAAAATATCAAACCTGGTAACTTAATATTACACTAGATGAATAAGTATAACTTTCTAAATAAAAATAATTGGCTCAAATATAATGCCAATAACCCTTCAGGGACTTGAGCTGGTGAGTACCATTGAGAATAATAAAAGAGGCAATTCTTACTGCATGCATACACTTTAAGAACAAAAACACAGTGGGAGAATTTTAATTCCAATGATTTGGATAAAGCTGGCTGTCCTGAATCAGCAAGCAAAGCACAACAGCTACAGTGAAGTTAAAAACCAAAAGAACTGTAACTTTTAGACAGCAATCCAACCTCAGCTATGCACTGCTCCAGGATTCCTAGGTCAACACACCGAGTGAATGCTGTGCTACAACATGTAGCTTCTTTAGGAATAGGATCTCCACCACAGGAAGCACAGGCCCCTGGCAAACACCAGATCTGAAGTGGCTGGTGGTCCTCACAGAGCAGTGCTGTGGATGGAAAGGTGTCTGCTCAGGCCTGCATCTGCATGGCCCTTTCCTGCAGCAGAAGCAGTACATAATTGCTCCTAAGCAATGAAGAGTTGAAAAAAAACCAAAAAACTGAAGGAAATAGATACTGGTATAATTCTGATTCTGCCTTCTCCAGCAGAGTTCTGCTCATTGCAACCTTAAAGCACAGGAGCAGCTGGTACTTTCTTCTCAGAGGAGACTACTCCAGAGACTGGTCAACACTGCAATTAAAGGATGCACTTACTGATTATACAGACCCTCCAGATTTCCCCAAGGTAACCAGTGAAACCCCAGTCTACCTTTTTCGAGGATATAAACACTGTGGGAAGAAAGCAGTCAGCCCCTGCCATCCTGGCCAGGATGCACCTCCTGCAGCACAAGTTGCTTCCTTTAGACCTAGTGCAGCAGGGAGCAGGAGTGGATTCAGCCCAGCTCATTCACCACTTAAAAATTAATGGCAAATGCAGCCTCTCTAGCTGCAGGTAAGGCACCCCAGAGACCTCTGAAAACTAATGTCAGCCCTCCAACTCCTGTTCCTATTACAGCACTAATCTTCAGGTCCATCCCCACACCAGCCAATGCTTAAAGCAGCCTGTTAACTCTACCAAAGGACTGATTTTAACTCGGCTCACATACACAGAAAGGTAAATGCAACATGCCAATAAACACATTCTGCTATCAAAGAATGACTTAGAAGTATCAAATTTTTAATATCACATACTTATTTACTGATGCCTGCCCTAGCAGGCATATGTAACCTAATACTGTATTTTACTGATATTGCAGACAGTATAACCAATCTCCTAAACTCTCAACACTCTCAATGGATTAGTATGATGTGTGGAGCAGTTTTAGCTTACAAAGCACTACTTTAGTGTGTAGAGTTATTGATTTAACTTAGAAATTCTGCTATGTCGTGAATTTTTACTGATTTACCTTTACAGTAGTGTAAGAATATCTTTTCTCCCCCCAAAAAACTTTGACACACTTCCTTATCCAATACAAAATATTGCACCTAGTAGGATTTCAGGACAGGCGCTCAGTAATCAAAATTATGGATTTTTTTGAAAAATTTTTTGTGTTGCAGGGCTCCTCCCACATTAGTCATGTCTTTTCTTTTTTTTTAATAAACCTGGCATAACCCCCAAACTTTCCAGAAATTTCTCAAAGAAACACCTGCAGTTATATATCAGTGTACCCTCTCCCTTCTTCCAGCTTCAAGCTGGGCAGATGCTGATACAAAGGGAAAAATTCTCCCATCTGGAATACTTCCCAAAGGTACATTTTCCTTCTTCTCAGCTGCAGTAGTCACTCAATCATCCAGTCTCCTCTACTTTTGAATGCTGCAGGAATCTCCCATGTGCCAGCCCCAGCCCCAGCTCACAGTTCTAGCACGTATGGAAAGCTGCAGCTGAATAGTGCATACAAATGACAGCAATAAAATAATGCTGTGGCATTGCTAAAAGCTTATTTGGAAAGCACATTTTAAAAACAAGACCAAACCTGAGAACCACTCAGGAATGTCAATAGTATTCTCCTCCAGCTTTTCTTCATCAGCAGCTGTCTCTGCAGCCATGTAACTCCAACTCCTACCTTCTGCCCTGCACCACACCCCTTTCATCACCGTATCACAAGTATCTTTCTTTTCTTCTGTTAACTACTCTGTGTTTAAATCCTCCTTTACTCTGCCATGCTAATCAATAACAGCCCCCACCACCTCTATCTTTCATTCCCCTGCTAATCAATGTGATATTGAAAGTGCTTCCATTTTACCTTATGATGACTTCACATGGCATAAACCACCATCAAAAAAGAAGTCTAGAGTCTAGCTCTATGAATATGCTTTCCCCCTTTTTTTTTTGCAAAGGTAGACTTACATGAATAACTAAATATGCCAAAAGGCTCACCTAGTCTGTATCCTGAAGTACCCCAACTCACCACATTTTTGCACATTCAATGAATTATAGTCTTTAACTGTATTCATCAAAACACTCCATATCAGCCCATGCCCAGTAGCCAGTGACATGTGACTTTAGTAAGGGCTTAGATTTACAAAGAGTTGCTGCACATCTGTTGATTCACATCAATCAGTTACATGTATGTTTTTCTCTGGCTTATGGCAAATGCAGGATAAATCACAATAGCTTCAAAAAAGTCTTGCCTCATAGAAAGAATGCCATATGGTTCTATGCCACTTCAACACCACAAGGAAATTGCCACAGAAAAGATTTACACATTAAAGCATCGCTTTAGTCTCAGATACTTTACCTTGATTTACAGTGTTTCCACACCTTCACACTTTAAGATAATGTTATCATAGTATCTAGATGCAACCAAATTCTCCCTATGTTAAAAAATATATTTAAGTTTATATCTAAATTTCTGTTATGGTAAATAAAGCCCTGTGATTTCAGAAGGCACATAGATCATAGACAAATGGGTCTAGCAACCAAAATCTTCTCTCTCACACAATGATAAATTGTGCCATTCCAGCAGCTATTTAGACCTCACTGCCTGAACTCATGCTGACCTGAAACATACCCATTCCTTCATTACCCCAAGCTTTGTGTCATGTGCAGCATCAAACAACTTATCTTCTTCCTCCTTACAACACCTCCAGCAACAGAACTCTTTTCAAAGTTAAAAAAAAAAAAGAAAAAAGGCAAAAAAAGCAGACTATTTAAAATGAACTGATGTTTATGAAGTTAAAACAAAACAGAAGAGCACACCCGACTCTGTTCGGTATTTTTCAGCAGCAGAATATCCTGCGGTGGCCTCAGCCAGCTGGGCTCCGTGACCCTCAGATTGATCCCTTGAGTGTGTTCCCATTTTATCAAGCAATGAACACTCCAGCCCCAAAGCCAGCAAGAAGTTTGTCACTGACTTCAGCTGAGAACAGGAACCGGCTCAATCATAGGAAACCTTGAGCTAAATAAAGCAGCAAGAAAAGGCACAGGAGGGAGGTGGGGGGTGTCAGCTCAGAGTGCTGTGGGGCACAGCTCTGCTTGTTACCAAGGTTACTTGGTACTTCCCCACATAAGATTTCATTTTCAATCACCAATAAATCTGCAAAAGTTTGACCCCCTTGAGTGGGAAACTGGGGTTGAAATGCATTAAATATGTGCTGCAGCCTGATTTGGGGGGGAGGAAAAGGTTTTCAGACATAATATTGTAGGCAGTTTTGAGAAAGAGGTTACAGGGAAATGTGTGGATGTGGAAAGCTCTTTTCCAGTAAAGATTCGCCACTATGGCCCTGCTTTGGGTCTGACAATAAGTATGTCACAGATCCAAAATTTCCTGATTGTGTCAGGCACGTGTCTAAACAAAAACCTGCCCGAATTTGAACAGGTTGTAAGTCCTCAAACAGAATGGAAAAGAAAAACACCAGTTAAAAAACAGTCAATAAAGATATATTCAATATTTAGCTGCTTTAGCCGATAAGCTGCTTAGGCAATTTCAGCCATTCCCTCAAGGCTCCCCAGCCAGTAGGTTTGCTCCAAGCTGGGACTCAGCAGGACTTTCCCTAAAACTGCAATTCCAGTGTGCTGAATGCTGTTCTGTATAAAAGCATGGATACCCTCTTCCTCCACCAGGGTCTCCCCAGCCAACACCTCATTTCCTCCAATGAACATGGAAGAGAAAGTTTTCAGAACCAAACATAGTCCCTACTATGTTTGTGTCAGGCTTGCAACATTTAGGGAGAAATAGAGGAGAAAAAAGTATGTAGGTAGGGAAAATTCTCTCCCTAAACCCTTAATGACTGGCCTGGAGAGGCTGAAATTACCATAGATGAGAAATGGGATCTGAAAGTCATGGAAGCTGAGATAATTCACGAGTCTGGCACTGAAATCTGTCAAAAAAAAACCATAACAAAGAGGTGTGGCAATGTGGTGTGAGTCTCAGCTCTGATGATCTTGGATGCAGAAGAAATGCTGAGACTACGTCCAAGGGGTACCAACTGGCTGAAGAATCTCTGGAAAGGAGTCCAGGCCTAAGGTTCAGTGGGAACAAACCAACATAGCAGAAAATGCCAAAGTCCAAGCAGAGGCAGACCAGAGGAAGATCCTTGACCAGGGTAATTTTTGTGGCTGAGCCAAAAGCTAAGATTTCTGTCAAATATCTGTGAAGTGAATCATAAATGGGATTGGTGCTGCTTCATGCCAGCCTGTGGGAAAGATGTTTGGTGGCCACCAGTTATTCCACTAGTGGCCCTGTTTGATGTGGTTGAGAGGAAGATCTCTGGTCTGACCAACAACTCACAGAAGCGCACATTTCACACCCTACAATTAATTTGGGGTTTGCAAAAAGTGAGTTGGCAGGGAGCAACTTCTTCCCCTGTGTCTCTCCTACTCCCTGTCTGTTCATGTAGTTTTATTGTAAAAGGCTTGATTTTGCAACCTATAGCTGAATCCATTCCTGTGGTGCCTCAGCCTGTACTTATCTACACACCTCTACTTCTTGAAGCTCAATGAGAGTTAGGAAATTGTGTTTTGAAATGTGCACCTTGTCATTGCATAAAGACCTTATACTGTGGAGGAGACGAGGAAAGGGATATTTTTCATTCTTGAGAAATAGTGATGGCCATATTGAAGAGTACAGCTTCCTTCCCCTCAAAGAGTGTTTTAATCCTAATATCATACAAGGGGATAACTTTGGTACTATGGTAAAATCTGATCTGAGCGGCCTCATTGACCTAGGACAGCATTCCTTCTCATGAACAAATACAGTATTCTTCTGGGATCTTTTCCTGAATTTACTTAAAACATGGTGAGTTCAAGTTTTACATGCCACTTTTTGTTGGTTACTCAGAGAAACTTTGCTAAATAAAATCTGAAAGCATCACTACAGATGGGAAAACAGAGCCCCATGAGAGAATAGTACTTGCTCCAACTCCCTATGCAACCCAGGAGGTGATTTGAAAAAGAAGACATAACTTCCTACCACACAAGCCTCCTCTGTGGCAACCCAAAAAAGAAAAAGTCAGATCCAGGATTATTTAACTTGTGGTGACACTTGCCTTTCAGTAAAAAGGCTGAAAAATATCTTGATCAGTGCCATAGCTCATGAACTTGCACAAAACTTTCCAGTTCAAAGCACACAATAAATCTGGCATACGGCATATCTCACCTGCCATTCTGAGAACTACCAGGTCATTTGTTCCCTGGAAGGATCACCTCATTCAGATCCTGGTGCTATTTCTTTCCCAGTGCTACACTGGCTGTATGGCTGACAAAGGAAAGGACAGTTCTTGTTAAACTTGCAGCATCTCAGAAGTTTCGTCACCTCCAGGGAACCTTGCATTTCCATTACTACTCCTTCCCCCTTCAAATGCTGCTTTTTGATATTTGCTGTTCACCACAAATGCACTGTTTTCTGTGCAGGGGTTGGGCCAGCACAAGCCATTTAGCCTGGCAGTTTGAAGAAAAATGTTAGAATGCCTTTTACAGAAGAACAAACATTGACTCATGTTAGGAAATGTCACTTGTGTGATGCGCTGTTTTGCAAGACCACCATGGTTGCACTGCCTCACTCTGATCAGCCACATTAATATTTGAATACTGGATGACAACAGTTGAAGATTAATTCCAGAAAGTTATTCATGCCTGGAGGTTCAGATTTCCAAGCAGAAGCATGTGGGCTAGACTATGGCATTTCAGCACATCCCCAAGGAAAGTGCAGTGGGAAGTCACCCAGCCCCAAGAGGATCAGAGTAGCTTGTACCTTTGCAAAATAATCCCTCTTCCTGCTTCTCTGTATCCAGGACACCATCAAAGATGATATGCCAAGGGCCTTTACTTCCTGCCAGCCAGCATTGCCAGACAATATGCTTACAAAAGGTGTGGACATACTCAGCCTTGTATTCCCATTGGAGGAAGACACATCATTTATTTAGCCTGGGAAGCAAAAAAGGCCATTCTCAGACAAGCAAGACAATGTGTTTGTGTACTGATCAAGTCAGGACCTGCTTGGCCCCCAGCATTTATTTCAGTTCCATACTCCTTACATAAGAATCTTCAAGTGAGAGAGACTTTGAGAACATGACAGTGTGAGAAGAGATCCTGTCAAAACATAAGTGTGAGGCCCTATGCGGTGAAGAGCCTCTCAAGAACGCTTTCTGCCACAAGAACAAATCCTTTCCCTGGATTGCTCCTGACACACACAGAGCATGAAGCTGATGTCCAGGAGCATTACTGGAAAGCCAGGGCAGAGGGGTTCAGCTAGCCAGCACCTAAACCTCTGTAGGAGGAGATCCAAGGAGTGCCTGCATTCCACTGCTAGTTTGTGCTTAGGGTTTGAGGAATTTAAACAGCAGTGAGGTTATTTGAGATTTTACATATTTTTTCCAGAAGTCATCATAATACACACTTTTTCTTTTACCATGTCTTTTTTTAAATAAGGGAGGAGAAGCAGCCTACTTCTCAGGGGGGCTCAGCAATCCCAGCTCAACCCCAGCAACAGCTAAGGGAGTGCCTTCATCATGCAAAATTCCACTGAAGACAGGAGTAGAAGATATTACTTGCTGATTCCCACCTTTGCAATGCAAGTTCAGAGCCAGCAAAAAGAAAGTCTCTAGTATAAAATTCAATAGTACCAAATCACTACACAGAAGCCACCAAGACATCAGGTGTTAAACACATGAATCCAGTTATTATTGCCTTCTTGAAACTCACTGCCTGACATCTCCACGTAGCAAGGAACAAAATATGAAAATTTTGGCTAAATATTAATTAAGAGATATGCAAAGGAGTATGAATTGAATTCTTCAATATACTGAACGCTATTTTAACAAATGAACCCATGTTTATGCTAGGTAGAAGTTCAGACAGAAATCATTTTGAAATATGACTTTCAGCTCCCACATAGGAACAAACTACAATAAACAATTATTAAAAATAGCTGCAATTTCTCTACTGATTGGTACTGAAAATCAGAAAGGTTTTAAAAATAACCAACAAGAGTGTGAGAAGGTTTTTTGGGCTAAATACAAACAGTAAAAAACATTGATCTTTTAGGCTTTTTGAGGGACAAAAAAATCCAAATTTAAAGTCCTCTCCTTCTCCCTCCTTCTATGACCTGGGCAGAGACAGGAGACATTTATAATGATGTGTAGTAAAGTCAATTTTTCCACTGCTTTGCAATCATGTACCTCCATAAAACAGACAGAACACTGCCAGTGGAAAGACAGAGAATTTCTGGTGTGTGCCTTTTATCCTGCTATTTTACAGCAGTATGGGCATAAAACAGGCTCACACAGCTCTCATGGATCATTACAAAAGTCCAGGTCAACAAAGATCGGGCTCCTTGTCTAAACTATCAGCTGTGACCCTCATGCAGATACCCTGCCTCTAAAACACACAGCACAGCAGGCAAAGGACTGCTCAAAGTGATTCTGTGCTGCTGTCTGCTGAGATTACACACACCACTCCAAAGGTTTCCACCCCTTCCACATCTATTTGCCAGCCTCTGAAGTTTAGTGCCACAAATTATCCATACTGTAATGCAGCATGTTTTATGCAGCTACAAGTTTCTCTAGATCACCAGCACCTCGAGGAACTGAGAAAACAAACAAACAAACAGGAAAAAAAAAACCTAGCCAAAAAAGAAAAAGGGAAAAAAACGCAAACAACAAACTGGGAAATCATCTTCACCTTAAGCAAACCATGTTAGAGGCTCTATTTTAAAAGCAGCAAGCTCAGGATTTCAGCCTGAGATACAGACAGTGTTGAGACAAGGGGTCTACTCCAAATTCAGTATAACTAGTATTTACCAGAGGAGGGAAAATGTTCAGAATATAGAGCAGGTCAAGTAAAAGGGTTCAGGAAAATTGAAAACACCTTCAAGGTGGGGCACATATGGTAGATGTGCTGACTATATAGGAGTAGACAGGAAGAAAAAGGGGCTTGTATTCAGGATGAAAAAGAGCTGTCTACTGCCATGAGCCAGCATCTGAAACTGTTGAAAAGCATTACAGCCATGTTCCCAAGCAAACACTTGGGAACACTTGTGTTGGGCTTAATCCTCACAGCTTCACAGGGATCAGCATGGGAACTTACTAGACAGAGGACAGTGCTTTCCCATTTTATCTTAGTCCTTCCCAAAGAGCAAAGGGCATGTTCAGGTGTGAGCAGGCATTTGCAGAAGTGTTGCTGCCACCCTGCTCAGGTTTCCTTTAGCCCAAATTCTAGCAGGGCACAGACACAAGCACTCTGAGCAGATTGTGAGTAAAATACTGGGGTGGGGGAAAGGGAAGGAGGTAAAAAAAACACCTCCCATGTATCTAAAGTACAAGGGATAAGACAATGAATTAACTTAGCAGGGGTAATTTTCCCTTCAAGTTTTGCATAAGAATCAATAAGAACCAAAGAGATAGAAAAAAATCTGAAAGAACAGTTGAAAAGATATGGTTTTACAGCCTGTCATAGCATTTTTTTTTCTTAAAATAAAATTGATTTTAGTAAAATATTAAATATTAGCTATAATAAGCTATTGAAAAAACAGTGTGTTAAACATTAGCAAAAAACTCTCCCACAGTGTTGCTTCAGAGTCACACCCAAGAGCCAGTTGGGAACTGGCTGTGACAACTCTGTTGCTTCCAAAGGGGCAGGAGCAGGAAGACAGCAGTAATTCACCAACAGCAGCTTTCAACATTACTCATTTTTTCCAAGCAACAATCTCAAGAAGAAAACTTAGCTCCATTCCTCCATACTCTTCCCCACTCCCCCAAATGCAGTCCCTCCAGCAAGTTTAGGTTCTGATACTAGCTGTCCATAAGTCTTGTAATAGTCAATAAAAGCATGAATTAATAAATAGATAATTAGATCTAAGTATTTTCATGATCCAGTCTGCCCCGGCTCTTGCTTCATTAATCCATGCACAATTGTCCCTCAAGCACAGGTGATTAACACTGCCAAAAGCCAGACATCCCACTTCTGTACTTCACAGCAGTTGAGTATCTAACCCTTCCACATTAACTGAAGCTCCTACTCATCAGCAGCCCAAAGGAGCAGTACTATTGGAAATGCCATTTGATTAGTCTGTGACTCAAGGAGAACAGCCTTATTTATTATTAAAGCAAAAATTCTCATTAAACTGTATTTTTCAGTAAACCTGGGACTAGCTCATCTCCACAACTTTTTAGCTTGTTCTGGTACAGTCTTAAGCAGAACACCAAATACAGTGTTTCACAAAGCTAGTTGGAAAGGGTCGCAGAGCCTTTTTACCTCATTCTCATTTTAGCTAGTATAATGAAGATGGACATAGGAACATTTAGCAGACAAGAAATCTAGGACTTTCCCCCTTCCTCAAATTCTTACAGAACTTCACTTTAGGGGCAATTCAGCCTCCTTTCTGAGCTGCTTTTAGAGACTGTCTTAAAACAGGTAACAACACTCAAGATTTGGAAAGTGAGAGGTCACATAATGCAATTACTTCAGATAATCAGATCTGCAGAGTTACTGAGACATCAGCAATGTTTGTCACTGCCTCACAGGAGCTTAAAGCACATAAACAAAATCAATTCCAAGTCCAGAATCCCAAACAAATAAATCAGTTACCCAAACAGATGAGAAAGAGGGAAGCAGTTTTCCCCGAAGCCACTCAGATTTATATTAACAGAACAGAGTAACCCACTGTTTCCCACCACTTTACAATGTTAAAGGCAAAACACAAATTGACATCATAATGTCAATAAACACAACCAACATCAGTATCACAGTCTAAGCCTACCAATCACTGGTCCTGTCCACTGGTCCCATTGAATTTATTATTGAACAGGGAAACAAAATATGAAAATGTTTGTCTGTCTTTGAAATTAATTGGTGAGTCACTGTTCACCAAGTAAGTCAGGACAAGAACACTTCCACACATGATCCTTCTCCATGAGGTTCCAGTAAACTTTCTGCAGAAATCAGTTAAGAATTGTGTCTGTACAAGAAAGAGTTCAGCCAGGTACTGGGAGAATTACAGTGCACAATACCTATTCTATTAGAAATAAATGATCTCATTTACATTTTAATTCTGTGGAACAAACCACTCTCAACAGGGCAGTTTGCTAGAGTTACTGAAGATGTACAGAAGTTGTAATTTTCATCATAAATGCACATTATGTTCTCATTAAAGAAATGAAAGGACCAATAGGCATATTGGAGAAACTGCCTGTCTGGGAGGTGCCTCCAAATCTTCATGAACAGTCTCTTCCTATCTTGCAGTGTATTGTTGCACAGCTAAATATCACAAGAAATCTCATTAGTTGAATGGAAATAGGTACAGAAAATACTGTACTTTTCATTGACCCTTTGGAATGAATAACACCATACAGATGGAAATCACATCCAACTATCTAAAGCTGTAAATCATTTAACTCTACAAGCTCTAAATACATTCCAATAACTACAGAATGTACTGGTTCCTCTCTTTTATTTAGAGTTTCATTTCTTTGAATTGTGTACTCCTTAAAATAAGAACCTGCCATCCCTGGTGGATCAGAGGACAGAAAGACAAACTCTTGTGTAGGTGCTGCAGTGCACCAAAATACCATTTCTAATTTTTTTGTCTTTTAGCAAAGACTGCAATCAGGGCTGGGTCACAGTCTGCTTAGAGGATGGGGACATTGGTTTTACTGCAGGCCTTTTGTACTCACTGTGATCTTAATATTACTCATGAGAAATTCAAGTAGTGTTTGGCAAATAACTATGGTTCAGTGAAACAGCCAACACCCACTCAAATATTAAAAGACTTTGAAATACACTCTTCACAAGTTATTTCTACAGTGGCAATCACATGTTTATGGGGTGTTAGTACTTAAAACAAACAGAGTCCTTATTTTAAGCTTTTAGGTAGGGAAGTAACATTAACCCAGCGCTTTCATTTCTGGGGAGAGAGACGCAATCATGAAGTTGAAAGCTATTCTGAGGAAGATTTTTCTTCAGTATTTCTAACTGGGCTTGCATTACTTTATACAGAACACTCATGGGAGCCAAAATGAGAACCCTTCCATGTCACTCTCACTGTCTTTCTGGCTTTAAGACTATGAGCATTATTGTTTTCATGACAGAAGAGCTTCAGGATAATAGAACATCCCAGGAGAGCCTACAGCTCCTTAGTGAGCATTCCCAAAGTAGGGTGAGAAAAGGTTTTGCACAATGTCAAGATCTGGGTCAATGCCAGACGTAACCCAGGCCAGGTCTCTGGGATATCTAGTGGTGGGATTTCAACAAGCACTGTTTCCTTCTTTCTTCTCTTCCCATCTTCTGGGTTTTTTTGGAAAACCTCAAGATGAAGTGGGGTTACTTTGGGATGAGACCATCAGTTACCCACAAATGATATAAATGATATAAAATGCTTTCTTCCAAGTTCCCAGAAAAGAAAAAAAAAAACCAAACAAACACAGAAAAGAAACCCCTCTCCCAAACTCCCTTTCCTGCTACCCCAAAAGAGGCAGAGGGCTAAAACAGCATTATCCACTGATATTTTCATTATATACTGAAACATATTCAGATCATTTTCAAGATGCTATCAATGGTAAAAAATGGAATAGCTTGATGATGAACTTCCCATAGATTCCAAATCTTATGTGTAAACAGAGAGTATGAATTTAGCAGTTCTACCCACCTTATAAGCATATTACTGTCAAAGAAATCCTCACCTCAAGTGAGCATTTTTTACATTTTTTATAGATCCTGCCTGAGAACTGGAGCAGCTCAAGAAGGACACCTCACAAGAGCACACAGATACTTGAGTTCCACACTGTTATCGTCTCTAACCACTCACTGAAAGATGCCTTGCAGCAGAGAGAGAAGTCTGTAGCCTACAGAGCAAGGAAAGAGTCAAAATTATTTTGCTCATTCGCCACCCCCCCTCCCTTATCATCATGCAGGAGGAGGAGGGCGATCTATTGATACTGGGTGTAAAGACAGCTGCTCTTCTGATCCAGCGTGGCTTTTGTTAGCAGCACCAGAGCTGGTGAAAGAGAACAAACGCTCTCCCATACATGCATTGTTAGGGCAGGAGACAAAAGAATACCTGTTTTGAATCACTGAGGACTATTACTGTAACAAAGTACAAGATAACATTTCGCCAGAGGATACAAGAGATTCTGAGAGGAGCAACAATGAAACCAGGCAACCTTTCTGTCATCTTATCAAAAACTGCTTGGGGTACTTACTGAACAGTGGGGGGGGCAATAATAGCAAATAGAGAGCAAACACAGTTAATCTTTGCACAAAGGCTTTTTGATAAGTAATAAAATAGAGTTAAGAGAGGCGTGCTGGCCTTTGCCAAATCACATTGCTTAGAAGAAAGGATGTAAGACAGGTCTAAACAATTTTAAAATAAACAAATCCATACACAACAGGGGAATGTTGCATGAATGAATTTTCTCATTCTCCTTTTTCAAGCAATTCAAGAGGCAATCAAAGCACTCCAAGGTTTGCTATGCTTTTACATACTCTTTTTGACACATTGCTTTACAGAGCCTTCACAACAGCCCACTATCAGTAGCTTTGGTGTCACTGTATGGTATGTAAATGGAATAGGCAGATCTTTGACATAAAAATAATAATATCTGGTAAAATTACAGTACTACAGTGTATCATAGCATCAGAACTATGGAAATATTAATACATGGATCTTTGACAATGCAATGTAAGATGTCACTTAGAGCAGTTATTATGCTAATAACGGACACTTATTATAAAACAACATGAAAGAGGTAAGCTATGTGGGTGTAGAAAGAGATATTTAGTATTCAGAAAATGTATTTAAAAGGGAAAAAAAGCAAGTTCTTCATACAGCATCTAATCCCACATTAGGCAGATGAGGAGTTCCCTGGCAGATGGGTGTCAGGGTACCCTGGGACTTGGATGAAGCAGCACATTATCTCTCAAGGGAGCACACATGCCAATGTAATTTACAGCATCCTTCGGGCTTGTTTTTGTTATGCAGTGGGCCAAACTGGGACCAAAATAATGAAGGCAGGGGGAAAAGTGGCAAAGCTTTGAGGATTAAGTAGAAAAACTGCTCATCAAGTCCAGCAGGGTTTCAAGAGAACATATTCTGCCCATGCTCACTGACTTCAAAATAAAATAAAATAAATTCCAAGACTAAAGAAATAAAGAAACCACAATGAGGAAAATGTTTCATACCGAATTCCCTATACAAAGCAAGCAACAAGCCAGCATCATGACTGGTTCCATTCAAGCTACAAGAAAGTGTCCATTTACATTAAAAAAAAATATTAAGACTATTGAATGGTGCATTTAAAGCCAAAAGAAATATTTACAAAGAGTTTGTAATATAAGGAGGAATCCAAGGAAAGAGAGTCTCTGTTTGCCTGATGGCTAAAGAGTAAATTTGTCTAGTGTTTTTCTAGTTGGGAAAGGAGCAATGTATAGATATTCTACATTAATTCTCACTTGGGCTTTTTTACTCTGCACTAAGGCCCTGTTTTCCACCAAATCTGAACTACAGAGTCACTCTGGGGGCAGAATCACCCATTTGGCACAGGGCTACTGCACTCTAAATTCAAACCTTAGCTGTGCTTTACAAAAACTTCTATACCACCAAAGCCAGCTGAAGCCGTTCTCATCCTTACAAATACATCCCTCAGCCCTGAAACAAACAGAAATGCCGCGTTTGTGAAGACAGAGCAGAAGATGAAACACTTCAGACAACAGCCATAAATAAAATTCTTACATGCACAAACATAATCCATTTCAAACAGGAATGTTGGTGCTTATGCTGCAGAGGTTGGAAATACCTGTCTTTCACCATTAAGCCTCGTGAGGATAATGCTTAGCTGCAATCTAAACCTGGGTGATTGCAGCAGAACAACCAGAAGCTGTGTGATTACTTATTGCAGCTCCCAGTCAGGGAGAGGGAAATCTGCCACGTAGCTCACATGCAGGTACAAGGAACCCCTTGTCTCAAACAAAATAACACAGGGAATTATTTGGATTTTGCATACAGTTGCAAGGATTTCCTCATGCACATTTCTGTGTACAGATGCATCTCCAGGACAATTGCTCTGACCATGGACTAGATCACAGATCCTTCTTTTAATTACTTGGCAATTTCCTGGGCCAAGTTTATTCAACTGCCCAGCCATGCACCATCTTTCCTTCCCCCCTTTCAGATTTCTACAACTTTTCCAGGTTATGTGCAGGCCCCCTGATAACTTTATGGCCTTTTACATAGTTTAGTTACCTTCTGTGGTGGAGAGAAGGCAATGGCCACCTGTAAAAGCTAGACAAGAACCTGGGAGTCTGCAAACTAAAAGTTACTGCTTTACTAGCATGACAGCAACAGACACCTGTGACCAGCCACTGCTGTGTTCAAATCCCTGATACCTCCCAATCTACAACTTGTCCTTCCCCTACTTTTCATTCTGAACTTAATTACTGCCCAACATACTATAAACAGGATCTGAACAGTGGTATTTCTCCAGTAGAAAGCACTACTGCTATCATCAATTAGACCTGGAGCGGGCTGGGAAGATGACAGGAACACAAGGCATATAGAAGAAGGCATAGAGGAGAAAGCAGTAAGTTTTCCACTGTACACACCCTTTAGAGATATGCAGATGGGGGTGGGGGGAGAAAAAGAGAAGCCTTAGGCACATTCCTGCTAGTTCTCATGATTAAATTCCTACTTTTACAGTATTTAGGTTTTTTTTCCTAAACCTTCAGTTCTAATAATCAAGGTATTTTGTCATATTTGCAAATTTCCCTTTACAGAAAGGTGGCGGGCAGAGCATAGGAAAAGTCTTGAAAAGAAGATTCCTCCAGAAGCTAAAAAGCAAAAGTCATTCATAAATCATTCATCAGTCCTAAGCCATACTCATCACTGGGATCCTGTTTCATGACTTGAACTGCAATGTCTACCATAACCACTGAATTTCCTTTCCCGACAGGTGAACATAACTCATTTTGCTCTGTGCGCTAGGAAGCTCTGGAATTTTTCTTGGCATTTTAAGATAAACTGTCCCTTCAGGCTCTTACAGTCTCCTCTTCCCTTCTAATACCAAAGCCTCAATTAGACCATGATTAAAGAGGATGTACTTACAGATACCAGCAGAAGGTAAAGATTGTCAGTTTTATTACAGGTCAGGAATGTGTTTCTCTCTGTATTCTAGACTTCAGAGTTTAATGGGGAAATAGAATTTACTAATAGGCAAGTCAGATTTCCTCAACAGAATTCAATCTTGATTATCAATTAAACAGGCATAAAAATATCTAACCAGATGGTTTCTGCCAGTCAACAGAAGTCTTATGGGAAAGAGAACTTACACTCATTGACAGAAATATCTAACAGAAAACTAAAACAAATCCAACAGGAGATGTGCTTCACATGGTGCTTTGAACTCCTCTTTGCTAAAAAACCAGGAGTGAATCTGTACTGCAGAATATTGTTTAACAGATTCATTTTCTTTGTGAATTTGTTTATCATGCTTCAGAGTGCTGATCAGTTTTTAGGAAAATGTGATGCAAAATTATTAAGTACTGTGGCATAGAAGCCCGGCATTGAACTCCTCACTCCATTTGCATTGAGGCAGGCCCAGCACCATTTATTCTCCTTTGCTTTTGACCTGTTTCCCTCTGCTTTCCTCACACTTCAGCTTCTGCACAGGTTCAAACAGCTACCTATTTTTTAATTGCCAAAGAAAACATTGCTTTCTCCTGCACAGTTCTTCGCACGGTTTCCTCACAAAGATGACATGATCCCATAGTGTTTCATGCGCAACATTCATTTTTGGATCAGTAACAAGCTGAAAGTCTGGTAATGTGCACTCTCCTAATTTAGAAATGGAGCTTTATAACACTGAAATATTGCAAGAAGCTCCACTGCTTGCCCTTCCATTAATTTGTTACTTACTGTGTTGGATTCTCATCAGCAATTCTTAATTGATGTACTCTGAGCCATGCCATCAAATATTCTCTATGGATCTAGCTGGCAATAATGGTTAATTTCTAAATTTTGGTAAGTTAGTGATTATTTAGGTTGTGATTACTTCAGAATAAATAAATTCCTACATTTTGGAAAACCCCAATAAAGAGTGGGCATTGCTACAAATAAATAATATACTGCAATAAGTATTCTTATAATGGTAATGTATGATGCACGGCCATTTTCCAGATGCTACAGAACTAGTTGTGCTGCCAACAGAAGCAGCCAAATCCAAAACAAATCCATATGAGGAATTACTGTTGAATCAACCTCATCAGTGAGAAAAGCTTCTGCCACACAAACCTTTTTCCACCTTAGCATAATCTTCATAAAGTTAATGAAATTCAGCCTACCCCTGTTACAGCTGTAAAAGCAAAGTAAGTCCCATACAGGTGAGTTAGAACTGATGTAAAGGAGAGCCAGGACTAAGGATATTTTCCATCAGGGCAAAGACTGATCTGCTAATGTTGTTAGTGATGTGACACCACTGCAAAGCAGCCTCTGTGTGGAGCAAACACTGCCTGGCACAGATTCCACTCTGACCCAGAAATACAATGTAGTGGCAGAGCTGCCATACTGGAGCTGCATCACCACCCAAAAGTTCTTTTCATCCTCAAGTCTTACAGCACAACTGGCCCTGTTGGTTTGTCTGCAGGGTAAAATATTTCTCCACAAAAAGAAAAACCATATTTCTCCTCAGGTTTTAAAGAAGTAGGCAAGTAGGATGTATGGACTTTAAGACCAGAAAGGGTGACTAGAACATCTAGATTGATTTTCTTGAAACAAAAGCCAAAAGCCTTCAGACAAATATATGAATACACAATACAAACAAAACCACCAAGAGGAAGACTTATATCTCAACCTTTCCTAGTCACCACTTAGCTAATCTTTAGATTTTTAGTATTTTTAATCCTTCTTCAGAAATCATTACCTCTAGCTCCCAATTATTTTAGTAACAGGATCTCTGAGCTATATCATGTGTAGAAAATTATTGACCTTTAAAACAGAAGGTTTACTTACACAGACATTAATTGTTATTGTAGCACAGATGAATAGTTAAGCAGGCCTATGAAACATTTCGCTCAAGAACCTAATTCAAGAGAAGGAAATACTTTATGCAAATCCTTGGATGACAAAAGGTCAAATGCAATGAAGTTCCTATCAGAGAAAAAACCTGCTTAGGTCTATTTGCCAAGTACTGCAAACAGGTTAACCATACACATAATTAAGTTCTGAATCCCTTTATGATCATATGGCATCAACCTGATTGCAATTACACTGCCTTGGGCAGAAGATGTAATTTTAAGTAGAGAATCACTACTCTGGACAGGTTTTATAAATGATTCTCATTGATTATCATTTCCAATTAAAGGAAATAAAAGCATTAAATGGCCACTTTGATATTGGAAGTGACCTTTCACCTGGACTATTTCCCTAATGGATGAGGGTTAAATTTACTGTGACAGCGTCTAACCACATTTGGTATAGCCTCAAATTTGATGATACCAGTATCACATCAGCAGCAGGCTGAGCTGGTAAGACCATGACATGCAGAGTTTGTACCAGAAGTATGATTATTAGTATCCTAGGGAGTCAGAAAACCTCGGCATTTTCCAATCACCTACTTTACATTTCAGTAGCTAAAAGAATTACACACAGCTATACTATGACCTACAACAGGATTTTCAAAGGAATACACATTTTTCTCTTTTACATTTTTTTTCTGCTTAATGTACCTCAACTTTATTAATTTCAGCTCCAAAATGCTGGCGTTCCCAGTAACAACCAATAACCACAAGTAAGTAAATCACAGGTAACATCCTCTCTCCAAACAAAGAAAATATTGTATTTCTAACATAGTGCTGCCTCTTCCAGTTAGCACAGCCATGTGAAATTAAATATAAAAGCTCCAGTGAGTGATTTTTTTACTAATCCTGTGTAACACATTTTGCAAAAGTGTCAAAAAGAAATATAGTTCAGTTGCTGAATACAGAATGGAAATTGTTTACTTTACAATCCAAACTTCTCTATTTACATAAAAATAACTTCACTACAGCAGAAATTTCAGGCTACAACACAATATTAATGGAGTTCGATTGCATATTATTCTAATGGGTTATTTTACAGTCATTGTAACATTAGATCTAAATGCAAGACATAGACTTATACTTGCAGTATATTTTAGTGTACAAACAATATTTCAAAAAAGAGCCAAAGGTAAGCATCAGAAAAGAGCTTTTTTAAAACTACCACCCTCCTAAACCCTGTATTTGTATACAGGCATAAAACTCTATTTTAGTATTAATGTTACTTATCTCAGAATTACAACCTGATATTCCCATGAGAAAGACTGACAAACACGTCCTGGTTGCACAACGAGCCATGTATCACCTTTGCTTTAGTTCTTCACTGACTTTTTTTTAGTGTTCCTTTTACCGGCACGGTTTTGTTTTACATTGGTTTTACTGTCATGCTAGCTGTAACTGTACACTACACATGCCTCTCTACAGTCCATCCACAAAGGAAATGAATCATTACAGCTTTTACTTACAGGGCCTGACTTCTCAGTGCAAGCTGTAAGGTTTCCATCCTCAGTATTACTCAGCACAGGGGTGCTTCCATTAGATTGTTTTATTAGCCAGGAGTCCTCTGGAGAGCTCTGCTTCCACTGGAAAGTGCCATAAACATGAGCCGCAGTGAATGCCAGCTGGGAAGAGAAATGCATTGCTGTATCCCTTTAATGGGAGAAGTTGCTCCCCAGTGCAGCTGGCAAGCTGTTCTCAGGCTCCCCTTTGGAGCCAGCCAGAATACAGCAGTTCATGTTCACCAGGAATTACTTTCTATTTGCTTTCATCTTCCTTTAGATTGAAGCAATATTTTAACAAATGGAATAAATTTTTTAAAGCTGCCTCTGCCATATGGCTGGGACAGTCTGCAGGCTTCTGCTTTGGGAGAGAGGTGATCCCCACCACTTCTCTGAGCCTGAGGGAAACTGGTATTGATGTCAGCAGTAGCCATGAGCCTGAGGAACATGTCATTTACTCCAAGCAGCTGTCATCTCTCCCAGGGCCAGGGCTCCAGGAGGGCTGAGCCACACTGCCATGGACTGCGAAACCAGAGCTTTCACACCTTTGGTTCTGTTGCCTCTCCAGAGCTATCTGACCTTTTGAAATCTCTAGGCTTTTTCCTGAGGACCTAAGAGGTAAGCACCATTTACTGCTGGCACTTACACAGTTCTGAAAGTCTTGGCTCCACACCAAGTGCCAAAGTGCAAGGGCATCAGACTTTCCTGCAAGGAATATCTTCATGTAACAGGCTTGCCATTAATCCACATCTGGCTGTGAAAACCTGTCTCTGAGTTCCTGAAATAAGATCAAATCTGAAATTCTTCTAAGGAAATATTTTTGAAAAATTCTTTTAACCAGCTCAGCTCCCCCATTGACCCATCAACTCTCCGTCCAGTCTATTGGATCTGTTGAAGCTGTATCCTCAGAGATCCACAAAGAGGGACTGAAAGAAATGGAGAGGAGGAAAAGAAAGTAGTAGGCAAAAAGTTAATCTCGACTCTTGTCCAGTGCCTAATGCCCACTTACACTAATGAAGAAAAACAGAATAGTAACAAATAAAAAACTCAAATGAAACCAAGGAAAAAAAGAAGGGGGAGGGGATGAAAATAGAGAGAACTTCTCAGACTTTGAGTACAACTGGGTCATTGTCACTAGGCTGTGATTCTGTGGAGTACATAGTTTGAGAGACAGAAGACTTGGCACACAAAGCAGGCCACAGTAATGAGCAATGGCAGATTTGCATGTCAGGTCTTTCCACTATAGTACAATTAGTCTACTGATACTGTAGGCATGACTAAGGATGATGGGATATGAGGGTAAGTGATAGAGACTAAATGAATGATTAAATGGCCTCAGACCTAACTTCTGACCTCATTCTATCATAAACAGAAAAAAGTGAGAGAACTCTTGTGTGGATCAAAAACCTGGCAGGGTTAGCTGAGCACATGAGACAAAAGAAATAGCACAGCACACTCATTCTTGGGCTGCCACAATGCTCCATCTGCACCAGAGACACAGAAGACTCAGGTAGCATCTGGGTCCCAGAACAACCTCACTAACTACCAGGGGAGATGATTAGGCTGCTTCCAGAGATAAAAAGCAGCAGCTGCTGATTAAGGAGAGCCAAGAGACAGCAGAGACACTCTCAGAGTCTGCTGCAGAGCAGTAAGCAACAAAAAGACTGGAATCCATGTGAACAAGATGTCACTCTCCAGATCTCTTATCCATGTAGCACACAGCTCACCAGGCTGAATGGGGACCAATCCAGAAATGCTGGTTAACTCTGCACTGCAGTCTTTCCCATGGTCTCCACAAATCCAACTCAAAAGCCTGGTTCTAGGCTCTTCTATTTGCTCAGCAAAATACAGTCCCCTTTAGGCTCTACGAAATGTGTTCAAGAGGTGCCAGGATATGTCCAAGAGACTCAAGTCACCAGGATGTGGCAGCAGGTGAGAACAGGTTATCTTAATTTTCCTGCTCTGTCTGCATTGCTTCTCCATGGCAATTCTCAGGGGCCCTTCCATTAGACAGTGATATTAACCAGGAGTCCTCTGGAGAGTTCTGTCATCCCAGTCATTTGATTAGCAGCTACAGCCATGAACAAACCACCTTGTTCTATGATGCACTCCCATTCCCAAGAACCAAGCATTATGCAACACTGCAAGTTTTCCAAACCTGTCCTATATCATACTCTGGAAACCAGACAAAGGTACTTGCTATTATCCACATGTGTGGGAGAGACAGTCACCTTTAGAGACAAATTTGTGGCATTTGCTCTTTAGAAACACTGAAATGCAGTGATTCAAATTCCTAGTGAGACCACAAAAGAGTCTGCTGTGGCTTTTAGGGAATAAGCAGACATGATGAGATTTTGGAAGGAAATGGGCACAATTGTGGTAATCTGTACAGTAACAAGAAATTGCTACTGGAGATCTACCCAGACACAATACTGCAATCGAGAGATTGAACAAGCAGCTAAATATGGGGGAAAATTGACCTCATCAATAACAGAGCTGCTTCAAACAAGCAGGCATTTACCTTTTCCACCACTCTTTTTATTTTTTTAATCCCTACCATTGCAATTGGATAGACTCATAGAATCATTTAGGTTGGAAAAGACATTTAAGATCATGAGTCCAACAGTTAACACTGCCAAATCGACCCTCAAATCATGTCCCTAAGCCTACCCTGTTAAACTCTTGCCCTCAGAGTTATCCAGCGACTTCAACTTCCCTCAGCAATGAGTTCCCAGCATGGCAGAGCATTTCTTCTGACTTACTTTTGACTTTGTCACTTTTAACCTTCACAGAATGCTCCTTGTTCTTCCCTGATGGTAGAAATAGCATTTCTTGCTCTGTAAAGCCTACACCTTCATTGTCTGTAACCTTTTATCATCTCACTTCTGATTCATTTCCTCTCCAAGGTAAACAGCCCCAATCTCTTCAATCTTGTGCTATATGAAAGTTTTTCCTTGTCTATTTAAAAACTGATTTATGTAAACAGTTAAAAACTTACTCTGTTAGCTTAGCTTGTATCTATAAATTAACCATGCATATTAAATTTGTATTAGCTAGGTTTAACTGAATTAAGTGTATCCACACAGGATTTTTCATCAAATTCCTAAAGTCAGTTTAAAATGACACCTTTTGTTAAAGCAAAGCAAATGAAAGTGTAGTTAGGCCATAGCCAGTTTCTGATCCACAAATACTTCCAATAAGAATTCAGACAGTTCTTCAGAAAGGGTATATTTCAGCAGACCCCTTAGAGAGTGTTATCTCCATTATCCTGAAATTCATGAAGCCCCCATGCATAGCAGGGAGTAATTCTTCTGAAATATTTTCCATCAGCAACACAGGGATTTGTTACAGAATTAACTTAACATGTTTTACCTTGATAGCACCTCAATTTGTGGGAGATAGTTTATTGCCTAGGCAAGGCAAAGTGCTATTAAACCACAGATTTTAATTCAGCTGCAAGTAAGCTGCCCTATTGTACTCAGAACACAACAGCAACATAATGAAAACTGCTATAAAAATTAATTCTGAAAATATCAAGTACAATCATGGTTAAGTTTAAACAAAGGATATTTGCTAGTTCGTTCCAAGACTTAGTTGCCCTCAAAACCCAATGAAAACTGGCTTTTACACATACAGGCGCACAGAGACATTTGCCTATGGAATAGAAGTTTTAAATTATGGCTATTAAATGCATGGTATTTCTTAATGAGAGCATTCATTGTTATCCTTGTAATAATACATTTGACAGAGGAAGAAAAGAGGAATTTATCGAAAAGCTGCCAATGGATTTTAATAAAAAATACTTCCCAATAGAAGGCAACAACATCCTTATCTACTAAGCCACAAGTGCTCGAGTATTTCTCAAGGAACTTAGAGGCACTATTTTGCAATAGAAACTTAGAGAAAGTTACAAAGAAGCAAATAATTCTAAAAATCAAACATACAGGACACTGAGTTGAAAGAAAGTAATTTCCCACATTAACATTCAGATCTATTATACATGCATACAAATTTCCATGCAAATCAGACTTCACTTATTGTGTATTTTGCCTTATTTAATGAAAAATGAAAAAGACAGAAGAACACCTAACCCCTTCCATTTTGCCTATTAAGTTGCTGCTGCCTGCAGGACCCCGGTGATGGCATTTCCACTGAGGCTAATCACAGAGAAGAAGTGTGCACATAAACAAGAGAAAACTCATGCTCAGGTTAGAGAGAGCAGCCACCCGGCCTGTCCATCACGTTCACCTCTATTCACACAGTAATTGCTGCACTCTGGAAAGCTAACTAGACCCATCATGATCTCAGAACACTAGTTATCCCCTACAGAACCATTTTCAAAATTGGTAAATAATACAGCTAAGTATAAAAGGAGGGACTGTCAAACAATTCAGCTTTAGAGAACTCACTTTCACAGAATGCGGAAAATTGGCGAAAGCAGCTGAAATACACAGTCAGTCCTGGTCACTGCTACAGCTGCAGTCCTGGCAGAGACGCCCCTTTGTGTCCCTGCCATGTGTGTGTCCCCTTGACACTTCCTTATTAACCTTCATTCCTCTTTTCCCACAGGGAAATGTGCTGGCAGTCTCCTGCCCCCCATCAGCTCCACACTAGCGGGACGTGCAGGCTGGATGGGCAGAGCTGCTGTGGGAAAGGCTTACAAAGAGCCCCATTTTGCTTCAAAATGCCTTCCTGCCAGCTCACTTCTCCTGCCTAACTCCACTATCTATAGCTTTCAAATGCTTCCCCTTCATAATCACACCTCCTACTATTCTGAAGACTATTTTCTGGGAACGCTGAACATATTTGTTGGCTCACTGGCCCCTAGCACACTGACTGCTCATTCAATAGCATTCACACAAGACTGGAAAAGACTTGTCATCCTCTTACTATCTGGCACTCTGTTAGTAGCTTACTACTGTTTCCCTCTGCAGTACAGGTCCAAATTGAATGTCAGACGTAGGAAAATGCCAGCAAAAGCTCCGGTTCACAGTCAGGAACCAGCCACAGGATACAGTCCAAAACTAGATACACACTGGCACATTACCATTATTAACACAAGGTTTGCCATGAGTAAAGCCCTTTGTCATTCTTCTTTATGACAGTGAGGACAGGGAAAATTAGAGTTATTACAGTATTTCAAATATCTGCTGGGTGATAACATCCTATAGTGGTAGCATTAGTCAAAAACAGGCAGACACTAGGACAAACAGATTCTCCTGCTTCCATAGCCAGGACTTCTCAGAAACAAATTCCCACAGAGATCACACAACCTACAGTGTAATTGTCTCCTGGTTGCCCAACTATTCAGAAAAGGAAGGAAGGGATTAGGCCTGTAAGTCTTCCTGCTCACCAGCCAGGCTGCCAAGTACATCCACCACCCAGCCTCATTCCTCCCACTGCCTGGCTCTGTGACTGGCTGACCTTCCCAGAAATCTGCACAGCCACAGCAAATACACCTGGGGCATTCCTGATGGTGGCTGAATTGTCAGCTAAAATAATCACCTGGCTGTCACTGGGAGCAACACAGGTAGGGCAAAGGGGAGCAGCTCAATGTGCATGCTTTCAGTCCTGGTAACATGGTAAACAGTTAACATATGGTAATTCTGAGGGGGTTGACACACTGCAGCAAATTATTAAAAGGCTGACACTCAGCTGAAAGAGCTGACACTTTAAAGTTACTCCCTAGCACAAAAGAGAAAAAATGAAAGTGAAATGTGACTGAACTGTTGTCTCGCATGCTCATATTTTGTTGACAAATTTATTTGTAGGTACGAATTCAGCCCTTTCTTAAGAGTGTCACCATCAGCTGCTGATAAAAAAAAAAGCAACCTGACTCTATTACAGATGTGTTACTCTTCAAACTGACGCTCCAGCAAGAGCAAGAGGACAAAAAATTCCACTCTTATAAATCTGTTGTGCAGGCTGAGGCTACACTATCAACTGCAATATTTGACATTGTTACACATCCCTTCTAAAAAAGACTACTTAGAATTTGAAATATTGTATTATAATGAAATACCTCTTTAAATATATCAGCCTTGGAAAATGCAAGTTAGCCAACAGTTTCCACTTCAAAATACATTTCCTTTTTAAGGTCCTTCAAAACACTGTTCAGTTATTACACTCACTTTATATCAACTGTCTATTACCAAAAATAGATTCAGATTAGGTATCACATCCCCAGCACACTGGTATTCCTTAGTTCTAAGACTGTTTTTCATAGAGTATGCAATTTTATATTGTTGAAATATTACACTTAGTGCTACATGAACATGTAAGTGTACAGGTTTCATTGTAGCAGCATTGTTTAATTACATAAAGGAAGATGGCACTTCTCACTCAAAACCTCAGAATTCCAAGATCTGATCATGCAAGTATGTAAGACTACAGTTTTATTTATAGTTGCATTCACTTAAGATAATTACCAGGTAATTCTTATTAACTTTTGGAGCTTAAATGCATCTGAAAACTCTCTGTAGATGCCATTTCATTTTTAAAAACCATCAAAGCATTTTCCAGCACAGAATCATACAGAAATGACGTGGAAGATTTACAGCATTCTCCTGCTCCAAGGAAGGATAATTCCTAATCCCAAACAAAATCTCATCAAGGGACTTTCTAGAGAGTTTTGTGTGGAACATAGTAAGATTTGAACAATGCATGCTCAGTAAAATTGTAATTTTAGTAAACTTTAAATCTTCAGATTTATTTCAAAAGGGATCTGTCCATGTTCCTTCCTTTTTCTTATTTTCCAAATCTGGAAATTTCTCCCAAAATTATACTGCTCAAAACAATCCTCTTATAGCTCTGAAGAACAGAAGTGAGTTTCAATTTCCCATTGATACTATAGAATATCATTCTCCTAAGTGTGCAAATGTAAGAATTCTGTAAGTTGTTAGAGCACTAACAATGCACAACTAACCCCGTCTGAACCTGCTAATACACCTTCCTCTAGATTATTTTTTAACAATCTGTACTTCTCTACTCCCCCATGCATAATTTCTACTCGTAACAAGTTTTACTTGGTCATAAATCATTTTAAGTCAGTAAAATATAACATGCCTGTGAAAAATGTGAAATTCCTTTGCTAGTAGGACACAAAATTTGTCCTTAGCCTACATGAAGTCAAATACTAGATCTCAGCTTTAAAGATGCTAAAGCACTTTTCCAAACCCTGTGTTTTTAAAATTTAATAATTTACTAGTCCTTTTGATCCTTACACTTCTGGGCTGATGCTGAAGTGCTGTCAGAGAGGTACAGTAACAGTCCTGGCAAGGGTGTGGTCTCTGTTTTCTGTTGCAGAGTCCGTAGGAGCACTGCCAGCACACCCTGGCACTGGTTTGGAAGGAGATCAGAAGAGAGGACAGTAACAGCCTACAGATGTGAGGTAAGACTTTGTCCCTCTCTGTGGCCAGCACTGCATTGGCATCCAGCACCAGCTGCACAAATGGAGTATGGGAATAGTATTTTACCTATGGTGAATGTGCCTCCAGATACTACAGACCAAGCAGTGGCCTGCCATACAAGCAGGTCACACTCCCTCATTCTTGCAAACTGAGGGAAAAGAATGAACTGCCTTGTTCTTCTTTTCTGTAACTTAGCCTTTAAAATAGATCCCATTTATGCATTTTACATTGGTTTGGCTTTTAAATATGAGTTTTATTGTTTTTGCCTCACTGCTGTATGTATGCTTCTTCCCCATTATTTTATGCACCATGATAACATAACAAGTGTTGGTTGGAAGAACTCAACATTTTCTGCCTTTACTCTGCACAACACATACACTTCTGTTTGTGCACAGAGTAGCTTGATGCACACAGTGCATTTCTGTACTTTTCATTTGGTAGCTCACCTTTTAAATTCTCTGCAGTGATCTCCACACCACCTTTCAGAGGTCCTGACCCTGGCTACTGAACTTCTGTACTTCTCACAGTGTTCTGGGTAGCTGTGGCAGTCTCTGCCACAGCTGTACGATAAAACAGGACCACACTGCATACTGAGATTATTGATACCACAGAACTGTGTGTCAACAGGTGTAACTGCTCTGACCTGAGTCTTAAAAATGGCAAAAGTTCTACCTATGACAGATTCATCTATAATTTTCCTTTGTGTAGGTGAGAAACAAGTCATCTCTATCAGCAAATAAAAGAGTAATGCTGTTAACTATTGCATCACTGTGTTTTCCTGCTCCTAGTTCTTACTATCACACAGTACATAGTACATAAGTACCTGTTATCTATGGTTTTCTGACTTTATTGTCTATAGTCTCTTCCAGTTACTACCATCAGATGTGGATGTATGACTAAGAGGTGTCACACTATGATCACAGGTAACATGCACAGTCACTTGTGAAATGCAGTCTGATGTTGCAGAATGACACCTTTCCATGGGCTTTGCTTGAATCTGCAGACAAACATGGGCAGTATGGAGAGCTCTGGATACCAGGAATAATGCCACAGTCAATAGGACAATGTGACCAAACTGATAACCTGCTGTGAGGAGCCAAGTCTGACTCCAAAACAGCAGCAATTGTGTGACTGCATCACCTGATTGGTTAGGAAGACCTCAGTGACTGTTTTGTGTGCAGCAGCATACAAAAGTATATGACTGCAAAACAACTGCCTGAAGAGAGAAAGTTGTTGAATCTTACCAACAGGCAGAACATGCAGAGCAGAGAGCAGACCAGAGAGCCCAGAGCTTTTTTCCTGCCCTGAGCAGTGTTTCCCAGCACACGATGATCCCAGTTTTGATGTTGATCTGGCTGATTATCTCATGCCAGTCCTGTCGTAAAGATTCCCTGAGACACATTGACCTTGATCACCTCTGATACTCTAACCTCCACATGGCCTCTCTCTGAATTGATCCATCAATTATTTGTCTTCTGCACAGGGTGTGTCCTCTTGACAAGTTCAAGAAGTGGCACCCTTGGATCCCATTTTAAGGTCAAACAAGGCTATGCTTTGCGTAAGACCACAACAGCACGTGACACCGCATTAGCCACCTCCCTACTGTGGGAGGCAAAGTAAGGCTGACACTGTTGCTGCCTTGCTCTCTTGAAAACCTGCATGGCTTTCATTCCCTCTAAGCTTGCTACTCCTCCCTTCTCCCTTTGGAAAGGTATTCATGACCTCCTCCAAACTTTAATGTTCTCTGTTTAAGCAAAAATTTCCCTGAGCGCACAACAGGCACCCTTTAACTACATGCGCTGAAGTGACTACAGAACATGTGTGGATGTCTGTCTTTGAGGCCATGCCAGCAACCTCACCATTTCCCTGCATCCATCTTAACAGCCATCTGATAACGGTGTGTCATTTCCTGTGCCACACCATGTGTGCAGGGATGTAGATGATAATGCGGATGCTGGCTGCTCTGCTTCAGGAAAAAGTCATTTTATCACTTGGAAATTTCAGCATGTCCCTGACATAGTAAAGTTGAAACATGCTTCCAGTTATAAATTAGTTCATATAGAAGCACTCTATAAATGGACTGATCTTCCCGAAACCACTTACTAGATCGGGGAAAATTTAGTTTAAGAGCATATCCTATGATAGTGGGAGAAATAAGACAGAACAAAAAATGGGGATTATTTAAGTTCCGAGATCTTTGGGGAGATCCTTTTTAGCCTGTCATATCTCAAAACAAACTAACCTAAATATTATTGTATCTATTTTCTTTGGCAATGGCTTGGTTTTGCCATTTATTAGATATTACACAATAGGTGGGAGAAAGTAAGCCAATTAATTATTAAAAGTGGTTTTCACATACTTTGAAAGTCTGCATGTCCTCGAAGCACACTCAACAAAGTTAACAAGGCTAACCAGGGCACTGTACAATGTCTGTGAAGCCTCAGTTGGCGTTTTGTCAATGCTGCGAAATTCTGCTGTGTGCTTCCTTAACTCCACATGGACCAGTGCACACTTCATAAAGCTCTTTTGCCTCAAAACACAAACATTACAAACCTCTCTCTGCTAGCCCTACTCAAAAGTTGCTGCTTTCAATTAGTTTTCCAGCTACTCCCTCTTTACCCCTCCACATCACTCCCTCTCATTCTTAATTCACCTGAAGAGCACAAGTTATTTACAACCTACCCCCACACATCATGCTCACCTGCCCATCTCTGAGGACTTGTAGTCACCCTTCCTATGTCATGTCTGATTCACACATCAAGGCAATAAACCACTCTTTTTGAATCCACAGAAAAGCACAATGCCCATTTATTTATATTACGTTGAATACAAAATTGCTACTAAATATAATAGCCATAAAAGTTATCTTTGCTAGATACTAGCCCTTTAACTCCCTTTCCACAAAGACCTTGAGTAGTTTGGGTCCAAAACCAGATTTTCTGCTATGGTCTCCTAAAAATCAGTACAGACTCAGTAATAACCTCAGTGAGAAAACCATCACTGGGTAATAGCAAAAAAGAGATGTCAGTGGTGCTTGAGGCACTTGTTGAAATCAATTAACACACTCTGTGCTGATGGAACAGGCATGGGTTCCACAATATTTTCATTTTATTCTCCAATCAATTATAAGAATCTTTTGCAGAGGGTCTAGAACTAAAGGGGGAAATGTTACCTTTTATTTTCCCTGCACTTCCTGATCACATTATCACTTTGAATAACCTGCGTCGAATAGCTTTTTGGAAACAATAAACCCTGTAACCATAGGACAAGGTGTTCAATGGAATGAACTCCAAAGCCCAGGAACACTAAGTGCATTAACCAAGCTTTGTGGATTGAGTCTGTAATTTTGATTCACTCAACACTTGCTTTTCAGTCAAAGAAACTATTCCTATTCTGCTTCTGTAACAAGATTTGTCTTCATATAATATATAACAAAAATAACAGCTGCATTTAAACACATGGCAGAAGCCATTAGGCATGGAAGAATTACTCTTTTTCTAGTAAATCATGGCTGTCTAACAAATTTTATACATGACCGTCCTTGTCATACTATGAGCCAAATGTTGTCTTGTTTTATCCCAGTTAAGATGCACTGGTTACTAGAGTTCCTGAAAAAATTTATATTGCCCCTGTATCTCAGAATGCAATGCGGGAAACTGAAATAAAACAAAAAATTTTGTTATAGGCAGAGGAGAATTTCAGAACCATGCAGAAAGGATGACAGTGAGGAAGCAAAGAAACTACTATAGAATACTAACATCTTCATTGCCTTTCAGATCCATTTTTTTCCTTCTACACATTTAGACATCACACTAAAACCTGATCTGACCCCTACTTTTATGGAAATTATTATTAGTGGTCCTGTTGTTTCTTTTCCCATTTGCAGCTGTAGTCCCATTTTCTTTACTATTTGGGTATTTTCAGAGACAAGATGTTAAAAAACAATAACTCTACCAAGACTCTGCAACTTTTTATACCGTTGCCGGACAATAACTACTGGCAGTGAGTCAGTAGAGAAATCCACCTAGCACAAGGTGCTGGGAAATAATCCCAGTCCCTGTATGAGCAGCATGTCTGCAGCCAGGCAGAGAACAACCAAATATGGAACCAAAGAAAAACTGAACCACTTCACACATCAGTAACTATATGTCTCTCTTAGCTTAGGCAATTAAGTAAACTGAAACCTCAGTCTAGTAAAAATTGCTGTGCTGTAAGGATTCAGCAGAACAGTAAGTTTTTATCACAGATAGAGATGGTCTAAAAACACTGCGAGCATCTAGGAAAACACTGGGAATAGCATGCAACAACATGGGCATTGTTCGTCTCTAGCTTCATTGATTATCCATTGTCTGAAGCCTCAGATTTGTTACAAGCTGGCACTCAGCTCTTGGCCAGGAACTCCTGTGAATACTAGGCTTTTGAGAACAAGCTCTACTTAAGTGGGAAGGATATGCCATGCACTGGCCAAGCTCTGAGCTGTCATATGCAGTCCTGAATAGGACTGCTTTCCAGTCTCAGCACATAGGCATGAGCACATACCACTACATCTGAGTCAAGGCAATGGCCCAACTGCTCAAGAGGAGATAACAAAGCCCTTTTCAGTGCTGCATCTTCATCCAAGTAGGAATCCTCACAACCCTTCTGCAGCCAAGACAAAATTGCCTTTAACCAGAGAGTCAGTTCTGTGTCTTCTGCATACAAAACTTGTGGTTGTGTTGCCGATGATTCAAGAGCATTGTTCAGCTCCCACCCATGATGTTCATTGTTTATGTCGCTGGATTTGTTATTCAATCAACTACATATGCACTTAATTTCACTTTGTACTAACTCTAAGCGGTATTTACTTTTCATGAAATCTCTCTATTACAATGAATATGTTTACTACAGGAACCAGTCAGAGTATGATCACCTTTTCAAGCTTCATCCACTTATTCATCAGTGGCATGAAAAATTTATATAGTTGTAAGACTGATAAACTTCATCAAAAAATTTCTCATATGATTTATTTGAGAGGACAACTATTTTAAATAGCATATTCTTTTCTCGGAAATCTCTGTATTGGGTAAAATTTTACAGAATCATTCACATGCACTATCATGTGTGTTTTTTAACACAGACACAGGCAAATCACAGATGTCAATTCCTTGTTCTCCAACTTTATGCTTTAACATAAAACACACATTCTCCACATTCCAGATTCTGGGATTCAGTTAATTATCTTCTCAGTAGCTGGGAAAGTGCTGCGTTTTTTTATTTAGTGTAAGAATAATGTTGTCCTACTGTTGACATCTACTTAAGGTAAGATTTTTTCCCATATCGTAGAATCATGGAATCTTAAAGTGGTTTGTGTTGGAAGGGACCTTAAAAACCATCTAGCTCCAAACCCCTTGCCATGGGTAGGGACACTTTCCACTATACTGGGTTGCTTAAAACCCCATCCAACTAGGCATGGGGCATCCACAACTTCTCTGGACAACCTCTTCCTGGTGCCTCACCACTCACACAGTTTATTCCTAATGCCTAATTAAGAATTATCTCTTCCAGTTTAAAGCCTTTCCTCTTGCCCTGTCATTCCATGCCCTTGTAAAAAGTCCCTCTACAGTTCTCCTGTACACACATTCCCCTTTATACACTGAAAAGCTGCTTAGGGTCTTCAGAGCTTTCTCTTCTCCAGCCTCTTTCCACTGGAGAGGTGCTCCAGCCCTCTGATCATCTTTGTGGCCTCTTCTGGACTCACTCCAGCAGCTCCATGTCCTCCTTATGTTGGGGTACCAGAGGTGGATGCAGTACTCCAGGTGGGGTGCACAAGAGTGGAGCAGAGGGGGAGAATCATTGCCCTTGACCCGCATGCTGGTCATGCAGTAAAAGGAATTGCCAAAACACGAGACAAAAATTAATTTTGGTGATATGAAAATGATGAGGTCTTGTTCCCAATATCTTGTCTCCTTTTGGATTCTTTGATGTCTAATAGAACATGAGTTTGTTATTCTTGACTTCAGATACTAACAGTTTCTCTCTTTCTCTCTCTTCTTCGCATCTGCTTAATTTTGTAACAGAGGCACAATCCTAGGTTCATCTAAGGATTCATTCTCTCACTAGAAAAAAGAGTGAGGTAGATACATGAAATGCATCAAAATGCAGAAGTAGACCTGCCTGCAAAGCAAGGCTTTCAGTTCATAATGAATTTCCTCTTTTTTTTTTTTTTAATCTGAATTTTTTACTTAGTCTCCTCAAAGCAGATAGCTCTTGGGTCTTGCTCATCAAAACAGGTTAATGGCAGGGCTAATAGCTTTGCTGCCCACATCAGCAATACAAAGAACTAAAACCTCCCTTCCAGAGGCAGCTGCCAGGCACTCTGGCTTTGGGCAGCCATTCCAGGAACATGTGTCCAGGAGTCTCCCCATACAGTCATGAGTTAGCCTGGCCCAAAGCTGTGATCTGGGAAGGTGCAGGATAAATACCTGAATATGAGGGACTCAGAATGTCCTGGGTCTGCGGCTTTGGGTCAGGCTGAACACAGGCAGCCACCAGGCTCTGGGAACCCTGGAAGAACAGGGCGCTGACTTTTTTTCAGACCACTTCACCAGGAAGAAACTGAACTATGCAGATCAATAGCAATATCACAATGGTCCACAGCACAGATAGGAACAGCTTAAGAATAAAGAACAGATGCTTAAGAGTGGATCTGAAAAAGACAGAGTTGATGTTGCTGGACTGGGGAATGATTTCTGAAATCTTCTTACCAATGATTTAGACAAAGACGTTATTCTCTGGCTCTGTCCTCGCTTTAAGCATACACTTGAATTTTTGTCTGACATCAAAAGCTCAGAATAACAACAACCACAAGTATAGTTTTCTGCCATATCTGTGTGGTGAAGAATTTGTCCATCTGTCCATACAATGGCCTGACCTTGACTATTCATGCCTGCATTACATCTTGGCAGAACCATAGCCCATGATACACTTGGCACAAAGCCTTTAGTACTTAGAAACTCCAACTAATACAAGGTGGTGCATTTTACACTATTATCAGGAGAAGCTGCGACCACAAGCAACCAGTAGTGTTGTCTATTTCTGCTTTCTTCATCCTACACACCCCATCCTGGTTCCTCATAGCCATTACTGATTTCAGTTTCAGTTTTTGGTTCTTAACTTCTGATTGCTCAATGGGATGGGTCCAGATTATCTGGCAAAAGAAAACTCAGTCAAATTTCCAAGAAACATGACAGTGGTTGACAACTCCTCTTCTGTTCACAATGGAACTGCCTGAGGTAAGATAAGCACATCTGATCTGAGACTGGAATGATCTACCCCCTGAAAGAATCCCCACCATCTGCTTAAGCATCAACTGCATTTCTTGAGCCTTCTCTCTCTAAATGTAAACATACCATAACATTTGGGTTTCTGAATCAAACATAACTAAATACATAAGAGAAACTATTAAAAAGGAATTCCCCTGAAGCATCTTCCACTATTCCTGACCTACTGCTTGTGGAGGATGAGCGAACAAGCACTGCATAGTTGATAGCAGTATTGTAAATACACTAGCAGAAGGCTTTCAGAGACTGATGATCAGATCATGTGTATAGTAGAACAGAATCCCCAAGTTAATACCAAGTGCCTTTCCCTAAAGCACTCAGCTTTTCCCCTCTAGAAGTTCATACTTGGCTGCCATTATCACACAGCACTATCACAGATGAGCATCCTGGGAAATAAAAAAAGCCCACAAAACACCTCAGAACTCTTGCATCAAACACTGGTGAATTCATTGTCAACCAGAATACAATGTAGCCAGCCCACATAATGCTATAACCTCAGTGCGCTCATTTCCATGTAAATACACAGAAGTTCTTCACTTTGGAGCCATTTCACAGATGGTTTTATATCTGGAATGTAGGTATAAAGTGTAAGCTCTGGAGGTGCTTGTAGATCATTTGTGCTAAATGATTTGTGCATACCAGAGAGATGCAGAAGTCTTCCTCAGTATAAAACGTTACATTACCAAATCCATACCTCAGACCAACTTCTGGACAACTTGGGGGCTTTGGAAAATGAAAACACTGTAATAGATTGGCTGTAGCCAAGGGCTTGAAAGTCCTAATGCAAGGCTCAAGGTATCACCTCTGGGAAAACTCTACCCATCCTGAGCTGTGAGCTGTCACAAACCTCACCCACAGTCACCAGTTTGCAAAAGAACTGCAAAGCTGCCTTCTACTCCCAAAGTGTTCCAAAGTGATCCTTGTAAAGATGCAATCATTCCAAGATAAGCTGGAAAGAATCCTTGGTACAATTTAAGGGCCTGGATCTGTTGGCACCGAGTCATCATGGAGTGGCAAGATGGTGTGACAATACACCCACACAACCTGTCACAGGCATCAGCTGCACCTCCAGCCAGGAATGAACAGCCAGGATTGCAGGTTGTTCTCTCCCCCAGTCACTCACTTTGCCATACTGGAGAATGTCAACATGCTTCTGTATATAGGATTAGACCTATATGCTTTTAACTAAAATAACAGAAAACATTGTAGGAGTGTTGAAAAATATTTTCTGATGTGTTTTGCTTTAAGAGAAAAAAATAGTATCCATATAGTCAGCCTATTAGCTCTTTAAATCTTGCACTCTACTATTTGTGCTTCATTTTCTCCCACCCAAATGGCAACTAGGCTTTAAAGCACCAAGCACTGTATACTTAATAAATTATAAAGTCAAGCTTCATAATTTCTAATCTCATACATCAGTCAGAGATGGTCTCAACAGAAAGATATATGAGAAGTAACCTAGGTCTTCCTCCAACAAAGCACTTAAGCACACACTTCAGCACGTCAGCATCCCAGCTGAAGACAGGGGGATATATTTCAAGTTACACACGTTTCAAAATTTTATTGAAGCTCAATGACAAATAAACTAATATACAGCAGGGAAAAAACCTTCAGTATCAATATAAGGGAGACTACGGTAGTATCTTCTACTGAAACTCCATAGACTTAGGAAAACACTTGCTTTGGTTAATTCAATGTTCCTTTTGGAGGCAGTGACAAAAACTACTTTTATTAGAACATAACCTTGACCCAGCTCCTTTTAGATGGAACTTTTTTATGTCCACTGGAAATGGAGCTCAATGATTAAATATGAGATTTTTATAATTGAAGCATGATCGCAAAAAGCAAATCTGACAGTGAAATCATGAGACACTGCAAGATCATAATATTGAGGTAGTCATAATTATACATTGTCAGGAATCCAGGTTCTAGTGTCCTTTACTATTTCCATGTAGAGCGCTGACACTTCTAGCATGTACCAGTGTGCCTCGGATGTTTGTATAAGGGCCAAGAGAACAGTGGTACAGTTATTTCAATCAATTTAGAAAGTTCTTAGATAATATTTCCAGAAATGCTTGAGTTCAGTTTTGTAGTTGACTTGAGTTTTTTTCACAATAGTGTTGGATTTTACTATCCCTCTAATGGTTTTTCCCCTTCTCGTTATATTTCTGTTGCCAGTACTTTACCAGATATCTGAAATAGTTCTGCACTAATAAGAAGTACTGGTTGTCCTGGGACAGCATCCAGAAAAGACACATACATTTAGGGAGGTTTGAAATATCACAGCACATCCCAAAAATACAGGCTAGTCATTGCAACAACCTTGGCAATGGCAAACTTGGAAAAGCTAATAGTGGAATTAAAAAAGATGAATATATCACAGTACTTTAGCATGGCTATAGATAGAACAAAAAACCAAAAAAAGAGGTAGTACTTTTGTTTACACGTCCAGAAAATGCTGGCAGATACAGAATAAAAGAGTGCAATCCTGAGTCGTCTAAACACATTGATTAGCCATACCACAGAGAATCAGGCCTTCTTTGGTGTTCATTCACCTTGAGATACACCTTCTTTGCCTTCCTCATGTCCATGATTGGTAAAACATTAGACTGTGTGGTGCATCAGAAAGTAATTATTGAGCATGGATTTCTGCTGATGGCAGGGTTTTAAAATTCTCGAGGCAGTGGCAAAACAAAGTCATGTAAATGGCAACCTTGGCTCTACATTTGAATTATTTTGAAATAAAATAATTTTAAGTTTAGTAAGTAGAACAGTGCAAGGAAAGGGATCCTAGAAACAAATCACATACACACACAAATCATTCAGCTAGGTACAGTAACATGCAGTCACGACAGAATTAAATATTCATAAACTCAAAGGAGATGGAATTCTGTGCTCATCTATCACAATATGTAAACCACCAGTTACCATTTTAAAAATAAAGCCCTTGGATCCACCCTCTTAAGCTGTACGGGCCCTGTTTAAATGATCCAGCGTCAATACCCTCTTTTAATTAAAACAATAGCACAGATTTTACCGAACAGTAACAAGCCCAAAAGTGTAGGAGGCAAATGCTGAAAACTCGGAGTCTATATTTAAAAATACAATTTTTTAAAAATGCAACATGAGAAATCTTTCTCATGACAACTGGAGCTCTAGTCATGCAAATATGTGGTGTGACATAGTTGTTGCATTGATTTATTGCATTGCACGCTTACATTCCTTCATTGTGTTACTGTTCTCTTACACATTTGTAACAAAACCAAACTATAGTAAAACTAGTTGAAGAAACACGGCTCAAATCCAGTACATGCCAACATTTCTTTTTTACGTTACTCTAGGATTATAATCTGTATGGGGGTATCTGTGCATCCAGACAATTACTCGGATTTCAATAAAATATAAACGGATGTGTTTTACAGTCTAGCACACAGGGATCACACCTTGCAACCATCACGGAATTACGATGAAACTTAAACATTTACCAGTCTCTGCCTGTCACAGACCTACAGACACAGCAGAATTCATCGGCTTCAGTTTAGCAAACCCACGCCGAGAAAAATGAATGAAGACAGTGCCCACAGACAAAAGCACTGATCAATGCACTCCGCTGACATTATCTTAATGGCAACCTTTTTCCATCCCATCCTCCCTACTTTCCGATTCTCCCAGCAGCAGACATCCGCACCAAAGGGTGCGATCTGACCCATTTCTCGCTCAACTTCGTCACCCGCAGGTTCTCACTCGGCAGCGAGCAGCCGTCCCCCGGTCCGCAATGACACAGCAGGGCTGGAGGGACACAGCGCCCGGGCTCCTTCCCCCCAAGTGACTCGCCCCTCGCCGCCGGCTGGGAGTCGAGGCGAGGCGCGGGGAGGGAAGGGGAGCGGCGGCCCCGCCGGCCGCGGCCCCTCGAAGTGAGGTTAAACTTTGGCGGCGGCACCTGGGCCGCTCCCGCCGGGCGGGCGGGCGGAACAATGCCCGGCGCCCCGGGCCCGGCGGCGGCGGCCCCGCGCTCCCCGCCCCGCCACCCCCGTGTCCTCAGACAACCTCGGCCGCCGGCCCCCCGCCTCCCGCCGCCGCCGCCGCCGCGCTGACAAAGGGCGGCGCGGGGCTGCCCGCGGCCGGGGCCGGCGGGGAGCGGAGCGGCAGCGGCAGCGGCAGCGGCCCCGCCCGCCCCGCCGAGCGCGGCCCCGGGCAGCCGGCCCCTCCGGCGGGCGCGGCGCCGGCCGGCCGGCGGCGGAGCGGACCTACCTTTTTGTCCTCTTTCTCAGTGCCGTGCCTCCGCTCCGGGTGGCCGCTGTCGGCGGCGGGGGCCGGCTCCGCGGGCTGCCCATCGCGGTGGTGCGGGCGCTGGTGCGGGCAGCCGCCAGACCCCGCCGCCGGGGGGATGGGCTCCGGGCACGGAGAAACTCCCTTAACATCCATCTCCATCTTCCAGTTCACTGTATTGCGAGACAAAAGCAGGCAAACACTTTCCACCACCCCGCGTCTTTCTTCTGCTTTCCTTTCTCCCTCTTTTCTTTTTTCCTTCTTTCTTTCTCTCTTTTGTTTTTTCCTCCTTCCTCCCTTCCTTCCTTTTCCCCCCTCAGGAGGCCGTGACACGCATGGCTCTGGCCGCGGCTGCTGCACCGATCCGGCGGCTGCAATTCTCCCCTAGATCCTCCAGACTTTTGTATCCAGCGTGCGTGTGTAAGAGTGACTGTGTGTGTCTGTGTGTGTGCGTGTGCGTGTCCTTGGCACGGCGGCCTTCAATCGCCCCGAAACAGCAAACGCTAACTAAGCAGATCTCTCGCCACGAAGATCAACTCCCGGCCCCAGCCTAATTGTGGTGGTTATTTACTTTACGCTATCTGTGTCCCAGGCCCGGACAAGCCCTCCCGGCTGCAGCCCTTTGAACAAAGTTAACTGGAGGGAGCCGAGCCTGGGGAGGGGGTGGGGGCGAGGGGAAACCGCCGGGGTTTAACACGGGGGAAGTGACAATAACCCGGTAATGTCAAGTAAAAGTTAAACCTCCCCCTTCCTCCCCTCCCCCTCCCCTCTCCACAGCCCAGGCAAGCGCAATACAGCAAAGCAAAACAAGCGATTTCAGACCTGTGCAAGGTGCTGGTGGCGAGAAGAGAGGAGCATTTACCCGATTGTTGCTTTTATTTTATTTTCCCCTCGCCTCTCCCCCCAGCACCACCCGCTATTGCAAATGTGGGCTCCTTGATGTTAATCTCCTCTCAGCGGTCTGAGTCTATGCGTGTGACTGGAGCTCCCTCTCTCTCAGGCTGCCAGCGCCACGCAGCACTGCACAAGGAGAACTGAAGTAAGGAGAAAAACAAGAACAAATCCAGGCTGGAAATCTAAATTAGTGCTAGCCACCGGCTCTCCGATTTTATCAACACAGATAAAAGAAAAAGAAAAAAAAATCGCGTGTAAGCTGCTAAATCAGTTGTGACCACAGTGCACTCTAGACTGTTTTATTCTTTGTGTTATCTTCCTTCTCAGACTGAAGTTAGACATGATAGGGAAAAAAATGCAATCTCATTAAGAGTGGTTTATACCAAAACAAGAATTTCTTAGTGGTGCCAGAGCCAAGCCAACTCTTCAGCTATTCCCCTTTTCATTTCAAAGAGATGAATGGTGAGCACAGACCTGATCGTTCTTAAATCAGGACACCATCAGGTGACCAGTCTGCACTTCTAAATATAACACCCTATTGTCCTGAGGAGCAGCTGCTCTGGAAGTTAACTGGAAACATCTCCTAAGAGCCTGCAGTGCAAAGATCTGATCTATACATCATCCAGCTGATGCATGTACTGACCTCTCCAACAGCGACTCCCAGCTCTGCGCAGATACCGGGCCACATCCTCAGGAGCTGGTCTGTTTTACGCCAAGAGAGAGCCTGTCCCGGGATATTTTGGGAAGCAGGTGACTATCAAGTACTTCATGACACCCTTTTATTCCTGGCCTTGGGTTGTGTTATCCCCCAACAGCGTTGTTACTGTGGGAACCTGAACAGTTCTTATTGTTACAATATATTCAGACAAAGGGCAAGAGCTAACCTTGCAATAGAGAAAAAAAAGGCTTTGTCACACCAAAACTGAATTTTTAAAATACACATCTCTAAAAATCCTTTTATATTGTTCTCAAAGCATGTCAAGTATTTACAATCCCTGCTATTTTCTCAGATTGGTGCAAATGAGGAGCCCTACTGCTGAAATTGCCAGCATAAATGTTTAAAATTGAGGTAAATAATTAGACAATCAAGCCATATATATTAACTTTTATAATCAAATACTTCAGACTACTTACAGTCATCCATTTGTAATAATTACAATAGACTTAATTGAAAGGCTGCGTTTTGAGGTAGAAAGCCTTATACCTTCTGGACACTCTTGCAGTTCTGGTCTCATAAGCAGAAAGCAGTACAGACTGCAGACAGGCACTTTGGAGGGGAGGGCTGCACAGCCACAATGGCTGCACAACGTGTACCAAGGTGGACTTGACAGCAGAATTGTCCAGAACAAAGCAGTGAGCCCACACAGCTGATAAGCCATCCCACTGTCTGTCCACCTGCACAGTCACCCCTTCCTTCCACAGAGAAGAAGTCATGCAAGGAACAAACTTCTGTCCTCTAGAGCTTTTCAGTCAAAGTACTCCCAGTATCACAGGTTGGAAAATGGCAAAATAAAAGTGAAAATAAATACATTGTTCATTCAGGCACTACAGTGCTCATTTTTGAAAACAACTGATAAATTAGGTAGAAAACTTCCCATGGTGGGTATTACTAAATAATCCTGTTAGAAAATAACAATTCCCAATCTACCATCTCGAGGACTGTAAAGTAAAATTCAAAGCCAAACCAAGCCACCTAAAAATACAGAAAAACTTACCCAAATATAAATATTTGTCCATGTGCTCTGAAGATTACTGGAGCTGGACATTGGCAGAGAACCAACTAAAACTAATTCCAAAGGTGGGGGCCCTGGACTCAGAAAGCTCTGCTCCTAATCCTAGAGAGTTTAACCCCCAAAACCAAAAGAAACTTCTGAGATAGTTTAAGTGAACATGATCATACATAAGAAGAAAAGGGCAGGCCCTAGACTATATAAAAGTCAGTACAAAGTTTTGCCTTTAGCTGATTTCAAACTTCCCTTTCTTCTTCTTTTTTTACCCCATCTTTCCTTTCTGTGCTGCAAGAGATTTACAACTCTATTGCAAAAATAAAATTATTAAAATCAATTCATCATAACAGTGTGCTCTCAGTTTCTCTGCACAAACCAGATTGCTGTTATTCAAAGGATTTCTAGAGAACTCTAAGTAGAATATATTTTTTTAGGCTAAGGTAAAGTTCTGAATAATCATTGCAAATATCAGTGAGAGAAATAAAGATCTCGAGGCCAAGCACAATTTGAGCTAGAAACAGTAACTACAAATCTAGAAATGCTAACAGATTGGACAGGAAAACATGATCTGAACCAGCAGCCTGTGGAGAAAGAAAGCATGACCTCCTTCCAGTGGTCCTTCTGAAGAATGGGACTACAGACCATGATAATGCAATGAGCCGCAAAACTGAGCAGTTCATCAGTATTGCCCAATGAAAAGGTTTTGGAACCTCCAGCTTACTTGGTACATACACTGAACTAAAACCACAGAATTGTATTTGCAGCTGAGGTGGAAGAATGGTGAACCAGAGCATTTTACCACACAGCAACAGTCTTGGAAGAGCACACGTTTGAGAAGCAGAAAGCAGGGAGTCTCACTAGAGGGCAAGCCAATCCACACCAAATAGGCTGAGCTCCTAAGGAAACAACATTGTGTTGAATGCTTCTCAGATGTCCTGACAGAATGAAAAAAATTAGCATGGATCTTTCACTTATGTGCACTGTGGTAAAACAGCATATATTTTAGCTTCTATATAGAATAATAAAGTGCATTACTGAATATGGACTGTCTATTACCATACACAACATATATTAAGGATTTCTGAGCCCAGATCTATTGTACATTTTTCAAGAGAAACAGCATTAAAATATTGCTGGTGAAATCAATACTATGACTCATGAACACACACTCCATGCTCTTGCATATTTTGCAGTTGTGAGTTGTACTGTAAAATGGGTGTGGGTGACTAAATAGACTACAAAGACACCAATGTTCTAAAATGCAAAAGGAAGACCTTTCATGACCAAGTACATTCTTCGTAGCTCAAAAAATTAAACTCAGGGAGTGATAACAATATGAATTTAATTACAGGCCAAGAATTGGAACAATTTAATGGAAAGGGTCAAAGACTTCTTCTAGAATCCAGTGTAATTTTTATCTTGTTATTCTTGGTTATGATCAGATGATAGTAAAGCATACTGTGCAGCCAACATGGCAGGGAGATTCTATGCAGTCTTAATTAATTAGGGTAGAAATGGTGGGAAAACATGCACAAATTAAATGAGTTGCCTAAGATCATAAAGTAGTCCAGCAGCAGATTAAAAAGAACATTTATGCCCCTTCCAGAATCTCTCCTTTTAGTCATTTGTTTCACCTAGCAATTTGTGAGTAGTTAGGATAACTGCTCAGAAACTAACTAAAACATTTTTTGATATTTACTTACATAATAAGAATTAATCTTCAAAGATATTTTCAGGTCTTTCTCAAGCACATTTACATTTACATTAATGTGGATGAACTGAAGATGTTGCACGTAAAATGTAAAAAAGTGGCTATTACAAGTTAGCAAGACTTACATAATCTTTATAAAAATGCAGCTATCGGAGCATTTTGCTTTCTGCTGCCTCTCAAATCTGTTGGTTCAGGCTTCATCTATCTGCTGCACTCAGCATTTGAATAATTTTGACCTTTTACCACCCTTAGACAATTCAAATAAAAGGTTTCCTGTTGTCAACACAAGCTCCTTGGGGCCTCACTCAACAGTCTTATCTGTCAACTTGCATTCTAGGCAATTTCATTTCTCACTTAAGAGTTGCAAATAGAGTTGCTTTCTCATGAAGGCTGTGACTTTATCAATAATTCCCTCCATACTGTGCCTTCAAAGTGGCTAATACAAATATCCAATGGGTCATCTTCCCACTCATCAATCTCTGCTTCTGCCCTCTTAGGCACTTTACTGCAGGTAAGTAAACATTTGGTAACCTGGGGACTTCTGCAATTTTTGAGATCTATCTATGCAGGTATTTTCTGTTTCAGAAAGTCTATAATTTTATGTGCCTAATAAATGCTATCCTAAAACAATTACATTGCACTGGGATATAAAAACATGCTCTGGATGTTCATAGAGAGTAAAAGCTGAATGTACTATTTGAATTTCACCACTGTCTACACAGTCCACATGAAAATTGATACATTACAAGCTACATTTTCAAAAGCATCTTGTCTTCTAGCTTTCCACCCCAATTTTAATTCAGTTCTCCCCTGCATTCTAACATTTTTGCTCACAGATCCCAAAACCACAAAGAATGGCTGCACAATTCAAGCCTTGAATGATATTTCTTGACACTTTTAAAGATTTATCTCTGTTCATTTTTTGGAATAAAGAGTCCTGTAATCTACTGAACTCCTGCATCTCCTTTTCTGGAAAACCATCAAAATAGAATTGATAGGCTCAATGAGTTTTAAACATGAACATAGGTCCTTGTAGTTTAAATTCTACATGACTGACAAACAAAACTGTTCTTTGGCCATAGCCAGAGTTTCATCCTTCCTTGCCCAAGACAATGAGAGAAATGGGCATGCACTCACTTTCTATAGCAGCATCATGATTTGAGCACACAAGTATCTGTTCTTTTTTGTGTGGAAGGTTTTATGCACCTCAAAATTGCTACATGAAGTTGAAAAAGAAGCAGCTATTTGTGCTGACTTTTCTGAGAGTTGGCCTGCACTCATAACTAGTCAGGACATCACTGGGTGGGATGAAAAGCCTAACCTGGGAGGCTCAAAGGGAAGAAATTAAGCTCTGAGGGAAGCGGGTGGGCAGCAAACCACATTTGTTTCACACACTGAAAACATCTATCTGTATATCACTGGGTGATGCTACAGTCTTCTTGGTTCCTGTGGTAGGCCTGGATCTGTGTCAAACTGAAAAGTTTGACATAGTTTTCAGTACCTGGGAAAGGAATATCTCCACTGAATTCACTTAAGTTAGAAATTGGGAGAAAAAGTAATTTGTCACTATAATAATTTTTAGAAAGAAACAAACAAAAGGGAAATGTTTTAAAACAACAGAAAAAGAATTTATCTAGATAATTTCTTAATGGATGCTACATCTTCATTGCTAGAGAAGAAACTTATGGAAGTAGACAAAGGCATGAGAATGTTCTACACGGGATGGAATATCTCCAGTGGCAGCCAAGGGTTGGTGTGCAAGAACTGAAGTCTGAAGTCACACTAACAGGGAGAGATGGAGACAAGATGATGTGTGGGCTAAACCCTTCAGCATTTCTGCTTCACCAGCTGGTCTGAAAACCACGCACAGTCCTGCTGTGTAAAATCCAAAGGAGATTTGTAGAGGAACAAGTGCAGGTGTTAGGAGCACCAATTCCTCTCTGATCTTCCATGACATGGAGTGTTCCTATGTGCCTTTATATCTCATATTCCTAGTGGAATTGTAGGGAAACATCATCAGAACAGGAGCATGCCATGGGAAAAGGAAGAAGCCCTGAACAATTATGTGTTTAGGTCCAGCAATCCCTTTTTTTCTTAGGTTTCTTTCCTTTTTTTTCCTTTCTCAATCTCTTTTCATAGCTTCTGTCTCTTGTAGTAGGGTGAAGCTTAAGGACTCAATGTGCTAATGGCATCTTATTTTTTTTTTTTCATAGCAGACTGCATATATACATATGCAAATACAGTTTTGAGCTGGGATGATGGGTTTTGTTTAAAACTATTAAAATGAAGTCTGGAAAATTTTCTTGATGATGAAAATAGGTGAGTAATCTGTTTGGTAGTATCTGTATAAACAATATGCACAAAACCACTTTCTTAAAACATTTCTGCTTTTAATTCTTAAATTAATGCATATTGCTCAATTTTACTACTTCTTTCAACTTCTGCTAGCTCTCTGGTCCTGCTGAGATATGCCCCATTCTCTCCTTGTTCTTTCTGCAGATTGGAAATACATTCAAACGCATCAACCTTTGGAATAAAAAACCCAAAGTGTTAAGCATAAATGAGACTGAACACAATTCATCACATCTTCTAAACTGATAACAAGTGTATATATTATCAATTACTCTTCTATTCAAGTGCAGGGACTTGAGTACAGGATTTTCCAGTTTTGTCCACTATAGTCAGGTCTTCACCTGCAACTGGTTGAATCCAGTGAGACAGAGAGTATATATTTAAATAGTATAGTCTTCAGCACTTTAATATTTAGAAGAGTCTGAGTTTGCTCTCTCTGTCTATGATAAATCTGTTTTGATCCCAGTTTTACAGCTACAAGGTGAAATACAGGACATAGTTCTGAAGGGAAAACACAAAATCCAGAACTTTCCCTTTGCAAAATAATTTTAAATTCCATAAATAGTTTCAATATAGCTATACTTTGGAGCTGGCAATGTCTCCTCAATTGTAAAAGCCATGTTTTCATTATTTCTGCTTTTTTTTGGATACTACAGAGAAAAAAACCCCACAGAGTAAAAGTCTGAAAGAAACCTTTGCTGAGTGGGATATTATATATCTTCAGAAAGCAACATGAAAATTTTATTTTTAATTTTTCTACTGAGAATTGTAGAGTTTAAAATAGACATTAGAAGGAGTGAGTATTAATGAATACAATAGTGAAGCAAATTAATGAGGAAATGAGAAGACTAGAAGATGCAAAATACCTAGGAAATTGATGAAAATTAAAAACCCAGCAAACAGCTTCTGACTCTGAATGGCAAACTCAAGAGAGATGAAAGATGAATGCATCGAAAAGAACATCTTTTTGTTCCTTGAAAGAATAGGTTATTGTCTACTTGTATTTCTTGGACACCATCACTGGTAGTTCACTCACAAAATAACAATGGAAGACACATCCCTGCCCCAAGGAATGTACCATCAAAAGACCCAATGGAAAAATGTCCAGTCGTTGCAAAATGAATAGAATTAGATCCAAAATTAAGCAAATGTACTTAAACAGCAATGCCTCCCAGCATATTAGAAATAGCTCAGCAAGACACCAGTCAGCCTAACCATTCACAGATAGATGTTTTGATGACAGATTAAAAATAAATAGACATGGTAATGGATATAAAGAAAATAAACTGAAGTTGCAAGGAAATGTTTTGATTTAAAAGCTGAAGTTCTCAGGTCAAATATGCTGTCAACAGGGTATGACACTTAAGGTCTCAAAAAGCACTCAAAGCTAAACTTCAGCTCTGTGTATGCAAATCACTGGTGTGTGTGGTTGTTTATCACTGTCACTTGTACAAGAAAATGATAGAATTTACATCTGTAAAAGCCTGTTTGTGCTTAGTTTGTATTCAGTTAGCACATGCAGCTGAGGTTTGTATGCATATCTGTATATTTTATCATTTGCTTGCAGAAAAAGCAGGGCTCAAATTGTACCTGAAAAATAGATGCCATATTTCGAAACTGTGGTTCTGAGTAGTGCTCAGAAAAAGCAAAAAGTCCCAATACAATGGTTCAGACAGAATCGAATCTATTTCCAGCAATGACACCAAAATAAGATAACACAGTTTACAATCAAACAAACAAGATGCCAGACATCATGAAGATGTTAAGACTGTGTTTGTCGGTTTCCTTTCTTGTGCCCTTTAATTACAATGAAGGAGTTCATAATTTTGACAGTTGTAGAGGTCACTTTACCTCAGAGAAAGTTCTAATGCTTTGCTACAAGTAGACATAATTCATAACTCTGAGTACTCTTGTTTGATCCTGCCATGAAGACTCATGGCAGGTCTGTTCTTTACAATGGTGTCGGTCATGTAAACAGAGCCAAAATTCCTGGATCAGGAGAGGTGTGAGGCTGAATTAATCAACTTACCTCTCTCTGTGCCATCTTTGGCACTGAGCTAGCCCCTTCACCAAATTCTGTATCAGCACAGTCCAAGCTCTCCCCAGTGCACAGGGATCCATTGGCCTTTGTGTATTTGCTGTTAATATACATTATTTTTATATTTATTCATGTTTCACAGGGTATTATAGTAAGATCTAGATAAAATTTATTTAGTGTAAGTGCTTAGATTCCAAAACACAAGGCCCAGCTGCCAAGGAGAGAAGTGGGACTATAAAGCTGTTCACTGTCCAGTTTAGTTCTTGAATTTGCCTCTAAGAGACAATGTTAGCCCTCAAACAATAAACCACATTCACTCATAGTCTGGGAGTCTATCTATACAGCTATTTATCTCATTTCATGGGAGCACCAGAAGAGCTCACAGCTCCAGAAAATAGTTGAAGTCAGAATCCAACAGCAACCCAAGAGATTACGTTCTTACTTCTTCATCAGCAATTAATTTATTCTTGACTTTCAAAAGGTAGTTTCCTTGGATCTACCTATATCTATTTCAATTGAAACTCATCCTCCAGATAAGATAAATGGTGTCCCTCCATAGCAGAATGTAGTATACTTAAAAATGGAATTCAAGTTTGAGAGCTAGAGGGTGTGTCTGTGAAGAGAAGGCCTATGTGAAATAGAGCTAGCAAATGTTTTCTGGTTTAATACTGGAAATCTGACTGGAAGACAGTCATAGTACTAAACAGCTTTTACTAGAAACAATAGAGCTGTTTAATAACCTGTTTGGTCCTGGGAAAATCCCTATTTTCTTAGAACTAAGCCAATGGCAAGATGCCTGTTGTTTCTTGGGGCATTACCACACTGGTGTCTCACAATAAGAAAACAATTTTACAGGAAAAAAACCCTATTTTGAGTGCCTTCTCTGAAATCAATTTGCATTTCTATTACTTTCTAATGAAAAACATTGCAGTTTACATACTTTGCTATATTCATACAGCTTTTATAAGCTTGTCAAGTTATCTATTTTGTTAGCCTTCTATTAAGTGCTCTGGAATAATTGTGTTTACTGTATTAGGCACTTCTGTCTTTTCTAAAGAAAATTAGATGAAAACTAGGAGTTGATATCTTATCTAAGACCAACAGGCCTCCTACTCCACCACCCTGACAGTGCCCAGTGTCAAATACACTGCAAAGGAAAATAAGTAGACAAAAGTGCCAAATAAATATGCAATAACTAGTGAGTACTAGGCTTTCCTCTTAATTACCACCACACTGTCATTAATTTATGCCAAAAATAACAAATTATATGTACAGTGTTAAAATATTTTTTGCTGTAACTCCTGTAACTGTTTTTCTCTTTACCCATATAAAGGTCTAATACTCTAAGAATTTCAAAGCCATTTTAAAATTCCAAAATAAGGTACAGCAAAGCAAATGCAAATCAGCAGACATTACATTCTCAAACATGAGTAATGACTCAGCGTTGTTCAGATGTGCATTTTTATTTCTACAGCTGCATCTTGCAGTGCAGTGCTATCAGTCAGATTGAAGCTCTAAACAATCTGGTGATTTTACAGTTCTGTGACATCTAATAGGTCATTAACTTTTTTCTACCTGTCACAACAATATAACAATCTATTTAAAGAGCTCTTATTTAAGATTTGCCTCCCACTAAAAAAACCTATGTTCTGGCACATGATTCAGAGGGATGGGAGGATTAAATAGGTACAATCAGATAATATTGCCTTTGGGCCATTCTTTCTGAAGAAACTAACTTCACAAATGCCATTTAGAGTGAGAACTTTCTTATTCTCCATTTAGGAAACAATATGATTCAAGTATAACTGCAATTTACAAAAATAAAGAGGACAAGAAAATATTAGAAATAGTCTCTACGTTTCATTAGAACATCCACTCAAACCATCTTGTGCATTTGTGCATTTAAACATATGGGTATGTATGTTTATATAAAGCACAAACATATATAAAGCATGTATTTCCATATCATATGGATGCACTTACCCCCCCATATATGACATGGAATAGTGGGTATAGGGTAAACTAAAACACTCCTGCTTGTCATTTGCCATGTTTCAGGATGAACTAGAAAAGCATTTACAAGCAAGAAATTCTAAGGTATTGGGAATAAAATAAAATAAAATAAAATAAAATAAAATAAAATAAAATAAAATAAAATAAAATAAAACAAAACTATGTTTATCAATGGATATTGAAAATTTCTCTTCAAACACAAAGGCCAATTGAAAGCAGGCTCCAGGGGAGGAAAACAAAACCCAAAACAATCCAGAATAAAATGTTGATTATGAAAAAATTCTAAAATGTTGGGAAAAGAAATTAATCTGAATAGAAATTAGCTAATTGATGTAGCTGATTATGGATAAGTGTTAAAAGAATAGCAAAAGACTAAGCAGAAAGCTAAAACTAAATTAAATGGATGCAGAAGACTGGCTGGAGAACAAGTTTATAATTCAAGAGTAGCAGAAAGAAGAGATATAAATTGAAAAGATGTAGGACTATATTGGGTGTACATGCTCTCAAGTGGAAATTCAGAAAATCTGGAAAGTTAAAATTACAGGTATTGATTTCACTAAAAACATAAAAAGTTACTATTATATTAGAAGATCTCATTTGGCCCATTTTGGGTAACAAGTTTAGTATGCATTACTTGTCATAGTACAAAGGATTCTTAATTGCTTGAGATGCAATACAGCTCAAGTCTTCAAGTGAATCCATAATTGCTTATTTGGTGCTGGTGTATATTTTAAGAGTTGTGGGAAAAAAAAATTCTCTGGAGTAATTTCTTTTTCAAAAATAAAAACTTAAGTTTTTGGCATAGCAACCAAGTTATCTGTACTGGTAAAAATACAGCTCCTTGTTATCTACTAATACTTGGCTAAATATGTTTTGTTTTCAGGAGGCAACTGAAAGAAATCTGATGTATGAACAGCCTTTATGACTGATGGTGATGGTTTGATGAATGAAATCCCTGTTCTTCTTCAGAAGGAATTTTACATCAATGAACTTTTTCTCTGCACTGAAAAATAGGGGTTTCAAAACAAAACAGTTCAAAGGTGAGAGAAGTTTTTAAAAGTTCTTGTGAAATACTTAGTTCAGAGAAAACAGCTTTGTCATAATATTCAGGTGCTCATTGGTAATCAAATTTTGGTTTTCCTTCTTATTGTTTAACATTTGTAATAACTGGGATGTACTCAACATTGTTTATGATCTTAAAAACTGTTCAGGTGCCTAATAGGCCTAACTTTTTGGAAAAAATATATCCATTGTAAATGCAAAAGATAATTAACCCATTAATTACTTCAAGGCTAAAGGAAATGCAGCTACAGTATATCACTTATAATGACTAACAATTAAACTATCTTAAAAAAATTCTCACTGTGATATTTCAAGATTTTTGCATGGGCTGAGAAAAGCTGTAGTTAATACAATATTCAAAGAGATTAAGGGGGATTCAGTTTTTATAGACATAAGATCATCTAAAGGGAAACCTTTTAGAAACTTTAACGGAAGGCTTCAGAAAAAGGTAAATACGATCCAGCTTCACAGGCCTCAGCCACCAGAGGATGATACAGCCTATTTGTAAACAAATGGTTATTTATTAGCTGTGGTATTTGAGAGCTGATGATTGCTAGGGATTTATGAGTAAGTCATCTCATTTCCCTTAATCATGGCAATGACTCAATATTCCTAGCTAGAATGGAGTTTCAGTATGTTCCACCAATCTTGCAGTACACTTTATCACTTGGATATTTTGGGGTTTTTTTTTAACTCTAAGCAAGAGTGATCATAAGATATGATATCTTAGGGGAGCATTTACCATGACAAAGCACTGCATGCTTAGCAGAACTACAGTCAAAATACTCTTTTCTCTTTCATAACAAAGCTTCATGTGTAATTTAATGTAGAAGTAAATATCAGTGCTATTAAAAATGACAGCAGGGAAGAAATGGTAAATAGTAAGAAAAAAGAAAAATATAAATGTTGCATAATAATCCAGTTAGTTCTACTGTACAAAGGCAAAGGAAACTCCTAAATGCTTAGTTTTAAAAACACCATCAGTTTTTAAATACAGAGCACCACATAGTGAGTGGGAATGGGTCAGTTCCTGTCTCCAGAGCTCTGGTAAATTGGGCAACATAGCTGAAATGATCAGAAAATAATTTAACTGGATTTTTGGCCTTTGACCTTGCAAATTTCTCATCACTAAACTTTTCCAGGCAGATGCATTTTGAGCTTAAACATACACCCCTATAATTTAACTTCATAAGCTTAAATATGTCTCAGACACTTTCATTACTTGGATATTCCAATTTAGACTTTTCCTCCTCAGAGGCACGTGGCAACAGAAAGTACAATGTAGACTCTTGAAGGTATTCTAAGAATGACTGATTCATGTCAGGTTTCAGTAAAAAAACTTGCAATTATCAATTTTTGAGGAAACAGGTATATGTTATTCAAAAAAGACCAAAGAACAACAGGACAATGTTTGGAAAACTCGTGCAGCTGCCTAGCTTCTAAAAGCAAAAATTCTAAACCGGTGTTACATCATATGTACACACACTCAACCAGTTTGTGTTGGTGGGTGCACTACAGACCTCTGACATGTAACCTAGAAAAGTACTTGAGTTGTGAAAAACTCTCCCTCTTCTGTGAATCAGCCACAAGAGGCAGGTGAGACATGCATTTCATCTGGCCTACAGAATTATTGCCTGGCTGGAGCAAAACACTAGTTCCAGGGGAAGACAAAGGTAATACCTATCTATCATTTTCTAAAGAGAAATCCTCCATGAGTGCTATTTCCTCTACATCCATATCATAGTTATAAATTCCTTGGTGGCCTTCCCAGTCAAGTAATTTCTTTCTGAGATCCAGACTGTTCCCACTTCTTTCTATTAACTTTGTCTTTTAATTCCACTTTTTTCTGCCTTCATTTCTTTTCCCTAATAATTTCAGTTACTCTCTCTTGCCCTGTGCTCCATCATTTTCCCCATCCTTGTAACACTCAGGCCCAGCTCCTAGTGCTCCACTTAGGCAGGTTTCCTTCTATTGCTGTGGCATCAGCAGGGATTCTTTGACACTAAAAGAGAGATAATCTCCTGCTACAAACTCCATTTTCCAAACCACAATACTTGTCAAAGAGAGGAGGAATTGCACAAAGCCTGACTTGGCCTCTTCAGTCCAAACAAGGATCCAGTGAAGATGAAGCTTTGGAGAAGGTAACTGCCAAACCCTAGTGGCTAAAACACATGGAGGTTTTTTTCTTTTTTTCTTTTTTTTTCATGAGATTTTAAATGCAAGCCAAATGTAGGCATATTTTCACAGCATAACTCATGCCAAGCTTTAGGCCACTGCTCCAGAACATAAAGATAATACAATTTCCTTGGTAATTGTAAACATTTCTCATAGGAGCAAAATATTTTCCTATTAAATCTATTGTGAGGCATGGACCTGCTTGCTTAAGCTTTCCAAAATAAGTAAAGTGCTACATTCATTTCAGCCTGAGGCAGACACCTGCCATGGAAAGCTTCAAGTTGAGTATTTAAAATTTAGCAAAATTGCATTTTATCTGAAGCCACTTAATAATGGGAAAAGACAGTGTCTTAAATAAGGGGATTTCTTATGTGTTTATTTTAGATTTTAACTGTACCCGGCAGCGTGGGGATTGAGTTACTTCCTCTCAGGGGGATGAGAGTAATTTTGCAGACAATCTTAAAAACAAAATTTTAATACAGCTGTCTGCTTTGTTCTTCAAGGGCATGGGAGATGCTCAAAAAGGCTGAATTGTGAACTGAACAAAGCTTGTTTTCATAATTTCTGTGTATGCATTTGCAAGGCATCTGAAAAAATATCCATGTGATTTCATCAGATTCAGTGATACTGGGTGTGTTTCCCAGGATGAGATTAAGCAGATTGCCTTGGGTTTGCTCCACAGGGGACAGGTCAACTACCTTTATTGCATGCCATCAGCAATGTGCCACTGAGACATTTCCAAAAGATTAAATACTTCTCAGGATTAAGAGGCCTGGTTAAAACAGAAAATTTCCTTTTTTGTTTTTTCTACGTGTAATGCCTATTAGGGGGCTATAAAGGGGATTATGGAATCATAAATCACCAACAGTATTGTTTGCTGAGGTATTTTTGTTCTTATTGCTTATACTTATGAAAGTACATGCATTTTCAAATTGTATATGCATGTATATTTTTATTAAAATAAGGGCAGAATAATATGTTGTTTAGCCTCCCTAGACAACTGCTGCATTTCTCAACTCACTGTGCCATTTAAGCTTTGCTTTGTGGTTAGAAGTGGCAGTTGGTATAATTATTAAAGAGAAGAGATTTTCAAGGATTCAAAGGATTGCTTATCAGCAAGTACTCTTTATGTGCCTCCATAATACTTGCCTGTTCTGTAGTAGAGGTTTCTTGAAAATTCCCTCTACACTCAAGAAGAATGAAATTTAAGAACTATGCTAATAATGGTAAATTCTATTTCTTGTTAATTATTTCTCAGTCTTACATAGTCACTCTTTCAGTTTATATTATCTGACTGAATAGTACAAGATTCACATATTTTGGAATTTACCCTTTTTGATCAAAATATTATTGAGTATAAGATGAAGAATCTCAGTCAATCAAATAATTACTAAAACAATTACCAAAGCCTCACATGAAACTTTCATATTTTTAGTATTAATTTTTTTTATTTTCTTTTGGAAGCAGTTGTAACCTTCTGTCCTTGTGTTTGCTCAATACACAAATGAAGGCTGGCATGAGGTTCATAATTTCACAACATTACAGGTCAGTCTCAGAGGCTGCAGAACTATGGATGGAGGATCTTATTTTTGGCTAAAGTCTCACAGAGCCCCCACTTTATCTTTCCTACTATTTTGCTCCTGAATCTGACCCTGTCTTTAAAATGGGCATCATGCAGTGAAGCACAGAAGTTCAGATGGCATAGATCTATTTTGAAACTTTTGCTTCCAATACATCTCCTCTAGAACTTTAAGAAAATCAGACTCAGATCAGGATACCATTGTGCTAGGAGCTGTAACAGGAAAAAAAAAAAAGAGAAAAAGAGAAGAGAAAGAACAATGACTCCTACTCCAAAGAACAAAAATAAAAAGGAAGACTGGGGGGGGGGGGGAATTAATAATTCTGGTATATTTTAATAGGCACTTGGGTATTAGTATAAATATTAGTAGGTATTGATGCTATAGGAAAATGAATTCTGACATTAGAGACCATGTTATATAATTTAAGACTTTTAAACTAGGTAAGAAATACCAAAGCAAGTGCCAATAGAAATAATCTGAGATCAGTAAGACAGTACTTTCCACTTCTGCCGGACTTAATCTCAAAGTACATGAATTAGTTTTAGGTTTAACTTAGCCTATCTGGAGGAAGACTGACAAAAATAGATACATCCACTTGCCATATTTGTACTAACACTGGCTCAGGTTAAGGCTCAGAGACAAAACAGGACCTTGTCCTGAGAAAACATTTCACTGCCACTGATTCCACGTTCACACTCAGTGTCCCAGCTACATTAGGATCCCTGCTTCTTTGCAGCTTATTGCTTAGAACTAGGATAAGGTTTTTTCCCTAACAGCTGCCTAGCTGTCAACATTTTTCTGCTCTTTTAGAACTATTTTTCTTTATCATAGGCCTGCACTGTACATATGTATCTTCTGCAAAATATTCATATGGCACTATTTTTTAAATTATTTCTTTTGTCTCGTGTCTCCTTTCAGCACTTTTTAAAATCCTCAATCCTTTGAAATATTTTCTCTCTTTAGGGCAGGAGCACTGAACTCTTCCTGATGCCTAATTCAAGAGTGGAAATCAACACGATGTATCACATATACTAAGTTTGGGATATTGAAATGTCAAGTGCAATTCTGAAGAAGGTATGAAGGACACCTAGTGCCTAAGGAGACAGACTGAACCACCATTTCCTGAAATACCTGCAACCAGAAAGGATGAATGTGATCATGGCATAAAATAAAGCTATTCAAACCTGGCAGCACCCTTGGGAGACGATAGCTGTGCAAAATGTTGGTGTTTGGCTCAACAAAGTGACAAGCAGCTGCAGAATAGTTTAGTGACAATAGCAATGGAGATTTCCAGTACATTCAGCATGCTTTGGAATGCAGGATACATATGCAAGGTGTTTTAAGAGTTAGCACTGAGTAACATCCTAACATTGTCTTTTCATTTACTGTTGCTTATGTTAAACTGCACAGTACTGTACCCATTCCAGTTTCCATTTTATTGTACAGGATCTGTTTTATTAGGGAATGCTCATTAGGTTCTCTTCAGTTAGCTATTAGGCATGCTATACAGGCTTTGCCTCTGTTTTTGTGGAGTGTGTATTTAAAGCCCATTTCTTAAGGCCCGTGGTTGTCCCAGGCCCACTGTTTGGGTTATTTATTGTGTACTGGAAAACTGAACATAAAATAGATTTGGGGTGTGCTGCACACTGCAAACTTAGATCATGTCCAAGCAAGTTGGAGCATACTCCTGACTGAATCACACATGGACAAGCATCAGCTGCCTTGCCGTGCCATAACATGGCCAATGACAAGTCAGCCATGTGACTCTTCAGAGGAGGATCTCAGGTCTCAGTGTTGTGAAATAGAAAGGCAGATGGATTTGTAGGCTGTGTGAGCTCCAGAAGTCTTTCTTAGCCTGTAGAGAATGCTACAAGACTCCTGTATTTGACCATGAAAAGCACTAAGACACATCAAGGGGCACAGTAGCCTTAGTGAGCTCCAGGTCCAGCCCCTAAGGTGCCATGCAGACATAATCATATTAATGATCATATGTCTAGTTCTTTTACCCTCTTCCACAAGCCAACCCTTCCAATATCAAAAAGTGTTTCAATTTGGACTCTTCCTTGCAGAGAAAAAAAGCTCTGAGATACTTAGAGCAAATAATTATAATAATTACTTGACAGTATTATTATTACAGTGTTCCACCTGCTCTCTCATTCTCCACCATTGCAACAGCAGCTCATTTGTTCAGACTTGACTTGAGTGAAGCACTGCAGTTTCTTTCCAGCTCCTCCAGTGATGGAGAGAAACTGCAGTGCTGTGCAGGACCTGAAAATGTGAGTGGAAAAAATATGCTTTGCAGCTCTTTGGTTGGCAGAATGCCCCACCGTATGACCCAGCCTGCGGAGAACAACCTGAAACTATGGAAATGGGACACAGCCTTTCCCTCTGCCATGAACAGCGATACTGCACCTACCTCTGGCCTCAAAGATAGTGAGGGATTATAGTTCTTTTGCTGATAGCAATGTAGCTCACATCATCCATTAACTTTGTGCATGATAAAAATGTTTCATTGTGGTGATACATCGTCTCTTGCAACCAGCTCACAAAATTGGTGAGATAAACTTGAGAGAACAAGATGCACTGTTCTGAAAGATGATACAGTTTATTTACATGCTCTGCAGATCAGAGAGCTTGAGAAGGGAGTTTGACTCCAAAATAAAATTGTTTGGGTTTATTCCATGTTCCAATTCACAATCATATACTATTTGCTCTTCAATAATTGTCCTTGTAGCTTCTTTATTTTTACTACTTTCCATATTTCTAATGCTGAAGTTTTTTAATATTATTTTTCTCCATATAATTAACTTTGAATTTTCTAAGCAAACTTTCCTTGGTTTACTTATTTCCTTCCTGTATTTGCAATCTCCCTTTGCTCTTCTCTTTTATTTCTGTTTTCACTAATTTTTCAACACCTTCTAATTTGCTTGCTATCTTCTTAACACTCCTCTCTTTCAGATTACTAATAATACTGTTAAGTAAGACATTTTTAAGAGATTATGCTGCTTCATTTCTTGCATTATCAAAGACTCTTTGCAGCATGCAGCCTGATGAAATCTGTTTCCCTAAAGATCAATGTGAATAAATGGTAGGACACATTGTTTAGGGAGCATATTGCATTCTGAGGAACTGGCTCCTCTCTGGTCTTTCAACAAGAACCACTCCTACCTTACACTCAGAGAGTTCACAAACTCAGGTTTTGCTAAATTTAAGTAGAAGATTCACGGATTGTAGATGTAGCTAGAGATTTTTATAAATCCAGAGAATTTTTTATAAATCCACTGTGCTGAAGAAACTGTCCTATCCAGCCACATCAATCTATTAACTCTAACTTTGGCTCCTTCCACGCATGCTAAAATCCTGCTCTGCATGCCATTCTTGTCCACGTACAGCCAGCTGAAACAAGATGATGTGCTGTTTTTCTTCCTGCAAGGTAGCCAGAAATGGTACTGTGCCCATACTGCTCATAATATTTTGGCTGTCAATCATCTGCTACAAGTACCTGAACAGTGAAAAACTCAGAAATAACTCCTCTCCAATATCCATTACCAAGAATCTTTGGTCAAAATGTTCAGATGTAATCAACATACCAAGGAACCAGGGAATTTTCTGTTATATCTTTCTCACCTCTACATTCATTTTGGCAAAACATAGAGCTCTTTATTCAGTCATTTGTTTAAGGGTGAAATTTTACTGCTTTTTTAAGGCTTCTGTATGTCAGGAAACTCTAAGCCTAGTGTTTAACCTAATTAATCAGCTTTTTCTGACTCTTTTCCTACTACACATTGGAAAAAACCACAAAAGATCAATTTGTTTAATATATGTGAAATGCTATATTAGTAAGCATATTTAATACATACACATTGGAAAAAACCACAAAAGATCAATTTGTTTAATATATGTGAAATGCTATATTAGTAAGCATATTTAATACAGTCATCATATATGCTTTTATTTTGATTTTTAAATCTTCAAGCTTCCTGTGAAATTCAGTTACATTTTTAAGTGTTTCTCATAATAATGCAGACATGACTCTCCCAACTTAAAAGAATTTTAATATTTTTTCTTAGTGACTACCAGTCACTAAGAAAAAATATTAAATATTAAATATTTAAATAAATATTTAAAATTTTAAAAATATTAAAATATTAAATATTTATTTAAAATAATAAATATTTGACTGTTGGTTCAGTAAAGTGAAATGGATCCCAGCATAGTTGTTTGGTGAAAATCAATATATAGCCCAAAGTTGTATCATATTTTTATTGCAGACTTTTTAGGGTACGTCTCATCTTTGCATTTATGAGAAATGTCTCACCATTTGCATTTCTGTCTGAGCTAGCAACTACTAGAGATCAAGCTTGAACTGAATATAATTGACTTCACTACCTGTTCTACTACCTGAAGCTGTTAGACACAGTTTCAAAAATAATGTGAAGGAAGAATAAACAGGTATTGCCATCAAAACAGGGAATCTCCTACAGTCACTATTCCTGCCCTTGCTCTATTCCCTCTCTTACATCACCAGATGTACTTATGTGACTACACAGTGAACAGGATAAACAAAGTAACCTGGACAATCTCTAACTCCTTGCTGGAGGGGATATGGGATTATTTTGATCCAGATTGGTTTTCTGATCTAATTTACTAAATAGACAAATACTTCACTGCATCAAGGGACGCTGAAAAAAACAAAGCACCAAAGTCAGAAGGACTGGACTGCAGCAATGTCAATTCAATGCTTTGAAGCTGTGATACTATAAAAGTGATTAAAATAAAATGGTACCTAAAATACATCAGTGGCCCTAGCTAACTGGGATGAAAAGGCAGTCATGAGAGATTTCCTGGAAAACACCAATTTAGGTAGCATAATTATTGAAACAAGGTAAATTAGTAGCTAGTTGGTTTTACACTGAAAGTATAAAACCTTTTTTCCTTAAGTGTTTCATATTGGTAAGAATTCCTCCCTAGTCTGTGAAGAAATTATTTATTAAAACTTTGCTTATTTTGGCTTGCTTACTTACTTTTGAACCTTCTCAGAATTTCAGCCTTACCTCTTGGCTGCTTTATTTTTCTTCCTAATTTCTTCTGAGAGATTTTGTCAGAAATCCTTTTGAAAAATCACAGTAAATTACTTCCTCAAGATGCCCTTTATACACTGTACTGTTGACTCAAAGAATTTAGCTGGTCAAGAATGTGTGATTTACCCTTGTGGCAGCTAGGCCAGTTTGGTCATATCAGCATATATTTATCCAAGCATTTCATTACTTTCTCCTTAATTATACTGCATCACTTCTTATAATACTGAAAAGAAGTTTGCAAGCCTGTGATACCTGGAATCATTCTTGAATCCTTTTAAAGATGGGAACAATGCTAGACATTTTTCAAACACTGCAATTTTTTTGCCTTAAGTGATGTACAGATTTTAGAGCTTCACTTTCATATTTTATGTTTCTCTTTTGCTCTGAGTTCTTTTGTCTTTTAGTCATAAGCAACATGTAGCAAAGAAGAAGTATTTTCAAAGATAAGTTATGTTTGCTTGAGGCCATAAAAATACTAAAAGATGACTGGCCTAAATGACATTATTTATTACTTAAAATATTTCTTAACATTAATATGTAATTATGTGACACTTTAAGAAACCTCAATAACAAGAGCTGTCAGAAATAAAATTGTTTTGAGAATAATTTCAGTAATATTTTCTTTATAAAAAGTCTCAAAAGGAATTAAATTATTACAAAAATTGCACAAAATAATTTTAAAGGTCTTTTCACTGAAAAATTAATGTGAGAGTGGTGACCATTTATCCCATAAAATAGCGAAAGGAAGGCCTTTATATTTAAAATTAATATTTTATCTGTCTCTTTCTGTCTGTTTCCTAATTCCATTTTTATCCACTTTGTTCTGTTTCTCTTTTCCTTCCTTACTCCTTAGGGTGGGAGGAAAGAAGTTTGCTTTGATCTTTATTCTGTTTTGTAGGTTTTTCTTTTTTAAGTATAATTTTAGTTGTAGGACAGTGAAATGAGCATGCCTTGGATGTTCTCTACCATAACTAAAAGCTGTGTAGCAGCTAATAATCCTCTGGACAAACATACTATTTTTGAAGTGAAAAAACTCTTAGAGACTACTTAGAGTTAAATTTTCCGGTATTGAACTTAATGTTAACCAAAAGGGATTATATATGAGGATCAAAGGACAATTAAACCCCACTATTGTTTAATATTGGGAAAAAGGGGGGTCAAGCCTATACAGCTGAAATGCAGTTTCTAACCACTGAAAGATATGTGCAAATCAGTTCCAAACATATAAATATTCATCATTTTCCTATAATGCATTAAAAATTGATTTAGAATCAGAGAAACTTGACTGGTTTTATTTTAGCAGCTATCTAAACAGTCATATTTCAGTTATCTGCAGTTTTTTTAAATCTAAACAAAAATATATCTATGTGGTAAAAGAATACTACTTCAGTTTTCATCCTTAAACTAGAAAATACAGCAAGCTTTTTAGAAATTGTGTCACATCTCAGAATTACCACTTAAAATAATTATTCCTTTTCAAACTATTCTGCTTCATGAAGAACCAGTGAATTTGTGAGAAAATGGGCAATCTGTGTGTAGAGTTCAGCAGGGCAGTAGTGAGAGTGTGGTGACACAAGTCACTAAGTGATTCTCCATGGCTGAATCCCAAGATATGTTAAAAATAAATGCAAAAGATCTCATTTTTAACATCCTGATCTAGGGAAAGATGTCTCTGCCCATGACTGCTCACTTATATTCAGTGATATTTAGAGGTTAGTGTTAACCCAAAGCAATCTATGGTTTTCTGAAAAAATAAACTTAGTAAAGCAACATTTCTTAGATGCTGTCATTATTTCTGTACCATCTAAGCTTACAAAAAATTCTATGCAAAAAAACCCCATTTTGTGAAAAAATACCTGCTGTGAAAAGTATTTCGTGAAGAGCTACCATATTGTTCTGGACTGTGAAAAATTACTGTATTTTTAAGCCTGGCTCTATCTCATATGACTGGGTGGCTCTACAGTATTTCTCCTGGTACCAGGTTCCAAAAAAGTCTTCAAAGGTGAGGTATCTTAGTTCTGAAGATGATAGTAAAAAAACAGAGTGAAAAACGTGGCTGCTTAGATAGCATGTGCTTCTGAAGAGAACTGTGGTAGGAAACAGAATTCAGTTCAGCCTGAAGAAGAGAAGGTGCAGGGGGATCTTACCAATGTATACAAATAACTGAAGGGACAGTGCAAACAGGAGAAAAGCTCTTCCCAGCAGTGACCGGTGACAGGACCAGAGCCAATGGGCACAAACTGAAATACTGGACTCTCCCCCTGAAAATCAGGAAACACCTTTTCACCATGGTGGTGACTGAGAACTGGCACAAGCTGCCCAGGAATGCTGTGGAGTCTCTCCTTGGAGATATTTAAAAGCCACTGGAGTGTGGTCCAGGGCAAACAACTCTGGATATCCCCAGCTAGAGCAGGATGGTTGGACCAGACTACCTGGGGATGTTATTACAACCTCCACCATTTTGTGTTTCTGTGATAATCCTTTCATGATAGAGTAATTTTGCACCAGGAAAGACAAAACAATGGAATAGTAAAAAACCACGGAATTTTTGTCCAGATTTTCTGGCATTTCAAAGCATTTGTAGATCTGGTGCTACAGAAGTACAGCAAGAATATGTTTAAATAAAATATTAATAACTGGGAGATTGAAAAATACAATTTCTACTGCATAGAAATATGAAAGGTAAGACCCTGTGATCACAGTCACTAAACTACTGAATCATTACATGTTTCATTTTTCAAGAGGGTACCAGGAGAACAGTCCCTTCTGATACTGCTGCTACTCCTATTTTCTTTAAAAGCATTTGTGGGAAGAGGCCAATTTTCTAAACGAATTCTAGATAATTTATCCCTACTTTTTTGCACATACATGATCACTTTTAAGAAATATGATCAAAGTCTGATATATTAATCTTTCAATAAGAAATTACAGTACAAATAATCTTGCCAGAATAATTTTTAAAAATAGAGAGCAAATAATCAGGAGATAATGTTTTAAGGAATGTAACACCACAGCAAAGTCATTCAAAAGACAAAGGTAATTTGATGAAAACTTTCTAATTGCTAGAAGGCTTTTGGGAATGCTGGAAGATACCAACTTTTTTTACAAGAGATTATGTAAGTCGTAAATAACAGAGTTTGCATTTTATCCAATTTTGCTTTTAACATTTGGAAATAGTTTACTTTTACTCAGAAATAATGAAGGAACAAGAAAATTTCTTCCGTACCAACATAGCATATGCTTTTACCATCAATTTAGTTTATTAGAAGTCAATCAACTACAAGTTTCCTCTGTCAAAACTCAGAATTTTAAGATAAACTCTGTCCCAACATCTGAGTAGGTAAAGCTTAAAAGATGACTACTTCTAGACTTTAATTTCTGAGTTCCATCCCTTCGGATGATGTCTTGGATCAAATTCCTTCAGAACAATTGACTTCAACTATGTGGAAATATGCTTCATGCATTTAACTTAGTCAAACATGCTATTTGATATCTCAAAGGAGAACTTTTGGTTTTGCAAATTTTGGGAAAGAGTTATAATAAATTGCAGTTGAAGAAATGCCTTAGGCCAATATGGCGTTCCTCAAAGCACACTGCAGAGAAAGTGCACTCAAAGCATTCTGCACTAGCAGAGAATGAACAAGTCTAAAGTTTCTCTTAAAGCAAAAGCTATGACCCATTGCCTTGTCAATAATTTCAATCTGACCTCCTTCTACATGTAAACACAAAACAACCCTGTGAAAAGAATCAAGAAAACTTTCAGATCATGCAGAATACTTAAATGCTGTATAGCCCTTCTCAGTTGCTTTTTAAAGTAGATGTAGATTCTGTCTTACTGTAGAAAAAAAAAAAGCACATGAATTCATGACCTCATTCTGGGGGATGGGGCAACAGAGAGGTACATTTCTATCCTTTTCACATCAACTTTGACTCAAAATGAGGCTCTACAACACAGGTGAAGCAAAGAACTTCCAAACCATGCCCAAGAGGCTCTACAAGCAGTGTGCCTGAGGGTGCATTTCAATGCTAATAACATGTAGATTATATAAACATAGCCTTACTGTGTCTGACCTAGCGGGTCATGATGAGAAAATAAAGGCAAGAAACAGATGAAAGCTGAGAGAGCTCAAGTATATCAAAAGCATTACTCTTAAAGGGCTTTCCTGTAATAAATAGCATAATGGGAACCAAACAGCCTGGCATAAGATAGAACAAACTCTGGGCTTTCCTGGGATAATGCTCCCAGGAGGGAACAGCAAAAGAAGCATATTCTCATGTCCAAAGACAATGCAGACCACTAATGTTTCAAGGGCTATGAAAGGAACAAAATGTAACAGAGTCTAAAAAGTTGTCCCAAGTGACAAGCCACATTTCTTTGAAAAAAAAAATCATTTGAAAATTATCCAAAATATTTCTTTTTCAAATAAAAGAAAATGCATGGAACAACAAACATTAACAAATGTTGAGTTATAATGCTGTCTTTTAAATGTCTTTTAATGCTGTCTCTGCAGTACACTGAGACATGTTTATGAGGTATGGAAATTTCGTTCTTCAAAATCAATTAGAAATAAATTGCATCAAAAAAGGCAGCCGATTATACATGTCTACAAATTCCCAACATTGAATAATAAATTTTGATGGCCATGAAAGAGTCGAAGCAGGGATGTATTCTGGCATTATCTTTTCCAGCCCAAATGCTGTATTTTTGTTCAAATTCCAGTGTGTGCTACTTACTGTTAAGTTTGTAACTACCATTGAAACACCAGCTCTGTATAATCAAAAAAGTTTGCTGCGAGACTGTCATTCTCACTTGATTCTTACACTTCATCATTTCCTCAAACCACCAGATATAGTACATCTATGCAAGTTATCATCATTCTCTGCAGTTCTATAAATTAATTTCCTATTCACAAGACAGAACTTGTATTGAATCCAGTTGAGACTTAGAAAGGCAGATCTCAGGTATAATATTTTAGAACACAATGAGGCAGAAGGGAATAGCTCTGATTTTTTTCCATAAAGGTCTGACCTTGGAAGCACACTGAAGACCTTTATGAAGACTATGATGGCCCACTTGAAAGCTTACAGAAAACAAACCTCCAGCATTCCAACCTATGCATCCTACCTTGTCTGGGAAAGGCAGCAGAAATGTCAGTACCATGTGAAAAAGACTTTCCATATCTGACCCTTTGTAATAAACTGGATGCAAAATGAGAAAGTAAAAATTCCGTCTTAGAGAAGAATAAAGCCAGGATGATAGGATGCAGCCCTTTGAATTGCAACTCTCTGGATTTGATCCATGTCAGAGTGATCAAATCAATCAATTCTCACTGATCAAGTGAATTACAATGAAATATAAATACTTAATTAGATATGTGGCCAGAGTAGCAGGTCTGAATAATATGGCACATATTAAAGGACTAAACTGGGCTGAGTGTTCTTTATTTTACAGATTTATCAAGCAATTTAATTCAGAATGAGTAGTACTGCACCCCTTAACAGATCTAGAACTTCTGTAGGCCAGCAGGGAGGGATTCAAATTTTAGTGTTCAAATTATGGAACACATCATAGGAGGAATTAGCCACCGTATAAGAAATGCTTAGACATCTCAACAACATTATTTGCTTTTAGAAACTATTTTTATTAATTGAAAAGGAATTTTAAAATTTCATATTATAATCATGAATATACTTGCAAAATGCAATAATTACTCTAGTCATGAGTTACCAGCAAAAATAACTATAATTTATACATTTTTCCTTGTATTGCTCCTTTCTCTTTCTACATGACTCACAATCTGTTTTAAAGCAACAGCTCTGCAACATGCCTGAGTTCCAGAAATTTTATACAATATTATTTCTAATATTTGATCATTTAAAATAGTATCTCAGAAGGGCCCTATTTGTAAGAAAATGTTATTTTAACCATTTAAAAAGGGTTTCACATTAGCAAAGCATATAGAACTAAAACCAGCAGACAAAAAGATCGGGTCTCATTGATACTAAAGTGAGCAAGGTTAACTCTGTTTTAGGTTAGGACATAATTTATCCCAGAGTTTTTACTTATTTAAAATAAGTGAATAATATTCAAATAATTGCATCTGAATATGAAATTATTGGGTTGGTACTACAACTGATGATAGTAGAAATATTATTAAAAGTGAATACTTAAGAAAAACATGTTATTTATACACAGAAATCAAAATAGACCTTTTTGGGCAGAACACTCTAGAAATATTGTTACAAAATACCACAAGAGAAAATAAAGTTCCTGAGGCTGAACTCCCTGGAAAGGGCTATGGATTTTTTTGTTTGGTTGGTTCTTGCTCATCTGTCTCTCAGATACAAAATTAGGACAGCTTGGGAGTTAAAATTGGAGAAAAGAGGATTGTGGGACAAAGGACCATACACAGCCATCTTCCATATTTCCATACATGGGTATAAGGCATACATAATATGAGGGAAATAAATTATTTATATACTGGTATATATATATATAAAATTTGTTTATTTCATGTTTACCACAAATACTTTTCCATTGTTTCTACTGAAAATAAGATCATTTGAAACTGGTCATACTTTACATGGTTAATATGTTTCTTCACAACTAACATTTAGTTTTCTAGCCAGGGCTCAGAGTGCCATACAGGAAATCATTAAGAAGTATTTTACTGCTTTCCAGCATGTTTACATGAACTAATTTTATAACATACCTGCAAAGATGGAAGAAGCCAAAGAATTATTGCTGTTAGCTATTTTTAATACAATGTAGTCAGCAGATAATTGTGTTTGCCTTAGTGTTAACTAATGCCCCTCCTACTGTGTTTTAAAAGGAAGTGGATCAGCAGGAAATATTTAATTTACATCAGCTTCTTGCTGTTTATGTGAAAATCAGCTACCAGAATAACAAATGGTTATTTTATGTATGATTTATTTCTTCCTTCTCGCTAAAAATTCCTCTTTCAGAAGAAAACACACATACCAAGAAACAGTGAAAAATATTTTAAAAATACATTAAATGTCAAAAGTTCAATGCTCTTTTTACATATTGTATTCCATTGCAGTCAGACTATTTTAGAGAAATATTTGTGGAAATATTTGTGTCCCTCAAAGCTGTAGCTAAGGGGGAACACAGTTGTACTCAACAACTCTATATCCTAAAAGTTAATACTATTAATTTTTTCAATGTCACTGCTAAGAATGCTCAGCAAGAAATTTGAAAAGCAAAAATAGAAGATTTTTTAAATTTGTTTTTAATTATTTCAGGATATTTGGTTTTGCTTTCTTTTGAGGGACCTGACTTCATTTTCTTTTTGTCTGATTGACAGTACATATCTTCATAAAGACCACCTATAGATGTGCTTACACAAAATTCCATACAGTATTTTCAAGGCCTCTTAAATCAACCCACATCTGTTGGGAATGCCAAACAAGAAAACAGGGAAATAAAACAAATAATTGCCATTTGGTCTCTAGTATAATTTTAATATTACACTGAAGGGTTATTTCACATAGTCGTATTTTCTTACACTTTTAGGTACTGCAACATGCAGTCACTTCATAGGTTTGTCTATCAAAATCACATACTCTAAAACTGGTTGTGAAGTCTAGTGTTTTTAAGGAATTTTTAGTGCAGTAGATAATGGAATTTGGTCAAATATCTGCTTTCATTTCCTGGGTTTGCCTGTTAACTATTTCCCTGGAAAACACAGGGATATCCAACAAAACCAGGACTGGCTAAAGAAAATTATACAAGCGGTTCAGAAGGTTTACACAGAAACAGCTGGAACTCCACTTGGAATCAGTATGACAAAACAACCTGTGAATACTTACTCCTGTAAAATTGGGGAAAAGAAAGCCTCATACTGATACTGAAATTACTTCTGTGATTCTTGTTTATTTCAAAAATGCTTTTATAATTAACAGTATAGATGAGGTTCAGGTTTCCTAAGTTTCACTTATTGGACCTCTTAGATAAAGAACAGAGAGAACGATATATCCAGACAAGGTAAGAGCAAAGCAAGTCCAGCTTCTCTTCCCTCAGGCCTGCTCCTCCTTTTCCATCCTATTCTTTCCCAATGCTCTGCAGTTTATAGGAAGATGAATTTGGCTGGGAACTGTAACATGGCTTTTTTAGCCTCATTTTTTCCCAACAGATCTAGATTTAAAACTTCTGAATTTCATAGCTCTTCCTGAGTGGAGTTTTTTCACACCACACTGTTTATAAAATAATTAGCTAAATTAACTGATCATCTGAGATGCTGCACAGAACAATGTGTGGCATAATAATACCACAAAACCTAGTAGAACCTTTCTTTTGGATACTAATGACACCTTTACTTATATGTTGGTTCACCTGGTTTTAAACTAAACCTAGTCCAACAGAATTCTCAACTAAAAAACGTGAGGCAAAGTAAATGTTGTAATCTATCCTTACACAATACTTAATAAAACAATAAGGTGCACCAGTAGGATAGCAAACCATCCTGTGTTTCAGTGCCAAAATGAAAACTATTACTTATACTGAAACACTAAGGATGTGGCTGCTGAAAATTAGGAGTTTACTTGCCTTTATAATTTATATTTTCTTGAAATTGTTAGAAGTAAAATGTGGTATGGCAATAACAAATGTCTTGGAAATTGTTTTTTTCTTACACCATTTATATATACTGTATTTTATATATATATATATATATACTTATTGTAACTATAGTAGTATCATTCCAATTGTAATCATTTGAGCATATTAAAAAATAATAAAACCAAACAAATCAAATACTCTAAGAAGAAAATATTTTTTAGGCAAATTAATACAGCTGGGAGAAAAATAATACCACAAGAAAAGCTGGGCCTGAAGTAAACAACTGACTTGACTGCTAAAACACTGCTATATCAGAAACAAACTATTTTCTCCTCACAAAGAAAGTATTAAACATTTCACATGTGTTATATGACTTGTATATAAGTAATTTCTGATGAGACAGCCCTCATAAAGGAGGAGTTCTATGTGTCTTACCTCCCCACAAGAACTGTTTCAACAGAGTGTTTTAGCACACTTTTCCTTTAAAAAGATTGCATAGTTTTATGAAATGTCATCAAACACCCATAAGTCTCACCATTTCAAAAAGTGAAATATTATTTCCAGACATATAATTTCATGAAAGAGTTAGTGGCTGGAAATTGACCATGGGAAAATAATAATTTCACTATTTAGCAATAATTATAATACTTAGCTTGTTCTTCTAGTGTTATTTAACAGGGAAATAATTCCACAATTCCACTCTGAAAAACAGCTTTTCTATTTTCAGGAACTGTGTTGCCTAAATAGCTCACAAACTACTCTAAGTTATGTAGACCCTTAAAGAATTAATTACTTTCACTGATAAATGAGACACTGAAGGCAAAAATGGCCTGTCCTATGACCCAATAAGAATTGTATCTGCTGTTGTTTTCATTACCATAGCTTGGATCAGAAATTAAAACCTGGTAAAAATAACAATGAAACTCTAACTAATTAGAAATAGCAGTAAATCACTTAACGAGGAGCAGATGTGATTTTGGGGATAAAAATGAAAATATTTCTTACTTAAGAATTAACTTCTTAATAAAATAACTTTATTTAATAAAATAATTTTTTGTTTTATATTTTATTTTTATGTTCATTTATGTTTAATTTATATTTAATAGAATAATATACTTAACTTCTGAATAAAATAATTTTTTATTTACTCTGAAGATCCTTGCAATTTTTAACTATTACCTTATCTGTGTCTTCTTTTTCAAAATTCTTTATTATAGGGATATTGCAACGACAATGACCTTCTTCCTCTCAACAGTGTTGTGAAATATTTGGGTTATATACAAGGGGTTAGTTTTCAGTGCATTTCTACAGCATCCCATGCAGCAGGCTTTTTGATGCATTTAATACATTAATGAAAATTTACTATTATCTATTAAGATTCTCTAAATTAGTGCACACTAAGGAAAATCAGGCAAATTTATTGGGATATTTCCATTGATGATAGATAAGTAATCATTAAAAAATACTAACAGATCACCTTCAGTCCAGAATCACAAATCAACCAAACAATAAATGTGCTTACACTTAAAATCTAAAGCAACTTCTTGATTTGTCAGCCTGTGCATTGAAGTCAGCTTGAGGAGTTACTGCCCACATCAAATATTAAACATCTGTGCACAGCTAACATTCCTCCTTGTAAGAAACTTAATATAAGCCCTGCAAACAAAGAAAAACCTATGTTCTCTCACTTCAACCTGTACCTACATAAATATATGCATTTCTCAGAAAGGCTCTGTTTCAATAAAACTTAATTGTGTCTAATACCCTGTCTTATACATAAACCAGCCAGGTTTCTTTTCTTTTCTCAAGCTCTTCTCTATCCTTCCCCAAATTTCATCAATTTCAGATACTATCCACCTTGTTAGAAACATCTTTGGGCATTTGCAGACACTCACAAGAGAAATTCAGTAGTCACCCATACTTGTTTTTCAAATGCCTAGAAGGACGAGAAGTCCTGAAGTTTATACTTAGAAATTCTATCAAATGAAAATGCATTACTGTTCTCCAGGTCTGTTTATTGCAAGCCTTCAGTCACTCCAATATTACTGTTATAACAATAATTATTACTTTCCCTTCTTAGAGTACTAACAATTATATATTTAGGAGAGTCTGCTTTATATGTCATTATAATTTATCTGATTCTCTCAGCCTTAGAATATTGTTCTATTAAGTTCTATTGTGAGTGCAGCCAATCTGCAAACCTTTTACTTATCAGTAATACTGTATTTAACAACCACAGCTCTTGTGTTCACATGTAATTTAGGAAATAGCAATTTAAATATTTTCAACATGTAATTTTAACTTATTTAAGGTGATACTAATTTTATGCCTTTTTGATATTCGTTTTTCACAATATATTTGAACTCTTTGCAAGTTCAAGTGAACAAGGAGTCCCATACAGTCATATGTAAAGTCCTGCATTCATTTAATAAGCAATTTTTATCAAATGATTCTGTGTGAAGAGCAAGCATGTTTAATTAAGAGCAGCAGAAACTGCTACAGTAAATTCCAGGTTTGGATTGAGGCTTGTACTAGTACATTTTGCATTTTTTAACAAGAAGTTAAAGAAGGATGAGACCAAGTTGTCGATTATTTTTAAAACATCTATACTGAGAATATACTTCAGATAAACTAATATGCTTTAGTGCTGGCTCCTGTACATCCCCCCAAAACATTTTTCTATAGGGCAAAATGGTGCACTAAAAATCTGCTGAAGCAATATGCTACTATTTAGCAAGTTCAACATCTAAAAATTGAGTAGGTAGTATTCCTGTAGCCTCTACTAGATCACTGTAAAACCCACCAATCTGGCATGATTTAACATGACACATAAAAGCTGCTGAGAATGGAACAGCAACAGTACTACAATTTTAAGGTTATATAATGTACATTATACACAAAACCTCACGTATCTTCAGCATTGAAACAGCTTTCTTTTTTTATAACTATTTCCACTTCAACTCAAAACATGAAGCTTTCTAAATCCTCTCTTTAAAGACTAAAGTAATTCAGTATTCATCACAGACATCTGCTCTAACAGACAAATCCAGATGAACTTTGTACTTTCACTTCAAATTTGCCCTTATAGAAAGAAATTATGTAATGGCATACTATTACATTTCACCTCATCATTTTTCAAACATCAAGTAAATGTTTCCTAAACCCTTTATATGTTCAAATAAATGATCATAAATATTCTGCACCAAAATACTCCAGATAAAAAAATTACAGGCACGGATTAAGTACCATAGTGCCCATTTGCACTTTCATTACTTAGAAGCCAAAGACAGGCTTTTGCAGTTAGATTCTATACCATGTTTTAATGTTCTTGAATCAGGTGCCTAGCAAAAAATTAGTATAATTGTTATTGAACACCTAAGAATATTGTATTCTCTTCATACATTTCTATAAAACCCTGTTGATTTAATTTCCTTAGATCCTCAAGATTCATGACAATTCATCAGTTTCAACTTTCTTCTGGAAACTACCAATATATTTTTCTCAAAATAGTGCAGTAATTAAATAAATTTTATATCGAAATTGTACTAGATGACAGTCTATTAATCCATCTGTCAAAGACTGCTTATCCATTTTAACTTTGATCATCTAGGTTAAGATTTCTCTTAAAGGTCACAGTTAATTCAGTCTTCTGAATTTTACCTTGTGTGCAATGTCAAGAAATATTACCGCAGTAATCAGTAGTTCTGTGTTTGTAAAGTGAAAATGCTCCTAAACTAAAACAAACGAACAAAAAAACCAATCTATGTTTATCTCTCCATTCATGCTTTCTTTTCCTCAAGTCATACTAACTTTTAAATTGTTCAAATAACACAAAAACAAGTGAAATGACATCAGAAAAAAAGAAGTGATATAATGAAATATTTAAGATGCAATATTTTTAAGCTAACTCATTTTCATTTCCTATTTCCTCTATCTGTTTAATAGAAACCTCTTTCTTCATTATTTACTAATTAATGAAGTCTGGAGAGATATGGAAGGTTAAATACTTTTCCTCCTTTTTTCTACATTGAATAGTAAATGTAAAGCATAGAACTTAGACAATATTTTTGTTAAAAAACCCCAGTCGTCCTCATGCCAGAGTCACTTCAAGCACTGGCCCATCTACTCCTATGTTTTGTATAACTAATAAAATCAGTACCATTGCTATTCTCTATGTCTGCTCATCTTTCTTAATGATTTTTTCTCTCTTTCGATAAAACTTGGCTCAAAAAAACCCCAATACTTCCCTGTCTACAACGGGTTTCCCACATAAAATAGAAGTGCAGGATTTTGCCTTTTAAAGTGGCTACCAGTATTCAGCATATGGGGCTTTTTTATTCTTAGTTCTCAAAGCACAAAGAAAGAAATGCTTATTTGAAAATAGACTGCCTAGGACTTAATTCAAGCTGAAATAATCTTGACTAAATAACAAACTCTGTTGTATTATAAAAATAAGATAGTATTTCCAACACTTCATGGCTATAAAATGCCATCATTTACAGATTATCAAGGCAGGAGGGCAGGCAGATTTCATTTTGTAAGGTCTTTTCCTGGTAAGTATAGAAAATGAAGATAAGTGCATTGTACATAGCAAGCTGAGAGGAGAGGTTAATGTTATTTCAATTCTTTTGCATGTTTGAGGGATTTCTTTTATGTATCCGAATTTTTAAAAATAAGCAGAAGAATATCAAGGCCAAAAGGGACTATAACTACATTAGCACAACCACACTTCCTCTGCAGGCCAAAGAATCTCCTGCTATTACATCAAAACTAAATATCTTTGTAAAGATTCCAAGTAATGACAATCTTAATCATGTGTTCCAAAGGTTAGTTACCCTCATTGTTAAGAGATATCCACATTTTTTATTAGTCTGGATTTGTCTACATTCAGTTTCAAGCTTCTGAACCTTATTACATTCTATAACGTTTAAGGCCATTAAATACTAGAAATCTCATTTTCATGCATCTATTTGTGGACTCTGATCAAATTACATCTGAATCCTCACTCAAACATATTGAACAGATTGAGCTTTCTAAGCCTCTCATCATAACCCACATTAGAAGTAGCACACAAACATTCCTATAGCTATTTCTGAATATTTTTTCAATAATTTCTCTTTTTTTTGAAATATAACAACCATTACTGAAAGTAATATTACAGCAAGTCTAACTTATGCCATTTGCCAATGTTTTCCTACTTCTCTATTCCTATATCTATTTTATGTCAGCAAACAGTATAGAAAAAAAAAGTGATCTACACACACACCTGAACACTTTATTCCAATCTCAGAGTACGAAATATCTAAAACAACTTCTGGAGAAAATAAACAATTAAATATATGAGGGTGAATGGAAAATGAGATAAAATGACACGACTCACAAAGCAATCCTGCTAGAATGACTGGATATCTTCAAAAAAGGAGCAAATTTTATGAACAAATAAAAAGCAGAATAGTATTTGTCTAGATCTCTGTAACACTCCACACAAAAAGTTTTACATAAAATTGTGGTTATTGCTGCAATTGTAAGAAGTAAGGTACTGGCTGTGGAGGGGACTTCAACTCCTATGAGCCAGACCTCTGCCCCAGAGTGAAGTTAGTAGTAGAGTTCCTCAAAGATCATCTTTGAGAACAATCTTATTTAATATTTTTAAAACTCCCTGGCATAAAAAGTAGGAGTGATGTCAATGCCTCCTAACCATGTGTCAATACAGAGAACTGAACTAAGACAAAGGAAAAACCGGGTGACTCAGGGACTGGAGTAATGGAAGTGTCATGACATTTAATAACACGAAGTATGAGGTTGGGGCACAGGCTCCGTGCTCAAGGCTTCTTAGCAGTGTATACTAAATTGGATTTTGATGCCCTCAAGGAGAGGATAAAATTACTTATTTTCTCAACATGAACAGGCTTCAAAACTATATTTTGTGGTGATGACAGAGGAACCAGGACAAGAACATCTTCCCTGAGAAGTTTGTGTTGCTAAGCTAAGCAACATCCCTTACCACCAATAGCAAACAGCCATGGTCCCACTGCCTTCTGCACAACCCTCTCTCTGTCTTGGGGATGAAGCCATGCACCCTGTCTGAGGAGAAGAACCAAAAGCTACTGGCAGATGCAGAAAAGTGAAATGTGCACACCCCAGGTGAAAAGAACTTCAAAAAGCTCCAGCATCAGATAGCCCAGATCTCAGTTTGCTCTGTGCTCACCTCTGTCAATGGCCAAATCCTCCTAGAACACTCAATTTTCTCCAGTCTGGAGAACTTAGGGAGGCAACAAAGGTCGCAATGAAGTAAAGCTTCCCAGTCCCAATAATATGTGGCTATGAGACTTAAACCACCCAGCCCTTTTAGCAGCAGGGACTAGCTTAATCTCTTAAATCCATCTTCCACTCCCCCATATGAAATAAAACCTTTTCTCTTTTGTTATCTCCTCTAGCAATCAAGCAGACAGTGTTGGAGAAAAGGTGTGAGCAGGAGGGGACCAGTATACAGCCAGCATAGCAGCAGTCATGAAATTAATGCTCATGTGATCTTGGCACCCTGAGCTGCTAAGAGAGGATGAAATATGGGAGCAATTCTGTACCATGATGATTCTGCAGACACATCAGTCTGTCATCATACACAACTATTTGTGCCTAAATCTAGTTCTGTGACAGTTCCTCAGAAACTAATACACTGAAAACCTATTAGGGAAATGAAGATCATAACATATTAGTCAGTCTCAGGACAACTGAGCCACCAATGTGATGCAACCCTACAAGGCAAACATGACCTTAAATCAGAAATGATCATTTCAGTAGAGTAAGAGAAGACTTTATGTTATTTTACATTGCACTAATGAGTCCCTGTATATACTGTTACATGGAATTCTGGCAACTTATATTAAAGAAAAATGGATTCAAACTGGGACATGTGGAGAACTGTTACTAGGGTGATAAGAGAATGGAAATTTCCCTCTTTTGTAAGATCAAAGTTAAAGAAAGTGATGGCTCACTACCTTTTTTCCTTACCTCTAATTCCACATTTTGTTTTGGCTTCTACCTCAAATGCACCATTCTACAAGCCCTAATGCTCCTGTACCTATGCAGTGAACTGAGTCAAGGGACTCATAAATCAATAAAAACCTTTCAGTCATCAGTTTCTTGATGGGATTTCTTTTCTGAGTATGTAAGTATATGGTGGCACACATAAAATAAGGCCTAAAGCTAAGAATAACAATGCAAATTTATGATGCAAGTGCAGATCATTGTTTGCTAATAAACACATGTTGAAAGGAAACACTGAGAAGGAACATAGATGTTTAAACATAAGAACAACACAAGCTTGGAGAAAATAGTTATGCATCTACTAGAAGCCACATTTCAGACTGGAAATCAGAAATTTTAGCTATCACAAAAGTACAATTGTAGTTCCAGTTACAGGGACAGAGGTATAACCTGTTTTTACAGTACAGCTACTGTCTGCTAGCACTTTAGAAGTTCTTTTTCAATCCCATATTAAACAACTGTTCCATATTTTTGATAATAAGTATGCATTTAATTGTGTTGAAGTGTAGTATTTTTTTAAATTTATTTCCAGGAAGTCAGAGATTAGTAAATTAATAAATAAAAAAGTAGTACCACTTGTACATCTGGACAAAGTGAAACATCTGGAAATGCTAATAATAGTAGCAAGGTAAAGAAACTTCAGGCGGGGTGTAATTTCTCAAAAGTTCCAAAATTACTCTAACAGCTTGTTTCAAAGATTTGCCTCCTATATGTGGTGTGAGACTTTCAGATCTTGTACACCCTCAGACCCATAGCCATATTGTGACCTGATATTTAACAGAATCTGGTACTTAGTATTTTGGGTTTTTTAAACTTGTCCACCTCTCTCTATGTCCAAAGCCATTATTTGGTTGCAAAAAGATGAAGTATGCAAAAAAAATGTCTAGGTAGTTAAAATACTCTTTTTTTTAAATCACCAAAAAGCTCCAAAATATAGGTGATCTGTTTTCATGAATGTTAAGTGGGAGTTTAATCTTAGAGGGGGAAAAACAGGAGGCAAATCTTTGATGCCAGTTTTGAGCATGGTTAGAGCTCATGATTTTGCATGAGAGACTTGACATACTATGGAGTCTTGCAACACATCAACCTGCAGGAATTGGATTATATTTAAACATACATGGTAACTCTTACTTTTCATACCAATGAGTTGTACTGTGGCAGCTCCTTTGGGAGTCTCTGCTGGGAGCAATGAACGTGCTCTTCTTTGCTTGTTTGTTTTAGCATTCTTTGCATTGAAAGAGTTACTTTGGGATTTAGTTTTCTGACGACTTGATAGAGAGTGACTATTAGATACCAGAAATATGCCTTGATACAATTATAAAGAAATTCTGAGACATTTAATTAAATTGATACATATTTCAAGGGTTAGCTGAATTACACTGTTCAACATAATCACACAAAACAAATATTTTACATGCCACTTGTTAAATAACATTCATATGTGACCACGTAATTCTGAACTATGCCTAAACACATCAAAACTCTCTAAGAATTTTTCAGATTTTACACCTGATCCTGCTTTCTTGCCCCTCAAAACATGCCCCCTTTGTGCCTCACAGTTTTGCACATTTCAAATATCTACTTTTAAAATACAGAATAATACACAAAAAAGGGCATGAGAAAAAAAGAAAAATATGAAAAAACAGTAATATGAAAGAAATTCAAAACTCAAATAGTATTTACAAATACAATTTATTTTATGATACTTTAAAATACATTATTACAATCTTCTAGTTATGCTTTTAAATTTTTTTTTCTGTCCTGAAGAACATTGGAATTGTTGTGATGGAGGGGTTCCAGTTGTTTTTTCAAAGTACTTTAAGAGCTACAAATCTAAAATTGGTGGACATTAAAAAAAACACAGCTAGGAGATGCAAAAACTATGAACCTAATACCTTGCTTATCATCTCTTTTAATCAGAATATTAGAGATTCATATTTTACAGAAATTTTTATAAGAGATCTCACTCTTCACTTGAGCATTACTACCTTTTTGATCCTGTAGTACTGCCAAAAAACATTTCAAAACCAATACAGGCAGAAGACAAATACATCTGACAAACAAAATAAATTATATTATATTTGTTATTTGTAAGATATATGTACTCCTTACCTTTGATATATTAATACAGGTGCTGTAATTGATTTATTATGTCACAATAAACCAGTAAAATAAACCATTTCCTCACACTTTTCAAATTACTTCCATTTTAGATGTGTAGATCTGTGGTTCTCTGTTATTATTTTTAATGAATAGCAAACATCATACCATCAATGAATAACATATAATAAAAATATGTTTGCATGTCTCATTCATTGCTAAAACATCACCTTCCCCTCAAAGGGACACATTAAGTCTGTTTATTTTTTGGAAATTCTGCTATGTGGCAAACTACTGACAGGCAGTTGTCATCACCAAAAAGGTCAGTGGATTTGGAGCACTTGTCTTTTTGTAAAAGCAAAATGTATTAAGTTTGACAACACTTTTAAGCACTTTGCACAGGTTATCCAGAGAACCATTGTGTGGTGCCAGGGATTTTTGTGGCCCCTCCCCATCTCATTACAAATTCTGGTGAAGATGCCACTGTTTGAAGGCTCGTTTTTGTCAGGTTATAACATTGATGCCGTCCCGTAGCACACTGTGCACTCCTGGCTCCAACTACTTTGCTGCAATAGCTTACCTCTGAGTGGGGCTGTGAAGGAGTTTCATGTGCAGGGCTCTCTCTGTAGCTTTAGTCTGGAATCCTTTTTTTATTCCAGTCAAAGCAGCCACTTCATCAGTGGCTACATTTGCACAGCTTTTCCATTAAACATCGGTTTCATCAAAGAAACTGTTTCCTGTTGACAATAGATCTTCTCCAGTACATTTGGATCAGTAATTGTTTTAATGCTAGTTTCTTCAAATCTTCAGCAGTGTCTTCTATGCATCTTTCAACTGTATTTACTGACAAGAGTGCATTTTAGATTGCTGCTATATTCTTCTACCTGTGTTATTTCAGTGATTTTTATTGTCATGGGAATAACAATTGTTTCCTCAATATGGTATGTGGTCTTTTGCTATTATCTATGACTTTTATCATTAAGTTTTGCAAAACACTGGATTGAGCAGTATGACTGAAAACATCACTGAAAAATATTTGTGAAGGTCTGTCTTCATGTTCTAATGTGTAGCTTTCTAAACATCTGGCTAACCATAGTGGCTTCATACCACCTTTAGCTGGTATCTCAAGACACAGTACACATTTTGGTGAACTTCATTAACAGCGGTTGTCAGTTCATAGGGTCATAGAATAAAAGAATGATAGTTCCAACCCCCCTGCCATAGGCAGGGCCAACTTTACTAGATGAGGTTGCTCAGAGCTCCATCCAACCTGGCCTTGAACACTTCCCAGGGATGACATATCCACCACTTCTCTGGGCAACTTGGTCCAGTGCTTTGCCATCCTCCCAGTGAAAAACTTCTTCCTAATATCTAATCTAAACCAACCTTGTTTCAGGTTTAAGCCATTCCCCTTTGTCCCCTTTGCCGCCTTTGTAAAAATTCCCTCTCCGTTATTCCTGTGGGTTCCCTTCAAGTACTGGAAGGCCACAATTAGGTTGTCCCAAAACCTTCTCTTTTCCAGGCTGAACTAACTAAATTCTGTCAGCCTTTCCTCACAGGATACTTGAGTCTTCATAATTTTTAATGTGTTTGATCAACTTATTGTCAGATCCAATCAGATCACCATTGGTTTTGATGTTGTGTGGCTGACAAAGAAGTCACACTTGGAACAGAAGTATCAGCTCTACCATTTTCTTGTTCCCTGCTTGTGTTTAGAATCATCTTCAATGACAGTTTCTTTGCAGGAATCTTTTAAAAACATTTGTCCATTTTGTGAGGGTTAATGTAATCAAAACTAGTTAATACAGTCTGTAAATTCAGTTAAGCCCTTGCCCTTCTATTTAGTATATATTTTGATTCTGTGGCATTTTCATTCCAAGTCTGATTCCTGAGTATGCTTTCACTTTTTTGCCTTTTTCTTTTTTCTTTTTTTTTTAAGATGCTCTATGCTACTCCTAATTTCGGCTTCTTTGGCTCACCTTAACTTTTTTCCTGCCTTGATTCTAGTCCAACAGTGATCACGGAGCCCAGTTGCCTATCATAATATCTACCTACAGTTGTTTGGTATTGTGTGGAATTTGACAGTACGAAGCAAAAAATGGAACTTTCACAACTATTAAGTGTGTTTAGAGCTGTTGCTTGAATGCAGCATCAAACAAATTGAACACTGCAGTAATTTTCTATATATTTACTGAGACATGCAAACTCCCTGGACATCTGTAGGAAATCCAGTATAGACCTCTCTCTTTCACTAAGAATATTGTTCAACTCTCATAATGTGTAATTCAGGGAGCATCAGGCCTCTGACTAATGATAAGGTTTCATCAGGTAGAGTGACATGTGTGCTATGGCATTACCTAAGCTAAAATGTGGATTATTTTCCTATAGTTTCTAAAATAATAAGTTGTCACTTATAAAAACTAGTGATTCTGAATCTGAAAAAAAAATAAGCATAAAAGAGAACATAATTTAAAATTAACCTTTTTGGTAACTATTTCTAAATTTGTTACAAGTACCAATACTAACATGTATTAGGACTAAAGTCTTCAATATTAGACATTACTTTAATAAAACAATAATAAAATCTACTTGTAACTGGCATACAAAAATAAAAGGCTTCTAGATTCAATATCTACTTTATGGCTTCTGTTCAAATCTCATGTCCTTTTGAGATTTCTGGTTTCATAGCTTTAAAGAAGCCTATCTGAAATCCTCTGTATTGGTAAAAGAGCACTGAACTGAAACTTAGTAACTTGATCAAAAAATCTGCCATGAAGGATCAGATATTTTTGGGATCATGCTTTTCACTTTTTGACAAGAAAAAGTGAATGCCTGTAAGTTTTTGGCTCCTAAGCTTAAGCAGATGTTCACATCTGAAAACAGAGATTATCTTCAACATATTCAGAGCACTCTTGGATTTTGCTGTACCCAGGTACCAGGACTTGCACCTGAAGATACCCAGCACTCCTCAAATGAAGTGGAAAGACCACTACAAAAACATGGACCCTTGTACTTTGTATTTTTTGGACAGCATTATAACTTGATGGTTCCTATTCAACACAATATTCACCTTGACTGGGACATGGTTCCATCATGCAGGACCAGGCACACAGCTGTTGGACACTAATGCAAGTTCCATTAAAGCCTTCTGAGAGTAGCATTATCATGATAGTTTGCTGTTGTCCAAGGTCTTTCCCCTCAGAATCCTGAAAAAAATCTGTCTTCTGCTCCGTACCACCCTTTAGGAGTGGAGCTCCTCATGAACTACAGCTTACCAGTGAACAGTGAGAAATAAATCAGCACCTTAAGAGAGTTTTGAAACTGGAGAGACTCAGTCAATGGGCGAATTAAATTCCTGAGCATATCTTATTGAAGGAAATTTACCATTAAGGGTTACTTCTGTATATTGTTGTTTGTGGAATTAGCATCCTCTGATTATAAGCTTACCAAATCTTTAACAAATCTCAGGGTCACTGAAATAAACATTTGAAAGTCAAATGTTTGTCTTAAATCCTATTTCCAAGTATGATTATATTGTAAACTGGCATAATCAACTGAAAATTCTATTTTTGCCAGCTTAATTTCAATCTTCTTTTTATTTTAGAGGAAGAACTCAAAAAGAAGGATGGGAATTCTTCCTTCAGTGGCACTGTTCTTGAAGACATTCATAAAAAATAACTTGAAAATGTCCTCAGTTAACTCAGTTAGCTTTAACTGAGTTAAACCTCTTTGAGTGTGATGTTACCTTGAGCAAAGTAAACTTCAATGCAGAAGATGAAGGGGGCAGAAAATTTGTGGTGATAATTCTTAGGGAACCACCATTATTAACAAGGAAACTACATTCCTTCAAAGACCTCAGTAGATGTTAGGTAACAGCTATAACCTGCACAGAACATAAGGAGGTATAAGTTGTTCTCCAGTTAAGCACAGGAAAAATGTTTAAAACAAAAGACGAAGCATAGAATTTAAGCAGAATTTCTGATTGAGGTGCTGGGTGAAGAAGAGACATTAACTCTCCCATGGGTACTCTGAATATTTTGATTTGTGATTCTGCAGTTAAGGCACTAGTATGTAGAATAATTCAAATCCAGGACAGGAACTTCATTCAGACTTACCAGTGAAGATGCAGCAGAGAGGTATGTACCTAATATTTGGATAACTCACCAAGATTTTCAGGAAAATAGGATAGAATGCTCTGTGAGAGCCCAACATGTCACCTTAATGAAAGTCAAACTGATACGTCCAGCATCCAGATAGAAAGCATAAGCACCCCATCCAGATAGAAAAATGTCAGTAGTAATGAATTTTTTTTTGAAGTTTGATATCTTTAAAACATTGGGAAAATGAAATTATACACACAGGTTGATGCTAAATGAGCTTTCAGGATTTCAGAACTTGAACTATTCGCCCAAAACCCAGAAAAAAAACTTCACTTTCAGAGCACAGGGATCAAACACAATTCCAAGGAAAAACCAAACCAATCACCCAACCAACCAGGCAAAAATACATGCAGAAAAGTACTGCCATTTTTCCTTCCAAATTAACTTGCACCAAAAAATAATCTTCCTATTTGATTTCTTTTTCTGAACATTGAAGTTATGTAACTGGGATAGATAATGTCATGGCTGAGGAAACATCCACAATGAGAGTGTAAAGTCTGTACCAGATGAGTTTTAGGATACAGTGCTGGGATGATGGTACTAGTATGGAAAAAATGGATCTATGCAATGCTGCTGAATCACTGCTTTGAAAAAACATTATTCTTCAATGATACTCCAGGTGATGGGAATACTGAATCATATCTTATCATAGAGAATGAATATAGATGTAAAGATTATTACTTCCACTCAAACTCCCTGAAGTCATCTGCAAGTATCTTGACAAAGAAATCAGGTTAATACAACCTTGAATTTCTGAAAGGCACTTAGTCCCTCACTATGGATTCTTAAGACAAGTAAGAATGCCATGGTTTATGGATCCTCAGATGACTAAGCCAATGACCAAAAAAGGAAAAAAAGAAGGGTAAAAGCATATTTGGACTGTTTTCTCAGTAATGACTTTTCACTAATGCAATCCAAAAATTGGTCTTTTTTTGTGTAACATGCATAAATTTTCTGGAAAACTGAGTAAACACCAAGGGGAATCTCTAAGTATGCTCTAATATTGATACTAACTTGTTCCAGAAAGAGGAAAGGCATGGGGATAAGGAACTGAAAAACAACACCAACAAAGCAACCAAAAAATTGCAAAAAACCTTACACACCTTTCTAGACCTGTCTGGGCAATAAAAAACCAGATGAAATACAGGGTAAATTAAAACTTAAAAGTGATTAATATGGGAAAAATAATTTACCTTTATAAAAATGACAAGCTGAAAATTTGACATTTAAACATGACCTTGAAGTTATGACAACTCTATGAAAACATTGGTTCAATGTTCAGGAGCAATCAAAAAAAGGAAATCAAGTATTTGGAATTACTAAGATGGAACAGAGGAACACATCACCATGCCACCACCTGATTTCACAAAGCTCCCAAATCTTACAGGCTGCATGCTTTTTGGTTCTGCGAGCACAAATGGAACAAAAAAAGAGAGCGGTAACAAGGAATCAAGGTAGAGAACACCTTTCAAGTACTGCAATGTAAGGTAGAATTCTTTACCTTAAAAAAGGAGTGTCTGAAAAGATCATAAAATGGAGATACACTAAGTCTTGACTGGCATAGGGAAAGTGAAGAGATTTTTTATTATTTCCTATTTCGCTGTGTTCTCACAAAAATACAGACAATAGGGGAAGCAGTTGCTTAAAGGAGAAAAGCATAACAGTACAGCTGTGAAGGAAGCCCAATGAATGCTTGCCACAGAGCAGACAAAGTATTTTGACTACCGACAGAGTCGGTAGTCAAACGGAGAGCAAATTATAAAGGCAGTTGAAGACAGAAATACTTGCCATTAGGAAATGAATACTTTTCCGCAGACAATACTGGGAGGGGGTGGTGTGAGATGCTCCTCGCGAACAGGGCAGGGAAGGCAGTCGGTGGGGTGAAGCCGAGCTCCGCACCCGCAGCTGGGCTGTGACATCTCGTGGTCACACGGTCTAAGTGCAGTCCAGGACACCGCGCTGCAGAGCACTATTTGTTTTGCCTTCGATATTAAAAGCAGAGACCCTGAAGATTTGATCAGTGGGGCAGGCAGAACAAAATCAGAAGAGTACACTACTTATAGCTCTCTATATAGAAATGGGTATTCTTCTAAAATTTAAGAAGCGAGGTTATTAGTGATATATGAAAGAGAAAGTTGACTCAAATGCTGTGCGATCATTAAAACAGACATGCTTTCATTAGCACTGTTAAATGTGACTTCAATTATTGAGGAAAACAGACTAAATTTTAAACCTAATCTGAATCCAAAAAAACCACAGACCCCCTGAATAATGCTCCCTCAGCTGTGAATGGAATTGGATTTGGGCTTCATGACACACAAACTGTATGGTTCTAGTAGACACCAGGACATGAAGTCTTAAAGACCCATGCCTCAGAAACAAAAGATGTCTCTTTACTTGAAAACCCGACTGGAATGCAACTTCTTCCTAACCTTTGTTTTGGCTCTGTGCAGCTTTGAAGAGCAATTCAACTCACCATGGCTAAAGCAGTACTGAAATTTTATTTTGAGATCCTTACAAGAAAGAGGTATGTTGAATTTCTCACACCTATAGTACAAGATTTTAAGTCTTACAGATACTTTCAGTCACCTGCTTTTAGGTTTGCAAAAAGATTGAATATTTAATTTTAAAGGCAAATCATAATTACAGGATCACAGAATATGCTGAGTTGGAAGAGACACAAAAGGATCATTGATTACAGCTCCTGGCCCTGTACAAAACCATCCCCAAGAGTCACAGGATGTACCTGAGAGCATTGTCCAAATGCTTCTTGAACTCTGTCAGTCTGGTGCTGTGACCACTTCCCTGGGGAGCCTGAACCAGTGCCCAACCCTACAAAGTCTGTGCTGAATTTCATTGCATAAAATATATTGGATAACATGGTCACTAAGATACCTATTCAAGTGAAAATTTCTAATATCAAAAAAAATTAAAATGCTCTACTTATCAAAAAATTTTAATCAGAAAAACAGTATTTCTTGAATAAAATAGGAATAAAGTAACAGAAGGTGTTTTTAAAAATCCACACTATTTTATCTACTTACAGTCATTTAGATTTGTTGAATTTCTCCTATTTTATCTGCTTACAATAACCACAAAAGAGTTCACTTCTTTAGAAAGTCCCATACAACCTTCTTTAATGGTTTTTTTTCCCCTGAAATCTCAATTAGTATTTGGTTTAACAGCCTAGAATAAGCTTATATATGACAAGAGCTCAGTTGTGTTGAAAATCATATTCATAAACTTTTTAGGCAAATTACAATCTTGGCAAGAATATAATATGAACAAAATAAAATGAGCATAAGTAATGCTCCCTTGTTATAAAGTTGCAAGTATGCTTTTCCTAGACCAGAATTAAATACATTCATGTGAAATACAACAAAGTGAGGATTAAAGTCTCCCATTTCTATTTTTTTAAGTAATAAAAATGCAGTCTTCAGCAACATAAACAAAGTGCATTCTGAACATTTCAGAAGGAAAAATTTAATTCTCAGCAACAGGATGAGGTCATGCAACAGAGTTACTGCTGTGAAAAGGATTGCAGTACTATGACTGTGACAGTGTTCACAGGGGTTCTTGGAAGAGGGAAGAGACAAGAATGTTGACTCCATGTTTCAGAAGGCTTGATTTATTATTTTATTATATATATATATTACATTATAACTATACTAGAAAAGAATAGAAGGAGAAGTTTCATCTCAGAAGGCTGGCTAAGCTAAGAATAGAATAGAAAAGAGTGATAACAAAGGCAGCTGGCTCGGACAGAGAGAGAGAGCCAGCTTTGCCGTGACTGGTCACTAAATCCAAACATCCACACGAGACCAATTATGGATCCACCTGTTGCACTCCACAGCAGCAGATAACCATTGTTTCCATTTTGTTTCTGAGGCCTCAGCTTCTCAGAAGGGAAAAAATCCTAAGAAGGGATTTTCACAAGAGATGTCTACGACACTATGACCTTTCATAAAACTCTTAGTCAAGGCATAAGTAAGTTAAGAGGTAAGACAGAAGTACCCAAACAAGAGGCCAGAGAAACTAAAGATATCTATACAATAAATAATGTGACTGTATACATACAGAAGGAGGGGGGCTATTTTGCTCTGCTACCACTGTTTTGTCCCACACATAAAGTTGTACAACACACACATTTCCAGAGAGCATCTTGACTTACAAAGTCATTTATACTTGGTCTAGCATGAACTAAGCCATGATGTAATAATAAGGATCAGGCAGCCTTTTCTCCATATGGGAAGGAGATACTGTTGAAAGGTGGGAAAATGTCAATGCTGCTGCTGTCAGATCTGTACAGAAGAAATCATCATGATACATTGTGATTCACTGTGCATCTGTCTGATTAACTCTGCAATTGACAGAAACTCACAAAAATAAATCCAGCACAAAACCATTCATGACCAAGTTTCCATCCACTTCTATTTGACAGCGAATACTTCCTATCCATTAGGTCATATTTTGTCTACAGGTAGATCAAGGCCCCTCCTGAACAGCAAGCTTAGTGTAATACCACGACCTTAGCAACACTTGTGAAATCTTGAAACTTGTAGTTGAGACTGGTAGGGCTCTACATGCCTTTGGCAAAGCTGGCATCAGATGTACTTGAGAAGGCAAATATCAGTCCCAAGGTGCTACCAGAATGAAAATATATATACTCCCATATGTTCATTAAAACACAGCTCTCTTATTTGTGCCTGCTGCTGGAAGGTGCACCTCTTGCTCAGGTTTGAGGGGAGGACAGAGTTCAGCAAAACTTACATAAAGCTGCTTTTCATACCCCAACCCTCTTGGTCTGGGACAGCCACTCCAACAGGGAGATCAGATGTGTCTAATGATCAGCACAGATGGATGTGAAAATTGAAATAAAGTCCTGAAGCATGTCATCTTGGAGTTCTCACAAGCAGATGGTTCTGAGGACTTTTGGAGGAATGCTCCACAGACCCCATGTATAGTACCCATTTGGAGCTAACTTTGCTGCCATTCAGTGCTCTAGGTAATCACCTTTTCAGACAGGTATTAGTAAAAATTCTATGAAACAAGTCAAGAGGACTACTAATCTCAGGTGTAGTCTTGCTTGTCTAGCAGAGTGGCATGGCAAGCTTCCTCACACTCTTAGCTGTGAGATATGCTTCAGCCAAAGGCAAGAACACAGTAATTCCTTTAAGAATTTTTTTTCTCTCTACAAGAATGGGCATATTTTTATTGAGAAAAAGAATTGAAATGTCTGGAAAAAACAGAATGACTACATTAAGAAATACATGATGAGCTGGGTGAATTAAGCATAACTTGTATCAGGCACATGACAAATTCTTCTGGTCCATCATAAAGGCCAAAGGTTCAGTGCCCATAAAAAAATAATTTCAGCCCATCTAAGACAAACTGGAAACTATTTAAATTGTCAGCTCTGCTTGGGGGCCTATCTATCTACACTCTACACCTGTACATTTAATAATCTGTTGGAGGCTCTAAAGATCAACGACAACATGCTATCTTTCCTAAAGAAACCACTCCAACACTTATCAGAGACATAAAAAGACAGATGGCCTTTTGTGGTGGGTTGACCCTGGCTGACTTCCAGGTGCCCATCAAGCTGCTCTGTCATTCCCCTCCTCAGCTGGACAGGGGGGGAAAAACATGACAAAAGGCTTGTGGTCAATATAAAGACAAGGAAGGTCACTCAGCAATTACTGTCACGGGCAAAATAGAGTTGACTTAGGGAACTTAGTTTAATTCATTACAAGTCAAATCAAAGTAATGAGAAATAAAATCAAACCTTAAAACACCTTGCCCCTACTCCTCTTTTCTTTCCAAGCTTAAATACTGTTTTTCCTTATCTCCTCCCAGAGGAGTAGGGGGACACAGAGTGAGGGTTATGGTCACTTCATCTGCCACTCCTTCTTCCTCAGGGAGAGGACTCCTTACATTCTTTCCCTGCTCCTGTATGGGGTCCATCCCACATGAGACAGTCCTCCAAAAACCTTTCCAACATGAGTCCTTCCCACAGGTTGCAGTTCTTCACAAACTGCTCCATCATGAGTCCCTTCCATGAGTCCCACACCAATCCTTCAGGCACAGGCTGCTCTAGCATGGGTCCCCCTTGGATCCCCCTGCCAACAAACCTTCTCCAGCATGGACTCCTCTGTCCATGGGTCCAAACGTCCTACCAGAAGCCTGCTCCAATACAGGCTTCCAGAGGGTCACAGCCTCCTTCGGGTATCCACCTGCTCTGCCATGGAGTCCTCCACAGGCTGCAGGTGGATCCCTGCTCCAACATGAACCTGGACTGCAGGGCACCACAATGGGCTGCACAACAGGCTGCAGGGGAATTTGTGACGGTGCCTGGAACACCTCCGCCCCCTCCTTCTCCCATGACACTGCTGTCCATGGTTGCTTCTCTCATGTATTCTCATTACTCTCTCCTACCTTTTCACAGCAGTTTTTCCCCCTTCTTAAATCTGTTATCCCTTTTTACATCTGTAATCCTAGAGGCACTACAACCATCGTTGACAGGCTCAGCCTTGGGCAGTGGCAGGTCCATCCTGGAGCCAGGCTGGCACTGGCACTGTTGGAACTGAGGGAGGCTTTCAGCAGCTTCTCACAGAAGCCAGCCCTATAGCCTCTCCATTACCAAGACCCTGATACACAAACTCAATGTGCCCTTTCAGATTTTTCCTCTCATAACAGTAGTCGGAAAATGAAATAAAAACAATAAAAAAGGACATTCATATTTGGGATAGTAAACTTATACATAAATAAGAAAAGTTCATGGTAATATTACAGAATATTTTTTAAAAATGAACCAGGACTCCCTTCTGCACAAAATATTACATCTCTCAGGACTATTTTTATTTATTTAAAACCAATTTCTTTTTAGTTTCAATATTCAACATTCCAATTTATTAGTATGCATATATGCACAGGTATATATTCACAGATAGAAAGTTGTGCTGTGCCTGAACATTCAAAAATGACAGCACTTCAACAATTTCTAACCCAAATAAGTGAATATTGACACTTACAGGCTCCTGTATGAATACATGGGGTTTCTGCTGTTTCTATCAGTATAAACCAAGCAAGCATTGGCTGTGGGTAACATAGCAACTATCTTGCAAGGCATTATTGATTTATTGAAAATTGTGATCATCTGAAAATGGTTCAAATGATATTAAACAAAAAAAGATTGTGCTTTTGAGCTCTCTGTTGTGTATTCCTCTAAGTGGGATGTAAGGAGTAACATCTTCCAGAAAAAACATGCTTGTCACTGAGGAGCAAGTGCTGATACACTGAACAGAAGGAAGAATAGATTATAGTTGATGACAACACACAGAATATACCCTCTTAAAATATCCATAAGCTATATTACATTTAGAATTCCAAAACAAATAAGACAGAGATTTCATATTTGATTTGTTCTGGCACAAATCTGGATAAACTAGAGTGCAGGGCTACACAACATAAAGTTATTAAAACAAAATTATATCCACAGTCTAATCTCTGGCAAGCACTCAAAAGCAGTCAAAGCAATAGTCATGAGATAGTTTTATTTTATGGTAAATATCTGACATTTTCATTAGTATACACTGGCAAGAAACGCATATTGATGTTCCAAATGCCTATAAAAAGCAAAAATTAATTCACACCCCCAAAAAATGGCAAGTAATTTAGAAATTACTTTATATTTCATATCAGTTTGAAGCTCCTATGAAATTGCCAGCAAGCATGAGTAAAAAAACATTTTGGTGAGAAAAATTGAAGGTTTTATATGTAAGTACTGCTAAGTCAGACAAAAAACCCACATAGCACAGCTTGTCGAGTGACAAAAGGAAATGTTGTGTAGGGAGAACACACATCCAGCCAGCTTCTCCCATCACAGTCCCACAGCACCTGCAAGTGTTGGCCTAGGAATGTCAGAAACACATGCTTGCCTACTTTTGTTCTTACTAAGGAATTACTTTGGTTATGACAACAATTCCTTTTTGAACACACTTGTACTACCTCACTACACAATCTCCAGTAAATTCCAAGAGTTCAATGCCTACTGCATAAAGCAGCAATTCACTTGCCTCTTTTAAATTCACCTCCAGCTACCTTAACTGAATGCCATCTAGTTTCAGTACTGTGAGATTTGGTCAGCAACAGTTCCACATTTCTTTTATCCACTTCCTTCATGATCATAGGAACTTCAGTCATATTTCTGTACCTTCTTTTTTGCCAAACTGAACCTACAGCTTTGGTTACATTACTGTATGCATGTGTACTTTCAGATAAAGTGTAAAATTCAATTTTTAATCTCCTTTGTACTTTAATTTTACTTTTGAATGGAATTTTTTAAGCCACTTCTAAGACAAGGTTTTACTTTTTAACTTTTGGCAGTCAGAAAATCTCAAAATTCCCAGAATAATTAGTGTATTATTCTTATGTCTGTTAATACCTATATAATATGAAAAATCAGTTTCCAACTACCTTTAAGCATAGCTATACAGTAACTCATATATGAAAATATTCTATCAGTCATGTGTGCATAATGTGTTATTTTTCCAACCTTCAAGGAGTTTGGACTAACTGTTAATGTGTTTTGGTGCTACCCAAGCTCTGGAACAAAGAGTAACCAGGAATTGAGCATGATAGCTGTAACAAAGACATCTAAATTGTATGCCATGCACTGTCTGTTACCTGGATTGGAACAAAGTTTGTCAGAGCACCCGAAAAAGCAACTGAAAGAAAAAAGGCCTTCTTAGGAAGTCTATTTGGGAAATGTATCCATATCTCTGCTGCCATCAATTACTGCATGGAATGCATTAGGAGGAAGAAATAAAATCCTTATCTTTGAAAGCTCTCACAGGTGAACAATTATAATCCACATTGACTTCATCTGAATTTTGTGATAAACCTCTGTACCAACAGAGAGCAAGTCCAATCTGATACATTTAAAAAAATTAGTTTTTCCATTTCATTGCTATTCCTGCAGTAGCAGGACACACTAGCTGTTCATTTTTTACTTTATACTTATTATAATTTAAAAGCACAGAAAGTAAAGATAAAAAGCTTTAAAGATCCTTCATTGATCAATTTTTTAATTGTGATTGCCTTTATAGACATTCAGAAATCCTTTTAATGAATTTGAAGGACCTGTCGATGCTAAAATCCAAAAGTATTATGATACAAACATCACAGTTGTGCAATTTTTGTCAATTGGGGATCATCCTGCTCCAAAATAAATGATGATTGCAAAGTTTCAATTGAAAGAACTTCTACTGGAGTAACATGCAAGATGCATGTTTTGTATTTTCTATGTTCTTAACAATTTCTACTCCAGTAGAAAGAACTTCTACTGGAGTAACATGCAAGATGCGTGTTTTGCATTTTCTATGGTCTTAACTTTGTTATAAAAGCAAAATTCACAGAAGGACTTAGAAAGCTTTCCTGTTCCACAGCAAAGGGCCAGGCATTCTGTCAATGCTGCAGCTGGCAAGAAGAGGGAACTTTTGCTCCAGAAGAGCTGCAGCTGTTTGGAATCAATGCCAACAGGAACCACAGGCCAGGGCATAGGAGTGTCTGAGAGCTCTGTACAAAGCTGTGCTGTGGCACTGTGCGAGAGACGTGAGGGCCGGGGCTGAGGCTCTCCAGAGAGATGGGCAGAGAACATTGGTCTGCTAGAGAGCATCATTCAGGGGTTTGCAAGAGTTCAGCATATTCATTTGTGGACAAGATTATGGTGTGGTTTCCAAGAGAGTAAAACTAATAGAAAGCCCCGAGGAATAAAAAGCTTTGAAAAATGCAGGGGTGGGGTGGAGAGGTCAGGTCAGATTTTGCTCTGTTGAAAAGATGAGATCAGTTTGCATGTTCCTCTTGTTTCTGTACACCTTAACCCAAGCCTTAGAGCATCAGAAAAGTCAGCTTTGCTCAAAGGCAACTGGTATTAGAAGCTGGAAATCACAACAGAGACTTCTTAAAAACATCAGTCAGTAAAGTTAAATAGGTATCAATAGAAACAACATGAAGAAAAATCTAATTAAAAAATACACTGCTGCTGAAAATTTTATACAAATCATCCTGCCCCCAGTAATGGAGCACAGATTCTGCAGTGATTGAAACAATATTAAATGATTTTCTACAACTAATTTTTATTTTTCAAACTCTTGAAAAAAAGAGCACATCTAAAATATTTCTGCATATAATACAAAGTATGTGCATGCCTTGACAAAAAAAGATGACCAAAAAATTACGATTATAGCCCTTGCAATCTTACCTTGGCTATCTGCATATTTCCCAGAACTGCTTCCCAGAGGAAGCTCCAGACAGATATGATTGCTTCCACTCTTATGGGGCTCAGCCTCTTCAGGAAGATACTTGTCAGAAATCCAATGCACTTAAAATATGGATGAGTATCCATATTGCAATACCATGGCTGAGCTGTATAAACTTGCATCATCAGTCCCTGCTTTAAACACTTTCCATTTTCATTATGAACCCACACTTTATACAGATACATCTTTCATTTTTTTCAGCCATAGGAAAGTAAAGGCTTTGCAAATCCTTCATTACAAAGTGTCAAACTGTATTTATTCTAAATTTTAAAAAAATCCCTGAGTTATAACAACTAATGCAAGAGATTTTTTCAAGGAAGATTTACTTACCAGTGAAGTTATTTTTAGTTCTTTTTATTATCTAAAAGTAACATCTTGTGACAAAAGCATTTTATCTTTACACACCATGAGGATACCAGGAAACTGTCAGTCAGTGCATATGCAACGGATTACTCCAGCCACTGACTTTTCTATAACCTTGGGAAGAAGGTAAAAGGAAAAAAAAGCAAGAGAGTGTTGTGGAGAAAAAGTAGGATTTTGTAAAATATATATGTCAATACAGTTCTTTGAGATCACCATTTCCCTATAGTTCTCACATCCAAATGAATATCATATATTTAAAATGCATAATTAATTATATGAACATTAATGACATTTCAACAACAAAATCATTACATTGCCTCCTATTTTCAGTCATTTTCTAGTTTACAAAATAAGGTCTGTTTACTTTTATCCCAAAAGAATGACTATATTAAAAGATTTTTTAATTTTAGTTTTGTCAAATCAGAATATTGCACAAAGGGAGGAAGACAGTCTTGTTAAAGAATTAATTGCTTTGATAATGAAATTAAGTATGACAACAACAACCTTTGCCTACATTACAAGGTCAGCACAATGATCAGGAAGCACAGCAGGCACAACTTCAACCCAAGACTAGTTTAAGTGGTTTAACTGCAGAATATAACATTGCTGGTACATGTGTGCAAGAAAAAGAAACAAAAAAAAGGACTTAAAAATCAGCAATATATTTTGATATGATTATGATGTGGATGACATGCCCGGATGCCTGGTCCTTACTCTTCTTTTTCTGTCACATTCCAGATGATCAGGAAGGACATCCATAAATGCATTCTCAAACAAGAGCCCAGTAGAAAAAAAACCAGGAGGAACATAGGCCTTAGAACATGGAACCTGCCCTTCAGTACAGCATGCCTATCTACAGCTCTCCTTCTTCTCATGATCAAAAATAAAAATGGAAAAGCCCCCAGGAAAATGCTTTTCTGAGAAGTACATTATTATACATTATTATTAGTACATTATATATATTATTAGTACATTATTATATAGTACATTATTATTATACTGAATTGTGATTATTCCTCCAAAATTAATGAAATTAATTATCTTTCTTGGCCTTCTAGAACATGGTGCTGACCCATCAAGGAGCAGACTGGACTGGAACATCTCTCTGCATTTCTTTTCACATAATGGCTTTGAAACTGCAGTCTTGGAATTAGACTGGCTCATCAGTATTGGTAGAAAACAGAGATGAAAAATTATGCCAAAGGACCTTCCTGTTCATGAAAGAGATCTATACCTCTGTAGTAGGATGTTTTTGTTATCATCTGAAGGCCCCAAAAGAGTAATTCTGTTTTCCTGAGCTGAAAAATGACAGTTTTCTTGAACTCAACTAAGATATTTAAAATATTGAAGTTGTTGAAAAAGAGTTCCATTGGTTAGGGAAGATTAGAGAACACAAAGCATTTACAGTGTGTATCACTGAACTGGAGGCTTATTAAGCCAGTCTCTAATTAATGTAACTATCTCAGCAGAAAATTACTCACTCATTCTTTTTATAGTACCAAATCACCTATTTATCACAGTACCCCTTAATAACTTCCATGAATAAGGAATACAAACATTTCCTTCCTATACCCTGCTTCCCATAAAACAACTCTTCCTCCCCCCCCCAAAAAAAGGGAAAAACCAAAGAAAATTACATGAACAAAACAATAAAATGAGCCCTACAAATTTTTCTCCTTTCCCTTTGCTCACTTAATGTGTTTCACTAAGATTTGTACAAGATATCCATAAAGAAACAGCCAAACAGCAGGGAAGCCTGCATTTGAGCAAGTTCTGAAGACATTTAGCTAAAAAAAGTAGCTACATTTCCAATTCTAAACACTCATAACTGAGAGATGAGCAGTTTGGGATTAACACTGAAATCAAATTCAAAAGCTTAGTCAGGAAAGGGTAATGGAATTTTAACTGGTTTTATCATATGGGTATATGATAAACTCGTTAGTTACAACGAGTTTGTATATCATATAAAAAATATGATATACAAACTCGTTGTAACTAACAAGAACAAGTTCAGTGTGCTGAAGACCAGTTCCCTTTGCTCAGCTGAAATGCTTCCAGAGCACACTGACAGTCAACAGAGCTCTCTAGCTCAGGCACCCTGATCCCAGCTGCTAGACAGTGACAAAGCATTAGGTGCCAGCTACTTCAGTGCCTTCCACAAGGCAAGGCACTGCCTATGGGTCGGGACATGGTAGTTTTTGAATTCAGATAATTTAATGTCTTCAGAGAGCTGCAAGTCCTCACCATGTCTCTACCTTGTATTTTGACATTTTAACAGTGTGTTACTGGAAATGACAACAGCACTCATACGATGTAAAGGCTTACTCTAAGAAAGGTTATGAATAAGATGACAGAAGATGCTAAAAACCCTAAACCTTCAACCTAAACAGTAATTAAAACCAAGGGTTATACAAAACAGTAAAAGCATTTCACAAGGAAAGAAAGCATCCATTAGAATTCTGATTGTGGAACCAGACAAAAACCAATTTGCTACAGGAAGCTGTCTCAGGACACTAGAATGTTCTGAAGGTACTGTTAGCTCTTGCCACTTTCTCCTGCAGTAATCCATGAAAGAAAGAATAGACAGACACAGCTTTAATTTAGGAGATATTCAACAGACAACCCAGAGCTAACTCATTTGATAATAAAAGTATTTTTTATTCAGCTTATGAATTGCATACTACTGATAGTTTTATGTTTTCTTTATCATACTGAAATTATCTGAGTGTGCTTCATCTTGGCCCATTTGTGCCACATCCTAGTTGCACTGCAGAATAAAACTAAATGCACACATGAAATAGATAAGAAAAAAGTACAAATAACTAACTGTCAACTAAAAAAAGAAATGCTTAATAAACCTGATACCATATTAAGTCAGTAGCAAAACTCTGGTCATACTCTAAGCTTCCTCCCCTCATCCCTGATTCTTTTCCAATCCAAAACCTTTTTCTGTAAAAACTGTGAAAAAAGTTTATGGCAATAAATTGCCATATTTGGAATGGCAATGGCTGTGCCTCAGAGTTTATGCATTTTTAGCCAAGATTTTCTTTCAGGACAGAGCTTCCTATTAAAAAAATGAGTGAAGTGACCCCTCCAAAGCATGATATTTACCACCAAATTAGTTCAGGACAAACTTCTTTCTGTTTCCTTTCTCTTTTCATTCACACACAAATAAACCTTTGGGCAACATCACACAATAGTCAAAATAGAACTTCCAAGAGTTTTCCAGACATTTGTAAAATTGTACAAAGCTTCAAACAGACAGTTCTTTCACTTGATGAACAGAACAAACCTATTAGAGATGTCTTAGCTACAAAGAAAGAAAAGTTAGTCAAGTTTACTGAATGCAATAAGGACCTAATATTTTGTTTTAAACTTCAAAGTAGAGGGGGGACAAAGTAAAAATAACTGAAAATAATATTTGCTTAAGCACAAACAAGAGATGTTCAATTTTAATGCACAAAACAATTTAGTATTTCAAAATCTAGAGGATTTTAGGGACATCATTAAGGAGACAGCAAGAGAGATTTAGCTCAGCTGAATTTAGGAAAAGGTTTGACATTGATTTTGTCAATCAAAACCCACCCCTACTCCTTAAGCTATAGATGATGATGAAAACTGAATCTTCAGTATTTTATATTTTTAGCCTCCTTTAAGTACTATCTTTCTTATTAGGAACTTAATATTCATCTGCCAAAGCATCTGTTCTTTGCAAATATTCACCATTTCAGCTAATTCACTAAGGCAGCACCATTAGGCTCAAGAAATATAAATATACATAGATCTATTGTGATTTTAAAAAATAATATTCTGCAGATTTACTGAGAAGCCTGCTAACGGTTAGCAAAAAGAAAGAAAGAAAGAAAAAAAGCTCCAGCCACTAAACTCCTATGATCAACCATTTCTTCCTTCAACCTGTTAGGGCTCTGGCTGAGGGGAATGAGGGGAGGTTTTTGCGAGGAGCCCTCAGGGCGGGGAGGGCTCGAGGGCGGCCCCTTTCAGCCTGCCCGGCCGGGGCTGCTCTGCTTCCAGAGCTGCTCTGCTTTCCGAGCGAACCGGAGCGGGCGCGGTACCTGCGGTGTTCCTGCAGCGCCCATCGCCTCACGGAAAGCCGCACCCGAGCATCCGCGGGCACCTGAAACGAGCGAAGGACGCGGAACCGCCCTGTCCGCGGCCGGAGCCCTCGGGCCGCCCTGCTGAGGGGCGAACCGGGCATCGCCGAGAGGCATCACTGCCCTGCTCCCCGCGCCGTCGGACAGGGAGCCCGGGGCCGAGCCGGGCCCGCCGCCGCCGGGCGCAGCCCGCGCTGAGGGGAAGGGGCGCAGCAGCGGCGCCCCCCGCCCGCCCGCGGCCGGGACAGCGGGGCTGGGCAGGGCCGCTGTGCCCCCCGCGCCTCCGCCCCGACCCCAGCCGGGCCTCGGCCGCTGCCGCACTCTGCGGGCATTTCCGCCGCTGTTCACGGGCTCGCTGAGCCCGTCAGGCAGCGCCCGTCCGGCCGTGGAGGCACGGAGGGATGTGAGGGAAAACGCTGAGGGAGCGCCACGTGTGAGGGGACCGGAACCGGGCAGCAGTCTCGGTGCTTGACAGCTTTTTAATTTGGAGCTTCATCTTCTTTGCTGGCAGCTGGGTAAGACAGTTCTTAGTCAGAAACTTGTCTTCATAACCTTTTCCAGCGCAGGACCCTCTGGCGCCCAAGTCAGTAAGCCCTGCCTGGTGAAAACCAGCTTTACACCTCTTTCTCAAATGCTTTTCAACTAAAACTTTAGAAATTATTCTGCAATGCCATTTGCATTGCTATAGGGATAATTTATATACTGTAAGGTTAAAAAAAAAAAAGTTCTTCCGCTGCAGTGTCCATAAAGAAGTTGGTTCACTGGAAGTGTCACCCATGCCTGTCCCTCATTTCATACAGGACTGAGCCTATGTGGAGGTTTATAGTCATACTTTTCTTAGGGGACTGTAAATACCTCAGAATTAATCAAGGAAAATGTACCACTTTTGTTAAGGAAAAAAAGGTGGGTTTTGCTTTTCTTCTGTTCTTAGTCTTCACTTGCTCTTTGCTAGTCATAAAATTATCCAGTTATGCTTCTGCATTTTAATGATTAACAAAAATCCTAATAAAGTAACAAAGTAAAAACATATCCTAAATAATCTCCCCCAGACAGACCTTTTTTTTCTTTTTTTGTTATCAAAATGAGAGGAAAGCTAATATATTTATAAGCATTTGTTAGGTTGAAGGTATGGGTGCTAACGTCTTTGAAATAGGTCTTAAAGTCTCTACTAACTTTGGGCAGCAGCTTTGTTGCAGAGCTCAGACAGCTTGGCTCCTGGAACAAATAAGTGGGTCTGCACAATCCTGAACTTTGGGGTAAAATAGTAGGTTCAAGGGGGGAATATGTAGCAGGTAGTTCGGCAAGGCTGTACCTTCCTAGTTCCTCAGCAATGGGCAAAGGAAGAGGGCAACATGCGGCTGGGAGTTTAGGATAAAAGGAGGATGTGTCCTCTGAAACCTCGAGAGAGAAAACCCAGTGGATGTATGATCCAGCTGACTCTCTCCCTTTATTTGATTAAGTTGAAGGACTCCTCGGTCTTCTTTTTGGACATAAACCTCTGGCGTTTGTGGATTTTCCTGACAAAATCCTTCCTTTCATAACCTTCCTAAAGAGGCCCTGCAACAATAGCCAGGACAGAACAAGCTCCAGCTGCATGCCAGAGTCACCAAAACCATGAAGATTTACCTTCCAGTATGGCCTGCATCTGTCAAGATAGACAGCTAAGAATAAAACCAGTCTAGTCATCTTACCTAGCATTGTTCCCATGACCTTGCACAGCACATGTTACTGAATGGACTTTTTTTTTCTTTTCATGTGTAATAAAGGGCTTGATTTGTTATAAATCCATAAACAATGCACCTCAGAAATCACACTGTGTAGTGTTTTGGGCTCGGTTTGTTTGTGGGTTCTTTTCACATTTTTTCTACCTCTACAGCTAATTACTGACTTAAAACAGACTGCTTGTTTGTGCTGGAGCAGACTTATTTTAAATGTTACTTAGGCTTTATCAGTAGTCTAGAGAAATGCACAACTAGAATTTTAATTGCATGCATTATTATTTGGTACTTCCAAATTTTTACTGTAATGCAGCTTTGTGTCCTACTTTGACTGGTGCAGGATTGCAGAGTATAAAGTGCTGAGCCATTATCTTTGAGCAGGACAGATTTTGTGATCTTTCTGTTGCTTCTGTACAATGTCAACCACAGAAAAGGATCAGAAGAAAGCGACTATGACTTATTTTTGTATTTGCAAGGACTTGCACTGCATAAATAGATGTGTTTAACACAGCCTTTGCATCTGTCAAAGTGAAATCTAATGTGATGTGGTTCACAGAATGCTGATTTTTATATCAAGTTTGTTCTGTTCTAATTATATGCAATAAGAGTTTTGTATCATTCTAATTGTACTTATTTAAATCACACATAATAGAAGTAGTCAAGAGAATTCAACAGAGTACAGGGAGTAAGCTGTTCTAGGCATACACTTCTAATGCATCAGAGTTATTTAACCACCACACAATCATCATGGTATGCTAAGAGGTTGGAATGGACCCTAAAGATCCTCTAGTCCCAACCTCTCCATGTCATATGCAGGGACAACTCCCCCTAGACCAGGTTGCTCAAGGCTTTATCCAACCTGTCTTTGAACAGTACCAGGCTTCACAATGTCATCTGGGGCCTCAACATTTCTTAATATTTTATCTTCAGTTTACCATTTTCTAGGTGAAAATTTGATGTAGTGTCATTTAATATTACTTATACAAACAACAATATTTGATTGCTGATCAGTGATAGAATTTTATTTTTTCATTATAGAATTTTTAAATTTTCTCTCTTGTAGCAAAACATGGTGTTCCCATTCATCCGAAAAACAAACAATAGAATCAGTTAACACACCTTTCTGATGGGTCATGAAACTGGAATGTATTTAGTACTGGAAAGTTACCAGTCTCAGTTAAAGGCACACCTTTTGACACCAGATGCTCTGGCAGACATCCTTGTGCCCATCTGTTATGGTGAATTATTTGCTAAAGTCTGAAAAGAGCTGGGGTTTGGTTTTGGTGGGGTTTTCTTCTTGTGTTTTAAAAGTCGAGTATTTTGGTTCTGCAGGCCTAATGCTTGTGCCTGGCAATGTGTTTCCTTTGTATGTGCTTAACATGTGCTGGGATTAGGATGTCAGACTGAAGTACAGGGAAATGTCTTGCTAATTAGAAGATAATTCCTGGTAGCTTCCAAGCTCTAGGCTGGGCAGCTTACAAACAGCTGTGTGGAAACATGATGGTGTTATAAGAAGAATATGTCAATCTAATGGTATGTTTCATTTTTATTTTTTTTTAATTCTATAGTTGTTCAACAGAACAATGCATGCCCATATGCAGCTGAACTATGTATGTTTTTACACTTTCTAGTTAGCTTTTTAATCCATACCTTGTTCTAGTACGTTCTGTGCAAATGGGGTGATAATAAATTCATTTTTATTTCTTCAGAAATCAAAGCATGTTTCTTTCAGAAAATATTAATTACATGATTGAACCACTGTCCACCTAAAGATTCAACATTTCAAAGAAAAAACACAAACAAAACCAGACCCTCTACTATTGGAAAATTCTGACATTAGTTTTTAATATGACTTTAAGCTGTTTTTAAATGGGTAGCAACAGGTTTTACAATACCAGCCATTGTCTGGGACTATTTTTTGTTTAACTGTTGTGTAGATAGGGTACCAACTGTGTATTTTATAGGGAAAAAGATTACAAATTAAACACATGATTAAAAATAAATGTGATAATTAGTCTGTGAATGCTATCCACAAAAATAGTGGGCATATTTGATAGCCCAAATCCTTATGTGCTTTCCTTCTGGATTTCATAATGGCACTATTTCAAATCAATGTTAAACTATGTAGTAGGACCTCTGTTCTGTAACTTAATGACATGCAAACTCATTTGTATCCATGTCACATGTATTGTTACAAAGAGGTGTTAACTTGGAAATAGTTAGGGCAATATTTTTTGCCCTTCAACTGAAGGCCACTGCTCTTAGTAAGAAATATAGTGGAAAGTAGCATTGTGCTATTTTGGCTCATAAAATAAAAAGCAATTTACATATAACACAAACTTCTGGTGAAAATCTCAGTAATGGTAGTATGCTACAAACTTTTTAAAAATTTGTTTTGAGGTCTGGGAGCATGATTAATGGAGAACTTGTGGTTTTGGTTTTTAAATTAGATTCTTGTCCAAACAACAATTCCCTACCCACAGCAGGGGTCCTGCTTCCATTTGGTCTTTAAGCATTTAAGGACTACTCAATATTGCAACATTTTTCCAAGTATAGATCAATTTGGCACGTTAGTACACTTCCCTTGCTCCAGCTAACTTTGTGGCACAGTTGCCAAAAGTCCTTTGGGACTTGGCTAAAGAACTCTCACAACATAAAAGCAAACTGCTTGTTTTTTCAGCAGCAAAGGAAACTCCTGTTAGTTTTAAATTAGTCTTGAAGAGCACAGCTGCTCTCCCTTGTAGATCTACATTAGACTTGTTGAATCAGCTTGCTTTTATTCCCTGTAACAGAGGTCCTGATCTGCAATTTAGATTTATCCTTGCTTCATTTCGACCTTGGTGGAGGAACAAAAGCTGTGGTTTTGGCAGATGAGGTTACATGAGATGATCTTTCACCCTGCTGTAGCCACAGAGCATTCTCTGCCTTTCATCTCTGCCTTGTGGGGAGAAAAAAAAATTAAAAGAGTACCAATGTAAAATGTTACACTAGCTCTTCAGCTGTGCAGGTGTAACTTCTCAAGAAGCTGGAAAGAGTTCGAAGAATGTGAATTGGATGGGCTCCTCTGCTGAGGAGTACTTGGAGCAAGCTGGGGGCAGCTCCCATGAAAAATCACTGATCTTTATTGCTTTGCTACAGCCTTATTTTGAATGATGGCAGGGAGTGCAGTGAGCCTCAGAAAAGGGAGAAAAGTGGGGTTTTAGTGGCTGCCTGATTGTGGAGATGCCCAGTGGTGCTGGAAGAGTGGGCACCGGCAGGGAGCACATCTGTATCCTTGCCAGACGAGAGTGGAGTTCTGTGCCCGTTTCTGGGGTCCTCAGTACAAGAAAGACAAGGAGCTACTGGAAACGGCCAGTGGAGGCCCCTCAGGGGTCTCTCTTCTAAGGAGAGAGTGTGGCAGCTGGGCGTGTTCTGAGAGAGGACCTCATTAGTGCATATAAATAACTCAAATGTGGATGCCAAGAGGATGGTGCCAGAAACAGGACAGAGAGCAATGGCCATAAACTAAAACACAGGACGTTTCACCTCAGCATGGGGAAGAACTTCTCTAGACTGAGGGGGCAGAGCACTGGAACTAGATGACCAGGGAGGTCGGGGGAGTCTCCCTCTCTGAAGGAATTCCGAACCCACCTGGACACGTTAATGCAGCACTGTTCGTGGTGACCCTGCCTTGGCAGGGGACTGGGCCTGGATAATCTCCAGAGGTCCCTTCCATCTCTAACAATTCTGTGAGAGCATTCCAGGTGGGAACGCTGACCCGCAGCAACCTTCCAGCCGCTCGGGGCCGGCGGCGGCGCCAGCCCTCGGCCGCGCTTGCCGGGTGCTCGGCAGGGCGGGGCGGCGGCCCGCTTGCACGCCGGGATTTGCAGTCCGCCCTCCCTCCTTCCTGCCCGGTCAGGCGGTGGGGCCGCCTCTCTCCTTCCGGGAGCGGCGCTCGCCCGTTGGCGGGGACCGGGAAAGGCGTTTGTTGACTTCCTCGAAGGCGGCGGGGGCGGCGCCCAGCCCCGGGAATTCCCCGCGGTGGCGGAGGCCGAAAGCGCGGCCGGGCCGGTGGGCTGGGGGCGATGGGCGCCCGAGGGGGCCCGAGCGGAGACCGCGAGGGGCGGCGCTGCCTCCCCGCCGAGCTGAGCGCCCGCCGCTGACCCGCCCGGCCGAGCGGGGCCCGGACAGGTTGGTCCCGGCGCGGGGGGAACGCGGGGTGGCCCCGGCCGGGGCTCCCCCGCGGTGCCGGGAAGCTTCGTGCCCCGTGGAAGAGGAGCGACTCTCCCTGGGAAAGGAGGCTGGTCTTTCGTTTCTCCCCTTAAAATAGAGTCGTCCTCATAGAAGCCCAGAATTGTGAGGGTTGGAAGGGATATCTAGTCCAGTCCCGGTGCCGAGGCAGGGTCACCTCGAGCAGGTTACAGGTGACACAGGAATGTGTGCAGGTGGGTTTTGAATGACTCCAGAGAGGGAGACTTCACGCCGTCCCTGGTCAGCCTGTTTCAGTGTTCTGCCTCCTTCATATAAAGTTCTTCCTCATGTTGAACTGGAACTTCCCGAGTTTCAGAAGGGGCAGCCTGGTCTTGTGCCATGTCCCTGCCCAGTCACACTTGGCCGGAATAAGGGGTCATACCGTGGCAGGAGGGTGAGCAAGGCTTACAGGTGCTGCCAGCAAGCTGGGCTTGGGCCTCGGGCAGACTGTTAGCCTGGTTACAAAGCTGCCTCTAATCAAGTTGAAAAACTGCGTGGGTTCTTGGAGCTGCCGTTTGTGCCTTGGTACAGAGCAATCTGGCAAAGGAAATGAGCAAACTACGGGTGTGAAAACAGAAACATGTATTGGAGCTGACAGGAATACAGGTGCTGCAGGCCGTGTTAGTTTGGAAGAAGGAAGTGTAGATGAGCCTTGAGGTAGTTGTGTATGCTACTGGTGCTTTACACTTATAAAAAATTGCCTCTTGAAATTCTGCTGTTTCACTTGGTAGGGAAAAATACCCTTATCTCCTTAAATGAATTGGTCCCCTAGCAACTTAGAAGTGAGTGTCAACTGTTCCAGTGAGTGCTTTTAGGAGTTTTTTGTTTCTTAAGGAATCCTTTCATTACCCCACTCCCTTTCACTGTATGTATGCAGTAAAATCAGTGTGCTGGAAACAGACTCTGGAAAAAGTGGAGTTAGGGGAGAATTATTGCTAGGACAGTAAAGTCTGCTCTGGACTCCAAAGGTCAGTTTCTCTTCTGAGACAGTTTTCTGGGACATGTTGTTACAGGCTATGGGAACTTTCATTTCCTGGATAGTGGTGTATGATCACATGCTTCTGCTGCAAATAATCCAAGTTATCTGTTCCAACATCTATTTTAGAGTTTTAGTAATTCTACTAGAATTACTGTAGAAACCAGAAGAAATCTAAGATGATGACTACTTTTTGTTCTTTGAATAATTGCTGTTTAATAACAGCACTTTTTTAAGAAGTGTTTATCAGATAATTGCCCTATAGCTTAAGTAGATGATTATTGCCTCAAATTTTAAGCAGAATTTTTTCATCTAAAATTTCAGTGAAGTCAGAAGGCAGAAAACACTGGTTCACTGAACTCTAAATTAGACTGTATGAAGGGTTTAGCCACCTTCTCCCAACACCCGTATTTTTTGCTAAAATTTATAATTATTCAGAACCTTGTTTGCTTCATTTGTAGTTTAGAAAAGTGTGAGGTGACCATTACCCAAGTGCTAGCTAGGTTATGTTTTACAATGAAAATTAAATAGTAAAAAGTTTTTCAAAAGAGCAAAGAGGGTGAAGTGATATCTTTGTGCAGCAAAAATGGGTAATAAATGAGAGATAGTTTTAAGATTGCCTAAATTTCAGCAAATATTCTACTTTGGTTTTCTGTATATCTTTTATATGTGACACTCAAAAGGTGGGGAAAGTGTGAAAATTATTGGTCAAATATATGAACAAACTACTTAGTGTACTCAGGGCAGAGAAATAGAATAATTTCATCTCACAGCATTGGAAAATCATAGAGTTGCAAATGCAGTAAAATTTGTTTGTATTATTTCAATAGATGCATTGAATTGGAGATTGTGCACTATAAAATGTTAAATGTGGGTTGCCTACTTAGGAAAGTGGAAACTCCCCTGTCACTGCACATGCTATTCATATGCTTTCTTTAGAACAGAATTTGAAGGAAAAAAAGAGAACATGTAGAAGGAAACAGGATAAAATGCAGTATGGGTTTACCTTTTGATATATGTTTTCATTCTTTCACAGGGATTTTCTAGACAGGGGAAGTCTGACAGTCCATATTGAATAAAACAGTGATAATGAGATCGAGTTTGCTAAGATGGCAATGCTAGGAGTAACAAAGGGGTCAGGATAGTGACCAGCTTGGTAGAAGTCAGTGGGGAGTTCTGCTGAACTCCATACTTGTGTCCATTATCCATGGTTCACTTTGGACTCAGTCTTATGTTTTTGCTAAATGTTTATACTATACTTCCATTAATTAACTAATTTACATGATTATACAATGTTTTTATGTGGAGTTCTTAGTGTATGAAACTGTAGATGCAAGTAAAATTTGACAGGACCTTTTGAGAAGAAATTAAGCTTGAGAGGGTAAGTGAAGCATAAATGGCTTGAATATTTGAAGTCATCCACTTAGAAGCTGTTAAGTGGAACTTAGGTTCAAATTACCAGGTTTGTCTGAAATTCTGCCATATAAATCTGAATATAGAATTTTAGAAGACAGCCCAAGTTGAAAAGGACCTGGCAAGATCATGTGGTCCCCTTGTAAAAGGGAGCCTGAATCAGATTTGCTGGCATTCTGTCCATTTGTGTCTTGGAAACCTACAGATGTTGTGTTAGTGAGTTGCAGGATGACCAAGGGCCATCGGTGAGACTCACTTGCCTTCCACTAGCTGTAACAGGTGAGGCACATTTCCACTTAAATTAAAAGTTAATACAATCACAAAAAGGCTTATCACTGAACTTGTGAACTTATTGAATTGTAATTAATCTATTTAATTGAATGGAAGGAAACTTGTGATTGGGAGGTAGGACCTGCTGTTTGGTTTACAAAGGAAGATATGAAAAAATAATCCAAAATAAATCCTCTAAACTTTTGGAAATAGTTATTCCTTATAAACCTTTTGAAACGGGAATGAATGAACAGCAAAAGAAAGGTTTCAATAACCTTTCAAGATACTTATATGTGGTGCTAGAAATGTTTAACAGCCAAAAGCCATTTTGGTCCTACTTAGGTTTGTTTGACAGTACTGCTTTTAATTACTTTCAACATTAAATGTAATAGTTTAATAAACAGGATTACATGATGCTGAAAGGATAATATTTTATTGATTCCTACTTCTGGGTTTTTATTTTCCCCCTTTTCAGATAGTTGTCAGGGAGAGTGATTATTGTGACAGGATCCACAGGAAAGCAGATTGAATACCTTACACTGAGGATGCAAAAGGTTTGCAAATTAGCAGTGGAGGTACTGGAGTCTGACACTGTTCAGAGAAAGTAAAATTTATTGAGCGCTTTTGTAATAAAATGGGCTGTTTATTGCTTTTCTGGTCCTTGTGAGAGTAGATTATTTATTGTAAAAACCTTGAGATTGAAAAAAATTGCCTGTTGTACCTAAGGAGATTTTACTTGGCTTTTGTAGCTTACCCAGATGTTCAGGATAGATGAGCTACAGTGATCTGGTTTGTGAACTCAGAGACAGTGAGTTTGCATTTCCTGAAGGCAATAAAACGAAAGTGCTCTGGAGGTGTGATGCAGCTCCCATGCTGACGTGTTTCTGAAGGAGCACCCAGTACACTGGGCGGTGCCCCTGTGCTCGGGGACTTGCTGGGAGGGCACTGGCCCTGTGGACTTTGGCCATATGGAAGGATGAGCAGTGGCCAGAGCAGCAGCTGCTGAGATGTGGGTGTGCGTGTGAGAATTTTTATTACTCTTAAATGGAGCAAGTTTGTGTAAAAAGTGATGCCTTTCTCTGTCGAACAGTCTGTTCACAACTGGAATCAAAGAGAACCTAAGATTTCTGAAGGAGAGGTGCAAAGTGATGGATACTTAAAGAGACTGGAAGTCTTGCTTGTTTTAACATCTTGTGTCATATGCTCCAAGTACTGTGTTGAGTTTTTGATGGTGGCTGCGGGAATTCTGTATTATTCCTTGCTGTGCTGAAGTGTCTTTTAAAAAAAGGGAAAAAAAACCAGTACAGCTTTTCTGAAATTAAGGTGAAGGTTGTAACATGCTCACTCAGGATTCCTTTGGTTCAGAGGCATTTCTTGAATTTAAAGGGTTTTTTTTATGGTTACATGCATTTATGTATACCCTTCTCTGTGTAAGGCAAGATAAATCCATACAAAAATTATGCTGTTGTTATCAACAGCTGGAAACTGTTCATATTACCATTAGCAAGTCAAACCCTTCAAGTCTGGAAGGCAAACAGGAAAACAACCATCTTGAAATTACTTGCATTTGATATTTGGAAATATTTTCAGAACTGTTTTATTCTCTTTCAAATCAACCGTTAGGCCAAAATGAGAATCTGCTTCATACTGGGAAAAATTTAATGTAATCCTGCTTTTACTGTCTCTCCTTCTGATCCGAGAATAAGATTAGCATTTCAAACTACAGAGCTCTGTTTGTGCAGTGGTCTGTTTGCTATTAGAGCCTCTGCATCCCATGTTCCTCATATGTAGAATGTGTTTTATATTTAACGGCCTCCCATGGTGTTAATGACTAGTGTTCTCAAAGCTCTTTAAAGAAAAAAGCAATGTTTCTGCCAAGCATTAGTAAGATATGGGAAAACATTATTTTGCTCAAAATATTCAGTGTATTGAATCAAAGCTGTTCTATAACCTATGTTGAGCAACAGAAGTGGTTCCTGTTAGTTCTTCTGTTCTTCACATTGTGTGAAAGAAAACTTAGGTGGTGCCACCTCTTCAAACTCATTTGCTTATAAACAGGGAGCATAATTAGTCCTGCTAGAACTTAATGCTGTTTCCTATCAACAGTGTCTTCAGGTTGGGTTTTTTTGTTTGTAGGCTTTTAAACAGTAGTTAATTAATACAAACAGTAGTACTGGTACTCATTTAATGTATTTCATTTTGGACATAAAGATTAAAGTCCTTTTAAGTAGGCTGTTTTGTGTGCAGATCATTCTAAAGTGTAAATGAAATATATTTATCACAGGCAAAACACTTAGCTACTGTGCTGAAGTAAAGGGAGTAAAAAGTATTAAGAAGACCTTTCTTGGGATGGGATGTGTGGTAAATGGGATTGTGAAGTTTGCCTTAAGGAGGCTGAGATGGACATCAATTGTATTCAGAGACATTAACTTGTCGGTATATTACTTCAAATATTTTAGTGCGAAATCTTTCACTTGAACCAGTTACTGTAGGACAGATTACCTCATGAATTGCAGCTCCAGAGAGGTCAGTGGTTACTCAGGTGTTTCAGAGTGTCAGCTCTGAGGCATTTTCAGCAGTGCATACGAATGTGACTTTGAATTAGGAGAAGTCAATGTGACTTTGAATTAGGAAAAGTCAAACAGATTAAAGCAGGGCAGAAGTCTGTGGCAGGACTTGGTGAACCATCCTGAAAGACCTTCTGGCATCCTTCTTTCAGATTTGAGGAGCTCTAACCTGTGGTATAATCAAAACACCTATTTGATTGTTGCCGTCAGTTCATATTTTTAAGATGAGGTAATACAGTTCTAGGGCATCTAAATTTTGATTCCTGTCCTTGGGTGAAATCAAAGACTACATCTGGAGTCGGGGATTTCTTACAGACATTTCTTTTTTTATACTGAGGGTTTTTGTCTATCCTGACAGCAAAAAAAGCTGGGTGAGCTGTGCATTTCACCATGGCCTTTTATAGTACTGCTGATCATGAACTGTTTAATGGCAGCTCGTCATCACTTAGTGTGCAATACAGTTGGTCAAAAATGTGTATATTGGATTTTTGGGAACTGTTATCTTCAGTGTAGAAATTTAGAAAAGCATGCAAACAAAGTCCCTTTGAATTATATGGAATTAAATGCTTCTCTTCTAAATAATCTCCAGTTCTGGCTTAGAGAGCAGCGTCAGAAAACCAGAGTTGAATAATCCTATAAACTAAATGAGATCTTTCAACTAAAAAAATGGTAGAGTAACTGGTCTTCCTAACAGGTGCAGGTTAGGTGTGTACTTGTATTTATAAAATATATTTGTGTATACTGAGTTTTATTTGGAAGGTGTTTCTCTCTTGGAGGCTCATAAAGGCACTTTTAGTTAACAAAATGCAGAATAAATATGGTCCTGTTTTCCCATATTGCCATCTCCTGGTAGCACTGATGTGTGCAAGAAATAGGGAATGTATGATGCTTAGGTTTAAGAGCTATAGGAAAGCATGGGGACAAAGATCTGTGCTATGTACAAGGTCACAAATCTGCTGCTTTCTTTGAGAGATAATGATAAGCTGTGACACTTCTTTAATGACATTTGAGTCAAGTGTTCCGAGAAAAGGAGATGTGTTGCCTTGAGAAGGCAAGCTCTTGGGAATTTGATGAGATGGGTGACAAGACTTGCAGAGCCTTTGGTGAAATGGGGGAGGATAAGCTGGTATGTTATGCTCATCTTGGAAGACAAAATGAGCAATTCCTTCAGTCAGTTAATGCAGTTTCCATGATGTGGTGCTTTTGGTCAAGGTCACCTTGTGCATGGAGTGATACTGTGCTTACAATGAAAAGGAAGCAAACCTTTCTTGCAGGGTTCTTTCTACTTAAATATCACAGAAATCACAGAATATTCAAGGCAGAACAACAAGCAAGGGAAGCTTAGGCTACCTTTTTTTGTCAGAATGCATCAAACAACATGCAAGGCATCCATTCACCTCCTGAACATAGCCATTAAAAGGAGTTCAGCTTTGGTTTGTAGTATTCTTGTCTTTTTTCACTGTTGAAAAACTCCACTGCTGTCTTATTTAGTAGAAATGAGCTGTCACAGTTTTTTTATCATGTTGTCTAACTGGCTTGGAGCAAATTGAGACAAATGTGATAACAGCACTATTGTGCAGCAGTAGCTGTACTACAGCTCTTCATAATGCTGCACTCTGAAAGCTTTCCAGCATGGTGAGAGAAATTTGACCATACAGACAAGCTCCAGGCCTTTACTTCTTGTAATCTATAAACAAATGGAAGTTTAGTTTGAATTCAAATAGCAAATGCACAGTAGAAGCAGCAGTTGTGACTGTGGGTTTTTTTTTCACTAATGCCTGCCTTTTCTGCAAAGTTCTGCTGATCAAGTTGGTTTTCTGTTGAAGTTTTTCCTGCAGTACAAAAAGCTGTCTTCATTATGCTCAGTTCTTTCATTCCAGCATTTCTGTTGGTTCATTAGCTAATCATCAGGAAAGTAAGGATTTGTTGAAGGGGAAAAAATAAAAGTCTGCTTTTTGTAGAAGTCACATCACTAGTTTGTTTAAAGGGCAGTGTATTATCAGGCACTTTGTAGCATTTCATAGTACTGCATAGGAATACAAGTAATCTTGATGTTCATAACTAAATGAGATGTGTCTGGTTTTGGTTGGTTGTTTTTGCATTTTGGAGGTTGGCTTGTTTTTAAATAAACCTCAAAAGTTGTTCACGATAACTTGTAACTCTTAAGGCAAATGCTTTTGGGGGTTTTCCATTGAGACCTATTGCTCAAGAAAATATATAGAATTTCTTTAAGATTATATTTTCTTATTGAATGTTTTGCTGTGCCTGAATGACATCGGTTGTAACAAAAACTCAGTGTAACATCTACTTTGCATTTGTCATTCATGTGGATCTGCCTGGTATTTTAGAGCAACACTTTAGTAATGATCAGATTATTGTCAGTTTTCTCCACACATACTGAGGCAGGTCATGTTACTGTGCATGTTTTCATTCTCATCATATTTTCAGTCAAAAATTACTGTAATTGTTCAGAAGGAGGTTTTCTACTGTGACCAGGGAAAGAATAGCTACTCATGCAGTCTCTTTAAGGACAAATACAAGTGTAATTTAAGAATCTGCTTTAAAGTTTCAGAAAAATATAAGCATTTGCATTCAAAAATAAAGAGGCTTTGGCACTTGTGCTCAGGAACCACAGGAGTTAGTTGATTTGTTGGAATGGTACTCTTTTACTGCTCAGTGCTGGCTTGCAAGAGTTCTGATACAATATTCCTTTGGAGTTCAGATAGTTGGTACCAGCCAAATTCTACATTGGTGCTAAGACTTAATAAAAATGAATTTGAGGGTTCATACATCTGATAGGTACTCAAAATATTTATATCAAGTAACGGTGAAATGTGTCTTTTCTAAACAGTGTATTTTCAAGGTGACGTGGATTTCAAGATTTTTCTGCGACATTAAGATACTTCCTGATTATTCAGTCTTGTCTTGTCATACTTAGACAGAAACACCCTGCAGTATTATTTTGGAAGGTTTTCAGACTCTTTGATGAATTTGTCTTTGTGAAAACTTAGCACTTATATCTGTCTTTTTAACAGCTGTCATGGAGGAGTTGGTAGAGGATGACATCTGTATTTTGAACCATGAAAAAGCAGACAATGCTCACAAGAGAGACAGCGATATTCCTGTTCCATCCTATAGTGGAGATGAGTCTGTTGCCTCACACTTTGCACTTGTCACTGCATATGAAGATATCAAGAAACGACTGAAAGAGACAGAGAAGGAGAACTCCTTCTTAAAAAAAAAAGTGAGAATTTTAGAAGAGAAGGTAAGAAAATAGTTGATATACCAGTTTCTGGTAGCAGCTTCTTTTTTGCTCCTGGCTGGATGCCAGAGAAGAGGGTTAAGGATTTGAAATATATATACTTGAAATAATTTCCATGTTAAAAAGTTTTTATAAATTGTTTTATTTATTTAAGTGAAATGCAGTTTGTTCCTCTGGTAGTGTAGTTGTGTCATACTGGCATTTTTGATTCTCACTGGGCACATATATGATGCAATGCAAGGACAGTGGCTGATTCAGACACATGTGTAGTTGCATAGAATTTGTCACTGTAGTTTGGGTGCCACTTCATGGTGTTTATTAGCTTGGGCATGTGTGATACAGTACTGTTGAACAGTGTGGTGCAAAGCTTGTAAATTATCAGAATCCAGGAATTGTCTATCAAAAGACCCTTGAGGATACCAAAATGATAAGGAAAAATTGGTTGGCAAGGATATCCAGCTAGGTCTAGCTAATCACAGCCTCTATGCCTAACATAGATGTTGGCTGGCTGGCTTTTGATGCAGTAATTCTGAAAAGTAAATGAATATTGGAATTTGTTTTATAGGCAGTTTCTTATGGCCATAAACCAGTGTTAATGAACCTAATGTTCATTAAAGCTAAAAATTGACCAGGGCACGGGTTTTTCTCTCCAAGTAAGGAATGCCATGATAAGATGTACATCCATTGTTCAGCACCGAGTGTCTTTGTTTGGCAGAAATTCTTGAGTTTGATAGGTTGCTTTCTTATATGAGATAGAGATAGATCCTAGTATTAGAACTGAGACATTTTTTAGGACTTTCTCCTTACTGTGCTAACTGACTCTTAAAAGCTTTCCAAGTGTGTATTATTTTGTGGCATTGGAATGAAGAACTTGAGTCATACTTGGCACAGCTTTGAGACACCTATTTGGGAATTCTTGGTGAAGGCTGGATTGCATTTTTCTCAAAAAGGAAAACTATCTCAAGACTGTCTTTATATAAGGTGTAGGGGGATGTTGGGAATAGGAATAGAGCTTTAGACCTGAACCATGCTCAGTGTAACATCTTTTATGTTGTTACTCAGAATCACGATAAACAGAATTTGACCTTGACAATTCCTTTTGTCTTGTGTGTTTTGGTTTGGCTGGGTTTAGCTTAATTCTCTTAAAGATGCTACTTTGTTTTCTGTAGAGAAAACTTTTTCATATGTGAATACCACTAAAATGTTTGATGAGGGAGGGGTACTGAGAAGGCCAAGGCTGTTAGTGACTTCCAGTCTTTGTCAATAGCTAATGTACCTATATGCTTAAAAAATATATGGGGAGTTACCCTTTTGGAATCTGTCATTTCAATGTGCATAGAAACTTCCAGAAAGCTTATTAAGGCTTGTGTTCTATTTGAGTGGCTTTAGTAGGGGGAGAAAATATAAAGGACAAAACTTAAAAGGAGTCATACACATACAAAAAAAAAGGCAAAGGGGCAGGAGCTTCCTATCTTTGTGGCCTGTTTTCCCATACTTTCTTTCAAGCAAACACTTTAAAGAGGAGATATTTAAGGTAGATATGTGAGTGTCGATGCTTTGTTTTAGTAATTTTTTGTGTATGACTCCTATTTTTTAAGAAAATATGTGAAAATCGGTTGTGAATATCTCCAAGAGGTACACATAAAGGAAGTGTGCAGGATAAAAAGAATGAAAAGGAAAATGCAATACTTAATTAAAGCAAGAACTTTTTATACGAATGGATATAATTTGATGTAAGACTTCTTTCTATCTTATTAAAAACACTGAATATATTTTAACTCTGTTCCCCTTTTTCTAGCAATCCAATGAGTAGTGGTTATTCTGCCTTGCTTGTCTTTTGCCATAGCAGGCAGTAAGATGGTGGTAATCTCAAAGTTAATAGATATTTCTAAAATTATTCTGCTTTGGCTTTTTGTACATAAATACACTGAAAAAGAATCTTTATTTACATTATGAGGCGCTTAGGAAATTATGTTTGGCTTCCTTGGAACTTTCTGTGTGTTGTGCATTTATATGCTTAAAACTCCTTTTTCAAAAAGCAGTTTACATTTTTTTGGAGCCTGGAAAAAATACGATTAAGGGATTGTCAGTGGGAGTAATGATAATTTATGAATGGTTTTTAAGTACTCATAGGAGTGAACTCATAAGCAGTCTACTGGAAAGTGTCCCTGTCCATGGCAGGGGGGTTGGATTAGATGAGATTTTAAATGTCCTCTTCCAACTCAAACTGCTCTATGATTCTATAAATTAGTGAGCATTAAGTATTGTGAGAGATTTCAGAATCTGTAGACAGCCTTTGCTGCACTTTAGTAAAAAACTTTGGCCCATATCAGTGTATTTGATTAGTTTGTTATCTAAACTGAAAAAAAAAGGAAAAGCTGTTAGATTAATATGGCAGGCTTAAAATTTTTCAGTTCCCAGCATACAAAACTTCTCACTTGTCCTGTGTGTTGAACGTTCAGGTGCTTGGCTCCCGGGCGGAAGAGGAATGCAGCTCAGTTGGGCGGGAACAAGTCAATAAGGCCTACCAAGCCTATCGAGAGGCCTGCATCGACCGTGACCATCTGAAAAGCAAACTGGAAAAAATGGTGTGCCTTTTTAAGTAATGGCTTCAGTGCTTGCTTTATCAGCACTGCATAGCTAGTACATGTTTACTCTAGAATGAACTTTATATTCTTAAGATCTGTGGTGTTGGTTTTATCACTCTTTTAAAGTATATGACAATACTTTCTGTAGAAATAACAATTTAGTGTACCTCAGTTTTATTACTGGGCTAGAATAATGCTAAAAAAATCAAAACAGTATTTTTTGTTGTTGTATTTGTTCTAAAATATTGAATTGTCTGACATGATAGAAAAATGCTTCACAAATTTTTTTGGGTTGGGGTTTTTCTCTCCTCTGAAAATAGGCAAAAGAAAGTGCGGAATCCTTGAAAAACTTGAACGAACAGTTGCAATCTAAAGAAGTAGAGCTGTTACAACTAAGAACTGAAGTGGAAACGCAGCAAGGTATGCATTTGGTTACTTCATCTTAGGGTATGTTGAGGAGCCATAGTGGCCTCGGGGGCATGAAGAGGCTTAACCTTATATAGGGGCAAGGTAAGAGAGGTATCAACAGCAGTGAGGTACTTTGAACTTGTCTTCATTCTCATGAATGGTGACACATATATTCTGAGGCTGTTGTGTTCTCCCACCCTAGGTGATTTGCAAATTTGAGAAATGGGCACCACCTAACTGTTTATAAGCTGGGTCATGTGCATCTCTGGTCCCCACCTTTTCCTCAGAGCAGAGCAGAGGCCTGGTCAAGTATAAGGATCAGTCAGTCAATCCCACTTCCTCTGGCATCTGCAGAGGGTCCAGTATATTGCTTTGTCTCGCTGTTGGACACGACAAATACAAGGATGTTGTATGGCAACAGCTGCAGTTGCCAACAGTTACTTAGCTGGCTGGGAAATGAGGAAAAATAGAAAGATGTTGGTTGTAGAGAACCTGGTGAAAAGAGGAAGGAGAAAATAAATATATCCTGGCAATTCCAAAAGCCCAAATCCAGCGTCTCTTACTGCAGTAGTAAAGAGTGCTCTGTATGTGATAGATGCCTAAAACAAAACACCATGGAAGGAAAAATCCCCTTGATTAATTTAGTTACAAGAAGATGCCATCTGTATAGAGTATGGACTGACTTCAGAGTGACTTCAAATGCAGTCATTTGAAAGGCACTTTTGAGTATGACTGTGCATGAATTTCATTACTCTCCAAGAGGACCTTAAGCATGTATGAAATGCACTACTTCAATTGCACAAATATTTAAACCTAGAAAAACAAATTGCAGGTACTGCTAGTATCAATGTTGAGGATATCATAGTTTCAGGCGGTAAGAATTGCAGGGTTTGTAAGGAGAGCTCTGAAAATGTGATGATTTACTTGTTTGTAATTCAGTTTTACTCATAAGTGAACTCTAGGTACCTTACTTTAAAAAAAAAAGAATCAGTGTAACTTAAGACTGTTTAAACTATTAATTCTGGAAATAAGTGTACCACACAGTTAAAGACTTGTGGGGTTTCTTCCTGTCATGTTCCTTCTTTTCTTGCTGTCTCACTAATGCTTGCTACTGATCTGATGGTAGCATCAGCTTAGGTTGCTTCTTACCGTGTGAATTGCTTCAGTCTAACAAGATATGTGTAACTTTTATGCTTTCCCCTTTTGTTTGGTTTGTATCTTTTGTTGTTCTGTGTGGAACTTCTTGATGTTGAACTTGGGGAAAACTTAATGGTAAGTGATGTAATAATACAAATCTGAGGGCACAAAGACTGGTGTTTTCAAAGCATGTAAGAAGTATGCAAGTTGGCATATGTGTATTTGCCATAAATTGATTTTTTTATTTCCAGTGCCTTTTTATGCTAGTACTTCCTTTTTCTCAGTGTCAAATGTCCAGTGCATTCCTAGAAAGTAGGGCTCCAAGCTTTAAACCCAGAAAATAGGCCAATAATGCCAACAGCATTGCCAGTGTTATATTTCCCTGTTGCCATAGACTCCAGTTTCTTCAGAAAATGTTTTTGTAAGGCATGGGCTGATTGAAGAGGATCTTGCATATTGAATTATGTTCTTTGGACTGAGATTGGAATCTAATTGTCTTGTTTGTCTTCTTTACAGTGATAAAAAGTCTGAATTGTACTCCAGCTAACTGGGAATTGGAGAAGCTGAACAGTGACCTGAAAGTGCATAGTCTGGAACAGGATCTAGAAAAACTCAAGGAAGAGTGCAACAGTCTCAGGAAGGAGTTGCAAAATTCCAAGCAGAAGGTACCTTAATTTTTAAGGAATTTTTGTATTAATGCTTAGTTTTAAATCCCAAGGTCAGTCAAAATCAAGGGTTAACAAAAAGAGGAAGTCTATATGAGTGAAATATTAATATCTTGGTAAAATTAGCCTTTAAATATTTTCATAGATTGTCATTCTTCTTGGAAATAGGAACAGGCTTCTCAGGGCGGTGTTCATGGCATCAAGCCTGTCCAAATTTAAAAAGTGTCTGGATAACACTCTTAATTAGAAAGTTTAGCTTTAGGTAGTACTGCAGTGAGCAGGGAGTTGAACTTAATCCTTACAGGTCACTTCTAACTCCAGATATTCTATGATTCTATACAGGTGAGATTTCCCAGCCATTGCCCATATAACAACAGAAAATAAAGCTGTATGATTTTTTATAAGTAGCCACTGAAGTTTTGTGTAACCCGAGCTGCTAAAAAAGTTTAGGCAAAAGCTGGCCTCTATTTTTTTTTTTTAAAGCAACGGGATGCTAATGTTTAAAGATGTCATGAACTTTGTTTAAGGAGGTATGGCACTTTTCTTTAGGGTAGTTGCATGAAGCTTGTCAGCAAAGTTCCTCTTTTGGCATCCTTCTCTGCCATTTCTGGGACAAATATCTGTTCTGAGGGACACATTTTGTAACCTAGGCATTGTTAGGGTCTCAAAAAGAAAATTAAGATCCCAGTAACAAAAAGCAGTAAGTTACTGTCTAGTGCATTCTTTGTGCTTTCCATCTTATCTTTGATGAAAGGTACACTGCCAGTCTCTAGGACTCTGCAGTCACACTGAAGTCACACAGTGAATGTAAAACATTTAAATGTGATTGTTTGAGGAGACAGACTGTTTTACATTCCTTATGGTCATTAATAATGATGATTATGTAATCTGGAATCACACAGCATTTGCGTGAGTCTGCAGTTTTTCCACTAGGTGGAGATAAAGCATGCGAGGTGTTTTGTTAATTTCCCTTACTGTTGGTTGTTTCACTTGGGTCTGGAGCTGTTTCAGGTGCTTTCAATAACTTGTAAATCTGAAGGCTTGCTGTAACCTGCGTGAAGTTCTGGTGTCTTCGGGTAACTCTAGAACAGAGTAACAGCTGTTCATAAATAATTGCAGATTGTATTGTGAGAGTGAATGATGTCAGAGGGAACAGACTAAAATAGTATTTGTAAGGAATACTGCATGTGACACTGTTTAAATAATGTTTATGCCAGCAGCTTTTGTTGCACAGAGCAAATACAGGGAACAGCTTTTTGTTTTGTTTTGGGAGGTTTTGTTACATTGGTTGGGGGGGGGGGTTGTTTTTTTTTTTTTGCTTGTCTTTAATACCATTTCTTCTTGATCCTGGTAACTGCTTAATACAGGAAATAAAGTGCATGTTTTCAAATATGGGGTAATACAGTGCAACTTTTTTATGCTATGAATTTCAGTCTTTGGGAGATGGTGATAAAGCTCAGGAGGGGAAAATCTGTCAGGTGAACTACAGTCAAGTGTGATCAATGGCCAATGACAAATCAGCATTATTTCAGCTCAGCTGGTATTTTCATTATTACTTATTTTCATTACATTAGTTAGTTTAGCTAATATGTAATGGAAGTAAGTAATAATTAAAATGAAAACAGGAAAACATGTTTTCAAATGTTTTCTACCTTAGGCCAGTGTACCTCTATTTTTCTGTACTTTTAGATATTCTTACTCAAGTTTTACATTGTAGTTCATGCACTGTGTACATTGACAAGTTGCTTGAAATATGTGCAGCCTGTCTTAAAGCCTCTGTAAAGGGATCAAATCCACAACAGCTTTGGCTAGAGGGAATGATAGGAAGGGAACATGGAAAGAAGGGATATGAAAGGGAGGGAGCTCATCACAAGTGAGGGTCTAATAGAAGCACGGCTAACAAAGTGAGTCCAATGTTTGATTTGTTAAACAATCCTGGTAAATTCAGTGTGGCTGCCTATATGTGCAATTTGAAAGTAGTCTTTCAGACTGAAGAGATAGATAAATTATGTTCTGTTATAAAAGTAACTTGTGGAAGTAAATCTATACTGAAACAGCTTCCTTTAAGTTAAGGATCTTTATATACTGTGACAGAGAAAGAAGGAAAAAAAAAGACTGTTTAAAAAGCAGAAATTGAGAAAGACTTTTCATGTCCATTTAAGAAAGTAATCAATCTCTAATTCTGAGAGTTCAGCTGTTTTAAGAAAGAAGAGTATGGAGGTGGCTGAGCAATGCCTTCGTATAAGTAGGTAGTTTAAGCATTTCTTAGTGGAAATTCTTAGTAGAATTGAAACCCACTGCAGCTAACACAAATGAAGATTACCTTACTTGTGAATTTCAGTATTAGGCAAATTGGAGTTTCACTGTCGTTGTTTGAGAGAGAAGATCTGAAATAATGTTCATTCATTCTCTGTCTTCCCTTCACTCTGTTATGCAGGACCAGGCTCAAGAGAAAAATCCATTACATGGAGACCACCTTCAAAGGCAAGACATCCAGAGGTATGAAATACTTTATTTTCAATTTACTGAGGGACAGTTGTTTGAACAAGTAAATTACTCTTGCTGACTCTTTAGGTGTATTATTTCAAGTTACATCATTTCACTGAAAGTCTAGGTATAGTTATTTAGCAAGATCATTGTACATTTTTTTCCTTTGTTGTGTTTGTAGTTCCAGATGATGAATATTTATGTAGTTATGCCTGTTGGTGCACTTACAGCTTTTTCCACCAGAGGGAAGAGCAGCCCTTCACATTGCCAGGCTTTAGTGCAATGGGCCTTGGTGCTTCCTTGGGTGTTGAAGAGACTTTTCAGCCACTGAAAGAGAACATACAGACACTTCCCATCATCTGTTCTCTGGTGCAGTGAGGCTAACAATGCACACACTACACACAAATCACACTTTGTCCTTTCACCTTGACTGGATACTTATTCCTGTGGTTCCTCCTGGAACTTTGCTGTCAGCCTCACACACCTGATAAAAGATGTTCTCTCAACACACAGCAGTTATCTCTTTGATCACCGCTCTGATTGAACTGATCATTTGATCAAATAATTACTGATCAGAGCAGATTTATTCCATCAAGTGGTGCTCAGGTGGCAGCCATCTAAAATAGCATATGGATTATATGGTGTTTATTGTAATATAAATACTAAACGTGTCATAAATAAGTAAGCCCATCCAAAAATCTGTGGAGAAAACGCTTGAAAAACCTCCTATGAGAAACATTTGTTGTAGCAAGCAATCCTGCTTTTTGTAGGAAATGGAGACATTTGCACCTAATTAACTTTCTGGAAACTAGTTACTTCATATTTGTGAGCAGCCTGCAAATCTGACTTTAAATTCTCAGTGTGCAAATCTAATTTGCTGTGCATTTAAACAGGCTGTCATAGCGAAGGTTCATATCACATGTTAGAAGGCAGGGAATTCCAGGCACAGGGAATCCTTGGTTTTCAGTTACAAATTCCTTGAAAAATAGGCTTTGCAATGGGATTCTAGGCCAGTATCCACAAAAACAAAATCAGTTGCATGTGATTTAGGTGGAATTCTGGTACCTGCAGCCCTTTGCAAGATGCTTGTAAAACTGCTAAATGCATTTTAAACAATCCAAGCACTTTCCTTCTGGTTGGTGGCAGCTATGTGAGCTGTCCCTGTATTTGCCACTTCTGTGTTAAATATTGGACAATTCTGGTTTGACATAACTAAAGTTTTTGATCTTATTTTTTAGACCAAAACATGAGAATTAAGGAAGTGTGATTGCCACATCAGCTTTTAAATTAAGTTGTCAGCTCTTAAGAGTTGAAAGAGCCAGAAGGAGTCTGCAGTAGGAAGGCCACAGGTTTAGCTGAACTTCTTGAAATATCAATTCTGAAAATTTTAACTTCCTATTAGTCAGAACTGCTGACACTTAACACATTACTTATTAAAATAACACCTTCCTGTGTTCTTTAACAGAGCTTTATGCATCTGAACTTTTGTATTATGGGGAAGTATTTCTGTGGACAGAAGTTCAATTTCTTGTTTTAAGGGAACTCTCTCAGTGTTGACTTGCATAATAGCCACTTCTCAGAGTGATTTTGAACACATTTGTGCTTGATATTTCATGCAGGAGTGATCCTATATTGCTATTTTTGAAGGATAGTGTTACATACAGTTATAAAGCTTATTAATTCTTACTCATCTCAGTAGCTTGAGATATTGAGCTGTTTTGAAATAAATGCCTTTAGTGAATGTAGCGAGGAAGAAAAAATTCTGGAAACTCTCATCCATTATATTTGTCTTCAATAAATGTGTTTTGGTAGAATGTTAATCATTAAAAAAGCATTAAATCATTGCATTCATGTTTAAGTAACTGCATCCTTATGTCTTTGAACACTAAGTTAATTATTAATCAACATAAATGTTATATTCAGTGAGCCTTTGCTAGAAATTTTACCAAGAAACATATGGTAATGCTGACTTTTTTTTTCCCCCCTTTTAATTTTCTTACCAGTTATTAACCTGAAACATCAGTGTTGGAACAGTGCTGCTGTTGCTAAATATGTTTCTTGTATTATGCTGTTTTAGAGAATTAATTGGAACACTAGTTTTTACACTGTCTGATCAGGCAGTGTATTAACATAAATTGGAGGCCTTGAATATGAAAGAATGTGGTTTATATTTTAGATTGTGTGTATGCTCAGTTTGGGTCTCGGGTATTTAGTCTGAATTCACTGTAGCAGTGTGCATGGTATAAGACCCAAATACTGGTTTTTGATTATTTGAAATTAAAATCAATCAATATTACTAGGCTCCTAATATGTGTTGGGGTATGTGGTCATTAATTGAAAGGTATTCAGAGTTAACATTCTGCCTTTTTTATAACCTGGTGTCACTTTAAATAAAGTATTCCTTTGAGATGACAAATCTTATTGGAAGATGCTTAGTTTCAGATGCTGAAATGAAAAGTCAGCTTCATATTTCTTTCCTTTGGAGAGTTGAAATTATTATTATTATTACCTAGTATGTCAATATATAATGCATTGTATATTGCAGTAGGCAAGAATCAAATTATATCCATCCGTTTAAGGCAGTTCTCAGTACTGTTCAGTACAGTTACAATTATGGTACTCCAATAAAATTTGCAAAAAAATTTATTAACAGTTAACACTTGATAGGCATGTTGATAGGCTGCTTTAGAGGCAGCAATATTTAACTTGTAATAAATTTTTTGTTTTGAAAGTTTGCAACAAACATATTGGGACCTGAAGAGAGAAATGTCCAGTTTGCGTGTACTGACTGACAAGCAAGCTGAGATCCTACGAAAACTGAAAAGGAACCCACCAGGAGTCAAGAAAGGCAAGTCAGTGTTGGCAGTAACAGACCTTACAAACACAAACCATTGATGCAAGCTGTAGCATTTTAAAAATAAACCAGCTATCATATCTTATCAGAATCTCATCAATTGAAGTTGATAAGCTAGACTGTATTATGGTTCCAGCTTCCCCATTTTCTGCTTTTGCTTCTGTCTCATACTGGTCAACTTCACACATAAAGGTGTTGCTGATGTGTTTTTTCTTCAGTACTGTATTCTGTTCCCCTTGTGGCTTTTTTCTCAGTCAAGTGTTGCTTATGTGCACAAGGCTGAGGTGTTAAGTTTACTTGTATTTGACCTTTTACCACAACTACTTCATATTAGGAGGGAAAAAATCTTTTTTGCAAATGCAGTCTTATTTTCCCAGTACAGAATATAAGAAGTATTAAATTTGCAACATTTTAAAATCAGACTTTAAAAGACTGAAATTCCTTATGATTCCCTACTTCTTTATATTTTATTCAGAAAAGTTTTCTTTTCTAACAACATGCTACACAGTGTGACATTTTCTGAATGTCAGAATACTGGGGAAACAAAACTGCCTTAAATAATTTTAAGGGTTAAATATTTTTCACATAAAGTATTTAAATTTTCCATGAGCACTTCATCAGACAGTTCTTCGGTTCCTTACATATGTTTCTCTCAAAACAAATGCTATGCTAGACTATCAGGCAAATAAACTGTGGTAAAGAGTTAATTTCCTTTGTTTTCTGCTCACTTCAATTGTGATCTTTACTGTGCTCAGAATACTGGTGGAAGACAGTGCACTTGGTTAGAATGTACTGGTGACAGTCTCTGATGTCCCTGTCCATTACCAGATCAAGACATTTTGTTTCTAAACAGCTCAGTGAGGTAATGACAGGATTCACCTCCCGAGCAATCCCTGCCTTTGTGGTCAGCAGTGACTAATGATCACTTTGTCTCTGGTACTTGGCTGATACAAACTGTCAACACATTTTGTAGACTTGGCCATATTATTACCAGGTGAGTCTGTGTTCCTACAATTCTAAAACATGTTTGTCAAATAACTGCAGCAGAGAAACTGGGAACTGAATGAGTCTAAATAATCTTAGATCTGTCAAGGTTTGATGTGATCATATTTAGTCTTTATGTCCTTACTTTTAATTTGGAGTTACCTGTCTTGCCACTACACAACTACTTATTTTTCTCTTCTCCTTGGTGAAGAAACTCATTTTCTGCAGTTCTTATGCAGTTGTTCATCCACAGCCACAGAAGGCATTCTTGACTGATCAGGAAACAGTGGACTTCTGCCTTTTCATCTGTAGATTTTTTTCAGTAATTTTTCAGAAGTATGTGAGAGTGGACAGGTCTGATCTTGGTCATCAGCCACACTTATGAATGCAATGCAGATGTATCTTTGCTTATATTTATAGACAAGTCTTGGCTTATGCAAAATATGGGTACAATTGACTGAAGCCTTCCACTTCCAATACCTCTAGTACTGACTTTTGGCATTTACAGACCAGCTGCCATTGTCTGTAAGAGGTGCATTAATTCTGCAGAACACATGTTCATTACTTTGTGTGGGACATGAACTGTATCAGTTAACATGTGGATTCTACTTAGAATGTAGAGAGGCATTTTATGTGTGTTATGTATGGAGGAATTTTCAACAAATGGGTGCTTGTGGGGTTTTTTGTTTATTTTTTTGTTTTTTTTTTGTTGTTAATTTTTTGTGTGTTTTTAGTTGGTTTTTTTGGGAGTTTTGGGGATTTTTTTGGGTACATTTTTAATCTATTTTCAGTGGATTCAATTTTTCTTGAACTTCTAAAGGTCTGTAGGCCTCTAATTGCTTTTTACACCTGCCAGCACAAAAATGCCAAATCCCGTGCCTTAGCATGTCTTTCAGACATGATGCCCATGGTATTGGAAGGTGGTTTGGGCTGACATCCACAAATTTTAATTTATTGTGACAAACAGAAGTTGTATTCTTTGACCAAGATACCAGCTTCTTTTTCTGGCCCTGAAGAACAAAAGTTAAAAATTACAATTCATGCTCAAGATTAAGAGCTGCTCTAGAAAACTCTGTGTAAGATGTGAGTTTTAACTCAGGAAGCATTAATCTACTCTGATTACATGTTTATGTACATTATCACTGCAAAACAAAAGGACCTGCTTGTATTTGGCCGTATGTTCAGATGTGTGTTGAAGGTACAGCTCTTCCATTTCAGGTAGATCCTGTTGTTTCAAAATCCGCCCCCCCCCCCGGCCTAACAGTTTAAAACTCCTCTGTAATACCACACAGCTGAGCATTGCAGTCTGTCAGTTTACTTTTGAAAGTCAGACAAGAGAACCTGTGAACACCACACGTTTCCCTCTTACTGCTTCATGGGCAGTGAGAATTTGGGTTCTGGATGGCATGAGAACACAGCTTGTTAAAGAAGCAGTAGAACAGGGAGCAGCATTCAGTCTTCTGCAGCTGGGTGATTTCTTCAAGCATGTGCAAATGGTCTCTGTTTCAGCATTCATTTCACTCTGGTCAGAAAGATCCATCAGTTTATCTCTGTCGAAATGGGAGTTGGGAGGTATCCTTGGAGTTGGGTGTGTTTTAGACATTGTGATTTCAGGATTTTGGGTTCATCTTGAGACTGGTGAGGGTAGTATGTTGTTTTTAGATTTCAAGTAGTTACTGAATATGGTCCAAAAACTTGTGGCTTGAAGAAACTGTGTTTAACATCCCTGCTAGACTGTAGTACATTTGGGGTACATGAAAAATGCATTAGACAATGTAATTTTAAAATCTTTTTTTATCTTCTTCCTTCAGCTGCCTGTACTGCACCAGTGCAATGTGTTGACTTGAACGTTTCAAAGGTGAATTTGACATCTGGGGTAGTCTATAAAAACCTGTCACAAAACGATAAAGCCCTCGGCAATGCTGTGTCTCCCCCTCTGCTGAGAGATGCCCGTGTCCCATCAGAAAGGGTGACCCTACAGGCTTGGACAGATGAGAGACCAATTCCAGCTGACAGCAAAATGTTTCAGGAACACCATTCCTACGGAAAGAGCTCTCTGGAAGATAATTCCTGGGTATTCCCAAGTCCTCCAAAGCCCAATGAGAATATGTTTTGGGAAATGAAAAATAATCCAACTTTGTTAAACTGTCCAGCAGATTACCTGGATCAGTGTAATCAAAACTGTCTGCACAAGAGTTAAACAATTTTTAGAATGAACTGAGGCATTTTTGGAGTGATTCTGAATAGGCACCTTAATGCTCGAACTTTTAAGGAGAGAAAACAAATTGCTTGAAATGTTCTTTCTTTATTTTTAATTCTAGTTCCAAATCAGAAGGCCTAGTCTTCCTCTGCTGTAAATCAGGAGTGAGTTCCTTCATGTTAAAGCTGTGCTGGTATAATGTAAATACAAAGAAATCTAGCATGGGGCCTAGATAGTCTTGTACTGCAAATGACATACATTTGCTAAAGGTTACAATGAAAAGTGAGTTTGTGGAATAAAACAAAATAATCCAGTTCTGTATCTGTTTGCTATTTGTATGTTATCAAGAAAATACTTGGCATCCAGTGTTAGAACTTGAACCAGCTCTGAGCTTATATTTTGACAGTGTTCTTTTTCAGAATAAGGATAATATGAAATCTTCCTTCCTCCTTTCAATTTGCTTTGAATCCTCTGGTTTGTAAGTGCATTTTTCTGTAATATGTAACTAAGAAAGGTGAGTTTGGTTTTTTTTTTCCAACCTTGATTTATATGAGAGAGTGGCAGGAGAAGAACCACCCTTAGGCTATGCTGTTTCGATTGCCTCATTTAGGGCTTGACTGAGAATGGTGAAGGACCGTAAGTAAAGCTGCTGCTGCCCACTGTGAATCCTGGAGGTTCAGCTTGTTTCCCTCAGTGGAAACTGCTGTAACTGCAGCAGTGCTGCCACAGACCCAGCGAGCTCACAGTGCAGTTTTCCATATTGTGCCTCCTTTGCACAGCACCACAACTCTGACTCTTCATTCCTGTGGTGGTGAAGGCTACTAATTTTTCTTTTGTTAAAGAAACAAAGCCTTAATCTAATCAGACTTGGTGTTGTTGCATTGTTGATAGACAAAAGTATTTTTGTGGTGTCTTTAGTATACCACTGAGAACCAGAGCTACTGGAATTCCAGCTACGTGCTTTATAGATTATGGGTGTCTAGGCATTACTTTTTTATTATTTTTTTTCCTCTTAAGGCCATGAACTGTTTCTAGACAAATATCATTTATGTTTTGGGGTTTTTTTTTCTGCAAAATTCTCTGCTTCATATCTGGCTTAATACAACAGGGTTAAGTGAAATGTCTTGACTGCTCAAAAAGTGGAAGAAAAATGCATTGTATTTTAGATCCATGATACCTAACTTGTAATGGGCAGGAAGATATTTAATACTGAATATGCTATTTACAAATGTGTGGGTCGGTGAAGTATTCAGCTTCACAGATCCAGCTTAACATCAAAGTAATAAAAATTAATTTCACAGCTGTTTAGTAGCTAATTATCTTAAGATGGCTTGCAAATACATGGGGAAGCTCTGGAAGTAGCACAGCTGTAGTAATGATGGGCTGTAGAAGTGTTAGGAGGGTGCTACGTGATCTCTGTGGTTCCAGACACCCTCCCCTGCACAGTAAGTACTTCAGACAGAGCCCATCTTTCACTCTATCAAAGGCAAAAAAAAAATGCCTTCCAGATACCTTCTCCTATAGTACAAACAGCATACATAAACAATGTTTCCCATTCACCAGATATTGTTTTTATCTTTCTATTATCTTGCTCACGTATACTGGCTTGTCTGTGATTAATGGAAATGGTGTCAGATGCTGGAATTTATTCTGACCAATGAACACAGCTGACTCAGGGGAGTACAATCTCTTGGAAAGTAATAGAACAAAATCCAATATGCATAAAACAAATCCAAGTCACTAGGCTTTAGCTGATAGAACCAACTACCTATGTAATAACAAAGAAAACATTTCTTATGTGGCTGCATAAGCTATATGGTACCTAGTTCTAATGTAGTTTACTTTTGAGGTCCCCCACCTCAGTATTACAGAGGTTTTTTATTAAGGAATGTAATATTCAACAGGCATTAATATGATCTGTGCAATGAAGGAATTCTACTGTGTAAGATATTAAATAAATTTATTTTTGTTTGAAATTGGTTTCACTAACAAATCTCCTTTCCGTATTTGGCACAAAATTTTTTCCTGAAGTTTTAATTCCTTTATTGTGTATAAATGTTATTCCAAATACAAGCAATTAGATTTGAGGTTCATTGCTTTGACTCAAGGAAAAAAAAACAGCCATCTGCTGTAGCCTGCTTCAGCATCTTCTGGGAGAATTATCCTCCTGGATGTTGAAACCTGAAGCATTTAGTTACCTTTGACTACTTGTGTCAAAAGGTTCCCAGTCAGCCTGTCCTGTCCTGTATGAAATTAAAATTAAGATTTTCTGTGCAGAGCCTGAGAATTTCCAGGTTTTGCATTTGACCCTTGGTTTTATATTCTGTGCTCCTTCCCAGGGTGGAGAAGGGAGCAGCAATGTTTGATGAGAGGGACTTCAGGAGTGCTGCTGCTAACTAGGGAGAAGAGGGACTGATGTCAGAGAGTTTGCTGCAGGCAGCATTTCCAATCCAATCACTCACTGCCATGTCCAGGCTGTAACATTTGAAGAGGAAGTCCCCAGACTTGGAGTCGCTTGGGAGCTCGCTGGCTTGTGAAGCATCTGTTGGGTCTGAAGCTTAAAATCAGATTTTGACTGAAGATGGAAAAGTCATTTAAATCCATGCCACTAGTGGCTTACAGTGCTTTTTCCATTTTCAGAAGTGAAATCTTTTCATCAGTGACAGCAAATTATATGGAGAAGTAGCTGTAATAACAGGGTTCTGGTGTTAGTGTGCATGTGTTACATAAAACTGTAAAACTGCATATAGTAAGGACCTATGTTCTGAAATAATTATGTTAAATGACCCCAAGAAAATTTTAACTTTAATGCAAACTTTGAACATTTTAAAACCTCCGCCAAACTGACAATTTTTAATTTAAGAAATGAAAGCCAGCTTTTGGGGCAGGAGGTAGTTGTTGCTTTGCACATTTAAATGAGCAAATAGCAACCTGGTGAATACGTACTTTGGTATTTGGTGAGTTGAATGAACCTTCTGATAACTTATATGTAAACTTGCACTGTTTGGTTATTTTTAAGTATTTTTAAAGTCTGATAGTTTTAAGTTTCCCTGCCAGTTTACTGGTGTACAGCTGATCAATTTTCCTCACATGTGAACTAGCCATATTGAAGAAAGCAAACCCCCAAATTAGCTGTGATGCATTCTCCAATTTTTACAGCTGGAAAAAGACAAGAGCAGCACAAGACATATGGTGGAGTTACAGTAAAACAATACCCATTCCAAGTAATGAAACACAGGCCCATGTAAGTATCACATGAACTATACTGGTGGGATAAAGCAGATGGAATTTTCTTCAAAGCCAACTTGCAGCAGACTTTGCCACTCCTGTGCTGAGACAACTGCAGCTTTAATGATGCTGTGGGCTGGTAAAGGAAGACTGAAGAGCTCGGGCACCTGACTGACACCTCTATTGTCTTCTGATCTCCAGACAGGCCCTGTGAAGGACAGTAGTTGCAGAGGTGTAAGGTATTTCCCTGATTCTCTGAGTGTAAAAAAGGGCATGTGGGGGTTTGATTTTTTTTTTTTTTGAGGTTTTATTATTTTGAGGGGTTTTTTCAGGCTTTTGACCCTTTCTTTAGGGAGAGTGGTGTTACTACTTGCAATTGTATGAACATAGGGCAGTCGATAAAAGCATTTTATTTTTTTATGATCAGCAGTAAAGGTAAACACTAATTTTAACTGAGTTGCAGTTGGACCATTAAAAAAACCCACCCTGTGCAGTAACTGTCCAGCAAAATTAATTTAATTGTATTTTAAGATGGAAGAGAGCAAGTCAAACATTAAGATTCAGTAATTAAAGTGGTAAGATGATCATGTTTGAGTATGGCTGATTGATCTAGGGAGAAGCATGCAAGAAACACCCAGGTGCTTACTGTTATTGAACCAATTTTTAACTAGGCGGAACACTTATATTGCAAGTGTATTTGACCATTTTTTGATCAGCTGAGTGCAGGAATTACCCAAGGAAGGAGGATGGCTGTACTAAATGTGGAGCAGGTGTGCAGGTTATTTTCTGGATGCTGTCTCAGACTGCAGTAGCTGTTCCACTGCCCTTTAAAAACCCTGTGCATTACAAACTGCCCCTCATATTCCCTCTGAGTTTGGGTTTTACTCTCTGAAGGCAAGCTTCTAAATAATTATGTGACACCTTCCCCTCTTTCCTCTCGTATCTTCCATTTGTAGGGGGCTCCCCTGAGGAGTTTGAAGAGCCCATTAATACAGCCTCCAGTGAAAAATGGGGGTCTTGGGTGCCTGCCAGGTGCTCTGAGGAGGACAGATAGGCCCCTGTGCTGTATTTTCTTACACTGATTAGAATCCAGGGCTGCCTCCAGTTCACCTGAGTAGGAAGGAGAGTTTATGGCTGAGACAAAACCAAAACCGAAAGTAATTCAGTGGTATGAGTTTCTCACGTCATGGTACTCATTCTTTCACTTAAACTTTAAATAAAAGATGTAAATGCAATTCAAGTACAGCATATGCACAAGATACTAAGAAAATGAAAGGTGTGAAACCAAGAATTCAAGCTAGGGAACAGCACATTAAGGCCAGAGGTGTATTACAGAGGAAGCTGATGCATGATCCAAGGACCAATTCCTCCTGGCTTTCCAGAGGTTGAAAATATAGCAGATTTTCATAGTGGGACAGAAGAACAGTCACTGTCGTTAAAAACATCACCATCTATTTTAAATTTCCTCCTTTTTAAAATACATACAACAAAACAACTAATTAGGAATATTTTGGTTTTCCAAAATGCTTGAGATAAGAAGCAAGAACATGTGCAGGACACTGTTCCACATAAGCTGTTTCATGGTGGCTACTTTTAGAGCTGAGCGCCATTTAAGTTTGCCTAACAAGGCAGAATGCTACACATCTTTTCAGTTTATCCCTCACAAGTCCAGTCCTCCACCCAGTCTACTGAAGCAACATTATTAATGATTATTCCAGTAACAGGCACAGAATAAAGGGCAATGACTGACCTGCAGCATGAAGTCCTTCATATATATACATGTGTCAGAGTTTCGTCCTTGAATACAGGAATACTGTTTGTGGTGAAACAGTATTAAAATAAACAAGGAAAATGTTGCCTCTTCTAATGGATCAGTATCAAATCCTACTCCTTACTCGGAAAATTACTTTTTTTTCTTTAATCAAGGCATTAAAGTTACCAAGTTTAAGTGCAGCCTTTCCTTGCTTTTAAAGAATTTAATTTTATTTCAGAATGTTTGGATGATACTCCAAGATAGTATCTATTAGTATCACTAAGTGATACTAATCACTATTTCTATTAGTATCACTAAGTGAAGCCATAAGTGAAGCCATTTAAGCAAGTACAATTAATTTTTAAATAATTAAATTAATTAATTACAATTAAGCAGCTTCAAGTATCAGTACACAAAAGAACGTTTGTATGCTCTTTTTAAATTAGAGACCTGCTTTGTTCCTGCAAGGTGATCTGCATCTTCTATGCCTGGTTTAGTTGTTTACTCACCTCTACCTGGGATAATTTTGCAAGTGTGGTCACTCACTCACTCCTGAAGCATGGCAACTTATTCCCTGTTCTCAGGGAAGGTCTGGATGAGATTACTGTCTCCCCTAGAGTTGAAATGGTCAGTCTGGGCCACGTACAAGCACAAGGCATCCATCCATCCCTTCTGACAGTGTAGGCGTCAAAGTGAGTCACAGTGTAGACTTAAAAATGAGTTACAGTGCAGGCACAAGTACTACCAGGCTCTCATCTGACAACATCTTGATGAAAAGGGTAATTCACATTGGTCTGAGTAGCTCTTCTGCATTTGCCACCCTTCTCTTCTAGTAAGTGCATCTCCATACAGTCAGCTTCAGGTGGTGACTAACGGACCAACTTCAGTGTATAACCAATCTGTGACCAGTTAATACAACTTAAATTATTCACCCTTATATTTTTATGTAGCCTGGCTCATGCAGCTAGATATAAGCTTTAAATTCCAAATAGACATGCTGGAATTGTAAAGTCCAAATTGTACACTGGTAACAAAATCTCAGCTCCAGATAGAGGAACACACCTTTGCCACCTCTCTTGCAAACTGTGACAGCGTGCTGTAGATCTTTAATTACAAAAAGTTTTAAAGTTGACTCTTAATTTCAGACATTATTTTATTCTCCATTCACTATCTCATTTTGTTATTTCAGTTAAACTCCACACAGAGTGGTACAGACAATTTAAGTCTGTTTAAATCAAGTGAAATCTAAATTGCATATAAAAAAAAGTTCATTTTAAGTTTTAATCACACATTCTGAGCAAATTTCTGTCTTTTTTTCTTAATTCCAGTTGCTCTGTATTCTTCTCTTTGCTTCAAATATTCTGCTTTGCATTCTTCATAGAATGATGGATCAGAATAGCTACAAGACAGAAAAACACATATCGTTTTTCATCTTGGAATATTCAACAGATATTGCATGAGTACCACTCATAACTGATCTTCCTTCCACACCCAAAGAAAAATTGTCTGCCTTTAACAGTAAAATAATTTTCCCTTTCAAGCCTCTGTAGTGAAGCCACCAAGAGGAAAGGCAGAAAAAGGGAAACACATTTGGTATTTAAGTTCAGCTGAAGAATTCGCTTGCAGTTCTCCTCCTCAGCATGGGAACCTGCTGGAGATGACTCATTTTTTAATGCATCCAAGTAACTACTGGGAACAGGTTCAAGGGTATGTCTTTAACAGTAAATATAATGGTCCTTGATCATTACATTAAATTCCTTTCTCTCATAATTTTTTGCAGTATAACTATTCAACACTATAAGCCTTTTTTTGTCAGAAGCATTTTGTTTAATTTTATTTTTTTCAAAAGGTGAAAGAACAGACAAATAAAACTGAGTAACTCCAGCAAATTCTGGCTGCAGTTAGGCCTAAATTTTTGCCCGGCTGCAGATGTTTTTTTTCATCAGTTCCTAAATACTTGAGAATAACTGTCACTAGTTCAAAGGCATTTATTTTTAATGTAAATCACTGGTTTAAGAGAGCAGGACACGCCAAAAATCAAACCAATCTCCTTTTTCCCCCAGTCAAACTCAAAAACTTAGCAGCCCTCACCCTGGGAAATTCAAGAATCTAACACTTCAGCCTACTGGCACTGGGGGTAAATTAGGACTTCCAAAAAAGATGTTTCAATCCACCATGGCATTGAGTTGACCTCTCATATATAACAATTTCCCATTGCTCCTGCAACTGCTGTTCACAACAGCAGGACACTTTCAAGACAGACTAAATCTTAAAAAACAGAAGCAAAACGAAAACCAACTTATCCTGTCTTACTAACAGACTACGAAGAAGCTTCACTGTGCACTCCTATCCCCACATCTGTGATGTACCAGAGCAAATAAAGGGCTGCAGGTCCTCTGGGCTGAAATCTGTCCCCAGGTGAATCAAGAAGAAAGTCTCTGTAGCCATAGATTCATATGGTAAATAAAATCTTGTCAGTTAGGGCCCTGACTAGCACGGCTTTAATAAAGCAAAGATACCATTTTCAAAAAATACATCCAAGTCCCTAAGCCTGCACAGCCCTCTTCAGAATAGTTAACATTTCTAGATTAGTACAGGCCATGCACAAAAACCCAGCAAAAACTCAGGAGGGACTTACTAGCCAACCAGACAGTCCTTCAGTGCTGCATTCTCCTGCCGACACTTCACCACCATCAGAACACCAGTTTCTTGACAGCATTTAGTAAATGCTGGGGGGAAAAGAAACAACACAAACCAAACTGAAGTTAGAAAAATGACAATAGGTGAAAACACCCTACGTGTAGGAAGTAGCAGACCGGATCTGATTTATTATTAATATAACCATAGTTGGCCCAGATTCTCATACTGTTTGCAAGGTCTTTGTCACTTGTTTAGCAACAACACTTTAACTGGGATTCTCCTCTCATCATGTAGCACATTCACACACATATTGCTGTTGCTAATACCATTTCTGAAGTTATTCTTGCAGCAAATCCATGATGCTTGTGCCTGCTTTTCACATGCTCTACTCAGGGCTACCTACCACTTACATCTCTGGCATTTAAGAACAATGAAGTTGCTCAATGAAGTGAAAGTACCTGGTCTGTTTTAAGGACCTTAAGACTTAAAAACAAGTCAGTGAGATACTAAAACAGAACAGCAAAGTCATGGCTAAGGACATGGGATTTATCTGTGAGTAACTAAAATTATGCCTCATTGTTACCAGCACCCTGTACAGATGTTTCCCCGAATAATAACCCTAGATAAGAATTGGCTGTTATTTCTATCAGGAGATTTCAAGCTATTCTAAGGGGTAATCAGCTACATTTAGCAGATGGAAAAGAGAGAAAGACAGACAAAAAAAGAATGCCATGTGTCCACAATCAACCAGGAGCCAGATCAAGAACAAAGTTCACCCCTACCACATCCCCTTCCCCAATTCCATCAATTTCTCCTCCTCTAAGGTCTTCCTGGTAGTGATTTAATATCCAGCAAATTTAGGGCATACAAAAATTTTTTTCTTGCAGAATTTACAGCTAATCTAGTAACATCAAAAGATAATGGTACTACCTCACAAAACAGCTAAATCATGTTACCTATGCTCAGTGTATAGGTACATCAAGACTTAAATAAACAAGAAAGAAGAGACTTGTGTCTATAAAGGCAGCACTCCTGTCCTTTGCTCATAGCAGATGCCTGCTGAAATGGGCATTAAGCAATTGTGGACCTCAGTGGAACAAAATCCACCTTTTAATCCTGGATAATACTGTCAAGATCTTGAGAAAGTGATCCAACAACTGCAAGCAATCCCTAGGTGAGATTAATCTGCTTGTCCACAGCTATTATTAATTAGGCTTTCACTAAATAATTGACAAGACAAGGTAGTCTTTGCTTTAAGTGTTGAGGACAGATTTCAGTGTCCTTATACTGTGAAACTTTGTGAAAAACTGACTTCTTACCTACTTCAAACATATTATTTATTGATGAACACTTAAAAACCTTCTCCAACACAGCACCCAGCATTACACACTGGCAACTCCACCACATCCTACATGAAAACCAGATGAAAGTGTGCAGAAAATGGGTTTAAATTAACCAGTTATTACCAGCTGGGAAGACACTGCAGCCTGTGCTCAAAAAAAAAAAAAAATTAACAACCACACCCAGTTTCTAATATCTATGTGTTTTAGACTTAAAGTCACCCAAATGCACAAGCACAGCTATGAGGAAACACCTGGACAGCTGAAGTTTACTAAGCAGTTTAATCTCAGAACAAGGCCAATGTTTTATTAGGTTATCAGAATATTTCTTTGGTTTCCAAGAGTGAATCTGACATTTCTTCCTTTCTTTCCTGGACTATTTATATTGACTATTCCTACATCAGCATCTCAGAAAAATCATACCTATTAATACATTTCTAAAAATGACCTTTGTTTTTTTTGTGGGAAAAACATCCAAAGCTTTTGAAAGGTTTTGGGCTGTCTAATTTGATTTATCCTCTCTGTAGGCACTTCTTTAAGTGCTGTGCTGAGGTTTTGGGTTGGGTTTTTTTTTTGTAGTAGTAATCATTTCTTCTGGAAGCTGTGAAGTAAAAAACCACTGAAGACAACAGGAGGTCCCTCTCACTTGTTAACTCACCAGTCTTGATCGGTTAAAGGCGTGATGTCCCAGTGAACAAAAAAGCCTGAACTGCAATTGCCAGGATTCCCTGGCTTCAGAAGGCCCTGCCTGTGGTACATGGCCAGGCACTGTTGCAAAGTGATAAAACTGCTTCCAGCTGTTTAGTTTTAACATTACTGATGCTTAACAACAGAGAGGAAGAAAGAAGGTTAAAGCATATTAAGCATCCTTATATGAGCACACAAAGCTTGATTATCCATCTCTTCTGTTTGGCAGTCATGTAAGGAATGCAAGACAGGTTTATAGAACACTTACCAGAAACCTTCCAGGAGTGTGGAGAATGTTGGTTTTTTAATTTATTTTTTAATTGTGCTTTGTCTTGCTCACAGAGGGGCAAGTACCAATCTCTTCACTCTCCTAACCAGTGATAGGACTCAAGGAAGCTGGGTCAGGGCTAGTTCAGGTTTGCTACCAGGAAAAGATATCCACCCAGAGGGTGGCTGGGCACTGAAACAGGCTCCCCAGGGAAATGGTCACAGCACCAAATGTGTCTGAGTTCAGGAAGCATTTCAACAATGCTCTCAGGCACATGGTGTGATAGGGGTGTTCTGCATAGGGCCAGGAGCTGGACTTGATGATCCTGATGGGTCCCTTCTAACTCAGCTTATTCTATGATCCTGTGAGTCTTCCATGAAATGAAATGCGTCACTGCTGAGCAGCACAAACAGTATTTAAACTACTCGTTTGGAGAATAATGTCAGAAATAGTGCTCAATAGTTGCAAGTATCTCAAACCAAGAATTTATCTCCATGTCTGACAAGCCTTAGTCATTCCTCACTCAGGCAATATCTGCATTATTGACCACACTTTCAGGGTGCATAGCAAGACACCACAAAAGGAGCAGATACACAGCATCTAGTTACAAACCTATTGTAATTTAACACTTTAACAGCTATGAAGGGTAATCAGAACACTAAAGAATCCAAACAAACCTTCTGCCTGATACACTGCACGTTATAGAAAGAACAGAATTGATCTTTTCATAATCTTGTGTATGGTACTATCTTTATGACTTCAGGAAAGCTTTCCATGACTTCAGAAGCCCATGGGCTGATACATTTTCTTTCTTCCTGGAAGCAGCAAGCTACCAAAACAAAACCTCAAGCAGCAGCAAAACAAGAGGTAAATTTGAGCAAGTCTGTAAATTCCTAGCAAACTGTAACACAAAGGAAAGTATTTTTTCAAACAATAAAAGTTATTCCCAATATTTCCAGATACAAGGCAAATAAACTGAGGAACAGAGCTCAACACCACAGAAGTGAAAATGCCTTGAAGAAAGGGGGAAAAGGCTTGCCCTCCATCAAATCAACCCTTTGCCAAGGCTTTTCTAGGACAGCTACATATGTCCATCACTGAATGCTCTGTGCACAGACAAGGACAGGTCCACTACTGCGTCAGCAAGCTGCAGGTGCCTATCAGTTACCACGGAAACTGGCTACAGACCCCCTTTCACCTGCAGCAGTCATGGTCCATGACATCAGATCTGACATAGGTCACCCCACAGGCTCCTCTCCGTGCCACAGGCTCTGTCTAAGGGGATGCACATGGAGCAAAGATCTCTTCTCAAGGCTACAGCTCAGAGAGACTTCACTGAACAGCTCAACACTGATTTGAGGCTGGATTTCTTCTTCTTCTCCTCTCATGAAGAAAGCTTTGCATTTCTGTTGCAAGGCAAATCCAAAATAAGTTTTGGTCACAGTTTAGAGAATTTTAAGTCTCATTACGTTCTGGCCATTACAGCCTCATAGAGAGATTTTAACTACTAAAGAGCAAGCCTGCAATTTAGTACCTTTCCTAAATCAACCAAGTACATAAGGCCAAAATGTATCTTTGCCAAGACAGGTCTGCTGTCAACTGAACAAAAGCTGAACAGCCGTGTCTGAATACAGAGCAATTCAGTTTTGCCAGTTCTCACCTGCTCACTATGGCATGCTGGCATGTGCCAGGGATCTGCCTATGATGGGAAGACCACATTTTCAGGGAGAGACAGGAGGGCTCTTTGGCTGAGGCCAGAGATGAGTGAGTCCTTCCAAGGACTGACTCTTCAGCAGGGAGCGTCTCTGGCCCTGAGCAGCTCAGAGAAGCTGCTGTGTTTGGTCCTGTGGCACTGCCCTGGATCCAAGAGCTGGATTTCACTGGGTCTTCCTATCCCATCTTACCCACCTGAGAAAGGACAACACAAAGAACTAGGAGAAATTAGATCCTGACATATGTAAAAGCAAAGAAGGAGCTTTTTAAAGCCTTCTTAATTTATCTAAAAAGCTGGACAGACATGCATTTTTTTAATAAAAATCCCATTTCAAGTCTTTCTGTAATTCCCTTCAGATACAGAATTATACAAATTATGTTGGAGGCATGAAGAATTAGTTTTGAGTGCCTGACTTAGTATATTTGATGGTTGATTAAAAACTTCTTTAAGTTACAGAGCACTCTTTTTATTAAGGTTTCTTTGATAATTAGCTAGGTTGGCACAGTAAAGAACACTTTGTTTACAAAGATCTTTACAGTTCACACTAATCTGTGCTGAAAAAAACAGTATCTAAGAAGAATGTTTTTCTTTAGGATTTCTAATTGCTTTTTCCCCAACTCTGTTTTATGACTTTATGACAAGATAATATGAGAAGCAGATGGCAACTGAAGCGAAGCTGGCTAACAGTTCACTTATCACAGAGTAAAGATTGGACAAATTATTTGCCTGTCTATTCAAGCAGTCAGTCAGGTATATGCAATACACACTAAAGTATTAATCTGAAAAGATCAGATACATTAACAGAAAGCTCCAACAAAGTTGGTGGGGGTCCACCAACAGATGTCCTGGGACATACAAGTCCTAATTTAACAAAAGGAGATAAAAAGCCTGGGTCCTGCCCATTTTATAGGTTCAAGAACAATTTGCTCTCTATGACAAAAATATAAAACTTGTAGGATTTTGAGTCAAAGGGACAAACCAAATCTGGCATAAGACACAGGCACAGCTCTGCAGAATAAAGATGATGATTTTCTTCCACACCATTAAACCAGACAAGGTTAAATTTAACACTGTTAATCTCAGTGTCTGCAGGACTACAAACAGTGGACAACAAAAACAAGGCAACATATTTATGATGAAAGTGTTCTTTATGTACCCTACAACAGATCCCTCACCCAAACAGAATTCAGCTGTTTTTTTCACTGTGTTGCATTCAAAATTAAATAGTGGAATAGGTGTGTTGGACTGCTGAAGTTTCAGTTATGTGAACATAAAGGAAAGACTTCATGAAAAAAAACATGTTATGTCCTGCCACAAGCTTAAAAACAAACTGAAAGTTCTGGGATTTTTTTGCAATTTGATAAAGAGGAACAACCAGCATCAGATTGTATTTGTAGCAGATTTCTAAAGGATTTTTTCTCTTTACTTAAAATATTTTAAAATATTAAGATCGTTAATTAGTTAATTATTATTAGTTAATTATTGCTTCCTCCAAACATCAAAGTCTTCCCATGAGTAAAGTAAGAGAAGAATAAAAATAAAAATCTCCAGACAAGCAGCAGCATGGAAACTGTGTTGATATAACACCAAGGAATCATCCTCGTTGTTTTCAATGTATGAACTGTTTGTAGCGTGAAGGCTATTTCTGAAAGTTCACTTTGTGCAGATTCAGATTATAAAAATACTTGGCACTTTCATATTGCCTCATATTGTGAAGTGTTGTACATTTCATATCATGCTGGAACTGTAGTTTTATCAATTATAATTGTGCATCTATTTTGCAGATGTGCTTGTACACAAAATAAATGAAATATTCCCCATTATCAAGATAAATTGATCCTCTCAGGTCTGGCTCTCGTTTATTTAAAGACTTTACAATTTTACTACTTAAGAGAAAGTCCTACAGAGGTGTTATCTCACCATTTATATTTTCTCAACACTTATGATACTGCTATCACACTCTTAAAATAAGAAAAAAAAAAACAAACCAGCTTGCATCGTGATCCAGACCAGGCTTATTCTGGGGTAGGTTTTTTCCCTCTACACAAAAAAAAAGAAAAAAAAAAGAAAAGTTTTGTCTGGTGTTTGGGTCATTCCCTGGGCTGTACCACTGAGTGGAGAAAGATGCCCAAATAATAATGGGGATTTGGGGGTGATAGTAGAAGGAGGAGGAAACAGCTCCCTTTAAAATCTAAACAAAGGCAAAATTTTAATACCTATGTTTGCAAAATGTGTATAAAAACATTAAATGATCCAAAACATTACCAGCAACATTTTTAAGGGTAGTTATTATGCTTTTAAATTTTGTATTAAACTATGATTCATTAGCTTGTTACTTTGAAGATGACTCAGTATGCACAGAACAGATTACTGGTGCCTTTAATGAGCCAGAGGAAGTAGTAGCATGAACATGAAGAGATTGTTTTACATTGTAGAGTACGAGCTATTTGATATTTCCAACACAGTACAAAAGAAAGCTTCTCTGTAGATTGCTCATGGTTCAGTTAACATCACTGAATATCTAATACCTCCAACTCAATTAATTCTCACCTGATTAAGATCAGTCTGATATTCAAACTAAATCATCTCTCCAGTCAAGTAGAAATCAATATTTCTGATTTTACTTTTAAATTACAACAACAAATAAAATACATGCATCGTCAGTATGCTAGGAGTATCTTTCCTATTCTAGCCTTCTATGGCATGCAGAACACAGCTGATTAAAGAATTATTCTAATTTGAGCCACAATATATATAAGGCAGATTAATTTTGAATAGAAGGAGATAGCATGAAATAATTAAATGCATCTTATATAGGGCAAAGAGAAAATTGACATAAAATAATCTTGATTCTTTCAAGTGAACCTTTGTTATCAGATCAAATACTTTGTCTCTGCAAATATTCATTTGCTATAACATAAAAATCATATAGTTTCCATTTTCCTGCTCATCACCAGCCCCCCAAAATCTGCTCCATTTCAGCTTTTTCAGCTGCAGGAATCTATCCTAGGAGAGATGATCAATACATACTAGCACACAATACAGGACTGGGGAGCAGAGCATCCCAGGAATTCAAGAATTTTAAGGAAGGGATATTCATCTTCCTGGCCAATCTTTACCACGGCACTCTCAGCTTTATCTTAAAGTACAGAGTGCAAACAGAGGAACGCCCAGCAGACCACAGCATCTCTGGCACTCCGAAATAAAATGCAGAAACCTCCCTCGCCTCATGACTGAGGTGAACATACAACAGGAGAGGAATATCAGGAAGGCAAAGAGCGCAACTGTGATCCGCAGAGGAAGAATGTTTCAAAAAAAACCTAGAAACTCCTTGCCTAAACACAATGCCTTGGGTTAAAGAAAGCATCTTACCAATATTCTAGAAATAAATCTGAAGACTGAGCTTTAGAGGACATTTAGAGATGAGAAAATAACATACTGAATCAAAGGGCCTATTTGTCCTGTACATCATCTTTCTCAGAAGGCTGTAATAGCTGCTTTAAAGAAATGTGTCAGAAAGGATACATTATGGAAAAACATCTTCTCAAGTGAAGTTTCTTCTTAACCCCTATCAACTGTAAGTCTGGCTTATATCTTGAACCATAAAGTTCTCACATACCCTTTAAAACCCTAAGGGTGCCTTCCATGGTGAGTCTAAATGGACAAGCATTCAAACCAAGAGGATGAAAGAGGGGAAAAACCTCCTGAAACCAGAAAGGTATGTGCTAGCCAGGATTCCCTCAAAATCTCTCTGCCCTGGCCCACTCAAGTCCTGCTAAACTCCCAACTATTGCAATTGTAGTTATTTGTTTCATACCATGCGTGCTTTTTTCATTAGCAGGTTTTCAAAATCCTGCTGCAAAAATTAATTGGTCTCAAAGTATCTCTCAGCTGGATACAGAAACAGGCCAGAGCAGTGGGGAGCAAAGGCACTCTACACAGTTCAAAAATGCTTGAGAGTTGGTTGGGATTTTTTTCAGTCCATCCAGTTACTCACTCTGTAAATGCCACCTACCTACTTAGGAACAAGAGTCTCCAAAGTTTTCATGTCCTACATCCATTGATATTACAAGGATCTAGGTTTGGTCAACTGCTTACAATGGGCTTTTAAAATCAATATAGGAAGCCAACGGCCTATTTAAACATTCTGTTTCAAAAATTATTTATATATATATATATATATATATATATATATATATATATATATATATATAGTGGGGTTTTCTTAAACCACAATACCACAGTTCTGAAAACTGATGTAAGGCACATAGGGATCCACCAACATCAGTTAATTCAAAACAGAAGTCATTGCTCAGCTGCTGATCTTTTTCTTACAGAAATATTAGCAGGGTTTCTCTTGTTTTCAAAGCCAACAATCATTAAAGACAGAATTTGTGGGGGAAAAAAAGAGGATCTTAAGAAACTACCATCAAGGAATGACAAGCACATTCACAGAAGCCATGAACCATGAAGATACAGTCCCATTCCCATGTGATGCAGAGGCTTGTGCTGGGGGAACCTCTCTCACCAGACTCACTACATGTGTCCTGCAGCTCAAAATTTGCTACCATTCAGACTGAGAGTTGTGGATGTTTCTAAGAGGCATAACCAGAAACCTCAAGCAACAGCAGAGAAGCCCTTCTGTGTGTCCCAAATAACCCACACTTATCCACAGTGGGTCGTTGGATCTTTCCAATTTTATAATAAGCACCAAGAAACAGAGAATGGAACTGAAAAGCAAAGTTTAAGAAAGAGAATAATTGTTTTGTTTAAGAAAAACACATAAAACAAGCCAAGGAACACAGCCAAACACAGCAATTCAAGCCAACATAATCAGTTCAACTAACAAAACCCAGACAAATACTTAAAAGTATTAACAAAAATATGCCAGATTAAAGTAATTAAGTGTTAAAAAAAAAAAAGAGTTCTGAAAATAACATATACATGCAATCTCAGGATACTTTAAGGAGCATTTAGTTCTGCCATTAGGACAAGGGCAGGGCAGCTCTGCCCATTCTATGTCCTGCACATATGAGATCTGACCAAAATGTCTTCTTGGGGACAAGAGCTGGAAAGACTAAAGTTGGTTTTCAGTTTCATATAAATACTGAATGCACACATGAAACTTGACTAGGAAAAGTGTTTCCCTAAGAGTCACAGAGTCAGAAAAGAACATATACCTTAAAATGTCAGGCAGTGCTTTCCTGACTACTGCTAAATGATGAAATACTGTGAAAGACAGAATTTATTAGCAATATATGTTTAGTCACTAGAATTTCAACAGAACTTGACTGTAACAGCAAAAGGAGCTTTGGCAAAGATGATAAAGAGAAATGTCTACTTGTTAGTTTTGGTGCCATAGACCTGATCTGATCCTCGTTCCTGGATGTACAGAGTTGTCAGCATTTTCTGTATGCATGAGTATACACACCTACCTACATATGTGTGTGCACACATTTTGCCCCAAACACACAGGAATCTAGTCCTGTCATATTTTTAAGTAAATTCCAGCAACCCAGCTCTATAAGAGCTACAAGACAAGTCCTCCTGCTTCTGACTAAGCACGACAGGCAGAGCACAGCAGTACACAGGAGAGTTATGTCCTCAGAAGACACAGGAGAAAGAGCAAGGGCATAACTATTATGTATAAAGCTTTACAGCAACTACTTTGTGAGTTAAGGCAAATTTAAGTGCTCAAAGATGACAATTTGCTGGGCTATGCAGGCAGATTTTTCCAGAGAAACAGACCTCCTTTTCTTCCTAGTGAAATTACAAAAATTGACCCTTTTAAGCAAAGTAAGCACATTGCTGTGAAGCATTTTATTTGTGTAAATCATGATTTGTTCACTAAAGAAACCTGCTTGAGGAATGTTCCTGTCAAATACAAGCATCACCTTCTCTAAAAGGCTTCAGGTAAAGCAAGCCCAGCAAGCACAGCCACCTGGTTAAACTGCACTGGTTTTAAACAACTGCCTTGATCTAATTTTCCTGCCACCCTGCAGTAAGTATCCCTGACATCAAGCGTTACCATACCAGGCGCTGGAAGAGGCAGAACTGGAACAAATGCAAGTTCCCCCATGGCTACTGTCTGTCACTGCCTGCTTTTATATAAACAAGTGCATCCAGCTTGAGCTGTGCAGAGCAGCCTCGCCTCTGCCTGTCCTCCCGCCTCCTTCGGGAGCTGCCGAGCCACTCAGGGACAGCTGAGAAGTTCGAATAACAGATGATTTAAAGAAACAACACCCCTCCCTCCGTCCCACAGCGACTGACTCTTCAGCTGAACTCTAAAGGCAAAAGAGATCTATTTCTCAAAAGCAGAGCCTCACGGAGTGGAAGAAGTAACAGTAATGTCCTTCTGCCACACGGTGGGGGTAGAGCAGGGCATTTATATCACTCCTGAGGAGGCATTTGCTCAGCTATTCCACCATGACACCAGCTCTCAGTTACACCGTGCCGTGCCAGGGACTCTTCCTTTCCCCCTGCCCCTGTTCAGTTTAATGGACTTCCAAAACTACCTATTGAACTCAGAGGTCCAATACTGAAGGTTGGTGGTAGCAGTAATAGTAGTTCTCACTCCCCTGAATGAAACAAAATATCTTCTAAAAAAAACCTGAAACTGGTTCCAGGGCTCCAGCTGGAGGGTGAGATGGGGCACACAGAATATGGTCAAAATCTCAGGTCTTTTGAGTCTATAGAATGCGCCCAATATATGGAATATAAAATATTTATACAGTTATTAAAAGAGGAAGTTACTTTCCCTCGCAGGTCACAGTTCATCCCCAACTACTGTTCTAACATCTCCAAAACAGTTATCATGTACTTACCCTACTTTCCAGTAAGTGTCTTTTTTTTCCCAAGTTTTTCCATTGGCTTGTGTGGAGGCAGGAATTCTTCACCATGGAAGAATTCCTGCTAATTGAGGTACTACCCAGGGCTAGTAAGGATGACAAAACCAAAGTGCAAATTTCCCAGGAAAAAAAAAATTCTGTTATGTCCATATTCAGAAGTGAGCAGTGAAGAGTAACTCAACCCCTGCAATTATGGCCACTGTGTGATAAAGTATGTAAACTTACTTTTGCAAATAAAATTGCATCATTGACTATGGAGGCACTTAGAATTTCAGACTACCCTACTCATTTCATGATTTTGAAGAAATTACTTTAAACCATGAGGCAGGAAAGCACACTATCAAAACTCAGCAATATCTGGAAATTTGGTAGTAACTGTGTAACATTTATCTTTCATCTTCTGTAAAATGTTTTAAATAAAGGACTGCAATAACCAGGCACATTTCTTCAGAATAAAAGTTGTAATTTTGAAGACAATAAAATAAAATACTGGTAGACAGGGAATTTACAAACAAGTCTTTGATAAATCTACAAAGCAAAACAAAATGCACCAGAAGCTAGGTATGAAAACGCCTCAAAAGAGAGAAATTGTTTTGCAGTGTAAAGCTCAATAGGCAAATGGAATGAAAATCTGTGTAAAAACATTGACTTTACTAGCACAAATCCAGGTGTAGTTTGGTACACTGAAGCCTCGGGGACACAGCTCTACCTTCTGAAAGTTGATTACACTGTGCTCCTCAAGCTGTATGCAGAGGAATTCAAGTTTGGCGGGAGGGAGTTGTTAAGGTGCATCTATTCTGCCTGCTCCAATTATCTTGTTTCTGATGCAAAAACGTCTTAGAGCATCAACTTACAAATACAGCATAAACAGTGTTATGAAAGAAACAGCAAAAACAATCACATAGATGCAGTTTCCATTTTAGGAGAAACAACCAAACTCTCTTATGAATTTAGCAATTGTTAAAATAAGTATGTTAACAGTGCATCTGCTACAAAATCATTGGCAAAGGAGATACTCAAAGTTAAGACAAGGGGATATGTATATGTAGCTCCAGTTTAGAAGCCATTTGTCACTTCTTCCTATGGCATGAGGATACTTCCAATGAAATATCACATGCCTATCCAAGCAATCAAGAACTGACTAAGTTTATTCCTAACACATTCAATCACAGACCAATATCCAGGGCTCAACCTGCTGTAAGACCAGAAGTGACAGAAGACCCCTGTGCATTACTCAGTAGCAGCTGAGGACACAAGAATCTGAAGCAGCATTCAGCAGCTGGGACATGAGCAGAAACTGACTGAGGGTCCTGGTGCTGCCACTACAACCCCCGTGACTTTTTGTCTTCTGTTTATTTAGGACTGAAAGTAAGGACCTTTCCTGGTTGGGACTTCAGTGCTATGACTGGCTGACTGTGAGTGCATTCTCCACTGGTGCAATGAGATTAAAAAGAACCTAATGTGGCTAAAAACCTTTCCTCCATTTTCTGGGTTTTGAACTAAATGAGTTTTGCTCACTGAATGCAGATGTACACATGCTTCTATCACCACAGATTTGTCAGCATGTAAGTTTTTTCCAAAGACTTGTCTCACCTTTATTCTGAAAGAAGAAAAAAACACCCAAAAGCTAGCATATGCTGTATTAATGTAAAACCCCTAGAGGGCAACTAAGCTTCAATTTCAACCTGCATAAATATTCAGCTCCTTAACTAGTTTACAGATTATGTAAACTATTTCCTTCAACCTTGTTTTTTTTCCCCTCGTTTAAAAGAAATGAATCCTTTTCATTCTCAAATCACATTATTGCTGCCTATTTAGTGTAAGTTAATCACCACTGCCCAACCAGAGACCGAGTCCTCAACCCAACAAAGCTCAAATGTGCGCAAAAGAGAACAATAAAGAAAACACATGCAAAGGCTTCATTTAAACAAAGACAGAAAACAAGCATATGAAAGTCTGAAATCACTTTCTTTGCATTAAAGACCTTTAACAATACGTCTTGTTTATTATTCAGCTTAGTATTAATTTATTGCATGGCATCTGTTTTCTTGTACAGCAGTCTGCTTGCAAGTCTCAAATTTATAAATCGAAGTTTACACTGTTGAGATTATTTGCATGTTTCCCCCTACATACCAAGATTTCAGCCTTATATATTTGGCAACCAAAAAAAAAAAGTGATGAAGTAGGAAACAAGATATCAAATTAGTTATGAAAAATGGCTTCATTTAGATTTTGGTCTTTAGCTAAAGTCTAGGACTGCTGCCAGTGGTGAAAGCAAAAAAAACAAAAAGGAAAGTAATTGGAGCCACAAAAGTAAAAAGCCTATATTCAATTACAAGTGCTCTTCCCAAATTTTAAATTGGTAACCAGTGTCCAGCTGAGCCTTGTTTGCCATGAACCAGCAGGCAGCAACTGCCTTTCTCCTACTCTGATCAGATCTTGTTGGGAGCTGAAAGACACTTACTATCCTGCCAGTCCACAGCTGCACGGAACCTGCAGACACATTAGTGCTTAATGTTAGAGAAGGCACTAACAAACCAATGGGATTCCCAAGATATGGAAGCAACCAGAGACAGACAGGAAAAAAACAGCTCAAAGAAATCCTTAGGAAATGCTTGCAAAGTCCAAGAGTTTCTACAAGGCTTTTGCAGAAGATCAAATACCCAAACAAAAACTGATAGCACTGCCATCCTTGCTTTATGCGTAACTATGCAATGTCCCATATGCTGAACAGAGACTAAGAATGACTACCAGCAGAATACATTTTATCTCATTTTAGCCACCCAAAATTTCCATGTCCCACCCAAAGCTGATTCTGAAAGTACCTTCCTGTCCTTGTTGCCTTGAGCCTTGACAAGGAAGGGGTAAGGGGAGGGGGAACAGATAGAGAGGACTACAACTGGGATGAGATGTCTTCCATCCTACATGACAAACAAAAATCAAAGGAGGAGTTTGAGGAGCTGACATAAATCTCCAAGGGTGTTCCACTTATAAGAGACTCCTCTCAGAACACTGCCGAACTGAGTGAAGTAACTTCTATTCCCCTTGAGCTTTGAAGGACTGCAGAAGGGAGAAGAGGGAGGCTAGACTGTTTCTTACTCAGATTCATCCCCTCTGATTGCCTGAAATACAACAAGCTTTAGGTATTCATTCTGACTTTTTTGTCACAAGTTCAGCCAAGGCTTAGAGACCTGAGGACTTGACAACTATTAGTACAAAAATGCCCAAGTAAAATGTTATTGTACAATCAATTCAGGTCTGGACACACAAAAGATTGTAAGTACCAGATCTCTTTATAACACAGTAGAACCCGGACATCAGTGTATCAACCTTACAATCAAACTGAAGATGGTGATTACAATACATTAGAAACAAGGAGATTCTACCTGCTTCACACAAAAGAATTACAGTCACTGTTACAATTTACTGCTTATGTCAAACGGATCTGGCTGAACCTGATACCACAACCCAAACATTGTTACCTTTAAGTACTTTTAACACATTTCCCAGAGGCTATTATTTCTCCTCTTTATTAGAGTGGCTGAACTACTTTCAGGCAAGTCAAGTCATTGCAACTCAAACATTAGGGCCACAGAGATCTGTAACATCAGGTCTGGAACAAACAGCACTGCACTGAAACCACTGCAGAAAAGAAAATCATGAGACCAGAACTGTTCATCAGGTGGGAGAAGATAGCCAAAGCAAAAGTCCACAATTCTGTTAAAAATCTTCCTTCTACAGAAGTGCAAGTACTATTTTTTGGGGTTGTAATTTACTAGGTATTCTCTGCCCAACAATGAATGCTGCTAAATGGTTTGTGCACAGTCAGTAAGTAGTATTTGCATAAATTTGAAAGCAGAGTGAAGAGGACAGACTCCCTCAACAGTATTTTGGTTTAAAAATGCTAAAGTTTTATAGTTACTCAACAGATGGAGCATATCAAAATGAATATACACCAGTCTTGCTGAAGCAAAAGCATCTTTTCCACACCATTCTCACTCTCCACAAAGAACTCAAAACCTCCTCAAGCTGTTTGGAATGTATAAAATAAAATATAAAAAATCATCACACATACATACATGAATGTGCTTTTTAATTTCCTTAAGTTTTCAAAAGTACAGGGACACCTCTATTACAAGGAAAAAGCTGAAGAATCATTAATACTACTACTCAACTCTCATGAAGCATTGTTACACATAGCTAATATAAAATATATTAAATATAAGATTTTTGATGTAAGTCATTGAAGATGCCAGAGAAGCTGTGAGCTCTTCTGGTGCCCCATTAAAGATTAGTTAATTACTAATTAAATCTTAAGTTATATAACCCCAAACACTATACCATTCTTTTGTATTCCTCTTTTCCATATTCTATGGAAAGCAAAGGTAAATTTCGGTTCATTAACTAGATACATGCTGAAGCCTACATTTAATGTAAAAAACCCCCAAACCACTCAGAAAAGACATGCAAAGAAGCACAAGGAGGAAATCAGGACAGATCAGAAATGACAAATATTATTTACACCAGAGAAAAATAAAAAGTTCTTTTCACCATTGGCCTCATGAATCATTTTGACTGGGCTGTCAGAGTCACTGTAGAAAATTATCACCCCAAAGGCAGGAAAAAAAGTAATGAGCAACAAAGTTTGAAGTTGCAGACTGTGGTCACTCTTGTTCACTGGATATAATTTTCTTCAAGCTGAAAGCACAAGTTCTCCCTCTGAATTTAAATGTCATTTTTAACATCATAGCATTAAAGATTTTTGGTGTCTTTGTTAAAGTACTTCATGCTCCTGAAAACAAGTCTGGAATCTCAGGGTTCAACACCTTCCCTAAGCCATTTCGGGGACTCTGACAGAAATAGTTTTCCAGGATGGTTACTGAGTAAGTATTTTATTTTTCTTTTTCCCTTTTAGCTGGTTAACATAAGTCAGATCATCCTCTTTCTTCCATTTGAAGTCCTGCTTTTATTCAGATCACTGCCAGGAACCTGTCCAATATATGAGAACCCAAATTGCTTGATACACAAAGAAAAATCAGTTTGGGCATTAAATTAAAAAAAAAAAACCCAAAAAAAAAAAACTTAGAAAGCAAAAAGCATTTTTGAATGGTAAAATAGAACTAGGCACTGAAACAGGCCATAGTAGCTTAAACATTAACCAGATTACAGGACAAACACAGGCATACTAGGTATGGCCCCAAGAGAAGATGATGGCCCAAAATGTCTTCCCAAAGTCCTTTGCAGACCTGCAACCCTTTCATGCTTGATAAATGTGCCCTCCAAGGGCATCAGGTTTGATAAGCATTTCACAGAAATGAAGTTCATGCTTTTGAAGCATAGTTAGACCAGTCTAGATGGCATCAAGAAGTCCTACTTTCAACTCTCTATGTCTTTCCACATTATACATTTTCTGTACATTTCCCACATATTAAACCATAGCATTCAGAAGGTTTTTTTGCAAACATTAGCTGTGTCTCCCTAAAATAACTTTTAAAAAGTCTGACAGTCTACAGCCATAGGTGAGATCACATCTCAAACCACAACTCTGCAGTGCTTTATTTTCACCAACTTCACAAGCATCCCATTACAGCAAAGAGCATGGGACATTTCTGTCACCAGGAAACAAAGCAAGATCTGTCTCAAGCCTGGCATGCAAATGTAACAATATATTTTTGATTTTGTGCTTCAAAAAGGACTATTTAAACATCCCTGAAATGTTGTTATCTGAAAGCTTGAAGGGCATCATTTAGTGTATATTGAAGGAGGGAAAAGAAGAATAACTGGACTGTCCTTGGGAGATTCCAGATCACAGCCAGAAGGAAAGAAAACTAAAAAGTGAACAACATTATGGGTGATAAAAGTAATACAAGGAAATCCAGAACACGAATATCAGAAGCCCCCCAAAAAAGGCAGTAGTGACTTAAAGAAATCTTTCTTTATACTCATTTTAGGAAAAAGGTAAGAAGGCAGATCTCTTAATACCATAATAAAGTCCCAAATTCCCTTCAACCATTTCAACTCCTTCCCAATACAATGAATAAATACTAAGAGAAGAATGTGTTCACTCCATATAAGGGAAATTTTCATGCACAGGTCTTCTATATTTTCTTCTTCAAAATTCCTCCTTTCTTACTCACTATCCCATCAGCATGACTACCTTCCATCCTTTCCATGATTCCTTTCAAATCCTTTAGTAGTATTCCACTCAAATCTAGGAGAGAGCAGTTAAACTGCTTTTCTTGTTCCCTGATCATAAATTTAAAGCCTCATCCATACCTCCAAAGCTCTGTACACCTCTAGCAGTCTTTGATCATCCCTTTTCCTATCCTCTGAGCACCTCTGCAGCTCTTAATTCCTCATCCAAAACACCTCTCGCCTTCTGTTACATGATTACACTTCCTGTAGAGGCATCCATCCTGATTTGGGGCAGCAAATGTTCCAGGTGCTCTTTTCTGCAGGATTATTACAAATAAAATTCAGAGGGATGACAATACAGCACAGTGTTTTATGACCTTTCAATACTGTAGCCTTTACTCCCTTCTTAGGAATCAGACTTTTAAGTAAAACACTCTCCAGAGCACAAATCTCCCTACTCTTTTTTCTATGCAGCACCACAGAGACAACTGCTGGAAAGCATTTACAACTGCAACAAAACTAAATTTGGGGATGGGAAAGAGGGGGATTGTTTTTTGTTGTTATTAAAAGGACCTGAAAAACAATGTACAAGAACAAAGTTTTATTCAGCAACAGACAACATTGTCTCTACTCTAAAAAAAACGCTTGTGCATTGTCAGTATTGTTACCACAGGACCCATTAACTACTACATCAAAGAATAAGTGCTAGAGGGACAACTCCCTCATTTGAGCGAAACAATCTTTAGAACCACTGCTCTACTTGTAAGAAGAAGCTTAAAATGTTTCTATCCCAAAACAGGATAAAAATTTGAGATTTCATTGTTTTCAGAAAACAATGAAGAACACTTAGACCAAAAAGCATGAAGAACACTTAGAACACCACATTTTGTTGAAAGTGGGTGTAGCCGCCAAACTATGTTTCAACTTTGTGTTCCCTTATTACCTGATAAGACCTGTGATTCCTGCCTTTTTTTTTATTTTTGACTGGTTCTGCTGAGTTGTAACATTCTACACAAAATATGTACAACAGGTATAGGTCTCCAACATACAGGGGATGAAAACTACAACTCTCCTAATCCATTGTCTCATTAAATCAAAGCATATTAAGTAAAATCACAACTCCTATTCTGATTTCAATTTCGTGTTAATTCCTGTTGAGCTTCATTGCAATTTCTGAGGTTTGGATAAGCATTTTTCTTTGGCAAATACACTTATTGACTTCATGTGTTTTCTAAAGAATGGACAGAAGTTTTCCCCTATCACCTTATGCTGAATACAAGGTCAATATATTGTTTTTAGGCTGCATGAATGCTCACTATTTATTGTATTTCTGAATTCACAGATGCAACATTTTGATCAAACTAAGTTTTATTTCCCACTGCTGAACCTAATGGTACCTATACAACACATCCTGACTTCAACAGCTGAAAAACAACCTATTTTCTGTGTGAAACTAACCCAAGGGTAATATTAATAATTCATATACAACATAAATATTTATACACAGGCAATGAGAATATAGCATGACCTCTTAGAAGTATTAAGATTTATTTACACTAACTGCTAACTGTGTAACTGTTGAATGTAGTATCTAAGAGGGGTTTATAATGCAAAATTTCAGAGCAACAACTTCATACATTGTTAAGGACAGGCAGCTAAAACAACAGCTTCTGTGAGTCACATGAACTGCCACTGCTCTGTCCACCCACGCCACACTAACACCTCACTGTAACACTCTAACACTGCACCCATAGGTTATTGCCACCATCAAAATGGATGCAAAAAACCCCTCACAGAATCCAAAGTTTGTGCTCCCTTGCTGGTAATAAGAATGACTGACACAGAAGAATTAAAATGTGTCAAGTGGAAAAGAAAACTATGAGATCAGCAAACACTGTGTATAACACCTGGGAAAAGGCATTAGTCAGGGGCTGAACAGCACCCTCACCCTTTTGTTGGGAGAAGAACTTGACCATGTCTCCTCCACTCCTCCCTTCACATGGTTCCCTAAAGACTGATCTAAATTCCATTAAATACACCAAGATCATTACATACAGGTAATGCTGCATTTCTCTATTTTTACAGTTTTTTAGCAATCTTACCTCACCAGGACCCTAAGACATGAAACCAGCTCTTCAACCTAACACTGCAGAGTGTACTAGTGGAGAACTGGAAATAATTTGAGGACTTAAAAGGCATATACATCAATACTAGCATCATTCCTGAAAAAACAAGTTTGGAGAAATTATGATAGAGAAGAGACTTTTAAACTTTTCTCATCAGTGGGCACAGAATTTCCAAGTACAGATGTCAAATGAAAACAACAACAATGTTTCAGCTTCAATGGGGAATTGGTCAGGGAGTGGTAATATGACTAAAGGGTGGAAACAACTGATGATTTGGATGCTTAATTTCAAATTCAACCCTTCCAACAATCCAAGAAATTATACAAGAGGACAAAAGGAATTATTTTATTTCTTTCCTTATATACAATAAAAGTACTCCCATTCTGCAGATGTTAAAACAATCTGGAAGAATAGTTTTCCTCCTAAAACTGGATTACCAACTGAACACCATAATACAATAATTGTATCTCCCCATAAGAGCTGCAGAAGAAACAAACCTACTGTTAAACTTTCAGCAGTTAGCTTGGTGAGTGCTCTTGTCACACATATTACTACTAGGTACTACAATAATCCAAAACCACACAGGCATCTTCTTTTCACACCAGCATTTGTTAAGAACATGCAATTAATCTGGGCTATATTAATATATTTATGCTGGACAGAGAAACCAATTTGAAATTCAGGATCTTAGCTGGAAACCAATAAAATCTGTAACTTGAGAAAAGCATATTGAAAGACTGCACAAAACACAGCTAACCTCTTGAGGTTCTCATCTATGAACTACCAATATCACTTTAATATCTATACATAAAATCTCTACCAGGTAAGAGATCCAAAATCAAAACAGGGCTTGTAAGATATGGCAACCTGGCTGAAATTGATATTCATTAAAGTACTCTTTGCATGAATAGGAGCATTTGGACTCTGTGGTCTTTATCAGAGCCCCAGCTGGTAATGGTTGAAGGTTAATGCCTTACCCCATTCTGTTCAATTTTCTGTCCTAATTAGTCCTCTAAATCTATAGCTGTGAGCACCAAGTGTCTGTGCTCAAAAGAAACTAATTAATGCTAGCAAATTAGATCAAGTCCAAAGATCCAACAGCCAAACTCTTAAATGCTCCTTGTTAATAGGAAGTGTAGCTGTCAATAACTGCTGTTGGTGGCTATAATGAGGCCTCTTTCTTTCACTGAAAGTGATTTCATTTCTCTTTGTCCCTGTAAAAGCTGTTCCTTTCCCTAATAAATAAAAAAATAAAAAACCCCACACAACTAAGTTGCAGTGGTAAAGCTAGCAGCAGTCTGACCCATTTCTTGTCATCAGCTGGGTTGAAATGACATGGACATTGGGAAGAACAAAAGTAATCAAACCAGACAAGTTCCCTCCCTGAACATTTTCTTCGAAGTGCTCAAAACTAGTTAGAACATTGAAATTTCTACCATCAAGCAAGAAAATATGCCTTCATATTTCTTTTCTATAAATTAGCTTAGGGTAGTTAATGCTGTTATCATTCACTCAAACAAACACATACACACAAATCTGGAATCTCATTTCTTCAAATTCTAATTTCCATATAGCTGTTCTCTCTGCCCAGTTTGTTGGAGCAAAGCTCAATATACCATAATCCCTCTAGAGATTGTATTAATTCACATAGTTAAATGTGATGAGAGTAAATTTTCATTGGAAATATATAGCACTGAATATTTTTTTCCAAAATAAAGGCTATTGTGTGCAAATAAGAGCATTGTATAAAAATTCAGCATCTTACACTCAAGGAATGCTAGCCAGAAAAAAGCTCACAGCAATTTACTATTAGTACTAAATATAACTGTACACTACCAAAACATCTAAAATAATTTAAATAACTGACTACTGCACAACACATAAAACATAATATAATATTAATAGTTTCATATAAGGTGATGTGGTCACACAGTATGACTATAATATACTTCAATATTCAGATAATAAATACAGCAACAGTTTTCCTCCATTTTTCCTCCATTCTCCACCTGCAGTTTTGTTGCTGAATTGAAACAATGTTCTCAAATTATACTAACCTTCCACTCACAAAAATGGAGTTGCAGGTAATAATGCAGCTTTTTTTTCCCATCCTCCTAAGAGAAGGCTGTTGTGGTCATAAAAAAAATTTGATTCTTCCACTGTAACCTCTCAGGCTTTCCACCAAACTCTGAATAATATGGACATAAGCACATATAAGCAATTTCTGATCACAGCAGCTCAATTTAAAAAAAGGTACCAGCAGCTGTCATGTTAACTCATTGATTTTTATCAGTCACTTGATCTTTTGCTTTGGTCAATTAGAAGATCACTGTGCTACCACATATTCCTAGGAAATGTGAACTTGAAAAAAAAAATTGTAAGGACTATATTTTCACAATGATGCAAAGTGGATGAGCAAAGCTCAGCTGTAAATGGCGATTTTAGTTTTAATTTGCTATAAGACAACACTCATGAAAATTTTTAAGTAGAGCTGTCATGTAATTTCCCTCTACTATCAGTGTTAGCATCTTCTGATGTCAGAACTGTAGGTACCAACCAGTTAATCCTCCCTCAGCATTCAACAGGGATTGACAACAATTAACAAAACTCAGTCTGCAATACCAGGGAAAGTAAGAAACATCAAGCAAAACTTGCTAAGGATTTCACACGTTTCATTATCTGCATTTCTGATAGGAAAGTATATATAAAAAGAATGGGTTTTTTAAGAAGGAATATCTAAAGGTGTGCTTGGGCATTTAAATGTACAGCACCACATGTAGTTCAATCAGAAATTTCTTTGGATTTCTGGACCTTGCTATGTCAGGTGTAAGGGTCATGGTCTGGAGCAGGTGGCCCCTAGAGGGACAGAGATAATGTCAGTGACAGGACTGTTGAGTAACTGCACATTATCAAAACTCCTGATGACACTGGTCATGCCCAACTGTAGAGAAGCCTGCAGTAGTGTTGCATCCCATCATCTTCACTAAGTATCAACACGAGCCCTGAGGAGGAGAGGGCTAATGGGAAATCTGGAGAATGGGAGGAGGATGGCTGCTTGGAAATGTCCTTTTCCAGCCACACTTTCCAAACCATTTTTAATGCCCTGGCAAGTATTATGAGATTTTTTCAGCAATGTAACTCCAGTTGCTTTAATTACACAGCTCCTCCAGACAACAGAACCAACACAACAGTGTTGTCCAGTGAAGGTCCTCAACTCAGTACAAGGAGAAATATCTTCCTTGTGTCTCCCTCGTAAAATTTTTTTAATAGATCAATAATTTTTTTAAAAGGACAGAACAACCTGTCATCTTGATCAAATGGATGTCACTGAGAATGCGCTTAAAATAAGAAATGGCTACCTTTACTTCACCATCTTTCTAATGGTACAACCAGGCTGAACTATCTGTCCCTGCAGTGACCCTGAAAATACTGCAGGTCTATTTTCTATTGAATCCTTCAAACATACAAAGGACTCTCAGTTACAGAAGATGTCTGCAGGTCCTCTTCATGACCTTAAGGGCCCTAATCCAGATGATGGGACAGTAACAAACAACAAAATTCAGAGGAAAGAAGTTCAGAACTTAAACCCCTTTTCACTGGAGCAAGTTGCTCTTTTCCCAGGAAAAAAAAGGTTGCGAGGTTTTGGAAGGTGGGCAGAAATGCTTTACAATACAACCAATACACAAAACACCTACAATAAATATAATACAGAATTAATTTCATTAATGACTCTGTGACCCAGTAATTTCTTTTTGGGATCTCAATTCAATACAACTTCTTCAGAGTTTAAACTTGCAACATCTCAAAGTCAGTCAGTCGTTTCTGTTTTCCAAGCCAAGTAACCCAAAATTAAATCAAATTAAGCTGACAGCCCAAGTTTCTGTATTTCTGTTACTAAAAAAAAAAAAACCATCAAGTTCAGTTTCAGAATCTGTAACTTTGGACAGTAGAGTAAGTGCTCTCAAGAAATTAGACAAACTTCTCTGTAGAAATGATTAAGAAACAACTACAGCTCTTGCAACTTTTTCCATGACTGTCCCCAGTTTTAGAGCATGGAGCTGTCCCTAGTTTTAGGGCACGGACTCATGGAAAGCAAAGCACAGCTTGGCGAAACTACAGAAATTTTGATGTGCTAAAGGTCACCATTCTGATGAAAAACACTAACTCCAGGTTCCTGAAATTTGCTATGAATTTGCTTTGAAGTAGCTTACTCATATTTAGATTTTATAACTGGAAATTAAAGCAAAACAGGAAAACAGCTTGCTTAAGAAATTATTTCATAAAAGCAGTAAGTGAGGCAATGGTTAACAAATGAACCTTTCAGTTACTTAGGTTTGAAATGCAAGGACATGCTGATACAGAAATATATAATTTAATATTGTTTCAGGTAAACTCATGCTACAGTTTGTAAAAATACAGTGAAACATTCCTGTATGACAATGTTTTTGGGATTTTTTGTCTGCTTGTTTTTTGACGCTTTTGCCCACAATTTCACATACACACATACAATGCATGGATATGAGCACAATAAAGCATATTTACATAAAGGTCACAGAAAACTGACTAGTATTTCCCAGAAAGCATGTTAACAGAAATACTACCCAAGTTGACAAAACTATTAATATATCCATTTTCACTGAAAAAAGTGCTTGAAAATCTTGTATCACACAAAAATCTTTCTGAAACTGAGAGCTACAAAATTCTTAAGAAACATGCAGAACACACAAGAACTTATACTGGAACAATCTGAAAAAAATGTTGTAAGCAAATTTAAATAATCTAAGTAAAATGAAATATGACCAGAGTGGACATACTTTCCATGGTTATTTCTTCCCTAAGCCATTTTGGTAGGCTGACAACCAAGCACAGCAATGAGCCAGCCATTTAACTGTGTCCTAGGGAGCAGGATCACTTCTTAAGTTAACAAGAGCCTTTTATTTTTTATTTATTTTGTAACCCTTGGGGTTTCTTTTCCCTGGAACGCTCTGGAACACGTGCTGGACAGGCTGTCATTACTTGCATTATTAGCTCTGATAAGCACACAGCTCTAGGTGGTATAGCTGCAGGCTAAGGTACCGGGCTGGCTACAGATGGACCCTGTGCTCATGCAGAGCACTATTGAATGTACAGGGGCTCCCCATAGGGACACATGTGAACCCTGCCTGATCAAGCCAATTGTAAGGGCCCATACTTGTGGAATAGCTTTATTTCCTACAGTACTGATGCATTTATCACAATTTCCTAAAGACAAAAAGAAACAGAGGTCTACTAATAGGAGTTTCTGAAACATGAACTTGACATAAAGCAGAGAAATCCTACATTGAGAGCAATTTAAATGAGTAACTCTGCCCTCAGTGTAAACAACTCCATTTCATGCATGTGTGTACACTCCACAGCACACAAACCAAGTCACAAGAGCTTTGATTACTTAATTACACAGCTTATGTTCATAGCTTATAATTGTTTACAGCATAAAAAGCATAGCCTCTTAACTCTGATTAACACCTATTCCTGTGTACTAACAAGACAAATTTATTCCAGGAATAATCTCACAATGGATTTATGAGATGGTAAATCTACTGATCGCAAAACTGTTTAAGATCATTTCCCAGGGTTTGGTCTCTCCCCTCCACCCAGATGAAAAGGTGTACAACAAAATAACTGAAGCTCTGCTACCATCTTTTTATTTTAAGAGAGGTATTAATGTGGGGTTTTGCTCGTCTATTTGACAAAAAAAAATTGTTTCAGAAATACTCAGTTTCTACTTCTAACTTTACACAATTTGATCAAAGTTGGCTTACAGGTGACAGAAGAATGACAGGGAGATGGATGTATCCACAAACCTTATTTTCCTAAAGATACAAAACTAAACTCTACACAGGAGAAAGAAGGAAGAAATTATAATTTTGGTTAACATCACAGAAAAAGAAAAACCATAACATCTGGCTTTAAAATTTACGGAGGGAAAAAGATGGAGAAGCTGCGAGGTAATGGTCCACAGCTCACAGCTCAAGAACCTCCAATATTGGCTGCTGCCACAGAAAATGAAGCTGCTGAAACCGAAGTCCTCATGTTACACAAAGTTCAGAGGAGAAAAACACATTCACACTGTGCCTTTGGTTAACCTCAAACAATATTATACAAATAGCAAGCTCTCAAAATACTTTTAACCAACATCTTTCAAATGACCCACACTACTGCAACTGCTTTTCATCTTCTTTTTTTTTCCCCAACAGGTATAGAATTCAAAGTAAAAATGATTCAACTATTGTTCAAATTTTAAAAAAAGGTTTGTTAAGTCCTTCTGGCAGCACTGGAAGGCACCTATAACATGATGCCACTTTCCCTTGACAGATATTACAGTAACACTACTTTTTAAAATTTTTTGGAGAACCTCTAAAAGCAGCTGCTTAAAAATACACTGGTCCACTTTACCTAGCCTTGACTCTAGTGACAAAACTCCAGAAACTTCTTTGAAGTTTCTTAAATAATAGCAAAACACAAAAAGCCACATGCCATTGGGGAAACAATTGTTCTTCCTGCTGTGGTAAAAGTCGCTGAAATAATTCAGAGAAAACAATATGGCAACAAACTAAAATGCACTCCTTTGTCAGTAAATACTGTTGGAAGATGCACAGAAGACACTGCTGAAGATTTGAAGACACAAGTGTTAAAACAAGTTACATAGTGTGGGAGATTTGCTATACAGTTGAGTTTGAAAGTAGAGAAGTTTTTAACTTCTCACACCTTGTGGTATTTGCATTTCAACAATGAAATGCACAAAAATATGCATTTTTTTTTGTGAGCCACTAAAGGAAAGATGTACTAGAGAAGATCTATTCCAAACAGGAAGTGGCATCTTGAATAAAAAACAATGTATTATGGACAAACTGTGCAAATGTAGCTACTGATGCAGTGGCTGCTTTGACTGGAATAAGAAAGGGATTCCAGACTAAGGCTACAGAGAGAGCCCTGCACATGAAACTCCTTCACTGCCCCACTCAGAGGTAAGCTATTGCAGCAAAGTAGTTGGAGCCAGGAGTGCACAGTGTGCTACGGGACGGCATCAATGTTATAACCTGACAAAAACGAGCCTTCAAACAGTGGCATCTTCACCAGATTTTGTAATGAGATGGGGAGAGGCCACAAAAATCCCTGGCACCACAGAGAAGTTTGCTCTCTGGATAACTTGTGGCAAAGTGCTTCAAAGAGTAGTCTTTTCTAAAAAAAACGTGTCAGGTTTGACAAGTGCTCCAAATCCACTGACCTTTATGGTGATGACAAGTGGCTGTGAGCAGTTACTTACCTAGCAGCAATTTCCAAGAACTAAGCACTCAATGTGTCCCTTTAAGGTGAAGGTGTCATTTAATAATGAGTAACAAAGTAACTCCTTTGCAAAAGAAACTTGTATTTGGGAGAAAGCATTTTGAAAACAGGTATGTGGATATGTTCACCTAATTATGTAATTTTTGGTTTGGTTTTGTAGGCAAACAAAACGTGTGTCACTTACAAAAACCTCCTATATCTGGACACTTTAAAAGGATATATCAACAGAACTTTCTAACCCATTAAAAATCTTCCCAAGGAGAGTTTTAGGGGGTTGAAAACACTGACATGCAACACCTCCTCGTTAAGTTTGGAAGAAAAACTGACATCAGGGAAGAAGATAATTTATTAGCTCAATTTCAAGCAAACCATTTGCAAAACTTGTGGATAGGACTGAAAAATGAGCATAGCTAAGTAAAATTTAGTAAGTGCAAGCAACTATGTACTTCTTCCATGGGGATATATGCACTTCTGTAAGGCATCTTTTCTGGGCACCTATCAAGATCAAGTGTTGAAATACACTGAACTTAGAACCAGGTATTCAAATTCCTATATCACAGTGTTAAAGATTTTAAAAACTATGATGCATGTTCACTCATATAGATCTCAATAAAAAGTACTGTTATTAACAGTAATCTTTTTAGACTGATATTTAAAATATTCTAAAGTACTGTTTATTTCATCTTTATCTAAGCCTTTTAACTTCTATTTTTATGTTTTATAATGTATATAACATGCAGTACAGTGATACATTTACATAATTTATAAACGAATATACCTATATTGGGATCGTGCAGTCAGAAAATTTTTACTGATGGGGTGCATGAACAAAAGATGTTTAACGAGCTCAGATTTGGATGATCAGATGCAAATGCTCTCTACTGAAAGCCAACACTTGTACAGAATAATTCAGTGGCTTTTCATCCACCCTTACATCCCTCCTATAGCAGGATTCTTGGCTTACCTGTGTGTAAGCAGCTCTCAGCAGAGGGGGTGACATCACTTTAAAGAGTTACTGAAGAGTTATTAATTTAAAGAGTCCAGTACTCTTCACAAGAAAATGAAAGCAGAAGTGCACTGCATCACCCTATTTCAACATCTGTCTATTAACATGTATGTGTTTATGTGCATGGATCATTTCAATGCTGGGGCAAGGAAAGGATGCAGTAAATTGGGAATATTTAAATGAATTGGTTATAATGAGAGAAGCCTTAACTGAAGGTTTGCATGAGGCAGTTGAATCTATTTAAGTATTAAATATTTCAAACAGAAACACAGTAACTCTTGTGCTGCTCTGTCACCACGAGACTGAGATGTGAAAAAAAAATGTATTAATCATACTAAATTCTACAGCCCTTGAGAGTAAGTCATTTTGGAAAATAGTCCACATCACCAAGCAGCCAAAGGCAACACAGCAGATTTATATGCTTCAACACTGGTTTCACAGTGAGCTGATAAAGATGGAGATCACACATATTAATTCTCTGACTACATGATTTCAAAAATAAGGATTATATTCAGGCACAAAATTGAGTACATCTGATCTCCTAATGAATATTTGACTCTTACCTTGCACCTTATCTGAACACAGCTCCTTGGCTCGATCCCTCATTATTTGTGGAATCAAAACATCTTTTTCTACATGTCTCAGCTTAGAATTTTCTGCAAGAGTGAAAAGAAAGATAATTTTGAAAAAAATTGTTATCTATATATCAGAAAAAGTCAATCTAAAGAAATAACACAACATTGTTTATATAACATACAGGAGTATACTAAAACTGTCACAAACAGCAGTAAAAAGTACAATGAAAGGACCATGCAGATCAAAAGGATGGAAAGTCCATAATTTGCCCAGATACAAATATGAGCATTATCCTGAATATTTCTACTCTGTTTAATATGCACTGTGAACCAAAAATAAAGGAGCAAATTCTGGCAGTACATTTGAATTTCTGCCTTATTGAATAAAAAAATCTACATACGGACAGCAGTTAAATACTTTTATTTCTGGATACTAATATTTTTCTATGCCCATGATCTGTATGTACTCTTTCATTCACTAACACAAAGCTGAGAAAAACAGCACATACTAGAGGACAACCTAGAATTTGTATGGCTATGTGGAAGACTTCAGTTCTTCAGAAGAAAATGAAGTCTCTTCAATGGAGGATCTAGGAGCTTTTTCATTCAGAAATCCAACTTAAAAAGAGAAGTGCTGCTGCCTGATTTCTATACTTAAAAGTAAAGTTGTAGTTTGCTTTCAGCTGTCTCTAGAATCCTCTTGAGTACAGCTAGTGATTTAGAATAAACAACACAGACCATTAAAAAAAATACTGCTTTTCCAAATCCACTTTCTTCAAAAAAAAGGATGAGAATTCATCAAGAACAGTTTTTTTATTTCTCAGTTTCTGAGTTTAAAACCCTTTAGAGGACATTTGCTCAGAATACTGTAGAGTCCAATGGACTTATACCAAATACATGGTTTTCATCTTCCAACACACTTTTTATTCATCTTTTGAAGTTGGTATCACATTTCAGAATAGCATCAATTGGGATGCTCACACTATGGAAATTCTGTCATCAGATAGAGTTATGTTGGGTGACAATCATTTCAATTTAAAATTACTCATTAAAAAGAAAAGCAGATGAAATGAAGAAAAAGTGAAAGTGCAGTGTATTGAAACTAAGGAAAGAACCAGGTTTTAAGTTACCAACAGCTTTCAAACATTATTTTTCAGAGCATTTTTTGTTGCCTCTCCATAAAAAACAACTGAAACCAACATCTGTCATTCTAAAGTCATCTTCTTTTAAAGTTTACTAATGCTAAGACATTACATTATGAGATTACACAGTATTGTATGTGATATTACTAGTGGAATCTAGCAACAACAGAGGATTACAATGAGCAATATACAGAATCTGAACTAAAGCCATTTCTGCTCAAAAATATCCTTCTTAGCATTTCTACATCAGGAAAAACCCCCTCTATTCTGTACATACAACAGAAACACTAAAAACAAATAGCTCAGACTTAGATTTGCTTCCATGCACTGATTTTCATATTAAAATATTACAAATACCAGACTTCTACAAATATATTATTTTGCAGATAAAATATTACAAATATCCTTCATTTTAACTTTCTGCAGAGCATCAGTGTACCAAACACTTGGTACAGTACATAGGCTACAGACAATACAAAGCTGTCAGAAAACTTCCAAGCATGTTTTGCAAACAGGACAAATCAGTTCAGCTGAATGACATGGCAGGAACTGGCACCACCACGCTACATGCCCCCACTCACTCCAGTCAAAGCAAGCTGGCACTGCAGCCTTCCTGCCCTCTCCCCATCCCTGTGATGCTCTTTTCCCTCTGCCCACACAGACAGGCTCAGCAGCCCTGTAGTGAATGAAAGGGAAAGTTAATTTTCTTTAAAGATAAATAAATTTCCTGTTAGGCAATTTTTCAACTAGGTAAATTCCCTGATCCTGTTCACTGTATAACTCCAAAGCCATCCATATGAGGGAATTCAGTGAGATGAGGACAAGAAGAAAGACTGAAGTATCATGGGTACCACTGGCTCGAATTACAGCCTTAATTTCTGCTCCCCACACTCTTTTTCTAAACTCGACTATACTGGTGCTTGGAGTACACAAATACAAATGCAGATAGAGTGAATTAAGTGGGTTGCCTGCTGTCACCAAAAGGGAAGTTTTGCCAGTGCCACATTGCCCTCACTCACCCCCATCACATCATCATTTTTAAGCACCTAACCTCGCAGTGAGTGAGCGAGTCAAAACAGAAAACTAACTCAAATACGTGTAAAAAGGTGCTTCTCAGCTGATTTACACTTTGGAGTAATTAAATCCACTTATCTACTTCCCCTAATTAGCATCATAGAATAACCTGAGGCGGAAGGGACCCACAAGAATCACCAAGTCCAACCCTTGGCTCTGCACAGGTTTAACTTTTATACCACAGCATAGATGGAAATGTAGCAGAGAGGAGAGAAGTCTTTAGGGCCTGGGAAGAGCAGCTGGGTTTCCCCTGCTGGCAAAGCTGGCCAGAAGCATCCACAATTTTCACAATGCCAAAGCACAGGCCTCCAGTGCAAGGATCAGCTATCCCTCTACTGACACAGAGGTGAAGTGGGTAGGAATGCAACTAAAGGAAACAGGACACAGTGCCATCTGGAAAAAAGCAAGCAAGCAAGCAAAGAAAAAGAAAACCAAAAAGATAAGACTTCCCTGATAGCCCAGAACAGTCAAAAAAGATTGTCGGGTTTTCTCTTATATTAAACACCCAATCTTCTGTTTGATTATTCAAAAGAAAGAGGCGTAAGACTGATAGCAAGGAGTAGCTCTACTGGTGTTAACACCAGCACAACCAGAACCATGACAGAACTGTGCTCCAGGCAAATTCCTTCTTTTTAGTCCCATGTTGTCAAGTCTACAAATGCTGAAAATGCAGGAAGGAGAGGGCACATCAGGACACTGGGCAGCATCCAGTAGGAAGAATGAGAAGAGAGCTACAGCAGTAATTCAAAAGTAATTATACAACAGTATAAAGGAAACTACTGTAAAGACTATTTATAAACCCATCTACAGCTTTTAGAAGAATCTCTGTTGTGAAGTATCAGTTTCAATGGGTTTTTTTAATTTTAAAAAATGTTTGTATTTACAGGATTTTGCTTTTGTATTTTTAATCAGAAAATATTTATTACTTAACAATGGTTGGACTTGATGGTGTTAAACGTAGCCTAAGTGACTGTATGAAAATTCCAAACAATTTTAATTATCTTACACTGTCTAAGTTTCAGGCTCTGGGTACAACTACCTCTCCAAATAAACCAAATGCAGATGTTCAGTTTAAGCAGTAATGTATTTACTTGTGAGTTTTACTGGAACATCTTAAATATTCTTCCTGGATTCTCAACTATCCATTGCTTTACAATTACAGTGATTTTCCTTCAACAATCTTAAAACACTTTACTGAAGTCAGTATCCCTAGGATTTACACAAAATATTTAAGAAAAAATAAGGTGCAAATATTAAAAATATCAGATACCAGATAAATCAAATGTGTTCACAAGCAAAGTACCTGCACTTCTGATACTGATGTACAAGCACTTGCAAGATCACCATCAATTCAAGCTATTCATCTCTGCAGTAACATACATGGCAACAACTTTCAAAGAACACCTCAGAAGCAAGACTTCATCAAAAAACAGGACACAACCATGATGTAAAACCATCAACTCCTTTTGCCTTTTTTCAACTATATTACAGTTTCCAGAATAAGAACTTTTTCCCCCTTTTGGAAGTTCACTATTCTGCACGAAGAAAAGTACTTCTTACTCTAATACCAGATACCTGTGCACTAGTCCCTACAGAAGAACCTGCATTTCAACAGTCTCACTCCTGTTTTATTTCATCATGAAAATATTATTCCCAGACAAGTAAGAAATATATTTTCCTACAGTTTGCCTTCTGCGTTTGAAAGTTGATACTTTTGGTATCACCCACATCCTCCACACACTTTTCCTGATCTTCTGGGGAGGCTGTTTGAAGAGATCATGGCTTTTCACCACAAAGTGAACCACCACATCACCCCAGACAAATGCTAGCAGCAGCTTTTTCTTCTCCCTCTGCCAGCCCAAACTTGGGCATTTTTGTTAGATCAATTTAACATTCTGATAGTTTACCCTTACCTTACCTTCTGATGAAATTTCCAAGTACCATCAAACATTACAAGGGACAGATGGATGAACACAGCTAATCAAGTAAAGGTTAAAAAACGAAGACTAAATACTACAAATACTAAAAAATAAGTATTTTGTAAAAACATACACAAAGTTAGCCAGAATTAAAACCAAAGGCAGGCTTCCAGGGGCTACAGCTAAGTCACTAGCTCCTTGAAAATCAGGTCTAGAGGCAAGGAATCTGTGTGATAGAACTACTGAATGTTTCCTAAAGACTGATCAGCAGATTCCAGAATGCTCCTCTTGGGGACAAGGAACAGAAGATAAAGAACAGTTAAAAAAGTTACAAGTTTGCCAAAAAAAAAAGGGGAGAAAGCTACAGAAAAGGGAATACCTTTGTGAAGAGAAATTGTTTTCCATAAAACCTTAGCCCAGTGTAAAGAATTAAAGAGAGAGATTACTTAACTAGGAGATATCCCTATTCACTAAGAAACATAAAATTGATGACTTGGGGTTTTTTTAACAAACAAAATCTGTGGGGTTTGGCAAATCTCAGTGCTCGTGGTTCTCGTTGAATACAATATGTAGGGGTCAAGATTACAGTTGTAATAATAGCCTTCCATGGTTGATCAAAACCCTCAGCTGCAAAAGCTCTTTATTGCCATGGAGGGCCAGGGACCACAGCTGGTCATTTTAATAGTTTTGTTATTTTTCTAAAAATGGCCAAACCCCAAGAAACTAATACACATTAAGAGGAACAAGAACATACTAACCACCAGAACACATCAAATTCACTCTGTATGGAAGCTGGCAAAACAGATGACAAATACTTTGCTGACTTTCTAGTCTCTGACTAAAGGACCCAGGATGGCCTCGAGAACACCATAAGCACCGTGTAGAGCTGTGCTGCAGGCAGCAGACCTTTAAAGGGGAGAGGAGAATGAAATACAAAGCTGCTTTACAGTCCTAACAACAAAAGGGACTCTAGCAGCTTCTCATATTAATTAGAACACTATTACAAGAAGAGGATACCAGGACAAAAGCCTTCCTAGAAGAGTGTCCTGAGAGAAGTCATGTAATCTCCCCACTTCATTCAACACAGCTAGTAACTGATTTGCTCACTCTTTACTCATCCTGCTGGTAGTTAACAGCTCTGCTCTCACCTCTTTCACGACTTCAGGTAGCAGGGACACAGATTACTCAGGAAAGTTGAAATCTGCTCTACCCAGCTACTTAAAGAACACTTTCTCCATCCAAAGGGAACTGAGTCAAGCAATTCCAGTAACAGTCTTTGAAATGTGCATTTCTAGTTATACAACCTATAATTTGGATTTTCTTGATTTTTTATTTAGCCACATCCAAAAAATGTTCAAAATGGTACTTTAAATACTATTGCTTTTTCATTAAGAATCACAGTATGTATGAAGAACAGAGAAAGCTTTAGTAACTTTACATCATTTTAATTAGCAATTTTACTACCTCATGCTTTTCTTGGAATTCCAGTTCTATTAACTTTTAAGCATCAGTTATGTTCCTTACTAGAAAAAATGTTTTAGAAAGTTCAGTCAAGGTTCATGAATCCAAGTTAAAATACAACACAATATAAATCTGAAAAGCAATCACTTTAATTATTTTGGGAGATTGAAAAATGTGGAGCCATAAATGGGATCTTCTTTTTTATTACACCTTAATACTTTTTCCTACCAGTTGCCATCAAAGGTAAACAGTTCTGAGTAGACAGATTTCTAAGATACTCTTCTTTTTTAAGCTAAAAAATAAAACTCAAAAAAGTATCAATAAGAACTTCAGCACTAGAAATAGCAGTTACTAAAGTGAAAAGGGAAAAAAACCAAGGAGATGTATGCAGAATTACAATTCTTTAGCGGACATCACATTTAAACTACAAAGAAGCTGTTTTCCTGGAAGGGAAGGTCTTGTTTTAATCTATGACAAGTCTACTAAAACTTGAATTTAACAGCCATTCTGTCATTTCTTCCACATGCAGATCTATAGTTTACACAGTACTTGAGATGGTTTGGAGAATGAATAAAAAGTTTCTAACTAAGTTGCAAATTGCATTAATTTAGAGGATTCAGTTATTCTTCATGACACTCCATAAAAATTGTTTCTGTGAGTTAAATACTCCATTTCATTACGAAGTTTTGCTTTAGGACACTTGCCTATGAGATAATTATAAGAATACACTGGAAAAGTAAACTTCTAAACAACAGAAGGAGCAGCAGAGTGTCCACTGCCCGCTTATTGGCAAACATTCCTTTCATCAATCAGATTACTGGTTCTAGATATTACATTTTTTTTACAAAAAAATAATCAGATCAATTTTAGTGCATGTATAGCAGTGTTTTGAGTAAGCAAATATGATTAGAGCTTAGTACTCCTCTAGGAAAAGAACACATTCAACTCAAAATTTTCATCTCCATTATTCTGCCTAGCTTATTCCCCTTGTATTAAATAAAAATTACCGTTCTTAGGTTAATTCATGTGAATCATTTATGCCTATGTGCATCATAAAAACTCCTCCAACAAGTCTGTATCATCAAATCAGACTGCATCAACTACTCAAAACCTCTGTTTAAAAACACCAAGTCACACATGGGAACAAATTCATTTAGAGATAGACCCATTAAAGTCACAGGAGAGAAAAACAACTTATCTTTCTAAAATCTTAGGGTCTTTTCTGACAATTGTAATTGATGTATCAATTAATCCTTTAAGTATCCAATCCCGTAGCCTTTGGGAGGGCTTCTGTGCCTTTACCAACAAGGAATTCAAGGGGTCAAAGCTACAGAATAATTTCAGCATCCTGCTTTGTAAATCTGAGTCCTAAAAAAAACCCTACAGAATCCTGTTAAAGGTTAAGAATTTTATCAAAGACATCCAGTGTGAACTGATGGATGATGGACCAGGACCAAACAAACACCTTTATACATATGTAAAATGCTACAGAGTTTGGTAATTTCATTTGCACATCAGTGTTTGCATTCAAACTAGAGCTTAAGCAGTGAGCTTCTACAGAGGTTTTAAAATACAGAAGGACAATATGAAATGACAGAAGTGTTATAATCCAAGTGAAACTAGATCTGTGATACTCTGAAACCCTAATTTAAAGGCAAAAGAAACTTATCAATGCAGCTTTTCTATGCAGTATCCTTTTTTATTCGTCTTTAAATGTATATGAATAAATTTAATTGTATTTAAAAAGTTCCAGATTTTGAGATCTTTCTAATACTGACAACATTTTAAATTAAGATGGAGTACAGGGATGACAACACCAGGGAAAATTTCCAAAGCTTTAACTTCTCACCATTCTATCATCACCTCAAAGTCAATTTTCACCTTTTTCACTGGCTGAATTTGTTATCTTACATTTTGCTTTCGGGCTCATGTTCCTGCAATATGGCAGTACTGGATTACGAGAATGCAGTTTGCTAGAAGTGAACAATGGCTGTATTACAGCAAGTCTGTAATGCCTAGAAATAAAAGGAAAAGCAGACCTGACAAAGCACACTTTCTTGTTAATTACATGCAGATTGCAAATGCTCATACATCTAGTGAGTAATAACTAAAGCCAAGCCGACACAAGGAGATATTTTTACACTGCTGATCACACAGCAAATCCAGTTACAGGGCCTGAAAATTAATTACAGATTAGGACTTAATATTTACTACTGGAAATAATGCAGCTTCATCAACACATAGCCTGTACCATTGTTCAAATATGACAGACTTGCCAGTTAGGAAAACTTAAGTTGTGAGCTACCTATAAAGGGAACACCTCAGCCCACGTCAAATCCCATCTGAAAACAGGTAAGAATTCCAGCAAAATGCAGTAAAGACAGCTAGGGCTGTGGGCTGACCAAGGATTAAACTAGCAGAGCCAGCCCTAATTCCACTATTGTAAATCTTCACTTGGTAACTGATGCAAAATCCTCAACACAATTTTCTGTCACTTAAACAAAAACACCATGCAGGAGGATTTCAGCAACCAAATACACATTCCAGGGTTTTTTCTGAGATGCTAAAATATACCAACAGCACAGACACAATTCAAATCCTACATATAGGATAGGGTGGCACACTTTTTAAAAAGTCAAGCCCACACATTTGAGCACCTCTTGTCTGAAATCAGTCCCAAGTGTAAAATCCCTATTTTTTCTATGCCCTTTCTAACTAACAGTGAATGGTGTCCAAGAATTTATTGCTTACTTCCACTTGGAGTAAGAAACAGAGAAAGGTCCTAAAAAACCACAAACTATCTGAATCATATAAACTAAACAAATAACATAAAATAGAGTTAAGCAGTGACATAACAAACTGTGCAATAACTTGCACCAGAAACAAGAGGTAAGAGGTAAATCCGACATAGAAAGAGCAAAGTACCCAATATGGACGAGGAAGGGATGCAGGAAAATCTAACAACCAACAAATCCCTCAGTTATCACAAGAGGAGATGTTAACCACCTAAGATTTGCCACCATGCTCAATACTATTAATCAGCTGCTCCAGCACTACATAATTTTCAGAAGCGTGTGACAAGGTGTAATGAAAAACAATGTAAATCACAAATAAAAGTTTCATTATAGAAACAAATCTGCCCAAACTCCTGGAGAGCTTGAATATTTAGCTCTTCAGCCACTCCTTTCAAAATAAAATTTACAACTTTCATTCCAAATAAAGAACATCACATACAAATGAAGAGCAAGGCTTATGAATAACAGGACTGAATAACATTCTTCCTGCAATTTAAAAAAAAAATTCTTTAACTGGAAGTAAGGATTAAGAGACAAATGAAAAACAATGCCTACCTTTGACTTCTGTACCTCTATAGTAAATGAACAATCAGTACATACAATATAAATGAATGAACATCTTGGAAACTAACATGAGGGATATGATTAAAACACACCAGTGTTCTCAAGTTTCAGAGCATGAGGTGACAAGACTAAAAGCCTGTCAGTTACATTAACACAAGGATTGCAGATGTTATTCTGGTAACTTATGTTATTAGTCACAAAACTTATCTAAAAGAAGTTTAATTAAAAGTTGAAAAAGAACAGCTGAAAAACATCTTTTCCTTTTACTTCTACATTTTTCCCTTTAATTTCAACATTGCTTTATCCCTCATTATTTTATCCTTTCTATCTTTCGAAGCTATAATTTCACTCTTTTCAGTGTATTCTTCTAGCTCTAGTCTTACTGCCCTTGCCACTTTGAAACAAGTCACATCCATTCTGCAAGCCAAATTTTTTCCATTCACTGATAAAACTGCTGTTGTATTTAACAACCTACACTTCCGCCTGACATGAAGAAATAGACATGTTAAGTAACTTAGGAAAAATACCAAAACAGTCTTCAGACCCTCTGTTTTTAAGCCCTATGTCAAGGATAGGTACCAAAATCTGTATTGTCTATCTCAGCTATCGTCCATGACTCTACTTTATGCATCTGTGAATGTTCAAGTAGGGATCCAAACATCACCACCTGAAAATGACAACTATAACCAGGTGCACAGTAAAAATAAAATTAACTTTATCATAACCCATGGCCTCTACCACTAAAAACTGCACCCTACATAGCTTTGGAAGTGCTGCATATAAAAATCAAATTCAGTGCTGGGCTGCAGCACATTGATTTTGGAGAAGGACTAAACAAAATAGTGTAACATTTTCCTAAACTAGGAGAAGCTGTTGACTCCTTCAAAGGCAGAGAGGCCCTCTAGGAAGACCTATACAAATTAAGGGCTGAACAATCACCAACCATGTGAAGTTTAACACAGTTTAACACCCGGGATGGAGCAATTCTGAATGTACAGACAGACTGGGGGGAAAAGCATCTGGAGAGCAGCACTGCAGACAAGGACCTGGGGGTCCTGGAGAGTTGAAGTGCCCTGGCAGCCAGGAGGGCCAGCCCTGTCCTGGAGGGCATCAGGGACAGCATCACCAGCCAGGCAAGGGAGGGGATTGTCGTGCTCTGCTCTGCACTGGGGCAGCCTCACCTTGAGTCCTGTGTGTTTTGGGCTCCACAATACAAAAAGAATATAAAACTTTAGAAGAGCATCAAAAGGAGAGCTACAAAGTTGGTGAGGGGCCTAGAGGAGAGGAAGGGCCTAGAGGCACTCAAGGAGCAGCTGAGGTCACTTGTTTGTTCAGCCTGGAGACTGAAGGGAGACCTCACTGCGGTCTACAGCTTTCTCACAAGGGGAAAAGCAGAAGCTTTAAGCAGAGTTACAGGAGGTTTTTTAAGCTGGATATTAGGAAAAGATTTTTCACCCAGATGGTGGCTGAGCACTGCAACAGGCTCTCCAAGGAAGTTTGCATGACACCAAGCATGAGAGAGTTCAGGAAGTGTTTGGACAACACACTCAAGCACGTGGTCTGATTCTTGGGGAAGTCTTGGGGAAGTCAGGGCCAGGAATTGGACTTGAGGATTCTTGTGGGTCTATTCCAACTCAGGATAATCTGTGATTTTATGAACATAAAATCTTGTGAACATGTTTACTACTGATTTATTTATTGGAAATAATTACCTAATGACACAACCACAGCTTCTTCCCAAACTATGGCTATCAAAAAACTCCTCCCATAGAAATCACAACATAATTCACAGGTTCTACATTCTGAGCTTCAGAGGACTCCTTGATATTCACTCTCTACTGCTCTTCAAAGACATGAGAATACTTGTGTCTTTTGTGACCATAAAATGAATTATCAGTCATGGTAACAATTTACAGAACTGTGATCCTCCCTCTTTTTCTCATATTTGAGCCAAGAAGCAGTTAACAACGATGACATTAAAACCTACCACACCAGGGTATTTGGGTTAACACCTTCCTAACATGAACAGGGCAGCTCACACCTCTTGCAGCAATTGTTCCAGTTTCTCTACTACTTCACTTAGACATCTCCACGTTTAGTTCATTCTGAGGTTTTTAACAGAACTGTATAAGCCAGAAACTGATGGGGAGCGGGGGAGGGAAGCAAAAGATAGTGGATAACAAGGTAGCAGATTTAGAGAGGTGTTAGTAAGCAATGTCACTGCTCAGATGAATCTCAGTATTGGTGCCACACAGCAGGTACACCCTTAGCAGTCCTACCACAGCTAACATACAATCACAGTATAGTTTGGGAGGAACAGATATGTCATTACACACATAAATATGGAAGCAGAATGCCAATGACTTCAGTGTTTGGTGTGTTTGGTGCCATGCCTTTTGTTTTGCACTGAAATCACAACAGGTTGAATTGCTGGGATTAGCTCAGTTGGTTACAGCATGCTGCTAACAACACCAAGGTTGTGGGTTTGATCCCATTATGGACCATTTACTTAAGAGTCAAACGATCCTTGCAGGTCCCTTACAGCTCAGCCTATTCTGTGAATCTGTGAATTAACTAATGTAATAACTAGGCTTTTTCCACAGGACAACTGGGAAGTGAAATTACGCTGTAGATGAACATCCACCACTTGAAATGCCATGCTAAATTCTATTATGTTTTCTTGATTGAGTAAGAGATCGATGCATAGAGGATACCATCAATAAACCCAGAACTTGACTACTCTATGAAGGCCTTCTTTGCAAGGCCTGGAAACCCAGGCGCAAGACACGTTTCCATCAGAAACCGAGAGCCTGGCCTCGGCCAGCATCCTTCAGCTTCTGGAGAAGCAGCCACAGGCGGCAGGGACCGAGGTGCACAGCCACAACCACTGCAGGTCACCACCACCTACGGGAGACTCAACCCCTTGCATTAGCTGAAGGGAATGGCCTTTTAAGACACCAAGCCGAAGGCACCTGACTCGGGAACTCTGGGCACAGCGACTGAACACTACATGGGTATGAAGGCCACGGGCTTACATTCACTCCTGAGGACACGTGTCTATAACCATTCGGACAAGACCTCGGTAGCAGGAAGCCGAGGACAGCATAATCTTGGTGCTTTGCCCTTACGTTTGTTACACAGCCAGAGAGGCTACAGCAGGCACCCGCAGGCACCTGGACGCCCCGGAGCTGCCTTCGCCCGGCGTCCCGCCGCTGGAGGTCACGGCGGCGGCAGCAGAGCGGCAAGGAGGGAAGCAGGGAGGCGGCGCCGGGAGCCCGCTGAGGGCACCAGGAACGTCCCAGCCCGCCGGGAACCTCGCGGAGGCCGGGCAGGAGCCCCCGAGGGTGGCCCTTCCCAGCACCCACCGGCGGTGCGCCGCAGCCCACGCCACCGCCCTCTCCGGTGGGTGTGAAGGGCCAGCGGAAAGCGACGGGGGTTTCCCACAGGAAGCTTGGCGAGGCGAGCGGCGGTGGGGGAGAGGAGGGCGGGGGTGAAGTGAGTATGTCTGGGGGGCGCTCCGCCGCCCCGCCGTCCTCCCTTCTTCCCTCCCTCTTTCCCGCCCGCCCGTCGGCCGCCCCTACCTGCGGCGCCGGGGGCAGGCTCCATCTGCGGCCCCACGCAGCGGCGGCAGCTGCGCACAGTGTGCGCGCGCTTCCCCGGCCCTGCGGCGCAGGCGCGGTGCGGCCCGGCCGCTCGTGCCGCTCCTCCCCGCGCCGGGCGGAGACCGGGGGCGGGAGCGCTGAGGGCGGAGGTGCCGTGCATGTGGGCACGGGGGCGGCCCTGCGGCACCGCAACTAGGCCGCCGCCGCGACTGAGCCGCCACCGCGGTGATTTCCTGACCGTGGGTGGCTCGTACGTTGTGAGTCACCGAGGGATCACAAAATCACAGAATGGTCAGGTTGAAACGGGGCCGCAGTGGGTCATCCGGTCCAGCCTACCTGCGCAAACAGGGTCGTCCTGGAGGATTGCGTCCACATCGTTCTGGAGTATCTGTGGTGAGGGACACTCCACACCGTCTCTGGGCAAGCCGTTCCGGTGCGTGGTCACCCGCACAGTAAAAAAAAATCTTCCTCATGTTTCAGATGGAGTTCCCTGGGCATCAGATTCTGCTTGTTGTCTCTAGTCCTATTCTTTGGCACCACCGAGCAAAGCCCGGCTCCATCCTCTTGGCACCCCTACTTTAGATATTTATAAACATTGATAAGGTCCCTTGACAGATGTTTCTTCTTGAGACTGAACAGGCCCAGCTCCTTCAGCCTTTCCTCATAAGAGAGATGCTCCAGTGCCCCGTTCATCCTCATTGCCCTCCGCTGGATCCACTGCAGGAACTCCATGTGTCTCTCCTACTGAGGAGCCCAGAGCTGGGCTCCTGACAGGCCTGGGTGCTGAGCACCAAGTTCCCAGGGAACCCCAGGGAAGCTTGTGTGTGTGTCTGCCTGTGTGCAGCCGCTGACAGGGACTGGTGTCACATCCTCCAGCCCTTGGGTGCCTGAGGCTTCCACAGCAAGGACTCGAAGTGGCAAATGAGAATTTCATTGGTGGCTGTTTTCATCAATGACTTAGTTTCTGACCATAAAAAGGGGCTTCCCAGTCATTGGACATGAGGCCCCTTCTCATGCCTCAGTGTCGCTGGGACCACGTTCCTGTGATAGCAGGGCGGTTGACAGAGGAACCAGGAAATCTGCTGTCCCATCTACAACTCCTAGTTAGGAGTCTGCAATATATTTGAAATATTTGGTCAATAATTGACCAACCTTTAGTTTCATGAGGCAAGAATAACCACTTTGGGACACAAAACATGGAGTAAAAAAATTAATTTGAAAAGTGATAAATTTCCATAAATTGTCATACACTTTAAAACCCAATAACATGATTCCCAAGACATTAAGAGAAATGAGGAGTGAGGAGACATATCTGAAATTCGGGTCTTGTTTTAATAAATACAAGCCAGAATTTTCAGAAAGCCTACCCTCTTTTCCTATCTTTAACATTTTAAACTGACAAGTGATATAAAAAATTAGTCATTTTATGCAGTAGCCTCTTACAGGAGGCTGCAAAAATTCTTCCAAATATAACATTTCCTCTGTTACCTGGCATTGTTACGTTCATTGGAAAGGTGAGTCTTAAACATTACATTCTCAGGGAAGTGAGAAACCCAGGAGCCTTCCCCAAACTTCCAGATTGTATGCCTCTGGAAGATAATAAGCAGTCTAGAAAATTCAGTGGGAGGAATTTAGATAATGCCATGTTATTTATTATTGAAATTATTTTCCGTCAAAGTTTCAAGTGCAGTTTTTCCTCAGATTGACATTATTTTCCCCATTTGAAAATGTAGTCCTTTTATTAGGAAATATATTGTTTCAACTTGAGGCCACACTAAGAGCCAAGTTCTTCGTGTTGATACATTCACAGAAATTAGTAGAGCGTGATGTAGGCAAAATCTTCCACATGAATGCTTTTGGCCTTACTGATCCAGAGCATTTCTGCTTTATACCATTAAGTGCCTTTATGCTTTTCTTTTTTTAACCACAAGTTTGATCTCATTCCTTAGAGTAAAATATGAATATTATAATTCTTTTCTGTAATTTTAACTATGCCACTTCAGTTAATGTTTATAAACTGTTTTGAGAATTTTAATTGAACAGAGCAATGCAAATGCAACATGTCAATTTATTTGTATTTGTTTTATTAAGGGATTTTGGCTATCCCACTTCTGCAGTGAATATAAGAGAGTGTTAAAAAAACGATACCAGCCAATCTGCAAAGAGTTCTTATATAATCTACAAAGAGAAAATACAAGAAAACACATGATATAAAGAGGAGCTTTCAGCATGAGAGCCAAAAAAGGGGAATGTATGCTTTCCAAGTAAGTTGAGTCTTTTAAAAAAAGGCATTATTTTAGTTAGTAATTTTGCTGCTCTTAAACTCTTGGCTACTGATACTTTATATATGCCCTGCAAAATTAGAACTATGAAGGTGTCTTTTACTGATGAAGATCTTTGAACTTACATGTTAATTTGATCAGTTTCAGGTCAGAACTTTGCTGCTTCTTTCATGGAAACAGTACCTGCAAAAATAAATGTCCAATAGCTTTGTAGCTTGGAGAAGTTGTCCTCTGCTGCTGCTGCTGCTTCTTCCAGTAGCAGGTCTGGAAAGCAGAAACAGAACTTTCTAGAGTTTTATTTCCAAGTTTGACAGACAAGAAGTGCAAAAGGGACTAAGACGCACCTTGAGAAAATAAGAACAAAGGAAAAAAAGTTGATAGAACAACTTTGTTCTGGAGATTTGAGGGTCAGAAATAGTTTTTGAGGGAGGGCGTATGCAGCTGTGAGTCTGATAAGAGTCTCCTGCTTTTGGGGTTAGCAGAAATGATCAGAAATGAGAAAGTATCAGAGAAACTGTTATCTTGACAGATAAGCAAATGAGGCTGACATGCAGAGGAGGAATGGAATAAGACAGTAAGGTAGCAACTGTCCACAAAGGGCTTTAAATTAGGAGTAATATCTTGTGTCTGACTTGGGAGCCAGTGCAGTGATCCCAGAAAGTGGCACAATGGCTGACTCAATGACACAGGATAATTATGTTCTTACAGCAGCTTGAATGAACAGAAGCAGAACAGTTTTTGCTACCAGAAAAGAGAAAGTTACTGTGTGAGAGATGTGAAGTGTTAAGTGCCACTTGAAGAGTTTTAGTAGCACAGATAAAAAAGCAAAACTTTGTAAATACGTGTTCTTCATGCTTTTATATGCTGTCTTGATGTTAATAAGATCATCTACTTATATAGAGAAAAGAATTGCTTCCTTCATTAATATGGAAGTGCCTGTGAAAATGAGCTCCATGCTGTAGGAGCATTCAAGGGTATAAAGGGATAGTTTAATTAAAAAAAGAAAAAAAAGAAAAAAGTGCAAAGTGGGTCTTCCTTAAACATGAGGTCTAACTTGTATCCTACCCCAGGAGAGAGTTTTGAAATGACATCTGGAGTATGCAATTTGTGTTTAGTCAGATCTTTTTTAATATGAATCTTGCACAGCTTGGGCAGTCCTGTGAAGTTGTACTGAAATGTGTGGGGCATTTGCCATGTAGCACTTTGATACAAGTTTGTACCGTATGCTTCATTTAACTGAGACACTTATCTGGTAAACTTGCTTAATTGGGACGTCTCCTGGGGCACTGGTGTAAGACCAGTACTACTTAATACACACAACTGCTACTTAACAGGGCCCTAAAAGAACAGTGGCTACTGCTGAGGCTGGTTATTCAGTGCTGCCTATGTAATCTCTCTGTCACAGTTTCCTGGAATTTGTCTATACAAAGAAAATACTCCCTGCAATTAATTCCCTGAGGGTAAAATACTGGGTGAAGTATTGGAAATACACTGATGATGGTGGTCACAATTGGTGCACTGATTGTTACAGTGGGGAAGGTATGATAAGTTCCCTTATAGTCTTGAAGGATGATTGAGAGAATGTTTTTCTTACAAAATTTTTAAAACCCTATATAGTCAGAAGTAGTGGTGTTGGGTTACAGTAATTTCTGTGTTTCTAAGATTCATATTGTTATTTGATTAGCTAATCGCCCATTTTCCAAAGTGTGAACATATTTTCACACTTCAACCAAGACAGTGTTAACAAAGAAACTATAGATAGCAATAGAGATTAATTATCTGTCCCGTGAGTCTCCACACCTTGCTTTTACCAGATAAAGAGAGCCTATCTGTCTGCACACAGGTGTGATTTTTTTTTTAAACAATAGTCTTGGTCAAATGAGTTCAAAGGCTTATTTTCAAGTGGCACCTCTTAGACACGTTTGTTCACTGTTGATGTTTTTGATCTTGTTTCATGAAATACACCTACCAGTAAAGGGTTGTGATTCTTTGCTAAGCTTACCCATGTGAAATTCATTCATAGGTGTGAGATGTGGGGGAACTTTAAATGAGAATATTTAAAATCAAACAAGTGTTTCCTTCTTTTCTGGAGGGAAAGTACTCTTACTGAAGTCACTGCAAAGTTGTTGAGGGCCTTATTTGCAATTGCCATCTGAGATTTTCACTGACTTGAGACATCTTCTAGAAGAGGGAAAAACACGAAGGAGTTTTAGTGTCTTTCTGTTATATAAGTTGCAGCATTTTGTATTTATTCCCCCACAGAATTAAACCCATCCATATGTCTCTTCAGGATAGGACGTCTTTACAGCAGAATCTGTTACTGTAGGAAGAAGCATTAAGCATATTGAACTATTTTTGCCCTGTCTCATGAGTCTCTAATTTTGCCTGTTCTGGGTTTTAGTGGATGCCAGTGTGTTGCAGACCTCTGAACCTGCAGCCTGTCAAGGCTCACTTAAATGATGTGAGACTTCTGCAATATTTTCACAGTGCAGGCACTGGCACTGCATTGCCTTGGCCTCTCTCTTGCTCTCAAAGAACAACTGGATTGTTGCTTGGTGGCAGGCTCTGTGGTGGTAGTGCCTATCTCGAGTCCTGTGGACTGTTTTTACCACTTCACCAAGAATGCAATCATTCCCTTCATGGGCCTGACCTTTCCACTCAAGTTTCAGGACAGCTGGGACCATCTAATCAGGGTGACTACCAAAACTTGCTGTCTCTAGCAAGATGTCACTGAAGTTGTATATGGGAAGCTGGCCATCTGCTAAAGCAGAAAAATTGCATCAAATAATAATTCTTTTTGCCAGTCACTACTAGATTTGATTGGCAAAGTGAAAAGCAGTTCCATTTCTTTTCTGAGTCTGCACACAAGAGCACACTCTTTCACTGGCTTCTGTTTGCTGAAAAATTCCTCTTTTATGTCAGCAGATTCAGATGTATCCCAAAGCTATAAGCTCTACAGCAGGTGTAAATCATTAGACTGTCATTAAGATTTTTAGGTATTATTAGTTCAGTACTGGAAAAGGAAGGGACGGTCTGCCACCAAAACAAAGCAGACTGTAAGCTTTCATCATTTGATTTACCTTGCTTACAAGAAGAGTTACTTTTCAGGCTGTGGTCAGAATGCTTTTCTGTCTGAATACATACACAACAACTATAGGGTGACTCTCACTTGTATTGCAAGTTTTGTTTAGAAATTTATTTGAGTCATTACTAGAGCTTAGAATTTTCATTTTCCCTCCTTGCAGCTCTGCATCCAGTCATGTTTTATTTCTGTTCATGAAGTTCTTTGAAAAGCTACTTAGCCATTCTCTTGCTTTACCCTTTCCCATTTTTTAACATTTATCTTCCAGGATTAGCCCTTCTCTGTGCCACACAGAGAAGGGCTAATCCTGGAAGAGAAATTTAAAAAATAAATGGTTCAGTGTTCAATGTGGCTTCTAGGCCACAGTGACTACTTTGTGGTGCAGTCCTCTAGGTATATGAGCTGGCACAAGAGCCCTTCTTGCTGTCTTTGCATCAGTACTAGCCTGGATATTTCCTAATCACTCCTTGGTATGGTTTTATTTTGTTTGGGTTTTTTGTGCCACAGCAGAGAACATCTCTATGGAGGCAAGCTCTGAAATTCTAAGGTACTTTCCAATCCATTCTTTAATGCAGACAGAGGTTACAGCTCCACCCTTGGTGTCAGGAGTTGTATTACAAGTACAGAAAAAGAAAGAGTAAGCCTTTAATGACTGAAATGCACTACATAGTCCTGTTTGAGTGTTAGTCTTGTTTGTATGTACTCATTTTGTTTAGTAAATCCCTGCTTACAAAATACAAATCCTCTTAACTGCTGGTTGAGCCTCTTAAGAATCATTGTCTGTTTCTTAGTTCTGGAAATGTTTGTCTCTCATAGGGCACACCATCCTGTAATGTAGGATCACCATTCTGCCTTGAGGTACAACTGCAGTAGCCACCACAAAGAGCTTAAGCAGTTTGCCTGGCACTGTGGAGGAATGCTAGTGATAGACTAAAGATCTGAAGATCAAGCTCCTCAATTTATAGTCCATTCAGATTACTTGAGATCGTAACACTACTCATAATTCAGGAAATTAAGCCTAAGTACAATCCATACTTCTACATTTGGATTGTCATCATTGGAAATTATAAGATCCAAGTCATCAGGGCAGAAGAAAAAGGTGATGAAATAAAAGCTACTTATTAATGTATGTAGAGATGAATGCTGAAATGAAAGAGAAAGAATGTCATTGCCAAATGTGATCCTGGTGCCATCTCAAAAATCTTTCTGTCAGCAGATGGCTTCTTTTTGCATGCACCTAGCTCTCAGTATTTAACTTACAGTAAATCCTCACACTTATCCAACCGCATTCACAGTGTTACATAATTATCTATGATGTTATATTTGCATACCTACTTAGTTTATATTGTTGAGAAGTCTTTGGTTGGTTGTCTTTTTCTCCATGAAATAAAAAATACAATCTAAGATACGGGGATTTTATCTTAACATTTACATTTGAATATCTGTCCTGCATTTGTTTCTAATTCAAACTTGTCGCTTAAATTCTGATAAACAGAATGTGAGTGGAGGAAGGTGCTTTTCTACCCCAACAGATATGGTCAGAACATGTTTTTTTGTAAAATCTTTTCCATCCTCTTTAGTTTTTAGGTGCATAAGAGTGATGCAACAATAATAACTCTGAACACTTAGCTTCTCTATATTCACCAGTCTGGAAAATTCAATGTGACTTTAACACTACTCTACTAAGGAACCTTAACTGACCAGCACTGATTCTGAGGTTTTAGTTACTGAGGTATGGATGTTGTCAAGAGGAAGAATTGGCAGTCATATAACTCCATAATCTGAAATTCAGTAAAGGAAAAAAGTCTTACATGCTTCTTTGTAAGACATCCATTGCTTTGAAAATCAACTTCTTAGTTCCTGGTATCTTAATCTATGTTGTGCAGTTAAGCATTTGCCTGTTTGTGAGTATAGGAGACTTATTGGTGAAGGCAGTGAAATTATAATGTCCCATATTTTTGAGCTGAGAGATAAACTCTTGTTGTACCTGCAAACAAATGTTATTTCTACCCTCATCTCCCTTTCTCATCTCTTTTTTTGTGTTGCTGAGTGTGGTTTTACAGCTGCTGTACTTTCACCTACTGGCATTCATTTCAGTGTTGAGTGAGTGCTGAATGCAGGGAAGATCTGATTTGAAAACTAAGCTCTCAACATGTATTTCTCTGCAGTCTGATTCTGGTGTGTACCTAATTCCCTGCCTGGGATATGTGCATCCCTAAGTAATACAAGCTTTGGGTGATTCCAGTTCTGATGGCTACTTGGTGGGGGTCCAGCAAGGGTTGGTCACTGCTGATGTGTCAGACCATGGTGTTGTCTAAAGAATCATGAGATATGTTTTGGACTGATTAATGTGACGTGTTGTAATACGCAGAATCAAGGTGAAAACTCAAGCAATTTGTCCCATTGATTCCAGTTGCATTTAGGAGTCCATAAGAGCCTGACAACTTCCACATTCAAATTCTTTGCTGCAAAGCATTTGGTTAACCATGTCCTTTGCTTTACTACCAATGTTCAACTTTTACTCACAACTGAAAATTATACGAGGACATGTATGTCCTCATGTATTGTAATGTAATTGAAGCTTGAGACAGAAATGGATACTCAAGAGAAACCCTTGGCAAAATTAGTAAAACAAATCCTTGAAGATCTGGGAAGTGCTGGACAGTTCTGAAACTTCAGTGACAATGGTAACAATATTAATTTAGGGCAAACTGAAGCTGGGAGTTGAATACAGATACTATGATTTAGGATTTCATAGCTCTCTCTTTGCTCTCCAATTAAATAGGTAGTTAAGGTGTATCCTATATTTCTCAACTTTTCCTAATAAAATGCAATGTTGGATGATGGATTTACTATTTTTATTATTTACTATTTATTCAGCATTAGTCAGATCATTGTGCATTATTAGCATCAGTATGAGGGATTCGAGTCTTATTTTTTCAGGCATTGTTAGCATATCTGCTCCAAAAATCTTGAGTATAAACAATTGAAATGGCCTAACAAGCAGAATTGAATAAGGGCAAAGAGAGCAAGAAGACATTACAAATGTCATATTTAGCATGAAAACATCTACTGTGTATCTGTTACCATTATACATTGGTAATATATGTGAAATGTAGTAAAAGTTTCATATATACAGATATTAATTCTCTTTCTGACTTATTGTACAGAATTAGAAAGGAGCATATCATCAGATATGACTAAATGGGGATGTGTCAAAAGAAAGTGTAACTTTAATATTTAGCTTTCTGTCATGTTTTTACATAACTGGGACTAAGTGTTAATCAGCTCAGAAAAGCAGGGATTTTTGGTCAGGTGTTTTCAAATTCATTCTTTCTTGGAGATTCCCCTCCCCCCCACACACTTTTTAGAACACCTTTTATTTAATTTCAGTGACTAATTCACATTTTTGAGAAAAGAATATTCAGTCCTCTAAACTTTCAGTAAGGTTCATAACATTTCTGAGATTTTCCAGAACTTTTACAACAAGATTATGGGAGAGCTAATTTGGTATCTCTGGTAAGTCAAAGGATTGAGATAAATGGAAGACAATATTTTTAAAAATGACCAGTTACATAAACAAACATAGAGAAATAGAAAGGCAGAGAAAACAATTAAAATGCCCATTCTCTCAGTCTCTGTGCTTTATTTTGAATGGGTACTTGGAAATGTAGCTGAATCCCTGCAGTGGATAAACCAACTGTTTTTTTCATGAGCTCTGTGTTCTATGACACAAACATGTAAATCTCCCTCAGTATCATAGTTTGTATTCAGTTATGTACCAAAAAGTTGATTGCAATGTGTGATGAATCAATTCCCATGCTGGGATAAGCTGTAGAAAGGGAAGTTGAAGTTTGAATTTCATGATTTTCTGATGCAAAGCAGCAGATTAGGAGTAACAGCTAGATTTTAACCCCTGAGTTCTAAAGAAACACTGCATTTGGAATGTCAGATTAACTCTTTTTCACTTGGCTATCACTTAGCCAAAAAATTAGGGAAAATTTTGAATTTATTCTTTTTAAGCTCTGTCTGGTTTTCCCAAGCAGGAATATATGTTAATTTAAAAAAATAAAGCAGTTTGCTGTACCTTCAGGCTTCTAGAAGAGTATGATGTTTAAGAATGTCTCACATTGATTTCAGTTCTGGATTTCATTGTGGAACACAGAGCTACTCATATGTGAGAGACATAGAATGCAATCCTAACCAGGACACCTGCCATTAGTGCAAAGTCCTTCTAGGAAGGTGTAACCAGCTGTGGTGGCAGTTTAAGCTCTATTCATATTCTAATCACATCTTCAACAAAGATGGAAATGTAAAGGATTGTTCCAAAGAAAATCTTAAAGTACCTAGTGTTGTGTAATTAAAATAACATTCTGAACTCTTTAACATTAAACTGAAATGACTGTGCAGGTGATGCTCAATCCATCTACTGAATGCAATTTGCATTGAATTCTTTCTTACCTAGTCCGTGTTCTGAGCTAGCACTTGGCTAGAGCACGGCTCTACTGCACTGACATAATTCTTTTCATATTGGGGCAACATACAGAGACCATTTCATTAACTTTCTATTCATCAAGCCATGTTCTGCCTTGAATGTAAATAATTCAAAATGTCCACTTCAGCATAATTTTTCCCCCATAATTTCCTTCCATTGGTACAGCAAAGACCCCGCAGTGTGCGGGGAGTGGGTACCAAGCAGGTTAGGGAGCCACAAGCTTACAGCCAAGGAGTGCTGGTTCCTTGGTGGGGTGACACTCACTCTCCAGGGCCAAGGCCATAGAAAGCACCTTTGGGAGAGCTCCTGCTGTGGTGAAGCAGCACTGGGAGGGTGGGAAGCAGCTGCAGGCAGAGTGCTGGCCAGCCTGCCTGCTGGAGGGCCAGGGCCAGGGCAGCACAGAGCCAGGGTGGGGAAAAGCGGCAGAATCTCTGCGGCACGGTTCTTGCCAGGTTAGGGAATGTGTAACGGAGCAGCTGTTGGATATGCAGTGACAGCTACCACGACCACCATGGCTTTGCTGGCTGACAGCATGTCTCCCAAAGGGGGGTAAAGCATGGGCTACTCTAATCAGATGTTCATTCGGAGAAAAATGAACTTTCTGTCATTCAAGTCCTTGTGGGTACTGCAAAGAGAACAAAAGAATACAGTCATTAAAAAAAAAAAAAAAAGAAGTCACTGGCTACTGACCTGCCTGTCAATAAGCATTAAAGAAATGTGGTGCTGAGAAACTACCAAATTTGTTTTAAAGAGCAATGCTAATGTCAAATACAAAGTCAGAATTGATGTTGATCTGTAACAATCGTGTTAAAATCAAGAGATACTTTTGGTTTTATTGTAAAGGAAAAATCCTCCACAAAAGATACTTGCATTAGCAAGGGAGAAAATCTGCAGCTGAATTAGGGAGAGACTAGAGGAGGGAAAAAGATAATTTTTCATTCCACTGAGTTTGGATATCCTCACAGTTCACAACAGCAATTAGGCATTTGAAATTGGCAGTGAACTCTGGGAAAGGATGAGCATATTGTCAGAATAGTTGTGTTTTTCAGAGAAGTGCATTCACTCTGACTCAGGGAGGAGCTGGAGTCTGCAGTGAAGGGAGAGCAGCAAGTACTAGCATACATAAAACTCTTTGGAGTTGGAGGCTTGCTACCATAAAGGAACCATTTTTTTAGGAAGGATCTGCAAGGCCTTCAAAAGAAGATGTGCACATACCAGTTCTGTTTCTGCATAATTAAATTCATAACCTGTTTCAGAAAAGGAAAAGAGCTTTGAGGTTTCACTTCAGCTTTTACTGTCTTTGATGTACATCAGAAATACCCTCCTAGCTTTTCACACACTTCTAGTCAGAAGACTACTGTAATTCTGCAAGTAGTGTGCCGTTCTGGCTAGGTGGTTTTGTCTTAACCTCTTCTTAACACCTTTTCATTCAGTTTCTCTCTCCTCTGTCATTTACTCCAGACCACTTCTGACTTCTGCAGTATGAAAAAACCCAAGTAGTAATGTAAATAAGTCTGAATCATACTTGTTTAAAACAAGTGGGTTTTTTCACTTCTGTCCATTTTGTCATGTTTGAGGCTTCTACATTTTTCTTGTATATTGGTGGTTAGCTGGAAGGACATATAGACATTAAGACCTTTGGGAGAGATTTTTCCTGCTTTTCAGTTGAAAGCAGGTCACTGCTCTTATTGATTTCTGGACTACCAGATATTGTATGTGTCAATGTCAAGTTTTAGGTCTCCTCTTGTGATGGCAGTAATGATGAAGAATTCAGTATTTGGGTTTTATGGAGGCACACCTAGGTCATTTTACCATTAAAATTATCAGAGGACCAGAAATACTCTCTTGTTTTCAACTAACAAATCTCCAGATTGTTCAAGTACATTTACAAAGGTGATTTGCATAATTTCTTTGTGTGCTGGTGGGTTTTTTTCTTTTGTATGTCCAGAAAAAACTTAACAAAGGACTTTTTTCATTCCCTTACTATTTCATAGGAGCTAGGCTTGTTCCTGGAATGTTAATATGGGTGTCATCTGTTTTACAGAAAAAATATTGAGATTGAGATTGAGAGAGGGTGAGTTATGATGTAATTGAGTAATTGATGATGAATGATGACAAAAGTGTCCATGGGAAATATGAAAAACTATTAGGCTGTGTAGGAATTCAGTGGTGTTTAAGATTTGTATAATCTATCTGAAATACAGAAAACTTTAAAGAATATTGCTAAATGTTTAGCTAGAAATTTATAATTTTCTCTCCAGCTCTTATTGTAAATGTTAAAAGTAATTTTGACCAACATTTGAAAGGAAAAGTCTTTTATTTTTCATATTAAAATTTTTAATATGTTTGTTATTTTAATATTACCTGGAAAATTTCTTGATAAAGCTTACAAAACTAAATTCTATTTTGTCTGGGAAAACGATCTTTCCCCTTTCAAGCAGCACTGAATATTTTGCAACATCCAGAAGTACAGACCAGCAGCAATCTCTTTGAGAAGAAATTCTCAGAAGATTCAGATCCCTTTTACATGCTCAACCCTGGAATGCAGAAATACAAACCACAAAATAAATGGGGTGTGTTTATTTATGACAACTGTTTTTTTTATTTCCCCTCCTCACTTTCCCTGTCTGGAGACTGCAGCAGAAACCACATGACCAGATAGATAACTTTCAAATAAGTTTTTTAATTAACCTGCTGTTCTTGAAAACAGATAGAAAACTAAGAACACCTTAAGCAACCCCAAATATTTCCAAATGTGCACATGGATTTGGTGGGATAGACGTACTATTTCTTCTAAGCATAAACTACTATACTGCAAAAGTGAAAAGTAAACTTGTCTAGGAAATGGTCATTCAGCTGTCAATGTTGAATGAAGTTTGCACATGAGGTACAGCGTGTTGAATTTCTAGTCTGAAGTTCATGCAGAAGAGAAATTGCTTCAACAATTCATTCAGGTATGGAGATAGAAATGGACACATTCTTTTTGACTTTCTGAGCTTGGCTTTGACTTGGCTTGTTTTGTACTATAGGAAAAAATTGTCCCTTACCATTTACCTTGGCCCAGAATTCACTTTATCCAGTAGAAATGGAATAAAGCTACCATGCAGGTACTCTGTAAGCCATCTTTATGTGGTTGGATTGAATCTTTCATTGTGTTAAGACACCTTTCTGGACTGCTTGGGAAGGAGCTGTGTCAGCATCATTGCTTTAGAAAGTGCAACAGCAAGGTGCCTTTAGCTGCTGTCTTTATGTTCTTCCATTCCCTCTTAAGCAGACTTTTTTTGCCTCCTGCCTGTGACCAACAGTACCCAGGGGTCTGCTCTTCACAGTCACAGGCTTTGAAAAGTGTCCCTACACACTCACTGTGTGCAGCTGTACTCCGGCAAGTGGCTTAAGGGCAGATGTAATTATTTCAGAATTTTCTGAAAGTGTGAATTTGAACATTCTGGGAACTTTTTGTCATTGTTGGCTTTTTTACTGTATTGCCTTTCAACAATAACGGGCTTTTTAAATGTTGTCTTTCTGATGTAACTGCTCTATATTTGCCAAGGGATTGTCCTTCATCAGCAGGAAATAAAAATGGCCCTATGAATCTGTGTTCTCTGATCTTAATATTGTGTATGTTGAAGACATGCGAGAAACAGAGGAGGCAGGTTCAGCAAGGAACAAAGAGCATTAAATGACTTAGAAGTTCACCAAGATATCACAGAGCTCTTAAGATAACTACTACCAGTCTTGTTGAAGAAATTACATGAACCCTATATCCCAGCAGTGATTACAGTGGCCAGACAGCTCTGGTTTTGGTGTGGGAGCACAAATTCTTCCACCAATCCTACTATGTATTAGGACTTCTACTCAGCTGGAGGGGAGAGCAAAGACAATTACTGTCTTGATCCATGAACTAGAATACAGATGTTTTTATTCACTGTTAAATGAATTCTGAAGTTTTCCTGTTTATTGCTGCGGTGTCCTAATTTATGAAAACAATGATATGTTTAGTGTGTTTTGTAAAAAACCCTTATGAACCCCAAAATCTAGTCTCCCTAAATATGTAAAATTTACCAGCAGTAAATCAAAACTCTAGAACATGTCTTTGCAATGGTATTGATGAAGGTACAAAAACTAGCTATTAAGTGATGCATTGCTTGATTATGGTATGATGTCAGTGCTTTTAAGACCTTTTCCTTCACAGGTCAGCACCTCAGTGTGCTCTGCCACAGTGACCAGTGGCACTTCATTTTTCCTGACAATGTGTCCCCCTCTCCTCCTGTAGCTTCATAGATGCTCTCAACCCAGCAGGAGTATTTCTTCTGACTGCTATGTCAGTCTACCAAACAGATATGCAATATGAAATTGCAGAATGCAGAAAAAGATTTTAGGACTTTCTTCTTCCCTGAGAGGGGAGCTAGTAACACACAGTGCTTTAGGAAAACATTCCAGGAGACAGTGAACTGGTCTGAGGAATAAGGGACCCTCGAGCTAAGTAGTCCCATAAAGGTTCTGGTTTTTGCTTTCAAGCCTCTTAATGTAAATGGGAATGTGCTCGGTGGTGTCAGTGAGCAGAGTGAACATTTCATGCTCGCCAGGTAGTTTGTGGCAGTCCATAAATGCATGGATAATGTTTTCTCATTTAACCCTTCTTTGGTGATAGTTTCAGTTTGACTCATTATTGCTCACAAAAAGACTTACAGTAATAGAAACCTGTAGAGTTATGAGAGATGTTATGTAATCTCATCAGTCATTTTGTGTTTGCAATTTATATGATAAATTTTTTAATAATTTGAATTCTTTATAGGTATGTTGCCAAAAGTTTCATATCAAATTTTATTTTAAAATCATTACAAAAACCCAGTAAGTTTCTTGAAGCTGACTGGAAAAGCTTATGGGAAAAGCTTTTGGCAAGAGGATACCTTAGGACATATTTTATGGGCTTGTCCACGGGTAGCATGTTTTTGGAAAAATATAATTAAAGTCATTAGGCAAATTGAAAGACAGGAAATTTGTTTTGAGTAGCAGTAGAGAAAAAAAGTCCATATCCAATGAAGGGTGGTTCAGTTTTACTAGGTTTTCATTTTAATTGTATGGAACATTTTGAGACTGTTGGCTCAAGATAAAAATGGAGGCTGAGAGATTTTTCTTTGATGCAGGAGGAGAGAGGCAGAGACAGAGGAAGAAAAGTGAAGACTTTGGCAGAAGATATTTGGCATCATAAAACTGGTAATATTTGAACCTTCTTGTCTGAAAAAGCACACAATATTTTCATGTATTTACCATTTCAAATGAGCACATTTGAACGAGTGTGGTTTTTTATGTTTCTTTTTATGTCTGGTCTTATTTTTTGTCGTTAAGTATTTGTGTTGTATGTGCTAACAGAACTTTGGAAAGTATATCTCAAATACAGTGACAATGGTGGTTCTGTAAGGCTTGATGAGATTATTTGAGTTCTCTGTCCTTTGGATAAGATCATATCATGTCTCATTTTTTTGAATATTTGCCCATTTTCCTAAAACACTAAATTGCCTGTGTCAAATTCTGGTCTTCAGGGCAGCAATAGTGCCCTGCTTTGGGAGCTCTGATTAGTTGTGTGATAGGGAGCAGAATAAATTCATTGTCCTGTGTTTGTGTGCCGTTGTCTGTTGCTGTTCATTCATATTCTCCATGATTTGTTTGGCAGCACATTAACAAGAAGTCTTATTAGTGGCTCATTTTAAAGAACAATGTACTTGAGTTTGTTGAGGAAATAACTACTGCTTCAAATTTGAAGATCTTGACTGCCCCAAGATGAGTCCCCCAACAGTTGGTTGCCTTACACACTAATGCCCGGTGGAAGAAGAATCTGTGCTACAGATAGTTGCCACATCAGAAATAATTCAAAACTGCAAGAAAGAGAAAAATAAAAAATAACTGAAGCTCCAGACAAATTGGCAGGCTGGGTTGTGTAAATAAAATGGCCAGCTAATTGTATTCCCTGGTGAATCCAGTCCAAATGGACCAGACGGGTTGAGTGCATAATAGAACACATGCACCACAGTTTGAAAATCTCTGGGAATACTGAGCTGTCTTGTGCCACCCCTGATGGAGCTGAAATTGTAGTGAACAGAATGCTGGAACCATGTTGTATTATCAGAGGACGTGGAACCACTTATTTGAACTAAACACTTAGTGCTTTCATGCTGGTGTGACAGAAAATGGCACTAAAGCACAGCTGAGTGGCTATTTTTGTCTGGATAAATACTTCAGTTTGTCAAGCTCTGTCTTCTGGTCTGCTAAAGCACAAAGGTAGAGTTCAAAAGACATTAACAACTTTATGTTATGTTAGCTTAGGAAGAAGAATCACCTCGTTCCTTTTCTGTGTGCAATTCCAAATGTCGGGTAAATTAAAGTGGGTCTCGTGATTCAAAGAGGATGCTTAAGCCTATGCTTCATTTTGTATTTCCACAAAAGTAAATTTTGTGTAAATTTACCTTTTTCTTTATTTCAGCTCGTCAAGTTTTGGCATTGCTACTGGTGGATGCAGTCTCCAGTTTAAAAAGCACTCCTTGTAAGAGATGAGCTTCACTAAGTAAGTATGATTGTAACTCCCAATTTTACAATTATCCTTACTGTGCTGGAGCACTTCAAATATTTGCTTTTGTGTCCTAAAACTAACAGCAAAATAGAACAAAAAAGTAGAGATTACAGATATAAAAATTAAAGTCTTACTGACTAGCAGCCAGACTTGGGGTGTAAGTGGGAGTTCAGGATTTCCATTCTTGAACTAAGTCTACATTTAATACTCGCTTACTCATTTGGGGATGGGGGGAATTTTTGTCATTAAACTTGGCTAAAGTTGGGGTTCAGGTAGATGAGGGGGAAATCATAAATTTAGGGCCCATGATTTCTCTGAAGCGTTTTCTGCAAATGTGGACCATTATTTCAAGACGTGTTCATGGCACCTTGCAGCTGAGGAACTCTCTGTGGCAAACGGAACAGGATGAGTGTGAGGCTGGTGTCTCCTGTTGGGGTGAAGGGCCAATAAAGATCAGAGAGAGGGTAAAGAAGTATTTCAGGCATATCCCACCGCACTCCAGGCGCATAGCTGTCAGGATAAAACTTCAGAGGAAACCTCAGTATGTGGGGCTACATGTATGGAAGGACTGTGCTTCTGTGCAGCAAATCTCCTGGCTTTCTGTCAGGACTGCTCGAGTGGAAATTTTTTATTTGATCAATACCCAAAACTGTGATTTTATGTTGAGTTAGTACATAGAACTTAGAGAAAGGGCACAATAATACTGTCTTGAATATAACTAATGGGTGTTCTGGCTAGGCTTGTGAATGAATACTGATGATATTGCCTTGAAGTCAGGAGTGCTATGCCCTGAGAGAGCAATGGGGAAAGGTGAAAACAATGTTTTGTCTCTGTGGTCCCCTAAAGGCAAACTTTCACTACCCCTTTCCTGCAGATTGAGAGAAGATTGTTTGGTGGGTATTTAGAGGACAAGAGAAGAACAGAGGAAGCTGGTTCTTCAAGAAATGAAGAAGAGCAATAAATGACTTCTCAGTTCACCTGGGTATCACACAGCTTTTGATATAACTAATAGGGTTACTGCCAGTCAGTTTGGTCAGTGAAGAGTAGTTCTCTCTTCCTCTTTGTTTTCTTTCTTTTCATCTGAATTTTTATTTTCTGAAATTGCTCTGTATCATGTAAGTAGTGGTATCCAAGATACCAAAGTTAAGAACTGAATATTGCTCTGAAAATTCAACTTATTCTAAACCTTTTACCTTTACAATTCTAAGAATTTTTATATTATGTTTTAAACACTTCATAATACTCATACTGATTCACAAGTGTTGTTTCTGGATTCTCAGGTCAAAGCAAGTTAAGAAGCACACTGTAGTCTAAGTTTTGTTTTGCTGTGAGGCATACATTTATGCAGCTAGATTGTGCATGGATATCTGTGGGGAAATTCCGAGGCTAGAAATGAGAGCAAGACAAGTGAAAATGAGCAGCATGGTCCTATTTTTAACAAGTGAGATAACAGATTCAATATCAGCTACTTTTCTAACCAAAATGTTCTGGTTTTGTGGTTTGTTTCTGGTTTTTTGGGGGTGTTTTTGGTTTTTGGGGTTTTTGGGTTTTGGGGGTTTTTTTGTGGGTTGATTGGTTTGGGGTTTTTTTTGCTGTGTAGTTCTGTAGCTCAGCTGGGAACTTGAGTCTTCTTTTTGAGCTGTAGTCTTCTCTGCTCAGTAAGTCTCCCACAGCAGTAAGAATGATTCCTTCAAAGTATGTGTATAAATACATGGAAGTAGTGGAATAGGTGTATAGCTGTAATAGAGTCATTGCCCAGGTAAATCAAGACACCTTAGCAACACTGGTTGAAGCAGTAGCAGGCTTAACTCTTGAGAATATCTGATTTTACTCCTATCTCAAATCTGTAATTTTACACTTTTCTACCTTGTATTTAAGAATAATATTCTTTCTTTAGTCTTTAACATGCATCCAATTTAATGCAAAAGTTATTTATATTACAGTCATAGCAGAAGTTTCATTGTGCTTTGTGCACTGATCTGATCACAGTGTGAATGCCTTTAGTTTTGAGACACAGGAAGACATACAGTTTGAAATTCTTCAAGGTCTGAGTCTGCTTGGTTTTTCTAAAAGCAGAAAAACAAATCATCAAATCAAAACAAGAAATCAATCTGTTTTCTGGGGAAAGAAAACAAAATAAACACGCAAACAGAAACGTCAATACACAGACAAACAAAACCAAAATAAAAATAACTACAAAATCAGTAACAACAACAAACCCCAACCAACCCAAACAAACAGAAAAAAAAAGCACCCTCCCCCAGAATCCTACTGAAAAGATTGTTTTTTTCACTGTGTATTTGTTTGCTTGACTACTGCTTTCCTGAGAAATTCTGTTGCTTTAAAGTTTTCAAGCAGCTCTTTGCAATTTTCAGAGATTTTTCTGTTCAAGTTTGATGGCCTTTTACACTTGTTGGTGGATGTGTACTATAATCAAATATGTCTTACCATTTCACTTTTTCTATTTTCAAGATTCAGAAAAATACTGGAATAAACCATAGTCTTTCTGCTGGTAGGATACATCCTCCCCAATTGTGCACACAGCTCCCTTTGGTGCATGTCAAAAAAAAAGAAATTATTTGAGCAAATCAGAGTATGAGAACCTGATCCATTTAGTTTTGATTCATTCTTATGGTCAGGTCAAAAGGGAGCAGTCTGAGACTATAGCCTGTGCAAATCTAAAGAAGCAGATAGAAAAACACTGGTTTCATTTTGAATTTTTTGACCTGCCCTGCAGTTTTAACATCTGCTTAATAATATTCTTTTTCATTAATTGTGGTAAAGAGGCACTTAATTATTTTTAAGGAGAACCAACTGATAATACTTTGAGACAATTAACCTGTAAATATTAAAGTCCTTGTTTTCCTCTTTGAACAGGAAATAGACTCCTGTGCTAGTGAGCTGCATGTTGTAGCTGGTAACACTGACAGAAACTGTGTCAGAATTGCTGTATATTCCTCAGGACAAACCCAAAGCAAGTGTAAACCTCATTATGTATTGTGCTGTGTACACAGTTTTACATAGCTTTTCCACAGGCTAGACAGACATTTCCAGATGAATTTGTTGAGATTGTTCACTCTTGAATTACATGATGCCAACCTAGAAAATTGACAGGAAGCATTATTCAGATTCTTTTAAATTTTTAATTTTTAAAGCACATTGTTATGTATTTCTCTACTAGGTAGGGTAGAGCATCTTCCTGGCAATACTGGAATGCCCTGAGGATCCCCAAAAGCCTTTTAAAGAATATTTTATTTACTGTGAGGAGGACTTGAGATAACCCTTTTAGGTGCCTGCAAGATTTGTAAAGTCTGGTGAGAACAGATTGGCCATGGATGCCTTCAGCTCAGAGTGTACTGAGAAAGGTTTGCTATGTATGGTTTCAGGCTACTGGCAATACTTGGGGCATTAAGAGTGCCATTGCAGCATTAGTGTTGATGATATGGGAGCTCATATGCATGGCTGAGGCCAAGTCCTGTAGAGGCTGATCCACCCAAAACTCAAAAGCAGGTTTCTGTCTTTCTTTCCTGCTGCTCTGTGGTCCCCCAGAGTCTTGTTTAACTTACTTAATCTAAAGAAAAAACAGTGCTGGACAAAGCAAAAGTATTTGGTTTTGGCTTTTGGAACTTGTGGCAAAACACTTCTTGTTTATTTGCAAACAAAAGTAAATTTGCTTTCATCTTCAGTCAAGAAACAAATTTTCTTACCAGTGCTAAACCCTTGGTAGCAGGTAGATCTCTTTATGGCAAAAGATCTGAGTTGGCACAAGAAAGAAGATTTAATCTAGGCATGCATGTCATTGAAAATTAAAACATTTTTAAGAAGAATGAGCCCTGAAACAGCCTCTTTAAAATAGCAATGGAGAGAACAAATGGGGTTGATTTAAAGAGGACATTTCATTGGTTCATGAACAGGGTTAGAGTGTCCATCTGCCTTTAGCAGCAGGAGTCTGACATCAGTCATGAGTAACACAGAAAGACACTTTTGAGATCTGTGTGTTGCCAGTCATTATAGTTCTGATTCTGCCTCATCTGTTTTCTTCCAAATCTTCTGCTTTGGGATACCATTTTAACTGAGCTGACAACATGTTAGACTCACAACATTTGTGATGTGTATATAAATGCATTTAAATGCATTTTCACAAAGGAACAAGTTCTGCACAGCAGGATCAGAGCAATGGTCCTCAGGTCTGTCAGCACAGAGCAGATTTCTTTCTCTCCTGAGTATGAAAATCCATAATCAAGGGGGTAGGCTCGTCTGTAAGAGTATTTGGCCATGAAACTAAAGATAGTAATTCTATATTAAAGGCATTCAGAACAATCTGATGCTTCTGCTTCCAGTATTTGAAGAAGGATTCTATGAAAAATAAGGGGTTTCAGTAACATCGCTCTTTTGTGAATGAGTAGCAAAGTGAAAAGTTGAATGTGCCTAATTAAAGTATTTATTCATTCACTTTAGTCAGAGGATGATAGAAAAGTTGTTTGGAAGGAACCCATGGATGTCACCTACTCCAGCCTCTTGCTCAGAGTGGGATGCATTTGACCAGTGTTTGACACTTTCCTGGGTGACATCTTTGTCACTAAACTGCAGAGACATGGGTTTGATGGCTGGACCATGCAGTGGATAAGGAATTAGTGGGATGGTTGTATTTGAAATGTTGTGGTCAATGGCTTGAAATGGAGCACAGAGATGAATGGTGTTCCTCAGGGGTCTCTACTGGGACCAGCACTGTCTGAGATCTTTTTTTGCCACATTGTCAGTGTCACTGAGTGAGCTCTCAGCAAGTTTGCTGACAACACCCAGCTGTTTGGTGCAGTCAGCCCACTGGAGGGAAGGAATGCCATCCAGAGGAACTTTGACAGGCTTGAGAGGTGGGCCTGTGCTAACCTCATGAAGTTCAACGAGGTCAGGAGCAAGGGCCTGCACCTTGCTCAGGGCAATCCTGAGCATAAATACAGGCTGGCCAAAAAATAGATTGAGAGTGTAGGTACAAGTTTTAATTCAGAAAACTGACTCTCAGGCTTTTCATTTCTGTTTGATTTCTTTAAAACATAGGGAGGATTAATTTCCTGTATGAAATATTCACTTAAAATAACTACTGCCAGACAAAGTAAATTACCACTAATGGGTAGTGTTGCTACAAATGAAAAGGAAAAAATACTTGAATATTCAACACAATTAATCTATGCAACATCCTGATAAATTAAATTTAATTGTACAATGCAACTGAAAAGATTTTGAAAATATTTGTCGCATCCCATTATGCTTATTCTAGCAGGATGCAGTTGAAATTACTTCCTTCATTCTATACGCTTCTCAGTATGTTAAGTTTGGATTATTAAGGAGAGAAGGAAATAGAAATCCCATCTATAAATCTCTTCACCTTCCCTTAGCCTGAGCAAGAGTCAGTTTCTAGTTTTCCCACAGATGTTTTCTGTGCCTAACTTCAGGCAGGTGAAGCGCCACAGGTGTTTGCACATTTACAGATTTTGCAAAATCTATGATGCTTATCTGCCTTTCCTGTGCATATTGAGGCCATAGCTGGGTTCAACTAGAGGATCAATTAAAAATGGCAGCTTGTAACTTAAAATATAAAAGAAAGTATACAAAGTATGAAATGAAAAGAGGAAGTAAACTTCCCTTTCCAAAAAAAGAAAGTCATTTATCTGATAAAATATAGTATATCTGATTATCTTAAACATACTAACAGAAACAGATGCAATTCTTTAAACAATGCAGGCCACAAACTAAATTTGATCATTCTGTTGTGAGCATGGATTGCTTAATGTATTTGCATTATCTGAGACAATTTTGTAAATGAGCAGGGACTACAGGAAAATATCTGAGTAGGTACAGAGATACGATAGTGAGAGATTTAACCACCTCAGACTTGCAGGTTTTAGCATCAACAAACTAATAAATTATCCTCATTTTTGCAAGTGTGAACAGAGAATGCTGGTAGATTGACTGGGTTCAGGATATGCAAAATGCGGAAGAGTGTTCCTATTTAGATAACAAATGTCTGAACTTTCTGTCCAGAATTCAGACCTTATTTATCAAGGTTCAGTCGTGTACAGTGATCATTCTGAAATGATACACACTGTTTTATTTTCACTAGACTTCTGTCTAGAATTAAAAAGAATGAGTGGCAAAAATGGTGGTTGCTCTGACATAAGCAACAAAACAAATGGCAGCTATCTTACTGGAATTACTCCAGTCAGTTTTGCAGATTCAAAGAGATCTTGTAGTGTGAGTAAAATTCACAGAAGTAGAAATCTTTAACTGAACAGAGTACCCATCAAAATTAGTTTAACTTGGATAATTCTAAAATTACTAAAAGTTAGACATATAAACAAAAATTGAAAGATCAAGGCTTTGCATGTATGCTGCTTCTTTTATAGTAAATATTAGTAATCTTATAACATCTGTGAAAATTACTGTTGGCTTGGGTGAACTTATTTAAGGCTCAACATAAAATCAAGATGGTCAACATATGACACAAATGTAGTAATCTTCAAGTACATACAAGATAACTGACTTATTGGTAGCAGTCAAAATAAATTTTATGTACTTATTCAAAGTGATAAGAATATGAATTACTTATGTAATTCACAGATTAAAAAACCACAAAAGGCTCATGATTCAACAGCTGTGGATTTCCAGTAGTAAAATATCTTCTGTACATCTTGTTAATGAAAGTCCTTGGAAGTACTTTTAGAGGAGAGTTTTGCTTTTTAAAAATTCAAATATGCTTTTGTTCTAGGTGGTAAGTGTTCATTCATTTAGATAGCTAATCTAGCAAGAACTGCATATCAAGAAGGAAAAAAGACAGAAAAATGCAAACAAATTGTAGGAAGTCAGGAAGTGATATTCAAGGTACAAATATTTTTGGGGTTTTTGTTAAAGTTTGAAAAAAGAATAAAATCGGTTCACTTTGTTGGTAAAGTGACCCTTTTTTGTTTTTCTTGGCCTTTCTGAACCATTCACAAGTGACTCTCAGAATCACTACAAATTCAGATTTCTGTGTTTCTGCCAGTGTTGTGTATGCTGAAATGCTTTCTAGAGTTTAACTATTTGTCAGGATTGCCAATATGTTTTGGGTATTTTTTCAGTTTGAAAGAGAATTAGCAAAGAAATTTCCATCCCTGATTATTTGAGTAAAGGCTGACACCAGATTTAGCTACGATAAGAGCAGTTCTAGACTTTATTCTACATTAATTCATATTCAGGTTCCATTTTAGTTCCCATATCATATTTCACTGCCTGTTTTTCAAAGATTCATACACTTGCCAATTAATATAATAGAATATATTCTTTCTTATTCACACACTTGTGTATTAACACTATCAATATATTCCTTCTCAGCAGATGATGGTAAACATATAATTAATTTTCAAATTATGATCTGCAAAAGGTTTCTTTAATTATAACTTTTAAATAAGCTCTTGGTAATAATAATAACCAGCTAAATAAAGCATCCCTGTTCTTTAGCTTCAGAACTGTCTCTCAGCTTGCTTGCATGTACTGTATGAGTCAGATTTGAAAAAAAAAAAAGATGTGCAAGTTCTTTGACTCAGGCTATACAGCATATGATTGAAGTAAAGAACATCATCTGCTTTGTTCACCAGGGGGTTTTATTATTATTATTTCTCTCTGGTCTTCTACTTTTCTGCTCCTCAAATACGGCTAATTACAAAGGAAAAAAAGTTGAAACTGGTAGAGAGAGATCCTTTAAAGCCATTCCTTTTGCAGAATGGAACAAAAGAAAGTACCAAGGGCATGGATAGGCCTTGAAAAAAAAGAAAAGAGAAAAACCATCTAATGAGGATGCTGAGATAAGTGCTTGTGAAGAAAACTGGCAAAAAAGGGCTTTTAGTCTAAAATCCATAAATAAGTGGGCATTAGATGGGTACTAGAACATTTTTAACAAGAGAGGCCACCAAACTGTATCATCCTATGCAAGAGCTACTACCCTAAAACTCTTCTTCTTAACAAGATAAGGGTTTTTCTCTTTGAAATATTAATTTGAAAAAGATATACTTGAAAATTAAGGAGTATTATTCACGTCTGTGAATCCATTATAGGGGAAGACACCATCAAAGCTGCTTTAGATATAATTATGAATGCTGTAGATTTTCTAAAGGTCAAAGATCCTAAATGCTATGAAGAAATTGTTCACAGCATATCATGGTTCAGACAGGTTTGACCTCCAGTCTCTCTTTGGGTCTTCTAGTCTGTGCTGAAGAAGAAGCATGCACAGCATCAGCTACAGAAGAGTTTAAGAATCAAATCATTTGCCCATCCTCCAAACCTATTTCTTAATACTCCTGGGTAATTGGGCACTCAGACGTGCTTGATATCCATAGATGTGCAGGTCAGGTGTTTGAGGCTCGGTCTAATTACCAGAGAATGACTGCCAGCTAAGCATTGTCCATTTCAGCTCTCACTGCTGCTCTTGTAACACATAAAGGAGAAAAACAAATCTGAAAGGGAGAGAAGATAAAAGGACAGAGAAAAATAAACTATAGGACCTGATGCAAAGACTGTAGAAGTTAATGGAAAGTCCCATTAGCTTCAGTGAGGTTTAGATTAATCTTGGTTTTTAACAAGACTGGCAGTTCTTTATCATCGTGCATTAGATCTCCTTTCACCCATGTGTACCAGAAAGTTTGCATTTAGTACCAGTGATCCAATGTTGAACATGTTCTGACAAACTAATGAAATCAGTTGGGAAATTATTTGATTTAACTATGGAGTTTTTCAGAAATTTCTCTTAATATGAAATTTTAAGGGCTTTGAAAAAAAGGTTTCAGTACAACAGCAGTAGTCCCCAAAATATAATAACAACAACAACAACTTGTAAATCCCATTACAAAAAATCTGATGTTTACACTTTCTTTGGAGCATTTTGATTGTGAATTTAAAAAGTAATAAAATATTTAGTGCAGTTTTATTAACTGTTTCTTAAACATGTGGTACACTATACTGCTCCTTTCTTACTCACTTTAAGTCACACTTCTGGCACATGTTCTGTGCCGCAGATGGACCAAGTAAATACACATGTATCGAGTGATCAGGTGTTTGAACTTGATTGCCAGCTAACAGATTTTGGTGTGATAGAGGATTCACCCACAGGTGTCCTATGCACAGGAAAGTAATTTTTTGGCACTAACTTTTCACAGCAGGTTACCTGTGTGGTTGGTAGCCATTGGCCATTTTGTGTCACTTGCTGCAGCCTTTCCTAGATTCTGTGTAAATGATGAACAAATATAGCAGGATAGTTCCAACTGGTTTGGTAGATGTCCTGCAATTATCCAGTTTTATTTATTATGGTTCACAATTTGATTTACTAGATAGTGAAACTGAACTAATATGTTGGGTGGTTTTCTTTATATCAATGATTTTCTTTTTTTGGTCAGGGATTTTCCTGAACCATCACTCATAAAACTGATGTTTTATGAGTTTATGATAGTCTAGATATTATGATAATATCTTCTGTATAAAGATTAATAAGCCAGTTACAGCTGCAGATGAGATGGTAAGAAGTTATTTTGTGCTAGATTCAAGCTAGAGAGATAATAATGTTGTTTTCTTGTGAGACAGTCTTTTATTTTGCTTAACAAGGCACACTCAGTATCAGTGAAGCATCAGACGTAATTCCATAATTAAATTCTATTGATACTTGCTTGAAAAGCAAAATTATAATCCTACTGTTTCACACATTAAAGGCTGAGTTTGGTCTCTGAATAATGCTGTAAGTCTTCAGAGGACTCTTGAATTTTCTTTATCACATTTTAAGAAAAATAATTCTGATTGCAGCAGAGAAAATTTTTATAAATGCCCTCTTATTGACATTTTGCGCAGTTTTCTCACATCTTCGAGTTCAATTAGCTAAATAACCAGAATTCCACAAACTGCCGACTTCACAGATTATATAAAGTAGTGTCTTTGATACATATAGTGTCTTGAAGCAAGTATCTGGCTAGATGTAATAATAAATACATTGATGGAACATGGTGTCAGTGAATAGTGTATTCTCACACTGGGAAATTTCAGACTTGGGATAGAGCCCTCCTTTCTCCCCTCTATTGAAATGCCAGCTGTTTTTAGACAATTCACACAGAAGATAAATTATTAGAGAGTAAACTTTTTATTATAGGAAGGGAAAATTCACTTTTTATTAATCTTTCATTTAAGCTGGACTATAAATTGCTATCCTTACCCAGGTTAAAACCAGAGCAAGTTTAGCTAGTTCAATGCAGAAAAACAGCTTTTTAATGAAAATGCTGAGGAAGGGGTTCTGTAACTGGAAACAAGCTTCTAACAACATAATAGAGCATGTTAGATATGTGTCTGCAGAGAAAAAATTGATCACAGAAAATGAATAATTTTCCAAAATATTTCACTTCTGTAAAATTTTGTGGAAATGTGCAGGATATATGATATTAAAAGGTACACTGAAGCTGTTGTTTAAATGAGAAGGCCAATTTCTTCGATTTGTTCACAAGGAAAAATGATGGTATGGGCCACTCACTTAAGAGTTGGACTCTCTGTGATCCTTCTGGGTCCCTTCCAACTCAGACTGTTCTGTGATTCTGTGATTCTGATATGAAGTCGATGAATGAGTGACAAAAGTGGCCTTGCTGGAAGCTTGGTTGGATTCTTAGCTGTAGCCTGCCTGGTTGATGGAACACAGTTGTGGAAACACAAGTTCTCTGAGTGAGAACCTAGACTGTGGTTAGTATTGCACTTTGTGCTTTCATGGTAACTCAGATAGCAAGCTCACATATTTGATTTCAGAGCCCCTAAGTACCTACTGTTGGCTCACATTCAGTCTCTTCTTTGGTGCAAAACAACTGGTTCCCAACAAGAAAGCTTCAACTGGAAATGCAGAACATATGGAGGAGTTGTGGTTCTCTTTGATGGTTCTCTTAAAACCTAAAAGGGCAGGTTAGTAAATCTGTCATAGGCACTCTGAAGACTCATGCAAGCCTGAGGAGTCTGCCTAGATCTAGAAATATAGAACTCTCCTGGCTTGGACTGAACTTAGGCCTATCAAGATGAGAGTAAAAAGCAAAGAAATTCTGTGTCCTGTAACTTCAGGGGTGATGGCTTCAAGGCAGGGGAACCACTTAGATCTCAGACTTTATCAGCTCAAAGATGCATATGCTTGTGCAGGGAGTTCAGTCCTGCCTGAGCCAGTGAGATTCTCACAGAGCGTGCTGGGAGATGATAAGATGTGTGAAATGCACAAGAATCACTTCATGTTTAATCCTGAGAAGGCCTCTCATAGCTGAGTGCAAAAGCAAATGAGCCCAACAAACCTCTTAAAGTGAGTTGAATGCAGTGGGCATCAGCTGTGAGTGAATGTGGGATGACAGTGGGGACACAAATGACTTTAGCCATCTGTCTTTGGGACTTTAAACCTGGCAACCAAGAGCACATAGACACACCCATAAAATGCTCCAAAAAATGTAAGATTATTAGCCACCTCTTTCTTGGTAGTGTAACAGATGTACAGTAGTACACTGGAACAGATTCTTTGTGTCCAGGCATAAAGAAAATCTAAGTATATTGTGTGTTACAATCATAAAGTTGCATTTAAAGATGAGTCTACTGCATTCTAATTTTTCTTACTAAAAGGATCTAAATTGTATGGCCTATATAATATTAGTAGCTCCTATCTTGTAAGACACTTGCAGGTTTATTGCACAATCTAATGTAAGCAGAATTTTTAGGTGTAAGTTTCACATTTTAGTTGCTGCTAAAGGACTGCAATAAATACTGCTTTACCTGCATTAAGACTGATGGCTTAAATAGCAACAGGAAAGCAAAGATGAGGGAACAAGGCTAAGACTGGGTGGCAAAATGAAACAAAGGCTTTCCACCTGTACTGCAAGGCTTCAGTCATCATTGTGGTTGTGTCTCTGCATCTCAAAGAAGTTGATTGTGATGAGGTATTCAGACCTAGGGCTGCCTTACTTTTTCTAATTGACTGTGCAGCTAAATCTGCAAACAGTTATGTGAGCTAACATCATTTGTGGAAGCAAACTGTGTCTGTGTACACATGCTGTTATATCAGTGGTATCACATGGATAACTACACAGCTCTTGTAGTAACTGAAACCAGGAGCCAGGGGGACAGAAACTGCTTCCTGAATGGCTTTTGGCTTGAAGACTCCAGGAGTCAGAGTTCTTAGGAACAACACTTCATCATGAAAATGTATCTTTTAAGTATGTAAGTACTGTAATTGTTTACAGATGCTCAAAATACATACAGAATATATAGAGTAGATTTTTTGTTTATGCACAAGCCAAACAAGCCCTATAGGGCCAAAAGCATATGTACATTTATAAACTATGTAAGATGTACTTGCAGTCAGTGAATCACTGCTTAGGCAGGCTACCATATTTAGCTGAGCTTCAATGCTTATGTGTATTCAACCAAAGTTTTGAGAATATCGTGAGGTAAGAGTTTTTCAGTGATCATCCAAATATGGTTACTTTGAAAATAGAATTTGCATCAACATTAGCCAGTATAGTAGGACAGAAAGTGAAAGAAATGCCCTGTTCAAGGGGTCTGAAGAACTTCCTCTTTTAAAATTTAATATGTATTAATTATGTATGACATTTCAGGGAGTGAGAGTTGTTTGTAGCCTATGGCAATGAGTTACTGAAATGAGACAGAAAAAAATGTGTCAGCATATCAAATTGCACAGATATTGGTAGCCTAGATGTATTTGCTAGTTTGGAAAGCTATATTTGATGTTGTGAAATTGAGGTACTGCACACTGGGTTTGGATGGTGGTAGCATATTTCTTTTTAAATGACAATACTGAAGTAGTTGGGTGAAAAGAAATGCAATTCATATTTGTGGCAACACTGCAAAGAGAAACAGTAAATTAAATATTTTCTTATAACTTATTCAGGAGCTAATAAAAATGATGTTAGAAATACTGAAATGCATTTCAACCCCCCTCACAAAAAAAAAAAAGCTTAGCAACTTCCTTCTCATTCAACAAAATAAGGGAAAAGCTTACTGAAGATTATATGATGTGTGTAAATATTTTTTTTTTCCACTTCTTTGGGAGGATATCTTTCTCCAGTACTGATCTTAGGTACAAAAATTCAAAAGGAACTCCTTCACATAGGATAAGGATCCCCAGCATTCTGGGGACCAGTTGTGGTTTGTTTTTTTTAATTTAATAATGCTCTATTTTACAGTGTGTTTGATGTTACATATGGTATTAGCTGTATTTTTACGGTATGTTTGGTTGTTATTTTTATATCTTTTGATCACGTGGAAAGAGAAACTGTCTTTCTCACAGCCAAAGACAAGCTGTTGAAATGGCTGCCAGCAGAATTCTGGCGTTAAAAGAAAACCAACAAAACCAACCAAAAAATATCATGGAAACTGGGAATGGTTGAACCAGTCACAAATCTTTTGACATTCCTCCTGTCCTACCCACTTGGGTGTTTGTCTCCTCAAGTGTGAGGTTGATGAGTATTAACCAGCCAATTTACCAGTAGTATCTGAGGAAGATTTTCTCTTAGCACCCCTGATTTTTTTACGGACATAAAAAGGACATATCCTTTTTAATCTTGCTGTAGTCTCCATTGTCCATTGTAGAGGAATCTGGAAGGGAATTTCTCAAAGTGTCAGGATCCACTGCTGCACAGTGCAAGATGATCCATCCTGGGCCTGGGTAAACATTCTCATCTGTGCTGGTGCATGTTGTAGTTAATGATTTTCAGTCCTGCAGCCCATCTCAAGTTTAAATCAGCTAGGTACATACGATTATGTAGTGGACTCAACATTCCAGTTTATGAAATGTAAAAGGCATGGCATTTATCTTAGCAAGAAAAAATTTAAGGTGGCAAGAGTATTTCCTACTACTCTAGCCAATGTGCAAACATTGGCTACAACATCTGTGTGCCTTGGTGTTTTCACTGCTGCCCCTGTTTGGAGTTCTCTGGTTTGTGCTGCCCATATTCAGTCCTGCAATAGCTTTATATCCACTATTCTTATAGGAGACCTCAGAATTCATCAGAAAACACCAATAAATGTCATTCTTATCAATCTATTTTTTGGATTTTGTAGCATCTTCTTTGTAGCATAGTTCTCATTTGTTTTTTAATCTATATTAATTTTAAGCAATTTTAAGCATTTGAACAGTTTTCAAAGTACTTCACTTTTGTTTTGCAGAAGTAGAGTATATTGTACTGGGGTATTGGTCATGGTTCAATAGTCAGACTACAGGCTGTACTCATAGCTATGAGTGCTTTTAATTTCCAGGACAGGTAGTACTTCACACTTAACAGAGCTTTTTCTCTTCTTATATTTTGCTATGCTAATGCTCTTCCAGTCAGCTGTGTATGTAATGAAGTATTCTCTTCTCCTTAGGTTTTACCATTTTATCCCTGTGCCTTCCATCAGTGTTTTAAGCTGTTAACTAATATCTGTTGTGTTTGCTTGGACTCCAGAGAGGCAGCAGTGTGTTCAGTAAAGGGCCTTTATTTTGAGAGAGCTGGAAGCTCAGAAGTGTCTAGCTTGAATAGGCAGTGATGAAGTTTGTGATGGTCTGTAGTTCCCTAAGAAGTGGTGAAATGAAGAAGCACTTTATAATCTGTGTCTTTTGTGCAGATAAAATAATCCTGATAGTTAAAAGCTCCACTGAACCAAGCAGAAAATTGTTGTTGATTGTCATCTTTATGCGTAGGCATTAGGTCATCTTTCCTACTGATAATCTTTGTGTGAGCAAATGAATCCCCTCACTTTTGATATTCAGTGGCAAACCAGAACAAAAAGTGAAGAATAGTGAAGGTCTTATGTGCCTGGTATACAGTTGCTGGGAAGAAATGTGCAGTATTTTGTATTGTTGATGTCATACATGATTTTATAATATTGCTAGAGCAGTCTAACAACCACATGGTTTAATGCACTTTTGGGTAGCAGTTCATGGTTCAGCAGGATGGAGAAGCCACCTACCCAGCTAAAGATAATGTGCAAAGGACTGGTAGGCAAAAAGTTAGCATTAGCTTGCTAAACTACAAACCAAGCCTGTCAATTTTAGAATCCAAGTCATGAATTATGTGGTTGTACAGACAGTGGTTTCTTCATGGTAGAAATGTTTATAAAATGCTTCTTGTTCTTTAATGGATTACCTACAGAAGTGTTCCACTTTGTCTTTTATAGCTATTGCACAGTTTGCAGCTCTTACTGCTTCTTCTTCCATTACTAGAATTTCTCTCGTTCAATGGGCCACTGAATGCCCCAACTGAATAAGAGGAATTCTAGTAATGGAAGAAGTAGCAGTAAGAGCTGAAAACTGTGCAATAGCTATAAAATCTTAACAAAAAGATATTTCTGAGAGACTTAGGGCACATGAAAACAGCAGCAAAAATCTCTCTTCCATCTTCCACTGTTCTAAAAGAAAATTTGAACCCAATAGGAGAGGAAAAGTGATTACACTTTAGGGATTTGTACTGCATTCACCTCTATCATATGGAACTATTGCTGTGTTCTCTATTACATGTAACAAATTTTAAAAATAGTGCCTGGTTTTGACAAAAGTTAGCAAAGTGTCTGTGAGGATTGTTTCTTAACAGTGAAAAAGGAAAAATGGTTCTTGCTTACTTAAACTCTCTTGCCTTTTTTGTCTACAAGGACATGCATTTCTTCACTCTTGTTATCATGTCATCTTCCTCCTCAGTCCCTGTTAATGTCTTCTTCTGGTCTTATCCTGCTGTGACTGAGCATTACAAAGTTTTTCACGCCTCCATGCGCAAGTCCATCAACCAATTAGTTTTCAGAGCACATGATACATATAGATGGCATGGCAGTGGGTTCAGACCTAGGTCAACATACTCCCAGCTTTCAGTCAATATGAAAAAAGTATAGGTCTACATTATCAGTGGTATCGATTTAGAGAGTGGATTGTTCATTTTTGCTTCTTTTTCAAACTTACTCCCAGCTGTGGTCACCGTTGTTATTCTGATTTTTGTCTCAGCATTCATCACAGAATTTCTCACTGTGACAAACACTAATTTTAAACAGGCACCTGAAATGTATCAAAGTATGAGTCTCATATTGACTCCTTGTGGAGGTTTGTTGCATCTTGCACGCCCATCTCTTAGAACATTCCAGTAAGATATTCAATTTTTGCATCAAAATACCTTCTGTTTTCCTTTGAAAAAGTTTGGAAGACTTGTTGGTGAGGACTTTTGAGGAAAGTCTGCTTCAAAAATACATCTTGCTTATAAACTAATGTAGAACATAATGAGTAATGTATTTTAATTGAAGTAAAAAGCCAGGTTTTCAAAATCTGATTTGAAATAAGCAGGGATAAATTATTATAAATTGTGTTTAAAGGAGATTGAAACAAATATGTAAAACAGTTGGACATCCTGAATTAGAATGGATTGAATCTTGGCATTTTGATGGAGGTAATGTATCACTTTATAAACATACTGAGGGTTTGGAATCATGTATCTCAGCAGAAAAAAGGGAAATGCTTTTCAGAAAAATATCTTGTCTGTAACTTTAGGTGATAGGAAAAAGCTTTTCTGCTGGTTGCTTTGTCTTTCATTTTATAGTAGAAAGGAACATTATACCTGCACAGTCTCTTTAATTTTATTGAGCATGCTGAAGCATAAATCTATATAGCTGTGATCTACCCCTCTCATGTATTAACTTGATTTTTTCTTGTAGAATTTCTGTTTTGTCATTATAACTAAAATGAGAAGTATGCCTAGTAGTTTAAAAGAAATACACCTTTATATTATTGTAAAGTTTAGATATTAGAAAATTACATGGTACTTACTGTAGTTAAAACAACATAAAATTAGAAGCATTGATGGAGATGAAGAGGGGTGTTCACAATTAGAAGGTACTGCCAATTCATTCTGTTTCCTTTCATTTCTGTTTTCTCCATTCTTTTTCTGCTGTGAGATAAGTGAGATTCCAAGATCCTCTATAATCAAGAGAATTGAAATTATTTATATTAATTTTGAAAAAAAAATCCAGTAACTGGGATATGCTGATATCAAAGCTACCTAGGGAAGGTAAAAATACTGTGTTTATTATATTTGTACTCTATTTTTACCCATAAAATAATTAAGCTCTAATGATAGTGTCCCACTATAAATTATTTCAGTGGCAACAGAAGCTTAGCTTAGATTGGCCCTTCACTGCATACCATGAAACAAAAGAGTAGGTTTCCAAATTTTCACATTCCAAAATCTGTTGAAATCAACAGATTTCCATCTTTTCCAGACAAATAGTCTCTGCTGCTTTTACTCTCTTTGACAGAGGTGGAGCTATTATAATTCCATATAATACACAGAGTAAGTGTATTGTAATACAGCACACATTTTAAAATAGCTCTGATCCTACCAAAAATATAATGTTTTATATCTTTTTCTACAGGAATTATGATTATCAGTCACTATGACAGAACAAGATTGGTAAAATATATTTTTTTCTGCAAGTTTAAAAAAATGGCTACCCAAGATAAAAATCTTAATCCATACTTAGGCATTCAAAAACTTATTTGATATTTTAGAAGTAATAATTACTCTGGGCAAGGTAAATGGATAACCAGCAGTGCTAATTATGATTCTTCCTGACTAAGTAATTCAGTATAAAATACAGGTGTTTTAGCTTCAGACAACAATCAAAACTAAAAAAATAAGAACTCTTGTTTCCTTGTTTAGCACCAACTGTATCCTGCTTTGCTTAATTTCCAAATCCACTGAACTGGATAGTTGTTACCAGTCATCTCCAATCTGTGTGAACATAGATAATTTGTTCTTTTTTTACTAAAACAAGTGAATTTTGCTCAAAGATCTACAAAAAAACCCCTATGGAATTGTGAGCTTAGATAGGGTATCATTGTGGGAAAGATGGACTAGAGACAGGTCACTAAAGCCTTTTTTCTTTTTACTTCATTTGAACTATTGACCTTGTAAAAATATTCAGCTTTCTGTGAGTTGGTTTTTTTTTGTTGTTGAGATGGGTTTTGGTGCCTGAGCTTTGAAACATGTATGATCAGACCCAGCTTATCTGTGAGGCTGCTGGCTTTTCTAGCTCGCCGTGCTGGAAAACACACCGATCTTGGGAAATCAAGCTAATGTCTCTCAGCTGTGCAGAAAAAGTGTGAACAGCTCTGTCAAATGAGCTACCCCCATCTCCTCTTTTTCAGGCAGCATCTTATACTGGAGCAGTCACTTCACATTTGCCATTTGAGCAGTTGTGATATAACTGCTGTTTTATTGCCTATAGGAGAGTTTCTGTGAGGAATCAGAAGCTGGTCTTTCAGCTACCCTGGCCAGGAAAGGTTTTAATCACAGGACTCCATTACTGGTGAATGCATAAGGAGTCCTGACAGGATTAAGAGAGAATATGAACGCATAGCTCTGGCCTAAAGGTTGCTAATTGACCAAATGGTAATACGAGGGGAAGTATTTTCCAGCCTTGAACCGCTGCCCCCAGATAAGTATATTAAATGCCATCAGTTAACCCCTTGAGTGCAATGACCCAGTGCTGCCAGGGACACTCCTGGTGTGATAGACCCCTATGTGTCCTAATCAGTGGTGATGTATCAAGTAGAGTCATAGGTCCAGATGAGTCCTGCATGTGTTCCTTTGTTGGATGGAAAGATGTCTCTAGACTTGCAAAAGGTTAAACACAAAATTTAAAGTCCACAGCTACAGTGGCTTAAAAACACATTAAAATTGTAAAGAAAAAGAGCAGTCAGGAATGAAATAGAACAATATAAAGTAAAAAACATAATCTAAATAATTTTGCTTTGGAATTGAGTTGGGTTTTTTTAAAATTTGTTTTATTGGATTTTTACTGTTTTCTCTAGATACTTTCTGAAGAAGGAATGTGCTTAGTTATCTTCAGTTTAGTTCTTTCCTGCACTTATTCTCAGGTCATGAACATTACTAAATTTCACTGAAAAATATCAAAGCTGTTATAACAAGTGAATTTATGAACAGTAAATTACACTTCATAAAAGAAGGCAGTTCTATAAGATATGTTCTATATCCAGTTCTGTAAGACATGTTTTCTTTACTTTTTTTTCCTGTGGCATTTTTCATTTAATTTCCAGGCAGAATATTTCTGTTGTTAAGATGGTGTCTTCTAAATCAATGTTTCTCTGTAGTAAAAAGAGATAAGTTCTGTATCAATTTATGTATACAGAAAATGACAGTCTGGACTTCACTTCTGTTGTCTTCAAAGATATTTAAAGTGAGATTGTCCATTTTTTGGGAGGTTATTACTGCCCTTCTAGTTTAGTAAATACTGGGATCTTATTTGTGCTTACAGTATGCAGGACTTCACCTCTTGCCTGATTTCACTGAAATTAGTGGGGTTACTAATGTAATATGGTACCAGTCAGAAGATATATCAATGGCAGACTCAGCCAAGTGGAAGTTGTAGTTATTTAACAAAGATTTTGTCTTTACAGGCACAGAGGTATTTATCTATATTTTTCAATGTGATAACTAATTCTTTCGTTTATTGTGGGTATCTTAAAAATTACGGATATTTGGCCACCAGAAACCATCTCCATTGCCTTGAGGCACCTCACATTGTTGCATTAATGGATGAAAAATTACATTTGCCATTTCATAATTTGTGTCCTTTTTTTTTTCATGTTTAGCATCAAGTCTGATAAACTAGGAAATCAGTAACTCATAAGCTATATTGTTGACTCTTGGATGTTAAATGTGTTACACAGGCTTAATCAAAAGTAACACTTCCCATTGGAACTATTAAAAGAGCCAAGTGCTGAGTTTTCAGGCCAGAAAACAGTGCTAGAAGGCAAAAGTCCTCCTAAGATATGACTGCAAGACATTGTAGATTTTGAGTGTTGCTTTTGATCATGAGCTGGTACATGAACGGATATGGCATTGCCTTTTAAAGAGGGACACTGCAAATTGTAGGGAGGAGAGAGACTCATGCTGTGCATTACACAGCACTGCACATCACCAGTTCTATAGCATGGGAGGGTTTTTAACCTTTTCATTTTAAAAATCCTTCTTTCAAAGCACCAGTCATTCCTTTATTGGTCACGTGGCACTACATTAACTTTGGCTGGAAGAGGCTGTTTCTTCAAGCTGACTCTGTGCACCCACATTGCTTCCAGCATCCACACTCTGACTGCAATCTGAGCTGTGGCTTCCTACAAACACTAGTTGCCAATCTGGCAGGGATGTTCTAGGAGAGGTTCCTCTGTCATGTGCTACCTGCATATATGTGCTTGGACTTAAACTAAAAGGCAGCATGAGCCTGGATTTTTCTTCTGTATGGACAGTGGACAAGTTTGGACATGAGTGTTTGGGGGACCTATACTGCCCAGTTTTCTGCCTATGATTTTTTCTGGTGCGGTACAACTTTTATATAAGTGCTTGTAAAAATTTTATCCTGCCTGTAACATCTGAGGCAGATGGGAACCCCCACTTGAGTTCTCACCAGCTGCAGGTCAGCTGCCACATTATACAGATATGTGCCCATCCCTTACAGAATGCCATGCTGGTACCAAATAAAAACTGGGTGTCCCATCTCAAGAGAATAATTGTGCTTTTGTTTCACTGTTGGTTTTGCTTACAAGACCCTGCCTAACAAGTGCAGGTCTGTGGTACTTCCCAGCCATACAGCTGTTTGCAATGGTTGGAGATGTGCTAATAATGCAAATGAATGATATCATAATATTAATATCCATGTGTGATGTCCCTGTAAAGTGCAATCTCTTAAAAAGGTGAGTCTGGTGTCTGGAGTGCTAATAATATTCATGCTAATCCTGTCTTTAATGTACTTTTTCTGATTAGGGAGGAATCATCACTTCAAATGTAACTAGTGCAACTGGTAGGAAGGCATTTTCCAAAAGAAAAAAAAATTATTCTCCTTTTGGATTGTCGAGCTTTAGACAGAACCAATTCTAGATTTATCTTCCATAACCTGAGCTCCAGAGCTTCACAAGAGCTGCCTTCTCCAGTGTATAAGTACTACCAAGATCCTCTTCATGAGGCATCAGAGCAGGCCAGTCAGAAGTCATACTTTTTATATTTGTATTAATTTGGTTTGGTTTCTGAATTATAATAAATTTAATTAGATTGTAGTCACATGACACCCAGGGGCTCAATTCTAATTTGCTCCTACTGCCTGATAACTGGTTAACGAGGTCTAGACATGAACCATTCCTGGCAGGGTTCTCTACACATTAGTTTAAGAAGCCATCATTTTTTGTAACCATCACCCTTGCCTTCATTCAATCACACCTCTAAGGTTTCCCCAATTATACAAGAGGTAGAAATTCCCCATATCAAATTGCCCTTTGCCATGGATGCCATCTTTATCCCATCATGTAGTACACATCATTCTGTTTCTCCTGGGGGAAGTGTGGCTTGTGCCATTCTATGGGCCTGCAGAATTTATGTGCATGTACTATGCCTTCCACTAACTGTAGAGTTCTTTGTCCATCACCACTTTGCAATTAATTAACAAAAACTCAAGTCAAGAAGTGGGTAGACAACGTATAAGTTCAGTAAGTTGCCTGAAACAAGGCTTCTGTGAGTTGTGATAGGCCATGGTCTGCCAGGCAAAGACTGCAGTGTAATTTCAACTAGGATTAGATCCCAGAGAATCCACAAATATGATGTTATTTAGTAAGACCTATCACAAAAGAAGCTTTAATTACTGATAATATGCAAAGACAAACCAAGAGACATCAGTTTTACTTTTCCTGGAATTACCCTTTTTTTCTCTTTTTATAAATAATATCTCTTACTATTCCAAATAAAGCTGTGTGGCTGATCAGTAAAGAGTATTATCCCCAGCTTTACTGCAGATTTCGTTACATAGAAAGTAGCTTAAAAGACGACTTAAAATGTGAAAGAGTATTTTGTCTGCTTTTTAATCTTTGCTTGTTAAGAACATTGTGCTAGAAGGAAATATTTGACTATTGGGTCCAGTCCCTGCAAACAGTAGAGATCCCACTGTGTAATCCTTTTAAGTAACTGGCCAAGCTCCACGTGCAGAATAACAGTGTTTTTTGCCATGCATCTTGTTCTAAACTGGGCACACTTGATGCATTATCAAGTCTAGTTGATACAATGAAATAAACACCATTTAGTAAGGTGTAAAACTGGTTCATGTTTGCTGCTAATGCCTATTTAACCCAAACAATTAAGAGGGATGTTTGCTGTTACAGTTCTTTCCACATTTCATCTCTTCATTTCAGGGTTAAAGCTTAGTCATGGGAAATGGTTAGAAAAGCTGGAGTTACAGGAATAGTTCCAAGGCACAAAACAAACACTCAAAATTATAAGAACTGTATACATAATGTGACAAAAACCCCAAGGAAATTACAGTGGAGATTGCAAGAATAAGGGGAAAGAAAATGTTTCCCTGTTACTCGAGACATAATATGATGGAACCATCACAGCTTATTTTTTTGCTTGTCCACAAATCCCTATACCCCCCCAAAAAAAAGATGTCCAGACTTTAAAAATTGTTTCTTACTTCCATTATTTCTGTTTCATGCTTTTGTGTCACACAAGATGAGTTTAATTTTTCTGATATATTTTATTGCTTCCTCTACCAAAAATGTAATTAGAAAGCATGATGTGCTTTGCTCTTTTTTTCTCATTGAGTAAACAGTTGAAAAAAAGCATTCCTGTTTCTCCTAGAACAGTCTGATTTCATTGCCTTAATTAGTGTTATTCCTAATTTACAAGAGTGTTAATGTATTTATTTTCTGGTAGTTTATAATAGATCTTAGCACAGTAAATGCCATTCACTGTATTTAATATGTCTGATTATGAAGTAAGAAAATAACTTTGTTATCCTACTACTTAATTCACTGGGAAACCTTCCTTCCTGTTCTTTCTTTCTCTTTTTAGATGTTTCCCCTTGCTGATTTTAAATCTGTTAGACTCAGATTTCATCACATCTCTCATCTGACTGTTCCCTGTTTCTCTCATTAATTTGACCAGTTTGTTCCTGATTTTCCAGGTTTCTGTAAACATATTTCCAGGCATACACAATTGAAAACTGTGTGAAACATCACATTCTGGTTAGTTTGTATAATCATGAGATCACAGTAGTTATGTGTTCCCTTGAACGCATAAAATGAATCAAATTCTCTCAGCAAAAATCAAGTGATTCCTGAATGACTAGTTATAGGTAGAAGGATGAAATAGTCAGCATAAGGAAATACAAAATAGAGTTAAACACTAAAATCTTGTCTAGAAGCTTTCAGAAGCCTTATTAGTGAGTCTAATACCATATAATAGAAACCAAAAGGCTCCTGAACATTTTTTAACTGTTCCTGTGCCAAATTTCAAAGCAATGCAATTTTTGAAGATTGGACAGTTTCAAAGATGAAACATGGTTGTTGTAACCACCATGACCCTCTAGATTATGAGTATAAAATACAGAACTCAAGAAGACGGGAATAGGTTTCAGAGACTTCTTAATCCTATCACTGGGACCTTTCCTGTTCATTGTGCATTTGTTCAGATCTAAACAATGGACATAGTGGAGGGAGAGGCAGAGAGGAGGAGGGGATAATAGAGACAGCTGGTTTAAGTTTTATATGTATTAAAATATATAAATAACAATATCCTTATATGTAACTCTCATTCAGTGATCAACACAAGAAATTCTATAGTTGCTCTGGGCTGCTGCTGAACAACATCTAAAAATGTTATGAATGGTACTCCAAAACTCTACTTTAACCTTTAATTTATTTTCAGATAAAAGCTACTAATTTGTACAATGATATCAGTCTTAGTTCTACAAAGAAATTGATTGTTATCTAGCACTCTTAGGCCTGCTCATTCATTTTTTACTCCCTTCAAAGCCAAACAAGAACAAAAAAATAAAGAAACTCTGGGAAAAATCTTGAGGGGATGGGGGACTATTTATATCACAAGGCCCGATTTCATAACCCCTTGCATATATTGTGATTCTTAAAAGTGCAAGTAGACCTACAGTGCTATCATTTGCAGGATTTACCAAATAACATTTTTCAAATATATCTTTTCTGTGACCCTCAATTCTTTGAGAAAAGAATAGGGTACATTGTCTGCATTAGCAATGTATTTCTTTCTCTTCCTTGAGCTTTATCAAGAGTTGTCATGCGTTATAGTTTGGTGACAGTGCTAGAAAAAAGTGAAGACAGAACTGACCTCTCATAGCATTTTTGTGACCATGGGGCTCACACGAGCAGCTTGGCATCTGCCGGCACATCTTTAGCGAGTTGGCAGCCCCAGCGCCCTTTGCAGGTTGCAATCAAACCTGCCTTCTACAGCAGCCTCTTTCTGGCTGATTAAGTTTAATGTAATTTTAATTAAAAACCACAGTGTCAAAGGGTTTAGCTGCTCGAGAAATGAGCACAGATTGTGGCACAGTGGCAGCAGTCACTTGGAAAATGGAAATGCATCCTGACAATATTGTGTAGGGGCCAGATAAACAAAGCTGCAGCTACTGTACGTTGCAAAAAGCTGGGAGAGACCATCATTGCAAGGAACCTTATTCAAAAATAAAGTATAGAGCAGTTCCTGTTCTTGTTTTTTAACCATTTTTAAATGCACCTCAGCAACTGATTAGAGTAATAATTGCCAAGAAATAATTTTAATTTTCCCTCCACATTTTAACTTTTGTTCATTGTCATGTTTAAATTTTCAGGTTTCAGTCCTTATTCATTTTGAACAGCAAAATATTTGCTTCACACAATAGACTTATACAACTTTTTTCCTTAGGCTATAAAGAAAAAAAATCATCGCAGATTTTATCAGTGCTGAAAGCAGGTTCCATTTTAGGGAGTTTTTTGCTTTTATCTGTTTCCAGATTTTCTTGTCCCTTGAAGCAGATCACAAGGAGATTTTAATATTTTACATACTGCAGATATTGAGCAACATTTGGAGAATGACCAAAAGAATCACTTCACCAACAAAAGGTTGCATCATATCTATGAGATTTAATTTCACTAAATCTCAATATGCATAGAAATATTGGTAAGAATACTTTCCAAAAGAAGTATCTCTGTAATATTTTATTTTCTTAGTTGCCGTAATCTTTTGAGCAAAGAGAATCGATTTGGAGTTGTTAAACACCCTTGTCTTGGCAGAAGTTTCTATTTTTTAAACCCATCCTTTGAACGCACGTATTTCTGGAACGAAGGCTTGATCCAAAATCCACTGAGATCAGTGGAAAATCCCCAGTGACTTAGACTTTGGATCAGGTCCTGAGAAGTATATGTGCAATAGGTAGGTAATGTAACATTGTTCCCAGGAATTCCTTTCATCAAGAAGCCTTTTTATTGTTTGTAGATGCTCCCGATGCTCAGGGGCCAGAACCCCAGGAGAATTCCACCTAGTGACGTCAATTCTGTAGAGGAGAACTTCCTCTGTCCCCTTTTAGGTTTGTGGGACATTTTCGAACAGATGGAGCCTATATAGGTGGGACGGGTTCCATCTGAACAGAAGGGTCACAAATGCACCAACTGAGAGGATAGACAGAGCTATGGGGGAGAGTTTAAAGGAGTGGACAAGGGGGATGGGAAGTCTGTACAGAATCCAGCAGAGAGGAAGAAGCAGCTAAAATAAGCAGATGGGTAGACAAGGGGAAATAATGTTAAGGGTTGAAATATGTAGCACACCTAGAGAAAAGGTTAAGGGAGAAAATCAGAAGACAGATTTGGTGTTGCAATACAATTAGGAGGCATAAAAAGTCATTCTTCAACAACACACATAAAAGGTCTGACAAAGAAAGTACATTTTTAAAACTAGTAATGTTCCAAGGAAGGGTTGTCCTGAGCATCATGTGGTGGGTGGAGGTAATAGAATGTATTTACAGGCATTGAAATTGCTTTGCTACATAGGATACAACATGATAGAAAGCCCAATGAAGACTTCAATTAGGTCTCTAAACTAGAATTTACTGACAAGCAAAATGCCTTACCTGAAGTGCGTGGATGTATGATGGATTCTCTTTCTCTGAAGAGAATAGCAGGGAGGGAGAAAAAGAAAACAGAAGGAAAACAAAGCAATATCCCATCACAAAATCTGAAATGCAAACCACCTTGGAAGCAATAAGTCAGGGGATGCACAGAAAAAGATGACTATGTATAACCAAATTATATAGGAGAGAGACCCTGCAAAACTGAAAAAAAATTGGAATTTCAGCAATACAAATTAAGAAATGTGTCACTTCCATTTATACTGACCCTGGATCTATGTGGAAAAAGATATTTGAATGCAGCTCCATTAACCAATGGTTTTGGAGGCTGGTTTAAAAGGGGCTTTCTCCCACCCTTAGCCCACCATCACTATTACTTAAATGAAAATTTAGATTAACATAACCAGCTTTTATTTAGTAGTGGTTATGATGTGATGATAGGATTAACTTCCTAATACAATTTTGCAAAGGACAGCAATTTTCTCATAAAACAGCTATGAAACCACCAACAGTTTCAAATTAATAAGTACTATCATCCATTACCTTGCTACTACCAATACTATTATTTTATAAATATATATGCAGTATTTTGTTTCTAAATAAATGCTTTAGACCAAAGCATTTATAACTTCTAATTACAGATGATTGTCAATTATGGAAAGATCTGTCTAGTCCAAAATTAATATCTTGCTTTATAAAAGACCAGAGCAGAGCACTGCCCAACATTTAAGAATAGTAAGATATCTTCCACTATTTGTAGCACATTGCTATGTACACAAGAACCTTCTCTTCAGTTATTATCTCCAAAATCCTTAGGGTGCCAGAACCACTCAGGTTTGCTTCTCAGTTCTCCCTATGTTTGTGAACAAGGTTCTGAGGATATTCCATATGGAAATATGCAAGTGGTGCTTTTATGATCACCAAAGGAAGATGTTTCCCTGAAGCCTTTATATGTTTTCAGAAAAAAATCTGAGCATCTGCCTGGAGCCCATTTGAATCATACATGCAGTTCACTTCTACATCAAAATCTGACTGTGAACGTAAAGGAAAATGCCCCAAGGGTTACATGACACAATAGCAGGTTACATACAGCACTTCACTGACATATATATATATATATATAATCCTTCTATTTATGAATACAGAATTAGATGTTTATCTAGGCTTGTACAAATAGCTAGTTATATTTGATGAAGCAGTGAACTAATTAATACCTTCATAACAGATAATTAAAAAATTCTAAAGTGTCAAAATATTTGACTTTCGAAGCATGCTGAAGAGAAATGGTGCTATTACCTTGTTAAGAGTGCTAGGATAAAAAGACAGGGTAATCAATATCCTTCTTTATGTGGTTTCATGGTGAAACAAATATAATATGTAAATATTTGCATAGATTCCAAAGGGTTGACTGAATACACTGGTAAATCTTTTCTATTCTATGGAGTACAAAGTTTTGTGTATTTCCAAACTCCTATAGATCTTATACTGCACAATATAATTTTGGATATGTCCAGTCATTCCAGTTCTCTTGCACAAGTAAAGCAAATGCAGGTTAACTGAGTGGCCAGCCAATATTTATTGAACATATTTAGCAGCTTATAAATTACATGAAGTCTCAGTGAAACCAGGCATTAGTGGTAATGCAGTTCAGCTACTAAGATTGGCTGCAGACATGCATGACAAAATGCAAAGGGTACACCTCTGAGAAGAGTTTCACTTTTTCAATATTCCAAACAAATGACTTGATCTACCTTTTGTGTTTGTACAAGCATAATATTTTTATTTATAGAAGATATTGTTGTATAAACAATAATCTACAGAGTATAAATAAGGTACCTTTTTTTTAGTTCTGATTCTTACAGAAAGTATTAATTAAATTGTTTCCAGCTTTCTATAGGCCATTAAGTTTTTTTTAAATACTTAACTCACATGGAGATAACATTACATTGGTGCAAGTTGAATTACTAAACCACTAAAAATTACAAACTTTGACCAAAACACATGACTTCAGCAAACCTTCTTCATTGAGGGGTCTTGAGTTTTTGTTTTGGTTGATTTCCTTGTATGTTTGGTTTGGGGGTTGATTTTTTTTTTTCATTTCTAATATAGCAAAGTATTTAAGATTTATTTATAGTGTTAAATGAAAAGTTCATTTAATATTTTTTCACAGGTACCTCAGTAAAAGCAGACTTGATGATAATGATTTTGTCTCTTGTGTAAGTAAAAATAATTGTGTGAATGAAATGCCTTCTACTGTCAGTGTAGCACTTCTCTCTGCTGTGCTGCTTGCAAAGTGGACGTTGTATTACTGTGCTCCTACTGAAATTATTTTTGAGGTTTTTCTCATTAGTTGTGCAACCTCCTCTCTGCTTTTCTAAAATAACAAAAACTTGGCAGATTGGAGAAGTGTGTACTGTATAGTATTTTTTCAGCCCTTCTAAAATTAAATTAAATCCACTCACCATAGCAAAAGAGCCCTCAGGCATAATTCTACATACTATGTATTTGCAGTATTAAATATTCAGTATTTTTTCTTTTAAAAGCATATTTTTTACAATTGTCATTAACTTCCTTGCTAAGCCATATTTGGGGTTGCATTTAACCTTGTTTTTTTCCAGGTTGTCAAAACTAAGCTTTCCATATTCAGTAGTCTTTCTGATATATAAAAAACTCAGTTGATATGGAAGGGAATTTTTGAGTAGCATCTTCTATCTGAGCTTACATCCAAGTGTTCTTTTTACATAATGTGGAAGAGTGAATAAATGGATAAATTAGTCCAAGCAATAGCATAGGTCCAAGATACTCATGAACATTCATGATTCTAAGCCATTGACTGTTTGTTTGGGTCAATCTGATCTATACATTTCATATATTCTCTTGACTGACAGTCACTCTAGTATTCATATCAGAATCAAACATACAGATTTAGAACCATAAAAAACCTGACTTATGAAATAAATTCTTTATATTGGCCACATAATATGTATTGCTAAGTTTGAGTCATGCTTGGCCTTTATTTGTATGGCTAATTTCAGTATGCATATTATGCACTGATTTGAAAATTTGCTTTCAGATTTCCTCTAAGTATCTTTCAGATACCATATTAGTTGGATTTTAGAAGCAATAAGAAGTGTGCTAATTATCATCTTTGAAAAAAAAGACCTGCTAAACAAGGATATGGCTTGGGTACAATTCCACCAGTGATAGCAGAAGTTGTGTACACTCTCCAGTTACAATGAGCACCCCTGCTATCGTTTGCAAGGATGTAAGTCATGAATTTTGAATGCCTAATGTTAGAAGAGTAGTTTAATATTACAGCAGAAGATACCTCTTTATGGTAACTCATAAATTGCCTCATTGACAAATTTTGTTTTCCAAATTACAAGTATGTGAACAGAAGCCATCTTCAATACAGCTTTTTTTGTGTGGCTACTTTTTTCACAGGATCACAGAACAGGTCAGGTTGGGAGGGACCACAGTGGATCATCTGTTCCAACCTCCCTGCTCAAGCAGGGCCGTGCTAGAGCGCATTGCACAAGATTGTGTCCAGAGGGTTCTTTAATATCTCTAGTGAGGGATACCCACACCCTCTCAGGGCAATCTGTTCCAGTGCTTGGTTATCTGCAGAGTAAAGATGTTCCTCCTCATGTTCAGAAGGAACTTTTTGTGCATCAGTTTCTGCTCATCACTTCTTGTATTATTGCTTGGCACCACCAAGAAGAGCCTGGCTCCATCCTCTTGGCACCCCTCCCTTTAGATACTGGCAAACATTGACGAGGTCCCATATCAGCCATCTCTTCTTGAGACTGATCAGGCCCAGCTCCTTCAGCCTTTCCTCCTAAGAGAGGTGTTCCAGTCCCATAATCAAATTTGTCACCCTTCCCTAAACCCACTCCAGGAACTCCATGTCCCTCTTGTACTGAAGAGCCCAGAACTGGCTCTTTTTCTCCCTTAGAATTTATCAAGAAATACTGCCACTGGTCCACTGAATCAGTAATTAAATTTTCTTATTAACTAATTATTCATTAATTTTATCATGGATTTAAAACTTTAATGACAGCACATTCCAGAGTATTGCAGGCCAGGAGAGCAAGGACCTTGTCAGGCAGGGTCTGTCCCACTGCCCATGGCAGCAGAGCAGGGCAGGCACAGAGGTGATGGCTGGGTCCCACCATGAGTAAAGATCAAAAAAGAAAAGTCTCTGGTGTACCATCCTCAAATGTTCTTCACCTGTGGCCTTCTATCCATCTGTAGCAAGGAGTGGAAAATAGTTAAGTGTGATCCTACTAGAAAATTGATATGGAGATTTGAATCTTTCCTAGTATTGGCTTACTTTGAGATGATGGTAATTTTTTTTCATAATGTAAAGTCATAGACAGAGACATTAAGTCAGAGACATTTACACCTTTGTAAATATATAACGGTGAGCTCTCATTCACAAGTTCCTACTCATTTTAATTTGCTGACCACAGAGGAAATTATAGAAAGGATAAGATGGTTTTATTTGGCAAGTTTCATTAAATCTTCCTTTTAAAGTAAAATATAAACATCTGAAATTGAAATCCTGATTATAAGTATAATTTTATTACAATAGCAAGCATTGAACAACATTGATACTGCGTAAAATAAAGATGAACCTCTCTCTAAGGATCTTATTTCAAAATTTGAGTCTGTAATGCTGGCTCTTAGGCTATCCAGTTGAATTCATCCATCTCCTGCCATCATCTTGATGTGCTCTGAAATTGCACCAAAGTACAGCTGGTCACAAATTTCACACTTACCACTTTAGACAAGTGAAAGGTCAAGGGCTTAGAACAGTTGAGCAGCTCCTTAGCAGTACCACAAAGCACAGACAGGCATGAAAGTGACTGCAGGTCAGATCAGCTGTAATTTATACTAACTGTGTAAGTCCACACAAATCCATCCCACTACCCTCACATAGCAGAGTATGTGAGTTTGAGCATTGCTCACTTGTCTCACTTCTCATCTGCTCTGTCCAATGTTGGAATCAAATATACAAGCACACTTTCATTTAATGCCATTCTTTTGTTTTCAGAATAAACAAGCATTAAGTAGCTCTTCCAATAAAAAGTCTTTTCATATTTGGAGGGACTTAGTTTAGCTCCTAAGACAGAACTGAGATTTAAACCAGCCAGCTAACAGGAGGAAAATCAAGAGATGAGACTAGAAGTGGTCTAGTACCATTGCTGAAAATACTGCTAGAGAGAAAATATAAAATTACATATTCAGTACATTCTAAAATCTGAAAAATAGGCATTGTGCCTCATTGAGTTCAATGAGAAATTACTCAGTCTTGGTCTGAATATTATAATATAGGATAAATAAAACCTAAAATGTGCTGATTGCATTCCCTCAAATCATATTACCAGATCCTATTTCAGCAGGCAACACTGGATTTATGGATTTTTGTTTACAGGAAGCTAACAGTGTAGGACTTCTATCATCGTTTTAATGTTTGCAAGTGAAAGGACTGAGTTTTGTACGTCTCCCAGACAGAAAAAGCAAATTAATATTGATGGCTTAGCTTTCATTCCTGAATACACTAAAAACAGTGACTGAACCTAGGAAAAAAAAAAAAAAGAAAGCAAACCAAAACCAGAAAAACAATAAACCACCAACTTCTGATATGTAGCTATTTTACAAGTTGGTTTTGTCCTACAAAGGCCTCAGCTGCAGATTCACCATCATTCTTGGGCAAGAAAAAATTAAGATCTCTTTGTCCTGAAAAAAATCCTATTAATCTCTTCTATTATTTTTATTTAAACTGGGGCTGTTAATGTTCAATTATCAATTAATTTCTTTCCTGAATTAATTGTCATGTTTTAAAAGGAATTTAAATATATGATGTACACAGAATAATAGTTTTTAAAAATAATCCCTTTTTGGGTACACCAACCCTTTTGTTTGTTTTCTAAATTTGACACTGAAGTCAAACAACTGGTTTTCTTTCTTGCATGGTTTACCCAACAGCACAGTTCAGCAAATCAGTTTATTTCTGATTAACAGAATCCATTTTGTGGATATCCTGTTGTCACTATCAGTGGCCTACTAGAAATACACTATAAACAGCATTTGTGCAAGCAGTTCCATAGTTATCAGACACTATAAAATTTTTCAAACATCTAAATAATTTTAAATGTTACGATATACCAACAAGTTAATTTTTACATAAGCCATGCAAAAGGCACTTCAATTTTTTTTTAAATGAGAATGGATTATTTCCCCATATCTAAACTACCTCTGAGTACAAATAACAATAATAGCTTAAACTTTCAGTGCTAAGGTCTGTTAAAAAAGGGGTTTAGAGTCAGTTGCAATTATTGGTTTAGCATGCACCACATTGAGTCTGTCCATTGCACAACACTTAAACATTCTGTTCAAGTAGAATATATTTATTTTGTCTTGAACACAAAAAATTATATTGAGATTTCTTCAGATGTGATGTTGTCATAGACTATGCCAATCTATCTTTGGACTATGGCATTACAAATCCATAATGATGAATCTTGGCCTTTTATGTCATTGGACACAATTGGGGAATGTGTAAGAATAGCTACAATGTACTGCCCGCACAGCTGGAATAGTTGCTGTTGGAAATAGATATCAATAGAAAAAAAAATGAAGCCATCATCAAAAGCAAATCATGATCAGCTACTCTGGCACTGATGTTTGGAACTCAAAGAGTAGTGGATTTTTTAAAGCACCACTATCCATCTTTCACATCAAAATAGTGGAATAAGTACATGTAGGAAAACATTTTCTAAGAGAACAGCACAAGGATTTGCCTCAGGTTGTTGCTCCACTCAATGTGAACTTGACTAAAATTCAAATTGTGAAATAATAAATTTGACATTAATTAAAAGTTTATTCTTTGCCTCCCAGTGCATGCAGTAACTTAAAGCCAAACACCAACAAACAAATTGGCAGCTGGTGTTTTAGTCCGTGAGGTGTTAGCTGTCTGGTCTCACAAAATGAAACATTCATTTGATTTGTCTTAAGTATGTAAGTTAATCCAATATGCAAAGGCCTTAAGACTTTGCTTTCAGAATGTTGAAACTCCTTTTTCTTGAAATTTCATCAAGAGTATACATACTCATTACTATGTATTCATCTCTGCTAAGTCAGATGAGGAAATTCAGAATAGAAGTTGTCTTCAGAAATTCCCATATGGTTTTGAGTAACAGCTGCTATAGCAGAAGCCAAGTGGCACACACTCAGCTTTATGTAACACTACATACATAGTGCTTTCTGTCCAAGGGTTGCTTTCATTTGTTCACTTCCTTGCAACAAGTACACTGGTCCCATTAGTTAGAATATCCAAAGGAATTTCTTCTTTCATAAAATTGCATTGCTAATGGTTTCTGCAGTAGTCCTGATGTCCAGTGTTATTAGAAGTTTATTTGAAAAGTTTGGTCAGTAATTTCGGCTTCAGCAACAAAATAATTTGAAAATGTTATCTATCCTCCATGTGACACTGGTTGAATACCAACCTAATATTAAGAAGATAATCCAAAATCTACCAAGAGCATTTAACTCTGTCCAGAACATATAATTTGCCTGACAATGTTTCATTGTTAGATGATAAGTTACAAAACTAAAACCAGTTGCCCAAAATGAGACTTAAAAGAGAAAAAAAATTCTGCTTTGGTAAGACTTGGCAGTGCTCTGTATGTATTCTTCTTGCTTGTTGGATATGCACAGGAGGACATCAGTGGTATTCTGGCTTTCTAACACCAGAGGCTTTCCCACAGAGCAAAGCAAAGGGCTTCTTACAGTGCCTTTTCACTGAGGTTCTGCTGACATGAAAGGCTTAGCTGCTTCCATCCATGTGAGTCATGCCCACAGGCCCTGAAAAGTGTTCTGGGACACTGTCCTTCTCTCAGGCTCTTTGGCTTATTTGCATGAAGCTGTCTAACCTTAGCCAGGAGTTTTTTGCTAATGTAGATTATCAGTTAATAAAAGCTCACTTACTAGTGAGGAACAAAAGTTTGTATATTTCAAAATGACAGTGGAAAAAAAGGTAATCCAAATTCCCAATGCCAGTGTGTTTACAAATAAATTCCATTAATTTACAGCTAGAGATATCCAAATAAGTTTGTTTAATAGTTATCCCAAAACATACTGCAGGGCAGAGTTAAGATTGTTCATTTTATAAACCAGTTGTATCTTTTTAACCTTATGCTAAATTTGGAATCCTTTCAGAAGAACTACAGGTATGATTGGTCTTTACAATGTGCAGGGGTCATAAGACACCATGCATATCTTCAGCTCCCCAGTGTGTTTGCTGTGGGGACAAGATACAAAAAAAAAGAAATTTCTCTCAATTCTGCTGCCTACACAGATGTGTCACAAATCTAAAGAATGATGATGGGTTGTAATTCACTATACAGAATGTCCTCTCTGGGTTAAGTGAACTATTAACATTTCCTACAAAATCCACAAAGCATCCCTTTCCAAGTGGAAAGCAGACTTGAGTCTACCAATACTAAATTAAAGTGCTTCAATTAGGAGACTGTCGCTTGTCATAACAACATGGCAGAATATAACAAGTTACTGCAGAGAGGGTCTGAGGCAAGAAAATAAGTACTTAAGTAGAGGCTTTCAAAGGTAGTAGATCAATACATATTAAAGTTAGCCAGCAGTCTTGAACTGTAGGGGAAAACTTAAAAAGGAAGCAAGTGTCGTTTTTGAAAGCTTCTCTTTTACAGTAAAATTCCAAGTGCTGTCTCTCTGCTGTTTTCACAGTAATGCTTTGACTACATGCTTAGCTCCCAGTACCATGCATTAACCTTATTTACAGTTTTCATCAGGGGCCAGCAAAGGCCAGAAGGCCCCTAAGGGAATGGAGCCAGGGGTCAGCAGGGCAGGGGTCTTGTCAGGCAGGGGCCACCCTGAGCAGGGCAGGCCCAGAGGTAGTAGCCAGGCCCAAGCAAAAGTTGCAATCAGCAGGCAAGTTCATGATGATGAAGCAGGTCTGAGGTCAAGCCAGGAAGTCAATCGGCAGGTCAGAGTCAGGTCCAGCCATTGCCGGGCACACCCCGGGTTCAGGCTGGGAAGGCAGTTCATGGGGTCAGCTGGACACATGGAAGGTTCAGGCTGGGAAGGCAGGAGCACAGCATCAGCTGAGCTGAAAACCAGCACTCCTCCAGAGAAGCTTAGGAAAGAAGCAAACACTCAGGGCTGAGCTTAAGTAGATCATCTGGAATTGTGGGTGTGTGTGGAGATTCCAGCTGAGGCAGGCCAGGGCCATTTTGGCTATTAGTGCACTCAGGCACCTTGACTACAGGCTGTGTGTTACCTAAAATTCTGCTACCTCCTGTGTTTATTACATCTGACAAATATTGTCCACCCTTGTGCTAAGGTAGGAATATTTTAGCTGGTTTTGCTAGGTTTGCTCTGAAGCTTGAGTACTTAGCTAGATTCTGTTGGGGCATTAAAAGAAGTAAATTTTTTTCACACAGGAAGACCTTCTTTAAAAACAGTCCTAAAATCTGCATCTAAAATGTTCTTTCTCTGTTCTGTTTAAATAATCAATGAAATGGTACAGACTGGAAGGACAAAATGAGAAATAGACATGACCAGACAGAAGCAGTTGTAAGTCTTGGGCCCAGACACTAAAGGCAGGATTTAACTGTCTAAACACAAGTACTTTCCATTTGAGGTGCCCTAGAGTATCCAAAATATCCACACATATGATCTTTGCCAACAGGCTTTAAACCAGGTATGTCAGGGGTTGGTGATGACAGCTTGCAGATAAGTGAGGGAAGAGCAGTCCGGTCAGTAAATACATGGGACAGGGTGACAGGAGCAAGAGAGCCCTCAGGAAAGATAAGACAGGTTAAAAGGAGGTTTGCCTCAAGTGTTTGTGCACAAATGCACACAGTCTGGGAAGCAAACAGGAGGAGGTGGATCTCTGTGTGCAGGTGCAGAACTGAGGCAGCATAAGAATAACTGAGATGTGGCAGGGTCTCTGCATTGTAAGGAACACACAAGTTCTTTAGCAACAACAGGCAGCAAGGACAAGGAAGAGGGATTCTGTCTATGTGAGGAAGCAGCCTGGATGTATTGAGCTCTTTTGTGGAACAGTTGGTAGAGTGATTGAGGACTTGTGAGCCATGATCAGAGAAGAGGCTGGGAAAAGCAACACTGTAGTGGGAATCTGTTACAAATCACATAAGCAATATTGGGAAATAAAGTTTTCTTTAAGCAGCTCAAGAAAGTCACCAGATCACTAACCCTTCTTCATACAGATTGCCACACCAGCACTGAAAGATTCTGGAAAGGACCTGAGGGTCCTGGTGGGCAGTGGTCTAAGTGCATTGGGAGATTTCAACAGGAGTGTAGCCACTAGATCAAAGCGTGATAATTACCCTCTGCCACTTTTTAAAGCTGCCTTCAGTTTTGGGCTCTTCAGCACAAGGAAGATGCTGGTAAATGTCAGCAAGTCTAGCAGAGAGCTACCAAGATGGTGAGGAGGCTGCAGCACGCGTCTTGTCAGGAGAACCTGAAGGGACTGTGCTTCTTTAGAGAACAAGATTGTTTAGGGAAGGTGTGGGGTGTCTAGTAGCAGCTTTCTGATACCTAAGAGTTAGTTTTTTAGAAGGCTAACATAATTTCTTTGCTAAGGAGCACAGTGGATGATTGAGAGGAAAGGCTTCAATGTTCCTTACTTCCTGTAAGGAAGTAAGGAAAGATTGTTCCACTGTGAGAATAATTGAGCATTGAAAGAGGGGCCCAAAGAAATGATGAAATCTCTATCCTGGGAGGTTTTGAAGATTCTAGCTGGACAAAGTCCAGAGCAACATCCTCTGAATGCTATGTTGATCCTTTTTTGAGCAGGGTGTTGGACTGAAGACCTCTTGAGGTTCCTTCCAGCTGGAAAGACATGCAGTTCTATCAGATATGGGATATATGTATATGGTGCAGAAACCACAGGAGACCTCTTCTGGTGCTCTTCTGGTGAATATACAGTGTAGGGGAAACCCAAAGGCATGTCATATAGCTTTAAGGATTGTGTTCAGGCAAAAGGTCTGGTTGACTTTGAAAAATAGACAGATTACACGCTTATCTTCCCACAAGAAGTGAAGTTTTTGCAGAGGAGTATATGCCTTCCTCTTCTTTTTCTATCTCTTTTTATCTGTTTTATCATTTTAGAATTCATTTCAGGGAAGCTTTTCATTATGGTCTTTTGACCAGATGGAAAGACTTTTCTGGCAATTCCCAACAAGTAAAATTCTCTTTTCAAAATGCTGTTCAAATTAAGGAACATCTTTTAGGGTAATATCAGGACATTCCTGATTCATTTTGAGTCTGTACAATAACAGACACCACTGAGGCTAAAAATGGAGAGAGGAGTAAAATGGACTTAAAATGTTCAATCCTATAAGTAATAATCCAGTGGAAAATAGTCTGATTTATGATACTACTGTGAGCAGCTCACACTCAAATGTTTGTACTTCTTTAATTTAAATGCTATTGGGCATGTGGTCATATGTTGCTACATTAAAGATGTGTCTGATACATTTTCCTTACCATAGGTCTTGTACAGGTTGAGATTTCATGTTCACATCCCAGTATATACAAGTAAGATGGGTAATTACTTCCAAATTATTTTTGTTATTTAGGAAAATATAAAGGAGATAAAATGCAGAGCAGGGATTTTCTAACTTCAACAACTTTAAACAGCTCAGAGCAGGTTTGTTTTTGCTATCTAAATATTATACTCTAGTCCTGCCTATTAAATTCAAACCAAGCAGAAGGAAAGGATGAATTTGCATATCCATTTCCATTCAGGTTATGGACTTTTAAATCCATGTTGCTTGTGTCTATAGGCTAATGAGTGCACCATTATAGAGGAGACTTAGTATGTCACTGCATTTGGAATGTCCAGATTTTTACTCGGCATATAATATTTTGAGAGCCATTTTTTTCAAGCATAGTGTAATAGGCTTTAACTTTGCTAAGCTTTTCTGCCAGGCCTTCAGTGCCCTGCTGTTCTATTATATTGAACTTGTAAGCAGGATGCTCTGCCAGGCTCACCCAGATTACTGCTGCAATAAGGGCCCTGCTGAGTGACTAGTGTCATGATAAGTGCTAGGGAGGGAGTTCACCATCTTGGCATACTGTTCTCATCTTATTAAATTCAGCTTTGTGGAAGCAGGGAGTCTGCCTCTCGGCCTCACTGGCTCTGGCTCAGTCCAACTGCTACTGTCAGACAATATGAAAATAGGAACCACCACAGCTAATGGCAGGTGCTGCACCACCATAGCTGAGGAAAAAAAAAAGAGAGATTTTTCTTTTTTCCTTTTCTTTTTTTTTTAATAGGTACTTGACTGGATTGATTAGGAAACAGTTAGGTATTTAATAATATTATTATAGCCTTCATACCCACAGATACTTGCTGAGATACTGTTTCTTTTTGCTCTGTCCACTTTATATAGATTCCTTTGTTCTTGCTTGCTTACTTACATTAAAGAAATGTGATGTAGCAAAGTCCCTGGAATGGGCCTGATACCATTCAGATTTAGTAAAGGATGGTGTTGTAAAGATATAGTCGTGACATCCCTATTCAGACAAAACTCCCTACTGGATCCTGCCTGAGAAAAAATTCCCAAATTCCAGTCTTGGATTACTGCTGGAGGTGAAGTGAGTTAGCTGTTCATCCCCCCTAAACTCAGTAACCCCTGCTTGCCTCAATCTCATATTTCTTTTTAAAATCTAACTATTAGTTTTGGCTGGAGGATTCAGAAACTTCCCAGTGCCCTGAAATGACCAGCTGTGATCTGAGCGTAAGCTATGCTGCTGAATGCAGCAGGAAAAGTGCAACATCCGTAGAGAGAAGAGAGGAAACAAGGGAATATATGTTTGCAAGCCATACCCATGGAGAGAAAGAAAATTAAAATCACTCATTTTGTAGTATGAATTGCAGTAAAACACACCTTACTTCTGAATCAGAGGGTATTTGACCATCTATTTTTGAGCCTAAGGCTCTTTTGAGCTACAAATGAAAAAGAGTTTTCCGAGGGCTTTTGGAAGGATAGATAAATTACTTCTGCACCTGCTGGTGTCGGAGCACATATAGACTCTTCCTTGACATCAGCAAATACGTTGTTTCTCACTGTTCAACAATAAATGTTCAAACAACCCCATCATTGTCACTTCAACATTTGGCAAATTGAACATGAACAACACATGCAGTAACCTTTCTGACACAAATATCGACAAGGTCTAGCTACAGAAGTCACCTTATAGCAAAACCAAGTTGGGATCAATAGAAAATCCAGGTTTTCAGCTGTGTTTGTGGCAGGAGTTGCTAAGTCTGGCAGGTTGCATTTCAGCAGCACACTTGTTGGCCATGTCAGTCTTCATAAGAGTGACAGGTTTGATTAGACTCTTTGAGAGAGGCTAATTCAAAAATTCAGACAAAATAACCTCTTTCTGCCAATTTGCAATACTGCATTCACAATATCCATTCCAGACTCATCAATGCTAAGGAATAAAGGACTTAGCATTTTAATTCCCCCTCTGAGAAAATGAATAAGAAAATTATGTCTCTGAAAAGTGTGATTTTTTTTTTTTACTTGAAGAAGAAGAGTGGAGAACTATTAGTGGAACTGACTACCATGAATGTTGTGTTTCAGACCTTTCAAACCCCAGGCAATTAGCATGCAAGAGAATTCTTATCAAAATTCGAGGGCAAATGAAAGGATAAAGAAAATTTATGTGGTCATGTTCATATGTAAGGCAAGTCTAATTTGTTTACACTTGTTCTTCGTTTCTATATCACATTTAAAGATGTCATTTTTTAAGATTTTCCAATGTTCCTTTTAAATGACAGTTTTTCTCCTTTTTTTAAAATTCCCTGGTCTTTCTTGTTATCCTGACTCACTATACTGTAACTGGGGGGAGCAACGGTAGAGTGGTGTTTTTCTTGCTCTGATTCACACAAAGTAAATCTGTGTGATCCACACAAAGTAAATTGCCAAGAAAAAAAATTATTCTTTTAGAAGAGGTTTGAACCTTAACTTTCCTCTTTTTTCCATCTCTTTTACTATAGCCTTAAAAAGTTCAGTTGAAATTCAGAACACGGCAGCTAATGAGTGAATTGCAGTGGAATGGCTGCTGGAAATTGTCCAGGGGAAACGTAACCAAGAGGTAAGTAGAGAATGCTAACAATTTGAAGTTATGCACTGTATCAAATTGGTTTTATTTTGTTTTACTTTGAGAAAAAAACAAAGTTCTCAGGCTTAGATCTTTGCTACTGAATCCAGGCTTAGAATCAATAAATGTGGGATGATTGTGGCATGATTCTGGAAGTATTTTATGAGGAATGCGTGGAATCTACTCCAGCATCTCCTCAGCTTAGAGATGACATTGATCTCTAGCCATTGTGCCTGAGAACATGGAACAAAGTGTTTGTTGCTGCTAATCAAACAGATTTATTTTTGGTTTTCATGCTATAATTTAAGTGATTCAGTGGGGAGTTGCTCTTCTGTCAGATTCTGAGGGATTAAATGGTCTTGGGACATGACCTCTCTTTGTGAGGCAGAACATCAATTCAGGATTCAGTTTTTGAGATTTTTCTTCATTATAATATGGAAGAAGAATGCCTCTGAGATATTCCAACTGAAAACAAACTTGTAACAGGATATCAGAGCTAGAACCACTCTTCTGCAGTAAATCTGAACCTTGAAACTCATTTCCATCTTCAGTGATTTTGCAACTAAAAAGTTTAGTGCTTTTAAATTACAACAATCAAGTGGGCAGGCATTAAGGTGGGCCTATAAAAAAATTCACACTGGTCTTCCAGCCATCACATAAAAGCAACATAGAGCACTTTAGCAAGGGCAAGACCTTATCATCACTCTTCAGGCATCCTTTGTCCTGGTTAGCTGACAAACTTTTTGCAAAAGGCTTTTGTCAAGTACATCAGATATACACAAGCTGTGTATATCTGTGTATATCTGTGTGTAATCCCAGGCTTGTCTGTAGTATATCGGGGAAAGTTATGAACATAAAAATCTGAAACAATGAGCCAATCATGTAATTGTTTTAATTAAGTCAAGATATCTGCGTTTGAGATTTTATTTATTTATTTACTTATTTATAGCTGTATGAGAAAAGCATTTTTTTTATTTGACAGTCTGGAGATAAATATACCCTTGCAATATTTGTAGCACAGATGCTGAATTGCCATGCTAACACAGAAAAGTAAAAGAGAAAAAAAAAATCTATTTTCACTTTCCAAGTTGAATGAAATGTGAAAAACAAACAAACAGCACAGATGGTGGAACAGTTTAAATTTTTAATTCTCTCCCAGTGTTTATCATTTCCAATATTTAAAACAGCATGATAGCAACATATATTAAAATATGTTATTTTATTTAAATAAAAACTTATTAAGCAGATGAGCAATTCACTATTTTCAGCAAAGCCAAATCTAAAAAGAATATTTTTGGAATATAATCAGTTTAAATGTTGCTGCATAAATATTAAACAATATGTTCAAATGCTGAATCTGGCAGAATCTTATTGCCGTCTACTGTGGATAGCATATCTGAAAACTTACAGTTCCGTATGTTCATTTCTTTTTCTTTATTAATTTGCCAAGTAAGTGTAGACAAGCAGAACTAGAATTCTCAGTAAGTCTCTTCATTGTTTTTCAGTATTCTCACAAATGGAACACAAATTTTGGAGAGAATCCCAAATGGCAGGTGCTGACACTAAGTAGAGACAGGAACAGCCTTCTTGTTAACATATTATCTACTCCTCACCTACCACTGCTCTGTTACAAAACTCATTGACAATGAAAGCTAAATGAAGTAACTGAAAACTAATTCAGTATTGTTACAAATATTTCAGATAGCTTTCTGCAGCTTGGGAGCAAACAAGCAAAGAAATCTTCTCTATGCCTAGCCCTGTTGGATAATATCCAAGCTGCTATATTTTCTTTCCAGAGCAAATTTAAAGCATTCTTTGCAAAAGGTGGTGTCCTGGAGTGCTGAACTGGGGAAACAGAAAGACAGATGGAGGAAATCAAATGAATCAGGTACTGCTGCTTGCAAAAGGAATTGAATGAGGTGGACAAATAGTTGATATGACCTTAGTAGAACTATTTTGCTGTGTAACAGATCCATTAATAAATTTTGTAATGTTGGGGTGTTCTATATGTTAAAATTTACCTAAATAGTCTCATCCCATCATAATCTCTAATTTAGTTCTTTCCAAAGGTTAGAAGGAATATATTTGTTTATGCAGTGTTGCAAGTAGTTTAGGTAATGATATTTATTTACACATAAACCTTTTCACTGTTCTTCCCTTCCTCCTGTCAAATCCCAGGGTGTGCCCATTGTTCTCACAGTCTGAAGAGCCAAAGAGCTTTTCATGCATAATATCAAAGACAGCTATAAGGCAGTGACTCTGAAGGATATCTTTTTATTTAGAGGTCCCCACGAATGTTCATTCTGATATGTCACTGATTGTGCTGTCAGTTCACAGAACTTTCTTTTTTATTTTCTCCTTTAACCTGAGGATTAAATTTCAGTATTAGTCTGAGGGAGCAAAGGTCTCAGTGTTCATACCCTTTTTGGAAACTGTAACTCTGTGGTGGATACCTTGTGAGTTTTGCTGGGTAAATATGAAACTGCAGTGTTAGCTTGCTTCGAGGCAACTGAAATAGGGAGGAGAGGGTGCCTGTACCCCCTGAGTGGGTAGGCACATCTTGCACTGCCAAGATTTTCCAAAATGGTTAGCGGCTGAAGGTGTTTTGGCTGGTGGGTGCCGCAGCTGAGATAGCTTATAGTGAGCCTGATTTTTGGAAAATAGCCTTTGAAACTAGGCTTTTAACAACAAGGCTCTAACACTCTCAGATTTCTGGCAGTGTGCTTGCTGCCTTGTATTCCTCCTTGATTTTTGTAGCCCTCACTGTGGACCATCTCTGATGACTATCACAAAGGCCATCTACGTTGAATGTTAATTTAAGTGGGACTCGGGATAGATTCACATCCTTTACATAGCAGCCACAAGAGGGGGATGTGGAACACTCACAGAATATTAGGGTTTAGTCCTCTCACAGTTGTCAGTTTTATCGGTACTTTCTCTGATTTTTACCATCCATCCACTTTTACCACCTGGCTTATTTTTCTGGAGATCACGGCTTGCAACAGCTTATTTTAGTTAGGAGAAACCTTTAGCAGGGGTTCAGATGGAAATATTCTGTCACCTAAATTTGACCCCCTTTTGCTCTTTAATAGAACAGTTACAGCTGTTTGACACTTTCAGAGAACTGTGCAGCTATCTCAGCACAGAAAAAGGGGTTAATGGAACAACATGGGTTTTATTCCAATAAACAAATTCTAATTGATACATAGATTGTAATCACAGGAAACCTTTTTTATTTTACAGCAGCTGTTCTGTAATGGGCTATTTTAGGGGCAGAGTAGTACATACTGTAGAAAATTTGTACATGAGGGCAAAAGGAATAGACAATTGCTTTTGGGGACTGTGTAGATTAGTACATCATTGCATACTAACAAAGTGCTAATTGCTCCTTTTGACCACGGGCCCAGTTTACAGAGCTTTAGCACAAATGTGTCCTGTACACTAAATTATAAAACTAACACTGCATTATTTCTCTCTACAGCTTGCAAATTCTTGCAAATGACTCAGGTTGCAAATCCTGCATTTATTTTGTGGCAGAAACAGTAAAAGCAAACACTATATTCATATTTGTATAATTTTAGGATTGTTTTAATACTGTGTATAATTTCACAAGTAATTTATGTCTACTCAGTATGTTAGCCGAAAACAAATAAGTGTAAACTACTTTGAACAGGTTGTTGATATGGATTTTATAGAACTTTTAAAATAGCAGCTGTTTAGAATAATTGTCAAGTATTTAATGATCATTTAATAACTGGGGAAAAGAAAACCATGCAGAACAATCTCTCTTCTTTATCTTCATTAGAATCACACTCAGATGGCTGATGTTTTAGTTCAGAAAAACAGTATTTTTTCAGTATTCTCTGCAACTTTTGTAGAAGTCCAGAATTATTTGCTTCCAGTCTTTCCACCCCTCAAACAGAATAGAAAGAAGCATTGCAACAAGGCACATGCAGAGTCAATAGGAGACCTCACTTGCTTGGAAAGGCATAAATCTACAGGTGTCACTCCCATTCTGCTGCACATCATTTAAGCCTTTTATGTACCAGGTCTTGATTTTGTTTTTTGGCTAGCAGGGAAATTTGAAGATTGGGCTTCTTTCATGTATCTCTTTTGGTTCCTCTTGTCTTCTCATACAAGAATTCTTATAGGTCTGACAGTCTCTTTGTATAAGCAGCCTGGCACTAAGTGAATTTAACATCCACTGTAATTTAATACCAGCTTTGCAGATTCTTCATTTTGGATCTTAAGAACTGAGTACTAGAGACTGAACCTGAGACTTCAGTCATGTGCTGTAGTATGTGAGATTGGAGCATGTATCAAAGTATTTTACTTAGGAAAAGGTATTTGGTAAGGGAAAAGAAAAGATGCTGTAGGGAATAATAGAGTTTTGTGAAAAGAACAGACTAAAGTATTGCCTAGGTTTTCCTTTCACACATTGCTAAAACAATGTGAATACTGAATAACATGAATTCTACTCTCTAGTCTATTTTTTTAATAAACAAGATGATTTAAAAAAAAAAGACTAACTGAAAAGGACAGGTATGTGTCACCATAAGGGCACTCTGTGTCACAAAGCAAGTATGCCTTAGTTCCAGCCAAAACAACCACCCACTCAGGGTACTGAAGGGTAGGCATGCTGTTATGACCCAGATTCAAATGGTGAAAGTAGGAGTGAGAAAATGAAAGTGTTAATAATATTTCAAGCACAGAACTAATGAGACAAGAATTTCTGGGATTCCCCTTACATTCCTATTCTCTCTCAAAAGGAAACTGTGGAATTCCCTCAAAAAAATAAGAAAAAAATAAAAAAGTCTCTTTGGCTTATCACCAAATGTTGAATATTTTGACTGAGTAATATGTGGCAGAACTGTGCACCTGTCCTGACTGGAAATATATGTGTGAATACTGAAGAGGAATAGATGAATTGAGAACCATAAAATATTGGAGGACTTGAAACTTTGACTAGTGCTGAAACATTTTTTGTAAATGGGAAAAGATTTGTCATTTAACATACTGACATACTTCTTTGTTTTGCTGCAGCTGACATAAGTTTGAAAGACAATAAATCTGTTGCAGACATCAACACAAAACCAGCAGCCTACCCCACCAAATAACTTGCACAATGGCATTTTGGAAGGGATGGAACATATGTTTACCATATTGCTGCAAAAACTTCTTTTTCTTACTCCTTGTTGTGCCTAATTCAGTTCATTCTTATTAGAACAAGCATTTTTATGTTGCTGAATTTATGTTGCATATTTTATGTTTTATGGAAATATTAGGAAGCTGTCCAACTCAGATAGGCTTGGTATGATATTAGCACTGAATGTGATTACAGAAGAGTTAACATGAGCAAATTCAATTGTTTTACAGTACTTGCTTTTTTAGATTTAGTTAAGTTTAATAATTGAGAAATCAAAGCTTCATCAGACTCTATCAGCTCCTATGTTGAACAACATTCATAGATACAAGTTACTTGATTTATTGCAAGTGTATTGTAGGGTAGATTCTCTATAATGGAAATAAGGATTGCAGCATCAAGCTTTCTGAAAATTTCTGCTCCTATGGAAGTCCTGTATTCAACCTATTTTCACATAGTAAGTGTAGGACAGTATCCGATAGTCCTCCTTCCTTTAACTTGTTCAAACTTAAGTGGGTTATAGGGCTGCCACTCCTTTTTTTCTGTTAATATTTTCTTCCTTTGATGTAGGCAGCTTTTGGGTTGGAAAGAATGAGAATCATTAAGTCATAGAATTAGTTAGGTTGGAAAAGATCATGAAGTTCAACTGCCAACCCAGTACTGCCAAGTCCACCATTAAACCACATCCCCAAGTGCCACATCTGCACATCTTTTAAATACCCCCAGGGATGACAACTCCACCATTTCCTGGGCAGCCTGTTTCAGTGCTTGGGAAACCTTTCAGTAGAGAAATTTTTCCTAATGTCCAATCTAAACTCCCCTGTCACAACTTGAGGACATTTCCTCTTGTTCTATCACTTGCCACCTGGGAGAAGACACTGACCCCCACCCAGCTACACCCTCCTTTCAGGCAGCTGTAGAGAGCAATAAGGCCCTGAGCCTCCTTTCCTCTGGCCTGACCACCCCCAGCTCCCTCAGCTACTCCTCATAGGACTTGTCCTTCAGAACCAGCTTTGTTACCCTTCTCTGGATGCACTCCAGCCCCTCAATATCTTTCTTGTAGTGAGGGGCCCAAAATTGAACACAGGATTTGAGGTGTGGCCTTACCACTAGTACAGGAGGACTAGTGGTAAGGCCACACTCACTGCCATGGTCCTGCTGGTCACACTCCTTCTGATACAAGCCAGGATGTCATTGGCCTTCTTGGCCACCTGGACACACACTGGCTCATGTTCAGCTGGATGTCAAGCAGCATCTCCAGATCCTTTCCCATCAGGCAGGTTTCCAGCTGCTCTTTCCTAAGCCTGCAGTGTTCAGTGGGGTTGTTGTCACCCAGGTGCAGGACCCAGCACTTCACCTTGTTGAACCTCACACAACTGGCCTTTTCCCATCATTCCAGCCTGCCCAGATCCCTCTCTAGAGCTTCCTTACCCTCCAGCAGATCAGCACTTCTGCCCCACTTAGTGTCATCTGCAAACTGACTGAGGGTGCACTCAATCCCCTCATCCAGATAATTGATTAAGATACTAAACAAGACTGGCCCCAACACTGATCCCTGGGGAACACCACTTATGACCTGCTGCCAACTGGATGCAACTCCATCCACCATCTTGGCCTGGCCATCCAGACAGTTTTCTTTCCCAGCAAAGCATGCACCTGTCCAAGCCACGAGCAGCCAGTTTCTTCAGGAGAATGCTGTGGTAAACAGTGTCAAAGGCATTTCTGAAGTCCAGGTAGACAACATCCTGGACAACAGCTTTTTACTCAGCCATTAGATGGGTCACCATGTCACAGAAAGAGATCAGGTTGGCCAAGCAGGACCTGCCTTTCATAAATGCATCCTGATTGGACCTGATCTCCTGGTTATCCTATACATATGATGGCCGTGTCATGAACCAATGACATTTCCTGTATTTCCCATCACCAAGGTCAGGCTGACAGGCCTGTAGTTCCCCATATCCCTCATCCAAAACATCTTGTAGATGGGCCTTGCATTTGTTAAGGCCCAGTCAATCAGGACCTCCCTGGTTAGCCAGAACTCCTGGGAAATGAGTGGCTTGATGAGCATTTCCATGAGCTCCCTTAGTTTCCTTGGGTGTATCCAATCTAGCCCCATAATTTGTATTTGTCTAAGTAGTGTAGCAGGTCACTAACCATTTCCCATTGGATTATGGGAGTTTCATTCTGCTCCCCATCCCCATCTTCCAGCTCAGAGTACCAAGGGAATAGCTGGTCTTTACTATTAAAAACTGAGACAAAGAAGACATTAAGTACATCAATCTTTTCCTCATCCTTTGTCACTACATTTCCCCCCACATCCAGTGAAGAATGGAGGTTCTCATTAGTCCTCCTTTTCTTGCTGACCTGTTTTTGGAAATATTTTTATGTCCCTTGTGGCAGTAGCTGGACCAAGTTCTAGTTAGGCTTTGGCCCTTCTGATTTTTTCCCTGCATAACATACTTGCAGTCCTCCTGAGTTGTCTGCTCCTTCTTCCGAAGGTCATAAGCTCTCCTTTTTTTCCCCTTATTACCAGCCTTTTGTTCAGCCAGACCAGTCTTCTCCCCTGCTGGCTCATCTTTTGGCACAGGGGAACAACCTCCTCCAGCACTTTGAGGATTTACTTCATGAAGAATGTCCAGCTTTCCTGGACTCCTTTGTCCTTCAGGACTGCCTCCTTAGGGGCTCTGTAAACCAGGCTCCTAAACAGGCCACAGTCTGCTCTCTGGAATTCCAAATTAGCAGTTTTGCTGACCCATTCCTAACTTCTCAGAGAATTTAAACCCACCATTTTGTGATCTCTATGCTCAAGCCAGCCTTCAGCCATCATGTCACCTACAAGTCCTTCTCTGTTCACAAAACAAGAAAAGTCAGTATATGGTTGGTTGTTTACAATATTTAGAATTACTTCAGTAAATACGACTTTTGTGAAAAAACAGATGATTTATTTACATTCTCAGTAGTGCTTGCAGAGACACTCCCTTAAGATAGAGCATAAATTAATTAGAAGTGGGGCTCAGGGGTGACTCGTTAGCCTGTTTTCCTCTGAAGCTTTTCGGTGTTTGCAGGAGAGGGTGATGGAAGGTTGAGGAGGAGGAGGAGCAAATTATCTCCTTTTGTGATGCCTCTTGTGAAGGCTTTTTCTCCCACTGACTGAGCACAGATATTGAAAGTCTGTTCTATCTCCCAAAAGTCTGATGTCAACATCAGATGTCATCCACAGCAACAGGAGCAGCAGCCGCTGTGACAGCAAAAGGCAAACAGTGCAAGATGTAGCCAAAATGTTAAAGTCCCTGCTTCCCTCCTCAGGGCTAACAAGGCACACAGAGACCTATATTCTGAACTTGGGACACAGCTGTTAAAAGCACTTTAGTTTTCCAACCTGTGTTTCTGGAAAACTTTGTGATTGCAAGTGGTTTGGACAAGTCTGGCTTTTGAAGCAAAGCAAAAACTGAATTCTATAAGTTTGAACGTGTAACAACTGAGTAAGAATGGCAGAATTTCACACCTCTTAGTTCAGATTTTCAAAAGAGGCAAAGTAGTGTTCCTGGTATTTTAACTCAGCTTTGTAAAAAATAAAATAAAATTAAAAAAAAATACTATATGGATGGAATTAAATGAACCCTATAACACATCCCAGAAACCATTAAAAAATTGCAGCTGCATAGAAATTTTCATTTGAAGGGACAGTTTGAAAATGGTTCAGTTCATGTAAAGGCTATTTATTAGTCTCATCACACTTCCTGGTACAATGGAACTGTTAGTAATATATAGCAGTATTGGAAAACACTTTGAAATGACCCTTATCCAAGGACTGGAGTGAGTTGCCTTACAGTAGGTTGTCATGCTGTTTCTTTTTCTTCTTTTTTTTCAGCTGCCATCTGTGCTCCAGAATTTAGGTTTTCATTAAAGCAAAAATCAGCTGTAAAGGTTTCAGTCTCATTCACATTAAAACCCCTTGGAACAACTGAGAACTCGATCATATAATTACAAGGAAAAACTTAGTAATTCCATTCCCTTCTTTTCCAGTTTATATGTGACCCTCATCAGTTTAAAATCTATCAGTGCTGGAACTGTATAAACCAAATACCAAGCATTGTAATGAAGCTGTTTTGCCCTTCTGCAAGCTTGCAGTTGTATCTCTGAGAAATAGAAATGCCCCATTAATCTCATTGCAGTATCAGCCTGGAGATCTAATGTCATTAACTTGTCAACTTCATTAACCATTTCATTGTTTATTGAAGTGTATGGCATTAGGTGTATAGAGAATGGCACAGGTTGCTTTATGCAGTAAACATGAGTAACTGGAGAGATAAATTACCATCAGTCTGAATTGCTAATTAAGGAAAAATCTAAAATTTCCTGTAATAACTCTAAAAATGTGTTTATTTTAAATTGGTTTGGTTTGTGGGTGGGCTTTTAGGAACATTACTGCATTTTTCCTATCCTTGTGTTTGTATCATTTTGAATTGTTAAAAATTCAAGTGCAAAAAACCCCCAAAACCTTACTAGTAATAATATTACACTGATACCATTATTCAAAATGTTGGGGAAACTTGTTAGTGGGTCAGGTGTTGGTTTTGTAATTCACATCAAAGAGGCCACCTGGTTGTGCTGGTATCAGTGTATCTCCAACTTGTTATTGGTGCTCAGAAAGAGATGCCATTGTGAATTGTTACAAGAACAACTGTATCTTGAAAAACAATCCCTGAATTTTCCTCTCAATGTTGGCATGTTTGGGGGGGATGGGGGGGATGTTCCAAAAAGATTTTTTAAATGGCATTGGCAAAACCAGGCTCAGTATAACTCCATGAAAATTAAAGTCTTTTTATTATTCCAAAAGTTTGCATTCTGAAATTGTTTATTCTTTTCTGGATAGCACTCAATTGGATCTCTCAGATATTTCCTTTCCAAGTTTCTGGGATTTGGGGAGGCAGGAGGGAAGGGGTCTATTCAAAATACTAACCAGGAATGACCTGATTTAAATTGTAAAAACTGACACTTACAAAGCTCAGCTCATGTTTGCACAGCCCTTGGAAGCAGTATAATTGCTGAGTGCAACATAATTGTTAATTATTTGGCTTCAGGCAAGATAAAAATAGCAGTGTGCTCACACTCTTCATTGGTAGGAGACACCAGGAATCACAAGATTTTTAAAATACTGTAGTGTATAGGCCAGTTAACCAAAAAAAAAAAAAGATGTGGGGGAGAAATCCTGGGATTCTGAAACATGACTCTGCTAAAGCAGTGTTTTATGGAAAATTTGTGTGATAATTTAAGGTAAAATGCTCATCAGTAAGCTTCATATTGGCTTGCAAATGGGCAATAGCAGTCCTGCTGGCATTAAAGATTGCAAGGGAGGTTGATGGGTAGGAAACCATTCAGAAGATTGTTTTTCCTTCACTAATACAACACAGAATGATGCAACCAACACTGGTAAAAGGAAAAAACAGCTTTGAGAGCAGAAGCATCAGTCAAAGAGGTGGTGCAGGTCATTCAGTTTCCAAGTAAATCCCTTAGAAACTGGTGAAATTGGTGAATAATATTTTACTGAAATGGTCTCTTTAGAGTTGTCAGTGGAACAAGGTGGGAAATTGTGGTGCCAGCTGCATGCTGCAGGTGCAGTTCTTCCTGAGGCTAACTTCTTGCCAAATGGAGACTAGAGAAGTAAAAGAGGCTTAAAGCTCCTGAATCTCCTTGCTAACCTGCGACAGATGTTCTGGGGTGAAATGCTGATTCAGTTAAGTCTGTGCCAAAGCTCCAGCTGCCTTCAATGGGAACTGGGTTTCATCCATATTTTTTGCCCTTAGTAAAGGAGACACCATGAGTGCACTTGGGCATCTCTGTGGGAATCACACTTAGTTGTAGCTGGGCAATATCTGATCAACATGGAGCTGTGCTGTTTACCTGGCATCAACACCCATCTTGTGTCAGCTCCATGTGTTGTCTTTCATTTTCCCTGCTCTGCAGCTGTAACAGAGCTCACCTGTCCTGAGAAAGTCAGAGTTTCCTCTCCCGTGGTCTCCTGTGTGGATTCTGATCCACAGAGAGGGAAGGGGTTTGTGGATCATACTCACCATTGTGCCACAGAAAATTATTACAGGTTCTGTTTGCTGTGGACGTGGACAGACCTGGAGTTTTGCTACCATAGTTGCTCTGGTCTCCAAAGGGATTTTTAACTTTCAGCCCATGAGTATCTGCAGGGCAGGAAGAGATGATATGAAATGATACCCAGAAAAGATTTAGTTCCTCATCTACACACTCCAGTGCAAAATGAAATAGTGAAGAAAAGCAATTTTCATATAGCTGTTGTAATTGAGAGAGGATATCATTTCACACTATGAAATCCCTATGGAATTGTCAGGCCTTATATTAATTTGGTTTTTATCACACAGAACACTGTGCACCAGTATAAAATAAACAACCTGGTATACTTTGAAAGGAATGGTACGTATGACTTATTTGTGGGTTTCATGTTGGAGATATTATTTTTTTTATATTGGAGGTAGTTTCATATGCAAAACTTCACCTGCATCAAATGACTCAGACCTAATACAGCAACCCCAGTGAGAAAGCTGCTTGGTAAATGATGACCTGCCAGAGACATATTGATTCAAAGCAGTTTGAGTACATCTTATGTGCATGTACATCTATTAGCATGTGTGCAATATAAAAGCATTATTTTGCAAAGCCTTTATAGATCTGAGAGATATTTAGCAGCACAAATTACAAATCTGGTGGAAATCTGGTGGAAATCTCTTAATCTAGTTACTTTTGTTATCATGTTGCTTGTCAAAGATTAACACAAATCCAACACAATGCATGTGTTCAGTTGCTAACATGTAATTTTTTATGGCTGGCCAATATTATACCTTTTGTGGAAGCTTCATGGGGATCTTTCTCTTGGGCACAGTAATTCTAGCTGCTCTCAATTGGTTTGTGTCACAGCCTTGCAGATTACTGCATTTGTCAAAGGAACAAAGGGAAAAGTAGCTAGAACACTGCGTTGCTGATGGGTTTACTGAAGAGGGATATTCAGGAGAGCTTTTGATATTTTTCCTCTCTTTTTCTAATGTACAGTGGGACTTAAAATATTTAACTGTTACTGTAGAGATAGTTATAGTTCAAAAAAACTCCCTCAAATTTAGCTGTCTTTTATATGCAAAAATGTATGTGGATGCTTAAATGTACGTGGAGTCATAGATTAATCAGATCAAATAGCTATAGACCTTTAAATAGTGCTGAAGTCAAATATGGCCTATATGCCACCTACTAGCCAAGACAGATCAGTAGACATGAAACAAAAATGACTGATTGACCCATTGGATGCAATGTTAAAGGAATTAGAATTTAAGTGATGACTTAACAAGGAAACAAACAAAAATAAACTGAGCTTTAATTGTCCTGATACAGAAAGGCTGTGGAGAATTTTTTGAGAGAAAGATGATTAAGAGCTGCAAGAATAGACATTATTTGAAATTCCTTTGAGAAGTATAAAAAGCAGAGATAATCAAACTCATATCACAGATTTGGAACATACTATCAATTCCAGATGATATTTTGCATCATTTTCAGAGACAAGGGTTTCTAATGTAATGATTAGAAAATTCTATAGGTTCACTCTAGGTTTAGGTGGAAGAACTAATTCCCCAAGTCGATAAATGTATCAGCCAGATAAATACAGCAATGACAATGGGTATTTTAAATGCTAGGAAGAAAAAATGGCTATCTGTATGAAAGGCAAAATGTGTTAAAATAATTTAAAATAGTAGAACCATTCAAAAGTCTTATTTAAACCATGAAGTGTAAGTACTTTTCTATATAATCAAGTATATAGCTATAGAAGTAGACTCCAGTGGGTATGTCTGTTCAGTTATTGCCTAAAACATGAAGTTTAAGTGAGTTATTGTGGAAGAAACAGAAGTCCTGCTTCTATGTTGACTCTTTTTACTTCATTCCTTCTGAATTCCCTTGGGATGTGATAGATATAATCTCAGCCACCAGGAAGCAATACCAGCAATAGCACAGTTCTAAGATGACTGAATTATAAGCCAAGAAAAAAAGAAATTCCAGCTGGCCAAATACAGAAAGTATAATTCTGTCAGGTTTTTAGTCTTTATGTCTCTGTTACAAATGAAAGTAGTATAAAGAAAGTCTGTTGTTTCTAGCTCCTGACTATACTAAAATATTGCTCCCATATGAAAATGTTGAAAAGCCTCTCTGCTATATTGGTGGTATTTTCATTTAATTTTGTTCGTATTCCACGTGCAGATTCATAGTTCTGTGTTCCAGCTTTGATCACAAAGTATGCCCATCTAGCAGTTAGTTGTCCAGGCCATGTTGCCTTACCTGATTTACAAGAATGTTGCAGAAAATAGTGGCAGAACATAAGTGACATTTAATTATGGCACAGGTACTGCTTCTATCTTTGTCTGTGCTTGTGATAGATGGAAATTAGATTTGTCTGACCTGATTTAATCTTAACAAATGTATCATAGCTGTTGTTTTTCTCTTTATTGGAGCCTGGATTTGTATGTGATTATTAATTGTGCTGAATTAGGCTGGCCAGCTTCTAGGTATGATTGTGTGGTTGTGTTTCCAAAATGAACTTGGGCTGTCTTGTTTTCCTCCTTCAACATTATTTGCTTCTTTTTTTCTTGCATGGCATCGGTGTCTACACAGCCACATGCTAAGTAAAATTAAGGATTTGTTCCCGCAGAACTAATGTAGCTTTGAGGAGTGGAATAAAGAGGGAATGGGAGGAATGTTCAGTTTCAGACAAACTGGTTCCTTGACTTGGCTTACCACACCGCTGAAAATAGTAAAAATAACAGTGCTAACACTAGGGAGGTGGACAGATATGTGGGACAAAGTATTACTGTCCTGTCCGTTGACTGCATACACATATACTGGGTTAAAATGATTATCAGCTCTTCTTTCTGCCTGTACAAGCCAGCATGCTGGTTACTTATTTCCAGACTTTTGGCACCCCTTTTATCCTGAAGGTTGTAAAAAATAATTTCTAATGGGCTTAAATTACTTTATCCAGTTCCCTATGATCTCTAGGCCATAGTGAATTTCACCAGGTATATGTAATTTAGTAACCTCCAATTTATCAAAGTAACCTCTGGCTTGTTCTCTTCCTTCCCTAGCCCGAGTTCTTGCTTTACATCACTGCATCAGCCCTCTGGTCATTGCTAATCCTCTGAGGCTGCAGCTTCATGTTTGTTGGCTAAATAGTATTCCTGTCCCAGTTGCTCTGGTGTTTGTCATAGGACATCACCCTCTGAGTTGTCCTGGTGCAAGTGGCTGTGAGTCAGTTTTGTGCATGAAATCAGGGAGTTGATCCAAGTTGTAAAAGTCATGCTTTATTAATTGTTTTCTTTCAACCCAAATCCCCGAGGGGAGAACATGCCAATGAAAACAAGCCAGGGGTTGGGAATACCTTAAGCCACTGACCACTTTCTATTGTAAAACAAGACCCTGCAAAGACTTCAGCAAAACAGCTTTAGACTTACATGATTACAGCTGAGATTAAAATCTGGCCTTGCTGTATCCAACCATCTGTTTCCATCACAAGAAAAGAGACTCAGCAGGAATATTTGCAGTTTTGAGGACAGGATTCTGGTTTCATTCCTGTAGTTACATATCACAAATAACTCTATTGCTGGTGTTACAGTTATTTTCTTGTTTATTCCAGTGTATATTATTTGGGAACCTACTCTCCAGAAAATTAAAGAATGAAAGTGCTTTGGACAGACCTCAATTTTAGTTTCTCCAGGTTTGCACCAATATAACTTCAGTGGACAGCTTTGGATTCATACAAATCTACCTCAGAATACGGTGTTTTTTAAAGTCATATGAAATGTATATAATTTTGTCTCAACAGCTTTGGAGGAGTGTACTTTACTGCTATCTTCATAGTCCTAATTAAATGTGACATTTTTTCACTCCTTGAATTTTGCTCATCTCTGAAGTGACCTGAATAGGTAATGTATTAAATCTATGAAGGAAAAAACACACAGATGCTGATACTTTTCTTTTCTTCAAATCCATGTAAAAACATATAAAATAGAATTGAAAATGCATACAGTGAGATTAATTTCAACCAAATTTATCAACCCTCGGAGATATCATCTTGCTGACCATTGTTTGTTAGCAGTTACAGAAAAAGTTTTATTCTCAAAAACATGGATAAGAATTTTGACTAAGTTTCTACATTTTCTGCTGTTCCTTTTTATCTGCTCCTACTACTTATGTCTGGTGCACAGTGTCACCCACAGATTAATGTCACCACCAGTATGATGAAGTACACACTTCAGCTTCTTGATAAGAATTAAAATAGCTGGGGACCAGTGTTTATAACACATGATGGAGGAAAATGTTACTTATCTCTTGATTTAATAGCTAAAAGAATATAGCAAAAGATCAATGATAAAATTCCCTATTCCTTTTTATACATCTGTGGGCTCATGTTTACATTAAAGGTGATGTACAATTTGGAATGGCTTGGCAAAGTTTTGTCTTTTTGTCTGATTTCCATACCTCTTTGAACTTGCTAACTATCCTATATATAGGATATATTTATTCAGTATATGTTTGTTTTAATAGTGTCATCTTTTTCACCACATCATTCCTCCTCACCTCATACCACAGTTCTGATTTTGCCTCCATTTTCATTTTGTATCTTCCTCCTGCTGTTGAGTAGATTTGCATATAAAATAATTCATAAATACATCAGAGAAAGAATATCAGTTTTTTGCCAGTCTCTGCTCTGGAAGCCAAATATTGGGAATATTTACAGATGTTCCTCTCTCTCTTTACATGTTCTCCTCCTTCATCATCAACCATTCTCACTACCTTCTTCTGACCACACAGGAACCATCTGTCTTCCTTGCAGGCTTAGCTTCAGTCTCTCTGCTTCTGCAACTTCAGCATCCTTCTCAAGGCCTGATTCTCTTTTCCTAAAATTTCCCAGAAGGCACCATCAGCAGAGCTGGCTTCTTCCTTCTTTATAGACCAAGGCAGATTCTACACTGAATCTCTGCATGCCTCTCAAAGAGTGATACTGCCTAGATCTCATTCTGAAGGAGAATGCTAATTTCACGTGGATGCACATATAACATGACAGAGTACTGAAAGAAGATACCACTTATTAGACTGTTAATCCACAGACAATTTGTGTGGTTATTTTTTTTCTCTAATACATCCTAATACCTTCTAAAGCACTGCTGCTTTCAGGATCTTTTTTTTTTTTTCAGAATTTGTTGTGGGTCATGATTGTAATTGGTGCAGGTCATCACTGTAATCCAAAGAATGTAAAAACTATAAGTATTGTATTTGGTATTCATCAGAATGTATGATCTGTACAAATTTTTCCCATGTGCTATAGTTCTTTTTTTAATAGCTCCAGGGAAATTCCCAGTAGATGTGTGTGGGTTAATGGGAAGATTTTGGTATTTAGGTTATGAGTGTCTGAGTGGTTGTGTATAGAAATGTTGATACAGCATTCGGATCCTTAACCATGAGTCAACAGTGTCCTGCTTAAGGCTAGCTCCATACTGCATTAGTAAAACAGGGCAGCAGGCTGAGGGAAATGACTGTCCCCCACTACTTGGTACCTTCAAAATCCCTTGTGCCAGCTGGTTTCCATTCTGAGGCACTGGGTACAAGAAAAATATGGACATATTGGGGGTCTATACTTTGTTATAGTATTCATGTTATCCATGTATATGGGGAATCTTGCCAATGCGTACAAAAACCTGAAAGGAAGGTGCAGAGAAAACAGAGCCAGGCTCTTTCCAGTGGTACCCTGTGACAGCACAGTTGGGGCAATGGATTCCCACAGAAACACAGGAAGGTTCCTTTGAACATAAAGAATCATTTTTTCACTGAGAGGGGGACTGAGCATTGACATTGGCATCTGCTTCTCAGAGAAGTCGTGGTGTCTCCATCCTTGAAGATATTAAAAAGTTATCTGGACACAGCCTTGGGCAACTAACTCTAGGTGGCTCTGCTTGAGCAGTGGACAAAGTGGCTTTTAGATGTCACTTCCTAACTCAGCCATGCTGTGATTCTATGACATGCAGGAGCAAATCTATTGAAGAGTCAGCAAGACGATTAGAGAAGCCTCTGTTGTAGAAGGCTGTTGAAAATAACATAGTGAGGAGGAAGGAACAGTGGAAATAGGACTCAGACCAATCATGGAATCTCCATCCTTGGTGACATTAAGAACATGATTCATCAAAGGCCGGAGCAACTTGGTCTAACTTCCAAGTCAGGTCTCAGTGTTGATCTTTTAGGCAACCTTTAGGTTGGCCCTTCAGAAACTTAAATTATTCTGATTGATTCTGATTGATTTTGTGTAAAATTTAAGCAAGACTTCCAGCTCTTTGCAGGAAGGTCTTAATGAATGCAAAGATATTTAAAGCAAGACACAATATAAAACCCAAGCTGCTGGCAAAGATTAGTAGTATGAATATATTTTGAGATCTCTGCTATTATTATTAGTTTGCATGGCATTTGTGGAGCAAGAACCACAGCTGTTGAATGTACTACATTGGCATATATGATATGAACAATATCCATTGTTGTTTCACAGAGGAGTCCTCTGGAGATGTGACTACAGGAAGCTGAGCTATAGGATATGCTGTACAACACGCTGTTTTGGTTAAGTGTTAACACTTCAGACTTTAAAGACATGACATGAACACAATTTTCAGGAGAAGACTTGGACACTTCTGCAAAAAAAAGATTATGGTAGAGCCACCCCCTCCTGCCATTTCAGCTGCTCTTTTCTACTCTGGCTTATATCCACACTTTAATAATACATGTGGAGGCAACAAGCTCCCCTGTAAAAGAATTAGCTTTGGTGGACAGAAATGTCTTTGCACTGCTTCTACTCATAAGCCTTGGCACTAAAAACTCAAAGCAGGATTGATTGAATCAATACTTTCTCATTAGCCTGTGTTAACTCTGGTAGCTAACTATCTACAAGCCAAGGAGGGGAAAAGTAGGTGCTGAGAAAGCAGTTAGTGAAAGTTTGCTCAGGATAAGATCTGGAGACAAGTAGTCATGTTGAATTTGCAACATCCAGTAAACTCAGGACACCTTGATTCTGCTGAATTGATACAAGGCTACTTGAACATGCTGGCACTAACAGTGGGCTGTGTAACTTGGACCACGTCCTGGGAGACAGTGGCAGCTGGATGAAAAGAATACAGGATTGTATGCCCACCTCAGGAAACAGAAGGACTCTCTGAAGGACTCCCTGAATTACTACCTGGAAGCCATTGATGCTTCAGCATGGTCCTTAGCTTCCAAGTGTACAGTGGGATTATTGTCCCTACTATTGCTCTGACTGGTAACTGTGAGTGAAAGCATGAGTAGTGAATGTGTAACATAAATAGCTACCTGCTGTCAATAGTAGCAACTTAATGATCAAAGAAATATTGTGCATCTCCCCCACTCAAACCCCTATCAGAGAAAAGGGAATTTACAACACTTCTACAACAAATTAGAAATATAATGAGACAGGGAAGGGTTCAATGCTGCTGGTTTCCTTGCTTTTTATTTACAGTTAAAAATAGGTGGTGCCTTAATTTCAGATGGGATGGAGTTAATTTTCTTCCTGGTAGCTGGTACAATGTTGTGTTTTGGATTTAGTATGAGAATAATGTTGATATCACACTGATGTTTTAGTTGTTGCTAAGTAATGTTTACCTTAATTCAAGGGCTTTTCAGTTTACCATCCTCTGTCAGCAATGATCTGCACAACAGCAGCAATGATCTGCACAAATAGGGAAGGACAATACCCAGGACAGCTGACCTGCACTGGACAAAGGGATATTCTATAATACCAGTATTCCATACCCAGTATATAAACTGTGGGGAAATGGCCAGGAGGTGCCAGTTTCTGCTTAGGGACAAGCTGGGGATTGATCAGTGGATGGTGAGCAATTGTAGTGTGCAGAAGTTATCTTGTGGTTTATTCCTCTTTTTTCCCCCTTTCTTCATTATTATTATTGTTGTAGTTGCTATTATATTTTACTTTATGTTCTTATGAAACTTTTCTTAACCTGTGGGTTTTTCCACTTTGGTGGGGCTTGTGAGTGAGCAGCTGCATAGCACTTAGTTGCCAGGTGGGTTTGAAACCACAACAGTGGAAACAGATCAAGCAGCAAAGTTTTGAAATAAAGTAATTCAACTGATAGCTTTAATGTCAATACGGACTATATACAATACTAATCATTTTTATTTGAGTAATTACTCATAGTAGTGTCCAGAGTAAATCAGATCTAAAGTGTATCATCCCACCTTGAGCAGTAGCTAGTACTAGATATGTCACAGAAACTGCAGGAGGTCTGGCAGTATATTGCCAGAGAGTTGGGTGACTGTGTAGAAGGGTGTGCTTCCAAAAGCTGTAATTGCTGGCTGTTGAAATTATCTGTTGTGTAATATTTAACATTATAATTATAATTATATATAATTTTGCTTTGTGTGAAAGATTTTCCTATTGCTGCTCTGAAATTGCCACTAAATTTCCATTTCAGTGGATGCTCCCTTGTACTGAGAACGTGTTATTTGTTATTGTGATTCTTTTTGTGTGCTCCCACTTAATTGCCTTCTGTCTAAGGCAAACATAGGAGAGTCTGTCAGTGTCTTTTTACTATTTTTTTATCTCAGTTAATTCTTCTGTCACCTTTTTGATAGGGGTAATTAAAATTGTGCAGTGTTCCGGATGACAAGAGATTTCTTAGTTAACTAAATTGCAATACGTAGACATACATAATTTTATTTCTGTTCTATTGCCATTGTATTTTATGCATAGCCCACTAACTGCTTGATTTTTCCACTACTGTTTCTTCATGAATAATCGTCTTCTTTGATCTAGTACAGTGTTTGTTGAGTCTTTTTCTGAGGTACAGTCAGTTCAGAACCCAGTAAAGTGAGCAGTTCGAGTGATTTCCTTTAAAGTGTTCCAACGAGACTTGCCAGCATTTGGTTTCATCTGCCATCATGTTTTATATTCACTCTACTTGCTTAAGACATTCAAAGTTTTTCACAGTTTCTCTGGTCTGCATCTACTTGAATAGTTTTGGAATGTCAGCAGAACACTTTCCAGATAGTTGATAAACAACAGATGCCCTGGGATGGAACCTTGTGGCACAACCACAGATAACCTCACGCCCCAGCAACCATCTTTCTTTTTGTTTCTTATTACTTCACCATTTTTGATCTGTGCAACTACTTTGTCTCCTCTGCCTTCTCCACTTTGCCCACTTAGCTTCTGTAGCTAAGGACCAAAGGACCAGAGAACTTCATAATTTATGTCAGTCCTCTCTTTTACCTGCTAAACTACTGACTCATTTAAATAAATTTTACAAATTAGCTCCTTTGTAGAACTCACAATCTATAGATTTCATTTTGTATTAAGTATCTTAAAGGCACCAATGGAAATAATTTACCAGTTATTGAAAGGAAACTATTGGTCTGGAAGTGACTGGATAACTGTTCACTCTTTCTTGTAACTGCTTGTGCAACACTGACCGTCCCTCAAGTATGGCAGTCAATCCTGCTCTCCCACTCAGTAAAAATTGTGTGTATAAATGTCCTGTCTTTCAGTACTGAATGTTAGCATAAGCACATGGTACTATCACATTTCATGCAATGAACACAACTGACCACTGAGACACCGGGTTATGCTGGTGTGATTGCATGTGTTAGCACTCACCTTTTACTCTCTTGATTTGAATCTCACAGTTTACTCCCTTTCTTCCCATATTATCTTCATAACAACTTTATGCTTTTTTGAACTACCTGTACAAATGGTAACATGTCTTAAGTTACGACAGGCAGGAATTTACACACACCGATTTGCAGCTGGGTCCAATACATTCAGCCCTTTTCTTTCCCAAAATTCTTAATCCCGAACAAATCTATCTGTGATTCGCTTCCTACTCTCTTCTCTTTCTGAAGGCCTGTTGCCAGCTTGTCTCTTGCAGCTTGTCAGTGTTTGCTTCTCTAGTGCAGATAACGTAATGTCCAGTCTCTCCTGAGTACGGGGACGGGGACTAATCTGTCTGTAAGGGAGCCTTATGTACTGTATACCAACCAGGCTGTATTGACTTCATTGCTTTTAGATTAGTCTATAGCACCAGATGGCCTTCTGTCTTTTTGGCACTCTCACAAAATGGCCAGTCTTACTCTGCTGCTCCTGGGATGGTGAGTATTTGCACGTGGGGGATGATGGCTGCATTCAGAAGTCTTCCCTCCTCTGCTAGATTGTTTTGGATTTAGAGCAGAGACTCCTGGATGCTCAGGTAGCATATCCTGACCCAGTCTGCCCCTTTTAGATAAAACAAATATGCTTCTTATTGCAGTGGAAAACTAACTTGACATCTGGAAACAAGCGCATCGAGCTTTCTTTTTTCTCTGGACACATACCTAGATATACTGGAGCTCAGAATGACCAAGGGAGTTGGAATGTGCAGTTAGCAAAACAAGGAGTAAAACTAGGAAGAATTTGTTGCAGACAGTTTGGGGTCATTTGTATGATTTGATCTGATGGTTAATTATGAGCAGAGACAAATCTGTTGTCGAGAAGTGATTCTAGAATAAGTAGATTCATCCTCCTGGAGAGCCTGTTGGAGAGGCCACTCCTATGACAGCTCCCACAGAACTCTAATTGCAACTTCTGTCTAGGAACATAGAAGTACAGCTCATGACATTGTCCCTATGGCTGTCCAGCTGCAGCAGCAGCTCTTTGCTTTGCAGCTGTTAGCAGTTACAGCAGCAGGTTACAGCAACTTTGGGCATCTCTGTTCCACAGAAGAAAGTGAACTTAGCTCTGAAGAGGATGCTGCAATTATATGTGGCAATTATATGTGACAGTTATGGGCCATAATGGCGACGTGTTCTACCTATGATTCTCTAATCACAATTGCATGTTCTTTTGCAAATGTTGAACATTCCTCCCTACCCACCAAACTCTAGCAAACTGAACTCTAGCAAAGAAGATAAATGGGCTAAAAAGGCGGAGATATTAAATTTATGACAAGGAATTTGTAAAAATGTAGAAATCAGAGTGCAAACTTCAGTTTTCCCAAGAGGCAAGATCCTGAACTCTTGCACCTTGCCTCTTCAATGACCCTTACCTCAGCAGTCCTCCTTTTTCCAAAATGACCTCACACTCGTTGTCTGGTCACCTTCTTTAGAATCAAAGTGAGAAAATGAGATGGCATTAGCTCTATTAACACATTTGGCCAAGTGAAACAGAGAGATGAGGAGTCAAGGCCTTGTCATCTTCTGAGCTGAGCTGACGCAACTGGCTCTGCTGGGGTGCTCAGGTCTGGAGCAGTACCTGGCTAGGAACAGTTAAAACTTTGTTTCCCTGTTTTCATGCTAATATGTATCATTTTTTGGCTTCTACAGTATATGACAAGACAAATTATTTGCAGTGAGCTCCTCCTGTACAAGTGGTCAACACACATTTCATTACAGAGCCAACAACTAGCATATCAAAAGTGAAGACCTGGTACTTCATTAATTCACTTTCCTTCAAGGTGTTTTTTTTCCTGGCTGTTCTTTTGTCAATGTTTAGTCAAATAAATCTCTTTGCTGATTTTATGGAGAGATAACTAACAACGGATTCTTGGTCTTAGTGCTCAGTATATTAGCAGATAGCTCATCTTTGGTTCCAAGGTTACAGTGTTAGTGGATGACTGTCCTTGTGAGTTTCCCCTCTCCATTTCTGAATGATCTTGAGGAGTTTATACCAGAAAATCAACTAAACCTAACTTGTGGATTTCCTTCTTTACACTTTCTAGGAAAAAGACATAAAAATAAATTTGTAGTTTTAGAAACATTTTCATATCACAGAAGAGGCAATAGTCGATTTCTCAGTTGAGTTGTCTGAGATAATTCAAATGCTTTTAGAAGGAAAACAATCCAGAGGACTGTCTAGCTGAATTCATCCATCATCATGCATGAGAATTTCAAAGTGCCCATGGGGTACACAACACCCAAGCAGGGGGAAGTAACTGTTTCAATCACTCTTAGGGCTTTCTTAAAAACTGCAGTCTACACACAGTCAATGTCATCAGAACATTTTTTCCTTGAGGGAAAGAGCTTAGCAGAGACTGATGTTCTAATGTTCTGAAAAGTTCACTGAGTTATTTTCCCTCTGTAGGGGCAAAGGTGCTGAAATGACTTTAATTTTACGTCTGTGTTTTCAAGTTCATTTGAACATAAATATTGCTCTTTTCTTTTCTTTTCTTTTCTTTTCTTTTCTTTTCTTTTCTTTTCTTTTCTTTTCTTTTCTTTTCTTTTCTTTTCTTTTCTTTTCTTTTCTTTTCTTTTCTTTTCTTTTCTTTTCTTTTCTTTTCTTGTGGTATATGTAACTTTTCTACAACCTGGAAGTTCTTCTCTTTCTAATGTGCAAATGCAGCTGTTTGCAACTCATTATAACATGGCTTCAGTTTAGGTAGTGTTCCTGAAGAGCATACAAAAATAATTTGGAGCACTCTTCTGACTATGTGATCTTCAAAAATGACCAAAACCCTCTCAAGCTATGAAGGGAGAGCAGCTCATCCACAAATGAAACTCCAGGCTCCACAGGAAGGTAACCCTAATTCTCTTGATTATATGTTTGAGTGTGCTCTAAACCAAGTCTCTTCCTTCAACTGTCTGTAGAAATAAAAGCTACAGCAATCTCAAAACCAAAAATCAAACAAACTTATCAAAAATACCCATCTTTTGCAAAGATTATTAGCACAATTCAGCATATGCTTAACCCGAGTGTGGAAGGTAACTTCCCCCCTTGTAAGCAAGTGAGGATGTTGGTGCTTATGAGACATTTTGGTAGGGAGAGATAAGGGTTGGTACTGAGAGTCAGGGATGTCATGTGAAACTGATGTCCTACACTATTACTGTGAAAGTTTACTCTCAGCAAGCTACACGAGAAATTCAGCAAAGACTCCTAAAGAGTTTACACTAAAAATCAGTGGAATAAATAAATGGTTAATTTTTCTGTCAATCTGGTTCTTCCCAGTGAAGGCTGTTCCTCTTGACTGACTGAGAGAAAAAGGGGACACGTTACCACAGCCTCCAAATCCCTGTTGTTTAGCTAAAGTACAGCACTGGGTTGAGATGACAATGTTGGCATGTTGTAAGATTATGGGAGCTGTGTGCAGTGGAAGGCTGGATGTTAGCTGGGTGAGTGAGTAGGCTCTGAGCACTAAAACATTGGTGTATGATAGTAGAACACAACACTGAAGGGATATCATATCACATGGGCTTCTCTAGACCTGAAAGGCAATGTAGGTTAGATAAAGTCAAACAGACAATGTTCTTTTGCTTGTTGTAGCCTCAGAGGGAAGATGCTGGTTGAAGAGATTTTTCTGATATACTCACAAGCTGAGTTATTGATTAATGCTAGGTATACACCTCTTCAGATTAAGCACAGGGGTTTTTGCCTAGTAGTAAGGAAAAATTCAATAAAAAGACATTTTTCTCAAATCTATCTAAACAGATATTTTTTTAAAGTCTATTAATAGTGTTCCTATGCCAAAATTTCCCTTGTTTTTTTGAGCATTATGGCCAGCCAAGGATCACCATCAATAAGACAACCATCCCTATTTAGATCGACTGGCAAACATAAAACCCATCTGTGTGTTGTTTAACAGGTGCCATTTTAGATCCATGGGGAGCAAAGCAAGCTTTGTACAGATGGACAGTTATTCATTGGACCCATGCTAGCAGTATTATATTTATTCAGCCACTGCCTGCCTACAAGCTCAACATTTGAAAGAGCCAGTGAAAAATGTTTCTGGTGGAATATTTTCCTGAGAGGGAAATAGGAGAGGAAGTAAAAGAAATTCCATTAAAAATTGTTGGCTTACACTCACCAACAGTCTCATTTTGATCAAGAGATGCAAGTTCTGGCAAGTGTTCTGGGAATCACTTGCTGCAACCCAAAGGCTTTAATTATTAATAGAAATACTATTAAACAGTTTACTTTTTGTGGAAAGGAAGTGAGTTCCTTTGACTGACAGCAGTTGTATAAATTGAAATGGAAACTGGCAACTCACATCCACTATGCCAGGTAATGAAGGATCCTTTTCTCCACTTATGTAATCCTTTCCTTTTGTGTTTTTTTTAATTTTACAGATGACCTTAAGAATGGGGAGAAAGGTATATTAATATTTTTATTTATATGAATAATGAAAAAATTAGGAAAGAAGATTTCAAAACACATTTTGCTAAGTCTAGTGAAAAACAGATGGTTGGGCTGACTTGTACTGAAGAGGAATATCTTTTGCTGTGAAAAAGACTGCAGAGATTCTGTGGGTTACTATAAGTCTTCTGTGCATGTAGTAAAGTGATCCTCTTGACTGCGGCCTCACTGAAATGCCTAAGGGACTAATGTAGTTTTCAATAACAGCCTGCTACTTGTTCTGTAGTCTATGCAGGAGCATGGGCATACAGACATTTTATGCTGCTTAAGCTTAGTAAAAGCATCTCCATACAAATGACAGTAAGTCTCCAGCATGGCAAGGCAAGCAGTAAGCTCCTGGAGTAAGCCAGCTGAAGCTGTTCTTAGCACTGCCTGCAGTTAGGTGAATAGTGATTCAACCAATAAGAAACAATCATTGTGGTTTGGATGTTAAACATAGCACCCTCATGTTGAAGAGGGGATAGACTCACAAAACCCAATATTATTTGTTGCAAGACTTGCAGACCTGCCAGTTCTCAAGCATTGTGTACAGCTTTGTGACTGTAGCCACCTTTTCTCTCAACACAGTTTCTAACTCAGGTGAAAAAAGTGAGTGCAGTATTAAGCATTACATATTTGATGTTAAAACTGGCTTATGAGACCTTGGTGACAGGGGACATAAGATTTTTATGTTATCTATTATTGCTTCAGGTTGATTAAATTTTAAGATATGATTAAAAAAAACATGATGACAGCAATTAAACTTGAACATAAAGCCAATTGCACTGGACAAAATTACCATTTCTGTTACTACTATTAAAGTATAAATACTACCAAAAAAAAGTTTTAAGTACTGAGATAAGATGAAAGGAGCAACTTTTGATAATTTTGTATTATTTCTCTAGAATCAAAGAATGATTGAGTTGGAAGAAGCCTTTAAAGATCATCTAATCCAACTCCCTGCCGTGGGCAAGGGACATTTTTCACTAGATCAAATGCTTTAAAGCCCAGTTCAGCCTGACCTTGAATACTTGCAAGCATGGAGCATCCATAGTTTCTATCATCAACCTGCTCCAACATCTTGCCACCCTCATTGTAAAATATTTATTCCTTATGGCCAATCTAAACCTAGCTTCTTTAAACTATTGCCCCTTGACCTAGCACTACATGCCTTGGTAAAAAATTCCTGTCTATCTTTCTTACAAGCCCCCCTTTATATATTGAAAGACCACGATAAGGTCTCTCCAGAGCCACCTCTTCTCCAGGTGGAACAAACTCAGCTCTGTGAGCCTTTCCTCACAGCCCTCTGGCCATTTCCATGGCCGTGCTCTGGGACTCTCTCCAACAGGTCAGTGACATTCCTGTGCTGGGACCCCAGAGCTGGATGCAAGTGAGATCTCATGAGAGCAGAGCAGAGAGGGAAAATCACCTCCCTAGACTTCTTGGCCACCTTTGGATGCAGCTCAGGATGCAATTGGTTTTCTAGACTGTAGGTGCACATTATCCTCTCATGTCCAGTCAGAATTTTTTGTTGTGCAAATATAGCATTCTGGTGATTTGGAAAAGAAATATTCTGCTATTCTGCATCTACATCAGGTTGTATATAGTTTATGGACATGGTGTATACAGGTAAAGAAAGAGGAAGAAAACCCCACCCTGATAACAACCCCAAAACCCTACTTTCTGGTTGTTTCCAAGAAAAAAAAAAAAGAAAAAAAAAAAAAAAGAAAGAAAAGAGCAGAACGTCGAACTACAGTAGAAAAGAAATGGCATAATATTCATTCCCAGAAGAAAGCACTCTTTTTTTTTTAAGTTGTGAAAATGTCCAAGAAAACACAGTTCTCATTATACCATGAAGAGTTGCCTTTAATAGAGTCATCATCCAGCCCAGTCACTGGTGTGCATGGAGAGGGTAAACTCTTAGCATGGATGGGGAAATATTGCCTATGCTTTATTCCAGAGTTTTAAAGAAGAACTTGATCAGAATTACAGCTATTTGTATAGATGGGACTGTTAAGAAAAGAATGCAAATCAGTTTTTCTTATAGGCCAGTGAGTCAGAACAAGAAGTGGAAAATCAGGGCCAACCAGAGGCATTCATGTGATGTTTTAGAAAAATAATTTCTGAAAGTATCTGTAAAAGTCTTGGTTGCTGCTGTCAAGTTTCTGAAATGACCCTACTGGACTTTTCTAAAATATATGCATTTATTGATCAGAGACAGAATGCTGGACAGCACTTAAACAACATTGTAACTACAATAGTTCCATTTCAATGATCTTGGTCATTGCTTTCACTTGAAGGCTTCTCTGTGGAATTCTGAACTGAATTCTGAATTGTAGGATCATACCTACAATGCAGATAAAAGATAAAAGATGAATAGATATGAGAATATATTTTCAGGTAGTTCTGTCTTCCTTAGAACGAGGAAGATTGTTGCTTCACATCAACATCAGCACCATAGCTTGGCTCTGCTCTCACCTGGCTGCCTCTGCGGCTCACAGTTCTTCTCCTGTTTCCTGGTGAACATCACCCACACAGTCCTATTTCTTTGTTGTTCATCAGTCAGACATATCCTTCTGTGCAAGTGTTGGGGGAGTCCTTTCTCCTGCTCCCCCTCCTGGAAGGTGTGAGAGAGCCCTGATACGCTAAATGCTCCTCTTAAACTTCCTTTTTCCAGGGCCTACTCAGCTTCCTTTTCCTGTGGAGACCATATGAGGTTTTCCTCAATATGTTCCATTGTATTTTATATCTAAGTTCACTTCTTATTTTGTATTATGAGTTCATTTGTTTTCTTTGAGTTTGCTAAGTGCAGCCAGTCTGTGCATGGCTCATTACATTACTTCTAAACAGCCATAGCCAAACCACTGCCAGAAGCCCCTGTTGAAGAAGTGGTGTTTTTCTTGCTTGTTCTCTTGCTCAAGGAAAGTAATTGAGTTTGTATAATTCATGTTTTAAATTCATCCAATAAAAAAGGAGATTCTTCAACCTTGTTTTTTTATCCCTCAAGTGTGAAAATTAGATTTATCAGTTATTAACTTGTTTATTTTTTTTTAAGGTATCTAGCTTTGTGTCACTGTTGATTTCACTATTTGCAAACTGGCTTTGTCATTTTATTGATAGCACTTGAGTGAAGAACTCTCTGATAATATATGCAAACTCACAGCTCTCAACAAGCTTTACAGCTCCGTTAATGAGGGGATTAACAAGAGCACTGCAATGTATTTAACCTGCGGCACTAGCTCTGTTTCAATAAGACTTCAACAGCCTATTAAATGGAGTGGGGGCTCAATTAACCCAGACAAAGGCCACTCTACAGAACATGGCAGGGAGGACCACAGTTAGCATCTGCCTAAGCAGCTTGTTCCGAGCTGGAAATAAAGAGGGTGACATGTTCTCGCCCCGAGCTATGATATAACTGAAATGGTGATTCTAGTTCATCTGCGCTGACTGAATAGGTGCCGGCATTGAAACCCACCACTATCTCGCCATATGACAGTTTGTAAAATCCGAGTGCACTCAACGGTCACCCAGAGCCTCCTGCCTGCGAGCACCGAGGTATTGTTCCCAGGGAGCTTTCCCCAGCACAAGGGTGCAGGCCTGGCGTGCTGTTACGTTTGGACGGTCAGGGGACATCACGTCAGTAGATCTTTCAGGGAATGTTTTAACAATCTCCTGCCAGAGAGGGATTCGGCACGGAGGTGTTACTGGTCTTTGTGTAATCTGATTATTTCATTGGAGGTTGAAATAAGAACGGGAAAATGACACATAAGCAGGGTGGGAGAGAAACAAAATTTTTCAGAAATGCACACCTACATTTCCCAGTACTTGGTTGAATTTCAAGCGTTTTTTTAAAAAAGATGTTACTCATGGTTAAACTTGTGTTGACAATGCTTTACTGGGTAAAGTTCTAATTCTTCCCTTGGTTTTGGGATGAGAAGTAAGGATTTTTGCTATTCCTAGGGAAGAACTATCTGCAGAAATTAACTATTATTTTATTTGGTAATCTGGGTTTAGGTTTCTTAATATATATTGTTACAGACTACAGGTCTTTATCAAGAAAGTCACTGATGGAAGAATGGCATAAGGTGGTGGTATGTGCCCTGGTGTAGGAATCTAGAGACCATGTTGCAATGATTTGCAAGATAATTGTAAATACGAGAAAACAGATTTTTTCCTATGTTAAAAAGTAGAAAATAACAAAGTTTTTTGCTAACAACCAATCAAAAAATACAAGAATAATAACATCTACTGCAAAATTTGTTAGATAGACAAAAAAGAATAGGGGATATGGATTCATACCTAGATTAATTGTAAACCTTTTCAGAAAACACAGCTCTGCTCAAAAGGGTGTGACAGTTTTATTTTCTGTTTTCCTTGAAGAATGCTATGTGTTCATTAGTAAAACATGTGCTCATGAGTTTATACCAAGCAGCAATCTTGGTATATTGCACATGCCATAATCTGGTGGCAAGGGCTAATAAATAAACTTGCATTGTTAGCAGGATAGATGGAGGAGCTAGATCTGCCAAAATAATGTGGAAGAAGTGTATGGGCTCTGTCAAGTGCATAAGTGAGTGGTAAGTCCATGGCTTACCTGAAAATAAATATATATAAATAATTTCCAGGTTAAAGAATCCAAATTGCATCTGTTTTTTTATAGATATCAAGTATGTGGATTCATCTGCCTTGTTTTCAGGGATAAACATGCATAATGCTTTTTCTTAGGGCCATTTAGTCTAGTGCTCTGTCCATTTGTCTTTACATGACATTCAAGGTCAAAAAAACATAAGAATTCTTCCCTTCTATGCAAGTCACTTCCAGGTTTGTGTGAAGTCTTAGATCTCAAGACTTCCAAGGCAAAAAACATCTGCATTTCTAATGCAGAAAACAAACAAAAGACAATTTTTTTTGTATCCCCTCCAGAGATAATTAAGAGAGACAAAAGAGCAGAAACCCAATTACTTTTGCTTTGAGGTCAACTTTAAGTATTTCTGATTATCATAGTAAGGACACGTGCTGCTAATTTTATACTTTTATGTAGAGGCTAATTTTCTTTCCTTGGATCTGTATGTTATTATGGTTTGAGGATAAAATAGGTGAATTACCATAGCAATATATTGATTTCCAGCAGGGAAAAATAAAGGGAAGTTCTTAAATGAACACTGGTTTTCTGATGAGATGTTTTTGCTTTACCTTTGTAAGTCTAACTTGAGGTTAATAGGGCATTATTGCCTCTAATCACATCTAACTAGACATGCCTCATTGGTAGAATACATGCATTATTAAAGTTCTAGAGGCAATGTTGTTTTTTAAAAGAGGAGGGGAAATTGGAACAAATTATGTTGTCAAATAACTAGGAACTGCATCAGGACTTCAGCAAACATGTTAGGTAGTTTCTCTAGACTTGGGTGTATTTTCTTAAAGTTTATTTTGATTCCTTGAGCCTTTGGCACAGAGAGGTTGATCTTGTGCTGGAAATGGTACAAGCATGTAGAAATCAGAGTACAGGATCAGCATAGAGGATGTGATGCTGGTGTTAGCAATTTTTGATTTGCTTTTCCTATCCAGTGTATTCTCCCAACAGTGACAACAGCAGATGCCATTTGGGAACAACATGCAACCCTAGCTACTCTCTGCAGTCCTTTTCTCTTGCGTTTTCCCACCCTCCACAACTGCTGGATAAGGAATGTTTGAGAATGCATCATGCCTGTTAATGTTAGTGTGTGCTTATGGATCTGTTGTCCATGTATTTATTCAGACCTCTTTTAATCTGATGATATCATCTATGACTGCCTGTGGCAGTGTATTCCAGAGGTTCATTCCTGTTGGTTAAAACCAAACTAACTACTTAAAAAATTATTTCTAGGTGGGTCACCTATTTGTTCTGTGACTCCTTTAAAATAGTTTGGAACTTGCTGCACAACCATTCACCTTGTCCATTGCCATCATAAGCTTCTAAACCTGTCCTCTCAGCCATCTGCTGTCCAGCTTGGAGTCCCATCCAGTTTAGTCTCTCACAAAGGAGGAGCTCTCTCTACTTTTTTGTTTTATTTGTTGTTCTCCATACTTTCTTAGCTTTGCTCTGCCATTTTTTTAGGTATGGAACTGCAAATAGTACTTAAATAAGTTCTTGTTTATCATGTACGTCATTCTCTACTCATTCTTTTCTTTTAAATCATGGTCATTGAATGATAATAACAATTTAACCATAAGACAATAACACATTAGGCAAAATGATATATAATAGGAGAAAAAATTGCTTTGCACACATTGCTACTACTCCTCTTCCAAACAACTTTTTGGCATTAGGAAAAGCATACACAATACATAGGCAGCAGATAGATCTTTGCTCCCTGTCAGTCCTTACCAGATATGCTGGCTTTCAGCCAAGCCAAGTTAACTGGAATTCAATTAGCATCTTTGACACTTTTAAGCAGTTCTTTTTCTACTTTTATTGGCAACTGATTCCCTGTGAGTTTAACTCTACAAGAATGAAGACGTCTGTTAATTTTTCAACTTAATGAATGGCTTTCAAGAGAGGACAAAAATCAGTGTAGTATTGGAGGTTGAAGTGTGAACAGGAAATGAATGAGTTTGTATATTACAAATAACAATATTTCAGAATGTAAATAATATACAAATAATACAAAATGTAAATCATAGGCATAGCCATTAGGAAATCCATCCAGTTCTCTGCTAAGGAAAAATATCAACAATGTATGTCTTAAATTCTTACTGAGTGTCAGAGAATGCATTGCAGTATGGACATTTGGATGAGGCAAAAAAACAGAAAGAGGATGAAAGCAAAATTATAAAGGGTAGTTGAAAGAAAGTACACAAAAAATCCCCATTATATCCATAAAGATATATCTCACAGGCAATTTATCCATACAATTAAGAATTCTGGTTTGTGGAATCAAACCCACATTCTCTTGTTTCTAGATCCTCAGGTGAAAATTGTTTCCTTCAAAGGATCACCAAACCTGGTGAGAGGTTATATTGTGCAGCTTTTGACTGTCAAAATAAACCAGGAGTTCAGGAAGAGACTGAGAAGCATCTGAGCAAAGAAAATGAACATCTTTCTGGGATACTTGGATAGCTGCCAGCTCACACATTAAGCTCTGTTTTCCAAACCAATTGTTCTGTTGTTTCAAGTGAGAATAATCTTCATCCTCTGCCTGGACTTCTTGTTTTTCACAAAATGAATTTACCAGCCTAAATGTGGGGGTTTTTTTCCCATAAGTTCCTGACATATCAGCATTTACCATGGTGTATGCACTGATATAATTTATATAAGCAGGAGAGGATGGTGCTAGGTAAGCATTACAGAGCTCCTGGAAGATACTCAGGAAATGTAGTTTGATAATGCTTTTTGCTTTTTTTTGTTGTTGTTTTTGTTTATTAAATGCTAGTTTGCAATAATCAAAACAGCTATTAATTATTAGCAAATATTTATAATGCTGGACTCTGTTTCAAGGCTAAATACTGTTAAATGCTGCTAAACCTATAATATAAATGACTGCCCAGAATTAAAGATATTAGCCAGTATGAAAGCTGTAATTATACCATTAATTGTTCATGTCCTGAAAAATATTTCTAACAGATGCCAAACATGGGATTAGGTACATGCTAATAAAAGCCTCACTTATGGATGGTTTTCAAATGCTGTAAATTACTTTATGGTTATCAAAAGGATACATATATGAGAAATGTGTGAATAAGCTTAAGTTTTTCAGCCAAATCAGAAATATGGAAATTGCTTTACTAGATTAGACCTGCAGTTAGAGTACAACATCCAGTGCATGGCAGTGAATGACACTAAGATGTGTATTATCCTCTAATAATTAAGTTCTAATGAACCAGGTTTAGCATCCCTTCAGGAATTTTGTGGTTGGTTATGATATATATGGATTCTCTTGATATCTGTATAATGAAGTCCAATCCACTATTTCATCTTCTGGTGTTCTTGGTTTCTTGGCTTCTCATGAGAATTCTACAGTCCAGGGAGAACTTGTGTGGAAAAAAAATCCTCAAATTTTTTAAGTATCTTCCAATGTAAATGAATGTTCAGCTTATCCTTGCAGAGTGGAACTCTCCTGTACTGTGCATTTTTTAAATAGACTTCCACTTTAATTCTCTCTTTTCCTGGTTTCTCCAGTAACAAGGACCTGAATGATGATCACTGACCTTTGCTTTTGTGCTTTTATTGGAGCTGAAAGAACTGAGATGGAAGAGGAGCAAGAAATATGTTTTTTCAGCCTCATCAAACTACTTATGATCTTTTTTTTATCCATTTTTTGTTCAGAAAGTTTTTTGAGTGTTTAGAAACATGCCAGTTCTGAATGTTTATGAGAAGTGAGATCTGTTGTACTCATGATCACAGAAATTATTTTCATTCTTTTAGCCAATTGAATGTGAGAATGGTGCTAGCCTATTCAAGTTAGTACCTTAAAGAACTTGGGGGCATTGGACACACTAACAATAAAAATTAGTAACTCACAGCCAGCAATTATCTCAGGTAACCTGATGGAGTGGTGGTAAGTTAATCCACTTCCATTGATTTTAATGTTTTCTACACATGTGTAGACATGGAAATACCTGTGTTTCTTAAACCTGTAGGTGGTAATGTTCATTGTGTAAGTTTTGTACAAAACAATAGCCCCAATCTTTTGGTCCCCTCTTCTTTTGTGGGTGCCATGTCATGGCCCAAGTGTTACTTGCTGGAACAGGCTCTGACTCCTCTAGGCTAAGCCAAAATTCTCCACTGTTTTTGGGTTCACACATTACAACTTGGCATTAGGGAAAAGATGAGATAAGCAACTACAGGAGGGAAAGTGAGAGGAGGAAATATCTGTGATGGAACTGCTCATCTCAGATTGTTTGTGGAGGGCAATTTGCTCAGATTTGGTACATTTTACTTAGTTTTGGCTTAACTGGTTTGCACTGTTGCAATGTATATTGCTACATTATCTGGCTTTCTGTGTTGCCTGCACCGCTGGGGAGAAGTGGAATCTTATTTTTTCAAAAAGCTGTCCTGTGGATCGAATCTGTGCACAGGCTTTTAGGAGCAAAAGCTTAGCAATTGGATTTGAACTGAAAAAATACAGCTGCTATTTATTTCATTTTAGATAAATTTTCTTCACTCCTATAGAAAAAGTGAAGAAAATTTATAAGAGTTAAGAAGTTAAGAGTTAAGAAGTGAAGAAAATTTATAAGAGTTACCACAACTTGAGGTTGTGGTAACTTTTATAAATGTAGTTGTACATATAATGCTACCTCAAATTATTTATTTCTGGGGAAGATGGATTTGTCCATCCATCCTGGCCCCAGATACCCCACTCAGTCCACCTGGAGCTGCTCACTGCTAGTGTAATTTTAAGTGAGATGTCAGAAAGTTAGTTTGCAAGTTCTTGGATTTGCATAGTTGAAGGCAGGGGGAGTGGGTGATGTTGTTTGGTTGTTTGGTTTTTTTTGGAGGGGGGTGTTTGTGGCTTTGTTTGTTTGTTTTGGGTTTTTTTTTGTAGGGGGAGTTATTTTGGTTTTGTTTTGTGTGTGTTTTTGTTTTACTTTGGTTTTTGCTTATCTATATATTCACTCTTCTTTACCAAGGAATATCTGTGGCTATAAAGATCTCAGCAAGGCAGGGGTATCAATGATGCTGGGAAAAAGATCAGTAGTGGCTTTAATAGAGTGTGGTTAAAGATCTATGTGTGGAATGTTGTAATAGGCTTCAGCTCATGTTAATATAGGGGTGTTATTATTTTTTTCAAGACATTAAATTCATCCCTGTGGACAGCACTTTAGAACCTGAAACAATAAAGGAGGCTTGTACTGGGTACAGCCTCTACATCATGCCCAAGCTTTTAGCTGAACACAGATCTCTGAAGACAAAAAGCTGCTTTTCTCTGTCTGCCTTTTGCTATGCTCAGTCCTTTCAGTCAGTTGTAAACAGAGGAAGAAAGGACTTTTCTAGATATTAATTTAATCAAAAGTGTTAACTATAGCATTCTTTCTGCTAAGGGGAAATTGTAGTATTTATTTGACACAACAGGGAATGATAAAGGTAAAAATATAAAGTAAACAGAATTAGGTTTGGGTTTTTTTCTTTTGTGTTTGTGACAAGAGATGTGATTAGACCATCATGATCTTGAGAACACTGAAATACTGACCATAACACTAGTTTTCATGCCCTTTTAGCCTTTCTGGGTGGGGAAATGCAGATGTTATTTCTCTGTCATCAAGGGAAAAGAGACTGACACTTCATAATGTTAAGACAAGACTGTCAGATTCCACTGGAAATAACAAAGTTTGACAGTTCCTGGGTTAATACTGCAAGTACCAATCCTGTAAATTTCAATTAGCCCTGACAGCAGTAGGGCTTAACGTGATGTTTATGTGAAGTGGTATGTTGGTAGCTTTCCTTCACACTTATGAGGAAAAGGATCTCTCTCTCCTCCATTCTCTCTCCCTCTCCCTCCCTCCCTGCCCCCTCTCTCTCTGACACACACACACACACACACAGAGTAGGGTTCAGCCTTCACTCATTTAATCCTAATTATTTCTTGGGATGTCATGAAGATACTTTAAGTGCCCCAGACTGTCTTTGTGAGGACAGACTTAGGAACCCAGCTATTCAGAGCATAGGTATTAAGAATGAGTACCTAAAACTTGCTACAACATATTCAAACTTTAGCATTTGAAATTTTCACAAACACTTCACTACCTGAGCTCTGTGGAGTCCTGGTAAAGGCAAGACACCAAACCTGATGCACACTTCCCTGCCTAAAGCTGGTTCTGGTTCTGGTGTAGTCCTATTGTTGTCTTCCCCTCTGGAAAATGCAGCTTTGACCGGGAGCAGCTTTGCCAGCTAGCAATAACCTTGTGGTATGTACCAGTGAAGAGGTATTTCTCTGATACAGTGTCATCACAGCTGTGCATCCACTTGCTTTAGATCATTGTTGATGTCCACCCCAACTTCTATCAGCAAAACACCTCTTTTTTCTGCATCTTGTGTCAGTTCCCTGAATGAAATAAGCTTTTACAGGCAAGAAGGAGTTTTTTAACTGTGTTTGTGTTAGCGCTCTGGCTGATGTTAGTGATGCTGCACGAAAATCACACCTCTAACCAGCTCTGTGCTGCACACTGCTTTACCAGCAAAAGTTTCTAATGCCATCCTGCTGTCATGTAGTCCTCCATGTCAATTTGGTGCTAAATATAGGTGTTATGTGTGAAAATTTTGGCCTACCTGCTGTTCTTAAGAGAAGTCAACAATAAGCCTCGGTTGGGCAGAGGTTCCTCTAGCGAAGTGCAAACATGTTACCAACAAAAAGCCATCATATCTATGCTTGAGATGACCACAGGTATTATTTTTTTAAACAAGTAAATGTGACATATAAAAGTGCAGGACAAATAGCATGTGGATGGGCTTAGAAGGCACTGAGCAGTGAAGTTCTGTCAGTGGCTTCCTTGGTAGCTGTCAGGACAGACATTTTGTGCGGGACTGACTTCCCTCTGCTCCCACTGAGACTAGCGGGAGTTGGTTTTCAGTACACTGGACAAAAGAAAAACAGCTCTAGGGCTGAGTTCTCTCTTAGCAATTAAAGATAACAAAAGTATGTGTTAAAGACACATGTTAAAGATAGTAAGAGCCTGAAAAAGACACCAAATTTTTTAAGTTCTATAATAACACTGAAGCTGATCTATTGGCACCCTTTCCACCCTGCACCACCTCTGGTTCTCTCCTGATCCCATACTGCTGAACTTGCTGAACCAACAGGTCATTATGCAGCAAAAGTATGAACAGTTTAGTGCTGAATTTGCTCCAGAGCTGCTTCCGTGGAGTCTTCCACTCCATGTAAGGCTGGAAGAAGTGATAATGGCATTGAAATGTACCTTGGAATGTACCAGTAGGAGTAGAGCAACAGGAAAGCAGATCTCTCCTTTCAGCTGATGGCAAGTCATTAGAGCATCTCAGATATGAGGTTTGCCCATATTTTCAAAATTCTTGTATTTAATTCTGCTCAAATCTTATTTCAGCATGCAATCTTATCAGTCACAAACTCAGGAAGTTATGCTTAAAATTTTATGATAATACAATAAATCTAGGCTATGTTATGTTTTTCATAGGTGTTGGGCACCAAATGCAGCTGTCAGAGGAAAGATAGATATTTGAGTTGTTCAGCAAGTTGAATTTTTGTCTAGCTAAAAATCTTGCCATACTAGAATGATTTCTGTGTGGACCTAAGATAGTGTTAAGAAACAAATTCTGAAAACTCACAGATTTGAGTGAGTGGGAAATATAAAAATTTTGGATTTAAAATGAAGCTATCTCATGTTGAAAACAATGAATTGTAAGGCTAACATGGAGCATTTTCTCATTTTAATCTACTGAGTTGGAAAGGTGGAAAAATTAATGAAATCACTGCTTGCCTTTGAAAACTGTGAAAGAAATGCATTCTTCTAATGGGAAAAAAATCAAATAACTTAAATATTGTTGTACACATTCATTGTGGCATTCTGTGTATGCTTTGATTTATCCTATAGTCTGTCTGTCTTGTATCCTTCCGTTCTTCCTCTTCCCACCTCCCTTGTTACTTGTTAGGTGATTTACTTAACACTTTGCAAGTGCCTCCTCTGTGCTATGCATATTCAATTTATCAGAGCTTCTTAGAACAGGTGTCCTCAGGAGAGGAAGTCATTTTCCTTCCTGACCACACTTTCTCTATACAAACATCAAACTGCAGTAGTTGTCTCAAGAATTTAGAGTCAGACAGCAAAGGCAAAGGTCCTCTTTTTCCCTTGTCTAGCAAGTGTGCTGATTCACTCAGAGAGCTAGTTCCTTTTCAGAAGTAAGAAAATTAAAGTTCCTCACTGGAAATAAGGAAAGAGGTTGTTTTTCCTTGCTTTTTGATTGGGGACTCCTACTGTCCTGGAAGTCTTTCAGTTGCATTTCTTTTAAGAATCAAATTTTTGGAAGGACACAGTCCTGTTACAGCTTTGCTCTGCTGAATTATTGAAGGTTGTATAATAGCTTCAGTGGGATCAAACCAACAATGGATACAGTGCAAAATCTCTTTTGTGTTTTCACTGTTATTTTCATGTGTCTCACATCCCATCCCCATTTTCACAGACTGCTTTCAGGAAGAGACAAACATCAGACAGTAAAGTCATGTTAAAGTATGAGGGAAGTATTCAAGTCAGAAAGAAATTTCCCTCTCTTTGCTTTCACCAGTTCAAAGGTTTTTGAGCCTTTTGCATCAGCACTATGGTGCTTTGCAGTGCCAATGTTTTTTAATCACTCTTCCATGTTTGTGCTTTAGCTTCTGTCTATGGCGTGGCATAATGTAACACATGGCAAAACAACTGTAGGTTCCTGACTTAGTGAAGCTTAATCTTTTACTGTTTGGTTCCAAAGAGTCCAGTGAGTAATCTTGTGTGAAAGTGAAACTCTCTGTTGTTTTCTTAGGAGTTTTTAACATAGTTGAACTTTAGATTCCACTGTGGTGTCATCCAATTCAAAGCTCTTATTCTTGTAGATATTTACATAGTACAAGAATTCATTTTTCCTCTCCTTTCCCTTTCTTTTTTTCCTTCCATAATTCCTTTTCATTAAAAGCTTGCATGATGGAAATCAGTTGCAGGTTTTACACTGCAACATTGGCTTGCTTTTCATGCAAGAATACTTTTGTACAAAATAAATCTTACAGGAGGAGGACAAGCCTGGAATATCTTATATTGGGTCATTTTATAAGAAATCTCTGGTAGCTCTCAAACCCCATTTATTCCCTCTTTCAAAATAATTTCAGGTACTTGTTAATGCCCCATAGTTAGTCTCATGAGCTGTTCTTTGTTTTGTTCAACTCCGAGTGTCCCCTCAGCTTAGGCGCTGAAAAAGCAGACACTTCACAGTGCTGCTTTGAGAACACACTGCAGTGCAAATGTGTGTGTGTGTGTGTGTGTGTGTGTGTGTGCTTAGCTTAGTACAGCACAAGTTTGATTCAGCAAAGCAATGAATGCTGCTGCTGACCCAAGTAGCCTTGTCCTCAATCATTTGTGTTAATAACATACTTGCTATACACGAGTAGGCTGAGGGGTCCATTCTGGGTGGATGTCTGGACTAAAAGTGGGACATGGCAGACTACAGGATTTGTGTACCTCATGGTTCTTTTTGTAGCTACAGTGTATAAACAGCTTGGAGAATGAGAAATCAATCTCCATTTCCATGCAAAAGTTCAGTCATTAAAAATTAGAGCTCACTTGTGAAATCATGAACCTTGTCAATGCTGTGGTTTTCAGTGTGCTATCAGAGACCAGTAGAAAACCACATTTTACATACTGAAGAAGAAATCAGATGTTTTCAAACTCACAGAAACTACTAAAGGGATTTATTTATCATAACCAGGCAAGCATTTAAAGTAAAAATTGGTTTCATTTTCTGTTACTGGTGACCTTAATTAAGAAACACAAATTGAAAGTAGCATAATTGAAGATTATGAAGCTGTTAAGAAAAAAGAAGATATGGCAAAAGTTTGAGACCTTTTGAGAGGGAGGCTCTAATAGATTTATTTACAGTGTTTTAAGACACTATTGAGCCAAACAACTATTCTACTCTTTGGCTGAAATTTCAAATATCTTCATTTGTGACAGATAGAAGTCCCTTCCTTGTACATCAGCTTCTGTGGATCTCATTTCAGTTTATGAGTGTGAGCCCACTGCTTCTGGTAAGAGAGTAAATGGGAAAGAATAGGGGAAGACTGAGAACTAGGTGAGAGGTATGAAGGAAAGTAATTGAAGTCAGTACTGCCCTACATGTGTCAAAAAGAAATAGAACAATTACATGCTGTGAAGATGAAGAAAAATGTGTACTCAGTAATTTTCTTTCAGCATTCAGGGTCAATATTCTTCAAAGTGCAAATGAGCAGTTTAATGGAGAGAATTAAATGAAAGACCAAGTCCTGTTGCACAGCATTATTCTTTCACTTTACTCCAACCTGGTTTTAAATGTAGCTGAGTCTGTCTGACACAGATCTGTTGGACTTGTACCAGCCTTTTCTGGTAAGGAACCAGCTTGGTGGTTTCTGTTGCATTCAGTCACTGCCAGCCTTACAGCAAGGAGAAACTGGTGTGATTGGGAATCAGGGCAATTGCTGCAGTGACTGCCAGCCCCAGTTCTGGCCTGTATGGGTGTAGAAGCCCAGCAAGAATCTCACCAGGACTGTAAATTGTCATGGGAATGTTTTTGCATGAGCAGCACCCAAAACCAAGTCAAGTGGCATGAGCTTTATTTTCTCCTAAAGCATATGGTTCACTATATGTTCACTGAGTTTTGGTGAAGATTTTACTGGAGCTGGGATGGTGGAAAATGGTATCTTGAGCCCAGTCCTGGTTTGAGGAACACATCTAACTTCACACCACTGGAAAAATCCCAATATGCTTTGGTTGACCCTGATGATATCTGTCAGATGGGAAACTTGTAGAATTAATGACAGTAATTTTTTTTTTAACTAAGGCTTGTCTGTCTTTACTTGGAGTTCTGTTTTACTGCAATACAAGCCATGATGAAGTGACAGGGCTGTGAAGCTTTCACCTTGATTTTGTGGTGGAAGGGAGTAACAGAGAAGGGGACAAAGAGGGCACTTGTGTCAAGGGACATTGTCTGGGACAAAGTACTTGTACTAAGTGAGGTTCCCTAGTTATATATTTGCTTTTTTTTCTTTTTTTTTTTCTTTTTTTTTCTTTTTTTTTTTTCCAGTAAGTCTTTGGTACAAAGATTACAAGTCAAGTGTTGCCACCACCTTCTGTGTTGTAACTTTAAAATATGCTGATTGTTTCTGAACTGGCTACATATGCTTTTATGTTAGCTTTCAGTATGATACTGAAACAACAGACAACTGCCATGACAGAGTAACTATCCTTTTCTGCTCTTCCCTCACTACTTCCATGCCTCTTCCCTTATTTCAGCTGTAGCAGTCCTTGGGCTCTCCCATGAGCCAATTTAATTCACTGTAACAATAGAAAAAGAAAACTGTCATGGGTTTTCCTATTTCTTTTCTTTTTTAGTGAATTAGACTGGCACAGATCAGGCTGGATCTGATTTGTGGAATAGCTGGTACAAAGTCATACCCATGTTTCAAATCAACCTCTAGGAGTGTGCCTCCTATAGATATTAATGAATTTTGTGCACTATTTTAAATGGTGGGGTGGGGTTTTTTTCCAAGTGTCTTAGGGTTGACCCTAATTATATCATGTCAGCCTTGCTACCCACATCTCAAGAGGCTCCAAATAAACATTCTGTCTCCTGAGATCTCCTAACATTAGAGAGACTTTGTGCTAAGAAAAAAGAAAGGCAAAGGGACTTATACTGATGTTTCTAATGCCCAAATGGCAACATTAACCATCTTGTAGAGAGCCTGGTGCCCACTTTTGGCAGTAATCAATTGCCAGTTGGCCAGACAAGTGATCACTGCATACATGCAGAGAAGCATCTGTGGCTTTTCAACATGTCTCAGGCACTGGGGATTCATGGCACATGTGGAACAGTGGGATCAAGCATGGAGAGCATGTGTGAGAGTGAGTCTGTGCATGCATGCAGAAAAGCTGATTCATGGAAAGACAAGTAAATCCAGAAGCATGTTAGTCCTGCTGAGCTAGTCAACAGAACTTGCCTAGTAGGCCTCTGCTGGATGTGGTCAGATTCTCATCACTCTGCTCATGATGGATGTTGGGTGAGTTCCTTCAGTCAATGCAAGCTCCAGTCTGATTATATTTACCTGTACCCATTATCAACATTCAGGATTAGGGTTACTCTGGAGTGTAAGCAAAGTCTTAGTTATCCTCTTACCTCAAGAGATTGTTAGTGAGCAAGGTGGGAATTAACTAGAACATGTTTTCCTGCCATTAGAACAGCTTGATAATTTGGCTTGTTGGTAGTAATGATAAAATATTCTTTTAAAATATTCTTTAAAGAAGTGCATGGAGGTTTCCAGGGCAGGAGTACATCCAGTTCATTTGTTCACTGAGAAACGATAAGATGCCGTAGTGTGCCTATTTTGTTGATCATGACAAAAATTCAGGAATTATTCCTCTGACAGTATTATGTAGAGACAGGCTGGAGGAGGAAGAGCTGAGAATGGGTGGGAAAGTGAGTGACTTGAAATTTCCCATTACTGTGAAAGCCAACCTTCACTTTATTCTGTACAAAAGAAGACCAGAGAAAAAGAAGCACTTAAGTTAATATAGGTAATCATCCAGAGAGGATCAGGAGTGTTAAAAAGCTTATAACCCCTTCTCTGAATCACTGTCTCAAAACCCAGTACTTGAGACTTTGCAAGCCTTGAAAACAGGCAATTGTTGGTCCTTTCTCATTTTGAGATTTTTTTTAAACATAGAATCATAGAATTTTAAGGTTGGAAAAGACATCCAAGATCAACCTTCTCCCTTTAACTTGTTCAAACTTAAGTGGGTTACAGGGCTACCACTCCTTTTTTTCTGTTAATATTTTCTTCCTTTGATGTAGGCAGCTTTTGGGTTGGAAAGAATGAGAATCATTAAGTCATAGAATTAGTTAGGTTGGAAAAGATCATGAAGTTCAACTGCCAACCCAGCACTGCCAAGTCCACCATTAAACCACATCCCCAAGTGCCACATCTGCACATCTTTTAAATACCCCCAGGGATGACAACTCCACCATTTCCTGGGCAGCCTGTTTCAGTGCTTGGGAAACCTTTCAGTAGAGAAATTTTTCCTGATATCCAATCTAAACTCCCCTGTCACAACTTGAGGGCATTTCCTCTTGTTCTATTGTTTCTTACCTGGGAGAAGACACTGACCCCCACCCAGCTACTCCCTCCTCTCAGGCAGCTGTAGAGAGCAATAAGGCCCTGAGCCTCCTTTCCTCTGGACTGAGTCTCCTTTCCTCTGGGCCAAGCACCCCCGACTCTAGTTGCTCCTCATCACATTTGTGTTCCAGACCCTTCACCAGCTTTGTTGTCCCTCTCTGGACACACTCCAGACCCTCAACTTCATTTTTGTAGTGAGGGGCCCAAAACTGAGCACAGGATTTGAGGTGTGGCAATTTATTTTTTTCTTAAAATAGTAGGACTTTTCTTAAAATAGTAGGATCTTTATGCAGTGAAATAAAAAACCTTTGAGCTTTAGTTCAAAACCCCCTTTAAATCAGCTCTTATGGTGGGAATGGAAACATTCATATCACCCTTTGGCACCTTTGATGCCACTTAGGTTTAGATCAACATGTGGCATAGAGACCTTTGGAGCTGTGATATGTAACTCAATCTTTGCCTTGGGCTCCTTCATTTTTCCTTCTGCTCCTTTGATAAGGATGTCATAGAGATGACACCTTTATATAAAAATTGTGCAAGTCTCTCTGAGCAGGTAACTGAAGGCAAATTATTTGCTTATAGAAGTTAAATAAAATACCCTCTCCTTTGGCAGTATGTTCATCCCATCCACAAATGCCTGTCACTTTATGTCCTGATCTGTGAGCCTTGTTTCTACGCTGCAAACATGTTGATACAAAAGTTCCTCCTTACAGTATTCAGTCCCGCTTGTTTCAGTCTGTGCTGCATGAAAGAGACATTTTCCAGCACCTGTGTTCTCACTGGTGCCTTCAGCAAAGCCCTGCAGTTGAACCATTAGAAATACATGCTGACCTTAACAAAGAAGGAGCCGACATACTTCACTCATAAGACCCAGAGAGCAATCAGACAGCATCCCAGTGACATTCATCACAGCTGCTGGCAACAGCCTTTAATTCATCTGGTATTTAACCAGGGTGAAATACCCTGTAGCTATATCATGTTTGTTGGTGTTAGATGAACCCAGCTCATCACCCACTCACTAAAGTTCAGGATTTAACACCAATCTGGTCTGCAGGCAGTTCATATCCTGAACAAAATACTTGTCTCCTCTTTGTCCTTTATTATATTTTTTTATTCACCACAACCTATTTTCTAAACTCCACTCTGCTCACCTCCAACATGTAACTGAATTCTGTTTTCCTGAATTTGAAAGCTATGCTACATTCTGGTACAAGTCAGAGATGCAGCCCATCAATGACACAATTAAGCCCAGTGATTACAGGCAAATTTTCCAGTTTTTATTGTTAAAAGTCAAGAATATTCAAGCAGTGAAAACTGTGAATGTGTTTTCAATGTTTGAGCACTGAAGTGATGTGGCTGCAGCATCCTTTTAAAAAGATGGATGGGAATGGGAGATAATTAGGAACAATAGCTCAGATAATGAATAGCTATGTGTCTCATATGCATTCACTGCTGAGTCTTTAAAGGAATTAATTGGACTTCTTTCTGTGTGATTCTGATCAAGAGAAGTCAATGAAAACAAATCAGTCATTGGGGGCTAGAGCAAATTTAGTGGGTATTAGACATGGCCTGGTGCAGTCCTATAGGATAGCCTCTCCTGATTTAATGATACTTACATCCTTCTGCATACAGGATGTGTTTTAATTGAATGCTCTGATGCTGTAAAGTTGGAGAAGTAAAACCTTCTGGATTTAATTCTGGTTCCATTGAAGTCTAGAGGCTCCTACTGATTTTAATAGGGCTGGTTTCATGCCCTGTGTAAGTCTAGGCACAAACCACATTATTGTTTGGATAAACTTCTAGGGGGAAAAAAAGCATGTAGCCTACCTTTGAACACTTCACTTACACAGTTCCATGTGCTTTGAATCTAATTTAGCTTTCAATCTATCTAAAAGATTTTAACAAATATTTTTTTCTTAAAATTAACAATCTGTATAAAAAAAATCTCTAAAGACTTCTTCCTCCAAAGGCCAGTTTCACCAACTTCATTAGGCAACTGGAAGCCCTAGCGCAAGTAATCTTCTTGATCTTGGAAACAAGAATAAGGACACTATCACTGTATAGAAAACACAAGGAATGATTTGTGAATCTTACATGAATGATGCTAGAGGCAGAAAAAAATCTACATTGCTGATTGAGATGGATCAGTTATTCCAGGCTATCTAAAAAGTTAAAAACAGTAAAGTACATTTTTATGGTTCCCAACATTCAAAAAAGAATGACTGAAGGTCCCCAAATAACTAGATTTAAACAGTAAGTGTTGACTACTTTTTAGGGCAATGGTTAGACTTGGTTTCAGTTTCCAAGTTTTTCATCTCAGTGTCAAAGGGTGGAAATGTTGTCTTCCTTTTATTTTTTCTCCTAAATTAAAGAATATTGAGGTTCCTGGATGATCATTTGACCCTGGTAATTCGGTAAATAGACAGAACACCAGGTACAGTGGGATTTTTTATTAAAACCATAACAGGTAGCAAAAAATAAAATTGTTAAAACAGTGGAACTAAATTTGGCAAAGTACCAGAATTGGTACAAGGGGTTTAATTCTGTGTTCATCAACACTGAACAATCACCTGACTGTGCTGAAACAGGCATTCTTCCTCTCGGGCTGAATTAACTGGAGTGCAAGATACAGACTTCAAGCTATTCATGGACATGCAAGACTTAATACTGGTGCCCTGAAATCCCATGTATTGCTTTCTGGCCACTCACTTGGACTGTGTTGATGGGAGGGGATCTCCAGCAGTTAGTTGACCTTAGAATACTGTAAATAACCAAGGCCAGAAGAAGCAATTTATGAAGTCCTACTCCTGCAGGTGAGATACTTACCTGAATATACTGTCATTATCAGTAAAACTTTTGTGGTACAAATGGCCCTTTACATAGTGCTAAAGGCCCTGAGTCGGTTTTCCTGGGTGGAAGTGTTGTTACCTTTCCCTTCCTGTCAGCTGGAGAGATGACTAGAGCAGGAATAGGACAACAAGGCTTGCTCCTCATCCAAATTCACAGCCTGGGAGTTAACCTAAAGCAAAACTGAGGGTGCATTATATAAATACTGCAGCACCTGTTCCTAAGGTGCTGTAATCACTGACAAGGGATTACAAATTACTTTTTCTAAGGTGCAAATCACTGACATCCATAGGAAGGGGTCTGTGACCTCTGACAGCAGGGGCATGTGGGCAATGGGGTGCAGTAACTGCTGTAGCTGATCCCCCAGAGATGAAGCAAAACCCTTTGGGCCTCTGCCCTTTAGTGGGAGCACACTCTCTCCCCCTACACTCAGCAAACACAGATCATTCAACACATCTATAAGAAGGAAAGATGCTGTTGTTGCAGGCAAAATCTTTGCGTTTATGGATTGGTGTATTCAAATAGTCCTGTGTGTGACGCCTACACAGACAAATTCAAGCTGATTTGAGTCAACAGATTATTTAACACAGTGTACATAGAACAGATAAAGCAGTTCTTTTCTAGTATTATTTCTCCACTGTCTGTGTGTTAACACTTCCCACACTCCAGGATCAATGTTTTATTACTGTGATTTCTTCTCAGTCTTGGTGTTCTGAAATGACCCTTTTAAACCTGATTGGTGCTGCATAAAACAGTATGGAAAGTATTGTGAGTTTAAAACACACACGCACTTATTCTTATGTGTGTCTGATAGGTAAACTCAGGATGAGAGTGAAGGACCTTCTTAAAATACCTTTAAGAGAAAAGTATGTCTAGAACATGTATTTAGGTCCTGTGGTGTTTCCTAGGCATTTGACAACATATATAAATATTCTGAAGGCATCACTCACATAAATGAGTGGGATATGATTGCAGTGAAAGATGCAGTTTTCATGGGGATTTGGTGTAGCAAAGTGTTGAGTGAAACAATGGAAAAACCCTAAAATGTCATGGGACCTGTCTGGAATTTCTGAAGTTGTATTTGACATTTAAACCAGAATTGGTGCTGGAGTTTCATTTTTAAGAATGAGAATACAGAATATTAGAAGGAGTTTGTGTGGGTGGTTCATTGGAAGTTAGCATTAAGATCAGCTTCACATCTATCCTGCTTTTTCTTTGTATTGAAATGTCAATTGTGTGGTTTTGCAATACCAAGAATTATGGATGATTAGGAGTTTGAAGGGCATTACAAGGGATACAACAGAAGACATAATCATTACACTAGTCATTCCTATTGTGTTTATAGCCATAACATTTATACCATGTTATGATGGATTGACACATAACATTTGCCATTAATTGCTTCTATTTCACCATTTTCCAGCTTTACTGCTGTAGTTGCTTTGAGTTTTCTCCCATATAGATCAGTCTGTAGATCTAGTCATTGCAAAGATGCAGAAAAGCCTCCAGTCCCCACTCCCATCACACACACAGAGATCCAGTTGAATTTAGTGCTGGTCAGAGATGTTTCCCCTCTGTCTTTCTGCTCTGGTGTAAAACACTGAATGATGCCAGCCCCCATTTCTGCGTGCAGCCACGGAGTCCAGCTTGGCAGCGCGCATCCCGCTGTGGCTGGCCCTGAGCAGGCAGCGCTGTCACTGCTGCCACATCAGCTCTGATCTAGTCTGATTCAGCCTGCTGCTACAGAGTCACTTGAGGGGATCCTTGTGGGGATACCAAAGCAAAAACACTTTTTGCTTCTAGGATGAATATTTCTATTTTGGACACAAGGATCTCTCTTTTCCTCTTGTGGGATTTGGAGCAAAGACCACTGGCAGTTGTACCACCTGCTGGATGGAGCTGCTGGAGAGTGTCATCTCCCCAAATCCCCTTTTGTGCAGTTCTACTCACAATCTGGTATAATATATATATATATATATATATATATATATATATATATATATATATATATACACCAGATGTGTTCTCACAAAACAACAAAATACTAGGCCTAATTACAGAAAAGCTACATTTCATGCAAAGAAGGTTTGCCAGGTCATTCCATTACTGAGGAAGCACTCTTTTTAACTCAGATGCAACACATGGATAAATTTTGCCCAAATGCCAGACACATGATGCTTCCTACATTCTTGCGAGATATGTACATTTCTTCCCCCTCTACTGGAACAGCAGCAGCATGAAGCTACGAATGACCCAGCAAAGCTGAAGCTAACACCCCACAGCTGCTTCCCAATATCTAAACTTAGGTATCTATGGATTAAATTGATAGTTGCCTAAGTTTCCTAATTTTTGATGCTGAGTACTCCCCTGGGACTACATTAGTTGTTGTGCATTTTAAAATAGCAGAAAAAATGGTGGGAACATGCTACTTCAAAAATTAGTAATTTCTAAGGTTAAACTTTAGGCATTCTCCTTTAAATTGTGATCCTGTTAAAATATCAGGGCAAGGGAATTGGATTTGATCATTCTGTTACCTTTTTGTTTGGTGGTAAAGAAGTTGGTATGAGTGAGTTAACTGTTCAAAGTTTGTTTTTCCCAGATGGATGTGCCTCCAAGGCTGGACATTGCCTTTGAATTAGATTTCGCAATTGTCATTGGCTGCATCCTTGATTACTGAAATTAAGGATGGCTCAGACTCTTATCTAAGAGCAGGGTGGAGAGCTAGGTAAATGTTTCTTCCCCTAGCCTGTCTCCACGGCCGGGACAGGGAGGGGTTTGTTTGCCTAATCAGCCTGTGATCTGAGGGTTTGTTTTTCAAAGGAGCATGTGGGGCTGATGTCCTTGGGTTCCCGAGCCTGAGGCAGTAGTGCTGGGAAAAATGTAATTGGGGCCCATCCTTAATATTTATAAAGAGGACATAGAACTTTTTCTTTTTATAACCAAAGCCAGCCATGCAGCAAAGCAAAAGTAAGTCAGAAATAAGTATTTTATTTATAACTCAGTGCACTAAAATCCAACCAAACAACCCCAAATATAGTCCAGTTCAACTTTTTTTTTTATGTCACCATGTTGTACTTGTTCTTTCTCATCTCAAAATGACAGTTCTGGGATCTTGATGTCAACCTGTGGAAGAGTGATTCCCAGACAGAGCATCTGGCTCCTTGTGCGAGTCCTGAGGCAGTTGGTTGTGTTGGGGGCCATGGAGTTGCCTCTGGCTCTGACATGTGGTTGTGTGAGTTGCTTGATGGGGCTCAGTGGCAGCTCTGCCCTGCTGAATGCTGCCTTGTTTTGACTTTCTCAAGAAGTCAGTTTGCACTTCTTAATTATTTTTGTAGCGACCATTCCCTTTAGGAAGTATTGCCCTTCCCTCTCAGGCTTCTCTACTCCTACAGCTGGGTGCCGTAAGAGCAATGCTGTAAACAGCATCCTCAGCCTGCTGAGGGGCACAGCCTTCCCCTGTGCTACATCTGATAGAATTACTTTGTTTTGCCTTCACCTTGCAACTTAAAGCACAATACTTACGGCTCGTTTTTGGAATTTTGAGAGACTATACACAGGAGTAAGGATATGGATGTAGAAGGCACGAAGGGGGTTTTTTTGTTCAAGTAATGCAAGGAGGATTTAAGGATTTGACTCCTGAAGAGGCTTTAATTGCTAGCAAGGCCGGAGGAGGAAAACAGTGTGTCATGACTTCTGCTGATCTGCTGTGGGAGTTACCACTCAGCACTGTGCAGAGCTGAGCCCCTCTGGTCTCAGGGCTGGATACTGCACATACATCCACACTGGCAGAGAATTAACATAGTCCTTCCCTTTAGTAGCTGAAGTACAACAGTTTTACATGCTAATTAGATTCATGTCATGACCTGTCTTTCACTTATAGACAAGTCCTAGACACAAGAACAGGTCCAAGAACAGAAATTTTAATCCCCTTCCCCATCCAGCCTGAGACATTTCCCTAAATCAGAACCATTAAAGCTGCAAGTGCACAAATTGGATATGTAACTCAATTACAGGAGAGAAAACTACCCAGCTGCAACTGATGTGGAAATTGGGTATGGCTACTGCAAATCACTGTGGAATTACATGAGCTGGCATTAAACAAACAGCAGGGCAAATTAGCCCTGTACTGTGCTGCATGCTGCTGTGCTTACACAGCTCCTGAGTTAACATGTTTAAATGCAGCTATCTCTACATATTGCTGCATTTTGCTAAATCCAGTGGGAACCAAAGAATAGGAATTGCTTAAAATATCTGGTCTTCCTTTCTGCAAGTTTAGCATCTTCTCTCATCTCAAAGCTCAAGAGACCATTCTGAAGCCGGGGAAAATCCTGTGTGTAATTAACCAGCCCTGGCTTGTGTCCCCAAGACCACTTTCTGCAGGCTAATTCCCTGGAGCTAGAGCCAAAGAGTGCTGCATTTGTGCTTTGAGATGGTGCATGCTGTGGTTGCAAATCCTGTGGTTTTAATTGCTAGAGGCCATGCAGCACTGCCCCATGAGCAGCAGCATAGGACCCAGAAAGAGGCAAGAATTTCTTGGCCTGGATTCAATTCCATGCAGCGAGACTTGCAGAGAGCACAAAAGGTATGCAAGAGGCAGCTGGAGAAAGGTTAGGGATACAGAAGAGAAAAAAGGTTTACAGGCAAAAGCACCTTTATAAAAATAAGCAAAGTGCCTAAATAAAACAGTGTAATAAGTGCTTTAAACAAGATGTACATAAACTAAACAAAAACTCTCATTTTCCTTGAGAGAATACCTATCTTTTCAAAATGCATAGCCTTGATGACTCTTTTTGGCAGTGCAACAGAGATGTACTGAATATTTTTTAGAAATTATACCCAAAACACTAAAAGCTGGATCTTCCAATTAGGTGTAGACCAGCACAGCCTGTTAGGTAGAAATCACAACATTAAAAGTCTGTTAATAGCAAAGCTTCTTGCCCTGCTGTAATTAGCACTGTGTGATTTTCCCTTTTGCTCCTTTCCAAAAAATCAGTTATTTCAGAAGTAGTCATAAAGGTCCAAATTTCAAAGAAGAGCTAATGGTCTTTCTGTATGATAATAATTGTTGACAAGTGGCTTGAAACTTAGATATACAAAGACTTTCAGGCAGCTACTCTGGGGTGGGCTTTAAAAATGTATTTTGCAAAAACTCACAGCTTCTTTGTCAAATGCTTCATTTTCATACAATTTTTGACTGAGCAGAGAAAGACCATCTTTAAGGGGCTGGATTGCCCATCTGGGGTCAGTGCAAAAGGATGGAACAGATTTTTTTATAATTATTTATAAGATGTCTGCTTTCATAACGCTGTTCCTTGAGTGTCAGACAACCTCGGGGGCCCTTGGCCACCCCCCTCCATGTGTTGGTCATCAGTAATGATTCATTCCTTGAAAAGCATGGAGCAACTCTTAAATCCATCTAACTTCCCCTCCCTCCCCATGTTGTCCATCTTCTGTTGTATGGAATTTAAGATTTGAGGGTATCAGGAGCACATTTCTTCAGGTCCCTCTTCAACTCAGATACCATTTTCAATGGAAACATCATTGGCAATGTATTTGTAATGTTTCTTTTGATCCCATAGCCCCACCCTGGCAAAAAGCTCCTCAGAGGTGCACTCTGGGCATTGATATTACCTCACAGTATAGTCACTGCTCCCTTCTGCCATAATTCTTATTCATAGTTTGGTAACTCTAGTGGCCCCAATCATTGTGCAAGCTTCTGCACAAATCCTTAGGGTTTATCTAGAAAACATTTTACATTCCTAGTTTAAATGGCTTGGCTGATTGACTGATAGTGTAACAATATACTAGGCTGGACAGACCATTGATCCTCATTCCAGGACTCAAATGTTATTGTCTCTCTTTACATTTACTGTAAATGCTCCAGAAATGTTTGTGCTCTGGGAAAAAAAAAAAAAAAAAAAAAAAAAACAACAAAGCCAGTGTCTACCTCTTTCAAATATATTGGGAACAACAATCTCAGCTAAAAATGTAATCTAAACTGCCAACCTAGCTCTCTCTTCCAAGGCCTGATAAGGTTTATAGTCTAAGATCACAGTGGAAGGTTCTCTTGCAAGACAACCTAAAGCAGTTTAAGCATCACCACCCCATCTCTTCACTCAGACACTGAATTTGAACAAGCAGCTGCACCAGCACTCCTGTTTCACAGTGCCAGCAGAACCAGGTTCATTTGAAGAGCCTCTGTCCTCAGTAACTTCTGGAATTCCTACAGCTATACTTGCAAGAGAACATCTCACTATGGCTGGGATAGACAACACAGGACCAGAAACAGCCACAAAATGACTGGTGTGGTTTTTTTTGGCTTTTGACCATGACTCCTAAAACTAGTAAATAGGATGTTGGTTTCTAAAACTAGTAATTAAGATGTTCCAAGAATCTGAAGCAGTTTCCCTGTAAGGGAGGGAAGAGCTCCTTGCTAGACATGTCCCAGTGAATGGCACCTGCCTACAATAGGTGAACAAAGGTGTAGTTTTTCTCATTTTGTCCACTATCCTGAAGTGGTAGCAAGTTAAACACCAATGAATGTGTCAGACTGGTTTATATATGCCTTTGCAGCTAGAATTGTAAATACTTTAAACTGCAGTCTGCTCTCTACTGCTTGGAGTGGATAAATGCAAAATGGATAAACCATTTTCCAGCTGATCTACAGAAAAACAGGGACAGACAATCCCCCCCAGGGGCTGACCTGTAACAAGGAACTGTTGAAAATTTTCCATCAAGTTCCCAACTTTTTCGTTAAGGGTGTTTTGGCTTGTTGGTATTGTCTGAAGATTTCTCAAAACCTGTCTTTTTCAGAGCAGAAAGGCTTGCTCACAATTCTTGGCAAAGTCAGCACATGTTGTCAGCTAATTGTTGGAGAGTGCTTCTTATGGAGTTCCCCTCTCTGGGGATAGAGGTCAATGTTGGAAGGGAATGGGTAGACAAAGAGGGTGAGTGCTTGTCAAGGAAGACTGAGATTGACAGGAAAATGCATTCTTTTCTGAAACCCGGAGATGATATCACATGTGGTCAAGTTGGAGGTGCTTTTTTTTATCAGGAGGCCTACTGATTGGAAAGGTCAGCAAGTCTGGAACAGGGCTGTTCTGATTCAGTCTCATGCCACAACCTTCCTTTACCCAGAACTGAGGTTATACATGCTATCTTCTCTTTTTTCTGCCTGCTCTGTGCTTTGGCTCCCTTCTGCAGAGCACTGTGGAGGAAGGCACATGGAGCTCCATGGGGAAGCACGTTCGGGGCACAGCAGCAGAAATTTGAAATAAATGCACCACTAGAGGGCATCTGCTCATTCTCACAGCTGGAATGGAATCCTGTTCACCCCTGCAGAATGTCAGCCCGGTATTTACAGCTAAAGGTAAAAAAAGGTCCTGGACCTCAATGCCTCCAGCATTTTTTTCTTTAATGAACACATCCTTGTGCTTTGTGTCCTCAAAAGAAGAATACACTGAAATGTGTTAATAAGCCAAGTTTAAGATGGTATATCAAGCTCTGCAGGTTACCAAAGTTTGACAAAGATCATCCTGAATGAACAGAAATTGATGTTTGCTTATTTTCCTGCATGTTCAGAGAGAGCAAATGGGCTTTGAGAGAAAGAGGGACGAACTCAGTTTGCCTACTGCCACGATGAATACACTTGGAATTAATCTACGTAGAGATGCTGAAGGAAGTCAGGAGAATGTTCTCAGTATCTAATACAATGGCCTTTTTTTGCTATGCTTTAGTTCTTCCTGAGAACAAAAGAATTACATATATTTATAAAATTTAATTTAGGTGTGCTCTCTTCACAGGTTTGGTTGATTGCCTTTGTTTTTCTAAGTATTGCATGTGGCTGTGGCTTCACCATGGTACACTAGGTTTTTTATGAACCCTGGGGAGCTCATGTGGTAGCTGCAGAGCAGTCTCTGAGCCACACCGCAGCAGGAAGATCTGCACACAACTGGCTGGAGGCTGGTTGGACACAGCCCACAAGACATCAGTGTGGCTATTGGTCAGTTGTTTTCTTTTGTGTGTAGACTTTCCCTCCTCCTCTCTCAAAGAGGTCCCAGCACAAGGTACCTCAGTCCTTCTCTTCAACACCACCATCTCCAGATAGGAGGGAGAAGAATTTTGTTTCAGCTCTAAAATAAAACTCCAATGGTCTCCACTTGACAGATCTGATTCCAGGTTAAAGATAATCCAAACCTTCCTGTCCAGTGCTCTCCAGGCTTGCTTTCTGCAGCAGAGGGATGATAGTCCTACACTAGTGCAGGCTAAGCCTCATCCCTTCCTTCACCCTTTCGGAGCAGAAATCCTCAGATGTGCCATACTGTGCCAAATCCTTTACAGTGGTTTTGTGATGTGAGTTAGTATCTGCTGGAGATGCTGAGCTGAGATGTGAACTCATTTCACAGAGGGCTTGACCTGAATTCCCTGAAGTGAGAGTCTTGTCCTTTTACTCACTGAGCTCCCTCTTTTTGTACTTAATCAAATCCTAAATCCTCTGAAGTGAAAAAATGCACATTTTGTTTTCAATGACTTGCTGAAGCTGAATGCTTCTCACAACCAGCAAGGCCTATGAAGCTGGTATTTATTAAGGATGAGTGATTTCTCACACTTATTCTGTTTCTATCCAAGGCTGCCGACTTGGTCCACCTGGGTTTCAGAACTGAGATATCACATTTCCCATGTCTCATGCCTTCTCTGTACTTGCCCTGCATTATTTATTAAGGCACTGAGTGCTCCTGGGGTTTGCTGTCAGGCAGGGTCAGGCTCCTTTGGGCTCACCTCTGCTGCTGCAGTGTTGGAAGACTGATGCACCAGCCAGTTTATTGAGCAGATTGGACCTGCAGCTGGTGCTGCAAATGGAGATTATATATATTATATTGAGGTTATATATTGTATAACCTCAATGCTGGAACTTAGAAGCTACTCAGTGGAGAAACACAGAGGAAACTGGGAATCAAAGCAGAAGGGAGGACCTGGGGTTTCTGACTCTGCAGGAAGATAAGTAGATTAATTGGTATCTCCCTCAGAGCTGTTTTGGCTATCAATTCTTTCAGGTCAGGCAAGGTTGCAATATCCCTGCTGGCAGTAACACTCTTAATGACTGAGTTGATCAAATCAGTGTCATCCATTTGGACCTTTCTTGCCAGGTTGGGCTTGTAAAAGAGTTTCAGCAACTTTTTCATCAAGAATCTTACCAAAGTGGCTGGGGGGGAGCAGGGGGAGCAAAATGCTGTTTAGTATTAAAGATCTGTTGCTATTTTTAAACTGCTAATTGGATCTCCCCTCTGAATCATTCCAGATCAAACATGTATATGGTTAACTAAGGCTCTAATTTGGAAATTTGTTGTGCTACCTTTTGTGCCAGTGAAAAAAGAGTTGTAGCAGCATGGCCTGCATGGACACTTTATTTTCCCTACAACTGTGATATTTCTGTAGCTTAGGAGGAACAGTGGCTGATTGCAATAGGAGGAAAGCATAAACAGGCATTAGTGACTTGGGGAAAAAATAGTTCTATGAAAGATTACAGAGCTGTTAATTTTCATGGTGTTTCTTTATTTTCCAAGAGATAGGCAGTGTGGCCCAAATCTCCCTCTGAGATGGTGAGGAGTGTGAGTGCTCCATTAAAGCTGGTGTTTGGATAGACCATATACTACTACTAACAGCAAAAGAAGATGCATATACATGTGGTTCATCCTTGGACTCCAGAAGAGGGGCAGACGCTTCCCAGATCTTGCAAGTCAAGTTTCACATTTTAAAATTCTGGGTCACTTCATTAATTAAAAAGTTGTGTTTTTAAAATGTTTCTAATCAAATGCATTGTGGCACTGGGAGCTGGAGTGTTTTTTTGTCTGAAGCCTATATCATCCATCAAAACATGCTTCATGCAAACAGCTGGATCTCATGTTTGAGTCTTCATAACTGAACTGAATGTTTAGACTGTCTTTTTCCATCAAATGTGTGATTTAACAGTGCAGCAGTGGAAGAATCTAGGACAGTTTCTGAATTGCAGATTTCTGTACTCACTGTTTGCGAAGCAGGAAGAAAAAGAAAAGACAGACTGCTGGCAGAAAAGTAAAATACTACTACAATAAGCATACACCCCATTCTATTTGATGGACAGCAGTGCCTATTCCCATAGAAAAGGGCTGGGATTCATGTGGATTAGCTCCTTGTGAAATGTGTGTAGAAATCCAAATATTCTCTTCCCAAACACGTTGGTTGCCATTCTCTTCTTCTAGTCACTTACTAATATTAGAAGCCGCAAACTGTGAAACCAAAGTTGCAGGAAAGGCATTGTGTGTTTGCAAAAAAAAACCCAACAAAATTAGGCCTGTGTGGGTCCATCCTGCAGTCTTTCCTCCTGCAAAGCTTCCCATAGCCCTGTGTGTGTCCGTGTCTATGCCCATGCACGTGGGTTCCCATTTGCTACAAATGGCTCTGTCCCTTTTCTTCAGGATCTGTCAGAACGAGCATCTGTACAATGTTCAGCTCTGCGCTTGACTGAAAGCTTGAGAAGTTAAAAGCTTTTAGAATAGTCTCAAAAAAAAAAATCAACAACACGCACATATAACTAAAAACACATGAGAGATGAGAAAAAAGAGAAATAATGTAGCATGCAGTAACATTTGGAACCTTTCTCTCTTTTTAGCGGTATCAGAGAGGCTCAGCAAGAAAGGGACCCCTGGAATCCACAGGGTTGCTCTCAGAAACACAGCAACAGCTGAACAGTGCATGAGAGCTGAGGCTTCAGGGAAAACCTCCATGAAAAATAAAAGGAAAGGAAAGAAAAGAGGAAAAAAAACTCAGTTTTTTTTTAAAGCTCTGTACAGATGCAGTGACAATTTGATCAGTCTTTCTGCTTTTTTTGCTTTCATGCAAATTGATAGCCTGCTCTTGGGAAAGGTCTACAGTGGTTGTGAGCATCCTATTATCTGCTTGAAGTTACAAGCTGACTGGATAAGCTAAGAAAAGAAGCGTTGTGGAAAAGTGAAAAGATGTTTGACAATGTCAGGAATTCTGTGTTGCTCGTGGACACACACTCAGAGCTAAGGCTCATAGGCAAATTTACAGCATTAAGAAAATTGCAGTGGAACCAATGTAATGCCAGTGCCAAACACTCAAAAAGACACTAAGTTCTCCCTCACAGGGTCATGAAAGTATTATAATACTGTATGGCTTTTTCAGGCAACAATGTGCTGTTTTGATATGCTTTCTGGTTTTTTAACTGCTGTGGGTTGTGTTCTCACGGTTTGCCCTGCAACCACAGGGATACTTTTTATATTCTTTAGATGAAAGCTGTTCCTTCAGCTTCTTCAAGAAGAAAATTGAGAGTGTGGCCTTTAAGAAAATGATCAAATGTGACAAGTGTTGCAGTAAAGTCACAAACAGTGAACCAATTTTTATTATGATGATTTGGCTTCTTACGGATAAGAACACAGTTGCACTTCTGTTTTGCTTGCTCTCTAAAGCCTTGTGTGTATAAACCTTGCCTTCCCCTGTCGTACCAGCTTTTCTCTGACCCCAAAGAGGACAGCTAGACTTCTCAGGCATCGTTAGCTAGTGTGGCCTCTCTTGCCTTACTGCCTGTCAATATGGGAGTAGATTCACTGCAGCATTAATGTGGATGAACATCTGAGCTTAAGCTGTTGTAGAGGGTGAGCAGTCACAGTGCAGAACCAGTTACAGGCACTGCAAGGGCGTATGAGGATTTGTCCCCTGAAATTTATGAGTGTGGTAAGCTGAAGTGCTCTGTGATCCTTTCCTAGTCTGTTGTGAAAGGGTTTCTCTTTCCTTCCCGTCTCATCACAGAATATTACGGAAGATGTTGGAGGACTGGTGACTACAAGGAACAGTTTTGTGTTCATTGCAAAGCAAGAGAGTTAAGAGACCCCTTACAGAAAGTTTTTCTTGGGAGTTCACCCCCTAAGGCAGGACAGAGAGTTAATCACCCTGAATTACCCCAGGTGTAATCTGGTAGTAGCTTTCTTGGCAAGGGAACATGCAAAGTTAGAGAGTGTGAGTTAATTCTGCAGCTAATATGTGCACCTGTGAAAAAGTGGTGGTGACCATATTTTACACTTTTTTTATGTGGCTTCTCTGTTGGGGAATTACTGTATTGGTAGCAGAATGGTGAGAAATTCATAGGGAAATACCTTGGTTGGTTGGACTTGAGTACTTTGAACCTGGCTGTATATCAAAGTACTTTCATCTGCATGTTTTGGTCCAGAGCATGTTGGGTATGAATTTCCATTGTCCTGAAACAAAACCAGTTTTTTACTCCTATGACAAGTAAATAAAAGATGGTGCAAGACAGGACTGCTTTCACGTGGTAGCATTTAACAGCCACAGGTGTGACAGTATAAGTGACCATACAAGATGCAGGACTAGGGAAAACCAGGCTGGTTATTATTAAGTCAAAGCTACAACCCATGTCAAGGCCCTAAGCTTGTCTCCCCTTGAAAACAATAACTCCTAGAAGTGTACAATAATACCTCAGTGGAAACTCAGCTTATATAAGCAAAAGAGTTCCATTATAAAACACCCTCTTTGCAGGAGTTCAGCTTTACACATAAAAAAGTAAGAATGAGTTTGGTTTGGGCACCTGGAGAGATGGCCCATCCTGATCTAGTAAAATCATTTGAGGCCATGAATTAATCTGCTACTCGGTTTCTCCTATGAGCTCTCTAGGGGTTGAGAGTGCAGTATGACTGGCAGTTTTCTAGTAGAGAAGTACAGAAGATAGGTGAAGTGTAGATAATGTTTGCAAGAGAGTTCCTTTGGGATTGTAGATGCCCACATTAAATTAAATAAGCTAGGATGGCAAAAGGTTGGAAGTTCTGCCCTTTTATTTTCTAGCTTTTTGCCAGCATGGGTTTTTCAACTCTGAGCCACAGCTACACTAGGAAAGCCTTTCAGAGGAACCCAGACACATTTTCTTAGCCTGTGTAGATAAGAAATCAGAGTAAGGCTTGCAATATTTTGATTGCAGTACAGCAATCTGAAAGTTCGCAAGGTGAGGAGCACTTCTCACCAAGAATATACACTGCAAACTGTATTTAGAAATAACATTTTTAATTAAAAACAGCATTTCTGATCCTGTTGGCAGTAGCTATGGGGCATAAGTGAAGATATATAATCTGACAGGAGATGTTTGGAATCTTGATGCAAGAGACTGCAAACCAGTCTCAAGCCTGCTTGAATAATCAAATTAAGAACTTCCCTTCTTAGGCCTACATTTCTGAAGTGGCACGTGCAGGTCTGGCACAGAGCACTCATTATTGCCAATGATAGCTGACATCAAAGGCTTTCCTGTTAAAAAAATTTGTAAAGATGCAAGGACAGACCCTTTGTATAGATCCTGGCTGTAGTTTCACAATATACCATTTTTGGTGGCACAATCATCTTTAAAAGTTCCGGTTCCTTCAATTCCCAGAGCTTGTTCTTGTCTTTGTGCTGCAGTTATCTCTCTACTGTGTTGCTATACTGCTTTAGGATCCAGGAGAAAAACAAACCAAACACTTTTATTTTTTGTTGAGATTATTTTACTGATTTACTTTGCAGCACAGCCCCCTACACAGTGATAAGATGTGTGGTAAACTGTGACATGAAGTTAATAAGTCATTGAGACACATATTAGGAGCGGGATTGGATGTGGGTGGGATTACCTGCCAGCTTTGTGATGGAGGCAGGGTCTTGTGGTACTGTGCAGTACTGGGCAAAGTCTGTTATTGCAAGTCCCACCATAATCTCCCTGGCTCTAGGGCCTGCAACCCCAGCCCTGGAAACCACTGCATAGGAGTGCCCTGCTTGGCCATCCCTAGCTGCAACACCTTTCTATCCAATCTAAAAAAATGGACCTTGGATCCACTGTTTTTTCATGCTCTTTCTGTGAATTCAAGGGCCCATGGGCTGCCAGGCCCTTCCCAGTAGAGCTCCTGCTCCTGTTAGTCTCACAGCATCACCTCCAATGGAAGCAATGACATTCCTGCTATGGGCACTGCACGGTCATCACTGCCTTGTGGCCTAGCTCAGGGCACTGCATGGAACTTGCTGCACAGAGCCTTACTCGGTAAAAAACAGAGGACCTGTGTGGGATTTGAGGTAGAGACTCATGCAATGTAGGAGTGGAGCAGCCCATGGCCGGGGCTTGTGTCTCTTGTAGTGACCAATAGAAGGTAAGGGATCAGAACAAAATCTCTGCCCCATTCACTGAGGCATGTGGCTCATCATCTTCCTGTGTTCCAGGGAGGTTTCAACAGGATGAAGAGCAGAATCTCTCTGGTGTGATGCAACACCACAGGGAGTGACAATTCTTGGCCAAAGGGCTTGTCCACTCTCAGTCATTTATCCCACATGCCCCAGCCAGTGCAGGGGGCAGGGAGACATCAGGATCAGGCTGCTCCTCCAGTGCCACTGAGCTAACACATGTGATACATCCTCAGCCCTTGCTCCCCCCCGACAGCCCCTTTGATAAAAGGACCTTTGTCTGCTCACCCTCCAAAGCCCTGGATGCTCACTTGGTGACTTTGCTGCCCTGGTACCCAAATACCTGGCAGCAGGCTTGGCCTCTTTGGCCAGTGTCCCAAGAAAGGGCCATCCAGACCTCCCTGTGCATCAGGCAGGCAGCTCCGGAAGGAAGAGACACTATACATCTTTGACAATGTGACTGCAGCTTATTTTAACACTGCTGGTTTGTCTCATCACTTGTCACTGACCATGTAGCACAGTAAAAACTAGAAAGCAAACTGAGTGCAGTAAAGGCAGTAAAGCAGGGTCTTGCACATTGAACTTGCTTCCCCATTGATCTTAGTTCATCTTGCCTTGCCAAAACTAAAGCAAAATACAATGCCAAGTGGCTCTGAATGAGCTACCTGTGTTTTGCTTCTACAGAGATTTTAATCTCTGATCCTAATGCTGACATGCAGTATTAGGAAGGGCTAATGTAAATGACTCCCAGTTTAAAGGCATTTTTGTTTCTTTTTTCATCCCTTGCTCCAGCAGTGTTCACCAGTGGAACAACTGGGACTGCTGCTCTCATTCAGTGTCACCATTTTTACTGAGTATTCAGCTCACTCCTGTCGCTGTAAATTAGAGGCAGGTTTATTCCATTCAGTTTCCTATGCCTGATTCAGAAAAGCTTCAAGAGTCACAGAGAAATCTGAAGCTCTCTTAGCTCCTTTGGAGTGTGTCACCATAAATCATCCCAGCCAAAAGGCCATATGCCACTTTGTGCTACACTCTCTCAGTTAATAAAATGCGTTAGATCTTAATGCCTTGGGGCAAAAGGATGAGTCTAATGGGTCATGCTTTATCTATTTCAAGACACCAGGTAAACTGATAGTTCTGCATTAATGATGATTCCTTTAACTTACTTCACACTAAAGAGACACTGAAGAAATAGTTACAATATTTTTCATGGCTGTTCAATGCCTTCAGCCACTGCCTCAAAATACATAAGGAAGGAGGATAGTAAGTTAAAAATCACAACATTTTGCAAATGCATAAGCATATTTACAAACCTCAGAGGAGTGTTTCCTTTGGTTTTTGAAGCCTTTTGCATTCACCTTTTCTAGCTATCCTTGCCCAAGGTAGAAAAGTTATTCCACTGAGAAGATCAAAAGAGGACCAAAATTTCCACTTAATCACAAGACTTGAAAAATCAGTACTAACAGGTAACTTCTAAACTCATCAATTAATACCAGAGATAAAAATTGCAAGGTTTGGCAAAACTGATAATACAAATAATTTTTACATTTTCATTCTGAAAGGCTACCAGGGCAGACCTCTTTTGTGTTGAATACTATAAAAAAATAAAAGAAGGTTCTTGACAATTTGAAAGATTCTCCTAAAAGTGGTAAAAAAAGTTATTTTTGGCATCATTTAAAGAGCTCTCTATTAGCTCAAGAAAGGCAGTCTAGTGTACAGAAGTGTTCACAGATAAGATTTCTCTTTTTAGATTTTATGCACATTTTATACTTTGCACATAAGGCAAAGTGAAAATTAATGTAGGTTCTCCTGACAGGTTTAAACAATTATCTTTCTTACAGCAATAAGCTCATTTTATCTCTGAACTATTAACCAAAATAAGTGACAAAGAACAATTAAACCATTCATCTCAATTTAGGATCCTAATGTATACCCATGGTCAGAAGAGCCCAAGTCCTTAATTTTCGTCAGAACCCATTTTTAAATGGTTTAATGCTGCCTCTGATTGTCAAGTGCTAAAATATGAATCTTCACGCTTGTGAGTCACTGGTGTAACTAAACTGTGACTTTGGCATCAGAGAGTTTCCTGGGAGTAATGCTAGCTGGGGCCATGAAAACATCTGAGTCACGATTTCCAGGGTAATTCTAGCCCACCTTTGTCAAAACTTAACAAACTCCCACGTTCTCCCTCTTTGCCTCACCAGCAACCCCCAGCAACTCCCCTTGGTTGTGACTGGGTGGTTGACAGCCTGATTTTGGGCTTTTTGTCTCAGTGAAAATTACTCACTGCTCCTGCCTCTTCTGACAGCATCAACGCTGGCTTCCATAAAAGTGTTAAAACACAGGTCTTCCTCAGATAGGCAAATTCCTCTTGACACTGGTTGACATCCTCAAACAGTGGATGTACAGGTGAGTGGAAATAGGAACAGGTACAGTTTTGCTTCAGGTCTTAGGCCTGATAGCTGTGAACACCTTGTGTCTCACACTCCCCCAGCTAGATGTGTGATGAAAGCGCTGTAGCTACAGCCATAGCTGGACATTTTTAGAAGCAAATGTCTGTCTGTAAATAAGAAAATATGGAAGATGTAAATCAGTAAACAAAAAATATTGTCTCTGGTGTCAGTGTAATGAGCTAACTACTCATTTTCTCCCAGTAACAGGGAAGAAAATGAGGTAATATTTTCTCACATTGAAAAAAACAATAAAAACATCTTTCTTCCATGCTCTGCAAATTTAGGGGAAAAAATCATCAGTAAAGTTGAAGGAAATGGCTTTCCTTTCTTTTGATTTTCTCAAGTTTCAGCTTCTGGAGTCTTCTTGGATTACCTTGGTTGGAGAGAGAGCTATCTAGGCTTTGTGATGGGTTTTTCTTTGCCTTAGAGGTGTGGAAAATGAACCACAAGGAGGAAGGAGATAGGAAGTCTTGGTGCAACAAGGTGGATATTGTTCTCATAATGGCCTGTTAAACATCACAACTGAGATGCAGTACATGCTTAGCTGTGCACAGTTTCTCCAGAAAATCTTTTTTCTGGAACAACTGCTGTTAGCAGCAACAACTGCTGTTAGCAGCAACTGGAACTGAAGCTCTGAGGCCCTGCCGGGCAGCAGAAAAAACTGCACTCCACAACCTCCTTGGGAGCCATGGCTCTTCTGGCCCCGGAGGCGTTACCAAGAGCAGTCAGCAGCACCCCATTTCCCCACTCCTCCCAGCAAACCACAGGTCCTTCAAGGGGTTACTCACCCAGATGCTTTCACTAGCTCTTGCTGGAAGTTTTACCTTTGGAAAGGTGGATTTGATATGTTCACTCTCTGACTGGCACTCTTGTGTTCAGGCTCTGTTTCTTGGCAGGGCTATGGCTGCAGCCTGGCAAATTAACGTTCCTATTAAGTATGAAAATTTGGGAGGAAAATGCCTTTGAAATACCTTCTCCCCTCAACTGGGTTTTGTAATTGTCATTAGCAACTGTAGAACTAGTCACTGTCTGTGTTACAAAATGTTAATGAGTCTAGTCTCTCCCACTTTCTGTCCAGCAAGTCAGGCATAGTACAATTATGTTTAAAAATTATGTTAGTACCAAATCTATTAAAAAAATGTGCAGTTCTGGTTATCACTAATAGTGTTTTCACCAGATCCTGAAAGTTAATTGTGCTGCTTTCAGGAATGAACCAGTACTTCAACTCTCCTGGAGGCCCTTCTGAGGGATTCAGCCCCAGTGCTGTTATTTTGGTTTGGGTTTTGCAGAATGGGTGGCTAAAGACATCAATCTAAAATTAGGGTCAGACAAGAGAGTTCACTATGAAAATAGTTCACAGAGTTATCTGCATCTGACAAAGAGTTATGTACAGTCTTGATGACTTCAATTACACCATGTATGGGTACAGAGATCTGGTTTTGCAATACTAAAGATAAGGACCATAGGGTAGAACAAAACTTTCTTCAAGAGCAATTTTTGAAGGACACAGGTAAGCCTGTTAGTTTCTTGCTTGCACTGAGGTCTTCGGTGGTCTAAATAAATATTTTTCTTCCTTTCTAGGGATAGCACTTAATTTTTTTGTTTTGAGATTTTTTTTGGTGTTGTTTTTTGGGAGTTTTTTGTTTGGTTGGGGTGTTTTTTTGTTGTTTTTTTTTTGGTAATCAACTGCTTGCTTTAGGTCAGTCAATTAATTAATTTAAAAAGCACACAATAAGCAAACCCACACAAACAGCAGAATATATAAAGGGAGCAATTATTCTTGGAGACACCCTTAACATTTTCCATAGTCTGACATCTACACACTGAATGAGCAAAGTACACAAGTAAATATTTTTTATTAATGCTGAACAAAATTTATTTCTTTGCAAGGGCTAGCCATACACCAGAACTGTACTTAGTGTTTTGATTGATGACAAATTCTACAACAAATAGCTTAATAACACAATAAAATTGATTGCACAACTAAAACAACGCCAAAAGTTGATTCTCTATAGGTTGCAAATGAAGTTAATCAGAATCTCCTGTGGACTTCAGGTGGGACCCCGAATTTGCTAGAGTTAAAAATCTCGGCTGGAGATGTTGGCATTTGGCTACAATCAAAAGTGGTGTAGGGCACCTGGAGACCAGTGGCAGCAGCTTTACCTTACACGGGGTTTCAGACTAGGATAAGGTGTATCAAAGAAAATTAAGAGGGAGTATTTATTCCTCTGAACCTTTCTCTGTGTTTAGCACTGAGATCTGCATGAAAAAATAAGCCTGCTTCCAGTACTATTGGTAAAAAAATAAATTATGTACGGTGTCTTGGCTGATGCTTGTATACAAAAGTGCTTTTGTGTGTGACTGTACCATTGGTCCCTGGGCAGCCTCCTTGGAGAGTTACTTGCATTTAAATGGTCCTAACTTGGCTTTGAAAATAATACTTCTCTGAGGAGAATGAAGAGATGTACTTATGTCTTCAGTTGTTTGTTTGCTGGCACTTGTTTGCAAGGCTAGCTTAGTAAGGAAGTGGAATTCGGGTAGTTTTACTTGGGCAGTAATAACCCGCAGGACTTCTACCAGCTTTCTCTGTCTTCAAAGTCAGGTGCAAATACAGGCTGATTAATCACACTGATGAGCACCCGAAGCTTGTTGGAAAAAAGGCGTCTTGTTCTGTAAGGGGAAAAAGAAAAAAAAAGAAAAAACAAGGTAATGAGCCATTAAAAACACAATATCGATTTACTCCCCCACTGTCAAAATAGACTGAAGTTTCAAATAACTTATAGGCACACCCAAATCTGCATACATTGGTGATTCAAGGAGTTTTGTTCCTTCTCCCGGTGCTTTCAATCTCAGTTAATTTTTCTCATTGTCCTTACATTTCCTAGCATCTGAAAACTTCAAGGGCGTAGAGAAAAAAAAAAAAAACAGCTGAGGAATTCAACTTCTTTTCTACCTGGCTGTTAAGGTAATCACCGCGCTGTTGTTTCGAGAGGAGAGCCAGACGGGCTGGAACAATAGCAGCGTGTATAAACTTTCCCCATTCACCTCAAAGGGGCTTCAGTTCTAACACCTCATTAAGATGGTTTAAATGCAAAAGCTGCCGTTTTGTTGTTGATTATCATATCAGAAACCTTCACCTAACGAACTTAATTAGTATAGCTGCAAGCCCTGGCATGTCTTCATGGAGGAGTAGGTTTCAAGTTTAAGCTATCTAAAGACTGGAATCGCAAGTCAAGTTCTCCTAAAGGCTGGTGATCCACAGCTGGCTTTGTCAATGCTTGTAGTCTTTCTCTCTTTTCTACTTTTATTTTTCATTCTTGTTCCACAGACATAGTGTTGTTTTAGCCCATGTTGAATTTGTACTCACATAACACTTATGATTAAGATCACAGCTGAATCCCTGCACGAGGTAGTAGTTGATATTTTCCTGCAATTTGGTGTGATATATAATTCTGAAGAGTGAATTTCTTCCTCTGTTTTTCCTTCCAAAGACTCATTATAATAGGCGCTGCTAACTTCCTCCTCTGCATCTTGTTAGTGCGATTCGAGTTCAGTTAAAATGAGGCTTTATTGGCATGGCAAGCTACCAAGTGTCACCAATGTGTTGGGGAGAAAAAAATCATGCTGCTCAGAGCACGAACCAATGGCAATTATGTTACTTCATAACACAACCATCAAAATAATACAAACATATCAATATACAACCATCAATCAAAAAAAGGAGGGATGACAAAGGAAAAGCCCTAGTTGGTCCCAGCTCTGTGGATTTACTGGGAACCAACCTGAGGCAGCTCCTCGTGAGTGCTGAACTGTGCCTGGATGTGCTGAACTGCTGGGATGTCAGGTGGCTGGAGAAGAGAGTTGTCCGATCAAGGAAAATGCCAGACCTGAAACACCTGTACTGTAGTTTGTGAATTCCCTAAATTGCAGTCAAATGCCATCGGTGTCAATGTGTTACAAATACCTAGCTAAGGCAGTTTAGGAGACTGAAATTCATTAGCTGTCTTTAAATAAGCAGATGGACAGATAAGATCTTTACCACACTCAATTTGCCTGTCCTATAGGCACTTTCTTTCTGGATACCCTGATCATCTGCATTTTTACAAACCAGCACATCTAAGGTAGCATCTGGATGCTGTCTGAGAGAAACTATATTCCAGATTTTTACCACAATAGCTTGCCCTTTTGGCCCCTTGCATCCCCAAATGGTTTAGTTTGCATTTAAATATGCATAGCATGCTACCTCTGCCTGCCAATGGCATTTAACTGAAATTCAAACAAAGCTCCTCTAGCTTAGAGAGTCCCTGCACTTCTCATTGCTGAAAAAAGGATGGATGTTTTGAGATGCTTTGCTGCCAGTATTGGAGGAGGATGGGTGGGCTCTGTGGACTTACGTTTGAGCAAGACCATTCTTAGACTTTGTGTCACAGTGACAGGCACAGGTGAGCAGTCATTTCCTGCTCCAACCCTGTGACTGGGTTCATTCACGTTTGCCTAATCCCAGTTTGACCGTACCAGCTCCTCCCTAGGCTGCAGCTTGAAACAATGGTTTAGCACAGCTTCTTGGGGTTGTGCTCCAGCAGAAGGTTCTCCTCATCTACAGGTACTGCAACCACCTGTTGTTAGCATTGACCAGTTTATCTAGTGTAAACAGAAAGTAATTCTATTCATTCTAATTGTCAGCTTGTCTGTTGCCTCTGCTAACAAACAAAATGGTGTAAGTTACCAAGAATATTTTTAGGGGGGAGAAGTGGAAGGGGGAGGAACGAAGCAGATTTATGAGGTTCTGCAGAGGGATCAGAAATCCCTCTGACACTGTACACAACCAGAGCTTGAAATACAAATGATCTTGTATGTAGCTGCTTTCTTACAGTGGAAGACTTCTTAGTGACTAGGTTATTTCATCTTTCTCTTCCCACAGGGACAATGTCAACCAACCCCAAAAGAAATAACCTAGCTGTTGTCATGGTCTTACAGTGATCTTTTCCATTTTTCTGCCTCACAATGACAGACTCTGGGCTAGAGTTTAAGCAATGAAGCACACAATTGATTTCACATGGCTGTGAAAGCTTATAGCATGTGACACTGACATGACTCTCCTTTGAATTGAGTAATGTGGTGGCTGCAGTGCTGAAACAAGCTCTGCTGAACTTTTTATTTTCCTCCTTGAAAATGTTCCTTGAAGCTCCCCCTTATCTACATTCTAGTTTTCTCTGCACTGTATTTTTACCTACTGGACTTGAGAAGTAAAAGAGTTCAGTGGGGGAAGCTTACTGCAATCATAAAACAAATTCAGAAAAGGCCAGACAAAGCAAGAAATTTGGTTTGTTTGCTCATCTGTTGTCATACATGTGTTCACCTATGACAGCAGTTGTTGAAGAATAACCCAGAAGGATTTTTCTTAAGACTGTATATGTTTTCACTTCAACTGCCACAGATGTTGAAAGAGAGTTAAAAAGGAATTAGCCCATTGAAACAGGAGTTTCATCATGAATTTTTCTAGGACAGACCTCAGGTATGGTAAAAACTTGCTTAGGCTCGTTCTTAGCCATTAACATATTAGGTACAAATTTCTAGTCCTCACTCATGTTGGGGACCATCTGTGTGAGTAATAATACCTTGTTTGACTAGAAGCGATCCTTGGGTGACTCAGTATTCAGCAGTATGACTAAGAGTTAGAGTCAGGTCCCCAAACACCGAGGAAAGAATTTGGTATTCTTACATGTCAGTTGCGTGCAGAACCATCGTTGAATTAAAGATGATCAACTGCTACTCCTGCAACAAGAAGTTTTGACTGTTTAGCTGGTTTTTAAGGAATTGCTTCTCTCATGGGGAGTTGCCATTTCCCCATGCACTAACATATGGTTTTCTAATCTAAGAAAAGCTGCTCCAGAAAGATTCAGACTACCACATTAGTTTATAACCTAAGAACAAAGCAGGAAGTAGAGACCCACATAAAGCATAGAAAAGGGATTTAAGGTACATCTTTTATGGTATAGAATGTAATTAAGTAGTTACTTGTATCGATATAGTTTGTTAAGGGAAGGAGTAAATCGAGGGAGGAGAAAGATCTTTACATCTCACATTTTTTAAGTAATGGTTTCTTGTAAAAGAGAGAAGAGGACTAAATTTACGAAGAAACAAAAGAGAAACTAGAGTGAGCAACAAGATGGGGAGGAAGGAGAACTTTGTGGTTGTAACACTCAACAAGGACCAGCTCAGTAGATTTGGGTTCACTTTCTTGGTCTCCCAGAGGTTTCTCATCTTTGAGCAAATCACATCTTTGTACTTCAGTTCTCTCTGTGCAAAACAGTGGAACACTTCGTTTTGGCTGAAGTCTCTCCTGGGCTGGGCTTCTTCTTCACCTATGTGTACCTGTTGCACATAGCTGTTATTTTAAAAATAATACATCCTAATATTCTTAAAGAGTTTTGATGAACCTGGCACATGCTTTTGAGAATTCTTGTAATAGACTGGCTTTTGATAATCCAGTAACAACCTGATGGTGTCATTTTTCCCAAGCCCTCAGTACAAAGTCTCTCATGAAAGTGAAGAACTTCTGCAGAAGCAGATAAGGAAATACAGGAGGAAGCACAATTACAAACATATCAGCAAATATATCCAGTTTTTGCAAGGTAGGGGTAATTTATTCTTCTCCTGTACCTTCTAAGTACCAATCAAGTCTTATCATTATAAGAGCTGCAGCCTAGCCTTACACCTGTCAAGGTGTAGAAAGGGAAAGCAACACCTTTCATTAGTGAACAGGTGGAACTGAAGCACGGGCTGAATTCAAACTCAGATTGCTGGGAATTTAGCAAAAAGCCCAGGAATAAGCTTAACTCCCATCAGTCTGTGCATTACTTTACTCCATAAAAGTTTACTTCAGGTTACCTAACTTTAGATGAAAAAAACCAGATGCAGTAGAAAATCCCAGTTAATGGTGGAAGAAGTAACTTACACTAACATCTAAATCACCATCATCTAAATGAAACATCTGTTTTTCCACTGAATATGCAAAGAACCTCAATGGGATGTTCAAAATTATGTAAGTAATTTGCTATACCATTTAATTTTTTTGTTGTATAATTCTTTCTTCCTCATAAACAATCTTTGCTACAGAGCAGTGGTGTTCATTGCCACAATTTTGACTTAGACATTGATGGTATTAATTCTCTTTTGATAATTGAAATAGATATTATAATTAGATAATTTGTCAAATCCCAGCCAAGAGATATTCTGAACTCAGGATAGTGAGGGAAAGTGAAGGAAAAGACCTTGAAATACTTGATTTTTCCCCCTATGAATCCTAAAATACTCTCTTATGTCAGTTGGAAATTTTAAACATGTTGCTGATTGTGTGAAACTGCTTTAAAATTCATTATTCATTAACAAAAATAGGGTGGCAGGAAAAACATAAGAGTGAGAGAGACAAGAGTTGACCTGATGTTACCAATATCAGGGGAAAAAACCCCAGAAATTTAGCTGTGTGCCATGCACTGTCTCAAACATCCACTGTGTTCTATAAACCTGTGTTGGTTTTAAGATAGTCTAGTGTTGATAATTCCCATTTTCTGTTTATTTATTTGTTTTTCTTACAATTATTTATCTAAGCTGCAGTACCCCTGCTATCAGAAGCATTTACTTTCATTTTCACTTCATGGCATTTTGAACTAGGCATTTAAAGTGTCTGAATCACTGCAGGTACATGTGGATTGCTTTCAGTAGTGTGTAGCTGCTCCATTAAAAGAAGAAAAAAAAAGGTGCTATAGTTTTGTATCTTGGTGTATTCCTTGATGCAGTTTTTCATCTTCCACCAGACCGGTTTCACTGTTGTTGATATCCCTATGCAAAATATAAGAAGAAATAAGCTCACTGTGGAAATAATGGCATTAAATAGAAAAGTTTCTTGTAAATGGAGAAAATTCCTGATAAGGGAGACCTGAAATATTTTGTTTCTTGAAACAGAAAACTGATTAAAAAAAAAAAAAGTAAGGAAAAGCAGAAAGTAAAAACTGGGGGGAGGAAGAAGGATGAAAATTGGGCAGCACTCTATATACTTACATGTATAATATATTTCCAATGAGTGTAACTTTAGGTGTTAGTTAAGACAAGAGTTAACAAAGTAGCACAACTCCATTTTATGTTTGATACAGAGAATTTTATGCTTTATTCAACAGAGATTTTTCTAATAAATGCTGATGATTAAAGCAGTAGCCAGTAAGACAGCACATTAATCTCTATATTGATACTACCAAACAAGATGTAACCTAAAACATTTTAGCTTCAATGACTTTTTGGCTACCCTCAATCCCTTTAGGCAACAGCACTTTCTGCAGCCTGTGTTTGTGTTTCAGCACAGCCTGGAAAGAAATAGCCCTTCGTATGCATTTCTGAGAGTGCATCTCTTAGTGCATCTCTAACATGATGCATTTACTGCTACTTCTAAATGAAAAACCCTTCTCTAGATTCTATATAATGTTTATAAACAACATGCCTTTCATTTTTTAGTAACCAGTCTCTCACTTGTTCCAAGTGTAGCTTCATAGTGCAGCTAACCATGTGCAGCTGTGACCTTGCTCTGGGCACTGAACTCAGTGCTGCTCATGTAGGAATAGTCACACATAAAAACCCCAGACAAACGAGTTGCTCTTCCTTGGTATTGTTTGCTCCTGTGGGGCTTATCCCATGTTTCCCAGCCCTGCAGGAACATGGTCTGCTCCGGGAGGCTGTGCTACCAAACTGGTGTAAAACATGCCTGGTGTTGGCCCAAGGGGAAAGTCATGGACAGGTGCTGGAGAACTGTTGGCATTCTAGTGGGTTGGCAGGCAGTTTTGCTGCAAAGTGAGCAGGTTAACTTGAGTGAGAAAAATGAAAGCAAACTTTAAGTTCTTCAGTGGCATTGTTAGCTGAAAACTCCAAAAGCATAGCTAAGATCAGGTCACAGGTTTCTGTGTGTTAATGGGGCTGCATGGGGGACAACTGTGGAGCACTGGACTCGTTTAACTCTGCAACCAAAACATGTAAATAGTGGCCAGCAAAACTCCTGAATTGTGATCTTAAAGAATTTTCTGTCCCCCAGAACACTACCACAACAAAACCAGCAAATCCACATGGCTATACTAAAGACATGAGGAAGATAAAAGGGGAAAAAAATTACTCTACAAGCACTGCCACATAATTGTTCTAGAGAAAACACTGTGTCAGTGCTTTGCTTATTTTAAAAGACAAAAGACCAGACAAAAACCTTTGGACTCTGGATCATGTAATCCAATGCTTTGCATTCTCTGTTGCTAAAGTTGACTTATCTTGGTTTATGTCTAAACATGTTTCGGATGCAAAGCATGAACCTGATTTCAGGTTGGTTTTTGTTCTTTTTTTTTTTTTTGAGAACTGTGTTAATCAAAGGCTATTAATGAGTCTGTCTTTGTTAGACTCTGATTCCAAAGGACAATAAATCCAATCACAGGGTTTCTTGTACAAGTGTTGTACTCACTCTGCCAGCTTTAATTTTTTTCAAAGAAGTGGTGAAGGTAACTTCATCCTGGCAGGCTCTACATAAGATCAGTTATTGTCTGTCATTTCGTAGGAATCACAGCCAGCACTTAGAGCAATGTACCTTATATCCTGGCATCCTCGAATTTGAATGGAGTAAGGATATGGATGTGTACAACTGGGGGGGACTAGCTGGTGATTTTTAAGACCACACTATATTATGGACTTATTTCATTTATCCATGTCCTGTATGTCACAACATGTTGTTTATGTGCCAATATCAAAGGTTTGTACTCAGTGGGAACTATTCTGGTTTAAGCCAAGATATGAATTTTAACAGATGTGGTTAAAAACATTTGAATTATATAGATCCTGCCTTAAGGAAGGGATATTTTAGATTGATAGAAAATGATTAGAAGCAAATTTGTCTCCAAATACAGCATAAGCATACCCCCTACTTGAATATTGTACAACATTCTTCTGCCTGCATGGGGATAATGCGAAGGAGGCTGGAGAAAGCACCTTCCAGTGAAGCACTTGTAAATCAATTCTTTAACACAAGAAAAATCAAGAGCTACTTTGTTGTCTTGTGTATAGGTATCAAGTCTTTAACCTAACAAGCAAACAAAAAGTTTCAGTGACTGAAAAGGAAAGCTAAGTAAATTCATGCTAGAAATAAGATGTACTGCTGAGTTGGTTAAATTGTGAGGAGAATAAATGATTGGTGGAAACCACAGGCAGCAGTTGTAGAATTTCGTCTTCTTGGTGTTTTTATAACAGGACAAGATGTTTCTTTAGAAGATTTGCTTAATCACATAAGTGTTCCTGGGGTCAATTTAGGTGCAACTCTGTGAGACAGTGAGTGATATATAAAAATATTATATAGCATCTTGTCAGCTGGATGAATAACCTCATACTAACTTTTGCATAGTATGGGACTGTGTGCAGACAGGGCTTTAGCCAGTTTGGTTGCATTGCTGTGAAAAGACCTCATGACATTTACTTCAGTGAGGGATTTGACCCATGCCCCTCTGCAGTTCTGCCACAACTGAATCCAAATTCTTATCTACAGCACGGAAACTTAAACTGCTGGATCAAGTCTGGCTGGCAAGACAGATATTTAGTATGGTCCTGTTTGTGTAGCTGTGACTGTTTGAAGACCCTGTGAATAGTAGGGTAAAAGTGGGAATAACATCTAATCTTTTTGATTGACAGATGCATCACAACTTGCTGTGACATTGTCCAGGCCCATTCCTGTTCATTTTGCTCTCAGTGGTGCCTTGGAGTTGCCTTCTGCTTTGACAGGAACATGCCATTATAACCTGGGCCATCCCAGTGTACACAGCCTATGTGGAGCTGCATCCCCATAGGCACTGTATTGGCCAGGATACTGACTGTGCCTCACCTCTGGCCTGAGCCATACAGACAGATTAGGGCCTATAGTTTGTCTCTGGGACAGAAATATTTTGACTTCATCTGCATCAAGGTCTTACCCACTGTGTTGGTGTATTGATCAACACAAAATATTATGTAATGAGGAACAAGGGTCAGATGTTTGAGCTCAGCAGTGAAAAGGGGGCAAACTTTGTTTCCAGGGAGTAGCTCAAAATAGATGTGAGACTATGCTGCTTATCTTGGCTGTGTCACTGCCCACTGCTGTGCCTTGAGCTGCTGAAGGTACAGGTCCTTAATGCAGGCTGAGGACTTCTCTTCATCGCTTCTCAATCACCTTATTCTTTCTGTTCCGTATAAGACAAAGTGAGCATTATTCTTACTTTATGATACTTCTTGTGCCTTGACAAAGCAAACTCCTGGAAAAGGCCATGGAGAAAGAAAATTACAATAATCGTGCCTGGAGAAGACAAAAGTGTGAATAAGACTTTCAGCAGAAGTGTGACTGAGACAGTGTTGAATATAGGGCAATATAGTGGAACTGTTAATAAGCAGATTTACAAAGACAGAAAATGTGAGAAACAAAGGTAAGCTCAGGATCAAAAAGAACAGATGGATTTCTTTCTTCAGACACAAAATGGCATCAAACTCTTAAAATTGCCAACACACAAGTTAATGACTTTTCCACAGTGGCCACCACCAGAGCGAAAAGGAAAAGGTAAGTGAGATTAATAATAAGATTGATCCTTGCAACAAGGCAAGCAGAATCTTCTTAACTTAAATTAATATACAGTTAATAGATGCATACCTGTATGTAATAGATATTAACAAAGACTTCTGAGCAATGAGAGAGTAGAAAGTTTCATTAACCCAGCAGAGGACCTCCATGGAGAGTTTGGTGTCCTGAAACAAGAGGTATTTTCTAAAAGCTTCCTGCTTAGCTCTGTTTCCTGGATTTTAAAATATCATTGTATTTTCTGATCACTTTGCACTGCTTCAGGTCACAGTGAAGCTGCTGTAGTGTCTAGTGGTGCTGGCAAGGGCAGCCTGCACCTTCAGCAGCAGAGACATCAAATCCCTGTGCTTGGAATTATGCCAGGATGGCTTGGTGCACTGGAGGCAGTTGCCTGCATAAGGTCCCAATACAACCAGTACAGCATTTTTTCTGTAGGATCAGTTTCTCAGTTTCACGGCCTTGCCTTAGAAACAGTATGTCGGCTCAGGTGGTTGAGGAAAGTTGTGGAGCAGTATTTCTGAGTTTTTAGTCTTTGCTGAAGCAATTGCTTCTCCCAACCTCCTTACATTTCTAGTGGATGTTTGTTATAAGGCCTTTGATGTGGTCCCCTAAAACACCCTTCTCTCTAAATTGGAGAGAGATGGATTTGGTGGGTGGACTGTTTTGTGCATGAGCAATTGGTTGGATTGTCTCATCCAGAGGGCAATAGTCAACATCTCAGTGTCCAGATGGAGATGAGTGGGTCCAAATGGTGTCTGTACTGGAACCAGTGTGGTTTAATATCTTCATCAATGACACAGACAGTGGAATCAAGTGCTCCCTCAACAAGTTAGCCCACAGCATCAAAGTGAGTGGTGCTTTTGACATGCCTGAGGGGCAGAGTGCCTTCCAGAGGGACCTGAAAAAGCATGAGAAGCAGGCCTATGTGAATCTTACAAGGTTCAAGGCTGAGTGCAGGATCCTGCACCTAGGTCAAGGCAGGCTCTGGTATCAACACAGGCTGGAGAATGAAAACATTGAGAGCAGCCCTGCTGAGGACTTGGGGGATGAAGAGCTGGATATAATCCAGCAGTGCTGTGCTCGCAGCTGAGAAGGCCAACCATGTCCTTTTACTGTATCTAAAGCAGCATGGCCAGCAGGGCAAGGGAGAGGATTCTGCCTCTCCACTTGAGTGACATCCGACCTGGAACACTGCATCCACCTCTGGGGCCCCCAACATAAGGACATGAACCTGCTGAAGTGAGTCCACAAAGATGACCAGAGGGCTGGAACACCTTTGCTATGAAGACAGGCTGACAGAGTCGGGGCTGTTCACCCTGGAGAAGAGAAGGCTCCCCGGGGAGACCTCATTCCAGACTACCAGTACTTAAACAAGACCATTAAGAAAGATGGGGAGAGAAAGTTTTTATCTGGACCTGTTCTAATAAGACAAGGCACAATGGTTTTAAACTAAAAGAGTGTCTATTTAGACTAAATATTAGGAAGAAGTTTTTTATGGTGAGAGCAGTGAAACACTGGAACAGGTTGCCTGGAGAGATGGTGGATGCCACATCCCTGGAGGCTTTCAAGGCCTGGTAGCATGGGCCTCTCAGTAACCTTATCAAGTTGAAGATACTCCAGCTCATTGCCAGATTATTGGAATTGGTGACCTGTAAAGGTCCCTTCCAACCTGAACTATTCTATGTTTCTGCATCTAACCAGGAATATCTGACTTTTTTCATCCAACAGCCATGCTACCCAGTATATTCAGGCCAACCAATCCTGATGTTTAGCTAGTTTAATAGACCAAAGTGGTGCTTTAGGATCTGGCTTACAAGGGGATCAGATGGCTCAGAAAACAGTGGTGTGTTATGGACTATTGCAAACAAAACCAGCCCTGGCTACCTAAGCTGCCCAATATCTGTCATTATTCTCAGAGAGGGATCCGTTCCCCAAGGGTCCTTTTAACTGTGGTCATGGTTTGGCTATTAAATTGCACTAATTGGTTAGGACATGAAACCCTCCTGGGATACCCCAGATTTCCTTTAGCAGGGGCATTGAATGTGGAAAAAGATTCAGAAGACAGTCATTACAAAATTAAATTGTATGTGATATTGGAGATCGCTTTTACTCTCTGAGTTTCACCTGTCAAGGTTGGGAGTTTGACAGTCACATTTTCCTATTCTTAATACGTTTTTCTCTCCCCTGTGTGAAGCCACATGAGTGGTGGGCAAAGCCGACGGAGCAGCTAGGGTGGGAGAACTTTAATTTGTCGGTACACAAAGCACTGCCAGATGCAGGCACAAATGGGAACCTTGCTTCTAACAATCCCCCCTGCTGAGGCTTATATTCTGTATTGCCTTTTATTGCCATGAATACAGAGTTGTGTGATAGAAAGTGAGCTTTAGGTTTTCACAGCACTTTTTTTTAAGTGGCTTGGGTGGAGATCACAGAGGAAGTATGTGACCCCCTTCAACATTGATACCACAAAGTATCAACCAAGATAAAACCTGAAAAGGGCTGTGCCATGCTTCCCCAAGATTCTCATACAGAACAAGACTTTCAAATTTAGAAAAGGGACTTTCAGCTTGGAAAGTGATGAATGAGAAGCATTACTCCACCACAGCCCTTTCCACTGCCATGCCTACCCGAGCAAGGAGACACAGGCAGTTCTTGAGGTCCCAGAGATGTAGTATACCAGAGGAAGACTGAGTGAATTGTGGTTGGACAGAGTAAGAATGAGACAAACCTACAAGGATGTTGTACAAATTATGTTTGCCTTTGAGTTTAATCATAATGCTAGAACCTGTAGATGACTAACTTGAAGAAACATTTGCTTTTAAAAGAGGCAAAGAAAGGTCAGTACCTTGCTGGGTCAGTGCAAGGTGGACAGCACCATTTCCCACAGATACCCCTCAAAATGTCATTTGAGACCCAACTCCATACCTACCCAAACTAGAGATATTTTTCAGTATCCTTGCTGCAGGCTCCTGATTTTGGGGGCAGAAGGGACCTGTAGTGCTATTGGAAGTCTTCCAAGCTGCAGCATTCCCACGGGTACAGTGTGCTGTAAACTTTGCTCTGTGTGGACATATTGAAAACAAATATATAAATACATATTTTCTGATTCCCTAGGTTGGATTCTTCCCCCCATGGATTTCTGGCAGCAATCTCTTAGAGTGACTATAACAAAAAAAAATATATTAGCTGTGACAATTACTTGAGAAGAAAATACTTGAAGTGAAGGCAAACTCTAGGCTTGTTCCTGGAGGTCTCCCTTTGGAAGCCTCCTTCCTTACTTGAGCATAAAAACAAGGGCAGTTTGGTAACCAAGGCTTTGTAGCTGGTCCTAAATTCATACAAACCCCTGAGTGCAAAGCAGCATTGTATTTTCTTGGCATGGTTTATACCTGGACCACTGGCATATCACCTCCCAATTCCTTCTAAATTGCCCTTCATCAGTTTCCCATCAGTTTATCAGTTATTTCTGCACTATAGATGTGGGATATGCACCCTGAGCCAACAGGCAAATAAAAATGCTGCTTCCTGTTGAGTTTAGCTCAGCTATGGTAAGTATGACCACAAAAATGTCTGCATTCTACACTAAAATAGTAACATTGAGTTTCCTATCTAACCCACAGAAGCCAGGAAATTCATAACCTATTCTAGGTTAAGCATAAAAAGGGGATTGTAAAAAAATATAAAAAAAAAATAAGAAGAAAAAGAAACATGCAGTACAAATACCAGTATCTCAATGTCAGGACAGAATTTTAGATAAATTTTATTAACAATAATTAAGGAGGGTGGAGGGAAGGAGGAAGCATTCCCAATAGCTGTCCCTGGAAGCTGCGAGATAGTTCCAGGGCTGGACTGGGGCACCCCAGGGGAAGGCTGGGATGGCTTTGCTCACTAAACTCTTAACAAGGCACAGTCAACACTTAGCTCCCACTTCTGTCTGTTATTTGTTTGGTTTTGACATTTTGTTGTTACAAGAGCTTAAAGAATTTTTTTCTGTCTTTCCAATTCTTTCTGTGGGACTGTTGACAGCCTTTGGTGCATACACATTTCCATTGTTTTCTCTGCTTAAGCACTTAGTCAGATTTGCCCATTTGTTTGTGGGTTTTTCAACTGGCAACAAAAAAGATAATTTAATATATTTTTTAACATAGGAAAATGTGATGCAAAACCACAAACATTGGGGGGATTCAGGGACAGGTGTAGTGACTAGGAGTGCAGCTAAGTTTTTGAAATGGCCTAGATTTCAGCCGTTTCTCTGTTCTTTAAGTGTTGCTTTAGAGTATGAACAACAGGGAAGATAGTAATTGCTTTCCACATTCTAATTATAAATAATGAACAAAATTCAGTAAAAAGAAAAGTATGATGCAGGAGAGAAGAGGAAAAGAGGCCCTCTCTTTCCAGCAGAGGTGGAGATTTCCATGAGGGTGGCCCTTCCAGCTCAGTGCCTCCCACAGGTTTCACTGGGAGTGCTGAGCTGTCCTTGGACTGATCCTGCATAGTCACTGCTGGGCTTGTGTTTTGGGGTGGAACAGTGCCTGGAGACACCTGCCAGTGCTGGTTAGAGATGGTGTTGTGTGAATGTGAGGTGGTCTCAGAATAAAACCTACACAAGCTGCCTGATCTGGCTGTGAGAGAGAACTTTGACCTGCATCTGCCTTGGCTTGTGCAGCTGCAGCCCCCACCTGATCTGCCTCCTAGAGAGGAGCAACTCACCATCACATGGGTCTCCTGCATGCAGGGACTCTGAAGAAAATACTCCATTGTGATTTCTTCTGTGGAGTAGCTTCAGTGGGTGACACTGAGGTCATGGGAGGTCAAAGAGTATCTTACCCAGAGATTTTTGGCAAAAGTGACACCAGGGTTTTGGGACAGTGGCAGAGGCACGCAGCAGATTGAGAACAGTGACCACTTTATTGTATGAAGATGACTGCATTGCCAGGATGACTGAGCCCTGAATTGTCTTGCCTTTGTTTGCTGGTTCTCAGACTTTGCAGAGCTCAGACCAGCCAGGGCATTAAGTCTCTGGAGTCTGTGATTTCTTAGTTGTGCAGAGCTCTCCATGATAATAGTCAGATGAGAACCTGGAGAAAATCCATCTCTTTAATACAGGTATATGCATCTGTTTGGGTGTTGTTGCCTTTTAGAGCATATATTAGACATAAATAAACTCAACACAAATTTAGGGGCACCTCTAGTAACACACATTTCATTTTATAGCTATTTATCTAGCATGCTAGATAAATATTGTGGGAAAATACAGACATATGCCAAAATGAATGTTCTATTTGGACTTGTACACGCTGAAATAAAACCACATAGACAACCACATCCATTAGCTAAAATGTGCAGAAGAAATTGCCACAGAAGCAACTGATCTCTGTGCAAGAGTGCTGGCTCTGTGCCCACCAGCACACAACACAAAGCAAAGAGGGAATAAGCAGCAGAAGTACCAGGGGCGTACACAGTCATACATTCCTCTTTTTAACCTCAGTAACCTCTTTTCTCCCACTCATACCTCCACCCTCACCCTGAACACCCAATGAGTATATGAAATAAAAACCATATTTGTTAGTTATATGGTTCATGATGACTAATGGAGACTTTGTTGAATAAACCAGTGGGGTTTTATTTTTTTTTATTTGTGGTAAAAGTACATTAAAAATTACTCACAAGCTGCAAATGGGGACTGTTTGAACCTAATTTGAAATTAAATTTATGTGAATGGGTGAGCCAAAATAAAAATGATCACTTGAAATCAGTTTTAATAAGCGGAATTTTAGTCTGAATGGCTGTAAGGTAGGTTACGTTAAATGAGAGCTCAGATATAATGTGGGAGACTAGTTTTGGAATGAGAGTGGGCAGGGAGTGGGACAAATTGGGGGAAAAAGTAATTTAACAAAAAGAACTCTTTTAAAAAAATCAGTGAAATCATGGACAGAAATATGCAGCGCTTTTAGGTGAATTATTCATTTTTGTTTGTGTAAAAGCACCGCACTTTTACATGTTGCTATCTTTTTTTCATGTAAATAATAATCAATATTCCTTGGGAAAAAGTATAAAAATATGTACATAGTGATGAGAAATTGTTGAAACAGCTTCAGATTTTTTGTTTGACTTCCCCTCCTTCCCACCAAATCTCAATTTTTTTTTCCCAGTTGGTTTTGACTTTTTGCTATTGATAAATTTGGCGAAATCATCTGTGTGGGCTATTTAATTAGTATGAGTGAATATGGATCTCCTTGATTTGCTTTTAGTCCTCAAAAAAACCCACACGCACACAAAAAAAAAACCAACAAAAAATCCCCAAAAAACAAAACAAAACCAAAAAAAAACCCCCCAAACCAGCCAAGAAGCTGGTTTGAGCTTGTCATCAAATAACATGATTCTAGGATACAAATCTTTAAATCTTTAGTGGAGGTGATACATTCATAAGACTTATGATAATCTGTACAGGCTGACAACACTTAAAGTCAGCATACACTGATTGTGATATACAGACCCTTATCATTTAAGCTGCTCTTTTCCAAATTTAGTTTCATTATCGAAGTACATTGCATTTGTCTCTAAAACATTGCTTACATTAATGGGAAGTCATAGAAATGTGAACATTTGCTCCTAGTGCTTCATAATGAAGTGAAAAGTTGTCCCTTGTCTGAAGTCTTTACCACAGGGGCCATTAGCTGTGTCTTTTGAACTCCTAAAAATGTTGATTATCTTGTGTACTGACTGAACATTTCAATTTAAAGTCTTTCTTTGGAGGATTTCCTCCTGGTCTGGAAGTGGAAACATTGATGTATGTTGAGAAAAAAAGTGTTCTCACAGTGTTTCCTGCCTCTCTTGCAGCTACAGCTCACAGAGCTCCTATGTATTCTCTTCTTTGGCCTTCATGTGTTGCTTAGAAGCTGTGAGAGATTGGGGTAGCCCGTTGAACAAGTGCCCCAGTACTCAGCCAGACCAGCCTTAACTTCCTAATCCCATCAGCCCTGATCATCATATCTTCATAGTTAGGTGAGAGAGGAGAACAAATGTTTTTCTCCTTAGCAAAAAACATTGTGTCCTTCTGCTTCTTTTTTTTTTAAAGGAAATTCTGGCAGGGAAGGGAGGTAGGATGGAGACTGCAAACCTCAGAAAGTGCAACCAGAGGAGTTTGCACTGCACTTTTCAGTATTACAGTGGTAAATGTAGTACATTAATTACACAAACCTAATGGCACCCAACTGAAGAGATTTGGTTGTCAAATTGGCTTTGAATAAAAAGTGATCTTAGGTTCTTACATACCACTTTGAGGTGTTGGCCTGCGGAGCACAGTGATCAGCTATGTGTTCATCAGCTTTTGAGGCTCCGAGTCACGTTTTCATTTATTCTTCAGATGCTGGGCTGATCTGGAAATAGTCAGCATTTCTGGAAACCAGGCAGTGACTTCAAGGCAAGGAAATTGCTGACTCATTTCTGGGTAACTCGTGTTAACCCCTGTGTCACATCCAGCTCCCGGGGGAGGAGGAGGAGATGGTGGTGGTGCTGCTGCATGGCCAGGAGCTGACAGTGGAAAGTTGAGATTGCAGCAGGGAGAGGTACTGAACTCTTGGCAAGGAAGCCGCTGGTAGATGCAGCTTTGGCATAGCCAGGGCGGTCTGCAAGCAAGGATGGGCTCCATACGTGCTAGACAAAAGGGATGGCGGGTGGCCAGGGGCTCTGCGAGGCAGCAGCGTGTGCTTGTGTTGGGGGTGAGTGTCCTTGGCACAGAGCTGGAGGGGCCCTGCCATTGTCAGCCTCCTCCTGATTGCTCTGCGGGCCTGGAGGGGGATCTGTTGTGTGTTTTGTTTGTCATCTTTTGTTTGCAACTTGAAGCAATCGGCAGAGGGTAATTGCGTTTTGTTTCTGACAGCCCTAGCAGAGCATCCTCTGTTGTTTGTCAGGCCTTACTAGCTGTGCGGGTGGGAACCTGCGGAGGGAGGGCAAGACAGCCGTGGATCCTTTGTCCAGTGCTTCCGCAGCCTGGCAGTGGGCCTGGAGCAAGGGGAGCTGGGGCAGTGCCTGACCCTGGCCCTGCCGTCTGCCAAAGCACTGCTCTGCAACCAGAGCTGGCTCCTTCCCCTGAAACCACCTTGCTGGCTGATCACTGGGATTGGCAGCGGGCTGATCTTGTCAGCCGGGTGCAGACGAACCCGAGCTGCTGCGGGAGGTGCCGGAGCACCAGAGGATCAGCAGCCCAGGGAGGACACAGGTCACCCCCAGTGTCACCACTGAACATATCACACCATGAAATCATAGCTGCAGGAGGTGAAGAGTTAGGGGTCACCTTTCAGGGCTGAGCCCTTGCAGGGGCTCTGCCCATCTCTCGCTTTACAAGCAGACAAGGGACACATTCCTGCTGCAAATAACTTTTAGGGAAGAAAGAACCATGGAAAAAGCCAACACTTCCATTAGCCCAAATAGCATGCACTGGCACCCTGGGCCTGCTGCAGCACCACAGCATCCTTCTGCATGGCCCTGGAGTGCTACAGCCCTGCCTGAATTGTGAGGGGTCCCGAGGTGACCATCCACAGCCAAAAAAATCCATCTCCTGAACATCTCTTGGTTGCTGACAAGGAGGAGAGCCTCCAGCCTGCCAGGCACAGCGTGGTGGGAAGCTCGTGTGGGATTGCGGTGTATCACTGCAGTTGTGGGGCTGGGGCTGGCTGTATCAACTGGCAGAGATCCACATCTCGGGATCAGGTGGGAAGTGTGCTGACCTGCAACAGGGTCGAAATCAGTCATGCCCTGAGAAGTACAAGCCACTTTCCTGTTTGCAAGCAGCAGGGTCCCCTTGGTGGTTTGCACCTCCCTGATTTTTTTTTAAAAACATTTTGATACGCTTCCAGTTTTAAAGAGAAGTGGTTTCCATCTGCTGCCCGCCCCTTTTAACAACAGGACTTTCAACATGTTGATGTATAAATGATTTGCATTTTGATTTAATGGCTTTTTTTTTCCTTTCCCCCACCTTGATTTTGCCTTGCCTGTTTGGCACAGGACAGTTCAGGTTTGTGACACACACATGGCCCTTGTGGCTTTTGCTCTGCGTGGAAGGCACGAGGAGCATTGCTGACTTGCTAGTTGAGGGCATTCTTGGGCACTGCTTGGTTAATGCAAGGACTGTGCAGGTCTGGTCCTGTCCACATCACCTGGTCACAAAGACAAAAGCTAGTTCAGAGAGATCAGGGAGTAACATACCGATCGTCTGCAACACTTGGAATTCCCTTTTGAACTTAAATTTCCTGCCATAGCGCTCACTACTTTTTTCTCTTGTTTATTTTCTTTTTTTTTTTCTTCTTTTTTTTTTGGTTGCTTTTTTTTCTGGTCTGCTTATCTCCATCGAATGAAAATCAGCTGTGAAGATCTGAGCTTTGTGGTCTTTCTGTGTCACTGCTGTGTGACACATAAGGCTGACTTGAAGTTTTCTCTATTTTCCCATTGCCTTTTTCTCCATAGAAAGGCTGAGGATGGTCTGGTTTTACTTAAAACCAGATTTTACTGTGTCTCTCTCACATTAAAGTATTTAAACTCGTGCATTTCTAAGAATGTCCCTTCTCTGAAATGCTAATCTAGAATTAAAGCTGCATAAGTACAAAAATAAAGACATGCTAGATTGCAGACTTTATATTTAAGGTCTCATCCACAGAAATCAGGTCTCTTCTTTCTCCTGTGTCTTCTGTATTAATTTTAGCAATTTTCTACCTTCAGGGACTAGAAAAATGTAATTTGTATGCAGACAACAATCAGAAACTTTGCTGCCTTCCTATATGTGTATATTTTTTAACTTTAAAAACCCCTCAGGTGCTTTCTGTGGGTAAAGAGAAGCTGCATCTTTCACAGAATATATTAAGAAAGTACCTGATCACAACTAACACTAGATTTCTAATTTAACTGTTTATTTTTAATGGACTAGATAAAAAATTAAAACGTACAGGAAGAATAATAGTAACTGCTGTGATACATGAAATTGTATGGTTTTAAAACAATTAGAGTGTATGTGAGACTTTAACTATTATATACATATTCCAAGATGCATAAGTGGTGATAAAGCAGAAGGTATTTGGGGAAAAAACCCCATATTACTACTGATTATCTTATATTTTCACTGATACAAGATAATCTAATTAATTTAAACTTACTTTAAATATCTATAGAGATTTTTATGTTCCTAATTTTGTTGTGGGAAAAGTCACACTTCTGGCATGGTCTGTATTTAAACTGGACAGAGACAAACCAAGAATCAGTGCTCCAAACTTCTTGAACTTTTGTAGCATTGCCTCCATGAGAAAGGGGCAAACTGGTTTTGAAACTTTCAAAACATTGAGGAATATTAAGAATCTACTTTGGTTTAGAATCCTGTAGATTGGCAGTGCTGACAATGGGGTTTTCAGTGGTTCAGTTCTATTTCCACATCTGTCTGGATCATGTTTTGAAGTTTCTGGGAGCTGAAGACATTGTAAACCAATTTTTTTTTTCTTCTGTGGTTTTGATTCTGTTTAAATGTAGATTAAAAAAAAAAATAAAATAAAATCAAACTAACCCCAAACCAAAAATTTTGCAGATTTTCCTCAAGATACAGACTTCTTCTTGGTTGAACTTGGCTTGGTCTAGACTGAAGTTGTTTTGATGTTGCATTTCTGCAAGTACTTTTCTGGTTTCACTGCTTTTTGAGTCTCAAAGCTTGTGGGAAGAGCTGATTCCTAGCCCCAAAGATGCAGGTTAAGTCCCTGTATGGAATTCACTTAAGAGCTGGACTCAGTGATCCTTATGGGTCCCTTTCAAATCAGAATATTCTGTGATAACTGATTATTTTGTATACAGATTCTAATTCAATGCCAGTCCTTGTATCCTTGCAGTCATGTTTCATTTTGCCTGTGTGTGCTTTCTGAACATCCTTGTATCTTTGAGGAGGGGCTGATGATTGAGGATATACATAGCTCTGAAGAGCATTTGTAATGCCATTAAAGCTTTGTTTTCTTTTGATAAAAACTTCACTTTGGTACAAAAGCAACCTGTTCAGACATAATTGAGGAATCTTCTACTAAGTATCTCAATGAGAAGTCATGGGACCTGGAAAGATGGCTTTTGAAATAATGCTTGCTATTGTACCAACCCATCACTGTGCTTGATGACATCAGAAAGAGCTTTACTTTGTAATGGAGCTATAAGTTTGCAAGGGGGAGGTAGGAATGAGCAAAGGAGAATGGCTGGGACTTACCCAGAGAAGTGAGCAGAGCCCAGTGCAAATTATCTTAAAGAGAAAGGGCTCAAATCTGTCCTTTTGCTTCACCTCTGCTTCACTGCTGGTCTTTTTCATTACTACTCTTTTACCACTCTAAAATTATTACAAGTTGCAGAATCTTCTGTAAAGCAATATATTCCTACTGGCTATTGCTAGGCTGAATAACAGAAGAGAATAAAAAAGACAAACTTTACTTAAATCTAAGTTCTTAAATTTACTTAAATCTAAGTTCTACACCCACTCATAACCTTTTGACTAATAACATAACTTCTGAAAAATCCTGCTGTGTGCAAGTGCCTCCATGCCACCCCACACACATTGCTGGGGTAGTCCAACTTTTGAACTCTCTGCAGGTAATTTTGTCCAGTCTTCAAAAACACTTCAGCTTTTTGCTGACATCTTGATTGGAAGCCAAGTTCAGAAATTAGTCTGGAAAAAGTTGAGAGTGATGTAAAGTAGGCAAAGTTGCATGTCAACTGTCCAGTTTCTTCTGAAGGAGCAAGTTAGAGCAGCATTATGCTTACTGCACATTCACTGCCAAGGAAGCAGGATGGACCTCCTCAGTCATCACCTGCAAGTTCTCACTTGTCTTTCTTAAGACTTCTTCCACAAACACATTTTCTTTGTTGCAGTAACTGATCTAGCACAAGAACAGTAGGGTTTCCCCATATCTGCCAGCTACCTTTAGATTAATAGATGGACGTTACTTAGATAGACAACATAAGGACATTAATTTGAGGAGATTTCTAATATCTGTTTGAACTAGATCATATTTTTCAGGTGTGTTTGATTAAAGTTTAAAGCAGAAAAACTGAGCACATTTTCAGTTCATCACTTTTCCTTTTGTGAGGTGCAATAATTAAATTCAGGCCTATGCTGAATCATTTTGTCTATTGCCTAGGGGAAAAAAGAAAGGGCAAACACAAGACCTAAACTAAAGTGTCACCTCTTCACCCTGTTTTTCACTAGTGGCTTCTACCTCCTCAGATAGCATGTGACCATGCAGTCAGTTGAAGTAGGATTTGGCAAATCCAAGGGAGCAGAATCATCTGCTGCAGCAGTAGGATCTGCCTTCACCAGACCAGCTGGGGCTGAACTACAAAACCTCCATTGGCAACAGATCTGAGGTAGACCCCACACTCTACCCCTAACTCTAAATGGGGGAGGAGAGCACGTGGCCAGAGGAATCTTAAAACTATGATAAATTAGCAGATGAAGAATACTATGAAAGTGAACATTGGTAATCCAGTCCTGTTTACTGGGTATTATCCAAAGGCACCTCCGTCCCTCATCTGCTAGCCATAGCATGGTGTTGTGCCTTTACAAGCTAAATTAAAGAGCCCTCTACTGCTAAAAATCTACTTGACAAGGTACTTAAGCTGCTGAAGTGTATAGAGGATAATAAGGTCAATTTGTCTAGCTAAAGTAGTACTCCTCCCTGCAGAGGTTCAGGTCAGATTAAAGGCTGTTGTGATTTTGTAGTCATAAGGTGCATTTATATTGGTATACCTGCACTTGCATGTGACATCTTCCTGATACATCTGTCTGTGACAAACAAGGCTCCTCTCTGGCATGGTTACCACTTCCAAGTTTAGAGCAGGCTTTACAGCAACAGGATGAGACCTCATTGTATGGACTGTTCTACACATCATGTTGAAGGACATCGACCTGTTGGGGTGGGTGCAGAGGAGGGAGACCAAGTTGATTAGAGGGATGGGGAAGCTCATCTGTGAGGAAGGGCTGAGAGAATTGGGTTTGTTCAGCCTGGAGAAGAGAAGGCTTCAGGGTGACCAAATTGCAGCCCTCCAGTATCTGAAGGGAGCCTACAAGAAAGATGAAGAGGGACTTTTTAGAAGGACATGTAGTGACAGGACAAGGGGTGCTTTAAAGTGAAAGCAGGTAGATTTAGACTAGATGTTAGAAAAAAGTTCTTTACTGTGAGGATGGTGAGGCACTGGAACATGTTCCCAGAGAAGCTGTGGATGCCCCATCCCTAGGAGTGTTCAAGGCCAGGTTGAATGGAGCTCTGAGCAACCTGGTGTAGTGAAAGGTGTCCCTGTCCATGGCAAGAACTACATGATCTTTAAGGTCCCTTTCAACCCAGGCCCTTCGATGATCCTACAATTCTATGTCACCATCTGTCTCTAGGTGATTTTGCTATTGGGTTTTGTTTTCTTTCTCCCTACATTGCACATCTTTGTAGCAAAATGGCCTCAAATGACAATGAAATAGCTTCTATAACTATGAGATAGCATAGAACAGTATCAGTCTCAAGATGCTTTGTTTTTTGTAAAAGCAAACCACACCCAAACTGGCACCATCAGTCCAGACTTAGGGTGTGCTGTGGCCTTATTTCAGTTTGCTTGTGCTGATAGACAATGCATTTGCCATTTGTTGTCACTTAAACTACTCAGTTTAAGTAAACCCAGGCTGTTGTCCCTCTTGTGCTTTAAGTTATGCCACCAGAGTTTAAAAGCCACGTTTATGACAAAATAGCTTAAACCAGCACTGTTGTGGTGATTCACATTATAAATCTGCTGCCTGTGAAACTTAGTGGTTGGTACCCTCACCTGAGGCAAAATAAAGGGAAACCTGTCACCTGCCACCATGGCTGCTTAAGGCAAAGAGTTTAACTTAAAGCAGGAATAAAAGCAAAACACATTCCCAGTAATGTCTCCCAGGAGCTGTGTCTGTACCTATTGAGGCTCAAGGGCTGCTGCTGTCAGGTGGAGACCAAGGAAAGCAGCTGAGACAGAGCTCCCAGGCTGCCTCATGTCTGCTAGGGGCTGTCAGACTGCTTTAGCTCTGTTAGTAACATTATAGTTTAAAGCTTCTCGCTTGTGCCTTTTAAATGTCATATCTGAAATCCTCTGCCCACTCACTGGAAGCAATCTCAGTGGCTTCAATAGACAATAGTGATGCCAAATTTCGAGGTGACCATATGTTATCTCTGTATCTGCACTTCTGTCTTTGCTGCTGTTTGTCAGTGCCTGTACACAGATATGAAGGGCAGCCCCTGACTGCAGTATTTCACAAGGACACATGAAAACAGTTAAATCCTTCTCAAAAATTGTTTCTCCTTTTATCCAAGAGGATGCGAGAATTACAGACAAAGGTAAATCCATAGAAATGCAGGTTAATACCCAGTTCCTAAAAATATGACTAGCTTCATTCAATATGGCTAGCTTCAGTCAAAATGTGGTGTGGATGACAGAGCTATGTGCAGGTTGTATCTGATGGATGTGAACCACGCTGTGCAGGGCAGGAGGGGGACATGGGAGCGAATCCAAAGGAAGCCTCTTGATGTTGCCCACAAACCTGGTATGTGTCCTGGATGGTGTCTGCCTTCACATTCCTCTTCCATCTCTTTTCAATGAGAGGATAAACTGTTCTGAGCATTACAAAAGACACTGTGGTCCTGTGGTGGGTCTGAAGAGACAGCCCAAGGAGAGATGTTTTCAGGTGTCCCATCCCAGTGGCAACTTTCCTGAAATGTGAGTGAGTGATGGTGCAGTCTGCCTCATCCACTCCAAAATTAATGAATGGTGAAGGAGCACTGCAACCACTAAAACAAATAAAGCACAGAAGGAAACCCAAGAATACCTTAAATTTGGTTCAATTTTTTTCCTCTTATTAATTGAACCATTCTTAGCACATAAATATGCATGTGCCCTTGCATTTAGAACTCAAATTTATCTGTGGTTGTGACCATGGGTTCCCAAGAACAGAGAAAAGCAACATGTACAATGGTACCAAACAATGTATGAGAAGCAACCCCCAAAAGAGAAGTCTCAGCACCAATATGGCCTAATTCCTTTGTTTCCTGTAAGAAATCTGTAAAAGCCAGTGATAGTTAGGAAGCTGATTGGATCTCATATGCCTTCAGGATAAACCTGAGGCCACTGATGACTTGATTGAATAGCCCCATCACTGTACATCAGTGGTATTTGGAGAATTTATTTTGCTTTTACCTTTTAAGTCATTTAAGTGGCTTAAGCTGTTTCTCTGATGCCCTCTGTAGACAGTGAGGAGCCTGAGAATCTTTGGAAAACTTTCCAGCCCTGTCCTTCATTCTGCTTTTCTGCACATGCATCTAATGGCCTTATCCCCTGATAGAACAGATATTTTGTGGATGAGCCTTGAAGTTATTTCCTATTTAACTCTGGGAAACCTTTTGAGAGATAAGAAGATATGGAGAACACAAGAGTGAGCTATTACATGTGTATATGTGATAATTTTAAAAATCCAGCTGTATAGTATATAAAATATATTAAAAGTATATTAAAAATGTATAAAGTATAGAAAGCAAAACTTCCTTCAGAAAGTTCAGTGTTCCTTCTTCCCTTAATGAGAAGTGTCCACTTTGCCTTTTCTCTCAACTCTTCATTGAAAGCTCTCAAGCAAAAACCAGAAGCATGGCATTTCCCCTCATGTGCACAAGAGCAGTGAGAGCCTCCAGGCCTGCTGAGAGAACCTAGGGTGCCTGGACTTGAGCCCTTACTTCAGCAGAAAAAAAGGAGACCAAGGGGAGGCTGAGGAATCCTGTCATGGAGTAAATAAGAACTCAACACTTAATCTGAACAATGCTAAACATAAGGGAAATTTTCTGTAGTTCACTGATGCATTCAGACTTTGAGGATGGGCAAAAATTTGGTCTAATAACCTTCAGACCAGAAGTATACCAGCTATTTCAGGTTGAGACTATTACCCTGCTGTTGGTTTTGTATGGTGCAAACAAATAACCATGTCCTGAGAGAGGAATCATTGTATTTATTTTTGCTCTGAGAATCTTTAAACACGCACTGTTTATTTATCTCTTAAACTGCAAGTGCATCTCTCCTTCCCAGCTAAAAATTTTCATCATGACATTGTCATTTAGCACTTCCAACACTGTTGGTAATACAGTACATCCGTCTTCAACAGGATTAAAATTTGGTTTTACACCTCAGTCCCCTCTTAAATCTTTAATAATAACAAAATCAAAAAGTCTATGCAGAATACAAATGTATTTATGTTTTCTAAACATTCAAGATGTTTCATGGCTCCCTAAAAACCCAGCAGGAGAGCAAGAACCTTGTCAAGAGATAATAAAGCATCCATCTTGAATTAATTCTGATCTAATCAAATCTAATTTGATCTGATCTAATCTAATCTCATGTCTGTCCAACCAGTAGGACTTTGTTATCTGCAGACATGATGCCCACACAATGGATTGGGAAGTTACTCCCTGCTTTAGACATGAGGATTTTAATAGCTGGGCTGGTTAGTCCTCAAGTTGATCTGGTTTCATGGGATTATGCCATGGAAAGGGAGGCAGATTGCTCTAGCACTGATATGAAGTGTTTTCATCATGTCCAGAAGCAGCAGGTGTGGTTCTTTTAGGTGATCTGCTCCTCTGCGGAGAGTGAGAGTAATTTTGACAGTAACAGCTAGTCTGGTCTAAGGAAAATAGCAAGGGGAGGCAATTTGTGTTACTAGCTCAAGTGATAGTTGGTAAAAAGGGATAACAGAAATTATTATTTCTTTCAGAAACATCAATTTTTAAAAAATATTTTCTTTAAAATTTATTATTTCCAGCTGTCTTAATTGCTCTAGTAAAAATCATTATTTAGCCCTGGAGAGCTTTCCTTGCTGTTGTATTTTTCTGTGGTTTCTCCAGTTCCTTATCTCTAAAGAGCTGACAAGTCCCTGAGAGATATGTCAAGTCACTGGGGAACATGAGAGACCTGCAGGGACACCATCTTCATGCTGAAAGTGGGCAGGTTCTGGTTAAATACTGTGTGGACATCATGATGACTACCACACATATGCTGCAAAGCTGCAGGAGGCATCCAGAGGACCTGCATTTCCTACTCATCTTCCACTTTGCTATGGAAAAGCACAGAAAGGGGATTCTTTATCCCAGATTTTACCTGACTCATAGCCAAGCATATGTGTAAAGGCTCTGCTGAGCTGTTCTTTGTGAAGGCTGTTTGCTGACCCAAACCTATGGAGTCCCGATCCTTCTGTGCAATAACGTAAGTGAAGATCTTCAGCACGTGCTGCAGTCTGTGCAGACGCCTTGTCTGCGTCCATCTGAGTCAAAAAACAGCGGCAGGGAAAATCCCTGGGACGGGAACTCGGTCATCTGTGCTGCTACCTGGTCCAAGCAGGCAGCAGCCCTCCCAGCAGGTCGCAGGCAGTGCTTGGGAGCCAGCACGGGCCATTCCCAGGGACCAGACCGGAGGCAGGTTTTGGACAAGGAGAGCAGCCGGTAGCATAGACACAGGCCATACTGTGCTGGCTGCCCTCAGTGGCCAAAAGCAGTCCCTGGCAGGTTGGATTTAAAGCTGTATAGGTGCAGGTTTAATTTAAATCTGTACGGGTACAGCTTTAAAGCTGAAATGTCTTTGGGTGACAGTGGGATGGCAAAGAGTGTCCTCATGCCAAATATTGATGGGTGTTTAATATACACTTTGGGCACATGCTGTGACTGGGGAAGATTGCCTACTGATGCTGTGTGAGTGCTCCTGATTCCTGCAGTGCTGTGGTGCGGGATGAGCATGACAGAGGAGAATCACAAGTGTAAAGTGCTTTAAAGATCACACTCCAGCAACTCTTACCAGAAAAATACTCTTGATTTGAAGTGTGATTTTTTTTTTTAAACAGCAGTTCTATTCTACCAAGAGCCTTTTGTGGATGCAGTTACACTGAGGAAAAAGTAAAAGCAATGACCAGTACAGCTTCTTTATTTTGGGGTGTCCCTGTGAGCTGCACTGTCAGAAGTCTGGTGCTGTAGGCAGAAGCAATTCCCCGGGTGGAAGGCACAGCCAATGTTACCTGGTCTTCTTCTTCTAGTGCAAATTTATCCACTCTTTGCAGCACTACTGAATTTTTGGTTATAAGCCATTTTTGCATCAATTCCCATGGGTAGTTGTGAAGAGTTGTCTGTTCCCACACTGGTGTCAATTCCAGTGACCCTTCCTGCCAACAGCAGTGATGCGTATGGTCTGAGCACCCGGAGGTGTTGAGGACTGCCTCCTGCCTCTCCATACCTTATCTCATGACCCAATATTGCCACTTGGCCACTTGGTGCTACCCCTCTTCCCTGGTGGACAGGATCAAATCCCTCACTAAGCCTGCCCCAGGGGGTCAGTTACTCTGAGTTTGCATTGCAGCAAAATTACATTGCTTGATTTTTCACTCTAAACTCAGGAATAATAATTATTCTGAAATCAGCCTGGAGTAAAGACAGAAGTAAACCAAGTTTAGAGTACTTTCTAAAGAGAAATTAAGGCACGCAGCTTAGAAGCCTCAGTAAGATGCCTAACATCAAGTAGACAAATCCCTCTCCTTCTCCAAGAAAATCCTGTGTGCTGTGGAAGAACTTCTGGAAATGCACTATATGTAGTATAAGAAAAGAAAAAGGCAGATCTGAAGTGACACAATAACTGACTGGTACCATATTCTATTCTGGATTGCATAGGGTTTACTGTGCAGGCATCGTCCATCTGCACACATGTACACTCCCTTGTGCCTCTGGTATTAGCAGCAGAAATTCACATGCACACACATATTACTGGTACATATTACAAGGCACATGGGGCTTAAGAGGAAAACTTGTCTGTAAGCAAATTGGGCAGTGTTTGGATTGCACATTAACAGTGCTGTAGGGCCATCAGTAGATAGGTGGTCCCAGGAAGAAAAATAACACGTCCATTATATTTCCTGTTTCTGAAAGGAGGAACTGATACCCCAGTGCCAACACACCACTGCCCCAAGCTAGCAAATGTGTCTGCCTGTGCAGGAGATAGGGCACAGCAGGGAACTGCAACACTGGCACTTAGTGGATTGCATGTCAGCCTCCTCTCAGTGGGCTCTGCAAGCCCATCAAGGGCACATATAGAAGAGAGGGGATTTGCCACATACTGAGAGGTTGTGGGAGCAAAATGCAGCTACATTAATGCTTTTTTCCTCTGCAGTAGACATGATGTTTGAAAAGAGTCTCAGGAGCAAAGGGTAATGGGAACCATTACCTGTCCCATGTAAAGTATTCACCCTGCAGTATAACAAAAGTTTTCAGAGAAGACTAGTTGAAGCGATTTGGGTAGAATTCTTTTCTTCTACATGCTCTCTGTACAAGAGATGAAAGATTGGTCTATGTTTGCTCCCAGGTCAGGACTCCACTATACCAGCAGACTGGCAGATTCCCAACAGAAAGATACTCCCCACCCTGGAGAACCTGTAATCTGAAAGTCAGACAAGAATCTCTAAACTGAGACACGGGTCTGTACAACAGTCAGAAACAGTGGGGTGCTTCTGCTTGGTGCTCCCTCGACTGACCTAATGAAGAAGTATGGATTGGGAATCATATTGTTGCTTTTTGATGTAGTTTTATGGAAATGCATCTCAGCAAAGCACAGAGTTAAGAATTATAAGGGTGAGTGAAGGGAATTAATTAACCTGGTCACACTTGTGTAGGATGCAAGGGACGAATCTCAGTGATGAAAAGGTTACAAGCCCCAGGGCAGGTGATGACATGTTTGTTGTGTGGTGGTCTCAAAGCTGGGCTGGGTTTATTTCTAGCATTTAATGTGGTTTCAATGTATCCTTGAGCTGGGGACGGTGAGGGAAGATGCTCTCGAATAAGAGCTATGGCCTTTGACATCCAGTCCTGGCCACAAAACCTGTCAATGAAACAGCAAATTAGAGAAGGCACAGCTACCACCCTAGTCCAAAGAAGGCTGCTTGGCTGCAAGCAGGTCATGCAGAGAGCTGAAGGAGCTGCACAAGCCTCTGCGTGGCAGGGCTGCAGCGCTGCAAGTACAGAGAGCTGCGCTTGCTCTCACTTTTCCTGGCCATAAACACCTAAGGTCTGATTCTTCTGGCTCTGCAGTCTGCATAGTCATTAACACCGCTTTGAAGAGTTGGGTTAGTGGGTGTAAAATGCTACCATTTAGTAAGGCATCATTTTAACACCACTTCACAGCACTGTAAAATGAGAATCTAGGCTATGGGGCAGAGGAAAACCTGAGCCCCAAGTATTCACCTCATTAGAGAATCCTTTGCTGTGTGGACGGGAAATAACAAGGGCAAGCCCATCTGTACTGAAATTACACAGGCTGCCTGAGTTTGGTCTGATTTTAATAGAAGACCAGAGCAATAGAATAGAAAAAGTATTAAATTAATATGCAGTTTTAGTGGATTTGGAGCAGGGACTGAATTTTACTTCCTATTTTCCTGCTTTTATGTGAAACTTCAAGCAACACTTTCTCTACTGCATTTAAAATAATGTCTATAAATATATAATAGATGCATGGACAAACGTGTATGTAGGTAGTGTAAACACATATTCGGAGATTATACTATTCTCAATATGTTTTCCAGGGAAATCTATTTGAAAAAAAAAATTTGCCCTTTCATGTGGATTCTCACACTCTTTGCATGTGTCTTGCCTATGGAAGGTATTTAATTTTTTTTTTCTTTCTTAGTTTAGTTTGGGTGCTTTTTTTTTTTTTTAGGCTTTCTTTGCCATAGGCCCTGAAAACAATAATAGAAAAAAATACTGTGGCAGTTGCTTCCTTGTGGCTTGCCAAAGGGGTGTTAAGAAATTTTTCTGGTTGTTCTGTATGTGTGAGGTGCAAAGAGGTGATAAATTGCTGAAGGAAATTAAAGCAGAGGGTGGGGGGTTGAAGCTCAAGTTTTGTACTCTTCTGATTCAGTCAGTCTGGATTATAAACTGCTGGTTTTGTTAGAAATCAAAAGTTAAATTGCTCTAAACCCAGGGGTGTTGCAAAGACAGATTAATAGATTAAAAACATCATGCAGCCTCTGCTGCTTCGTGTGCTTGGTTTACTCAGGTGCTGGATAAAGAAACCACAGTACATCAGAGAGGAGTAGCTGAAGTGGTAGTTGTGATACTTTGGACAAGCAGTCATTTCTAATCCTGGCAATTCCCAGAGCAGGGCTCTGCCCTCCCCTTGCTGCCTTGCGGAGGCACCCAGCCCATGTGCCCATCCCATCAGATGCCAGCTCCTCCTATGCCACTGCCTCACTGACAGCAAAGGAGGTTGGCTGTCAGCTCAAAATTTGTTTCTTGGATTCTTTCAGCTCAGCTGTTTTGCTTTGCCCTACAATGGCCTCCACATGCCCCTCCTTTCCAAAACAAAAATGTTTTTCATTTATGCATTCAGCTGTGGTGCTGGCACAAGTCCATGTGAAGAGGTTTTCTTTCCTGTCCTCCTTCCCCCAAGTTCAAGGTTGTTGCAGTTTTACCTTCAGCATCATCAGCTGAACACCAGTAATGCTGGCTCTTAGCTAGAGAGCTTTGGGTCCAAAAGTTTTGCAATGTTCCATGAAGGAAGGGAAGTTTTATGGACTCTGGGTTGCAGATGGGAATACCAAGGCATGGGGCTGTGGCAGGCTGCTGCATTATTCAGCAACAGGCAAGGAAACCTGACCAGGCTGGATGATGGCTCAGAGCAGAGTGCGGCTTCGCTGCTGGCCAGGACCGTTGGCCACAGCTGCACCATCTTGCCTTAAACCTGCCAAAACTTGCTTCAGCCCCAGCTCTGACACTGAGAGCTGCCCACAGCTCTGTGGGGCTGCAGAGGCGGCTGCTGTCCTGCTCTGCTGCTCTGGCTGGCTCCTTGGCCACAGCAGTGCTAGGTTGAGGCCGGTATTTGCAGCCACACTTCACACACCATCCCCTTTCTGCAAGCTGATTTTCTCCTTCCTCAGAGGCTGTAACTTGGGAGCTGGTGAGATGTGAGTCAGCTTCTGCTGCCTGCTTTTGGGGTGAGAGCAGAAAGGCAGGGGCAGTAACACCTACAACACCCAGTGTGCCTCAGATGTCTGTAATTCCCAGAGGTCAGCTTACACATGTTTTCTTGGACTAGCTGCAATGGTGAGGACCCAAGAGGAGAGTGGTATGTACCTGTTGAGATCAGCTGGAGGTAGTGATGCACAGGGCAGGGGCTTCCCAGGCTGATAGACTGGAGCTGCAGTGTTGATGTCCCAAGTCTGCCACTTCCTTGTGACACTGTCACCGCTTGAAATAACCATACTTTTTGTTCATTTGTAAGGCTGTGAAAATGCATACGTGCACAAACACATATCTGGGATGAGGCTGAAGTGAGATATCAGCGCTCAGGTTCCTACAGATGTGTGTGAGGCTCAGGCACTGCCTTACTTGTGTGCAGCCTGACATGGTGTATGGCAGCACTGCCCACCAAATGCTGCTGGGCAAGGGGTCCCAGCCACTTTGGGCCAGCTTCAGCATACGCAAAAGGATGTATCAGTTGGCTGCAGAGAAAGTGCAAGAAAGAGGAAAGGGTTGAGTCTGTCTTTTGTCTCTCATATGCCTTGGCCCCATGAAACACCCCACAGTGCCACTGCCTGCTGAGGAGTGAGCTGAAGGCCCTGGGTAGCAGACTGTGATGTCCATCAGGTCAGAGTTTAGGCTCCAATGCAGAAGGAGGAATTTCCTCCTTTCCTCCAGGGAAAAGGGCTTAAAAGTGGAGGATTCTCCCTTTAACCTATTTGCCCCAAATAAATATTGCCATTTGACAAAGAAAGGCAATCCTTAAGGCAAGCTTGCAAAGTCCTCCAAAGCGGCAATGGCAAAACATTTAAACTGAAAGCAAAAGCATATTGCCCTCAAACTGCATCCTTTGGCATTCACTTCTGAGCTATGGGACCCTGCAAAACACCAGCTGCTTGGGGGGAACCTGGTGGGACAGGGTGGGAATTTCTGTGAGCACAGATGGTGGCATCCTGCTGCATCTGCTGCACTAGCACTGAACACAATCATGGACAATTTTTGAGGGTCTGGGAAGACATGTCCAGCTGTGGAACATGATAAAAAGAGAAGTGAAAAAACATGATGATGTCCAGCTGGATGGTGTGGGTCATTCAGTGAGAGTTGTAAGTACATGTGTAACCAGTCTGCTGGCAAGCCAGAGCTTACATGTTGTCCACAATGTGATTTATCTTACAGTTTCAAGCAGTAAACCAATATAACCAAAATGATGTTGTCCTTTCACAGAAAGAAGGAAGGGAAGCTTTGTTTTCTCAATAATGTGTCAGGAATATTGCCCTCTGCCCCTGCACAATGCAGTGTAAACTTGCTTGTAATTTGTGCTGGAGGGGGGGAGTCAGCTCTCTGTCTATGTTTCATTGTAAACTTACACTTAAAATCCTTCCCTGGCATTGATCCCAGCTTTGATATGCATTAGTAAACATTCATGACACCGACATTAATCCAGAGTGAGCTTATAGTCATTTGTTGTATTAGACACTAAAAACCAGTCACGAGGCTATGATTTGATAGTGTTATCTCAACACCTTGTGTAGAGATGCAAGGCTGACTTGGTGACATATCATCCTTGACACATGACACATAGAGACCATGCTTCAATCAACACGCCGTGCCTCTGGGCAGTGTGGTGTTACAGCCTCTGCAGGGGAATGCCACTGCCTGGAAACAGCCTCTCCTGCAACTAGTGGTGATGGCAGGGCTGCAGAGACTGGCAAGCAAGAAACCCAGCCTGGTACTCGAAAATCAAATCCACCAAAATGTAACAAGTCCCCTGCATGTTAATGATGTTTCGTTATTTGCAGACATGTCCGAGCAAGATCCTGCTTTTCTTATATTTACTTATTCTGCAAATAAATTCAGCAGTAATGATCTTAGTAGCTCAGTTGGCCCTAGATTTAGCCATAAACACATCATAATTTGTATAATTTCATTTAAATTCTGCCCTAAATAATTCTGTTTATTTAAATTCTAGTCATCCTTGAGCATGGTGTGCCCGTGTGATGCACCTGAAAATATAGGATGGTCATGAGCAGCGGGTTGCAAATGGAGTTGCATCACCAGTGGGGAGATGTGGTGGCCAATAAAATTTTCCAGGTATGAAAAGGAAATAGAGTATTATCATTTGTTTAGAAGTGTAGTCAGGATGTGTTTTCTTAAACAGTAACAGTCTGGTTTTGCTGTGAGCAGGATCTAGCCTTAGCTGTCTGTGGGCAAAGAAACAGCAGGTTGCATCGCTGCCCCACACTCAGGTCTGTCTTCCAAGAGGGAGAAGAGGTTGTGACAAACCTTTCCTGGTGGTAAGTGCAACTCGTTGTGATGTGACAGCTGGCAGAAAATACAGGTGAGAGTGCTTCTTTACACAAACCAGAGTTCACACCCAAGCTCCTTCTCAATCATGTGTTTTAGTGATGTGGATGTGCCTGTGCCTGCTGTGTGAGGCGAGTGCTGACTTTTGGCTCTGCTAGTGGTAACGAAGGGTTACAGAAATGCTGAAACTCAAAAATACAAACATAAATACCAGGCCTCCAGCCCATCCACCGGGCATTTCTAATTGTCAGGTGAATGGATGAGAAGTGTTGTGATAAATGTCATGTATCTTTTGGGTTGTTACACAATGGTGATAAAGAAAAAGGCAAGACACAGAAAGGGGAAAGCTGGGGCTGCCTGTCTCTACTTGGGAAATAACAAGCCCTTCATTAGAAATGCCTTTTAAAATGTTATCTGGAATTTATAAGATGTCAGGGTTAGTCCTGAAAAGACTGAGTTTTGAAGCATCACTGGTGAATATTATGTTGCTGCCAGAGCTTTGCACACACCAACACTCAGGCTCAGTAGCAGACAGGCAAAAGCACAGGTAAAAGCTGGACAGATGAGAAAGTGCTCCCATGCTCAGCCCATGCCAGTTGCTGCTGTCAAAATGGCTTTCTGTCCTTGCAGGCAGCTGTGGGCTTCATTTCAGGGTCCCTGATGTTTAATTGCCAAAAGGAAAACCATATATGTATGTAAATACTGGATTACTCAGAATACCATTGCCAAGGGGCCAAAATACTAACATAAGATGGGATTGATATCAGTTTAATTTTTCAGGTTGAAAACTGTGGTGGCAAAGACTTGCATACAATTCCCATCTCTCCTAATGCCTCAATATACAGACATACAACAATAAACCTCCTAAATCGCCCCAGAGGGACTTGCAGGAGCTAATAAATCAAGGATTTACAGTGCAATATTCAGGCCATAGAGTTTGCAGAATCAGCTTTGATCCTGCTAGGAGAGTTATATTAGGACTTTGGTCCTATCTCATTACTTACTTTCATAAGAAAACTTGCATACATGATGTTATTTTTCTACCTTTATGGCTATTCTCACATGGCCATTTCAAGGGAGGCTCTTCTAATGTCTCCTTTAATGTCTCTTGCCAACTCAGGGTGGCAAAAATGACCCCATGGCATGTCATTAGCTTGGTGTGTGTGTGCAGGCTTTGATTAGGTACAGAGACTGCTAAATGACAACAATTTTGCAAGCACTGTGTACATGATGTGGGAGTTACTGTGGGTTATTGCTGAAATTTGCGGTGTCATGGGTAGTATGTAGGCATTCTTCAAAGCCTCATGTACGCAGGAAAGTTTCAATGGTTTAACTTAAAACAAGTTTCACACTGGGGCAAACTGTGCAAGTACTTGGTTTCATTTTAAACACAATTTATTTTAATGTCACCTCTTGGGGGAGGGCTGTTTTTTCTTTTTGTACCAAAATAAGTGGAACGAAATGAAAGGTGTGTGCCTACAAGCCAGGTGCTGGATGCCCTGGCACAGGTGTTGGGGGCCCTTGATTTACATAGAGACATTGTTTTTCTTGAAAGCCTGTCAGTCAGTGTGGTCAGAGAGGAGTGCCAGACACATCCAGACACATTCTAACATCACAGTGTGAAGGATTTGTCTTCCAGAGCCAGAGCTGAGGCCACTGAGAAAGAAAGAGGCAAGAACAGAGCAGTTCCCTTAACTGCACCTAATTCTGAGGATGTGCAAAAGACACAGGTCAAAGTCTTTGGACAGTCTTTGGTCAAAGACTCTGACTGTCTATTTCCAGCTTGGGCACCTTAAATTAAACCTTCTTCTTTTTGTGTCCAAACTGTCTTCCTTTTGCACAGCTCTCAGCCATGAAGCTTTGACTCAGCAATACAATATTGCCAGGCTGCTGCTGCTGTGGCAAGAATGAACCACACTAAAAGGATGGACATGTTTTGTGAGGAAAGCCTCAAGTACTTCCCACATAGGTGATGGTTTATTCCCATGTCCAGTATTGTCTTAGCTGTAGTTTCAACACTTCCCACTTAAGAAGATAAATTAATGGATGTGCAAAACATCACACAGTGAGTTAAGGACTTCCACCCAATCAGAGGCTTGTCCCTCTAAACTTTGACCTTGTGTTCAAGTCAGGGTCTTTGTAATATGTACTTTAAAAATATATGGGTTAGCATCTTGCACATTTATTAATATTTTGAGAGTCATTCTACAACATACACAATAATTACTTTTCAGGGAGGTTGTAGACACATGAAAGATTTCTGAAAAAGCAACACTTTTCACTGATGGCAAGTTTTAAAAAAATAAAGCTGACTTATTACTTGAAGGAGAGAAAAGGCCATGAAACAGGTATTTTTACTCAGGAAAAGAGAAAATTTTTAGCTTTTAAATGTGCAGAGACACTAAATCAACTATCACAAATGTGTGCTGGTGATGCAGCCAACAACACTTAATTATCAGTTCTACAGGAAAATTAGGTGAGAAAATTACTTGTCTTTTTATATTTATTTTATTTATAAAAGAAACCAAAGACAATGACAATTCTCTCACTACAGCATGTTAGACAAAGATGGTTTGTCTGTCTTTTTCTTCTCCCTTGGTGATACGGACCCAGTGTACCTGCTACCTATGAATATGGCAAGAGAAATCCTGGCTCAAAAAATCTTACCACACATGAATGATGGAAGATGAAAGAAAAGAGAAGGGTGATCTTGAGAGGGGACAGTCGCTTGTGTCTCAGCAGTCAGCAAGTTTCCATCAAGTATATCATCCTACATCAGCAGCAACTGCCTGTTCACCAGGGGGAAGGGGAGAGTGCCCCTGGGAGAGTGTGGCATTTCATGGCAAAAAGATCATAGGCAGTGTCCTTTCAGCAGTGGGTTTAGTTTTCCCTTGAGTTAAATAGGAATAGGTAGTGATCATATATTTTGCTGATCATTGTTTAATAACCATGCAAGCAAGGGTCTAGTTGGCTGTTGGCATTGCTACCAGTTCTGGTTATAGTGTGCCCAGCCAATTTCTATATTTTCTGGGAGGGTACATGCCATTGGAGCCAAGGAAAACATGTTCTCCTGGGACTCAGATCTAGCAGTCTAATAAAAGGCCTGATGAAGAAAAATTTCTGCAAGGTTTATTTTCCCCTGGGAAATTAAGCATTGTATACCATAATGTGCCTGGCATATGGCTGCCTATGCATGGGAGCACTGAATCCAATCCCTGACTCAGCAAAGTACTGCAAGCAGTGTTTAGTTGCTAAAAACAGGACTTAGGCACAGGTCTAAAGCTGGGCACATACTCAGCCAAATCAAATTCATTTCACTTGTGCACAGAAAAGGTAAAACACTGACATTTGTATTGTGACACAAAGCTAATTTTTTTCTTACGTAAGTAGTGGATCAAAAAATGGTAGTGAGCCTATTTTCCAGATTAATTCAATTTATTTTAGATGTGTGTTACTTTGTTTCTTCACCTTGCAGATATTACTTGCAGAGAGACAAGTTATGCAAAAACTGATTTACAAGACCAAGTGCACAATCCACATAGTGAAATAGGTCTTCTGGCTGATATCTTTATTATTTGTATTGTATCACCCTGTTCTGACTGCAGGAAACAATAGCCATATACTTTGCAGTGGATGGTTAATGAACTGACAAACAATCAGCCTGATTTCTTTTCTTGGCTAATCATTTACAGATTTGTTAATGCTCTAATGTCAAAGTGTTTCTATCCTGGTATGTCTCACTGTCTAGGAAAGAACTGCGCTCCTTCTGCCTGCCACCATGTAAGTGTCCAATTCTTCTTTTTAATGCTAATAGTAGTTTCTACCAGAGAACCCTACAACATTTTAACTCTTAAAAATCTATTCTCCTTGATGGTTTTAGGCTATTTGCTTCTTAATTACTTTGCAAATTTCTTTGCTCTTGCATTTAAAAAAAATATTTGGGATGTCATTTTTTTTCTAACCGGTGCTACTTTGAAACCAGAGAAGTGCTTGTGGGTGTCATTCTATGCTTTCAGACATCACCACCTTTCTTTTGGAGGTTTAGAAATTGGTATGCAAATACCCAACACCCTTTTGCATCAACCTCATTAGAGCCAATAAACATTTCACTTTAAACATCAATGTTCCCAAATGGGAGGGTTGAAGATCCAGCCTGTTTATCTCTTTTCAAACAGGTGACTCCTTATTACCCTCTGAAAAACTGGAATGCAAAGCAGTCTCTCATCTGTAGCTATTACAGCCTGTGATGCAGTGTAGTAAGGGTTTATTTTCTCTCTTCCTTTGGTGGCCACTTAGCCGTCAAATTCACACACATGCTCTTAAATATTCATGCAATCACACTAGTGTCTTAATATTTGCACTAATTCCATTTCTCTCCACTTTGCATTTAGCATAGAAAATTCTTCAGACCCTTCACAGTGAATGTGGGGGACAAAGCAGCAGTGGCAGCTGGACAGACACCCCATCCATACACAGCTCCACTGCAGCTGAGTCCCCAGCAGGAGCTGTTACAGGGTGTTTGTGGGCAGGAAAATGCAGGTGCAGTGGAGCTGAATGAAGAATACACCACAAGGAAGAGCAAAGGCAAATAGTGCTAGAACTGAAACAGAAAATTGAGAGTTTGTGCTAAGCTTAAAAAGCAAAAATTTCTCTCTGCATCCAAGAAAGAAGCATAGCTTGGTGGGTAGAGCAGGCAGCAGTCAGCAGTCAGGACAAAGGAGCTATTTCTGACTTTTTTACTGGCTGTGGTGAGACTTTTTTGATGGCCCCATTTCCTATCTTTAACATGAGGTTTTTACTTGCTAAAATGGCAAGAACCAGTGGCTCTGCAGGAGATTTGGCTGACAGGCACAGAAAACTGCTAGGGATCTCTTCTGTAACTCATTACAGATTGTAACTACACTTCTTCAAAGTCTCTCAAATAAAGAATTAAATGCCTGAATTTAAAAAAAAAAAAAAGTATCAAATTTGAAGTTCATTTTTAATATGACAGCCTTTAAAAATATTGGGACCTACCCCAGCATTTGTTACTCTTCCAGAATTCCTTTTCTTGCCAAAATAACATATGCAAGAAGTGTAAGTAGGAAGAAGAGAGGAGACTGTGCCCCTTCTCCTCCCTCACACTTGAAGCCAACAGCTGAGATTCAAATGCAAATGCCAGTATTCTCTAACTCTCCAGGAACTTCTGAGTCTTGGTGTCTTACACCTATGTGACAACTTAGGCTAAATTAAAAATCAAAGAGATTTCCCCTGGAGTAAGGTACTGCTTGTTATGAGTGAGGATATCATAATTGGGGCTGCCAGGAGGTTTATGAACTCCACTTGCTGAAGGAGGCTTTGGGACTCTGAAGCACCGAAGTCTGTATTTTCTGTCTGGAGTCATCCCAGCTGCTGCCCTCCCTGAGCCAGATGTGTAAAACCAACAAACATGCTGCAGATCCCATTTAAATGCTAATACGCCTCTCTCTTCTCTGTGAACTTGGTAGATCAGGGGGATGAGACTGTGTCCCTGCTCTCATCCTGCTGCTGTGGTGGCTCCTAGGTAAAAGGAGAGGCAGGTCCTGGGTGCAGGTGCCCTTTGCAAGGGTGCTGTGCAGTCTCCTTGTAATGTCTGGTCTGACTGGGGCTGCCCGATGTTGACAGGTCAAGGTCTCAGCTGTGGCTGCCAGTCTGTGCACTTCAAAGCTTTGATTGCCCCCTGTTTTATCCCAATGTCCCCTAAGCACGTGCCCACCCATTGTAGCTAAGGTGGTAAAGAGGGGGAAAACAGACATTAGGTAGCTTTCTTTAGCAAATATTGGATGGGACATTCAAAGTCAGTAACTAGAAACACAGAGGGGGTTTAATGGCAATGGAAAATTTTCCTTTGATGTCTTTCTATCTGCTCTTCATCTTTATCTTTCCTCAGAACCTTAAATGACAGGCTCTTCTGGAAGAATACATCATAGCTGAGGATCACGTTCAGGTTTTTTGCTATATGTGAAATTTCAGAATAAATTTTAAACCTTAATTAGGGCATAGAAAATGTACTGTACTTCTGTTGGTTTGATTTAGTAATAGGAATCGTGTTTGCATGCAGTAGACAGAGAGGGAGAGAGGAAAAAAAAAACCGATACTGTTTGAAAGGAGAATAGCCGTGAAAACTTGATGGGAGAAACTCCAGCAAGTTTCCTAACTTCTGTGAAGCTGTAAAAGTTCAGGTTCACTTGGCCTGTGATGCATTGGTGTTTCTTCACTACAAAGTGAGGTGGTTGAGGTGGTTGCAGTTCTCTGTGTAGACAGAATGTTTTTTCCAGGTTTCACAACCTTTTAAAATCTACCATTTGACAGGGAAATGGTAATTTTAAATATAGAGAAAGATTGGGGTCTGAGTTTTTTTCATTTTTTCAGGACTCTATAGAAGGAATAAACCTCCAAAGAAGGTTCTAGAGGTCAGAGAGATCTAGGACCACTAGATTAATTTGCAAAAAGAGAAATGTGATTCTGTATATGATATTTCACAGGCAGAATTTGTTAAGTTGTATGTGGCTTTCTCCAGTTTGTAGTCAATGGGAAAACTTCCTGTAGAATCAGTTTGCTATTGACTAACACTGCAACAGATATTTTTGATAGCAAACAAGTGTCAGGTGCTGGCGTTTTACAGCTGGCATCACTTTCCCCTGGTGCAAAGGACACTAAAGAAGACAGTACACAGAGAATCCAGCCTGTGGACACTGAAGGTCAGCAAATATAACCATAACACCTCACTGGAGGTGTTTGTCTCTGGCCCACGTTAAAGGCTGACGCAGACACATGACTTAGGAGACTCAAACCTCAGGTAGAAAACTTTTATAATAGGGGGTGTGTGTATATATCAGTGGATCAGTCCAAACATCCATCTGTCCTCTCCCTGGCAGTGGTACACATGCCACACTTTAATCAAGGAATGCTTCCTGGGCTCCTGCATCACATGAATGGGCTTGGGTGTGTTTTACCTGGGCTGTTCCAGGCCCTTTCCCATCTCCCCAGCAGCTTTTCTCAGTGTATTATCACCATATTTGCAATTATCACAGTAATCCTTGTCTTTCTGCAAGTAAACAGCGAGGCAGATGAGTTTTTTATACAATGTGAAGTATTTTACTGTAAATATTTTTTTCTTCCACTGTCAAATCTTGTGCCTACTTCTTTTCCATCTTCTGTCAAGCTCTCTGCAGTTCCAACTGCAGCACCTCCTCGTTGTTACTCATACAGAAATGCCAGTGAGGGAAGGCTCCATGTACAAACACACACATGCATCCCATTTTTTTTCCACATGGTGACTTCTGTATTAGCAACTGGTTCCAGATTTTTATCTACTACTTCTAAAATAATTGGAGGAGTTGGATGTCTTAAAGAGAGAAAGGAGTTGTATGTTTTAAAGAGAGAAAGCAAGTTCTAGAAATATGTGCTTTTTGCAGGAGAAATTACTCTTAGTCTATGCTGCAGGGTTTATTTTTCAGATCTCACAGGAAAAGCATATTGATTCTGGGATTGTCTTATTCCAGGAGAACCTCTTCATTTAAAAGGACATCATGGATTGCTTGTTAATTCACTGGCTGAAACTTAAGTAAGCAGAGGCTAATGTCTTTTTACTGGTTTAATTAACAACGATTACTTGTCTAGAGATAAGGTATTTTTAGTCAAAAGCCATCTCCTTCAACTCCAGATCAGCTGAGAATAGTTCAAATTAGTTTTAGGGTAGGGTCAAAGACCAGAATTTTAGGAGTTTGAAGTTTTTTAACTGAGCAGATCAACACATATCTGCCGTATCTGCGGGAGAATACACATCCAAGTGCAAAGGGGGTGGCTGGGATTTCCATCTGCATGGAAGTGGATTGGTTGGGGGCTTTAAATAAATGAGTTAATGAGGTGGCACTGAAGCACACATCTGTCCTTTCTGGGAGATCTGAAGTCCAGCACATGCTTCACTCGGCAGTTCAACTCAGAGGGGCCTGTCTGGGTCCAACAAACCTCCAGTGGGCAGCACCACTGGGGGAGGACTCATTTCAAACAAAAAAACTAAAAGTGCAAATCCTCCCTCTGATTGGATTTTTTTGTTGTTGTTGCAAACAGAAGCCAGCTCCCAAGGCACCCCTCCTTCCCCAGGACACAGTGAGTGAAAAGTGCCCAATGGCATTCCACTGCAGCCTGCACTGGCTGAGGGCCTCCCATCAGGAAAGGCAGCCTTGCTTGTCATCAGGGCAGCTGAGCTACACACGGCCAGGGATGGTTTGGATGGATGAAGACTGCATTGTTCCAGGCTTAGCTGTATCAGCAAGCTCTCATGCTGCCTGAACTTCTGAGAAACTAAGTCCCATGGCTCTGTCTTTGACTCTTGCTTCACAGGGAAAGGAAATGGGAACCTTGGCTTCCCAAGATACTACACAGCATTCACACCCTGCTCTGGTGTTGATCTCAAGGCACAGGGTTCGCAAATATTTGTACCTCCTGCAACAGATGTTTCTGGAAATGTTCCTTCAAGAGGTGATCTTGAACGCAAGGCAAAGTTCCTACTGAAATGTATAGCTATGAACCAAGCAGAGCAGGGACAAGGACCATGACTCTTCTACCCCCTGCTTGTGCTGATTCTGGTTTATTGGCTTGCAAAGAGTCCAAAGGGATGGCTGAGAGCTTGCCCTGCTTTTTTGTAAGGATTTAGGTCCAGAGCTTTGAAAGTCATGAGGCACCCAGCTTCTGTCAAATTAGGACTTGCATAAAATAGTTTTCGAAGTTTGGTGCTGGAGGACTTTGTAGATTTACATGCTCTGTTATTCTGCTGTACCCCCATTCTCCTTAGTAGCCCTGCTTGTGGTGTGTTTGCTGCCTCACAGGTCAGGAAAGAGGCTCTGCCATGATCACAGCCCCCTTGTGATGCCAAGGACAGGGCTTGCAGGACCACAGGCCCCTTTCTGTGTCCTGCAGAGGTGAGAGGGGTGCACAGGTGGATGTTGCTAAACTAGGGTCTTTAATGGACCATCTAGAATTTCAGCTGACCAGCCACTAGTCTCTAAACTAGTCCTTGTTTAAGGGAGGAAAAAAAAATCTGTTTCAGTCACCCTGGTGAAGGGATGGGTAGTTCACTCTCAGCTGTTTGAGTCCAGCAAACACAACCACATGAGAGCACAGATTCTGAATTTTTCAATTCAGCATCTTTGTCATGACCATTGTGAATTGTCTGAACCCATCATCCTGAAACCTATATCTCTCAGTGTTGCTGTGCTTTGTCTGGGTATGTGTGGCCCCAAGGAGCCAGTCTGGGAGTCAAGCATCTAAGGACCTTATAATAATTTCTAGACATTTCTTTTTACACTGGAAGAGCTAGAGAAAATGGCACCCCAGAAGTTTCCTGGCCTTTTGTCCACCTTTACTTAGAAAAACACCTACAAACTTTTGCCTCCTTTCCCCCCAGTCATATTAGACAAAGCCACAGACAAATAAGCATGAGCAGAAGGGGCAGGATACAGTTATGTGGCCACTTCTTCCCCTCACCACAAGCTCAGTCTGGAGCAACCTCAGATTGAATTTACTCCCTGAATGCAAACCCTCGGGGTTGTGCTGAGGATGCTGGAGATGCAGTGACCCGTTTTCGTGTACAGATCCGAGTTTGTGGACAGAAGGAATTCAACGCATTCCTACAGCAAAAGGAGAGGAGCCCTTTTTCCATCTCTAGTTTCAATTTTGGCTTGACCATTGTGTGATGAAAGCCGGGCCCTGGGCAGGGAAGCGAATACTCTAACAAGTGGCTTGTTAGTGAAGAATGTCCTGCAGTAAGTACGGAGCAGCCTTGTCACTTCTCAGCCAATCCTCCGAGGACAATAAGGAAGGAGGACAAAATGAGTGCAGCCCTCCTGGGCCTCCCCTTAAGAGTTTAAAAGCAAAATATTGATTTTGAGTTACCCTGCTTCAACTCAGCTTCACTCTCCTGATATTTTTATTCCCTTGTAGGTTTCTGACTCCATTCGTTTTTTAAACAAATCACTGGTGAAATTGTGGTGTGTCCATGTAACATTCCTGCACCTAAAAATATGGTCAATTGACACCTTGAAGGTTTCCAGGCAACTCTAACCATTTGTGACATCTTTAGCTGCATCTCCAGTATGTTCAAAACAGATGAAGTGAATGAATTGATTTTAGCTGCATAAAACCCTTGACAAAAATCTCTTTGTGGCCATCCAGTTAGTCTCTTGATGATTTGTAGAGTATTTGCTTATGCCATGAACTTGATCCTTCCCACTTCTCTGCTTGTTTTTCAGCTAGCTCTGCCGTGGGTTCCCTGCTCCTGAATGCACTGCAGCTGCCTTCCCCAGAGCTGGGGTAAGAGCCAGTCAAACAATGCTGGACCTACAGCCCACTATGTCATCAGCTGAGCACTGTATATGGCAAATGTACCAGATGAACAGCACTCAATGGTGGCAACCTTGTTAGGTGATTTAAATTGTTGTCAGACCCAAACTGCCTAATGAAATCAGCAGATCTGTGTAACTTGATTCAAAATCCAGCAAAATCAAAATGATTTTTCAACTTGCTCAAGGAGATAGTGGATAGAACAACACAGCAAAAACCTTTTCCTTTGTCCCCAGAAAAAAAAATTAACATTTGCATGTGATGAAACATGCAGTAGGCCAGGAATAAATTAAGTGCAGAATCTCAGCTCCTTTAATCAAATAATTTGACATTTATGTGTGTGGTCAAAAGGAAATTCTTTTGAAGACATATGGTCTTTTCATTGTATGCTATTTTGGATCAAGTTCCATTGTATTAACAAACATACAGATAAATCGTTGATGGGCTTGATTGTTTTGGGTTTTTAAAGGTGCCTCCAACCCTGGGGATTCAGGCTTCTCCAAGTACAATGCACAGTAACCACCCATGATAATTAACAACACACAATAATTGCGGTACTTAGCATTTATTGTCTCAGATCCCCCTGACAAAAATGAAGAACGAATCAGAGGCAGGAACTGGAAACACTGCTGGATGGGCCGGAGTGCTGATAATAACACATCTTTCAAGAAGTGCAAGATATTACTGATTAACTACAAAAAGACTTATCTGAGTTCAAGAAAACCAGCAATCACTTCTTTTGGCAGCAAGAGTGTGCAGTGAAGTGTGAGCAGGACACCGAGGTCTGGCTTTGGCAAAGCACTGAGTACATCCAGTAGAATTATACCCTTACCTGGTGCCTTTGGCTGGCTAAACTGGTGATCACCTCTGAATGCCTCTAACCTCCCTTCTCCGCAACACAAGCTGTAGGATTTGCTAGTCAGTCCTGCATAAAGCACAGTCTTTCTGCTTAAGCAAGAGCATTTTCTAAAGGAAAGCATCAGATCTGAAGGAAGAGCGACAAAATGCTTGGTAAGCTGATCTTCTAACGTTAAAATATTTTTTTTTTAAAATCTACAAAGCTGCTTCTCTTTAATCAGAGGAGTTGAGGTGATGCGACTGTGCTGGTCTCTGCCATCAACAGGAAGATGTCCTGTTTCCTTCTGCTCATCCCTTCTCTTCTCTGCCCAGTCTGCTCCTCAGACCCTGCTGTGACTCAACTCAGCAAACTGTTAACACAGAGTAAATCACAATTTTCATGTGAATGGCCACAGGAAAATCATATTGAGGATTCTCCATCAGCTGAGTGAATTAAAGGGCCACATGAACAACCAGGAATTCAGTGTGGGAAGGAGTCTTTGAGACAAAAACAGTGAAATGTAGGAGTGGAGTGTAAGAGGAGTAGTGATACCACTATGGAAAGGCTACATCCTCTCCCACTGTCCATGATATCCATATTCCTGTTTCCTGATTGAATGAAAGTAGGCAAGACCTTGAGCTCTGTGCACTGCAAGTGTGCAGCTGTTGGCTAAAACCCAGCATGGGTGAGAGCTGCTGGAGTCTTTGCTGTGCCCACAATGACACTGCACTGTTCTCCTGCACTGTGGCTGTCACATGGCATATGGGAACATGTAGGCTTTGTGCCATTGGTACATGACCACCTGGTCAGCTGGAGAAGCATTTCTAGAAGCATTGGGAGTGAGAGGAACACCAGCCACCCATGATTCATTCTGCATTGAAGAGATGAGACTGGATTCCCACTGGCCTGATGGGACCAGCTCAGGCTGGGGATGACCTGGCACCAGTTCCAGTCAAGTAAAGACTTCACCTGAGAGCAAGAAATGACACTGCAGCATGCCGAGTGCAATGTGTGTGGCTGCTGCAGGAGGGGATGGAGGAACGGAGAGTCCTTGAAAGCCCATAGGTTTGTCTTGCCACCTGGCCCATCACCCACAGCTTCACCTCTGGCCCAAGGGCTGCAGCATCCTGCCCCGGTTTCTGGCTGCTCTCTGGTGCGTGTGTGGCTTCATGTGGAGCCGCTCTGAATTGCACTTGTTGGGAGCCGCCACACCAGCCAGCAGCATGCTGAAAAGCATCATCTGAGATGTCCTGGCTTTTGCAGCATAAGCTTGTTTTAAAAAGCTGTGATCATGTCAGCAAACAGCCCATCATTTCCCCCCAGCATCCCGCTGAAACTGTGGAGCACCCCATGCTGACCACCCGGCAGTAGCAGCAGCATTCCTCCAGCTGCTCACGTCCATGCTTCAGGACAGTCCCAGGAAGTCCAGCTCTCCCCTTACCCTTGTGTGGGCAGAGTGGGGATCCACAGCAGCTGAAGTCAAGTGAAGCATCTCAGCTTAATACAGCAGAGCTTGTCAGGTTTGGGAACAGGCATTGGAGTCTGGACCAAGCAGGATGGGAGTGGGGGGTGCTGGGATTTCCTTTCAAGCTGTGCCAATTGACTTCTGAGGCTTTTCCTCCCCTGAGCCAGCCAAAACAAGCTGAGGCAAATCTGCTGAGCGATTGCTGCTTCCTGTCCCTTGTGCTGGCACCAGGGAGAAGAGAGATGGGGCATCCAGAGCCCAGGGGATGCTTCCTCCCTGTTTCTCTACATGGAGAGGACTCTTCACACACCCGTGAGAGCAAGGAGGAAGGAGAAGAGCAGCTGTTTCTGTTCATTGGTGGGTTTCTGGCAGAGCATATTTGGGAATTGCAAAGCAGAGTTTCCTCTCTGAATCCTGCCCTGCTGTGAGGGAAGGATGAGCTGGGGAAGCTGCAAGCAAAAGTGTGTCAGAGAGAGAGGCTGGAGCTGCCCACTGATGCTTTTGGTTTTGAGGACTTCACTCTAATACCTTTCTACAGCTGAGTGAAGCATGTGCAGGCAAATCATAAGCTCTCACTCAGGCTCAGCCCATCTGCCAGGGTGAGGGGGGCACGTAGAGGTGCTGGCTCTCTCAATAAGGGTGTCAAGCAGGGCAATGCAGCCTGACTCTGGTGATGCTCTCCTCTGCCCCAGTTACTGATGCAATGGGTGTCTTGGGAGGTTTCTTCTTGGGGTTTTGGGTTTCTCATCAGCTGAAGGAGCATTTATACCCATCCCTTTATATCCATCCCTTTATACCCACACCTGCCCTCCTGCCTCACAGAGGAGTGAGTGGAGCAGCTGCCATTGTCCCATTTGGGACAGGGTGTCCCAGAGGTAGGGGTTGATGCTGCTGGCAGTGCCCAGCTGCATAGGGGACTGAGGGGAAAAAAGAAGGTAGAGATAGCAGGTCATACTTATGAAAAAAATAAGGGCTTAATAAAGTTGCAGAAAAACATTTATCAGCTAATGTGCCCTGCCTTCAAAGACACTGATGTCTCCTCAGGCTGTGAAGGCTAAATTTGAAAAAAAAAAAAAAAAGCAAAAAAAAAAAAAACTTGACAGAGTAATTTCAGAGTTGTGTCTGCTTTTCCTAGCTGGGTGCTAGACTGGTCAGCAACCCATCCCATTGCTCTTCAAACATGGTAGTTTCTCACAAGCATTTATTCTAAAGAGAAAAATGTTATTCCAAGCCTCCTATTTAAATATACAGAAATCCAGATGGGAGAAGTGCTAATTTGAATTTACACATGTAATATCACAGCCTCTAGGGGTTAAGGAGAAGGTAGGAAAATAAACCTGTACTTTTTTCCTTCTAAATAAGTTACATGACCAAGAGTTAGGGGGTTTTTAATGCTGTATTTCAACTGCCATCACTATTCTCAAAAACATACTTAACTATTAGAGATTGTTTAGTAAGATTTGTCTCTATTTCAGTGTTAAGAAGGACAAATTGATATGTGGCCAAGACAGGTAAGGTAGCCAAGCTCAACCTGTGACTATTTCTACACCTGTCCACTGGAATGTAGCATAATCAATTTCTAACATTAGGCATTTTCAATTCCAGAGCATTAGCACTAGGGGCTGAACCCCTCTCATATGGCTGGTGCAACAAGAGCCAGAGTAAGAGCAGGAAAGGACAGAGATGGAGGTGCTCAGGTTATTCAGAACTGCTAGTGGCCTTTGGCCAGGCTGTGCTTTCAGAAGACGTCAAAGGTGAGTTGCTCCCAGTCCGGGCACCATCTGCTCTGCTTTTTCCTCCAGTGGAAATTTAAAGTGTTGAGACCAGAAAAAGCTTCTTGTGTACCCTGGAGTACTTCAGTGCTGGCTACAGGAAACCCAGCTGGATATGGATAAACCAGCTCCCTGAATGTTATGTGTTGAGAGGCTGATGGGGCAGTGCATGGGTACCAGCAGCTGTGGGATGACATTAGGGCCTGTCTCAGCATGCAGCCACCCTGGTCACCCCCAACAGGACACACAGACAGTTCAGCTCACAGGACAGCAGGACACAGATCCAGAGTACTGCTGGGAAGGTGGGACACAGGTTTTGAGCCTGGGCCCTGGGACAGACCTGTGCTGGTGCAAGACCAGGAGAGTCAATAGTAAGGATGCTTATACCACAGACTTGCCCACACTGAAAAACAGAAGTAGGAAAGGTGAAGCTGGAGTGCTGGGGGTGGAACCTGCTGAGGCAGTAGGGGAGAGGTGTTTGGGATGGGGTTGTGTGGAAAAACACAGTGGCTAAACGGAGCAGAGATGTTTGAACCCCAGTAAATCTCTGACATGTTCATGTGAGTTGCAACCAGGGAGAGTTGTTCTCATCGCTATTGAGAAATATGATGGGGGCAACCTTATAATTTTTTTTTTTTTCATTTACTCACTGGTTTGTTTTCCTGTGAATGATAGTAACAGTTCAGCCTGAAAAGTTGATGTAATTGTGAAATTTTTTCAGCTGTCACAGTTCAAATACCCCTGCATGTATGCTTTAGAGCAGATTGCCTTAACACCAGTTTGGCTATACCTTTTATATAATATTTTTGTTTAACTAAATTTTTGTAGTGGTATTATGCTAAGCATTTTTAGTGTTTCTTTTTACATACATCATTCCCACCTCTTGTTTTATAACTGTTTGCAACTTCTATTAAGTCAGAATTTCCAAAAGCAGCAAGCTATGGCAAGTCAAGTATTCAATCAGGATTTAATAGACATCACTGTGGTCCTCTTTCCTTTGGAGGCTGTTCACCTGTGCCTTTCAGGGATTCACTACAGCAGAGATGAGCACATCTTCTAATTCACAGGCCTTTGAATATTTTCTATGGAAACTGCAACATATTCTTTAAAAAATAGTATATGTTTCTGAAACTCTTGCAGTTTTACAGATGGCTGAATGTACTTTTCTCAGTCAGCTTTTGGGGGTGCTTTAGATGTATCAGTTGAAAACTATTGATGCTTAGTGAGATAGGCTCTGCAGTAGGTTAAAGAGTTTCACACAGACCTGTCACTAGCTGAATAAAGAGACTGAGGCAAATTTCATCTGAGTAGCACTGTATAGACTCTGAACCCTTGCAGAGAAATAAGAAGTCTCTGGCAAACTCATACTTATTTGGAAGGAGAGGTTGGATAATGGGGAGCAAATTCAAAGTCAAGTTTGGCAAAGCCTTTGCTCAGGTAATGGGCACAAAGTGCGGCTACAGAAGTTTGCAAGGCTGTGTTTTTGGCATGCTTTGTGGTTATAGGGGTTCTTGGGGTCACGTCGCCTTCTGCAATAGGTTTTGGCCCCTGCAGCATAGCATATGACTCCTAGCACAACCACATGGGGATTGGGATATGAGCATGAATTTTAAGCACTAATTTAGCTTTCTGGCTGACAAGGAGATCCCACCAATAGCTGGACCAGCCTCCCTGACCAGGCCACAGCTGAGAATAGGAGTGATGAAAAGGGCATGCCCCAAAGCAAAATGCTGTGAACCTGCAGCAGCCTGAGCTGTTTTATGCTAACCAAGCATAGTAAATCATCGTTCTAGCTCTTAGCCATATCAGATACCACTGGATTACACGTTGGTGAGAGAGACAGAAAGTGCAACTAGGCGTGATCTGCCACTGCCTATTACTGTTTTGGACTGGCAAATTTTTGACTCTGGGTTTTATGCAAGTGAATATAGAGGAAGGCAGGCAGTGGAGAGCTGTTTCAGAGAGGTGTAATTGCCTCTGTTCTGGGTGTTTGAGATCAAATCTGGGGAGAAAAACCAGTGCTGACTGATTTAACTCTCTAGTTGCTGCTCTGCTTGGAGCTAGAAGGCCTGGCAGTGTTACTGCTCCAGCCCCTGCCATAAATACAGCTGTGCTGTGGCCAGACCACCTGCCAGACAGCCAGAGTCAAGGGTGCAACACTTGCAAGCAAATTATCATTTATCTTCATATGCCTTAAGATGCTACAGTGGGTCAAGAGCTGCAAGCCCACCAGACCGTGGTTCCACAAATCTGGTTTTAAGGTTCTTAGTACTAAATCAGAAGCACGGTGGGCCTCAGGTTGTTGGTCAGTAAACTCCTGCCTGGGCTCTGATTTCTTCAAAACATGGCAACAGGTTGACTCTGCACCAGCAGCCTTTGCCCTGAGCCGAGTGCTGCCCCTTCACCTGCAGAGAGCTCAACCTCCGATGAGTGCATGGACCAATTTGACAGAAATGTGGCCACATGCCTGAGCCTAAACTGGGCCAGAGGAGCACCATGGGTGCTTGGGCAGTGCACAGATCCCTGGCCCTGGGTGCTGAAGGCAGGCAACCAGCAACAACCTGGCCAGCCTGTCCCTACTCATCTGCGAGGGAAGGTTCAACAGGATGCCTGCAAAAACAGTGGAGGAAGTTCCTACCCTACAGTTTTGGTTTTGTTCCTGGAATGCTGTTTGTTGTCTTCATTGTGCTGATGCAGCTGTTGGTAAGATTGCACTGATCACCAAATGAAAAAATCAAGGTTAAAATCACACTCTTTTGGGAGGTGGTAATTATTAAGTAGAACTACCCTCAAAGTTTGATTTACAGCCCAGCCTTCCAAATGTTCATACAGATTGAGTGAAAGAGACCTGAGCCATAAGAGTAGGCAGGCAGCCACCAGGGAACCGGAGACTTCATGGTCTGCTCCTGTCAATAAAGCCAATACGTGGTAGAACTGCAACCAGAGTCTTCTCACTGCTTCTTGCAATAGTTATTCTCTCCCTGGCACACTGCACTTGGACTGTGGGCCTTTCATATGATGCAGGACCAGGTTATTGTACATACTTCATACTCTTCATCTGAGCTACGTGTACCACTTTGACCCCTTCCCCCCATGGGACAGGATTTTGTTGCCTTGCAGATTGCATTCTCTCTAACAACAGATTTCTTGCATGCAAATCAAGAAGTTGAGAGGAAGATAAGGTGATGAGTATGCTAAGCATGGAAAAGAACTATCATTTGCAGTTATGTTTGCACACATTTAAAACAGAAAACAATCAAATATAAATATCACAGAATCGACCCCAGCAACTCTGCATCACAACGGGGGAACAAAGATACACTGTTGTAGAATTTAAAGTTCTACTGAAAATAAGTGATTGTGGCTTAAAATCTTTATTGAGAACAAATTATTATGTTCTGTAAATTGTTTATGAGAAGAAGGAGTTATTTGTTCTATTTCAAGTATTTCTGCCTTGCTGCAGATTAGATTCCTTCTTTAGGATGCTGAAGAAGGCATTGTGTTATCTGGTCAGGTGAGAGGACAAATGGAGGTGGAAATTTTAAAATAAAACTGCAGGAATGGTTAGAAAAATGTTGTTTAGTGATTCTGACAAGTCAGTAAATAGCAGCATATTCAAAGTCACAGGGGTTTAACCCTTTTGTCAGCACAGGGTTTCACTTTTCTCAGTGCCCAGCTCTGAACAACAAATATGGGAATCTGTCTCCTTCCTTATTCATCACTGTGCCTCTGGATTACAGTTCACCTGGAATATTTCCCCAGATTTGATGGAACTGGTGGTGGTTTATCTCAGTATGTCCCCCTATAAAAAATGGATGACCATAACTGGAGGGTCGACTGCTGCCCTGCCCTCACTCTGTCTGTTTCCTGCTTCACCAAAACATGTGAGCAAGAGGGAGTGGGGCTCATCTGCAAAGCAACCTGGGTGTGATGCTCTGAGCATCCCACTTGGGCCACCCTCCTGGGATAGGCTAAGGGAGAGTCAGGCTGGTAACTGTGGAGAGAGGCAGCAGCCTGCTGAGCCCAGGCAGCTCAGTGCAGGAGTGCAGGCAGCCAGGGACCTGGGCTGAGGAAAGCTGCTGGGCCATGAGGAGATAGGTTAAGGCTGAGGGCTGCTTCTGTTCATCTTGGAGCTTGAACTCTTCCACAGAGCCATTGTGGAAACAATTACTTCTACCTTGCTTTACTTGCAGTAGCCGTGGATGTCACCACTTTTTTTCCCACCTTTTCCTTAAAATGCCTTCTTCTCAGCCTTCCAGAATTTCTGAAAGAAAAGAAAAAGAGGGCTGTTAAAATGTAGCTTCCATTTTGATCTTTCTTTGGGATAGAAGAGGTTCTCTTCTACAATACCATGTGCCTCACCAGGAAACCCAATTCTTCATCGTCACATAATTCATATGTGTTTTGTATATTTTTTAGAAATATTTTCTCATTCATTGAAATTAATTCCTGCAATCATTAAATCACCAAAATGAAATTAAATAAAATGAAACCTACAAAATGTAGCAGCCTGGCCCTCTCTTCCCGTGGTCTTTCAAAGAGAGGTGTGCAAAACAGAGATTATTGCTTTCTCTTTTCTGTTTAATATTTTCCTCAACAAATGCCTAATCATTTACTTCCATGAAGCTGACTCTCTTCTAACCAATTTAATTCAGTTTTTTTCCTAGCACATCAAAACTGATAGCAAAACTTGACTTCTGCAGGAGTTTTTGTCTCAATAGGAACTTAAAGGATTTTGGCTACCCTGTGTTGAAATGTATCTATCTACCCTGAGCCTGTAGATATTTGTGTGTGTGTGTATTTGTGTCTGCATGTACATTGTACACACAGATATATGTATGTGTGTATGTGTGTACAAAAATATCTTGTGAAAATGCGTAATTTCTTGGGTCTTATCCTAACCTTTGTGCAACTGGGTGCTGGGATCTGGATATTCAGTGTGCTTAGCAGCACTTTTTAATGAAGAGGTGTTTTCTCCCTTGGAGCTGTCATTCTCTGCCACATCACAGAATCTTTCAGACAGAAAAATAATTGGCCACTTTCTCCGGAATCGGGGAGCCCCAGGGACCGGCGGAGTGCTCAGCGAACCGGGACAGCAGCTCGCAGTGGTGCCCACTGGTGTCCCCCAGCGGGTGCTGGTGCTGCTCCCCACGCGGGTCCTGCCCTCCCTACAGGCACCACCCACCCCACAGCTCCTCATTGAGGTCTCGTCCATGGCGAAACGTGACAGGCAAGACCCAAAACCTCAGGAGGAGAAAGGTGAAACAAAATGGACAATTACTTCCAGAGCTGTTCTGCTGTCAGAGAGAAATGCAGGCTTGCAGTTGCTCTGTTGGGGTTTTTTTGTGGTTTTTTTTTTTTTTGTTTGTTTGTTTTTTCTTTTTTTCTGAAACTTGTGTAATGGCTACCCTATGGGATGGTTTTCCACCTTTGCAGCAGGATTTCTATTATTTTTTTCAAATGTGGATTTTTAAACAGCATTTATTCTACTCAGGGTCTGCCAATATCCACCTTTCATCAAATAGTCCCCAGACACAGGCAATGCACTAAAAATCCACCCCTTTAGAACCTCCCATCTACTACACTCCATGTAGAGAAGTGATGAAATAAATGGTGAAGGCTGAATACTAAGAGCACTTGCCTGGCAGGAGCAAGCCAATATCCCAACCCAGCCAATGGCTCAAATGCAAACACAACACAGCTTAACCTGCTCGCCAAAGTTCCTCTGGGTCCGGCTCTGCCACTTCCTAATCACTGCTCGCTGTCCTGACCGCTCCTGTTACCACAGCACAGACCCTGTGGGTCCCACTCCGTTTTCCGAGGGTGGGTGCTGGAGGAGGAGAGGCCCGTGCTCTGCTCAGCTGGTGGCCTCCATCTGCCCCGCGGGTAAACAGCCCCTGCTCCCGTAGCTTCCTGGGCCGAAGGAAAAGCGTGTCCTTAGCTTTGTTGTGATACCTCCCGGGCCGACTGCTTATCTCTGACTCATTCTCACGTGTCATTTAGGAGAAGAGGCTGGGAAGAGATCCGGAGGAGCAGAGGCAGGCATTCCTCTCAGGAACCAAGGACATCCATCCTGCAGGCAGCAGGTACACAGCCTTAGGAAGACATCTGCAGGATGTCAGGCCCCTGTTTTCCATCACCATCCCGAGGCTCTGCATTTTACCTGCCCTGTTGTTCCCCAGCTGTCAAACCCTACACCTTAGGCTATATATAAGAGAAACTGGAAGGTGGGATTTTAGCCTGAGTAGAGCTGAATAACGTGTAAAATAGGCAGAAATGGTGCCATGATAACATTATGTTTACCAAGGCCTCACCACCATGTGGACATCAAGGTCTGGCTGCTCAGACCAAGTTCCTTGCTATTTTCTAATGGGTCGTACCTTAAGAGCACTGTGTTTTAATTTAAATCCTTTTCCTATTCGTTACATCATTTTCTGCCCTTCAATCCATAGCCATGAGCAACAGGAGAGCCAGTAACTGCCTGAGATGTGAATAGTGGAAAAAGGAAAAAATAGTAAAAATAAAATAAACAAACCCCAGAAAACCAGACAATGAAAAAGCAATATGAAAAGAATATGCATTTGTGATATGGTTTAACGGTCTTCTATGACGTTTGCTCATTTGTCTATACTCATCTGTAAGATTCAAATTCTTCTAGCTAAAATTTTCCTTCACTAATGTGTTAGGAATCAACACAGTCATCAGTGATAGAAAACACAGTGCTTATACTTCACACTGAACTTATTTAGAGAAAAGTGATGCAAGGATCACTCGCTTCACATTATCCTTGTGTCACCGAAAAGCAAATTGTGGTGGTTCCATTGCAAGGGGTGTGGGGGGTTTTGGATGGGCTCGGGGGTGAAGATGTAGGTCACATCTTTTTTATTTCTTCATAATGGAAGATAAATCCTTCTGCTGTGTATATTCTAAATCTCAGCTGCTAAACAAACAAAACCGAGGAGGGCGGGCAATTCTGCAGGACTGGTACCAATGGCAGGAACCCTCCTGCCTGGAGTCAGGAGATATCCCACCGGGGTGTCCACAGCCGTTTCCTTCTTAACTAATGTTTTTTCTGATGGAAGTTGTTTTGATGGCTTTTTTTTTTTTTTCCGGGCCATTTAAACAGAGCGGGGGGGCCAACCCTGCCCCCCGCCCGGCGACCCCCCGGGCTCGGCGCTCCCGCGGGCGCAGGCTCCGCAGGTGTGGACACCTTTGAAACCGCCGCTCCTGCCAACGGGATTCCCAGCCGAAATTCACGTGGCAAAGAAAGTGCCCATTTGCTTCAATTATTTTCTAACGACTCCGCTCGCTTGTGCCTTTGGTCTTGCCGGTACCCAGATGGGTAATTTTGGAGCTATTTGCGTGCATGCCCTTGTTTTGAAGGCGCTGGGGTTTGTGAGCGCAGGTACTTACAAACGCTTAGTGATAATTAACAACTGAAAGGGGAGCCCTAAGCACCCCGACCCGGGATCACTGCGGCACCCGGATTTCAAAGCGCCCGGCGTTAATCCGGCCGGATCGCCCGCCGGATCTCGCGCTAAGCGATGGGGATGAGGATGGAGATGGGGATGGGGATGCCATGTCCGCCTGCCCCGCCAGAGCTCACTCGCGGGGCCGCACAGGTTCTGCCGGGATTCCCCGCGGCAGCTGCGGGGGGCGAGGTGTGCCCGGTCGTTCCGCAGGTCGGAAGATTTGGCAGCGATGTTTGGAAGCCGGTTAAAAGACCGGGGACAGACGCGAAGGCCAGCGTGTCCCCTCGTCCCCCTCCTCCACCACCCCCCAGCCTGAAACTGCCTGCGGGGCAGCGTGCGAGGAGCTGGCCTTGGGCAGAGCTCCCGGCCGGGATCGCTCCCGCCACCCACGGCCTATCCCATCCCGTCCCGTCCCATCCCGGCGGCTGCTGCGGGCCCTCGCACCGGGGAACGCCCGGGGACAGCGGTGCGGGGGCTGGAGCTGCCCCGCAGGCCCCGCCACGGACCCCCCGCCCGCTTGCAGGGGCACCTTCGGAGTACGGTCCCCCGGCGGTCCCTCCTCCGCTGGGCTCCCCTCCCGCCCCGGTTACCCCGAGAAAAGGTGCGGAGCGGCTGGAAGGGAAGATGCCGGCTCCATCCCGCCCCCGGTAGCAGTGGGATGCTGATGAGAACCGGGGCGGGCAGCTAGCAAGCCCGAGACCTCCCTGGGAGGGGAACCCTACAGCTATCTTCTCACCTTCCCAGAGAGTACATATGTCGTCCCCGTTCTGCTTTCTGCTTATTTTTATAGCGGACTCGCCCGTCACGGCAGTTATTTAATATGTGGTTCCCTGCTAGGCCTTGCTATTTGATTGCTGTCACAAATAATACCAGGTGAAATTCCTCATTGTTTCTGCAATTACACTGTAGCCCACTGCTATTCGCTTTTTCAGCCCCTAGAGTTAATTGTTTTCCCACTGTACGCCTCATACCAAATGCACAGAGAGCAAACAAAACCCCAAACCTTCCAAAACTCATATTTCTCAGCTATTATGTTACCAGCAGGAAATATTTCATAGCTCTGACATCATAAGCCCTGAGCAGCATGAAGTTTATCAGGGCCTTCACATGATGAAATTGTACTTTTTAAAGCGAGAAAATAAAAAAGCAAAACATCTTTCTACTGGATTTGAGCTGCTAATTTTAATTACTGTGATTGCTGAATCCAGGCTTTTTAATAGTCATTTCTCATACAAAGCAGGAGAAGCAAGCCAAAATTAGCTCTTTAAAACTGTCTGCAACAGATCTGTAAATACAAATAGGATCAAACTGCCCAGATCTGGGGCAGTCACACCCATGACGTGGATCTTGTTATGTTCTCACGTCTCTATTGTGTGACTGTCGGGATGGTTATGGGCACAAATCTATATGTGATTAGGCAATGTTGCTTTAAAACCAGGGAAAAGGTGCTAGGCATCCCTCACTAAATTTATTGAAGGGTGAAAAAGCAAGCATTTACAAAGAGCTGTTTGGAGATCCCTATGCATAAATAATCATAGAATCATTTAGGTTGGAAAAGACCTCTCTCTAAAATAATGTAGTCCAGCTGCCATCCCAGCACTGCCAAGTCCATCACTAAACTGTGTTCCCAGCTGCCATACCTATAAGTTGATTAAGCCCCTCCAGGGGTGAGGACTCAACCACTTCCCTAGGCAGCCTGTTCCAATGCTTGACAACCCTTCCAGAGAAGAAATTATTCCTAACATCCAAACTAAACATCCTCTGGCACAACTTGAGACCATTTCCTCTCATCCTATTGCTTGTTACCTGAGAGAGGAACCTGACCCCCACCTTGATACAATCTCCTTACAGGCAGTTGTAGAGAGCAGAATGGTCCCCTTTGAGCCTCCTTTTCTCCAGGTTAATGACCCCAGCTACCTCATCTGCTCTGCATAAATTTTGTTCCAGATCCTTCACCAGCTTTATTGCCCTTCTCTGGACTGACTCCAGCCCCTCAATGTCTTTTTTGCAGTGAGGGGCCCAAAACTGAACTCATGATTTGAGGTGTGCCCACACCAGTGCTGAGCACAGGGAGACAATCACTGCCCTGGTCCTGCTGGCCACACCACTGCTGATACAGGCCAGGATGCCATGGGCCACCTGAGCACATTCTGGTTCATGTCCAGCCAGCTGCTGACCAGCACCTCCAGGTCCTTTTCCACTGGGCTGCTTTCCTTCTCTCCAGCTGCTTGTCCCCAAACCTGCAGTGTTCAGTGGGGTTCTCATGACCCAGCTGCAGGACCTGACACTTCACCTTGTTGAACCTCATACATTTTGCCTTGGACCACTGATCCAGTATGTCCAGATCCCTCTACAAAGCCTTTCTGCCCTCCAGCAGCTCAACACTCCTGCCCAACTTGGTGTCATCCATGAACTGCCTGAGTGTGCACTCATCCCCTCATCCAGATCATCAGTACAGGTATTAAACAGGACCGGGCCCAACACTGATCCCTGAGGAACATCACTTGTGACCAGCTGCCAGCTGGATGTAACTCAGACCACCACCACTCTCTGGGCCTGGCCATCCAGATGTTTTTTCACCCAGCAGAGTGAGAACCTGCCCAAGCCATGAGCCATATCAAAAGTATTAAATGCTGGTCATGGCTATGGTTTTGATCCTAATTTCAGTCTCTTTCTTTCACTAAGTTTCTACAATTCCATTTGGAGCAAGGAAAGTCATCTAAGCTAATGACAATTTAATACTTTTCCCATCTCCCTTACTATAGATTTCCTAAATATTTGTTAAAGCAACAAAGGCATTCACCTTACAAAAGGTTACACTTTCTTGAGCAAAATTTCTTTTTCCTTCTTTAGCCAATAGAGTACCATAGGCCCAAGGACAGAAAGTTGTTGTGTGGTCTTACCTAGCAAAATTAGCCATTGTAAAAAATTCACTTCAAGCATTGAATATGTTTACCCTTGTGTGTCCATATTTTACCAATTAGGATCGGACTTTGAATATTTTTTACTAACCATTGCATTTCCATTTAATTTAAAATTACAGCTAAAGATTTTTTTACGTGCTATTTTATTTGAAGGGGGAGAAAGGAAGTGACCAATGAAGTTGCTTTGAATACCAGTTTATTTTCAAATCCTGAGCTGCTTCTTCCAGGTCCTGTTTCATTGACTTCTGTCTGTTTTTTCTGTTTTGTATACCTAGGGTGGAAAGGGCTATTCTGTGGAGAGGGCTAATGTTCACTCTCTGGTTTTTATAAATTAGCCCTGCCTTTATTATGGGGCTTATGTCCACATACGGCCATTTTTAAAAAATATGTATGTCTGTATGCTGCCTTTTTAAAGAAAGTGGCAGCTAAATTGAATCATTACCAATGGGTAAAATTGCTGTTAATGTGACACCTTTCCTGGTCAATATTAAAGATAATAGTTCTTTGGCTTTGTAGGACTATTGATTCCCACTATTTAAAGTCCATATAAATATCTGTTTCAACAAGACTTGACTCTACTTTTTAACCCTTTTGGGTTCAATTTTCTCAGCCTCAGAGTAGATTTTAAGCTACACTTGTTTCTTCAGGACTGTGTGTCTGCACACTGAAAATCCCACTTGGCATAAATAAAATGGCTTGATGGTTTTTTGCAGCTATAGCAGGACTTGTTTTCATGAGAAGATAAAGAGCATTTTCAGTTAATTCAGTCTCCTAACGTTCCCATGAAAGAGACGGACATTGACTGCATGTGACAGAAGGAAGTCCCTGGGCACTGAAAGGGTGTAGCTGGCTTCCTCATAAAAACAGCCCCTGAAGTTCAGCGACAAGCTGAAATGCCAAGCCTTGCACAGCCATAGTAATATCTCCTTGATTTTATTCTGAGTGCTGTAAGGACTCAGTGGCTGTGAAAAGAAAGGTATCAAGAATTTTAAAAGGAAGCACTAATATTTGACTGGCCATATCTGAAAAATCCCAGCTTTAGTGATTTTAAAAATGCCATTGAAACATGGTGAAAGAGTGGAAGTGAAAAGTGTCTTCCTTCATTTGCCCAGTGTGATACTCTGTGTGTAAGTTGAAGTGGGGGGGGGGGAAAGCCAACAGAATGAATTACTGGGAAAATAGAAAGAAAATCTGCAAAATCTCTGCACAAGCTGGACATAAATGTGAAAGTATTAAAGCCGTTTGGGAACCAGATGCTTACAATTTGAAGAGGATATCCAGAAACTTACAGCTACTTTTAAACCAAAATCAAACAAAGAAAAAATTACCTCACTTAAACTATACAGATGTAGCATTCAGAAAATACCTGTGAACCCTGCCATGGTGGCAGCAGAACATCAGGAGAAGAATACAGCAATGGAATAGTGTGACAGGTCATTCTAATAAGCAACATTTTTGAAGTGTCCATATAGATCCAATGGAGTGTGCGTATGTATCCAGACCATATTTATAAGGATAAAGGTCATATATGGTTATAAATGATATATGGATTTCCATATGTACACACACACACATATGTAAGTAACAGCCTGATATATCCCATTGTTTCCAGTTTCTCCTCTTAGGCCCTCCTGAGCAGGGTGCTCAGGTTATACAGTTTCAGTCACAAGAGTCCGAGCAATTTGTTGAAGCAGAGGATGTTTTCCAATACTCTGATGAAAAAGGAAAGGTCTCAATCTCAGCCCAAAACCAAAGCATTAAATATTTCAGTCCAGTATGACACTGCTGTAACTTGGGCTGCAGAAAAAAAAGCTCTTCTTTTAGAGAAGAACACCTTTTTTAGAACCAGAGATGCTCCTTACTTGAATAAACCCCGTGAATATATTTGAATAAAGCCCAACGAAACAAGATAATCTGTAACCCTTCAAAGACCTACGTCTTCTTTCAAAAAATTTTTTTTGGTTGGGTTTTCTTTTGTGTGTGTGGTTTAGAGGTTATTTTGGTAGATTTACAAACCTAACATGCTCCTTTCTGCTTCGCCAGACTGTGATGTTTCTGCAGTGTTATTTTTAAGGTAACAGCTAAGGGCTGCGAGACCCATTCAGAACTCTCCAGTCCCACAGGACTGAAACATCCCGCAAGTTCTTGCGGCGGAGTTCCTGGGCACAACCCGTAGGGCTCGGGAGCAGGGAGTAAGGACGGAGACGGCTTGTAGGGGGCTGGGGGGCATTCGCCCGGTTGCCCCCTTGATTCCCAGGGACGGCAGATTGGCAGCGATAGGAATGACAAATACTGGGTACCAAGAATTTGGTAACGTGACTGTTCACTTTAATTTGCGGGACTCGGGAGGGGGTGAATTACAGCTTTTCCCTCAGCGTGCAGAGCGAATGAAGAAGCCCCCGCGTTACCGGGGCTCCCTCCCGCTGCGCCGCTGAAGGTCTCCGGGCAGTCTGGTTCGACGGGACTCCCGGGGCGGCAGCCCCGACCCCAGCCTCCCCCGCCACCGCCGGCAGAGCCTCGGCTCGGCGGGAGATGCGGAATGCGAGGCAGGGATGGAAGCCAGGCTGCTGTTCTCCCGAGCTGAGCTGAAAATAACCCCAGGTTTGAGAAGGATTCATCAATCCTTCGTTCGTAAGGGAGAGCACCCAGGCGTATTTCGAACCAAAACGGAAGAATCTCCCTTTCCCGGGACAGCCACAGGTTTTATGCGCTCCTCTCGGTGCAATCCGCAAGAAACCTAAGCAACATCGAAAGCTTTACTACCTTGCCCAGATGAACGCATGACCACCTGAGTTTTGGGGGAAAAAACCCCGCAACAGCCTTGAACTACGCGGCACCCGAAGGAATGTTCGAAATAATGTGACCTTTTCAGTGTGTAAGACCGTACAATGAACTCCCTTAAAACCTACATAGCAGTTTAACAAAATCTCCTTCCGTCCCTGCCCTAGCCGGGGAGAGGCAGAGCCCGAGGAAGCGGGCTGCCGGGTCCAGCCCCGCCGGGAGGAGCCGCACCGGGCTCTCCGGCCGCGGCAAGGGGCGCAGCGTCTCGGCCTCGGCAGCGCCCGGCAGGACGCTCCTCGCCTTGTTTTGCTTTCAAAGCAGGGCAGCTCGGCCGAGCTCTGCTCCGCTTCGCTTCGCACCCCGCGGCTCCAGCGCCTGGTCCGCTTCGTGCCGGAGCGTCGGACTTTTCCGACGCATTTTTGTTGTCTTATTCGGTCGAACGAGATCCACGCAAAAATTAAGGCAAACATTATCGCGGAGAGAACGTGTGGTTAGGGCTGGTATTTCATTGTCGGTCGCGAGCAGCCTAGCCCAGGCTCCCACCTGTGTGGCCGCAGCCCGAGGTGGGCACAGCAGGGGCCGCTTCCCCGGTCTCACCGGGGGTGGGGGATGAGTCCTGCCCGTCCCCGGCGGTCACCACCGGCAGTGCCCCGCCGCCCGCACCTGCCGGCGCCCGGCTTGCGCAGGATGCGCAGGCAGCGCCCCGGCCCCGGCTCTCGGCGGCCCCGGTCAGCTCTTCGCCATTTATCTCAGCTGCCCGATGCGGCGCGGCCCGGCGGGAGCGGGGGGCTACCGGGCCGAGGCGGCGTGGAGGGCGGCAGAGCTGGGCTGCTCCGGCCCGGCCGGATCCTTCTGTCAGGAAACGAAATCCTGGCCGCTCAGCGGGTCTGGTTCAAAATTCAGCCGTGAGGTGGAGGCAGGTGTTCGCAGCGCTCCCTGCGAGATGGCCGGTGGTGAGCAGAGGGCGAGGGGCTGTGGATTTGTAGCTGCAAATCCTTCACGGCGGCTCTGCCCGCTCCACAAAATCACACGGGCATCTACCCCTTCCCAAGCGCTGTTCCCTACCTTTTTGAGGCTAAAGGCTCGGGGATTTGCACTGAGAGAAAGCGCCAAACAGATCTGGCACCCGCCTCAATTAAAAATCTGCCTTCCCGGTGGGAGATGCTGAAAGGGAACGCGGCTTGTGAGAAACCGACTGCAGAGTTCCTGAAAACTGGAATTGCGAACCGAACCCGCCACTTCCCACGGATAAGGTGAAACGTGTTAACCCCATGATAAGGATGCTGCTCGGGGAGCGGAGCGGGAGGAAGGAGGCTCTTGGACGCAGCAGAGACACAAGCCGAATTGTCTGAACGGCGAGGCGACCGGCGGAGAGTTTGCGGGAGGCCGGCGTCCCCCGCCCCGTCTCAGCGGCCCGGTTGATCGCCCCCCTCCCCACCTGACGGGTGCCGGTTTTCCCACCCAAACCTTTCCATTTCGTCCCCATCTCTCGTTCAGCGCGGCGGATTCTTCCTTACGCGCCCGAGCGGTAGGACGGTGACACCTCAGTAAAAGGTCTTTTTTTTTTTTTCTTTTTTGGAAGAGGGGGAGCCGGGCCCTCCACCGCAGCCACCGTGGGGTGATGCGGAGCTCCCCTCAGTCCGAGCGACGTGGGCGCACGGAGCGGGCCAGAGCCCCTCGGGTAGCCGGCCGCGGGAAGGGCGAGGGGGGGAGCACGGAAGGGGACGGGGCGCGCACCAAAGTCACAGGTGACTTGTTCCAATTAGTAGCTGTCTAATTAAATTAGTGTCACGCGGCCCAGCCAATGGGCCGGCGGGGGTGGAGGGCGACGTGAGGCAGCCCAGCGCAAGCCCCTCCCCGGCAGCCCGAGAAACGCGGTATAAATTGCCTCGGCCGAGCCGTGCCGGAGCGTAGCACTTGGCGGCCGCAGGTCGGGGTGGGCACAGGATAGAGTGGGAGCTCGAGCGCACCGCCCATCGAGGATGCAGCTGGGTGAGCCGCTGCTGACGGCGGCGGGGTCACTGCCTGGCGCCCCCTTCTACCCGCTGGAGGGCGGCGGGCGTACCGGAGCCGCTGGAGCTGCCGGAGCTGGAGCTGGGACAGGCGCTGCTGGAGGCTCCCGCGGGCCGCCCGGTTCGGGATCGCCACCTCGCCTCGACCTAGATAAGATGCCCAAGAAGTTTGGAGCGGCCCCCGCCATCCTGAGCGAGACGGAGGCCGTCGAGCCGCCCTTCGCCGCTCCCAAGCCGGACGGTCGCAAGGCCACCCCATGCGGGGACGAGGAGCTGCCCCCGGCCGCCGCCGCCCGCTACTCCATGGACAGCCTGAGCCCCGAGCGCTACTACCTGCAGTCCCCTGGGCCGCCCGCCGCCGACCTGGGGGGGCCCTGCGCCCTGTTCCCGTACCCGCCGACGGCGCAGCACGGCGCCGTCTACCAGCCGCCCGGCGGGCCCCGCTACCCCTACGGCTCCGTGCTGTCCCCGGGCGGCTTCGCGGGCGCCGTGTGCCCGCCCGGCGGCCGGACGCAGTTCGGAGGCAGCGGCGGATACCAGTACGGGCAGGCGACGGGCGGCGGACCTCTCTACGGCCCTTACCCGCCGGCGTCGGGCTCCTGCGGCGGGCTCGGGGCGCTGGGGGTGCCAGCCGCCGGCCCGGGGATGCGAGCGCAGGTCTTCCTCTGCAACCGGCCCCTCTGGCTCAAGTTCCACCGGCATCAGACGGAGATGATCATCACCAAGCAGGGCCGGTAAGTGGGTGCGGGGGATGGTGGAAACGGAGGGAAGTGGTGTGGTGGTCGGGAATGGGGGGGGGGGGGGGGGGGGGGGGAGGTGGCATCCCCGGCCCGCTCCCCCGGGTGGGAGGTGCATGTTCTGTCCGTCGGTGGTGCCGCGGGATGTTTTCCCCGAGAAACTATTCCCCAGTTTCCCCACACACGGCGGTCCGGAGATAAGGCGGGGGTCGGCTGGGGCTCGCCGCTTGCTTCCTTAGTCTCTTTGGTGCCGGGACGGACGGGGCACTCCACGGCCGCCTACAGCATCCGCCGGAGCCCGCGCCCCCTCCCCCGCCCGCCTCACCATGCCTTGTGGTTTTCCTCCTTTCCCCAGGAGAATGTTTCCCTTCCTGAGCTTCAACATCACCGGTCTCAACCCCACGGCCCACTACAACGTCTTCGTGGAGGTGGTGTTGGCGGACCCCAACCACTGGCGTTTCCAGGGGGGCAAGTGGGTGACCTGCGGCAAAGCCGACAATAACATGCAAGGTAGGTGCAGGTTCCGGGGGTCTCCTCGCCCCCTTTCCCCGCGGGTCGGTTTCTCGGAAAGGGTTCCCAGTTTGCCGCACCTCCCCCGCCCCCCCCGAGGGTCTTCCCCACACCCGCATCCTGCTGAGGGTCGAGTTACTCTCTTAAGATCGTCTTGCGGCTCTTTCTGCGCCGCGAAGCGCTGTTGACGTGCGGGGGCTGTGTGGGGGTGGCCTTCGGGGGGCCGAGGGGCTGCGCGGGCGGGGAACAAAGCCCCGCGCCCGGGCGGCGTTTCACTGCCTTGTCTTCCCCAGGCAACAAGGTTTACATTCACCCCGAGTCGCCAAACACCGGGGCTCACTGGATGAGGCAGGAGATTTCTTTCGGAAAGCTGAAGCTAACGAACAATAAAGGTGCTAACAACAACAACGCGCAGGTAAGGAGGGAGAGGGAGGCCTGGGGGGCTCTTGGTGGCTCAGCGGGGGAGGCCTGGGCTTTTGGGGCTTTTACAACATTTCATCGAGCCCCTACATCCCTGTGCTTGTCACTAGTTTCCTTCTTGAACTGGGTCATAGAGCTTGTTATTTTGTTTTGCCGTATGAATAGTTGAAAATGTTGGAATACGATGTGCGAGTTACTTTTGTTTTAGCTACTATATAGATCTCCTGGAGCTGGTCAAAAAGTGGGAGGGTAGCTGATAGCTCGTCGTAAAGCAGGGCTGCAAGCTGTGACTCAGCTCCTGATAACAGTTAAAACTGCTCCATTTCTAAACCAAGAGATGACAATTTACAGGAAAAAAATGTCATGCTGTAAAATAGGTCTTTTAATGTTAGATGCAATTTGTCTAAAGATGTTGTCTCTCTTCGTTTCTTTTAGATGATAGTACTTCAGTCCCTACATAAGTACCAGCCCCGACTTCACATTGTGGAAGTGACCGAAGATGGTGTTGAAGATCTGAATGATTCCTCAAAGACTCAAACGTTTATTTTTCCTGAAACGCAGTTCATAGCAGTTACAGCATATCAAAACACTGATGTAAGTATCGATGTATAAAATTGCAATTAAGAACAAAATTGACTTGTGGGTTCAGCATCTCGTGTTAATATATTCTGCTTTCACTTTTAGATTACACAGCTCAAAATTGACCATAATCCTTTTGCAAAAGGCTTCAGAGACAACTATGACTCGTAAGTATACCTCTATTTTCTTTTGCAGATGTGTCAGTCTAGGAGGCATGATTGTGGCCTGAAATGTCTGTGGAAGGGTTTTTCTTTGGACTTTATTCAGTTATTCAGCGCCAGTACTTCTACTGGCGATTTTGCTTATGTTAAAATGTCTGAAGAGTGTATTGTCTAGATGACCTGTCTTTCTGCTGTCTTCTGAATTTTGGTAGGAAATTTGTGTTGGCAGAACCCAGCTGGCCTGCAGATTTTACTGGCAGCAGTATATTGGGTGGCTCCACAGAACAGTTTCTTTCAATTGTCAGCAGAATTCTTACCTAATGATTTTCTACTTTAACTTGTGCTATTGCTTGTAGCAGTAGTAGAAAATTTACAGTGGCCTAGGAAAACTGCCTGCTAAATCAGATTAAAACAAATCACCATCCAATTAAATATAGTTCTGATTCTAATTAAGAAATACCTAGTTTCTTCGTGTTTGTGTTTTTGTGTTGTGTTACTGTCATAGTGGAATTGTAAAGAAAAACACTCAGTATTCCTCTTTTATGTTGTAGCATGTACACAGCTTCCGAAAATGACAGATTAACTCCATCTCCCACGGATTCTCCTAGATCCCACCAGATCGTCCCTGGTGCCCGATACAGCGTGCAGCCATTCTTCCAAGAACAGTTTGTCAACAACCTGCCCCCAGCCAGGTTTTACAACGGTGAGAGAACTGTCCCTCAGAGCAATGGCCTGCTGTCCCCGCAGCAGAACGAGGAGGTGGCCAGCTCTCCTCAGCGCTGGTTCGTGACGCCCATGCAGCAGCCCAGCGCCAACAAACTGGACATGAACTCCTACGAGACAGAGTATTCTCACAGCACCTTGCTCCCTTATGGCATCAAATCCCTCCCGCTCCAGACATCCCATGCTCTGGGATACTACCCTGACCCGGCGTTCCCATCCATGGCAGGCTGGGGGAGCAGGGGCTCTTACCAGCGGAAAATGACTACAGGACTAACTTGGCCCTCGAGAACGAGTCCTCCGGGATTCACTGAAGACCAGCTTTCCAAGGACAAGGTGAAAGAAGAAATTGGCTCGTCCTGGATAGAGACTCCACCCTCTATAAAGTCTCTAGATTCAAATGATTCTGGGGTCTACACAGGCGCTTGTAAGAGAAGGCGGCTTTCCCCTAGCACTTCCAGCAACGAAAATTCCCCGACAATGAAATGTGAGGACATTAATGCTGAGGACTATAACAAAGACACTTCAAAAGGCATGGGCTACTATGCCTTCTATGCTAGTTCTTAGAGCATCTTTTTTATTCCAATTGGCTGTTTTGGTTTTTTGGTGGTTTTTTTTTCAGGGTGGCCTTGGGTTTTTTTTGCATTACAATTGCCAAAAAGACTCTTGCCTTCCACCTTGAGTTGTTGTGTGCAATTCTAAAGAAGGTGCCAAAGCTTTTTGACTGTTACAGGTAACAAAGTAGGGAAAGAGCAAACCATGGAAGATTTTTTCCCCTTGTGTTAGAAGGAACCATATGCAGAAGCTGTAAGGGGTACTGGTAGTGTCTAAATATGTGGCATATTTATTGGAGACACTAAAGTATACAGTTTGGGTTGGCTCAGAGGCCTGATTAAATCTATGCACTCCTGAGCAAGGAAAGAGGGGGTGGGATCCCAAATTTCATTTCCTTCCCTGCTTAATAAAAGGGAACTGGGTTGCAGGGAAATGCACAAATGCTATGTTCTGCTTTAGACTGAGCTGGTTTTTTCAACCCATCCACAACACAGTTGGCTGAGTTGGATATTGCTCAGCTACAGCTTTTTCGTTTGGCAGAAAATGCCAAAATAAGGCCTGCTTGCCAGGCAGGATTTTGACTTGAAGGTCTTGTTGCCAACGGGATTACAATGACAAATCTGACTTTTCTTAGCTTAGAACTTGCATTAAAAAACCCTGCCTCCATCCCAAAAGCCTAACCTTATTAAGGTGGCCAAAAACCAAGTGTACATTTGGTGTTTTGTCTAGGTACACTGTAGAATATTGTCGAATAATGTATAAATAGTTGACCTATAGCTGTTCAGTTGGAAGGACATCCGGTGGTGTATTGAAGTTCAAAAGGCATTTTTTGATTAATCAAACTTAGCATATGACACATGGCAAAAAGAGATTTCTATTTATGTGTATGTCAAGTGACTTTTTCAGCTGCCCTGTATGAAACTGGAAGTGATGTAACTTTACCCATTCTGCCTATACTTTCAGCCATTTTAAACTGCCCCAGAGCAACTGGCCCACGAACTTTTTCCCCTCCCAATAAAGTTGTTACTGTTTTTTTCTATGTAGATAGTAATAATTTTTAATAAATGTGGTGGTGCCAGGCATAACACGATATGGCTCTGCCTCATCTTTGCCTCTACTGGGTGTCCTGAAAGGGGAGGAGGGAGCACGATCCTAGGGGATGGGCCATTTATTTATTTATATTTAACCATACCTTGCGGTACTGACACTTTATCTGTTGTACTTGCTGTGTGGGGTTTTTTTTCCTTTAATTTTTTTTAAGTCTCTTTGCTGTTGCTCTGCATTTTCCTGTGCATCTTCTGCAGAAGCTGGGCTCGCTCCAAAATCCGACGGCCTCCTGTCCCGTTTCACCCCCTCGTCCCTCGCCTCTGCAACAGGCGAGGACAGCGAATTGAGAACCCAGCCCGCCTCCGCAGCAAACCCCGGGCTTGCCTCATCCCGCCGCCCCCTTCTCACCCCCTCTGCTTCCCGGAACAAGGCAAGAAATTCCCCTGCCTGCTTATCTGAGGGGAAAGCTTCTGGCAGAGCGATTGAATCCCAGCTCCCGCGGCAGCGGGACCTTTCCTGAGGATATGCAGGCAGTAATGGGATTAAGCTGTTAACGATTCCCGGCTGCAAACCAAATATACGCAGGGCTCAGGCCGGGGCTGTCCCTGATGGAGGTAACGCTGTCGGGGGGTACCGGCAGGGGCTCCCTCTCCTCGGGAGCAGGACGCGGCGGGTGTCCGGGCAGATTTCGATCAGCGCCTCGCCTCTCCGGGCGACGCTCCGGCTCTGCGCGGTGCCAAGCTGTCCTGTCAGGCTGCCTCTGCCCCATCTGGAACGGGATGGGGAATTGAGGCAATTTTTGAGAGACTAAAGACCGAGCATATTATATAATGTATAATTTTTTTCCAGTGGGGCCATCCCCTCCGGCAAAAGCCCCCGGGAAGGGCTGTCCCTGTCCCCGGCGGGGGTGCGGCAGCATGCGGCCGTCCCCACCCGCCCTGCAAACACCGATTACACAGCACGATTCCGCCGCGCTCTGTTAATAAAAGCTGTATATTTTTGCACCGCACGGTGAAAAAATAACTTAATACTTGTGAAAAGTCCTCACACTGTTTAATAGAAACGTAAGTGCCTGGCTGGCCCCAATTAACACCTTGTGATTATAATGCATTCCTAAAATGGGGTGTCAGACGCCAAATTGTGAATAAAGGTATCTAATTAATCTTCATAGGATGACACCGATAAACAACGCCAGGTTTAAATAAAGATCAAGGAACTGAATGCTTTTTATTTGTTTACATTGACAAAAGATAAAGTTAACTACCCTTGCACTTTGCTTCGTAATGTGATTTACTGCCACAAACAACGGGCTGTGGGCGGAGAGCTCCGCCTCGCCTCGCCGGGCTTTTTCTGGCGGCTTTGGCGGGAGGGGGACACCCTGAGGGTGAGCGCCCCTTCCTCCGCAGCCCCACGGCCCCGGGTGAGGCGGGCGTGTGCCGGGAAATGCGGCACCACCTCGGCCTGGCAGCGAGCGCTGCGAGGGAACGGCCCCGGCCCCGCCACTTCCGACGCTCTCGCATGAAAAAAAAAAACTGCGTGCGAGTTTGAGACGCGAGCTGGACGGGCACGGCGGGTCTAGAGCGAAATAAAGAAATAAATAATAGTTGTTTACACCACTGCGGTGCTGTGCGGCGAGAGGTGGAGGGCGAGCCCTGCCCGATGGAGAGGGAAAGCTTCGTTCTAGGTCAGGGAGAATGCGAACCTCGGCGGCTGCCGGCGGGGCAAAGGCTGTGCCCGACTCGGGGCTCGGCTCTTACCCCCTCGCCGGCCCCGTGAAGGGGCTGCGCACCTGGGGCCATTCCCCGCGAGTTAGCAATTCTCTGGGATATTCCCTCCCTGAGCCGAGGGACCGGATCGGTGCTCTGGGTGCGCAGCCCTGATTTTTAAATAGCATAAGCGCCCAGCGGGGCAATAGAGGCAGCGGAGACGGGTTCGTCCCATGGATTGAGGCCATTCCTCGCCGAAGACTCTGGTTTTTGGTGTTGTTTTCGTTAAAGCAAGACCTGGCACGTCGAGAACAACCTTCTGGTAATTTTTTTCCAACGAAAATTCATCCCTCGCTGCTCGCCCCAAACCCTATCGCCGCGGCTTCACACCCGGGGCGGAAAACGAAACGACCCCGAAGCTCTTTCTTCCGACGGCATCGCCCCGACCCTCACTGGAGAAAGGGCTCCTTCCTCCTCAGGGCGGCCACCTCCGCGCTCCGGGGAGGAAGGGACAGATATATTTCGGTATGTTTTCTCTTCGAGCAATGGGATGGGGTTTTACTTTCGGTCTGAATTTCCGCTCCCACCTTCCTCAACGCCGCCGCCTCGTTAACACCTGCTCGCTTGTTCCCAGCTCCTCCTCTCTGAGGGCAGCGCGGCGTTAATGGAGGGGGGCTTTCCCCGGAAAGGTGATTTTTTACAGCCCCCACCCAGGGTCGCCTCTGAGGCAGTGTCCGCCGAAGTGGGAACAGGCCCCCGATGGCTCCTGCGGTACCGTTACCTTCCAGAAATTCCCCTTCCGAGGGGAACATCGGCCAGCCGTGCCGGGGTGTCGGGTCCCGGCTCTGGGTCGAAAGTGGAGGCGGGGACGAATGAGGTGAGGAGGAAGACGGGGCCCGCCGGCGCTTTCCTCATGCCCGTCCACCCCATGAAATTGTGACATTATTATTATTATTATTATTATTATTATTATTATTATTATTATTATTATTATTATTATTATTATTATTATTATCCTACATTATACATTCAAGCCCAATTCCTCAGCCCCCTGAGCTCTGTAGCCCACTGATCCTTTTCCCCAGCTCTTCATAGCCGTGATCATAATGATACGGGTATGGCTAATATAAATATTAATCTAATCCTTATTGGAAGGATTTTAGTGCTTTCTGCGTATCACAGATATGTAATCCAAGGGAGAATGACATTAGCCTGAAAGTGTGGAGTGCAAAATATGATTTGAATAAAAAGATAGGGTGGTATCTAATATTTCCTTTAGGGAGTACTATACTCTGAGCTGTCAGAACCGATTGTGTAACTGGAGGAGACTGAGGGATGTGATCCTAATCATATTGATGAAACATTCATCTGAAAGACCGAGCGCAACCAGAAGGGACTCACTAGGAATACAATTAAATCCTAATCTGGGGAGGAGGAATCCTCTGCAGGCTTTCCTCTAACCTGCCACCCTCTTCCCCATTTTCGTTTCAGAGTCAGATAAAATGCAGGAGAGGAAGGGGAAATACAGGAGAGATGATGGAATGCTCTGTGGACTGCATAAACACTGGGAGTGCTGGGTGGAAAGGGGGTAAATGTGCAGTTCAGATCCTGGTGAGTAAAAATAAAGGCCTAACTTTAGTCACAGGGGAAACTACCTGCCTGCAGAGGGTTTCCACCTGTGAGTGATGTTAATCAGATGCAGGAAGTCTCTGTTTCTGAAGGGAGAGTGCTTCTCCTGCCCAGGCTTTGGCTTGTTAGCTCAGTTCCAGACTGCAGAGCAAAATTGATTTTTCTGTCTGCTGTGTGCGGTTCAGTTTCCATCTGCAGCAGGGAGCTGTTTTCTTGCTGATGTTTATTAGCAAAGGGGTTAATTTCAAACCTGTTTTGACCAGTGCCCCTCAAAAGATGGTCTGAGAAGATGGATGGGACAGGGCTCCTGTGACAGCACTAAACCCTGGCTGACTGTTCTTCATCCATCTTGCTTTTGGGGAAAGCATTGAGCGCATGGGTTTTCCTAGCATGTGCCACTCTTTGGCTCACACCACTAAAATGAATTAAAGTAATGAATATCTAAATTCATATAATGACGATGATTGCAGCTTGAAAGGGAGCCTGTATTCTTCAACTGCTCACAGACAGACTTCTTTGAGTGTCTGAGACCCAAATCTGATCAGGTGTTTTTACACCTTTCCAAAGTCACTTGTCTTTTATCATCAAGCTCAGGCAAAAAGCAAAGTGATTTCCTTCTTCCTGGAGTGTTCTACAGAGAAAGAAAGACCCCCCCAGAAAAAATATCAGTTCTCTTTCTCATCAGTGGGGTGTGATGTCTGTAAATAAGGAAAGGATGTGTGGAGTGGGACATCCATTAACAAATCTGTATTAGGAGCTCCATGTGTGTCCATGTTCTCTTCTGCTGCAGCATGAGCGCTGCAGTTTTACTGGTTTATAGAAGGACTCTTGTGGATGAAGTAGGCACTGCTAAAGTGTGTACCCCATGAAGTAGTATCATTTTAGTAGGTTTGAAAATGAAACTTTGTGTTAAGGTTCCTCTGCACTGTGGTTTTCTATGGCAGTGCACAGTAGGAGAGCAAAGGGCTCTGCTCTGTAGCGATCCCTGGGTTTCTTGGAGCAGGGTTAGGTTTCTGTGGTGTGGGTAGGGCACTGATCACTAAACTTCGTGGAGTAGTTATAATTCCATTTGTCCACAAAGCAATGTAGTTTTTGTAAATTGCTTGGCATAGTTGCAAACTTCCTTTGAGGAAGAAAAGAACCTTTATTAGGAAACAAAATAGCTTGGTAATATGTTAGAGTTGTGCTTGTTTTTAGTGATAAGCTCTCAATAACAGAAATTTTATTGCTTTCCTCTCCTCACTTCTCATTCCAAGTAGAAACACTATAAGATGATATTCCTGCCCTGATGAAGGTATGATTTGAGCAAGCAGACCTGTTAAATTGACACTGGAGAGGGCATGTCAGTGCAAAGATGTCTTTTCAGGAGCTATTCACAATAGCATGTGAATTTTATCCTATCTCTTGCTCCAGATAGGACAGACAAAGCCTCACCTGTGTAGCCTGGTGTCCTCTGATACCTTGATTAGCTCATTTTCCATTAACTTTGTGTTGTATATTGCAAGATTATGGTTAACCCAACTCTTCTGTAACTTCTTTCAGTGAAGGCAGGATTCAGCTCTACTGCCTTTGCCTTTCAGGTCCTTTGCAGCATTATTTGAAAGGAACTATCAGGTAAATTTCTTCTTTTGAGGGGAAATATCTTTGATCCAGAAAAAAGATTTTGGCAAAATCTGCGACGTTTGAGTGGTCTTATTTTTACTCAGGGGAGAAATTAAGTTTCTAAAGTTTGTGCCAGTACTGATCCTGAACAGCAGATAAATCTGCATTGTACATCTCTCTTTCAAATATGCAACATATTTCTCTACTTCATCTGCTTAAATTATATGTGCATCACAAAACTTTGGAAATGTCTGCTGTCAACATAGGGTAGAGAATGGCAGCGGTTTTTTTCAGTCACATCAATTCTCTACTTCAGTTCACTGTGCAGCAGCAGAAATGCTCTTGCTGGCACTGAGCAGAGAGAAGAAATGGAGCAAAATGTAAGAGTGAAAAACTTGAGTTTTTTTCCCCCTGCCAGTGGTGCTGGTGACTGCTTTCAGCAGTTTAAGCAGCAGTATTTGTGATTGTTTTTCTTTTCCTCTTCCATACCACCCCTCAGCACTCAATTACAGCACATGGCAGTCAATGTCTGGATGGTGACCTGGCCAGTTTAGGTGCTGAACTTCAAAAGCATCTAAGCAGGCTGGTATAAACACTCTTGTCTGGAAAACGGTGAGAGGACTTTTGGATGGGTGGAGATGCCACAGTGGTACAACCACAGTATTTAGGTATCTGTGGGCACATGGTGAAATGTAGGTTTGGAGTACATCTCATACCCCAAAACAGTTGTCCATGGGCATGCACTTGTTCTACCATTTACTTTGTGGTTCCTTGACTGTGGTTAGGTCTTTCTAGCACTTTCCTTTCTTCAGCCATGGGAAGAGAAAGCCATTCTCAAAGGTATCAGCAAACATGAGCTCCCTGTTGTTGCTGTACCACAAAAAGCTTAATCATTGCAAAGTTAATGGAACATGTGCGACAGCCAGAATGTGGTTGTGCTCCCAAAAACTGTGATTAACATGTGGGTTAAGTTCTTGTTTCTGACATTCTCACTGACTGAGAAACCTTAGAGGAGGTGCCATCCACTGGAAATGGGCTGAAATTTTAGGAATTTAGTAAATTTTATGGCAGTGTCTCCTGGAGCTGCAGGAAGGATGCTCTATGGCAGGCTGCTTTTCATTTCACATTTGGCTTGGAACAAGGGGTGTGTTTGGCTCTAGAATACTACACAATAAATGAACAAGCAAAAAATAGTATTTCACCACAGAGATAAAAAAATAGATCCCACAGCTATTGATAGGATAGTTCTGAACTCTGGGGCGATGACTGACTTTGCTAGACTGGATTGTGGGTGTTTTTGGTAAGTGGTTAAGGTGTCTCCCTCTGCTCTGAATTATATTTAGTCTCTGTAGAGAAGCATGAAGGATACAAAATGAGACACAATGCCCTTTTAATGTTTTCTCAACCTAGCCTGGGACTGGAGATTTAAAAAACCCCAAACACACAGATCCGTTTTCTTGTTGGTGGGGTGTTCTCCAAGCCAGGAGCTATAGGGAGAGCAAAAGCAGCAGGAAGCACACAAATTGTGTTCCTCCACCCTATTAACATCCATCACGCTTGATCTGCGTCGTTCTCCACGCTGATATTTGATATTGTTCTGCTGAGAGGTGCTAATGGCTGCCCATCGTGTTTGAAGATCACCGACATATAGAGTGAAAAACACTCTATAGAAAAGTTTGAAGATTGATCATAACCACACCTAGAAAAAATCCTGGTGGACGGCAAGTAGATTAAGTCTCTTTTGTCTTTCAAACCCGTTCTCTGTTATAACAGCTACCGAGGTTAATAGGCCAAAGCTCTCAAGTATGGCATTAAAACTAAAAGCTCTCTTATGGTATGTCTTTACTGAAGAGGAAGAATGAATCTGTGGGTGAGCTCATTCATGGTTCCACTTACTGTGAGAAGGAGATATGAACCTATCTCTCTGTAGTCTTCCCTTTTTAGGCTTGGCTTGCAGGTCCGTTTCTTACCTTGCACCAGCTGTGGGGTTCATCCAGATTTCTCTGAGACTCGGTTCATTTTACAGATTTGGCAAAAAACACATCCAGGAGAAAAGGACAGTTGCATTCTGTTGGGTTCTAGAGTTGGGTCGGCTCAACTAAGGCCCAGCAAGAGCAGAGGCAGTGCAAGGAGAGGGCAGGATCTGGTTTTGGTGTAGTCTCGTGTTGATTCACTTTGTGATGCTGTGAATTGCAAAATTGCAGCTGTATCATGCAGAAAGATAAAATTCTCTCCTTCAGATCAAACGGTGTTTTCCCAGGATGTTGGGATAAATGTTCCATGCCTTTCTGTTCCTTTTGAGTGTCCAGAAAGGCCAAAGTCCCCGGGAAAGTCACTCACTGTGCCATGGCTGTAGGAAATGTGGAGGTCAGATAGGAAGAGATGTCAGGGAACACAATAATGCACATATAGCTTGAGTGTGTGACTTTTCTTGTGCAGGCTGATGATCCTGCAATATCACCCAAATTTAACTGCAATTAATTACATCCTTTTTGGGATAGCTTTCCTGGGACTAATTTGTGAACAGGGAGATATGCACTGAGTTCACTTCTGCATCAGGCTCTGGAAGTGGAAAATGTTTCCTTTATCCTTGTGAGGAAGCTACAATTGGAGAAAGCTAAAATCCAGTGTATGAGTAGCAGCAGGCTGTGCTAATTTGAAAAACTAAAAGTTCATTATTATGGACTGGCTGATTAAGACGTGGTCCATGTGTGCTGCATAGGCAATGTCATGTTTGCTGTCATCTCACAGGACACTTGGAAATTCCAGCCACCAGCACCTGAGGAGAGAAAGAGAGGAGTGCACAATTAATTGTGTGGTGGGCATTGTCAGGCACAGCTAGTTTGAGTGGCTTACACAAATCTTTGTCTCATTTTAAAAAGCTGATGCATGCATTCAGAAACATGGAATTGTAATTCTTCAGTCTTAAAAAACCGAAAAGCAGTAAAGATCCTTGGTTCTTGATTTGGTCTTGCTGTTTATTCAGGAATGACACACAGACTTCGTTCTTGTGTTTGAACTCAGGAGTAAAGTGCTCTCTGTTCGTCCCTTTGGCCTTCCACCATTCCTGTTTGACTTTCTGCATTCAGGAATGGGCTTCTCACGCTTTTGAGGTGGTTGCTCCTGAAGACCAGCCAGCTCTCACAAGCTTTCTTTTCCCTTCCTCAGCAGTCTTCCACGGGATCCTAACCAAGAACAACTCTGAACTAAGTTGAATTCTGCCCTGAAGTGTCAGTTTGTAACTGTATTATTTGTCTTTCTCACTTCTCAAAGCTTTAATCCCAATCTTACATCTGGCTTTTACATCCCATTGTAAGAAGTCCAGAAGACTCATCAGTCACATGCACGAAGAAATTACCATCAACACAGACTGGAAATGTGGATTGTGCCTGCCCAGATGCATTACCCTGTCTGCAGATACCAGGATGGTTCTCATCCTGAGTACTAGTGGGGACCAGAGCTCTGGAGTACCAATTCATGGAGCTTCCTTCAGCTTTCAAACAAAGGCTTCTCCCAGGAGGTCGGTAGCAGGCCCCTGGTACAAAGTCATCAAGGTTGGACCTCGCCTCTGATCCTCACCCATGTCTGGACTCACTTGTTCAAAGCAAAGCAGTGTGTCTTGCAGCCAGCCCTTTGCATGGACTCTAAGTCATCCATATTCCTCACCTTCCCAGTGTGTTTGTTCTCAGGAGCTTGGATTCATCCTTAGCAGCAATCCAGCTGTGTGAGCTATCCCACTGTGATCCTATAACCCCTGTGAGGGGGGTGACCAAGCAGTCTCCTTTTTGCATCTGTTTTCAGACTGCAGGTACTTTCTTTAGGTTCTTCTGTGATTTTTTTTGCCACAGTCCCTGGGATTTCAGATCCTCAGGGGTGAGTGCTGCTTTTTGGAGCTGCCCTTTTCTCACTCCTTCTGTCTCTCCCTGAGTGCCCACCCCTCTCTCAGCAGTGCCTTGTTCTTGTCTCTTTTCATCAAGTAAATGGGAGTACTAAAAGCATTTTAGTTTCTCACTGCACTGGTTTGGTGCAGTGCAGGAGCTGGATGCTCCAGCAGCCCTTGAGCTTCTGCTGAGCTGCTCTGAGCCATGAGGGAAGCCTGCCTGAGGTGTTGAGCCTTAGCCCTGCATCACCTTGAGTTCCTGCTGGGAAGTTTCCTTTCTGGAGGCAGTGGTGGATGGAATGAGTCCTCCCAGGGCCTGGCAGTGGCAGTAGGGTCCTGCATGGATGCTCTCTGGGTTGGTGTGCTGGTGTTAGGGTGTTCTGCTGACTGGTGTGGGGACCCAGTCCCATCTGCCCAGCAGCAGCCTGCACAAGGATGGAGCCTGGATCTAGAGCAGGCTGGAGGTTGGTGGGGTGGCTCAGTAGCAGAAAAAGGGAGGCCTGGCTCTGATGGGTGTACAAGAGAAAGAGAAAACTTGGAGGCTTGGATCAGCATTGAAGGGCATGTCAGGCATGCACTGTGGAGCATTGGGAGCGGAGAAGAGGGAGGTACAGAGTGAAGATCTGAGGAAGGTCAGTTGCAGAGCCAGGGTGAAAATGTGATAACCATCAAACAAATCCTGCTGGAGGAATGGAGCTGGAGCGTGTCCAAAAGAGGACAACAAAGCTGGTGAAGGGCCTGGAGCACAAGTGTTTTGAGGGGCAACTGAGGGAGGTGGAGCTGTTTAGCCTCAAGAAAAGGAGGCTCAGGGAAAACTTACTGTTCTCTACAACTGCCCAAAAGGAGATTGTAGGCAGGTGGGAGGTCAGTCTCTTGTCCCACATAATGGGCAATAGGACAAGAGGAAACTGCTTCAAGTTGCACCACAGGAGATTTAGATTGGATATTAGGAAAAATGGTTTTGCTGAGTGCTCAGGCATTGGAACAGGCTGCCCAGGGATAGTGGTGGAATTGCTGTCCCTGGAGGTGTTCACCAAAAGCTTAGACATGGCACTTGGGGGTATTATTTAGTGGTGGACATGACAGTGGTGCATGGTTAATGGCTTGGACTTCATGATCTTAGAGGCTTTTTCCAGATGCCCTCCAGGATTCTTAAGTACCTTTCAAGACTTAGCTGAAGATTTTTCATCAAGAAAATTTCTTTCATTGAAACATAGTGATTTATGTTATGTGATTCTCTCGCCTTTTTAAATCTGATGTTAAGTGCCCTAGAACCAGAGTTACCATTTTATGGAATTGTGTTGATAAGCACTATATTTCAGTTCTAAAGGAGTAGTGTAGGTAACTGCTAGGAAGTTATGCTTAACCCTCAGTCACAGAATTATCACTGTCACAGGTGTGTTTGATGCAATATGAATTTTGGATGCTACTATTATTATTAATAAGCAAAATGCACCTTCAGTTTCTATTTTGCAACTGTGTGGGAAACTCATAGAATGCCATAAATTATTACAGCCTCATCATCAGTTGTATTATGATATAGTATCAGAAAATTAGTATCAAGAAAATCTCTTCTTGGACCAATGTTTTAAATTGCTGAAAAGAGTCAAAATTCTAAAGAGAGGTGCCAATCTGTCAGGTAAATAAATGTATTTCTTATATTACCTGTTTTGAAAATACCACTGAAGCTTCTATGCAGTAGCCTGCTGCAGCAGTTGGTCCAAAATTCCATGCAATATAATAAATAAGGCAGGAGTTCTGCTGTCTTTTAGATGGAAATATTCTGCTACCATGTTGGGATACAATAACCTTTCTTATGGGATTAGACAGGCTGAATTTAAACAGAAGGTTTTCACTCATAATTTTTTCCAAGTGTCCAAAATGCTTCAGATAAAATAATTTTGAATGCCTTGTACCATTTTAGATTTTTTTGAGGCAGAGTCTCGCTTTATGGCCTCAGCCTACAACTGTAAAAGTATATTTAGCTAGCTGCCTTCTGACAGCACCCAGGGGCAAATAGTATCTTGGGTTCACTGCTGTTTATTAAGAGCAGCATTATATGAGAGCATATACTGAAATGGATCAGTAGGAGCTGGCTCCTTGTCTCCTCTGTCTGCTTTCCATGTAATACTCTGACACTTTGACCACTCCCATTTCAAATGAGAAATTACCTGTTTGTTTCTTGTACAGTCCTGGCAGTCTGCTGCTTTTTTCTGTGGATCACATAAAATCATTGAGCTGCTGAGCTCTGATGTTCATGCTTTTCTCAGAGTTGTTTCTGAGTCAGGTATCTTCCCTGCCTGAGCTCCTGATGAAAAGTTGGACATAAATCCCTAAGGAAGAGTGTGGGTCTGCAGAGGGTGTAGGCTGCTGGGTATTGAAAAAAAAGAACTGACTGCAGCAAACATCAAGTGGTCAGCACTTCCCAGGGACAGGCCCTTGAGCTGTAGCTTTTAAATGCCAAACTGGAGCTTCTTGCTTATTTCCACCAAATGAAGTCCAGTTCTGCAGCACAGAGTCACATCAAGAAGAAGTGGGGAGGAGTTGCATATGGATTCTCTTTGCCAGTGCAGGGTTTTAGTCCCTATTACATCCCATTTGTGCATGTCTGCTCTGAAGCTGACTTCCTTTCAGCACTTGAGCTGGACCCATCAGCACACTTCAGACCCATCAGGAGTTGCTGCATCTGTGCATGATGTTTCTCACTGCTGGAGATGTTCTAACTTGGTTTAAGTTCTACCCTGTAGTGCATTGTAGCAACCTCCAGATTGTGGAGCTGTTCCTAAATTGTAAGAATTACCATGTCAGTTAAAAAGGACAGCCCTAGGAGGAACCTCCCCAGCCTGGAGGGAGGTTCCAGGTGTCAGCCTTGAGGGATATGCCCGACTTCCATAAACATAATAGTGTCAGCTTCCATGCAGTAATTCATACAAGGTTTACAGACCTGTTTTCTGGGCTTGCAACTCTCCAGCATTTCTGATTGCAAATGTAACACTTGTCACAGCAAACAGGGTATGTTTTTGTGGTTATGGACCATCTAGCATGCTCCTAAATATGCAAAGGGTGTGTACATACATAATGATCTAGCATGCAGTCTTTCACATGCAGCTTGGAAAAGGCAAAGGAGTGTGGTTAGGAGAAAGATAAAGTAGGATACAAGTAGGAAAACTTTTCTCAAATAAGTGGGAATGTTTCTGAAATTGTTGGCTGGAATCAGAGACTTTCCAAAGGTAGGGTGCCTTCAGACTAGCTAAGAGAGACAGGGTCACAAAGGCCTAGATAGGGCAGTCTGCACATTGATAGGTGGTGCTTACATGTCTCACTGAATGCTATTTATTCATGCATCACTATTGAAGTTAATATGAGTAGAACATGCTGAATTTGGCCCTAGGTTAGTAACACAAAATTGTAGCTGTTTAAAATGGATCTGAACAGAGATGGTCCAGTGCTGCATTGGCTCTGAGAGTTGTTGGTTTGAGGGGATTTGGGATTTTTGTTCTGGCAGGTTTTTCTTTAGGTGTGGGGGATGGTTGGTGGAAGAACAACATGATTATTTTTCCTACAAATCTAATAAGAGAAGCATTAGCCTAGAAAAGGAGAAAAAAAAAATCTATTCCTTTAGATGTTACATAAGGTGCTGCCTTATTCCTCTTAGAAACAGAGCTTTCATGTGTTATATTCCATAGTAGGCCCCCCAAAAAGATGCATATCTTTTGCCTGGGGTGAGCAACTCCTGAGATTTCTGAAGTCAGGCTAGTACATTAACACCTTAGATTTAGGTAGCACAGGGCTACAAGCAAATGTCTTTGGATGACAGAAGCAAATCAGACACTGCTTTTGTATGTCACGAGGGATTATTCTGTTTTAGTGCTATGCCCTTTGGCTTTACAAATGCACCTGTAGTGCTCCTGTGGTTAGTGCAAAGGATCTTGGTAGAATTAATTTACTATAGTTGTTTTGTCTTTGTAAATAGCAAATGTTAGAACTGGCTGTACACAAGCAGCTTTTCAAACCTTGCATGTGTTGTTTGCAGTGGTTCAGAGATAGGGAAGTCTTCTGTTCTATAATGCTAGCACCGAGTGCAGCAAAGTACTTTTCCATTCACAAAAGGTGATCTTTGTGGAAGTAGGAGAAATTTAGGGCTGTGTCTGGGCACGAGAAAGATGGGAGATAAATTCTAAGAAATCTAGGGGTGGATTACTAGATACGGGTTTAGGCTGTGCCTTTGCTGAGAATTTTAAAAATTCTCATTTGATTCCATGTAATGTGCTGTGTTATTTTTTTATTGGAATAAAGGACTCTGAGAGCTCTTGGTGTTTATGTGGCACTGCCACCATACAGAAGTAACCATTATCTGGCATTTTGGGAAGAGAGATACTGGTCTATGAAATACTGTGCCAAAAAATGAGCACATTGAATCTTCTGAAGGTGTGGAGGGACATAAATGTTTGTAGTGTCAAGAAAGTTTGTACCAATATCTCCTACTTCCCTTTTATTAGCTCCAGAGAGAATTTAAACTAAAAAAAAAAAAAAAAAAAAAATCTGCAATTCTATTTCAAAGACAGTTTTGTGGTTTTTGGTTGATTTTTATATGGCATAAAGATGGTATCATGTCCTGTTATTAGGTGAAGTCTGCTGAGCACTTGCTGTGCTTTCTGTTGTCCAGCTCTCCTTACAGCAACAGCAGAAGACAAAAGTGTAAAAGTAAAGAAGAAAGAACAGGAAAGAGAGAGGCTGTGACTAGGTGGCTTTCTAATTATCTTGCTAATAAGTTCAGAATTTTTTAGATGTTCTGAGACCTGGCAAATTTTAATTGATATCAGCTGCTAAAGTCATAGATTTTTAGCTGCCTTTTTAATCTGCTAGGATAAGACAGCATAAAGAAGCCATACCTAAGACAGGCTGGTGAGCTGTGGGATTTTTCAGTAATGTAGGGTTGGAAAAAGTGGGGCAGAGAAATAAAAGGAGATACAAGAAAGGTGTTAAGAGCAGGAAAATGCTTGGAAGTTTTGTGCTTTGAATGTTAGCATTTAGAGGAAGGTGAAGCGACCCAGGCTGAAGGCCTGATGTGGTTTGGGTCATCTCTCAGGATCAGCGTGGTCAGGGGTTCCTGTGTGCCAAGGGGGGCACAGGAACACAGAGGTCATGTGGCATTAGGCCAAGAGAGTCTGCCTGGAGCAGCAAACTGTCCCTGGAGCAGCTAATGCAGTGTAAGGCACGTTACAGATTGATAGCTCTCCTGAGAGCTTCCAGCCACCAGTTTGAAGGATTTCCTGAGCTCTTTCTGGACTACCATGCTTAACACTTCCTTGACGTGGTTTAATCCTGATTCCCCATAGGAACCCCTGAAATTCTACAGCCTTTCATTACAAAAATTTGATTGCAGATTTCCTCACTGGAAATCTCAACCCATGTTGCTGAGATTTGTTCTTTTCAAACCACTTCTGTTAATCATCAGTGCCAAATGAAAAGCACTCTAAAAGCCTAAGTGGGGTTTGCTTATGCTGTTACTCTTTGATTTACCAGGAATGGCCCCTCTTTGATTTTAGATATTATTTTAATCTTCTAATTTTTCCCATCCTGAACTTTTTTTTTCTAAATAGCCTACATTTCCACCCAGTGCTTGAGTCAAATCAGAACATAAATACAATTCCATGTGACAGACTTATCTTACTTTGTTTTGAGAGCTACAAACATTGGATACTTTGAGGTGCTGAGATAGGACATAAGTATTTCACCTTTTTGCTATTTGGTATTCATTATAAATGTAACTGAATATATTAAGTGGGGAATCTAAATTTACCTAACTCTGACAGGTATATGTTGTGTTAGTGGTAGGCTGATATTTTGGGGTTTGTCATGCTTATTATTTATATCTGAATTAGTGGAAACTGTGAACACTCTAATCCTGAGGACAGAACATTTATTTGGAAGTATAAACAGGTCTGAGGATTTACAAATGTGCAGACACACTAATAAGTTTTTACTACCCTTCACCTGAATCTGCCATGAGCTCTTTCTAGGTTGTCCCGTGAATGAATATCTAGGTTTCTGTTTGGCAATGTAATCTAAATATTCGCATTATAACAAGCACAGAAGATTGTTTTCTTCAGTAGCATAAACTGGGATTTAAAATTCTTTTTAAGTACACTTTTGATATTTTCCCTGACTTCAAATCGCTGGGGATGCAGGTAAACCATAACTGTAAAATTTTATTCAAACTTGGATATATTTTAGCCCAGAGTGATACATTCTGCAGTGTGTGCAAGGTGTACCAGTGCCACGCGGTGCTGTGGCTGCTGCCAGCCTGGGTGAGGGAAGAGGGGGCTCTTCACTGAGAGCGGAGTTGTTCCGAGCCCGGCTGTGCCCGGGTGAGCGCGTTGCTGGCTGGGGAGCCGTGCCCTGATGTGTGTGCCTGCAGTGCCCTCTGGTGCGAGTGAGCGAGGCTGGCGAGCCGCGGCTGAGCCCTGAGGTCTCTGCTCAGCCCCTGGCTGCCGGCGAAGGAACGAAACCCAGCACAAAATCCTCTGCTGGCCCTGACCTTTGGCAGCTGTGTTTTGACCTGTAGGTTATTTGGTTGTGTGGTACAACGCAAATATAAGGACGGCCCTTGGGCTTTTACTGCTTAAAATGTGCTTAGTGTTCTGCTAGGATTTTGGCATCAGTTGGAAAATGAACATTTACTGTTTCTGTTGAGGTGATGCCCACAGGACCTGTTATGGAGAGGGGCTCCCAGGTATGCTAGATGCTGTCTCCACGTTCATAGGCTGGGCCTTTGAAGTGCTGTGGAACTTCATGGCAAAAAATAAGTGACCAAACCTTGTTTCCTCCTTTCTCTGCCTCAGACTTGTCAGCTGCACTTCATCTGCCTCTGAAATTAGGGAGATTGAGTTAACATATTTTGATTGGAAAAGAAAACTTCAAGGGAAGAAAGGGCACAGTGATCAGAACTAAGTGAGCAGGACAGACCCAGGAGGGTTTTGACACATTATCATTTGAAAATGGCAAAGCAAAAATCTGCTGTGACCACAGTATTTCAAGATTACAAGGCAAGAAAAATACCTGCCTACGCAAATAAGTTCAACTCTGACATAGAAAATTTAGGGATGTGTCCCACTCATTTGATAAAATGCCTTTTGATCATTCTAAAAATATAGCTACCCTTTTGGAGGGTACATGGCAAAACTGTAGGGAGTGTAAGTGACAGCTAAGGAAAGAAATTGTCATTGTAGTACCAAGACCTGAATTGTGTAAGCAAGCATGCTAACATCAAAAAATGAAAAATTCAAACCTAGTTCCTCAATAGAGGCCATTGGACTGCAGAAATCTAGGGAAAAAAAAAAAAAAAGGACTTGGCACAGGTTGAAATGCAAACAGAGCTGAGTTGCACAGAAAGCAACAAAGAAATGGGAAAGAGGGGAAGGATGTTACCCTGACCAGAAAATAGCTGCAGAGCACCAGAGCATCTGTATGAAAATAGCTGGGAGCAGAATTCAGCCACTAAAATGCTGTAATCCTGTCTTCCAGTCCTCCTGGCACATCCCATTGTGCTCTCCAGTCTGCCCTCCCTGGGCACTGTGATTGCACCTGCAGGTATCACCACCAGCCCTTAAGGTGGGTAATGTGAGATTTGGCTGGGAATGCCATGTCTTCTCACTCACTGAAGCACATAAAATTCTTGTAGGTTAGGACTCTGTCACAGAAAGGAAGTGAGTACACCATAAAGCCAGTTAATTCACTGCTTTACTTTGGTTTAATAATGATAGGCTTTGTTTATTACTCAAATGCAAGACATTAACTCAGTTAATAATTATCTTAAATACCACAAAATTGCATTCAACCTGGGATCCTATTAATTAGATGCCAGTGCTGCCCAGCAACATGAAAATGCAAGAATGTATTTGTTATGTTCCATACTTACTGGATTGTATTTTTCCACCTTAAGTACCCTGACTATATAGACACAAGATACTGGCAAAGCCTCTGCCTGCTGAGGGTTATCCTGAACACCACACTTATTTGTACAGTGCAAAGGTGTAAGGGGTGACTTGAGCTCTGATTCTCCTGGGATATTGCTTAGACTGAAACTACAGAGTGCGTTACCAGGAGATTTAATTCTGAAATACATCCGTACTTTTTTTTGTTTGGTTGGTTTTTTTTGGCAGGTGAATAAGGTATTTTCACATATTTCCAGCTGCAGTCTTTTCTTCCAAGAATGTGGCTATAAGCTTACTTATAAGGGTTTTCCAGAAATTTCAGCATGTCTGTGGTATTTGCCACTTGGCAGGTCAACCTTTATTTTGCTGAGAAATTTTCAGGTTTCAAATGCAGGATCATCAGTGCCTACACGCACAAATGGATTTCTGGTTGAAATCAGAGCACATTTAAGTGCAGCAGCCTTTGCCTTTCACAGAAACCAAGTGATCAGCCAGGTTGTCCATTTCATTCTTCAGGATGTGGATGCTGGCCACAGCTGGAACAGGAAGGAGCACAGCAGAATCCCTGAGCTCCTGTCCTACACAGGAATCAAAAACCACACAGAATCTGTTGTTCCCAGCCAGACAGTGACTCCATACTTTTACTTCTCTGCCAGGGATGCCTGGACTAAGCTGTGTCTCTGAGCATTTTGCAGGTCTGTGTGAGCACAGCTCATAGTCAGCTCTGGAAGAGCCCAGCCCTAGCAGTGGACACCTTTGGACACCTGGACTTCTGCCAGGTGATGTTTTTAAAAGCATGGCTGGATAATGGCACAGCAGTAGGTCCTGTTCAGAGAGGTGAGCTATCAATCCCCAGAAAGTTGCAGAATCTGAATACAGGTGCACTGTGAAACTCTGGAAGTGGCTAAAAGTGTATTTGATCACCTTAGATCCACTGATATTTCATCCCACCTGCCCCACTGGAGTACCAAGATGAGGGCATCCAATTACAGGAAAGTCATCTTCAAACATAGATGAGCAGTTTTGCAGATCTTGGGACATGTGTAGTGACAGTGGCTTTCAAGTAACCCTGAGTTTGTGCCGGAGCCCCTGTGCACAGTTATTTACTGGCATGAAGTCCATGAAAAATGTTAGTGGTCCTGAAGTTCATCTCTTGGCACAAGTGGCTTTTTGAGGTCTGGCCATTAGTAGTTACCTTTTGGCAGTGTGCCCAGGTTGGATAAGCTGCAATACCCAGGGGTAATGAACTGGAGGATTTAAGAGTGAGGCACAAGTTAGCTTTAAGTCAAGAGTGAAAGAGGGCTTTGCTTTTGCAATAAGTGAATGGTACCTACAAACCATGTGTTTACAAACATTATAATCCTGCAGCTTTGCAGGGAGGGAAGACTGGTCACTCTCATTCATTTGGTCTGGCTGGCCCTTCATTTGCAAGGAGACTTGAGTTTTAACAGGGTTATTCTATTTAAATCAAAAGTGATGCGTTTATATCAGGCTGAAGGGACTTAAGAGTCTATTTAATATGCATTGATCTTTGTGTATAGGAATACAGAATATATGCTGGAGCTGTTGGAGCAGGTTTTTGGCTTTTTTATGGCAAAAAATAATTGGTAATATACAGGAATGGGACAAGACAGCAATGACAGGTGTGATTTTCAGAGTTTATAGAGTGACACCATTAGAAGATTTAATATTCCTAGAGGTGAAATGTAGATGTGACTTTTAGTGGTGAGTTTCACGAGGAAAGGAAGGCATACATATTGTTATCATGTTAGTGCTTCCTCTTCACTGTACCAGCATTTGCCTTCCTTCATAGACCTAGGTTAATGTAGGATTAGTAATGTTCCCTTGGTAGATGAGGTGTTGTTCTGTAGCATTGAATAAAGTGGATTATTCGGAGTTCGAAAAGTCAGTTCATTTTTACTCCAAGAAAGATAGGATGTAACGTGACGAAGTGCTGTTTGTGTACACAAAATACAAAAAGCATCCATTTGGAAATATATTGGGATTCTCTTTTGTATTTCCGATTTTCTTGTACTTCCAGCAGAGGGCAGGTTTGTGCCACAAAACCTGTTTGCTCTCTTGGGAGGATACAACGTGACATTCACCAACCGTGTCCAATCCTTGTCAGGGAAAAAAACCAAAATCTTATTCTGTGATAATTTCCCCTGAAAATTATGTCAGTTTTTTTTCTGTTTGGTTTGGTTTTTGGGGTTTTTATAAGAACAAAATGAAAAAAAACTAGACGGAATTCTACTAGTTAGTGTGCTGCAAATCTATTCCCCAAACACATTCCTCTTGTTTTCTAAAACTGTTGTGAAATTGCCAGTGTTTCATTTCTCTCCGTGCAATTGTTCCCTGTTTCTATCACAGTGGGAATATTTAAGACGTTTTCAGCTTCGTGTGAGGAGGAGCATGCAATGCACTTACTGTTGCACAGACATGACACGGTGGTGTTCTGTTACAGTTGCACAGCATAAAATGCTGTCGTACCAGCAAAACACAAACACAATTAAGGTCTGGAGGCTAAAAATTGTAAAAAAAAAAAAAATGTATAATCCTGGCATGCAAAACACTGAAGGAAAAATCAGGTGGTTACATCACAAGCAACAAGCCCCAGCAGGGTGAACCACATGCCCATGTTTGTGTAATTCTTCTCAATGCCATTTTGGTTTCAAAGTGACATGTTGTGGCAGTGCCAGAACAGGGTGTTCTGAAACAACGGAGGTGAATGGTTTTCTAATTCGTGTGTCATCCCTAGGAATCTTGTTCTTTCTGCTGCAACTACTTCACCTTGTGTTGCTTGTGTGTGAATCAACAGGATAGTTTGAACTCACCACTGGATGCAACAGCTTCTGCTTCCTTAGTGTCTCATTGCTGCTTTTTTTTGTCTTCCATGTGATTTTGAGCCTTGGATTTTACCATTTTTTCCATTGTCACTTTGCATGCTATGTCCCTAAGTGACATTTTGATGAAAATACACATATTTTGCAGGCATTTGTACCCATCAGCCAGTGTTGTTGTTCACTTTCCTATCTGCTATACAAATCCACATAAAATGCGCTTAAAACTTTTTTTTCTTTTTTGCTATGCTTTTCATCCACTGTCCTAGATTTGTGTCATTTTGAAAAGTATGGACTGGCACAATATATTGTCATCATAATCTAATGTTTTGACAGTCACAGCACAAGTGTAGCCTGCTGCCAACAAGCTGTGCACTGCTGAGTTAGAAGCTTGTTTTGTCAGTGTTCTCCAGGACAATGCCTTCTGCTCACCTTCAAGCTGGTTTTGTAGCTTCATGTTGTCAGCTCATTAGAGGGTGGCAGCATGTTCCTCTGCGTTTGGAAATTGGCTCTCGCTCCCTCTGATATTAACATTAGTATCTGGATGATTCAGTAGGAGCTAAAGAGAGAGTGAACTTCACCAAGTCAGAAAGCACAGCCTTCAGTGCACTGGTGAAATGTTAGTGAAGACTCTTAGCCTCCAGTGTGTCACTGCTGTGGCCAATATTAAACCAGGTCTCCAGAGGTGGAAAACTGGCCCAAGGGACAGATACCTCCTCTAACTCCCATCACATCCCTAATAGTTACTAGGGCAGAATAATGTTTCATGACCTTTGGGTTCTACCATTACCATAACATAATCTAGCTGTGCGAGCTTTGCAAAGGTCATTGTAGAAATAAAAATATTGCCTGCTGTGATCCATACCCTCAGACACAAAGGAAAAGCAATAGCTTAATAAATGTAGTGATATTTGCACTATAGGGCACAGTGCAAGGGTCAGGAACCATTATTCTGCACTAGTAATAATGTCACTATTCTATTCTTGCCCAGTGGTTACTGTATGACATTTGTGCTTGCAGGGAAATTCCTGTGAATATCAGTAACTTAAAATACATTGCCTCGAGGGGCTATTGTTCTCCAATTGAAGTCAATGAAGTCAATTTGCCATTTGCTTACCAGTATCTGGGCACTGGACTGACCCAGCATTCCTCATGATCAAAACTGAAATGGTTTTAAAGTGGGTTTGGCATTTTGTTTTCTTTTTTTCCTTAAAAGGTATTTGTTCATTGGACCCCAGATGAAACGTGTTTCTTAAAAGATTGTAACACATAATTTTATCATATCCATGGGAATTGCCATTACTGTATGTGTAGAAGACAGTTTATATGATGCGATTTTTTTATTAAAAAAAAAGTTTAAGTCCTAATACTCCTAGGTACCTGTGTGATGATTTATGACCTGGGAGAGGGATGTTACCCAATATTTCTTCACTATATTCTTATGTGATAGGTAAATGACTGTTTTCTCTATTTCTCCAACAAAGAAAGACTTTTCTGCATGATATGGCTGGAATGATAGAACTGAAATTACAGAATTCATAATAATATGGCCTGAATTTTGCAGGTGTGGAAGGTGCTAGTTTTGTCCGAAAGATTCCTGTTTTTATGCTAGTGGAATTGGCATCCTTGAAGCTGATTTTTTTTTTTAAGCTAAAGTATGTCAGCCTTGGTCCATCCCTCTGAGATCATGCATTATGACTGAGCTCTTAAAGGAAGTGGTGGACAGTTTGTATGCAGCTGTGGCCCGTGTTGGCATTGGCCTTTGTCTAGAAACACACCTTAGCAACCAATAAGTTTCATGTGCCTCTGGTAGTAAGTCTGAGAAGAACTCCATTCCTCGTGTGTAGAAGAAGCCTATCTGACAGAAAAGAACAATTTGAGAGCTCAGTCAGTGGCAGGATCATTTAATTAATTACTTTGGATAACTGGTGCCTGCCTGTAGTCTGGCTCCACCATGGACGAGGTGATAAATGTTTCCTTCCCCAGCCTCAGTATGTGTATCAGAGAAAAACACAACACCAGTTGTTTTCAAGAGCTTGTGGTGACTAAAATTGTCCCTAGCTGCAAGGGAGGGTTCATGTTTACAATCTGGGGAAGCAGGCAGCATTGTATCATCCAGGGTGCCATGTCCTGATGGCCTCTCAGACGTGCTGCAGCCAGGCTTGTGACAGAGGAAGGGTTTTGGTGCAGAGCATGGTGAGAGTGGCAGAGGGGCCCTTGTAGATCAGGTGCATCCTTTCAGTAGGACTTTGTTGAACATGGAAACACAGTAAGGGGCATCTAGTGGCAAAAGAGCTGTCACCTCTTCGTGATCCACTGAGCTCACCTCAGCTGTCATACCAGCCTGTGGCTCTGCCTTGAGCATGAAGTTTAGCCCTGGCTTCAGACAAAGATGAAATGAGAACCACTCATGAGCCATGTCTAGCACACGAGACAAAGTCAGTCTACAGGGCTGACATTCAAGGTGTGCTCCACAGAGCTGGGCACACACTGGTGTTTCTCCAAGGCCTTGTCAGTGAACAGCAAAGACTGATCCTGCCCTTGTTTTCCTGCTCCTTTTATAGGCCAGGAGAACAGACAGATTTGCATAGTCTGTAGGCAGCTGAGTACAGTTTTTCCTGTGGGTGGTAGTGTTTAGAAAGTGTCCTGCCTTGCCACTTTCAGATTGCTATCACCCTCCCCAGATGGGATTAGGAGCCTGGCTTCACAGGCATTGCCTGATCCAGCTGGCTTTCATAGGGATGAGGTGGGCAGTGGTGACAAAACAGGATGGGTGATGACTGTATAGCTGTGCTGGTAAACTTTCCTTGGGGGAGGAAACTGAGGGGAAGACAGGGGGGCTGAGGATAAAGTTAGAAATCTCCCATAGAAGGAGCTCCTTTAACATTTGAAGGAAATTACCAGGGAGCAGACACCAGTCATGCTTTTCTGACTCATTGTCCTGTTTTCAGACAGCATCCCCCCTCCAGTCTCCTCCTGCCTGTAGCACTGCTGTCCCGATTTATTTCTGTAAAAAGTTATCCCAAGAATTTCCCTCTTCAAAAATATAATTAAAGAATTAATGTTGTAATACATGAAGTTTTGCAATGTGCTGAAATCACTGAGAAAATTAACTTTCCTTTTTAAAAAACAAAAAGCAACAACACTCATGCAGTCTACAACCTGTATGATTCAAAATGCTCTCATGGGTTTTTCACCTCTTTAAGTAGAGCCTGTCCTTTGCTCCCAGATGATCCTAACACAGGATGCCTTCAGAGGGACATAAAGTACAGTTTGATATCATAATGAATGGTTAAATGACTTGCTCTTCTCCCTAGCTTTGGAAGGAGGAAGATCTGCAGAAATTTTTTCAATGTCAGTGGCGTTCACAAAAAAAACCAGGAAGAGTGGTCTGTGAGGTACAAACCTGTGTGTGTTTTCTTCTAAGCCTGCTTCCCAATTTTGTTACTAATATGTTATTTGGGAGTACTGAGGGACAGGCAACTGCCCCTTTCCAAGCCTCTTTTGTACAGTAGAGCCCAGAGGTGAAAGGCTGGTGTAACTTTGCAGTAGCCTCATGAAAATTGCTGTAAAGACTGATTTTGCCACAGGTACTGTAGAAAGCTTGACTTAGCATGTCTTTAGCATCAGCCACAAACACTTTCACTTCTGGGTCCAGAGTTTCAAGGATCAGCTTAGTCAGCAGTAGAAACTCTGTCATCTCATTTGATACCCTTTAATTAGACGTACATGCATGTATAAATGCATAGATTATCTAATACATCCTACTGCAAATTTCTCACTGAAATTAATGAGGTTATTCCAAGAGTAAACTGTGAGTAATAATGAATAATATTAGTACTCAGCGTGACTAATAGTGGTAAGAGGGAGAGTCTTAATGACTTAGACAAGGAGGGTCTGCTGGGAGCCAGCATAACGATTTGCACAAACAATTCCTTTTCAGAGTGGTGAAGCTTGGAGTTTACCAGGAGCCAATCATTAAACTGCAGACCCCATTTTATCACAGGCGTCTTGATTTCTGTCTCTGAGCCTTTCTCGAGGCGCAGCTTACATGTGTGGCAGAAAATGAGTCATGCCCAGGCAGTTGGCCTTCTGATCCCTTCTCTGTTTAGTGTAGTCCACATCTTTGCAGCAACTTTTATGGAGAGATCATGTTTCAAAAAGCCTTTGACAAAGCTCCACACAGGGTGTTATTTTTCATTTAACTGGGAGAGAGAGGCAGAGCGTGAGATGAGGAACTGGCTTAGCAGTAAGAGAAAAAGCAGATTGAGATTTTATTTTGTTAAAATTAACAGTTCTTGGTGCAGTGCCTGGGAGTCTATCTGAGGTTAAGCCATATTTTAGCATATTAGTGTCTCTGAAGGATCTGGAAGAGTGGAAAAAAATGATGCAAAATTAACAAAGAAAAGCAACATTAATGAAAGTTTTTAAAAGAATGAAACATGAAGTAGTTTTCTGTGATATTGGGTGCTAGATGGTCAGCTCTGAATAGATGTCAGTGAATATTTGAAGTAATTAAGACAAACTGGTGTGTATATATTACTATAGAGTCATATGCAGTAAAATAAAGTCTGCTCTCGTGCTATTCCTCCTTGCTGTAATTGCAAGTTTTTGGGGAAAGATGTGTGGTGTAAATTAATTTGGGATGGGAAATGAGGAAATTAATATTCCTCCTCAAATACAAAGCAATCAGAACTTCTTCAGAATGAATACTGAAAGGGTGAACCTTTTTTATCAGTGTAAAAACTCCAGTTCCTTTCCAGTTCATATTTCCAGCTCTTGCCACTATTTCCCCATCTGTGATGCCTCCGCTTTTCTCGTGATATATTTTTCAGCAGTTTCATGCCACAAAAATCTGCAAAATGTTAGCAATTTAGAGATCCTTGGTCAGGCTGGATTTAGGAAAAGAAGGTCAAGAGGTTTAGAAAAAAGACAAAGCTGTATAATTCCAGGGTTTGTCCTAATCTATCATTAAGATGCTGCAATGGCACCTAACTTTAACAAGTTCCATGACTAGAATAATAAGTTAAACCAAATAGATGTGTCAGATGATGAGCATTGAAAACCAGGTCATTTCAGGCTGCTTTAATTGAAAATGTTCTCCTGAGGATTTATGATCCAGGTCTGGACCAGAATAATATTTAATAGTTTAATCTATTAGATATCTCCTGTTGGTTGAGGAAAAATGTGAGTCAAGGTGTGAAAGGATTAGTTCCAACAGAGAATCTCTTTCAGATACTGTTCATGTATGATTAAAGCTCGGGTCAGAATGGTCTCTGTACTAGGGCCACAAAGAATCAGCCTTCTCTCAGCAGTAGTTTTGAATATGATTAAATCACCAAAGACATATTGAAAATCACCCAATCCATTTTAATTCTTCTTTTATGTCATACCCAACTGAAATTTTCTGATGCTGTAGGCTAATGAAAAATACAACTTTTGCTGCCTATCCTGAAGGACAATATTACTATAAATGTTCTTGAAAAGCTGTATCATAAGCAGCATCTAAGGGATGTAATTTTAAAATAATTCTTGCTTGTAGTCCTCTCATTACAACACTGGCCTTAAGATGATCTGTTTAAATGCAGTTGTCAGCTGCCTGCTTGTCTGATTAGTGCAATATTGCCCTGTTGTGTACTGGAAGGTAAGAGTTTTAGGTTGATGTGGATCCTGGGGTTCAGTTAGCCACCCCAGCATGCCTTTTCCATGAATTTGACCAAAATGACTATTCCTTTTCTGTTTGATGGATTAGATGAATAGGCTTCTTCTTTACAGAGGACTCAGCAGGTTGCTTGTTGCATGAGGCAATGAAGGTCAGGCAGAGGGGCATTACAAAACTGATGAATGATTCTGATTGATGGAACTTTTATTCCTAGGCATGCAAGAATGGAAATCTCTTTTATAAGAGCTTAGAGAAGGCATGCCAGAATAACAAGAATGTTCTTGTTGATTTATCTGCAGCTGGTATTGGGTCTGCGGTAGTGATTAAATAAATAACAGCAGTTCTATCAAATGTTGCAAAATTGAGCAAAATCAACAGCACATCAAAACTGAGTTCAGGTCTCTGGGATATAAGCTTTACATAGACTGCATTTTCATGTAGCACAGAGATTCACCATGAACACTCTGATCTCACCATTGCTGTGGCAAATGCAGTATGCTTGCAAGAGTGCAGCTTACTTGTGGCAAGTTGCAGTCTGCTGTTTCTTCTGGAATCTTCTCTGAGTTTTAAATCAAAGCCTAAAAGTGAGAAAAGCATGTGTGTATGGTTATTATATACCAATTGCTTGTCACTCAACAGCAAACTCAGTTATCTTTTAAAGAGTGTTTAAGCATTTGAATAAATTACAAGGGGAGTTGTTTGGGTTGTATCTTGTTTTGTTTACGTTGTTTTATCTGATAAACTATTGAAATGGATTCAGAAATCTCCATTGCAAAATAATAATGTGCAATGAACTTTTATATGTGGCAGCTGTTAATGACATCCTTCCCCCTTGCAAAGGAGATCGCTCTGTGTGGTACAGCATTGTTGATATCTCTTAAGTTAGTTCTTTGTCATATCCTCTAAATAAAGCAGAAGAGAGCAATACTGCAAATGGAAGAAATTCTTGATACCTTTGGAATTACTCATCCACTGTGTTGGAAACTGTGAAGAAATCTTCAATTTCTTATTGTGTATCCTTCTTTGTCTGTTATTTTGAAAGAAAAAAGCTGCCACCAGCCAGCCAGAATTACCACTTAGGTCTTCAATAAGCAGCTGCTAGGAGTTTGACTTAGCAATGAGAGAGACAAGAAGCGGAAAAAATCCGCTCCAAGTGGGTGGGAAGGAAAGAGAGCTTTTATGAGGTAGAATTTCTGGACTTCCTTCCTTGCAAGTATATTACTAGAAGTTGCCTTTGTTTTTCAGGGGGGAAATGCTGCTGGTGAAGTAAGGGGTGAACCATTGTGTCAAGGTAGCATGCTAGGGCCTGGACATGTGTTTCAGATCAGCTCTCATGTTGGTGCTGATTCTTAGGCGAGAGAGGTTTTGCTGTTGACTTAATTGTGAACAGACAATGCTCTGTGTCCTTAATGGCTTAGGAAGCTTTATATGGTAGCTAAGACCTTCCATTTTCTCTCCAAGGAATGTGCTCTTCCTACAAGACTGCCCATCTGATCCTGAGGTGTTCAGCTTCGTTTTTTCTCTTTTGTCAATAGAATTAAATGAACATTTTGAAGATGTAGTATTCTGTAATTCCAGTAGTCCACACGAGTATGGACTAAGCCAGCCTAATAACTGGATAAATGCATTTTAGGGAAAAATGACCATGTTTACTGACAACAGTGTTCTCATCATTCTAGTGCTTGCACAATATTAACTATTGTACAGCTTTCTTGCACTGACTGTCATCACATTCTTCAAACTAGAAAGAAAATCAAATCATTGCAAATAGGTTTGAACACTTGGCAGTGAAGAAGCTGGAACATAAAAAAATAACTCAAGAGAAGACTATTGAAGTGTTTGCTGACTGCCATTTGTTTGCTGACAGATTGGTTCAGGCAAACACATCATCCAGGATTAAAGCTAGACAAGACCTGGAAACCAACCCATTTTAATTTCAGACTCAAACATGTTTATTGTTTGTCCATTTTCTTTTTCCTTTCTGTTCACTTCTTTGCTTGCTGTCCATCTCTCTGCGTGTTTTCATCAGTTTCTGAGTTCTTACTTGAGCCAGACCAAAAGAATCTGGCAAGATCAATTATTTCAAACATTAATTATTCCCCACAACAACTTAACCCACCTAGCGTGGTACTGGGGATGGCTTTGTGTGCTTGAGAGAGAGATGCTGTGAGGGTGGTTACTTAACTGTCACTGTAAGTGAGAGAACAGTTTTCAAAATATGCTTAGTAAGCTTAGACTCATGGATTTCTTGGAAAGAGGGATGGATGAAGGAGGAGTATGGCTCAGAATTCAGCAATACAGACATGTTAAGTCTTCGAGAATGGGCTTTAAAAGAATTACTTACTAAGTAACTAGTAGTAAGTAAGTTACTAACTTACTAATTATTTTAGCTATGGGGATGCCATATGTACCTCATGTTTTCAGGCATTTTCCTGTGTTTGTTCTTTTTTTCACCCTCCCCATGTGCCCCTAGAAGTGGTGCTGCTACAGCAGCGTGTGGGATGGATCATGGGTAGGATCAGAAGAATGATTTGTCTGAAGGACAAGCTGGCAGCAGATGGTTATGGGTAACTTGGGTCAGGCCCCAGTTGGTTCCCAGTGTGGTTCCCAGTGCAGCCCTGGTGCAGTTGGCCAGCGCTGCTAAGGGGTGGTGCAGGATCAGCCGGGAGCAGACAGGGGCCACATGGAAGCAATGCAAATGCTGCTCCCCAACTCCTGTGTTCTAGTGCCCCCAAGGCCATTGTGGGAACCCAGGACATCCCTCTGGCTGTCCAGGATGGCCAAGACCCCTGCCAGGGAACTCAGAAGCCCTGGCACGGAGCCCAAAACACCTGTGGTTTTGATTATGACCCGTGGAGCAAATTACCAACCTTATGTGAAGATCAGCAACCCACAACAGTTTAAGTAGGATAATAGTGAAGTTATCACAGAGTGGAAAAGCAGATTTGGGGTTTCTAGAATGGGGGTTCAGGAGGCAAGATGGAGGAATCTAGGCATGTCCAGCCTTTCTCCTTCTTCTTCTTGGCCTCCATCTTCTGCTGTGATGTTGGCACTCACAGATTGGTTTAGAGTAGAAGCTCACTGTCTAACATAGGTGATAGGTATTGGAAAGTAATTGTAAACATTGTGTACGTAGTTTTTAGTATAAAGACATAACACCGCCCCTGGGGCAGGCAGTGTGCCTGGAACTGTCCTGCTGGACGGACCTCGGCAGGGCAGGAGAAAATTTTTTATAGATAAGATGCAATAAACAACCTTGAGACCGAGAACTGAAAAGCTCCGACTCATTCTTCAAGCGCTCGGGCTGGGAAAAGAGACTTTTGACATCTCTTGTGGTCACAGTGACGAGAAAAAGATCCTGAGAGGCCATGGCTCCAAGCTAGGAGGTTGGCACAGGGGTGTTGCGGGCGGGCTTTGCAGCCGGTGGGCTGTGTGTGTGCAGTGTCAGGAGATGGGCTCGGACACGATGGGTGTCCTGTCTCCTCAGCTCTGATTTCACCTCACAGCAGGAGGGAGCTCTGGAAGTGCCTCAGACTGCCAGCTGCTCAGCAAGGGCAAAGGTATTACAGGAGAGTTTGCTTTTCTGATGTTCTTACCTTTGACCATTTGGAGCAGGAAAGGCAGCGTTTGCCTTCTGAATTGGCATGCACTGGGGTGAACACATGCAGTCCTGCTGGTAACTGTGCAGCAGAGACAGGCTGTTGTTCTTCAGATGGTTGCTGCTTTCTTTTCAAGGTAAAATCTTCCTGGATACTGTGACTAGGAGAAATGCAAACAGTCATAACTGGCTTGACAGAAATACCTGTCTGGGCTCCTCAGAATCCCTCCATCCTTTACGTTTTAATTATGAGTAGAACTTTAAAGTTCCAGAACAGTTTCTTCACTAAGATTAGTTCTATTTTCCATATTTTGCAGGGGTTTTTTTTCCCTCCCATCACTTAAAAAAGGAAAACCAATATTTTTTGTTTTAATTTGGTCTTCCCTTCTTCCTCAACTTTACCTCATGCATTTCATGAATGAGGATAGTTTAAATAGGGAATTTTAAGAACGTGGATCTATTTTCCATGTTAGGACCCTTGTTTGTCATTTTAGGAAGCTAAGGAGATTGCCTTCAGTAGCATGGAATGGTATTGATAAATCCATTTGTATATGTATATTAATTACAAACATATAAATCCACATCTCATTTTCTGGAGGTGTCTAGCTATCAATCTAGATATGTTATGCATTAAATATGCGTAAGTGTTGAACAGCTGTTTCCATAGTGGTGAACAGCTGACTGAAATTTTACTTTCCAGAGTGAAATATATTTATTTAGTGATCCTTTATCTAATGCTCTTTGCTTACAGCAAAATTGGCAAGATATGAAAAAAAATCCCCAAACCTCTGAAAATACACAACTTTGACCAATAATATGACAAAAGATCAAATATTAAGTGATGCCTGAGACACATACTTTTAATCACATTAGCTTATAGGCAACAGTGCTGATCTTCTTGGAGGGAGCATTGTTTTAGAAGACTGGCAGTCAGGTGACAGTCATCAGTCTGCTTTCTCCTTTTAGCTTTTGCCTGTGGAAACATGCTATTCAGAATCATTATCTGCATTGCAAATATATTTGTAGTAATTATGCCTCTGCAGGCTAGATGAGCCATTAAGTTTTTATTGTGGCATAAAAATGGTTTTGAAATCTCTGTACCAAAGTAATTAGCAAAAGTGAAGGAGGAGATCACAGGGCTGGAATTTTTTATTTTGCTCAAGTAACATGGATTTGCTATAGCAAGTTGAGAAGGCTGATGTTTCATTCTGACTTCATCGATACTGTAGGTACAGGAACAGCCATGAATGCTGTGCAACTGACTAATGGATTTACTTCGGTGATTAATGCCTATTATCTACTTTACTTCAGAGTTTGATACTTGCTAAACCGTTTTTAATACCTAGAAATATGCTGAAATCACCTCAATTTCTTGCAAAATTACTTCTTGTGAATAGGGTGCTGCTAAATGCGAGCTAGAACATGCAGTTGGTGATACCATTAGGGACTAGGCCCGCAGAGAAGAAAATAACAACTTTGAATTGTATTGTATCGTACGCTATTGTATGTTTAAGACACAGCATGAGTTTGGAGCTAACAGCTCCCAGATGTAGTGATGCTCTTTTTTTCCAACACCTAGCATCCTCTGGACAGACACTGTCTCAATTAATCTGTAAATTAATTCAGTGCAGGCTCATGGGGCATGCATGGAGGTAAAATGTTACCAAACCCTAGTCAGATGCATGATTCCTACTAAAGCTGATGGGAATGACATGCCTAAGGTTAGTGTGTGCTCATGGCCTAATGCTATCCTGTGATGCTGTTTGTGATGGTGTAGGGGTCTTGCAGCGCCAAATACACGTCATGTTAAGTGTTATTATATACCAATGTTAACAGGTTCGTCTGTTATCATGATCCTTTTGAAATGCTGTACTCCTCCTTTCCTACCTCACCTGCCATGTTTCTCTTCTCAACCATGACTTGTGTAATTTGCACAACCTCTGTTCTCCAAGGATGCCACAGTCCTCTTTTTATTCACCTTCTCCTCAACTCCACATGGCAATGCTTTTATCTTTCTCTAGAGAAGTCCCAGAACAGAGCTGCTGTGTTTTCTGTGAGAGAAAGGGAGTTATATTTGCAATATATATATTTGCAATATATTGCAAATATATATTTGCAATATATTCTTGGTTATATTCACCAAGAGATTTGTGGAGCATCAGCATTGTGCCTTGTCACCCTGTGCCAGGGACATTTGCCAACTTCTTTCTTCTCTCAAGGATCTTGAGATTAGTGGTAGAGAGAAAAAAGGTGGCATCCTATAGGACAGACCCTGCTTTTTGTGGGGGCTAACTCACCAAAGGTACTATTAATGTGACTGTCTTCCACTCTTAAAGTTAATCTCAAGAGCTAGTTCGGATATTTCCAAGTCCTTCTAGATTATACTGTGTATCAGTGACCTCAGGGCCAAGCTCTGCAAACCAGTAAAAGGTGTCTTTGGGAGAAAGGCTGCACTGTTTCCCTGTTATACATTACTTGTTGAGGCACAGGTTGCCTTTCTCTGTCTTGAAATGGAAATTGATTGCTGAGTTGTGAACTGAATTGGAGTCCCAGTCTCTGCAAGAGTGTCCTTCCCAATTGTTTGCAGCAGGGCAATTTTCATAGAAGTGGGACTTTGCTGCAGGTGTCTTCTGGCTCTTCTTTCAAGGTTTGGCATAGGTGGCTTAAGCAGATTAATTTATAAGGAAGGTGAGTGTAAGCACTGCTGGGAAGAGCCAAATGTTGCGGGCAGGCTGTCCAGACAGTGCTGTGCAATCCCTTCTTGCCCTTGGGGATACAGACTTGGATTTCACTCTTTTTCCCATGCCTCTTCAGCCCCAGTAGTTTTCCAATATGTGCTTGGTAACCTGGAGAACTACAATGAATGTTTTTCCTCATAGCAGAGAAAGGCAAAACTGCAGACTAGGCTGCTCTGGAGATTCATAGCAGTGAAATGAATGATCTGAATGTAATGGCTGCTCCTTGTCAGGGAAAGGGGAAGCTCTGTATAGGGAGGAATGCATGTGGCAAAATGCCATTGATGGCAGGGCCTCAGATGTGCGCAGAATCAATGGTGTGTGCACTCACACGCTTCACAATTCCCTGTATGAACATGGTGACCTTCAGTCTTGTGGTCTTTGCTAGGAGTCTGAAAGCCAAGTAAAGTTCAAGCAACATGAGGAATATGCCTCTGCAAATTCTGGCATGCCTTGGCCTTTTTTCTTGTGCCAAGATGAGCCTCCAATCACCTACGTGATGCTCCCAGCACCCGTTTAACCTCTTAACACACCTTGGATATGTGCGTGCACATCCTCACGCTCTAAGGTGAAAGGGAGCCAGAGATGCCAAGCACTTTTAGGGAGGATAAGAAGGTACAAGTTAGATGGATTTCCAGGGCTGATAGGTCTACAGTTCATGCAGACAAATCAAGTAATGTGAGAAAGAGGAATACTTTAAGGCTCTATGAGTAAGCTATGTAGGAAACTTTCCACAGCCTGTGAAACAGAAGGTAAAATCAGGTCACAAAACTTTGTCTTTAGCCGGTCTCAAAATTTGTAATCAAGTAACTTTTGATATAGTTAAGCGTGGTATAGCATAGGCAGTATTCCTGAAAGAGGGGAAATTGGGAGAAAAACCTTGGGATGGCCCACAAAAATCTCAGTTTTTACTCTGATGTTAACCTGTTATTGTCATCAGCAAGTTTTTTATCTCTTGGTGTTCCCCCCCTCCTCCACCCTTGCATGGATTATGTTTAGAACAACCCAGACTGCCTCATATAATTTTGATCACGGGTCTCTGTCTGATCCATATGAATGCCGTGATAATGTGAAATCTGCTGCTGGCTGTTCTAGCTTCTGGAATATGATGTTGGGTATGCGAGAGCTCCACACCTTTAACCATTAATTGACTAAGGCATTTCCTCATATGATATAAAACACATTTATTTCTTTATTTGTTACATTTTCACTGCAGTCCTGGGTCAGGCTAAAGCCCAGGATTTCTTGTCCCTCTTTCCACCATCTACCCTGGCACAGAGTTAATGTACTTGCTCTGACTGGTCAGTTGTTCGTAACACAGTCACTTTGAAAGTTTGGTTGGCATAGGCGTGGTGCTTTTTCTCTTTTTACCTGTACTACTCTCCTCACAAAAATACTGCTTCAGGTGCAGTTACACCACAAAACCCCCTGCTCTAGCTCTCATCTTCTGCTCTCCCAGCCATGGTTGTAGTTGCATGTGTTTGTAGCAGCACAGCAAAACAAGACATCATCTGGGTTTGAGCGCGTCTGTGTAGGGAGGGCTGTTGGAGCCAGTCTCTCACTCCAGCAGCAGGTGCCCTTAGTTCAGGTCGTGTCACAGTCTGCAGCCTTCCCTAACACCGAGCTCAGGGCAGTGTTGCACGGATGATCACAGCCTTGTGTTGCGCTGTGTTAGCTCTATGACTTAGGTGCAGCTTACCGAATCTGGAATTGGCAGAGTGCTGTCCTTTCATGTACTCATGCAGGACCAAAAGCAATGAAGCTCTGTCACAAAAGTCTGGCTGCTGCTCGCTGTGATAATTGCTGCCCCTTGAGTAGCAAAGGAAATGTAACAGGGCTGGGCACAAATGATTTTTAAAAAGCCCACTTAGAATTGGACAATTTCCTTAGAAAACTCTTATCTTTTGGCTTTAGGAGTTCTATAGAATGGTCTATACAATGAAAAGCTTCCTAAAGACTTCCACAAAGGGGGAATTAGCCAAGTGCTATTCATAGAGCTCTCTGTCTGTGCTGAAAAGGTAGCAAGCGTCCATTCCGCAGGGCGCTCCCCCACAATAGCCAGGAGTTACTGAGCCTTTCAAAGGCAATAATGCTTTCAGCCTTTGTGTGCCTCCAATCCCACAAACGACCCTATAGTTTACTTGGGTACTTAGTAGAAAGTGTTTCAAATAGCCCATTTTCCTGAGCTGCCAGTGTGCTAACAGTTTCCCTGACAACTTGGCTATAGTAATTTCTCCTGCTTTTTTTCTACGCCGATTTCCCAAGAACTGGTAATTTCAGTTAATTCCCTCTTGGGAATATGGGAGCGAGATATTATGTTTGTTTTCCTGTGATGAATTCTGCATGAATGGTTTTGGCCTGCATGCAGGATGCAGGGAAGGGAAATTTAAAAAAAGCTTATCAAATAAAAGAAGAAGGGAAATAAAAGGGAAGAATTGGTCAATTAAAAAGCCTTTTAAAAGATGGAGAAGAAAGAAAAGAATACAATTCTTCCTTGCTATGAGTAACATATTTTTTCTTTTATTTACCTTATTTACAATTGTGTGAATTATAATAGAAATAGTTTTTAATTATTTGTTGAACTTTACAATCTTGTAGCAGGAAAAATATTAGTGTCTGTAGCCTATATATCAAGAATCTATAGTGTAGGCCACATTTTAGAAGGGTTGGTATTAAGTGAATTCTCCATTTTTAATGGATGGATCATATTTTCAGGGTTTTTTTTGGCTACGGGAGATCTACATGGGCAACTCTGATAGCAATTAAAAAAAAGAAGGGTAACTTTAGGATGTGTTTATCTCAGCTTCATGCCATTTGGTGTTGGAATATGTGGGAATTAATTGCACCTTACAAATCCTGGCTGTAGACTACTAGTTGTAGCCCAAAGGCTCTGTTAACTATTAGTTCTCCAGAGTGGGAGGAAGCATGTAATGCACTGCTAGAAATGGAATGTGTGTGTAGGTGCTGTGTGGTGAAATTTTCCTCACAGGGAATCCCTGCCATGCCTTTCCATCTGGAGTGTGTTCATCGGTGAGCCTTTCTTGTTCTCAGAATGTATCAAGATAATCTTTCATCAGTTCTGTCAGCTATTGAGCATTTGAAGACAACACAGACACAAAAATGCTGTTAGTGTGGGGCACACAGTAACACTGAGTTATGGCTTCAGAGGTCATCAAAGAGTGAGGAACTGAGGTTTGGTAAAGCATCCATATTTAATGGGCTCTGGTTTTTACTTAAGAGACTTAAGTTCACCATTAAGATCAGAGTTTTCAAAACGATTCAATAATCAGTATTGCTAAATCAGGCATTGTTCAGAGTCCAAGATGAAAGCTTCTGTAGTTGAAAAGTCCTCTTTAGTCCTGAGCTCCCAAGAAAGGCCCTACTGAACTTGCTTAAGTCTGCTTGTCTTCAGAGCATTTCACTGAGGTCTTTGGCATCTCACTAAGGCATTTGGCATCAAGGATTTAGGGTTTCAGCTGAACTGTGCCCTGTTCATCATCACCTGAACCATCACACAAACCTTGTCTGCTTTAGGGTTACAGAGAGAGTATTAAAAACTAGAGGATGGGAGGTGACATGATGTGGGGATTCTCATTGCAGATAAAACCCTTCTGCTTGGAAATTGAAGTACTGCTCGGGTTTTAGCCAGCAGAGGGAGATGCTACGTGTGTAAATCACACCCTCTGCATCAGGCAGCCGTGCCCGTTACCGGGGGGCACCAAGCCCAGCCCAGCACTCACAGATAGAGGGGTTCGTACTTCATTGCGTGGTGTGATTGGTTTAATATGCTTTTCAAAGCTGCTTTCTTCTAAGAGGAGCTGAAACCAGAAAATTCAGTAAAAATCAAGTTGTTTCTAAGAACACATTGTAATAAAGCAAGAGTTTATTCATTTATTCAAGCACATAAGTGCTCAGGCAAAATAGGTATTAATGCACACCATTTGCAATGGCACACAAATATTTTCAGGTGCTTGTTACATCACTTTTAAGAGCTGTTCTGATAACACTGTAATTAATACTATGAAGTAAGGATGTATAATGGTAGCAGTGAGATACAGGATGTACATAGAAATGTTATATTAATGCTGTATAATAACATCAGAGCTAGGTTTGGGACAGTCTGCTTCCCTGTACAGGTGTACCAGGTGGTACCTGTTTTCTATGTGCCTAGAAAAAAAATGCTTTAGTGTAGTTTATTATGGGGGGGGGGTTTGTTTATTTTTTTTTTAATTATTGTTATATCCAATGTAATTGTAGGTCACGAGACATGGGAAGAGGAAAGTGAAAGAAGGAAATCACTGCAGACTCAATAGTTCATGTCTTTATGGTGGGATTGATATGAAGCAACATAGAAGGGAGTTGACATGGATGATAGCTGCTTGCTTCTCAGATGTCTGTGTATATAGAGACACAAAGGTATTTAGCCTAAACTGTTTGTTTAGAAGGAGATGCATCATGACAGTTCTGGGGAAATCTTGTTTTCCTCCATGTGTTGGGCAACAGGATTCAAGGTCACAAGGATGAGCTGGATTTTGGAGCTGATACAGTCACAGCCTACACCTCTCTTCTCTATACTAAACAAGATTTCTTAGGATGTAGGTGGACAGAGTTGCTTCAGAGCATTATCTGTATTAGTTCACTTGTCACCACAAAATTAATTTAACAGTTTGGAAGGCCGTCAAACTTCTATGAGAATTGCTGTGTTCACTTAAAACATGACTGATGTAATGGCTGATTAATTAAACTCTCTGTGCTTTGTTTATAGCAAGAATAGATTATTTTTATACTGTCAGAGTATGGACTCAAGAATCTTTATGGACTCAAGAATCTTTTATCTGTTTTACTGATACTCATAGAGTTCCTTTGAGACCATACTTTGAAACAGATAATGCTCAGTTTCAAATGTGTGTTTGAGTTTGGTATGCCCTCTAGTTCTGTTCTTGGGCAGCATCTCACAACCATCTTATCCAAAGGAAAAAGAAAATAAAATTGAAAAAGGTCAGATACTGCCTCAGGCTTTACTTTAAAAACACACTCCTGTTGATGTGCCTGAAAAAAGGCTGCACAGTATGACCTTGATATCCTCCACTTTAAATGCCTGTATTGACTATGTGAAGTGATCTTTGTGTATAATTTTTTTCCCTTCTCCCTCTTTTACAGGCTTTCCTTTTGTTCTTTAGATTACTTTGGATGCTGACTTAGTACTGTAACGTTCTCATGGCAGGAAATGTCTGTATATGGGAATCTTGCAGCTAGACTTCAGTAATTCCCACACAGACTGTCAGTCCTATGCAGTGACTATGTATACTCTGTCCTCATGTTGGCAGGAGAATTCAATTGTGTTCCTACAATGGGATAGGATTTAAAGCTTTTAGTTGCTTTTGTTTCTTGTGGAAACGATGGCTTCTGGCCATTGGAATGGAGAGTGACATGGCCTCTTATACAGGACTTTTACCCATGTTAGGGAACTAATTAGACTTGATTTTAAATAAAAATTTCAACCTGATACAGAAGAGACTTCAGGGACTGAACTTTTTTTCCTCCCTTCACTCTCAGCAGCTCAAATTTTAATGTACCCTTACAGAAATTAAGGACTTGGTGAACACTGAGTGAAATGTCAGCACAGCCAGACAGCTCTAATTGGTTTCTGACTACCTCCCTGGCAGACAGTGACCAAATATCCATGCAAGCCAACCTCTTGATGTCCTGATAACACAGTTTCAATAGGGATTATTGCTTCTAGTATTTATGATAAAATTCCAGGCCAATAAGTAGTGAAGGTACTTGGGACAATTGGAGTTTACACCTTTCTAAGAGGGTAATAGCCAATAGTGTTGCATATCCCCCAAAATGGCTGTGAAATATAAGAGAACCTCTCTGAAATCAGTTCAATTCTTTACTTGTGAAAGTCCAGCCTTATCCTAACTTCATTATAATTCAAGCCCAATCTGCTCTTATCCTTCATATCCTTTATCCACTGCTTACATTTTTCAGGCCTTCTTGCTAACTGCTGTCTTTGGCCATATCCCTGAGGAGTCAATGGGAAGACACTTCTAACACCAGTGAAACTGGACTAGACCCTTTCCATTTTTTAAATCTAGATATTTTTCCTTATATGCCATATTTCTGTGAGGAACACTGATGTCTTTTTATCTGATGGCACTTCTGTCTTTTTATCTGATTTCACTTGGAAAATTATTTTGGAGTTTTAGGTTGTTTATTCAGAAAAGCTATAATTATCTCATGAGCTACAGATGTAAGCAGTGCTTCAAGATTCTTTTTTCTGCTTTGGTTGTTTTTGATGGCTAGGTGTGTTTATTAGATTCTTGGAGCAGTGACAACATCTGTTCTTATGGCCAATGTAAAACCTATGATAGTCTGTAAATAATGTATCTGAAAAAACAACAACTCTGAAATCAGCAGAGCAGAGATTTTCTTGGATTACTGCTTGACTCCTAAGATAACAGCACTTGGTATGTGGAAGGACATAATTGTGCTGAATTGTGGAGTTACCTGATTAAAAACAAACCGAAACAATCTACCCTGTACTTTGAGTACTTTGACCATATTTCCACCTTTGATCTTTCTTTGTTAGGGGTACTGCTTGCACAGATCCAGTTCTAGATAGGCTTGTCATATTGGCCTTAACAATGTCATCTAGATACAGATAAACTGTTCTACATAGTCTTAAAATATTACATTAAATGCATTGAAGAGATAGTTCTCTCTTTCCCAGAATTGTATTGTTTGGAGTCTTGGCAACTAAGAGAGCGTGGGTATGAATTAGCTAGAAAATAACCCCAAGATATAGCATATATTAGCAAACAAAACAAGTATTTCAACCTCAATTCTGAAAGTTTCCAAAATGGCTTGATGCAAAATGATCCTATTTCTTGTGGCCATGTGTAAAGCTTATTGCTTGTTTCATTGTCCCCAATTCTAAAATGGTAAAACTGAGGGCAAGTGACCTCCCCTCTGCAGGTTATTAGCAGGGCCAAGAGTAGAATTTGGGTCTGCTTTTCCCACTCCAGTGCTTCCACCCTTTGAAAGACATAGAGATATTATTAATAAAAGTTGATGAATATTTATTTTTTCAGTGTAACTTGGGAAGCCGCATTTGAGTTGATCATAGAAAAACTATTTAGCAACTGGGAGTAATTAATTTTTTTTTTCATAAGTTGCTATGGCATTGAGAGCACTAATGGCCTTGCCCAGCTTCCCTAAGGGATTTCTCTCACCCTGTCCATGGCTCCCATTTCAGCCCAGCCCTGCCCCAGTGATGCTGCTGCAGAGTTTGTCTCCAGCAGTGCTCAGTATAGGATGCTCTAGGGCAAGGCACAGCATGCTTTTTGTTAGCATGTGTGAGATTCTGGTCCTCAAAGGAGCCTCTTCCTTGTTGCAATGCAATCTCTAAATACTGAGCCTGGGAGCATGTAATTGTTGTAATTAGTGTAATTAATTAACCTTTGAAAAAATGGTTACCATAACTCTGTTTTATAAATGTGTAAATCCTGGTAGAGTCTTGCCTAACTTGTAACTTCAGTGACACTGTCTGACTGTAGGGTTTGGCTGAAATTCTTATATTACATATATATGTATAACAACTTTCTTATCAGCTCTGAATTTATCATCTGGCTGTTTGCTTCAGCATTTTCTTGGCCCTTCTGCGGTGAGGTAACATAAATGTCTACTTTACCTTTTTTTTTTTTAAATCAGCCAACATTTTACCTACTTATGTCACCTTGCCCAATCCACCTTTCTTTAAAATCAACTCTAACAAGGGAGCCAAAATGCTGTCTAACTAAAATCTGGGAAACAAGGAAGATGTGGAAGCCTAGATCCTAGCAAGGCTGGTGCTCAGTTCCTCTGTGGCAGTAGAATTACAGTGTGAAGTATCTATATGAAGTCTGAGCAGAATATTAAAGTCTTTAGTCCCTACAGTCAGGCACAATACTCAGTTTTCCTCATCTTGTGCCACAGCTGGAAGCCTGTGGGCCCCATCGGTCTGGATTGCTCTGTCATCTGGGATCTCTTGACACAGAATGGATGCGTTGCTGCATTTAAAGTAATTGCCAGCTGTTTGTTGAGCTGCAATAACTCTGTCATGCATCTGTCCAAATTTCAAAGAAATCATGTTGGCTAAGACAGTGACTAAATAGATCTTAGCTGTCCAGTTCCCAATCCTTGCTTTTTGTAATAAGCATGTAAATACCCTACGGTTGACTTTTCTGGCTTTTGTTTTAGTGCATTTAAAAACAATGAGCTTGACTTTTCTCTCCACACACATTGTGGAGTCATGAATATGCTGTCCAAGGAATGTGAGAGGTGCTAAAATGCCAGTCTACTGAGTGCTAGCAGAGGGAACTCAAGGGGATGGATAAGGACAATTCTTCAGGTAAGAACTGGGCCTAGTACAGTTAAAACTCCTCACTGGTACTTTCAGGTGTGCTGTTATTACACACAAGAAGTAATAATGCCTTCTTATTGAGTTGCTCTGGCTCTCCTCTGTTAGTACATACAAAAGTAAACAGTCACATGCTACACTTTTTTATTCTCATAGCTGGAACTATTCTTCTGATATCTTTGAAGGTAGCTCACTGTTCTGTTCTTTAGATCTTTGTTTTCCAGTTTCCCTTTCCAGTCCTCTCCACTTGTTTTCTCCATTAGCTGCACCTTTTTATTTCTGCTTCTTGGGCCAGGATTCTAAGAGACCAAGATAAACATTTGAGGGGATTTCTATCTGGGCAAGGCAAAACTTTTGTGGCCAGGAAAAACATTTCAGCTGTATGAAACTATTGTGGCTGAAACCATAGAACTAGCAGGTGACATGGCAGTGAACAAAATACAGATATTCTACACAAATATTAAATACCAGGAAATGTAAATGACATCTCTTTATTGTAAGGTTAACTCTGATTCTTGCTTATGTGGCAGCTCTGCTCTGCCCTGAGAGCACAGACTTCTCAACAGCTCCAGAATTGGGACAGCTTTCAGCGGGCATTCTGGGGTTCCTGTATGTTACCCTGAGCTTTCTTGGCCTTGCAGTCCCTGCTATTTTGTACTTGGTGTCCCATTCAGAGTTAGCTCAGGGGTGTTTCACACCTGTCAGAACCCTGGAGCTGTATTCCATGACTTCTGTCTGTCCGCTTGTTTAAACGGGCCCATCTGTATCTTTTCTCTGACAAACACCCACCCATGAGACAGAAGTCCAAACTGCTGAAACACATTCTCTTTTCAAAGGAAGCCTGTGATACAAGTGGGACCGTTGTCATATGACAGTATAATCTTATGAAACAGTGCACTGACAGGATATCATAAGGATGTGTACATGTCTGTTCACACAAGGACTTTTTTATAATTTTTTTTTTATTATGAAAGGAGAGTGATCAAATTTAAACCCACCTTTTAGTTCAGAATAATCCTGATAAATGAGTATTTACTGATAATCCCTTCTCAAAAATACATTTTCAGACAACTTTGAAATGAAATACAAACAGTGAGGACTTTCTAAAATTTTTATCTGAGTAAAAAAAAAAGAAAATTAAATTTGAAGGCATCAGGAGTTATTACTGACAAAATCACTGGTGAGACTAATTCGCCACGTTTGCTGACTAACACCTCTGATTTTATTCAAGTGGAGAAAGCTGAAGGAAATGATAACCAGATAGCCTGACAACAACCTCAGCACAGAGTTTCTGTCTCTCTGGAGGAGGTGCTACTCAGTTCTCTGTGCCATTAAAGTTCAGAACCTCAGTTCCCTGTTGTGGCCACAGTTTAGGACAGCAAAGCTGTGTTTCAGCTTGTACAGCTTATTCTAGCCCACCTCAGCAAAACGAGCTCTAGATGCAGCACTGAACTTCTGCCCCTGGAGTCTGAGCAGCATCAGGCTGTGCCAGGAGGGACTCACTGTCACTGCAAGCACAGGGTCTTGGTTCCTCCTCTGCTGCATCACTCCCTTGCAGTCAGTTCTGCATCGGTGCCTTTCACAGGAGGAGCTGGGGCCCTGCTGCCGTCATCTCAGCCCTGCTCTTGTGTCCTGCTGCCTTGCAGAGCAGGGTGAACAGTGAACCTCAATAAAAAGCTCTTTGGCTCCTGCTTTGTGCTCTGCTGTGCCCCTGCTTCAGATAGATGAGTTCTGTGAGTGCTGTGCATACCACTTCCTGTTACACCAGGCAGAAGTGTTAGCCTAAAAGGGGTTGTTGGTATTATTTTCCCATGCTGAAGTCAAAGGTAGTCTGCTGTAAAGCACTTTCCTGGTGGGGCTATTTCAGTTCTAATGCTGCCATAACTACAACACCTTCAGGTTGACCTTACAGGGACTGGTATGTGAGTGTGGTTTTTGGAGCAAGCAAACTTGAGAGAGAAAAATGTAAGAAATAACACATTGTGTCCAGAACACTTTCCTGTTCAGATGTTTTCATTAATGAATCAAGCCTTAGGATTTGAAATCCAGCCCCAGTTTACAACTTGAGTGCTCTGATTTCTGAACTAATGTCCCCGACCTCACTCTCACTTCCTTTGAAAACATCAGTTATGGGGTAAGCAGCATATGAGGCATTGAAAAGGAAACCCTCTAGATTTCCAGAATGAAGAGTGTAAGGTATCTAAGTATCCAGCCTGGAAATTCTGGTTGTATATGATGGATCACTGAAACTCATCCAAAGAATTTGGATAATGTGCTTATAATCACAGAGGATATTTCTAACAGTTGATGGTAAAGCCCCTGTCTCTTAAGTGTCAATCCTATGCTTTGACTGTGGCATCATCCCATCTCCATTCCAGTGACTAAATCATAAAGAATTACAGAATAGGAAATACAGAAGTACAGAATAGAGAGTACAGGCCTATTTTAAATCCTCCATAGATAATTTATTTTTGTGTTGTGACTTAAGGACCTTTTAGGATCTAGTGAATTGATTTACTCCCTAAATTAAAAAAAAAAAGGCATTTAAAACTATTAAGCAAGCCAAAGTCAGATCTAAATGATGAGACAGAGATAGTAAAGAGGAGATGCATTGCTGTATGGAGGCTGGCCCTTCAAAGGCTGGGGACACGTGTATTCATTTGGCTGGGAGTTTGGAAAATAGCAGTGTGGCGGGCTGAGGGCAGTGTGTAAAAGCCTGTGTGGTTTTATTCTTGGCTTGTATTTCACTGTGAATGAACGCACAGTATGTGATTTTGTTTCTCTGAACGGAGTGAAAAGGCCACAGGTGGCCAATTGGAGAGTGCCTTTTATTGCCACCTTAGATCCAGAAGCACCACGGGCACTATGAAGGTGTTTGGTAGGTACCACAGTGCCTCTGGTACATGGGAGCTCCACCCCATCTGCTTGCTTGGAAGACTCCACAGTAGGTATTTACAGAAAGTTCCAGCCTTCCTGGACCAGGTTTTGAGCAGATCTGCTGGTCTGAAACCTCCTTGCAGCACAGGACTGGTTTCTTCCTTTTGTTTTTCTAATGGCCCGTGCTAAATCCCAAATCTGTGAGTGCTTATGCATGGACTTCACTACTGTAAGTAATTCTATTCAACTCCATAGGGTTATTCATAGTCAAGCTGAGCATGTGTGTTCAATGTTTGCAAGACCAGACACTGCAGAAGCTGGCTGCTGTGGCATTTAGGGCTGGCAATTCCATCCCTTAGGCCTTGGTGTCCTTTTATGGAATGATTTCATTTTATATAGACTTCACTTTGTTTTCTGTGTCGGCCCTCTGCACTATTAGTACATACCAGAGGCAAATACTTCTTCCTTAGATATTGTATGAAAAAAAAGCAAATTAAAAGTACATGCAAATTTAAATTCACTTCCTGTCCAGTGTGATGTTCTGTGGAAAACATTCAGAATACTTCAATGCTGAAACAACAATTATCACTTTTGACAAAGAAGAGGTCTGTCTGGTTTATGTTGGATTTTTTTTTCTTTTCTTTCAACTGGTTTGTAATGTGTAAACTGCTAGAAACCATAGCAAAGTTTTGGGATGTGCAAATACAGTGAAAAGCAGCTCTGCTCAACAGGAACTTGCAGTTAAGCATTGAGTTGTGACAGCCTGAGAGGAGACACAAAATTGCCTGGATTTGGCCAAAAAGTATTGCATGAAAGCACAAAATGGGTAAGGGGAAGCCTTAGGGCATGTCAAATTAGGGGATTACAGCTTGTGTTTTGCATAAGGTTAGATATGAAGGAAAATACAATCATAGAAAACAGGGCCAGAGACCTAGTTACTCATTGCTGTCCCAATTGCTTTCAGTTGTCATCTTCCAGAGTGCTCACAGCTCCCTCCAATTTGAAATGGTTTGCAGGTATTGTAAGTCTCCACCTGCTTTCAGATCACAGATACATATATTGACTAGCTGAGGCTCAAGAACAGTATTCTGCATAACACAGGTTGATATATTTTCCATTTGGACAATTTCTTGTTGATAACTCATAATTCTGAATATTTTTTCCATATTTTGTACCTGTCTTAAGATGTTGACGTAGCTTGCCTGTGAGACTGTTATGAAAGCCTTAACAAGGCAACAATCCAACAGTGGCTCATATCTCCACTGAATTTTGGCCTTGCTGTTTGCCTTAAAGAAAATTAACTTGGACTGAAGTGATTTGCTGCTGACAAATCCCTGCTGATGTGTCCTTATCTATGAGGTGCTTACATAGGAGCTGAATGGTTTGTTCTGATGTCTTTCCAAGAACTTAAGTGTTAGGCTAAGTGCTCTGTCATTTCTAGAGTCCTCCTATCTCTCTATTTTTACAGATAAGAACTGTATTCATCCTTTATCAAAAGCCTTATCCTTCTCCCACAAGTTCTCAATGATAATCGCTGATGGTTCTGTAATAGCTTCAGGCAGTTCCTAAAAATATTTTGGGTCAAACTTCACCAGGCTCAAGTCAAACCCTGAGTCTGTTCTCTTTCCTTCCTTTCTCGAATAATGCCTGCTTTGTTAGTTATGTTCTGTCTAATCCCAAATGATTAAAAGTGTCTGCTAAACAGATTAGTGGCCTGTAGTGTCACTGTAAAGGGTTTATGTTGTTGCTGAGTATAGGTAGTAAGTCAACTTAGTGAACTAATAGAGAAGCCAAGAAATTTTGGAGATCTTAGAAGCCAGAGCAGAGTGCTGGGTAGAAAAGTGACACTGGAAGAATTCAAAGGTTGGGGATGTTGTGAAGGAAGGGTTTTGCCAAGGTTATTCTGACAGTGGAATTTATCTACAGCCCTGAAGACCACAGAATGGAAGATTACAGAATCTGTAGTAGTGCATGGTTAAACATCAATGTCTCTGAATGCAGTGGTGTTTTAGAGAGTTCTTTTTGTTTGTTTTTTTGGAAGAAACCGAAGACTTCAGTGTAGCTTGGATCCAACGCTCTGTAGAGAAGGCTGGGTCACTTATGCCTTTAGTGGGTTTGAGATGCTGGAGCCTGTTCACAAGTGACAGAGCAGCCACATCTCTGCTTCATATGATGAAAGAGTTAGCTTTGACCAGCTCAGGTATTTTGAAAGCAGTTAAACTCTGGCTATGCTGAAATTTTAATATATTTTTGTTGAAATGTACTGACTCCCACTCAGAGTGGAAATAGAAAGAGACAAACATAAAAGGGAATACTACATGACAGTATATAAAACTATATTTGGAACTGTTTCATCCTCTGTCCTCTGCTTTCTGTGGAGAGAAGCATAAAGATAAGTGCTATATCTCTTCTTATGAATGTTCTTACCTGAGTGGGAATCATTTAGAGACAGAGTTTTGACAGATCAGGTCTCCAACTTGAGACCACTTGCTCTTGAACACTTTAGTTAGTTACAGAAACCGCTGAGTTATATGAAGCCTCATTCTTTATTTTTTTCTCTTTGTTAAGATAGTACTTGAGCATGGTTTTCTCTTCCTTTTGCTCTTTGTTTCTGAAGACTTTTAGTTACAGCGTGATAAAATTAACTCACTAAAAAGAATATTTATTCTGTTTTCTGTTCTTGTGAAGAGGGCTTGGAAAGCCAACAGCCTTCCACAAAAACATACTCAGACATCACACCCTGGTTTCAGTTAACTTGGATGAATTACACTACTAGCTTTCTAACAGTTAATTACAGTGCTTGATCTTGTTACCAAGGATGATGAAACTGATTCATCTGCTAAACAAAGAGCTTTGTGGGTTTTTTTTTTCCACTTGCTTTGTTCCAGCATTGCTTTATACTGTCAGTGTGTAATTCGTCCCAATTTATTTTGTTATTAATTGTCCATGCAGGCTACATTGTAGTGGTGATTTTTAACTATGGACACCTGAAGTATTCCACACTTAACTTTTTACTAAAGGATACCAAAGTCTAAACATTACAGGTGGTAAGTACTTTGCAAAACAGATATACCTTCATTTTTCCTACTGAAAAGCCAGAAATTACTTTCTGGCTTGTGGAGACACAGAGATAATTATTGAAGTAATTTTCTTGTCTGTGCACACTTCCTGAACAGATGTGGTTTTCCATTTTGATTGTGGTTGTTTATCAGTTGTTGGTATGGAGAAAATATGTAGGTAAACTATCTAATAAAAAAACTGATAAGTGCCAGATACTGGAAAAATTGAATAATGTGTTTGTGAAAAGGGAGGCGTAATAATCTTCTATTTCTTAATTTTGCTGCTAGTCAAATTATCTTGACTATGGCTGTTGTCAGCAGGTGCAAGGGTAGCTGACTAGAGGAATAGCATATTCTTCTCATGTATTATAGAAAGAACTTATGGTACCCAGTGGTTTGCTGTAGTCAGATGAGCTGCAGAATTCAATAAAAGTTCTGTGCACTTACAAATCATTTATTTTCATGGCAGAGCAAAATAATACAATTCAGTGGTAAATGAAATTATTGCATTTACCAGTGAAGAGACAAAATGTCTATTGGTATATGTCATAATGACTTTTGAAATCCTAGATTTTTAAAAGATAAAGATCTTCAGGCATACAAATAAGTTGTCACTTTGGCAATCAATGAAATGCAGTGCTGTCCTCCTGCTGGAATCTCCAGCTAACACTTAAGATCTACAAGACAAAAAATGTCAGTCCCTAGTCTAGGAAAGAGCATCAGAAGAAAGATAAAAAAGACATCAAATATAGACAAGATAACCGCAAAACTGAAAGGAATGAATGCTGCCTTGTGTTATCTGTGCATGGAACTTGAGTTGCAGCAAGTGATGTTTGGGCCGGATGCAGGCAAGGCCTCATTTAATAGTTGAGGTAATTATCCTTTCTGCAGCCTTTAGGGGGAAAAACTGCACCATCACTGCATGAAGAATCATAGAGATGCTGCTGATTCAGTCTCAGAGCTGGGAGAGAGACTTCTATATGAGGTTTCTTCTGGTTCTGTGATTTCCCTTAAATGGGGCCCAAAGCAGAGCCCCTTCAGGCACTGAAAACAACAAGGGCTTGCTGAAAGGCAGCAGCCTGCTGTGTCTCTGAGCAAAGCCTACATGTCTAGGGAATCTCCTAGTTAGGTGGTTAAGACTTGTCTGGTTGTCTTGAGTCTCAGGAATACACATAGTGAGGCTGGATCATGTACTTGTACATGAGGAAATAGACATCTTACAAGAATCTCCTTGAAACCTGGGGGGAGAACCTCCAAACAGCAACCAGCAAACAAACAAAACATCTAAATTGCTATTTGTCAGATCAGTATATTTTTAGGACTCCTGCTGAAACATGTTGGGGCACTTTGATCCTACTTCAAGGAAGGAGTAAGAGGATGGGCTGGAGTCAGCTAATCTTGTGCATGTGAGTGTTGTGAAAGGTGATGCCCACATTCTTCATCACTAACTGGTTTGAGTCTTCCTCCTCCACTAACAAGTCTCTTTCAGGCAAGAAAATTGCCAGTTGAACTTCATGGTGTCTGAACTTGTTTCCTGAGGCCGGAGCTCACTTGAGTGCTTTTGTTTGTGAAATCTGTTAGATGACATATCTCATCTCCTTTTGTTTGGCTTCAGCAGACAAAGGTGTGGAACCTGAAAACAATCACAGAAAAAGAAACATACATGCTAGATAATGGACTGATGCAAAATATTTAACCTATGTATGGTGTGTTTCTTACCTTTTAAAATTTTATATCCAAATGTATCAAAGAATAGTGACATTTGCACCATAAAACTGTTAAAGACATTTTCTGGTGACCAGTGATGGTCTGCCTGATCTAGAGTATTCTCTGAAATCAACATTCCTGACTTTGTAGAGAAATACTCTCTGTCTTCTCCCTGTGGTAGATCTTGTATGTTAGACTAATCTGTGAAGCTTTCAAATTGATTTTATTTAACTTAGAAGGAATAAAAGATTTAAATTCCATCAATAGTAGCTGATACAGAGTGCTCAGTGTGCAAGATGCTGCCTTGATGAGCTATAGTAAGTCTAATAATTCTTCTCATCTCTCCTACTTTATAAGTTCTTTAGATGCAGCCATGCATCTAAGAATCAATCTCAGATTCTATCAAACAATCTAAGAGTCATTTAGTTTGGAAAAGACCCTTATGATCACCAAGTCCAACCAAACAGCTAAGTCCACTGTTACCACCAAATCTAGACATGTTCTACGTTCCTGCAGGGATGGTGACTCCACCACCACCCTGGGCAGCCTGTGCCAGTGCTTGGTAACACTTGAGAGGGTAAAAAATAGTTATGGGCAAAACATTTCCTCCTCAGAGGAAAGACTTCACACTTAGTGAAATCACAGACATTTCTCACCAGTTTTCCTCCTGTCCAGTAAGGAGCACTTCAAGTAAGAATTACCACGGGCAGTGAGAAGTGCCAGCTTTTTGGAAGTGTAAGCATTTTAGTTATTTGCTGCAGGGAATTGTGGGATGTGGATTGCAGAGAGCAAAGTGAGTAATCCAAATATGGCATAGGGATTTGGGTAAGGATGGGTTCCCAGCAGGGTAGGCTTTTTCAAATATGTGTTTAATGATGCAGGTTGAATTACTTGAAGTTTAGATTTGGATTCTCAAAGATACACAACTGCCCAAATTCCTCAGATTAGGAATTATGCACCTGAAAATAGAGAGGGGTAAAATCCTACTGACAAGTAGTGTTAAGTGATTTTCTGGGCTGTTCTGGTGGCTGATAGGGATGCTGGTGAAAGTTCACTGGGAGGCTGGAATAGGAGTGAATGTGTTCTTTGCATGTATTTGAATGAGCTGTTCTTGGCACAGCTCTAAGCAGAGCATGTTTGTACCTGCTCTCATTTCAAAGGTGTAACTGGACTCAGCACTTTTTTTTTCTTTTTCTTTAGTTTTACTTTCCAGCGGGATTATAAATATATGACATGGTGAAAGTACGATAAATCTGCCATGTCTGCTCTGAATGCAGCTGTCTGCAGAGAGATACAGCTTAAGTTAAGCCCATCTGAGGTAGTTCTGTTTATGCCAAAAGCTACACTCTGTGCTACAATTTTAATATGGAATTGCATCTTTTTTTCCTTCTCAAAGAAGACACTTTAAGTGGGATGTAACATTGTGACAGTATCTGTGTGTGTGTTGTAGGAAAGAAGGGGTTTTTTAAGGCTTATCAAATATGTTTAAATGGAAACCCCAAATAATTCTTTCTGCTAGTAGGACTGACTGTGTGAAAACTTTGCTAAGTCTGGTTCCAAGTTCTAATTTTGCTTATTTGTGCTTATTTAAATCTAGCATATTTGCTCTGAAGTCATTGAAGCTGCACAGAATTAGGTGATTGCAGAATTTACATCAAATGGTCCCCAGAGCTGTTTGTGCTGCCATAAGCAGTTACCATTCATAACAGTAAATGAGCTAATATATGTATGGGAGATTCTTTTTGAATAGTGTGAGATACAGGGACTGTCAATCCAATTCTCATGAATGGAATTTTCTACAGCAACACTGAAAAGAAATCACATTTCCTCTTAGTGGAACTCAGAAAACTTAGAGATACGGGAAATTCACTTGTATATTAAAAAAAGAATTTCCTTCATTGGTATCTGGGTGATATTCTGTGATCTTTTTACAGTCCTCAATAGAGGCATAAAGCTGATAATCTTTCAAGTCATTTCTGTCAGACAAAATAGGCCTAATGTTAGGAGTGCCTGTTACTGCAAAACTAGCCTTTTCTGTTTCTGGTCCAAGGAGCAGAAACAATGTTTTATTTGGATTGTCCTATCTCTAGGGAAATAATAACTTGCGCGTACAGCCTTTGAACTAGTTAGGGATTTGATGCATCGTTTTGGTAAACTAACAGTATTCCAAAGAATAGAATTAGATTAACTCTGTCTGACATTAGATGTGATCTGTTCAATCAGAGTTTTCCTTAGGCAACAGCAAAACACAAAGCTAAAGGAAATCAAAGCAAGAATCGAAACATTTTATGGAAAGCCATCAGTCTCTTTTCTGCCTTGCAGCCCCTCCCCCTTTCCCTGTTTAATAGATTTTATTAATTTTTTATTGTGAATCTTTAGTCACCTTCAGATGAAAAGAGCATCACCAAACTGTCAAATACACATTTCTAGGAAAAAAGATATTTCTTACAGTCCAAGTCTGCTCTCCTTCTCCTTCATTACAATAGTGTAATGTGTATCTAATACTGGTTCTTCAAGAGTGTTGAGCTTATAAAGACTGTTGCACTTATGAGATCCAAAATATATACCTAGCATATCCAACATGTATAGCACTTAGTGTGTGAAGATGCCACGTAAATCATACATTGCATTAAAAACAATGAAACTGACATTTAACCATGAGATAGGATGCATATCCATGTGCAAACATATCACTGGCCAAGTTAGAAAATGGTTAAACCTGTGTGACTACATATAGGAAAAGAAATTAAGTATAAGTGCTCATTGCATTAAAAACAATGAAACTGGCATTTAACCATGAGATAGGATGTATATCCATGTGCAAACATATCACTGGCCAAGTTAGAAAATGGTTAAACCTGTCTGACTACATATAGGAAAAGAAATTAGGTATAAGTGCTTTCATGGGCATAGAAACAAACAGAATGAAGTCCACGACCAGTCAGATTATTTTTCCCAAACAATATCCTTTGCAAGAAGAGTGGAAAGATAAAACCCAGCTTGAAGCTTGGATAAGGAGTTATTAAATGACTTCTGTTTCTGCGAAGCTGTTCCAATAAGATAACGTAAGAAGCAAACATTATTGGCACAGTAGTCAATACACAGAAGGTTGGTTTCAAACTAGCAGCAGTGGTTTGTGTGACACAGGCTCAGGCTGCCAGCATGAGGCCATGTCCTTTGGTACAATATAGAACACTGGATGCAGATCAATCTCTGCTAGCAGAAGTAAAGAGAGTGCTTGGGCTAATTCCATATAGATGAACTGGGGCCAACTGTTCCATTTCTTTATGCCTGTCACTAGTCTTGGCCAATGTGACTAAAGCCAAGTCTGACACTAAAAGCTAGAGTGGATAATGGTGTTTGGCTGCTTGGCTGTTATTTTTGTGCTCAAAAATATGTGATATGCCATCATTATGAGTGGCTAAGGACGATAAATGCACAGACATTGTGAACAGCATCCTACCGGCATCCAAAGTCCTGTTCTCTATGTCCATGGAAAATCTAATCTTCTAATTTGCAAGATGTGTGAATGCCATCCTGTGGGTATCTTGTCAAAATTCCTTGACTGACAAACATATTTGTGTGTGGGCACTTGCAGAGCTGTGTTAGTATGTGCCTGTCAGGTAGGCACACTGCAGGACCTGGCCACACACATGGCTTCTGCTTGACACAACTGTGAGGCAAAGAGTGTCAGTTTAACCTGCTCACTCTAGTGCAGTGGGGATGCACACAAGTGCATTATACTGAGGGCCAGTGGGCTGTCATGTGATACTTTCCAGAGTCAGCACCATCAGGACCACTTTCAGTACTCTCCTGGTATGCTCCTCAGTGGAAATTCTCAGTCCTTTCCTTCAGTATGCTTCCTCAGGACACACCCCTGGAATAAGTCAGTCTTAAAAAGTAAAATTTTTTATTCTCTAACCACCTGCATACATCTCATACATTGCAAGGAAGGGGGAATGTAGATTACAGACTTCCTGAGTGAGAAGAATTTGTGCCAGGGTAATTTGAACTGCCTCCCCTTGCTCTTACTGTGTGTCTTTCAAAGTGTAGAAAGACACTTTTTTAACCTGACTTAGGACAGAGCTATTCCTGCTGTAAATGAAGTCCATATACTCCTCCTCAGTGTGTATCTGCTATCAGGGCTAATACCTCAAATCCATTCTCAGTGGGCACTGGCAGCTGTTCTTCTGGGCCTTAGGAGGTACAAGTGCCAAGTGATAACACGAGTGACAACAGTGGAGTGGCATCATTGCCAGGTTTATCAAGAACCTGCCTATTCTGGAGGAGAGCAGCCTGGATTGTATGTTTTCTTCACTTCTCAGTAAAGCTCTTGCTGTGCCTTTACCTAATATGTTTCTAGCAGAGCTCACTTCTGCTTCCCAGGCTTCAGCAACCATGTAAACGTCTCCTGCTGTGAGATCCAAGAGGCACTACAAACCTGCAGGCCTAAGGGATCCAAGAATCCTTTCCCAGGCAGCAGTACAGTTTTGAGATGGAGATTTTGTCTGGCAAGGTGGGCTAGGAAGTGAGCTTTTCAGAAAAGAGTGATGGTGTCTGGGTTCCTGGGTGGAGGAGTGCTGAAAAGCAAATACGATTTATACTACCTGAAGAACAAAGACGCAGTGGAGTAGTTGCTGGAGGATTGCTCTTATCAGGAAAGTAATATAGAACCTGTTCTGGCAATCTACTGGCAAAATATGTCCAAAGAATACTTAATTTCTGTCATCTTATTTTTAGTAGCACAGTCTGGACTTTGCTGCCAGGAATCACATTTGGCTCTGTTAATAAAGGTACTTTGAGGTGCCCCAGATTTATAGTGTGCAGCTTGCTTGAGGACTGTAGCAAGGATAGAAGGAATGGCCTTTGATTTGTCCCTACCTTCTTGCCTGAAAAAAAAATGCTAGTAGTGCTGAGTGACATTTTCATCCCACAGGCTTGGTATTTGTGAGGAATCTCTGCATTCCAAAAAGCATGCAAAGCAGTGAGGGAACCTGTGTCAGCAGTGTGCAGGTGACATTCAGGACTTGTAGGGGGATACAGTATGAAGGTGGCATAGAATGCAATCTTATCCCCCAAAGAGTTGCAGCTGAACCAATTACTAAAAATTAGGAGCTGGCCTAATATTAACAGGCCACACCTGTAGCCAATAAGAGCAGTGGTATAAAAGAGTGGATTGGTGGGATGAGGAGTCAGATGCTTACTGCAAGGACTAGGAAGAGTCAGTGCTTAGAGGAGCTGCCTGCGAGAAACATCAAGGAGGTACAAAGCTCTGAGGGTATGAAACCCTTGCACTGTAATGATAATAGAACTCTTGGTATATAAGACAAACAAGGGCTCTTTCACCAAAGCCAAATAACTTTGCTACAGCTGGGCTGAAAACATGCTCAGGGCTCACACAGGTCTGAGGACAGAGTGGAAGAGCTGCTGTCTGTGGGGTTTAGTCAGTATGATGGGTTAAGCACAATCCTTCCTCTCTTTTATAGTAAGTCCTGTTGGCTTGGGCTGCTCTGCTGCTCCCAAAAGCAGCTCCAACCGGGGAGGGGCTTTTCACAGAACACTGTTTCTCTCTGCTGAGCCTCACAAGTGCAGCACAGTGAGCATGTACAATGGGCAGCTAATTTAGTAATGTGCAGCCCAAGTGACACAATTACTCCTTACCTCATAACTCTTTTGTAAAAGTCTACTTTAATTTAATTTTTTTAATGTATCAGTGATAGTAACAGCAATGGCAACAGATACCAGCACTAGAAGTCCTGGTACTGATATACACATTACATATTCCTTGAGCAGCTGCTCTATTTGATCTAGGACATGGAACTTTTATTGCCTTCTGTCTCCAGCTGAAATTTTTGTTCTGTGTTTGAGCAGCATATAGCACAGACATAGCCAGTACTTCAAAGACTGTCACATAAACAAGTCTTGCAAATAGGCACGCTAAGTAAACAAGGGGGATATTTTTGATCTCTGTTTATAACAAGTTGTCACTGCATGGCAGCATTTTCACTGATGTTGAGTGCAGGGGATTGGAAGTGGAAGAATGAGATAGCTGAAGCTCTTCATAAGCATCCCCTGAGCTGAGAATCTGCAAGAGGAAAGCATAGGGCTCCAGTTAGAAAATCTAGTGGAGGAGATAAAGGAGTCTGATGTGATGGGCAAGCTGGAGATGTGAATAAAGGTGCAGTGTTGCAGCAATTGTAGCTGAACTACTGGGAGCTGCCATGGTCCTCTCTCCTTTGAGGGCTGAGCCAGACAAAAATTCATCTTTTTTTTTTTTTTTAGGATTGGTTTTCAGCTGGCCCATGTCACCAAACAATTGCAGAAGCAGCAGTGTTAGCACGGGAGAGATAAATGCAGCATGCAGAGGAGAGCAAGACTGCAGCAGCCCAGGTGCAGATCAGACCACACAGCTATGGCATCACACACCACCTTCTGACTCTGAGTCAGATATAATAGCTGCAAGGGAAGCAGTCTCACAAGTTAGGAGCTGATTTTTGTTCACTGCCATGAGCGCTGCAAAGAGCTAATATAGTCTTGCTCTCAGGGACTAGATTTGAGCAGAGGTGGAAATACATAGTGGTATATACTCCCTTGCATGGAACAATATGCAAAACTCAAAACTTGGTAGTAGCAATAAGCTCTAGCATTGTAACTTGTCTCTGGCCTAGACATCTTGAGAGACCAGAGATATACCTGAGTTACTTGGGGTGTAGCCACTCACAGGGGAAAATCCTTTCCTCTGTAGCCAGAGAAAAAATAAAGTAGCCAAAAATATCTGATTACTGTTGCTTCTGCTGAGACATAATGGAATTTATCATCTCTGTTGCAAAGCTCTCCTATTTTAATGGAACCATTTTTCCCCACTCTGGGTGTTCTCCAAAAAGACTAGTATCAAAAGGATTTTATATTAACTAAAAACTAAGAAGAAGGAAAGCCAGATATGCTCTTGAAAGCTAATCATTCTGACTGTAGAAGAAAGTGTTTTCTAAATAACATAAGTCCTTGCAGTTTCCTAGTGCCAGAGTTCTTTGGGGAATTATTCTAAACTCTAGTCCTCAGCAAAGTAAGCTTTCCTGCAGCCAAGTATTGGAGTTAAACTCCAAGCTTTATTTTTATCTACAGTATTCTTGGCAAATTGTGAAGCTTATGTTTGGCATTTTATTTCCCTTTACAATCTTCTATCTTTGGCTTGTATTACACTTTGCAGAGCTTAGGGTTTATACAGGGTTCTGGGTGGGTGATATAAATTCTAATAGGCTCTAATGTAATTTAGAAGCTTAAACAAAGAAAGCCATATTCTGTACTGGAAGATTTGTGCAGAGCTTTGCTGAACTTATGTTAATGTTGAATTAACAACTATTTTCAGTAGCGCTTTGTTTTTCTTTCAAATGGAACTGTAATGGAGAAGAAGGTGGAGAACAAATTTCTTACTGAAATGCAATACAACAGTAACACTTAAATATCTTTGGTGATCTGAGAATAGAGACCAAATTTGTGACCCTCACATTGTCATTATAATGTGCATTTTCTTTGAGAAACAAAATCCTAGGAACTTTATTTTAATAGACAATTTTGGTGTGCTAAATTTCTGGGATATATTTCTCTGTAGCTGTCTTAGTAACTTTTTTATTAAATAGAAAAAAAAAGTCTGTATAATGATTGCAAGACTGTGTGTTCTTACTGTACCTTGCAATTAGGGATCAAAAAGCATGTTACAATTATTGGTTGCACTAAGTCAGAACTGAATGTGTAAACATGATTTCTGTATCTGCTGGTGTAAATGAATGTTTTACTCTCAGCTTAAGCAGGTCTGATTATAAATGACACTGCCAAAATCACTCCAAACCACACCACAGAGCTGAAGATAAGAGTTGTCTCTGTATGTTTTTCCTTGTGACAGAAAAATATAAATAAAAGCTTAAGACAAATGCTGACGGGAAGATAAGGTGAAAAGCCAAACCACAGTGCGTGTTACCTCCAAACTTCAGGAGCCTGGTGGTGGCAGCTTTAAACTGGGAAGTCTCATGTGGGTTTGTTGAACAGACTTCTAGTACTGGTTTAGATCCAGAAACTGGGAAGGAATAAAACAAGAACCATCTCTTGGCTATAAATGGCAGCTCCAATAAAATCAAAGGAGAGTCATAAAATGTCAGCAACTATCTGGGGATGGATCTCTATGGACACTTTCTCACCAGAGGGATCAGCCCCAGCGGAGTCCCATGCTAATGTGCCAGCTTGGTTCTCAGTTCAGAATAGTCTCATGCCTGGTCAGCTCCTTTCCTGCCATCTCTCCCTGCACTCTTCTGAGATGATGTACTGCTACTGCTTAGGCTGTGCATGGACTGCTTGAGATAGATGCAGTCAAGCCAGGGTAGCCAAGATGAGTTACACAAGCTGCAAATCTTTAGCAAGGAAGAGTCTTGCTCAGAGTATGTCTTTTCAGGAAAGAAAGAAACAACAGAGACTGTATTTGGCTTTTTCTACCCCTTCTACATCCAGGTCAAGATGTGGAAAGTTACTATAGGTTTTTATAATTAATCAGTTTCATCAGTTATAATCAATCAATCAATACAGTTACTACAGGTCTTTATAATCAAATATTTTTGGAGTATTAGAACTACAAATATGGAAGAAAAAAGAATTCCTAAGTTGAAATAAAACAGGCTTCAGGAGAGCTATGTGCTGTAAATGGGATCTTAAAAATGGGTATATATTAATATATTATTATATTAATTTTAAGTGCAAACATGCCTTTAGATCACTCACAGGCATCATCAAAGACAGCATCTTAAAAATCAGCTTAGCCTAGGTTGTCTAATGTAATACTGCTGTTGTCCCATGATATTTTGTACTTGTGGCAGCATCCTTCCTTTGCCATATGAAGTTCCACTGTCCTGGAGATGGTGAATAAGATTTGTTTCCAAAAATCCTCTTACATATATTGATAAAATCCTTAAATCAACATAGTGAAGATTATGGGTTTTTTAAATTTTTTTTTTTCAGAAGAAACAAATGTTCAGATTCTATCAAAATTAGTTATGAATAGAAATTCTGTGCAGTTCTGTACAAAGCACTAGTGAATCTGCTAATGTGACTCAGAGCCACTGCTTTCAGTTGATATTCCTGCCATGGAATTAATTCTCATGTCACTTTGAAGAATCACAGAGTCATAGAATTGGACGGGACTCTGAGCTACCCCATGGGCTGATGTTGCTGCCCATTGCAGGGGCATGGAGGAGATGACTTGTCAAGGTTCCATCCAACCCAAACTGTTCTATGATTCTGTGATACCATGCCTGAAGAAGTAACACAGGGATAATTGTTTTGCTTTTACTTTAGACTGATAATACTTTAGCGGGTCACCAAAGTAAGCAAGAGTTTTGTAACTGGGAGATGACGTGAAATGAGAGTTATGAGTTAGGTTCAAGATTTATGCCTATTTTCTTGGGGTTTTGTTCCAGGTTTGGCTATTTGAAATTTAAATTGCTACGAACACACTAAGTAAGGAACCTAGACTTTCTCAAATTTTGGAGTATCTGCTGTCACCCATTTGGCACATGGTGGCAATCTAGTCAGTAATAAAGACATCTGGTTACAGATATAAAACATTTCATATTAAGTAGCCCAGTTTAAAAGATGGAAATAATTGTGTCTGGTAAATTTTTTTTCCCAAAATTGACTTCCATATTCTGTTTCCACAAGTTTTCTCTTTCCTTATTTATTTAAAATCAATTTATTTAGATATTGCTTCCTTTTTAATATATTTCATTTATGATGTAATACCTGATTTTTCTTAAGTCCTTTGTATGAATTTCTGAGCAAATACTGTGTATGAAACTTTCTGCTATGCTAGGTGACCTGCATGATCACAAAATTTGAGATTGTCCAACTATGTTGCACCTTTAAAATAGACTATACTAAAGAATTAGCATTGTGAAGAATATAAAGAGCACTTTAGCAGCATGAAGAAAGTAGTGCTTATCCCATCTACTTGTACACCTGTAGAGAAAACCCTTTTTGCAATATGAAATACACAAGACATGAACTCCTAGTACAAAGGAATTTTGAAGGCGCCTGAGTGGAAGCTGAATGTGTCAGTATAGCCAGATGATTTTTGAAGACAGGAAAACAGGAAAAAATTTTAATGTTGCAAATTCAAAGGAAGAATATCCAAGAAGCTCTTTTGTGTCTAAATTTTGATATCAACAGACTTTAACTTGCTTTCTTACTCATCATCCAATAATACCAATCAGTTGAAAAAAGCCAATTTTGAGATAAAGTAATTGCATTTTACTAAAATTGGAAATCCGTATGCCCTGGTTGTTGGCAATTTAGACATTTTAGGCACTTTTCTAGGCAAGTAAAGGTGGATTAGCAAACTTTTCGTGAACTTCCATGGCTTTTTTTGCCCAGATTGGCCTGCAGCTTCATAGGCAAATTGTTTTGCAATAGCTGTGGAATTAAGGTGAAGTCCATATTTCAGCTCTGAAACTCATAAGTGCAACTTCTCCATAATTGGAAATTCAGTGACTAGATGTCTGTCACGGCCACAGCTACTTGTATCTTGCCAAAAACAACTTGGTGGTTTGCAATCACAAGGGAAAACTCAGCTTCCCAGCTGGCTGATGGGATGTAATCTGACTCCTACTCAGTTACCAAGTGCTGCAGAAACATGTGCTCCATTTGTTGACAGAACAATTGTCCTGGGTAACATTTACTTACAATTTGGTACTTTCATAAATATTCTAAGAACTGGTACAGCGCAGAGAGTGCAGGTAGCAGTTTCCATTTGCCCTGTGATGGCCTAGGGCCATCACTTCTAAGCTGACTGCCAGCTCACTCAGCAAATCATCCGGACTGGAGTACAGGCTGTTTAGGAATTGAGACAGGTCATGCTGTACCTTGTTTTCCTTAGCTGGCCATTCTCATTTTTGGTTGCTTTCTTCTTGCTCTAAGCCTCACAGCTTCTCTGCCCAAAATTAGCTAATGGGTGGTATTTGTGCCGTGGCAATTTCCAGACTGGAAGTAGAGTAAGTCATTAGAATTGAAAGCACATGTGTGGAAGAGTCCTGAATGGCAAGAATCAGAGTGCACTTTGATAATGGCTCAGGAAAATTTTCAAGTCTGATCTGTTTTATTTCTAGGCTTTTTTGTGGACATCCTACCTCTTAATACAATCTGGTGAAAACCTCTTCATTAAGAAAAAGATACAAGGATAGATTAGATTACAAGGACCTGGAAAGTATTATTTTGTTTCATGTTATCTATTGGTGATGAATTGTTTCTGCTAAGAAGAATATTCCGAGGGACGGTAATCTCTGAATTTATGCTGTAATGACTTTTGTGAATAATGCACCTACATTTGCCATTGATAATTCTTTCTTTCAGTTGAAACTCTTTAATGTAATATGTTGTAATGGTAATTGTTCCCTAGAAGTCTCAGATAGGAGATCTGAACTTTCTAGGAGTCACATTTACACAAGGGATTTGGACAACAGTTCCCTCATGGGAGGTTATAATCTTTGTAATTCCTAATCTGATTTGCATTAGGGAATACATACAGCTCATTAGCAGCACTGTCATCTTAATTAGCACATAACTAAATGTGGGACATGCATTTGACTTGTAAATAAATGTTCCATATATCCATGCTCCTCTAAGAGTGCCAGAAAACCAGAGATAGTGAGGATGATGAACTATGCAGTATTTCACTTTAAGTGAGGGGGTAAACAAAGTAGGCCACCACTCCCCCAAAATATCACAAAGCTGTGCCTAGTGGGACGTGTAACCTCATTTGCATCAGTTGTGTCCTTCATCCACAAACACATTTTTCACTATACTGACCATGCTCTGTTAGGAACAATATTCAAATCTGTTCTCTCCCAGAAGGCCAGGAGTGAAATTACCTTCCTGTTTTACTGGTACCTTCTTGCTTAATTCCCTTTTTAAAGTAAACGTTTCCTGTCTCTTGTGGAGAAAACAGAAATATATAGGGTTACTCTTTAATGTAAGAGAAAAAAGGCAACGTTTAATAAATTTGATAATATTCAGTAAAACACATTACAATCTGTAATTAAATATTATTGTATTTTGATTTATTATAACTGATTATTTAAATATTATAAGACTATGACTTTGTTATGCCTCTGTTTTCTGTCTCTAAGTATCTTACTTCTCAAGAGCTGAAACTTCTTAAATATGGAAGAAAAGCATCTGAAGTTAGGCATGCTTTTTGGCTATGTTCTTGGCCAGAAAACAAAGACCACAACAGCAAATTGAAAACTTTTATGTCATAAAGATACTTCATTTGGAAAGGCAGCGATTGCAGAAATTTATTGTCTATTTTTGGTTTTGCTTTTTTTTTTTTTTAATCCCAACTGATTATTGAAAAAAAAAGAAAAATCATGTTAATGCAGATGATGTGACAATGGTTTATAAAGGCACAGTCACCAGATCCTGGGTGAAGACCTTGTGGTATGTCATTTTGAAACAGAAATGCCTACTCTAAAGGCATTTTATGTGTAGCTAATTAGCCTGTGGTGTATTGGGCATTTCGGAACTGAGTCCGGAGAATGTCCAAACACATTTAGAACTTGGCTTTTCATCACAACAGGTATGAATAAACTCCCTGGTGTGATGGAAGAGAAATTGTGTGGGAAGAATATGATCATTTGGAGAGCCTTATGGGAAAAGAGATTTGATGGCCCATATTGCACAATTTACCTCAGCTACCTGGAACCCTGGATATATGAATATCTTTGGTGTTTATTTACTGTATGCCTTCTGTGCATGTGAAAAAAATTTGCAGTAGTTGACTAATCTTTAATATTCTTCCTTGGCTGAGTAGCAGGTTAAAGGTTAAACTCATGACTTTAGGCTAAGTAGGGCTATAATAAAGGGTGCTGATTGTTTTGGTGATGTGAAGACCTGCTTGGGTGAGGTTAAAATATTACACTGAGAGCCTGTATAGAAAACAAGGAACAAGTGCAGCCGTGAAATGTGTGAGACCACATGATTGGAAAGAACTTCTTGGAATCTTTTCTTGGAAGAGTCTCCTCCTACTGCAGGCATTTACATGCTGAAGTCCTTAATTACTACTTCAAGGTCTATCTTAAACTAAGTAGTTTATAGCTTTCTCAAGGTTGCCCTAAACCTCCTGAAAGGGTTCCCAAGATTTCATTCTTCTGATATCTAAAAACCTTTTTCAACCTAAATTGTGCCAGTGTTGTCTTTTATGTTAAACAACTATTCCTTTCTTTGTCCTGGGGAAAAAGTAAATATCATGGCTACAGGGCTAAATCATGTGAGGGTAAAATGTCAGGAAGGTGTCTCCTTCTACTAAGCTGGCCATGGTGATGCTAAGTTAGCACTGAAACGCAGTGAGCATTAAACATATAGTCAAGTCTGAGGATGGATTTCACTGCTTTTCTACACAAGGGTACGTTTTAGACATTACCCACAAGCTGGATGGGTTAAGAAATATAAACTGGTGTTAAAAATCAGCTGCATATAATTGTGACTTGCGTGGAAATTTAACTGAAAATTTCTTTGTCTGTTACTGCTATTGTTGATGGTCAAAGTTATTTCTGTTAGTGTAGTTGGACAAGGTAGGTATCATGTTTGATTAATGGAGGGATAAACAGCAACAGATGAACACACAGTCAAGACACTTGTTAGTGTAGAATCCTTTCATACTATTTCACCATGCCTTCTAAAATGGCCAAATTCTATACACTGAAGTTAATAAATATTTTCCTTCTGTCAGAGGTCTGTACCAGATAATTATGAGGCAGCAGATTTTTCTTTTTTTTTTAAAGACAAGGTGAGATAAATTTCCCTAGACTAAAACTTCTTTTTAACTGTGTAACAACTTAAACACACATCTGATTTAAAATGTGTATTCTTTCTCTTTGCGTGGAAGAAAAAAAGAAACAATAGGACAATCGATCTTTTGAAAGGAGAATTGAGGAGAGAAAATGAAGTGGAAGTGATTTTATTCATTAAGTAGCCTGCCTTGACTTGCTATATGCTTTTCAAATCTACTTTACTCATCTGAACCTGTACTTGTTGAAGCTAGTGACTGTAATGATGGTGACATCATCGTTTTGTTTATACTGAAACCTCTTTTGAGCACAATCACAAAAGAGATAGTTTTAGGAGATTGATTACTCCTCAACTTTGGAATTTGGTAATTTTGGTATACCTCAAACATGCTGCACTTGTCCTCAAGTCTGCTTTTCTTAGCTTTAGATTGTGAACTCATCAAGCCTTTGATTATTTCTTCATAAGCATTTATAAACCACGTAGTACACTAAATCTCCTGGAAAGAAACATGAATAACTTTGATCCTTGACCATATGAATTTACAATAAATATTTAGTCACAATTTTGCATTTTATATTACACCCACAAACTGTGCAGAGATGAGCACTCAACATTTGTAAATCTTAATTAAGGATCTGCTAGAATGTGCAGGTTGTTCTTAGTTTTGATTTGACCCTGTTGTTCATGTGTCTTATAAGATGGTTTTCATTTACACAATTGCTTCAGGTTTTTTGAGGTTTATTATTTTTTTTACAAGATCACTCATACTGCCTTCATCACAGAAAATATGACAGCATTTAATGAACAGCTTCTAGGTGTTTTATTTTAATTGTGCAGACTTAGGATGTATTTATTTATTATTTACTCCACTGGAGTGATGCTATTGTTTCTCTTTTTTGCTTTTTACTAACATTCAAGTTTATATATCTGTTTCTTTCATAAGCACTGACTTTCATGGTAGCTTTCACAAGCATGGGAAGGGGGATTTATCTTTTTTTGCAGATAGCTATAGCCAAACAATGTCAAGTCTCAACTGATCCTCAGTATTCAATTTTAGATACCTGAACTGATAATTTTTTTATGTGCTAAGTATTGTATGACACTTGTCCTCAAAATTCAACATCATCTGGCTTTCTTTGCAAATGTCCTTGGTTTTTTCCAGTCTGAACCTGGCAAACAGGTACTCAGAGTATAAAGAATGCACCATTTAGTTGAGCACATAGGATAAGGTTTAATTTTTAAAATGTGATATAGAAATTACATTGGCAGGGGTCCTGAGACCCTTCAGTTTTCTCCTATACTCTTCCTAGCAGAGAATCTTCCTTTCCTAGTCCTTTTCTTTGAGAGCATTAGGTCAGATCCCCTCTTTCTCCTTTTGCAGCTCTAGTTTGTGTGTTTGTTTCCTCACCCCTTTCTCTCACACCCCATTTAACATCTGATGCTTACCTTTCTGATCTCTGAGAAATCAGGTTTACTTTCTCCCCAGGTTTACTTTACTCCACTTCTTTGCTTGGAGCCAGTCTTCTCAACCTACCCAGGTGTTTCTCTTCCCTTTCTCCTTCTGTACATGTGATTGTTTGCACTAGTATTTGTGTCTTTTTGCCTGTACTCCTTTTGTTTGACTTTTGTTCCTCCTATTTGAATGTTCTTTGTCCTAGTGTAGCTATAGGAACTGGTTGTTTTCATACTACTTCCCTCTCCCCCTCACGCTGTTTCTTTGATATTGTTTGCTTCTGCCAGCATCAGATGCTCTAATGAGAAAGAGGGGGCAGGTCCCTTATCTTCTTCTCCCCTCAGCTCCTTCTTTTATTTTTGTATTGATGACTCCTCAGTATGAAACTCTGTCCTTGCCATGGAAATTATGTCTGCTTTGTATTTAAAGAAAAGGTTACAAGGACCATGGAATACTGACTCTTGGCATTTTCCTCCTTCCCCATTCTTAGGGGCGCTACCACTGCTAAAATAACCTCCTGTTGTGATTACCTGTACCAGGTACTCAGCTCCATTAAAGTTGACAATGCTTTTTGACAATGTTAGTAATATTGTGTCAGCCTGTAAGAACACCCAGTATTAATAGATAAAAGCCTTGAGAAAGAATCTGCTTTGGTAGAAGTAATTGCTGTTCCAGTTATCCCATCAAACATCATCTTTCCATCCTGTTTGTGAAGTCTGTGGTAACTTCCCATCAGAGGTCCTACTTGCCAGAGCAGCTGATGACTGGAGTGGATCTGATGCTGGTGTCAGACTGGGTGAAAGGTGGTTTTATCAGCCTCTAAATTCCTTTCTTTGAGTCCTTTGGCAGTTGGCAAGAAATTAAACAGTGGGAGAATAAAATGCAAAGCTGACTCTTATGGCACTGCCCTAAGGAGACAGGCAATTTCCTCATCAGAGGTCTGGCTTACCCAGCAATTTCTGCTGCTTCCATCTATGTCCAAGAATGTGTTTGGAGAGGGGGTGGGGAAGGGAAAGGGAGGAAGAGGAGTGGAGGAAAACCACTATCAGGCCACTCTTAGTGGACCAGGTACAGTATCTTATTAAAGATACTGATGGTCCGCCTCTTCCATGCCACACAAGGACCAATATGTCACCTGGTGTGTCAGGGACAGTTGCACTCATATTCGTATACACAAAGCTGGTCTGCTTCTATTTTGATAATGACTTCTGGGAGGTTTGGTAAGTTTTGAGTGTTTTGAAGGTCTGGTCAACTTGTTGTAAACAGTGGCATCAGTTTCTTTTCACTCAGGCAGCATGGTATGGGGAAACTAGGTTGGCCTTTTCTGCTATAGCTATACATATGGTGACCAGATGGAATGCAATGAGCAAACAAGGTTTTCAGCTCAGCAAATGACTGTGTGTTCACCTGGAGATGTTGTTCTCCACAGAGTGCCAAAGGAGGTAAGGTGGATGAATGCTGGGCCCTACTGCCCTACTGAACCTTGATTTGTCCATTGGGCATTCTCTGATGGCATTGAAAAAAGTGCTAGAGCATCTTGTCAGAGATCAAGGGGAAAGGAACATCCTTTTATGCCAAACCTAACTGGCATTCATGTCAGTAGGCTCCTTTTTGAAGGACCAAACATTTTTATCACTCTAACCCTTCATCTGCTGTCCCCTGAGAAACCTCACTAAAAACTGTAGTTCACTGCACATCATGGGAAGTCCTGTTTTAGCTATTACTGTTCTCTGGGCTGAATCCCCAGAGAATGGAGAAGTTCAGTGCTTGTGAAGATGGGTTGTGTTCATTCCAATATTAATGGAGGACCACTGCAATCTGCCTGCCAAGACATATTTAGCACCAATTATGTGGGACCTGAAGTTGCAATCCATCCCTTTTTATACCCATGCTGTTTTGTACAAGACCATTTTCAATGGTTTAACTGGGCTGAAACTCTGCCAGTACTGTTCCTGGAAAAGGAAAGGAAAGAATAGGTCACAGTTATACGGCAGGTGTATCAAGGCCCTTAATATCAAGGTTATTATTTTTGTGGTGGTTGTGCTCAGTGCTTTATTATCCGTTAAAACTCTGTGTCATAATCTTTGACTGAAGAATGTGTTAAGACTTCTCCCTATTCAATCAGTTCTGCACAGCTTGTCTTACTTCATCTCCTCAGTACAACTAGGCAGGTGTAGTTTACACTAATGATGCATTTCTCAAAGTGCAGGTTTTAGTGACCTGGTGTAGGTGCATGCCAAATCTTTAATTTAAAACCTCCCTCCAGGTTGTATGGGTCAGGAGCTCTGACTAGGATTGCAAGGATTGCATCTGTGCCCAGTGCCATCCAACGGTGTGTGCACCTGCTATTCCCTCCAGGGCATTTGCTTCTGTTCAGAGAAATGGTGAACTAATTTTGTTTGCAGACTGATCTGGCTCTGCCAGCACCTTTCCTGAAAAGCATACACAGGGTTACTGGTCACCAATCAGCTCTTCCTCCCCAGGCTCAGGCAAACGTCAGGAGCCTTTCCTTCTCCTCCTCAAGCCGGTCTTTGAGGCTGTGCTAAGCCTCCTGCTGGTAGGCAGTGCCAGAGGCCTGCTTTGCCTCCACAGCCAGGTTTATATTTTTGTCCACAGGCTCTGCAGAGCCTCCTTTTATAGTGTTCTTAGTTCAGCACAGTATTTGTTGATGCACGCATTCCTTTCATTTGCTGCTTCCAGAACGGCTGATAAGGCCAGAAGCTCTTCTGTCTCCATTTGGGAGGGTTTGTTTGAGACCCAGTCCAGCTGAGATCCCCTCGCCTTGCTTTGTCTCGACCATGCTGTATCTGCCTCAGCCTGCCTGCCTTCACTTTTACACTGCATCTCCTGTGATCCCTGCCTGATCCTGAAACTTCTGTGCCTCTCATCAAGTAACTCTAGACTTTTTGCTTCTTTCAGAAGTCAAGCTGGGACTGGCCCTGTTGCAGTGGAGTCACTGCTGTTTTCTTCCTGACACTTCCCAGCCATTCAGAGTTCCGACACTGTCTGTAACAAATGCTAAGCCCAGAGCATCCCAAAAGTGATCCAGGGAACTGGCTGCATTGCACATGATGTGGAGCTTTGTGGCCTCTCTGCCTCCCAGTGTTAATGTTAGAGCTTCAGTGACAGCTCAGCCCAGCTCAGCTGTGGGCAAATACAGATTCTGCAGAGTGTTAGGGTGGAAAAAGGAGCCACAGCATGCAATCCCCCTAGTGGGATTGCATACTGTGGGTTATGTGGGAGTGGGGGATGTGGGAGTGGGTGTAAGGAGGAGCCCCAGGGCAACGTATGTAGTCAAGAACAGGAAGCACAAAGGGATGGTTCACCTGCTGTATGTGGATGTTCAGCCCCATCAGCACAAGGTGTTTCACAACTGAATAAGCCTAAGGAGGGTGTAATTTTTACAGAGGCAGACAAGGCAAAGTTATCTTTACTAGACAAGTGTTAACAGCTGTTCCTGAAAACTTTCACTGGAGCAAAGCTTTACAGGGGCAGCCAGAAGTACAACCTTGATACTGCTCCCTCCCAGCCCCCCAGCTTTTTCAATAAAGGATTGTTGGACTATTTATGCAAGGGCAAATAACATTATTTTTGGAAATGACTGAATTATTTTCGTTACTTTTTTCCAAAAGAAAAAAAAAAATCAGCCCGAGGCAGACACCTGGCATGGAAAATTTCGGCTTGCGTGGTAAGAGGCTGGCTGGCAGAAGTTACCGGGAAGTGCGAAGAGTGTCAAAAAAAAAAAAAAGGAAAGAAAGGCAAGCATTAAGCAGGCGTAGTCACCGGCAGCGCTGGGAGCGCGCTGCCCTCCCTGGCTCCCGGTCCCGCCGGGATGCGATCCCTTGTGTCCGGCGGTACTCCCGGCCCGGGCAGCGGCGGCGGCGCGGGAGCCGGGCCCGCCACGCGGCTCCGCGTGGGACCGAGCGCGCCGCCCCCGCGCCCCGCGCTGCTCCAGCCCCGGCGGGGGCGGGGCCGCGGCCGCGCTGCGCTGCTGCCATTGGCCCGGCCGGCGGCGCGGGGCGGGGGCAGCGGGCGCGCCGCCGAGGCGGTCCGGGCTCAGCCCCCGGTGCGGCGGAGCAGTCGCGGCCGCCCCGTCCTGAGGGCACCGGCGCCGCCCGCCTCCGCCAGGCAGCGCAGCCCCCGCGTCCGGTTCCAGTTCGCCGTTTGTCCGCCGCTCCGCGCCCTTCTCTCTCGCTCTGTCTCCCGGGCGATCTCGGCGGGGCCGCGATGGAAGAGGAGCGGGCGGGCGAGCAGATGAGACCGTTGCTCACCACGGTAACGGGGGGTGCGGTGCGGCGGGGGGCGCACAAAGGGGCCGCCGCGGGGCAGCGCTGCCCCGCGTCCCGCCCGGGGGTCGTGCCGCTGCCCTCCTGCCGGGGCACGGGGGACGCGGCGGGGCTGCCCCCCTGCCGTGGCTGCCCAGCCCTCAGCGGCGGGACCCTCGCCCGGGGGTCCCGGCCCCTCTCGCCCGGTGTCCCCGCGTGCCGGCCGCGTGCGCGCGGCCGTGTCCCCCCCCCGCCCCTCGCCATCCCCGGGGGGCGGCGGCGGGGCCGGAGCCTTTTGTTCGGCCGCGGGCTCCGGGTGCTCGGCGGCCGCGGCTGCCCCGTCCACCCCCCCGTTCCTTTGTGAGAGCCCCGCAGGGCTTGTGCCGGCGGCGGTGGGCGGCGCGGCCGCCCCTGGCCTCGCCTTTCTCCCTGCCCCGCTGGCTGACGAGTTCCTGGGCGAGGGAGAAGTGCGCACACATGGCAAGCGGCGAGCTTCCCCTTGTCCTCGTGTCGCACGGCGGCGGGGTCGGCTCGGGTGGTGGGCACGCTCCCCCGGCGGGTTTCTGCTCCTGGGGAGTACAAGTGTTGGTGAGGGGGACATGGGTAGAACTACAGAGCTTGGGTTCATTTCCTTCTCGGGCCGGGTGGCTCAGTGAAGCAGGCATGTGTTGCCTTCCTGTGCTGCTGAAAAATACATGTGGTTCCACGCTTGTAATTTCCCCTCCCTTCAGATGACTCAAGGTCTGGATTTTGTTAATGAGCCTCTGAGCTCTTACTCTGATGTTCTCCTTCAGGGCCTTTTCCAAAAAGGTGTCGCGCAGGGATTTGTCTTCAGTGCCTGAAGAGGAGGGATGTGTAGTTTGAAACACAAAGAATGCTGTCATGGACAGAGAAATAACACTGAAAACACATGAGTTTTCATCATCTTTCCGTTACTCTTCAAGGAGAGACTTGAGTCACATTTGATAAAATTGGCAGTCTAATGAAGTGCTTGCTTCCTGTGACATCAGTATGTTCAGTGTGTTTTTCCTTTGTTATAACAGGAGCGTTGATAACTTAGTGGTTCAAAGGGCCATGAATTTTGTAAATGTTACAATCTTTGTATGTTGCCTTTGTATGTTAATACTTGTGCTCACATTGAAAGGTTTTGCAGATGTGTTCTAGACCATTTCTCTGTCTTGTCACTGCTGCAAAAAAAGGTATATTCCCAATTCATGTTAAATTCTTCACGGTAGATTCTGTGTAAGAGCAGACTGCTTAGTAGGTTTAATTCATGTTAAAACTACCTTGCCCCTCTATGAGGTATCTCTTAGCTGGCAGGAGAATATTCCCTATGTATAGGAGAATACTTCCTATATATAACAAAGAGATGCTAAACTGTGTGCAGGGAGTTGAAAAACTTTGAGGTTCAAGTGTGGGGTTGCAGTGGAAGATGGTAATGGTTACCATCTCAGGTGATTCCTCAGGTGAATCCAAATGAAACGAATATTGCGAATGTCATGAAAGTCAGTGTGCCCTGATCACGTTTGTCAGATCTGGCAGCAGTCATTTAGGTTCTGTTGTAACAGAAATTATTTTTTTTGGGATGACCTCCTCCTATATTATTGCATGGTCATTTTTGATGCAGCTGTAATGAGCAGCGATACTCAGTGGAGTGGTCCACATTGGTTTCCTTGCAACAGCAATACCTGACCTTGGTGCCAGAGTGTATTTGGGAGGTAATTCCAGCTGAGATGAAACAGTTAGAAAAGTGAGAGGACAGGTTAGAAAAGTGAGAAGGCAGAAGAGTTGGTAGGAACTGGAAAAAAAGAATTTCTGGAGAAAACACATGAATTAAATGGCTTACAGAAAGACAGGACATACTGATCTTTGGGCAATTGCATAGTATAGCAGTATTGGATTTGTTGTGGGTTTCATATGCAAGAGGTGTAATTTTATATACAAGAGAGCTACTTAATCCAAAAGATGAGTGTTTTTGACAATAGAGTTTGACGTAATTTTTCTAATCCTGTGTTTCTTGACAGTACAGGCTACCTTACTGCTAGCAAAGCTTGCTGAAACTGCTTACATGTGCAGACCTTTTTGAGAAATAAGCCTCTCAATAAGATGGAAGGACTTAGTAAAAAAGTGTAGATCAAATCTGAGAACTTCATTGCTGTGGCTTAAAAATACAAAAGTGTAATCAAACAGAGGAGTTCCTAAAAATTCCTTTTCTTCCTTCCTCCTGTGTTGTTTCTGTGTTCATAGAATATTAGATATGTAATGAGTTAAGATTGGTGTCTCTCTTGTGGAGGAGCACTTCTATCGGTCACATGCTGCCCCCTCCCATTTCGTTAATAAAAAATACAAAAAAAAAAATCCTTTAACCTTGCTTGTTTTATACTTTAGGTCCAGTCTTACAGAAGAGAATGAATAAGTGTTTGGAACTTTGGTGTTTTGAAGAACCTGATTGGTGGCAATACGTACTTGAAAGTTGGAAGGGCGAGGTGAAACAAATGCCTGATAGTTATTGCAACCAGAGAGCAACTGATGAACAGAGCATCTGGGATGACTAGAAAATACAATAGGAAAAAGATACATACCTGCATAAATCCACAGTTCTTTCATACCTTACATGCTCTTAGATGTTCTGCCCCCCCATCTTAGGAAAGATGCATTATTATTGGAAAATGTTCATGGAATAACGAGAGGATATGAATTTAGTTCAAAGATGATAAAGGATTCAACAGTCTAGGAGTTGTCAGCCTAGTAGAGATGATGGAACAGTGAGGCTCTATAAAACTCCTGTGGAGAAAGTAGGTGAGCATGGAAGAGGAGGCGCACAGTCAAATCAGACTTTAGGTGCTCAGTTCCAAACAAACAAAAGAAACTCAGTGTAGGGATTCACAGGTATATTTGCTATACAATGTATACAGTGTGAACTTTGGGGGAGTTTGGACAAACATTGGAAGACAGATACATTGAGGTTAGTAAATGGATGAGCAACAGCCCCAGGAAATCTGATTTGAAAACAGCTGGAGGTTGTGAGTGTAAGGAGGAGGAGTTGTATGCTTGTCTTGTTTTTCCTCTTCCCTCAACAGCTACTTATGGTAATTCTTGTTGGGTTTTTCAAAATAGGGGTGGGACGTGGTAGTTTGTTTTCTACACAGTGGTGAGTTTGACAGTTACAGTTATGGTATTAAAAATACTTGATACTGCATATGAGTGATCTTAGTTCTATCTTCTATCTTTTGTCATTATGATGTTTGTTAATGTAATGTTTGGTGGGCTTCTTTGCAACAGCTGTAAGTAGCATTTAAAGGAATGTGTAGTGCAGTTCTGTCTCTAGATGTTTTGCAGGTAATATTTTCAAAATACTTTGTTTTCTTAAAGTAGATGGAAACTTTTTCTGTTAGTATTTGATACTACTTCATGTATATGAAAATATTCACAAGATTGTAGACCATGCAGTATAGTTAAGTAATGGGTTTGTTTGTGTCTTCTTTCAATGAAACACATTTGGTTTTATCATTAATTCTACTGTAGATGATGATAGAACTGAAAGTGGCTCTGTTGGAGAAGGGCATGTTTCCAGGGATCTCCTGGCTTTCCTAATCAAACCAGAAAAGTACTGTGGTCTGCCTTATCTCACTGAAGAGGGCATTAGTGTCACAGTGCTTTTTCTGAAGTGGCTGTGTGGTTGGCTACAGCTTTTTAAAATTTTTTTAACAGATGTGCTTGCACGTTATCAGGTGGCTTGCTGAAATAAGCAAGTCACTGTCCTCTGCTGTCATCTTATTCAACATGGGGCTTCTGTGATGTGAAGTCAACAGGTCTCTGCATACAATTTATTTTTCCTACTAACATAGTGAGCTCAGACTGGTGCTTTGCCTTTACGGCTGGCAAGGGTAACTGAGGGTATGTTTGTACTGCATAATTGAGGACTGTGCAGGAAACTGTCCTCCCCCACAAGTTTGTGGCATCTGGCTGAACAAATGCTCTGCACAAGTTCAAGCAATACAGTTATAGCTGTGTGGCAGTGCCCTAGCTAAATAGTCCTGATCAGAGAGAATTGTAGTGGCTTGCCAGCCTTGCAGAATTGAAGCCATGACTTTGGAGAGACAAGCTGCTTTTCTCTGGTGTGCTGTTTGGGTATGGTGCATACCTCGTACAGCTTGGACTGTGTTGTGGGCCTCTGTAAGCTTTTAAGTGTACGTCTGGCAGGCTTTCTGAGTTCTTGAAAAGTTACCATGGCTGTCAAAAACTGTTATTTGAGAACTTCCATTATGCTTCATTGTAGTAGTTCTATTTTCTGTCCAGAATAAGTGGGGGGTGTACCAAGTTATGTAGTTGTTGCTTTATAGCCATGTCATTTATCTGCCTCTGCAGGTGACTTTTGACATGTCACCAAATTTGTTGTGGGCCTTTGAATATTGATTCCCATTACATGAGGGTATCTGTTGCACAGGACCTTTTGTGGCCCTGAAGCAGTAGTAATACCTAGTAAAGAGAACTGCTCTATAACTAGTGCTAGATAAAATAATAGAGTATAAGTATACTATGAGTATACACAAACTTAGCTACAGAAGGTCTGTCATGAATGTTTTTGGTATAGCACATCCTGGAATGATAAAGTTTAGGGATACATCAGATTTTTTTTGCTAAAATGAAGATAGATGTCCAGCTAATGTTTTGAAATAGTGCTATGAATAGTGAAATTCAACTGAGTGTTTTGTAAGTAAGGACATAGAGATGAGCACCAACTATTACTTAACTGTGTAGATCAGAAAATGTCTGAATGGTAAAATGAGAATTTTGATTATTTTACATATCCTCTTGCAATATTCCTAAATATTTGCATTTCTAGATTTACATTTGCAAAATTATCCGTAGATGAAAGTATTACATTATTTTTAAAAAAGACCAACATGTATTTGAAATGGCTCAAATCTTAAATCTACCTTGCCGGCGTATCTCAACAGTTGTTAGAAGGGATTATCTGTCTAAGAGTCTCGTGTTTGTGTATGGCACCCTCAGAGTTCCTAGTTTCACTGGGAATTACATTCTCTAACTAGAGTGTCATAACTTATAAAATGTACATTTTAACCAGTAGATGGAGCCATTTTAGTTATGTATCAGCCTGTCTATTTACCTAAGTTTGGAAAACTTTGTTTCATAAAGTGCTTTCAGTCATTTTGTTTTTAGAGGATGGCTCACAATTTTTTATTCATTTCTTTACCTACAGAGAAGACTAAGTGTATTATTCTTCAAGTAACAGTGCCAGGACTGTACAGCAGGAAGGCTATTACATTTTCATAAATGTGGAGAAAAAAGTGAATGCTTGTTCTTTGTGGGAATTACAGTTGTCTCTGTAAATTGTCCAGTGTCACATGAGTAGAGCTTTGTAGCCTTTGTACACCTTGTGTTGCCTGAAGTAGCTTTTTGGAATATTGATCCATAGTGGTGTTAGATATCTGTCAGTCTGGATGCTCTTGTGACTTCTGCCCAGGAAAGGCTGCTAGCTCAAAGTTCTTTCAGCTTTTTGAGCTTTTGTTTTTTCTTCTCCAGTACCTTAAACTAAAATGACTCAAACCTATGTAATGAAATGTTTGTCCTGTTTGGATATACTGGCGTCAGTTGTCTTGTTTCAGCAATGCTGGAGTGCTTCATAACCTTGAAATACCCCTGGCTTATTAATTCTAGCAAGTCCCATTTTAGCAGAAGCATTCCCAGTGCTGTACTCATTGTATTTTATCTTCCTTCAGAAGATAAAATATTTGCTTTTCTAAAAGTTTTTTCTGAGTTTGATTCTGCCCCTGCATTACATCCTTAGTAATGTCCCACCTAGACCTTCCCTTTCCCCTTCTATTCTGTCTTCTGCTTTGAAGATGAGTTTAGATTAACACTTTGCCAACTTGGAGAGTAGAACCTTATTCAAGTCTTCATTTGAACTCTCACTATATGATACTTTGTGAAGTATAGGTGAGTCATCTTCTTTCCCAGAATCCTACTGTGAGAGATCTTGAGATTTCTTGTGGCTCAGGGTTTTTGTAGTTGTTGGTTGGTTGGATTTTTTCTTATTCATATTCATTGGAAGTTTAAGTTTTCGACAATTTTTACAGAATGAGTACTGATGTTTTTCATATGCTGTAAGGCATCTAGACTTACATTCTTGGCAGTAGTGCTAAGATAGTATCCTGAAATATCAGAATATTTTTAAACTTGAAAACAGACTTGAAGGTTTTTTTAAACTTAAATAGATGCTTCCAGATTGGGCACCTGTTGTCACACTGTTGCCCCAGTTTAACAGAATGTCTGGAGTCTGCCTCCAGACAAACTGTAGCTTCCTGTGAATGAGGCATGTGGGTGGAAACTGTGGAGAGGAAGTGGGAATTACAGAGAAGCATCCCCTGTGTGTTGGAATTGTGCTGTTTGACCTACTCTGCCCTCTGCTACTGTTGCTTTTACAGTGCAGCTATAGTTCTGAGGATCTGGTAGCTGAGATCTGCTTGCAGGTGGGCTGAACTGAGGACTTGTATGAAAACCTGTCTGGTTTTTTTCAGTTACTGTGTTTTTACTATAGGGGCGTGTATTTAGAGTGTGTATGTGGAAATGCTGTCTTAAAAAACTGTGCTTCCCTAAAATGTAAAGTGGAGATTTCTTTTTTCCCTTACTTATTTTTGCACTAAGCTGATTCCTTTTCATTTTCCATGACTAATGTCTACTAAATATATGCTGGCTGTGTCTTGACTGGGATCTATTTTGGGATGAAGAAAAAGGCAGCTAAGTTATTGTGAATACCTAGGTTATGGCAGGGGTAGTGATGCCAGTAATTCCTTACTAGAAAAAGTTAAGAATTTGCTTCCACAAAAAATGCTGCTGCTGAACATTGTGAACACACTGATTGTTTCACTGGCATATTATAATCAGAAGACTAGAGAATCTCTAGTCAGCCTGCTTTGCATGTATGTCTTTGTTACCAAAGAACAGAAAGAGGTTAAAGCAAATCTGTTCACAGAGCTGTTGGAACAGAATCTTGTTTGGTGTCCATTTCTCAACTGTGACTGCTTCTCAGTGCAAAAATTGTGTTGCTATGTCAAGAGATTCAGGCTGCTGTGTCCTGGATCTCAAAAATCATGCTAAGTGAAAGAATGTGTGATTTCTTTATTTTCTTTTAGACAGGCTTATGAGTAAGCTAATACAGCTTACTGTAAATCACATTTACTGCTAACTGATCAGATTTCCAGTTTGCATTTAGAAACCCTAATTCTTCAGATTTTCTCTTTTTTAAGTAAAGGATGGCTAAGCAGATGCTGGTGTGAATAACGCCTTGTTGTACAAAGATTTATTTTCTATTTCTGCTGTATAACTTCACTTTTGGATGAAGAAATTAAAAATGTGTTTTCTCCCTTTCATAGTGCATTTTGTCTCCATTATTATTTTCAACCACTGCAGAGCTCTAGTTTATCTAACTCCACCCCTGCACAATTAGATAATGTCTGTATATTCCTCCCACTCCTGCTTCCGCCTTTCATGTATTCTGTTTTGCATTTGAGCTCAGCCACAGGTTCCCTTTTCTTTCACAGTGGTCCATTGTCAGGCCTGCTTGAACTCCTGCATGTTGTCCTTTGAGGATGTTGTCCTTAAAGGTCAGCCAGTACTCACAGGCTTTGCCTTCACCCTCCGTTGTGGTCTCCTGGGAGATTGTGCATGCAGAGCCCTGGACCAGGTGAAAGTGAAGAGCCATGAAGTAACTCTGAACTGCCATGTTGTAACTATGTGCTGGATTGTGCACTGTATGCTGTAGTATTTGTCTTTTCTCCCTCTCTCAGGACTTCAAACTCCCATGATTTCATGATTGCTGCAGCCAAGGCTGCTCTTGGCTTTCACATCTCCATCTGCTTCTTCCTTGTTTGGGAGCAACAGGTCCAGCAGAGCATATTCACCAGTTGGGTCATTGATGACTTGCACCAAGAAGTAATTTTCAACAAATTCAAGAAAATTCCTGGAGTGCTTGTGTTTGCCTATACTCTACCAGCAGATACTAGTTGTTTTAGGCCCTGGAGTGTCTGCAATCATGAAGTTTCCTTAAGCTTTCAAATGAAGGCTTTTGCTACAGCCCCTTCTTAATCAGGAGGTCTGTAGCAGGCACCTAATAGAAAGTTGCCCATGTTGGACTGTTCTCTGATCCTTACCTATGAGGTCTTCAGTGCCTTGTCACTCATTCCAAGCAAAGCAGGAATCCCTTTGCATAGATTGAAACCCATGTTCCTTACCTTTCCAGGCTGTTTTTCCTAAAGCATCTTTGGCCTTCCGTTGTAGTACCTCAACCATGTGAGCTGTCTCACCATCACTCTCTAATTCTCATGAGGTTATAGCTCTGCAGTGGTGCATGGACTGAATCCTGTTACTTCCCATGATGTGTAGAAGCACTTGAGATGGGCTCACAGACAGGCCACTTCCATGAGAGAAGTGTATGAGCCTCCAGACTTGTGTTCCCACATCTTCGCTTCTCCTCAGAGTGACAGCCTTTCTCCACCATGCCTAGTTTAAAGTTATACTCACAGACTTATTGTGCCTGGTGATAAATACACTCCTGCCACACTTTGTCAGATGGATCCTTTTTCCTGGAAGATGTTTCTGTGGTCATAGCATAAAATGCACTGACCCTCTGGAAGCATGCCATGCACTGACCCTCTGGAAGCACCTAATCTGCTCTGAGCCTTTTGCTTCTCAGTGGAGAGACTGAGAAACACTGCATGGGCTTCCTTGCCCACAGCGCTCAGTAGTCACTCTTGATTTGCTCTGTAGTTGCATTTTGGAGGTGTCACTGGTGTCCGTATGGATAAGCAGGAAAGTCCAGTAGTTTGAGGATTGGATGAGCCTGATATATTCATTGTTTGGCAAACAGCAGACCTCCCAGGACCTCCTGCTTATCTTATCTTCCCTGTTGTGCCATATGTTGATCTCCTGCAGCTCTTTCACCTGGCCTGCTCAGCAGCTCAAAGGTAGCACAGCTCCCATAGGGTGGGGGAGGCCACTGTGATTCACAGCAGTGAGCCAGGGAGGAGCAGCACAGGCTTCCTGCAGGCCGGCATCTGGATGGTGACATCCTCCCTGTGCAGTTCTTGGAATTGGGATCTCTGATGTACCTGTTCCTTTGGCTGGTGTGAGACTGCTCCTTGTAACATTGCATGAACTTGGAAGGTATTTTGGGCCTTTTGTAACTCAGGCTGTGAGCTGCTGTGCCATCTGTTGCCTGAGCCCTGGTAGATCGATGTGCTGCACCCAGGTTTATATTGTGAAACTATTGCACTACCATGCACTTCTGTTCACAATATAGATTTAAAATACATATGTTCATGTGAATGCTTTGGTCTACCTGCAGCTGGTTTTTGATGGGCATGTCATGTCAATATTACTTTAACAACTTCCGTGCTGTAAACTTATAATGACTGCTATTTCTTCAAGGCAAATATTCAGTAACAGTAATCATTAGAGTTTTTAGTTGGCTGGTGCTGTTGCATTGGCTGATGTTGCATAACTTCTTGGCTTCTCAACTTGAAGGGACCAAACACAACAGATTTTCATATTCATGTTTTTCCAGATCATGTGCCTGTAATAATAGGTATCTCCCTTACCTGGAAATATTTAACAGCATTTAATAAATACCTCATTATGTAGAGCAGAGACAGTTCTACCATACTGGAGATGCTTCAGTTTTTGAAAAATCTATTTTTTTTTCCTTTTTGTTTGTGATATCTGTAAACTTAGTTTGTTACAGGTGGAAACACTGTGGCTTCAGTCTATGTTCTAGGAATTTCTTCATCTCTGTCTCTTTTATAGAGGGATTTTAACTAAATAATGCTACTGGTGCTTACAAGGGTGAGTACAAAACTAGAGGATCTTCTTTCCTAGTTGCTCACCAGAATGTTTAAAAGAAGGTATGCTGTGGGTTCTCTGACTATATCGTGAAGTCAAAGGACTGATTGCAAACTCTTTAACATTTTAAGCAACAAGGTAGGATTCTTTAGACTACTGCCAGATTTATTGCTTCTTTGTTTCTATTAAAGAAAAAAAAGCTATAGGAAAGATTGTATTTAACTTTACTGCTTGTTTTAGGCTACTGATTTTTGGAATTTTTTTCCTTTAGCTTGTGCAGCACTATTGTGAAGTTATACTGTTATGTAGGCACATGCATTTCTTTAACATGTCAAACATATTTCCAAACAGAGATTGTGTACAAAAAAGGAAATGAGAACTTCTTACTGAATAGCCACAGTTGGTGTTCCTGTTAGTGGTAAATTCTTCTGTTTTTTTGTCAAATGGCTACACCCTACCAGCCATGAATTTTAAAACTGTTTATATAAAAGCAAACAGATAGCATCTGATGATTGTTATGACTCATTTAAGGAAGTGATAAAACCCAAGAGTAGCAGGGATCCTTTCCTTTTTCAGCTTGTTTTTTTTTTATTAACTGTGCTGTGCTTGTGTGCAATTGAGAGATATCAAAAATGAAATTAATAAAGCAGAAATAAAGCAGATACTTATAATTAATATTTGAATTTGAATTGCAGATACATAATGATTCAGCTTATGAATTAAGTTTACAAAACTAGCTTTAATTTTAGATTGCAATTACAAGCAATTTGATTAAAACTATTGTAACTGTATTGTACAAGCTGTTGTAATTAAAGCTTTTGTGGAAATTCTTGAGTTTTTCAAACTGGTGATATACGTCAGAAAAAAAACAACCTTTTCTTTTGCTTGTTGGCATCAGTGTTGCCATCCATTACCTGCCTTAACTGCTGTTGCCATATGAAATGCTTGCAATTGCTTTACATGTTTTTAGAAACATAACCAGAGGGCTTTTTTCAGCATATTGTGCAGTGTATTTTGCTAGATCAACTTTGACTGCTTTTACTGAAATATGTAAATGTACATGGTTCTGTGTGTTGTAAGAATAAACATTTTTGAGCCTTGTTTTTATACACAGATGCTTTAGGTAGAGCTTCAGCTGGAGAAGATCAGTTTATTGAGAAGTTGAGAGTATTTTTCCTGAAAGTCAATTGAATGAAGACTCATGTTTAGGCTAAGTAAAATTATAGATTTGAGACTTTAGAGCAGGACACAGAAAAAAAGGTTAAAAAATTTTATCACCAGGATAGAGAAAAAAATAAATAGGGCTAGGATGCTAACTTTTTTAATGAAACAGCTGTCCACCAAATTATTTTGACATGATAGGAAACGTTATTTGTCAAACAATGTTTTGTTTGATGTGATTAAATGTAGTGAAGTTAGTCCACTTATGAACACAAATAAATTCCAATTCTTTATAACTTTAGCATAGTGGAGATGGGCTTAGTAGGTAGCCTGTTGGCTTATAGTTTAGGGGGAAGATGGCCATATTCTGTTGAGTGAAGCCAAATAATGTTAGTGCGAGGCTTTAATTCTTGAGCATGAGTAAGTTGCCTTTGCTGTAAAGATATAAATGAAGGGCAAAATATAAATAGGGATCTGAAGAAATTTGATACGCTCAAGGTCAAAGAATATACCTACTACTTGTATTCTGTGCTTGCATTGATAGAAGGTTTTGAAAAGCCAGGCAAACGAGAAAGTTCATTGTGGTTTTCTCATTGGTGATGGAGACAACTTACTGTAAGCCATTTGGTATATGTGATTTTAGCTAGTCCTAACACAGAAATAACTTGAAATACGCTGCTTTGTTAAATAAGATAATGAATTTCTCCCTGTCACATTCAGAGATTTGGTGTATGACTGGGTATTTACTGTATTTGCATTTATGGTAGCCCAGGCTGATGATTATAAAGTTCCAGATCCTGGAGGCAATGTAAAGGTGAGCATTTGCATGTGAAAACAGTAATCCTCAAACCAGGTCTACTTCCTAGTCCACATATATCAACTCTATAGCTGGGTTTCTCTGGGGGAGGGTGGAAGAGTAGGTCTCACTTTGAAAACCATGTTGGGGGTTGATGTATTCACTAATAATTACCTTCAGCTTTCTGGAGAAAGGCATATTTTGTCTTTGGCTGTTCTTGGAAGAAATGCGTAATGCTTGATGACCATTGCTTAGGTAATAACTTTTCAAACAGCTAAAGTTGTAGTCTCGTCACCGTGAGAGGTTGCTGCAGAATACTCTTGAGTTGAAATTGCCATTGGTGCATGTTCTTAGTAATGTCACAAGTGGTGCTTCCAGGTGCTGGGGGAAGTTGTAGACAGATAACAAGTTTGGTGGTGCTGAGAGCACCAGGGGCCCAGGAAAATGTGTATCTGTTTTCAGAAATGGCTTCTAGAGAATGGTTGCAGTATTTTCAAACAAAGGTTTAAGTTTGTTTTAGAGGCTGCAGAGGTAGCAAGAGCTGGGGATAGGCGTGGGCAGTGGCAGTACAGGTGTCAGGTGCTGTGGAAGCTGTTAAGAGCCCAAGGGGGCTGTGGCTGGGGAGCTGAGTACTTCTGGAAGTGACAGAAGGGGAATCTGTATTTGTATGCATGCTTGTTTCTGGAAATAAAGTACTAGTGTACAGCGTGCTTGAATTTCTAGTGAAGAGTAAAGAAATACATCCCTCCAAGATGGCATGTTCGCTTCTGTCTTGTGGCTTGCATTACTGCTGCAGTCAAGCTCAGAGGATCAATTGCAAGCAAGACTGTAAACAGATTTATGTATTATGGCCACTTTATGATACGGAGAACCTGTTTCCAGCTTCACTTGGGCTATGGTATAAAACAGGCTCTCGGGTGAAGATAAAAAAAAATTTCCTTCCTGTCTTGAGGGTCGCTAAAAAAAATCCAAGTACCATGAATGTATACAATATGCTGTACAATTTAATGAAAGCTGAACAATGGCTCTTTGGTGGTGAACAGATTGTATGTGTATATATTTATCTTTAAGGTGGACTAAATTTAAATGGAAGAAGTTATGTATTGTTAGAGAAAAGAATGGACATGACCTTAATTTGGAGAACTTGCCTCCTGTAGAGCTCTACATCAAAACACTTTAGTACAAATCTAGCATATCACTAACAAATCCTTAATAAACATTTTTAAGTCCAGTGGTGATCCTGAAGTCAAGTATCGGATAGAAAAGAGGAAAATAGTCTGGGAACTGCTTTAAATGTCTTCCTGCTTACATAAGAATCATTAAGATAAGGTAATGATCAAGAAAGTGGCTTATTGTGAGAGGTGAAATGGGGCAAAGCAGAGCTTGGTGGTGTCCTTCTGTAGGTTCCGTGGTCATGGAAATTCTTGAGAGTTCCATTGAAAATTAATGTGTAACAGCAAGCAGGAGAGACACATTTTAGGTGTTTTTGATAAGGCTGTAGTTCTCCCTTTCTCCCTTTATTGTGGTTTATTATTTGGTATCCAGTGCTTTTCATTGTTAGAGTGATGTTTGCCTAGCTTCTATCCTTAACCTCATCTGTTTATGATTGGTCAAAGGTTGGTCTCTATCATCTTGGAGGCTTTTTCCAGCTTAATTGATTCTGTATTGACAGACAGCCTCAAAGGAACTGGATTGTGACTGACTGTCTTGTTCTGTGTGAGCAGTGAGTCTGTGATGTTGAAGGATTCCCACAGGATGTTTTCTGTAAAAAAATGGGCTTTGTGACTGAAAAATTGATGTGCTTACTCCACATACCTGCAGGATTGATAGTGACTTATACTGCAGCATAGGGAGTTTTCTTGGTGGCTGTAGACCAGTGCTTCTCGGTTAAAGTGGGAAGGAGGCATTTGCAGCTCAGCAGCCTTTCTGTTTCATATGCTGCTTCATGTATAACTGGGAACTGACTTCCTTTTAAGTAGTAACATTGCCCTTCCTTGTGTTACTGTGCTACTATCTCTCAACTTCGGCATGAGTTGCTAAGCTCCAAGTGAAGTGGGTTCTAGGCAGAGACTCACAGCTGCTTTCCAGTGTATTAATTCTAGGCAGATAGTAATGTAATAAAAGCTGAAATGTAAATGTGCCCTGTATGTGACTACATTCTTTTGTTAGTTCTCTCTGCCATGTGCTGTTCATATTACCGAAGAAAGTGTTTCTAAACTCCCTATGCTCTGAGAAGGCAGAAATTGAAGAACCTATAAATATAACCCTTTTTTTCCACAGCGATCATGCTCTGGGACAGGCATGAGCAGTGATCTCCTAATTTTACACCACCGGTGGGGACAAAAAGTTTCAAAACAAGTTACATGTTTTATATTCTATATGACAAAAAGGTCAATAATCCTATATCAATCCAAATCATAGAAAATCCAAACCTGAAAACTGTTAGTTAGAAGTGAAGCAACAAGACTCTAAGTGAGCCCATGTAAAGAAGCAAAGCTCTTGTTGCAGTTGATGAGTGATGAGGAAGCTGATCTTTGTTAAATGATCTCTACAAATTATGTAAGTTAATGTGTTAAACTTACTTGTAGCAGGTAGTTTGACAGAAGTCTTATTAATGAGAACAGTGGTTTATATCAAAGTTGTTCAGAGACTAGATGTAATGAAACAGCTGGAATTACCTGGTTTAAATTAGATAATTGGATGTGATCCTGTTATGGTATTCTGAGACCATCATGTGAGAGCAATCAAGTCTTCTTTTCATCCTAGAAAGTGCTATAGCATACACCTACAGCACAACAGAGAAGCTGAGGATTGAGCAATTTGTCTTCCTTGGCAGCTAAGTGAGGTTTCTGGTTTTAAATACTTACTGACTTTTTTTGTGTGCATCTCTGTTCTTGTAATAGAGAATGTCTGTAATTGAAGGCCTGCTCACTTTGCAAAGATGTGGTGCCTGATTGTCAAGACAGTGTAGTGTGGGTGAGTTACATTCATGCCTTCTTAGATCATGTATTAGTAATACCCTTTGTAAGTGGCCCCTTCAGTGGCTTCCTAATTTGCAAAAGTTAAAGTTTTCCTTTGCGGTGTCATAAATTTCCTGTAAAAGCAGCTTAAGCAGAGGATTTTTTGTGTTGTGACTTTATTGCTGTTTGTTCATAAAATCTTGGTGAAGAGGTTAGTGTTAGGAAGATTGTGTTTCAGTTGATACTTCAGAATTAATACAAAATATTCAGGATGTTCCACTTCAATAGTGTAAGCACCAATATCTCTCCTTTGGAATAATAGAAATTGTAGACTCATTTAAGTTGGAAAAGACCTTTAAGGTCTTTGAGTCCAACTGTAAATGTTTGTGCTTTATTAATATGCATTATGTTACCAGTTCTATTAGTAACAGTAGAAAATGTTTGTAAGACCTGTTTGTAACATGAATAGTTAACTGAAAGAATATGGGAGCTTTTGGAAAAGCTTAGTTATGCAATGTAATATTGCTTTAAAGTATCGGTAAGTACATAGAGGTAAAAAAATATTTAAAAAAAAAGGGGTAATTTTAGGAAATCCTTAGTGAACGCTCTTCTATCACCCTCTTCCTCCATCCTCCTTATAAAGTGTTAGCCTGTGAATGTGGCTAATGAGATCTCAAAACTCAAGATGCCTATCTTTGTCTCCTTATGCTTCCAAAAGGATTTGTAGAAACGTGGGGTTATCTTGCATATTCAAATTAACGCCCAGAGCAGAAGTGAAACCTGCTGACACAGTGCTTCCAAAAGTCTGAATTGTGGTGTAGTTCCCTACTGTGCAATGTGCCCAGAGTGCTTCTGTTTAGGAGAGCAGGCATGTTTGTGAATGTAAGTTGCTAATAACATTTTATCATGTGTTACTGAAAATCCAAAAGTTGCATCCATTATGGAGTGAGTCAAAAGTAGAAACAAGCTTCAAATATGTAGAGCAAAGTTTTCTTCAGGCTGCTTTGTTTCACTTCCTAAACAGTAAGGGTAAAGAAGCATTGCAGCCTTTTCAACTGCTTTTTGTTTAACATAATTTTCTTGAGTATGCAGCTTCAAAATTTTCTTCAGTAAAAAAGACTGGAAGAACTGCAAGAATGGAGAGAATGAAGGATGGTCTCTGTACTGCTGTACAATAGCTTCCTGTCTGAGGCTGTCAGAATGCCATGTTTTTTTCCCAATGTATGACTACATTTAAAATGTTTAAGCATTATGACCTCAGTTGTCTGCCAAAGCTTCTCTTCCCTTGTATATCTAAATCACTTGTTCATGAATGAAAATTTAGAGTCAATGGCAGGATCAGAGTGTGCAAGAGATTTTTGAAGTGGACTGCTTTCAGGTTCCCCCTAGTGTCCTGGTACAGATGTTGTAATTCTAAAGTGAACTACAGTTCCGTTTCTCTTTAGTGGAAGATCTTCCTCTTGGCACACTTGCTCTGTTCCTGTGAGAAAAGGGCATCTTATGCTTTCTTTGAGTTCCTGTCAATGCACAGGGCCCTCAGACAGCGTAAAAAGCCTTTAATGGGCAGTTGGCCTGGTTATAAGTATGTTAAAATAGCAATTTTTTGGTCTCATTGTGCTTGAATAATTCTGCTTTATATGCTTTAAAAAAACACCAAAACCCCACAAAACAATGCTTCTGCTATAGTGTTGATTTTGATAACCAATGATGAAAGTGTTGTAAATTGAAGAGTTGGGTCCTTTTGGAAACCTCAGTTTTTAAGTGTGTAAAACGTTGTTTAAATCACATATGAATTCATTACTTCTGTTTAAATAAGTTACATCTCAGACAAAAGCTCTGAAATTGATGTTAAGATAACCAAAAGCTATGGTGTTGTGCTGCCCCAAATATCAAAGTGTATTCAAATGTCAATTAAGAGGTACCATTTTCTGCCAAAGTTGGATGTCTTATTGTCATTCAGATACAATCTCATTTGATTAAGGTTAAAGTGCAGTAGAAGCCAGTTTGATTCTCTTTGTTTTCTACAGGGGAAATTTTTTCAACTTATTGTTGCTGATACTTTTCCAACCTGGTTTAAAGGCAGTTGATTTTCTTCTGTAGAGTCAGTTCTGTGAAAAAATGTGAGAATAAATACAAATGATTTGGTGGATAGGTTGATTTCTTTGTGTGTGCCGAGACTTAAATGAAGTAACTCTGGAAAAAGGAACTTTATAATTAGAAACATGGGCAGTTCCTAGAGGACAAGTATGTTCAAATTTTTCCTATTTAAATATTTCTTTACATGTTGCATTTGGGAGTAGGTGAGACAATTCTAAGAAAGCTGCTCTTGTTGTTCCTCTTGTATCTCATATTTATTTTTAAAAAGTCTCTATCAGTTTGAGGTGGAACAGTCCTTTGGAATTATGGAATGATGAAAGCTGTGTTTGGATGAAAGCTGTGTTTGATTGCCAAAAGCCACCACGTAAAGATGTTCTTCCTTCCCAGGAAAAACCCAGCTGAACTTTTAAAGTTGTATAAATGCATATATAATTAAGATATCTGATTGCAGAAATTTATTTGATATCATAACACATCCCCAGGGTTGTTTGCTGTGTTGTTCATATTTTGTATGCTGCAGTAAAAGGAAGTATTGGATTCTGTGTAGGTGGTTTCTCTACAAATTTGATAGTATTGGAAAGAAATACTTGTTTTGGAGGCTTGGTTTCTAAATAATGAGAAACATAATGCAATTTTCTTTACTTTCTCTTTTTTCTCCTTATCTCATATGTTTAGAAAGTCAATTTGGTTGCCAGATACAATTGCCATTGACTAGAATAACTCTTGCATTCTTTTCAGCATTTAAAAATTCCCTGCTAGCTGTGAAATCCTGAATTAAAAATGTTAAGATAAAGTTCTTGTAGCCACTGGGTGTAGCATATTAGATTCATATTGCTGGAAGATCTTTTGCTTAGATCTCCAGTCTGGATGATATATTTTATGTATTTGTCTTAATGTTTGGTTCACTGTGCATTTGGCTTGACATTTTATTTTTATCTGTTAATGGTATCAATTATGTTTGTAAGGACTTCTTAAAGCTGTTTCAAGTTCAGGCAGAGAGTTCAGGAGGAGACTTTGTGTCTAGGGCAATGACTTTGATTTATTGATGTCAGCTTTAGAGTTCTAGGGCTGGTCAGAACTGCTATGGTTGCATCACAGGAAGTGTGGCTGGTGTAGGTTTACTCTGCATGTTCAAATTTGCCTTACAATAAAATCATGGCAGCAGAATTTTTATGGGTAGACTTTATGCAAGGCTAGATAATTGTCTGTTTTCTAGAAGTCAATGTGAAAGCCAAAAGCCTGTCTAAGTTCTTTGTTGTACATGCTCCAATTTTGCTTAAAATTGTCTCAAATAAATTGTCTTTCCTTGAACATGTATTTGTGCTACTGGATGGTAGTGTACAGATTAAGGTGCATGTAAGTGTGGTCTATAGCTTTATTAGAAAGATGGGTAACTTCCGTTGTTCATTTTAAAATAATGAAAAATGCCTTTTCAGAGAGCACCCTTTTTAATAGTTCTTGGCTGGTTAGACCTCCCATACAAACCATGCTACTGCTCTCTGAAGTAGAGAATTCTAAGTGTTAAGCAAATGAAGAGCATCTGATCTGCCTGCCAGGTGCTGGATGCTGTCAACTTTTCTTACTAAGTAGCCCCTCAAGTCATAAATTTACAATAGGAGTCCGACAGCAGTTTTTTTGTCTCTTTGCAAGAGAATTGCGTGTCTTTCTTAAAAGTACTGTGTTGTCTTTTACATGTTTATTCACAAAACAAAAACTAATAAAATAATAAAACCTGTGTCAGTAGTTGTAGTTCTTGAGACAAAAAATGGCTACAAAAGAGGTAGGCTTTTTTTTTTTTTGGCTAATTTTAGATCTCTAACTCAGTTTCCCTTTGCATTTTGTCAGCTGAACTTTCCTGTAAAATAAGCACCATGTACAGTGGCATGTATGAGTCAGCTGTGCCAGAATCAACACCTTACTTTTAAACTGACTTCTCACAAAACCTGCTAGTAGGACATAGTGAAAGCATTACCCTTAATACATCAGAAAATCAACTGCTTGCTTTTTTAAAACAGAAAGAGCTTGTTGGTATAGTTTTACAAGATATTAAATAAGAAATAGAAGTGGATCTCCTTTTAAATGGCCTGTCAGTGGCCCTTCTGAAGGATCTTGGGCTGACTCCTAGAAATTTCAAGTTCTGAGAGTTTTTATCTCAGGCTTTATTATTTCTTTCTTTCAGACTTTTCAGACTTTTAAGATTGTTGTGCTTTAGAAATGCAAGAAGAAAATGGAAGAAATTTTGGCAAGAAAGTATGTGTCTTAAAATACAGCTTCATGGTAAGGGTGAGCTGGAACTAACTAGTTCCTGATTTCTGAAAGGGAAAAATGTCATTTCCACTACATCCTTTTTCCTTTCCCATAAGCTGATTCAACTTCTGAAGCCATTGAAAAACTCAAACAAAACCTTAAAAACCACTCTACAAGCTCAAAAAAAAGACTTGTCAGTTTTAGTTTCCTGAAGTGAGTGTTAAATGAGTTACATGTTCATTCTGTAATCAGAATCATTGAATCAAAAAATGGCCTGGGTTGGAAGGCACAGTCTTCTAGTTCCAGCACCCCTAGTGTGGAAAGAGACACCTTCAACTAGATCATGTTCTCAGAGCTCCATCCTACCTGGCCTTAAACACTTTCAGGGGTGGGCAGCCACAACTTCTCTGGGCAACTTGTTCCAGTGCCTCACCACCTGACAGGAAGAATTTCTTCCTGATATTTAATGTGTGTCTACTGTCTTTCCATTTGAAGTGCAAGAGAGTTCTGACTTTCTCTCAGCCTTTCCTCCAGGGAAAAGTGCTCCATCCTTCTAATTATCTTGGTAGGTCTCTTCTGGACTCTGTCCAGCAAGTCCATGTCCTTCCTGTGCTGGGAACCAACCAGGTGGGTTCTCAGTGGAGTGGAGTCATGGACCCACCTCCCTAAAAGTACTGTCTGCTTTGGTCGGGAATCGAACCCTGGCCTCCTGCATGGCAGGCAAGAATTCTACCACTGAGCCACCAATGCTGGTGATTATTTTTTTTTTTCCCTGACTCATTTTACACATTGTCTTTATTTAAAAAAAATTAAATAAAACAAAAACTTCTATTCCACAAACACACAGGCACCACCAACTTCTTTGATTTTTCCCCTCTACGCTTCCTCTGAAAAATTTGCTTTCGCAATTGGGAGCTGCTTGTGCAGCTTCCCCTTGCCCAGCACTTTGTAGTAGCCTGAGTGCATAATATCAGTGACTGCAGCCAGTCTGGCCTCATTTTTCATGTAATTGAACATTTTCTATTCACTTACAGGTGTCCACAGTTTCCAAGTTGGCAGTAGCACGGAATTTTTGGTTTCTTGTCAAATGACAGTGTGTCATGCCTACTTTTCTGAAGTAACCAGAGTGATGCTTGCCAAAGTTCATCCTGTGATGTTGAATACCACCAGCATTACCATGTCCTCTGGGATGTTTCCTATATGTGCAGGTGGCTGTGGCTGATGTGCCCTCTTAGCTTCCAGGTGTCCCTTAGTCTGGAAGGCATCCTGTCAGTGTGTGCAAGGGCAGGGAAAGAGCTTGGTGCTTGTGAGAGTGAGGAAGAGCAAAGGGGGCAGAAGTGGGAAAGCATCAGATCCAATGTAAGGCAAAGATGTTGCATTGTCAAAATATTATGAGAAGAGTGGAAGGTGATGTGACTGCTGCCTTGCCATTCTCCAAGCTGAGATGTGAAACTACAGCAGTGGAAATGTGTGGCTCCATTACAGTTTGAGTCAGACTCTGCTGGAACATGGTCCTGCTCTACCTCCTCTGGGCTCAGCAGTCTCCCCGGCCTACGCCTCACCACTACCGAGTGACATCTGAATTGAAGTGGCAAAATACTATCAGTGCAATTTTACTGCTGGCTCAGTTCCCTGATCTGGTATGTTGCAGGTTCTCATTATGGCCAGCACTAGCACAAAATAGGAATTGCAGCATTCTGGTACTGTCTGCCTTACTAATAAAATATGTGGGGATTGCTAAAACTTGGGGTTTTTTTGGTAGCTGTGAATTTGTTGGAGCAGAGGCTTGGTAGTACACTAGTGGCTGGTTGATATTCAGCATATGTGTAACAGTGGTAGTAATCTGACTGGCATTCATGCTACAAGGATTTCAAATACCGTAAAGTTCCTCAGCATAACTTTGGAGATGTGACTTGTGGACTTTTTATTTCATTGGTTTTTGTTTTATGTTTGGGGTTTTTGGTGGTTTTCATTTGTTTTTTAAAAATTATTTAATTAAAATAATCTGCAGATGACAACACCTGAATCCTGTATGTTACAGCACTTAGCTAAAAATTTATGATGAAATGCTGCTGTAGTTCAGACTGCATGAGCAGACTGTATTTCCATCCTACCTGCCTTCTTATTAAAAAGAAATGTTGTGGGCCAGCTGATTCCTCCTCCTATATTAGTTACCTATAGATACTGGAAACATTGCATTACCCTCCCACTATAACTTACTGAGTTTTGATTTGTAGGTAGTAATTTTTGTTCACTGTAAGAGTAAACATGTGTTGTTTGTTAGTTATTATACAGACACTTGATTTGAGTGGGATGCAGTCATATAAATAGAGAATTTGAGACACTGGGAAAGCTGAAGAATTAAGCCTTGAATTCATGTGAATTGGTGAGATTCAGTCTTTTGCTTTTCTGTGGAATGACTTTATAACTGAGTAATCATTCAAAAATGACATCATCATGGAAAGACATCTTTTATTTATTAGCTGCTGATGGTTGATGGTCTTTTCAAGGAGATATTCTGTTTGGGTGTAGTTTGGTTAGGTTGTATTTGAGCAATTTGTCCTAACTCAGTAATTGGATGGGTTGACTTTTTTTAAATTTATTTTTTGTTTTTTCTTTTGCTGTTTACCTCCTGAGGATTTACTGTCAGGGAAAGCAGATCTTCTTGTGCAAGCACTTTAAATAATGTCAATAAAAACAAGATAAAATTATCTGTCTCTTATTATGGTGCTTCATATCTGGACTCATCAGCTGTTCACAATGATGCCATCTATTCTAGGGAATTAATCTAAAGGATAAGTGGACATTGACCTCTTGGAGTGAACCCAGAGGAGGGCCACCAAGTTGATCAGAGGGACGGAGCACATGTATGAGGAAAGGCTGAGAGACTTTGGATTGTTCAGCCTTGGACTGATTTAGCTGTGGCCTTCCAGTACCAGAAAGGAGCCTACAGGAAAGATGGGACAAGGCTGTTTAAGAGAGGATGTAGTGACAGGGCAAGGGGGAATAGGATCAAATGGAAAGAGAGTAGGTTTAAAGTAGATGTGAGGGAGAACTGTTTACTGTGAGAGTGCTGAGGCACTGCAACAGGGTTCCCAGAGAAGTTGTGGATGCCCCATTCCTGGAAGTGTTCACGGCCAGGTTGGAGCTCTGAGCAACACTGAGGAAGGTGTTCCTGCCCACAGCAGGGAGATTGGAACTTGATAATCTTCAAGGTTCTCTTCCAGCCCAAACCAGTCCATAATTTAGAATATTTGCATAAATGGCTGTAGAACAAGTAAACATATGGCATTGCTTAGGCAGCCTTAATAGTGTTGAAACAGCCCTGGTTTATAGTTCTTATGAACTTGCACAGCAATCTAAGACTATTTTGGGATAAAGAAAAACTAGAATATCTCTCAAAAATGCTGCCAAAATTCCTGGAGATGAATTTAGCTAAAGGCAGTATGTTACAGTTGTAAAGTAAGCAGCTTTGAATTCCTCTGTGTCTCCCTACCATCCCTTCTTCCCCTCCCCCAGGAAAAAAACCCAAACAAAACAACTGAAGATCAAAAACATCCCCGAAGTTTAAAAACCCAACCTCCTGAAAACCCCAACAAATCAAATCACCCAACCCTCCCTACCCTAGCTCAGTGGCATTTGCATGCTGACCACATGCTCATGCATGCTGCTGTAAGATCTTGGTGAGGTTCTGGTGGAACATGGTGAATTTCATCCATCTATACTGAGGGATGGTTTTGAGTCCTGGAACATGTCCTGGAAAACTTTACACACATCTTTTGTTTTTCTACATCATCAGTGTATTTAGATCAGAATGTGGTGTGATTAATCAAGTAGGACATGGTACACTAGAGAACATAGTAATCTTGCTGTTAATGAGGGTTCAGGTTATAAATTTCAGTGGGATCTCTAGAGACTAAGTATTCAGCTGTCCAAATGATGTGCAATTGTGTAAGGAGGGCTTAAACTAGTGATCTGCCTCATGTTTGCTCTCAGCATCCTGGTGGCTTCTGACAGCTGACCTGCAATCTGCTGAGATACCCAACTCCACTGCTGGGGCAATACACCAGAGAATATCTGTACAGAATACATCTATCTTTTTTCTTCCTTTCTTTTTTGGGAAAAACCCAGTTCCATGTGTACGTGCCGATGCAAGCTGTGCAGGTGTACATCTTGGGAGCTAGGTGTTACATAGAAATTGTATTCTGAAAAATACTTGTAGGCAGTAAGACTTTGGGATTTTATGGCTAGGTTTAACTCATTAAATGATGAGCCACTGCTGGCAAAGGTTTCTGTGTTCCCTGGCTAAGGCAGTAATGTTTCTTTGGAGGAATACCCAATATTTAATTTCTTTGTAAAAAGAAATTCCTAGAATTTTTTTTTAATATGACTTAATAGGTTCCCCTTTGATAAGAAGCTGAACAAAACTATCTGTAGAGGTGTTTGACATATGACTGTGTTGTACAACTTGTCCCCTTCATCATCTTAATCCCCTAGTACCTTGCCTCCTGCCTGAATCCCCCCATGGCCTGGGGGGAATCTCTCCAAATTAAAGCCTCATTTAGAAGTATTTTCATGCTGTCTCATAATTATTTCTTGCCTTTTTTTATTTTCTAAAGAGAGATGCTTTGAGCTTGGTAGATGCTATCCTTTCAGCTGCGTGAAAGGTGGCACTGGGATGATTTTGGGGCTACAATGTTAGAAAAGATAGTCATAGTATCATTAACTGATTTGAGTTGGAAGGGAAACATAGGGATCATCAACTCCAACTCCCTGATTTAATTTCCTCATAAAAGGAAGTGTTGATTTTGGACTGTGGATGCAACTCTTAGCACCCCACCTCCCTACCCCCTCAAACCAGGATTTTAAAGTATCAATAGATACCGAGTTTACAGGGCTGCATGTGTGGGTGGGTCAGTTTGCTTGCTCTGCAAGCAAGCAAGCACTCAGTTTTCTTGTGCTCATATCTGACTGTGTCAGATAGCAGCTGGGCTGGAGCTCATGTGGTAAATCCTGCTGAGAGCTCAGTCCTGCTTACTGCAGCTACTTTAAATGTCCTGCCATTTCAGAATGGCAGATTAAGCACAGCTCTGCCTGCTAGACACTCTGCAGACCCTGCAGTAAGGCAGTTCACTGCCACTTTGTAATGGACTAAGATCAGAATTGTGTATCACTTGGGAAAAAATCAAAAGTTTTTCAAAGAAGCAAAAGCTCAGATAATTTTTTTTTTCCAGATAAGTGGTACATACTCTTTTGGTACATACATCTTTCAAAAATGTGTTTTACAGACTGAGATAAGGTCAAATAAGTGGAATTTGAAGGGGTATAAAAGTGAAAATGAAGAAGGAAAGATTGAAGGAAAAAGTGTATGTTTCATGATAGGTGCTTATGTTTCTTTTATTAAAATAAATGTCCTCATACACTTCACAGAGATATTTTTGCAGCATCAAACATATGGTTAAAATATTGCTCCAGCACAAATAGTTCTGCTCTGAGTTCTCACAGTGTTGTCACTGAACATGTTCAAGGATGTGATAATCTTTAATATATTTGCCTACAGTTTGTTTTAGAATACTTCTGTAGTTAAACATGTTGAGACAATTGCAGTTTGAAGTTGATCTGCTGTTCTCCATTTGATGGGAAGCTTTTTCCTGGTATTTACTCTAAGGGAAGAGCAGACATTTATCCACAAAGTGTTTTGGTATGGGACTTGAAAGACAAAAACTTCCATCTGTTTGGAAAAAAAAACCCTATGCTTCTCTTGCTTCTTAGTGGGTTTTTTCTTGTTTGTTTTGTTCCAAGAACTGAATGACTGTTAACAAGGAATTGGCTGACTACGGACTATAAAGAAATTTCAATAAGCTGCTTCAGAAAGGTTTTTTTTTCTTTAAGTATTCAAACCAAGCAAGTACTTTTTCCCAAACTTATAAAAAATAATAATAAAAAAGAAATAAAATATGTGATTCCCATCCCTCTCATTCTATCCCTAAGGAATAGACAGCCTCTTTTCCCTTCACACACCCACTCCCAACTTAAACAAACATTTTTTACTTGTAGCAATTGAATTACTTCTAGTATGGATTTATGCTAAGGTACAATTCGTTGAAATTTGGGAGAGCCATCAGGACACAGTTTAGCATGGCTGTTTCAGTATTCATCTGAGCAGCTGAAGAGCTGTGTGAATCTGTGCTCTGCGTTAGGGAAAGAATAGGTGTGATTTAGGATGCCCAGTTTAGAAGAGATCACTAAGAGTTAGGGTATCTGATATTTATGTTTAACTCTGTGCTTCCTCTATGAATCATTTAGTTTATAACGATTTACATATGGCAGCAGGGAGGCCTTCAATAGGCCTGGAAGTTAAAAGATGCATACGTGTGTTAGAATGAACTTCTATTTACAGAGTGGAAACAAACTACTTTTAAACTCTCTTGTCAGCACTGTCTGAGAATACTTTCATTAGCCTATGGTTAGAGAATTTTCTGGACTGAGGCAGCAAGAGGAACTGAATGTGGCCTTCTGATTTCTCCACAGCTAGGTGATAAATACCATCTTCATAGTTGCACAGTGTATTGCACCAAGTTCATGGACAGTATGTTACTTTTTCTGTTTTGTCCAAGTTGTTTGTTGGTTGGGGTGGCATCAGTCCAGCTTCATTGCTAGAGTTCTCATCAAACAAGACGTAGGAGTAAAAGAAGAAAAAGGAACAAGCAAGGCAGTGAGGCAGTGGCATGTCTTAAAGGTTAAGTTATAGATAACTCCTTAAAGAGACAGTTTTCCCATGCATTTGATGATGGGACAAGGAGATTAGGGTATGTTAGTGATGAAGAGGGAAAGAGTAAGATGAAGCGCTGAATTTGATCTGCTCGAACAGAGGTTGAATTTTTCAAAGGCTGACTTTCAGAAGGAAAAAATATAGCTACTCACCTGAATAGTAATACTCACCAGTAATACCTGAAACAGACAGCTTACTCTGGGAGGACACATGAGATTAATTGCAGCTAACATCAGTGCTTTTTTACCTTTTCAACAGGAGAGGAAAAAAAAAATCTTTTTAGGAAGCCTTGGTTTATTTTGCAGAGCAAGAATATATAGCTTATGTTAAAAAAAAAAAAGCAACAACCAAACACCTGCATTGGAATGAGTATTCGTTGAAAGGTTGAGATTACAGCTATAAACACACTTAGCAGATGTTTGACTGCTGGGTTGTTCTGTTCTGGGACCCGTGGTACAAATGCATTTTGTAGTGCTAATGAAGTCTTGGATCAGAGCAAAAATACTACCTTGGAGCTGTTCTCAGCAGCTGTTGATGCAGAAAATGCGAAGTGTGGAACTCAGTTTCAGCTCCTTTTTTGGTATTCCCTGGGCTGGAATTGAAGGCATTCCGTCTTGCCCATTCTGCTGCTGTGTGACCCTGCGGTAGCCGTAATCAGTGGCCTGGGAGATGAGCGAGCGGAGCGGGAGCGATTGGCTGGGGAGCAATTTCCCGGAGTACATCTGTGTCAGGCACAGGCAGCTAAAGCAGTCATGTATGCGCAGGCTCTGATCTCTGGGGAGGTTCATTACAGGGTCTCCTACAAGGGCATTCTCTGCTTCTGCACATCAGCATGGAGGAAGCTCGTCAAGGGAAGAAAATGCAACCTGTATGTAAATAGCAGCTGTGTAACATAATAATGGCTTGAATGGGATTTGATGCAAGTGACATTTAGCAGCTGTGGCTCAGAATTGTGTGCTACCTTAGACTCACTAGTTGTGGAAGAAATTTTTGAAAGATCTGGTGATAGGAGTAGTAGTTTGAGTAGAGATTTCTGTATTAGGGAAGATATTTGCTGTGTTGTTAGAATTGCTTAATCATAGTAACCAGCTTAATTCAGAAAGAAAATGTTCTCCTATAGTTGTGCCAGTATACTGTCAGACTTGGAGATTGGTTGAGTGTTTTGGATTGGGTTATTTTTTCTTTTGCACTATTTTGAGTCAGCCTTTCTTAATTTGAAGGTTATCAACTGTGGCTTTGCTTGATTCTGTGCAAGTATAGCCAGGATGTTTCTGGTAGAGAGTCTTAAAATAGCCGGCTAACTGTTCCTTTTTGACAAAAAAAAAGGCAAGTGAACTTAATGAGCTGTGTAACTGAGGTGAAGTGCTTGCAGAGGTAACGTTTTCTTCAGACCTCAGTGGCACAGATAAAAAACTCCATTTGTGGGGATTTATACAATGAATTCTAATATTAGTGTTATAAGCTATTTCTTAGCCATTGTATGGGTTGTCATTACCACTGCCATGTAACTGCAATGCAGCGTGTAACAGGGATTACTACTTTAAAAGTTTCCTGGAAACTAAAATTTATGGGATGGAATTTTCCTAGGGTGGAAAACTCTAAAGATCCCTGAATTATTTTATGTATGACATCTAAATTTTCTATTCCATTGTGTGAGCATAAGAAAGAATTTGATTTAGATATATTAGAGTGCATCAGATTGTAGTGGCCTTTGTTTGTCAAGGTCTCTGTAGTGCAGTGCTCGATTTTTTGTTTTCATTGTGGTGCTGCTTTCAGCTCTGGGCACAGAACTGTATCAAGCATGCATAGAAGACTAGGCACAGATTTGAGGTGACTAGTTGTAAACATTATAGTACTTCTCCTTTTTTAATCTGTAATTTCAGGAATTCACTTAATTACGTTTAAGTGACTGGAGATATGTTGGGTTTTTTTGAATGAAATTTAGTACTGTGAGGCAGTGATAAAATGCAACTTCGTGAAATAGCTACTATAATATTAGGTATGCAATTTGATATCTTGTGTTGGATTGCTGACAATATTTGCTAAGTTTATACATGGTGGTGAATTTTCTGGCTTGCAGAATACTCAGGCTGAATTGAAATAGACTTGTAAATGAAATATTCACCTGCACCTTGCTAGGAATCAAGCCATCTCTTTTTCTTGTGCTTGTTCTAATCCAGTTTTTTTGATGAATTGCTGTGGTGTGCCATGGTTGAAAGCCATTCACAATCGTGACCAGTCTCTTTCTTGTCAGTATTATGTTTCCTTTTCTTTCTGACTTTTTCTCACAATTTAATTTTCTCTTGTGATTAATGCAAACTCGGTTTATTGTCTAAAGACATGTTTAGTTTTTCTGGGATGGGACATGGCTTCTCTTGCACATTGTGGTGCTCAGTGTGACCCTGGCTGGATTAAGGCCTGCTAGAACTGAGATAAAACTACATATAAACATTAGATTTCAATAGAAGCAAAACATTAGTGTGTTTAGAACTGCTTTTTTTCCTGAATGTGCTTGGGTTTTGTGGTGTTTAAGTAGCACACATGCATGTCTTTAGTGCCCTCCACATATAGTTTCAGAAAATTCAAAGTACAGTGAAACTTCCGGGGAGTCTGACTGAAGTCTGTTGATATCTTTTGGACATACTTGTCCAAACAAGGTTTGTAGAGCTGCTGTGTTTATTGTAAGTCTTCTCGAATCAGATTGGTCAGATGTATTTGGTAAGGTAAGCTGAGCAGTTAATTAGAGGATTAGTAGGCTAAAAAAAATGTCTAAGTATCCCTAACCTCTTCCGTGATGGATATGGTCTTACTGAAATAAATCTAAGTGTCACACCTCCCTGCAAGGCTCTGAGTGTAGCTTTGATGAGGAGGGGCTGTCATTTACATGTGAGGATTGTTGAGTAAAATAGGAGTTGTACATGCACAGGTAAAATTCACAGGAAAAGAGGGGATGTGTGGTGACACCAAAGCCATTGAGCTGAATTAGAGTCATTCCTGTAGTGCTTGAGCAATATCCTCTGCTAAGATAGTAGGGGAAAAAAATCTCTGGAAAGCAGCTGTTGGAGACCATAGAAATTACAACTAAGGGGGAACCCATCAACAGTATGCTTCCTATTTTAAACCTGGCAAGCGTTCTGTTTGTGAATTATTATTAATTGTGCTCTCATCTGTATATATTTAGAGGGGAAGGCCAGCTAAAAATTGTACGATGACAAAATGAGACAGGGCTCATTTATATGTGATGCATTTTTCCTTGGCTGTTAGGTTGATGTGCTTGATTTAGAACTGGTAGTGTTTCATCACTCTAGCAACTTCTGATGATACAGTATTGCTGTGTAGACATTGTGCCCAAAGAACTTATTTCAAATGCATCTCTAGGACCACTTGTGCAGTTCAACTGAATTTGAACAGTTTGATAGACTGCCTAATACCTTCACTTACTGTTATTTAGAAAGAACTTTGATTTTTTTTGTCCTTTAAGGAGGCAGCAACTACAGATGCCGGCCCTCCTGCCTACTGCGGGCTCATCTTACCTCTGGTTTAAAAGCAGAATCAGTCTGAAAGAGAAGTGAAACAATATATTTAGAAAACTTAGCAAGTGCTGCTGTTAGTTGGTCCTGCAGGTACACCACGTCTACAAGCCCTTCCTATTGACTCACTTTTAACTAAGGCTGCTTGGTGCTGTGTGTGGGTAGCAGTGGGAGGAGACCTATGGGATAGACCTGATGCTTGTCTGAAGTAGAGTGATTGGCATTCAACTCTGCATACAGCATCCAGAGATGACATTACAAATATACTGTTTTACTGGTTTCTTTTCTTTTCCTTTCCAGAGTTGCTGTCCCTGGTAGACTTCATCTCCTAATTTTGTGGGTCTGCAACACTGGTCTTGTCTGTTTTTTACTCCCTGAAGTATTAGTTCTTATTACCTTGAAGCTGTGGGAGGTTGAATGGATAGAGAGGAGGTTGTAGGTGCATTCTGTAAATTGGAGATGTATTTTATTTCCTGACTACATGGAGTATTATGAGTGCCTAGAGCAGAAATGCAGACTTCTGAAACAGACCACTTGGGAAATGTGGCTGTGACAATGAATAATGAATTACCCTGTGGATTCTAAATTACCCTGAACAATATATTTCAGTACCTATGTAACAAAACAACTGAGTTTGTTTATCTATTTTTTTATAAAGATCAGTTTTAAAATATTTTATAGATGTACACACACATACCTGGATACATTTGCAAAGTGGGGTTGTGTAGTTCCTCTTTGGTTGTCTCTGAGATATATGGTCAAAATAAAGGTTTTAATTCCTTTTCATAGCCAAACCTTAATTTCTGAAGCAGGGCAATATCAACAATCTTATGTTATTTAATTTTTTTATTTATTTTTGTCACTGGAGCTTTTTTTGATGGCTGTCATATCCATCTCCTGAGTGTAGATCCCACAAAGGAGGGCTGATAATAGAACTAGAGTCCTGCTTTGGCTATGCTTCCTAAGGCCAAGCCACTGTTGACTCTGATTCATTTTGCACAGGGCCTCTCCTGTTGTGTCCTCTTGCAGACTGCCCATTGCTGGATGGTTTGGTTCAGCTGAACTGCTCCTATGTGCTTACTGGTGGTGAAAGGAGGGAGAGCTGAGCGTGACAGGCAAAATGCACTGTGCACAAGTGCTCATATGCTGCTGATCTTGGTAAATCCACAGCAGCGTGCTACAAAGGTTTGCCAGTGGGGTCTATAGGCAGGGTTTGCTCCTGAGAGGAAAAAATCAAAAATCAAAAATCATTTTGAGAGGAATGATTTCTTGGTGCCACATTCCAGCTTAAGAGGAAAATCCTGTCTGCCAGATCTCTTGTGCTTACAGAAGTAGAGATGTATCCATGGGTTCTTGTGGGAAGGAGGAGGAAACTGTTTGCTTTATCTTCAAGACAGAGAGATTGGGACAGTTACAGTCACAAAGCAGTATGTAGGATCACTGGGACAGCATAGGCAGTTATATTAGAAAACTATTAATATAAGAAGTGTTAAACTGTTGGCCAGGGACATATATAGAAGAAAAACGTTGATATGAGTACGCTTCTTCCTCCCCATCCTGAGTTGGCGTTAGTTTTTGTTGGTTGCATTTTGTATTGTGGTTTTGGCTTTGTTTTTTCTTTTTTATTTGCATCCACTTCAATTAATGCTGCAGTAAAGCTTCTTTGTAGCATGGAAGTTGTAATGTAATTTTTTGGGGAGGGGGGAAGGGTAATGGTGTTTGGAGGTTTTTTTTGTTTGTTTATGCCCTCTCTTAAGCCCTACTTACTTACTTCCATGAGCACTAATATAGTCCCTTCTGGTGCTGCAGGTCACTCTCTAACTCTGCTGGGAAAGAACTTCGGTCTGAGGAAATGTAAATGGAGCACATAAACATTGACTTAGCTAAGTAATGGTCTTAAATGTTGATCTCAAATTATTCTTAACATGGTTACTGTATTGCTCATAGATTTTAAAGGTTTACAGTTAGCTGTATCAGCTATTTATGATCACTGTCTATCACCAGAATGATTTGATTAGATTCTATTTCAAGTACCTTAAAAATGTGCTTCTAGCAAGTTGTCTGTCTTGGAAGTGGTTTTTCAGTAATGCACTTTGGCAGCATGCCCATCTGAAATCTGTGTGACTGCACAAGGTTAAGTGAGTTGCATGGTGAGAAGTGCTTGCAGAGATGACAGTGGAAACTTGCCTTTGGATTTAGTACTCCCTGCGTCATATTCGTGCTAGTCCTTGAGACTGTGGCTACCACATACTGCTGGAGGTTGTCAGTTCTTCCCAACTCAGGGCTTTCCATACAAATTCATGCAATTTAGGATTGACTCTTTTTTCAGTACTAGTTTTAAAAACATGTGGCGTTATAGATACCAAAAGTGTACTGTAGTAAATGACAATAAATGTTTGAGAAGGTGAATTAGTAGTGTTAACAATTTCTGGTGCTTGGTTTTCTGCAAGGGGGAATTACTCTTTTCTCACAGACCGAGAGAAGACATTTGAAAACCAGAGGTGGCAAGAGGAATCCTACTGGGAGTCTGCTGGAGCACTGAGTATTTGAAAGTCTTGTCTGATCTATAGCAGTTGAAAAGGGATTTCTTTTTCATGCTGAGGAGCGTTAGAAGGCAGAGAAGACACATTCTAATATATGCAGGCACCTCTAGCTGAATATGAAGGTTTTACTGGAGGTTGTTTCTGCAGTATGTTTATGAGTATCCAGAAATCTGTTAGGAAAAAGTACACTTAGTGTATCATAATACAGTGTAGTGTATCTTAATACAATGTGCTAGACTTTTTTTTTTTTTTTCCTGAAGTACTCAGGATTTGTTCTGTTTTTATAAATTACCTTCTCCTTTAAAAAAAAAAAGTGCAAAGCAAAGGTGAAAGCTTAATCTCTCCCTAGGGCACCTTGGTTGCTGCTTATGTTGGTTTTTCCCCCCCTTCTCAATTGTTCTGTCTTTTGACTGAAAATGAAAGTTACATACATTCTAAATTAGTCTTGAATTTTACTTTGGCTTGTGTACATCAGCTGTATTTGGGCATCTGTGGGATTGTCCTTGTAAAGTTTCACATGCAGTGAATGGTAAACTGCCCAGGAATATTTGCTTTAAGCTCCAAGTCGTTCTCTGCCTAAAACAGGGAAGTTGACAAATTTTCCACAATCCCGCTGTTCTTTGTTTATGTAAAAAGTTCAGAAAGTAGACAAGAGAACTGAAACGGCAGCTGTAAAATTTTCCCTCCCTTCAGTGCCTTCAACTGACATGATAGATCATCTAAAATTACTGGAAAGCTATGCCCTACAGACTTTATTTTTAACCAGGAAAAGGTTGTAGTTTGGAATTACTCTATAATGTACTTGAATATTTTTGATTTTTTTACCTGACCTAAGGCAAAAATATCTCATACTGGGATTTGCTCTTGGCATCACAAAACAGATATCTTAAAATGATGCTTTGTGTTTTTCTGAACAAAGGCTGTAAATGATATGCTTCCTTCATGTATGATATTTGTGGTTGTTAATGGTTTATTCTTGGAAGAGTCTTTGCATATGTTGAGTACTTTGAGATAGTGATAGAACGGTTTGCAGGGGCACACATGCCTTCCTGTAATCTAATCTTAAAAGACATGTTACTTTCACGTGATGTGGTTTTTGAAGACTGCTTCTGTATGTATGAGTTTGGCAGAGAATCTCTTTTACTGAAGGAAAGGGTGATAAAAATTAATAATGTGATATAGGACACACAGCAAATCCACTTTCAAAATGTTATTGGGAGATGAAAATTTCTTCTTATGTGTTTATTTTTCACAGTGTGTATGCAGTTTTCTACTGGAATGCAGTTGTTTGTATCATCTGGAGAAAAACTCTTTCTTCCTTTGTTGCTCAAAAAACTGTGTGTTTGGCAAGATTTCAAGTGTCCTAAAAGGACTGCTGGGGATGGGTGTGTTTATTTAGGTACAGGATTTTTCAGGAGTCTGTGGCTGTAACCATGAAGCTAATTGGGGAACAGATTTTGATAGCGGTTTTCCTATTACTAGGGTTTTTTTTTTTCCTACTCAGATATAAAAAACCACCTAAGGTGGTTCAGAGAATTTGTAATTCTTCTGTCTGCTTCCATCTCTACTTGGAGTTTTGTGGTAATGTGCATACTGTGTGTATCTGTTTCTGTGAACAGGAGTGTACTACAGTGTAGGAGACAGGAATATACTATTTCCCCCCATACTCCCCTCCCATCTTATTACCATGACACTTGAAAAATTTCTACCACTTTTTTATTAACAGGTCCTTGAACATTTTCATGGTCTTTCTCCAACAGACATTGCCTCAATTTTTAAAATTGTAGCAATGTGGAGTGTACAAGGTTTTTTCTACCCTGTTTCCAAAACTACTGTCACTACAATGCAGCAGTAGTGACAAAGTTAGGTTACTGTGTAACGCCTTTCTTGAAAACCCTATTTTCAGGGACACAGCTCAGAATTGACTTATATTTAGTTTTCAGAGGTTTCTTCTGCCATGTGCTACTCTTCCCTCTTATGTTTTTAATTATTTACATAGTGCCAGCTGCTTTTAGTTTTTTGTGGTCTAGCTGTGTCTAACCTTTTTTTGAACCTCATCAGAATTTTTTCCCAGCATGTGGGGCTTGTCCTCTTCATTTTCTTTAATCTTCTTTCCTCAGCATTTAACTACTTAAATTTGTTTTGTGTATATGCACACAATATATTATAATAAAGATATTTTTTGTTAAGATCAAGGACTTCTGTGTTCAAAAAATTTTTTTTGTGAGTGGGAGTTGATACAGTGTTTTTTAGCTTGTACCTGTTACACACAGATATGTTTTTCATCCTTGCCACTTTTCCTGTGAAGTGACAAACTTGTTCTATGTTTAAAGTAATTGCATAATTCTAAGACCAAAGTTTAGTTGAATGTCAACACTGTTAGGGTTCCCAGTTCCTGTAAGACTCCTGATTTAGGCTTCTGTTTTTCCCTCATGAACCCATTATCAAAGATCCTCTGTGGATTGAAATGTAAAGCATCAGATCAACGTAACTGCTGCTAGAAGCAGTGATCAAACAGATAAACTTGTGGTGGATCTGGCTGTCATATGGCCACAAGAGAAGTCACTTTGGTGAGCTGATCTAATGGAAAACGAATCAAGTTGTTATAAAAAAGCTAAAAAAAACCCCAAACAACAAAGAAACCACACCATTTCTTAAGCGCTTTTAATCTTATTTCATGATGGTTAGGTCTGACTTAAGGAAAAAGTGTGTGCCCAAGGGAGCAGAAAGATCAAGCACACAGTAATCTTTAGCAGCTAGCCTTGCCCTTGTATTTGGATGTTAAACTGCCCTTAGGCAGTTGTTCTTTTGGAGAACCAGCTCTGTCAGGAGGCTGTAATTTGTGATCTGTGAAAAGTGGACTTTATTCTAAGGAATGCAAACACATGGAGAAAGGCAACTCTAATGTTGTTTTGATGTCAAGTCTGAGATGGACTTGAGATTTCTACTATTCAGTTACTTTATTTTTGTCAAGACTGAGCAAAAGGCAGTTTTAAGGTGCTTTAGTGATGTGCTAACTGTGATTAGAGGATGTGTTCAGAGATAAGCCTCTATCTATTTCAAATATTTCATGTTATGAGTGTGGTTTCAGTAGTAATGGAACCCCAAGGGTCTGCTGGAAACTGCTGCTTTTTAACTTTGTGGGTAAAAAAAAAAAAAAAGGGAATTAGGTTAACAAGCTGGCTGTTGAAACCTGAATGAAGCAATTATTTTGATATTTCCAGAGCTGTGGGTCTAGGAAATACCTTAGGATTTTTTGCTACCCCTTTGTTCAAAAAAGCTTCTTATTTGTGCTGGAAAATCTCACACAGGAATTGCCCACTAAAGAGAAGAGCTTGAGATCTCTCAGTATTTACTTCTGTATCTTTTTATAAATTTATCAGTTATTTCATGGAAGTAGATTGATTGCTGTTGAATAAAAAGCTAAAAGAATATTGCACTTTTGAAACAAGTGTCCTGATTGTAATGAAATCCCAGAGCATTGCAGAAGGAAATTTTATGGTATTTAGCCTGTCTGTTGATTTACTGTCTTTTTCTTCAATGCAGGGTAATGTTTTCTTGAAAAATTGGATAGATAGGTTTTCAGTGATGACATGAATATATTTCGGAATTTAGGAAAAAAGTAGTTCTATTTAGTTGTAACTTAAACTTGTGTCTTGTTTCTTCAGGGTCATGATGAAGAAGCTGTTGTGGATATGGGCAAAATCAGCTCTACTATCAATACAAATTTTGAGAAGGAAGAACTAGAGAGTAAGTTTGTGGTGGTTTTGTGTTTGATTAACATGTATTTTTTGCTTAGGGATAAAAGATGAATTTTCCTTGCTAAAAGGAATCAAAATTTTATGGCTATCATGAAATTCTGGGGTAAAACCGGTGAAAGGCAGAGGTGACATGCCCTGTTTTGTCTCTGTGCATGCTGGTAAATATCCACCGTTCTAATCTGTCACCAAAAAAAAAACCCCCAAAATTACTGAAGCTTTCCAAGGAAAGCTTGCTTCTTAGACTTAGGTTTGAAAAAATAATTCCTGTCAGTAAGTAATTTTCCAGCATGAATGATGTCACGTTCTGCAGAATTAAAAGTCAGGAAACAGGGGTCATGAGGGAGATGTTTGTTTTCTTTTCTGAAAGTTAAGTGTCCTTGTGATTGTGGTCATGCACTTCAAATACTGAGAGTCTGAACAGACATGTAACTGTCCTTCTGGTTCCATAGTAAACTGTATGTTCCACAGTCTGCTCTCAGTAAAGCATTACGGTAGTCTTCATTATTTGACTCGGGATCCCACATTTAGCAATAAAATAGCAATGATTTAGTTTCATGTAGCAGAATGTAAAATTCGGTATTTCATCTAAGATGTTACTTTTTTTCTTACTTGAAAACAACTTAGTTTGGGATGAGGATTCATGCATGCTCCTTAATGAACAAGGAAAAAACTAGGGGGGGATCCAGTGTTAAAGTCTTCATTATTTACCTTTCACATGGAATACTCTTCTACATTTGCAGAATGCTAGAAGGCAGTAGATTCACTGAGTTGTACTGACTCTTGCACTGCTTCAGCACACTGTAAAACCATAATGGCAGCAGTTTCTGGCTAAGAAAGGTTGATTTAGGTTGCTGTGACATTTTTCTCACACTGTGGTATAAGAGGAGACAGTTTAAAGTGATTGAAGTTGTTTGCTGCTGCAGTCATACTCTTGATCTGTCCCCTTCATTCTGTTACTGTTTTCTGTCTTGTGCTAACACTTCTGTTGGCCTGACCAAACCACAATCCCAGCTAGGTCTGTTAAGCCATTGGAAAATTTACCAGTCTGGCAAAGGAAGATGGTCAAGATCGCAGCTATTGAGCACAAAATGCCACACTGATGGATGTGTGCCAGAGCTGAGCAGAGGAAGGAAGCATGGATGTGGGGCTGAGAGATGCAGCAGTGGAGGCTGTGATGATGCTGGTTTAGATGGGGTTCTACTGTAGGGAAACCACTGCCTTGGCTGTTTCTGCAGTTGAATCTTCAGTGGAGATTTAAGGTGTCTCCTCCTTAATTTCTTTATCTTGCATTTCTCAGGAGATGACCCAGAAAAAGTGTGTGTGTATGTTTTGCAGGGAGGCAAGGGTTAAGGGGAAGCAGGCATCCAGCTGGAGTAGTGTTGGAGGCAGGAGCTTTAGCAGCTGTAATACCTCGACCCCAAGGAATGACATGGGAATGTGCAGCCAAATCTCTTCCCCAGTCTCTTTCAGAGCACATTCTTGTAGGAGTGCTTCAGCTTGTACAGCACTGCAGTTAACCAAGATACTGGGTGGGAAGGCAGAGGCTCAGGTTGCCTGAGGCAATTTAAGCACTTGGATGACTGCTATGGAAAATACCCCTGTCTTACCCATAGCCAAAGAGTAAATTAAGGTAAAATGTAGACTGCTGTCCAATGAACAATTGAGTCAATGTAAGTGCTTTTGAAGGGAGGAGTTGAGATCTCACTCTCCTCACTTTGCTCTTATCCATGCACCTCATCTTCTCTTTCACTCCCTCACTCATTTTGGAGTGGCCAGTGTTGGTATCTCAATGCAAGAGGGGGCTGGCTATACAGAGGTTTAACAAATAACTAGTAAGACACATACTTCTAGTAAGAAGTATGTGACAAAAAAAAAAAAAAAAAGTTTTCCAGTAGTTTCCAGTAGTATTATCACATCTGTGAAGCTGTATATAGGTACACATTTTCTCACATAAATAGGCATTATTTTTGGTGTTCACATATATTTTTAGTATCTTGTATGTTTGTAAGAATTAAATTTTTATTGATAGAATGGAACAAGGGAGGGGCACCATATAGTTTGACTTTTATCAAAGTGAAAACTATTCCAAAGTAAGAACAAAATGTTTTTTCTTTCCTTTATGAAAGAGAAAAAGGTATGTAAGTGTGATTGCTCAACTCATATAGTCACCTTCTCAGAGATTCTTCAAACTCAAGGTGTCTAGAGGATAAAATTACGTTAACTTACAGCTCTGTTTAAGAGTTTATTATTTATAAGCTATTATGATAAAAGTAGGTCTGTGGAAAGTTTAGGTTTTGTTTTTAATTCTGGTATCAAAATCCTACAAGGAGAGAAATGGGATTGTTGGCTGCAAGCAGTAAAACAATTCCAACTAGCCTTATTTTTCATTTTTGACACAAATATTTTCTTGTAAGCTTGGGAAGCCCTCTACTAAAGCATTGGGCATTGGAAGTGTTTTAAGACTTTAACCTATTTCAGTCTAGTCTTTCCATATGTGTTTCTGGTGACTTGTAAAGGAGTAGTAGGAATTTTGAACCTTTACACAAGTATGCATCGATGTATTTTCAAGGAGAGTCAGCAAGCAGTGCGTTGAGTTCAGCTCTGGTGTGAAGGACAATACTTTTTAGAGCCCATATGGACAGATGATACTTAACCTCCTTGAAGCATGTACAAACTAATGTTAATAGGTTTGATACAGCAGAGGGCATAATTTTGCTCTTAATACTAAAGGAAAGGTGTCTTAGTGTTGTCAGTTTCTTGTATGTTCTGGAAATTTTCTGATGAAATGTTAATGGAAAGAGAAACAAATGCTAAAGGAGAAAATAGATCTTGAACTTGGAGCTTCTCAAGCCCTGCATTCTATTTATGGTGGCTGGCAGAGTGTGGTACCTGTCTGGAGTGACAGTGTTTAGGTTAGAAAGGTTAGGCACAGGCTGCTGGTTTCGTAACACTCTTCCCATAAAAGAGGAATGGTTAGAGATGGTAAACTGCAATTGTGGGCAGACTGTGTGTGTACTAAATAAAGATACTGCACTTTACTGAGGCTGTAAGGCCTTATTTTGAATTAACAAATGTCAGTTTACAGAAGAGCTAGAAAAGGGAATAACATCTTAAAATAACCTTTTTTAAGGGCACCTAATGTTCTTAACTTGATGCCAGGCTCTTTGAGCTGCAGTGAATGAGAGTAATAACAAAGTCACCCAGGAGCTGGAAGTAAGGCATGAATATTAATGGCAGAGGTGTTTAATGTGGTCTTGTAAAGTGTATTTTCTGTTAAATGATGTTTAAGGAAAACTTTTTTAACTTGGGCTGGCTTGATACTACAAGGATGCATCTTTTAAACTGTGTAGCTACTTTTCAACCTTGATTTGAGGATACATTTACTAGATACAGTGTAAGGGAAGAAGGGATACATTCTGTTACTCTTAGTGGGCCTAACAGAGATAAGCAGTTTACACATTACAGAGGTTTAATTCCAGAAACAATCTTGAGGTCAGGAATGTGTGTCTTGGTAGACTAGTTTTCTGTGGCATAAATCCAAGCACCAGCTTTCAAGAGTTAAGATGGTTTAATAGCTATCTACTCTCACATTATCCCGTGGCAGGTGTAAGTAATGTTTACATTTTAAGTGACCTTATTATCTCTTATACCTTGATGAGCCTTAATTTTTATTTAAGAAAAGAACCCTGGTTTTCACTTAATCTTAGTTGACAAGGACAAGCAATCAAATAATCCTGTATTTTTTCTCCCCTTAGGTGAATATTGTGTATCTAAGTAGAAGACTTGCTGTACAAGTGTTTCACAATTTGAAGCTTTTTAAAAGTGTTTGACATCAACTGTGTCCTAATGACTTTTTCCCTAACTTCTTTTATTTAAGAGAACAATATGTAATGATTTTGTTCTGATTGCATTAGAAATTTTATAAAAAGACAGCAAACTGCAAACTATAATAGTTTTATAATCTGAAACACACATAAAATTATTATTTAAGTAATATGGTCATAAAACTGAAGTTCTACCAAACAGCATGAACCAAAACTTAAAACTTGCAGTAAACTCGATAGTCCCAGATCACTCAAATATAAAATTTTTGAGAGGAGGCAGAAGAGACTGCTTGATTCTACAACCTATTAGTTCTTGATGACTTTTCATAACCTTTACCTTTTTTCAATCCCTTAAAAACCAGTTGTTCCAAAAATTGACTAAACTTGTGCCTTGTTGGATATTAGAACTATTTCTGAATGGATGATTTCTTTATTTGCAGTTCACTGAAACTTAGTGTTTCATAGCAATTTAAGCTTTTAAATTTACCTTTTCTAATTTACAAAATAAATAAAAAAAGGAGAGAGTTTGAGGTTTCCTCAGGAATGAGTAACCCTTCTGTGAAGCAAGATTCCTTCTGTAAATACCAGTAGATGCATTTGCAAACCAATCCATTTACACGCTTGTAAAAAGAGGGGTGTGATCAAATTTGTTATGACAATATATTTGTGACCCATTGGTGAAGTCAGAAAATTTTCATTTCAGAAGTTTCTTATGAAATACTTTACAAGAACAGTGTTAGAATGTGGAAGCCTTATGTCTTTACCAGGGAGATGGGAACTGATGATCTTTAAGATCCATTTCCACCCAAACCATTCTGTGGTTTTATGTTGTGTTCAGTAGACAAAGGGCTAGTCTTGAATGTTAATGGGACTTCCACTTGAATTGCTTATTTCTAGGTTTTCTCTCCTCCAACAGAAACAACTCTTTGAAATTACCTTATATGTGTATCCTTTTTCCTGAGCTCTGCTGCAGAGACAGGCTGCACTGAGGATCCTCAGCTGGGATAAAGCGTGGGGCCCAGCTCTGCTCTGGCTCAGCTGTGCAGAGCAGGGATGGCTTGTCCTCCCTCCCATCAGCACCAAGGGCTGGCTCCTTTCCCTGGCAAGGGACATGGCTGCTGGCAGGGAGCCACAGGTCTGTGCCAGAATCCCTGTGTGGCACTACCACCCAGCACTAAGCTTTTCCTATTACTGTTTCTACCTGCTTATCTAATATAAACCCTTCCTGAATATTGTTGATTGTGTCTAATAGAAGCATTCAGTGAATTTTTATCTCTGACTGCCCCTATGAACTTATTTGGCTTTAAGTCAGAAAAAAAATCACTTCTGTGTGTAATGAGAAATCTGACATTTACTGGTTTTGTCAGCATAACATGCCAATGTGTGTTATGTAGTGAGAAAACACTCTTCCTCAGTGCTTTACCCTGTGCTAACTACGGTTTGGGATTGTGCTTCTCAGTTTTATCAGTTCAAGTATAAGGAGTGTATTCTCAGAGAGACTGAATTCCTAGGAGCAGCAGGAGATTTCAGAGCCCAGGTACAGCCCAGGTTGTGTACTGGATTCTAAAATACGCTGTACTGTGGAGAAACCTTTGGGTTCCAGTCATGGCATGCAGTTATCCCGTGAAAGAATTTTCTTTACTTCTTTCTACAGGTTTGGTTAGAAAATTTTATCCAAATGTTTAATTCTGAGAGCAAGAGATAGCTTTAGTTAAATAGTTCCTTTAACAAGAAGAATCCTTGGTAATTAAAGGACTTCTTAGTAGTCAGTCGATGTGTGGAAGACCAAGATTATGTTAAATTATTTTATATTCAATTTTGATACATTTAATTCTGTAGAAAATAATTTGACTCTTTCTTGGGAACGTGCATGAGAAGTTTATGAAATAAGTGAAAAATGCTGTTTGTTCTGAAACATTTAGTTTCTTTCTTATGACAGGAACTTCACTATCAATACTAATTTCTGCATTTAATTGCATCCTTCAGAAATAGAACATTATTTTTAATTAGAAAATTAGCATAGTGGAAGTATTTTTTGTGAATTAGTGACTTGAGTGATTTTTCGTTATAAATAAACAAGGGGGTGTGTGTGTGTGTGTGTGTTGGAGGCATTGTTCTTGTTCCTTAAGTTTTACCAGAACCAAGAATATTTGGAGAAGTCCTATGGGCTCTGAAATTTTTAACGGCAAAAAAAGACACTTTTGTTCTTACTCTTACTTCTTTCATCCCTCTCCTTTCACCCCATTTTTGTGCTTCTACCTTCAGAGCAATCTTGTTTCAGAAAAGGTCACAAGAAGTTGTGCTCATAGATTGCATTGAGCTTATTTTTGTGCATACAAGTACTCTCAGTGATGGAAGGGAAATTAATACCAAGGAATGAGATGCTGTGTTCCAGATCTTTCCTACTAGGGTAATGCATTTGGAGATGTGATTTAAGACATCAAACAGCTGGATTTCTTCCCTGTTTTATGATCTTAAGGAATGGATTAGGGTCTCTCTTGCAGATACTCCAGTTTTTCCATACTGGAATGCTGCATGCTAGAATGAGATAGATTGTGACATTATTTGATTAAAAAAGGCTTCTGTATAAAATAGATTTTCCATCTTCAGATTATTATTTAAAGATTTTCTGTAGAAACAGTAATTCTTGTCACAAAACTCTAGTCTTCAGTTGGGAAGATAGGGTCACAATGGTACGTTGTGAAAGGGTGAGAGTGATCACACATAAGATGCTATATTGGAAGTGAAAGTTGGATATTAGGTTTTTTTTTCAGGTAGTGTGTTGCTGTAGGTTGGTATAGGTTGCCTAGATAGGCTGTAGAACATATATCCTTAAAATTACTAAAAGGATGGCTATCATCCTAATGAAACTGATCAAAACCATGGCTTCAGCTTTGAAGTTGGCTGTACTTTGAGCAAGGTTGGACCAGGGAGCTCACCTGCAGATGGTCCTTACATCGATCATTAATACATGATCACTCTTAGTTCTAATTTCTACGTAACAGGGTTTCAGAATCCACATAGATACAAACTTGGTTTCCTTTACTTTTTCTTGTTAAGATGGAGAACAATGTCCTTCTTTCTATGAAGCTTTAAAGGCATCTAGCCAAAGAAAAGAGAAGGTTCTGTGTGAAAAGAGAAGACCTAGTGATATCAGGGCATTTTTGTTGATCTCTCTCAGACTTCAGAAATCTTCTATTATGAAAATCTTCCACTTTCATGGGAGCTCTGGGGAGAAATCAGGAAATGTAGAGCATTTTCTTTTCTGTAAATGTTATAGGACTTCACCCAAAGTGACTTTTGGAGTGAGACCAACCATGTGATTGCAGATCAACCATGTGATGGAGACACGTTTCAAGATCCTAACACTTAAGTTTGTTTCATATTGATAAGGGCCTTAAGTAGTAAATACTCTCAGTGGATTTGAACAGCTAAGCTTGGATAAAGTCATGTTGGATTAAAATGAGCAATCATCTCTTGAGCTTTGTATTACTAAATTTAGTATTGGGCAGTCTACTAATTCTATTGATTATTGGTTTATAGTAATTCTGTAAGAAGCTTTGTTTGAAAGTGGTACTGTGCTACAGACATTTACGTGAATAAAGCTTTGAAGGTCACATGATGTACCTTTTGAACTTCTAAACACAATATTCAAGTAAAGGTTGTGTCCCTTGTAAAAATAACACCCCCATGCTAGAAACTTGAATCCCAACCTTTTTAGAGTTAAATTTATTTCCAGTGCTTTCACAGATGATATATTAATTTTATATTAATTGCCTTTCTTGGAGGTCTGCTTTTTAATTTTGTTGAGGTTTGGTTTTTTGGCCAAACCAAAATTTTCTGAAAAATATGAAATCTGAAAAATAACTTGTTTAGTCCAATTCACTGGGAATGAAGGAAAAAAAAGGAAAAATGGCCATGTCTTTATTTTACTTTGCTTTTCCTTGTAAATTATATTTATAAGTAAATCTCTATCTGTCTATCTGCAAACATTATTACTCCTATCTGAATAATGAAACTTAAGGAAACACAGACCTACTCAGTGCAGCTATCTTATTTTTAGAAGGCTTCTCAATGCTTTGCTTTGTTGAGTTAGAATCAAAGTTAAGCTTGTCCAATTTTTATTATGTAGTTTTGTCCCACTTTGGAGTTGAATATGTCTGTAAGCAGTTTTTGGGTAATCATGACAGTATACTCAACAGCAGTAGTTTCAGATTTTCTAGACAGTAGTTGAAATATCTTTATTTATGACTGTGACATCAGAATGAAGGTCCCTTTTCCTAAGGAACACTCAGGTGCACTCATAAGCTTCTGTTTGCTGTAGGTAAATTTTTCACGGTTGGTCTGTTGTACTGCCACCCTCACTGCTTGCTCTGAAAAATATTTCAGAGGCTTTTTGTCAACACCAGGTATTTTTTAAAGTTACTCTGATGGAATTACATTGCATTGTGATTCATTTTACTTTATAAATGCTGACAATCATTTGCTCATTGGCATTTCATATTAGTCCCAAAATACCATTGCAGATGTCTGAACACTTTGCATATACAGAAGTGCTTTGGGGAAGGTAGTCTTGATGTACATTTGCCTGCAAGACCATGTATACGTGAGGAAATAGTCTCACAGTAGTCACTTCTGGGCAGTGTGGGCTGAAGGGCAGGATCATAAGCCATGGCTAGACTGTTCCCTGTCTCTGTGAAACCCTCATTTGTTCAGGTGGCAGGAAGGTGCTTCCTTTAAATCTTTCTTTTTGGAGTGGACCAGCAATATCAAATGTTGTAGGTTGTGGACTGACCATCCAGGTTGCCTACTTTGTGTGCTTGAGGCAGCTATGAGGCACCTGGACATGATTCTGTGGTTTCTGTGATAGTAAAAGCCATTTGCTGTGGACCCAGGCTGTTTAAAAACACCTTCTGTTTGTTGCTTATTTCAGCTCAGTTTTCCATAGCTTTTACTTGTGTCTTTGCAGCATATCTGCTCTCCTCCAAACTTTTCTACTGGAAAAAACAAGTTCTGTCTCAGTGCAATTAGGTAAACGAGATAGACTTATTTCCACCTCTCCTTCATGCAGCAACATGATCTTTGTCTATGGAAATGGTCACACTAATACAAATGCCAGTTTTTGCAATAGCAAGGTATATTGTTTAAGATGGAGATCCTTGGAAAATATGTGAGGGATTTTTGTCTCTTATTTGTGGGAACAGTGAAAGACCGAAATGTGGAAGTCCTTATTTCTCAGGGAGTAAAGTCCTGAACAGTGTCAGTCAGCTCCTTCAAGGTTGTTTTTTTGTTTTGTTTTGTTTTTTTTTCTTTAGTGCCGTGATCAAAACACATGCTTAAAATGTGTTTGTTAATTACATAAAATGCTTGATTACTAGAAGTGTGCAAAGTTTCTCTTAGGAAGAAACAGTTCCTGCAAAAAAATCCAGCACTTTGGCAACAAATAGAACAGTTGGAGTGTATATATAAACTGTAGTTTGATACCTGCTAATTGAACATATAAAATAAAACAGAAACCCTAACAGGCACAATAACAGGACTTGCAGTGAGCGATGGCTCACTCAGTTGCAGCTTTGAGTGGAATGTGGTGAGTAATGCAGTTATTTTTGAACCTCATACTTTTGCTTTCCCTATGCATAAGGTTATTGTTTCATGATGGTGTCAGCAACATGACCATTGTTAATGATGCCCCCTGATCATATTACATATATATATACACCAAGTGCAGTGATTTATAGGCGTCACTTTGGCATTAATTTCTCTGGGAATTGAATTGTGCATAGCAGTCATGGAGGGCAGGGGTGGGTCTGCCAGGCAGGGGCTGGGTATTGTTGGAAGAAACTCACAAAAAGACAAGTCTCTCTCTATAAATAGGACTGATGATTGCTTCCAGAAATTAATCTCTTTTCCACTCTTACATGGAAACAAATAGCTTTTAATATGCTTAGTTTCAGATTTGGTCATAGTGCCAGTCAGTCAGCTCTAATTAAACTTGTGTTGGAAGTGTGTCAAGAATTGGATCCTGTTATGTGAAAAGGAATCTTTGACCAATTAATTAAATGTTGAACTTACTTGTGTGAATAATGGTTTTTGCTTGTATTTTTAGTCAGCACTGTAAAAATACACAAAACTTCTCTAAAGCAGTATCTTTGGCCTTAGAGATTCTTTTTTTGGGGAAATAAGCTTGACATCTTACCACTTTTTGTTTCTTTAAAGCTCTATAATCACCAGGAATCTTAAACGTCTTCGTGTGTCCTAGGTACATACATACATATGTGTGTAGGTGTAGTCACAATTTCTAGGGCTTGCCTTCATAATGTAAATTTGCTGAATTTGCATCTGTCTAAGAGCTGGAAGACCACTTCCTTTTCCTTTGGTTAATGTCAGTCTTCTGTAATAGCTCTTCAACACCAAGAAGCAGAGTATTTAGTGTTGTAGTTAATTTGTCTCTTCCTGCAATTGTTTGTTTAAATAGCAATGAAAGGCCTATTGTATATGCTATCTTCATTACAAGAGACATGGTAGTAATATGTTCGTAACAGTCACTTGATTGATATCTTTTGCTAAGATGTTGATGCTAGTATTGTCTTGATGTCAAAGGTCAAAGGAAAAGCAAGATGTTGAAAGGACATGTCTTAAAGAGCAGTGTTCATTAATTTGAGGATGTGCTCCTAAATTTATTAAAGCATTCTAGAGTAGGAAAAAAAAACCCACCCCAACATCTCTGGAAGTTATTTGAAGTGTTGATATACATTTCAGAATAGAAGTTCCTTATACTAAGTTAATGCTGTAATTCAACATCAGTTTCACCTTGAAGTGTTATGTGCTATTTGAGAAAATACTGGCAGCTCTTTCAAGGACAGAAGACTACTTGCAGACTCTGAATGAAGGGGTAATTTCTTGATGAAGTTAATAAGCTGAACCAGGAGATTATTTTGCCATTCTTACAACTGTCCTGATATGAATCCCTGCAAAAAAAGAGGACAAAAATGTAATTTCTCTGCCTTGGCCTCATGTATATAAAGTAGCTTCTTTCAGTGTTACAGGTCAAGCTTGAACTTCAGTATTATTTGTTTCACAACCAAATTCTTAAACTGAATAAGAACATGACCTAATTTATCAGAGAAATGAGTCTAGCACTAGTTCCTTGACACCTGGAAGGACAGAAAGGACACGGTCATGTTAGTTCACTAAAGGTAATTTTTGTCTAGTGCTTTTGGATTGCTATTTCTTAAACCCCTTGTCTTTAGATACTCAATTTGGGTAGTAGGTAATTTTTTGTTTATTTGTGTCCTTTTAAACTTCCTTGAAAAGGCCACAGAGCTGTGTATATCGGAGTTCACGTCCCACTTGGCAAGCCAGGCCGTCGAAGGCATAGGCATCGTGGGCACAGGCACCACAGAAGAAAAAGAGAAAAAGATAATGATAGAGAGGATGGCCGAGAATCTCCATCATATGGTAAGAAGTTTGTTGTGCATGTTCTTCATGTCTCCTGAAAATAAACTTGTAGTAGCTACTCTGTGCTCAAATGTCGTTTGTTTTGTGCTATTTCTTTTATTCTTGCTGTAATTAACGTCTTTTTGTGTACAATCAAACAAGGATTTTGTGGTTCTGTTTTATCTAAGTCAGAAGCTGTTGGACTTGGTCCAGCTGCCTGCATGAATGTTCAGCAGCCTGCACTGAATAGGTTAGACTAGAGCTTTGTAATGCTCTCCTGTAGCATGAAAATCTGTGTTATTTAAATTAGACACCTTTTTTCAGATTGTGTAGTCGTGTATGCTTCTTCCTCTGATTTTTGAAACTAAGCATGTAGCTGTGAAAAGCAGCATTTGCCATGGTAATTTGATCAATGATCTTATTTTATTTAAATATTTACTTCAGCCTTCTTGCTGTCTGTTAGTAAAGGAATTGCACTGCCTCATAAGTTTTTGGTTTGGATCATGATCTGACCTGCCCCCACCCCCCCATTATCCTCAAGAGAGGACAATTTTGTCATATCATTCTCTGAAATGAAAATATTTGGCAGTATGCTTAGCAGTTTTTCTTCGACATCCTAAGTCCACTTTAATTCCTAAAGTGCCATGAACGAGCAGATTATGGTGCAAAAATTTAAGTGTGGACACCATGCTGTTCACTATTACCTTTCAATGACTGGCAGCATGTTCTGCATGGGGCCAGTACCTGAAACAAAAGATTTTGCAAATGGAAAAGCTCTGACAAGTCTTTTACCATTCTCCTATGGTTCTTGGTTTCAACCATCTTCAAGGCCTCCCCTCCCAAATACAAATTATTACAATGGACATCATGTTTGTAGAGTCTTGCTATACAGGTTTTGAAGAAATAAGTGATATTAAGTTGACAGAAATTCACTTTTTCTGTTCTGGTTGCTTCTGTATGCACAGAAGCACAGGGTTTGGCCAGATTCTGGGGTGTGTTGGTTTTGGGATGGAAACAATCTGCTATAGATCTTAACTAATAATGAATGTTGTTTAATTCAAGAACACATTTCAGAATGATGCTACTAGATGGTGGTATATACCAGAACAAAAATGCTAAAGTAAATCTCAGTGTGGAATTAACTTTGTTAGTAATTCAGATCTTAACCTTTAAATCTAAAAGGCCATCTTCCTACTACAGTAGAAGCCTACAGTTGTATATTCATGTATAATAGCTGTAAGAGTGATGTTTCAGTGAACAAAGTTAAATTTTTTAAATCTGAGAAAATAAAAAAAAAAAATTAAAATTGAGATTTACCTGGATTTTCTATTTCTGGCCTTCCTTGAGATAACATTGCAATTAGTACATTTTTTGAACCCTTGCAGTATGAAAATTCACTTGAGTTGAAACAAAATCTTTGTATAAATATATGTATAAAAGTATCTCTAGAATCATGTGGTTTAATTAGTGTTTTTTAAAAAGTTTTGTTAATATTAATTGAAATCTAGTACTTATGTGATCAATAAGGATAGTTTAGTTTTCTAGCTAGTTATTGAGCTGTTCCACTAGGCATTATACTATGAGAAGTTAAAATATTTTCTGGACACTTCAGCTACATAGTTTTCTACTTTCCTATGCTAATTTATACATACTGCTCCAAACATGCAATGAAAAATTTTATCCTGCATAAATAGCAACAGACCACAGAAAAATCTGCTGCTCTAACAGTCAGTGCCTGGCTACTCACTGATGACCATCTTGAGCTATTGCTTGGGCAGCTGATCTGTAAGTAAGGCTGTTTGTTTCCATCAGCCTGTTTTGTTTTAACTTTTTCTTCTTCATTGTCTTGTGTCATGATGGTATTAATTATTTTGTTCTCAAAATGAAAACATGGTTTCTAGTGTTTTGGTATATTAATTTCTAGGTTTTTTGAAACAAAATTTGCTGGTGATGTTACTTTTCATATTGGCAATCTGTAGAAGAGCCAAAACCAATTGATTAATTTTCATAAACATGGATTTCCAGATGTTTTGTTTTCAGAAACAGTGCAAAGTTTTTAGAGAGCCTTCTTTTAAAGACATGTATATGTTTCTTTTGTTCCTCTTCCCTCTTAAAGAGGATGTTGTCCTGCATATTTCTAGCTGAGGGCAGGAGATTTTAGTGCTATGTAATGTTTCTGATTTCATAGAAGTATGAATTTTTCTAATTATTTAGTTTCTCCTTTTCTTCAAGACACACCATCCCAACGAGTGCAGTTTATCTTGGGTACTGAAGATGATGATGAACACATTCCTCATGATCTCTTCACTGAAATGGATGAACTTTGCTTCAGGGATGGAGAAGAATATGAATGGAGAGAAACTGCTAGGTATGTTTGGAGTAGATTGTTTCAAGGTATATTTTATAGTAACTTTATTTCAAAGAATTGCAAACCAGGTTTGGCTTAGAACCATCACTATCTGTAGGAGTTGTTTACTCAATTCATGCACAACAACCCAAAACTTTAGTTCTTCTTTTCAAACTCTGAAAGAATCAATATTGTTTTCAAGAGACCCTCAGTCTTTCTGGTGCTGTGTTCTCTTCCCTAAAAATGATCATACCAAACATTTTGAAAGGTAGGAGTATGCCAAGTTATAAATATGGGTTTTTGTCCACCTAGTGTGGTATTTGCAATCTCAGAAATCTCTTTCGTATATCATAGCCAATATATTAGTATCATTTTTTTCTCAAACATAAAAAAATTGGGTATTATTTTTTTTTTCTTGGGTAGTATTTGATTAGTTTTTGGCAAATTGTATGCCTGAACATTACAGGGATGCCGATTAGTTGCTTCTTTCTACCTATGCATTGTGAGGAATTCTTCTGCATTCAGTACTTCCAGCTACCTTGTTGCATGTTAACTTTTGTAGAAACTCAATTTGCACAGTGCCTGTGAGTGGGAATCCAGATCAGTTTATAGTTTCACGTGTTAATATTGCCTGGTTCTTAAATGTCTGACTTAGCAGCCTTACGAGACTTGTACATGCTGTATGGTATGTTTCAGACAGCTTTCTAATCCCAAAAGACTAATGAAATCAAGACACAGATCAGCTATATTCTTCATGAGAACATGTGAATAGACAAGTATTGCTCAATACCCTAAGAAACAGTATGGGTAAAAACTGAAACAGTTGAGTGCGGTTATTAAGGCCTGATAAAAACATTAATCAGTTGGGCTGCCTGAGAAAATGAAAGCTGGTATGATTTCATGGGATTTTCTGTTCTATGTCATGCCTAAGCCACATGGAAGAGTGGGATTGCTTGCCAAATTTCCTTCCCAGGAGAAATATAAATGTGTACCTGTGAACGCATTTCAGGTGGCTGAAGTTCGAAGAGGATGTTGAAGACGGCGGTGATCGATGGAGCAAGCCTTACGTAGCGACTCTGTCTCTGCACAGTCTCTTTGAACTGCGGAGCTGTATTCTTAATGGGACGGTCATGTTGGACATGAGAGCAGACACACTTGATGAGATAGCAGGTTGCAGCAAAAATTTTTAAAAATACTTTATTCCTAAATTTTGATCTATAACTTGAGGTGGTTTTGGTGATGTCTATGTTCTTGAAAATACTGTGTTGAAGAAACAGGTATGTGCATGCTTGCTGCACTTCTCTTGGTCTGGTTGAGAGGAGCTGGTCCTACAAATGCCACTTACAAAAGTGGATGAGTAGGAGCTCCTTAGTTTGTACTTTAGGCTGAGGCCCAGAACTTGCCTTTATGTTCTAATCCCTTAATGTGTTCTCTGTCTTTGTTTCTACAGATGAATTGTAAATATCTGCCAGAACATTTTAGGAGTTATTTGTGCACTTTAGTACCATAATTATTAATCATATTTTGGCTGACGTTAACATGATGCCAGTAGTGCAGTTGGTTGTTGCACATCTGGTAATTTTTTCACCTTTATAAGAGGTGAGCAGAAATAAATGCTGTACATGTTGTTTGACCTACTGTGCTAAGTGTCCTCACTAATCACATGGTCATTTTGGATACAGGCAATTTTGAAGACTTTCATACATATAGATATATTTAAATATATAGATACATGCACATATATATACATTATATATGTCTGCTTGCTCCTAAATGAATTTAGAATTAGTTCTACATAATTTTCCTGGTATCTCTTGATACAGGTACCACACAGTGGAATGCCTTCTCAGGAATCATATTAGACTTAGGGTTGACCAACATATGCCTGAAGGACAAGGTGTTTTGGCCTTAAAAACTTTAGCAGCACTTGAAATGTTTTCTTGTTTTGAAATCCTTGAAATTCGCTCATGAAGTTGGTATTCCCTTCCCATTTTTCTGACTTACCGAGCAAGAGCATTCAGTACATCTTTGTAAATGTAATGTTTTGATTTATAATTTTATTTTTGGTAATTGAATTTAGTGATAATCTTAATACATAACCAAAGTAATTGCTTAATTCCATGTAACCAGCACTCTGGGTAGCAGACACTTGAGTTGCAACTAGGATGCCTTAAGAGATTGTGTGAATTTGTTTCAAGTTAATTTTAGGCGCTATTTTGAAGCATGTAGCTTAGCAGTGCTTGGTATACAAGTGTGCTGTCTTGTTTCCAGGAGCCAGCAGTACCCAGTAGGTAATACTGTTTGTTACTCATAACAGGAGAGGGAGGGTGGCAGGTTTCCTTCTGAGAACCTGTAACAAGCGGCTGTGTTTTACCAGTGATCTCAGAAAGAAGCTGCACTGTACTGACAGACACTTTACTGCATCTTGTTCTGTTAGTCAGGACGGAGCCCTACCCTGAGCCCTAACATTTTTCATTGTGAGTTCTATGCAATTTCAGTTTAACAATGCAGTTAAGTCTCGATACATTAGTTAAACCTGGGAAAATATATTTAAAAATTTGTCACATAGGTTTGTGTTTCTTTGTGCAGGTTGAGGTCTTTTATGAATTTGTTTTATATTTTTTATTATTTTTAAAAAATGGACCTTTAAGAAACACAGTAGGTATTTTCTCTGATCTGTAGGCTTTCTTTCCTGGTGTGAGCATACTGGTGAGATGCCCTTTTGAAACTTGATATTGTTTGACAGATGAGTAGTTAGTTTTAGATTATATACCTAGACTTTGTTTCATACTTCCTCTTCTAAAGCATATGAATCACATGAAGTTCCGTAAAGAGTCTCAGGAGAGCATCTGAAGATGACAGGAGTTGTGTAATTCCTCTCATTCCATAGCAACTTTCACTTTTATGTAGTTGTATATACTTCTGAAAGAAGGGAACACCAGGTTAAGACTCTCGTAAGTCTGTTTTCCATTGTGTTTGTCTTCATGAACTCAATCCTCGTGTAGGTTTGTTGAATACAATAAATACATTTTTTGAAAGTGAGTTTCCATTGAAATTTGAAGTAAATGGCTCAAATTACAAGGTACTTAGTACCTTACATTTCTTGAAATGATGCTACTAATAAATACCCTCTCTTGGATCTGCATGTTGTGCTTTTCTTATTCTCACATTTACTTGTTTAGTGACATCTGAAAATTTCCTGTGGATTCTTGAAGATGGTTTTGCTAAAGAGAAGACTTTTCTTTTAAATAGATTTTGATTTTCCTTTAATATTTGATACGATTACAGTGCTTGAGTGAGGCGAAAGAGAGATGTGATAGCTACCTATATAATTTTCTTCTTTTGTTATTATTATGTAGATATGGTTTTGGACAGCATGATTGCCTCTGGCCAGCTGGATGAATCCATAAGAGAGAAAGTGAGAGAGGCTCTTCTAAAGAGGCACCATCATCAGAACGAGAAGAAATTGAGCAGTCGGATTCCTCTAGTTCGGTCTTTCGCAGATATAGGCAAGAAACATTCTGACCCTCACTTGCTTGAACGAAATGGTGAGATAAGTTGTAGCCTCCAGTTCATACTAACCTGGTAAATGATGCTCTCACTGGGAGATGAAGGAAAGGTCAGCTGGTAATAACAGATAAGTGTTTCCTTCTTGATGAGCAAAGAACTAACAATAAGAGTGTGTGTGATGTGTAGCTATGGATGATATTTTTGAATTTACTCAAATATTCTACTCCTGCCTGTATACCATAGCATGCATTATTATTTTGAAGCATAGTAGTGCAATACAACATAGTAGTATACATACATTGATCCTAATTTTTTTTTTGTATATGCTTAAATAAAATGTGCAATGTTTGAGGAATTTCAGCATTGTGGCATAACTTATACATGTGTCAGATGGATCCTACTTGCTTTTATAGTCTGTGCACAAGAGATTTAGTGATTGTGAGTTCAGTGATGCTGACAGTTACTGTGTTTTAACCCACTGTTAAGTTCATTTGACAAGAAGTTTGCTATGTCAATGGTGAAGGTAGTACTGTTAGCTAGAACACTGTTTATTTTTATCTTGTTTTGTAGAGAAGGTTCTAATGGGAACAAAAATCCCAAACCCAAGAAAAGTATTTGCAATGTTCTTAGATACCTTTTTTGAACCAGTTCCTGAAAATTTTTTCTAGACATCCAGTCCCAAATTCCAAATAGCAATATGTACTACAGAGCAGCTTACTTGTATTCTTGTGTTTTTATGGGACCTCTATTTTCATCTCTGTTCTTTGTTTCCTTTTCTTGTGTTTTTATGGGCCCTCTATTTTCATCTCTGTTCTTTTGTTTCCTTTTGCCTTGCATTAAGACACAAGGATGTTTTTATTCTGAAAATTTGAAATTTTTTACTCTGATGAAAACTGAGTTCTGATTTCATGAATCAATCATTGAAGTGAACTTCCTTTTCTGTATTGAAGGATGCCTCATTGCTTAGAGTATGTTTCACTTAGTTAAGTGCTTGTTAGGGGCTACCTATGCTGGAGTATTCTCCAGTGAATGCCTGAGCTTGCTGATAGGTTTTTTTGTTAGCCAGTGCATATATGATATATGCTTAAATATTTCTCTAATAGTTTCAGATTTATTTTTTCAAGAATGAAAATGCAGCTAACTGATCTAAGAGCATAATGTCTCCTGTAACTCCCAACTTACATGTTTTGTTCAGCAAACATGAAAATTTCACACACACAGAATTGGTTTTGCCCATCCTTGAACACCTGTATCCCCAGGTACAATCTTTCTTGACAGTTATCTTACATGTATCACTTCCATTTTTTAGGGCATTTTATTCTTAATACTCTTTTTACAAGAGTTTATGGGATATATGCTGAAACAAGAAACCAGTATAATATGATGAGCATATACTAATTTACTTTTCTTTTTATTATGCTTTGGTAAACCTCTAATAAGCTGGTAAACCAAACATGCATATTTGCATATTAGTTCTTAAGCTCCTTAGGGGGTTGTGTGTGTTAGGACATGTTTGTGATTTATCAGGTATACTTATGGAATTTAGTTATTACTGTAGTGATTATTATAGGCAACCAAACCTGCTCTATTGGTCCTATTTTCTTTACTGCTCTGCAGCTGTGATATTTTAATAGTTGAGTTTTGAGGCTTTTGTTCTTAAAGGAGGTTTGTATCTGTAGGATCCACTCTTTGATTGTTTGGGGGGAGGAGAATGTATGTGACCTTTACCTAGGCATGCTTTCTGCACCTCGTTCTTGTTAATTTTTCTGGGGTTGTTCAACTTACTGGTCTCTGTAGTGCTTGGTATGAATGTGAAAGTAAATGTGTATAGTTTACTGTTTGTTTGTTTGTTTGATGGCATGGTACATGAAACCAGCATGTTTTGGATTTCAGGGATTGTAGGAGAAGTCATCAGTAATGTTTTCAAGGAGACTGGTCATCCCAGGAAAAGTGTTTGTGGCAAATGGGAGAAATGGTATCACTAAACCTTTTAATGGAAGTACTAATATGAGCATAAACAGTCTCTCTTCCTGCTTAAGGAAGAACTGAAAAATCCATTACAAACTCCAGTCTGAAGGAACCATCTCAAGACTGTGTTCTCTTAATAAGAAATTAGTAGGACATGGAAACTAGAGCAACAAAAGTAACAAGAGATTTTGGAGAAATGTTTGGTTTTAGCCATGTGGGGTTATTGGTACGTCACAGCAAGAGGATATGGAGAAGAGGCTGTGTATTTCATTTTTGTGCCCTCTTCAAAAATATGTATTAGACTACAGCTGCCTGGGAAAATTCTCAATAAAACAAGACTCTTCTTGGAAGACAGCTGCATTTAACACATTTAGATATATTTGATCATGATCACTTTTTAAAAATTAAAAATTCTTTGTACATAACGGATGGAGTTAATACAAGTCTTGTAATATTTTGATTTTTTAGTTTATTTTTTGGATGGATTAGCAGCTGCTGTGCAATTAGGAATAAGGAATTATAGAAAAATTGAAGAGTCAGTTTCAAGAGATAATTTTTTTTTTGTTAACAAATCCTACTCTGACTTAAGATAATATCTTCTCCCTCAGATCTTTGGCATTCTAATTAGTACTCCTCAGTAATTTCTGACTTTCCTAATGTCTGGTATCAGATCTGCTCTTACCTCTTATCTTACTTGCATGAGTATGACACTTTGGCCCATAAAGCTTGCAATTTACTATGTAAATTGTTAATGCATATTTGTATCTGTGTGGGTTTTGTTTGGTTTGTTTGAATTTAATATAATCTATCCCTTTTGTAAGCCTCATGGTGTTCCATTTGTTTTATCTCAGGGGAAGGCCTTTCAGCCTCCCGGCACTCTTTGCGAACAGGTCTCTCTGCCTCCAATCTTTCCCTGAGAGCAGACAGCCGTTTGTCAGTTCTTCTCAGTTACCTTCTTCCTTCTTCAAGAGCTGGGAGCCCGGCAGCCTCAAGGTGTACAACCCCTGTAACCACCCCTCAAAACACTCCACCCTCCAGCCCTACCTGCAGCCCAAGCACAAGTGCCCAGCCAAGCCCGCTTCAGGGCAAGGAATTGCTGGTGTCATCTGCCAGTGATGATATTCCTTCAGTAGTAATCCACCCACCTGAGGAAGACTTAGAAGTGCAGGAAAGCCAGGAAAAGAAGACAGAGGAAAATATTGGCAAAACACCAGGCAACTATTGAAATTTAAGCTGTCCATGTGTGATGCTCTCTGCATCTGGATCACTTGCACTGCGATGTTTTTGGCACAAAGAAATATGATAACTGTTACCTCTGCCTGCATGTTTATCTATTCTCAGTTGTGACTGTCTTCTTGTTTGGCATTTTTAACTTTTTAGCTTTTAACTAAAGCAAGCAAAAAATTCTTTAATTAACATTCATTTGTGTAATTAAAAAGGAATATGGTTTTAAAATCTAATATATAAGCAAAATGTCAAAAATGGTGGCCTTTTCCTTTCACTCACCTACAGTCCATAGCAGGTTTTGCTTTGGTTTTGTCAGTGGTTGAGGTAATGTCTTAAACCAGTGTTGGATATCCTGAGATAGGTACAGCTGAAACCATGGTAAAGTATTAGAGGTGAATATGAATAGAATTAGGAAGGATACAATTATTAGTGGCATTCATAGTTTAGTTGTATCATGAAGCTTTCAAGCAGTTTTATTTTTGCTTTTGTGCTTTTTAAAACCATGACTGTTAAAACCAGCAGTAGTTAACTGATTAAATGATCAGGTTCAGTTCACCTGCAGCTGTTTCTGGATAGTTCTTCATTAGTTCACTGCTTCAGCATCAGACACTCCATTAGCATTTTGCTGTGTTTGATAGGCAGAATTGGAGACAGTAGTTAGGAGCTTGTACTCGTAGGCCAGAGCTCAGCAATTTATTATTTTGTTATCTGCAAAGCCTTTCTTCTTTATATGCAAAAAGGGTATGTAAGTATATAGATAAGTTGAAAGAAACTGTTAGAACTTTCCATCCTTTCTTGAAATGTTTTTAGTAAAAGTTTCATAACATTTGCATTCTGCATACGTACGGTCATACTAGCTTTACTTTTGCAAAATTACCAGCTACTTAGAAACTTCACAATTCTACCTGGCAGATTGTGTTTTTAAGGGGGAATCATCTTTCTTTTTGGTCATCAGACTCTTCCTTCCCTTCCTAGAAATTTGTCTTGCCAAAATTCTGCTTGTAAGTTTGACTGCTTTAGGCCTGTGTGTGTTGGGAGCAGGGAGACTGATCTCCCCTGGTTTTTCCATCAGTTGAGGCTTTGCTTGTTTTCTTCCTCACTTCTTTAATAAATAAGAGCACACTGTTACATTTAACAGTGGAAATATGCTGACAGAGAAGAAAGAGGCTGTGGTTATCTGCCTTTTCACATTAGCGGCCACGTCACTGAAAAGGAAAGAAACTACGTCACAGTTTTTTATCTTCAGTTGAAGTATAGAGGCCTCATCATTACTTAAATTCAGAAAAGCAAACACAAATCTCTTTTTCTGACTTCCTTATGGGAAATTAAGAGAATTCACGTAACGATAATTCTGTCACAGGTCATCTTCCAAACGTGCTTTGAAATCAGAAGTAAAATAATAGCTGTAATTGTTTTTCCAGTTCTCATTTCTCTGACAGGAATGACAGCATGCCAGACACAAGATCTTTATAATCCAGGAGAAGGCAAATAAATGAAGCTGAAGTACATGATGCTATTACTATCATCACTAGTAAGGCTTTCTACTAGAATCTCCAAGTCATGTTCAAATCAGTTTTGTTCTTCATGCAGATATTTCTCATAAAAAAAAAAAATCTGAAAGGCATGATTTCCCAGTTAATCCATAAGTCTTTCCAGAGAATGATAAACACCAAAAACGAAGATATTTTTGTTTTCTTGTGTTTCCCCTGCTTTTTTGGTTCAAGAAATCATCTGACCACAGAAAGATACAGTTTTTCCTTAGATTTGGTTTTGAGGACATTCTCAGACTATGACTTCAGGGCTGCAACTGGACCAATTTCTGTCTTGGGAGGCAAGAGTCAAAGAAAACCCTGACAAGGAAGTCAACTTCCTGGTATTAATTAAGAAAAAAAACCAAACAAATCTTCCTGGTTCATTCCACTATAGGTTATGGTCTGTACCACCTCTCTAGTAATTCAGAATATTGCAGTCTGAATACATTTTACACATCTGTATGATTGAGTTTGGTTTGCCTCCTGTGAGGGTGAGGAGCTGTGTTAATTTTCTAATAGGTGTTTTTTTTCTGTATACATTCCTCTGTCATTTGCCTTGTGTTATTCAGACTTTTATTTTTTAGTTTTCATAAATAGCTGGAAGGTTACTGAACTTAATGTGAGTTACTGTAAAAGGAGGGAAAAGAGACACACCTTTGGTCTACCACTTAATTTTAATCAGCCAGTCGTCAGTTCATAGTAAGTCAACTAGACAAAGGCTTCTCTTAATAATGTTTTTTTAATTTTGTCATCAGTTGAAGATCAGTGTTTGTTTTCCCATCTTTGAACTGTTGAATAATGAATTCCATAGGAAGGGCTGGGAAGTCAGCTGTGTCACAGCTAAAAATTAACAGTTAATTCACCAGCATCACTGAGGTTTCATAATGTCTGTGAACAGCAGCAAAGAAGTATGTTTTAAAAGGTCTTTTTGTCCACTGAGAAATGTACTTTGAAACTGAGTAAAATAACATTTACAACGGCTTTCCTCTTACAGTAATTGCTTCCTGAAACTATTGATTCAGAGAAGTTTGCATATTTACCCTCTAGTAGTAATTTGAACTTTTTTTTTTGCATTAGAGCTGCACTGGACTTTAGTTTTTAAAATTTATTTTAATTTCCTCAAGTACAAATATGGTTGACTTCATATTTAGAAGATTTGTATTATATAATTTTTGCTTTTCTAAATACAGTTATTTTGAAATAGTCATACTTAGATGTTGAACTCATATATTACTCATCTTTTTCATATGAAACAGATGTGAGACAACTGTATGTAATCTTCTTGCTTTCTTTTTTCTGTAGATAATGTTGATTAGATTTTTGTGATCACAGTATTAAGTGTAGTTGGCTAAAAAAAGCACATGATTTTTAGTGATGGTGTAGTTATAAATACCTTAACTTGAGTTTATGAGGTTTTATTCCAAATTACTCCAGACTCACTTCACTGTAGTCTATTCAGAGGAGGCAAGTGGTGCATCTGCCTAACTAACATCAGGAAGAGCCCTGTGTTGTTAAGGATCCCCTCAGTAGCTTCATAACAATGAATTTCTCTGTCTTACAATCTGAAAAGTACTTCTAGGTAATTGTCCTTGAGTTTGCATCTACTGAACTGGAGAAGAGAGGGAAATAAGTTCTTTTATTGATGTGAGATTGGAATAGAAGTGTTTCACTCTTAAAGAAGATTAATTCTTCAGTTCAGAGTTTCTCTATAAATAGCAGATTGATGGATATGTGTAATGAAGGCAGTCTCATATGGAAATGCTTGCTCAGGTCTGAAAACCTGTCAGCAGTATTGTCTTGTGAGAGCAGCAGTCTGTCCAACTGCAAGGCCGACGGAAAGGAAAGCTATTCACACATGGTTTAGGATCAGACAAATATTCCTGTGTCAGTGCCAAAACTTGTGAGCCTTGACTGTGACTGATCGGTGAAATTTTGAAGGCAAACCTTTTAGAAGAATCACTTTAGCACTGAAATAATAAATATTTCTGCTAATATGTGGAATCCTTATTCACTGTCCTTCTCCTTGATTGTCTCTCTGTTTTTGTTCTAGTCTCTGCTTGCTCTTGCTCACAGTGTTTTTCCAGAAAATGCAAAGCGATGCATTATCACTCATCTTTCATCAGTTAAAAACATTCTAAGTTACCTGTATTGCTACAGAGAAGGGGGAAAATGAAGAAGTTTGTATGTCTAAACTTTTGTATTAGGCTGCTCTTCTGCAACAACTGTTTAATATTTCTAGTTCTACAAACGTCAACTCCTAAGCAGTTAAATACTTAAATCAGCTGATTTCATAGGTGGTTGATAGTACGATTCTTGTGAATAACATATAAATCTTGGAGCAGAAGAGTAGAATGTGTTTTTTGTTGTTGGGGCTTTTCTTGTTGTTGTGTTGGCTCATTGTGCATGTTAGGATTTATGAAGGAAATGACAGCCTATTAACTTGGATTTGGTTTTTGCTTCAGGACAAAACACCTGCACCACTTACATCCCTTATGAACTGTAAGAATGAAAATTAGTGGTAAAGGCTTGGACCTGCATGTTTTTGTTGATATGATGACTTTTTGGAAGAGCTTTTTGAAAACAAAGATGGGGAAGAAGTAAAGTGAATTTGGTCATCATTTGAAATGCTAAAAAAAAAAAATTCAAAATGGAGAAATAATAGACATGGGGGTATGCAAGTAGTTATGTGGCAGTAGTTAAAATAGAGCAGTAGCCTGAAGATAGCCAGAGAGGGTTTCATTTATATCTTGGCTGGAGAGATGCTTGACCTAAATACAAACTTTCTCCATGTAATACAATGTTTAGGCTTCAGTCTTTATCTAGATGTGGTTTTGAAGGCATGTGGAAGCATGTTCTGTCACCACAGCTGGAAGGTCTAGTGTAGACAAGCAAGAAGGCCAAATGCATTTCTAGTGCATGTTAAACTGAACAAGCAAAAGCTCTGTAATTCAAAAGGTGGGATTTGGGCTTGGTTATACATGCCTAGACCAGCTTTTAAATATTAATTGGGTAGAGAGAACCATGATGCAACGTGGAATTCAGTGTGTTTGAATGCTTGGGTTACTTGCCTTTTGCACCCTTTACTGAACCTGCAATTTGGTGCTGCTGGCAATGTAGCAGGATTCATAACACAGTTTTGTTTTGGTGCAAGTGTTAGAGGGAAGCTGTATACTGAACTTGAAAAACTTTGTGTGTACTCTTCAGCTCAAGCGTATATTCCACATAGCAACACGTGGTTGGATGAATAGTGGGAGCTTAGGTCTGCTGATTGAAAGCATGGTTTGCAAGCTATCCTTCATGTAGTACACTACTTACTTTTACAGCTTAGTTAACTTAGTTGACTACATTCCCTGTAGTTGTAGCCTGAGGCTTGCTGACACTTTTTACAATTACAGTAACTGCTACACAGCAGACTAGAGGTGTTTGCGTTAGGTGTCCAAGGACTTCTTAGTACAGTGAAGATGCTATATCCTAACTACTGAATCAGTTATGATTAAAATGCCAGAAGTTATCTTTTCTGCAATTAAAGTAGCTGATGTTTTCTGGTGACTGTTTTGCAAATGGCCATCATTTGGGGCAATACCTAATTTTTTTAATTATGTCATTTTTTTGACAACACAGTGACTTGTTAATGTTGCATTTATGATACTAATGTAGGGCACTTACTGAATAACGTGCACTTTTGCGTTAAGCAAGCTGCCACATTGAGTTTTGGTAGTGTTTCACACTCAGTTCATTTCCTGCACCATTTTGAACTTATCTCCTTTGTTTTAATTTAGGGCTGTTGGCATCTCCACAGTCAGCACCTGGAAATTTGGACACTGGGAAAAGTGTAGATGTTAAAGCTCCTGGGACAGGAGGAAGCAGAGAAAACAGTACTGTTGATTTTAGTAAGGTAAGTAACATTAAACACCTTAGTGTTTAGCATCAATTAACTATGTAACAAAAACTGTGCTGGTTGTAACTTCCCCCTTAGTTACAACTAAGACATGTGTACCAGTGTACGCATGAAATAGGTACTGAGAGATAACTTGTGTCACAATATGATCTAGGCTAAATGTGTCACATGTTTTAAAATTCTTCCCAGCGGAATGCTTCTCAGTATTTTGGTAACATAAGAGTGCAGCTGCTGTACTTTCTCATGCAGATGGAGATATTTACACATCTGCTATTAAGGCTCTTCTGAAAGCAGTTTTGTACATTGTTGTAACTTATTTTTATAGAACTTTTTGTTGGTTCCTTTTTTTTTTTGTGAAGAGGGCTTTTAAGTAGAATTTGCTTTATATATATATTGAGTTTCCTCTACAAAAGTTGTTGTACATCTTAGTCATTAGTAACACGTAATACCACTTTCTAAAAGAAACTTTGTAAAAAATCTACTGTAAATCTCATATATTTCTTTCATAATCTAAATTTGCTGGGCAAGTTCCATTGTGGCTGTTACTATAAAGTTCAGTCAGAAGTGTCATCTATACTGTGAAATATTGTAAGAAAATTGTTTTGCCAAGTTAAATAATTTTGCTTAAGGAAAGCTAACTTACACTGTAGTTCTGATCTGATCATGGCAGGTGCCATATATTCCTGCTCCTCTGTCACAGTTTATATATTTTTGCTTGGCCTGTCCTTGTGTACACCTGCCTTGTCTCCTGTTGGACAGGAGTCAGCCTCCTGGCACTGTAGTTGTGGCACACTTGGTGTGGGACTCAAGAGGCCATCTGTAAGTTCTCTAGCTAGCAGTGTCACTGGTGCTTGTGTGTGTGTGTGTGTATGTGAACACAGAGTTCATGTGCTGTACCATTTTCTAATGCACTTCTGTAATTATGTACAGAAATGAAGGTGAAGATTTTCAGCCATCATATTCTTTATGATTTGTATGAAAATACAAATTATTTTTCAAAATTATGACATACTTGAAATACACGGCTGTGAAATAACTTACTGCATTCTAGAAACCATGTGTAATTACATGAACTCTCCTTACTTAATTGTGCATAGATTTTGTTAATTTATGTCCGATCACGGAATGTTTGTCACGATAATATTAGAAAGGTGATTATGCAGTTTGGAGTCTTCTAGAATATACTAGGTGTTAGTAATTCTAACTTATAGAAAATAGTTTATTATTATTTGGCTGGCTGGCTGACATTTTCTAAATGTGTTTGTCTTTTCTGTATTGTGGGATATTTAATTTGCTTTTTAATTTTTCTTTGTAGCATAAATGTCTTGTAAATTCTGATAAACATAATTATGTTATGGAATTTCTGCTAAGAAATGTAAGGGATTAAACACTTGTTTCATCTTTGTATGAATAGGTTGATATGAACTTCATGAGGAAAATTCCTTCAGGAGCAGAAGCATCAAATGTGTTAGTGGGAGAAGTAGATTTTTTAGAAAGACCTATTATTGCTTTTGTGAGGCTCTCCCCTGCTGTGCTTCTCTCGGGTCTCACAGAGGTTCCGGTTCCTACACGGTAAATAAATGCCTGGAAATTCTGGCTTTACTTATGAATAGGATAATAATATTTAAGATCTCAGATAGCTGTAAATTTTTATATACACTGTATTAAGCTCAAAAAATGTAGAGTTTTGTTTAACATTATGTCAGTCATTTGCTGCAAAATTTGAAGGAATGAGATCTGCCACAAAATTCTCTGAATGCATTATATATCTTTATATATATCTCTATATACACACACAGATACATATATACATCTATATACATGTAAAGATGCTGTCTTAAGCAAGTGTAGGATTTGAAACTGAAAGTTGATTTGGAGTAAAAGCAATGAATCTTCCAAGTTTGTGTTGACATTTTGAAGATGGGCATGAGGATAGTTATAGTTCCCTTTGGTGTGACACAGCTTGTCAGTGGGGAAGAGCACACTGAAGGTCTGAAGGTCTGTCTAATCTGAACATCTGTTCTTTTTATACAAATGCTCTGCATATGAATGACTTAGGTGGTGAAAAAACAATTTTTTTATTATATGCCCAATTCTACATGATTGACACTGGAGTAGTCAATCTTCAGCTAATACATAGAGAAGTAGTTTTCAGTCTGCAGTATGCTATCCAGCCTGGTGCAGTCACCCCTGCTTCCCCAGTCCCAAGGGTCTCACCACTATACTTGTGGGTATGTTTACCACAGATGTTCAAAATTTCAAAATACAGGTCTCATGATGAAGGTAGAAGATAATTTCATCAATCATCATGAATAACAATTCATTTTCTGTGCACATTGATGTATTGGACTGTTCCGTGGTGTTTGCCCATACATTTGTATTTATGTTTTTTGGTGGATTTTTAATGTTTCAAAATGATCAAAGTGTTTGTTTATCTTCATGATTTTCAGCTTATACACTCTATTGAAGGGCAAAAATACATATATGTGAGAATTTTTGGAGAGTAGTTGACAGGAGTACTCAATGTTTTTGGGAAATTCCAAAATTTCTGCATACTGATTACTGTAGCTGAATCTATTCTGTACTAAGTTTTCAGAATGGTTTGGACTTGCAGATCTGGAATAGCATACTGGGATTCTTAAGATGCACTCTTGTTTTCAGTTAGGGTAGTAAACTTGAAAGGAGACAGAAGTGACCTTTTTGTACAATGAGTTGGAAGAAAGTGCTATTTTTTCCAGATGTATTGTGCTTAGGAATGTCATTTTCATGAAATATAGGAAGAAGGTTGTGAAACAAATAACTGAGGTTCACTCTTTGGTTTGTATCCTTTTGAATTTATAACATGTTATTCCTGTTCAATGTTTTGGTGAGTTTTATGTTAGGCACTGTTACTGCACAAGGATCTGCTAATATATGCTGTGACTCAACCCCCAGATTGGATCAGCTTCCCAGAATGTCACTTACTTTTATAGGTGCTCCAATACCCAAGTTCCCTTCCTTTCCACTGACACAAGACTAGGATAGGCTATATGAGTATGCTCAAGTGTACTGCAGGAAGTACAGTAGGTTCATCCTCTGTGTGCCATGGCCACTCACAGCAGGTGAGGGGGTTGAACTCCCATGAAAAGGTGATCATCAGGGAATGTAGGACAGGTCATAGAGCTCCTAGGCTGCCACTTAAGGGGTCTTTGCTACTGGGAATGTCAGAAAGGCTTAGAATCCAGAGGAAATATTCATTGAGCTCTAGTCTGTGGATTTCTACAGTCTTCAAGACATTAGAAGAAGTTGAAAAATTAGGCTTAATTAAGAAGATATCTGAGTAATTTTGGGTCAGGATTTGAGTTCCTTACAGTAATGACTTTAAGCTGAATCTTTTCACAGTGTTGCAGCAGTCTTTTAAGATCGTAAGCAGTAAAAATGGGATTTTTACTTCACCACTAAATTTTCTTTTAAATATTAATTTGAAAAACCCCCTTTTGAATACATGCAGATGAGTCAGCCATACTCACCTGTATTACTTTCTCCACAGGTTTTTGTTTTTGTTGTTGGGACCAGTAGGAAAATGTCCACAGTACCATGAAATTGGACGATCAATAGCAACACTTATGACAGATGACGTGAGTGATCTGTTTTAAATGCTTGTAGTTAGAGTCTAGAATGAGGTATTTACCAACTGATTTCAGTAAATGATTTGGAGTAGTAGGTTAAAGAAAAAACCTCAAACTAGTTAAATGAAGAACTGTAAACTTAATTATTTTTTGTGTTAGTGAAGTCGATAATGGTAAATTAACTTCTCTCCTTGTCTGTCTTGAAATCCTAAATGTATTTCTGAAAAAAAATTTGGCCTTAATGTATAGATTTCATTTTTATGTTAAATTTATTATCAGAACTATTAAATAGAACTGCATTTGGTATGAACCACTGTATGTCAGAAAGGACAGAAGCAGCTGCGCAAGTGCTCAGGAAACAAAATTTTAAAAATGCATGCAATTGAGTCATCATAATTTTTTTTTTCATCTAAGCCAGATCAAAGAAATAAAATAAGGATTTTAATAGCCTTTTGAAGTCATGTGCTTAGAGCCCTATTGGTTTTAAAGACCGCAGGAGGGAACCAGGACTTTTAATTTAAGAGTGATGCCATCTTACTGAGCAAAATTAGGATGTTTTAATTTTGACTTCACATTGAGCGCCACCTACTGAATTGCTGATAATTTTTAAGGTTATCTAGCAGAAATGCAAGTACTTTTTACTCTAGAACAATTTGAAGTTTGGTAATGTAAACTAGAAATTTGTCATTTTGCAATTGGTAACAAGTCTGTGAATACAGTTTTTGTTCAATGTGAGAACTGAATTTTAAAAGCTTAAGTTACAGCTTCTGATCTTTTTTAGATAGGCTGATCTGATTTTTAGGAATAGTCTAGATCACCGAAATAGAAAAAAAACCAATTATTTGATGGTCTAAAAAGACCTGAGTAGACTTCAGAGAGCTATTTTAAGATTAGAAGATTTAATGATCAGATTTAATGATATTTGGAGAAAACCAGTTCAGGTTTAAAATGTACAGAACAATTTCAAATCGTCTTCTACAAGCAGTTTTACAGTAAAATAGCATTTTTTCCCCCTGTGTGTATAAAATATATCTTGGAGTTCATGTTGTAATAGTCTATAAAATGGTATAGGATTTTTTAGTAGGATTGCTTTCTTGTGCTTTTTAAGCAGTCTTCTAAACTTAATTAAGGTAGATGTATAAAAATGCATTCTTATTCTTAATAAAAGCTTGTGGTTTGGTTTGAAGCTTGTTTGAAGTATTTTTTGTCATGATTTAGCACAGCATAGTGGTACAATGGCTGTAAGGCAGAATTAGTCAGACAATAGTACATGAACTTGATGTCCTGAAAATCGAAGGTTAACTTTCATTTAACTTTAGAAATTACCACAATATTAGTTTTGAGTTTGAAGATAAAACTTCCATGTCTTGTGGTCCATAGGAATGTGCATACCAGTAGTTTTGAATTTAAAAGTATGCAAGTAAAGTAAAAGCCAAACTTTTGAGGACCTACAAAATATTTTCCATACCTTTTAATCAAGTTTAATCATTATATAATGCTAATCAGTTCCTCTTTCAGAAAAAATAAAATAAAAATAAGTGTTGAGTACTTTCTTCTTGTAGGTTTTCCATGATGTTGCCTATAAAGCAAAAGACCGAAATGATTTGTTGTCAGGAATTGATGAGTTTTTAGACCAAGTGACAGTCCTGCCTCCAGGAGAGTGGGATCCATCTATACGAATTGAGCCACCAAAAAATGTTCCTTCCCAGGTAAGAGGAAAAAAAAAGGTCCAGTCTGTCTTGGAGTGAGGGGGCCTAAACTGAATATAGGATTTGAGCTGCTGAGTACAGAGGGACAATCACTGCCCTTGTCCTGCAGGCCACACTCTACTTGACACATGCCAAGATCTCATTAGCCTTTCTGGCCACCTGGCCACACTGCTGGCTCCTATCCAGATGGCTGTAAAGCATCAGGGAAGTCCCCACATCCATTTTGCAAGAAAAAGTTGATTGTTCATTCAAGTTACCAAAAAAAAAAAAATGAAGAAGGGGGAAAAGGCCTTAATCAGTTCTCTGCTATGCTGTTAAGTTAATTTTACTTACAATATTTCCTTTTGAAATACTGAAATGAGTTCATGTGGGAACTGGAAGAATTGGTGAGAAATTGTACTTGAGTTCATGTTGCCAAATTCTGTGAGTAGTCTAGCAGTGGTCAGCAAGAATATTTAAATTATTGTAAGAACTTCTGTTTGCATGCAGCATTCATTACAGTGTTCAATGTGTTTTGTGTAGCATATACTGATAACAAAATGTTTATGAAATAGATACAAATTGATCATACTGCTCAGTTGTGATGATGCAGGCTTACAATGAGAGCTGAGGAAAGTGGGTCCTTGGAGTGGTCCTTCTTCCTCTCCTCCCTCTTTAAAACTTAAAGGAATTTGGGCCTCCAGGATCAAAAGCAGAGGACCCACTTTTTGTTCAGAGCTTTTTGTTCAGAAGGTTGACATTGGTGTCGAGTCCTGTGGTGGTTTGGCAGAGTGGGTGGAATAGAATGGGGTAACAGCCAAATTCTGTGAGTAGTCTAGCAGTGGTCAGCAAGAATATTTAAATTATTGTAAGAACTTCTGTTTGCATGCAGCATTCATTACAGTGTTCAATGTGTTTTGTGTAGCATATACTGATAACAAAATGTTTATGAAATAGATACAAATTGATCATACTGCTCAGTTGTGATGATGCAGGCTTACAATGAGAGCTGAGGAAAGTGGGTCCTTGGAGTGGTCCTTCTTCCTCTCCTCCCTCTTTAAAACTTAAAGGAATTTGGGCCTCCAGGATCAAAAGCAGAGGACCCACTTTTTGTTCAGAGCTTTTTGTTCAGAAGGTTGACATTGGTGTCGAGTCCTGTGGTGGTTTGGCAGAGTGGGTGGAATAGAATGGGGTAACAGCAGTGCAGTCTATTCATGAGTAGCCTGAGGTTACCATGTAACTTGTTTCCAAAATAAGCTGGGCTCAGGGTTTTTTGGAAGGCAGGCTCAGCTGAAAAATTTATGAGGAGCTGGTAAGCAGCTTGCTCAGCAGGGGAATTACTTCTCATTTATATTTCAACTAAATACTGTGTGTATCATAAAAAGAGGTCAGTTTCTGATACATGTTAAATGTTTCTGCTCTGTAAATGGTTGAAGAAAAATAATATCTAAAGATTCCTGTCTCATGGTCGAGCCTCTACTGTGTGTTGAAAATCTAGGCTTTGTTTCATTGTGTTTCAGTAATCTATTTCTTATAGGTAGAGGGAAGATGAATACTGTTGTGCAAGGTACTAATAAGTCTTCTGGGTGGTGTTGTACAGTTCTAGTCATCTGTTCTCAACAAAAGATTGGTTTGGAAAATGGAGGACTGCTGATGAGCTGGGAATGTGAAAACGGGTGTGGAAGGCATAGGATTTGTGCACACTCTCTTTTAATTATACTTTTTAGTGTAAAAGCAGTCTCAAAGTATTTTTTTTCCTTTTTCCTTTTTTTCCCTCACGTCTCTTCTGTAGGCGAAAAGGAAGGCACCTAAATTTCCAAATGGATCTACTCCTACAGGAAGGGATCTTAAAGAAGAAGGCCATCATGCCGGACCTGAACTTCAGAGAACTGGAAGGTGTGTTCACTTCCCTAAATGCTAGCTTCCATAAAGAAATAAAAGTGATAAATCTTCATCGTAATGATTGACATTTAAACATTAAAAAATTACGCTACAAGTGTCAGAGCGCATCCTTTGTCCTTTTCAAGTGTTGGATTCTTGCCTGTAAGTGCCAATCTGCTTAAAGTATTTTCAAGCCTCTGGCAATGTTTCTCAACACATTTGCGAAGGATTTCACATAAGATGCTGCCTAATTTAACTAACTGACTTTTAAAAGTTGGGGTTTAAGTTTTAATCTTCAGGGCTTGCAATTATCATAATTAGAGCAGGAATATGCAATTTTCAGTGTTTGGCTAGGTACTAAAAAATCCCATTAATGCAAATCTGTTTTATTAAGCGTGTATGAAATGGAACAATAAGAAATGAAAAGTGGCACAAAGTAGTTTGGTATTGGTTAGCTTTGGGTTTCGGTCAGGTTTCTTATAGAGATAAAATAAAACGGAAGGAGTTTCTTTCAGTTACTGTTGTTTTCTGTTAATTCTAAAATATTTGCTAAAGAAGTCTCCAACATTGGAAATACCTGGTTATGATTAAACTTTAATCTGAAATGAGAGTAGAGATTAAATCAACTGAAAAATTTTGGAGTATACGTACAGTGTTGTTATCCCCAGAATAATAAACCTCTAAATCAAATGCATCTTTTTCATACATTTGCAAGAAAGACTTTACAACATTTGTGTTGATTTTTACCATTGTGGCTTTGTTATAATTACCTTTTACTGTTTTTGTAGACAGTATGTGGAGCTAAAGAGTTCATTTCTGCTCACAAAATTATCTGTAGATAAGACTTTTCTTTTTCTTAGGAGTGTTTGGGGTTTTTTTAATAATTAAAAATAAAATAAATTTTTCTAAATGGAAATTAATGTCTATTATTTTGGAGTCTTTAAGATTTTTTAAAATTGATTTTTAAATTCTTGGTAATAACTTACCCAGCTGAACTAAGTGGAATATCTGTGTTCTCCAGATAGGAACACTGTTAAAAATGATAGACCTAAATTTATTTATTGACGTCATCATATGTATGTAGTGAATTTAAATAAAAAGCTACAACTGTATGTTGGAGTGGTAATATTGAAATGTGATAATGCAGTGATCTTGGTTGAGGTTTAGCATATTTCTCTGTTCCATTGTTTTGAATATCATAAGACAGATTTGACTTTAAGCATCATTTAGGTGAAATTGTTCGCTAAGTTATTTTTTCAGTATCTAGCCCATATATTAAAAAAAAAACGTAGTCAGCTTTTAAAAATGTGGGAAACCTGCTTGATTATGTTTGGAATACTCCCAAATTGGAGTAGATAAGATTCTCATTGACGTTTTTAATTGTTATGCTTTAATCTGCATTATGAAATAGCTAATTTGTGCCAGCAATAGGCACTGGCAGTCATGTGTAGCCCATAGTTTTAAACTAGCTAGAATCCTTTAGTGTACAGTTTGACGAGTTTCATCTCACCTATTTAGGCTTTTTGGTGGTTTGATACTTGACATCAAAAGGAAAGCACCTTTTTTCTTGAGTGACTTCAAGGATGCATTAAGCCTGCAGTGCCTGGCCTCGATTCTTTTCCTATACTGTGCCTGTATGTCTCCTGTAATCACTTTTGGAGGGCTCCTGGGAGAAGCTACAGAAGGCAGAATAGTGAGTACAAAGAATGGTAGCGGCCAGGCTTTTAGAACTTCAGAGGCAAGTCACTGTGTGCATTTGTCTCATTTATTTATACTTGTATTTGAAGAATTTACCCACAGCACTTGATTAGCCTGCCCCAAAGCAGATCTTCCCCAAAAGGTAATTGCTATGGAAAATGTGGGGAACCTATGTGAACAGGAGAAGATGCACAGGGGAGGTAAAAAATGTTTATCCTGCCTTATTGGATGAATGGCTTCATGAATTGAGAAAAGGCTTGCATTGCCTTCTTTTTGGCTGCTTAAGAGCAATAAATAGCAGTAAAGGTGCACCATCCCACTGGGCCTGCTTTAGGCAAAGTCAGAGGCTCAAGGTGGATAGCCAAGAATATGTACTGGCCTTGAGTAGACCTATGAGGATGATAATGCCTGCAGTGTGTGGCCAGCAGTCTGTTTATGAAACTGACAGGATGTGTTTATGCTTGCACTAATACATATGTTGCTCACAATAGAATAAAGTGTTTGAGGTTTATCAGCAGAAAATACTCTTCATTGTAAATTATTCAAATGTAAACCATATGCATACAAAATTTTGGTAGTGTTATGTTGGGCAGTAGATAATACCAGCACCTTTTCACCAGCAGTTTTTGAAGCAGGGAAGAATTACTTAATATCAGCAGTGTTAGTAACTTAGTGTCAATTGGCTTATGAGGAATCTAGTTTGAAGTGTATTTTCTGTTTTTAAATCTATCACAAAAAAACAAGGCTCTGTCCTTTTATGGGAGGGACAGATATATTCAGACATGTCTTTTACAAATGCTAAGATGCTGTTGAAACTTATGTTACAAAATTCTTCTTGATACTTAATGAAAATTTTAAGCTTATACTGTATTAAAATTTAGTTAACTGTTTTATTTCTTTCAATTATTGCTGTTGACTCAGATATTTGTTTATTGATGTAGCATTTCAGGCTGATAGAAAATACAGAAATCAATTATATCTTTTCTATGTGCTGGTTTTCCCACTGTAAATGTAGGAATGATTACTAAAATGACAGTGTAACTTTTGAATGTACAACATGTATAATAATGAAACTACCCTCCTTTCAAAGCTTGATTCTCAAACACCTTCTTTCTTTTAGCTATCTGGAATTGTTTGCGGGTTTGTTCCTGCCTTCAGATACTTGGTGTGCATCATTGAATAAAACATTTAGTTACTGCACACACATGTTCAAGCACAGTAGCTGATATTGTAAGGTACACAGTTTGTCTTTGAAACCTTCCCTCGCATTCTCAGAGGCCATCACCTCCACAGTGCTCCTGTCCCTGCCACCCTGACTGAGAGCCCCAAGGTTAATGCATTGACTAACCAAAAACACTAATTTGAAGGTAATAGAACGAGAGACTGGAATTATATTTTTTTTTCTTAATGTTATGAACAAAGGACTCATTTTCATTTTTAATAGCCCAGTTCAGCAAATCATTTTGACCATTTTCAGATGATTTCCTGAATTGGAGCTCAAGTTTGAAGAATTCTGTTTTCTTAGGTTTACCTAATTTCAAAATAGCAAATGCTTTAAAGTTCCACTAGGAACACTGTAATTTCATTACAGGAATCTGTAATCCATGACCTCTCATAGTGGTAGGTGGTGTAATTAACTGTTATCAAGTAAATTTAATATAGTATTAGTATTTAAAATTCTGGCCTCTCTCTTTAGAGGTACATTGTAACTGGGTATTTTTGGCAGAAAATATTACAGGGAAACACTTAATTCAAGAACTGAAGTAGATACCTTAATTCCTTGAAAAGAAATGCATTACCAGGTGGGACATTGGTTTACTGCTCATCTATTTTTGGTGTCATGTATACATAAAGCAATATTCTTCAGTAATTTCCCCCGCACCTTTGCCTGTCAGCTTGTTTTTATTTTTTTTTTCTTTTGTAATGCTTGGTTGATGCAGGTTTGATTCAGCACACTGTAGATATGGTGCAATACAGATATCTATTTTCTTTACAGAGACCATTAATTCTTTCTGTAAACAACATGTTGAGTAACTATTTTCTTTTTTTGTTTGTTTGGGTTTTTTTTTGTTTTAGGTTAGTTTTTCGGGTTTTGTTTTGTAAATTTGTATAATTGTTGGTATGCTTTTCCTTCAGAGCTGGCAGGACTAGTAACTTGTTCTCATGGTTTTGGATGGCTTTATGTTTCTCAAGGGTGAAGTTTTCAAAATCTTGTCCATGGTATTGTTACTGCAAAACAGTGTTAAGTTATTCTTGTCTCAAACATGGATATTGATTGCAATGTGTTTGCATCTTGTCTTGTTTCTAAGTTAGTGCATCTTAAAGCTGTATTTATGAAGATATGATGCTAAATGCTAACCTGAAAGACGGCAAAGTTACAGCATTTTTTTTCCCCCAAACAGAGTGCAATAGAGTCTCTCTTTGGAGCCTCATTAACTGGGATTGCCTATTCTCTCTTTGCTGGGCAACCTCTTACTATCTTGGGAAGCACAGGACCAGTTCTAGTATTTGAAAAAATATTATTTAAATTTTGCAGGTAAGTGATGTTTCTATTGACTTGATGCACTTTTTTAACATTCTAGCCTGTTAAAATAGCTGTGATTGAAAGCAGATGTGCAGTAAATGTGTATGTCCATGAAGGTAAGTACAGTGGCAAGAGACTGAGAAATTGATATGATTTGGTAAAGCTGTGAGGCACTGGCAAACCTGAATGAGAAAATCAGTGATAAGAAGTGGCAAGGACTCAAATAAAAGTTATATTCTGACTGTGTGAAGTTGTTGGCTTTGCTTCTGCAGGGGTAAGCAGAGATGGATCTACCCTCTATGAGAAACCATCTGGGTAGCTCTGGAGAGACCCATCCTCATGATGCTTCCCAAGCTAGGTAGTTGCACTGTCAGTCCTAGAAACATCTTGCAGTGTTGCTTTGCTTTGGTGGGAGATGAGACAAAAAAATTTCTGCTTCCTTCAGAGCTAATATCAAGCATGAGAAAAGTGCTGAAAACCTATAAAGCTTGGCCTCAGTGTCTTTTCAAGTAGAATGTAATAATGGTGGGTTTTGACTCAGTTAATGCTTTTTATTTCTTTCTTCACACAGGGATTATGGTCTTTCCTACCTCTCCCTGCGAGCTAGCATTGGTCTGTGGACTGCATTTCTGTGCATCGTGCTTGTAGCCACAGATGCCAGCAGCCTCGTGTGCTACATCACTCGATTTACTGAGGAAGCTTTTGCAGCACTCATATGTATCATATTTATTTATGAGGCTTTGGAAAAGCTTGTCCATTTGGGAGAAGTGTATCCCTTCAATATGCACAATGATTTGAATAAACTGACTTCATATTCGTAAGTACCAAGTTACTACTATCTGCTAGTGAAATAAATAGGGACATATAGAGAGACATATTGTTTACTAAATGGCAGTGGGTGCCACTTCCAGGAAGGGTAGGAAGAATGCTAGGGGTGGTATGGGCATGAGAAACATCAAAACAATTCTATTCAGGATGCTGTGAAATTGAATTTTCTGTGTTAGCTATGGGTGGTTGGAAGGGATAAGGGGTTGTGACAAAGCCTGCTTTAATACAGCTTTACTAAAGGTCAGAACAGGACTTCTGCTTGCTACTTCTAGGGAGTATAGTTTCATGAAATAGGATGAGTTGAGTTACCAGTTCACACCTGCCAGATGAAGATACTGCTTACTGTTGCTCAGAGAAAACTACTCATTTCTCATAGTTTAAACAAAATCATTTAAATGTTGCTGCTCCCCTCCTGTTGGACATGTGCATCTTCCAACTTCAGTTGTACCTGTGTGGTCACAGTGTGGGTGAGGGACCCCTAACAAAGTCATGTCCATGCACCTGGGGTGAGGGTCCTTGCTTGTTGCACTGGGGCAATCATTCCCTAGTTGGAGAGCAGAATACTCAGTGTCCTGCTGGGCTGCTGCTCTGCCTCGCCCGGACAGTGATCCCCTTGCACACAGGGTGACTTCTAGCAGTGTCAAAACTGGTTTGGATTACTGTGTTTCCCCTCCAAGATTTCTGCTCACTTTTGCAATCATTCAGTGCTTCTTCAGGACTTTCTTCTAGGGGGGAAAGGGCAAACACCCTGTCAGGCTGCTTCTTGTGTTCCGTTCACACTTGACATTTACACTCACTTTCCTGTCTTTCCTGCCACTGTTAAGACCAGGCCACGTTGCCAGGAGTGGGCTGTGGGAGGACACTCACTCACTTATTTTTCCCTTCCTACTGGCTGCTCATCCTTCTGTTTCAGTGGCTCTAGGTGCTCACTGGACTTCTGTGTGGGCATGTTCAATCCACTGAGCTGGCAGAAACTGTCCTGTAGGGCTTTGGGTACTTGCCACCTGACTGTGTTTTGCCATAGGCAGGCCATGAGGGTGGAGATGGGAAGTTGGGATTTTAATTTGGTTTAGCTCTGTGGTTTTTGGGACATGCCACAGTGTTCAGCATGGGTTTGCCCTGCATTTTTTCCCTTACAAAGCTGTAGGAGATCCAGCTGTTCACAATTGCTTTCTTCCTCCTTTCCCTTTCCTTTTCTCCACACTCTGTAACACCCAGTGGGGAAAAGGGTGCAGAACGAGCATGTTCAGTTAATTGAGCCACAAGATAATCTCAAATACTCTTACATTTTTCTGGGTGTGGGTTTTTTCCTTTCTTTTCCTGCATTTCTACTTATCTACTTGGTGGCATACTTTATCTTCATTGTCTTTGTTGAGAAATTTGTCAAGTCTTCCTTCAGTGTGGTTTTTTATGTTGCTGCTTTGACCAACAACTAATTATGATTTGTCTCATCATGCTTATTGTTGCAATTCCTTTCTCTATTGATGATTCTGTGTTGGCAACTGCTTTGTAGGAGCTACTGCTTTCCACTCCTTTCCCATTTCCTATTGCTGTTAGTTAAGAATTCAGTTAATAAAAGATAATTTGTTTACTTAGTATTTTCTAAATTCCCCAAACATTTTGCTATGCAAATCTATGTTCTTTTTGCCCATGCACATTTTCTTTACCTTCACACCACCAGGATGCAGATTTTCCTTTCCATGGTTCATTGGGGTTTTTTTCAGTGTCTTTAGTGAATCTCATAGAAAAAGGAGACTTATTTCTTGCTTACTACCTCTTTCTCCTCTTCTACATAAATGTTTATGTGTTAAGCTTACCAGTTGGTGTACTTGAATAGCTTTATTTGAAAACATCCCATTAAATCAATATTCAGTCCATTGTGTTTTGGTTTTTTTTTAATTTGATGTGTACTTCTGTCAACCTGTCTGACAGAAAGGATTCTGCAGTGCGAGTTTGCAAAATGTTGCAATAGGGAGGGGGATTTTTACTTCTACAAAAATATTGCTAAAAATTATGTATACAGTTGCTTTAAAGCTGAACACTGTAAGCATTTCTATCTTCAGTTAGCTCACTACATACTCAAATATGGTGTCTTTCTTGGGGGTGACCTGATTCTTCATTTCACCCACCCTCTCAATAGTCCTAGATCAGGTAAGGAAAAGCCTTGTACTCTGCTTCTTCCATAAAAGTTTGGGATAAACTCTGGTTTAAACTCTTCAGGATTTTTGAATTTACTTCAAATTGCTGCATTTTGGCACATACAGCTTAAAAGCATGTAAACTTTCCTTCTTCCCTTCAGATGTGTGTGTTCTGAGCCTGAGAAACCAAGCAATGAAACATTGCGTATGTGGAGGACTATGAATAAGTCTCGTGAAGATATAGCATGGAATAATCTTACAGTTTCTGTGAGTATCTGGAAGCTATATGTATGTATCTGTGTGTGTATATGTGCATATGAATAAAAAATAAACACCTGCACAGTACCAGTGTTTATTACATTTTTTCATCTGATTTCTTTTTTTAACTGAACCTGGACTGTTTTCCTTAAAACTGTATTTTTCAACTCTCTTAATTTCTTCCATAAGGCTTTGCACAGTTATTGTAGAGGACTAGATGAGTGAGTCCAGAGAAGTAAATGCTAATATAAGTTTGCTTGAGGTAGCCACCTTAATGCTTTTAGGCACCACAGTAATCTTCCTGTAGGGGAACATGATGAGGTGAATAAGCAGGAGTTTGTGTTCTTCCAGTTCCTGAAAGAAATATTTTTAATATAATGTGATGATGGAATTGGTATTTGAAGTGTGGCAGTAAACACATTTCATTAGTTATTAGACATTGGTACAAAACTCCCAACAGAATCTAAGGAACTACCTAAATATTGATTGGAAGAAAATAATTATTTGAAATTAAAAACAATTATTTAGAATAGGCTCCAAGGTATTAACTTATGAATTGGATATTTTATACCAATATCTAATTTTGTGTGTAGGTGAAGAGGACGTAAGTTATCATGTGCAAATGCTCTGAAAAGCTTTTAGAAAGAAACACTTCTGCTGATAAGTAGTTTGTTGGGCAGTGTGCAGTGGAATAAATGCAGCTGTGTGCAGCCACTTTGCTTACACTGGCATCTGATTCCCACCTGCTCTTGAATTATTTGGATTTGCTGCTGGTTTTGTTATGCTTGTTAGGTTGGCCATCTGAGGCTGTCTAGAACAGCAGTGGATATCTGTGTATGGGCTCCCCTTGTGTCTGAGCATAGACATTCACACTAAAGCACCTCTTTTACACAGCAGAAATACCACATAAAACCTCAGTGCTTTTCTTGACTTGTAGCAGGACTTTTTTCTGTGTGCTACCTATGGCTCCTAGTTTACCATAATCACTTAGGATGACAGTTTCTTTTGGACTTAGTTTTTATATTTCCTTTATATTTATTACTTATTTTATATGCCTTTTCATCTATATGTCTTTACCTCTAAAGCATCTTTAGTCTTACCCAAGAGACAGAACTGACCCGGGATTTGGTGTTATCTTATAAGCAAGGTAGATTATGAAAAGGGAGAACTTGTGCCATAAGATAAATTTTCAATGAATTAACTGATAAATTAGGCTAGTGCAGTGCTGCTTCCAGCTACCTGAATTATTGGCTTGTGTTTTCCTGTATTCCATGTGTCTACTTGAACTTTCTGCTCTGCATTTCTGTCATATATGGATAGCTGTCATCTGACTTTGTTTTCTTTTTTATTTAAATCCATTATTTACGATGCTTTCCTACTTCACTAGAAATGTTTTCTTATGGTTTGGGTAATCTTATTTTATAAGACTCTGTTTTTTCCCTTAACTGAGCAAAACAAAGTCAAAGAGATAGGAGAAACTGAGGAGATCGTTTTTTATGATTGTTAGCTTAAAGTTGATGTTGGATATTCTGCTTTTCCTTCATTGAAAAACAGAATAGAAGTAATGTGAGTGTAAATAAATTGTTTCTTCTTGGGCGTCTCCCAGCATTTTGTCATCCTGAAATAATCAGTGGTGGCTACTGTGGCTTTTCTGGAACAGACAGCACACGTCTGGCTTTTTCAGGGTGAGGTAGTCATGAAGGAAAGAAACGTTGTTGGAATTATGAACTTTCTCAAATGTGTTTTATATAGAAAAGTTGGAAGCTTAGTTAAACGTACTGAATTAATAAAACAGACTTACAAAGAGTTTTTCTCTTTGCAGGAATGTTTAGAATATCATGGTGTGTTTCGTGGATCAGCTTGTGGCCATCACGGACCATATATTCCAGATGTTCTTTTCTGGTCTGTCATACTATTTTTTGCAACATTTTTCCTCTCCTCTTTCCTTAAGAAATTCAAGACCAAACGCTATTTCCCAACTAAGGTAATTCTGATTAGAGACTAGACTGTTGTTACCTTGTAATATATACACCTTGATATAATTTAATGGAGTTGAATTCTGTCTTGAGAAATTTCTTTTAAGACAGGAAAGGAAATTAAAACCCAAAATTCAGCTAATAATTGCAAAGTTTAGGACATTTGAGGAAAGAAATAATCTGCAAAAAATTCGGTGTTTATTCTGTATTTTTGTAGAATTACAACAAGATATTCTAAACTTTGAAAGATCTAAGCAGTCCATCTCCTCACATTAATCAGTATTGCCAGGTTTCATTAGTAGAGACAATATTGCTGCTCTTTTCCTCACCTAGCCATACAAAACAATTAATTACTTTCTCCAAACTACTGATGTCTATTGGGTTTTGAGTGGTTCCTCGGGGGATTGCTATTTCTAATAGATGTTAATGTGATGATTCTTTTGAGATTGATTTATGTAACTTCTGCTAGGCAAAATGAAGTGGTTAGATCTGCTATAAACCTCAGCTCATCCCTGTAATGTCTTCCTAATGTTTAATAAAGTTATCTTTGATAATATGAATGTATTGCAAATTATCTGCCTCCTATTGATTAAAACATGAAAGTATAAATATTACTGACCTAAGGTACCAGGAATTACCTGTGATGGCTGAGCCTCCTAATGGGATTGAGGGGAGAAGGAAGATGATGAAGTTGTTTAAAGTAATTTGCCTCTTGCAGTAGACCACTTTTAAATGAGTGAACAGCTGTATGGAATACTTGTCTTCTGCATCTTCATACTGTGCTGGCAGGCAGCTTAAATTTGAAAATAACAAGAAAAAATAGATAATGTTCAGTGGTAGAATAATATAAATAAACCTCGCTTTTTGCAGGGGAGAAAATCATCTTTCTACACATACAAATTATAATGGTGAAAAAGCAAGACTTAACACAAGTCTTTTCTTTATAGGTGCGTTCCACCATCAGTGACTTTGCAGTATTTCTGACCATAGTAATCATGGTTTTGATTGACTATCTTATAGGAGTACCTTCTCCTAAGCTTCATGTTCCAGAGAAGTTTGAAGTAAGAAACAAAACCTTTTGTAAAATATAATTTTTAAAATGATTGAAGTTTTATGAACAGTAGAACAATCAAATCGTACAGAAACAGAAATTTCTCTTTTTTGATTACAATGTGGTTGATCAAGTAGTTTCTCTTTTCTGTTTTGGATGTATGTCTCATCTGACAGAAAAATTTATGTTTTATATTATTACTGAAAGAGAAGCATTCTTTTGTGTAAATGTACAAAATGAAGGAATCAAATGGATTTGTTTTAATTTTTCCCACATAAATGCCATGTTCACCTGTAACAACTAAATCAGTCTTTTGGTCAAAGCCATTGGGAAACAACCTAAACATATACTTAAGGGACTGATCTGTTGTTCATTGAAACTGTTTGTAATGATAAAATCTGCATTCTATTTTAGTAATTTAATTCTCATTGTTGACGGGTTGGTGTCCTTTTTTCAGCCCACCCGAAAAGATCGAGGATGGTTCATAGATCCTCTTGGACGCAATCCTTGGTGGACACTCTTGGTTGCTGCTGTTCCTGCTTTACTCTGTACCATTCTCATTTTCATGGATCAACAAATAACAGCTGTTATTATAAACAGGAAAGAGCATAAACTGAAGGTAAAAGTCCTTTTGATGGAAGACTAATGTTGTGTAAGTTACTTAAAATCAGATTCATTCTGCAAATTTGTGAAATTACCATCAGCTGCTAAATATAAATTGACTAATCAAGAACAAATATAATTTTGTGGATACTCTCAAAGTATCTGACTTTTGTAGTTGTAGGTTATTCACCTGCTGAGTAAGAAGTATGATCATATAAATAGAAAGTTTTTCAAGTTATTTGTTTGCTTAATTTTACAGAAAGGCTGTGGTTATCATCTTGATCTGCTCATGGTTGGTATTATGTTGGGAATATGTTCTGTCATGGGCTTACCGTGGTTTGTTGCTGCAACTGTCCTGTCTATAAGTCATGTTAACAGCCTGAAAGTTGAATCTGAATGCTCAGCACCAGGAGAACAACCAAAGTTTTTGGGAATCCGGGAGCAGCGAGTGACAGGATTGATGATTTTTGTGCTGATGGGGACGTCAGTGTCCATGACTTCTGTGTTAAAGGTAAAAGAGAGTTTTTCCAAAATATTTTCTTTGTGCTATTGATGTTGTGATTTAGCATTTCATAATGCGAGAAAGTTCTTTTATGTTAAGTAAGATATGCCTGGACTCATTCTCAAATTGCTTTTTTAGCAACAGATGTTAGTTGAATAGAAACAATATGGAAGGATGCAAGAAAATGAAATCTGAGAAAGCTAGGAATGTAGTGAGTAGTGAAGAAAGCAACCTTTTCCTGTGTTACTTGATTTTTCTTGCCAGCTTTTTTTTAGTTTTTTCAGTTCACGTTACCTAAAAATTGCAGTTTTTATGTAAGTGCTTAAATGGAGAGAGAAAAGGAGTGTGATAAAGAAGTAAAGCTACTTGAGCAGAAGTAATATAGTGTAGCAGAAGGAAAAGAAACATTGCTTTAAAAGGGACAAATTGCATTTTTCACTTCTTGTTCTTGAGCTTACTAAACTTAATTTGATTCTTAGAGTGTCAAGATTATTTTATACATGATCACACTATAAAGGTGATTTTACAGGTTGTGTTGTAGCATCAGATTACACTTTATCTCCTAATTTATATCCCTAGTGACCTTTCAATGACTCGGTTGGAAGAAAATTAATTCAGTTGGATTTTGCTCAGATTTACTAAAATATGTTCAACTTCTACTTTGTTGTTTCAATTCCAGTAGTTAAAAGGAGAAATGAAAGAATTATCTTTTTTGTTGTCAGAAATGTGGATAACTGCATAACTGCTGGTATTTCTAAAGAACTTTGTAACAGTCTGTATAAACAAAGACAGATCTCAAGTAATTTTGTAAGAAATGCAGCTTCTCAAATTTAGATAATGGGAAAGAATAATCCTGTAAACATGCAGCTATAGTTTAATAAATAGTTATGTATTATAATAGTTGACCATTTGCATATCTATTAAAGACTGTAAAGGTCTGTAAAGAATAAGACCATTGCAGTTACTAAAAAAAATTTCAGATTTGACAATCTCTCATTAAAGTTACCAAGAGCTCAGCTGTATAATGTGAATAATCAGAATGAAAAGCAGAAACACTGAAATAGATTTATTGTTGCTCAAAAGCAATAACTATAAGTGGTGGTTGCTGAAGTAAAGTGTTTTAAATCCTATATTCTAACTTTTTATTCTTAGAAATGAATAGTTTTTGTTTATGGGCCCAGGGTAATAGGAATGGAATTATTACTCTTTGCTTTTAAGAAATGTCTTTCTTTTTCAGTGTGAATGACTGTTATTGTTCAAAAGAAGTAAGGAGAACAAAGCCTTGCATCTGACAGTTGTTGTGCTTTTTTTCCATGTGTGGATTTATACTGATTTATTGCAGTAGAAGACACTATATCAAATTATAGAACTTAGAGGGAAGACACTAGCCACACACACACATACATCATGAATCCCTAAGGCATAGTTTTATTTCACACTGTTTAAATAAAGGGCTTTGTTCAGTCTTGGTAGCAGCAGTTTTTATTAAGATTTCATGTTGTATCTTGGCTGTCCTTTACTCGGAAGCTTAATGAATTCAGGAGCAAAGAAGGCTTCACTGCAGCGGGTTGATGCAAGTGCCACTGAAATCAGGGGACAACTTTGTTATCTTAGTAAGCTTTAAGTTATATAAAAATAGAAAATCACACTGTATAAAATTATATAAGCGGTCTATTATACATTAAAATTTAAATTTTTAGAAATATTATCTTTAATAAGATTTAAATTGGTCTTCTTACTGAAGCAAAACTTAGTTCTGAATAATTAGCAGATTTTCATAGCTCAGTAGGTATGGTGAGGTATTTGTATTGTCTGCTCCAGGTGTTCAGAAGTAAAACTTAATGTGGCAATTTAATGAAGTTGTACAGAATACAGTAGTCTTGATACAGTTCCTATCAAACAGCAGCATAAAGCAGTATATTTAGCATAAATAGAAATTTTTCTTGCAACCTAGAAAATTGAGTGGGTGAGCAGTCAAGGCAGAACCACTTTTTTATCCTGGTGATAACCTTGTTAGTTTTAGATTTTTTTTTGCTGCTCAATGATACATATGTATTCTTTTAAATAAAGGTCCTCAGATTTCACTTAAGTAAATATAAAGTAAAAAATAACTTGATCTGTGCCTTTCACTCATATGGACTGCTCTCTTATGTCATGTTGATTCCACTTTTAACTGTGGGTGTTTTTTCCCCTCTAGTTTATTCCAATGCCAGTTTTGTATGGTGTCTTTCTTTACATGGGAGTATCTTCATTAAAAGGGATTCAGGTAAAGTCTGATTTTAACAAGCAGTTCACTTTTGTTTAATACTGAATGAAAAGGAAGCTGTAACACTCTGCATTATGTGAGGCACAATAAAGTTGTTCCATATTTTCTGAATAGCATATAGGATAATTTCCTGAGTGTCATGTTCAAGTATTTGTTCTTACAATATTATGTCTTCACTTGTCAGTTCTTTTTTATTTATTCTTTCAATAGTGTAACTAAGAAACAAATTTTCTGAAATATTCTGGAATTTTTTATTATTAGTGAGGATGGGGGGGACAACCCCTGCAAAACAGCCCAGTTCCACCCCCTTGAATGTTCACTATCTTTCATTAGTATTTAATTTGGGATTATTTTACATTTCTGTAGTCTCCTAAAAACATTCATTTTCTTCTGAAGAGGCAAAAAATAATTAACTGAAGAATGCTTTTATTTTTCCATGCAGTTTTTTGACCGTATAAAACTGTTTGGAATGCCTGCCAAACATCAACCTGACCTGATTTATCTACGTTATGTGCCACTCTGGAAGGTCCATATCTTTACAGTTGTTCAGCTCACTTGTCTAGTTCTGTTGTGGGTGATCAAAGCCTCTGCAGCTGCTGTTGTTTTCCCTATGATGGTAAGTTTTCTGGTTTGCCAGTTAATAATTTTTGTACAAGACTCCATGTATTATTCAGGGTCTCTTCAGAAGATGTTTGCTGCCTTTAAGAAAGAAGGGAATGGGAAAGAAACAAAAAGCCCCAGTAGTACAAGCTGATCACCTTTGAAACACAAAGACTTCTCATTTCCTGAAAACAAGCAATTCAGTTGTGAATAGCTACTGAAAGTGGAAATGATTTACCTTTGGGGTAAGATGAAATCTAGTACTAGAAAAAAGGGCTTCAGTTACAGATTCTGAGTGTTCTGAAAGTGTGTGTGCATTTTTGTTTATTTGAATAGTTTAATATATAAAGTATTTTTTCTGTGGTTCCCTTTAGGTTCTAGCATTAGTGTTCGTTCGCAAGCTCATGGATTTGTGTTTCACCAAAAAAGAGCTTAGCTGGCTTGATGATCTTATGCCAGAAAGTAAAAAGAAGACAGAAGATGATGAAAAGATAAAAGAGAAAGAAGTAAGTGTGAAAACAAATAAACTGAGCATGTTGTAAATTTCTAGGAAATACTTAATGCAATTTAAAAGAATATTATGTGACCTGAGCATATGACCTCATATACCAGATACATATTTTGAAATTCTTCACTTACTTCAGAAATTAAATTCTTTACTAGAACAGTTGCTGCTGGTTAAGGAATTAAGTCTCTGTTTCAATTATGCTATTATGAACTATGATTTTTATTTGTGATAAAAATTTTCAAGCAAAGTGGAAAGAAGCAGTTGTTAGCACAAAAATGTTGAGGTTTTTGGTCTTTCATCAGATTAGAAGGAAAGAAAATGGAGAGAAAGGAGAGGGAGAGGGAAGTGGTGGAGTAGGATTTCTTTGTTCTGCTTAAATTAGTCAGAAAAATGTTGGTAATATCAGGGACATTTTGCTCATGTGTGTTTATGGAGCTGCCATTTAGTGCAACTACTAGTTACCAAAAATACAGTAATATAGCTTCTGGAACTTCTCCATAAAAGTCCTGCCTTTCTGTGCACCACCTAGATGAATTCCTTGCAAAGCTTGTAACACCCTCCTTCCCCAGTCTCCCATGTCCCTTGTCTTAATAAGACACTTCAAAGAGGAAAGGTCATAAGCTCTGTTTCCTGCATTCAACTGTGGTACCTACACAGAAGTGCCTTTTACCCCTATGGAATACCTGTCATGTAACTTGAATAAGTTGAGATGATAACTGAATAAATTGAGATACTACTGTGGTTTCTGCTATTTGAGTAATCTTACAAACTTCTTACTTGGAATTTACAGGAAGCAGAGAGAATGTTTTCAGACCATGACAGTGTACACCTTGCATATGGAGAAGCAAATATAGATTTTCCTGTAAAAACTCTGAAATACAGGTATAAAATGTGTCTGTTTAAAAATTCTTTTATCAGAGCCTAAAATTTGCTTTATATTAAGTTGGTTGTGTATGAGTTGAAATATTTTTTTCCCCAAACTGGTAACTTAGCCATGATTAGGAAATATGAAGCTACATCTCATGGTGCTACATTAGTATTTTTATACTGCATTGTTCTTTAAAACTGCATCTTAATTATAAATTTACATGACCATCTTGAACAGATCAGATGACTCAATTTCGACCAGCTGTACTAAAGGTGAAGAAGCATCCTTGGTCAGTTTTGATGGAATATTTGTGTGCTACTGTGCATGAAATGCTGAGCATTAAGCAACTAATAGCATCAGTTGAGCCATGTGTTTGCCAGCCACTTGGGTTTTTCAGAGGAAATCTAAGTGTGTAATTATTTGGTTTACCTAAGTGAAGGCTAAAGTCGTAATTTCTGTGATGCAAAAAACCTGCTTTACAGGCAACTATTTCTACTTCAAAATGTTATTTTCTGAACATAAATGTACAAATAGATTCTCTTCCAGAAAAGGAAGTACTGGAATTTCAGTCATGGATATTCTTTCAGCTTTGGTGTTAGGCATTTTCTCTCAGTTGGTGTTTCCCTTACTGGGGTTGTATTTAGCTGAGTGGTCAGGTGTTCTCAACTGTTCCAACACAAGTTTAAGATGTGACAGATGAATAGCTTACAGGTTTTCTTTTTGTCTCTAATACTAAGGGTTCCTAGGTTAAAAATTTGCCTTCCTATGGATCTAGGGTAGTACCAGGTATGTCCTGATGAGAGTTGGGAACAGACAGAAATTTGGATTAGACAGATATTTCTGCTGAGTGCTGTTGTCTGTTCTGACAGCAGGCTTAATCAGACTTAAATGAAAATGCTAAAGCTTTTTAAAAAAACATTTGAGTTGCTAATTGCTCTCACAGTAGTGCTGTGACTTCATAAACTGTGTACGTGTGTTTTGTATGTATTCTGCTGCCTTATATGTCTTGTGGGATCCCTGACGAAGAATGGCTTTGAAAGTTTTTTCTGGCATTTGAAAAACTTAGAGATGACCTGGGGTAGATTCTGAAGCTTAAGTGTGGAACAGAACAGAAAGCAGACCTACAGGCAGCACCTGAGTCTGCTTCGCATATAACTGTGGAGGACAAAAGTGGAAATAGCTTTAAACTCTTTACATCTGTGAGGGTAAACTTATCTTCTGCAACACTTGGGAGGGAGGTGATCTGACAAAATAACCTTGCAAAATATCTAATCAGGCTTTTGAGAAAAAAAAAGCAAAACTTATCTGTCAAGATAATTGGAATTTCTAGATTTTTAATAGTTTCAAATCTCACTTGAATTTTTGAAGTATCATTAACCTTTGCTCTTTTGCCCTTGATTATTTCCTAGAAGCCGCTTAAAGTAACTGATCCATGAAAGCTTTAGCACAACAGTGTGATTCAATTTATTATTTCTGGGCATGTAAAATAATTTTCTGAACTTAGGTATGGGTTACCTGTCAAGTATTCTCAATATCTTACTGATATCTATGTGAAAAACTGTTTTGAGATGCTATGTAGTTATGGTAGTGCTAGTGACTATCAGATGACTATTTTCAGTTTTTTGTTGAAGTATACTTTTAAGAGGTGAACTCAACTTGTGGCTGTGTAAATATTGAAAGAAGGCACAACTGATGTAAATGATGAGTGACAGTAAGTATAATAGTGTTGCAAGGAATTGAATACTAACCTGAAAGTATGTTTGTTCTTTAGCACTGATCCCTCAGTTGTAAACATATCAGATGAAATGGCCAAAACTGCACAGTGGAAGGCTCTTGCCATGAGTACTGAGAATGCCAAAGTAACCAGAGCTAACCTGAGGTAGCTATAATTACTCACACCTTTTCTAACTAATTGTCTTGTGTTTAACAGCCATACTTGTATTTATTGAACTATATCTTAAAAAAACCCATGGTTTATGAATCTGAGTTACTGACTTCTTACTTTGGAAGAATTTGAATTTGAGCTTAATTTTTCCTCTTTACTCTGAAGTTTATCAGTTTCTATAAGGAATTATTTTATTACTATTTTATTAATGTATTATTTTAAGTAGTAATTTTAAAATTACTATTTATTTACTTAATACAAGTGTTTATTACTCTGATGAGCTTAGGGTTTCTAAGTACTAGTGTGTACATGAGCATGAGAGTGGTTTGATGCTCAATAATACAAATTCCACTGAGAATACAAGGTAAGTCCAGCACACTTTGATTGTTGCTTTGTACTGCCCTAGGATCTGTTTTTATGGGGGAGTGTGTTGCTTGGATTGCTTTTCCACAACTCATTTTAAATATCTAAAACTTGAACCTGTCTCAGATGCTATCTTCACTGAAATATACTTCAGTGAAGTGCATGGACAGATCATGAGCCCTCAGTGCTCTGAACTTTCTCTGTAAGCTGACACTTACCTTCTATGCTGGCCAGCCTTTCTTCTCTGTGAGCTCCTCATCAAAGAACAAAGTCTTGAGTGTGATGTATCATTCTGCTATTTCATCCTAACTTATTCCCTGTCTAGCTGAATCTATCTAGGGAAACAAGCCAAGACATGAGTATCTGTGCAGAATATTCCCAAATTCCTGAAAGGCTTGTGATTTACAGGAACTTGTATCTGTGGACTGCTCATCATCCATGCACCTATTGCTTAGCACTTTTTATGTAGGAAAGGGGAGAATGGGCATGTTTGCCTCAGAAAACTAAACCTAAGCAGTCCTGTTGTCTATTGTATGCATCTTCTATTGGTTGATCCTTTTCAGCCAATTCTGTCAGAGGAAGACATATTTCAGAGATACAAAATTGTCAGGTTTTGTAGAAAATTACATCTCAGTAGAAGTATTCATGGTGAGGAGGGAGAGTGTTCATGCTCTGTGCAAGGCTGGAGCATTCCTACTCTGTTCATGGCTCTGTCCAAGCCATCTCAGGTCCTGCTGGAAGCACCAGTAGTGACCTAGCACTTGTATACCATCTGTCTGTCCACCACACGCACTGCTCCAAACGAGGCATGCAAGTACAGTTTTGGCCAGACAGCAGGTCAGCCAAGGGTAAAGGAGACAGAGAAAGAGCTTTGAGGTGTATTGTAAGAGGAAAAGCTTAAGAGACTCATTAGTGCAGGCACCATTTCCATGAATGTCTAGGCTGAATTGCTTAAACATTTTTAAAATGTTAAACACATATTTCAGTAAAATATTTCAAAATCTTGAGTACCACATGAGCAAGACCATCAAGAAGACAAATTGAAGAGATAAGAGGGTATGTGTGTCAGTATACCCTCCTTATTTAATAGGTGTTTCCTTCCTTGCTAAATTCTTAGAAGCAGCCCATTACAGAATTTGTGGATGATTCTAGTGCATTATCTGATAGTCATTGGGCATATAAGGCTTGAAGAGATACAGGCCTGCATTTCTTTTTCCAGAAGAATGAAAATGTTTAGATTGGTTTTCAGGCAGTTCTAATTTAGTACAATTTCATCTCTCACTTTGCTGTTTCCTGAGTAGGTTAAGTTAGTATGGAATTATATGCAATGCTAGCGAATCAGGTTTCTGATCAGCTTGCAGTGTTTTTTGTTGTGCTTTGCCTTTTATTCATTATTCCATCTATTCATTATGTTTTGCTATAAGACACTTTCCTTTGATTCTATAACATACCCTCCTTGAGCTTAGTACAGTAAAAAATCCATCTTGGTAGGGAACTTGCTAAAACTACAAATGGAAAATAAGAACCACTGGTGCCAGAAATCAGGTTTTTAACAAGCAATCTGATAGTGCATTAATTTTGAAAATGTTGAAAGGAAGACCTTGAGCCTTAACTCAATTGGTTGCTGTTTTGAGGTATTTGCTATACTTTCTTTGCATCCTGTTGAGATTCAGAGATGTCACTACTGGTCATTCAAAAGTAATTTCCAGTAAAGTACTGATTTCAGTTCTGCTAAGGTTTTTCTGCTTAACTGTCTTCATCTGGTGGTACAGACAGACATTTAGTGCTGTGGTAAAAATGGTTCTGTAGGCACTGCTATTTTCAGATTTATATTCAAATACTAATGCAGTTCGAAGGAGGCATGTCTTTTATAATTCCAGATGACATGTTGTGTGGTTTGGCATGATTTATTAAAAACCATGTATTTTTAAGAAGATCAATTTTTTATTTTTTTCTTTTGTTTTTCTGAATTGATTCAGATTGCTTTTTCCTTTTTCCTCAGCCATCTATTGTAGTTTACAGACTGTGGGGTCCCAGCACAGTTGTATATTCTAAGGAGACCCAGAATTTTTCTCTTTGCATGAATTTCTAATATATTTTTTTCCTTAAAGAGCAACCCTACAGATGTGTCATCTCTTTTGAAATTCATCCTCCCTCTTAGACTGTTCCATTTCATCTTCTACTGACTTCCAACTACCTTGTGACATTCCTTTTTGTCCTTCAGTCAGGCACTGTTCAGTGTCTGTGTCCCTAAGTGTGTCAGTTGTTCAGGTGCCACTTGTCTTTTGGGTCTTCCTGCTTCACTTGAATGGAAGGTTCAGGTTACACAGGTTTCTTACTGTCCTCTGCTGTTGTTGGAAGTGTGGTTTCCCCTTTTGAACAGACTGAAATGTCCTCTCATTCTTGTGAACAGATGGTTTCCCTGCCCAGGAGTAAAGATGTATTAGTAATATTGCTTGTTATGTATTTTTGACTATTTTTACTTAGACAGTTTTGCAGGGTGTGTTGGGGATTTGTTTGTTTGTTTTTAAAGATGCTTTGCACGAACAGTTTCAAATCAATAAAAGCAGTGGAATTGGATATGTATTTATGAAGGAGATATTGGTGCTTTCTGTCTTTTAAGTTTGTACTGTTCCTGTGAATATTATTTAACAATTACTAAAATGTAATAGAAGTGCCTTATCATAAAAGCATCCTTATGTAAATACTTTCATGGTTCATTTTGAAGTACAAAACATTTGAAATTTAACCTTTCCTAAAGTGAGCCAGACTTTACATTTTCTTCTTTGTTTTCAAACAGCCCTGAAAAACCAGAAAGTGTGAAAATAGAAGTGGAAAAGTCACCTGTTGTGAGATACGTGGATGCCGAAACATCTTTATAGAATGGAACCAATGGGAATTGCTTGTATTTGTGTGTGTATATATATCACTGTAGGATATTTTACCATGGAAGTGTGATTTCCAGTTTAAGGAGCAACATATATTTAATTTTTGCCATTTTTTTGGGGCACTGTAGATATGCTTGCATAATGCAAAGATTTTCCCAGCAAATAAGATGAGTGGTAATCACACTTCAGCTATTTATTTTATTGGAAATTTTATTTTCATTTTTAAATAGGAGGACTGTAATGAATGCTTATTGTTTTCCATAATCAATATATGCATAAAAGTTACATCAGCTTTTGCTGATGATTACTGGTCCACATTGCTTAAAATTTTGCAATACCTCTGTTTATAATGTGCGCCACAGAAGTTTTGTTTTCCATGCAGGCAATTAGTGCTTGTTTTTGCAGGGTATACTTTTTTTGTGGTTTCATAGAACAAATGTTAATGTGCTGTTGACAAGAACTACTGTGTTTTATGTCTCCACTCCATGCTAGTGTTTTCTGGATTCTGTCTCTCCTACTCTACAGGAGTGGCCTAGAGCCCTAAGTGAGGTGGTTAGTTAAGCCTTAAAATGTATCTAAATACCCTGGTGTGCTGCTTTCTTTGGTTTTCTGAATTCTCTTGAGTTTTCCTGATTGTCCAGTAGCAGTATGAGTGCAGTAATGGCAGTTACAGTCCCAAATCAGTATTTGCCATTCTGGACACTCCATGTTTACACAATATAAATTTGATTTACAGGCAGCAATTGGTCTATAGGAAATTATAAGTACTTACCACGTCAGTAGTCTTGAATTCTTTTCTTCCTGTTTTTGCTTACATTTTTTCCCATAGATTTTCAGTGTCCGATTTGCTCAGCTTTAAGATTTTGGAGTATTTCATATCTTCATCAAATATATTTCTTGGTTAATAAATTTTTTAATTTACTGTGTACTTGATTAAATTAGTTGTAGCTCAATTCTGGAATAGTTTTATGATCAGTATTATTTTATGGATTACTAATTGCTTGTGGTATTTGTATGTATAGTTCTGATCCTCTCGATTGTAAAGGGCATATATGGTAGCACACCAACTTATTTTTAAACACATTATTTATTTTAATTAGTATAAATTTCTATCATGTAAGATGAATTGAAAAAATAAATATTCATTTATTAAAGTAAATGGGATTTTTTGGGGACTCCACTGATAAAGATGCAGTCAGTGCATTTATTGTACTTACATTTTCAAGTTCTAGTGTTTAGCATTATAATATTTGAAATAATGAGAATTTTATATATAAATGAAAATCTTGATGACTTACCTGCGCAGTTTCCATTCTTAATATTTTTTTTGCCTTATGCCTTAGTTTTTTTGGCTTTAATTTCCAACATTATCTCTTTACATTCTGAATTGCCACTAGCCCTTTCTGGATGCATTACAATGGCTTTAATTAGAATCTGTGCTCATTTAATACTAGAAGATGCTGTTTGTTTAATGCTGCTTTTGGCAGAGTTGGGAGTTTTACCATGGACCAAGTGATAAAATTCTCAACGATTGCAAAAGGAGCTGATTCTGGAGGAGGGCAGACTTTATCTGAAAATACCACTTGAGGTGGAATTTTAGTGCTCTTCAGCCAAGTGTCACCTGTAGAGAAGGTAACTGTATATTACAAAAATAAGGCAATCAGTGGGAATAAATAGAAACATTTAAAAATAGAATTTACATTACATGGACTGTTACTCTTCCCTTTAAATGTAATGCAATTATTTAACATTTTTTTTTCTTTCCTTTTTTCATTTAACTGAATTCTGAGAAGTCAGTTTAAAGAAAGGAAATCGTAGTGTACAGCAATATGAATAATGGTATCCAAACTGTCATAACAGGCTCAGGTCAGTGGCAAAGCAAGAGAGGTCTGTATTACCAGTTTGACCAATACTGTGTAATGACCTGCATTCTTAGATAGTAGTGTAGCTCATGCCTTAGTTTGACTTCATGCTCTTTCAGAAAGTTACCCATGGTTTCCCTCTGATCAAACTGAGATAACAATGAAACTACAGCAGATGGTTTCTCAAAACTTTGTACGTTATTTTAAAAAAACCCAAACAACACCCATCTGCATGTCAGTAGTTGACAAATAAGTACCTCTTGCCCTGAAGGAGGGAAGAGATATTTTGAGGATTTTATGTAGCATCATCCACAATACAGTACTTCTGTCCTCAGTAGTATTTTTCGATTCCTGTTCACAGTCCTACAACAGTTTCCAAAGACCCAAAAAATTACTAGAAGCCTCTTGGATTTCTAACTCTTTAATGCTGGAAATCAGGGTTCCATGGTGCTGCACACCTTGTATCTGGCTTCTACTTCAGAAGTTTTGGTCATTATTACAGGAGGTGGATATATTTTGAGTAACGTCGAAAGGAAACAAAACCAAAGCCCCACAAGTCTAATCACAGTATTTATTTAATTGTGTAGATATTTTAATCAGTACCAGAAATACCATGACTTGGCAAGCCAGTTTACAGTGACCTTTAGTTCCAGTGTTCTTGGGCAATAGTTATACTTGCACTTTCTTCCCATATGAACAGGAGAAGATCTGGTATGAAGTACATAAATCCTTGTTGCTAATGTATGGTTAAGTGATTCAGTGGTCATTTTACACCTTCTCTGCTTTAAAGTCACACATAGTATTAAAATAAGACAGCTAAGGATGTAGTTTATTGTATGTAGACGTATGTTTTGCCTTAAAGGATGCAAAAGAGCAGTGACAATTGCTGTGCACTGATTTTTATTTTTTTTTCCATAGGGCTTAAGCCCTGTAAAAACGACGCCAATGGATTTCCATTCCAATAGCTAGAGGAAAGTAACCAACCCTGCACTTTTTATAGATGCCTTGGTTTCCTGGAATGGAGCTTAGTGCTACTGTGTACCTGGCTGCAGAGCCACCTCAGGAAGTCCCTTTTTTTTTTTTCTTTTTTTTTTCTTCTTTTTCCTTATTTCTTTTTTTTTTCTAATTTATTTATAAATATTAATGTTTACATGAAATCTAGGTCTTAATTTTGACCACTCCATTTAAATTATCATCTAAAATGTATCATTTAAAATGCAGTTTTGTGTTTAAATTATATTCTAGAAAACTCATTTTCGTATGTATTACAGTGACACGTTTTTCATTCTGTTTACATATGCCCAAGTTAACAACAATTTCCTCCTAGATGAACTTTGCAGCTATAACGTAATATTTTATATAATTGTTCTGTGAAATGTTCCAAATTGCCAAGTTTGTCATCATAAAACCTGTCAGGGTAGAACTTGGTGCCCTAATGGCTTTGGGATCTTTTTCAACCAAGTATCTTGGCCATTTTTTCTTCATTTAATGCAAGTTCTCCTGTAAGTTATCATTTGCTTCACCTGCATCTCTGTCTTTATCCGGTCACTTCCTAATTCGTGCCCTTTGCAAAGGCAGGTTCAGCAGGCTGTGAAATATTTCTGTACCAAATGGGTGTCACGTGGCAGAGCCTGCGCTGCTCTAAAGGGTTTGTCTTGTACATAGGTTCTGGAAATCAGAAAGTGAATGGTTCAGGACTCTCAGTTCACAAATGAAATCTGTCAGGCAAGCACCACAGCGAGCTTAGTTGTCTTTTTGCTTTCTTATGATTAGTAATGTTTTAATTACTCATCTAGGACAAAATTATCAAGTACAGTAAAACGTGGGAAATACTTTGTTTATACCAACAGTAATTTATTTGATGGCAAATTTCAAGACTATAGATGCACACGGCTTTGAGTCAGCATAAGTGTAGTGCTATAAATAAAGCAAATTGCTCAGTAAGTTTGTCAATTTTATTTTATAATGTTTTTAGTAAAAACTTCTAGGACTTTGTAGTTGGCATTGAACTTTGCCTAAAGACACTTTCATATTGAATTTAGTATCTGTTGACATTTATTTGGAATAATGAATGAGTTTGAAAATCAATACTTTTCTAAATGATTTTATTGGAAAGACACATCACTTCTTGTATTTTCCTTTCTGTTGTTGCTGATGCTCCTGTGCAAAGGTGTCTTCCAGGTTCAGCTTTTGCAGCTGAACTGCTGTTTTGATTTTAATATTCTTTATTTGAAATGTGATTACATACTGTATGGTTCGAATTTTTTATGACTGCTTTTCTAATTACAGTGACGTTTTCTTACTTTATAAACAAATCCAAAGCAAATGAAAACATTATTCCAACTGTAGAATCAATATTCAGTTTATACGGAAAACACAATTCTCAGACTTGTTTTTAATGTGATTCAGCCTTTGTGTTGTTTTAATTACTGCTAGAATAAAATTATCTTTTGTAACGTTTCAGAAAGTTGGTAAAAGCAATAAACAATCTCCTGGACTCCATTGGGGCCGCTTCTGTTTTCATTGCCCAGGGGCGCTGGGGGCGGGCCCGGCCCGGGCTTCCCGTGCCCATGGCAACGGCGCCGGGCCTCGCAGCACGGCGGCTTGCGATTGGCTGGCGGGCCAAGAAGAGGTGAGGCGATTGGCCGAGGGGTTCTGTCCCGGCGGAGCGAGCGTCGTCGTAGCCGGGTGGCGGAGTGGAGGCGGGGCGGGGGGAGCGGCTGAGGGACCGCGGGGAGCGGGACGGGAACACCGGAAAACGCAGCGCTGGGACGGGAGAGTCCAGTCAAGGGCAGGGAAGGCGGTGCAATGTCCCCATCCTCCTCCCGTTCCGCTTAATGACGTCCTCCACAGCCCTGCTCCTTCACCAGCTCTGGGCTCTCAGTAGGCGTTGAACAATCTCGTGGTTTCCAGAGGCTCTGAGGAATGGCGGTACAATTCCCTATAAAGGTCTGCTTGGTAGTGAGAACGGAGGGGGTGAACTTCAAAGAGATACGTGTTACTCTCGAGTTGATACTGACCTGAGCTGCTCACTAGACCTCAGAAATCCCCTCTTTTCCTTCCATATGTGAACTGCTGTTTAAGAAGATGGATTTAGGCAAACTTTCGCTCTGGAAATTAACCAAGAAACTGACATTTGGTGGACCCAGCAATCTGAGAATAGGCCTGGCCATTTATGGAATGAGTGAGGTGGTACAGAGGGAAAACAAAACAGAAAAAAGCGAAAGACAAACAATCCCAAAACAGCAGTAGCTTAAATGTTTTCATTTGTCAGGAAAACAAGAAGGACCTTACTCTTGTTAACCTTTAGAGAATCTCCAAAGAAGTAATTAAAGAAAGATTGAGGCATATATATGTGTGTGGAAGTTTTTGTGTGTAAGAAACACATGGATTTCCGTATTGATTCAGTTAATGAAATGAAAGAAATATTCTTCAAACATTGTCTGTGTGGGTTCAATTTCCTAGACATAGGCTATCACCGGTGGGGATCTGTTATGACTGCCATGCTCTTTGAGAACAAGAGGGGAAGCCAGCCAGAAGTCCCTTTTTTCCCCAGCAGACTGGATAAGGAAAAGTACCTTTTGGGAATTTTTCATCACCTTTGATGCTTCCTTTGGATTATTTTGGCCATGTTTGAAATAAATTTCTGTTTCAACAGTAATATATTTCTAATTTCTCTTTTAGGAAGTGAATTTTCACCTGACCTTCATCTGACCCAGATTACGGTATTAGATGGGGTATTAGATACATTCCTATCCAGCAACACCATCAAAAGTCTTATTAAAGCCACCATATCTACTGCTTCTTTATCCACCCTAAGCCTGTTATCCTGTGTATGATTAGACAGTGGAATTCAGCCACTGCAGCGATTAAGAAAAGTGTTCAAGGGAAAATCTAGAAACTAGTTGGCTTACAAACTATCCATATGCGCTAGTTATTGCTAATAAAGATTATAAGGAATGTGAGACATCTTCTTGTTGAAGAGACCATTACACTGTAGTCAGTGGGGGTAGATTCATCCTCCAACACTTCTTTGTGGTCTTGTTTTTACCTTCTTAATCTTATGTGCTTATGTCATCTGGGACAGATACTAGACTGGGCCACAGATCAAGTCTGGGGTAATTCCTTTGTCTCCTGTTTATCATCATGTGGATTCTTTCATTTCTGACGGGGTTCTTGGAGCATTTCTTGTCCTGTCCTGCATTCCAGTGCTATCAGAATGCATCTCTCTTCCTGTGTAATTGAATGTAATTATCCCCAGTTAAAATGAATGCATTACTATTGCTCTAATTCCACTGTCTTAAATGGAATTAAATGAGACTGTGCTGTAAACGCATTTTTCTCTTAATGTGTCTCTCTTCTTCAAAAGAGTTGTCTGATCTCAGTTTTTATTTGGCACAACTAGTGAGTGCTGTTTGGTCTGTTTCTTACACATTCCTCATGGCTGGTGTCATAGCAGGGGGATAGTTATGAGGACAGTGAATAGCCTGGCTCCATGGAATCCACGGAAATTTCTGCTGGCACAAGTAAAGAAGAAACACGGGGTGAGAACTTATTTGGTCACTTCAAGAAAGTCAAATAACCGTGAGAATAGGTAAGGAAATATTAATGTCTCTTTTCTCTCAGGTTTCTGGCTGATAGAAGGAAAATAGAGTTGTTTCTGTTTGTCTGCCCCTCACTCACGGTGCTAATATACCTACCTGATTTAATGACTGGCTACTGATGGAAGGGGCTTTTTGCTCTTCTCCCTTGATTTACACCTGTGCATTCCTGCCCTGTCAGCAGGGGCACTCATCTGTACCAGTGAGCTAAATTGGTAGGAAAGTAACAATATAAATGGAAGTGTATTGTTTTCTATGTGTTTAGCTCTCTAAACTGGCTCAGGTTTGGGTCAGATCAGCTGAAGAAGTAGAGAATTGCTGGTGGAAGGGAAGGAATGGGGAAAGCCATTTTCACTGGCAGCTGGCTGTTAATTAATTAGTCTAATCTCTGTAGTAAGGTGAAGGGCATAACATTCTAAGCTGCATGGATAAATCCTCCTTTCTGCATGTTGTCCCTGCCCCTGTACAGTAGAAGTGCTTTGGAGACAAGGCAATCAGGGCTAAAGTAGGAGAGATTACTTGTAACCTGAATCAGGTTTCCCAATCCAGTGCATCTGAGATAATGCTGGGCTGACAGACTAAAGAGGTCACTGCAGGGTCAGTTTGTGGCCAGAGCTGGCCTCTTTCCTGAAGGGCTTCCTGACCTGTGCTGACTTGTTGGCCTCTAGGAAACAGAGGGGTAACCTTAGGGTGAGTCCTCAGAGCTGGATGAGTGTTGTATCCTGGAGTGACCAGTGTCCCTTCATTCTTTCTCAGCAGCAGTGAAGGGAATGTGGCTTGATGTTTATCAGGTTCAATTTTGCACAGGCACTTTTAGATCTGTAATGGCAACAAACCTTTAAAATATTTGTCATCTGTTATTCTGTTTCATCTTTACCAAGGTAGCATTAGAATTGGAATGGCAGCCCTAAAGTAAGTTTGATTGACAGTTGTAAAATGTTCTAAATAATCACTAAGACCTAACTGTTCTGGATTAAATTTTAGCCATAGTGGGAATCCTGCTCTTTGTGGTTTGGAGAGTTAACCCAAGGATTTCACAGGATGCTAAAAATTTTAAGGTTTAACTCTGTTTGCTTATGAACAAGTTATTTGTGTGTGGTTTGGTTGTTCTTTATTTGGTTGAAATCTGTTGTTTGTGCACAGATACTCATGGTCAAGTAGACAATTTGTGAGTTTCACAGTATTTCCCACTGTGCAAATGTGAGGTGCTTATTGCATTGTGTCATGCCTCAGTAATATTCCAAATGGACAGGGTACTGGGGAGATGATATAAGAACGTCACTGAAATAATACATGGAAATTCTTACTCCTTAGGATTCTTAATGTGCTTAGCAATGTGCATGGCTTCTCTCAACTTTTAATGCTCTTGAAGCAAAGGAAATAAATGCTTTGAGCAAACTGCAATCAGTTTAGTCTGAACTCAGTGGTTTTGTCTGCTGAATGGTGGAACAAATCCTCTATATTCATTCCCTGGTAATAACTGGTGCCACAAAAGTATTCTGGGATGTTTTTTAATAACCTTCTTGAGCAGATACATGGAAGAGAGGAGAGAAGTTTCTTGTGGATCCAGATCAATGATTCCCTGTAGTAGGATAAAGGCTTGTTTAAAAGACTAGACATGGATGAACTGGGCTTACAGGCCATTTCCGAGAGGGATTTAATACAGTGCACGAGTTCATACTGTCAATAGTTGCATTTTGGGTAGTTCTGTGATGTGAGATTGTATAACTGGAAGAATGACTCTGATGTTCATTGGGAAGGAGCAGCTTCTGGTAGTTTACAATGCTTTTGTTTCATGACCAGTTTTCTTCTTCTTCTTTGCCTTTATGAGGAGGAGAAGTAAAAATCAGTAGCAGAGGAATTCAACACTGCACAGCAAGAAAAGGAGGCCATCAGGTTTGATACAGAAAATCCTCTTAAGGACACACCAAAGGGAACATCCAAACAGTCCATGTTTAGTGAACAGTAAAATAGGTGGAAAGGATCAGACAGCAGTATTATATCTATGGTTTTTAAATTGAAAGTGCTCTACCATTATGCTACAGCTGTATGTAATTCTCCAGGGTAATTCTACAGCCCCAGCCTGTGCCTGACCATTCTTTTTTTTTTCACTCAGAGAAGGATCTATATCAATATAGTTGCTTTTGTTGCAGCAAGAGATTCCTCTTGAATATCCTCTTTCCACGTCTTTCTGTATTTTTCTAGGGCTTTAGAAGATTTTCAGTGAACAGGTGTTGTGTACTGTGAAAGTGAGTAGGTCAGGGCTTTTATGGGAAGTCAGACCTACAGATTGAATGTTTTTATGCAGGGATTTAATGTGTGCTAATGGCCCTGATGAGGCCATGCCATACAGATCTGCTCATCTGGAAAGAAGCTGTGTGTCCCACTGCAAGGAAAGCAGGTAGGTTTGGTATAAGACATTGAGAAGGCCAAGATTCAAAACTGCTGAAAATTTCTGTTATTCTTTGACAGACTGTGTGGTCATAGATTCACAGAATGGTTGAGGTTGGAAGAGACCTTAAGATCATTGAATTCCAAGTCTCTGCCATGGCAGAGGTACCTGTAACTATATAGCAGATTGATCACAGCCCCATCCAGCTTGACCTTGGACACTTCCAGGGATGTCCACAACTTCTCTGGGCAACCTGTTCTGGTACCTCATCACCCTCACAGTAAAGAATTTCCTCCTGATATATAATCTAAACCTGACTTTTTTTGGTATAAAGTCATCATCCCCTTGTCCTAACACCATATACCCATGTAAAAAGTCCCTTTCCAACTCTTTTGTAGACCCCTTTAGGCAGTGGGCTGCTGCTGGATATCTCCCTTGGAGCCTTCTTTTCTCCAGGCCAAACAACCCCCTCCTCTCAGCTTCTCTCAGCACAGGAGAGGTGCTCCAGCCCTCTGATCCCCTTTGTAGCCCTCTGGACTCACTCCAGCAGGTCCCTATTGTGCTGATGGGAGCCCCAGAGCTGCATGCAGTAGTCCAGGTGGGGTCTCAGGAGAGTCAAGGAGAGGGAGAGAATCACATCTCTCAACTCACTGTATGCATCTCATTTTTTTGTCAGATACCTCCTTTTTCTACCCTTCATTTGACTTGTTTATTTGGATAATAAAACTATAAATTCTCTGTTGCCTGGACAACAGCTTGTTGTTGACAACCTTGATGTTAGCCTGTAAGCATTGCTCTAACATAAGCAGCCAATTCACAGAGAGAAATAATGGCAAGAAGATGAAATAAAAGGAAAAGTCATAATAAAAAAATACATGAAAGAGCAAGACAGTATTGTCTATGCATGTGTTGGAAAACCAAGGTTTCTGTATGTTAAGTTAAAAGCTTTCTTATTAATATCTGGAATTTCAAAGGATATCCTGATATAATGTCCAAGGCTTCATGCTGAGAAAATGGCAAAGTTGTTTTTTTTTTTTTTTTCCTAAAACCAGTATCGGTTGATTCTGTAAGTAAACATGTGTTCCTTTTGCTGCATTGATATAATTCTCTGTATCTACTTTGCTTTTAAGGAAAAGAGTTTTTAACCCCATCATGATAATAATGATACACAATGCCTGATCAGGACAAAAAGTTGAAGAGCACAGAAAAAGCAATAAAAACAAAAGCCTCCTGGGATCTCTATGAGGTGTAGTATCTGATGTTTTACTTTGAACTTCAGTGGGACTTGTGTGGAATTTACACTGGCTGCCAAAGCAGAATGCTTCAATTTGAAGTGCAGTATAAACATGACAACTGTTACTCTGGTCACAAAGTTTATTTACACCTATGTTGACTTAAGGCATTCTGGAGAAGCTGTGAATTCTTCTGTACGCAAAAGTGGACACCAGGCAACGACAGAAAACTTTATTTTCTGTCAGTAGCATTGTTGCTTGTTGACCTTTTTTACACTTATGGAAATACTTTTATGTAACTATTAACACACACTGTTGTGGTTTTTTCCTAGGGATTATTCTGATCTAAAAAGGCTTCAGTCTCTCTTAAGTGTTCAGTCAAGGAACTAACAGCTATTTTTCAATAACTGTTATTAAATGTGCTTTAGAATTATAATTAATGGTGATTATGGTTTCTGGCATATGCTTAGAACATTAAGTACTATAGTGAATAAAACATGTTAGCAAAATCTTGAATAGAAGATGTCTTTCATCTTGTCTCTTTTTTCTTGGCAACATTAGACCTTCCATGTGGCACAAATCACTTTTAGAATGGGTAAAAGAATGAAACTGATCCATTTCCCATTCTACTATACCATATTTTTTATTTTAACAGGAAAAAATTAAAATTGCTTTATTTTGTATCTTGAGCAGGTTTCATCCAGCTATTGTTGCATATATTAAAGTAGCATAGCAGATTTTTTTTCCTCTGTGCCCTTTCACAATGTCACACGAAGGTAGGCTTAAAGATGTGTGAGTAACAGCATGGGGGAGAGTGGTACAGAATATAAAATAAGATCGGCATTTTAACCTTAAACAATTTGTCCTTGAAGAATAACACCTCAGCTAAAAATATCCAGGGCTTAAATACCAACTTACAGGAGAAAGTCAAATCTCCTTCACCTCAGCTCACTTAGTAAAGCTTGTATTTGCCATTTGAAGCAAAGAAAACCAACGCATGATTTTGGGTGTGAGTCTTTGGAATCACAGAACATTTTCTCCCTTTCAATTCTGTAAAAAGATATGACAGAATGACTAAAGGATTCATCCATGTGAGGTAGGAGTTATGCACTTTCTACCTGGTTAGAGGCCTGGAATTGCTTCTGAGCAGAAAGCTGAAACATGTGAGTTGTACAACCTAAAAAGAATGTGAAGGCTGTGCAGTTGTGGAGTTGGGACAGGTAAGAAACACAGATAACGAGCATGTGTTGCAGATTTTGTCAAGCTTCGATATCATAAATTTAAAAAGATGTCCTTCTTCACCTTTTACTTACCTCTCAGTACTTGTTTTTTAGTCTTGCTTTGCATCCGTTTTCTACCACATCAGTGTTGTTTTCCAGAGGAGGTGTGGGTATTCTAGAATGGCAAGTTTTAGGTCCAAAGTTCAAGTCAGAACTTGAGAAAATGTACTTTGGCATGATAATATTCTCAGAAAACTTAAATTGCAGCATTTGCCTCATGACTACTATCCCTCTTTAGCTTCCAGCTATGTATATTGAAAGTGGTCAAACCACTGTGACAAGAACTTGGCAAAATGTCAAAAGGATGAACAGCAGTCCAATGGTCAATGCCAAGAATCAACAGAAGCTGTTGAGCTTGAGAAATTTAGGTAAAAATAATTTAAAGCTGATGATGACACTCTCATATCCCTGAACGAGAGATACCTTTATGTATCTAAGGGTATCACCTTGTTGAGGTGTTGAAGGCATTTGTATTTTTACATATGTACTATTTACTTGTACTTTTCATGTTAATCCAGTATTTGAGATGAGAATTACGTACTTCTAATTTTTAAACCTGTTTATGTTCCTGCCTTTGTAAGTTTCAACCTTTCCCACTCAGCAGAGTGTACTAGTGAGAGTTAATAAACTCATTTAAAATGTTGGAAAAGTTATACCATTCTGATAGCCCCAAATTATGCATGAGACAGACTGTTAATGTCTGGCAATCTGAAATTGTGTTATTCTGTGGTAACTGCTGGTATAACATTTCTTAGTTTTTGTTGCTAATGTTAAGTTGTAGCAGAGCAAAACTGTCTTGTGGCAAGTTAATTTGTAATTCACCATTTTTCTTTTTTTCTTTCTTTTTAGTGTGACCTACAAGAATGAGAGAAATTTTAGCAAGCATCCCAAGCATCAGCTGTTTCAAGATATCTTTACAACTTTAGTTAAGGACAGACTTACCTGCAGATCAGTATATGAAACACATTCATAACCAAGAAGGCAGGCTACTTTCTTGCCTTCCATGAAGAAGCAAGATGCATGGATAATATCCCATATTGCTACAACACACCTTTCTGTGGGAATTACCAGCAGCATTTGTGGTTATTTTAATTAACCACTTGTGTATTGGCTTTGAGGAGCCATGCCCAGGTTAGTGGGACAGAAGAACACAGGACTGGGTATATGACAAAACTTGGATGACCAAAATTCTAACTGCTGTGTTTTCTTGATCATTCATCTGTCTATGATGTCTGTAATCTGTGATTTGCTTCTCTAATTTATTGTACTGATTCTGTTTGTATTTTATGGTCTACTGCCTTTATGGTGAAAGGCCTGTGGTTTCCATAAAATTCAGATGAGTTGATGCCACTTGTTTGTGTTTATTTGTATTTCTGTGTATGACAGGTTTGGAAAGGGTAATACCTTTTCTTATGCTGCTCTCATTTATGTGAGGAATAAGTACAGGACCTTACAAAAATAGAGGGGGCAGAGAAAGATATTTTCAGGGGAAAAAATGTATTTTCCAGGATTTTTTTACTATACTCCTTTGCAGTTTATTGTATTTTCCTTTTAAAGCCCAAATACATTTTCTAAAAAACCCTTAAGTGGTACAGAAGTTTAAAGATGGAATGCTAGAGCATTTAAAGGTATTAATATATTACTACTAGAGGAATCTAAAAACACCACATGGTCTGCTTAGACCTTTATTCACAACCAACTGGGGAACTAGGGGTGTCTTCTTTGATTATCTAAATGACAGTGAGTTTAAAACAGATTATTTAAATGATTTTTAAATCTGGTACCTCTTTTTCACATGTGAACTCAGTATTCACCAGTGGGAAGTCAGTGGCTCAGCTTCATTTGCCAGAAATCCAAGAACAGCTTACACTGTGATTTCCCAAGTTCTGTTTATACATTGTGACATACTTGGCCTATATTTTGGTTTTCTTTGGGGTTCTTTGTGATAGTGATATGGCAAAACAAGCCACTTGTGTTAAGAATGAAAGCACCCAGGCAAGGTTGGCGAAACAAGCATAAATTAGTAGATATGTAGATAAGCTGGATATACCCTGGTGTGTCTAGTAATGTGTGTTGTAAATGTAACTGTAGTCGAAGGGGCTCTCAAATGTTAATCAGGCTCAGGGAGTGACTATCGACCATGGTAATATCTTCAGGCCACTTTAAAATCTGACCTACAAATTTTGCACGAAGGTATATGGTTGCTGTTTTCTTTCCATGAAAGTTTTGTGCTGTTCTGAAGCAGCCAATTATGGACTCATAATGATAAATGGTATTACTAGGGCAGAATATTGGCATAAAAGGGCTGAGAGTTTGTTAGCATCTATTTGTAAAACATTTATTTTTATGGAATTATTTTTAGCTGTTGGCGTCATTCCCAACTGCAAATGATGAAATGGGAAGAGAACTGCTATGACCCATACACTTTTTCTGTTTCCAAGAAACCTATCCAAACAAATTTTGTCCTCTCAGTTAAAACAGCAACAAAAAATGCATGGCAAAGATGTCTAATTTTAGGTTTATTTTAAATAGGGAAATGGGGATATATACTTTCAACAGGCAATGGAAATAGTGATTCCATTACTGGTGTTTTATGCGGGATTACTGCCCCTGGACACTTTCTGCAAATCTGATTTGTATTTTCTGCCATGTCTTATGCTGGTGAATCATGTGGAGAACTATAAAGGAGGAAGTTCTATATCAAAATACAATCCTATTTCAAGAACATTTGAACTAAATAACAATTTATTTCTAGCATAATACAATTTGAGTTTTTAAAAGCCAGGATAGATTATGATAATTCAAAATAATGTTTTAAATATAGCTATTTTTACTTCTGTAGTACCCATATTTTTGCATAAGTGTATTTTGTGCACTGAAGTTTGCTCTGTGGTTTCTCATTTATTTTGCTCTTTTGGGCCTCAATTCAACGACTAAAAGTTTATATCAAAGCACAGTTAGTTTGTTCTTACAGATGAGCATGTACTTTCCCTCATCAGTCCAATGATAATAAGTGATGGCTGGTAATGCTCATATAATGTAATAAATTTATTTATAGCTGCCACTGTGTTACAGTATAAATGGTATTAAAAGTTCTATGGTATAGTATGTTGAACAGTTGTTGTAGCTCACTAATCATCTGGTCAATTGATCCTGAATCAAACTGTTTTATTTAAGTATTTAAACACTTTTAAAATTGCATTTGGTTTATGTTTTGAATATTTAATTTACAGACAATGGGTTATTCAAGCTCCGTGCATGCATTTTCTTAGATCTTATTAATCTGCCTGAGATTATTAATAAGAGATCCATGCTACCAGGTCAGTATGTCAAAATGTTTCTTGCTTGGATAAGGGGATGCTTGTAAGTGTCACGTGTACAGTTGTGTTGGTGCTTGTGTATAAAAACATTTGTTCTCATGAATGCACACGTGCATGTGTGTATCTATATTTCTGTATGTGAGGATGGGAATTGCAAACAAACTGATTTCAAGGGTGGTTTTAAACCATTACTGTATAACTTGCTCAATTTCTGTTGTTCCTTATGTCATGTCTGTTGTTGCTGACCCTAACAAGGAAACTGTAAATCTCCATAACAGATGGCTCGGTCATTGCTCTGAGCCCTAGACTTGGTATTTGACTTTATCATAAAGATATGTAAAATTCCCATAATGTATTTACTAAAGGAAACTGAAAGCTCCAGTTTAAGAACCTTTAACATTCCACCTCCGTACTTTTATTTATCTACTTATTATAAGTAATTCTGAACTTTTTTTTTTTTTTTTAAATTTTCCTGTAGAAAATGCTCCACAGCCTGGGTGGAATTGAAAATCTAGGTCAGGTAGAATTCCTCATAGTACATTTGTCCATTATGTTGCCTGTCAGTTTATTATGATTAAAATGATATATACTGTAAAAAGCAGTGTACAGATGTTCTTGGTTTATGGAAAGAAGTGAGTCTGTTTCTCTGTTTTCACATGAGAAGTTGGTGTGGGTTTTTTCACTAGTTTTCAAAACAACTGTCCTATAATCTAGGTGCATTCATCTAGGATTTCTAGTTAGGAGACTTAAGAAATGCCTCCTGAAGTGGGAGAAGAATTAGAAAAGTCAATGCAATTGGTTCAGTCAAAAGAAACTGTAGACTTTTGAAGGGAGATGAGAAAAGTCACCCTGCACTGTACATGACTTTTCAAAGGGAGAAGCATACTGATAATTTCTTTTTTAAATGTTGAAACAGGTTTAAACCTTGTGGCTACACTACTATTGCATTACAGAATGTTTTTCATGAAACAGATGCACCACCTACAGGCTCTACCTGTGAAGAGCAGTCTAGGTTTATGAAGTCTGCAAACTTTTTTGCCTTAATGGTATCCTTTATTTTTCCTCCCCTTCTTGTAGTATATGGAAACAGTAGCAAATGGTTATCTTAATTACAGAGAAGAGCAGCACAATGTAGACAAGTTGGTCAACATGACATGTAGGTGCAGTAGCTGATAACAGAAATTATAAGGCTACCCACAACTTTTTGTGTGAGGCTTAAAATGTTTGAAATACTTCAGGTTGTCATTAAGTAAGACAGTAGTATATTTACTGTAGGCATCATCACGTGAGTAAAAGCTAAAATTCCTGTAGAAGGGAGCAGCTTGTTTTTCTACATAAGTAATATTTCTTTAAGAAATTAGTATCTTTTTATGCATTGAAATAAAAGAGTAAATTGTGCTAGTTATGGTTCAAAGAAGTTATACAGTATTTTTTCTGTTATCTGACTGGTAAAATAGAAATATTAGTGAGAAAGAGTCAATTTGTGTGTCTTCCTTTGTTCCACAGATATTTTCCAAAAGCTTGCTGCTGTTAGAAATCAAAGAGAATAAGTTATAACAAGCAGAGCACATAAAGCAAGTGCTTTATAAAATTGTTAATTTTATTTAATTAGCTACTTAATAAAATAGCGCATGCTTTACAGATTTGACCTAGGTGGGAATAAATTCCTTACCTTGTCAGTCTTGTAAGGTAAGATAATCTCTGTGTTTTACAGATGTATTAATAGTATCATAAAAAGAAGTTCTTCTCTGTAAGTTAATTGGTCTGATGTATGATTATTGGCTGTTTGAAATAAACAGATTGTAAACATTTGGACCAAACATTTGTTCTATAAAAAGTAGTGCTCCTGTATACACTGTCCTGAGCTACTCCTTACTGTGATTCAAGTAGTTTTATATATTTTTAAAATGTAAATATATTTTAAAATTTTCTTGCACAAATTTCTGCTGTGGTTTTTCACTTGTAAAGTGTTCTGTGTCTAAATATTCTGTGTCAACCCAGACATCCCTTGCTATATATTACCATCAGTCTAAGAATCTGTACTTGACTATTGCTGGTTTGTGGCTAAACTGAGATACAGTTGAGATCAAAATCAGTATAACTAGGGTTTCATGATTCTATCATGCTGCAGAAAAACAAAGGAAATTGTGATCATATAGTAGCAGACAACCTATTTTTAGATAATCTAGACAAATACAGAGTTTACTCAGATGTTAATCATGAACAGAAATACAGACAGGGCCTTAAATTACTGTGCTGTTTAAATATAAGCTGAATATTAACTTTTACTTCAGGAGGCCTGAGTTAGTGTTCTGAAGTGTTACACAAAACCAAATTTTTACAATGGTGTAATAGAGACATTTTAGCAGTCAAAGAGATACTAATTGTAGTTTGAGAAGAAACATCCTTGCTTGTCCTACTGGGTGTATTCTAAGATTTTAGGTGTATATTTAAGTGTACTTTAAATGTACCTAAGACTTTTAACATATTGTGTAAGGACTTGGTACCTGAATTTTTACTTTTCATTAAATATTTCTATATGTTTCTGAGTTGTAAAATAAAGTAATATACTTTATATTTACACAGAATCACACATTTGCTTACCTTTTTTTTCATTTTTTTCCAGACCTTAGTAAATTTATTATCTGCCAGAGACAGTTTTTTGGTGCCCTCCTTACTCTGACTAGCTTAGTAGAATGGTAGGTTCAACTTAATGTGCCATAAATAACAAAAGCTTTTTAATGTTTTCTCTTGACAGAATATTAAAACTGCTCTTTATGAGGAAAACTTAAACGTTCTTAATTTTATATTGAAGCAATAGAAACTAAATAGAAACTTTTGTCCTTGCAGCAGACTTCTTGTTCATGTGGGTGGCTCTGCAATACTGGAATCACAGAATCTGTTTTTTTAATCCTCATGCAGGATTCTTGAATTCCTATTGACTTCCTGCATATAAAAATCTTCTGTCCTCAGCTTAATATAACAGTGCCTCACAATAATCAGGTAGAATATTGTTCAGTGTAGTAAATAATAAAGTCATACAGCCAAATCCATGTATATGTGCCCTCTTCTCATTAATTAGTGGTAAATAAAGATTAAAAGAGAAAAAAGGAGCAAAACGGGGGGACAGAGCAACTTTCATCTATAATGGTATTATAGAAGAAAAACTGCTGTTATTGATCTGCTGTCTCCCAGACTTCCCAAAACTCTGATTCAGTTTAATTTGTTTTTAATATCTGTGTTAATTTAAATGATGTTGTGCATACATTTTCAACTTCCATTTAACTTTCTTCACTGAATGGAATGTAGGATTTTGTGTTACATTTGGACTGGGCAAGAAGGAGTTTGAGCTATATTACAAATCTTCATAGAAATTGTGGTTGTTTTTAAAAATGCACTCCATTTGCTTAATTATCAGTAAGACACAAAATATAGTTGTCTTTACTTTTATGCATTCAAATTGACTTTTTTTTGTACTGGGAGAACTGGAAAATTGTTGCACTGTTACTATTGATCCAGCATATATTTGTGGCTTTAAGTGCTTGTGTGCACAAGTTGATCTTATTACTTAAGACTTGGGGGAAAAAATAATTCATCCAATGCACAAAGAAGGAGTCTAAAGAGCAATATGTGTTTTTCATATAATTTCATCTGATATAAATGTCAGGAATAATCAATTTGTAGTCCAGAATGTAGGGAGGAGATAAGTGTGATTGTTGAGAACTTGCTGGTGATATTACTTGAATGTGATTTTCTAACAGGTGAGACTTTTTGTGTGGATTAATTGTGTTAAAATAAATTTTGACTTTTTTATTTAAGGATGCATATATTTAGAGGAATTAGAAAATGTGGCACTTGAATATACCCAAGGTCAAATTCTGAAACCTGAGTTTTTTCAGTCACATCCTGATATACCAAAATCTTTTCCAGCAGTTTCATTGTAATCCATCTTCTCTCTCTCCACTGTTGGCCTCCAGTTGCAAATGAGTTACAACGTTATCATAAAGTGATTGCAATCACTTTTCTTGATCCATCTCTTCCTTGCTCCTGGCAGACCTGAGTGGTTAGATGGGAAAGCATGCTGGGCCCTGACAGTTCCTGGGATGCTCAATATGAATGAGTGAAATTGCAGGACCTAGAGCTGCTGTAGTCTATGCCAGAGGCTGAGTCAGATCCCACATCCTCTTCATCAGAAAATCATCAATGTTTCTTCAATTGTTTAATCATCTCAGCTAAGACTGCTAGCAAAGCATTACTGAATTTCAGTGAGAAACAGAAAGACTTTCAAATTTGATAATACATCACTTATCACCTTTAAAATTCTGAAGAGGTTTTTAAAATTTCATGCTTAACTATTTCACACATATAAGTGACCTTATATGTGACTAAGAATAGACAAAATTAATATATGAAAAGGTTTTATTTAGTTTCTGTGTTTGAAAATTCTGGGTTATATGTAAATCAAAAGTTAGATATAAGAGTTAGAATTTGAATGTAGACAAGAAGATGATGAAGTTCAATGCCAGTTAAGGATAATCTTAAATTCAGATGTGAATCTAAATTCCCATGTTTCATTAAACACAAATGGAGCTTTTTTGCTTAAAGTGGAAATGGATATCCTTAACCATATTTTCTATGTGAAGTCCACCTTCATTGCATTTAATGAAAGTCTTATATAAACCTTTTAAATTGTATCTCCAATCACTTTCTAAATATAATATTCAAACTATACTGGAGAAGAATGATGCATTTTTGTGTTATCTGTGGAACTAGGCTATTTGAGTTCCACAGATGGACTTTACAAATTCATGCAGTCAGTGCTACTTGTACTACTAATGCCATTAATAAGAAGATGGTAGCACAGATGGCTGCAGCCCACTTGGCCACCTCCCATCCTAGCTGGGGATGCCTGGCTGACTTTAACTGGGTTGCAGTGACTTTAAGTTGTTTTCTTTAACTGTTTTTTTTTTTTTTTTAATAGGAAATCTCTGTTCGTTTTTAAACTTCCTGTGGCTTTTCCCCCTTTTCTACCTGACATCACAAAGTAATGATGGAGTTATTGTTGAAATTTCTTGCTGATTTTTTTTTTTTTGGGTTCACAACAGAGTTGCTATGACTCCTTTGTGCAGAGTCATGAGTCAAAGAGCAAATAAAAATGAATGAAGGAGTTCCAGTCTTGCTCAGTTTGCTCCATTCTGATCACATCAGACTTCTATGGAGTATAGTTTGGATTCTGGTACGGGTTTGTGAAGATCCTGAGACTAGTGTGGAAATTTGGATCTGGGGTAGAATCAAGCAGCTCCTTCATATGTTACAGGAGTAGGTTTTCAGTCCTCAGCATTGTGGCAATTGTACAGGACTGTTTGTTCTTTTGAGATATATTTGACCAAGCGCTGTTTTATCAAAGAGCATCTTTGGCTTGTTCAGCTGTATGTGATGCCAGCAAAATTTAAAAGACTATTTAGAACATAATGAATAAGCAATATTTCTCCAGCCTTTTGTATTTCATTGTTATCCTAAGGTGTTTTTCATATTTTTAATGTATAAACTAAATAATGAATAAGTCATAAATATGGCATTACTGTCTGTTTAGTTTTCCAATTAATCAGACACCTATTTAGTGAGCTAGAATTGTGGATGTAATTGATGAACATGGTAAAGGAATTTTCTGTTTAAAGGCTTGTTTGCTTTTTCAAAGTGTATTAGCTAATTTAGTGAAAATATACAAATTTTCAGAACTTTGGGAATGGTTAACAAAGACATATTAAGCCATTTTTAACACTGCAACTTGATTTTTTTTTTTTTGTTTTGCTTTTTCTTTCAGGGAAAGAAGTCTTGTATCTGACTCTTGTATCAAGCTCTTTAGTTGGAAGTTTATCTAGTGCAAATGCAGCAGGGAGAATCCAGTATCTTCATTTGTCAGATGGGCTGAGTTCTGATGAGATACAAGAAAATACTTTGTCACTTCAAGCAGGTAGGTTTATAAGGTCTAATACTCTGTTATGTCTTTACATACACTTGTGCAAAAGGATTAAAATACTACAAATTTGTAAATAATTACACCTGCTTTAGGGAGTAGGAGCATCAAATTGGATTTGTTTATTTTCAAATGAGTGATACCAGCACTTATTTTCAAAAAGTATACTTTTGTTAGAAGGAAGCAAAGAGTAAAGTATTAAGAATCTGGGAATCATATGTATTTCTTCACCTGTAAAAAGAGTGACAAAAAAGTTATTTATTTATTTAGTTAGTTAGTTAGTTAGTTTTGTGTTTAGCATGAAATTATTTGATCATATTTTTCTTCACTATTTAAATTTTCTATGAAATATCAATATGAATCAAATGATTTCAAAGTGGTATTTTAATGACTTGTATTCAGGTGAGGATTCATTTGTAGTTATGGAGCAAATTCCTTTTGGAGGAGATTCCTCAATAAGGTCAAATGGCCCTAAATGTTACTTCTGGATTTTTATTCTAGCTAATTGTGCTGCAATTACTGAACTAGTGGTCAATGAGACTAATGCTTACCAGGTTGTACAGGTAGGAAGATTTTATTCAGTAAAGTAAGGCATTATAGTTTATAATAGCATTATAGTTTATATAGTTTATAATTTCACTTACTTGTTGTTCTTTGTTGTCATAATTTAAGAGATTGGAAATATGCCTGTCTATAACTTTAGTACTTTTGTTTCTTTATCATTTTACACACAGAGACATAGACACAAAGGTTATCAACATAGGTGTCTGGAAGAATAAACAGCTTTATTCAGACAAGGTTCATTTTGGCATCTCTTACCATGCTTTTGTCATATTCAAAATAGGATAGTAAATAAAAGTAATCACAGAATAAACTGGGAAATGCAAATTCTGAATTTATTGATGTTTATTACAAAAAAACTATGCAGCTGAAAATTGACATGTTGCTGTTTCACAAACTTTTTCTCTTTTCGTAAGAGTGTGGTATTTCTGAGAGAACTTCCTGGCATTCTATCTCCAGGGATTAAACCATTCTTAAAATCCCTGGCTGTATTCCAGACCTGGTCAAAGATATAAATATTAAGGGCATTAATATCAGCTAAAAGCTGTAGCCACCTGTTAAACTATAAATGTTAAATCAAAACCTTCAAGTTAGCTTAAAACCCAACTAGAAGTATTCCTGGAGGAACCAAGAGAACAAGAACCTTAAATATGAACAGGAAAGAAGTGTGTGAATATTTCAAAACCATTGGTTAAGAGAAAATAAAGGAAAGTAAGTCTAGAAAAAAAAAATGTTATTTTTCCCCACTAGATTGTCAATAAACTGTACTGATTTAGACAACTTTTATCTAAACAATATAATGATATATTTTATGCTGAGACTGATTTCAGTAAAATAAAATATCACTTGTTTAAATTAAATGGTTTTAACAGAGAGGTTTTCTCCATTGCCCCAGCAGTGCATGGTGACTGTTGTGTCAGTAAATCACTTAAAAATTGATGGTACAATGTGCAGAGCTGGAAAAGGTGTTTCAAACTTAACTTCTTCTGCTCATTATGTTAAAAGACACAGACCTCTCCATTTGTTTAAATGCCAGCCAACATCCCCCTTTCAAATCAGGACATAGCCTCAAGCATGTTTATTTTAACTGGAGTCCCAGCCTCCAATACCACTAGAGTAATTTTAAATCCTACTTCTTTCTTTTTGCTAATATAACTTTGAGAGTTGCATAGTGAGCAAGGTGAAGCAACTCACTTGGGTTAAAAACAGAGGAAAAAGGTGTGCAGCTTTTTCAGTTATGTGCCAAGGAGGTCAATCTGAGTAACATGTAAAGGTTTATATCATTGCTGTCAAAGGACTCTTGGGAACTTTTGCTTCTGCTGTAGCTGCTCTCTACCTGTCTGTCTGTCCTTGTCACAGCCTTGGCAACAGTCTGCAGTAATTCTGGTAGCAGACAGAATGTGTTTGACTCAATGGCTCTACTGCACAGCCCAAAACCTAAGCTTAACCATGGTCTAAGCTTAATTCTTTCTTCCTGATCAGAAGAAGAAAACATCAGGAACTGCAGATGAGCCTCTGCAGAGCTGACACATATTCCCTTCAAGTCTGGTAAAGAGGAGAGTAGCATCCATCAGGGACCTTGTCAAGTAACTGGGAGCAGTACTCCAACTAAATCTGCCAGTGCCCACCTATCAGACATACCAAGTGGATAGAATAGTGACCTACCAAGTGGATAGAATAGTGGAGGACACATGGTTGCATGAAAATGGAAGCTGAATTCAGTATGGTTTCCACAAAATTCTGGAGGTGTGGACAGACTTCTCAAGCTATTGCTTTTGGTGTCTCTCCAATTTATTTTCATTAAGACTTTAATTTTGTTCCTGACAATTCAAAATATGGTGCCACATGATGACAGGAGATCTATTGCTGCAATTTCCTTCACCTATAGAGATAGAACATTTCTTCTTTATCTGTTCACAGGCTCTCTGTGGTATCAGTTTAAATGTAACAATGATTTAATTCTGATACACATTTAAGCTTATATTTTAGGTGTGCAATAGGATGTTGAGAACATGTCCATTGCTATTAGCTTCTGATTTATCTGAACATTGATTTTTATTTGTGGTTTGCATGCAAAGGGGCATTATTAATGCTGACCTCTTTCTGTTTCCAGGCAAATGCAATATATACAATAGCAAAGCTAATTTTATCAAACAAAGAAAGGAATGCTGAAAAAGCCAGTTTATTACAGGTAACTCCCTTTATTATCATTGTACAATGAAAGCCCCAAAAGTCCCTGAGAATTTTTTTATGGATTAAAGTTTATTTTGAAGTACAGTAGAAAAAAATCATATTTAAAGGGGAACCCTTACACCAAAACAATAGCCCAGGAACTGAAAGTTAAATAGAGACTCAATTTCTGTTCTGATTTACTTTGTTTCTGGCACCTCATATAGTGTAAAGGAAAGTCAATATTTTTCTTGTGATAATCTTTCCTCTACTTTTCAGGCTGTCTAGCATCAGACTTTTATAGAGCCTTGATCTTCATTGAAACTTGCCCTAGACTTGACACTCTACTAATATCTGTTTATTTCTGGAACATTTTTCTGTGGATGTTAAATAATATACATGAAAGCAGTGTATAAAATAGAGAAAAATTTAAGTGTAGAATAAATATAGGCCAAATAAGCATAGAATGCCTCTTGGTTTTGCATGTCATTATCCCTGTAAATGTACTGGTTAGAGTCAACTTAGGCTAAAGGTCATCAGTAGTAATTAATTACCTGGTAGCTTTTCTCAGGCTCTGTGCAGTGGTGAGTGTTTCTCTAAGATATGGGAATGTAGTGCTCAGGGGTTCAGGGATTGTGGATTCTCTGTATTTTCCACCTCTGTCAAGGTCGGGATTGAAGGCACTTGAGACAGTATTTCATGTTCAGACTCAGGTATTTATTATTTTTTATCACTGTAACAGCCTCACAACCATGAGTCCTGCAGCCTTTCATTAGAAGGCACAAAATGGCTATCTCTTGTTCCAATGTCTTTTAAGACTAAACTATCCAATTAAGAAATGACACCTAGATTATTTTCCTTTTCAACCCAATAACTGATCCCTCAACGCCCGCAATATGGACTTTTCTGTCCAATTACAAAATACCACCCAAACCCATGAAGAAGAAGGTGAAGAACAACCTGCCTCCACCCTAAAATCTCCATCTTGCTTCATATTTAGTACTATATTCTAAAACCCCAAACTAAGTTTTCCACCCTGTGATATTGCACACTTCTAACCAACTACACACCTGTAATCTAGTGCTGTTAATCAAATTTGGAAGTCTTCTCCACAGCCTCAGGTCAAATGCAGTGCTCTCTAGCGAGTCTGTGCCTTTAAGCACAGAAAGTTTAAAATTCTCTGCATCCAGGATTCCAACAAGGGATGAGCACAGCTGCTGCTGCTCTAGTTACACAGCTGAATGCATTCATGATCCTGCCTCTCACGTGGTCTTTGTTCTGACAGAGCCCCTAAAATGTGTATATAGCTACTCCACTAGCTAATCAGGTAGATGTGCTTGGATAGCAAAGAAAGGCATTTCCACCAAAAAAAAAAAAAAAAATCATTCCAGTGTCATCTTTCTCAGCACAGTTCTTCTAGATTAGAATTGGAGGGCAGATTCAGTACAGTAGGTGCCTTTCTACTGCAAGGAGATTTTATAGTGCCCTTCATCTTAAGCATGAGATAAATACAAACCTTCCTGGTGGGTAGGTATATGGAACTAACATGTAGTCTAACAAACTGGAGCATATGCTCAGCATAGTTGCCTCACACAACTGTGAGGAGCTTAATTTATGCCCACTGAGGTTTTTAGAATCCAGCAGAATGTGTTGGAAATAACTTACAAGAGCTACCAAGCAGCTGTAGTTGGGTTGAACATGAAGCTGTATGAATTAATAATGGATTTAATGATCACATATGAAAACTAAGTCTGTTTTGGACAAGAAGTTTATGAAACCTTGTTCAGCTTCTCATACTGCTACCTGCATTGCCTTTGAAAATGTTACTGGTATGAAATAGAGTTGCAGATATGGGAATATCCTTTTTGAGTTTCACAGATATTGTTCTTAGAATATTTGCAGTGCTTGTGTGGTTTCTCTACTGCCCCATTGTATGTGTTTTCAATGATGAAATTTTCATCTTCCTTCTGCCATGCTACCTTAGTGATCTTAATTCATGACTGTCTTTGTTTGCTCAGCTATAAATCTGCTATATCATTGAGTCTTGACAAACAGAGCTAAAGATGAGTTGCATCAAAGCATACATATTAGCCACCTGTCAGTAGCTGTTTTAAAGGTAAGTAAAAACCTTAAACCTTCATAGTTTTAAGAAGCTGTATTCTTGCATATTCTTAGCACAAGAAAGGCATGAAATATTTTAAATTTATTTATTTGTCATGTAATTTATGACTAGGAGGATGTATTGAGGCAAATTGCTGAAAGTACTGAGAACATGAATCAGAATAAGGCACCCACAAATCATGTAGGCAATGATGCAATTTTAGAGTACCTTGGCAGTGGAGCTTTTGGAAGTGTATATAAGGCCAACCTTTCTTTTGCTATTATTTTACAGACTTGAGGAGAAGCTTCATGGAGAGGGTCTAATACCTGTTCTAGGCACAACTGTCTTTTGAATTTTAGTTGGAAAATGTAGGTGCAAAAAGACCTTTGTGGATCTGAGCTTGTTGTTAACATTTGCTGTGATTTTGTTTGTTCTATGTTGTACTTTTATGATTGACCAGAGTATCTCTTAGGTTTCCTACCTTATTTTCTCTTAATTCCTTTCCACTAACAGCATTTGTCTATTGCAAAGTCTAATCAATCTATGTAAAACGACAAAAATTCAAGCATGTTTCATCTGAAAGGCAACACTGGGCACAGATAATATTGCTTCAAATGCTGTGCAAGTTCAGAAGTGTACTGCTAACCTGTACTGTTGGATTGTAGTTCTTCTACTAATCACATCATACACAAAAAAAAACAATGATTACATATTCTGTGAGAAAATTTTGGACTCTGATAACTAATCTGGTAGCCATAATACCATTCTTCCTGTTCCCATCCTATATTTATTGTAAAAAGCTTTACCTTGGTTATAGGTTAGAAAGCATAATGGACAACATCTCCTGGCAATGAAAGAAGTCAATTTACACAATCCAGCATTTGAAAAGGACAAAAATGACAGAGATAGCAGTGTCAAAAATATTGTCTCTGATTTAACCATCATCAAAGGGCAGGTGTTTCTCATGAACTCTAGTTTGATATGCTGGCATTCTGAATTACTGACTGTGAGTTCTCATGTGGGAAGCTGCCTGGTGGAAAAGGAGACCTGGGGATGCTGGTTGGCAGCTGCCTGAACATGAGCCAGCAGTGTGCCCAAGAAGGCCAAAGACATCCTGGCCTGTATCAGCAGAGTGTGGCCAGCAGGACCAGGGCAGTGATTGTCCCCCTGTGCTCGACACTGCTGAGGCAGCACCTTAAATCTTGTCTTTAGTTCTGAGCCTCTCTCTACAAGAGGGGCATTGAGGTTTTTGAGCTGGTCCAGAAAAGGGGAGTGAGGCTGGTGGAGGGTCTGGAGCACAAGTCCTATGAGCAGTGGTTGAGGGAGCTGGGGGTGTTTAGCCAGGAATAGTACCCTATTTTCCTGCTGATTACTCTAGTAATGTGCAACATTTCTCTGCATTTGGGGTAACTTGAAGGAAGGTGCGCTGGAGTTCCTAGACAAGTTTGTGGAATCTTTGTAATATCCTTCCTTCCTATGTGTAGCTCAGTATTTTAAGTACTGTGCCGTCAGTTAATTTATTCTTAGCATCTGCATTTCTTTTCTCATTGTAGCTTTATCATCCAAATGTTGTATGGTATTACAGAACCTTCTTGGAAAGTGAGTATAAATGCAGAGAATTATCACATTGTACATAGTGAAGAAATAGAAATATATAATAAAACGATTTACAGGTTGGCAGGAGCATGTCAAATTTGAGCAATAATCTTTCTTCCAGAGCTGCTACAAGTTCAAACAGGCCTATATTCCTTTAAAATAAAAAAAAAAAAAAAGAAAAAGTGTTTGTATTTGTTTATCTATTAGTAAAACTAGATGCAATGTAAACATGTAACAAGCATCATTATTCTCCTCTAAAGATCCAAAGTGTACAATTGAAATGCTAAATAGGGAGAAAAACTATGGTGAGTAGTGGAGTGAATGATACAGATTGCCAGCCATATTGTTTTAATTTTCTTTTCAATAAAGAATTACCTACATACACCTGCCTGCTGAGTGATTATCAGGCAGTGGTTTCCTTATAGTTCCTGACATAAATTGAGGAAAAACAAAAACAAAAAAGAGTGGAATGAGATTAAGGTGTATCTATCTGTACAAATACAATTTTTAAAGACTAAAAAATAACAGCTTTTAAAATACATTTTAACCTCAAATACTCTATTTAAAAATTATTTCTGTATAAATACAGTATTCTATTAATCTCTTTTATGAGATGACAGGTTGTATATAGTGATGGATCTCATGGAGGGGATGCTACTGGGAGACCAGTTTCACTATTTCAAGGAAAAGCAACAACAGTTTACAGAAGACAGAATATGGCATTTATTTATCTGAGTAAGGGCCTCCATTCTTTTTGCCAGGATTTCCCTACCTGTAATTAGTAGCACCATGTTTTTAGGCTAAAAAATGATGAAGTAATGCTTATTATATCAATCACTAATACATAGCTATGAATTTAATATGTCTTTATTTAGGTTGTATTTAAGAATCTTTGTGAGGCTCTTTCTGTTTGTTTTTAAGCTTTGTCTAGCTCTTCATTATTTGCATAAAGAGAAAAGGATTGTTCATTGAGATCTCACTGTGAACAATATCATGTTGGAGGATAAAGACAAAGCTACAATTATTAAGTAGAACTGCTTTGCTTGGAGACAATTTCTCAAGATGTACCTGAGAAGCATTTCTTTACTGAAACTCTGAGAAGGTTTCAGATTCCTGCATGTTGGTTATCATTCTTAGAAGCTAGGAAATTATTGCATTATTATACTGTTGTGTGAAATCATTGAATCACAGAATGTACTGGATTGAAAAGGATCTTAAATATAATCTATTTTCAACACTCCCCCCGCAGGGGGGCCTTTCTCTAGACCAGGTTGCTCACAGTCTCATCCATCTTGACCTTAAACACTCCCAGGGATGGATGACCTGTTCCAGTACCTCACCACCCTCACAGTAAAGATTTTTTTCCTAATATCTTATCTAAACCTACCCTTTTCCACTTTGAAACCATTCCCCCTTGTCCAGTCACTATGTGTTGTTGTTAAAAGTCCTTCTCCATCTTTCTCGGGGGCTCCCTTCAGGTACTGGAAAGCCACTATTAGGTCACCCTAGAGCCTTCTCTTCTCCAGGCTGAAAAAAAACAAATTCTCTCAGCCTCCCCCTAACAGGAGAGGTGCTCCATCCCTCTGATCATTTTGTTGGTAATCCTCTGGACTCACTCCAAGAGGTTGATGACCTTCCCATGCTGGGACCCCAGAGCTGGATGTGGCACTCCAGGTGGAGTCTCACCAGAGGGAAGCAGAGGGGCAGAATCCCCTTCCTCACCCTGCTGTCCATGCTGCTTTGGACACAGCCCAGGAGCCATTTGGCTTTCTGTGCTGTGAGTGCCTATGGCTGGGTCATGTCCTCTCATCCACCAGCACCCCTGAGTCCTTCTCTTCAGGGCTGCTCTCCATCTGTTCATTCCCAGCCTCTGTTGGTACCAGGGGCTGCCCTGACCCAGGTGCAGCACCTTGCTCTTGGTCTTGTTAAACTGAGTGAGATTCCCATGGGCCCATTTCTTGAGCTTGTCCAGGCCTCTCTGGATGGCATCCCATCCTCCAGGTGTGCCAACTGCACCCCTCAGCTTGGTGTCATCTGCAATTTATTTAGACTGATCTCTCCATTTATGTCATTAATGTATATATTAAATAACACTGGTCCCAGTATGGATCCCTGAGGGACACTATTTGTCACTGGTGTCCATTGGGACTTTGAGCCATTGATCACTACCCTCTGGATGAAAGCATCCAATCAATTTCTTATCCATTTAGCAGTCCACTCATTAATTACTATTTTGGGAAACCATGCCAAAGGCTTTTCAGAACTCTTGATGAATGACATTTGTTGTCCTTCCATTGTCTACTGATGTAGTCAGTTGCTCATAGAAGGTCACTATGGTCAGGAAGGACTTGTCCTTGTTGAAGCCATGCTGACCATCTCAAATCATCTCCCTCTCCTACATGAGCCTTAGCATAGGTTCTAGGAGGACCTGTTGCATGACCTTCCCAAGCACAGAAGTAAAATAATCGCTGATGCAAATATTGTGTCATCAGCCATGGCTATATTTTTTGCAGCTATGGATGGTAAATATGATAGAGATGATTTAGCCTTGAAATATTTAAACTATAGTTATGCTTCAAGGCCTGTTTTTATCTAAATTAGCAAGAAGATAGAAATAACTAGATTAGAGAACAAGTGCTAATGAGCATATAAAGTGTAACAGCTGTCTATTCCATTCCAATTCTGCCATGAAATTGCAGTGAGGTGCTTTTTGTATAAGTCTGTAGTAGTGAATATTCTTGAGTAATGCTTCTGTAATCACCACAGGGTGGAGGAAGGAACCTAGACAGGTTCCAAGACAGACTTTGAAACCAATATGTGTGTCAGCAGTACAAAGCATGGCATAGTTTTAGTCTTTGAGCAAATTAACACAACCTGGTACACAGAGCAAGCCTTCCAGGAAATTCAGATCCTGTAGTTTTTAAAGTTCTCAAAGAACTACTGCATGTTTTCTTGCTGCTCATGACACTGAAGAAAACAATTTGAATGCTGCAGAATTGTTGTGAGAAGTCTTTATGCAAAATTCCATCTCTCTTTAACTATAACAGTAACCTGAAGACACACACGCACACCCATCCACAAAACACTCAGCTATAGTTACCTGTTGTTTCATAGTAAATATTTTTACCTCGTGATCTACATATTTAAATTTATTCATTATGAAATTGTATGCACTAAACCCCCTCAGATTCTTAGTAATGATGCAGTTTTGAAAGAATGTGATTTAATGGTGCAATTGTCCTTGAGTGATGAAAATAAATATTCAAAATATTATTTTAAAGTATCATATAATTGTATTTTATATCAACTACTGCCACTGAGGGGCACTCTTGTCTCAACAACCTTTCCTTATCCTTAGTCCATTCTAAATATGGAGAAGTCTAAATGTACTTTCAAGTATAAACTCAAAATTGCCCTTGAAAAGCATTTATATTTCTGTCAAAGATTTACAGGAGTTCAGGAAAATTGGAAGAACAGAAACTTATTTGGATCATTTCTACAGCAATTAGTTCAAAACTATTTCAGTATTTAAACAAACACTCACTTTATTTAGTCCTACAGCTAGTACACGTGTAGTACCTAGTGAATTTTTGGGGAGAGCTGAAGAACTTTTATCTATTGTTTCTGAATTTTATTAAGCCTTGCTTTTTTACGACCTTAATGAAATTAAGATGAATTTACTTTCTCTCTGATGATGGTTAATATGTACTGTATAGATGCATGCTGTGGTATTGCTGTAACTCAAACAGTCTGTGTATGCCAAAGACTGGAGCATTTGTGATCTTAATGATTATGTCTCACCATAGCTGAGGATAAATGTACTGTCCATTTAGTACATTTCAAGTGTTCTTGGTGAAAGTTTGTCCTGATTTTGTTTGGGATAGAGTTAATTCTCTTTCTTGTAGCTGGTACAGTGCTGTGTTTTGAATTTAGGATGACAGTAATGTTGATAACGCTGAGGTTTTAGTTGTTGCTGAGGACTGTATACTCTAAATCAAGGACTTTTCAGTTTTCCATGCTCTGCCAGCAAGGAGCTGCACAATGAGCTGGGGCTGGGGAGTACATCCAGAATGGCTGCCTGGAACTAGCCCCAGGAATATTCCATACCATTGGGATAATTTGGCCAGGAGGTGCCAATGGCCACTTGTGGACTGGCTGGGCATCTTTCAGCAGGTGATAAGCAACTGCAGTGAGCATCATTTTTTTTTCTTGAGTTTTATTCTGCCCCACATTCTTTTAATTACAATTGCTACTAATAATAGCAATTATATGTATATAATTTTATATAAATTATAATACTATAATCCTGAAATATTATAATATTTTATTTTGTTTCAGTCGTCAAACTGTTTTTACATTGACCCATGAGTTTTATTTCCTTTTTTTGTGATTCTCGTTCCCAGTGGGGAAGGTGAGAAATTGAATGTGTGGTACTTGGTTGTTGGCTGGGGCTAAACCATGACAAAGTTACAACAAAATGTCAGATGAATGTGAAGCATATGCTAAAATGCTGAGAAATCTCTGAATTTAATTTTTCCTGTCAGCTTTTTAAAAAGAGAAGGTCTGCTCTAAGATCTACTAAAAACGTTGCTTCTGTGTTTACAAGCTGCATGCTCATCCAAAATAGAGAGAATTCAATTTTCTGGAGTCTTTCAAATCTGAAAAGTGACCCAAACTTGCCTTGATCTTACTAGAGTAGTAAACTGCCTATGAAGCAGTGTTGTGTGACTGTAAGTGGGATATGGCTGAAATTATTTTGCTTTATAAAAGAATCTTATAATACTGCTCTATTTTCTTTTCCTCAATCAGTCCTTCTGGAAATAGTAACTCTTGTTAATCTATTGCTATAAGAATCTGCAGGCTGACGGTATAATAAAGGCAGATCATTTGTCTGTTACTAATGTTCTTTAAAAATATTGTCTTTAGAGATGTGCCTTTGTTTCAGACTCTTATGGTGTATTTTGATTAAAAAAAAACTAGTGAAGTGATCAATATAATGGAGAAAGACCTTTTAGAGATTCAGACTTTAATTTGGCAACAACCACACCAATGAACTGCTTTTAGAAAATTCTTGGACTCACAGATAGGCATTTTGTACCTTCTATATGAGAATGGGACCACTCATATTCCAAATCCCTTGAAGATCTCTTACACAGTTTCTTCTTTTACGTTGGTTGAAAAGGATAGGAATGCATAGAGTGGGAGACACTCCCACCTTGCTGTCAGAGTGGAAAACAATAAACCTGCTAAATAATTATGCTTATTTGTCCTGAATTCATGGAGAAATGTTCTACAGGTGGCACTTGTAGAACAATTCCAGCAGAACTTGGTAGGCAGGGACTTCTGGTGAAAGAAAACAAGAATTCATACAAAGAAATCTGCAGCTGGCCTGGCACAATGCAAGATTAAATTTGAGGGACCTCTTATAGGGATGGACTCTGAATATCATGTGTATAGGTTTTATTGAAAAAGAAACACCTGAGATAATACCTCACTCTCTGATAAGACCTTACCTGAAGTACTGTGTCCAGCTCTTGGGTCCTCAGCACAAGAAGGTCATGGACCTGATGGAGTCAATCCAGAGGAAGGTTATGAAGAGGATTGTGGTGGTTTTGCGTGGGAGATCTGAAACTGACGAACCAAAACCACTGCACAGATTAGAGGAGTGGAGCACCTCCCCTATGAGGAAAGGTTGAAGAGTTGAGATTGTTCAGCCTGGAGAAGAAAAAGCTCTGGGGAGACCTTAGTGCACCTTTCTGAACATAAAGGGGACTATAAGAGAGCTGGAGAAGGACTTTTTACAAGGGCCTGTAGTTGCAGGACAAGGGGCTATGGCTTCAAACTGAAAAGAGTAGACTTAGATTAAATATGAGGAAGAAATTATTTATGGGGGCAGGGGGTGGTGGCGCTCTGGAATCAGAGAAGTTCTGGATGCCTTGTCCCTAGAAGTATTCAAGGTCAAGTTAGATGGGTCTCTGAGCTGCCTGGTGTAGTGAAAAATGTCCTAGCCCATGGCAGGGAGCTTGGAACTAGATAATCTTAACATCCCTTCCTACCCAAGCTATTCTACAATAATATTCTGAAGAATTTTTGAATATTTATAGTCACACTGTGTTTTCTTTTTCTTAAGTAATGTGTGTGGTTAGATACTTTCTTTATTCAGATCTTTCTTTATTGTTTTGTTTTTGAACTTATGCAAGACAGAAATGAAAGTTCTAAGCCCAGGAGGTGCTTCATTCTAATGTGAAAATGGTATAACTTTTTTGTATTTCCCAGGCCATCTTTTACACATGTCAATTAAACTTGAATTATCCTAATCTTTTTCAGGCTCTATAAAGTTGTGTGTTGTTGCAATTGTAAACAGACATTTACAATCTGATCCCAGCCGGCTGTTTCTGACTGTAGAGAACTTCAGCCATGTTGTTGTTTTGTAGTCTCTAGAAGTGCTCACCCTACTCATTTTCTGTTTTATTTTTGACATAAATTTCATAGGAAAGGGTCCATAACTGCCATCTCTTATTCTGGTACAGCATTTAATCATAATTGATTGAACTACCAATGCTATGAAAATATAAATATTAAATCATGCCAACCTGCAATTTTGTAAGACATCTCAGTCTAAATTGATAGAAAAGTACAACCAAAACTGTACATCTCTGGTCAGACTGAAAGTCTCATGTATTGTGTCAGACACACACAAAAAAGGTGGAATTTTAGGTGCAGCCTGGTTGAAAGTTGTTTTGTTATAGGGTTTTTGAGATTGATTGAGCCAATATTATCAGTGGCTTTCCTTTTAATCTGCCCAGCCTTTTTATATAAGACATTGAGAAGTTACAGTTCTAAATTGAAAATGTGTATCTGCTTTTATTGCAGCTATATTTTACTGCAGCTGTATTTTGGTTCTAGCACAGTGTATTTCTGTCTATACTCCATAGATGCATCTGTTTGTAGGAGAAAACAGAAGACTCTGTAGATCATCACTTTTCCTCAGTGTCATTTAGCTGCAGAAAGGTTTGCACCTTGATGGTCAGAGGGCTGTGTGGAATCACTTTCAGACACCTTTCAGAGCTGATATCAAGGAGAATTGTGAGGGGTACCCTACTCTGCTTTAGGAAGCATGTTCTGTTTAATGCTTAGTTCACATGATAAAATAGCAGTTGGAAAGATCTGTATGGGTCTGAACCTAGGATTATATAGCAGCAGAATGCTTGTTTTGAGACAACTCACCTGTTGGATGAACTTCTAATCATAGCAGGCAGCCATGGAGTGTTAGAATGGTTAAATGAATGTGACTTGGAAAGTTCAAAGAGTTGCTGGGTGCTGGAAGAAAGCTCCCTGTTAGTTTTATAATTCAGAATATTTGCTTGAGTGCATTGTATAAAACACTTACTGGCTCTGGATTGTGTTCCATGCCCAGAGAAGCAGTGGCCATGAGATAAAGTGGACATAATCAGTGTCTGTTGTATGTTAGTCACTGCTCAGATTCTCTTGAATCAGTCAGTGCTATTTTTTTAGCAGATTACACGGCTCATTTAACTAATATTCATAATCAGAATTGCTACCCTTCACACTGAGGTTCAAGGAAGTCCTTGTAGTACTTTATTTTTAAAGTTATTTTCATAATAGGCTGAGTGGAATCTTCTATTTTTTTATATTCACGTTGTAAATCAAACTTTCTGAAAATCATTGGTGGATTAATACCATGATCACATCTCTCCACAAATCTCAGTTCTAGATGTGGATCAGTGCTTAGGTTCCTAGTGCAGGAGTTACAAGCTTCAGTTACAAATCTAGCAGTTACAAATCTAGATTGTTTACAAAGCATTAATAAAAGCACACAGAAAGAAGAATGATAGAATAGCTAAAAGATTTATTTGGGAATGAGAAGTTAATTCTGTTCACATTCTACTAATGGGTAAAAGTAGAATAAGTATGTACTGTTGTTGATTAAATTGCAAATTATCTTGATTTTAGCATCTGTTTTTATAGAAAATGAAGTTATAATTTTATACTCCAAATCGCTGTACCTCAGGAAGTTGCTTACAAATCTGCTTGATGACAATTGCAAACTTGCTGAAGAGAAGCAAAGGGTTTTTCTCTCATCCTGAACCCTTCAGGGTAGAAGAAGAAACTGTTCAGTGGTTACACAGTGAAAATCTGATGCGAGCAGGTCTGAAGTCCACAGATGGGGTGGATTTGATGTTCTTTTTTGCTCTGCTTTTGGAGAGCAAAAAAGAACATCCAATCCATTTTGTATTTGATTTTAGGAGAAATTAATGGCATTTTCAAATGGGGTTCAGATATAAATTAAGGCAAGAAACTTGCAGATATGAAATCAGTGTTGTTAAGTTGTATCCGGATAATTTTTGTCTTGTTTATATTGAAAAAGATAAATTTAGGTGAGAATTTTGGGAAATGAAACAGCAAATGAAAATCCAGATTCTCTTAATAAAAAGAGTAATAAAAAACACATTGCAGGTATCGAAAATGTTCATTGGAAGACTGCTAAGATTTGGAAAGTTTTTGTAATTTGGCCATCATGAAAACTGCAGAGACCATTAAATAGAAGATTAAGATACTAGCTAAGTAAACCTAATCCTATTTTCATAGTTCTGTCTTTCCTTCATGCCCTCTTCCACAGATTTTTAATCTTTTTTGAAACCACCTTGCTTCATTATGACTTATTCTGCACCTCTAAACATAGTGTAAACAAGTGAAAAAAGTGAAGGAGGGTGATCAGAATCTAAAGGATTATGACTACATCATATTATTTTAATTTTTCTTCCTGTTTGAGGATTGTCTTGTATAGTTGTTTGACTATTTTTAAACAAATTTTAAAAAATTAAAATAAAACTAATTAATAGGGGTCACCTTCCTATTTTGTCATACCTTCATTTAATGATACATGAGACAGGCCTGTCACAGTTCTTAGAAGTTATTTCATTTGTTTGTTAGTCATTGTAGGAAATTTTGGCATCACATACCAAATAATCATGGAATATTAAAAGTTTTAGACCAATTTATTTATTAAGAGAAATGCTTAAATAAATTAAAAGAAGCAATGCCACTAGTTTGAGGTAGTTCAACAGTTGGCAGCTCTTTTTCATTTGAATCTCTATTATAGGCTTGAAAAAGCTAAGAAAAAAAAATTATGCTTAATGTAAAGCAGATTGTCCTGGGCTTTACATTCCTTAGCTCTGGCAGCACCAGTTTTATGTAGGAGTTTCTTGCTGGTATCAACAAAGTTTAGCTGATTTTGGAAAAAGTAATTGCCACTGAAAGGGTTTTATCCCTCCATTTCTGAGGACTTGAGCTTAAAATGAAGAGAATATACTTACTCCATCTGGCTGATTTTTCCCTTGCTTTCTTTATTTCTCCATAATCACTCATGTTGTGTTAAAATAAACTGCTTTTTTTTTTCAGAACTGAGATGTTCAGCTGCCTTCTTTCTTTTACTAAATATCTTAACAGGAACTGAATTTATGAATTGTTGTAGTGTCTCAATACTCTTCCTTCATCAAATATTATTTGAAGACTTCTGAAGAAAGGAATTTAGAATGATTCAGCCCAATTAATACAGGGAAGTATCAACACTGCAAAAAACTCTGGTCCTCTGGGGATTGATATTTCTTGTAGTGAGCTGCCTGAGGACTGCCTTAACTCAAGAGAAAAGGGAGGCTTCTTGGTTATCCTGTGAATTTAGCATTCTTTCTACTTACATTTTCCAAGCACTGCAGAGCTAGTCCTTCTTTGGACATTTTGTTCAAAGAAAAATGATCTGTGGCTTGAGCGTCTAGATTTGGCTTTCTTATCAAAGGCCCTTTCTGAATTCAAGAACTGCTCCTTTTCAGACCCTGAAGGCTTGCATTGAGCAAGAACCAACAGAAACTAATTTTTCTTACCTGTATTTCTTCTCATCTCCAGCTTCTTTTGATGGGTAGTAACATTTTGAAATAAAATTTTTATGAATTGTGTCAGAGTGAAAGCAATTGGAATAGGCATGCTATGGGCTGTGTCCAAGTAGAACAGAAGTTCTTAGAATATTTTAAACATTGTGATTTGTTACTTACAACAAAAATCTTCTTCTGAAGTAGCATTGCAATACAAAAGTTATTAACAGGATTTATGAAGTACAATAATGTTTTCTGCTCTTTGTGCTTGGACTTAATGAAGTATGATGTATCTTAACTGCATTGTTGTGTGGAGGCAGCAGTAGAATATTGAATTGGAAAAAACAAACTTGAACTGTTTGCATGGAACTTTGATTAAAAATATAATCTCTAAAGAGTGTGTGTGCCATTTTGTCAAAGACTACCTGATAATTACACAAGGCACTTTATTAACATAATTACATGATCATCTAAATCTACAGCTTTTTTCACAAGCTAAGGCTAAGAGTCACTATTATTTCTTACCAAATTTCATTTTTGAACATGAACTACCAAGCTATTAGACCCCCCCCTGCCCCCATGCTCCTTTGAAATTAAATTTCTTGGAAAGTCCACCCTTCCCAATTGTCATAATTTCAAGGAAAGAAAACTAATTACCATAGATTTAGATTATTAGAGATTAATATGAGATCACTGCTTATTAGATACATAGCATTGTCATACAGTTTATTGAAATATATTAATAGAAACCTGAAACTGGTCATATAGTTTACACTGAAACCATCAGAAGTGTGCTTATGGTATTTTTAAAGCAGATAGGCCTAATTCAAGTGTAAGTTGCTGATGAATGTGGAGATAAAAAGATATTATAGTCCAGTTCTGTGAAAAGTAAAAGATAAAAAATCCCAAACCTCCCTTCCACCCTCCCCCAGCTTTTCAGCTGTTGTGACTGAGCACTGATTGTCATCAATCAGTGGAGGTGGTGGCTATTGAGATGTGAATCTTTTTGTTCCTTTTTTTTATTATTGTAGCTGACTTTGGTCTTGCAAAGTGAAGGCAAGAAATCTGCAAACTTGCATAAGTAGTGGTATCCTATAATATAGGTAATCCTATAGGTGTTTAAAGACATATATATAAATAGGTATATCTATCTATCTATCTAGGTGTTTATATATTACCTCTAGGTAATCCTATTATCCTATAATAATAGGTAATCCTATATTTGTGGTAAGTACTCCTGCATGTAACTTTTAGTCCAGTGACTTCCTTCTTCATAGTTACTCTTGGAGCAGACAGGGAAGTCGCAATGGAATTAGGAACAAGGTGCAAGTCGCTAGCTATAGTTGGTTGCCTCCCTGTTTTGATGTTGCCTGTTCTTAACACTTGTTGGTTACTGTGGGTTAAGTTGGTGCAAAAATGAACGAGCTGCAGTAATGTAGTAACTTATTCATCTATATATAGAATACCCTTATAGATAAGGAAATGGGTGTTTAAATTATAAAAAGGTGTATGTAAACAGTATCAATTACCACCACCACATGTGAAGGCCTTACACCTGTGAGAATGTTTGGCCTGCAGGCTGTGATAACTGATTAAAAGGTCCAAGCCATGAGGGGAGCTGCTGGTTGTTCCTCTGAATTAAGAGTCAAGAACTCAGGCATTTGGCAGTTGAACATAATTCATTTTGCCATTTTTGAAATTGTTGCTTGTGAATTCCTAGTGCCAGAATGATAATGATTGACACTTATTCCCTAGAAATCCCTAAATCCTAAAATGGCTTCAAGAGTGAGACCTTGTAATATGTTAAATATTCAAGTCACATACCTTGGAAGACATGCTTATAGATCTTAGTGAGCAAAGGTAAGGGGATTGCAAGGCTGCCTTAATTGCTTTTCCAAATATTCCTGAAGCGTTGCACAATCTCTGAGTGACATTGGATCTATGAGTGATAGTTGGGGTATATAAAGTGTAGTAAGAGTTTGGTGTAACAAGTTATGTGCCATCTTTTTTTCAGCTTCTCTGAAATAATTAATTTGTTTTGTTCACTTACAGCTGGGAAGAGAAACTGTTGATGAGAATTTATTCTGCTCTTTTAAACATCAGTTTAAAAATAGAGGTGTCAGGTGTCAAAACCATGCTGCCATGGCCCTCAGGCATACTGAATTGTAATTTTTCTTATCCCATCTACATTTATTTCTTCTTTTTCCTCTGTTAGATGCCTAATATGTTTTCACTGATATCTTTTGGGTTTTTAATATTTTGCAGGAAATTTTTGTTTGAGAATAGTGTTCTGTATATTTAAATACTTTTTAAAATATAATTTTTGCTTATACTATGTTTATTATTATTCTTATACCCTGTCTTTGTACATGGAAGTTCATATCTGAGCTAGAACTTTGGCAGATCTTTTTCTACCTCTTTGTCCAGTTATTTGGATGCAGGATTGAGGATAAAATGTCCCTTACAGGTTGCAGTCTCTCAACAGGTCCCTTACAGGTTGCAGTACTCCACAGGCAAAATCATGGAAGCAGTGATCCTTGTCTGTCTGCAGTCAGGAAGGAGAACAAGGATAGAGTACAGATGTCTTTGTATTTAAAATATATGCTTGAGTAATATTTAAAATGACAGGCTAAGATATTAGTCCTTCCAATGTCATAATAATTTAAGAGTGCTAAAGAGGCTTTGCAAACAGCACCATGCACTGGAGGCCACCTTCAAGGTGCTTGGTTAGTTCTGGGTGTGACAGTGGGCTTTTTGAAATGGAAGCCTGTTCACAAGGAATAAGATGAACTGACAGAGTATTTTAGCACAAGTCTTGAAGGAGAAATCAGACCCTATAGATTTAAGCAGTGCTTGGACTAGACTTTTTAATGGTGCTTTTTTGTATGATTTAAGTAGATGTTAAAGGCTATTAAAAAAATTTAAAACGTGCCTACCTATCAATGCACAAAAAAACCTCCCAAACCAAAAAGAGAAAGAGAAGTGAGAGATTGTTTTCTTCTTAGAATGGCAGAAATAGCTTTCTTCTGAATTGACAGGTAATAGTTTTGAGTAGTTTGAGATGCCACCCACCCTTCTTTGAGCAGACAGTACAGTGCAGAAACAAGACAATAAATATCAAAAGTAGCATTTGATGCTTATTGTTTAAATTTGACTAAGCAATATTATGCAAAATGGTTCAGATAAAAACACATCACTGTATGTACCAAACATGTTTGTATTTGGGCTTGGCTGAATCAATTTGGTAATGCAATTTTTTGAACCTTGTGTCATCATAAAATAACTGCAGACACTGTTTTTTGTTTAGAGAGGGGCTTATATAATTATGCTTTGTAATTGTGATGGTTTTTAATTTTACTTCATACTAGGTTGCATTCTGCTATCACACTAATTAAATTCCTTTTAATTGGTTATCTCCCTGAACTAAAAAATCCAGCAGTGTGTGTGTTTAGAATACCAAATGTATTAAACAGATGTGTTTACACTTAATACATTAAAAGTTGAGGAAAAGACTGCTTTAGGGAATTGGCAATGAATCCTGAAGTCTTTTCCCAGCTCATAAGTCACTAGAAACAATCTGCTCCAAGTTAGTGGTGACAGTCTTTATTATTGTGCTGTCTTAAAGGCCTTCCCAGAAGAGACACAGCAATTGTCCATGGTTATAGAGAATGATGTTTCCTTTCAATTATACCTTCCATTTCTTTGTTTCAAAAAAAGGATTGTGATTTAGGAAGAGAGGATATATTGCCAGCAGATCAAGAGATGTATATAATTGTATATGTATAGAGACAATTTAGATGAACTCTGGGAAATTAACTTAATTTTGAGATTGGATGGAATCGAGAGTCCCATCATAATTGCTTGAGAACTTGACTGATCTTTAAAAGCTGTTGAGAAACTATGAGTAGATCCCTTAGGTGTCATTAAGAAGCAGGCAAGAAAGTTCTACCTTAGTTGGTGAGCTAACTTGATCTTTCTGAAACAAAATTGTTTTCAAATGTTAGAAAACTGATGCACAGAACAATGTTGTTTATTTAGCTTTTTGTGCCAGTGTTGGGGAGTTTTCTTGCTCTGGTGTTTTGAGGAAACTCCCATTTCAGTGGTAATTGGAGGTATTATTTTTACTCCCTCATCTTCTCTGCTGTGGAGGAGAAAATATTCCTTGATCTTCATTTATGTTTATGGACTACACACTGGGTCTGTGTACTGTATTATGTTAACCAGATTTCTTTTCTAGTACTGGTCACTGCTTCTCTTTATAACCATATCTTGTGACAGCATTGCATAAATCAATAGTCTGGTATGATTTCTCATGTAGAGACCTGCAGTAGCTGCATTGCTTATTATGGCGACATAATATTTTCACTTAAAGCATTTTTGTTTTGGGAAAGGTAATTTAAGATGAGGGAGTGTGTTGTATTTTCAGAAATACTTTTTTAGCCTTTATGATGCTATATGGTCAAACTGATTATGAGATTTCCCAGCAGTACTTTATTCCTCCAAAAATAGAATCTGAAACATTTCACTAATTTCAAGCATGTTTGAGTGTTTAACTTCTTTCAATGTTTGTGAAAATTTGGTGATGGATATCAAGTAGTGAAACAATTCAGTCTTGGTGAGAAAAGTTTTTAAACTCAGCTGAATTTTTCCAAATTTCCAAAATAAGCTGCAGTATATGCTGTTGTGTAACAGCAGTTTGGTATGTTTAGACAACCCAGAGAATAGGAAACTGAAGGTATTGTGTAATGGTGAGAGGAAACAGAAAACTAGTGGAAAATTGGTCTTGTGCTAGTTTTGCCATTCATGGAACAGATGGCTCCTGGAGGGGATTTGTTGATTTGAATAGAAAGGTAACAAAAGTTAAATAATCCTTTCAGTACATCAATACTGATTTTTTTACCAGAGGATCTTCTGAAAGTTGTTTAATACAAGTGTTCACTCTGAGAATGAAAGATAGAAATGAAATACAATTGTGAAAATTTGGTTGTAGTGTAGACATAAGTTTATAATACTGTGTATCAGCAAAAAGTCCAGTCCAATTAGAGATGGAATCCACAGGGAGAATATAGGTTGGACAGACAGGCAGCGCTGTCCCTATGTGTAACCCATGGGGCAGCTCTGTTTAGAACATTATGTTTCATTGTGAGCACCTGGTGACTAAAAAGACACCTGGAAAAACATCAAGGAAGAACATTATAAGTACTTGACAGAGACTGCCTTACAAAAAGATGTTCAAATGATTTAATTTTATATAGTTTTTATTAAATAAGAAGTTTGTCTAGTTTACTGTCACCTGACATTTGAAATATACTTAATACCATGTTGTGTGTGAGATAGCATTATACTTGGGAGTAAAACTGGAATTATGTGAAACAAAGTAAGAAAGCATGTAGATATCTGTATTTATCTCCAGAAAAATGTTCCAGTGGCAATTATACAATTCTCACCATAAGAGATAACTTAATACTAGACAGGAAGGAAAAGGAAGGAGGAAAAAAAAATCTTGGACTAAAAGACGACCAGCCACACTATAAGTAACATGGACTAGTCCATATTATGTATTTTTCGTATCCTGAGTAGAGTTGTACTCACAAGGGCTTGTAAGTAGCTTAAAGTCACAGCACAAGTTGTTTACATGAAAGGGAATGTGAAAACAGTTTTCTGTACTTCTTTTCTATCAAGTGAATGGTGCTGATCCAGCTTCTAAAGAGTTACTTTAATGCTGAGGGATGGGATGTAGCATCTAATAATTTTATAGGCTCCATGGTGACTTTAGACTGCTACCTTGAGGGAAAAAACTAGTACTGCTTTACTACCATAATACATTATAAATCAACAATGTACTGCTCAGAAATAATTATTTCTTAAAACTTATACAAGTTGTACAGCAATTATTTTCATCTATAATAATCATTATATTATTATCTCTTTGGAAGAGATAATAATGATAATGAACGAATACTTTCAACAGAATAAGATTAGTCATTTAATCAGCCTAATTTATCATCTTCTAAATGTCTTTTAGTCCAATGTTACTGGCATTTGTTTGCTGAAATTCTTCTTTCATTTTTATTTTAAGAATGTTAAATGAGCTACATTAAGATAAACTGTGTTCTTATGACACCTGAACTGCAGGACTTAGAGTAGTTTTGGTGAGTTTATTTCTAAATAAACTTTTCCATTCTATTCTATATGCAAGTTTTTAGCTGTATCAGTACCTTAGCAAATCCTTACTATTTCTAAATCTTACTATTTCTTGTTCTTCTTTACGTTGCTGTTCAGTATATAGTGTGCTGTTTGAATTTCTTGTGCCACTATGTGTCATCTTGCTGTCTTGGATGTTTCCTAAAGAGCCTCTTTGCTATTTTACCATTTCTTTGATGGTCAGTTAAAGCTGTTTGCTCTTTTCATTTGGGTCTTGGGTTGAGTTTCTTGTGTGGCCTTGGTTCAGTTGCTTGCTTTTTCATAGAAGCCAGATTTCAAAGCTCTATCAAGGATTGTTCAAACTTAGTCTTTCCTTGGTTTGTTCTATGTATTCCAACTGAAAGAGTTTGAATTTAAATACTCCATGGTTTCAGACAGACTCATATGTCTGCATTTGCTATTTATTCTGCTGAAGAAAGCTGTTTTCCTGGGTTACTGCCCAGTATCTCTCTAGGTTCTACACAATTTAATCTACACAAGCAGGGGTAAATGATTTTATGACTAGAGAGAGAGTACAGTGTTACTAACTATGTGATCCCACTCGCAGACAACTAGTCTGTGTATTTTTATGGAGAGCAATGTGCCAAGTTATTAAATTGAGAGAAGAGGATATGTAAATGTAATTTGTGGGTGGGTTTTGTTGATTATTATTTACAAATTAATGTGTATGTTGATTCTCTTTCTACTTCCCATCTCAAGGAGAACTTATAAAAGCTTTAGTTTATCCTGAAAAGGATTTTTAGAGATAATTTGGAGAAGAAAGCTGTGGAATTAAATGTTTTTCTCATTGGAGGATCATGTGACAGTTCCATTTGGATGTCTTGTCTTATTTTGCTTCTGATCTATTTCTCAAGGATGCCCATTGCTGGGGTTTGTTAGTGGGCTGAACAGAATGAGGTGATGTCTCAAATCTCTTCCTTCTCTTTAGTCTTTGCTCAGTTTCCCATGTAACCTTACTTTTCCAGTTGATGTAACCTTACTTTTTCAGTAAGTGAGGTAGGAAGCAATACATTTTAATAAAAAATACAATAAAATATGTATAGATTATTGTGTTATAAGCCTGTGTGTTTATTTAACCTATTGACCTTTGTCATGGTTGTTGGGGGCATCTGGATCAACAGATCCAGATTTTATTTAGATTGGAGAATTTTAAATTCTATGCAAAAGAAAACAATGAAATCCCCATCTTATTAGGTAAAATTTTCATCTGTCTGCTTTTTTTCCTGGTTGTTTTTATTTTTCCATTTAAACCGTACTGAATGTGATTGCTAGACAGAAGAGTTGTTATTAGTTAATTATATTATGTATTAGTTTCCAGCAAATCCAAATACTTGCAAAGTCATCTAATTCATACCTTACTGTGAGACACAAGTTACTGTCAGAAACAAGTCTCTATGTGGCTGGGATTCATCTTGCTTATATGCAGCAATTTAAAAGCTGGGCATCTTACTCAAGCAGCTAGATTATTGAAAGTAATGATTACTGAAAGTAATGGAAAAAATGGGCATTCTGATAATGAATTTCATCCCATCTACCTTAAACAGTTATGTTTAGTTGATGAATCAACCAACTGGTGTGTCTATCTCTCTTCATTTGCTACAGAGGGATCTTAGCATAAATCTCTTAGAGGAGTTTAAAGTTAGATGAAATTGACACCTTCTTTGAAATCAGTTATCAAAGATCTTGGTTTATTTTAGAGTTGTTGTAGAATAGGATTTGCTATTGCTTGTGTTGTCTTTTTGCAGATACTTACTTTTCCATGTCTCCCTCAAAAATGTAAATATTCATGCAATTTCTTGATAAACTTTGTTATCCAGCTTTTAATCATGATAAAAGCACTGAATGAAGTTTATTCCAAAAGCATGTATCTCAAAAAGCAAAATCCTTTACCATTTTTTAACTGTTCAGATTTCTGTTCCATAGATAAAAGGGAAAAAAATATTTTCTTGTTCTGTTATACAGTTACAGACTTATGGCAATTCCTGAAATATTTTATGGGAAATTGGGATATTAATTCACTAAAAAACATCTCTAGTTGGAGGGAAACTCTTCTTAGAAGAATCTGCAGATGCATGTTAGGAGTACCTTTTTAGAATATGAGTGGTTCAGGTTTTTATATGTATGGATAGCATTTGCCACAGCTAATTGTCTACAGCATTTGCCACAATTTGTCTACAGCATTTCTTTTAAAACTGACAGCTTGACAATTTGATAGGTATTTTTGTATAAATGGTATAACATCCCATGGGTGGACCATGCAGTGACTCTTATTTTGATAATATAAATAATAAATCATATCAAAAGGAAATTTTGGTTTCTTTAAGGTTCAGAATGCAGCTTATACTTCCTCGTGTTGTTTTATACTTCATCTTGTTCCATGATGTGTCTGAAGGAATAACAGATATAAATTACAACTTTAATGTGTTTTTCTGTTTTAAGCCTCCCAGCAGTTCTGTATGTAATACTGGAACAATAAATTACAAATTAATGGTACTGTGATTTCTTCTTATAACTTAGTCAAAGATGCATATAATACTCTTGAAAATTCAGAAGCAAAATAATGTTGAAACAGCTGTGCACATTTTAAGTTTAATTAGATAAGTGTATTTTTATCCCAGTGTGAAAGGTGGTACTTTGTGACATTCTTTAGTAACAGTTATACAACTGAAGAAAGAATTGGCTTGATGTAAACATGAACTTTTCAAATAGAGGCTGCAAGGCTTTTAAAATTGTCCTTGACACAATTTTTTTTTTTTTAAATGAAGGCCTAGAGAGAATAGTATTTTTCCACACTGACTCCCAGTAAGTTTTTTCTCCAGATGGACAGATACAGTATATAGAGGAGAAGGCCAAATTCAAACAGAATTGTATCTTTATGGGACATTTTCCCAATATGCCTATGCACCCTATCCTGATGAAGGGTAAAACACATTGCCAATAGATTTGTGTCATGATTTAACCCCGGCCATCAAGCAAGTCTATGCAGCCACCAGTTGTACTGGGGAGAGAATCAGGAGTGTGAAAGCTGAAAAACTCATGGGTTGAAATAAAGGCAGTTTAATAGGGAAAGCAAAAGCTGTGCATGCAAGCAAAGCAAAGCAAGGATTTCACTGCTTCCCATGGGCAGGCAGGTGTTCAGCCATCCCCAGGAGAGCAGGGCCCTATCACATGTAACAGTTACTTGGGCAGACAACTGTCGTCATTCCAAATGTCCCCCGTTCCTCCTTCTGTATGTACAAAGAATGATGTCATATAGTCTGGAATATCCCTTTGGTCACTTTGGGTCACCTGTCCCATTCTGTCTCTTTCCAGCCTCCCATGCACTCCCAATTTCCTTTCCAGCATGGCAGTACATAAAGCAGAAGGGGCCTTGGCTGTGTGTAAGCCCTGCTCAGCAGTAACAAACACATTTCCCTATTTACCATGACGGTGTTCAGCACAAACCCAAAACACAGCCAATTCCAGCCACTGTAAAGAAAGTTAAATCTACATCAGCCCAAACCAGCACATTGTGTAACTTTTAAAGAAGTGTATAGAAGTGCTTCAGTTGAGGGTAAATGCACATCACAGCCCATGAAACTCTGATATTTGTGATCTACTTGTAATAGATACCTAAATGTTGAGACATGGGCCTTCGGATTATGTTAAGAGTTCTCCCAATTTTTATAGCCAATGTAACTCAATAGTACTGTACTCTCTAAGTGCTCCCAAGCCTCTTCGTTTCTGAAATGAAACATTCTGTCTGGAAAATTCTAGAGATCCAAAATACATCTTTGAGCAGTAGTACTGTGTATATATGCATACACACATATGTGCATGTACATATATATGCATATATATACTGAGACACACAAGGACATGCACATACACACACATATATGTAAAAAATCAACGAGAATGTTCACAGTTGTAGGGACTTTAGTTTACAGAGTGTAAAACAGATTCTATTATGTTTAGTTTTGTGTTTGTTTTTTTTTTTTGGGGGGGGGGAAGGTTGTGTTTTCTTTTCTTTGTTTGTTTTGTCTTTGTGGGTTTTTTGTTGAATTTGTTGTTCCACAATGCCAAATTAAACATAGATTGGATTAGCAACACTGTTTCTGGCAAAGCCACATATTCAGAAAGTTGCCATATTGATGTCTCTCATGCTTTCAACCTATGACATTTTACATAATGAGAATTCTTTTCTTGTTCTACCTGCTATTGATACTTAAGCCAATGTGTCCTAGCAAGTGGTGTCCTAGCAAGTAAACAATTGCCATACCTGGGAGTTGTTGGAGGGTGTTGTTTTCTGTGTATTCAGACATGGGAACATTTAGAAATGGATGTCCCTTGGAAACATAATCAGGAAATATATGTGAAATATATCCTTTGGTTTTAAAGATAGTTTTAAGAAGACACTTGTGTAATGAGCTGCATTGCTCTATGAAATTCAGAAAGGGCTGATATTTAGCATTTGTTTTCTCTAGCACTAGAAGTTCATATGTGTAAAAACAGTGAAAGTGTAAAGTTGCCACAAAAAAACAGGTCTGTCTGCCAGAGATGTACACTCTTGCAGAAAAGGTACAGAGTTCAAAGATGGGAGAATGTGTAGTAGTTGAATATAACTTGCTAGTCTTCTGAGTATGAAAACAAGTCCTGACAATAATATTCTTCTGTTCCTTTCACCAGCTTTTTATCTAGGCTTTATGCCCATAAAAAGGAACTGGTAATAGATAGGCTGAAGTTTTTTATCCATTTTCTTGTATGGTTATATTTTGATTGACTTAATTTTTCTTAGTAAAGGTAAAAGAGAGTTTCAGTTCAGCATTATGAGCTAAGGGTAAAACTGAAAGCTGTGTTTCAGTGAAAGCTGATTTTATATTTCTAAAGCTGACTCTTTGGCAGTTCTATTTAGTATCTCTCTTCCACAGGAAAAAACCTCCCAAACTTCTGCCAGTACCAGTTGTTTCTGAGGCTGTGACATAAACTGTGTCAATGAAATGATTCAAGGCAAAAAAATGCAATTGTGACAGCAACCACCCAACCTAAACCAGCCATACTCCAGGGCAACCACAAGCATTTAGGTAAACATATAATGATGAACTAGATTAGAGAACTGAGCTGGCTTAAAAATATTTTAGGTCTTTGATGTGTAAAGCAGCTGTAGAAGTACTTGTGCTGGCACAGGAGAGCAGACCCTGGTGAAAGAGAGTGACTGGAAACAGCAGAAGCAAGACACCATCTTGGCTTTCAGTATCTTTTGAATATACAGCCTAAACAACTTACCCCACATGAGGCTGTTGTGATCTTCACAGTTTCATTTGTGGTCTAAATTTTTGATGTAGGAAAAAAGTAGTTACAAGTGCCTCTTTGCACTTAGGAATTGAGAAGAGGACCTTGTGCTCTGAACATGCTTTTGCCTTGGGTATTTCATGATTTAGGTATGAAGAAGGTGTTTGTTTGTTTGGTTTTGTTTAACAATGCAATATGAGTAAACAACAATAGAATAAACCTTTAAAAATGTAATTTGATTTATATTCATATGTGGCAAGGGTGAATTAGAAGTGAGTTGGTGGCAGTTTTTCATGTATTCTGGAACAATATCTTATTACAGTGCTAGGGACCATAAGTTATTTTTCAAATTTAGTATGTTTGGCATTGCTAAGCAATGTTGTATAAAGTTGGCATGCATAAAAGCTTGAAAGTTTGTAAATTCAAAGAAATATGAATCTGTTGCTGAATGTTAACTGGATGTCCATATCTTTATTTTCAAAAATATAGAATAAGCAACCCAAGAAAGTAGATTGTGAAACTTCTTGATTATTTCAGAGAGGTAGTGAATTGTGCTGAAAGGAAGCAGTAAGTTAGTGAGTTTTCTAAATTTGTTGATCAACGGCAGTGTAACTGAAATTTACACTGGTTTATTACTGGGATCTTGTTTTTACATGTTTCTCAATGCTCATTAACATTTGAGATTGAGACAGACTACACAAATTTACAACTATTTGCATTGAAAAGCATCCTTCCACATCAAACCGGGTGGTTTTTTTGAAGATATTAGTAAAAATATAAGGCAGGCATTATGCAGTCTGCTGTATCCTACAGTTATTAGTGGCCTGTCACTGACTGTGGATTGGTTTTGCCTCTCTATAGAAGAAATTATATGAATATAGCAGAGCTTTCTGGGCAGAGGCAGGCAATGGTTGGACTAGGAAATGAAACTGTTGAGATTACACTGATGAGAGAGCAATTATACACATGAAAGTGGTCTCTCTTAGCTGACTTCACCCATTTTAAAATTACATTCCCCACCTGGTGGCGCGAGGATTTATCACAATGTAAAATTGCCATCTGAAGATAGTAAATTTCTTCCCTACCCCTGTACATTTTAAAACTTGGTGGAACTGATGAATAAGCGATGAATTTTTCTCTAAGTGTCAGTAGAAGTTTAGGATGTCTGCAAAAATGTCTTTTGTGAATAAGAAATTATAGGTATATTTTTTTCCCAAAAAATATTTAACATAATTTGTATGGAGAAAAATGGTAGCAAGTTAGACAACAACATAATAAATTATTATAGACTTCCTTGACCATACTTTTTCCATTTCAAAATAGAAAACTGTGAAGGTAAAATTTTAACTAGTGATTGAAAATCCTGTTCCTGCTTCATCACTCAAGGGATAGACAGACTATCCCCAAAAGGCTTGTGTTGAATTCTTTATGTGGGTGAGAAATGCAAATAGCTTTCAGCATTATTCACAGGACCTCTTTATTCAAACTGTCAGTTTTGTGGCTCCTGTTTCTTTTTCCATTGGTTTTAGTGGTAATTATGAAGCTATGGTAATGAATGTGTATCTGTAGCTTGCAGCAAACTATCCAGAGAAAAATTGTGATATGCAGCAACTGCTTTTCTATTTTTCATTTTGGGATTGTGCTGGTGGTGTTTCTTTGTTGTTTTTTTTTTTTTTTTTCCTTTTCCTTGCATTATTCCTCTCTCTTTCTGTGACTCAGAGAACTGATTCTAGAGTAAATGTAGGGGTTTTTTTGCAATGGTCTCCAAATACTCACATATTATCCTGCAGTAGTTTGGTAAAATGAAGATGGGTTAGTAAAAAACTAGAAATGCTGTCCAAATACAAGCATTTTCTCATTTGTTGCACTGCAATTCATGGTCTTGAATCTTTTCTGAGAAAATAGACATAAATTGAAAGAGATTCTAACTTGATATATGCAAATTTTTTTTTCTTACTTGTAACAGTCAAATATGGAAATGAGAGGTTGTGTAGTCTTTACCTCTGAAGATTTTCAAGGCACTACTGGATAAATCCCCGTTTATCTGGGCCAGGGAGCAGCAGGTTTCATTTTTATAATACTCATTTTAATTGTGGCAGTCATAGGTACAAAGATTGTGAAAATCCTTTTCTCTGCTTTGCTTTGGTGAGTCCTGCCAGCAAGTAGTAAGGCTATCCATTGCAAGTGAGTATTATTATATTGCTATTTTAACAAGGATATCGACTTACCTGAAGTAAATAGAAGCTGCAGAGACTCTTTTAGCATTTGGGACTAAAGGAAACAAAAACCCCCCATTGATCAGTGTATGGCAAGCTTGTCTACTGTCTCTCCTACTGTCCTGTCTCCAACAGAGGGAAAAAAAACAATATTCTTAGGTAAGGAAGAATGGGATAAGCATATTGGATTCTTTGCTACTTTCCAGTTATTTTCAGCTTGGATTGTTTCCTGAAATAGTTATGGTTTCTAGGCATGAGTGTTTGTATAGCTAATACCTACTGCTGGAATTCTCCATCAAAGTTTAAGTAATGAATTGGAGTTATGTTAAAGACTAAAAGCAATAACTGTCATTGTTAAAATCCTCACCACTGGCAGCTGATTCTTTGTTTTGCCTTTCATTATAACCACCACCTTCTCTGTGAGTCAGCCTTGAAGGATCACTGCTGTTTTCATGAATTCCTAACTGTCCAGTTGAAACCAAGTCTCATTTAATAAGTGCCCCTCCTACTGCAGAATGCCACATACCAGTGTGTTCCCACACCTGTTGGAAGCACCAGTGAACACTGCACCAAGATAAGTCAAATATGGAAAAATATGAGTGGCTCTTTGAAGTTCTGTGCAGCTTGGGAAATCTTTACTGGCAGTGTCCCATGTAAAGTCAGCCTGAAAGTATTGATAATGTTCTTTAGAAGCTTTAGAGGTTCTAGAAAATTAATGCTGTTTTGAAAACATCATTCTCTCATCTCCTCTTTTCCTTCCTCTCCAAATTTAGGACTTCTTTTTTAATTTTGGCACTTCTGTCCACTAATAACTAATGTGGACAGAAGCTAATCTAGTGAGGATAGTAATCTTTCATATAGCTGTGTGGTCGTGCAAATGTAGCAGACTGGGATACAGTCTGTTTAAATCTCTGTTAAAAGAGCTCTTGAAGAAAAGCAATGGTAAAATAACATCACTAAGCAAAATTATAAATAAAAGCTTGATGGTAAAACTATCTCCAAGGCCATGTAGATGTTATTTGGTTAAATGTGTTAATGTGTTTGATGTTTTGCAAGTAGCACTATACTGACAAGATTTGGTTATTATTGTTTCTTTTTTAAAAAAATCCTCCTAATTATAAATGTGCTGTAGTATGGGAAACGTGTATTTAAAATAGCTGCTTAATTTTGTAAAAAGGAGTTCAGAAGGAAAACCAGCTATTTGGATTAAGCAGTGGCTCATTTTGAGGCCATGGTCACAGATGATTCTATTATTAAGAATAAAAGCAGTGCTAGTATGTTGACCTTTCTAAGAAACAATTATAAAATTGTCTGTTAAAGGATGCTGAGAATTTGGATGGTTATTCTGTGGATATAATTCTGTCTTTCATTTAAAAGAATTTAGTCTTTTATTTGCTATGGACATTTGTTTAGTGAAGGACTCTCTTACAGTTAGCATAATGATGCTGGAGTAAGCTTTTTCAGCTTGAATATGTAAGTTGGAAATCACCAGTGATTTGCAAACTTAGATGAAAATTATCTTGAGCTATTAGATGAAAAATATCTTAGAGCTATTATCCTGAATATGTTAGCTGCAAGAATTACATGCTGCCACTTCTAGTAGCTGTGGCTAATAGCATCAGCGCTGCTGCTTAGTGGCAGTAAGCTCAGCCCTTGGAGCAATGGAAATTAAAATTTTCATAATCTCTTAGGGGCTCCCCCTTTCTGTATTCTGTTTTAAATGCATTTTATGATGTAGACATCTGTTTGCTAAAAATTTAATTAGTACTGCTATCTGGTTTCAGTCAATTGAGTTATCTTCAGCTAAAAGTTAAAGGATGAGTACTGCCTTTACAAATAATAATAAAAAAGTCATACTAATGCTTGTATTCTCAGTGTTTGTGAGTAAGACTGGTTCTACATATTCTTTCTGGTCTTGACCAAGCAGTGACAGTTTATAGACATTTGTCATCTGAATTAGGCAAACCAAATGTACTCCCACCACGCTCCTGTTGGTGGGTGGCAGTGTACAGGAACAAGAACTGGGTGCTATCTTTGCTTGGCATCCCTGCCACTGGGGATCCAAAACGTGCAAATTGACTGCAGAACTGTTTTGCTAATCAGCTACTAATCAGTACCCCACCCACATTTCTAACTAGCAGATGGTGAGGCAAGCCTGTAGAACATGGTGATGGATTTTACTATGTCCCTTGAAAAGTAAATAAGTAATATTTGAAAATCCTAGATAAAAATCTAAATTACAGAACTAACTAGCTACAAAAGCATAGCATCATATAAGTAGGGGATTTATATTCTCTGTAAAACTTTCATGGACACATTAAATAAACATTGCTTCAGTAATTTAAAGTACTTCTTAAGCAGGAGACAGTATTTTTTAAGGTGTTGGTCATCCTAATGTTCTCAATATCTGAGACTTCTGACTAAGACATTTGTTCTGGAAGAAAAGATCAAACACTATTCTGCTACAAGTCTTTTTGATTAAAAAAAGAGGGATTAGATAAGCATTTAGAACAAGAAATCTTTCAGCATGAATAAACAGAACAAACGACTTCATTAACTTTCAGCTACTGTGCTTTTGTGTGAAACCATGCTAAAACTATAACCCTGTCAGCACTGTATTCTTTCTATGATTTCCAAATCATAGTATGATTTTTCCATGTCACCAGCTGATGGGCTGCTGTTTGCTCTGGACATCAGGCAAGATTTTTCTCTGGAAAAATCTTCAGGAATCAAGATGCTGTAGGCCAGGACATGGTTGCCTCTGTTTCTCTCTCAGTTGTATTCAGCTTATTCTTTCTGTGGCTGCTACACAGATTTTTCCATAATTACTTAAATTTGGCTTGAATAATCTCAGTTTGGTATTTTAATTAAATTAATAATGTAAAATAATAATTTTTAAGTTGATCTTTCTGTGGATGAAAATTATCCTTAGAACAAAGACTAAAATTGAGTTCAGATTTTTTTTCTGATTAGGAGCATGCTTAGAACTTGACTAAGATAGGGGCTTTGCCTTATTGAGCTCACCATCTCTATGATAAGTTGCAGTATTAATGTTTGCTAGTAGACACTTTTAATACACAAAAAGGAAATTTTCACAAGGACATCTAATGAATTAGTGTCTCAGACAGTGTGATTACAGAAATACTGTTATGTCCTAAAACAACATTCAATACCCACTCTGTAATTATGTAACAGCAGCAGCAAGATTCAAAGAAAATTGCTTATTAGATTTGACCCAAGAATCTGTATCTTGCTTGATAATTTCATCAGGAGAGTGTGACCTGTCAGTCCCTCTCACTTCCCTGCACTGTGACCTCTCTTCTGACTTTCTATGGTAAAGTTCATGTAATTAATCTTATCTTTTGTCTAGGGACCTCATCCCATATATTTTCAAAATCTGCATTTTGTATATAACAGCAGGATATCCTCCAGCATCATTAATTGAATTTACACAGTACCTCTGAGCACACCAAAATAAGGCATTTTACCAAAGATATCAGTACTATAATTATGAAGAAAAAGTGGCTCCAAATTCTAAGCTGAAGGAAAATGGTAAACAAGTTGGATTTCAAATTAATTTTACAGATGAAAGAAGTCAAGTATTTTTCTATATCTCTGAATGAAAAAAGAATCAAACACATTCTGTGATATGATCTTTACTTACTGCTAAGACTTGAACTCCAACACAGAACACACCTATTAGTGTAAATTGTTATCATCCAGGTTCATGAAAAGCACTGCACTGAGGAAGTTAAACAAAGGAAATAAATTCTGTTTTGTACTGCATCAAAATAAAATTACTGCCTTCGTCCATTTTCTTTAAAAGTAAGTTTACAATGTTTTTTTGTATTATCATTTGGCTGCCTGCTGAGTGTGCACGTTACATCCTCACAAGGAATGCGTTACAGTAGTTTTAAGAGGATGAAAATGATACAATGAGTCAAGTTCATTTACTTACATTAATAGCAAAACTACATCAATTATCATTCGAAATAGCATAGTTGTATTCAATCTTTCTGATATCTGAATTATGAGGTGAGAAGCCATATTATCTGTTCTCTAGTCTGTTTTATTGAAATGTCATCATTGTAAACTTGTTCTAAATGCTGTAGTTCATGTCCAGTAAGTCCAAAGACAATGTGAGTGGAAAGGAGAAGTGAACAAAATGTAAACCCCTGGTCTTGTGAGAAAAAGGGCAGCAGAAGTTGAAAATCTATTAATTGTACTTCCCCTTAAAGAATTTGGCTGGTGAATGACACATATGCAACATTTTGAATGTAATTGTGTGTGTAATTATGTTGTAGTGAGTAACTAAATATTGGGTGAGTTGGGGTTTTTTTGTTTGTTTGTTTGTTTTTTGTTTGGTTGGGGTTTTTTTAAGAAAATAAGCCTACTTCTAGGGGAATTAATAAAACACTTGTGGCTTGCATTGCTTTCTCCCTAGTCCTGAACTTGTAAAGGGTGAGCTGTATGGAGAGAGGGCTGATGTCTGGGCTGCAGGATGCATCCTTGAACAGATGGCCACTCTGAGCCCACCAGTTTACAGCACCAATATGCCCTCCTTGGCAACTGAGGTATCCACATTTTCCAGATCAACCTCCCAGTTATTTCTGCATGTGTTGTCATGATCCAAGAGAATTTATATTTAAGTTTATTGACACATAAACTGCTCTCAGCTCTAATGTTTGTGGCTTGTGAACAAGCACAAGTGTTTATCATTGTATGAATTGCTGTCTTACCATTCTAATTGCAAAAATTGCTTGTAAATGTTCAATATTGTAGCACTTTAACCTACAGTAAGTACACTGATGTGGATACCTGACTGAAAGAGACAGTCTGCATCTAAGTTGTTCTGCAAGTTAGAGCTGGTGATGTAATGCTCATCAGATAGTTTCAAGGGACAACACTTACCATACTGGATGCTGAAATAAATACTGGAGTATTTTTCTTCAACAAACTGTAGATTTTTTTTTTTTATTTTTCAAATAGTAGGGGCTGTGTATGAACCTGTGCCAGAAGGACTGTACTCTAAAAATGTCTCATTTACCATTAAGAGGTAATTACTCATTTTATTTCAACATCCTGCTGTAAAGATGTTTTTGTTTTGTATGCTTCCAGCAGAGATAATGTGTCAGTTTGCAGACTTAAGCAACTGCCGGTATTTGTCTCTGAATAGGAAATATCTTTGGATTTAAAGAAAAACAGAGCTATCTCCTTACACCAATAATAACATGTAAAATATAGCTGCACACATGCAACTGGAAAACTCATACCAGTATAATCAGGGCATTCATTTAGCCAGTATAGCCTTTATATTCAGTACTGAAATTTACATTTAAAGGTATCAGTGCTGTACTTAATTCCCTGCACATCATTTTTTTCCCAATAAAAATCTATAATTTGAGTGATTTTCAAATGCAGATTGTGGTCAAGGAAATAACCCCATCAGAATATATTATTTATAGATCACTGTATGATCATGTCCATAGTTTTTTCTGTTTATTTGACTGATAGAAATATGTTTTTCATTACCTTATAATTCTGTTTGCACAGCAGCAGAGGTAACAAAGCAATGGAGGAAAAGATGAGCCTGTACTTGCTACACTCGCTCATCACAAATTTCTTAGCTATGTTTATATCTTCCTGGAGAAAATGTAATGTGTAAGGCAAAGTATAGAGTGAATTAGAGATTTAGTTAGCTCCCTTGATTTTTCCATTTTAGAAAAAAACCCAAAACACTTAGTATAAAAATGCTTATACTTTTTCATTCAGATATTAAATTCTGTCTCTAAAAAGCATGTAACAAAAAGGGTTTGTGTAAGGTTATAAACTAAGGTTTTTATAGTATGTTTTAGTGTACAGAAAGGTTTCTGTTGCTTAAAGACCTTGTGGATAAAGGACAACAATGGAGAGTACAGAAGCTAAGAGAACTAAATTTAAGTTTAAGAGTTTCTGAAATGAATTTTAATGAAAATATTAAAATCTTAACACTACACAAGAATTTTTCTACATATTTTACTAACAGTGTGAGGCATAAAGTTTTTCTGTTATTGTTAATTTTTGGAGGGTTATTGTTTTTAATAATATCTCTTACTATGGGTTAAATCTTAAATGATTTGTTATGTTTAGGTTTTTGCTTATGCTTTGTGGGCTATTTAGAAAAAATAAAAACATCAAAGAAAAGCAGTAATAATGAGATTTTAGTTATATAGATGAGGAAACTAACAGATAAGATGTTATTTTCAAATGACTAAAACAGAACACGTTTCAAAGATGAATATTGGAAGTGAAAAAATAATTTCTTGATAATGATTTGAAGAAATATCGAAAGCTTCTTGTTGCAGCTCTAAATTTTCATTTAGTGTTATCATTACTATTCTTTAGTATTGTTATTAAAATAGGCAATTAAAATAGTTTTATTGCTTTAAGCTTCTAAAGAAAGTATGGCTATGGATTGTATTCTGGAATCATAGCCATAAAATTCCTTCAGAGTTGAACATCAACCTACTTGGTGTTTAGTCATAAATAATTTTTAGATGCATGGGAAATGGATATAGGACTTATTAAAAATCTCTACCAGCTCCCATTGGTCTTGGAACTTTTGTCAGTTTCAGTGAATTAAAATAAAAAATCAAAAGGAAACCCTGAGCTAAAGTATTTTTTAAGGGTGAAAACTTGCACCTCTTTAAAATAAATACAAAATTTAAAGTAAAAATATTTTTAAAGTTATGAAAATTAGTGAAATTAATCAACACATTTAATCAAATTCAAACAAAAATATTAAAATCAAGAAGTTTAAGCATTGTAAAGCATTTTCAAAAGTGCTACTATGCGTGTCAGTTGTGTTTTACTTAGAAAGAACTGCTGTACAAATCATAAGTCATTGTATGACATTTTCTTTGAGGAACAGTGTTGGGTTATATGTTTGTGTTAGCAGGTCAATGGTGCTGTGCAAGTAAATCGTAGTAAATTACAAGATTCATTGAAGTTAACAGATTTAAGACACTTTTTAGTACATGCACGACTGTCCCTAGCAGCTTTCCTGTCCTACATTGCATACACTGCAGAAAATATTTTGGGGATTTAAAAATAGACCTAATAATACATTATTACCATTACTAAACAGCTACCTAGGGTGCCTTTAACATAGACCTGTTGAAGTATTTTAGGTTGGAAGGGACCCCTGGAAGAGTCCAGTCCATCCTGCTCAATGCAGATACAATTAGATCTGGTTGCTCACTGCTTAGGGTTTTGTCTATGTCGTTTTTGTATTGAAGGATGGAGATTCCACAGATTCTCTGGGCCCTCTGTAGTGTTTGTCTGCCTTTGTGATTAAAAGTAATAGTAATAATAATAACAAATTTTGGATCTATCCAGACTTCCCTGTGGTTTAACTTATGTCTCTTGGCTCTTGCTCTAACACTGTGCACCCCTGAGAAGGATCTGGCCATGCCTTCCCGTTATGCAGGTAGCAATCAGATCTGAGAATAGGTGATCCAGGTCCCTCTGACAACTGCCCTGCCCATGTATCCCTGCAATTAATTCATTGTTCACAAACCTTTGGAAAATGCACTCTCTCCCATGATCTCGGTCATTAATAAAGACATTAAATAGTGCCAACCCAATCCCCCAAGGCTGACTCCATCTCCCCCATCCCAGGAGAAGGCCCCAGGCACTCCTGAGTGTGTCTGGGAGTGCACAGCCACAGTTCCCAGTAGCAGTTCAGTTTGGGTCAGTGTCAAGGATAATTGCTCCAGCTGATGCTGGAGGCTGTGCTGTGGTGTGGCAGCACCAAAGCTGCCCAGCATCAAACTGTCCCAGGCAGGATGAGGGAGCAGTGCTGGCTGGCATAACTCCATATTTACCAGGGCAGAAATTCAGTGGTGGAAAAGAAACAAGTAAATAGAGAATGTTTTTCCTGTAGCTGCTTGACTCCTGATGGAGAGGCACGTCCAGACATGGTAGAAATCAGCTCACTTCTGCCTCATGTGATGATGAAATATCTGGAGTTTTTATCCACCTCTCATCTCATGCTGGAGAAGAAACTGGATTGGGAGAGGAGACAAACCCAGTGGTACTTCATGGAGGCTAATTGAAATGCAATAACTTATCACCATCAACTTCCCATTTTATCACAAGTAAGTACATGTATTAGCTTTACTTTTTGTTATTGTTATTTGCCATATCTGAGAAAATAAGGTGCAGCAAAGCAGAAAATGAATCAAAATTAAAAGACACATCCTTCTGTAACATTTTTCCATTCAGGCTCTTTAATTTATTTTTAACAAGGTATTCATTAATTTTTTTTTGGACATTCTTATGCAGGAAAAATGACAGTATCTTAAAACCCAATGTCATTCTATGTTGGAAAATGTCATTGTTATGGAGGTTCTTACCTCCAAGCTTTGATAATATCTGATAACATTTAATTATTATGCGAGTGGTTTGTGAATAGGAGAATATACACTTGTTTAGGGTGGAACAAGTTGATAATCTTGTGAATGATTCATAAACAATGACACCTAGAAAATGGAACCTACAAGAATAAAATTTTTAATTACAGATTGCAAAATACAGACCAGTGGTGCTGATAAGGTATTTGTTCATGTTTTCTAACTCTCTGATACAGTTCTGCAGAAATACTTACAGTTCTTCCATTTGCTTCAGGCTGTGTTTTAAGCATCCTTCATGAAAAACATTGGTAGTTTATCTACCATATATAATCTCAGAGAATTCATTTAAAAAATACAAGGACAATGCTTTTGTGTAGCAAAATTGCCCTTTGAAAATTGTTATAATAATTCCAGTATAAAGTTATAATTTACACAGCCACTCTTATCTGTTCAGATATTGCATCTCTTAGATTCCTTTTGTCAGGGCTCAGTAGCTTATACAAAGAGCCTCTGTGTAGGAAAATGGTTTTCTAGAACACTTGGTACCAAACATTCTAGTCTTCACCTTCCAAAAATAAGTAACTTGTATCAATAGTTAATATTTTTTCAGGAGTTTTTTTACCAATCAGTCTAAGATAATTATTTATATTGCACCATTTTTTTCAATAAAAAAGAATGCCAAAACCTGCTGGCAAACTGTAACAAACCACTGCCTTTTAAAATGTAAGAAGTATTGGTTTGAAAGAAAGATACAGAGTGGGATTTGTAACTTAAAATACTATAAGCAACTTTTCCCATGTGTTTTTCATTTAAATTTTCTTAACCTACAGATTTGGAAGCTTATTGTATGCCATTATCTTTTGTATCTTGATATAGTCATTCTCTTGCATAACTGCGATGAAATTTGCAAAAAAATACGCTATAGATGTAAAGATGCTAGATTTAGGATTTTGATGCAGTTATTGTGTCTTTGAGAAAAGAATGCCCTACCCAGATATTTGTGAGATATGATAGAATGGATAGTTTTACACTGAAGTTAGAATAGTTGTGTTTTGTATCAATACTTGGAAAATACACCTATCTACAAAACTGCCTGTGTATTTTAGGCAATAATGGCTAGTTTTCTCAAGGAGGAAACACTGAAGTTCTAGTTCCAATTGATATTTTTTATGCATATTAAAAGAACAAGAGATTCTGACAAAGATCAAGAACACTGAAGAAATGGAGGGGAATATTGCTTAGTAATGAGTCCTAATGTTGCAAACTGTTGTAAATAAGAATAAATCAGGCTAGGATCTTTCAAATTTCAGAGGCATGTTACAGGGCTTAGAGACAGAAAGAGCCACGTTGTTTCTTTCTTCCTGGTATTTAGGAAAACTTTATAAAGTTGAAGGGTTTCTAATAAGGAGAATAATTATTCCTGAAAAGTGGGCCTTTTGAAAAAAAAAAAAGGCAATGTTCTGACTAAAAGCGCTTGGAAGAATTTCAAGCAGCTGCTCCTGAAATAAAAGCTCTGTGAGATGTAGATGGCCTAATTTATCTTAGTCAAGGCCCCAGCAAGTCCACACCCAAGTAATTTGTCATTTTTCCATGGTGTCAGAGAATTTGGTGTTTGGAATTTGGAACCAGCTAGCTTATATGCTTTCTCTACTGAAATGTACTTATGGCCTCCTTTTTCATCCCAGTTGTGTTACATTGTGAATGTTTCTGAAATTAGGACTGTACTCTCTGTCCTTGTATATGGAACTGAAGAACAGAGATATTTTGGAGCCAGAGTGGAATTTGTTTTATAAGTAGTTTAAAACTACAGCTCGGTAGCTGGTAAACAGGCAGTTGAAAGGCAGATCAGTCAGTTAGTTACCTTGTGTGGTAAATATACCATAAAATCTATTCTTGAAAATAATCCCAGTAAAAAGAATCGTCATCAGCTCCTCACACAAATTCTTATATTTCCTAGTTTTCCCCAGCAACTATTTATGTTAGAGCAGAAACAGATATAGGGGTGGCAGGTGTTTGATAGATTTTGTGTGTTCAGTTCTGAAAGGTCAAGGTTGCTGACACAACATGTGCTACAGAAGACCCACCCAAACAATTAAGTATAATGGCAATAATTCTTTCTTATTAACATTAATAATTCATGTTGCACCTTTCATTTCAAGGTGATCAATATTATATTTTCATGCTCTGGGTAGGAAGAGGTGGAAAGGAAAAAGGTAGTTTGTGTAAGGTCACCAAACAGACCAATAGCAAATTTGAATTTTCTGTGTTCCAAGACAAGTATAAGTCTCAAAACAGTAGTTGATCTAGCTAATGAATTGTCTTTCTAATATTTTCCTTTGAAGAGATGAATGTATAGCCAAACTATGATTTGATTGCCTTTTGAAGTATATAGGTTTGAAAAATGGATTTTGTCTGTTTAGAAAACAGTGAAAATAAGTCACTTTTATTACTTTGGAAACATGTGTTTCATTACATGGGCATCATCCATTATTGTTTCATTTACTGTATATATCCTAAAAGGTTTTCAACTTTTCTCTCATTTCCACATTTTTTTAATATAAAATATGTAAAATATACATATACCCAAAACAATATAGAATGATACTGTACAGTCCTGTCTTTTGAATGTGGTAGAGGAAAGTATAAGTTTTATAATTGGAGTCCATCAGCTAGAAATATATGACAAAATATGAGCCATTTGTACCTTCTAATGCTCTGAGAATATATTAAAAATGGGCAGATATGGTAGACATTCCACAACAACTTCCTTTTCTCAGTTTCTGTAGTTCTGATCTATGCATAAAGCACATATATTCTGTCACTTTCTTTCTCCGTGCCTCTCTGTGTTCTTTGGGAGTTTATACTTATTTTCATTTTTGTATCAATGATGTCACTAGAATATGCATTTCATTTTAAAATTCACATATGCAAATCTGTGTATTCAGATCAAGTTCCCAATTACTCAGAGTAATGGGGATGATGCTTAGATAGTGGGAAAAGTAGGTTCAGCGTTTTTTTCTGATCTATGGAGTGTCTCCCCATTCCATGTTAGTTGAGGCTAATAGAGTCAGAATTCATTAATTGTGCTTGGTTTGAGCAGGTTCATTTAGGTTGCCCTTAGCTGAGTGCTTTGTCCTAGTGTTCAAATGCATGAGAATGCCCATTAGCAAGGCTGCTCTCTGCATTTTCCTGTTTTCACACTTGGACTGGTCTTTGCCTAACCCAGCATATAGACCACGGTGACGCATCTTCTATCTAGATAGGATTTTTAGCTGCAGGTCAGCACTGGCCCTCCCAGGCTAGGTCTGTAGGTATCAAGGTGCTGTGCTACTGGACTAGGTTGGTGCTGACAGAAAACATACTCTGATTATTCCTCTTGCAGGCAGCTTGGCTAGCTACAGCCCATGCTAGGAAGTCTGCCTATCTCTCCTGCAGAGGCTCTTCAACTATTTGTTGGCTGAAAATAGTAAATGAAGCAGTGTAGCTGTTTTCAAACTATATGTAAATGACTAAATTTAAACTAAAGAACCTGACCAAACCTGAAATAGCTGATGCAGTTTCCTGACCTTTATCTCTGACATAAACCTTCATACTCCACATCGAGATGAGTATGAGTTGATTGTATTTTTGAGGATCATAGCTATATGAAGGACCAAGAAACACAACATAATTTAACTGTTTTTTCACCCAGTTATTTTTCTCCATGTCCAAATTCAGTTCTGCTCTGCTGGCAATTGTTGTGCTAATAATCGTGTCAGTTTCTAAGCATCACCACATGCATTGCAAAGTAGTACTTAATTAGCAATTCGATTTGAATTAATCAAGTTTTTTTGTTAACTCAGAAAAAGACATAAAGATTGGATTAATGTTCATTTTAATTTCCTTTGTGTTTAGAAATAGATTTTGTGCCATTCCGTGCATAAAAGATTTTCTTTCTTAAAACCGTGTCTGTGTGCAGCAGTTGTTTTGGTGTTGGTTAAAGCAATGAGTATGCTTGGGTTTAAAACACTTGGCATGCAACAGCTTATTAATATTTCAGAAATATAGTCAATATAGAACATTAAAATATTTTTGTTAAAATTATCACTAAAACTTGTTAAATTTTTATAAAATAAAAATGTGGATGATCATGACCATGCACTGCTGCATACATATCCTTTGGAAATGAGCGAGGACTCAGGAATGTCATGAAGACTTCCACAAATTGTTTTCTAATTCTTCCACCTTTCACTCCATTGTAACACCATTCTGTTCTGCTAATTAAGTAGCAGGTACTAGAACTTATGCCTAAATTTTAAAAATGTTGGTGTGATTAAAAGAAAGGAACCTGTTAAAATTTATACTATTTAACTTTGGAGAATAAAGTGACAATACAAGAACTGTTTTGAATGTATAATTTTTTAAGAGTTGCTGAATGTTTGTTAGTGCATCAAAGCTTTTTAATAGAATTGCAGAATATAAGGGAGGAAGAGTTGTCAAAGATTATCTTGTCCACTTCCAAGCCTTAGAAGTCACTCCTGACAGGTCTTTGACCAGTCAGTCTTAAAAATGTCATGTTATAGAAACAGTTTGGAAACAGCAGAGATGCAAATACTGTCTTTACAGTAAACAGTCATATGTCTGATTAAGTATTTTTTTTTCATATGAAGATAACATCTGCATTTAGTCTGATGCTTGCAGAAAATTTTGGTCTTTGCTTGAAAGGGTTTATACTTCATGTATGTCTGGTTTCCAGGAGACATTAGATTGACCTATGCCTGTGCACTTATGGGATGTATATGGCACTTGGAATTTTCAGACCCAATCTGAAGTGTCATATAAGGGCTCTGATAGCACTGAGTCCAGAATATCCCCAAAAGCTGTTTGCTGTGTGCATTCAAACCTGTTACACAGTGAAATATGAACACATATTTCTCTCTACAGGATCCCAGATAGATGCAATAGTTAAACACTTAATTACTGAAAATTTCCTCCCCACAGTGGAAATATGTAAAAGTTATATATGGTTTTTCTTTTATGTTGTATCCCCCAGGTTTTTTTTCTTTTTTTTTTAATTTTATTTGAGCTGAATAATAAAAAAAGTGGAGACAGAGAAGGAAAGAAATGAGAATAATCAGAAGTCTACAGAACATGACTTAAGAAGTAAGATTGACATGATTTTAAGTGTAGTGATCAAAATTGGACCTAATTACTCCAACTGAGAATCTTCTTGATACAAAGTAGAAAGAATACAAAATTTTCAGAATTGGTCTCTTTTTATATATCCCAGTATGATGTCTACCTTTTCGAACAGCGTGGTATTGTAGTATAATCAGTTTCTGATCCAGTGAACTCCCCATGTCTTTTACTGCAGAGCTTCTGTCACCAGTCCTTCTCTAGTCTGTGCAGTTGTATGGTTGTTTCTTCTTGCTCACAGAACTTTGCATTTTCCCTACTTAAACTTCATCAGTTCTTTTAGTTTGTCCAGTTTCTCAAACTTCCTTTGACACCCGCTGTCACTTTGAGTGGCGCAGCTCTGTGTATGATGTATGTGCTGCAGTGTGATATACGATGTGAATGGATCACAGGCCGGGCACTGCTAATAGGCACTCTGTCTATCCATTATGCAGATTGTCACTGTAATTCAGTGACAACATTCAGTGCTTTTGGAACAAGGTCAAAAAGGAGCCTGATAAATTGTGCTCACTACCCATTTTCAGTTTAGCAAACACTCAAAGTAGTTACCAGGTTGAGTACAGTTTTTATGGTCAATTATTCAGCCAACTGGTCATGATTTTGTTTAGCTCACACTTCCTAGCTTTCTTCTAGGACCTTATGAAAAACATTGTCAAAAACCTTGCTAAAACCCACATATGTAACATCTACTTCTTATTCCTAATGCACAGGAGCTGTTACTATCTTACTGAAAAAGATATATTAGTTTAGCCTGGTTTTTCCCCTGCCAATTTCATGTTATATATTACTTTTTTATTGGTAGTTTGCCAGTGGAAATAGGTTGTAGTTTGTTCTTGTTTTTGTTTTTATTTTTTTTTAATAGAGATTCAATTGACTAGCATAATGCTGTAATTGTACATGTCTCTAATAAAGAAGATTAATTAAATGTTGTTTGCAAATGCCACTAGAGAGCTCTATATTTCATGAAGACAGAAAAGTTAATTATTCTGGACATCAGTATAACAAAACAGAGCTAAATAAAAATCAGTATCTTTATTTTATTTCAACCTACTTTTTTTTTCCCTAATAGCTTTTAGATTCCTGTTGGAAGACAAAAGCAGCAATTCAGGTTTCACTTTTCAAAAAACAAAGTATATCTCAATTTTTGTGTTGATAGTTACCAATGAAGAGATAGGGCAAGTATACAGGATCTGAATGAATACATAAGTTTTCTTCACTGCTGGGACACAAATTTCCAGAGATGATTTTGCTCAGTAACAATAGTAGATGAATGCTGGAAAAAAATGTTAATTGGTTCATAATTTGAACACTTTTTTGTGGGAGACTTTCTCCTTAGCTTTCCTTTTCAGCTGTGTTCTTTATACAGGAAGGCAGAATTGGTTTCAACAACAATCTGATGAATGGGGAAACTGAGGCACTAGTTTATAAGGAAAATGTGAAAATACACTGTATCAGCTGATGGAGCCTCCAGAGAGAGTTGCAAAATACTGGACTCTAGAATCAAGTGTAGGTATGAGCACAGTTCAAATGAATAAATATCAGCCTAATTCCTTTTTCAATGTTTGGGATATTTTGAATATTCCAGTTTCATAGACAGATAAGCATCTGTCTTTCTCCTTATCTGAAAGAAGCTTCTCTGAGACTTCAAGGCATATGAAAATGATTGTTTCAATGTGTTGGCATACACTTTTCTCCATGAACTTACAAAAAAATTATGTTATTTATAACCTTATATCCTTATGTAGGTCATTTTGGTCCCTCTGCTATGGTGAGCAAAAGTGACACTGAACTTGCCTTCCATCCTCTTCTAGTCAGGGTACTTTTGTTCTTCTAAATCAGCCAGTGTTTTACTAAAAAGAGAAAAAGCAGTACATAATATCACTTTTAAATTTATTAGCTATTTTCTAGGTGGAGCAAAATATATCACAGCAAATTTATTTATTATTCTCAGATTAGTAATGAAATACTGTGGTTTTTCTATATTCAAGTGCTATGTAAATGGACCAGATTTTTTTTCTAGACAGGTTATAGCTTTACAGTTTGTATAACTACTTTAACACTTTAGGATATGTTCCACTGATATTTAAGAGTTTCTATAGTAGGTTTGTCCATTATTTTCAGGTTGAGGTCTATGGAATTCCGTTCAGACATTTTGAACAGGTTTCTTTTCTTAAGGGACAGTGAGATCTGGCACCAGTTGATATCAGATGTCTTTTTGATCTTTCCCCCCCCTCAGTTCCGCCTGATTTACAAGTTAGTGTTAACAATTAGTCTTTTGAGTATGAGGTTCAATACTGAAAATGTTGAAAGGAGATTTGAGTTTGAAATGTCCATGCAGTTTGACCCTTCTCTGTCTTTGCTTTGATTCCTTTGATGTGGAGCAGGTGAACTGTTTCTCTTCAGTAACTATGCACTGACTGTTCAGGGCACAAGAAGTGTGTTCCTGTGTGCCAGGACTGGAGTCCTCTCTTAAAGTCAGCTTGAGAGTCATCGTTAGTGGTTTTCATGCCGTGCTACACTGCAGTCACTGCTATTGTGGCATCTTGGACGTAACCACAGCCCAGTACTGAAGTATAAAATGACCTTTTTCCACCTGAATTTAAAGAGAAAACCTTAACAAGCCATCTCTTGGCTTGTTATAGATATGGGACTAGAACAAAGGATGGGAAGGTAGTTGAAGCAGATCATTATGTAGACAGTGGTATGTATAGTGAATGCTCAGAGATACAGTGAAGTTTCTGAGGAGAAAGTTTCTAGTGCATTCACTCTGCTGTGTCCTAATAAAGTTAAAATACTTAATGGGAAAACCTTTGAATGACTGTTGTCTTAGATACAAGACAAATTGCCTTATGCAAAGTCAGTAAGAATATAAGTATTTAGGAATGTATTATCTTCTGAAATGACTTTAATATTAAATAAACTAATTTGTTTAATCTGATATAAATATATAATTTATCTCCTGTCCACCTTTATCATGCTTTACTTTGACAGGATGGAGTAAAAAGAAATATGAATTTTTTTACACACAAGAGAAATAACAGAAATAATATGCGAAGATTTGGAAAAATAGGAGATCATAAAAAGTCTTCCTTCAAAATATGTTGCATTAAAATAGAAGCAATAGCAGGGACTGGGGATTTCTATTCATTCTGTAAAAGTGATAAACATCGACAGCTGCAGGAGCAGAATTTTATATACATCAAATAACAAACAAGATGCGGCACTTAAATGTTACAAGCAAATAATTTGTATTCAGTGTTTTGATTTTTGTAGCTCTGCTTGATAATGCCAGCAGCGTTTGGTCATTTCAGCCTTTGTGTCTCTCTGGCATCACATCTGTATTGGTTTGGCACAGCCTGGCTTTAGGTAGCAGGGAGTCACAAAGATGGATCCTGTGGGAAGCTGCTGGAAGCTTCCACCATGTCCAGCAGAGCCAATGGCTGATGGCTGTGAAGATGGACATGATGCTGGCAAAAGCTGAGCCAATGAGAGAGGCTGGTAACTCCTCTGTGATGACATTTTTAAAAAGAAAATCAAAATAAAGTTACAGGTTTTGTTTCTAGTCAGAGAAGAGGAGGAGGTGAGAATATGTGAGGGAAACAACATAGAGACACCAAAGTCAGTGGAGAAGGAGGGGAGGGGAGGGGAGGAGGTGCTCCAGGTGCCAGAGCTAAGATTCCTCTGCAGGCCCTGGTGATGATCATGGTGAAGCAGCTGTGCCTCTGCAGCCCATGGGGATCCACAGGGTATGCAGAGATCCACCTGCAGCCCATGGGGGAGTGGGTGGATGCCTGGAGGAGGCTGAGATCTAGTGGAAGACCTGGTGGAGAGGGAGGGCCCTGGCTTCCAGGCTGGAGCAGCCTGTCCTTGGAGAACTGCACCCCGTGAAGAGAGACCCACACTGCAGCAGTGTTGGGAGGACTGTGTGCCCATGGGAAGGACTCATGTTTGCAGCAGGTGCAGAAGGCTGCTGCTCATGAGAGTGGCCCCACGATGGAGAAGTTAATGGAGAGGTCTCCAGTGGGAGGGACCCCATGACCTCACAGGAGAAGGACTCCTCTCACAGAGCAGCAGAAGAAAATCCCAGTGATTAACTGACCAAAACCCCCATGCCCTGTCTCCCTGCACTGTTGGTGGGAAGGAGGGAGGGGCTGGGGGAGGAACGGTGTTTTAAGGGCTTATTTTACCTCTCATCATCCTCCTCTGATCCTGTTAGTAATAAACTTCATTTTGCTACTGAAGTTGGGCCTGATTTGCCCTTGAAATATTTCTCCTGGTCCTTATTTCACTCACAACATAATTTCAAGTTCACTTCATATTTTACTACTCTCTTGACTGTTATGTAGGTTTTGCATTATCCAGAACTGGACTGCTCTTCGTTATCTAAGATGGAAGAGAGCAAATCTCCCAGTGCTTGTCCTTGGGAACCTACTACCTTTGTCCAGTCTGTTATTTTTCCTTTGTTCAGTATTTGCTTCTGCTCTGGCATTTGTTTCATTTTTCTCACTTTCAGTGGTTGTTGTGAAAAGACTGTCACCAAGAAGAAATAAATTGTTTAGTTTAAGAGTTTGAAAGTCTTGCTCTAAATTTAGAATCAGTAACTGAACCAGGTACTGTGCAGTCCTGGACTAACAGCTAAGTCTAGTTCTGTGTGTGCATGCACAAGTGACACTTCAATTTTTGGTTTTTCTAGTAAGTGTTGAAAAAGGACAATATCTAACATTGCCTTTTTGTTCTTTCTTGTCAGAAAAATGATGAGAAGTTGAGTCTGCATCATAGCAGCAGTGGAGCAGCCAGTTGCAAAAGTGAATTTTCAAAAAATACTGACCTTCCAGTTGACAGTTGTCAGTCTGCACATGGAAAAGATGAGGAAAGAACATATGAAGCAGTCCTGGTAGAGGATGACTGGACTATGAAGAAAGGTAGATGTCAGCAAAAGAAGCATCAGGTGCTATCATGCTGGTCAGAGGTGGGTTAAAAATTTCTTTGTTTTCATTTGTATGTGCAGGTATTTTCTCTGAATGACAATGAGATAGACATAGTGGACAATTCAAGCAGCTCCAGTTCAAGTAATTTGGAAGAGTCTGCTGTTGGTAAGATTCTTCAAGAATGAAATGTACAAAACTTTCTAACAGTGAAGCAGTTGTTTAGTCCAATATATGAGGCTATTTCATGATTTGTCACAAGTTCACAATCTGTTGTTACCTAAGTGAAGAAAATCACTGTGCCTCTGTGACAGCCATGTCCAGTTTCATACATTTGGTACCACCAGGACTTTGTGTAGCTTGTCCCCATATTTTGCAGTAGCAACTATGAAAACTGGAATATTATTGAGCTTCTTGAGAAGGAAGGTGGTTTTTAATTTAAACATAAGATGACTAATATTGATACGAAACAGATGGAAGAGTGTGAAGAAGAAAGTTGAAAGAGGCAAGCTTTAGCTGTCTGGAAGAATTGACTGAATGGAACTGAAGGAATGTGCAGATTTAATTAGGGCAGAATTATGTGGCAAAACACAGCATTAATTCTGCTTATAGTTATTTATGGTAATCAAATTGGAAAACACCAGCTGTGTTGTGTGCAGTAACAGTTTTTTGGGATTATATTTCCAATTTGAAAATTAAAAAAAAAAATCAACTCGAAATATACTAGCACTAACCACTATGAGTTTACTTGCTAGATCGTGAGCTACCATGACCTACCTATTAAATGCAGTGGGATTCTGATTAGTGAAATGAAAGGGCATTTTATACCAGAGAAAAAAGAGGTGGGTGTTATAGTTAAGCAAAATTTAAGGTTTCCATTAATAAAATATGGGGATGATTTAGATGTACTTTTAAAAGGTAATGGGAATGTAGTTGTCTGAAGATTAGAAAATATTATTGCTGCAAATGTCCCAGGCTTCAAAAAACCTAGAATAACATTATTTGCTTGAAATCCTATTTGGTAGCTAGATTTTATTTCATATTTTGGCCCAGATACTGAAGAGCTCGGATGAGCTCTTTTTACAGAAGCCATTAGTGCAGGGCAAATAATGATGTGGTAATTCTACTTAAAATCCATTAAAATGATTTGCTAATTGTAACTGGATAGCCTGCCATTCTGAAGGCTGGAGGACCTGTGGCTAGCCAGCCCTGAGATTATTGTCAAAATTTTCTTTAAAAATAATAATTTTAGAGAGCACTTTTTTTGTGGCCCCATTCTTGTGCTAAGGGAGTAACAGGAGAAGGTTGCAGGATAGAGGGAAGCTGTTAATAACTGTGGGAAGGGGCTGCATAAAATGAAGCCCTTGAGAAAAAGCAGCTTCCAGGGACAAAGTTCTGTTCTGTGTTCATACTGAAGAATAACACATTGTGTATCTCACAGGAATGTAATTCTTTGTGGGCTAGTTCAGCACTGTGCACAGAAATTTGAAGCCTTTCTGTAGTTTGTAACTCACCACACCCAAAGCATTAGTGGTAATGATTTCCTTGTAGCTAATTTTTCTTTGTTAAGATTTTGACTTTAACAAAATATCAGCTTTTCCTAATATTTGAATGTTCCGTGCCATATTGACATAGTTTTAATTAAATATTTTAAGTGGAAAGATCCCCACAGTTCTTATCAGTCCCAGTAGCTTTAATCAGTATTTCTAGAAATCATCCATTTTTCTCCTGGCATAGAGTCTAATTATTATATAGATACTTCAGGATTGCTTTTTCAGGAAAATAACTGCAGTCTTACATTCTTAGATCAGCTGTAGTTTCTACTTCATGTTGAAGTCAGTGGTATAGATCAGTGGTAATTAATGCTGGAAAATGTTTCTACTTTTCAGGGGTAAAGAAAAGATAACTTAAAAAAATATATAAATTCAGGATAATTGGGTATTGCTTGAGAAATGTTCCATTCATTAATAATAAGTGGGTAACAGAGTTTGAATTATCAGCCATGGTTTTGTCAAGCATGTAGCATTACAGGGGAAAATGTGGCCAACTTTGATCTAGCTAAATTGGAAATTTCTAAAATGAAGATGAGAGTTTTAGTTTCAGGTATATTGATGAGGATCGTGAAAGGATTTGTCTAATTGTGCTGTCATCACATCATTCTCAGAGAAAACGTGATCATTCTAATTTGAAACTAGGGTGGTATTTTGCAAAAAGGTGTGATATGCTGAGCTGTTCAGTAGCACAGACACTGGTATGGATTTGTCAGTAATAGGGGGAAGCTTTTTTTATAGTCCCATATTGTCATAATATTTTTAATGACTTTGCATACTCAGTGTTTTTCAATTATGCTTTAAAAAAAGAATTATTCTTCTTAGTACAGAATGTATAGACAATGTATTTCTACAAGACCAGCTCCTTTAACAAGATTGCCAAGTGCAGGGTGTGTAGATTCTGGAATAGTTGCTCCTGGTACTTGAAATGATTAATCCTACAGGAACAAGATTCTGCAATTTCAGAAGCATAGAGGCAGCAGTGACAGATGCATTTTTCTTTTCCTGAAGTAATTATAATTTCAAATTATGAAGATTGACAGAGGATAGGGACATACTGAGTCAAAAAGCTGTGAAGAATGATGGGATGGTAACAGTTTATTAGTTGCACTTTTTTTCTTAGTTTAAAATTACAAGGTTCCCAACTTTACCTTAGCTTAGTCATATTAAACGTTTTTTTTTTTTTGCATTTGGTTTACAGTGTAAACATACCTTTGCTTCTGTTGGTAAAACCAAATAGCAGGAAAATATGTGATATGTATTAATGCATAGTAGTCCAGTAGAGCCAGCGTGTCAGTTGGGTGAGAGTTGAAAAATTTACTTTTTGTCTGGGAATGCTCTTTTGGACAATATTTTTTGTTTCTCTTAATTGTGTTCATTTTCATCACAACCAGGACAGTGTCCTAAATGCATTAAACAACAATTCTGTGTAAAACCTGCTATTAGAAAGCCCTGGTCTAAGGCTTTATGTACTCCTAACCTTCCTCACAATATAGAGGCAGCATGCAATAGATTCTTTTCAGAATTGCTCAGCCTTTTCAAGAGATTAGGAAGTCTCAAAACACAGTCCTGTTGTACAGCTGTATCTTGTTTAAAAGTTTTTCTCTTACCTCATAATTTCATTTATGTTTCCACTATTTGGAGGAATCCCTGCACTTTTATATCTTGTGACCAATAAGCAAAGAAACTGATATTCAGGATTCCTTTCCTGTAAATAGTATTTCCTGTAAATAATAAAAATAGTATTAAAAGTTACCATGTAATGAAGATATCACAGATCTACCTGAACAATATTCTAGTGATGTAACTCTAAAAGGGTCTCCTATATTCTTCTTTGAGAAATGCAACTGGCTTACACATTGCCAGGACTTGAGTATTGTGCAGATAATGCTCATATCCAGTTGAATAATTGAGGATTTCTAGAACTAGGATACTCTCAAATAGGAGCTCTGTGTGTTTTATGTAGCAAGTGATTTGGCTTATCACTTAGGTCATGAGTTTAGGTCATCACTCCAAATTTAACTACTTTTGAGGATAACAACAAACACATTATGAAAGAAATCCCCATTCACTAATATAATTTGTTTTCTGGAGCCTGCGATTTGGGCTACATTGCAGGCAGTTACCTTATATCTTAAAAATTCTGTGCCCACAAACATGAGCCTTTTTTTTTTTTAAATTCAGACCAGTTGTATTTAATGGATTTGGTGACTTGACAGGACATGTCTTCTTTAAATAAGATGACTAGATAGTAAGTTTTGGAATAAGATTGTCTGACATCTGCTATATATGGTTTTCTGGTTTGTGAGGATAAAGTTTAGGGATTTTCTTGAAAATTATTATTGCACCAAGAAATCTACCATTTGAGCAATGGATGTCTGTGAAGAACTTGGGAGACCTTAGTGTTTTGTAGGCTTGTTTTTCATTATTTGTCTAAGATTCAGATTTCTCTTGAGAACTGAGACTAATGGGATTTTGTTGAAGACATCAGCCAAGACCTGGTTTTCCTATATGATGCCGAAGTCTGAAGTATGTTTATGTAACCTTCTGTTGCTGTTCATGGAATCACTGCTAGCAAGAAAAAAACTTAGTTGTTTGCTCTGCAACACAGTTTAATTAACGTGGTTGGGATTGCCCATTCCTGTGTATAGTGATTTGAAGGGCAGTTTACTAAGAGTATTTTGAATGAATAAAGGTAATTTCACCTTACTCCTGAAAAGATCATTGAGCTGCCATTCAAAAACCACTCCCTTTGCTGCCATTTCTTTCAAGGAGATGTACTGAAGTTCTCTGCTAATACAAAATTTTAATCCAAATTTCCTGCCAGTCTGATGAAACTTGGAAAGGTTTTCAGAGGTTTTGTTTTTTAGATACCATTGAAGTGAAAGTTAAAACCAAAGCCAAGTTACCATCTTCTCAGGTTTTTCTGATCTCATATCATGTTACCAGCTCTTCCCTTGCAACTGCCTGTTTAGGTGCCTGCAAGAGCAGAACATGAAACTTCATATTAAAATGTATTTGTATGATTTTTACTGATGTTGATACATGTTAAGAAGTTAAAGTCTTAGAAGTTGCTCTAATTACATCAGCTGCTAAAGACCAAAGTAGCAGTCAGAGAAATTATTTATGCCTCATTTAATACCTTTTTTAATGTCCTCAAGGAATCTGCATAGAGCTATTCAGAACAGGGAGGCTGATGGGTATTAAAAGCTTTGGCTTTTGTGTGTCTTTCACATTCTAAGAAGAATGGGGACAAAACAGGAAAGAGATGGAGGGTTTGTATTTCATTTTCCTTGAGATTGTCTTGAATGAAAAATGCCCTCTTGCAAGGCATTTGAACAGAACATGTTGCCTTGCTCTTCCTGTCCGTGTCAAAGGAGTAGCCATGGTAAAAGGAAATACAGCCCAGGAAACCCTGAGCTGAACACCAGGGTACACTATGTGCCCCATGACTTACATGAGTCACCTTGCTGCACATCTGTGCTGTTTCTTACTCCCTGACTGGCTTTGTATGATTAGCATAACTCATACACAGAAGACCAGGGATTATGAATAAAGTCATTTGTGTACCTTGAATGTGTGGGTACACATGTGAGTGTGTTTATTACGATGATTTTTACATGTTTGAGTCTCCTTGTGTGTAGTTATTAAGTAAATTATTTTCCTGTGTTTTCATATTGAGTAACATAATGAGATTCCTCTCTCAGGTCTAGCTGCTCAGTGGGTCTCTAGCACAATAATAAGCAATAAATATAGGCCTGAAGGGTGTTTGCTATTGTGTAGTGATGTTCATCATCTTTGGGGTTTTGTTTTTTAGCATTAATAAGTATTTTCCTAACTTTAGCATATGAATCAGAAAATATTGCACCTCTGCTGTGTACAGTCAGTGGTGATACAGACTCTTTGGTGTGAAATATCATGCACTTGTAAATACGCTCATATGATGGCAGATTAGCAAGTCAGATGTGGTGAGTCATCAAACTGATCAAACAAATTTGGATATGAACCCTCTACTGATAAGAGACCCACTATTTGAAACAGCCAAAGGGTGAAATATTTCAAACTCAGTTTTGTATATGAATACTTGAAAAGGGGTTTGTTTTTTATAAAATTCTAGCAAACATCTGTGTTCACTCTTAGCTTTCAAGCCAAGTGGTTTTAGTTACAGATTTTCTTGCACGTATTCACACAATGTATTATGGTATTTGTTGTGACAGAGAGTCTGAGGTTGCAACTCAAAATCCTTACCCCAAGCAACATGAATCACATTCACTCAGAGTTTCTACTTTTGTATTTGTGTTATTTTGTCTGTGTCCTAAGCAGGTAAAATATCTGTTCCTTGAATAGGCACAATGATATTTTTCATTTCCTTCACTTTCTAGGCTGTGGGCATTCTCTTTTTCTATTTTTCTGTCTCATTAACAAAGTTAATTGAAGAACTTCTGCTTCTATGAGGGCCTAGTTTGTTTGCTCTTATGTAATTTAGCTGCTCTTATCAAATAGTCTTTTGTGCTAACTAACACAGAATTTTGGTGTCTGTTTTGCTAAGCAAAGTATCAGCAGAGATTAAAATGTTGTTTCTTTCTTGTTTCTTTCTCTTTCATTCTCCCTCTGTCTCTGTGTCTCCTTTTTAGGGAGACAGATTTGGCCTAAAGATGTATAATTTCTTTTGGTTTTAAAGTGAATTCAGTTTGACAGATGAAAGCCTCCTTCAGAATTTTTTTAAATTTAGAGGATCTCAGAAAAGTAGGAAAATATTTCAGAGTCCAACACAAAAGTACGTTTGAACATGAAAAGATCTAAGACTCTCAAAAATATGTTTGCTCTACAGTTGCTCAAGAACTAATATAACTGCTATAACAAGACCGACAATGGGAAAACTAGTTTAAGTTTGACATAAAATCTTTTTTTTTTTCTTATCTGCTGTTTGAGTGATTAGATGCCTCTGTTCTTGTTTAGAGATAATGTTTATGATGTTACTAGTGTGGGAAAAAAATCTCATGTAGACAAAGATGCAGGCCTCGTATTAAAATACATTAATTGTATGTGAAAATTGTAAGAATGTCCTAATCTTGCTACTCAGACTCTCATTTAGCAGAATTATCTTTTCAGTAAATGTACACTAAATCAAAATGAGATACCAGGGTGGTCTCAAATTACCATCCAAATTACCATCAAAAGAATGGTTTTACAGGAATGATTTAAGATAAATGATTAAGACTAATATTTGCTTTAAGACAATGCTTTCCAAGTGCATGAATAATAGATGTCATCAAACATTAGCTTTCCTTCTACACATTTTTTGGCAGTATGCAATAAATGATTTAAATGTTTACATTCAGTTTCATTGCTGATTAGATGTTGGCCCAATAACTGGTCATGCTGCTGTCTTCAAGCCATTGACTTCAGTAGGATTATTTTAAAAGGAAGGTATTGCATGTGTTATTGCATATAGATAGCCACCAAATGGAATGGTGGCAGTAAATATCTGGTGAACCTCTAAGAACATAGGCAAATATTCTATCTCCATATCCAGACTAGAGACAATGTTGTGGCTATAGTGGTAGCAGTACCTGTAACAATTTAATGCAAATCCTCATGCATATTCTGTGGACATCTAGTCAGCCTGTGTTGTTACTTTCTGTAACAATTTTGTGACATAATTTATTAAAATCATCTGTCAGGCTGAGATTTTTGTTATGATCCAAGCAAATTTCTGATACATCTAACAGCAACTTAATAGTCAAGTGGGGGTTTGGAGTTTGTTTCATGCTGATTTTTAGAAGTTATTTTGACACCATGTCTGGGAATAGAAGATATTAACATGCATGTTGTACATTTCTTTTAAACAGAAAATAATATTTACGTGTTTGTTTCAGGTAAAATTAAACAAAGTTTTAGTGTTTCTGAAAGACAGGCTCAGATAAGGTATGTGTAATTTATTATTTAAATATAATTGATCATTGTTGCTATCGGTTCCAGTTGGTTGTTTCACAGTGGAACAGTTCCTCAAGTTCCTTGTGAAACATGTCCTTGGTTCCTTTACAACTTCATTTTCCCTCAGCCTAGGACACCAATTCTGCTTGAGGATATGTCAGACGGTGTTTGCACACAAAAGCTTTACATAATAGATAGTTTTAACTATGGACCTTGCTATTGAAACTTAAACTGACATCAGGTGATTAGCCAAATTCCGGTTTTATATTTTTAAGCAGATGCTTTTCCATAGAAAATGGTGCTTGTGTATTTGATAGTTTAGATTATGTAGTAGAGTTTAGAGATAGTTGAGAGTATGTAGCTGTAGTAGTCTAGAGTAGTATCTTGTCCCTTTGAAATCCTCTGGACTTTCTGTATAAGCATAAACACCCATTTCTTGCATTTTGGAGGCCTCATTTCTTCAAAAAGGAAACAAACAGTAGCAGAATACGTCATGTCATCCCTCTTCTAAAGATCTTCCTTTTTCTTCTGTTTCTTCAGTAATACATCAAACACATTCTTGACCATTATTTTTCTGATCACTTTGGCACCACCCTTATTCAGAAATGCTGTCAATTGTTTCTTCATTTCTACTTTTCTTCCATATCTGGAAAAAACCTCTCAAAATCACTCCTGGCAGCATCTGTCTCCCAAACATTTTTTTCATTTTACCTTTGACTTAGCTAGGTAAGTATTTATAATGATTGCATTGATTCTTTTGCTGTGTTTCTCCACAGACCCTGTTTGAGTCAAGTGCAATATTTTATTTTTGCTTTCAGAATGGTTCTTAGCATAACACCCATCTGGTCTGCTATTTATCCCTTCCTAACCTTACATCTTCTGCAGTCCTGTTACAGCGTCCCCATGCTTGAGCGTTGAAGAAAGCACATTTTCTTTCTCTTTGTAGAAACTCATTACTATACAAATCTCTGCCCCTCACATAATCATCAGCAAAACTATTTCCTTGTCTTGATTTGTAACTACTCCCTGAAACAGTGGTTTTCCCTACTGCCACAAATATAGATAAAAATTCGGGCTATCGCGGCTGCCATCCATCAGGACATCATGTTTTTTCTTTCAGTTCCCTGGTGTCTGTGCCCATTTGTTATTGCTTATCTCAGCTAGTGAGATCTGCAGGCTGGGAAAGTATTTGTCTAGAGTTTAGAGAAGGATCTAGCATTGATACATGTAGACCTGTATTTCTGACATTGAGATATTGCTTTCCTGGTGATGTAATACCAATTTTTCCCCATTTTACTAGTACTGACCAAGGAAAGAAATTTTTATTTAGTAGAAGTCATTCTATTTTGGGCATGCAGAGTAAACCAGTTTTTAAAAATGGACAGTTGTAAGCTAGTGAATTTGGACAGATTTCCTTTAGGTGAAACATGAGAAGGAGCCAAGGAATACTGCTGTTTTCTGTACAATCATTGATGCCAAACACAATTAAAACCTTTTTCTTTTTTTAAAAAAATTATAGATTATGTTGACAGTTCTGGATCAAGACTGCAATCAGGTAATCTTGTGCTCACAAAAAATTCAAACTTTAACTTACATTAAACCTAATGATTTTCAAGTTTTTGAACATTATTACATTGTTCTCCCATTGCATATAGAATGTTTCCTCTTTTATTTCTTCCTCTTTATTGCCTATTGATTTGCTTTTAAGAGTACCTTCACTCACCCACAGGCCCCACACTAAGAAAGTCAAGTGTTTGTTCGTGATGAGATGGCAGTTTCATAGTCTACCAGTTGTAGCTCTTTACAATGTGAAACATCATGATTTTATTTATAATTGTATTTTTAAATGTTAGAAAAAGAGATAATTACATTTTACATACAAATATGTTATCTAAAATATCATTAAGGTACTTCTTAAGAGTATGAATTCCAATAGTGAATCAGTAAGATCTCATATTAGTTGTCATTATCTCAGCTAAACTTCTGCAGAATGAAATGGGAAATTCTCCTGTAAAATGAATATTTCATACAGCCCTTGCAAATTATCATGTATTTATGCATGATGATTGATGAAACAAATTTTCCATTTGAGATACTTTTACCGAGAAACTTCACACCCTGTAAGTGGCTAAGCTGTGATTTCAGAATGCATATTGTCTGAGTTAAATAATATTTGAAATAAAATTATTTTGATCAGTTAGGATATTGATCTTCACCAAAAAAGTGCTTTTCATCTGTACTAAGTTCTATTTTACAGCTTTTAATGTAAAAACTGTATTAAGAATTTTAATCATGCAGTACAAATCCAAATTTGATGTCAACCTTCTGTAGTTTCAGTGCTGTTTTCTAAAGGGTGCTAAGTAATAACAATTCAGTTTAAACATAATGTCTGTGTGCTATAATGATCTACAGAAAAATATTTTAGCCTTTGTTGATATTTTCAGTTCTGTGAGTTAATTGAGTAAATCCATTATCTTTTGTCAGTGATGTTTTCCTTTTGGATAAAAGTCTTAAAAGCTTTGGTCAAGTCTTCAGCAGCCTATTCACACATGTACCCTCATCTTCCAAATAATGCTTCTGTATTAAAAAAAAAAAAAAAAACCAAAACAAACAAACAAGGAACTTGGAGTGGTCCAGTGTGTGGACTTCATGGGAACTCCTAAAGTCTTTGAAGCACACAGATACTACAAATAGACATTAAATCTGGTCCTCATAGACTTTTAAGTCAAATTGTTGCTGTCATCCTAGAAAACAGAAAGAACTGAATAACAGAGAAATCCAATATCCATAAGCTGAATAACAGAGAAATCCAAATTATGTCCTTCTTGGCCTTTGCTGTTATCATTCCAAATATATTTCTATTCAGAAAAAAAAAAAAATTAAGACCTACAAAAGAAAAGTCCTTGATTTATTTACTTTTGGTTTATAATACAAGCTATTGACAGGAAAAGAGGAGAAAAATACCACAGAAGAGGGAGCAGTGAAAAAGGGAACATGTCAAAGAGGTAAGTATTTTGTGAGTGTCCTTAACATAACTGAAGATTTTAAGGCTATAATGGCAAGACCACACTGGATTCTTTTGGGCCTTGATTATAACAGTATTGAAACAGTTGGTAGAGAGGTGAAAATGAAGCAGAAAAACTGAATCAAAATTGTTCTTCACGCGGCATGTATTTTTAGATTATTATAGCATGGCTTCCACTGTCACCTCGATCAGAACCAATGTAAGTAAATTCTTCTTTAAGTGACTCAGAGGAAACGCAAAGCTTCTTTTTGTCTTACTGACTATTAAGAGAAGACCTAGGGAAAATATGTCAAACTGAATTTCACTTGGCTTTCTCAAGACATTTGCCAAAAGTCAGTGCAACAAAAAAACCCATAAATATCAATGATGTTGTCTTCCTGAGCCTACTAGAAATGTGTCTCCCTGTAATAGAGAAGGATGTTTATCTGTATTGCTTTATTTCTGTGAGAGCATAGTTCAGATCTGGATGGTCTTTAGACACTAATATTTGTGAATATCTTTCTTCTTATTGAAGTAGCCAGCACAGAAATTCTTCAGCAAAAAAGTGGTAGTAGTGCTGTTGTGGACTAGTTAATGTTGGTATTTGGATTTCATCACCCTCTCAGTAGAATTTTTAATCTTGACATAAGATCACATTGGGAAAAAAAAAGAAAACTTTCTGTGGTTGTAAATTTATACATCAGACTTGATGATCCTCAGGGTGTTTCTGTGAGAGTAAATGTTAGAATATCTAAATTAGTCTCTGAAGTGTGGTTTAGAGAAAATTGTTTTTAGGAGAGGTCCAGTGCTGCTGGCTGAAGTTCAATACTTTGGCCAAAGCTCTTTGCTTAGCTCCCAGGTCTAATGGTCAACTTGGAAAGATTATTTTGTGAACTAATGTTCTTCTGTGATCCACTATGTGTTTTATAGTGGAAGCCTGCTGATAAACTTTTATTGAATCTCTGGGCCTGACAATGTGTATGACTTCAATACACAAGATTAAAAATCCTAAACAATAGATTTACCTCATTGAAATAATCCACGTCAGACATATTATTATAATGCTTAGGGTAGAATGAAAATAAATTCAATAACATCAAAATATATGAAAAAATATATTTTGTTAGTCTATGTAAAAAAATCAGTTAAGAAAATTGTGTTTGTCGTATATTTATCCTTTTGAATAAATGTGACAAAATTTTAACAATTGTTGAGGTACTTTAATACTGCTTCTGTCATGGAGTAATTTAGTGATTCAGAGAAAGGGATTTTCTTTTGAAACACATTGTCACTTATATTGTCTAAATTTTTAACATTTTAGATTATCCTTTTTTTGTTCCCAGAATTATTGGAAAAACAAGTCAAACATTTCAACTTGGTATTTACAGCTGTGAGTTTTAAACATTGTATGCTATTAATGTGCAAAGGCAACAAAATGAGCTGCCCTTCTGATTTTTCTCTTGCCATCTACAGCATTGGCAGGAATTGATGTATCACAAGGAAAGGTGCATCAGATCAGTGACCCTGTTCAGCAGATTCTTTTTCAGCTGCACAAAATTATCTTCAGCACTAAAGTATGCATTACTGTTGCTTCTGACATTCTGTACTTTTTAGTCATTTGCTGTTGCCAAAATGATGTTACTGCAAAGTGCTGCTAATTTAGTTACTGTTCTTTAAAAACAACAGAACTTGACATTTTTGCAGATGGCAGGATGCTTTAAAAATATATCATTAAAATAAAGACTAACTTTGAATATTAGTATGTGGAGAATGGCAATAATTGAGTCATATAAAAAAAAAGCTGTAGCTCACCTCAGAAAAATGGATTGTACAGTAAAGTATTTTTACAACATTCTGTCATACCAGCAATATGACTACTTAAGGTGACAATATCATATACTGACATGGAGAGTTAATAAAATGCTTTCTTCTGTAGTAATAGTTTTGATTATTTTAAGTTGTATTTTAATTATCAGTACATAGTAATGCTCTCTTGGGAGTTTTAGTGCAATAGATTAAATCCTGAACATGTTAACTTTTTGAAATGTCAGATATTTTTCAAATTTAAGACTTATTTTAAAATTAAGTTCAACTGTTTCACAGTGAGAGAGAGTTGAAATTATTTCATTTTGATTCCAAAACTAAAATGGAGCAGAGCTGATACAAAATCTGCCTTGAGTTCTCACATAAAAAATGTGATTGGAACCTCTTTATTCTGCAGAAAGATGGCTACCATGCAGCTATTTGAAACATTTGCTATTATTAGAGAAACAGCTTTTTATTTTCCAAAATGAAGTTTACATTTGGGATGTGGTGTTTATCACCTCAGGGCTTTTGAGATTTATCAGACAAATTTGTTTGGTTTTGTTTAGAACAGAATAACATAACAGAACTTGAGTGTGCTTTACATGTCTCTCTTCTGTTTTCTTTTTTTTTTTGTTTTTATTGTCAAGCTTATCAAAACAGGTAATACAAGAATTAAATTATCAGAGACAAAAGAAACAAACATTATTTAAAACAATTGGAAATTATATCTTTCTATCAAGAGAAATGAGGCAGTTCAGTTTTTACATCATATTTCAGGAGCATGTCCAAGGTGCTCATTAGTTCTATCCTATCCTTTCTGTTGAAGGAGGTTTTCTCAAGTGGCTTACTACTTAATATGAGTTATTGTAATGTGGATGCTCAAGAACTGAGAACTAACAGCAGCTCAAAAACTGGCTCAGAATTGACCACTGAAGCAGTAGCAACAGCTTTTCTCTGATTTCAGAGAAACCAGAAGCCATACCTGTACTTGTTTACTATGTTCCACTGCCTCCCTTGCACTTGTTTATATTTTTACAAATCTGAGGTCGAGTATTTTTTATAATACACAGCTGTTTTCTCAAACTGTTACATATTCCAGTTGACAGTTCTAAACTGAAGTTTGCAAGGAAGAGTTCTTGCCTGTTAGTTCTTGGCTGCCAGCAGCCTTCCCTGTTTCCATGGGAACAAGAATCAGAGTGATCTCTGGAAAACAATGTAAGAGAAAGCTTTTTAAAAAGCATTATGTAAATCCTTGGCTTTTTTTTTTTAACTGATCTGACAACTGATTTGATTAAAACAAAAGCTAAAATTGAACACTAGTGCCTGAGGCAACTCCAAGGTTCTCAAGCACTGGACTTGTTCTTTACCATTTCTGCTTCAGAATATCCCAGTATCCCCATGGTACATTAACTACACACTGCAGTGGTATGTAATCCATAGAATAGGTTGTCAGCCTTTCCTAGGGCATCATTTTTTTACTCTCTCATAGGCTAAGGAACATTCAACTTCTGACTTAAAGCATATGTATAAGGCCTTATCTGCATGAGAAAAGAGTAGTGTCTGTCTGTGAGAAAAAAAAAAAATCTCTGCATGCCAGCAGCTGTCTGGAGAAGTCTTTTGTGCTTAGCATGTGACATTGATCCCTGGTTTGTTAGAGAAAATCAGGACTCCTGTGAGGCCAATAAAACCATTCTGGATTTATAGCTGTCTAAGAGCAGTAATTTGTTCCAGTGGGATAAATGTCTCTATAATGTCTGCTATGGCAGTGTTTGAATGTGAATCATTAGGGGTCAACCCCTCCCTAAGTAGTCAAAAAGCTTCCTGAATTCAGTTGAGTGGTACTTCATGAATTTACATCAATGAAATTATTATAAAGTGTGTATGAAATGGGAGAAAATCATAGTTTTTCAAACAGTGTCTGCAGGTATAAGCAACTATGCAGAAGCAACAGAGAAGATTAATTCAAAAGGGTAGTAACAGACCATAGAATTGTTGTCATACTGGGTTGATGTCATTGCAGTTACCAACAGCTGAAACTGTACATTTGCTGTTGGAAGATAAAAATTATTTTAAAGGAAAAAATATTTTAAAGTCTTTATTGAAGACTTTAAGTACATTATTTGTGGGGGTTTTGTTTGGGTTTTTGTTGTTTTTCTAAATATAGGTGAAAGATATGTTCTTTTTCAACCAAAAGGATACAGGAAGAAAAAGTATATAAAACCAGTTATGCTTCATAAACAAGTGAAAGGTAAATTACCCCCCTCAGGAAGCTTAGAGCAAAAGGGGTGCTCTGAATTGTATTAAGACCCTTGAGGACATTAAAAGAGGCCATTGAAGCCATTCTATGCACATTCAAGGAAGGTCTAAGCTTCTTCATTAATTTCAGATGGAGAGATTCATTATAGCCAACATGAAATCTAAGGCAATGTTCTATGTGCTTCATCTGTAGAAAAATGTCCCAAATACTGACACTTTTATCAGGGAGGCAAATCTGGCATTACCAGTGTTAGGCTAATAATGCTGGTTACCTTCAAGACTATAGGAACTGAGTTATGTGGTAAGCTAAGCCTAACAGAATGGACAAACAAAGGAGCCTTATTATAATATGTCACTAAATCAAGTCTTACGCTGTTGTTTATCACCATGTCATTAGATATCGATGTTTCTTTTTGCCAGGTAGCTACATTTCTCAGTAATGGCACTTCTGAATGGGTCCTTTTCATGGCAGGTGTAACTGAATGGTGAAAGTGCATTTCTTTGTCTCATGTAGCTTCCTCCAGCTTTGCAGTGCAACTTGGAAAGGAGAATCGTTGAGAGATTCAAGAAATCCGTCTTCAGTCAGAAGAGCAATCCTTGTAGACTGGAAACAGAAATCAAAAAGGTGTGGTACACCATTTACTACTTGTGGTCAAGTTTGTCTCTCTTTCCATTCAATCATGCTATTGAAATTAGTATCACAAAAATGTAAGTGTAAGAGTCCATTTTCAAAAGGAAATATTTTAAATATTCTCCTGCTATCCTATATTTGGAAAATATGGAGTCTCCTTAAGTAAGAAGTTTTTGCAGGATGGTTTCAGGTTTGTATCTTGTCATTAGAACTCTTTCTGTAAATGGAAAGGACCTGCTAGCTCCTAAGACACAAAACCAGATTTCATCTCATCAGAGCTCAAAAAGGCAAGAGGAAGGGTAACATAACTAGAGATTATATAAGCTCCTAATTTATGCAAGCTCCGCTTGATTTGTTAATAGTTCCTTAATATTTTTCATATTTTGGACTGTATTCCTACTTAAACCATTAATCTTAAGAGAGCAGTTTCCCAGAGTACCTTAAATATAACCTTGTCCTGCTGTTGCACAGTGTGTCAGCAGCATTTTAGTGTCATCAGTTTAAAAGTACTGCAGATTTGTAAGAATAGCCTGACTGGAAAAGCATTCTTGCTTTTTTTCCAGTGATATGCTGGATGCTTTCCAACAGAGAAAGATCTAATGACTAATATCAGAATTTCTAAATGTTCCTTCAGAATCTCCTGAGAGGACTGAAATCAGCAAAGGATTTGAACTTTCTTCCTTGGCATCTGTGTACTGTGGGATACTGAAGCTAAGATATTTCATTTATGAATTGATGATAAAGTAGTTATTAGATTCATTATTGTACCTAAAATTTGATGACTAAGGTGACTTATTATCATTCACATAGTTCTCCCTCTGCAACTTAATTTGATTATCACCTACTTGCACTGAATTATGGACTCTTCTGTGTAATTGTTTGCTGTGAAACAGACTGATCCCAAATTCTGGATCCTTCCTTTGCTTTTGTAATAATTAACCTGAGGTGCTAAAACTTCCTGGAGGGTGGCACATTGGCAGTACATTAGATGCTTCTAAGGATGCTTCAAAAGATGCATAAGGATGCTTCTTTCTGAGCTATCAGTTTCATGCTGTCCTGTTAAGTTGGAATTTGTGTTAAACATTCCTGTATTTCAGCCATAACATTAAATCTAAGAAATACCTGCTCATTGTGTATTGAGTTGATGTTTTCAGAAACAAATCCCCAAAAATATGGTAAGAAAAAGGAAGTGTTTATTATAAAATTAACTTAATTTTCAGGTGTTCAGAAATGAAGGAAATTATTTGTAAATGTTATCACCTGTAAAATTGTGTTAGCTTCAAAACTATTTGACTTAAACCTGTAGAAAAGGAAATAAATACTTTATTTAAAAAGTAAATGGTAGTAAATTGAAAATGCTTGAAACATTGAATACAATTCTGGGCATTCTACCTTGAAGGAAATAACATTTGGATATCATTTGGAGGTAATGGGAGGAACCTAAATAGAGAAAAGAATGATGTTGAACTCTTACAGCAAATGTTGTTATGAGGTTTTACAATTTCTGGAAATAAAATTTTAAAATAATGGGGTTTTAATTACATCAAGTTAGAAAACTAATAAGAATTACAGACAAAAAGATTCCTCCACTAATCAGTGGTGGGGTAAAGGTCTTCCAACAACAGAGATTCTTCTGTTTCTATAACTGTAAAAGTTATCATGCTGCAGAAATGCGTAACTGAGATTTCTCTCCCATACACAAAGGTGGTCCTGTTAGAGTTGTTACCTTGTTACCTGTAGATATTTTCAAAACTAGATGCTTTTAAGTTTAATGTCAGTATCATTGCTCATATAATCAAGTAGCTGAACTGACTTTCAGATTTCAAAAGTGCTGGAATTCCTCTAATGGGAATTAAACCACTTGAATATCAGCTAACAATTTCACTTGAAGCCACAGTTTTAAAAACCAGAGTCATAAGCTGCTTCTCTCATAGGTTCAAGAGAACACACTTTCCTTTTATCTTCACACAAATGTGTAGTTTGTGACATTTTTTCAGATAATCTGAAAAATTCAGTGTTTTATACTATGTGCAGCTTGCAATGTTCAGTGTTTCTGGAGAGAAAAAGGTAGAATGTTCATAATCATGTTCACCACTTTTCATTAATCTCAAAAGCGCTGAAACTTCTTTTGACTTCTGATTGCACTGGGAAACATAAGTGTAAACTGCCTCCCAGAAGTCTGAAGTTTTGGCAAATGAGAAGGACATACTTTTCAGGTGTCTTTACTTTTTTGGTCTCTTTTCTTTTTCCCTAGATGCTGCTGAATTGATTGAACCCAATATCTTCACAACAGATTGGCATAGGGTACATCTTTCTTCAGGTGGAAATATGTTGCTCCCAGATGATAGAAAAGGTAAACAAAGCATCATAATCTTCTGTAGTGGCATGTATTTTTCTAATAAAATGTATGGTATCAAAGCAGAAGGAATTGCTACTCTAAGATCAGTCTTTAAAGACAATAAAGTTATGTTGACCATACTGATTTTCTAGCAGGGGTTGTTTGTTTTTAGTTTGGGGTTCTTGGTTGGTTGGGTTTTGTTTTGTTCAATTCCTGGTAAGATATACAGTTCAGCACTGCTGGAACTTTCTAATGATTGAAGAGAGTACACTTTGAAATTATAAAGAAATATCACAGATACAAATAGTTCATGATTCATCCATGAAAATTAATAGAAATGTTTGTAACTGAAAATGTCATACTAAGGACTTACCTGTCCTTGTGTATGATTTTTAAATCAATGATGTTTAAGCCCTTATGTTGTTCTTTTGTCATGTTTGAAACAGTTGTAATTGGTTGATTTAATTACATAGCTAGATCAAACCATACAAACTTGAGAAGGGAAAAATACACACACATATATATACATATATATACATATACATATATATATATATATATGTACTTTAGAAAATATATCTGTATGTGTTTAAATTCTGCTTTGGACTAGTGATTCTCAGCTAGACAAATCATAAACACCATGGAAAATCAAACCTTCCAGCCGTGGTGTCACCCAGGGTGGGGAACTACAATTCCTGGTTCAGAGACGTTTTTCATCATGTGTTTTTTTGTGCAATGGACATAAGGGAAATGTGCTGCCTGTATTTTGGTAATTGTGCCGTTTGCATTCTTCTAACTACAGAAAAAACTGTGTTGCAATCCATAGACTAGAGGATACAGTAACATTAAAATCTGTGGTGCCAGAAGGAAGAGTGAGAAACTCTAGTTTTGATGGTCTTTGTGTTGAAAATAGCCTGTCTGTTCCACAGCTTACTGCAAAAACCAGAATTAATACTAGGTGTCAAGGGTGACATTGGAGTAGGAAATGAGTCCCTAACAATCACCTTAAATATGAGCATTATTTTGTTCCTGGAGACAATAATGCAATTTTTTGAGGTGCTCATTATCTGTAATTTGTGAATCTCTTAACCTGCAGACAATACTTTTGTCCTCACAAATTACTGCTGGCTGTGTGCCCTTTCCACCATAAATTTCCACTGTACATGGGAAAAAATAAGAAAATTACATTTCTGAGTTCTGTTACATTAAGTAAGTCTTTAAATTATTTTTCATTTATTAGAATATTTCCATAACGTGTGTGCGCCAAATGTTCCTATCATGCCATAAAATGACCTCACTTTTTCGGGGGTCATTGTGCTCAGTGGGAGTTACTGATGATGAAGCATCTGGCTTGTCATTGTGTTTGAAGTGGAATTGCTAAGAAACTGATAAGGGAGCACAGATTCCAAATTCAGTAGTATGACATTACTTGCCTTTTACTTGAAGGGATTCTTGGCACTTCTGGCATGGCAGAAGGGATGACATATGAGCAGTTGCAGGTAAGCTGTATATTTACCTATATGTATTCATTTATTACTCTTAATGAACATAATTCACTGAAATTAAGTTCTTTTGTGTTGTACACTCTAATTGAAGAGGTTCTAGAGGAAAGTGGTTATTACAGTTTCCCTTCTTACAGGTCAGTCTAGTCAATTTAAAAAGAAAAGGTTAATTATGAAGTGCTAAACCCAAATGTATCATCTTCCTGTTTATGTGACTGCAATTCACTTTAAACTTGGTGCAGTATGTGGTTTATTATAATACATGGTTATGCATGGACTGGAAGAAATGTATGTGGGATATATTAGCTAATCTAAGCAGCTTTTTTTGGCCACATCTGTTTTCTTCATTCACATGAAAGAGTTGTACAAGTCTGGCAGCAATTTCCTCACATTTTTTCCCACATAAACTCACATCTGAACAAAAGGTTAATTACATAGAAGAATATTTTATTTTAACACTCTGCCATTACAGGGTTTAAAGGACAAAGCTGATATCTTTAGCAAAATATTGGAGTACAGTGCAAAAGCCAGTATAAGTGTTTACTAGCACAAAAGTGCAGGGGATAAAAACAAATGTGGTGGTCTTTGAAACTAGGCAAATGCTTTGTCCTCAAGATGGTATATCTTTTCCTGCAGGAAAATTTTGACACAAGAAATAAAATATATTAACTCTATAATTTTTCATGTTTTTCACCTGATATCCTATTATTTATCATCTCAAATATTCTTTAATGCAAAAGAAACATTAACTACTTCAATTAAGTAAGTCTGTTCTTGTCTTTACATTAATCACCATTTTAAAGTCTGGGAGACTGCAGTTAGGTTTTCTAAAACAAACAAATAAACAAACATAAACCCTCCCAGCCCCTTGCCCTCTCTAGTATAAGTATTAAGAGATTTTAAGACTGGTTCCTGGTGCCTCAGCAGTATTTTTCAGTTATTTTTTATTTTTGCAAGGTTTTTGGTATGATTCAAACTCAAAAAATTTCTGATGGTAGTCTGTAGGCTTCTCATTAAACTGGTATTTCAGCTGCCAGCTCAAAGTATTGAAAATCATGATTCAACATTCCCAAAATAAAATAACAGTTCAATCTTTAAACCTTCAGGGTGTGCTTGAATTATGTTTACAGATTACTTTTTCACCCATGAGGTCTAACAAACTTCTTCATGAATGTTTTCAAGTATTTTAAAATTTTTGTCCTCATGAAAATCTCCCAGAATTTGATGCTTAGAAAAAGCATTGCACAACTTATGGAAAAAAAAAGAAAAGAAAAAGACATCAGGGTCTGCCAAGTCCTGTTATAAATATACTAATGTGTTGTAGTTTTATAGGCATTTATCTTACAGAATAGTAAAAAGTGTGTAATTAACTGTAACAAAGGAGGTGAATATACTGAATATGGACTTCAGTATTTTTTTTTACAAGAACTACTAGACAGATAAGGTATCTATTAAAGGAAATCAGAATGATAGTGTATCTTATTTTGGAAGGACATGTAAGGATTGAGTCCAACTCCCTGCTCCTCACAGGACTTTCTAACACTAAGCCATATGACCAAGAGCTTCATCCAGATACTCCTTGAGCTCGCACTCCTTGAACTCAGACAGGCTTGGTGCTGTGATCACTTGCCTGGGGAGACAGTTCCAGTGAGGAACCTTTTCCTCATGGCCAGTCTGAACTTCCCTTAGCACAACTTCATTTCATTCCCTTGTGTCCTATTACTGTAAATGTAACTGCTGAAATGTAGAGCATACTTCAAGGTTGCAGGCACAAATGCTGATACTTTCAACATATGAGTGCCACAGAAATGCACATGGGATTAACAGTGGTGAAATAATTAACTGTCTTTTTTTTCTGATTTATTCAGAACTTTTTTTCTCCTCTGCTGGAATTCCTTAGAGAGTAGCTGTTCTGCAGAAAACTAACTTAAGATTCTAAATCTTTAAAAATGTTATTTTAAGGGAGGCATAAAGAGTTGTCCTTCATAGCTACATGGGATGACAGCATAGTATAAGGAATTCTTCTTGATCCTGCAGAAGGAAATGGGTGAAAGAGTAAGCAATACATTTCAACACATATGTAAGCTCTGGAGAAGGCCAGGGATATTCATCCTTAATCACACTGGTTGATGTGCTATGTCTTTGATTTTCACAGGAGCACAGCAAGATTGGAAAGCACATTTTGTTTTCCCTGAGTCACACAATTTCTTTAGCAGCACTTCGAGTATGTTATCCACAGTCAGTGCTGATCTGTGTTTTCTTCGTGGGATTTGTAGCAAAGAAAAAATCAATTTTGGAGTGAATTTTGGAGGAATGGAGTGAAATCTCCTCACAGGTGTGAATCTCCTTAGAAGCTAAGATGCATGTTGTCTAGATTTTGTTGGGGTTTTTTAATTGCTTAGATTTGTTAATGGCATGCACAAAACTGCTATTGCAGATTTTGCCTGACTCCATTGCATGTGTGTCACTACAGCATGTCCTGGCTTTAGCTGGCAGGTACAAGACAGGTGTACTGCAACCCTATTGTTGGTCTGTCACCAGCAACTTGTTTGTTCAATATGTTTTTTGTGGTGGATTGACTGTGGCTGAATGCCAGGTACCCACTACAGCTGCTCTGTCACTCCTCTCCACAACTGGGTGGGGGAGAGAAAATATAACAGAAGGTTCATGCATTGAGATAAGGACAGGGAGAGACATCACTCACCAATTCCTGTCACAGGCAGAACAGACTCGACTTGGGGACATTAGCTGAATTTATTACTGATCAGAATCAGAGCAGGATAATGAGAAGCAAAACAAATCTTTAAAATCTCCCCACTCCCCTCTCTCCTTCCTGGCTTTATCTGCTCCCCAAAAGGGTGCAGAGAGACAGGGAATGGGGTCTGTTCATCACAGAATACAGTCTGTTCATCACAGGTTGTTCCTGCCACTGTTCAGGGAGAGGAGTCCTTCCCCTGCTCACTGTGGGGTTGCTCCCACGGGAGACAGTTCTCCACAAACTCCTCCAGCCTGAGTGCTTCCCATGGGAGATACAGTTCTTCACAAACTGCTCCAACATGGGTCACTTTTCCAGGGGGCACAGTCCTTCAAGAACAGCCTGCTCCAGTGTGGGTCCCCCGCAGCATCACCAGTCCTTCCAGGAAACCTGCTTCAGTGTGGGCTCCTCTCTCCATGGGTCTGCAGATCCCTGCCAGGAGCCTGTTACAGCATGGGCCTCCCATGGGCTCACAGCCTTCTCTCAGGCATCCACCTCTCCAGTCTGGGTCTCCTCCATGGGCTGCCGGGGGTTCTCTGCACTCCCATGGACCTCCATTGGCTGCTCCATGGACCTCCCATGGACCTCCACAGCTGTCTCACCATGGTCTGCAGGGGAATCTCAGCCCTGGCATAAAGCAGCTCCTGCCCCTCCTTCCCCGCTGACCTTGGTGTCTGCAGAATTGTTGTTCTCACATTCCTCTCACCCTTCTCTTCTCTGAGCACAACTAAATCTGAACAATAACTTTTTTTTCGATTTGACTCTGTTATCACAGGGGAATTATCACCATCTCTGATTGGCTCAGCCTTGGCCAGCAGCAGTCCTGGGGCCAGTGGGCATTGGCTATGTCAGACCTGGGGGAAGCTTCTGGCAGCTTCTCACAGAAGCCACTCCTGTAGCTCTCCACTACCAAAACCTGTCCATGCAAACCCAGTTTGAATACTATTATTTGCTGTGATGCATAATTATGTTTGGTTCCCCTGTCACTATTATGCTAATTGTTTCCCAGACAAGGTTCTGCTCCCAAATAACTTTTATTCTTTCCTCCAGAAAACTGATAGACCAGGCTTTAGCCTTGGCTGTCAAAAACATGTCTATATTTCCAGAGAACTTGCTATATTTTCTGAAGTGTGTTCTGCTCAGTGCTATTCAGAGCCTTCAGAACTTAAGCAATTTTTATTTTTTGCTGCTCACACTCTGTCCAAAAAGCCAGAGTCCAGTTTTGATAGCTGTCCAGTATTAAATGATTCATTTGGTTAGCAGACAGAATCATTAGGTTTCACCTCAAACTCTCCAAACAACATGAGCAAGCTAGAAGAACAAATCAGTTTCCTGAGCTGCACTGCAAGTCACTTATCAGTGTCCACCATTACCTGGTTTTATTCCATCACACAGTAATTGGTTTGCAGCCCTCGCAGCAACATCCCGTCAGCCGTTCTTGCCTAAAGCTGATTTGAGCCTGGCTCTACTTCCTCTCTTATACATACACTGAGACATTTCAGAAGCAACTGCAAATTTTCCAGCAGAACCTCAAGCCATCTTGTAGCTTTCCTGCCATCCCCTTCTTAGAAAAATGTTCACAGAGGAGCTTTAGAAAAAAGTACTTAGAGTAATGAATATCTGTATCTTACTTGCTTTAGCAACATATAGGGCAATGCTATTTTTAAATTTACTTGTGTTACATTAAAAGCTTTTAGTTTAGACTGGGTTTTAAATTTTCTAAGTTGTAATGATGCAGCATGTGCGGGTCTTTCCCAGTGGAAACAGAATGACAGTGCTTCTAGCAGAAAACAAATTGCCTTCCCTTCAGCTCATAATATGGTTCTAGCTTGTCTAGTAGAAATGAGAAAGGAAAAGAATTTCAAGGGCTCAAAAGTCCTTAGAAGGCACATCATAATACCACAAACTTGATTTGAGAAATTGCAAATGTTTAAAAATGTTTTTCGTTTTAGGGCCAAATTTCCTCACGTTTTCTGACCAAGTTGACATTGACATTATCCGTTACGTATATTGTAAGGCTACAAGGTGAATCTTGGTTTAGAACAAAGAACTGGGATGTGTGCTATGGCTAAAAGCGTGGTTAAATGCAGAATAATTAGCTAGATAACATAATAATTTAATCTTCTACCTCCACGTGTGTGCAACGTGCTTTATAGAGAAAATTCTGAAAATATGTTGTATTTATTTTCTGGTTTAGGGAGAATTTATATGCATTGTCTTTCTCTCCCATCACTGTTGCCCCTTGCTCTGTGGCCTTCTAAAATTCCAAGATGATAAAATGGGAAACCAAACCTTAAGTGAGGTGATGACATGAAAATTGTAGTAGGACAAATGAACTGTATAAAGAGTTAAAAATAATTCAAGCAACTTGATTGGGTGACAAGAAACATGAATTCTTTAGAAACTGACAGCTTCATAAGAATAATGTCATGCTGCTTTTTTTACCCTATTTTCATTATAGTAGTAATTACTATCTCAATACCAGTAATTTCATGGGGATTAATGACCAGCTGAGGATAATGACCCTCAGCTTTATGTTGAATAATCAACTTGTGCCCATTTATCACTAATCTCCTGAAATTACTCAGCACTCCAATTGTATTACTTATTTGTAAAGAAATTTGGTAAACATGCATAAAAAGACCCTGTAATGTTTCCAAATTATTCTGCTCACATCCATTGTGCCACTCTCTCTTTTCCACCTTCTGATTTAAAATTATTCTGCACAAGAGGCAAGCTCCTTGTTTGTGAGGCTATTTATGAATAAGGTAGTGAATACCAGTTTCAAAATTTCATGCTGCTTTTTTATATTGAAGTACATATGTAATACCCAAATTCATGCAGAAATCTATTTTTTAATAAATTGCTTGAAGAGACCTAATCCAAGCAGAAACTCAGTTATAAGAAAAAATGCAGTGGTCAGAGACAGGAGATGTGTTCAGCTGAGTGCTGTAGCTCTGTTGTGGTTTCACTCCCATGGGCTGCCTCAGCACCACACAACCACTCGTGCACTCCCCTGCAGTAGGACAGGTGAGAGAATTGGAAGAATAAAAGTGAAAAAGCTCTTGCCTTGAGATCAAGATAGTTTACTAGGTAAAGCAGAATCTGCACCTGCAAGCAATACAAAAGAAAGAATTCATTCTCTGCTTCCCAACAGCAGGCAGGTTTAGCTATTTCCAGGAAAGCAAGACTCCATCACGTCTCACAATTACTTGGGAAGACAAGTGCCACAAATCCAAATATACCACCCTGCCCTTCCTTCCTCTTTCCTCCAGCTTTTAGTGCAGAACATGATGCCACATGATGTGGGGAACATCCCTTTGGTCAGTTAGGGTTAAAGGGAACATTCCTTTGGGCACTTAGGGTCAGCTGTCCTGGCTGTGTCCCTTCCCAGCTTCTTGTGCACTCCCAGCCTAAGCAGGTGGGGTGGTGAGAGATGCAGCCTAAGGTGGGGTGGTGAGAGATGCAAAAGTGGCCCTGGTGCTGTGTAAGTGTTGTTCAGCAATAACTAACACACTGGTATGTTGTCAAGGCCATTTTCAGCACAAATCCGAAACATAGCAGCATGCAAATTACAGTGAAGAAATTTAACTCTAACTCAGCCAAAAGCATTCAAGCTCAAATGACCATGTCTGTTTGTGAGGAATGCTTCAACATTTGTTTTGCAGGAAGAAAAATGGTTGCAGTGCAAGTAAGACTAGAAGGAAACAGGCTTGTCACAAAATTTCTTAATTTTTTTCAGTGAAATTTATTCCATTGTTGTTAAAATTTTAGAAATAGAGAAGCAACTAATTTTGTCGTTAGAAAGAGCTATTTCATGAAGAGCATGTCAAGTCTGGCTCTAATGATAGCTATACATTTTTAACTACTCAAAGAATATCTCAAGGTATTATCCCCAGAAGGATTATATAGCTCAGGAATGACAGCAAATTTCGAACTGTGCCTGTTTGAGGCAGCTCTCATTTGTATTTGGTTTCTGGTCCATAATTTGAAAATAGAAATGCATTAGTGGAGCTTTTGCTGCCTGCAAATTTTTACCGTGTTAATTAAGTATTCTTCAACATAACGTACCACTTTAATTCTGTTAGATGGCTAACGGATTCCATTTGTACTTCCTTTAGTTAATGTTTTGTTAATGTTCTAGAACATACCAAGCTAGGGAATAGATGACACTACACAGCTCCAACACTCCTGGAATCTAAAGCAGATTTTTGACTTGGTGATACCTAGGTGATTTAAGACATTCTGCTCCTTTTTATTCTTGCCTGGAACCATTTTCACTAATGCTGCCAGGTATCTGTTAATTGTTTTCTTCTTCCAAATGGTTCTGCGTGTAGGTTCCTAGCTCTCACACATACAAGAGATTGTTTTGGCCAGCAAGTCATACCAGCATTCTGCTGAAATTGTCCTTCTCTCCAAGGAGGTAATAAAGTTTGCCAAAGCACAGAAGTACTTTTATATTATTATTATTATTATTATTATTATTATCATTATCATTATCATTATCATTATATTACTATCATCATCATCACTAGTAAGCATTCGTGGCTGCAAGAGTTTCATTTAGCCCCCTGCAGTTCTGATGGCTGCCAGCTGAGGGTCTGTGTGGTGCTGGAAGTTTCCAGTCCCATTTCCACAGACCAGCATTCACTTCACCTTTTGAGTCAGCTGTCCTTCCACTAAGAGGCAGTATTGGCCTATCTTTCCTAAGCCACACATCCTACAGAAATTAAAAGCAACATGAAAACCAGGTGTAGCAATTGATCCTAGCTTTAATTTCATCCACCTCCTGGGGTTAGACAGTAACTAATATCTGTCACATTGATGAATACAGAGAGTTCCAATGGCAAAAATTTGGCCATGAGATGGATTAAAAGACACTTGCTGGACAGGGTTCACTGCTGCACATGGTGATTGTCACAGTATGCCTTTTCACACTTGCTGGAGAGATAATTTTAACCAAATTGTTCCAGCTGCACAGATATAGGCTGCATTCAGAAGATATATGTCCAGTCTTCATGGTAATGGTAGAAATTTACAGAAATGATGACTTATAAACTAGGAAAAATGTATGCTTTGGATTCTAGGGTATTACAGCTCTTCATGTCAAAATCAAATGATCAGGTGTGAAAAATGTATTGCTAACTCTATTTTTAGAGAATTGCAGAAATGTTCTGGTTATTTCATGGGTAACCAGTAAGCTAATAACAAAGAGTATTTGAATTTTTTTTTTCCTGGTATTACAGTGCCGTAACAAGACATTTTTCTCACATTGGTTAGTAAGTCAGTCTTTTAATTTTTTTTCAATTTATTTGAGGCTTATTTTTCCTGTGAGTCAGAATGATAAGGACTGTGGAAGAAACTGTTTACTGCTTTTTAGCAACTAGTCAGCATCAAGACTGCTAGACTTGGCTCATATTCACAGTGCTAGGTATAAAAGATGGATAACCTGGCTGTTATTCATGACATTGTGTGGTGTAGAACAGAGAAGTGATCCATCTGGTGCAAGTACCAGAATAATCTGATCACGTGGTAGGACTGTCATTGATGCAAAACCTCTTCCCTCACTCAAGCTGAGGATTATCTTTAGCAATAAGGTCTGTGGAAAGGTGCATTTCACCTCTTGTTGGAAAAATGAAAGAGCATCTGGCTTGAATTTAGGCTGACTGGTAGGTACCAAGTCATTGATACTGTTAGTGATGGATAGACAAAATTAAGTGGTCTCCTGGCACTAGGAATGCCTGAAGTCCACAGTGCCTGTAGAAAAAGCGCATGTTTATGAAGCTGTCTGTCAGCATTTGGACTGTGGGAATGACTGTTTTCAACAGCAGGCAGATGGCTCTGGTCCCTTGAAGAGATCACATGCCCTGAGTGCTCAGACATTCTTCTATGAGCTCTCCACCTTTGAGTGGAAGCATCTGTCATCACAGACTCGTTTGGCCGAGATAAAATGGGTTTGCTCTTGCAGTTCTGAAGCAGGTCTTTCTGCCAGTTTGATGAAAAGATTTAAGAACAACTACTGTGCATCAGAGATGTCTGCATGGTGGAAATTGTGCATAGAGCACAGATAAACTCTGTCAAAGAACATCAAATAAGAAGGCACCTTCCTATTTAAGCTGGTTCAGAAAGCTCAGTATAGTCTAAAATCATTCTTGTGCAAGTATTCAATTCACAGCTACTGTGAACTGAACACTTTCAGTTGAAGTAAAGAGGAAGGTTTTTGGGTTTGCTCTTTTTTTGGTTGCTTTGTGTTTTTTGGTGGGGGGGGTGTGTAGGGGTTTCTTTTGTTGTTGGTTTGGTTTGGTTTGGTTTGGTTGGTTTTATAGGCTTTAATGGTTTGGTCCAGCTGGTCAGTTTAGCTGCTAAGAATGTAATATCCTTCCATGTCATAGCAAGATGATGTTTAAAGGCATTTTGGGAACTCTTAGACTAAATAAAAGACAATCTGAAAGTTTGGGAAGAAATGGAAGATGAAATTGACCTCAGTGTTCAGAAATCAGGGCCATACAAAGATAAATTATTTTTTACCTGTTTCAAGATCTCCTTAATAACTATGGCTAGAGGAGGAATTGCAGAGTTACATAGGTGGGTGTTTTGATATAAGGGTGCAAGACAGAACAAAAGCTATTCCAGGATGTCAGCATAGCACTAACAGACACAATGTTCCTCCAAGTACTGTAGTTGTGTCTTTTGGTTTTGGGTACTCCCTTTTTACTAGCAGAACTTCTATTTACTGGTAAGGGAAAGTCAAATATTCATGTTTCTGACATGGTATTCCATAAACATAATTTTTAGGTCTCATCATAGTATCAACTCCAGTTTTGAATGTTAATTTGACAACTTTTACTAAGACAAATAATGGGAAAATGATATAAAAAGAAGGAATAACTGTTTTTCTTACTGTGACATTGTATCTGTAAACCCTCTCACTCTTCTGAGCTTTCCATGTTTTCGTGGAGTCTTACAGTTCTAGAAATCTGTTCTGTGGAAGGATCTAAAAAATTTTAGCCTTTACAGCACTAAATGAAGGCATTTGGCCTACCTTGCTTGCCCATGTTAAAAACATTCTAGTGTTGTTTTCTTGATTAACTTGTGTGCCACAGCAAGGATTAGCCAGAAAAGTACTTTTTTGTTTGGTTTTGTTTTTGCTCACAGGTATGAATTTCGTCCTTCACTTAACAAATCTGTCCCAGTGTCATAATTTCAAAAAAACCCACAGTAGTAGGTGTATGCTTAACAGTAGGCTTTGTAGAGTACTGAAATATCTGAAATAGTGTCAGGTCAAGTCTAGACATCAGAACAGAAAGGGAGGCTGTCTCATCATCTTAAGGTAATGCCTGGGCAAAGAACTGATAAGGAAAAACTGATGAGATAGAAGGTAGGAAATGAGAATACATCTAGTGCAGAGCCAAGAACAACAGGAGATGGAATGCAGGAATTTTGAGAAGGAGATTGGTATGGGCAGAAGGAAGAACCGCCTATAGCTGGGGCTGACCAAGGGAAGAGAGAAGGGTTTGCAGCTGGGGCAGATGGTAGACACATAGAACAGCAGTCAGGCTTAAAAGCTCAGACAAAAGGGAATCCAGGGAGAAAGTATTACAGCCTTTAAATAATTAAAAGGGCCTTAGAAGAGATTTTTTTTTTTTTACCAGGGCTTGTAGCAATCAAAAAGGGGCAACAGTTTTAAACTTAAAGCAGTAGATTTAGATTGGACATAAGGAAGAAGTTATCTGTGGTGACAATGGTGAGACACTGGAACAGGTTGCCCAGAGAAGTTGTGAATGCCCTGTCCCTGGAAGTGTTCAAGTTCAGGTTGGATGGAGTTTTGAGAATCTAATGATAGTCTTTCCTGCCCATGGCAAGAGCATTCGCCTACATGAACTTTAAAGGCCTTTTTGAGTCACAACTATTCTGTGACTCTAATTTTTGCACAGATATGGTGCCCCATAAAGGATTATGTTATCCACATAGTAGGCTAAGTGGAAGTTTGCTGTCAGCCTTTACTCCACGTGTTTTGTTTTTCCTTAAGTGCACTTGACTTTACAACTTTAATATCAATCTTTCAGCTTAGGGATTTCTATCTACCTTTGTTGAAGTGTGCAAGCAAAGCTATAAACTATTTTTCATATTTTTCCTTTCCTCATTCCTGGAATACTTTGATATACTTCAGTACTTCAGTAATCAAAATAACACTGCTTCCCGAGGGACCACATGAGCAGAGGAATGTTTGCACTTTATGTATCTGAGTTATATAAATTGTATACAAGTAGTCTGGGAAAATTTCAGAAGAGGTCTTACACTTGTGTTGGAGACTGATAGAGTTTTGAGACAAAACCAAAACAACCAGTTTTACTTTTTCACAGCATTGATTATGAGAAATCTTTACATCATATTTTCATAGAATAATTGTAACAATATAATGCCTCCAGATTATGAGACAAGTTTCACCAATGTAAAGCTGACAGATGCAGCTCCATCATTTTCTGTGCTAATTTTCCATGTAGCAAGCTAAAGTGAAATTAGAAAAGGAGAAATAAGTGATGTTATAGACTTGCTTTCAACTAGTTCTCCATAGTGCTGAAGTTTCTGGATATGTTACATCAGCAACATAAGTTAAAGCTGTCCCACAAATACATTATGTTGCATTCAGGCTTCATTGATTATCTGTGGGAGACCTTTGCACCATGCTGTTCTAATTCTGTTTGTGTGCTGTGGAGACTAGTCCATAAATTTTGAGTCAGAGGATCATTAGACAAAGTAATTCCCTGTGTGTAGCATAAATGATAGAGTTTTACCCAGAGATTTCTGCATCAAACTGTTGTAAAATATGAACTAAAACCATTTCATTTGATAGACTTTTGAGGTTCCTTGGCTTCTACATCATGCTCATACATCAGCTTTCTGCTGGTAGCACAAAGATTGATCTCATGCCTGGTGAGTGTGAATAGTGGGAAATTCTTACTTCCAACTACCTACCAATTTTTTTCCCCCCAGGTATCTCTACTATCCTGAAGGGAACAAAGAACTATTCAGCAAAAGAAGAGAATGTGTGGTTCTAAACAGAGGGTTTGGAATTTTTCCTAATGAAATCAACCTGCCTGTACTTCAGGAGAGGCTGACTACCAAAGGGTCAAGCTTTGCTCATTGAATTGCATACCAATGTGGAACAGCTTCAAGTATCATTTCCAGATGATACTCTTTAGCTTTGTTTACAGCACAAGCACTTTACAAGAAGCATTGTGAAAAATGCTTCTAGGTTTATACATTAGGAAAAAAGCACAATTCTCAATAGTACATATTTTCTATTTTTAGAAATTTATTTTTGAAGCTGTTGCATAGTCAGGTTTTCTGGAATGATGGTTTGGTAGCCTTATTTATATTCATGTATGCCTTCTGTGTAAAGAAGAAAAGCTTTGTAATATGACCAGACAGAAAATACATGTAGATTCACTGTGTCAGAATTAGAAACAGATTAAATAGCATCAGTATGATTTTAATATTTAGAAGGAGCTTCACTTCTTGCATTTGGATAGTAGCAAATTCTAATGCTCATGTGACGTGTTAATAGTCACTATTTGCAACCGACACAGCTTCTGAAATCATTGTTACTTTAAAACCAGCTGGTTTTATTGCTATTTCTGTCTTCATATTATATGTCTGTAGCCACACATTATATAGATCTATGTACATAAAATGCATCATGTATATCTCTATACATTTTATATACACAGTCATTTTACTCTGTAACAGGCTTAAGTAAATTAAATACATTTTTTGCTGCTAATGAAAAGTAATTAAGGACACTTCCAGAATTTCAATTTTTATTCACTGTGTTGAATGTAGATTAAAATGTCTCACTCCAGTAGCAGAGAAGCTATGGTTTTGTCCACAGTTTAGTAAGGAATTCTTAGTAAGTGCAAAGGCTTTTCCCTGCAGTTGCTACTGTGGTAACCATAACTGTTTCAAATAACCAGGATGCAGCACTTGGTGATTATTGTTGTTGAAAATTGTTAGCTTTATAGCAAACACATGATTACTCGTAAGTAATTTGATACAGATGTATATTGTGCACATTTTTCTTTATTTTTCCCCCAGTGGTTCATTTGTAACTTTAAATAGCTAATTGGCATTCATTTTGTAACAATTTAAATGTATAATTTTATCTTTGTAACTTCAATGCCCTGAATTTTGAAGCAGTGAAAAGGGGCCCAGTAGATAATGTAAAAAACCCCAGAACAATAGTAATTAAACTGATCCTTTTTTCACATACATATTATGTTGAAAATCATCAGGCATTGCCTTTGCATCTATACAATGGGGCAATATTGATGGTAAAGGTCTGCTAAGGGTCAAGGCATATCATTGCTAAGGTGTCACCAGCAGGTAGCTGAGGATTCCACAGGTAGCTACGGTTTGCACCATGAATCACCAGAGATGATGCATTTCCTGCAATGGTGCCACTCAAAATCAATTTCTATTCTAGTTCAGAGTGTTAGTTTTGCTTTGCTAGGATGAAGAAAGGGAATGCAGTATGGTTAAATCTGATGGATTATAAAGCAAATCCACATTGGGTATGACTGCCAGTGGAATGGATTGCATGGTTATTTTATCCAAAATTCTTCATTTAAAATCAACCTTAGTATGTTCTACTCAAATTGTGTATGAATTCTATAATAATTTTCCACTGAAATAGCACGTAACACTCTACACTTAAAGTAACCTATTCTAAGATAATTTTTTCAGAAATTTTTATAATTCTAAACTGCCAATGTGCACTGAATACCCTAGAAATATTTTGACTTTATTTCAAGTGTGTTTTGAAGTATCATTGTTTATATTTTGTCTGGATTTGTATGATGTTAATTTATAATTTATATTGTTTTTTTATTGAGAAATAGTATATAATTAATTAGTGTTACTGCTTTTTTTGTTAAAATGTATTTTTAGTGCTTTTAACTTTGAAGCAAATTTTGTGCCTGTTTTTGTGGCAGTGAGAAGTGGAATACTAGGTTGTAGCCAGCAGAGGGTCGGACTTCTCTCCAGTAACCCCAAGAAAACTCCAAGTGGATTGGTGGCATGTGCAACCACCAAGGCTTTGATATAAAGCAGGAAATCAGTGATCTTTTCTGTTTCTTTCCCAGTTTTCCATGGGATTATTTTTCCCTCCCTGGTTGCAACAGAACAGACATACTGACTGTGATAGGAAGGAGCTGATTGATGCATTTTGCATGTAGGGCAGCCAGTGGCTACAGAAGATCCATTATCTAAGCTGTTAAATGGTTTATGGCATGAGTACATAGATGGCCTCCACTGATACCAGCTTCCACTGTGTTTCCCACTGTATGAAAGGCAACAAGAGCCAGTTCTGACATGAATGATTTCTGTATGGCTGAATTCTGTATCGATAACATGGGTAAAGCATATTTAGGGAAACACAGAAACCAAAACTAAGTTGCTCAATATCATTCAGCAAATCATCAGCAAGGTTGAGAATGGAACTGATATCTCCTGGGTTCCAGTCCAGTTCATAACTGTATCCTTCATGGTGCAGAGCTCTTTTTTTTCTCATGTTTGCCATCTTTAATGTAACCTGTGCAAAAATCTGCGAAACAGTCATAGCTGTACTTACTATTTAGCTAATTGAGAAAGATTCTGCAAAGTGTGGTACTAACCATGTTGAAAAACTGTACTGAACTACAGGTAACTTTAGGTAATTTGTGAGTTAATCATAACTGTGACTTATGCAAGCTTTTCTTTAAGTTTGCTTGGCTGCAGTGGAGTACCTGAGATTATGTAGTGTTCTGTCTTCTATTATTCAGGCACTCACTTTCTACAGTCATCTGGTTACAAATACTTTCTCAGGAGAATGTACCGTGTCTGTATTCTGTAGCCTGATTTACATATGTTGTGCTCTGTCTGAATCATTTCCCAGTCTCCTTTCATATCCATCTGAATAATCAGATGTTGACATTGGACCAAATCATGAGTTATATTCCTGTTTACAGGCACAAAATAATGGGTTTAAAGACTCTTTCTTACTGTCATTGTAACTTTGTGGGATTAGTGCCTGGTTATTGGTATTTCACATCAAGAAATTTGACTAGTTAAGGAATTTTTTGATTTATATTCATTAAAGAAGAAAGGCCAACAAATTTCCATGCTGTAAACAGGAAAGCTTCTAACAGTGACTTCTCCAAACTGAATAATAGACACAATTTTAGCATGTATGAATTCTGCCCTACTTTTGGGAAGAACCAAGCAATTCTGAATGACTGCATTTCAGGAGATGTGAAAAGAGGAAGCCACTTGAGAATATTTGGGTTTGACTGTATGAATTCACCATGCACTTGAATTAAAAAACTTCTCAGCTGAAGGTTTCATCATTCAATTTGTCTAGACAGATAACAGCAATTGGAAACAAAGGTCTTCTAATTAATTTTGTTTCATGACTTGAAGGAAGCTAAATTGTATGAATACTCTGTATTCAACTGTTCTCAACAGGAGACAGTGAGAACCGTGATGAGAAAACTAGTAATTTAAAAATATTTAACATTTGAGTCCTCAAATTTCCTACCAAACTAAAACTTATTTCTATGAAAGCTTTATGTCCATAATTGAACCCATTGTCTACTGCTGTATTTTGACCTATGTTTCTAATTTCCATCAGTCAGGACATGTTCCCTGACTTAAACTGTAATTGGATTTACTCAGTTTTGCTCCAAATTTAGGCTTGGTGTAGCTTCATTACTGTCTTTTGTCTGCCTCCATCTCCATTGGTGCAATATAAGCAAATACAGATTATTTTTAGTGGAGAGTTTGCTTAGCAATAGAATCTATAGTCAGTTACAGTCCAAATCTTTATAAACAATGAAGACACACACATCTTTATATATATATGTGTATATATAAATTATAGAAATATAGATGTAATTTTTTAAAGTTAATATAGTTGAGATCTTAGCAATCTAATTAAAGAATCATTATTAGTCTAGATCTCTTGCAGAAGAAAGAATTATAATGCAGTTGAATTGTTTTACAAACACTTTTTAGCTTCTCCCCATTTGGGGCAGTTAATGCTCACCCTTACAGTGCTCCTTAGTGTCCCAGGGTCAGTGGTTTGGTTCTGATGGGGTTGTCAGCAGTTGTAGTCCTGTCCTAGGAAGAACAGGATATTCATATTGATGGCTCCATCTTCCTCACCCTAGGATCCACCCTTCAGGATCATTTTTCTACATTTGCTAACACACTTTTACTCCTTTGCCTTTTCTTTGTTGGTTTGCAGCTCCATGAGACATCTGGATTTATAATGTGTGGTGCATTTTACATGTACAGGATATTGTTTCTCTATTCTCTTAGATACCTCTAACCCCAGTTTTGTCCAGGCCTGCATTTTGTTGCTGATCATGGCTGAGTTATAGTTACCAGTGCCAAGTGTGTGCCACATCCTTACCATCCCATAGCTGAATTCCTCTACACCACATCCTATGTTTTAAGGCACAGCCCCCTTAAGGACTCTGCTGTCTGACCTGGCCCGTGTCTCTTCATGCTACATCCTTATGTTAGTCTTGTAAATATCTCAGTATACATTGAGTAACCACTTTTTACAGCTCTCTGCATAAAACTATCCTTGTTCAAAGAGAAATCAAAGTAAAACAATTAGAGGTATTGAACTGGTCAGTTGAAGGAATCACAAACACAGCTGTTCCAATTGAAACAAAGATACATTCAGACAAAGCACAGCTGACAAGCCTCAGGACTTGCGAAGGCTTGCAGATTAAGTGTTTATGGCCCGTTGGTGGTAGTGGTACTGCTGTATTACAGACCTCTAAGATTGCAGCTTCCAAAGCTTTTAAAAATGCACTGACTCTTGTTCCTGTACCCCGTGTACTGCTCTTAATGCCTTCAAAAGGTACAAGTCATTAACACCATGGCAATATTCCCACGTGTCAGAAAAGAAGGAAGATCTTGTTGCTGAAGTCTGCTGTCTGTGATCTGTCTGTTGTGTGATCAGCAATACTCATTTAAAGAGGACTAATGTTTCCACGCTTGCCAAAATGGCGAATTGCAGTTGCCAAGTGTGTGACCGTGTGGCTAAGAGAGACCAAACAGCCACCCTTTGGAGCAGCAAGCAGTGCTGCTGCAGGGTAAAAAGGAATGGATGAAAACAGGAGGTGCACCTCACCAGACAGAAAATGAGTCTCTTTGCCAAAGACATGGTTTGAATACAGAGGACTCACTGCCTGTGCATCTGGTGCAGCCTATGCTGCAGTGCTGGTGGATGGGAATAGACCACTGACTTTGTGAACTGAGCAGAACATGCTCTGTGGTGTTCCAGCAGTCTGTGGGGATCTTGGATCCTTGATGGCAGGGCTCCATAAGGAATAGTTTGATTATTACTGATTGTAGCCACTGGAAAGATCATGACTATGAGGGTATGCTATTGGAGGGTGGCATGTCAGACAATTTGCTCTTTGAGCTTGCTTATAACTTTCTTATTTCTGCTACCTGGTCCTCAGACAGCATAGGGATGGAGTTGTTCCACAAAATACTTTCTTGAGTTTCTGCCACAGTGTAATACATATAGATTCTACAAATACATGCATAAAAGAATTGAAACAGTAGCCATTGAAACAATGTTTATTGACATTATTTAGAAAGATTTTTAAAAAATTGTTTTAATTAGCAGTATTTGGAATCAAAGTTTTGCCTTTCTTTAGCATGATCATGGTGATTAATTCTTTACCTTTTCTTAGGCAGGTCATGATGCAGTGGAATTATACAAGATGATTTATGTTAGCAGAACATGTCAGTTTGATGTAGTGGGTCTGACACTCTGGCCCACAGCTGATGACACAGCATACACCTGAAGGGATGTGGATCTACTGTCAATTGCGATCCTTTGTAATCCAGTTGGAGCCAAGGAAAATAGACTGTGAAAATAGACACAGACCAATGTTTCACCTGTTGGCAGTGTTGGTAGGAATGATCCTCTCCTGGAGACCTGTAGGAACCAGTGGGAGCACAGTAAACCCCAGAGACTTCTGTCAACCTCTACAATGCAATCGGTTAGTCCTAAATTATGTTGTGCTGTATGGATCATTTCTGCAATTAGTTTTATATTGCAGAGAGTAGGCATTATTAAATGAATGAGTGAGGTGTAGCACTCTGTAACTACAGACAGCTATTTTTAAAGATATCTTCAATGGGGCCTAAATTAAGGTTGACCTATTTGTCATCTTCACTTCTTTGAGACAGACATTTACCATGCTCCTTTGCATACAGTTTGAATACCCTCTCTGAATAAGAAAGCCTGGCAGTCAATTAGAGCTTTGCCTTGAGTGACCTGCCCACTGACTTTCAGAAAGATTAAATGATGATGCAATACAGTGATATTTTATTGAAAAATAATTATAGAATGGATGGAAATAGATGTTCCTGACATGAAGGAGTAATGGACAAGGAAAAATATCGTGTTCCAGTTAATCAACAGTGAACTAATGTCTCCTACTCCTGTTCTCAGTAAGAAGTCACTGCTGCGAGACATTCTGGTGAAAATCAGCGGTAAATCCATTTTTTTACCAATAGGAAACTCACTTTGTGTTCAGATTTTACTAGGTGAAACTGAGTGTACTTGATAGAGCAAAAGTTTGGAACAACTGTTTAAAAGGTTGAGTAAATTCAAAAAAAGGTATTAATTGAGCACTATTCTGCTGAAATCACTATACATTGTGGAGTATTTGAATATCTGATCAGGCTACTTCTCTGCAATTTCCTTTATTGAGACATGAGATTTTCCATACTGACAAAATAAGTATTATAAGTATTCCTAAGAATGAGTCTCCTCCTTCATGCATTTTCTGAACCATGTGACCTTTGCATTGGTGCACCTAGCACTGAGGTCACACAGAGAATCAGGATATATTGCTATAGAACCTGGGGATCAGCTAATCCCCAGGAGGTATTATAAGGGAGATATTCTTGCAGATTTTTCTTACCAATGTAACATAGAAAAACAGGTAATATTGCTGAAATATAGAGCTATAACAGCAGACAAACACCCACCACACTGATACTATCCTAATGAGTGCTCAGGGAAGACTTTGTTGAAGCTGCCACTGTAGAGGCTTTTGGGAAGCTGACTGTGCCCTAATTGCAGGAAGCCTGAAAAGTATGTATAGCATCTAATCAAATTGAGTTTTCTTAGAATGAGTAGCAGGAAAAAGATAATCCCCACATAATCAAAGCTATGCTCATATTTTTAACCTAACTTTTTATCACCTTCTGTTTCAATTGCTTCATGCACTCCTGCTTGTTTTTGTGAGCCTGTGAAGAGAAGATAGGATACTTATATGTGGGAGAGAGATTAATTTCCTCAGGCTATTTTTCAAGATTTGTTATTTGATTTTGTGTATTCCTCTGTAGCTGTACTGTTCTTTTGTATACCTCAGAAAGATCTAGAAGATATTCTTAGTTCTTCAGCCAAGCATTTTTGGCAACAAGCTTCATCTTTTTGTTTAAAAATGAAGAGGGTTACCCATCTTTTTTGAAGTGTGATTGTTACCCCTCTCTTGTCTCATTTCTATTTTTCAAGACTGCACATTGCAAATGTTCACTGTTTACTGTTTCAAAGAGACAAGCTGAACGCACTGCATTCAAATAAACTTAAAAATAAAATATTGAAGGGTATCCTAAAACATGTTTCAACATAATCTGTAAAAGAAAGCCCAGTGAAATTTTCTACTGTAATTCTGTAATCATCACTGCAGCACATACTGCTGTTTTTTTCCTAAAGCAAATTATATCCATCCTCTTCACTAAAATGTGTTGAGTGCTTGACAGTAATTATTCTACATGTTTGCTTCATTAGCAAGTAAAATATTAAGTCTTAAATACCCTTAATGGTAGGGATTGATGTCCTGTAGCTTTGACTCATTTGTATATTTTTAAAAAGCCTTCAGATTTCTTGGTGTTTCAGTATTAGTCTTTCATATCTGAGAATGTTTTTATCCATTTTTTCCCATTCAGTTTTAGAGGACAGTGAAAAGTTATTACTGTGTGTCACTGGGGCAAAGTAGATGGAGGAGGAGGAGGAAAGAATTGTGGGAAATATTTTGAAATTTCATTATTACAGTGGAGAGCTTTGTTTAGATGAGAAAAGGCTGCTGTATTTTTTGTAATGTATCAGAGGATATAGTGATAATTTGCATTCCTGTACAGCTTTCCATTTAAGGCTCTGAAGTGCTTTATAGACATCAATTAACTAAATCTTTTAGCACCCAAACTAGGTAAAGATTAAGATCCTCATCTTACAGATGCAAAAGTTATGCAGGGACAGATGAGCTAGCAATAGCTTTATTCTTTTACCCATAAATCAGAGGTCTAGTGGAAGGTTTTGTTGAGTGAAACAACACATGTCACAATTGAGAACAGCAAGTTCTTGAGAATTGTTGAAGACCTATTTCACTTCAGGATGTAAGATCAAAGTTTCCTGAAATTTTGACTTGTAATTTAGCAATTACATCCTCTTTGTTTTCTTAAAAAGAAGATCTTAATCTTCTTATTATGTTATATCTAAGAATATTATTATAATTATTGTTCAGAAAAATAAGCTTTTCTATGTGCTCCTGGAGAGATCAAACCCAATTTCTGTGAGCTTGGCTCACTGTCTGGCCCTGCTATTTAGACCACAGTTAATAATTTATTTAAAAAATAAAATCTGGAAGCAGAAATGTAGTGATATAAAGATGCCTTTTCACCTCATTCCTAGTTGCTGTTGATGCAACTGATTGCATGGATGTCCTAGTACTGCCACTAGCAAACTGGGAAAAAGCCAAACACCAAAGGGCAGAAACTAGAGTGGTGGAGGAGGATGTGCAGATTCATTTTTACAAAGGACTCAAGTTGAACATGAGCCAGCAATGTGCCTTGTGGCACAGAAGGTGAATGGGATACTGAGCTGCATTCTGGGCAGTTTTGACAGCAGATCAAGGAAGGTGATCCTTCCCCTCTGCTCAGCACTATGGAGGCCATACCTGGAGTGCTGTGTCCAGTGCAGACACTGTGCTTGAGAGACATGGACACTCTGGAGAGAGCCCAGCAAAGAGAGGCAGACAAAGATGATGAAAGGACAGGAGCATCTCACATAGGACAAAAGGCCGAGGGAGCTCTACAAAGGTAGAAGAGGAGGCTGAGGAGGGTCTCATCAAAGTGCATAAACATCTGAAGGGAATGTGCCAAGAGGACAGAGCCAGGCTCTTTTCAGTGGTGCCCAGTGTCAGGACCAATGGCAGTGGGCACAGAGATGAAAACCAGGAGTCTCTGCCTGACCACATTTTCACTCTGAGGGTGACCGAACACTCACACAGATTTTCCAGGGAAGTTGTGGATTCTCCATTCTTGGAGCTATTCAGAAAGCTTCTGGACATGGTCTTGGGTACTGAGCTCTCTAGGTGGCCCTTCCTGAGCAAGGTGTTGGGCCACATGACCTGCAGACATCCCATTCACCCTCAACCATTACGTATTTCTGCAAATACCCATTATTTTATCGGTTTCTCTGTATCCTTGGGATCTGCAGAACCCAGAAGTTTAGAACTGGTCTGCAAAAGTCAGTTTTTAATCACTGCTGTGGATGTCAGAATTTCTAGTTCTAATCACAGATTGTTCTATACACAATAGTCATGAAAGAATAAGAGAAAACTGCAGGCTGGCATTGGGATAGTTTTTTTGAATGTGGAAATTCTAAGTGCTCCTGTGATAGTCTTACTTGATGGTACTGAACACACATGGAATTACTTCCTTTTTGAGTTTTTCAGTGGTAAAAGGGAAATGGTACAGTACACTATTGAATAAAATAGATAAAAGATATATAAATGATGAAATGTGCTATTTAAGAGGATTGTCTAACAACAGTCATTAAATCAGTCTTTTTTTCCTTAGCTTGTTATAGTCTAAAAAATGGCCTGTAAAGGATATTAGGAATGTTGAAAAAAAACTACAAAATGTAAAATCAAGAATTATGGCATAATTTGGTTTTATTTTGCTCATAATATATTGCATGAAACTGAAAATAAACTGACAAATAAAGGAGCGTGGAATTGGTAACATATCAGAGGACTGAAAAAAATTGCTCACAACCTTCTAAAGCAATGACCCCAAAATGAACACTTTTCTCATATTTAATTTTATTTATTAGATAAGAGAATTTATTTATTAGATCGGGGAAAATGGTAAAGCAAGGTGTATCTCTGTATCAAAGATTTTCAATGTATTAGTAACATATTTTTTATTAATACCGCTTCCTTTTGTATTGCTTTCATGACTTGTTTTTCTTTTTTTTTTTTGTGTGTGTGTTTCTCAGAATTTCAGAGATGGCATTAGGGCCACTTGGAAACATTCAGCTTTAGTGATCCTGTAGAAATGTGCTCTCTGCAGGGAGTGTGGGATTGCCACACAAGTATGTAGACTTCCTGTCTTCCAGCTGAGCTTCTTGGAAAATGACACCCATTGCTACACAGCACTGCCTAGCTTTTTTCAACAGATGAATTCTATGCTATTTGATCAGTTTCTTTGTATCCTTGGGATTAGTAAATTCATGTGAGGATTGTTTTTTTCTTATTATGCAGTAAAACCATATATTTTACATGATGCCTGGAACAGGCTAGTAAAATTTGATCTTTGCGTAGCTTCAATCTCTTATCTTGGAAATTCCCAACTACTGGAGTATAGTGCCCTCCTTCACAGACACACATCTCCTTCCTTATTTAGGTGCACTTTGTTTACTCAAACTTTTTATACCATCATTAATTTCAGAGCTGTGTAGTCAAAACCTTTCTGTGTAATTCTTCTTTCTAAATATTTGGGATGCTTATTTGTTCACTTCTTTCTTATAGAAAAAATGTTGCTGTTTCAAAAAATGCTTATTTGTTCTCTGTTACTTGGAAAGTTGTAGATGCTCCAAGGTGCCATCAGATGTTCTCCAAAAGCTACTGACAGTCATACTTACTAAAACATCAAAATTCTTATTCACAAAACTTAAGGGTATAACTAAGTTTTTTTTAGAACACAATGAGGCATGAAATGTTATTTATGCCTTCTAAAAAAGTATATTAGGTATACAAATGCTAACTCTCCAGTTGCTTTGTATATAATTTTGCTTGCTAATACTGACAGAAATGTCTTGGCTTTCTATAAGTTTCCATTTGCTTGTTAGCGTGCTCCTCAGGTCCAAATGTAATAATTTCTTATAAACATATTTAGACTTCTGTTTTTCCTTTTTTGATTATAGACAGTGTCATTTGCTTCCTGACTGTTTGACTTTTTATTTAATATGCATTAGCTTGAAACATTCCATGAAAAATGTGTTGAATGTGAATTTTAATATATTTCAGTGGCTTAATAGATATTAATAGAGCAATAATACAGTTGCAGACACAGATCAGATTACAGCTTGTAAATTACAGCCAGTGTACTGAGGGCAAACACTATTAGGAAAACATAATTTGAACATTAAAGAGATTGTGTTTGTAATCAGGACATCTGCCAAAACCATACCCAAAATGTAGAGGTCCTCTAGCACACTTCTTTTGTGGCTTGCATCTGTACAACCTGATGTCTTCATCTGCCCAATTGAATTAAGTATTCTAAAGTACAGCCAGAAGGATAATTGCTACAGGAATACCAGATACAGATACAGCAACTTAAGTGGTGGTAATGTTTGCAAAATGTGGTCTGCGGACAGGCTTGGATGTGGAACTCTTTATCCACATTAGCTGATGGAGTGATTCCTGTCCCATGTGGGGCCTCTTGATTTTCTAATCAAGAGAATTGGGTCGTTGCTTTGCTATTTTCAGTCTCTTCCTGAAACTACATTGGTGTGTATCAATCACCTGGATAAGAACAGATTTGAGCTTAGTGTTGCTTGAAGAGGAAAGTGATCTTCCTAGCTGGAGACTGAGTGTGGCTGAAAATCAGAAGGAGAATCATTTGCATTTTATATTTTTCCAAGGTTTCTGATAGTTTGCCTGCTTTGAGATTTCTGTTAAGCAAAGCAATCAGATCTTCCCAGGTGTTTCACTGGTCCCTGTATGAAAAGTTGTCATTTTCCCAACTCCGTCAACATCTCCAAACACTTAAGAAAAACCCCAGACCTGGGACCTAATTCCATGTTGCTGAAGAATTTTGAAAAATTATTCTGGAAAGAAGGGGTGAAACTTGAAATGCAAGATTATTTTGCATTGGACAAGGTGCCTGAAAAGTGATGAAAAGAAAGGTATTTTTGTTCTGTTCCATCCTTGGTTTGTGTAGTGCAACAGATTGGCATCAGTTCTGTTGGTAGATTTTGACATGATATCTATCAGTGGGGAACAATTTCTTTGAGCTCCAAAGAAATTGCTTCATAGGAGCTGGAATTTCAGATTATTAACAGGTCATAGATGGTAAATGACAGGCACCACTTTTATAAAGATCCATTTTCAAAGAAGTGACTGAGAACAGAAAGGCTAATTAGAAAGCTATGGACCAGTCATCTAGCTAGAACATCATCACAAGCTCAACAGCTGTTTCATGTCTAGCTCTGCAAGTCATCAGGGACTTAGCCACTGATTTTCTTGGCAAACTGCTGAAATTCTTGAGTTTGCTCTCTACGTGAGTCAAACTCTAATAATGTATTGGTTTATTTGTGTGAATCTTGCCTCTGTCCATGTAACATCTTTCTACAGTGGCTCTTAGGCACCTCCAGCTGTGTTTCCCCCATCTATTTTATATTTTGTTTCTGTTGCTCTCTAACACTGGCTGTTGTAGCAAGCTTGCAATCATTTTCACCAAAAGTGGACTGGCTGCTCAGCTCTCTTACAAGGGCCTCACAGGCTTGTCACAAACCAGGTCTTCCCCACCTTGAGGAGTAAAGGGCAAGACCATTTTCAAGTTGTGTGATACTGATGGACTTCAGCATTTCCAAAGAACTTTCCTCTTTTTTGGCAATGACCCTTTTAAAACTAGTTTTACAAATTTATGTTGTGCCAAAGAGCCATCCAGGACCTTTCAGCCAAAGTATTCATAACTCCACATTTTACTTCATTGACAACATGAAGGCATTTAAATAACCAGTTGCCAAATATTCTTGCCTGACAGTAGTCTTGATCACAGGTAGAAGGGGACAGGAGAGGAAGTGCCACAGTGTTATTTCAGTGTCAGGGTGTTTTCTGTAGATGTTCCAGGTTGTCAGGCTCCATTCCCAGGCTTTAGTTACCATGCATTAGTTATCACCCATACACTTTCCTATATGCTGGAAGGACCAGTATCCCTACAGAAAATAATATTCCTTGAATCACTTTAAGGCTTTGCAGCCCTTTCAGGTTCCCCTACATTATTATTTGTGTGTGAAGCTAACTCATGCAGTAAATTAGGCAACTGTTGATTAAATTAGAGTGATGTAAAAGAAAAAAAAATAATAGAAGCTAAGGAAACATTCTTAAAGGAAGTGTTTTTAGTGGCTCAAAATCTTCAAACTGCTGCAGAGCATAGCTGGAAAATCAATTTGGAGTTTCATTTGTTTCTGTTCTCAGAAATTACACAGATTTGGCAGTTGTGCTCCAACATGAATGATTTAAGGGACTTAACCTTGCTTTATGAATAGAATTCAATCCAGCCTTAAGGCAATTACTGCAATAGGCATCTGCATGACATGCCTTAAAACTCTATATACATTGCAAAAATGTGGTGAGGGGTGGGGTTTGTAGGGGTACAACAAAGTCAGACAGAATTCCTAATGGCACAACTGCATGCTAATCTTTATCTAAACATAAAGATCATATAGTGCAGGACAAGATGTTGGTAATATTTGTCTCACACTAAGAAGGCACCATGTCCGGTAATGCAGGAGAAATAAGTATTCTTGAAGGAATCAGACTGAGAGTGTTGGTGCCCCATAAAGTGCTGCCTAAAAGTAAGTGAATTTTCTGTAAACAGTGGTGGAAATTGATGACTGCTATTATTCAGGTAAGTTTTTGATGTAGTAAGAATAAACAAACTCTGGAAGACCTGGACCAAAATCAAGGGGTTTAAACATAAAATACTGACAGATCCATTCCTCATCTTAGCAACTATTGTTCTCCCAAAATTTTAGAAAAGTTATGTTCTTGATTAATATAAAATGATAAAATGGTACAAAACTACCCCAGATCTAGTAATCTTGTTTCTATGGGTAAAGAACAGAAGAAATATGCCAACTTTTTGTTCTCACTGCCATCTAACAGATTCTGCAGGAATTTTTCCTGTCTGTTCGTGCAAATCTGCTCTGGATCCTTCTCATTTCCTTCCCATTTATTCTTATAGGAAGTGTTAGATATTGTCTTTGTAACAGAAGTGTTGGACTGAGATGGTGCTATCTTTCTAACATTCCCCTGAAATATTTATCTGTTGGCTGTCTGAATTGTAGCTTGTCTTCACATTTGATTAGTGAATGCTTGTCACTTAAAAAGGCAGAGTAAGATGGAAAGAAGCAAAAAGTTTCAACAGGAATGGTAAAATAGAAGCATCTGTAGACTGTTTTCTGATCTTTAACTCATGGGACCATTTCTCAAACCTTTTCACAAATTTTTTAATCAGTGTTTCACATATTCATACTGCTCATTTTAAAGAAGGCCTTCTATCTGCATATAGTTACATTGGAAGAAAACTCTGGATTACTTGCATGTGTTGACTCTCATTAATGCAGGAGTCCCTGATCTCTTGTAGATCAAAGTATCTGGAAAATAATAGCTTTAAGAATATCCATTTTCATAAAAGCAATGAAATATATAATTATATCCTGCAGCTCATTTACTACTGCAATTGGTGCAAGACATATTTTCCTCTCTTTCTTTCTCTTAGCTAACAGGATCATTAGAATAACTGAAAATAAGGCAGGAAAGGATTTTGGGATTGGTTCTTTTGCCCCAGGGTAGGATCAGTTAGACTTGTTAAACTTCTCACAGATGATTGTGTGTAACTAATTATTATTTTTACTTTTTTTTTTGCAAGTTTCAAAGGTCGTTTCAGCCATTTACCAGTCTCTAAATGAGCAAAACCTCAGTAGTTCTGAGACAGAGAAAGAACCAATAGACCTGCTACCTTTATAATTTGTATTTGCTGTCTAGCCTTAGTTGAACTGGTGTTGGTAATTAATGGACTAATGGTTTTGGTAATTCACTTGACAGCCAGCAGTTTTGCTCTATGCTTAGGTAGACTCAGGCTGCTGTGTTGGGGGGTTACTGAATTGCTGCTGACTGTTGCTACTTAATATTTGCAATTACACTGGATTTTGACAAAATCTGTGAGGTGACATATGACCAAGAAAGTCACATTGAAAGAAAATCTCACAAAATTTAAAATCTGTCCAGGTGCCCCAGGCCACTCTTTCACAATTGTTAACATTAAGAATTTTTTTGTGGTCTAAGTTCAGCTTTTTCATTTTAAAGTCCAGTTTCAATTCCTTATTTGTTATCCTTTTCTTTTTAATGAATACTGTTTTCTCTTTGAAAAACCTTTTATACTCTCTTTCTGTGTTCTTCTGGGTCATCTTTGGGCTGAAAAGTTTGATTTAATTTTTTCTTAGAACCCACTGTCTGAGAATAAGAATGTATTTAAAGTCTTCCTTTCCTTACGAGTTTTGCCATTGGTTTCTCTGGAAAAAAGAAGTACAGAATACTACCAAACTATTATATTTTGGTTATTAGTTAACCCTTGAAATTGATTTTTAACATTAAATAGTTAAAAAAAAAACCCAAAAAAACCCTCCTTACACATCCTTGCAGAAATTGTCATGTAAGAGGTAGAGACATAAGTTTCTGATACGTAATTAAAAAAGGGAGAAAGTTAGTGGTCATAATCTTTAGTATCTGAAGTAATCATCTTGCTTTCAGAGTTGTGATCTGCTGTAATGACATGATGCGTCAGCTGTACACACTCTGTTGTACCTGGTTGGTGCACTTGTCTCTTTTCATTAGCAGATTGTTTCTAGATAGTCTGACACAGAGTTATTGTTTAGTTTCACAAGCATCATTTCAACACGGGTGCAGGTAATTATGGCTTCATGACTTTAGATAGTGCTGCTAATGTCCTCTAATTATAGTAGCTACAGCAATATGTTAGTTGGCCTTGCACATTGTGTTCTGGTATGGTTGGATTGCTCACAAACTGTGAGGGTGATTCTAAAAACTTTTAAACAAGGTTAACAATCTTTTTAAGGTTTAAAAATGTAAAACTGTTTTGTATGTGAATTCTAACACAGGGTGATGTTTAACACCAAAATATGTGCTCACTGCTTCTGTTCTGTAGTAAACTGGTGCACAGTTCAGAGGCAGCTTATGCAGCTGCAGAACCTGTTTAACTGATGGACTGTTGGGTACAAATCATCTTTAAATTGATTAGGTCATGGTCATTACAGTGAAAAAGAGCATTACCATATGATCAGTGCTTTCCACAACCCAGCAATCTAAATGAAGATCAAAGCTCAGGAAACTAAAAGCCTATGAAAAGCGAGATGAAATGCAATGTGCCATGTAAAATATTTGAAAACTCTTTTGTCAAATGATTATTGATGAAATAATAAGATCAGAGCCGGAATTCATCACACAAAATCAGTTTTAAGTAGTCATGGGAAAGTATCTTACTGTCACAATGTGAAACTAGAACTATGGTTGATATGGGGAGTGGGCTACAGATTTAAACACCAATAAAATGAGGATGATCAATGGTATACAAAAACTTAAAAAATATGGGAAAACATATTGCAAACCAACTAAGCATCAAGAATGGGAAAATAATTAGATATTACAGGGAATGGCATAGGCCAGCACAGGTTGTTAGCACAGGAGCTTGAGATAAAGGGTAAGTGAGAAATGGAAAAATAAATCAGAGGAGTAAGAACAAGGTAAGGCAGAGTAAATGGGAACATTGCAAAAAGCAATGGTATGAAACTTGGCATAGAATTGTGAACTGTGGAAGTTGATTGTATATAATCAAAGTACATTCCTTGGCATCACATAATCAATTAAAGTACACAGATTATCAGTTGCTTTTACTATTTACTCTCATTTATCAATCAAGTCTAAGATTGGTTTTCAGTAGTTTCATGGGTTTTTTCATTTGTTTTGGTGATCTAGATCACACCAACTAAGCAATTAAGCTTTTAAGTTTTTACTGTGAATCAGAAAATTGTTCACTTATGTTAGAAAATGCTATATATACTACAAAATATGAAGTAGTGTGAGTCCTGTCCTTGTAGGTCCTCAGAGGTGTCAGAACCCAAACCAAAAAAGGACTGGATTTCATCTGGTTTGAAGGTACTTCTGTTTCTATTATATTTTTTTTTATATTTTTTTTCTGATTTCCTGGAAAGAACTTAGATTTATTGGTCTTACCCATGGAAATGTTTCAATGAATTGTCATCAGATTTCCTTTCCTCCTGATAATATGTCTGATTTCAGTGAGGGTTTGCATCTCTCAGTTAATAGCTCACTTCCTTCAGGACTCTTCAGAGTAACCTGAGTTTGGTGAATTTTTTTATGCTGCTTCTACTGATCTGTTCTAAGACATTTCTACTGTTTCTTCAGTTTGACCCAGCTCTCCTAATTGCCCCTGCAAAGCATTGTGTGGTTAAAGATATCTAAACAAGCTCACCAGTGCAAAGCATTCATTCATCTCTACCCCTCCAAGTGTGCTTTGCTGCACCCCTATGACCCCAAATTCTCCTGTTTCTCATGCTCTTGAGTTCTAGCCAGTAGCAGGTTGCAGCTGTTCTATCACCTTCTATACTTCTAATGTGCCAGTACTAAATGCTGTGTTTTGGCATGGATGTGATTTGCTCTCTTGGAGATTTTTTAAAATAATCACAATAATTTAATAATCAAGACTCTCTTGGAGTCTTTTTTTAATAATTGTGATCCCTACGTCAGTATCATTTTGATCCAAGTCCAATAGTGTACTCAGGAAACAGTCAAGCATTGCTTCTCCTTTTCTGGGTGTTAGCTGTTCCAAGAAAATATAGTTTAAGTGGTGTAAAATTGTTTCTTATGTGCTGTTCTGACATTTACTCCATATGTAGAAAGGTAAAACTCCTCTACACTTACACCCTTTTCCCAGCAGCTCCTCTGGATAGTTAGGAAAGTAATAATAACAGTAGCAACAAAAATAGTAATCCTTTTCAATTTGGGCATTCAAAATTCAGCCTTCAATGTTTCTTATTGACACTATTAATTTTTGTGTCCTATTTGACTATTGGCTTTCTCTAATATGTAAATACTCCTTCATGCATATCCCTACTACTATATCAGTCCTATATAATTAGTTCTCCTTCAGTATTATCATGCATCACATATTGGACTTTTCACCAACTTTTTGAGCTATGTTATTATCACACAGAGCTAAGCATTTAAGACCAGCACCTTAGTTTTAGGCTCTTGAAAAGTATTTGAAAGGATGATCTTGAACTGATAATTTCTTTTTACAGACCTGCTTAACAAGTTTTACTTTTTTTATTTTGGCACTGTAATTCACTGTTTTCTGTTAGATTATCAACTTTTATGCTAAACTTTATTTGAAAATGTTTTCTTTAGTTTAATGACTTAATCCCTTAAATATCTTTTAACATATTATGTTGTTCTCCTTCACATCTGTTGGCTTTTTTTAGTCTTAAAAAGCTGTTCTGTGTTGATTTTAATTTCAGTTGTGAACAAATTCTTTTTATTGTGCAGTGAGACATTTCTTTCTTTGTAGGCTCATCTACCCCAAGCTTTCCCAAGTCATAATAAATTAAACCCACTCTGTCTATTATTCTTTTCTGTATTATGCCTTGAATAACTCCATGGGACCTGCCTTCCTTATCTTGTCCTAGTCAAGACACAAGAAGCACCTCAGAAAATTGCTCTCAGAGAGATCAAAGGCTTGAACTGCCTCATAGTAGTTTTGCTTTTTGCCTTGAGCAACTCTTGCATTTGCTTCCTTCTCATTGCACTGTAATCCCTTCCCACAGTCCAAAAGGTTGTAATTTTATTGTTCTCTACCCTGATTGTAGTTCCTGTTGTATCTGAGTTTGCCACATTTGTTTACTTATTTTTAGCTTGTTCCAGCATACCCTTAGCATAATATGCATGGGCACAAAAGCTTATGGTAGGGTGTTTTCCACCTGTGATTTTTATGTAAAAATGATACTTTGCTGTCTGTCTAACTTTGGGATATGAGCCAACAACAGAGATACCATCCATTGACTTAGTTGTGTTTATTGCTCCCATAATAATTCATTGATTACATGTTTTTTTTTCCTTCCAGGTCAGTTGCCAACCAAACGAATTTAGTTCACCAGGAAGATGGTAACATATAGAAAGTGGATAAATAGAAAGATCAAGAAAATCTTTGGGGGAGTGTGAGAAAGCTTTAGAAGATTGTGACAACTGAGGTCTGAGACCCAGGAGTCAGCTGGCAATACCGAGAGTCAAGCTAGGCAGACAAGCTCAGGTTCAGGGGTCATCTTAGCACAAATGAAATGATTTTTTATGGCTGCTTAAGTGAAGCTTCTGTTAAAGCCTTGGCAACTGCCCAAAGTAAGTCTGTGTTGAAGAGATTTAACTGCAGTTGGAACAAATAAACCTTATGCAACAACTGAGTCAGTGCTGAGGAAGGTGTGTGTTTTTCACTTGTGTATACAAGAAAGAAAGGAAAAATCTCTCATCTTTTGCACATCCAGGAAAAGCATTCAGGATGTAAATACCCTCTTGTTTGTCTTGAATTTCACTTGCAGTGCTGCATCACAGGACTTCTGTATGGTAAAAGCATGCTTAAGAAGTTTGCGATTGCTTTTCTGAGATCATGAACTCTGAACCTGCAAGTTTTGTTTGCCAGGAGGCAAACTAGTTTGCCAGTTAAAATGCCTCTGACACATGGTGTGTTTCTGCCAGTGTTCTTCAGGCAAGCATTCTCTTGCATTGTGAGGTCTGTGCAATAGAGATAAGCCCAGGCTCACACTCCTGACCAAGCCTGAAAAGACATTTTTTCATCAAGAAAGAAGGGATGATTCTAAATTGCAATCCAGACTGCATCTCAGTCTGGAAGCTTGAATGCAACAGTAGTTTACATCTACTGACCCTTGTAATAGCCAAAAAGATTTATGTTTCTTCAGGACAAGTAAGGTCAATGGTTCATTTTCCTGGCTTTTCTTCTGGGAGTCACTGACCATAAGAGGCATCTGTTCACAGCAAAGCTTAACTTGCACATGTGACCCTTCTGACCACTATCAGAATGTCACTGCCACTGGTCAGTGCCGCTGGTGCTTTGTTTCTGAGTGTTTTGTTGTGAACTGGTTATTGAACTTTTCCTGCCACTGCCAAGAGATCTGTGCTCGTGAAACTTGTGACACAGATGGACATCTGTCACCTGTACACTGGGGAAGCATTGAGCCCAGCAGGCCATGAGGGATCAGAGTGCTCAAATGTGCTGTGACAGCTGTGTAGGGTGATGGCTGTGGCCCTGTGCTCTGGCTGACAGGATGAGGAGCTCTGCAGTATGTAAGGGATTTTTCTGCCTTCACAAACAAAACCAAAACAATCTTTGTACTGCCTTGGGACTTAAAACACTTGAGTTTCAATTCTTTGTCTGTCCTTTTATTAGTGTTAACATAAAGCAGTATCATTAATGTGGTTTGCATTTCATGTGTGTAGATGGCATCACCTTGCCAAGACCCACAAGTAAGTTTTATAGCAACAGCTAAGTATTTCATTTTTGAAATCTGAAGAACTTCTAGTGAAATTAATCACAGCATAGCCTTCTAAATTTGATATAATTCAATATTAATCAGATTTAATATGCAAGAGGATGAATCAAGGCATTGCTAATAGGATACAGAATCTTTAGACTCCCATCTGAAAATCAGTGCTACATAGAGATTAGTGAGGTGGTTTCTGAGAATTGAATCTGACAATATCTTTGCAGTGTCTCTGGCAATACCTGGAGTGGATACATTCTGCAGTTCACTCCACTAAGTCTTCATTATTCATATTCAGCAACTGGTGTGAAAACCCTGCATGAAAATCAGGGCATAAGTTGGGATGGTGCACCCAACTATGCAGGGGAACAACTGAAATGCTGAACCTCAGAGCACTTTGCAGGGGGCATAGGTTAGTCTGTGACTGTAGATAAGACATCTCCAAATTAGCTCAGGAGCTCAGCAGGTGGTTGCAAGAATGTTTGCACTGACATGTCATCTTTGTTGCTGATCACAGTTTGTAGAGCCCTGGGCAGATGGGAACTTCGCAGAAATTTTTGCACTTCTTCCATGGATGAAAGGAGGTTCCCTTGGGCATCAGCTTAATGACTTCTGTAGACATTCCAATGGTTTTGGAAACAACCAAGAATAGCATGTAGAAAGATAGCAAAGGAGTGAAAAATAAGGTTCTTGTCAGTGAATATATTTTTACTATTTTGGTTTCTACAGGTATTCAGCCACCACTACAGTACCTAAATAACTTCCAGCAATATCTTAACATGTGCAATTAGTCAGGAGTGGCTTTTCCTTCTTTCATATTCTTTTCAACTTGAAACCTCAGGACATATTTCTTTTAGGAAAAAAATTGGTATGTGGTTTGTGTAAAAAGTGTACATATCTTTTTTTCTTTAATATCATTATATTGACATGAATGTGTAGATATAAAATACTACATCTTTCTATTACAAAGACTATATGGTACAGGTTACTCTATTTTATATATATTTATATATTGCCTTTTTGGAGCAAATAATGAGGAGATTCTGCAGATTTTGAGAAGGAGATTCCATTTAAGGTAGTGCTTAAATGCAATGGAAAATTTAATATATGGAGCAAAGACAGCACCGAAGCAAATGTCTGCTTATCTTCATGGCCAGTATGTCAGCTGAGGCTGCAGGCTGAATATTTGTTGAAAGAAAGCAGAAAAATTATGCTTTGCTTTTGAGATAGGAATGCTTCAAGACTTTTGAGGAGTACAAAAGAATTACAGCTTTGCATTAATGTTGTACTGAAGCCAGTGAAAGAGAGGTGCTCTCTAACTGTTGTAGCACAGCCATGAAGTATCTTTTCCATAGTGTTCTCCTAGAGAAACTGATTGCTTGTGGCTTGGATGGATGTGCACTTTGCTGGATAAAAACTACTGATTGAGCCCAGAGAGTGGTGGTGAACTGAGTTATATCCAGTTGGCAGCAGGTCACAAGTCATGTTCCCCAGGGATCAGTGTTGGGGCCAGGCCTGTTTAATTTCTTTATAAATGATCTGGATGAGGGATCGAGTGCCCCCTCAGTCAGTTTGCAGATGACACTAAGTGGGGCAGGAGTGCTGATCTGCTGACGGGTAGGGAGGCTCTAGAGAGGGATCTTAACAGGCCGGAACAATGGGAAAAGGCCAGTTGTGTGAGGTTCAACAAGGTGAAATGCTGGGTCCTGCACTTGGGTAACAACAACCTCACTGAACACTGCAGGCTTGGGGAAGAGCAGCTGGAAACCTGCCTGATGGGAAAGGATCTGGGGGTGCTGCTTGACATCCAGATGAACATGAGCCAGTGTGTGTCCAGGTGGCCAAGCAGGCCCATGGCATCCTGGCTTGTATCAGAAACAGTGTGGCCAGCAGGACCATGGCAGTGAGTGTCACCCTGTGCTCAGCACTGGTGAGGCCACACTTTGAGTGCTGTGTCTGGTTCTGGGCCACTCACTTCAAAAAGGACATTGAGGTGCTGGAGCAGGTCCAGAGAAGGTCAACGGAGCTGATGAAGGGTCTGGAGCACAAGTCCTGTGAGGAACATCTGAGGGAGTAGGGGGTGTTTAGCCTGGAGAAAGGGAGGCTCAAGGGGGTTCTTATCACTCTCTACAGCTGCCTGAAAGGAGGTTGTAGCCAGGCGGGGGTTGGCCCCTTCTCCTGGTAACAAGCAACAGGATGAGAGGAAAGAGTCCAAGTTGTATCAGGGGAGGTTTAGATTAGACATTAAGAAAATGTTTTCATTAAAAGGGTTGCCAAGCTTTGGAACAGGGTGCCCAGGAAATGGTTCAGTCACCATCCCTGGAGGTATTTAAAAGACTTGTAGATGTGACACTAAGGGAGATGGTTTAGTGGTGGACTTGGCAATGTTGGGATAACAGTTGGGACTCAGTAGTCTAAAAAGACTTATCTAACCTAAGTGTTGGCTCTGTGATTCTGTGATGTACCTGGATACCTAACTTCTTTCATGGATGTTTGTTTAGGATGTAAATGGAAAAACAAAGAATAACTAATCCTTTGGGGTTTCAGTATGTGTATGCTTTGTGTGTCTGTGCCTAACAGAGGCAATACTAGGAAAAAAACCCAAAACTTCAAGGGTTGGAAAATGGCCAAGCAGGATGAGGACACTTGTCAACTGCTTGTGGTATGTGGAGGGGAGATCTCCTGCAGTATCCTAGAAGACCTACTAGTCTTCTCTATCTGTGTGTACTTTTCTATGTGCTCTATTTCATACAACAAATGCCCAGTGTAACAGGAATCCAATCCCAGCTATCTCCAATTCTATTAAAAACTCTAGTTGTAGAAGACTGGAGCCGAGAATGGATTCTAAGGGCACAAATCAACATCTGCTTTTATGTCCTCTTTCTTAAAATCTTCTTTCAAAGAAGTCAGAATTGTATTTGACACACGAAGGAGCATTTCTCTTCTTTCCCAATGCCCTCCTCTGCCAGCAAAACCATAGTGTAAGTACCAGAGTGTGGGTGAATTTGCACAGCTAACACCTTTGAAAAGATGTTGGGTGGTTTCCCACCAACATCTTGTTCTCTTCTACACTTAAACTTTGAAGGTAAGATATGGGTATTTATCTCACCTCTCTTTTGGGCCCTTAAGAAAAGATGAGAGGATAGATTTTTGTACAATCTGATCCTCAGATGAGCCTGATAGGCTCACCTGCCAGAGTCACTGGTTATTAGTCACTGTCTCAAATAAGTCACCTATTGAGGTAGAATGTGTAGAATTGCCCAATTTCACAGTTTACTGAAGTTCTTACTTTGCTTGTTTACATAGTCCATCTAGACTTTGTTGTGGAAGAAAGCCTGAAAATGTGAAACAAACAGATAAATTAGAAAATATAGATGAATTAGAAAATATATCTATATAAACAGATAAATTAATAAAAATATATCTGTATAACAGATAAATTAAAAATATATTTTTAATTCAAAATAGTTTCAAGCAAAAAAATTCTGCCTTGCCGAAGGGCCTGATCCATTGGCTTTGCATACTTCAAGAGTGTCACACTGAATGTAGGTACAGATACATGACTTGAAAACTTTATGTGAAAAGCATTGTAATAGTGAGATGGCCAAGATGGTTCTGTAGCTGCATGTGGCCTATGGTGCCAGGTTTATATCATACAAACATAAGGAGACTGAGCTGACATGGAATTCTTGAACTAAAGTTGTTTTTGTGGATGTGGAATCAGGGAAGGAAACAGGCTGCGAAAATATTCTTTCCAAGCTGGTCAAGAAAGTCACCCATTGGGTCTGAGATACTTGGATGTGTCCTGGGAGGATTTTTAAACATATGAAGGGTTTGACATGTAATTGAAAGAGGAAAAAGACTGGTCATCTCTCGTCAGAAAATATGCTTTCCCCATGTTGCCTAACTTCTCCTTTTGGCAATGCATATTCTCACTGCTTCAATTTGCATTTCAGTAATGTTTCTGTCCCTGTATAGAAACACTTCTCGGGCGAAGCTGGAAGCTGCTTCTGATAATAGTCTGCAAGCTTTCTGATTTTTATTTGGGAAGAGGCCAAAGGTAATGATGATTCTGCTGTGGTAAGAGCCAGTTTCTAGGGAGATGAAAAACCTCAGTCTCCAGTGAATGATCAGCCCAGTTTTTGTTCAGATGTCTGCTCCACTTGTCCAGCTCCTGGAGGAGAGCAGACAGGCAAAATCCTTACTTCTTTGCTTAGCAGGAAGGGCAGGAAGGTGCAGAAGCATCCCAGTAGCTGTACTCCCTTGTGCCTCTCCCACCTCATGTCACCCTGCAGGAACATCAACGTTTGGTCAATTTTCACAATGCTAAGACTTGAAAGGGACAAGTATGGATCACAAAGCAGGAACTGAAGGTATGAAACCTGGGAAAAAGGTGGTGGTCAGGCTCTTTTTGCCTGGAAATTACTTGGAATGAGAATAAGGCTCCCTAGAAAAGGCTGGAAGTAAGCAACTGCCACTCCTATCTTCAAGGAAAAAAAAATCTGGAGCACTACAGACTGGTCAGTGTCACCCCGATCCCTGGTAGCATGAGGGCACGAGTAACTGTGAAAACTGTTTCCAGGCACTTGAAAGACAAAGAGGTGATTAGGAAAGTAAACATGGATTTATAAAGGAGAAATTCTACCTGGCCCAAACTGATAGTCTTCCATGGTGAGCTGACTGGCTTGTGGATGAGGGAAAAGCAACACTGTTTTTTATTTTGACTTTAGCAAGGCTTTTGACATTGTTCCCTAACATCCTTAAGGCAAAATGGTGATGGATAGTTGAGGTAATCAGACAGAACAGCGGACTGGGAACTAGCTGTAGCAATGGGCTCAGAGGGCAGCTGTGGCACAAAGTCCAGCTGGAAGCTGGTCACTAGTGGAGTATTCTAAGGGTCAAAATTGGATCCAGAACTGTTTAAAACTTCACTAATTACCTGAGGGATGTGACAAAGTATAGACCCTCAGCAAATTTGCTGATGATAGACCAGAGGGATGTGTTCCTACTCAGAAGAATTTCAACAGGCTGGGGAAACAGACAGGAACCTCATGAAGTTCTACAAAGGTAAGAGCAAAGTCTTGCATCTGGAGATGGGTAATACCATGCATCAGCTGTGTTGGGGGCTGACTGGCTGAAAAGCAAGTTTGCAGAAAAGGGCCTTGGGGTTCTGTTGGACACCAAGTTAAATATGAGCCAGTAATGTGTCCCTGTAGCAAAGGAGACCAACAATAACCTGAGCTGCTGTAGGAGGAGTTTTGGCAGCAGGTAGAGGGAGGTGGCTCTTCCCTTTTACTCAGCACTGGTGAGACACATCTCCAGTGATTTGTCCAGGTCTGGGCTCCCCTGTACAAGAGAGAAATTGACATACTGGGGAGTAAGAAAGGTTGAGTCAGACTCTTCTCAGTGATGACAAGAAAAAGACACAAGAGACAATGGGCAAAAATCAAAATGCAGAGAATTCCACTCAATTCTAAGGGGAAAAAAATTTTTATGGTTAACTGCAGACTGGAACCAGGTTGGGCAGAGGGGCCATCTTTGGTGATAGTCAAAACTCAGCCCAATATCCTGTGCAACCTGTTCTAGGTGACTGCATTGACCTAGATGACATCTGTAGATGTTTTCTTCCTACCTCTCTACCATTTCTGTGATCTTTTCAATCAATGTGGAGTCAGCTGTCCCAATTGTCAAAGAAAAGTCTGAAAATCCCATACAAAAACATCTTGCTATTTCAATGCCAGTGATATTTTTTGTGTGAGGGTAACTCATATTTTTTTAACCTTTGGGGTTGTCAGTAAAAACTAAGTATAGATGTGCTTTGATGATGAAGCCTGGCAACTCAGAAATGGTTTCTTTTCTTCAAGTATAAATAAAGATAGAACCTTACCAACTGTTTAGCTGGCTGTTGAAACTCCTTAGTTTCTGGGAGTGTCTGTACACATGCGAATATTTTGCTTGAGGGATCCACTAAATGCCTGAACTTCTAGGACATTTAAACCCTGGTGAATGTACCTAAAGAAAAAATAGCTTTCACTTTACCCATGCAAGATGGGGCTGTAAATGGGCTATTGCTCTGTTGGAAATGAATCTTGCTATCAGTTTTTGGCAGTTTTCATAAAATCACAACTCCATGTTGGTAGTTTCTTATGAAAAAAGTACGGAGAATGACACAGAAATTGCCCCTAGATGACCATATCAACTGCACTAAATGCATGTCCATGATGGACAGTGCTTTGGTTTGAGTGTTTAGGCTGTGCTTCTGTCCTCAGGCAGGACAGTATAGCAGACCTTAGAACCAGTCCTCTCATGAGCTGTATTTCCCAGAAGGTACCTAAATCTTGTTCTTAATTATGCATTTTGGCAGCAGGAGCACAATTTCCACTGAATTCAACACAGATCAGCACAACATATTTTAAAACCTCCTAATGCAATTAGAATTGTATTAAGGTTGTAAAATCCATTGCCAGGACAAAGGAGCTAAAGAAAATGCCAGCAGCAGGAACAGGTTGTGACAATGGTGACATGTGACATCTTTTCTTCCTGCTGTCACTCCTTGTGTCCCTGACTACTAGCATCTTAATTATTTAGTGTCACATGCCAAATACTGATAGAAGTGTTGCAAGAAACTGTGGAGGTAAAGTTTGGAATCCTCATTATAACAAGAATGATTAGGCAAGCTTTCTGTATTTTTGCCTGCAGCATTATTTGTCTTGAACAATGTCTGCCATCTTTCCTTTTGGTGATGGTCTCATTGTTTGATTAGGCATTGAAACCCACTGATTACAGCAAATAATGTGGAAAAGCTCCTAGATATGTGCCAGTCTTCATTTCGCTATGAGTAATGAGTAGTCAGGAAGTCAAAATATTTGTTTTGTTGTTTTTTCCTGCTTCTCAAAGAGTCTGTTTCATTGGATTCTGATTAATGTTTCGAAGTTAGGAGCCAAGAATAAATCAAGAAGAAAGATCATAACTGGAGGGATGCCAATCCATCTACAGGTAATTTGTCTACTCTGTGAAAAAAGGTGTTTATGGTCATGACTAGTAATGGCATTCTTAGTGGTCTTTTCCACTTGAACAGACAACTTAATTAATTTACAGTATTCTGAACCCAAGTAAGTGGTGGATATCTCTTTATCATGCTTTAGTGTTTTCTGAGGCACCATATCATGTCAGAGCAGGATTTAGCCATGTTCTGAGAAAGTGTCCCATTTAGAAAAGGGTGAATTTGTACATTATTATTCTGCTCTCAGGGATCTCACCTAAGCTTTAGGCTATGTAGATCAGTGGCCTTGAGAAACTTTATCTTCTTTGATTCACCAGAAGGATGATATTGCCTCCTTACAGACCGACAAATCCTTTTGATTCTACTCCCACCCTTTAAAACCTCCACTGTTCCTCAAGTTCTTTTTTTCCCAACATAATCCTTAACATAGAAACTCTCTCTTCATTTACATACTCCACCCAAAGGCCTTTGTGCTCTCCTTTCTAGCCCATCACTTTTTAAGCAGCTGTCATTAAGTTAAATTTACATACACCCCATCATTCATAGCTCCTTAACTTGCAGCATGTATTTGCAGCAGCAGATGGAAGTAGGAAGAAAAATCACCTGTGCTGCCAGGTTTCATTTCCCAAGGCAGAGAGTGGCTATAGATCAGGAAGTAATAAGGAGATTTAATTGGAGAATGCACGCTAACTTTGCTGTGTGGTGGAGGATGCTTGAACATCTCTAAATAAGCTGTACCTCTTGAGTTCTGGTCCATGATCAGTCCCAGGGACAGCTTCCTTTGTTGCTCTGTGTTGGTCAGCTCCCATGGGCAGTTTGTGCAGGACTGGGGATACCCATTAGCCAGAGACAACACTGAAATGGACATGAAGACAATCTCTGCCTTTCTGCAGTGGATCTTGCCCCTCAAAATTTAAAAAGAGTTTTTCTTAAAATCTGTGAAGTATTCCATATACCACAAAATTCCTGGTTTCTGCTTCAGTTATGGATGCACCTTGCTCCACAATTAATGCCCTTTGTCATTCCTTTGGAATTACAAAGCTTCCCTGATCCAGTCTTCTCTGGATTCCTGTTTGTGAATAGGTGACATGGGTGCTTAGTGGGGACTCCCTAACTCCCTGACACCTGGGGACCTAGGGACACCTAACTGCCTGACATAGCACAGAGTTCACTGGCTGGATGTGATGAAAAACCTGACTTAACACATGGGTATTTGGGGGCCAGGCTGCCTAGAGAATCCTGCTCCCTGACATTCCCTTACAATCTTGTGCTGCTCCTGCCTTTGTGTCAGCACACCTGATCACACAGCTGGCTGGAGAACAGTTTTGGGCTGGATTCTTTCCATGCCCTGGGTCTCTGACAACCTTGTTAGCAGTTGTGTCAGCAGCACAGGGATATGACCATACTGCTGGAGATAAAGGTTGACCTGGCCTTTAATAGGCAAAAACAGAGCGAAGGAGACCATTGTGAGTACCCAGAACATTGTGAGAGTTGAAAAGTCTTTTGGCAGAAGGAAAGTGACACTGGCAGTTTGAGCTATGCATACAGAGTATCCATACACATGGTAAGAAACAGTGAATTTGGAAATCTAGAACATGGAAGACCTACACTGTCAATGGAATTTATGGCTCCCTTCAAAGCCAGGCCTGGGGTCCAGCCAGTCCACATGTACTACTTCCCAAAACCAGTACTGACTGCTTCAGTACCTGGCCAGAGTTAGAGCTACATATATGCAAATGTTTGTAGCAACTGTGCTTACTAATATCCAAATTGTGGCAGGATTCAATGAATGAAGATACGTCACACTATGCATAAAGGCACATGAGGTTGTTGGACAGAGAGAGGTTTTACCTCTCATCCAGCCAAGAAATTGCTGACAGGCCAGTCAAGTACAACAAATAGTAATTGTTCCCTTAAAGAAACATCTCCTTTTCCTTCCTCTGTTTTAATCCTCCTCTTGTTATCTGTTGGGTGAGACAGAATGAAATTAATTTGATAGGCATTTGGAAGCAGGATGGAATATGGATGGAGCTGGAGAACCTCAAAAGAGAGGCTGGCTGAAAAAACTGTTAAGGTTAACATGCTTCAAGAGGAAGATGATTTAAAATGAGTCAGGAATACTAATAGTCAGCCTTTCAGATGTGATCAGAATAGTGGCAAACTTTCTTTCACTTCTTCACTTTTATTTTTTATAAAGTTTTGAAACTGGGTTGTTTATTTTGTAGATTGAAAATAAATCATCTTGGAAATAAAATGTGTTTCACTTTACCATGCTTTGAAGGTGATTTTAAGCTAACTGATTAACACAAGGTATTTGTTATCCACAGGTGAGGTCAATCTTTAAGTCAAAGCCCTGGAATGCCTGAAGAAACACCCAGCTCCCTTATATATCTCTCCAGGGTCAGGTACCTGCCAGCAGCTAGGGCAGGTTGGCACAGAACCATGTGAGCCTGTTGAAGGGCTGACACTGGAACAGCTGGGTCTGGGAGAAGTGTCATCTTGGATGAGATGTAGCTAGGAAGGCTGCCCAGCATGTGGCAGGTCAGCAAAAAGTGCCTCCATCCCCTTTCTCTGGGCAATGTGAAACTCTCTGTTGTGTCACTACATCCCAGGCATCCATCCCACAGCTCTAGCAGGTGGTGTGCCAGTGCAGAGCAATGCCAGGAGACTTCTCTTGCTAATGTGGGTGAAAGTGGAAGTAACACTGCCCTGCAGAGCAGAGCTGGCAGCTGGAATGAGTGAGAGCAGTTTTAGCCTCCTAGGACAGGCAGCAGTGCTTAGTTCTGCCTTCTTTGCTGACTTAATGTCTTCAACATCTGATAAAAGTGTGAAGAGAATTAGATTATTTCTCACTCTTGCACATTGGGGCATTTTAAGAGTAAGTCATTACTCAGGCACGTATCTGTAGTTTGTAGTTTTGCTGTCCCCAGTGTCAAGCAGGTGTTCACTGCCTGCTTGTAACATCCCCAGTGAAGGAGCAAGAATATTGAGGGTTTGCTGAGAGGACACTGAGAAGAATCAGAGTATTTCCAAGTGTAGAAGAGAACCTGACCAAGTGTTAAACACATTGGCCCAGGAAGTTGGTTTTAGATGAGTTGCTGGTGTTTGCTGAAGGAGTCCTGCTGAAGTTCCAGAAGTTTTCTCAGGATTTTATCTAATAATAGATCCCTGATGAGGGCCATGGTAGAAACTTGATTTCCAGATGCCTTACCATGTCTATAAATTAGGCCATTAGCCTGCTACTCCCAATTTCCTCCTGCCATTTTTAAGTAGCGCAGAACTACAGGGTCTAATGTAATATGATATGGAATGTTTTGAAGCAGATTTAAATGGAAAATGAAGTGATGGTCCTGCGTGTAAGGGCTGATGTAATAGAAAAAGTATTCTTCTTGCCTAATGAATTTACTGGAAAATATATTACCAATTATGCTCAGCTCTCTCTGCTAAAAGCCACCAAATAACAGATGTGGTTATTTAAAGAGCTGCCAGCACAGGGCAGAGGGAAAGAAAGGAATGGAAAATAAGAGCCACCTTCGATGCATTAAAAAGTGGAAATAAAGAGAAGGCTGTTACTGACACAGACTGACTGCTGGAGAAACCATGTTTCAAATATCATCTTTACATAGGTGACTCTCCAGACGTTTCTGGCAGGTCCTTCATGACCTCAGTTAGCAGTTCACTAACACAGAAAAGGTAAAAAGGTATCTGAAACTCTGGTATTCTGTTGTTGGGATCCTCCGCATCAAAACCACTGAACAAAAATGAGTTTGGAATTTGCTTTATTTCTTTTCAAACAGTGCTTCTGAACCTTGTGCATGTCTGTTGATAGTCTTTGCAACATGAGGTGAACCAGAGTCTTTTCCCCAGAAAAAAATTCTGCAGTTTTTTACCAGCACTGAATGAGGTTTTCCTGGAAAGTAATCTACATAGTATCTTAAAAAGGAGAATTATCTCTAGTAACTGTCACCCTGCAATAGATGAACTGAGCTTATAAGAAATGTATAAGCAAGGGGCAAAAAGCAGTGCACATTCTGCTCAGCATTGCCCATCTGCTGCCCGAGCTCTCCATTAGAGCTGTGTTGTTAATCTCATGTTTTAATCATCAGTTTTACTGATAAAGGATAGATTTCTGAATAAAATTAATTCATATTTGATCCTCAACCCTGACCTCATATTAATTCTATATGTGTTACATTAGTGGGCTTTTTGGTGTAACCACTAAGTTTGATGGGTTAGGCAGGTTTGATTATTCTTGTTCAGGGCATTAAGCACAATATGAAAGACCAGCTATGAAAACTAAGCACAGACAGAATTGGATATGGTTGATCTGGTTTTACTGGCTGAGTGACATTTCCAGTATAAAACAAGAACATTATGGTTTAAAGATGCCATTATGAAGTTGCTGCAGCTTGAAAATGAAGCAACCCTTAATGCAATAAGTAGGTACTGTGGCATTCAGTAAAATAAAGAAGTCTCTTGCCTTTAACCTTACAGCTAAAATCAGCATCCTTGGAAGCTGTGTGAATTCAGCTTTTTCACAGAAACAGCACAGGGCTTTGACTCAACTTCTGGAAAGTTTCATGATCCTTCTATCTATAGAGGAAGCTGTGGTACTTTAATGACTGTGTTACTTCTCTAGAAATAGTCTGAGCTTTTTCTAAATTTCTTCTCTTGCACGATAGTCTTGGGGTTTTTTTTATTCACCTCAATCTATCTCAGTCCTTGAGAACTGAGTGTGTTTGACAACTGTCTGTCATTGTAGGAGGTAGACCTTTACCTAAATGAATTTGGAATTCTTTTGTGTAATGCTTGGGAAATGAAAGTTTGCTCTAATACAATGTGCTGACCTGCAGAAAAAATGGTTCACCTGCTTCACTTTCAGTTTTGGTTCACCAGCAGAAAAAATGGTTCACCTGCTTCAGCTTTGTAGGAGGTCCTAGGTTGAGTAACTCATCTCAAAAACAGCACTCAGATTGCTTTTAAAAGTCTTCTTTTTCAAATATTTCATGGTTGTGAAAGACATTTATTTATTTCTCTCAATTCATTCCAGCTCTGAGCAGCAGCCTTGTCTGGATGAATAACACTTGCATTTGACCATGGCTGGGAGCCTGTTTTCTAACTCATTAATGGCTTGGCAGCATTACCAATTTAGCTACCATCCCCTGCTCTGCAAGGACCTGTTCTGTCTGTGAAGAGCTGCTTTCCAGTGGAAGTGTGCAGAAAATCCAGGTCAGCTGTTGGAAACTTTATAGTACAGCCATGTCAGTGCAGCTCCTGGGCTAATAAACCCCATCACCAAGCAGTTTTGATATTCCACTGCCTTCGCTAATCCTGGATCTCTTATGGACTTTGTTTGGACAGATGGAACTGCCCCACATGTCACAGCACTGGAGGTAGGGCTGCTTCTCTGGAGGTGTGGGCTAAGTGGGGATGTACATGCAGATGTGTGTGCAACGGTGTTCCCTGGGTTCCTGTTAAGGAGGAAGGATGTGAGCAGACTGACAAGAAGTTGTTCTCATTAACTTTGATGGGAATAGTCCTGAAAAGAAGCTGCTGTTGACTGGTGCACTCCAGATGCTAGCAGTCCCTGTATATTCCTTAGTGCAGAGACATGCCAGGTTTAATTAATTATGCTGGAACAGTACAGGCCAGGATGCAGCAGAAGTAGCATGTGTGTGTATGTCCAACTGCTAATGACACCCCTGCCTACACTTCATATTGAAACAGTTCCAAGACGTGTCAGAAAGGAGAGGTATATAGTAATTGACAGTGAAGAAAGCAATGTGAAATTTAAGCACCCATCATTAGAGCTTGCACCTAAAAAGCAAAATGAGATTATTGTGGGACTAGCTATTGAGTTGAGAGTTATGAATTTGAACTAATATCTGGCTTGACTAGATCCTTGCAGTGCTCTCTCAATCTGCAGATGAAAGATGAGATCTAGTTCACAATTCAGTATGGAATGCAGACAGATGAGACATTGATAGAGACCCATTAGTTTAAAAAAATGGAAGGAAGGCAAATGGACCCAAATAAAACAAATGTATACATCTCTTCAGAGTTGTCTCAGTAAGGTAGAGTTATTTCAAGATTTCCAGATGATTCACAGTGCCTGAAGTATCATGTTTATAATTCTCTGTTATCTTGGAGAGTGGAGTTTTTCTTACCTGATTTCAACTCAGAATATATTTTGTAATCATTTGTTCAATTGAGCTGTCTGAGGAGACATTAATCCAGAAGTTTATGGGTAGTTTGATTCTATTAATTGGTCTTTCTTTTCAGCTTAACAACAGCAATAAAAAATATTCTTCAACATTCCCCTGTATCTGCCCATTTCTGACAACGGGGAATATGCCACCTCCTGCTCAGCCCAGCTCCTGCTCTGCCCTGAAGGACTGAAAAATCCCCAAGTCATGGGACCATAGGAAACAGAACCTAAGGAGAAATGCCAGGTGATAGAAGTGATTGAAATGTCTTATATATGCATATTACAGGCTCTGTGGAGAAGCATTTGCTGTCCTTTGGAGGCAGTTTGATCACCTCCATATGGACTGTTGAAAATGTCACAGCCTGCAATTTAGTTCACTAAGAAATACAAGATGTTTTCTTCCTTCTCTCCTGTAGATCTTTCTATCACCTGCCATCTTCCTCAGCCACTTCAAGAAACTGCAAAATTAGGAATGACAAAACATGCAAAAATGAATCATAGGTAGAAATGACAGCTCAGAAATATCAAAATGTGCTGTAGGTGGGACTTGATTTAAAATGGAACATGAAAAAGAGCAGGAATTCTTTGGAAGGAAAGAAGTGGCATGCAGAAAGTAGAAATCTGAAGCCTCTGAAAATCCTAGAGGGAAAAGAAATGACAAAAAATCAAGCAGTCAAGCAAACACATTACAAATCAGTGTAATTAAACAGAGAGATGTGTTAGAAATTGTTGATCCAATTTGCACCTAAGCATTGGCTTCTGTTGAAGTCAGACCTGTCCAGGTGTCTGGTTATTTCTACCGTTGTAAGTCTAGGATCAATTACTTTGGTTCACATTTGTTTTCACTGTAAAGGCTGATGTGCCTTTAGTGACTTAGAATTCACAAGAAAAGACAGAATGATGCTTTGCTTGCATTGTTGCAATAGCTGAAGTTGAGTCAGCTGTTTGAAATATCACCTTCCTGGGTTACCTTCTCATTCTTTATGGACAAAATGCTTTTGGTTTTTCCTTAACCACGCCTGCAATCCTTTACAGTGAAGTCTGTGATTTGCATGTGATTTGCATGTAGGCCCAGAGATTGTTGAAGGATGCTGCTGCTAACAGGTGAGGAGGACACACAAAGCAGCAGTGACATGGCTGAGAGTTCTGGAGTACACAGCCTTGAACCTGCATCTCTGGGGAAAAACTGCAAGGGAAATCACAAAATTTCTTGGGCACCAAGATGCTTCTACACACCTCTTCATGGTCCTGGGACAACGGTAAGCTGTGGCACACCGTGTCTCCTACCTTTAATTCTGTTATGCCGGATGATGCATTCAAAATCTCTATAATGTTTAAGGTCTCAGGGGCCTTAGGAACTTAAACAAATGTTTTTCTTGTCACATTAAATGCAGGCAAGTGGGAAAGGAGGTATTTAAATCTGAAGAAATTGACAGAAATCTTTGATTTCCAAGGGCAGGACAACAGAGCTAAAGTCAGTTCTTCAGTTCTGGAGAGATCAGAGCCAGGGAAGCATGAATTAGTTGAATATTTTGAAGGATTTTCCCATCTGTATGACTTTGTAAGTCAATTTTCTCCTCTCTTTTGATTTTAGAGTGATCACGTACCTAGAGAATAGACAGCCTTGGGCTGGTCTGAGGCAAGAGTTCTCTGAATTGCTTCTGCACTCTTATGCATGCTTCTGATTCTGAGAAACATCAGGGCAGGCTTAAAGAAACTCTGTAAGGGGATACCAAAGCTTCCAGGGAAAATGTAGAGCTTTTCTGTTGGATCTACCTCGTGAAACCTGAGCCAAAACCCAATGTAATTTTACAGTCCAGGACTTGTCTGGACCTGCATTCCCCTTGACTGCCAGCCAGCGTTTCCCTTCTCTATGGAAAGGAAGGAGAGTTGCTTGAAAAGGGGTTTTAAAGCATGATGGATTTCTTGCAAGCACAAAACAAGACACGATGACTAAAAAAATGGTCATGGACAATTCTATTTTAAACTCTGTTTTTCCACTTGCAAGGAAGGAGAGATAGACTCAGATAACAGGTGAAAACATTCTATGTTTTTTATTGCATGTCTTCTTGCTATGTACTGCATTGGTTTTTATCCCCTGAGGTATTAAAAAGGAAGGTTGTGAAAATAATTTCCAAGAAATCAAAGAGCACCCAAAATACTCATGAACAAAACCAGTTATTCTGCATATATGCAAGCTGATGTATGGCCTAACTCCTGATCTTGCAGTCTAATGCCCACCTGTGTTGGAAAATGAAATCTCTGAAAACAAATTTCTCAGTACTAGCCAGAGAAGTGGACGATTTGTCCACGCTTTCTACCAAAACCCTGTGCACACAATAGCACCCACATAGCTCAGACAGAAGGAGATCACTCCAAGGGACTAAGCACTATCCCAGAAATGCTTCCCCTTCACTTTATCCAAAAACTACGGTCCCCTAGACAGACTCAGAGGGGATAACAGGCAAAAAGGGTGAGGGACAGCTCTCACAAGAGGTGACAGATCTCCAGTGAAGACATGGAGATATAATAGGGGATGATCAGAGACAGAAATATTTGGACAGAATCTTAGAATATCTGTGCAGTTCATAAAGGATTGCAAATGGGGAGAAATGTTTCAAGAACCCTTTTTTCATGGGCTGCTGCTTCTGAAACATTCCCCTTGTAAGTGACACCGCAGGCAACTGTCCAGAAGCTTGGAAACACTGGACTTGCATGTGCAGTAAGACCATGTGAAAAAGACTAAGACAAGTACTGAACACAGGTCATGAAAAATACAGAGACTATCAATAATATATGATGAACAAGATAAGTGACATACTGGCTATTCTTGGTTGTAATCTTCTGTTCATTTTGTCTCTCTTCAGGGTTATGAAGCTATCATGTTCTTGCTTCTATTTGCCACAGTCCTTGCAGACAAGTGAGAGAGGTCACCTGGGAGGATTTCATGCAGATTCCATGAGTCTGATACCCTGCTGATACTCTGGTGTGGCTGGAGTGTAACTCCTGGTCTGCTCCTGTCTCTGTGCTGTTTCTCATTCTGCCATTTGGCTTGGTTTGGCCACCCAGCTCCTCATCCTAGCCCCGTCTTTGTGGCTGAGCTCTAGGCATGGGAGTGGGGTGCAGTGTTGCCTGCCTTATACTGAAAGGGCTGTGCTGACCTCCCTCCTGCTGGCACTGTCAGCCTTTGCAGGCCCTAGTGAAAAAAATTCTCTCTAGATTTACATACAATGCACTTTGATCTTTAAACCCTGGATAAGCCCCAGTCACTGTCTGTCTTGGAGAGATTTCAAATTTAAATACAGCAATTAGCTAAATCCATCAGGCAGATAGTAGCTTCCCTGCTTTTTCTTCTTCCCTTTGTCCTTCTTTCCCTCTGCTATTATTCACAAAATTATCCAACCCAAAAGCTGAAAGAAAAGACATCTCATGTGTTTACAGCCTGAGATAGACTTTGTTTTGTTTGACAGCATAATTCCCCTTTGGTGACCTCATTTGCACATGTGACAACCTGTGTGAAACAGTCTGTTCAAGCAATGCTAGGGATAGCAGAGGCTTTGTGTGTAGGAGGGTGTAAAGAGATTGGTGTTAGTGACTGGCAGTGTAATGCACACCACAGGCAAACATCTAAGTCTTCCTCTAAAGGAGATCCTTGCAATCCTTCCAGAACTCACATTTCCTGCAAGCTCTTTGTGAAGTGAGAGGTGTTAGCATTAATTCTTCTTGAATGTCAAACCTTTTTCTCATGGACAATATTTCTCTCCTCCCATCATTCCTTCAGCACTTCACTATCTGAAGCTGGGGAAGGACTTCCATGCTAAGATCAGGCGCTCTGTTGTAGTTGCACGCTGGTGAGTGGTATCTCACTTCTCCCCTTAGGGAGGGCTTGTGTGTGCCCTCTTCAGAGTGTGAGACACCCAGCACAGCCTGGGTACAAAGCTCCTGGGTAAGAAATAGGATTGTAACAGAAGGAGCCAGTGATCTCTGGGCAAATTTTAAAGATTACCTGCTGGATTAATGGTCTTGAGTTTTCTGGTTGCTCTTCCATTCATGCTGGCTATCTAGTTTGTCTGTATTTTGGCTAAGAAGAAAATTGAAGAAGATTATCCAGAAGAGTTAGCCCTTTTTCCTTTACAAAAGCTGGTGCTGTTATGAATATGAATGAGGCCAAACTTTCTCTGGAGAAAAAGATTGTCGTTTATTAAAATAGCTGCAAGGAACAGAGTACCCAGGATAAGCCCAGGCACCCACACAGTGAGCCAAAACCAGAACAGTGCGCTAACCCCAAGTGCGCTGGGCTCCCCCCACAAAACAAGTATCCAAAAAGAAGAACCCTGACCCCACCAAACTCCCCCCATTTATAGCCCCCTTTGAGTCCAGGATTGGTCCATTTTGGATCCGCATGGTAATTGGTCCATTTCCAGGTTTCTCATTGGTCTTTAATGATGTTCATTCTGGACCAATCGTTTCTGCAGGGCTTCGAATGATTGGTCAGATCTTCCATCCAATCCCTCTTCGACCTCACCTTGCCCCGCCAGACCATCCTTCCACCAAACCCTGGACCCTTCTCCTAGAACATTCTAAGCCCTCCCTTAACATAATACAAAATACAATTAATATAACATAATTAATACAGTGTAATTGAACTATACCCTAATTTAACATAACTTAACTTTTACCTATAACAGTGCAGCACTTCCTCTTCTGGAAGTACTGCCTTCCACAGGTAGCACAAGCATGTGTGCTTTTAGAGCTTTATCCCAAGAAGTCAGCTGTGCCACTGTAGCATTCCTGCTGCAAGCAATGCCTCAAACACCTGCATCTCCAAAAGCAGAGACATGGAAGAGACCCTTTATGGGTGGGTAACCAGTGGCGACTCCCTCAGTCCTGCCTGCCTTTTCTAAAATGGTCTTTGAAGTAGGTTTTTTTTGTTGTTTTGTTGGTGGTTTTTTCCCCCCCAAAAAGTAGGATTGTAATTAAGAGAGGAAAATGAGCTGTTAATCGGAAACAAACTGTTTGCTCCAGCAGCTCAGATACACCTGGGGCTGTGATTGCCATGTGTGATACATCCATATTAAACAGCATATGGGCAGACTTTTCTTTTCATGGTTGCCTTTATCATTAAAAATTAGTATGGATCTTGCACAGATGGCTTCAGCCCAAACTGAGTCTGGATGACTCAGTTGTCCACTACATCCTCAATTATGTTTGGTGCTGAAGAGGAAGGGTACTTAGCTTCAATCTGCAAGCAGGATATGCTGAGTACTTTTTGTGCCTTTTCACTGGACCCGCTCATATAAAACAGAAACGCCAATGATTAATATACTGAAGCAACTATTTTTTAAAGGATACTAGCCACTGATTTCAGAGGTTAATAGGAAGAAGCTCATCAGATTCACTTGGGATTCACAGAGGTAATGTAGTTTATGAAGTTGCTGTAAAGCTCTTTTCTTCCCTTCCTCGAGTGTTCCAGATTCACAGAACAATATCCAAGAACATGTGTCTACATTAGGTTTTTTCAGGGCATTGTCATGGTATGAAATCACAGCTGTACCTCCCAGCACTTTTACATCCTCATGTATGTATGCTCTGGCCTTTCAGACACAAAGATCAGTGCAATTCTGTTGACTTCAGGACCTTGTCAAGTCCCATACTCACCTTTTTTGGCAGCAGCCTGTCTTGTCTCACATTCTGTTTAGGTCTCATTGTGGATTAGTACCAGCTGACGACTTAAGAAAGCAAATGTTAAAGGCAAACAGCAGCATTACAGAAGCCTCTGACAGTGAGGTAAGGGTAAAGTCAGAGATCAGTGAGAAGTATTGTTTTCTTGGGCATTTTATGCAATCATACCCCTAACCTTACCTTCAAAAGCTGCAGCCAACTCTCAATCATAATACAATCCTGTTATAAGGATTCCTTTGTTAAACTTTAAGACAGTAAAATCTTGCAGATTGAAAGTATTGTATTTAGAATTCAGATTTTTTTGCAGCAAAGAACATATGTAAATTAATCAAAGTGATTAAAAGATAATTCTTTCAGTGCAAATGAAGATAATAGTTGAAAGAAACATTAATTACTTGAAAATGAAGGGAGATAATAGGTAAAATTCTTCCAGTATTATGTTAGGTAATGCAGGAGCTGGTTCATGAACAAAACTGCTACTATAAAGTTGGCAACTTCTATGGGAGAAAGTGTGCTGAAAACTGAAAATAGGATCTATCTTAGATACTGAATTTTAATATACTGCTGCACATCTATGAGAGATCTTGGAAATGCATTGCATCTTTCAGGAATCCTGGCTCCATTACCACTGAATTTGCTATAAAGTCATTCAAACCCTTTCCTAAAAAAAAAATTCAGATGTCTGTAGGAGTAAAGCTCCAAAGTTCAGTATGTGAGAGATGTGGGCTAAGAAGCCACAGCACACCAAGGCTGGTATGCTAGAAACTCTAACATGCAAGGAAGACCTGACTGCAGGATGGGAACAGGATTCCTTCAGCAAAATTTTACTTCATTCAAGCCTTGGAAGTCCTGTACTTTTAATCAGTTTCATTTTCTCTCACCTAATGTACACACACATGCACACACACCCCACTCCATTGCCCTTATCTTGAAATACCCTTAAAAGTTAATAATCTTCCTCATTCTGAATATAGAAGACTGTAAGCTCTTTAAAGAAATTATATATGATATTTAAACAAGGAGTCTACCTGAACCTCCAGTTTTATTTCAGAAGAATGAGTGCTTATAAGCAGTTTTCCATCTCTTAAGAGACTGGCTTCAGCACAGAGATTTATTCTGACTTGTGTTAATTTAATGAGGTCCATATTTCCAACTTATGCTGATGGCATCTCCACCTGGTGGCTTCAGTGGTATCTGGGAGATGTCTTCTAAATAGCATCTGACAGAACAGATGTTATTTAATGTGAGTAAGAGCACTGGAATCTGGGTCTATCAAGGTTAGAATCTTGACTGAAACCTCTTGAAAATGGATTAGACTTTCACAGTCCTTTTCTATGTCATCGCTGATTGTTTTCTGTCATGCTGCATTGTTCCTCAGCTGCCCTATCCTCCAGGGTTACCATTCTTTGTCTTTGACTCCTTGTCCCAACTCCTTTTCCTCTCCAAGGAAATTATGAGATGCTGAAGAGAGTTTACCTAGTCTCAAGACATTCAGGGAGACCTGAATCACTCTGAAATATCTCAAAAGTTCCTCTTTAACTGAGCCATTTGCTATAATTCTAATTTGAGGTGTCCTGATCTCTACTGTGGCTACCAGAAATAAAGGCAGAAGCAGATGAGGCACTTATAGCCTGACACAACATTCAGAGAAATACAGTTGATTTCCACAAGAAAGCCTGATCCTCCAGCATTGAAAGGTCATGTTCAAAGAAGCTTAAAACCTTTGTCAACTGCACGTAGATTAAAGGAAAGCAAGTAATGTGATGGATGGCTTATTCCCTGGTGTATTCATTTTGGACAGTGCATTTCAAAGGGGCTTCATTCATTGAAAGCTGAAAATTCATTTTCTTATTCCTTGGGTCAGAAGGGGATATGAATATATTAAGATCAGTAGGATGGCTGTCCTGGGTCAGAACATTTATCCATCCAACCCAAGTATCCTGCTACCAAAAGTACCTATGAACAGACTTATCAGGAAGAATAAGAAATGGCAAACACTTGTGAAATGTCTTCTGAATCTCTTTCAGGCCCCAAATTTTTCCTCTTCAGAGACTTCTGGTATTTCAATATATTTCTAATTGTCATTGTATTTCTCTTCCATGTACCTGTGCATTTTGAACCCATGCCAATTTTTAGCATCCTTAAGTAATTTAGCAACATGTTCTGCAGTCCACTGTTTACTGTGTGAATAAGCAAAATATTGTGTTTGTACTGGACCTGCCTGATGTTATCTTTATTTGATGTTCTCCAGTTCTTGTTCACTATAAGACAGTGAACATCAATTCCTATCTATCCATGACACAATTATTTTGTGTATACCACATCATCCCCAGTTACCCCTTTTCCAGACTGCAGTGTTTAGCCTTAGTATGACAGTGCTTTCATGCCCTTGATTATCCATCCTTGTTGCCTTTCTGTCAACCTTCTCTAAGGCTGAAGTAAACCATAGATTTACACAGTAACGAAATATTTACGCTGTGTTCTGCATTATTTGTCTAAAAATGCCAAAAATCCAAGTTCCTCTGTTGACTGCAGTTTGGGGTTGAAGTGTTGTATTGATGGAGTCACTTGCAAGAGCTCCAGGACTTTTTGAGTGGTGAAAACCAGTTTAAAGTCCATCATTCTTTGTGTGAAGTAAGGATTTTTCTTTCCATCTTCTATCATTTCTATAATCTTCTATAATTTTAATACACATCTTGTTTCTCAGTCATGCTCTAAGACTTTGTACAGTCAGCCTACAGTCTCACTAGTAAAGGTGCTGTCACCAACAAGTTTGTTTTGTTCCACTATTCAACCATTTCCAGGTTTTCTTATTAATATGTTGAACAGTAGAGGTCTGTTGTTTTCCCCCTGAAAAATTCCTCTTTATTCCTCCCTCCATTGAAAGAACTGGTGATTTTTTTTCTCTTTCATGAAAAAACTGATGATTTTTTTTCTCTTTCATATCTTATAACTATACAAGACCTTCCCTCTAAGAGCTGCATTTGTTGAAGGTCTTTCTCAAAGCCTTCTGGAATTAAAAATAGGCTGAGTTGTTCAGATAACCCTGTCCCATACATAAGCTTGTTGACATGACAGAAAAAGCAGGATTATGACCTTTTATATAAAGCTTCACTGACTCTATCAGCATGGATTATTCATGGTACAATGCTTATGCAATTGTCTGCTAACCCTTTATAGTTTCTCTTAGTTTGTCCAATGTAGACATTAGTCTGATATTCCTGTAATTCTCCTCTGGGACCTCTGCATCACATATGTTATCCTCCAGTTCTAAATATCCAGACTGTTTAAAATGAAAGGTTACACAAGTCTCCAGCAATTCAGCTATTTCATCCTTGAATTGCTTTAAAACTCATGAGTGATTACCATCTGGTCTTGGCAATGTGTTACTGTTCTTTATATCATTTTTTCCCCAACTCCTTCTGTAGTCACTTCATTATCAGTTATGACCTAAACTAACCCAAGAGTCTCTCTTTACTCCTGGGTAGCCAGGGCATGGAGCAGCTGAGTGGCTGATGCATTTTGGAAAGCAGGGATTGTGCTGCTGCTGTTTGCTTTGGGCTGGGCTATGGTTTGGTTATATTGCACCTGGTATCCCATAATTGCATGTGTAAAGGAACTGGGTAGAGGAATGTGATAGTGTAGTAGTGAGGTGGTCACTTGTCATTAATTATCAGGGTGGCTGTGCTTGGAGCACTGGCTGCACGAAGCCAGGAGTGCCAGCACTGAGGTAGCCCCCCCAGTTACACCCACGAGCATCTGGTGCCTTGCTACACACTCACAGTTATTCCCTGGAAGGAGAGACACTAGTGAGCATTGCAGGTGCAGGTTAAGAAGCAGGAGCTACGTGGTGTGTGGTGATGGGGCCCAAGGAGTGAGCTCAGGCAAAATCTTTCCTTCTTACGGCCTAACTGTGGCCTCCGGAGAGCTTGCAGCCTAAAACTGGATGCACAGGAGCAGGGCATCATACAGAGCTCTTCATGAGGGCAGTCACAAATGGCTTTCTTTATGCTTAGAAGTACTTGGAAAACAAGAATTTAAGGTAGGGATGACATTTTCTTTGTGTTATGCTGGTCTCAGTTTAGGCTGAGTCCTTGTGTTGCAGCAGCAGGCGTTGCATTTGGTCACTCCCAGGAGCTGAATCTGCACCAGGAGCTTCCTCAGCTCTGTCTGCCTCCGACCCAGAGGAACGAGGAAAGGCTGAAGAGAGGGGATACTGTGGAGCAGTGAGGGCTGCCTGTTCTTCCCTGGAGGTCAGACTGGCCTGAGAGAATGTCTGCAAAGCATCTCTACATACCGGCTGATTTCTTCCTGGGTCAGCAGAGCAAACCTTTGTGACTTTCAGGTGTCTTTTTTTTCCCCCCTTTGCTTTCTAACAAAGCAGAATCTTTGAGTCAGTTCATACTGTTCCTTCAAGTTCCTTTTTTCCACTGTCTCTAAAGTGAAAATATTATAGAACTTTTCCTATCTGCTTTCAGCTCTGTGTTGCTTCTGGCTCTCTAAGTTGCAAGGGCGGAAGGCACTAAAAGCATCAAAACCAAATCCCTGGATATATAATTGTATAATTTATCAAGCTGAGCTCTGAGAGGGCGTCTTCTCTCTCCAAACAAGAGCAGAGTAGTGTGAACTAAGACTTTTTGGTCCAGGAATAATAGTGGCTACTGATAGATGACTTGCTTAAGTGAGTTTTCATCATCAAGATAAAACATAACAGTTCAGACAAGGCTTAAAAACTGGTTGTTTTTTTCCTTAATAACCCATTACACTGAACTGATCTCTTGATAGTCCATTAGTCCCATCAACCCACAGCTGGTTTCATGTTTTAATGAGAATTGCTTAACAAGTGGGCTGTGCTCTGGATGGTACCGAAGTGTGTTTGCACTGTAGCAACCCCATATATTTTAAAATAAAAATCTGGTTTGGATGTATTATTATCTTAAAACCCCAACTCTCTCATATGTACATATTAACAGTGGTGAAAAATAGTATGAATTTCAGGAAAAATTATCCTAAGCTTACAGACTTAAAGGTAGAAAGAGAAAGAGAAAATGAGATTTCAGAGAAGTGGAAAAATCATGATGAGAAATGGCAGTAAGTCTGTTTAAGGGTCAGACCCATTTCCCTGCCTTCAGCCACCTGAGAGGTAGATGTGCAATCTTCAGTGCTATATCACTCTTGTCCATGGGAAAAATGTGTTTTCAACTCCCACCTCAAGAGAGAATGAACTACTGCCCTGTTAGAGGTGTTTATGTGCTGTGTGGATTGTGGAAGCTAGGCAAATAGCTTGGATGGCTAAATTTAGCAGACTTGAACTCCAGACCTAGTCTAGTCTAGAGTGAGGCTTTGAGGGTTCAGCTTTTGTAAAATCAGCCATGCAATTCAGTATGTGGCAGTATGTGTGTGACATGCCACTGACTTGAAGGTACTTTTTCCACCTTGCAATTAATGCAACTCCTTAAGTTTTCCTCCGTGAAAGCTTTATTGATGGCTTTGGATCTCCCCCTGAGTCCAGCTTTCATGTCTTGGGGCAGCTGGGAGGACACTTAGTAAAATGTTAGTAGTTGTGCTTGCAGACACTCTGAATTCCACCTGGAAAGCTGGATGCTTTATGACTAAAACTGTCTCCGTTAGTTTAATTTCAGAGTCTAAGTTTTCCCATTATATCCAAATAATGATACCTGAATTGTAGGTGTGTTGCAAAGATTAATGTATTAATGCTTCAAAAATGTTAGAGAAAATGTAGGCATGTGTCTTAGGAAAGTGTTCAGTTGTTTTCTATTTTTTTTTAAGTTTTAAAGAACTGATTACCACATTAACAGAACCAACTCATTGAAACCATCCTGTAATAAATATTAATAATATATAAGCCTAATAAATATTTCCAAGCTCTTATTCCCAGATGCTGCTTGCAGATGGACCAACAGTTAAATCCTTCATTGCTAGACTAAAACTGGTACTCAGCATGCTCCAAGTTCAGCCCTCTTTTTTTAAACATCAAAATGCCCCTAATGCCCAAGGAACAGGTAAGTAGCCTGTAAGTTGTAAACCTGCAGTTAAAAGAGATGGAATTTCAAGTATCTCACCTCTATTTTTCTTACCCTTTCCCCATATCATGCACATAAAAGTGTGGTGGTCTCTTCCTATTGCCTCTCTTAAGAGGTGGTGCCATTCAGCCTTTTCCTTCCTCTAGAGAAGGAAAAGGCTGAATGGCACCACAAGAAGACTTGTTTGAAGAAAATGGTGCAGGGAAACTGAAAAAAAAAAAAAAAAAACCAAATTAAAAAACTAGATGCAGTGAAAAGGGTGAGGGAGATTTTTTTTTCCTCACAGCCACATTTTTGCCCCTTTTATTCATATTTGCCATTATTCTTCACAACAACAGTTTTTGGACAACAGTTCATTAACAAAGTGGTCACCTGACAGTTATTTCAGTATGGAAAACTGAGACTGTCATCTGGAGGGATACAAAACTTTGTGGTTGGATTCACATACACTTTTTTTTGGCTCAGAAGTCATTGGTTTTCAGACTTCCTTTGTTCCCATTGAACCTTTCCTAACAGCTGATTTTGAGATGATTTGATGAATACCCAGATCAGATACAGAGTGCTGAGGTCCCACCATAGGCTGACATCACTTTCTAATACCCATCTGGCTCTGAATGCTGTGTGGCAGATCCCAAATGCTACATTGTAAACCCATGCAAAGCATCTGAGGCCACGGGATAAATAGGCTTTGCTATAAACTATATCTTGGGCAGTCTCTGTGGAGGGGCAGCTGACTTTGTGCTTTAAAATTATGCTTAAAACTTACTGAAGTCTGTGTTCCAGGCTACAGTTTAGGTAAAGGTCAGTTCCATAAACATTTAATCAAAATCTGGTTTTACTTTAAGGCTCTTTGCCATATTTCAAAACTTATCATTAAATGCAGTTTTAGTCCAGATTCATGGTTTGGATTGCTATCAAGTGCATTTCTAACTCTTTAGAATTGCTTTATTTCAACTGGGAGCTGACTCTTTACAACAGAACATTGATCTGAATTTCTAAAATGACTTAGATGGAAAATGGTTTTGAAAAAAGGTTTATTTAGTAAGTGAAAAGGCTCACTCAGCAGAGTTCAGATATCAGCTTCAACCACTTAGGCTAGAGATATATATGCCTACAGTCACATATGATTGCTTACCTAATATCACACAAACTATTGTGTAAAAATTCCTGTTTGTCTTCCAGATTTGCTCATCTCTTTTGCTAATTCAGTCCATAAAAACATACTTTTTTGTATATTTTATCAAAAGAAGCCTTCACTTCTTCTTGAAAAACAGAGAAGCAACTTGGAGTTTTCAGTCTTACAGGCTATTAGATCCCCTGATGTTTACCTTATAATTTCTGTCATGAAGAGTGGAGTTGAAGAGTACATGTACTGATTTCCCATAAGTATGCTGTGGTTGAATTGTGGCTAAATTGCTAAATTAGTTAGGAAGTCTGGAAAAAATGTGTTTTTAAAAAAGCTTAATCTTTACTTTCAGTCTCTGTATCTCAACACAGGTCTTCCACAATGGTGTTAAAATTTGATGTTTTCTTCCAGGCTTAGAGCTTGGGGCATGTAAGGGAGCAGCAGTTAGGAAGTATGCAGAGTCTTTTCTAAGGAAGGTCTTTGAACATGAGACATGCCAGGGCAATTCTCCTTTGGTTTCTGGATGCTTCCCTTTCCCAGGAGACCATTGGCCCAGGGCTCAGTGGAACTGTGATGGCAATGGGAACCTTCGAATTGCCTTGGCGAGTGTGTGAAACTTAGAATAATATTAATATTGTTACCTTATTTCCCTTTCCACATCCCTTGGAAAATGTTTATTTTAATGAGATCAAGTCTAAAAAACAGGTTTTGGTTGTGTCAGTTTGGAATTTAAAGTGGACCACAGAAATGCAACACACAGCACAGACAAGCCCATAGGAAATAAAAAGCAGAAGAACATAAACTCTGTGGTAATGAAGAAAATTAAAATGCTTTTCTGAAAAGTAATGCTCTTTCCATGTAATAAATAAAATAGTTTGTTTTTCTTTGCTTTCTGCCTCTCATTATGTAGTTACGAATTATAAAGAGAACTTTGTGGTCCCTCTGCATATTAACAAGAACATATTCCTTTTTGTCCATTAGGAAGAAGATACAAAGTATACAGTCATCAGATAGATGCTTCATATGGATTAGTGATTAATGCTCCTTACTGTAACTGGAATGGCTAGATGCCTACTAATGCACTTCCAAATATTCCCAAAGATGGCTGTGAAGACACTCTCCAGATTTGCATTCAGAAGGTAATGACCTTCTGGTAAAAGAAAGCTAAATTGGACTGATGGAAATATATTGTCACTGAGTCTTAAATCCAAGTCACCTACTGGGTCTCTATTTAATTTCTGTTTGCTGGGTAATGAAGGATTGACTTCTAACATTCATTATAACAAGGCATTATAGTTACAAGTGAAAAAACTCTCTCATGCCAAAACCTTCTATTCACAATGCACAATGCTTTCCAAAAAAATCACCCTTTGGGCTGAAATTACTTATGCTTTGTTCTCCTTATGCTCTGTTCACCTCACAGAAGTAATTTGTTTTTAAAAAGTATTACAATGCTCTTTGCTGGTGGTGAGAGAAATACATTTAAAAACAAACAAACAAATAAAAAACAAACACACACCCCCCCCCCAAAAAAAAAAGAAAATAAAAGAAATTATCTTATTGCAGAATGTGATTCTCTGATCATTAAGAAATGACTTACAATTTCAACTTCAGACTCGCTGGGTTTCATACCCAAGGACCACAGGTGATTTTTCTGTACTTGGAAAAGTTTCATTAGGTAGAAATACCAGCACAGTCTTGCCAGTTCCACTTGCCTTTTCAAGGCAAACTGTGAGTCATTCTGAAGAAATATGTTCAGGGTATCTGTGAGTGTTTGTGTTTGTGCAGGCACTGGGACATTCCACGTTCATAAAACACTGTGTGGCTAATGATGTGTTTTGTGTATGTAAATATAAATCTACTTTCATGTAAAGCTGTACACCAGCACATACTATTTGGGACTTTTTGGAGTACCATTGGAAAAAGTGGTCCTTGGTGTTTATTCTCTTGCTTCTCCTTTCCTTACCATAGTTAATATTAGAAAAATGAATAAAGCAACATTCTGATGAATTTTCAAGTACACAGTTAAAGGGGAAAGCAATCCAGTGGAATGGGGCAGGCAAATAATTTATGAAATAAAGGGGTTTGTTTCAGTATTTTTTTCATATTGAGAGAAAATTCATTTAGAATATGAAAATGTAGCATATGAGGAGAAGTAGAGCTATGAAGAAATTAATTAGTTGTTCCATTCTGTGGTTTTGGAAAGTTACAGATGTCACTGTAGGAGCTGTGCCCCAGAACAGTCATGTCAATGAAATTATTTGTATTGCCACAAGAAGAGGCTGCTTATGTAATGGGTGAACAGGTGAGAGAAGAGTACTTGGAATTTCACTGGAATGCCTTCCTGACAGGGACATTTTATTTCAAATTACTCAGTATGTCTCTTGCTTATAAAGAGACTTTGAGGATTTTTCAAAATCAAATGCAGCAATAAAGCTTGCCAGACTTTTGAGTCTGTTCATGTCCCTTCATTCTTCTGCAGCTGGCAATAGCACACCATAATGACAATCACAGAGCTCTGGTTCTGCTCTGATAACTTTATGCCAAGTCTCTGTGACCAAATAATCATATGATTTTCCTTCTATTTGATGTGTGCAAGGAAGTTGTGTTTACAGGCTGGACCATACTTAGAATAAAGGGAAATTTATTGCAGCCCTATTCTATCTCTTGGATGTTAAGCTAAACTCAGAAAGCATAAGGATAGCTGATCTCCACATTTTTGGCTCATCCCTTCCAAATCTGTTGTAATATTTGGAAAATTTAGAGTTAAAGAGCTCTGTTTGGCTAAACAAGTGAAAATGGGGCAGGTCAGTTGTAGTTTCTCTTCAGGTCAAATGCTTCCAATGATGATGATAATAGTCTGTGATCAGAAATAAATGTTCTAGGAATCAAATTGCAGACCAGATAGATTAGTAAGTCAGTAGTAACTGGGGAAAGTAGTTTTCAGCAAGTTCTTATGATTTTACAGGGAAAAGAAATTAAAAGATATCATCACAAGAAACCAGTCCTCAGTAGTGAGAGCTGTTACCCAGGAGACAGGTAATAAACCTATAATAAAGAAGGCAGAATGTAGCAAGAGGAGAGAGAGAAGGAAGTCAGAATTCGCAGCAGGATTTAAGGCACACACTGCAAAACCCACCTAAGACAACAAGTTCCAAAGAAATGAATCTGTGAATTTTCCTCTGGCCAGTGTCCCTGAATGGACTTTGAGGCTCATATCTAATCTTCTTAGTCTCCATTTCATTGTGCACCAGATATTTTGGCATGGCTCCTATCTCAACTTGGCAGAGCCCTGAAATGCACAATGACAAATAAAGGGGTGGTCATATCATATGTGAAGGTACTTCACTGCATCATTATCTTTAGTGCTCTAAGAGATGTGGGTTTATATCTCTTGAATACTTTGGGGTTTATAATTTTTCAACAGAAATGTAAATCCGAGCCAAATTTCAGTGCTCAATGCCTACGATTATAGGACTATTTTTCCTCCAAAAGCTGATCCTTTCAGTCTGTATCCCAGAACTTGGAGGACATGGCTGTAAGTTATCAAATATAGATTTTTCTCAATACTGGCAGTGTCCTAGGTTCCTACAGTCACTAGAAATAACCTCTTGCATCTCAAAAAAGATAGCAAAAATATTAGGATGGGAGATTAAATTCTCTTGTGTTTCTTTGGCAATTGAAATTCTTCATGAAAATAAACCTTTCTCCTTTTAATTACCAATGTTTGAAATGCAGAGAAGTCTACAAAAAAAACTACACCTTAGCTGCCATAATCCTCCACCCCAGTGCAAAGCAGACACTGGTTATGTGTGGTATAAATGGCTGAAAAATGCAGTGAAATGTAACAAAAGCTGAAAAACCCACTTTTAAAGCTATCACTCTGTTCAGAGTTTGCTCTTTTCTGCCTTGCTTTAATGATTAACAATGCTTTATTAAATTAAAGCTTTAATTTGCTTAACAATGGGTGACCCATGAAAATTTATACTGTATTATTTCCACTTATTATGTCTGAACTCCTCATGAAACCAGTCTCTCACTCCTTCTGTCTTGCTCCAACAGTGTAGAGAATGTTGTCAGACTTTTCTTTTTCCAACTCTGAAACACCTAGGTTTGCTGAGAGTTGCTGTTTTCCACCAAACCCCAAAACACTGACAAGAGCTAACATGTTTCAGCCAATGACCCAACATGATCAGCCCTCTCTGAAAATGCAGTCCTGGGCTAGCAAATTAGTTCTTACAGATTTTACAAGAATACACTTAGCTTACCTTCTCACCACATGCCTAAATTTACACATTTCTCTGTATTATGGGATAAAGCAAAACACCCCCAAGTGTCTTCAGCATCCCCTCAAATGCTCTTTGAACTCCCAACATCATAAATAGCAACAACTGGCAACCCACCAATAATGTGGATCTAGATGATTTTTCTTTCCAGGCCTGACCTTTATTTTATGGAACTTGGAGAGCTGAAACAAGATTTGTGTTAACAAGAGTGGAAAAGGGTGCTACACACAATTTGGAGTCTGCTAAGGAGAACTCAGCCAGCTCTAGTTCAGCCAGCTCTGGGAATACTTGTCTGGTGCGGGGACAAGGAGGACAGGGCTGCACTGAGCAATGATACAAGGGTGACCTGCTGCCACATTTGTCAGAGAGACTCAGAATAACAGAAAGGTCACTTCCAGGCACCAGGTTTTTTAGTTTTTTTTCAGACTTCTCTATTTTAAGTGTAAAGATTTTCTATTGGAATAATTATACATCTGATACAGACACATGGTGTCCTATAAAACTTGTGCTTGTGGGAATATGTAGTTGTTGATCTCTCCCTCTCCCCACAGTAATTTTTGTGTGATATCACCCAAACTTGAAAAAGAAAAGGGTCTGGAAGACAACAAAGGAGGAAGACCAGGAACCCTGTTGCAAGCACCCTGCTGGTGAGTGCAGTGGGACCCCACCAAGCAGAGTTCTTGGCCTTACACCTGTCCCAGCTCCAGGCAGACTTTCAGCCATAACTTGTACCATCCTATAAAGCAATATCAATGAGCTTCAAGACTTAAACCTGCAGAAACCACGCTTCTTCTGTTGCAGAATTTAATAACCTACATCTTTCCTGCAGGTGTTCAAGCACAGAGTAACTCAAGGGAGGTAAAGTATCTCCTCTTCTCTTTCTTCCTTTGCAGCAACACCCTTAGTAGAGTGTATTGTGCCTGTCCTGTCCTGGGGATGGCAGGAGGCTGTGCATGCTTCAGGTTCCCAAGACCATCATGGGGACTACTTATGATTCAGCTCTGATTCTGCTGTGAGAGGTGTATGTGATACAGCTCTCCCTAAGGGCATTGCCTCACTGTGGGTGCTTCCTCCAGACCACCAGCTCTGTGTGGGGATGATGTCGATACCTAATTTTTCACATGATTGATCCCAGTGACCTAGGAACTCAGGACTACAAGGGGTCATTTTTTTTCCTCATTTTCTTCCCCAGGTGAAATGTAGTTTGACAGAATCCAGGCTATGCTGAAGACAGTGCTCTGAAATGTGCAAGTAAGTTATTTTTGCCCGGGCAGTTCTCTCCAGACATAGCGGGAGTATTTGGAGACAAAGACCATAAAGCAGTAAAATATGCCAGATTTGAGTATTTCACCAAGATACTGATAAAACTGGCAGTATTGGCAGGGTATGTGCCAGTGGACTCACAAGGCAAATATGTGCAGATTCCTCTTTTTTATAGTGAATTTGCCTCTTTTTCTTTTCCATGAAACAAAGAGAAATTGTCAGCCTTTTCAAACCACTAACATTTGGATTTATGAGCATGCCACCCATATTTTTGTGTGGAGAGAACTGCTATCTCAAGTCTTGCCACTGCTAAAATTAACTGCATCTCAGGCCACATAAGCTGCTGATGCCCAAATGTCAAGTCACTAGGGACATTTACAGGAAAGTGGATGTTAATGGGATATTTCTGAGAATAGGCATTAAGTATGGAAAACACTGGAGCAAAGAAATGAAACTCATCTGAGTACCTTAAGCACCAGCCAGAGCATTCTGTGATGGGAAGCTGGTGAGATTCTCAGTTGTACAGAGAGAGTTGTGAGATAGGTCATTTCCTCGTCCTGAAGGCTTTGGATTAGCTTCCATTCCCAGCACAAGGAGCATTTATTCCTTAGCTTGTTCAGCAAAGAGATTCTTGTCTCAGCTGTCCCATCAATCCATCTGTAACACAACCTTATGGCTGTGGCTATCTTGTTCAGATTCCAGAAGGAAAATTACTTTTTCCTACCTCAACCAAGAATTTAATGAGGGAAATACTGCATAAGAACAACTGTTTTGTGTTCCATAAGTAAAGCCTGGGACTAATGAGCCACTAACTTGATTTGCTGAGACCAGAATCAGTTGAGAAAGAAGGAAAATGTAAGCTGTGCTTAAGATTAGTATTTTATATGTTTCACATTACAGGCTGACTATAAAAGCTAGTCAGCCAAGACTGGCTAGTCATGTGAAAGGAGGTCATTTGCCAAGCTTCACTGCTATGTGCAAGCTATTTTAAAAGGGACTGTGGAAATCTGGGATCCCTGCTGCACACGCCCAGATCACTGAAATAGATTTGCATGATAGTTCCTCTACTGTGTAAAATGTGTATTGGATTTGAGATCTGGCACCTCCTTTTCTCCTCTGAATCCCAAAACACACCTGAGCCATTTGCCTCTCTCCCTTAGAATGCTCATCCATCCTTAGAAAAGAATAAAAACAAAAATCTCTACCACAAACCCACCCAAAATCTCACCCTCTTTGATGTTTGTAGAATAGATCACAAGTAGATTATCAGTTCCTTGTCATTTCCCCTTGCCTACCCCCTTCCCCCATCCCCAGTTTATCCTAATCCAAGTTAATACATTCCAACTAATATCTGTGCTGCTGCAGGAATCCCTTTGTGTTTCTGAGAAGCACATTTTCTAGGTAACCTTGAAAGCAGAAAGTCTGAGGGGTCTGCAGAAATACATAGGGATGTGCTGATGAGGCAGTTCCCTGGGGAGCACGGGCAGGTCTCCTAATTAGGGGAGCTTGACTTCAACAGCAGCTGGCCAACTGCAACCCCAATTACTGGAACCACTTGTGGAAACCTCAGGAGACATGATCAGGTTTTCAACAGCAGATGATCTGGGGTAAGTACTGGATATTCAGTGTTGCACACTGGGATTTTTTCAGGTTTGATTATCATGGCTTAAATTTAAATCTAATGTTAGTGCAATGATTTTTTTTCTCAGAAAAATGTAAAGAGGTGAATTCTTCTCAACTTCACTGCTTCAGCTTTTACCTTCTTTTGTCTAAAAGCAGCAGATACAGAAAGGTATTGTCTTCATAAACTGACGGTCAAGCCATTACCAAAGCTGGCCTTCTTAAAGCCACATTTTATAGCAGAGATGGACTGCAATTCCACCCATAAACCCAGCAAAGAGCTGGATTACAGTGCTGATTTCATGATGTTTCTGTCTAAAAGTGAACATGTGGAGAGCTTTTTGGATAATTGGCTAGCTGAGAAAGGCCACTTTGATGTGATACCATTGGATAAGGATAGGGGAAACAAGCTGGGGATTAAGTAATCAGTGTCCAATCACTGACTAGGGTCATGGTGACCTTTGCTGCAACATGAAGATGGGGGAGAAAATCTTTTGCCAGAAAATGAAGATAGCCTAGGTAGAATAGCTACAAGAATGTAAACATAGAAACAAAATAATCATTAGAGCATAGAAGTAGGTGTGGTTGATTTAAGTGTGCTTTAACCAATAATGAGCTCAGCTTTTGCAATATGTATAAGCTTCATTAACACCAATATAAATATGTGTGAGTTATCAATAAACTCTGAGATTTGCTGTTCATGCATATTGTGTGCTGCAATTCTTCCGCCGTTCACGACATGAACACTCCTAGAAGGTTGCAAGGGAGGCAGGAGCTATAGACACTGCTCCAGAAATAAACAAACTATGTTTATTCCAACTTCCAACTGCCTCTCTCATAAAATCCCTTCTTGCTGGACTCTGCAGGATCATCAGCAGAATTTGTCACCTTTTTGTTCTCTTGGTAAGGAGAGGCCTCAGAAGTGTTTGGTCTGTTGCCTCAGTTAAATAGCATGGGCTGAGAAGCAGAAGTGCAAAAAATAAATAGTCTTTGGTGAACCAACAAGTTTACATGTTTGCATGACCCATGGTCCCAGGAGCCCAGTTTCTGGAGGAGTTTTGTGGTTGTGCTCACAGCAGTAGCCCAACACGTGCTGTGTCCAGTGATTACAGCAAGGAAGGCAGCAAATCTTTGGGGAGTCACCACCTCTCCTGCAGAATGACAGTGGAATGGCACCAGTTAGGTGCCACAAATGTCATTCATTGCCAGTTGTCCCATGTTTTCTATGCTACGTAAAGGGAACTGTTTTTTTCTGTCTCATTCTAACATAGCTTTCCTTACTATATTAATTTATCTTTCCACAGCCACTATTTTATTCAATTTTATATTCTGCCATTTCTTACTGGTATATATTTGCTGTCTAGCTGTCTTAACTAAAGCCCAACCTCCTCATTACTGATCTCAGGAGTGTCTATGACATTATGACAATTTAATGCATACACATTTTCTCATGGTTTACTTCTCTTTCTTGTCAGCAATTATGAGCTGTCATCAAAAGCATGAGAAATGGTTACTGTGTTGTTAGAATTTTAAATGGACAGATAATCTAAAGGGAATAGGGGGAAGGCGGGGACATAAAGACTCAGAAAAGCAGTGCAGAAGAAGAGAACTGGAAAAATTATGAGTTCATGGAAGAATATAAAGAACAGGAAAATGCAGTTTTCTACTCATAATTTCAGTTGATTCCCTGGTACAGGGGGCCTGTGACAGTTTTCTAGTCACAGTTTAAGCAGCTGTATATGGGAAAGGGGAAGGAAACACCCCACAGAAGCTGGCAGGATTGTCAATATACAGTCAGAGGGATCATAACATTCCCAAAATCAGCCATAACCATGCCATGCAGATTGACATGGATCTATATAAGTGGTACCTCAGCCATATGTATCAGCTTTCAGTACATTAGCTGTTGCACTCTGTCACTATGTCCCATAATGACACAAATGTCACTATATTGTAATACATGGGACATCACTGTTGCACACATATGGTATTTCTAATGCTTGTTTGCTTCTTAGAAAACTGAAAAGCCATAAATTTAGTGGTAAAATATTGCCTAGCACAGCCTGAATCAGTATTTCAAGATTGTTGCCCAGTCGGTTGATGACACTTCTCTGTTCTGCTGAAGCCTGTGAGGAAATTAGTCCTTCCAACCTGAGATGGGTGGGTAGCATCAGTGTTTAGTAGATTCTTATTTCTCTCCATGGCCTACAGAATCAATATAGTGAATTAGTTTAGTCTAAGCCTAATTTTCAGGCAGCCACAGTTGCTTTAGGTAAAAGGAATGCTTCCCTCCAAAGGTGTGAAATAGAGTGTGAAGAACTGAGCAAGCACCAGGAAGGACTTCCCAGAGCCAGCAGCAGGCTCTCCTGTGACCTGTGTGTCCAAGCTCTGGCATGGCCATTCAGAAGAGAAGTTCAGAGGTTCATGGATGTGATGGAGAGGCTGCTGAGTACCAAGTCTAGCAAGGAATGAATGGGACTGATATGGTTGATGGATATCATCACAGCAGTAGCATCTGCCAGCAAAAGATTTATAAAAGATTTATGGCAAAAACTGTATTTTTTTTTTTTTTTTTTTTTTTTTTTTAATATGAGGGGGGAAAGCTTTCTGGTAAGTAAGTTTCTAAATTGATTGTTTCATTCTGGTTGTTAACAGAATTTGTTTGCCAGAGTAAGCAAATTCTGCATCATCAGGCCAAAGACAGGGGAAAAGAAACTCCACTTAAGAAAGCTGAGAAGAGGCAAGAGCAATAAGGCCTGTCCTCTCTGTCACATAGTTCTGTTTCCTGAAGCCTCTTTTTTCCACCAGTGGGTTGGCTATTCTTTGCTACAGAAGCTTGTTCGCTGAGACCATCCTCTGGGTTCTCACAGGATTTTGTGGAGAACAGGAAGAAACACAAAGTCCTGTGTTTATGGCATAGCAAAGAAGGTAATGGAAATGTCTGGTGTGATGTAAAACCAGATTCTAACAGAATGGTGGGCTTTCTTTTTCTTCTTGTAGTGCCCAGACCATTTCCGTGTTATTATCTGGGGGAAACATTACAACCATAATTATAAACAGACATGAGATTTCTAACATTCAAATGTATCCATGTATTGGTCTAAAAATGCTACATTCTGGGGCTGAACCTGGGCAGGACTTTGTTTCTGCTAGGGAATATACATTGAACATCCTTACATCCAGGGATATCAGGGAGAGACTCAACACCAGCTCTTTAGAGACTGGTGTAGAGGATTAAAAGGAAATTAGGAAAGATAATACACTGATGTGTCTTGAGAATACTCCAGACAATTAAAAGCATGAGCATGTCAAAGCAAATTCCCGTGCTCTCCTCCTCCAAGGAATACATTGTAAAAGCAGACATTCATCTTGATATTTGTCTCCTATAGAAGTGAAGGAGGAAAAAGCTACAGAAAAGTAGTAGAAAAAAAATGGTAATACAGTTAGATAAAAGAGTGCAAGGATATAATCTAAAAAGAGGAAAAGGAGGTTTTGCCTGATCCCAAGATATATTGCATACCTTCACAAAAGGAGATTGCTACCAGAGGTAAGTCATAAATACCATTGCTAAGTAAGTGTGAAATGGAGTCATGGGATATTACTAGTCTATGACATTCTTGGATAAAAAATGTAAGGAAATCAAAATAGAAAAATGAGCAAGGAGGCAAAGAAATTCTTATTTTTGCTTTCACACTCAGGTTGAATCAGCCTACCATGTAATTCTGTATCAGAAGGAAACTCTATAAGCTAACAGCCCCCTCCATCTTTCATAATCATTTGATCAAATAAGGCGCTGCCTAATAGCAAGAAGATTGCAAGAAATTTTAATAACATTGGGTTATTGAAGCAGTGAAATACAGGAACACGACAGGCCTCTCCTTGCAGGATGTTCAATTACTTTTATGTTACTGCTGACTCATGAAGGGAGGTCCTGGGTTTATCTTTCAGAAGTTAAAGCACAGAGACAGATCCCAGCAGATATGTCACCAGAACAGCCCTTTCTTCTAATCTTTATTTTGTGTAGTATTTGCTAGGTCTCTTCCTCAAGCTTTTACTTTTTTTTTTTTCCCAAGAACTCTGAAGAGTGGCCTTTTAGCTTTTGTTATGGTTTACCAGTTTTCCATCACAAGCTGCAAGAAGCAATACCTGGCCCAAGAGGCCAGAACAGAGACAAAATACCTCGGCAGATGAGGATGGATCTTGAGGCTGAGAGTATAAATGTTTCACACAGACCTGGGTTTTCTGTAGCAATGAATGAGGGTGGAATAAGTTCCTGTCTCTGCCACAGCCCTTCAGAACAAGTGAGTGGAAGTATTCAGGCAGCACATCCAAGCTGATGCTCAATGGGTTAAAGTAACTGTGTCCAAAAAGCCAATGATTAAAAACTCAAGTCTGAAATATTATGTACCAGGAAATGGTGGAGAGCTGTCTTGACCTTGATTGTGGTATGTGAATGTGTAATCCATCTTTCAAGTTGGGCAGCTGCTTGACTGATTCTTGAATCAAAGCAGACTGGATTGTGTAAACAGATACCTTCCTCATTTATATGCTGTTCATATGCTTTGAACAGAACATGGCTATTTCTTAATTTTTCAGCTAAGGATTTTAAATGGTGGTAATATGACCACTTTTGACACTTCTGGCCTCTCCTGCCAGTTCTATAGATTTTTATTTATTAGTTGTTACAACCTGCCTCTGAGGCAGGGTAGTTGAGGTTCTGGTTAATAGATCCCTTGTGGTAGATTAGAGTGAAAAGACAGTGAATGACCTGTGTACATATGAGCCAGCTTTATTTTAAAATCATTAGGTTGCAGCAGGAACCTGACACCTCCCCTGCAGAGGGATTTCATGCTGTCTGAAGCAACACTGTGGAAATGAGTTGGGGGACACTTCGGGGGACTTTGATGTTTTGTGACCCCTTCTAATGACCCAACTGCTGCTTGGCCATGCTTTTCCTTGTGCCATTTGTGCCTTACTAGGAGGGAGAAAACCTTCTGGCTTCCATGTGAACACCAACACCTCCTATGGTGGGGAGTTTCACACTGTCAGATGCAGGTGTGCCTTTCTGGGAGGGAGGAAATCGATATGATAAAAAGCATTAGAATGCCTCCAAAGGATCAGCTGCTTACCTGTCTTTTCCCTTATCTGGCAGGAAAACTGATGGCACTTTAAGGCATCAGTCCTAGGTTATCAGGGAGAAATTTATCACAAGGCTCAACCAGTTTATGTAAACAAAGTTCAGTCTATCACATTACTTCAGTGTGATTTAAAATGCAGGGCATAATCAAATGGCAAATCTAAGTAGATTTTTTCCATTCCAACAAAACACTTAGACAGGAGGTAGAAGTAGAGGGCTGTTTTGCATTCGTATGCCTTTTCTCACTCTAAGTGAATGAATAGCTAACACTATATATCAATGAGTAATTTTGTCTGAACCATAGGCTTTCAAAGAAGTGAAGTTGGAGTGCAGTTCATTAGCACTGAAATGCTGAAGCCTAATAAGACCAAGATTTTAGCTAGAAGATATGAAAAAATGTTCAATTTTCCAAAGCTAGTCAAATCTGCTTGTTACCTAAAGCTGTGTAACAGTTTACAAGAGTTTGGACCAAGGAGGTCCTCATTTCTACTTGTCCAGAGTCCTGGTTTATGATTCTGTCATGTTTTGTGTGTATTTTTTTTTATTCCCTTCTTTCAGCCATGCTTTTTTCTGTCTTTTTCTGTGGCCTCTCTCATCTCTGTTTATGTTGTAGTCAAGCCAGTCCAGCAAATATAGGAAGGAAAATATCGTTGTCCATTAACAGTCAGGTAAGCCCTAAAACATTTCAGACCAAGTGCTGATTGGTTCCATGCCCAGTTCTTCCCCTCTAGCTTCAGCTTGATTTTCACAATAAACAGAAAAGTGAAGCTGTCTGTCTTTGCACCCCAGGTATTTTCATCTGGGGAGAAACAAGATGAAATCAAGAGCCAGCCAAGTGATATAACATATTCCATAGGAACGTGCATGTCTTTATGTGCAAAGGAAGTCATAGATCTGTGCAAAAGATGACAAACACCAGCCATAGGAAAAAAACCCTACAGCTTTAAGACATGTTTTAAACAGTGATAATGTAGGAAATCAAAATGGGATTGATATCAAGAACCAAGTCACACAAGGCTCGTATTTTAAACAGTTTTCTCTATGCCATCTCACAATGTCAGAAGCTTAATTAAGTTTGGCTTTAAATTATTCCAGCCTAAAAAAATAAATAAGTGATGGAATTGAACTGGCATGCCAGTGATTTAAAAGTAGCTTGTACGCAGTCAAGGGCAAGGAGCTCATTGTTTAATTCAGTACCAAATCAGAGGGTTTACATTGTTTTGAAGCCCAAGGAAAAGGACAAAATCATCCCTGTTTTTCTGAAAACTCTATTCCATGAATTTATCTAATTACCTTCTCATATGGTCTCAGAATGCATCAAAATTTGTTCTGAGTTCTTATCACTTGCATGAGCTGCCTCAGAATTGCTGTATAAAGGATACTGCCTGCTTAGCAGTAAAAATTGTGACTCTTCAAGGGAAAGTAAAATCTACTCCTCCTAAGATACTAGGTAAAATATTGCCTCCAATAAAGTCTGTAGGAAAATGCCTGATGAGTTTAGTGCAAACAAGATTTCATCCATGTGTATTTCTTGTTATAGGAACCTTCCAAGAAATAATGGAAACTAATGAAAGTTTGGAGTGACAGAATTCTCTTCTTAAAAATTTTCTTCTTAAAAATTAATACTGAGGCTACTTCCAACTTTTGTGCTTGATCAAAAATATAAATTAAAGGTATAGTCAAGTGTGTTTGGTGAATAGGCCTTGATCTGACATCTCTGCAAAAGGTTGAAAAACAGTGTGACATTTACATTTTTACTGTGTTCTAAATCCCAAACTGAACAAATGTATTTGGACACTTTATAGCTCTAGCTGCAATGGCTTTTCTGAAACAGAAATATTGTTTGGACATTGCTCTTTTTATCTTTCTAGTTTCCACTCATTAAAACCAAAATATAGGCAAGAAAAGAACTGATTATGGCAAACCAACATTTCCAGATGTTGGCAAATACTGACTTCTGAAGATCAATTTCTCCCCTTCTCAGCATAGGTGTTTATCATATCAATTGCCATGTCTTCAGTACTTAGAGCTAATGAGATTAAATTATTTTCCTCACATAAGTATGCCTTAAAATCCTAATAGATCACCTGAGGCAAGATTCAAATCCTAACAGTGCTGGAATGGGGAATACAGAGACATCTGAGTAACATACTGGAAGATGGAGGGCTAAAGGGGTTTGTAATTTTGTCTTAAAATATCACGATCATCAGAGGTCAGTGGGCCTTTATGTGTATAGAATGCAGCCTAGAAAAAGTGCATTGCACAGGTGAGTGTGAACAGGTTTCTGCTCCTCAGAGATTTTTAGACCAGCCTGTGGGTGCTCTGTTTTGGCAAAAACTGTGAAAGGAAAGATGCATTCAGTTCTCCATCAGTTCAGATGCATTAGAGGGCTGCCTTTCACCAAGTGCTTCTTCCTCCAACACTTAAACTTACAGGGTTGCCTGAACATGCATTGACTTATGCTTCTGTTCCCCTTTATTTCAAATGCAAGGTTTCTGATGCAGCTTCTCTATTCTACCTGCAAATGTGTGAGCTGCTATTTTTAACATGGCCATTCCAGATTCTTTTTGCTAATCATTGGTAATCCAGTCTCCTTATTTGTCAATTCCAAACACTAAATATTTGATGCTACTGCTAGCAGAACCTGTATTCAGTCATTGCAGTTTTATTGTGTTTCCTTAGTTCTATGGGAGAAGATTCTCTTAGATTTGATCTTTTAGTTTAATTCAATAAAAGCTTGACTTAATATTTCTTTTTTATTTCACTTCTTGCCCTGAGTTAATTAACAGTATTCTCTTTGCTCTGTCCAGTGAAGCTGATAAGAATGCCTGCATCCTGATTCAACTGAGGATATAAAAGGAGTCTTTTGATGTCTAATTATAGCAAGTAAGAAAGAGGCAGAACTGATTTATGGGCTAGTGCATCATGTACTACACCTACTCTAATTCACTGGTTTTCTAAATGGCAGAATATGGAGGTAAAAAATCGACAGTACTTTTCCATATTTTCTTTTTATTCCAAAAAAGCACTTAGCCAGGAGATAGAAGGTTATTTTTCATTAATATGCCTTTTCTCATTTTAGGGAGAAAGGGAACCTTCTGAGAGCAGTATAAGGGTAATCCTCATTAAGGCATTATTAACAAGGCATATTATTAAAACTGCTAAAGCCATTGCCCTTGATTATAAATGAGTAAATTGGTTAATGAGAACAGTAGTTAATTGGGGGTATTATTACCAAACAGGGAAATCATATGAAAGTTAAATACATCACAGTGATTCTTCTACACAATTAAACATCTATGAGAAAAGAGATTAAGGAGGAGAGTATGAGAAAGTAGCAGTCATAAAGCAGAAGTATGTTTTAAAAAGTGAATTGCAAAAGTCTGTTAAAACTGAATAAAAGTCAATGGTGCATATTTACTCTGTTGAAACTTATCTGAAGCTGCTTCTTGCAAGACAGAAAATCTCAAACTCCATCAGTGTGCTGAAAGGTTGTGTAATCATAGGGCCATCTGGTAGGGATAAGATTTGCCACCCTGCATTTGCCTTAAGATCCAGACATCACATCTGTCCTTCCTCAAGCTTCTCCTTTCACGTGTTTTATCCACTGTAACAACCAGGACTGTTTTGAGCAGCTCTTTGCTATAAGGGTTAGATTTTGCCTGTCTTTTGCAGTCTTAATTGTGCTTCATTTTCCAGTTAGCTCTGACAGAAATGACATGTCTTTCTGCCAATAATCTGTTGTGAGGGAAAGCAATGCACATGAGTTTTATACAGGGACCTCAGACAGGGCTACCTATAGCTGGTGGACCAGGACCATGTCCAGACAGCTCCTGAGGAGTTCCAAGGATGGAGAATTCATAACCTCCCTGGACAAGATGTTGCTTCATCACTCTCAGTGATGTAAAAACAGAAAAAAAAGTGATTCCTTATGTTTTGATGAAACCTCCTGTGTTTTTTTCTGTGCCTGTCACCTCTTGTCCTGTCACTGGGCACCACTGAAAAAACCTGTCTCCCTCTTTTATTCCACTCTCCCTTCAGGTAAATTAATGAGATGCTCTTTGATCCCCTCCTGAGCCTTCTGTTCCCTAGGTTAAACAGCCTTACAGCCCTAACCATTCTGTGACTCTGTGATTTCTTTTAGGCAGCTGAAATTCACCCTGGTTGGTAAACCAATACTCACACTTGGCTTTGGAGGAGAAAAAAGTTCTGTGGGGAAGGAAATTGCCTTATCAACTCTGCCTTGAAACCACAGACATGGGGATGGGCATCCACACTACCCCAGAGCCCAGTGCCAGGCCCAACTCAAGAGCATGCAGAATCATCTTGAAAGGCCTGAAAGAAATATTAGTGCCTCCCTTGAGGATGGCTTGCTTGACCAGGTAAATCCTATGGTTTAGATGATGCTTGTTCAGCTTGGAGTGTACCAAGGGCCATTCTCTGTGGCTGTATAGGTATAAACCAGCAAATAATACAAGTAAGCACCGATTCTGTACCTTTGCTGTGCTCTCTAGTCATGCTGTGTATTTGTAAGGTTCATCTGCAAGGAAATCAGTTCAGTCTAGGGCTGTTAGAAACAGTATGACAGACTTTTGTCTTTGGAGCTCCTCGCAGCTCCTTAGGTGCACTGAGACTTTGTGCCAATGCCTTTGACTTGAAGGGGATGCAGGAGACTGCTGGGCCCGTTTGGCAGCCAGCTGCCCTCAGCTTGTGCGCAGGCAGGGCCAACCCTGGAGATTAAGGGCTAGGAGAATACAGCAACTCACTTCTCAGCTTGTATCAGTCTCCATCTAAAGCAGGAAAGATACACAATTCAAAGCCTTTCCCTCGTTGGCAAATGCCTCGTTAGCAGCTTGTGGAATGTTTAAGGTGCATGCACACACGAAAAGTACTAGGTGTGACTCAGAGCTGGCCACTTGAGAGCACTGCTGTAATTGCTGACTGTCTGTGGGGTGAGCAGCCTGGGGCACGGGCTGTCATTTATACTGGCATGTGCAATGGACTGCTTAGTTTCCAGATGAAGTTGTAACACAAACACAGATGGAATGATAATGTCCCACCCACTCTAATTCTTCTTGAAATTCCTAATTAAGTATTTTCTCTTCCAGCTTTCCCCTTTCTGAAAAAAATTGTTCTCTGGAGCGTTGTTGGGGAGGGGAGGCAGGGAGGGAGGCAGGGAGGGAGGCAGGGAGGGAGGGAGGGGCTGGATATCTTCCAAGTGGCACCTGAGGAGTGGCTGTTTTGCTGTACATTAGCAAAACCTTACACTCAGCCTATGAAGGACTGAGTTTTTCTTCAACTTGAGACCTGCTTTGGAAACCTGAAGGCATGGAGGCATGGCAGGAGTGGGTGAAGAGGGAAGGGTATTAGATCCATACTGAACAGTGTTTTCCATTCAGTTGAAGAAATCCACAGCATGCTGCCAATTTCCTGTCATTTGTTTGATGGTGGTGGCATCTGTGGAGCACCAAGCTGAGCATCCCATAGATCTCCTGCCTAAAAAATGTGTGGGAAGTTGATGATACATGTCTTGTAACAAAACAACACATAAGGACTGTGCATCACTGAAGTCTTTTTCTATCTCTTCATTTTTTAGTGTTATCCTGAAGAAGAGTTTGAGTTTGTCATCCTAAAGCTGCAAAACAATTTGGTTCTTATGTGAGATAGTAAAAACATCCTGCCAAAACCACAATGTGGTGGAAAAATTAAATATCGGATCATAGCTCTGTGAAAAGAGTAATGTGGATTATCCACAGATAAACTCCTAGGAATTCTGTTTAGCTGGGGCACTTCTTCTCTTCTCTGATCTCATCTATCAGAGGTTGTTCTGGTGATAAGTGTTTCATTTCATATCTCACTTTAAAAAAGCAGTCAATCGACATTTGCTCTTCCATTTTCCCACATTGCCATGAGTTAATGGAATGTTCTTTGTCTTACCTGATGTAAGAACACAAATCCTACACATGCTGCTCTTCTCCTAGTCTCTCACGGTCATCACAAGAGCTGGTCATGGTTATGCTCTGCTAAGCTGAAGGCCCAGGGGAGCTACTGCATCTCCTTCTAATCCTTCATAACCATTTCCTTTTTAGCTTAAACAGCTCCCAGCTTTCCAACAGTTTTTCAGTCCTGTGTTCCTCAGTTGCTTTAGCTATGTCTAGGCTATTTTAAGGAGAGAGAATGAATTTATCTTTAGGCCTCTATTCTACTGAGGGAAGGTTAATATATTAACATAAAGCAAAGACCTGACAGTTTTGGCCATGGTATACCCATGGCCTTTTTCCACTGCAGCATTTAAATGCCTCACAACTACCTGTGAACTTATTCTTACTGTGCTACAGTCAGCAGCATAAGTCATTGTTGCTGAACTTCCCCCCCTGCCCCGCCTCTGTAAAAACAAGCAAAAATATTAGAATATTACATTTTCCCAGATGATGTCCCTTAAATTTACAATCAAACAGAGAAGTTGTCTCAAGTGTGAGTCACCAGTGAATACTTTAATATGACACCTTTCTCCCAGTTGTCCCAGTGGTTTGCCTGGTGGAGCTCTGCTGTTTTCCCAAATGGGGTATGCACACTCAAAGTTTTGGCATCACCCTTCTATGCTGAGTCCCTTCTGAAACTTATCTTGGAGAGAGATATAAACTTAAGGCTATTTCTGGAGGTTTTGGGCATCTTTGAGCAACCAGCACCCAAGCTGGGCACACAGGGAGACCCATTCCAGATTTCCCAAGATGTGAAACGGGACCTTGACTCCAGAGCTTCCAGAAATAGACAGCATTTTAGCCAAAGAAATATTCTGCATAAAATTCACTCTCAATCAAGCTACATCAGGAACAAGACAGACAAAATCAAACTTCTTCCCAAGGTAAATTACAGATACTAGCTAAAAGCTAGTTGCTGGCTTACATAATTGAAGCTAATATGCTAATTGTAACAAAGCCTGGACTCCAGCCAGGATATAAAGTCATGTTGCAATATGAGTAGATGATATCCCAGCATTAATGGGTACAGAGTGATCTATTTTCTTAGAGTCCCTGTTGATATCTTATCTGTGTCACCATGAGATGCTGCTCTCTCCATCAGGAGTGCTAAAATGTGCTTTCGTAGTCAGAGCTTGTTATGGGTGGGAGCTGCCCAATGAGTTGCAACAGAAAATTATCCCTCCATCCTTCGACTTCTTTTAGAACCATTTCTTTGGTTTTTTTGAAAGGTAGCTATGGGCCACAGTTTGAATTGGTGAGCCAGTACGGACCATGGGCCAGTGATATGCAGGGGCCAGGATGTTGTTCCAAGGTTTGCAAAAAGTTAATCTGTGAAGAAAGACCAAGGAGGCAAAATGATCCTGAAATAGACAGGGAAAATGTGGTATCATCTACACTAAGCTGGCCAGCATGGCAGTCCCTTGTTGGAAGTAGACTCTTATGGGGCATAATTCATGAACAATGCTTTATAACATCTCAATTTGTCCCAGAGTCTCCTCTCCTTCTTGGTGAACAGTGATCTATCTGTAGTTTATCACTTCTCAAATGACAATTTGACATCCTGGAACACTGACCCTTTGGCAAGTAAATCCTAGTAGTGTGCATTACTGGTTGGCACATCCTCAGTGCCAAGGCTCCCATGGCACATCCAGCTAGTGCTTCACTCTCAGCAAGGAACTCCAGATAAAGTCAGGACATTGGGTTCATGGCTACCTGAAGACTCAAATCTGTTTGACTGGGCTCTTCTGGTAACTTTAACTACCTGAATACATTTCCTCTTCTTGACCTATATTTGCTGGTGACATTTCTCTCAAATGAAGTAGAAGTGCTAAGACGTGTAGTGTGTTCAAACTCCACAGGTACTTTTGTGTGTATATAAATTGTTTTTCCAGGTGCCTCTGCAGGTGGATTGAACTTGGCAGTGCTACAAATAACATGGTCTCTGCTGGAGAGTCTGTGTTCACAGAGAAGGAGAGTGGATGACAAGACCTGTAAGGAGGAGAGAGCAGCTCTGAGACAGGTATGTGTGTACAGAACATGCCTGTGTACCCCAACACCCTAAAAAAATGACATATGGAGCTAAGATATCAGTAGTGCTTTTCCACTGGAATTGCTACTATGCTCAGCCCTCATCTCACTGAACCATCCTGCCTGGGCAGCTGCAGAAGCCCTTCCCTCAAGGGACGCATCAAGGGAAGTATGGAAATTCTATTGCAAATGAACCTCTGAGTTCACAGAATTGGTACAAAAGTTTTTAATGTTTTTGGCTGTAAAGTATCAATAATAAATAAAATAATAAAAGAAACATATTAAAATTTAATGCATAATAAAATGATGTATTTTTAGTTCTAATTAATTTTAAAACAATTAATATAATTAATAATTAATTATCGATGTTTTTATGTGGAGTATATGTCTAAATATAAAAATATTTATATCCTTATATGAAAAAAATAGAATAAAATGCAATACATTTTTTAGCTAATTTAATTCTGGATTATACATGAAGTACTGGAGATCTGGCCTTGTAAGACAAAGACATGCCTGATAACATCTCTTGCCTTAAGATGGTAAACTTTTCCCATTCAAAACTATGAACATTGTAAACACTGTTCTGTTTCCAAATCATGGTCAATTATAAAACCAGAAGATCTTTTAATTAAAGATTACAAAAGCTAGTATTTTCCAGTAAAATATCCATGGTTAGAATGAAGCTATATTTCTTTTTTCTTAAGTTTTCAAGTTACAGAAAGCAATAAAGAAAAAATCCCCATGAAATTGAAAAAAATGGCCTCTCCTCTGAAGTGTGTTAGAGGAATGCCTAAGCACAGTACATATCCCTGTGTTCTGCTCAGAAAGCTGGTGGGTTTTGGAGTATTATGGGGTTTTGGGAGTACCAGCAAGTACTGTGTTAGTATATTAGAATTACAGGCAAATGGAAATATGAGACACACATCCATTCCAGATTAGTTTGTGTGGTTTTGTTTCCCATTTCAGTCTTAATTTCCTTTGTTGATGAAGTAATCACCAGTATGTCTCAGGGAAAATCAAAAGATGATGCTGGTGCTCTGTCCTGACTGGGTTTTTTGTAAGTTAGTTAGTTTAACCCAGGGTGAAAGCTGTGAGCTCACAATGTCTGAGATGGACATCCATTCCTAATGATTTCTCTAAAATGAGTTGCTGAAATACATGTATCCAGATAATTCCCTGGTGGCACCACCCTCCGCTAAAAGCACCCATTTATGTAGCAGCAATTTTTTTTAGACATGCAAAATGGTTCTAATTTTACTCCTACAGCAAGCAGCAATACTGCTTAGCATGAGGTTTGTCCACAGGAGTTCTGTAACATTTCCCATTAGCAACTGTCTGCTCACTCCAGCAGAGCAGCTATTTGATGCTGAGGCTGCTATGACAGCTACTTGAACATATAAATAGAATCATGCTTCACAAATGTGACAGTATCACATGGCTGGATGCATGGAAGTGCTGAAGTGGGAAAAATTTCTCTTACCCCATAATTATGTGTGTGTTAGTGTTACATTTAGTGAAGTGGTAGGCCTGGCTAGACCCAAGAATGAAGCATTTTTTACAAGCTTGGGTTTGAACTATAGCTGTGATAAAAGGATTACATTCAGGTTTGATGTAGATGGGTACCAGCACTCTGTCTGTGCACATAGCCAATGCATTTTGTCTTCAGCTCCGTGGCTGATCCAGAAGTCTCCTGGTGATCTCTGAGTAGATGTGGCAATGGACTGGCTTGGGACAAATAGGCAGTAGATTGATCTCTGTGCTGTTTCACGGCACCGCAGTGGACTAGAAACTGCCAAGGTGGAAATTTCAGATAATTGCCTGTTGTGCCTAGGTCACTTAGGCACTGTTTGTGTGCTTCAGTGTGTTGGTGAAGTCGCTCCTGGGTGGAGGAATCCTGGGCAGTCCCAATGATACTGTTAGTTCCAGGGACAGGTGAGGCAACTGGCCAAATGCCACATGGAAAAATTTAAATAGTCTGCAGAATGCAGGTGCAGAAATGTCTTTGGAAATGTTCTAGACATAACTAGCCAGATTTAACTACCTTAATTAAGGGCAGGATCCGGGGCAGCAGGAGGTTGGTTTAGATGACTTTCATAGGCCTCTTCCAACCTAAAGCATTCTCTCGTTCTGTGGTTATAGGTAGGACACTGTACATAGTAGGAAAGCTAGAAGAAATTCTGTACATAGTTTTGAGATAATAAATAGAAATGGATCATTGATGTACTGTAGTCATCATGTAGGACCACAGACCAGCTGGAATGTAAGAAATAATCAGAAAAAAATGTGGTATCTCACCTTGATCCTGTAGGAGCTGCTCTTGCAAGAATGCTTGTGATGGAGACTCCCATCCAGACAGCAACTGACCCTGCTGTTTGAGAGATTTGATTCCCCACATGACCAAAAATGTCTATGCAAAATATCTCAGTGAGTTGATGGGATGTTGTGGGTTCTGAGAAGCAGAAGATTCTCATTTTGTGATTAGGAATGATAGAGTTGGGCAAGAACTGGTCAGTTCCAAGTGGTTTTCTTGAGGGTTATCTTCTTTCCCGCCAATAATGTTTAATGTAATCTTTGCAAAGAACAACACTGGTGGATTTTCTTTGAGATACTGAGGAAAAATGTTGTTAGTCAAAAAACCACAACAAAAACCCCAACCAAAACTCAGTGGTAAATTGTGTGAATTTGTGACACTTGTTGTATAGCAATAGAAAAAATTTGAATATAAACTTGTGTAGCATAGCAGGTCATATTTTCTTCCCTTCAAAGCAATTGTTCAGATGACAAAAATGCTTGCAAGAATTTTTTTCCCTTTCTGTTTTATTTCTTCTTGTCTTCTCCAACCCAAATACCACAATAAGGTATGTCTCTGTGCTATGATGAAGACTGCCCTTAGTATTTCTGTGTGCAAGAAGATACATCCCAAGACACCAAGCAGCAAAATTTATTTCTATCATACACACAGACACATGTATGACAATTAAATATTTCAAGATGTTCTAAATATTTGCTCCTAACAAAGGACTGATGCCACATTCCTGCAATATAGTATCATATTCTGTAGGTGTTGTGGACAGATTATGCCAATCAAACACTGGAAGCAAGAATATTTATGTCATTCCTGCAAAGTCTATCTCATCCCAGAGATAATAGCAAGAACACTTTTTCTTGAAATCCTAATAAATGTACTATTTTCTAGATAGGGCTTGACTTCATGCTGTCTTGAAAAAGGGATTTGCTTCGATTTTTTGAAATGCTGTGCATGGCATAAACAGTGCAAAGTATCCTTTCCCATTTGTAAGATATTATCATTAACCCTTGGAACTTTTGATTTCTACTTAATCTTCTGCTTCATGCCTTCACTGATAGTGAAAATCATTATCAAATGCCATTTTGATGTGTTACCTCATGGAATGAATTACTGAAGTCAACTGAGCAGCAACAAACAGAATGAAGGCTGGTGTGCTTGCAGACCTGTATAACTTCACTGATGCTTCACTATTAAATTTATCTATGTTCAACTTGAATTGAACCCAGATCTTTATTTAGCTTGCTAGCAGGCAATTTACATTCTCAAAGTCTATTCCAGTGCCAGATGAAGTCAATGACAGCCTTCCCTGACTTCAAGGGGTTTTAGATGAGGCTCCAGTTCTTGGATGTGATGACATAAAGGTAAAATATTAATGCTTTACTTTTTTGGAGGGGTAAATATAATGGGTGCAAGACATAGAGCAGATGACTATGTAGCCAATGACTCTTTCACTGAACAGAGATTTTCCTTCTGTGAAGCTGGAGCCATCATATGTGGTAGTCAGGAGATGTAGAAGGGGAAGTGTTCCTCTTGACCAGCTTTTATGATTGCTTTTCCCCTTTTCATAGGATTTATTTTTTTAACTGATTCTGAAACTTTAAAACTCTAATTTTAATTGACTGAAATTTACATTCACTAGCAATTTGACTGAGAGGTTTTGGACCTTTCTGATAATCAGTAAAATGGAGTATATTGACAAGACCTGCAACACTCCTTGTTAATTGCAAGCTGCTTTCCCTGATTTACAGTGCACAGCAGGCAATTGGTTGTACCAACTCTCCAGGGCCCTGAACTTCTTATTCTACCACATAAAACCACCTGGAACACAACATCAGTGATTCACTGGCTTCCAGGCTGCAGGTTCCTGCCCTGATACAAAACTCTCTGTTGCTGATGGTCTTAGTTACAGGTGTGACAGCAGGATTCCTGCCTCTTCAGAAAACACTCATGGCATTAAAGAAAAAGAAAAATAATGTGCTATATATGATTTACCCACAGCATTATTTCTCCCTCAGTAGTCATTTTGCTATGGCATTGTGTTTCCTTTTTCCAGGTCCTAATCAATGCACCAAATCTGTAATCACCAAAAAGTAGGTGTGGACATACGGATTCGTATGATTGTCCTAACCCAAGATCACATTCTCATTACCAAGTACTTGCTGAACAAAAGGAGATCATATAAATGTTCCATAATTCTATGGCATCCTTTGGCAAATATTTCAACTTGTCAGGTACATGATGCACAATGAACCATTTCCTTTGTTGTTGGTTCTGAATCTGGCTCCCCACCAGCTCCATTTGGGATCTGCAGTTCTTGTGTAGACAGCACTGCTCACAGTTGCTTTCTAATTACCATCGTCTTACCAATTATAATTTTTCTGGATAATTTCCCCCAACTCAGAAGTCATAGCCTGCTCAATTGCTTCTTTTATAGAAGGTATTTTCCATTTCAGATTATCCTTCAAGCTTTTCTTGGCACCTCTTCTAATTCTAATATAAATTTTCTGGCAGAGGTAGATGTAAACTGCATATTTTTCAAATTGTAGTCAATCCATGCATCCATACAGTGTTACAGTAACACTGCCTATTGCACTCTCTATTTTTCTTACTAATTTCTGCAATTTTAACTTCTATTTTGCCCTGACTGCTACTGACCGATACATTGATGTATTCATGGAACAATCTCACTTCTGAATATTAGTGCTGGGCTCAGAGCCCATCATTTAAGATGTGACATTAGAAGTACTTTTGTTCAGGGCTCATCCCTTTATGTTTATCTATACTGAAAGCTATCAACTGCTGTGATCTACACAGGCACTCATTATTGTAAGTTGTGCACTTCTTCACAGACAGTTCATTTATCAATTTTGTAACCAGAACAGGCTCCTGCACACATCCCTCTGGTTCCTGCCCACCATCACATTTGTTCATTCTGCTTGTCTTATTTTTTAATGTTTATTACAAATGCTCAGGAAATTAAATGTGAGGAAATCTACTGTAGTTGCTTTAGAAGGAAAGATACACCACTCCAGTCAGTTCACTCTATTCAACTCCTTCCTGACTTCTTCAAATAACTCTACCACGCCAGCAAGTTAAGTCATAGCCTTAAAGAAAAACGTGTGGAAAAACTCTTCCCTAACTGATCATACTTATCCAGGTGTCTGTTCTTTGTGATATTAGCATGCTATTGAAGCCAAGGACAGGCATCAGGATTCCGTATTTGGACTTCCATGGTTCTCCCTGAAACTGTTTTTTGGTCAGTTAGTATCAATCATGTCTAATATCTTCAGGTGTGTGAAGCAGGTTTAAGAGAATTATCCACCACTTTCAGTAATCAAACTATTTCATTGGTGAGCCCTTTCAGAGCTATTACCTGACCACCATCTTCATCCTGAAAATTTGCTACTTTTGTCCATTTTCTCAAGGACAAAACTAACCTCATCTATCTTACAGTCAATTCAGTATCACACAGATTTTGTAATGCAGTTTCCCACAAAAAAGAAAAGTTGTTTTTTTTCTGGTTTGTGTATTAATGCTGTTTAGTTTCTTGGCTATTGCTCCACAGAAGCTGAGCATTCTTTTCATGTCCTGATCATTCTGAGAGTCAAAAGACTCTCAAATGAGCCTGTTTCCTTGACATGCTTCAGGTTATACTATTGTACTTTTGCAACAACTAGGAGAGTAAAGTGATAGGACTTAGATTTCCATGAGAAGTAATGGATAATAAACAACAACAAAAATTATTCTGTTATGTTTTGGCAATTCCTTGCTTTTTAAAAATGCAGCTACTCATGATCAAAGACCATTTGTACTTTCTGTCTCCTGCTCATTTTAGTTTTGTTCCTCTCTTTGTCCAGCTGGATATTAACAAAATGTTTACCACTTAGTTTTCCTGCCAAACTTAATTTGACTCTCTGTGACTGTATGTCTTATCAAGCAGGTACTGTTCAGGGAATAAAAAATGATATATTAGCTAATCTTACAGCAGGGGAAATCTTGAGTCCAGATCCAGGGCCAGCTGCACAATTCAAGTATTTACCATCATAAATTGCCAAGACCAAATCATACCATAGTGCATTCATGGAACAGTGATAGACTGCCAGTGTGATACACTCCTAAAACACCATGAAAATTTTGAGTACTTTTTTCTGTGTTTTTTCATGAGTAGGATTCAAATGTTTATTTACCAACTGAGATCAGCCTAACGTTCCTTGAAAAAAGAAGCGACATTAGAAAAGACCTGGGAGAAACTCAGCCTATTCCTGTTTCACTATGATTCTGTTACTCTAAGTAGATTATCATAAAGTGATATTGGCAATTGCCAAGGCAATTGCACAGGGTACAACTCCCTCCATCAGCTGAGCAGGCGTAATTGGATTGAAAACCTGGATGCATTAGTCTAATCTAATACTATACAGAAATGTACAATCAGTTATACATCGTATCATCTCAGCACAGTGTCAAATCAATATCTGTTTTCAGCAGGAAAAATGTGCAGGTTGTGCTGGAGATATGACTAATGGGAATGCTATTTGGAGTGTTTGGAGTGCAGTTTGCACGGTAAGGAATGATAACAATTGGTTTCATCTGGAGTAATTACAGCTCATTGGCCCCCAGTTAGGCAATTACTCAAAGGAAATCCTCTTGAGGGAAGAGTATCTCAGCTTTGACAAGAAAACATAACCAGTATAAATTCCTTATGTGCGGTGGAAAAAACATCTATTCTTCCAAAAGATATAAAAAGCAACATAAGCAGAAGAATGGATATTTCACCAAGCCCCACAGAATTTCATGTTTTCTGTGTGAAAAAAATTCCTAAATCTCACAGTGTCAGATTTGGTCTCCCTGAAACAATTCTTGAAAAGATAGCGAGAAAGGAAAGGCAGTTTTAAGAAAGTGCTCAGTCATCTGCATTTCTAATGCACCATGTCTGCATTGGGTAAGGTATGCATGTGGTGACTGTGATTTATGACATACACTTCATGAAGCACTGTGGGAATGTTGTCTCTTGAACAGTTCTGACCTCCAGGAAGGCCACTTTAAGCAGGAAAACCATATTTATTTCAAGAATATGCCTAGACTATGAATTCAGGACATTTCCAGAGTGGCAATAGAGGTGTTTTGCAAGTGATACTTCTGAGTGCAAGTCCAGAAAGCGAGGCAGTAGGAGAAGGATGGTAATAATTAGAGATAGGTTTGAGAGAGAGTTCTCTATTATCAAAACCCCCTTGTTATGGAGTAAGGAGACAAGAAAGATGAGGAAAAGGAACTCCTGAGAAAAAGAGAGAAATGTAGCAGGTGGTGTTCCCAAGGTTCTTCCCTGGATTAAAAGACTACCTCCCATTTTGGTCTTGTACAGTCATGAGCAGAAGCCTTGATTCCAGTCCATCAAATCTCTGCAGAACTACACTAAGGAATTAACTGTTCAATAAAGCCCTGTTTGCATTGCAGGATTCAGCCTGCAGAAATCAAGTCTTTTAACAAAACCTATTGACAAAGCTTTCAAAGCAAAGACATTACTTTGCTTTTGTTTTTAGTTTTCCCAAGACTACCTTGAAGTAAAATCACAGTTATGGCACTGCATAAATAACTACTGATGTTTCTTCTACTTGTAACCCAGGTGAGGATCAATTCACAAAAAGGAAAAAAAACCTATCTTTTGTGAAGTGCTTTTAATAGCTATGGAAAAATGAAATACTTGACACAAAGAGACATAAGGGTACTTTATTGCTGAATATTAGTACCTACTGTGTGCAAAACAGAGCTGTGAAGCAGAGACTTTTCAGACAAGTCTTGGAAGTTTCCAGACATTATTACAGCATGGCTTATTGAAAACTTCACCCCCTCCTCTGGGGATGGCAGAGGACTCTGACATGGGGGGGGCTTCTGAACTACTGAGTCAAACCTGCCTTTGATGAAGCTTCATTTCTCCCTAGATAGTTCTGAGGTATTATCTCCATCCAAAAAATAATTCTACATTTGTGTAGAACTTTTTAAACTGCAGAATCCTCTATTTCTTTCTTTATTTTATATGAAGAGAATTGTAACCCTCACCAAAAAATAGTATGATATGTATTTTCAGTAGAGTTGAAATCCACCTTGAAGAATTACTGCTAAGATTAGCTTGTGTATTCAAGCTCCCAGAAAACAAAGAGCATTTTATCACATATATTTATTATTATTAAATAATGTCTGTTATATATAGAATACAGTACCTAATATGTGTCTAACTACATATTAAGTCTAACTGCCATAACGTTTTTCATTGGCTGAATGACATTCTTAACAGAGATCATAATTTTGGCACTGATGGCAGTAGTAATTTCTTCAGTAAATCACAATACACTCCCTAAGTGGAAAGAGCTTTGCAATTTCTCAAATAAATGGAAAAATAATTTTGCACAATCAGTAAAGGCAGCAATAATTGTTATAAGGCTTATTGTAGTTATTACAAAGAACCTCAATTGTTCAATATAGCCAATCAGAAGTAAAACAGCATAAGAGTGGAATCCATAACAAGCATAAGTGCAGCACAGTTAAAAGAACAATTTTTTTATTGATAAAAAGCAGGAAAGCACAGAAAGTTACTGCTTCAGAAGCAATGAAGTGCAGAATGTCAGGTCACATCATCATGATAGAGGTATTAATAATTTTTTCCAAAATCCACTTAGAATTAGGCTGTAATTGGTAAGCAAAAAAGGGCTTTTAAATTTTTTTCTCATTAAAAAAGCCACTGATATCCCAATACACAGAGATATTAAAATGTTCCAATACCTGTATGTGTAGGTGCAGAGTCCCTTTACTATTCTCCACTTTGTTGCCTACTTTGAAGGCAACATGGAATCACACCAGGAATATTGGAAGACGTAAACAATATTTAGCCATAAAGCAATGCATATTATTATAGCATGAAAATTAATATTATTCTAAACAATCTCCTAGTCCATATTCTGTATAATACAAAAAGGGAAGCTATATATGGCTCATTGTACAGCCTTGAATGTATACTATGGAAATTTAAATTATCTCTTGCATTTTTGCCAAATGTGTTTTTGAATTACATGGCAGTTTTCATTTTGTCATTCTTGAGTGCACAGGAATGTTGAGGAATTTCTCTGCAAAGTGATTATCTCCAAACCGCTGCAAATTAAGAGTCTGAAAATCTTGTTCTTATATTAGAAGCTGTTTTCATATTTCATTTATGGAAATCTGTATTTTGGAATAAACTAACATTCTGCATTTCCCCCAAAGTTGATTCATATCTCTGAAGTTTTTATTTTGTAATCCAACCATAAACACAGGACTAGGAAGAATATTTTACTTTTGTGAACAAACTTCGACATTTAATGAAAAGGTGCTGAATATCAATTCTTTTAAAGCAGCACTTCAAATAAGTTAGTTTCAGTTGTACACAAACAGAATTTAATGAACAGAAGAAAATATAAATATATTTTTAAATTTTAAAATTGAATTTTATGACAATGACTCCATTGATGAGGAATTTAGATAAGGGCATCAAATGTACATTGGAGGAAAATTAGATGGTATGAAACAGTGTTTTTATAAATGTTCCTTATTGGGTTTTTGGTTGTTTTTTTTGTTTGTTTTGTTTTGCTGGGTTTTTGTTGTTGTTGTTGTTGGGTTTTTTTTGTGGTTTTCTTTTGGGTGGGGGGGGGGGGGGGGGTTGTCCCTGTGGCTAGGAGTAACTTTGTAAATTTGTAAACTATCATTGAAATCTAAGAACCAGCAATTCAGGATGCCAGTGTAATATCCTTCAAAAAGCCAAGGCAGCAATTAAGTGAGATTTCAAATGCAAAGTGCTGCTCAGGATGACTTTGTATGGTCTTTGTCTATACACTCTTGCTTTCAAATTTATAATCAGGAATGAAACCATTTGTCCTACTAGACTAAACCCATAGTGAATTGAAGGTGTTCGGGTGTTAAAAGTGACTCACAGTAGAGCTGGTAAACCTGACCACTACACTTTGTGTAGATAACTGACTCTCTTCTAACACAACCTTTTTCACCATTTTAAAAAAGGCACTCCTGCCAGCTCCCACATTCTCACTTTCACTTCTGTGCCCTTCCAATTTGCTTGATGTAACCGGGGAGAGTGACCTGCCCTTAAGCAGGATCAATGAAATTAAGCTGGTTGAACAAAAATCTTCAAGCATGTTCACTGACGTGCCCTCCAGAGCTAGAGCTGCCTGCAGGCACCTGGCAAGGCTGGGGGCTGATTTGAGGGACAAGATTCTGCACTGACCAGTGTTTCTGGAGCTCCAGTGGTGGAGCAAACAGCTGGCATTCCCAGCACCCTCAGCTTTGCTCAGCCCATGCAGACTTCTGCCCCTTTGACTTTGACAGGTGGATGAGAATGCCTCTGAAGCTCTCTGGCAGTTGGCTTTTACAGGGAAACCTAAAAGGATCATGTTGCTGCTTCCATGTTTCCACCCAGTTGCTAGCTCTGAAATGCTGCTGTGCCAAAAGTGCACAATTGTGCTTTAGACAACATATATTTTAGACTAAGCCATCACAGTGAGTATGTCACTCAGTGTAAGTACTGATAATGTCCTCCAGCCTTTAAAATGTTCTGGTAACTGCTGTTACCAGCAGTCCTGACTTCTCTTTGATAGTAGCTGAAATTATGAATACTTTTACATTAGTTAATGTCAGTCTCTGCTGGTTAATACTTAATTTAACTACTGGCATATTGTTCCAGGTAGCAGCACACCCTGACAGGTCAGTGAAACTATAAAAGCAGTCAAGAAGGATAGTTAGCCAGGGAGTAATTAGCTGGTTTTTTTGGTAATAAACATGTTTAATTGAATAAATAAAGGAGGATAGAAGTGATCTAACTTGTTTCTCTCCAAGGAACAGTATAAAGGCTGATCATGCATTTGGTACTGGGCACTACAGAATGAATCTGTGAGAAAAGCAACACCTTAGTCACAGAATAATCACATACTAGGGAGAAAATACTGTGAGTGAATCACCCATTTAATCTAGCAAGCAAGGATACAGAAAGAAACATGAAGCTAAAGGACAGCAAATTCAAACTAAAAACAAGACATAGGTTGCTCTGGTAGGAGTGATTGACACAAACTATCTAGTGAAGTGGTAGATTCTCCATCTTTCAATGACTTCCAGAACAGGCATGGTCTCTGAAGGTGTGTCATTTTTTGGCAATGACAAGTTACCCAGAGGGCAGTTTAAAGAGCAGTAGCTGATGAGCTAAAGATCCCTTCTGGCCTCAAACTCTCTAAACATGGTACACTGCCACAGATCTTACAGACAAGGCACAAAATACAAAGATGCTACATCTTTCTTTTGCCAACTACAGAAGAGAAGAGGAACAATAAGGGTCACAATGCAAACTGAAGCCTGAGAGAAGTAAAACTCCTGTGTAGGTATGTCTGAAACAAAAAAGGCTGTGGGATGTAAATAGATTATGGTCCCAGGGTGCCAAGAGCATGTATGAGCTTCTCTGTGATATTTTACACATCAGATCCCCCATTAGCTTAAGTGTACATTAATTCAGATGCAATATGCATAAACCAGAGCACATCCACAAAACTGGAACATGGAAACAGCTGGTGTACTCTTTAATTACAATGAACCTCTTCCATATGAGATGCTGGGGATTTGGGATGAAAATTAAAAACAATGCTGTAAAATGTTGTACTGGTACTTGTGCACCTGCAGTCCTGAAGGCACATGTGGCAGGTGCCTGTCTGCATATCCCCATTTTGCTGGCCAATTCCTTTATTTTTCAAAGTGTAAGGCTTTGACGATCATACAACATATCCATGTGGTGTTTAGGAAAATGCTTGATGCTTTAGCACTGGGAACTAAACGTGCATCATTTCAAGGTCTTGACTCATGACCTAGCCACACTGCAGGGTTGGTCACATCACCTTCATCTAGAGGAAAATACTGATTTCCAGGCTTGCCCTTGCACCCACATAGCTCCCCTGTCTGCTTTGGGAAGATCTGTGGGAAGTTTCTGGCGTGTGCTGGATTTTTATGCTTCCACAGAGAGACAAAGGTGGAACAGCAAAGAGGTGGTATTGTCTGATTTTCTCCTTGAAATAGGAAAATGTGGATGCCAGGTAACTGCACCTCTAAAGAGTTTTTTGCAAACATCTTTACAGGGTATCTGGGTGAAAGCGAGGAGGGCCAGAGGAAGTCTCGAGGGACCAATTACCAGATTCCCCAAACCACCAAGGTTTTAGTCCAGCAGTAAGAGCTGTTTCCAATTTCATTCCCAACCCCCTCCCCTTTTTTTTAACAGAGCATTTGTAACATGCTATTTTGCTTGTACTGCTAAAATAATGTGTCCTTTTTTCTTTCTAAACAGGAGTAAATGTGATCATTATCTTGCAAAGGCTCAAGTCTGTCGTTTCTTTGGCACTGCCATTACACTGATGGTATCAGTTGAAGAGAACAAGCTACTCTGAGCTATTAAAGATTCATCATTAGTGTAGAATCCTATTGATTTTCCACATCTTTTTTCTGAGGCTGAGCTACATGGACAACCTATAATATAATCCCTGACCATCAAGTTTAAATTGGAAGTGCTATAGCTTGTTTTCAGTTGTCTCAAAGTAGAATGAATAGCAGAAAATATTTGCAAATACTCAGTATGTTTGAGTGCTAAAAATGGTTTTTTGTTCCATGGTGGATAGGCATTTTCAGATAGGTGTGTTTCAAGTGGAGTTAGAGATACACAGTTGTTTTGGTTTTTTGTCTGCTAGACATTCAAAAAACATGACTTCTTCCTAAGAAGTCATGTTCTATTCTGTTCTGTCCTTAAGATGCAGCCTCGATTACCTGCAGGCGGCCCAGAAGGAGTTATTTAGGTACTAGTTAGGTATTTTCCTCCAGTTTCCATCTCTTTTCTTTGGTATCAAAGGTCTGCTCAGTGTTAAGTATGTCTCTTATTCTTGTTTAGCTTTATTATGATGAAATGTGGCTCAGTGGCTCAGTATGCTCTATTGCTTCTTGGATTAGCCAAGTTCTGAGTGGATTGTTCTTTGAATGTTGCCTATAGATTCATGAGTACATCCTTCCCTGGGATAATCTTCTCCATAATCTTCTTCTTTACCATCAAGGGGAGTGTAATTACAACAGAGAGTGGTGTGACAGATGTGGGTATTACAAACAGTCTATCATTGCTTTCTGAATGACTCAGGCATTTGTTTTCCTTCCTACCAAACACTGATGGAATGTTCCCTGTATCTCTGTATTGTTAATTAGAATCTTGGTATAGGTGCTCATTCATTCCAACACTGTATTTTAGCCAAGTACCAATAACTGTACATTGCAATGTATGATCCCTCCTCTCTTCCTCTGTCTGCTCATTTGTTTCTGCCTTCCTTCCTGTGATTTACTTGCCACTGGGAGCCTTTATTTATTTTCAAATGGAAATCTGTCTAGATTTGCTTTTACCATGTACATCATCCAATCTTTCATTTACTGCCTCTTTATGCATTTCTGGGTGCTGTTTTATTTTTCTATTAATAGAGAACTGTCTAGAACTTTTGCTCCTTTTAGTTTGTGTGTTAATGTAGCTGTTCAAATCACACAGCCCATGGCTCACTTCTCCTCAGAGTCCACTTTTTTATTATTACAAATGTGTAGTGAAATTGGAGAAGCAATCTGCCTTGCAGTACATTTTACACTTACATGAACATGCAGACTGAAGGCATTTTATTCCTAGAGGTGCCACTTTCTTGTAATTCATTTCATGCTAAATAAAATGAAGGGCTACCCATTTTACCTCTGACTTGGAAACTGAAAAACACAAGAAAGCTCCAAAATGAAATAAAATCTCCATTGATATTTAAATATCTTCTTCTAAAGGGAAGGAAAGAACAGTAAGTATAAATTTTTTTTAAATCCAAATGGAGCTAGAGGAACCCAATGTCCATGTATGCTTTAAAGTTATTCTGACACATCTAGTCCTGTTTTTTATCCTTGTCCCATTGTGTATACTCTATAGTGCCACTATACTATGGAAAGTATTCATCAATATTCTTGCATAGAAAGGCAACTCTCCTAATGCTTTGGAATTCTCTCTTATTTTATATTCTCACTCAGAAATTCAAAGTCTGCTGTCTGGGCAAGTATCCTAGACCCTTGGTTGTTAAGCAGAGGGAATCCTGTTTGTTTTTGCAGAATGAGAAAGATGTGCTCCTGCCAGCACCTGATTTCACAGTACCAGTGCCTGAGCCCTCAATGAGACCTTGGAGGTTGAAAACCACCTTCACAGGTAACTGATGATCCAGCCAAGGAAAAGACAAAATTTGAGTCTCTCTCCCCTACTCTGCTTTCAGTGTCTCCTGTCTCCAGGTTTGGACTTCCAGTTCCCAGGCACAGCCCCAGCACTTAGAGGCTTTGACAGACAAACTTTTATCCCTGGCTGGAAGGCATTACTCTCTAACAGAATGTCTCAGTTTGGAAAGACAGGAGTCTGCTAAGGAAGGCAGGAGCCTCCCCTGAAAGAGAATGTAAAAAGAAAGAGAATGGAGAATGTAAACCCTCCCCACCCCTCCGAATTGCTATAAATTTTAAATTAAGGGTCTCTCAGACAAAAGATATGGGAGCAGGAAATAACAGTTCTTTAAAAGGGAAGAAAATAAAAGGATAAAATAAACAATGCAGTACACTAGAACAACACCAACAGAGTCAGAACTCAACCTGACACCCTGTTGGTCAGGGTGCTGGTAGTAGTACAATTGGAAATGTGGCTGCAGTGCTCCTGGAGTGTCAGGTGTGGTTCTGTTGGAGCAAGGGGGATCTGTAGAGAAGGATGTATTCTTCCTCTGAAGATCCAGTGGAAGAAGAGGCAGCTGCTGTTCCTCTGGGGAATCCAGTGGAGAAGCCGTGCTGGTGTTTCAGAACCTCCAGATTATATCCGGGTAGGAATGCTTGGCTCCTCCCTCTGGGCGGAGCATCTCACAATGGGATGATATAGTTCTTATCAGTCATGCAGGGACATTCAATAGCCTGTTATCAGCAGATGTCCCTCCAGAGGGAGGAATGATTGTGGTCACTCAGAGATAGATAAGGAAAACTTCCCACTTGACAGAAGACAACAGCCATATGGATGGTAATAGAATACATCTTGCCTTGCAATCTGGAACACAGAGCTGACAGCACACAGGTGCCCAATCCCTCAGACTAACTCTATCCTCTCTGCCCAGCAGTTTAACCTGTGTCATCAGGTTGGCACTGAAGCTGCTGAGATGCAGAAGTGTATGCCATGATGGTGATGCAGAGGCAGCAGCAGAGGCACAGCTGGAGATGCAGAAGTACAGGTGGACAGCCCCGGGCTGGAACACCTTCAGCTTCTACAGCCTGTAGGCCTGAGCCTGGGAGTCCTCCCGTTCAGTACATAACTGTGCCATGGGAGCACCAAGGAGAATCCAGCCTCTGACTCCTTAAAAACTGCAGTGCACAGCTTTCTGTCTGTGTATGAATCTGGACCTTGGAGAAGTGAATCTGAGACCATAAACCAAACAGTGGCTTCTCTCTACCTTAAGCTGCAGATTGGCTGCAGAGTTTCTTTGCCAGTATTGCCTGATCCTGAAGCGCAGACTGAAACTTAGTTGGAGCTTTTCCTGCATTTCTTGCAGGCATGTCTGTGTATGTTGGCAGGAAATGCAAAGAATCTGCCAAGTAAAGAATTCCCTTGTCCAATTCTCCCTCTAGCCCCATCCCAACCCTTGTAGGGTAATGGTCCTTGCAGGAAGCAGTTCTGTAAAGGCCTTTTCACAATGTGGAGAAATAGGCCATTTCACACAGCTCCTGCCATCCCAGTCCTGTGCAGTGGTATCCCTCAGACCCTCCTGTATGAGTGCAGACATGGAAATGTGGGGTAAGTCTCTTTTTGATTACTGTTTTTATTGCAACAGTTTTTATGGGAAATGTAAACATTATGGACTCCATCCCAAACTAAGCCATGCTCCAAGCAGTCTTGCAGCACTGGTCATAGTCTGATGCCATACACTTCCCCATGATCAGGAACAGCCTTTATCAGGTGAAAGAATACCTCTTTCCCTGTGGGACAGGGGACATGGGGCACGCCATTCTTTCAGGGAACAGAAATAAGGGATACAGCTCCTGGTTCCAGTCAGATGCTACAAGAACTGAGAATGTCTCTTGTTCCTAGCAGCAGCTTTGTGAGTGAATTGGTGAGTGAGATTTGTTTGCAGTTATATAGAAAAATTGCGAGCAATAGTCTTGACTGTAGAAGAAAGACCTGCATTTGCAAGGTAATTTATTTGGGATAAATCACATCAGTGACTCCAACCTCCTTCAGTGCAGCTGTTTACATGAGGTGCCACCAAAACAAGAAACAGGAAGGAAGGACAACCTGAAAGGAGCGAGGTGAACAATTTTCTTTTCCAGTGGCTGCTGTTGCTGGGTTGGCTGCCTAAGTGACTGTTTAGCTGTGCAGTCTGTTAGAATGAAATTCATTTCAGATCCAAGCATTTTTTCCACATTTGGGTTCATATTTACATTTGTTAAGGTTAATAGACCTGACAATTTCTTCATGTTCTCACCAGGGAGCAGTCACTGACAAACCGTGGGAGAGACTGAAACAATATTCTCCACAGAAAGGAAAATCTGTGCCTCACAAGGCTGTTACACATTCCTCCCTAGTTACAGTCCTCAGCCCTCAGTGGTGAAAATCCATGTAGTGCCCCTGAATTTACCTCAGCAATGCCAGTTTATACCACTTGTAGATCTGACAGCTTATCCTTGTTACTTATCTTCCTCAGTGTTCCAGTAATTGCAGTGGAGCCTTGGCATTTCCTAAATCCACTTTTTTCTTTTCTTCTAGAGTGTTTTGGCTAACTCTTCTGTGTTTGTGCTACAAAGCCCCAGATTCAAGTGTTCTACCTTGCCTTTTAGATGCCATTGGCAAAAAGCCATTTTTTAAAAGAACACGTAAAAAGTAGACATCAGGCAAGAGGCACCTTTGGCCACTTGTAACATTGCATGCCTTTAAAAAGAAAATAGTATAGGAAGCCAGGAAATTCCTTCAGGAGAGAACTGAATTGAATTTTTAAGGTTAGTAAATAATCTGGGGAAGTATGAATCTGCATTTTTCCTACTGGCATCAGGGCTCGTAGGGTATCTGAGGCAGGGACATTACTGCGTCCCTCTCCTTTCAGCTTTCTTCCCTTTCCCAGACTCCACAGAGAACTATCCAGGCAGACTTTAAAATTAAGAAGACAACTATGACCTAAGCAGTTACCTCTTGAGCTGAGCTGAAGTAAGTGGCCATATGCCTGCTCCTAAACTAAAACAAATGTGGGCTAAAATGCATTAGCTAAATGCAGGAATTTAAGGTAAAATATTTGATTTGCATTTAAAGCAGTGTAAGTGGGGGTATAGGCAGGTCCTTTGACTAAGCTGATGTGTACTACCCTGCCACTGAGCAAACCAAATCCAGTGCACGAGTCCACATAGAAAGTACTTGCTCTTCTCCTTATTCCAGCTTCAGTACAAGGAGGCAGGAACTGAAAATTGGTAAAAGTGTTTAAAAGTCCCTGCTTTGCACACCAGGTTTTAGGAAGACTGATCCCCAAAGCTCTCCTGGTGTTTCATAAGATGGTTTCATTGCCTTTAATGAAGCCTGGTTCAATCACCACAGTGCTCACCAGTGAAAGATCTCCCACCACAATGCCTTAACTTTAGAGATCTCCATGATAAATGTCTCCCAAAAGTGGAGGATAGTTAGAATAGCATGAAATGGTCAAATTTTTCCTCTTAGCAGCCTTGTGGGGAGAAGGATGAGTTGGCCTTGGTCAGCACCTGCTATTAGCTTCTGTGACAGGTCACACTGCTCTTTCTGTGGGAGTCCAAGCAACAAAAGCTGCACATGGCCAAGTACTAATCATAGCTGTTTATTTGCAGATCATCCTTCCTTGCACCTAGCCTATCTCATTTCTCTGCCTCCAGCCCCACCCCATGTTCCTCTAGGATTTTGGAAGCCCAGGAGCAGAAATATCATGGCTTGCCATCAGTGCACCTTTGCAATCTGATGTCATATTTTGTTTGCCCTGTGGTTTTTGTTTCATCAGGAAGTTCTAGTGCACATCCTGTCTGCAAAGTTTTAATTTAGTCCTTTGTTGGACAAATCTCATATGGTGACTAATGCAGGAAGAAAGATTGGGTTAAAGTCAAATAATGTCTCAAAGATTTGGCCCCAAGTGAAATAATGCTAAATATAAATGCAAATAGGAAAGGTAGACTGGGGGAGAGAAAAAGTGCTGGCTTGCATACAGCTTTTCTTCAGAGATAAATAAATTCAGAACATTTTTAGATACAGGCTGAATAGAGTATAATGCTGTATTTGTCCTCAGCTTTTATCACAACTGAGAAGAGTGAAAAATTGCCTCATCTGTAAGGGCTTGGAATATAATGAGCAAGAATGAGCTTCTCTGTCAGTCCTAATAGCTTTCCCTCTAAACAGATAGCTGCAGTGGAGGAGATGTCACTTCTTCCTGCAGTAACCAAATAATACTAGCAAACCACAAGTTTGCCACTGCAAACCACTGAGTTGCATTGCAACTCAGCTGCCTAGTAAGAAATACTGACCCCTTCCATGGCATGCTCTGGAGCATCAGTTACAGGCACGTAAATACAACTACAGATGCACATAAATCCATCTGTAGCTGTCTGCATACAGAGAAGAGAAAAAGGCCAAAAAAACATGTACCCTACAAACTGTTGTGCTCCATAATTTTAAATATATGTCATAAAACTTTGTTGCAACTAAACTTTGCATAGAATAACATCAAATTTACTTAAATATCACTCTATACTACAACTATACATACATCTAAAAACAGAATATATATGTAATAACCATATATTCACATATGGACCATATATGTATTCACAAATTCATTTGGAGTAGCACTGAAGAGGTTATTTTAAGTCCCTAAGATTGCAAGGTTTATTTAACATCTAAACATAAATAATAGTAGTTCATGTTCTTACATACCACTAGATGGTGACTTGTGTAATGAGTTGTTGACTTTTATCCTACAGTACATTTCTTTTTTTATTTGAATGAAACAGAATCATAACATTACTGAAACAGAATCACAACATTACTGTCTGCATTGTTAATAATTTACCCTGAAATACATTTCCATAAACATCAAGCTGGTTGTAGGGGGTCTAAGGCAAAGCTATGGAAAGGAAAGGTAAGCATGGATCCTGCTAAACTCTATTTGGGATTTTTTAATATCTTTGTACAATTCAAAACTTTTGTTTTGTTAATAGGAGCTGCAGGATGTCACGTACAAATGATTAAGCTACAATTCAGATGTCTCCTGAGACAAAAAAGCATCTAATTACAATTATGTAATGCCATGTGCATCAGCTTGTATAAACAGAAAGCTTTCACACATCAAGCAAAACTGCCTTCCCCCACGTGTGCTGTGTTCCCACTCAGTGCAACCTCTCATTTTAGCTATCTGCTATTAAAAGGCTACTTCAGTATCATACTTGGCACCATTCCCTACATGGCTGCAGCTACCACATCAAACAAAAGCACTTTGTTTGGCAGCTGTAGTCTTGTTCTTCAGCTGGGCAGGGGATCAGAGTCTTATCAATAACAGGCTGTACCAAAGACTCACTCACCACTTTTGTCCAGTGACACTTGTTGCTATTATTACCCTTTATTTGGCATAAGTGAGGACAGCCTTTAGCCGCAGATAAGTGGTGAAAGTTCAATGCTATCAGTGCACTGAATAAGGAAAAGTAATATTTCTCTCTCTCCCCGTTAATGCATCATTGAGAGTGGAAGCTATTTAGAGCTGAGCTTGACTTTTTTGTGTTGCATATTTTACAAAACTTCCTTCAAAGAGGAGACCTGTGTCCAGTTGTTTCACCCATGCTGCCAATCGTTGTCAATAGCAATGCAAGTAATAGTAATAATAATAATAATTCACTGCAATAAGAGCAAACTTGTAGTTTGGTTGTTATTTAACAGACTGTGGTCTATACAGTATGGTTTTCAAAAACAACTGAAGAATGAGATTGTCTTGAGGACCTTGGATCCTGAAAATCTGACTCCTTTAAGGAGACTTAAAAATCCACAATCCATTTTTGGTGTATACAATAGACCCCCCTTTCTGTACATGACTAGTGAACAGTCTGTAATGGCTATTCCTGTAATTTGTACCTGGAGTGAGAGCAGGTATCCCCTTGCTTTACCTGTACTGTCCAGATGGATGACTGCACTACATGGGTCTTGTTCGCTCCACCAAATCAAATTTTCTTTTCTCATCAAGCAAACTTAAACCTGTGAACTAGCAATTATTTTCTATGACCATTTACACAAGCTAAAATTTTCTTGTGCAAAGGGAAAGCCAAACCAGATCTTGGCTGAATCAAAATGTGCTTGAAGAACCACAAAGGCATCTAAACATCCTTCTGGTCTTCACCTACCTCCACTATTGATTGATCTGTTATAGCAAGGCCTTGTGCGTGGCTGGACTCCTAGCATTTCTGGTTCAGTGTTTATTAATGCCTAGCCAAGATGAAACATTTCTGAAACAAGATTAGCATCAAGTATTTGCACCATTAGTATTTACAAGCAGAGGGTTAGCTCTAGAAATAGCTCGATCAAAAGATGTCAGAGCAGGCAGCTATTAATGGGAAATTATTTGCAAGGGACACATTCTCCCCTCCTCGGTTGTGCTTAATGTTTTCTTCCCACCATCAGATTCACTCTCCAGTTCAAAGCTTAAATGAGGAAAATACATAATTGCTTCCTAGAGTACAGCTCTGTTTATTTTCTGCTACCTCTCTGCTGCAAAACTGCCTATTGATTTCCTAACGTGTGTATTTCTGTCCTAATGACTAATGACTAAGCCTTAAGCTGTGCCAGCCCCAGCAAAACAGGTTGTGTCTGTGCCATGCTGAAGTGGACATAAGAGGAATTTTTTTTTTTAATTTAATTGGCATAATCCCTGATCATGTTTTGCTAAGCTGAGACTGCTTTTATGTTCAGCTCTGTGGGGACAAAAGGGATGGGAAAAGTCCTGGGAGAACAGAAGCTTCGGAGACACATGGAATTTATGCTGAGTGCATAAACCATTGGTCCAAGACTATTTATATCCCTTGGAATATCCTAAATATGAACATGTTTTTTAAATCTAGCTTTTTACCCTGACAGGGTGTGTGTTTGAGAGATCCAACAGTCTTTGGTTTTGCATTCTGAGAAAACAACAGCCAATATCCTGGCTTTCAGAATGGATACACAGCCAAGGCTTCTGAACGCAATACAGCTAATTTGCAGTGTCCTGCTGGGAACCTGGTGACACTGTAACCTGAACCTTTGATGTGACCAAAACTGGCCTCACACAGGGTACATTTCTTTTGAAGCAAACACACAAAAGGCAATAACAAAACCAAAACTCAACCCCAACCCAAAAGCAAGTAAAATCTTGGATAAGGGGAAAACAAAAATAAAATGGTGACTATTCTTTATCTGGTTTGAAACAAGAGCTTTTTCTAGAGCCTACTCTATATTCTACCTCTCTTTTCACTACAGCTTGTCAGATGAATTTTGAAACGCAAGTAAAAAATTGGTAGTTTAAAAAAAATTGCTCCCATTAAACTATTTTAGAGGGTTATAATCTAGTCAAAAAATAGGTTCTAAATCTAGCTTGGTTTTACTTGCTAAAGGGGCTTTTGAAGAGTGATATGCTGTAGCAAACTATACATGCACATGCCTTGTAAGTGGTATCAGCTGAAGAGTTAATCCTTATAGAAAATGTACATAACATTGACTAGAACTCCTATGATTTTCTGTTTTCCTGTTGAATAAAGTATCTGGGAACCATGGATGTGATACATTGCTGCTACTAATGCTGTAGCCTGTCCCTTTGTTTAATTACTGCAATTAATCTTAATCTTTGTTTGGCAACAGCTAGGTTAGGAAGAACCAGCTGAATGCTTTTCTAAGAGACTGCTGTTTTGAACACTAAACTCAGTCTTTTCTTTGGCAGATGAAAATATCCAGCATTTTATTGCAATCTGAGTATGTGCTGTATGGTTCCCCAAAATACAATTGTGTATTACTAAGAGAGTGGGAAAAATATTTGCTACAAAGGGATTTTTTTTGTGTACACAGTAGAAAAATGAAATTCAGTGTATCAAGAACATTTTGCCCTGTTCTGCCTGTAAAAATGACAGCTGTGTTTCACATTGTATGAACCACTCACATAAGCATTTAATTCACTCATTGTAAATTGAGCTACATAAAGATGATGTAATAATTAGGTCTGAAACAGATGGAAGTCCTACTTTAGAATACACTCACTAAAATAGCATTTGCTTGCTTCCTTCAATTCTATACATTTTAGTCTGTAAAGATGTACTTCTGATCAGATGACAGTAGCTGAAAATAATAGAATAGGCAAGGTTTGCAGAAAATTTTCTGAGACAGAAGATCTTCATTTTTTTTCAGTACTGCATTTTTTTAGGCATTGCTGTATATACGTCGAACACTGTGTATGATTTCTGTGTCGTGATTCTAGGAAAATACAGTGAAGGAGTAGCAATCTCGTGGAAACAGGCTTAAATTTTTCTGCAGACTGTCAGTGAGTATAACTTCACCCCATACAGGCCGAAGGACCGTGAGCTGCTGTGGTCTTGGCTGGGCAAAGATCAGCCCCATGGGTCATTTGGTCCTTCCCAGCTTTTGATTATGTGAAGAACATGACCATGCCCACAGGGAGGATGGAACACACTGGCCAGATAGTCACATACAAAGGTAAGTTCTCTGTTTCAGATGGGCCTCCTGTAAGAAGAAAAAGTTCTTTTGCTCTTTTTCCAGTGCTCATTCTTGCGAGAGCCCAATTAAGCAAAGTTGCTGCTGTTTTCATCTCTTCTAGACTAGAACAAGAGATGGAATCCCATCTGCCATAGAAGAACTTCACCTGGGAGAAAACTGGAACCTAATGCAGGATTGTGCAGAGCAGGCATTGCCACATGAGTGACCAGGTAAACTCAGCTTCTGCAGGTTTCAGTGTTAGCCTTGGTAAGAAAATACTGGGTGTGGGACAAAGGCATCAGGTATTGTAAATGCTGCAGAATAAATTGGTCATGCTACATTTGCCATTTCTGTGAGCTGAACTCTAGGGATATAGGGACATGCCAATGTTAGTGACAGCATTTCATGGCAGTGGAGAGTGTGCTCAGATCATGGGATCTGGACGATTTTTTTCCAGAGTGAATGTATGCCTGACCTCTGTTCCAAAATATTTTAAACAGGAAAAAAACATCTGGATTTTCTGACCCTCTGCATGTCTATTTTTCTTCAGCATGGGAAAGACATGGACCTGTTACAGCAGGTCCAGAGGAGGACCAGAGAGATTATGAAGTGGCTGGAGCACCTCTCCTATGAAGACAGGCTGAGAGAGTTGGAGTTGTTCAGCCTGGAGAAGGGAAAGCTCCAGGGAGACTTGGTACCTTCCAGTAGTTAAAGGGGGCCCGTAAGAAAGATGGGTGAAAAACTCTTTAGCTGGGCCTGTTGTGATAGAACAGGGAACAATGGTTTTAACCTGAAGGAGGGTTGATTTAGACTAGCTATAAGTTACAAGTTTTTTACAATGAGGGTGCGAAAACACTGGAATGAGTTGCCCAGACATGTGGTGGATGCCCAGTCTGTAGAAAAAATTCATGGTCAGGTTGGATGGGGCTCTGAGCAACCTGTTTAGTTGAAAATGTCCCTGTTCACTGCAAATGTCCCTGTTCACAGACAGAAAATGTCCCTGTTCACTGTTTGTATGAGAAGACCTTAAAACTTCCTTCCAACAGAAACTATTGTATGATTTCATCTCTATCCTAGTGATGACCAGTTGTGTCTCACACAGTTCCGCTTGCCGTGAGGTGACGTTTTAATGTTTACACATTGTGCTGCTTCAGCCACAATAACACAACTCAGTGAAGATTTGGGGAAAACTGAAAGGGTTGCATGGATTTGTTTGGAAAATAGATCAGTGTCTGCAAAATCAGTGTGCTGAGGTTTTATGTTGATGCATGATTTGGTGTTGGCTGGTTCATGCAGGTAAGGCTGAAGAAATCCCTCTCTGCACCTATAATCCCAGTCCTTTAACAAAGGGCTGTCTGCTCCAGGGAGTGCAGTCATGTTTCAGACCATTGCTCAGACTCAGTATGAATGAGAGCAGATTAAAGAAACAGTTAGCATTAATACCCCTCAGTTTAATCAGCACAGAGTCACCCAGCTGTGTCCGGGCAGCCACCACTTGCTCTCTGGAGGCCCAGTCCAGCACTAGGAGTACACGTGCTTGTGTTTTGCCAAACAAGCTTCAGTCTGTGCTTGCAAGATGCCCTCCACAGGGATACAAGTCCAAATCACATAGATGTATAGAGAATGACTCCATGAGTGATTAGTTCAAATCTAAGGATTTTAAAAGTGAGACATGGTGGTTTTGTTCACTTGAGGAAACATTCAGCATTTATTTATTGTTATAAAAAAACACCAGCAGATTATAATTACTATTTTCTTTTCTTATTACTCTGGCAATCAAAAACACTACAGAGAAAACCTGTCTTTGGCCCAAAGAGCTTACAAGCCAAGCATAAGACAAGAGATAGCAGATAAAAGTGATGGAGGCATCCAAGTTGTCTCAGAAGTGAAATTAATGAATAGATGCTTTGTTTTAATTTTGTTGTTAAAAAAATAAGGAAGGAAATAAAATCTCAGGATTTTACATAGTATTGCATCTGACTCCAAAAGTGAGCTTGTTGTAAGTGCCTGAAAAAATGGAAAGGAAATGAGGAGCTGGATTTTCCACAGAGCTGTTATAAATTCCAGTGTTGGTATTTCTCTTATCCAGTGACTCACAAATAGGCATCTTCTGTCGAGACTGTTGTCTCCCAGGAGGAGAAGAGCACAAACACACTGTGAGGCTTTGTACTGTTTTAAGTTTGGGACAAGGGTGTTATTCATGAGAGGGGCTGAAATCAGACATCCAGGTCACGCCAAAGAAGATTTCACGCATCCTGTGTGCTAGTCCATAACACTTCTGCTATATTTGTGATGCATGCTCTGTAGAAAAAAGTATTTTGTGTAAGCTTCAAAAAACAGTTTTCTTTACTGCTGCCCTTTATCTTCACCTGTCAGTCACACTGCTAACTGCAGGCAGAGGCTTGTTTAGCATACTGCAGAGATGTGTCCCTTTGTTCGGTTTACAGATTCTGCACCAAGGACTTGTTTGTTATCTGGCATTATTAAGCAGCTGATTTTGCAGGAGTGCATTTGAGCCATGGATTGTTTGCCAGCAGTTTATAATAAGCCAAGAATGAGCAACAACATATAATCAAATCCATTATGACTACATTAAGATTACAGTAGAGAAAGGAAATTGAACAAAAAAAAGTATTGCAAAAGTACAGCTAAGAACAATGAAGATATCTGAGCAATGCTGTAAACACTTATTAGTACTTACATAAGGTCCACATGTCTGTGTACTCTCAAGCCTGAGACTGAACAGACTTTCCTTTTAAGGCTGTGCTCAGATAAGGTCAACCTCTGTTAACATGGAATCATATCAAATACAAATTTGTTTCTCAACAGCTCTCTTAGAAAAACTGAAACCATTCCTTAAGTGGCCAAACTCTCCCTTCAGTCCTGAAGATTTTTATTATTGAAGAAACAAGAGAAATGCAGGTAAGATGATAAAATTCCAGAGGAATATATCAGCCTTAGGGAAAATAAATATTTAATATAGACAAATTTAAAATTTAAAAGAAAATAGTAAATACAATACATAATGGAGAACCAGTATTTAAGACTCATTAATACAATTAATGCAGATACATTTGTCAATGCAGAAAACAAATAATGAAGTAGGTGTAGTGACAGTTCAGGCCTGAATGGTCACCTTCTTCTTGATGTGGGGAGGGAATGGAAGGCAGAAAAAGTAAATGCAGGCCACTAGCAGAGAGGAGGTAGAGCACCAGGCTCTACAGAAGGCGACTGGGAATAGTTTTGTAAGTCAAATGTGTTTTCCAGTTCTCCCTTATATGACATTTGCTGTGGGAGAGGCGTTGGAGGTGGCTGACAAGAGCAGCGTCTGCCCTGCACGCAGCACACGCTGGCGGCCGGCCCACGCGCTGCCAGCAGCTCTGACTGCCACAGTGCACACGGGAGGGGCACTTGCAGCAATGTGCAAGGTCCAACCAGCCACAGAGGCATCCTGGCTACAGAAAAGCATTGTTTCTAAGGGAATGGTCTCATGCAATAACTGCTACTGCATGACAGAGCAGAAGTCTGTTTTTCCCTGCCAGCATCTTTTGATGAAAATTTTAATAGCAGATTTTGGATTATTTGGCCATTAACTGGATTGAGACTTAGCTCAATCAGCTACTCTGCCATTAAGATCAGTGGCTTTCCTGGGATTGAATTTATCTAGAAAAGAATTATTCACTGTGTTCTCAGAAGGAAGGATTGTATTTCAGTATTTTGGTAGAGAAGACTGCTGAGGCATAACGAGAACACAGAGAAAGAAAATATATAGCATGCTGTGCAAATGATATGGTCCTCCTTTCTTCTCTGCATAATTCAGTCCTTGCCAGATTTTAGCAGACAGGCTGCACTCAGTTTGCCTTTCAGAAGCTGATGATTGGAAATGCCAGCTCTCCCCTATTTCCCTGCAATAGGGGAAATGCACCTCCAGACACAGCAAATGACTCCTTCAGAACGGGGTCTCTGAGGAGCTAGAAATCATTACTTTTCCCCCAGGTTTCCTCTCTGATCATTTTGTCATTTAAGCTTAGCATTGTAGGATTAAAACAGGAACTATCTGCAGGATGTAGAGGCAAATTAAGCTTATTGAGACTGAAGAGATGATCTCTTTTGGTCAGTACATTGACACTAAAGTAAAGCTGGTGGGAAGCAGTCATGGATCTGTCCCACTAGGACAGATCTGGTTGTATCTGGGGTGGCGGGGGGGAGAGGGAATTGCTACCCTCTCTCTGCAGAGCTTTCTGCTCTCATATAACTAGGCAGCAAAAATTAGTTGGAGGGGAATTCTTATTCTTCTTAGGCACAGCCCTCTTGATTACAGCCAACATTATCACTGCCTTCTGGGAATTAAGTCAACGCCTTTGAAAATTAAATCATGGGGAGGGTTGCTGGTTTTCCAGCAGTTCAAGATCTGAAATGCCTTTCAGGCTTCACAGAAAGAAAACAACTGAGCTTTTCTTCATACTCAGAGAATGGCACAATTGTGACCTTTTTTTCAGTTCAGTGTAAACCATGAGAAGATCAGCTAAGAGCATAGAGCTGAGTTGCCTTGGAGAGAGGCTTTGTTGGTAAACTCTGCAAGGGGAATGGAAAGTGATCAGCGGTCTCATGGGTCAGCAGCTGGCCCCAAAGGGACATGTGGACTTTTGGCTATCTGGAACCCAAAGTCCTGCTTGGCCACACAAAATCTGTAGCCTGAACAAGCCCAACACAGCAGCATAGCACCTGCCCAGTGTATGCCTGGGCCATATTTTAAGTCTGGGTCTGAGCTCTATTCACCCATGAAAAAGTATTGGGCACAAGTTCTCTGTGCAGAGCAGAGATGCAGGGACTGGACAAATAAAGCCCAGGACTGTGCCATTCCCTACCTCAGTGTGATCAGGACATGAGCAGCAGCCAAAGCTGTCATCTCTTATCCCATACCTATAGGAAGCACTGAGTATCTGGTGTCTGGTGCCTAGAGAGACCCAGCTTTACTGGCTGCAGTAGCACAGAGATGAGCCAAAGGCATTATGACAAATGGGCACTGGAGATTATGGGGTTTCTGCTCAGGCACTAGTCCACACTGCTGTGCTGTGACTCCTTTACCATGTATTCAGATAATATTTGTATTCTTGATGATCTATAAATTAGATTAAAAGTGAATAGATAAAGCCTGCTCTATAGGATCAGGCTGCTGAGGCATCTGTGCTGGTATCCTGCTCTGGGATCAGGTGCTCTGAAAAAAAGGCTCACAAGGCTCAGTAAGTGACATGTAAATAAATAAACTCCTCCCTGGTCCCCTCTCACAGAGACTTGGTTCAGATTCAGGTTGGCTGTGTTTAGAGGCATTCAGAATTCCTTCTTTTATTTCAAGGGGGGAATTTTTGTATAGCATTAAAAGAGCAAGCGGTTAATTAATCTTTTTTATGATGAAAAATAGTTTGTGCTTATGTATGTGCATTTTTTGTAAATATGAAAATACAGCATCCTCCTACATGTATTTACCTTAACATCAGAATATACACATACCAAATATTTGCTCAGTTTCCCCCATACTTTAATATGGAGATCTCTAAGTATCCCTTTCTTGGTGTGCCCTCTCTTCCCCTCTCTCATATCACTTGAATAAAAAGCCAAAATCCACAGGAATATAATAATGCTGTACAATCATCTGAAATGTGAAAAGAAGTGAGAGAAAAACAGTTTCCCTTACACGAAACTGTGAGGGATAAAATGAAGGCTCATCCGCTCTGTGTAAAGAAGCAGAGATTCAGGTCAGGTATAAACCTTCTCCAGTGCTAAAGCAGATCAGGTTGTGGAATTAACCACCTGAAAAGATCACTGAGTCACATCAAAGGAGGGATTGTGGAGCTGGAGGCTGTGGAAATTGCACTGGCATTAGGATGCAGCAACAGGGCCCCAGTGAGGCTGGCTCAGCTGCCTGATCCTGCCACCTCCACCGGGGGTCAGTTTTTATTTCATGCACAATTTAATGTGACTTTTTGCCTTATCTGCATGTAACAAGCTTGTTGTGCAGCTCCTGGTATCCCCTGAGTGAAGTCTCCGGCTATGGCTGAGCTTATCCAGCCTCCAAGAGATAGGGAGAGATGACTCTGCCCCAGCTCCTGGGCTTTGCACTCTCTGGGAGCCCTGGAGGGCCAGGAGAGCTCCCTGGTGGGCAGGGCTGGCAGCACTGCAGGGAGGAGTAAGAGCTGTGGCCCACATCTGCAGCAGGTGAGATGTGAGACCAGCAGTGTCACACAGAGCTGTGCCCCATTCCACTGCTGCTCATGTTGACCACAGCTAATGAGCTGGAGAGAGCAAACAGCAGAGACACATGGAAAACAGCTGGCTTGGCATGGCTGTGAGCACATTGAGCACAAACACTGATCTGTCACTGCCACTTCCACATTGACCAGGTCACCAGGTGCCAGCAGCCAGGGCCAGTGGGAGGAGGATTCTTGCTCCACCACCAGCAGCCAGACCTGCACTGGACTGGGCACAGGGAGTCTCTGTGTGTGCAAGCAGACGGTGCCAAGGACTGCACGTGTTTATGTGCTATGTATTATAACCTGTGCTCCTCTTACTCTAATTTCCTTCCAGATTTTTTCTGCTGTGTCTTTCTCATTTCCATGACAGTACCATATTCCCAGTGACACTGACAGGTGCTCATCACTGGGATCAAGAGGACAAAGGTCCCTGGTCACAGTAATGGTATACAGTGATCCTAATTGAGCTGTAGTGTGATGTCTTTTACTTGCCCGGCCTTTTTTCAAACAAAAATTGACTTCACTGAATCACAAACTCACAGAGTGGGTCAGGTTGGAAAGGACCAAAGTGGGATCATCTGGTCCAGCCTCCCTGCTCAGGTAGGGTTGTCCTAGAGCAGATGGCACAGGATTGTTTCCAGATGGTTCTTGTGTCTCTCCAATGGGAGAGACTCCACACCCTCTCTGGTCAACCTCTCTGAAGCTTCATGGCCCCCTCCAATCCTGGACCAGTGACAGACAGACAGACTGTGTTATGTATGCATAGCAGCTCTATACAGCAGTTTGGAATTAAAAAACCCCAACCCATGCTGAGTTTATCTGTCATTACACACAAGGGCAGTGCGTAATGTCTCCTTCTGGAACCCAAGCTGGGAAGGATACTCTAAGGGGTTATAGCCAGGCACTGGATAGGCTGCAATGAGAGAGCTGTGCCTGGATGCAGTCAGCATCACTCTGACATGAGCTGAAACTTGGCACTTCATCCTGGCTGCTCTCAGTGACACTGTCCCATCCCCAGTGTAAGGCAGCAGAGCTGGAACTGGTTTTAGACTGATGGCAGTGAAGTTTTTCCAAACTAATATCCCAAGGACTATGAATACTTAAAACAGAGATCTTAAAGAACTCCTCTCTTTTACAAATCCAGTAAGTCTTTACTACAGAGGTGAACAGAAAGACAATCCTTGCAGGTTGAGCACATCTGAAATGGAGATTTGTAATGAAGGAAGTCGGTTCCTAATCTGTGTGTCAGGGTGCTTTGGGCTTGTTTTTGAGCGAGTCACCAGTGTGTGTACAGTCAACAAGGAGGGCATAGGAGGCTGTAATCTGTGGTTTGCAGTAATCATGTGTTCTGTGCACTGCCAGGTGCTGTCCTTCTGCTTAGGGAGGTGTTGCTATTGCTGTAGCTGGTCTCCCAGGCTGGGCACTCAGCAGCTCTAATCCTGGAGAGATATCCGTGTTTGGCTTGAGTTGCATTTGCATGAACAATCATTGTTATATCAAAAGAAGATAAATTGCCAGTCAGATAATGATTTGAAAGGAGTTTCTGGGAAGAAGGCTGTGCTAAAAACAAATACCTATTTATGTATATGCATAGTGTGAGGATTATCACATAAGGAAAGTAGGATATAATGCAGTTAAATGTGTGTAATGCTTCTCCACACCTCCACATGCTACTGTGGGAATTAAGTTCCTTTCCCCTATAAACTCCTCTCTGTTCTGGCAGGAGAGGGTCTGGAAGGCAGCTGCCTGCCACTACTAAATGAATTGCACAACAACCATTGCCTACATCCCACTGGTCTGCAGAGACTTTCTACTTTCATATTTTCAGTTTTCAGTCCTATAAAAAAACACTTTAAAGCCCAAAGACAGTTGACTTGCCACAGATAATTATGGCCTCCCTTGGTCATAGCTGCATGCCTTTCTATTTATCCTACCTTGCCTAAGGGGAGTATCTCTTGCTATTGAAGACCAGGCCTGAGTCTGTCATTAGTATCACTTACTAATGTGTTGTTCTCCTCCTAAAGAAAACCCAAAGTCATATAATGTCCTGGAAAACAAAAAGAATATTTAACATATTTATAGATCTCTCATCATTGCTTATTATAGGCTGTTGCCTTCTGCACAGACTCAAAAAAAGCAGTGTGCACAAACAGTGAAGTGAAACAAGCATGTAGTATCTTGCATGCTTCTTTGGTTAAAAGGTTGTTTTTAAAAGCTGAAACAAGTATATGTTCTGTGTGTGAATATGGAGCAGAACAGTCCATCATGATTTCAACTGAGATTCCAACCAAGAACCCCCAGAGTACTACCTGAATAAAATACCTCATTATATCATGCTTGAAAACACTGTCAGTGCCTGTAACTAAGATCTGTGTCTGCCAAGTTTTCCTGCATTTGAGGAGTAATTAAATTATTCCCGCCTTCCTGGAGATAGATTTGCAAGTCAGATAAATTACAGCAACAAGCAGGTAATTAGATGAATGTTGTCATTTACAATGGTATTTATTTAATCTACAATCTTCTACTTACAGCTGACTGGACATTAAGAAGGGGGATGAGGACTCACAGGCTGTTTAAAAGCATTGGGTCCACGGTGCATGAGTAGGTCTAAATTGATGTAACGACTTTCCATTATATTTCCTTCATATTTCTTGCTGTCATGCTTTGCATCAGCTCCTTGCATGTCTCCCACTTTCATTAAGCAGTGCCTGAATCACCTTCTCTGTTCCCTGCTATGTGATTTTTTTCTGTCTCCCATTCTCTAGCCAAACCCCCTTCTTTATTTCCTCCCTGTGATTTGAAAAATGTCTCATCCCATGTTCTGTGCCGGAAGGTGAGTTTGGAAAGGAAGCCACAGGTCACAAAGCCTGGATAATTCACATACAAATATATTTGCACTAAAGGTTAGACACTTGCATCATCCACTTTTCTAGCCTGGGGTGCAGATAGCTAATGTGTGCAGTAGCTAAATAGCAGCTTGATGTTTTTTTAAAGGTTACATTGCTTTTAGCTTATCTGCATTATGTGGGCATGGTGTTACTGGCATTTCATGACACCAGCCTTACCTTTATTCTGACAACAATACAGAAATACCCAGAAGCTACAACATGATACAAGCTCTTCATGATGGTTATGCTTAAGGTAGCCTTACAGAAAAATGCAGATTTAATTTCTGTCAGAAAAATAAACTTTTCTGAGGGCTGTGGTATAAAAGTGAGCTCTCTTCTCATTCTCTTCTACATCTTAGCAGTCATTTATCTCAGTCTGAAAAACCAAATGAGATGATGATAATAATAAGATTTTTATGTCGTATTGTATTCAACCCTTTTTATTGAACTGAAAAGAAACAATACAGAAGGTAGAACATTTCTTCAGCTGTAAACTAGAGGAGGGAAAAATGCAGTTTCTCTCTTTACCCAAATGGAAAGAAAATAAAAAAAAAGCCCAACGTGCCCCGCCACCCCCATTCTCATTCCCTAAAACACAAAATTAATAAAAGGGAAAGAGCCAGAGGGCAGATGAGCATCTGTCTTTTTTCTATGTCTGTGAAAAAAAAAGAAATTTTTTCTTTTGACTTAAAATAATATCTGGTTCAGTAACAATTTTGGATGTTGGAGAAATTACCAACAGACTTTGATTCAAGCCAGCACTTTGAACCACATCTGGAAGGCAGCTGAAGGCCTGGTAAATTTAATGAGTTGAACATTTCTATGCTTCTAAACTAAGCTGCTTTTATCCATGTGGCAGTGACAGCTTCAGATTACACAAGTGGGACTCTGCAATCTGCAGGGTTCAGGAAATGCTGTACCAGGGCTTTCAGCCCATCCTTCCTGCTCCACAGATTATAGGTCATTTGAGAACCAAGGAGGTCTGTGGAGATGAAGCAGAGAAATTTGGCATTAATGTGTCACTACACATGAGAGAACAATTGTTTGTTTTGATTCTGTACAAAATCCCAGTGCAGATGATGAGAGCATTCCCTCCCCTGGAATTCACCAAGACTTCTGGAAAAAAAACACAGCAAAGGACACTACTGAACAAGATCAAACATGTAGTAGTCAAATAAAACCACAATTTTGATTGAGATGGCAGATGGAGTGAAGTACTAATATGAGAGTTGTTTAATGTGAAATGGATTTTAAAATAAGCATTTCCTAATATCAGGATTTGAATGTGAGGCTGAGAAGGAGCATCTAAAATTACATGAAGAGGAGACTACAAGAAGATTTGTTCATTATTAGAGTTAGGTCAGGTAGCTGGACCTAGAAGGAAATTGTAGGAAATATTGATTGGAGCAGAAGAAGAGAATCTCCTGTGGGAGTCCTGTTGGCCAACAAGCTGAACCCCAGTCCCCACTGTGCTGCTGCAGCCACAAAGTCAAATCGGATCCTGAGCTCCAACATCAGGGACATTGAGCAGAGACAGAGACATGATCATCCCACTCCATTCAGTGAAGGAGAGCATTCCAATATCTAATGAAGGTTTATTTTGCTGTAGAATTGAAGAAGGGAATGATAAAGAAACACACAGCCGTGGCTGAAAATAGATAAGAGAAAGGTTTAGGTTAGACATCAAGAGAAGTACCAAGCCTGTTGTATGACACTGACTTATGAAATTGCTCCTTACAAAATGTGGCAACAGGTGTTGCAAAGAAATCTAAGGGAAGAAAGCCTTGGGAGTTAATACCACTAAATATATTTGTCTGCTTATGCCTGTTTGGGTTCAGAGAGAAAAGACATGAGTGGTCCTTCCCATCCCTTAACCTCTTGTCTAGTACCAGTACAGTGAGAGGGATGCAGCCATCCTGCTGTACTGTGTGCCAGGTTAACCAGGGACAAGCTGAAGTCCATGAAGATCTCCCTTTAATGTCACTGGGAAGGTTTTTCCACTGGTGCTAGGAAACAGCTTGCTTTACATTTCAACCCCATTTGTGAAGCTGTTGCTTGGATGTTAAATAAAAATATGGTACCTTATAAAAAAAATAACTAGCTCTCTGTTTTCTATTTAGAACATGTTATATTGTCAGAATAGCACAAGGAATATATTGCCACAAAGGGGAAGAAAAGAGCCCATGAACCCTCAAGGCGTATCACATTATCTCTTTTGGTACATAGACAATGGTTTATTCCTTGACAAGGAATATTCATTCACCTTCTTTTCTGCATTTTTTGTTGTTGTTGAGTGGGCAGGCTGTGATAAGGGGTACTTAATTTGACATTGCAAGTATTTATGACCTACAAAACTTGATATAGACCAAAAAGAGTGGGCAGGGGATGGAAACTGAGAGCTGGCTTAGCAGCTGAATATAGACCTAAGAGCCAAGAAATCCTCAGTACTAATTGTACTGCCACTACTGATTTATGGAGTGTCCTTGGGCACTGTTAAAACTTAGCAAGGGTTTTGAGGTGGAAGCGAGCTATGTGTTTCTATTAAGATGGCATAATGAGGCTTTAATTAGGGAAAAATTGGCTACTTCTCTGCTGAGATGGAATAACTATTGTAGATGTGAATATATAAATACTCTACTGAAGCTGAAAAGGAAGTTATTGTTTCCTCTGACATGAAATCTTGAGAATGGGCCATAGAACAGTTTCAGCATTACAACAGAGATTGTATATAGCTTTGTATATGCCAGTGTCACCATCAAATGAAAATACACTTTAACTAATTTTAATTTATAATTAATTTTAATTGAAAATATTGTTTTCATTCCGGGGCAATTAATATAAGCCAATATGTACTCATGACAGGTGGAAATTTGGCCATATTTCCTTCCCACTGGGCCATTAAGCCAACTTTGACATTTTTATACATTTTTAATTAAATCACTATGATCTTTGCAGGCCAGTGTTTGCTCTGACAGTATTTTTAAGCTTGAAATTCAAAGGTAGATTATTTAACAAATGTGCACAAAGATTAAAAATTGAATCCCTTCAGTGTTGAGACTGCATTGTCTGTTATCTCTGTTTTGAGTAAAACAGATGGTTCATATTGCAAATGATGCATGAATAGGAGTTCCCTAATGTGATGCAAATGACTCTGTGAAACTGGCATTGTATGGAGGAAAAGAGGCTGATGTTAGTAGAAACTTCTTGGACAAACATCAGTAACGAATATGTTCTTTGATTATGTTTCACCACACGTTAAAAAGCAAAGCATGTTTAGAAAAAATAATCAGAGAGAAAGATGTCCTTTCAGAGGCTGATAGTGTCAGGGACAATAAGCCAGTCAGCAAGCCAGTGCCTGCTGCTGCTGCTGATTCCCATGGTCACCTTTGGCAAGTGCAGTCACTCAGTGTCTCTGGGTCAGCCTCTGGAACACAAGGGTTACAGCCTCCTGCTGTTTATCATTTTCTGATGTGTTCACACCGTTCATGTTTGGGGCAGACATTTTCCCCCAGTGGCTGGCACAACCACTGGATGCTGCTGTATTCCAGAAATTGAAAACAAACAACAGTGAGATGGGAAAAATATTTCTTTGGGCTTGAATGACCTTCCGTGTGCACTGGTTTGTATGGAATAGATATTAGAACATAAAAAAGCCATTTTGTTTGAGCAGAGTTTCTCACCTCACTGTTCCCAACAAAGTATTTTCTTGAAATACCTCATTACTACTTTAAGCAAACGAGGATCAGGTCTAAATTCCTCTTTAAGCTCCCGGTTTAGAACAGGCCTTAATGAGCTTTCAGTCAGTTCCTACAACTGTCAATATATGTGTCTCAGTGATTAAAACTAAATACATTCCCAGGCTGGTGTAATGCTGACCAGATTTACATAATCTTTACAATTACAGATTCTTACAGTTTTTGAGGAAAATTCAGATCTATCACAGGAAACCAGTGTGGAAAAATGATTTGTATTATCCTTAATTATGGTATTGACAGTGCCCAACAGCCTTGTTTTAAAATGGAGCACCCCAATCACCATGTTACCAGCTTCTCTATTTTTAGTGTGTTTTACTTCATTTATTTCTGTTATCATAGATCACAGAATGGTGTTGGTTTTGGAAAATAGTTAATAAGTTATTTATTTGGGTGTTTGGGCCTGGTGGCCTAAAGGTTTTACAAATTTGTGAAATGTCTGAGAGAGCAGCTGCAACAGGTTGAGCTGAAGAATGGGAAAAACATGTTCATAAGAAAAAAGAACCCCAAAATCTTGCTTGTCCTTCTATTTGCACATCAGTCTGTCTTGCAGATTTTGATCACATGGGTTCATTTTCATGTGTTTATTGCACCTACTCCACAGGCACCCCAATATGGTCAATATGTGGTCTTGCTATTAAGTGCCATAATTGATTGCCAATTACCCCCTGGAAAACTTTCCTTTTCCCTGTTCAAATCATGTTGTCAAAGAACACTAAGCCCTCTGTCTTTCCACAGCTTCTCACTTGATGGATCTCCTTGTTTTCTCTTGATGGATCTCCTTGTTTTCTCTGTTGATCTTGATGCAGAGCACACAGGTGGCAAGACCCAAGATGGACCCTACCAGGAAGAATCTGAGAAACCCTGGGAAAAAAAGATGATATCCAGGATCACCAGCTGGGAAGGCTTGGGCTGAGAAAGGATTGTGACAGAGCATGTAGAAAAAGGAAGGTATGGAAATTTGAAATTCTAAGAACACGCAGAAGTTCGGAATGCCATGAAAATTTGCCTTGTTTTAGTTGTTGAATATTATATAATCTGTCCTCTCCTTGCAGGAGTGCCTAATTTCTGTATTAATTACAGTTTTTATGGCATACTGGGTAGTCCTGTGCATATTTGCTTCAGAGCTCACCAACCTGAAGACATGGCTGAGGTTTGCTCCTTGCCTAATAAAGTCTGATCTTGAGCAGGTCTGTCTGGCCACTGTAGTGAGTGATGCTGGCAATCCTCATAAAATGAAATGTTCAATATTCAGTGTGTAGAGTCACATCCATTTTCACAACATCTGGAATGATTCCCCTGACATTTCAGGGTTCTTTAGCTTAAATGTTCCGTGAAGTCTGTGTATAACTAACAGTTGCTGCTTTTCTTCTGGAGTGAGAAGAGAATGTACAGTTTTGCATCCATTTGTGTGGCTTCTGGGACTTTTTCTGCTTTTAACATTCTCTGGCAATGCCTCATCCTGGGTCTGCCTTTGGTAGCAGCCACAGCACTGAGGGGCCATGCAGGCAGAATAAATAACAAGGCAGTGCTGAGAGGCTTTCCTTGATAAAAAATTGCTGTAGGCTGGGCAGAGAGGGCATATTCTTTTAGCAAAGAAAAGGCTCCCATGGCTGCTGCTGTAGGAAACAGATCCATTATTGTCACTCTCTGTTCTGGGAAGGGACAGAAGAACTTTTTGATTTTCTTTGGTTTCTCTTGTATAGTCTGCCACAGCAGCCAGCTTTAGCAAAGCCAGACCTGTGCTCATCTTTTCAAAATATCACTTTTATTTCTGAATACTGATTACTCAGGCAGACTGCAAGGCAGAGCTGTGAGAGTTTCAAAAGCAGGGCAACAGATTGTTGTACTGAAGTGGTAATGACACGAAAAATGGAGGCAGGGTACAAGCAATCCACTTAAGGGACCTGGAAAAGCTGTGAAGAAAAGGATTGGGGCTGAAAGACAGATGTTAGATGAAGGAAGTTTTTTACTCAGCACTTGTTAGACCACATCTAGAGTACCATGTCCAGCTTTGCCTCCTGCAACACCAGAAAGGCACCGATGACCCAGAGCAAGCTCAGCAGAGAACCTCCAAGATGATCGAGGCAGGAGCACTTGCCTTATGAGGAGAGACTGGGAGAGGTGGGCTTCTTCCATCAGGAGATACAAGGGCTTTGGAAGGATTTAACAACAGTGCCTGATGAGTACAAGGAAGTCATGGAAAAGATGGAACCAAGCTGTTCATTTTTGGGCACAACAGTGGAGCATAGACAGTTGAATTCTCATGAGATTTAAGGAGAAGATTTTCCACTGCGAGGACAGTCAGGCAGCAAAGCAAGGAGGCTGTGCAGTCAGTCTCCTCTCTGGGAGGATTTTCAAGACCCAACTGGATAAACCTTAAGCAACGTGGTCTGAAGCTTACCTTGTTTTATGCAGGGGCTTGAGCCAGAGACCTCCTGACCCTTTCCACCTGAGTTACTCTGTGATCCTGATTACCAGCCCCTCCATCCTACTGAATATAATGGCTGCTCTGCACAGCTCACTACAGCTCAGTCATCACCCAAAACAGCCACTACATGAACTCTTAACCTCAAGAAAAAAATGTGCAAGCCTCCAGGATCCTTGCAATATTAGAATTTGTTTAAGAAACAAACCTTGAAATGTTGATCTCAATATCTTCAGTAGAGCTGTTTACAGCTGTTTACAGCTGTTCAGAGCTGTGGAGAGCATGAAACAATGGTTTCAACTCAGAAATATTCCCTACATGTGTTGTATTAAGCCTGAAATCCCATGCTCTCAGGCCACCAGTCCTCTTAAGGGTAAGTTAGTGCTGGGTGCTCTACATTGCTTAGAGGTCCAGCAAAGTCAAAGATTGGGGTACCAGGAGAAGTTTGAGATGTTCTTTTCTTTCAGAATGTGACAGAGGAAATGGTGTTGATCTTCTTCTCATGCCCTCTGGTTTGCTGTTATTATACGTGTATGATGGTTCTCTGCTTTGAACCTCACACTTTAAGATGTAATTACAAACCACAGGGCTGGTGTTTTGTATCAGTGTTAGAGAGAGATAAACAACAGCTACCAGTTGCAACTTAGCACTTGAGAAAACACACAAGGGACGGTAAAGAAGTTACAGAAAAAAAGGTCTGCCAGGTTTAGCATAAGATAAGGACTTTTTGAGTCATAGTACAAACAGATGAAGTAATAAAAGACCACCTTTGCAAAGTGAAAATAGGACCATTCATAACTTCAATAGACAAAAAAAGAAGGAAATTGACAATAGATATTTATATTTGGAGAAAAGCAGGCCATAAGCCTATGCCACTTCAAAAGTTTTCCAGTCCATTGAAAAGTAAAAAAAAATTTACCATGTCTTTAAGAAGAATGTTTATAAATCACCAGACTTTCATCAAAATGTGCAGCCAATTGCTTCAATCCTTTGGTGATGGTACAGTAAAAAGGAAAAATGAGTTTATATGGCCAACCACCTTGCTATCCTGATGTATGATCCCTTGCAAGATAAGAGAAAAATTAATAAGATTTAATTAATGGAGATGTAAATAGAAGTAAAAGGTGTGAATACCATTTCATGACAGTCAATATGATGCTGTTAAAAAACAAATCTTGTCAATACAGCCTGATTTTACTATGAATTATGTGTTTGGCTGATAATCGCTGTCATGTAGACATAAAAGATTTCTATGGTTTAATGTGTACTGTTTGCTGGCATAGAATAATTTGAGCTTTTCAAAAACTAGCAACTGCATGGCAAGGTTGCAAAAATGAGCAATTAGTGTCAATAAAGCTTGGATAAGATGAATTTAGAACTTGCTAAATGGCAGATTGCAAAGCTGTTGCTAACATAAAATTTTCTCTGAATGAGTATGTTCCTAGTTGCATCCCATGGTGGTATCTACTAGAAACAGTGTTGACCAACCAATTTCATCAGTGATTTGGAATTAAATGCAACATCCCCGTTGATTTAAAACAAACCTGTGAATATCACATATGCTGCTGGAATAGAAATTATAATGACATGACAACTATATGAAATGGTGCAGGGAGTTTAGGTGTATGAGTGTATCAAATAAAGCTTTTTAATATGGCTGAGACTGTATCGGCAGAGTTGTGGAAGCAGCATTAACAAGGAGAGTCTCAGAGTTGCCACAGTGCAAGCAGAGTCCCCCTGTGATGCTCTGGCAGTACAAGCAAATATAATGCTCAGCTAAATAAACTTGAGATAAACAAGTAGGAGCGGGGAAGTGATTCCACTGGAACTGAAATATTGCATGAAGTCCTGATGCAGGCATCTTGAAAAACATTTTGGAAAATGAAAATGTGCAGAGATGATTTGAGGCCTGATGAGTTTGAGAAAAGGGTTTATTTGTAGAGGGTTTGATCTATTTATTGTGAAGTAGCTTGATAGCAGCTGAAATAGGGAAAAAAGGGAAGGTAAGGGACAGTGAATACTTAATCTAGTGAGAAGATTTCAGCGAGAAACAAGAACAGGGTTATTAAGCCCAAATTTTGGAAGCCAGAAAGGGTTGTAGGACAGGAAGATCCACGATTTTTTTAAACATTTGGGTATGAGTCTTCTAAAAAAAATTTAAAAGGGATGGTGAACCTGTTTCTGAATCTTCACCTCTATTAAGAAGAAAATGCCTTGAAAAATAGCTTTTAGTCAAGAGTTCACTGGGTGTGGTAAAAGAAAAACTCCTCAAGCATTAAGTTGGTTAAACAGACAAGAGCCATTCTGAGATCTTCCCTCCTGTTACCACTTAGGTCTCTCAGTAAAGTCCAAGGATGGGCATGTGAGAGTAATTTTGTGTTTGTGCTTTTGTTTTTGGTTTAAATGCCTATCGGGTTTACCCTGACCTGTGGGTCTGTCTGTGCTCTAGCAACACTGGTCATACTCATCCTTTTTGTTGCATGTTGAATGGTTATCACAGTCTTTCTGAAATGAGAAGAACTGTCTGTCTGTCCCCAAATTCCCTCCAGGCAGGGAAGAAACACTAGGAAAACATCCTGCCAAGAGAACTTTGTTTTCTGAAACTCGTAAGTAAGAAAAAATTAGTGAAGGAAGTGTGAGCCATTGCGTTTTCTCTCTGGAAGGATCCCTTTCCATATTATTGAGACTGGTCTTATTACAGCCATCTCCAGCTGGCAGGAAAGTTATGTATGTACTCAATAACAGCAAACATCAATGAAATGAGCCTTTAGAGCCCCTTACTGTGCTTGAATCACCTTTATTGATGCAGTGGGATGCAAACTGCATTTCCAATAGCTGTAGTTGATGGACCTCAGGACCAGATGGAGGAAACTGCCTGCAACTGGGGAGAGCAAATTTAAACTGCTCCCGAGTGCCCCAAAATAACCTCTCAAGCAGTCATGGTTACAGGAGCAAAAACAGAGCCAGCACTGCTACAGACATCACCCAGCCAAAAATGCTCTTCCAGAGAGGCACTTCAGCTGCCTGAATAAAGCAGGGGTGGGAGTCACTCACCTAAATGTAGGTCACCTGGGCTGAGTGGTGACCAGGAGAGGTCAGTGCTGAATGGGCACCAAAGTGTGATTCAGCCCACCCTAAAATAGACATCTAAATTAAGGCTCCACAGAAGTGTCTCCTCTCTCTCTTGGCTGCACAGGGAGTTTTCTAAGTGGCTCAGCTATAGACTGCTCCTCTGCAGATGTCTGCCTTCATTAACTTTTAGGGTCTTAGGACCAACTCAATTTCTGCCACCTGTCAGCACAAGGAAAGGGCCCTGATGGGCCACAGCCACACTGTCGTGTACAGGAAAAGGAGCAGATGTGATTTCATTGTGTTTCACATGCAAAAAAAGGCACATTCACACTGGCTGGTGAGCACTTACTGCAAGCAGTGCAGGGAGGCAGTCTGGGCTCTGGTCATCCAGTCTTTTTTAGCAATATTTGGACACTGCTTATAAATGAGTGAAAGTGATTTCTCAGCTTTTTCCCTGCTCGTTATGAATGAGGATGGATCCAACATTGGTATCAAAAGGTGACATGCTCATTACACTTTCCAGCTGAGGGCAAACCAAAAAAGCAAGTTCAAACTTTGCACCAGTGACATGTGGATAATATGGTGGTGCAGTTTTTTTCTGTGTTTTCTGATTATAAATGGCAATCTGAAGTTAAGGTAGGGCTTCAAATTCCCAGAACCAAAGTGCCACCAGTGGCATTATCAGAGGGCTGCAGGAGGAGTGATGGACTGGGTCCGGTTGCAGCTCAGTGCTAGGAGGTGAAAACAGCATTACTGGAAAATTTGCACAGAGTTCTGGGGCTTCCCATGTCCTGTGGGATGCAGTGCTGTTTTTGAAAGCTATAAAACAAGTCAAGTGACTTGAAAACATCTCATTATTTCATTCACTGGGAAAAATATCATCTCTGTTAGAGATGGACTGTGAAGCAGTATAACAAAAGCAAAGATTAGTTCAAGATTCCTGGCATTTTTTGAGTTGGATATAATTTCACTTGTGTGAGACCATTTCCCTGCAAATGGAAGACTGCAGTTACAACGTGATGGAAAAAAAGAGGGGAATTTGCAGTAGACTAACAGAGAATAATCTGATACCAAAGAGAAGCCTCTGACCTGTAGATTTACACAGTTCAAAGAAATGAGAAGCTGGCCAGTAAGCCTCTTAAAATGCCAACAGTGCTTGAAAAGGGCTAACAAGCAAGTTGCCATGTAAAAAACGGCACTGTAGGTGACGTCAGAGGCAGCTCTTTGAGCAATTTCAGAAAAGCCAGACCACCATGAAGTTTTACATGAAAGAGGACCTTAAATTCCTAACACACATAACATGTCTTAAAATAAATATTTTTATCTTTCCAATATACATCTTCTGTCTTTCATTGTGGTTCTTGCTTTCACCTCTTGTCTAAGACCAAATTAAGAGCCAATAGTAAATATCAGTTTTCCATTCTCACATGTCACATAGGCCAGAAGACACTGACCACTGTGCCTAAAAATATTTTCAGAGACTAGACACAGAGGATGTGTGATGGGAAGAACCTGGAGACGTGCATTATTTCTGTGGTGAAATAAAGCCTGCAGTAGTACTAGCAGAGGGAAGCATCCTGGTGGTAGTACCAAATAAAATGGGACAAATATGTATGGCAAGCACAGTATGTCTCAACCCACACTCTGTCAAGTGAGCAGGCAAAGGAGGGTACACACAGGCAAGTAAGGATCTGTTCCAGTGGAAGTGGGTATTGGGCTGGGCCTTGTTATGTGCAAGCACAACTGATTAAGCAAAACTGCACTACTGTGAACTGTGGAAATTGCTAATGCCACCAAGGGGAAGGGCCTTTACTGTTTGTGCTTCTCCCAAATGCATTTGCTGGAGCCAAGATACTGCTTGTGCATCTGCAGTGCTGCTTCCCTTTGTGCTGGAATTGTTTCACTCTGAGTTCATGCTCCCAAAGCCCTGCTCTGCCATTTACCCTCAGTGTTCCTCTCTCCCCCCGCCCAGGTTTTGCTGTATCATTGCTCTGACATGCCCACTATGATCATACCCGACATTATCCTGTCTGTTTTTTCTTCCTGACAGCCACTCACAGGAAATTCTCATCTGAAGGAGGATTTGTGAAGACACCGTTGCCTCTGTGTGTTGTCTCTGACTTGTTCCCTTTTTGCAGTTCCTGTCATAGCTCCTTGCTGCTCAGTCTCAGTTCTCTGATGAATCTAATCTGCTTCCCCCTGCTCCTTGACTGAAGATACCTTCACAGCTGTTACTCAGCACATAGCAAGGGAGACAGCTCCATCTTATTACTCTCTTTTAAAAGCAAGAGCCTTGTGCAGAATGTTTGCTCTCTTGGGAGTTGGACTAGATGATCTCCAGAGGTCTCTTCCAACTCTAACAATTCTGTGATTCAGTGTTTCTTCTCTTTTAAGTCACTCCTTCCTTTTCAATCTGAGGTGAGCTCTTCATTTCTCAGCCCAGTTTTGGACCCTGGGGTTTGGAGAGAACCAACATCTCTGTCAACTTTCACTCGGTCATCAAAGTCACCTTTTTTAATTTGGAAAATGTGTTCTCTGTATTGGTCAAAGTCAGTAAATACCTTTAATGTGACTGTATGTGTGTGTGTCCATTCACACTGAGGTAAGAGCTTGGAGGCAGCACTCAGAAGATCCAGCAAGCTGCCCCCACATCTCTCTCTTTCCAACATAAGGCTTCATGAAGTCCCACATTTTTCTACAGATCCACCCCTTACCTGTGGTATCTCTCAGGTCAGCTGGACTGTGTGTCCAGCTCCTCCATTTAAAACCAATTTGCTTCATCAAAGAGTTTATTAGCATGAGTCAAATAGACCCCTTCAACACCTTCAGATTATTTCTCATTGAAGACATCTTTTTTTTTCCTTCTAAAAAGGAGGTGCTGCAAATATATTTTCACCTCCTAATACCACAGCCCTTGCTTGGGAACTTCTTCCTCAGAGTCAGTGGAATTTTTCAGTGTGGATGTGAAGGGATAACCACACTCCTAAGGGTTATATGGCCCTGAGTCAAGATGTGCAATTTCCCCTCCCAGCTCTGCTAGAATGCTGACACATTCATTACAGAGCTTGGAGGTGAATAGCAAGGGGCAAAAAACCTGCTTAGTGAGGTGCTCTGTGAACACATTTTTCCCTGAAATGAAGGGAAGAGGCTGAAATGTGAAATGATCCTCACCATTTGTACTAGGGCTTACAGCGTAGTTGGACTTTATTTTTAGCTCTTTACTTTTGTTTTTGGACATTTATTATTTATTATTTATTTCACATCTTGAGAGAGGCCACTCTTGCTCATCGCTCTCTGAACTTTCAGGTAGTCGATGACTTCAGCTCATGCCCTTCCCTGCTTTGAATAGATATGGTCCAATAAGCCTGACTACTGCTGGCAGACTCCCAAGTTTCATTTGCTAGAAAATAAGCCTAATGCCCTTTATTTATTTATCACCAAGGTACTTCAAGTTTCCAGACAGTTTTCAAATTTGAGATTAGGAGGCATAAACAAGCCAGTTGATTAATTACAAGAGGTGTTTTATACATTAGATTCCATTTTTCAGCTGCTAAGTAAGAGGGAAATGTTGTAGTGCGTTTTTATATTTTGTAATATTTTGAAGTAGTTTTGTTTTGTATTCCAATATTTTTCCCAAATGGTTTATCCCAGACTGTACTCCCCTCCCTTTATCTGTGTTATCCCTCTCCCAGGATGAGATCATCCCTAAACCCCCACCCTGGCTCTCTGTCAATCACTCAGCATCCCATCCCCCCCATCCAGAAGTTTCGGTCCAAGTTGTCGAGTGATTTGCCAGAGGCCAGGGGTCAGCCCCCCAGGCCTAGTCCCATACGCTGCCCTATATGTCTATCCCCCAGTTCCCATCCCTCAGAGATACCTATTGGTTGGTAAAATGTTATCTACTTTTGGTTTCCTGCTCCCTTGAAATGTGACCTTTGGAGATCGCCCGGGGCTCTCGGCAGGAGGCCCCCTGAGGCGGAGGAGCTCCTTTGGGATCTGAATAAAACCATGGACTAACCCCTGCTAAGAGTCGGCCCTTTATCTTCTACCGATGTCTCTGGTGTCTCTTGTGCTGCACAGGCGCCCAGCCCAGGTGCCCTCAGTACCCTCGGGGCACAGACAGTGTCTCCCCGCTGTCGGCCGTGTCGGGGCTGCCCTCCCCGGTGTCTGCCGACTCGAGACTGGCCCAGGGTTCCTGAGAGGCTCGCAGAGAGACCGAGACAGGGAAAACCTCCTCATCTACCCAAAGACTGCCTGTTTGCTCATGTGGCTACATGGGAGCAGGCTGCTCTCTCTTTGAAATTGCTGTTAACAAAGAGGAAAGATTTCTAGTCTGAGGAAGCAATGAAGAATGAGCAGAATGAGGACACCCCCCCTTGTTCTTGCTGGTGGTTCTTCACCTCTGGATCCTGGATAACCACACAATGAACCAACATGCCTTTTATATGTTGCTTTTTATTTCTCTCTATTCATTTTGATGCAGCCTAATAAAACCCCAGCATCAAATGAGCACAGCCAGAGTTGATCTTCACCAGAGGGAGGTTGGGAAAGCCTGTCTCCTGCTTTCCATGAAGGCACACTCACCTATAGCAACACCAGTGATTCCCAGGATCTGTGTTGTTCCCTTGCTGCCTTTGTAATGGTGTCTCACCCCAAGGCTGCTCAACCTGCCCACACCTGTGGCAAACTCAGCCTAACCATGGCATTAGAAAAGGCATTGTAGGAACCCTTCAGTGTCTGCCAGGTTTGTGTCAGAGATGCCAGGGTCCTTGTGTTTCCCCACTAACTTGGGGTCCACAATTCCTGATAGTACTGACATTATGGGACTGGCACACCTTTCCTTTCCATGCAGGAATGCTGTCTTTGCTGCTGCAATCTGTGTCTGCTGCCCTTCCTCCATCTCACCAGCAAAGGTCCCCCTCTCTTAAGGTAACCCCAGCCCCAGACTGAGAGAAACAGAAGGAGAAGGGAGGAGTAGGCCTACAAAGGTTTTATCTCTGGCATCTCTCTAACAGCATCCTATCAATTTCAGCAACTTCTTCCAGCATTTCCCCATGGACAGAAGTTTTCAGTTGGCTTGTAACAAGATAATTTTTTCACTAAGTGAAATTGGTCTTGCTACCAGAAACAGAAGCAGTGGCAAATTATATCTGCTAATTCCTATCCCTGCATCATTCCCAAGTGGTTAAAAGCTCTGAGTGCAGAAGACAGCAGGGAAGGGGGAAGGGTAACTAAGTGATGCCACAAAAAATGAAAGCTATCTTGAAACAGAACATTAGAGTATAATTGAAAGCAGCTGCACTTTTTAGTTTAATGCCCATCCTAGATCCAAAATGAAAACAGTAGCTACAATTGTAATGAAATAAAGGCTTAAAACAGTCCTAATGAAGAGTGAGATTTCACATATCACAGACGTGGTCTTCTCCTGGCTCCTGGAGAAAGGAACGAGGGTCCCTTGGCACTTGCCAATGTCCTATCCTGACATTTCTAAAAAGTTCTAGGAATATACCATTCAAAGACTACAATAGCTACAAAAGGTGACTGAAAATGCTATGAATGACCAAAAGTTAAAAGTTGGAGATCTCAGAATAGATTAATGGTCTATGCATAATAGTGGGACATAAGTAGAAAACTCAAGTACCTGAAAATGAATGAAGTAAAAAAAGTTCTAAATCAAAGAAGAGATTGCAGTAAAACCCATTCTCCCCTCCAACATCCCACACTGCTCTGCTGACAAAAATGCCTGAAACCCATGCACACTGAAAAAATGCTATGTCCTCTAAAGGAAGGCAATAAGCTAGACATGGAAGACCGTGGAAATGAAGACAGTGCATCCATTTTCAAGTGTTTTCATGACTGATGATGACAGATCCTTTCCTGGCTGTGAGTGGTATGAGAAGGAACTAATTTTCTTTGGCTTTTCTCAGGCATACAGAAAATAAGGCAATGAAGCATAGATAATATGGTTTGGCAAGTGACTTCTCTGGGTATTCAGTAGGACAGATCTTTAGCTGGCATATATCAGCATAGGATCATTGCCTTCATATTAATTTAACATCTGCCCCAGTTTATTAATGCTTCTGTTGCTGTTCTTTCTTAATGGACATTCATACATATCCTAACAAAGAAATCCCCAAAGGAGCTGTCTTAAATCAATGGAGCAAAACAATTTACCCCTATAGTGGAAAAAATATTGGAATGCTATTCAAGAATTCCAAAACAATGTAAGTACCTCAGCCTGGGATTTGTTTGAAAGAAAAATGAAGATTCAGGGCAAGGCTAAATTTATTTCTGCCAGGACATGGCTGCCCATTCTTGTACCTCTAGCCTCTATGCTTGTATGCTTCTGTCTACTAAACTAAATCCAGGACTAGTATCCAAAATCACTCCCCAATACAAGGACTGCCTAAATTAGATTAACCATCAAGGAGCAAACATGTGTCTAATCCTTTACTTGGATTCTTCTATTGATCATACCTATTTCTTTGTTCAGTATTCTGTCCAAATATATTCTAAATTTAAAATACAGTGTTTGGTGCTGACATATGAGGAATGGCAGGGGGGAGTGGGGTTGTCTTACTTCTCAGTCAGCAAATATTAGCTCAACATATTCTTGACCATCTGATTGCTTCTCCTTGGACCCAAGAGTATTTCCTCCCACAGGCACTGAAATCTGTACATTTGGAAGCCATAGCAATAGGAATAAACCCTTTCATTGTTTCTTTGGATATTGAAGCTTGCCTCAAAGGTCTACATCTGTCTCCCCTGTTTATTACCTACTTAACTATTGGCTGTTCTTTGGCTCTCCTGTCCTTCAGTCCACTGGCAATTCATCTGCTCTTAATGAGGTGTCAAAAATGATTGATAATGCCTCTCTAATTATCTCTGCCTGCTCTTTAAGAACATTCAGGTGAGACTATCTGTCCTTGCTCATATGTGAGCATTTAGTTTGTCACCATCATTTTCTTTGTTCTTTTTCACCGGCCCAAACAACTGCTTCCTTAATTGTTTTCTCACTTTCCCACCAACTGAATCAAAAGTACAGCTCCAAATGCAAAGCAACAAATTCTGTACTCGCACATACCTTGCTTGTGAAGTCTCAGTGAGATCAGTGGTTAGTGCAAGATACAAATCAGAGCTCATGTTAGCCTTAGAGAAATGTGCTGTATGCTTCACTCTACTCCTGGTTAATATGTTTGGATCCCAAATTGGCTTGATTCCTGTGCTTTCATCTGATGTGCCTGTCTGGGGGCCAAGTTTCTGTGTTAGAAGACAGATTTTACTCTTTGATGGGGGTAGCCTCTGAAGGCTTTTGGTTGAACTCCATGCCCAATGGGCAAAGTCAGTTGTACAACCCAGGACCCTAATTGGGTGTGGATGGATGCTCTAGAGCATCTATATTGCAATGAAAAGATAAAATTATTTGCTTTTAAGGTACACAGGGACATTTCATCCATTTATTCAGATTGTGGTGCCTTGGAAATCATTACAAATTAAGACAGAGGAATGACCAGGACTGATAGAGCCTGTTTTCACTGGAAAATGAGAGTAAAATAAATGCTGATGTATAGAATGTCAGGAAATTTATCGTGAATTTTGTCATCTTAGGAAAGATCCAGTGCATTCTAACAAACACAAATTAATTTCCTGCAGGTACCCTTGATGGTAGGTAAGAATCATATGACTGCACCATTTTTTCCACTGATTTCTTAGGAGTGTAAAATAACTGAAAAATTGAAGGCAGTGAAACTGAACAGCAAAAGGTACGTGACATAATTTTAAAAGCATCAGGTCCGGCTTTTAGAAACTCATTATAATTCTTCCTACAGACTTTGGTGGACAGAAGCACCCATCCAATACATATATATATATATATACATATACACCAGCATGTATAGTGAGCTCTTCATTCTCAGAGGAGTATGAAGTATTAGAGAGGAGGTATTAGAGAGGAGGCTTCACTGAGCATATTTATTGGGTACTCCTCAAGAAGGCTGGTCCCATCCAGTCTTAGACATCCAAAGCAAAGACATTTATAATAATAAGTTACTCCCTGTAGTCTCCTTCCAGTCAATGGAAAAAACAAGGCATGGCCTATCTGTCACTTAGGTATCACCTTCAGAAGAGGAGGAATTGTACTTTAAAGTGTGGGTTTTTTCTCCCACTTGGGAGATAACTCCACTTTGGCCAAAGGATCCCTCCAGAGTTCTCTTCCTCTGCATTACCTCAGATATGATGAAAACTCTGGCCTGGTCATACAGAGACAAGTTTCTCCACAGTTGTTTCAGAAGTCTGCTTAGGGTCAGAAGAGAGATTTGGACAAGAGACTAATGGTTATGGGCTTTATTGCCTTACTTGTGGAATAGGAGAGTTTCTACTGGTATGAGATGAGAGCACAGCTCCTAGCACCCTTGCTGCCATTCTGAAAGGGAATCAGTACTAGAGCATGTCCTGCTGTTTCTTCTGGCTCAAGCCTAATGAAATGTGCACTAAGGTTTATTAAACTGATCCTTCCATCTGTTCCTTTTAAGATCTGTTTTTGCAGTTCTGATGGAGTGCTATGAAGAAGGGCTACAGTTTCACTGGCATCATTATTTTTTTATTGAGTTCGCCCACATCATGCAGTAATTGGGTTTCCTGATTTGGAATCCTGAAGGTTCTCAATATTCTTTCAACCTATCCATCATGTTAATGTCCATACCAAAGACATCTTCTCCAACCACTGGCACAGATCATTATGCACCCTGCACTTCAGCCCTAGGCAAGTCCCGTTCTATCCCAATCCAGTTATCCTGGCACAGATGGATTCTGCAGCTATTCTAACTCCCAGTAAGTTAGAAGAAAAGATCTAATGTTGGCACCAAAGAGATTTTTGTACATATCACCTTTTGTCCCCAAACTGGAGAAAGCACACTAAACTACCCTTGCTGGTTGGGAGGATGACATGCTGAAAACAGGATGCTGCTGTGCACATTGCTCTGCATAGGCAGTGGGACCAGCCCAAAGTGAAGAGCTTCCAGTTTGGGTAATTTTTGTGATCAGAGTGATGAGCTCTATACAGTTATCCATGCTGGAAACATAAACATGTATATACAAAGCACTGAAAAGATTATTTTTCAACACATCAAGCACCTTCCTAAAAGAAAGCCAGAATGCTTTATTCACATGAAGCCAGGCCTGGAAACATGTTTATTCAGGACAGACATTTTAAATCCCATTTCGATGCACATATCGCATGGTGGTTTTTCTTCTTTTTCCTTTCCTTTCCTTTCCTTTCCTTTCCTTTCCTTTCCTTTCCTTTCCTTTCCTTTCCTTTCCTTTCCTTTCCTTTCCTTTCCTTTCCTTTCCTTTCCTTTCCTTTCCTTTCCTTTCCTTTCCTTTCCTTTCCTTTCCTTTCCTCTCCTTTCCTCTCCTCTCCTCTCCTCTCCTCTCCTCTCCTCTCCTCTCCTCTCCTCTCCTCTCCTCTCCTCTCCTCTCCTCTCCTCTCCTCTCCTCTCCTCTCCTCTCCTCTCCTCTCCTCTCCTCTCCTCTCCTCTCCTCTCCTCTCCTCTCCTCTCCTCTCCTCTCCTCTCCTCTCCTCTCCTCTCCTCTCCTCTCCTCTCCTCTCCTCTCCTCTCCTCTCCTTTTTCTTTTCACAGTGGGGGATTTGTTGTTTTTGTTTTTTTAAAGTGCATAAATATTCCAATTTACATTAAAACTTTTAAACCACTTAGCTTAATGCCTAACTTAACCACTTTAATGCTTTCTTTATTCACTTTGGGTTTTGCTCTTGAAGCAGACATTTTGGGATACAAAACATCTTTCCTTGTGTTTTTTGAAGAGATTTAGATGAATCTGAGCCTGAGCATGAAGAGCCAGGACAGATTAAATTGGTGCTTGTTAGATGTTCAATAAAAGCAACAATGTTCTGGAGCATCTTAGTCCCGAAGGACAAACTGTGACCAAGGAAATGCCCAGCAGGAAGCAAAAATAAACACATTCATAAAGAGCACGGTGAATTCCCCTGCACATACCTTGTTCACTCAGCCCAAAGCAACTGTAAACTACTTCATGTTTAGCACTGGTCATAATACCCACACAGTTACTGCAGGTCCCCTGCAGGATGGCAGCTAATGAGGTGCTGATAATGCACCACCTCACCAAACTGGAGATTTCAGAGTCTCCCACCCTGGGAACACCTGTGTGGGGAAGGTGGTTGCACAAGGCACAGCGCTGACCCCTGCTCTGGGCATGCCCTTGACCCCCATTCCTGGCACTCCCCTGGCCAGGGAATTATTACCAATATTTTCCAGGTGCAAACACAAAGCTTCCTCCCTGCTAATTGAAAATGATTTAGCTTTTGGCAGATCGTTGCAGCAAAAAGAATCTTTGGAAGTATTAGCAGTACAGTAAATAGTGCTGAGAAGGCAAGTGTGCAACCCTGAAAAAATAGCATGTTATTCAACTATCAGAGTGACTGACATGTTGTTTAACTTCTGCACTTTCTTGTTTTAATTAAACATGTTCTTTCTTTCTTTCTTTCTTTCTTTCTTTCTTTCTTTCTTTCTTTCTTTCTTTCTTTCTTTCTTTCTTTCTTTCTTTCTTTCTTTCTTTCTTTCTTTCTTTCTTTCTTTGTCTTTCTTTCTTTCTTCTTTCTTTCTTTCACGAAAATACTGTTGGCTGAGGAGCATAATGATTAAAATAAAAATTAATTATTCAGATTTGCTGAGGATAAGGAAAGAATTCTTTCTCAGTAAATTTACAGTCAGTCTGCCAGGGCCAAGAATCAGCACTAAGTGAAAAGAAACCCAAGTAAGCAATTAACAGGAGCAATACCAGAGGTGGGAGCTCAAAACACCTTAAACATAAATGTTCTTCAGGTGCTGTTTTAGTTCAAACTGGCTGGAAAATGAGAGAAGTGCACTTCTTCACAAACTGACTTCAAACACAGAATTCTTAACCCTTGCCACATAACTCACTCCAACCTTATTCTCAAGGCATAATCTTAGACACACATCTTCACAATCAAAATTGTAATTGTTTTACATTGTTGAGAAATAGGCAATTGGAGACAACATAGCATGTCAAATTCAGTGCCGTATTTGGAAGACAAAAGGATTAATCTATTACTAGTATCATTTTCACCCACTACTTACTGTTTTGTTCCTATTTTCCTCTCAGGGCCATTTCATTGTGGGATCCAAGAAGTCATGCCAAGTCTGGCACAGCTCAAATTTCAGCTAGAAACCCACAGGAATGGCACTTTATAGATAAAGTGATGCAGAATCAAAGATAGAGCACAAGAAACTGATAGCCTTATTTTGATCTTTAACTGATCATGGTAAAATACAGACCGAATACTGACGTGGAGAACTCTGAATAGCCTGAAATTACAGCAGCCCATCCTAGTACAAGAGCAGATTTTTGGGAAGAGCTGTCCTTTCTTGAAATTTAAGTTTCTTTGAGCATATGAAGTTACTTCTATAAATCATGTTGCAAATATGCTTAAAATCTGCCACACTTGTGAGTAATTCTAGCTTTACACTGACATAGATATATCAGTACTGCTTATTTTTAAGGATAAAGTATAATTATTAAAGACAAAAAATACTCTACACAAAGAAAGTTATGTGCTACATATAATAAATTAGATTAGAAAAGGTCAGATGACAACAAAGCCTAACTATGTGCCAAGACTCCCAAATACTCATTCAGCTATTAACTGGGCACTTCACACAGAAGAGCCTTGGCTCTTGGCCATTACATTTGACAGTACAAACTTGGTAACTCCAAGTGAGTGCTCTTTGAGGGTCAGATGGTTGCTGCTTTCGTTGGCTTTCCACATTTGTCAGAAGCAGTCAGTCTGACTGCAGACAGAGACCAGAGCCACATGCGTGGCTCCTCTCCACTTCTCCAACATTTGGCAATGCGTAGCTGGCAACCACCTTGTGAATCAAATGACTTCTGTCAGACTTTTCAAGAAATGCAGAAACTGGAGATTAGAAAAGGAAGGCAGCCTTTTGTGTTCCCTCCTGGTGGTAAGGATCCTTCTTAGAAGTAAAATTTGGTTTTCCAGGAAGTACTCCTTAAAACATTTTCCTCTCAACAAACCTTGCCAAAGTAATTCATGCACAGCATTCACAGGAAAATAGGATCTTACCATTAATCACCTCATTTAAAAAGGAAAGTATCCTCCTTATGTGCTTGAGGATTTTGCCTTTGTTGGGGTTAACCCACAGGTCTCCTGTTAGCATTTTCTGCTCAATTAATTCTTTCAAAGGGATTATTGAATCTACACAGATATTGTGTAATCTAGGTTAAGTCAGGAAATAGCATAATGAGAAGCAGTTACATGGAGAAGGGAGGTCAAAAAAAGCAGCAACAGGAACTCAGAAAATATGAGGATATAAATAAAAGGACAGGTGCTATCTTCAGTCCTGTAATGTGATTTGGACTCAGTAATTGACCTAAAAATAGAGGAGACTAAAAGAAAACATTCTGAAAAGCACAGTAAAGGCCATAATCTCAGCTGGTGCAATTCAATGTACTTCCAGAGGAATGAGTAAAGAAATGAATCACTACAGCAGAATAATAATAACCTATATATTTATAGAAGAAGTGGCAAAAATAGCACTTGTCAAAAAACATTACTCAAAGCTAAAGCAAAATGCTTATCGAAGTAGACCACATTCTGTGAAGAGAGCTGTGATTACTATATTATGATTACACTAAAGGCAGGCAATGCATAGACTCAGTTAATTTTAAATGCAATTTAAGCAAGAAATACTTGGTAACTATGATACAGATGGTAACAGTCCCAAAAAGGAAGGGATCATGTTTATATTTTCCTCCATGGCAGTATTTTTGGAGTGACAATGGCTAAGTCAGAACAAATACTTAAGTGGATCCTGCTCAGCTGGGTATATATCTGATCACATTTCAAACCTTGCCAGTTTTGTCTTGGATATAATTATCTCAGGCTCTGGAGAATTACTGAAGGAATTTTACTTATCAGAGGCAACAGGCGATTTTAAAGGAGGGGCATTCCCCATCAGCCTGTGGGCAAAAGGAAACCAAAGGCTGAGATTGTCTCAGACAACATAAACCTGACTTTTAGATTTCTTGCTTTGAAATGAGATATTAGATCTCCAATCTTCCCTGTTTCAAAACCATCCTGCTCAGCTCCTGAGAAATTTTACTGTTGAGAAAACTTGAGAGACAGAATAGATGAGGAAATGCTACTTTCCTCTTTGGCTGATTTTTTTTTTTCACTTGAATAGAAAACTTTCATAAAGTTGGAAAAATTCTGCTCCAAGAGGAGTAAACAGGAGGAGAAACATGCTTGCTGGCTGGCATCCTTCAGGCCAACAATACTGCTAAATCTGTGCTTTAATCACTGACATTTTATGCAACCGTCTATAATTAAAAGCAGAGTTTTCACCCAAAATGTATCTTATGCAAGCAACATATGTTTTGTGCAAGTGAGCTTAACTGTTCCCATGCACTGAAGGAGCAACTCCATTCCTGGAGAGCTGAGACCAGCCTCCTTCCAAGGCTGCTGTGCTCCAGGAAGCCGAGCATTAGCCTTGCCAGGCTCATGGGGAGTGATACCCTTGCTGTTGTAAATCAGCGTAGCATGGTACTCACTACACTGATTTAAACCCCCAGAGACTGGGACTCCTGCAGGAGCAGCACTGTCTGACTGCTGAACCTTCACACAGTGCCAGGATAATTGCATCCAGAAGCAGTTTTCACCCACAGTGGCTAAATGCAAAGCCCTGTAGCAGAGCCAGCTCCCCAGATGTGCTGCTGGGTCACTGCATCCATTTCACACTGAGCAGCCTCCCATGAACCATTTCAGGATGGTGCACCTCAGCATAACAGAGTAATGACAACTGGCAGAAAGGGCTCTACTGTCTCTTTCAATGAGGTTAAGGAATAATTCAATAGCACAAAAATCACACTGTTTAATTGAAAGTTTTCATAGCTTTTAAAATGTTAACAGAATAGCGTTCCAGCGTGCCTTCCCAAAGATCAATGAAAGCTGAATGTGTGTGTTATTTCTTTGAGAACTAGCACAGTCACGAAGTGTTAGGGTTATTGGCTTTAAATGGAAGCCAACAAATTATAAAACATCTAAACCAACAGCTTTGATTCACACTACTTGCTTTGCAGCTGAATAGGCTAAAATGAAATAAAACTAGTATATATGCCTCAAGGTTAAAATATATTTTTTCTATAGAGTAGTAAAGTAAGACACTTTTTATTTTAAACTGAAGAATAATATCAAAAAAACAAAAAAAACTTCAGGAAAATTTAAACACTAATTGGATCTGTTTGCAAAACATCAACAACTTCTCAAAAAGTAAAGAAGGTAACTTTTCCACATTAGATTGAACCAACTCTTCTCAAATGCTTAGAAATCTCTTCTAAGAGACAAGAATTGGCACCAACTTCAATTTCGTGCTGCAACATCACAAAACACAGTTTAGTAGGATAATATCGCTCTTCTTGTTCTCTTAATATTTTCCCCCTGGCTTCTTTTGTGCAGAAATGTCCTGAAGATTCTTTTTCCATTAGTTCTGTTTTGCTTGAAATACTGATCTGGTGTTGATGTGCTCTGTGAACCCATTACCTTATTCTCTGACTAATGTGTCACTGGCTGTCCCTGCAAAGCTGACACGATGGTGCCAAGATGCCTGTAGAGCAGCAAAAAATGTTTTCATGGTTTGGTTATTTATACTTAATAATTTTAGATTTACCAGAAACCATGCAACTGGTCACACACTGTGTCACCACTTCTATTACATTCTATTGATGTAGATTTTGTTCCAGTCTTTTCTACAGTGAACCTGTGCTTTATGTACATGTGAATACTGTGTATACTCTGCCTTCTGTGCACAAGAGGCTTCTTGTTCCTCACTGGAAATTCTGACATTAGCCTTGCACATGGTCACTTAGGATGGTGCACTGGCACTGAAATGCTCAGGAAGCCTCACTGGCTGATTATACTCTCCTAGCAGAGACAAGGGTATCTGGGGCTGTGCAGTAACAAAAATTGCAGACCAAGTCTGCAGCAATGACAGATGTGATTAGCAAATCTGTCCAAACTCTGTTTAGTAATAGGCAAACTCTTTCCAATCACCTAGTGACAATCATTACATTTGGATTTTTGAAATCCCATTTATTCCATATTTACCAGTTCATGTTTTCTCCAATTTGCCAGAAGACTCTGTCTTTAATGTTGTCAGTGGGCTGGAACAAGATTATATTGAAAAGTGGACAGTGGTGCTGGGCGTGATTTGAGACAGACTTGCAAAATAAGCAGTTGATTGGTGAACCTCTGGTCTGCTCTATGAATATCAATATTAGTGGGATAATGAATACTATTTGCTCTCAAAGTTGAAAACACTGTATCCATTTAAACAGCAACAGCATTGTTTTAGCTGTCATAAGGCCTCTGGCAAAATACATGGGAGAAGTTGACATGTTTTTGTAGCCAACTGACATAATTGGGAGAAAAAAAAAACAAGCAAGAATTTTTTCAGTTTCTTCTGCAGTTTGAAAGATCTTGTCTATTGGGTCCCCCCCTTTTTTCTCAGCTATATTCACAAGTCTAAGAAAAGACAGTACCTTTTACTTTTATAACAACTACATTAAGCAAGGGGGAGCAAGTGCAAATGTGCTTGAGGGCTTAAGAGTAATGTAAGGTCTTTGATAATTCAATTCAAAACCAGCCAGCTGGAAAACCTTGAGTGAACTTTAGAGTTCTTTAATGGTAGATAGGGATGATCAGGAAAAACATATGGCATCCCCCTATATATAAAATTTTGCAAGTGTTTTGCTGAATGTCATACCCATCATCATCGGTGGAACATCTTAGCAGATGTTCACAACACTGACAGGTCTCAGGTGAGTGAAAATAGTTTAGACAGCTGGGTGTATAAGGGGATAACATAAAACACAGTTTATTCCATCATAAAATTCTGTCACAGAGTATAATTTTTTATCCTAGTCTGTCTCAAGGTTTCCTGTTGTTTCCCCACCCCCTTTTCCTAGGATAACTGCAAATACAAGACAGGAAGGTGAACTCAGATACTCCATATCATGTAACAAGCCACAGAAGTTTGTCTCTCAGCAAACAAGCCATTCTGTTGTCAGCTACTTTTGAAGAGGTTGCAGATGCACAAATTGATCTTCATGCTGAATTTGATGAGCAAAAGTGGAAGCACTTCAGTATGTCACATATTTATAAAGCCAGACTTTCCCCGCCAGATGATTAATTAATACTCCATTAGGATATGATATCTGATACCAAGATCTTTAGTTCTAATGGGTAGCCAAGAATTTGGATACTCGGAGCCCTTCATCCTCATTCAAGATGCTGAAGTAAATGCAGTTTTCCTCTGGCAATAGTCTTAGAAAACAGGAAACAAAAGCAATGCCCTCTCTTTAAAAGTGGTTACTAGCAAGCTGCATGTGTTTTGGGGGAGCTCTTTAGGCTTTGCACTTACAATGCCAGAGCCCCCCTTGCCCTGTGTGCAAAAGATACAGACAGCACATTGCCTGTAGAAAACAGCACTCTCAAAACGTGAGACTCCTTATCTAAGCACACTTCCTCCCATTATGGGAATCACGAGTGGGGAAGACAAACTGTTCTGCAGGGCTTGGAGCTGGATATATCTGCAGATTAGTCCCCAGCCCTTGGGCCGTGCTGGGGTATGTTGTTGTTCTGCATTGACACAGAGGACTGAACCTTCCCTTCAGTGAATTACAGGAAGGAAAAAATCAAAGTGGAAAGGCAAGAAACACTTGCCACAAACACCCCCGGAGCTGGGGGGCCATACGGGAGATGATCTGGGTGAGCACCACAGCAGTCCCATGCATGGTGGGGAAGGTTCAAGGTGTGGAGGCAGGAGCAGTGCAAACTCTTGCTGATGACCAGGCTGACAACCCACCAAACTGGTGAAGCCACGCCTTGCCCTCACCCCAGGCAGGGCCTGAAAAAGCAGCTCCCATCTGACTGATTCTCACCCCACCCGTAGCAATATCCCCACACACCCTCACTCAGCATCTGTGAGCACCAAAGCTCAGCACAAAAAGATGGGGTCCTGGGCTTGTCTTCATTCTCCCAGGCTGCCCTGCACTTTTGAAATGAAGAATTATTTTTATTAAAGAAAGATGCTTTGATTTCTGGCTTTTACCATCTTCCTAAATAGACATTTCCAATCTCTGTCTTCCTCAACAAGATGCTAAAGGATGCCTCCTTATTTAAGAGAAAATTTTAATCTCCTTGACTTCCAAAACAATCTGATAATCCAGGCTTAAGTCTCCTCATCAAGGCCAGATTTATAAACACAATCAGACTTTTGCTTGAGGTTTTGCAAATTTGGTTTTTAGTTTCTGTAGGCTTAGAGCTGCACAGGTCAGTTTGAAAATTTGGGAAATTAAAAGAAATTAAAACCTCTACACCAAATATTCCTTCCATTGTAGCTGACATGAGAGAAGATAGATATTTTGTATGAAGCTTGTCTTCCCCATCAATTTGGTGGCTAAATTACAGCTGCTGGGTCAAGGACAGATGAAGAGGATAAAGCTAAAACCTTCTTGGTTTTAGTCTCCTTTAGATCAATTTGAAAGATCAAGAGTTTAGTCTTTCACACTTTCCATGGCTTAATAAAGGATGCATCAAGGATGTTCGAGTTCTTGCATCTTCATGAAGGACCGAAATTGATATTAAAGACTTTACAATCTCTTTTATCTGAAGTTAATTAGCCACTGAAAAATAAATTAGCAGAGTCTAAGACAATTTGACTTAAAAAAAACCCCTTTCTTTTATTAAACATCCCCTCGTTTGGCTGTGGCAATTCACTACTTTTCTATTTCTCCAATCACTGTAAAATTTTGCAGGACTTCATTTTCAAAAGTGAAAAAAAAAAAGAGAGAAACACTAAAAGTGAACCATCTATTTTCTGAACACATTTCCAATCAAGCTCCACAGATTCTTTCCTTCAAAAGTGAGCTTCATCCAGGTATATTTGTTTAAAAATTGAACAACATTCCTATATCAACAGGAGTTTCTCAGTCTTTTTTGATATCAAACACCCCAGCAGACCAGCCTCCCATCTGTTTCCATCTAAGAATGATGAGGTCCTAGGGCTTACATTCATGGTGCTTGAGTACATTTAATAGAATTAAGGGTAATAATAGACCTGAAAAATTCTCATTGCCTTGACTATGATGAGGATCTTAGGTAGACACAGCCACTGTATCTAAAATAAGTTACATAAACCTGCAAAACAAGTTTTTTTAAATGCAGGATGCCTGCTTGTAAACTATTTATCCATAAATTCCTCATGAGAGCAAGTGACATAATCTTAGCATTATAAACATTAACCTTAATAAAACTCTGGTTTAAAAATTTTTAACTTAAGACAAAGCCTGAGACTAATATTTTAAAAGTAACTTAATTTTTTAAAAATCTTGTTGGGCAAGGGAAATACCTCTAAACTGGGAGGGAGGCATGTCTTCAGTCAGCTGAAGAAAAATTTTGCTTTTAGTAAAGTCGGCTTTACTGGCCTTGCAGTATAGCAACAACATTTTCAGTATGGTAATAGCTTTGAAACAATAATATTGAACCATATAATTCCAGGAAAAAGAACAGGAGTTATATTGGCCTTCACAGGCCTTGGGATAAAACAAAAGACAGGTTTGCTCCTACTTTTAAGATAGAAGAGTTTATGTTTCTTCTTGCCCTTCTAAGCACTGATGAAACAATATGATCTTTTCAAAATTCAGCGAAGATCCTAATTAAAATTAGATTCTCTTATCTACAAAGCCTTGAAGCTGTCATAATTTGAGTGCTATTCTTCTTGATCTACTTAGCCCTGACAGCTTAAGTCAATGTTGAATTAAACTTGTGCTAAACCATCCCCTTTATCAGCATCTTTTTCTCTGATAGGAATCCCTAGGCACAACTGAAATAGGAGAACCTTTAAAGTAGACTGGCTAAATAGTCCCCCCCAAATTACCATGGATTTCTTTCCCTCATGCTCAGGGAGGATGCTGGCAGTTAAAAATACTGTCTGCAAGAGGACCTTTACCTTTACTGTGATAAATGAAAACTGCTCCTTTGATTTTAATGGAATTACATTAAACTACTGCAAGTAAGGATCTGACCCTCTACACTTTTGGATGTCACTCAGGCAGACATTACAGCAGGATAGGTGGTGTCCCAGCTGAAAAATTTTAAAAATACATACAAAGCAGTTAGAAACATACAAGGGATGACTTCATTATACACACTATATTTTCCCTCTGTTTCAAAGGGCACATGCAGCTGGTTTAAAAACCTTTCAGTGGGAAAGCAGAGCATGGACATTATTTATGATTCACCTCCTAGAAAGAAAAATATAAAATAAAGGCTGGGCAGGGAAGAGCCAAGTATCAGCTTGAAGAGCAAAGCTGTGGAGTAGCAAAATGGCAGAGGCAGATCAACCCAGAAGCCACCAGAGAAGCTGGAAGCTTTTCTCCCCCACCCCACTCAGTGGGAAACAGCCTCACAGCAGGAGCAGTGCTGGTGGTGGGATGCCTTCCACCCACCCAGCTTTCAGGAGCTCCAGCTTCAGGAGTGTCCAGGTAGAACCACTCTGGCCAGCCCAGGTGGGACTGGGTAACTGACCATCAGAAGCATAAACCTCCTAATACCTCTCCTAGCTCAGCTCTGCCCCAGACAGCCTTTCTGGAGCAGAGAAAGGATCAATGGTGTTATGGGAGGTGGAACACAAGGCATGGTGTCAGCAAGGGCTGGGGCAACTGAACAGGAGAATTCCCTGCATCTCCCCCGCCCTCCCCAGCACCTGCCTGAACAAATGCATATCTCCATGCAGAGCATCCTCTCCAGGTAGGCATCTTACCTCAGCTTCTCCCTCCTATTCCTCCACTCTCTGCAGAGAGTTCAGGGCTTCTCCCATATACAGATTGCCAAATTTCTGGGGTTTATTGACTTTTCCAGGCACTCCTGTAACCCCTTGCCTCAAATGAAGTTCTGCTTCATCCACCCCAACCTTTTCTCTCTGGAAGCATAACTCACAGATTCTCATCACCTTTCACCTATCCCCTCTGAATGACATCTTCACTCCAACAAGAAATGAAGCTTACATGTGGCAACACACAATGTTTGAGAGATGAGTAGATAGTTTGCCTCTGACAGACACAGAGAACCCTCCTGAGTGTGGCTGCCAGGTGAACAAGGTGTGTTTTGCTCAGTTGTGTGCCCTGCAGTCAGGCAGGGATGTACCAAGAACATGGCTGACTCCTTCCCTGGGGAATCTCCCAGAGAAAAGCGACGTGACAGGCTCTGATGTGACATGTAACATACAGTAATCAAGCGCTTCTTCACTACGGCAGAAACATTGTGGCATTACTGATAAGTAAGGATTTAATTACTCCTTCATTTTTACAGAAGAGGCTCCAGTATTAAACCAGTAAGAAAACAGAAAACAGAAAACAGAATAAACACGAGACACTTATATGAATACTTCAATAGCACATGATTATGGCAAGCACCCTCTGACCTTCTCCCACCCACTCTCCAGCAAGTGCGCAGAGAGCTTCCCAGGGATATTGTTGCCATCCAACATTATCATCTGTACACACAGTCACTCACAACGTCCAGCACAGAAATTCTGCTCTCCCACCAGCAAGACCTAGCTGAGTCAAGTGTTGCTGGACCCACAGAAGTGCACAAACACACACACACACACAAATGTGTATGGGAACAGGAAGCTGGAACAGCTGAGGTCCATGTGTCATGAACCACTGTGGTTTTCCACAAGGGATGAGAACTTGTGTTTCAAACCAAGTTCATCAGGAACAGCATCATCGGGCCTGCAGCGAGAGGTGCCATCTGCCAACTCTCCCTGAATTCAGGTGGCCCACGCAGCTCAGGCATCCTCTCAGTTTGTGTGGAAAAGCTGGTTCTCCGTGGAGCTCAGTGCAGCACCTGCAGCAGAAGGAGCACACTCGTCAGACACCCAACACTGAGCTCACGTAACGTGAGCAGTCGTCACCCATCCGCCTCTGCAGCTAAAACTGACTGCCGTACCCAGAGCTGCCATCACCACGCTGTGTCAAAACAAATCTACTGGCAGCACATGGAAAGGCATTTCAAGACTGATTAAAGACTTGCCTGCAGGATTTTCCAAATGTAAAGCCTATTTAATCATTGCATTTCTGTGTGCTTTCAGGAAAAGCAACTCGGCTTTGAATGACTCACCCTTCTCAGCCCAAACCATTTGTTCTCTGTGCTAAGTATGGCATCTATTTACTCAGGCAGTCAGGGGCCAGGCATGAAATGTGTGTCAGGTCTCCTCAGGTCCACGATTATGTACTGTCATATTTTTAATTGAGGTAGTTTCCATTGAAGACCTTTTTTCCACACCCTCAGGACAGCTTGGAAATTCAGAGCTCGTTCCTCCCAAAACAATCACTTCCACAGTGGTGCTCACAGAGGGAACACAATACTGCAGAAACAAAAATAATTGTGGAAAAATACTGGAACACAAGCATTTAAACAATAGTGGTGGGTATTTTCCAGAAGCCTGCTGACTCCAATGATTTTGCTATACAGTAACTTTGTGGGTGATGGCTGCCTGAAATGCAATCCATTACTGGAAGCTAATTACATGCAGTCAACCCACTTAAATTCCTTTTTCTTCACTCTAAAAGCCTGTCCTCATACACACATACTTAAGAGATTCCAGAGGTCTATGTGGAGCCAAATACAAAAAAGACACTACATGCCTTTTGTCATATAAACAATAACAAATTAAGGTAATTGTCATGGCTATCTGCCACCAGGATAAGGAAAGGATAGTTCCTCATTGCCACGGTAGAAGTCTGAGGGTGCACCACTGCCGAGCTGTGTGCTGTCATTATTTAGATGTTAAACCCAAATCAACCCTTTCAAAAGCACAAAAGCAATTGCCAGTATGGTGGCTCAGTTCACCCTGAATAATAACACATTTATGAAGGAAATGCTGATCTCACTGAAGGCAATTTCAAAACTTCTGTCTCACAAACAGTCCAAAGTACATTCCTGAACTTGGGAAGAAAGCTTGCTAACTAAGAAAGCACAATTTCAAGTTCAGCCAGGAATTTTGGTACATTACACAGGGTGAGAACCAAATGGAGAGATGGCTTTTCTTTAATTATCAATTAAAGATCAAGTAATTATTATTATTTTCAGCATTGCAATTTACATCTACTATCCTGCAACTATAGTTTCAGGGTTGCCACAGCTTTTGAAAACAAAAAGATGTTTCCATGTACTTCAGACCTTGTTGTTTGAAGGAATACCTTTATACCTCACCCAGCTCTCCTAAACAGATCATCCTTTTTTACTTCAGAACTTCAGAATAGAATCAGCAAATTTCACTTTGTTCATTTCTTGATTAGCCCTGTTTTTAAAAAAAGGTTGTGCATACGTACATCATTTACTCTGAAAAAATCCCTAATATATTAATCAGTTCAGGAATTTTGCAAAAAACATGAGAAAAGAACAAATCTCTGCTGACCCATGAATACATTTCCCAGTGAGGTTTACCATTAATAGCAATTGGAAATCTTTTCTGATAAGTGAAAACAAGCTTGCTTGAAGATTCAATCTGAAGAGCCATGAAGTTTATTCAACCACAAATGTAACACTAAACAACAAAGACTAAAGACAAGGGAAAATATTCTAGTTTGAGTACAGCTGCAATGTGGTTAGACACCCTTGTCTTGAAAACCAAACAGGCTGTGCTGGTCTTTTTCAGTTTATAGTACTGGAAAGTTTGATGTACCAAAAATAACTTGAATCATTCTGAAGGAAAGCAAGCTACCTATGGTTTTAAATGATGAAGTCTCTCGGATCCTGGCCTGTGATGTATCTGCTACTAGTGGTAAGCAAGTCCCTTCAAGAGTGAGAGGCTTCACAGATCTCATCCAAACAGCAGTTTCCCTCCTTTTACAATTGGCCTAAAGCAACACATCTGGCAGTTCTGAGGTGAGACTCTGAACAGACTGCTCTCAGTGAGGGTGGCATTTCCCAGACATGGCATTCCCCAAAGCCTTTGTCCTTAAGGACTACATGAAGACAGGGACAGTAGGTTTTGTGTCCTGTAACAGCCACCAGACCCAGAGCTTCTGAAATAGAATAGTGAAAAGGTGTGTTGGTTGTCCCATACACTGTCACATTAAAAACACAAAGCCAGCATCTACTCGAGAACCTGAAATCTCTCTAGTATTACCTTAATTCAACAAATGCTTTCCTTTGCCACTAAATTTAATTAACGGGGTATAGAGATACTGTCTAGAGGGCTTATTTGTTGCAGTCACAGGTTTTTTTTTCAGATAACATGATATATTTCAGTATTCTCTGTGGCTAAGAACTCCATTTATAAGAGACTTTGCTGAAAGTGAATGCTAATCTGGCTTAGGTACAGAAATAAAAAATTGGTAAACCATGAAATGTAGCATTGAGCACAAAGTTAATCCTCAAAGGAAGAAAAAAAGAATAGGTTTTGATAGAGCTTTTTTTTCCCTCTCCTTTTTGTCCCGCTTTGATGCCTGAAAGCAACCTGAAAGTTATGGGGTCTGTTCTTCCTTCCCAAATTTTCCCTTCCCTATATTAAAAACTTCCAAAGCATATTTGAAAGAGCATGATTTTATAACCACATCTATGTGCAGAAAATGTGTATTTTTCTAATATATACCTAAAGGTTTTTTTACAGGTGTGCAGACAGGCATAGAAATGGACCTCAGTGCAGACAAGGTTTAACTAATACGTTCAACTTCAGCTCCTAACTACCAGTGTTAGGGCATTGTATTTAAACAGACATATTTTTTGGCAAATTAAAATGGAGCTGTGAAGAATTCAAGAGATCACAAACTCTTTCATTATAAGGCAGTGACTACTAATTGTGAAGGATGAAGATACCTAAACAGATGGTTTAATGTGGACTTTTTGTTTGGTTGGTTTTTTTGCTTATCTGGGTTTTGTTGTTATTGATAGTGGTTTTGTCACGTTGGTTTGGTTTTGGTGTTTTTTCTCCTCAATGTCCAGTTTAATCTGCCCCTAGCAGGCTATGGAAATTGCTGCTTTGTTATGAAATCTGCTTGCAGACTGCCCCACCAAACCAGCAGGATGCTCACAATGCAGGATGCTCCTTTTAAAACCTCAATCAGCATTAAGAATAATACAGAAGTTTGATTTCCCAAAAACTTAACTGCTTCTCAAGTTTCCTTGCAGTAGGGAAATCTTAAAACCATCTCATTTTTCATTCTGGCATTTCTTTTGGAATTAGCAGCTGTATTCAGACACACAGCCAACTCAAGGAATTTCCTCCAAGGGTTATAACTATCTCCTAGGAGAAAAACAGAGCCAAACACACTTGTAATGCCAAGAACCTACTCATTTACAAATGCAAAAGAAGAGAACTGATCCAGGAACATGAGCTGCAGTTGCACTGTCCAGTTTTCATTAAAAGGGCAGTTCCTTATGAGCTTGAAGGCATTACATCATCCACCTAAATATCTTGCTTTCTAGGAAGTTGTATTGCTTTCTGAGCCAGCTGGAAAACAAAAGGTTGTTCACAACGGTCTGTAACAGCTCAATATGGTAGCCAATGGATGTGACTAAGGATCTCAGAAACAGTATGAGCTGTACCAGTGTCGCTTCATTTTCTTCCACATTCTGTGTAGCTGGTACTGGGATCAGGGAGCATTGTGAAAGGCTGAGGATGGAGGTGTACTTGGCTTAAATGCAATATGAATCATGGCTTTGAAGCAACAAAGCAACTCTTTTCATGATTAAATAGGGCAAATGAAAACATCCAAAGGAGATAGTGTTTTATGTGCATGCGTGTGTATGTACAGCTAACTGAACACTGTAGTAAACCCCATGGACCTGGGTAAGGCCCCATGGAGGATCGAAGAATAGGAACTGCTGAGACAGCAACATAAGTTCCTGTCTCCCTGACCCCCGCCCCAAAGCTTATCTCTGTAACCCTATAGGCTATGTTACCTAAACCTTACTATTGGTCAAGTTTGGATTCCCCTTAACCCTATAAAAGGGGCCTACTTTAGCCCATTCGACAGAAGAAGAGCTATCGCTGGGACCCTTCACAGACTCCCCCAATAAACATCGCTGTGGAATGCCAGGACCTCTCCTTCTCCTCTCTCACGTCTGCTGCAGCCTCAGCCAAGGGCACCCTACCTTAGCAAGCAAGAGCTGAGATCCTAAGAGAGCTTGCAATCACTAAAGAGCTGACAATCACCCAGCTTGCTAAGGGGGTTAGCCCGTGGCGATCGGCCTTGAGCCAGCCTAGCTTTTGGGCACCCTGTCTCCCTGAGGACTGGGCTCCTGGGCTATCCTGCACTGCTTGATAATAAGGCCAGAATAGAGGTTTTATTATTGAACACGACTAACACAGGGAAATATGACTGAGATTCAGAGATGTATATCCATACATCTGCACATGAACATGTACATACTCATGGATGCACTGGCATGCAAAAAACACCTCCTTCATATATTGCTATGGCATGGCATGTATATGCCTCTGTCTGATGCTTGTTGGTCACTTTTGCTCCTCAGATTCATTCCAGAAAAACAAAACCAAAGCTTCCAGGCATTTCCCTGTCATAAGTGGCACTGGTGAAGTACTTATATTTTCAAGAATTCATCACACCAGTTTTCACTTGAAGAAACAACAATGAAGGGATTTCTTTGTGAAAATCAAGTCCTTAACCTTGTTTTAATGAAGAACCTGCAGAGAAATTTCCATTCTTTCTAAATGGACCACCAGGTGAGCTGTAAGAATAGTATCAATTTACATAAATATGTCAAGCAAGGTTTGATTTAATTTTTCCACAGATCCCCAGTGGAAAGCTGTCACTCCTTTAGTTAACACAGTCTTGGCACAACAGGGCACAGAGTGCTCGAACCTTGTCCACCAGTTAGTGCTGCAATTCACATTGAGAAGACACCAACACTTACATGGGATTTTTCTTTTCCTGGACTTCATGCCTACCCCATGCACAGAAAATCTCATTTTTTCTGCTACAAATACCAGCCTCTCAGGAAGACAGCTTGATTTTCATCCCTCTGGACATAGGAGAGCACCAGTGCCATACAAATCAAGCCCACCTTCCCTTCTCCTCAACAAACACCCACAACAGCCTCTCAGAGAGTAAGAGAAGCACAAACCTGTAAGCCTTTCCTAGGGAAACCATCCCTGCTTCCTAGGATGAGCAGGGACTTCCCTTGTTGAGAACTGTATCTATATAATGTTAGCATTGTTAACTATTAACAGCCTCGACTTCCAGGAATTTGTGGAGTCCTACCTTTGAATATGTTTTCTTCTCTACAGTAACCTGTACTTCATTTAAATGCATGCTCTCTACAAAAATGTTAAAAAAACCCCTAGCATCCATTGCCTGATATTGTTTAACCAAATTGCTGTTTTCTGTTGCAAGAAACAAGAGCTCAGAGCTTCTGAATTTCCCTTTTGTTTACTACTCCAGTTATTACAGTGAGTTCTAATGTCATCTCACCTCCATGACTGGGGATGTTAGATGTTTTCTCCTATGGAAACAAACTTCATATCCTTGATTATCTTATTATCTTTCTCTACATATTCAGTACTTCAGAAGTAAGTTCATTTTCCTTGAAGACAAGGAAAACTGAAATGCAATGCTCCAGATGTGTGTTCATCACAGATTTTATTCAGTGGTTTATCATGCCATTCCACCATGCTGTTTGATTATTTCCCTCCTAATAATTTCTGGTGTTTGTCATTGAAGAGCTTCCCACTGTGCCTCCAAGACGTTTTTTCCATTTGATTACAGCCAATTTAGAGAATATCCTCATGTTCAGATGTGCCATATGCAGTACTTTGTAATTATTCACACAAAATCCAATCTTCTTTATATCATCATCTGCCAACTTAGAAATGTGAGAACCTTCTGTATTTCTTCACAGTTAGCTGTAGGCTGGACTGCCCTCCATAACTGTTTATAACCCACAAATGTTATCAGCTCATTATCAATTCCCTTCTCCAGGAATACACTGTACAGCACTGCTCCCATTCTGATTTCCGTGGGACACCTCAGAAATATCAGTAACCATTCTCCTTCAAGTCAACAGATTATATCTACTTACTTTTGTTTCTTATCTTTTAACCAGTAACTAATTGATAGGTGACTTTTTCCCCTTCTCAAATGCTAGCCTAGTTTCTTTCAAAACATTTGCCCTACCTAGTCACAGTGCTCCTTTAATACCTGATGAACTCTCGGCTCTTGCTTTAGTTGGACTCTTGTTTCTCACTTGCTTAGGAAAAAATGTTCCCATTTGTTTTGCCCATTCTATGGCATTACATGTAACCTCAGAATTTATATTCTCCTATATTTTCCTTCTTTAGATTTCCCTCCTAAAGATTAAAGATTGTTTTTAAAAGAGATCTCATTTACTCTTGTTTAGCTTGTTTAGCTCTTTTTCTAGGTGTGGAAGTGAAATGACATCCTTTTAAAAATTGATTTAGATTCACTCTGAGACCCCACTGCACTTTTAAACATGTTGCAAGACTCCATGACACCTTCAAGTGTTTAAGCCTACAGCTGCTTCTTTTACTTACTTTTTTTTTGATTTCTAATGCTTCTGATTGTCCCCTTTTAAGCTGAAAAACAAATGTGGTAGATTTTCTGCATGGCATCTATTTTTCCTGGGAAGACCAGAACGTGGATCACCACATTTTCTGTTCATACTCAACTCCTGAAATTCATGGCAATTGCAGTGCAAAATCTTGCTACCGAAGACTTAAGAATATAATGTACATTAACAGTGAAGAGATCTGTATCTAACAGTGTACCAAATCAAGAATAAAATAAACACATAAAGCTTGAGCTTTAATACACACAGACCAAATGCACTACCACAGATCTTACCCACAGAGCATAACACTAGAAAACTAGCAGAGAAAAATCACCATTATTTTTAAGAAAAAATAAAGTTGACAGTTATCTTTTACCATTTAGAAACAAAAATATGGATGTTTTTGTAAGAAAATCAGGGTAGAGAAATTAATCACATTTAAGCCATTAAGTCCCAGCTCTTCTTTTCCTGAAGCATCTTAATAGAAAAAAAATCACTGTATTATGTATATCCCTTCTTATTTTCCACCATATGCTATCTCCTGTGAGTAAGGAAACATCCATTTCCTCTCATCTGTATTTACATGCTAAGGTATTATAGATAAAAAGATATCAAATTACTCATTTCTCAGCAAAATTTGTTTTGTAAATGAAATAACTCCTTGAAGGGTTTAACTTTTATCAAAGTCTAAAAGTTTGTGCCATTGACTTCAAAGGGCAGCACCTAGGCATTTCTAGAGACAGTAGTTTTGGAAAGAAAGGTGTGAAGTAAACACAGTAAAAAGAAGCATCTTCTTATCTTCTTGGAACCATCCCTCCAAAGCATTTCTACAGAGTAATGCTTAACTTTGTTTACATTTGTTTGGGTCAGAATTTAAAGCTGGAAAGCCAGAAGTTCAGCTGGGGTAAAACTATACCAGATCCTGTCTCATGGACCACGTAATAAAGAAAAAAACCAGAAAACCTAAAGATAACTTATTTATATTTTTCTTAGTCAGTTCTGGGAGGAGGGGTTCTTTTTGAATACGTTGCTTGAAATTAAATATTTAAAACCTTCCAAGTGTTTTTAAAGTGTTTTAAGATTGACCAGAATTTCTTAAATGTAGTTTAAATAATTTGGTCCAAATTTTGTGGAGAAATTCCTGCATTCAGCTGTGAATAAACAACACCAAATTCTTGATTTTTAGCACCTCCAGCTTAGAGTAATCTTTTAGCTAGTTCCCCCTGCTTTTTCCCACAGTAGCATATTAGCTGGGATCCTAAATATCGCTTGGGGAACACAGTGACAGAAATGAGACCAATTTTACACTGAAGGAAATTTTAGAGAAATTAGGGGAATTACATCAGGAAGTAATTTTGCTCAGCCTACACAGAGACACTACATGTCCTGTTCAGTAGAGTTATATTGCCAGTACAGTGTAACATTTATCTGCTCTCTTCAGACTCACATAGGTATTTAACCCTACTGCTTTTGGGTCCTGCAGAAGGCCACAGAGAGTTTGGGGGGCTTGGGTAGATAGTCACATAGAGCTTGGAAACGGGAAAGCATAAAATGTTATCTAAGGACGATGTGTCATCAACAAGAGCCTCTTCTTAGAAAATAACATTTTTACTTATGGGAGTTGGTGGCAGGGACAGAAATATCAGACAGTGGATATTTTATGGACAGACTGTGCCCTTTACAAACATTAACATTCTCTTAATTTGCCAAAAACTGCTCATGGAGGTACGCAAACAGCTAAGTCAGTCACAAGGACTCCCCCTATGAAGGGTGCAAAGATGACATAAAAAGTTGACTCTATGTCCATTTAATTTTTTTTCCTGTTCTGTCATTTGCTTTGAAACAAGTTTTAGCTATTATTTCAACAGTGTTCTGGAGAAAAAAAAAAAAAAAGATAAACAAGCTTCTGCCCTTGTAACAGAACCGTAACGGAAATAATAGATAAACTAATCTGAGAGATTACTCTGGAGGGTTTTTTCATTTTTTTAAGGCTGACCTTTAACACTTTCTCTTGCAAAGCAGTGTTTTATACATTTTTTTACTCCACCCTTCTGTAATACATATTCCAATGTCAGTTAGACTGGATCTATAGGGATGCAGAGACAAGCATCATTTTATTATAGTAATAAAGGACAGGAGGAATACGTTCTTGTGGATTTGTTCCCTTTGAAAATTTTATCTATGAAAAGAGAAAAACACTGTGTTTTTAAAGACAGCAGAGATATAAAATATCCATTTCATATGCAAGGCTGAGTTTAACTTCATGTGGACTTTCTATTTTCCCAAACGTTTAGCCACAAAATCATACAAAACCATACATATATCCTAACACACAACAGAATATGCCTAGCCTATATATTCATTTACTTCCTTCAATTTTTTCAAAGGCTACTCCTTAAAAATAAGAAGTCACATTTACTAATGAAGTAATATATAGCTTAAACCCACCAGATTTTTTTTTTTAATTATCACTGGTGAAACTCCAGTTTGACCAGCATATTAAGCTTGCTGTTGCCTTATTGCTGTACTCCCCAGTGCTGAGGTCATGCCTGGAGCTCATGCAAGGCAGTAAGTGGGTGTAAGATAAAAACCACCACATGCCCCTGGCTTACCTCTCTTCGACGTCCTGAGGTGCAGCTCCTCCAGGTTGCCTCCTCCCCAGCACTGCCAAAATGCCCTCCGAGAGGTTAAGCAAGCATCAGTCCCTTACACTCAGAGTCAGGGCACTCTGCTCTGCCCACACTGTGCCCCTTACCCACCATGGCAGGCAGCCCACAAAATGGGCTACCATTCACCAGCTACTCACCTTGCACCCATGGGTGAGATGTGCCCTTTGGGGACTCTGCAATCCTGTACCTCTCACAGTCCACTTCATCATCACTCCTCTCCTCTACTTCACGGGCACTGAACAAGCCAAAGGTGCTCTGGCACTGGACAGGTTTCTGATCAATAAATTACTCTGCTTTACATGGTTCAAATTTAAGCTTTTATTTGGTTTTTAAATTAAAAAAATAAATTTCGTTATTAAATAGTGGAATGGGTCTAAACTAATGTCTACATATTAATTCACTTGCTTTAGTATACTACCAGAGAAATAATTGAAGTTTACCACCTGGACAAAACTTTCTGTTAGAAAGCTCAACAGTGGCGTAATTCAGTTAAACAGGAAAAAGAAAGCCCCAAAAGTCTTAATGTTTACAATGAACGTTAGAAGTAAACCTCTGGTTTTAGTGTCATCCAACTCTAGTTTCCATCACAAAGGCAGTCATTGTATTCAGAATACTATACCACAGTGCTAATGTCATCGGCTTCATCTGGTTTCTTTTGCCTGCTTGGCAGGGATTTCAAGTACTCCAGGTGCCTCCTTGCATCCTCCTGGTTCTGTCGGACATAATAAACCACATAGGAGATCACCATGGTGAACCAGCCAAACATGGTGACCAGCATGGCATAGTCAGTAGTCTTTTTAGGGAGGTTGCAGAGGTCGGCGTCGTTGGCAGCGTTGAGGAAGGGTCTCCCTGCGTGCTCGTCCAGCACAGATGTCTTGCAGATGATGTTGTTGGCCGTCTCGTGGTTGGAGGCCATGCTCCGCAGCACCTGCTGCAGAGTGCAGTCACAGTGCCAGGGGTTGTTGGCAATTCTGGCCCTGGCTTTCAGGTTGTTGAAAGCGTTTTTGTGCACGCTTTTAATCCGGTTGTCGGACAAATCCAGAGTCTGCAAGGTTTCTGCCACCCCTTTAAAGGCATGTTCATCGATAAACTCAATCCCATTTTTTGATAAATTGAGGACTCTCAGTTGGTGCAAGTCCTTAAAAATTTCGTTTGGGATAGATGTTATCTGATTGGAGTCCAAATAAAGTAAGACTGTTTCTGGAGGAAGATCTCTGGGTATCTCCTTGAGGCTTGCATTGCTACAGCTGACATTCAGACCTCTGGAGCGAGAACAGAGGCAGCCTTTTGGGCACATACTGGCAGAATGAAAACACAGTATCATGAGGACAAAACTTTGTAAGAGCAGACACATGGAGAGGGAACGAGTTAACCACAGGTCTACCAAATGCATGCTGGGCTGTCAGCATAATCACACGACCACTTCTCATTCAGCCGACAGGGTGGGAAAAGGATCGGCAAAGCTGAAACGTGGCTTCATTTTCTTCGGCGGGATTAGCAAAAACTGGTTACTAGCACACGGGCTTCCTCATGGTCAATATGCTTCTTAGAAGTATGCCTACAGAGAAGAAGAAAAAAAGGTTTTTTATTCCACGAACTCAAATTCTAACTTTGTTTTCATTTAAAAAAATAGAAATAAAAAGATGTTAAAGGGAAATACCACGCTAAAGGAATTATTTATTATCTTAAATAACTCCTATTAGCATTAATCTGAGTTTAGTGCATAAATCCCCAGGACATTTTTAAGAGGATAGAGTACACTTACTACAAATTGCACAGGTTTGGTCTTTAATACTTATTAGAGAAGGCACTGGTTTGCTTTTATCACCGACTCTTCTAAAACAGCTATAAAACTAAATTGCATTTTCCCTTCTGAAATAGAAGATGCATCGATAGGAGCTAAGACTTGTATCTCCAGCAACAGTGACAGGTTAAGTGAGGAATCTGTGGTGGTTAATGTGAACTTGTCTCAAAATAATTTATGCCATTTTAAGTCCAAATCCAAGTACTTCAGCAAGAAAATATTTTTACTATATCAAGGAACAAAAATCAGGTAAAGCAAATGCTGCTACAAGATGCCACAATCACCCACCACCTCCTTGTTTGTCTCCCCCTCCTTCTCTTTTGCTTTAGAATGCTGGATTTCTTGTACCTCCCAGCATTGGTGAGAGCCACAGACATAATTTCTACCTCCAGTTTTTTTGAAAATTTTCTTTTCATGTAACAAAAAGAAATGGAACAATTGCAAAAAACTCACATATCCCACCCTCCAAAAAAAAAAACCTCATATGAGCCAAACACTAAAATATCTTATTCATGGCATGTAATTTGCTAATAGGACATATGAAAAATACTGTTTCTGCTTCTCCCCCTTTAAGCTGGCTTTAAAATAGGAAACATCCAGAAGCTTCTCCATTTTCTCCTTTAACTGGAATACAAATACAGAAGTCTGAAATGCTGACCTATATGGTTTCAAAGACAACCCTTCCTGCCCACCACCACCCCTATTATGGTAAACTATGAATTTAAAACAACAGGTCCATTTGTTTTCATGTACATGCTCTCTGTCTTTGTAGAAGCTCAGATATGTGTAGCTTTCAGGTTGTATTTACATATAAATGAATTATGGTTTTTTCTAAATCCACACTGTAGCCCACTGAACAAGAAAATCCCTGCATGGAGGATATGTGTGATTTTACATGGAAAAAGAGAAATTGCATTGCAATCACTTTTTTACTTGCAGAACTGACATACCAACTGCAGTTGCTGACACATTGCAGTAATATGGATCGGATGTGTCAAGCATAATTTCAAACTCATAGCTCAAGTTCTATTTAACCCTTTCTGCTGAGGCTCTGTATGTCAGTAACCCCACAGGAAAACAAAAATAAAACAACCCAAACCAATCTTAACAGCACGTATATTACTTGTATGGCTCAGGAATGCTCACACAAGCTCAGCATACTCTCACTGCAACTACTGGAGAGAGTAATGTATCACCACTAATCTTCAACTTACCTATTGTTCAAATCAGTGATTGCCCAAGAACCTAAACAGAAAGCTTACACTTGGATTCCATAAAACTTCTATTCTCAAATTAAAAAGAAATGTGAGAAATTGTGAAGTTAACCCTGGAAATGTGAAACTGCTTAGAAGGGAACTAAGCAGAGCATGAAAAGCTTCCTTTGAGGAAAGAGAGGTGAGGTAGCACCTCCCGAGTCAAGGAAATCCTTCAAAACCTCTGTGGGAAAAACAGGGTTTACATGAAACAACCCTGTTGCAGTGGGTGCATCTTTCCCATTTCTCCCTTTGGCTCTTTGGTCACTGGAGTGCCTGCTCTTCAGACCAGACAGAAATATGCTACAGGAGGGGATAAGCTCCAGAAGTTGTTTTTTCCCAGCCTGCCCAAAGCGCTAAGTACTTGCTAAAATGTGCAGCCCATTCGGAGGCCAAGCTGGAGCTGGCAGCTGTTCCCCCTGGCACTCGGAGCCAGCAATCTGCTGCTCCCTCCAGCAGCCCCGGGTGTTGTGGCAGGACAGCCTGTCCCCTGGAAAAACAGCCACCTATTTTCTTTTCCCTTCATGTTCATGTGTCTCACTACTGTGCTGCTGCAGCAGAAGAGTAGATGAGTGGTGCATCTCATCTACAGAAGGAGCATCATCTCATCACTTCTTGTACACAGTGGCTTCCCACCACCACCACTGGAGCTCTACTGCAGGAAGGGACTGGGGGGAAAGAGCAAAGACCTGAAGTAGTCTCGGGTGTTTCATTGTATAGAAGCACAAAAATGATACTGTTCTCATCAGAGTGTCACAAATGAATGTCAAATTTGCTTCATTACAGGCTAAAAAACCCAGTCAACCTGGAAATACAGCGTAGACTCTGCTGAATGCTCCACTGGTTACACCACCAAAGAGCATGTATCAGAGGCCCCAAGCCCCTTTGTAGAACATCCTGATCCCACAGAAGACAAATGAATCTATTTAATGCATTAATGTGTTTAGAGAAAGAAGTAGAGTCATTAGAGTCTCAGTGTTTAATGAAGCAGTGCCTCTTCTAAAGGCCTAAGTAAGTAAATTAATATAGAGAGGAAAGAACTCTCAATGTTTTAAGTTGCTAGATAGAGCAAATACAAGTTTAAACCTGCAATTAACAACCCACTCAACAAAACTTGTCTGAATAAGAACAAAGCTCAGCAAATTCCCAGTAAATTAGCCAGAAGAAACACAATGGGACTGAGCATCAGTCAGGGTAAACAGAGCTTCGTTTGCTTCAGAATATGCGCTTGAAGGGATATCTGAGGTTTGTTTTCAACAATAAACTTAGAGCAAGAACTTTCTTTACTTCTAGTGACTGCAAGAAAAGAAAAGAAAACTAGGGTTCACATATTTTTAATGCCAGTAGGAAGATCTGTGGCTTCTTGAGCTGTATCTAATTTCCTCTTGCTTGGAACACAATAAATAAAGAAGATGTCAAAGTGGGAACAAACACAATAGAGATATACCAGAAGAAGCAGTAATGACTACAGACAAAAGGATGAAAGACACAGAATTAAAATAAATATGTGAATTAATTATAAATCTGCAAATAAAGAAAAAGAAAAAAAGAAATTAAAAAGTGAACAAAGGCATAGGGAAATGACAGCAATGCCAGGAGCACTTGCAGCACTGTGGTATAAAAAGGCCTTTTGTGCACATTTCTAAAATACAAGTACAAACACCAAGTCAAATATTGCAGGGGAATAATACTACAGACAAAAGATTGCACAGAAGAGCTCTTTACAGTCTTACAATTTAAACAGGTTTCCAAGGCTTCCTCTTCTCAAGTTCCCCCAAGACCATTCACTCAGTGCCTACATCCAACAATGTAGGAAAATGTACAAATCCTGAAATCCTTGGGGAAAACACACTGCTTTTAATGCATAGTGAGATTTCTACTGAGCTTCAGGTGTCAGGTACTTGCAAGTGTTTGTCTTTACTACAAACAAGGTGCAGAGACTGTATCTTAGCTCCTGAATGCAACACTACTAAATTATCTAATTGAATAATAACTTCTCCCCACAAGAACCAGTGTTGTGAGGAAGCACTGGTGCCTCCAACTACCGACATGGGAAAAGGCTCCACAGACTCAAGAAAGTCTAACAGAAAGTCCAGGACAAGACAGCCTGCAATATTAATTTATCCTGTTTTGTCTTCAAAGAAAGGCAAGGAGGATAGGAAATCCTATAACCATCACACAGAACAGACAAAAAACGACACAGGCTGAGATGTTTCGATGTTTAGGGCAATACTAAGACAACAAAAGGTGCAGAAAAAGACAATCCATCATATACGTTTAGTTAAATATGTCTGACTAGGAGAAGGGGTTTCTACTGCAGTGTTGAGACTTTCAGAGTCCACATGGCAGCTTTGGTCATCACCCAAGTACTCACACATCCCCTGCCTCTATAAAAGAGAATGGAACAGATACCAAATCCTTACTTGAGAGCCAGCCACTGGTCTGAGAGGATGCAAAAGCAGAAACTACAACCAACCTTGAGAGGTATTCTGCCTACAGTATGTTGAACACACCCACAAACACAATCCCCTAAACCCTCAGGTGAAATCAATGGTGCCATTTGTTGATGACACTCTTCTTGCAAATTTGTTTTTTTCAGATGCAAGAGAGGGATTTACTTCCTATTTGTCCAGCAGATGGCTTCTCCAGGCATTCTGTATCTACATTTTAGTAGGGTCTTTCAAAGATTACTTTCTAGCACTACCAAAATAACCTGTGACAGAAAAATATCTTTGTTCAAGTTGTTCCAGTAGGACAACACTTGGAATTTCACCTGAATTCTCAGATGGTGTCAGGTAAATTCCCAAACATTTTTTTTTGAGGAAAAATCAAGACCATTACCCTTCTCCTGACAGTTCTTTATCAAGCAAGATCTCACACATAAAGACAAAACCATGACCTAATGTAATGTATTTAATATAAATGTTTTTATGGGAAGATTCCTGTTGTAAATCACAGAATGAGGGCCACAAATTAAGTCTGTAGAACAGGATCACACAGGTACATGCCAACACAAGAGCCCCCAGACTCACATACAACATCCTCACTTGTTTTGCCTGCTTGTCAAACACTCATGGGAAGAATAAGCAGCAGCTCTCTGCTGTCTCTTCAAAGCTGGACCCACTGATGAAAAAGACTTCATCTATAACTCCAGCAATGTCAAAGGGGTCACAGCTAACTACTAATGCTCAGCAACTGCACACACAATTTGTACTTAAGGTTACTGAAGGCTCCATGATTAGAAAGGAATTTCTTTTTTACTGTAGCCGATGTGCTCAAACGAGCAGGCAGGATCAGAACAGGGAAAAGGAAGAAGCCAATGGATCAACCACAGGGGGTGAGCTGTTGGCTGCATCATGACAATACTCAATCTGTCTGGTCTGTCACTTTTCAACCACCAGAAAAATTGGAAAAAATTATGAACAATCCAGCTTCCTAAGAATGTGGATCATAGGGACTGATGCACAATTCACCTGCCTAGGCTTACCATGCTTCCAAGGATATACAGCTGTAAAGCTTAAGTGACTTTGCTACTAAATTTAGGCACAGTACCCAGAGAAGCCCTCATTTGAAAATGGATCCCAAATGGCACTGCAGAGCTCCCCAATCCCTGGGATCACAGATTCCACAACAAACATCACTGTGTTTTCAGTTAATACTGAAGGTATCCCCACAAACAACTGCAGCCCCCCACATGAAAGATGCACTGCACCTATCAGGGTGCCTCCCATCCTCCTCTCGTACAGCCCGTACAACTCACATATGAACCTAGAGACAGCTCCAATTTCTATGGGCAGCTCTGCTGCCTTCAAAAGAAGCTCTCAACTCCCAGTAAGCCCTCAGGAGATCCCTGAAAAAGAGCTCAACTTTTCAAGCCTGGTCTAAGTAAAGTCCTACCCTTCAGAGTAACAACTTTCTTGCGTGCCAGCATCGGAATTTTGATACAGAATTAGAAAAGTCCAGGAAATGAGACTCCTACAGGGCTCTTTTTTTAGACATCTTTAAAGCAAACTTGCACTTTGAATAAATATTAAAATTTTATAACTGAAAATCCATTAAATGGAGCACTGAAAAAGATCATTATTTTAACTTCCAGAAAATTACTGAAATGCTTTATAGTTTTGAAAGACCTGACATTATTATAACTTTTTTCCCTCCTTTAAGACATCGACTATGTTGGTTAATAGAAAAGATGCTCATTGATAAATCTAGTTTTCTATTTTCTATTAAAACAGGTCTTGACTTTGCCATATTGAGTATTTTTGGGTTACATTGGGTTTAGCAAATCAACCATTGAAATAGAAAATATGCCCCTTTCTAATACATTGTTTCCCATCAGTTCTGCTTCCTGTAATGCCAGTCTGCTTCTTATAAAACACACACTCCCCACCCTGCTATCCCCCATCCATAGAGCTGTGGTTGATGACTTTGTTTTTTTTTCCCACTGTCATAAAAGCCATGTACTACTTTATCTCTAAAAATATTACCTTGCAATTAGTATTGACAAAACAGCCATAAAATGGAGATTATAGGCTAAAACTAACAGGTGATTTTCCAGCCCGAAAAGTCCAGTTAGCTAGAGGACTAAGGACAGGACAATTTTATCTGAACCCAAAGAAAGAGATTTGCCACCACTACTCCCAAACAATTGCTAAGGGCATATTTAGGAAGAGTTAAAACAGAGAAGATATTTGGAGAAAGAACTGTTTATACATCCTACCCTTAATGAATCTTACACTCCTGGTAAATACAGACCTCCCAGTAAGCTGCACACTGGGCTGTCCTGTGCACCAGGTTGGAGAGATCTGAGCCTCTGGAGGCCAGCAGACTCTATGCACATTGGGGAAAAACCTCCATCAAATCCTGCCTGGCTCCACCAACACCTGCAGGCTGAATCAGCCCACAAATTTTAAAAACACAAGATTGATGTAAAAATAAGAAGTTGAGGGGTTTTTTTTACACACCTATGGATATATGATAAAACTACATCATGGCAATGTGACTGACGAGTGGGCACTGAGCTGAAAAGTGATCACACTTGAGAGCTGGAGCTGGACAGGAGCAGTAGGACCCAAAGGGGAACATAGCAGCCACTTCTGACTTCTGTGCTGTCTGTGCACTATCGAACATCAAATTGCATGGGTACCAAGTGAATTCCTCCAAACAAACAATACAATCCTTTAAAATAACGCCACCTATGTGCTGTTAGCCCACCAGGACCAAGGGCAATCTCACTAGCTGCACAGAGGGACTGAGAGTCAGGCAACTCAACCCTCTCCATGGCTCCAGGACAACATGAAGAAATTCCATTCAGCAGATGAAACAAGAACCCCGTTTGGATTCCCAGGACAATCTGTGCCTTTCACACATCTCTCCCTGTCACTCCTCAGTTGTGGAGGCCTGGCTGCTCCACAGCTCAGCCACCTTGAAGGTAGGCAGTTAAGATGCTATGAAGCACCAAACCAGAGAGGTGCCATGACCTGCTTGCAAGGTGCCAGGTCATTTCAATTCCCAGATGAAAGTCTCCAGCAGTGGAAGAGTTTCAGGAATTCAGAATATGGCAAGATGAAAAATCCTAAAGCAGTAAAAAGAGAAATTAATAGAAGCCAACGGCAAATGAGGTAGGAAAAAAGGGGTGCAAAAGATCACTGATTCTATGAATAATTGAAATGTCATGATTAATCAGTGTGAGCCTGAACTTAAACTACATAATGGATTCATTATCTAATGAAACACCAAATGTACTCAAACTGAAATATTCTCCCCTAGGACAGGACTCAGAATGCCAATCAACATTTTGTTCCCAAAAAACATCCAGTTACAGGCATCTATATATAACTGCAAACCTTTTCCAGTTGTAGAAGCAAAGCGTGTAGGTAAAGGTTTATAGATCCTAAGCTATGAATGCCCTCCCTTACCTGTCACAGAGTAATAAAATGGTTGAGGAGAGCCAAATGAACGTTTTAAGCTATAATTACTTTATGATTGTGAGATCACTGAATGTATCACTCCTTATTACAGATTAATATCTTAATTATACTGTGTGGGCAAATGAATCAGCACTTTAAGACTGATGGGTTGGGTTCATGTTCAGAAATGTATTTGACTTTTTTTCCTTTTCACATCAAATCAGGAATTATTTCGCAAGTCTCAGCTGATAAATAATTGTGTGAAACTTAGCAGATATAATAACAGATTGATGACATAAAAAATATTACCAATCATCTCCTATGATGCTTTGCTCTTGGAAGTCTTCTGTGGCAACACATTTCTTGGAATGAAATTTGGTAACTTGCTGGAAATTAAAGAAACAGCTGCTGGGGATGCTGTTAGACCTTGTTCTTTTGAGCCTTAACAAAGATTGAATCACCTGCTTTTTAGAAGGCATTCCGTGCTGCCTACTTCTCTTTGTTATCTCCTGCATCCTCTTCATCTGACATAGACAACAGATGGCTCCTGTCCCTTCCCTGAGCAATATACCCTGATGGGAAATATAAACAGCATTTTGTGTGCACACCTATGCCATTTGGAAAAAAAAAAAGTTACATAGACTTACACTGCATATGTAGTTGCAACATAAAGCAAGTTAAAAATGAAAGGCACAAGATGTAAGATGCATTATAATCTTTAACATCATTTATCACTACATTCAGAAGAAATTGTCTTGACAACCTATAGAAGAAATGAACAAAGATCAAGATATGCCAGTTACTGCTCAGCAAACACATCTGCAAGAAGATTTTTTACTACTATATAAGAACATGAAAAACCACATTACAGATGCTAAAGGAAAATGCTCCAACACACATAAACGACTACTTGTGAAGAGCTCTCCAAAGCCTCATCACTTTTTTCTAGATTATTAGTGTGCATCAGAGTTTGGGATTATATTCTACCAAGTCTCAGTCACATTTTCTGAGAAAACATCAACAACCATTCTATTAGGAAAGAAAATCCTTTCCAGTTGCAACTGAGTCAATCCTCCACATGATCTATAGTAAGAAAAAAATATACTCTGAAAGCTTAAAATAACCTGAAGTGGAAATGCTTCATCTTTCTTGGGTAAAGAGATCCAGACTAAAGTCCTTTCTAAAGTCTGGTTATGAGGAGAATACCTAGAAGCCTTTCATTAATAAGGAATGCTGAAAGTTTTCAAGAAATCTGATACAACCCAATGGAAAATGCTTTCATCATGAGATGTCAATTTCACAATATTTGTCAATTTATTTTTCTCCCATATTATAAAATAACATGATCAAAGTGAAAGAGACAAGTGCCCAGTTGGAGCCATACTCTTTCCAGTAGCTAATGATGGATGCTCCTTCAACTTAATTAGGCAGAATCTATCAGATCAGAGAAAATCTTGTCTTGATCTCAAGATAATTACACTGATTACCTCAATGATTACCAGCATAATCAGTGGCAAGTCTTGCAATTTAATCTTGATAACTGCATCTGGTGTCTGCAGATGGTGTCCTTGCCCAGTTGAAGACCTCATCCTATTTTTGCAAAGTGCAAATATAATCCCTGCTAACAAAACTGTGTTATCAGAAACCAACAGGCCTTTAAGAAACTAAGGCTATTGCAAAGAAAAGCAAGATTCAGACCACCTAGATACCCTTCTTCCTCTTTTAAGGATGTTTATTTGGTTCTGTGTACTGTGATCTTTAGGCTCATTTGAGGTTCACCCAAATGCTCCTGCAACTTAGTAGAGGACAGGGCTTGTGATTAGGCTGGGAGGCTGTGCTGATAATAAAGTCAGCAAGGCAGAAATGAGCGTGCTGACCTGAGGGGACTGTTCAGAGAGGCACACACTGGTGGCTCTGCAAAGCTGCCATCAATGCCCAAAGCAGCAGCAGGACAGCAAGACAGCTGCTGGCAGCAAAAACCTGGGCACAAGGGAATGCTGCAAGAGGGGGCTGTGGAGTCCGAAGCACGACAGGGAGAAGGAAAACAAAGCAGAGAATGGGCTGAAAGCTGCTTTTCCCAGCTGACCCTCTGTCACAGAGCAGCTTCCCAGGACAATGGGTCACCACAGATGAAACCACTTCTTGGTTTAGACAGCTTAACAGAAAATACAGATGTGAGCAGAGGAAGTGCCACAGTGACAGTTCAGCACCCACTTTCACAAACTCTTGCATTTACTGGGTCTAGATTACCCTGCTGTGTTAAAACCCAGGAAGCCAAGGCTGCTTCTCTTCCTGCACTCTTCTCTTCCTGTCACTCTTCCCAGTGACACAAACACAGAGCAATAATTCATGGCACAAAGAATTTGAAAGGAAAGAAGCCAGCAGAAGCTATTACTAAAATGAAGCAACCTGAATAATACTAATACACAGGATGAGACTAGCAAGAAAAAGAACATACTTCTGGAGCAATTACTCTGAAAAAATCTTAAAGGGGAGAAAAAAACCCCACAAGATAAATTAGCAAAAGGGGACAGCAGTTAAAATATAGTACCTCAGCAGTTATTAATTCAGCTCCTTGTGCTTTGAAATATGCTACCTGTATATTACCAGGACCTTAAAGAAGCATGCAGAAGTAGAGTAACTCATTTAGAAAAATGCAAGAAAAATAAAATGTGTACCAGCATATAAAAGAAACCAATCAAGTTTGAAAGTTCCAATTAAAAGCTCTAAACCTAAGAGTGAATGCTCAAAACCACAAGCTTCTCCTAATGAAATTAAAATTGTGATTTAACAATATAATTCAGAAAATAGCAAAAGAGACAGCGAGTATGGAATAATTATGAGATCAATAAGCAATTAAGCAACTTTAAAAGACATTCAAGTAACCTACAATCAAGTGACACACTGAGTTAGCTGCAAGCCATTTGACCTTGCCTGGCTGATCAGTGATGCTGGTTTTGCTGTGCCAATGGTTATTACACCTGCTCACTGCCATTTGCATAGCTGGAGAGCCAAGAGCATTCCATTTCTGCACTAAAGGTGTCAAGCAAAGTATCATAACCTACTGTATCAAACCATCCACCCAAAAACCACATCCCCACTTCTAATATTTCAATCCATGAACAGCTTCAAATAACTGTAATTTCTTTTTCATTAGCTTGCCAGGGAAACTTACCCTTTTTTTCTGCCCTAATAATAGATTTTCTCTCTATATTTAGGTATCATTATAGCTCTAAAAGCTCAACATGTGATAATCTGGAATAGTCAGACTCAGAGATTTTGTACTTTCATGAAAGCAAGACTAGTAGGTTCCCATCAGGACCCACTTTTAGTTCTGCTGGCTGCTACTACCATTAGAAGCTGTGGAAAAAACTAGCCCAAGTACAATTTCTGCAGCCCTGCTTCAGGTGAGGATCTTCCAAGAAAGAAAAATCTAGCAGTGTAAAGCTTCAATGCCATCTTGTGCTGGCAGCACTCCCCTAATTAAGAATTTAAGGCCAGATGGAGCCATTAGATCATCTAATCTGACCCCCTGCCTACCACATGACGTGTCGTTTTACCAGTAAACCTCATATTGAGCCCAAAAATTTAGGTCAGACTGAAGTATGTCTGAACTGAGAAGACTTCTGTGTGCCCAGGGCAGTACCTTTTGTGCCCACTGTTCTTGCAGCACCCTGTATCAACAATCACCATAAGAGTTAAACTACTCCAGCAGACACATCTGCTCCACCAGGATCCAGACACCAAGCAAGAGTGTTTGTTTTCAAAAGAAAGGCTATACTGGAAGATAATGTTCCACTGTTCATTATCAAGAGTTCTATGTTACCACTTTCTCCAAATGAAAGTTAAACAAACTGGCTATTTTTTAATCTACTGGTGAGTTACATCAGGCCCTCAGCTGCCATTAATGAACAGTTCAAATTACATGTGTTACACCTAAGCAACAATCAGCATGTTTTCATTTTGAAAGAAGTGCTCTGGAGCATCCCCAAGGCTTCTCAGGAAGTCAGGTAATTTTTTTTTTTTTTTTTAACCATGTAGTAGGACTTCTCCAAAGTCATAATAAAACTTGCTGTATTAAGTGTCTCTTCTGAGGACATAAAATGATAGCAAGTCATTATTACAACTTGACGTTGCAGGCTGAAATCCTTTAAGGGTTGGTTCTCTGACCATTACTCAGCAAAAATCTTTAGCCTGTTTGCAGCTCATCAGCTGGTAAGGGGCAAGAGAGCCTTCGACATTCACCACACTGAAATAAAAGTTATCGCCAACTGCTAAATGAAAGGAACAGCTCTAAGAAAAAAAAATAAATCTGCTTCTCTCAGTGGAAATAAGCACCAGTCTTTAATAGACATGGAACCTAGCTGTGCAAAAAACAAAAGGAAGGCACAGCTGCTTGACACCGAGTGTGCAGAGATCTTCCAGTTAGTCGTTTTTCCCAAGGAGAAAACAAAAGGAAGGAAGAGCCAAAATGAAGTGTTGCAATGGCTACCTCCAAGAAGAGAACAAACCCTTGAGGTCACATTTTCGCTAAAGGAAAAGAGGTCTTTATCAGCAACACTAGAGCACAACAGGAACTTGGTTCAATAAAACCCTTATTTTAAAGACAAGAATGTATCAGCTCTTTGTGTGTCCCCTCTGTATAACCTCTGAGGTTATACAGCCAAGTTGACTTTGGCAGACCTAGGTGATACAAAAAGCAGGAGTTGTGAAGGAAAAAAAAATCTTGATTAGCTGGGCAATGATCCAATAAGCAAGACACCTGAGGCTGCAAGTTCACAGCTGAAGAAGCTCAGGTAGAAATAATTTATAGCAAATTAAGTTAGGTCATGATAATGAAATTTAAAGACATGTGGGGCACAATTAATTTTACTAAGGCTTGTTGAAAAGTGAAACCCAAGCAGAGCAAACAGGAAGGCTAATTTAACTCTGGTTACTGTTGGCACTGGCACTGAGATAAACTTAACTTGACACACTTGGAATGGGAAAGAGAACATAAGAATAGGATTTAAAAAAAAAATTTAACACCATTTCTCCACATTGCAGAGGAAAACAGGGCAAATTCAATCCTGTGACTCAAGGCTGCTTGTTTCCCAATTTTAAAACATCCTGGCACACAGCCCTCAGTGGCAAGTGCAGTGAAAACAGCTGATTGCAAGGGTTGGGAAAGGATGGATAACAACATCTGCAGTGAGAAGCCCCTGCCATTAAGGAGCAGGAGGGAGGATGGAAAAACCTAATGGGAAAAGGTCTCCTAAGATGTGCAGTGCCCTTGCAGGGCACTGGAAACCAGCAGAAATGGCAGGAGGGATGTTGTCATCGTTGAGGGCTCCGCAAGGTACCTCAACAGGTTATCCGGCCAAGCCTGGGCTTTGGCTGCACTTGGCAACAGACGAGGTCCATGGTGTCCTCAGCTGCCCCTCCTGCCACCCATGTCCCCCACGCTGTGAAAAACGCCAGGTGAAGGGGAAACAAGAGTCACTATAATGGATGAATGCAGCAGTTTGCAGGAGGGGGGAGGGAGAGAGTAATGAAAAAGTGTTAATATTGAAGTAATAAAGCTTGTGGCCATTTTTCAGTCTGAAATGCACAACACCATAAAACAATGCTTAAAGGCACTCACTTCTGTTCCAAACCACCTGCACGCTAAGGCACCCTGCTATTAGCACATAAGTTGTTTACTACCAGTCTTATTTCAGTCAGACTCCAGGAGAGCCATAAAGCTGAATTTCTTCACTCAGTACAGGAGTCCAAATGGCCTCAGGTTTTCCTTGGTATGCCAAGCCCCAGCGTGTCACCTGCGATCCCTGCCCAGTCACTAACCCACTCATTTCTAGTAAGATGTATAAAAGTCAAATCAAAGCAAGGGGAATCTGTGCCTGGCACATGGCACACATACACTCTCCTTCTTGCCTGCTTCTCCTCGAGCTCCTGAAGCAACAGCTACTCTCAGTGAGGTGTGCTCAGCACAACTATGATGGTGGCTTTATCTGCCAGTAAGCATCCCTTGTGTTACACTTTCCCAAAATGGTCTGGGCAGTGGTTGGTAAAATGAGACTTCTATTTCCTCTCCTGAAACAATTTCTTCAAAAAAATGTAATGGAGAAATAATGAAATATAATGGTAAAACAAATAAATAATGGATATTCTTTTGAAATTAAGATATTTTCATCTGTTTATTTGTCACTTGCCTCTTTTTTGTTTCTTTCGTTTGCTCTTTTGTTTGGCCCAAATAAAAGCATGTGAGTTCAAAGCAACTCACCCACTTTTTTTCCTCTGTCAGAAGCAAATATTATGATTCAGGGACACCTAGAGAGATGGCCCAGCTACAAAGAAAAGTCTTTGTCTCACAGAGAGGACTACTAATTCAAGGAAAAAAAGATAGAGGCTAGAAGAATGGTGTTATCTACAGGAAAGTTTAAGGCTGACAGAAAAGCCTGTGGAATTGCAGAAATAGCAAAGAATAAAGAGAAGTAGAAGTTAATCTCAGACCTCTGCAGGCACCATGAAAGGAGGAAGCCAGATGTGAGAGTTTCACATGAGAGACCACACTGGCTCACCAGCCCATGGGTGAACTACTTACAGCCCGGAGCCCAGTGAAACTGCCAAGCCTTAACAAGTTCTATAAATTATACTATCTTTCTGGGAGCTACATGACAAACCATGAAACAGCCCAGCAGCAGCAGCAGCAGCAGCATTCTACTGACTAATAAAATAGACAGAGATACACTAGTACGGTGGAAAAACCAGTTTTGCCCATATTTACACACCTTCGCTACGAGAGTCAATAATGAAAAGCACCCTATTAACTGTCCGCCTTTTTTCAAAGGCACCTTTACCTCTTATGCATTCAATTCCCACATCTGAATACAAGTCAGGAGTCCAGGACACACAAAAAAATCCAAACGGCCTAAACAACACTGTTGAGTCCCAGGTTATGTACTACGAAGAACACCACAACAACAAGTAAACTAAACTCTATCACTTGAAAGCAGCATTTTCAAATCTTTTTCCTTGTGCTTACCATCATGGGAAACATTATCTTACTAATTCTTCTTTCCTTAGTTGCCATAGATGCAGTGCCACAGTTCTGCAGCAACATGCAGCCATCTTCATAAGCTGGTTCAGATCTGAGCACAGCTGCACTTCTGAGTGCTTCCCTTCTTGCTTTCAGTCTGGCAAAGGTATCCTCCAGTTCCATCCTGCCCTTCCCCACTGGACAGTGACGATAACAAACTAGCTCAAGCACATTAAAACAGATTAAGCTTCTGTAATGAAGTGGTGCCATACACCTTTCAGTGTCACTTGTTCTGGCCCAGGAACAGTTTGCATGCACCCCAAAAGGATGCTTTCTGAAAATGACAAATCTTCCATCTCTTCCAGCTGCAAGGAGAGCCCATCCTTGCAATCCTACATTTAAAACCATTGCTAGCCCGAGGAGCAGCCCAGTGTTAAACTTCAGTCAATATAGTGCTATCAACCTGTCTTCACACTGATCCATGATATGTGAGCAGCAGTAGGGTGTTCACAGTGGTAACAGCCACATGTTATTGCACCACCAGGGTTCTCACAGTGCTCTGAGCTCAAAAGTGTCCTCAGAACACAAAAGGGAGACAACCACAGCTATGGTTACCAGTGTGTGTTACCAGCCACCACATAGCTGCACCATGGCAAGCAAGGGGACTGCAGGCTGGCAAGCCCGTGGCTCCTTGGGGAATGAGCCTCAACAGCCCCAAAAAGCTCCTATGATGGGTCTGCTTTCCTTTTGATTAATATATTCAACCTCTCCTTTCTCTTTCCACCAAAAAATTGTCATTTTGCAAATAGCCCCTCTAGAATTCTTCAAAGTTGCACATAAAAATGCAGCGACCTCTGCAAACAGAGAGGAGTGGGCAAGTCAACTATCAATCCAGGAGGTGTCTTCCAAGTTCATCTACCATACTAACTCACCACATCATCATTTCATATTATAAAGTTACTTTAATGGCTGTACAAAAAGCTCCATTAAGAATGAATTATTAGTTCTCCATCAATGACTTTAACATCTGCCTTAGTAAGGCAATCATTTATTAATAACAAAATAAATAGCTAGGCTTCTCTTAGAATAAATTTTAGTTGTAAAATGAGAGGAAAAAAGACTCATAATTATAAGATGTTAGTACATATTTTATTTTAAGTTATCCAAGTATTTCCCAGGCAAAATGCTACACCCTACCTTTACTCATTAAAACAGAACATGGCCTGAAGTTTAACAAAGAGGAAAAAAAATAATATCTTTTCCTATACAGTGGCATTCCTTCAGTTAAGTAGTTTCTTATTTCTGCTGCATTTTTCATAGCACCCATATCAATACTGCTACTAAAATTTTAATGGATATTTAGTGTCACTGGAACATACATATTTTCTTTATTAAATATGAATATCAAAAATTTTTGGAAAAATTAAAAACATTATACAACATGAAAAACTTCAACCAAAATACAAAATTTAAACCATGCTGGTATTTTTCTGTCTTTATAAAAATATGGTACTTTATCAGTTCCTCCTTCTGGAGCTTTCAGTCAGCTCTCTTCAAAACAAAGAGAAGGTGATTCTCTGGTGCACTAAAGGTTGCAGCTCTTTGTGAACAAGGTGGCCCCACTGAATGCTGCTTGGCTGGGCTCACACTCAGGAGCTGAGCAATGATCTGAAGCAGAAGCTCAGATGGTTGTGGTGAGGTCCTGCAATGTGTTTTCACAGGAGACACCTGATGTGGGCTATGTTATGAATGGTCCACCATGAACAGACACACACACTGCAATTTTGACCTCACAAGATGTGATGACAGCAGCAGATATGCTGAGGAAAATAAACAACCTTTTTTTTGTGTAGCAGTGCCAGCAGAAAGCAGCCCAGAAGTTGGTACAACTACTCTTGGGAATAATTACTGCAACACTTCTAGCCTCCCACTAATTTTGAGGCAGTGCCACAATTCCCATGCACAGCCATTCTTGCTTCCATGCAGGAGGAGGAGTAACCCTGGCAGATCTCCATGTGCTGCTAGGCTGAGTCCTAAGTGCTGCGCAACCCTCTGAGAGTCACTGGCTGTTTCTGGAATCTAAGAAAGGGAAAGGCTTTTAAAAAGTTACGATGAACTTAAATCTGGTGGAGCCATGCTGGAAAGGTAAATGAACACTGCTTGAGGACGAGTGGCTCCTCAGCTCTCACTGCATTCAGTGTGGATGCCCCATGTCTCTCTGGAGGGCAGGGCTGACCAACCTCTGCTCCCCATCAGTGGCACATGCTCAGCAGACTGCTGCCGGGCTTGGAGCTCAGAAGAAGGCAGGAGCCAAAATCCTGCCTCAGGCTGATGGCTTCACCCAAGAAGCAGCATTTTCTGGTCCTGCTGAGCTCAGGAGCTGTCAGGTTCCTGCTGAGCTGGAAATAAAAGCTTCACTTTTTTTTTCCTCCTTCTTTCTCCCCATTTGACAACTGCACATAAACACTTGTAGATTGGGACTGTTACACCCCTGCAGGCTTAAAACAACCTTGTTCAGGCATGGACGACAGCTCTCGATGGCAACACGAATGTGACTGCAGACTAATTCCCCTTGTTGTTCTGACACATGAAAACCACCTCTGAAATTGCTGCACTGTCTGTAGTCACTCCTGTTACACATCTCTGCACAGTCAGCACTCAGCCAAGCCAACACAGGAAAGAAGCACACAGGAAAAACTCGCACCTTCATACTGCTTTGTGCAGAGTTCTTTTTTAGTGTAATCATGGAAAGACATTAATAGCTTAATTTAAATACAGGTCTATCAACACACTCTAAATTTTTTTAATACATGCACTCTGCACAGGACTGGTTTGTGTCTAAAGCACATTAAGGGAATCTCTGTCTCTGGAAAGACAGACTACTAGGAAAAAGGCTGTCAATTGAAAAGGTACTTCTTCCTTCAATATTCTATGCTCAGAAAACCCAGGGCCCTGCAACCATTGAGAGAATCTGGAGCCATAAAGGCTTGTTGTCAGGAGAGGAGGATCCAGTGAAGGGACATTTAACCACACTGGACATACACAAGCCCATGGATCCAGGGGGGATGCATCCATGAGTGCTGAGGGAGCTGACTGAAGTTTACAGGAGGCTACTCTAAACGATCTTTCAAAGATCATAGGGATCAGATGAATTTCTTGAGGACTGCATGAAAGCCAGTCGTATTTTCAAGAAAGAGGATCCCATAAACTAGGCAGGCCAGTTTCACCTCCAACCCTGGGGAGGTGATCAGCAAATAAATCTGGGAACAATTACCTTAACATATGGAGTAAAATTAAATGACTGGGAATAGTCAGCATAGATTTATGAAGGCAGATATCACATCTGAACAACCTGATAGTTTTCTGCAATGAGATGCCTGCTGAGATGAGAAAGAAGTGGATGTTAATTTATCTTGACTTCAGCAGAGCTTTTGATGCCATCTCCCGTAACATCCTTATTGACACACTGATGAAGTACACACTAAACATGGACATGGTGAGGTGGAGAGAACACTGGCTGAACTGCTTGGCTCAAAAGGCTGTGCACAGCAGCATGAAGTCCAGCAAGAGGCCCATCACTAGTGGAGCACTCCAGGGGTCAGTACTGGGACCAACATCATTTAACATTTTCACAACCAACCTGGAGGGTGGGAGAGAACCTCCAGCAAGCTGGTTGATGACAAAACCAGGGAGGAGCAGTTGATGCACCAGGTGGGTGTGCTGCCATCCAGAAGGACCTGGACTGGCTGGAGAACATGCTGGCAGGAACCTCATGCAGCTCAACAAAGGTGAATTCCAAGTTCTGCACCTGGGTCTGGTTAGCTCCATGCATCACTACATGCTGGGGCCTGATCAACTGGAAAGCAGGCTTGCAGAGAGCAACATCAGGGTCCTGACAGACACAAAGTGTGTGCCCTCACAGAAAGGTGGGTAACAGCATCATGGGCTGCTTTAGAAAGAGCATCACCAGCAGGTTAAGGATGCTCCTCTCCCTCCACTCAGCCCTGGTGAGACACCTGCACAGAGCTGTTAGTCCTGGGCTTCCTGGTATGTGCAAAACATGGACTGAAACAAGTCAGCAAAGGCCACAAAGGTGATAAAAGAACTGGAAGATCTGATGTATGAGAGGCTGAGATTCCAAGGACTGTTCAGCTTGGAGAAGGCTCAGGGCAGGTCTCATCAGTATGTATAAACAACTGATGGGAGACAATAATGAAGACAGACTCTTCCCAGTTGTGCCCAGCAAAAGGAGGCAATGGGCACAAACTGAAATACAAGGAACTCCATCTGAAAGCAAGAAAATATTTTATTTTTCTTTTTTCCCTCTCCCTACTGTGGGGGTGGTCACATCTGGAACAGGTTATTGAGAGAGGTTGTGGCACCTCCATCCAAGCCTGGTGGACATAGCTCTGAGCAACATGCTTAAGCAGTGGACTAAGTAATTTCCAGATATTCTTTGCAGCCTCAGCCATTCCATGATTACTTCCAATCAAGTTAAACAGAACAGCTGAAAGAACTACAGTTCAAGACGAAAATACTCAAAAGCAGCAGAACTTAAGACAGAGGTAATTCTAGGCTTTGCGGCATAATGCTTAACTCCTACAGATGCACATTTTTATTTCCTCTTTATGTTACACAAGACTGTACAACCTGTGTGGTCTGAAAAGAAGAGATGCAATTCATGGGGTTCTTCACTTGCAACACAGTTAGTTATAAACACATATTCCAAACAAGAACTTGGCTGAAGATGTTTTCTATCACTCAGATTTTATGAAATATCTTACCACTGAGTACAGTTTCCACTATGACTACAGTAAGTAAGCAGATTCAATTACAGATGTTCTGTTTTAAAAACACTATTTGAAAGGAACATGGTGTAAAGCATTAATTGAAATGAAGTTCCTTTCCACAAGAACAGTGCTTCCTGAGAAACAGTTATATTAGCCAACTAACACTGAAGAGACACAATTACTATGTTGCTCTGTGACTCTAAATCAAAATAGTATTCTTCTTTTTTAACTCACACCAGCATCCAAAAACAAAGGACCAAAACTGCAAATGTTTATTCATTTTTGTAACTGAAGTCAACAAATTGAATTACTGAATTGATAGCATGACAATATCCCCAGTAAATATGCATAAACTTATCTGTAAACTCTTGAAAGGAGAAGTTTTTTAAATGATAACAAGTCACACACAGTCAATTTATTTAGGTAAATAAATTCCTAAGAACCTAATGGACCAATTAAGTGATTAACTGAATTCAATGCATCAAACACCAACTTAGGTGCCTACTCTCATACAAGCTGTTTTAAAAACACTGCTCTTAAAGAAACCAAACAGAGTGGAAAAAAGAAGTTTGAGAGTTTTTTTTTAATGCTTTTGAGCACCAAAATAACACTCAAGCTGGCAAGAAAACAAGGGGAAACTTTCATTCTGTTTTCTGTACACAAATTACAGAAGATAATCCTCAAAGTGTAGCTAGAAAGCTTCAAAATGAAACAAGACCACTGAACAAGCTTTCTAAAATTCCAACTTTTGTTATTAATTTTGTCAGTCAAATGGATTGTAATAGGAAATACATTTTTCCATCCTTCATTTACAATACTCTCTTAGAACATCTGAGGCCAATTCACAACCCTCTACAGGGATATGACATTTGCCAAGAGAAAAAAAAACCAACTCTGCAGGAACAAGCTACCAAGGTTTTCCCTGAAGCTTCCTGTTGGGATTTGTAGCCTTAAAAGGAAAAAAGGCTTTTTAATGTTGTCCTCAGCTTGCCAAACTAAGAGCCCTCGGGTGTGCTTGGTGTCTGTCACTGCATTCACTCCGGGATTCTGTGTGGCTTTCTCTTGCTATCTTCCAGCAGATCCAGCAGGGCTGTTTTCATCTCCTGGCATGATCCAAACCCTCTATCAGGCTATTTGCTTAACCCAGAAATCCCAGAGCCTCCCAGGAGTCCGAGCTCTGCAGGAAAGCTCAAGCACCAGAAGACACTGCAGAAGCAAGGCATACCACCTCTGCCCAATACCTCTCAGGTCCAGATAATCTGGAGGTGAGAAGGGGGGCACCTCTGCTTGACCAGACTTTTTCCAAAGCCACCAAGGGAGTCATCCATAAGGATAACCTCCACATGTAAGCAAAGGACCTACAGGATCATGCAGTTCCTGCCTTGGGAAAAAAAAAAAATCAACTACCACCTGAATTTTCAAGTTCACAGTAACAGAAACAGAAATACTTTTGAAATTCATGTAGTAATAGCACTGATAGCAGAAAAATTCCTCTTAAATGCCTTGGACAATTTGGTTTTACACTTCAAGACAACAAGTTTAATTTCTACTACTGTTTTACAATGAAGAGAAGCTCCCTTAGGTACTAAGCGTAATAAAAAGGAGCCCACCACATACTTGCCCACAGTCATTAATTTTGAGTACTGAAAACCACTGCTCACTGCTTTTCTCATGGTGGAAAAGGGCCATGCAGAGGAAATTCAAATGCCCAGATAATTAATAAAAATACTATATAATATGGTATATTTAAGCATGGCTACATAAAGTAAGCAAGATTAAACAGTATGGCAAATAGAGGTGAAGTATAAACATATTTTCCCTTATAACACCAAACAGAAGTCACATCCATTTAAGCAAATATTTTTCTATACTGATAGAAGCCAAATACGTGGGGTAAACTGCTGTGCTTTTTTTCTGTTTGCTTCATATAAAATCACACAGAAAATTTGTGTTCACATAACACTAACAACAAAATGCTCTTTGCTATTTTACAAGCTGTTTGTAATGAACATTTTAGCTCTCTCAAAAGGTGAAGAATAAATCAGCCAAACTCTTTATGCATGTCCTATGAGGATACCCATCCTCAGTAAAAACAAATTTCACTAGCCTTAGTCAGCAAGCTGCAGTGGTATGTGCCAAAACTATGACACGCACCAAAAACTTAGAGACTTGTTAACTGGTAGCAAGATACAACAGAATATGCCCACTGAAAACTACTCAAATTTCCCAAATGGCCTTTGAATGGCTTTCTTTTTTGAACAAGAACTTGATGCTTCACATTATATCTGTGCACACTATATTCTCCTTCTTCCCTGAATTCTAAACATTTTTCTTACATTTACTTCTTCTGAGATTCAGTAGTGACAGTTTCTTCTTTACACTCCTACATATATTTTGCACAAGCTGTTAAACAGAATTAGTCCATGCTCCTCTTTCACATTTTTCCTGTGCTCTGAAGGAACCCAATACACAGACTTTTGAGAAATCCTAGCTTTGACCCTTACCACCTAGCTACTAACTTGTGCCAACATGGTTTGCCAGGATGAAGAAAGATCTTATGGACTGTAGTCATGCAGACCTTCCAAATGACCACAAGAAACATTTAGCAGGTGAAAAGAGGTCCCAGGTGGCTGGCTACAAAGGGGTATGAATACAGCCTTTGGAAGACAAGTTGAACATGCTGAGTGTAAACTCTACACTGCCCTTAGCTACCATGACACCCCTTACAAACAGATAACCACAAAAACATTGCCTGGTATCATTTCACAGTTTGCACTCTGCACATACAATAACCCAGGTTAGTTCTAAAGGATACCATCAGCAAGAGGGATGGCTGGGACTTGTACCTAAATACAGAAAGAGATTATTCATTTACCTTGAGCGTAAAGGTACTCACTCCTCAAATTTCATGACAAGTCTTCACTGCAAATTTCCCCTTATCATTCAAAATCAGCATGAACATGTTAGAATCACCTAGAGAAGTGAAGCCTTGTGGTCTTCACAGACCTAGCAAAACAGAAAGATTGATGTAAGTGAATTCCCTCTGCCTCCTCAAAAAAGGCAAAATTACACCCTGATAATTCTTTCAGTTGGAGTTCACTAATTGTCTTTTAGTTGGAAATAAGAACAACCAGTTTTGTGGTAACAATCACTAGCCTTAATGTTTGATTTTTTAAAAAATAAAAATAAAAATAAAAATACCAGAAGAAATACTAGGAAGAAAGCAAAGTGAAGCAACAATGTAAAACTCTTGGATTCTGGAACAGTAAATAATGCAAGTGTGGACATCCTTCCTTCACCATGTGGTAGGACCACATGGCAGCAGGAGCAAAATCATCATGTGCAGTATCTGAAGACCGTGCCACAGAACAGAAAACAAAGGTGGATAATAAAGAATAAACCTATTATGCAAGTGCTGATATGTTTAAATCTGGAGGCACACTAGCACTTCCTGCAGAGCTTTTTGCCAAGTACAGAATCCTTGGGGAAAATGGCTTAATCCCCAGCAATGACGCAGTGTGAGAAGCCTATCTGGGACACACTTAATGCCGTCCTCCACACAGAGGGTGCACTTCCAGGAATAAAGAGTTAGTCATCATGTCTACCTCCACCACCCATCCCCTCATCTTTTGCATATCCTGCTCTGCAGAGACAGGCATTCACACCTACAGGATGCTGCTAAGTCATGCGGGGACATGGCATGCAGGGAACTGCTCTTCTAAAGAAAATGCCTGCAAATACAATGGACATCTCACTAAGATTTCTTCTTTCACATGGATTCCCACAGGTGGTTTTGCTACACCCCGTTCCTGAATGGAAGCACCAATCTGCTTCTGCACACCTTCTCATGAAGGTTAGAAAGGGGCAGAGAGCATCTTCTTGCATATACCAAGACTCAAGGGAGTCATATGAAACAGATAATTAAAATGGTTTAAAATCACAGAATCACTGAAGTTGGAAAAGACCTCTAAGATCATTGAGTCCAACCATTAACCTGGCCACATCCATGTCCATTACTAAAGCATGTCCACAAGTGCCACATCCATACATCTTCTGAACACTTCCAGAGATGGTGATTCCACCACTTCCCTGGCAGCCTGTTCCAATGCCTAGAACACCACTTCAGTGAAGAACATTTTCCTAATATCCAGTCTAAACCTCCCCTGGTGTAATGAGGCCATCTTCTCTGGTCCTGTCACTTGCTACCTAGGAGAAAACAAGGAGTCCCTTAGGTATAGATTCATGTTCAAGTTATAGGAAACTGGTTTTTTTCATTTTTTTCCCCTTAAGTTTCTCTGTGGAATTGTGATTTATGCTGAATGCTGTAAACATTTCTTGTTAGCTCATTTCCAAAGCTCATCTCAGAGTGGGATAAGATCACATGCAGCAATCCCATGAAGCAAAGGAATGAGTCATCGGTCTGAAAGTTAAGGAACAGACAAAATTGTAGATTCGGACCAAGGTAAGCATAGTACTGAATGAAACACCAGTTCTAAATTACATCTCTGGAGAGAGCAGTCTAGAACAGCAACTCATAAACAGACCTACCTAACACAGCATTAAAAAATACATATAGGGTCACCAGTGGGATACTTAAGATAAAAGCCCTATGGAATTCAAGGAAGGGGAAAGTCTCCCTGAAAAATGCTTGAAATAGCTGAAGAAATTCAATTACAGCAGCAAACACTTCTGTAACTAAGTTGGTCAAGTTTGTGTCCAGTGTTTTTACAGGCAGGCATGAAGACTAAGGACTATGAAAACTATGGACTATGCCATTTTTAAACAAAGTGAATAATTTAATTTCCAGTGAACTCTATTAATTTTAGTTCTACTAAAAGCAATACAATTTTACACAAAGAAGAAAAAAAAAGGCAATAGTGCAAATGCTCTCTCATTTAGAGTACAAGTGGTTTCTTCTCTGACTGAACAAAGAGCACTCAAAAAATGAGAGTATGTCTCATGAACCACACTGACAAAAAAGGCTCAAAATCTGTTTATGTGATTTTGTTGGTCTATATGCAAGTAATCTAGGTAATAAGCTTAGACTTCTACCACAGCAACTGAGAGGAAAGCATGTCCCCAGAGATCTATAGCCTGATTAGTGATGGTAAGCAGAGATAGCACAGCCCCAGCTGCTCAATATTACACCAAAAAAAGAGAGGTGGGCAGGTTCAGAGAAAGCTGCACATATTGGTTTCACTCCTATTAACAATTTACCCCTACTATCTCACTCACCCACTCCCTCTTCACCAAAGCATGAAATGACAGTTGCTTAGATTTAAGCTGTTCAATATTCAGTTTACTGTCATTACAAAACAAATTGACAAAATGCCACCATTCCACACAGCAATTCCCAAATATCATGCTAGCCCTGTGAATCTTCAGATGTTTTGCTCTCCTGAAGTCTTCTGCTCTGTCTCCACTTAACCAGCCACAGCACTGAGCTTCAGCCACAGCTCCTTCTCCTTCTCTGCTCCAAGGCAGCACTGAGGACCACTGAGGGTGCAATACACATCAGGGGGATTTCCCCCCCCCTCATCCTTCACCTGCACCTGAGCATTACATCCCATTAATTTCCCTTTAGCTCCTGCATGCTCTACAGAGATCATATCTACCATCTCCAGGGAACCTTACCCACACCCAGTGCATGACTGCCTGAGCTGGTTTAGCCCTCACTGAGAGAAGGAAAAGAGAGTGGGAAGAAGGAGAGCCTGGGAGTAAGGCCTTCAGCTCAGCTCTTCAGGAAACCCACACAGTGACTCTGCTGGCTCAGGTGCACCATTCACAAGTTTAAATTGTGGTGGCTCTCTCCCCACTAACACTTCAGCCCATTCATGCTGCAACATCCTGAGCACTGACTGCATCATCTAGGCATGGTGAACACCCTCCAAGTGTCTGGCTGAGAGGGGTGAGGACCTCATCAAGGGAAGCAATACCAAAAATGTATTAAGAGGATGAGTGCTCAAACAGGGCAGTGCCATTTAAAAACTTCCAACACATACTAGAATGTCCCAAGGATGGAATACTACTAAATTTTTATATTGATAAATCCAAACACATGATTCAACAGCTTAATAGGATGATAAATTTGAAGATTATAAAGACTACATCCCTTCTTCTCCAATCTGGACCTGCTTCTTCACTTACTGATTTTTTTAAGGAAGCTCAGCTTCCATCTCTATTTCATGGCTTCTAATTAGCTTATTTCTCATTTTAAGTATTTACACCTTGGGAGTTGAAAAAGCAATGGGATAAGTGATGAGCAGAAGGAACAAAAATTGGCTATGCAGGATAACCACTCCAGGAGCTGGACCACCTAACCTGCAGGCAGGATGGAAAGCAGCTTGGGAATGTCTCCTTCCTGTTCATGAAAACACAAGGGGCTGTGACTTCCCACCAGACTGCAGCTGCATCACACCTACCACGCAGTGACTCAGAGCACCCCTGCCACACACACAATTAAGTTCTGTCAAGCCACCACTGACCACCTCTAGTGCACAGCACATGGCACGCTTTAATTTAGCATTAACAAAATACCAACAGCCCCTGGAGAGACTTGGATTTAATTCTACTTCAAAAATATGTTCACTGTACTGGAAGCAAAGTAGCACCAATGAATAATAATTACTAACTGTCAGCTCTTTGAACATTTTCATACCTATACTGAAAGTCTTGGAAAGGATGGCTCCTCTCTCCCAACATGAATGCCAGAAACAGTATTTTTTCTGAAAAGAAAGAACACATCAGATTGCAGATGTTAACTCTACATTTTCTTTCTAAACAGTCCAGATCCTGAAAGAAGAAGAAACAAGAATACAGTATGTAAAACTGCAGCTCAAATGTTTTCAGCAGCCCAGCAAAATCCTATTGCACACATTTTTGTCAGTGAAGAAACAGATCTGCTGTGAGGCACAGCATGTACTTCATGGCAACAGTACAGACTCATGTTTCTGCTTCCTGGGAAGTCACTGCTGTGTGAAAGGATATGACTGGCTTCACAGGGCAAGGTAAAATTTACTGTCCTGAAACAGACTGAAAATGGAAAACAGGTGTAGCAGTCACAGATAGAAACACACAGAGCTATCAGAAGGGGTTGAGGAGCAGGAAACATCAACACCAATTTATACAATTTAAATACCACAGGCGATGCTTTTCTCCTCCACCTGACAACTTCGCTTTTTCCTTTCCATTTTCCTTGCTTTTCAGCCCTTTGGAAACCTCACTCACAAGGGAGAAGATGTCACATTTCCCCTGGAACAAAATTGGCTTATGACACATTGTATAATTCCAAAAATACATCATGCATTAATTTGACATACTCCTGTCATCAAGACCTTAATTTCTAATATCTTCTTTTCCAGATACTATTAGAAAATTCCTCTGCCTCAGTTACCTAACTTGTAATACTTTAGGAAGCAAAGGGTCTTCTTGTTCATCCCTAGATCCTTCACCTGGAGGATTCACAAATCTTTGGGGAAGGTCTGCTTTAGTATCCTCCTGAACATACAATGTTCTCACCTAGCGAGTGACTGCTGATGAGCTGCTTTTCTCACCCAACACTTTGTATTTTAATTCCTGTATTTCCTTCACTAATTTCACCCCTCTGCTTCTGTGCATTAATTTTTCCCCCTACTCTTTGTTCCTATCAACTCTTTCTTTTCACTTTGTTTTGCTGTCCAGATCTGTGTGCCCCTCTTTGCCACCAGACTACCATGAGTGCTACAGGTTATCTTGAATTCTGCAAAGGAGTACAGTCATGATTTCTGTGCAATACCCTACAAGCTTGGGAGTGTGTCTGGCAACTGTTCAAAATGTTCAGGTAGAACCCTAAAATTTAAGTGGGACATTTTCTCTAAAATAGATGTGCTTCTGCTACATAAACTTTATGCCCTCCTACCTTCTCTAGAATTACAGCTGCTTCACTCTTGATTGTAAAAAGGCAGGAACAGAGAGAGATAGGATATATACACATGCTGAAAGGCTTTATAATGTCTTCTGATGGACAATTAACTGTAGTCTGTGAGTCAGAAAACTGGAAGAGATCTACCTCTCACAATTTTGTGACCTTTCTGGTTAGGAGCTATTCAACAGCTCAGGTAAGTTGCCATTCCATCTTCACAACAGACCTCACCTGGTTAAATACTACAGCGATACTACATATCTCTTGCAGATAGCAGAATAATTACATACACACACACATCAGATGACACAGTGCTATGTATTTTTCACAGAATGTCCAAAAGTCCCATTCCCTGGTTTCAGAGTTTGATGATAAACAATGTGAGTGGACTCCATAAACCAGAGATCCACCCCAAACTGTATACTGATGTTGCTGAGATCAAACTTGCCTCTCTAAATCAGCCCTAAATTAAAATATAAAAAGGACACTTCATAGAGATAATAAATACTGATAGCTATTTTTCACAGCCTTCAATATACACTCATTTGCACTTGTGAAAGACAATTACAAAACCCTACTCTGACTTTATGCATCACCAAACCAAAACAGTAAATGGATTTACCCATGTACTCCCTTTGCACTGCTCTCTGTGACTGCAGAGAGTCTGGGAGAAATGCAAACCAATATTGATAAATTGAAGAGTTCCTTTCTGTGTCCTATCCCACTGTTTTTGTTTAATTGCTTCTTTATCTCACCATCAAAATCAGAGTACCATTTACTGTCACAAAGCTGTCCTGGACAAAAAGGAAAAGCAAAGTTCTTTTTTTTGAACCCAATTCCTTAGGTGGGAGCATTGCCCGAGCAAAAGCAGCCAGCTGGCTGGGCTGTGTAAGAGGGTAGGAGGCAGGGGATAACAATCTTAATATTTTTGGATGCAAGTTTAGGAAAGAAAAAGCAAAGACAGATGCTGTTAACTGCAGAGGACACCTGAGAAGTCGATCCACAGCACTCTACACGAGCCAAGGCTGATCTTACTTTTCCTTCCCACATACCTGGGCAAGCAGCCCAGCTAAAAGCACACAGCACCAGCAAGGAGACTCTGCTCTGAATGTGCTCTTTATACCACATATGTTAGCCAATTTGACCAAAAACACCTGTAAATTCTGTCCAGAATAAAAAAAAACCTCACCCAACCAGAGCCAAAGCACCACTGCCAAGCTGGAGAAAATGACCCTGACCTGGGGGGCAGCTCTGGCAGAAGCAGAGGGGGAAAGACTGCAAGAGGTCTTCTTCTGTTTAAACATACTTTTAGTCATGTCTTTGTCAGCAACTATTGTTTTTCTGCCAAGTTTGCATAATCCTTTGCACAACAAGGTACATTTAGCACATGATCTTATAAAAATACCTTTCTCAAAAAGAAACTATTTCTGCAGCTATGAAATCTAAAAACCTTCAGGTTACAGATTTTACTTTGGTCTACTTCATTACACACCTCATGTGCAGACTTATTACAGGAAAACGTTACCTAATTAAATTTATTATGCTTTGTGGGGCTGTTTTGTTAACTTAGTTAATTAAAAACTTCTCAATTTATGTAATTTATCATGGCATGACCATTGTTAATGAAGCTGACAAAAGATATTGTTGGATAAATTCATGCAAAGGAGATGAAGCAGAGCAGAATGAAGGATTATGTTCTCAGACTTGCGAAGCAAAGAAGCCTGAAATAAATGGAAGTTGTGAGTGTTTGGAGCAGACAGTGCATTTATTGTAATTATTTCAGGCTGCATGCTGATTGGAAAAGATTAACATAAATAGGAGCTGCTATTGCAGATGTTTCTATTCTTGCTAGGAAATCCCTTGACTATAGGAAGCACAGAATAAAAATGTGAAGATACTGTACTACAGAAATGTAAGTTTTTTTCTATTATTTTTTCTGTTCTGGACATACCAGAAGGAGTATAAACAAAGCTGTTAATCCTTAAGGACTTGAAGGAAAAACTTAACTTTTCTCTACTAACATGATAAAACCTCCAGATGTCAGCTGACTACCCAGCAATGAATGCTTTGCACATTCCCTCCTCCCTTCCAGATGTGCCCTTAAACTGCATTGCACCCAGGTCACTGCCAGGTCACATGGCCTGCAGCTAGACCATAGTCAGTGAAATAAAATCCACAGTAATTAACAGCATTTAAGATCCTTGTTCCTCCATTCACAGCAGCAAATTGGATACATAAATAATTCACATGCAATTCTGATATTTCCGACTTCCTTTCTATATTAACCAATGGCAAAATTTCCATTCAGTCTAGGAAAAAAATACAGAGAACTCTTTTTCTGAAAATTTTCCACAATTTAGAAGTAGATAAAAATACAATGACAATCCTGGAGGTGTGTATAATACCTGTCATCCTGTCTTCTGCTTACCTTCCTCACATCTCATAATTTGTTTCCTTGTCTCCCAAGGATCCCAAGAAACAGAAACCAAGAATTGAAGTAAATGACTCAGGGCAGGACTTTTTTGACTGCAACTTCAATCTGCTCAGGTCACTGCAACACTTTTAAAAGGAAGTATTATACAACTATTCAAGCTCTTTGGTTCTTTGTGGACCAGCTGCATGAAGTATCCTCCATATTGGCAAAGATCAGCTTGAGTCAAAGATGCTGTGTCAGTACAGTATCTGGCTGAACGTTATTTCCTATGGTTCTGCACTAAACATGAAGCAAAAGGATCATATGGGCCCCTCCATTCACCAAGGTACATCTCCTTTATGCTACGTCTCACAGTCACAGGGCACTCAGCTACACCACCACAGACCAGTACCCAGAGATTCCCCAGAGCCAGAGACCAAAGGGGTTCCTCAGACCTGTGCTTCCTCTATACTGGATGATGCTAGGAACATGTCAGACCTAAACACAGTTTTCTTGGCTCAGAAGAAACATCTTCTGCTAGCTGGGACTCGCTCTTGTGCAAGATCAAGGTCCACCAAGATACCCCAGGGTGCTGGACACCACTGCTGCCAGCCCTGCTAGCAGATGGCCCTGGCTCTTTCCCAAAGGAGATCAGGCTGTTGAGGAGGATGGTTGCATGGTGACCAGTAGCTTGAACGCTGCCAGGAACCAGAACCCCACTGAGCACGTTCTTCTCACAGCACAGACACTGCCGTGGCACCCAGCTATGACAGTTTCAGTGACAAACTCCACTGACAGCACAGCACATCTCATACTCCAAATCTGTCCCTCTTTTTCAATGTTATGAAACAGTATCATCAACTGCAGCTCAGGTGCAGCTTTAAAGTAAAATGTACTAGAACAAAAACAACAGCCCTGTCTAACATTTACAGAGCGACTTTCAGCGGAGCAGATCCCATGGGATTTCTTAAGCCTTTCCAAGCCAAGCATATAATGCCACAGGTTTTCACAAGTGTAGCTAAGGGCAGTTTGGGTGTCCATACATTTGATTTCTTCGATTCACTGCCAGCTGGAAGGGATCAAACACTGACAGAACACAGAAGCAATTCTATGTAACCACACTGCAGAGGAATGAAAGCATGGCCAGTGGCAGAGGGAATTCACCACAATTGCTTTGAAAAAGGCGGGGGGGGGGGGGGGGGAAATGCTGTTTCCTCAACACAGTAGGGTGGCAACAGGAATTCTACCCTATTTGCAGGGGGAGCGAGGGATTTATGGGCACAATTACATATTCTGCAAATCGCTTCCAAAGGACTGCCCTTGAATGACTGAAGTGAGATCCAAATCTCCCCAGACTAACTACCTAACAGAGCTCAGCAGGAATGAAATGCATTGTATGACTGTCACTTCTATCATTTTGAGCAGAATCTTGTTTTAGTAGTCTTTCAGATGACAAGGGTAGATATGAATTCAATAGATGATACTAAAGTCCCAGAAACAGTTATTTCAAGTATTTTTATATTGCACGTTAGGAACAATACCTCACTTTCCATCTGGAAATATCCTGTGTTCAAATCAGTACAAATAACATCCATTCTCAAGGTGTTTTCATTATTATTTTGCATAAGTCTGTAAAAAATTGAGACAGCATGCACATTATGGACATAAATCTATTATGCCTTACACCCACATAAATCAAAGCAATTCCACCAAGCTCAGACACAGGTTTACCTGAAATCTTTAAATATGAGTGATTTTCAAGCAAAAAAGGAAAAATAAATCCATAATACTGATGCTTCCAAACTAAATACCAATCTAATCACAACCTCTGTACAACCCCAGTCTCAGGTCTGAACCTAGGCACATTCCTGTGGTTTCTTCTTCTCAAAAAATCCAATTTCTTTCCCACCAGCTCCAGCAAGGGTACAGGAAGGCCAGCTCTGGGCACCTGCACTGAAAGACTCTTGCTGCCCTGTTTCATGCAACCCTTAGCCCACATAAAGGGTCAAGTTGGTGCATTGGAAGAGTTCTCTGTAGCTGACACCTCGAAGAGAGGGTAAACAGCTTTTTCTGAGAGCAACAGAAGTGAAAAGGGGAGACAGCAGGATAAAAAGAAAGTTCTAGAAAGTTTAGAGACTGTAAAGATTCTCATTAGTATCAAAATACTTTCAAGGAAAATTACACAAAATTTACTTTTTATTAACCTTACTACAGGTCTATGTTATAATAAAACATCTTCCTCCCCTTGATAGGGAAACAGAGATTTTATATTGTTTAAGCATTTTGAAGACTCTTCTGTCACCTGAGAACACTTTACCTTCTTATTTAGAAGGACCATTTTCCCCTAAGAAAGAAAAAGAACTATTCACCTCCCATTTCAGACCTCCTAAGCCACTTCTAGGATCTTTTTCTTTGTTGTACCAACATCTTTCCTGGACTTTGTTCTTTAAACATCACTTTGGTCCAGAGGAAAACTAGAACAAGGTTTTGAAAGTACTGGGGAAGCAAAACAAAACAAAGGAGAAATGCCTGGCAAGTTAGAAAATATTGCAAACCCATACTGAGAAAATCACATGGGGACTCCCTTCCACCCAGTGCTGAGAACACAAATCTCATCTATCCATTTCACCCCTGCAGCATACCACTCATTAGGGAAAAGGAATCGAGCACTTTTGCTCATAAGGTTTTGGAAAAGCCCTCGTGTAGTTCTCAATCACACCGTTGAAGGCCTCATGAAAACAACAGCAACTAAAAACACTGCCTACTTACACTGACATTACTCATGTTAACAGTCAAACTGGTGTTTTAGAGTGCAGTAAGTGTAACTGAATCTGGCAGCAGCAGGTACTAAAAACTTGCCATCATTCCTTTTTCACCCTGGACCAGCCACCCAACCCATAAAGAAACTCTACTTTTGTAGAAAAGTTCAGCTCTTGAACAAACTTTTAAGGGATGCCCATCACTGCTGACAGCTGTGAGCCCAGACACTGAGCTCCTGTCTGAGATGCCTCCCTGGATGCATTAGGAGCTCGGTGACTTGGCCTTTGCACCAGGGCTCATGTCTCAGCCTTGACAAATCCTCATGACCTGTGTATGTCCAAAACACTCGTTTTCTCAGGGCCCAGCAAGATACCTCCATTGAGGCTGCCAAGAAAGCAGCTGTAGGCTTAGCAAGGACATGCTGTAGTATTAGTGGCGTGTTTTATCTTTTACCTCTCACCAGAAGTACAAACCTTAAAGGAAACGTTTCTGCAGGTGCTGATTACTCTGCCTTTCATCTCTTCAGATGAGCCTTCTTAGAGGGGTATTTTATCTGGTACATCCCTGCCAGCTCTTTATAGACATCACTTCCCTCTCATTCCATTTTCCCTAAATCCTGACACGCAAACCCAAGCTGAAGAACACCAACCCCGTCACACCTGATGAATTAGTAATGACAGCAGCCAGTGCTTTTGCTTAGTCTGTTTGGTTTGGGTCTTTTTCTGCAGGGGCAAAGAAATCAAGTTCACCCTTCAAATGAACCAAGGGTCAAATCCCTAATGAAAAATTAAAGGCTTTCACCATTATGGGGAGCTACAGCGCAGCCCAGTGTTTTCTTTGCTTGTTGCCACAACCACTGAATAGCAATGTTCTCTTTATAGCATCTGAAGAATACAGTGTTTCTTTCTAACCTGAAGGAGTACAGGCAATGGCACAGGAAACAGTTTTCAGAAGGTTTACACGGATAGGCTTTTTCTTTTTTCCCATGCTGGTGTGAAAATGTTGAGAAGAATGTAATTATTTATGTTGCATTTGTTTTGTAAGTGAAGATACAGATCACTTGATTTTAATTTCCCTTTTCCAGGTTCAACCTTTATTTAGTAGGAACTATAAAAATTCATTTGAAAAAGTAATATATTCAAGACTAATAAAGTTCAAGTGCAAAATATTTTTAGAGGCAGCTTAGGTACAGCTATTAAGTTGTCAAATAAAGCCATCTAGTCTAAGTTATACTGGAAAAGGGTCAAAGTTTATGGCTAATTTCTCTGATTGAAACTGTTTCCAGGAGCAACACTTCCATGCCAAATGCTGCTAGGTAATTCCAAGAACAGTCAGGTGTATGAGTAAAAACAGTGAATCTGAGTAATATCAATGTTAGCAAGAAGCTCACCTCTCACCAATCTCCAATTTTCACTACCACAAACTTTTCATCGCTGCATCAACTGACCACAACAAGCTCAGTATCTGTAATTAAAAACAAACATGGTTGGTTTTTTTCCTAGATGGGAATATTGAAGTGCATTTCCCTGATAGCTGATCCTTAAAAATTCAATCTTTCTCTGTCAGCTGTGGTATTTAAAGTCACTAAAATGTTACCCTGTCAGTGCCCTTTACCTGCAAGTGGCTGGTCCAAAATGCAGAAACAAGGTGGGAAGGGCTGAGACCAGATGTTTTTAAAGTCACATTAACTCCTCATACACACATCACATCTACATTTACAAAAATGTCAATTCTACTTCAATACTGATATTTAATAAATTCCATAGTCAAACCCCTGGTCTTACATACTTTTAGAAGAAAGGCAACAAAATACCTTTAAAAAATAATTTGAGGAAACGGTGGATGCATAGGAAATGGAGGAGGCTACTTGGAGCAGCCAAGTGAATGGAAAAACACATGAGGTCACAGAATCAGCCCCTAGCCCACCAAAGCTTTACATCAATGAAGAACTGCTCTGCAAGCCTGATAATATTTTTAATCTCCCTTTGCAAATGCCCAAGCATTTACTCGGTATTCAAAGCTGCACTCCACAGCTTCAAGAATCAGAATTTAAAACTAGCAGTCTCAGCTCACTGATAAAATACTGCTGCAATGGAACAAGACACACTAACTCCAGTCATCAAGACACCTTTTGGGACCCCACAGAACACCTACTCTGCAAGCCCACAGCAAGGGGAAAATAAAGGACCTGTGCAACCTCACTCACTTTACATTATTCTAATGATTTCCCAGTTAATTCAAACATCCATAAGCTTTTAAAATCCACTTACTTATCATCAAAGCATTGCCTGCCAAGTCATGCATGCCACAGTGAAAAAAACCACTAAGATGACAGTGCATGGAGCTGACACTGCATAGAGATTGTTTCTCTCAGGGAAGTTCTTTGGAGAATGGTCAGGGTCTGTAAAAGTATGTTTGTGGTGATAACACAGTCATGGAATGTCCAGATTGGAATGGTACTTTTATACAAACTAATCCTGAAAATAGTGTAAAACATATTTTATTGCATCTGACCTGTGGTCAGATTTCACCTCCAGAAAGATCCCTAGCATGACCGCTTTTTACATGGAAAAAATAAATACACATCTGTGAAATTAGATGTGTATTTATAGCTGAAATCAGTGACAAAGGTGTAATAGCAAATATCCCTTATGGCAAGCTTGTAAGAAAGGGCTGTTCTCAGAAAAAAAACCTGAATTCAAGAGGGTACATCAATTATTGCTGCACAAACCAGAATGAAAAAACAGCACACAGCTGATATGTCCATAGTTGTTCAAACAGCATAACAATGGGAAGGGCTGAGATGGCATTAGACAACACAACAGCATGCATTTCCATTTTTAACGGATTCATGCATTTTTTTTCCTTTTTTTGCCCACAACCAAGGGAAGTTGCAATGCCACTGACACTGCACTGACTGTTGCTTTTCAATGTGTTGAAAAAAACCTACTATAATTAAGTAATTGGTTGGCCTGTGTCCATTTCATTCCACACTGCTGCCTTGCCTCACACTTGTTTAAGGAATAGAGAAAAAATTGTTGAAAATGTGGCAGATAGTGGGAAAAAAAACAAAAACAACTGTTAAGCTTGACTTGTTCAAATTAGGTGGTATTTGTACAGATGGAGCACCTGCCATGACTGGCAAGAAGAACAGTCCTGTCGCTTTGCAAGAAACATTTTTGGATCGAAAGTTATTGAAATACCATTTGTATCCATCAGGATTGTTTCCTGAGCCAAAGATTTAGGTTTCTTGCATGTCTAAATCCTGTCAAGTCCTACTCTAGCAAAATAAAGTATTTATAGAATCACAGAATCATTTAGGTTAGAAAAGATCTTTGAGTCCAACTGTTAACTCGGCACTGCCAAGTCCACCACTAAACCATGTCCCTAAGTGCCTTATCTATACATCTTCCAAACACCTACAAGGATGGTGACTCAAACACCTGTTCCAAAGCTTGATAACCCTTTCTGTCAAGAAATTATTCCTAACACCCACTATGCATCAGAGATGCCAATAAGTACACCAAGTAACTGATGAAAGTGATGAGCAGAATACAGATTAAATGTTTTCTGTCAAAGGGCAAAACCGGTGAAAGACTCTGGAAAGAGAAAATGACCAATACATTTTCTGAACAGAAAATATTAACCCTTCAATGACAATGGTCTTGCTTATAACCAGGAAGGGATCACAAATCCAGTGTATAGGGACATGACAGTGTCAGCTCTGCAGCCTCAAAACACACAGGAAAAGAAAGGATTACCTGGATTGCATGCTGTCATCCATGTGCTGCTTTTCAATCAAAGCTGAGATGTTCTTATTCTATTTGAATTGTGTGCTTTGGTTATATGCAGTGTGTTTGAAGTGACAACTAAAGGTCTAAGAAATACTGTGATCTGAAGTTTGAGGAGTTATTTCATTCTAAGTTAGAAGAGCCTAGCAACCAAAATTTCCCACTTGTATCTCATTTTATAACAGGATTTAGACCATTCCTTTGAAAAAGGTTTCGGTCTGAAATATTTCAGCTTTGAAAAAGAGGAGATGTCCTTGTAGCAGCAGAGTAAAACTGGTACTCCCACCTGAAGAACAGGACCAGGAACACCCAGAGAACAACAAAACTGAAAATGAGGACTTAGAAGCAGATCTCCTCTGGTACAAGCAAGTACCTTTTAGTGCTTGTGCAAACTGGGACTGACACACATTCATGAACAGTAATACTCTATTACAAACTTTGTTAAAAATAGACTGTTTAAAAGTCACCAATTCTCATCTCGATGACTTGGTGTCAACAAAGCTGAAAACAAGGGCAAAAAAACATTTAGAAACACTATCACTCTATTTGAAGGTTGCAATGGCAGAATTAGCCTGTTAACTTCATTTTAGGAGAAAAGAACTAAGGGTCACTCTTTTGACATTTATAACAATAATTACATTAATAAAATGTAAGAATCAAGATAAATTTTAAAGACCATTTGCAGTACACCTAGGGAAAAAAACCCAAAAAACCAAATCCAGCTCTAGCAAGATTTACTATAAAGACTGACCCCTAGATTTACCAACTTCCAGTGTAAACAGTCGGTCTCCTGCTGTTGAGGGCCTTCCCTCTTCTGCAACTTCTATTGATTCCACAATTTTTGCTCCTGGCAAATGCCCTTTTTTTTTTTTTTTTTTTGCATAGATGGAGATAATTATAACAGAATATCAACATTTCCAAATAAATCTTCACATGAAAAAAAGCACTACAGAAGTATTTTCACAAGTGTAAGAAAAGGCTTTCTGGGTTGGTTTTTTTTTTTTTTTTTTTAAATAAAAGAGTGTATAGAAAGCAATATATAAACACTGCTATGTGAAGAATTAAAAATAAAAATAATTGAAGTGGAAGTCTAAAGAGATTGTGCCTATTTTCATTTACAAACACAGATTAGAAACAGGTTAAAAAATCAAGAATTAAAACACCGGTAACGTAAATTTATTTTGGCTTTAATGCTGATAAGATGACATTTCATCACTAAGATATATAACCACTATTGCTTGCTTAACCATATATGACCTAACAAGGAATTTCATAAAAATTTTTTGTTGCAGATCCTCTTTAAAGAGGAAGAAGCATTTGTCTCTGCTTTTAAAGGTGAGGGAATACTAGCAGGAATTCAACACTGTTGACCCAGTGCTTTTCTTTTAATTGCAATGTCTTTACAATGGCAAGCACCATGGATTTATTTCCACATCCAAAGGCTTCATCCTTTTGCTGCAAATCATTCACAAGCACACAAAAATGTATACTTTGTAAGCATTACAAGAATATTTTGCATGAATCAAATTCCACCAGAACAATACACATTTGTAATCTACATATGGGAAACAGCCTTCACATGCTTTTCATGTATCCCACTAACTCCCAATGCAAACATTCGTAATGAAATGCTGAATACTTATGATCGTTTCATACAACGTGTCTTTAGTGAGTAAAGTTGCGAAAGTGTGTAACCCAATTTTGGTGAACTGCAAAAAATACTTTGTTTAAAACCAATGCTATTGTTTGGTGGAGGAAGCAACTTTGACAGAAGTGACAGCAGCACTACAACTAACATATCCACGAAGTAAGCCCCTTAAGAGAGCCCGACACCTAAGACATGCCATCTTTAAAAGCACATGCCCTATTAACTGAGGTTGTGCATCCAGAGGATGAAGTGGGAACATGAAGTGACCTCCCAGGAGGACACTGTGTGCTAAAACTTCCACAATTTGAGTGAAATACTGGTTGTCATGCAAGCACCACAATATAGAGGTAATATTTTCCAACTGAAAACTCCATAGAAATCCTAAGTCCATCCCTTGACCCTTTGCTCCCTTCAAGTCCACCTTCTATTTTCTTTATACATTGTTTCCTGCTCCTAACCTTTTAAAATTCTGTTCATCTCTTCTTTTACTGTCACTTGAGAACCTGACTTCTCATTTATTGTTCCTTAAATAATTAAATAGTGTCCATTTGCTTTCCTGCTTCCAGGCCAGAGTAGCATCCCATTTATGTATTGTCACTCACTTCTATCACTTTTCATTTTTTCCTATTAGTGAATCTTTATAGCACTATTTGGCAAGCAGAGGTTAACTTTTTTCTTCTTCTCAAAGGATAAGTTAGCAGCTTTATGAAATGGCTATTAATGAAGTGCCAAATTAATTTAAAACACACACTCTAGCTAGCTGAAAAGCAGAAGTAAACCTTAATCAAGTATATCAAGATCTGTAGTGGTAACTTTCATCTCTGTTTAAGTAAAAAGTCCAATTATCCAGATCAATGTATCTCTGAAAAGGCTTTTTACCAGTCCCATTTCCTCAAGAGGCATTTTTCTCTCCTTTCTGTAAGTGGAGCTGAGATACAAAAAGCCAAATTCAATTCCTCAGCAAGGCTTCTAGTCCCACTGAGATCAACCAACGCATCTTCTCTGAAGGCCCATGGCAGGGGCATGGCAAATCCATGGCACAGCACGGAGCCAAGCCAGAGGGCTATGGTACAGCCCAGATCACCTCAACTTCAAGAGTCAAACTACTCAGATCAGCCACTACTTTCTCCCTGTTGTCATCTACTTCTCTTGTTTTGTGGGCATCAGGCCTTCTTCATCTGTTCCCATTTGTCTATCTCTCTTTTTTTCATCACTACAAAAGTTCATACTCTCCAGAGAAAGAAACACCATTTAAATTCAGCAACCATTGCCTTTTCCTTGCTGATGGAAAACAGAACTCAGGAGCAGGGATGATCCTTATGAAAAGGACTTCCCCATGTCCACTGCAGAAATCAGTCAGAAATACGCTTGTTTTTTAAAAAAGATCTGCTTGGTGAAGGATCTCAGTGGAGCCCAGAGAGAGAAATAAAAGATGCTCTGTTGTTTGGTAACAGTAAGCATTGCATTTGCATTTCCAAGCTCAAAGTAAGCATGTAAAGCCAAACCAGCACTGGATACAGGTGCTGATGGAGATAAGCAGTGCAGGTCATCAGTGGCAAGTACAGACACAGGCACCAGTCACCCACAGAAATCCCCATGAAGCAGGATCATGCATCTTTAAGCATTGTGAACTAATGACATCCTCCTCCACAGCAAGTTCTACAGCAACTGTTTATCTGATGCTCTGATGAAGCAGTGAGTAAAGCCAATACCACATCACTCTCCTTTTCCCCCTAGGATGCACCCCCAGGTCTGCTGTGCATCCAGACTAACAAACCACGCCAGAATGACGGAAGCACGGAAACTACTTATGAAAAGTGCTGGACTGAAACTAGAAGCAGAGATTAAATTCACCAAAACATCTCTAAATTTGATGCTACTTCACCTACAGCACATTGGATTTAAGAGCAAAAGATATACCTTGTTCATCCATATATTCACAGGCTGTAATCCCTTTAAAAATGCTTATTGAAGGTGCTGAGAAATTCCTAAATCCTTTCTGCTTGTACTTTCAGTAGACATACTGGCATTTTGGCATTTGATTCATACCAGTATTGAAGTGCCCCTATCAAAATTGCATTTTCTAGAGGTTACTTTTAGTAAATAAAATATCAACTTAAAAATGTGTGGCCAAACAAGCCAATGTAAATGCCACATATTCTGTGAACTCAAATAATTTATTCTTGGCTCAAAATACCATCATTTTGAAATAAGGTTCTGTTTAACATTATTATAAGTTTCTAAATTGCTTCACAAGAGTTTTCTCTAAGCTTATGAACAAAGTTTATTGAATGAGGCAAAATTAGAGGCATTATTTTGCTAGCCACAGAACACTAATTTAATTTGCATTCTCTAATGAGTACTGATCAAAGGACCAGGCATGCAGATAACAACAAGGACAGTAGCTACATGCAAATCCTGTAAGTCATTACAAATGCAGTATTCCACTCTGAGAGGAAGTACCTTCCTTAGTTCATCTTCTGATTAACTGAAGTGGCAACATGAAATATTTCAACCCATATTCCTTCTTGTTTAAATCATCCACTTCATTAAAAAGTTTAAAATCTTCCTGCCAGTGAGCCATGTATCCTTTGCACTACTCACATAAATATTCCTAGTGAAGTGACAGGAAATATCCTTAAAAACAAGACTCAGAAGCACCTTATTATTAAACTGAACATCTAAAGGTGCTTTTGAAATTAAGCAATACATTTTTTCTCTGGCTTTAGACACTTGAGTTAGCACTTCTGAATACAGCTGAATTTTATAAATTCCAGTTCTCCTGCTGGGAGGATATTTCTTGAGCTGACATATCATGCATTTGCTCTGTTACTCTAGTTACTGTAATGCTGTTTCAGTGTGAGCAGGAAGAATTTCCTACCTCCCAAAAGACTTGAAATACAGGTCCATAAAGCACATGGAAAAGACAAATCACACCTGTACCCTTAAGTCTTGCTATTCCATTTATATACAGCAAAGCTCTCATGGACTTTATTAGCTCAGGACTGGATCCAGAGCACAGACTTATATGCCTATTAAATGATACTTCTCTTTCAATTAATCTCACATTTGAGGCAAAACACATTGATTCTTGATAGCTGCAGGTACAATCCTCATTCACTCAGGCCCTGATGTCCAAGACACTCAGCAGCTTCAACCTGCCCTAAGGCAACTGGAAACTACAATCACACAGGAGCTCGTTTTGGCTGGACTGAAGTCAGTGCAAATTTTACAGCAAATCTCAGGGGATGGCAAGATCAGGGTTCAGTGACCCAGCCAGCAATAGCTGAATAAATGCAAGAGATCCAGACTTAACCTCACATTCTTCTCTTGCCAAAGTCCAAATCATCTCATTAGCGCCAATGGGCACAACCCTACATGGTGCTGCATGCTGGAACTCTCTGACCATGAGCCTGATCCTGCTATCTTGAGTCATCAGAATATTACCTGAAGAAGTCATCCCACAGAAATCCAGGCAACTTGCACAAGTAAGGGCTGCCACAATCACAGTTATAATTAATCCTGAGCAATTTTACTATTTAGAAACTAAACTAGAAAATTAGACTCTGAATGTAGCAAGGGTTTTGCAAATTAAGTTCATTCTACAGCTTCTTTCCCTTTAAATCAAACTAGGAGCTTATACTTTTAAATTAAATTACTAAGAATAATATCAATAGGTAAGCCATATGAACACTGTGGTGCTCTATATCAAAGCCTTCAAGCTACCACTTTCAGGAGGGTGGGACACACACCTTCCAGTTTAAACCTACAAATTATTAGACAGATTACCATAAGAAGAAATTTTTGACAGGTCTTTTCAACATTCAGAAAAGGCTACCCCCGTCAGAGTTTTTAGCTTGAGGAAGGGTTGTTTTCCTTTCCTTACTAAATCTGTAACATTTTCTCATGGCTATTACATTTTAATTAATTCAAATAATCTCAAAAGTTTTAGCTTATTCTGTCATTTCCATATCTATGTAAATAACTCTAGAATTACTTATTGGAGGAGAGCACTAAATGTTGTTTTCCTGGTTCTCATTCTGACTCTTTAGGTAGTTGGTCTATTTACGCTTTTCAAGTTGTTGGGCTGTTTTCATTCTGTAATTACACAATTTCTGCTGTCTAGGGACAATCAGAAAGATGGGATGATAACCTGCAGCCTCAATCACTTTCACATTTTCTAACCGATACTCTAAAATCTCCTAATTTTTGAAGGCAGAAGCAAAAACGGAAAGAAGAATTCTCGCTGGCACATCTGAGGCATTTTCCAAATTTTTGGCGAGGGAAATTCTGGACGTGTAGCTTGCCAGAAAGGCGAGAGAAGAGCCCGCGGTTCCCACAGTACCCAGTACCCGCTTGCTGCAAGAGATCCCCACATTTCTATGAGGGCTCAGAGGTCGCGACCGTTCCCCTCTCGGAGCGCCGGGTCGCACGGAGCCCCCCGCGGCCGCGGGACCCCTGAACCCCCGTTCCTGTCCCGGGCCGGGGCACCCCGCACCCCGTCACAGCCCCCCGGGCCAGCTCCAGCGCCTCCCGCTCCGGTTCTACCCGGTGCCTCCCCGGGCAGCGGGGGCGTCGCAGCTCACCTGGGCGCAGCAGGCACCGCCGCTGTCCTGCAGCCCGGCTGCCGCCCCCGCTGCCATTTGTTGCTCGCGTTCGGAGGGAGATGCCCTCTTCCCCCCTCCCCCCGCATCGCGGCCACCGCCGCCCGAACCGTAGCGACTGGTCCAGATAGGTCTCAAAGTGGAAAAATCCTACGGCAACACACAAGGCGTCTTCCCTCCCGTCCCCGCCTCCGCCGCCCCCCTTCCTCGGCAGCCCCGCTAGGCGCCCCAGCCGCCGCCCGCAGGCTGAGCAGCGCGACCGAGCTCCGGCAGCCCGCCCGCACCCGGCCGGGCAGGGACAGCGGCCGGGCGCCCGGGAACACACACGGATGGGAGGGGCGCTGGATTTTCCACCCCTTTTTCTGATGTTGCTCCGGTACGAGATCGGGGGCCGCGGGGTCTTAAATCCCTCGTTTGCTCCCAAACGAGAGCGTGTCAACCCCCTTCCCAGAGCCTTCGCCTCTGGATTCCCTCCCCATCTCCCGCTGCCTCGGCGGAATCCCGACCCCGTCACCCCCCAGGACTCACGGACACCGGAGGTTCGCCAGCACGGGCTGGGGGAGGGGGCATCGCCGGTGGCCCTCGCCGATCGCTGCCGGGCAAGGTGGCACGGCACGGCGGTACCCCTCGGAGGCAGCAGCGCTGATCGCCTTCCCCCCGCTCCCTGCCCGTCGAGTTTCCTCCCGGAGCTGCCGCCCCCCACCCAGTGCATCCGCGGGGCGCCGCAACTCACATCGCGGCGCCTTCCCGCAAAACTTCTCGGCGTGTGGCCCCGGCGGCTCCGCTCCGCTCGGCGCAACAGGCAGCGCTGCTCACCTGGCGCGGGGCCGCCGCGCCATGGGAGCGCCGGGCGGAGCCGGGGGCGGCGCGGCCGGGCGCAGCCAACGCCCGCCCGCCCTGCTCCTCCGCCGGGCGCCCGCCGGGAGGGAGACTGTGCCTGCTGTGCCTGCCGCGCCGCCGCTCCCCTGCCCTGCGCTGCGGCTGCAGGCACGGAGGCAGGCGGGCAGGGAGGGAGGAGAGAGCGGGGAGGGGAGGGAGAGAAGGAGGAGACCTCCCTCTCGCTCCCAGCGCACGGCGGGGAGGTGCTGCCCGTTTGCCTCCCGGGGCTGACTGTGGCTCTCGCTCCCCAGCTTTAGGGGCAGGGCCGGGGCCGCCCGAGAGAGATAGCCCGGCCTGTCGGGAGGACCGTGGGGTGCGTTCAGAGGGTGCTTCTGCTCCCCCCAGTGCCCACCAGGTTCCCCAGCCAAATACGAATAAGGTTAATTGTTTTCCTCATCTGAGTGAACAGCTGTCATTGCCAATGTATAATACTTGCTACGATAGGTGAACTTATGCTATGGTCAGCCTCACCAACCTTTTGTGCTGATCCAGTTATTCACATCCTGCTTCGGGCTTACCGCGGTTCCTGCGAGGGTGACTTTATTCTCCAAGAGGTGCTTCTGTGGAATGTGCTGTGTTGCAGCAGTTGCATGGCCTGTCATAAACCACACTTTAAGAAACATCACCAATTGGTTGCCTCTCTCATTCGAACACTTTCTCTGTTGTGCACTTTTCTACTCTGGCTCTGCAAAGTAAAACTTTCTATTCATTTTGTGCAGCAAAAATTTTGTTGCTTGTCTCTAGTTGAGAGCACCTGAGCAGATGGGTTTTAGAAAGATCCATCTTAGCTGGTTTAGTTTAAGGTGAAAGCTGCCTAAGATGCTGCTGCATGGAACAGAAAATTAATTGGCATTGATTTCCTCTGGGCTGTTTTTTTTTGCCTCTAACTATACAAAACTGTTTTATCTCCGTATCGGCCATTGTCAAAAAGAAACTTCTAGGTCAGAAGGATCAGTGCTATGGCCACAGAGAGGTGGTCTTTTGAGGGAAGGGGGAACAAAAGAAATGCATTGCCAAATGTCAATTTTCATCATTAAACCTCACTTCTGTGAGTTATTTACCTCCCTGAGTAACCCGAATTATATTAGCAAGATAATGCAGGACCAAGCCTTTGTACTATAGCAAAACTTGCTGGTTTTCTCCTAGGAATATTTGCAAATTAGTTCGTGAACACTTATATGTATGCCTATCATTTTAAATTCTTATTAGTAAAAGAGAAAATAACAAATACAAAAAGCAACTTGATAAAAATCACTTTCATTAGTTCCTTGCACAACTCACACTGACTGACTCAACCCAGCTTTGAAGACACAATCAGTTAAAAATTAAAAACCTAGTGCATGAGCATGCGTTTCTCTTTGTAGTGTGTTTGTGTCACAAAGCTGATGAAACTGACTGATGCCATGACTGCATTAGCAGCCCTGTATTATTTGCAATGGGAAACAATTTTCAGGCTTCGTGAGTTTTATTCCTTTAGCTGAAACCAGCTCAGATTCATTTTAAGGAAGTAGAAAAATATTAATCATTGTTGATAACCCAAATCCAAAATCTAATGTGCAGCATCCCTTCCTGCAAATACAGCTTGTGTTCATGTTTTTACTGTTTGGTATATAGATATATGGCAGCTAGGTGTAGTACCCAGAATGGATGCACTTGGCTGCAATACACCACATTACCAGCATTGCAAACTTCCTTGTAGTGATTTGCTGTCGTTGAATATTTTTAATGAAAAAAAGAGTTAGCAAATCTTTTCATTTGGTTTGACACACTGCCCTCCCACCCCCCCCCCCAAAATAAAATTTAAAAAAAAAAGAGAGAGAAATAAAAATTCAGTATTTTCCCTTTAAAATTGAACCTCTAGTGGTACTTTATGGAATTAACTGTTTGCATTGTTAAATATCACAACAATATAAGAGAAGACTGATCTTACCATACGTAACTTAACTTTCTGCATTAGCCATGATATCATTCATCCTAATGATTTTAGTCCAATTGCCAAGGAAAACAGAACTTCACAAAAAGATAGAAATACTTTTTTGTTGTTGTTGAAATTGCACCTAATAAAAAGTTTTTTGACCAACTGCACATGTGTAGCTGGTTTGCAGGTTTGTATTTAAAGACTCACTCCTGGGAGCAGCTAAGCATCAACAACTTCAGTTGAAAAGAGGCTGTTTAGTAATCTCTGAAAAGAAGGACACAGTAGTTTTTCTGGGAAAAATTACTGTAAAGGGATGCACAGGTACTTGCTGTTAAAAATGTCACAGATTTTTAAGGACTGAAATACTGCTGATGTCATGGTGGTTGTGTGCAGAAGAAAGATTATATTATTATTCTAGGTGAAAGAAACTTTGCTCCTTGAACAAACCCAGCAGCAGATTTGCTGACTGGCTTATAGGCATTGCCTGTCCATTTTACAGAAGTAAAAGTGAAAGAATTAGTCCTCTGTTATGAAGGAGTGTAAGTTTAAAAGATAAGGAGAAGATAATTTGGCTGCCCTTAGATAAGAAAGAAAATGTTATATTTGTTGACTTCTACACATAGGAAAATCAGGGAGCATTAAATAACAGGAGATAGCAGATGGTTCTTCGGTTTCCCTCATAAAATAATTTTGATGAGTGTTTGTAAATATTTAAGGGCCCAGTAGTACTGATCTTTACACAAGTTATTTTTTTCTAACAGAAAAAACCACACATAATTCAGCAAGGCTGTTTGTGAGTAAGAAGTATTCATATAAACAAGACTTTACAGGATTAGATCCTTAAAAATGTATAAATATTAGCAAAATATTTCAATGGCTAAATTAAAGAATCATCTGGTATCATCTATTCCCTTTATTTTCAGAGACATTAATAGCTTTTTACAAAATCAGCAAAGAATACCACTTCTTCCAGTGCTGAGATAAATTGAGTGACCTTCTCTTTATCCCTTGACTAATATTCCTTTCATTACAGGATCAATTCTTTTCATAACCAAGAGTAGTATGAAATTAATATTCTAGATGTAGGTACATTAAAGAGCTAAATCTCACAACAATTTTAACTCTAGTAGGACAGGCTTAGGAGTTTAGAGGTAATATTCTGTTCATGGTCTAGAGTATGATTTTTTTTTGTAGAGAGCAGTGCAAAGACATATCAGGGGCGCATTCTCCCTGGGATTACTCCATACTCCAAGGGAGGACATGGGCAGAGCTCAGAGCAGTAGGCTGTTTTGAGCCAGGAGAACAGCAAAAAGCATGAAGTTTTGCAACCTGGAAATATGAAAAGCAACACAAACCACAATGTTTACACTATAGCTGCATTCCTAGATTGTATACCTGTTTCTGCCCTCTCTCTAGGCTTGATGGTACCAGCAGTCCTCATTCTCCTCTCAGCCCATGGGTACTGCTACTGCATGTATAGGTGATGAGCTTTTGCCCTGAGAAGATTAGTGATGAATCAAAGGCCTCTCTACAGAGGGCCAGTACAAATCCATTGTGTCTCTTAATCTTTTTAAGCTCTGTGCTGGCAATGCGCAGACCATCTAAGCACAGCTACTCTCATGAGGCTCTGAGGACTGGGCATTAAACACTCCCTTCAAGAAGCACCAGTAGTTTCTGTTGTTCCTGTATTTGGCAGATTCCATCATTTGAAAGAACATTTCATTGTTCTTTGACTTAGTCCCTTTATAGGAAAGAGATGAAGTGACTTTTAAGAGAAAGTTTCTGTTTTAAATAACAGAAGATCTTTAGACTGTCAGTAATTCATTAACTCTGAGAGACAAACAGTGGTTGTAAATAAGCTCAACTAGTTCAGCTCATACTCCACCTAGCTCTGATTTAGAGAACAATATAAGTAGGGGAGTATACTTTTCTGCTATGTGCCTGCCATCCATTAGCTGAAACTGATGCTTTCGTCTTCTCACAAAATAGCATGTGTTTCTGGGATACTTAAATATTAGAAAAAGAATAAATCTATTTAATCCTGGTCAAAACAGGTTAGTGGCAGTTCTCAACACGGACACTTGTGGAATTTTTGGTTATTTGGAAGATTTATATAAAAGATTACAGGTCTGCAGGAGAAAAGCAGCTGTATTGATAGGAGGTACTTGGATTGCTGCAAGGCAGTTAATACCACATGACGTTTTGATTTCAAGTCTTGCATTACATGGCATTAACAGGTCACCTATTGTGAGGATTAAGAAGTGTCTCACTGACAAATTTCAAAATGTAGCCTTTTAATGGGGAGATTTCATTCAGTGTGAGGAGATTTCCAAGCATCAGAAACAGTCTTGCCTGATACTGTTTTCTTTTGTTTTCAGCATTTCAGGCCATGAGATAGAATCTTTGCTTTAAAAGGCTTGCATATAGCACAATAAATAAAGAAGATATATTATTTCTGCAGTAATTTGATTTGGCTAAATGATCACTGTCCAACAGGCAGCACACTAAATTAATTTCACTACAGTCCAAAAGCTTGTAGGAATGGACACTGTCTCAGACAGCAGAGACTCAAAAAGTGATTATCCTAATCACCCCTTACATGAGAGATCTGAGTACATTGGTGAGGAAAGGATTCAGTACAGTCCTTGCATGTTTCAAAGATATCAAGCACAGTTCTGGTACCTGCACTTTAAAGAAGATGAGAAAATGTTGGAGAAAATCCAAATATTTTGTATGTCAAGTACAAGTCTCGATATAGGAGGCCTAAAGAGCTGGACATATTCTAATTAAAAAAAGAGTGAGAGAATGCAGGGAATAGATAACAACAATGAGCTTTTTCACTCTTGCTGACAAAAGCACAACTAAATCCAATGACTGGAAGTTTCAGGTTAGATGTAATCAACCTTGAAATCAGATGCAATTTCCTAGCAGTAAAGGTAATTAAACTCTGTAACAGCTTATGAAGGGAGGTGGTGCACTCACCATTGTTTGATCTTGTCCTGAAAAAGGCTGTCTTTCTTAAATACAGCTTTACTTCATCTTCTGGGAGAAATTCTAATGGACAGAGCAGGCTCAGGGAGGGAAGGAGGGTCACATCAGGCTACATCCCCTGATGATCCCTCTGGTGCCATCCATTAGAACAATGCATCTGTGCAACTTCTTCCATTATGGCTGGAACAAGATGGCTTGAATTGCACCCTGCCCACTCAGACATTTTCAGGCTGGCATTAAGGTAATAAGTATAATCAAATCCCATACTTGAGAGCTCCAGTTGGCTGCCTACAGCAGAGAGGAAGAATCTCTTCTCCACTCCTCTGAGAGATATTTGGTCTCATATATTCTGCAGAAGAACTTTTTGCCTTCCCTTGAACCATGTATTATTTATCTTGCTGTAGCCAGGAAGAGATTAAAGCAATGCAGAAAATTATTTTAGACATCTGATGCTTGGGTTTGAATTAAGCCCAGTCCAGAAGCAGTAGAAATTTTAATAGCTCAGATTGGCAAGCATGGTGGATATTTTGCATGGATTTTTTTCTGTGGTTGTCTGGGCATGCCTAATTAGTTCTCAAGTATCATAGGAAGCTCAGGTACTGTTTTAGATTGGTTTCTCAAGGACTAAAATACTACAGGCTAATGAAAGTGGTTCTCTCAGCCTTGGCATACATGTACAACATTTAGTAGGCACCTATATGCAAGACAGATCAGACAGGCTGATGATCTCTCTTGGCCTTAAATTGTAAGAAAATTTAAAACTTGTACATAACAACAGCCTCCAATTTCCAGGGCTCTATGACCATGGTTACACCATGAGGCACAAGCACCAAATAGTCTCCAGTGCCCCGATCAGAGATAGAAAAACTCAGTGAGAATTCAAAAATCAAGCAATTCCCACCAGAACTTAAAAATGCACAAGCACAAAATATTGCCAGTTGCTTGCAGGTATTTGCCTTGCAAGCATCAGAAGAAGTTATCAGAGGTACCTGCCTGTAGTAGAAGAGACCTGTCCTCACAGCCTCTGCCATCAGTAGTCCCATCCCTAGGCTGACAGACACAACTGCAGGACAGAGCAGCAGCTTGGTTGTGGAAAAGCCCTATTGAAAGCAGGTGTCTGAAGACTTCCAGCCTTAAACTAGGAGGTGTTCCCTCTTCATGACATGAGGGTGCTCAGCATCCCTGCATGAAAACTTGGATATTTAACACCTTCTCTGGCAAAACATTTATAAACACACCATGGTGTTTTGGTGTGGTTGGAAGGTGTGAGTGGCTGCATCCAGGAAAAGAATTACTGAATAAACATAGATTAGCTGTTTCTCTGTGTAGACTAACGTAATTAGTGAAAACTTGTTTCTAGCATCTTACCCAAAGAGTCATAAAAAGGAGTGAGAGAAGACCATCTCAGACTGGTGAAACAAAGTAGAAACACATCTCCATGACTTACTGCCTCTGAATAATATACTTGTAAAATATATTATATGTATCACTAGTAAGTGCACTGAATAGTGTGACACTGCAAATTATTTAAAACAAAAATGGTATTATAGATCCCCAAGATGTTTGCACCTGGAGGCCTAAAAAATCACAGTCGGTATAGCTTCATATAATGCTTATCATTACAGAAAGTGGATATTTTTTGTTGCTGAAGGGTAGGAGAAAAGGACACATTATAGCCTTAGTTCATCAATATATTCTTCTCAGTTTAGATTTATCACAGGTTTCTCTTAAACTACAGTTTTATTTAAGAAATGGGCTTGTGTCATTGAGTGTATGTACAGACTGCAAATGATGTTTTCCAAGCAACTCTTCTGTTGCATAATCTATGCTGTCATTTTTAGTAGCTGGATGGAAAAGACGTTTCCATAAAGAATTGTTGTTTATGATGGGACATATAAGAAACAACCAGCACTATCCCAGAAGCAGATTGCAGGGTGTCTGGCCAGAGAATGAGGAAATTTGGTGGATTTATTGTCTTCCTTAAACAGAAAAGAAAAAAAAAACAACTTTAAAATGTAGTCCAGCAACAACTGACAGTAGCATAACAGCTATTCATTTCAGTCATCTGAGATGTGGACATTTGAGAGGATATTGAAGATATTTCTTTCTTTATGTACAGTGTCATGAGGACTTACGGAACTTGATTGCTCTGGTAGAATTCACATGGTGCCCAGGATGTGCTGTCTTGAGTCTTTCAGAATAATTAGCTTGATTGACTGGTTTTAGGTTGAATTTTTAAAATTATATATATTATTGTTATGTACAAAACTGTTAGCCAAATTTGCTGGGATATTGTGCATATTTACAGAAAATGCATATTTTCCCACATTTTTATAATAATGGAAGCATGGTGTGCCCCAAAGAAGCTGCCAACCTAAGGTACTGATCCTGCAGGCATTTACACATCTGCTCATAATAATGTGCCAAGAGTACTAAGAGTACTGATATTGACTTCAATTGAGCCTTTTAAAGGTTTTAAAGTAAATTATATGCCTAAGTTTTGTGTTGAATGACAACACAACAACAATAACAATAATTGTAACAATACCTACAGAAACACTGGGAGAACAAAATATGTAGGTTAAATGATACCTCATGCTTAGGCACCTAGATAAAATGGGAAAGTATATGCAATTTACTATGAAGGTAGAGCTTGCTCACAAAATGAAACATGCTCCATAAAAGCAGTTATTACTATGAGATAGCTATGGTTTTTGGAAAAAAGTGCTTTTATCTTCCTTGAAATTGTCTCATGAGAAAATTATGTTTTGGTGTAATAACAGATGTGTTCTGATATAGACAAAAAGTTTATGGTGTAATAACAGGTATTACAGGGGAAATGACATGATCTGAAGTAACATATATATATATATGTGTGTGTGTGTGTGTGTCTTATGTGTAAAAATTTCCTTCTCTTATCAGAAATTAGCCATCCTTTGTTATTACTCTTCTCTTGTGCTAAACACTAGGGAGGACCAAGACTGGAACCCTAAGAAGATTTCTCCACAGTAATAAATCAAACTCTGAGAAGAAGCTGGTGGAGATTTAACACAGTTTGTGATTCTTATTATCACCTTTCAACAGTCTCCTATTTGGAGAATTTTGAAGAAAGTCCAGTGTGAACTCCCGCTGAATTAAGTTTTGCCAGTACAGCCAGGATGGAGAAGCACCATAAAAGAGCTAGAGGTCCAGAGAAAATGACATGCATGAACACTGTCTTTCTGGTTTATTAGGAAATTGGAGAGGCAGGACTTTCTGCAAAGAAGCCCACTAAGGGATTTTTTTTGTTACTGGCACTGATCTTAGGCAAATTGCCAAAGCTGAAGTTACAGACTCGTGATAGATACACAGTGATCCACAACAACAATGGTAAAACAAAAGAAAAGATGTTCAAGTAACCAGAAATCTTTGAAGCATAATTGCTTCATTTCTTCTGGATGTCAATAAGATCAGACATTTTCACTCTTGTTCAACTAATCTAGTTAACTAACACAAGTCCTGGCTAACCTTCTCATTCACTATTGTGTTAAAAGGCACTAAAGGTTGCCATTCAGAGTGTTTAACCCAAAGAAACATGAGATCCCACTTTAAATCAGTGGTCTGCCAAGAGCTCTTTCAGATTCAGTGGAGTATCTGAAGCTGTTAGCCATACTGATCATTAATCAGAGGGGACAAATTGCCCCAGATTCCCAAGAGGCCAGAGAAAATGCCCCATGAGTTCAGGGTTTTTCTGGTTGCAGGAAATGAGCCTGGTCACAGCATTTGTCTGAGCTGTGTTACTCTCTGAAAAACAGCTGGAGCTTGGACCCTCTTTATTTTCCTACTATATTTTAAGGGAGTCAATTATTCTGTGGCATATGCATTTAAATTGATTTAAATTGTAAATAAGTAAACAGGATTAGGCCAAGGATTTGGCCTGACTCTTGCTAGCTTGGGGGAAACAGTAAGACAAGGTCTCCAAATAATACTGCTGTCAGCTAACAACTTAGTTCACTAAGAGAATAGTCTTATGATGAAAGTCATCTTAAAAGTGCCTATAATGATTAGAATTAATTTTAAAATGGTCTCTGGGAAATGGCTGGGCAGGGACTTAAAGGAAGATAATGAGAGCGAGATAGAAGTGAGGACATTAAAACAGACTGATTAATAAAATATGAACACAGATAAAGCTGTGCAGCTGGAGTTTTACACTACCATTTAAAAACAGCCATACATATAATTCTGACACAGAGCCTATATCACTTTAAATCTTTTAGAAACATATTAAAATTACTCAAAGAGGGACCATTTTCAGAAGCTCCCTGGACTTATGCATGATAACTTAAAAGAATTTCATTGTAAATCCCTCTGTCTAGTTCAACAGTATTATCTGCTTACAGACAACCCTCAGAGGACAAAGTCACAGCTTTTGTCTGGCAAAATTATTGTCCAGTGATGATACATTGTTTGTGCTTGCAGAAATGCAGCATGAGCACAGTAATATTGGATCTTATATGGGATGCTACGTTGTCAGGACAAAAACATCAACTACATTATTGTTTTTACTAATGAGACATTTCTGATATAGCATTGTTTGTCTAAAACCAAAGACAGATCCCTTTTAAAAGTCAAGGAGAATAGGTAAAGAAAGAGTCAGCTGTACATCAGTTTTCCAGTTTAGAACAAATATTCTGTAGATCATATGGAAGCATTATGAAAATATGTGTAAAAATGAATTTGAGGAAAATGAGTGCTTGAAATCATTTTGATCATAAGATCGCTGTGTATACATGAGATCAGAAGATCATGATCTTGGAAATAATATGATTCTGTAAAAAACAGGGTGGAAAGAAATTCTTTAACTCTTTTGGAACTGTGTACTGGAAAAGAAAAAAATAACTTTGAATTGAATTCAAAGAATTTGAAGTTCTTATTACTCATCACTGAGTCAAGACATGTATCTGTATCTGACCTACAAAGAAGCAGATTTCTTATGCAGCATTCCTCTCTTCCCTGTTGGGCATGCTAAACAGCACCAGGTTTCAGAACAGCATCGACCCCTGATGCAGAAAGAGGCCTATGCAGTCTTCTTCCATTTAAGCCTTCAAGACAGAACTGAAGTGGGATCTTTATCTTTTCTAAGTCAAGCACTGATTTACATCTGGTTCCTTGTTTCCTGTCTTACATTTATATGCACTGAGGAATCTCCTTGTGGAGAGATTTAGTGCACAATTACTGAGCACACTTAGGAGGGTGAGTCAAAACATGGCCCCTGTTACCACAGAATGGCAATGAAGAAACAGATTCATTTTAATGAGGGTGCATGGGCCTTTCTGTACTTCTTACAGGTCAGTTTGAATTGTTTTCATTATGAGTCTATTAGTTCAGGAGTTTGAGTGCCAAGCAGCTCTGCTCTAGGCTCATATTTGGCACACTACTCCACCAGCACAAGAGTGGTTTATTTGGACAGTTTTCTAAAATTAAAAGCTCAACTCTTACCCAGCTCAAAGACAAACAAAAATGCTACTGGAGGTTCTCAGATTTTGGAAACGGCATTCAGATTTCACAAGGCTTCTTTGTCTTTAAAAGCTAACTGCTCAAGAAGATGGGAGTTCATAATCTGAGGTAATGCCCAGGCCAAATTAGGCAAGAAACATTGCAATATTGGCATGCCCAATACTAATTGACAAAAATAATGTTCAGAGATAGTGCAGTAAACAGTTGAAATTCCATGGAATTTGGTTTTTAAATATCTGTTGATAACAACATGAGTCATTTGACATGGTGGGGTATGATGATGAATTGCATTCTGTGCTCCTTTGTAAGGTGTTTTGAGTGTCAAAGAACTCATGTTTCTCACCTAACTACATTTAGTTGTTACTGTTTAAGAAAGATAAAATTCAGTATAAAATTACACATTTTTGGCCATTACAGGTCTTCAAAGAAAAAAATCTTTGTGCCTAAAATTATTTCAAGAAAGATGAATTTGAAAACTGTTGCAGTGTGTATATATATATGTGAAATGCATCATATACTGCATACACTTGACTGGGAATGCATTTTCTCTTTTATTTTTTTTCCCTGTAGCAGTTATTCCCTACATTTTCAGAACTAAGAAAAAAGTATATTTGGAGGTGTACTGCTAAAAGTCTTGCAACTGAAAACTTTGAATTGTAGGCTTTGAATCAAATAATCAGATGACTCATGAAAATGGTAATAGGCCATTAGTTATTGCCAACAGGTAATATGCTCCTTAGCCACAATTGTGGTGAAACTCTTGCTCAGAGCTGTCTTAAGTCTCAGGTCATCAAACAGGCCTTGCAGGGCAGTCACTAGTCTGGGGACCAAGTGCAAACTTCCTCACATTGCAAGCGATTGGTCACATCTGGGGGATATTGCACGACCATTTTCCCAATCCCATCAAAAGCAGAGCAGTGAAGAGCACCAGGTGACCCTGTCATAAGCCATGCTTACCCATTGCTCCTTTATGCAACCCTCCAAACTACATCATTTGTGGCTAATACAAAGTATGCACATGCTAACTACTTAAATATTCCTGTGCAGACTTTGCACTGTAGCTGCCCTGGCTTCCAATCCATCTACAGCACCCAAGTTTCATTAATGCCCAGTGTCCAGCAAACCCTGTCTGCTGCCTCTAAGTCATCAGTGGCTGGTTGTCATCAAAGGCAGCAGGCATAGTGGGACAAGGGAAGCATTTTGTCTTTCTGGAACAAGATGGTGACTTCTCAAGATTGGGATCAAGTTGGAGCGTAAGTAGCGAGACTGCACATTTTATTTCACTTCTCAGGAACAAATAGGAAATTATTAAACTCTCTTATTTCTGCCACCTTCAGGAAAACGGTGACAGTCTTTATGAGTATCTGCAACTGGTAGCTTTCATAAGTGTTGAAATATATGCACAAAACCATTGCATTTGTTGTTTTGGAGGAAAATTGTGTATTGAAATAGGTGGCATATGTTTTATGAAACAGCCTGATTTCTACAGTCTGCAGACCTTACTGTCCCTTTTGCTGTGGATTGCTGGCAGAACTGCACTTCGTGGACACACTCTACTCTTGCATCCCCCCAAACAACAAAGAAAGTACTCCAACTCAATTTTTTCAAAATGTATCTACCTTTAAATCTCTTCGGCATTCGCAAACAGGCTCCTTTGCAATTGCTGGCAATTATATCTATTTTTAGAGTTGTCTAACACACTTCAAAAAGCAGCAAGGGATGCAATAAAACCAGGGATACTATATATCACTTTCATTAAGAAACAACACTTTAATTGCCATGACTTACTACTTCAATGCTTGCAAGATGGATGGTGCCACCCTTGAGAATTTTCCAGGCATGGTTTCTGCTCAAATTTAGTCTCTCAGACTATATTTCAGTTTCTTGGGAATGGGAGACCAGAGAGTGGTTGGACAAGAAAAATGCAATATTGGAGAGAAGATAGAATGATTGAGAAATATTAGCTCAGGGATACACGTGTGGAACAAGTGTATTACCTGGGAAGGGATACCTTATGTTGTAATATCTTACATGACATGAAATCCAAAAAGGCACCTGGAAGAGTGTGACCCTGCACCAGTTTAACAAGGATTATTGCATTTTGAAAATTTCTCCTGTAGATTGGCAACTCCTCATATTTAACAGGTGTTGTGCTCTCTGTAGACTCCACGTAGATACCCCCAAAAGCACTTGTGGCCTTGTCGTTAAATACTGGGTTTGTATATGCCATATTTTTGAAACTTATGTTTCAGTAAAATCAGCATAAATGAAGGAACACTTGGAATTACCCATGGCAACTTCAGTCTTTTTTGGCCCTGTTAAAAGAGACATTGGTATAGTCACAAATTTTCCCTCTAAGTGAACATAGGATCAGGAATAGCTATCCTGCATCTCTAGAAAGTCATGGGATTTTGATCATATGAGAGAAGAGGACTGACTAGGAAATGAAAATGGGTCTGTACTGTAGAGGAGGTACTTCAAAGATATCCTTCATTTTCCTGCAATCCAGGATCATAAAAGAGCTTGGCCATCATTGGAAGCTCTTCTGGGTTTTATCACAATGAACAAAGATTAGCTGTTATTATTCAGCATCTGCTTCAGTGTTCTAAATATCCTATAAAATTCTGAGCTTTACCTAATTGGACTAGAAGGAGAAACAGACCAATAAATCTATTTTTATTATGATTAAGTTATTCAAGTCTGGGAGTAAATAAATGTTGAATAAAATGCATGGGAATATTAGTTAATCATCTTCTAACCATAAGAATATGGTATTAAGAAGTAGACTGGAGTTTAGAACTGTTGTTCAAAAATATTCTTTTTCTTAATCTTATAGCAAATAGAATAGCCTTTTTTTTAAAGTCATTAGTGCCACCCAGGTTAGAGCTTGCCAGTGTAGTTGAAGTGATGCTTAGCCCCTTTCTGACACAGAGAAGCTGTTGAAAATGCATTGTACAAATTCTCTGAAACCACTGATTGGTTCCAACAAGCTTCTTGATGGGACTAAAGAGGCCATCTTTAACCTTCCATGCCCTGAATGGTTTGGAAAAACAATTTTTTTTCAGTTTGAGAAAAACTGCACTTCCATGTCCTAGTGCCACTGGGGAGATAAGCAGAGATTCATAAAGAGAGGTGTTGGCTTGAAAACCTCTGTATAGGTTTAGATCTTGCTCTCAGCCATACACATTGTTATTGTTTGAGGCATCCAGCTCTGCAATCATTTTCCCTCTTGCAGTTCAGGCAGGGTGGGCTTCAGGACATACATTTATGGGTGCCTTTCTTCTATTCTTACCCTATGAATTCTTAGTGCTGATGCTGGGATAGGTGTTTTGACCTATTTTCGGAGCTGGACATGTAGAGATATATTTTGAAACTGTGAATCTAAATAATACCCATGTATGATTAGGAGACAGAATGAGGACTGCAGAATTAAAATTCCCAAGAGTTGTTATTAGACTCCTTTTCCTCAGTGATGCCAACTGAATTACATGTCAGGAGACCTGTGCTGTGAAGAACTGCTCAGGCATGTGGGCAGCTGTATGGCAGGATGTCTGTCAGCCAGGCAATTGATCTCTCCTTGCTACCAACTGCACCCAAAAACCTCACCCCAGGGGTGGAAGGAACAGACTCACTTCCCAATTTTGAACCAACAGAAGACTGTGGTCTGCCAGTAATCAACCTTAGTCAACATTATGCCATGAGTACTAGTGACAGCAATACAACTTTCCAGTTCTGGTTGAGCCAATGGCTTATTTGACATCCTTTCACTGGCAAAGACATGTTCTGTCTGAATTGGGCAGATACAAGTGGCCTGGGTTCATCTTTGCACCTTTCTTCATGTGCTTCTCCTCAATAATTTGGGGTAGGGTTCTGTAAGACACTACTACCAGCTATAAATAGCGCTATAAGTAGAACAGACACTGGGACACCAGCTGCCGAAGGAGAAGTCCTGAACAAGCTTTTTAGGTTCATAGCAGAGAAGAAGGAAGAATTCTAAAATTTTAGTCACTGAATATTGGAATCTGTCTTTTCCAAAGACTAACCATGTCATACTATAGCACAAGCTTTCCAGCTTGGAAGACTGCTAGGAATGGATGCATCTCTTGCATGCCATTGTAGCAGTTGAACACAAAAGCATAAACCCATCACAGCCTGAGTATTTACAGCATTCAAATTCACTGACCTTGCATTTCTAGGAGGGACAAAAAAAAAAAAAAAAGAAAAAAAAAAGAAGTAGAAACTACTGGGCTTCCAATATTGAGCTTTCAAAATATTTTCTAATAGTGACCTGGCTGTGACATTTTTGATACTGATACAAGGTGAGTTGCTTGTAGGCATACTTTCAGTCACAGTACAAAAGACCTACAGACATGAAGTTACATATGTTAATAACCTAAAAAAAGTAAGCATATCAAATGGATTTTACCTTCCCTGATTTATGTAAAATCTAATAATTCAGTTGTAGTTCAGACATTAAACTGTATTTTTTGCAAGCTGTAAGGATAAGGAGATAAATTTGAGTTTGAAACCCCCCAAAAATCCTCTCATTCATACCATAAATAGGTTATTTGAGTGGGAATCTTTGCAGAGACTGGCTGTGGGAAAAAAACAGTCATTAAAATGAGGTCATGGAACATAAACCTTCAGAGAAGGCATCAGTATGCTTCACTCTTGCAACAACCTCCGAGGAAACCATGCTTCTCAGAGTGTTTATGTCTGAAATGATATCTGTTTGCCGGCTTCAGATCAGTGAGGAGGAACTATAGTGCCTTCTCTTTTTTTTTCTCAGCCCTATCTGGCTGCCAGTGTCTCTGAGCTGTCAAGGAACAAATGTTCTGACTTCATCTTGTGTGCTCTTTTCTCTGCATTCTGACAACGCCTCTCAGGTTCACAGATGTGTCAACCCCATTGTAATGATTTCTGCCAAAGCAGATGCACTGAGGAATTAGATGTGGAGATATATGTTAAAACTGCCTTTTGTATTCATCAGAGATGCCAGGCCCCTGAAAGAAATTTCTAAGGAATAAACACATCTATAATAGTTGGAGGAGGCTTTTTTATTTCTTCTACAGATAACACTTTCTATAAAGCAAGTCCTCTTCACTCTGATTTTCTCATCTGAGAGAAGGAGAGGTCACAAAAAATCAGAACTTAGAAACTGACAGAATCTTACCATTAAACCAGTTACAATCAGAAATCTAATTTCTTTTCAGAGGAGCAGTGGGATTGCATAAAACAGGATTATTCCATTTCCAATTTGTCATGCCAGCCTAACATCTTCAACAGTTCTGTATTGTTTTCACAGGTGTTTTTACCACCTATGTTAATAAAGAAAATTATGTCCCAGTCAGCACGCAAAAAAAAAAAAGTCTGAAGGAGGAATGGTTTCTTATGAATGGAAAATGCTTAGTACTCATACACACATCCCAGGAGTACAACACCCTTCCTTAGGAAGAACTTCTAATTGATTTCCTTCAGCAAAGCCTTTGGGATCTCTATAAATTAGGTCTAGTGGGTAGGCTTTGTCAATCCAACAGTTTCCATAAAGTAAAAATTTTAACTGCTCCATTTCTCTCAAAGGGATTTGATTATTTAAAAGAGAAGGGGAAAAAAAGAGTGAGAGATATAGAGAAGGGATAGCAACTCATGCTATTTAAATAAATGTCAGCTCCAGCTAACTTGACCTTCACTGCAAAGATGGTTTTTTTCAGAAGGCCACTTTACTAATTTCAGAACAAAATTTCATTAGCTTATGTTTGGAAACATTTCCATAACATTTTGTCAACTACCTCTCACCATCCATATTTAATCTATAGTCATATTCTTCCTTAGTATCTCCTGCTTGAATTTCCATTTGATCTCATCCCTGTCCAGCCATGTAAAACCTACAAGTCCTGCACTAGCAAGAGGCCTTAAGACCACTGATCTCTATTAGTCAGACAACTTTAGATAAATGAATTAATGTTTCAAAATAGGTGCAGTACTTTTCATTCTTGCATTTAATCCATCCACCTGAAGTCAGTGGAAGCTGAATTAGCTCATATACTTTCAAATGACTCATCAGTCATGCATTTGCTCCATGAAGTGCATCTCCTCCTGCCCTATTCCATGAAGGCACAGTGCAACGAGGGCAGTATTCAAAAAAGCAGGCAGGTGTCCAAACTTCCCATGTCCTTTTCTCACTACCAAATATATCCTCTCTAGGATCTTGCCTATATAAGTACTGTAGTATCACTGCTTGTAGCTGGTCTATGTTGAGTTACACAAGACTAAGATATGTGAAATCTCAGGATAAATGAGCAATTGCCTGCATGTAATTTTTAATTGAAATGTTAATGTAATCTCCTATGCAGCAGACAACATTCAAATCAGATTTTCTTCAAATTTGCTGTTGCTGAAAATATACACACAAAAAAAAGAACCCTTCACAAATAAGATCTTGAATCCTAACTCAGATGGGAAAAGTCACAGTCCGCTCTCTTTAATTAATTTAAGCATCACTAATTTAAACTAAGTTCTCCTGAGTAATTCTTGTAACAGCACTTAAAAATAATGCTCCTGTGAAAAGCTCTGCTACTTCAGAAAATGATCAGAATTATTATTGCTCATTTCACAAAGAAGATTGTCTTTGTTGTGGCACTTGCAGAAAGTTCTAGTCTATTAGCAAACAAGATCAAAAATGAGATCAGTAATACTGGCTGAAACAAACAAGATTTTGATATTCATATATTGTAGGTCTTATGAGAACCTGAAGAGGAATAGGGAAAAAAAAGCAAAAAATATGTGTACCCACAATGGGAGGGAAAACTATCCTTCATGATACTAATAAACAACTTGTTAAGTTACAAGCACTTTTATTGTTATAAATAGGTCATTCAGGTCACAATGCCAAAATTCTCTTCCCATCATGACAAGCAGTTGCTGATCAATTTCCATTTTTAGTTTCTTCCTCAAATTTCTCACTGTTCAACTTCCAGGCTGCTCTGATTTTATCCCCCACACTGTAAATGTCTCTGGCTTTGGTCCAGTAAATAGAAAAGGTTTTTTTATTAAACATGATGAATTTTTGATTTTCTATGAAATGTTGTGTGCCTAAAATTCAGTGAGCTCCTACAGAAATACTGATTCTGCAGGAACAATAGAGTTTGTGAGATGAAATATATAGATTTAAGTCTGTAAGAAGGGCTGGTCTGTAAGTGGACTTAAAATATGCGACCAAGAGCTACATGACATTTTAGTTGGACACGCTCAAAACACTAAGTATGATGTCAAATATTTCTTAGCTAGGTTCATTGTCAAAAGTTAGTTCCACAAGTTAGTTTGCTACAAAAAAAAAGAAGGTATATAAAAATAACTCCTCATTTTAACTACCTGTTGCCTACCATGACCATGAGAACTCAGCTAAGTGCAGGTTGGGTCCCACCTTCTTGGACTATGCTAATCTTTATTCCTGGTTTTTGGGGGCTAGCAAAATCAGTTTTACTTAGAGGCTATTACCACTACAACCATGATTATACCTGTTCATTTCTTCTCTATTTCTGTTCATGGGCACCTGGTATTTATTAGCAATCTTTAAAGAGGCTAGACTATACACTGGAGTAAATATCCCAGACAGGAAGAAAGTGTGTGGGGTTCTACAGGGAAGGGCAAGATGGCCAATTTTAGATATGTCTATCATTAAACATGTAAACAATATACAAAGGCTACCTGTCTGGCTCTTTATCCATAACTTATATATCAAAAGAAGATTCTGACCTTTATTTGTTTAAGTAGAAAACAGTCAGAGGTCATAAAAGCATGTGTATGTACCACTTTCTTTTTCTAATGCTGCAATCTGTGTAGTGTTGAAAATTTGGGAAGCATTTGGGAAGAGAAAGAGACCTGGAGTCGCTATGGTCCTAACATATCGAAGTATTCCTTTCAATGCCTTCCTTCACTTCTAAAATTGATTTTTGTTTTGCTTTTCTTTCTGATATCAACTAGAAAATTAGATGCTGTGGAGCGAGCAAGATGAACAATAAGGATTCTGATCTTTCTCCTCATTTAGAAAACTGAGATTACTTTTCTATTGGTTTGCATTTCTTATGTGCTGATTTTCAAGTGCTTCTTAGAGCAAAGAAAAAACCCTAAAAAGTAAGTATCTCTCCAAAGCACTTTCTAGCAAAATGGATGGTAGTACAAGGTTTTTACATTAAACTTAGAGTCAAGTACGTGAAAGAAAATGTAATATAAAAAGATTTCTCATTGAAGTATGTTTCTATTTACACATTTCTGGAAGCTTCAATCCAACTAAACAAAATCTGATGCTAGGTTCTCAGTTGACTTAAGCTGAAGTCGATCTATTGACCTTTGTTAAAAGAAAAAATTACTGAGTTGCTGAAAAGATGGAGAGTATATCTTTGCCTTTTTGTTTTACAGTATGTGGGACTAAGCACTCACAGAGAATGTTAAGATATTAATTTTTGTAAGGATTATCTAGAACCTAACCTTCCCCGGCTTGCACCTGATTAATTCCAAGGCTGAATACTGAAATGCTTTCTTAGGCAAAAATCATAATTTAATTAAAACTTATCATTAAATTCTGAGATCGTATCCAAGAGTTTGAATCCAGATTTGCAAAGGCATTTAGATACTTAAAGGTGCAGATAGGCATCAATTAAGATTTGTAAAAAAGCCTACACAGGAGATAAGACTAATTCATTTTGAGAAGTAGCTCATATTAGATGTCAAAGAGACCTGGTGTTTTGGAAATATCATTGGACATTTCCATGCAAAATTAGGTGCCAACAGACTTTAGAGTTTTTATGGTTTACCTTACATCTGGAATTCCTTTAAAATCTGTCTCTCAGAATAAAAGAGTTGAAACAGATACAAGAAATTAATAAATAAAAACAAAAATTAAAAAAAAATGTGCCAGCCTGTAAATATCTGACAGATAAGTTCTGAATGTTCACATTATAAACTACTCTCTATGCATTTCTCATGACTATATCTCATGACTTATGAGACGGGAGGGTGTAATACATACAGAGACTGGATTACCTGACTTTACAAAGCTGTTTATAAGAGCACATCTGCTTTGTCTCAGCATTTGAAATACATTTAGAGCATGCAAGCTCCTTTTCAATTGCAAGTTGAGTACAACTATGTGAGCTATTACATTTTTCTCCTGCAGAAATCCAGAGAAATGAAATTGCTGCCTTGAGCCATGTTTTGAACTACTAACTATTGCCATTTGAACCAAGAAAAGCTTTAAAACTTATGCTGCAAGACTTCTTCAGCAGCTACAAAATCCCCCTCCGAGCCTCCAAATCAGCTTCTGATGGGAACATTTTGGTTTTGAGGTTGCCCTTACAGGTATTGACCTTTCAAGTCAATCACTGCTGAGTTCCTTGTGTGTTGATCTTACCTGAGTACAACCGTAGGTCCTTAAAAAGTACTTATAAGAAATAATAGTGTGCCTAAAATGTTAGTTAGCCATGACCACACATGTGAAACAGCCCTGAGCGTAAAGAGCTAACAGACTAATCTTGCTAACAAAGAAAAGGTAAACAAATCTTTATCTTTCAGCTTTTTGTAAACAAACAAAGAAAACCAATAGAGATTTCTTTTGTTCTGTAATTTTATGTGTGTCAGTGCCATGCCTTTCCCAGTTCATTTGTTGTGATTTATATTTTCAGAAAGCATATGTTGTGTTGCATGAGAAATATCTCTGTTGAATTGAATTCTCTGACTGCAGTAACTGTAGATGAGCTCAGTGTCTTAATCTGATGGGTATTTCTTCTTTATATAAAACAGATCTGTACAGTGGCTGCATTACTTACAGTAATTAATTTTTGTCTCATCCTGCAAATTCTTCAGTATAGGCATTGCCAGAATATTTTTGTTGTTGCACATAGTGAACCAAAGCAATACCCTGCGGTGAGTTCCTATTTAAATATTGTGACACAGATCAAACTCTGCTTTCATTTTAAAGGTTCAGATAAAGCATCAAGAAGTTCAAAAGAAAAAGGAAGATTTTTCTAAAACTTCAGCAAGACTTCTGTAAGAACCAGCATTAATACACCAAAAGATAACTGAATATCCAAGGTGGCTGGAAAACCAGTTTTTATCTGCAGATTTCTCTGGTGAAGGTAAAAGAACATCCACAGAGGATGTGAGAAAAGCAGACTACAAGGATTAAAGGACCAGAGGTGGCTTTAGTTCCTGTAGCTGGTTATTTAGCAAAGATGGGCTCTGGGAAAGTGCACCCTTACTGCAGTGTTAATATTAAATGCTAACAGCAACTGGCCAGCAGGCCGTACTTGTGTAGCAGACCAGAGAAAAATCTAAGGTTGTGTGGCCAGATCATGACTACAAATGTGTAAGAAGCAGTGTGCCCTTTGGACTAGAGGGAATGTCAGCCCCTGAAATTAGGAGCCTTCGCCTAAGTAGCTAAACTGGAATTAAGGGATCAGGGCAATGTAGGCAATGTGTTAGAAGCAAAACGCATCCCAGTTAAACCATGTCATACATAAATATTTCTCATGGATTTTAAGGTGCAGGAGATGCAGAAGAGCCAACAAGTCAGAAAGTCTGCTTCCCTCTGGTGACAGGGGGCTTCCCTCTGGTGACAGGGGCTGGTCTTCACCCATCAATTCCAGTGCTTGGTACTGGGCAGTCAGCCTTATTTTAAACACATCAGGCAATGACACACTTTCCCATTTCCCATAGCCAATCCTAGCAGAACTATTCCCATTCCTAACCTTCTAGCCCTCTGTAAAAGGAAATTTTTTAATATACATGCTGAACTACTACAGCAAGGGATTTGGGGTCTGTGCCATTTTTTTTTTCTCAAATTGTAAAGAATTATTTTCAATTAAAAATAAATTTTAAAAAAATAGGATAACCTTACCAGTTTGAACCAAGGAAAAACTATTTTACAGCCCAGTACAAGAAAGATATCTGCTGCCTGCCCCAGGTATAATGCTGGAACTGGAAGCACTGCCTTCCATACCTTTGAATTTTTGAAGGTGATGGTAATGAAGTGACCCAGTTTATACACTTGGCTTTAGCATCCTCACGTTGCTGAAAGTAAAGAAATTATGACTTTGGCAGCAGGAGTTTGAAGGCACACACCATTCTGTTAGATAAACTATGTCAGGAGATTTTTGGCTTAGTTGATGGCATCACACTTTCATCTTAATGTCCTTCCTCGGGCTGGCTGTATGGGTGGTGAATCAGGGTTTCCTGAGTGAAAGGAATAGGAAATGGGGCACAAAAGGAGCCCCTGACATTGTCCAGACATGACAGGAAGGAAGGGAGGAAGAAACAGCATGTTTATAATCCTTGTCATAGATGAGAGCAGCTCATCCTGACACAAGAAGTCAGGATGCCATTGTGCTGTTGTGGCCAGTGCTGAAAATGGGCACAGAGAAGCACAACACACCAGCTTTGGTAGCTGCAGAGGCCACAAGGTCCTCTCAGATCTGCTTTGTGTGAAATGCTCGCTTATTTCCCAGCAGTTCTGTTCTGGTTTTGTAGAGTTCACTCTGCACAATCTGCACAGTCACTGGTGGTCACATCAGCCAGAGAGACACGTGCTGTGTACAGACACTCTCTCAGGACACACACACAGCAGAGCAAGCCAGATAGACTTGCCATTTTCCACACAGCTACTGTTACAGGCTCCCAAAATACATGAGTTATTTACTCATTATTGGCTGCCCAGTCCCAGCCTGGGTGCTTTCCAAATAACATGAAGACACTAATCTCTCCCTACAGAACACAATCCAAAATAGGAAAGATCTTGTTGGAACAGTGGTAAGGGACACCAGATACGAGCAAAGGGCTCAAGGCAATTAGCAGAAATCACCCCCTTAAAATACTTTTGTTGCTGCAGTCATGACACAGCAACTTTATATTCTCCCAGTGCCTTCATATCATATCACCATTCAGTTCAGCAATTTACCCCTTCTATCTGGTTCAAATCTCAGCCACACTTTTCCAAAGAGTTCAAACAATGTTTTTTGTTTTGTTTCTCCTCTGGCTAAACACAAAAAATTCTGCAATAATAAAGTGTACTTTCCAGGAAAGCTTGAGTAAATCAGAACTTCAATGAGAACTTCAGAACTCCTGCACAAAGAAGTGGTCTTAGCTGCTTATGTAGCTATCTAAAGAATGGAAGAGATTTTTTATTTGATTATATCTCTTTCTTATGAATAAGCCTCCAAATAATAAGAGAGCTTCTCCTTTCTACCCATCACAAGTTACTTCATAGCTGTGGCACAAACAGTGCCATCCTACACTAGCTGAGGAGTGAACCATCTATCCATGGCCAACATGACAGGCAGTGCTCTGCATATTCTGAAACATTCTGAAATTTCACTGTTTGAAATATGAACATTTTCTCAGTATTGGTATAAAAACATGCTGAAAAATATCTCAGTAAACAGATTCACCTATTCTGCTGGGCAAGATGTTGAGAAAGTGGGCTAAACACTGTGGCTTGTCAGATATGCTAATAGGTGAGCTGTATTTTCAGCACTGGTCCTAAGAAGAATACACTGAGAAAATATCATTTTTATAACCACTAATTGGACATGGCTATGGCTAACAGAACTTTCCTTCCTCCTCTGCCTAACCTCGGAGATTACGTCCCATTTGTTTATTGGCAATATTCATGCTTCCCCAAAGATTCACCACAAACTGAATCTCCCTGCCAACAGGACCTTGTATGTGGAGTTATTATTCTGCATTTTTTTGTCACTCTTGCCTGATCCAGCCAATTCATATCATCATGTTCACGCAGCCTTTCTGCCAGCAGAGGAGGGAGTGCATGTCATGCCTAACTTTGCATTTGGTTATGCCACCCTTCAGGGTCTTCAAAGAATACCAAGGAGGTCTACATCCAAACTGGGTGACCCCAGGCAACTTTTAGTTTTACATGTACTTTCAAAGCAATAAACAACCCTGGGTAAACTGTTGAAGAAGTAGTGCTCACAAGGAGATGAAAGAAAGAAGGAGACAACAAAGAAAACTAACATTGATTGAAGTGAAATGTTGGGAAACCTTCCCTTCAGAAGGCCCGATAACAGAAGATAAGGGTCATCTGCACATTATGACTTCCACATATTTTTGTGGAAGTCTGGACTGGCCCAGACCCAAGCTCATGGATCAAAACACCCCTCAGCTTTCAGCACCTCAGTGGCAGGCATCAGAACCTCCAAAGTCGCTCTAACAGAAGCTCGGCTCAAATTTAACATTCTAGTTTAAATGCATCACTAGAAAATAAATGTAAAATTTTCTTGTACCTGCAGATAATTTTTTTAGCTCTGCTGGAAATGGATGACAGTGATTCCTGGGAAGTTTTCACACTTTCAGCAGATATCCCCAGAAACACCCCATTTCATCAAGACACCTGCCACCAGCAATAGGTCTGTAATGCCAACTAAATCCTTGAAAAGTAGCATGCAGTATCTCACAGTTTATGAATAGTGATGAGTATATTAATGCTCACAGACCCATGAGCTCAGCAAAAACCTCAGGTAATTTTTCATTATACTGCAATTCTCTATACCTTCTAATCAATCAAGGTTCTGCTGTGAACTTCTAAAACTGGGTAAAATACCTCAGGACATGCAAAAATGCACAGCTCGTGGTGTAGTAGTAGCATAAAGCAGCACAATCTGTATCAGCCCAAATAAAATACAACCACTTTTGCATGATTTATAACAAAGAATTTTCAGTGCTGCAGTTGAAAGAAGTGAATTCGTGAAGGTAAAATACAGATTCAAAGAAGCAGTTTATCTGTTAAAAAAAAAATGCTATGATTCCTTTCTTCTTATTTAGAAAAAAAATAAAAGGCAAAAGTTTTCCTTATGCACAAGCAAAGCCAGCCAAGGCTTTGCACACCTACAAGCCATGTAAAGCAGACAAAGAAAAGTGGAAGTAGCACACATCCAGATCCTTTTTACCAACAGGTAGCTGAGACCTGTCTCACTTAATAAATCAAGGTCCCTGTTACATATATGCATATAGAGAGAATAACTCAATATATATATATTATTTACAGTGTGTTTTGAGCAGGGGCGTTTTCTGTAAATACCTATACTCAGAGGGGTGGCTTCGGTGCCTATTAAGGCTCTGCTGGAACATCAGGGTCTTAACAGCTGTGTGGTGAGACCAGGGCACCCAGACAAGCAGTTAAGCATCCTCTGCCCCTCTTTTAGGGAATTCCTACAAGCACACTCACAGCTTTCAGGAAGAATTGCCACAGTGCTGCTGCAAGCAGGGAGTGTGATATCCTGGTAGGAATGGATGAAATCCTGGCTCCCCTTCATGGTGTTTCATTCCTTAATTTCCCTGTAGCCAGAGTTTTGATGGGTGACTTTGATAGATCACAGCAAGGATGAAATGCCACCTGTCTCTAAAACAGCCTCCAAAGGCAGTCTGGGCAAAAGCAACAGAATGATGTAATCCCCTCAGTCTGCTGTTTGGCCTGCAACTTGTAACTGCTGCTGGCACCCTACCAGGCTGTGTGTGCCTCCAGCCCCAGTTCCAGGTGACCACGGTGCTGCTCTGCCTCTGTGACACCCCTCAGCTGCCAGCTCCACCTCTCTGTCTTCACTCACACACAGCTGCCTCTGCTTGCATGCCTCAGGCAATGTTTCCTTTCCTTCCTTTGGCTCAGAGGATTAGCAAATCAAGCTGGATACTAACCCAGGAGGCAGCATAGTGCCTCATAAAGAGCCAACAGTGTGTGATAGCCTGCTGTGCTGTGTCCCAGCTGGATGCTCAGTGGCCCCAGGTCTGGAACAGCTCAGAAAGCATCGAGCCCAGTGCCCCTGGCATCTGACTTGGATCAATGTAAACAAATTATTAACAACTACTCAAAAAACTCATATGAACCATACAAACTGTTTTAGTTCTGTATGGACAGGAGCTGGACTCAATGGTCTCTGTTGGTTCCTTCCAACTCTGTTATTCTGTGCAATTCTGGAGAAGAAAATTTCAATGCTCCCATTTGAACTTTTTATTGCAAAGTCTCAGTTCACCACTTCAAGTCAAAAGTATGGGCAGGATTGTGATATGTAGGACCATAAAACATGGATATTTTAGAATTCAGTTTCCTTAGGTGCTATGAGATTCACATTCTATATTGTGATGTTAATAGCAGATAATACTACTTGTCTTTCTTTCCATCCACAATGTGTTTATCTCCAACAGCAACAATACGTACCTCAGGCTGCTGGCCAGCTGTAATAAAATGGATTACCTCTCAGGAAGAACAAGGCAGTCTTTGAAACCCTCTTTCTGAGACTGGCTCTGGACCTGGCAACTATTACAGCCAGGAGAACTGAAAACAGGACTGAAAAGCATTTGTGGTACTAAAAGGCTGTTAGATTAATGGCTTCAAAGGAACAGTTTAACAGAGAGGAAAATTTTAGAAACCGTTTGGCTTTATTAAAAGAGGGATGGTCTGGGGCCTGTTCTTTTAAGAGTTAATATCCCTCAGGGCCCGAGATTCTCCTGGTGCTGCTTGCAGAGACCCATTCAAGACTGAAGCATGGATGAGACGTACAAATCCTGCTCTGGGCCTCTGCCTAGAGGAGGAAGGAAAGGCCGTGGAGCAGTGGGAGAGAGCAGATGGGGATGACAGCTTTTTTCTGCATCTGAATTACCAGGGTTTTGAGGTATTGTCAAACCTGATGGTAACAAGGGTGTCTGTATCCTATTTCAACATCAGTCCAGTCTATTACAGGCTGGACTGAGAACACTAACTTATTTCATATGACCTATACAATATAGACACCACATCTGGTTACATGAGCAATATGATAGCCAGCAGAACCCTAACAGTAAAAGGTTTGGTAATATTTTATTTTCTCTCTGAGTTCCTAGAAACTTAAAAAGAAACAAGGAGGCAAATGTCTGAATAAAAGAAATCCAAGTAGTATTTATGAATTTTTTTTGCTAGGCAAATGCCATTACCTAAACAGACTCTCAAACACATGAAATAGTTTTAGGTCCCTCCCTATTCCCCCAAGAGTGTCTATTCATCAGTGTATGTCTGTGTGTGCTTTTCACTTCATAAAACCCCCCCAGCAGTATGTTGTTGAAAATGTAATGCTTCTATGGGAAGCATTCAGCTCTGACTCATTATCTGTACCTAACCATAGGATCGTGAGCTCAGACACACAGAGCAACCCTCATATCAGCACAAGTAGCCTACAGCATTCTTCTCCTCACCATTTTTTTTCACGTAGCATAAAGTTTTGCTTGATTTTTTATCCCAACCATGGCTACTGTAACAATATAAAGTAATGAATGGGCGAGAGAGCATGGCTAAGAGAGACAGGTTCTTCGGCAATGTGCTTGTTAAGCTGCTGGCAGGTCGCCTTGCTCAGGATGTGGAACAGCAGCTGAAAACAACCAAACACCAAGCCCCTATCAGGAATCCTCAGGGCTGTAATGCTGTTGCTAGGGATCCTGCTTTCAAAGTGCCAAACTTGAATAAAGTAGGTCAAGAAAATTACCATTATAATGATATTCTCCTTGCTGCTCTCTAGCTGGTCCCCTGCCTGGCCTTGTGCTGCTGTAGGACCTTCCTCAGTGCTTCATCTTGCCTTCCTGCACAGTGGCCAATCTTCACAGAAATGGCAAGAAACTCTATTTCAGCCTTGTGGGAAAGACTCAGCTTTTTTTAGAAAAGGAAGCAGTTGCACAGAAGCCCTCAGGCTGAGAAGAGCCCACACTTCCCAGATGAGCTCTGCAAGTTAATCCTGTCTTCTCCCCTCCAGCCACCCTCTGGCACAGACTAAGTACTGAAAGGATGGATTTAAGGATGGACATGTTTGATGAAAAACCCTGATTTAGATGCCCATTAAGATACACACCTATCTTGCTGTTTCTCTTTTGCAAACCAAGCATCTTGTTCTTCACTCCTGGGAGCATTGAATGGCTTCTGTGGAGGTGCCTAGTCTTGTTACACTATCCACCAAAAAGACAGGCACATATTTCTGTGGTAATATTCTAATTTAATGAGTTAACACTAATCATCTAACCTAGGAGCCCCCAGATGGCACACATCTGTCCTATTACAGCCCTACCAGTACAAGCCTGCTTTTTTTAGGTCAATTTGCTTAGGCTTACCTTATGAATCAATTAGGGCTCAGGACCAAGACAATGTACCCAAAATGTGAAAATGAGCCTCTGAAAGACTATGTTAGCCAGGATTATGGGCAGTTCCCCCCCTCCTTCCTTGTGGGAGTGATCTTCTTAACTGGACTGTATCATGACAGTGGTCTGATCTCATTAGGCCAGATGGTAGCCAGTATTTTGGAGAGTGGTGGCCATGCCTGATTCACTTCTGCTCTTCCCATTTCCAGAAGAAACATATGTTCTCTCTGCTGCTGTGCAGGAAGACTAAGGAAGACTCAGGAAGACTAAGATCAGGTTGTTTAGTTCATGGCACAATCCGGTGCTCAACCCCCTTTCCAGCCAGCCATGCCTGAGCATTGCCAAGAAAATGACTCAATACATGACATTAAGAAAGAAATTGCCCCTCTGTTCTATCATCAAAATGAAATTATTAATATCTACTTATTTAATAACTATAAATTAGATATTGTTTGCATAGTATTTATGTATGAAAAAGAGGTAAGACTACTAACTATGAGTGATGGTGATACATAATCTCTATCTTCATCTCAGAAAGAGCTTGTGGGCAGGGAGAGGCAGTTGTATGTCTTCTGATAATAGCAAAGCCCAAAGTGAGGAACATAATTGCACATGTATTTTTGTCATACTTTTGCCTGAGGTTGTGAACAACATTTTGGATCTAGCTCTCTTTTTTCATGGCAAAGATAAATAGATGATGCTAGTCAAGTAATTCCTTTGGTGCCCTCCTCTATTGACAAAGACTGCACCGAGGGCACTATTTCATGAAAGTGGTAGGAGCAAAACAGAATCAATCACCATATTCTGAGATCCCTGATTCTGCCTTCCCAAAGGGGTTTGTGCTAAATATCACTGCTTTCATTTCCTCTGATTTCTCTATTTTGTTTTTCGTATCTGTTCTTTTTTTTCCTCCTCACAGAACCATTTCAGAGAGCAATTCCCAAAACTTTGCCTTTGCCACCTGCCTTAGGGAACCCTCCCCAGAGCCACAGCTTCATTGCTGCCAGGATGCCTGGTGAGAAGTGACTTCCTGTGACATCTCATCATTTTATAAAGGCCTACTTAACTGCTTCATCGGGTTAGCTCAACACCCCAGGATATGGAACAGCTGCTCCCTATAAGCAGATACGTAAGTGTAACAAAAGACATGGTTCACATCAAACAAAATTAGCTTTCAACATCAACGGAGATCTTCAAGAAAGAAGAAGAAGGCTATGAATTTCATAAATACCCAGTTTTTATCTAGAACTAGAGTTGAATGGTGTCTGTTTTGCTCTGAGGCTTGACCATTTTATTTTATTTTGTTTCACAGCAGTTGCAATTGTCCTTTGATTCTGATGGGCTATTGTGCTGTTTTCCCATTAATTCTACTTGAATTCATATTAAGGGTTTGATTGGATGAGATTTCTTATGTATGTTAAAGTGTTCGTTGGTCCTGCTGTTATTTATATATTTGTTCCCCAGGTTTTTTAGGTACCTGACAAGAGGACTCCAGGTACTGTTAACTGTCCTTTAAGATATTTTGACAAAAACGCCAGTTCCAATTAGATCAAACAATCCAACAGTGAAGTCAGCCTTGTACAGGTTCCCCATTTAAGCCCTTTCCAGTGCTCTCTCTCTTCATGCACTCAACCCTCTGCTCACCTCCTGAGGATGAGGACAATTTCTTCAGGACCTGCAGGGAAACAGCACCAGACGCCCACACATTCACATTTCAAACTGCTCCAGCACAGGTACTGCTGCTGGCTACAGCTGTTGCAATGGCAAGGACAGCAGGAGAATACAGAGTGTGTCTGTAATGTATAATTTCCTTTGGCTCCCTACACTTTCATGCTATCCTTTCCAAAGCCAGGGCATTTAACACAACACAGACAATTTGTACAATGCTGGCAAGAAATCTCTGTATTCAACAGATGGTACTGGGCATCTGTTCTGATCCAGCTGATAGCAGAAGAATTTGGAGACAGAAGAGAGTGGTCCTGTATTACTAAGGGATTTCAGTACATATTTGATTACTAGAAGTTCAGTCACTACCAGTGATAGCACGTAGCACTTCCCACTGTTCCCCAGCTACTTTGCTTCATTGCAGAGACCAGCACAAAATAAGTTTCAGAAATGCTAGAGAAAGCAGGGAATTGAGGAGTCATATGCAGTGATTATAGGCACAAGCACTCCATGGGACTCAAACCAGTCCAGGAGAACTTGTCAGAAACAGGAGACAGGGCAGTCCTTTGCTGCACTAAGTCTAGAGGAACTGCTGGATCAGGGTGCAAATTAGAACGTCTTCGGGTGGGAAATCAAACCAACTCTGAAAGGTCCATAAAGACTTTCTTAGCATTAGCTACAGCATGAGTAGGACCAGCATCTGTAAAGAGGAGAGCCTCTTGCCTGGGTCAAAGTCCTGTCTGCCACATCTGGTGTTTTTCCAGAGTAACATCTCTGATCCACTGACTTTGAACTTATCACGTGTAAGGGTTGCCATGGGGACACGCTGAGATTGTGCCATTTTAACATTTATCTTCCAGATTCCTCAAAGAAATGACTACATAAGCTTCCAGGCAATAAATATGCATATAAAAATGTGAATATACAAACCAACCCATCAAGTAGCTTCAAAGCTGCAATAATACCCCCATCCTGGTGGACTTGAGTCTTAGCTGCTGTTTGCACAGTAGCTGTGGGAACACTCACTCCCCCCAGGATCCTCTATGCCATGAATGCAAAAAAGAAAAATGTTTGGGTGAATGGCTCATAAACACAGCTTGTTTTCACAGGGAGAGAAGATAGAGGAGGAAGCTGTGCAATGTTTAAGAGAAATTTCTAAATGTCATTCATAAAGCTCTACCTGTGCTTTACTTATGGTACCTTTTAGGCAAATTAAACAGTCTATAGCAAGAAGACAAAATTGACATAAAGAGCTGTAATCTAAACTTCCTGCTGAACAGCTGTGTGGAAAGGGAGACAAGCCTGAGCTCTTACCCAGAAATGCCTGTGGCTTCTCATAATTTAGACTTTTTACCTTTGCTGTCTTTGGGAGAGGAATTTTAAAAAAAAAATTTAAAAAAGAAAAAAAGGAGAGAACAGGGAGAAAGATGGCAAAGAGGCAAGAAAAAGAGAGAAGAGTACTACAGTTGACATTAACTGGTGGAGCATATGACCCATAACCCATGGCAGGAATAGGGCTGACTTGCTCTCCCCCAGCAACCACATAGCTGCTAAGTATGAGTCTTGCCAGGATCTCAGGTATAAAGAATAGACGAGTCATCTAGGGAAAACTAATAATACCATTGGAGTCAGTGAAATTTTTCCAGGGATACTGTAAGGAAGGGGGTACCCTTGCCAGTGGAAAATGGTCTGTATTGATCCTCAAGCCCATAAATTGGGGGTATGATCTCACAGAAAGCTGTGCTGTAGCTCAGAGGCGGCAAAAGCTCAATTCATCATGGCAGCTTGCTGTGCCCTGCACCTGCACTACAGCACAAAGTCTTGGAATCTCCATGTGGTTTTACCCTTGCAAAATGTGGAGAACATCTCTAAGGCAAATCTTATCCATATCCTCTCTCCATTGCTCCCAGTGCCCTCTCACCCACTACCACTCTGGAGATGCCCACTCATAGCTAAGTCCTGGGGCAGTTCTGCTGGCAGCAGAAGCTGGTGTAAACCAGCCTTTAGGGTCTAAGGGTCAAATCAGAGTGGCTTTAGGAAATGCTTTCTGACTCTGCTTCTTCCCAAGGGATGATTCTGGCAATGGAACTGAGAAAAATCACCAAGGCAAAAGGAAGCAGAATATATAATTAGGCTAGTTCATATGTCCGACATTCTGATAAAGTAACCTTGTAGATACTTTTAATTTTTAATACAGAGATACTTTAAACAGGTATTTGAGTTGTTAAGGGGAGCCTAAGTCGGGTGAATAAATATTTGGCAAAGTTTTGATGGTTAGAATACAAAATACACTTGATAAATTGGAAAAGCTTTCTGGACAAACATCAAGATGGTTCTCAGCAGGGGTGAGTGCAGTGAACTACACCCAGGCAGGCACAGTCAGCTAAGCAGATGAGTATAGATTGAGCTGGACAGCAAGATCTAGAAAAATTTCTAATAATTAAAATGGATTATAATGTTTGCACAGGACAATACTATTGAAAAGTGAAAAAATCACCTTGAATTATAAAAAGAGGAGAAAAACCTGGAAGATGCTCTGTTGGTAAGATCTCAACTGGAGTGGAATGTCCAGTTTTGGACCAAATATTTGGAGAATGACCTGGAGCACCTGGAGAGCATGAGAAAGATCACCAGTGAATAGTGATTGAGATAATTTTGTTTATCTCAAAAGAAGCCTTAGAATACAGACAAGACAATTGCAAAGGGGAAGGGAACAACTTGTCTGTTCAGATGTGAGTCTCAATTGCAACAAAGATTCAGAGGCAAATTAGGAACTATTCTATGTTACTAAGAAAATGGAGCACAGAAATAGATATGATGGATCTTCATTACTGGAGCCTTTGACTAGGAATTAGGGTGGGATAGGAAGGGAAGGCATGTAAATAGGTTTGAGTGAAGCTTTTTAAGCCTAGATGATACTCAGTATCTTTTATTGCACAATAATTCACTCTAAAAGGTTCTTAATTTTGTTTTTAATGCAATATGAAATATGACACAGAAAAATGAAGAAATCAGAGATTCAAGAGGTTTTTCAGCTCAGGTGTAGGTTGGTGCCCGTAGGTAAAGTATGAAGACAAAAGAGGAACAATTATCACTAGCTTAGTCTTGCCACTCTGGGGGAACAGTGCAATTAGGGCAAGGAGTGAAATACCAGCATGACATGAACAAGCTCATTATCAATGAGATTTCAAAATGACAATATCAATTAATAAAATGCACCATGCAGCATTAAAATTCTAGCATGAATTTAAGCTATCTATAAGGGGCAGAAATAGAAGGTTTGTAGGGTTCTTTGATTCACTTTACCTGAGAAACAAATCTTATCTTTTTACATGTGATGAGGCAAAGACTCTACCATTTGAAAAAACTTTTACCGTCTTGTGTGTGTAGTCTGTTTCTTAAGAGAAAGCATTGGTTCAGATAATAAATTATTCAACAAATGAAGTTATATTAAAGTAACTCTCTTATCAATTAGAATTAATCCTTCACTTCTGACATTTGCAGCTAAGGTGTACAAGGAGGTAACATGATACAGCAATGAGAAAACACACTGTCTGGAGCTAAAAATATCACAACCCACTCTTGAAAGTTAGCTCTAAGATGAACAAATTACCCTTTTAATGTAGTGAGAGGCATATATTTGACTATCAAATAATATTGAGTATTTGGTACTAAAGAAAATGCAGATGTTACTAATAATACACACTTTTTCTCATTACAAATTGTAGTACCAGATAGTTAGAAAAGACAAAAGTCAATGTAGTGAAAGGATTCCTACTAGCTCCAGTGCCTGACAGAATCAAGGGCCAGATCAGTGAAAGAGCACTAATTCTTGCTAGATAGAGCAGCTGGGATCAAGACTTCAGCATGCCAAGCTCTGTTCCTGGTTTAGGGATCAAAAATCAAGGAACAACAGTACAAGCAGTGTCCGTAATGCCTCACTGAACTTTCCAGGCTTTACAAGTTGTCTTGATCTACTAAGGAAAACACATCATGCTTTTATCCACGAAAGCAAAACCACCAGTGTACAGCTCACTGCCCTCCCAGGCACCCTAGCAATAGAATTAGCTGCAGGGGCACACAGAGTTTCCCCATAGTGTGTTGTGCTGAGCACATGGGCGCACGAGCACAAACAATGAATTTGCTCAACATCAGTTGCTCCAGACTAAAGCAGTCATGCTTTTAGGGGAAGAAGGGCTGAGCTGCTGTGACACCACCAGTGGGCAACTCCTGTAGACAACTCCTGTGACAGTGCTGTGCACAACTCCTGAACACCAGCAGCATGCCCTGCTTGAGGACTGGGAGCACTATGGACCAGATATTGCTGTATCTTCAGTGACTCACTCTGTGCAGCAGCAGCTTTAGCAAGGGAAGTCCAGGCAGCAGCAGTGCTGCCAGCTCTCATGACACATCACACTTTTGTAGTCATTGAGCTGGTGCAAATTGATTCTTGTTCTCTCTTTTTCACATAAAATGCAATTTACCTCTCAGAGGAGGAGATTTTTGGGTAAGAAGAAACAGTTCAAAAATTAACTTTGGTCACAGAAAGCAAAATTTTAATTTGCAGTTCAAAGCTACCTATTAGTGAATGGTACCCAGAGGAGAAAAATCATGCAGCTGTCTGAAAGGAGTCCAAAATTCAAATGAAATGTTTCCAGGTAAGCCAGCCAAATTTATCATAAGTACTCCTGGGTGAGCAGACCAAAGCCTATAATTTGTCTACAGCATCCTACAGCTATGTGTGTAATCAGATAAATACTGTAGGCCTGGATTGATATCCACTTTTCAATAATTAACATAAATAAATAAGACAAAACATTAGGGTTTAGGTTTTCTTTTTTTAGCAAACACATTATTTCCTCATTCAGAAAGATAATTTCTTTGAAAACATGCAGAAGCTCCATTATCAACAACAGCAATGCTGCCTTTGCAAGCTCTTTTAAAAAAATAGTTGTGTGTACTAGATGCATAAAATATCTTTTCAAAAGCAATTTATGCCACTGAGAATTGGCTGTCTAAAGACCTTTGAGGATTTGGGCTTTAAAGCTGGATTTTTGAACCCTCAGGTCTTAGGACTCATTTTTCAGGATAAAACTCAAACACAAATAGTTGAAAGGTTTCTTTTTAAAGTTCTAAGTTTAATTTTCTAACTCGCTCCTATCTCCTTAAAGAGTTGTATCGTATTGGTGCTCGGGCTATGGCTCCACACCTTACTTCCAGGGAATGATTAACTGAGATTTCCCGTGCAGGGAAGGGGCTCTTAGCTCTCATTACACAAGACCTGACAGGGGCTGGCTCACACTACAGGCAGTCGCCAAGTCAGTGCATCCATCATCGCCAAGTCAGCTCTGTGGACCCCTTTTTAACATGCAAAACTCTTGTATTTCTCCCCTAAATGAGTTATCAGGCCTCTACAGGGAGGAAATCGCGCAAGAAAGCACAGTCTGTACCTTCTCATGAGCAGTTTTCCTCCCTTGTCCTGTTGCACAGACCATGACACACATGTGTCAATGCTGAGCATAACAAAATGAATAAATTGACATGCTAGATGGCAGCATGGAGAGCCCTTCCCTACAGCATGTCCATGTTCCTGGCACAGGAACAGCTGTACCACAGCAAGGAGAGCAAATCTGGACCTCTTGACTGTGCACTTATCAAAAACCCAATCAAAGAGGTCTACAGTTGCTGTTGAAAATGAAATTATTCCTGAAGGAGTAAGATAAAAGTAGGTGATCCCCTTGCTCAGGGCCATGTTTTACTCAGACTGTCCTGTTTTGTAAGGGGGATTTATTGAATTTTCTAGTTTCATAGAGTTTGTTCCATTTAATTTTGTTCTAAATCATAAAAAAGCAGTACCTGAAGTCCTGAGGCTGGGTAATGGGAATTTCCTTTGTTTGTCCAGCTTTGATGAACATTGACTAGTTTCATTTACATACTGCAATGGTAACACTTCAGCCAGCATTATATCCAGGAGAGCTGATTGGCAGGCATTTGAAATGAAAGATTATCTTGTGGTCGAGGCAGAAGAACAGGACTCAGGAGACCTGATTTCTGTTCTTTGATCAGTCACACAAATCCTGCATTACACTGGGCAAGCCAATTAATAGCTCTGTGTCTGTGTTCTTTAGCAAAATTGAGGTATGAGTGTTTTGTTTCTGATTTCACTTTTCTCCAAACAGAGGGGCAGCTGGGCAGCTCTGCAGATTGTTTTTTGTTGATTGGTATGGTAAGGACCTCATTTCTGTTGTGCTCCTCAGTGCTTCCAAAATTCAAAACAAAAAATCCTTTTATACTTTCATGATCTGTTTTCATATGAATACTAAAAAGTGATAGAGTTCTCTTCTACATAAATTGGGCCTAGGAGTTTCATCACTAGTTTTCATTATTATAATTTGCTACTATTTACCTGGCAATGATTCCAGGCCTCGGAAAACACTTGAGAGAATTATTTTACAAATGTGGTCTGTAGAAATGAGCTCTGGGTGTGGATGAGAGATTGCATTTATGCATCAAAGTAGTAGTTTTGCTGCAGCCATGACGGTAAAAATATGTAAGCAAATCAAGTCTTCTTTTATCTCTTACTAGCACAGGTAGGGTGCCAAATACACAAGGCCAATGCTCACATTGTGACTTCTGAAGTACCTGAGGAAAATTCAGAGATCCAGCCTCCTACTCTCCTGCCCTGTTTTCCTTCCCCAAAAAGTGTCAGCATTGGTGCTGATTTACCAGTGAATGAATAGATACAAGTCTCCATCAAACACTGCAAATATGCACCTAACATTAGTATATGCACAGCCATTATAGAGGTCAGGGGAAGAGTTTGCTCTCATTTTTCCATCCCCGCAGTGCAGCTGACAGCTCAGCACTTGATCTGCAGTGATGGACAGTGACTGCACCAAAGTTTCCTTTCAACTTCACTCATACAAGACACTGATTATTTGGACAGATAAATAGGAGAGTGGAATAATTTACTGCCGTGCTTCTCACTGTGCTGAATAAGTCTCCCTTTAATTTAGCTCAGCTACTGAAAAGAAAATCTATTTTCATTCTAATTTTCTGATTGCTTACAGGGGAGAATCATTGTTGCAGTTATGATTTAATAAACAACAACTTGGACCCGGACCAGGTTAATAGATGAGCACCAGGCATAACAACAGAACAGGCATAAGAACTTCTATTTTTCAGTCTTAGAAAAAACCTAAATAGAGCAGGACATCAAACAACATGTTGTCTTCTTCCTGGTTTGCTTGTAATGAAATAGCCCAACTCCAGCTTTGCATCTGGAGTAATAAATTTGCTCGGCTTTTCCTACCTGTCATTGAACACCTGTCTCTTTTTAGGAGGGGACATCACAGCCCATCTGCTCTTCTTTCCAAAAGTACTTCAGAGGGGCAAGCCACCTACCTATAGAACATTTTACTAATGCAAAAGAAACCAAGCCATTGCTATTTGATGTGAACTTGTGGTCAGTCTTCATTATTAGATTTCAGGCCAATTTGACAATGACCTTTTGCCTGGTGTTGTCAATTTTGTTTCCTGTAGTTTTTCATTAAAGGAAGATAATGAAAATACAAGCTCCTTGGTGTAAATCATTAAAGACTCTGACTAGCATTGTGATGGCAAAAAGTACATTCTTCCTCTTCAGTTCTTTTCTTGTTCATATTTTGAAGTACCCTTATAAAATCATGAAAGTGAAAGACTCACTAGCCTGAAAAAATAAAGAAGTCTGCATAAGACACCATACTGTGTTCCATGAGAAGCCCCTGTTGTACTGCCGTTGGCAAAATTCACAAAGAGTGGTAGTCTGCAAAAAGATTCCTTAATGAGGACAGCATGTGCCAGCAGAAAGGAGCTGTGTGACTGGAAAGCTGAACTACCCCAGAAGTGCTGGGCACTCATGAGACTTTTTGGTCACCAGAAGATGCCAATCTTCACTACCAGCTTTCTGCAACCCTTTTGCTGAAACAGAGGGTGTCGGGTGGATGACTTATTAATGATTCCTTTCTGTGTGCCCTCTAATACACTGCAGTCTAGCCTGATGTTCAGGCAAATGCATTTCACAGGAGTGCCTCATAAGCAATCTGTACACACCTTAGCTGGGAAATTGCAATGGTCTCGAAACTGAAGTAGTTTTATACTGCATTATCACTGTCAGATTTGCTTTTGACCAGATCTTCCTATGGCATTGACAGAAATAGTGAGTGTTCACACTGATATCCTTCACTTGGAAAAAAGTGAGTTCTATTACAGTCTCTGCTTCTCTTTTGAGCAGAACCAGCTTTTGTCTGTTTTCCAGACTGGGGAGTACATTTTCTGTGCTACGTTATACCTCAGTAAAGTAGCAAGGAATTTGGATTGAGTGGGCAATTTGATTAGAACAATTCTGTTGGTGCTGAACTGTAATGTTTCAGCTGTCCAACTAGTTTGCTCATTCTAACTCCTCCTAAAGGTAAAAACCTAAGCTGAAAAAATAACCCTGAAAGAAAAGTGTCAAGACTGATAAATGTAGTTACCAGTTTACTAAAAATTAAATAATTAAATATTTAGTTATTCCAGACTTCTAGTTGCCTGTAGCAATTGGACAAGTACCTTGGATACTGCAAGAAAAGTGGGTTAACCTGAGCAAACTGCAAGACATAAATGGATGAAGATTACTTCCACAGTAACCTTAAGCTGTCCTCCTCCTACATGCTTGAATTCACATTCTGAATGTATTTGTAAATATCTCACATGTCTAATGTCATTTTATCAATTAATTGCAATCACAAAATTTTTCAATATTTATAGGAAAACCACAGATCTAGAGATCATTGGCACTTTCAATTTTGCCAGTAACCTGGATACTGCCTTGAAATTTAACAAAACCACAATGGGTTAGAAGTGGCTGAAGACCTACAAGCTATCATCAGAAGAAACTGGACCCCATGGCCTAATAGGTATTTCCATCCCTATTCTTAGATACCCAGGACAATGCTATTATTTTTAAAAATCCTCTCCACGATGTTATGAATAGAAAGTAACACAGATATTTGTGACTTCTTAAATATTGTACCTGCAAAAATCTAGGCATTCCTTCCTGATCTTCGCACCCTACTTAGTTAGGCAAGGCTTTGCTGAAATCTGTGACAGTTTTGACTGAATAAGGGCAGCAGGATTTGATCCCATGATAATAATACAAAAATCTGAATTCCAAACAAGGTATATGCCAGAAATTCCTTGTAAAAGGAGTATATCTTTTTTTTTTTGTTAGCAGAATAACAATGTGGCAGAGAAACAGAATGTCAGACACTTCCAGAATCAATGTTTCCAGCACAACAAATATTCATTTTATACAGTGGAGTACAAAGCTATGAATCATGTTGCATGTGAAGTGCAAAAATCAAGAAGAGGTAATGAATGTTAGAGGTTGTAATATCAACCTTCTACCAGTTCTATTCAGGTTCAGTACTTGAACTATCTCCCAGGTTAGTTCCTTCTGCAACAGTCCAACTTTCTTTTTAGAGTACAAGGGATTTCTAGTTAAATAACACATCTCCATCATATCCTTATTAGTTATGATTTCTTTCATTCTATTTGACTTCTAGCAATTACAAATGACACAAAGCAAGAAAGAAAGCATTTCTAGAACTGATCAAACTCTGTGGTCTGCCAGCTCCATTGCCTTGTCACCAGTAACTAGTGGTTGCTGTGACAAGGAAAGGCACAAACTCCCCTGATTACTGAACAATGAGAGAAAGGTTCTCTCCCTTTTGACAGGGACAAGAAATAAATCTATTTTGTAGGCTGCTTTGACAATCAGGTGAAAGCAAGTGAAAAAGGTCACAATCAAGGCAGGTCAAGGTGAGCAAGTAAAAAAAGATTAAAAACCCATCTGTTCCAAAGGTGAAATGAATGGGAATACAGTCCAGGGTCATCAAAACAGGGATCAAAACAGCAGGGTAGGCTCTAGGACATGAGTAGGCAGAGTATAACCAGGATCATGTAAGTAAAGACTGCACTCCCTGCCGCTTAATGGGTGCCTGATGGTGAAAGGCAGATCTGGGCAGAGTAGCCCCCAAGCAGCTACTGCCAGTGGGACAGTTAAACTCCTGAAAGCTCATTCTTTCTCATCCCCTAGGGAAGATAGTCAGTAACCTAAAGCCTCTTGAAACTTTTTTCTTTTCTTTTCTTTCTTTTCTTTTCTCTTTTCTTTTCTCTTCTCATTTTCTATAGGAAAACAACATGCTGAGGGGTTTGTGTTTGGTTTTTGTTTTTTTGGTTTTTTTTTTTAAGGAAATTATCTTGCTGACATCTCATTGACATTTAAAGTGAGTTGAAGGTATTCCTGCATAAAGCCCCTACAGCAGCAGGCAAAGGAGACCAAAGACAGGCTGCTGGTCCCACACCAGCTCCCCACTATCCTACACAGGGGCACCTCATATGCACTCGAAGACTCTCTGAGAATTCCTAGATGGGTAACACATCCAGATGGCAGTGACAGAAACACCTGTTTTTAAAATCAGGGTTATAAACCAAATGCAGCTTTTAGGATGGAATCTTGCTTTCCTCTTTCACAGCATTAAAGCATTTGTCGAGCATTACATGAAGATATCAGTGGTGTTCCTAAGACTGTTTAAATCTTTGTAGGGTTTGGGCTATGCAGGAGGTGCCAAATCAGGATTGGAGTCTTAATCTTTAATTACTAAGGAAAGAAAAATAATATAGTACTTTTTTCTTCTTTGTGAATGAGTGTGCATACAGACATTTTCCTTCTGGTTAGCAAATATCACACCCTGACTTAGGGCCATCATTTGCCATATGATGTGTGAGAATATTTTGTTGCTCTCTTTAAGGATTTATTCCTATTTGGAAGAAAATGAAGGTTAATTGTGAGCAGGGTGGCACTACTAACAAATCTGCTAGGCAAAGTGCTTTGCTCTTCATGAGCAAGTAACATGAGAAAGCTGTGCAGAGTGAGTGCTGCAGACTGTGGCCCTGAATGAATAGATGGTCCTTAGAAATATTAATTTGAGCTTTTGGAGACATTTCTACCAGGGGCTGCCCCTGTTATTCATTGATTCTTTTCTATTCTCTCCCACCTGCAAGTCAACCACCCATCTGGCCAGTGGCAAAAAGAACCATAAATATTGTAAGTAGCCCAGCTTTTGCATTCCCTGGCTTGCCCTGAAGGTGAAGATGCTTTAAGTCACATTCTAAAAACATTTTAGAAAGCAGTAACCATGCATGACATACTAAATAATCACCGGAAAAAACCCAAACCCCACCTTCTGAAACTATAATTAAAAGTTCTGTTAAGTTTGGTGTAAGGCACGCTGTACATCAGCCAGGAGTGAAGCCAATGGACTGAAAAGAGTACAGAGGCTTGGAATTAATACCTAATGTTATGAGTAGACAGAAATTTGCACCTTTATTTGTAAGATATTCCCTAAACTAGAAACTCTGTAGAGAACCCCTCACTTTTGAAGGATTTTGACACCAGTGGGCAGGTTTTTGTACTCCCCGTTAATAGCTCACTCAGGTGTTATCCAAGGCTCAGCACAGGAACCACAGGAACTGTGGATTTCATGGTTTTCTTCTGGCTAAGTGGTAACTGCACTGCTCCAGAGCTGTGTTGTCTGGAAGCAATTTTTGCTTTTTGCTTTAGGAAAATTTCACAGGTCTCCTCTGCACTTCTGCCACAGATGAGCAGCACAGGATTCCTCTACATACTCATCTTGCTCCACCCAGAATCCACCAAGGAAAAATGGGGTGTCAGGCTGTTAATTTTTGAGGCTGTCCAAAACCACAGATTTTGCATGTCAGCACACCCTGTGGAGCAGGGACTCAGTGATTCAGCCAGGTCAGCTGGGGAGCAGCAACATTTTCTGGTCTGCAAGGAACATCAGCCTCACCTAAAGAGAGTCCATCTGTAGACATTGACTATCCTGAGCCAACATTTAACAAACTTGTATTCCAGCAGCACAGAAGATGCTGCTTCACTGCAAATGAGAGCCAGGCATGTGAGAGGACAATAATTTCTGCTGAAGAATCTCAGGATTTCAGTTTCTGAAATGTTACACAACAAAGTAATAATCATGGCCTTTCTTGAAGGACAGTTAGGTAACACATTCATTAAAGCTTAGTTTGAAGGAGCCTCTCAGAGATCAAACACTTCATCTGCAGCACTCTGTTCTTGCAAAAGTGACATTTAAGACCTCTGGATATTTTTAAATACCATGTTTACTATTTTTCCTCACAGCAAAGGAAGAAAATATGCACAACAGTACACATTACTGCTTCACTACATCTCCTTTTCAGTGATCCCAAGATAAAAATGCAAATATTCATATTAAAAAAATACATGAGGCTATGTACACAGATTTAACAAGTGGAAAAATTATAAACAACCGTATTAAAGTGTGCAGCCAACACCTGACACCACAGCAAGGATTTCCTGTGAAATTCAAAGGCTTCAAATTCAAACACCTCAGCTGTTTTCAAAGCAAACTAATGTCATTACATGCCAACTTCACTGATCCTCTTCTTGTGGCCTTCATCTACCCCCACCTGAGTAGCAGCAAAAGAACCTATTTTTTTCTTCCAAAATAGCTCATTTTCTGCTGAAACTTGAAGGACTGCATATGGTGTGGATTGATAATGCACATTTGGTAATGAATACACTCCCAGTGCTGGCAGTGCTGTGGGACAAATGTACTAGATTGGACAAATGTAATTTCTCAATATCCACTTGTCATAGGAAAGAGGACTGAACAGATGTGAGAAAGAGAGTTTTGCAGATTAGTTCAGCTCTTACTGCCCTTTCCCGTCACATAACTACAGCAGCACCGAGGGTTGTGCAGGGAAAGAGGCATCTGCCCCACTGCCAATTCTCACTTCTCTCTCTAACCAGTCAGACAATAAGGACAAAAAGTTCATCAACATTTTCCATCTTTCTCATATTAGGGGGGACAAAGAGGATCAGTAATGAAAGGGTAACCTCTTCCCAGTTTATCCAGGACTGTGGATGCAGGACATATTCAAGGTTATCACTTGTCAGCCCTCTCTGCTTGCTATGAATGAAGCCCTTGGACAAAAAAAAAAAAAAAACAGAAAACAAAGAGATTTTTAAAAAGAAAGCAGTCTGTATATGCCACAGAACCAAACACAGACAACACAAGGGGATTCACAGCTCTCTAACTAATGAGGTCCCTGGTATTTTTTGGGCTGGTTGGCTTGTCAGGGACAGGAGGGACCTGGTGGCTGCACCAGGGCCAGTCACACAGGGGAAGGGAACAGAGGAGAAAAAAAATGAATGGGATTCAGAGACAACAAAGCCAGGGGCTTAGAAAAAGACCTTTAACAACACGGCCATTAGATTAGAAATCTAGAAGCTGCTTTAGGCAGCAGTTGAACAACTCAAAATAGGGAAAAAAAGTAATATAAAAGGAAGACAAAGCCTCTTGAACAACATGAGTATTTTCTTTCCATTCCTGAAATAGACAAAATAATGTCTGTGGTGGTTTTACTGCTAGCTGGAGTCATATCCTTTCCTTGTAATATGCATAAATAGTTTATAGAGGTTGGTTCAATTTTTCCCAGAAACTATAAGAGATCAGCATCCCATTTTTCTCAGTGAAGTTAAAACACAAATCAAAGAAATATTGTTGCCCCACAGTGTTAATAATCTGAGGAGATACAATAAAGGGTGAGAGAAAATAATTGTCATTTATGAGAGAGAAAAGAAGGAGTGGGCACACGTCTAGCTGCAGTTCTGACTGCAGGTGGAAAGGTGGGCACACTATTCTGCCTGGTGTTACCTGGAGAGAAAGAGATCAGTGAATCCCTACCTTTGATTAGCTCATCTTAACACAGACATAAAATGCTGAAAGAAAACAAAACTTTCTTGGAAATCACACATGGGAGACTGTAGTTTATCCTCCACAGAAATACTGAAAGTAAAATGAAATGCCTTGGAGCACACTGCTTTAGTTTGGAAAAAATAAACAACACACAAATGGGGTTAATGTGGAAATTATTTTTCTATGCAGATTTGTTTTTCACTGGAAGAAACTTACCAGGTTTTAAAAATTTGTCTTAGCTACACAGACAATATTTCACAAACAGGAGTACTAATTTTTCATCTCCTGTCCTGAGGGCACTTAACACAAAAACCCAAAATTCACAACCAATTTATCTTCACAGGTGTCTGAAAACATAGCATGCCTTAGCACTTTGATGCCTGCTGGCTATTCCAGCAATGTGAAAGCTATCCAAGGGAAAAACATTGTTTGCCAGAAATAACACTCCAAGGTATCTCTTTGTTCATTTTCTCTTGGGTAATGCCACTTCTTCCTTCTAGATTTTATCATTCACAGAATAGCTTGAGAGAAGCCTAAACTGCAGAAATCACTACCACTGCCCTCCAACAGTACTGGCCAAACAGCCCATAACCACCCTGTTTCTCTTACCTTCCAGAGCACAATGCAGCAGCAATAACATGTCCAAAGCACCACAGGCACTGCCACCACTGCATTGCAACACTGACTACTTGTCTCTCTAAAGCCATCCCTACAGGGCATTTCATTATCAGTACTGTTTCAAAGTAGTGGAATGAAAATCACCCAACACATGTTCTTCGGGCCATCAGGATTTTTTCCAGAATAAAATTAAATTCAAAGATCCCTGGTCCTCTTTCATGCAAATACTCCTGTTAGAGTCAAGCAGTAGTTTGCATTATAGTTCACAGAAAATGCCCATGTACCTGTCTATCTGATGAATGCCAATAGGAAAACTCTAACAACACAAAATAATACAGAGCAAAAAGAGCTTTTGAGGAAGGAGGGAAAGGAAATCCTTGCTGAGAAGATACAGGCTATACAAATAAACTGAAGAAACACATTTCTGTTTATTGTCAGACTAGCCAAACGAGGACAAAGAAATAATCCCATCATATTTGAGATGCACTAAGTGCATTCTTATGCCAAACATACATTCAATGTTAGCAGAATGCAGGCTGCACACTAGAAATACAAAGAAAGGTACATTATTCATAATTTCTTGTATACTTCCCATATACATGCTTTTTTTTCCAAAGACAGATCTCTTCAGTAGTTTCTTCCCACTAACTTTAGACATTTTCTTGAATAGTCTATGTTGGAAATATATTCTGTCCTAGCTTCCTTATAGTCAAAGGAAAGTCATTGGTTTTCCCGGAGTAAAGTTAAGCTCTGCAGACACCTATGAAGATTATCAAGGAAACCTGAGCCAGGTATTGCTGCATCTCAAAGGCAAACAGAGACAGTGGGCAGAGCATGACATGCCTGGTCATCCTCTCTATCCCAATAAGAACACTTGTCTGCTGGCTTCTCCCTCCCTGTATCAACACGCCAGGGCACAAGGAAAGAGAGGGTGGTACACACCTGGGTCTTACCTGAGCAAAGAGCCTGATTTTTCCCTGACCCACAGATTCATCCTGCACACCTAACCTGAACCTAGGGTAAGCACCAAAACCTAGGCAGTCAACACTGAGCCTTTACATCTAACTTGTGTTTAGAGTGGCACCACACCACTCCCACTGACACCAATTTTGCCTGCCTTAGGTAAAGATCTGTACCCATACCCACGTAAAAAGGCAAGAATTGAAAGGATTATATGCATACACAATGGAAAAAACACAGTAAAATACGTAAATAAAGAACATTGCCTTTCAAATTCTATTTTAAAACCTGTGTGGGTTTCTCTGATCTTCTCTCCCCCTCACCTTTTTCCCCCGTTAGCACAATTGAAAGCAGAACAGAGAAACACAACAGAAAATTTCAAGTGTGTCATTTTAGCTGCCTGAAGCACTTTTAACTTAGTGTGCTTGTGGTACAGCTAAAACAGAATTTGATAATGCCATGCAGTCTATCGTTGTAGGTTGCACTAAAAGAATAATTGAAGGTTTATGCTGCAGAGTGCTATGCTATTCTTATAAACAAAACCCCGTTACCTCAGTTACTGAGGCTGTAAGTTTTTGAGTTCAGTGGTTTGCATTTTTCATACACTTCTAGTGACTAAGAAGGGGGGGTTGGAGCAAGATTTAGGAGACTGTTATGCTGGAATAATTTCTTTTACATTTCATGTTAGATTATTTATAGCCTTCTTTAAAGAAAGCAAAGCAAAACATAAACTAGAACTAAAACTGAAGAACAAAAGCCAAGTCAGTGTCAATGCTGTGTTTGTTTTATTCTCCTCCATCTCCATTCCTTCATCTTAGACAGACCTCCTGGCAGCCTTTCTTATCTGGATCCACAAAATAGGCTCCCTCTTACCACTTTCAATTTCAATTTCTTTAAGACTTGTTTTACCTGCAGTGTCCATTATATGTTAATCAACCAAGCTGGTGGAAGAGAGAACTTCTCTACTTTCATTACAGCTTTCATGCTTCTTCAGGCAGAGCCTTAGCTTTTCCTCTTTCAGTTGCTGAACCTGGATGCTCTTAAAGATGGGATGTTCTTATTCTGAGAGTTTGCACCAGGCTGAAAACATCACCAGCACTGAGCAGATTCTAGTATAGAGGTTATCAGTGAATACTATTCAGAATTCTCCTGAAATCATGCTGAAATGTAATCCTACATTCACAGTTATTAGTCAAAAACTTTGGAAAAGTCTGAATTGTTGCTGTATCTGTTGCCTTATTTGACTGCATATACAACCCAAAGTATATGGAAGACATAGAGACAAGAGAGAATAGGCCCAGTAGAACATTTGTACTTTTGCCTATAACAAAGACACAAACTACAGAAAGTGCAATAAAAATTATTTTGTGTGAGGAATTGTAAATCAATGCTGTTACATTCATTTGCAAACATACATTCCACTTCATAACTTTTGATGTAGGACAAGTTTGTCACTTTTGAGTAAATTTAATTTGATGCACTCTTCTTTAGATGGAAGGGAAAATATACAAAGTTCTTTGGATTATGAAGTATTTTTCCCCCAATCACTGCACAGTTCTGCTCTTGTGATTGCTTTGGGATAATGACATCAGAGTAACATAGCTGAAGACAGAAAGAGTGGTGTATGGAGGTATTTTCAAAAAATTAGAGAGTAACCTGCAGATTCTGTAATAACCAGACAAGCTCCTGATGTGGGAAGACCAAAATAGTAGCCCATGGGATAGGGGTGTGATCTGCTGCCAGACAGGCTGGAATATCCAGGGAAAGGTGAGCCAGCTCAAACCAGGCTTGCCGCAAGCATCAAGACTGTGTTCCTCCAAGCCCAAGTTGGCCTGCAGGGGGGCTCACTTGTCTCAGAAATTCAGCAATGGCTCACCAGATTATTTCTAGAGGATGCAGTTAGAGAGGTGCTAAACTACCACAGCAGGGCTTGGTACTGAGGCAGCTGCACTTGTGAAGAGCCTTAACTTATGCCCTGACCTCCACGGAACTTTACACTTTGCCTCTCCTTCTGCCAGGCAGCAGAGGCAAGCTGTGGGACCAGCCTTCAGCTGGTAAAAAATAGCATCAGTCTATTCATTTTGTCAGAGCAGTATTAAGTCCTAGAATACAGCTGTCCTCCTGCCAGTCTGTCACTAGCAATCATCTTTTGCTAAGGAAAAGACCATTTTATACTGTTCAGGGTTCTCCAAATAAAACAAACGCTATTCTGTTAAAAGAAATTCCATCAGTGATTAAATAAAACCTGAACTGCATAGTTATAATCTTGTCACCACTCTTGAGAAAAATGGAGTATAAATGCCTGCCTGAAGTTTATTGTATAACTCCAGTGCAGTGGGATTTCCCACCACAGAGGCATTTTCCTGGATACGTAGCAATACTTCACAGGAAAGGCCTGCTCTGATACCTGGCAGATATATTTGAGAATTTTTTGATAAAGCCTGAGTTTAGGACTGCCATCTACCCAGTTTGCTGCATTAGTGATGATAGTGCTGGCAATGCTAGTCATAATTTTTATGGCCTTTCTTCTTCATAATCAATATCCAGAGAAAGGGAAAGAAGAACAGTAAGAATTTCTGGGAATTTGAGAATTACTTTCAGAACACCACTAGAAAATTAATGAAAAATACATCTTTGAACATCCATGGCTACTAATACCATTGGCTCTCTTCTTTGTGAGGAAGATCATCAGACCTTAGGAAATTTGAGTATGGAAGGATAAAAACTAGTTATAAAATCTCATGTAATGGGTAAATGTGACTGGGCTCAGTTCCACAGAGGCTGATTCAACTGCTACAGTGTGCTGGGATTAAGTGGTGTTCACTAGTCCTGTCTGATGTGAGGAAAGAAAGTGAAACTTTTAATTTTAAAATAATGGTAGATCCAGACTGATGTAAATTAGAAAGATGAACAGTAAACAGTAAATTGAAGTGGGGAAAAGCAAAACTCAAAATGCACTGGTCAGTCTAATACAATTGTGTAGATAAGTCAGCCAGGCAATTAAATATATAAAAATAATGAAATAGGGAGAGATTATGAAATAAGAAAGCTGAAATCATTTTTAATTTTTTTAAGCGGCATTGTGATGAGTGCTGCTTCCTTTTAATATACCATAAGCCAGGACTAACTCTTGCCATTATTGAACAAAATGAATGTCAGCAAAAAAATCAGATTATATACCACTTCAGTCTGTGAGTACATTTTGAGTACTGTAACCCAAAGGAAATTATACCAGCACAATGGAATGAAAATTAATTTCAATCACTGTCTATACTTTTGGTTGCTTATGCTACAAAAAGGAACAGGCTTGCTACAGATGTGGAAAAGATAAAACTGAGAAAATGGAAGGATATTAAATTTCTAACTACTTAAAAAAACCACAAAAAACACCCTACTGAAATCATACCAAGGAGAACAGAGATGGATGCAGAGGAGATCCATGACAAAGGCATGTGATTTGTTTTGTACTTCCAGGATTTTCAGCTTTTTAAACCAATACAAAGGACAAAAATGATGGTAACACAAGATATTCTTGATACAAAGCAGTTAAGTAGAAAGAAGCCAATCTTAAACACAGAGTACTCCTTAGAAATGTAATATATAGATATCAATTTATGGCATATGAGCACACAATACCATGGGCCAACTGAAAACAAGAAAATGGAAGTTGTGTGTTAAAACCATTCCAAGGAGGAGGAAACAGACAAGCTGGAGCTATCAGAATTCAGTAGGAATTTACATACTTACTGGAAAGTAAAGTATGTACCTCCTAACCAAAATCAGGGGAGATCATCCTAATGCCTCCTCTCTGCTAACATATTCAGTAAAATCCAATTAATAAAACAAATTTTTTAGATAAAGTACTTTTCATGCTATCCATTCTGTAGGCAGCTGGGAGAGGTAAGAATGAATATGAAATCTGATTAATTTTCCAAGTAATGTAGTGTTTTCTTCAGCTTTGAATTTACTAATAGGATAAGGAAAGGCAATATTAAATGATTAATATTCTAAATTGGCATGGAAATAATATTTTCAGTTAGATGATCATCTAGAACCAAAATTATCTTTAATGTATTCTGCAGTTGTATTATAAAGGTTGAAGTCTATTGAAGTAAATTGAGCAATTCTTTGATGCTTAAATTTGTAGACTCTTTCCAGCGTTCCATTATTATTTCCAGGTCAAAATGACATGCCAATCAATGTATTCAAAACAAGACTAAAGTCATCTGTCAAGCTGGTTAATTCCATTGTAATGTCATAGTTTATGTTCAGAGCAGTGTTATGGAATAGACAATAGCTACTGTAAAGCTATTTGAGCTTTATTGAGCCAATTCACAGCATCCTTACTGAATACATACAAAACAGTTTTTCATAAATCTCCAATAAGATTAGGCTAGAATTACTTTTGCCCAAATATAAGTTTGAAAACAGAAAAAGTCATAGATTTAGGATATAAGAATTAGAGAGGGAAAATAGAGTCATAAAGCAAGAAACCCATCAAAGCCACCCTGAATTTAAGTGCTGGCTCAGTGTCAGATTAAAGAATGGTAGGATTAAACAGAAACAAAATACTGTTTTCCCTCACAAGACCCTAAAGCTGAGGTACCAGTTCTGCAGATTTGTCTAGGCAGTGGACTTGCAAGATGTTAAATGACAAAAAGTCTCCATCCTTTTATATGACTTCCTTGTAGAAAAAAAATTTGTTCAGATATCTTGTCGTTCTCACAGTTGGAAATGGCCAGAGGTGTCCTTGCAGAAGTTAGGAGATCTTCAATACAGTTATCTTTATCCTCTGGTCATACCCAAAAGAATTATATGTATGTAGTGACTTTGCACAAGTTTTATGCTCTGCTTCAAATTTCTCCCATGCTAAATACATCACAGTGGGGTAATACATTACTCTGAAGTAATTCCCCTCTCTGCTTTTCCACTTTCTTATGAAGGCTTCAACAGCATGTCAATATTTTCACATTTAGCCCTTTGAAGCTTTTTAAACCTAATAAATAAAAAGGCTGGATCTTGCCTCTTTTTATGGTCTGAAAGTCTACACAACACTAATATCTAAAGGATATGGCTGGTCCTCCTTCTCTAAAAGATAGATCATAATCATGCATTGTCTGTGCTCAAGATGGCATTTAAATCATGAGGAAATATGCAACAGAGTCACTCCCTCTTAGTCATATTTGCTGGTTATAATTCATCCTTATCTCAACTGCTGGACCACCCTTGCAACTAGCAGAGCAAAATCTTTTTGCAAACCAGTCCCTGTCTCAGAGAGTTTACTGTCTAAATGATCAAGGCAAAGAGAAGCAGATAAAAATGTGCCTTAAGCACAGAATGAATAATCCAATAGTGGCAAATATAATTTGACTCCACGCTATGTTTCTGGTTTTGCTTGTATGAATCAACATGATTGTATCAGGATGCCTTGTTCAGGAAGAGGGTGCTGATCAAGCGTGAAGTTTGGGAGAAGCTGGGGCAAAGAGCCCATGGACACAAGTAGTGCCATGTTGAGTGTGATTAGTCCCAGAGAAACCCAGGCAATGTCAGCATTGTCACCGCTGATACTGTGCCACATCTCATTTACTTCTTGCAGTTTCTGCACATAACTAGAAATTTTGACTGCTAAAATGATAAGAGAAGCTACAGGGTTTGCAGACTGAATTTATTCATCTCTTCTCAAATCCAGCTGACTAAAAGTAAATAATTACAGAAAAGGCAAGGCAAGAGCCCACTCTTCTCTTCACCAACAAAACACCTGCATGTCTGTAGAAGGACTTTAGCACTCTCCAGTACGACAAAGTGAGAGCAGGCAGTTTGCAGAAGCTGTCCCTGGAAAGGAGGTTTCTTCTGCAGTGCTACTGTAAGAGGAGTTTCTCTCATTGTAACACAGTACAGGGGGCAAGTCCCACTCCTAAACCTGATACAATGGGGAGATCTTTCTCAAGAGGACAAGCAAGGAAATTTTTCATAGTGTATTACTTCAGCACAATTTTCAAGAACTACTGGTAATCACAAGTAAGGCAGCAGTGGCTAAACTCTTCCTATAAAATACAAGTGACCAAATGACAAACCAGGTTTGATTCCTCTGACAAGACACTTTTTACATTTTGTAGCAGGCTCTTTGGTCACGTCTGGACATAAATAGTGCCTGGCTAACCATGAAAAAGAGCAAATTCTCTTACACTGCGTAGGGAGAATGGTATTCCAGTGCCTGCTGTTATTTTTTCCTCAGCTTTTCAGACTGAACATACTGCATCAACACAATATCATAGCAGGTAGAAAGAGTACAAAGTAGTTTTGTATAGACCTGCTTTGTGAATCTGGTCATCTTTTTCCTATTAAATAAGAGTCCCGATGATTCTGTTTGGCAAGATTATTTTTCTTTTACATTTTAAACTCATTAAATTTAATGAATGTATTAAAGGTCAGAGGCATAAAGGATGCATTTACCACTACAGCACAATGTGAGAAAGCTGAAAAATATCATCTATAATGAACACAGGCAAGAAACCTCTAATGACACTGGATTATTTAAGGCCATCTCTCTGCAATTTAAACTGTGTATTTTGCTGAAAGTGCAGTTAAGAAAAGTCTAAAATAAGGACACAAGGAACACATTGCAACTAAACATTATTGGAGGAAATCTAGAAGAAATAATTCAAATTTCCAGAGTAAGAAATACCACTAGCAAACAGTAAGAGAAATGCGAAAGTGAATATGAGTACATATTACTGCACAATTACTTTCTTTTATTGCTTCCTAATCATGACTTCTAACATAATATGCAAAGACAAAGAAAAAAGTTAAGTTCAGAATATTAAAATGCCTCATCTTTAATAAAAAAGAGAGAGAGAGAGAGAGACAGAGAGAAAAATCAGTAACACAATGGAGGATTTGTTTGAGCTTATGAATGTGACCCAGTATGGTCTTTCAGGGCATTTGCAGGAAATTCCAGTTCTTCAGTTGGAATGCAGAGCTGGTTACCTTCTCTGCTCTGCTTTGCTCTTCTGTAGAGCTTGAGCTCCATAGGAGAGGATGTAAACAAATTTTTTGCATAGCACAAGACTAGCTAAAATGTAGAACTCCAGTGATGATCTCCTAGTTAGGATAGCCACCTGATGGCAAACTTTCAGCTCCTCAGCGGGGACGTCAAGCCTTGTGACAACTGAGCGCTGTAATACGCACTGGGAATGCCAATCCTCCAAAGAGACCAACATGATAAGAAGATAACAAGAAACACAGCTGAAAAAAGTTACCTAGGAAACACAAAGATAGAAAGCTTTCCTTTTTAACTCTGGAGCTGGCAAGGAAAGAACTTAACAGAAAGGAGGAGAAATTAATGTTTTGGGGAAGAATTTACATGCAGGAAGGGACTTGGGCATGGCTGGTGTCTCCACTGCCGAGATCCAGATCCCAGGACTCCAAAGGACTGTGAGGAAAACGGTAGCAGTGAAATAAGAGGATTTCTGCTATCTCACTCTGAAATACACACTCTAGCAGATTACTGAATTACTCCTGAAATTGAAACAATGGGCTCCCATTAGCCACTCTTATAAAGTCAGACTTTTCCTTTGTAAGAGCAAATGAAATAGATCTAATCCTCAGTCTGAGGCCAAGCACCATTTTTATCTTCTTGATTCTCCTTAGAACCAATTGTTTTATTCTTCCTCACAGAATAGTCAAGGCTTTCCTCCCTCATCAACTCCTACTCTTCCAAAATACTTCTTCCCATTATAAAGCAAGTTCAGATATTTTTAAAACATAGCTTCTAACAATAGAACAACTGCAAAGAGCAAAATGTCAGAAAATTATAGAGATAAGCCCATTATTTCTGAAACCCCAAGGATCTAGAAAGGGAACATCTTTCTTTGCTCATTAAAAATATTTCGCATTTGAAACCACTGAAAGACAGGAGCAAAAATGTCCATCTGAGATACTTAAAAATTTTATCTACCCCAAAACATAGCATGCCTGTTATCATCTGAGTGATGCAATCATCTTTTTAATCATAACTGCTTGCAATTTAAGCACATGAAAAGCTCTTAAATTTAAAACCAGCAAATTAAGAAGATACATAAAAGAAGATTAATATGCAAAGCATCCTGGACACTGTGTGACTTCAGTCTGAGGCCTCCTCAAACTGGCTCAGTAATATCCATATTTTTGATACAAACTATATACTTCTAAGTACCTTTACAAGTGGACAGGTATGCTCTTTCTCCCTGTACCACTACAGCATACTGTGAAATACTTTTACTGAGAGCAAAAGGCTTCCAAGGTGATGTGAAAAGACTGAAAAGCTCAATTAATAAGGCTTTCTTGTTTTAATTAAATTAATTAATTAAACAAATTAAATTAACTTAAAATTTAAACATTAATAATTTCATTAATATGAATAATATTAATTAAAAACAAGTTCACTATAATTCTGAACCATAATACTAACAAGTAAAAGAACAAAACTTACTTCTAAAAATGAGATACAGCATCAACACTTCTCATGTTCAGTGCAATTCTCGGGGACAGAGATTTATCTTATGAAGTTTAAAACAGTATTTCCTATTTCCTAAACCATTGTTCCCTTATTGAGGATCAATTTGTTTCCACTAGGACTGACAAACTGCTGACATTTAAGCTCTTCAGAAGTTTTCAGAAGCGAGCCATAAGTCAAAGGATGCATGTAATCTCAGTGACTGCTGCCAACAGCTTCAAAATTTGAAAAAGATAAGAAAATGTTCCAGAATACAGAAAAAGGGGGGGGGAAAGAGCATTCTGGATTTTTGTTCCTCATTTCTGGTATCCAACACAGATCATCTGTTTGCTGTGTTAAATAAGGTGATAAGAGCTTGGTTTCTTAATACCACCATATAAATATTTTTGTCCCACTACGGGAGAATAAGACTTGGATCTCTTAAACATTAGTAAGAGGTAACATAAGTAAAATATAGTCTTTATTAACAAGATGTGATTTTTTTTATTTCCCATGAAAATTTTAGGATTAAAAATAATATTACCTTGTGTTTAATAAACTGCTTGTGAAAATATGCATCAAGAATATAAAAATAAGACCTTTCTAAGCAACTAATACAGTAAGGACTATAAAGATAAAAATTACCTGCAGAAAGAAATTAAAAATAAAAAAAGAGAACATATAGCCAGAAGTAATTGTTAATCTTAAATAAGGATGGATTGAATGGCATGTGCTGAGATAGTCATAACACTTTACTGTCTCAGACTTTTACTCAATGAGCCTTGACAAGTACAAAACTATGAAAAGGAGCCTTATGAAGTCAGTTTGAAGAGAAAGAAAATACTAATTTCCACTGCACTTTAAAGAAAATATTGATGACATCACAGGCCTCTGTGAGAAGGTCACCCTATGTTTTTGTCACTATTCCAGAAAATAAAAATCACTCCAGATGCTCTTATCCTCTGTCTGTTTTAAGAACAAATACTTCTCAGTAACTTGACTTTAATGATAAATGATGGGAAACCTGAAAAAATAATTTCTGTGAATTTTCACCTCCAAGTCATTAGATGCAGTAGAATAATGCTGAAAAATACTAAACAGTAAGAAATTATGTTAAATACTGAGAAGAAAAAAAAAAAATGAAAGAATGAAGGACAGCTGAGCTGAAACCTCCTGCCAGCTCCTAAAGTATTCTGTATTTCTCATTTAGTCTAACTACAAAGTGCAGCCCTCTTCAAAGTGCTGTACAGGAAAAAATGGAGAATTTGTGTTGGGTTGAATTCAGTGGTATTGAACTAATAATTTTGCTCATCTGTCTTCAGAAGGTTTGTATTCAAATAATATTCCCACTGCTGGATATCAATCCCACTACAGGTTAGTTTGTTAAGTCAAATAATTAGGCAGGCAACATAGAAGACAGATATTATTGCCGGCCTACAAATACACAAAACTGGTTAAAATGCCTAAAATAATATTTTAAACATTTAGTTGTCCTCTCTTGCAAGGGCTTCAGTATTTGTAGTTGCTGAAGTTCTAATGTAGATCAGCTTACTGCTGCTGTTTGGGCTTTTGGTGTGAAAGAGAGACCATCAAGAGGCAAATGACTTGCAACAGAAGCACCAGAGTCATCAGCACCTTATAAAACATGAAAATCAATTCTGCACAGCAGGCTTGTCTAGCCAGTCCCAGGCAATACTTTCTTTACTCAGAGGAGAAAGTCAGACAAATACACTTTAAGTGGAATATTTAGGAGGACATTCCCAGTAAGTAATCTCTAAAACACCAGAGGATCTACTAACAGTCTAGGCATATTTTTGCCAAAAGGAAACATCACTTTATGCTGTTGAAATGATGTGTGCAGGAATCACAAGGAGGAGCTGAACATTTAATTAAAGCAGGAATGTCAGTATGAAGAAAGCAGAAAAGTGGCAGCAGGAATGAGGAAATTAAAGCACGCCCTCTTTTTCATCCCCAGCTTCCTGTGCTTAATGAACCCAATAAACACTTTAATATGATAATGAGCCATTGTTGACTAAATCAGCAGGCTTTCTAGCATGTGTTGGAGATCAGGAGACCTCATTCCTCTTGTTTACTAACAGAAATCTAAGGCACAGCAGGATTTTGGACTAGGTCCTTCTTATTGCAGGCTATTTGCAATAAAGTAATTCCTCCACAGCACAATCTAACCCCCACTATCCAGATTCTGCATATACTCTAAATAAATTAGCTAAAGACATTAATAGTATTAATTAGCTTCACAGAGGAATTTCAGCAGGGAAATTGGGTGATATGTCAAAGGCCAAGTGGAAAAATCAATCATTGAGCCCAAATATATTAAATCAGAGCCCTTTAATATGAACTCATTTTTTTGTCTTTATGTTGGTAGGGGTTCTACTGCAAGTAGATAGTTGATTTTGCTCCATACAGAGGAAATTGAGATTTAATTCCAGTTTTGTCGACAGAGAAAAAAAAAATTTCTTCTCCATCTAAAAGGATCACAATCATACTCATCACGATCTACTGTCCTGAACTAACTCCTGTCCATATTCTGACTGGTTTTGGCAGCTAGATAAGAACAATCAAAGATGTTATAGATAGTAAACAGAATTGTATTTCCTATAATCACACCCCTTTTTGCACTGCTCCTCTGCAATTATATATGCACGTGTTCTCTGTGAATTCCCAAAGGAGTAAGCAGGGTGTTTTTGGAAGTTAATAAAAGCATTATGTTTCTCTTACAAATAGCCTGCCTCTTGAGTGCTTGCATCATATGCACATAAATCATGTATCTCTGTTAATTTGGATTTATAGTCAACATAACAGTAGCCACGTTTCCAAATAGCTATAGGCACTCACATATTATGAGCAATCTGTTACAAATAGTTACAACAAAATAAAAAAAAGCCTACGTTATTTAAATGCATTTTTCATTAAGAAAGATGAACATTCAACACTGTTTAGAACTTCAAGCACAGGAATATGAGGTATTTAACCCCTTCTCATTTAAAACAGAGATCTTCATGTAAAATGACTCAGCTGTGTGGGAAAGGCAAGTGGCTTAAGTAGTGGCTGAGCCTCCTCTTTTGCAGACTAAACACCCCCAGCTCCCTCAGCTGCTCCTCATAGGAGTTGTGCTCCAGACCCTTCACCAGCTTCGTTGCCCTTCTCTGGACACCCTCCAGCACCTCAATGTTTTTCTTGCAGTGAGGGCCCAGGAACCAAACACAGCACTCAAGGTGTGGCCTCACTGGTGCTGGGTACTGCCACTGTCCTTCTGGTGGCATTATTTGTCTTAAGGGTCAGGATGCCAATGGCCTTCTTGGCCACCTGGGCACACTGCTGGCTCATGCTCAGCCGGCTGTTGACCAGCACCCCCAGATCCTTTCTCACTGGGCAGCTTTCCAGCCACTCTTTCCCAAGCCTGTAGCACTGCATGGGAAGGGCAGGCACAAGGGCAGGCAGTGCCAGTGGCACCCTACAGCTGCCTTCCCTCACCAAGCACAGACTGCTTGTGTCTTCTTGCTGCCTCTGTTTCAGCAGCCTGGTAATTCAGCACAGCCTTTTGGGCAATGGCAGAAGGGACAGAAAAGGCTTCTGCCTCCTGAATGTGGCTCACTTGTTTTCTGTTATTCAAGCTATGAACCTTGAATAAGTGCCCCTATGTTGGGTACTTATTCAGATGGGTACCCTCAGCTTCAATCCTGCTGGTTTACAAAAACCTTATTTTGACTTTATTTTGGTTATCTTAAAACCTTTGGTTCGTGGTGAATGGGGGATATCTCCATATTTGCACCCTGATAGCATCTGGGAATCTAACCCAGAACCTAAATTTCCAAATGTTTAGCGTTACCACCAAAAGAAGGCAGAGGAGTACTATACTGGAAAGATATGATCCTGAAAAATTTTACTGTTTTTTATATAACTTACAACTGTTTAAGCAGGTCTCCAACGTTTCTCAATAAAATGGGGAGCTGTGTTCAACACAATGCCTGTGAAAGAAATCTTGCCCCTAAGAGGAGCTCATCCTTATCCAACTGAAGGTTTCATCTAGGGCTGATATATGAGGTTGATGTTTGACAATTCAAGCTGTAGCCTTGGCACAGCCTTTTGCTGATTCTTAAACTCAGCTTTTCTACTCCAATAGAAATATAGAACCAGCATTATCCTGAACATTTAGTTTGTGGAACACTCATTCGGCCTCTCTAAAATTATTGTTCCCTCAACTTGTTTGCTTTGCCATTTCCTCCTTGTCTTTATTTACTGCAGATTTACTTGTTTAAACTGTTTATTGGAACCAGTAACATACATGAAACTCCTACTCCATCACATTGCAATTTTTGTTACATTCATAAGTCTTCTCTGTGTGTTATTTATTTAGGACTTTTAGACTCTCTCTTTTTAATCACTGACTGTCCAAGAAGTGGTTCATGTACCCAGCCTGCAAAGTATTTCCCATCCTTTACTCAACTGGATGATTTAACCCCCACTTGCAGATTTAACCACTATCTTTCTGTTAAAAGGGATGTTTCCTTCTCAGTTGTGAAAAATTCTGTGTAGACTCATTAACTGAAGAAAAAAAAAACCCAGAATTGAACAGATTTAGGAAGAACAGCAACAAAGGAAGAGTAATAGAGGTACCAGACAGTCCCTTTTCTGTTCCAAATACTTTTTAACTATTACTACAGCCACTATTTCCCTTTACTTTAAAGAGAAAATGGGGTGTGAATAAAACCCATAATAAGACATTTCTGGTGTCTGTTATCAGTCACGTCCCTTCTGTGGGTAAGCATAGTACCACTGAAACTGCCTAGCCTGTTGTCCCAACAAAACCAATCTGCTACTCTCCTTTGTTAATGGCTTGTCATCAGCTGCCTCTTATAGGCCAAACACCAAACAGGTCCCCAGCTACCCACTCTGTTAGTGAAAATAACATTTGCACTTAAAATTAGTAATTTATCTGGTGGTCATGTGAGTAATTGCCTCATTTTTCCTGTGCCCATCTAGCCTTGTACATGTAACTAAGAACAAGATCAATGCTGACAATAAAAAAATCAGAAAGAACTCTGAAGAATGATCACTCATAATTCAAACTCTTTCCTCCAGAGATGCAACCTCATATGGCCTAGAATCACTGGTAGAGCCTCTGTCAGGAAGAAAGGAGATATCTCCATCCTCCTGAGGCTAGTGTTCATAATAGAAGTATGCAGGTGTTTAGTAAGCACTGTAGTGAATGAACCAATTCTCCTCTGTAAAATAGCTTTATTCTCCCTAATTCTCCACTAATAAAGCCATCATAATGTACTGCATTTTCTTGGAAGAAAAGAATACAGAACTTCAGAACTCTTAATCCTCCCCATTTTGCAGCTTTACAATAAGAAAGCAGTGCAGAATAATAAGATATATGCTGCATGGCTTCTGCTGCCAACCCTTGACACTCTAGAAGGGAATTCATTGTCCACCTTATGTAAAGAAAGAAAAACTGAACTATGTATTGAAAAAGAAGTCATATACATACTTCTCATTCAGGCCCTGAAAATCTCTGGTCTAGGAACAAAGGTCATACCTGAGATACAAAAAGCTCTTGACACTACTGGTAGTTCACAGATGCTTAGTGGCATCTTAGACACACAGAGCAATGGGACCAACACCCAAGATGCCTCTCCAACGCCAGCCAGGCAGGTGCCCAAAGGTGTCTGAGACCTGTGAGCAGGCAGCGCGGTTTCCTGCTTAGGAATGGAAACTTCAAATACCAGTGGGATGCACGCTGCTATGATTGCTCCCTAACTGTTCCTCAAGAGGACAAATTGGTAGTGGCTATCAACCAAGTGACTCTGAAAATACAGCTCTAGAACTTTCAGACTACCCATCCAACTCTTTCAAACTGCACACAGATTCCTAATTCCTTATTCCTGTTTTCATGTTGCTGCAGTAGAGCTTGAAGGCACTGGGCTAAGGAGGAGCAGAAAAACTGATAGGAAGATTGAGGTGCAGTATTGGAAACCCACAAAAGAGGAAACGTACGTAAAGGGAAAAGGCAGATTGGGCATTTTTTATCCAAAGGGTGGAGTACTCCAGGTACTTGTCACCCAATGAAATGTTTGCAGGGAAATCAACAAATGTTATATCAAAGTGCATGACTCACCACAGATCAGAGTAGAAATAATACAAGAAAAACCCCACAAAACCCTAATGTAATATGAAAATAAGCTTTTCTTTCAGGACAATACCAATATTTACCTGAGGCAGAAATACTTAGAGTAAGCAATTATCAACATCCTTTAACACAAAATAGATACAAAAGAAATGTCAATACAACACTGATTTTATTGTCTTCAAGAAGAAATCAATGTCGTACCAGAGAAGGAAATTCTCCATGAAGTAGAACTTACTACTATTTATAGTACCACAGTTTTACATTTCAGTTTGATCACAAACACCTTTTGCAGACACTGCTGGAGGCTAAGAAATGACTGAAGGGAAATTTTTGAAGTTGATTCTCTTCAGGCTGTCAGTGCACACTGTAGTGTTCTGAAAAGTGCATGTGTGAGCACAAATGGACATGCACTTATCGGTGTGAATATCATTCCTTGCAATGCCTCTCTCTTCTTCCAAAGCTATCTGACAATAATAATAATAATAACTCCTGTTGCAAACACCATTTTACACCTCTTCTCTTTCAGGGTATGCACAACATGTTGCTGTTATGCTGCTGGATGGATTTCAGAATGGTTCCACTTTGGAAAAGAGGCAAAGAAACAAAACCACTTCACTACTTTCACTTGGCTGCCAGAGGATATTTGGAGACCTTTTGTAACCAGATAGTCTAAGACGTTTCAATGAGGGCAAGAAAGAAAATAGATCTTCAGTGAAATGTACGGATTGAAATATCATTCAGGGTACTCCATACATCGACTGAGCTCCTACGGATGGGTGACTGAAAAAGTCATTAAAAATGGGCCTCAACTGCCACATGAAGTCGATATTTTTTTTTCCTGTCCATATGTCTTTGAAGATAATAACAGGATTTTCACTGTGGTTTCAATTCTCTCCAGCTGGGTAATTTGTGTGACACACTTTCAAGGCACCCACCAGCTAAATAGCTATAACTTCTGGGTTTTACTGCATCCATCACCGTTTGTATGCTAGAAAGCTGGTGAAAAATATTTTCATTTGACAAATTAGGCACTGCCTCCTCAAAACAATCTAATATTTATAGACATTCTGACAGACTAATGAATAGATAGATACATTTGCATAGAAGGACAAGTACTAGTTTCTAGATGAAAGAACAGAGCAATGTGATAAAATGTTTAAGACAGACAAATATGTCATGTAGGTTTTGATTATACCATCTGACTGTCAGGAGAAAATGTAGTAACTTGCTAGCCACATCTCAAACAGACAATTCAGCAATCAAAAAGGCTTTGAACATTTCACCACAGATTGAAGAATCTGGAATTTTGGACCCTGTTAGTACTGGTTATATTTTGTTGCTATTGGAATGGTACCTTTGTAATGATCTCTGGAAACTATCTGCATGTACCCAATGAATCCAGCATCCCTGGATGAGGTCAATACATTTTAAACAGTAGCAAAGATGAATATCTAGCATCTTACCTTTGCTATATGATTACATAGAGGAAATCTGACCTTATTTTGTATTCAGCAGGTGCATTATTCCACCCCAAATCACGTACATTTTTACTGTTATCATCAACAGGGAACTGGAATAATGGAAACTGTAAGAAGAGATAATTAAGTTTAAAAAATCCATCATCTAATCAGTAGTAAATAAATAATGGAATATTTGAAATCTGTCAGGGTACTGTGAGAAATACAGCATCAGTATGTTTATGTGAGGTGAGTTAGAACAACTTTTTTACTGATAGATCTTTTTATGAGCTCTAACAAAATACAACAAAGTGAAAATAACTTCATAGAGAATGTGTCTATAAGATGCCTTGGGGACCCTGGCTGTGAATAAAGATAGGAAGGATGTAGAGACAGCAGCTTAGGTATTTGGTCTGTAGGGATCCCAAAGGGTTTTGATTAGCACCATAAATAAGAGGTTCTGTCATAGATGTTATTAAGCTGTTTGAGAATCTAAAGGAACCTTGTTTATCAAAGAGAAATCACAGCTTTATGGATATGACTAGCCTATGTTTGGACAAAGATAAAAATATAACATGAAAGAGTCTTTGAAGACTATTCTGCAACCCTTACTTGCACTGAGCTGCACTTAGCCTTTCAAGGAGGTCACAGTGGAACAAACCTAATATAAGCACTGTTGCCGAAATATGCTTTATAGCACAACAGAGTTGAACAGGTACTTCCCCCTTGGCTTAGGGCAGCCATTTGGAGTTGCCAACAAAATGGAAAGAATGAACTAGGAGGGGAGCTGGCCAGGTACTGCACTAAGCTATTACTCCTTCTCCTTAATCTTTGATGGGGGACAAAAATACTACACTAAAGCCAGTGCTTAGTTTTCAGCATGTAAATCAGGAGTCCTGAAGGAGAGGGTGGTATTACTGCCTCAGAAGTGTAACATTTCTTAAACACTTTGCCAACTGTAGGAGGCTATGGAGGCACAAATGGAAAGAATGTCAGCAGTGACTGGGTTTGCTCAGGTTATTCACCCCTACAACTGCAGCGGAAGAGAGATACATCTGGCCCAGTCAAATCTCAGAGCAGAGCAGCACTTCAGCACAGTCCCCATAGCAGACTTGCACTTCCAAGAATAGAAAGCAATTCTATCTTGATGGCAAGATAGGGCCTTGCTCACATAACACATAGAATCACAAGAAAATAATACAGCAATTATTTGCTATAAAAGACCAAGACAGATACTGCACAGACAATGCTTTCCCCATGAGCATCTTAGGCCAGAAGAGCACAGGACATCCCTAGGAGAGAAGTGGGAGCTAGCACCAGACTGCCCTTCCACAAGTGGAGCAAGTGTTACACTTAAGGACTGACCTGTGGCTGCTGCCTGCATTTGGATGAAAATCATCCTGCAGACACACAGAGCCTCCATGTCGCTGGACTTCCCTTCAGTGAGGTATTTTTCTGTACTTGTGACTGAAGAGTTTTTCTGGTCCTTACCATGGGCTCGCCACATGAACAGCCCCAGTACAACTTCTGAGTTACTGACATAAATAACTCTCAGTCTTTCCCCCATGTGAGCTTTACAGAACCTCCTCCTACATGGTCTAGCTAGCTATTTTATCTATACTTTATCTTCTCTTCCTGGTTAATCTAACTCTGCCTAAAACATCCCTGAGACCTTCTGCCTCTCAAGCACAGGCTCTACCACAGGAGCTCTTGTAATTAGGATTTATGGTTGAATATTACCGAGCAGCTCAAACACCCATAGGTCATTGAAGTGCATTACTGGCTTTCACTTCCAGAGGCTCTTCAGTAGAATCACCTTCTGTATTGAATTTCCAGAAAAAGTGAAGCTGGAGATTAGCACCTCTGAGATGCTAGCAATTTAAAACACCAGCAAAAGAGGAGAAAAATAAGGTTTTGGAATACTGAAAAGGTGCAACCTTACCCAGGTACAAGTTTCCAGGAGAATAAAGTGATACCAAGAACAGGAATAACCCCCACCACTTAAATTTTCATATTTCCAACTTTGCTGCTTTTGATGTAACTTTGTAGAAAACCGAAGTTAGAGTAATGCGTAAATATTACACTGAATAAGTTATGGGAGTCACTGTGCCTTTCAAGAGTTTAGAGTACTGCAGGTCTGGAGACGAGGCAGGGCATCTTTCTGGACATAGTTCTGTCCCACTGGTATAGATAGTCATTACAAAGACACCACAGACATATTAAAGGAGAACATGACGCTAAGTTACAGGTGACAAAGATTCTGACTTCAGCACGGAATATTCCTTTCAGATTCGAGAACTAAAAATTCCTCCAAATCTGGCTTTCCAACTTGTATTTAATTACTGCTCTACATTTTGAAAATAATTCAATTGTTTTCAGCTTGATACTTATTGTAGTTTTATTACATCCTTTAAGACTGGTAAAGTGATCAGAGGTCCAAGCCAGAAAAAGATCATGGATACAATTAGCCTTGCTGTTCTGTGGAAGTAAGAGCTGGCCTTGCTCCAGAAAAAAACTCCACATTTACTTCACCTTCTTAGCTGCACAACCAGCAATATACCATAAGTGTAGGGTCTACGGTAAGCTGTGCTGCTGGTAGGGCCGACGTGGGGGCAAGCCGCTCATCCTTCCCCTCAAGTCCTCCTTAGCTCCCAGACTGTCAAGCTGCAGAATTGCCTGTATCACCCTAAACTATTGCCTGTCTGAAGCTACTCTTCCATCCTTGTCATCAATACTCCACTGATGTGAAGAGTATGAATAATCTGGAAACTAACTGGATAAGAAGTGAGGTATATTTTGTTCCTCTGTCTACTTGAGCATTTTTGTATTTGCTTTTTGGCCTTCATTTTCTCCTGAAAGCCAAAGGGAAAAAAAAAACAGTAGAATAACAAGCACAATGGAAGTCTAAATCACTTGACTTGAAATTTGACACATACTAACGTCTTGACAGAAGTCTCTCACAATGCTACAACTCAGGATATAGAAATAAATATCACATACACACATACAGGTCTTGAACATCTGCCAAAATATTGGTTATCTTGCAGATTCAAAAACTTCTGGGAGCAATCCTGCCAATGCTGACTGAGGTCAGCATCTCAGCACACAGAGGCAGGTTGTAACTCAGCCAAGAACCATGGAGCAAGTTTCTAATTATTCACTATAGGCACCCCTTTGAATCCTGAGAGCTGTTTGGCTGCAGTCTCAAAGCACCCCTGGTCAGGCAGGGCCTTTTGGATCTGCCTGGGCCTTATTTTTGATTTGGATCTTCTCCATCTCTGGTGATGTGGGCATAGCCCAAATACGCAGTGCTGCTTGTGGGCATGAGGTGTGTCTCCATGCACTTGCCTTCCTCTCCCATCAGTACAGCAACATCTTCTTAAAGGCAAAGGCAGCAGATCAAGGTGGGATGAGCTTTGGATCACCTTCTGTCTCACCCCACACTTTGTCCTTAAAGAATTGTCATCTTTCCTTAGGCCTATAGGTAGTGTCTCCCGGATCACTGCCTTTGTGATCGTGGCAGCATTCCAGAGGCAAAAACTAGCTTCCATGCATGTGGTTTAGTACTCAAAAGTTACACCCTTTCATCAAAATCTCCAAATTATCAAGAAAAATTGGTCAATTAAATAGTACCAAGTGAATCTGTTTCTCTAGCACAAGGTGAATGTATGGTTGTTACATTCCCAAAAGGACCATCTCATATTCCTTCTCAAGCACCATGGGTTTGAGACCAATATCTAGGGCTGTGTTCTGATTATAAACACATAGGCAACAGCTAACCTGCTAATTAGCCTTTCTATGGCTTTAATTTAATATCTAGCATATAAGGTTGAGCTTGTGAACATGCTGTGCTCAGGAGGAACCACAAGTGCAAAAGCCTGCAGGGCTTCATCATCAGCTGCTATTCCAATATTGCTCCTGACCCTAAGTAATTCATCGTCTTTGGCAATACAAAATACATACAAGCTATAAGCTCCAAGAAAGAATCGCTTCTTTATTTCTATACAAATCTCCAGACACCCTGCCTATGTTAAAAACAAAAAAAAAACAACAAACCCCAAACCAAACCAAACCAAACCAACAACAAAAAAACTAAAACAAAAACAAAACCAACAAAACAAAACACAAATACTTTAAGAGGTTGCATACACATCTTTGGAAGTTGGTTGTCAAAAAGGAAGAAAATATCTACTTTGGCTTTTATGCTCAAACACAAGTATAACTCAAATCGCTCTTATCTGTTTCTGCATACAACTTTGTTTGAATAGACAAGTGAACTAATCCTGATGATTGATTCAAAGATCTGCCATTATCACATACATAAAGAACTTCAGTACTAAAGGAACTCTCATTCTGGAGTAAATGCTCCCATTTCTCACATGTACATGGCATCAAATCCTCTCCTCATGGGGAGCTGACAGGTCCCAAGAACATTTTTAAAACTTTATTAAATTCTGAAGAAATAAAGATTGCAAAGTGTTCGTTTTCCACTATAAAATAACACAATCTTAGGCAAAGATGAAACAGGCACCTCACCATTATTTGTTTACCTTAAGCAAACTTTAGCATTTTTTAGTTATTTAATTTTTAATTAAGGATTAGGATCACTGTCTTTCATTAGGCAGCTCAGCTGCTAGCAGGTGTGTTCCTAGATCTAGAGCTATTTGGTAAACTGATCTGTTTATTGTATACTTTTCCCTAATTTTGTGTATATTGCATTAATTCCTACCACTTAGGATTTCTGTTGCTCTGCAGGTTAAAGAAGTGCACTGGAAACTTGAGAGATTTTTTAAGTTCCTCCTTAATTTCAAGCTGGCAAGAACAAAATTATCCACTATGAGCAGCATATAAAATATACATTACATATGTAAATATCAGTACATAAAGATAGAAACAATATACACATTTATGGAGAGATGCTGGTGATAGTTATTAATGATATAGCATATTGACACTCAATCTGACTGCCTTCTGTGGACTCATAAGAATTTGAAAAGAGCAAGGCAGACTGAAACAAACTCTGTGGATATTTTAGCATTTTAAATAACTGTTTACAAAACAGCCCAAATAAGTTTCATTGATGCCTTGTGAAGGCTGACCTAGAACAGAGGCTAGATGGAGTTAAAGAATAAAGAAGGGATTTATTAAAAGGCCTCAATGGATGCACCTTGGGCAGTACAAGAGCCAGCCAGGTCTACACCCAAGATGACCCCAAAATGGTCACAAAATGGATGACTGGTCACGAGGTCTCTCACTTTCATAAATTCTGGTCTATTTGCATATTGGAATTAAATGTCCAATTATAGGTTTAGGTTATGAAGTCCCATCCTTCTTGCTTTTCTCTGTTCAGTCCACATTGTTTATGCTCTTGGGCTAGAAATTTGGGTCATTGGTCCTAAGCTAGAAAAGGAATTGTTTTGTCTAGCTGCTCTGTAAAGAGAGCTTACCATTTCTTAATATGAAGCTCAGAACTACACACTACAGTACAGAATCTGAAAAATATAAAAGCTAAAACCTAAGGCATCACATTTTCTGGCTGGATACAATGTTTGGAAATGTCTTTGCTCACTTTCCAGGTTGTGTGCTTGCTTTCAACACCTATAGAAGCCAAAGCAATATGACAGATGGAACTGGTGGTGAAAAATGTAAGGATACCCAGATACCCAAGCAATTAGTTGGAAGTGAGATGTTTCAAGAGAAAGCCAGCCCATCATCATTGCAGAAAGCAGGTGACCAAAAAAAAAAAAAAGGCTCCTAACAGGGCTGTGAACAGGAAATTTGGTGGGGGAAAAAAGGTAACTATACTGGTTTCTTTTATTGGAACACAATAACTTCCACATTCTTGCTGCTATTAAATACATTCAAGATAGCTGTACAATCAGTAAGAATTCAACCTTATGCGGATTGCAGACAGCTCACCAAGCTGAGCTGCACACAGACTCTGGGTAGCTTGCATAGCCCTGCTTGTGGAAAACAAAAGTCAAAGCAAGGTAAATATGGCTGTGTTTTAGCATGACCTTACAAAAATTGAAAATATTAAACTCCTGCATCTTGCTAGCTCTGTGCTACTCTTAAAAAACAATTTTAAAGACCTCTAAAATTTTATTTTCATTTCTAAGTATAAAAAGTAAAGTTACTTTTCTTATATATGAAAACACCAGCAGAGACAGAAAAAACATAATTCCTATTGCTAACTCCTTGATATGCAACATGCCTTGGATAGGTGATGGCAGACAAATATTGGATGACAATAACTTCCAATTCCTAAATATTTTTCATTCCTCCAAATGATATATTGCTGTGTGCTTATATTCCACAGTGGCCTCATATAAACAGACACTGGTTTTTTTTCAACTACTTTTAAATCCCAGGCATTCCAGCTAACAACACTAATAGCCCAATGGACTTAGTCAACAGTACTGCATTTGCAAAATAAAAATTTGTTTTCCTTTTTTTTCCCCCCTTTCTCTCACTCTAATTTTTTGACTCCCTTCCTCAGCAGACAGATATGAAGGCCTGCATTTTTAAATTCTAAATGAAAAACCCAATTTCCACACTGAGACCATTTTTCATGCTGAGGTTTTGTATTCACTTCCGCAGCTGCACTGAGTATAAAATAAAAGATCAAAGTGGAAGGATCAGTAGAGTACAGCAGTTAAGTCTGAGTTCAGTTCACAGGGATGACTCTACAAGACTTGGACCTACCCACCAATAAAAGCAGAGTTTTGCTGCCCCATGACCATGACATTACAGGGAAACACTTTAACAAACCCATAAGAATATCTCAGATGAGCAACTCTGTTGGAGTGCACTGATGAGAGCCAGAACATACATTGGAAAACATGTCTGGTCACACTCTCCTACCTTGAACAAGCCTCACAGAGATTTGCTTTCCAAAAATATGAGACTATGCTTCCCCAAACCAACAATTAATAGAAAAATGAAATGGAAAAAAAGGTGTGAGGTAAGATAATTTTGTGCTATCTCTTGACCCAAGGCAAGATCATCTGCATCTAAGTCACCTCAACTGGTAGAATGAGTAAGGAATGCTAGAAAGATTTGTAATAAGTATGACAATAATGGAAATAATTGGGAATATTGGGTGAATAATTATTCTTAATAATGAGAATAACTCAAAAATCACTCAATTTTTCATTGAGTATATCCAGTGTCAAAAACTTAAGGATTGCCAATTCATTTTTCCTGATTAAAAGAAGAACACTATTTAGTTTGTTATCAATTATTTTTACCTTATACTGGACAAATCAAGAAGCTGAAGCCTCTCTAATCTCCCACAATATGATTTGTCTGGAGGAAAAGCATACTTGTAACTTGTCACTTCCCCTCTGTTGCTGGCAATATCTTGTATAACAGAACAATGGGCAGAAGAAAGGATGAGAGGCAAATGCTGCATCTGTCCCCGGGGCGCAGTTTAGTGAAGCAGTGAAGCCTGCAATCCCCTGGCCTTAGCAATATTCTCAGTACAAATGGCATCATTTCCTCTCAAGTTTTGTGCCTAACTTTGCACTGAGATGAAACATCTCTCACAGGATCATCCTTTGACTCCCTGGGCAGGTGTTACACTGGTTCCCTGTGAGGCAGCATTGAAGGACCCTGGGATCAAAAGGAAGAGAGAGGAAGAACAACATCCACACTTTTCCTCTCTTTTCTTTTTCTCCAATATTTGTATCCTGCTTTACTTTCTTGTGCTCACAGTGCCCTTCATTTCACTTGAATGGATATTTCCTTCACCACTGTCTGACATGAATTCAGTCTGTTGGCCTCCAAAGTAGAAACAAAATTAACTGCTCAAAATTCTAAGGATTACCTTGAAGTTCCTGGGACTGTGAAAAATATCCTTCTCCAAAACAGTGCTTTCAGTGAGAGCCTCAGTCCTCTGCCAGGAATAGCAAATGCCTTAAAGTCTGGATATGGAGTTCACTGTCAGAGGTAATTAAATCTGAGTCTCAGCTAAATTCTCCCCATAGATCTGGAAATGAATAAATGTAGCATCAAAATGAAGTATTTGTTGCATCTGCTCACACTTTGTGCCTCTTCTGTAAAGTACTAGAAAGAGCCTGCCCTATTCCATGCACTTTCATAGGACACAAATAAGAATATGACATTAATTTTGACAAAAAGGCACAAATTACAGGGGGCCTTTAGGTCTTTGTAGTGTTGAAGTTACTGATAAATGCTACATCCATATGCAAAAGGCATACAAAGGCCCCAGCACTGAGCCTGAAGTTAATCCCAGACTACTGAGTGGCTCTTCTCTCTCCTGCTGCTGCAACAGAAAAGGGTGGAGAGAAAGGAGGTTTGCAGAACTCCTCTTCTGGCTTCAAAAAACTAATTAAGACCCTACTGCAAAATGATCTTATTTGCTAGGAATTATTTCTTGTGAGTTGTGCCAAGTGTACTGTATGCTTGCTTTCTTTTATAGCTGCAGTGCTGATGCACTAAAGGAAGTGATGGAAATTTTGTGCTGCAAAATGAAAGGGTTAGTTTAACCCTGATTTATCTTTTTTGCAATTTTGAAAATTGAGGTTTTTGTTTCTCAGAGAAACTTGGAGAAGGAAAATAACACATAGCTTATTAAAAACAGTCCATTTGGATTTTGTTTTCATTAAATTGGGCCAGTATACAGACTTTTCAATACATGACTGAAATTTTGCTGTCTTTTTTTCAGTAAGTTTTTTCATGTGTCTCTACCCAGCTATACACAGCAGAAGCACCATTCAGTGAATTTTACATCCTTTTAGGAATGCAAAGCATGTAAACAAATTGCATACTCAGATTTTTTTTTTTTAATATAATTTTAGGGAGGGAGTGTCTTCAGGATAAAATTCATCTCTAAGCAGATCCTAAGGGAAACCATAGATAGAACTTTAATGGGCTGTCTATATTTAGCCAGCACTATAAGACATTCACGAGGCAACCAGCTTTATCATTATTCCCAGAGTCACATGTGGAACTCTGTGAAACCAGCTCACCAGGGATTAAACTTTAATAGTAAATGATTATACTCATAGTTCAGTCTGTGCCTTCAGCTGCAGTAGTCACCCAGGTCAGGAGCACGTGCAGCACTGTGAGACATGGGCAGCTCAGCAGCCTTGCATGAACTATGGAATAAGAAGCAGAGCAAGCAATGGAGCCTGGTGCCAAGGTTCCTGTGCTGGTGCCAGTGGGGCTCCTTCCATGTGTGGAACAGTTGATGCAAGTGCAGGACTTTGGGGAGCTGTTCTAGCCTGGTTTCCTGACGTCACACTGTGCCACACAGACACTGCTCACCACTTGGGGCAGCTTGGGGATTTCTAACACGGTGCTGGCCCTGCTTCATGGGGTCATGATTGTGCCACCTTCAACTTGGCCATTTAAATGTAAAAAGCAAAAGCAAGGAAATTTAAAATATCAACACCAACTCCTGACAACCAGATGCTTTCTTAATTAGAAGTGAATATATTTGTACATTGTTATTCTCTTCAGGTCTGAGAAAAAGCAGAAATATGTTATCATCTGCCTTAATTTTAAATGGGCTTTCTGGACAGGTTTTGTATTCATAGGTTAATAAGTGCAGCTCTGATATTTACACTCACAACAGAGCAGACTTATCAGTTCTGTCAGACATGATTTAGTTATGAATTACTGGACTCCACCCTGGGGATTTACAGTTGCAGCTTGAAGAAGGTGACCCTTCCTTTCCCTGGGACATGCTCTGTTCCTGTGAGAAGTGCATAAAGAGCTACACTCCTTAACAAATCTAACAACACATATGGAGAAAAGAATCATCCACAGAATTTGTCACCTTCTGCACCTTTTTTGACTCAGAGTGTGCCAGAACTCAGTAAAGACATACAATAAATATGTATTTCCCCCAGGTGTTAGACATATTTAATCTATACTTTCAAATAAAATCAAATTAATACCTTACTTTCCTTATATTTCCCCATAGATAGATTTAAAGCTGTGGCATAGCCTGTGTTTTCCATTCATGAAAATCGCCTTTCTCCTAGAGAGGTAGAATTTGCCCCCAGCTGAGAATGTAGGCATCCAGCATAGTCTAATTATCAAGTTGCATTACTCCCTCTGTAGTCAAAGGGCAGTGATAGAGCCAAGCCCTCCAGAAGGCAAACCATCTGAGCTGCCCACGTTGGAACAGGATGGCTTGCCTCTGGGAGGATGCAGGATGATTGGTTAAAACCAACTGTTTAGACTCAGGAGAGATCAACATCAACAATCAACAGTATCCAATATTCCATGATTGCAAGAGAAGTGAAGTGGCAATGAAGCAAACTTGAGCAAGAGGTAAAAGTGAAGTCAGGTATAAAAAAAATTCAAATATTCCCACATATAAGATATTTTCAGTGACTGGTGATTTCTGATGCCAAATGTGAATAGGGGAAAACGATTACTAAGCTTTACAGGATCAAATCCCACTGAAGTTTTATGCAGTTTAAGGTTCATCCTGTGGAGCACTCAAAAGCTACTATGCTCAGAAAAAAACAATACTGGTCAGCAAAAAATGCACCAAAATAATACCTTAGCAACCATGATTGCAAGCAGACAGTAGCACCAGGCCTCCTTTGGCACCTGCTCAGTGTGGAACATGATTACCATCATGACGGAGAAAAATCCACATGTATGACAGGGCCCTTGACCACAGTTGCAGGTTCTCTGTTCATTTGCAATCACTGTTTGTTTTCCTTTCAGTAAATTAGCTTCTCACCAGTTTCCTGGCAGACAATCAAATCACTGTGTACATGATGCTCTGAGGGAGAGATCCGAGGTATGCAGGAGTTTAGGAAAAGAAAAAAACAGCTAAGTAATTCAAACTTCAGTGGGGTGGGGAGAAACAATCTTCTGCTCATCCACATAAGCCACCATGCTTCTTTATATAGAAAAATTCCATATATATTGAGTCACCCCCAGAATGTTACACCTATGGATAGCAGAAGACATCCTGTATTTGACCTTATTTTTTATAGCTCTCGTCTTTCACATGTGTTTATGAGATAAGATCTCTCACAATTAGTTCAGCCTTCAAGCTATTTGTTGTTGTTCTTAAGTTTGAGGTAAACAGTACAAAACATTTTGTTGCCTAGATATTATTTTCCATTCTGAGCAGGAGTCAAAAATAGCAGTATGGACTCTGTACTGGGAATCGATTAACACGAGCTCTCTTCAGCAATACATTCTGATGGCTAGCAGCAATGGTTTGGGCTGGCTGACCAAGAGTTTCTCTGCATTTCCTCCCCCAAGATAAAAGCAAGGTAGAATCCTGCAATACATGTAAGCAGGTCCAGTTATTTTTCCAGCAAAATTGTTTTTCAAGACTTACTTTCACTTGTTATAACCTGTCATTTTACACAGCTGTAGATCTGGCTGGCAAAACAGGACAAAACCCAAACAAGTCAACAAACAACAAAAAGGCAAAGAAACGAGGATACCCTAGTGAGGGAGTTTTATTAGCTGTATGGTTTTCAACAGAAGCCAGCCAAAATTTAAAATTTAGGGTAGGATTAGTCCTTTCCAAATTCAGCTTCATTATTTCTCTAAATTCTCCATAGTTAAGGCTTAGCTTATCCCTATGTTGGTTCCCCTCGTGGGCCTGTTTTCCAAATGATGAGTAACAGTTTGGAAGTGAATTTCATTCCAATTTCCTCACCCAATTTGCACTCTCAATTTGATCTAAAAATATTTTTAGTGGAAAGTGCTCTATAAAAGTCTCAGTCAGAGAAAGTGTCTTGATTTAACCTCAGCTGGCAACTAAGCACCTCACAGCCGCTTGCTCGCTTGCACCACGCACTCCCAACAGGATGAAGGAAGGAATCAGAAGAGTAAAAGTGAGAAAAGTCATGGGTTGAGATAAAAACAGTTTAATTTGACAGAAAGGAAAGAAGAGAATAATAATGTTAATAACAGTAATGGTAAAAGAGGTAGAATATACAAAACAAGGAAAGCACAACGTAATTCCTCACCACTTGCCAACTGGTGCCCAACCGGTTCCCAAGCCAACTTTCTCCCCACCCTATATCCTGAGCATGATGTTATATGATATGGAATATCCCCTTGGCCAGTTTGGGCCTGTTGTCCTGGCTGTGTCCCCTCCCAACTTCTTGTGCCTCTCAATCCTTCTCCTGGCAGGACAGGAGAAGCTGAGAAGTCCATGATGTAGAATAAGTACTGCTTAGCAACAGCTAAAACATCAGTGTTATCAAAATTATTCTCATACTGACTCCAAAACACAGCACTGTACCACCTACTAGGAAGAAAATTAACTCTATTTCAGTCAAACTCCGCAGAGAGTGACAGCATTATCTTCCTTAGATAAGATTAAACTGATTGGAATATTCTGCCCCAAGCATCACTGCTTCCCTTTTGAATGAGAGCCAATGCTGCACCTGTGGAAAACCCACCTTCCAAGTTGTCTTGGAGTCATAACATCTAGAAACCTAGACTGATGTAGTCCTGGACAGGTAAGCACAATGAAGAACTAGATTTCATTAGAATGCCATGAGCTCCAATTGTTCCAATTAACATTTTATGTCTGAAAAATTGGAAATTCCTTCTTTTTAAAAAAAATGCAAAAATCCCTCCCTCTCCCTAGCCACCATCAATTCTAACAATTTTGTTTGGGCTTTAGATCCTAGCTACAGAATTTTGGTGATGTTGGAAACCAGCTGTTTATTCAAACAATTTTTGCACATCAGAATTTTTCTAGTGCCTCATACAAATTTAGTTCTCACTCTATCACTGCTTAATTTCCTTAATAGCCTCTTATGATGGATATGCCAATGAAATTAAAGTCAAGAACTTCAGAGCAGCTTTTGTTACTATTTTCTAAAAGTATTCAAGAACATTTGTAGACCCTGTGATGTGGTAGAGAGTACAGCTGGTTCATGATTGAAATCAGCAAATAAAAGAAATAAAAACAGGGTGATTATCTGATAGCTTGTTCTCTTATTAAAATTTTGTAATCTAGATATCCAACTTCAATCCTAGTCCTTGAATATTCTTCAAGCTAGCAAAAAGGATTTACAGTGTTATTCTTTCCCATATGCCAAGCACAGAACCCAAAGAAGCAGTATCTAAATACAGAATTATGAGTATATAAAGAGATAATAGGCAGTTGATTTCTTCTGTCGTCAATTTCAGGACTTCAAGGACATGGGAAGAGGACATGAGCCCAAACTCAGCAAACTAAGTGTCTGCTAATATTCTGTCTGTCCTTTTGTGCCATGCCTTTACTAAACTTAAACTACAGCCATTTGGAGCCAGCTAATGACTTCAAAGGAGGCTGAATCAACCAAGAGGAACTCTGCACATTGGCCACAGCCATACCCTTTTGTAGGAACAGTCTGGGAGGGATTTGCTGTATAGGCTGACCATGGTTCCCTGACATCCAGCAGGTCTTTGTCTCCAGCAAGAAAAAGAAAGCAATAATAGAAAGTCTGAGGCATCTCAGGCTTCAGCAAAAGAAATCTCTTTTTGTACAGAAAATGCCTTCTGCATTTATCTATGATCCGAAAGGAAAGCCTCCTGCTTGTGTCAGAAGTGCTCAAATATGTTGGTGAATTGCTTTAGCAGAGATGTATCTCTCAACTTTTGAAATTACAAATAACTGAGTCTTGCAATTATGGAAGACAGTACCTCATCACAACTGAGTGTTTTATAGCCCACATCAGCAAAAGTATTTTTAGATCAAATTGGAAGTGCAGTGAGAGCCTGAAGCTGACCAGAATCATAATGCAACGGAAAACCTCACACAGACACCTGTTTCAAAGAGATTCCTGACTCAATTGTCAGATCAAAGAGTGTCAGCTACTGCTGATAAGCTCAGATAAGCCCCTGGAACTCTAGATGCTTTGCAGATCCCAAACCTCTTAACACAAGTGGCTCACTTATCACAGTTTCTTTGGGGTCTCCTGAAATTACCTGACAAAATTTCATGGTGTATAAAAGAGCATATCTTGGGAATGAGCACTGCATTCATTTTCCCCAAGCCAGCATGCTCCCCCTCACAGGTTCATCTCCCAAGTGCTCAGTGAAGTAAATTAGAGAGTAAATTGAATAGCAGTTCTTACTTTTATTTCCCCAAGAATTAGTGGAACAACAGCTAGAATACACACAGACACAGATGGCTAGAATGAGTATTATTTTTCTGTGAAGCAATTTCTCTCTTGCTCTCTCTTTATCTGTCACATACACGTACTCTATTTCCTCTTCTGATGACAAGACTGACCAGGCTGCTGATCAGCTGCGTTGCTGATATTGACAATGACAAATCCCTTCCACAGCTTGGGAGAACCTTAAATAAATTCTCCCAAGACACTGGCAGATATTCTCCTCCTTGCTCTGTCACTCATGGTGAAGGCTGAAAGGCTGATTAGAAATTATGCAGGGGCATTCTAGAATGGAAAAAATCTCCTTGATGGGGAATAAGTCAGGACTATAAAATGCATTTCATTCCTTCTCTTTCCTCCTTCAGTTTTAATTAGGATTAAAATGTCTCTGCCAGATATTTTGGAATTACTTTCATTTTCTTATACTATGCATGAGTATATTATCTGCTTCACATTATCCTTAAAAAATACAGGAGAATTAACTACTGGAAATAAAACTGTTGGAAGGCAAACACATCCCGGAAAAATCCAAGGCTCTATTCATTTCCCCATTTCCCCTCCAGAACACATGCACATCAAAAGATTTTGTGGCAAAAAACCTAACATCTATTTATTTTCCCACAAACATATTTTCATTTCATTGTAACAGAACTCTGTTTCTGGGCAAATGACAAATAAAAGTATTGGCAAGAAGTAAAATCTTGGCTGGTCAGGGCTCAGCAGAAGTTTATGGATTGCATTCAACCCTTCTCGGGACTAGGTGTATCATCTCCCAATAACATCTCATGTTTTATAAATACTACAGAAAAAAAAAAAACAACAAAAACCAGGTCACCACATAGAAGAGCCAAGTCTACCCTCAACCCAAAGCTCACTATTTTTCCTTGCACAGCCATTCATTTCTCCCTGCCAGCCTTACATTTTCTGTTCCTCTCCTAACATGTTGTGCTCAGCTATTGGTACTTTTCACATTATGTAGATCCAGGGCATCGTTTAAGACCCAAAACTTTGGCCCACAACCTTGAAATAGCAAGCAGCCATGTTGGAGTCTAGTAACAAAAAGGACAAAGCCTAGAGGGGCTTGGTGAGAGACACCAGCAGCCACAAGCACCTCTCCATGCAGCAGAGCACTAGGGTTTCAATGAAATAGAAGTGTTCCCCTTCAATAAGGAAAAGTTTGGAAGCAATAACCAACCTACGTTTGCATAAGGGAAAAAAGAAAATTTTACTGCAAACCTGTGGGATTTGGTTTAGATAGCTTTCAGAGCTGGGTATATCTGCTTGATGCTGACAGCACCTTCAAATAACTCTAGGAGAGCACAAAGCTGTATATGACATTAATATTTACCTTTAGGTGTTTTACTCAGCCATAATTATACAAATATCCACAGTAGGAACTGTTGTTGTGGTGGACCCTGTAGAGAAGGCTGGGACGGTGACTCAGGCCAGCCTTGCATGCTGGATGGGGTGCACACCTGACATGCAGCATCCCCTCCAAAGCACAGGCATCTCCATGAATCCCAGTCAGCCAAGACAGGCACATCCTCTCCTGTCTGAAGGGACACACCTTTAGTGGGCAGGACTCAGTCAAGGGGTGGAAGTTCCATCAAGGGAAGCATTGCTGGTGGATTCCAGCAGGATGAGATGGAAGTTCCGTCAAGGGAAGCGTTGCTGGTGGATTCCAGCAGGATGAGTGCTTACAGGCAGTCAATATAACAATGGTTATGAAGCAGCACAGGCAGAGACATCTCTACAGTCCTCTAAAAGACAGAGAGTGCTCCAAAAGAGTTTGAGACACCTTCACACTTGAGGGTGTTCAATTAACTTGTTTACTGAAATGAGGCCAGCCACAACAGCTTCATAGCATCTGATAATATGCTTTGATGCAAGACACTAAACCAAATGGAGAAATTAGTCTACTCCAATGACAAGTTACATGTTCCTTTAGATTAATCATTTTAGTAAGAAAGATTAACTTTTCAAAGCACATTGTTCAGAATTTGTCATGATGACTGATGATGCTTCTGTTGATTTCATAACAAATTTTGCATTTAAAAAGCATTTTATAATCTTTTGCACCAAATTCAGAGCTATATATCCACCTGTCTAGCTACAGCTACTTTTCAGGCAGATGTAGCCCCAAGGATACTCATACCATTGCATTATTCTGAAAATAAATCCCCACATTTGTGGGCCTACTGATTGAATTGTCTCTCTTCTTGTGAAGCTCAGGTTGGTCCAAGTCTTTCTGTGAGGAGCATCTTAGAACAAACAGAAGGAAAGAGGCAGGGAATATTCAGTGTTTACCTTTCCAAATAAAGAGTCAAAAGATTTTTAATTGCTAAAACTTCCCTTATAAGTACATAGAGAATATTTTATTAGTGTTGGTTTTAAGATCCAGCTTACTTTTGTGCAGGAAGATTTTGCCCCTTGACAAACAATCACACCATTTGCTTTTTTCTTTTTTTTTTCTCCCAGTAAGAGAATATTAAAGTCACAGAAATCCATTTTCTTAAATATTGCACAAGACTCAAAACTTGGAGGCTGAAGACAGAAAAGAAGACTGTGGGACAGTGAAATTGGAGAGAGGCAAAAGTGTTACTAATAATTAATATTTATACATCAGAGGTGGATTCCCTTGTACGTTCTCTTAATTGTAAATAAACTTGTTAAGCAGAAATGTAGATTCTGGACTGTTGATCTCATTTGGTCTGAAAAATCCCAGTACAACTGCATAACAGCTCTTTGATTGCTTACTACAGCTGATGCTGGCAAAAGTTCAAGTACACAAAAACCCAAACAAGATGCTTTTTGATCTCTCCACACATGTGTTTGCCACAGATGTTTATCTCTGATACATTCACAGTGAAAAATTCATTAGCTCAAATGCTAGCAGGAGTGGTTTGTTTGGAAGCTTTAGGCACATTGGATGTTCTTCTCAGGAGGGAAAATTTCCAGTTGCAAACCTGCTTCCAGTACTACTCAAAAATATCAGAGTGGTATATCATCACTGCTGTCTGTATCCCAGGCTGAGCTCTATTGTCCCTAGGTCCTCTTCCTAGATAGTGAGGGCATCACCAAACAAGAGATTTGCTGTGGAATCTACAGACCTACAGGAAAGCAACTTGCCAAAAGGTTTATCAATAGAGGAGCTGCAGAATGCACCAATAAGCTCAGGAAATATCTGCTGTCAAGCTGTGGCTCTGCAGGGGCAGATCACTGCTACATCTATTTATGTCCTAGAGAGTTAAATGAATTTGATTTGAAGTTCTTCTTTAGAAGGATTACACTTTAGAAGGATCTAAAATGAAAAAAACCCCTAGTAATTATATGTTAGGAAGTTCTTAACTCATTGGTCTATTTATATTTTAACCAAAGTGTGAAACTATTTTCTGTGAGTTGAGAACAAACCTCAATTCAAAGAGGTCAAGAATTTAATGTCCAATGGCTCCAGGGATTTTAGGGCCTGGTGAAAGATGCTTGCAGTTCAGCCTTCAAAGTTTGGACAGCTGGTACTGTAGGGCATATCCAGGGAAGCACAGCCAGCCCTCCTAACCCCAAAGCATCTTTCTAGTTACTCTGTCACGTTGTCTCAAAAACTAGGTGTTATTTTTCCCTCTGGCAGCAGTGCTGGCTTCTGCCTTACCAACACAGATTATTCACCCACTTTCCATTGCAAAGTCATCTTTGCAATGGGATTGACTTTTTGCTCTTATTAGCACAGAAAAACTAAGGTAAAGCACAGAGTACCTCAAATCCTTATAGATTCAATAATAGATTATTAAAGTTGTCAGGCGTGCCATGGAAATTTTCAGATTACTTAGCCTCTTTTGTAAACCAAAGGCTAATATATGACCCAAACAATTAGAGTCTGTGAACTTTCACAGACAGCCTGAAGGCAGCTGTAGCAGGCAAGACAGAGCAACAATTTGGAAAGAGCAGCAGGCAGTCAAGCACTATCTGTCAGGATAAAGCTTCTCTTAGTTCATTAGGATGAAGACGGAATCAGATAATTGGAATGCACTTGCACACACATTCAGCTTTTGAAAACATATTTGAGCAAATGTTTTTGCCTAGACATAGCAGCACACTGCTAAAATAAATCTTTCCTTAGTTCTTGTTCAAGTGAGGTAGGAAAGAAAGAGGACGAGGCAAGTTACCCTTAGAAAGTATCAACCCAACTGCACTAAGAACAGTCCTAAGGACCTTGCATGAGAAGTGTTTGGGCTTGCATTTAACTCTGCTCAGCATTTTCAAAATAAAGGGTAAAAAATAGAGAAAATAATTAAAAACAACAATGGATAAAGAAGAACAAAGCAAGAAAACTGTGACAGGAGCACAGAAAAGGGTGGGCAAAACCACTTCAGACTTCAGTAAGAGTTTCTGGTGGAGCATTACAGCTTATTTAAATCAAAGTTTTTGGAGGGCTTGCTGGCAAATGCACCATGTCATTTCTGCAAGAGTGAAACAAAAGTTAATTTAAAAAAAAAACAAGGAAAGAGAAAGAAAAGCAGCCTTTACAGTTACATGAAGCCAGATTTGAATAAACAAGTGGAACAATAGTGTGATTCCTTTCAAAGAAAATTAGATGCCTCTTTTTTATCTTCTCTCTGCTGTTTTACAGAGGCTTAAGAAAAACAAAGTTGAAAGCTAGCTTGTCTGCTTGCCTCACAAATATGGGGGATAAAGGATGGGTTTCTGAACTTATCCTAGAAGGGAGGGGAGGGGGAAGAAAAAGAAAAGCTTAGCAGCAGCTCCCCCAGACCACTAGCAAGGATGAGAGAGATCTTAACCTAGACAAAGCCAGTGTCATGAGAAAGCCCTTGCTAATTCATTTCAGAAATCTGGTGCTGACACATAGCGCTTGTATTGACACACACACCACACCAAATGGGGGAAACAGGGGAAGAGAATGTGAGGAATGTAAAAAATAAACATATTACTAACTACTTTTTTATTTTTAAATAATATATGTACTGCTATAATTTAACTAAATTATTTATGTACTTTTTTAAAAGAACTAAAACATTACTCTTACTCCTTTGGATCTCTTCACTTGCATGCTGATCCTCATGAGAGGCAGGATTCTATGATTCTACAATGGGGTCATCCCAGTGAAAGATCACCACAGATGTATCTGAATCAGGAGGTGCTGTTAGTCACACTGATAACTCACTGAATCAGTCTGCAATCCCAGACCAAAAAAATCTCATTTCACTAGAAATAGTTCTACTGAATTAAACTGAACGTCTGAAAAGTCAAAGGAGATTTTATTTTTACATATATGTGTATGTGCATACACACACACACATACACAGCAGATGGTTTCACCTCATTGCCTCCTGTCTCTGAAGAGATATTTTATGGTAACCAGTGCATACAATCTTTCTCAGAAGATAATATCAGTAGCACACTGTAATTCATACTCTCAGATTATTCAGCACAGATTATTGACTGAAAACCATCTTTCCCACACAACTTTAGTTACGGGCACAATAGTTACAGGCAATAAATAAATATTACATTCAACTGACATTAATGAGCTAAAACATTATTACCTATCTGGTCTCTAACACAAGTTCTTTAAAAAATCCAAAGAGATTTTTTCCCCAGTAGCCTTAACCAACAAAAATAATGACAAATTCTTCATGTTTATACAATATAAATCTTTATCATCCTCTGCCAGGTATTTCTGGATAAATAAGTTTTTATTTTTTCAGTTTAGAATAGTCAAGGCAGTGCAACATTTGCATAAAAAATGCCTACTTCTAGCACATAAAACTGTGAATTTACATGATAAGTTTAGAATATCATTAGAAAAAGGGAGCCATGGGTCACATCCTGACATCAGCAACAGCATTTTAAGCCTGCAAGGAACCTGAATGGAGCTTCTCTAGATTTACACAGGACTAACATAGGTAGTGAATAGCACATTTTCTTGATAAAATTTCCATGTGGTGAAATGAGTATAGAGGAGGAGTTTAGGCAAATATCATGCATAATAAATTGCCTTTTCTTTTTTTCAACAAGAGAGATAATATAAGAAAGAGTAGATTTTATATACTGTACTAGCCTGGGTGAAATTAATAATTTAACTGTGGAGTGATTGTGTAAAATAACAATAAAGTTCAGATATATGCTCAGGCAGGCATTTCAAAGGGATCTAATAACACAGGCTATGGAGAGATCTTGCTCTTACAGCCCATATGTCCCACAGGACTTCAGAATAATTTCTGAAAGTTGTTTTTCTTAGCTTTTGTACACTGTTATTGGTAGCCTTCGGCTAGATGCACAGGGATTCCCACAACACCCAAGAAGATTTGAATATCTGAAGCATAAACACATTGAGATGGGAATCAACAAAGATGGGCTGAATTTCCACCTCTGCCACAAGTAGCTCTGTGATCTATACCAAGTCACTTTTGTTTCTGGTTCCCCTGCCATTTCAGCCATCAACATGGTCAAGAAAATGGGTCATCATGATCATTTAGGAGGAAGTGGAAGCTCCCAGAGCTTCCACTGGAAGCTTCCCAGAGCTTCAAACTGCAGCTTGCACGCAGAGCTGCCTGCACTATGCATTCCTCAACACTTAGCCTAGGTGTGAGAGTGGAGGGTCAACAGGAATCCACGGATGTAAGAGCCAAAATGAGGGATACGGGACTCTAGGCGGCTCTCCAAAATGCAGTTTATTCCATCCAAGAGGTTACAGCAGTCCAGGGTCTTGGGTGACAGAGCCTGTGCCTACAGCTGTCAGCTCCAGCTGCAGGCAGGCCTGGAGATCCTTTGGTTTTGGTTACATTGCATTATATACTTTTCTTTGCTGAGCATCTTAATACAGTAGAACCAATCTATACAATAACTATTATCTATAGCCTATCATAACTACTATAATTACCATATTCATGTTACTGTTCTCCAATCACTAAAAGTTAGTACATTACAGTTTAAGCTAGAAGTTGTTTTTCAGTTTTCTTGCAGTGGAAAATTCTGAGACCTTTTTTCTACTTGCAACTTTGCTGACTTGTTTGCCTGTGCTATCTTTCTGCTTGGTAAAAACATCTTGTTTGAGGTGGGTTTATCCTTTGCTCTAAGCCATAAAAACCCCTTCTAACTAACATACCCTTTGCCTCTTTGGTTAGCCAGTAAGACTGGCTCAGCAATTCTTTTCTTCTACATCAAAACTGGCTTCCATCTCTATTCCTTCATCAGACTCTACATTTAAAAACCTTTTTGCTAAGCATACATATCTGTAAGACTTTCTTGTCAAACTTTCATCCTTCACAACAAACAGAGAATAAGGATCTACGAGAATGGTCATGCTTACATGGTCATGTGAAAATACAGGGCAGATGTATCCAAGTAAATTTACATTAATATCCAAGTAAATTTACATTTTGCTTATTGATGGGGGAAAAGCATTTGCAGCAGAGGGGTTTTGTAAGCAGGCTCACATGCATAAAGAAAACAGATACATATTTTTGATACTATTTTGTTGCTATCTTTACTATTAATGCTTCAGGGCCACCACCATACAAATGTTCTTATCAACCATTCATTAATGCAGGTCATTACTAGAAAATGATGCACTTGTGCCCTGTTAAACCTTTACTTAGTGTTTCATCAACAGTCCCTCACATGTGCTTTAAATCAGTTTGTTGAAAACACTTGTAATAAATTCCTAAACCACGAGTGGTCATAAAATTGTTTACACACACAGAGCCTATTTTATTGTGTCTGGTCCTCTAAATCATCAGGCCATATTTCTTGAACCCTAGAAAAACTACTTTTTAGTTCGAAAGTGTGCCCAATGGATACACGTGATTCAGCTTTAAAATACCCTAACCCATTATGGTGGCAATGTGTATATATATTATTTCTAACAGGCTGAAAAGGAATCTTAAAATTATTTAATTAGAGGCATCTGAATTTAAACATCAGAAGTGTAGTAAGAGACTGAAAGTACCTGGGGTTCACATAAACCCTAGATAACAACATGGAAAACTCCTTTGAGACTTGAATAGATAACAGAAACACTAAGAAATCATTCCTTGTATGTTTTCAAGCTTTTGCTGAAAGGGTTTCCCAATTAGGAAAAAAAGCCACATTTAATTAAAATTCAGTCTAAATGTCCTGTTTACTTATAGCTATAAAGATTTTGCATTATTGAGACAAACACAGTCTACTATTATTGAAACCAACCACTTTATAATTTATAAATGGAAGGTGAGAATAGGTAGATGTACTCAGAACATTGTGTTTCCAATGTATTGCTGTATTTTAAAGCCATAAAAGAATGATCTGGCATTCAAGCTGTCCAAGAAGTAATTTGCAATTCAGTACATTGTATTTTAATCACTAAATAGTCATGAACAGAGAAGGTAATGATTTCTCATGTAACTAGCCACTGCTGGTTTTCATGAAACAGCTCCCTTTCATGGATGCTGAATATTAAAAAAGCCCAAACATAAACTGCCAAGAGCTTTGCAGTGTGGATGTGTTATCCCGCTGTTTTGAAGTAAGGCTTTGAATTACACGGAAGAAAAAAAAAAAGAGAGAAAAAGAAGAAAAACAGGAAAAAAGAGAGAGAAATAACATTTTTATGGTTTTCTGATAAATTATATTCTAAACTGTTATCATAGAATCACAGAATACTCTGAGTTGGAAGGGACCCACAAGGATCAGCCAGTCCAACTCCTAAGGCTGCACAGGACTTCCCCAGGAGTCGCACCACATGCCCAGGAGTACTGTCCAAGCACCTCTTGAACTCTGTCAGGCTGATGATGTGGCCACTTCCCTGGGGAGCCTGTTCCAGTGCCCAGCCACCTCCCGGTGTAAAACCTTTTCCTGATATCCAACCTAAACCTTCCCTTATACAGCTTCAGGCCATTCCCTCAGGTCCTGTCACTGGTCACCAAAAAGAAGAGATCAGTGCCTGCCCCTCCTCTTCTCCTCACAAGACAGCTGTAGAACACAACGAGTCTCCCCTTGGTCTCCTCCAGTGAGCAGGACAAACCAAATAACCTCAGCCAGTCCTCATGCGTCTTCCCCTCTAGAAGATGCTTCGCCATCTTTTTTGCCCTCCTTTGGACTCCCTCTAATAGCTTAATATCTTTCTTATGTTGTGGCAGCCAAAACTGTCCCCAACATTCCAGGTGAGGCTACCCCAGTGCAGAGCAGAGCAGGACAATCCCCTCCCTTTCCTGCCTGGTGATGCTGTCCCTGATGCCCCCAGGACAGGGCTGGCCCTCCTGGCTGCCAGGGCACTGCTGACTCTCATTCAACTGGCCATCCACGAGGACCCCCAAGTCCCTTTCCCCAGCACTGCTCTACAGCCTCTCTGTACATTCAGGGTTGCCCCATCCCAGCTGCAGAATTCTCCACTTGTCTTTGCTGAACTTCACATGCTTGATGATTGCCCAGCCCTCTCGTTTGTCGAGATCTCTGAGCAGGACCTCTCTGCCTTGAGGGAGTCAACAGCTCCAACCAATTTTGTATCATCGGCAAATTTGCTTAGTATTCCTTCCAGTCCTGCATCCAAATTGTTTATGAAGGTGTTGAATAGCAGTGCGCCTAAGATGGAGTTCTGAAGAACACCACTGTTACTGGGGAAATAAAAGCCATATTTGTTTACTCCTACTACACTGTCAGTTTCAGCCATTTCCTACACACATGCTATTTCCAATCTGGTTATCAGCTCAAGGAATTTATTTTCTTTTGTAAAATAGTGTTATTTAATCACTGCATGTATTTGTGCCATATCAGTCTGTGCCTTCAAACACTCACATGCCAAGAACAAGTTAGTCTTGCCTCACTGGTGCTGCACAGGCATGAAGCACAGCGGGAAAGAGGGGAACCTGTACACCCAGGCACAGCCATGAATATAACCTTTAAATGAGAAAACACCCTCCCAGAAAGTTGCTTCACTTGTTTCATTTAACCACAGTCAACTAAAACAGATAGAAACTGCTTCTCCTGACGGTGTTGTCATGGTAGTGCCAGGTTCCCTGCAGCCCTGAAATCTTTCCAGAAGGATGTGGAAGTGCTTGCACAGCTAAGCTGGAGCACAGAGAGGGATGCTGCAGCAGCTTCCCTCAGGCTTGTGCAGAGATACCCAGTATGGTGATACCAAAGCTTGTTTAAGGAAGGGTGCTGTGCACCACCTATTTCCAAGCCGTATCTGAGCTGAGCCTTGGCCAGCTAGCTCTCACCAACCCACCTGACAGTTCCCTGCAAGCTCCAAGCCATCTCCGTGTCTCCAGCAACAGCAGGATGAAGGGACAGTGCTTCACAGAAAGACTTCACTGAGTTGGCCTCAGTGGCAAGATTTGAGCACAGCCTGTGTTTCACCCCTGCTCACAGAGGAGAGGTGGGAGGATGGAATGGGATGCAGGGCAGATGAGTAGTTACCAACAGTTACTCTCAGGCCTCCCACGTGGAAAAGCAGCAAAGCTGCTCCAAGGAGATTCCATCTGCTCCTGGTAGGGAGCACAAACATAAATAACACCGTATGACCAATGTTATCCAAGGCAGCTGTGGGATCTAAAGGAATCCTAATATTACGGTATTCAGCAATCTGCTCAGAACATTTAAGAAGAAGATCCTAAAGAATTCTAAATTTAGTTTATAAGCTAATGTAAATATGAATAATATATATGCAAATATAGAAGCAGGGAAAAGCTACTGTAACACTTTGTAAAAAAATCCCTGTTTGGTTGCACTTGCAGTAGCATTTTACCAGAATAGACCCAAATATCTCTATACAGGCAGATTGATGTAAGTAGGTAGCAGAGGGCATTTTCCTCATGCACTGCAGGGTCAGCCTTGTCACACAATAACCTGTTTGCCACTCTACTCAAAACAACCTTTACAGACTCTGGATGATGGCTGAGAATTAAAAATCAGCTTTGTTAATTTACTAGCTCCTGAATGAGAGAGAAAATCCCTGTATCATGCAGCTATTGTTCCCTTAGAACCACATTTATTTAGCTGCTGATGAGCAACGAGAGAAAGTTCAGCTCTTTCCTAGGTTTTTTATCAAGTAGCACAAATTCTGTGCTACAATTCCTCCTGCAGCTGTGTCAAGTGATGGGATAACCATTTGCTCCAAGCAACATGAATGATGCAATGGCAGGGGACACCAAACCAAAAACAGAAAGGAAAAAAAACCCAGACAAAACAGCAGTTCTCCATTTTAAAAAGGAACCCACGGTCATATTTGTGGGTACAAAAATATCTGAACAGAAATGTTGCTTCTAGAAGATCTCTGCATTTTACAGAGGTCTGATAAACACTGCTTCATGTTTTCCCACCCAGAGTAACATTACATGTCAGTTTCTAAACATCACTTTGAAAGACTTCATAATATAGGCCTTGATTTAACAGAGCTGTTCAGCATGCAGGAGACCATAAGTGTATACATGGGTGTGGGTTCATTATTGAAGATGAAAAGGACATACAAAAAACAAGAACAAGAACAGTAAGAGGGTCGTCTGTTTCTCTCCATCTTCTCCCCTCCACTTCATCAGGCTCTATCACCTTTAATTAGAACCGAGTGACTAATGTTTCTTTGATAGATTTAAACTTTTGCTTTACATGACTAATTTGTATATGGCTTCTGCTGTAGTTCTAAAAGGCACACATTATTTTTCAGCCCTGCCCAGGCAAAGAGCAGACTAAAAGATCTGACTTTCCTGACTTCTGCCAATCTATTCTTTCACTGCAACTACCAGAAACTGTTGTGCAAACAATCATTCATGCCACAGATTTTTGAAAACAACTTTGCTCTAACTGTGGTTTGACATACAACATGAGTGATTTCCAATTAATTCAAAGGATCTTTCTTCTTCCTAAGTGTGTGACTGAAGCCCATGGGAAAGATGAACCTTTGTGGTTATTGAACTGTAACTGTTAAGTACTATCATTTGCTGTACCTATTCCAGCAGCCAAAGATGACAATAAAATAAGGTATGCTGCTAAGTGTGTCCAAATGTTTTGTCATGCTCTCCATGCCATTAGATGGTTTAAGGAACGCACAGACTCTGCAAGTGATGCAGTATAGATCTGCTAACTTCCCAGAAGAAGAGCTGGGAACATACCATTGAGGCAGTTATAGACTCAGAATTCCACATTTTCTCCTATTGACATTCATTTCCATTGTGTAGTATATTTTTTTTTTGTTTTTTTTTGTTTTCTGTCAATTTAAAACAAAAACAAAACACCCAAAACCAACCAACCAACAACAAAAACAAAAAAAACAAAAACAAAAACTCAAACCTCCCCAAACTAACCTCCCCAATAAAACCACAAAATATCACCAATCAAAAAAAAAAATCAAACAAAAAACTCCAGAAAAACAAACAAATTTAAGGTCAAGAGGGATTTCATCACTCTCCTGATAGACATTTTCTATTCAATTTCACCCCAGACCTCCTGCACCCCAGAATAGAGCTAATGACAGACACAAATAGAAATGTGTATTTGTACTTCATTTTGAAGTACTTCCAGTTTGTAATGCAATATTCCATTATTGCCTTCCGTCATTGTTCCTCTCCTCACTGTGTGATTTTCATTCTTCCCTGTAATGGCCAAGGACAGCAGTGTAGTTTCTTTTGTTCTTTTTCATCCCCTTCACTGAATATACCAGTTGAATTGCAGAAATTCACCATGTGAAATGTTTACTTTTAGTGGTGACCCCTTTAGGGCAAGAACATTTGCTCAGACACAATCAAGAAAACGCAGATGATGATACACTCAAGACCTGTAATGGAAGTACCTGTTTATACACTGAGACATCACAATTTAAAGACACATTGAGAGTAATTTGTCACCAGGGTCACTCACTACAACTACAGAGCTAGAAAAAAGCAAGGACCAAATCTAGTCTATGAGGCCACAGAGGAAACATTCCCAATAATATTAAACATTAAATCTTCAGCATCTTCTAAAAAAAGTCATTGAGTTCCTCAATTAGGATCTCTGGGAGCTTTAGAAATTGAGTCAGTGCTAATAGAAGGAGCAGACATCTCACAGTCTACAGACAGCGCTTTCAGCAAAAGTATGTATATTTGGAAGTAAACCAACAACTAGTCAGACATCCCAATTTAGAGAGAGCCTCTGAATGGGTGCTTGAATGAGAAGACTTAGAATGAACTTCTGGAAGAGACAGCTAAGTCTCTGCCACTACCATTAGCTACCCAGATTGCTTTCTGAAGTTCTCTGACCTGCTGAAGCAGCTCAGTTATGCCAGGAAGTAAAACAGCCCAGTCGTCCCCCAAACCACCTGTCATTCAGCTCCCAGGTTCATTAGCACAAGCAAGGAAAATTTGCACTTCATCAAGACAAATCTCAGCTTGGCCCTGACATATCCACCAACAGATGCAGGAGCAGCATCTCACAGCTCCTAAAAGCTCTGCTCAGTATTTATTGCTCAACTGTTTATGCAGTTATAACACACAAGGGCTTGGTAAAGTACTTACAGCCACTTGAATATCTTTATAAGTTAAGTAATCAGATGTCATCAGAATGCAAACAAAGGAAATAATGGAAGCTTTCACTGAGGGATTTTGTCTTACCTTTCCCTTGCTCTCAAACATTAAACATCTTGAAAAATGCTTGTCAAACTCTCATGTTGCACTAAGCTTCTTCCTTCTGATGATACCATCAGAAAAATTAAACTCCAAAAGGAACTGTCTCATTTTATCCCCTTCAAATTATTAAAGTTGAGATCTATTTCTGGCTTCAGCTTTTTAAGTGAAAAGAGACTTTCAGGAAGCTTTCTCCATGAGTTTCTCCATCTGAATTATTTGATAAGGTACTATTATTTTTATTTCTCTTGGTCTCTTTTTTCAGCTACAACAATGGCTTCGCTGGAGCTAAATGAGTTTCCCAGGAATTATTCCACATTCACAAGCAGGCTTTCCTTGGCAAAGGCTGCCACATGCCCTTGGTTTCCCAGACACAACCTCCCTTTTCACTCTTGTAATCCAGGTCACCTGTTTTACCAGGCAAACATGGGCTAGCAAAATATCCATAAGTACCACCTGGTGGATCTCAAAATCCCATCTGGGATGGAATATTTCACAAAGAAAATAAAAATTACAAGAAAATGTCACAAAAGAGGAGTTTAATGTCTGGTACCCTGGTATGATACCTGTTCTCAGCTTGACCCAGGGGAGACAAGGTGGCTGTGGATGTATTACAGATTTTAAATTTTAATTTTAAATAGGTTTCAATAAAACCTCCAGGAAGCACAAAATAATTTAATTTCTGACTTGATCTTCCTGTCTGGTGGCAATGCCTCTAAATGTGTGGTGTAAAAAATTATTCCAATATCTTAAGTCTCATTTTTTTCTCTTGCTTAGGCTCCCAAGGTGAGCTGTTGGGATGCCCTGCATTGCCAAGTCACAGCAGTTGGCAACCTGCACTTTGAGCAGCTGGTCCCCAGCCCACCAAGCCATGGGCTCTGCTGAACTCCTCCTTTCATACTCATCAAAACTGCAAATAAAAATTCACACGTTCCCTTGAGCCATTACAACAATGGGCCCAGGGATCTCCAGTGTAGGACAGCCCAGGGACAGCAACACTTCAAACCACAGCACTCCACACCATGAATGTGAGTCAGGGTCTGCAGAGAGTGGTCATAAAAACTCAACTCACTCTGGAACATTTTCCCTACTTTTGTAAAAATATGGGGTTTGATTTAAGAGAATCTCCAAAGAACAAAATGTGGACTTCTTGATTTCCACACTCCCAAAAACATCATCTATCCAGTGTGATTTCCCAGGACCATTTTCTGCAGGAAACATCCTCTGATGCAGCATCATGGTTCATCTGCTATTGTTCTTGGCCAAACAGCTTGAAGTACAGAGGGCAAAATGAGATTAATAAAAAGCAAGAAGGTCAAACCCTTCATCAAGTTCAAGAGTTCTCTTTTGCAGTTGAGTGAAGTAATGTCTCATTCCCACTTAAATTCGTTCTTCCAGCACTAAAGCTTACTAAATAATTATACTAAAGCCAATCCTGATTAAATCTTTCGTACTTTTAGAATCAGAACATCAATTAAATTAAACCCTGATTGCAAAATATTGAATCTTCTCCATATCCTTCCTACAAGAAAAAAAAGTCTGCTTAATGATCTCAATTTCAAAAACATATTCAGCCAGTTAGTTCTCACTGAAAACAAAAATCCTTCTCCCACATATGCTCCTGTGACTTTTGCTGGGTTCGTCCTTACTGTAAAATAGATACATCTTATAAAGAAACCCCCAAAAAAAACCAAATCAATCATAAGTATAATTTTCATTGATGGAATCAAATCCTTCATGAAAATCAAGGAATTCAGACTCACAGTTCTTAAAGAAGTGTTGGTAAAGAATAGCAATCATCCTCTTCAGCAGGGATTTCTCAGTAGACATTACAATGTAAAAGTCACATGAAAAGGACAAAATGGCTTGTCTTCTCTTTTTTTTTTTTAACGAAAGCAAATAAAACACTCATTTCAAGACATAACTACAAAATTATTCAAAGGAGTTGCTACACTTTTCCACTTAATATTTTTGTGGGTTTTATTTTTTTAACCAGTGAAGAAATGAAAATGGATGAGTTCTTATTCAAAGCTAACATTTCTCTTGCCTCTGGTACCCACATGCAATTGCATGTGAGTCTTCAGGTTAGACTGGTATAATTTAAATATTAGTTGCTCATTAATGTGCAAGTGGTAGCTTCAGCATTCAGATTCTCTGCAGAGCTATTCAAGTGAGGAAGAACAGACATTTCTTTATTTTCTTTCTCAGAAGCACCTCATTTATATAGTAAGTAGGGCATGCCCAAAGAGGATGTCCCCAATTACAAAGCATTATACTCACATCAACAAATCCACACTGAGAAAATGACCCAAGTCTACCAATATACAAATTCTGTCTGGTGTAATTTATAGCAGCTGTTTCAAAGGCACACTTGCATTAGAGGGGACAGTAGCACAGGTCTTCTAGCTAAATGCACTTAGTTCATCACTCACTACAGCACCAAACATTTAATATACAGAGGGATGGGGTTTTGCTTCACTGTTACCAGGCATCATTACAACAATAGGCATTTTGAATTACTTGCAGCAAGTACACAGAAGTGCCAAAGCCATTAATCTGAAGACAGGTTTCTCCAGAGCAAACACTTACTTCTGGTGGGTATTTATTTGGCTATAGACCCATTTCAGACTTAACTTTGCTCATTATGACGCTTGGAACTGGCCTTCAAGACATGTATTCTTAACACAGGGAATTATGTGAAGAGAAGCTGCCATGTTTTGCCATTATTGGACTGTGAATAAAGAATAAAGTGGAGCAGAAGAAAGAACAAGTTGGTCTGCATTCGATTACATGACTTTCTGAGATGCACTTTATTTCATGAGAAGCTTTTGAGTTCCTAAATCCTCTGCTGAGAATCAAATGCATACCAACAAGGAACTTTACCAAGTTATCATAGCTTAACTTCCTCTGGTAGCAGAGAAGTAGTTTATGAGGCCAGAAAGGTGGTGTTTTGAAGATGTGCAGCACTTGGAATTTACAGTGCAATTAGCATGTAATCATGGGCCTAGTCTGTGGTGTATCAGTATAATGCAAGGTTTTCACTAACTTGCCTCAGCTGCCATTGTGAGGGGCATCTGAGACAGGGTTCAAATTATCCATTGGATCAGACCATTTTTGCTGGCAGCAACAAGCCTGTCCTTTTTAAATCCCTTTATTTGACTTTCAGGGCCTATCTACATTATGCACCTAAAAGAATCTTATTCCTAGAGATGGTCACAAAGAGTTACCCCATCACCACTGCTGCACATGCAACTTTAGATTGTAATTGTAGCCTTGGGGACAAGAAACTAATATTATGGAGACACTGTTACTCAGGGATTACACTCCACATTTTTGAAGCAGAAAAATACTTTAAATTCCAGTCATTGCACACTAAAATTTGAAAACATTAGAAGCCTCCACATGCTTTTCAGGGATCAGGTGAAAATAAATTGAATATCAAGTCCCATAAGTTCTTTTGAGCAATCAGAGATGAAAATTATGCGTTTGCTCTGCAGCATTCCAGTGTGTATTTTGATGCAACGTAAATTAATTGTCTCTGCTAATTTACTCCAGTTACTTCACAGTCTTGTTAATTAGGCAGCTCTGTGCAGCATTATTTTGTTCCAATTCCTTCAGAATTACAGCTTACTTTGCTGTTGTTTTTTAACTCATTGAGCAGATAAATATATGCATGTCAAGAAATAAATCTAGACATGCTTGTGGGAGCTAATCCATCAATATCTTATTTAAAGACAAGATTTGCTTCTTGTTCATCCCCCAGTATGATTCCATCAATAGCCCAGAAGGGACTGCCTATCCAACAGGCCTCTCCCATACTAAATCCAAAACACAGCACTGTACCAGCTGCTTAGTAAAACGTCAACTCTATCCTAGCCAAAACCAGGACAGTACCTAAGCTAGCTCATCAATGCTCACAACTTTATGTGCTGCTCCATTGAACATGTGCTTTAGCTGTGTCTTTAGTACAAGCACTGCTGCATTTGTGGCTTGAGTAAACCTGCTCCACTCTCTCAGGGTCTGTACAAGTTAATAAAACAACCACTTTCAAGCCATATTTCTGCAATATGCAATAATGAAAAGTATTCTGAAGTTTTATTCCAAAAGAGAGCAGGAAATAAGATTGCTCAGAAATCTTAGCCCCCATCTAGAACAAAGAGAAATAAAGACACAGACTTATTCAGTCCAGCCTTGAGTAGACAATGCCAACCAGTCCTCAATAAAAACTTTAAAGATAGAAAATACTTCCTCCTCTCCCTTTTAACTGAGGAAATTGGAGAGGAAAGAAACTAAACCAGGCTTTGATGTGTCCCTATTAGTTTCTCTCTGCACAATGGTTCTCCTCACCTCCAAAGGGCAATAAGAAAGAAAGCAGCTTCCCTACCTGACTCAGAAGCATCATCCAAAGAGCAGGGGCAGCACCCTAGAGAGGAGATAGCTTACCCTGCTTCCCTCCAAGCAGCTGAGCTGAATGGAGGCATGCAAGCCCTAATTAAGGAGGCTGGGCTAATTTCTGCTTTAGTTAGCATGGAGCAGCAAGTGTATTAGCATTTAAACTTTGGAATGGGTAAAAAAATGGACGTCGGTCATGTACAAAAGAGAAGAGTTTGAGTCAAGAACTGGATTAAAGGGCAATAATTGAAAATGAAACAACCTCTGCCAACTGAAGGTGTGTTCCTTACACATATTTCTTCTTGCTAATTGTGCGCAAACTTATCTTACCCTGGCAAATCTGTGCAGACTCTTTACAAGACTTATAGAGACCCAAGGAAAGAAAAATTAAATTATTTTTTGCCGGGGGGTGGTGGAGGGGATGGTGCTGTCACAGTGAATTACATGTCCTGGTGTGAGGAGTTTGCAAAATAATCTGTGGAGGTGACAGTCTCTAGCAGATGAAAAGCTGTAAAGGCAGAGATTCCTCTCAGAAAGAGTCCACCCAGGGAGAGCAAATGGTGCCATGATAAAGAGAAGAATAGGTGGGTCAAACCCAAGGGTCTGGCAGCTTTCAGCAGAAATACCAATTTTCTAACTCTGTAAAGAGATGCAAAAGAGGTACCTGTGCAAGTGTTTGTTGCTCCTCCTCAACCTTCCCTTTGTGCACAAGCAGAAAAGTGCATGGGAAGCTGTAATACATTTAAGCACCGATTTTACGTATTTGTGTGGGTTTTATACATATATATGTTGGGGGTTTTATCATGGAAAAGTGCTGTAGTTTATGTTCACACAAAGTCTGTAGCTACCTCTGCTCCATTATGCCACCTCTGCATGTCATCAGTAATGATAATCATCAGACTTTGTCAAGGTTACCAGATACAAAAGGTTGGCTCACTCTACTCCTCGGTGCTGGCCCACTTTGTTTTCAGATGGAAGCATACAGGAATATTATGTATAAAAAGGAAGACAACTATAGAAGGATTATCCTTACAGTAGTAAAGAACTATAAATATAAATCAAATCCAACTATCCTAAATGAATATATGCCTTACCATACCCATACCATACAGCTGTGCACCTCCTAAGTGAAGTTTTTCCTTGGTTAGAACTATCTTACAAGACCAAAATTTCATCAAATATTTATTTGTGTGTTACTTTGCTGCCCTTGTGGGGGGCAGCAATTTGCTACATAGTTAGCAGGGAAAATTCCTGCATTGTACAGTTGGTTTAGAGCTGGTGTTGCAAATTATAAAATAACATCTGCTACTTCTCCAAAAGTATTCTCATAAATATTTCTGGGAGATAGGTTGCAGGAACTGAAACCTCAGCACAAATAGGTTTTACACCTCCCTCCCTTATGTTGCCTGATAAAAAACATTGGTAGAACCAAATCCTACTTCAAAGTTAGAGAGCCATAATAACAATGTAATAATACAGTGGTGCAAAAAACTGCTACATGCCAAACATATAGCAAAACATATATGTCAAACAGGAGAGTCTGCTATAGCAAACATAACCCCACTTGAAGAGATTTTAAGACATACCCAAATAACAAAACCAGAACTATCTTTTATTGGTTTTTAAGCGGAACATGTTTTAATGGTTTAGAATAACTGATGAAATATGCTAAAGGAAAAAAAATCTGATATTTATTTCAACAGAATGATTAATTAACAAGTCACTTTATCAGGACAGGACTTCTAGGGACAGTACTACTGGCCTTTCATTCTGTCTTTGTCTATGAGGGTCTTCAGCTCTACTTGAAGTCAGCAAAAGTCTCTCGGTAGGCTTATCTGTGCACAGTGTCTCCCTAAGAGTCAGTACCTCCCAGAAAAAAAGAGAAATGAGAGAAGTCCCCATCCAGAGCAGAGGTCAGGGTTGTAATGCAAGTAGAATCTGTTGACTCAGTATTTTCATCATGGTTCCAACCCACAAGCTTGTTCATAGTACTTTCAGAGCACGATCTCTCGGTCAGGTGTCTGTGTGGGTGGCTCTGTCAACAGATCACCGACAGTGCAAAGGAACAGCAGCATTGGAGTGCACCTCCTCAAACCATATCAGAACATGGAGAAGAGTTAGGGGGAGACTAGAGGAAGCAAAAGGAATAAGGAGATAGCAAGTGTCAAGGAAAGCAATTGCAAAATAAAGAAATGTGCCTCATGCAAATTTCTCTCTTTAGCGTCAGAAATTACGGCAGTTCCACGTGTTATGATCTCCAGCTCTATGGCAACCTTGGTAAAGTCATTGCATTGATATGTGAACGTGTCATTTTATAATTACCCTAATTTTATTTCAGAAAGTAAAGTTCCTCATTATGTGCTAATCAGACTTCTAATCCCTCAACACTCCCTTCTCTTCCCTCCTTAGGGAAGCCACAGAGACTTATCAAATATGGCACCTTCTTCTTTTAATGTGCTCGTAAGAAGTCATCAGATAAGAAACATTCTGGCATAATAAAAGTGATTAAGCTATTTATAGTAAATATATCCACAAATGAAGATACTATTAATTTGATAAGAACTATAGTAAAGATCTACTTTTGAATAACAAAGCCTCCTTCTCAGTTATTTTTAAATCTAGGCATTAAGCACTAACTATAAAAGTTATGCTCACACTACTTCCATGCAAGGAAGTAAAAATAAAGAGAAAGAAAACTTTTGTTTTCTGAGGAACATAACAGATATTATAGGTCTAATTAAAGGAGTTTTTCCACAGCACTGAAGCAAGCGTATGGCCTCAGATGTACCATCCAGGTTTTGGTAGTCAGCTCAGGAGCCTGGTAAGCTGGGAGGTTTATCATGACTCATAAGCCACAAACAGCTTGAAAAAAAATATTAAAATGTTTGTCACATCAGCCCTGGCCACTCATGCATTTAAACTACAGTCTGTAGCCAGAAATAGACTCTTGTGGAGAGGCACACAAAATCCACATTGAGGCAACAGGTAGCTGGTAATATCTGTGTCACCTACTTAAGATTCAGGAAAACTTGAATACACATATACAGGCCAAGATCTCCTGCAAGTTGCCTGTTATCATAATGTTGAGTAAAGCATGTGTCAAAAGGCTGTCCTGGAAAGGGATGTCCTTAAAAAAAACCCCAAAATTATTTTTCCTCTCTGACTAAAATATGGATTTCTTTTTTCTTTTTTTCCCTCTTCACAGTTATGTAATTTTTATAAAAATCTCTTCAGATTTTGTAGGAATAGGTCTCCAAATTATTGGGCAAAAATGTAAGACCTTTTTGGATTCTTTTTGGATTTTCAGCTTTTTAATTTCATTAGATAACTATTACTTGTTCCTCCACTCTCTGGATAGTGAACAGAAATGATGATGTGTCCTTTATTGTTTGTTGATTGTTTCCTAGGGCTATTGTTTTTTCTTGCTTTTAATCTCTTCCTTTTTTTTCTTTCTCTTAATCTATGAACACTTCTCGTGCAGCTAAAGCTCTTTGCTTTTCTGTATGTCTTTTATTTTAGAGAAACCCTTCCTGAGACACAGCAGGAGAATTGTACCTGCTGTTCAAGGTGATGCCATCAGTGACATGTTCAATTTATATTACAGCTTTCTCATATTTACCGTACTGTTTCTCATTTTATTCTTCTTTATCACGCACCTATTTTAGCTTCCTTATGTCTATTTATTAATTTTCTTGCTTATATGTGACTGAAAAATATTGAGCTGGGATCCTTTCTTTGATAACCACTCAGTGTTGCATCAAGGTCTTTCTGTGAGGGTTTATAGTTAGTTTAGTGAATACTATGGATTTTCCCATTATCCTTCCTAAAGTGTGTACCTCAAACAGATGATGATTATTTTCTACATGAACAAAGGTCATATTTCTAGCTTGCAGAAGACACTACATCTTAAACTTGCCATAAATCAAACACAAAATATAATTCATCCTATATTTCTCAACAGTGTAATTTCTGGAGTGCATAGGTTTGGAGAGGGGAGGTAAGAAGAAGCATTTCTTATCTCTATTTATGCAATTATGGAATTTTCCATCAAGGTTTTTGGAGTGCTCCAGCACTGCAACAACTGGCTCTTATTTAACAGGTAAACAACAGCCATAGAAATCACTTACCAAACTTAACTCATTTTGCTGTATAAAACATTCATAGTACCTTGATTTACACATTTTCTAACTCTTCAGCAAGTCTCTTTCTCCATATGCATGCAAACAGAATCATCCACCAAACACTCTCAGCCCCACAAAGTGGAGTACATTTCTCATGCAAACTGCTGTCCACAGCAGCAACCCTTTAAAATTGATTTTTTGTGACTTCCTGTTGCTCTCTTCTAAGACCACACAAATTTTGCCTTTTCTGTGTGGAATAATAGATAATGCCTAGACTGAAACAACACAAATTTCTCCAGGGCAAAACAGTAATCTTGACCTTCTCCATAAACCTTACTCAAGATGGCAAAGCCTCAGTATTATGCAGCCCTGTTAAGAAAACCTGCAGTGGTTTGGTTTAATTTTATCAAATGATGGTCCAAGGATTAATTTTCAAAGAGGATTTTGTAGTGCTCAGTAAATACATAATCTAGCAGTAGTTCTTGTTCTCTCCATCTTCCATTAAGAATGCATCTGTTTGTATGAATTAATCTGAAAAATAAGAGTGTGGTTCAAAACAGTCACATAAGTCCAAAATAGTTCCTTCAATGTGCCTTTAGTGCTGAGTGACAAAAATCAGTGACCAGCTGAGAAGCAGGTCCCTTTCAGGCCATGCTGGCATGGAGGCACCAAGCATCTTAACCAGTCAGACACAGGAAAAAGAGGAAGGTTTAGCTCTGGCAGAAAGCAGTGAATCATGGATAGTACTTAAGCTTTTCTGGTTTATTATAGAAAGTGTCAGGCAATGTTATATGAGGGAAGAAAGCAAAGGGTAAGAACAATAATTACCATGAAATTCATTGCCCATCGTGTCAGACAAAGTAATAAGTGGGATTCTTTGTATTAGGAGAACAGGTAAAATTGGCAACATGAGCAAAGACTTTATGAGCGTTCTAAGGTCCAAGTGAGAATATATTAGACAAATGTAAAACTTTAGTGTTTCAACATAGAAAGGTTGCTATGAACACTGGATTTTACTGCACCACTTTCAGCCAAGAGACATATTGAAGCTTGGAGCAAGACTGTTTGGAAATTAAATCCTGTTCATGCATACTTGGCTAGGCAGCACTGTGAAACAAAGCATAGCAGGGACATTTATGCATTAAAAGCAAATAGCAAAACTAAATCACGTCTTGCACCTTTAGAGGCTAAATCAAGTAAATTATCCAACCTCTGAAGTAGGTATTCAAAGACAAAATAGTCCCATCTCTCTTCAGTCTGCTCTGTAGCATTAGCAAGGGGGATATAACACTGCAAAGCAAGTGGCTGTACTATGGGTGTCCCAAGTTTCTTCTTGGAATTGCCCTAAAGCTTCCATGAAGACCACGGCAACAACCAGTTTGCACCCTGACATACCTGGCTCCAAGCACTGTTTTGGGTGCCCACTCAAAACATCCTGTGGATCAGAACAACCATTTCCCTCCACAACTGAGCATGTCCTGCCCCTGGCAAACCCTTCTCCAGATTCCCACAAATACAGAAAGCTGGACTAGCACCTGATGGGAAAAGAGACCTTTAAGAGGTGACACCATGAAAACAATGGCTCTCACTTCCAGAATGGCAAGAAGTATTTCCCATTCCTTGGGATGGGAGAGGGATTTGACACTCACAGTTTTGAGATTTGTATTTTTAAACATCCATTGCCATGATTGCTGTTGTTGTCTCTGGAAAGTTGATAGTTACAGATGATGGACACGATCACTCCCAGGATTAAATAGATGGCATGCTTTAACAGGTATCAGAAGGCATCCTTTTGATGTGATGAAAGGGTTTTCACTTTTCACAATATCACATACTCAAGGTTAATATCAAAATCTGAGGTGTGGAAATCATGAAACAAATGGAAAAATGGCCTAGAAAATTCAGAAGAGTTACATGAAGCACAGGGAAAGGACTGGAAAAAGCAGCTGCGTCTTGCATGAATGATAGAAACACTGAAAGACTGGTTAACAAAGGAAACCAGATGCAACAGAGAGATGTTGAAAGGCTTTGATCATTCAAAGGCTTAAACCTGACAATACTTAATGCTGATGGACAGATATGAAATGAGGATCATAAAAGAACGAGATGCTAAGCAATAGCATACAGCTTCATGAAGAATGAAAAGTGAAAAGGGACAAAAGAGTCAAAGAATCAAGCAAAACTAATCCTGTCTGGTATAAACACCTGATGGAAATGGGCTCTGTAGAGGAAAAGACAGCATGGAGAAAAAAGATCCTAACCCAAAACCCTCAGCATTTGCGTCATACATCATCAAGAGATTGCAGGGAACAACCCAGTGGGAGAAAAACTGCTCCTGAAGGTGCAGCCAGATCATGGCAAAGCAACGGAGTTGCTTCTCATGTTCCCTGCCTAAAGAACACTGAAACGTTTTATTGCTCTTCTCAACCACACACCAAAAAAGCAGCCATGGAAACCACCCCTGGAGATGCAATATTGTTACTGCCTTGCATTTGCTTTCACGTTATTTCTATAACTGTAAAATTTGTCACACTGGTAAGTCAGAGAAATTGTCAGATCCATAGGAGCAGGATTTGTTGAAAATAAGGATTTTCTGAAGGACAGGCATATGGGGTTTGGGGGTTTTCTGCAATTCAGTGGGGGTTTTCTTCCTAAAGATTTGGAGAAAAAATTCAAACCAGAAATTTTGACTGGTTTTCAGTTTTCTTGCAAGAAATAATTCTTCCTTCATGCCCAGGTGACTCCCATGGTCACATTCTTGGAGCATTGCAATATCCTCTAATGCTAGTTTAAAATTTGCTATTTTACCAGTATTTCTGACAGTAGACTCATTACTTTGAATATTCATAACGGGAAAAAAAACAAAGGAGTGCAAACAAATGCAAAAATATTCAATCTTTAAAATGTAACCAGAATTTCAGAAACTGGAATGCATCCATGAGCTACATTTAACAAGGAATGCCAACATCTTGCAGAGGCAACACCTGTTAATGGTATAAAACTGTTATCTTGTGTCATGCATAATATCTGATGACATCTCTACACACAACTTGATGAAAAATCACTTTACCTGAATTGCATAAAAATTAAAGAGGAAAACCATCTGTATTGCAGCTTGTAATGTACAATTTTCCATATAATCACAGAGTAAGTCTGTCTCTGATTTTGGAAATTAGACTGCTTCAGAATAAGACAAATAATTGTTTCATCACTCTAAAGATGACACTCTTAATTGACAAGATCTAGTTCTGCCTAATAATCAAAATGCATTTTCCTACTGACAGGAGCATGCATTACTGCTCCCATTGCGGCTTGAAAGGTTAAGACTATTTTAACAAAGTTCAAAACAAAGTTCAAAAGAATTAGTCTGTCTTTAATTTTGAAGTGTGAACATAACAATCAGAGACCTGAAGCTTAATTACTGGCTTGTTTGCTCAGAAGCTGAGCTAAAACTCTCTGAAGGCTGCTCTCAGCCACAGAGCTGGGCTATCCCTGCCAGGGGGGTTCTCCTGCTCCAAAGTTCAACATCCTCTGCTTAATTTAGCCTTTGTCTCACCAAATTTGTGCCGGGAGCAGTTGCAGACAAGAAGCCTTCCTTAATGGCTGCTCTGAAATCTCATGATTTCAAGAAGTCAAATTTTGTTTTGTTTAACTCTTTTAAATCTAATCTGTACTTCACCACAGAAATGATAGATTTTAAGAGGCCACATGCTATGGTCACAACCCAAGCTTTCCCTTTCAGGTGTGAAACTCAAGCCCTTTTACTGCTTAAAGCAAACTCACTGGAGCCAGAAGTGCTTTGACAAACATTTTTATTGCTGTTGTTTTGTTCAGAACTTTTCATTTCACTAAGGTTAATTAAAAAAAAATCAGATGGAGAAAAAATTGCTGCAGTTTGGCAACAATAGAGGGTTACTTATTTTTGTAGGTAAGAAAAAGACAGAGTACTGTCAGACAAAAATATGCTCCATAGCAGAAATAATAATATTAAATAGACTGTTATGAAGTCATTTTGAGGGGGGAGTCACATATCTTTTGCCATTTTGACATTTACTTAGCAGCATTTGGGAAACATTTATCCCTACATAAAAACTCTGATATTCTACTTGTTAATTTCCCTAGCTGTTTTCTGGAAAAGTAAAAGCCCTGAGCTGAAATATTAATATCACTTAAATCCCACCAACAAGAGCAATGTGTAAGCAACATTTTCCCATCCATGCACAGAGACACATACACCACAAAGAAGGCATGGATTCCTTCCTACAAATGAATGCTTTAATAAACAGCCCTTTTGGGATGCTAACAGGGATCTCTGTCTAACCACAGGCTGTAAAAGGCTCACAAGGAACCATAGCTTTGGAAAAATATGTGAGACTACTCTTAATTTATATATGATTTCATAAAAAATTAATTCATTTTTGCATGTTGACTGATTTCAACCCCTCTGATTACCTTCCCAAGGGCTCAGCTTATTTTCATGTTAATAACCATCCTACAAGGGCTGAGGGTAGAAAATCCCCTTTGTAACCTGGCCATGGAACAATGTGTTTATAGGAAAACTAAGTGAGGCTGATAGACTTGTTAAAAGATCAAAAGAATTTTTGGGCAGAGTGCCTCAAAATTAAATTGTTATGGCTGTACCAGCTCTTAGAAACATCAGCTCTTTCTGGCAATGCTGTTACAAAATTCCTAATACCACCAGCATGCCTATTAACTTTGGCTTCCAATGGGTAAATTTCCCTCCCCAACATTTGTATGAGCAGCTCTCAGGCCAGCTTGCAGAATTAAGCAGAAAACCCTCTGGTCACTTTTCAGAAAAAATGGATTATTGTACCAGTCACTGCCAATGTATTTTAACTTGTTAGAATCGCTGCTCCCATAGAGAGGGGAGGTTTTCTTGCATAAGGTTTTCAAGACTGAGCTTTACAACTAGGAAAAATATATTTGAGGATAAACTAATATCTAGATTTGTTATGATGAAATACACACTCAAAAGAGAGAATAACAAATGTGCTTCAAAATTTTTTAAGAGAGTGGAATTTCCCTGTGTTCTCCAGCACCTCAGCTGCCTTCTGAGCTCAGTTCAATAGTCCCTGAAGCAAGTGGGCTGGACAGCTGCTCCTTTTAACTTCCAACTTCCCCTTCTCTATTTTCCAGTTCAGTTTATCTGCCTGTCCTTCCCTGCCATTTGGTACTGAGGAAACAGAGGCTTTGCAGAAGACTTCTTACTCCCCATCCCATATTATTTTTCTTTTGCATGCCTTTTTTCATGTAGACTTAAAGCTGCCTTCTCTGGCTTCTAGCCACCTGATGATACAACACTGTGAGGCTGCACAAATTGCATCTCTTGGGAAGTCGGAGTGGAATGTCTGGAGTGATCACATTTAGTCTCTTAGGTTGCTCATTTACAGCTTGTCTTGACATGCAAGCAGTAAAAAACTTGTGAAAGTGTGGCACAGATCCTACCTTACATCTCACCAAATTCTGAAGAATTTACAATTTACAATTTATATTTTCATTCTCTGATGATTCATTTCCCAGGTGAAACAGGAAAACAGCTTTTTACATTATCTTCCTCTGCTTATTTACAAAGATGGACAATGTTTCCACAGGAAAACTCATCACTGCTCTGGGTTCAGATGATCAGTTTTCCCCTCACTGCTGCCTGTGCACTGTAACACATGCACTCAAGAACAGTAACATGTGATCTGTGAGGACAGCAGGTGTCTGTCTTACTCCCAGACATCAGTCCTGCCTGTCTTGCCTTAGTAGCTCTTATGCCCTTCCCTCTCTCCATAGATAGTGATTTTGTATCACTGCACATAGAGGCCACACATGCATGTATGCCCATTTAAGTTCAACAACCTGAATAAAAGCTGTGTACAATAAAGCCTTAACCATACTAGATTTTATTCCCTGCTCTCTCTCTCTTTCCCATTAAAAACAGTACAGTAATACTATTATTAGCATTAGTAGTGTATTTTATTTTATTTTCTTTCAAACATTGAACTGTTCTTATATCAACCCAAGGGTTTCTACTTTTTTTCCCAATTTTCCTCCACATCCCACCAAGGGGGTGGGGAATTGAATAAGCAATGGCATTGTACTTAGTTAACATCTAGGGTCAAACTGCAACACCCTTTAATTACTTATTTAAGAAGTAATTCTTGTAAGTAAGCCTTGTGAGGATATATTGGAATTTTTCAGCACCTTTTTGGCATGTTAATTTTTATCATAATTATGCACTTGAAAATTAAATGATAGTTCCATTGCATCTGAAGCCATTCTGTGTGCAGAGGCTCAGGTTCTTACCCCAGCTTGTGATCTTACACAAATAAACCCAAACTTGAGCCAATATCCACTTTGCCTGAAAAAATGCAGTAATATCAAAACTTTCAGGCAACTGCAAGTTGTTCTCATACCAGTGTGTGGGCCAGATGAACACAAGGTACTCAAGGTTAGCCAAGAAAATTACACAGTGATTGAATGGAGAGAAGCGTGAGAGGTCACACTAGTAATAAGTCATCATTTATAGGTACTGTGGGTCATTAGCAAGGATTGTGTTGACTTCTCCTTAACAATAAATTTCTTAGTCTAGATGTATGTCCTACAAGGCATGGCATCGCACTCAAAACAGCTCAAGAGAAAGATGTCTGAGTTATACAAGAGACCAGAAATTATCACAAATAATTCTTCTTCATATGATAGAAAGTATCACAAATATTTCCTCTTACCTCCAAATTCAAGTAAGAGATTCATGTAACTTTAGAAAACTGCCAGAATATTTTTTAAACCCAGACTCCTGACTCATAGGCTTTTTTTAACTGCTGCAAGAGTGAAAAGAAGGCAGTTAATTGTGTTGGGCCAAGGAATGTTGAAAAGGCAACGGGCTCTATAAGGAAACTGAAAGCAAATTCTTGTCAAGCCAGGCAGCTCTCCTCTGGGTCCCCCAGCAGCCAGCCTGCCACAGTTTCCTCACATACCATAACTTCAAAACTTCTCACCCTGCTCCTGCCAGGCTGTACATGGGGCATGGTACTAAATTTCCCTGATGATGCCAGCTGGCTACCCATTGGTTATACACTGATCATTAATGCAAAGCAGCAGCCAAAGCTACATGAAACCACAATTACTTTTATTCCTATATCCAGTATTTGGCTTCTAGTTTTATTTCAATGAAATACATTTTCCAGCTGTACAGAGTTGCTGCAAAGAATGCAGTTAATGTCTTTCACTAGGCTTGAGAATCCTGACCCACTGACATCATTGGATAATCTCTCACCAACATCAGTAAGATCATAATTTCCTCCTTCACCACTTATGTACTACATTAAAAAGCACAGATGCCTTCAGTAAAATTTAAAAGTAGGAAGGGCTCTCGGGAACCACCTGCCACATACCTCCACAATGCCCAATGCCACCATGGTTGAAACATCACATATTTCTTTTCATTGTAATCTGTGTATTTGTAAATGAATACGCACATACAGATTGCCTGTCTGGGATAGAAAAGGTGTGATTCTGTTTGTAAAGTCATCACACAGTCAGTGTGTGAAACTTTTTCTTCATAAAGTTTTGACTAGGTTTAGCAAAATATCCTAGGATAAAAGAACTATAAAAATGCAAATTTTAATTTGCTGTTGCAAAATTCATGAGTGGCCATTTTTAAGGGGATATCTCCAAATGCCATATTCAATTGTTAAAAATTAGATTTACAGCTGTCTATATCCTTGGTACAAGGGAGTGCAAACATAAAGGGAAATTGGCAAGCCTGCAGGTGCATTGCCCTTGTCTGTCCTTCCCTAGAAGAATTAGGCTAAGACATTCCAATACTTAAAGGAGGTTTAAGGGACATTTAATGGCTGAGTTAGAATTCTCTGCATCATAGTTCTGCAATGGAAGACCACATCAAATCACAGCAAAATGTAAATACTTCTATAGAGGATCAGTGAAATAAGCCAGGAATCACTGTCCCATTAGTGCACAAGCCAAGGTGCTGCTGCTTTCACAAGGAGACACTGCAAAATATACATTTAGAATATTTTTAAACAATCTACCAAGGAGGGAGCTCTGAAGCAATAAAGTCATTTTATCTTTTCAGTTATCATTTTCCTGGTGTTTCAGAAATGATGTGTTAAAATTAACTAGGCAAAAATGGAATTGAATAAATGATTCTTAGTAAAAATCACTATCATTTGAAGGAAGATAATATTAAAGGTGTTTACTGTTCAACAGCTGATAGAAAAGTTTTCAAGAACAGCAGAATAGAACGAGTATATGTGTGGCAGATATGAAGTTGGGCCTCCACATAGAACCAAGCTAAGAAACAAAACACTTTCCTGGGAAAAGGCAAGAAATTTTTCCTTAATGCCAAAACCAAATCATGAGTGGCCAACAAATCATAAGTAAACCAACAAAATGTTTATAGTAGAACTAGATCTAAGTTTTAGACAACAGATGTGCAACTCAAAGATGTTCTTAGCGAGTAAAACTCCACTTCAAACACTCCACTCTAAAACACTTTGGAAAGCTAAAAGGAGAGTTGTTTGTATCATCCACAGTGTGGCAGGAACATAATTTTTCTCCAGGTTATAGCAGAAATATATTTCCTATGGCAAATAAATTTCTGACTTATAGTATTAAGACTACGTTTTCAAAAATGACCAGCCATTTTAAGTCCTCAGCTTCTGATATCTCAAAATAGCATGAACTTCAGAAATGTGGGTACTTAAATCTCTATAGAATTGGCTCCCCCAATGCATCCAAAATAGACATTTCAAAATGGCATTTTTTTAGATTTAAATTGAGGAAGTTCATTAAGGGTTCAGACTAAAATGCCCATTTTTTTCCAGAGAAGATTCAAAAGTACGGGTAGCCACAGAACAAGATTCACATTTCTTAGAGTCAGCCAGACTCATGTGACAGGATCAGTTCTAAGTACCAGGAGACAATTTAAGCTTCAAACACTTTTCATTCATGGCTTCTAGCTTTGAGGAAGAATATTTAAATTTGAAATGTGGAGTTGTTAATAATTTTTAGTAATTTATTTACTGTATTTTCAGCTTTCTGTTTCCAGTGTGGTTAAGTGATCATATCATGTCAAAAATTCCTCCCACAGGAGGTAAGTAGTAGCATTTACTTGACTAAACTGAATTTTATTTAACTGAATCATACTGTGTTTAAATTAAATGCATTGCAAATGAACCAGAACATACATGCACTGCTTTGCACATCTGAAAAGATTTCTAGGCAATTACTGTTTTTTTAAGCCTGATATTACAGTTCTTTCCTCATTACTGTCTTCGGCTCCAATCTGACTCCTTTAAAAAGCACAGCTAGTGCTTCAGTGGACTGGAGCTCTAATTTATAGGTAGGCAGAGAAAAAACAATGCAGCTTTCTAAACATTGATTTAGACTTCTTATTTATATGAATTCTTTTATATGAAATTTATATATTCTTCTTTTGAAATACTCGCCACCTTCTTTTAAAATACTAACTTCAGACACTAATTTTATTGTAAATGATAGAATTTTCTCTAGAAATACCCCATATAATTCAATTTTTTTTTCCAAGCTTCTAAATATATTTTAAGTAATTGGAATAATTTTATATTCAAGAATATTCATAAATTCTGCATTCCTTCACTTTGGGATTCAAAACATTGAAGAGGCCTGCAAGTCCTCTTGAGTCCATAAGAACAGTCCATAATTTTGAAACTGGTAGAAAGACTTTTCTTCATCTGGAGTCAATAGATTTAAAAGACTGAAGCCATACAATTTATTACTAAAGATCAAAAAAAAATTCAGAGACAAAAGGTTGTTTGGAGCTTATTTTATGCTGGATGAAGTATTTGACTGTCCTGGAATCTTCAGTTAATATATTTAAATTTCAGTTGCAAGGTAAAAATAAATTTCACTCTCATTCCCAATATAAAGTTCAAGGGGAAAAGAAATCACTATCTTTCAGATCTAAAATAATTATTTTATGGGTGAAGTCTTACAGAAAAAAACATTTATGACAGTCTCACAAGTGTTTTATTTTTCTATTTCAAATGTATCCATGTGGTTTGCAGGATAACTGACTTTGCTGGGAAAATAGTGGGCATTTTTCATCCTTTAACTGTTTTTATTTGCTCCTGCATTTTTCCCCTGAAAAATTATTTCTCTGTTTATCCTCTGAAATGTCTCTCTAGTGATATCTTGAAAATGAGCATCTTATCCATGATGCATTCTATTGATATGCTCTCAAATAGGAAAGAAAAAGGGAATAAAAGATCTCACATCAAGGCTCACCTGCCTACAATTCATTGTGCTGTTTTCAGTGGCCCCCACCTTCCACAGGGCCGTGACTGGCATATCTCATAGATAATGTAGACTGGGGATGCACTACTGGAGCATCATTCACATGGACCCCTCAAAGGCAGTGAGCAATGCATGTTGTACCAGAAGAATATTACAGAAGCCAGGAAGACCATGGCTGTGGTGAGCTGGTGTCCATGATCCAGTCACTGAGAGATGCCTCTGTCCAAATTAAGGTGCATATACCAAAGTCAGTGGTATGGACTTTATTTAGTAATGAATGTTAGGTAGACAGATAAAAAGAAATAGAAAAGAGAGGGTCAGGCGGGTGGGGGAGGAGAGAGAGAGCATGATCAAGCAGAAGATAGTCACCACCCATGGATTCAGCAGCATCCTGTTGGTCCTTCTTCACCCTGGGTTTCTTGGTGGGGGAGGTCCTGAGACCATTCCAAATTGCATTGTTTATACATTCTAGCAAACAAAGGAATTAATTCTTATTGGCTACATAGTTCTGTTATGCTGTTGGTTAAATGATTCCCTTGCCTCTAATGCTAATTAGTCCCATGCTGTCTTTCTCTTCTGAGTCAGTGAATTTCTTGGGTTGATGGCCTGTGAGTTGGTGATTGCAATCTCTCCCTGTCAGAATTACCTTTTACTTAGTCTGAGCTGATTTCAGCACAGTTGCTGAGCTGGCTTTCCTTGTGGCCCATGAATTCTGCAACAAATTCTTCTCCCCCAGCTTTGCTAAACTCACCCTAGGTCTGAGATAACACCCAGACAATAGCACCACCTTTACCTTATCTCAAGTTCCTGCTGTGCTGGTTTAATTTACAGTCCAAGTTCCAGGTATCCACAGAGGCATATTGCATGGCGACTCCAGTGGCTAGTGGTGGTCACAGGTGCCATCTGACCTGTAACTTTGGCAGGTGATGTGCTCATGAGCTTCTTTACACGGTTTGCCAAAGTGGGAATTTTTGTCTGGATGTGTTAACCAGGATGTACTACCCCAGATCTTGCCTCTGCCAGGCTTGGAGTTGGTGCCATCCTGCTGCTCTGCTCTGTGCTGATCTCATGGTAAAGTCCTTCTGTGGCCTTAACAGTGTTTGAGACAGGCAGCTGTGATCTCAAAGTCCTTACAGCTGGTTTAATGACCTACTCTGACAGTTTCACAAAGAATTTACCTTCCAGATTGCAGCACGCAATTAGATACTAATGCACATATTTTAACATACTAAACTGTTGTCTTCAGCACATGGAAATTGTTTTATTTTTTAAGAGGAAACCATGATAGTACACATACAGTTTGACGTATATCCTTGCAATTGGCACCTGTTTGGGGAGAATTCTTTCTTCCCCACTGATTTTCTGCAAATAAAACATTCTGAGTAACTGAAATTTGAGGCCAGCATGCTGAACCCAAATACCTCAGATATTTTTCAGCTTCCTCTATGAAAAGCAATATTCATGTAACTTTAGAAAAATGCCAGAATATTTTTAAACCCCGACTTCTGACTCATTCTCTCTTCTTGTTGTTGGATAGATGGGATTTGGTGGGGAACATGTACTCAATAATGTTATTCTTGCAATAAATACACCACACTGAAGAAACAAACGTGATCATAATTATGTTGAAAATTAGGTCTAAAGATCAGTCAGAAAGCTCAGGGGAAACCCTGACACAGGTTGATTTCCATGCTGTCTCCCAGGAAGATAGCTCAACCTTCACTGATTTGTACGTGACACGTTTGTAGTGTGAATTATATCAATTGAGAGTCCTACTGAGGCATTCATCATTGTCCTGAATTTGTCTTAAAATGCAGGCCTATTGCATTTAAGTGACAGGGATGTTGTTTCTATATACAACTAATTTATATTATTATGAAGTCCCTCTGTATCTTATCCTTTCACCAGTCATTGGACAGATCACTTGCTACAAAATCATTTTTCCTGTCAATCATTTTTCTACCAGGTCAAAGATACAGGCACAAGTTTTACAATTTTCAGGAACGTGTTACAAAAATATGTTAATAGGAGACAAACAACCCCTGTTATCATATTGCTCAATCCTAACCCTTGACTTTTACCAGCTAAGTTGCAACATTAAGTCAAGATTTCACCAGTGGTTCTTATTCCTAAAACTAGAAATGTTCCCACTTCCCAAATGGCCAAATGTTAGGATTGGACAGATTATTGATGTAGTAATTTCTCTCTCTTTTACTAATAAATGTATAAAATAATCTGCTATAGTGCCAGGAAATTTCATTCCTGAGTGTTATTACCTCTTTCTAAATGAAGCTAAGGGAAAAAAACCAAACAAACAAAAGTCAAATCATAAACAAAACAATTTGTTCAGTTGCCTTTTAATTTCAAGTATGAAGAAAAGAGTATATCACCTTCAGCCCTGTCAAGTCCCTGACAATGTTGGAATTATCTTTTTACCATGTCTTTATATAAAAACTAATAAGATTGTCTTCGATTTTTTGAGGCTGAATTTGATACAAATACACAGAGAGATAAAAGCAAGAGAAAATGGAAAAAAAAATGAAAACAGTCTCTCCATCCCCATACATTTTTTCACCATGAAAACTTTAATATTTTTTATATTCATTTTTATGTATTCTCTTTCCTGGTAGTGGAATTTTAAGATGGATGTCTTAAATTTTAAGATGGATCTCTTAAAATTATCCATCTTAAAATTCACATAAAACAAAAAGGAAAAACAAACACCATAGCACTCCCCCTCTACAAGGTGAGTAAAACACATCTTCAGAATAATTTTGGCAGCATTCCCTGGATTTAGTTCCCCATATGCCAATATGGGATTGCCAATATACATTACACAAATGTCTCTCTGTCATATCAATTCCCACTTATTCATTTGTGAAATGGTTTTATGTCAGTGAACAAGACAGGACTGTAAAAACAAGCCAAGTTTGCATGGGCATTCCCTAGCTCTGTCTTAGTGTACTCCTCCAGTAAGTTTGTCCATCCTCCCCCATCCTCAGCAGCTTTAGCTCACAAAAGAATTCTCACAGAGTGCTAAAACCCATAACAGAAATCCCACCAAGTGGCCAAAACCTAACTACCAAGAAAAGGCCATTTCCCCCTTCTGTCTCGCAATTCTGCTCAGGGAACACAGACATAACAAATCCTGAGAGGCAAATTGAGGAGCTCTCACTATACACACGAAAAAAACTTTCTCTAGCAATACTTCTGTCTTCTCACATATAGAGAGGAATACATCTTCCTCTCCTATGGATCCACTGTCCACCAGGAGCTCTGGATGACCATGATTTCCTTCCCCCACTCCCTGGGAAATGGAAACCCTAACCTTCTTTACTCAAGGAAGTTTTTCCCAAATTTCTCTGTATCCCAAAACCAGTGGGAAGAAGGCAGGGAGCAGCCCAAACAGGAGCCCTTTTCTGCTGCAGTCCATAAGGACAGCCTGCAGCAGGGTGTGGTGAGCATCCCTCTCTGCACATATGAAGCAGAGCTTCCTTCTGGACTTGGCCAGACCTAACAGGACCTGGGACTTGTTCCTCAGGGAAGCACACCACAGACAAGGGCAGCTGCTGATGAATGACACCACCAAGTGTTTTGACACTATGTTGGACACAAAGCTGTCCTCTTAGCCATCTCTCCAGATCTTAAGTCCTGGTTAAAATAGAAGCAGAAAGCCTACTTTGAGCCAGTAGGAAAAAAAATTACCTACTTGCTGGAGAGTCATGCAACATGACAAGTTTCCTAAACTTCCTTCATCAAGTAGGATATTCAGTGAGTGTTTCAGAATGTGTTTCATCACATTTAAACCCTCAAAGTGTTCAGAATAAGGCAGTTTCTGATGCTCACCCTTATGCTACTCCTACTAGACCAGATCAAATGTTTTGACCAACTTGTTCATTCAGAAACATCAGCACAAAAAATGTCAACAATGAAAATCAAAACACTGTAGAAAAAGCTACTTCATAAGTACATCACAGCTGAGGCCCTGGGTTTCTTTATAGCAAGTTTGACCTAAAATCTCACTTTAGGCTTTCCAATGAAGAAAATTCAAAGGCACCTTCAGTTAATTTTGAAGTTAAACTGTTACTGAATAAAATAAAAATTAATAATGCAATCACTACAGCATCTTCTCTGATATTTAATTTGATATTTATATCAATTATTTTATACTGCTACTACATTTTTTAATGTTCCGTAATACTGTGAAATTTTATGTCAAACTATGGAATTTATCAGAGAGAGAAAAAAAGGTAATTTTGAGAATGAGATTGAGGAGAAGTGCAACTTTTATGGCTATAAAAACCATTTAGATCTGTGGAATTGTTCATATTATATCAACTCTTAAAAACATCAACACTGCTGTAGAAATTAACATTATTAAATTTCAGAACCAACTTCTCCCCTCCTGGTGAATGGAGCAATTCATCCCTTTCCCAGTGCCAGTGGTTTAGGTTGCATTTCTTGAAACAGTCACAGCTTTTCCTAACTTGGTTCTTGATTTTAAGTGGGTAAATCACCTGCTTAAAAACCCTGGGTGGAAGCATTAGGGAGCTTTCACAGATGACAATGCTGGTTTGAGCACTGCTCATTTTTATAGGAAAAAATTAGGAGTAAGGGCCACAGAGAAACAAAAGCTTAGCCTCAGAAGAAAAGTACTGCAGCAAGAGAGGACATTGGTGGCCAAATTCTCACAGAAGCACAAAAGAATTGAGGTTAGTGTTTATAATGATATCAGCATTTAAAAATAAAATTCAGAATGCTCAGAAACAGCATTCCTACCAGCAGAATAAAAGTTAGCCCACTTCTTAGGTATTATTTGTCAAAAACATTACTGTGTCAAGAGAGCAGTAATACCTATCACACATGAGCCAGAATCTTTAAATGAGATTGATTCTATTAACTCTACTAATATTTGCTTTAATAATGGCAAACAAAGGAAATATTTTCATCTTGTTGATGGGCTAGTTGTGTAACAATTTCTGTCCAGCACTCATATAATGACATGAGACAGCAATAAGAATGTAGTCAGGTAAAAAGAAATTTGTCATTTGAAACCATTTTAACTTTAGTCTTCAGCGACAAATATTTTGTCACTCATGTTTGGTGCTGAGGAGGAATTATTTTCCATCTGTCTGGAGGTTTGCAAGCTGAGCATGGCTATTTTGCTGTCTGTCACATCAAACCTCCAGGCTAGCAGGTAGTACTTATAAATATACAGTGCACCAGGGATTGCTGGAGCAAATATTTTATGTGTCTCTCTCACTCTCTGAGCTCTTTCACTTACTTTCAGGACTCAGGACTGCTGCAGAGGGAGTTTATCTGTGCCTTCTTTCTGGCCTTTTTTGTTACAACATTGACTGGGCTACAAAGGGGCAACTTGCCTGTGGCCACCATTCAACTAGGAAATAAAAGGTCAGACCTGGTGCATTCTGCAGAGTTCAAAGGATTTCTCTCTCCATTAAGTAGAATCCAGCTGCAAGAGCTTGTTTCTGTCAGACATTCCCAAGTGGAAATAGCTGCTTGTAAGCAAGAAAAGAATCAACAATAAAAGAAAAATAAACTCTTGTTCTCTTTTACGTTGACTATCTTTTTGTCCTAATAACCATACTAAAATATGTTCAATATATGATCATCTACAAAGACAGCTGTAATTTGTTTAAGACATAAATTTGTTAACAGTCTTACTTATGTTTCCACGCCTGATGCATATGTGACTTCACATGCTAATTTGCTGGCAGAGCTTCCCATTTCTGCTTTGCAGGATCTATGCTGTATAGCACATATAATACCTTAGGGAGAGGGAAAGAGAAAGGGAAGAAGCAGCACTTAAGGGTCTAAAGAACATTTTGTTGCTGATTCTCTTCTACTGTACAAGAAAGCATCTCACATCTCAGGGTTTGTGCATAACCTCTATGCAAGATCCCACTCCTCCCCTCAATGCCTCTGGTTTGTGTTTGTGGAAATCATCATGAGCAGAGAGTAACCCACATGGTATTTGACTTCTGGCACTGGTTGGCATTTTCTTCTTCAGTAAAAGGGAAAGCATACTACTGAAAAATAGTGGTCACAAATACCTGGACATAAGGGCAAGTTTCTTTTGATGCAGAGACTAGCCCATACCCTTAAAAGTGAGGGATTTTATAGAATTTCCAAAGCCTTGGCTGTAGTTCCTAAACAAGAAAATTGCTTTAAAATATTTCATTTATCTTTCTTTCTGTCTTTATCAATTGCCAGACTCCTCTACTTGAATTCATAAAAATGTTAAAGTCCATGCAGTAAGATTTCACTTAGAGGAAAAAGCCTGGAAAAGGAAGAGGTAACATGTCTAAGATTGCCATTAGATTTTCTTCTTTTGATTAGCCTGTATGATTTATGACAGATAATTTGTCTCATAGAAATAAATTAAACAATTCTTAAGAAGAATAGAAAAACAAATTCAAATAAGAGAGACAGCAAGTAAAGGCAACAGAGATAACATCTTGATTGCTAGGGTGTGAATTTAAATTTTTCATTTTCCAACTCTTTTACATTTGTTTTTAGTGGTAGTACTGTGTTGTATAGGAATTGCATACATGGCAACAGCTAAGTTAAGTCTTCCATGATATTTTAATGATGCTGAAAGTTTGGATCATCATTATGCATGCAGCACTCGCTGCAGGCTATGCTTGAGTCACAGTTCTAACATAAGGAATGGCTCACTTTGTTAGTGGCACTAGTGGTTTATTCATTCCTACTATTCTCTGAGCACTTTTACATTCTTTGAACTTTCTTTCAAGCCAAGATTTTGCACTTTGATCTGGTTTATTTATGTTCCATTCATACTTCACTTCTGCGCAGATCTTCTATTGTACTTGAACTCCAGGGAACATACACTGTATAACATTAGTCTCAATATGGGGAATAGTGATGTGACTGATATAAGATCAGATTGTAGTAGGTGTAAAAAATGGAACTTTAATCACACTTGTGAGAATTCTCACATGAAGGAGTTGATTAATTCAAGTGTCAAGTCTTATGAATGAAGTCTGACAATGATATACAACCTCAGGAGCAGAAAGTTTCTCCTTTCTAAAAGGAAGAACTTTTGGTTAGTTGATATTTTTTTGCTACTTATTACAAATGAAATTCACTTCACACAGGGAAACAGTGGTAGGATTAGCCTTAAATGTGCACTTGTAAAATGTAATTCCTTCATCTGACAGAGACAGTCCCAATAAACACAAAACCAAGGAAAACTTAGTTGCCATCACAGGATAATCTTCCAAGTGCATCAATAATATCTTGAGTATTCAGCTGATAGGGAGCCCTCCAGACATCAAGCAATTTTCAAAAGAAGTGAAAGAGATGCTTTCTGACAGGGTGGTAAAAGTTTACTGGATTCATCACTTTGAACATCTTTAATAAACATATTGATGATGCCAGTGACTAAACAGTACCAAACCTCCACACGATCTCTGGTAATTTTAAAGTGTTTCTGGTAATTATTTCACAAAGAAATTATTCCTTTGGAATAATCTGAAGGCTATAAATGGACATAAATACAAATGTTAAATTTTCATTCTGGTCAAACAATTCCCTGTTTCGTGGTATAAAATTCCCTGCATTACTAGGCAAATGAAACCACCAATATGATTTGTTTACAAAAAGTTAAGCTCTCAAATATTGTTTATATTAAAACAAAGGAAATAAGAAATTAACAAAAATCCAGTGGTCAAAATGTAGAAGTATTGGAGAAACATTGAAATTTGTTTATGACAACTACTCTAGACAGAGTTCTGTGTTTTGCCTAATTTTATGCATCGGCAGCATTCTCCTCAAGTAGCCTGCAACAGAAATTTCCTATAAGCAGCAATTCTTCCATTCCTGACTTCCTTATCCAAAGATTTATTCAGACCAACCTGTTACCATCCTTTAGGAGGTAATATTTATGCAATTTCTCTGGGAGACCTTTTGAGTCAACATAAGAGCTCTTGAGTCAACACATGCTAAAATATAAAGAAGAGATTTCAACAAAGAACCTCAACTTTACACAAATTGGAAAACAAAGAACCAAAACAGTAAAAATATTGCCTCCTATTTGCTGTCTTCTGAAACTGGCTTTGCCTGTTCAAGAGTACCCTGACAACAAGCAGCTGAGCTCATGCAGATGTTCACTGCTCCCAAAATGTTATGACTGCCAGCCCAGTCCTCATGAGACAGTGAATGATAATGAACCCACTCAAGATGAAATAGCAAGAAAATTCCAATCACATCTATTTCCTTAAGGAGGCACCTAAGTGACAGAAAGCAGGACATGTCCGAGTCTTCTGACCTTGCTAAAAGAAACTCATTCCTTCCTTCTGATTGCAGTGCTGAATTTTAGGCTCCCCTAAATTTTCCAGGTATTGAAAATCCTAACTCTCTACTTAAAGCAGCTACTCAGGGAAAACTTATAAGTCTCAATAAAGTCAACAAGTCTAATTTTAAAAGTAGAGGGCCAGCAAATGTGGCTATACTTATAATACTCAGTGTAAAATAAATACAAGAATGATTGAGTTCCATTCAACTCACTTCAACTTATAAGACCTTTCAAAACAAAGTTCCTAATTTTCTTCAATAATAAAAGTCAGTTTCATACCTCATTTGAACTAAGCATGCCAAAATTTGCACCAAGAATTTACTTTTGCAAAAGTTTTAAGGACACTTCATCAAAACCAGCCCATAGTCTCACAAATACAGTCTTCACCCGTGTGTCAACAAACAAAGGGCTATGTAGCCACATGAGTTTGTTCATTGAGCAGCTGGGCACTAAAAGCACATATGCATGTTTATGCACATGCATGTGTGCAGTGCAGGCTGGGGAAGGAGTTTTGCATTTCAATCACTGAGCAGGCAAAACAGCAGGAAATATACAAGAAAGTTGAACACCCTTTGAAAATTCAGCCCACATAATTCAATCTATCACCTAAAGATCGAGTTGGTCCCTTCTCTACATAGGTTCTTTGTTCAGTATACCAAATTCCTCTAGTTAAATTCTTAGCCATGGAATAAAAGACAGGACAGGAAGTGCATAATTCACAGCAGGAAGGGCTCAGCTGTCACATGTAATTGGTCTTGGTTTTAAATCTACTCTGCTGAAACCTTTTGGAATGAAAAGCACTTAGACTTATTCCAGAAATAAAAGGCAACTTAAATCTCCGAGCATTTCAGTAGAGAAAAATTAATCTTGATGCAGCAAACTTCAGGGAAATACTTTTCTTCCTAATGAGACCTTATTTGCTGTTCAGTGGGAATGTAGAAAATAATTGCAGCCACACACCACCATCACACACTATATGGTTCAATCTCTATCACCTTTAAAACAACAAAAGGCTGGAGCACCTTCCAGCCTTTTGTTGTTTTATAGGTGTGGTTAATTCTCAGTGTTTCTCTCAGGTAAAGCATTCTCAGGTTTCATGCAGCTGGGAAAGTAAATAATTCTCAATTTTGGTGCAGAAAGGTATTCAAATTAGTAACTTGTTTTAAGGAAAATCAGGAGAGTGAAACACCAATATTACCCTGCTTTTTCTATCATGTGTCAAAAACATCCAGCTATTCCTACAACAGAATTACAGATAATTTTCAAATTCTGCTTTGCTGGAAGATGAATCCCTATTTATGTTAGAACAAATTTAGTGTGTTTAGCATGTTAGCAGGTCATGAAAAAATTGCTTAAACTATGCTTCACAAAACACTGTCAGAGCACTAAAATTAAGAGGTGTAGTGTGTTGACCTTGGCTGGATGCCAGGTGCACACCAAGCTGCTCTATCCTTCCCCCTTCCCAGCTGGAAAATGACTCATAGGTTGAGATAAAGCAGTTTACTAAAGCAAAAGCAAAAATTACCATGAACACAAGCAAACAGCTTAAAAAATGTTTGTTCTCTACTTCCCATCAGCAAGCAATGTCTGGCCACTCCCCAGAAAGCTGCACTTCAGCACATGTAGTGGTTTCTCCAGGGTAACCACTAGATGGGGGGTGAATGCTGGGGAGCCAGCAGAGATGCTGGGCAAGCACTGTTCAGCAGTACCCAAAACACTGATGTGCCATCAAGACCTTTCTAACTACCAATGGAAAGCACAGCACTGTGAGGTCTGCCATGGGAAAATGAACTCCATCTCAGCCAGACCCCAGACAAGAGGACAATATTTCTTGCTCCTCATTTTTGAGAAGCAAAACACTCTGCAGATCATCACAGCCAACAGGATTTTGGCTATGCATATTATGAACACAAAAAAGCAGCATGCAACCAATACCAATTCAGCATGTATGTCATGTCTAGTAGCCTCTATTGTTCTGAACAGAATATGATCAGAATTTAATTCACCATTAAAATCATGATGGTATTTGAAATGATAAATAAATGCATTGAAAATACAACAATCAAAATGTCAAAGTAAAAAAATATGCATAATAACAGCATTAATAAGCCATAGTCTTTTAAATTGTGCCTATTAACATCTGCAATCTTTTGCTACCTTTTAGAAGTAGGCTGTTGCATTTAATTTTTAATCTCAGTTTTGCTCTTTCAGTGCTTGTCAAAGATTTGGGACCTCATGTTTTCAGGAAATATTTGTAAAAAGAGACCACGTCCTTTGAAACCCTTTACCTAAATATCATAGTGTGTCTACATCCTCTGCTACAGCGAGCACCACATATTTCAGACAACTTTTTTCCCCAAAAAAATTGGTTTAAAATTTATGATGTTTGAATTTATCTGGACCAATTTAAATCAGGCATGGGGGAATGAGTAATGAGAGGTTATGAAGGGCAAGAGAAGCAGTTAAGTATCACTTTGTTTGTGAAACTCTGCCTCTGTGCAAAAGCATAATTCCTGCCTTAGTTCCTAAAGGGCCAGAATAACTGTCACACTAGAATTCATGATTTTTCTTTTCCCAGCCCAATTTTATTGTTGAAATTAATTCAGCGATTTGCACCAGGAGATTTACCATCTCTTTTATTTGTTTGTTCCTTAGCCAGGCACATACAGAATAGGCCTATTCCAACTCCATGATCTCTGATCCTTATCTAAATCCCCCCTTTAAAGGAGTAGAATTAATAAGAAATAGTGTCTGGGTGGCAGCATTAGAATAAATTGCTTCTCCTTTGTGATGGTGCTTTCCCCAACAAGTATGACTATGAATGTAGGAATGGAGTGGAAAGCTGCTCTGTTCTCTCAGAAGTAAAAATGTGGCTTAATACAAACACGATGCACACTTGTCACATGCTGCTGCCCACTAGCTCTTCACTGCTAAACATTTAAAAGACTCCACCAGGCTGAGTGGATTGGGAACACATCAAAATATCTCACTCTATTTCTTGCTTACTGCAGGTATCCTATACAAAGAGAGAAGATCTAAAGGGAATAGTACTAGCAGCCCACTGCACATAGATATACCTTACCAGTTTTAGCTAAATTTCAACCATGCATAAAGGGAAGTGTGGAGAATGCTAGATACCTAATTCATTATTTTGTTATCTTGTTTAACCTTATTTGGTTACAAGGGCACAGATGGGATACCTATTAGAGATAGTATAGCAAACTCATGGTTGTGTCTGCGCACACCAACTGTGTAGTGATGGTTTGAAGCTCCATCCAAGATCCAAAAGCTTTCAATGTGTATGCTTCAAAGAATTGAATTAAGAAATACAGATCAAAGAGTTTGGAGAGTTGGGAACAGCTCCATCTCAGTAAGCACACAGCTATGGCAATTAGTAGTCATCTTGGTAGGCAAGTAAAATGAGGTCACTGGTGCACAGAGGAATAAGAGTTGGTATAAAGGAAGTGTTCTATAAAAAAGGGTTGAGCCATAGTTCCAAAGAATACTGATAATAAGTTTAAGCTACAAGTCCAGAACATTCCAACATGAAAACAGACATCTGAAGAAGCAAAACAGAGACATCTTTTTATCATGATGTAATGAAATAAAACACTGCTTCCTAACAGTTTTGTCTCTGACAGTTTTACAGTAGATGTCTTAGTTCTTCCATAGTGAAGGGTTGTTTTAAAGAAAAAAATATGTGTTAATACATGGTTTTATAACAGAAACCCAAGTAAAATATATCTGTATATCTGTCTTATCTATAGAAATTTTTCATTTTTTATGCACCACAAAAGAAGTGCCACGGAAGTTGTCACAGGACTCAGTTTTTAAGGCAACAGCAGAGGAAAACATAGCTAAGGAATATCAGTCTAAGTAGTAGATGTCATCAATCTAATTTTACATCACTGATAAGACTAAGGTTGGCTTATAAAAGCAGTAGTATAATGGAATGCTTCTTCAAATCTGTTGATTTGATTGATCAAGACCGTGTAGTCAGGAACTAGAATGCTACAGAGTTAGCATGCTAACATTAGGTACATTAAACACTGGTTAACCAGTCTTGAAAATGTAACTGTAAATAATAGAACCATCAAGCATTCTTTCATGGGGCCCTGAATCTTTTTAATGTGTTTGTTGATAACCGAGTGAAAAACAAAGAAAAAATGGTACTATAGATGATGGCAAATTTAAAAGAACAATATAAAATTATAGAGTCATAGAATAAGCTGAGTTGAAGGGGACTCACCAGGATCATTGAGTCCAAATTCTGGCCCTGAACAGAATAGTCCCAAAAACCACACCACATGCCTGAGTACATTGTCCAAATATGTCTTAAACTCAGGCTGGTACTGTGATCACTTCCCTGGGGTGAAACCACCCTCTGGGTGAAAAACCTCTTTCTAATATCCAATATAAACCTCCCTGGTTTTTTCCTCTGGTCCTGTCACTGGTCATGAGAGTGAAGAGATCTGTACACACCCCTCCGCTTCCCCTCATGGGGATGTTGAAGACCACAGTGAGGTCTCCCCTCTGTCTCCTCTTCTCCAGGCTGAACAGACCCAGTGACATCAGCTGTTCTTCATAAAGATTCCCTTTGAGTCCCTCCACCATCCTTGTGGCCCTCCTTTGGACATTCTCCAATAACTTAGACCACTAATACTGAACAGACTCGACCAGTATGGATACAAAAAAACCACTGTAGAGTCTGATCTCTAGGAAAGAGCCAAGTCTAGGATTTCTGAGAAACTCTCATGAAAAGTAGCAACACTGAACACAGCAGAGGGGAAATCATAACAGACAATCAACTACATATGTCTTTCAAGTGCACTTAAGTGGGATCTCTATCAGAATAGCTCGCCCAATTCTAAATTCTCATCTAAAGGATTATGTTAAGAAACTGAGAAGATGGTGGCAAGTGGTAAGAGCAAGAAAATGACTACCAGAGATTTTCCTAAGGAGTATATTGAGTACAAAGGCACAACACAGTACCACCAGACCAGAGTTATACATCTGCAAGTAATTCACAGGGCGGTTAATTATTATAGATCAAAGTGCAACAAAATCTAATGACCAGCACAGCAAGGTTCATTAACCTAAAGTCAAAACAACAGGTTTTTTCTTAAAAAAGGTGAAGATAATTTTTCATCACCTCTCTTACTTTGTAGCAAATTGGGTGGTATATCATTGTGATTTGTAAATTAATAGTGGCTATTTTTCCCCTCTAAAAAAACTTTCAAGCAAGAATTACCTCAAGAAAGTTTTCTAGGTTATGTAGAAAGTCAGGGTTGACTTTCAAAAAAGATTGATCCTGGTCCTATAATCTGATCAATTCAAGTATGAAGTGATCAGCATTCATAACTGAAATTAGCATGGCAATAATCTTAATCAGACTGAAAATCTCAGTCCCCAAATGCACTGGTTCATAGAACTTGAAACATATCCTCAACTTCCCTGATATATATGTACTTTTTAAATATTTTGGGTACAAAAGATCTGGCCTGAAAGTTATTCACTAGGGCATTTCAACCCATTTATTTGCACTTTGATTTTTAAGTGATCAGTGAAAAGAACATATCTGTCAGACTTGATAGACAAAATGTACATTGAGGAGTTTACACCCACCTTAACTTGATTTTCTACCCTAAAGCAACAAATATTTTCATGAACAGCAGAATTACTCATGAGCTGTTTCCTACAGATTTCTTAGCTTGGTCATTGTGCCCAGCTCCCTTCCTGAATTGCTTCAGTTTAATCCACAGTGCTGGAGGCAATGCATTACAGAAGACAAGAGGAAGCCTAGATGTGTACTGATGGGCCCAGTGACTGGCTGGCTGGCCAGCACATAAATGCCAAACAGCACAGCAGCCAAGGCTGGCACTTTCCCTCAGTGTGAGCATTAATTGCATCTCTCTCTTCTCCTCAGATTCTGCTTTTGACAAAGATTTTAAGAACATTGTTCTAGCTGATATTTTTCCATCCACTTTTAAGTTTAGTTGCAGTTGGCCAGACAGTTTAAAAGTCACTACATAGGACTTGACAGTTGAAGAGAAAGTCGGTGTCATTATATAAGCTTCATTTCCTTAGGAAACCAGTCAAAAAATGTAAATGGGATTCAAGCTTGATAGTGCCCTTTCAACAAAAAGAATGAAGCAAGAATATATGCTTGCTTTCCTGCCAGAGGAAATTGCTAAAACAGGCATTTCTTTTAATTTAAAGAACAGACTGCTATTTGCCCAGATGCTGTCAGAAAAGGCCATTGACCTTCTGGTCCAATAGAAATAAGTAAAAGAAAGTAAATTACTATTTAGTAGAGTGATCTCACAGTATCAATCCTTAACCTTTAATTTCAATTATAAATTAATTATTCTGCAATCAGCTTAGGTTTAATTCATTTGTCCATCTCCTTTTTATCCTGACTTTTTGCTGTCTTTTACAAGAGCTTAATGACATTACCATTTTTATCCTCATTGCACAATACTTTACCCATGGTAGCCAATCTTGCTGGGAATGTGGTATGTAGAATTCCAATAGTTCTGTCTGTTCCTGCAACTGCCTCCTGGTATCGTCAAAAGGACATTCAATTTAGTCACCATCAAGAACTTCAGGGTATGAACCCACACGGAGAAAACAAATGTGCAGAAGATCCAAGGATATATTGATCAAAGAGAGCATTGAAGCACTGGAAAGGCTGCAGGAAGCATAACAGTACAAGCAAATATGGCATCTGAGAATGCTGACATGGGGCTCTATCATACTGACAGAGCAGTCTTTGCAGGCCACCATTTAAATATGTCTCCTTCATTCTGCACTGCTCACAGGCTCAGCTAAAAGCTGGCATTGTCAAGAACAGTGACCCTAAACACACAACTCACATGGAGAAATGTTTTTGGTTGTTATTCACTGGCATCCAAGTGACAAGCTACACTTCACCACTGCAACAGCAGGGACCAGCAGGATCATGGCTCCTCCACAAGCAGGATGAGCTGGGAGCCAAAGAGAATCCCAACACAGTGGGAACCTCCCCACCAGGATGTCCTCCCACAGGAGATGAACAGACAGAATAGCAACCAGTCCCCCTGAAGCCTCCAAACAAAGTACACTGATGAATGACACCAAAAGTCCAGCCAGGATTCCAGTACAGATCCGGAACTCATCCAGGGGCATGGACAAAAGGTTGAAGACAGTGTGGCTTTGGAAATAATCCAGTAAAAATAATAAATCCATAAGCCAGGACAGCAGCAGACAGGAGTACGCACAAGTATATTTCTGATGGAGCTCAGGCCAATTCGATGTGCTTTCTGGGTCTGAGCTTAAAGGGAGGCCTGGGCCATGGGCAGGGGTAGCAGGGATGGGGGTCCCAGCTGAGACTGCTCAAGTTAATTACAGCTTACAAATGTCTTGCAGGCCCTGACATGCATTTTGCATAAAACAATAATGGTAGAGGGAATTCCTGCCAAAACTGTTAATTTTGCACTAAATTATAGAGGAATTGAAACATTGAATTTTTAACCAATATCTTAAAATTGGAAGTGCATAATAAAAGCATGTTTCCTTCTTGTGAGAATAAATTCCTGCTGTGAAAATGCTCTTTTAAATAGAAACTCAGTTTTCCACAGGAAGCAATTTTTAATGGAAAACACTCTAATGGAAAAATTTTCTTTAATGGAAAAAAAATCATCTCTTTTCAATGTTGGAGGAAATGAAATCCAATTTTTCTTTTTCTACACTTAATCTTCCTGTTGTGCCATTGTGTTTGAATCTTTAGGACCCGCAGGGCTCATCAGTGTTAGAGTCTTGCAGTGAAGAAGATAAAGTACACATGAAAAGAGGCACTATGGAAAGGAAATCTTTCTCCCAGGAATGTGATTTCTTCCCTCCTACCAGTGAGAGGCAAGATATGCTTCCTTCAGTCTCTGCTGATGAGATGGTACTTTAAGGAGGACTCGTGCAAATGAAATGATGGAGGGGAAGGATTTCCTGTGATTAGATTTATTTAGGTGCTTGGGGCATTCAAAGCTGCTGTTGAGTCAATGAAAAGTTGGATTTCCTAAATCAACAGCAAAAGAGATGTAGCACCACTCTGCTGATAAACACAATTAGACTTGTGTGCAATGCAGTTAGGGCCCCAAGGCTTTCAAGTGATTTTCTTGACATTTGCACTTTATTTGGGTCAGCTCTTAGAGGGTCTATAGCAGCTGCTGTTCCTGCTGATTTCAGTGTGCACTGTGCATGCTCAGTAACCTTCAGAATTTGTCCTTTAATTTACATTTTGAACATAGTTTAGAGTAATTATGAACAAGACATGTTAGTCTGCTACCCTTTAATTTCCTTATCAGCACGACACAAGCTAAGCAGCTTGCTTTGGCATCAGTGCGTTACAGAGATTTTCCTGCTGTCAGACCCATGATGGTTTGCTGGTTGCAGACACCTGCCTTCAACACAAAGAGTCTGTGCAGACACAAAGACCATCGTTCATCAGTTGCAAATGTTAATTAAAAAGGTAGGTACAGGGACAGCACCTTTAGTTATACTACTGCAGTGCTTCAGTGGCCACATCCTAGTGTTGTGAAATCTTTTTTCAAAGCCTGCAGCCAGCAGTCAGCTGGTTTGAACATCACAGTCTGGTCGCAACAGAATTGCCTACCTAAAACATATTATTCATCTTCATGTGGGATAAGGGATGGTTTGTGATGGCAATCTCTTTAAACCCCAAGACATAAGTTCTGCCTTGAGTCATGCATTTTCATTATAACTGTAGTCAGAAAAAGAAAAAATACTAGACATGAAAAGACAGGTTATTGTCAGGTAGAAATTTCCACCCACAAAAGGAATGCACAATTTTGGGAATTAAAAAAGGATAAATCATAAAATTATCATTATGAACATAGAGGGTTAAGTGGAAATACTAACAATTTTCAACCCAACCTTTCTGGTTAGCCAATCAAAACATTCATTTTTTTAAAATAAAAAGCACTTCTTAATAAAAGACATCCATCATGAGTAAAAGAATGAGTAACAGTACTGATTACATATCACAGAATAGTTTGGGTTGGATGGGACTTTCAAAGGACATCTTGTCCAACCTCCATGCAATGAGCAGGAACATCTTCAACTAGATCAGGTTGCCCAGAGCACTGTCCATACAAAATTTTTTAAGATTATATTCTCTTATTTATTGATCTTAAATCTTAGAGAAAAAAAAAGAACAAGATGTTTGCCACCTCAAATGTGCAAAATTCTGTTGTAGTTCTTACAGACATTGAGCAGTGACCCATAGAGTTTTCCTGTATTCCTGTCATATTCATGAACACCTTTTCTCATGCATGCATTTAGGACAAAGATTGATTAAATCTCTTTGCAGGCAATAACCAGTATCCATTATTTTGAGCCTTTGGGTGAGCAAGGGGAGCTTGTACCTTCGGACCACATGTTTCTGACTGTGCTGTCAAGGAGCCAAATATTTCAGAAACTATTGAATGTATGTAAAAAGTTTGTAAGAGACCATTTTGCTATGTTTAAAACACATTTAATACCATACAGTCCTCCAAAACCTTTCATCTTCATTCAGTTTGATAAACTTTACCTAATTAATCACAGAAATTACCCTACCTTGTTATATGGGAGACAAGCCAACAGGGCTGAGGTTAAAGCACTTTGATGAAAAATTATGATCATTTTCTGTTTACCACTGATTGTTTCATGGATGTAGGCAAGAGCTGAGTTTGCAATTCAAATAGTTCATTCACTTTAAAATGGTTTATAAAAGATAGAATGAAAGGCAACTATCATTACCTATTAGTTTTTTTAATAAGCTTTTGAATTTTAAAAGGCATTTCATGGAAGAAAAAGGCCAACAACAACAAGCATTTATGGGAGGATAAGGATGAGAAGTAAATAAGAAAATGCAGAAATTGACGTTAGTTTAAAAGCACAGCCTTTTTAATTCTACTCCTATGTACTTATTGTTAAAATGGTGGTTTATCACTATAAACTATCAGTGAATTGATACAGTGCAGAATACAAATTGGATGTGGACACTCTGCAGAAAAAAGGCAAATGGGATTGCATGCAATTTACTACTATGCAAGATGATTCACATTTCCTATTTATCTTTCATTTCACATTTAGAGTGCAAAATAAAACCTTAAAAAATTAAACAAGATTTTTCCCTTTTTGAAGCAATAATTTTTAATTATTCTAAAAATAAACAGCAGCCATTAATGGGTTTTATATGTGAAATTGCCACAATTCACCATATATATAATGAAAGCAGCATTAGAAGCTAATGCAAGAAAATCAAGATAAAACACTGCATTTTTCTGTCATGTGTGTTGGGAAGTGCTGCCTCCACTTTCAGGGTTTTCCAGACACAGGAGAGCCACAGAGGGATGGCATCCCTGCTCCAACCCCTTCTGCTCCTCTCTCTGTCATTATTATCTGGTTGGCCAAACCACTAGTCCTGGAGCTTGAGGTTCACATTTACTTGGATGGAAGATGTGTAAACCACAGTTTGCTCTGCCAAAACTAGCAGGTTAATTTGAGCCAAGGACATCAGTAGTTTAAATTCAATTCGAGTTTCATTTTTGGTGGCAAAATCATACTCACAAAGAAAATTTGTGATGCCCTGTTTTAAGAAGCTAATTTACAGAGACACTGACCATCTGTACTTTAGATGCTTTGATCCTTTCATACTCAGAAGCCAGCATCTGATGTTGAACAATAGGAATTAAAGCACACAAAAGTAGAGACGGATTTCAAAAAAGCAGCCAAATCTAAACTCATAGAGTGTAAGAACAAAAATTAACATAAGATTTTCCTAGCAAAACTTAATGATGCTATAAATTGGCAATGAGGACAATACTTGAACATGTGTTATCACTTTTCCAAATGATTAGAGAAGAAGCTACAGTAACCAGCAATTTTTCAAAGCTGTTACTGATTCTGGTGCATGTAGTTACATGGTCATTATAACTCTGGACAGCATAGGTTTTCTTGATCAAATTAAATCATATAAGTCAGATGGAAAGACTCTGTCTTTTCTTATGTTAGTACTTCAACTAAGGATAAAGAATGGATTTATGCCTCCTGAGCAATGTCTTAGGTGAGGGAGTGAGACATTCAAGCCACTCAGAAATAAGCACCTACAAACCTTGTTCTTCTCATATCCTTAAGCAGGGAAAGTCACCGTGATGACTGAGAATGCAATAGTCAGGGCTAGTCCAATGCAAAGGAAGAGTGAAAGACCTGAATATAAAGCAATTTTGGAACAGTAGTGAGCAACTTAATTTTAAATAATTCAGTCAAAACCACAATTAGGAATGAGAATCTCATCGTGAGGGATGTTCACCATGCCATTAAAAGGGACAAAAAACATGTATTTATAAAATTAATGATTAAATCATCCAGCAGAACAAGTAGGTCCATCTGGGCATATCAGTTACGAGTGATGTTTTTAAATCAAAGATTAATCTCAATTTTTAAAGTACAAAAGCCATTAATTTACATAGATAATAGACCTATACTAGGTGAACAGGCACTTGGAAAACTGAATTAAATTTATGTTGATTCACAATTGACTATAAGCTTGGAAAACATTTGCTTACAGTGTTGCTTACAGTGAAAACCCATAAGGAACAATTCGCTTTAAAAAATTACCCTCAGGAACAGTATGAAATTCCTGCTATTTGATAAAGCACTATCAGGAAAGCATAACAGGAAAGCAGCATTACTTGGATTCAAATCTCCAAGTGAAAAAGTTCTACAGAGCAGCAAAGAATTTATTGTGATATACTCTGAGGTCCTTATACAGCTGCATACCTGAGGAGTTGAGAAATGACCTTAACTACAGGATCAGATTTACCAGCAGGCTTGAGAGAGAGGTGGGAGGCTTTTAGTTGACACTGTTCACATTTAATGACCCTTGCTTTCCTTGAAACTGGCTGAAGAGGCAAACATGTCAAACATTTTCTCTTGCAGCTGTTGAATACCAAATCTGTTCTCAGTCACTAGAATACTGAAGTATGTTTCTCATTATTCATTGGGTTGTAATTTTTCCTCTTACTCTTTCTGTACCATCTTGCTAAGTGGCGTAACTTTCCATAAGACAAGAAGTTTTTGGCTTGAGTTTGGGACCACAGAGGAAAGATGCTGCCAGCTGTAAGAAATAACTTCACCAAAACAACAATTTATTAGTAGGGGGCATGCCTAGGCCTACACTCCCAGGACCTAGTGTTACTTTCAAGACCCTCTTCCTCACTACCTTGGGGAAATCAGGTTCCTCTGCCAGATATGTATCTTTGGACAACAATATCTGTGATGATAGACTTTTTATTAATATGATTCTGAGACCTTTTGTGCTACTGTGCTGTTTACTTTTCTACTGGTGTACCCAGCTGCAAATATAAAGCCTCAAAAAATATTTGAAATTTTCTGTTACAGAGGCACAAGAGGATTTCTGTCTTGCCAGCAGTACATGAGACAAGGGTTTCATATCCAGTCCTTGTCACTAATACATAATCATCTGTATATACAGCAAGAGCATTTCATTTAGATCAAGAAGAGCAAGAGCATTTCATTTAGATTCAGGTCCCACTGTGATAAGGGATTGATAAACATGGTCAGGAGAAACATAATTTTCACTGGCTTTAATGGGAGCACCATTTTGTTTATTTGTTTGTTTGTCTTAATATCAGGATATTTAAAGAGATGTCTAAGTATGGATTTAAAAGGCAAACCAAGCTTGATAGATAAATTGTTAATAACTTTTAGTAAAACTTCAGTGTGGGAATTAAAAGAACACAGTTCACTGCTTCCTTTCTCTTCAAATTAAACTGTGTTTGCTAGATAATTCAGTTTCACCGCCCTTGTCCAGCTTTCTTACATTGCTAAAAATCCCTAAGCAAACCCTTTCAGAGGCTCATTGCCATTCTTGCAACCTCATTTAGTTTTTCCTTGAAAGCATTTGAGATACACACTTCTACAAACAGTCTGAGCCACCTAAATATACAAAAACAGAGCCTGCAATTGCACTTGCAGAGGTACAAGTAGGGGAGACCCATTACCCATTTCAGCCCTGAGGGCAAAATCTTCTACATCTTTAGGCCAGCTGTAAGCTTGTAGTCTGTATGATGTTGACTTGCCTCTTCTGCAATGTCTAATACCTCAGAAGGATATCTGGGAGAAACAGGCATCAAGAAAAAGCCTTCTCTCTGTCAGCTTGGACACAGAGCAGAAGTGAAACAAAAATTCTAATTAAGGTGTTTCTGTTCACATTTTTCTGCTTACTTTCTGCTTTGGGGTTTTAGGTGTATTTTTAATGGCTCATTCCCTGGTGTTGCCTTTCCACCTCTCTCTTAGCAGGAGCACAGAGATTGGAACATCCTTATCTCCGCAAGGTGAGGGAGAAGGAGCTCAGGAGTGTCTGTTAAAAGAATGAAATCAAGGTCTCTGAGACAAGTAAAAGTAAATGAAATATCAAAGTGATGGAAAAGAAATTGGGGAAAAATTTTTCATGTTTTCAAGGAGCAGTAAAGAACTGGTTGTCCTGCCCAAAGGCTTTTCTCTCCTGCTTCATATGTTACTCAAGAGTTTGAGGAAAAGTGAAAACCTGTGCTAACCTCATACCTCAAACATAGGAGTGATAGTATTTGTCTTTTTTCTGCCCTATTTGTCTTTCTTTGCCCTTTTCATGTGCTTCCATGTGTCTTCCTTATAGTTCATATACAGAAAAGCAACTCTGAAAGAAACACTTCAGTGCAAAATCAAACACTGTAAAGTTAGGACATGCCAGGATTATTGATGCACAAGAAGTCTTAATTCAGGCCATTTTATGTATAAATTTGTTTTTTAATTACAAGCTCATATACTATTCTTCTGCAGGGTGTCTGACTTGTTCAGTGAGGACTTTTTTTTTTCCACAATATTCAGTGAGTGGCCTGCAGGACTTATTTAAACTACCCTGTACAGAATACATAATTATGTCATTTGTTCCTAGTGCTCCACAAGGTTTGTATACATGCATCTTTATGGCATCTCTCTGCACAACTGATAGCACTACCCTTACAGGAAGGGAATTAAAGCATTGAGATTAAGGCTGCTGCTTCCCAAGACTCCTCAGTGCACACAGGTCCTTGGCATGTGCAGTTTTATTTTTCCTCAGACTCTGCTTCTTTTTACCTGCATAATTTGAGTAAGCATGTAGGCAATATAGAAAGACAGAGATGTCTGCTGTGAAAAACATAGAGGTACAGCTTCTTGAGAGAGACTAGCACTACTTGCCCTGCTTGGTTCTCCTCTCCACCAAACTCTTCACATCTTCCACCCTTGCTGTGGCATTGCCCCCCTGCCACAGCCTCCTGGTTCCCTCTTCCCACATGGCTCACAGTAGTTTTCAATTTAAAGCTCAGTGCAGCATTAGAGTTTCTCATCATCATTTTTGTTTTAACATTACAGAATGACACATCTTCTCCCAGACTCCATCTCACAATCAGACAGACCATTTTGGCTGTCAGACAGGGAAAAAATACCAATTCCCTTACGGACGCAGACAAGCTTTCAGCTGGAACTGCTAGTCAGGAAGTTACTACTGATAGACAAGGTGGTCTATAAATACCTCACATAAAATGATGTCAAAGCACCACTGCTGAGGAACTGGTAAAACTAAATATTCAGAAGTTAGGAAATGCCAGTGTACAGGATTTGTATACAACTCTGAGCCAGCCCCACAGCCAATCCACTTCAAAAGCCTCTCTAGCTGACATAATGCCCTTGTTTACCTGGATGTTACAGCTGGAGATAGATGCTCAACCAAGCCATTTTTTCTACTGGAGTATGGCAGGCTGCGTAAAGGGTTTCACCTTAAAACAAAGCACAGGGGATTTTATCATCCTTTACCACCTGCCCTTGTTTTAGCTGCCCCACTTCCTCATTCAATGATTCATGTAGGAAGCTACACTTGCACAGGCTCCTGTGCTTTGCTGGTGGGGGAAGCCAGCAGGGAAAGCCACCCCTGGCCTGCCAAGAGTCATGCTCCCTCCACAGTTCAGTGGCCAACTAGGCAGCAAGGAGATTAAATTGAAATCCAAATGGCTTGTCCCTTTCACATGCTGTGAAAGCATCGTGAACTTTTTCAGCTTTTCCAACTCTGTCACCTTCAAAATAAAAATGTTTCATTTTTTAAAGTATTTCAAGTATTATCTTTAAAAATAAACACCAGAGGAGCTGCAGTAGATTGCCTGCTGTTATTGACTCTGGAAGGACTGCTGACTGAAGCGCTACACACCAACAGAGCAATAGCGATTTAATGTTCATTAGTGTTTAGAGCAGTATCTCAGTGAGAAGATTAAGAGGCCAGGAAAACCACTGAATTTCTATTCTTTGTGATTCAAGGTAAGAAAATGCATTCAGCATTTTCCTGTTTGAATTCTCCCGGAGACATGACTACGATGGCAGATAAGACGTCCCCTCCAGTACTCACAAATTCTTTTAAGGGATGATTTAAAAATAAAATATTGTTCTGCAAGGGTGAATCTTGATAATGCAGCCTTACAGTATCTTTCAGAGGAAACAAAAGAAAAGGTGCAGTGCTGCTACAGCTCAGAAATTGCTTTGTTATCTGACTCACACTTGCAGCAGAGCAGTCTCCACTCCCAGCATCTATCACAAAGCATCAGAAGAACAGCCCTGAGTTACAATTTTAAAATTACAATGGAAAGAAGCTATTATTTCCACTTTGTAGAACTATGATAGAAGCCAGGTCTCTGCTATCTAGAATAGCTATTTCCCCCCTCACCAAGTTCATTTGTCAGAATGTGCCTGTTTGGGGCTCATTTAGAGCATATTTTTTGTGCAAATATTTTTCCCTTCCTACAGTCACAAAGAAGAGGACTGAAAGAAAGTCAGCAATTTTTTTTTCTTTTTCTGTTAGTTTCCCCACTGATATATTTGCTAATACAGTAATTAAAAGCAAATTACACTCCTCCATAGCTACAGAAGTAATTATGGGCCATGTCTAATAACAGTTGCCAAAACAACTAACAATTCTCAAACTATCTCATAGAGCACTTTCTCCCCTGTGGGTCTCTAATAAGCTCAGCAGCTTCTTTCCCTTCCCAGCCAATCTGTCTCAGCACTAAATGTATATAAATACCATCCTCAAAATATATCTACAGTTTCATTGTCCTCTAGCTCATCACTACAGATCAAATCTTAGCTGATGCCAGAGGTGAGATGCCCGAGAACTCAGGGACAGGCAAAGCAGTAGAGCAAGGCCTTGAACTCAGCAAACTGTCATGTCCTGTATTTATCCAGCTCCAGGGCTTCACACTCCTGCTCCTCTCTAACTATTGCCTTTGCAAACTCCATCGTCCCATCCACCACTGCTTTCTTCCCTTGCCTATTTCCTACAGCATTAGCTAGGCAAACCAGCCAGTGCACAGATCCACTCTTGAAGAGTTCAGATGTCTCACATTAAAGCCACACTTGGTAGGAGACACCAAATTGGTAAGAGAGCCATAACATGATGTTACTACAGTCCTGCTCCATAACCGTACTGAGGGACTGAGAGAGCACCTTCCCAAGCTTTCTCACTCTTTTCCAAGGAGCTCACCACTCCTGTTGGGTCCCCTCTAGACTTCTTTTCCTGGAGGGCCAAGTGCTGTGAGCAGCTACCAGGGAGCACTGCTTACCAGTGGAGAAGCAGCAGGCATTTGTGGCTATAAAATGCAATCATGTCCTAGCACGTCCACAAACTAAAGGGACGAGCTCCCCTCGTGTGATGGAAACACTCTCTCTGGAACAATTGAGGTCCTACTCTCTGTTTCCAACATTCATGACATAAAAACCTGTTTTTATGTTATCCTTAGAGCCTTTTAGCCTAGGCACTAAAGATTATGGTGGTTTGTTTCCTTATAACAGATGCAAGGCATTACTCAACACATGTGATGAGAATGCATCAAAGAGAGAAGCTGTAAAATATTTCTGGTGCTGTACTAATACTGAGAAAAACAAGTAAGTAAAAAGCAGACTGAAAGACAGGCTTTTTAAAGCACATTTATGAAATACAATACCTTAAATTTATTTTCAGTCAACATTTCAAGAGAAGAAAAAGCTGAATTTGCACAGGCTTACATCTTTTTTTGTTTCCAGTTTGTACTGTCTTTCATCTCACATTTGACTAAGCCACTCATTTCAAAGATGAATTGTTAGGTCACATTTAGTGTCAGTGAAATGTTTCTGAACAACAGCCCCAGAAAATGATATAATCCTTCACACATGCAACCTCCTAGGGACCCCAAGAATGCTGAAGACAATTACTAAAAATTAAGAAAGAAAAGCAATTTTGCATTACCCTCTCTCTAATTTTTTAAGAAACAAAGGTGTTGAAAATCAAATGCCCTTGGGTTTTGTTTTTATTTCTGCTGTAATGATGAGCTATGCAACACATTCTGGTTTGGTTTTTTCTCCAACAATGCATTACTTCACCTTAAAGCAGGAAAAATAAAGTTACTTTTCTGGAATAAGCCTGGAGTGACACAAAACTAAATCAATTCATTGCCTGGGCTTTTTATTCTTTTATGGATTATCTATTGTTGCGGTATTTAGTACAGTTCTTGTCTCACTGAAGTTCAGGGAACTTTGCCATTTATAGCAAGAAAATAAAGAAATGTTCTTGCTCTCTCTGTATCACCATTTTTCTAATTAATATCACAAATATGATTAAGTACATCTAATATTTCTGCCAAGGGAGAAGAATATGTATCCCATGAGAGTACGTGTGTAGTAATTTTCAGACCTCAGACTCTTCTGCTGGTAACAAGTTTTCTGTTTTCATAAGGATTTTATTTATTTTACATTTGACACTCTGAGTATGCATTATTTGTTGAAGTGGCTTCTTTCACGATTCATCTTCCCTCTTTAGCACAATTTAGTACAATTCTCCAATTTATTTGGCTCCAGAGTCAAATTTATGTCATGTGTTTTGCCAGACAGTGAAAGCACAGTCTCGAACAGGCAGTTAAATCAATCAGTTCATAAGCTCTCAGTCCTGGGGAATCATCACTCTATTGAAAAGAATTTATTACCAAAATACAAAACTATGTATCTGTAGAAATAAATCTGCAGCTGCAGTACATATATCAGCCAAAGAAAGCAGATCAGGTAAGGTAGTGCCTTGTGAACAAATGCTTTGAATTAATGCTTGTGCTATGTGAAATAGATTTTACAGCACTTCTGAAAAAAGGGTCCAACACATTCTTCTTAGTACTCATCATTATATTTTTGCTTGTTGCCTTCTATCTTACTGTGACTGCAGTCCTCAGAGATATGATGCATCTGTAAAAACTCATCACTTTGTCCTACTCAGGTTGTTTTTCAACCCTAACACTTAAAAAGCCATTAGAGATGGACTACAAGACTTCTGGCACTCAGGAATCTGAATGTTTCAGTTCCCATCTATGACCTTGGTGTTTAATGAACCTCTCCAACTGTAGTCTTTTAAAAATCTACCGTGTCATTGCCAGCCCATTCATTGCCTGTCCTTGAATCCCAGCAGCAGCAGTGGAAGGACTGGAGGGACTTCTCCTGTCCCAGGCAAAGGGCCCCACCATCAGCCTTGCCTGGACCTGGGGGGGAAGAGGGAGGAGCCCTCCACAATAGGCACCCAGGGACTGAAATCATGGCAAGGAGCTTGGAGAACAGTTGCACAAAGGGTGCCTGACTCTGGCAGTTGGGGTGCTCAAAAATACAGATCCACCTAGCAGGTATTTTTCCCTTTAAATATTCATATGAGTTAAGCTCTAGCCCTCATTTGAGGGACGATCCCAGCAATACCTAAGCACTTAGCTGACCATATTCTGGATGAGCTGAGCAAGAATGAGTGCTCAGCCCACCCACAGACATCCTGAGCCCTCTGCACAACACCCTTGTTCTCAATCTAAACAACTGGAGAGCTAACACCTAGAAATAACCAGAAGAAATAGAGCTCAGATAGCTAAGGGCTGCTGACAAGCCATTCTTAACTTTGCAAGGAAGACAAGGACAATGACTGTAGAACTGGACATTGCTTGCTTGCATAAGGCTGCACACACACATAGGTATTGGTAGCAATATTGCATTTCACTTTGACTCTCTTGTGGCAAGAAAAGATTCCACAGCAAAGGTAAACTAAAACTGAAGGAGGTGCAGCAAAGGACTGGTAGTACCATTAGGAAAAGGTTCTAGAAACCTGGCAGACAAAACAGCAAAAGGAAGACTGGGCAGAGGTACAAGAGAACAAACATGAGCAATTATGCATCTAATTGACCTAAAAGGCTATACTGGCCCAAGAACAAAAGGATACAAAACAAGCCTGACTAACTCAAACTACTAATAAGGTGAAGGCTTCATATTGTCTCAGCAGCATAGTTCTGGAAGAGCTTTTAAAAGGAAAGGTTCATTCACAACACACTGGGACTGAGAAATCACCTGTGGCACGTAGGGCATGTGGAAGTACTCCCTACAGACTGCTCCATGCAAGGACCTAGCTGCTCAGCACAAGGGACAGCTATCTGTGCCAAACCCTGCTGACCAAAACATTGGTAGTCCAGGGCTGAAGTGATCTCAGTTGTTAATAAAGTCAGGAGCATGAAGGTGTCAAGGTGAAAGCCTTACAAAAAGTGTCTATACCAGAGTTCAATGTATAGTTTATAACTCTTTTTTTATTTTGGACTTAATTAGGCTGAATAATTAGCATTCAGCCTGACAATGTGTGAGCCAGCCAAGTGATTTAGTTTTGAAACACACTTACTTTTCTTATACTGCCAAGGAAACAAAACAAGGAATAAATTCAGTACAGTATTCCACTAGAAATGCATCTGTAAATGTTCATTGTTATTGATATGGGACACAGTTCAGTCCTGGCATAAAACAGGTGTAACACCGAGGCTGGATTTGGCCAACTCTATTAACTATTCAATACTAATTTGTGTAACCTTAGGACTGAATATGACTGAATTATGTTTTAAACCTATAGGTTCAGGTCAGGCTTGACAAGACCATCAAGACAGGGAAATAGATGTTTAATCATCGTATGTTGCGTAGAAGAAATGCCGCTTTGCAGAAGAAAATTGTTTATCTTTGAGGTAATCAACTTTTCAAATCTAACAAAAGCCATGGTAGATGCAGAGCAACACTAGAACTTCTAATTTAACTACAGAATTCCAATATCTTCTGCTTTAATCTACTGATCTTCCAGCCACATACTTATGGATAAAAACCAATGGAGTCTTTCCAGGTTTACATCAGGGTAACGACAGAAGAATGTAGGCACCAAAGTTCAGCATGTCAGAAACACCAAACACAGAGGGGCCACAAAGATGTATTTGTGGTATCGACTCGCATTGAAAAGGAGAGGAAAGTAATAATTTGCAAAGAATGTATGAAAGCTGCAGTTTTGGAAGGAAGGAATTAAATAAAAACCAGTACAAATGACAGGTAAGCGCAGGGTGCAATGCAAAGGAGGATAATAGGGTAAATAAGAAAATAAATCAGAGGAGGACAAAGATCTACAAAAAGAAAAAGCAGCTAGTTAGGAGAGGTTTAGCTAGTCTAAGCTCAGCACCAAAAAAAACTTCAACAGGAATTGCAGGAGAAGAAGAGGAAATGGGAAATAGTCCATAAGCAGAGGGAGATGACAGGCATTTGTGGCATTCATGTTTTTCTGTGAATAAAGAACCACATATCAAGGGATGTCCCTTCTCTAACCTATGACAGGAACGCAAAGGCCTGTACCATACCTTGCAAGTGAGGGAGATTTTCCAGAATGCTGGTCACATACCCCACCCTCATGCTAGTTATTGAAACAAAGAAGGAGAAACCCTGACATTCTCTGACTTAAGGAACAGGATGTGATGCTGCAGGGGCTCACTTGGTGTCTGGCCCTCTCCCATAATCATCCTCATCCACAGGAACTGGCAAGTAATGCGGAAGTTCAATCCATGATGTGGACCCACCTGAACACGCCTGGGTTTGTTCAGCCTGGAGGCATCACACAACCTCTTCTGCACTTGTGTGAAAGACAGTAAATTACAGTATCCTGTGGTGAGAGCAGTACCTGGGTCAAAGAGGAGATAAGACAGTACAGACTGTTCCTTCATGATTTATAGGTGAAGCGTTCCGTGCCCGTACAGCGAGGAGGCGGCTTTGCACCACACATTGTGATGCACTGGCACGAGCCAGGGTGGAGATTGGCAAGAAGAAGGCAGAAAGCTATTATTTTTGAGATTGTACTGTTCTGGGACTACAGACACTCTGCAAATTGAATTCATATTGATAGTATGTAGTAAGCAAACTATTTTTTTCAGAAAGAGAAAACTTCCAGTCTGTTCTCAGCTATGCAGAGAACACTGCCATATTTCAGAACAAACAGTATTAATTTTCCTTCTCCACTCTTAGATTAAAATAGGATTTAATTCCATGACCACAAAAAATATCATTAATAACTGGCTTATTCCCTGACACTGTACCTAATAAAAATATACTGGCTAATATTTTGCTTTCATTCTGTTCATACCACAGATACATTTGAGAACCAAAACATCTTCTGACACTGATCAAATAAAGCCATGCAATTTTACAGTTATTACATGCCATAAGGAAAAAAAGAGAGAAGAAAATAAATAAACCAAAAAATCAAACAAATAAACAAAAACAACACCCAAACAAACTACGAACCTAAATCTTTATTCAACATCTGCCATACCCCCAAGGATTGCATTTTCAAGGACTGACTTAGGAAACCACATTCCTGAGTCTCTGAAGACTTTCTGCTTTCCAGAGTAGGGAATTCATACAGAGGAAATGTGCAAAAAAAAGAAATTAGGGTTTACCTCATATATAATGAGGTGATCTGTGTGAATGCAAACATTGTCAGTGGCTGGTTCCTGGTACTGGGGGTTGCAGGGCTTGAAACAGTGTGAAACTACGGTTTCTTTGAGAAAAAAAAAAGAAAGAAGATAAAGGAAAATGTAATGACTCTGTATTATTTTATCAGGTAAATTTTGCTGTAATTATTCTACCTGCTTAGCATTTGCTACCTTTGCTACCACAAACAGTAGGCACAATGCAGTTAAATTCTGCAGGGCAAGATCTGTAACTTCAGCCACATACAAGCTGGGTTAAATGATGTCCACTAAAGCCATGGAGAAAATTCATTTCATCCAGAAAGAGAGAACATTACAAAATGCTAGAAACTTAAATGCAGTTTATATTTGTTGACATAGAGATATTTGTTTTATATAGGCTTTGAATATTATCAGAGTCGAGCTTTCAGGATCTTAAATGAAGCTGGGACATTACCCAACAGAGACAAGCCTGGATGTGCCAGCTGAACCTATGGCAGTGAAGAGTTGTACTGGTAACAGAACTCAGAGGATAAATCTGCTCTTTACAGGCACAGGTATTGGCATGGCTCTGGAGAATGAAATCCCTTTGAGAATGAAATCCCTTTGAGAAAATCCCCTTTTACCTGATAAATCATTGCCCTGCAAGTGAAAACTCCTACCTTATAGATTTGGAAGCAAGTGACAAAAAACCCCAACCTTGCAAAATTTAAAAAATGTCACTCTTAAGAATAATTATACCAGGTTACACTGAGAAATTCAGAAATATGACCTCCCTTTTTGGAGGTCATATGGGAAAAAAGATGGAGTAGATGGGGTTTTTTTGGAATGGGAAACCACCTTTTTAGGAGATTTTAAAAGATCAGAAGCACAGCTTGAGCTAATCAAGGACAGCTGTTCCTTTGAGAATCAGCATCCTTGCTAGATCAGAAAGCAAAAATGGAAGAGTGGGACCAAAAGAAAATTCTCCAGTTGAAGAAAACTTTTAATTACAATCAATTATAATTATTTTATCATCATTATAAAAGGCTAAACTATTTTGGCTTGTTTTTTCTCTCTGCATCACATTTTAACATAAGTAAATAATCATTTCAAGGTGAAAAATTTTGAAATGCACTACAGGCATTTTAAATTGCATTTATAATATGTCATTATATCCTGTGATAATTTGTAAAAGAAAACCCAGGGAAATATGAAAAAACAATTCTTTATCAAAACAAGTTTCATTATTTATAAAGTACAATTGGAACATACAAATTTGGTATAAAATTCAAATACAAATTTGTGTCATAAATTATGAATGTATGTTATAAATACCATTAAGCTTTAAGAAAGATCTGAAAACTTCCAATTTTATAGATGCCCTTAAATGATAAATGTTAAGGGATATTTTGCAACTGAGATATAATTTGTAATACAATTTTTTAACTTAGTTCTTTAGAAGTAATTTCTAAAATCTGAGTGAAGTAAAATGAAATCAGTCTGGAAGTTATGAAATAAATACAGTCTTCATTTAACTGTAATCGAAATTCACCCTCTTAAACTTGCTTACGTAGAATTTCCATGAAACAGATTAGATTATATTTCTTTCATATTTCACATGTATGAAAATGGTGCTGAACCAAAGATGTAAGATAAACTTGCTAAGATTACAGACTTCAAGTTAATAAATGCATATTACATTTTCAATCTTTATCTACGTACATCCTATTTTAAGTTTTATACAGGCTAATGACTCAGCAAAACAAAAACAATTCCCATTTCATTGCTGTATTGAAGAAGTAACCTAATTTGATACAAAATCATAATTTAAACTTTCATTCTAAAGAAAAGCCTTTCTTTTAGTGATATTCTGGTGTCTTTACTGGAGTTTCAGGATGATAGTTAGACATGGAGGTGGCACAGCAGAGCAAAGCTGTGAAATTCCTTGCATAGCTGTCGTCTTTGGGTCCCCGAATTATTGTACCATGAAAGTAACATGATCTTTTTATAAAGCCATGGGAGGGCATTCTAAATGCAGTGTAAACTCACAGCTGGAGCTACTGTGTAAACTCACACCAGGCAGGTCAGGTCTCCTGCACTGATGATAAATATATACCCCTAGGATTTCCCAGAAGGACACAACTTCTCCCCTGAGGTTCATGAAGGTTTCTGCATTTAGAGGATCCTCTTCTCACCCCAGATGTGAGAATAAGCAGTTACAGAGTGATTTTATTAGCAGCTCATTTTTTAGCAATACCAGGACAGCAGGCCAAGCTCCTCTCTGGTAAAACTCCATTGCCTAGCATTATTTTGCCTTTTATTTTAAACAGAATTGGCCCAGGCACTAGACTTTCCAGGCAATACTGCTGCAACTTCATGCAGAGATCAGGAAAGAAGAAGATGAAAAGCAAAAATAAATAATACATATACATAGACATATCATTGACATGATCACCTAAATAAATCCAAGCCAGTAAAACAGAAAGATGACATTGCTGAGAAAAAGAAAAACAATGTCAGAAATAGTCAAAAGACATCCTGTTGTTTTGTTTTTATTTCCTTTCTATACATAAACTATGTTAAATACTTTAAGATACTCAAAGAACTTTCTTTTTATAAGAAAATTTATTTTCTGGTCCCCATAAAAACTACTAAATCTACTTGAAAGCAATCCAAAATAAGAGAGACAGAATAGAAGAAGCCCTGGCTTTTCTCCTCTCATCAATAACCAACACAGTACAATAAGGAATTTATTTCTGGTCTCTGCCTGTATTTCCACAGTGCAATGGAGAACTGCTAACACACAGTACCTCAAATCAGCTTAGACACCAGTGAGAAAGAGACACAATGCTTGCCAGGATTACAGATAACACCTGGTACCTGAGGATATGGCTAAAAACACAACCAGCTCCAAAACTTACAGAAAAAATGGGAATAAGAACATTCCTGGCAATGCTTTGTCAAGCCTAGAGCAGTTTGTGGTACAGCAGATGAGCACTCTGAGCCTTCTAGCCACACAGAGATGCAAAACCTTGGCTGAGTGCTTTATTTGCTCTCAAAGTAACTGCAGCAAGTAAGAAAATGAGCAGTATTTTTTTCCAGAACAGTGGGGAATAAATCACAAATTGAGTGCTCTTTTCTAAAGATTTTTTTAGGAGAAGGATATATTCACCTGAGGTTTTCTACTGTTAGATTTTATAACATTTTCCATTGCCTAAATTTTCTCCTGCTGAAAAGAATTTTTATTTTATCATGTAAAGATGTATTTCTGCATCCTTGTACTCCCTCAGTTGTAAGTTGGATGCATGTTCCCCTTTTATCTCTAGTAGTCTTCTCTCAAGCAACAAAATCTCCTAGTTCAGTTTTCCTCAAAAAAAAATTCTGCCAAGCCTCACTCATCATTTTGCTTCTCTTCTCTGAATTATTGGCTTGACTTTAGTCATCAGAATTCCTAAATCAAAAACCTGTATTTGATATGTGGCCAGCAACAAACCAAGTCTAAGGGCTTTTCCCCTCAGTAGTAAACAGACCTCCTGTGAGTCTAGAAAGGTATGTGTGTTTTCTAAACAGAATACACACTTTGAGAGCAAGGTTGGGAACCAGACATAGGTTTAAAAATCCCAACCAATGTAAAATGTTGCATTGTGTCATGTAAAATTTTATTTTTAAAGTACCTATAATCTGCCTTCCCATCAGCGATAAATTATGGAGTCAGTTTTTAAGCAGGCATCATTTCTCCTGGTACTTCTGAAACCTGCAAGGAGCAATGGTTAATACCTGTTGGAAGAGGAGAAGTTTCCCCTAATTTTGTTAGACCTTTCCCATTATCTTTCCCTTCTATCATATACCAAACAAGTAGATCTGACAGAAAACGTTGAAGTAAGCATTCAGATGTCTATCCAAGAACTTTGTGCTGATGATCACATGGCAGTGGCTGACTTTATTCAGCATCTCCAAACGAGTGAGCAGGATGCAGAAAACACAGCAACTGAGAAGGAATGGCATTGCATAGTCCAGTCCGGGACAGATCAGCATGGCGTGACACTGGAATGTATGATTCAGGAAAAAATACCTGCATTGTCTCACATGAAAACAGAAGAAATTAATCTTAAGGTTTGACGACTGCTCTAGGGAGGACACACTTAATCTTTAAAAGCATTAACACTCTTCCAAAGCTTCCCTAGCCACAGGCAAGGACTTCAAATCTCATATTGCTCAGGCTGTCCATTTCCAAAATGCAATCCCAAATACAGCATGAATGGAAGAAGTGACTGAATCAGTTTTCAGTATTAAAAAAAAAGGAAACAGTGTTATTCTGGTATTTTTAACTATTTCCTGAAGGAAAATCTCTGATTTTTTACAGATTTGTTCATTAATTAGCTATTACAAAAATATTTGCAAGATCTGATTTTCTCCTACTGAGTTCACTGGTGTGAACTCACTCACACCAGTGAAGTGGAAGACCAACTCTTAGAGCCCACCATCTCTCCTTCTCCTTTTCTCTCTCTCCTGAGCACAGTTGCTCCACAGGCAGCCAACTCCCTGCCTGAGGGCAGCATCTCCATGGAGTTCCCAGCGGTGCCTTAACATGCTGGGAATGCAAAAACCCCCAGGATTTTGTGAGCTCCATTGGGTATGCATTAACTGTGATGGAAGCCATTATTTAAGAGTCATTCTACAGCTGTACTAGATTATTAGAGTGGCCATTGATGGTTTTCAATAGTCACATATATATGTCCTTGGAGTCATACCCCTGTCCCACCACTGTTCATGATAATAACTGAAAAATGACCCATAAGTTAATGCCATAATGACAGAATAAAGCTGCTTGAAAACTGACTATACCCCTCTCTGACTAAACACTCTGCAAAAAGTTACCATGAGAAATATTAAGTGGAAGATAAAATAGATTAAAATCTAAAATGTTAATCTATTACTTAATAGATTAAAATCAGATTATTAATCTGTCACAAGAAACAGATTTAAAAAACCATCTAGGCTCACTGAAATATTTGTTTTAACATTTTTTTCTGAACATTTTCAATTGAAAATGAAATTAAATCTATCACTAAACCCCTTAAATGTTTCATGCCACCTATGTCAAGCCTTCAATAAAAATCTCTGTTGCCTTTCTAAATGCCACTGCATGCATAATTTTTGCAATAATCTTGCTTTTATAAAGCCCAATACAAAATGTTCCAGCTGAAAATTTCCAACAAGTTTCTTTCTGGAGAGGCTGAATGAACATGCTAAATTAAATTTCAAGAATAAATCAGGGGTAACGACCTGATAGGTTCCATAGGCTAGAACATTTACAGGAACTACAGGCATGAGAAAATCACCAAATACATGAGCTGGTATCTCCCACAGAGCAGTGAATACCCACATCTGGGGAAAGATCAGTTTAGGCACCCTGTTCATGTTCATGCTTCTATGCAGGATGATTAAGCCCCAAAACCACAACAGCCTTAATCAGATGATTACAGCAAATGTAGGTATGGCCTCTCTTAAGGGAGATCCTGTTGGCAATACTTCTCTAACAGAGAAAGGCTAAAGAGATCTGGGTATAATTACCTATACTAAAATGAACAGACCTCACACATCCATACAACTGCCAAGTAAAATATGTATCTTGGTGTGCCTGTGTGATGGAGTCTCCCATGAACAGATGTATGCAGTGCAGCAGGAAGCTGCAATGGCACAGGTGTTCCTTTGGGGCTGGACTCTCCCCACAAGTCTCAGTTGTGGATGTTTCTCTCCTGTTCTTTCCCTGCAGCCCTGCCAAGGGCATGACATCAGTAATGCCACTCTGAATCTCAGAGAAACAGCCCTGGAGCAGCTGCCTTCCCACCCACCAGCAGCAGAGTGGCCAGATCAGCTTCCATTGCTCCTGCACTGGGAAAGTAGGATGGCCAGGCAGGAAAATTCTTCTGCTCAAGGAGAAATTTGGCAAGCCGAGACTCCAGAATATCTCAGGGACATTTCCAATTGACTGGTTTATTTACATAATTTCTTCATCCATTTTCTCCACCCTCTAACTTCACTTCGTTGTCTGTGGGGGGAGAGAATATGACACAAATCCAGGGAGCAAGCCAAAGTAAGAGCTGCAGCTTGGCAAGTACATGACAGGAAAGATAATCTTGTCCTAGTATTGCTCACTTTGGTGGACTGCAGTATCTTCTTTTCCCCTGCCACTGACCAGCCATATCCTCCAACATCCCTTCGTGCTTTTATGTTCTTATTAGGATTCAGATGGATGAATTCAATGATTCCAGTATATTTAGTCATCACCTTTAGCTGTAAGCAGTTCTGATGGTAACCTTTTTGAAAAAAAAAGTCTTCTTCAATGTTCTCTAGTCTTCCCTTCAGCCACCTGCAGATTCTTAAAAATTTAGTTTTTGTCTCTCTAACTCAGTTCAAGTATTTTTGATAAATCTCAGATGAAACAGCAGTAAAGCAAGGCTAAGAGGGAAAATAGACTCCTAAATTTGATCAATTTTTCTGATGTTTAAGAATGGAGTGGGGACCCAAATAAATTTGACAAAGTCTCACTATTGCCAATATTCTGTGGGCAAAAAACAATACATTTCTGAGCACTCCTTTGGGTGAAAAGTCTGTCACATTTAGAATGGGTACCTTAAGCACTGGCAGTTAAGCTTGCATTTCCAGCCATGAATAAAAATAAAGTGTTCCTAGGGGAGGAGAAGTACTGGAGGCTGAAGCCAAATTTATCAGCACAGGAAAGTGTCTAGTAAGAGCAGGTATAGAGATGTACTTCCCTTCTCAGAGGAGCCCAGCTTCCTTAGTAAGCTGAACATCTACAAGGGGCAGAGAACCAGCCAGAGGCTCTGGCTGTTGGCTAGGTCAAGCAGCACGTGGGAGAAAATGCAGCAGAGAAAATAGGTGAGGGCCATGGAGTTTCCAAAGGACATAACTGCAATGGTAGCTGCACTTGGTAGGCACCTAGAGCAAGCAAGGGGACAGGAAGCAGATCTCAATGTGAAAGAGCACTGCTTGTCATACAGGGACACTTCTCTCTCCCTCCAATTCCTGTCCAGGAGCCACAACCACACTGCCAACCCAACCTCCCCAAGTAGCTGTGGGGAGAGCAGCAGGCTGCAGATGAAGGAGAAAGGCACAATATCCCATTGGCTTTGCTGTGAAGACAGGGGGCTGTGAGTCTGTCAGGCTTGAGGATCTTACTGCAGGATAAGACATTGCTGGCATTCAGGAGCTTGATCTTGATAATGACGTTCAAATATCATCTTTGCCATCCAGTGATGAAGAAGAGATAAAGCAGTTCCAGAATAAAGCTTTGTTTACCCAGCAGAGGAGATATGGTTTGGGCTAAACAGCTGGTGGTAATCTTTAAATATTTGTCAGCTTCCCCTGTTGTCTCCTGCATTTTCAGTTGCAGCTGTCATAACCAGCAGTACCATCCATCTGCCTTGGAGAGCTTGGCCAAGAGCCCACTCATTTTGTTGACTTTTGCTTGTAATTTTTCCCTCCCTGATTTTTCCCACCCGTTCCTCTGGCATAGGTTCGTGGTTATCTTTCCTCCTCACAATGAAAGCAGACTCAGCAGCATCCTCCCCTCAGGCAGGGACAGATTTGCTGCAGCCACCTGTCCTTTACAACCTCTCATTTTAGCTCTGAAACCAAGTTATTATAAAACCTGGTTGCTTTTCAGTGGCTCTCCCTGTGGCTCTCCTCCAGCACACAACATCGATTTGCAGGGATTTTGAATTTGCTTTCTTCTGATCCAAGCCACTCATGATGGTGAAGTCATCAGCCCAAATGAAAGAACTGATACCCCAAAACTGCTGTGAGTTTCTGTAATCCCTTCCCTAGGGAGCACTGTCCAGTCTCCAGGCAGGATAAAAAGACAAGTCTGGTCTCACATGGCTGTAACAGAGGTTTGAAAATGAAGGTATTATCTTATGATTTCAGTGTGGAGGAATGACCCTGGCTGAGACAGCCAGGATTGTCATGTAGTGCTATCATTACATTCTACTTTCAGAAGTAAGGCTCCCTGTAGGCTGCAGAGCCTAGTGGTCACTGTGGCTAACACATAATCACTTTGATCCAGTGAGTTGTGCAAGTGTGAGTTTAATGCTTCTGAAAACCAGGTGTGACATGCTCAGAACAAAATCCTTTCTGCATCAGAGACAGATATGGCCTGGGCACTGAGAGTGATGTGTTCAGAGCTTTCACTCTGACTTTGGTCCATCAGCTGAGGGGGACAAAACCAATCTGAGCCCCACACTGCTGGAGTGTCACTACTCATTACCTCCAAGATCTAAACCTAGAGGCAGTGATTTAAGACATTCACAAAGAGATTCTGTTATTTCACTGAGTCATTCAGGCTGCTTTTCAAAACACCAAGAACTCATTTTTAGACATGGCACCAAAAAAAAAAAAAAAATAAACAGGACCAGATCAACATTCAGGGGAAGGGAAAATCTAATCATACATTATAAAATAATCTCAAATTCAAACCTCTGAAAATCAAACACTCAGATGCAATAGTCCATCATAAAAATCCCAGTAGATTTAGGAGCCTGGGCCTCCAGCTTAAGTTACACAGTAATAAAGTATCCTCTGGTTAGCCTGAAATGAACATTTCTGAGCACATTCCCAAATTATCAGCTGTGTGTTATCATAAAAGCTACAATGAAAAATTCAAAACTAATCCTGATAGAGCAATAACTAGAGTTGGCAGCAGTCATATACAACAGTACTTTAATTTAAAAGTACCAAGATAATGTAAAAAAAGCCTGCGGACAACATATGAACATAATTTACTGGAAAATTAAATTGCTGGTTCATCCTGGTTAATTTTGATTATGACAAGATGTGTACACAGTTGACACATGAGCTAAAAGTAATTAAACTATGAAGACGGATCTGGTTCATAGCTTCCAAAGCCAGAATCACCTACTCACAGCCATGTTTCAGGTGAGGAGAACAAGGAGCTTCTAGAACTGTGCAGAGCAAATACACACAGCCTTAGTGCTTGCATTTCTGTAAGAAGAGGGCAGGCTGCTAACTTTCGATCCAATAGGAAGGCAGGCAGGAGATACAGCATCTTCCCTGGAAACCTTTGCCTTGTCATGGCTGTGGGAAGGAATCCCTGTTGCTTTAGATCAGTATTACAAGGGGGTTCTTTACTGAGCATAAGATAGCATTTCCTGGAAGAGGGCTGTAAAAAAAGAAGCACATTGATGGAGTAGATTTGTAAAGAAGGACCAATGAGAACTTTGTGAATAATCTTGTTAAATTATGTGAGACTCAGATAAAAATAGGCATGCAGGCTAAGAGGATCCTCCAGGGATCCAGGTAACCCTCAGGCCTGGAGTAACCCAGCTGAAGCTGACAGAAACGCACCACGGCATAATACAACCTACTTATATAAAAACACAAGATATATAGAAAAATATAGATTTTCAGGTGATTCTCCTTTTACAAGACACCCTTTATAGAATAGAGATTAGATTTTTTTAAACCATTACTAGGGGAAGGCAAGCAACTTGTCCTACACAGGTAGAACTTCTTTTGTGAGGAACTATCTAAACTAGGGGGATACAAACCTCTGGGGATTTCGACATTTTATAGATGTTTTTACAGCTATAATATATATAGCATCTATAATATATAGATGTTTTCCTTTCCAAAACTACTTGTTCCTGAGTGCAATTAAATGATTGGCTTTTGTCTCTATCTTCATCCCTATGCATTGCATCCTTACTGGTGGTCAGTAAGGATGTGAGCATCAGTCTGTGAGCACAGCTTTCATCTTTGTAGCCTGCATTGCACTCCTGCATCAGAAAGACAGTTTTATGGAGCTTAAAACAGATGAGCATAGTCCACTTCCTCCTTAAATTGCATGAAACTACATGAAGCAGCTTCTCCAGCCAGTCTCCAGTTAGAAAGAAATAATATTATAAAGCAAACTGCAGTTTTTTCCCTTCTGTGATTTCTCAAACAGTCTCTTTTTCAGCTAAAATCTGCAAGGTGTGGATGAGCTGCTCTTCTGTGCAGCTGCTGCTGTGGGGCCTTGGCAAAAACAGCTCTCCAGACAATGCAGGCATGGTCCTGCTCCTGCAGGCGCCACGTGCTGGAGCTGCCCTGTCTCACAGACTGATGTATGTAAAATGACATAGAGAGATGCCATGTTTCCTCTGTAGCTCTGTCTGGTTGAACTTGTTCAGGAGGGCAGAGACAGTAGGAAATGAGCTAACAGTGCTAAAGAGGTCCTAAATCATGGGGATTTCACAGCCCTCTATCTCTGAAGCCTATACCACAGAGTCTCTTCCAGAGTCCTGGATCTGGGAAGACAGAGGCGGCCAAAGCAAAACCAGACACAGTCAAGCTACCACAAAGATGATCAGGTTTTACCACCATTCAACTTTGTTTCCCTTTAAACCTTTTCCAAACTAAAAGGTGTCTTTGGAAGGCTTATTTCAATAGAGCAACAGATCTTGGCCAACATCTCCCAGGAAGTTTGGTGCCACATTGTTGACAGCCTCCCCCATATCACATCCCATCATCAAGTCACTGGCTGTCACATCTCCTGCTGTCCTGTTAACACTGTCCTCTTCTCATGTAGGGCTAAAGTGGCATTAAATTTCTGGATGGATTGTTTCCACCTAAACATATGACAGAGAGCTGTCAGCACAAAGTCAGCTGAGAAAGTCCCTGGGGACTGCTGTCGATTCAGACACCACAGCCCTAAGAAAGTTGATTTGGATGGGGAGAGTCTGATTTGTATCTCTAATACTGTAAGGCAGCTGCACCTTTTACTGTGATTGCTTTTACTGACTCAAATATTTTTAAAAGAAAATAAGTAAATAAATAAAAGGAGCCTGCTATCAAGAACCAAGGAATAATTTATAAACAGTCACCAAAACTTGAACTGATTCTGACACTTCCCTCAGATATTTACAGGAAAGAGAAATTCATATCAAATATGCTCTGAAATCGATTTATAAGGGCAAGCTGAGAGATGGAAAATATAAAACACAGAAACATTACCAAATGGATATAAAGCTATTTCCAGTACCCTCCATACTGCAGCATTTTACCAACAGTAAATATAAAATAGAGTTTTACTTAAACCAAGTCAGCTTAACACACATTTCCTCAAAACTAAACAGTGCCAAGTTATGAGAACCCCACTCATGATCCATTTTATGTATTTTTAGCCATAGACTTGAAAAGGAACTAGTCCTAATAAGCAGAGATTTAAACAGTGGTATAGCTCCATTACGCAGGCAATAATGCATAAGACAATTACCTGGACTGCAAACAATTGATTTTTATATTGGACATTATCTAATGGATTTTTGCTGATATTCAGTAATTCTACAAGTCAGTTACTCTAGACCTGAATGTTAGTTAAGGACTATGAATAGCTGCCTTGATGTAGCAGAGCAGCTACATCATCCTTTCAATTAGGAGGCTTTTCTCTGTCATCCGTGGTGGTTTAGAATAGTCTGTAAGTAGGACAGAGCAGTTATCCAATAAATTTAGTTTTAAATAGAAATTATTCATTACTAATAGTGAAACAAAAGCTTTTTTAAAATCCCTCACAGAGTAGGTTTTATAGCATAGCAATTGTCTTGTTTCCCTTGCTCACAACTGCAAGCAAAAATTGCCACTTGACAGCAAAACAGTTTGTGCATTTTATAAATATATTAATGTGCCTCACATAATATATATGCATATGCATCTCAGAAACAGATTAATTCATAACCATAAATTTCTTTAATAAAAATCATAATGATCTTTTATCATAAGCAGTAATATATAATAACACTATCAATCTCCTATCCTTATTAGCATAAGAAAACATGATCTAAATTCAAAATAGCTCATTTTATAATAAAATCAAGATATAATTAAGATATTTAACTTTCATTGTAAAAACTGATACAATAACCCAAAACCTTTTTAATCTCAGATTCAGCACAATGTCAGTTTTAGATCCTAACTACACAAATCAACATCCAGTCTAATGGTTTAAAAAGAGGAAATCTAAGACCTACATGAAATTACTGGTCTTTATCTCTGCAGATAGCTGTGAGCAACTGAACATGGAAAGCAGGTAAAGAAGAAAGGAATGCAGAGTTTAGAGAGGTGTTTTTCAAAGGTCTTCTTCTGAGTCCTGACACACATTGGGTGGTGTGGAAAATTGCAATTGCTGCATGTCTCTCTCTTCCCTCTTGTAAGGAATTAAAGATCACAGTTGCCTGTCTCAAGCACTTCTCAGTTGCGGGCACAATTTACTGTGGCAGCAATTAATGTAGTGAGGGCAATTTGCCCTCTGAAATTCAAAAAAAGAAAAAGCAACCCGAGATAATACAACTAAATTTGAAAAAGATAATAATTTCACTTATAACTCCACCAACAGTAAAGACGTAATTGTTGTTTTATGTCAAGATTAAATCACATCAGATCTGTACACTGCCTCCTGGTGAATAGAGTATGGGTTCAATATAAGGATATCTTTGCATAAGAGCCTTTTGTGTGAAAACTTTCTACATTTTGCATGAGAATTTTGTACATTAAAAATCAATGCATCATCCCTATGCACAATCAGTGAACTGACAAAAAGTCCCTGGAAAACAGTCTTTGAGTCACAGGGTGGTGTAAGGACTTTGAGATCACAGCTGCCTGTCTCAAACACTGTTAAGGCCACAGAAGGACTTTACCATGAGATCAGCACAGAGCAGAGCAGCAGGATGGCACCAACTCCAAGCCTGGCAGAGGCAAGATCTGGGGTAGTACATCCTGGGTAACACATCCAGACAAAAATTCCCACTTTGGAAACCGTGTAAAGACGCTCATGAGCATATCACCTGTCAAGCAAGGATCACCTAAGGTTATGAGACAGATGGCACCTGTGACCACCACCAGCTACTGCAGCCTCCTTGGAATATGCCTCTGTGGATACCTGGAACTTGGACTGTAAATTAAACCTGCACAGCAGGACCTTGAGATAAGATAAAGGTGGTGCTATTGTCTGGGTATTATCTCAGACCTAGGGTGAGTTTAACAAAGCTGGGGGAGAAGAATGTGTTGCTGATAATGGCAGAATTTATGAGCCACAAGAAAAGCCAGCTCAGCAACTGTGCTGAAATCAGCCCAGGCAGTGTATAAAGTGATTCTGGCTGGGGACATCATGCCCACCAACTCACAGATCATCAACCCAAGAAATTCACTGACTCAGGAGAAGGGAAACACTTAGCATAGGTCTATTTAGCATTTGAAACAAGAAAATAATTTAAATAACATAAGAAGAGAATTGTTTAGCCCACGAGCACTTATCCCTTTGTTTGCAAAAATGTATAAATAGTGAAAAATTTTAAACGTACTTGGCTCTCTCACCACTGACAAGCGCAGGGTGAAGAAGGACCAACAAGATGCTGCTGGATCCATAGGTGGTGACTATCTTCTGCCTAGTCTGTCTGTCTCTCTCTCTCTCTCCTCTCTTTCTGTTTCTTTCTATCTCCCTACCTCACATTCAATGCTAAGTTAAATTTATAGTGTTGACTTCAATATAGGTTTAACATTTGCACCTTGATTCGGGCAGAGGCGTCTCTCAGTTACCAGATTGTAGCATCCTCCCCACAGAGGACAACATCCCCATAAGGAAAGCTGAGAAGCACATTCACCTGCTCCAAAACAAAAATACCATCCCAATAAGTGTGGTCATCCTTCATCTAGTGGTTCTTCATCTCTGCATCCTATTTTCTATGTGAATTTTTTATCATTTGCTTGATCTTTGATTTGCTATAGCAGACTGATCACAAAGTCCCTGAGGCAATGGTAACATCACCTTCCACAGGCCAACAGCAACCTGTGCAGCCTTCCAGAAGGTCTGTAACACTACTGCAGATCAATATCATAAAAGCAGAACTGAGAAAACAGATCTTGAATGGCCTGATTTATACTCATGTGAATAGTTGCCCTTCTTCTCCCACTCATTTGAGGTTACACAGCCCCTCTTGTGGTACCTCCACCTCCATCAGGTGTCCTCAGAGCAACCATTTCTCAGACAGAGAATCTTGGGTTGCCTGTTATGCTGCCAGCTGTATGAACTTACTTTTCTTGCTGTTCTTTTTGAAGTATCCAAACTGGTGTGTAGTTTCTGGTCTTCATCCTTTATGTGTAAGCTATTTCTCCAGCGCTGTAAAATGCTGCTTTTCATGTCCAGTGAAAGCACATACTTTAGAAAAAAGCTCTTTGAGGAGCAGTGCTTTAAATGCAACTCTTTTTATTTCTATTTTGATATGATTCCCTTATTCTTAGGCATTTCTACTCTCTCTATTACATAGTTAATCCAGAATTTAAAGATGCAAGACAGCCCATGAAATTAAAAGCAATTTTCATGCATCAACAGAAGTGGCTTTTTTATTTTTTCTAACATTTTGAGCTGAAAACAGCCAGAATGTAGGAGCCTGATCAAATGGGTGTTAGAAAATAATCCTCAAACCTCTGCTGAGGTACGGAGAAAAATGAGAAAAGAAAACTTCAAAGACTAATAAACAAAATGTATCAGTGTAGCAGCAGCCATATTTTCCTCTCCCGAGGTCAAACCTCATCTTAGTAAAGTTAATGGAAAAATCAGGATCAACTTCGATGGAATGACTCCTCTGACTCGGCGTGCTGTGGCTGTGCCATGATATCAAAGCAAGATTAGACCCTTAACACCCGCTCTTCTGTTGGCAGCCCTCAGCACTGCAGGTTACTGCAGCTACAGGAGATAATGCTTTTCATCTTTTAGACTCTTAAAAATGCAAAGTAAGTACAGTCCCAGCTGAAAGATTCACATGTATGTATTGTGCTACATCCTGTGCTATTTAATCACTCATTATGTGTACTTCAGGAGGAGCTGGAAATCACTAGCAAGATTTACTTTCTAACACAGGCTCTCTTTGAAAGCTTCCACTGGCTGAGCATGGCACTTTTCCATTTCACCACTCATTATCAAGTTGGTGTCAGAGAGCAAGTATCTTAGGATGTATCACAGAAGGACAATATTTTTTCATGTTAGATCTCATTTTGTATCAGCATCTTTACCATGTAAGCTCTAAAGGAAAATAAATTTAATAGGAGCCATCTGTGACATGAAACTGCAGAAGAAATAATTAAGATTAGTAGCAGACTTGGTTTCTGAATGAAGATATACAGTGTATAATGCAGGTTTATGAATCCACTTTATCTAAATGATTAGTAGCTCACTTTTTTGTTGATGGCATTTAGGGCATGAAAAATCATGCTGGTGTATTAACCATTTGATTAACAACTTGTATGATGAAAAAAATAAGAAAAAGAAAGCACTATTCAGTTCTCTGACTCAGAGAAAGACTATAAATTTCAGACACATAAATACATTTAAGAATTTTGATGTGATAAATGGTCAGAGGTAAATCTTCACATTCATAGAGCTTATTTAAACCTTGTTCTCTGGAGTCTTGCTAAGTATATTTAGCTTCTCCTTTTCCTTTCAGAAATTTCATTTCAGAAGCACCTTAGGAACAGCTATTTTTGGCCTACACATATCATAGTAGGGATGCCAGTGCTAATCTACAGACAAAGCCACTCAAGGATGCCCTGAAATTAAGCTCAGCAGATGAGAAAGGGCGTACAGAGTTTCTTTTAGATCCACATCCTTCAGAAGGATAAGTCTCTGCTTTACAGTGAGTGCTTTCAAACAGCCCATACCACCTTTGCCACCTCCAAAATCTTTTATTATGTATAATTTTCTATGTGTATTGAGATACGTTTTAGTGCTTATGAAGTTATACTTTCCACATGTTGAACTGCCAATAAAATTCAATAGAAGACACGGACATTAAAAAGTGATTAGAGTCTATTTACTTGAAGATCTCCTCCATTGTTTGAGAAGGTTCAGAAACGTGTCTGCCCTTCATATGTCCTGTTATCAGACAATAATATACTCCATAATTTTATGCTCCAAAAACTTCTGGAAGCAGTATTGAACAAAAGACCTTGCAATTGAATTTCAAGAATGACAGAATTACAGTATTGTTTTACATGTGAAAAATGAAGGTTATTCTTCAAGGTCACGCCTTTCATCCTACTCTGTATAAAAAAGCTGTAATCAACATTCATACCCCAAAAAGAGTGGATGAAAATTTTCTTCTGTTGCATAAAGCAGCTCACTCGAATTGATCCAATATTACAAGCTACACATGGATTTCATGCTACTTAAGAAGCTCAATTATTTAAACAGCCCCAAATCCAATAGCCTACTAGGTGCCTGAAGCTCCTCATTCATATTTGTATTAATTCATATTTTGATCTGGGATGAAATTCAAACTGTTCAAATCCAGGAAACTCATTCCAGAATAACTCCTCTCTATTCAAATAATGTTCAAATAATGTTTATCTGAAAGTAACACAAAACTTTTCCCCTGCTTTATTTTATCATTTACACTTGTACCTTAAGTATCTAAAGTTTTTTAAATTCAAGGCTACAGCTGCTGCCTAGTATCAGTAAAGCCAGGAGAGAAAGAAGTTGATGCAGACTCTGCAGTATGGCAGATACATAAATTAAACTTCATTTCAACAGTTCTGCACTTTGGAATGATCACCTGCTATATGAATGAACCACTGCTAAATCAAACTTGAAAGATCACAAGGCAAATATTTATGCCTAATGAATATGTGGCTTAAGAGAAATATCTAAACTTTTACCTTGATACCAACAAGATTATTCTGAAAAACATCTCCTTCAATAAAATTTAAAATATCTTTATCATACAAATTTCAATAGTGTTATACTATCAATCAGCATTAACAACAGAAAAAAAATTTAAAAGGCAATTACGGATTCAGTATTACATTTTCTCAGTGAGATTTTTTCCCCTTATTTTCTTATTGTAATATGTTCACTGCTTGTCTAGTAATCAGCCTCTCTTGCAGCAGATTTGTTTTGGATGAACAATATTTATGTAGTATGTAGTCCTCTGAGTTGTGTCTTAGACACACAGTGTCATCCAAGGGAAAGTACTCCAGGCTGGATCTCAGGAGACGTGTTTTACCACTTACTTTGCCACTGACCATGTGTACTTTCATTATCTCTCTCTGTCCCCATTTTCCTCCTTTCCATGGTCAGAAGGTCAAAATATTTGGGGAGAAGCTGTCACATTTTGTGTGCCCTCCTCTCACTAGGCTCTGCAGTAATACCAATCTATGTAGTAAAAGCTTGTTCTTTTCCCTGAATTACTAGCACCTGAGTGCAAGACTGTGTTTCTAGAGAGCAGCCAATTCAAGATTAGGCTTTTAAGAATTAAAAAGGGCTTTTTAGGTCACTACTCTATAAAGTATGAACCCTTGCACTCTATCAAGGTGTAAGTGCAGTATATGGCATCCTGTTCTTATTTAATCTCTTTTAGATTCACTGTCTTTTAACATACCCTTACCAACTATATCAAGTTTTATTTTCAAAAGTGTAACAGTTCGCACAATCTCTCACAAGAGTTCTTGCCTTGCACCCATCTCAGTAGAGCATTTATATCTGGTTTCCTTAGGATGGCTTATAGCACCCTAATTTCAAAATCAATCACCCAAGCTGGTTCTTGCAAAAGAGAAGATTGGCAAGACAGAAAAATTCATTATGTGAAGATCTATGAGCTTTGAACTACAGCTGCCCAACTCAAAAGCATAACAGCTGTGTATTTATACTGAAGCCTGTGGCACCTCTAGGAAGTTTGTCATGGGTGTTAGTCATCATCATGCTGATCCTTAGGCAGGATCCTTGTTGACCAGCTAATCTGTGCTATCCTTTTACCACATCTCCCTGGAAACACACAGATTGCAGACAAAGGGAAATTTCCCAACTGCAGGTGAAGGCAGGTTTGGATAATAGTACTACCTCAGTATTTGTCTGTCAGTATATGGACTGTTTAGAGATAGCAGATACTCAGAGCAGTCTTCAGTTGTAAAAGAGCCAGGCACTTGATAATTCTGAAGATCATAGCAAAAAAAATGAGATTTGTTTTTAATTTGTCTACTCTATGCATTAACATCTACCTGTTCATTCCCTCCCCCTTCATGCAGAGTCTAAAAATAGAGTAGAGTAGAGTAGAGTAGAGTAGAGTAGAGTAGAGTAGAGTAGAGTAGAGTAGAGTAGAGTAGAGTAGAATATCTTGAGTTAGAAGGGACCCACAAGGATTACCAAAGTCCAGCTCCTGGCCCCGCACAGGACATTCCCAGCAATCACACCATGTGCCTGAGAGCATTGTGCAAATGCTTCTTGAACTCAGACTGGCTTAGTGCTGTCACCACTTTCCCGGGGAGCCTGTTCAGTGCCCAACCACCCTCTGGGAGAAGAATAATTTCCTAGCATCCAACCTAAACCTTCCCTGACACAGCTTATTTACACAGTAAATGGAAGTTCATTTTCCTCTTGGCTTTGAAAAATACTACTGTTTTCTCTGACAAAATGGCACCTAGAAGAACCCCAATGAAAATCACAATTTTGAGCACCTCTTGATATTTTGTTGTCTTTGAATTTGGGATTGATCTTAACCATACTAGTTTCTCAAAAACATTAATAATTTTCATTCCTATTCCATTCCGAAAATACAAGCTTTAAAAAAATCCAATATTTGAACCTCTGCATTCCTACCATGCCAGGAGACAGCAACAGAGAGTACAGCTACACTGAAGTCAAAAGGATTTATCTATAGCAGATGTCAGGGTTGGGGATATTATGAGTTTGGCTTTTTTAAAGCTGTATTTCTCATCTCCCAGTGGTGTGTATCTGTATCCAGCAGACCTACTTACACCTTTTTGCAGATCTTCTTCCTCCTCTCTTTTCGCACTGGTCAACTGGTGCTTCCTCTTGTGCAATTGAATTTGGCAGGTGCAAGAGCACTTGTTTATGCTGTGCACAAGCTGGGGAATGCTATTTTGACAGCTGATAGTTCTGCAGCATCCTTAGAGGCTTTTAAAAGCACATAGAAAACTTCATTATTTACAAAGATTTACAGCTGGGATGCACAAATCACCCATGGCCGATTTGTCAAAGCAATATTTGACTGCATTTTTACATATCCACCTTGTGCAGACTTTGCGCAAACAGAGAAAGGTATTTTGTCTCATCTTGCTATTTTGAGAACTTTAAAATTCGTGTTCCTTCATTACTCCTCTGTGCTTGATCTTCTTTTTCATTGGGTGGTTTGAGGAAGGGGGTGTAGTTTGTTGGGGTTTTTGTTTTGTTTGGCCATTTCATATGCTTTGGTCACTGCAGTGGATGCAAAATGAGATCTGGGTTTTCCTCAGCTCCATTCGGTATCAGAAGACAGTCACAGAGTGGCCATGATCCTCTGAACAAGTCAGGATGTTGTGTAATATTCCAGCCTTTCTTTTTGTGTTTGCAAGCCCACATTTTTTCCAAGGTTTTAACAGCACAGTATAATTTGTATTACTTCTGTCTATTTCCCCTTGATCATTTCCATTTCAGCCAATACTGCATCTTGCTCTTCTTCCTCCTTCCCAGTCAAACAATATTTTATGCTGAAATATGTGCAGCTACTCATGTTTTCACTTTCCCTATGTCTCCATTCCCCTCACCTCCCTTAGCTTAGGGACACATTAGGGACTAATTTTTAGCAAACACCCACAGCCTGTATACAAATTAGCAGGAGCAATGGGTGTTCAGCTACTCTGAACCATCAGGTCCTACCTGCATATTTATGATGAGCTCATCAACCGAGGAGGTGAATACCTGTACCAGGCTGGTGGTATCAATTCTGGTGATTTTATTTCCAGTCTGATATTATGTGATGGTTTTAATCAGTGTTTCTGGGAATCTCAGTATTCATCATGGAACTCTGGCCCTCATGAATCCAGAGAGAAACTCAAAAATACTATCGAGGTGTCAAGGCAGATCAAAAATCTATTCCAAAATTCTGTATTTGATGAAGTATTAATTTAAGCCATTTCTTTGTGTATGGAGGACACAACCCATGGTACTTAATACTTGCAGTAATGCAAAACTTCAAAGCGATTTTCACTTTATTCTCCATGCCAGCGGAAAGTATACAAGGTCTCTATTATAGAAACCGGGAAAATATTCATACTGAGTGGTGACTTGGTTTATTTAATGTTCACTTAAAATAAGTCCATAATACTTATGTAATCAAGTGTTCCATAAATACTCGAGCAAGCTAAGAATCTGACAGGAATGTTCACTGGCTTCTTCTGAAGGGTCTATTATTTATCATTCACATAAATCCTCCCCAGAAGCCTGATCCACATCCAACCAAGTGACTGAAGCATGCTGTCTAATGTTCAGAACCATCTGAAATCTTGAGTATAGTATACTCATAACAAGCTACACATATATATTGTACACACACACAATATAAACCTAATATTATTCATCTAAATTACTTGGAACTTAATTTTGGGCAGAGAAGGTATCAGGTTTGTAATATGCCTGCAGACAACTTGTAAACAGAAAGAGCTTGGGTTCACCACATATTTATTTGCTCAGCTCTTTATTGTCTTAAAAAAAAAGATATTGTCTTAAAGAAAATATCATATTGTCTTCTCTGTAGGGTTCTTATTGGATATAAATAGGTCTCACAAGGTTGATCTAACTGCAAAATAAATCACAGGAGAATGAAGGACCTTCAGCAGTTTCCTTAACAACATGATAATGGCACAAACACGACAGTGATGTTTCTGGCACTTGCTATTTTGAGAGGATTCATTTCCCTTGAAATGAAGAACGCGGTGGGAAAAAATAAGCAAAGGTTTCTTGTGGACGAGCAGTCACTGCTGCTAGTGGAGAGGAGCCTCACTATGCCTTGCAAAGGTGTACATCAGACTCCTGCACTTCAGGTCTGTGATCTCTCTTGCCCTGGTCCTTCCATTAGGCTCCTCCTGGGGCTGCTGCTGCCAAAAAACTGCTATTGGGAGTTGCCAGAGTAGACATCTCTCATTACCTGGGATGGCACTCAGGGAAGAGAAACAAAGTGCTTTATTGCATTCACCTCCTTCACTGGGAAGGCAGGAGATAGGAGAGCTAGGAAGGGCTGCTCTCCTACAGTGTTGCAAAGTTATGCTGAGACCTGGCCCATGTCTAATGTTTGGTTACATCTGTTGTGTTGGTGCTAGGAACATCCTCAGCCAAATATTTTGGATGCAAATGTTTAGACAATGGAACATAAATCACATTATAGGGAAATGCTTTTTCTCTGCATTTTTTTTTTGTGGCTGCTAATTCAAATGCAAAGAATAAGATTGTTTAGAGGGATGGAGATTTTATCCTATTTTGTAGTACAAAAGGCCATTTTTCTCTAATTCTCTATTTGATCTGTAGATAACTGTACCTGTGACTGTATATGTGTGCTCTGAATCACATCTGGTGTAAATAGTAGTTCTTGTAAAAAAAAAAGGGCTCAATTTCTAAAATGCTTTTATTCTCTGAGCTTATAAACTTCAAGCTATGGCTTTGTACATTAAGGAACTTGATTTATTTCCTCACTGTGTCTCATGTAAGGAACAGACATGCAGAAATAAATGCAGATTGAGTGGGAGATAAATGTAATCATTTACTAACCATGATGGAAGATAAGTTATATATTTGCAAAATATAACATCTTTCTTTCCTCCTCTTCTTCATCCTCTATTTTTCTAAGTCAAATAGACACTGTTCCCTACTCAAGAATAGTGAGACTGACTTTCTGACATCTCTTAGGGTGGGAATTTGACTTCATGGATCATGATGCTCCTGATTATTTCCATCCCAGCCCTGCTGAGAGGACTCTGGAGACAGGCAGGGCAGAAGTGAAAACTCCTCATCCTGCCTCAGTAATATTATACTTTTTCTACTACTATGTGTAAAGAATAAATTTAAAAAAATACTAAACAAAAGACATTCCTGTGGAAGAAGCAATTATTTTTTTCAGTTTATTTAAGCTAACATGGGACTTCATTGTCAACAGTCTGCCATTCCTATTTCAGTTGCTGTCTCTTTTTGTATTGATTTTGGGTAAACTTTGTGACTAGTAGCAATTAGTGACACTTGTGTGGCAGTAATGAACATTAAAACAGGTATTTTCTGAAACAGGGTGGGTGGGGACAAGTGCTAAAAATCACCCAGAAGAACCCAGGCCAGGTTTTAATGGAGTATAGAAAGACTTCTGAAAATTTGTATAAATGAACTGAATGTCATCATAACTTTTTCTGTCCCACAATGTGAAGTTCATGAGCAGCCAAGGGCCTCATGGGAAGAAACACTCTCCTCAAGCAGTGTTCCACCAGGTCACGTCCCCTGAGAGACATCTCCAGGCAAAGCCCTTCCTGCAAATTGGCTTCGTGTTACACTGGACTGGATATCAAGCTTTGTGATTTTCAAAAAAGGGAAAGTAACCTGGATATAGCTGTTGGAACATTTCTAGGTACAGCAAACCTGATAAATCCTACAGGGAGAAAATCCCACGGAATCCCAGTAACAAGTGAGCTGGATTGAGACCAAGATTTAGATGTCCACATGTGACCAGACAGCAGTTCAGACCTCTTAATCCATTTGCCAGATCAGAATCCTGATCCATCTCCCTCAGCTCCTACCTCCTGAGAGGGACTAAAATTAAGTAGCCAGCTCCACAGAATATAAGAATAAATTCACTTAATATACTTTAGAGAGCCACAAATGCATTTACCACTGCACAGGAGATTTAGATAAAATATCCCTTGAAGGTATTTTTGAGAATGGATATGTTAATACTCAAGCACATTTTAGACTTGTGATCACTTAAGTTATATAGAAAAGTTAGTTTATGCAGAAAGAAGAGGCTTGTGAAAGAAGGGAGTATCTAACTGTGGTGATAGCTAGAGGAAGGAGCCTGCAGCACAGCTGATTGCCACCGTGCAGCGCAGTACTCTGCTACCTGATTACATGGCAAGGTAGCCATCAGCAGCCTTTTGCTGCACTGTGCCACTGATTGCAAATGGGACAACTCAAAACCTCAAATTGCTCCAACTTGCCACTGAGTACCCGTTATCTGCTGTTAAGAGGGGGTTGATTAATATTACAACATACAATGCCACTGAAAGAGGCATTAAAACAGTAAGCTGACCTGCATATGGTGTTTTTTCTGCTGCATCATAGAATCAGTCATAGATTATCCTGAGTTGGAAGGAACCCAGGATTGCTGAAGTCCAACTCCTGGCCCTGCACAGGACAGCCCCAGGAGTCACACCATATGCCAGAGAACATTGTCCAAACATTTCTTAAGCTCTGTCAGGCTTGCTTCTGTGACCACTTCCCTGGAGAGCCTGTTCCAGTGCCCAAACACCCTCTGGATGAAAAACCTTTTTTTAATAACCAGCCTAAACCTCCATGACACAGCACCATGCCATTCCCTCAGGTTCTGTCATGGGTCATGAGAGAGATCAGTGTCTGCTCCTGTTCTTCCCCTCATGAGGAAGTTATAGGCTGTGATGAGGTCTCCCTTCAGCCTACCCTTCTCCATGCTGAACAGATCAAGTGACCTCAGCTGTTCCTCATAAGGCTTCCCCTTTAGATCCACCACCACCTCCATAGCTCTCTTTTGGATGCCCTCTAAAAGCTTCATATCTTGTTTATGTTTTATCCCCCAAAACTCCCCCAGCACTCAAGGTGAGGCTGCCCCAGTGCAGAGCAGAGCAGGACAATCCCCTGCCTTGCCTGGCTGGTGATGCTGTCCCTGATGCCCCCAGGACAGGGCTGGCCCTCCTGGCAGCCAGGCCACTGCTGACTCTCATTCCACTTTCTGTCAATCAGGACACCCAGGTCCCTTTCTGTGGCTTTACTCTCCAGCCTCTCATTCCCCAGTCTGTACATACATCCAGGGCTGCTGTGTCCCAGGTGCAGAATTCTCCCCTTGTCTTTGCTGAATTTCATACTGTTCATGATTGCCCAACGCTCTAATTTGTCAATGTCTCTCTGGATTTGAGGGAGTCAACAGCTCCTCCCAATTAAGTACTGTCAAACTTAGTATCCCTTCCACTCCTGTATCCAAGTTATTTATGAAGATATAGAAGAACACAGGATGAGGATGGAGCTCTGTGGAACCCCTCTAGCGCAGGTCACCAGTCTGATGTCACCCCATTGACTACAATCCCAGCCTGTGAGCCAGTTTCTCACCTGAGATTTACCTGTAACCCACTTGTTAATTCTGCCCCACAAGGAGTCCTGTGGAGCATCAGGAGACACACATGACCTTCTGCCTGGGAAACTTCACTTTACAGGTGAGGAACCTTTTCTTGAAGACAAAGGTGAGCTCAGGAGGTCGAAAGAACAGGAGAGCACAACAGGGCACAGGAGAAGGCATCAGCAATTCTTGGAGCTTGCAGAGGGTGTTCCAGAACAGGCTCCAGGCTAGCTTGGCTGCCTTTTGACAGCTTGGGGACATGCCTGAGTATGCAGAGAAGGATCCACAGGATCCACAGAGTACAGATGAACTGAATGTGTTATGCCTTTTGGTGGCTTAAGGCTGTAGTAGTTCTGCTGAAAGCATTTGTTGGCATCCTTTATCTCTAGTCAGAGGGCTTTGTGAAACGCTCATTACAAAGTGCACTCAATTCTCTTAAGTCACCCTAGCCCTAGAGCTTTCACACCATGTTGCTGCCCTGGAGACCACTAAACTCTCATAGCCCAAAGATTTATTTCCCAAATCTCATCTCATATCATTTCTCTTCATATCTCACAGCTCTCTCTCTTAGAGATTTCAGCTATAGACAGCTGCAGTTGAGCTGTACTGCTCCATGGGTTACCATTTGTCAACAGAGCGGCAAAGCCATCCAAATGCTCACTCCTACCTTTCAGCAGAGCCACAAAACCATGAGACTGGAACCATTCTTAGGGCCACAAGAGGTATTACTTAACATTGTGAAGTAATGTGAAGCTCAGCTGACAAAGTCAAACAGCTTGTAATTGTCCATACCCATCAGCTGAGTTACATTGGTGTTGTCTTTATTTTGCATGTAATCTTTCATAGTATTTAAAAACTAGCAAATAAAAATAAGTAACTTACAGTGTCAAGGAGACAGGCTCAAATGCTTTACAAGTAAGTCCAGAAGCCCAGCAGACTGCCTGTCAGATCTGGGTTGGCAAGGTCAGTCCAGAAATTCCTGCTCTGTGTTTGATTTATCTCTGGAATGAGGGAGACAGCTGTAAAGCTAGGGTGGGAGGGAGTTCAGCTTAAAAAAATAAAGAATAATTTCTATTCTCACCAGTGCATTGGCTGGGGAAAAAAGACTGGGAACCTTGTTTGAAGCCAGTTGCATTTCCCATGCAAGCATCACCACTAGCTGTGCAAGAGTTATCATGAGCCAGCTGTAAAGCTCCTCCACATCAGCCACCTAATCCCCAAGGGCACAGAAAATACTGACTCAGCACACACATATCTTCTACTGTCAGCCAGGAGAAGGAGTTCAGAGAAAGAGGGAAAATAAAAATCTCAAAAAACAAAAAAACCCCAGCTTTCAAAACTGTGTCTACAGCAAGCAATCAAAGGCAGCCCTCCTGAAAGGATTCCCAGCAGGGAGCATGGAAGGGAAGCAGCAGTGAGTGCAATAAAGCAGCAAAGTCAGTCCCCAGTGCTGCAGCCATGGTAAATGTCTAAGGACGGCAGCTGTGGAGCACCTGGGTGGTAAAGGGACATACTGTGGTGCTGCTCTTCAATGTTTCACAAAAATGCTGGGAAGAAATAGAAAAAGAAAAAAGAAAGAAAAAAGAAAAACGGGAAAGGAAAGAGAAAGAAAAAGAGAAAGAAAAAAAAAGAAAAAAATATAAAAAGAGGCAGTGTGACCTTAGAAAACACATGTGGTACAAACTGTGCTCGTGACACTGGCAGGCACTTTTCCAGTTCAGAAAGATAGACAGCAGAAAAGAAACGTGTGTGTTTCTGCTTGTGTTCATAAATAAAACACACCATATGTACATGTATAGCCTGTAAATAAAGAACATATTGTAAAGCGAGCCAAATTCTTTGTCTCTTTCAAAAATTTATACTTGCCCAACTCAACAAAACAGAGCATCAACCTTGCTTATGCGGACTCCTGCAAAATTTGCAGTGGAGCCGCTGTCCCAGAAAATTGGGTTAAGCCCTTCTGAAATTAGTTTGCTTTCCTTCTGTACTTTCCATCAATTCCATAGAAGCAATTTTTGAACCTTCAAGGGTCAGTGGACCATAGATTAAAAACACTACCCCAGAAAACCTAACCACAATCTAAGGCTGGCTGTGCCAAGTGTTTCCAAACACCAGAGGCCATACCCCACCTCAAAAGGCTCTGCAATCAATAAATGAGATGGAGAAAGAGTAGGCACATGGAGTGGGAAGCACTGAGAAGAAACTCCACTTGCCTGAGGCCATGTGGGTCACTAGCAGAGTTCCTGCTCACTTTGATGGTATTCAGCTCCCCTTGGAGTTATAAAAGCCCATTTCTGTCCTGGGGCAGCAGCTGAACTGAAGGAAAGTGGGTGAGATTCACCAGGCAGGGGAAGCATTGTGGGTTTCAGAGGATTTCTATCTCTTTCTACCCAGCCCTTCCAGGTTTCACACACTCATGCCAGGTGCTGACCACACCTGTCAATTTAAAAGCACTTTTGTGTCTTCTGGGGTCCCCTGTTAATTGTTTCCACTTCAGCAGCCCTTGGAGAACAACATTAGAAAATGCAGTTGCCCATAAGCGTTATCACAGAATTACCCTGCTGTAAGACATGCCCATGCTGAGAGGAGAGACCCAGAGACCGAAAATGAGTTTTCTGCTGCTGCCAGATCTCTGCTATTAGATACCCCTAATAGAGAAAGGCACTCCAAATACCTGGGAGCAACTGGACATGCTGTCCTTTCTCCAGCTCCGCAACTCTATAAGAGACAGCAATGCAATTTAGTAGCAACTGAAGTAGATTATGCCATGTCCTGCAGAGATGTCTTTGCATCTCTTAAAGCCATATTTCTGGCTTTAAAATGCTTTCTTTAGTTACCTCATAATTATGTACATATGCAAGCTATGTAAATATTTATATAAGTATTTCCATATGTACATAAAAGTCCAAATTATGTGCAAATTATATAAAGATGTCATCTATGTAATGTCATTTTGTACTACCCCAATGTGAGAAATTCACACAGAATCATCAACTGTGGAAAACCCATGCAGAGGTGAGCTTGCTGGGCATCTGCAGAGCAGGGATCCACTGGAGTTGTATGAAGAGTTAGCTCAAACAGCAGGAAAAAGTACCTGGCAGTAGGCTGCATTCAGGGATGTAGTGATGTGCCTCTGAATCTGAGGGGAGATAGCCATCACTTGAAACAAACTGAACAGAATAAGTAAAATTTAGAAAGGTTCCTGAAATAGCAGGCAGAAGAAACAAGAAGAAACAATGAAAGACAGGAAAGATTTTCCCCTTTCCAGTGAGAGGGAGTCAGTTGCCAGGACTGGAAAAGCCTGGGTGCCATCCTGAGAGTGATGCCCACACAGCTACCCTGGGTTGAAACAGGGAGAGGGAGAGGCATTCCTTTACCCCTTGTCCTGTGTTTCTCTGACTGCTGAGGACAGTCAGTTAGTGAAGCAGGTGGTGATCCCAGAGTAAGAATTTACTGTGGCCTCGGTCCAGCCTTTTCTGGTTTTGATTTCTAGTCAGAGCCCTTTTTGGATTCTGAATCTCAGTACAGCACATTCACACACTTGATAATGTACTCAGTCATTGAGCAGTTACCTGAGACAGCTCAGTTCCAGTGGAAATTAAGCCAAAATGCAATTGTGTTACATGATGTATTGACTCAGAGGGACAGGCTGATGCTAAGGACAACTTTTTTTACTTTTCTTTGATGTGTTTGTGTTGGGGGAAGTTTTTTCAATGAGAGTATGAAAAAGTAGATCATGCTTTTTCAAGGTACTCACAGAAAAAATCAAATATTTTACTTGTATTATAAAACATACAGATGCTTTTGTGCATTTTTAAACATTGTGCATTTTCTGTGCATTCAAGTAATGGAGCAATTTTGTTAAAACTAATGCCAGAAATAATTTTCCAGCTCATTTTTGGTAATAAAATGCAGATTGCTTTAGGAACCCAGAGATTTATACTTAGTGATGGATGACCATGAAATTTCACAGAGTTTTAGCAGTTACTTTTGAAGTTAAGCTGACAGCAAAAAATTGCCTGTTTTCCCAATCTTCTGTTTATTTCTAAACATACTATCTCCCGTTCAGTTTTCTGGTACTTTTATTTGAATAAGATGTTGGAAAACATGCTTGATTTTATAACTTTAGTTTCATTGTGAAAGATGTGGTATTATGTGGGAACTCAGCACATCCCTCCGGATGTCCAGAGTTGCTGTGAACCCTGTCAGGGGGCTCGGAGACCCTGGCATGCTGCCCAGAACACCTGGTGGCTTGATTTTGATCCTTCCAATGAATTGCCAGCTTGGCATGGGGATGTGAAAGCCACACAGGTTTGAATGGTGTAAAACGAAGGTGTTCACAGGGTGAAAATGTAGATTTTAGGATTTTTGGTATAAGGGTTATGGGGACAAGATGGAGGAATCAGGGCATGTCTAGTCCTTCTTCTTTCTTCTTCTTGTTCTCCATTTTCTGCTCTGATGTTGACACTTGGGGATTGGTTTAGAATAGAAGTGCACTGTCTAACATAGGTGATTGGTATTGGGAATTAAAAGTAAATATGATATACGTAGTTTGTAGTATGAAAAGACAACACCACCTCAAGGGCGGTGGAGAGTGCTTGTGGCTGCCGTGCTGAGCGGACCTCGGCTGGGCAGAAAGAAAATTTTGTAGATAAGAAATAATAAACAACCTGAAGACCAAAAAGGTGAAGAGTCCAGATTCATTCTTCAAAGCGCGAACTGCCGCAGAACCATCCCATGCATCTCAGGGCAGAGAACAGACGGCCGACCCGAGAGTATTAGAGAGGCCTTCCTTTTTTCTGGGAACATTAAAGGGTACATCTGACCAGAAATAAACTGTGGAATTACACACAAAATATCACAAAAGTATTACTTGAATGTATGTCAGTTGACAAAGGAGCAATTTACCCATACAATATCCATGAACACAAATCTATTTTGCTATAGGAAAAACCCAACCAGAGAGTCAACAAGAGAGTAGGAGGAGCTGAAAGAATCCTTGGTTGACATCATGGTTTTTTTTACAGTTCCCAGTAATTTTTTTACAATCTACAAATAACTGAAATATAATAAAAATTGCCATAAATATGATATTAGCTGATGAAGAGGAAAACCTGTAGCAGAAGTGTGTTAAATATCTTACAAATTAATGTAAAAATAAATTAGAACTTTGCTCACAGGTTGTTATATTAATAAGCCATGAGCATTTTGGCACAAGAAAGCAGTAACATGGGCTTTGCAGATAACACTGTAAACCTTTTCAGTTATTTTAGGACACTGCATGAGAAAAAAATTGTTTGTTTTGTGGGCTATAATACTGGATGGTCTCTGATTCCTGTACCTCCTGCACTCAGAGAGAAACTGCAGCAGAGCTGAGTAGCAGCACACCCATGGGAGACATCAAATCAGAGGGAATCAAGAGCACACCCATGGGAGACATCAAATCAAACCATCTCAAGAACAAGTATGTTGCAGATCTATTAAAGCACAGTTATTAACAAGTTTTCTTCTGAAGGGGAATAGTTAGAACTGAAGATATTGGCCATTGCTTCTGGGATTAGCTATGATAGCCAATGTATTTGAACAAAATTAAGAGCAGGTTAATACATTCATGTTAAACTTGTTAAATAACAAGTACCCTGGTAACTAAGCCAAATAAAGTCAACTGCTCATGGGAATAGACCCACATTGGTTTTTTTTTTTTTGATCCTGCTATTTTATTAGCACTCCCATATTAAGATGAATAGATTGCAAGCCTATCCATATAGATCTATATAGAGAGATCTGCTAAAGCTTATTTTCACATATTATTCAAATTTTTTCTTCAGTTGAATTAGTAACCTGATTTAGTTGAATCTGCTACCCTGGTAACACACAGAAAAATGGTGAAGTTTCTGTCTTTGCTTTCTTAAAATAAAAAATATGTATTCTCACTTAAGTGGGAGATAAAAATACTATTTATGTAAATGTTCAGTCATTGTTCAGATACAATACCGCAAAAGTTTGTACCCTATACTTTACACAGTTTAATTTCAAATATTGAATATTAAATAGTGAATAGTTACTAGAATTTAATAAAAACAACTTCAACAAAAAGAATTCAAACTTCTATTTTTTTCTTGAACCTGTGTTTAAAGTCAGAATGAAAAATTTTGCATAGTCCTCTTTCACATGCATCTGTGCAAACATGTTAAAGATTGTCCTTCTGCCTGGATTTTACAGAATTGTTTCATATGGCTATGATCAATGTGTATTAAACAGTCAGAAGATATCTCTTAGAGCTCTAACCATATTTATTGCGGATATCTCTTGTCTCTTATCCCATATTTGGATTTTTTTATAATTTGAGAGATGTTTTACGTTATGGCTACCCAACCCCACCCCACCCCAGATTCTGCATTTATAAGTTAATGAGTACATATTTTTTTCATCTGCCCTTAGACATTTGGACACTATCCATCCCAGGAAAGTGTGAGGTATGATTATTAGTACTGCATATTTTCCAATATTTTATCAAAAAAAAAAAAAAAGATCCCTAGTTGCTCCAGAATCCCTCATGTTTTCATGCATCTTTCCTATAAGGGACTGATGATTTTCAGCAATCCCACATGGCCCATCCTTCATTTAAAAAATACAGAAATTTTGTATAGGTAAATGTATAGTCTTTTGGTGCAAGGAAGAAAAGAATTTCTAGGGCTTTCCCAATAAAATGAAAACTGCTAATACAAACATTATCACTGAGTAAATTTTATTTCAGTTATCTGAGGTCCAGATACCCTTCAAAGACCAATGCCAGTGACTGAGGGAGGCTAAAGACTACCTGAGAATGGACAGTGCCCAACTAACTAACATGTCTGCTTGCAAGGATGTGTCATGATTCAGCAAACAGTAAATTGGGTTTCAGAGCTGCCTGTGAAAGATGAGAAGTGCACCCACCACATGAGGCAAAGCACGAATCCATCTATGGACACATCCTCAAGTGCAAATGCATTCAAAGATTGTTGTAGGTTCAGTATTTTTATAGGATGCTTTATGGCTGAGAGTACCTCCAGCAGCAAGAGGGAGGCAGATAAAAAATCCTCAAAGTCAACACTGACTATCATGTATCCTGCCTAAGTCAAAAGAAATGCAGACTCGTGCCCACAATCAAGTCAAATGCATCCTGCTGCATCCCAGCTGCCAGAGCCAGTGCTAATGATCATGGAGCCTTGGTTCCAGAAGAGCAGCACTTTGTAGGGTATGTTACAAAGCAAACACAGCACAAAGCAAGCACCATGTCCCAAAATTTGCTTCTCCTATGAAAAACATGGAACTACAGACACATTCCACAGTTATAAGCATGACACTTCTTTTCAGTAAGAGAATTTTCTCCATAGTTCTAAGGAAATGTAATTAAATAATTTCCTAATTTAACTTAAGAAGCAGTTAATAGGGGCAGCTCATTTGTTAGTATTTCTAGAATTAATGTATTCCTGTGGTAATTTTAGGAAAATTTTTATGGCAAGTTATTAAAAGAGGTATTATCAGAGGCATTGCATAATCAGAAAATTGTTTAAGTGTTGTTTTGTAACACAGAATTTCTGGCATCAGTATTGCAATGAAAGGAAGATGGAGAATTCCTGTCTGGTTTGGCTATTATACAGAAAAGTAATTTATTCTCTTTTATAGACAGCAACATTCCTAACTTCAGCCAACAGACAAAGCAATTGAAGCATAGTACTGGAGATTTACTACAACAGTTGACTTGGCAATTACTACACTTCTTCCCTGAAAAAAAAATCCCACCAAAAAAACCACCCAACAAACAAACAAAAACAGAAAAACAAAAACAACCCCAACCAGTCTTCTGATAATTCAGAAGGGAAAAAAAGAAAAACAAACAACAAACCAACAAAACTAAACAACAACAAAAAAAGGACAAAAAACCTACACACAAACAAGACCCCCACAACAATGCAGGTTAGCTCTTCCTTTCAGCTAAAATGAAATTACAAGTTATGAAAGCAATGTTTTACAGAATGTGAGTGAAATACGAGCCTGATTATGAGGTCTTTCCATTACGGAAGAGAGCAGCATCTTTCTGGAGGTACAGAAACTACATTCTAAATTGATTTGTGAACATGCCATATTCTCTTCTACTATTTACTTCAGTAGGTGGGAATATAATTACCAGGTCTATGTGATTTTCTCAGCAGATTTGCAACTTCGAGCATAATATCAAAATACAGCATATTGTACATCATATTTAACAATGCTTAGAGCTACAGAAGACAACAAAAAATGAGCAACCATGAATGAAAGTTATACCTCTTATTTCCCATCTGAGAACATAAGAAGCTCTGAGTATTCTTCTAATATAAGAAGCTCTGAAGATTCTATTTCATAACCAATTTACACAGCATTTCAAGGAAGGTTTCTTGATTTCACCTTACATGATGCTTTTTTTTCAGCATACATTTCTGTAAACCCATTTCACTTTCAATAATCTCTAAGGATTCCCTGGGGAACTCCATGAAAGAAGATCCAAGCTCTTTGAAGTCCCTGGCTGATAGAAGCCCAACCACTTCAGAATTGGGAGATGACCTGCTGTTTCACATACAAAGTTAGGTTAGTGCTCCAAATACTGTTATTTCAAGATACCTTGATGAGTCATGGTAGAATGCAAGTATAAATTATTGTGTAACAGGAGGGAAAATTCACAGGCATCAAACAGATACTTTGCAAACACTGCACTATTCCAGAATGCATGTTAATTTCAACACGTTTTTCACTATCAATGACACTCTCTCTTCCCACTTGTCAGTGCCTAGAACACTCAAGTCAAATTCTGAGTGATCTCTCTTGCTTTCAAAGGAAACATTAACAGGTTTTATATACTCGTGGTAAGGACCAGAGGCACATCAAAGCTTGCATTAGATATTTTATCCCTATTACTTCTTTTCTAGCTGGGAGGAAAATTAAGACACAAAGAGAGAGAGCAGAATTCCACCATAAGAGCAATATTCCCTCTCAACAGAGAGGAAGCTTCCTAACAATAAGCATTAGGGATTGTTCAAAAGTTGTGGCAAAGACAGACACAGAGAATATTGATGCAAAGATAAATTATGCATTTCAAACTCTACTTCTTACCTTCTTGTGCCCAAAAATCACAAATATGGGTTCAGTGAGTAAATGCAATTACTTAATTGTGGTAGGCAAAGTGCAACTTCTAAGACAGTGGGAAAAGGAATACCAGGCAAACCAGTCTTGGTTGCTGCCTTCTGTGAAAGGGATAAACAAGAATTTAAATCATCACTGATGGGGAAAGGATTTGGTACTGAGAGATCTGAGCTGCCTAACTGATGGGATATCAGATGAAATGAAGCATTTCCTCTTCAGGAGACCAATCTCTGCACCAAGGAATACTCAGGCTACATAAAGTGCACACATATTTGAAAAGCAACAGGAGCTCTGCTCAGCACTGTGGTTACTCGATAGTGCTCAGCAGAGCATGGAAACTTGCTCAGAAGTCTTTTTCCTTGGCAGTAGAGATCCAGCTAAATACAGAACTGCTTAAACTGCCAGTCACTACCTTAATGTTGACTTCTACATAAGCTACAAGGTGGTTCCTTGCTCAGAGATTTTTGTTATTTGCGGTTGTCTGATCATTTACTTAGGATCCTGGTCACAGAGAGAACCCATGATACAATCCCTTTCTCAAAGAGCTCACTGTCCCAACACATTTTGGCATCTATACTTGGACATATGGAAACTCCTTGGAACTGTCCTGTAAAAAGATCTTTACATCCCCATGGTGGAGATCCTAAGCAAGTTACAAGGTGAAAAAAAGTTCTCTAAGAATCATCTGTTGAATTTCTATTTCACTCCTTTCTCTCTTCATAAAATTAAAATACAGATGGACTGACTTGTCCCAAGTCCACCTCCTTCAGCACCAAAAAAAAGCCTTTGAGGAAGCTTGGTGCATCTAGAGAAACCAAGGAATTGGCAGCTCTGCTGTATGTCCTTGTGGGCTACTTGTCTGGATCCGAGTGCTGCAGCTGAGATTTCTGCTGTGACTATAACACTGTTCTCTGAAGATGATGGAAACAGAGACTGAAATTGCAGATGAAGATAAATTCCCCAGGGGTCCAAGTTTGTTCAGAACTGCCTAATGCATTTTTCACTTTAGCAGTTTTATATGTAAATAAAACCAGGGTACTATTTAAGCACAAATTACTTTGGATTCCTTAAAGAAGATGTGCCAAACCAATATGAAAGTTGGAAATAGAAATGAAATAACCCTGCTAAGTAGGATCCAAGGGGGGATCCAGCAGTGAAGGAACACAGACTTACTTTTTATTTCAACACTGCAAAGGGAACTTTTTAATCCACTGACAGCCAGACCCAGCAGGACTTGGGGCCAGTTACAAAGAACGTACAAAACTTTCTGGAAACTCATTTTTGTATTCTTCATATGCTGGATACAGCATGGGCAAGCCTGTCTATGTAAGTTACAGAAGTCTGTCCTGTTCAGGCACTGCCTCACAGGACCAGAGCAGCAGCTGGAAATTGATGTTCAGGAAGACTATAGCAGCACGAGGAGGAAAACAAACTGGCTGTTCATATTACTTTTATGAAGAACTGGGCACTGAAGTTTAATTTCATTTTAAACAGAAAGCAAAACAAAAATAGAAATAAGACATCTGAAGTAAACAGTGTCCAGAAACACAAGTTGAAAAGGCTGGGCTCTGTGATGGGGAACTTCTCTGTACTGGGAACGACAACAGTGCACTGCAAGAGATCAGATTGTCACAGCCATGGCAGTCAGAAACAGCACAATAGCATCAAAATAATACTGGAAGTCGGAAAGTAAGTGGTCTTCAGCTGGATGAGGCTGGCCAAGATGCAGTAAGAGTGAAAAAGCAGAAAACAGCTACCTCAGCAAGCCAGAGATAACAAAAACTTTGCTTAGAGAATATTTCCAAGCCATACATTAAAGCCAAAGGATCTGTGGAGAGGCTCCTTCAGGCCCAGCCTACAAAGGGACACCAATACTTCAGCCCCTCTTTAAGCCTGATACCTCTCAGATACACCAGATACCTCTCTTGACTAATGACTGCTCACTTCTGAATAAGTAATTTCTGAGCTTCTGTAATCAGCTGCTGCCAGTGGCTCCCAGACCAAAGAGCTTGCAGGTGGCAAGCACAGCTGGGCCTGTCATGTTAATGTGATTGGTTTTGCATCTCTTTCTGGATGGAGCCACTTGATCTCCCCAGTTCTGGATGACTTGAGCAGCAGCTCCCTAACCACTGCTGACATTGTCAAAGGCAGCGATTTTGTGTTTGAACCACAACTCACTCTGTTGAGTGATAAAATGAAGATTTTGCCTGTGCCAAGAGCAAGAGCTCTGACAGTAGCATTTTTAGATCCTCTCAGCCACTGGAGGGTCCCCCTTGAGCTGGAGTCACTCTTTCAGCTCTGGTGCCTCCAGCTGGCAACTAAAAGTCATCCCCAGAGCTTCATGCACACTACACTGGAGACACTGGTCCAAGGTCTTCCATGGATGTCTAGATAACAGACTTAGAGTTTCATATTATAACCAATTAAGTTAATATTGCCTGCTAAATGCCCTTATACCCTAGCTAATGAGTGTTCTCATTGCAAGGCTTAATTCAGTTTTCACTCTACTTTTAGAGTTCAGCCTAAAAGCCTCTATTAAATTCTTGCTCTGCTAGCTCATTGCTCTTGCTAGCTCTGCTAGCAAGCAGCAAAACCAAGGCAGTGTAAAGTTTTGAGTCAAATTGTAAAGAGAGGGCAAGAACTGTTCTTCTGTGAATCCACATAATAAATTCTAGTGGAAACACAGCATATTGGTCCTTGTCAGGATAATGGCTGCTAAAGAAATTCTGTGCTAGTCATTTTAGATAGAAGAGGAATCCAAATTCCTCATCAGCCTGCATGTCTGCTCTATTATTTCAAGCTGCATTTATGTTTTAACTGTTCAATTTTTCAAACAGCATTCTTCAAGGTAGTAGCCTATTCTATGTAAATATCAAAATGTTTAATTATTCCATCATATAGAGCATTTCTGTGAAGCAGCAGGTATTTTATAAAAACTCACAAGAGATGAAAAAACAATTAAGCACCCCCCAATACCAGTCACAATACAGGCATCAGATTTCCAGTGCAACACACCTAGCTTACCAGCTCTTAGATAAAAATCTACAGCTTTAAGAAATGGGTCCCTTTTCCCTGTGCTAAGTTCTCACAGGATGCTGAATATTCAGGGATGCCTGTTCAGTAGCCAGCCAGCTGAGATGACCTTTCATCCTTAGGTGAAACCCTTGATCTGTGGCAGGGTTTTCACTAAGGGAACAAGGACTGAGAACATAAAAAAAAGATATGAGCCTCTGTTTATATACTGCTTTTTTTACAGCACAGTTCAGCTCTGTCACCATCTACAATAACTTCTCCACTGTTTAGCACAGTGGAATATTTATTTTATTTTCCACTGCACCAAAGACTGTTTGAAGCCTGAATAGCTAATAAAACTATGAGCCTTTATTAAGCAACACTAAGTTCTTCCCTCAGGTATGTAAGCATAGGCAAAAAACATTCCTGTGTTTCAGGATGGAAATAAAGCTGCTGTTACTTATAGCTCTCTTCACCCAGGTTGTAGCAATGAGTATGTTAGACAGATATCAAAATTAAATAGGGCTTAAATCTACTTCCACCCTTGTTTTTTCTACGTCAACAAAATTAAGTAATGGACATAAGCTTTCCAAAATCAAAAGCAAACACAAAGGCAGGAGTTTAAATTTTGATCTGTGCTCTTACTGGTAATTTTAGGAAAGACAGTACTCTATTTCTTGTCCCACTCCTATTTATTAGCAAAAGATTATTCATTTGGCATCATCAGCAAAACACTATACAGGTTTTTTTTTATCACTGGTCTACAGGCTTCTCCTTATAGTTCTGTCATCGGGTTTAAAAGAAAAGGTACATTTTTTTTCTGAAAGATTTTTACTGTCATGAAGTTTTGACTCTGCTGTTGAACACCATTATTTCACAGGAACCAGCACTTAAAGCTATTTTCTTCCTGAGGTAGCTGGTTTTCCTCCTAGGAAAGACACAGTATATGATATATTAACACAGGTATACACTTTAACTTAGGACAAAGACAACCAGAAAGAATGCAACTCGCATCCTTAGACACACTGCTGTTTTCATCAGAGGGGGTGATAGCCTTGTGTGAAATATAACAAAGAACACCAAGTATTAACTGGAACAGTAACCGAAGTCATTTTGTTTTCTATCTCTGCCACATACTGAGCACAACATGACTCCCTCAAATGGCTAACTTCTGTACACTGAGCCTAAATATTGCCACCCCGTGGCCTAACAGCACTGTCTGACAGCCCTGCAAATAGGGAGACAAAACAGTTCTAGGCTGGGCACTGCACATTCCAGTCCCTACATACTACTTCTATTCTACATCTAGTTTTGTTTTCTTCACAGATTCCTGCCAGAAAAAAAAGTTGTCCCCTGATGATCGCACTTCCCTCTTTATACCTGTTTTTTTTCCCAGGTGCCACATTCTGCCTTATCCCTCCTGCAGCCCAGCATGAAGACAGACACATGAAGCAGCAGAAGTCAGCAGCAAGTACACATCCATAATAAAACTTTCACTGCAACATCACACAGTAAGTGCAAATTCCCTTTTGAGGGGATGGAGAGCAGAGGCGGGGAAAATCCTTCCAAGCCTTATTCCTTGCCATGCCAGCATGATTTCCACTGGACTTTGTGTACGAAGCAGTTTCTACAACAAACATGTGGAGCTACACTTCTTTCTCTGTGATGAAGGAGGGAAAAATTAGCCACAGCCTTAAAGCTTTAGGGATCTGTTCTGACTGTACAGCTCAGCGAGTGCAAAGCAAGTGCAAATAGCAAGTGCAAAGCAGCTGACCCTGCAAGGGCATAAAGTTCAAAGACCTCTCTTCCTGTAAATCTTCTGTCCAGTGCCACAGTAAAACATGCTTCCTGGAGAGGAGAACTGAAATGAAACTCAGCAAAGAGAGATTTTATATTCTTAGTTTTGTGGAGAAGTCAGAAAGTCAAAGAGCTGGTGGGGTCCCAGACCTGAAAGGGACTGCCAGGATTGGCTGGTCTAAACTATGTAACACAAAGTCTTTAGTTAATGGCTGAGTGAATCAAGATACCTTTTCAAGGAGAATACTTCCAATGTCTCTGCAAGGATAGAATCCACCATTTCACCAACTGCTCCAGTGACTGGCTGCAGCCACTTTCAGAGTGCTTTGCTCACTTTGATCTATGTCTAGTAACAACCCCCTATTGAAGGATGTTTTTTATACCTCAGCTAGCTAGGCTGGGGAGTATTATAAAGCCTCCATTTCCCATACAGCTGCTTACAGACAGTTTAAGCCTCTCTGTAGCTCTCCCCGAGTGTCATCCACAGGCTCCTCCCCTACCTCAGAGCCACAGGAGGCTGGTCAGGAAGCCCCAGCTGAGCTGCTCCATCAGACACCATTAGACCACAGCAGCAGCTGCCCCAGACCTGAGTTACAGTCAGTGGCACTGGGCATCATTCAGGGTTACTATCATGTGCTTCAGAGAGCATGGGGTAGGCTGCCCATTCTAGCATTAGATCATTTCCCAGTCTCTAGTGGATTTTGGCTTAACCACCGAAGTTAATTACCCTTCCCTACTGCTTGACAGTCTTTTCCAAGTTATAGATGTTATTACTGAAAACTCCAGATAGTCTCAATCTTTATACAGAGGTCTGATGCCTTAACTTTGCTTAGTCTTGGCAATAACAGTATCCTGTGACAGACTAATGTGCCTGTTGTAAAACAGATGTTATAGCAGAGCAGTGTCGTATATCTGTACCTCCTAATGGACCATTATTTTTGGACAAGGCTGCGCTAACAAAGCAGTAGTTGTGTTACTGAGAGGTAACTTGTTAAAGGCTGCTGAAAAAGTCCAGAGAAGGGCAACAGAGACCCTTGGGATCATAAGAGAACAGATGTCACAACTACAGGACACCCCAAGTGTTGATCGCCAGCCACAAACGGTCTGCTACTGGTCACTGAGTCAATCCACTTTTGAGAGCAGGTTAAAACCAGTTCTAAGACATAGCTAGAAAACATAGAGACTTGTGTTACAATTTATTGCAGTTGCTCAAGATTGGTAGGCTATGCAAAACTGTCTTCAGATTATCTATGACTACAATGAAAGCAACTGGCTTTGCAGGATGAATCTTTCAGAATAGAGCAATCTGTTACACTGCATTGATAGGGACAGATGATTTCTTAATTATTAAAGGGAAAAAATAATCTCTATTTCTTTTGCTTGTATTTTACTGCTTGTGTTTGGTCTGGTACCCACTCCTCCCCCTTGATGCTTTATTGTAATTTGAATAGAATAAAATACCAGAAAATTGCTTTTAAATTATTTTTTAAACTTCTCTAAATAGTTGTCCCTTTGGTCTCCTACTAACAGCATGAGAGAACAAGTGTCTTCTTTTCTGACTGCTATCATGATCACCCTTCTTTTTCTTTTGAAAGGAAGCAATTTTTAATTCACAGCCAGATGCAGATTCCAGAACTCTAAAGGATAATCCAACTGAACAAAAATCAAAAGACCCTTTATATTCAACTTGTTTATTCCAAATTCTGTATCTTTTCTGAACACACTCCACTTCTTAAACATCCTGCAGAGGTAAGAATGGCCAGTGCAATTCCAGAACAACCTAGATCTCATCTGGATCTGATCACACCACTACTTCCTTTAAGAGCATGGGAATGCATCTTTGTTGCTGACTGCCTTATACAATGAGATTCTTAGCATTTTATTCATTGTACTGGCACTCTGAGTTCTCTGTATAGGTGTCTAGGTTCCTTCTGGGCTGATGGATATGACTTACAGCCAATTAAACTGTTTAATAACTTTCTAGTAGGGTGGAGGTTTGCCACCCAAGGTTTATTCCTTCACCTCACAGCCGGAGCAGCAAAGGCTGTGGTGGGAGGGAAGGCAAGAGCTGAATTCTGCCATCTTTCCAGAGAGAGGCAGGAAAGCTAAAGCTCAGGAGACAGAATGATCTCAACACAGTATTTCTTGTAGCTGCAGTGAGCAGGGGGGATGAAGGCACCTACTCATCAAAGAAGAGAAACAGTGACCTGGGAAGCAACCATTATTAATAATGTAATAGAAAAAGGAAGGCTTCAGAAAAGCTCCCTTGTATTCTCTCCAAGATTTCTTATAGATAAACAGCTATTCAAAAGTCCTCAACTGGCTGCTCCTAAGCAGAACTCATGCTGAAAAGAAATATGCTCTCTTGCCAATCCTGTGCTAATTAAGCCTGTTTATGTTCTGCTTGAATGGATGACCTGTCTTCCTGGGAATCCAGCAAACCTGAGAAGCAACTGCAGGTACCTGAATTTTGTTTTGGCCTCGCTGTGCTATTCTTGCTGCTTGGTGTAAAAGCCTGGTAACATTGCTATAGATTTCATCTGAAGGATGAGCACTCCTGTGCCCCCTGTTGAAATTTGGCAAAAGCAGGGTGCATTCCTCAAGGTGGAAATGCACCACTGTTTTTTCAGTAATGTTCCGTCACAATCCAAAGCAGGCCTTGGAATTCAAAAGTATTTGACAAAATGTTTCTGCCCCTTTGGGGAATCTCCTGCTATAGCCATCAAAATGCAGTGAGGCACCCTGGGAAAATCGATGGGAAAGCTCTTGACAGCCTTCCTCCCTGTGATTCCTGGTCCAAATTTGTTCCCTCAGGAGGCTGGGACTCTGTAAATAGACATCTGACTTACAGCTTCAAAGTACATCTCTTTATCCATCTTATTTCTTCTTAAGAACAGTACAAAGTGGAAAGAAAGGAAGCCTAATTTTGTGCTACTGCAATATAAATATAAATCTGTCAGTTGGTTTTTTAGAGTTCCAAAAGCTGATCCACTACTTGAATAGCTCTGCAAAAGTCAGTGTGAAGGTGAAGATTTTGAAAGGAGGCTTTGAGAATTTTTTTTGCCAAGGCTTCCAAAATCTAAGACACCTTTCTCTGTTTGAATGTCTCAGCCAGATCACATGTAAAACCATTTCATTAACCCTTAATCACTTATAGGAAACCTGTTTAGCTTTTCTCTGTTTTTCAAATGAAGGTTCAAATTAAACAGTTAGGAAAAAACGGGTCTTTGGGTTGAAAGATCCTTCCTTTTCCCTTCTCCACAGAACCCAAATGCTTCAAAAAGTGGATTTTCAGGCAAATGACCAGGCTTTTCTCCCAGAGAGGCTAATATGGAAGATATGAATGGCAAATTTTATTACATAGTGTGGAAAATCCTGATTTTATGTTACAGTCTGGCCTATACTTCAACACCAGTATTAACTTTGGCTTAGCAGGTTTTGGTGCTGATCTCACATCTTTTGCAATAAGACAGTCTGCAATGACATAACAGATGATAAAACAGAATCTTAAACTTGAAAGACACAAAGATGTCCCTATGCTGCCAAATCAAACCCTCAGAAGTCCAGCTGCTGGCTCAGAGATAATTTCATTGAACTGCCCCCAGCCAAAATTTTCCCCACACCTACAACATGTGGCCTAACTCCCAAAGTAAGCTGCTCCTCAAGTGATTTTCAATGAAGGAAGCTAAAGGAGAGCTATAGGAGTAGGAGACATTTTTGTCCTCAAAATCCACCACGTGCAGAGGCTTCTGCAGTTCACACAGAAGGTGAGAACTTGGCATCACATAGCTGCTGAGAGCAGAGCTCAGAAGTGGCCAAACCTGCAGTAGCATTCGCCAGCCTGGGTTAGTCCAGCTCCAGGCACTGGGTAGGCTCCTTCTGGCCATGGGCAGTAGCTCACAGCTGATGACCTAGCAGAGGACTTGAGCTGGGGCAGCTTTCAGCACATCCTCCTCTCTGAACCTTCATGCCCCTTTTGCAGTGGCTTTCCACTCTTACAAAGTTTTTCCCAAGCCTTCTCTGCACACTGACTGAAGATCTAATGCAAAATGAGCAAGTTGCAATGCAGTTGGGTAGGTACCACCGTTATCACTATGGTATCTCAGCTTCAGTCCTAATCCTTTTAAAATTTTTGCTCATAAGACCAGATCTTAAGGTGCACATATTAAAAAAAAAAAAAAAAAAAAAAAAAAAAAAAAAAAAAAAGGAAAAAATTCCTCACAAAAGCCCCAAGCCTGCTGGAAGGGAACAAAATAAAGCCCAAGTCTTCTGGATGTCAAAATAACCTGTGATTCCACAGTCTAATTATCCCATTTTAAGGGGATACAAAATCTGCTTCAAAAAATATACCCAAACAATTCCCCAGAGTTTAACATACAGGTTAAAATTAACAGCTTAGGGAAAATATTTGTCTCAGGTTAGCAAAGATAGAAATGAATTTGTGGATATATAAGTAAGCTTTCAAATAGATTTAAAAAGCAGAGGTGAGCATCCTCCAAATGCCAAGAGATATGGCAAGTATGGTGTGGTCTCAGATTTTACTGGTGTAATAGTCCATATAGTCAGAGAAATTATTTTAAACTAGTGAAAGTACTTATTGCAACTCATGTTTTTTTGTGCAAAAATATCCCAGGATGAAGATGATTGTTGGCATTCATCTTGTGCCCACCCAACAGTAATTCCAGCCTCTGTTATTGCAAAACCAGAAGCCTGGGAGCTAAAACAGAATAAAGACGAGAGATTAAATGTGCATTGAAGGCCCTTCAAGTCCATTTTATTTCTGCGACTTGCAGATGTGTGGTTACTGCTTGGTTTCTCTGCCCAGGAGGCAGACATTTTATGTATGACTACTTTGTATATGGAAAATTCAGAATGGTATCTTATACCCCTGCATTTAAATCTAGTAAAAATATTCTTGTAATACACACTAGCCTGTAACAAACACAAAGCCAGATTCTTTCCATGGGCTCTGAGAAATGAAGAGTCTAATGCACATTACATTATTTATTATGATGGCATCATAAAAAATTTTTTCCTCCCATATAAATATTATAATACAGGGTATTACAAAGTTGCCTTATAACACATTTTTTTTTTAAAGGAAATTCCTTTAAAACGCAATTCCTGCCTGGGGAATTTAAAGAAAACAAACAAACAAGAAAAAAAAAATTTATAGAAAAAACTCAGACACTGCAGACTGAAGCCATGTCCTGGATAAATGAAGTCTCCATCAGCAAAAAAAGGAAATTCCTATAGTGTTAAAATAAAATAAAATAAAACACAACTAAGCAATATTAGCTACAGATGAATGCTGCACCCATTTTGCCAAGCAGCTGAAGGTCACAAGTCCAGCCCAGCAGCAGCACTTAACTCTAATGGATACTATTTGTCTCACGCAAGGGTGCTGTCATTCCACTGAAGAATGAAACCCATGCTGGGAAAGTCAGCCCATGCAGTGGACTCTGCCTAAACCACTTCCATTGAAATGCACATTCTATGCAGGCATGACTCTGCTCAGCTGGCAGCCCTTAACTACAGTATCCATGATGTGTAGAGCTGGCATCCAGGATTGCCCCTAGAAGGCAGCTCAAACAGTGGGATCATCTTTGAGGCAGCTAAAACCACTCTCCAACCAAACAGGAATAAAGATTCCTTTCAGATTTATCCTCTTAGAGTGGCTCCTAAGCTACATACACCCCATGTAAACATGTAAAATCAAACACACACCCGTTTCTCTCTAGCAGCCCAAAGTACACATATTATACTCTAAACTTGCAATGTTTCTCTGCCTCTCCCTTTTTGAATATCAGAAAGCCACAAGGGCTCAGTTAGCTGCAGTAAAGTGTGCTGCTAAGTGTTTGTAGCTGTATATGCATGCCTCCCAGTACCACTCTTAAAAAGACTTGACTCTTAAAAAGATTTGCTAGTCAGGCATTAAAAAAAAATTTAAAAATTACTTTTCATTATGTTTAAAGAGATTGCATGTGGGAACTTATGATCCTAGGAACTAGACACAGAGAGGTGTTTTAGTTCTAAGTGCACTAAACAGCCTTATCAGGGCAAGTAAAAAGTTCTGTCTGGCTTCCAGCAGTGCATTGGGATGAGGCCCTAAAAAACAACTTTTTCATCCAAGTTTTCATGTAAGAAAATTTTTTTTTCTCAAGATCTTCTTCAATAACAGTAATTTTCACCTCAGTAAATTGCTTTTGCCATGCTCTAGGATTACATTCTCACCCATAGAAAAAATATACTAACACCTGTATCCTAACTTTTCCTTACTTTCTTGTGATTTCACCTCCTGAGCATGCCCACCACTATCATCACTTAGGAAAACCTAAATGTATTTTAGGCAAATATTTACTAATATTCTGTTACCAGTTCTTCAATAAGAAGTTTTCCAACTAATTCAATTCTTCATTCACATCCTTGACACAGCTACAAAAAAAAAAACATGACTGAAACAAGTAGCAACATCTTACCTGGGTCCCTCAACATGAGAGGGATGTGAATGTGCTGAAGCCAGCCCAGAGGAGGATCACAAAGATAATCCAAGAGCTGGAGCACTGCTTCTGTGAGGATAGGCTGAGTGAGTGGGGGTTGTTCAGCCCGGAGAAGGAAAGGGTCCATGGGGACTTTATAAAGAGAGCCACAAGAAAGCTGGAGAGGGACTACAAGGGCAGGTAGAGATAGGGGTGATGACTTTAAATGGAAAGAGGATAGCTTTAGACTATGTATCAGGAAGAAATTCTTCACTGTGAAGGTGGTGAAACACTGCAACAGGTTGTCTAGAGAAGTTGTGGAAGCCCCATCCCTGGAAGAATTCAAGACCGAGTTGGATGGGGCTCTGAGCAACCTGGTCTACCACGAGGTGTCCCTGCCCTTGGCAGGGACTTGGAACTAGATGTTCTTCAAAGTCCCTTCCAACCCAAACCTTTCTATGATTCTATGGCATTTCATTGTAAGGGAGGAAGAAATAGAGGTCTCTTCTCCTCTCTTGTACATGCAAGTAAGCATTAACTCAGAGATCCAGCAGTAAACACAGAAACATGAGTGACCTGAGCAGATCTTTGAGAAGAAATCATGGTCTTAGATGTTAAAATATCAGTTCTGAAGGAAATAAGATGAAGTTCTGGTAGCATTGTGTCCTAGCAACAGAATTTTGCACAGCCAATGCAATGCAGTGGATGGGAGCATTTGCAAAGGAGGTCTTAGGTCCAACAGTTTCATTACAGCAAGATATAAAAGGATTTCAAAATAGCTTAGGTTCAACTATTTGCTAATAAGTTGAAGTAGTTATATATTCACACTACTTTCAGAATTGCAGTATCCAGGCTATTCTTAATTACTTACAGTTCACTGCTTTTCTAATTTATGTGAGCATAGATAGTCTTTCTGCAAATTTTTGGTTATAACTTGCACATTTATTTTTGACTGGAGTGAAACTGTGAAATGCCTGAGTACTTAGAAATCCATACATTTCTAAAACTCCTTCAGTTTGCTATATTATTGTAATTCCTGGATGTCAAAGAGCATGTAGGTTATTTTAATTTGTAGCTCAGCTCTTTCTCCAGAAAAAATATAAAAGGCCATTTCGAACTGTATTTTGAAAGCCAGACCAAAAAAAAAAAAAAGTTAAGTTAGAATCCTCTAAACCAGAGAACCAAGAAGCCACTGAAATAAGAAGTTTGTTGCACCACTGCACACTATTCCTTTTTGAAAATTGTAGGACAATGAAGAAAGGAAAATTCAGTGTATAAAAAGAATAATGTATAGAAAATCCAACAAAGTATATCAAAGTAATGTGAATGAATAAAAAATTTAGGGTGAGGGAAGAGGGTGTGATTCATCTATATACTATGAGACAAAGTTTAAATATGCAATCATCTTGGGTCAGCAGCAAAGAAAGATGCTGAGGCCTCAGGCACTCAGGCCAGAAGCTGCCTGACCTTCTCACCAGTCCCTCCCTATAGGCAGCGTGCAGCCAAGGGAGTCCCACCCAGCACGAGGGATTGACCAGCACTGAGGTAAGAGCATTTTGTGCCCCAGGGCCACACGTGCCTCTGCAGAAAATACCTCAGATAGACATTCCTGCCTGTGCTCACTTTATAGAATAAAATACTCCATGTGGATAAAACCTTTCACAAGATCAATAGGAGGTATAGATACAGATATGTATATATATATATATATATATATATATATACACCATGCACAGACCCCAGCATGCATGTATAGCTATATGTGTAAGTATTAAAAAAGAATTGTCATGTTTATATTTTTCATGTTTATATTTTTCTTTCAGGTGGGGGATTTTTTGTTACAATTTTAGGTATCAGAGTAACAAAATTACTTTTATCACAGAGTCTTCATCTCACAACAGCAGAAAAGGCAAGTGTGCAGATTTTTTTGGAGTTGTTTCACAGCTATAAAATATTGTCAGTTCCTAAAAAATACCTAGTAATATCTTATAGTTGAAAATTAATTAACTATTTAATTTAGGTAATTAACTGAATGAATCACTGACTGTGTAGAGCATGTTATAAGAAAAATTCTGAAAAACTCTTGAGACTAAACCATTTTTGCTTAGCCATGAAGATTTAATGTGGTGCAGAGCTGAAAAAATATTACATCTAATTATACTTGCAGTGCCACAGAAGCAGTGGGGAACTTGAGAATATGACTGATAAGTGGCTAGATAGTAGGCTAAGAGATATGCATAGTTCATCAGAGGTCTAACGAAGGCTACACACTAGAAGTCTGCTACTGTAAGAGGAAAATAATCAGAGACAGCATTTAAAGTTGCACTGTAGCTAAAGAATGCCTAATGCTGCCAGCTGCAAGGAGCCCGAGTTCATGCTCAGTGGATAAGTTAATTAACCAATTTAATACATCATGATGGACGCATTAGGGAAGATAATCGCTGAAAAGAGGCTGAGGAAAAAGTATCTGAGGGCCCAGTGCTTATATAGAGCTGCATGCCTGATTTGGGATGCCTGGGCTCTGCCTGGTGAGGCCCCATGTGGGCTGCTTGATCCTGGGTGCCCAGCCTGGCATCTCTGACCTAACACATCACTTGGGTTAGAAATGCCCTGCTGGGCCCTGAGCCTGAGCAAGGCACAGAGGGGCTGATCCCAGAAATGAGAAAAACAGACTGGAAAGAGGCAGCAGTGGTGAGTGGTGGCCATTGCATGAAGGAGATGCCCCAGTCAGGTGAGGCCCATGGAAGCCTGCAGATACAGGGCAACCAGAAGTATCCTGTGAAACACCGAGCACAGACACTGCCAGGCGTAGTAAACAACCTGTGTGTGTAACAATCATGCAGAAAATCATCCTCCAAAACCTCTTACCACCAGTAAGTCTTCTGCAACTTTCACTGTTGAAGAAAGAACCCATCAGCAGCCAAAACATCGTACAAGAAAAAAAAATGTATAAAAACTAGTTATGAGGTGGCAGAATAGCAGCCATAAACTCCCTTCCAGAAATCCATTGTTTCTCAGCTCCAACAACCATCATCTGATCCAATTCAAACCAGATGAAAACTGAAATGCTGACCTGGTTGTAAGGAAAGAAATTAGAAGAGGTGACTGATTGCAGTCACTTGGAAACAACAGACTGAATGCCAGCTGAAAGAAGTAATGCTGTACAACTTTAAATACAGAAAATAATGAAGTAGACAATAAAACATTCACAGAGCTATTTTTTGAAGAAAGGAGAGTAAGAGGCTGCCAAAGGAGGGTGGCAAAGGTTAGAATGTTTTGAGGAGTAAGAAATTAGCACATCTATAAACATGACCTATTGCAAAAACCAGGTATTGCAGATGTCATTTTTTTTGAACCACAGTCAATCTTGAGCAGAATGTGTAAGAAACCACAGACATAAATATTCACACAGCCCTGGTGCCTGAATTTCTTTCTTATCAGGGAGTAACCTTGCCTTGAACTGGGCACATTTAGCAGAGTCATATAACAACTGAGCAGCACTGCAGATCAATCATGGATACAGACAAATCTTTCTTCCATGGTTCCACAGTTATAGAAAAAAATTATTCTCCTGCAGTTGCTTAATGATAAGGCTTCCTAAACTGTTAAATCTCTGAGACAGAGTAAGCTGTAGGCTTAAACATGCTCCACAAAAATAATTAACAGATTTTTAAAGATTATTTTGTTTTCTCTTTCCCAGCTTTTGCAGCCGATTTTCTGAAAATTTCTGGTCAAAAGTATAAAATCCTTTGCCAGCTGGAAGAGGTATTTAATCTTAAAATAGTCAATAATATTAAACTTACTTCGGAAAAACAGATATTTTTTCCAAAAAGCACATAGCAATCTCTAATTTAATTCATAAATGAGCTCCAAATGGATTATAAAAGGAAACTGAGTACCTTCTAGAAGAAGCTGGGGATGTTCTCTCCTGGAATAGATTAGGTATGTTTTTATTAAAATCAGTGGAATGTGCAATTTGTTTCTCACATTTGAGTAAGTTTTAACATCCTGCCAATGGAGTGGAGCAACAGACCAAAAGAGTCATGGAAACAAGTGACTACTAGTGATGGTGGGAGAATTAAAGAAATATCAAAATCTTGACATGCAAGAGATATTTAACACTCAAAAATTATTTCTTCAATGCTGCAGATGAAACCATGTTAGCAGTACTTACATAGAAACAGAGAATAAATGCTGCAAGATTGTGGTCATAGTCCAGGTCTTCTATGTTAAACCTACACCACTAAGCAGCTTGGACGCCTTCATGGTGTCAGTTTTTATGACATTGATATTCCCCTAAAACAGACAAGACAAATAAGAGAGGATGTGGGAACTCTTCCATAGCATTTTTATCCATCTAAAATTCTCATTAAAAACCAGGAGATGTGTAAGGAAAGCCAGGTCACTGTGTCACATCTACCATGTCAAGAGGAAAAGCCTCTCCAAAATGCAAGCACAGAATGAAGCAAGTCCCTTCCAAACTGTTGGTCTGCAGTGTACCTGCAGTCTGATTTGTGCAAAGCAAGTCTGAGGCCAGCAGGGATACAACAGCTAAGAAAATTAATGACAAGGTACAAAACTTAGGCAGTGTCCAAATCCAGTAGTACTACTTGCAGAGACCTGAGATCTCTCCCTGCACTGAGATCAGCCCTCCCACAAAGGGACACAAAGGCTCTGCTCCAAGCACAGAAGAAGTCTGGCCCTTCCCCACAGAGGTTCCTTCAGCTTTTGTTCTCCTTATCAAAAAAAGTTGGAACAAAATTGAGGAGTATTTAGGTATTCTACTGCATATCACAAAAAAAACCAGTTTCTCTCCATAAGCCTACTTAGTGGCACCTTTGTACCCCTCCAGACAGTTTCTGAAACAGAAACCCATAAGTATAACCCATCCTGTCTCACCCAAACAACATCACAAGACTATTTTTCTTAAAAGGGAACATACATAAATGCAAGTCTTCCAACCACTGGGATGCAGCTGCTACTCTTATCCCCTTATTTAACAGTACATAAAAAGGATGGATGAAAATTAGTTAGTAAGATCAAAGCTATCCTAAAATAGAAGCAGAAGGAATGCTTTCACCTGCTACCAAATAAGGCCTGTATGTACCTATTGTACAACCACATTACCAGGCAGTGGCAATATTTCCTTCCATACAATCCAGCTTAGCTGAAACACTGTGCCTGAATCTTTATGCATCTATATGGCAAAATATCAAAATTAAAATCAATATAAACCTAGCAATTATATTACCCAGAGGCTTATGAATCAAGAACTAAAAAAGTTAATGTAATCTTAGAGGATTTAAGATCCACATTCCTTACTGAAAGAAAGCTGATTTATCTCTTTGCATGAATGTTATTAAAATCATTGACAACAAATTACAACCAAAAAAATCAATAAAAATAAGAAAATGTTGCCATAGTTCAATTATTCCTAACTTTAACTTAATTTAAGAATCAAAAAAGTTGCTGCCAAATTTAAAATCAAATCAAGGGTCTAACTCCAGCAAAGAATCAAGAGTCAATTATAGAAAGCGTTAAATCAACAACATTTCTTCAAGAAATAATCTGTTTGCAAATTCTAGAAAGTAACAATCAATTTACTGAATCTCCAGCTGGAGCCAGAGTAATTTAAAGTGCATTCACACAGCAGTGAAGCAGAGTTATCTAATCTGCAATCTCAGGCTACTTGAGCTTCCTTCTGGCAAAGCTGCTTTTTGGTAAGTGCAGGTTTACACAGTGTGGTTCTAAAGCTCCTAGAAGTTCCAATATAGAGCTCAAAAGTTACAGTTTTTGAAGCCCCACTTTCCAGAATTATTTCCATTTGCAAAACTTTTATTTTTTATTCTTTTACCAGCATGTGTTTTACAGGAGCTCACAAAGCTCTCAAATGCACTGATGGCCTAAAGTTAAAGTTGGGATATCTCTCATCCTAATAAAATACAAGCAATAAAAATGAGATTAGGATAAAAAATTATGCTTAAGATTATCAGAGATTCATAAAGGCATTAGCTCAGAGTTTCCTGGCCTCTCACGTGTAAGCGCTGGGGCAGCATCAGGGACCAAAGCACCCACAGTGATGGCACAGAGCTCGGAGGCCCCAAGTTTGGTTAAAAACTGCTGTTTCCTGTTAGTATTTTTGCTGCTTCTTTTCAAGATGGTCAACAAGAGGATTTTAGGAAGACTTGTTTGGGAATTTTGCCACAAACTTCCCTTTCTTCTTGAATTTTTGTTTGTTAAGCCTTGCAAATCTTCCCATTAAGATCCTTAGGCAAACAAGTCAGCACACAGGCATGCACCACAATCAAGTTGTGTTCATCAACTCAACTAGGGAAGGAAATTTATCTGAGCATTTTTAAAATTCGTGTAATGTTGCCAATCACAAAGCCTGAAAGCTTAGAGCTTTTAGAATTTTCTAAATTACCTTTGGATATAATTCAGGATTGGCATAATTACATTAATAAATACTTATAAGTTACATTCTCCCACAAATATATGGAAAGCATAATTCTTTTTAGAGACATTTTTATCAATAATCAATCAAAAAGAGTCTAGCCCATGAAAAAATAGTAAAAATAAACACAAAAACTTGTGTTGACAGCTTAGCAGGAACATTCCCATGTTAGAATGCAAGTTTTCACATCAAATAGGATTGTAGGTCAAAAAAGAAAGCTACAGTCTGATGTTCCATTTTGTCAGTTCTGTTCAAAGTATTGCAAACTAAACCTCAGTAAGAATATGAGCTCTTTCCTTTAGATTCTTTCAATTTTTCTAAGGAGTGTGAGGGGAATATTGCATTTGCCATTGAACGAGACAGGAAAGCACTGCCTGCTTGCAGAGGGTTGCCTCAGAACAAAAAAAAGTCAGTGATTTTAGGCAAACTGAAAATATGAATTTATGGACATGAGGATAACAGCAACAATATACCATTATGAAAGTGAGTTACATGCTAGGTTTATTGTTCCTCATCTTGTCAGAGTAATTTAAAAGTAAATCAATAATGGTAAGTGATCCCCAGCTGCCTATTAACAATGCATCATATATGTCTTTTAGGCACTGTAATAAAGATGATTCAGGGAATGGATTGTGAGAGCAAGTGAGGAGTAGATCAGATATCATTTAGAGACTGCTATCCACTTGGAAAGGGATTCCTGAAATAATACAAGTACACAGGAAACATGGAAAACTGCAGGTAATGGAAATGTACACTACCTAAAAGGCTGAGAAGTCTTTGTGAAAGTACTTGTCACAGAAGCCTCTTCCTCTCAAATGAAGAAAGTGCTCTCTCTTGTTTAATGGCCAAGGAGGTCATATTTGCAAATGCAGAGCATAAGAAATGTATTCAGGTTTATGATCTCCCAGGCAAGGTTTTAGGGCCTGATCCTGCTTCGTCTCCCAAGCCCCCACTGCTGCCAGGGAATCCAGACAGGGCAGTGAGTCACAGAGGGACAACCTCTGGTCTTAGGCTAAGGAGAAGCAAGAAACTCCAAGACATAGTAGTGTGGGGTAAGTTTAGGCACTGACCCAGCCTCCCTCAGGCATAACAAAGCAAAAGAGCTGCACTGAGACCTGGCACCATCACCCATAGCTAATAGTTGTAAAGCACATTGGGGTTTTGCCAGGCCTTTAAGCTTGACCATGATAAGCAGTTTAAATACAGTCAATTTTCTTCAGGGCTTTGGCTTCCCTTCAGAGCTCAGTTAGTTATTTCCTGACATTTGGTATTCAAGCCATTTATTTCATGGGACAAATAATTGTTTACCTATTTTTCTAAGTTAAAATCCCATAATTGATCTAGCCTTCTTTTAAGTAACAGCTCACCAACAAGAAGATTTTTGATCCAGATTCAGCTCCAGCCCAGCTCCACCTCTTTCGCTCCAACCTGATCAGGATTTATCCCCCTCTCACAGACCCACTAGAAGTACTCCAGGCACCAACGCACAGGCCTTGAAAAGAGGTCCTCTCCTTCCTCCTAGTTTTCACTGCTCCCTGTTGCAGGGGGGGAAAGGAGGAAAAATAAACAAAAATTCCCACAACTAACCCAAAACAAAGTTTAACTGTGCCAAAAACAGAGGACAAAACTAAACCCTGCATTTCTGGGCTTTGGCTATGGCTTCGGGTGCTCCAGGGTACCATGACCAAACTAAAGTTGGGCAGAGGCAAAACTTTGCCATGAAGAAGTCCATAAAATTTAACTGTGCAAATTATTCAAGGGGAGGCTGTAGGGTGTGGGTCTTAGTTTAGATTGAACAAATGTTGTAGAATCCTTCAGAAGCAAGTACAGGAAGAAAAAAAGAACAAGGTTTATACCCAAATGCAGCAAGACATCCTTGTTTCATCCATAACATGAGTAAATCTGAATCTGAGTTCAAGATGAAATAATATTATATGTTTATATTTACCACAATTTAATAAAGACTTTAATATTACCCATGCCAAGGCTGCAATGAACACTCCTGAGGGCCTTTAAGGAAATCATATTATGCCATGGAGAACAGCACAATGATCATATCCTCAAGTTAATAGAATACAACCACTGCCTACGCATAATAGCATAAATTAACTTTTATACGTACGTATCTGATGGGCTTATCCTTAACAACTTGACATTTCCAATCCTGATGATGTAAACTAGTATGTCATTCTCTCCTGGATGTGGTCAACTAACAGAGTGTTTTTCCTGCATCATTCTAACATTATAGCATTTTAGATGTACAGTGGGGGGACAGAGGGTGGAAGAAAAGGGCAGTGACTCCACTTAAAACAAATCTCAGCTAACATTCACCCAGCACTACTAAACTGAATTAGATTGGTTTGCCTAAAACAAGCAGACATCAGTGACATTTTAGGCCAGGGAATTAGATTTCAGAGTAACCATGAAAACATTTATTAAATTCATGAAATGTTAATCTCCTAATAGTAATATATAACCTAATTTAATTTATATGAATTAGCCATGAATCACAATTGTAATAGAACCACTAAATCAGAGGCTATGTTCTGTAACGCTGGGTAATTTCTTTATTATTTTTCTTGCTCTGAAAAAGTAGCTTAAAGATGCAAATGAGAAAACAGTCAAGTACTTGAAAATCTTCCCCATGGACTGTTGGTAAAAGATAACAAGACTCAAATAAATCTTGTATTAGGTTCCATAGCCATACAATAGTAACCTGTGCTGGTAGTTTTAGAATCAAACTTCAAGGAAGCAGCAGAAAACAGAGCAAAGAGTTGGACTTAGATGATCCTTGTGAGTGCCTTCCAGTTCAGGAGATTCTACAGTTCTAGATTCTATGACTAAACCTCAGACACTGAGAGATTCCCTTTGAAACAGAAATTTCACCAATCTGAAAGTAATCTTTAGTACTTCATGACTGTTATGAATTTATATTCATGAAGTACCTCAGTAAGCAAATTCATATTACAATTACAATTTCATATTACAATTACAATTTTATCTTTGTGATGCCTTCATAGAAAGGTAACAGGATGTTATAGAAAGTAACAGGATGTTATAGAAAGTAAACACGCAACACACAAGTCTAATAAAAGTCAATATCACTAAATGTACCTTAAACAAGATGTAGTTCAGTAAGAGAATAAGATCTTGACTGTTCTGCTGAAATTAATGGGCACTGTGTAGTTAAAGCCCCATGGATCCCTTTGTAAATATGCCTATTACATTGTTTTACAGCAGCTGCAAGAACAAAACTTATTCACCAAGGGCTTCAAACTAACTGAAGCCAGAGCAGAAACTCTGCAGCTTAACATAATGGGCTGACAAAGTCAGCAATAACAGACTCACCAAACTGTCCTTTCTGAGGACAGGAAGAAAAACCTTTGTCCCTAGTTCTCATGTAACCCAGGTGGGGAGGTTGAACCTGGGAGCATCCCTTGAGCTGAGGGGACCACATTGCTCCTGTAGCAGGGGAAGAGTGAGCAATGGTGACCCCAACAGGCTCATTGTCAAAAGGTGTTTTGTGAGCGTGGGTGGAATGAAGAGTGTGAGGCAGTGAAAGTGTCATTTTCCAAGCCAGATACAAGCCCTTCCTGGAAGTATTTACCACATTTTTATATATAAAGTTACACATGTTGCTTTCCTGCAACATTAAGAAAGACAGCTCATTCATTTAAGTAAAGATTAGTAATTGTTTTTTTCTGGCAAGATGGGTGACACATCATGATTCCAAGTCCACTGTTGTCTCCATATACTGTCAACACGCTCCTAATTGTAACCTTATAAAAATAGATAATTGGTTTGCAGCATACACAGTGGCATTGCTCTTCAATCAATAGATGAAAAGGGATAAGTTTATGTATAATTCATTAGTACATACAACAACAATTCTCAAAGATCTTAAACCAATCCAAGTTCAACTAGCAAATGTGTACAATGTCCAATGAAGTAAAAAGTGCATGATGACAGGAACAACCTTTTCCTGTCAGGAACTGTACAGAGTCCTAGTCCATCTAATAACTAATTGTTTCCTTCATACCACTTCCCATGTCCTCCTAAAGGAAATAGGAAATACTATAAATTTAATACTAGTGGCCTTGGTCAGTTCTTGAACTTTAAGATGTTGATATGTATTTACTTTTTCCGTCTTCCAAATATGTTTATTTACTCTCATATCTAAATAAGATATCTACTACAAAGTAGATATTTTTGGTTTACATAATTAATTTTATTCATTTTTTAACATTGCCTCCTGGAATACTACCCTTTTTTTAAGCTTCATTCACCAAGATGTCACATAGTTGGTTATGTCTCTTAATCTCAGCATCTTGTATCACAGGGTAGTATGCAATAATATGTGCACTGCTCTCATTCTGGCAGTATCTGCATAATTTGAGTCTGTTGCCTATCCTTAATCAAAAACTATGGCTGGGTATGCATTAGCTCTCAACTATTCCTCTGTAATGAGCTTTCTATGGAGAATTCCTCTAATGCTCAATCCAGCTGTTACTGATATCCTCCTCAAAGCTGAAAATTTCACAGTCATGGGATACAAGCTGGGTCCAAATTATGAATTCTTGGTTTTGCCAGTTACAGGATTTCAGAAAAACTACATTTGCAGTGGTTATCTCCCATCCAAGTCAGGTTCCTCCCAACATAATTCCTCTGATGTAACCATGACTTCTTTTGTGTTTCAAATGGATGGAATTTGAAAGTATTTGAAAGATGAAATCTTTATCACCTCCTGCTGCAATTCACAATCTTTCAAACTCTTTCTCAATGCCATCCTGCTCAACGACTGCTCTTTACTTCTCATTCAAAGGCAGCACAATTCTGTGCAATCTTAAAGCTGGCCACACGAGGGATCAGTCCTGAGATCAGTCTGGTAGTAGTACCTCAACACCCACATCACATGCTGTGCTATGATTTAGCAGGTGCTTTCCAATAGATGCAACCTTTCCTTGACAGCAAGTCAAATTACAAATCCGGGGTTTCCAGGAACATGGGTTTTGCTTTACCTGGCAGACCAAACGTGTAGTCACAGAATAGTATATCCTTTCAGGATGTCAGCTTTATAAAATCTCCCAAATGGAGCCTTTCCAACCTGCTGCAACCATCCCTTTATCTTTTCCATTACTTCTGGGTTTCATATTCCATCCTATGGGTCAATACTTAGACCAGGTACTTTTCAGGGTTAGCAGGTTGAATCATTCTGAGGGGGTGCTGTTAACTGCCCATGTAGGACAGTAATTGATCATGTGAGTCTTTAGTGGTCTTAATGTAAATTCTGTCTCCTTTTATGTTTTGAGACCAGTTAGCTCAAGAAGACCTCCCCAGTATCAGTATTTGTTCTGCATTCCTACATAGGATCCACTCAATAGAAGCAAGTTGTGTGCAAAGTTCAGAGTTGTTTATTTTTCAAGCATTATAGAAACCCACATCCTTCCTCATCCAAGTTATACAGTTACAGCATCCATAAATGAGTTAAACAAAATTGGAGACATCTGATCACCTTGTTTGGTACCAATACAAATGCCAACAGCATCCAGCTGTTGATTCTTCATGTCAATGTAATACTGATGTTCTCATATATCTTCATATAATGTTATGAAGGTATATGATAACATCATTATTACATTGACGTGATGATGTGATTGACTCTTCTGTTTAAGAACTGTAATAGTGTGAGAATGGCTTTCGGTTTCAAGGGGTTTTGCTAAATCAACAAACACCACTCCCAGGGGCCAGTATTCCTTCAAACTAACAGTTTCAAACTAACAGTTGTTTTTCAGTTTCAAACTAACAAACAGACAACTTTTCCACATGTCCTAATGATCTCCTAAACCACTTTAGCCCTGGATTACTGGAAAGCTCAAGAACCAACCCAGAAGATTCAGTGATCAGCTTTGCATTCATAAAACAAGACTTTTTACTTTATTAATACACTGATGCTCAAACTTCCTTCAGGAGTTTGGACATTTGGATATTTTCAAATCAGATATTACTTCTACCCTATGTCAATTATTTTCTGGCCATACCCAGTAGAGCATTCAGGAATATTCTTAGCTTTAAGCACAGGTGTAAAGTGCAATTGCTAAATCAGGAGTCCTGACTTTACATGAATTTCTACATGAGCCTTCTGTAAATGTTAGTAAGCACAGGCTATTTTTGAAAGGCATATTGAGGAAGTTACACTTAAGGACAAGTAAGAAAGCTTTCAAAAATTATTTTTACCTAATATATCCCTTTTTTGGAACAGAGATGCAAAATGTTTGTATTTCAACAGCTTTTAAGAACAGTCTTCATTCTTGGAGCTATTGACAAAAATGTTGGTTGCTGCATTCATCTAATATGTCTTTTAGATAATACAGTTCTTAAGGCAGTGTTTCAAAAAAATTGCTTTCTCTGTTGAGTTATCAGATTCAATTAGTCCCTTCAGAAAAGCAATTGATACCCCACCTGATTTAAGAAAGTTGCTATGCAATACTTCTATATAATGGCAGCAATCCTTTTAGCTTTGGGAATACAGCACTGTCTCCAACGGTGCCATGCTCCAGCTCTTGAACTATATGTCCCTGAGTAAAGACAAGGAGGGAGGAAGGGAGGGAAAGAGGAAAAGAAAGGAGTCCAAGCTGTACCAGACAGAGCTGCTTCTGAATAGCCCTCTAAAAATCCATTAGGCATTTCTGACAGATACAAGGGTTCTTGCCTCACTCACTTCTAAGGGTGTGTGTGTAGGCAGCAAGAATGTACTCTGCCAATAATCAGGGACTGCAGGCAGGTTGAGTCAGGAACCTCTTGGCATCTAATCTGAGCACCAAACAAATCAGGCTGAATAACCCCCTGATTATGGGCATAAAAAAGCAGAAGGATCAAAAATTATTAAAGATTCTGGCCTCGGTCCTGAAGCAGGATATTAATCATTGCTCACTAACATGGTGTCCCCATACTAAACAGCACATGTTGGGCTAGTTAATTTTGGAACTACCGTGATAATTTGAGAGCTAAGAAGAGCATACATAAAACTTGCAATAAAATAAAATTATACTGTTTCTGATTATGTGTACAAGCCATGAGTGAGAGAGCATTGATAGACACAATTGAGAGGTTTCTTATTCAAAGATGTGCTATTGTAATAAAACTTCTCTAACTTCAGTAGACAGAATGCCATAGTTCTGCAACATTGCATAAATCCTAATCATCTAAATGGACAAACAGTAACATTAAAGCAACCTGTACACTAAAACACAAAATATTGTCTGAATTAATCTGTATGAAGAAAAGGTGACTGCATTTGAGTAGGCTAATGCTGACTTGTTGGGGTTTTTTTAAACAGAAGTTATATAGCAAATGCAGTCTTGAAATTATTAGAATGCAAAATAATGTTAGCATTGTGTACTCCGTGGCTTTGAAGGAATTTTGATAAACAGAAGAAATGCCCTTTACTCAACTGTAAAGAAAGAAATACAGCAAACAGCTCTAAATAGTATTACAAGTAAAACTGGAAAGCAAAGAGAAGAGACTGATAGACTGATTCAATGCAGTTTTCCCCAAATACTTTCAGGACTTTTCTTCATTCAGAAATTCACTTGAGAATCCATACAAGATTAAACCACAATATTTAGTGGTCTTTGGGTTAAAACTCCAATTGTGATACTCAGTAATGCATCAGGGATAATGATGCTAAAACCAACTGATATGTGAGAAAGATTCATCATCACTGGGCTGTGTTTTACAATACTTGTACACAGGATGAACAACAGACCAGCAAGTTGAGCACAGTCCCTGAGCTCAACCTGTTACAGTGCCAGAGCTTGGCTGGGGCGAGTGTGACATAGAAATCAAGAGGTAGGAACTTCTAAAGCCATGCAAGCTCAGTCACAAGAGCATGCTGGATTGTGCTCTGAAGTCTAAAACATTTAATCATCCAAAGTACTGTGTTGATTGATGACCACTGTTCCAAAATTATTATTAAAAAGGAGAGATTGTTATAACACTGGCCAAAGTAGCTTGCAAAGGAGCAAGGTGGGGAGAGGGAAGGACATCTTAAGGAAAAGAACTGTGAGAAAAATCAGAGGAACAGCTGGTTTTGACTATAATGGTGTCAGGCCTGAGCATCCTATAGGGAGCTTCAAGTAAAAAAGGATACCACTCCATGAGAGTGGTAATAAGGGAACTCTTCAAGGAAACATACTGCCCAATAAAAAGTAAGTGCTCATTTTTATGCAAAGTTCTTTAAAAGAAAGACAATCCATATACATAATTTATGCTTGCATTTTCTAGAGAGAGCTCACCAGAATGGAGTACAGCAAATAGGCTGCTCTTCAGCATTCTACCCACCAGTATGTACATTTTAACAACAATAACCTTTCCTTCAGGACATGCATCTCCACCCACTCTGAGAATGGCCAGCTATGGCCCATCAGTATCAACACATACCACATTGCATCTGTTCTCATTTCAGACTGTAGTTAAACACTACATATTTGTTAAAAAGGCAAGTATCTCAGTAACGGGCACAGGTGAATAATAATGCCCATCCTGAGTGTTGGAGATACTGAAGTGTGAAAGGCAAATGGTAACATATGAATAGAGTATAAGGTAGAAGCTGACAGACTACATCACTCATTTTAATGTCCTAAGGCATGTCTTGGAGGGACATGTACTATGGCAACCTTGAGTCAAAGCTAAAGTTTTATCTGTTGAGGCTTGAAATAACCATCATTTGTTTAAATTTCTTTCTACAGAACAACATAACTATTTTGAAACCAGGAACAAACTTAAGAAAAAAACGCCAATTATTCATGTCTAAATATATCTGACAACATATCAAGACTCTCCAGTCTTCTTTCCTAATTGTCAGCTTTAAACACCAGATCTGCTATAGGAAACTACAGGTTGTCTTCTATTAAAATTACATACCACCCTCCCTTCTGTTTTCTCAAAGTTGTTTCTAAAATAACTCTAACTAATCCTAATGTTTCCAAAATTCCTTGGAGCTATATATTCCTCACAAAGTTCTTTTGTCCTTCAATAATGCCTCTAGCATAATTGTTTATCTTCTAATACCATAATCCACCACCCTTTCTCCAAAAACTAGTCCATTTTTGCACCTGGGGATCACCAGTGTGTATAATTCCATGTTTACTTATTTCTAATAACAGAGTCAGCTCTTCTCAAGTGAAATATCTTTTTTAAAAAAGTATTAGTCTTTTTCTGATCAGGAGATCTTGCTATCATGGAAGATATTTAAATTCCTTATGTGTTTTAAATGACCATAGTATTCTTTGCATGGAATTGCCAATTGTAGGCATTGTGTCAGGATGTTACATGTACTCATCCCAAAAACTTCCATGATACTAACTCTATAGTGTTGTAAATGAATCAATATGAAGAAAAAATAAAATATTAAAAATATATTTAGAAATAATTTGACTGGTATTATCCAGAAGCATAAACTCCCACTGAACTTGATTCTCATAGATCCCTCAATGACTGCATCACAAATAAATATTTCTATATTGCACAGGAAAGTGCTTCCAACTATTGAAAATATTTTTATTTCATCAGAATAACCTTTCCGGCCAAATACTTGGGAACTCAGTACAACAGTAGGATTTCATTGGATTTATCTATGTATTCAATAACACTCTAAGCACAGGATATCTGCAATCCTGGTATTCAAGCTCTAGACTTTGTTCATATTGCAAGCACTGTCTTAGACAAAAAGACAATTGGTGGGATTCTGTTTGTCCAAAATCTGGCAGTTGGAATTAACATTTTGGTCATCCCAACACTAAGTTGTTACACACAAAACATGGAAGAAAATGGTTTTCTTTCACCCATCCCAAAGGTTTAAACAGTTTCATATCTGAAACTGATTCAGGACCAGAATCTACAAAGGTAAGGGGAAATGCACCACTTTCTCAGATCACCTTCTCCACAGTTACCCACTGAGGCATGCTTTTGAAGTGCTTGAAATAAGCCAAAATCCAATCCTCCTCAAGACCTGAATTTGACGTTCCTTTTTTGTCATCTGCATCACCAAATTTACTACATATCCATTTAGGGTCCTTTAGTGAAATATTTAAACTGGTAGTGAAGAAGGGGGAGTGTTTTTCCAAGCACAGCAGCAGAAATTTTTCCTCTGTTGTTACAGCAGAAGACCATGTGCTTCAAGATAGCTGAACCTTTAGCAAGATCTTGCCTAATTCATCCACCTTTGGTATCTTGACTATTTCAAAGGAACCAATACCACCAACTTGAAACTACAAATATCTTGAACAGCAGTTCCTTACATTCTTTCTCTGTACTTTAACAGCCCCTGTCCAATATATTGCCTATGTTTTTTACTCATAAAAACCCAACTCCTAAGCTGTACTCTAGTTTGGCAGAAGATATTTTCAAATACTATGTATTCAACTGGAGATAAAATTATATTAAACTAAAGCAGTTGAATTATTACATATCTAATGCATGATTATCAGTTCATATAAAACTGGTCTGGAGTAGATCATGAAAAAGTAAAACTGTTACATATGAAAAAGATGCAATTTCCTTTGTCTTTTTATATAACAAGAGAAAAATGCTTACTTTTAAATTTTTTCCTATGATAATTATTCAAGTCTTCCAGGCATGCAAGCAACTAACAATATAAATTAGCTGTGGCAACAAATCAGCTATGATTATGCGAGTTAAAAGTATGGCTATATGAAGTGAATTTGAGTAGTGAAAATTATCAAATTTTTCTCCAAAAGGAGTATATACTAGTGTACAAACTCTCCTCAGATCTGCAAAAGATTATAAAATAAAGGTCTTGGTCCCTCATCTTTAAATATACAGTAGTCTTTTCAAAAGATTACTGGTTTTGCCCTTCACTTTCTGGTCCACTGTAACTATGTTCTCTCTAACTAAATTTACCACCCCATTTCACAAAATGTAAACCTCACTCCATCTTCCAAAGGCAGGGACATGTTGTACTGCATCCCAGTGGATGAGGAGCATTGTGTTGATCTGGTCTCACTCAGAGCCTCTTCTGTCTCCTAAGGAAGAGCTGTGTGCATTATGGCAGCAAAAGAGGAATGCAGAAGTTCAGCAAGCAACTTCACCAATCCATATTAAAACTTTAAGTTCAGATATAAGGTAGGTGCAAAACTGATTTCCTTTGATGCCTCAGTGATGGAACCCCCAGCCAGGTTTACACAGCCTCACAGTACAAAGTTTTGCAACTTTTGCTAGGTATTCCTTTCATTATAAAAAGGACAACAGCAGAAAAGATGAATCAATTTCAAAACTGCTAGGCCACCAGCAATACAGGCTTTCTAGGGGTGATGTAAAGACAAAAGTTTTCACATGTGCTCGCACATACAACACCACTTTTAAAGAATTATTATGCTCACTGAAGATTAATTTCCAGTGCACATTTTTTAAGAAAATATCTGACTTATGAGACTTAAAATGAGTTCCTATGTATCATTAATAAGAACTAATCTGTTTCCTGACAGTTAAAGGTTGTGGATCTTTCTGATTTTAGAAAGAATCTTTTCCAGCTCATCAAGTAATACTAAAGATAGTAATGGTACTGGAATTGAAATGCAGGAATCTTTTTATCATGCAGTTTCTCAGACTTTCGCAATTCATGGGACCTCAAAAAAAGATAGTTCATAATGTTAAAGAATGCTTAAGTTCAAGAAAAAATTCTAAGCATCAGGAAGTGTGGAAACGTCATACAAGATATTTAGAACAAGACCAATGAAACCTGTAAGCCATAGTTACAGATCTTTGAGGGATAATTTAAAATCACACATGGAAAACTGAAATTAGAAAATGATGGATAGAAGGAAAGTTGTCCGGGTTATTTCAGTAACCTCTTGTTTTTGCAAACAGTCTGAGATATTCTACATTCATATGTTGGAAGCAAGAAAATTCTTTCTTCATTTATGAATTGCAAAACATATAAATCAAGTCACAACAGTATGTATCAAATAAACTGAACATTCTTGCCATGGAGACTTGAAAAGTCTCCAACAAAACTTTCTCTTTTGCTTAGAATGAGAAGTAGAATAGTATATTAAATACAATTGTTCAGTATATGCCCTACAATCAGTCCCAAAAGCAAACCCCTGACCTCAACAAGAGTTTTCATAGGAACATTTCACTGTAACCCAATGCAACAATAATTTCATTTTGGTAACCAACATGCAGTCAGTGCTCAAATTCCTATCTCATCTGCTCATGAGTTCAAGCGTTTATTTTTAATTTAAGTAAGAATTCTGCAGAAATGGTACCATGAACACAATTTTTCCTTGCTATGTGTGCACTGAAAAGCCCCCTTTTTACATTATAAAAATTTCTTAGCAAACAAGCAGTTCTACTTGCAGGCAACGACAAAACATCTTCTCAGTATCTCCTGTTAAAAACCTCTCTTTTCTGTTGCTTATGGCTTCCACCACTCAGGATAAAGTCCCCCTCTATTTTCCTCAACATGAGTGTTTTCCAGAAGCTTAGGACCAGTTGTAAAATTTCTTGGAGGAAGATAGCAGTATTTTTCATTTCAAAAAATAAAAAAACTACTAAAACAAAACATCGAACAAACAAACAGCACCAAAAAACTCCAAACCTTTTCCACTTTTTTGAAGCTCAGAGTGAGTCATATCTCCATAAGAAGCTTGTCAATATTAGAAAAGACAGCCCATGGTGAAAAGTAATATCATATAATCCCCTTATTACCTGTATCCATTAATATAAGCAATCATTTAGGTGGTTCTAACTTCCTTCAGTTAGCTAGAATGTCCCCTAAACGTGACATCATCTTCATGACAAAGAAAATCCTTTCTAAGTGCCATGCTCCCCTTCCAGCATATTTCAGAAATGCCTGTGAGAGCTCTGGAAAAACCAGAATATTAAGTCTCTGTAAAGTAGGTAACTTTTGAGAAGACAGAATTTGCAAGTTCTTACAGACAGAAGAGAAATTCCAATCTTGGCTGCAATTTTATTCTTTTGGAACACTGAAAATATTTCATTTAACTTAATTAGACCCTCACAGGCTGACCAAAGTCACAACACAGTAAGTCAACCTAAATCAGCATGGAAAATGTAGGTTGGGAGCTAAGTTCTTCCCTTTACTCTTGTGCTTCAGGACTTCTCCACGAGAAGCTAGGAAAATTCAGCTTTGAATGTATGCTCACAACTTTGTTATCAGTAGTAAAATTTTTGCATATTTGAATAATATCTTTTACCCTGAAATATTTTGATTACTACAGAAAACCCAGATGAAAGTGAGAAACAAGAGGTACTCACATTTTCAATTACTCACATTTTCAGGGGCACCAGTGACCTGGGCTGCATGAGTTAGGAGATCTCCACCACCAAACTGCAAGCATTTCTTTCAGGGCTACCATCAATAAGGGGCAGGTTTGAGGATGTCTTCCCTGCTAAGCAGAAACCTTCTGAAAGGGAGTTGGAAATACACAACTCTGCATTATCACCAGATTGTCATGGCTAGCTTTATCTTTGATTTAAAAAAAGTTACTAAGGTACGCTATTGAAGCAGCAAAGTCAGATGTTCAAAGCCCAAGGAAATGCCAAAACTGAAGTTTGCCTTTAAAATGAGAGTTATAGAACCTCAGTATGTCTTGAGGTGGCTATAAGAATAATGTTTGTGAAACACACAGATAAAAGAGTGACAAATGGTCAGAGGAAATTAATACTTCTTTCTTCAGAGCTGGGTTTGAACAGGATGTTACCCAACATGGCAGTAAAGACCTGCACTGCATACTGAACGCTGAGGCAGTAAAACAACATTGAGCAGCTGCCCATTAAAGGCAGGACATATCTCACCTAAATTTAGCAGTACAAAACGTCCACTCTAATGTAGTTAGGTAGACTCTGCTCTTGCTGAAGAGATGCAGACATCTCCAGCAGCAATTCATATCATCCCAAGATAGTCTTCTGAAATGAGCAGGAAGAATAACCATCCAGAGCTCCTATTTCCCCTTTCACTCAAGACAACAGTTAGACATCCGTTTTAAGCTACATGCCTAATTGGTAAGCAGCTAAACTGAGATGAAATTAGTCTGTCCTAAAAAAGCACCACATAGTCCACATATTAAAGGATTAAAATTACAAAATGAACTAACTCAGTATATAACCTTGTAATTGCAGGGGTTTTTATGTTGTGTGTGCAAAGGGCACTTCTAATGCATAGTTTAATTCTGAAAATATTTCCATTTTTAGAGACTAATTTTGCAGACCCTAGGGTGGGTCTTCCTATACAGAGAGCAAGTACATTTACATACTAATTAATTTGAAATCCAAAAATTAAATGAAACCACTCTTTCGTACTGTTTGTGTGCTTCACCAGTTCTGATTTCCTTGTGTTCAGTATGACAGAAAAGCATCTCACTACATGCATGTTTAATTTTCTTTCCACCATCTTCCATGCTACACTAAAAGGTTTTCACATTCTAGTCACCAAATTCCATCATGCTAAGAATTGCATGAGGAAAACCCAGTACCTGATAGTTCCTCACCATAGGCTCTGCTACATGGAAGTGGTAGTTTTTCTTGCTTTTGCACCAAGAATGTTCATTTGATTATTCCAAACTTGAACAAATCCCATAAGATGGGATGGGATTATTTCCTCATAGTAAAGACTCAAGTTCATTAAAGGCTCTGCTCTAAGAAAAGCAGAATTACTCTTTAACTTTCCAAATGTCCACATTTTCCTTAAAAAGGAGATGTTAATTTCCTACAATAAAACATGCTTCTCAGCAAATAAGATGACTCATCCACCCTCAGATATTTCAGTTTGCCAAGGAAAACTTTAAAAAAGTCATTCCATATTGTAACTAAATCAAAGTAGATTTTCAGTCAGCACTTTGACCAGGAAAAATGGTATGCCAGGTAGGGTTATACTATACAATGTCTGCTCCTAACTACAAAGAAATAATTGAGGCAAACCTCTGGAACAAAGTAGACATCTCTACCACCCTTCTGAGAAAGTATGATTGCTTTGAAATACAGAGAAATCAATCATTTTCAGGAGCATCTGAATCACCCTGACGTGGCACAAGTGGTGCTGCTCCAGGGAGCAGACTCATACACAGCTGCTGGCATTTCACACTCTACCACTGCTTTATGTGCCTGCCTGCCCACTCAGAGGCAAACGGGGATACTCAGGAGAAAAGGAGCTTGTCTGAAGCACAAATCTGATCTGTTGCTCAGGAAAAGAGGGAGTGCTTAAACCCCTGCCATCCCACTTCCCCTGGAGCTTGGAATGTGACTGCAAAGCTAGTCACCAGCTATCCAAAGAACAAGTAGATGCTTAAAAGGCTGAGATTATGGCACAGAGATGCTCCAGTTCTGACATAATCAAATTTTTTTGTTTGGAGCTTCTCTAACTGGAACCTGCCACGCTTGTGAAAACAGCATCTATCTCAAGTGAAATGAGCATTAAAATGCAGTCAGACCCCCACTGTCTGAAAACCAGATCCTTAATCTTTAACTCCAGTGATTCACAAGACTTTCCAATTCCTATTAGAAATAAAAGCAAATAGCACAGCATGAAGTTGATAAAGCCGATGGGATCTACAAGTCTGATATTTCACAGCTTTCCTAAAATAGAAACAAATTGACAGAGGCAGTACATTTTCCAATCACTGCTCACGAGCCAAAAATTTTCAATCATTGGTTATTTAAGTTTCACACAGGCATGCACTGTATTTCTAGGATATACTCCAGAGATTAACTAACCTTTCCCTGAAAACAAAACTAATGCACATGCGCAGCCAACTTTACCCATCAGATAGCAACCATTGGATTTAATTCTGTGTTAATGAGACCACTGTCAAATACACTTCACACCTGTCTACTGAACTTTCTGATGTGTGTAATAGCGCTGTTCAAGGCTAATAGCTCATCTTTACATCTTTCATGAAAGCAGGAACATGAGGAAAAGGCAGTTCCTCATGCAACACCTTTCAAAATTTAGAGACTTATTTCTGTTTTATTCAAGTCAAAACCAAAACTCTGAAAGAATTTTTTAAAGGACAAGCATAAGTTTGCTTTCAGATTAAACCTCAAAATGCATAGCAGGCTTGTCTGGATTAGAGTGAGGAGCTCTTGTAAGCACACTGAAGGTGAGGGCCATAGTCTGAGGTCTTGAAGATCCAGTCTAGTTTCTGCACTGTCTGATTCAAAGCAGACTTTTGGAGAAGCAAAAGATTAATTCCAGTTGAGAGCTGTGAGATAAACTACATCTCCAAATCTTAGTGCAGTGTCACAAGCACCATATCTTCCAGAAAAATGAAAAATAAATAACATTTTTCCCTCTACCATTCACCTCCACCCAAAAAAATATACCCAAAGTTGTTTGAGATCCTTGAAAATATCCAGGTTCTATTAAAAAAGCATGTCCTTCTCCCAGATCCTTAAAAATCTCCACCTAGCTCTTTAAAAGCCTATAAAATATATCAGTATAAAATCAAGTGAGCTAATCAAGATGATCAAGAAAAGTAAGAGTGGGCCAGTGGAGAAGCTGAACTGAAATTTACATTTTCTTTAGAGATATGCAGGAAATCTGCTCATTTCAATTTAGCAGAAGCCAGAAGAATCAGAAAAAACAACCAACAAAATGACCATAACACTCAGAGCTCAAAATTTTGAAAATTCCAGCAAGGCTGGACACAGAATCCACAAGCATCCAATCAGCTTGAGATCATGTGGAATGTTTCATCAAATATATTTTTTCCACGCTTACTTGTGAACCAGAAGGAATATCTCGAAGGCACAGAGAGCTGCCTAGTAAGTTTGGAGCAAAATGTGGTAAAGCATTGCCAGGCAAGAGAAGACAAAACAGGATGGAACTCATGCAACAAGGTCAAAGCAGCATCTATTGAGCCAGAGTACCTAAAGCCCATTGCAGATGTAATCTGTTTATAAGGAATCAGAAAGGACAAGCAGACAGACTGTCTGTAGTTCTTTCACCAATGCTTACCCCTAAAAGATACCAAAGGACTAATCCAACATTACATTTGTTTGGCTTACATAAAACCTAACCAGAAATATTGTTTCATTCACATGGGATATGCTCAAAGGCAGACATTGTTTAGTTTTAATCCAAAGAAAAATAATTTTTCTTGAAAATACGATAAAATACTGATGTGATCAGAAATTGGAATATCTCTTCCATTAGAAACTCTTACCCATGAAAAATATTTCCATCTCAAGGCAGATGCTGCAGTACCTGCAACTTTTACTGAATGTGAAATTGTCCCCTCCCTCCCTTCAAACCTCAGGGTGTCAAAACATGTTGGAGCTCAAGCCTGAAATGCTTCCATTTTATGTAAAGCCTCCAGGGGTATGGGGCTAATTATGGATCCTTCACAGCCTGGACCTCTCCACCAGACTGCTTCAGTCACAACACTTCTGTCATACACAGAACACCTAAACACAGGACAAAGCACAGCCTTATTTTGCACAGGAAGGCCAGAACACTCCGAAGGGGATGGATGTGCCTTTTCACAGTGTACCACAGCATTTCAGGCAGACAGACTTGCAAATGGGTTCAAAATATTTTCTCAGAAAAAAAACCCTACATTTCAGCCTCCCAACATTTTTGTATTGATTATTTCAGTTTTGTAGAAACGAATTGCCAGACACTTGGATTTACAATCTTTCCCCAGTATTAGTGTATACTTGCTGCTTTTAATTAATCCAGTGTTTCCAGTTAGTGCATAACACACCAAGTGCAATATCACAAACCACAGTATGGAAATGCTGACACATTTGAATGCAGTGAGAACTTTACCAAGATTTTATGCACAGTTTGAAAAATCAAATAAAACCCATTTAAAAAATAAGAAGGGACTAGGCACTATTGGAGACAGGGGTAACGATTCATCTGATTCTGTGTCATTTTTATAATCCTAGCTTTTGAGCTTCTGTGGCCTTATATTGATTTTCTCTGTTCTTTCTCTCCTTTTTTCTTTTTAAATTATGGAAAGTGAACACATTTAATATAAAACAGATTTTGCTTTATTTTTTCAGGTAAGCCTGTTAAAGGCAGAAAATACTTCATCTACTGCACACAGAAGAAGCGTAACATTAAGCATTTGACATTAAATCTTGGTAGATAAATATCGTCTCTATTTAATTGTCTGTTAAAAATTGATAGAAGAGTAGCATCAGCTTTTAAAATCCCCAGCAGCAAAACTCCCACTGATATCAGTAGGTCTAGGATCTCACTCCAAATTTTGCCCTTTTTTTTTCTTTTTGAAGAAGCAGCATCTCTTTGTGCAATAATTGGCAGCTATTAGTGTCAATTTAGCAGATCCAAAGCTGCATGGGTCTGTGGGAAATTTATGCCTCCTAACATGCCTTGCTAAATTTAAACCTGTTGCATAATATGCAGATTCATTCTCATGCATGTAATGCAGCTAAGAATATCTGAAGTTCAAAGGAAGCTAATACACATGCAGACTTAAAAGGAGGGTTTAATGTATTTTGGGCTTTACCACATAGAATAAACAGCATTGATGACTCCCTTTAGTAAAGCTATGCCTTCTTGCAGTCATTCCAGTGAACACACATTTCATTCACATGCATGGTGCATGGTACAAAGCACCACTGACATTAAAAATAGGAAAACAAGAAAAGACAGACTTGCTTTTTGATTCCATTAAGCCATCACTTCAGTCCTAGCTCTAAAACACTTCTGAGGGACTCTGAAGCCTGCTTTTTCCTCCAAAATTACAAACTGGACGGCTTATTTCTACAATGCCCTTCTTTATTCCATCTCTTTTTTTTCCGCCCCCACGCTACATATAAGAAACAGACCTCTTTTTGTGTTTGATCTTGAACACTGAAAAACCTTTCTTGTAATTCACATTTTTACTTGTGGTCTGAGCCTGAGCACAAGAAAATACAGCACTGGTAGATATATCTATGTCTTTTCAGAAAGTTAGCAGCTTGATCCTATATGAATATTTTTAAATTTTTTTATTATCAATCATTACAAAGAACAGAGATAAAATAAGGTCAGATGAAGTTCTATCTCTTTAGTCTTATTTCTAATGCATATTCCAAAGTGAAAACTTCTAGAAACCTTGAGAGATTAGAAAGGAGAATGGCTAAAGAACCATTGCCAGTATTTGGGTTTTTTGTTGGTTTGAGAGTTGGGTTTTTTATCATCTAACTGTTATCACCAAACCTTTTCTGGAGTAATTCCCTGAGGATGAGATAATTCCTAACCTATAGCCTGATTCTCAAGTCATTTTTCATGTTCCTATTTCATCTCGAACTTGAGCCATCAAACTGCCTTTAATATTAGCAGCCCAGACATCTTCTTAATTCACAGAGAAATATTCCAGGCTCCCCATCCAAACATTATGCTTCACACAAACCCCTTCCCACAGAATATGTACTTAAAAATTTAGCCTCCTGATTTTCAGCCTCAGACAAACACACATTTCCTTTTGCTCTCTCAGACCAGCATATCCCAAGCTTTCTGTACATGACATTTACTCTCATTTTTTATCAGATATCCCAGCCTTACTGGTAACAGCACACTGGAAGATAGCCCTGGTCTGCACTAATACAAAAGAGCCACCACTGACAATGTCGAATAATTTATTGGTATCAAAAAGCATGACATGGGTGGGAAAGGTAGGAGATATGATCAAATTCTTTCTGTGTTCTGAACCATTCCCCATGTTTCAGTGCAGTGTGATACTGATGCAAGGCTATTAGGCCCTCTGATCTTGAGAGGATACCAGCTTGAGATTAGTACTCGGGTACTTGACTTTTTGGCACAGCCTGTCTGCTTGGAATAAACATAACACAACCACCAAATAAAATGCTCAAGATTACTTTTTTTAAAGAAAAACCAGAATATGAAAGCTTTCAACCAAAAGTTCAGGATTCTTATGGCAGAAAAACCCTCCAGAGATTAAATATAAGTATTTTGAAAAACATGGAAAAAAGTGGAGATCATTATTTATTGTTGCTATTGTTAATTACTCAAAAACAGAGATAAGGTTGACAGGAAAATCTGAAAGAACTAAGTCCATGGCAACATACATGGTGATTGGATCAAGATAAAAAATAACCAGACAAGTGGAAGAGTAAGAGACAATTAGAAATATTGTAAATGGTGCCAAGGAAGAACTAAGCATTGAGGGAGAATTCACCTGTAATTATGGTGTTAAGAATTTTATGAAGGTTTCTAGGTCCTTCAAAACCTTCATATAACCTTGCCATGAGTAGTGTATATTACTGAACAAGAAGTTCTGAGCAAGAGCAAATTCTGCAAGAACACACCAACATTATCTAGCCATGAACAGAGCTGGACCCAAGCAATGAACATCTCTCACCTGTTTGGGACACAGCTTTGCAGGGGAAGGAGACAAACCAAGGTGTATCAGCCTCTTGCTTAACTAAGCAGCTGCTAAATGCAACTATAACCAAGCTCAAAAATAGCTGGTGAAATGGTGACTTTGTCTCATAAATAACAGGGCTGTAGATAAGCCCTGAAAGAGACCATACAGCTGAAGTTCAGATGTAGGATATCCACTAAGGCACTGACAGGGACTGGCTTAAGCTTAACATGCCATCCTCAGGAAGGCTGCAGAGGTAATTAATATACTGCCAATTTTTCATAAGAATAAGGATGGCAGAAGCCTCCTGAACAGATACATAATCCACTCTTTGTCATTTGAAATGTATTCCAGTTCTAGTTCTCAAGACCTGGAACAATCCAGCCTTCCACTTATTCTCTGCTAATATTGTGCTTCACTAACTCCCTTTGCTTTGCCCAAGATATTTGACTTCTGGTGTTCTTCTGTGTGTCTGACTCCCCTTTTAAAAGGGTCAGTCAATAAAACTTCCCTTTCAACAAGTTCCTTGTTAAAACACACCTTCCAAAAGGCAATGAAAACTCTTCTGAATCTCATGAAACAAGTGTTTACAAAAACAACAGATATGCAGCAAAATAGTGGAAATGAGACAAGCACAAGTTTTTCTTCAGTACCTGCTGGTATGTTTTCTCTCAGTAGCAGCCCAGCTATCACAAAGCACAGAAGGATTTTAAGAGAAAAATATATCAAAGACAACAATAGATCATAAACAAAAAGCAGTTCAAAGGAATTTAATTGTTTTTCATATTCTACTATTAGGATGCCTATTTAATCATTACTTTATTCAGTTCTCCACACCTTGGTCTAAATCTCCTTCACTTTCTTTATTTCCCTGGCCTCTTGCATCAGAACAGACAAGTTGATGCTGTTTACTTGATCAAGTAAGTATTCCTGACTTGTATAGCTGGCAAATAATTTATTTAACTGCTTACTAATAAGCAAAGAGAAAAGAATCTATCACTAGAATAATCTTGGAACCCTCCATCTGTTATAGATAGCGTGTTTCTGTTCAAACAAATGCTGGGAATGAACAATTTATTTCTCTGTTTACTTCCTAACCCATACCCTGCATATTTCAAAATGATGGAAAAGCCTACAGATGAGTAACTAACCCCAGAGACTCAGCAGAACATACATTTCCAAGCTGTCTATAACTTTAGAGCCAAAGCACCGGCAAAAAAACAAAGGATCAAATATCCTAAGGTGCTCTTGGTGAGGAGCGGCCTGTAGCCTAAATTTCATTCTTACCTGTCAGGGTAGAACACAGAAAATTTGAGGATCCTGCTGACATTTTGTTTGAGTTGGAGAATCAATGGCTTTGAAAAGACTCAATAGCACAGTTAGGGCCAACACTACCTCATCTTCTCAATGGCTCCATTATCAGTCCATTTGTTTAGATTTTGGGAAAAGGAATACATGTTCAGCACCTAGCACAGTGGTCCTGACCTTCTGGGTCCTTTGGCACTAACCTAAATTAGGTTTCACTTTTAACAAAATGCAGAAACTGATACAAGTACTAATACTTTCATTAGATATGGCTTACCTAAAGAGACTGACACATAATGCTAAGACCAGCTCTTCTCATATTTTATCAGGATACTTTAAAATTGCAAACAACATAAAACTATTGCATTATTGTAATTGATTTGATTTATCTGTACATTGAAGTCAGTCCCCTCTTGGCAAGAGTTTGATAATCTCCATGATTAGATCTGCCACCTTTTATAAACAGCAACAGAACCCATTGACCATCTGGTGATTTTCAGCCAAAGGTTAGGAAATAATCTGGGATTTGCCACCAATGCAGGATGTACATACAGCATATCAGGGAGAGCAGGGGGCTGCAATTGAGACACACAGATAACTCATAGAACTCAAGGTGAGCCCAGGTGCTGCATCTGAGCTTAAATAGGCTCCTGTGCAGAGGACAGAGAGTGTGTGGGGGTCACAGCTGAGAACACTCAGGGCAATTACAGCCTACAGGTGCCCAGAGGGTCCTGGCACACACATAAGCATATGCATAGCTGTGCAAAGGGTTGGTTAGTGTTTAGAGTCAATAAAAAGACATCATTGTGTCCTAGATGTATGGCCTCTTGCATTAGCTGAGAGGAGATTGTTTTGGGTTATATGCTCCATAAAGCAAAGAGAAAAACCCCACTTTGCTCTCTCAACTGATTGAATTTTTTTTTCTCTGAGATATGCAAGTCACTGTGCAAGCACACCTACAGCAACAGGCAGGTTTCTTAGATCACTGGAGCTCTTGAGCAGACTGACAGCCTTATTCCTGCTGAAGGCAGTAGCAGTTTTGCAATTTAGGGTAGGCAGGTTTTGAGCAACAAAGTCAGGAAATTACCTCCCTGTCATTCCTAGAGTTCACTGGTTGTTCAAAAAGCACCATCTTAGATAACTGTGAGTCAGCCTGGGGATATTCATAGAATCATAGAATAGTTTATGTTGGAAAAGATCTCTAAGATCATCCAGTCCAACTGCTAATCCAGCACTGCCAAATCCACAACTAAACTGTGTCCTCAAGTGCCACATCCATATATATTTTAAATACCTCTAGGAATGGTGGTTCTAACACTCCCCTGGGCAGCCTATTCCAATGCTTGACAACTCTTTCCATGAAAAAAAAATCCTATCCAATCTAAACTTCCCCTGAGGTAACTCGAGGCCATTTCTCACTTGTTACCTGGGAGAAGAAGCTCCACCTTGCTACAGTTCCTGTCACACAGTCACGGAGAGTGATAAAGTCTTCCCTGAGCCTCCTTTTCTCCAGCTCCCTCAGACACTCCTCAGAGGACTTGTGCTCCAGACCCTTCATCAGCTCATTGCCCTTCTCTGGACACGCTCCAGCCCCTCAGCGTCTTTCTTGTAGTGAGGGCCCCAAAACTGAACACAGGATTGGAAGTGTGGCCTCACCAGTGCCGAGCACAGGGGGACAATCACTGCCCTGGCCCTGCTGCCCACACTATTTCTTTTACAGGCCATGGGCCTGCTTGGCCACCTGGGCACATGCTGGCTCATGTTCAGCTGCTGTCACCAGCACCCCCAGGTCCTTTTCCATCAGGCATTTTTCCAGCCACTCTTCCCCAAGCCCTGTAGCACTGCCTGGGGCTGCTGTGACTCAAGTCAAGGACCTGGGATTTGGCCTTGTACTGCGGCCTCAGCCAAAAGCAGCTCCTCCAGGCAGGGGTCAGTCCTCCCAGAGCCTCTCCCCTCAGCAGGAGCAGGCAGCCCCCACTGCACCAGCTCCGAGCCAGCCCTGAGCCCTGAGGCCCTCAGCCCTGGGGCCTGGCACTTGCACTAAAGAAGCCATGGAAGTACCTCCCTCTGCCAAACCAGTTCTGGAACTCAACCTCAAACACCTAAAGTATCTTCAGGACCAAACCCCTGAAACTTTTTAGGTGTATTTTACCTGGTCAGTTACAAAGAAGCATGAGGAAGGAGCAATCACTGTCTTTATGTTCTTTTTAGAAAATCTTCCCTTTCCTATTTCCTCTAAACAAGAACTACACAATAAATGTTATCATTTGCTTATGAATGCAATTTAGGAATTTTGAAACAGTTCCCAGGAGAATCTTCCTTTCTTTCAGTCTTGTAGGCCACTCCAGACAGAATGGAGGTGTCAATAGATGAAGCCAGAGGAGAGAAGGAACAAGAGTAGGACCAATGTCTGAGTCACATTCAATATCCAGTGATGTAGAGGGATTCTTAGGCTGTCTCAATTAATTTGCAATTTATAATGGGAAATAAGTAGTCCTAAAACACTCATGAAGAAGGTTCAAAACAAGAAGAGTGAGTCACAGCAATTATTGAATTATGCCCAACATACTTTTATTTTCAAACTTTATGGTTCCTTCAGGGCTAGAGCCAACAGCTCTCTCTTGCCCTTGCTGCATCAGCATAGACATCCAAGCACTACAGCATATTTAAACGATTTCTTTTTCTTTAGTCTCATATTTCCTTCCTTTCAGCAAGTGCACAGTATGCTGCTTAGGAAACATGGAATCATTTCCCCTCTTCACTGCTCTGCCTGTGCTTCTAGTGCCTACTGGTGTAACATCAAGACTTTAAAGAGCTGCTGACCCCTTCAAAGTCTGTGCCCTTCAGTAAGTCAGTGCAAACTCGAGTTTAATTCACACAGAGGAACTCAGATTAACTTTATGAAGGAAAAACAAAGGCCGGATGAGATGTGTTTAATCTTTCTCCGGTGCCCTGCTCTTTTCCTTTGCGAGCAGCGGCGGTTTGAGAAGGAAAGCAGTAACTGAGCAATCTGGCCTGGCGGGCAGTGTCCCTACTCTCTGCAGGGCACCGGGCAAGGTGACCTTTAGCAGTCCCTGCCATCCCAAGCGTTCCGTGCCTCCAGGGGCGCCGGGCGCTGCCGCGGCGGCCCGAGCTCCGGGATAACTGGGATTTTGCTGCCACCGTGTGCTCACCTCGCTCCGCCCGCCAGATTCCCCGCTCGGCCGGCCCCAGCACGGGATGGTGCCGCGGAAAAGGGTCCCGCTTCCGAGGCGGAGGAAAGAGGTCTTGCTGCAAAACTGCTCCTCGCATGGACGTGCCCTCGGCCAAACCCTAAGCTTCACCCTAAGGCAAACCAGCCAAGCCTAAGTAAGTTTGATGCATCATTTGGAGACCAGGGGTGGCTGCTCTCAGTAGATGGAGGCTCACCAGTTTCACCCAGTTTCAGAAGATGCTCTTCTGCGGTCTCTGATGGCTCTGCACTGGTCCCCCAGCATCACCCATTACAGATGGACAAACAGCAGTGCTCAGCAGTAGTTCTTTTTCAAAGCAGCAAAGGTCTATTCAATTTTTTCCCTTAAGATTGACAGTTGATGATTGTTTAAAATGTTTAATATTCAGACTGTTCTGACACAATCTTTTGGCCTTTAAGTGTCACAGACATGAACAGCTTGCTGAGTCCATTTCCTCATGGACATTTACTAATGGTGGAAATGCCTCTGGAGCTCGTTACACTGAGTATGGCCAGAGGATCGAGCATACACTCTTTAACCAGGGCATTTTTAAGGTTTCCTCTGGAGCTGAGTGGAAGAGATATTAAAATTCTTCCCAGAAATCCTACAGCACACCTCTTCCTAAAGTGATCCTGTAGCATCCATCATGAGGTACAGACCAGTTTGGCCCAGTGCAGGAATCTGTAACATTCCAGGACAGACCAGTGTGCTGGCAAATGAACCTGGCTATCAGCCAGCAAACCCTGGCTCACAGTGTGCAAACCACAATGCTACTTTTTTAATCTGTTTCTAAAGAGGACAGTGTTGTTCCAGACCAGGGACAAATCATTCAGTACAGAAATGAGGATGTCCCAGTGACCTGATGACCAGGTACAAGTTCCTTCTAGAAGCCCTGTAAAATTCGTGGCTCTAAATAGTAAATACAGCTAAGTTTTTAAGTAAGCATGGTTATTTCAGGCAAGGTGACCCTTGAGAGTGAGATCTTTTGTGTCAGTCCATTTCCCACCAGAAAGGCACTCACATTCAAAACACAACCATCACAACCAATCATTGCCAGTCAGAAGAGAAACAAAGACTAATTAATTGAATAAAGGCCAAATTATTCGCTCCTATTATAAGCATGACATTGGCAAGAATCCCAAATGCATCCAGCGGTAACTTCACCTAGTTTGTTGGATATTGCAGTTGCCTCTAGGGGAGCATGTTCAATTATTTTCAAGGGCTTCACCAATTGTTATTCTGAACACTCTCTTCCACACACATTTCAGCTACCTAAAACAGAACAAAGATGTCCTCTACTCTCTTTCCACCTTATATTGCTGAATTACAAAGAAAATGTCTCTGAAACAGATTTGAATAGAGAAATTACTACTCCTTGTCTTCATTGCTCTGACTCCCTATACAATTCATTAGCAGTCTCAGGAATCTGCTTTTCTTAGAACTTCTGGCTATCTTTTTTTAAAATTTTTTTTTAAATTCTAAATTCATCTGAATAATTTTCTCTGTGTTATTGAAGAAATTCAGTGAGAGCTATTTCTATAAATTCCACACCCACATAGTCTGCTAAGAAGGGCTTGTGCAGTGAGTAATTTGCGTACATTAATGTGAAAAAATGCACTGACAAAAACTGACTTGCATCCATGACAAAGGTTGTTATTCTCTTTCTTTTCCAAAAAGGGAAACAGAGGCAACTCCCTTATGTTCTGATACAAAGAGTGAAAATCAGTAACATGCCCCATCTAGCACTTAGATTAAAGGTATGTTTAAGACTATTCTTTTTTAAACCAAAGGATGTCTTGGGTGACAGGATGTAGATCAGACTCAGTTTTACCCACCTATGCACAGCTCTGGCCTTTACTTTCCATCCAAAACAGGAGTAATTCTGTCCATTGATGTTCCAATAGACAAAGCTGGGGCAAGCCTATCATTGGGGTGAGTTAATTGATGTAAATATCTAAGTAATTTCTAATGTGAAAGGAATGGATGGCTAAAGGGCAGTGTTGGGACAAGCCTGGCTCCAGAGACTCTTTTTGGTGTGTTGTTCTTTATCTCTTTATCCTATTTATGCTCTATATCTGAATTTCTCTTTATCCACTCTGAGCTTGTTGCAGATTGGGTTTTGTTAGATCAGGACCAGCAAAGTGCAACCTCAGTTTTACTGCCCTGGCCCCCACACATCCAAGGGCTTTAGGATGTTCACCAAATGTGGAGAATTTGTCTGGTCCCAATAGAAACAATTATGGAAGTGGCTGAACCTGGTAGTTCGCCTATTCAAATTATATCCAACTTTCTCAACAGCCAAGAGTATTGCCACCACTGGTCTAAGAAATTCCCTGAGCATTCCTAGGTGATTCCAAAAAAATCCACAATAAATGCAGATATGACACCAAGCTATATGTAAGCCTCCCTAGGCCAGACACCACCCTTGGAAAAAAAGTCCTCAGGAGAAAAAAGGAAATTATAATACTCCTATAAAAATAATTGAATTGCAGATAGAATTATTGCTTTCTGACACTCTTTCAGAACTTATTGTATACAAATATTCCATATCAAGCTCAGTGTCAGCAATCCATCCCCTTCCTTCCTTCCTTCCTTCCTTCCTTCCTTCCTTCCTTCCTTCCTTCCTTCCTTCCTTCCTTCCTTCCTTCCTTCCTTCCTTCCTTCCTTCCTTCCTTCCTTCCTTCCTTCCTTCCTTCCTTCCTTCCAACTCAAAACATCATGAGAATTGGCTCTTAAATGAATTCCTAGAGTACATTTTATGTCTTGTTTCAGCCCAGAGACTGTTTGATGGCATTCTGAACTCTGGGAAACAGGTCATTAGGCATGAAACAACTGACCGTGCTTAGAGCAATAACATTTAACACCAAAATCCTGACAATGACAAAAAGAGGAAAACTACAAAATTATATTAACTATCACATGGATGTCCAGCTATTTAGCCTCTGATCTGCTTTATGGCACTCTAGGAGAACTACAAGACATATATTAAAAAATATTTATCTCTTTTTCAATTATAGTTCCTCGTTTGCACTTCTTCTGCCCTTCATGAGCATAGAGTCTTTTTTCAATCCTTCTTATTGCAATTTTATTTCACTTCATTCCTATTATATTTTGTTGGAGACCTTGGGCTGCAATAGCCTATATGCTACCAGTTTGATATACCTGTTTATTAGCTATCATACTAAAATTATTTTTCTTCCTACACAGAGGTACTGGCTATAAGCAATTGATATTGGCATATTTCTTTACAGTTCAATAACTGCAGCTAGGAAATTGGCTTTCTACCAAGCTAAAATTAATCATCATTGTTACAAAATTTGGAGTGGTGTCTACTGCCCAAGCAGAAACTATTGCACATTTTGCTTAGGTTATAAAACTGCCTTCATCCTCATTACTGTTGCTAGCTTTAGAAAACAAACAAGAGCCCATCTTTAATAAGTAAATAAGTAAATAAATAAATAACAAAAAAAGAAAGACAAATTAGGTCACAGAGAACTGGGAGCAAACTCCCTGGATGTTTTTGTACCACCTGTTTCCCCATTCCCCTTTTGGTCACAAAAGTCCAGAGGGTGGTCCCACAAAGATGCCACCCCAAGGTGGCATCTGACAGCACCAAGGGACTTGGCACAGCCCCCCAGCACGGATGTCCCATCCATGGCTCTGGCTGTCAGGCTTGGTGGGAAGGGTGACAGGACAAGGCTGATCCTCAGACATCCATGGTTTTGTAGTACACATTTCTCACTACAGACCCGCTCATGGCTTGAGAAATCATGAAGTGTGATCCAAAGTACACTCAAAGTGTCCATGCTAGAAAAAGGCTGGTAAGCAGGAAATCATGCCGACTTGCATCTAAAGATTGTGTTAGTTAGCTTTTTGTTCAAAAGAATGCCATAGATGCTTTGAAATAACTACAATATATAACTATTCTTGATTTTCGTTATTATATTTGTAAACTATGAGTCCCATTTTTACTGAAAATATAAGCTTTTGCTCAGGGCTTCTTTCAAACTTTAACTAGATTTAATTTGAAATAATTTAGAAACTGGCAAGACATTAAACGATAAATTCATTCATTAGCAAAAAATACGCTGTATACCTAAGTAAAAAACTTCTTCACACTGAACTAAAGTGATCTGCAGTAATGTAATGTGAGGAATATTTGCTCTCTACACTTGCAGAGCAAGCTACAGAAGTCTGAAATGAAATTAGGTTTATCATTTTAAAAAACTGTTTCTGGAGACAGACAGTAATTAACCCTGAGCAGTGGCTTGATCTTTGTAAGATTTCAGCAAGCACATGCTGTTTACATTTTTTTTAACACATATTTTTATTAGGTTCCTCTAAGTAAATGAGTTCAGATAAGTTACCATAATTCCAATTTTTGCTTCAAATGCATTTATTTCTAAAAATATTAGCTAAGGTAAGATCCTTGATTCAAATCTAAACAATGTTTTAACCAGCTGGAAAGTAGCTTGACAAAACAAGTGCAATGGTCCTCATGGACCAGCTGCCTTTGTAGTAAAGAAGACCAAAATCATTGTGGGCATCAGGAAGTGCAGCAGCAGCAGCAGCAGCAGCAGCTGCTCAAGAGAGATGATCCTTTCCCCTACTCATCAGAGATATATCTGCAGAGCTGGGATCAGTCCTGGGCTCCTCCGTACATGAGAAATGTGTTCATACTGGAATAAATCCAGTGAAGAGCCACAGAGATGATAAAGTGTCGCAGACATCTTTCATGAAAAATCCTTTCCTTAGGATTTTTCCTCCTGAGAAGCTGAGAGGCCTCAGGAACAAAATGTAAACATTGATTATCTGCTGCTGTGGAATGCAACAGGTGGATCTGTGATTGGTCCTTGTTGGATGTTTGTAACTAATGGCCAATCACAGCCCAGCTGGCTCGGACACAGAGCCTGAGCCACAAACCTATGTTATCATTCTTTCAGATTCTATTCTTAGCTAGCCTTCTGATGAAACTTTTTCTTCTATTCTTTTAGTATAGTTTTAATGTAATATACATTATAAAATAATAAATCAAGCCTTCTGAAACATGGAATCAGATCCTCGTCTCTTCCCTCATCCAAGAACCCCTGTGAACACTGTCACAATAAAGGACCTGGGGTATCTGACATGGGAGGAGCGGATGAGGGAGCTGGAACTGTTTGGCCTGGATGAGACAAAGTTCCAGTGAGGTCTTATCAACACGATTAAATGGGGGAAGGAAGAAGATGGAGCCAGACTCTTCTCAGCAGTGTCCAGTGAAAGGGTAAGAGGCAATGGGCACAAATTTAAATACGGGCAATTCCATTGAATGTGAGAAACTTACAGTGAGAGTGACAAGCACTGGCACAGGTTGCCTAGAGAGGTTGTGGAGTCTCCATCCCGGGAGATACCCAAAACCCAGCAGGACATGGCCCTGAGCAACTTGCTCTAGCTGGCCCTGCTTGGAGCAGTGGGGCTGGACTAGGCAATCTCCAGCCTCAGCCACTTTCCGATCCTGCCTGGAGCCTTTGACTCTCACACTCTTCTCAAGTGTTGGACCACTTGAGAAGTAGGCTTTGAAATAAACAATCTACCTGCATCTCCAAGTTTTGTTTATGAGATGATGAGACTTTTAAGTCTAAACGGGAAGCTTTTTTAATCCAGACTCTGGATGTTTACCTCTCTCAATTATTGAAGATAATAGAAAAGTGCATTTTAAGGGAGAGCATTGTTTTAATACTTCGGTCAATTTGCTCACTTAATAATTTAGCAACACAGATCTATTTTCTTTTTAAGTTTGCAGCTACCATAATAAAGCATAATTAGCAGTAAGTCGTCCCTGATCAGCTCAGTGGGGTACGTGATAAAAAGAGATGATTCAAAAAAAGTACATAAAAATGAAAACTCTATAAACAAATTTCAAATAGTCAGGGGTTAAACTTGGGGTCTATTAAGTTAGGTTTTTTTAAATCCAGATTCCCTACAGGGTACTCTACTAATGCATCTCGGCATCTTAAAATGATCCGTAATCAAAACACCTAAAATAACTGTTGTGACAAACCTTCCACAGTTTAAAGGTTACCTGTACCAGATGATTAAATTGCAGTGAGCTGAAGAGAGAAAAATCTTTAATCATTCCCGTTTCTGTTTTATTTTTCTCTGTGACAGTATCATCTATCTTTTCATGGCTGGCACACTGCAGCCTTCACCCAACACTCCTGGGGCCACAATCTCTGCTATCAGAGGGTAGAGGAGGCATCTCTGTCACAGTATTAATTACAGGTCTGCAGCTCTGTAACAAGACGGGGTGAGTTTAGTTAGACTGTACTTCCAGTCCATAATAATGCAGCACTATTCCCTTATTCTGCCCAGAATCACAACTACCTGAAAAAACACCATCTCTAGAAGAAGCTTGCTGGATGATTTCCTTCACATTCACCACCCTCCTGCTCACTCTCTCTTGGAGTCTGAATTCTTAAATCAATTTCCTTTTGCATATAATTTGCAGAGGGTATTGTTGAATTTTATGTTTTGCCTTTTATATTGCATGCAATCCAGATTCTCATTCATTGTACTGCCACTGTTAATTAACATAAAGTAAGAGATTTGTTGGTATGTTCCCTGACAGCAAACTCCCATACTCTGTCTTGCTTGTATGCTTTCACATTTTCCCTTTGCTAATATATCATTTTACTTTCATGCTCATTATTCATTAATCTGTTCTGGGCTGCATTGTTCTGTATGAACTCAGCTTCTGAAATAGTCTTAATCATTCTCCAACACATGATTCTCCAATCATTTTTCACGACAGCCTCTTTAACTTTCTATTCAGTAAAGACAGCAAATGCAAAAATTATGCTGTTCAATATCAGCATTCAGACCATTTGTGTAAATAATGAGATTTTAGGGTACAGCTCAGTCTCATGATAGCCATTTAGTAAGCTCATTCCAGAATGAAATTTACTTAGAAGTGCAGCTACTTTTTATGTCACTTATTTTAAATCTAGTTTAAGTGGAGTTACTTTGCCTCCACTTACAGAGGTCAAAGGCTAAGACTGACAATTTCAAAAATTCTTTTAATGAACTAACTCACCAATGGGAATATCAAACTTCACTCACATATGTACTATCAATCAAGCCACTATTTGGCTAAGATGCTTAGCTGGTGCCAGAAGGAATAGACAAATTCCTTTAATTTTGCTTTGCAAAACTACACCCTCATCAATATGTTAACTTTAGGTATAATTTGTTGTTCCTGTTCTCTCAGATTTATTTCTTGAAGAGAATTTTTTTCCCTAAAAGAAACCTTGTTTGAAAAATTTTGCTGTTCTACTTTTCCACTTTGGCAGAAAAAAAAGGTACTTTCCAAGATACTTATTCCTTTCTGTATAACTATTTTTGAAATCTTTAGTGCCATACTCGCTTACTACGCTTGTACAAGATTTCAGAACTCAACAGGTCATGCATGACCTACTAATTCTATCCCCGTGTCACATGGAAGATGTACAGGCCATGCTGTATGCATCCTTCAATGTTAGCTCATGGCCAACAAGGAAACACAACAAATGGAAATGAATAAAGATGAAAAGAAAATGAACCAGTGCCAGAAATCTTATGACTGTCTGTCTATATTATTGTCCCCTGAATATCACTTGTGCCGAAGAACCATGATATTTGAGACAACTGACCATGAGGAAAAAGGCAGTATTCTATATGGAGTCGGTAACAAAGGGGAGCTCAGTCATAAACCTTGTATTACCATGCAGTCAATTTGTCAGGTGTGGCATCCTAGCTTGTTAGCCAGCCTCTCTTTTGTACACAAGATTCCAAACAATTTCTTTGTCACATGCATAGAAAAATCTTTTCTAACTTAGTTTAACCATGTCACCTGCTCTAGTCAAAAACAAAAATTTCTTCATCACACAAAGAATAGGTCTTTTTAATTTTTATTAAAATGAATAAAAGAAGTTCCCTCTTTCTAAAAGAATTACTGGTGTAAATGTTAGGGTGAATATGTATCAAATGAGCAACTTATGTATCAAATGAGCAACTCTCAAAGCTGAGAAAATATTACAGAACACACCAGAGATAGCAGTACAGAAAATCATAATTGGTGCAATTTTTTCACACCATTGACAGCATAAGTTAAACACTTGCAAAGCACAAAGTTGCATTAGTGCCACCAAAGCCAAATGAATTTGTGAGAGCTATACGCCGTTTGTCCGTCTTCCACTCCTGAGCTGTCAATGGAACATAATTGAGATCGAACTCTGCCTCTGTTTTCTGTAAGTTTAGAGTAGGTGGCAAAATCCCATGGTAGCAGGACAGTGCAGTAAAAGCTGCTTCAATGGCTCCTGCAGCCCCCAAAAGATGTCCTGTTGCTCCTTTTGTTGAGGAAACTGCAATATTACGTGAGTGATCTTTAAAAAGTCTCTTGATTGCTTGATTCTCAGCAGCATCTCCTAGAGGTGTAGAAGTTGCATGTGCATTGACGTATGTTACATCTTCAGGTTTGATCCCAGAATCCTTTATTGCTGCAGACATGCACCTAAGGAAAGGAAGACAACAGAATGCTGATTTGCCCAAAGCATTTCTGTCAAATATACAAACCAAAAGAAAAAGCATAGGTTGTTTTAAAATGTTTATCAAGTGTGAAAATTTGCTTTAGCAGAGATGTAAATGACAAGAGGTTAACTCATCTAACTAAGCACATTAACATCTACATTAGGTACCAGAGGAAGACAATAAAAATGAGGCCCACTATAAAATCAGACTTGCTGTTAAAAAATCCACAGCTAGGAGAAATACAAAGAAGAAGAAAAGAAGATATGAAAATCAGTCTCTACAGACTACATTAATGTATCAAACACCCTTTTCACTGTAAAATTTGAAAACATTTGAGAGAGAAATAACTACCAATATTATTACAAAAATAATAATAACTACTGACATTATTACAAAAATTTAGAGATGCACTCCCCAACAAAAATACTGGGCAATGAAAGAAAACATCTGCAGCCATCCTCCACATGAGCTTCTTTTGCATGCTGTCCAGAGACTAGAAAATGTCAAGGAGATAGCACAAATCCCTATATTTCATTTTAAAATGAAATTTACTGAAAGTCACACTCTTCAACCCCTGGCATGGTATGTTTAGTTTGACTCCTGATGACTTGTGCACTGTGACTACCTCTTTAAAACCTGTTTTTTTATGAAAACTGTGGAAGGATCTACACAGCTCGACATTGCAATTTCTCATAGATTTCCCTCAAAGAAGATCAATCAGATATCTCTCCTTGCACATAACAACAAAACACCTCTGAGCAAAAGACCACTGACTCTTTTGAAATTTATGAAGAAAAAGGAAATAAAAGGAAGCTCAGAAACAGATAGCACAAGCTTCTGGACAAATTTAAAGGTCTCTACTACAGCCTTCTACCCTTAGAAGCATCCTGCTTAGATTAGGGTGGAGGCCACTGACACTCACTGTCACTAGATAGTGAGCCAATATTCAGGCAAAAGAGGTTACTGATAGTTATGAGATATATTAATTTAGTTAAATACATTATCTGCAATGAACTTATTCACTTGAGGAGATACCAGATTACTTGTGTAGGACATTCTTTATATCCACAATTCTGAGTCTGGCTTTGCCTCTCCTTTCCTGCTGGTTTATTCCAACATACGTATTGGCCTTCAACAGAAGCAGTTATTAGAAGATGGCAAAAAATATATTCCTCTGAGTCCTCTGAATTTTTTTTATGTGGCAAATAAAATTCCTATAGGAAAGTGAGATAAGCACATACATTCCAGATTTAATCCATATACCACTGCAGTAACGAATTACTGGCTTGAAGACAGTATTAAAATGTATTATCTTATCTCAAGGGTGGAAATGCTCAACATTTTGGAGATACCCAGATTAATTTTCAACTCTTCCTACTGTGAATTTAATTTATATGCTACTGCAATCATAAAATACACAAAAATTCTATTATAATATATTGCCATATCATCTCAAGGGTAAACAAGTCTGAAAATATGAGATAAGACACTCCTGATTACTCATCTCACACCTAAGTCTGCAGAACAATTAAATATGAATCAAAGAGCATCGATGGAAACACAGTATATTTACAGTTCTAGAAAAATCTGTTAACCTTATAAAGATGCAAACACAGCTTTACAATACCATGCAGAAGTTTGATCTATTTGTGCAGTGATATATTGAACTTTGGTACTAAATAGTCACATACATTCAGAATAAAGCAAACTAAATCTTTAGCAAAGATTCCAATGCCAGCAATAGTACTCAGCTTACATGAAGCTCTCCAACTTCCACATGTATTTAGCTGACAATTTAATTAGGTCAATGATAATGAATTGATGAGTATCAACTACTTGTGAACTGGTTTTGATGAGATAAACACTGATGAAGCTTTACCACCTCCCTAAACAGTACTAAAGTGTATTTCTGCTATGCTCCTTCACCAACACTCTTAGCTGCATCTGAATGAAGTACTGAATATTCTAACAAACTAGATCTCTTAAGTGCTCTACAGCTTTCATCACCTGAGATTTCTTGCAACAAATAACATGCTTTTGCATGTTGTAAGTGCTCTACAGCTTTCATCACCTGAGATTTCTTGCAACAAATAACATGCTTTTGCAGGGGAATGGGGGTCTATCTTCTCGATGGAAAAAGAGTGAAGGAGAACCTGCGAAGATTCTGTCTCACCACAAACATCTTAAAAAGAGGTTTCCATTGAGACTTATTTATATGAAAAGCGGTATGCACCAAAGGAAAAATGTTTTCACACAGAGAAAGCTTTCATAACTCTATGGAAAAAGGTTGATTCTACTGAGAACTGGCCTTCATCCTCCTACTAAAAAAAAAAGAATTGGGGCACAATGTTACCAGAAGCTCTTTCATTTTTCAGAATTTTAAGCTTTTGGAACATTAATTCAAGACTGAACATCCCTTCTCTGTGGAAAAATTTACAATGACAGAAACAAATGTACCCACTACAATTAACATATGAAGTAGCTATTACAATCAACATAGGAGTTCTTACCTGAATGCACCGTCTCCCTCGGGATTAGGTGCTGTTATGTGGCAAGCATCACCGGACAGTCCATAACCCAAAACTTCTGCATAGATCCTAGCACCTCTTCGCACGGCGTGTCCATGCTCTTCCAAGACCAGCACAGCAGCACCCTCTCCCATTACAAACCCCTCCCGCTGCGAATCAAAGGGTCGACACGCTGTTTTAGGGCTCGAGTTAAAACTTGTGCTGAGGGCCCGGGCTCTTGCGAATCCAGCCAAAGACAAAGGACTAATGCAAGCCTCAGTCCCTCCAGCCAGCATGACATCAGCATCACCAGCAGCAATGAATCTAAAGGAGTCTCCAACTGCGTGTGCGCCTGTGGTACAAGCGGTCGACACAGCGTGATTCGGACCTTTCAGTTGGTATTTAATGCTGATATGGCCTGCTGCCATATTGACCAAAATCTTCGGGACAAAAAAAGGGCTGACCTTACTGTAACCCTTTGTTTTAAGTAAGGCAGCTGTGTCAGAAATTTCTTCCAGTGGGACCATTCCCATCCCAATTGCCACACCGGCCGTTAAGCGTTCCTGTTCAGACTGGGGAGACCAGCCAGAGTCCTTCATTGCAAGCTCTGCTGCACCGATGGCCATCACGGTGGCAGAACTCATGGATTTGATCTCTGACTTCGACACAAAGTTTTCTTCACTGAACTCACCCTCCTTGTTTCCCCTTGGCACACACGCAGCCACTCTACATGGGATGCCTGCATATTCTTCCCCATCTAGTGATATAATCCCACTGCCTCCTTCCAGAAGCTGCTTCCACACAAACTGAGTCCCCACACCGAGAGGGGACACTAAGCCAATACCTGTAACAACTACTTTCCTTCGACATGCAGGCAGTGACTTGCTGAAAGCCCTTCTGTGGTTTTGTAAATGTAGATTTAAACTCAGACTCCGGAGATGAAGATTTGGAATCTTTACCAGATCCCGCGAGCACTGTGAGAACATGGTGGCAATAATCAAGCACATTCCTGTAAATGGAGAGGGGTGGAGGGGGTGGGGAAAGACAAACATAAAAATAAAGCAGACAATGTGGAAAACATTCCAAGAACATTAAATTAATAAACTGATTTTTACTTGACAGCCTGTTTTCAACCCTGAAGAAATGGATATAGTTTCTGTGTCTGTAACGAGGAATAGTATGAGTTATGGCAGATAATGGCAAAGAAACGTTCACTTTGGGAATACCTCTAGTGAGCTCCTCTAGCTTAAGCTGCTGATGAATATGACTTAGCACTACTGTAGACTGTGAAGCACTCTGGTTTTGCTGCAAAATTTCCCCTGGAGAAACCACCAGCTGACTGGAGGCAGAAACAATGAGCATTAACAGCTTCACTCTTCTAAGGGAAAAAGTGTGTGTTCACCAGAAAGTGTATGTCCCAAGCTGAGGATATCATCATCTCAACCTTCATGTCTGGCAGAACAGTCTAGAAACCTCAAACAGGAGTCAATAAACTTGTCCTGGTTCTGCTACTAATGTAATTACACATCTAGGACCAGACTCCTTCTCTTTCCACCTCTACCAACCCTTAATCAGCCTTGAGTTATTACTGTCAGGGGACAGTATCTCCAGTAGCTTGAGCAAGATGTGGAGCACAGCACCACCTCTGTTGAAGGCAACACCACCAGACCCCCCATCACAAGAGGCACAGCAAATGATGTCAGAAGGCCTCTGTTGAGAACAAGTACTTGAGGAAGGACCAGAGGACTATGCCAAGCAGTGATGGTGCTGTACTGTGCCATAGTCCAAAGCCAGTCTTATTGCACACATCTGACATGCTGGAGCAGGGCAGAGGCTGCAGTACAACTCTGCCAACACCTACAAAACAGGCTTCAACAGGTTGCCTGCTTTTTGCCTTGTCCAAAGAGCAACTTGGCATCCCCAGCTCTTTGCTAAAGTGGAGAGAGCTGTATGAAGACCATAAGGGGCTGCTGGGCACTCCTGCTAAAATACCCAGACCTGTGGCAGCACAAGTGCACAGCAGCGTTACTAGAAAATGTCATGGAACCACAGAAAGGCTGGGTTGGAAGGGACCTTAAAGATCATCCCATTCCAACAATCCCTGCCACGGGCCCAGACACCTTTCACTAGACCAGGCAGCAGAGAGCAGCATCCAGCCTGGCCAAGAACACTTGGGATAGGGAATAAAAATAGTAAACAATCACATATTATATTTTATACCTATTTTATGCAAATATTAAATTTAATTATTTAAAAAGTATTTTTAAAGGACACTCTTTTAAATCCTGACCCAAATTTGCCATTTCAATTTTTTATGCCACTTAGCCTGGATTTTATAAGAGGTAGTATACATGTATAAAAATATATATATCATAATATATTATGTATTATATAATGCAAGTCACATATATAAATAATATTGTATATATAATATACAATATAAAACACATTTGTAGTCATGGACTCTATATGCATAATTATAGAGTATAATGTATAACATACATATGTTCTATAGATACACTAGATGATATATATTGTATATCATATTATCACAATGTGTAAGATAATGTATTTTATACATATTATTACACACGTAATGTAATGTAATGTATATACATTATACATAATAACGTATAAGATAACATATGTTATCAGTGTATATATATCCATATGCACATATATGACTGCAGAGGTCTGTAAGGCAGCTCGTCCCGCAGCCTTTACTGAAATGCCGTCAGCCGGCGCCGAGCCGTTCTGTCCGACCCAACACCGCCCGATACCTGCTGTGCGGGAAAACCAGGCGCAGGATAATTTCCCCCGGTGTTTCAAGGGCAATGACTACTTTTGATGTGTAAACCAGGAGCCAGCCCCCGGCTCCCCCACACTACACAGCGCCGCCATTGCCGACCAGGCCCGCCCCGCTGGGGGCGGTGTCCCCCCCGGTCCATGCTAAAACCCCCGCCTCCCTCCGCCAGCCCTCAGCGGTACCTCCGCGGTCCGCGCTCCCCCCCGCCCGGCGATGGTTCGCTCTGCCTCGCTCTCCCGACGGCGGCGAGGCCGCACCACTCCGCAGGCGCGGGGGGAAAGAAGGAGATGCGCGGAAACGCGCGGCCCACGGCGCTTCCTGCCGCCCGGCCCCGCCCCGCGGGCGCCGCTATGGGCGGGCGGGCAGCCCGATCGTGTGAATTGTCCAGAAACCAGGAAAGGCGGTGAAATTATTTCCTTCCCAAGCCACATGTTCTAATCACGCAAAGGAGGAGTTAAAAGAAAAAAAAAAAAAACAACCAAACACCAAAAAAAAAACCCCAAACAAACAACAAAAAAAACCCCTAAAATCCTTCAAACTCTGGTGAGTAATAAGTCTGTCCTTATCCTGGACAGTCTACCATGGCAGAGCATAAATATTTGTCAAACTCCCATCAACAGAGACATTAATTAATTACAGTGTGAGTTTGCTTGTTAGGTTATACCTCTATATAATTTTAGTATATATTATATAATTTTATATAATTTTTCTTAGCAGTAAGAAAACTGAAATAAATTTACCCCCATGCAACACAATAATGTCTATTAGCTGCAAACACAGCTACCTAAAAATACAAACTGTAGCACAGTAATGAGGCATGTACTGCAGGAAAAAGAAAAAAAAAGCCAAAAATGAGATAAGTGCAATATTTAAAGACAAAAAATTAACATATGTGCACTTTTTTATATATATGAATAGTCTGGTTTTAATTTAGAAATAAAATTCCTTGGGCATTTAATGCCTTAATTATTTGTTGGAAGTTGGCACTTGGTTTTCTAAATTTTTCACACTGCTTGCCTATGAGCACTTCCAAAGCATTGTTTACAAATGCCATACTGAGATGCATGGTGTATTTATATGCATACATGTATAGCAATTTAGTTAATCTTTGTATTTCCCAAGGCAGCCAACATTGAGAGTCACATATCTACATGAAACACATGGAAAGGAAATTAAATGCTGAAGTAGCAGCCAAGGAATATGGCATAATTTTAAATTAAAATTTTATTACTGTGGTACCAGTTCCTGAGGGCTGAAATAGTAACACTTTAACTATGCTAGTAAGAAAAATAAACGTATTCTCAGCAAAAGTGAACTGCCCTGGGGTAAATCTCAGTGTTTGTGAGGGATATGTACCACTATCTTAAAAAGTCATAGAAGCTGAGCAGTGACCTGTCACAGGCAGGCAGCAGAGTCACAGTGTAATATCACCTACAAAATCAGAAGGCAGCTTGAATTTTAAAGACCTCTCTTGCTTGGAACTCTTTAAATCTGCATTCCTAGTAAAGCAAATCTCCACAGGCCTTTGTGCCCAAGGTTCTTCATCACAGCTCTTTCAGTAGCAGCACAAACCAGAAGTCTAGAAAAAGACTAGGGTTTTTTTTGCCTCTCTGGGACGGACTGTGAGTAGTGCAGGGCAGATGTCGCAGCGAGGGCGAGTCTCTGCAGTGACATTCCTGCTGAGGCAGCCCTGGTGACCTGGAGGTGTGGCACCCTCAGTACTGTCAAACCAGGGCAGTACAAAAGGGGATTTATGTCCTTAATGATGTTACTGCCTGCCAAGGGGCTCCCAATGTTGCAAAAATATGGAATAGGTAAACATTGTCTTAAGAAATTATGTTCTTTGATCTTTGTATACTTTCAAGCCCAATTGACCAGAAAGAAGATGTAATCAAGCTCTAAGCTATGTCCAGGTGTTAGAAAGACAAATTGCTTGTTGGCAGAATGCTTTTTTAAGGCTCCACATGTTCCACTGAAATCACACCTCAAAGAGGTGGAGGTTTACATAGCTTGGGAAGAAGGATGTATCACTGTCAGTGGGCAGAAAGAATGAGGAATTTATTGGACACAAGGACATTTGGCAGAACTCCCAAGATAAGGAAGAAACTAGCAAAGCAAATTCAGCAGCAGTGCTGGGATCAGCTCTGACTGGATAAAAGGTAATTCTGGCAGGGGGAGTTTGCAACCATCGACTAGAGAGAAAAAATGAGCATGTGGAATAATCAGCATGTGAAAAATGCGTATTTTATGATTGGCTTTTCACAAATATTAAAATGAATATTATATGTGTTGTGTTAGAAAGTGATGCTGTATTAATTCTCTTAAGTAGTGTGTTAAATATAGTTTTAGGTTATAACGAAATGTTAAAATAGAAACTATGCTATGTAGGATACTTTTTTTTTTTAAAGAAAGGACTCGCACTGAGATAGCAGTCACAGGACACCTAAATCTTTCAGAGAAAGAGAATTTATTGCTCCATTATCAGAAGAAACAAACTTCTTCCCGCCTTGCTTGGGCAGAATGACGCCATCAGGATTATGAGGAAGAAGTTGATGATGACCAGACAGAATCTTGTATTTGAATGGAATTTATGCATCATGTATGAGATGTATGAATATGCAACAGGCTATTGTTTTTAAGGGTTAATTCTCTGTTAATGTGTATCCTTTTTCGGGCTTATGCTGCCCAGAAAAAGGTACCCGGACGGATGTCCGTCCGTAACTCTTTGTTTCTATTGTCTCATATTGTCCTAATTCAAATTGTCCAAATTATTATTACTCTAATTGCATTACTATTTTTATAACCATTTTATTACTAATAAACTTTTAAAATTTTAAAAAGTGATTGGCGTTTTTCACAAGCTTAAGAAAGAATCATTTAACCAATAGAAGATAGCATGTTTATTAATAAGAGAACTGTGTAACTTGTGTACAATGAACATGAATGACTTTGTTTGCTAGAATGTATAAATAGTAATAAATTTTGGTAGTCATCGTGCTGGCCTTGTGCACCCCTTCCTGCGCAGATCTATAACTCAAATACCTCGACCCTGGGCGTGGATTGGTGCCTTGCACACCGGGTGAAAGAAGCTGCTTTGGGACACAGGGAGGTGCCGCTGCCCAGGGGGGTGCGGGGTCAGGGTTAAACCCTTTAAGGGGGCTCTTTAGGGTTCCTCCCAAACGCGCGGCTGCGGTCGCAGGGGCTGCGGGCGGTGACCCCGCTGCTCCTACTGCGCATGCGCCCAGCGGCGGGCGGTGCTGCCCGGCTGAGGGCGGTGAGCTCTGTGCTCGCCCGGCGCATGCGCTTGGCGCAGCGCCGGGGGCGGGCGGAGCGGCGCGGGGGGCGGGCAGCGATGGCGGCCGCCCTGGGGCTCTCGTCCTCGGCGGGTTCCCCCGCCGTGAGCGAGCTGTGCCAGAACAGGAGGGAGATCTTCCTGGAGGCCTCGCGGCTGCTCCTCACCTACGCTGACAACATCCTCCGGTGAGCGGGGTCGCCGCCCTCGGTCCGCGGGCGGTGCCGCAGGGTCCCGCCGGCCGCTCCCCGGCTCCGCGCGGCGTCTTCGGTTCTGTTGTGTAATACCGGACCTCAGAAGCGTCTCGTGTGGTTTTGTCGTTATTTTAAAATTAATGCTGCTTACATTAACAGGGGTGTAGTGTTCTGGATTTCTGTTTCTTTATTTATTGCCGGTTGGTTTGTTTTGAAAGTTTAGGAGTTTGTGTATTAACAGCAAAATGATGCCTTATTCCTGATTTTCCACCTTAGGTAGGTATTGAGCTACCTAAAAACAAGTGGATGCACAGCAAGTAATTTAACTTGATTTAAACTTATTTTTTACTTAATTTTGACTTTTTTTTTTAATTGTATTTTTTTGCTTGCCGTATGCGTCTGACTTCGCAAGGCTGGTACCAAGAGTTAATTATGGCCGAGTTTCTGCGAGGTGGCTCTGTAGGGTGCCCGTAGTCGGCAGTACGTGTGATTGACCTTGGTGTCTCCTGGTGTCTCCAGGTGTATGGGCTGCCCCTCCCTGTCTGTGTCTTCCTTGTCAGCCACTTGTTAAAGCTGCTGTGTGACAGAGAATGGCGAGTCCCGGGCTGGGTTCTTTTAAATAAAGAGGCGAGAGAAAAAGGTTTTTAAAGGAGTTGAAAGTGGAACTGAGAGGTGGTACGGAGACCATAGTCGTTCCACTCAAGTACCAGGCAGTTTAACACAGCTTCCGTGGTGGGACCAAAGCCATCCAGCATTAATCTGTCAGGTTTAATTGGAATGCACCAGGTATAAGGGGATGTGAAGTTGTCTCTAAGTGTCACTACAGACTTAGCTAATCTTTAGCATCAGTTGGTAACTCAGAACTAAGTACAAAAAAACATTTATAAAGTCAAAGTTTTATGTAGGTTTTGCTCAAGTGATGTAAATGAAACTAAACAACCCAGCTTTTAAGTGTCTACTTCATTTGCAGATATAATTATAACTTTCAATTTGTTCAGGAATCCCTATGAGGAAAAATACAGATTAATTCGGATTGGAAATCCAGCATTTTCCACAAGGTTGTTGCCTGTCAGAGGAGCTGTTGAATGTTTATTTGAGATGGGGTTTCAAGAGGTGAGTATAATGTAGTAACTTCAGGTATCTTCATCTGTTTACATAGTAAAATTTAAAATTGGATTTTTTTTCTGCTTCTCTAGTTGCAAGGCAGTAGATTTTAGGGCAGTTGGTGTTTTCTTTCAGTTCTTGTCTGCAAATATCTGTAGCTAACCAGCAGAGAATACAGATGTGGTTGTTTCAGAAAAATGGTGAGCTAACCTAATGCATAACAAGATTTTTGTTTTGCTGCTCAGGCACTGCTGCTTTACTGAATGGCTGGATACATATCCATGCTGGCACAAAGGAAGTGGTGGGAAGCAGGGTGGAAACCCCTTCTCTTTGTAGTAATCTGCTCTTTGGTAAACATCAGACATTGTAAATGGGGATTGAAACTGCCATTTTAAAGAGAGAAAAAGAAAATTTAAAAAGCCCTGCTCTTCTTCATGTTCCTACCATTAGTAGGGCCCTGTAGTGATTTAGATAAGGGAAGCTGATTTGATGAAAACTTAATCTTCCAAAACAAAACCAGAAATGTTTTTCAGCCAATTCACAGTGCAGCTGCACAAGTACTGGTGTTGTCATGACAGCAGTGAAGGGCAATAGACTGACTGTTCAAGTAGTAGTAGGAGGGTGAGTCCTTCAAAACCCATTTTTAAAAGTTATGAAATGTTATTCTAAAATAGTGTTGCGTGAATCTTGATTCTGTTGCAGCCAGAAGGATGCATTTCAAAGATTGCTTTGTGTTCTGAGGTGGTCCCTGTCTTGGTGGAACTTAAACTGCCAAAGCTTGTTAAACCAGAAGCACTTTTTATAATTACTGGAAAGCTGGTCTAAAAACCCAGCTCTTGTTTAACGGTGCAAAGCTCTTGCTTTGCTTTAATTTGTCTGTTTGATGCCACAAACTGTATGGATATGTACGTTATGTTACTTAGGTCCAGCTGTCCTGAGACCTCTGCCTTCTCTTTGGGTAAAGTTATTACTGTAATTTTTTAATTAAAAGAAAAAAGGGTACTGAAAGAAGTGGTGACTGTAGAGGGAAAAATGGTTTGTGGATTTATTCTCAGGCTGGTGCTCAGGAGACTTTTAATAGTGTATTTTAACCGGGAGCTGGGTGGTGTAGCTAAGGGCAGGTCTCTGAGAGTGTGTTGTCTAAGTCTTAGAGTTACTGTGTCAGTCAAAGCTGGAGTTACAAACTTCTCTTCAACTGCATGGCTAATATTGTTCCTTCTTTTGTTTCTGCTTGATAAGGGATTGATACGTTCTATTTAGTTTTGGGGTGATTTTAAGTATTATCACCAAGCCTCCATCTGCAGTGATATGTGACCTCAAGTAACTGCAGGTAAACAAATTACCTTAATAAATAGAAGTGCTGCAGTGGTAGAAACTGAAACTGGTAAAGGATGAATGCTTCAGGATATTCATGTTTTTAGTAACCTCTTCCTTTATGTTAAGTACACAGATATTTGATTCTGTCATAATTACTGATCTCTTGTTATGTTACCAGTAATCATGTTGCACTCAAAAATAAAACCCAAGAAACAACCCAGGTACCAGTTGTAATAAGAGTAATATTGCCTATCTGAGAACTTAAACTTCAACATAAAAGATACCAGTATGTATGAGAATTTCCAGCATATGCTCTTCTAGGGGCGTCTTCCCTCAACTTTGGATGTCTTCCTGTGTTGCCTAGGATTTAATTACTGTACTACGAGAACTGAGCATTAATTTTTCATTTCTGTTATTGCTGCTTTCTGTGCCAAACCATCACTACATAGCCCATGAATGGCTCCACAAAATAAGTTACTAACTAAAGGATGTTATTAGGAACCCTGTTTCTCTAGGTTGACTCTAGGTTCTTTATCTGGTAGGCTTCTGAAGCTGTGAGAGGCTTCAAGCTTCTATTGAAGGGGACCTAATCTAAAAAGCTGAATGCTGCCAAGCCTTAGGGTGCTAACTTCCAGTAAACTGTTCAGCTATAGCTACAGATCATTGACCAGCTTAGACATGCATTAACTGCTGAATTCAATTATCTAAATTTCAGGGAGAAACTCACCTGGTTTTCCCTAAGGAAGCTTCAATTGAGCAGCTACGTAAAATCAGAGACTTAATTGCTGGAGAGAGGAGTAGCAGACTGAATGAGTCAAACCAAATCCACAGATCAGGATCCTCTGAAGCTGTCAGCAGCACTCAGACAGCTGCACAACGGCCTTCGAGACCTGTTGCCCCTGCCCGTCAGCAACCAGAAACATCACTTGTGCAATCTCTTGAAATGGTAATTATAATCTGCAAACTTCATAGGCTCATTAGTCTTGCATATAAAGATTGAAGAAGAATTAACTGTTAGGACTTAGAAAGTTAACTGTCAGAGAAAATGAGTAGACTCCAGATAAGCATACTGTTAAGCCTAGAGCACCTTGGTCTGACCACATAGCTAATCTTGCTTTAAGAAGGTTGGACTAGACATTTTTTTCCCCCCAGTGGTTTCTGAAGGTTTTTGAGTGTTTTCTTCAGTTTACATACAAATTAATCATGAAATGTGCCATAAACAGAATATTAGCAAGAGATTTTGTTGAAGATGTCCATGAATATTCTGTTGATCAGAGTGTCAAGAAAAAAAGCAGATATGTATTGAAAAGGAGCAGCAAATGGGAGAACAAGGGGGAGAGTGGGAATCTAAGACTTGGGTTATGTTTGGTGTTTGAGTACCATCATAAGAAAAGGAGCATAACCATAATGCTTATAATTGTTGGTGTCTTGGTTCATGCATTATGATCTCTATGTGTAGCCTGTGAGGAGGGCTTTCTTTTTTCACATGTGCCTGTCATTAAAAACAGAAATTTAGCCAGACCAGGACAAATTTATAGTTATTTAGGCTAAGTTTCCCTTGTCCAAGAAATTGAGATGAAGTTCCTGATCAAGACAGAACAAAGTCCTTTCATCTGATGTTAATGGACCTAATGGGAGAAGACTCAGCACTTCATACAACTTTGAAAAACAAAGTTACACCTCTTGATAGAAGCTTTTAAGGATGCTTTGGTTTAACTTTCTGAAGAGTTTTTCCTCCTAGAACCAGTGTCACTTTAATCTCAAAGTTAGCGTAAGATGAATCCTTCCAAAAGCTCACTTCCCATGCATCCTTAAACACAGTTTGCATGTTTTATGTTATTATTATCAGTATATTGTTGGATATGAATCATGACATACTGTTTCTTCCCAGTGCCCACCCAAGTCAGTGAATGAGAAATGGCAAAGCATTATTTGAAGTGATAGCTTTTGGGGATAGAGAGCACTGAATGAGCCATCCGCACACAACAGGTCTTTTGGGAAAGCTACTGTTGTAGGCATGTTGTATTGAGACATTTAATCTAATTATGTTAGCATGGCAGTAGTTGCCTCTAAAATGTGCTGACTGGATTTGTTTTACTTTGTTTGGAGGTTTCTGGGTTGATTTTTTGGCCCGCTTCTAGATTTTTACTGTTTCAGCCACTTTTGCAGTGGTGGTTGGAAGTGATTATGGAACCTGCAGAGGGATTTGCTGCTGCTGTATTGCTTAGTAAGGGAAGCTTTAAAAGTTGAACCTGCAATGACAATGGTGTTGCACAATGTTGACACAATGTATTCTGAGGTTAATCCTTTCAATTTCTAGTTATTCTGCTCCAACATACACTAGCCATCAGAATTGTGGATCCATTTCTCTGAAACTATTCATTTTCCATGCTTGGGTGATGGAACCAAACTTACTACTATTTAGAGGCATTAGTAATGCAGTGTTGGCACTCTGTTAGAATGCTGTATTTAGCTGATTCCTAAATCTGGGGAGACTGATAGGTCTCTGGGCCATTGAATTTGGTCTTTAAAGTCTGAATTGATTGGAAGGAAGTCTGGCAGTGACTTGGCCATTTTGCTTGCACAGCAGTGGGGGGTTTGATTTCCAGTGAGTACGCTGCAGAGTTACAGTTGTGTTATTGTTGTATGCACTGCTGACAGATGTCAGAGAGATTTAGAGTTGTTTCTGTAGTGCAAGCATTTTTTTCTTGCCTGTGTTTCACCTGTCATTCATGGGAGGCCTGGTAAACGCAGGGAAAAGCTTACTTGAAAGAACAGAGGAATATTCATAAATACATAGTTCTAGAAACCTAACCCACCATGAATTTGCCTCATTGTTTTCTTCTGCTTTTCTTGTCATAAAATATTCTTGAGACTTAGGAGAAGGAGAGCTATGGCTAGTTGTTAATTCTGGTGGATGGATTCTGATCCCTTCCTGAATGGCATAGTGATTACAGGAGGAAAGGTGTATCCAAACTTGGAGCTGCAGCAAGGTTCACCTGGCTTCTACGATTAAATGTTTGCATAACACTTCATACAGTGGCTTTTATAAAGCAGATTAAGCACTACTGTAACACTGATGGTTTTGCATCAGAAACCTGAGTTGTCAAAGAGTCTGGGAGACTTCCTGTTGTGCTGAGCAATATCCCTGCATACCCTTTCAGGAAGCTGATGGATCATAAGGCCTTTGGCAGTCTCTAATGTCCCTTATTTCTTCCTTTCAACTTGCATTAAATGAATCTGGACACAATGGAGTTTATGATGTTAAACTAGTTACCTACAGCTGATGAGCTCCAGGAAAAGCAAAACAAGCTCTGTTCTGTTTTAGCAGTTATGAAAATTAAGGACTGATCCTGAAGTACTGTAACAACATCAAAACAATCACTTGTAATTTGAGTGCTCCTTTAGAAGTTTTCTTCAGAAGAGTTCTCACACCTGGGTGTATGATACTGCATTTGCTGCAAGCATCTTAGGAAAGCATTGCATTTTTGATTAAATTAAAATCGTAGTTAACAAGGCTAAAGGCTGAAACATGATGTAGCAATAGAGAAAAGGTAATTTAGCAGTCACCCAAAAATATGCCAGACTCTTACTTTCAAAATCCCATTTCACCTTCTGTATTTTTCCCTTTTAAATGGGAACAAATGGTTTGCTCAGCTATCAGCTTCATTATTATTAACTTCAGCTGTTAGTTTTGGTATCTATGTGTGTGTCTTATTGTGTGCAACATGCACACAATAATGTTGATGACACCCAGGATAATTGACTGAAGGAAACCTTGTTCTTCTATCCAGTTGCTCCTGAAACAGACTGCGTGGTTCAGTGGCTGGTTCCTGGGCTGTCTATATAAACCTCTACCAGAGCTGATCTATAAAAGAAGGAAGTAGAAACAGACAAGCAACATTCATGAATAAGAAATCATAAGCAGAATTCATCAATAATATAGTTCTATAAACCAGTGTAGCAGTGTCCAGAAAATAAAAGTGATTGCATGTCTTTTTGTGGATTTTGGATAAAGGTGTCCAAAAGAAAGGTGGGGGGGATTAGATGGGGAAGAGAAGTCAAAGACTTTCCTATTAGAGGTGTCTCTAAAAACAGTTTTCTCCCTAAGTTAATTGATTTTTCACTCAAGACACCATTCAGAATGCTCAGAGACAGCAAGCTTTACAGTTTGGGTGGTGGTGTCTTCAATTCTTGTTGATATCTTTGCAAATAAACATTTCACCTGTAAATAAATATATAATGTAAATATGAACAAAGAATTATGACCGACTTAAACTAAAATAGGAGATCTTGGTTATTCTACCTGAAGGTGAAAATTCATAAATCATCTTGTGATTGAAAATCCTTTTGCAGGCTGCAACAATCTTGAAAACACTTCAAACAAAATTTGAGGGTCTTGTATTGATGTATGAGAATCCTTCTATTCAGCAAAAAGCACTGGCTGCAATCCCCCTCCAGGAATTGAAAAGTAAAGCTCAGAAAAAGCTAGCACAAGCTACGAGACTGGACAAAGGTAATGCTGCCAAGTTAGAGTGTATATGAAAGTGGAAATGTTCTTTCAAACATAGCACACATTGTTGGTGTGTGTTTGGTCATATGTCTGCAGGTTCCAAATGCTGTTTCTAAATTAGAATTGCCTTCTTGCTAATTTACTGCTTACTTCTCTTATTTTTATTTTGCTTTTGTCATCCATCTTTTACAGCTTTTATGTAGAAATTTTGGACTCTTAATTTCTGAATTAGTAGAAAAAAACACTGGGGAAACAAATGTTGCATTCCTTGAATCTCAAAAGAAATAGCTACAAGAAGAGGAGGGGAGCTTCTTGTTCAAGTAGTCATTGTTATGAAATTCTCAGAATGCAGTTTTCCTGTATGTACTACAGTTCTAAATTCAGAATAAAAATTTTAAATACCACTTCTCTTTTTTAACGTGATATTGGTGAGATTTTGAATGAGATCTTTCCAAGATACAACCTGATCCAAACTAATGATCACTTTCCTTCCTAATGCTTAAATGAATAGGGTTATTCCCTGTTCCTCATGGAGCTAGATATGAAATGTAGGCATAAATACTCGTGGCATCAGTGTTTAAAATTTATATTTTCTTCATAAATAGGAATTTGTTTTGAATGTATGAAGTTTTTGTCAGTTAAAATGACATATTTCTATTTTCAGGTGATGGCTTTAGATTTGTTTCAGTGGTATGGTGAAATGTTACTTCTGTAGGATAAATATTTTTAAAAATACAATTCCAAGATCATATTTAAACAAAAAATCTTCTTTACCATGAATCTTTGATAGAAGACTGTTTCAAGCAATTCTGCTAACTTTATAAGAATGCTGTTGGTTTGCAAACCAAAAATAATCTCTTCACATGTTTTTTATAAATTACTTTGTGGTGTCTCATACAGCTACATGGTAATACGTAATTGTGTCTTTGGCATTTAAGGAAATTTTTGACAATGGATTTTCTTACTAATTTTTCTTGTATAAAACTGTGTTGGGAAGTAAGAAACCACGTGAACAAGTAAAAAGCATTCTTATTCAGCAGCATGGGACAAAACAGTGGGGAAAAGAGATTTAGCAGTAATAAATTACAACTATTTAATTTCTTTACAAAGGAAAAAAATAAAGAACAAGCCTACTGGCACATTGTTTAAAAAGGGGAAGGAAGGGGGAGGATAGTGTCCTGAGTGCTTTTTCCCAAACCATCAGGCTGATTTAGTCAAAATGGCTTCCAGACCTTAATTTAGACACAGATAAAGGGGAAGGGATGGAATTCCACGCTTGAAAGCATTTTTCAAGAGCTTTATAGAAACATTTGTTTTGGAATGAACTGTGTATGAGATGTTTGGGTAATTGGCTTTCAGCTTCTTTGGTTTCTGTCCTGCTGTATTAAGACTGTCACCTCTAGGAATAAATACTTGGTGCTAGGCAACACTTGTTTTTAGGATAGACCTTGCAACACAAAATGAGCATTTTTGGCTCATAAAGACTAGGAAGATAACAGTCATTTGGTGAGAATTACAGCTTTGATTTTATTATTTCCCTTTGCCACATTTCATTAGAAAGATAGACTGAACAGTCAAAAATAGCTGTGTCTCACAGCCAACTGTTTTCTGTTCAAATAAATCGCATTTGTCATTTTTCCATGTGATGTTTTAATGAAGGATTTATTTTGCAAATCAAGGGAAGAATGTTTATAGTGTAGCAGTCATATTTTCACAGATAGGTTGTAGTTTTTGAATGTTGTTATCCAGGAAAAGAGAGTATGGCCTGTGCTAGAAATCTTCTCATTCAGCTTTTAGCAAAAAGTTTGAATGTACAAGCATATCCATGCTGTAAGCAGTGAGCCTTTCTCTGAGTGTTGAGGCACAAAGGTTTTCCACATACATGAGTAAAAATGGAAATTTTGCTATAATTAGAAGTCAGGTATTTTTGCTTTGATTAACAGGTGATCTCTTCCTATGCACTTCATGATCTTGGCAATGTGTGTTTAATGGCATTAGTGCTCCTACAGAGCCTTTTGTACCAAGGATGGCTACAGCTTCAGAGCAAGATGTGAAATGAGCTTAAACACTCATCTTAGGGGTTTTTTCACCATCCTGAAAAAGTGCATAAATTTTTAGTTCAACTGCCTTCAATTTCCTTTTAGCAGCATTTTTACAAATTTATTTTATATGTTAATATTCATTAGTCAAACCTGTCTGTACTGTGACTAGAATAAAGCTGTAGTGCATAAAAATAATCAGGCAGTAATACATATGATTGCAGTGTGGCCTAGGTGATAAAGTTATTAGGAAGAATTATTTGAATATTTATGTGTCTGAGAAGGAAGAGTATCTCTCTGCACATTGTAACAGGATGTGCATTTAAAGATTCTAAGAAGTTTAAGCGAATGGATCTTTCTTGAAAAGCTGGATTTTTAGATTTGTTTTTTAGGTAAAATGGGGCTATTTCCAGGTGTCAGAACAGTGAGAATATGTAAATAGATTCTTACTCCTGTTGTAAGCAGGAAAATGAGCCAGAAGAGTCTGGTGTGGTGAAATCAGCTAGAGTAGAAAACAAAAGACATCCTGTGTCTGCCTTGGGTAAGCTGAGAAAGGTGTTTATTTGCTGAAATTAGAACAAACTCAACATGTATGCATGGTATATACATATTTTCTACAATAATTAGGCTGTGTTTGTAGAAGGTCTGTTTATAGAAAGCCTGTACACCTGGTTGTTTAGATTGTTGCCAGTGTCTGGTTCTTTGGTATGTTGAAATCAAAGCAATTGTTATTCCTATGAATATTTTGAAAATATTTTGGAGAGAAATATAATTAACTCTCTGTTCCAAAGTCCTGGAAGAGTATGAAGGGCATCAGGAGCTTCACAAGGCTGAAATGTAAATCTGACTCATGTCTCTGAGCAATTTCTTATTCTCATTCTAGCTGTAGTATTAAGTACTGCAGTTTTTTGTTCTTAAGTTTGAACTTACTCATTCTTGACAATTTAGATTTTCTTTTTTGTACGTGTTTAAGTAATATACAAAGCTTTTTAATATGGATTTTATATTTAAAATTATATAAAAATATATAAAGGCCCAGAGATGCTAATTTGCATAGGCACTGTCAAGTTCAAGTAAATTACTTTTCCATTTGAACTAACTGTCTGTTGTATAAATTTTACAGGTGCACATGTGAGTGAAGAGGACTTCTTATTGTTGGAGCTTTTGGACTGGTTTAAGACTTCCTTTTTTCATTGGGTAAATAGTCTTCCTTGCAGCAGGTGTGGTGGGCAGACAGAGCCTAAAAGTGGCTACCTGTTGCCTACTGATGATGATTTAAGGTGGGATGCCAGACGAGTGGAAAACCATTACTGCAACCAGTGTCAGCTCTGTAATAGATTCCCAAGGTGAGCATACACAAACTTGCTGTCTTTTTTCTTTCAAGAAACAGCTTTGTATTTGTCCATTTTGTGAACAGGTGAGAAGTTGTTCATTCAGAGAGTAGAGAAGCTGTTTTAAGTAACATGATAGAATGTTTGATGAACCAGCAATTTCTCTCAAAGATCAGAGATTTTTAAAAACAATATGTGCTTTCTCTTATGTGGACTTGTTCTGAATACTTGCCTGGCTTGTTTGGGGCTTTTTTTTTAATATTATTTGATTAACTACAGCTTCTAAATAAAATACGTTAATATTGGCAACTATATGTAGGTAGTGTTTTGTTATTGCAGGGAAAACTTCACTTCTGCTGGAAATCACAGTGTAATGTACATCTTTTGCTGAGTCTATAGCAGAAGAGCAAATATACAATTTATTTATACTTTTGTGGCATTTAGACATTTTTCTAACTGTTTGAAGAATCAGCATAAAAGTAATATTTTAAGATGTCTAAATCAATTTTGAAAACTTAACCAGATTTGTTTTGATGCTGCTATAAATGTATGATGGAGTGATGTGAGTTGAGGTAGCATTCTGTTCAGATGTATTTTGTGCAGTATAGCAATTATTTCCATTATCTTCTGTGGATTGATTGATACTGAAGTCTGTTCAGATCATCAGAACACAATGTAAAGATTTCTGAAAGGTGAAATGTATTTTTAATTGTTCTTGTTTTGTGTTGTTTTTGTCCTATAGGTATAACAACCCTGAAAAACTTCTGGAAACCAGACGTGGACGGTGTGGCGAGTGGGCCAACTGTTTTACACTGTGCTGCAGAGCTGTAGGGTTTGAAGCAAGATACGTCTGGGACCATACAGGTATCCGTATTCTGGAGTATTGTAACATTAATACAAACCTGTGCAAAAGCAGGTTATGCATTTTATGTCTCTCAGATCATCAGGCAGCGTGTGCAGTTACACAGTCAGCTAACAAAGACAATATACGTTCAATTTCTTGTCCTGCCTGATGAGGTGAAGTACAGTTCTGCAGGTAAGGTCAGATGATGATTTCAGAATGATACAATCTTCAGCTGAATGTAAGGGACTGATCCTAAGAAAAAGGAAGTTTTAATAGTTTCTATATGTAGATGAACAGAAAACATGTTCTTTCACCTGTTCATTTAAGAAATTGGAAAAAGTTACAATATTCTGCAAGATTAGAATAGAGGCTCTATCTTTATAAGTCATTGTTTATTCTTGGCCTTTGTTACGTAGATCATGTGTGGACCGAAGTATATTCTTCATGTCAGAAAAGATGGCTTCACTGTGATCCTTGTGAAAATGTCTGTGATAAGCCTCTTCTCTATGAAGCTGGCTGGGGAAAGAAGCTCTCCTACATAATTGCATTCTCCAAAGATGAGGTAGGAGTAATGATGCTAATAATAAACAAACTTGCCCTAAGCAAGCGTGCAGTGTATTCCACCTTGGTGTGATTTTCAGAATTATTGCAGAAAAGCATACTTTTATTAACTAACCTCTTTAAATGAAGCAAGATATATGGAAAATTTTGGTTGCTTTATTTTCTTCCACTTGTGCTTGAGGTGGTTGATGTCACCTGGAGATACAGCAGTAAACATGAAGAAGTACTCTCTAGAAGGACAGCGCTCAGTGAAGCTATGCTGCGAGAGACAATTAATGCACTAAATAGAACGGTATGTAACTTTGCTTCAGTGGGTTTCTGAGAGTGAAACACAAGTATCTGCAGAAATCTGTGAGGTCCTCAAACTTCACAGATTTTTTGAATCTTGAATGCATTTGGTAGCCTCACAGGAATATCCATGCACTACAGATATAAAAAATGCTGTTAATTACTCATTTTACCCTGAATACATAGGAAAAAGTTGCAGTGCTGAACTTGTGGGAAATAAGACTCTTACATACCATTATTTATCATATTATCTCTTACATACACAGATGTGTGTGTATATATATTGTTTTTCTGAGGGACTTTGGAGCAGACTTACACTTGCTGGGAGTAAACTGCAACTCCTTAATAACTACCTGGACTCCTTCAGGGTGACTGAATGTTTTCCACATCAGGGCTGCTATAACTTTAAAACAGTAGCATTTACAGTTGTAAGAAATGCGGGTTTAATTTGCTTTCAATGACTTTTTACAAGCTCTAGGAAAGGAGAGGAATGATTCATGGGCTGTTTCCAAGACTTCCAAAAGGTGTTGATACCATCAGCAGAGCTTTGACTCAGACCCATGTGTATTTACACTGTTCCTGCTTAACATCCCCAAAATGCATGGAGCCATTTGCACGTGCATGTCATGGTTGCAGAACTTCTCTGCTAAGCTTTTTCCACTTCCTACTTGGGACACCAGGAACTTGATTCGATATACTAGAATACCATAAAACCTTTAACCACCTTGAGGTTTCCATTTTTGTCCTCCTTTCCTTATAGGCTAATTCCCATGCATGGAAACTTTAGTTCCAGTGGTAGTATACAGCTGATGACTTAAAGAACAGATTATGCCTTTTTTGAGGCCTGCTGGCTTGAGAGTTATAGCCATACATTAAGATTGTGAATAATTGAGCTGGACTAATATTTTGAGACCAGGGCTTGAAATAATTTTAACAGTAATGAAAAATTAGAGTCACGGAGCAGAGCACTGAGAAGAGTAACCAGAGCATCAAAATGCCTAAAGGAAATTGTGGATTGGTGTTGTTAATTTAGGATAAACCGTATCAAGCTTCCACTGAGCTGGATCAAGATCAGCAGGGCTGCACAGGGATATCTTAAGTGTCAGGGCAGCTGTTAGACTCAGGAAGGCATGATGTTTCATGGAAAACTGCTGCAACCACTGGTTGTCATCCATCAACACAAGTAGAGGTGTGTTTCCCCTCCTTGCTGTATTAGAACTGGTATTTGGCATCTGGAATTTGTTCAGCTGGAGCTGTTTCTCAGAATTTCTCTGTATCTACTTTCCTTTATACAGTTCCACATTGTTGTCTGGAACAGAAATGTCTTCAAATGTTTCTTTTGTGTAATCTCTATTAGCAAAACTAGCTGGGGTCAGAACTACTTTTGAGATAATTGAAATGCTCAGCAGCCTCAAGTTTCAGGTCCCAGTGGGCTGAGTGTGCATGCCTTGGGTGATCACCAAAGCAGAAAAAAAGGTGATTTGTGTAATAATGTATATGCTCAATGTTGAACTTTTTTCAGCCCCATGTGAGTTTATCCACAGTTAAAAGAATGAAAGGCTTCACATTCCAGATTTGTATATTTGACATGAAGATCATGTAGACAAAACACTAATATCTCAATAAATTGAGATATTAGACATGTAATAGACATGTAATGTCTATTACAATAGACATGTAATTCTCTTTTATTTTTCACTAATCTTTGTGGAATTAAGTTTTTCTTGATTTTCTGACATCTGAAAACAGAGATGTCATGGTTTATTTATGACCAATTCAGTGAAATAATGCTTTCAAAGATTTTTGTTTGGGCTTAATCACAAAACCAAAACTGTTGCCAACCAAGTCACTGCACCTTAGAGAAGAAAAATTTGACCACAAATGATTCTTGCCTTGTCTTTCCTCCAAATAATATTGAGAATGGCTATGGTACAGTATACATATGAATAGCTATGAAAACTGTTATGGAAGAGTTTTATCATCCAAATAAATGTATTAAAGAAAAAGCACAAACATTATTTTGAAAGAATTCCACACAGTGCCTGAAAGTTCCTAGAGAAAACACTGCTGTCACATAACTGTGTGCTTATGACTAGTTTGTATTTGTATTTGTATTTGTGGTGTAAGATTAATGGCTCTAAAAATCAGTCTAGACTTTAAAATGTTAATCCATTTTTTTCAATTCTGTTTTTCCCTGTTGGTGTCACTCTAGAGCAGAATTACAAATACCATTTTTTCTGAATGCTTTCTTTTTTCCTAAATGTCTTTTTTCAGAGACAAAAGTCTTTGTCAGAAAATAGAAAAAGAGAGCTCCTGGAAAGGACTATCGTGGAGCTTGTTGAGTTTATTTCTCCTAAAACACCTAAACCCGGAGAGTATGGTGGAAGAACATCAGGCTCAATGGCTTGGCGAGTAGCCAGAGGTGAAATTGGTTCAGAGGTATTTAACTTTTGCACTGGTGACCATCTTAGAGGTAGCTAAGACTCTGTGATTATGATCTGTAAAAAAACAAACAAACAAAAAACCCCCACCAAAAACAAAACAAAAAAACTTCATGGTAGATAGCCAGATTCAGCTCAAATAAGTGAATCTTGCAAAAACATTAGGTCAAAGTTTGATGTGAATTCAGTAGAGGTCAAGTAATTTTTGAGAATTGATGGTGGTCTATTGATTCTAATAATGTTTGTGACTCCTTGTTATAAAGTATTTTTTTCTTAGAAGTTAAAAATACTTTTTTCATTTAAGTTAGTTAGTTTGACAGAACTAGAAAGTTTAATTTAGTTGAGAGAAATTGGGGAAAGTGTAAAAAATTTTTGTATTTGTATTATTAGTTACTTCCAAGTTTTAACCAATAGTAGGTTTTGACCAACTATTTTTGTTAATAGAATGTGGGAGCAATTAGAATTGTGTGAATTAAGCAATCTCTTAATAAGCTTTATTGATTTTCACATCAGTATTTTTTCACTGTTTCCAAAAGCAAGGCTTGACCTTTATGCTAAGATACAGTTTCCCAGAACCATAATAATATTTAGCTTCAGTCAGGATGCAAAGATGTGGCCTCAATTTTGTAGCAATCCCATCATGTGGAATATCTAACTGTCTTGAACAGAAACAGTTAAGTGAAAGTAATGAGCTTCTTAAGGTTTTCTTAGTTTGAGAAACTAATAGTTTATTGCAGTTTTCTGTTGCTTGGAAGGCTTAATTTCTGAAACTCTTAAGAACAATTACTTAAACATAATACTTGAAGTTAAAAAGTTTGTACTTTTAAGTTTTTTGAAGTTGATTTGTAAACTGGCATACACTAGCACCTATATATGGTGGTCACAGGTTTGCTATTCAGAATAACCATTTACTTATTCACTGTACAAGCAATGTACAAAGCATAAAAATTTTCTGTTCTGAAACTCTCATTTCTTACTTAGATGATATTACTTCACGTTAGTTTGTTCAAAAATTACTTCTAAAAGTAATTATTTGAAAATTTAAAAAATAAAATTATTCCTTCGCTCTGGAAAAGTTGCAAGTATGCTGTAAGAAACTGGTTTAAAACTTTTCTTCTGCAGAAATGGTTTTGTACATGACCTCTCTTAAAAATTACCTTTTTTTTTTTTTTTCACTTGGCAGCAAAACTGAATTGCAAAACCATGACATACTGTTTAAAAGTAATTTAGTCTTGAGGGAATTTAGGCATTGGGGAATGAAGGTGCTTGTATGTTTTTGCTTTTTCAGAAAAGAAAAGAAGTAGTTTTTATTCCCTCTGAAAAGGAGAAGACATCTAAACTGTTCCATCTCATCTACAATGTAATAGATGATAGTTATACACGGATTTCCAATAACAATGAAAAAATAAGTGGCTGGGAAGCAGGTGTTTGGAAGGCAGAATCTATTTGGAGAAAGGTTGAAACAGATTGGAAAATGGTAAGAATAGCAATTATTAAAAGCCTATAATGTACAGTAAAATTATGATAACTCCAGTAAAACAGAAAACCCTTGCCAATGTTTGGATTCAAAACCTCTCTTGGTGCCCACAGAATTTAGCAGATGTTAGTAAATGCTGTTGTTAAGATTCAGTAAGATTGCCAGATGGTACGGGAAATTAGAAAGAAATTTAACTGGTCTTTCAGAAAGGATGATTGAATTCTCTGCAGGTAGGCAAAATCCTTGCCAGAATGCCAAATTTATAAAATGGCTTCCTTCTTAGGCTTGTGGGAAAATGCTGTTTTATTGAAAAGCAGTACTTATCTGGAAATAAAAAAGGTATTTGTTGTTTTAAGAATAGTTTTATAGCGTATCATATCTCTTTGATGTACAGCCAAAGGAAGAAATTGCCATCCTAAATAATACAATTCCATCTGCAAGAAGAGAAAAACCTATCAGTTATCCAGAATATTGTATACCCTGCCCAGAGTCCTTCCATAGTGTCAGGACTGAGCAGCACAAGAGTCATAGGCTCTAAATCTAAGAAGAGAATTGCTACCTGTGGAGTGGGGAGGGGCCATGTACTAGGAAACAGCTTTTGCCACAACAGCTACCAACTGTGGAACTGACCATTCTTGTCAGGGACTAGAGCATGTTAGTGCTTTTTTCCTCTGTCATTTTACTAGTCTGAAGGGTCTCTGACCAAATATTCTTCTAGCTTCCCATTGATAAAAATGGAGCTAAGTATGTATCTGCCTCTTGAGATTTTCTCTCCTGGGTCTGTACATAACTGACTTGCAAAATGCAGTGGGGGAATCACTTGAAGAGGCTATGCTGCCCTAAAGAGACAGACTAAGGAAAGAAATGGGAGAATTGTACAAAAGATGTCACAACAGGGTAGACTTAATAGTAAAAGAGAAGTAACAGAATCTCAGAGTAAGAAACAGATGTTGTCTGCTTCTCCATGATCTCCTAAAAATTTGATAGTACATTATGTTTGCACTTCTGCAATGATCAGTTATCCTCACTTTTGCAAGAAACATGTCCCTGCACTGAAACTAAACTACAATTTTTCTCAGCTCTACTAATCAGATAAGACAGGGTGGGACTAATCTATAAGACCAGGCAAAAAGACTTTACCCTTGTATTCAGTAACACCTCAAAAGGATGAGATGATGGCTTTGAAAAATTAGGAGCTACAGCTCCAGATCTCTCTCAGACTTGTGGGTAAGGCATGTTAGTTTTGCAGGAATTTGCATCCTACAAAAAGTGTGTAAGAATCTTAGAATTTAAAATTACTTTCCTTTGGGTGTTGTTTGTATAATGGGAGATAACAGCAGAGGGAAAGGTTATTTGGGGTTTGCCTTTTCTTTTAGTACAAGATGCAGCTTTGGAGTATGATTCAGCAGCCATCCAAGAACTTAAAAGCCAAAGGAACCTTTACAGTAATACTTGGTTAACATTTATTATGTGATGAATGGAAAGGTATTTAAATCTAAAAGCCACAGAAAATGTATCTGTAAGTATTAGATGAAGAGTAACAGAAAATAACCACTTGGTTTTGTGGTACACAATGCAAACAGGTACAAACCACAAATTCAGTTGCATTACCCAGAGAAAACCTGGTATCCAGGACTCAAACCGGCAGACCACAGTAGGTGATAGTAACAGTGTAAGAACCTATAGATCTGAAATCCCTGGATTGGTGAAAGGCTTGTTTTCCAGAAGAATTGCTGCAGTGGAAGAGAATTGAATGAGGTGGTTGGTTGGTTACATTTTTTTCCCTCTGAATTCAGACATTTTTCAAATAATACTAGAAACAAAACAAACAAGTTTGAAAGTTAGAGGAAAGTCAAAAAATACACAAAAGAAAACGAAGTTCTTTTTTTCTGATTAAATGCTTGGATATTATAATGATAGATGAAACAGACAAATGTTTGAGGCTTTTCTAGTGTTCCAAACTGAGTTTAGTGCATTTCAACCAAGTAGTATTTAATGGGGTGTTTTGGCTTCCTTACTCAAATACAGCAGTTCAGTAGGATCTGATCAAGGGAGAGCTCTTGCTAGAACCAGCTGAGATACTCAAAAAAATATGTGGAGGTCAGCACCTTAATGAGCATTAGGATTACATTGACATGAAAACAGCTTAAATTACATTTTCATAGGTGATCTTCAGTGTAAGACCTCACACCTTTAGAGGTTTTGAGCTTACTTCAATGTGAAAATAGTAATACTAAAATTCTGTTTAATAGTCTGTCAATTGCATTTCTATATTAGGGTGTGATCTTAATAAAACACAGTAGTTTGTTTAACTAATAATTTTATTCTGGTTTGTTCTCGCAAGATTAAAAAATAAAGAGCGGACTACGTCCACTCAGTATGATATTAATCAGAAGCTTTGACATAACAGAACTTTTATTAATTTAGGATCCAAAATGATCACAGTAATTTGGACTCTTTAGAGTGTAGTGTCTGTTATTTAGGTTTGCTGATGGTAGATGTTGCGCTTGAAAGAACTGTCAGGCACTTGTGACCAAATTCTTGAGAGGGTTCATAGTAACGTTATGAATGTTAATATGTGAGTGTGGCTCTTCAGCCAGGTGAAGTTCAGGACAGCATTGGGACTAAATTAAATTATACAAAGTTGTAACAGTTCAAATAATGTTAATATGGTATTTATAAATGGTCGGCATGTATGATTTGCTTTAACTGAGACACATCAAGTCCTAGGAGAAGCAGTGTGCAGCCACAGCTGATGAGTCTACTGATTACACCATTCTTTCCATCAGCAATACTGAACAACTGAAGTGATACATGCATTTAAAAACACCCTGAATACTCCTCCTTTAAAAAATAATAAGCTTAGGTGTTTTTGTGGCTTGAACTTTACTATGGATGTTGAAATAGTTTCGTGTTTCCTAGCAAGGGGCTGTGAATGTGTACAATTACCTAACTGTGGAATATACTTGGCGATGAAGAAACAGGTTTTTAATATAAAATTGTACTTTGTACAGTTTTAAAGATTCAGGGGCTTGACAAAGAATGAAAATGTGCTATCTTAAAATTTTTATGTCCTTGTTATGAGGATTAATTAGATGTGCGTTGGTCATCTCAGTTTTTGACATGCTGGTTGTGTCTTCTTTCCATGTAGGTTTATTTAGCCCGAAAAGAAGGGTCATCCTCTGCTTCCATCAGCTGGAAGTTTGAGTGCAAGTCAGTCGGTCTAAAAATAGATAACATTTCAGTTAGGACAAGCAGTGAAACATTTCATAGTGGAAGAATACAGTGGAGACTTCACTCTCCTACAGCAGAAATTGCTCTGATAGGAGGTAAGTGTGGAATTTAAATAATGAATTATATCGTGTAGCAGAGGTGTTACTGGAAATAAATAGTTTATATGGAGAGAGTACTGTGCAAACACTAAAACCAAAATATGAATATTCTTTACTTTTCCAACAGTGTTTCTTAGCAAAGTCAAGAAAATACTGTGCATTTAATTAAAGCTGGTACAAAACTCAGTTTTATTAATATACACAGTCCTACTTGCAACAGGGCAGGGCGAGCAGGAACACAGAGTGAACACAAGATACTTGTGTTTTACTAGGAAGGATAGATGCTTCTATGTCTGGTGGCAAGTGAATCTGAGTAGTTGCAACTGAAATCATTAAACATCCATTACAGCTTAGCATTTTTAACGTGCATTCTATTATTATGTACTGTCTGGAGTTGTGGCCTACTGAATTTTCTATCTTTTCCTCCAACAGATAAAAATCTTTGCTCCTATTCAGATTTTTCTGGAGCAACGGAAGTTGTGTTGGAAGCAGTTCTGAATGGAGGGGATGGTGAAGCTGCATGGCAACACACACAGCTGTTTAGAGAGAGCTTAACAGGATGTGGGGAAAATTGCTTGGAAATAATTATAAAACTCAGTGACCTCTGAGAATCTGAACTGCAGAAGTGTACTTTGGATTCCTTGAAGAAATTATACCATGGATACAACATGCAGATTTGGTTGGCAATTCCTCTTCATTCTGCTGGCAGATTATTTCCTGTTTCACTGCTTCCATTAAACCAACTTGAAACTGCACGTGTATTGAATAGGTAAACATCACAATGAAAACCTCTTTGCTATAAAAACAAAGACAAAAATTAAGGGATTGAACCATAAAGTACCCTTTTCTTAAACTTTACAATGACAAGGAAACAATTTTTAGGAAGCAAAACATGATCATAGAAGCACAAAGTAATTGTAATTGATTTTAATTTGGAGTTTTGGGATTAGCTTGCTGGGTTTTTTTTGGTTTTTATAATCTGCTTGGGAAAACAGATTGAATTCTGTTGATTCAAATGATTCAGATGATTTCAAAATATTTTAAACAATATTAGAGGATTTAGACTTTTTTTAAAAAATTTGATTTTGTGTAGTATCCAGAAGTGCTGAAATTAAGTTAATTTCAATATTGCTTCAAAATTTCCTTGTTAGATGTCTAAGTATTAAACCTGTGTTTAATACCTAGAACTATTTGGAAGCATGGTGGTTGCTGGGAAAATAACCTCATTTTGAAAGAAGTGTTCATTATGTACCTGAAATTGTCATGGCCTGTGATATGAAATTGAGGCTTAAAACTGAGTAAGAACATCATATTTTTTTCTATGAAAAAATAGGTTATTCATTATAAGTACTTTTTAATAATATTAATTCAGATTTGCTTAATAAATCTTTTACAAGTTAGGCACGTAGGTTGAAATCCTTTTAAGCTGTTGTCTTGACTTGCTTTAAATACTCTTCCCAAATTTGATGTTAAAGTGTATACTTTTTTTTTTCTGTTCAGTTAATTCAGTGTTTACATTTATTTTCAATCAATATAATAAAAAATACTATCCAGGAGACATCAGATGTTGCAGTGCTCTGAATAAAACATGGAGTGAATGTTCAGATTAGATAATCTTTATCAGAATGTGAGGAAGGCCTTGCCTGGATTATACAAGAGAGACTCTAATATAGAACTAAAATACAAAGTTCAAACTATGGTTTTATTTTTAAATAAGTGAGAATTAAGGATGATGCTCTCAAGATCAGTGTTTTTAAAGTTTTTCTTCCTTTTTCTGATCTTTCCAACCTCTGTATTGATTTCCAGTGTTTGTCAAAAATAATTTATGTTGAAATAAATGTTTGCTGACCTTTCAACAAATCTAAGCAAATACAAAACTATTCAGATTTTATTAGAAAACTGCATATGCACAGTGAACAATGGAATCTTAACAAATAGGAGATTATGGCAGCTCAGAAGTGACAGAACAATGTGTGATGGATTATATACTTTAGAATGTAAATGGACAGTTTATGAGGGGAATTAGAAGAGCCTCACCCCTACAATACAGATTAACACAGTGACAGGGTACTTACTGTGTTGTACACACTGGAAGGGAAGAGTACACACTGGTAGGATGTTTATCAATGCTTGACTAATGCAAAGTGAATTTGCCAGTCTCCATTTAAAACTACTGTATTTGGTTTCAGTTAAACACTTTTTCTGAGATTTTTGAGTGGCAACTCAACAGAAGAGTATTTTAGGCTAATATGGATACTACCTTGGTAGAAAAAAGGAAAAGGAAGACAACTCAGGTGCCACCAGTCAACAAAACTGTTTCTACTTAATATTTTGATAGCTGAAAGAGTTACTGCTTTAAAGCAGAAATTGTTTTTGCAGTGTATTAGAGGGCCTTGAGGAATTGCTGAATTCCTTAACTGCATCTGATAATTTGAAATCAGAAGGCAGAATATATTTAAAAGTAGTAAGATAAATTAATTTTCTCATAATTTTGGTCAGAATCTCTAGGGAAGAGTGATAGCTGCAGATAACTTAAAACAGTAAAGTAATTGAAGTCCATTTTTAAAAACGTTGAATGAATTAAAAAGTTGGAAAAATTCCTTGCCAGTCTAATTAATGAAGAAGTACTTCTGTATTTATAAGATCACATGCAATGAATAGGAGTGCTTATTTTAGGAAAGAATAAGTAACCCATGCTGAATAGAGCTAATATGAAAAATTTAAATGGAACTTGTTCAGTTGTCTTTTGAAGTACCCTATAAACAATGAACACTTTGAATCTCTTCACACATTGTTTTAAAGGCACTAATTTCCTCTGTTGATCTCCATTTCAGCCCAGCTTTTAATACATTTTAATTTTATTGGTTTTTTTAACCAGAGGTAATTCCTCATCCACAGTTGTTTAATGTTAACTTACAGTATCCTGAATTTGCAGTATTACATAGTGGAAAGATCTGTGCTGCAATCTGCTCTAAAAGTATGGTTATTAAGTTATGCTGGCAATGGTACAATACTGGGTGAGTGGTAGATGGTGATCAGGGCATGTGTAGATAGAAGTCAGTGCTTACTCAACTTTTTAGAAGTTTGAGGAGGTGGAGATTAAATGGGGTAATTAAAAATACTGTTGCCTAGAAATATATGGCTTAATACAGGTAAAATCAGCAGTGTTTTCTAGAATCCAGCTTAGTCAGCTACATTTTAAAGAACAACTGGCTGTCCACTGTACCATCCGTGGGTGCCTTCCAGGGTTGCACTGAGGTCTAACAGTGAAATCTTTTCCATTAAAAGTTTACATAAATATTACCCAGTTAATGCTTGCAAACTGATTATGAGGTGCATGGTTTCCAACAGAACTATGTAGCAGCCTGTGCACAGAATTCCTCCTTTCAAACAAGTATTTGTTGCACTGTTGTCTGTCTAGAGTTGATCGTCCAGCTGTTGATTTCTTCATATCCTGTTTTGACATTTAATGCTTAGTAATTTCCTACACCCCAGGAAGTTGCTGGGAAGATGTATCCTTAAAATACATGAAGGAAGCCCCTTCTAGGCAGTGTAGAAAGAAAGAAGAGGTACAGAGCACAGCTATGCAGGAACCAAACAAACTTCAGTGTAAATTATATAACCTACAATGAGAAGTAAGTAGTGAAAATTATCTTACCTGGTCTTGTAGGAAAATCTGTCTCCTTAACTCATTTGTTAACATTGGAAGATTTTTCACATATAGCTGGTTGGATTTAAGATATAATCCTTATTATGTGCAACATCAGGAAATGTAGAACACTAAAAATAAAGTGTGTTTGTCTCCATAGTGCAGCAGAATGAAAACAGATGGCAGGCAGCACATATGGCTGCCAGAAGCTGGGAACACCCATTTGCAGAGTTCTTGCAGCTCTAAACAAAACAAGCCAAAACAAAGGAACTCTGAGAGGGGCAGAGATTGTTCCAGGCAGATATCAGGATATCTGCCTCTTCTCCACACCCACACTCCTCATTTCTTTACCTCTGGTTGCTCAAGTTAGAAATGGAAGCAAACTGCTAGTTAAGAATTTAGTGGACTTCCTAAGTATTTGTCAAATCTTAGCATTTCTTAAGTATAGGCATTATTTAAAATAAATATCTGGTTTTCATTTTTAGGAAATCAGATATTCCATTCAAGCCTCTAGGTTTGGACAAAGTTGAGGTTTTGCCACTGTTGTCCAAGCAATTCAACAACTTAAAAAATGTGCCAGTATTGAAGGGACTTCTTGTGTCTCAGCTTCCTATCATATGGAAGGTTGAGAAGGAAATTGCATTCACGTGCCTTCCTTAAACTCAGTTGCTGGCTTAGGTCCTTTCTATACTTTGAGTATTTTGGGGGAATTTATTCAACATTATTTGCAGTAGTTCAGCTTACCTGGTGCTGGTTCTGAAGGTTCTTTACAGGGTACTGCTGTTGCAAGCAATGCTTTATGCCTTGTATCTTATGGTCTTTCTAAATAGTAATCAGCAATGTAATGTATATTATGTGTACCTGTATGATTGCTGGTCATATAGCTGTCAACATGAGCAGATGGGAAGAGTAATAGCAGTAATACCTGGGACAGTTTTGGGGGTTTTATGCTAATCTTGGATATTTAATCCAAGCAGAAGGACAGTAGAGTAAAAAAAAAGTGTCTTTAGTAGATTGAAAAAAATTCCTTCTTTATTTAAGTTTTAAATTTCAGGAGCAGAATTTTGAGACCTCCCAGCCTATATTATGGAACCTAGGAATGACCAAGTAACAAGTCAAGGTCAAATATATGTATTTTAGGTATACAGGTATTATGAAATGTGTAAAGGCTTAAATATGACCATGAATAAGATAACAATGATTTTCTCCATTGTTAAGATTTTTGTTTTTATTCTTGGGCTTGGGGGCTTTTTTTATGGTAAGCTTTGTAATTAGGCTTTCTCTTTGTTTATGATTAGCCTGCTTCAGTTTCTTCAGCTTTATTTTTTTCTCATCTCACTTAAAATACATTTGAATTTAATTTATGTACACAGTTGCAACTGTATGGTAAATACTAGGACAAAAAATAAGTTGATTTATTTATTTGGTAAAAGGAGATGAAAGGGATAGATTAAAAATATTCAAACTCAGCAGAACAAAAAGCAATAGTAATTAAAATTGATGATGCCCAGAAACCAATAAAGTTACCAGGACTTAATAAAATTTTATGGCGAAAGAAGTGTAATGGACTACATAAACTGATGCTGGCAGAAGTAGCTTCCAATGACTGACCCTGGTTTTGAGACGTTTACTGTGTGTTTATTTATATTTAGATCCCTGAAAGTTTTCAGTAGAAGAAAATTGCTGAGACTAATGAACAGGGTTTTTTAAAATCTGTCTGAGATTTAAGGAATATCTGAGTTTAAATATTTTTTATTTTTAGTAGTTTAAGCTATAGAAATAATTTTAGAATTAAGAACAGGATCCCACTTGTTACAGATAATTCCTTCCTTTGTTCCAGTGAATAATCTGGATCTTTGATTTTGGAGAAAGTGTGTTTAGTGGCATGTTGTAACCAAGAACTTTAGTCTGCATTACCTGTAAGGATGTGAGATTTCAGTGTGGCATTGAGCACCTGGTTAGCCTTGAAGGACTGAGTCTCCTATTAGAGGTCTTACAGACTGGGAGAAAGATGATTTTGCTATGCATTTCAATGGTGATATTTCACAGTGTATATTCTGTTAACTTGATTCTTTTATTACATAATGCTGAGTGTTATTTTGTATCCTTGGAACTTCCGTAATATAGTGTATTATCCTTGAAGTCCCAGGGGAACATATTTTCCCCACTGAAAATCATCGACTAGCAGCTTATCTCTGTTGCAATGAAGAGGAAATGCTGGACTAACTTTAGCTGAGCAGTTTGGATCACAATATACAGACTGCCCTGTGGAACAGTCATAAGGAAACTGGCTGATGTAAGAGAATGAAGACATCTGAGAGCACTGTTCAAGCAAACTCGAGCTAAAGTAGGTGGAACAGTTGGTCACAGTCTCTTAGAGCAAATGGAGCAGCAAAGTACAGAATGGAAGGAGAGAGCCTCGCTTCTCGCCTCTGCGTTATTAGCACTGTGAAGAGAAGGATGGAAGGTAATGGAATGTATGTGTGTCCGTGCTTGCGTTGTATCAGAAGTCAAAATAACATAGTTAGGCTGCAGCAGCTTTCACTTTTAGCCAAAGTGCCAGGGAAATGCATGGTATATTAAAAAGCAAAGTTCACTACTGGCAAAAAGGATATAAAACTTTATTGGCCAAAAAGGAAGTGCCTGGTTTTGGACTGCATTAAGAATTGTGGTGCTGTCCTGGTTTGGTTTAGTATGAAGCATGCCCAAAACTTCTTTTGATTTGTGTTTTCTTTTGTTAGGTTGTGTAGGTTGGAGTTTCTGCCTGAGTATGCTAACTGATTTCCATGATGTTGGCTATAATGATTTAAAAGAAAACAGTCCCATTTCCCCCCTCCCCCTGCCCCAAAAATACATAAAACAAAACATTCAAAATAAAAAATAAAAACACTCCCACTAAGGATGTAGGAACACAAACAGGAAGTGTTAGAGGCTGCAGTTTAATTTTAGCACTAGAGGATGGAAAAAAGTTAATATCATCGCTGATTAATGAATGTCAAATTTTCATCATTTGGGGGATTGTTTAGAAAAGCTGATTGTTTCCTTTTTTTTAATAAACCAAATATTTTTGAAAGAAATTTGTAGCATCATGGAGCCCTTCAAAACAGAACCTTAGGAAGTTCTTGCTCAAGTGTCAGTACTATGCATGATCTGCCTTTGTAAGTTATATTATTAGTCATATCAGTTCTTCCTCTACACTTCAAAGTCTGATAGTGGCATTTTTAAAATATAAGTCTATTTGATTTTTTTTTTAGTAAAGGTGAAACCCTGAAGTTCATATTCAGTGCAACAGACATTTCAATTTTTCTTGACTATGCACTCTAACTAAATTCATTTTGTAGTTTCATTTCATGTTTTAAGGCTTGCTAGTAATTCATATTTGTACACCAGCTTATTGATGGGAAAAAAAAAAAACCTGAATGACAGAAAGATGTGAAGAAATGGGCTTTCAGCCAGACACAACGTAAGAGTCACTTTCGGAAAACACTGAGACTTACAGCATTTCTGGCCCACAGAAATAAAATCTGTGATTGGAAACAGACTAAGAAACACTTGTTAGAATACATTTACCTTTTCTACTTTTGATTTTCTTTATTTCACATACAGGACTGATTACCAATCATGTGAGGAAATTCAATCTTTTGTAAGTATTCAGGGAAAAATACAAAGTCCATCTGTGAAAAGAGCATGGAGGCAACATGTATGCCAGTGAAAGAGTGGCTGAAAGATTTTGGATGTGGAAAAAAAAATTCATTTTTAAAGATAATGAGATTTAATGGCATGTGATAACCAAAGATTGAGTGTTAAATCCATAACTGGGGAATATTTTATTGAAAAAGTATGGAAGGGACACTCCAGTCATGTAGTGTTTGTGCGTGGAGCAGGAGTAATTATGAGCAGAACTGGTCAGTGGATTTTGTTCTTAACACACATTAGAATGACAAAACCAGGACTAGCACTACATAGTAGCATTACCTATATTAGTGGTGAGATGGAGGGATTCTACAGTGAAACATAAGCAGATGTTTCGCCCATCTTTTGGAAGATTCCTTTGTTTAACATGCAATATCAGCTGTCTCCTGGGGTAACCCTCACTGTTGTCTTCACTCTTAAAAGCCCTTCCAAATTTCCCTTTTTCTAAACTAGTGGTTTTTAATCCTTTGAAGCAGTGTCTGCAGTGGCAATCAAGGCAACTTCCCAGTGCCTCATAGGTAACATCTGGAGGCTTCTGCACCATCTTTGGAATCTGTTCTTTTCTCTCTTCCCTGCTGTATCACAGGCTGGTACCCCAGCCCCATACAACCTCTATGTATTCCCTAGCTTATGACAGCAGCTGTTCCCTCTCTTGTGGACAGCAGGAGAAGCCATGAGGATGACAGTAGCGTGGTCTGCTGAGGGAGTTCCTTGAATGTGGTTCTCTAAATTTACCATGGTCTTCACTGTTGGAAGATTTTGTTCATCTCTTTTATCATTTTATTTCCTTCCTGCTTTTTGTGTTGTTTCACCGTGTAGTGTCACTCCACTCCCCGTGGCACAACTGAAGCCTCAGCCCTTACCATTCCAGGAATGTGTCCCTCTCTGGTATCTTCCTTTGTTCCCAGTATTGTTCTGGTTCCCAGCAAGTCTACTGGCCACCAAGGGTAGCCTGCTGCAGGCCTAGTAACAGGCCTTTCTTCTCATTTTGAGACCCACTGTCCTCCAGGAACTTGAGGGGTGGTGTAGGGCCCACATAGCAGGGGAAAGTGAAGCAGCAGCCATTTTAAGGGAAGGGTTTTAGGACCAACACTACAACCTAGTGTTTTGGTATGTCTGTGTATATAATTCAAAAGGGCAATGAGGATCCTAATCAAATTAAATAAGCAGATTTTACTGCATGAAGGAATTGTCATGGAAATTCAAAGAACTGAATAAATGACTGACTGACTATACATTAAGTTTGCATGCTGTGCTACAAGTATCTGTTGTAAGGCTATGAATGCTGTTATATATTCAATTTAACTTCAGAGAATAACCCAAACAAATGCTGAATTGAGAACAATATTTTTATTTCATGTCTTTTTGAAAGATTAACTATTGTTTTCTATAAATATGCAAGGACCTGTAGGAGTAGAAATGCAAAGCTCAGCATTCACCCCATTAACATGTTAATTCATTTGGAAGGAACTGAAAAAGTAGTTTCACCTATTTTATTTGCATGCCCCTGCTAGTCTGTTACAGAACCTGTTAAGCCACCATGCCTGTGGCATAGTTAACAACCCTGGAGGGAGCATCAACCTTAGGGATCGTGGGATGTCCCACCATGTACAGCATGGGAAGTAGCATAGGTCAAGGGTGGGATGACAGGCACTGCAATCTTCCTGTTTGTGAAACACAGAGGAATGATCATAAATGAGCAGGGCAGACTGAAGCAGGGAGCAGGAGTGGGAGGGAGTGCCATGTTCCACATGTACGCTCCGCTGGGAGAATGTCTGTTGTGCCAGGCAGCTTGGGAGTGCTGTGTGCTGTGCCTGGCTAAGGAGATGTTTGGCTTTGTGAGTAAAAGCAGTCGTGCTGGTTTGGTGAAGCAACTCAGAGCTGAAGCATGTGCCATGGATTATGTGTGAGTGCTGCAGCTTGTGCTACATTCCCATGGGTTGGTTCATGTGCCTGCCTCTATGGCCCATGACTGTCCTCCGTCTTTACTGTAATCAAAGAGCTGGTGTGGCTCAGGCTTTGCTGTACTTCAGCAACAACCATCAGGAAAGAAAGCATTGCTTGCTCTGAATTCTCTTCAATTCTGCACAGCAACTCAAAATTAACACCTTTAATTTCATTGTGTTTTCAGCCTTTATGCCAGTGTGCTCTTTCATCATCATTACTTATGTCCTGGAGTCCAACATATTTTGGGAGAAATGATAGAAAATGAGCAATTGAAAAAACAACAGGTTAGCAAACCAGTGGAATTCTCATGCATGAGAACTAACAAATGACTTTATAATAATCTAACTGTAAGATGTAAAGTAAAAAAGGAGCTTCCGTGCTTCTTCTCATGAGTCACAAGAGAAATGAACTCAGCAGAAAAATGTCATGTTTCAGTAGCATGTCCAGTGTGTCTCAAAGGGTACAGAACATAAAAGAATCTGTAATAATATATCTGTCTTTTCTCAAAGAACTAACGTTAGTACTGAAAGTAAAGTATTCCAAAGTAAATGGAATTCTTACATGATTAGTGTCAAATAATTTCAAAATCTGCTAGAAAATACATTGATACATAAACTCCATTTTCTAATTTAAGACAAGTTAGAAAAAGGAAAATGTTGAATGGGATGGAAACTGATACTATGTTGAAATTTCTGGGTAATGTGTATTGCCTTTTCATGGAAACCTGATGAATTCATTGTACTTTTTACCTGGAAATAGAAGAATGTGAGCAGCAGTAAAAACCAAGGTAAAAGGAACCATATTACTTTCAGATAAATTTCAAGAGCTTCAGAGCTTCCCACTCTTCAAAGGCTTTCTGCAATAAAAGTTTCCAGCAGAAGAGCATATGTGGAATAACAAAGCTCAGTAAAAACCAACTAAATGAAAAGGAAGGTGAGTTGTTATTACGGTTCTATAGCATGATGGTAAAACTTTGACATGAGCTTCCTATGAGGCACAGTACAGGAAATGTATTCTCTCTAGCTGTTATCTAGGAAAATGGGGTATCACTAAGTCGTTCCTTGCAAAATTATTTTTAAAAAATTAGGAATGTGATTATAGTATAGCAGTTAACAGATCTGTTGCAAAAATAGATATGCTGCCTTTTTTGACACTTAGGTCTGTAGTAAGATAAAATATCCAGTACCTTTTCTTTGCTTCATTGTTTGCAAGAAATTAAGGAATATTGTAAAAAACTGCATTGATGAAAAACATTTTTCTTTAATGTTTTGCAAGTTAAATCCACAGTAGATTTCAAAAAGAAATATATAAAATAATGAGGACTACAGCATCCATATTGTTTAGGTTAAAAGCCCCCACAGGTATATGTATATCAAAGCAAGTTACTTTTAACACATCCTGTAGATAAAAAAATTTTTTCTAGAACATTAAAGTGAATTCACAAATTACTAAAGCATATATTTTCAAAATCATTCAAAAGACTGTTTTCCTTCTTCACAGGTGACAGCCAGGAATCCTAAATCAAAGAAATGCTGTGAAGAGGATGCAGCTTTCTGAGGTGCTTAGAAATGGAAAGATGCTTTTGGAAACCATGCTGGACTGAAGACCTAGACTGAGATTCCCAGATTCTAATAAAAATATGGCGTAGCAAAGTGCTGGCTAAATGATGCCTAAGCAGTCAAACACATTGTCCTGGCCAGTACTGAAAGCTGTTGCTACTGTGACTTCTGCTACCTCTACCAGCAGTGGCTACGGTCATAGTGAGCAAGAGGCATATAACAACCACTGATCTGGATGATTTTACTTCATGTGAAAAGTGAGGTAACGTGTTCTTACATTTCTCTAAGAAAAACAGGAGTGTGCACTAAGGAGCAGGAAGTATCTGCAGAGCTGATTGGAGCAATGTAAGGTATGTAGTAGAAAGAGAATTTAAGCAGTGTTAGTTGGCTAAAAATAGAACAGAAGACCATAACCTAAACATAAAATCATATTTAATGTGTTGCATTTGGTGCTTTATTTATCCATTCTCCTAGCAAATACAGCAAGACTAAAATGCTAAGCTAGAAATACCACTATTGAAAAAAATCATGGAGGACAGCTGCATGGTACTGGGCATTCAAGACCCAGAAATACCAATGCGTTAAAGGATCTAAAGGGATAACAAAAGATTTTTTCATGAATTTCTGATCACCTTTGCTTAATAGTAATAACAACACCTAAGGAAAATAGAAAAGTGCATGAAGCAGCTAGCAGTGACCATTTTAAAATACTGCTTGCCCAATCACCCAAGCCGTTGAATTACACAACTCCTACTGAAATAAATAGGAATGCTGCTGCTGAGCCTTGTTAAAATGTGGCCACCTGAGAAATTGTTGAATAGCTGATCTATAACAAGTAATTGTTAGGGAGTTGTGAATTCAGATAATGTTTATCGTTAAGTGGGTGGCTGAGTCTTGGCCACATGCTATACCCTTTATTTTGTTAGTTGAAGCATACATCTTATTTTTGTAATTACTTTCTCAAAGATTTCTGAAAAATTAATTCTCAAAAGGCTTAGAATAGTCTGATGACATAAGTAATCTGAAATAATGCATTTAAGCAAAGAGAATTATTAGTGAACAGGTTACTGGAAAGAATAACAACTTAAGTCATCCAGAAAAGAATACTCACAAAACAGTATTATTGTATAAGCTTCCTTTTCTAAACTGCCTTGTAATTCTCAGAAGAACATGTTGAGTGCATTCCCTGTGCTGTGGGCTATAAAAGAGTAATTCAGATTTTAGGCCATTTAGTACCAAATCAAAACCACTATGATCTGGTAATTCAAAGCGTTACGTCAGTCTAAACTCAAGCTGCCAGTACAAATTTACTCTATGGGTTTGTTGGATAGGTATGTGCAAACTCTCTGTCTGTGGTTCTGCTATTCTGTGGCTGACTGGACATTTCATAGTGACCCTTTTCTTTTTGTTAGTTACTACTTCTTGTCTTCCCCACTTTCTGTGCTCAGGTGTATCATTTGCACCTACTGGGGTAGGTGTCCCTACCCTAGTCCTCTTTCAGAAGGATCTTCACAGGTCATTCACCCAACTCTTCTGTTGCTCTTTGCCTCAGACATTCATTTGTTCAAGTATTCCAAAACTTGTGGCCTCCTTCTCTTTTTGCATTTGACCTTAGCATAAACTATGTGGGTGCACCAGCCACGCTTCAATTACATGTTATGCCTTGGTGGAGATTGAGCCATCTGCCTCTCTTAGGTCTTTCTTGAGACTTTTCTCTTTTTGGGTTACAACAAGAACCACACAACTCCCTTCTGAGAAAGAGAATGGAAATGCACACCCTGACCTAGTCATCATTGAGTCTAGTCAAAATTGGTGATACTATGAAGCTGTGCAGAAAAGCTTGCCCTTTCTATTTCCTCCTCATAAGTCAAAACATTATGTGTCAGAGGTGGTTGAATTTTAGCTCAAGAAAGCAAAGTACCATCTCTAGACATTTCTTCTGGGCTTCTCTGCTATCTACATCACTTATCACTTTTCCCCGTAGATTCAACATATCCACATATGCCTTGTATAGAAAAAACTCCTTCACCTTTCTGTCATTCCAGGAATGACTAGACATGACCTTCTGCTATTAGGAAGCAGTCTTGATACTCACTCAAAATCTATAATGGATTTCTGTCTGGGATACTGGAGAAATACACTAGTAATGGATACCTTCAATGAGCCAGAAGAGTCTTGCTGGGTAAAAATGAATTGCCACCCACATATTCTTGCCCAAACTGTCTTGTTGGGGTGAACTGCTAGGAAAAAACTTGCATTTTTTTAGTCAAAAGAAAATTCTGCTTTGGAAAGAGAGAGCTCCTTTACAGAGGGGCTGGGATAGAGGGACACTAAGAAAGGAATATGTGGCTAACATCAGAAAAGCTTCTGAAGGAAAGCCTAGCATGCTTTGCAGTATGCATCACTCTGAGCTCAAGGGAGTGCCTTTCTGAATGGCATGGCATGCCCAAACCTTGCTGGCTGTTTATGTTCTCCACACTGATTACCAATGCCATAATGCAGTTGGTGATTCCAGCCTCCAAATCACAGCAATCTCCTCTCAGCTCACACACCTCTCAACTGCTGAAATGGCCACTGCTATCTCAAGTACATTCAGCACAGACCTCAAAATACATTGCCTTCTTCATTCTGTGTTTTTTTTCCATTGTTTTTGTCCCTCCAGGCATTTGCATCTTTTCCAACTGCCAGAAGCCTCAGTGTTAATAGCATGGATAGTAATTCTACTCATGTTGAGAATTCCTCCCAGTACGGCCAGCTCAGCTTCCCCTGCTTCACCTCTGCACGCAACTTCTCTTGCTGTATGTAGTCACTGCACAAGGGAGCTTTGTCCTATACAAGGAATTTTGATACAAATATATTTAATTTCTATGACCAGCCTCTGCTGAAGCAACAGCTTTGTTTAGGCTGCTCAGTGAAAGTGTGTCACAATTTAAGACTAAGCTGACAGTGAGGAGACTGGGTGGGCTTGGATACTAAAGCCCTTCTAATCACAGATAAATATTTAAAGTTTACAAGTGACTCAACTTCCCTGTTCTGTGTGAGAGAGTGCAGCTCAGGCGAGAGGCCAAGCATGTCAGTGTGATGGTCTCTAACCCAGCCTGCCTCTCCTGCAGCAGGGAGGTGGTGCTATCCAGGAGGAGCTCAGCTGGGTCAGTGCAGCAGTCCCAGCCATGCAATGGGCAGTCCAGGATGGAGCCCAGGGGTCCTTGGAGCTAACCCTGGGGATTCTGCTGGACCTCCTCCCCAGCAACAACCTGGCAGTAGCATTCACAGCATGCCCCACTTGAGTTTTCCACACCTCTGCCAACAGCACAGCACTTAACAGGTTAGTCACCAGAGGAAGAATTGGACGGTAAACAGAGTTTAAGCTGTCCAAACCCTCTGTCAAACTGTCACAAGTGGGACATTGTTTCTGGAGGATTAAGATGGAAATGACCTGATGTTTTTCAAGATACTGGTTGTGGAACAGTCTGGCCCCAGCAACACCTACTAACAAAAGTGCCATGGATACATCAGGTGGGTCAGTCCTGGGCACAGTTCAGCTGAGAGTGTCGGGCAGTGCGTTGACAGTGCACACCCACAGAAAACCACTAGTGTGGCCTCTTGCTAATTCAACAAAGGTGTTTGAGATACAATTGTGTAAGAACACATGACCTGGCTAAATTTATATCGTTAGGTGATCCAGCCATGGGTAGACTTCTCTTAAATACTTTGGAACCGTGGCCTGAAGGTCATTCACAATCAACACAGTACAAGTATGTGGTCACTCTCGTATCGTACTGTCACAACCCTACTCAATAATTTGGTCAATTATTTCAAAATTATGTTAATGAATTATAATGAAATGAAAAATGCAGTAGAATATGGAAATTATTTTATTGTGAGTGTAGATATTTAATATTAAAATATGCAATGTTTGTTTATACCTCATTACAACTACATACAATGTGGAATGTATAATGTAATGGGCATCAACTTAGTTTCATAAATATTTTAGCACAAAATTATGCTTTTTCCTGTGTAGTTTGCAGAAAAAGCAGAGCTGTGGTCGGTTGTTTAAGTAAGTGCTTGTATCTGAGTATGTTCACAGATTAGATAAATGTACATGGTTTCACAAATAGTCACATTTTAGGCCCTTTAAATCTGAGTCCAGAAAAGCCATATCGAAAGAAAAGGTTTTATTAGATAGTAGTAAACTAGAAGCAGCAAATAACTTAGAATAGATGGGAAGTTTGTACATACCAAGTATAGAAATGCTTAAAGATCATACTTACAGCTGTCTTACTGCTAAAGTGATTGAACGCAAAGTAGTATTACAATAAATATTTTGCTTACTAAAAGCAGTAGTGAAACTGGTTTAAGTAGATCATTGTTTTGAAAGCCTTGAGGGTACTTCTATTTATGTTATGGTGTACAACTATGAGGACAAGTAAATCTCCAATGAATTGAAATAGGACTTTGTGTGCACTATCTCAAGGGGATTATTAATTTAAAATGTCACACAGTAAGTGTAAAGTATTTGACAGGAACTGGTAGTGCATGATTCGGGCAGGTTGCATCCAGTAAAGTAATTCCACTCCTATCAAAATGTTATGGCACTTGAATTTGATTCATGCTCAAATCTACTTCTATGTTTGTTTTAAAAGGGATCTCTTAAAATGTGATGAGCAATCTCATTTCACTGCTTCACCTCTGCAGCCTACAGAAGCAACTGCTTTTAGTCTCTTGAGAACTTTGTCCCACAATCCTACATGACTAGCAATGCAACCACTCAGCATACACATGTAAGTATTAGGGATAAAACCAACATCAGCAATAAGCCAGTAACATGCTGTGCAGCTAATGTAGCATAGGATGAGAATTAAATAAAATTCAACCTGGACGAAGTAATTTCAAAGACTAAAGAAAATGCTTGAGGGAACATCAGCATTTCCTCATAAATCTGCTCCAGTGTGACACAGACTGAACATGTCTGACCATGCAGGTTGAAAGACCAGTAATTGCCAAGAAGAAACTCCCTCTGTCTCTCTCTAATGTATATGGAATTGGCTGCCTTCAAGTTAGATTGCTATCTTCTGCTTGGCTCACATTGCAAAAGACACACTTCCCACACTAAGGACAATGTATTTACTAAACAACTGGAGCTCATGAAAACATAGTACACTAATGTTTGGGACTTGCTCTTTTTCTGCTCATTACAGTAATGGTCCTCCACTGATGTAAAAAGCTTTGAACAGATGCACTCTTGTTTTCACTGATCCACACAATATTCATTGCAGCAGTTTGCTGTTCATGATTCATTTTAACGGGTCCTACATATAAATTTGAGACTTTGGGGAAAAAAAATCAACACGGTTGTAATCAGCAAGCTCAAAATTCTGAAGCACTAGGCATAACCCTGCAAGTGTTACCTTGTGGTTCTGCAAGACACTCTTTATCTTGCCAAAAGTAGAAGAAAACACAGCCTACAGCTCATAGGTACATGCAGCTGCTGGAAACTAGGCTGGAACAGATAACTTACTGTCCCTTCTGGCAGATGCCGTTATTTTCCATAATCCCTATGCAGCACTTAGATATTAGTTTAATAGCTTCCTTAGAAATGGCAGAGTAAAATTATGCTAAATAAGCAATATTTACTAGAAATTCTTGTGATCCTTCCCTTGAGGCATAATTGAACGTTACTACTGACTCCTCAAAAGTGGCTGCTCCATTTCCAATCCCTTTACTCCTTAGGAAAACCATTTTGCAAAAGGAAAAACCTTTAAATTATTTGTTCGTCCTTTGAAATGGTTCTCTGATTTGTCTGCTAGTTCAGATGCAGTGCTCCTACTGATCCCTCCTTTTGAGACTTTACATTCTTAATAATTCAAGGAGTGGAACAGGCTGGACTGGGTAAGTCCTTTGCATTTCACACAGCAGAATGAAAATTGCTAATTGAGAAGCTGTGTGTGCTGAAGCATTGTCACAAAATCTGTTTATAATATTTACAATTATATATGTAAGTATATATATACATTTGGTGCAAAGTATGTAAAACTGTACGTATTTTTTATGCTGATACCTAAAATGACATGAATTTTGGGCTTTGTATACACACTGGTTAGGAAGTAGATGTTTTTTGGCCACAGCGTTTTTTTCAAAACGGCGCATAGGGTTGTACTACACAGGGATGTGTGCTGTGTACAGAACGGGGTGCTGTGCTGTGTGACCCTGTACGAGGACTTCACTCGGTGATGCTCAAATGTAGGATAAAGGTCTGTAAACTGTCCGAGTTAAAGAGCTCCTCGGGCCGATCCCCAGAGCCCAGAAGAGGGCAGTGGATTGTAAACACTCTCCTGCCTGGAGCCCTGGGACTTCCACCCTGCTGGTACCGCCGCAGGTCACAGCGGTGGCAATTGCAGGGACCAGTTACGGGGCTGGCGGATGGGGGGCAGCTGCCTGCCGTGCCCCCGAACACCCGGCCCACCTACCGCATCACCTCTTCTCCGCCCCGCATCGCAGCATCGTCCACCCGGAGCACCAGGGAAACGGGACAGCCGTGCTCTGCCAGTCCCCACACCAGTTCCCCTGTGCGGTCACGGGAAAGGGAAGCATCTCCCTGCCCGGCGTCGCAGAACGGGAAGATGGGTTGAGAGAGCCCGTCGCTGATCCGGCAGCTGGGCGCTGCTTCGCCGTGGTCCCTATCCCGATCCAGCCGCCCCATCCCTGTCCCATCCCTATCTCGATCCAACCGCTCCGCCTCCCCTCGCGCCGCCCCCCGCGCGCGCCGCAGCGCCCCCGTGCGGACCTTTCGCGCCCTGTTGCCACCCTTGGTGACGTCATACGCGGTCTCTCCTTCTGGCTTCTCGGATTGGCCGGCGCCCGCGCAGCCTTCCCGCCTCTAGCGCGCGATTGGCGGGCCGGCCCGTGATTGGCGGGCAGAAGGCGCTGGGGCGAGAAGAGGCCCGGGCCGGCTGCGCGGGGAGAAGCGGCCGCGGCGCGGACGCCGAGCGGGACCGGCGCGGTTATTTATTGTCTACGCGCGGTGTCCCGGCGGCGGCAGCGCTTCGGGGCTTGTGTGGGGAGAGGAGGGGGAGGAGGCGACGGTGGGGGAGCGGCGCCGGGCGCCGGGACGCGGGTGGAAAGAGGAGGGGAAGAAGGAGGGGGCCGGGCCAGCCCCGGGTGTGCGTGTGTGCGGGGGGCGCGGGTCTGCGCGGGAGCGCGCGCGCGCGCGAGCGAGGGGCGGGAAGGGAGGGAGTGAACGAGGGAGGGAGGGGACGAGGGAGGAGGGAGGGAGGGGGAGATTTTTTTATTATTAATCTGTTTTCCGGGCCTTTGTGGCTGCGGGGGGGGGGGGAGGGGGGGGACGGCCCGGGGGTGAGGAGGAGGGCGGGAGGCAGCAGCGCTACGGCGGCGATAGCGGTGGCTGTTGTTGCCGCCGCTGCCGCCGCGAGGCGAAGGGACCGGCCCGTCGTCCCTTTAAACTAGCGAGAGCCGCAGGCCCGGCCGGGCCCTCCCTCCCACCCTCTCGCTGCCTCCCCGCCGGCGGAAGGGGCGCTTTGTGCGGGCCCCTCGGCCGCCCTTCCTCGGTGCTGGGGCTCCGGTGAGGGCGGGCGAGGCGGGAAGGGCGGGCGCGGAGCGGCCCCAGGCGCGGTGTCGGTGCCGGCCCTCCCGGCCGCCTCCGAGCGCCCTCGCCTCGGCTGAGGAGAGACGGGCAGAAAATGGCAAAGTCTGGAGGAGGAGGAGGAGGAGGAGGAGGCGGCGGCGGCGGCGGCAGCGGGGGACTGACTTGGGTGGTAAGTTGTGGGGCTGCATCTTGTTGTTCGTGGGTTTTGCTACTCGTGTTTTGTTGTTATTACTATTATTTCTGTTTGCGTCCCTTGCGTGTGTGGAAAGAGCGCGGGTTGGCTTTGAAAGGAGGGAAGAAGCTGGGGGCTGGCGTGGAAAGCGAAGCGCTGTGGAGCCGCCGCTCTGTGGAGGGCTCCGGGATAGGAGGAGGAAGACTGGGCTTGGAATTGATGCTACAGGAGGGGAGATTTTATCCCTCTGGGGGCTTCTCGGGGTGCTGGGAGCCGTAGGGAAGAGGTCACTCTGAGCAAACAGGTGGGAAGCTCCCGGGGGTGGCGGGTGGGTCATCAGGGCTGTCTTGAAGTCGCTGTCCTCCAAAGCGAGATATGGTCTGTCTGTCTGTCTGTCGTCCCGCCAGAGTTGTGGGTATTGCCTCTTGTTCCTAGAGCAAAGCCTTTGCAGGCTAGCAGAGGGTCTTTGTGTTGATCCCATTTTCTTTTCCAACTGTGTGTGAAGACAATACCTGAAGTTCCCAAGTTTCAGAGACAGGAAGCAGGAGCTGTGTGCTTGCTGTTCCATCTTGGCATTCAACTTCATCATCCTCCAGAAGTTGTAACTCTGTAACAGACCCAAGAAGGGGGTGTTTTACTGCCTTTCCTGGGTTGGTCGGAAGTATTAAGATTAGAGAGGGTGCTGGTGAAGCTGTCTCTAGAACTGGTGAATCCTTTTGAGCCTCCTTATAGTCCTTTGAGAGTGCTGGCTCCCAGTGCTGAGGTGCTCCCCTGGTCAGTAGTAAGAGCGGATGCTCTCAGGTTTTGGTGAGACCTGAGAGGAAGGAGGAGCAAAGGTGACCTGAAGGGGTCTGGTTCAGCCAATCGGTAACTCCCCCGCCTTTCTCCTGCTCGGCATAGAGGGGTAACTTCTTTAATGTTTAAGCAGAAGACACTAGATCTTGGTGGACAGGTATCTTTGATCAGACACATGTGCTTTCCAGAGGTGGGAACTTTTAACGAGTCCTATTAAACAGAATAACAGCAAACTTATTCTTGTGTCCCTCTACATCTTGGAGCTGTTGAAAACGAAGTATTATTGGAGTGAACAAATGGTGTGTATTCTGATGGTGGACTATATCCATGGATCTAATTACTGCATTTTTTGTTGGTAATTTTCTTTGATTTTAAAAAGCTGGCATGGAAAGGTATATTAAAAAAAAATCTGTATGTTTCTGGTTGTGCCACTTGAAATCACACAGTTTAGCCATGGGAACATGTCTAAGTTGAGAAGCTATTCTCCTTTCTTTTCACAATACTTTGCAATATTTATCAACTGTGATCTTTGGATGGCTCTTCAGAATTAAGATTTTACCATCTAGGTTTGACCAAGTAATTGAAAGTTTTACAGCTCATACAGAAAACTGCAGAATGAAGTGTGAAAATTACTGAATAGGCATTTTTATTGAAACATGTTCTTAAATGTAATGGGGTTGAAATTATGGTGAGTCAACAGTTTCCTACAACTGGAAATGATCAAACTTTTCATTCTCTAAAAGCAGTAAAAGTTAAAAGTGTTTTTGTCAACTCAAGAGTAGTTGTAGGGAAATAATCGGATTTTAGTTGAAACTGTTCATTTATTTTTTCAGAAAACAGTGGGACATTCTTTCTTCTCTCATGTGCATTTTAAATTGTGAAGGTAGGATTTCTGAGCCTGCTCCTAAAACCAGACCTGTTCCATGTCAGCTGTAGAACACTGGCATGCAAAAGAACAATATTGTTGTAGCACTGAATTGAATGGGGCCGTGACCTGTGTGCCAGGCTGAAAAAACTCTTGGTTTAGGTGGTGGTTCATTTGCAGATTATCATATGCTGTCCTTGAGGAGGGTGAGAGGGACAGAGGTAGGGAGAGAGTAGTTTCAGCTGTCTGGCTTTAATCTGCTTGCCATGTATCTCCTGGATATGCAACCACTTGCCGTTCAGTTGTAGGTCGTTTTGAAACCACCTTGATTTTTTTTTAGAATTCTTACCAGTGTGTTGAAACCACCAGGATGCTTCTCTGTCTGAGTAATGTATTCTCTGTAGTTTGTGGTTTCTTCATAAGACCACGAGTTAAACAATTGAAGGGTAACAGAAGAAAGTCTGGCCCTAAAAATGAGGAATCATTTAAAACTTGGTGGGATGTTAATTTATGTTTCAAACTAGCAGATCCTGTATACATAACCTAGTTGGTCACATTTTAGTAAAGAGTTGCATGTGCAACTTCAGCTTTGGGTGTGATTCAAAGAGCATGCTTGTAGGTAGGAAAGAAATTACATGCAGTTGTGAAAAAGGAAAGATACTTCCTATAACAGAGAATTTACCCTAGAGTGAGTTTCATGATGAGACATCATACAAGCATCAGGTGATGCCTAATTTTACTTTTAAAAGAAAGAAGAATTAAATGTTCATGGAAACAAACAGCAAGTCATCTGTGTTTTCAGCTGTAACAGGACTTGAAGAAATATAACTAGTTAGGTACAATTACCAATGATGGGAACACATGAGAGTACAAAAACTGAACATGTGTATTGGGAAAATAATCTAGCATTATTTTACTGGAGACAAACCAAGATAACCTCTGATTTATAAAATGTACTTGCTTGGTTTTTTAATAGCTCATTTTTTCCTTGGTCTGGTTGATGATTTTCTGAAATTGACATGCAGCTCTGCTCTGCACTCTGATAGTTGGTAGAAGTTGGAGTTTTGACAGAGTGATATAAATTACTTTTGGTGGGTAATCTCCAAGTGTCATTCAGAAAAGTGCTAAGTTGTATTAAGAGTTAACTAACTCTTTATACCTTAACTCTTAAGAGTTAACAAAGCGTGGATTTGTAACTAGGAGAGTTTTCATTGGTGAAACATAATGGCGTTTTCTAATGATAGAAAAACTTACTGTGAACAAAAGAAATAATTCTTCAGCCTCTGTGTGTGTTTAGGAACCACAGAAAATTAATTGTAATGGCGCAGTAATAGTACTTAATTTGTTTTTATAAATATGCCTTTTATAGTGGAGGTGAAGTCATTGTAAGTAACACTTTGAAGTGCATTGGTTCTGATACAATGGTATTGCCCACAAAACTGAGTATTTCAAACAAGTAACATTTAATCACTTAATTCTGTCAGTGTTTTCAAGACTTTGTCCTCAACCCTAAGAGCTGTATGAGCCTGATAAATGGAAGCTGAGAGTGCTGATAAAAATTTAGGACTTTGGACACTACTTCCACTTTCCTGTCCTTGGTGAAAGGGACAGGTTTTGACTCTAGGAAATGCTAGCTTAAAGTGAATATATGCTGAATGTTCATGTGACTTCTCGTTTAAAAAATATCATTAGTATCTGCTCTTTAGATGGAGTGGAATGGAAATAATGTATATTATTAGTAGGTGGAAATATTGCATATTTTTGGGTTATACTTCTTTGAATAAATACGGTAGCTGCATATTGGTAAGTGAAAAGAAGCAGCCTTTCAAATAATCTAAATTCAAATATAAGCATCTTTCAGAAGATTCAGAGTTTACCTTAAAAATAAGGTAATTTTAACTTAATACTGTCATTTTTTTAAAATATGAAGAGTGAATGTAATTGATAAGATAGTAGGCTCAATATATTTTCTTTAGAAAGCACCAACAAATAAAGCCCACCCTAATCCTATTAAAGGGATCTTGTCTTTCTTTTATTTCATTTGAAATGAAATATGTTTAGCTTAATAAAGGGATGACTTTCAGTTTGATTTGGCATTGAATGCGTTCTGAGAGGGTTAAAACAAGTGCTCCTCTTGAATAATGTCCAATAACTTCTAGTGATGTGCCATTACTCACTGGTTATGGCTTCTGCACTGGGTGGTTTTTAACTTTATGGGTAGGTTTTTTGCATCTGAAATCTGACCTGGATCTCTGCTGCCCCAAGGATCTGCCCATCACTGCTACACTGAGCTTTGATCGTTCCTCTGATTTGGGAGCAGGGGTTTTTGGAGGAGCAATGCAGGAATTCCCTTCTGCCCATGTAGTGCTTGGAGGGAGAGTGCTGGGCTGGGACAGCATACCCATGAGCTGCATTGTGTTACTGCTCTGTCACGGGTCTGTTTCTATAAGCTATCAGGGTTCTGCCTGCCTCAGGTACAAACAGTCGGTAGGTATGGTCAGCAATATGAACAAATCTTAATGAACTCTTCTGTTTTTAGAAATAAGCATACTGTCCTAGAGGTGAACCAAGGGTAAATGGTCCTTTATCCTTTTTATTGCTGTTCATTACTATGCTATTCATTTCAAAGGAGGAGTAGGCGGCTGAAGTTCCTTCTCCTGAGTCCTTTAGACCTCTTTAGTTGCCTCTCCGGGCCCAGGTCAGAGCTCAGAATTAGCTTTCTGTTCTTTCCATTTCTTTATCTGGATCAGGCCTTCTGTTTCTCCCCTGGCTGCAGCTGGGCCGGGACGCAGTTGTCACATATGTAACACTTGTTACATGTGCTGTTAGCTTATCTTTCCTCTGCTACGCTGTGGTGGGGTGTGGGGAAAACTCTTGTGTTGTTGCCAAGCCTTGTTTCAGTGCTTTTCTCTTCCTTTATATGAGTGTCCGTCTTTTGCTATTATGGTGACCAGAGAACTGGGAGGTTTCCTGTCCTGTGTGTCCTTACCCTCCCCCTCCTTTTTTCACAGTTATACAATGAAAGGAAGGTCAGACCTGAAATACTTGCCCCAATTTATTGATATTTACTTTTACTAAACAGAATGTGTTTTGTAGGCTTTGAGCTATATAGCTATATCTAACAGTCGAGGAGAAGCAGCATTCCCTCCTGGTCCTGTAGTATTTCTGATTCTGCTGCCCTTAAGGAGGCAGTGCTGTAAAGAGATGTCATGACTTCCCTGGGTATTCAGCACCACAGGGAAATGTTTGTGGCTCACTTGGGTGAGTCAGACACTATAGTTCTGAAGAGGGATTCCTCAGGTGTTTTGGTTTGCCGGCCAAAAAAAAAAAGGTTGCTTCTTATTCTCTACCCTCCACACCAGCATTCATTAAATACTTTTGTTGTCCAGTCTTCTCCTCGTCAGAGTGCTGAATAATGCAGGATCAAAGTGGTAGAGGTGATATCAGGTGGAGGCTTGCTACTGGAGCAGGGTCGGGGCCACGTCTTTGCCTGCAGCTGAGCCCGTCCGACAGCTCAGAATGTGCCTCTGCACCCTGTGTATTCCGAGCTGGGAGGAAACCTTCTTCTGCCATAGGTGAAAGAGGGATGGGCGCATAGGAGTGGGGAGCTCAATTGTAACCAAGTCTAGAAAGGGATGTGTATCTCAGGGTTTGGGGAGGAATTGATTTTAGAAGGTTTGTGGGTGATTACTTTAGGTGTTCAGGGAGGAAAGGTATACATTTGAGCGCATGCCCTCTGTTAATATTTGACCTGTGAGACTTGTGTGTGTGTACATTTAATTTCTAAGATGCCTGTGGCTGTATTGTGCTAGTAAGTAAGGAATTATTTTATTTGGAGAGATTAAGTAACCTTTCCAAATAAAAGAGCGTACAAGTAGTCTAAGATAGACACCTTATGTCTGAAAAAATTACTGATTAAATTTAGTATTTTATTTGCATTGACTTTATTTTTCCAGAAGTAGGTTTTTACCTTGCATCTAAACTGTCTTGTGTGTCTATGTGCAAAGGCAGTCTGCAAATGCATGTTTATGTTTCAATTAATTAAAAGCAGCACATGTGATTCATAGCTGATGGATGGGAGTGATTCCATCCCTGGGAGTGAGTTTTATACATATATATATATATATATATGTATAAATTATATAATATAATTAGTTATTTATTATTTATTTATATAAATTATATATATTATATAATAGATTAAATATAGAAAACTTAAGAATGAAAACTGTTGCAGAAAACTTAATTCTCATTTGAAGCAGTAACTTTCTTGCAAGCCACCCACAGTGAAAATATTTTTCTGCATTAAATAGGTGGTTTGTGAATGTTTTCAAAAGCAGATTGAGAAAAAGAATACATAGTTCTATATGTGTATAACTGTGTGAAGAAGTTTCTTTTGAAAATTGCATGCTTGGAAACATAGTGGTGTCTTTTCAAGTACTTGTACTGGAGCACAAGTACTTTGGAAGAATGTTTTTTAAGGCTATTATTCCAGATTTAAAGTAAATTCTAAATGAAAGCGTATAAAATGTTATTACATAACTTTGAAAATAAGTACTAAAATTTCAACTATGGTTTAAGTTCTAGCGATAAAAACAAGGTGTCAAGATCAAACACCAAATATTTATTTGTGTTCCAAATACAGAAGAAAACTGTTTCTCGTAAGCGAAGTGATAAACCAGCTCTTAGTAATTTTTATTCAAAAGTGTTTCCTACCCGTATTCTTCAAGTATTTCTGTAAAGAGTACTCAAAAATTTTGTGTGAAAAGCAGGAAAATATTGGTCCCTTCCTTGACAAGTGAACATCAGATCTGCTATTTTTAAAATTTCACTGTGATTGCAAATGCTTTTACTCTTATGAACTAAGTCTTTTTACGTTGTGTTTTGAAGTGAGTTGTTAACTTATTCTATGATATCAGCTCATCTAGTTTCATTTAATAAAGCTATTTTAATATCCTGTCTGTGTCTCAATGCAATTCCAATTTGCATAGAAATACAGTTTGCCACTGAAAGTAAGCTATTGCTTCTATTTTTTTTTATTTTGTGAAAATGATAAATCTGTGTATTTGTTACACTATGCACATCTAGCAATTTTAGTGGGTTTTTTTCAGCAAGTAATCAAAAAAGGTATTAGCCAAGTTAGTGTAAAATCTACTTGAGCTAGAACATGTTTGAAATGTTCAAACCTAAACATCAAATCTGTATTTTCCTTTGGACATAATTTGAAAAGCTACCTTAAAGGGAAAAAAACCCCGAAATACGTAAAAAAGGATTAAAATGCTTAATCTACCTTTTTTTTCCTGATTTGTGAAGTAGAATTGCAGTTGAGATATAAAGAGTCCTCCTCTCATGGATACGACATCTTGATTTTTTTTTCTCTTTTTTACTGAATGAGTGGGCCTAGTTAGTCTTGGGTTTCTTGTTCCTTCTTCAGACATTGGAAACTTATGAGAAGAGCAAACATATTAAAAACTGGGCAAATGTCTACCTTAGTGAGGTGCCAAGAACTCACACCTTCTTTCTCAATCTCTGAAGGAATCTTTAAGGAGAGAGCAAGAAATAATATTTTCTTGTCATGACAAAATACAGGAGCCATAAGATAACAGTGAGAACTTATTTTCCTATAGATCAAAAGAAGCTGAGATAAAGCAGAGGAAAAAAAATAATAAAAAAAGCTCTTGCAACCAGATAACTTGATATGTAATATTTCCATAAGAGCAGTTAGAATTCTGGGTCATCCCCTAAGCAGGACATCTTTACTTATGAGAAATGGACTGTGTGAGCTTCAGTGGAGATATTTCCAGCTGTGTAATCCATGGTAGCTCCGGGCTATTTGGAGTTTTTAAGGACGATAGTGTAGTAGTGTGTGAGCATTTCAGTCCTGTGTTTTATTCCCCAGTTGTGTGCCATAATATGAAGGTACAAGAATGGCAAGGTGTCTGGGGAAAAATAACTTTGTCTCAGTCCAGCTGATATAGAGAGTTCTGCTGCCTGAAGTCATCCAGGCTGTTACTCCATGTGTCAGCACCGAGCTTTTTGTTGGCTGAGGTAGTGGTTTTTGTCATACTCTGTTTAGTGATCCTAACTTATCCACAACTGTTGTGTTTAAGCATCGCCATGAAAACTTTGAGGTGTCTTGTCACAATCTTGGAATAAAAGGGAGGCAAGCAGCTCGGAGGAGAGAAGTTGCAAGAAGTGAGGCAATTACTCTTTTTTGGTATTAAGTAGATACAGAAGAGGGTTTTTTTCAAACTCTCAAATAGGAGACTGTACAAGCATGTGAGAAATTGGCTGGGGGAAGAGGAAGAAGTTCCTTACTGGTTTGATGGTGGAGACAGAGGCAGATGGTCCAGATGCTTGGGAAAAAACAAACCTAAAGTTGTATCGTGTTAACCTGCTCTTCCTGATATTAGTTAAATCTTTCAGAATAGGCCAGGTTGACTTTCTTCTTTGCCAGCTGAGTGATAAACATGCATGTCAGGTAACAGAAAGGTGATGAAAATGCAAAACAACTTAAAAATTAATCTCAAAATATATTTGAAGTTATTTTATGAGTCTTTTATATGATACCTTTTATGGAGAGGTTGATTCTTCTGCCTGCCAAGACACAATTCTTAAATAGCAAATTAAAGGGTAGAGTTTTGATGATCTTCAAGATTGTCAGCACTTTTAATGAACAATCCTGAAAGACTTTTCCTAATGACTTCTGTAGGAATGTTGTGGGAGGATGAGTGGCTGAGGAAGAGAGGGGAGTTTTGGAACAGCATTAAGGGTTTATTGACTCATTGATGCATCTGTTTTCCTCCTTCTAAATTGCTGTCAATGTCTGGAAAACCAACCCTCTGTTCCTTTCTCATGGAATTTACTACAGGAATGAGACTAGAATTTGTAGTATATTTATGAGGCTTATAAAACGTTTCAAGGCTTGTAAAGTCTCCAGAGGAGGAGTAGATGTTGCATAGTAGGAGCTGAGCAATTAAACTCAAGTTTTTTTTAAGGAACACTGGATTCATATTTATTTTAATGTAGCAGAAAAAAAATAGATTTTTTTAAACTAGAGAATACCAGAAAATGTGGCTGTCTTACTATAGGTGCTTCTAATTATAAAAAAGTAGTTTTTAGTGTGGACCAAATGTAATATGGGGTATGAATAGGTAGAGTTTGTTCAATGTTTGGGACAGATTTTTTAAAGGAAAGAAGCTCATTAATTTTCATTTATGTGGTGCCTTGTTTTAAGGTAAATATGTTGCTGTTGGTTTTCTGTGGAAGGTTCCAGGGAGGAGACTTCTAATAGTTTCTACTGATCATATTGCATTCCATTTTAGGGCACCATGTGTATTAAAATATGAAAAACCCATGTATCACAGTCAAGGTGTTTTAGTATTTCAATGCAAGGTAGGCAAATAACATAAAGGTGTGTTATTATAAACAAATTCTAGTATACTGATAGCTGTTACATTTGTGAGAGTCTAAGAATTTGCTTCTCTTGTTCAGCAGAGGATTGCTTCCTACTGAAGAGTGCAGTTGGATCAGTAACCTCTGAATGCTATTTGGGCTCTCCTCTATTACTCATGTAGTGTGAGTGGTAGTCCAGAGCCTAACCAGAAAAGTCTGGGTTTGGGGTGCTCTGCAGAATGAAATCCTCATGTATGCCAGTTAGTCAAAAACTACCCTGTTGGATTTGTTCTCTCCAGGTTCTGTCTTGGAGCATGAACATCTTGAATGTTGCCTTAGTCCTGCCCAAAGTTTTTTCTAAAGTTTGTTTGTTAATAATGAAGATAAGTCAGCAGGGAAAAAAATACCTTGCAGTATGGTATGGGTCAAGCTGGCCATAGGACCCAGAGCATCTGAAAGAAAATATCACAGTGCCAATGTGATACTTGACATACAGCCTGTATGGGTTTCAAAGATTTTGTTATTCAGAAACAAAAGACTATCAGGTTGTGGCAAGTAATCCTTGCAATTGGGAAATGGAAATGTGCTGGGAGTCTGGAATACTTTCACAGTGCTCAAACTAGTCATGCAGTAAAGCCTTAGGAAAAGGTCAAGGATGTTATAAAGAGTTATAAAGAGGTGTAGCTCGATACTGATAACCTGAAGTTCAGATGTCAGAACATGAAACTTTTTGATTTCGTGGCTAGTGGAGGGCTTGCGTGTGAGCTGGCTGGTGAAACAGTGGACCAAACAGATTTGGGGATTCTGTCATCAAACAGCTTCAGCCAGTGGTTCCAAAGACCACTGTTACCAGAATCTGTAAGAAAACAGCCATAAGGTGTCGTAAAGTATGACACTAACAAATTCCTTTTTGTGTTAGAGTGTTTTCTCCCTTGTTTGTCTCTGAATTCTAGCTGGAAATAAGAGATTCTTAAATGATTAATTTGTTACCAGCTCATCCATTATGTACTTTTTGATACCGTGTGAGCAGTAAAATGTTTAGTATTGGAATAGAACTTGTCAGTGGATAGACAACTAAAACATTTCAGACCAACAGAAAAATCTAGCAATAAAATTCAATTTAATTGGCATCATGCAAGGGCACATGTTAGACGCCTGCTTTTAAAGTACATAGTAAAGATCACGATCTGAATGTATTGCAGGTTGTGTAGGAGCCTGTGCCAAATAAAGCATGACTGTTGCTGTACTAACTTAATATGACTGAAAATTAATTCACATTTAAAACAATATACATCATTTTCTGGTCAGAAGTAATTACAGTGAGCATACATATTTGCACAAAGGTGTTATTCTTAAAAAAGTATGGAGAAAGAAAATCCCTAAATTTTTATTTAAGTCTTGTGTGCCTCTATGTTGTGTATCAATAATCCTGAAATAAAAATGATGCTACTTTTATGGTGTTTAGGTATTTAGTAGGAAGATGAAACTCTGTCATTCCAAGAGTGTCATTCCATCATGCAGCTAAGCAATCTAGCAATACCTGTTGAAAAGTGTGGGATTTTTTTTTAACCATATCCTCCTAGCTGTATGTTTCTGCTTTTTTCCTTGCACCACTAACTTGTCTGATTCTCTAGCAAGCTTGTTCAGAAGAGTGAGCTAGTGGACAACTGGTTGCTTCTGGTTGATGAAGAATGGGGAAAAGCTGTCTTTGCTCTCTGAACCAGATTGTTGGGAAGTGGATTTGATTTCACTGTAGGGAACAGAGGAGGAAAGAAAGAAGGAATTTTGCCTTTTGGGCAGCAATTAATAGTTTTGGTTCTCTCTAAGAGGGAAATCTGATCATTCTGAAGCTATTCCATAACTGGATCATCATCACTAAATTCCATGTAATATGATGTTTTCAGAGTTCAGAGTGAAGTGTAAGAATCAGGAGATTAAAAAAAATAAAATTAGGAATTTAAAATGAACAGATGGATTAGTCTTACTGGTGAGACTAGTTCTGGGTGAATTTTCTGGAAATTATCAGCTTTGGGAAGGATGTGATAGAGAGATTTAGTTCATGTCACTAATGGTATGCGGCAGTCTATGGAAGTTTGCTGTGGTAAAAGGGAACTGTTACTTTTGTGTGTTTTCATCTTGGCAGGAGAGCCCAACCATTTGTTAAACACAGCAGGAGAGTGGTTTATTTTGAAACTCCCTCCAGTTTTGTTTGCATGGTGGGAGGTATTCTCAGACAGAGTTTTCTTTGGGAAGATTGCAAAATGTTTAGGTAAAATTGTATTCCTTGTCAATTTTTCTGGGGCTAGAAGAGGCCATTATGATCCAGTATGACACACTACAGTCAAGAAGAGCATGTTATCTATAAAATTCCCTAGTAACTATCATAAGGCACCTATACACTTTTTTTTTTTTGTAGATACAGCATATCTCCCTCAGAAGAGGTAGTTTTGTTTTGAACTGTAATCTGTGGATTTCATTACTTAATTAACCTCCCAAGGTTTTACAGCTTAATTACACTCAAAATTTACTGTCTTGTCCCACTAAATGTGCTTATCCTACACTTTATTTAAGGAAATGTAGGGCACATGGCATGTACTTTTCTAAATTGTTATGTCCCAGGGCTGCATTTGCCAATTGAGGAGCATGTATCAGGAGTATTCATTATATGGGGAATTTTTATGAGTTTAAGGCAGAAAAGACAAAGCCAAAGGGAAGGAAACTTCTCGTTCACCTACATATTCTCTTCTAGGCTCATTTATGCTTGTCTGCCAATGTAGGGAATGGGCCCTTTTCTTGCCACCTAACAGGGATAAGAAGGAATGGGCAGACTAAAGAAAAATGGTTTGTTGTTGTATGGAGATATTTTGCAGTGGAGGAGGCTATAACAGTGACCAGTACAAAATTAAGTTTGTGTAAGTGGGGAGAGACATTAATGTTAACATTTTTCAGGTTTTTCAACTTTTTATGTTGTGGAATTAATCTACTTATGTAAGAGCAAAACCTTCACTTAAAGTAAGAAGTCAAAGCAAGGATGTATATTCCAGCTATGGCAAGATTGAAACTGATGATGAAACCTGCCTTCTTTGTTGTAGCTTTATATGTTATTGTGTCTTTACATAGGAATAGCTTTTCTCTGGTGCTGCCAAACTCTCTATATCATGTGTGTATTAAGATTCAGCTGTATTAATTACAGCTGTTTGCAGCATAAGTAACCAAACTCAGCACGGTGGCTCGAAACGCAAAGAAAGATAACGTGACCTGGTTTTCATTACAAAAAGGCAATAAAAATCTAACTTAATATGGATGTCATACATGCCTTATTATACACGGAAATGTCAATGGGTGAGAACACAACATGAAAAAAAAAAAGGCAGAATGTGAAGAAGATGCCAAAGCAGGATATGTGAGTTCATGGGTTGAAGGTAGACAGTAAAAGCCTTGTTGCCAAACTGTCTATCAGCAGCTACTTGGGTTCTGGCTATGGAGATCACCAAAGGAAAGAATGCAGCTTTCACACAGTACTAGATAAATTCATGGCCAAAACACCTTCAAAAGGGAAGCTCTGCAGACATTTCAGTCATCCTGGGGAAAGCAGTTGCCACAATAAGACCTGGTTGTGATAGCATGCATGATAGTGGTGATGTGGTAACCTGTGCAGCAATTGCTGTCACCTGAGAATTGGGGTTTTTCTATCCAGTTGTCACTATGCTGTGTTTTAGAGCAATGTAGGAAGCTGGCACCATCAGAGGTCACTGTATAAAGTTTGACTGCATGTCTTTGAAAGAGGATGAATAGTGTAATAGATTGTAGCTTTCCAAACTACTTAAGCATGGTTGTCTTGCTGACTAACCCATATGTGTGTGTTTATCATCAGTCTGGAGGGTTAGAAACTCCACAAGGTTAGTAAGAATTTGTAAAGTCTTGAATGTCACAAGAGCATTGGGAAAGTCATACACTGTGTCTAAAAAATAATAAAAATAATAATAAAAAAAATAGGCAACATTTGAAATTGCAAAGCAGACCTTGTACATTGGGTCACCTGCAAACAAACAAGCAAAAAGCAGTCTTACTGTGAAGCAGAAGACTTAAGGCCTTTGTGACACTTGGTTAATTCTCTTTAGGGGTTTTCTCATGAAACAACAGCTGATGCTGTTTTGAGAAGTGTTATTGGAGCTTTGACAATATGAAGATCTTTCATACAGGACAGAATACAAAAGGCATTCTTGAGACAGTTCCAAAATATACAGCAGAGATTGTCAGTTAAACAGCACTGTGGTTAAGTGCTTGCCCAGTTTGAAACAAAAAAAGAAAGATGGGGGAGGACTTTCCTGTTGGATTTATTTGTATTTTAAGTAGTAGAAATTCAGAAGTTGAAAACACTTAAATTTCATTTTGCTTTTTTATCAAGGAACACAAAATGTGAAGACTGTGGAGGATTTTTGTGTCCATAGATCTCTGTCCTGTTTGATGATGATGATTTTCTCTTCTTTGGAATGAGTTCTAAGTATCACTTGAACTCTAAAAATGTCCATTTGAGATGGAGATAAAGATATTCAGAATTGGTTTTCTGGGTACAGCACAGCCCAAAATGCTTGGCCTGGGAAATTGCAGTTCTGTGCACTTCTCATCCTTGCATACCTGCATAATTACATTCATCTGTAGAGTTGAATACTTTTGGGCTTTTGCTTTTATGCTTGTGTTTCAATAGCATGTTAAAATAAGTTCTGAATGTTTATAAGACGAGGATTTTTTCATGCAGAATATGTATGATTCTTGAAATACTGTATGAATAAAATCATACATCGTGAATAAAATCTGTCCTTCTCTATGACAATGAAATGAACATTTAATTTGGCATGTTTTGTGATGTTTTAATAAAAACTATAGCATTAAAGTTTATTGAAGTTCTTTAAGACTACTTTTTTCCTTTTTTTTAAATCATTGAGCAGAAAGGAGAAATGTTATGCTGATCCTTTGTGTATTTTTCTCCCTCCTTGAATCGTACATTGTCGTATTCCAGTGAGTGTGTTATAAACAATAATGGACATAGGTGTCCCAGGGAGTACAGTAGCAGAGGATCCTTACTAGTGCTGTCCTACAACAAACCTCAAGTGTCCCCAAGAAGGGACACTTCTGCAGGGCTAGCTCTTTTTGGGCAGTAGAGTTTCTTTAGCTGTCAACGTGACGGCACGCTGTCCCTTGTCTATCAATGTGACAACATTTTGAAAGTATCATCTCAACAGAAGATAGAGTTTTGATACTCTACATTTATTGCTGATAAATTGGAAAGTATAAACTCCTCTAAGCTGTCAGTAAGACTTTCACTGGAAAGCAGAAATGCATTTCCTAGCATTGTATTAGAGGAAATAGCTTGTAGAAGTCCCTTCCCACTATTCTATTCTGTAATAATTATTCCCAATCTAGAGCTACTCGGTCACAATCAAATGGACTTTTGCTAATCTTCTGACTCTTACTCTACTTGTCCCATAGCATTTTTGCTATTGGAGGTAGGAAAATTGTAACCTAAATTTTTAGGCTAAAGTTTAAGTTCTCACTTTGTGTTAATGTCTTTGCTGAGTTATGATGCATGGTTAGATCCCAGTCCTCACACACTGGATGAGTAGAAGCATTTTGGAGAGCTGTCTCAGAACAGTCCTGAGAATATAATACTGATATACATGTCAGCTGAAGAGCTATCATGTGGTAACTGCCTATCACTTCCCTGACTTTAAAAACTTCTTACGACCTAAGAATTGAGAGCAAATGGAGCAGTTCTGTTTGAACAAGATTTTAATGGTCTTTGCACCTGGAATTCTTTTGCATTCTATATCAATTGCATCTCCTCTCTTACATTTTTTCCAACATGTATTTAATTTGAGAAATATTATATTATTTTCCTGCTAGTCACCGGTCCCTTCAGAACAAGTGAACATAGTAAAACCGTGTTAACAGACCTGTGGGACCAGTAAGTGAGCTAAGGGTAATTCCCATGAGATATGATATCAAAGATGGTAATAAAATAAAAAAAAATATTTATACATGTACAGTGAAACTCATTGGAAGCCTGGACATCATTCACAGAACTACTTCAATGAAAAAAAAATATGTTGCAACTATTGGTAATGCTTCTTTAGTAACAATTCTTGTTCCTCCTTTTCCATGTATCAGTTTGATGCATCTATTTGCAAAGTTCTGCTCCTTTTCTGCTTGCTTAGTTGATCTACAGCTAATATTTTTAGAGTGCTGGTGGCAGGGTTATCACAGTTTACAACCAAATAACTGTGACGGCTAAATTAACTTGGATACCAAAGCCCTCTAATCACCCATGTGATTTTGCAACTTCCCTGTTTGCCAGAAAATGAGATAGACTTCAGAAGAATAGTCATGACAGCTAGTGTTTTGGTTCCAACTCTGCTGTGTGTAGTGCTGGTGCCAGGTTGTGAGGTTCCCTGAGTTTTTTCCCCTTTTCCTCTGGATGCTGTCAGATGCAGGAGTAGGTAATAGAGAATTTTACTCTCATTTGGCATGTTCAGGCTTACTTGTGGCCAAATAATTGGTCGTTGTCAGCACTGTTGCACACAATCTGCCTCTCTTGAAGTTCTGGAAGTGTGCTTCCTAGAATTTCCATAAATAAACTAGAAAAATGTAATCTCTAAATCTGGAGGAGAAAGGTAATTTCCCATGTTATGAATAGAAATAAATGCTTTATTCTTGTGCCGGCTGGGCTGGGAGGGGAGAGGTGGAGAGGCATCAAAGCCTAAGTAGTAGAAGCTGGAGAAGATAAATGAGATTAATATGTGGAAAATTGTGTGCATAGGTTGGTGTTTGGCCTTTTTGATTCTGCTGAAGTTAGTGTGAGTTCAGTATCCTTTGCTCCTTTTTTCCTAAGGATTTATGTGCTTTCTTGCCCTTTGCTTTCACTGCTATCTGAGGCTGCAACAAAAGCTAGATCGAGGGAGAAGTGATTGCACTTTCTTTTGGCCACAGAATTTGCAGGATGACTGGTTAATTGAAGGTTGGAGTTTAGCCTGTATTTACTTTATATAGACACATACTGGAAACAGCTAAATGAGAGGGAGAAAATTTGCCTGAGTGGCAAGTGGGTTTTGCCCTCATTATTTGTCTGGTGATGGTTTCTACTGGTCATGTAACACCTGCTTCAGAGTTGATAAAGCCCCTCTGAGAGAAGGAGGCAATTTCAGGTACTGGCTGGGTGGAGACAGAATTTCTTGTATCTTCCCAAGCCAGGCAAATAAATCATGTGAGTTAAAGTTACATTTACTGGCATTTTTAAGATAATTCAGATAATTCCGATTTATAGATAGGAATGCATACTGTAAAACATCATTACTAGTCTCTTTGTATGCTTTTACTGTCTCAGAAGAGGGCCAGTCTTTATTTGGTCGTTCTGAGTTTAACCTTTTATTATGTGGTTTTCATTCAATGGCAAGGAAGTATCTATCAGGATCAATTGCTGCAAGTGCACTATATCCCTTTATCTCACCTCCCTCCCCATCCCAAAGTGGGTTAGTTTACCATAAAACTGTTCTTCAAGGTAGTTTTCTTAAAATCCAGACAGATTAGGCTTGAGTTCTGTTTAAATTCCAACTTTAGCCTATGTGATTCTCTCTTCTTGGCTTATTTAGTAGAGTCACAGAATGACCTGGGTTAGAAGGGACTTTAAATTAAAGATCATTGAGTTCCAACCCCCCTGCCATGGGCAGGGACACCTCCCACTAGACCAGGTTGCTCAGATTTCCATCCAGCCTGGCCTTGAACATTCCCAGGGATGGAGCATCTACAGCTTCTCTGGGCACCTGTTCCAGTGCCTCACCAGCCTCCCAGTAAAGAATGTCTTCCCAACATGGAATCTAAACCTACTCTTTCAGTTTGAAGCCATTCCCCCTTGTCATCCTCTATATGCTCTTGTAAATAACGTCTCTCCTCTCATCATAAAGCACTCTGGGATTGTATCAGGTTTGATCACTTCAATAGAGAATGTAAATTATAGTAATTGAGGAGCCAGTAGGAGAGGCATTATAGTGTTTTAAGTCCTGCTGAATGAATTGTCCAGACTATAATGTAAAAGTGTAGTATTGCTGTTACCATTTGGAACAGTATTCAGTGATTTGGATTCAAGTGCTTATACACAAAATGGATATTATAAATACTTAACCTGAAGAAATGGGTGCCTTTTGAGCTGTTGTTTCCTTATTTTGGTTTATTGTGCTTAGTAAATTGCTGAATATACAACATTTTGTTAAGGATCTGTCATGTAATCTCTTGGTTTTTCTCTGTTGCAAGGATAGTTTTATTTTAATACATCTGAAAACTTAACATTTAAATTACATGACAAGTTTTGATTGTAATTTAAATCTCTGTCAGATTTTGTTTATTTCTCAAGAGTGACAGATTGAATGAGGTTGATTGTTGGTTTGGTTTGGTTTTTAGACGTTATTTGATAATCAGATGAATGCTTCAAAAAAGGAAGACTCAGAAAGCATTAATAAAAATGACACTTCAAAGAAGATGTCTGTTGAGAGAGTTTATCAGAAAAAGACTCAGCTTGAGCACATCCTCCTCCGTCCAGATACCTACATTGGGTCAGTTGAACCCTTAACTCAGGTAAGGGTCACTAAACTTACAGTCTTAATGGTTTTTGTTGTTTTAATGAGGAAATGTCTATTATGGTTATGAAATAGATGCTTTTCTGTTTTTCTCAGTTTTCTGAATTAGATGGTCAAAAACTGTGGTCTTGTTTATGTATGCGTGTGTAGGAAGGGGATGAGATAAGACCTACTTTAAGGAGTTGAGTGCTTGGTTCATCTGAAAAGATAGGATCAAAAAATACTGAAATCCAGTCAAAAGACAAACACCTATGTGTGTGAACAGACAGCTCTGTGTGTATAGGTCTGTGCTCACAAACATGCTTATGTGCACACACATATCTATGCATATTTGTAAGTAGCATTTATACCAGGTGCAAAAATGCTTTTGGTCTCTTGGTTTAGGTAGAGAACAGAGAATTTAAGCCTCCTGCTGGCACTTTCTTCAGTTGTTTTTGTGAAGTTGTAAATTGCTTTGAACTTCACTGTCTGTACTGTTGGGAGTTCCCCGCCAAGCAGAAAATAATGGATTTTCATTATGGAATCCCTGTGGGTGCTGCTATAACTTCTGCAGACTCCTGCTTTTGTCTTGTATGGCTGCAGTAATCAGACTCTAAGAGGAAAGTTCCTGAAGGAAATAGATCTTAGAGAATCATAGACTGGTTTACCAAGACAATAAATACTTTTATTTTATTTTGTTTCCATGTAGTTAATGTGGGTTTATGATGAAGATGTAGGAATGAATTGCAGAGAAGTTACCTTTGTTCCAGGCTTGTACAAGATCTTTGATGAAATTCTTGGTAAGTATTTTTAACAATAATACTGCTTTAGCATTGTGGAGTACAAGCTTTTCTTGAGTGCTCTCAAAGTACATCAACTTGTATCTAAGTTTAAATCCCAGACTTGAGTCCTGCAAAATTATAGAGTATAAAAATTTAGTGCATTCTGGAACTATAGAACAGGTTAAAAGAGAAAAGTATTCAGCTGAACTTGTAAGAAAATGTAAATATTTGTTACTGAATATCCAAACTAGATCATTCTTTATGATCACTATTGTTACAAGATTTTTAATCTGTGAAGTGTTTTTAGGGCTACAATTTAAAATGACATTTGAAAGAAGATTATTCCTCTGAAAGAATGCAACTTCTGAGATGTCTGAGTGTTCACTTAGATCATCCTTTCATCAATTGTTAAAACTTCCTCCTTCTGTAGGGGGGGATAGTGATGGTAGTTTTCATGGATCATTTCTAGACTTCATACAGTTTTAAAATAAATTAGTATCATACTGGCATTAAAAAGCACTATGACTGAGGCACAAAAAATATTTTCAGAAAATTTTGTCAAAATTCTCTGAGTTACTGTGACTTACTAGTTGATGATATTCTGTTGGTGACAGGCACATGCTAATCAGCAGTAGAGATGTGGAATATCTGAATACAGTGCTGTATTCTGAACTGATCTAATTGACAAAATCTTGCACTTATGAGCTTTTATGAAATTCTGTTTAAAGGATTGGTAGGATTACCACATAAATTAAATTATGGTCTACTGAGGTCAGTTTTGTCATGATCTTCATTAGGTTCACAACTTTTCCACATTGCTAAAATTGCTTTACAGCATTGCTGTTTTTGAGGCAGTGCATCTTTCCTAGACAGAAAATAATGCTTAATATTTTTTCTAAATTATTTTTAACTTATTCCTTAATTTGATAAACATGGGAATGAAAACCTTTAATCACCTCTGTTTTGAGTACTGCCTCACAGATCTAAGTTTTTTGGCTTTTCATGTTAGGGAGACCACTTCCATACTGTCCCATTCAGAAGGAAGATCAGTATTCTGTCATTATTGTAGTACTTCATGGCTTATTGCTGCTTTATGAAGCACTGATAAGTGCTCCAGAGAGTGTGGTTTGAGAGCTAGGGGACACTGTAATAAAATTATGAAAATGGGACATTTTAGCTATGCATGCTTTTGAATGAAAATTCATGATTTTAGCAAAAGTGCTTTGAAATATCTGATTTTATACTGAGGTCCTTGTCAGCTGCTAAGATATTGTACTTTGGTGTTTTGGGGTTTTACCTTCATCTGTTTCATAGATGATGAGACAGAAACTGAAAATTACTGTAATGTGTTTTCATGTTTAGGGCCACAGTCACATTTCTGCTTTCTGTAGTTCATATACATGGCAGTGCAATTTAATTAAATTCTGATAAGTGTTAATTTCCAGTTATCCTTGTTTTGATCCTAAACTGTGTGAACTGTTAGTTACAAATCTTGCAGGCTCTTTAAAGAGAGCTTTTGCTGCAGTCAAAACACTCCTTAATGAATGTCACTTTCTTGGTGGGTTTCCATGTGTAAACTGGTCTGGTGATGCATATAAGTTTCTAGGGTTTTTCACATACCTGCTGCAATGAATATCCAAACAAGAGCAACAAGAGAAGAATGAAGTGCTCAGTATGTTGAGAACAGTCATGAGCTCACAAAATACACTTCTATATTTATTTCTGAGATAGTCTAGTCTAACTGCTACAAATAGAATCAGTAATTATAAGAAGGTTGAAAAATATCTTCTTGTAGATACTTGGTTATATTTATAGACTCCAGTGCTAAGATACAAAATATATACAAAGAGCTGCCAGATTAAGAAATACCTGGACTGTTGTAACTGGTGGTGGAATATGTATAAAATCAGTTTTACAGACCCAGAGATTAATAATTGCCTATGAAGTGTTAATTTGTACTCCTTTGTTTCATAGTAAATGCTGCTGACAATAAGCAGAGGGACAAGAATATGACTTGTATTAAAATATCCATTGATCCGTAAGTAAAAGCATATTTTCATTTGCTTTCCCTGCCAGTGCTATTGCAGTTCAGATTTGTACAAATGATTTTACTAATGAAATTGAATTTCTTGAAAACAGAATATTTTTGGAATTGTTTCCATTAGTTTCATATTTTAAGATGAAGAGGTGTATTAAAAGTGGTTAACAGTAAATGCTACCATTCTGAATTTATAATAATTGCTTTCCTTAACCATTTGTTAAGGTTTCAATGAAACTTAAAACCAGAAGTTCATAAAATTTGTGATAAATTTAAATTGGCAGTGCGTAACTATAGCCAGCCAGGTTCTTTACAAATCTTAAATACCAGCTTTGAGGTTTTGTGAGACAGTTTTGCCCCTCTTGAATTTCTGTGTTAACTCCTTCAGCATTAGGATAAGACTGTTTGAATTAGTCATCTATATCACACTGAAACTTCATATTGCAAACACTTCATTACCATGTTTTTTGAAACTAAATACTTGAAGAGATAATTTTAGGTGAGAAATACTGTATTTAAATAGATGCTGATTGGATTCCTTTGGTAGTACTTTTTCACTGACATTTAACTGAATAATAAATTATTTAGTAACTAGTTTTCAGACCTAACCTTTAGGATAAATATGCTGAGAAGTGATTTTTCCACTTCTGTCATGGAGTGGGAGGGAAATTGTAAATGTTTAAATTTGCTAGACCTGGCCTGATTTTGAACTCTCTAATACTCAAAAATGAAAATCCTGTGTAAGAGCTAGAAATATTAATGATGCCAGATATTGATGGATTTTGGCACTGATACATAAAATAAGTCACAATATTTATCATAGCTCAGAAATTACACTTTTAAACAGATGATAACTTGTCTGGATGGACTTCAATGAAACCTTAAAAGCTACATCTCTATATTGAATTTAATTCAGTCACTAATTGTCAGGCCCCTGTTGCAGTTCATGTTGACAGTGAAAGCTCTTCAAACAGTTTTTTTGGGGTTATTATTGTTGTATGAAATACTGTTATGTATGGACAATTAAGCTCTTTCTTCCAAGACATCTAATAAGCAAAAATAAGTGGAATTTTTTGTAATTAAAATCGTTAGCGCTCTAAGTAAATGTGGTAAGAATATGGTCTTTTGCTATATTTTTGTGTAGTTAATTTTATTTACTGTGTTTAAGCAGGTATGCAGAAGTCTATTTTCAAGATTGCATTCATTTGCTTAATGTCTTCACTATTTTCTAGGGAATCAAACATTATCAGCATATGGAATAATGGAAAGGGGATACCAGTTGTGGAACACAAAGTAGAGAAAGTATATGTACCTGCTTTAATCTTTGGGCAGCTACTAACGTCCAGCAACTATGATGATGATGAGAAGAAAGTTACAGGCAAGGCTATTTAATGTGCTTTGTTTTATTCATTTGTTAAGCCATTGTGTGACTCTTCAGTATGCTTCCCCTTCTTTTGTCTTTATTTTCTGTTCCATAGCAGGTGATTACTCAGTCACCATTACTTTAGCTCTTTATTAGAGTAAAAAGACTTAAGATCTTACTTGAGATCTTACTTCTTCTTTTTTCAATACCAGTATTTACAGAGAACTTTACATTTTTATCCCTAATATCAGTACTCATTACTGAGTAACAAGCATACTTCTATATTTTAATTGTAATGTATATGAATATTTAAACTCTTCTGAAATGCAGGGAAAAATAAATTTGATAAATTAGGATATGGTGTATTATCCTAAATTTAAACTGACCCTAGTTTACTGTATGTTGTTTTTTTCAGGTGGACGTAATGGCTATGGTGCAAAACTTTGTAACATATTTAGTACAAAGTTTACAGTTGAAACTGCTTGCAAGGAGTACAAACACAGCTTTAAGCAGGTATAGAAATGGTCAAAGCTTCTGTCCTTTTTTTTTTGCTGTAGTTACAGGCCTAAAATCGAACACATATATTTCAGGAATGTTTAACAAAATGGATAATTTCTCATTCAAAGGGATGTGTAGAATTTTCAGGCTAGGTTAGTTCAGTTGGTAAAAATTGGTATTTCTATATGTTAGGCTTTTTGGGTAAAATAATACTTTCTTTGGACTGTTTGGACTAAAAAAAACCCAAATTTCTGTTAAAAACGAATTATATTCATGTACCTGTGAAAAGGAATATAGTCAGTTGAAACATTGTGAAATTGCTGTTGTATAATTTGTCAAAAAAAAAATCTTTCTACTTAGCTATGCAAACATAGAAACAGTTATCTGTGTAATTTTGTATGGTGTGAAGAAACAGATTTTTCAGTTTTTATGTCACGAATTTAACTAGCCCCAGGTGGACTTAAGTGCAAACCCTCCACCTGAACCAAATGCTCATTGTTAGCATATAGACCAAGAATCAGGTCTACTGTATATAGCTTTGAAATGGCCACCTTTCTAAAAGTTTAAAATACTTTGGCAGAGTATTAGATACCAAAGTTCCTTGGCTTTACAGTCTTCCCCAGATGGGGGCTTTCTTCCCTTACTTTCTGGACAATTAATTTTCTGGTCACGTTGTCATATCACTACACAAATAATACACCTAATCTGTTATGCCTGTCTCTTAAAAAATGTAATATTTTATGCTGACTGCCAAAGGGCAAATTAATATTGGTTCAAGTGTACTTTTTGAAAATGACTAAATGCTTTATGGCTTAAAGTGCTATGTTTGCAATATTTTCAAAATCTGTGAAAATTTATTAGAACTGAACTTTGATATGTGCTGTGAGGAGATGTTCTGCTTGATCATGCAGATGTGCCCATGTTCTTAAATAGGGAACGATACAAGATTCCTGAGTCAAATCTGAGCACCTTGGGTTTTTGGGGTTTTGTTTTTGGCATGCTGCACAGCCACCAAGATGCTGTCTTGGAGACTACTGAGTCTCTGCACAGGGACTAAAAAGCCTCTCTGTAGGGGTGTGTGGTAGATTGAAAGTGTTAAATGGATGGGTAACAAGGACTGTAATCCCAGCTCACTTGTATCTAATTTTGTAAGTTCTGTGGGAGGCTCCATTTGCATTAGAATCATGTCCATCAGTGTAATAATACCTGTATGTTTCCAGAAACCACAAATATGCTGTCACCTATGCTTGTGCTTACGTCTGTAAATCAGTTAACTTTGTGTAGTGTTTTACCAGAGGGAATTTCTAAGGGAAGTTTGTGAGTTTTTTCTTGTGTAACTGTTGCAATCCCAGCATAGCTAGAAAAGGGAATAAAGGAGGAGGATAATGTGTTGTAAATAACATCTAAAATGTTTTGTTTCCAAAGACTTGGATGAACAACATGATGAAGACCTCTGAACCGAAGATTAAGCATTTTGAAGGTGATGACTACACATGCATTACATTCCAGCCAGATCTGTCTAAATTTAAAATGGAAAAGCTTGATAAGGATATTGTGGCCCTGATGACAAGACGAGCGTATGATTTGGCTGGGTCGTGCAAAGGAGTCAAAGTCATGTTGAATGGGAAGAAACTACCTGTAAGAACATCATCACTTGATATATCTTGAGTGTACAGAGTATTTGGTGCAGAGGGTAGTGACTGTGACCTGTTGCTTGCAGGTAAATGGATTTCGCAGCTACGTAGATCTTTACGTGAAGGACAAGCTGGATGAAACCGGAGTCGCGCTCAAAGTCATCCACGAAGTCGTGAATGAACGATGGGATGTGTGCCTCACTCTGAGCGAGAAAGGGTTCCAGCAGATCAGCTTTGTAAATAGTATAGCTACCACAAAGGTGAGTGGTTAGATCAAATGGTACAAAATGGAAATGATATAATGCGTGCTGAGGCTGTGCCCAGTCTGGTGTTTGATAAAACAGTGAGTCTGGGTTGCTATAAATAAATAGGTGAGGTAATGCACTGCATGAGAGGAGCTGGCAGAGCAATTGGATGCAATCAAAATACATTCATGGCAGTATTTCTACATAAGCACTACTTTTGAAAATGCTAGTAATCATTATTGGTGATACTGATATCTTATGTGAGCATACATGGTGTTGAAGAAAATGGAACTTATTTATTTCTTCCTCTTAAACACATTGTAATAAGATAATTCTGAAAGTAAGGTTAAAAAGTGTACAAATGCCTTTAAAGCTACCAGTAGCAAGTTTTGGAGGACAAAAATGGCTTTTGGTGTCCTTGAGAAATGGCTGTCCATGATGGAAAAAATTGCCCTGAAGTTGTTGAGATTAATTTTCTTTTATTTGTGTATCTTCATAAGGATACCTAGGTTTTCTTTGCAAATATAGTAGTAGTGATATAAGAAGAAAGAAAGATCTTAAGTTAGCAATGTTCTCAGCATCCTAAATAAAGTACAGCTCGGTGCTTCTCAACTTGTGGGGAGGGTCAGGCAGGAAGGGGATCACCTGAAATCAACCAGCATAACTCTTATTTACACCCTTTTGGCATGGACCAGGTTTAGGGATCTGTGGTCCACCAAGGTGAAAAAAAAGTCTTTGTTGCTTCTGCTCTTCACAAATTGCACTGGATGAGTGACCTAACAACTAGGCAGTTAAGTTGTTAGCTCTTACTAAACAGTCTAGTTATTAGAGGTAGCACATCTAGCAAGCTGGATTTAACAAGACTAGAACAAGCAGTCCTAGTAACTGGTGAGACTGTTTCTAGAGAATTAACTGTTAGCTTTCCAAAAGATGGGAAAGATAAGAATTGTTAATCAGGCACTTTGAAACCCCTCCTTGCTCACATCTCTGTTGAAAGAGTCAGAAGAAAATTCTAATAGTAGCACAAATGGTTCATAAGCACCTGTGGTTACACTTAGTCTAGCAGGTGACCAGGAATGTCAGTGTTAATCTTGGTGGTAGGTGATGTGTAGCCACTGTTTGGTGGGACATAATTTTTATTACATAACTTCTTTTCAGTCACTCTCAGTGTGGCTGGATGAATATTCTGTGGTAACAGGGTAAGTTTATTTCATAGTAGAATATTTACTTTTTAAGTGTGCATTGCAATTAAAAACTTGGTCAGAACTAGGGGTGACAAATCAGGTAGTTGAAGGGTTACAACTTTGTTTTAGTTCAGGCCTCTTTGTGCAGCATAAAGAAGAAAAACAACATGACCTTAAAGAGGTGTACAATACTTTCATGAAGAAACTGGCAATATAGAGAAACTTGATTATGGCTGATAGCAAGCTAAAAAAATTGTTTGAAAAAACTGAATACTTCCTGATTCCCAAGTGAAATAAATTGCATACACTAACTCTGAAGATTTTGGATTTTACTCTTCTGGATCAATTTTCACCATCATGCAGTTACACATATATTGTTATTATATATTCTTTTGAAATATGCTTAGGAAAAAGTTCTGTGTATTCTTCAAAAGTAAGTGTTGTAATTTCTAGTTTTTCCCACTTTCTCAATCCATGCTTTATGTGTGTTACTGGGTGTGGGATGTTGGGGCAGTGAACCCCCTCACCAGCAATTTTTGAGCAGCTACCCACTGATGGGACATAATGGGTAGTAATTAACTGCATCAGCTGCCTGCCCCCTTAGCTGCTAACAGGGGGGGAGCTCATGCTAGCTGTTACTTGTCACTGTTTGCTGACAGCTTTTTGTTTCTGAATCTGGATACATTTCACCCAGCTGTAACTTTCCTCCATCTTTTTTAAACTTGCTGTAAATTCCAAGTAAGTTTTTTTTTTAGGTTGCTGGCATGGTGTTTTTTGAGAGGTGTTTGGGAGGTCAGGCAGTATTTTGAGGTACAACTCCCTTGTTTAGTTCTTGTAAATTTGTTACCATTTTCAGCTCCCCATTTAATCAAAATTTTGCCGCAGTGGACCACCACAAAAGTCGACTTCAGGCTGTGATACAACATTTCAAAGAATGTTTGTAGCTATTGACAGTTGTACAGATAACCTTCAGTGAGACTTGAAAACTGATGAAACATGGTCTTCTTAAGTTCTGAATTTTAAATAGTAGCTGTGGCAAAAATTGTAATAGAAACCTCAACTATTAACATAGCAATCTAATGTTATGTATATGCTTTAATATGGTGGCACTGCTAAATGTAATATTACCAGTCATTTTAGCAGAAATGTTCAGCCAATACATTTGCAGTGTCAGAAGGTAGACTTGCATGGTGAGAGAATTCCAACATGCTAAAATTTGCTGGAGTTCAGGAAGTAGTTCAGGATTATTCTAGATTTCAGATTTATTTTCGTAAAATAAATATAATTTTTAAAAATGGAGAAGAAAATAGGATCGAAATTGTAAAACCAATTAAATGAAAACTTCAAATTTATAGTTAGCTTCTGAATTTTTCTACCATATAAACCATTTATCTGTCCATAGAGTTTAGATGTAGCTTGCCTCCAAATCAATAGAAACTGTTGGCTATGAGAAGAATAGAACAGTATATAGGAGGCAGTCAAAGCTTCATTTTTAAGATTTTTGTTAGCACTTAATTAGATACCTTTGCATCCTGAAGTTTGCAAGTTTCCATCATTACCTTCTGGAAAAAGAAGGTTATGCAGTTCTAGCTCTCTTTCCCCATAATTCAAAAGTTGTAACAGTCTTTGGCAGCCCTCTAGATTCAGAGGGTATTTTTGCCTTTGCGTCTTTTATGGAATTCTTCTGACAGCTGGGGCAGTTCCAGGCTGTTTTGGTCCATTTGCCACCTGCTGGTGAGATGGTCGAGAAGGTCCCAACTCTGAGCATCCCTCACTCACAGCTGCTTAAGAATGGACTCAGGAATGGGGAACTGCTGTAATAACTAGTAAATTTCTGGTTTTCTTGGTATGTCAGATGCTACTTTTAGCAAAATTTAAAAATTGCTAAAGTTTTAAATGCAAAAATATATTGAGATGTTCCCATAAGCATAAATTTTCAGTAATGTGATGAGTAAAAGAAATGCATTTCAAGATTGCCATTCAAGTGTGGAATGATTTTGAAATGTGTAATTTGATATTTTCCAGTAATAGCTTTTCTTTACAGTTTGGAAATGGATCTATTTTTCTTTAAAGTAGCAGGATATTGATAGATCAGCTTTCCACTGAACTCTCCCTCTACTGAAACTCTGTCATCTATATTTGGATAAAAACAGTTGTGTTTTAATTTCAGCAGCTTTTGGGGTTTGTATGTGAGGTTTTTGGTTGGCTGGTTTTTTTTAGAAGAAATGCCATGAGAAAAGACTTTGCATGGTGCTTCTAATGGTTTGTGTTGTTGTTTTAGTAGATGACTCTAGGAACTGAGAGAAACCATAGATGGTTTCTTTGAAGTGCAACTGCTGGTTTGGTTATGACTAATAATATTTACTAGCTTAACCATTTTGGTTTTATATACTCTTTTTTTTTTAAATTTAAATCTCTGCTTTCTGCATGAAGCTGAGAACAGCTGCTATCCCATCAATTCAACTTCTTTACATCTTCAGTCTTTTCACATGCATATTCTGCCTTAAAATGTAGAATCCTAACTTTTGGGGTTTGATTGCTAGTTGTTTTCCTCTTTTTGGCCGCTGTTTATTCTTGGTTTTGTTTTCTCTTACTTATTTCTTATCTATCCTATACTTCCTCATAGCTGTCAAGAGCTTTTTTTCCCTCCTCAGTTCTGTTTTAAATACAGCTTTAAAGAGCAAGGGTTTTTCTGTTTGTTACTTCATGATGACCTTCTCCATAGAGAAGTATTCTTTGTTCTGTCTGCCCTAATGTAGGTTGTTCTGAACAGGAAACAGTATTTAGTCTGTATTTTTGTAAGGTGATAACTGATCTAAAACAAAGGTGATCTGTGTAAAATATGGAATGTTTAGTTATGTATGTTTCATTTAATGGGATATGCCTGCATCACTCCACTTTTACAAGATTTTACTCAAAGTGATATGAACTTCCTATGACAGCCATTAGAATTTACCATTTTATTAATATTCTGGCTTTTTTGTCTACAAATTTAAAGGAAGGTATTTGAGTAATCAATCAATTAACTTCTGTCATCCTCACTTGAATGAAGACCGAATGACCTGGAAAAAACAGACTTTTCTATCTTATGCTGCAACTCAGTGTGCATGGATTTCTGTACCAAAGTATGATTACAGGAATTTTGTTACTACAGCTAAAAACTATTAGGAAATTTAATGGTTGTTTTGTTTATTATTTGTTTATTTTTTTCTCTTCCCTCATTCAGGGTGGTAGGCATGTTGATTATGTGGTGGATCAGGTTGTGGGCAAACTGATAGAAGTGGTGAAAAAGAAGAATAAAGCTGGAGTTTCAGTCAAACCATTTCAGGCAAGTAACTTTATGCAAAAATACTGAAAAAAAATGAATGTGAGAATTTTATTGAGTAAATTGGTTTTTATGTTTTAAACAGGTGAAGAACCATATATGGGTTTTTGTTAATTGCTTGATTGAAAACCCATCATTTGATTCCCAGACGAAGGAAAACATGACATTGCAGCCTAAAAGTTTTGGGTCCAAGTGCCAGCTATCTGAGAAATTTTTTAAAGCAGTAAGTAAACCTCTTTTTTATTCCTTTGTGAAGTGGTAATTGGCACACTGGACCAAGTGTATGTATGTCCTGTAGCAGAAGATTAGTTATAGTCCATTGTGGTACTGCAGTGACATTTGCATAGTCAGGAAGTGCGGTGAAGGAATGTCTGTTCATTCTCTGGTCTTAATAATGGATGCAGTGACTGTGTTTTGATTGTTGCCCTGGATTTAAAATTCACCTGATCATCTTGTTTGTTGGAGATTCTGGCATTTACATTTGTAAATGAAATGAATTCGACTCTTAAAATGTAAATGACGTCCTTGATCAATGGTTTTTGTGTTAAAGTATTTTTCTGAAGTTGAGAATATTGTCTGACTTACTCTTTGATATCAGTTCTATTCTGTTTCATTGGAGTGAAAAGAGAGGGAGAGGATATTTCACATTTACTTGTTCGTCCAGTAATCAAGGAAATGCAAAATGGTGCCTGTAGTATTCCAAGTGATCATTATTGTCAGGAAGTTTAAAAATTTTTCTGTAGATGGGTTAAGAATTGCTGTTCTAAATGAATGTATTTGTAGAAATACCTCAGAGAGGCTTTTCCTCTACTACATTTTCATACAATGAAGGAAAAGTAGAATTCTGTTAGCCAGAACTCATTTTACTAAGTCCTATTTAATGCCAGTAGCCTTAAATGAAAGTCCACTAGTGAGGAGAACAGTGCCATTGCTAATACTCCTGGCATCAAAACTTTACTGATTGTATAGTGGTTTATTCTTCTAATTCTGTGTTATGGGTGACATTACTACAGAATTTAGAGGGAAAAAACTTACACAACAGTCTTGTATAACAAAATCTGAAGAATAAATACATGTTGTATTACCATCAGCAGGTTTGATTTATAGTGTTTTTCATATTCCCAGAAGTAAACATTGATTTCCAGATGCATTAAATGTGCAGCACAATCTCAACAATGAATACTGTATTATGGGGGATAATTAAAAGCCAAAGCTCATAGTATTTTGCTCCGTGTTTTCTTTTGATGTGAAACAAAACCTAAAGCAGTTTTGTTTAGAAAATATATTATATGCTATTTTTGCTGCAGATGTGTTTCTAAAATTGGTATCAGATTCTCAAGTGATTGGTACAAAGCTCATTCTCAAATAGTTTTGATTGTCTTTCAGCCATTTTCAGTCATTTCCAAAGAAAATTTAAATGGTCATAAATACCCCATAAGGCTGCTTTTTGCTGTCAAAATCCAGGAAACAAGTGCTTAAAACGTCTCAGCACATCAACTACACAGCATAAGACATCCTCTTGTTAGGTCTCCTTTGCTCTTTCCATCAGTTTTAGAAGTGGTGGAAAAGGAAACTCTTTTTGTGTTGTGTTTTAGTTGTATGTGCATAAAGTGGTAAATACTAAGGTGTATGTTAATCCCTTGACCTTTCATAGGTTCAATTTTTAAAATTTAGAGAATCTTAGAAATAGTGGTAATGATTTAAAACTGAGATGTAAGAATCTGCTATCTGAAGCTTTATTTTTCTCATGCACAATTCTGATTTGTTGCTTGTAGGCCTCTAACTGTGGTATCATAGAGAGTATTTTGAATTGGGTCAAATTTAAGGCACAAACTCAACTGAACAAAAAATGTTCTTCAGTGAAACACAGTAAAATCAAGGGCATTCCAAAACTGGATGATGCTAATGATGCTGGTAAGAGCACTTACTTTTAAATTCTTTACTGTTTCATAAATTCTTCACAGACATGCTAATTTGAAACCTGACTTTTATTTCTCATTCTTTTGTGTTTTTTAATAAAAAACTTTCTGGTTTTCTAAGCTTTCTAGAGCTAGAATGGAAACATGACGGTGAGTTTGGTGTCAGGAATGCTGTCCTCTTTAGGGTAGAGGATTAGTAACACTGAACAAAGGTGGCAGTCTAGGTTGGTATTGGAAGAGTGTGTATCTTCTAATTGTGGTTTCCTGCTAAATGGTGCTACCAATATTCCATTTTGGAGGTGACTGGTCTTCTTGACCTTTCTAATGTAGAAAGATCAGAATCTTTGTAGGGTCAGAAGGTATAGGAAGTAAATCACATTGTAAATCACATGCAGACCTGAGGGAATGGCTCAAGAGACTTATTTCATTAGACTTTAAATGCCATTAGGTTCCTGTCTGGGAATATAGGGCAAGCTGGCAATCTCTGCTGGCTTGTTTCCTTAGCACAGATAAGGGATCAGGATCAGCTGGCAGTCTTTATGCCAATAGCAATGGGATGGGAGTTGTTGAATGGTTTCAGGGGCACACATGGCTAAAGAGCTCAAAATGTTGCCAATCTGTGTTATTGTTAGTTGGTTTTTAATATATCCTCACATTAAACAAAAGTAGAGAAATTGCAGTGTGTCGCAGACATCTTTTCACTAAAAATCCTTTCTTTAGGATTTTTCCTTCTAAGAAGCTAAGAAGCCTCAGAGACAGAATGTAAACAATGGTTATCTGCTGCTGTGGAATGCAACAAGTCCACCTGTGATTGGCCCATCTTAGATGTTTATAATTAATGGCCAATCAAAGACCAAGCTATCTTGGACAGAGTCTGAGAGAGCTGCCTTTGTTATCATTCTTTTCTTTTCTATTCTTAGCTTAGCTAGCCTGCTGAGGAAACCTTTTCCTTTCTATTTCTTGTTAGTGTAGTTATAATGTAATATATATATATCATAAAATAATAAATCAAGCCTTCTGATCATGGAGTCAACATTCTTGTCTCTTCCCTCATCCAAGAACCCCTGTGAACACTGTCACAGCAGTGAAGTATGTGGGTGGGCTGAGTAGGTAAAAGCATGAAACACTAAGAAAGAGGCTTGGTTTTGGTTGGGTTTTTTGGTTGGTTTGGGGGTTTTTTTGGTGCTTTGACATTCAAGCCAAAGATGACTTGATTAGATGATGGTTCTGTCTAATTTTCCTCCCTTTCTTTTTGGTTCTTTGGTTATTATTTTTTAATTGAGTTTTCTTCAGTGTTTAATTACTTTTTAATTTATTGAGATGTCATATTTCGCCTCAAAAGTTGATAATCGCATCTAGTCTAGTATTTTGCCTGTGGAATTTTCACTCCTCATTCAGATGTATGTTCCTGATACTTTTCTTTCCAAGAAGATTGTGTGCTTGAAGTAATTTTATATTTTCATGGATATCAAGCTTAGTACTCCTAACTCATATAATGAATGATTTTGGATACACTTTTTTGGTAGTTTTTTAGCTTTCCTTTGGAGATCAGGCTTCAAAATCACTTCTTACTCTTTTTGTTGACTGGGGGTGAGAGGAAGGGAGAATCTCCAACAAGGGAGCTAATAAAATATTCTATTGGTTTTCATCCTGAAGGTTCCTCAAGTAAAAAGGCATATAGGGATTCATTTGGGCTGAACTCATGCCTAAAGCTTTGCATGACTTGAATGCCTGTTACCCAGGTATTTCTCTGATGCCTAATTATTGTTTCATGTTGAGGGAACTCTGCATGTCCTGAGGAGGCTTAGCCAGGTATTGGTTTGTTGAAGATGTGGAATATACTGGATTTCTGACACTGAAGACATTGCACATTCAGAGTGGACACCCAGGAAGTGCAGCAGGGAGAGAACAGTCTCTGGCCACAACCCCCTCTGACTTTAGATATTCCTGTGGTTTTTAGATTTTTGTCTTTACTTTAAGAGTGAGTTTGAAGCTGAGGTCCAGCATCCAAAGGTCTCTTTTGTGCCTGGTACCCTGAATGTTTCAATCATTGCCAGTTGACGCTAAAGTATCAGAGAGATGTGTATCTGTAGAGTGATGCACGTGTTGCAGATTTCCTCCCCCTCCTCTGTAAAGAAAGGGTCCTATACCAGGTCATTCTTGCCATCTTGAACAGCTATACAAAGTTCTGTGCCTTGTTGGGGGAGAAGAGGTAAAAATCAAAACAAAAATTAAGAATATAGGATTGTAAGGGAGCAGCTAGATTACTAAATCAGGTGAAGTATAAAAGCATTTTTTGAACCTGTCAGTTCATGTAGTTTTGTCTTGGAGTTCTTTAGAGCTGTTCTCAGGAAAATACCTGGCATATTGTATTTCTGTGACATTAATTGCTACTGATTGCATCCATTCCAGAAGAAAGTGAACTTGAATGACATTCACATGTGTTTTCTGCAGTTCATTTATGAAAATATTGGCTTTTATATATTATAAAATAGCAGACTGATGTTTTTCTAGGTATTTGGAGTCCACCTTGCTGGTAGGTAGTCACTGCCAGTGTGAAAAACTGCCTTAGATTATATTAAGCCACATGTCTTGATTCAGAAAACTAAAGGTGCTGAATGTAAGTTCTGTGTAATAGGAAGTATGGGGTGGTCTTTATCTACCAGGTAAAGGCAAATTACTCTCCACACATTTTAAATACCACTATATTCAAAACTACCTTATTATCAGTAGGTGAGACTCAACCAGCTTGAAGTTTTTTTGGCATCTTTCCTACCACAGGCCTTGATAAAATATCAAAGCCACTTAATGAGCATTTGCACTGTAGCAGAAGGGTGGGTTCCTTTTCAGCTTGCTTGTTATTTAGAACATCTACTCCACTGCTACAGTTGCAATAGGCAGAACATGAATGTCATTCCAGCACACAGTGTGTCTTGTAGAATCCAAATTACACTGTTAGTAAAGATTTGTTTTTCTGTTTGAGAAATTTGTGAGGTATAAGAAGTGCAAATGTTCTCATCGTTGGAGCTTTTCTCACAATTTTTTGTGCAGTTGTCTGGCTTTAGGTGATAGACAATTAAAAGGGAAAACCACAAAAATGTGATTTAACAATTTACTATTTAAAATATACTGTGTGGAAAGTGAAAATGCAGAATGGGAAATAACTCCAGTATGTAACTCAGACATGCATAACGTATGTGTGTAAGAAATTTGCAGCTAGCAAACTGAAATGGTGAAGGTAGAGAAGCAATCTGTCTTTTTTGTGCAGATATGTGGGAACCATTATATAAGATGTACCACCATTGCATCCAATTTTGCCTATTTTGCTCCTTGTCCATAGCAATCCATAGTGTACTGCTAAGGGCAAGGATACTCATTGCTGTGCAGTTTTAGTGGTATGGAAGGCCATCCCTAAGAAGAGAAATTCAGCCTACTTAAATTAACTAATGAGAGGAAATTACTGTAGAGTAGAAAGAATTCAACTGCATTTATTTTGTTTGAGTTACGCTTTTCTGGGTTTTTTTTCCCTCTACTTCATCCTGGGCTGCAGGTGGCAAACATTCCTTGGACTGCACGTTGATATTAACAGAAGGAGACTCAGCCAAATCTTTAGCTGTCTCTGGCCTAGGTGTTATTGGCAGAGACAGATATGGAGTCTTCCCACTCAGGGGCAAAATTCTCAATGTCCGAGAAGCTTCTCACAAACAGGTGTGTAGTTTTGTCCTTTCCTTTTTGCTGACAAATGGATGTCCTCCTGTTTATTCTTGATTTCTAGATTTACATCTTCATAATTTAATTTTTTCATGGAAGTTTTGTGACTGAGATATCATAAAGTACCAGCTATTTTGAAGCCTGGGATAAGCCTGTAAATATTAACTGCAGTACTGTGATGATAAGGTTAATTTCTTCACAAGTGGAAGGAAATCTTGCTATGACTCATATTCACATTTCACATGAGTACCTGAAGCCCCTAAAAATTTGTATTCTCTCCATTACTATGTGATTTCATGGACTCACAACATGAGTCAGCAGCCAGCAGCATTACCCCATCATATTGCTCCTGCTGCCATTCATAATTTGTCTGTAATAAGAGGTGTGCTGCAGATGCCCATAAAAACAGTGGAAAAAGAAGGCAGCTTTGTCAGATGACTTTTTGTTACACATTCAGTTTTCTCCCAGCCTTCCTGATCCAAAGTGCTCTGGCTGTAGAGGAGAAAGAGTGGTGCAGTTGTGAAAATTTGACTGTACAGAAGAAATCATTACAAGTGCAAAGGCTTCAAGGGGTGAGAATTAAAAGCTTATGAAGATGAGGTCAGGGTGCATTGAAAAAAATAGCTATAAATCAAGACTGAGATGTTTCTGAATCTCTGCTTTTTACGCTGGCTGGAAAATAACTTTTTTGTACAGATTATGGAAAATGCAGAAATCAACAACATCATCAAAATAGTTGGATTACAATACAAGAAAAGCTATGAAGATCCAGAATCTCTGAAAAGCTTGAGATATGGAAAAATTATGATCATGACAGATCAGGTAAGTCTGAAATTCACAGGTTTTAATCTACAGAGCTTCTTACAATGTGTTTTGCTGCTGTTTCATAGGTTCTGAGGTTTCTTTAAGGAATAATTTATCTGTGTTGTTTTGGTTACTCTTAATGTACAGCTGAACTTTGCTGCAGAAAATAGCAAGAAACCAAAGTAATAATAAGAACATGCTATTGATAATTCAAAAATATGTTGAAAGTAAGGACAAAAGTAGACAGTAAATGAGGTGGTATTACTAGCAAGTCAGGTAGAAACCAGAATGTAGGCAATATTTTTGGATAATCTCATGATTGATCTGTCAAGCATCTTGCCACCAACGAGAACTGTGGCTGGGTTTGGCTTTTCTCCACAAAAACTCAACTCTGGTGTCTGGGAGAGCTGTCTAGCTCTCAGCAAAAGCATGCCACAGGCAGAGAAGCCTTAAACAACAACCATGTGCTTGGCTTGGAAGAGCTTTTTCATAGCTCGGTGACCTTCACAGGTGGTTATTTCATACCCTGGTCCAGTTTGGAATCCAAATTCAAACCGACTGTTCCTTTCTATGCTTTCTGTCATCAGACATTGTGTTGATGTATTCAGGCCAGTGAGTGGGTTTTTTGGTGGTTTGGGGAATCCGATACAAGAGTGCTTCATGTTTTCATGTTCTGATTCAGGATCAGGATGGATCTCACATAAAGGGCTTGTTGATCAATTTTATTCATCACAATTGGCCATCACTGTTGAAACATGGTTTTCTTGAGGAATTCATCACCCCTATTGTGAAGGTATGGGTTCTGTTATTGAGATTTTATGGATTACTTACAGTACAACAGAAATGTTGATTTTGTTTGTTTGTTTTTTCAAAGGCAAGCAAAAATAAGCAAGAACTTTCATTCTATAGTATTCCTGAATTTGATGAATGGAAAAAGCATATGGAAAATCATAAAGCATGGAAGATAAAATACTACAAAGGTTTGTTTAGAAACAAATATATCAACCCTATGAATAAATAATAATAAATGGGTGCTGTGAAGTTTTATTATAGCTTTTCATGATAGTATCTTACATACTGATTTTATCATATTCCCAGTAAAATAAAAGAGATAAAATAATAAAACTAAAATTTTGAATATTGAGTATTTCTTTTTATTGTACAGGGTTGGGTACCAGCACTGCTAAAGAAGCAAAAGAGTATTTTGCAGACATGGAAAGACATCGGATCTTGTTTCGATATGCTGGGCCTGAGGATGATGCTGCCATTACACTGGTAAGAACTCACAAAAGTGCTTCTATATTATATGTTTTATTTTTCATTTGATGCTGAAAATGGCACATGAGGAAGTCCTGAGAGGGCTTGTTTTGGTTTTGGTTTTTTTTTTTTTAGTATCTGAATGTAGCAGTTTCGGAAACTGGGCGGAAACACCGATTAAGTGTAGTGGTTTTGGTTCACCAATTGTTCATTTCCTGGCCAGTGCACCTGTTAATGAAGTGGGCCAAATGCCAGTGCACCCACTAGAATTATTTACTCATTTTCTGCTCCGAGATAAGGATTAGGAAGAGAGCAAAGCAGGCTGAAACTTTTAAAGGATATAAAGAAAACTTTAACATAATTAAAAGAAAAATAATAAGAAAATGAGAATAAACCTTCAGAACACTTCTCCTGCCCCTACACCCTCTTTTCTTTCCCACTGATAACGTAAAGAGACAAAACCTGGGACTTTCAGTCAGTTTGCCACCTCTAAAATAGTCTTCCTTCAGTTCTCTTAGGAACAGGAGTCTCCTTTGCCATGCCATGAAGACTTCTTCACAAGAAACAGTTCTCTCATGGCTTCAGTATCACAGTGAATCAGCAGCCACCCAGAAATCTGCAATTGTGAAGTCCATCCCATGTTTTGGTAGTTTTTTCCCGTAACTCCCACCATGGGTCATTTCAGCTTTTTGGGGTAGAATTTTAAGGATGAGCTGTTCTAGTGTAGAAACAGAAGTTCTCTTCTTTTATCTCTGGGAACAGAGGTTTCCTTCTTCTATCCCTGGGGCAAGGTTTCTCATCTCCCTCATCTCTCTCAGTTCAAGCTTCTCATTGGATCACAGCTACTGCAACATCTGCTTATTTCAACACTGGTGCTTCTGCTCACAGCTGTAGTTAGGATGCTACATCCCCCCCAATGCATTCCATGAATTACAGGGAAAAAACAAAAGTCTGATATATCAATTATATCTTCACCATAGCCTTACAAGAGAATTTCAGCTCAAAACAAAGGCATCTCCTCCCATCTAGAATTTGACTCCTTCTTCACTGACTTCAGCGTCCCATGTTGTTTTCTTTACGTGTCTTCACCCTTTCCTTTTTCTTGATTCAGGCGAGAATTGGTGTTCATAGGTTCATTTTTTCTCAAGCTTTATCAGTTGAAACAGTTTTTATAGAGTTCTGCAGTGCTGAAAGGTTGATTTCATCCAGGCTCTGCATTGGGGAAATCCCACCATAGGGGAAATCGTGCCTCTCTGTTGGTCATGTGGTCTCCACCAGCACCGTGCGAGTTGCGCTGGCTGCCATCCTGCACCTTCTCTTCATGCCGGGCACCAAAAAAACATAAAAAGGAAAGCTGCTGCTTTTGTCCTTCTGTCCGCAGCATGGCTGGCTAAAAGCAGCTAAGCAAACAAAGTTCATTGTGAGCCACGCTGAGATAGCTGCAGCTGCACCGATTTTGGCCAAACAATCCCGGCCACGTGGCCTCAGGGCCAGCTGTGGGGCCACTCCCGGCGCTGGTCCCGGCCACATGGTTGCTCCTGGCAGTGGGATGGCCCCCAGCGGCATAGCCCAGCGGTGCTGCTGGAAGAAAAAAACACGGACCTACAGGCCCCACTGGGAAGGGTCCCAGCCCTGCTGGGATGGGTCCCACCAGGACAGAGCCTGGTGGGCTTTCCCAAGCCTGGCCCAGCCCCACCAGGTCACAAGGGCTGCACAGGGCCAGGCCTGCCAGCACGTTACCTGTTCAAAGGTTGGAAGCAAGAGAGCTTTTCCTGGGCCTTGTTCATTTTTAAATGTGACTCTCACAGAGGTGTGTTCAGCTTTGTTGAGTGGTTCAACACAGGTTCAACACGGTGTCAATATTCAAAACTAGCTAACTGGTTGGTTATGCCAGGCCAGAAGGAATTTGCCAAGCCTCCACAGGGAACCACTTCTGCAGCTTGTGAACTCCCTCCCCAACTAAAACCAAACTGCATTAAACCACAACACTGAAAAAAATACTTTGGTCAGAGAAACAATCTTTTGGAAAATGTTTTAGATTTTGGAATAAGCTTAATCCACACCACAAAATGAGCTCTACCTTCTGCTTTTAGGTTTGGTAGTTTTGTGTGGTGTGAATATCAAGAAACGTTACAATCAGAATTGCTTTTAAAGACAGAACATACAAAAAAGTACTCAAAAAGAGGGGTTTTTATTTGTTTGGGCAATAGAGCTGAAACAAATTGTGTTTCATGTCTACTTAGGTGTCTGTATTGTGTTTCTGACCAAATAAGATCAGATAAATATTGTTTATTCATTGAAGATCTGTTAGTGTGTCATATATGTATTCATACAAGTGCTCTACATATTTGAATTTGAAATTGTGTAAATAGTAGTGTGTAGGAAAATACTTCTGTTCCAAAGAAAGTTTGTGGAAGGGTAAAGTATAAAGGATCTGGAACAAAGCAGTTTTCTCAAGAAATATTTCAACTTTTGTCTACTTTACTTGCTATTTTAATTGTAGGTGGGGTTAGTGAGAAAAAAGGGTAAGAGAGAAAAAAAGCAAAATGGAAAAATACCTATCTTAAACAAAACAATTTTTTCTTATCCTGTGGGTACAGTAAAATGTGTGGTTTTACTAACAGAATTCTGATCTCTATTTCTGCAAAGAGACCTCCATACACAGACTGGTATATGAGGCCATGTAACCAGTTATGGCTGATCCTCACTGTTACCTAAAATAGTATTCTGTCAGTCTGGGAGGAAGCTGTTCACCTCTGCTACATCTCAGCAACTACCAGCTAGTGCTGGAGCTGTGTACAGAAGCTTCGCTTACACTTACACATTCACCTGCTTTTCCTCAGCTGGTCCCTGGAATCCCAGCCCTAAGTTTACCTCTGGGTGGTATGTGATTATGGGCCCCAGCAGGCCTCTTGATAGCTGAAATCTAGGAAAGCAAAAATTCTTTCACAGAGCAACTTCTTCACCATTCTGAAGAACTCTTTTGCTAGTAAATGAAGTATTAGGAAAGCAGTTTTTAGTGGAGAACTGAAAAAAAAATCCCCTTCTTATTCTATTGAAGAATAAATATTTGAGAACAGCTCTTAATTCCATTCATTCTATTTTTATTCTATTATAATAAATAAAAAAAATCAGCATAAAATTTGTCTCTTGGTCATTTGTCACTTTAGTAGTCTAGAAAAGGTATAGATAAACTGAAAGGAGCCAGAAGAAAATTGTAAGAATTTAGTCCTGTTTTTTGCAAAAGCCTAATCCTAAATTTTAAGATGTGAATAATCAAGCTTTGTTCACAAAGGAAGTCGGATGCAAAACATGGTGATAGGGCTGAGGCCCTTTGTCGGAAACTAAGTTACATTTAATATTTATTATGTAGCATCTTGGTCTCCAAGGAATTGACACTACTCATTCTGGAGTGCTCCAGTTGGAGTTCTTTGAAAAAGATGGTGCTGATGAGTGTGTTCTTATGCAGGAGAGTGGTTGAAATCAGGACACGATGAAGTTTCTATATGTTACTCCCTGAGGAAAAAAAAGCAGTACCTCAGCAGCTCACAGAATTTCCCCAAAGTAGTCAAAATCTTGTTTAAACCATATATTCAGTTTTTATGTCTTTTTCTCTATTTGGGAGAAGGAACTCACTGGCGGGGAACTCTGTTTCTGTAACACCACAAAGTCAGAACATTCCTGTGTCCTTTTGTAGTGATAATTGGTTGCTGGAAAGTGATGCCTTGCCATCATGAAGGCTGAGGTCATCAGTCAGCTGGCCCAAACTCTGGCTTAGGCTTTTTATGCAGTGTCAATTCTGTCAGGTTGTCAGTTTTCTTAAGAGTAGTAGGGATGGCCAGTCAGGAACTGCTGGAAGTTATGGACAGAGCAAAAAGGGCATGGAGAGGACAAGAGTGGGATATTTTTTCTAATACCTTCACTTGATTGTCTTGCTGAGAGCTTGGTCTAAATGATGAACCCAACCTTAAAGCTGTGTGGGGCAAGACCTTCAAACCTGTGTGTCAAAGGACAACTCTGATGTGAAGAAGGGAAGAAGAGTGATAAGATTTGTCTAAATGTGTGCAGATTTCAGGAAAGCAATATAAATTTAAATTGCAAACAGTGAGAGATCTGTCATTTCAAAAAGCCTTGTGCAAAAATGTCTGAAAAGTCGTGTACTGGTACTGCTTCTTAAATGTAAATGTTAGTTATACAGATTAGCTAGTCCAAATAAGCCTTATTGAATACTTGATTAGAAAATGCAATATACTTAAAATTCTGAAGTAACATACATTTGCACAAACATTTATATGCTGATACTTTAGTGTACTTGGAATCTTTCCAGGCCTTCAGTAAGAAGAAGATTGATGACCGAAAAGAATGGTTAACAAATTTCATGGAAGACAGGCGACAGCGTCGGCTACATGGCCTTCCTGAGGTTAGTCCTAGATAATAGCTATAAATCTGCCAGGTGAGATTTAAATGTAATGTAGTTTTTGTATTGAATGAATAATGTATGTGGTTTTTTCCAGCAATTTTTATATGGTACAGCAACAAAACATTTGACTTACAATGATTTCATTAACAAGGAGTTGATCCTTTTCTCAAATTCGGACAACGAGAGATCTATCCCTTCCCTTGTTGATGGTAAGCTGATAATTCATTATCATTTTTGGAATATTTCTGTTTATTGATGGTTTTTAGAGCTGTGATTTGCATTGGAATCAATGCATTCAAGTAGAGAATATAAGAACTTCCATGCATGCGTTTGTTATCATTTTGTATATCAGTAGTATCCTGCATGCTTTAGGAAGAGCAGTGCCAGGGGGTCAAGGGAGGTGCAGCCCTGGTGAGGCCACATCTGCTGTGTCCACTTCTGGGCTCCTCAGCACAAGTGAGACCTCCTGGAGCAGGTCCAGTGAAGGGTTGTGAGGATGATTAGGGGTCTGGAGCATCTCTCTTATGAGGAAAGGCAGAGGGAGCTGGACCTGTTCAGTCTCAAGAGATGATGGAGAGGGGACCTTATCAATGTGTATAAGTATCTAAAGGGGAGATGTTGAGAGGATGGAGCCCGGATCCTCTCAGTGATGCCAAACAATAGGACAAGAGGCAGTGGACACTGATGCACAGAAGTTCCACCTGAACATGAGGAAGAACTTCTTCAGTGTGCAGTGACTGCACACTGGAACAGATTGCCCAGAGAGGGTGTGGAGTGGAGATATTTGAGAGAGACACCATATCCTGTGCAGTGTGCTCTAGGATGATCCTGCCTAGGGAGGTTGGACCAGATGAGCTGCTGTAGTCCCTTCCAGCCTGACCAATTTTGTGATTTGTGTGCTAAGGAATTGCCATGTTTCTTCTGTGAGGAAGTTGAAGCTGTTGCTGTGCAGGCTTTCTACTTAACTAGACCTATTCCCTAAGCCCTACAAGCGCTTTGTTTCTGCTCATACCATCAGAGAAAGCAAGTCTCTTAAGTGCTTATGATAATTAACATTCAAGTCAGCAGCTGAGTGCAGATGAAGATGCAAATGTTTTCTCTCCTCAGTCTTGCACAACAGGCAGTGCTCTAGTGTTTACTGACCTGTAATCTTGCTATCCTCCTGTCAGTCAGGTTTACTAACCCTCCCCTTGCAATAGCATGTACATTAAAAGGAGCAGTTTTTACTGCACTAGCTTCATTTGTAAAACTGTCTGCAGACAGCATGAGCAGGAATTTCTGCTCATGTCATTGTCTGTGTGCACAAGCTTACTATGATCAGGAAAAAGGCCTTGAGACTTCAGGGAGGGGTGAAATGCATTTATCTCCAATTCCCAGTACATTTTATAGTGGAGCTGGTCAGCCTTCTTAAGACTACAGACTTATACCAAAATATTAGTGCAGCAAGAGCTTTTTGTGTTTTGCATGAAAGAGAGGGATCATTCAGGGGGTAGGGGCAGTAAGATTCCCAGTAAGATGGATCCCCAGCTTTGATGAAACTGAGTTAGGTATGCAGATACACACCTGGGGAACCAAAGGATGGCAGTCTTTGTTTCAGCTTCTCCAGACTTACTTCTCCCATACCTGGGTACTTACAGAGCTGTATGTTTCAAGGCATCATTGCTCCTTACAATGTACTGTACCCAGACTGCCTTCTCAGAAACAGCAGAATGATTTTGCTGAAATGTTAAATATTTAAGAATGAACTTGCAGTAGACTGTTTCTACAGAAATGTAAGAAAATAAGAAGGGAACACAGTTATTCATATATTTGTGCATGTCTATGTGTATATGTAACAATGTAGGTGTATCTATAATACCACAAATATTATATATAATTCCTATGAGGTATTATAATTCCTAATTCCTATTATATATAATTACTATATAATTCCTATTTCTACCAGCTTTTGCTGTAATTCTACATTCTGGGCATGGATATATGAATTGTGCAGCAGGTGTAGTGCTCTAGAAATGATTTTTGTCCTTTAACATCATCAGGTGATATATGACAGGCTAGCCTGGTGGGAAATCTCAGACAAAGAACATTTTGACTATCTTTTCACAGCTGGTAGTTACAATTCTTGCTGCTTGGTGATTCTCCTTTGTAAAGGAAGTCGTTTAAGTCTGTTGTATTCCATAGAGTGCTGGTAGAAAAACATGATGCAGAGCCATTGTAAAAAAGTTTGGATATTACATATTTGAATGAAATGGAAATTGAAGTCAGTCTCTCTTTTTTTTTTTTTTTTCTTCCTTCCAGCTTTTGCTCTTATGTTTGACCCACTGTACTAATGGTAACATTAAACAATATTTTAGTGCATTTTAGAAATGTATGTGAATTAAAACACTGAATAGCTCAATAAGCATGATCTAGAACTGGTTATCAAGTTCTGGATAACATGCAGGAAATATAATGCAATCCCTTCCACACAGCTGTTGTTCCTGAAGTTGTGTTGTGTCTAACCAATGAAAATAAACATTTTCAGAAGATCAGAGACTGGCTTCTTTCTTAAAACTTTAAAAGTTCTCAAGAGGATAACATTTTTGGTAGTAAAATTTCAGAGTTCTGTGAAATACCTGTAAGCTGCAGTTACAGCTGTCCTTGCTGAATTTGTGCTGGTATTCTTAGAAAAAGATTTTGCTGAGTAGAATGGAAAGAATTCTTGACGTATGGAAGTTGCACCTTTAGGATCAAGGTGCAGTTTATTAGAATGATATATTGGATGCTCTATAATTGGCTGAAAAGGTTGTGTTTCCACTTTTTTGGTAATTTTTTGAGTTTGGTAAAATATTTTTGATTACTTTAAAAAAATTATATGTTTAATATTTTGTTACTATTTCAGTGTGAATTTGTTTTTACTTAATGTTTAGACTTCTTATGAGAGATTATAATTTATGAAAAGGCAAAACAAGTTTATCACTTGAAAACATTTGCTTGTGTATGTGTTGAAAATGGGATGTTCTTCTCAATAGGTCTGAAACCAGGGCAACGCAAGGTTCTGTTCACTTGCTTTAAGAGAAATGATAAACGTGAAGTAAAGGTTGCTCAGCTGGCTGGTTCTGTGGCTGAAATGTCAGCATATCACCATGGGGAGGTGAGTATGGAGGATGGTGAAATTGTAAAGACTTTTAGCCTATGTAAAATACTAGGTAAATGTTTCTGCTATTAAAATTGCAAACTATTGACTATAATTCTACTAATCACAAAGGTGTGCTTTTAAAGGAAATGAACCACACTGTATGTAACTTAAGACAGCATATTTCCTTTCTTTCCAAGGGTTGGTGCACAGTGCTATCCCAAACACTTTGTGGGTTGCGGCCAAATAGTAGATAACTAATTGCCTAAACAACTTCTAGATTCTGAAATCATAGGAATATAGGAACTATGTTCTAGGACAATTTTTGTCTGTAACAAGAAGCACAGTATTTTAAGGGAAGAAACCGAGGCTCTGTTCTTCAAAAACTTATTACACTGGCAGAACAAAGATTTTTTTTCTAGCTCCTGTTTTGTTTATATTTATGTGAAATATTAGCAAGAGTGGCCGTATTAACAACCCATCCATCCCTTCTCTCCTCCCTTTAGAAGCCATGAGTAGTGGTTTGTGCATGCAGGTGTGGTCAGTTTATGTCTTTTTACTTCCCCCAGAGAAGTGCTTAAGAAGAAATTGAGAAACTCAGGAGTTTTCATAAGCATAGAATATGTATTCCCAGCAGCCCTTGCAATAGGTTACAGTAGTCCTTTCTCAGGGAGACTGCTTTCTTAAAAATTCAATTCAGGTTAGTCACACAATTTTGGGCTATTAAAAATAGATTTTGTTGGCGTATGAGGATAGACTGTCTCATACTTCTTACTATGAATATGTATTTTCTTGCAGCAAGCATTAATGATGACTATAGTCAACTTGGCTCAGAACTTTGTTGGAAGTAACAATGTGAATCTGCTACAACCTATTGGTCAGTTTGGCACCAGGCTTCATGGTGGAAAGGATGCTGCCAGCCCTCGCTATATTTTCACCATGTTAAGGTAAACTGTTAATGTCAAGCTAAATGCATGCTTTGAAATAGCCTTCTTATGAAACTCATCCTTTCACAGCACTCCTTTTTTTTTGGGGGTGGTGGGGGAGAGAAATGGAGAAAGATTGAAATATTTTAATAGAAGCTCATATTTTGCTTTGGATGTCTTAAGTATGGTTTTGAACATCCGTAACATTTTGCTGCTCCTACAGTTAAGCAAGGAAATTTTGCAACTATTTGGATGCTGTGCTGCTTTATTACTGAGTGCCCCAGCGTCACACTGAGCTATGTGTTCCAAAAGCTTCAAAGAATGGTATTTTGTAGATGCTAAATGTCAGCAGTTGCTAGTGTACCAGATACATGAGTTTCTGTGAAGGAAACAAACTTCATGTATTATGAACTCACTCTTCCATTGGGAAGAACTTTGTTATCTCAGGAGATGTGTACCTTGGATTTTCAGCTTCAGAATGGCAAAGAGAGAGAAAGATGCGAGAAAAATCTGCAAACTGATCATATCTGGGCCCAAGGGCTGTTAAAGAAAAATGTTCTTTACATACTGGACTTGAGGTTAAATGGTTTTCTTTTTTTTTCTTTTTAAAGCCCTTTAGCAAGGCTTCTTTTTCCATCAGTGGATGACAACTTGCTTAAATTCCTGTATGATGACAACCAGCGTGTAGAGCCTGAATGGTATATTCCCATCATTCCCATGGTCTTAGTAAACGGAGCTGAAGGAATTGGCACTGGCTGGGCATGCAAACTTCCAAACTATGATACCAGAGAGATTGTAAACAATGTCAGACGAATGCTGGATGGCCTAGATCCCCACCCAATGGTAAAAATAACAGTGTATACTAGTATTTTATATGTGTTTACTTACAGAATCAATTCCTATCTCTCTAGAACTTCTTAATTATTGGAGCATCTGAGTTGGTTTGTCCCAGTAATTTTATATAGAAGCTCTACTTGACTGTTGGGATGAGGCTGGGCAAGTTAACTTTGAAGCAAAAATATTGCTATTTGTATTTTTAGCAATTATTTTAGGGACTTTTTGTTCAGTCTGCTGACTGTTACAAGCCTTGCGGGATAGTTGTGACATGGCAGTAGAGTAAAAAGTTGTATCACTCTTTCTTTTTGAAGGTACTACTCAAGTATCTTCAGCTAAAGTTAACATTTCCTTTCTCTCTTCTGATTTGTTCTCTGTTTTATATATCTGTAGGCAGAGGAAAAGATATTGCTGCTGTTCAAGGAAATCAGCGACTTCTGAAGTGCATTTAGCTTCTGTTTATTCAAAATTTTAGAAGTCCCAGAAGTGGTGTGAAAAAAATTGGGCAGAAAGAATACCTGTGTGAACCCATAATATCTGTGACCAGGAGATGAAATGCAGTAGATGTAACCTTAATTTTACAACTGATGAATATTGCTGCTTGGTTGTGATTACTAAGCCATAGAAGCAGAAGCATCTTTTCTTCCCTATTTAGATCACAGTTCACTGAGTGTGCAATATCAATTTTCAAGACATAGTGGCTTTCCTTTTTCAAATTCTTGGGAATAATGAGATTTTTTTTTTAATTAATGCAATCTATTGCCCTTCCTTTAGGACTCCTAGGCCTTCTGTGTAGTCTCACAGTCAATTGAAGCTCACTGTGCTTGAAAGAGGCAGTTCTGCCTCCATCTAGCTCCTTTCTGTATGCTGGTATGTGTTTGTGTCAAGCTGGATAAGGAAATCAATCCTGTTAAAAAAAATTCCTCAGCCTGTTAGCTACAATTTGACCTGGATGGGCTCCACTATCTTTGCCAAACAGAACAAAAATGAAAAAATGGTTAGGGGAGGTAGCACCACTTCTGTAAACTTATTGTGGGGTGTTAATCTGCTTTCTGTCATGCCTTAATTGTGGTTAGAGTATTCTTTAAAAAAGAGGAAGAAAAAAAAGCAAACTAAAAAGAATCAAAACAAAACCCCACCACTTCACTGGGTTCAGCTGCATCTTCTTAACAATTTTTCTAATCTGTGGACAGTAGGATAACTGGTCCTGTCACTTGCATGTGTGTATTCTGGTTTTTGTAGTATTTTTCCTATGACCTCAAATTTTCACATTCTGAGAGGTTTGTTGATGGGTTAGGGCAATATAATGATAAGTGTATGGAGTATGGAAAATAAATATTTTTTTTTACATTTTATTATAAAGATTATTACTTTGGTTTTTCCAATTTCAGCTTCCAAACTACAAAAACTTCAAAGGAACCATTCAGGAACTTGGTCAAAATCAGTATGTAGTGAGTGGTGAAATATTTGTCGTCGACAGGAACACAGTAGAGATTACAGAGCTTCCTGTAAGGACATGGACCCAGGTAAGTAATAGTGAAATACATTTTAATATAAACAAAAAAGAGTGAAGAATTCCTCATTAAATTATTTAATCCTACATTTGTGTGAACTTCTAACACAATTTCTGATTATACATACACAGAAGGGAACATGGTTTAATTCTCCTCTGTGCTTTTGTAGAAGATGGTTCTCTGTTTGTGCCATCAGCTGTCCATGCTTCTCCTGCATAATCCACTTTACAGGAGGCCTTTCTGTCCTGGTTTCTGCCTCTTATGTTTGTGCTACTCTTGGCCTGCATTTCACTGGTTATACTGGTTCTGTAAGTTGTAACTGGTACCAGATGTAATGCACAGAGCTTTGGAAGTTGATGTTGTTCATTTGGTTTGCAGTTTTAAGGCATTTCAAGTGGTTGTTTTTTTTTTTTCTGCCCTATTTTCAACAGGTGTACAAAGAACAGGTTCTAGAACCTATGTTGAACGGGACTGAAAAAACTCCAGCATTAATTTCTGACTATAAGGAATACCACACTGATACAACTGTGAAATTTGTTGTGAAAATGACAGAAGAAAAGCTTGCACAGGCAGAAGCTGCTGGATTGCACAAAGTCTTTAAGCTTCAAACAAGTCTTACTTGTAATTCTATGGTAACTTTTTCATGTTTGGCTATTAGAATCCCTACTGTTGCTTGTTGTAAAATCAAATGTTTTTGTAGTATACTTTGGTTCTTGGTATTGAACAGTGCATTGTGTATTTGAAATTGTTTCAATAGTAGAAAACTGTAGTGGTGACCAATACTAAGTCAATATGAGTAAGTGAATCCATTTTATGATGAGTCTTTCAAATAAGACAGGCCTGGTGTAGTTGCCTTCTGTAATTGAAAATCTCCTGTGCAGTGAACCAAAAGTGGTTAATATAAAGTAGATCATACAAATAACTTTCTGCCATATTATAATTAGATTTGAGATTTAAATTGAGACAAATTACATTTTTAAAATTGCACTTTCTGCAGGACTGTTACTCCTCTAATATGAATTAAATGATCCAATGTTCCCACCAGCATAAATCCAATTTTAGGTGGTAAGGTATAGCAAACACTGTTCTTAAGCTGCTTGAAGACATAATAGTGCTGTAAATTACTAAGAATATGAATAAATATATGTCTGTCTATTCTGAGAGGGATTTAAATGTAAGTTAATTTCTGCAAAGATTTCCAAACATCCTGTCTTAACAGATACTGAAAAAACAGTTCTGTTTTTTTTATGGCAGACACTACTTTCAGATATTATCACAAAACACAAATATCATTATTGTTGCTATTGTTGTGTAGCTCAAAAGCTATGTGAAAATAGGTTAAAAATAAATTAATGACCATAGATTTGGAAAAGGAAACATGCCTTGCTCAACTAATAAATTGTAAGGGCCGCTTTCTGTACCTGTGTGGGAATTAATCTGCCCTAGTGTAAGAACCTTAAAAAGTTATGAGTGAGGTATGAGTGGCCAAGTGAGCTTGGCCATTGTCCCCCAGCACCCAGATAGCTATTTTGGATAGATAAATCATCCCCTAGAGGGGTTTATTTCTTCCAGTTGACTATGGAGGGCACCAAGGGTGACTGGTTCACCTATAAATGTCTAAACTGGAGATGTCAGAAGCCAGACAGGATTGATTCCACCTATCAAGTAAAAATGATTTCTTACTTTGTGCTTGAACTTGAAGGATGGTAGTTTTCACAGCTGAAAAGTGACAGATTTCACAGCTGAATTGAAAGATTATTAAGGATTATTAAGCTTTGCAACTGTTACATTAAATAGTTGTGAATCATCAGTTGCCGCTGAACTTGTGATTTAATATGTAGATAAAATTAGTCATTCAAGTGAATTCAGGCATATTACTCTATATAGCTGTCTTTTTTTTGATTGTACTGCCATAAATCTCATCCTAAATCTCTTTGTGACTAAAAATAAAGACCATCCAGCTCTGTGCTGCCTAGCTCCAAAGTGAGGTTTGAGTTCACAGTCCTCGAAGTACCACTTTTTGTACAGTGCTTTTATACGTGCAGTAGAACTGAACACTTACACAAGGGCAAACTTACAAAGTTTGAGTCACACAGCCTCTCTCAAGTCTATCCTGTATTTTCTAGGTGCTGTTTGATCACATGGGGTGCTTAAAGAAGTACGAAACTGTGCAGGACATCTTGAAGGAGTTCTTTGATCTGCGGTTACATTATTACAGCCTGCGCAAGGAGTGGCTGGTGGGCATGCTGGGTGCAGAGTCCACCAAGCTGAACAACCAAGCTCGCTTCATCCTGGAGAAGATACAAGGAAAAATTACCATTGGTGAGTAAACAGAAATTAGAATTGTTAACAGTGGGGGCAGATCTGGAAAGTATTTAGGTATAGTAAAAAATACTTATATGCAAGATTTTCATGACACTGACTTTCCTTCTTTTTTTTTTTCCTCCCCTCCTCTGTGTTTGTGTGTATCTTGTAGAGAACAGATCAAAGAGAGATTTGATTCAGATGCTGGTCCAGAGAGGTTATGAATCTGATCCAGTAAAAGCCTGGAAAGAAGCACAGGAAAAGGTAATAATCTAGATATTGTTGATGTTGTTACTGTTATAAATGATATTGCTTGTTTTCTAGTAGTCTAGCTTAATTTATAACACACACATAGCACTTAAAAAACATTATTCATTACTCCTTATTGGCTTCCATTTAAAAAAACCACTGAACTTACACACAAAAATAGTCACGTAATACTTGTATTGTATATAGATAATGCTTAGAAGAAAATTAGATAGTACAAGTATAAAAATTGAGATTGCAGAGGACTGAATTTCTTAATGTACCCAAATCAAAACTGGCAATTTGATTTCTGATTGGCTGATACAGAAAGTGCTACATTAGTTACCCCACACATACAACTAATTACTAAATGTAATTATTTCTACATAACTTATTAATTGCTTTTCTGTAAAGAAACATGGATGTTATAAACTTACGACTTTTAAATTTATTGTAGTAAATTTGACCTTGACCTATATTTGTTTCTGCTTTTTTTTTAAACCAACCAGTTTTTATTGTTCCAAAAGAGAGATAGGACAAGTTTAATTTCAAAGTTACATCTCCATTACTATGGGCAGATGGAACTGCTTTGAAAAGCAGCCTTGAATTTCTGTCACCCATGCCTTTTCTGTGTCCTTGCCACTGTTTTAGCTATTTGTTTTCATTTCACATTTCTTTTGTATTTTTAATACTGTATTTTAACTCTATGAAATTATTTCTATTTTGTAACAAAACTGTTATTTAGAGAAATTTTGATCTGCTCTCAAACCCCAGTTTGCACATTTGGGGCTTTGATACCAGCTGTTATTCAAAGGACTGTGCTAATTTTCTAAAGGAACAGGTATCTATGAATACCCAAAGGGCAAATGTCTCAACCCTGAGAGATGGGTGGACAGCACCAGTATCTGCAGCCAGCAGCATATAAGGCTCTAGCACGGGTTCAATTTGTTTTCTTAAATCAAAGGATTAAATAATCAGCTCTAGAAGGTCACAGGAACACGGCCTTTTGGAAAGGGCCAGAATATGTTCAGGTTATTGAATCTGTGAGGGCACACCTTGCTACTCTGTGATGGTGCTTTGGAGCAGTGTCACAGTTCATGCAAGCAGCTAAGATCACTAATACTTGTGATTGGGAATGTTTCACCTCAGGCAGCAGAAGAGGAGGACTCTCAGAATGCAAATGATGATGCCTCCTCTGCTTCTGGTCCAGCCTCTGGCCCTGACTTCAACTACATTTTGAACATGTCCCTGTGGTCACTCACAAAAGAGAAGGTGGAAGAGTTGATCAAGCTGAGAGATTCCAAGGTTGGTACACCTGGAAGGCTTGTTCTGAAACAGCACAGTAAATGCTGATGTGTCTGTTGGGAATGTTTAGTCTTCAGTGGCATTTGCTTTAGTTGTGATTACATTCTCTATACTCTCTCTACTTTCATGTTTTAGGAGAGAGAACTAAATGATCTTAAAAGGAAATCTCCTTCAGACCTCTGGAAAGAAGATCTAGCAGCCTTTGTTGAAGAGCTTGAAGTATGTTTTACTTTATATATATTTCTAAACCATGAAATTCATATTAATTCAATTAAAACCACTAACTAATAAAAAATAATTAAAATTTAAGAAAAATAATTTTAAAATACCACATTTTGAATCAAAAGTAGATTCATTTCAGAATATAATGGTAACTGGGAAATCAGTATTGCATATCTGTGTTCTTAGTAGTGTTTCTCAGGGATTGTTTCTTGCATCTATCCAATTTGATGTTTTGTCCAAGTCAGTGATATTAAAAGAAAAATAACCAGGAGAAAGTTAGTTTTTAGATGACACAAAAACCTGTGAGTAGTAGCTGGTAATGGTAATAATTACAGTAGTTCTACATGATCTAATTTTTTGTGAGGCAGTATTACCAAATTCAGAACTGTACATTCAGGAATGAAGTGTGTAGACTATAAATACTATTATGAGGGGTCCTTAGTTTGCCTTAGCAGTAATTCTGGAAAAAAAGGTAAAGTCCCTATGGTGAATAACCTGCTGAACCTCAGTTTTCCATGTTTTCTGAAAAGGGCTGGTACAATCTTTTGAAGTGACACACTTCAAAACCAAATATTTAAATTAAATGCTGAAATAATAGCAACTTAGAGCAGTACCAGACACATAGTTGTGAAATAAAAACTGGAAAGAAGAAAGATTTTTCAGTGTAACAGTGTCCAAAAGTTTGTATTTATTCTTGAATAAAAGTCTCGTTTTTAGCTCTACAGGGTCATGAATTTATCAAGATTAAGTGGACACTGTTCCAGAACTGAAAATTGTGTTCCAATTCAAGTGATATTTAAGGGGAGCCTTATGCTCCATGTATAAAGGAGCTGAATCTTAAATAATCATCATGTTCCACTTTGTCCTCTTTAAAAAATAATGTGTTTCCCCCCTCCTGCCTCCTCTTGTTTGTTAGAAAGTAGAAGCACAGGAAAGAGAAGATGTTCTGGCTGGCATGGTTGGCAAACCAATAAAAGGCAAAGTTGGGAAACCCAAGATGAAGAAACTCCAGCTGGAAGAGACCATGCCATCACCATTTGGCAGAAGAATAGTTCCACAGATTACATCTGCCATGAAAGCTGATGCCAGCAGGAAATTGCTGAAAAAGAAAAAGGTAAACCAAAATGACTGCTGTAGTTAAATTATTTATTATTTAGCTGGTGTATTTTTTCTACTCCAGCAGCATAAATCCAAATCGCCAGATTATCACTGGTGCTGTATTTGCACTGTTTTGCTCACCTAATGCATAAGAAATTTGTAATGGATTTCTTTTACATTTGCAAATCTTATGAGACTGCTTATTGTTCAGGTGTTTTTATTGAGATAACTTCTTTCCAAGACTATTCAACAAATGTTGATATACTATTCTACATTCATTTATTATCATCTGCAAAACTGTTCCAGTTCAATCTTGAAATATAAAGGTGTAAATGATTTTATTTTGCAATTTTAGGGTGAAACTGATTCTCTAGCAATAAAAATGGAATTTGATGAAGAGTTTGGTGGTGTGCCAGCTGAGGGTGGTGGGGATGACTCACTGAATGCATCAGCTGCAGCAGCTAAAACCCCTAAACCCAAGAGAGAGAAGAAGGAGCCTGGTAAGACCCTTGCACAGCCATATTTCACCTTAGTTGTGTATTTACTGGGCATGAAATGCATTTTTAACACAGTGTGAGAAGGGAAATACAGCACAATAATCACTATTTCATCTGGTTTTCTTCCCTAAAATGAAATATTTGAAAGTACTATGAAATTTCTTCGTGCAATCTACTTTCCTGGGATGATGGATCTTAACATTTTCTACATTTCAATTGTGGGGGTGGGGGGGGGGGGAAATCTAAATCTTCAAACTTGTGTATAGAAAAATAGATTATTTTTACATAATGTGTCTTATTCCTTGCAAACTGAAATGTCTAGTTTGTGTGCTCTTTGATATTGAAGGACAGGGCAGTTACCTTCAGCCCCTCAGTCTGAGTATAGATTGTAGAACGTGATTAAATAAATGTATTTTTCTATTGACATATTCAGTCATTCCACTTTTCAGAAAGTTGTGGGTGCTGTGGCTTGGCAGGCAACCAACATTCACTTCCCCATTTCCTCTGCTAGTAGGAATTTATTATTGCTGTTTGAGGAATACACAGTAACAGGGAGGCAGCAACAAAAAAAGAAAGCTGAAGACAGAAGAGAAGGTTTAAGTATGAGGGGGTTTATTTTTTCAGAAAAAAGGAAAAAAATGTGGTTGCACAAATTATTATTCTGAGATAAGATCTGGGTTTCATTATTCAGGGGCTTCTCCAACCTGAGTAGATTCACTGAGTGCAGTTGTGACTGACTTGTCTGCTTGCAGCTCAAATCTCCTACAGCCACTGTTGAGCCAGGGCCAATTAGCCCAGCTTGACCTGAGCTTGCCCTGCAATTGGCTGACCACATTTTTACCCCCTCTCCACAATAGGATATCCTCTACTTCCCATGTTTGTTGTATTTATCCAATAACTGTTTCTGATTCTGTTCCTTGAATAATGGAAAACTGCACATTCTTTGCCTGGAAAACTCTAGCAACCTTTAAAGAAACACAAGTTTGATGGCAAAACTTAAAATTAGAGATGTTATGTTTTTTAGTCATAAAACAAATTTCTTTGGCAGCAGGCGGTCAGGTTCTGTGTGAAATAATTTCATGTTAAATCTTCCTTCAGTGAGGAGAAGAAAATTTACAGTGTTTAAAGGAGAACTTTTTAAGATGAAACTTTATACTAAATTTGTAAACAATTAGAAAAGATGAAAATATTTTTTAACCTGACTGTAGTAAATGCTTTTACTTTTGGCAGGTGCCAGGGTAAGAAGGACACCATCATCTACAAAACCCAGTGCAAAAAAAGTGAAGAAAAGAAACCCATGGTCAGATGATGAATCCAAGTCTGAAAGTGATTTAGAAGAAAATGAGCCTGTGATTATTCCAAGAGACTCTCTGCTTAGGAGAGCTGCAGGTAACCCAAGACTTGGTGAATTGTGTATTGTGACTGGAAGTTTCAACTACAAACCCACATTTTCCTTTGACCATAGGACTTCCTTTAGGACTTTATTGCCTTCAGGTAACTTGCGTTACATTTTCTTCACTGTGTGAAGAATACTCTTAAGTCAAGATCAGGAATTTCTTATGAAAGATTTTGTAATTTGGATCAGAAATCTTGTCCCCTATTCTAAACAGTAGAATAGAAATTAATCACTAAACTAGTGAATTATAGAAGAAACAGACAAGACAATACTCTTACAAACAAAAACATTACTCTGATACAAGTATACTGCCAAATAAGGCCTACAAGGCAAGTAAAAAATTGTCAAAAAATTCTGAACACTCCATGAAAACCAAGACTGAAAGTTTGGAAAGTATGTAAGTATGTGATGGTTTAAAAAACCCCCACAGAGTTTCTGGAAAATTAGGAAGAATATTCAAATAATGGATTCAAGAAAGCTTCAATTTTAAGTGGAGGATTCTCATTCCTTAAAAGTACTGATGCACAATGTCTCCATAATGCCTTTAGCTGAAGGTGGCTGGGCAAGCCACAAGAGGTGTTGAATGTTTGCTAACATCTAAATTATTTTTTATTCTTTTCAGCCCTTTATTCTTCCAGGCTGAAACAAATCTATTATCCACCATTCTTTCATCTTATGTACTCTGAGGCAGGGATTGTTCACTGACTTCCACTTTGATTTGTATATGTATGTGTATTATATAACATAGACAATTCTCCTGAATTGTGAAAATTGTGTGATTTTCTCAGCTGAGAGGCCCAAGTACACTTTTGACTTCTCAGAAGAAGAAGATGATGCCGACGATGATGATGATGCCAACAATAACAATGATTTGGATGAGCTCAAAGTAAAAGCCTCTCCAGTTACAAATGACAGAGAAGATGAGTTTGTTCCCTCAGACAGCTTAGAAAAAGATGAGTATGACTTCTCCCCAGCCAAATCAAAGCCATCTCCAGAGTAAGTACTGTAACTCAGTAGGATTTTTTTATTAATAACTTTCTTCAATGCAAAAGTTTCTGAACAAAACTGAGAAGCATCAGCTGTTGTTGCTTTACACGCACTGTGAAAAATAAAATGTGGAGGGATTCAAGTGTATGTTATCTCAGCCTTGCAACTGACCTATGCAGGGGTGACTCATGATTTAAAAGAATAATATAATAACATATAAAATAGTTATGATACACTGTCTGTAATATCATCTGTTAAACTATGTTTTTAAAGGTTCTCTGTTTTCTGTCTTGTGCCAGTCTGGTATAGAGAACTTAGGAAAAAAATGTAATTCTGTTAATTTTAAATGTCTGGAGTTCTTGACTGGATGTCAGTTTTAGGGGTTTGCTGCAAGCAGATGCAAAAATGCTGGAAATGTTAAAACAGGATTTAAATTTTGTGTGGATATTTATGATGTCCACGTACTTCACTATGTGCTTGATGTAACTCATACAATTCCCTTTTTTTTTTGCTTGTAAGTAGAAAAACATCTCAAACCAAGAAAAATCAAGATTTTGGGAACATCTTCTCTTTTCCATCTTACTCTCAGAAGACAGATGATGGTGAGATTGTTTTCACAGTTCTGTTTAATTTTTATAGCAACTATTAATGGGATATTTTGGGGAGTGGTACATACAAACTTCACAGAGTAGTTACCGGAGAAGGATGTCCACATCCTCCCTCTTTATAAAGGGGTAAAGTGAAAGAACTTCTGATCTTTAGAGGAACAAAGCTTGTATCATAGGTAAGGAAGTCACAGTACATCCATAGCTGTAGCGTCACAAACACTTTTTGAGATTTTTACTGCAGTTAATATTGATGTAATTAATATATGCCGTGAATGGATCTTATTCTAAACTTACTCTGTGGTTATAGATACAACAAAATTGGACAGTGATGATGAGGATTCTGCTCCTGTTTTCTCATCATCTTTTGCCCCAAAACAAACAGAGAAAATTCCAAGTAAAACAGTAGCTGCTAAAAAGGGTACGTATAGAATTGGCCTGGAAGCCAATCCTTTTGTTTGAAAGTCATCATCTCCACCTTTTCATTGTCTCTTCAGTCTTCAAAGTAGGAACTGCTTCCATTTATTTTGAGCTCTGTGAAATTCAGCAGTAGGGTATTTGAGCTCATTGACATTCAGCAACAGGGTATGAACTTTCTCCAGTTCCTTAATAGTATTGTTTCTTTCCACTGGCTACTTTGTAGTGTCAGAACTTCTTACCTTCCACATCAGGAGGTGGTGTTCAGCCTTCAAATAGTTTAACTAATGGGAGGTTTTTAGCTTCAGGGGATAGGTAGAGTGGAGCATGCCACCAGTTGGTGTGGAATATCCCTTGGGTCAGTTGGAGGCAGCTGTCTGGACTGTCCCCTCACAACTCCTTGTGCACCCCCAGCCCCTTTCTGGTGTGATGGTGTGAGAAGCAGAAAAGGCCTTGAGTCAGTGTCAGCAGCAGCAAAATATCCCTGCATTGTCAACATCATCTCCAGCCCAAATACAAAACACAGTCCCCTACTACCTACAATGAAGAAAACAAACTCTGTCCCAGCCAAAACCAGACAGAAGGCTATCACTTTTTCCTCTTGGAACAGAGGATGAGAGACTCTCCTCAGACTTCAGAGGTATAAATTCTTTCAGTTATTAGTCAGCTTTTAGAGCTGTCATCTTGCATTTTTTCCCTATGATATTGGGGCCTTTGTTTTTTAAAACTTCTTTTGACCAACTTGCAGCTGAACTTAATATATTAATTCTTCTGTAAAAAAAGGTACCTCAAGGAGAATGACAAGAAAGTAGCCAGTTACAATAGTTAACTTATTCTCTTAAAAATGAGAAAAAAAATATTGTTTTCTATTTTAGGCACCAGTGAACTGCAGCATCTTTCCACCCTTTCCCCCTTTGCCTCCCTATTTCTAATCTATTTCTTAATGCATTGTGTCCACTCTAATTTGTTAACAGTTCAAATCAGTGAATGCCTGATTACTTCTCAAACACTTCCAGTTGTTGGTAGAGTTCTGTAGTACAGTAAATAAAGATTGCATACAGAAATAGCTGATCTCTAATAGAGTGGTCTTTTATATTGAATTTCTGTACTCCAGCAAATGGAAGAGTGAACTTTGTATGCAGTAGCCAGGCATGGATGCACTTTAAAATTCAATCTTTCTCCCTCTCTGTTTTTTGAGGGTCTGGATGTAAGTGAATTGTCATTAGCCTAACTCAAAACCTTAAAATAGAGCTGTGATCTGAGTTTCTGATTAACCTGTACACATACAGAATAGGTATAAACCAGCTCTCTTTCAAGCAAGAGTTAAATTTTTGCCTTCTGAGTAGCCTTAGGGGCACTCTCCTTCTCAGTGCATGGCAGCATGACAATTGCTTTCACCAGTTTTCAGCTCTTCTCTTCTTTTCTGCCCAGATCAGACATGACCACACTTTCATCATCACAGCTGGACAGTTCAGTGATAACCCAGCAGGTTTAGTTCATTGGTCATCTGGTTACACTTTTCGTAGACTCTTTGATTCTAAGTCCATCTTCATGGACTTGGCAGCAGCCTCCTCAGAACCCATTTTCTGGTAATGTCATATTCCACCCACTCACCCTCACACTGGGAGTTCTCATTGTGTGTGGCTGAAATGATTGTTCCAGAGCTGTTTGAATTTCTGTGACTTCAGACTCCGATCAATTTGGGATGAAATCTCTTGACCTCTGCTGTTCACTACAGAGGATCAAGAGGCAGCTGAACTTTTCCATGACTGTTTGAGCTCTCTGTGGTTTTAGGGCTTTATAGTAAAGCCTAAGGGAAATTTGAAAAGCAGGCCAACTCTTGATAAGCAACTGCTCAGCTTGAACAGCTTTGAAGAGCCCAGCTGCTGAGATTCTAGCAAGTGAGATCTACTCTTTGCATCACCTGTGGGACTGATACCATACCTGGACTTCCTGTTAAAAACTTGGGCTTCTTGAGAGCCTGTGTACATTGATTGTGCTGCACACTCTGTTTCCTGTCATGATACCTAGTGGAGAGCTTGGCTGAACTGATTTGCCATCAAGCTGCTGTCAAGAGATCCTTCACACTTGTGCAGCCATTAGGGGTGTAAGTTAAAGCAGCAGATGAGAATCCCCCTGTATTTAGCACAGAGGGAAGTCAGTGTTCTGAACACTGCTCCTTTAGCCACCAGGTAACAGCTCAGGGGTTTGCTGTCCCTTGGTCACACTTCACAGGAGTTACCCACTGAGATTAGGCTCTGTTTCCAGAGAAAAATCCAGTGTCTGTGGCAGTGTGCTGTACCTCTGTTTCTGCAGTTCAAGGCATCATAACCAAAATGCTTGTGGAGACACTCTCTTGTTCTCCAAACACATCCCCCTTGTGATCCCATAAATTAAATTTGAGTTCTCACAAACATCCACATTCCTGGTATCTGGAGAGTTTGTACTTGTGCCTGTTTGAGGCACCTGTGGTTGACAGAGGGTAGGTCAGGTGTGTATCTGAGGTTTCTGCAAGACTCATTCATCATGACCTGATGATCTTAAGGGTCTTCTCTGACCTAGATGGTTCCATTATCCTATCCCTTGACACCCACTGTGGGAACATTGCAATCACCATCTTTTAAAGACAGCCAGATTAGTTGTGTGGCACTGACTGAAATTCTCCAGGAAATGCAGAATTTTCCCTTCCTCTCCTTTCAGCGTTTTCCAAAATTCCTTTTCACAGAGATTGACAGAATGCAATGTCACAGAGACAGAGGCACTGCCTCCCAAACTCCTGCAGTAATCCTGGGGAAAGCAGTCCACAGTCATACCACCCTGAAGGCAAAAATGTCACAAGCAGCTGGATACTGTGATGTATCCAGCCTCTATGGTCAAAGTAACCAGCCTGGAGGACTTCTGTTGCTGCTTTACCCACTAGTAACCTGGTTTGTACTCAAAAAGATGAAACAGTATTCAGCCAAGAACCTGGAATAGTACTGAGTGCACCAATCCTTCTCAGAGCAGGACACAGGAAACCTCCTGTTTATTCCACACAGTTCCAACATAAAAGCTGAAGTGTGTTTTCCCCAAGTGCAGAAGTCACTCATCTTGTTTTAATGTCTGCCATTCATGCCATAATTGGAGTATCTAGTATAATTTAATATGCTCAACCAATTTGTGAATTTATTTAGTGTCTTTTAACTTCCAACAGCAAAACTAGATGCTCCCCCTAAGCCTAAAAGAGCTCCCAAGGCCAAGAAGGTGGAAACTGTGAACTCTGATTCAGATTCAGAATTTGGCATTCCAAAGAAGACGGCAGCACCCAAAGGTAGGAGTCACACCTGGGCTCTCTGGAGCACAGGGCTCACAATTATTTTAAGAACCACAATAATTGTGGTGAGTTATGAGTACACTGATCACTGGTAGATTACTCAGCCTTTCCTATGGCAAATACAATGTATTGACTTCTTGGCAAACCATGTGTGGATGTTGTTATCTGACCTTCACTATTGGGAATGCATTTAATAGCTGCACCCCCCCCCCCCCCACCATCTTCCATTCTACTGGATACTGCTCATTTTCTTTGAACTCAGCTCCTTCCAAGCCAGTAAAATTCTGGTAGTAATTGTAGTAAGTAGCACTTTCTGGGGTTTTAAGCCCATTTTTTTGTATCCCAGTTCTCTGAGTCCTCACAACACAGCACAGCAAGCAGTGTAGTTGGAGGAGTCTGTAAAGGATGTGCCAGTGTTGATGGTTGAGGTTAAAAGTAAATTTACTAAATATTAATGGGGAATTAATGCTGTATAACCAATGCAGAAGGTGACCAAGGACTTGTAGTTCTACTTCAGTGTAGAAGTTATCTGATCTCATGGATTTTGTCCCTGTCTTGAACTGACAGCTTGAACTGTCAGGGTGAATGATGACTGCAGAACAAGTGGAAAAGATTTAAAACTGAGAAAATAAAAAAATACGTGTACTACACTGCTGTTGTGAAGAGGCTTGAGTAGTAAACTGGGTTTGAGCTTAACATGTGGACATACTAAAGTAACTTCACTAGGGGGTTTTTCAGTTTGATAAAGTCTGGAGTTTATTTTTAAAAAAAAGCAACAAAGTTAACTCATAATCTGACCTAGGAAAAGGAAGAGGAGCAAAGAAAAGGAAAGCATCTGGTTCAGAAAATGAAGGTGAATACAACCCTGGAAAGAAAACACCCAAGTCCACACCAAGCAAGGTCAGTTCCATCTCTGCTCTCTTCTCTTTGTAAAAAGAACCTCATGAATTCCTTTACATAAAAGTTAACTTCTTATAAGTTGCTAATATGGTGTTGGGGGCTGAGGTGTCATTAGCAATTGGATGCTAGAGAGGTGTTTTTTAAATTCTGAATATTAAAATGGAAAATGTACAAAGCATCACAACTGATTTGTCTTTTCTTTTCTAAAGAAATCCAAGAAGGCCACTTTTGACCAGGATTCTGATGTGGAAATCTTCCAGTCAGGCTTTGCCTCCGAAACTGCCCCAAAGCCACGGACAGGCCGGGCTAGAAAAGAAGTGAAATATTTTGCAGAGTCTGATGAAGATGATGATTTTGATATGTTTAATTAAGTGCCCAAAGAGCACAAAAATGTTTTCCAACAAGTATCTTGTGTTGTCCTTTTGTCCCCTCTGTTGCAAACTTTTGTACATTTGACTTATTTTATGTGATAATGTAATTGATGGTTTTTATTATTGTGTGTAGGCATTTTAACATTTTGTTCTTACACCTACAGTTTTATGCTCTTTTTTACTCATTGAAATGTCATGTATTTGTCTGACTGGCTTGTAGAGATGTTCTAGACAGCTGTGCTAAAGCACATTTTAATTGTCATGGTTGCAACAGCAAACCTGCTTTTTGAAATGAAGTTTAAACATTAAAAAATGGAAAACTATCGTGTGTGTGTGTGTGTGTGTAAAGTTTGGGCTAGAGGGACTACTTCTACACAACTTTTTAAAATAAATATATTTTATTCTTTGCCAGGAGACTCCATGGAAAAAGGTAAACAGTATATGAACATAGAAAGCATTGTTAAACAATCTCAATGTACAAACAGAGCCAGTGAAAGTACATCACAGACTTGCTAGAATATATAAAAAAAAAAAAATTCCACTAGTGCTTTAAATGAAACCTAAGAAACTGACACTTTAAATCTGTTAACCATTCTACCACAGTTTTCACTCTGCTTCATGGTGATTTAACAAGGCCAAGAAGGCAGATTCTCTCCTTGTGTTTCTGGAAGTCCTAGCTGTACTTCCTTAGCACCTGGAAGGCTGGAAAGCCCAGCTATTCCTGGCAGTTGATTCTTAAGGAAGTACCCTGGACTCAGCAATTCAAAAGTTGTGAGTCTGCTGGTTATCATCCCATGAAGTTTCCCTAATGGCTTGTGAACAAGTAAACAAAAACATGGTAACACTGAAAAGTGTTTCTGCCTTGGAGGCTATAGCATTGCTGTTGAAATGGAGCAGGTAATTGTGGAGCTAGGTCACCAGCCAGCTAAGAAACCACTTCTTTAAACTTTAAAGTGACATTAACAGTGGAACAAATGACATCTGAATAACTGATCTGGCAGTTAATGCTGATACTGATACCTCTTCTGCTGGGGCAGTGACGTTTTGTATACTTTTTACAAGGAAGGAGATGCAAACTGAGGGCAGCAAGGACAAGTTTTCATATTTCAACTAAATCAGACGGTCCTTTCAACTTCCTTCTCTGGATGTGTACAGTAGTCCATGTCCTGTGGTTGGTGTCTTGATCGTTTTAGGTATGAGAGACAAAAGGAAAGCACCAAACATCCAGTATGGAGAGTACAGCCATACATTTGTATGTACAAAGTCATCAGAAATGCAACCAGAATTTGAAGACTGAGATCTGTCTTGTCACCATGCAATATTGAGTGTTCAGAGAAGAAAACAGAAGCTTAACTATTTTTTTTTTTGCATGAAATGGCTGATTTAGAGTTTCAAAAGTTTGCATTTTCTAGTTTTAAGAGTTTAAACAGCAAGGAGTATATATCGATACATATGAAAATTTCTTGGTCCTTGTTGAGTTTATCTATATATATATATAGATATATATTAAGTCCAGAAACTAAGCAGCAGTAAAAATGTTTTCTTGCTTTTCATCCCTGTACATAAGGTATTAGGAATGTCTGAAGTAGCTGGAAAATGTCTTATTCCACCATAGGGGATTGACTGACACTGCTGTTATCCACTGAACTAGGTGAGATACTGGGACTGTGTTCTGCAGTATTTCCATTTGAGGTTGGTGTCAGTGGTTCATGTCCTTCAGAGTTCTCCAACATTTCCTGAATAAGAGGTGGCATGGATCCAGGAATTTCCATTTTCAATGTAATGACACGTTCTGCACCTTTAAAAAGAAAACACAAAATCCTTCCCATGAGCACGATTCATACAGTTTCCTTTCTGTTAACATTACAAGAGTAATTTCAGGGTGTATTTTGTTAATGGATTTGGTGTCTCCTATATTTCTTGCACACAAAGGTGTGTGTGTGTGATCTGCTTCATGCAGTTCAAGAGGGAGCTAGGTGAGTACTCCTTAACAAATTAATTCAGATCTATCACATAGCAACTGATATGTCAATACAGGTAAATTGGATGAGCTGCCTATTTTTAAAGAAGGGCCCAAAATGGCATTAAATTATACTGACAAATTAAATTGGGCTGTGATCATGTTGATGTCTTTTTAAACTGGAATAACATTTAGTCTTTATACTGTACTGGTTCTGCAAAGAATGACAAAAATTCTGTCTATATTAAATAGATGAGGTGAATCCTGCAAGAGAACTGCAGTGATCTAAGGCAAAATGTTTCCTTCCCATAGAGAAAACCGTGAAATAAGATGCAGAATTTAACAAACAATTACTTTATAAAATAACACATTCAGGAAAAAAGATATTTTTTTGGGGGGGAAGCTGCCTTCTGTAAAGCTGTATTCTTCAGGCATCCTGTCTTGTGCTAATGAACCCCCAGAGTGTGCAGGAGCCTTGAGTGGTGCTCAGCTCTGCCTTGGCTGAGGCTCTTTGAGCTGGGCTTGTCACAAGGACCAGGCAGAGGGGACTCTGCAGGTGAGGGCATGCAGGATCAAACAAAATTACTGCATCAGTGCTGACCACTCAGACTGGGAGCCACAACAACTGGTTTAGGGAGGAGAAAAAGCCAAGCACAAAGTCTCGGTGTGTGGTCAGCAGGCAGGGACACAGCAGGACACAGCAGCCAAGGCCCTGCTGGACACTGAGGCAACTCTGCATCAAGCAATTTATAGCCATAAACCTCAGCATTCCTGTTGCTCACAATTCCTGATCAGCTTAAAAATGCAGTCCAATGGAAGAGGAACCTGTGGTTTTTAAACAACAAGAAGAACCAAAAAAAAAAATTACAGAGAAAATAGTTTGGTTATTGAAAAACCATTCCAGAAGAGCGATCCTTTGGAAATAAATACTCTGCTTATCCATGCTGCTGCAGTGGAGATGCTGGAGAGAGCACTTCACACTCCAAGCTGGAAGGGAGCATTTAAATGTTTATGCCTTACATGAGGAGCATCAAAAAATCATCTACAAAGGCAATGATTGACTTTCCAAGTGGATGCTGACTTAAGAGTCTCTTAAATAGCTGTAATGGGAAAGATATTAATGCAGAATGATGCAGAGAGGTTCTCCAAAAACCAGCTATTGTCAGAGCTGTGCTGATGAACTCAATTTGGCCATGTTAAACACCTGCTTTCCACTGTTATGTCAGATGCAGTGAAGTGCTTGTGTGGTCATTCAGTGCAGAGCCAGAGAAATTTTTCAGGTTTGGCAAACTTCCAACTTAATCAGGGGATAAGAGAACTCAGAAGATGAGAAGAACTCAGGAATTGTCTTGCTTCAGTCCCACCAACACTTCACTCTTTGGTTGCAATACCTCTAATGCCAAAGCAGACACTCTCAGTGTTTCAGATTAATGCTTTCTTTGGTGTTTGCTTTCAGGGATCAGGTACCACCCAAAGTCATTATCGTCTAACGTACATCTTTTAGAATGAAACTCAAGACATCCCCAGCCCTCCAGGACACCACCATCCCTTGGTATGATTTAGTTCTACTATGAAACATTAATTATATAATTAGAGTTAAATACTTATGTCAGAATGAAAAGAAGCCTTTCTTGTGAATGGAATATAAGGAGTTGTGTTCTTGAGGAGCGGGAAGGCTCTGGTAAAGAAGGAGGGAAGTGGACATGGATTTCCCACAAGTATAAACAGTGGAACAAAAGGGCTCCCCTAAATGCTTTTATAGCTCAATACCACTCTAAGTTTATTTTGTAGATTCAGTTGGATGGAGCTTGTTTTACTTGAGGGTAAACTGCAAGGTTTAGATAACCTGGTAAAGTGGTTCCTTTTTAGGATACTTGTGCTTCTAGCTCTGGTGTTTCCCTTCCAAGTTACTTCTTTTGGTTCTAATCAATCCAATTAAATTGCTCACTTCTTTTTATAAAGATAGCTATAACTTAATCTTTTAACTTGGATTTATATAGTTTGAAGTGGAGCAGTTAAGGTTTAAATTTAAAACAAGTATGTTTAGTTGAGTGAATTAACTACTGGGTTTTCTTTTTCCTGAGTCTTTCCCCAAACCATGTCAAATGAAGTCAGTAATCTTCCCAAAAAGCACAGATCCAACCTACACAGGTACCTGTACATACAAGCTCGTGTGCCTGCTCATCTATCAGGGGTAGCAAATCTGTTGCTGAGTAAGCAGAGTAAGAAGGTGAAACTGCATTGGGCAGCATAAGAATAAGAATCATTGCACTTTAGACTCTCTATTCTCAGACTGGTACATCAGGGAACCTGTTCTGATCAAATGAAAGCATTCAGCTACACCTGTGCTTTAGAGAATGTGTGACAATGCTTAGACTATGAATTGCACAGGATCAATCCAGCACATACAAGACTGCATAAAATGTAAAAACTGCTCTGGGTTTAGGTATGGTTAGTTTGGATTAGAGGGGCTGAATCTCCAAAATGCTGGATCAAATCAGTTCTGAATCTCCAATACATCAGACCACAGTTTAGGGGAATTATGGTTGCACAAGGGTTTTCTGCAGTCTGTAACCAGACTTTTTAAAAAGCCATTGGTGATACAGAGCACATGTTGATCTGAACCCCCTTGTAAACATTAACAAAGCTTTTATCTTGTCCTAAAATGACTAACAAAGACTTTGTGCTAATGATTTGCTACTACTTGCACCTACAACATCTTTTTCACTGTCAGTTGCATGGAGAATGGAGCACCATGCATGTTTAAAGCAAAACCAATTTGGAGGCAGGAACTATGTAAAGAAGCTGGGAAGAATCAAGTCACAAGGACCTTTCTTAGATGTGTTAAAAAAATAACAACCCAGGTGTCTAGGCCAGTTCCTCTGAAATGCAACACTGCCACTCCTGCTGAGTTATTGGGAGAAACTGTACCTTTTGCACTGATGCTACGAAGATCTGTGATTTTCATTAAGATCTTTGGGAACATATGAGGCTTGTTGGGTCGTCTCTTTCGGATATAAATTTTCAGTGCTTCAAGCAAGGGTTCCTGAAGCTTATCCACTTTCATTGGTTCTTCAAGGTCCTGGCGATCTGTAAAAAAGTATCATATCACTCATATGATTTGAAATATTTATTTTTTAAAATAAACTCCAAATCACAGAATCTCCTCCATGTTCTCAATTACAGTTCCATGAATTTTGTTCTCTGATAAACAATGCACACTCTGTAGTGAGCATCCCATAGGAAGAGGATAAACCACAACTTTCTGAAACGTGGATTCATTTTTTTCCTTGGTGACTGGAAAGGTTTGTCATGTGGGGGGTCAAGAATTAGCAGTTTGCTCTTGTACCTCCCTCTTCAAGGGGAAAACACCTTGCTGCAAACAACAATTTGGAATTGATTTTATACATGTCACTGATAGGCAACCCAGGTACTCATAGAGGTTACAGCTATTTTTTGTTACCACTACTACAGAAAAGTGAGTTACCATCAGGAATCAGCAGATGGCAGTGCTGGCTTGAATGACAACAGATGCCACCCTCTGCACCGGGACACAGGAGTCACATATCACTGACATCTAGGAGCCCATCAATGCTTTTAATGGGTTAGGGTTAGAGACACATAAAATCGGAATGATTTTGTACTTAAGGGCCACTGCCAACAAAGATTGACTCTTGTGTTTCAAACACTCACTTGTAGTACCCAGTCTGTGTTTCAACAACATCGCCCAGCTAAACCAGGTGTGTTTCTACTGATAATCCAGATTTTGTCAAGGAGGAGAGAGACCAACCAACAGAAATTTACAGAGTATTTTGGAAATTATCTGAGAATTCACTTTTTGTATTTTAAGCCTATGATATAAATTGACAATCACCCTTTCGAGTTCCCTTCAGCCTCAGTTTGGAAGTATAACACATTTTTTTGCTAAAGAAGGTTATCACCAATGGCTTCCATGTGACTGAAACCAATGCAGATGCACACAATTATATTTATGAGGAAAAGCTGTGTAATTGGGCATCTTGCTGTAAGAAAGCTCACTCATGCAGGTACCTATACACTGCTTAGCAAAAACACAGCAGGACCCCATCTCCAGAGGTTCCTCCCAACTCCAACCATTCTTTGAGGTATCTCAATGCCCTTTGTCAGGCAAACAATAGGACTGGTTGCTTGACAGAATGATTTCAGTACTTTTTTTTCAAATTATCAATAATAAAACCAGTAACTATCAATGGATAGTTACTACCAGTGGAAAACAAACTTTAGCATTAAGGGGCTTATATAATACATACAATATTGTTACAAATATATATATAAAATATGTTTAAGTAAAGGAAAGCTAAACAAGTAGAACATAAATGAAGACATGATCATGTCTGTCCTTTTGAAATGCATTAGAGTTCATGCAGTACAATACCTCCACAGATGAGGCAGATGGCACTAAGGAGACCTGTTTCTGTATCATCCATTTCCAAAGGTAGGAGCTGGTTGGCAAATGTGAACACGAGATCAGTCAGCGGGCCAAATCCGGCGTTGTGCATCTGAGTTCTGTTTAGGGTAAGGCCATCTGAAAAGGTCATGGTGTCTTGTTCTGGTGTGTATCTTGTGCAAATTCTAAGGATCTGTGGAAAAAAAACCAGAAAAATGGAATCTGAAGAATTTAATCCATGAGAGGTTTGTTGCCTTTTCTCGGTGCAGCGAATGACAGTGGAGCTTCAGTACTGGGCAAAGTCAGAACAATCCGAAAACAAACTCCAGTTTGTGCAGTTCTAGCTGCACAAAAACTCTCAGGTACAACACAAATATACTCTACTGACTATGTGTATTCCCTGTAACAGAAACCTAAGAACAGAAATTTCCCCCTAGTTATGAAATAATCAAAACTTTGGAGCAACTCTCACCACTCAGATCACCCACACTACAGTGATATCCACAAAAACAGTTCTGTCATTAGTCTGCCACCTGCACCAAACTATAACACGTGACTGATCTGATGAACTGCTGCTCTGATCCCACAAGATCCTGAGAGCATCTCACCTCTTTGAACAAAGGCATATCTCACTGATTTTGGGGATCACTTTTGCACAGCAGCACTTCCCTGGGTTGTATATTTGACAAGGACAATGCTGTGGGAGTGGAAGCTTGTGGGAGTGAGCGTGGACAGCTGTGAGCTGCTGAAGAGGCAGAATTTTGGGCTGCCTTCCTCTCTTCTGCAAGAGCAGACAGGCAAACATTGCTATGGGGACAAAGCCCTCCATCTCCCCAGCAGCTGCAGGTAGGGTTTCCTTGGAGCCCTGCTTGCCTTGTCAGCCTGGGAGCTTGCCCCCAGCGGAATATCAAACTCTGCACCTCCAAACGGCAGCACACACGACTCCTGGCAGCCTGGCCAGTGGTCTGAGGAGCTGGCCCAGCTTTTCTTCTTTTACAGTGGTTGTTACTTCTGTGTGCTGTAACACCAAACCTCCCCACCAGCCTGTTGGCTGCCAGCCTTCCTGCAGGCTCTGGCGCTTCCCCCTGTGGAGCCCCAGCAGTGGCAGACCCTGCCCGCCTGGCGCAGAGCCGCTGACAGCGCTGCTTGTTCCTGAGCACGCCCAGGCACTGTTGGCTTTGGCAAGTTCCCTTGTATGCCGACAGCCACCCAGTGCTGACCCCGGATGAAAGAGCCTTCGAGGGGAGAACGGGATTCACACCTCTAACCGGGCACGGAGGAATGCAAAACACATGAATAAAACACCGAGGATGCTCTACATTTTGTTAGCAAATGCCTCCGGGGTAAGGGCAGCGTGGAGAGCGCTGTCACAGCAGCAGAGGTGGCAGCAGGGCCAGCGAGGGAGCGTGTGCGCGAACGCTTCCGCCTCCCAGAGCACAGCCAGGACGTGTGCCACCCTCTGTGGTGGCACAGGATCATTTGTACAGCTGCAATTCATGAACACGGCCGTAAGCGCCTAATAGAAGAGGCGTCCATCATGTTGACATATTTCTGTTATATATAGCAGTGCTTAATGTTTAAAATAATCAGAGGTGGGAGAGGGCTTGTGCCGAAACTAAACTGAACTGAAAGCCTGCCGAAGTCAGGCTGATTAGCTGAGCTAAGACTACAGCTGTGTTTTTTCAGGGCTTGACTGTATTTATTTCCCATCCTACTTGGTTTTAAAGATACAACAAAAAAGATTTACATGAATATAAGAGAGCACCGGGAGAATTTAATTACTCCTATAGCTTCTGAGGCTCTGAGTCAGAGGCCCCAGCACATGGCAGCTGACCAGTCTGGGCTTGGTTTCTCCCACTTTCATCTTTGCCTGGCAACACTGCTCCAAATAAACAGGGAGGAGAATGAGGAGAACACAGACGGTCTGTAGGACACCTAAAGGGAAACTTTCATTTCTCTTCTTCAGTTCCTTGGTAAGATACTTAATAGGGTGTATTTGTGCAGGGAGATCTTCAACTATTTTCTGTCTCAGCAATAATCTTATCTCACATTCTGGGTATACCTTGAAGCAGTGAAACTTTGTGTGGTTGGACAGGAATGTCTGACATTGTTGCCTTATCCCTGAATTAGAATAAGTTCTTGAAATTACTTAAATCAATGACCAAGAGTCACAAATACAAGCACACAGCACATTAATTCCTCAGTGACCACAAATTTCCCATTATATATGCCATTTTAAAAGGCTGCTGGCTGCTAGGTTTTATGTAGTAGCCAATTTATCATTCAGGATCATTAGAAAAAGTTAACATTATGAAGCACAGCACTCTGTAAGAAAGAGGCAGCATCTTTACCACATTCAGAACTGCCAGTAACCACTGGCCATCCTCTCCCCTGAAGTTCACATTGGGTTGCTCTTTTAAATCATTAAAAGATTGTACAGAAAGCAGAAGAAACACAGAGAATACCTGGTGTTCCAGAAAACAAAGATTCCAAAGCTACATATTTACTGTGACATCCAAGAGCTGCTTGGTTCACTTCTCTAATGGCATGCAAGAGGAACTGGAGTGCAGCTCTTCCCACCTGAGGCCTGCACAGACAGTAGCTGCCTTCCAGTAAGGGTGCATGGCTGAAGAAGATCAGGTATCCAGCTTTGGGAGGAACAAGGCTCTGTACTTCTTACCTGGTACTGCTTTTCCCTTAGCTCAGCCAGGCAGAAAGGCAGCCCCTTTGACTCCAGTGCTATTTCAATTGGTAAGCCTTAGCAAGCAGAGTTCCTCCCTCCACAGCCTCAGGACTCCCTTCCCAACAAATGAGCAGAGCAGGATGGGGAGCTTGATTGGGCAATGCCGTGGTGTATTCCCCAGGCTGCCTGCAGCTTCCCCGGCAGCTGCCCAAGCAGGGCTGGCAGATAGGGATCCCCCAGATCCTCCCTCAGAGGGCAGGTCTGGACACCAGCTGCCACAGAGATCCCTGCCCAGAGGGACTGGGGTGCCCTGGAGCCATCTTCCCAACAGCCCAGAGGCTGAACACACACCTGCCACCACACACCAGGCTCTGGCTCCCTTGCAGCAAAGCTCCGTCCTTGTTCCCCAGCACCACAAGCCCCACTGTGTTTGGGGGTGCAGGACAGGAGTGCTCAGCAAAGAGACCCCCAGGGCTAAAACAGAGGAAGAACTTCCAGGCTGAATCCTCATTGGGAACAAATCTGGGTGAGGTTACTCAGCCTCAATCCAGCCCCTGTGGCATGTACAGAAAGGGACCTGCAGGGGCCCTGCAAAATTTATAATTAAAACATAAAGTCGGGTAGAATTGAGCTACTTCAGGCTTAGGCACAAGTAGGACAGGTTTTTGTTGAGGACAGCCTTCAGGCCTTTGGATCCCAAGTGCTGCCCCAGCCATTAGCTGGGGGAGCCTGCAGCAGCTCCACTGGGCACTGGCACAGCTGAAGATCAACTATGTGTTTTCAGCAGTGCACTTAACTTGACTGCAGCAATCAGCTCTCAGGTTTCCTCTGCATTCCTTTGACATTATCCCACAACACGCTGTTATTAAACTCCAAGACAGATCATTTGAAATGGTGTTTTACTTTTTTTTTCTTTTTTCTTTTTTTTTAATTTCTGTCCTTCATCAGGATCTGTGAAACGCCATGGATATTGCTGATTGTTGCTAAACTGTTCTTGGGCAAATTTCCAGTGTCAAAGTAAAGCTGATTTCAAGCTCATATTCACTGAAGAACATATGGGAAACATCAGCACTTCAAAATAAGAAATCACGATATCTTTCTCCATTTTAAACTGAACTCCCAATGTCCTCAATGTTGTTTAGATTTTGCAACCAAGCCAAGTATTTTAGTTGTCACTCTGCTCTTAAATGCCACTTGCAGCCATAAATACAGTTTTCCCTCATTATTAAAGGGCCCTTTGTTTTAAGGAATATTTATATATTAAAGCATTAGGGATTCTTATGAGCCTGTTAAAAAGCGCAAAACAAAAACCCTACCAGAGGCACAAAACCAAAGTCAGCCAGAAAGTTGCATTTATGACATTGCTGCTACCACAGAACTGTTACTCATTTTAAACAGATTAGGTAGGGAAAATAGGGAAAGCTGGGCCTATTTTTTAAGAAATCCTGCTGTTAGACACTAGCTGCCTCAGCTGGCTGGGGCAGTTCCTTGAGAATAGAAACCTGGGCAGCTGACTCTGAAGCAATGATGCCTCGTGGCGCTGCCAAACCCCGTCAGCACAGCTTGTTCTGCACACACCAATTCCTGCCTGGCATTAACGCACAGGGCTTGCAACAGAAAACAAGAATTACATCATTAAGGATTAGCATTCAAGGGCTTCTAAGGCTTTTATCCATTAGATTTAAGATAGTCTGGACTCTGGATTCTTTCCATATTTGTCTTGCCAGCAAGGCTGGGGATGCTTGGCTGCTGGTGGGCCAGCGTACCAGCAGACAGAAGCACTCACTTTTACAAGGGTTATTGACTGAATTTTAGTAATATTTATCCCTAAAACTTTTGGCACCAGACAAGATATAAATTCCATGATCCTCATTTGGTGCCTTGAGCTGCCTCAGGAAGCTTGATGTTTTTTCCCTTCCAGAGTTAGTGTTTGTTTGTACATAAAACAATTCTTTGGCCCATATCCGTCAGAGTTTACTGAGCTCCTGGCACCATTTCCCTTGTCAGCCTGTTTAAGAGAGGCTTAAGTATCCACAGCCACAGGAACCAGTTGAGCAGAGACCTTGGCAGGGTCTAATAATGCCTAAGACTCTCCACAGCTGGTGCTGAATGGCAGGCGGGCAGTGAAGGGGTCCTGCTGGCAGGGAAGCCTGGCCACCCAACCTGGGAGCCCCACGCTGCTCCTCCCATGTGCTGTGGCTCTAGGAACACATCCAGGGCATGGCAGAGCAGCAGGATCATGAGGGCACACTGCTGAGGCTCATGGCCCTGCTCAGCAGAGCTCTCACAGCAGCCACTGGGTGCTCGGTGCAGCAGGAGGGGCAGCACCGCTCACTCTGCATCTCAAGGCACAACAAAACAAAACACTCATAACTAGGACAACTGGCTTGTTGTGAGGGGGAATATGTGCTATTACAACTGCTCCAGTACTGATGTTCAGCTTAAATAAAGATAGAGAGCAGCACTGCAATTCCGATTATGTGCAGGTGATGCCGCTTTAATGGATACAGCATTTCACAGGCGGCGCGCACACTACGCATTACTGTGCCATGGTAATTATCCCATTTTCTTTTTAAGCAGCACATAAAATAGTCACATAAAGTTTGCGCAAATGTCACACAGGAAAGTTAGGACTATTAGCCATGCTGTATCTGCTCCTGGCTTTGGAAAAGCCTCAGCTCCTCCCAGCTGCAGGCTCCTGTGGTGCTCACTACGCCCTGCTCGCTTGGATGTGTCACCTTCTCTGGCTTTGTGAAAAATAAAAAACAGAATGAGCAGGTGATCTGGAATGACAGGCCTCAATGAAATTTATAACTAGAGCTTGAAGGTTGCCAACGGCCACAAAGTAAAAGTGGTGAATCATATTAAAGAATCAACTTTTCTATCCATTAATTAGTTGAAATAAAGTCACTATTTACCACCTGCTTCATTCTTTTTTTCTGATCTGGCAACTAGGCTTTTATTTAAACACTTTGATCAAAGTGCCTTTATTGAGGGACTTCAGATAAAACCCTTACCAAAAAGGGTCCCCTCAATTTTTTAGCCAGTGTTGGCAATGGCAGCACTGAGTGGAGCTGCTGCAGGGACGCTGTGCAACAGAGGCTGTGCACATTCCCAGGGCAAGCTGCCACTGCCCACCCCAACAAAGAGCATCGGGGCTCACAGGATTACAGAATTAGGGTATTTCTTATCCAGCAGCTCTGGAGCTGGGGCATGGCACAAGCAAACAAGATGGCAGCTTGAGGGCTGAAGTTTTAGGGGTAGAAGGTTTGGATGAGCAGGTTCTTGCTATATTCTGATTCCTCCCCATCCTTTTTGTATAGTTTCTGTATTAACTATTTGTTATGGGTTACAGCAGCACAGCACAAAGCAGTTCCCATCCCCTGCTGCTGGCAGAACACACTCGAGGCAATGCTGCAGTTTTTTGATCACCATCTGCCTCTGGTGTGAGGGGAAGGTAACAGAATCTGCTCGGGACAGAGCTGGTGATGACAGGCGTGCAATCGGTAACGAATGGCCCTGCCCCACCGAGGGACACTCCCAGCAACAATGAGATGGCTGACTCTGAATGAGTGCCTGGATTAAGGGAACAACAAGAGGTGACTCTCAAGCATGGCAGGGCAACCTCAACCTTCCCTTTTTCTATAGGCCAAAGAATGATACCCCTTCCCCTCTCCTACCCCTCTTCCTCCTTCATCAATGTCTTCTTGATGCGATTCTTCCAAACAGCTTTTGACAAAACAAGAGGAAAAGGTCACAGCAGTTAACGTCCCCCTCAACATGATCCTGTTTGAAGCAATGCACTTTTAGAAATTCCAAGATTAATTACTTCAACTTCAGCTTCCCTAGTTTAAACTCCCGTGTCATGACAAAAAATATATCTACAGTAGCCATCCTACAAGATGCTTCTAGACTGGCCAAGCTTGGCTCAATGAGGACCTGAAGGTTTGTGCTCAGAATGAAACATTTAAAATATGTTTACATTGAACCTACTGTTTTACTGCAAGTTATTGCTACAACCAATAATATGAAACATATTTGCCACTAAAAGCCTGAAGACCTCTAAGGTCTCGATAAAGAAATGCTGAGATCCCAGAGGGCTCCTCTGAAGGTCAGCATGACAGAAACAAGCAGAGACAAAGGGAGGGAAGACAGCTTTGCCTTGACATAGTGGCAGTGCAAGGTCTGGAGACAGACTCCCAGCCCACCTGCACAGTTCTCTCCTGCAGGTTGCATGTTTGCCTGTTTAAGATTAAATTACATTTAGCTAAAACCTGTAGTGAGTCCATTACATCGGCCACTTCCACAGATACCTGCAGCACTGGAGAAAGCAGGGGGATATGAGTGCCAGAGGCTTGTATCTGACAGGCTCCAGGCACACCAGCTTCCCCTATAAAAACCTTAAAAACACTAATTCTGAAGACTTGAGTCTTATTCCTTAAATTCCCTCATGACCCCACAGGTACAGCACATTCCTAAACCATTTTACAGTGGACTGTTCCTCTAGGTATCCTTTATACATAGGATCATGCAGAGGGAGGAGGAAGGATGAAGGAGGAATGAAGGAGAAACAGGTCTCTCGTCAGTGTTACCAGTAAAGAAAATTTTCCACAGTTACACATGCCACAAGACCAAAATGTGTAAGGACTTATTTTGAGAAGTATGCTCATCCCCCAAAACACACCTCTGTAGGTGTGCTGGAGTCATCTTCTGACTGCACCAGACTATCCAGTAAGTTCAATTGTATAACAGTAAGGTCAGGGCCATATTTCACCCCCCTCTTCCTGTCAGTTGCAGTAAAAAGAAGAATAGAAAACACATTAGTAGGAGAACAATGATGTTAAAAATACATACCAGTATATCCAGGCAGGCTGCTTTCAGTAGAGTTATTTGGTCTGCAATGGTCAAACTTGTAAAGCCCGGCAATCGCTTTGCAAACTCCACTATTTTAATAATGCACTTCGTTGCAAGTTCACTGAATTTGTCCCAAAGCCCAAGGTCCAGTCGAACCCGATGATCTGCGCTGGAGTTCTGGAAAGACAGACAGACAGAAGGCACCATAAATCAACAACGTTCCTTTTAGCAATCGGTTTTCAAGGGAAGGAAACAACAACCACGTTTTCCTTCCAGAAGTACTTTCTATTAACATTCCAGACATTTTCTGCAGCTTGCTGTCGGGATGATGCTGGTTTTAAACTTGGATTAATCGCCTGAAAATTCCTTGGATACTTCTCTGTTACTTATGATTGCAGAGGCCATCTGTACAAGGAATACAAATGAACTTAAACATTTCCAAATGCCACCCTCATTATTCTTCCTTGCCATTATATAATAAGTGCATTGAGAAAGACAATTTACAGTTGTACCCCAGAAAATATAAATGAACAGTGGAACAAGAATATTGGGTCCTCCTCTGGAAAAAGCAGCACAATATTTGGAACATAGTTTCACATACTTAAGGTCTTACAAAATTGGTTCTGCTTAATTTCTCTGCTCTGTGGCTATGCCACAGCTTTCTGAAGCTACAGTCTCCCATGACTTACAGAGCATTTATTTACATAATACTAAGGAAAATCCCATGTGCCTTCATGAATGCTATGTGCTCATTTGATAGTGCATCCAACATACATCCCCACTGCTGGAAGTGTAACAAGGACATTTTGGTGGCATCTTTCAGGGAATGTTTATATTCACCTACCTCAAAGTCTCCATAATTTTCTAGAGTGCATAGGAAACTTGTGTTAAGTTTGGGATCAAACTCACATTTTTATACATTTGGAACAGCCACTTAACCCTTGAAAAAGCTGAATGTGTCAGCCAAGAACAGTCTCACTCAAAATCTGCTGTGACCCATTTGATGCCAGCCCAGCAACACTGGGTGTCATGAGAAGACCTGGTGAGTCCACTCCAATCCACCCAGGACTCCAGCAGAGTGACAAGAAACAGGTAATGACAGAGCTCTGAAATACCCAAATCTCCTTCTGCCCTCACATGCAGTGTATTGTCAGCATTTGACCCAATGCTATTTAGGATGCAGCCAGGGTGATGGTGTCCCCCAACCCCCTCTTTCATAAGCCACTAGTTCAGTGTGCATTGCAGCTGCCTTCAGCATCTGGGTGATCTCCTCTTCACTGCAGGAGGAATTTTACCTATAAAAATATGCTCAGGCAGTAGCTTCCTCCCCAGCTGCAGAGGAAGCCCATGTGATCAGCTGCCTCAAGTCTCAGCTGGTTGAAGTTAAAATGTTAAATTAACTTTAAAATTAAAGTTAAATGAGCAGTCTCAACCTAAAAGTCTAACAGACATGGCAGATTAAATAGCCATCAAAAAGCATTCAAATTACACAGATCACACTTTCTTGGAGGAAACATTTCCAGTGAGCCTGCCACCACCACTGCTGATGGTGAGGACATCCACCTCTTAGAAAGCCACTGAAGCCATTATCTTGTCAGCTTTCTTTGGTTCACAGGAAGGACACAGGGCTGGAAGAGGTTGGTGGAGCAATGTGGAGTGAGCTCAGCTTGGCTGTGATGCTCTGGACCCCATCCCAGCACTGCCTTCACAAGACACCACCACTACCATCAGTCATGAAGGAGAAAGTCCTGACGGGTTCCCAAGGTGCCACCAGCCTGACATTCACCCTCACTTGGAACAGCATGGAGATTTGAGCCAGGAATATTTACATTAGGCCCTAATTGGAAAAAATAAATGCTGACTGTGCTGAGCAGTCTGAAGGAGTATGCGTGCTCTTTCCTACTACCCCTCTCTTTAGGGGATAATTAATTCATTTCATCATTTCTATTTGAATTTTTATTCTGGGAACTTCTTCTATTTTCTTTTGTTTTTTTTTAAATGACAAAAGAAAATGTCTCTATAATGCTAAACCTAAAGTATTGCCTTCAAAATGGTCCAAAACTAATGAGTTAACAGTGATTGTAATGCCCTTTGAAACATTTCTTTCGGCTACTGGAGTATGCATCCCTCAGATTTATTTTATTTCATCTTCAAGGACCTTGGTGAAATACAGTACATTGGAGGAAAAATAAGATCAAGATGTGCAGTCATTCAGGCTGTAATTAAATTTAATAGGCAGTTTATCCAGTTCATAGAAAGATGGCATAGCAGAGAGCTACACAAAGCAGAGCCTAAAGCAGGAAATCATTTTACAATAGGGTATCCATCTGGAAAAAAAGACATTGCATGAAACCAGCAAGTGTGAACGAAATCTTCATCAGTATCATATGAGGTTACTTTATCATGCTGCAGTGCCAGCAACGGGAAGTTTGACGTGTCTTCTATTAGGAGAAATGCACGGCCGTCGCAACTAATGTAAATCTAACTCTCTATTATGCAAACTGAAGAGAAGGGGCAGTTAATAAAATACAAAATAACCAGGTGTTTTATTATGCCAGGTGCCAGATCCCTCAGCATTGGAGCTGATGTGGTTTACACATTACCTTTGAGATGCTACAAATGGAAAGAGTTTTAACATTCTATCTGTTAATGAATGTCAACACAAGTGTCACAGGAAGAAGAGCTGGATTTTGAGCAGCATTTCTCAGTATTGAAAAACCAAAACTGACTCAATATCAATGTACAGCTTGAACAATAAAACACAGGGTTAAAAAAAAATGCACAACAGAAACAAAAACTCTGATTAAATTTGCCTGGAGATCTCCTCTATCCATGCTGTGAAAAAGATGCAGACGCTATGACTTTTCCTGAATATTTTACTGAAGCGGGTTTTTGGGTGTCTTTTCCAGGAGCAGTCTCACATGTTTTTCAGGCCTATGCACCAGTGCACATATGGTGGAACAATACTGTAATACACCCTAGTGGCATCTTTATCAGTGGAAAAGCCCAACCTTGCTATGAAATCCAATTAAACAGCCATTTTTGCCACATAAATTGATCCCATTTTTTCCATCATTTTTGTTTTTTCATTGCAGGCTGCTCTGTATCCACATTTACAATATGGGATGAGGTACTCGTAGAAACATACACAGCAGCAGAATCCCTACTGTCTTTAAAATCCACTTTACAAAGGAAACAAGGCTCACAGGGGCACTCTGCCCTAATCAGGAACACTCGTGATGCCTCTTTAGTAAAAGCAGCAATGCACTCCAACTCCAGTGAGTTCACTGAGGACCATGGCACATGTCCCTGCTCAGTCCCGGTATCAGGAGATACACACATTTTTACATATGTATATATTCCTCCTCAATGGCACTGAACAATAGCTGTGTGACTTCTATGACCAGCACTTACAAAGAACGAAATGCTGTCAAGATGTGTGTGGAACCTCTTCACTTCCAGCTAGCCAAGATCAACCCAGGAGAATCTGCAGCAAGGGTCTACAGAGCCAAAATTGTTTTCTGTTTTATCCTCCCTTTATCACAAGGCTGGATGTAACACAGCTGTAGACTTACAAATAATACCACTCTCAAGGGACAAGCAGTATAGTTACACTCAATTATACTATAAAGTATGACATCTCCAGAGAAATTACTCAGGCACTCTCTCTTACCTGGATGACAGTAATAAAACAGATCTGTTTATGATGGACTTTTGGAATCCATTACTTTTAAACAGCTTGCTGATTCTCATCATTGGTAGAACTGTACTTGTCACTGCCCACCAAATGCAACTGCTAAGTCAAATGACCCAGGGAATTTAATACAAGGGCTATTCTCCCATTATTTTAAGTAGACTTCTACTAATTATGCAAAGTATGGGGCCACTTTTTCTTTTTAAAGACCAGATGGATATAAAAAAATAATTGAAAATGCTTCTCCAAAACCATTTTTAACAGCTAAAAACACATAATGGTGGTGGAAAAAAATCACCATGTAACCCTTCATTCTGGGAAATGCAGGCTGCAGTGCTCAAGAGTGAGAGGAGCCAGATACACAAGCCAAATGCTTGAACAGATTTTTATTTTTACTATATCTCGGTAAGGTCTTTTTTATTTTACATTCCTATAATTTTTTGCACTTTTTAGCAACAAATGAAATCTTTTAAAACAGTCTGAATGATTGTGTAACCAAAGGCACTCGGGGGCTGCCCTTGCAGAACAGTTTCTTCCATCTAACATCCCTGTCAGTACACAAATGCAAGGCTCACAAAATTCAATGGAATCCACATTGGTTAGAAACACTCACTTCTCACCTCTCAGTTAGAGAATTAAACTAAAAACTCTAAGGTTATAAAAGCAATCTGTGTGCTCTGTAGTGTGAGCACACCATGCCTCACGACTGACAGCATGCAGAACCAGGCATAAAAGCAGGACTGGGGGCAATCTTCCACATGTACTAGATTGTTACTATCAAAAAAAGCAGTGTGGCATAGGCTTTTAGCCTATAGGCTCCTCTTGGACTCAGCACTTAGAAAAAGGGCTCTGTGCTCCTTTGTTTTTTGATTTCTGGTCTCTGCTTCAAGTGTCTCAGGTTGTTGTCGGAGCCCTGCTGTTTGATCAGCAGCTGCTGGTGGTGTCCAGGCACCGGAGCTGTGCTCTTGTGACCAGGGGATCCAGATCCCCTCTGGATCCTCAGTGATGCAGAAAGGATTATCCCCTCCCTCTGGGCTGGCGGGAGGCTGGAGGGGAAGGTGACCCTTATTCCAGCCCCAGCACTACTCTGTCCTTCCCACGTGAGCTCTTAACACTGAAGTCCTACATAAAATGCCAAAGTGGCTGCCAGACCTTACCTAGATGAGAGATTTAAATACTGTGCACTTCACACACAGACTATGAGAATGCAGCAAGAAGACAGTATTTAGTACCACTGCTATTATTCTGATGCAGTGTTTGAAGGAAGCTGCATCGCTCTCAAAGATTCAAGGTAAGCCAAAAATAACTCTTTCAGCATAATTCTGTTATTGCAACTTGTACCATGACAAAGCAGGAGAGGGTGAGCCCTGTGCAGCAGTTCCCTGCTTTGAACTTCCAACAGAGCAAAGCTAAAAACAAGAAATCTCCTGCCCCAGGCTGTCCCATCAGGCTTGAGATATGAATGACCAATACCCAGCCTCAGAAAGAGAGCAGTCATATCATGGCTACTCATGTTCCATAGACAGCCCAGATTCACTGCTCATTACTGAGATCCAGGTGCTCTCAACAAGGGCTCTGAAATTCCAACAGGGGCATAAACTCCCCACGGGGTTCCGACAGAACCTAAGGACGAAGGCATCAGCAGTGGGTGTGCTATGCAACAAGGCCCTCTCCAATTTCATCCACTTGTATCATTTCAAGAGCTAAAAGATTAATGATGCTTCAGCAGCCAGTACCTAATGCAAGTGTTGAGGTGCCAAGGTTTATTTTTCAACCCTCGAGGATCTTTGGCAATTACCAGGATGCAATACAGTGCCATCCCACCAGCTGCAGTTCTGCTAACTCTGCTAACTCCCAGCTAAGGTGGAAATACATTCTAATGTGTTCCTGCTGGGAAGGACCAGAGAAACATGGGGAGGAGAGGCTCCTTCCCCAGTACTAACCAGTTTACATGGGGCTCAGATTTAAATGTGAAGAGTGCTTGTGAAAATACTTTCAACAAAATGAAAAACAGGCTTTTTTATAAAATCACACCATATGCTTGCTTTTCTTGCACTTAAATACCAAGTCTTACACTCAGACCTCAGTTTTGAGCCTTGCACTCCATTTTGTAAATAGATTATTGTGCCATTAAAAAGCACCCTGATTGCTAAAACAGTGAATATTGATGGCATACAGGGATTTGCCTACATCACTCAGAAATTTAATGTTTGTTTCAATAGCAGAAAATTTACCCAAACCAGAGAGCAATCCAGTGAGAGCACTATTCCACCAGGCCTCTGAGGATTGGTCCCAGATCTTCAGCTGGGGCTGGAGGGCAAGAACCATGGAGGCAGCTCTCTCCTTGCCCCAGCCATGTCACTCCCAAACTCCTGCTCTCAGCGATGAGAGGACATGCTTGACTACCTCAGGATGTTTTGCACATCCCTTGAAACAGTCAATGCTGCTGCAACCAACAGCAAGCCAAGACCCAGTAGTCATTTATTTACTGATAAGGTTCTAAACATTATCTAACAGTTATTTTTCATCCTCTCTTTTATTATTTGATTTGCAAACTTGACATTGAATTTTCTTTAATCAATTAATATCACTGACTTTCCCTGTATTTAGCAACATATATATGTATAGAAGAAAAATTATTTCCCTGACTCATCTCTGGAGAGATTCCCATAGTACTGAGCTTCTTGATGGGGGGGCTGATTTTTCATTTCTAAAAGCATCAAAACTTTTTGCTGTTATGGGATCTTTTGGTAGACTGGGAAAGGATGTATAATTTTTGGGGCTGTCATATGCAGAGCCAGGAGTTGAACTCAGTGATCCTTGTGGGTCCCTTCCAACTCAGGATATTCTATGATTCTAGGAATAAACTGCAAATGAGCATTTTGGAAACTGTTTTACTTAAACATTTCATATTTTCCTTGACCTTGGTAGCTTTGGGACTATCACCAGTAATCCAGCAGCATTTAAGAACTCCCTACACCTGCAAAGTTGTAATCTACTGATGCACGAGCAGAGATCACATCTTTGGAAGCCAAGAAATTTCTAATGAATGATGGAATGTCACTGACTCATGGTCTCAGAGCTTGGGGTTTGGCTGGATTAATCCTCCAGGAGTCTCTTGTGATACCGCTAAGTAGCACTCACATCTAAGTGCAATTTCTCTCCCCAGCAGGCAGCCTTTGCACACACACCTCTGGTTTTTTCCTGGCTTAGGAGGTGCAAAGAGTGAATCTACTTCTTCACCTATTTAAAATGTCCAGAGCCTCCAAAACTCACATCATCCAGGCATATCGAGAACACTTTGTGCCTCAAATCATACTCACTGTAGTGTATTTTCCCAGCTGGCAGAGTGAAGGGAAGGTTTCCTGGTGAGCTTTTCGGATCTTCTCAGTGAGATCATCTAACTCTGCTGTCATTTCATAGTTTTCTGTGGACTCCTGCTTTGAAGGTTCCTTCTTCTTTTTGTTCCTGTCATTTCTGACAGCTGTAAGAAAAGCAGAGATACAGATCACATGGGGTTATTCAGATCAACCTATGTTGCTTTTGCTGCTCTATTTCAAATCACTGTAAAATACTGCTATTTTAAACACACATTATTTTAGGTGAATATAAAAATGTTATATGCACAGAGGACATTAATTCCAGCCTACTCATTTAAAAATAATTTAAGAACTAAATGTAGTGAGCAGTGATTAAACCAAACTTCTACAGGGGTTTGTTGTGGGTGTGCCATCACAATCCCACATTATCAGCCTTCCAGGAAAGTCTACTGCAACTTCATATGCAGAGTGTCTTAGTAACTTTGTGAGGTGGGATTTTTTCCACTGTAGAACTACAGTTGTGCACGGTGGATGGCGAAGCCCTCTGCAGTGAAGCAGTCACTATTTTATTGGATGTGAACAACACTAAAGAAAGACAGCAAATATCTTTCTTCTTAAGTACCTCAGCATGGAAGATAACAAAGCCCCACACTAATACAAACTCCACTAAACAGAAGTTATTTAAAAGGAAAGTTAAATGTGAAAACAGTAAACAAAAGAAGATGAAACACGTTAAACTCAAGTTCTGGAGATCAAAGGAGAAGCACAAACACTTGAAAGAGAAAAAAATGGCAGTGAAGCTATCTAAAGTTGCTTGCCATCTGCTTCTGCACTCAGATCAGCCTTCTACCTTCCCCCGGCCGTGGGGGATTACTGGAAATATGCATTGTGCTCACTCGTGCTGTAATTGATTTCCCACATATTTGTGTTTTGTAATAAAATATGACAGCTGCTCCATCACCATGCTGCTCTTTGTTCTTTAATGAAAATAGCTTAATTTTACAAAACGTGCCCAGGAGATAAGTCCGTGTCCACAGTATTGCCAGTAATTGTGAATTTTATCAAGAGTCTTGCTGTTAGCTAAAGCTAACGTCTTAAGTGTAACCAGATGCATAAGGCTTTACAACAAAGCCAAGCAAAATCAATCCCTCTCCCTGAAGACTCTATGTCAATATTAAACACCCTGAAGACTAAATCTTACTGGATAAATAAAACCAATCTTAACATTGTTAGCATTCAAAACCTCACGATATTTAAAACAAGGCCCTAAACTCAGAGGGTGCAGCTGGTGGGTTTGGCACATGTGAGCATGGCTTGGGATTTTGGATGGCCAAAGACCTGTTGATTCTTATTTGTACTGTCCTGCCCCAGAAAGTGCATCTGTCTGTGCCAGAGGGAGGGAAGCACAAAGCCACCTCCATGCCAGCTCTTTTTCCCTGTGGGTTCCCCAGGCCCATCTCCACATCTTCTGTGGTCGCTTCCTACGTGCCGGTGAACCACAATATTCATAAAGAGCAGAAAAAATAGTGGGCTGGGAAAGCATCAGAGTCAGAGGCATCTACAGAAATAACATACTGTGTGTAATAGAAAACAAGGAGTAGAGATGTGGGGAACATTTGTTTCTCCTTCACAAGGCACACAGTCCATGCAATGTATGGCTCTGGTCTTCTCACTAAAGGTCTGAATTTGCAACTGAGAGAATTCTGACACCAGTCATTCACATTTTAAGCATGAACTTGACTTAACTGTGTGACAGACCTCTCTGAAGTCAGTCATGTGCTTGGCTGGATTAGGGCTGGGATGCTGAGCACCCCACTGGATTAAAACCTAACCTTGAACACCATCAATTTTGGTGTTTGGAGAACACAGACCCAAAGGAGACCAGCAAAAGTGGACCAAAAAGGTTATTCCTTGCAAAGGTACAATGCTATCAGTGCAGTCGGATTTAGGGCGATGGACTGGTTGCTCCCCACTTCCTTTTACAAGTTTTCCCCTCAAGCAAACGTTCTGATTTGTTGGCTGAACCCCAGTGCAGAGCACAAATGCCATGTTTTGCACTGAAAAAACATCCAAGACCCAGAGCTATGTCTCGAGTGCTGCAAACTGCCACTGTACTTCAGAAACAAATCCTAATCACTGCTGTACTTGGGAGATAAAGGAGTTCCTTAGAAAACTGTAAACTCCTACACAACCATGAAGAGCAATAAACCTTTGTAACAAAGCCCCACTTACTTATAGCTCTACAAGCTGACTGACAAATTTGCCAAGCAGGCGGCCCCAACAACCACTTCCCTCAACAGTTTTGAGCTCCTCGTCCAATTTGAATGCATTATTCAGGCCAGGCTTCAAAGAAAGCAGGTGCCAAGGGCTCCTAGAGACCAGGAGATAACTCTGGCAGGGACCCTGCCATTCGCCTTTGCTATCCCAGCACTGCTCCTTCTGCAGTGTACCTGAAATTCCTTTCCCTCCAAAGGCCACTGGAGGGACAGCTGCTGATCAGTCCTCATCACCAAATTGGCTAAGCTCTGTCCTCTTTCTCTTTTGGTCCAAATCAGAGGGTAGAAATGGGAGAAGTAACACAGCCCAAAAACTAGGAACATTTTTTGTTCCTCATTAACTTTCTTAAATGATTCTGATAGCTTTTAAAATAATGAAAATACAGAATAATATATATCTTCTTACTTTATTCATTAAGACTGCATCAGACCTGTCAGTGTTTCCACATTCCCTGTAAGATAATGCATTAAAGTGCTGATGTATAACACCCAAGCTCCTAAAATATAAAGCATTTCAGTAACACCAAACTATTGGGCAGATTTAACTACAGTTATAAATCAACACGCAAAAAAAAAAAAATAAAAGGACAGAAAGACCTTAAGACAAGACTATGTTTAAAAGAGTTAAATAAAAACATATAAACACACACACACACATTTACGCAGTAAATTTAAAAACCATCACTGCTCTGGGAACAGGAACTGTCACACCGCATGTGGGAAGGGTTTTGGATTACAGCTTATGCTTATATTACATAAATCACACCTTTTGGTATCTTGATCTTTACATGCATATGATCACATCAATCCCTGATGCAATTCCACTGCCTTTTAATGATGATACGCCAGTGATGAATCTGTGTCACAGTTAATGCTGCCGTGGAAAACTCAGGTTATGAATTTCATTACTTGTGCACTAAATTCTGACTTGATGGCTGCATTAATTAGAAGCTCCCAACAGGGGACAGTATGGAAGCTCTCTTGCCCTATGAGAACTCTTGAAAGTTAAAGAAAAATAAATAAGGTGGTAGCGTGGGGAAGAAGCATGAAAAAAGGTGACTCTTGATATGTGAGGAAGCCAGGTCTTGGCGTGTTTCAGAAGGCTGAGTGACACACGCCCACACCTGTGCACGTCTGCTTCAATCCATCTTCCTGTGACAGCTTCCCTGTCCCCTTGACACACACGCCAGGACTTGCACTTCCACACCCAGAAACCTGCAGGCAGCCACAGCAGGGTTCACAAGCTGGCAAAGGTACTTTCTGTTGCCTTAAGAACTAGCCCCTACCTTCAGATGTTCAGCCTGCTCCCTGATGGTAGGGGGGCAGAACACCACCTCTTGTCCTGCTCAGTCTGTTCTCCTCACCCCAGGATTGCCATTGCCTGTCCCTTAGCCTCAGATACACTTTCCCTTTTCTGCTCAAAGTGATGGACAGGGCACAAAAGGTGCAAGAGGGTCAGATGCATTCTTCAAGGAAAGCAGGGCCTGCTGTAGATGGAACTAAGTATAGAGAAGACACAAACAGCTTCTCTTGGAGAACCCCAGTGCTCTCATTTAGTAACCTTGCAGCAATTCTCCTGCCTGAGTGGGGTCATTTCAAGCATGTCCTAATGCAGGGAATTGTCCAGTCTTAAACCCCTCAGGTCCACCAAACTTAGCCACTGTTTGGCTAAAGATAAGCTGGGATCCAGCCCATGAGATTTAGACAGTTTCTAGGCAATCAGGTAAAATCACAGAAGAGTGAATATTTGTACATCCATTTGTCAAAGGTTGCACAAACATGTCCAAGGGAGGAGAACTTGCCACTCACAATGCAATTTTTCCTACTACTTGCACAACCTGCGCTTCCCCAGATATCCAGAAGATACACAGACAGCTTCTTTCATGTATTAAAATGATTAATCAGCTATAAATTCATTATTTGAAATGCTATCACTGCAGTTTTGTGTCTTGGAGATCCCCGTGACCTTTGAAGAGCTCTGTGTACTAGTTAGCTGGTTTTGTTCCTGTAGCAACAACTACTAGTGCTTCCAGTCAGTTCACATTCCTGTAAAACCACACTTTTCTTGTCCCCAAATATTTTGGAAGTTACTCGTTAAGCTAACAAACCTCAAAAGCACCATAAAGCACACAGAGCAAGTCAGTAATTGCACAGTGCTGGGCACAAGATCGGTCTGCAAAAAGACTCCTTTTGTTTGTAAAGCCCAATGAGAAGAGAAGTGAGAGGTGAACTGAGGTAGGAACGCTGCAGACCTGCCAGTTCTCCCTTCTGGGCAGAGGCTCACTGTCCTGCCTGTCCTCCTGCTCCTTGGGAAGCCACCTGTCCCTGAACACCAGGGAGCCTGGGCAGGCTGATGGTGTCACACGTGGCTGTGGGGCTGATCCCCAGCACTGCAGCTGGGAAATCCAGCAGCACCAAGCTGTTTGCTAGGGTGGAAACCCACAAACCTAGCACAGCTCCTCCACACTCTTGCTCATCCAACTCCAGAGGCAGCTGCTAAAAAAATTCTAATTCTGGCACAAGTTAGCAGCTGTGGCCAATTTCAGTCAAATATTTCAGTCAAATAAGCAAAACGCTTACTTACTGCCAATGGCAAGTGTGCTCCATCAGGCTAAATGCCCAACATATACCACATATTACTCTTCAACTAACTGTGTTAAATGGTATGGAATGGCAGTCCATAAGGGTGTCTTTCCCAACAGTCACCTTGGAAAATTTCAAACCAAGGGAGCTTAGCAATCCTGCTGCTGCTGAACTAGGCTCTCTGACCCCATGGTCCAAAGCAACACCCAGCTGCACATCCCAGCCAAATTCCAGACCTGAGAACTGGTGGAATAAAGCACAAAGATGAGGAACTCAAGGAGTTTGAGTTTCCCATCTCCAAGACATGTAAAGGAAGAGAACAATCATCTCAAAAGCAGCAAAATCACACTCGACACACTGATGAGCCATCAATCCAGGATGGTGGGACTCCTGTACACATTAACAGTAGTGCAATTGCAAGCCAAACACACTAAAATATGCAGAACACCAGGTAGTTATAAATAGATTGGTTTCCTAGGTCGTGATTTCCAGATGAAATAATGTTTTCTTTTAGGCAAAACAGCTCAGTCCTAAAATAAGCCAGGAAACTATTTTAAAACAAATTTCCATGCCAAAACTTGGCTTTGACATATGGAGAATGATTGGAGACAAAGCCCATTTCAAACACAAAACTCTCATTTCTAATGGACAAAGCGAATAACAAGTACACAGTTGTGTAAGGGACTTACAAAACCAGAACACATCAAAACCTGCATATTTTGTAGCTGATTCTGAGAAATCAACCATGTCAGCTGTTGGATAACAATCGCCAGAAGAAAACATCTCAAATTAAGTGAGATAGTATCTCTCTACAGACAGATATCAAAATTAACAGGGAGCACAGAGAAACAATCATGGAAGACATTTCATAAGCACCTGGCACACTATCATTTTTCCCCAGGCACAGAGCAAGCACATCCATTACAGAATTCGAGCCCGCCCAGGGTTTCCTATTGAGAAATAACATTCAGCTATGGCAAACCCGCCCCGGCCAATGCGCCAGGAACCTCAGTTCAACCACAGGGGAACACACCACACATCCAGAAGACATCGTCCTGTCTCCTGCCTTCACGTACACTGGCCCTTCCAGACACTCCTGGTATTTTTTTTTTAACCTTTTTTTTTCTTTTTTTTGAGGAAGGTAAATTTGAACTCTGCCTTGCAGCTTTGTATTATTCATTACATAATTGCTATGTTTTATTAGAAATATGATCTATTATAGCCTTGAATATGGTAACTTAAATGACATTGAAAATTAGATTATTCTGATTATTAGAGAAGTGAGAAAGGTACTAAACATTTGTAAGGCTGATAATCAATCAGTGTATCCATGTGAGTGCAATAAAAATCAATCAGGAGCTAGTGCGTTTAAATCTAATTTTTTAAGCATGACATTTTCTTCTGAGTTTCTTTTTTAAATGTCACCCTCTTCTACAACAGTGATTGATTCTATCCCCAGGGATAGTTAACTCCAACTGTTTTATTCATTGCACTGAGCTCTTATATCCAGTCTTTTCTAAATATCAATTTAATGACAACAATAATATTTTTATCAAAATGTGAAATTCAGAAATAGGCATTCAAAACAGCAAGAAGCACGGCAGTACATTTAAACTGCTACAAATACCAGGAACCTTTTAACTAGCAAGCAGTGTACTTAACACAGAAAATGGTGGAATTTTGTGTCCCTCCCATTTTCTTTTTCCTCCCATAAAAGAGAAGGCCAAGGATTTGCTTGTTTAAAACATAATTCATTTAGAAATGTTTCAGTAGTGAACAATGAATCACTGGCTATAGGGAGCCTGTGAATAATTACCTATGCCTTCAAAATAACCTTATTAGGCTATTGTAAGTATAGGGGAGACCTTTGATACCTATAGCCTTAGGGCCCCTATTTTTCCATTCATGCACAGGGGATTTATATGGTTATATCCTGACGAAAGCAACACATCTCCCATTTATGTGTGAGGATAACTGCGGGGTTAATATATCAGAGCTGAGTTATAAGAACAGGTTTCATTATATGAATGAATGATACAAATGGATGCTCTACAGCTTTATTTAACTGGCCTGAAACTTCACCTGTGGTTTCAAGGATTCTCATCAGTCGGAACAATTTTATTTTAGATGTGAAATTTGGCACCTGCTGTTGTCACATCCCTGAAATATTAGAAAGTGGAATGAGCAAAAAAAAAAAAAAAGGAGTTTCTAGTCCTTTAAAAAAAACCCAATAGCATCTGAAATCAGATGTAGGACCAAAACTGAAAAGCCAATGCAAAACAACAGGTTGAGAAAAATACCCCTTGAAATTAGCTGAAAGGTATGCCTCCGGTACTCTTTTACTTATTTATTTAAATTTTTATATTACTGTACTATCTTTTTAATAAAAATTATTGTTAATTTCTTTTGCTTTTTAATTTTAAGACATCCAGAGGCAAAATCATACTTGGAATACCTAGAACTTCCAATCCAAGACCCAAAACCACTCCTGAAGGGAACCAAATGGTTCTACAGGCACATTTGTCCTCAATGTTGCAGATGGACTGGACAAAAAACCCAAACCAACTAAATAAACCCAAAAAACCAACCAAACAAACTCCCCCAATCTACCAGACTCCCATAAGCCATTTCCAAGTGTATGAATATACCAACTAATGCCTACCTTTATATTTACTATAGTATTTTGGGAGTGGTTCAAGGTCTGCAGAACATGCCAAACAGAGTACTAACTGCCCAAAGAATAAAAATCAGGACTTCAGAAATGGAATACCCCTCACACTCCCCAGACAGGTCCTAAGAACAAATGAGAAACGAAGAAGTTGCAAAAACAGAAAGACAGTAAACAAGTGGGGGAAAAAAAAAATCAAACAGAAGAAAATGTGTTTTGCAGCACATGGGTGTGGGCAGGTAGAGGACGAGGAGCAGCTGAGTCAGAGGCAGGACAGACAGGGCACAGCACCTGTACCGGGGGTTGAACTGAAAGCAGACTCCTTGGTCTCCCTTACCATCTCCCTACATATTGCAATCAAAGTAGCTGGAGAGATGGGATTATACATTAAATGATGAACTGTTTAAATAGCATTTGCCCTGTGATTTCCATTTTCAAAGTGCTTTCATATCATCAACTAATTGCCAGTGTTAATAGGATAATCCACATGCTCTAAGCAGCTGATGCTTAAACAGCTATTGAAGGTTGTTAGCATTAACAATTGCAGGCAGAATAAATCACTAATATTTCCCGTGAAGACCCACCAACATATCTGCCATGGAAATAGCCTAGCCATACTCATTGACTCGGACAAAATTTACTCACTGGTATGTTTCCATCTGTATTTCACATAGGCATCACCTCAAGTTACTTAATATAGCCAGAAATTCCCATATGTGAGATGAAGTATCTCCACATGCAGGTCTTGCAATGTCCCTGTGCATCTTGTGCAGCTGTTAAATTAAACTACACTTGTCATTCCCTCCTCACTCCAATAATGCCCCATCTCTCTCAGTATTATGCAAGAAATCAGTCACTTCCTTACTCTCAACATAAAACCTATGATTTTTATTAAGATCTACCATGCCACTTGCAACAGGTTTGCAAGTTATTGCATCACCCAGTGGGTATTTCCAGTCTTTCCCTTCCATGCACAGCACAGGAATGGGAAGGAGCTTTGGCAATCAATCACTCCATCTGGGGAGGGTTCCTAAATATACAGGGCTTCTGCAGGTAACCCACAGGGAAGTGCCAGCCTGTGGCAGAATCCCTATGAAACTAAACCCCTCAGGGAAGCAAAGCATTGTGCTTACTATCTACTGTTTTGGCTGCCAAGACCCCAGTGGATTTACTACTAACTTCTGTGGCAGTCTAGATAAAATTCTGCATGCAGATGGTTAAATCAAAATACTCTGGGGAAATGGAGGACAGCTTTTCTGGAATTGCAGTGTCTTAACACATTAGCTAAAAATACACAAGACCAAAACCACAAAGTGATTATTCTTTCTCTTCCTTACAGCTGAAGTGACCAAATGTATAGGCAGCAGTTGAAAAACTCTTCTAAATACTCAGCATGAAAATAAATTTCTATTAGGCTATAGTGCATTTCTTTTACCATAGGCTGGGGGAAGAAAAAAAATCCCTAAATTTCAAACTCTGAACTTTCAGTCAGAAATTACTGAGAGGCCATTAAATCTGTCTCATCTGATTTCAGCTGTTGAGGTGCCCTTTCAAGCTACCTTCTCAAAGCAACTGCCCTTTTGAGCTACAATCTTGAAGCCTGGTACACTAACTCTTTATGGATAACCGATTATGAGCAAAAATATCCTGAATCTGACCTTTCTCTCCAGGGTCATCAAAAGGTAAATCAGTCTACTTATCTACAGATATTATATTAATTTCTCTCAGGAGACAGTCATGGTAGTACGATGCCTCACAAATGGGAGACACTGGGGTTATCCAAAGTCCTCATTTCAATTTGCTGGGCATTATCCAGGACCACTGATGGCCAAGGAAGTGCATGGCTGTAAGCTAAGACCAGACACTGCACACTATCCCTGCCCACTGCCAGCCTGTAACACTTCACGCTTCAATCTGCCACAGCTATTTTATATCTTATCCTAACATACACCGAGGAAAAGAACTGACTTATTTTTTACTTAACTAGCAAGCTACCTACCATGACAAATTGCAACCTCTTTCCTGACAATGCCATCAACAGACTCCTTCCACAAAATAACTTTCCATAATAAGCACATTTATTCAATGTAATGAATGAGTCCAAACTACAGGACAAATTCTAGTCATGCATGATAAAACTGACTTTATGGGACAGCAAATGGAAAAGCAACCAAAAAAAGGAGGCGAGCTGGAAGACCCCATCCCTTTGCTTGCACATGGACACACAGGACTCAGGGCAATGGCTCCCCAGAAGAAAGAGCAGAAGATCAGGAGCAATACCAAGACAGTGTGTCACTGCATTTCTACCTTTTATTATGGGTGGTTTCACGCAGTGAACACAGGCTGGCTTTCCCCAAACAGGGTTCACTCTCTACATTATATACCAGAATTAAAAATAACAGCCCAAACTTATCCCCACTGCTGTTTTTGTCTTGCAGTGGTACTCCACCGATTACAGCAGAGTCCTATTAGTGTAAAACTACAGTAGCGTGGTGGGAGATCAGGTCTAATATCTGTATCTGCAGATGGATAACACCGCATTCATACCTAAGTTTCATTTCTTTGTTTTGCCCCCAAGGCTGAATTTCACATTTGTACCTCCTGGTGGCTTGTGCAATTGTGTAAAGGTGCATCTAGCGAGAGAGCTGCCAACTGACAACACGTCTGCAGAGGCTTCGCGTGCGCGGGTGCTTCGCCAGGCGCGGGAACACATCGCCTCCCGCAACCGTAAATTGAGCTCATGGAGGCGCAGGAACAGTTGTTCCCGGCATGTTTGAAGAAAGGGAGCTGCAGTCTTGAATCGCAGCGCTTGTCTGCGTTACAGCCTCGGCAGCTTGCAGCCCTGGCCTCCCACTAGGCCAGGGACAATAAAAGCAAAGAAATAGCTCAGAATCTATTTACCTATTCCTCCGAAGCAAATGTGGAAAACACACCATTATGAGCTTACACACATTCCTTTCTAAATGCAAAAGCTTGTTCATGCTCCTACTACTAAAACAAAATGAAATAGAATGGGGACAGGGAGGTTATTTCCACCTCTCAAGGTGCCAGCATTGGCACCCAAAGTGGAGGGCAGGGGGGACAGAGTGTGCACCCCACAACCACACTCAGCCGCCCTGCTCAAGCTTGCCCTCCTGGCTAGCTGAAGCAGCAGGAGAAGGGAAGAACAGTATCATTTAGCCAGGTGGACCAGAAGCCCTGCTAGATCAGCCAGAAAAAATTGCCTGTTTAAGCCTCACACTGATGCACAGTCCAACACAGCTGGTGGGCACACATCTGCACTGGCCAGGGGGCTTGGACAGCAGGTGGGTTTGATTTTTTTAAAGAACAGTGTGTGTTGTAAAGCTGTTTTGCCATAATACTACAAAAAAAAGCTTCATCAAATGGGAAAGTAACATGCCCAAACAATACTGTTGCATCTCACTGCATTTTAGTGTGTTGTTTACATCCTTTCCTTTCCCAAAAGCTGAGCAGTTGGAATAAACAATCTGCAGATTTGTTGTTAGAGTGGGGCATTTTTTTTGAAGATTACATAGTCCTGTTTTCACCAACTGTAAACTAAGGAGAAAGCAAGGAGTGAAGTCAGGGGACTTCTTTTTCTTTCCATCTCAGGATTTCAGGACAGCTATGCCAAGCAAGCTAGCAGTCTCCAGGAAAGCCCTGCTGAAGCTGGCTGCTGCCACAGGTAAACAAGTTTTTTCACTTTCAGCTTCAGCCCACCCTGAAGAGCTACACCCGCCAGCTGAGGCACTTTAAAGGCCTTTGCCTCCCAGGCTTTTCTTCGGATCCCTTTCTGCCCATGCATGGCATAACTCAGCTCTGAGCTCCAGCCAGGCTCAACAGGCAGCAGCTGAAGCCCCAGCTCACTTTGGGATCTCTGTTCCTGGGACAGCAGCAGGCTTTAGTGGGACTCTTCAAAGCAAAAGGTGCCTGGGAGACAAAGGCCTTAGTTTTTTCCTCTAATAAATACTGCTCCATCCATAATTCACATGCAAAAATACTGTTTCTCATCTATTAGTGCAGGCTCTCCTGACATCTGTACTCCTGCTTTATGTAGAGGCAAAAGCATCACGGCATCACAGGATCAAATTCCTTTAGCACACCTGCAGCAACCTCAGCTGTTTCAGCACTCACATTATGACATGAATCACTCCACAAGCCTGCACCTAATTATCAGACTGTCTATTTTGATATATTTTATCTTTCATGTACAATGCCAAAGAAGTTCTTTAAAAATACATTCCAAATATTCTTTCATTAAAAAAAAAAAAGAAAACAAAACAAAAAAAAACCAGCTTTCTTGTCTAGGACTAAAGTTCTGAAATAGCAGGAGTAAGTGGACCAGATTATTTTAAAAAGAAGGCATGCTAGTAACTACAGAATTGGCTTAAAGAGCTTAATTCTGTCAGCCAGGGTCAAGCAGAATCAAATCCTGATTTCTCCATAAGATCTTTTAAATATCTCCAGAAAATCCAGCACATAACCTTTTTACATTAAGTGCTTTCCCAGCACACCAGACCAGCCTGATGTAGTGATCACACAAGAAGCAAAGCAGACAGACACTTGTTTCCAGGAAACATAAAGATACTAAGAAAAGCAGCCTTTTTATTTTTGATTTGAAATCAAAGTGATTACTGAGTACTCTGCAACTTCCAGATTTAGTGCACACAAGGGAGTTCATTTTGAGAAGGCAAACAGGCAGCAGGTCAACACAGAGTTAACTCAATAAAATAATAATTTCTACTTGGATAAACTGACCTAGTTTTCCCAGACTTCTCCATGAAAACAAAGGATGCAACTTGGACATGAGATGACATCTGAAAGGGAAGCCAAGGGCTGGGCAAGGAGACTGAATTCAACACACAGCTGTTCCTTCAATGAAGGTGGTGGTCCCCAGTCGGCACTGGAAGTGACTACCCAGCACGGATCATCTGGCATTACAGGTGGCTGCTAACCCCATTGTATCTCATTGATGCTGATGACAAATCTTTCACATCTGTCACCAGTGTGGGATTGGGCCCTGAACTCGTTGCACACAGGCTGGGTGCCTGTGTCCAGCTAGGATGGTCTTCTCCAAGGCTGTGGCAAGTGCAAGATGAAAGATGCACTAACAGAAGGGTTTCTATGAGGTCCTCAGGATATTGTTCTAGGGTTACAACCCCCACGGGAAGCATGAGCTAAAACCTCAAGATTTCCAAAAGCAGAGGTTTATTCAGTTCCTAAAAAAGCTGATGAACATCCACCTGCCCATCCAGCTGCAGAACTGCCCAGAGCACCAGGCTGCACACAGTACAGCCAAGTCCCCCAGGGTCTGGGATGTACAACATGGAGGACAGGAACAGACAAGGCTCCTTCCTGGCCCCCCCTTGTAACTCATCCCGAGGTTCTGTAAATCTGAACACAACAGACAACTCTTCATTTTGGGATTCAACCCAATGTTATTTTCAGCAAAGCTCTGTTGTGCTGGAACACCTCCAACCAGCTCAAGTTAAACAATTTGCCCAGAGAAAATGTTCAATGAAGGGGAAACATAAAAGTATGCACAGAAAGAGGCCTGAGTTCCCCTCTTTTCTAATCCATCACACAGCATTAGGGATTAAATACTCATTAAAAATATATATAATAAACTGTTAAGACAGGGTATCTAGTGATTCCTCTTAATTGCCTCATTTTTCCCACACCCTGGTTTCTAGGGAGTATTTGTAAATATTCCTCCTCCATTAGTGCAAGGCCCCTGTCCCAGAGGGTTACCTCCCTGCCTCACTCCCCCAGCCAAGAAAGAAGACTCCAAACTCATGGGTTTATACTGTGTGCCCTATGAGTGGCAGCTGATATGCCTGTGTAGTTTATGTATGTTCACACTTTACAATGCCTGAGTTCTAGTAGGAATAATGTTCCTAATAAACATGTGAAATAGCTGTAGCTGACTCAGAAAACAACAGGAAAAGTTGCCAAGAAAAAGCTTTGACTCTCTTTTGAGGACAAACAGGATTTAAGCCTTCTTCAGAACTAAAGGAATAAAATATTTATGTGTATTCTCCTCTGTCCCTGTTTACTTTTCCCTGTGTTATGAGAGAGGTTTGAACATAATAGGGCTTTTTCTTATTAACAACTATCCTCTTGCTTCTATTTATTGTCTTTTTATTATTTTCATTCCTTTTCCATTTAAAATTATTTTCTGTATGTTCTGATTTAATAGCAGTGTTCACCTGAAGAGGCATCCAAAGAAGGAGCAGGGGGGAAAGTATGCATTGAGCTTCTCTTCCAAATTACTGAAAGGGAAAATCAAATATCTTGTAAAAAAGTGCTGTCAAAAGTCTCTTATGAACTAACAGTCACTTGTTCCAGGGATATGGATCACTTGGGTTTGATCCTGGAGCTATTCAATGGGATGACCAGATGGTGCAGCAGAGTACAATGTGGACTACAAGACCAAACACACACTGAGCTCTGGACTTCTTCACCAATCTTCACAAGACTCCTAATTGGAAACATGAGAGCTCCCTGCCCAAAAGCAGCAGCCTGGTACTGTCAGAGAGCAACTTAAGCAACTTAAACCTAATGCTTCATCTTCCAGCATCAACAACTTTCCTGTATCAGAAAAAAAAATCATTCATTCTTGAATGAAATTTCAGATGTGATGCTTTTTGAGTGTCTTTTCCCAGTTATGTCTCCACTACAATCAACACATACCATGTCACAGCTCACGTAGAAGAAGAGCTATGGCAAGAAAGACACAGGAAAGATAGTCCTTGCATGAAGGACAGCTATGGTGCAGTGAGGGATGCTGAACATGTGAGGTGCAGCAGTTCAGTGCATAAGGATATTCACTTACTGCTGATTTGTCCTCCTGGGCTGATGCCTCCTCTACTGGTGTCTCCAGCTTACAAAATGGCTAAGAGCTGTGCAATGCCACTATCAGCCTTCTTGAGAGAGAGAAGAAATTCTTGTGTATTAGCCAACATACTTAATTTTTAGAACTATAAAAATTAGATCTCAATCTTTGCCACTGAAACATTCTCTAGAAGTACACAGTATGTAAAATCACTGTACTTCATAAGACTACATGTAACTTGTGGATTCTGGGAAATGTAAAACTCCCCATAAACGTCAGGATTTCCTGGCAATTTCCATTTTTTATGCCTCTCTTCCATTGTATTACTATTTCCATGATGCAAATTGTAAATCAGCTTGTTGGGAGTTAAGAACAAGGAGAGATGGGAGGAAGAAAAGTATTTGCAGCAGCACCCATTGCACCAGGGCTGAGTAACAGCAGAAAAACTTGTTAATGATGGAAACAGGAGGAGACAGAGCAGGTGAAAACAGTGCCCCTGGATCGACCAGGGTGTCAAGGAATGATGTCCTCTCCTGCTCCTTCAACCATGCAGTGACATCTTCACTAAAGCCACCAGCAAAGCGAATGGAGCTCAGCTCTCTGCCGGGGACCTGGCACCCCCCAGCTGTCTGACAAATTGTGTGTGTGCCTGCTGCTGAAAGTGTTTCTAAAACACTTTCCTTTATCACCCAGTATCATTCAACGTTTTAATATTGTAGTATCTCTGCAATGTTTTAATCTATCCTCACTGCTAAATTTTCCTATTTAATTTAAGGCTTTTTTTTCCCCAAGCTCTCAAGTTTTACAGTAAAGAGTTTCCCAGATTCAAATACATCAAGTTCTGCCTCCAAGAAAATACTTAGGTGGAGCATCCACCTCCTTAACATAGGGGAAAAAAAAAAAAGTAAAAATGCACAACACTATCTCCCAGTAATCCTTCTTCCTCCAAGTTTAAAGACAGCAAATGTTTAAAAATGTAATGCATTGAAAATGATAAAAATGTAATACGCTTTGTTAGTCTGTTATTGTCAATGGTTTGTAAAGTCCTCCCTCAGAGGATTGGACTTAAATCATTCATTAACTTGAAGCTGATTGCTTTGTCCTGCAAAGGGGAAAGAACATGGATTTCTCAGATGTAACCCAATTTCCTAACAAAAACAACCTGACGAAATTCAGTTACCAAAACGATCTATCATACCCTAAACAGAAGTGTAAATAAATTAAATTACAAAATGAGCTCCTACACCAAAGTCTAACTTTATGGAGAGTTTTAAAATTAACATTTCACTTGCTTCGAAGTTTGAGGAAAAAGAAAGAAAGAAAAGTAGGTCAGCATGTTTCCCCAGCATGTCTTTCTGACTCCATTAAAACTGTCTGTCAGATGACTAACCATGCCTGTAATCCAACTAAAAGCATGTTTGCTTTCTGTTGCACTTTTTGCCAGGGGAAAGGAAGAATTCCACATAGCTTTAACTCTGAAATTCAGGTAAATGTCTCCAAAGTCAGACAATTTCCTCACATTTACTTACCAAATTTGTTTATATCAACAACAAGCAACTGGTTATGGATGCATGGCACTGAGAAACGATCCCACAGCTCATTAAATGCCGATCAGCCACAGGCACCGCCTGTAGGGCTTTAAGCTACAACTTGTAGAAGTCAGGTTTCAGAGCTGTTGTCTGATTGACAGACTTTTCATGAGACCTAGATTTCAACATTTAAGAGCTTTCAGAAACAGGCAAGTGTGCAAACAAATACTGGAGTAAAATAAGATGGGGCAAAACCATTTCTATTCATTTTGGGTTAGAGGACATTAAAAATTCCAACACCTTATGATCTTTCTTTTTCCTTTTATAGAATTGGCAGCTGAGTGTTATTTAAGTTTGGATAGAAAGGGTGCTATTTCTACTCCTTGTACACCATCTACTTTAAAAAATCCTTTACACTTTCCACATGAGCGCTGAAGAACTGGAAATTAACTGTTCCGATGTATTTTAAAACGAGCATGTGATACAAAGTCAAACTAAAAACAAATTGAGGCTATTTTTAGAGCCCAGTCCTAGGGCCAGCACCGCAGCAGGAGGAGCTGCAACGTGTCAGCCGGCTTATCGCAGGCACGGCAGTGGAAAACTCCCTCTACTCGAACAATTCATCCAGCAGATGAAAGCAAGAGCCTGACAGCAGCAGAGGGAAATCCACGGCCTCGTCTACTTATGGAGAGATCTTCCTAAAGTGTCTTTGAGCGCTTACTGGTTTCTGAGTGCCTGCTTTCCATCTTCCACACCATCAGCACGGGAGCTGCTCTCCGCAGAGAGGCCAGTGAAAGCTTTGCTTCTTGGCCCTTCGCAGAGGCATCTACCCTGTGCAAGACTGTCTCCAGTAAAGCGATCACCAGGAAAACAAAAGTCTGCAGATATAAACCAGCAGGAAGAGATACACACTCTCCCATTTGTTTCTTCTGAGGAGAAGGACCAAATAAGCCTCTCCTTTGATAGAGAGTCCTTCAGGAACATTCGGGTTGCTGCAGTTCAGACTTCCCAGAACTCTTGGGAACAATTTACTGCATTTCTCATGAACCTTGGCTACTGTAGATAACATTTTCAGGTTGGCCTGACAACCAAATAAGCCATGTTTAGCTTCAAGGCCCAGAACACTGGCAATTTGCTTGTTCCCAGACTGATATTTATCTCATTGACGTTTCTCCATCTTTCGGATTCAACATCCCAAAATAAAAAAAAAAATAAGGGGAAAAAAAAGAGCATTCAAAGGGAGAAAAAAGATACCAGAGAAACCACAGGGGCCAATAGAAAGCACAAGCCATACAGCACAATGGCAATTAGAAAGAGAGATGCAAAGATGCCCCGCATCCCCACACAACAAAATGATCTGAATGAGGAATAGGAAGCAGTGAACTGAGTGCATAAAGGAAGAATGGAAGCTCTGAAACAAAGCTTTTGAGGTCATGGGATTGGGGTCTCAGCAGTTATGTCCGCATGACAAAGCAAATGTGGCCTCAGCATCATTCTTAGGAGAGCAAGGACTGGGAAGGGACTGGCTACCTCCAGGTTTCCCATCTGCTCTTACAGCAGCATTGCCCGGCACAGGACAAGGCAGAAAGGATAACCCAGGGTTTTCCTTGCCACGAAAGCAGATGGGATACTAAACTGAAGAAAAGGCAAAGGTGACCTGCAATGGCAACACAAATGCATAGAGCCAGCGTCTTTACATGTACAATTTGGAATAATGCTAGAAACCCAAGTAGGGGATGAGAAATAACAGAAAAAGGCTAGAAAAAGAACAAGATCTATGTTGAGAAGTGATTTTGTAAGAGATACCTGCCCAAAATGCCTTTTACTGGGAAACTGATGGAAAAGAAAGCATCTGATGATTCCTAAAACACCCCAAAAGTGTAAAATGAAAACTAAGACCAGTGTCAATGCCAACTGTTCTCAAGAAAAAGCCCCATCTCCAGAGAAGCACTTCCTCAGAAGGTGGCACATGGCAGGACTGACACAGAAACCTGAGCTGCAAGCACCAACAGACACACTATGGGCACCTTTAAAATAAGGATGGCTTCAGCAAGGTCTGTGGACTTTGCTAGAGCACAGAACAGTAGTGAGCACTTCTCTGGAGTGTGCTGCAGGTCTAAGCAGAAATTAGACTGTGTGTGCATTATGCTTTTCCCAGGCTCTAGTTACCTTAAGTTTCACCTGTAACGAAAGAAAAGTTACTTGTACAAAAACTCTGTGCCACTCAGCTGAGTATCTTCCACAGGACATGATTGAGAGCCTTTCAGAAAGTCCTTTCCTAAAGCACATCTCTTTTAGAGCGTGGTTGCGTGTGGCAGTACAAATGATTAGTGTAATAACTTTAGAAGTGTCACAAATTTAATAAAACACCTTGTTAAGCAAAAACGTAAGAAAGGCACACATTTACAGTCGTCGGGGACTAGGATTGATGGATGCAGACAAAGGCTGCAGAGAGCACACAAGCCCTGGTAACTTCTGCCAGGATCTGTGTTGTCATAGAGACAGCAGAGAGCGTTGAAAAGTTCACAACGGTAGCTATACCTTAGTGAATAAGTCTTAATGTAACTTCCAGCTGAGGACATGTAATCAATCTCTGTATGAGCTTATTGAAGGAATTCCCTTTATGCTTACTCAGTCCTCAAGAGCCCAAAATGAGGGAAAATATTTTAAAATATATATTTTACTACTTTTGAAGACAAGCCAAGCACTTCTTTTGGACTGGGAGAGTAGGGATGGTAGTGGCAGGAAGATAACTGTTTCTTTTGAAAAAGAAATTATGTAAAACATGAAAAACTTGATATTCAATTAAAAAAATCCCCAAACACTAGCACCAACCAAAAGAAAAAGCATAGAAATAGTAATTCTAGAGCAGACGGGCAAGTTTGGCCACACGCAGCAGTTTCTTCCCCTTTCCCCAGACACTTTCCTGGCAAAGGTGGTTGTAGTCCTGGCATTTCACCGCTTCTCTTCTCCTGTTGGGTTCAATCAACTCATCCCCTTTTACACTGCAAAACACAGAACTTTCCCTGTTCTCTCTTCCCTCTTCATGCCTTCCTCCTGGCATCTCCCTCTCCAGTGGCATTTGACCCCTGCTTTACCTTCCTCAGGGCAGCAGCACCCCATGACCTTTCTCGGGTCCCTGCCTCGGGCCCTGTCCCACCACTTGGGAGGTATGGGACACTGCAGCCCACAACAAGCAGCACAGAAACATTGCCAGGGGTTGTTTATTGGCTGAGGTCTTCAATTCTTAGCTTACACAATTATGGGGTTTCTATGCAAGGAAGGGGGAAAAAAATTTCCAGCACTAGCATGCTGCAGTTTAAAGTTACAGCTATTTGAATAATGCCTGAAAGGCAAGGAATAGAAGAAAAAGAGAACATTAGGACGCTATTCTTACTTTTCCCTAGCATTTTAGGATACAAAGATCAGACTAATTACCAGACAGTCTTGAGCTGAGCAGGGTTCACTAACCACACTCTGCTTGAGGAATTAGGAGAGTATTTACTTAGCCACATCATGAAAGGTGCCAATAAATTGTTCAGCTGGAGAGTTAACATAATAAAAAAAATCATTTTTTATGTTATTTTCTTTAGCAGTTTATTAATTGCTGCCTGAAATACTTTTCTGAAACACAACGAGCTGCAAATGAATTCATGGGCTATTAATCTGCTGTACATGGCACTGGAGGGAAAGCTCATTAGGTGAGTTGATGCAATTACTGCTATTACATAACCATCTTCACAGAACATAGAGTAAATTATGGATAATAACATTCAATCTAAGTTGCTCCTTTAAACATTAAAGCTGGCAAGTGAAAGCTATGCAAAATCAGGGATAAAGGCTAAGACACAGAAGAAGCAGACCCCAAAAGGAAAAAGGAAAAGCAGATCTGCTTCCTTGAAGACAAAAAAAGATGTGAAAAGCAAGAGATGTTTGTTTAACCATGGGAAACAATGCACAACAAGCAGAACGTAGTTCTCTACAAGAGAATTTTAATTGTATGTAGATAATTTTTAGCCACCCAGCATAACAAAGTGTGCATTATCACTGGCAGAGCACAGGCTGACACTAGAGCACTGTGGTTTTTATTGCAGGGAAGACCCTTCCCCATTAGCTTTGCTGTCATCTTAAAACAATGTCCCCACCAGTGATATTGAGAGTATGGCATTAATTTTTAAAAGTTCCCAATTTTTCAGCTTTAACAAAAGAAATTACAAGATTTCCTATCTAATTAACAACTGAAAAAAATCTTCAAAACAATCTGTTCTTAAAAAGCAAAATTAAAAATATGTGATCTTTATGGCTTGGGTATAGCTACCCCACTAACTATATTCTCCAATTCTTAATTTAATTGGCCTTTTCACAGTTTACATCTTTCTACTTTCAAACCACTTACAATACAAGGTCTCCCAGCCCCTGTGAAAATACATAATTTTCATCTCAAGATAGGAAAGACAGAATAATCAGCTTGTAGGGTTTAGAGAGAGGAATTAGTCCCAGAACAGAATTGAGGGGTTTGTGATTTCTACTCTGATATTTAGTTCCTGCCTCTTGAGAAAGCAAGTTAACAGGCAAGGCAACTACTCTGGAATTTTTGAAAAAGCCCCCAGCCACTCTGTGGTATTTAGGCATCCAGTTAAAAATCTAGCCTGTAGCAAAGCAGAAACAATTCCTAAATCCAGTGCTTCCTGCTGGCTAAAAAGAATAAAACAACCCCGGTTCAGTTCTGACTAACATCTAAATAAAGATTGCATGCATTCTAATTAGTTCACTTTAAAATGACATCAGTGAAATCTGCATGAACTTCCCAAATGCAACTATGCAGACTAGCCCTCCACTTAGCCACTCATTGTGGATGGAATCATGCTTCATTAAAGAGACTGAAGAAATTAAAGAGAAATAAAAAATACAAACATGACAGTTCCTCAAGTTGATGTTTCCTGCTGGCCAATTTCAACTAGAAGGAAAATAAGTAAATCTATTCACTCTATTGTTCAGTAGCAGAATGTAATCACATGTTCCAAGAAGCATGAACATTTAAATATTATAAGACTCAAGTCTGTGACAAAGAGTAACAGACATTTCTGGGCAAGTTAAAAAAATCCCCAACAAATACAGAGCACAGAAACCAGACTCTCTCCTCTTCATGATAATTTCCCTGCATTCCCTCCCTTCCTCCTTCCGTTCCTCCAGAGAGGTTAATTGTAAGCAGATTTGCAAATCTGAACATTGCTTCAGTGCACTGAAGTAATCTGGAACAATTCTGGGCCTTTATAAACATAATTTCACTCTATTAGAGCTCACTGCAGACAAGATTTATGCCAGTATAAAGAGGGCTTCTCTGCATCACACCCTAGTACGTGGGCTGGGTTGTGTCTGAGGGGACCGCAAAGATCATCAAATACAGTGACAGTCCCTGCAGCCTACACAGTTTATGAAAAAGGATGGAAGTTGAAGAGCTGCTGGGCTAAGCTGGGCAGTTGCACCAGAAGGGAGCTCCATTTTCTTTCCCCTTATACCCTACAAAAAAATCCAGTTTAGGCTCTCTTTATGAGCAGGCTTCACCTTACAAAGTGACTGCTGCAGCATCCTGCTTGAAAGAGTCCATTCTTGTGGGAGAGTTTTGCCCAGCTTCCTGCGTGCTCCCTTAATTGCAGGAGGCAGCGCCGTACGTGTGACCCCTCGGCAGCTCCTGAGCACCCAGGCAACAGCGAGCTGCTGGCGGGCACCTGGGGTCATGCCGAGGATGGGGCTTCAACAGCAGCCTAGAGATCACGTAATAGAAGGGCAAAGGTTAGTTTCCTAAGGCTCTCCATCACATAATGAGCCACTGTCAGCCTTAGTAGCTTTCTCACTTCAGCAGCAGCAAGAAAAGAATCCTGCACGATCACCGTTTGTCTCGACGTGGTGATTCAAAACACCAAACAGACTGGGAGGCTACGAAGAACAGAAGTGGTTTGGAATGGGGTCCAGAGCCTCAGCTGCACCCACCCTGCCCTAAGCACTCTTACAGGAGCTGAGGTGGGACAGCCATATAACAATGCCCAAACCTGATGCGGTGCTGGTGGAGGGACTGGCTTCAGGCCCTGAACCGGGAGCTGCAGCTCAGGTTTCGGGGACAAAGCTCTGGAGTTTCTGAAGCAAGGGTATCTGATAAAAGACAGCAGGGTTTTATTTCAAGCTGTGTTTTGTCCTGTTGGAGGATGATAAGGCAGTCATCACTAAGTCGTTTCCCCTCACACTCTTTGTCTTGCCTATCTGGAGCACAAACTTTTTGCAACAGGGACTACACAATGAAAGATGGTCCCTACACTAGTGGGATCCAGTTTCAGCAGGTCTTGCAGATATTATCAAAAGGCAAATAGCTCCACTCCTGCCCTGGAGGTAGTGTAGTTATTGACCTCTTGATCAGATCTGGGGAGTAAAATGGGGTCAAAGATAGCTTTTTTCTCCATACATGAACAAAACAACTTATAAAGAAATGCAAATTTGCTGCATTCCTTTATCATCTCACTTCATTCTCTGAAACAAGATAAAAGCATACAAGAAATGCTCAGTATCTCTTCTCTTTCAAACACTGTACCCCCATTCTTAAACCTCTACTTATCACACTGGCTATGCACCCAGTTCCCATCTCTCCTCTGATGTTTGTGAGGAACACTCATTAAGCTCAAAGGGAGCTGCATATGCAGGTACTTTAAAGACAGAACAAATAAACAGGACTGTAGCTTTTAAGCACAGATTACTCTGTATACTGAAAACCAGTATCTACTCCTCCTTAGCTCCTGGGAACAGACCTTGGGGTTCCTATTTGCAGGTGCCATCATGATTACTTTCCCCAGCTGGGACTGATTTGAGCATTGTAGGCTTGTTTCCCTGTGAGATTTCTCTGATACTTTTTTCTGTCCTTTGTTCATGGCTTTCACATTACAAGATAACAGAACTGTAAGAAGACAAAAAAAATAAAATGTGAATAATGCACCGGGGGAAAAAGAAAAGCCTCTATCTGGTAAGAAAAAGCCGAATGACAGATGTGCCTTTGTTTACATAAACTTCTAAAGAAATGGAGTTAAAACCTAGAGATATGTATGAAAGAAGGTCAGATAAGAAAATAGTTTCTCAAATCTCTTAAGAGATGAAAAGCTCCTGTTTATGAAGGGATAACACTGAATCACTTCAGAATTAGCTCTTAAACCCAGAAGACAAGACACACTGCATTCAAACTGATGACATTTAAAATAATTTCTCTGTTCCCTTGCAAATGCCTTCTACAGAAATGCAGCCAGAGGACATCCCTCACTTTTCTCCAGGATCCTCTGTTCCCCCTCCAACCTGTTATCCCCCTTTCAGTGCCTGTAAAATTTTGAGATAAAGGCAACTGCCAAAGGGCAATTTCACTTAGTTCACCCCAGAAAACAGGCAGAGTAAAACCTTAATTCCTGCTGGCAAAGCTCCAGCTACCCTATGGGAAAAAACAATCCATCACCTAAAAGGCAGTAAGTCTTTCTAGTTTATCCAAAGTAACATGTTGGAAATACTGCTGATACTTCCAAAACCTACTCCAATGTGACGTTACAGCATTTAATAAGATTACTATTTCACGTCAGCAATAAAGTCCTTAGGAACTCAAGACCCTCAGGTGAGAAAAGTGCTTTTTCTTCTCTTCCAAATGATATCATACTGTTTTTATTAAAAAAAAAAAAAAGCAGCTTCACATGCACTTCATATGCAATGAAATAGTTATCAATAAAATCCTCCTCATTCAATCTTTTATCTTTGCATTTTAGCCTACCTTCTTTACTTCCATCACAGTCTCCACTCCAACAGATCTATACCTAAGTACAGATAAGTGCACTTCAGGTACACAAGAAAACCCAACACAGACAGTGAATTAATGGAAATCCTAAGAACTCCTCCCCCAGTAGCTTGAAACTTTCCAATAACCAAAACCTCACATTTCCATGAAAAGGAGCTGGAAACACAGCACAACGGTCCAAAGAATGTATCTGGTTCTTTTTCCACTTCTCAACACTCTTTCTCTGAGAGGAAAGAGAGGGTGGGAGAGAGAAATGGCATACAGTGAGGAGGGACAAATGTAACTTTAGGACCTCTAGCTCCTGACCAAGTACTGGGATGCCCCACACGATTCAGAGATGTAAAATGCTGAAGATGAGAACCAGTTTAAATCACAGTTCAGACATAAATGCTTCATCATCATCAATTTTTCTTTTCCTGTGATCTTAAACTCTCTCCAAGAAACTCTTGTGAGTGAATTAAAGTTAAGAAATGGTTGGGCAATTTTCCCTCCTCACTTATGCACACACTGCAAATTTCTGTAGAGGTTATTACTGGTATTGACCTACTGACACCAGGAACATTGTTGATAGAGGTAAAAACCCTCAACAATCAAACAGATCACTACACCAGAGACTTTTTTGCTACTGCAATCAATCCAATCAAAAATGAGAAAGTTTCAGAAGCATTACCCCATGGGATCTGAAAAAGGCATTTTTAGCTATATTTTCAGACTTGATGGGGATATCAATAAACTGGAAAAAGAGAGGATCACATATTTCTACATAAATATTTTAAAATGTTAATTTAAGGGGCAAACCAGAGATTTCTAGAAAATAAGGGAGGGAGAGGAAAATCCTTTGGGGTTTTGGTGTGCTTTGCATAGTCAGATTTACTGGCTTTGCAGGTTTAGAGAAGAGCATTTGCCAGCTTGTTTCACCTTTCAGAGAGAGTCCAGGCAGTAAGAACACACAGCTTTTAGGCTGCAGTGTCAAGGACTCAGAAGTCTGTAAATAGAGGTCTGAAGTTGTGTACCAAATTCATACTCCTTTTCCTCCATATGAATGCAGATATTGGCTTCAATCACATAATTGCATAATCTTTTTTTTTTTTTCCCTTAGGACTGATTGCCACATATATGTAGGATATGACAAACAATAAATTGTTTCTGAGACAACTTACATTCTTTGGACATTCCCACTTCAAAGCACTTCTGTAGTCTGCAGTACTGGCAGCGATTTCTGGTAACTTTATTGATAACACAGTTTTTATCTCTGTGACATGTGTAAACCATGTTCTTCTGGATACTCCTGCGGAAAAAGCCCTGGAATCAAGGAAAAAAGAAATCAAGTAAGCTTCTGAGCTTTCCATAAACCATAGAGACAGGCATGTTGCTTTAAAGTAACAAAACTAATTCAAAGTTATGGCTGGAGTATGGCATCTTTAAAGACTCAGTCTTACTATAATTTAGTACTGTTTGTTGCAACATAAGACTCATCTCCTAAATAAAAACTAATTATCTAATGCAACCTAAGGCCAAAATAAACAAAGCTAGAACTAGTAAGAGCATTCAGGAAATGAAGTCCTAGATTTTACAAAAAAGCTCAACTAAAAATTGTTTGAGCTTATGAATGTAAGTAATGAATTGGGTAAACAACAGCCTTCCTAACAGATCCACTTGGAAGTCAGACACTCATCCAATAACAATCAGACTCACTCAGCCTGAAGGTCCCATCTATTTTTGTTACTGCAGAGACTCTCTAGTTTGAAGACTGCACCTCAAAAGAGAAATAATCTGAAACCCAGGTCTCTTAACTGCTGTAACTCCTACAGCAATTAATGAGGCTTCTGCAGGTGAAAGAGCTCCAGTATCAGGTTATTGAGTTGTGAACTTGTAAAAGTTGCCAATTACAGCACTTTTTTCTTACTCAGATACAGCTGTGAAAATAATCAAGTAATTACAATGATCTTGAACAGAAATTAAAGAAACCTAGAGGTCTGGTTTGTACTTAAGGAACACCATTTAACTGAAATCCTCCTTCAACAAGTGAAAAACAGAAAAATAGCCATAAATGGTAAGGTTAGGTGGCACAGAAAAAGGGCAAAACCCAAGTTAATTTCACTAAACCTCAAGCTTTAGATAATATCATGTAATAATGAAGGAAAAAAAAAAAGAGGATTACTTTAAGCATTTTAGAGCTCAACCCACAGATATTCAGGAAAAGTATTTCTGGAACAGACATTTGGAAATTTGACAGCACTGTTTAACCTTCTCACTCAGATTTTGAAAATGGTTTCAGCAAGCACCAGGGTCAAATTTCAGTCAACATCACAACATTATGGAAGAATAGTTAGCAATTTAATATTTGTTGGAGGGCTTGAGAGGTTAAAACTCTTCAACCAGCCACATGTTTACACCCTACAGGGAAGCTGTAAACTTGATGCCGCAGACAATAGCTCTGTGCCCACAATGCATTAGTCTAAAGATGCAATCATGGTAAGCTATAAAACTGGCTCTCCTCAAGGTGCTCACCAAGATCTGTGTGCAGTTCAAGAGAGAAAACTCCCCTTGTTCAGAGCTGACTGAGAGACTTTCTGGCTATATGATGAGGGAGTGGTAGGGCAGGCAGTAAGGGCTGGTCATAAATTCCTTGCACAACCAACGTGCTATAGATGCTAATGTTATGAAAATACCTCAGATTCACTCAGAACTGAAAAATGCCTCCTTAATCACGTAACCCCTGGCAAAAGTTTTCTGCAGCTCTTGCACAGGCAAGCCTCATCCTGAGGTTAGCTCCTCTGATTTAGGAGATATTTATTACTACCATCAAAGTGGTAAATACAAACTCTCCACATCTTTTCCTTAAGTTACTGGACCCAGAAGAAGAATTTAAAGCTATTTGTTTGGATAATTAAAACCTTTCAAGTTATTAATAAACACTGCTATTTCATATTCTACACTTCTGATCATTAACACTGCTTCAATTGTTGCAATGGCAAGTATGGCAATTGTATGTACATTTGTTTACTTGCCAAAAAGAAAATTTATGGCAATATTCACTCCTTTCTTGCTTTGATATTCCCCTGTGATGCCTGGCTCTGGGGTAATTGCTGATATGGCTAACAAGAACAGTGAGGCATCTATGGCATCTATTTTGGTTTAATTCAACAGGCAGAAAATGTGAGCTGTGCTGTCTCTCTACAGCTTATTTGGTCACCACTTTCTAGCTGGAAAGACACAGGACAAGCCAAAACTGGTGACTTCTATGGCAGCCACCCAGCCTGCTGCTGCAGGTGATTTAATACTCACAGCCACCAATGGCATTACTCTCCTACCACCAGCCTGACAGAGCAAAAAACAAAATGGCCCAAATGAACAAGTCACCCAATACTGGGAAAAGAAGAGACAGTCTTCTCCAAATGCATCTGTACTCTACCAAAATATAACCAGTAGCTAATTGCACCTACTGATCAGTTGCTCTGATATATAGCTGCAGGGTGTGCATCCTTATAAGCCAGGGTTTCATTACAGCCCATCAGGAAGGAAAGCAGAGGAGGCTGCCTAAGTCCTTACCAGACAAACTTGACCACACAGTGCAGCTGAAAAATGTGATCCATCTGCAGACAGCAAGTATAAAGCATTCATGAACTCATTACTAATAAAAAAGGCTTAAGAAGAACAAATTTGGAAAAAGCAGATCTCCAGGTCGAAATGAAGACAGTTTCCTCATCAGCCTAACCTCCCCAGGCGATGTCTCCACAGAGTGAAAGACATAGAGGAGGATACTAACTGTGGAAGCTTTGACTGCTGTTTGACAAATTACTTTTTAAGACCTGTATCTGATTTTCTTCCTGGACTTAATCATGGAACATAAATAAAAATTAACTTCTTTACACAAAATATTCAGGTGAAAAAAAGGTGTAATATGGTCCTGGTCAAAGCTAAGGACACGATTCTCAACAATGTATTAGTGCCCACTCACAAATATTCTTCTCAAAGTCAGCATTGGGATACCATTCCTTGTAACATTTGTGACAAAGTAATTTTAAAAGATCAGCAATACATCATCAAAAAGATTTGATTTTTACATTTTCCTCAGAACAGGCACTAAGATTATAATTATCTTTGCACACAAACCCCAAACCAAGCCAGGACAGGAGTTCAGGCACTGGTGGATGAGGAGCACCATTTGCTCAGCACTGGGGGCTCAGTTTCCTCACCCCCCTCCAGAAACCTGGTGTGGTGTAGCCACAAGTTACGGATGGCACTGAAAGCGGGGCCATGCATAGAGATACTTCCTGAATCTAGGCTGAAAAAACAGTGTCCTGTCTTTCCCTCTGTAGGGGTTTGGATCCCAACTGCAGCTCTGCAGCGAAAGAAAACTGTGCAGGACACAGAGATGGAAGAGCAGGTGCTTGCTGCCCAGTTAAACAGAAAAGCACATTTATACCCTTTCAAGGCTGGGCTCCAAATAGCACAGGTATAATAACTGTGGCTTTTTCAATAAAAATACAGAAGTTAGAAGCAAGCCTAAGTTTTCCTCCAAGTGCTTTCTGTCAATGACTCCCATCTGATCTCATAATCTCAACAGTTTCTTCAAAAACCAAGAAAATCCAAATTGACCTGATGTTAAGAAGTTGTCAGAAACTTCAGAAACTGAAAACCACCACTGTTTATAAATTAATCAACTTCTAGCACCTATTGGCTCTTGGAAAACAATATACTAGCAACTATAATTCAATCACCTCGAAATGAATCTGTTTGGCTGAATATTTACATGAGCCATTTTTTATGCAAATATTTTAGCATCCCATCCAAATTAACACCCTGTGATGTTTTTTTTCCAGTGCCAAAAACAATCAAAAATTATTTTTTCTTTGTAATTTAAAAAGCCTTATGAATATAAAAAATAATCCCATTCTGTGAGACATAAAGCATTACTGTCATACATAATTGTTTTTGATAGCACCTACAAAGTACTTGAATTTAAAGGAGCAGAAGCTACTGAAAGCCTATCAGGAACAGTGATTTACTCCAATATTCCTTTTATCCACAACTTTTGAAAGGAACATGTATCTTGTGTTTTTATTTTAGAGAAGACAAAGCTTGTGGAAATCACACTTTCGAATTAATTCTGTTTTTCTGAGCTGCTTTTATCAGCATCCTTTACAGAGAACATTTTAGACCAACACTTCAATTTTTAATCTCATCTTTTCTGTGTATCATGCCACGTTCCTCCCAGGCCCACCAATCTTGTTATCTTAATGGATGACAGATAGAGTATCACTCTGACCATACCACATTAGGCATCCTCATTTACCGAGTGCAAGGAAAAAATGCTGAGTATAAATTATTCAGAAATCTATTGTATCAGCGTGTGTTCCCTGAGCATCCACCAGTGGCAGAGCAGACATATTATTTTTCACTTTTAATTGTGTTGATATCTTACCTGCTGCACTGAAAGCAGAGAGTGATATGCGAAACCCTATGTATCAAGCAGCAAACAAACCTGGTTTCCTAGGTCTATTGCATAGAAGTAAATAATCTATTTAATCAGTCCAACCTCAACTCAACACTGAAGAAACCACCTCATCCCATTCACCCCTTACTTTTGCAGCAGTTGCCTGTGAATGAGTCAAACTTTGAGAGCTCAGTAAAGAACAGAGTGCACACAGAGAATATTAACTATTTCAGTAATATTTTGAATGCTGTTATGCCACTGGCTATCTGAATACAAAGGATCTCATTAAGGATGAGCCTTCAAGACAAAGTTAAGTGTTTAAACTTATAAAGTCTTATGGATTTGTTAGCATGAACTGCTACCCTCACATATTTGATAGGGATTCTATATAACTCCCTCTCCTTCACTGTCCAGTTGATTTTGGCAGGGCAGATGATTTAGAGCTCAAGTTATGCACATGCATGAAGAGATGGATCATTTGATCACAACGTCTTAAAAATATTTTGCCAGCACAGGGCATGCCAAGTCTTATTTGCAGGCATAGTGGGCTTGCAAGCTGAAAACTTGCACTGCAAGCCAGGGACAGGGTAATCAGCAGAGAAGGGCTATTGCAAGCTCAATCTGTTTGAACAGCCTGCTCACTTCATCTGCTTCAGCTTTGATTACCCCCAAATACAGGCAGCCAGCTATGACTCCTGCAGATTTAGAGGCCATTCTTTGGTAAATTTGCAAAATAAGCTTCTGAGTGAAGCATATTGCTACTTTATCTTAAAAAAACCAAAAGAGTAGGAAGGACTTTTCCATGGTACAGTTTATCAGTCATTTATAAACTCTGACTGAGCTCTGACAGGAAAGATAAATACCAGTAGCAGCTGAAAAGAAAATCCAGCCCACCACACACCTGAGATCTCTGCACTTAGCTTTATTCTGAAATAGGGGCTGGGCAAATATGTGCACTTTTTACAAAAGAAATGTTTGTGATGTATGGCTTCTTTTCAATCTCTCTGTTTTAATAATTTAAGTTACCCTCTGTCCTTGCTAACCCTGTAAAATATAATTAGAGAAGGTAAAGCTCCCATTCCTGCTCTCTCTGGAGCATCAACCGACATTTACGGTATCTCTCAGTGATGGGATCTGCACAAAACTGCTTTGTTCTGTGACCAGGGAATTGCCCGGGTACATGCATGAACTAAACGTAGATTGCAGTATTTTTAACAACTAGTGGCAGCAGTCAGGGAACAAAACCCCTCACCTCACCAAATCCTGGTAGGCTCTACAGTCAAGCTGGGACAAAGACATGCAACTTTTAGTTGTTAACCAGGAATATTTACTCTGAGAGGCCTAGGTAACATGCAAATCTGCAACTGGAGTTGCATAGAAAGGCTTACAAAAGATCTACAGCCCAGCATATGCTGTTCAATGATACCATACAGACAAAACACACTGCAAAATGGCTGCAGCCAGAACAGGAGACCCCACAAGTAATGAAAACCACTAAAGCAGCTATCTAAAAGGAAGCTCAAATGAGCTTATTCCCAGTTGCACAGCACTTTTCCAGGATGTCTGCACTGTCTATCACACTTTGGAAGTCACGGCTTGCAGAATAAACAAATTAATTGTCTGACATTGTGGCTGGAAACCACTGCTGGCACAAAATGGAAGCAGCTACAACAATAAGTAAAGGAAGGCTCACTGCCAGAAAGTAGGGAAATTGTGCTGATGATGTATGTCAGGGCAGGACAGGAAGGTCTTTGCAAAAACAAATTTCAATAGCTGGTAGAGAGCACCTAGAAATGCCAGCCAGCCAGTGGTGGAGGAACTCAGCACCAGCCCGCCCTGGGAAGGGCTCTGGCTTTGTCTGTCATTGCTGGTATTTCCAGCTAGCAAACCACACTTCTGCTTGTCTAGCCATTTATTCTGCAGATGAAGAGCAGCCCTAAGATTCTATGGCCAAAGAAACCTAAATTTGCTCTTGAAACCAGTGTGGCAGTGAATTTCATTATTTTTAATCAACAGAACTCAAAATTCAATAAAAATAAGCAGCTGCCATCCCACATCTTACATATGGAAATGCAGACCTCTGGATTTAAGAGCTATCCACTACGGGGAAAAAAAGGTCTATTATCTTTTCATTGTTATTACACAAATGGAAAAGTTTGAAATAACTCAGGGTTTTCTCATTTCTTAAAAAAAAGAAAAGGACATGGATGAGCAGATGAGGAGCATGTTGCTCCTCTCTAAGCTACCACAATGGGGATACTCATCTGCAACTACAAAAAAGTTCACCAGCAAAGACAGAGCAGGTCATGTTTGATAAATCCTAATAGTTTCTAAGGTGAAAATGGTCTTATGGGCTTCACAGGACAAAAAAAAAAATTCTGATGACAGAGCTTGAAGAAAACTGTTCATGGAGCTAATAATTCCAATTAGCCATTAGGTCCTGGGGAGGCTGGAAAAAACTACCATTTTTTATTGTGCCCCTTGCCAAAACATATTCTGACTCCACAAACCTTGGTTTAATGTAAAAACCATTCTATAAACCATCATTCTATAAAACCGCCCCCCATTTTCTGGGGAGTTTGAAACACTTCTGCTGGCCAGCTGGCAGAGAGGCAGCTACCAATAAAACAGGGGAGATGTATTCCATCAAGTGCAAATCTGCAACAACCAGATTCTTCCAGCGAGGGTACCACGGCATCCCTAGGACTACGCACGTATTTTTCCACAATTTCGATTTTCACTGAACTCCTGACCTTTTTAGCAAACATGTCAAAGTCTCCAGACAGAACAGTCATCACCTTGAAACAATATGTGAGGGGAAAGAACGGCTGAGATTTTCTGCTTCTCCACTTCAGTGATTTAAACAGAGAGGAAGGCACTGGTATGCGCTTCCATCTGCTTTTTTCAAATTAAGAAAAAAAAGGAGATGGAATGTATATAATTAAAAAGTTACAGTTAACTTCCTTTCAGTCATGTCTGTAGGATGATTTTTGGCCTGCTATGAAACTCCAGATGGGAAGAGTAATGAATATAATCTAATACAAATAACAGGAGATCAAAGAAGTGCTCTTCTGAGTTATTTCACACAGTTTAATGGAGAACTCGGGAATGAATTATTGCATTTTGCTGTTGTTTTATATTTTTGTTTATGCAAATTAATTCCCTTTAACCAAATTTGTGAAGGATCAGACCTATAACCCAATAAAACAATAAAATGTCACTAGGATGGTTGTACAACTGGCTAGCACTTATCCAAAAGGCTGTATGTTGCTAACTGCTCATCGTTTTTTTCCTCTCTTCCCCTCCAGTGCCTCAGGATTTATACCACCAATTAAGACAATAATGAGTGCCCCAGGTTGACCTCCCAGGAGCAAGAATTAATTAAGAGCAGTATTTCTTCGTAAAGAATGACACTTTTCCAAACCATTTATGTAGCTGCCCTCCTGCATGGAAGCACGGTATCACAGAAGACTTTTCAAATTGCTATCCCTCAATTGTATGATTGATTTTGGTTTACAGTCATAATTTGTGTCTTTGTTTTTATCCACTGGGTTTTCAGATGGCTGGAGTGGGGGCACCATCTTCCATGGACAACGTTACAATTTTACTAGGAGACACATAGGTTGGTTGGTTTGGTTTTTTTTTGCACAGAGCTACAATGGAAAGACATTAAACAACAGCTACTCTAACAAAGTAGTGGACCTCCTAGTAAAAACAAACAAAAATCTCCACCAAGCTATGCCCCTGCAGTGACATGCAAATTCCTGCAGCAGGCAGGACAAGGAAAAGACTCATGTTAGATATGCAATTACCATGCTGCAATTACTTGTAGCAGTCTCTCAAATTAACCTCTCCATTTAGCTGCTTGGCAGAGATGGAAACATGAAGAGGAAAGGGCAAGCTCAAACACAACCCTACACGGGAGAAAGAAGGTGTGTGTGTGTGTGTGTGTGTGTGTGTGTGTGTGTGTGTGTGTGTGTGTGTGTGTGTGTGTGTGTGCTCCAAGGAAATTCCCTGCACAGGCAGGCTTTGTGTCCTCCTCCTTTTCCCCTCCCAGCCTTCCCCACAAGGGCTTGCAGAGTTCCCGCACATATTTGGCAGCAGAGTTATTTATCAAAAGAGGCACAGGGACTTTATTTAATTGTCAGCCGATACAGAAATCCCTGCACTTCTGCACCATCTGAAATTTATTGCAGCACTAGTTTCTTTCCTGCTATCAGCAACCGAATGCTTAGAGCTCAGCTGAAATAATAATGCAAACTATGCCACAAATATTTATATATGCCTGCAAGCTGGCTGAGGCGCAATTCCCCTCACGCTAGCAGAGATCTGCACAGTTTGTGTGCACAGCCAGCTGTTCCCTGCTCTCGCCCCAGCTGACCTGGAGCCAGTGCAGCAGCCCATCCTGAGCCTGGCTGGCTGGGTGGGTGCCTGTGGGTGCTGGCAAAGAGCTGGCCCCTGCTTACCTCCAACACCCAGCATTGTTGCAGTTTTCTATTCTCTTTGTCTGACCTGGGAGGAGTTTTAAAACATGCCCAATCCACAACAGAGAAGTTTCTGAAGAGGGATGAAGTGACATATGAAAACAATGCAGAAAGCAACTTAAAAACACTCAGATGAAATAACTTGGACATAAACATACCAAAATAAACCAGATGTCTTGAGCATTATGCTTCCTGGTACAGTTTTTAGGCATCTATCTGAATGACTCATCAACACACGTTCACTATCTCCCCGTAATTTTTTTTTTGCTCTTAGTTTTGACAGTTGACATCTAAACAAATCTGTTGCACCAGATCTCTTGAAATCTAGCAAGTAATATCTTGTACTTACTACTTTATGCTGCACTCTCATTCCCCTGTGTTCGGCAACAAAGAAACTCTGCTAATATCAAACTATCCACTAAAATCCTCTAAAGCCTAGAGTTTAGTGAAACTTGGATGCCTGGAGACTAGAAAACAGAGTTCAAGTAAACACCCAGAAATATGCAAGTCTGGCTCTCTAGTACTGGCAGTAGTCAAGGAAAATTACCTTTCCACACTGCAGCTGAAACTCATTACCAAAGGCGACAGCAGAGGGATGAGTTGGAGCTGGACCAGCTTGGAAAACCCACTATTCTAAAGAGTGAGATAGTGGCCATATCCCCCTGCCCAGTTTCCATACACAGTCAGAGCACCCACGGTCAAAATGGTCTGGACAACATGGGAAAGCAGGCTGAGAAAGGTGGATGAAATGCAGTCTGCGCCAGTGCAAGGGATTAGCAACTGCAGAGACAGAGGAATCAACTGACTAGTTCCTCCAAGCAATAAAGACTTTTAGGGTAACACTAAGCAGATAGATGCATCTTGTTGCAAACCCCAACACAAATCACAGTGAGACGCTGAAAAAGCATTGCAGGACAAAGGCAGTGCTGCATCCTCCTTGCCCAGTGCATCTATTCAGCCAAGCTGTAGGGAATCAAGGGAGAGTCTCAGACTGGGCAACTTTGATGATGAGAAAACATGACCTTTCAGAGATGAGTGAATGAACTGAAGCTGATTAATCTAACACAGGAAAATCTTAGCAAGATGTTTTCCTGTTTTCTCCCTCCCCTGCCAGACTTCAATCAATGGCCAGATTCAAGCACAGAGCTCACAGAATCACAAGACGATCATTCTTTCAGTTTACAAAAATCACATGGATTTAGGGTGAGATGAAAGATTGTTTTAGTTAGTTCATCCATTTGGTTCCTGGATGCTGTGCTTACATCTCTTCTGTTCATCTAACACTCCCTTTTCTTTCCTTTAAATAAAAAATATGTAGTTTTCACTTTTGTTTCTGTACATGTAACAGCCACTGTGCATTAGTATCGACAAATGTGGACTGGGCAAGATCATTTGCAGCAGCATCTCTGAAATGCCTTGATCCTCTGATCAAAAAAAAAGAAAGAAAATAAAAGTTAAAAAAAAGTAAAAAATGGTTGTGCTCATTCATTAAAAAAATTATGGGTTGCAGAGCTCTCTCACTTATATACTCTGCTTAAATATTGCTAAATCTGGAGCACTGCCACTGTTTTGGACCAGCAGAAAGCATGTAAGGAACACGGCACACACTGAAACAAGGACCTAATAATTTGCATATATATTTATCACAGGTACACAGGGTTCCAAGCAAGGCAAGTACTCTAGAGACAGGGAAGACCTCTCTCCTGTTTGGAAGATTCATCTGGAGAGCAGCCAGCGAGGACTTGCAGGAGGAGTGAACAGTAGCCCATTGGAGTGGTTACACCACAGCTATAAATCTCTGCTTTCCCTGTTAAGCGTCTGGGAGGAGGGAGAGGGAACTGGCCACAGCTGACAGTAATGGGTCCCATTAAATTGTCACTTTTAAAGAGACTCTAAAATGAGAACAAACTTTCTTCATAAGCATTTGATCAGTTTGCCTGACACCAGGCAATGGCAGACCCTGCTCACGTGCACTGGCTGGGGGCTGCTGGCTCCCCCCTCCGGCAGCTGAATAGCTGGAATGAAATCACTGACTGCATTTACAGCCAACCAAATCTACATTTTTGGCACTACTTATAACTGTGTCTCACCTTATAATTTATGCACCCATTATTCTAGACAGGGGATCCAGAAACAATATACTTTTCCCCTCTAAAATACTGTATTATGATCCGCTTTTTATTGCATAGTAACTTTTCCCACTGAAATATATTAAATGAGAAATTTTAAGCATGGCCACGTGAAATCATAAGGGACTTTATATACAAAAATGTTTTTCTACGTCTCAGCTGTCTCCTGAGTTGAGTTGTGGAAATTGTGGGGGCTCCTGCTTATTATCAAAAGGAAGAACGATTTATGAGTAGGGACACTGAATATTTGGCAAACCAGCTGCAGTAACACACCACTTTAACAGTTCCTGTGCCAACATACCAAAAGTACCAATTACAGAATTGGGTGCATGACTTCTTTAACACTACAAGTTTTCATAACAGGAGTACTGAGATGCACAGGTGTCATACCTAGAGGTGTCCCCTGTATATGGGAAGTTCCTCTGAAATAATAAGAATGAATTTGCATATATATTTATCACAAGTGCACAGGGCTCCAAGCCTGTGGACAGTTAATAAGAATAATTAGGAAAAAGGATACAACATGTATATAATTTACATGATTCTCAGGAGACATGGTACCCATATCTCAAGACTACAGTACAATCTAGATACAAAGAAAGAAAGATAGGCTGTAACCTCAATTTTGTCATTTTCTGTTGTTTGAATGGGTACTCAAAAGTGAAAGATTTTTTTTTTTAGTAAGACATTTGTTTTGTTTTACAGGGTGAAGAAAAAGAATGTATATAATAAACAAATTGGATAAAGAATCTCTAAAGCTGACTTCATTGGAAATACTGAATCTTGGAAAATTACATCCAGTTGTCTTTTCTGCTACAGCACAGACAAAGACCAGCTCCACAAATCTGAAGACAGTTCTGGAATCCATGGTGCAAATTCAATTGCTCCATTTCCAGAAGAATCTAAAGCAAATACCCCTCTAGGAAATTTTCTCAAAGGAACATTTCACTTGGAATTAGAAAGAACCTCTGTTTCCATTATCAGGTCAGTCTGCAAGTGCAGATGGCGATGGAAGGCTACTTTCCAAGGCCAAATTATTTCTGAAAATTGGGTAGCTGACCATTTACAAACTGGGTGATGGTTCACAATAACCAGAAAATATAGATAGGTGTATAATTCAAAGTAAATTCCAAAATTGTAGCAAAGAGCACCTGAATATCTACTTAATAAATAAGCGTGAACAGAATTAGATAATGATTTATTCCATTTTCTACCATTATGAAACCCCTTAATTTTGGATTTACTTCTCTAAGACATGCCAATCAGAAAGTCTTTAAGTACTTGCTAAGAAAAAATCAAACTACAATTTGAAAAGATGCCTAGAGCAAGAACAGCAGTGACCTCAACCACCTCACCGGCACCAAAATCCCACTCAGCCAGAACTACTCTTGGCAAACTATTCTGTTCTTTTTTCCAGCAGGAAAAAGAGTGCACTTTCTTATAGGGTGCAGCAAGCTATCCTAAATCTACATTCAACAAATCAATTGTATATCATTCTCTATCAACTTCTCATTAATCAGATTTTTTTTTAAAGTTCCAGAGTTAGAAAATGAAAGCTAGTGCACTGTAAATTTATACATTTCTAATTGCATAAATACGGCATAGTGTAAAAAAATAGGCTAGTACTGTTATCAGAAAATCTCACAGTATTTAATTTCTGAGATGTTTGCTCTGATATCCCTATTTTCTTATTTGCTGGATTACATCTGCAAACAATACTTTTAAAGATCATATTACAAAATATTGTGTTAAATATGGTGGAAAGCTGCATTTTTTGCTACACTTGTACGATTTGTGGAGTGTGCACAGAACAGCCTGTACTCTACAACTATAATTAAAGGCCACATCTGGTCCTTAAACTAACAGGGAGGTATGAAATTGATTGACAAGATAAGAACAAAATAAAAGGTTTTTCCCTCTTTCTAGTGAAGAAAATTGAAAAAGTAAAACCCATTAGAATGTAGTGGCAGGAAAATAAAAACACACTCCACGTTCCCTGCATGCAAACCAGGGGACTTCTCAGCAGGCAAGTGTGCTAGCCTGAATTGCAGCCCACCTGCTTCTGGCATCTCTGGTTGTACCTCACGGTGTGATTTGCATGGACAGCACTTTTACACGTGGATATAATGTACTTAATTCTGCTGAAGGTGTTGCAAACCACACACACATTACTGATCCAGTGTGAGCCAGAGCTCTCTCAGCCATTTGGTAATAAGTCATATCAGCTATGGGCAGGTGAAAGCTGGATGGAAATGTGACAGCTACATCTATAAGGACTCTTTACCATCCACTGTGGTGAGAGAAATTATGGTTCAATTCCAGCAACAACATATACATACACATATAAATTTGAAGTTTCCTCTTTTTACAGTGTTTATTCCCAGATAGGGAAAGGCATAGACACTGCCAAAAGAGTAAGACTCAACAATTTTAGTTTATTAATAACAGCAACAAAAAAAATGTAATTGTTATGGACTAGTTAGTGGCCAAAGACTCTGAAAAGGTATGCAAGGTCAGCAGACATGAAGGCTACATTTATGTTAGGAAATGCTCTTGCAAACAGTCATGGGCACTATGGCTCACTGGCATACAATGGGAAAGTCCACATCTACCTTAGATATCTCCTTCTGGCCTCTGAAATGGACAGTTGTACCCAAATTGCCCACAGGAGATGACTGTCTGCAGGAGGAACACCACTTGCTACCAGAAACCTTCCAGCTAAACATCATGGCAAAGCTGTGCCCCAAAACGTGGCTAGTCACCAACACACCAGAGATCAAGAGTCAGACATTGCTGTTCTTTTTTGAGAAAACCTTCACTGATGGTATCAGGAATTTTATAAGAGAATGGAGTGCAAGATTTAAGCCAAACAATTACACATTGTTATGTGACAGTTCATGGAAAATAAGAGAGTGCTTTCCAGTTCCTGTTTCCACAGGACATTAGCACTTATGCTCACAAATGAGTGGAGCAGCGGGGTTAGCACAGTTAGAAAGTCAATCTGGGGTAATCTCTGTGCTTTTATAGCATCAGCATGGTTGCCAGAAAAAAATTACAGTAATTAGTAAAAAACAACTATTCTCACAGATTAAGATGAACCCCTGGTTTATGACAAGGGGCAGGGTAAGAGGAAGATTAGCTGTGGATGTAGGTGCTGTACCCTCATGGAGACACTGCTGTTCTTCATCCATCTCTGCTCCAGAAGCCCAGCACAGGGGAGCAGCTGAGCTATAACCCACAACCTGGGTCCAAAGAACTGGAAATCATATTTGGCACACAACACAATTTACATTTTTGCTACCTGGTATGGTGAGCAAGTAATTTTATTTCTTCATTTATGGCATTCACACAACCCAGACAAAGATTTTAATAAATCTGGTAAAAAAATGTTTTTTGTTCCTGATCCCACGTATTTCATCATGTTTGTCTCAGAGTGCTTCCAACTAACACATGCTTCCCATCTTTTAAAATGAATTCAAGATCTGTCAAAAGTTTTATCTTTCAAACAAACAAACAAAAACAAAGCAAAAAAGAATTAAGAATTTACTGAAATAGATACCCCCTTTTTCTTGGGGCACCTGAACTTCCTGGGTTTGTTATTTGAAAAGCTAAAATTTCAAGGATGGCATTAAAACAATCAGGTCTCCTCTGATAGCACAAAATGAATAAAATTTCCAGGGTTTCAGTATTACATTTAAAGCAGTTGCAACTCATTTAGTGTCTTTCTGCATATGGCACTGCTTTCTACAAATGAATGGCTTGGAATGTTGCTATGCTACAAAGTGCTTACAGTTTAAGATCAGATTATATTAATAGTATGCAGAAATGTATTTCAAAATACATTTTTCACCTTCTAAAAAGTATTGTTGATTTAACTGAAACTAGGAGCAATTTTCTGTGATTTGAGGAATTTTTCATAGCTGTGCATGGATGACAGCACGCATCTCTACCGCTGGCACTGTCGCTAACACAGCCTAAATGGAGACGAATGCAGCTTGAGCATTCAAGCTGATCTATATTTTTCTTTGAACCAACAGAAGCTTTTCCCACTGCATTGCTGCAAACAATGTTACTTCTTTCCCTGATACAAATCATACCGCGCATGTATTTTCAAGTTTACATTTCTTACTTTCTGTTTCAGTTGTAGGTGATTAAAACATGCCGAGAAAACAAAACCAAAGAAATACATGGAATGTTAGTTAGCTAGCTTTATGAAGTGTGCTTTTATTTTTTACTGTTAAATAGCTGAGAAAATTCTATGTCTGGATCCTTAATTCCCCGTAAAGAGGCATAAATATAGGCTTAAACATAATTATATTATAGCTAGAAGCTAACATGTGCAAGAGTGGTGTTATCAAAAAGAACTGCTGCTTAAGATCCCTCCACACTACCAGAACTGCCTAGGAAAATGCAAATCTGTTCTCACATGATGTAAGAGACATTATTAAAAGGAAAAGGCATCTGTCCCAAAGGACACTGTTCCATAAAGGGAACTTTTTTATAACAATCCATAAAATATTTTAGGTTCTCTCAGCAACATTTCTGGCAGACCAAAGCATAATATCATAGAATCATGATATCATTTAGGGTGGAAATAACATTCTTGCCATCAAATTTCAAAGAAACAAATAAAATGAAAGCCAGTTTCCTCCCTCTCGCTCTGTGAAGCATTTTGTAAACCATTTGTTGTACCAATGCTGATCAAGGATTTATGGCCTGCAACAGGGAAACCCCAAGCTCCTCAGCGTCCAGAGGGACATAATCATAGGGAACATCATATCAGAGAACATTAACACAGTTGTGCTTGGGCACCTAACACAAAGGCTCATGGGGACAGGCTGTTCTAGGGGGTGATCCAGAGCAGATCTGGTTTAGATGCTTTGAAACAGCAATCAGAAGAGCTTTTCTCTCTCTTAATAGACTGCAGAAAGCCCAGCCTTCAAAGTTAGGCGAGTAATTTTGGGCCTCAAGTTGAGTGGTGGGACTGCCTTGCACTGCATCTGTAAGTGATTAAGTTAAAACTGTAACAAAATGACAGCTTTTCTCCTAAGCTTAACATCTTAAGCTTAACAACAAATTTGAATGAAGCAAAAATGTTTTCATTTTCTCTATTTTTTTTTCCCTTGTGTTATTTTGCCTTTTTTGGGGAGTCAGTCCTACAAAATTACAGACCTGAATGTCAAGGTTTATATCAAAGCCTATTTTTCCATACTGCTTTTTTTTATTTTCCATAATAAAAATATATATTTGAGTCAGGAATATGTCAAACAAACAGACATATTTTCAGAGCTGAAGACCCTTGAAAATGTATTAAATGTGGCTACCCTTTTAATTTAATGATCCCACATTAGATGTGATTCTATATGAAAACTCTGACGGAAGGAAAGCTATCCTTATTTTATGATAAAGGCCAACTTGGGATCAGTCAGTATTGAAGCAGATTTATCTACATTTTTGTCTGTTAGCATCAATAACAGGCAGAGAGGCATCTTCATCATTCAGACAAAACTGCTGCACCGTAAACCTACCCTCTTATATGCTGCACTGTCTTCTCCCATGAAACTGCTCTAGGCATCTCTGCTGCCCACCGAATTCAAGCCAGTAATCCGGGCAGGACCGTCAGCAGAGGAATGCCGTCTTTTAAATGCCCAGAACAAGAGACAAGGCTTTCAGAGACAGCTGAAGCTGCCAGAACACCAGCTTCTCCTCCTCACCCACACAATGATGGCATTGTGTGGGGAATCCAGCCCACTGCTCTCAGTCCCCCCTTTCTGCAAACCCGGCTACAACGATGACTGAAGTCAGGACCAAAGAGCTGAGCGTTTGGTGACAGTCAGCCCTATAACCACTTGAACCAGCTGGATAAATCCAAATTGCTCATTTTCAACAGAATTTGTTCGCATGCTGTCTAGCAACACCCAGAGACTGGGGGGAAAAAAAGAGAAAAATCTCAGAAGTCTGTAACTGAGGTCATGAAAAAACATAAGTAGATTGCAAAACCCACCTCTGAGATGCCATGCAGTTTACAAAATGGAGAAGTTGTAAATAACCTGAATATCATCAATGTACTGTTTTACACATAAAAAGATTGAATGTCTATGGAATTTTTCTTACAAAATACAAGTACACTGTGAAGATCAGTTTGATTTTGAAACTCAAACACATACAGAAAGCCAATCACCAGGTATGAGGCACACACACTTCTGTGTTTTGTGTAAAACCCAGAAATAAACACAGAAGCATGTTTTGTTGTTTGTTTTTTTTTTTTAACCACTTTGAAATTCTCACTGTGGTTGACAAGTGCCTTTTATGAAATACTCCATCCTCTAAAAACCTTAAATGATTTGTATATCAACACAAGCCACAGAACAGTCTTCCTACTACAGCACAGTACTGAAGACTCCAGTAATGGATAAGACAGCAAGGTCACTAAAGTATTTGGCAAAGGAGGTGAGGAGGTTGTTCTGAGGTACCTGGAAAAATAAGAACCAAGGATGACAGTGAGTAGGAAAAGAGGAAGGACAGGAGAAGGCACCAATCCCATGTGAGAAGACCACAGCAATGGTTTGACAATTAAGGCAGCTGAAGCCAGATTCTCAGATTCTGGAGGAAAAATGATCGGGTAAAATAGAATATGGCAGATCAGAAATGATGCCATCATGGCAGGATGTCTGAAAGAACTGATATTATAGTTGGTGATGACACAAAGAGAGAGTGGAAAGTTCTGTCTTTATGAACTCTGTGTCCAAGGTAGCAGAGAGGTGAGCAAGATGACACGCCAGGGAAAGATGGGAGGGGAGAAGTCAAAAAGAGGAGTACTTTGGAAATTATCCAAGGGTTGGTGGCAGCTGAGGGAAGATAAAATTTACAGCACAGTGTTTCCCAAATTGAACATCACAAGGTCATAGTCACTATCCACAGCTCTCCAAGGGCTCCTGGCTGGAAGATCTCAATTAAAAATACACCTGTTGTAAGCAGAATATTGCCATGACATCCCCCATTGGTCTACCACAAAAAGAGGTCAGTAAATGATGCTTTTCTAAATAGAAAACCAAAGAACTGAAACCTGGGGAATGGCATCAGGAAGTGGATAAAGAGCCCTTTAAGGAGATATTGAAAAGTCAGCAAGGAAAGAGCCCTGAAAGACAGGAAAAAGAAAGCCTGATCAATCAAAGGCAGCCATCAACCCAAAACCTGGAGGACAGAAAACTGTTCCTTGCATTAGATGATGACTAATAATGATCACTGTGGCAGCAGCTTCACTGGAGCTCAAAGGAGAAAGGCAAAAGAGAAGGAATCAGAGAGAAAACTAGAAGAAAACCAATGCAAAGGCAGCGCAGAGAAACAAAAGATCAGGGTCCTAATTAGGTAAATATGATGTGAGCAGAGTTTTCCATTTGTGTTTCCCTTGGGAAACGAGACTGCCAGGAGTTCAAAGTGAAAGGTAAATGAGTCAGAAAGGAAAAAAGAAAAATACTTGAGAAAAGGACCGAAGAACAGAGGAAGGTGCAAATGCAGGAGAAAAAATAAGTGAGTTTAAGATTTAACATCACAGAATGGAGATTGCAAATTCGATGAAGAAAGAAGGGAAAATAGAAGTGAAAAAGGAGAAAATTGCAACACAGTCGAACGAAAAGAGAAAGAAAGGGATTGGTTGATATTTTAGTCTAGCTTCTTATGGAATGAGATTGCCTCTCCCCATCCCAACAGCTTCTGAATATGCTGGTCAGCTTCAGTGACAAATCTTGAAAAAAGCAGCTCTTTGAAATTGCATGGAAATGTGTCTTCAAGGTAAAGGGGTAATGAATTTTAGTTTCCTAGCTACACAAAAGGCTGTAACACAAATTCTTCCTTATTATTATCACTCCCTTGATTTACCAGAGAATCAGCATGAGGCTGCAGCTCCATATCAAGCAGAAGCCTCCAGTGAAACACAGGCTCTCTAATAAACTTAGGTTAATGAACTGAAAGGCAGAGATCCACAGGAGAGAAGGCCTCCTCAAGCAGCAGTGCTCAGTTCTCAGTGCTTACTGAAATTTGCAAAGCAACTGACTAATTTTTGTATGAAGAAGGCTATAAAGAAAAGAGGTATGTGAATAACTGATATTGAGAACAAAGGGGGAAAGCAGACTTGAGAACAGGTGGAAGCCTGTATGGGTAAAAATCAGAAGTTCAGTGTGGTAGTTTTCTTGAGGTACAGGACCAACAGCTGATGACAGTATGAAAGCAAGTGTAAAGATGAAGGAAAAGAAAAATAAACCAAACAGTCAAAAAGGGCTCAAGAGAAAAGGATAACATTCTCTAGAGAAAGAGTGGAAACTGGCAACACAGGTTTCTGAGGTGGCCTCTGGTGTTGCAGACTGCTCTCTGCTCTCTGGTCTCTGCTGACACCCAGCTCAGACAACTTTCAACAGCAAATGTAGCACCTGACTGTCCACCAAAGGGACCTGTGGCTGATTCAGCAGCCATATCATGTTCTTGCCATTTTCTAGCATTTGCTAAGGAATTTGGTTCAATCCATGGAAGAGATTCCATAAAACCTTAGTCTAACCTGTTGCCGAGCTAACATCAACAGACCCAAATATTACCAGCCTCAAGCAGCCAAGTTACTACTTTGGAATGTTGTTATTTCTCATCGACTGACAGGCTTTGTGTAACTAATATTTTCTTCTTCTTCTTTAAACATCAGCTATCGTTAAGTCTTGCAAATCAGCAAATAAGTGAAGATAATATTTCAGTTCTTGCTGAGCAATGGCTAACACATTACAAGATGGATTTCCTCATGTATTTTGACAAGTGAGATCTTGCTTTAATTATTTATGAGAATGCTTTGCAGTAGGCCAGTAAAAGTCCTACAGTGTATTTTTGAATATTTTTTTTAAAAAGAATGAACTCTCAGGGACATGTGACCTTTCTGTCACAGCAGGCAATTATGTCTTTGCTTAGAGGTAATGTGGGTGAGCAAGTTACACTACCAGCATTAGAATGTTAGCATCTGAGTATGATGAGATTTCCTACTTAAGGAAATCAGCTGCAGCATATTGTTTCCATAGTTATTTTTAACAAACAGTTAAATTTTGATAGTTTTGTGGTATCTAAAAGAAAAAAATACAGACAGGACATCCAAGAAAAACCTCACTACCAGAAAGAGGTTCTAAAACTGAGGTGAGATTAAGAAGTTACTTTCACTAATTCAGTCTCTACACTTATAAAATAGGGAGAAAACCAGATTTCAATCCTTTAGTATTTTGTCTAATGACAAACCCAGGACTATGATATTTTATGTAAGTAAAAAATTTCCACTAGAATGGAAAAAGTTGAAGGTTCAAAGGATAAAGTAAAAATGGCTAACTGCACACTATCTGAAAAATATATCATTTCACAAAAATAAACCAGCAAAATGCTTTTTGTTAATTTATTCTAAGAACTTTATTTATATGGCTATAGCACCTGTCACATTTCAGCATGCATTAGTACTGTACTAAACACTACACATCTATTTTAAGCTAAAGGATGAAAATCATAAGTCCTTTCTTTAACTGTTAAGAAAGATCATTGCGCTAGGGTATGCTAACAAATTTATCTGTGAGAGCATCTGCCCTATGATATTCTTTCCCATTTTTCACTCTACCTTCTTCCTTGCATGCATGGAAGTGCACACTGTGTGCACACCTCCAATAACTGCCACACAAACAAGGTGTAGCTAACATTTCTTCTCTGCTGGGTGTCTTCTCTTCAGGTATTCTCTACTTTTGAGTGGTGTGCTTTATTACTGCATCCTATCGACAGCCATCAATTCATGCTCTGACAATCACAGCAGTGGAAGGCAGGTGGCAGAGGAACTAGCAGTGGAGTCTGACAGATTAAATTTTGCAAATACAAACCTGCTAATCCTCAAATTCCCAAAGTGATTTGAGATTAGTTACATAGCTAGAGACTACAACAAAAATTTCCAGATGATCAGATCCTGTTCCCAAATTCCACCCCCTGAGTACAGAGAGGTAGAAGTACACAGAAAAAGGCCAAGAGCAGCCAAGGGCCATGTGAGATCTCAGGGAATATCTGACCTACAGATGTACAATGAAGAGTCTCAAAATGTTTTCCATTTATCCTTTGATCATGTCTACATCTATGACCACATTCTCATGTGAGTCAATAGTTAAGGAAGTCCCTGAAAGACACATTTGGCAGAATTTACGAAGGGAATTAATTCCAAGAATGATGGCAATTTACTTGTCTTTAGTCATGAATCAGAATTAATTCATGCAAGAAAGTTACAGATGTCTTTGAAGACAATCAAGTCACACCAAAGTGGGTTGCTTTATCCTTCTCCTAAGAGGAAATGCAGCCCTATAAAAGGAAAGGGAGATGATGGCACTCACCTTACATCCCTCACAAGCACTGACACCATAGTGATATCCAGATGACTTGTCTTGACAAACAAAACAGGGCTTGTAAACACGAGGGGGTGGAAGTGGTGAAGGAGGGCTTGGAACAAGTTCCTCAGAACTGGTGCTCTGAGTTTCAACTGCTACAAAAGAAAAAAAAAATAAATTGAATTATTCATAATAATTTTGAATAAATTACTATATATAACCATACTGTAAGTATCAAACTGGCCCATACTTTTCTTTCCATAATAAACATTAATTTGTCTTTCCTAATAAAATTTAAAGGAAGCTAAGCAAGGCAAATAATGGCAGGACTACATCCTACAGCCTCAAAACTGTATTTTAAAGTACCTAATAATTTAGATGTAGGGCATGAATCTTACCAGGCTCCCAAAAAGGACAACTTTGAGCTCATGCTCTGGTTTTAGCCTATTGAATTGTATAGCATCCACATGTCCAGGTTGGATATCAGCCTTTAAAGGGAAACTGTGATTGGTACCTAATCTTGGGAGAGTTCTTTAATATCTTGCCTTTTTCTAGGTCAGTATGCAATTCTGACCTAGCAGGATAGCAGCACATATCAGGATATATGTAAAGACTGTAAAAAGAGAGAGAGAGACCTGTAGTGAAAATTACCTAAACAAGTTGTAAGGTTTTTTTTTTAATCTGTAAAACTAACACAACAATTTTTTTTTAATCTGTAAAAAAACCACAACTCTGCAACACTTTCTTACCTACCTTAGGACCTGCATATCAGGAAACCTCGCTGAGAAAAAGCTACTTATATATTATGACCCCCACATCCCTTTATTGCCTTAATATTTCTAGATGGTCATTTGTTTTGAGCCTGTTGAAAAGCCAGTAACCCTTTTCAGGGAAAGGACGTGAGAGCTCTACGATGCAAGATAAGACATGTGAACCACATCTTTCCAAAACATCTGCATTAGTTTTCTGTGATACGCTGTCATCATTCCTCACATTTATTGTGGGTGTGCAATACATTTTCATGTTTCACCTAGCCGTCTGCCGCTTCTCAGATAAATCCCTCTAACTTTTCAACAGATATACAGGAATGACAGGATCTGTGAACTCAGATCTAGCCAGAAATATTAGGCACTATCAGCAGAGCTAAATCTCCAGAGTACCAACAACAGGCCCTAAAGAATATTACTCAATGGAAAAATCTTAGACAAGATTTACTGTACATGATATTTTTCAGATTACAACGATGATACATTTGTATTAAACTCATGATTCATTGTCAACCCATGTGTTGCTGAATTCACAGAGGGCATCACAGCACATGAGGCAACCTCTGATTACTTGTGAGAGAAGGGCCCCTTTCTGCCTTTTTTCCTTGGGTTAAGCTAGTATCAACTTCAAGGACAAACACTTCTTGAGAAGAAAATAAATGCTAGAGTAAAGTATTAAAGGCCCTGATGTAAGCAAGGAAATACCTTTGCAATTTATTTATATATCTAACGATAAGGAGGCTGTGAAAAAACAGAAAACTAAAATAAGTCAAATAACATGGCTCCATAAATTGTGACATTAAGTCCATGTCCAGAACTATAGTAATCTTTTTCAGTATTAAATAAACTGAACTTGGCAAGCATCTATGTGTTCCTACTGCACCAAGAAAACTTTAATGAAGCTTTTTCTTAATGAAAACTTATACGAGAATGATCATTTCTTTTCAATAGTAATTTTTGGTATTTAAGAGAGATAGAGAGTGCTGTTATTGATCTCTGCACAGCCACCCTGCTTGAATCAATAATCTATTAGTACTTCTAAATTAAAGTTAGATTCATCAAATGCCCTTGAGAAGCCTCAAACATTCCTTGCCTTATTTTTCATGCTCGTACATGAATTATGGTGGCTTCCAACGAGTCTATGGAATGATAAAATTTTAGCTTTAAAACTCCAGTACCAGCAGACAATGTGTTTTGTATTAGCTCACTCAACTCTCCTGGTCCACCTAAAAGGCAGTTTTTAGGCTCCTCATGGGAAAATAAGGTTGTGTCATTCAATAAAACAACTGCTCTCCTGCAATCCTTCTGTGATTTCAGTCTGGGGAAAGCAGCCTTTCAGGAATAATACTGATACACTTCTGTTTATTCATCAATTCATCCTAAACAAGCACCACCATCCAATAGTAGTGTTCCAACCACGAACAGTATTGTACACCAGAGAGGTCTGTCAGACACTGTAGAAAAAAACAGGAGCTTGTGATATCCAAAAGAGATTATGCAACCAACTCAGTTCATAAATACACAACTCAGTCAGCAAGTGAAGTGTTGAAGGTACTGCTAGAGAATATTTTTCAGGACAATTTGAAAAGGTATATGATAATGAAGGAGCCAATGGAAATCAGAAGATCCTCCCTAAAACACCCATATATACATGTGCCACTAAAAGGACTTAATCTACTAAAAATAATACTTGCATTAGCTGAACAACTGTCTAGAGAGCTTGGTTTTTTGGTTGGTTTTTTGGTTGGTAGGTTTGGGGTTTGTTTTGGTTTTTGGTTTTTTTTGTTGTTGTTTTTGGTGTTTTTTTGTGGTTTTTGTGGGGTTTTTTGGTGGGGTATTTTTTTTTGTTTGGTTTGGTTTTTTTGGGTTTTTTTTTGGTTTTTTTTTTTGGGGGGGGGGGGCGGGGCGCGGGCGGGCGGGTATCTTGATGGTGTGGTTTTTTATAATAAAACCCAGTTCGGGCACATTCACTTTTGACCACAGGCAGGGTGTGCAGTTTTCTGGAGAAGCTTGAACCTGGGTTCAAGCCATGCTTGATCTTAATCCAGTTTCTGGCTTATTATTCTTCCTTAGAATTCTTTATGTGAAAAAAGTATGCAGTGCCTGGGCAGAAGTCCTGTGCAGGCATCTGTAGCAACCCATGCTCAGCAGGTATAAAGTGTTATTTTTGCAACATGTTGACAGCTAATGGATGCATGACAGCAGAAGCTGCTTTCTTCTATGCATGTCTACACAAGCAAAAAGGAAAAAAAGAAAGGATGGGGGTGGACAGTTGACTTTTCCAGAAGAAGCATTTTTACAGCAGTCCTACAACTTTAGGAAGAATTTAAGGGGGAGGAAAAAAGAGAATTAAAAAATACAACTTGTTTCCTTGCCCTGCTTTCTTGTCCTATGGGATGTGACACTACTCACCTGAGACAACAGAGCCTCGGTGCTGTCACCCAACACCTGAATGCAGCTTAAGCACACAGGGACTCTCAAACAATCGGTCACTTCACAATTCCTAAGATGTCTGAAATTTTTCTAAAGGTTAGATAAAGTAGCAGATAAGATCTTTAAAACCACAGCGTGCTTTCTGAGAGCTAATTTACTGCCAGCTAAACCGTGTTGACAGATGGAGAAGGTATTTTATTTTGAGACCAACAAGAAGCAGGCAGTCACTGCAAAATGCTTCATGTTCTCCTGGAAGCTCAGATTATTAAGCTTGCATGTTAATGCACACTTTGGACAGTTGCGTTTTAAAAGAATAAGAAGTTGTAAAGCAAATGGCATTTCCTGGATAGCCTCAAGGGAATTTTGAATACTGAGCTCAGGGTCCCTGGTGGGAAGCCGCAATTTCAGCTAATTAGGGTGAATAGCAAAGTGTTGCATTTGGTCAAAACATTCTGTTAACCCTCATTTTTGTTGGCACCAACAAGAGTCTGGATTTTTTGCCTTTTCTTTTTTTTCTTTTTTTTCTTCTTTTTTTTTGTGAATTCACTGCAGGAGTGCAAGGCACTCAGCTCACATACATTAGGCAGAAAGTCAAAGGAAACGCCAAAGTTCAACTAAAGTACAAGTAATTAGAACCAGATTCTCTGCTGCTTGTATGTGTGCATTTCATTGTAGAAGTTATTTATAAGCCTCCAAACATTTGAAAAAATAACTATATACTGTAGATCATTTAATTTTTATGTCTCGTCTGGAAAAAAAAGTCTGCTTTTAATCATCTTCCAGGAAAGAGCCAGGAACTGGGAAAGTGGGTCTCAATTGTTTCAATACAAATTTCTCTCTTTCATGTGCCACATAAAACTATACTATAAAATTAAATCCAAAATATCATTGACTTTGCCCCCTCCCCCCCCATTTTTTTTTAATAAAAAACTTCTTTGATTTGTCATGCTTAAATAGTTTGCATTGTTATGAGGGTTTGGGTTTTTTTAAACTCTTGTTTGGAAGACAGACAAGGGGAGAAGAAAAAAAAAAAAAGTGAGAGAGAAAGAAAACATTATCGTGGAGACTTGGCAGCCTTGACTTAGTAACCTGGCCATGACCCTCCAGCGAGTGTGTGTTTGACCCGGTCACACATGACTCTAGCTGCGTACTGTTGCTGGGTTATAAGTCCCAGATATTTTTACCATATATACAACAGGTGGGGATCACAGACAACAGAAAGAGGAAAACAAAGTCTCCCCTTGTGGGAAGACTCCCATTTTCTCCCTTGCAAAGAATAAAAGCACAAAGCAAAGAAGTTGTGCTACTACTTCAGTACTGGCACTTGCTGTGCTGGATCTTGTTTTTCCACCGGGGGTGGACGCACGGAGGTGGAGTGGGCTGAGGGCAGGAGGAGCGAGGAAAAGGCTCAGGGGAAGCCATGAGCAAATGTTAATCAACACAGAACAAATTGCCACAGTCAAAAATCTTTCCTTATAGAGCTGGGTGTGCATCGAAGTTAGAGAAGGAATGTTTTTTATTACAAGTGAACACAGCATACCTTGATTAAAACCTACAAAAACTGCAGACTGAGATATTATTACCAGGATTTTCAGAAGTACCTAAGAAACTTTGTTTTCCACATTTGAGGGTTTCTTTTTTCTTTATGTCTTTGTATCTGCACACATCTGCCTTAAAGCTATGATGTTAATATATTTATTCTATTTTAATTCTTGGTTACAATTTTTGAAGCAATAATTTTAATCAAGTCATGCATCTCTGCCAGGCTGACCTTAAAAAAAGGGTGGTATTATTGAAGAAAGCCAAAGAAACTCTTTAAAGTCTACTGGCTTGCATTTAGTCTGAAAAGAGGCATTCTACTTTCAAGAGGGACATCAGAAGATGAAACTCCATGACCTTGTTTCTTTTTGAGGGTGCCCAATCAAAAACGATCTTTTTCTGTTACTTTAAAAGCTAATAGAGTATCTAACAGGTTTCCACTATGTCCTGCTCAGGATTGATACAGTATGATTAAAATAACAAGAGAACTAGAAAGAGGTAAAGGTTATAGAGCTCAGAAGCCCACTCTGCAAGGACTGGACTAATGGACAAAACTGCATGCAAGGTCACCCAAAAGGAGTCTCAGAGCCAGGGCACTTTAAGGGCCATGCAAAGGGCACAGGCTGCTGCTGCCAAAACTATCTCAGACAAGGTGCAAGTCCTGATAGGCGCAGCAGAGCTGGCAGGAGCTCTCTAAAGCTGAAGTACTTTTGCTGCTCCAACTCTTGTCAGCTAAAGAGCGATAGGGACAGCTGGCTTCTGTCCCTCAGCATCTGCGAGGAGAAGAGGGGTCCTGCTGAACTCTGCCCTCTCCTCGGAGCACAAGAAGCAGTGAAGCACACTCTCTGCTCTGATATCCTCACCCTAATGAAGTTCCAAGTACAAATTTAGCTATTGCTCCACTGCAGCCAGACATACCATCAGGACAGTATTTTCTTCCCCCACCCTTCTGCATCTCATGCATGCATTTAGACAGTGCACTATTTTGGGCAGGGCCTCAAAATGTGCTGTACAGTAACTGGCACTGCAGGACTTTCCAGTGATACTCCAATTCAAATAATGGTAATGATCATGATCCTGCCAAGTCAAAAGATATTTGAAAGAATGAACCCTGAAAGGCCTCAGCCTTGAGTGGAGACATTACTTGCAAAGTAGGTCCTTAGAGCGCTTTCATTTTAACTATTGAAGCATTTCAATGTTAAAACACTGACTAAATTTAAAGTATGATTTGAAAAAAAAAAAAAGCTTCATATTTAACAAATGCCTTCCTGTGTATACACCAAGTTGTATTTGTCAACTGACAAGAAAAAAAAGTGTTTACACTCCTTTGCTGCATCTTCCCCAGTTTAGAACTAGGAGAGAGAGAGCTGCATCATATTCCTTCATGCCTTTCATCAACAAAATTGCCAAGTTTCAATTGCAAATCTGTAATGTTAACCAGCAGAGTCATGTAACATAAGTCAGTGGAGTCAGTGGATACTGATCTTGGCCATACAACAGTATAGCCCTTTGAAACTTGCCTTCATACCAGGTGATTAGGGCCAATAAACAGTTTAGCATCCTACCACCAGCATAGCAGAGCTATCCAGATTTTTTTGCTCTAAGTCAGATGACAACAGCATCTATCTTCGGGTTTATTTTCTATTCTACTTTCATAATATAATTTCTGTTACTTAGCAGCTAACTTCTTCACAGATTTTCTTATTCCCCCAAATAATCTCTGTCAGTTGCCCATTGAAGAGTAGAGATTCTTTCGAAACATACTTTTCTTTTATGACACAATTTGGCCTCTTTATCAATCCATTAGTTAAACATGGTAATTCAGTCACCTGACTTTATGCTGGCATTTAGTAAGGCACTCCAGGAGCCCCACCTGCCAGCACATCTTCCAGAGTGGCATTCCTGCACAGATTCCCTGAATGACTCTCCTCAGGCCCTGCTGTCCCTGGCCACACAGCAGCACCAGCACTGCTTCTAGTTCTGCCATATTTAGCAGTGTGAAAGATCCTTCTCTTTTCTGCTTATCTGATCTACAAGCATGGTCCCTGCCACTCCAGTACGTTAATAATCCATGAGCACTCATATTTTTACCTTTGTAACACCTAAATGAGATAAGGGAAGAGCTATTCTTACTTTACAGACAGGAAACAGAAGCACAGTGAAAGAGCTTTATTTGCTTGCATCATAAATTCCTAGAAAAATGCAAGCAGTAACCAACTGAGATTTTTTTAAGCTGTCTACAGCACTAAGCAGTGTCCACAAAATACAGCCTTTCATGTCTTGCCCTAGGTTTCATACGGGATACATGACAAAGCAGGGAACTCTGTTAAGTCTGTGCTTGGCCCCTCTATTGCAGGGGCTCTAAAGCACCCCCGAGGCTGCATGTGCACCCCACTCACCTGCCCACTGTGAGACAGGACAGGGCTGGGTGCCTCCTGCCTCCAAGAGCCACTGCTGCTGCCAGTAGGGAACTCAGGAGAGATGATGAAACCTTGCCTTCATTTTTGATCTCTGCAGCCAGCTGGGAATCAGCTTTCTATAAGACTACCATCATACATACAGTTATACAGGAGTGCCCTAGCAGGGAACTGACTTGCCTGAGAGAAATCCTGAATCCTCTCCTGAAGGCAACAACTGTGCACTGCCAAAAAATCCTCTGCTCTTCACTGTACTGTCCAAGCCTCACATACCACCAAGATGTTAAGTCAGGATCTATCAGGTTAGTCGTATAAATTAACTATGCATGACCCGAAAATCACCAACACACAGTCATGTATTTCTGAAAGAAAACATCCTAAAAAACCTTTATCTGAAACTGCTGCATCTTTTTGCTGTGTCCCACAGGTACACAGGGAGAGCTGTCACTGCAACCACTTTTGGTACTTCTCCCAGCAGAGCCACAACTTTTGGCAAGTACATTCTCTACACACATATTTACTACAGTTAGCAGTAAAGGACAACGGGGAGGCTGCAGCTGCTCCATAGGTTTGCAATTTCTGGTTCTCAAGCACCAGCTCCACTAAACCCTGAGGTAGTATGTATAACTAACATCACCTTTTCAAAGAAAATTATACTGCTTTTCAGGCTGATTTTTTTTTTTAACAGTTATGTCAGCAAAGCAGTTCTACATTTGGGTTTATGTGTCCATATATCCAGAGAGATGTATTTACACCTGAGCAAACGTGGAAAGCAGAAAGCTTGTCAGGATTAATTATATCAGGGCCAAGAACTGCATCTGGTTATACCTGTGTTACTCTCAAGACAGCGAGACTTAATGACGTGCTAGTAACCGAGAACAGGAGCGTCTTTCGCTAAATAAATGGCCAGGCAGACACCCTGAGTGAGCTGGGGTGAAAGTAAGAGTAGAGACAGCATGGCCCCAGGGTTTGGCAGGCAGAGTTTACAGGGCAGCAGCTCATCACTTTGTATTAGGAGCCTACCTTCAAAATGAAAAAGAAAACATGTTAAATGAAAAAAATAAATCGTATGGAAAACTGAAGAAAAACATCCGAAAGATGCTAGCTCTGTGGTTTTTTCAGGTCGGTGATTTTCTGCTTGTCCATTACCATGCAAAACCACATCAGTCTCAAGTGAAAATTCTGCATTACTGCAAAACTGAAAAATAGGATCTTCCTTAAAAAAAATACATAATTGTGTATCATCTGTGTGAAGTTAGATTTTCCTCTGAAAATGAAATTTTCTTACAATTCACACCCTGGCTGCTTTACCTGTGAATTCCTAGGGTCAGATCTTTATGTGGAATAAAGTGGCATAGGCAAAGAAGAGACACAAATGTAGAGAAGGTGAGAACTCTGACCTCTTCTTCTTTATGAAAAAGAAGCCTATTTCTGTGGCTTATTGATACAAACGTGATGTAACAAATTCAGTGCTTTCCCTACAGGATCAAAAATTTTAAGAAAAGGCCCACTGTAAGGAAAGAAACACTTAAAAATAAAAAGGGTCTGATTCTTTTCTTCAGCTATGTTTTATGGTGTTGCTACTCCACTAATTCCAAAAAAAGACTCTTGTAAACATAAATGGGAGAAAACCCAGATCCAGTATCATCAGTAAGAAATGAAAATTGCAAGGGCAATGAAATACTTGCTATAATCTCTACATCCAGATATTTTAGTAAGTCATAAAGTCTCCATTTATAGTTATTAAATGTTTTATAGTGTTTTGAGGATTTTTATTTTTAAGTCTTTTCAAGCACTGAAACAGAATAACTCAGAGTATTATTCTAAGGAATGATTTTATTCTTCAGAACTCCCCTCCTCTCCAAGTTGGTATTAGTTTTTGGTATTACTATGTCTGCCAAATAAATTTTTTATTTTCTGTATGTTCAACATATCTTATAACACTATTCATCATGGCTTTTTGCTGTGGCTTGAATCCAGCAAGAAAAGGAGTGTTTTAATATCTTTAATCATGTAATACTATAATACAGTTGTTCAGTACCACATGGACAAAATAAAACTATTGTGCTCTCTTTGGAAATGCCATAAAACTGACTTGCTGTGTAATATTTTACATATAATTTCATTTCTCAAATTTTAGGACCATTAGTTCAGAACATTTTGATCTTAAAGTCTTTTCAAATCTTAAAATTAATAGAGTGACTCAACAAGAGCCAATTCAGTGATCAAAACTACTTCAAGTTAGTAGAGTAGCAGTTAAAATGCTTATCATTACAATTAATTTGTATTACAGCCACACTGCTGGATATCACCAATTGATTTATATACCCTCCTTTCTATACCCATTTACAAGGGCAATTATGAACTCCATCACATATGTTTAAATGGGATACATGAGAACATTATCTAGAAACTAGACTGCTGAGCTCAAAATCCTTAAGAACAGGTAAATTCTTCATTAATGGGTAGGTTATCAACTCACTACAAACGGCCTATAACCTTTTAAGGCAGCACACGGTGCTAATATTTTACTTTTCATGGGCAGTTGGAGGTTGGCTCCAATGATGAGCTCCACCGCTATCTTTAATTGTTTTTAAAATTGCATATTATAGGCAGCAATAAACACAAATTAGTATTATACCATCCACAGCTTTCTGCAAGGCATGGTTTCTATAAACAAGTTAAAACGCATACATCTGTAAATAATAAGTGTAAGTATGCTGAATTTAATGAATAAGGGCACTAAAAGAAATTGAACAGTAGGGGTTCAGCAATTAGAGTAACTGCCCATTTTATTAAAAATGTATTGTTTCCAGCTTTCACTTTAGAAGGCTTTTATTGCTTTGCTAATTCTAAGTTTTGATTTCCTTTGAAAAGGATGTCTAATTCCTTATTTTTCTTTGACAGCCCCATCACACAGCACTCGCCTTTTTTACAAGGCAGTGGATAACTGTGAACCTTTATATCTCCTTGCTCGGGATCTCGCTCTCGGGCCCTCTCGGGCTGCAGACCTTTGTTTGGCATTATGCCACCCAGAGGTATGATTCCTTATCAAGTAAAGTTTCATGGCACAATGAAGCTGAGATGAAACCTGCTGAACCAGCACCCCCCAGGCAGCCACCCTTTGGCCCTTTCCCAGACGTTGCCAACACTCTGGCAGAGTGGAGAGGGGAGGAGCACACTTCCAGCTTCCCAGCCATGCCCCTGCAATCCAGGGCCATTTGCTGAAGCTGGCAAGGCTCAGGCCACGAAATGGAGCCATGAGTTTCCTGCTGCTGTTCAGCATCAGCCTGCTGCAAGAGGACAGGGCAGTGTGTAGACTGGGAGGAGCAAAGGCAGCTTCTCAAACCAGGCAGATATCCCCGTACACATCTCCCACACCCCAGCCTCACTGCAGTGAGCCCCTGTGCTATCCTTGCTTGTACATGTATGTTTTACATCCATGTAGCTCACTTTCCAAGTGTTAAGATTACTCCTTACACTAGCCTAATTGCACCCATGTCGCTGCTCTGTGGGGATATAATTAAACCAATCCATTATTTCCATTTAGACATGACACAATAACAGGAAAAATATGGCTTTCATCACTTGAGCTTATCTGCAAATAGGACAGTCAGACCAAAACTTGACCTTTCTAACATCCTACAGCACATGTACATTTGCAACATCTGAGACCAAAACAGGGACATACTCTGTCCTCCTTCATCCCCTCAGCCTGCCAGACTAGGACAGTGCAGAACTAAGAGCAGCTCACCCCAACATTTCTGATGCTAATGTAAGTAATTCCAGTTTATAAATATTTAAGAACTTTGTCACTATCTTTTGAGAGAGCAAATGAAATATAGAGTTTACCAAGCTGTAATGCTCACCTGAGTGGAATTTCAGTATTTTTGAATTGAATTAGTACCTGCCAGACTAAAAATGGTAACACAGTGGGGAAGGTTACATGAAAACTAAGACACTAACAAATTTCATTTCCTTGTAATTCACAGCACCTTGACATTGAGTTTATAAAATATTTTGATCTGTTGGGGTTTTTTTTTTGTTATTGTTGTTGTTTTTTTGGGTTTTTTTACTTATAATTTTCCATCAGTGCAGTTAACATGGAAAACATCCCTCTGCCCCTCTCACAGCAGGTTGAGCAAAAGCTGAAATCTGGGAAGGAGTGTGGTATCCCAGAGCCAAGTGGTATCAGTTCTCTTGATTGTGGCTCAGAGCACACTTCCACATTCTGCCTAGAAGATCTAAGATCGATAAAAGAAGACATCCACAAGAGCCTGGAGACAAGATCTGTGACTGGAGGGCACATTTCTCAATATTCTGTTTTCCTATTCTCTATCTGCAGTAGATTTTCCTATTAAACCATTGGAATGAAGAATGCTCATAATTTTACCTGTATGTTGTCTGTCATTACTATTCTTACTCAGAAGTGAAAAAACATGCACACACTGTACTTCAGGAAAACACATATGTGCTAACAGTATTTCCTAGTCACCTGGCTTTTCTTATTCAATACTACCTTCAGCAGTGATTCTTTTTATTCCCAGATAAGCTACTCAAAGCTGACTGCAATATCCCTGCCTTGCAAACAGGAAAAACGTCAGCCTTACTTTATATAGACTATGACAAAAAGAAAGTACTCTGTTTCCAAAGACCTGAAAAACCAACACTCAGTCCTAATAGCTGATGTCCCAAGAAACTTTAGGCAAAACATACTCTGAAAAAGTGAAGTTACTTTTCCCCTATGAGATTAAAATCCAGAAAATCTCTGGTCACTGTGCTCTAATAATCTTAAAATGTCTATATTATGAACACTCACTACTACACTATGCATATAATGATGTTTCATAAAACATACCTTTTTTTTTTTAGGGGAAAAAGCCCCTTTTCCTGCCATGTTTGAGAGATCTGGGCCATTATTTTCCTGATAAATTAGGCTAATATTTACAAATGCTTTTCCAGTTGTCACAGTTCATTCAATGCAATCTTCCCAAACTTTCTGAAGGATTGCTTTAGTCCCTCTGCCAATACCAAAAGGATTCTGAAGACACAGCAAAGTATTATTGTCAACACACCAAGGCTATTAAAAAATACAGATAGCTGTGAAACTGTCTGTAAGATTACTTATTTCACTTGAAGGTCCAGAAAACCCCCAACCTGTGGCACTGAGTCACAGTGCCAAGGCAGAACAGCCATTTTAAGGAATTAGTAAAATCAGCAGTGGAGGGTTGCTGGTTAGAAATCACTGCTTTTAATTTCTTAGTATTTGCACAAGTCTGACAACTGCACAGCTGCACAGAGTTGCCTCAAACTGTAATATAAAATAGGCAAGCCTTCCACAGAGTAAGTTCAATATGCTTTCCATTACTTCCCATTCTAAGGTCTGATCCTGTTGTGCTTTTCATTACACAGACTTGTCAGAAATTTTGGAAAATCTTAGCTCTTTTCCCACACTTTCCCCACCAGACACAAGTTTGACATCCAAAGATGACAACCTATAAAACCAGTAATTTTTAACAAAGTGTTACCTGTGAGCTCAAGGGATGCTCTCTGAGAAAACACACTTCTGACAACCTTACCCTGGGACCAGACAATCCCAGTGGGACAGGGGCACATTTTGGAAAGCTCTCATACCACCCAGAAACAGGGAGACCCTGCTGTTTCATGGCACCCCCGGCATTTGCAAACCAGTTTGCCTGATCACTGGCTTCTATTGTTTCCTGAGATAAGCAGGGCCCCAGTGAACAATTAGAGCTTTCAATAAATAATCTGTAAGCACATTCATTTGATTTACTGTTATTTGATATAGCAGTTAGTTTCAATGGGGCAGTTACTATTGATCACTTAAAGTACTACAGACAAACATGAAACACTTCCAGAACTCCATGGATTATTACTCTTTATCTGCCACTCATCTGGGTTACTTGTAATGGTTGTGAAATTTAAAATCAATAACAACAATTAGTGTTTGTTATACTCTGAGGAATGAATCATGTGAAATATGTTTTGTTACTAAAATGAAATGCTGAAGAGCTTGCAAACAGGAAAGACTCTTGTAAATAGCAAGACTCTAAAATAATTTCTCTTGGTATTAGTGTCCAGTCAAGGGGGTAAAGGAAATTAAAAACAGGTATTTTAAATGCACACAGAAGTACACACACAATTATAAAAAGGTATTGGTAGGATTTTCAAAGGAATAAAACTTTCAATGAAACTGGTGAGAAAGATACACCCAAGTTTTCCTTAGAAAATTCCACTACAAGTCCTACAATTTCCTACTCCTCAACCTCTATAGGAGTTTTGGGTTGTTAATCATGGCAGGACTTGTTCCTATAGATAATTGATAGACAATAGCCTATCCATTATTGTAGATAATTGAAGACAAAGGAAAAGCTCTGACTCCTTTTCCAACTAGCTTTTACTGGAGATTATAACAAAAAAAAAAATCTAGGAAATTAATGGAAATTTATTTTCAGGTATATATGTAGAAAAACAACTTCTCTCTTCAGAATTTTTATTAATTTACAGAAATAAATTGTGAATCTAATTAAATGGATGGAAATAACAGTATTTTGAGATCTCTGCTAAAGTAGTAATGCTACATAATTAAAATGCAAAACAGTAAGAGAAATATTTTATCATTAAAATGTAACTAGAGGTCTGCGTGAAATCATCCATTCAGAAGACTTGTTTTTCATCAATTATTTGTTATTTATCTGATGTAAATATAAGAAGGTCTAATTAAAATGTATGACTCCTTATACAGCTTCTTGTCATTAAGACCAATGGAAGCAAACTGAAGACCATAATGAAATAATTATGTTTGCCTTTAAGAATCCTCTTCAACAACACATGGTAGTACCACACTAAATTAAAACATCAGGAACTAAATTTCTCTTGCATCTATTTCCATTTTCACTAATTATACCCCCAAGCTTTCCAATAGACCAGGCCCTGAAATTCTTTTGAAGCTGAAACAGCCTAAGGAACAGCAACCTTTTCATAGTAATGGACTTTGAAGAAGAAACAAAGGTAACGCAGCCCTGGAAGGATTAATATTTCAAATAGAGTTATCATGTGAAAATATGTGTTTATTTGAAAAATGGGGAAAAGATTGTTGATAAAAAGCCAAATATGTGTTCCAAGGAAACCAATACTCTGATTTAATCTCATTTGATTGCGTCATTCCTTCCTAACCTCTTTTTCTCAGAGTATTTTCTTCTTTTGCACAGAAATTCAAGTTAGCAAAAGCATAACAAACACAGTACTGCTGGGCAGGGCCAGTGTACCACGCTGTAACTGAGCTCTGCTTTCACATTTTTGTGAAGGTGAAAAATTGCAGTGTTCCTAATGGACTCCATTTCAGGGAGAAGGGAACAGCTATTTGCCCAAACTGCCTCCAGATATGCATTGCATCCTAACACACAGCTCCTGCTTTAACCACAAAAGTCTTGCAGGACCTCAACAAAACACAGGGAAAGGAAAGGATTCGGATAAGGAAGAGGGAAAAAAAAAAACCACAGGAGGATATGAGTCAGCTCTGACTTCTTGCAGGCAGCTGAAGGCTTCTTTTCAAAACTTCAGGGAGATAATGGATCCCTCTTGGTGTGGTGTCAGAGAACTGAATGTGGCAATAGGCACAAAGCATAGAAAGATGAGCAGTTCACATACCTAACCTGCATAGCATGTGACTGTATGTGCAACTAGAAAAACACAGCTGGAATGTGCTCTCCAAACGAAGAGAGGAAGGCAGAGGTTCACTAGGGGATGGAGACTTGGGAAAAGCAGCTTGCCCTGTTAGCTCCCTGATCAAAGACACTGAAAGACATAGGTGATTTGCCATTTGTTCTGCATTTTACACCTTAGTGTTCAAAGTGTGGAGTGAAATCAATAAGATCTTTAGAAAGTCCAAGACTTTCCAGCTAACCTCTAAGGAGGATTTGACATATACCCTCACCCAGCAACTAATGAAATTTCTTCCTCAGCTGAATGAAAAGAACTATGCTAACAACAAAGCAATGCTAAGGATTACTCTGCAAGATGAGGAGAAAAAGACAAAACGTCCTCAGACCAAAAGTTGAAAGACAGTAGTATGAACAATGGCTTAAAACCAAAGAAAGAACTCCCGAGCTCAGGACCTGATCTTAACAATAAGAAAGTTCACCCATGCGTGGCATTTCAGCCATCCTTTCACTTGTGTCCTAAGCCAAAACCCTCAGGCTGGTGGATCAGTGAGGGCGGATCTCTGTGAAGGAGGGAAAGTTTGATAAGAAGTTAGGACCTTTGATTAGAGTAACCCGGAGAGGAGTGCAAAATCCCGAGAGAGAGGCAAGCTTTGGGGGGCACAGGCGTTTTTCTGCGCCTAAACCAAGGTCCTGGGGGAAGCATCTGCCTGCAGATCCACAGCCCTTGCCCAAGGGGAGGTCCGGGTGTCAGGTATCGCCAGATGGCACTGTGACACAGTTTTCCAACTCCCTTTTCTTCATGAGAGAGTGAATGTTCAGTCTTGGAAAGACCGGCAACCTTGGTCGTCTCGTGAGTTTTTGAGTAGAAGATGAGGAATTAAAGTGGCAGAGGAGCCTGTTTCCTGCCCCGGGCTCTGCCCACGGCCAGTCCCTGAGCAAAAGTGCTGGAGGCTCTGAGACCCCCAAAAGCCAGGGCACAGCTGTTCTGTGCCTGAACACCTCTGTCCCAAATTGGTATTTGTGAACAACTGAAATACTTGAATCAACCCAGATGATGTTACATTCACTTATCATGCAAAGAACCTAGAAATCCTCTTGGTATCAGTCACCAGCTGGCAGAGTGATGCTGGTACAGGACTGGAAGATGAAGGAACTCTCGTAGGAGATGAGATGCACACCTCTGTATGATGTGCTGCTGTGTCATCAGCCAGCCTGGCAGAGAGGACCAGCAGAGAGGTTTAATGGCCACTTCAGGAATTACCTCAAGCAGCATTCAGATTAAAAAATAAATAAAATAAGAGAATTCAAGAGATTTTGTGTTCTTTAACTGTATTTGGTGGGGTGGGGTATTTTTTTGGTTGGTTTTCTTTTGATTTGCTTTGTTGGTCTTTTTTTTTTTTGGGGGGGGGGGGGTTGTGTTTTGGTTTTGTGAAGCAGTAATTGAACCATTTCTTCCACTCTTTCTATCTTACAGGCACAAATGGCTTTCTATAATCAAAGGACCCATTGAAGGAAATCTGTGTTAAATCAAGCTGTGCTTTTTGTCTCCAGTTGGTGCAACACTGGTCAACCTGTTTGATTGTTCCACACCTCTGCAATGCATCTTTAAAAGAAGACTGATCCTTTTTTCTTGGTAAGAAAAGATGCTGGGTGTTCATTGTGCTGAACATCCAGCACAGTGACATGAACTTTTACTGCTATTTCCTAAAAGTACCAGTACACAAATACACCAAAGGCTCACTCATACAACCATTCTGTCTCTAAAACTCTTACTAAAATTGAGGGTGGAGGGTTGAGTGCATTTAAGTGCTTCACTAGATAAGGCTGTAAAAGACAAAGACATCCTTAATTTGTCATTTTATTGTTCAAAGATCCTTGCTAAAAATACAATGTGAGCCTAGAGAAAAATATTATGGTTCAATGGAAAGAGATCCTCTGAATCAGTAAAAGAAATTAAGCTGGGCTAAAAAAATCTCTTTGTTGAAAGACATTTCTCTGCTTTTTTTCTTAAGGGATGCACTTAGAGGGTAGAATGTAAGTCACTGAAAGTGCATAAAACGGAAATCCTTCCAAACTATGGATGGACTCTAAAATCATGTCCTTGGCAGTGAAGATCCAGAGCACTCTGAGAATTTATAAATACTCATTCAAACTTTAACCTAATAAACCTATACAAGTGTAGCCCGTATGTGTATATTTAACTTACATAGTTTTATAATATTCAGTTTATATATGGTATAAGCAGGGAAAGAAAAATCACCTTGTCCAAGAGGAACAGAAGGTATATTATATACTTTGTGTCTAGGATTCTTTAACACAGACTTGCTGGATTATATTTCCATCTCTCTTAACAAATGTATTTGAAGAAGATTCAAGGCTCAAACAGAACACTAAAAGAAAGTGGGGTCAGTTATATAAGGGCTAGCACTAGTTTGTTAAAAGTCTTTTTTCCTACCCACTCCCAAATAAAGGGACAAAGAAGTGAACATTGTGGGAATGTGTTTCTAAACCACATGATATCCTTATCAGATTGTCATGTACAAGGGAGGTTCTCACACAGGGACCCCATGCTGGTGAGCTGACCTGTCACATGATGCAAGTTCTACACTCCTATTCAGATTACTAAAATGAGCTGAAGAAAGCTAGATTTCCCCTCCTCCCTCCCCCCCTAAAATAAGCAAAATGCACAGTGACCAAAGTCATATTAATTCGCTGCCACTGGGAAAGCAATCCTGAGCAGCTGCAAATAAGTGAGTATATGAAGAAGATAATCTAGCTATTAAAATCTATGCCACAATTAATATATGCTGAGCAGACTTTATTGCAGAGAAGTAAACAGAGAATCAGAGAAACGTGTGTGTCAGACAAAATAGAAGGAAAAAACTCAGTTAATTTGTAAATTTATGGAAAGAGAGTAATATATTTTTATAAGCAAGTCCTACTTTGTCATATAAGTGTCTCTATTTTAACTGTTGATGTTGGGAACACTGTCACTGAATTATTTTTTCATGTTTGGGGGAAGTGGAACAGTCCTGTAAACACTTTTAATATTAAATGAAGGTTTTAAATAGTATTTGATCATTCAAATATATGGCCTGCTTTTAAAAGTGCTGTGGGAGCTCCTAGATGCTCAGCATATTTGGAAATGAAGCCATGAAATGTGAATTTAGGATGCTAACTTTAGGCTACTGTTTCTGACATTCTTAACTTTTGAAACACATTTGCTCATGCAACGACAAATTAATTAAATCCCAGACCTTAGATTATTTTTAAGAAGACAGTTTAAAATCCATGGTTTTGGATGCAAGTTGTTTACAGATTACAATTAGGAGGAACAGCTAAGATTACTGTGACCAAAAAACTGAACGGAATCATTTCCACATTATATCAGTTGGTTTCTTTTATAACTGGAATATGGCTCTCATAAAAAGGTGGCAGCGGTAAGACATTACTCCTCGCTTGCCTGCTAGAAAATCCAGTTTTGTTACCCTCCTGTCTATATTTTTCCTGAAGCACAGAGAAAATTATTATTCTGTTACTTTAGAATAATTTTGAGCATTTTGAGGCTTGTATTTTGGTGGTTCCGTTTGGTTTGAAAGGGCTTGGATTTCAGCAAGAAGTGGCATGGGTCACAGTGCATGGGGACAGACTTCATGCACATAAGCAAAGGTCAAAATCAATCATAGCTTTGTATTTCCAGGCCTATAACTTTTGGCACTTTATCCTGCCAGAACGGGCTAAAATATTTGCCTCCCAAAAGGAGTAAACATCAATAGGGGGCAGGAATATAATCAGCTTCTCAACCACTCGGCAATGAGAAATGAGGGTAAAGGATCCCCTCCTCACTGCAGCCACTAAGCCATCTAAATGTTAGATGCAACATTTTCAGCAAAAAGTTGAAAGATTTCACAGCACAGTGACTTGAAAAGGACAATAGGCCTATTTAGGCAATTATATTATGCAGGCTTTGTTATTAGGCAGCCCTGCTCAGCCCCAGAAAGTCTGGATAATCAAAAGTGTCCAAGTACAGGAAGGGGAAAAGTACAACCCCACCCTCTCGCACAGCCGCTGCCAGGACCTCTGGATTTGAAGGGTAAAGTCTATTTACCGAAGTTCCTTGGCCATTTTATACATCAACTGATATCCTTCCTCATGGGGCTGCGTGCTACAGCCTAGCAAAGCTCTGGAAAGCCCTCTGAAACCACAACTAATTTGGCCCCAGCCGCCCACCCCTATAAATTCAGCGCTCAGAAGCTGCTGCCAGCCCCCCAGGCAGGAGAGGGATGCTCCCCCCGGCTCGCACGCATACCAGGCCCAGTCCCCACGGCCAAACAGATCTGGAAACTCATCACAGCTGTGCTCTGCTTTTGAGGTCTCAATAGGACGGGGCACAGCGTGGCCGACCGCGGCAGACAGCAGTCCTTGCGAGCACAATGTCCCTTTCACAGCCCCGCTCCCAAATCTAAATGCTGGCTGTGTAACACAGCCGCACTTCATCGGCTGCGTAAAGGGCGGTATATAAATTAGACCTGAGCAAAACCAGTTGCTTGGCGTGTTTCGGGGAGGTGGGACTGTAATCCGCCGAGCAGGGCGCCTCTCTCCCCCGAGCAAAGCCCCTCGGCTTGGCCGGGCTGCGGGCCTGGCGTGACGCACACATGGTTAACAAAAACCGCTCAGCAGTAAGTAGGGATTTAACTGGATGTGAGGATGACTAAGTTCGCTGTCTGAAACACTATCTCCCTCTTTCAACTCCTTAACTTCACCGTAACCCTCTTCAAGGCATCGCCTCAGAAGCCTGGCTTTGTTCTGACAAGTTGCACCTTTGCTGCACAGACTCATTAGGCAAGCAGGGAGTCACCCAAAGATACATTGCTTTTCCTCCAAGCTTATCCCACCCTGACTTCACCAGCGAAAGCCTCTCATCATTTTTGTCTGCAGGAGTTTTTGACAGTGGTGCGTGTCCGTTAGGGTTTTCCTGTGCCAGCAGCCAAATCAGACTAACTGCATCACAGTCTACGTAGAGAATAGTTTTCCCCTTTCAGTTATTTTGGAAGAAAAATATCCCCACACTATTTTTTTTAAATGAAGTGGATCAGAAACAAACATTTTTTTAATCACATATTTCAGAGCATTAAGCTAGACATATAAAAATGTAAACAAAGGCTCTATCCCTAAGCAAATCAGTCCTAGCCATTTAGCTGTAAAGTTTATAGATGAACTTCAAAGAAAATAACCTGGTTCAAACAGATCTTGCCTTCTGGGCACTAGCAAACACACCTGCAGCAATTTGATACTTGGGAATGCAGATTACAAGTCCTTCACTTCAAAATGTTTGTTTTTTAATTCAGAAAGATGAAAGAAAATAAAGTACTGAGCTTTTTTTTTTTTTTGGTGGAACACAGATGTTTCCAGTGCTTGCAGGGAATGGGAACCTAACCCAAACATTGCAATAATCCAGAATTTTGAAGGAAAACGCATGCTTTCGGGAGTCCCATCTTCATGAACTTTCTGAAAGTTAATACCCGCTAGCTCCTCTCAAGGCAAACACTTCCTACCAAACTGTAATAAGAACTGCATACTATGTGAGCCTCAACATCCCAGTGTGATTCTGCTGCCATGTCCATAACTTTTGACTTCATCAAATTTTTAATGCTTCTAACCCTAAGGAAATGCAGTAGGCAGCAGTCATCTATTTGATATAATAAGCTGAAACACTACATAACGCCAAACAAACTTACTCTTGTTTTGGGCCTGCTCATTTGTTTTTTTGCCTGTTTAATTAATGAAGACTAATGAAGACTTTTTTTAACAGGCTTTTCCAAGGTCAGATCTCCATTCTTTGCAGCTCCTCTCTCAGGACCTGTCCTGTTCCCACCTCCTCAGTATTTAGTTAGCTCATGTTTCACCAAAAGTTATTGGTTTTCTCTCAGTATTTGCTGCCACTGCACTATGAGGGAACAGAATATTCTAACTTATTTAAAAAACTATAAATTACTCATTCTTACAATCTTAACTCTTTTGTCCTCTTAAGAACTATCCTTGTCTAATTTAATTACACCAACCTGATTTTTATCTTACGACAAAATGTGTGAGAACGAATTACGATTAAAAGTGCAGTTGGTTCTAGTCTCATTTCTGAGTCCACAATTTTGTTTGCAAACAAATAATCTCACTGTAAATCTACAACAATATAACTAGAATCACATAAAGCATAAACTCATATGAGTGCAAAGTCAGGGGGGTTTTTTGTAATCTTGTAACACACCGTGCAATACGCAGTTGCTAACAGTTGCGTTGCAAACCCAGGGCAGGTTTTTCCTCCCACAGGGGAGAGGAAAAAAATACCACACAAGTTAAGGTCATGTTAGGGTTGTGTCTTATCCTCTATTTTTACTTTGCAGACCCTCATGGACTAGAAAATTCATGATGCTGCAGGAGTGCCCTAGCTTAGTGAATTGTAACAGGATTAACGTACGGAAGATGTGCTGAAGTTGGAGACCTACAGCATTCTGCCCTAAAGCCTGCAATGGACAATTTTGCCAGCATTTCAGTTGAAACCCTGACACTGTCTGAGATTGTTACTGGCCTACTCTGAGTTTGCACTATCCATGTACTATTCCCTCAACAACCATTTACCTTTTACTCTACAATCACATCTCTATCAAAGCAATATTTCTAAGGCCTAAAGGCAATGGCTGCAGGTGTACTGGCTTGGATTTTTTTTGCAGAGACAAAAATTAAACAACAAATTAGACCAAAAAACTCCTATCAGACTTCTAACAATTAAAAAATTTGTTATTACATTACATCAAATCACAGAGGTCTTCGTAAAAATGGAGAATCAGGAAATGCTAGAGTTAGAATTGAACATTGCTATCTTTGCATTTATAAGCACTGGAGCAACCTTTAAACTATTAAAAGCTTTCTGGACCACAAAATTTCTAGTTCTGTCATTTTTTCATGAAATGCAAGATAAAAATCTTAACCTTTGAGAGAATTTTAGTATTTCATAATCCGCTTATTTATTTATTCATGCATAAACTGCTTACATTTTCTTCAAAACTGAAAACAAGATTTGCTCTAAGGTTTCAAACAGAAATCTTAATTTGGACTCTAACTAAATTGTTTTTCCACATTTCTATACCATTAACTGTCTCTGTTCAAATTATAGCCACTGTACTATGATTCAGGTTTCGGCCCGATTTTAAATTCCCATGAAGTGAAGATTAATCCTACTGCTTACGAAGTTACAAGACTGGATTCCTGAACGCATTTTCCTGTATTTTTATTTACTCTTGTTAATATAAGTTTCTTTGATTAGCTAAACTTTCCTGTTATCAACACTTGTCTCTTATCACAGGCCCTAGGCAAATGACATATTTACCACTCATTCCATTCTGATAAGGGTAATCCTGTGTTTAACTTGCCCAAGAACAAACACCATATATTTTGTTTTTAAGAATCCTGCTTCTAGGTATTAACAACATACAAGAGAAAGAGCAGGACATTTTAAAGCCAGGAGTTATTTAAAGAATATTTTGCAAGTGTAAGCTTTTAATGACAGTATATATGCCTTCTACTCCAGGAAAGTTTATTTAATTCCAAGTTTCCGCAATATCACCCTTAAGTTATACTAAAGTTTAAACCATGAAAGGAGGAAAAAGCATTTTTAGTAAAACATCTGGTTTGGATTTTTGTTTTTGCTAACTGAAGCTCTCCCATAGCTTGTAACACTATTTTGAAGTAAAAGCTTTGTTCCGTATTTTGTTTGAAGCATTTTGAAAACAGTGCAAAAAAATAAATATCCCATGCTGAACTTTGCAGTCTCCTTTTAATTGTAAAGACATCAAAACATTTGCAGTGCTGTAGGCTGCTAGTCACTGATTTTTACAATTCTGTTTTCATTACTCAACCCACACAAATGTCATATGGTGTCTGAAAACTTTTGAGCCGAGTGAAACACACTATTTCACCAAACACCCTTAAATTTATTTTTTAATTACCTACTCCACCCTTTTGAAATGTCAAAGAAAGAACTCCTCTAATTCCTAGTTAACTTGTTAACATACTGCAAAACAGAAATTTCCAACAGCATTATACAGTTAATGGTGTACTGAAGTGTTCAAGAGTGTGCTAAAAACATTTTGATAGATAGCCAAGTCATTTATCTAAATCACTGTCAGAGCAGTGAAGCATCCTGCAAACTTTTAAGCATAGTATAAGGTGATGTTTTCTGGCACTTTTTATCATTTCTCAAACTTGAAACTGGGGTGTAAAAATACTGCTATTGTTTATCATCTATATATTTCAGCAACAAATCAAGACCCTTCAACATAGTAACACATTTTCAGAAGCGTCCTACCACTAACTCTCACTCCTCTGTTAACAGTGCATCGCTGTCTGAATCTCAAGGTATAGAAATAATTGATGGTTAAACTCAAAGGGTGTTCACAGTAAGTAGTTTTCTAGCAAAACAGCAACTTCTTAGAGCAACAAAGTGAAGAAGAAAGGTGGCAGCAAGGTCAGTACAAAGAAATATTGCCTTTTCTTCGGGAACTTATAACTACTGTCTGATTTTTGGAATGGCAACCTACCCACTGCAATTCCACATCTTTGCAAGAACTGTAGAGATCAACATTTTAATTGCTTGGCTGCTCTGCTAAAATGCACTTCAAGATAACATGCATCCTGATTAGCCAATGTGCTACAAAATTAGATTAAGGAGGGGGGGGGAAAAAGCTACCACAGAGATGTTATGTAAATTCGTCTTTCACTGGTTGGAGTTTTGCAAGTATTTGCTGTATTACATTACGATTTTATGTGTTCCTGTTTGGCTCCACAACTGTTGTTAGGATCAATATGAGAAGGGATAAACAGAAAGAAGTCCAGTGCTTCTTTCCTCTTTCCTTTCTTGCCAAAAGGAGAAAAAAATAGCTTGCAAACCACATTTTGCACAAAAACTTACCCCACCCCTCATTACCTCTGCACTTAATTACCGGTCTTTCTTTTTTAAATACATGCAAGTAAATAAATTAAATAAATAATAACAACAACAATTATAATAATAGTAATTGCTTTAAAGTGGAAAAATAACAGTTGGGACCTACATTGAGCACTGTGCCGGTGTTGCCACTCTGTTTGTGCCAATCCACTGAAGCATGCTTTGAGAGCCTTCTCCTGGAGCATGCAGGAAGACGGACTCGCAGTGTAGAAATCCAGCATCTGAGCAGGGCTCACTGCTAGAACGTCCATACAGTCAAACATGATTCCCCCTGCACAGAATGCCTGCAAAAGTGCTTTCCTCTAGGTGTGGAGGAAAATGGCACATAAAAGTACACCCAACTCCATCAAACTCTGCCCCTTTTTTGGCACGTAGGCTGTTGGTCTTTTTCCCAGACCAGAATCATGAATTATGACAGACAACACAGCTAAAAGCCTGTAATTGATCCAAATGATCATTTACCATTTTCCAGGCTGCCCAGCCAATCCAGCAAGATGGGGGGATGCGAGCCGCATTCCAAGTTTTAGCTACCATCAATTTCCCCCCAAAATTTCTTGAGAGTCAGTCCAGCTCCCGAGGCGCTCGCCGGGTGTGTGCCGCGTCCCACGCCGTGCCAATCGCCCACCTCCCCGGGATAAAACAGCTCCGGTGGAGGCGCGGGATCCCCCTCGGCCGTGAATAGATGCTTCTGCCTCTGAACAGCTCACTTCCTACTACTTGTGTCACAGGGAATGAAAGATTGAATTGCCTAATATATGCGAGTGAACTTTCCGTGAACCCTTCCCAGGCTGCTAACCTTCAAATGACCCAAGCGGTCTGACATCACCAGCTCCCAGGATTCTCACACGCCTTCACAACTCCCAGCAGCCCTGCAAAAAAGCCAGGCAGGCGGGCGGGCAGGCAAAGGCGAGCCCCAGCCCTGCCGGAGTCGCCCCGCGGCCGCCGAGCGGGGCGGGTGCGGACGGGGAGCGCAACTCACAAAAAAATCCAATATAATAAAGTAATTTAAAAATAAAATTATATTTTAAAAAAGCCTAACGCAACAACGAGGAGGAGGGGAAGGGGGTGGGAAGTAAAAAAGCGGCGTTTTCAGCCGTTGCAGGGAACGGAGAATTTGAAAATTCCAGCTCAATTTGCTGAAAGTTCTGTGCCCCCCTCCCTCCCTCACACACACACACATTCCTTTCCTCCCCGGAGAGGCCACGAGCGAGGCGCAGGCGCTGCCGCTGTTCCAGAGCCAGGGACACGGGCTTCGCCCCAGCTGCTGGGCTGGCGGGCTGGGCTTGGGAGCAGCCTCATCCCGGCGCTGCCCGGCACACGCCAGCAGGGACCCCTCTCACTACCACTCGCAGGGACTGCGGCCGGTGCCAGCACCATTCCCAGCGGGGAATCGCAGGGGCCCGTCCCTCATGGGAGGGAGGTGGGGGGCGGTCAGGCCCCATCTCTCCGCACCATCCATCCCTCACCCCGGCTCCTAAGTCACCCAGCGCTCCCTGGCTTCCCCGATGGGTCAGATTTGGCACTGCCCGGGAGGGTCTGTCCCCAGGGCTGCGCCCAGGGCAGAAAGCAGCCACGCATCCCCTCTTCTCCCTCCCCAGCCCCGCCGCCGCCGGGTCCTGCCTGTCTCTGATTAGCAGAGAGGGGCTGGGGCCGCTCGTGTAGCCCCGGAGGGGCTGTATCGGCTTTCAGAGGGCTAATGAGCCCCAGCTCCCCGGGAGGGGCGAAAGGCCAGGAGCTAATCCATGGGGGACAGGACCCAGCCCATGGTGCTGAGCGGGGAGACCTCCCTGGGGCAGGCGGCCCCGGCCAGGCCCTCACAGCCACTCTGAAGGCAAGGGGCTGCTCCCACCCACTAAGGTCCGTGCTACACCACGCTGCCGACAGCCCTCCCTCATGGCCGGTCTAGGTGCCAATGGCTTCCCAAGGCTGGGGCCACGATGCCACAGCCAGCCCTGTGCGGGCCCGCCACCTGCATGAAGCCAGCAGAGAGCTTGGTGCTTTTAGGTAGGTAACTACCTTCTCCAAAATTCTGCTCACCAAGAAAGACTCCATGAAGGCTTCCACCAGTTCTTATTCCTATGGACAATTTAAAAATTAAAAACAACAGCCTGGAAACACTCCCTCAGCCCCAGTGGGAAGGACATGAGCTCAATAGCCACATGCATGCTTTAATTTTACATGAATAAGCCAAGCCACCTCAGCCCCAGCAGTGAGCATCATCCAGGAGCAAGGCACACAGGAGCCTTGCTTCCCTGCTCCAAAGCAAGCTCAGTTGCAGAAATTAGAAAACTGAACACTTGATTATTGCTCATTTTTTGCAAAGCCCTAGGTAGGAGTTGGGCAGAGAGGGGCACACTGAGCAGGCATGGCACACCATTGGCGACCGTAAAGAAACGCTGGAGAGAGACTCACCCTGGGACCTGCGCAGCCACTTTAATGGATGTGGTGTCCCCTCTCCACAAAAAGTCCTTTGATGAACCGAAAGCTCTCTGACAATGCCTGCAGATTGTATTAACAAAACTTTTCACACAGATTCAAGAATTTACAAAAAAACCCCAAACCACAGAACAAATCCCCCACACAGCACACGCACTTGTTCCCTGAAACTGATATACCCACATTGAAAACCAGCGGCCAGCAAAAAGACCTGCTGCAATCTGGAAGAGAATCCTTTTGAAGAGATTAAAACAAAAGCTTTTCTTAGCCTCCTTCTCCCCTCCACGGGAGAGCTGTAGTTGTCCCTGCAGCAGGCAGCCTCTCTTTCCCTCTTCCCTTCAGGCAGAAGAGTTACAAATGCTGGAGTTTAACAGCGTCTTTTTAAAGGACTTTTTAAGGACTTTCTCAGCCCTTTGGGGTGTCCTCCCCCAGCCTGAACTCCTGCAGTTGAAGAAGCCCCTGACACTCTCTAATCTAAAATTTATGCACAGCATAAGCTTACTGAAAAAGCCATACTTCAGGGAAGGCTTGTTTAAACTATTTCAGCACAGCAAAACAGTGTTTGTTGCATTAAAATAGCCAAGTGGAAAAGTGGCTAAACTTTTTTTTTTTTTTTTTTTTTTTTTTTTTTTTTTTTTAAATCTTGGCTGGCTACATTGCTACAGTTTTGTTTGGAATAGCAAAGCTAAATTAACAGACAGTTATTTTCTAACCAGACGACACAGGATGCACGAGAAATTTGGAATACGTAATGTATCACCACAAAAATAACTGGAAAGGATGACACAAAACACAGTATGTTTTTTTCAGTCTCCAATTTAGGGAGAAAACAGCTTTTAGTGTGGACCAGAGTTCTTGGAACAGTTAAAGCTTATGCCAAGAAAAACATGTTGCATATGTGAGTTAAAAGTAAACAGAATCAGACAAACAGAAATACAGTTATGTTTATCTTATTAGCAGTCTTATAATACTGTATTCAAAAATATTACCTGTCAGTTGTACCTCAAAATGTAGAGTGGCAACTTCTGAAAGTAAATGTCGGGAAGTGACACTTAAGTGTGTATGAATTGGAAAAAGACTGTTTTTTCTCACTGTATCAAAATGAGCCAGGTACCTCGTCATGCTGTGTTACAAATAATACTTGCACTAATGCTTATATTTATTACTAAATGCACACATAATTTAAAAATTCCTCAAATAGCCGAATGGTTTGCTCACAACTATTTCTACAATACAGTAACCAATGCATGTCTGATTTCACTTTAAAATAGCACAACACTTGTTTTTCTTCAAGAGAGTATCAGGAAAAGCTACATTCATAAAATGGGGAGCATTTTCTAATTTAGATCAGAACTAATCATAATTATTGTGCTAACTAATAGCCCTCTAGTTCAAATGCAACCAAAGCTAAGTGTTGCCACATATTTTAAATGCCCATCCAGCACCCATAGAGGTGCGAGGAGGCAACAACTCTCCAATATCTTTGACTTTGTCCATGCAAAGAAATTGTGGTTTCACATCAGTGCTTTGATCTGTTTTCTCTCAGACTGTGATAGCAGAAACTTTACAATAAACATATTCTTAGCTATAAATGAAATAAAAAGCACAAGTTCAAGTCAGAAATCTATTTCCTCTGGTGTTACTGTATATTTGTCAGTGTGACATAGCACATTTGAAACCCATAATCATAAAACAAAAATTTACAGCCAAGGTTTAGGGTCTACATCTGTTTCTCTGGTTTTTGTACTGCAATTACCCACTGGACAATTCAGAAAGCAGCACTATGAATCATGTACTGCACACATGGTAGTGCTGGTCACTTTTTTGTTAGTACAAGAGGCTGAGGATGCCATAATGTGCTTCACTGAGAGAGAGAGCATTAACTAGAATTAGGATGAGTGCACCAGGCTCTCTAATAAAAATGACTTTACTAGAAGCAACAGAGCACTTCTGGAACATTACAGGCATATTTATAGCATGGAAAAATTAAGAAGTGCATGCAGAAATTCTCCCCAACTAAGTACCTTGGGGGAAGCAGACTTTTTTTCTTTTGCATGCATTTTACTATTAATCAAATGTAGCACTCTCTTGAAACAGTTTTGACAGCAGAGTAAATGGTTACTAGTGAATGATGTGTGTGTTTAAGCAGTGAAAGCAGAGACAAAGTGATGTTTTCTTCTACTCCCTAGGCAAGAGCTGACACTAAGCTTGCTGCCTCAGCTTTGATACTCACAGATTCCTTTGTGTCAGTTGCTGGGAGAATCACTGGCAGTTCACTAACCCTGCCTCACACACAGGGGCTTTGATTTTTTACCTCTTCATTGACGATAGATGTTAATATGAAACAGTACTTGCCTGCCTTGGCAGTTTTTTTTTTCCCTTCCCCCAACTGGTGATACAAATCTGAAAAATCTGAAAACCTGAATTCCCCCTTCACGACATGTAGTTTTTAGCCTTGAAGGATGTTTCCTTCATGTCTCGAGCACATGAATGGTGTCAAAAAATTATGGGGAAGAAAATCACTAGGTCACAAGAGAATGGCTGAATATTTAAAACTCTATAAGGTAGTCCTAGGAAATGGGTACCAACTGTGAGCAAGAATTGCCCTGAAGAAAGTAAAACAGTAAAATTACTGGCATGAAATGGCACAAATGACATGGAAAAAACATGAAATACAGAGAAATTAAGTAAAAAGGGGGTTTCTTCAGTCTGCTATACACTACTATGCACAGCTTGCAATGACTGAAACAGGAATTTGCACTAAGAAGAATTATTTCAGGCCTGAAATATAACAGCAACTGGCGAAAGACAATTCAGTGCAGACCAGTATTTTATTTTAGATGGGAAAAGCAGAGTTAGTCATCTCCAGACCCAGAACTCAGGCACGCAACCAGTTTGCAAATCACTTACTGATAAAGGCTTTTTGTCTGTTTTAATCAGTGGATATGTATTTGTAAAGATGCCTTTAAAGCTGATTGCTTAACTTAAAGGCTATAGAAATAATTAATCTCCACAAACTTGAGCATACAACCATGTTTCTTAGAATCCATACAATCCTTTGGCCTGGAGCCAGGGGAGAACTGCCCTACATGATAAAACTGGGAGTTTATCTGGCTTAGCAATCCATTTCTAAGAGTGACTGCTACTAGATCTTTCTAAGGAAAATACAGGAATCCCCAGTGATTGGTGAAGTATAACTCACCCATAGGTCCTCTAATAGCCTATTCTCTAGCAGCAAATCACTTAAGCATTAAAGCATGAGATTTAATATCCCTTCCAAATTTTTTTTGGTAATGGCCTTGATATTCTACATAGTCCTATATAGCCGATGTCTTTTTGGATTGTGACAAATTTCATAGTTCTGTGACACAGATGTAGATAGTAAGTTATTAGGCTTTGAGATAAAGAAGGGTAACTTTTAAAAAACAGACAAACAAACAAAAAACCACTGTAAAACTCATCCACGTTGCAAATAAAGGAGAGAGACCAAACTGCACCTTTTTGAGGCCCCAAAAGCTGATGGCTCTAGGCTCCTGAAAGGTTGGCAAAGAGGTAATGACATCATATGCATGAAGAGGGGACGACATGCATTTTTGAAGGACATAAAAAGAAAAGAACATTATTAGATTAAACACTGGCTATATATTGAATCTACACTTGCTGTTTATGAGGATCCTGCAGTGCAAACACCACTGCTAAATGGTTGCCAGAAAAAAAAAAAAAGATGAAAAAAAGGTTTGCTTCATTTTGTTTAGTTTTTAAATTACTAGAAACTGCTGTTTCAAGGTTTGGCCAAGAAAGAGATTTTTACTGTTAGCCTATAAATCCCTCAAAACATAGAATTATAATGGAAATGCTGAGGTAACTGAGTGCCATGCATGGCACTGACACATTGCATTATATAAGCCAGGGAGAATGAAAGTTGGGACATCTATAAAATCTAAGCAGAATCAAGATGTATGAAAGAGCAGAAGAGCAAGTAGAAATGCTGAATATTAAACTGCAGAGAATACTACTGCTAGCAATAAAGTTTCCTATATGCTGAATATGCTTTTGGTTGGCTGAAGGCAAAAGAGCATAGAGCTCCATTAAAACTAAAACAGAGATTCAGAAAGGCTGTTCAAGTAACTACTTTGTTTCTGCCTTTTTTAAGGAGGTTAAAGAAAGAGGTTAAAGGAGGAGGTTAAAGAAAGTTACCTAACAAAAAGATAGTATTTCCTGATGGTTTGATATCCTGAAAGGTGTCTCAGAATGTATAAATAAATAATCTGAGAACATGCAGAATAAATGGGAGTTCCAAACATAGGCATATTACCACCCCAGCGGAATCAGAATATAAACTGGGACAACTGTACTTCTTCTGTAGATTCACTAATTGCAGCTTAAACTTTTGATGAAAAGTTAGCCCTGATGAATTTCTTCTACAAGAAGACGAAAGTTACCAAGCAGTGATTGGAACTCCAGCTCAATATATACATATATCCTAACAAAGACTAACCTTACCCTAAGGCCTATTTCATTTAAGTCAGACTTAAGCAGTATTTAAGGCTTGTGCTCCTGCACTGGTGACAAGGATAACCCCTACAGAGGGACGGCAGAGGCCTGAGAAGGCTGAAATACACTTGAGTGGAGCTTATGGTCACATAAAGCCCAGTGCAGGTGGGACTGGATTATGCCATGAATGTAAACTGCAGTAGAACCACACTCAGCAGTTTGACATGCTTATTAATGACAATCCAGTTCCCACTTAGCTAGTTCCCAAACCTACATCAAACACTGAAAGAACAGCCCAGTATCCTATCTCTGGGTATCTTAGAAAGAAGAATGAAGGGGTGACTGGAAAATGTGTTGGCATTGCTACCTGGCTAGCAGGGGTAATGACAGCAATGACAATGTGGTGACATTGCCTGAAATCTGCTGGTAATGATGATCATCATGCCAACACCTCCACTCTGCCTGTTGCCCTAATGCACTGCACTTTCACACCTTTGTTTCTGTCATGCAGATGTGCTTTCTGTTTGGGAACAGCCTGTGTAAATAAATGCTGTAAATGAGGTAGAATTACCCAGAAACTGAGGTATATATTTAGCAAATCGATGTCTGGGTTTTTTTGTAGAACCCGTGCCATCAATAATGTGTGAATTAACTGAGGGCACGTGTCTTCTGAGGGACACTGTTATCACTGTAACTTTATTGATGTAGCCTGAAAAGTAAACTTTACTAACAGGGTCAGTTTTACAAGCATACAGGTTATCATAGTGCAGCTACTGTTGAGCAGGTAAGGGATTCTGTATATTCCTTTTATACTACAGTAACTGGGCTGTGACAAGTTATACTCTTTCAAAAAGGAGCAACTGCTTCCTCCCCCTATATTGTTACATCAATGTAACATTCAAACACAGATGAGATCTCAGGAAAAGTCAGGCTGGGCTGGACCTTACTTGCATTCAGAACTAGCAATCGCACCATCAATGACATCCAGCCTGAAATGTTCACAAGATGTTTCCTGGTTTTCAAACTCTACTAGAATATACTTATCAAATTGTTCTTTGGTGCATTCCTCAAATTCTATTTGACTTGTGCAATTTAAGCCAACAAAGAAAAATACACGTGGTCCCAAGCTGCTTCACTAAGCTATCCACATGATTAACTAGGTCTGCAAATTCTCATACCCTTAGATTGCAAGACTCCCATATTGGACCACAGAAGGCATTGAATGTCCACACATATAATGTCCATGTTCAGGGAATCACAACTGACACACATGCTTCAATCAAAGACAACTTACAGAGCTGGTGTGCAATTAGCACACTGCCCTAGGCTTTGTGCAGTATCATGGATTTTTTGCCCTTTTGGGACCTTTAGTCCAAATACAGTGGTGGACATGCAAGCTGGTCTCTAAGCATGTGCTGGTCCCTCAGCATATCAGGCTTGACAGATCTATAAAACTATCAAACTAGTTTTGCATAAACTAGACCAAAACCTCTTCATTTGGGCATCTTGACCCTTCTTCTGACTGAAAAGTTCTGCACAGACCTTGTCATCACACTGAAAGAAACCACTTCTTTGAATCCAATCACAGTTTTGAGCAAGCATCCTCAAGAACAGGCTTTTCATTCATGTGACACTGATCTTCCACATATTGTTATCAGACTATTAGAAAAACAGACTTACTTGACTTCATATGGAGACATGGGAAGAAGAATGTGTGTTCTGTCCTTTGCCAAATGGCTTTGAGATCTTACCCTTACTGCATCCATCTCTTCTATCTTGGGCATGAAATATCCCAAAGGGAACACCAAAAGACAGGGTTGGGGCCAAGCTCTTTCAAGGAATTTTCAAGATTGTTGGATGGGTAAAGAAAGTCTGAGTCTATAGAAGCTTTAGTTACAAGAAATGCATGTGCACAATCTTAATCCTAAGAAATGTGTAGTAATTCTCCCTAAAAAGTACAGCGAGTTCCTATCCCCAGTCAGATCTTAAACAACAAGTTAGTGCGTATGTGTTAATTAAAACCATAAAAAAGTTAAAGGTCCACTTGTTGGATTCTTAAATTTGTCTAAAAATTGTTAGGTATTTTATTTTATTTTATTTTATTTTATTTTATTTTATTTTATTTTATTTTATTTTATTTTATTTTTTACACAGACTTACTAAGAGCAGAAGGGCACACCGCTGATACTAAAGCCTATACTACTAGCTGAACAATGCAGGAACATTATGTCACTCAGAGGTAGAACTTCACAAGCATGCAAGAGAGGCTAAGAGCTTTGCCAACAGAAATTATCAGCCAGAACCTCACTGAAAAAATGAGGCACAAAGATCTAAGTGAAGTGTAAAACTCACTGAGACTTGAACGACATGTTGACAGATACCACTCCACTCTCTTGCTTCCTATCAGAACCCAACAGCCAAAGCTGAGATTCCTAAGCAGTGTTTTTACAGGCTAGGCTTAGTCTCTCCCTCATCTTATCAGCAGCCTTCAAAGGAACTGTGGGTGGATCTCCTCCAGAGGGGAAAAAAAAAAATAAAACAACAAAAAACCCTCAGAAGTGCCACCTCTTCCATACAAATATATTGGCGCAACCACTGAGACTTTGCTTGAGTTGAGAAAACACACCTGGCTCTTCTAAAGGAGAAATTACAGAATTCATGCTTCAGCCCTCAAGCCTTGAGTGGCCTTAGAGAAGAGGAATAGCTAAGGAGAGAGTCTAATCAGGATGCAGGGAAAATCAATACTCGCTTCTTGAAATGCCTTAGGCAGGAAGGAACAGTTTAAGGTTGAGACATTTTTCTGCTCTTTGCACAAGAAAATGTGCTGAAGACTGCACAGGTGAGAACACAAAGGTAGGAGAAGGCTTTCAAGAAGACTAAAAGCAATCCAAAGCATGTTATACCCTAAAGTTCTTTGGGAAATCTTATCTTTTAAAAGTTTCCTGGTTTTGCTGCAGAAGAGATCTTTCTATACACCACTCAAAGTTGTCCAAAGTAACATTTTCAGGGATAAAAGCACACCATTGTACTGTTATTTTCTGACTTTGGTGTGGAATACAATTATTTAAGACTCAGTGGGAGAGTATGAAAGGAGCAGGAGTGTAATTCCAGTTCAGGAAAAACTCCAATAACTGACAACAAGTAAGAAACACAAGATAGATGCATTGTATTGTAGGGGTGAGTCCCATTGGCTGGAAACCCTGACTCTCCCAGCAGGACTCAGTTACATAGCAACTCCTGAGGGCAGATTAACCCTTTCTCAGTTAACATATCTGGAATGATTTAAGAGACCTTTTCCTTCTTCTGCTACAGAATAATTTCATAGGTTTGCAAAAATGGTTTGGTAAAAAATGAGTTGAGTGCTACCAGGGTAAAAGCAAAGCTATCTGACTCACCAGGATACTGATGGTGCAATGAACAGAGAATGCAGGGAATTCACATCAGTCTAAACGATATTTTACATCATCAGATTTTGTGACATATGTAAAACACAACATGTATTTCTCATCAAAAAGTTCATGCTCAGTCTGTGGGGACCTTATCCAGACCACATTTATCAAGTGCCAGAGGTCTTTCTCACCCAAATTCTGCCCACTCATTGACTTCAGTCTACATAATTACTGAGGAATTAGAGTCCTCAGCTGGAATAGATAGTACTTAATTAATCTAAAAGATAATTTTTCACCATCAGATAATGTGTTGCTTTCATTCAGAATTGTACAGGTTGATTGCTGTAAACTCTGAAATAACTCCTGCAAATCTTATAATACTAGTTGGTTTTCTTCTAATAGTCCTTTCTAATTACTGATATCAAGTAATTTGATGAATTTGGGAATCTTTATTTATTTCATCACATCAATTTCCCTGGTTTTGTTTTTAGAACTGCATTACACTTCAGTGTATACATGTCAAATGTAAGCACAAATATTATATACTATTAGCATAGCACTATTCATGTTATTCTGGTTATCAGAATATAACCTTATATATATATATATATATATATATATATATATATATATATATATATATTAATTATAATTCTGGTTATCAGAAATAACCTTATTATGCTTCCAACATAATAAAGTTCAAATCTAAAAAAAAAAATCAGTATCTAAAACAAAGACTCTTAAAGCTCTCTATTTTTAAAATGTCAGAATTCAGCTACAGTATTCTCTCCCCTGTAAGAGACTTGGGCGGTCCCTGGGGACCAGGAAGGGCACATGTCCTCACTCAGGGCATCCCTGGTGTGGTCACACTTCACTGCTTTGAGCCACAGCTGCACACTGTTAGGGAAAAAGGAGCTACTAAGCTTCCAGAGGACAAAATAAGAGATCAGTCTGACGTGATATTACACTTTCATCTGTCTTCTGGTCACAGTAAGTGAGCTCTATTTTCTCTTTTCTTTCTTTTTACAGGCAGAATTGGACTCATGGTAGAACGGGCATTAAACAATACTTGGAAAGGCAGGCACCAGTGACACAGCCCCGATTCAGAAAAGCAGGGTAAGGCTATAACTTTCCTTTACTCTGGAAGACCCAAGGACACTCTTACCTGAAGGTTAGAGGAGAAAAGCCTTTAACCAGGTCATCTTCTGCTCCTCTTCCCCCACCCACCATTCTCACACACGGCAGGTCCTGTAATCCACACCTCCCACCAACATCTCTTCATGAAGTAAAATTGCTACTCAGCAGCAGCTCCTCAGTTGCCATTCAGAACAGTCAGAAGAAACCACAGTCCTGGTGAAAGTTTCTTTTTTAATTAGGTGCTTTAATAAAACAGATAACCTTTGTGTGTTACTCAAAGGACTGTCTACATGGTTAAGATATACCTTGCTTTTCTAAACATTTCACATTCTAAAAGTTCATCTGCATTTTCTTTCTATGGTTCTCATACGTCACTTGCAAATCCAGATGGGATAGAAAGATATAATTTAAAATTCTATTTAATTTGGCTTCTTGTATTATATCTTGAAAACTCATCTTGAATTACTTAGCTGCTGACTTTCATAAAACTAGGAGTACTAATATAGTGGGTGGGAGATTAGTACAAACAGAGCTACTTCTGAAATATTTTGTAATCTGAAAATTAATTAGAAGGAATCAATTTAATTTATTATTACAGAGTTCTTTAAAAAGTTCATATTTTGCTATCATTATTCACCTAAAACTATTACTGGAAATGTAGCCTTTAAAAGGGTAAAACCTGAAGGACCAAGTTCAACATCCTTATGTTTCGTTGAAAGTATGTTTTCATATAAATGCCAACAAAGACCTATCAACTATTTGTGTTTTTCATTAAACTAATGCCTCCCTGCACCATAAACAAGATGGTGCAAAATACAGGTATATTCCCATGTCCTCCTACAAAGGTAGGTGATATCAAAATAAATTTGCAACCATATCATTATATCAATCTCCAGTATTACTGCATCAGTACTATAACCATAATTAACTAGCTGCAGGTCAAATTTCTAATAAATCTTTAGAAATTAAATGTATAATTTGTCAAAACCACATGTCTTCATAAATTGATTATTCAGAATTTAGAAGCTTTTTAATTAGGAAGAAATTTATGCAATACCATGTGTAATAATTACGAATCAGCTCTTCTGTGATATTTTTGTACATCAGCAAAAATTAAAACATTGGAAAACATTACCAGGTCATTGCAGTATTTCAATGTCAAAAGAAACACATAGTTTAAATGCAGAGGTTAAAGATATTTTCCCGTATCTTTTACATCTTATATAGCTTTATGATCTCAGAACTGGAATCATTAACCAAATACAAAATCAATGAGAAAAAGATCTAATCTGACTGTTCTCAAGCACAGAGTCACTAAAAATGATTTATGCCACTGTAACACCTTTTTTCCATGGTTCTATAGTTTTACTAAACAGCATATATTCTAAGTCAAACTTCCATTTTATGGTACACTAAACAGTATTTTGCCTTTCTCATCCCTTTCCAGCTAAAATTCTGAAAGAGTTTAAAACTTTCAAACATCACCTTTGTAACAAGTGGCAAGATGACGGGTACGGCCCTGGCTGCCAAACAGAAAGCTAGAGAAAAAGAAAGCTAAGTGATATTCGTTCATGGCACACAAGAAGCAAAAATTATACCCCAGCTCCCCTGCTCTCCCCTCCCATGCTTTCACCACAGGCCTATTCAAACTCTGCACCCCCACAAGGGCTCTGGGTACTTCTATCAACATTTCATAGGAGAAGATTTTTTTTGACAGAGAACACAAAAGCTGCTTTGTGTGAAGTCTGGACACTTTTTTTCTACCTAATAAAAACATGAATAGAAGTGGGACCTCAGCAAGCATATGGCAGAAAGTCTGGACTAACTGAAAAAAAGGGGCCTAGAAGAGTTTGCTCTCTGTCATTCCCCACCGTGTTTACTGGTGAATGTATATGGTGTAAATAAGGAGTAGTCCATAATGGAACATTGTTTATGTGCACATCCTGGCAAATGCATATACAGCATGGAGGCTATTTCCAAGCAGAACATAAACACAAAAGGGGAGTGATGACAAACAAGTATTCCAAGGCAAGAAAAATGTTATTCCATATACAAACCAAACAAACTAAAGTGGTTTCTCCCCTGCTAGGATCCAACTGGCAGATCTCAACTGCACACACTATGTAGCTGTTAAAGAAATGAGAGACATTCCAGGCTAACTGGTTGGCTTTCTTTTTCTTAAGAGACCTTATTATGCTCTCCATATTAAAAAGAAAAACACAGTTAATATTTTATTTTACTCTCTTGCAAAAACACAACAAAACAAAACAGCCCTTTCTTTCAGCCTGAATAGGAGCTGGGGAGATAGAACTGATGCCAAGAAAACACCGTAAGGAATTAAGTCACAGCTTTTCTATTTCAAGTTCCCACTGAAAGATAGAGATGGCTCTTTCTTCTGCAGGTCTCTCTGACAAACCTATTACATGGCTTTAGCAAGTGACACCAGTGTGACAATAACTTAGAGGTTTCATGCTCCTGGCAGAATTTTTTTTCATTTAATCATTACTCATATAAAGAAAGAGGGTTTAGAAAACCCAAGTCCCTGCAATTTCAAGATAGCAAACCAGGGGGATAAACCATTTTTTGTGTGCTTACTTCTGGAGAACGGAGTATCATGCTTCGACAGCTGCTATGTAAATAAATGCCTGTAATTTTATTCCTTTAAAACTAATTTCAAACACCCAACTAAAGGAGGAAGAAAAGTTGACAAGTAGGAAAACAGACAGTAGAGTGACAACAAGAACCACAAAAAGTCAACTGATAAAGCAGAGCTTTTTAAATAATTAATAGGCCTTTTTAGGATATTGGACATCAGAAGCTAGCAGCTTTAGTAGGAGATCATGGGAGGTCCAGAACAAAAATACTCTGTAATGTCCTACACAGAAATGCAGAGCCAGCCTCTGGTTTTAGTCTATTTTAAGATATTCAGAGTGAGCCTCACTTTCTCTAAAACTCTAGACATAGACCCAAAAAATTTGAAATACAAGTGTTGAACTGGGGTCTGCACCTATAAGCAAGATTTCTGCTAGTCTGTCAAAACCTGGATGCAAATGTCCCATGCTCTGCCTTTATGAACTCTGGGAACTTGGGTGCATCACTCATTGGAAAGTGATAGAGCCTGGGCTGGGAATACTGGTAGTACATTTACAATATATAGACAGTCCTTTATGGAATCATATTATTCTTTGATTTTCCTTTTTTCGTGTATCACTTCCATTATACAAGACCAAAAGAGCCCTCATAGAGCCTCTCTCTGGTGACTGGTTTGATATCAATACTTTTCAATTAAAATCACACTTTAGAATCCAAAGGAGGCTTATTAAATTTTATTATTTTTTTTAATTACCCCTGAATGCACACCTACCTCATCCTAACATGACCTTATGCACGCCCACTGCTTGGGTTTCTCTTCAGCTGCTTGCAGACTTGTACAGAGCCTTCACTGTGCTGCACAAAACAACACATTGCTCATAATTACTCCTGGCTGCATGGACCACTTACAGCACGGTGACAGGGAGGGTGCACACCAATGCCAAGTACAAGCTCCCATGCTCTTTCCTCATTACAGAAGGTATTTCTGGGGGCTGAATACCTTCTGCATATTAGAGCTGTTGGCTGTATGAAGGGAAGTTTTTTGTGATGTGTGCTACACTGGGCAACCGTACGCCAAAGAGGAGGATCTGTGATGGCTGTTGCAAAGCTGAGTCACAGTGGGTGCTCTAAAGATTTTAAACAAAAAAGGTTTTAGTAAGACTCTACATCTTACACTTAGTCTTAAAGAAAGGTTCTAAACTATGGCAAGAATCTTAAATAATTTTGCCAAATGTATAAATTCATTGTGAGATTTAAAGAATCCTTTTTATTCTCTTCATCTATTCTCTTCAGCTCGCTTGACTGGTGAATCTTAGATGAAGAGAATGAAAAAGTTTTCATCTGAGAAGTTTTCTGCTTTAAGGACTTAGAAGAATGGCCTACAAACATGACCAGACTGGCATGTTGAAAGGCTAGGAAACTGAGGGATAAGGAAGAAGTACTCTAAATTACTAGCACTAAGCCTTTTAATTTGTATGTCAGCATTAAGATTTCGTTTACATTTGAGGCTGACAACACTGAGTAAGTCAGACATGCTAAAGTCAATTCAGGACCTGCAAAAGAGGAAACAAAGGTACTGAAAAGGTACTGCGAAAACACTCTGAGACCAGCTTTGTATTCCTTACTAACTGTTGTCCAAGCTGTGCAATCTTATACTTTGTTGTTTACTGGACAACTACATAAAAACTAGCATTCTTTATATACTCCTCCCATCCCCCCTTTAAATTAAAATTGCGTTGTTATTTTAACCCTACTCAAGTATGTAATATAGTGATGATTGTAAATCTTTGTGATCACAAAATCCCTTTGATTTATCCCTCAGTTTACTAGCTTTAACAAACATAATCCTAAAAACAATACAGAGGAAGATTTTACAGGCCTTCAAATGATGGAGAGGGAGCAGGGAATGACTACATAAGTAAAGCTACAGCTTCAGGGCTCAAGACTTTCCCTTTGGGAGGCTTTCTGAATGCCGCTAATAAGGTCCTGCCAGTGGAACCAGAAGAATATCTTCATAAAAAAAGGCCTTCAGTGTGGGAAGCTACAATTTTCCAGAAAATTTTTAATAAAAAGTTAATAGATGTGGGACCTGAATCTAACAGTAGACATAAGTATGTCTAAATACATATGAAAACATGAATATTATTAAAGGTGGCAAGTCCATCCTGCGTGCCCCCCACCTCCAGATCTGTAGTCACGAACATGAGGATGTTCAAAGCTTATGTGAAGATACCAGACTCAGCTCTCCAGTGTTAGTGACCATATGGCAACAGCCAATTAAACAGACAAAAAGAATTATTTCCTTTTCTCCTCAGTGTTCCATGCTGTGACAGCCAGAAGAAAATACATGGATATTTATGTCTGCAAAGCAAAGCATATCTGCCTTGTCTATCAGCCTTGGCTTAGCCAAGATGCAGTCACCACCCTGCATCCCAACTGACCCTCTGAATATTTTGAGAATTTGTATTAAACCAACATTTTAGCACTAACTCTCCCATATGAATTCCAGAGGGTCTGTGCACAGGCATGACAATTCCTTTTGACTGTACCTACACTCATAAGTACAATAGGCCAGAGCTCATTTCCAGCCCTGAGGCTCAGCTTGCATTCAAAGCATCTCCCATTCCATTACAGCACTGACTTGGGGATAACTACAGAGACAGTTCCTCGCTCAGCTGCCCTGATCCACCTGGCATTGCTGGGGAGAGGAGGCCTGTGTGCTACCTGTCAGTATGGACAACTCACAGAACATGACCTCAGCCCATGCCCTGACCCTGCTTGTTTTTCTGATAGCCTTTGAACCCCTGCAATTCACTCTATCCCCCAACATGGGCAGGAACTAAGCAAGTCTGAGAGTTTCCTATGGCTTTTGCTGGCTCTCAGGACAGTTCACCACACTCTAGTGGAGAAAGAGCCCATGTGAGCAGGTGTGAGACTTCAAGCCCATGAGAAGTTCCTGAGAACAAGAACTGCAACAGCCAATGTCTTTTCAAGCATCATTGCTAGCAAAGGGCTGGAGTCCTTCCATAAATGCACTTTGCTGTCTCTGGAGCTGCGTGGTTTGGGGAAGAGCTACCTGCACTTGGCTAGAAACACTTATGCATCATTTTTATACACTCCCTGGATCCACACAAGAAATTTGATCAACTGCCTTCAGAAGGCACCCGAAAACTTTGTAAGCTTCCAGCTGGCTCGCTTGTTTGCCCATCTCGGGTACTCACATATCGTATATAACATTCCCTTATTAAAAAACACAGAATTTTTATGGGTTTTGTACTGCCTAATATTGAAGCATATATACACTAAGTTTGTGCCTTCAGTGACATCATCCTCCTCCTGACCTGAGATATGGAGATGTATCCGATGAAAGAGTGAAAAGAGTTTTTTATATTTTTCTCTCCTGTGTGTATCTTCCAAATGGGCTTGGGTTACATAGGAGTGATGTAATGCCTCTTTTGAAGACATACTTAAAGGGTCAAATAGTAGGAAAATATAACTTGAGCGCACCAAGAGGACAGTTTATCACATGGGAATTCTGGTCACCTATTTGGAGTTTAACTGCAACCACAACATGCCTCTTAGTACTGGCACAGACACATGAAACTGGAGGTAAGCTTGCTGGGCACTTATATTACATTAGTACAACAAAGTTTTTACTGGTTTCTTATTAGTAAGAAGAAAAGGTGCCATCCTGGTTAGTAAAAATTGCTATGCTTTCCCCTAACTGTAAAATTTGGTGTTGAGACAACCCAGATGCCTAAGCTTATCGCACCAGCAACAAATTCACTTCTGGGAGGAACCTACCCTACATTCTCTCATTAGTTTGGTCCCAATTCTGTCTATTTATTGGCTAGTCATCATAGCCGTCATTACCCTTGCTTTTATCTAGCTAAAAGAACTTTGGTCAAAAAGGCAATCCATTAATATGTTTAATAGGCTCTCCATGCCCACCCAGAATGTCCATTGTCAACATGGAGACAGGACTGTTTCCAGGGTGAAGGTGTTGGTCACCTAGTTAAGATGCCAGGAGGGAAGGGACACACTCCTTGGCAGGTGTAATGAAGGTCAATCTCTCAGCCAAGGAGCCAAGGCCAGTCAGTCCTTGCTCTGTAACCCTCAGGGACAAGGCAGGCTACAGTACCACACAATGGGCTGGTGGAGAGCTGAGCACTATGGCCAAGGAATAGAATCCTTTCAGTGACCCCACCCAAAAGCAGGAACCCCTGGAAAGCCGACTGCAGTGCACACCTGCTAGACAGAGAGGAAGAAGCTGGCATGAGACTTGACTGTGGAAAGGGGACTTTGAACAGCAAAATCTCTAGAACTTAATCTGTCAGAAGCACAGTGCTACTGCAGCTTCCTTATCTTCAACAGGGTTTGTTCATGTTCAGCACATTAACATGAGACCACCTCCTAGTTAACAAGGCTGACAGCAAATACTTTATCACTAAATAGAACCATTTAAAATCAGAGAGTGCTGGAGGTTGACAATATAGGCTTAAACACCCTCCTGAGCTAATCACACTGCTCCTAGGGCAAAAACTATGAAAGAAATATGACACTTAAGCACAAAATTGACATATTCTGCAGAGGAATAGATGGAGTTATTGAGCAGAACTTTTTTTTTAGCATTTCTCTGAACTCAATTATGATCTCAAAATATATATAATCTGTTGGGTTTGCATGACATTTCCATTGCTGATAAACTATGTTCCAATATATCAGGCAGAGGATGGCCTACCTTAAGTTTAAAGTTCTAAATGTCAGGTTCTAATTGACTGTTTAAAGTTCTAATTGTCAATTTTAATGGATGGCTAGTAACAAAATTTGCAACCCTCTGTTAGGGGTAAAGAGCCTAGACAGAATTATAGGAGCAAAAAAAAAATTATATATAAAGCATTTTCCATAACTATTTGTGTTTTAAATTCATGCCTTCAAAGCCAAGTGCATGCCACTGGAGTGAAGGATTTAACAGTTGTGGGTTTCTGCTGTTGTTTTTAAGAGTTAGGGATACTGGGATTGCTCAGTCTATAGAGAAGTCAGTGTAGTTGGAAAAGTGGGTGAACAAACATCTTTACTGCCACAGCAAACAAAACCTGATACTGATTTTTCTTTTCCATGCTGTAGATGTCATAAAAAGCAACAAAGATGTAATTCCAGTGGAAATAATAGTTACTTTGAATTGTTGCCGGTCAAATATAGCAGAATTAGACCTGACACGAAGGCAGAAGAACAGCTCTGCAGCTGCATTTATGCAAGAAAATAGTAACATAATATATCCTTTACTTAAGAACCCTACCAAATATTTAAACTCTGACATAAACTAGTTTTCCTGCTAAAAATTTGTTGCTGAATTTTCAGGGCCACAGTAGGCTTTCAGATAGTATGATGTAGTATTAGTATGAATTTGGGCCGGCATTTTCAAACCAAACATTTAAAGCTAAGATAAATATCTTTTTATGTGCCAAGTATTTATGGTTCACAGACACACTGGTAATGACTGAGGTGGGCAGGACAGATCCACTCCAGCAGTGAATTTTAGGGATGCAGCCCCTGCTTGCATCAAACTAAGGTAACTATGCTGCTGATCCACAATCACAACATGAAAAGCCAAAGGTCTCTAGAAATACTCAGTCTCATATAGGTGGAAACAGAGTAGCAAAGTTTGGTCAGTAACTTGGGGGCTAGTCTGATCCTGGCATTAGCAAAATTTTTTTCATGAGACCTTAACAATCAAAAAAACCAGTATCAACTCACAAAATACATGGCAGTATTAGAAGTTAGGAAAAAGGGCATAAATCACATTTGAGCCAGAGGAAAATAAGTACCATGAGAAGTAGTACTTTTTGCTGGTTTAGTTTTTGTTTTTGGACAGCTTTATTTATACACAGGTTGAAAAAACACTATAAAAAGTTTTAACACAAGCGGGTTTTTAAGGTGATCTCTATCTAAGACAAAATTTACATTTCCATTATCAGTCTTAAATCTTTCCTGAGAGTCTGAAGGCCAAAGCAAGTTTCTAATCTCAGCCACTGTCTACACGACCCATTCAAAAAGAAACCCTCAAAGCTCAGGCTCCTTAAATCAACTCCATTTGGTGCAAGGCTGGGTTTCCTGCTTGTTTGCTTTTGGCCTTCCTGCATATTGGTTCAGGACTTAGGGCGAGCTCAGCTGCAGAGATAATGCAAAATCAGAATGATTCTTTTCCTCTGGCTGCCAAGGAAATCCCTGCTTTAGATTAGAAAATAACTAATGATTTTGTGTCCCTGTATGCTTTGGAGTAGGGCCCCTTATTTTATCTACATGGCAGCTACCTGTCAACGTGTGGTGCTTGGAGTAGCGCACTGGGAGTTCATACACACCAAGACTATCTAAACAGACCATTAAGTGCTAGTAAAGTAACACATGTGAACGACAGGTCAATAAATTTTAAACAACTTATGTTCACTGCAAAGACCTGGCTGTTTTAGAACAAGCTGTGTTTACATAAAATCAATTTTTACAAGCATCTAAATAATTAGGGAATATAAGGCAATAATAATTATATTCTAAGTTCAATATCATAGTTCCAAACAAATTCAATGTATCACTCGCTTGTTTACACAATTCCTCCCCCCTCCCTTCCCAGGTCTTGCTTCTTAAATAACTCCTCCTCTTTACAGAAGATGTTCAAATTCTAACTTGTGTCCAAATGAGATGGAGCTGTTACTTTTTATACTAATGCACCCCGATGCTCACCCCACTGCATATGTATGTGCAAAATGACTAAGAGGTCAGTAAATCACAATTCTAACCTATGTTGTTATTTTACCCTTTTTAAAAATATTTGCCAATATTTATTTAAAATCAAATTATTTATCCAGAGCAATCTATGCATTAACAGAAACTTAGTATTATCCAAATTCAATTTTGATAATCAAAAATTCAAAATCTTTGGATTAAATGATGGTTGAGATTTCAACTTGCCGTTCTTTATAAAATATCAGTCTATTAATTTAAAAGCTGCATATGCATACTTAAATAAACATACACACATGCCACATGTGCTCACACCCAATTGCAAGTAGATGGCAAATAAAAGAACCCAAATTTCACAATAAAGACTAAACTAAATGTTATCCGTAGCTACAATGGCAAAGACACTGGCAAACTGATTTACAGGGCTGAGTTTCCACTTCATTTTTGTTGCTTTTCAGCTACAGGCAAAAGAATTTAGCATGTTGTGAGCACTATAAATTCACATTTGCCACAAGAACCCATGATGCCATCTGTTCCCTGGAGCGTTTACATAAAGTATGCCAATGCAAACCATCTGCAAACTGTTCTTGCATGCGAATTCTTGTGATAATGCAATGTGGTACATTTGCAATTTCAAGCAAAGACCACTTGAGCTTCTTTGTAATTGCCATGCTTAACTCAGATGTTCTATAGAAACCTCTTTAGAGCAGGATTGTGGGGTATTTTGTCGGTGGTTTTGCTGAAGTCCTTGATGTTAACTCTTTACCATTGTTTTCAAGTTTCATTACTGCAAGATAATGGTGCACCTTAAGGTAAGGGTAAAAGGAGGCAACACAGAGGAGCGGGACATCCTCCATTCCCTTGAGCTAAGGACTTTTAAACAAACTCTCAGCCTTTTGGAAACGAGAGCAAGGCCTTTGCTATTTATATTAAGAACTGGATTGTATGAACTGTGGGTTTGCAAAGCACTGCAGTTCTTTCTATCCGCTGCAGGATTATATCTCAGTTTCTCCTTTTCACAACTCACTTTTTTTTTCTTCTTGCTATTTTAAAAAATTGATGGGAAACAAAATGCTTATGAACGACATGCTGATATGCACTGATATTGTGAACAGCAGTGGAAATTTTCTGAAATAGTAATGGTGGAAACTACACTCCCCTCAACAGCAGAAATATCTGCAGAGCCCCCAGCAGTTGAGGCCATGGTCAACTCTTTGCCAAACAGATTTATTACTGAGCCTCTAAACCATTTTCTAGGTTTCTCCACTTGGAATCTAAAATTTAAATTACCATTTCTCTCCCCACACAGTGAATTCGAATGTAGAATTCCCTATCTTGGATCAAACTAGCTACTCTGAGTAATCTGTGTGCATGTGTGCTCTGCTTCCTTTTCTGATTTGCCATAAAAAGGAGCGGCCAGTATCACCTCTTAGTCATACTTCTTTAGGTAGCACGATTTCACACTTCTGCTGCTACCATATATAATATAACTTCGCTCTTCCCTACTACTCAAACATGCCTTTAGTAAAAGCCACTCAGGAAAACAAAGATCTGGCGGAGCGCTTGGGTGACACCCCTCAGTTAGCCAGCCTGACACATGCGGCACGCCTGCGCTGCCACCGCCACTCTCCAGCCACGAGCCCAGCTGACTCCAGTGCATTAGCTGATGGTTGAGAGTGTATTATAGACTGACTCTAGAAACGATTAGCAATACTTAAAAGATTCAATCAGCTTGTAATTTGGCTCAGAATGCACTTGTGCTCTATGAAAATGACAGTCTGAGTCTTCCCCACTCTGCGAGTGTTACTACTGGGAAGTTTCTCTTGACAGCTATGCCCATACATCAGCCTTAAACTAAATTCTAGTAAAACTTGTTCTGAGATTTTAATTTCTATCACTCATTCACTCCAGACAATGTTAAAAATTGTGAAGGGTGTCATAAATGATGTAATTAACTTTGACAGAGAGTTTTCTTTTGTTTACATGCAGAGGCTTTATTTTCCATTATCTTGTTTTTAGTAAAGGAAGAAGCAAGTAAGAGCTGACATACATATATGGTGCACATCACATCCCTCCCAACATTTCTACAGCCAGTGAATGTCAATTTTTAGTTCCAAATCTGCCTTTCTTCAGCAAACCTGCTTCCTAGCTCCCTCCTGAGCCTCTGGGACTAGTAGTCACCCCAGGCTGTTTTCCAGAGTGGGTTATGTCATGCTTTATTGGGAGTTTTCAGCACGCTCAAAATTTAAACAAAAGAAAAAAAGAGATTATCAAAGTAGCAGAAATACCTGAGCTTCTCTGCGTGTGGTAGCTCACTTTCACTGAGCAAGCCCCAACAGCATCTGTCACTAAAGCAATGGATTGTTTTGCTCAGACATCTGTGGGTCACATTATTTCACAAGGCTGCAGCAAGAGGGGAAAGTAAAACTGAGGCAGGTTATTAATCACTTACCGTTTCCTGTACAACATAGAGGAAATAATCAAGCAGTAGAGTGGGTTATAAAGGGAGATTCCTGAGAAACAAAAATACGCACTTCATTTAAGGCATTGCAGGAGGCCGTGTGATAGAGGCAGATTCAGTTTGTGGAAATTTGGCTTTATTTTATTTATGAGATTAAGTAACTGACAACAGCTGCCACATCTAAATGAGGGTATGATGGCATTCACCCAGCAACTGAGAAGAGCAGCGCTTCGGATTTACAAGTCTTCTCCATTCATATCCAAAAAGCACAGGGTTTGCAGGGTGGAACAAGCCCAAACTACTCTCAGTGATATTACACGACCAGATCTGGAGGGAACTTGCCCCATATAAATTAATGCCAGCCTTAACAAAAGTAACTTTGATTCATTGATATATGCAGCTGTGTCCTCACTAGGGAGTTTTCTGGCTACATAGGATTTTATACATCTGTCAGCTTTAAATCAGGGATCCAAATATAGACTGCAGCATGCCAGAACACTCCATCAATTTGTCCCTTTCCCTTGGGCCTATAAAGCACTAAATGGGCAGAGACTCATCAGTGAGGGATCAAGTCCTGATCCTACCCACACCCTGCAATCCTGTTAACCTCAGCAGTGCAAAATGGAAGTCAAAGGAAATGAAGCTGCACCCAATTTTTAAAGTATCTCCCCCACCCCCTCCCCTAAATTTTCCACGTACAGCGGATTGAATTTTTTTCCATTTTTGCCCCTGCCAAGCAAATGTGTGGGCAGTTTCCTGCAGCTAGCAAGGTGAGAAGTCAAAGGGTACACAGCAAAAATGATGAACACCAAACTGAATTAGACCATTTTCTGAATCATCATTTCTGTGATGAATAAGGGAGATAAAACTTCCTTAGAAGAATTTTTTTAAATCTACACTGAAGCAATCACCCAAAACACAGCAAAAGTGGCTCACACAGAAGGAAGGATATGGGGGCAGTGTTCTGTGGTTTTGTGTGGGTTTTAGCTACTTTAAGAGAAGAAGACTTAGAGCTGCTACAATTGGTAATTTATATGAGGCATTTCTAATACTGACCTATTCTTCTGTTATGCTTGCAGGACAACAAAGTCTTGTCCCTGTTTCTACTCCACCCATGAATTTCCAAAGGAAAAAGACAGTATTCAAAATTAGAACTGGCCATGCTGGCAGATGAAGATGATGCTATGGCAGCTTGGCAGTTCAATACCAAGTGAGTTAAATAAAAATAAAATTAAAAATTAGCCCATTTAAGCAGTGTCAACGGCAGGTAACAGTGATATTCACAGTAAAAAAAAGCCTCACATTTCACTAATATTACTACTATTAGTACTGATGGACCAAACTTCTAGTAAATACAAAAACCTCTAACATGGAACACTGCAATGCACAAGAAGCAACTCCCACACCATTTTTTTTTCCTTTTTTTTTTTCCCCGTATTACTGAGCTTTATATTTCAGTCTTTAGAAATAGCTCAGTCATCAAAGACTGTGACCCCCATGAGGGCACTAATTGAGGAATGGATAGAGTTTCCCAGAGACTAACAGCCCAGGGTAGTGAGGCTGTGCTGCCCTGCTACAGCACTGCTGCGAGGAATACATATATGACAAGACCTTTGGTCCGTAACCGTGATGGATACCAAGTTGCTACAGCAAATATTGCCCTGGATGACTGCCAAGGATTAATCTTTTGACAATTAGGAACTTGTTTCATTTTGCAGCATAAGCGAGGGTATGCCTTCGCTAACCTAATCTCAGTTTGAGAGATGTCAAGCATATTCTTCAATATGAAATTAAAAGACAGGCTGTTTTATCTTCAAAAGAAGTGACTGGAACACAGAAAATCACTCTTAAATCTATCACTGGATATAGGATTAGATGAAGACTGACTGTGTTTCACTGATACATACAGCTTTCAATACCCTCTTAAAAATCACAGTTCTGAAAAAATCAAATGACAGAATCTGGTAGAAATTGTATTACTTTGTAGTGATCAAATTCTGTCCTTAGATGTACATGCATGGGGCTTCAATTTGACAGCAATCCTCCATAAACAGAAAGCCTTCATCTGAGCACAAAATCTGACCCACAGATGCAGGAAAACATCTCTGTTTGATGTAGCAGATTTCTACCCTTTTAGAAGAGTAGCATCTGGACCTGAAAGTATTTTAACACACTGAGACTGATGCATTTGACATATTGTAGTCTTGCTGAGTTCCTTCCTTTATTTGGAGATGATGAACTTGATAGCAGTCTGCATTACCAAGTGATTAATCAGTCACTTTTGTAAAGGTTATCTGTTAAAAATATATTTGATTAATTTGGTCCAATGACAGAAGAGGAGCTATAGATCCCTTACAGCTGACCCAGAGGCCATCACTGTATAACAATGGACAGGTTTCATTTATAACATGGTGAACACACATGGAAATCTGCTTGTAATTAGAAAGTGATAATGAATCCATCAATCAAAAGGAAGCTGGGTTGTCAGCAGTTCTGGATGCAAACCCTGATATTTACTGTAAATCCCTCTGGCCTTCCCTGGGGAGTATAATTGTAAATATGTCTTCAGCACCTCAGACAAAGGTCTTTCCAGGTTCTAGTTTTAAGAAAGAGATTTTTCTTTTTGGTCAATTTGTGTTCTTGCTCTAACAGTGAATAAAAGTGGCAAGTGACGAGTTACAGACATCAATCTTTTTCTTCAAACATTATTGTGTCTGTTTCAGCAGAGGAGAAAGATGCTTAGAGACTCTGATGATCTGAAAGACAAATGAGATCTGTACAAACAGAAAATGCTTGAGTGAAGCAGAAGTACAACTGCCTGCAGGTAACAGAGGATAATTCAAGAGAGTTGTGTACCTAGTGTAAGTTCCTGACAAAGGCTACAGGTCATTCAATACCTATAAAGATTACTGGGGTGATACTAAGGCTGTTTCACAAATAATCTGATTAACACGAGCTTCTGAAGAAGGCTCAGGCTGAAAAAAGACTTTGAGATTATGAGCTTTGGAAACTGGAAAAATAGAATTACCATCAAAGGAAATGATCAGGAAGGATGAAAGGGAATGGAAAGCACTTGGAAGAGCCCTGACAACAGCTGCTAGCCTTTTTCCTTTTTATCAGCATTCAGGTGGAGATATCTGAAGATACCAGAACTCCAGTTCCAAACAGCAACTGTAAGAGGAACAGAGCCATTACTCAAGGTACCTGTACACCTCCATCACCCTGGGCAACTGATAATCAAATGTAAATAATGTCCCTGAAGGAAAGCCACAGTAAAAGAGTTCAATACATTTCTGAATATTGATTCCTTCCAGAAACCAGAGCCATCCAGATAGGACTAAAAGAAAACGGAACATAAGTCTTTAGTGTAAAATCAGTTACAATCCAATTAAGCAACTACCAGAAAGCCAACATAAACACTCACATGAAGCAACAAAAAACAAAACCATGTAGTAATAGTCCTCTAAAATCTAACACCAGAAGATGAAGAGACCTGGCCTGTTTCACAGCCATAGACAGATGATTAAAACATAAAACACACATGTCAGAATAAAACTGTTAAATAAATCATTTTACAAGGAGGAATTCTAAGGTTTATTTCTACTATTTTCTTGGCAACTAGTTAATTACCTGCTTATATCTTCTTAAGATGAGGAGGAAGCTGAAAAGAGGCCATTAATAAATCAGATGTTCCCCAGCAGCCCCAAGCCTTTAAACACAGTGGACAGCAGTTTTTACTATGGGAGAGTATAGCCAAGCTCATAACAACATTACTCAAAAAGTCCAAACAGCCCTTCAGCCACCAATCTTCTCAAGTGTTTGTGGGGAAAAAGTCCATTAAGAAAACTCTAGAATATACACACATGGAGAAAGTGAAGAAATGAAGCACGGCGGAGCACAGAGCCTAATGTCAGGCAACCACAGCAAGGATTCTGCAGCAGAGGCACAGCATCAGAGCAGCAGGACCAGCCGGAATAGTTCATGATTGCAGACAGAAAGAAAGCATTCCCTATGCCCTCAGAGACAGATACTACTGACCATTCCTATGGGCATGATCATGGCTTTGCCATGAGCACTGAATACCTGCAAGATACAGCCACGTTGGGGTGATTGGAGTCAGAGCTTTGTGAGATCTTCCCAGGAACCCTCCCGTGGCTGGACATGGCAACATGGAGAGAGACCAGCATAGCAAGGAGAGGAAATGACCAAGAACAGTCTTCAAACAATACTCTAAACTATGAAACTCATGACTCCACTGGACAGAATCACCTGGTCAAAGCAAAAGATCTGAAATAAAAATTTAGCTTTCAACCGTAGTATCTGATTCAAATTAAAATGACATGAAGAAGTCAAAAAAATCCAAACACAACCACACCTCTTCCACCAATGTAATGGGAATGAGCAACAACCTTCATTAACACCAAATCCAGCAAGAATGTGGATTGTTATTCAGCCATAGGTAAATGGACCAATTCAAGAAATTTGATTAATTTTAATGCTGTTGATAAATGCTCAGGAGAGTATTTGCAGGAAAGCATGACTAGAGAAAAGAAAGTGGCAGAAGAAACACACTGCTTTCTCCAGCCAAGGCAGAGGACAATCACCACCATGCCCTTCTCAGCACTCCAGAAAAAATGTCCAGAACAGCAGCAGCTGGAAGGACAGATAAGTGGCCTAAAGCCATCTCATGACAGGACTCATACACCCACAGCCCTTGGGATACCACCAGCAAGGTTTCAAAAGGGGTTTATTTATGGGAGACAACCATTCAGACCATAAGCTCTCACACAGTTGCAGTCCCAACAGGACCAGGCAGAACTAGAGCATTACAAGACACTGCTTGTCCTCTGTAATTCCAACTGTTACTATGGAAATAGAAGGAATTTTTCTGGCACTTGCCAAATGCAACCAAGAGCTGCTGCAGCTATAGTGACCTAAGGGGGACAGACCCAACCACCTGTGGCAGTGGAGCTGTCACTGGGAGGCAAAAGGCCCTGGAAAAATAAGGCTACTGAAGGCAGTGCAGTGGGAAAGATCAGGCAACAGAAAGGCTCGAATGGATAAAGGATCCCAGAATGGAGAACCATAAGGAAGAGGGGGGAGGGCAGTGGAAAGCATGATAGGAGAAGAAATGGAAGAGAAGGATGATGCTGGAAGAGGCACATCAACATGAGTCATTGAAAAAGGTACCGAATTCAACAACTGCCACAGCAAATACTACCCAACCAGTAACACCAGCCCCTCCCAGCACACCATCCAGCAACCTGCAGAAGGCAGCATTCATCTTAGTGTTTTGGTGCCAAAGAGTTGAGTGCAACACAGTTATTTGGCAAGCACCGAGCCTTCAAATTCTGCATGATTGAATGTGTTTCCCCTAATAAAACAGATTTATTAATACACTTCTATTTTTAAATGTGATTTTTAGAAACTGTGTCATCCCAGAGGTACACTGCAGGGTGGAAGAATGGAGAGGCGGAGAGAGGGAATAGATGCCTTCTGAGTCTTGCTCACTGAGACAAAGCAATTGGGAAAGCAGCACCAGGAGAGCAGCAGATAAGGAGCAGACACCAAAATTGTGAGTGGTGATGTTAGTGAGGATGCTGGTTATGCAGGCATGTGCAATAGGGCTGCACGGTTCTTAGGTACCCAGAGGTTCTGAAAAGCAGATGGATCAAGCCTGAGTTATGTGCCAGGGGAAGGCAAAAGCCAGCATTAAAATTCCTGCAAAGGCTGGGCATGGTCAGTGTTACCATTTGTGAAGTGCCACAGAAGCTCTACATTTTTCAGACACCTAATGATATTGAGGCACAGAAAGAAAGCTAAACAAAGAGCTTCATTCACTCCAGCTCCATTAAAAACACGGAGAACAAAATCAGTTCCAGACATGTGGGAAAGAACCAACAATTGCTCGCAAAAACAGTAACACCAGCATTGGTGTTCCAAGAGAAAGAAAAAAAACATGATGGAATAAAAAAATAATCACATGAATCACAGAAGATGTTTTCAACAATCTGAGTACAATTTAAAAATAATTACGAAAAGAAATCAAAACTAGCTTACTGAATTAAAAATGTACATGACTGAAAGATTAACGTTGCTTCAAAGATATTCTTGTATAAATGGTCAGTAATAACAACTGATATAATGAGTACACTGTAATTAAGAAATATAGATAGCAATAACTTAATGAGGACATCATATTTTCCCCTAAGGAAGGACATGAGCACTGATACATCCATCTGTTCTCTTCATACCTAGAGTCTTGTCCTGGTGGCACACTCCTCACGTACTTCAGCCCATATTATTTTATGAGAAGCATTGGTCAATGCAGTAAATGTCCTTACACTTTTATGTTGACTTACAAATAATAAAAGAGTAGCTCACTGATGTTTGATCTAGTAAAAAGAGGTTTGTACCTAGCCATACCACTTATTTCATCCTTGTCTGGCAAAGCTAACTGAGAATATTTTCCCTAATGTTAAATGATCTTACTGCCCTGTCAAACTGCTCACTCCCCACTCTCCCCCACACTTGGGAAAAGTCTTGCTCATAGCCAGAAAAAGCAGTAATAATCCATCATCATATACACAGAGCAGGTCCTCAATTCCCTGTTTTCTTTTATTTTACCTTCTCAACAACCACTCACTTTTGCTTCTTAGAGAAACCTGTCTCTCATTCCTCTTTCTGAAATGGCATCCTTAAACTTCAAACACAACTGTCTATATTGCCAATGTTTTGGGGTTTTTTCTGGCATCTCCTAAAGCGATCAGGGCTTTTGAGGGCACAGCACTGCCCAAGTCAGCCTCTTGAACAGATTAATGGGATCAAGTATGCCCAGTATTTGTTCCTGTCAAATGTATCACACAAATACTGCTCTGACAGTGTTTTTATGAGTAGCACAGGAACATATTTGGAAACAAACAAATCTTATCCTTGGGACCAGGAACAATGATATTACAGAGAGAACATTTTGGTGTATGTGAGTGTATGTTTTCCTACTTACTGCCCAGTAGGGAGGAAGTTGAATTGCTACTTACTTGCACAAACTGTGGCAAGATTTCCAATTCACCCTGCCAGGCTCAGACAGTATTATCACCTGCATCAATTAAGGTACCTTAGCAAGGGGTTTTGCAAAAAAATTACAGTAATGGCTTTATCAAAGCATGAAAACATGAATGTGCCTTCATTTATGAGGAAGAAACAAATTATTGGAGTATGAATGCATCGTCTAGGGTAATTTGCAAAACAAGAGGACATGTGCTTTAGGCACTTTTGTTGGTAGGTAAAAAATAGTCACAAGAGAACAAAAAAAGTCCCACTGAATTTCCTCCCTGCTGGCCATTGTCCTCCTTTCCGTTTCCTATTTTTTATTTAACTGATACTTTTGTTTTTTCAAATAAAAATATGGACACAATGAATATTAAGGGTTTGTAGAAGGTTCCTTATAGCAGCTACTATGTCAGTCTGGGTTCTCCCAGCTTGCCCTCCAAATCACTCCAAACCAGCTCCACAAAGACTGTCAACAAAGCCTCTCAAATAAGTCCAACTGCAACAAGTATTTTCTTTATAAGAACAGTCCTTTCCATGGGTATCTCTCTCTGCTGTGGTGCAGTTTTGCCCACAAACTTCCCAGCTTAAAGCCAGAGTCAGGGCACTACAACTTGCATAAATACACCTGATCAGTCTGCCTTTTCCTGCTGACAGAGAAATAATAAGCTACATACTTTTTTAATGGGCTTTTGAAGTTTTTCACCTGTTTCTACTTTTCCAGATGTCCTAGGCCAACCAGCTCCTACGACTTCTACCCCTGGCCTTTATTCTTCATTACTGGAGACCTTAAAACAGCAATGCTCTCCTCTCCAACAGCAAAGCAAAGGGAGCAAAATCTTAGTGTGAATTTCTAGCTGAGGATATTGCTCAATAGGGTCTATGTCCTCAGAAAGGAAAGACATAGGGACTGTGTCACAGGCTATTTTCAGGGAATAGTACAGAAAAGGGGTTTCAGAGGGAGGAGGTAGCATACTGCAGAAAACCAGTTCCATGCCCTGTAGGAGAGATCTCATGCACTAGTTGAGCCTCTTAAGAATGGATAAACACTGAAAAGCAGAAGCTTCACTACAAACTGAGTCTGACCACCAAAGCCTTCACTGAAAGAAATTTCTGACAAGGCTTCAGGAAAAGGGCTGGTTATAATATAAATGGACACACTGACCATGGTGATTGTACACCCAATGGACACACTGACCATGGTGATTGTACACCTATTTGGTTTGATGTCAAAGTAAACCTCATCCCAGAGGAGAAAGTAAGGAATTCTGTAATAGCTCCTCCCTACAGAATCAAGGTCTCATTGAGTTCACAGAATGATAGACTCACTGAATGGTTCAGGTTGGAAGGGATTGTAAAGATTGTCTAGTTCCAACCCTTCTGTCATGGGCAGGGAACCTTCCACTAGACCAGAGCCCCACCAAGCCTAGTCTTGAATGAGAATTGTAAAACTGTTTCAAATCATTTACTGGTGGTTCTCATGCTGAAAACAATTCATAGTTCAAAGAGGATCAAAAGAAATCTTTAGCATTATACCCTTTGCACAAAGGATTTGCATACTTCTTGATTTTTCCACTTTCAGTTGTCCAAATGAAGAACTGGGTGGATAGGGGAAGTGTTTATGGTAGATACTTGATTCCTATAGCATGTGGTATCCATTTCTTTACTTTGGGCACAGAAAGACATTAAGAAATTATTCTCATTTTGGTACCTCTAATTGATAGTCCCAAAAAACTGCTAAGTATCTAACTGGGATTTTCTGAAGCAGAAGAGACATACACACTTTTTGCCCTTTTGGGGCAGTTACCACACAGCAGGAAGAGTGCAGCTTAAAGCAGAGTATTTTGTGTGCCCATTTCATAAGGGTGCTTTGCCAGTCTGCCCAGCCGTTTGTTACTTCACAGTTACTGCCATTCAAACCAGAAGTGAGGACTTGTAAATGAATCTATGGATTGTACAGTCCTTGAAGATTTCAAAGGAGTTCAGTCTGAGCTAAAAGCTGGCAAATTGGAAACCATTTAGACATCTTACTGCGATGGTCAGTAAGGGGAAACCGAGTTTCAGACTACCTCCTGCCTTAAGTAAACAAGATACATGTGTAGCCCTGTCAGAATCAACTAGTCAAGAACAAGGTTCAAGCATATTTAAAACTGAATCTATGCTGACCCTGACTTAAAAGAGAAGCATATTGTTGGTAAGCGTATATAAAATTCATTTCTCATTTACAGAAAGGAAAAAGAAAGACCAATTCTGATCCAAGCTTGTGGGTCGTCTTAGTACTTGAGCCTTCTAGATGTAGAAAAGGGTTTGCTAAGAAAGGAAAACATGCTGGGGATTTGATCTGTATTCCAAGAGGTCTTTGCAGTCTTATAAAATGACCCAGGACTTATTACAACTTCAAAAGACACACATAGTTAATACTGATTTTATCAAATATCATAACGCTACACAGGCTAGCATTGCTTTTGAAAGTATTTGCATAATGAATAACATATCAAGCTGTGTAAACCTTCACATTTTTGGTTTCTCATCTAGATAGCTTTTAAACAAGGTCACAAGCAAAGCTACATGTTTATTTTGCCTTTTTTTTAACTTTTAAGCAGAAATAAGATTTGCTAGTTTTCAAGCATTTGTTGTCCCTCCTTCATTCTGAGCAAGGAGAAATGGTCCTGACATATTACATATGACATATGACATAATGGATTTTTGGAGGAATCTTTTGCTGATTAACCATGCAGTGAAATGAAATGCTTAATAGAAAACACTTGGCACAAGCTCCCTGATCAAAATGTCACCTTGAAAATGGCTCATAAGTCATTTGTCACTGTAGATTTTACCCACATTGCACAATACTGGCATCCCATACTAACACACTGCAACTATGAGGAGACAGCCTGGGGTGATAAGGAAATTACAGGTATTACCTTTTGGTTATCCACAGATAATTAGCAGCTCCCATAGGTTGCAATGATCTAGGAAATACCATGTCAAAGGCAATCCTTGTGCAAGCACTGACTCTGACAGTGCTTTACTATCTTTGGCCAAGGTTAAATTTGGGTCACCGTACATGTGAACATATGGAATCACGCATATGATGCCAAACAGGCTTCGTCCAGTGCTTGACCTTTACAGAGAATGTTTTTCTTGCAGTATCTAGAAATTATTTGTAAAAACTGGCATCCAAAGTGTGAATACGGCTGAGAAGTTATAAACAGAACCAGGTATTTTCATTTGCTCTGCTGCTATAAAGTTGTCTGGGCCCTGATATTTAGATAGAACCGGCTTCAACTGAGGAATGACATCAACATTAGTGCACACAGTGTCCCTTCTGATTGCAGGAAAAATGAAGATTCCTCAGACAGGCGACTCAATGCTCTGGTAAAGGGTAAAAGTCAAATTCTGCCCTTTTGAAGAAAAATGTTGGTAGCTGTCTGCCTGCTTTGAAAATTGCCATACATTCTCTGCAGATATGGCTGAGAACAAATATGGTTAGTGTTTTACCCCTACACATCTTTGCTTATTATTTTTATACAATTCAGATTACCTCAGAATTACTGTGCATTTGAGAACTTCTTTATTTCCCCTGCTCTTTATGAAATGATGTAAATAACTGGAACTCACGAAACATTTGGGTAGAAACCACAGTCTGATTTTTTTATCCAGTATTTTTGTTATATGCAATCCAAATCAACCAATCCATCACAATGTTCCCTAATTCCCATATTCTCATCCATCATGCAGTAAAATAGCTCCCATCATAAAACATTGCCCTGCAAGTGCAGGGGTACCTGGCATGTTGCATCCTTTCTGTTCTGCAGAATTTCACACCTCCTTTCATTCTGCTTGTGCTTTTCATAGCCCATCTCTAGATGTCCACCTTATGTCTGTATGGTGTAGCTTCAGTTGACTCTAAAAACTCAGTGCTATTTGTCCAGCCAAGGGAACAGGGACTCTTCTTAGCCCATGCTGACACAGCCAAATGTTCTGCAGCACTTTCTGATGACAGAAACATGCACCAAACCCAGGATTCACTGCACAGTGTGAACAGTACACCACACTGCATCACTGAAGGATCCTTGGACAGTTTCTTGTAGTAAAAACAAAGACTATATTTCTATTTGTATGAGTGGCCTGGTTCCCTAACCAAAATTACTGAACGTACCTTTTATTTTTTAAAGTGAGATTTTTATCCCTAAAATGTAAGAACCTCTAGTGCTACCACATTTGTCAAAATGCTTCTTTACTCTCCATGCATCCCCATACATGCAGTTTGGGCCAGACCATTTGGATGTTACTTACAGTGCTTTCTTCTGCCCTGGGAACACTACAATACACAGGGGTGAGACGTGCTAACACCAGGCCCATGAGTGATTTAATAAGGCCTGAGTGTTTTTTTCTCCCTCCCTGAACAGTCTGTGGTACAGAAGGGAGAAAACAAAATACTTCCATCATCACAGTACTAACATTAACCTTTAGGTAATGAGTACCATAATTCAGGCCATTCATTTCAGTTCAGAAAAATCACATGGAAGCACAAAGAAAATTATATTAATGAGTATGCATGGATGTATCTTCATGTCCCTGGAAAATATGGGTATGCTGTGGTGGACCACTCACACCTTCAAGAATGGCACTTGTGCCACATAAATGGGTAGGAGAATCCTTCAGTCTTACCAGCCTTATGAGTGTTTCTATGTTGTGTGTAACCCACCAAAGAACAAATGAATCCCAAGCCATGAAGGACCACAGTCTCTCAGAAGAAACATGGTATCAACAGGAAATGTCCATCACTGGCACATAAATGTGGATATAACACACAGATGCCCTCACCTACGCTGCCTTGCTAGTGGCAATGAGCAGAAGGCACCTCCCTCCACCATCTGTGCCTCCTCCTCCTCCTATTTGTGGAGGAAAGACTAGCATATTCCTCAAAAATAGTACATATCAATGACTTTTCTTCTTTCAGTGAACTTTAAGTCTTAAGTGAAAAAAACTTACAAGTTTGCATGTGCCATAATCAAGCGAATCTTCAAATGGCTTGTGGATTTGCAGGAAGGTAGAGGACATGCCAGATTATAGACTCCAATCAGCATCTTTCCACAAAACCGTGTTATTGAAGTCCTCTCACAAAACACATGGGACATCACCTTATGCCCCTGCCTCTGATTTTGGAAGGCTGCTCTGGAACCTCCCTCCTCTGCTGGCCAACAAAGCCTCCTTTCCTCTACGAACCGCATTCATTTTCAGACCGGTGCATTCCCAGAATACTCTTGTGCACGCACTGTCCTCTAGGTGTAACTAACTAATCACCTTGCCCTGTAGCAGCCTTCCCCTCTGGGGTACTCAGCATTCACCATGTCACTGCCCAGCCTGCCCTCGGCTAGACTAAACACACAGGGCTCCTTCAGCCTCCCCTCTCCATGTCTTCTTCCAGCTGACACTTGTTTTCCCATCGCACAACACACTTCCAGTTCTCTGCTACATAAAATCCCAATTGTTCCAGTTTTAACATGTGGGAAGTGCTGAGCCTACTTCTTGGTTTTGCGTAAAAAAAAATCACTACCTCTAGACAGTGCATTTACAAAACAGGCTGTTATCAAGTTATGCATATAAAATAATCTAACCTAGTGAAAACACAGCATATAAAAAAAATAGCTTCTATGGATCATTTGATTCTATGATGAAATGTAAAGCATTTGCTATTCTGGAATAGAAACTAATATTCACCATAAGCTTTTTGATTAAGGTTTCTGATTAGGACTGTGTTTTAATGTGCAATACAGCAAAATCCAATGTTCATATTATGTTGCCTCTGTAGATCAAAGCTTGTCTCACACAACCTGTGCGATTCATTAATTTTATTTTTGTGTATCTAGGATAGGTCATGTCACATTCTGGATGTAAAAAACGAAGAAAAGACAGAGGGGGTAGCCTTACAACTCCACTTTTTCTGCCATTGCCTTGAAATATGTATTAGGTTTAATGTGGAAGAGATGATGATGCAGAATATAACTCACTTTTTCTGTCAATGTAAGCAGTATATAGGTCTGGTTAAAAAGACGGCATAAGAAGTCCTTTACTGCAGCACAGCAGTGAAATACACAGGATAATGCCACATGTGATACTCAAATCTCTAAAGAAGGACTTCCTGAAATCCTTTTAAAGTTTATTGAAGATTATTTCCTTCAAAGATTTTTCTTCTTTCAGAAGAAGGTCAAGAAGCTCTCCTCTACTTCTCCCTGGGCAGAAAAGGAGATGGAACATCTACAAAGTGCCTGCATTGCTTAGATGAGCTCAAAAACTGGTTCTGTGGCCCAAAGCTGTTGTCACCTTTGCCATCCCTGGCAGAGGACAGCACACCACTTCTTACACAAGTTCAGTGTAAGAAGTGGTGTGCTGGCTCCCATGTGTTGATGCTGTTTCTTGGTCCTGTCCTACTCTTCTTACCTCCCAGTTGCTTGGCAACCATATGTGAAAGGAGAAAGTCCTCCTGTGGGTGATCCAAGGCACCTGAGCTGGAGCTGGTGCCACGAACAAGTTTCCAGCTTCCTTGACCAAGGGAATTGGGGTCTTTCAGAGTGACCACTTATCCCCAAGACATCAGTGGCATGTATCAGATTAATACCATCTCTGAGGATGTGTCAACCCAAACAGAACTTCAGCGTGACTACATGAACCTTTTAACTGGGACAACAGGTTATTTCCTATCAGCTGCTTTTTGCCATCTATCTGTGTGTATGCTGTGGTAGAGATGAGGCTGATTAATTCCTCTGCAAAAGATGCTGTGAGATAAGACCAGTCCCCCACGGCTTGAGTGAGGGACCTCACAGGAGCATGTCTGTGTGTGGAAACTCCAAAGCTGTAAGTGATTTCTGCCCATGGATGAGCACACAAACCTCCCACTGAGACCCACAGGGAACCTAGAGAACTTGTCTAAGGGCAAAATTCAATCCTACCCTTATACCTCAAATTAAAAGATAATAAAAATTCCCTCCACACATGGTCACGTGACATGCAGCTAATGTTGCATTATGGAATAGTACAACTCCCTCTGCTTCCTTTGCCTTCTTGCCAGAAAAGCAACAAAATTAATATTTAGCTTCATGTAGTGCTTCTTGTCCTATTTCTAAACCCAAAGGAAACCCTGCTTGGAAAAAGCATTTCAGGAACTCAGTGGCACAGAATCTCTTCACTGACAGAGCTTCAGTAACAGGCATGTTTGGTCAGAGATGTGCCCCAAGCAGCATCATTGCTCCCCAGGAAATACCAATAGGAAATATCTGGCAGCAACCAATGCACAGCACAACTGTGTGAGCTTACCACAGCTTACCCAGCACAGCTTACCTTTCCTCAGAAACGAGGAGAAAATACTGCAACATGTTTCTTCTTGTCCCTCCTCAATAGCACACGGACTTTTTAACCCAAATTTTCCCAATCAAGCCTTAATAACAACACCTAGTTGTTATTAAGTTACTACAGTAGACGTTTTCATAGCATATCATCTCCTCTTTAAAAAAACAAGCAAACAAAAAAAAAACTGTCCAAGGAGCTCATCCTGAAAAAATAAACTCCTGTAATTCACACAGAGCAAATTCCACTGTGAAAACATTCTTGTTCTCTTCAGGAATGTGAAACTGTTTAACTCCATCTACACACTGGGCTCCACAGCCTGGAAAATACCCGGCTGGGCTTTCTATTTGTTAACCAAGTTGAATGCCCTACCAGCCTCAAACAAGGCCACATAGAAGAGAAAAGCATTATGGAAAAATGAAACTCTCCTCTGCCCTCTGAACCTGTGAGGAGGGATTTTTAACCATGCATGCTGCACAATGCAGGTTTTACTTGCCTGGTCTGAGCATGGTGGGAAATGCACTGGTCTGAAAAAAACCCAAATGCCAAGGCAAAAACTGCAGCAAATGCTGAGTGGGAGAACCTGGGAAATTGCTGTGTGTAACTTTACAAAATCCAGTTGTTATTGTGAAGTTGTCATTTAAATAATTAAGTACCAGCAAGTGCCCCTACTGATAACAAAGAGCAGGGTGGGCAAGCTGAGCTCAGACCAACAATGCTCCCTGCCACTCTGTCCCTCTGTGGCCAACGGGTGTTGGAGCAGGAGCACTACCAGGACAAGGTACCAGAAGAGGTGTGACCCCTTTCCACAGAATTTAAAGAGAGAAGGTAGTTCTTGGCAGCACGTGGCCAGTGCAGGCCCCACTCAGTGACAATATTTCATGTCACAAAAGAAGATGGTTCCTACATGTTGAGAGGAACCAAACCAACCTGGAAACTGGAAATAAGACAATAATCCTCACCTTTCTATATATATATATATATATGTATATATGTGTGTGTATATATATATATATATATATATATATATATATATGGTTTGAAATAATAAAGACCGCATAATTAGCACATATCATTGCACATATACATGCAAATCATGCAAGTATGTGAAGAAAAACTGAATATGCAAGTATGTGAAGAAAAACATGAAAGTATGTGAAGAAAAATTGAGCACTTGGCAGGAATATCCTATATCATCAGACACAGTCAAATGCATGTTTTGTAACAAAAAGTGCATAAATCTTACTCAATTTCAAAAAGGCTGGATGTACACACCACAGAAATGATCTCATGTTTAATGCAAACAATAAGTCACTACATTTATTTTTATTTTTTTATGCTGATTCTATACAGTATAAAAGTCTTTCTGTTATGAGAAATCCTACACCTAAGCACAGTATCCATGTTCAGATACAGAAGAATGTTCCTCATCCTTTCAAAAACCTTGGGGTGCTTGAGTTTCTCCTGCATCAGAAAATGTCTCTTTTATTTCTTTATGTCTATTTTTTTATTGTACTCATTCAGAAGAATAAATGTAGAATGCATTCAGCAAATCATGCTAACAGGAAAATTTTCTAACAAAAATATAGAGACGCGGGGGTTTTTATAGATAGATAGATAGATATGCATATACATGTATCTGGAAACATATGTGCTTAGGCTGTCACTGATTTTCACTAAGCAGGGATTTAACAAAATTTTCCTATGGCAGGACCTTGTTACTATTTTAAAATCACAAATATGTGCAGAGGCAGTTACAGACCTTTAATTTATTCTGCACACACTTACCGAGACTTGTAAGACACGCACAAAGAAGCCCAAGGAGAGCTAAAAGAAGAGACGGTATCTGGCTTAATTTCAACATCTAGAAGTTAGATGTCTAGTTCTCAGTTAGTCAATCAAGGCTCTTTCTACATTTAGTAGGTATTTATAAGCATACCTCAGTATCATCCTGTCTAGACAGTCACTCTGGAAGTGCTTGTTCACTGCCTGTCAAGGGGGCTTACAGTAATGAGTTAGTGGATAAGTTTTAGAGATGTCTAAAACTGGGTAAGATAAATCCAGACGTTCACATATGCCTTTGCAGAGGTGCAGGAAAGCCTCTTTTTAACCCACAAGACCTTCCTTCCATGCCTGAGGGCCACCACCACCTTCCTGTGATGTGATGCCCACAGCGCCCAGGGCATCACTTGGCCCATCTCCTACTCCTGAAATGCTACAGCCAAGGCCTGAATACACATCAGATGTGCACCATTAGCAATGATGTTTCCTGCATTTGCAGCACATAAACTTGTTCCTATAACAGCTCTCACTATTTTCCACCATTTGGCTGGCACTCAGTGATGTAACCCAGTGTGAATGAAAGAGCCCCCTTTTTCTCCAGTCTCAACAATGTGCCTATTTGTGAGCAAAGCCACTGCTTTCCCCCATGGATCTGGTTAGTAGTGATATTTTATTTAAAATTCTTGTGGAAGCTTATGGGCTGAAGTAACTGTGATGTGAAAACCAGATGTCCATGGCAAAGGAAAGACTCAAAGGGCTTTCAGAAACAGGGAGAGTCATAATTCCACCTCAGAGACTGAGTTATTCTTCTCCATGATGGGTCCTGGCAATGGGCAGGGGGTTGCATGCAGGGATAGGTGATAAAACACATCTGCACTCTCCCTGTGGGATGAGCCTGTGCTGAAACACAGGGGGAATTGGGGTGAGCTGGGGCCCTAACTCTCCCTCAGCAGCCACATCCCAGCAGTGCCACCTCACTCATCTTCCAGGAATCACTAGGGGCACAGCCAGCGTGGCAGCAGCTCTGGGCATCATCCTGCATCAGCTTATGTGGCCTTAGTCACCATGTTCCAGTTGTCCCCGTGAGGTGACAGCAGCTGTAGCATGTCACAAGGCCAGCAAGAGGCTGCTCCATCACTCCACTGGGGATGTGAGCTGCAACACAACCACCCAGCAGCCGGCAGAGGGATGCTGCTCCAACATCCTTAGTCTTTTGAGCTCTTTAGGTACCTCTTCTCAAGCCTACCTAGGCCACTAAAATAGAAGCTCACACACTGCAATGATACTGAGAAGAAACTTGAGCTTGGAGTCAACAAAGGGCCAACATACTCTCCAACTACATGTTCAAAACATACACCTTACCATCTGGAAGTCTGGCAACAAGGAAACTGATGGCAGGCTTCAGCAAAGTAGTATCACTAACTTTGTTACCACCAAAACTATATATATATATATATATATATATATATATATATATATATATGTAGAATAGTTAAGATTAGAAGAAGCCAAATCAGCCCACTGTAGCTATAGGTGCAATTTGTGCCTGCATTAGAAGCACAGCTGCAGCTAGCTCAGGATTTTCTGAGCATGCTGGTATGACTGATCTACTGAAAACACTAAGATGTAAGAAATTAAAAACCTGAAATGGCTCGACTATGAAACAAGATCCAATTACGTGTCAAAGCCAGCCTGAACGTTTTTGGATACATAAAAATTTTGAAGATGTGTTTTTGCAACTGTAGGTGCTTCAGTTTTTGCCAAAATAATTTTGAATTGTTTTAAAACTCTCCCTGCATGTCTGCCAAAGGATGTGCTCACTGACAGGAAAAGCTAGTAAATAGATGACAAAACACCAACAAACTCCTTCCCACTCAAAATGCTGCTGAGGTCTTGTTTAAATAGGGAGACGACTTGTCTGCAAGTGCTGTAACAAAACTACAGGACTTTGATCATGTTTATTTTAATAGTTTAAGCTGTAATTATATCAAAAGGAGTTCTTTATTCATTTTTACAATGGGTATAATGAATGCAAATATGTTTTTTTAATAGTTTGTGTCTTTCAGCTTTATCCAAGCACTATTAAGAAAATGGATGTGGAGTTATTCCAGGATAACATCCCCAAAACATAGTATTTTTTTCTCTCTCCATTGCATAACAAAATGTGATTTTTACTACAAATTATTATAAGCACACTCCTGAAAGCTAGTCTTTTACAACCTGATATCCTATTCTGATGGTATGAAAATGTGAAAATAAAGTACATTCCTCTAACAGTTACCTTTGAATATGTATTTTAGAACACCATCTCTGTTACCTGTATTTTTTCATAATTTTAGCTTTGTTTCCTTATTTTTAAAGACATGATTTAATAGACAGATAAAATTTCAAGTATTCTGTCTGTGTTATGACTCCTACTAATTTTGCCTCTTACTAATAAAAAACTTCCTTTTTGAGGTCAAAGAGTGGAAGAGTTGAAGCTAAACCCCAGGAAGTCAAGGGTCTAAGTTGGGACATTGCTGGCTGTGATTGTCCAAGAGCCAGCATTGCTGGTGGCACTGAGGCAAGCCGTCCCAGCAATACTCCCAGAGGTATCACCCTTTGTGACATTCATCAATCTTCCTGACATTTAGTAGGAGACAATACTGCCAGAGCTCGATGTAAACAGAAGTAAGGTCCCTGCAAACGTGTAAATTGTACTGGCCTTCAAGTGAGATAAAAATGAAAATCTGAAAAATGTAACTTATAGGTACAGCCAGCAAACATGCACCTCAGCATGAGCCCATGCACATCGGAGCCTACTGTCATCGCTTTGCACCTTTAAAAGCACCTTCTAGCCCCCACCTCAAACCTGAAATTTTTAAATTCAACAACACTAAAGACTGCTTTAACCACTTTAATCAAAGCAGAAACATACAGACACAGGACACAGCTTCCAACAGGCAGGGAAGTGCTCTGTATTTCCCTGTAAGGAGGGCCCTTCTTTAATAAGAGCTTCATCCGATCACTGTCATTGTTCTGGGTAATGGATTACCTACACATACATTTTCAAGTGTAATGACACTCTTGCTTATTAAAGACCTCTCAGCTGAAGGGGCAGAATATTATGAACTGGCCAATCCATTCATTTCCTTGAATATGTTATTCAGTATTTTATGCTAAACCAGCAATACACCATCCATTTTAGTACAATGATCCTTATGTTCAATAAAACTGAAGTGCTGGATCATAAATCATTATAGTCATTTATTTTACATTAGACACATTAGCCACTATATTCCATAATCTATTACAATAAGGTGGATTTAAATGTACCCCAAGGAACTACAATAATAACTTGAGAACCAAATATAGCAATTATGGATAAAATATGCTTAACCTAAAACTGCACTAGCTGCATAGACTGCTGTGAACTTTAAATAAAATTTAGGGAGGATGATAACTGTCCTGGAATAAACAAGTAACAGAGGAAAATCAAAACCTCCTCTCTACAGATAGTTTAACATGCCCTATCTATGGAGAAGGGGATGTTATGCTTATAAACCAGTGTCTACTAAAATATTATTATTCCATTATAACTGGTTATGTTATCTTTCCATCATGAGAAAATTTCCCATATTTTCCTTGTGTATTACATCCTACTTATGTTTTTTTTTAAATAGTGCTCTTCCTTTCTAGCTTTCTGATTAATCTGTTTGGATTCCTTTTATGTTCTTCAGATTTCCTCAAACCACTTTGAACAGTTTTGGTAAAATTTCCATAACATGTCCAGACCTTACTGGTGCTTTCAGCTTTGGGCTGAGCAATAACAAAGGGCAAAGTCTGTTTGTCTCCCCCAGACTCAATGTCTCTGCACAGTCCCACAAAAGGGGCCATTGGTAACTTTCTGGCCCCAGACCAAGAAGCAATCTCAAATGCTTGTGAACACAGTTTAGCATTTTTCAAAATTAGTGCTCTGCCAAGTATTAAAAACAGCTACATGCTAAAGAAAGTGATTGTTTTTTTACAGGAAGGTTCCACACTTCAGACCACTGGGATTCCTGAAGATGCCTGCTACCACCCTGGTGCAGAGGAGAAAGAAGATTGAGGGCTCTCAGGCATCAACTGTACTAAGAATCAATGTATGTCATGCCCAAACTTCACATGTGCTGCCTTCTATTTATAAAACCATGTTGCATAAATTCCATTATCCTTGAAATATTTTTCTGTGTTTATTGCGTGTACCTTTTCTTCCCAGGAACAGAAATTACATTTAAGAACTCAATGCTCACCACTACCAGAGTAGCTGCTCTTACCTATTACTATTAGCTCTCTATTATTTTCTGTGATTATTCCAAAATAACTACTATTAACTTAAATAATTTCCTAAGAGGCTTATTAGTTAGATCTGCAAACATACACTGCAAAGTCCCTTTTCCAGTTGTTCTAGAGCTTTTTGTAGAGGCCTATTTATATCACTTTCTTTACTTTCTTTTTTTTTTTTTTTTTCCATGAAGGCCAAATATTAAGACTGGATATTGAGTGTAGCTCCTTATGCAGTCTCTAGAAGTAATCAAGCAGGTCCAGCTGGAGGCTCATAGGCAAACCAAGGTGCACTTCTGCTGACTGCCCTGCACTTGCACAGACCTCAGTCTCTAGTTGCCATGCCAGCACCTTTCATGAGACTTCGCATAAGTAAGAGAAAATGTACACATTATTCACTACAAATTCAAAATAAAATTTTGCTTTGACTCCAAATTGTTAAATATATTCAGGCAAATAAGGACATCCTAACCAAGATAAGGCAGAAGCTTTCTTTTCCAGCCCTGTGTTCATATTTTACCTCATAACACAAGAGCTGTAGTAGTGAAAGGTGTGCTGAATGCAAGAAACCTCAGCTCTGGTTTAAATGTTATTTCTAATTCCTATTGAATGTGAGCTGACCTGTTTGTTTTTATTCCAGAGTTTCTGACTGAGGGGAGCTGCTGTGGTGCCACCAAGAAGGGAACAATGCACCCAGCTCTGTGTGTTTCGGGAGAGAAAGTAAATATTTTGTACAACATCCATTGTTGAATAAATAACTTTCTTTTTGATAAACAAGCACCAAAAATCTGTATATATCATGAGAAGAATTCAAATCTCTGTGATAACCTTACACCACAGGCCTCCAGCAGAGCTGTGTAACAAGAGGCTGAGAAAGGCAGCTACTCTCCCATCCCATTTTGGCCTTGCATTGCTCCCCACGACTCTCACATTCACCCACACGTGATACAGGAACAGAAAGGAGACATGAGAGGTGTGTATCTAACCAAATCACTGTAAAATTTTGGCTGAAGCAGGACAGAGCCTCAGAGGCAAGATGCAGATGAACTGCTTGCTTTTACATCCTGGGCTGTGCTCTGCCCCTCCATCAGTGCTACAGCCAGTTAGCTACCTCTATCTGACATCTCCAAAGGGAAAACTATTTTCCAAAGTACAATGCCAAAATGGAAAGTGGTGCACAGCAAGGACATCTGATCACTCAGGAGTTATGGCAGCCACTGGAGTCCTGCCAAGAAAACCCTTGCTGTGTTACTGGGTGTATTCAAAGAGCAAAAACTGATCAAGTGGGGCTGTCCTTCCTTCTTGGTCCTCCCCAAGAGAACAAATGGAAGCAGGAGATGAAAGCAACAGTGACAAAACCAGGCAGCATGGCATGCTTTGACTGAAGGCAGAGAAAGCATGGGCTGTACTCAGGGGTGAGGGCTGTGCATGCAGACTGGGGCCAGGGCAGCTCAGAGACCTAGCAGCCCTCTGGCACTCTAGATCAGAATGTGCCACCCAGTAAAGGCCAGTCCCACATCCTGCCAGTCACACCTCATGCCAGGCAGGCACGGTCCTGCTGCTGCCATGGATTGCCAGCACGGTGCTGATGCAAACAGGAGAGGAGCCTGCCCACAGTGAAGCGTGCCAAGGCAGCCATGCTCTCCCTGGGGCAGGATGGCACAGGCACTACCAGGAAAGAGCTCACAGTTTCAACCACATAAAGACAATTATAGATGTTTAGTGACACAGAGTGCTCACAAAGGGACACATACTGATCTTGCTTAGGTATAAGGTATTGTATATTTTAAGAGACAGAAACCCTCAAGGTATTAAGTTCTCTCTAAATTCAGCCCTGGAAGCTGCGGTGCCCAAAGAACCCTGCCCACTCCCAAGGCACTGGGTGGTGCCCCTTCCCTGTACAGGGAGAAGGTCTCCCTGCTAGAGTGGATGACCCACAGCCAACAGGCCAGTTTCCCTATCCCCAGCAGGCTGTGCTGGAGGCTGGGGCAAGGCAGCTCTCCCAGAGGACACCCCTGGCAGGGCCCGGGGCGCCGAGGCCCTTCCCGCTGCCTCCCCAGCAAAGCAGCTGGCGGCCTGAATTCCAACAGCCGCTTCCTGCCAGCGCCGCTGGCAAACAAACCTGTGGAAAAGTAAATACGTTTATCACGCAGATTTCCTCTGCCCCTTTTTAAATAAGGAAGGGCTCGATTGCTTTCCTGAGTCAGACCCATTCCATGCTGAAGCCATATCATCGATAAATACAAGCTCCCATGCTCATTCCAATGACTACAGCCACGGGTGATATGGGCTTGTGTGGTTTTAGGATTAACTGCAAAAGAGCCCTTCTGTGAAGGCACATTCCCACCCAGAAGCCAGCATTAAGTATAACGTGGAGTATAACATGAGCCAAAATGCCAGGGCAGCACAGTGAGATGAACGTGTCCCTGACGCACTCTTGCTGAAGCCAGCAGATACAGAGCAGCTTCCTAATGCAATGCCTTCCCCTCAGAAATAGGAAGGCCTCTTGAAAGAAATTGTAAGTGAAATTTAGCCCTGTTAACAGCAGGAAATAGCCAGCAGTTTGAAATCACCTGGGCCAGGGATTTGGCCTTAAATTTTCCAATCTGATGCTAGCGTGGCATCAGTACCTTTAAAGTCTCTATTAAGAAGGGGTAAAAACAGTTGGAGAAGTCACAGTCATCTCTGGGAATTTATACGAGAAATGTTAGCTGTACTGCCGATCAAAATAGCATTTTGACTCATTGATCCCCCGAATGCCATAAAATCTGAAGCAAGATCCTAGTGCTTAGCGGTGGGAAAAATTAGTTTCTTTGGCCTCCTATCGTAATATAAAGAATGAGCAAAATAAAGAAAAACAAAGGAAAAGAAATGAGATATAAAGCTCGAGATGAGGGCAAAGACAAGCAAGCAATTAAAAAAGATATATGGACTTCAATTTACAAAAAACACCCTAAACCTCCGCCTCAGTAGCATGTTTAGCTCTTAATCAAGTCTTATTACAATCGCATGCAAATGCCAGGATGGCAGGACATTCCTTCAAACTATGTTTTCATTAAAGATTCTGCTTTTTCCAGAATAATAGTAAATGACACGTGAACTTCATATGAACTATAGGTCATGAAAGGATTTAGTATTGGCATTTTTAATCTAAAAAGTCTGTGCCAGAAAATCAATATGTTTCAGTCGCAGCATTCGAATGCAATTTTCTTCACGTAACAGGGTTCTTTCTTTCACTCCTCCTTCCTCTCCCTCTCTCTTTCTCTCTCCCTCTTCTTTAAAAATAATGAATAATTCCCAGTTTTTCTATGAAACAAGCAGGCACATTAGAAGGCAACAACATCAATAACACGTTACATGTAAACAGAAAATGAACAAAAAAATCATTCAAGGCCCCTTTCAAACTGGTGTGCTTTTCATCAGCGCTATTACAGGTTCCATTCACATTATCGGATTGAACCACGCTGCATAACCAAGGTGCTGACAAGCCTTGATTACCCAATAACTCCTGTATTCCTTTCAGGCAGGTTCACCGAGAGGACAGGAATGCGCGGCCTTCCTGTGGGGCAGGCTGCTTTCCAGCCAGACCAAGTCAATGAAACCGAACGCCCTCTCGCTCCTGCGCGCCGAAACAGCCCCTGCATTTCCTGAGAGGCAATTATGACTTTTCCCTTCTTTATTCTCAATTGTTTCGGATAACAATTTATTGTACATCGGAGGGGCCAATATAAACATTTTAAACTCTTTTCATAACACTTCGAGGGGGCTGCTAAGTCATCTCTGTAGTAAATCTGTTGTCGGCTCTTTCCCATGCTGCAGAGTCAACAAATCCGTCTCTCACCCAGGGCAGGGCCAGCCAAGCGCTGCAAAAACAGGGGAAAATGAATGCAGCGCCTCGTACGTCGCGTCTCTACTTGCTCCGACTTTCCCTGCACACTTGTCAGCCGCCCACCTTTCGGTTTTGCCTTTGCACGACACCCCTCTCGAAAGATAGATTGCTCAAAAGAGAAAGAAGAGGAGAAAGAAGCAGTTTCAGGCCATAAGTGCTTTTCACGTTTGGATTAAACCCCACTCTGTCCCGAGGAGAGGCAGAGGATGCATTACACACTCGCTCTTTCTAGCAACTTAGGCTGGAGCACTAATGAAAAGCAGGAGACAGAGTTGGCAGCCAGATGTGGGGCGAGGGCTTCTACTGAGAGGGAGCTGGAGCCTTTAGGGCTGGGATCTAACAGAGGCTAATTCCCTCACTATGTCACTTGCCTAATTCCTTGCAGACAACTCCTTCTCCGTTCCCTAAAAAGTATGCACATATCAAAGGCAATCAAGCAAAATAAACATTTGCCATAAATTTATTTTTGGTAGCAATTTATATTAAACTTACTGTTATTTCTCCCTAACTAAGCAGTTCTTAGTCCTCATCTATGTGTCCCCTGAGTGAAACAGCTGTTTTAGTATCATTTTGCATCTAGAGCTGTGGGTGTAATATTACTCACATTTCTCTAATTAACTTCTAATGACATGAGTTATCTGCACGTTTTTCGTATTATTTTTTATTGTTTTCAAGTCAAGCAGAATTCAGCTTTTACCTGGTGCCTGCTGCACATGCAGCAAGACTTGTAGTGCTGTATACAAACCTCCTGCCCGGCTCTGGCTCCGAGCAGCCCCAACCACCCTGTAGGCCCACTGGGACCTCCTGCTCCCTGGCTGCTTCAGTCTTCTTCCTGATGCCTGTGGGATCAAAGAAAGGACTATGTGTGCTCCTCCCACCTCTGCCCAATGCACCAAGGCTGTCCCTCCTCCCAACAGGGTCTTATGAGAGAGAAGAAGGAAGATTTGGCTTTTGCAAGCCCTGGAGATTCTAGAACTGTGGGTGAGGGAAGGGAGAGCTGTAGGATTGGGTCAGGGGAGCAAATTCTTGCTGCTGGTGCAAGGCTTGGCCAAGTCAGCTCATGGCACAGACAAGGCACTGCTACACAGGCCACACACACATGTTATACTCTTCTTTCACATGCATATTATATTCTTCTTTAAGGCCTCAGTATTTTATTCCCAGAATGGTAAAACCATGGTAAATGCAAAGGCATGGGTGCATGGAGCCCACAAATTCAGAATTGCTGTCTCAATACTGGGTGTCTGAAGCAACTGGCACTGAAACCATCTTGCACAGGCATGCAGAAAAGCACGCACAAATCTGCAAATACTCGGAAGGAAATCTCCTTGATGCAAATATGCGCTACCTAGGTCTCAACTTTTTTATTTTGCCTTTCTTTCCAATTCTCCACACATGGCTGTTACACTCAGCTCATCACTACGGTCTATTTGTTGTCACATGCCTTTTAAACAGCAAATATTTTGAGCTATCTGCGGTTCTGTCAGTTTACTTTTCAGCACAGCAAACTAAGGGCTTTTTACTCGGTATCTCCTAGAACTGGAACAAAAAGTGATTTCCTACTCATGTACAAACAAACAAAAGCTAGACCATTTTCCTTCTAAGCAGCTGAGTTAGTCTTGCTCTAAGAACTGTGCTTGATATCTTTCAGCAGCAAACACACTGCATTGGGGATTTTCTCACACACATTATCAAGCTTTAAACTTTTCTGCATCCACTCTCAAGGAAAGAGTGTCAGAGAGGAGCAACTAAAAAACTACAAATCTGGCCTCATTTTTTACCTTAGCTGACCATAGCTCTAACAATACAACCTCTAGAAATACCCAAGTATTTTTAAAACCAGTATTAGAGTAACATAGATTATAGAAACACATTAAAATAGAAGGATGAAAAAGACGGTTACAAAACCTTCAAAGAAAATTCTTGTAAGGTATTTTTCAAGATACAGCATTTACAAAAAGGTTTCTATTTTACTTGTATCTACAGTAATTTGCTACATTAAAAGAAAAAGAGAGGGAATTAACTGAACTCCAGGAAACCATAATAGCAATGGCAATTAATTACTTGCCTATTGAGTACAGAATAGAAATCTGTGTTATGGATGTGCTGATATTTGGCTGAATGAATAACCTATAGAAATCTTACAATCAAAACACATAAGTTATTGCTTCCTTAATAATTTAGTAATGAATTTTTAATTTTACTGACTCCTAGTTTATATGAAGAAATCCAAATTGCACCTTGTTGTGTTTGTCTGGTGTCTCCCTCCCAGTTTAAGGGCAACTGTTACCAAGTAAATGCTCCAAGGAATATTTACTAAATGTGACTCAGTCTGCCTCCAAACAAAATCACAGTTGTGAACTGCAGCTTTACAGAATCTCAGCATATGACAAAAAGAGACCAAAACTGGACTGCTGGATTTTTGCGCTTCAGTCTCAGTTCTCTTAGGCTAGGACATAACTACCATATCTTCAACTTACATACATTTTAAAATCTTCCCTTCAAAATTATCTGTATTCTTCAGCTTCTGTTCCAATGCCTACCATACAGAAATTTGGTTCAATAAATCTAAAAGAAAAGACACGTCATGATCCCTCTCCATCCATCACATTGTTTGTTGCATGTTAAATTGTGACTGCTGTGGTCTTACAGGATTTTTTTTAAATTTTCTGAGAAAGCTTCTTCCTTAATCATGCTGAACAAATCATAATGATCTTTTTTAATAGATGCTCAGGGACAGTTCATAAAAACTCTATGCACCATTCAAATAAAGGTTTTATAGAGCTTAACCAGATAAAGGTGAAATTAATCTATTTTCAAAAAACTATTATCCTATACACTGAGATATCCTTTCTGCAGTCTGGCTAACCATCCCTAATCTGTTATATCACCTCCTGGGACAATAAATCATAGGAAAAGCAGAAAAAGCAGGCTGGAGTGTGAAGACAGTGCTCTACGACATAAGCATAAATCATCATCAACCCATATTTAAACTTCAGAATAAAGTCCATGAACAATCCTGCAATCCCAGGAACTTTAATGGGACAGGTTGCAGTGCTGACTTTGTTTTCCAGTTTATGTGTTATTTTTATTGCCACTGTATGATAGTAAGTACTTTCATTGGGAAAGTCTTTAATCAGATGATTTTATTATGAAGTTTTGCTGCTCTGTTAGATCTTGAGTGGCCTTTCAGTCAATGCAATGTCTTTGTCACCCTCTGCCATACAAGCAGTAGATGTAACATCAGCCAGCCCCCTCTCTTCTCAGTAAATACTGGCATCAGATGTCAGTGATACCAATCACTGGATGGCACAACATCCCTCTGCATCCCAGGGCGTAATGCAACACCCTGAAAAAGCTCTTCTAACACACAGACTCAAGCCCCTTGAATCCCTGTCACTCAAAAAACCCAACCCCAAACACTCAAACTGTATGGAGTAACCCCCTCCAGAACAAATTTCAAAGGAAAAAGTTCAGAATCAGCCCAAGATAGAAAGACATACTTGGGTCTGAGCCACCAAAGCAACTCCACATTAAGTTAACACAGGGCTACTGTCACCAGCATGGCAGGTGACTTCCCTCTCTAAGCTTTCTCCCATCCATCCATCCATCCATCCATCCATCCATCCATCCATCCATCCATCCATCCATCCATCTGGATTCTGACCGATTTTGCTATAGAGCTGTTTCTAAGTTTGTATCTCTTTCTCAAGCGCCACTGCTGGTCCAGTGAGTCACATTAGCAGCTACACACACAACCTGTCCCCAAATGCAAGCAGCAGCCATCAGGCCAGCACTGCTTTCTGAAGTAACAGCAATGTGTACAACACTCAGCTGTCTGCAGGACCAAATGGGGCTGCAAAAGGAGCTTTTTTTATTAATTAGTCCCTTAGGAAAGTTTACTCCAAAGCAAACTGCTGGCAGCATGAGATGGATGAAACCTGTAATGTTCACCATGCAACAGCATGTGGAGGGCAGCAACACTGGAACTGTGCGTTGAAATTCTTTGTCATTGCACAGCAAACTTTTCCTTTTAAACACGGGAATAAAAGATTTAGTAGACTGTGTGACAAACAAAATCAAGTGACTGTTTACATAGGAAAACCAGCCCTCTTGTAGCTGCACAAATAAATAATATTCTTTTTTCTTTGAAGAAAGAGCATATGCTCAACATTCCTTTGTCCTGTATCACAATAGAAAAACCCTTTACACTGGAATATCTGAATCACTTCTTGGCAGTCCCTCAAGGTAAACAGAGTAAATTAAAAATGAATGTTTATTGTAGATGCACACATACACACACACACACTGCAAAGTGGAATGCTGTATTTGCCTATCAAACATAAGAAGCAATTGAGTCCATCAGTCATTCAAACAAGCAACTGAAAAGTGGAAATAATGGGATGACAACATCAGAAAACAACCTCCCAGAAAGAGATGAGTTTCCTCATAGCCATTTGTCTTATCTAATTAATCCCACATGTGGGACTAGGCTGGAACATTAAAAAAAATTAGGTACAAAATATTACTTTCAGTGGAAGCTTCAGAAGTACAAAAGAAACAGAGATGCTTTATGGTCGCACTTTGCTTTCAAACCCCCTTTTTCATATCATCTTCTTAATGTGGGACTCGGCCCCTGTGCCAAAGATGAGACTAAGATAGTGTTAACAGCACAGAAGAAAGCAGTTGGACAAGCTGGGGAAAATTATGTCGTTGCCACTAATAAAACAACTTGTCAGTTCCTAATAGATTTAAAACCTGTGTATTAGGTTGCAGACTATTCCTGGGCACCCATGGAACGGTCATGCCCAAGAGCACTTCCCTCTGCTCAAGACCGGTGAAAAGGGCATGACCTATTCCCTTCCACGCAAACCTTGTCACAGTTTATCCGTATTTTTGTCAACTTGGAATTGGACTGCTGTAACACACTCTCCACAGGGCAAAACAAAATGCAGAAACAAATGCAGAATGTGTCAACTGCTGACTTAATGGAGTTTCATGCCAGGAGCTTGTTGCCCTAATGTGCACGGATCTGTGATATCTGTCCTCACAAGAGACCATGTAGGTAGAGCGAGGTGGTGGGTTTAATATGTAAACCCAAGAATTTTTCAAAGGTATTTCTGATCCTGAGTATGGAGACAGACACACCTGCCAAGGTTCTGAAAATTGTGGCCACTTCTGAAAGATGTGTTGGGGTTTTTTGGTTGTTTATTTTTTTGTTTGCTCTGGATGTTTGTTCTTTGTTAGTTTTGTGGGTTTTTGAGAGGTTTTTAAAGTATGCAGCAGACACCTCCTCCACCACCATGTGTATCAGGCAGGCTACCAGAGCTGAAATGAAAGCAGAGCTGAACTGAAAGCCCCTCAACATGCCAAGAAATATCCTCCATATGCCTATCTCCCCATTATGAACGTGAAATAATGTGAGCAGTGCTAATCTATTCCTACAGCCTATTGGAAAGAGAAGGGACTGCAGTATTTCACCAACTGCAGTCTGAGGGGTGACAGATGTCTAACAAATATTTGCTTCAATATTACTGATGCAGTTAATAACATCAGGACATATACTGTATACCACTGGAGAGATAGGCAGCGAAAAATGGTCTGAAATTCAACTCTGGCAAATGCAGGGTCCTGCCCTGGGGGAAGAATAACCCCATGCAGCAGAACAAGCTGGGGGCTGACATACTGGAAAGCAGCTCTGTGAAGACAGACCTGGGGTTCCTGATGTACAAAAAACTGTCCATGACCCAACAGTGTGTCCTGGGGGCCAAGGAGGCCAATGGTGTCCTGGGGCACATTACAAAGAGCATTGCCAGCAGAGCAAGGGCAGTGATCCTGTCCCTCTAGTCTGCCCTTGTGATGCCTTCTTTGGAGTGCTGTGTCCAGTTCTGGGCTCTCCAGTACAAAGGAGACATGGAGCTCCTGGAGAAGGTCCACCAGCAGGCTACAAAGATCAATAGGGGAAGGGAGCATCTCTCTTATGAGGAAAGGCCAATAGAGCTGGGCATTCCCAGCCTCAAGATGAAACAAAATTATAAGGAATTTTAACAATTTCTACAAGTATCTGCATGGAAGGTGTCAAGAGGATGGAGCCCAGCTCTTCTCAGTTGTGCCAAACAATAGGACAAGAGGCAATGGGAAGAAAGTGATGCACCAGAAGTTCCACTTGAATATGAGGAAGAACTTCATTACTATGTGAGTGACCATGCACTGGAATGGATTGCCCAGAGATGGTGTGGAGTCTCCCTCACTGGAGATACTTAAGAACCACCTGGACACAATCCTGTGCCATGTGCTCTAGGATGGGCCTGCTTGAGCAGGGAGGTTGGACCAGATGACCCATTGTGGTCTCTTCCAACCCGACCCATCCTGTAATTCTGTGATTTTTTTTTAATGCAATGAAGTAACATATACTAACTAGCCTTTTGCACATTAATGAAAAGGGTGAAAACTGTTCTGGCACTTGGCATGGTGACGACACCATGCCTGCTGGCACCATTTGCCAAAGAACCCCCCCAGGTAACATCCCACACTAACACCAAATGGGAAAGTGGCACAGAACAAAGCACTAACAAGCTGACAGCTTCAGGCACAACTTTGCGCATTTTGGCAACTCTTTAACAGAAGAGTAAAATGAGGATTCAAATTATGTGTTGTGTCTCCATGTAAAGCAGGCAGCATTGAGCCTACTTGGGGCACGCAAACACTAATGTGATCTGTGCATGTACATACCCATCTGTATCTGTATCTGTATCTGTATCTGTATCTGTATCTGTATCTGTATCTGTATGCACACAGTTCTCCTGGCACCCATATGTGGATCACTGGAACACTTCTGAGGCAAAGAATATTTTTACATCCTTTTGTTTCTCAGGAGAACCATAAGGGGCGTTTTCACAATTTTACTAAAGACAGTCCCTAGTTTGCTCTTGCAGAGTACTTCTTTCTCCCAACCCCACCCCCCAAACTCTCTTCAGTTTGCTTGCTGAGTAAGGAGGCACCACTTGATCCCTCCCACTTTGGCCAGGAATGAGGTGCCTGAAGTGCTCTGCTCCATTCCCCTCTCTGCCTCCATCCAGGCAAGATGCCCCCCATGCTCAGGGATATGCAATAGCCCATGCCAAACTAAATGCATTTAATTTATCTGCTCCCTGAAAACCAATTCTCCCATGCTTCCTGTCTTAGTTGAAAGTAAGTGGGTTAATTCCTGTTGCAATATATTTGAACCAGATGTACTTTTATTTTTCCCCCACAGCCAGAAAGAAATGGGGAATTGCAAAGTTTTCCTTCTCCTTTGAAGGAAAATCTACAATTTGGTTATTGAGTCAGCTCCAGATCTCACATAAAAACACCTTGGCATCCAATTCTTCCTCCACTGTATTGCACTTGTGTGTTTTTCTTTGGCATTTATAGGGGCCTGAACACAATATATCTGTTAGAAATATTCCCAGTGCATAGTTCACTAAATAAAGTAGGAAGAAGATTACACCCTGGTTATCACACCAGAATTTTATGTCAGGAACACTAGTAGCCAAAATGCCTGCCTTTGCCATTGGAAACCTCTTCAGGAGAAGAGTCAGCTAACAGTACTAGCAGAAAAGACTAAGGAATGTATCAATGCACATCAAGATTTAGGAAAAACAACAGCAGAGAGATCTGCTAGCACTGCTAATAAATAAGGTATTAAATCGTTAAGATTTCAATTACAAGGGAAGAATGTGGCTAACCAAATAAAAGCAGGAGGAATTGAAATAAGAAGTAGGTTAAAGATTAATATTCTGGGTTCAGAACAAAAGGATGCTCTTTTGTGGCACTGTGCTTATGCCTCTGAATGTAAACATTGTTCCGAGAACCATTTTTTCTTTGCCCAATCTTTAAAGGGTAATAAATTAGACCTTGGACAGCCATACAAGCTGCTACTAGATGTGAATGTGAATGTGTCTGTAGAAAAGGCTGACTTTCAATCAAAGTCTATTGAAAGAATAGTTGGATTTTCTAAAGAAGCATGTTGTGCCTATTAACCAACTTACAAAAGGGGCCATTTTCTTGATTTATGTTTGGTTGCTATAGAGATCTTGCAGTACAGACTGGCAGGTGAAGCTCCCATTTAACAATCTCACAGGTTTTTCTTAGCTGTACTCAGAGGACACAGAGCTACAGTAGGTAAAACCCACCACACAAATATAGCATATCTGTCAAATTTAAAGATCAGATTTAAGGCTTTTCAAGAATTTATCGGGACTACAGTAGAGTTATAACACAATCTTTGCCCACAAATGGTTTACACCCAGAAAAATCTTATTGCAGCAAGCTGCTTCAGCTCTGTTGGGTTTTGCCACTGATCCACTTCTTATTCAGCAGGTAATTAGGTGTGAGCAGGATTCCAGCACATCACAGGGTTGTTATTTATTTGTGGGATTTTTTGCAAAACATACAATACATTCACAAGGAAGAACCTTTGCTCTGCAACAACTGATGCCAATGTGTGCAGGGAGGCGTCGACTAAAATGGCAATAATAATAATAATAATAATAATAATAATACCCTTGTCATGAAACTCAAAAAACCCAGATAACATGCTACTGAGAAATAACATATCATGTTGCAGTCACATGAAATACTTCTGCGTGTCAATAGGTCACAGACAGCTCAAGACCTGGACTTTAAAATGTTGTTTTATAAGACTGGGTCTTGTGCCTAAACTCTGACAATAGGCAGCAATGTGGAAACTTGCGTCATGGAACAGAAAATTATCAACCTATGCAGTGCTCCAAACAGCAGTCCCAGAAAAAAAATTGCAAAACTGTATGGCAGTATATGCTTCAAGTCAAAACCAAAAAAAACCAAATCAAATGAATGCATAGGATGCCAGTCTTTCCTTAGTTGCATCTTGGCATGGACAGATACAGTATCAAATAAACTGAAAAACTATTTTGAAAAAGACAAAAGAATCAGAAATATTATTCTTACTGTCTTTAACACATGGAAAAAAACCCACAACAATTATTTCTATGTGACTCCTTAATTAAACAAGGAATTTCCATTGGCTGTCCTTATTGAAAAGGAAATCTGTAATTCATAAACAAGCAATTTAATAAAATGAACAAATTTTCAAAAAGGTAGTGCCTCAAAGCTTCCTTACTTATCAGTATCTTCCACCATACTATTAAAATTCTTAAAGAAATAGAGGGGAACAAGGAAAAGGAGAAATTAAAGCATTATGGCTCCCCATCATTTTACGGAAGTAGTATGAGCCATAGGGGTGCTTTGGCAGAGCCAGTCCCACAGTTCCCCTTACCATGATCTCTCTACTCACAGACCATGATCCTTAACCAGCAACTCCCCCCTCCTGCCAGGAGAAATGACCAGTTTTGCTTCTCTACCCTGCACAAACCCATCATGCTCACTAGGCTAACCCAGGCAGAATCAATCTGTACTCATCACCAATGAAAAACCCCAAAATCACCTGGTTTTTTTAAAGTTATTGCTTGAACTTGCTCCCAAGGAGGCCTGCTTTCAGTTCCTGAGGTGTATTTAGTGTCTGCAGGACAAAGATGATTCTGGGGGGCACCAAACATCTGGAGCCACCAATGGCTGAGAAGGCAGCAGGACAGCATGAGATGGATATAGGTGGAGTAACATCCATGTGCAAAGGCAGCTTAAGCCAAAGCTTATGAACACAGAGAGTTAAGGGTCATAGATGGCATTAAAAGGCGCAAGAGAATAAATGGCTACCTCTTGCTAAGGCCAATACAAATGTCTCTCCAGAGGCAGATGACTTGGGGGTTGAGGTTGGTCCGACCTTGTACAGCTGAAGTTAATGAAAAGGAGCTTTGCCACCAAGTTCAAGAGGGCAGGATGGAGGCATGGGCAGGAGGAACTCTGACGTCAGGCACCTAGAATTCATCCTCTCCAGAAATGAACTTCCCTTTCTAACCCCCTGTCAGAGCAGAAAACTGCAAAAGCTTGCTTATGGTTAAAAGGGGGAGGGGAGGATAATTGCAGTAATCTTCAAAGGATTTGTTTTAATTTTTGCTGAAAGGACAGCAAGTCTTTCGTTGTTTGAACATATGGCTTTTGGGGAGAGGGCTCTGAGTTATTTCATTACTGCTCTTTTGAAATTTTGCTGATTATCAGGAACAAATACGGCCTTAACACCAGAGCTGTGATGAAGAGAGATGACTTCCTTGTAAAGCTCCTCGTTGTTTGCATCCCAGTAATTATTCAGCAAATGGGTTCCACCTGTTGTACTTCACCCAGCACATACAGATGGGACTGAAATATATCCTGGATTTATATTTTATTTGGACTAACAAAGCCAGGATTTGAATTCAAGGGGCAGTGAAGGAACTAAGAATGTTCTGCATCAGAGACTTGGAAAAAGAAATACAGGGCTTTGGCTGTGGCCCTTCTGCTCAGATTATCTCCAAATACTTTACACAGCGACTCCTCCTAAGGAAAGCAGGAGCGATCAAATCCATTACACTCTGCTGCTGAACCCTGTATCAGGCCTCCTTCTTGACACATTTCTGTAACTTCCTGTAATTTATTTTTTACATTAAAATCACTGGCAATATTTTCACCATCTCCTGCTTTAACTCCAAACCATGATGAAGGCAGATTTGACTGCTAAAACAGTATTACACAATATCTGTCATCCAGATTGGACAGTAACTTATTAGACCCTGTTTTATTGAGAGTCTGCATGTCGGTATTTTGTTTTTATACCTTGCATGTGTTTTTAGTGTTGAACTTGGCTTTTCCATGAATCTTATAAACATAAAAAGCACAAAGACTGAAATCTAGTCCCTGCTGAAGTAATAGGATTTTTGTCACTGATGTCCACAGGGTAGGATTTCAACCCAGATTGCTAACAGATTTGGGGTTGTACCAAAAAATTTCAATTTGTATCTCTCCAATGTACACCTTTTGACTGGAGAGGTCAGTAAGGAGGAAAAAAAGTCAGGAAGAAATGCTACTGTTAAAATCACATTCTAGAAAACATCCCTGTGGATGTGCATGCACACCCACATCTGGAAGAGCTGCTGAGACCACATAGAGTCACACAAGGTCTGAGACTTCAACTACGAGAGCACCAGTTTTAGACCTGGGACCTCTAAATCCCTGAGGATACATCCAATATCTTACAGGTTCTAAACAGTGCAGACAAAGAACACTTAGTTCCTATCCTCTAACTATGTGCAAAAATATAGTTTCTACCTTCTGTCACTCTACAGGATACAGCATTCTAGATTTTGGTCTTCCATATACATACACAAGGTACATGTAAGCAAACACAAAAGGGTGGCAATATCTATGTGGAAAGGTGCTGCATCATACAGTAAATTAATTTACTGAACACATCCCCTCCCTTTTGCCTGGTAACTTTTTCATTTTCAGTTCCAATGCAGTTAAGGTCCTTTCTAAAGCTGTGCATTGTAATTCCATGAAAAGCAATGAGGGTAGGGAAGGAAGCCATCTTCTCCCCACTCTACACAGAAAGGGACAACTCTGGGAATCTAGCTTCATTGTTGTTGTGAAAGTTTAACAACTACCTTCAGTTCTACCAGCGAGCACTAAATGTTTTTTGTGCCCATCAGTTAAAACTTGAAGGTCATAACATCAACCCTTGTAAGAGAAAAGTTCTTAGGTCTTTCCTAAAGGTGTTTTGCTGTTTAATAAGCATATCTCCTCACTCTGCAAGAGCAGGATTTTGGGAGAAAAGTCACAATAAAACTTAAAGCCCTCCATAAGATTCTTAAATAGCTTTTCTATAACCCATATGGCATATAAATGAATATAGAATAGTGTTGTGTAACAAGTTTATTGGCATACAGTTGGCATGGCCAGATTACTTGTCCTTTTAGTGTGTAACCTTAGACTGCAGCCATCTTAAATGCTTGCTGATAAATCTTAAACGTACCAGTCTACGGTGAGTCATTTGTTCCTCGTACATAACAATTCTCTTGGAGGATGTAAGTAGATATTTACATATAAAATTCTGATGGGGCACAAAGGATTCGATTAATGCATTCCTTTGTAAACCCAGAAAACCCACTATGTTTTCCATCGCTGATAAAACCTCTAAGCTTTTAAACTCATAAATGTATTTTAACAATTGTTAAGCTGCTGTTATGGCCTGTGAAGGTTCCTGGTCTGGTAACAATGGAAACTGGAGTTTTATGTTTATCTTCAGGCCAGGACGGATGGAGGCAGCAACAGTATATGCTTTCCTAAACTGACCTGCTAATGACCTGAATCCTGCCCTGAGGGGTTAGTATCCCTTGGAGTAAGAGGATATTTAGCTCTGATGCCTGCTCAACCTACTCATTTAAATTGCCTCATCCAAGCTAAGGGGTTTAGATCCCATTCTACAAAATTAATCATTCATGCATGTTATTTCAGAAACATAGATGTTAATTATGAAAAATACATCTTTAAAATCTGAGCAATGTTGTCCTGCAAAAATTAATATGGCCAGTGCCAAATGTCGAAGAAAACCAGCACCACAAAGACTTGATAGAAGAGTTTGACTGCTTATTCCTTTCAATAGTCCAACTTCAGTGTATCTGTTTAGTGCATCAGCCATTCTTGTGTCTCTCCATCTAGAGATACCAAGTCCTTTATTGACTACCTTCCTCCCTTAGAAGGAGGGAGCGAGCAGTTTGGATTAAATAGTGACTTCATTCACTCTTCAGATAAAACTGATCTGTCCTGAAGTTATAATGAATTCAACTACACTAAATAACTATTTTTCTTTATCATATGCATGTGCACTTCACATGTTTCTGATCAAGATCAGAGAGAGAAAAGGGCACAGGATGGCTATTTCCATTATATCCTCTCACACATCTGGAGATTATTGACACAGCGTTCCAGAAGGATTGTATAGCTTGGGAAACCCCAAGATGTTTTGAGCACTTACTCAGAAACCCGAACATGCAGCCTCATCAAGCACTACCAAAATACCACACACTCTAATTTTCTTCATTATCACAGAGTAATGATATGACCAGGACTCCTACTTCCTGGAGTCTGTGCTCTCTTCTTTATCTCTATGTACATCTGCCACTCAGTGTTATCCAAATTCAGAGCAGTACTTGCCATTATTCTATTACAGGTTTTCCTTGAATGCTAATCCCCTGGGAATCTGGCATCCCATTTCAGAGCAAATCCTGTTCATGCACATGCTCAAAACAAGAACCCAGTTTACCATTTTGCAGGAACATCAACAACAAGAACTAAAGCTACAATAAAATTGCATGTTTATTTAAGTTTCTCAGCACAATTCCCATCCAGATAAAATCACCAGCCTGAAAAAGTCACAGAAAAGTTTGCTGAAATTTTGCACCTAAATCATTTCAATGTCTCGGAAAAAATTTTCTCTCTCCAATTCCCTTTCCACTCCCTCAACCCCCTCCAATGGAAGAAAATAGATTTGTATTTTAAACATTAACTTTCAGATAAATTCTGCTCTGCAGATCTAAATATTACTTCCTTGGGATATTCAACACGTCCAGACGCATCATTTGCCTTCTTCAGCATGTAACAAAATAAAAATAAAAGTAGTAGCACACACATGGCTATGTGTAAATCTTCCTGACACCATATTCATCATATATGAGTATAGAAAAGTATTTAGCAGTAAAGCCTTCCTGAAGATTTTACAGTAATTTCCTTGCTCCTAGAAAACTTTTTAAACTTACAGTCTCAACTGTCTCTAAAACCAAATTCAGTGACACCTAGAAAGTTCATTTAAAGAAATTATTTGCTACTGCACATGAAAAGCATGCTACCTACCACCTGCCCTATGCCTGTATGGACAACGAGTACTAATAAATCAAAGTATTTGAGGAGATCAAAGCTTGTTCTTTACAACTTTGCTCACTTGAACATATACCAGGCATGGAGCTAGGTTATTCCAACAGCTGGAATGAGGGTCAAACCAGAGCACCTGAAACTTTTCAGCAGGATGCACCTAAATACTCCTGTACCAGTGAGGGAAAGAACTCCTCATCTCCTAAGAGACAGACAATGTTTCTGCCTTGCTCACTTCTACCAGCCACCACCTGCTCCATCTATCTGCTCCTATCCTATCTGCTCTGACTGATTCAGAAATGGGTGCAACCTAGGCCCACCAGGGCTGCTGACCTGGAGCCTCAGGTGCTGAGCAGAAATGGGAACATACCTGGGCACCCCTACAGCACTGCAGACGACAAAAACTCACAAGCTGTTCTTCAAAGCCCTCACCAGACAAAGGCCTGCAGGCAGCACTTCTGGAAACACGCCCAGGCAGGTGGCCCGCACCTCTTGGTATGAGCTTGGAGATGCCAAGGTGGTCGGTGACCTTTATCCTGGCAGCTCCAGCCCAGGGATGTTGCAGGGCACGGTTGGCGCCACTACGTACCCACCCCTGGATCCAGGTGCACTGTTAACAAAACTGTCTTTCCCACAGAGCCTGCAGAACAATACATTTTATATTCTAATGAAGTAATTATTAAAATAGGTAATTATTGAAATAACCGCATCAACTCCCAGTCATTAAAATCCTCCTAAACAGAACTGCATGATGGCTTAGGCTATTAGAAAGCTTGGCAGCCACCCAACGCCTACAATAGCTTCTAATTAATTGATCTCACCTCTAATCTGCTATTGTTAGCCTAGTGCTGATCATTTGTTTGGCCTACAGATCCTATTGCCCCTTTCATTTGATTGTATTTGTTACTGTACCCTCTCTATCTCTTTCAATTAAGCACAGGTTAAGTGGTTCAACCGCAAGAGAATAGGAGATAATGGCACCAATCAAAGTAATCTCTTTAATTTGCTAAATGGATTACAGGGAAACCCCAGCCAAAGTGAAGTCATAGCTGGTGGCCTTCACTTGAACTATACACAAAGAGTATCTAATTATTAACCCACCACATGCCAAACTTTACAGATGTCCAATAAAACAACACAGCAGTCCCGTACTAGTGGGACTGCTCTCATTACAGGGTTTTCCACTGTAAAATTACTTTGTCTCCAAAATCCTTGTGTCAGTGTCTTTCCAAGCACACCACACGCTGCACTTTCAAGTGCAACATATCTAGATATAACAATCAAAACACTGCACTGCATACCAGTCAAGGGAGTGGATTTATAATCTCTTTAAGGACATGCTCATGGTAGAGTTCATTTTTCATATTTGTACTATAAATGTAAATGCAGCTTTGCAGCTAGTATTGCTTCTGCTGACTGGAGAAGTTTTAATAGTAAATAAGCTTTGTCCTTAAACTGGCAAGTGGGTTTCTTCCCCCTCTCCTCTTTCCTCTGAAGTGTTTTTGAGCAAGCTGTCTGGCAACAGAGCTTCACACCCAGTACTTTGGCTGTGTGTGTCCTTGGCTAATCAGTCAGGCAGTGCATTCAAGAATGTGAGCTCCATGAGACAGAGGATCATTTCTTTGCAGTGACAAGGAGAGTGGGGCATCAGAAAGAAAAAAGGTAGGAGGGGACAACAAGATTTCATGCCAAAAGAAATTGAGTTTGTTGGAGAAGCAGAATTTCTTAAGAGAAGCTGGATCTCTGCCTTTTCATAATAAAATGTTTTTATTAGTGACAAAACAGAGATTACCAAGTACAAATCTACTGCTCCTGGCAGAATTCAACTTGCATCAGATGATGGACCAGTGAAACAGAATATGGTATCATTTTGCACTTCCATTTTGCCTGTGGTTGGATGCTTTCAAATAGAATGATTACATTAGCCTCCAGCAGAACATCTAAGTGAAATCTGCATATTAACTTAGAGGAAAGTGAGCTATATGGAGAAATAATAACCTATATTCCAGGCTGCATGACTTCAGATCCTACAAATAGTCCATTAAAATGGTACAGAACTTGTATTTTCCAAAGCTGACACCTGGCCCACAAGAGAGCACTTATTTCTAACATTCACTGCAGTTGTCTTGTGAAGTCAAGAGCTACAGTTTAGATTTCTGACTTAGCTTTTTTGCATCTTCACTTGTTTGGGCACCAGAGCTTCTCTACTGGGATTATCAACTTTACACAGTTTTGTGATGGTGTGGTTCCAGGTCGTTTCCATGCAATACAGCCAACGAACAAAGAAATTATATGTATACATCTCCAAATTTCCAGCAACACTCCCAGCACAGCATGCCTCTGTTCCAAGTAGATGTCATATTTCATAACATGTTTTTGTTTGCATGGTAACTGGCCAGTAACTTGGCATTCTTCTGCCGTTCTGTGTTTCTACACCAGTTCAAGCACTAACTGCTTAAAGCTGAGCACATACTTCCTGCATTATTGAATTAGCAACTACATACACACACTGTAAACTTCAGCAAAGTCCTCGCAGCAACTGCTTGTAAGCAGGTATGGTTCCACAGGAAAATCACAGCTGACCTGCTCTGAACCTGCTTGCTCTGAACATGTTTGAAAAAAAAAAAAGTTCTTTCTGGGCGCAGTTTGGGCTAGAAACTGCCCTGCTTAATATGTCCTGGCCTGAGGCACCCAGAACATCTCCATAGGCTGACTCCACTCATCCAGCTAGCAAAAACAGGGGTTGTTCCCCACAGGATGTGGGACCTGGTCTGGCTCACTGGAGAAGTGCTGCAGCAACAGCAGCTGCAACCAGCAGGGACTGGGAACCAGCCTGGGGGACAGGATGCCTCAGTCACCCTGTCATTTGCCAGGTAACACTTGTCCTCTTCTTTTCACAAACAGCATGCAAACAGATCAAAAAGATCTGGAGCATGACCTGCAGCTCATTTCCATTTTTACCTCTAACAAGTCCTCATGGAGATGCACTTTCTGCCCACAGCAATCCATTGTGCCTGCGTATGCACACCTGACCTAAAAATACATGGCTGGCTGACACCTTCAAGCATGGAGGAAATCAAATGCCTAAATTTCCAAATGCCTTTGCCATTTGAGAGCACACGTAAGGCTATATTCTGCTTTCCAGCTGTCGCAGCTCAAACAACCTTAATGGATTTAACAGCACAGATAAAAACAGCCTTCCAGACTTTACCCAGGAAAGAATACTTTTCTATTTTAAATTATCCTATTTTTTAGGTAATTCATAAAGATTTAACTGGGCAAAAGGGAAGGTGGAAGCTTACCCAGTAGTGTTGTCGGGTTGGATGATATTCAGAAAGCTCAAGCTTTAGGGATCTGTGGTGCTGATTCAGCCCATTCACAGAGCCAGGGGTCAACCCACAGCTCTACTTCTCTGGAATGCAGAAATATTTATTCACATCTGGAAACAGCCCATCTGCACTGGAAACTTTTCTAGCATTTTCTCTTCTATTATGATACAAAAGGTACCAAGCAATCCTTTTTTTTTTTTTTAAGTTGTTGTTCTATTTATCCAGCAGTCTTCCCTTCCATTTATATACCTACATTAAATAAGCAAGTCATGCCTGTTAGGAAGTAAATCAAAATGCTCTGAAGTCTGCAGAGTGGGTACCAATAACACAAATTGGTACATAAATATTGAGGCCCTAGCAATCCTCCCTCAACAAGTGAGCCAAATAAGAAACCAGGTGAAGCCTCCCTTTTTAATTCCGCTGAACTATTGCTAATAGCATGGAGGCACCCCAACACACAGGAGTCCCTGGCTCGAGTGACGGCTTTCAACACCACCTTAATTAAACCTGCTCCAAGCAAATTTAATCAGTGCAGCCAACAAAATGTCTTCTGAAAGCAGGGAGCACTTTACATCAGGGTTTGCAGCACAACTGTCAACAGTGCTGCAAAAAAATTTTGTTAAGCATCAGGGGCAACTTCTGGTTACAAAGAAAATAATTCCTATTGCAACTCTTTGAGCAAAACACTGTAGAAAGATCCTGAGGAAAGTGAATACAGGGAAGACACTTTCCCATCTGCATCCCATCCCTTTCATTTTCAAGAGGAACTTCTCTGAGCGTCTGAAATCCACCCCAAAGTTTAATGTCGGTGGTAATATTCCAGGACTTAAATTCGGATCACAGACAAATCTATTCCTCTTTTTCCTGTTCTTTCACAAGTGTCTGCTTATGGTCAGGGCAGAAGACAGATTGCTGGGCCAGACAGACCCTGGGTCTGAGCCGGCACAGCCTTTCTTACACTCATTGCAATATGTTTCCTACACTACCCTGTCACAGGCAGTGCAGAAACTATTTGCTCTTTCTTTCTTCTGGCTGTATGAAGTCTATTATTTAGGTAATTACACTAGGAACTGTACCAAGCAAATGGTTTCCTCCCCTATTGATGCAAGACAAATCTCAAGACTGACGATAATTCCATTGCCTTGCTATACAAATAACATAAATCTCACTGATGGATATTTTGCATGATCTCTGATTGAAAACAGCCTTGAAAAAAATACAACTGTCTTTAAGCCCTTTCTTCCATAAACCCAAACTACTGTGGAAGCAAACAAAAAGCAACTCTTTTGTTGAGCAAACTAAAAACAGCACTGTTAAGCAAAGCCCCAAAGTAGATCTTTAATTTCTGTATCCAGCAGCACAGGCAGATCTGCCAAAGAGCTGCCCTCCCTTCTCCATGCCACCAGCCAAAGGTGTACTGGGCAAAAGGCACAGGACACCCCTTGCAACCCATTTGCTGTGAAAAATAGCTGGTATTGGCAACGAGAGCAGGCAAATAAAGAAGTGATGTAAGGCAGTGCTACAAACTGATCTCCTACTCCCAGGCACCATAAGGAGAATGGAGACACCAATCCCTGACAGGGCTGGGGTGAAAGCCCTCTCTTCCTGTACATCATTGGAGCCAATTGGCATTCCCATGGTTTTGCTGCCGTGTACCCCATTAAAATGTTTTTTTTGAGACTATAGCCCTGTTGTCTTTCCTCAAAAGGGACGTCTTCTGCACTCTCTACAGACACAGATTCCGAAATGCACATGTTAGAAAGAACATCTAAAGGCATAGTTACATCCAGATAATAAAGTCTTATCTCAAACAGTTTTGTTCAAATGCAAAGATGAACATACTCACCGACCATCAAAAGAAAGGCCCTTTGCAAGGACTGCTTTTAGAGCCAAGTGTAAAAAACCAAGAAATTTGCAAAAAAACCCCACCAAACAACCAAACCAACTAAAAAAAAGTAGTTAAAAAAATCTTTAGATTTCTGTTGATAAGTCAAATATCCCATCTCTCTGTCAATATGTGCAGACTTCTTCACAGGCCCTATACAAATTTCTATACTTTTCAGGCAATGAATATGTAAAAATTTAATACTACTTCAGTAGGAGTTAAACACAAATGAAAATACCTTATGTCTAGAGCACTCTGCCAGAAACCATCTGTTAAAAATCTCCAATTTAAACTTAGGCTTATGACATGCCTGGTTACTACTGCAATCCCAAAGTAATGGGAAACGCAGGAGAAAATGCAAGCTTTGGTGCCTTTCCTACTAAACCTCAAAAAAAAAATCTGTGAAAAATATCTCCTTCTTGAGGGGTATAGCCTTCCCTCCTAATATTCAATTTTAATCTGGAGAGGAAAAATGCTTTCTTAGCTCAAAAAAACTCAGCCAGTTTTTTTTCTTTCTCTAAGTAAAAGTGTTTTCTAAATATGACCAAAATTATCTGGTAATTTTGCTTCAACCTAAACTGAATTGTTTCAGCAAATCAACTGTTTGTGATTTGCAGTCATCTGAACGCCACCACGCTGTCTGAAGGACCCAGCTTGCATGTATTATTTACACAGTAGCAAATACAATGCAGTTAGAACCTGCTCAGAGTTTTTAGGCAGAGGATACACAGAAAAGCTGCACAGTCCCACAGGGCTCTCCAGGCTGCCTGGTTTGGCTGGAAGTGAAGCAGCATCTAGTGCTAGCCAAGGAAATACTATCACTCAAAGACACCGAAATAGCCATGGAAAGAAGACACCACGCAACAACACAGCACTCCTATAGCTCTACTATAGAAAAACACCTCTCTTCAAAACTCTTACAGAAAAATCCAAATTACACAGTAAAATATTTTGGATTATTAATCAGAAAGGAAAACAAACAAACACCAAACCTTTTACAACTTCAGCAGAGCATGCAATATAACTTTTTTTTTTTTTAAAAAAGCTAAGCACTTTCAATCCTCAGGCTTTAAACACACTATTCACATGATTTCCTGGACAAAATTTAAAACCATCAGTATTTCAACAGTTCCCTAAATTAATAAGGTATACTATTTTAGAAAAGTCTGTTCCAACAACAGAAAAACAGAAAGTGAATGGTGTCAATTAGACACTCGCTGAAAGTCCTGATGTATATTAAAATCTAAAAAGTATCTAGAAGTTAAGACTTTAGAAAAGTATTAATATAAAATACCTATGAGTGCAATCTTTGAGGAAAAATAATGTGTTAAGCCAAGTACATATGGAAGCATCTAAAATTACAAGCTCTTATTCCAACTCCTGGTTATTCAGTAGCTAATCTGCACTGGAAGAAGGTAACTAAATACAAATGAATTGTTAAGAAAAACACCAGTATTTGGTTGAATATTTAACAGCTGGAACAGCTGGACTGGATTACTGAACAATGAAATTCAGTGTGCAGTCAGGTAGCGAGGCAAGAAAGCTCCCTGAACAAAGCCACAGAAGAAGGAAATAAAATAATAAGCACTTAAACCAATCATTTTTTTCTTCTTCTTAACCAGCTATTAAATCTCACACTGAAGGTCTCATTTCATAAATACATGTGAATCAAATCAACACATCTAGAAGCCAGTTTTAAAGGTTTTTAAAGGCTTCTTAATTTCATTTTATAGTGACAAGATAAAATGGGATTTCTTTTTTCTTTAATTGACCATGTTGGATTCCCAGGGTTAGAAGGATGCTAAATTTCATTTATTTATTTGTTTATTTGAAAGTATATGAAATCTCAGGAAAATTTTCAATCACCCCTTATCTACACTGGCTGGCACCGCTGAAAGCAAGAGGCTTATCTCAGATATTGAGCCAGGACAGCTTTATTGAAACTGTGTGAACCTGCTCTGATGGGCTCTGAAATATACAAAAGTGCAGTATAAGCACAGAGGCCCGGAACGATTCCCCAGGGACATAGGATTGCAACATGCAAAGGAGTCTCTGGATGAAGGGTTGTAGCTCAGGGATGGAGACCAGTGGGGATAGAGGAAACCATTTTTCATCTTTCTCTTTCTGGTCCCCACAAGCTCAAGGATCATCTCCTTACCAGATGAAGCAAATGAGATCCAGTCCACCTAATTTAGATGGACTCTCTTGCATGGGTATATTACACACAAGTATTATTCTTTAAACCCTGCTTAAATGCTAGCTGTCTAATGGCAACTCCATTTGCAAACTTTCAAAAGCATCTTTTTCTTTCCAGCTCAAGGAAGCTGAATGCTTATTTTACAAGGACTGCAGCTCTGGTGTCAAAAACCTGGATTCTCTTCTGATCTGCAGTGCTATTTTGACTTGAACCTTCTGCTCCCTGGAGATGGACTCAATGTTCCTTCCACCGCCAACTTCTGCCTCCAGCTGCCTCATTTTCCCAATTCAGTGAAACATCTGCTGTCGAATGGCTCTTCTGGTATCGATATCACTGCAATAGTCAGGCAGTCCAACACCAGAGCCATGAGCACAGGGCAGATACCCCAACAGACTGATCACCAATCAATCAATGAGAGTGACCAAGTTCAACCTCGACAAACTTTTCTTAGAGGGAGCCAACACCTCATCAGGATGACCAAAACCTTGGAAAACACAGAGGTATGGAAGACACTGTCATCAGGCAGTTGATGCTGTGCCAAAAGACCCATCAGACAGAGCTGCTTCAGATCCTCAAGTGGAATTCCTTTATGTTCAGGCACTGACTTGTCTTGCCAAATATTTCTAATGCGATTTGCATACCTCAGAAAAGATCCCAAACTTTGCAAGTTAAGCCAAAGCACAAGCCCAGCCAAAGCCTCCACCTGCGCAAAATGTTTATTTTTAGCAGCTGCAGACTTAGGGGAGCCTGGCAATAAATTTGACCTGCAGCTGCTCATCATGCCAACGCTGTGTCAACAAATGGCAGGCTGGCAACGAACACATTAAACACAGCACTATCCCATTTATTCAGTGCATTCCTAATCAGAGGGGAGACAAATGGTGGTGCATGCAGGAGACCCAGATTTAGAGGAGGCTCCTGTTCATCCATTTGAGAAAGATCTGGCTTGAACTGCCTTATTTTCTTGCTGGCCAGTTCCATCCATGCCCATTCATGGATTGTTTACTATTTTGCAAAGGAAGCAGGTGCTTAACAACAGATGTTTGAGCACAAATTTTTCATTGAACTTCACTGTGAGCAGGGGAAAAAGAAACAAAACACTGCAAAAGTGTGGATACAACTCACATCCACAGATTTCTCTCCTTACTCCAATCCTGATGGGAGGGAATTACCTTGGGTGCACTGGTGAGATGCTGCATCTAGGCAGCACATGCAGCTGAACAGCTGTGCAATGCCTTCTGCTCCCACCAGCAATGCCAAAGAAGGAGGCAAGGATCAAGCATGCCAGGGAACTGAGGAGCCCACAGCATTTCTCTGTGCCTTCCTTGGTCATGCAATGGCCTGGAAAGGGACTGGGGAGGGCTCTGGTGCGGTGGGACAAGGCAGGAAGAGGGCACAGTGTTTCTCAGTGGGAACGTAGCAGTGACAAGCAAGGAGGGAAAAGACAGGGAGTAGGACAGTCTTTGTGCTCAGGTCTGGGGCAAAGGGGCGAGGGAAGAAAAGCCCATGGCTGTGATCCATTCAGTTTCTGAACAGCTGAGACACCCTGAACCAGAACCAGTTTTGCCTTTTCTCAGGCCAAAGGGAAACACAAATACACGTGGAAACAAGACCTGGGGTCAGGCCTATCTCCTATGCAGGACCCTGACCATCCACTGGCTAACCCTCACAGCTTTGCTGCCTCAGCCCAAACCCCAGCAGGGTTTGGAAAGCACCATTGATCCCATGGGCTGAGTCAGGCACTGCAGCACTCCCAGCAGCTCCACTCGCAGAGAGGCTCAGGCACCGTCACCTCCTGTTCCCAGAGCAAGAGTGTGATGGAGAGGTGAAATATTTGATTTCAGGTAATGGAGAGGTTGTCAGCTGCTCTCTTTTTTTTTCCAACATCCTTGCCAGATTATTCACAGCTAAATTTAAATGGAGAACAGTTTCACAGGTGAAACAAATACCAGGCCGCATATCGCATTGTTACCTTGCTGCCTTGGCGAAGTGAAGTAGTTTTTTTAATTCTGCTGTGCTCAGTCATGATCAACATGCAGCGCTGGCAGGGTTTGACTGGTGGGGAGGCACCACTCATGGCACCTCTGTCGGGCACAGGCTTGCCCAAATGCCAAGGGGACTCGTGGTCTGAGGGTTAAATGCCAGTTTTTCTCCCAGCTGAGAAAAACTTCCCTGCATAGAAATCAGGAATGACATACAACCTTCACATAACCCAACCCCTCTGGGCACATACCTTCAACAGAGAGATTAAAAAAAAAAATAATTTTAAAGCTCTTTATCTGATAGACAAGTTGTTATTATACTGAAAGAAGGGAAACCTCAGAGACAAAATCCTGAACAGTGCTGACTACCCACAAATCTCATTAAACGAATTTTAAAAAAAGGCCAAGACAACAATGAAACTCTTCACCCTTAATCCTGGATTTATACATGCATTGTAATTAAATATAAATTGAATTTCAAAGCCTTTTAAAATAAAAGGGCAGCTCAAGGGGCAGAGTGATAGAGAGATCTATATATAAACATCAGTTATATGAATACCTACTCTACTTAAAGCCAACATAACATAACAACCAACAGCTGAATACCCTGTTACTCAACACTGGCCAAATTTTAGTAAATTTGGTAAAGAAATGATACTTCAGAGGAAACATAAGAAAACAATGGCCTGGCAGGAGGGAAGCACATTCATACTGCAACTGTTAACTCAAAAAAAGAAATTTGGAAGAGCCATCCCTCTTTGAAATCCACTGTTGTGTTCTGTTTTCCAAATACCTGCTGAAGGTATTTTTGGCCCCCAGACCACAGATCTGATTTTGGACATCCACTGTTAGCCTATGAAATAACTGGTATGTTTTATCATCCTTTTTTTGCAAGATGAGAGGAGGGGAAGGTGGCAAGAAGAGATGCCTCTGGCTGAATACAAGGGAGGATACTTTTCACAAGAAGTCAGGCAGGTCTCCAGACAGAGGCCATGCAAACCTTCCCCCAGTCAGATCCAGACTGGAAAAAGCTGGGAGTGGGCTGGGCTAATCTTGGAGCTGGCCCTCCTTCCAGCAGAGCCCCTGATTGGAGCCCTCATGGGGTTCCATCCCACCTGAGATACAGGAAATGCCACATCCTCCATGGGGTTGGCAGCCTCAGACCAGAGCTTAGAACACACAGGTTTAGTTTCCAGCTCTGCCACAAATTCCACATGTTACCCTGGGCAGTGAAACCTAATCCCCATGCTTCTCTTCCCGTTAACTCAGCTCTTCCTATTTGTCCATCTCCTCTGATTAAATGTTGAACTCTAAAAGCAGGGGCTCTGTGGTCATATGGTGATTCAAGCAGCATGGCTTGATAGGATTTGGCACATTCATGTGCAGCGAAATAAATCAATCAATAGTCAGGAGAGTTGCATTAAAGCATAGCATGGGCAGAGACATCTACTACAGGGTCTCAAGAAACATTTAGTTTCTTGATTTGTTTCCAAAAATCTCAAGGATAATTTTGTTTAAGTATGTAATGAAAGATTAGGGCTAAATCTGTAATACACATGAAAATGAAGTTATGCCATGCAATGAATAGTTATTGTCCTCCTCCTAGTAAAAGTTTATTACACACAAAATCATTCTGGAGGTATGAGTAGCTATTAAAATGCCTACACACCTAATTTTGGTTTCATGGTTGCACAATGCAGTAGCTTCATGCATCCCCCTGCAAGATCCCAAAAATAAATGGCAGGTTTTTTCTGGTGAAAAAAAAAAAAAGAAAAGGTGGGGGGTGGGATGCAGGACTGTATTTATGGTATTTATGCACTGAAACAACAGCTCCTCTTTGTTTCAGTGGAGCTACTGTATAGCAAGAATAAAGAATATACAGCTGTCAGTGGCTCACTCACATCACACCTTCCCTGCCTGCCTGCTGCCAAATCCGACCTCTTGGGTCCTTCTAAGTAACCACCAGGATCATTTCAGTGCAAACCCTCTGCCACCCCATCGGCAGAGGACACCAGCGTGGCAGGAAACCTGCTGGAAATGACAGTGACAAATGTTCCAGCATAAACAGCAAAGCCATAGACTCTCTTAAACCGGCCGTTACAGCGCCTATATTTTAATTTTAATGGCGAATCTTATGAAACAGACATGTTGGAAGAGCAATAAATAATAAGTTATTGTACCCGGTCTTTCATTTTTGAATAGTTAAGGAGATTAATGTACTCGTCTGCATTACTACTCTGAGCTATTCTGAAATGAAACCCCAGGCAGAGCAACTTCTCCATGGCCATGGAGGTACCGTGGGCATGCTTTGCCACGTGCCTCAACAATACATACTGCAGCATCTTGTTTGGATTGTCTTCTCTACATAAAAGGTAGATCAATAAATAAATTTAATTAGCACATTAGAATAGCCATTATTTGCTCTGACACATAATGAGGGAAATGAAACAACTTCAAAAGAGATTTGCTCAATTAACACAAGACTTTATAATGGCACTAGAATAAGATCTTATCACAGATCTAAATAGCCTGGATTGCAATTTCTCTCTGACACATACTAGCATGCTCCTGACAGTCATACTATCATTAGAGGGATCTGTCTGCACTTCCATGATATCCCTAATCCCCTGTTTTGAATATTTAATAACTACAGCAAATGGAAATCAGTGCACCATACTTCAGAGATAATTCCTGTAAGAAGGATGGGGGGCTGTATCGCTGCAGCCTATTCTTCTAGCTGTTCCCACCCAAACTTCTCAGCATTTCCCTGTGGAAAAGTCAAAAGACCCAGCTTTGTTGTGAGTAGATCTGGCTCTGTCATGCAGGTATCCATAGATGCAGACCCTGAAACGCAATTCATCAACACAGAGCAAACACAATGCTGGATTACGCACTTCTCCTTTGTGCCTACAGCTGAATCAGCAGCCCTGATTAGCCACGTGGTACATACAGGTACAGCATGGAGAACAACTCTAAAATTAAGGAAAGTCAGCACAAAAAGGATTGATCTCTTCAGTATATTTTTGTTGTTGCTAAAATCTCTAATAGAATATTTTACAAGGGAAAATCACAAAAGTTGTTCTTCAGAGCAGTCACCTCCACTGGGTCTCAAACAAAATCACAGAATAATTTTTCAATGAAACCATGAACCAGTTTTACTTCAGGCAAAACCACTGAGATTTTTCTTAAAAGGCAAGCAAAATTATGTACATATAACCAAGATGCTGCAAGCTTTTCTTGTTAGGATACTAGCTGAAAAGCAGTCAATAAAGATTTCTCACACCTTCGATTTGTCTCATCTCTTTTATTTTAAGAAAGAAAACCTTTCTTGCAAAAAGGAGGAAAAATCCCTCAAAATAGCATTTTCCCAGACTTGCAAGGAAGTATGATTCTAAAACAGTTGTGTTTAAAAAAAAAAATCTTTATGGCAATACCTATGACCTCGCCCATAGGCAAAGGCAGAGTCTGCAAAGACAGCAATTCTGTGCAACACACATGTTCTTCTTTTAATGTACAAATCAAATGCCTGTTGCCAGCGCTCACTAGGGGTTGTGTTCAGCAAAAAAACCCAGGCAACTCTGCTAGCTGCCACTTTTCAGCATCCATAGATATCTATGAAAAAATGGTGTAACTGTAAAAAAAAACAAGCATCTTTCATCTTAACTTACTGTTAATTAAGCCGCTCTTATAATTTATTTCTTGGTAATTTTACAAAGAACCTAAGCAACTGTGAACTCAGTTCAAAAGTGGAAAAAAACCCCCTTTCTTTGAAGGTTTCTGTGAAATTCTACTGTATGTGCATGGAAAAAATAACCTTGTCAGTACAAAATGCCTTAAAGGAATCTCCCATCAAAACTCCAGTGAGGATGTAGACTCTTGACTGAAAAGAAGAGATCAGTGCAGTCTCTGGAGACAGTATCAAAGGCAGAGACGCTAAGCAACAACAGATTTAGCCGATCTCTCACTTCCATCTCTTCACTCCAGGATGCCAGCCACCTCAAGAGACTAGCTCACATCAAACAGAGAAAACGATCAGCTATAGGCTCGAAATTAAGCTTACACGGTTTCACAAAAGACCTGACTGTTTCTGAGAGATAAATACACAGCTGAATTTTGAACAAGGAGCGTGCCGACCGCTGACGGCATCCTGCTCGTCTCCACTGGCAGCTTTGATGGGAGCCATGACAGAGCTCCATGCGTGCAGCACTGAGGATGCTCGCTGGCACCGACAGACTGCTGCTCACACAAACACCCCTGCCTTTTAATTCCCCAGGTAAACAGGCAAACCACAAGGGCTTGGCATCATTTATATAAAGAATGGTTAAAATACAAGTTCAAGAAACACTGCTCAGAAAGACCTGGATGGCTGGACAGAAAATACTACGAAGTTTGGGACAGTGAAGGAAGAGATGCCAAGAGATCACACAAATGCTAAAATAGGGAGCTGCAGTTCGTTCCAAACATGGATCATGCCATAACAGCAACTTGAAACTCATGGGGGATGCAGATTCTTGATAACATTAAAGAAAATCTACTTCTAAAAGCCAGTCTACATGCCATCACTTGGCAGACATTTAAACTGATAATATTCACAGTTACAAATTAGTGGTTTTAAACACTTACTCAAAATACCTCTAGTTTTAAGTCAAAATCTGCTTCGACACAACACAGAGGGATGGTGCTCCAGCAACTGAAAGTCTGTTGGTTTTTAGGTTTTTGTTTGTTTGTTTTTTCTGTAGGACGAGCTCTAGGTCACAACCAGCACTGCATATTTTCTAAGATAAAAAAGCTAGCTTTCCTCTTCCATGCTTGCATGATGCAGACTGATATTAAACATTTGTCCTCTAAAATTGGAAATGTTATTTACATCAGGAAATCATTGAGGTTTTCATTTGTTTTGGCTTTCATTTGCCGTTTGTCTCTCTGAAAAATGATACAGGAAGTACCAAAACGTACTGTACTTGCACTCTACATAAAGATAAGGTCTATCAAAAATCTCTTCACTTGTGATGGATAACTTGTGCAGGAACAAATACATAAATAGCAATACTCTGAAACTGCCTTCTATTCACATATTCAAATCATTGCAAATTAGACATGATGTTTATGATGCTTGGAACAGCACAGAATGAAAATGGCAACAGATCCCACCCCAATCTCACTGGGAAATTCTGTGCCAGCTGCTGGAGAACTGTCCTGTCTCATGGGGCAGTGCTTGGCAATGTCTCCTCCCACTCAGGAGCACTAGCTTATCAGCTGGCAGGTGGAGCAATTATGAACTGGAGGGTGGAGCAAGAAGAGAAAAAGAAAGCGAAAAGAGGGGGGGGAAAAAAAAGAAGGAGAAAGTCTATTCCTTCACAAGACTTTAAATCTCAAAATTGTTGGCAGACCCTCATGAAGCTCCCAACTTCTTTCCTGGTGAGAAATCCCACGCAAGCAGGAATGGCTTCCAAACACAACTTGAATGGCAATGTTTTTAAAATATAAGCTTCTCCATGCCTCAGTTACCCAGCTGTGACACGGACACAATTATATGCCTCGCTACACTGAAGTTTTCTGAAAATAAGAACATATGTATTTCAGGCAACCAGACAAGATATGGTAGGATTGATTGTCCTACAAAGGTCTCAAAAAATTATTATTATCTCAGAGAAAATTTTCAATTACATGCAATAAGTACTCTCCAGCCATGACTCAGTGAGTTAATTCCTAATTATTCACTGTGCTAGGAAATATTTTTTATCACTTCTTTGATTCCTAGCTTTTCAAATACGCCTCTTTTCTCAGTCATTTCCTCCAGGCAAAAATACTCCCCAGCTAAAGTGAAAACACAACATCAAATAGAAACCAAAATAGCGGGGAATGCTGGTGTACAGAGTGGTTATTGTGCTTGCTGTAATAGCCTCATGCAAGAACTGCACAAAAATCCTGTGATAATACAAATATAAAATCCTTGCACAGACAAAGATACACGCCGAGGCATGAAATAAATGAATGCCTACTACTGAGTTACATCAAGGCTGAATTTTCCCCTGGAGTCCATGATTGATTAATTCCTGTCACTTTGGTACCTGAAAGACAGGAGATTTTTCTTGGTAGTAAAGAGCCTTATAAGATATACTTAAACGGATTATGTTGATACCTTTCATGATGTAACCCTAATGATAATTTAATTGAAAAAGTGCTTTAAGCCATAATAGCAGAGAAGACAGGATTTCCTTTTTTCACTTTGACAATTATGGGCCAGTTCAGAACTGCTCTAAAAATAAGGAGGAAGACAAATTTCCAATCAACTTAAAAGAATGTGTCAAATTTTGCATCAGTTTTCCTCAAGCCAAATAGAGAAAGGTACTGGCATCAAAGCCCACAGATTTTTCTCATGACTATTCCCATATCTTTCGTCTTCCATCATGGAAATCACTCTATGCTTATCCATGTGCAAGCATGCTCATTACCATACCACCTTGTACATACCATTTTTGCTATCTGCTCCTCAGAGCAAAGAGCTCCCCAGTGACTGAGCAGTCAGTGGGCAAGGCTACCCATCTTTTACCTGTTGTTCTCCTCCATACTATCTTAAATCTTATATCGTTGGGTGCTTCACATGCATTGTTTGAGATGCCATCAGGTTTATAAAACTGAGAGCACGAAGGCACTCATGAGTGTTTGATCATTGTCATCACATGCATCGGTACCACCAGTTCACAGACATACTGATGGTAGAGACAGAGTAAATTAAGTTTGTTTATTTTTATATTATCATTTTCCTTTCCATAGGTTACTGCTGACTTAAATATTTCTTGTAGCCAGCCTGTAGGATGCACATGAACCAGGACTCATGGTACTTCATTCACAGGGATAGTGTAGTAGTATAGGTCAGCATTTGTCCATGATCCCATCATGTCTCCCAGGCTAGGGGAGAGATGTTGCAGCCAACTGAAAAAGCTGATTTTCTGACAGTATTTTAAGAGAACAATCAGGATGAGCTAGGTATTTACAGACCAGCTAACCTGGAATTGACTTCAGGCATAATAACACAAAATTATGTTATAAATGCAGTCAGTAAAGAATTAAGGGTTGGTAGCATAACTAATGAAAATCAACAAAGTATTATGGAAAAGCAGTCTTGTTGAATAAGCCTGGTATCATTACACATATGGTTGGAAATATTGTTGGGGAAATAGCCCTTAAAACTACTGTCAAGCATTTGAATTAGTTTTACATGACATTCCAATTAAAAATTATCAGTGGACATAATCAATAGAGAAGAAAATAGATTAAAAAGCTGTCTGATCTGTCCTAAAAAGTAATTGTAGATGGGAAGCTATCAGCAATTACTGATATTTCTATGGCAATTTTACATGGATTTGGTCTCAAACCAATGGTGTCCATATTCTGTCAGTAACTGGGGAATAAAGTGAGTAATAGTAACACTATCCCTGACAAAGGTTTTTGGAAGAGCAGTACTAGGTAAGAGAACATCAGACCAGATCAGTTCCAGAGAGTGAAGCACAGTAATTGATAGGGGAGACTCAGCCTCAAATAACCAGCCTCCCAGTATTATCTCATTTCAAGTTCACATATGTACAACAAAAAATATAGTTTGCCCACAAATGGCATAGGATGCACTTGAAAAGCTGTGACTTAAAGGCATTTATCATCACCCTGGCTGGCCAGTTAAATATACAATTACCAGACAAACCAGTCACAGAGAAAACCATCTCTCACTTAGGGAAACTGGAGATGGAAGTCGGTATTTGCAACTGTAAATGATGCTAATGAAGCATTTATGGCACACCAAAACTTCTGGCACCTACTTTTTCCCAATGGAGGTTGACAAGCTGAAAATTACTCAGAAAAGGGCAAACAAAAGGGCAAGTCCTCAGGGTACTTTGCCATATTCTGAAAACAAGAAGCAAAAAAGAAAACACAGACACACAGCCAACTGAATGAACAAAAGAAAAAAAAAAGCCTGAGACTCAAGTCCAGGTCTCAATTTGTCAAGGAGAAGGAGAAATTGGAAACACTTCGCATCATCTGTAGAAAGAATCCCAGATGTGCACAGCAATAAAAACTTGAGTGGATGAACTCAGAATGAAGGAAAAGGAAACACAAATAGATGAACTGTACTTCTCACCCCTTCTCCTCTAATATCAGCCTTATTATCCAGCTACACTCCATGGCCCAGAACCTGAAAGAAAGAAGGAATAAAGAGGAGGAGGAGGAGGAGGAGGAGGAGGAGGAGGAGGAGGAGGAGGAGGAGGCAGCAGCACTGGGAAGTACAAAGCAACGCGCGCTAAGATACGAAGCAGCTAACCAGGCATAAGTGCTGATGCTACAAACAGCAGGGCATTGACGGTGTCCCTCTGATAAGCAGGAAAGCTTTCTTTCCCAGCTATTCAGCAATCCTCTGCCTAAGGCATAAACATTCTCTTCAGCCATAGAATTCCATCCCTATCTATAACGAAGACAAGAACTATGTATGTGCGTGCACTGACTGGTGAGGAAGCTCAGAGCAGTTTCTACCCTCAGCTTGCTTTTCCAGAAAATTTATTTGTAGCATTGAGCAATCATTTTTGATGAAAACTTTGCAATTTATTTTGCCTTCCAAAGCAGTGACATCAGCACGCCCTAGGCAGGAAGAATCCAGAGATTCAGAAGAGTTATCACCTAGCCACACACGGAGTCAGGTTTTGGTCACCCAGTGGGCTTTTCATACCCGATTCAACCACTAGGACCCTGGCCACCTTTCACGACATTGCTCAAACTCATGTCCAATCACCTACTCAACCACCACAGTAATAGGGCTTCTCCTGTCATTTCACAAATTTTATGAGAAACAAAATACATAGCAAAAATAGTACAAATATTATTCAGATAGCTCCAAAAGATATGCAAAAGGATAGATATCCTTTTCAGTCTATCTTCTAAACATTAATTGCTACCATTGACTTACTCAGATAACTGTTCAATTTTTCTTTGTGGTCCCTTGCAGGTGTTCTACTTCTGGTTTTGTGAGATGAGGGAGGAAAGGATTAGTTAAGCCCCAGAGAGTCAGAACTGGCATTACAAAGCCATAATATGAATGGGCTGGCCCAGTTTCAGCTTTTCAAACAGTTCTGCATTCCTAGAGACATCCTAAGGTCGTGAGCATTATACGAGTCTTTTGTTTGTTGTATACACCCAGAACGTTTTCATATGGCAGGAATTTAATACTTGCATTCACAGGCATTTCCATTCACTGGTGCTTCATGCATACCTCCTATATTTTCTCACTTTTCATTGCTGCACATCCCCTTCATGGATACGAAACACTCTTCCACAGATATGTAAAAACAAGTTATTTCATCTCTAACATTCTGCTGATCTGCTTATCACCCACACTTCTGACAGGGAAATCATGGAGGCACAGAAATCAGCATAAAGACTAGCACATTAAGGGATGAAAGAGAAGCATTTAGAAAAACTTAACACAGGAAAAGGGGACAGAAAAAGACAAGGTTAGATCTAGACATGATGTGAACAGAATGAATACGCCCACAGGGCATAGAGGATGCAAACAGTAGGTGGTCTTTAAAGCTCTCGTCCTCATTCCCAATAAACTAGAGGTGGCAGCTGGAGAATGCAGAAAGCCTACGGATAACCTCACCACCATTACCTCCACTGTTAGCATGTCCCATCACCATACTCTGAAATTCAGCTTACACACCTACTGGCCATTTACTACTGAGCAACATGTCCCACCTTCCTCCTCCCTGAGCTCACAGCTGCGACATCCCAAGCCCTTCATGCCAGCCTCGGTGTTCATCTGACCTGGGCCATTGATACGGCAATTTAGGGATCTGAACTGGCAGAAAACATTTCACTTTTAATCTTCCTCACATGTGGTAGCAGTTTGGTTTTCTGAACTGGCTGCCCAAGGATGAGAGGGGCACCCAAGAAAAGGAGGCTGCAGCCACCATGGTGCAGGAGGCTGGAGCAGCAGCAGTCCCGGCAGCCACCAGCCTGGCCACGAGCAGAGCCTCAGCACGAAACTGTGCCCTTGCTTAGCACGAGACCCTGTTTCTTAACAGTATCACATTCATTACCTTACAGAGCACCTTCTGAATGAGGATACGCTACATTTTTGAGTGATCAGTCAAACCCAAACAATCAATTACACCTTTTGTCAAAACTGTTTACGCTTTCACACTGTGCTGGAGTCATTAAGAATGAACACTGAGCGGGACTGGTTATTTATCCTCCTCCTCTTGCCCTGAAAGGGAATTAATCTTAAACTTTCCGTTTAATGATCTCAATACAGGCTCACTGTAAATGACAGCAGGCTGCACTGAGAAATATTTAAAAACAGAAGGGCCTCTGAATGACAGAGTTTAGCAACACACAACTGTTCCTCCACATGCACGCCAAGGGAAGCCAAACCTCTGTGGAAGGCGAGGTTAAAAATGTGCTGTGTGCCACTCCAGTGCTACAGAAAACATGCTGTAATTAGCAACCTCTAGAGATTTATTCAAGCTGAGAAAGATAAAAGTGAAAGGAGTGATTCAAAAGCAATTCTTAAAACTGCTGGCTGACTCACTTAACATTCTCTCAGCGTCTACACAGAAAATGCAATGCTTCTGTCAAAGAAAAGTAATTAATGAACCTGCCCTACTCATCCATCGCCCCTCCATGGCCACCAGCATGCCCCAGCCCACACAGCAAGGTGGGAGACAGCGCTGCAGCCCCACATGGGTGTCAGTCACACACAGCACCCTCACCTCAACAATGCTTCAGCACAGCATCTCAGACTTATTGCTAAATGTGGTCCAAGCTGAGACACATCCCTTGGCTTAGCCTGGCTGTGCTCCTCAGCAAACTCCTCCCTCTCACTGCCCTGTACCACCGCGACATTTCCATATCCACCAAAACCAGCAATACCTGTTGTCAGAGCAGAAAAAAACAGAATGTTTCAAATTCTGGTCTGGGTGATTTTCACCAATATCCAGGGGGGGACATGAGGCTTCATCACATGGCGATCTCCTCCCCGCCGCCATATTTAGCAGACTTAATCTGCGATGCTTATCTGGGTGGGGTGTTTATCTTATTCCCTTCCCCTCCAGAGGAAAAAGAGAGTCTGCTTTTACATACTTTAAGAATTTTTTAATCCAATTAGAAAACTAATTTAATTTTTATCATTATTTTCCCATCATTCTCACTGCTCCCCTCCACAGATCGCCTTCCACCCAAGCAAAGCTGACAGTTCCCCACAGCAGCAAGCCACATTGACGGCCATCATCTCATTCATATGCACACTCAGAGCACCATAAATCTGCTCAAATATCATTCCTCCCCCGGGGCAATGTTTTTTTTCCCCAGAATATCTACTTTGCTAGCTGCAGAAATTTCTCCTTCTAATTAACTTACAGGTTCCAAATATCACCAGCTGGAACCACAGCGCAAAGCCTGGGCACTGAACATAGGGGAAGCCAGCTGAAGGAGGAGGGTCTTTGCTATCCTTCCTTTGCTTTGGTGCTTTTTTGGGGGTTTTTTTGGTCTTCCCTTTCATTTAAGAGCCAGCAAGTTGAAAACTACTGAACCCTTTATCAACAGATGAATGGACAGCAAATAAGCCATGAACTGAATGAATTGAAGGTACCCACAGAACCCTTAACTGATATTTTTGTTGGCTGTGTCACATCACGTTATATCTCTGACGTGCCGTGTTTGTGCCTGAGTCACGGTGCAGCCTGATGGAAGAACAAAGCAGGGTGCGATGCAACAGGACATACCGGTGAGGTCAAAAACCCATCTGACTGCTGATTGACTGCCCACCACTAATTTGGATTTAGTTAATTCCTTCTAAAAGACAAGAACAAAAGTTCAGAGAAGGTTAAAGGGCACATGCAGAGTTTAATAATCTATTAACACAATAACCTGCCATATATGACTATGCAATAAGCTGGAAGCTGGAGGAATTTGGCAGAAACACTTCACTCTGCAAACATTATTTACAACAAATCTTGATTCATTGCACTCTCTGTATACACAGAGAAGGGCAGTGTTTTTCTAACAAGAAGGCTCCAAGACATGAGCTGAGTAGTTCGAAGGTAAAAAACAAACCCTAAGCAGCAGCCAAATCAGAAAATTAAGTTTATCATATTTTTAATTTTTGTTGATGAAAACTTTTTACTGTTGGGGCTGAATTCAGGCAGGCTGGGAAAGAAAACCTGACTTCAAACAACAGCAGGGAAACAAAGAAGTCATTTTAATCTTAAAACTTTAAAAACCATAAAGATCAACTCATTAAATGATCTCTTTCTTTCAACTCCTGCTTTTCGATGGACGGTTTTTGCTTTTATTGGATTTTCTTTATTTAATGCAGCCAACAAGGCTGATCTCCATTTCTATTTAAAACCGAAGATAGTTATCAGACATGGTGCTGATCCTGAGAAGAGGGTCCCCAGACTTCAACTCCTCTGCCCATGCCTGATGTACAGACAAAGGTTTATTCTTCTTGCTGCTTCTGCATCACCACAAAAAGGTTTTGCTGCACTGGCAGCCCCACCATCCTGCTGGAGAGAGAGCTGGGACCTCTGGGATCCTAAACCAGTCTCAAGCAGGAGCCTGAAAAGAACAGGTTTGCATTCCTTACAGCAGTGAGGGAGACCCTGGTGTTGAGGACAGTGTGATTTGTGATGATGATCTTAACCTAGCACCACTTCAAGAAATAAACTAGTTACTGTCTTTTAAGGCCATTCATACTTTGCCCAAATAAGGCTTCAAGAAAGTTACAACAGAAGTTCTTTTGGCTTGGAATACTGTTTTTGCTGCCTAAATAAGCCCATAGAACACTGAACCAGTAAAAGAATGACACCACTGAAGTTCTCCTTGTGTTATATCAATATGTGCATAGTTTGGACCAGGACAGCAACATCATGAATGAATGAAACAAGGTACAGCATTAAAAAAATCTCCATTTTCCTACAGTAACAGAAGGCTCAGTAGGTGCTCCTGCAAAAACAGTCATGCTGTCATGGTATCTTACTGACTTGGGTATGAAGAGAGAAGCAGTTGGTAAAGAACTTATGAGAGCGTGACAGGAAAAAAAGGGGTTACTGACAAATCCCAAGAAGGACACAATCATGCTCCTCAGACCAGTTATATGGTAATACAAGACAATCAGAAGCAAAGGGAAACCAAATTTTGCTCAACCTACGCTAGAACCACCCCTTGGTTTTGATGAATTTTTTCTGTGACTAGGAAGATTTTTAAAAAAAAAAAGTTGTGTGCAGCATTTCAGCATCAAAAATATGCAATGCAGCCTCAAAAGCACACTAAAGTTCAGAATCCATTTAGTTTTCCTTGTCTTGCACCTGTTAACTTGATGCATCCAAAAATCATTCTACAAAACATTGGCCATGTATAAAAGCACGTTCCAGAACTGTCTATTTTGTAGCTAACATTCCCTTCAATCCTACTGCAGATTTTTCATTTGGAGTAGTGCAGTTCCTGTATTATATTAGGTGGCCCACTGGCAACTATGTTCCTCATCTGGCAGTCCCTGGGACTGCTGCAATGCCATGGAGCATGTCACAGCATCACAACAGTGGTGCATAAGCATAAAGCAAAAGCACCTGATTGCCTCTCCCCCTGAAGTAAATCTTGCCCTAGAGACAACTCCCATGGGAAGGATTGCTTTGCTATAGGATCTTTCAGACCAAAGAAAATCAGTGGGTTGACACATGAAATGGAGGGGTTTAATTTTTGCAAGACGTGCTTTTTAAATGTATTTATCTTAGAACATGTGATTGAAACAGGAAGACGTATCAGGGTGACACTGGAAAAATCCTTAAAATTGTAAATTTTGGCACCAGGTTTACATAAACCCTCTCCCCATCCTCAGGAACTATATAACAGGCACTTGGGCAGCAGATTTACAGCTTCCTATTGAAGCCCTCCAGCCATCCATCTAAAGAATCAATTCCTGCTCCTTCCAAAGAGCAGTGCAACCAAAGATGGCCCAAACACACCTCTTTGAAAACACAATCACAAACTCAGAGCACACAGAAGGTACCCCCACCATTAACATAGTTATGAAATTGGGAAGCTGCATCAATCTTAAGCAACATATTTTGCCCTCCGTTCGCGCTGTTCTGAAACAACACAAGGACTGTGAGATGATTTTCTTACCGAGTAGCACCATGCTTGGAGTAATACATTACTGGTGGGACTCCCCTGATGATGTATTACACTAATGCATCATTAGGATGATGTTTCACACTGATGATATATTGCAGTGCAACATAATGAGAGCAATAGCTCACTGGGTGCATAATCCTGCCAGGAGCTGTGCGCCTGCAGCTCTCTGACTTCATTTGTAGTTCAGGGTGTCCAGAAGCTTAGATGGATTAGATCCTCAGATACACACATCTCAAAGGATGGCAAGAGTCAGAAAAATGCCAGCATACAGGTGGGTGCTGTTAATTACAGACTTCAATGTACAGTATGCTAATATCAAGATGTACTTTGGCATCACATTTAACACCTGTGCAAAACATCTTCTTCAAAGGAAGAAGTGGCTGTAACAGAGCTGCTGAAGCTCCTTATTCTTATGCTTCCCTGCAGTAGCCATCATAGCTATTGGGTAGTTCTGGGTGCTTACAGCCTTGATAAAAATACCTAACTTACATTTTCCATGCCAGATGTCTGTTAGAAGGAAGAGGGAGGCTGGGGAAAGGGGGTGGTTGCTTGTTTTTAATCATTAAATTCAGTGGAAGCAGTTCTGTTCAGCTATCTTTATGACCCAGACTAAGAAAAAAATAAGTAGTTTTGCCAACAATGAAAGATTCTGGTGACCTTTTTTCTGACCTTTTTTAACAAACAGAGCTATTTGATCTGTATAAAATTCTAAAAAGACCTTTGCAGTATGATCAGTGTCACTGACAAGAAGGCAGCATTTTAAGATTTGTGAACTCTTAACCATGAAATCATATATAATGTTCAAAAAGAGGGCAAACTGGTAAATAAACAAGGAAAGAACAAGCCAATTTGAATAATAAAAGAACTTCTTCAGTCTCTCACAGAAACATTAACATTTACAATTGAACCACAACTTCATTATTTATTTAGTTTTTGCTTCAATACCTTTGGGTTCTCAAATAAGTCTAAATGTGCATGCACACACACACTCACAAATATAACATGGATCCTGCATGCAATTTCCATCTTTTTGTATTTGTTTAGTTCTGAAAAATATAACAGTATTTTAGACAACCAACTAATGTGTTCTGCATCTTCATCTTCAGGTTCTCTAAAATGAACAGACCAGACTCCTCTCCAGGGAGCAGCAGCCTCTCTGGTCACAGATTTAAAAAACGTAACTTTCATACCTTTCTTCTGACATCTATAATTGAGAAACCACAGGGTAACTCATGAACTGGAAAAGAGTATGGACACCTCAGCTAGCTAAATGATAAGTTAATATCACCTCTTTTCTCTTTTTTTACCCCCTCATGTGTAGCCTTTCAGATTGCCTGAGCTATAGAGCTCTGCCTTGTAGATGCTATCTCCAGCCAGTAGAGCACAAGTTGGAAATACACAACAAAGGGCTGATCTTTCCAAGATCTGTCTGCGCCAGAAAAGGAAAAAAAAACAAAAAAAAACCAAACCAAACCAAAAAATACCCAACACCCCAAACCACCCAAATGAAAACCAAACAAAACAACCTCCCTTAAAACCCCCTCACTTTTAGGGCACCGCTTCTGATCAGCCCTCCAACACATCCTACAATTAATTAAATTCTAAGAAGATAACACCTGCTGAGGATCACTCTGACCTACAGTAGCCTGAATCCACCAGTCAGGGTGCTGAGTGCTTTCCATACAGGGCTGTTCCCTCCCTGTTTCCCAGGGAGAGATCAAAGTCCACAATAGAGAGCAGTGGATGGCACAAACCCCATCTTGTAGTTTGCAGCGTGCTGTCCCCAAGCTCTGGCATGGCAATGAAAACTCACCTCTTTAACAGGCTACAAGATAACAACCAAAAAAAAAAAAAAAAAGAAAAATAGACCAGAATGACTTCATGTGCTTCCCCCACCAGTCGCCCATGCAAGGGCCAACCACGTCCTGGCCATAAATTCTCTGGCACAAGAGCATTATACCAAAGGAAAGGAATGCCTTTCCATCTGTGTATTTCCCCTCAGGCACTCACTTGATAATGAAACCAGTTAAGGTCTTTGGGTTCACAATGTTATTATAGTCAGATAATATTTTGTTTGCAGCCAAGCCTGAAGAACTCCTAAGTAGTGCAGTACAGGCACCATACACCTGTTAAGTCACGGCGCTCCTTCTCTAAGTGGACAAATCTGTTTTTGCCATCTCCTGAGATTTTCCCCTCACAGTTAATTACAAAGCGATGACTGTACTCATTTCCTGATCTCAGAGGGAATCTATAACAAATGTCTGCCACGGGTGAAGGCTGTTCCCTCTGTCCCTCAGAAACACCAGCAATCCTTCTAGCAGCCCTGGCTGCCCTCCGTCAACCTTTTCTCCCAATCGTCCCAGACCTTCTGCTGCAACACAAACACTGCAGAGAAAATAATAACCTTTCACTAGGAAAGAAACAACATGGGCTGACTGAGACTAACATTTTCTAAAATAATTGAACAATGCACCTCCTGAACACAAAAACAGTGACACAGGCACCCAGACCAAGGTCATCCTGCAAAGAACTACACTGAGAGGGACAGACCCAACCCTGTCAGTGATGTTCATGCAGAGAGCCACCCAGCAAGGCAGCAGGATTTTATTCACTTCCTGCACAGGCATATATGGCTACAGAGGTGAATATGTGATTCCCAACAAGCAATTTTGGGGAGCAATTTTGTTTAAAGTGATTAACAAGCTCACAAAGAAATTTGCCTGCCCCTTGTTGGATCTGAAATTCATTGGAGCCTTTTTCACCCTGTGACATCTATTCTAGTATATAATTTTGATCAAAGTATTGTTGTGTCTTGTAAAATACAAGATATTCTGAAACCAGGTCAGGAACAATAAACATTCTGGGAAAAAAATAAGGAGAAAGTAGTCCATCCTAAGAAGAAGTGATACTTCATTGTGACAGCAACCTTTCTTCATGCTACTCCTAGCAGGCTGATGTCTGATCCTGGGCACAAATCGTTGGAAATCCGTCTCCCTGACCTTAGAGACACAAGTTAGGTCAATGGTTCCCAACTTTCCGGACCAATAGCCAATTGAAAAGGATCAGCATTTTTTGCAAATCGTCACACACGCTTACCATCAACCTTCTGATTGGAAGTTCAAAGGTGATGTGACTCAGCAGCACGGCTCCAACACCTTCTTCATTACCCTTGTGGGATGACCAGTGCTCAGCAGACACAAGTGAAGAGCACCCCTTGGCTGTAGTTATCTCAGAGAAACTTAGAAATTGAATTTGTTCACTGGCTCCCATGTTTCCACAAGCTGTTTCACACCAAGTCCCAGGAGCCAGCTCCTGTGTCATTGTCCAGGCATAAGCCCTGTCCAAACTGTGCTCCCCCTTTTATTGGCTGCCAAGAACCAATCTAACCTTTTAAAAAACCACTTCTGAATCCCTCTCACTGCAAACACAACATCTCACTGAACACCTCACCCTTCCACTTTGAGGATATATACAAAACAATTCCTTCAGCAAGGAAGGAGGGAGCAGAAACATTTTCTGTAATTAAATGTATGGAATTAAAAGCACAGAAGCACACAAACACCACATAAATCGATTAAATAAAATCAGACACGATCAGATGACTTGCAGAGACAAGAAAGTAAAGAAAAATATTAAAGGGAGAGCTCCTGAGTGATCAGCAGATGGACTGTGACTTGAAGTTCAGGTGAGGAAAGGGACTTTGGGCATTGGATTTCTTCTGTGATATAGCTCCACTTTGCCAGATTCAAACAACAGATCTGATCCCAAAATACTCTTTTCCTCCAAAAAGAAGAAATCTGCTAGACCTAAAATGTGCTCAGTACCTCTGATGACAAAGGAGACGCACCGCCTCCAGAGTGTCCCTGCAAGCTGTAGGACAGCGCCTTTAACAATTTTATTAACATCCTCTGAAACACTTTGACTTCTTTTTTCCCTCAAAAAGAAACAAAGTTTCCCAAACAGGGCCACATATTCCTTATCATTTTGTTGCTTTCTTTTTGGAACTATCATTGTGGAGTCTTCTGGGCAGGCAAAGTTTCAGGGGCACAGAACAGATTAAAAAACAGATTACCAATCAACATCTCAGGGAAAAAAAATGCACACATCTCACTCTGGGCTTAGTGTTAATGCTCTTCCTTTGCACACTTCATTAGGCTTTTAAATTCCGGGCTGTCCATTGTATAAAACTCTCAGCACTATTAGAAACCCCTGGCACTCACGCAGAGTGCTTCAGAACAATGACAGAGGTTTGGCAGAAACCCCATTTGAACTGCCCAAGTCAGTGACTCTCCACATCCTTGCACAAGTGTTGGATTGCCTCAATTAGGCTTTACTTTGGCTATGGAAGGTTCCAGCTTCATCTTGGACAACAAGGTAAAAAATTCTTTGGTTATTAAAAAAAACTGAAATGGGGAATATATCTGAAACAATACTTTGGTACTCACAGAATAAAACTGGGCATTTTCTGTGACTTGTGCTATACACTTTAATTCACTTTCTCAAACTATTTATAATGATCCTCATTTTTACTACAAGTAAATACCATTACCTATTTAAAAATCAAAGCTATTGCAACATGTTTTCATCAAGTTTGTGTGAGTAATTACATATTAAAATGGCAAACATCCCTTCCAATAACACCCTGGCAAAGTTCGCTTCTTCTGCAAGTAATAAAAGTGAAAGAGAGCAAACTGTGCAAGATATTTGGCTGCTGCACCATGAGGCAGCTGATGCATTCCAAATGTCTGTCAGGTCACTTTGCAACACTAACCACTGCTAATCAATAGTGAAATCTTCCTCTCTGTGGCTTAAATATATATCTGCTTTCATTAAACAGAAGAAAATTGCAGATTAGTTGGACTCTGCTGGACCATGCAGCTTGGAGAAACACGCTGTCATCCTGACTGGGTAGGAGTTAAGACGATGCAGTTAAATTACAATACCTAATCAACTGTCGACCATGCACACAGGTTTTCTGAAATGCACTGCAGTATCTTATTGCTGGTCTTCACAAGAGGCAAGTCAGTCTCCACAGGGTGTCTTGTTTCTAAGCATCTGAGCATTTTTCTTAAAGCCCCAAACTCAGCTTCCCCTTTCTAGGATCTGAGCCTTTCTTCACCTCCTTCACATGGCCCAGAAGTCATGTCCTTTTCTCTTACTCTTCATATATCTTCCTTTCCTTGATTCCAAGCTACTTGGAACAGAGATCATATCCCTCTTTGTTTGAAGACTCTATAGCAGTCTGCATGTTGCAGTGGTACCATAAATAAAAAGTAATAAAAATGTTAGGAAAGTCTTTTGAAAAGTCCATGTTATTTTTACTATTACTCATGCTGTCGCTATTTAAGAAACAATGCCAGGAAGATCTAGAGACTTGAAGGGGACTTATAACAATTTTTGTAAGAATCTGCTATTGAAACTATGATATTACTGACAGCAAAGCATTTTGCAAGGTGTACAGGTCCTCCTGCTGCTTTTTTGAGTGCTTCTAACAGATGTTCAATTTCAAGTGGTCTGCAGATACCAATAGGCTGATGGTTCTGCAGGAATCAGAACAGCAGATGTGCCCTGCATTATGTTTTGCTATTCCCTTTATGAATCGACATGTCACCCTGCGGGTTTATAGCCAGTTAATTTTGTAATGACATCACTATTTCTGTACTTTTAATGATCCTCACAGGATTTAATTTCTCAAATAACAGAACTCTTGATCCTGGAACTGCTATGCGAAAGTAGTATATCATAAACAGATTTCTTTACACGATACAGTCCCACTTCCCAGCAAATGCCTTTGCTGATAGCTTCTAGGTAGTGCTGGGATGCACGTGGATTCTCCCAAAGACAGCAGATTTACAGTGTGGCCTCGTTTCAGGGCTCTAGACGAACGTCTGAGCATCTCTCTCCAGGATCATTATCCTCAAACAAGTATCGCTCAGTGGCTGGAAGGAATGAGGATAGGAAGGGAATAAGGATACAAAGAATGAGGATTTCCACTGGCTCTGCTGCAGAAGGGTAGGTATTGCCCCTGTCAGATGCTGCATTCCACAGTGGCCATGGTGCCCAGCTGAAATCAGAGTGCGCAGGAAACTGCGCTGCATTTTCCACTGACAGGGACCTGATTGTGAGGACAGCACTCGGGCTGTTGGCTTGGATGTTTCAATCTTAAAAGGGAGCCAAGATTTTTCTCCCTCAAATACAGTTGCAGAGTTTGCTAGAGCCCAGAGGTTTTTGGGCAGAATCTCTGGTAACAGCTGCAGGCTGCTCAGAGCAGTCTTAGGACACCACCTTTCTTCCCTGGAGTATTCAGTACTGGTAAAGAATGTCTTTCTTCTTATTTTTAAAAACAGAGAGGAAAAAGTGATGCTATTACAGCTGTATTTAAAGGACTTTTGGCATTTCCTTCATTGAAACTAACTATTAGGTATTTTTAAAAAATGACTGGAAAAAACATCATGGGTTGTAAAAGGTTCTAGTTAGGTATGTTGTGTTATGAAGCCTTGAAATACACCTGAAAACTTTTAACTTTGAGAAATGAGAACTGCATAAGCCTACATTTTGCCTCCCTCCCATTATCTCAGAAATTATATTCCCCCATTACTGTAAATATCAAAATACATCTTTAGTAAAAGCCAGCTTTTGAAAAGCATCTTAGGTCTTAAATTTAAAGAGTGAATGCAATCTGCTCTTACTGCTCTAGCTGAGAGATCAAGGCCTTAGTTTCTAAGAGTCAACTACATAATTTTTACACACATACAGGAAAAAAAATATCTCCAGCTGTGACCACAGGCAGAGTCTTCACAGCATTCGCAGGAGCTGTGTGGTCATGCTGGGGTCTGAATCCACCCATAGAAAGGATGAGGAAATCCATCCTAAAAGGATGAGGTAAGTATTTTTCTGAGTTTTCCACAGTATTTCTGGGTTTTTTTCTGCCCATCTTAATTTCTTGCAGTTCACATTTCTAAAAAAAAAGTTATCAGCCTTAGTACAAGTCTCAGATTGAAACATATGAAGTTCAGGAAAGCTAGTGCTGAGGTTAAATCAAATTCAACTGGGCTTCAGCACTAAAAATAGCAAAGACAAAGCTGACAAAAGTCTACCTGCAGGTCCACACTATTGAGTGCATGAATTACCTGACTTCCATCTTAACTGAAGCTGTAAGCAAGTGTGTTATCTAACAGCATGCTGAGCCCATGGATGTCTCAGAGTACTCCAAAAGCAGAAGCACATTCCCTAGAGACATGGCGCATCACAAGCCTCCAGACCCACCTCTCCTCTTCTGCTCTATCCTCCCAAAAATGCTGAACCAAACTCTTCCATCACCTGAACTCAGCATTTCTCCCCCAGATGCTCCCAGCAGACAGTCATGACTTTCAGCCCCTCTCCCAGACACCTTGAACTATGGGATGAAAATCATGCTCAAAAACCTTTTGCTCCTCTGGCATAACTGAAGTACTTACACCTATGAAGTTTGTTTTTGTAGGCACCTAAACATCCTTGTGGGCTTTCTTGAGAAGTAAGGACCACCATAAAATTGTGGAGCTAAGCCAAAGGCACATTGCCTTTGTCCATCCTTCCCCAATGTGGAGGAATGGCCACACAGGGACTTCCAGTGCCTCTCCAGCACTTCCCCTCCTTCAAATCCCAAATTCCCAGACAAAACACACACCTTGCTACCAACACACTTCCCCTGGCTCAGACCATGAAGAATCAAACACACAGGGAAGATGCTGGGCATGTTGCTTGCTGCACAACCTCGGGGTACTCAGATACAGCTGTCGGGAGCTCAGCAGGCCAACCCTGGTGAGACCCACTATATTTAGGGTATGACTGCTTTCTAAAAATGCATTATCTAGACAAAACAGTTGTGTATCTCAGGGATGCAGGTTCTGGTTTTCTGAATATTTCTGATATTTACTCTGACATTTCCTCTGAGTGTGTGTGTGGTGTTTTGAAAGGAAAAGAGTTTTCTGTTGCTTAAGGCCAGTCCTTCCTGTTTGTTAGTTTATACTAAACCTAAGTTTTGACATGAATAAAATTGTTGCTTCAAGTCTGATTTCAAACATGTGGTAAAGGCAAATCTAACAATTTTATGAGATATAGTTACTTTTGTAGAGGGTGAGTTTGCCCTAGGGAATTTCCCCTGACTAGATTTATCACAAGTTTTTTGAACCAGATAATTTTGTTTGATAGCACATCTGGCAGCATCATAAAATCTTGACGTCCCAAGCTATTACACAGGAATTACTTTTGTAAATCATTTATGAATATTACTGATGTAGGCCTATTCTGGGCAGTAAGAAAGGAAACAGAGCACTGAAGGACAAAGGAAGGGAAAAAGGATTCCCTTCCCTTTCAGGGCTCATCAGATAGGGTGGGTATTTATCATTTTAAATGGGAAACATGTTGTCATTGATACAGCTGAAAAGTCCACATAACACAATTTGTTCCCCATATTCCCTAAATAGGCAAAAAGGGAAGATATTCTACCTGAGGAAAACCATAAATTGATTCCTCCTGAAGACAAATCTGTCCCTGTCTAAATCTTAAATAAGACTATTATTTAATAAGACAATTAAACACCACATATTGCTAAAACCATAGTAAACACAAACTCACAATTCAAGTAGACTAAAGGAGGAAAGTTTTACCGAGGCCAGCACTGAGACAAAATACAGGGCCCATTTTACCTCACAAAAAACCTCCTGGTATTAACAAAATCCCCCTCCCAATCCACACAGTAACCTGCCTTTTGAACATGGCAACATGACTGAATGGAAACTCTCCACATAGCTAAAATGACACGATTAGCTGCTGAGCATATGCCTTCAGAAAGAAAGCTGGAAAAGCAAAAGCTTATGTTGACTTTTAGTACCATGAACTATCACACTGTTAGCAATTTCAGAAGATTGCACCTATCGATTTGGATTGGAAACACATCAGACAGTGAAATAACTCTGGGTGCTGCCACCTTGCCAAACCCAAAGCCTGGCATTACATTCCTTTTGAACATGGATGGAGGAACTGACACCAAACACACCATCACTAGGTGGAAGGGCAACAGAGGAGTCATCCCAAATAAACCAACAACGGGGAACTACAACAAGCCCTTCACCCTTCATTCCTGACATCCCCACTACTGGGAGCTACTGGGCGTTGTTTTTGTTGCGCCAGAGCAGAGGAGAAGGTCATCTGCAATACTCCACAGAAATATATTTCCAGCCTTAGGTAAGAAGGCTTTTTGTTGGGGATTTTTTGGGGAATTTCCCTGCTTTGGGGCCCATAAGGAGGGAAAGAGCAGTTCTCAGACAGCTCCTATTTGACTTCCAAACACCAGGCTCCCTCAGACCACAGCATGTCAACGAGGGATGCACAGAGCCATTACAGAGCACATGCCAGTATTGCACCACATGCTTTCCCTGCCAGAGCAGAAAATTTCTAAATTTGGCTTCCTCCCAGGAAGCAAATTCCTGTCCATACACACCCAGACTGATTTCTCACAGATGAGCATGCTGCCCACTGAAATCTGAAGTGGGCTGCATCCACAGGGTGCTGAGGACCCACCCTGGCAGGGCAGTGGTGTGGCAGGATTCACCAGCTGCATTGAGAAGAGAGGAGCTCCTGGTTTATTTGAAAGTGCCAATACTGAAAAAGAAGCTCTAACATGAAAAAGCAAGTTTAAATTTTTGATAGTTTCAGATCAACTAGAATCCAAAAATGACAATGTAACACAGTTTCAATAATGAAAGCATGGATGGTTTCAAGCTACACAAAGATCTCCACCAGGAAAAAGATCCACATGACACAGAGGAAGAACTGAAAAGAAATCGTGGTTTCCAGGGTCATGAGTGGTATCTGCAGGGTATCATCTGGACTCCTTAGACTTGACAGCATGAGGCAACATTGGCTGTGGCTAAGAAATCTGAGATTCGTGTTCTGTTTACCCCCCTCTTTCTGAATGCAAACACATGTTCTGTCTTTCCAATAACGATGGACAACACATGCACCAAGTAGGTACATTGAAAGTCATCTGTTAATTGCAGATACATATAAATGACCACACAGCAAGCTTTCCCAGGGAGACAGGACTGGAAAAAAGGGAGGCAGTTACACTATGATTAGATGCTGTGGGGAAAAAACTCGAACAACAGAATCAAACAAGGTTGATTCATGAATTTTTTTTTTCCTAATTCAATATAACTATTATAATACTATTTTAGATAATTCCAGAATGTCAAAGAGTGATGAGGAGGGTTTTTTTCAGTCCATTACAGATAGCACTTGCCTCAGTAACTATGCCAATGGAAGAAAATCCATCATGTACTAACCATACTCCAATCTCCAACAGGAATATTCCCCATTTTGCGAAGTAAAGTGAGATGTGGGAGTCCTTGACCTTCTGAGTAATTAAGGGAAACAGAGACATTCTTGTTTTTATTAGAGACACACTAAACTATTTGAAAATAATTTGAATAGCTGGAGAATTAGTGTATTTGCCTGCTCATGAGTAGCGCAGATAGTTTAGAGTTCTCTTGGGGACAACACATCGTAATGAATATCTGCTATTCATATTTAATGCAATCTGCCAAAGAGTGCTTTTGGGAGGACTTTCTGTGTCAATATAATGATTAACAACAGGACTGGAAAAGCAAATGAATTCCTGCAACGGGTGGGGCTGGCAAAAATATCTTGCAGTACTATACCAGTAACACTGGATTTAACTGTACTTTTTTAATGATACCAGTAGAAAATCCATTTCCCAGGGAGGGAAAAAAATCTTTAAGATGAAGTTCAAGGAGTAAATAATTGCATTAATAGAAGGAAAAACAATTCCAGCAGAAAACAATGCCCAAAACAACAATCTGCCTGTCCTGAGCATGTCTGAAAAGCCTGATATGTAATACTGACTAATAAATAAAATAATTAGTATTTACATAGCACAACCAGAAATAATATTGTAGGTGCTTCCTTGTCTACCTCTTTGAGTTCCTCAGATGATCTTACTTTCCAAACATTTCCATACATTTTCTCATATTTCGGAGACTTACATAAAACAGAATATAAAGTCTTTTATTCTTTACTATACACTTTTAAAACACCCCAGACAGAAAAGAATGGAAAAGCTTGGCTAAAATACAATGAGTGACCGTAATATGGAATTTTCTCCATGGCATCCCAACAGTCCTCTAAATAACACATGCAGATTACTTTTTTCCAAGTTATGTGGATGAAGCAACCTTACTGAGTTTATATAAATTCCAGGACATTCTTGTATCAGACTGACTGCTCTTCCCTGACCCTTATCAAGCTACTCCTATTCCTCCCTTGCAATAAATGGAAAGGGGGATTCCAAGGCTTCGAAGGCTCATGTTGGCAGCCTGAGGAACAAAATGTGGGGCAGGGGTCAGAGGTAGAATATGGGGGTGCTCCCACCAAATGCCATGGGCTACACAAATCACCTTGTTCAAGCAAATGTTCAATCCAAGCAGAAAGGGAACAACTGCCAAACAAAGTGTTTTATTATTTAGTGGCTCCCACTGTGGTTATTGTCCAGACCCTTTTTTAATTTGGTCTAGGAAACACTCAGGGATTCCTTTCACCACAGCATTAGCTCAGATTAAGCTTTTTCCTCCAGCTCACACCAACTGGCTTTGTTATGTAGTGGTATTTAGCCATGTTAAACTAATTCTATAAAACTCATTCTGGTGAAGTTATGTTACAGGAACCAGTCTTGCAAAGATACTCTACAAACAACCAGCAGGGCTTCATCTTCCCCACGCTGATATTTGCTTGTGAAACTGCAACATCGCTATGTGCCTTGCAGTCCCATCAGCCATAACATAAAGCAGCACTTTCCTCATCAGTTTTCAACTCCTTGGATATACCACAATGATCTGTGAAGCTTTTACATACCATCCTTCTCAAATTTCAGGTGGTCATTCTCTTATTAAGGGTGTTTTCTTGGAGTTTCAGATTTTTTGTAAGACTGATTTTTATAACTAATACTTTTCCAGAAATTAAAATGTGTCACTGCAGCCACACAACAAATGTTTTATAAAGAATGTAAACTCTTCTAAAGCTGGTATCCTCACTTTGTGACATCTGCCTTACTGACCCCTGGCAGCAGCATTAGGTCTCACAATGGGCCCTGACCCTTCTTCCAGGGCTGATGGAGAGCAATGCCACTCAGAAACAGGAATTGCCTGTGTGTCTGCTACTCACCTGAACCTAAGGTGGTTTTACTTTAATAAAATAGCAAGTAACAATATTTGCCCATATTTATTAATTTATTAATTTATTAATTTAATAAATAAATTATTTCACGAGTCTTCTATGATTTTCCTATTGCAAACACGTCAGGCTCTGCAGGACTTTTGCCCATTTCTTGTAGCTGCTCTGAGTCTGGCAAAGAACCAAAACCTCTTGGTCTACGAGAGACTGGCACATGACCCAAAAAGCACAGGAATGCCTCCAGTCCTGCCTTCTCCCACCATTTCTAAATGAGCTAAGCAGCAAGCTCCTGAAACCACCTCTGCTGTGAAGAAGAAACTCCTCATTAATTAATGCAGCCAGGAAGCCTGTGTGGCACCCGATGTCAAGAATGAGGATGTGTGCTGCGTGCTGCACGGGGTAACACGGGGCAGGTAAATCAATGGGGCTCACAGAGTGACGACCTACTTGGCCCTGCTCTTGTTCGGTGCTCATGCAGCGCTCACGTACCCATAAAAGTGGGTTTGCTCATCCTCTGACCCCTCCAGCACTGTGACCACACCTCCAATTATTAAGTATTTTGCACTATGTATCTCAGGATAAAAGCAGAAGCCGAGTCACAGGTCACAAAGGCAACAGCATTATTAACATCAATGAAACTAAATCACTCCATCCTGAGCATTTATGGCAAGGGCCTCATGCTCACACAATTCATGTGTCTAAGATGTACTGTTGTCTGTTTCGTGGGACTGGAGATACCTGCCCCAACTGTAGGTTAAGATAACTTAATGATACTTGATATAAAGTTATTCTGCCATCATTAAAAGTGTATAACCAAGACAGAACAAAATAAAACAAGGCACTAAACACAGAAGCTCAAATGGCACTAACTTTGAACAAAAGCTGTTGAACAGCATTGTTTTATAAAGATTAAAGAGATTTTTATAACATTCCTGTTATGTAAAGTAATTTCTATTGGATTTTAATGAATGAAAAGATCTGGAAGATAAATAGTACAATAGCTTCAAGCATACAAAGAGCACTAGTTTGGCCAACCTATAATTTTTTCCAGTCTTTTCAAGAGAGTTCCATATTATTCCACCAGACAGTATAAATTCTAACTTTAATAGAGACTATCAATCATACTGGCTTTGGCCTATGGGTGGCTTCATTGGGAAAACAAACAAATAAACAAACAAAATCTACAATGGAGAGCAGAACCCTAAAATACAACCCAAAGCTCAACCTGCATGCTTCCAAGAACTTGTCTCTATAATTCCAGTGATATAAACCTCAAGTTCCAGAATCAGAAGTCTACAGACAGAGTGCTGACAGTACAGGTATGAAAACAGAGTAGTACAAACCAGAAGAGTCATCCTGCAATGGACTATGTCTCAAAACCAATTCTCATTCAAGGCACCCTCCTTCCTATCTTGCCAATTTTAGTTGGTATTTGCAAACATTATTGTCTTGAGCTATGCACAGCAGCTGCCAGGCTTTTCTGCTCAGCCACAGAGAGCCAGTGCTGCAAAGCACCTCCACAAAAATACTGACCTGAAAATGCTGGGACCAGGGCATAAAGACACAAACCCCAAGATTTAGAGGTAGCCACTTATTTTGCATATTGACAGAAATTCATACTAAGCAGTACTTTTCTGAAAGGCTGACTGACTGGTTTATTAATCATTAATAATGCATCAGCAACACAGTCTTAATTCCACAGGAAAACTTCACAGAAAAGAAAAACTCGACATTGCTGATCATATAACTTTGGTATTTACCAATCTATGCCTCAGAAAATGTTCCCATTTACTAATAAAACTATTTCTTCAACAGGTGAGTATTCCTGAAGTAGTGCGGGATAAATTCAGGATGATAAACTGATAATCAACCAGGATATTTTCTGATAGGATTGGAAAATTGAAGTTACTTGTAGACCTTCTGACTGTTTTGCTTTTCATCTCCAAGAAGACAAACACCCTGCAATAGAACAGGGCAAATAAAAACCTGATCTAATTATACTTCTTTGCTTATGTGACTGGATGAAAACTGTCCATATAAATGGGAAGAAAAACAAAACAGAAACAAAAACAAAACAAAACAAAAAAAAAGAAGAAAAAAAAAGAAAAAAAACCACCAAACCCACTAATTTACTTCAAGACTGCCCAGCATTCCAGTATGTGTATATGAGATGTGAAGCCAGAATTACTATCAAGCAGCACAAAACCTGCAATTTTTACTCTTCAGAAGTACTGTCTTCACTGTGTGATTTTCCATTTAAATTTGGAGCTGAAACTTTGTGAGCTTTCTGTTGAAAGATGCATCAGGAAAACTGCTATAACAAATCTCCTTTTCCTTTAGCAGAAAGTGCATTGTTCCACACATGTGCTGTTTAGTCAAGACTTCTCATATCCAACAGTCACAGTAATGCATTTAGACAAGCATCTTCAACAACAAACTGATCTGCAAAGCTGTATATATCTGGGTTTCCTGGATGATAAATACATCAGTCATCCACTGCAAAGACCTCCAGAGACGTATCTTTTCTAAGTGATCCTACTTAGAAAGTTTATACCTGAGACAGTTTTGTTTGGAGCCACTTAAACACATATAAAATTAAGACCAAGAAGAAAGCATGCTTGTCATAAGGCAAAGAAAAAACTTTCCTTAGCTAATACCCTCAGCAGTGCTGCATGTAGAACTATCCTAGTTTTGGCTGGGAGTGTAACTTTCTTCCTAGAAGCAGGTAGAGTGCTGTGGTTTTGGGATTGAGTATGAGAATAATGTTGACAACACCAACTAAAGCATCGCTGTGTTAAGTAGTGTTTACTCTAAGTCAAGGGCTTCTCCGTTTTCCATGCTCTACCAGTGAGGATGTGCACAAGGAGCTGGGAGGGAGCACAGCCAGGACAGCTGACCCAAACAGGCCCAAGGGATACTCCAAGAGGTAAAATGCCATCCCCAGTACATAAAGAGGTGGGGGGGGGAGTTGGCCATTGGTTGCTCATGGACTGGCTGGGCATCTGTCAGCAGTGGTGAGCAACTGTAGTGAGCATCTCTGGTCTCTCCTGGGTTTTACTTCTCTCCCTCTTTTTGCTGCCTCCCTCTTGATGACAACTATTCTTATATCCCATTTCAATATTAAATTGTTCTTATCTCAAACTATGGGTTTTACCTTTTTTCCCCCTTGATACTCTTCCTCATCCCACTATGGGGGAAAGGAGATGTGAGACAGCAGCTGTGCAATAGTTGGTTGCTATCTGGTGTTAAACCACAACAGAAACTCAACCACAGACTCAAGGGCTCATTCTGCAGCCACTGGCAGCTCACAGACACCAGCTGTCCACTGGGCTGCTCTTCAGAAGCTGCACATGAAGAAAAGAGCTACTTATGGAAGAAAACTAAAGCAGTATTAATAACTGTGCAACTTCAGAGGATTCTATATTGAGGAATCATCACCATTCATTATTACAAAAAGGTCAGTTTTTTTTTAAAAGCAACACTGGATTCTGCAGCTAGTATACTAATGCAGGATATACCAAAATGCATAGCAGGTTTTGTCACTCTTGGCTTCCATAGCTTTGGCATGCCATACAGTTGCCTGTTTATTTTTATAAAAAAAAAGAAGTGAAAATGGTATTTCAAAACAAATGCATGCTTTTTGCCCAAGTAAAATACATCATAGATGAACAACTGCGACCACTACTGATAAAATTTCAGAATGAACACCATCATTATTAGAAGAGAGCTGGTCAATAAAAGGTATTAATACCAAACACTTACTTGCAGGTGATGGGGTGCTGCATCCACTAGTTGGTGGGTGACTCTGGAGTCCATGGAGGGAAGGTAGTGACAGTCCACCAATGACTGGAGGAAAAAGTAAGGGATATGGTGCTGCTGGATAGTGAGTCATATGTCCATTCACGGCCGGTACGGGACATGTGCGGCTGCTGGTTGTCATGTTAACACCTCACAGGGGACAGGTATCACGTTGCATCACTCCAGGCCAGCACACTGGATACCTCAAATTATGAATGACGAGGGCTGTCAAGCCTGAAGGTACAGCTTAAGCTGGATTGAGGGATGATGAAAAGGTAATTCACTATATCAGGTCCATCCTATATTTCATCGCTGCTTCCTACTCTTCTGTCTTCTAGGACATCCTTGCTCTGCAGACTGTGGTTAGAGAGTCTTACTCTGGTATCAGGGTGCAGTTCAGTTGCCTCTACAAATATTTCTCTGGGAGCACAGCTGGTCTCTACAGATGCATACTGACACAGTCTGGGGGAAGAAAACAATATAGTAATTAAAATATACATAGTTTTTAAATGTGAACATAGAAGACTATTTTTCTCATTGTTATTTTTGTTGAGTTACAATTTATTTATCAGTGTCCCACAAGGTCAGCTCATGTAAAACTCTCACCCTATTACTGAAGCTAACAGCAGAACACCCATTGAGTTGATTTCCCTGCACAATGTGCAACACCAAAAGCTACTTCTGGTGTGACGCAGTCTTGTTGTGAAAACTGCCAGATTTAAAACCAATGCATCAATAATTACCTGAAATATTAATGCTGGGGAAGAAAAATAATCAACTTCTGAAAAATTTCCCTGTGTATGAAAGCTTCCAGTGTCCCCCTAAAAGCTACAGAAGGATTGGCACTGAGGGGGCTGTCAACTCACTTCAGTGCCATGGCTCAGGCAGGACACTGAGACACACGTCTGAGGGCAATTTTGGGTTGGACTGTTAAAGCAGTAATTGCTTTAATAAATTACTGTTTTCACAAAGAATACTTAGTTTATTATCCCTTAGGAGACACCTCACTAATGGTTTCCTATTTTTTTTTTCTTTTGAGGGGTAGGGGAAACTGCCCAAACAAAGAAGCACCCATTATTTCATCATCTGGTGAGTGAGTGGCGTGAGTCAATACCATGCAATACACTGCTCCTGTGCTATGCTAGGAAACTCGCTTGTTCTCATGACACCATCTTCAAAGTCATCCAGAGCTCCACACACCTTCCTCAGTATTTCACCCAAACAGCTGCCACCTTTCAAGGGGTCCTCATTTTTTCAGGCTCTGTACCGAAAGCCTCAGGCTGAGAACAGGAATATCACTTCTTGTGATATTCCCACAAAATTTGCCCCCGCCATAGCAGTTCAAATCTACGTACAGCAAATGGCTGGTGGCCTCTGAACCAACCTGCTGGTGCAACACCAGAAAGTGCTGCTTACTGGTGTCTTGAGAGATACAGTACTGGGAAGGCTGCAACCACTTCCATATTGCAAACACTGCTCCTGCAGCTACTCATGCAGTGCTCCAGGCAAAAGCCAGTGAGTGCTGCAGCCAGCTCCTGAGCTCATCCTGCACAAGGAGTTTACTCATCTCCTCCAACACATACTGTAGGAGGAACTAGGAGCCACAGAGCAAACTCAGCCACCCAAAAGTAAGGCAGTCCACGGCTGAGTAAAGCTTTGTTTCCTGAGACAACGTACTACACTCTTGCATCTGCCACAGTCAGTGATCAGTAACCACATCCACCGCTATATAGCACTTTTATCTGTAATTCTTTGAAATTATAGCCTGAAACCAAAAGCAAGAGGATTTTGGGGTGGGAAAACAGAGGAGCGGTGAAATGATGTGTCAAGGTCACAAAGCAAAACTGCCGCCAGAGGAGGAAAACTGTGACAACGCAGTACTGACTATCACTGCTGCTGCTCAGTGCACCAGTTGTCGGTAAGAATTCAAATGAGCAAGGAGAAAAAAGGAAAAAAACCCAACTTGGATGCACATGTTTGCCTGTCAGAGAGCAGCAGAGTGTTTCTCCTCTGTGTGGAATACCAGCAAAGGTTACCAGCTGTGCATGTTGTCAGACAGCAGCTTCTGCTGAGTGCAGCCTGCTTGGGGATAACTGAAATGTAGCTCGTAAGTATTTGATAACTGTGTAAATTATGCACAAAATGCCTTTAATGCTAATGGATGCAAACGTATGCAGAGATGAGGCTGCAAGAAGGGGATACAGAAAGCGGAGGCACAGTTGCTGGCCAAGATGAGCTCGCGGACCACATGCCTGGAGACCAGTGAAACCAGGCAGATCTTTTGAGGGAGCCCCAGCAGCTAAAATACATTGACTCACAAACAACACAAAATGAGATGAACCATCACTGGTGCCTGCTTTACCTGGCTAAGACTTTATGAAGCTTAAGAGACAAGGAAAGTAGAGTATCAAAGGAACACGCAAAGTTTTATAAAGCAATTCCACAAAATCTGGCAAAAATACCACACTTTTAAGTGTTTGCAAAAAAAAAAAAAAAAGAACAAGAGAGGGATGCTGATGAATACCAGCCCTAAAAATGTGTGCATTAAATTAAACACAGAACAAGGTCATCTATTTTTAAATGATGTAGGGCTCTGGAAACAAAATTCATCTTACAAAACTATCTAACACCTTCAATTATATTTCTATTAGCCAGAAAAATGCAGAGCTCATCATAAGTTAAAAACGTTCCCAGAACCACATCAGATATATATTCATATTTAAGTGAAAAGTATTGAGAAAAAAGCAACTCCTTCAGGACAGAGGGGGAAAAAGGCATTCAGGAAAACTCTTTGGTCAGTTCTTCATTACTGAAGGAACATGATCTGTGATGGAGTGGTGATGACAGAACACAGCAATGTTATAGCTCCAGTATACAAATACATATATTTAACAGTGCCAAAACTAGGTTATAATCATATAGTTTTGTGTCCTTATAATTTTACATGAGGTGTAATTATAAACTGGAAATACTACATGAAAGTAAGTTTTTCTTGCGTTACTCAAAAATCACCTTCCTTTCACCACTCACGGCCAGAAATTTCCTGCAGATAGCTGTGCTGGAGATAAGCCTTGAGAACTTCTTCCTCTTCAGAGTTCTTCAGAAATTTACTTTCCATAGGCAGAGAGAGAATACAGTGTAAAAGTCATGATACTCTAAACACTCCAATCTGTGTCCCTTGGGAGCATCAGGTTGTTCACATGGCAGAACATCTATGCAATGGTCAAGGAGCAAATTGTAGGCAGATTAGCTACCAATCAGCAGCTCCAGCTTCTTGTAAAGAAGCAAATGCCACTCATTCTATGGTTTCCAAGGAATTTCAAGTTCCTTGAAATGCTAACAGAGATTACAGACCCATCACCTTCATACTGCCCAGCAGAGGACATCCCAAAGTAGAAACTGCTGTAGAACAGGAAACCCAACAATCAGCTTCCCCATTCACGCCAGTTCCATGGCACAACTCTCATGACACATTTCACTAATGTATCACCAGATGGACACATTCATACCCCTGAACCTAGCACTGGACATCAGCCACAGATGTCTAGGCTGCATGCAATTCCAAGGTGAAAACACCTCTTTTGCCTAACTAAACCTGTACCATAGCTCAAAACACTGTGCGGGTGTCAGCTTTGTGAAGGACATTTTCCTTTGTTGTCTTTTGCTATGGTAAATACCCATAGCAACAGCATGGATTTCTGCCCTGGAGGCAGAAGGCAACATTTTCAGAAAATGGCTGTGACCAAGGGACTTCAGAGGATCTCCTCAGCATACAATGAAAATCCTCTTCCATAGGCTTCTCCTTAGTGACTGTTCCTGAGTACAAGGCCCCTAGTACAAGCAGTATGGAAAAGGATCATACAGAAAAGTTCCTTTGAATGTTCACCAAGAGATGATCACACTGTGCACTACTTTGCATTGAACAGCGGCCAATGACTTTTCTTTGACAGAACATATGCCTCCTCCTTTTTGGTTTTTACAGGTCTTTTATTGACTTGACTTCAGTGATAAAGCAGATGGCCACAGGGGAAGGAGGCTACAGTAGCTCTAGAACAGAGCAGAATATTTATCAGCTGAAGTTAATGCAGCAGGTGTATCTCTTCCACATTTCTTCTCAGTGTTTGTGCAGCTGAGCAGAAATTTAAAACTACAAATTTTCACATATAAGCTTCAAATTTTACTGGATAAACAGTAACCCAACTTTTCTTATTGTCTCTGAATTTCCCATGCATTTTGCACAGGCTTGACTACAGAAAGCAGCTTTGCTCTTCAGACATCTGTCAGTTCTCCTAAAATATATTAAATATATTGAGCCTCATTCATTATATTGATATTTAGCTTCCATTTGGTAACAATATTTGGTATTACTGTACCATAACTCATCCTTCTGAATTTTTCACTTGTATTAAGATTTATTTGAATTCCTAAAATCCCTTTGCTGTTACAGGTGACTTTGATGCACATCAACAGCTGGACAGGCAAGAAGCCAAAGCAGGAGGTTTGGCCAATTGTTCTGTGTCAGTAGGAAGGTTACGCTCTGTCCTCCCTTTTGCCAACAACATCCCAATTCCACATTCCTCTTCCTCCCCTCTCACTAGGGAATTAAGTCGCCAGCATTGCAAGTAAAGCAGGATTTTTGTCTTTTTTTTTTCTTCCCTCACTTCTGAAAAGGTCAGTGGGGTGTTCTGCCCTACCTATGGTAATGTTTGAAATTCAGCAATCATTTTAAGATATCCATGATGTAGCATCCAGAAAACTTCTAAGCTAAATCTGCCATTCCTACACCGTTCTGCCACAGTAAACTCAGTTGCTCTTCCTTTACAACTGGGGGACAAAACCAGGAATGCAGAAGAGGCACCCCAACATGAGGACATGTTCTGCACAGTGCTGGGCACTTGGGAATTTGCTTCTCCAAGCCCTCAGTCTGCAGCACTGCTGTCCCCGAAGTTTCCAGGGTCACAGAGGAAGTCTCTTCTAAGTTCATTTCTCACTTTCCTGCCAATGCCAAACCCCCCGCCCCTCCCTTAAATCTTAGGCTAAAACAGGAATCACTGGACTGGGAGGGCAGCCTGGGCAGTAAGACAGGAGAGGCAAGTTGCTCTTCTCAGAGCAACAAAAACAATTTCAGAGAAATTTTGCATATAAAACCTTTCAACAATATATTTATTACCTGTTTTCCCCAAGGGACAGAGTTGGTGGTGTTCTTATTTATTAGCTGGCTTCAAGACATATTCTAATGCTGTTTTCAAAACAAGTCAAGTTTTGAGAACGCTTACTGTATTTAATGTATAGTTTGTATTGAAGTCCCTGATTATGCATATGCTTTCTATTATGCTGGCTGATGGTGTTGCATTCAGCAGTACTGAATAATTCAGCAGATTTAGCACGACTCAAGTGTAAATCAGTCAGATCCAGTAACACGATAACCACACTGCCTTTAAACTCTTAAAAATGCATGGAAACTTTTATTTCATAAAGAGGCTGTACTCCGTTCTGCACCAGTTCTCACTGACTGTGAGATGTTGCATTTTTGTTTTCATGGCTATCCAACGAGATTTAATTAAACAATAAAGTAGTTACTGTGGCAGAAGTAAAAAAAAAACCAAAAAAAAACCCTTGGAGTGTTATGTTTCCTTTATTAGCATAGTGATGTGAAACTAAACAGAAAAAGCAATCTAATAACAAACATTCCTTTGAGAAGGGCTCTGGGAGCAAAAGGACATCCACTTATTGTTCAGCCCATCCCATTGGTCCATATATGGCAATAAAGGTACAATAGAAGGAAACAGGAAACAGACTGGCACATCTGCATTATCTTATTAGAGGCTAATGGATATCTGAGAGGAACATGCATCTGATGCTGAATAGTCTGTACCAATCTCCGAAGCAATTACTCTTAATTAGTGGATTCTGTTTATAGATGGAACTTAGTGTACCCTTTTGTATCAAAGAGATGCAGGCATCTGGAGAGAGATATGGTTTTCTTAAAGGGAAAGCATTGCAGCACAATGTGAGGGTTGGGCTGGTTTTTGGTTGGGGTTTTTTTTGAGTTTTTTTTTTTTTCTTGCAAATAAAAGCTCTCTGAAGCATAACATATTCTACTGTCTTATTAATCAAAAGAGCATGCTGGTTTAAAAAAAGTAAAGGGGAAAAAAAAGACCATACTCTTAATCTCAAACTCTGAAAGTAAACACAGAAAGCTAATACTCATATATGAATTATATGACAAAAACCACTTTGATGATAAGCAAATAAACAACTGAACCTAAAATTTCCAACCGCTGGCCAAAAAGCTTAAAATAGCAGCTTAAGTCAGAAGAACAACATCTGCATTTTGTATCTGCCAAGTCTGCAGCCAAAAAAAGTAAACTACTCTATATGACCAGATGCATGAATAAAAAAGAAAATGCATGAAACAGAACTTCAAAGTCAGTTTATTGAAAAGCAGATCTGTAGCTCTTACATCCCATAACCACAATTGTCACATATTTTCAAATATAGGTACAAGACTTAAGGAAAGAGGGAAGATAAATTGTTGTAACAGAATTAAGACACTCTTTCTATGACATTTTTCCTGCATCTTGGTATGCAAGATAGCTGTCTGCTGGGGGACTGTGAATTCCTTTTTGTCATAAAGCTGACACTTGCAAAACGGGTTTCTGTTTTCTTTGGGGTCTTTTCCCCCGACATTGTTAAGAGATAATTAATATAATTAATGCAATTGCTGTTTATTTTAAAATCCTATTGGGAAGTATAAAAAGGAGGGGGGGGGAAAAGCTTCTTTCTCCCTTAGCAGCTATGCTTCGAATTGCCTGCATTGCAAACACACACTCATGTACGCCTGAAAAAGAGCAAATCTAAATCTGAAAGGGGAAAAGGGAAAAAAAAAGTGAGACACAATGACACCCATTTATTTACACACCATACAACAGTACCCTGCTGTGCCAACTATTGATTTTAGTGGAACTGAGAGTCCATGTTGGAGAGCAGCAGCTGTGAGTACATAGCTTGAATCTTCATATGGGAACAATACTCCATAAGCAGAATAACCTATTTCAGGCAACCTTCATGTATAACAACTAACATTAAAAGCACACAGAGCTTACATTTCAAAACCTGAAAGGCACTATGGTTATTTGTTCTGCAAAGGTTCAGGAGAGTTATTAATTTATTTGTGCTAACACAACCAAGAAGTGTGAAGGATTGAAAATCCATGCTTCACATGTCTGTTATTCTACAGAGATGTTAATTCTGTTCTATACTAACCATATTTAAGATCCTGTCACTGTATCAGGCAATTTCTCATCTTCTCCTGTTGTTTGCTGCTTTAAAGGGCTGTTTGAAACTGAGTTGTGGGGTGGTTGGGTTTCTGGGTTGGGGATTTTTTTTGGTGGAGGGGGTCAGGGGGTTGATTGTTGCCTTTTTTTTTTTTTTTCCTACAGCTATCTGCATTCCATGTTTTTTCTTTCATTACTCAGCAGTTGCCAAAACTATACTGAGAAGCAAAGATAAATGGTTAGGTCAGGTGATGGGGTTAACAATTTACTGTGTGTACTGCTCCGAGAGCCAGATCTAGGAGAATTGGCTCATGTTTATGTACAGGATGAGAAGTTGATTTCCTGTGCAGTGGCTTTCAATCACCTCTGTAAGGGACTCTCTTGCAGTTTTCTGCAGAGAATTCAAAGGGCTCTGAATACATTTTGTGCTGGTATATAGGACACTCTGCTTTGTAACTAAATGCATTCCTTACTTACTCTGTCACATTCAAAAAATCCTGAAGGACAGTCAAGGAAAAAAGTTCTCTTTCATCTATGGAAACCAAAGGAAAGGTAACTGGGCTTCCTCCTTCCTGAGTTTAAGTGAACTTGAACACTCATTATGCTCCCCAAATTTAAAAGCTATTTCTTAATGCTTAAAATTGCTCTTTCAACAGAATCAACACTTCCGTTCTTGCACAGTCATCTCTGTTATTCCTTATTAACATTTCAAAGGATGTAAAACAGTAACTCCATACTGAGAATATCTTTCATGAGAGACTATCCTGTATGCTACAGAGGTTTAGGAAATCAGAGATTTGCCAGACCAAAGCTGCAGGGCTTTTCTGCAGACTGAACCTGTTTCCTTGTATCTGCTCATCCACAAAACTGAAGAGGAAAAACAAATCTCTTCTCTCAAACACCATTCAGATGATCCACAATTTAAACAGCACAGGATACTTGGCTCTTAAAAAGCAGGTTGGTCCCTCAGGTTACACAGAACCAGAAACTCCAGTAGGAAGCTTTCCGCACTCAAGGTACTGTGCCTATTGCTTTAGTTCTCTGACCACATTTTTCCAGCAGGTGTCCCGTGTTCCTGAATAGTTTCTCCCTACAGTTCAGAAAAACAAGACTTGATTTAGCAATCCAAATTATTCTTTACTGTCCTGTGTGTCCAGTCAGGTTGTTTTGTTCATATCTGCTTCTATGTGAGATGGCAACCACAAAGATAAGATATGATCACTGACAGGAATAAGGAACCTATCCTTAGGGGTCCCTCCTCATCAAGTCAAAGAAGGGAAAAAGAAGCACAGGTAACAAAGGTAAGCTGCAACCAGCACCGACATGCTTCTAGGATTTGGGAAGATTTACACAGGCCAACAGGTAGTACCTTAAACTGGCAGCATACTCAACTATCCATGATCCTTATCCATGAAGGAAAGGTAGCATCTCTGATTAAGTTCAGAATGGAATATGCTCCCTGTCCAGCAAAAACAAATTTCCACAAAAGTCTTGTCCTTAAGTGGTAATTAATTGGTTTTTGCCCTTGCCTACAAGGCACCACAAGATATCATCACACAGATTCCCAGCCAAAGCAAGATTTTGCGAGAAGAGCTCTTGGAAAGAGACGAGAGGCCAAGGGAAGGGAGACTGAGTAAGCAAGAAAAACCACATCCTGCTGCCTATATTCAGTAATGTCATCCGATATTATGGGATGTGCAGACATTTACAAGTATGCCAATAGCTTCCCAAGTGGCGTTACAGCCAGGAGGAGTGAGGAATCTATCTGAGCCTCCCTAGCATGCTCTCAGAATGCTCATCTTTAACCTTCTAGCTGATGAGAAACATGTCATGGTGACCAACAGCAAATACAGCACTTACCATCACTGCAACTACTAAAAAGGTCTTACACTGGCTGTTTATAACTTTTAAGAGGCCTCCGAGATCAGTAAGAGGGGGTCAAGTGATGTTATTGTTTTGGTGACAGACGGAAGATCCCTAGTAAATGATCCCAGGGGCCTGGGAGTTATTAAAAGAATGGAGTACTTCATCAGCTCAGAAGCTGAAGAGGAAAGCAGCTTTGGAGGGCGGTTCCTTGACAGAAAAGTACATTTCTTTGGGAGGCCAACACTCTACAGTCACAACATGCACTGCAGAAACAGGATGACAAGAGATACTTCCTTAAAGGAGAGCACAAAGAGATGTAACACCAGTGACAACTTTTACTGGTACTGGTCTCAAAACCCCAATCAATGAAGCCAGGAGTCAAGGAAATGATTCATCAAATGCTCTATGAGTGCTGGGTGCAGAAAACATTAGTTTTGATGGCTGTGCTTTATCTGAACATCCACATAGGTGACATTAATTACCCACAGGGTTATGTTAGGAAAGATCAGAGCAGTTTAGACCTTTGCTGTTAGTTTTTTGAATTTCTAGAGATGACTGTCCCAGCACAGAAGCAAGACTCATCTCTCTGCTCAGCCTTAGAGGCATATTCCTGAGAAGTCCTTGTCCTAGCAGAACCACCACAATAAAACAAAGCACCACATCCTCTCCCTGCCTGAGGTCATTTGGGTAGTCTTCCTCTGCATGAGCAGGATATCTTTAGTGCCACTAAGTATGGAACCGAGTAGTCAGATTCATCCAGCCTGGATGTCTAGCCACAACTGCAAATATTGTCATTAGACTTGCTTTCACCACCAAATTAAGATAGAAAATGGTCTACATCTTTAATTTCTACTTTGTTCAGTAACTGGACAACCAGTAAATACAGATCCTTTTGTGCCCCGCTATGGCACAAATGTGCTGCCTGGAAATGCACTGATGGGTGAGTGCAGTATGAGATCCTCACACACTGTGCAAAGAAACAAACAGACTTCAACAGTCACTAGGATAAAAAAAAAAAAAAGATGAGAATAAAATTCTGTTTAATTTGGAAAACATGCACTACAGCAGAAGGTTCCACCTCAGCTCAGCACGCTTCACTTTATAAGCCACACAAAGAAGGATCCTGCAAGAATACACTTGGCTGCAAAGAAAAATTCTGCTATCTGTAGTAATCTAAACTCCTTGTTAGGATAAGCATGTGGATTCACTCAAAAAATTAATCATGTTTATTCGGGAGGCTGTCTGAGAAACCTGAAAGAGGATTTTGTAGAAGTTGTGCATGAATTGTGAAATAGCACAGATTTCCCAATCCCCCAAGAGCTGGGAGGCACAACTACGCTCAGGAGGTAGGTTCAATCTGTTAGCAGCCCAGTTTTTTGCACTACGAGGCTGGAAGTTCTACTTCCTCTGAGCTAGAGGAGTTTGCATCCCTGATGCACCCATTTATCAAGTGAGGACGGTGATCCAAGTGGAACAGGGGGAAAAAGAGGGTTCAAGCACTGGCTGTGAACTTTGTTTCTGAAGACCAGTCTGTTGGACTAGAGGTGCATTTATCATCTTAATATCATGGAGGTGTGGACGCTGTGCTAACACAAAATAACTTAACACACATAATTTATCACCTTTTGTTATATATGTCAAGTCTGGTAGTGTGTCTGCTGAAAGGTTCTGCAATTCCTCTGAGTTATTAGAGTCTTCTGTCCTACTTTACCCAGAAGACGACATTTCTGCTGTCTACGTCAGGCTCCTGAACCTTCACTTATTAGATATCACAAGTTCCAATATATTCCCAGTAAGACTCCCTGAGGGTCAGCAGAATATGCCAGAGGGCTGGTGGAGATTATGAACATCTATTTTAAAACCTCTGTTCTCTGTAGCTCCCTGTCACAGGAACAATAGGGTAGCAAAATTAGGAACGAGCACAGCCATTAACTAGGAGGGGACAAAGCCGTAGCACGGATCACAGAACAAAAATAGCATTTTTATTGTCAATATTTTGCTTAACAGGGAGCCAATAAAGCAATTGTAAAATGCTAATAATACGCTGAGATAACACTGCACATGTAAGCACCCTCAGAGCCATCCTCTGAATCATCTGAAAATGTTGCAAAAACCTTATCAGTCAGGTCATAAGGACAGAGGTGCAATAATCAATCACAGTATCCACAAAACCAGCGCATCTTTTCCACATTCTAACATTCAGAAGATCTATATCCCAGAATTGTCTGCTAGAGGCACTGGGCAGATGGATTACATTGTCAGAAAGACCAGCATGAACTATGACCTTACATTTCACATCCAAAAGCATCTAAAAGGAACCTAAACACTGACAAAATTCAAGGAGACTTGTGTCATGCCCACCAGTCTGCAAGGCAGGACTTCTGATACAGCACAAAGGTATTCTTGCAGAGTAAGCAAGTGTGTGAGTTAACTGCACAGCAATCATTCCCAACAAACCCTTTCCTGAAAGGACCTTTCTACTGGTAAATGTAAGACAACTTTCCCACTTCTGTGGGCAGAGACACCAGCCTGAATTAGTTCATGTTCACAGTGCAGACAGAAGTTGTATGCAGACTCTCAGGGATGGCAACAGGTCATACACTACCATGCAGCACTTAGACCTGCCAAAACCTGCCATCATATTTAAACATTTCAACTATGACCAAGATCAAACACTTATCAGGGCAGCATTTAGCTTCTGAATCCATTGGGATCACTAATCTTTCAGCTTCACTGGCAAAGTAATGTATTAAAATAATGAATTTTGAAAACATTTAAGAAAGTAACAGTGAGCATTTTCATAATTAGGTCATAAAACATGGGTCAAGAGCAAAGTTCTCAAACCTTTTGGAATCCCCCAGGAGATGGTAAACTTGGCTAACAGTGCCAAAGATGATTCCTCTTGTGGAAAGACAGTGTGTTTCAAGCAGAGCTTCTTCCAACAAGCTTCCAACCAATTCTGAACCACCACAACCAGAGCAACAGCAGGGATACTCAGCCTTGACAACAAGATGCTCATCTCTGCACCCTCCAACCCACAGACATCAATAAATGTAAGCCAGTAAGAGAAGCAATGCTCTCAAAGCTCCCAGCAGCGCCTTTACCCCCATGACAGCAGTCAAGCCCAGTGTGCTGCTGAGTATAAGCCAGCACAGCCCCATCTCCTGGTACCAACAGCACCACCTCTGCCACATCCTTCATCTGTGCTTACCAGGCTGTGCTGTCTGAGTCACTTTGCCAGGTACTCTGCATTTATTGGCTAAAAAAAAAAATATCCAGAGCCAGACAGCTGGGCAGGTGTTGCATTCCATACCACTTGTTATGTGTCTGGTAAATGCCCTTCCCCACTGCAGCAGAATGATCTTCCTAAGGCTCTTCCTGCATGCTTTTCAGGAGAGCAGCACTTCACAAGTCAGGATGCAGCAGACCAATGCATTACAAAGAACACAGAGGAGTGAGAAGCCTGAAAGCCCAGCTGGGTGCCCAAGGCTGATAAGACAATCTGATTTAACCATGCAAATACCAGCAACCAAGTAGAGCATATCTTGGAGCTGGGAACTGCAAGCCAGACATGTCACAACAGAGAGAGCTTTTCTACCAGCACCTGAAGTTCCTTCAACAGATGCACATTAGGTGAGCAAATGAAATAATCCCCAAGTAAAACAAAAAAAAAAAACAAAAAAAAAAAAACAACAAAAAAAAAAAAAAACAAACCACAAACAAGAAAAAGAAAAAGAAAAAAAAAATCCCAAGACAAAAGAATGGCCTCAGTTACTGAGATAAAGCCATTCAAAATCCACTCCTGTCTTTTGTGATTATAATCAGGCCAAAAAAAATCCCTAAGTGGAGTAGTCCACTCAGAGATGGCTGAAAGATACATGTTGATTCAAGCACAGTATCCCTCAGTATTATCCCAACTGCATTCTCTTTCCAGCTAATGGTGTCTATGCCAACTGAGGGTCACACACTTGCCCATTATATGGGGTCTCACAGAGCACCATATGCTAAAGCAAACCCAAAGTAAGCAGAAAAAACCAATTTGTTTCCTCAAAATGATGCATAAGCAAGAGAATGCAATAAAGATGTCAGCTAATGGAAATAATCTCTCAAAATAAGTGACATCTCTAAAGGCTGTCACTTCCTTTACGTAAGCCACAGTTCCTGAAGATATTCCACCCATACATCTCTCCAATTCCCAATGTGGAGTGCATCACTGTGAGATGAAGAGAATGGTGTTGCTACACACTGCATATCCAAGTTTATGAAGGAGAGGGGAAGGAGCCAGAAGTGAGAAGAAAAATGACCATGTTGGGTACAGTCACTGCTGTTTAATTTGAAGACAGATGTGAAGATTCCCCCCTTCAAGAATGCAAGCCTGTGTACACTGTCAGAGTTCCACAGTAACAACAGACTGAAAAAAACCCCTTAGCCTATAAAAATAATAAAGTGAAAAGTGACTAAATTGTGTGGATCCCTTAGATATTCAAGGACATACTACAATCAATATACCTGACTGAATATCACATGAAAGAATACTCCAAGAAAAATAATGCAGAGTTCTAATATAGCAAGAGATGGAAGAGATACTGAAGATCATCAAGAAAAAGCATCCTGTGGAATAATATTTTGTATAAACAGCTGCATGTACAACATGGACCATATTCACACAACCACTCTGCCCCTGTTTTTGCCAGACAAAAACATGTGGTGATTTTTTAATAATATACATCAGAAATCAGGATATATTCTCCACAGTAATAATGGCAGTCGAGTGTTAAAGAAAACCATAAGATCTCCTCCCTTCTAACACACGTTGTAACCACAGTAATACACCTAGACTACAGTTTTATCACGTGTGAGCTATGACAGCTTTTTCCTGCATGTGTTTGAAAAGTAATGATGGGCCTTAATAATAATAAAAAAAGAATCAGGTGTATTGTCTTTATTGTGAGAGTATAAGGGGTTTGAAACAGAAAGGAAATATCTATTCTCTTGTACAAAGAGGAATGTAAAAATGTAGCCTCTGCATGTCAGATCTAAGCATCAAAGACTAAATGCTTAAAAGTAGAATAAATCGAACATTTGAGAAATGCTGTAGTGAGAACATAAATTCCACCTTAGCATTTGATTTAGTGATAATCCTCCAAAACCAGTTCTGCATCTGATAAATACAGGTTTAAGATCCAGTTGTTGACACATGGTAAGGAAATGAAACACATTCTCCCTATATGAAGTTCACATTTTTCTGGGTGAAACAAAGCACAGTTGTACCTCATGTCTCTAAGGCACCTTTTAAAGCAATAAGGAGAACTGGAAGGCATCTACATGAAGCAGTTTTATCTGACGTGCTAAAAGGATCCCAGTTAAATAGCTTGACTGTCACATCCACTGCTAAGCCTTTGAAAAATAAGGAAATCCAATTTAAGATTTACGCAACAAACCCAAGGCACTCAGTTCCTTGGCATTACAGCTCTGCCTCACACACCTCACTGCAGAGGTAGGCTGGTTGCTCACTGAACCTCTTCAGCTCAAGCAAAATAAAAAAGACCTTTAACAAAAATGAGTGAAAGTAGAAAGTTTGGCTCACTAGAACGTCACCAACTCTGATTAATAACAACCATAATAATAATACACACTCTTTTAAGAAATTCTCCACTTTTAAAGAAGAAACAGAAACATTAACAAGTCTGGGCAGTGGCAATGAAGGCACCCAGCTAATAGTCTTCTGAATAGAACCCATCATTTAACCATGTACCAGCCAACCAAGACTCTGTCCCTCAATTTTTAAAAGCACATAATTCTAAATAATTATGTTGCTCAATGGTCCTGAGTACTACGGAACAGAAAATGCATCAAATGGGAAGCTAAATTTTATAATTTAAAACATTCATACACATAAAAGGGGAGAGGGAGAAAAAAAAAAGACACAGTTTTTCAAAACAACTACAAAATTACATAGCAACAGTGCAAAAGCTTCTGAACCATTTCCTTTCCCTTACCTCCAATGGAGGGTTTATTCCAGAGAGACAACCCTCAGCAGACAAAGCCTGCTTTTAAACATAGAAACACAGGAATTCTTATACTAGGTCAGATTAATAGTACATTTAGTTCAGTAACCTCTTATTTGACAGCAGCCAGAATCAGATGCTTTAGGGAAAGGATGAAGAAATCTCTAGGAGAGCAATTACAGAAAAAAACTTTCCCATAAAATTTCTTTCCAACTCACATCATCGACTGGATGGCTTATGCCCTGTAACAGGAGATTTTCTTCTTGCCTTTTTGTTTGTTTTTGCTAGCCTGAATAATACAAATAGCACTAAATAATACCCCAAGCACTGTGGATATCTTCTCTATCTATGGCCCATATGTTTTTAATCCTCAAAATTGTTGGCCCTAGCAGAATTGAGAGTCACAGAGTTTCAACATCACCAGCTTGCTGTTTAAAATAATATTGTGCTTTTAAATAACTCTCACGTCTTCCCTGGATGATCCTGTGTATTCATAGTACCTAGTACACCACAGTAAAAGTAAAATTAAGTGGATCTGACTCACCTTCTTCAAGAGCCCTTTCTGGTCTGCTCTCCTCAACACAGTTTACTGCAGTGACTCTTAAGAAAGCAGCCTGGAAAAGGCAGAAATGCCTCCAAAATTCCTTTCCCCTTGCACCAAATGTTTCAGGTTTCCTTCAGGACAAATATTAGCTCCTTTGTCAAATTTACTTGTTCATCCTAATTGCTAGTATACACTTCTTCAAATGTCACCCTTCCTAGTTAACAACTTCCTTAGATTTCAGGGCAAACACTTTTCAGGGCAGGAAAAAAAATCAATTCTTGAATAAGTCAAGAATAGCAAGTCGTTTTTCTAATTAAGGCATTGACTTTCTACTAAGATTGCACTAGAATTATCTGTATAGTCACTTCCACGTTAAAACCCTAGGTAAATATTAGTAAAGAAACAATTACATCAATTAATAATAGCAGCTGACAGATGAACACTACCAAGAGGACTCCATTCTCTCCTGAGGCAAACACAATGCCAGATTCCAAACGAAAGCAGAAGGGGAATAATATGGACCCAGGCTGTCCAAAACCTGTATTTGCATCCGCAAGTAAACACTTAAACTCTGTAAACACCAGGCCATTACCAGTCTGCTTGCCATGCTCTCAACTGGGCCCCAGCAAGCAGCTAATGGGGAAGCTCCAGATGAGCAGGGACACTCTGGCTCTCTGCCCCCTCCATTGACCTCTGCTTTGGCTTTAGGGTCACCTGGGATTCATCCACGCTGGCTGAAGTCTGCTGGCTGTCTCCAGGATTTCTAGAGAAGGTTGAACATTTGCAATTCTTCCTAATATATTCACATTGTCCATGTCCATATGTCTTCATCTGCAAGTGAGCTCAAGCATGGAAACGACTAGAGCATGAGCAAGTATTAGACTAAATTATTTCAGCAATCACATTACTTTTGGTAGGCTGCCTTTTGCCAAACCAAAGCATCTGCAGCTCAGAAATGTAACTTCTAAATTAAAAAACTTTGCAAAGAAGTGCATCAGATCACACAGATCTGGACAGTGATAATCCTCCAAAAGTTATTGCTGTGAATAATATTAGCATAAGCAAATCAGCCCTATGAAATCAATTCTGACAGAATACCTGAACAAGGGAAGGCTGCACAGGGTTATTTTTCTTAATTTCCATTTTTGAACAAGTTTTCCAACATCCATTTTAATAAAAATGAAAACAAACATTCATAAGCAAAAATTCACACGCAGTGTGAATATACTTCAAGGCTGCTCAACCTCATTTAAAATTACATTCTCCCATTCAGTTCCACCTATCTCTAGTGAAAGGACACAGCAGACACACTAAGAGTCTGGTCACTGCTTGGGATTTGGGCTGAAAGAGGAATTGAATGCACAGAAAGAGCTACTGATGGAGAGCTGGGAAGTCTCTCAGTGGTATCCCCCTCATCTCTTACTGCAGGACTTCCAAACAAATTCAGTGAAACGAAGCCGTCGCATGGGCAGATAAAAAACAGAACCAGGTTTGCATCCATGGACCAGCTCATACTTTCATGTCACCTGTCCTTCATAACTCCTCACAGGCATAAAAAGCAAATAACATCACCTATCAGACAGAACAGGGGGAAAAACTCTCCTGATCTCAACCCAGCTGCTCAAAGTGTCTTAAATACAATGAAGGATGGAATAAAATGGATGCATTCAGGATTTTATGACTGTCACGGTAATGTTTTTGTTTATTATTCACAGGGCTTAGTAGATGCTTACCCCACCATCAAGGAGAGTCGGGGCTCAAAATAAAGTCTTGTATTATCATCAAAGTACAAAGAATAAACTATATATCAACCAGCTAAACTGGTATGTCTCTAAAAGGGACAACACGTAAGAAGTGAGTTCAAAAATATTAGAAACCACTTCTGAGCACTGTCAAGCTGACTGAAATCTTAAGAGTTTGGAAAAAAAAAAAAAAGGAAAGTGTTGTGACAAGTAATCTAAACAAATGTTAAAAGTGAAGTTTGACAAAGATGAAATATCTGCCAAACACCCAAAACATAAATGAAACTGCCATTCAGCCAGGGCCAAATAAAACAAGATGTAGCCAGGCAGTTTCTGACAGAACAGTAAGGGCATTGTTAGGTCTTCTTATAGACCTCCTTTCTTTATGCAAAAAAAAAAATCCAGGAGGGTAAAAAAAAAGCACACCACTGTGTGGCAAAGTGTGCCTCCACTTCAGTGCACACCTCAGGCTCTCTGTTTATCTGGGAGAGAAAGGGGATGGGGGGTTATCCATGGCTTCTGCTGAGCACCGGTGTGCTGCACATGCTGGAGGTTTCCAAGGACCAGAGCAGGAGGAGATGTTGAAAGACAACAGGGAAAATCCAGCAGGAGGAAGGAGAGAGTTTGGGGGAGTGGTAAATTCATCTGAAACATTTAGCAAGATTTTACGGCTATTTGGTTTCAAAGGCTAATTAGCATTTTGAATAAAGGGCCTCTTCACTAAACATGTAAGCACCTCATCCTTCCAGCGGCTGCCAAAAATCAAAGGTTACCAAATGAACATATATAAGGCCTTTAAACTTCTAGTGAACAATAAAACTATTTTCCCCATAAATTTCCAAATAAAGAAGCATAATACAGCATAGAGAGCACAATGCCAAAAAAAACCCAACCCAGAAAAACTCAGCTCATAAACTCGGCAGGTTTTCTGAACAATATTTTGATCTTTCCAGAAAGGAACAGTAAAAGCAGCATATTCCCCACTACGAGCTTCATTTTAGGATCAAAAGCATAGCAAAGTACATACATTTAATTAGCAGGGAGAATACAAAAGCCCATTAATGGAAAACAAAACACATTCTGGACACAAAAATACACTATAAATGTTACAGACAGACACTGGTGTGTGATCCTCTGTGCATGGCAACAGTTCAGGAGGAGTAACTTCTGAAAGCAGTGTACTGACTTCCAGCTCACAGCTTTTCAGGATATTCACCCTTCTGAGACTGCTTAACATGATCTCCTCTATTTATAGTGACTTTTTTGCAACTGTTATCTCAAGGTTATTAAAATGAACAGGCAGAGTCACAGCAACACCGCAGCAACCAACACCAGCGACTAAAAGACACTACTTCAGCACACACTTTTGCTTGTAACTTGGGCAGCTTTGAGATTTTTGTTGGCAGCATCCTCTGTGCAGGTCAGGAGAGCCCAGGAGCCATGGTGGAAGCGTGAGCTGTGGCTGACCCAGGGCTGTAAGCCATAGTATGACCCCTGCTTAAAGCAGCAGAGGTGTTAGTGCAGAGCACACACTTCCACATCTGCCCAAACCACAGCAGCCACAGGGTGGTGAGGGCTCACACCAACCAGGGCTGCTCCTGGGAACAGTAGCAATTGTGTGTCCTGGTCCAGCTGCAGCCCTCAAGCAGCAGAGTGCCTGGGATACACTGGAGCTGCCCTCCCCTAAAGCACCCACCCAGAGGAGCTCTGCTGAGAAGCAGATCTCTTGTGGCCATCTCCTGTGTGAGCAGCCCTGCAAACCCATTTCAACTGGCCACACTAACTACGGCCAAGATACAGCACCCAGGCTTCCAAAATCATCCCTGAATGCACATATATACACTGCCATGCTGTTTTGGGAGAGAGTTTATGTCCTCAGACACAAAGATTTCATCACTTTAGCCTCAGCCTGCACCATAGCTATTCCCTCACGAGTGTCCCTATGTAGGCTGGTTGTAGTTGCAATATACTTAAATTAATTGTATGCATTAGAACTGGATTTTATAGAAATTCATTTTTGCAGTTTCCAGCTCAGAACAGCCTTTAGTCAGACTTTAGAAGAAGTTCAGATTTCTCCCATTATCAATACAGGTCACAATAAATTGAGGAAAGCTGAAGTGTTTTCTGCTTTGTTTGCAGGATGGAAATTTTTTTTACATTTCATTATGATAAAGATTATTATGGGCAAAAAAACCCAGTATTTATTTTTTAATTTGTTGATTTAAGCATTATTTTAAACCTGCTAGTGAAAAATCCAGAAAAACCAACTTTATTTGATTTCATTAATTACAAAATTAACCTTTAAAACCATCATATGTCATCTCCCACTAGTTTTACTACTTCTAAAACATGACTACGTTGGGAGTGCCAGGGTCTGGAGTCTCAGACAGGAGGGGATGGTCAGTGGGGTGAGCATATGTTCCTCCTGCTGCCAACCCATTCTAGTCCCAAGCAGCTGGTATGAGCCAAGGTTGTAAGCATCAAGTGAAGTAATCCCTGCAGTGGCAGCTTTTAAAAGCTCAAGAAAGGAATCCCAAGAAAAACTGAAGTTAAAAAATTGTATATACACTTCCCAACCTTAAGTTTTCCACACCTCCAGACCAGTTCTCATCAGAGGGCTACTTATATTCCACTTGCATCTATCAGCATCTAAGATTCACTGACAGAAATCTCAGCCGCAAAGACCATGTAATTCTTTATGCAGCTCCTTGCTTATCCTTGTAGCCAGAAAATGCCAACTAAGAGAGGTTCACACAGGGCTGGAAGGAAGCCCCCCCCTAGGCACTGAGGCACCATCCAGCGTGAGAGACCTGGGTGCAATGAGACCATCACAGCTCATGGCGTCAGTCAGATGGAAACTCACAGAGCCAGAAATGGGAGGGTCACAAACCATAACTCTTTCAGAAAAGAACATTTCAGAAGCACCAGGAAACAGCTCTAGGTTGGTTTTTAATATCAGGTGTTAGTGAGGAAGGAGATGAGTATACCACATAAGGGGTCCCCAAGGCTGCATCTCACCTCAATGAGACTTGAAAAGAAACACTGGTAAACCAACAGACCTCAAGGCTTACTATTCCCATTAGGATTTAAGGGCTTCCTGAGGGAGGAATTCCCACCTAGGGTTAGGCAAACATATGCCTCTCAAGATCTTCAAGCTGGGACTGGATTACATCTGTCTCAGAGAAGAAGCAGCTCAAAGGTCCAGATAAAAAGGTGCAAGCATACCTTTTTTGCTGTGCAATCTCAGCTTATTGCTTCTAGTCTACATGGGAAAAATAAATCCAGAGACCATATTGCCTGTTTTGTATTTTAATTAAGTAAGTGCCTGGAAATAAGTTATAGGTTTTTTCCACTGCTTTCTCTTGCTAGCTGCCCAAACACAGGCTTTTCCATAACCTTGTCATGGATCAAGTTATTAATAAAATACAAACAAAAACCGTACTGGCACATCAGCTAATTAAAATGTCTCTACCAATTTCACCTTTGCTTCTCTTCTCAGAAATGAATACATCCTCCTTTGACACAACCCCCTGTATTCTGTAATCCCAATGTCTCTCCAGCTATCCATGGTTATTTTGCTGTTACAGCATATGGTGTTTCAGAGAGGCTTTGACAGTGCCATTTCCTTACCCCACTCCCAAAGATGCACAGAGTTCCATTCATTGTGGGAAATTTGTTCATGTCCAATTTACCCAATGCTCTCTGCAACAATTTTGTGTTATGAATGGCTATTGTTAGCCTGCTGCTGTTCACTCCTCAGAAAGGGGGGTTTGAGGAGTTTGGTTTTTTCATTGGTTGGTTTTTGTGGCTTTTTCTTTTCAAGAGTCTGCCAAAGTAAAACACTTTTTCAACCCTTCAGTGTTGGAAATCCATGTTCAGTTGCTGTATTGGTCTTGCTGGTATAGCAGTCCTTACAGTGCCATGTTTTTAATCTTTGGCTGGAATAGAGTTGATAACCCACTGATGTTTTTCTTATTGCTGAGCAGGGTTTGTGCAGCAGTAAGACCTCCTCTCGTGCCCACTCTGCCCTGCACCATCCCACTCCAGTGTATAGGCTGGAAGAGGGCATGGGACTGGGAGGGGACACAGCTGGGACAGCCAACCTGCACTGACCAAAGGGATACCACAGACCACATCATGTTGTGCTCGGCAGTGGATGCTCAAGGAGCAGAGGGGAAAGAGGAATGTTCATGGCCGTGGTGTTTGTCTTCCCAAGCAACTGCCATGTGTGCTGAGGCCATGCTTCCCAGGAAGCAGCTGGATGTCTGCCTGCTGATTTGAAGTAGTGAATGAATTACTCTTTTTGCTTTGCTTCCGTGTACAGCTCTTGCTGTCATGATTAAAATGCCATTATCTTGAGCCACAAATCTTCTCACCTTCCTTCTATTTCCTCTCCATCTCATGAGAGAATGCAGGAGTGAGCAGCCATGTGGGTAACTGGCTGTTAGCCAAGGCTAACCCAGCACAAGGCTACAACTGCCAATAATTTTCTTCTTGACCTCCTTCTTCATCTCTAGTTATCTTCTGTTTAATTAATCTAATTAAACCATATTAATTTAGCAGATCAAAGAAATTCTTGACATAACAGCTGACTCAGTTAGCATCACTGCATGCTTGGAATCACAACAGATTTACACAAAGTCACTGGCTGAAGTCAGATGTCCTCTTTAGGCCAACCTCACTCTCTCTAATCCACAAAATAAAAGTAATGTTTTAATTTCTAAGAATTATTTCAGGCAATCCTTAGGACATGACAACAGAAAGAATATCAGAACTGCAAGATCCCGATTGATCCCGGTGGTAGGAACTCAATCATGTTGTGCTGGATATGTGTGATGGGCAGGGAGGGCACTGGCAGATGCCAGCCAGATGAAAGACCCTTGAAAAGCTGTAAAGTTGCTCATATCTATGTCAAATGAGCATAAAGGCATTAATGAACCAAAATTACCCACTCAGGCACTTCAGAGTTGTACATAACCACATAGGGCACAGGGGAGAGGGTGGCTGGATTGCATCTTTAGATCTGACAGTGATTTGCTAGTGACTTCAGGAAAGTCATTTGAACTCCATCTGACTCAATTTTTCCATTTGTGAAATGGAAATCAACATGCACTTCCATCTTAAGATAAGTGAAATACTCAAGGCTGGCAACATCATTAGCTCTAAGTAACTAATAGCTATTAGTACCTGGAGCACACGATTGCCCCCCGAAGCGGCTTTCCTGGGGGGACGGGGGAACATGACTTACAGCTCAGCACAGATAACAACTTCATTTCTATAGCCCTCCTGAAAAGGGCAATGTGCATGCTCCTAAATGAATTCCACACCCCAAATCAATTCAGTGCCTAAGAAGAAAAAAAGTATCCACTGGAAAATAAGACAACATATTCCAAGACGGCTGTTTTATCTATCTGATATGTTTCCTGCATCTTGTGGTGATTTACCGTAATAGGTAATAACTAGTGTACGTTATATCTAGTTTTTAATAACCACAATTCCATTATATTTCATTTCCCAAAGGGACTATTTGTGTTTTTTCATATCTTTTAACTGTAAAACTGTAAACTGCTGTAATCAAGTACTGCTTTCTCTTGTGTTCTGGACATCCTCAGTTGATTATAATCACTGCCTGCTGAACTTATCTTCAAAATGTTAATCAGAAATTGAAATAAAAATTGATATTACATTATGTACTGCCCCATTTATTCACTTTTCTTAACATGGGAGAATCAGAATACATAGAAATATAAAACAGAAAAGGAAAAAACTCAGAAAAGTAAAAAAATAAAAACAAAACAAACAAAAAAGTATGGGAAAGACAAGGGCGGGGGGGGGGGGGAAGGAAAAAAAAAAAACCTCCAAAAACTGGCTTTACAGAAGATGAGAAATAGAGAGGACCATTAAAAAAAGGGGAAGCCCATGCTGTTGAACCTGGTGTCTGTAAAAGAGGTGTAGGCTCTGAAAGTATGTTTTGAGATACTTGTACAACATAAAAAAACTCATTTTAAAGTATATTTTAAAATAGCACATCTGTACATGGTACACTACTCTTTTGGGAACTAGTGACTCTGTCCCACAACCACCTACCAGCAAGGCTATGAGAGAGAGAATGCATTTTAGAAGGTGTCAACAAAACGGAGCATGTAAGTGTGTAAATCAAGCTGTAAAGTCAGCTGGATTTTCCAAAATTAATCCACGTTTAGGGGAACTGATAGGTTCAGAAGGATGCCATGCCTGAAAGTGTCACTGGATACTACCTGAGAACATCCACAGTGACATTTTCAGAGATTTATAGGTTTCCAGCACCAAAACAATGCTGGGCTGGGAAGAGCTAAAATCCTTGGTTTAACTTACACCCAGCACAAAGGATGCATGCATCCACGCCCACACCCAGAGTGTTTGAGTTTTCTCAGCCCTGACACACACAGCTAATACTACAAACTAACAAAACAAACTCCAGTGTGGTCCATTACTTCATCTTGATCAGTACAACCTAAAGGCTGGTTGTAACTGCATCCAGGAGAGCAAGACACAACCATGGCCTTCTTGAAAGTAAAGATCTCCTGAGGAAAGAGTTTTAGTGGAACAAACAGAACGTAACCCTCTCAAAAACTTCTCTTTCCTTTAAGTGGACACTATCAACAGAAGTAACTTACATTTCTAAGCTTCCTTCAGAAGAAAGGGACGAGCATTTGCAAGGAAGATTTGGGAAAACAGTACAAATGCAAAGTTGGAGAGATAAATCCAGCCAGCTGGAAAATAAAATCAATGAGCTAAAAGCATTATTAATTGAGACAAGTGAATATGGGCAGAGTCAAGGCTACTGACAGAGCAGAGGAGATAAGGCAGACAAACCATTATCACCAAAAGTAAATAACATTGAATCAACCAGATATGATCAAAGGAGCATGTTCATAAGTACTGGTGATATTACTTCTGAATTTGATTTATTTTATCTCAAGTCACAGTGTATATCACTTAAGCAAGCCAGTTCCTTCCAGGTATCTTGCTAATATCCCTTAACAGAAGCAAGACTGGATGCCCAGACAGTAACAGATTAAATGAAAAGGCAAAAACCCCCCTAACTAACTAGATAGGCATTAATAACTCAGTACAGCTAACAAATCCCCTTGATATAGAAAAGGAAGAAGCCACTATCATCATATAGTCTGGCCAAACATAAACACAGGGCACGTATTTACCCCCCAGAATATGGATTAGCATCATTCCCTACTTAAATAAAAGACTTCAAATGGTGGCACATTCCTCTCTTTCCCATTAAACTCTCTTCCCTTGTCCACTCCCATTTATGGTTACAGCTGCAGAACTGATGCCCACAGAGCAGGGATCAGCCCCCAGAAGTGCCTGCCTGCGTAGCAGCACTGACTTTCTCCTGGTCTGATGTGTCCAACACATCTGGTTTAAATCCCGGCTTCTAATAGAGAGGTCTGTATGAAAATTTTACCTAATGGAAACTACAATGTGGTAGGTAGTGTTCTTCACTTTAAGTAAATATCAATCCAGACACCTGTTAGAGAGGACCATGGGTATGATTTCAGGATGAGTTCCCAAAAGCTGTTGAGGATTTATACTCAATACTATTTATCATCTGCAAATGGGTTATTACACCCAACATTCCCAAACTGCACACTTGCATAATACTCTTGGGTTACCACTGTATTATAAAGTCAGTTACAACACTTTTACCAAAGCTGATCAAAACTGACTGAAAGAAGATCATTCACTGTCATCTTAATAGTTCTGCATAACCTACAAGACCAGTGGCAGTGTGTTCTCCACCTGGGAGGCAGATGCACTCTACTGTAATACAACAACTGATCTTTTATTTCTATGATTATAGATCCTAAAACCCTAAATACAAAAAAAAAAAAAAATTTAGAACTCCCCATAAAGTACCCTACAGAAGCAAAAGCACTGATAATAAGGTATTTATTGGATATGGTTATTTATCTCATTTTATTTTTAAAACTCAGTAATGTTTTCATGGAAATTAGAAAGGATATGGATTCTTGTCAGACCTGAAATGATTTGTAAGAATGTACAATATTCCACTAACATTTCTGAAAGTCCGAGACTACAACTGGCAAACAATCTGCCCTGGCTTTGTGGCTTTCCTAACCAAAAAAAGACCATTAAAAAATGAGTGCTGCGAACTTCATAACTATGCTGTGTTTCTTGTCATGCTGGGATTAGTAATAGCAGTGCTATCAAATATTACTGTGCAATAAAACCTGTGGTTTGCATTTAGATTACATTTGATTTCTTCATGTGGAAAATGCATGCTCTAATTTTCCTCTTACAGTAAAATTGATAATACATAGAATACAACATCACAGCAGATGACACAGTCTACAAGGTAGGCATGACTTGTTTTATAGTCATAAAGCTTGTACTTCTGGCTGTGATTTTATGAGCCAGGCATACAGAAAAAAAGGACAAAAAAGATATTTATAAATAAAGGCATACAACAGTAAATAGGAAAGGAGACAAAGTTACAGAACAGATTGAACTGGATATAATCAGAACCAAACAGCTCTCAGAAAAACTGCTAACTTAGCACTTAGATACCTCACCAGTCAATAACGTAGGTACAGCAGCCTCCTATAACAAAAGAAAGCAATTCTAGGCTGGAAGAAAAGGAATATAAATAGGACCGGCAGCATCCTCACCAGGCCAAAAAAAAATTTCTTTGAATATATTCTTTTAAAGCTCACAATATCATAAATTAGCCCCTCACCTCCCCCCAATTCCCACAAAGTTGATATCATCTATCACCATTTTCTTTGCAATAAGTAATCTTTCAAAGTATTAATTTCAGTAGGATCTTTCACAGTATATTTCAGAGAAGCTTCTATAAGCATCTAGGAACTTATTAGATAAAAAAAGGGAGGTGTACACCGCACACGGTCTCCATGGGGACATTGCACATGGCAGAAGCTGTGAACAGAGCACTTCCATCACAGGAAGGCAATGGGGAAGAATTATACAATAAGGAACAGAGAGCTCATTAGCATGTAAAAGCCATAGCCCCATATATAGTGCCATATTTCTGTACGTCACCGCATTAACAAATTGCTGTTTATTAGCCGTGATTTACTGAGTCAAGCACAACAGGACTGGGCACTAGCTGAGGCAAAGCAGCTGGATGCAAAACTAATGCAAACAGCTAAGAGGAGAGTGATGTCTTAACTGCTTCTCTGGATAGCTTGATCCACCAGCCAACAGATGAACTGATTACACACTGTTGCAAAAATTTCACCTTTTGCTACACTGCAATAATTTCTGAATAAATACAAAACATGGTCAGCCTTGACATACTGAAATCTGAAGAGATGCAAAATGATTCCTCACCTCCACCAAAGATGGTGCTGTCAGTATTTAGAGAAATTATCTTTTTACAATGCACTAATGTTCTTGTATTCAGGCCAACCATGAAAATTCACGAACTGCAAACGTATTCCTTTTTAAATGTTTACACCCACTTCAAAGTACACATTTTTCTTACTACTACCACCGTGCTCTCACTGCATTACCTTACTCTTCTAAACTCACAGCTCTTTCCACTGCAGTCTCACCGCAGATGCACACCACAATACAAACAAACAAAGTCCAGACTGCACAAAGCCAATGATAATGCCATGCTCAAACTCAGGAATTCAGTAGAAGCATAAATTCCCAACAGGGACCACCACCAGTTAGTCTCCCCACAATGCTCAAGCCCAGACTTGCATCCCCTTGCTTGCTCAGGCTTTGCATCTGGCTTCAGAAGTGCCAGTACCAGGAAAAACACACTTTAACTACATGTTCTAGACAGCATGCATTAATGGCTTATGAAGTATTGCACTTCTTTGCTTCTTCCTTTTAGTACTAAAGGGATTTTGCTCAGGGAGAAAAGGAAAAGAAGAATCAAAGCTTTGGACTTGTTTTTTCCTTGAAAGAACCAAAACCCCCACAAACCTACAGAAGAAACTCGCAAAATGCAGCAGTTCCTAGAGACAGCAGCAGATCAGGCTTTACTGTTTTAGTACAGTTCTGAGCCCCTAAATTTCAAGTTCACATCAACCAAAATTAAAACTCACTGCGGATTATCAAGTTTCATGTATTTTTTCACTACCCTTATGCAAAATTTACTTTGGCACAGTACAGGAGTGCATTATTAATCAGCATAGATTTGTTTGAAAAAGCAGACTCTATTTATTCAGAGGTAGGACTGACTCCAAATCCAGGCTTTCTTTTCCACATGGAATGCAAGCATATCAGATTTGGTATTTGATTTTTCAGCTCAGCTGAAAAAGGGACGAGCTGAACTTTGTCTACGTGGTAACAGAAAAAGAAACTACAGTATTTTACTTTTTTTTTTTTTGGTGGTTTCAGGTATCAAAGTGAAAATGTCAAATGTCTCTCACCACACCCATTACAGCAAAATCTCAGACCAGTTGAAGACAATGACGCTTTGCTATTGGCATTAAATGAATCCGGTCTCACCCACCCATGACCAAAAAAGATACAGCGTCATTTCAAAATCACAGTCACTTTCCTATCAACTTTTTGCAGCATTTTCAGATTTATACATCCTCTTTTCCTTCTCATATTGCAGTCAATTAGCAGCTATAACTAAGCAGATCTGTGCAGTTTTAGCATGAATTCTTTAAAATCACTGATCTTTACAAGCCACTTTGATGAAAAGAGAGAATATTTACCAGCAACTATTAAGCATGAAGTTTGAGGAAACAGAAGTAGCTTGTAGGAGGATTTGCTAATGTAGTTTATTGCTGTTACTTTTCATATCTGAAAAGATACTGCCTCTGAAGTCTCTGACGAAAACGCAAACAGATATTCTTGGGAAACAGTACATGCCAAATGCAGGTTACAAAATCAGAAAACTTGGTCTTAAGGATTTCATCACATAAATCCACTGATACCCCAACAGTGTCACACCAATACACATGTAAAATCAGAATCTAGTTGTCTGGTGATGCTGAAAAAATACATGGTGGAGACACACAAAGATTTTCACAACAGAAGTCTTCCCCATAAATGTGTGCAGAAAACCTAGAGATGAAATCCCCCACAAGAAGACACAATACTACCTACCAGGCAGTGATAATCTCTCAGTGGTCACAACAGGCATGTTGTTGAAACAACTAGATGGAAAAAAAAGGCATCCATGCTTGAGTGATTCTGCAGAGCAATGTGCCTGCACCTAATACAATGGAAAACCTATTCAAGAATAGCTAATCTTGTGAAACTACGACTGCAGAATGCTGTTAGAAGCAGTGAAAACTGAAAATCCTCTGAATTAAGTGTTCACTGAGCAAGTTAAAGCTTTAGGTAGGCATCTCTCAACCCATCCACCCACATACCTGAGGGTGGCATCCATGTGACAAATTGCATTTAACATGCACCTGCACTCTACCCAGTAATCCATCCTCACCTTGGCTACTTCTAGCATTACAAATCTCCAAGGTACTTTGAACAACTGACTTCTGCAAGGAAGAATTGCTCCTCAAAAGTGTACTGTCAAAAAGCCAGGAAAGGTTTAGGTACAAATATACTGCTGTTCAACGTGGATAGAAATAGGATCTTTAAATTCTTAGGAAACAAGGTTTCCATGGGTTTTCAGGACCATTACTATTTCTAGGAGACAGAAATACAGATTTCTAAAAGGAAAACTCATAGTTCAGTCACTAAGCAGTATGGAGCTTGGAGATGCATATCCACAGCTGAAGATGGGGTCAGGTGGTGAAGCCCTCTGTCAGTACAAAGTGGTAACATGCACAGCTACTCTTGGATCACCTACAGCAAAACCATCATTCCTGAAGCCAGACAGACCCAGACACGCCTACTCCCCTGAGAGCTCAGTCCATACAATGCCAAACAGAGGCCTCGACAAGGGAAACAGACTCTTCCATTGTTGAACTTTACGAAAATTGACAGTATTTTGAAGGTGCAAATTAAAGGTGCAATAAATCCATTGGGGAAATGCTCAACTTCTCCCCAAAATACTGCAGCCACTCTCATGGCATGGCAACTTAGGGAGAAGCAAATACTCACTTCTTGTCCCCAAGCTGTGTGCTCTGTGGCAGCTTGAAGATGCACCTGGAGTAGTACCAGAGGTCCACAGAAACCTCTATCCATGTCCACAGTACTAAAGAGTGCACCTCCTTCAGCAGATAGGAAAAATCTCTGCCTCAAGATGAGAGAAAGAAAGATGGAAGTGCAAAGGCCAGTTTATTATTATTTCAACTTTGGCTGGGCACCAGGACTGGACCTAAATAAATTATGCCAGGATATATGCTCAGAGTTAGCTTCCCTTGCAGTTCTGCACAAACAGAAATCAGCAGGAGTCCAGCATGTAGAACGGCTTCTGAATCGGGTCATTAATCTGTACAAGCAGAAAAACCTACCCAAAAAACACATTAGCAGCCACTGCACTCCAGGTTACAAGGCTGAACTATCATGCAAATTGATACACATCTCTTGCCTCCTCGAGCCACAGAGGAGGGCACAAGCAACCTACAGGGGAGAGAGCACAGAAACCTACGGACGTGCACTCCTGGTGAGGAGCAATGGGACAGGACAGATTTATTCAGTGATGATAACATGGTATAATTTTTTCCTGCAACAGCAATGCAAATTATTCAAAGATGGTCACATCCTGAAATGGCTTGGCTCTAGAAATATGTTCATTGCCATGAAAATCTTGCCAACTTAAGCTAGCACACAAAACCACAAGGGCAGAAGACAATTCAAGGTTTTAAGTAGACAGAGACACAGAGATTAGTCACTAACATTTTTTTTCCATCTACTTGTTTGATGATTTATCAATAAACTAAGCAATCTCCACCTGCTGTTCAGTCAATAGCTGATTAGTTAGATGATTCCCTCCAAGTCCTCCCTTCAGGAGGACAGAGTCTTAAAGTCTTGCTTTCAAGGACAGACCAGTAGTTTTTTTTCATAGTTTTACAGCATGCTATTCCTTAATAGCAATGTAAATAAAACAGAGTGAAGAGACCTCTCCATTTCAAAGCTACTGTAAAATGTAGAAGGGAATTTACTTTGGGCTCAAACTATAAATCTTTCATTTCTTCTGTTTTTTAAATACCCATAATATTGCAGGCATGAAAAGATTTCACTCCTCTAGTCCCTAGACAAAACCTAACCCTCATTCTTTAATATAACTACAAGCAGGACAGACCTAAGTGGGAGAGAAAGGCGTATCTCCCAGACACTGTTTCTATCATAAAAACACCCATTATTTACATCAGCCAGGGAAATAACCACATATGAGGCAAGTCATGAAACAAGAACACCCCTATGTTAATCATCTAAATTCATGACTATATAACCCACAAACAAGACCTGAGTTAACACTGGCTGGCAGCTCTTCAGGAGGCTGCAGGAAACAACAGGGACTAAGGAGAGTAAAAAGGAAAAAGGGCTGGCTGAGTGATGCACCTGCTGCCTTGCTTCCCCTTTCCATTTTGCACAGAAAAATTTGCACAGTTACAACTCTTAAGTGCACATTAAACTTATGCCCTTTTACATTGACATGACTGTGAAGACATTATGGTGGGTATAAAATACTATACTACTATTTAGAAGCATTTCTGCACTACCAGCTGGTGTAAAAGAGCCCTTGTGCAGTTAGGAATTTTTGTTTTCCTATGTGTGATAAAAACACAATGACGAGTTTTGTTCAGAAAGCAGGTTTAAGTAAAAAGAAAAACACCTACTAATTTATATGCGTATGTAACTAAAAAATACAAATTACATTAACTTATAAACACAAATACTCATCAATATATATGGGTATACATATGATTGGTACACATAGAGATATAAATAGTACAGATGTGTATATATAGATATAGATATATTTTTAAAAAATCTCTTGAGAAAACAAATTGCCAAGAGAGTGTAATGTGACAACTCCTTTCCTACTCTCACCAGAAGCCCAGAATCAACTCTTGAAGTAATTGTAGTATAAGTTCTATTTCACACCAGAGAAGAGTCAGTGGACAGAAGTTTGAACTGTTTCAACTGAGCCTGAAAGTTGTTTATTCACCAGAGTTTGAATCTGTTGCAAATGGCTCATTTAATTCAACCTCAGAGGCATTTGCTCTCCACTTTTCAACCTCAGAAAGCAGTAACCTAGCTAGGGAGGTTAGATGCAGTATCACCAGTTCAGATCAAAAAGATGCCAGTGAACAGCTGAGACTTAAATTTATACCCAGAGTGGTTACATGGACAAGAAAAAGGAACAGTAGATGCAATCAGTTTCAGCTATATCATGTATTTTCGCCTGTTCTTAAAGAATTTCAGGATGAAAAAATACTAAACAGAACCCTGAAATTAAAATCAACTAGGGAAAAACTAATCTAGCTGCCAAGAAGAACTGACTAAGGCTCCATGACAAGCAGAGATACATATTCAGAATTAACTTTAAAAAAGCTTCTAAATTCAACTAATGTGCTATAAAATGACAAACGCACATATTATACGAACCAATTATAAAACATTGCAGCAAGCATTAACTGCATGCACAGATCTTATGAGCACCCTGGGAGCAGGACAGTGGGCTAAATAAAGTCAAGCAATCTTGAAATCCACAGGCATCCACATTTTCCCTGTATCTAAAGGGTGAGAGAGGTGTTCAGAAGGTCTGACTTTTAGCTCTGAAGGAGAGAGGAGAAAATACAGCAGATACTTGGAGTATCTGGAGGTTTAGTTCAAATGCAGAATATTTACCAGAAAATTAAAACTACTGAAATCCTGAAATATCTGTTTTTATCAGAGACTCACCTATTTCCAGAGAGATGAGAACCATTTATGAATCCATTTCCGCAAGAAAACTATAAAAATTCTTTGGAGATGCAATGTTCGGTGTTCAATATTTGCCACCAGCAGACACTGCTGTTAAACAAAATGGGAAGCAGTCCTCAAAGCATCCAGATAGAAAAGAGAATCGTAGCCTCCCTGTAAATCCTGCAAAAATACATCTCATTCACTTGTGTGGATCTCTTTATTGCAGTTGACATGGGCTTGCCCAGGGGACTAACTTGTTGTTCCATAAAGATCCTTAAATAGGCACTACTGATGAAACATTTAATCCAAGCCCTGGTATCAAATGGCTGCTATTGCCAGTGACAGTGATAGAAAAATCTATTTGCCAATTAAATAACTGCATGCAAAGCCATGACTGTTTATTATACCTTTTAACATAGTTCAGCTGGTTTGGACCATATCCAGTGAGCTTCATATTTTACAAAAACTGCATTCCGTATAACTCGTAAGTAACGTGCTTTAAGCCTTCATTTTTTAAATACACCCTTTTACTCATGTTGTTATGAAGTGTTTACTTGGGCAAGGGAATACATTTTACAGAGAAATGCCACTTATATCATTCAACTATACATATATATTGCGTTGGACCTCTCTCTGTTGATAATGAAATTATGATTTATGCTTAGAACAGATGACCATATTTTAGTTATTGGGAAAAAAAAGAGCACTTTAAAAACTCGCTGTGTTTACTTTAAATGGGAAGAATGTACAAAAGCTATTCATTTTTTGTAAAACTAAGGGAATACATTTTGATCCCATGAGTCTAATAAAAACTCTGCATAAGCATAACAATAGGGAAAGCTAAGATGAATAGCTGAGGTGAACACTTAAGCCTGGACTTCATTCCGGTTGGACTTCCACCATACCAGGAAACAAGAAAACAAGTGAAGGGGCAGTAATTAAAAGGAATTTAAGATTAGTGGCAGTGTTACACCCACATGTGGAACACCACTAAAATAGGACACAGCACTCAGTTTGACAAGGCTGCAATTTAATAAAGTCCATAAGGGTGCAAGTTGCAGCTCAGAGAACAGCACAAGCATTTGCTTAACTTGAAATAACCAGGGCTTGACATGTCCTTTGATTCAAGCATGAATATACATCTTTGGGACATAGACTGCATTTTCCTTTCAACTTAGTATGAGAAAAAAAGAAATTAAGTCATGCTAATGTATAAAGCAGTATTGAATAAAAATGGGACACAAGTACTGGAAATGGCAAAACACGTATCTGAAATTAATCCCTTTCCATAAATAGGAAAAAGAAGACTAAGGTGAGTTTTTATTTCTCTTAATCACAGGAAAGTTAGGTTTTTTCCCCTTGATCTTTAAAAAATTACCAGATGTAAGTTTATATCTTATTCCTATTCCCCAATGCCATAAATTCAGTATAAACTAAGAAAAAAAATATTTAGTGCTTCAGAATGAACATTGATTCTTCCACATATTGTATTAAGATTTAATTTACTGCTTGCTATGCCATTTTTAACTTTGTAATTATTTTGTCAGGATAAGTCGTAGCTTTTACTGTACAGAAAATGTACTGTAAAGTGTCTGGAGAAAATGTTTCCATCTTACTTTATCAGATTATTGAAACAATGTATTATAATTTCTGGAAAGCACTATTTCCATTTTTACATTTAAGCCTTATTCAAGAAAATTCTATATGAATTTCAGTAACTCTTTTAAAGTACATAGGCTGGAATTGTTAGGAATCGGTAGGAAGGTTCATTGAAGACTTTTGTGAGGTAAATAAACTGATAAGTTTATTAACTTAACTGATAAGTGTGCAGCTCTACCACAGCTTCATGAGAACACAAACTGTAGCATTATCTTTGCATCAAATTTATCCTCTAAAGTAAAAACCCACAACTGTTTGCCTAGTAAATAAAGCTAATGTTGTTATGCCATGTTACAATGCTTCTCTTCCTATAGTTTATGGCTATTTTTATGGGAAAAAGTCCAGACTGTCAGTGCTTAAAAATGCTGCATTTGAGCCTCTTTACTTCCTTCATTCCTCCCTGCTGGGCAGAAATTTTAATCACAAAAATACCTCCTGTAACTCCATCTCATATCCAACTTGGATATGCTCAAATTCGAGCACAATCACTTTGTTGTACCAATACCTTTGGAGCAGTCACAACTGGAACCCATTAGGTTTGCAGCTGATCAGAACATTTTTGTGAAGGACAGGAGAAGACAGCAGGACCTGCAGAAGCACTGAGACCGCAGTCCTGATAATGTGGGGGTTTGGGCTTCACAGCATGCAGGTGAGTGCCACCTCTGAGAGCTTGCAGGTCCTCTCAGGTGCTTCCTCATCTGCACTGGACCACAGCCAAAATGCACGAGTTGCAGGAAAAAAAGCTATATCTAAAAAACAGTAAAATTTAATTTTTTAATTTTTTTTTTTGTAGTTCTGAACGAGACATTTTTGTGACAAATATTAATCGAATTTTCACCTGACATTTTAGACTTTTTAGCGCATTTCTTTTACCAGCTCAGCTCTAACACACCTTCAGCAAATGCTTTGGGCATTTGCTTATCTGGTGCTTTCAAAGTTTCTCTCAGATCCACAGTAGCAATCATAAAAACTTTTATTTCATTTTCCTAGGATTCTGATCTCTAACATCTACAATTACAGTTACTTACTAGTGTATAAAATATCTTTAAATGTGCCAAATATATCTGAATAAATATACTTCAGTGCATAAACTATTCCTTTTTTTCTTTTTTTTTTGATGTATCACAATGAATACATTGGCTTTAACGTCTATTCTCTTGATCAGTCATTTTGAGGTGGTCCACTTTTGTTTTCCTGACTTTCACAAACATGCTTGCAGCCAGTAAGGGACTCTTCACTATGATTAATGGCCTCCCATTGGGTATACAGAGAATTTCCCAGCCTGGTTCCCTTGAGAATGCTCCACTACATGGATTTCTACGCAAAGCTAGATTAAAAGAGGAGGAGCAATAGCTATAGTCCACCTACCCCACAGCCATCAATTATATACAGTTATAAATCAAAGTTTTCAGCCAGAACAAAGCCCAGTGTGGCAAACAAACAAGGGCGTTCACAGCAAATTGTTTTGAAGCAGAATAAAACTCTTGATAGAAACAATGGGGCAAGCAAAGCCACTGTCAATATCACCATAAAGTTCCGTTGATTTATTAAGAATTAGACACAGTGTATCCAATTACTGCTGAATTAACTTAAACAGAAAGCAGCAAGTGGAAAAATAAGCAAGGAGATGGATTTCTCTTTTGAAAGGAAAAAATCGCGCAATTCTATATCATAGTTAATTGAAGACAGTAACGTGAATCATAAAGTATCTGTACTTTAACTCCCTGTATTTGTGTTTCTTGGCTTTTGGTTTTAAGCTCTCTCTTTCATGAAACACTGGTATGTCTATCTCATCCATATTTCATCTCCGCTCTGTTTGTTTTCCCGGCTATTTCTGCCTCCATGCCATAGATGATTTTGATCAGTTTGGATATTTTTAAATACCCTTCACGCACAATCTGCTTTCAAACAAGACAGTAGAAAAAAACACTAGGGGACGTGGAGACAAAAGGCTGTTAGCACCGCTCCTCACATGTCTCTTCCCTTCTGGACAACGTGAATTATCTGCAGGGGGTTGGGCCCCTTTTTTCCGACATTTAAAATTCCATTTTTTGATACACAGCAGCTTTTGGAAAGCCAAGGAATATAGTCAAAACCAGTCATGAATGTAAGCTCCAGCCAAAAAATTAGTTGATATTTGCTATTGCACCCAGTCCTCACTGCAGAACATTTTTCACATAGACTCTGTCTCTCTCTGAAGAAACAGATGCTTGTGAAGAGTGCTCAGTGATTTTCAGCAAGTGAAAAATTAATTTTTTACAACTCTGACTAAAGCTGTGCAGCGAAAGGCAAGAACCTTTAGGATGACTTCATGTCCCTGAGAGACAAACCTTGCCTGTCCCACACCCACCACATTTTCCCCAGTCCTTCCTTGCTGTACAGTCCTCCAGCTTGCAGCAGGCCTCAGCACCCCAATTTTGGAGTAAGATGGAGTTTATGCACCTCTGACAGGGTAGGGTCACACATGAAATATGGAATTATAGAATGGAATCATGTAGCTTGGAAAAGACCTTTAACATCATTGGGTCCATCACTCCCAGCACTGCCAAGCCTGCCTCTAAATCATGTCCCCAAGTGCCATTAATGCAAAAGTTGTTCAGACCTAAATTAATGCATACATAAGCACCTGTCTTCCCTGCAAAGATTTCTTCAAAGAGGCCAGAGTGGAGAGGCACCATCCCCTTCCTACCTAAGTACAGCTGTAGTGAGAAACATGGACCATCATCTCAAGGGCTGGTGAGAAATTCCCAGTAAAAATCCTGGACAGTCAAATGTGCTTCGCGTCCTGCAGGTTTGTAACGTACATATCAACAGTATTGATCATTGACTAATTTTATCTTCTTTTGTCTTGTTTTTTTTCTTCTATTGGCAAATAGAGAGCAGAATTGACATGATGTCTGGAGCTCTAACCCCAGATCTCTTGCTAGCTGTATACCACCTAATTCAAAACACCTAATAATGAAAATCTACATCCTTCAGCAACCAAACAACACTGCAGAAGATCAGTTTCTACAAAAACAGGACCAATTAGTGCATACTTGAATTCCTTCTTCTGTCTCCTAAGGGTCTTCATTCTGGATAGACCGTCTCAGTTTTCTTATCTGATCATAACTTTTCCATCAGATTCCATCAGATGCTTGTAGGTATGCACTGCTTAGCATTTGTGAACCTGAAAAAAAACAATCACCCTTCATCCTTAGATTTTCTTCCAGATTTCTGAATCTGGAGAAGAAGAAAAAGATGGTCATACAAGAATTTTCTTAAAGATCCTCTTCTAGTGTTAACACAAATTTTCCTTCTGGAAGCCTACATTATTTTCCTGGCAAGACTATCTTCAAGTAAGAATAACAAAATTTGCTATCCACAGGTTCATGATCCACACATTCACATTAGTGGACCTCTCTTCCTATGTATTTCCACTCTAATAAAAGAGACATTTGACGACATATATAAAAGCACACAAGAATTCCATTAAGGAATTCCACAATCAAGAGTCATAGCCACTCACAAAAGACATCTACAGTGCCAACTAAAGAGGTGCAAAGGTACATATTCCATTTAGGTTAGAACTGTCTAGTAAGTAGTTCTCAAATTTTCAAAGGAATCAATTTTCAAATTTTCAAGGAATCATGAGATAGAAAGTGAAAAATGCTAGCAGAAATGCTAATGTATCTACTTTTAAGATGATATGCTATGCATACACAACTCCCTTTAAATCAATTTTGGTAATTACAATTTTGTAATTCAAATGCCTGAATTACACAAAGCTGTTGGCAAAGGTAAAATTATGCTGTTTTAAAGAACACATCAGAAAAAGGTATGATTTAACATACTTAAAAGTAGCTTAACATCTGCATGTACTACTGCTGAATTTCTCCCTTTCTTACAAATTTCTCCGTCCCTGTATTGTCTGACACAAACACACCCCTATTATATCTTGTACTTTGGAAAATGCATTCCTTAAGGGAAAGTATGGAATTTTGCATGTAGAGAAACTAGTCCAACCCAAATGAGGTCCAAGCTGGCAGAAGCTTGTAGCAGCTTCTGATACATGCTAAATACTAAGAATAGAAACCAGCAGTGCTTTCACAGCTCCGTGACAGTATTTGTGTGGCTAAAATTAAACGCAAGGTCTATTGATCCACAGCTAGTTTTCAGTGTCAGGCAAATTCAAAGGTGAAAGAAAAGACTGATGACCTTGACACAAATGTGATTGGAAAAACGGACTGGCTGGGAGGAAAATTTGTGTTTTCCCAAAAAGCTAAATGTGTAATCCTCCGAACAGACTTGTGGCTAGGCACAAGAACATCAACTGAAGTGTGACATCAGCCAATTATCTTGTTTCTTTAACACTCATCCTGCAGCCCTTCCAACAGGAGGGAAACCCTTCGTCATCCTGGCTAAATGTTCAGTGCAGGAGCTCCAGGAAGAAGCCTGACACAGCAGGTACAGAAAGTTTAAGTTTACTGCTTTCATTGAGTAGATACACCAAGAGGATTTGACTTGTAAGGACAGAAAGTGGATGGACACACATAATTTGTTACTAAAAATTGAAGTCATATTTTGATTACTTTTATTTGCAAATTATTCTGGAAAAGAAACCAAAGCACATACCTAGTTCGAGTACCAACAGGCTCAAGGTCATGCAGAAGAATATAATTATCTTCAGAAAAAATGGAGGCAATATTAAAGACACAGTTCTCTGTATGAACTTTGTGAATGGACGAGTACATCTTAAAAGAGCCGATGGCAAGAGACCTTCCTCTTGCTCACTATATGAAGTTGTGCCTGAACCATATAATATTAAGGTAAGCACTGTTTGTAGATGCAAAATTACTTTTTGAAGGGGTCACAAATTCAAACACAGCACCTCAGCCAAGCCCGAAAGCGTTCCTTTTTTTATTACTCCTTTTTAAATGTTTATTTCATACACATTTACCACAGCTCATTTCAGCTGAACAGAACCCCCATGTTTGTGATTTTTGCCTACAAGAATATTAAATTTCTGCACATCTGTCTTCTCTCTGGGGGTTTCTCTAGGGAATATAATAGTCTATTTGTTTTTCTATTGATCTTGTATCTAAATACTGTTTTCTCCTTTCAGAAAAAAAGAGAGCTGCCAAAGAATCAGTAGTGTCACAGTGAAAATGTTTTTCTTAGCTGGATGAAATGATGGCAGAACAAAATTGGGAAAAAATATTTTTCAAATCTTTTAATAAGCGTACTTCCAGATAGGGATATGCTAGATATTGGTCTAGGCATGCCCCAGGCCTATGATCCATCTTTCATCCTTTTTACCAATTTCAGACTGACAGCTAAATTAGCTCCTGGAAAAGGCTCCCGTAGGCAGTAACCAATAACCTGCCATCCAAGGTAAGTTGCATCAGTGAGAGGCATAGGAAAAAAAAATGGAGATAGAAAGAAAGCTGAATTTACATCAGTCAATAAGAAAAAAAAGAGGATACAGAAAGGATCAAATTCTAAAAAAATAAAAAATTAAATAAGTCATGTTGGAAAGAGAAATAGAAATTGTGATTTAATGTTATGTTAAGCAATAGGCATAGACTGACCTCTTAAAACATGACTAGCCAGTCTTTGAGTTTCTGTAGTTAGTAAAACCAGTGAGTTTACAAATACACAACTGCAAATGGAAGGGCTCTCTCTTCCTAAAATATTTAGGCTTACTACCACATAGTTACTGAGATGTGTTCATCAGGAGAAAATAGCTGGTCATAAAAGGCAAGATATCAACAACCTTTTGAAAGACAAAGCTCATTTTCTTCTCAGGCAAAATAAAATCCTCAGCATGGGAGAGTTCACATTACAGCGCTAATAGTGCCCATGTGCTGAATTATTTAAAAAATAATAAAGATAGGAGGAATGACACATCCGCCGGTTCACTGACAAAGCAGGCAGTTTAATATTTGCACAGTATCTGACCAAGTAACTTGAGCTTAATGAAGCTAACGCTTAACATAGATTTCTGCATGAAAAATTACTGCTGCAAACACTCTGAATAAACTCTTTCTGAAATGGGCTTAGTTAAACCTGAACTTGCATTTTATACTTGCATTTGTGTAATTTTTTTCCATAGACTCCATGATAGGCAAATCATAGTTTAAAACCAATGACTTTGGGACAGTTAGTGATTTTGCTTCATGGTAGCAATTTCCCTTAATGTTATTAAAGGTACAACATAACATTAGAAATTAGAATTAAAATTATAGTTTCAAAATAGGGTGCAGTACTCTGTTAAGCACTGTTAACAAAGTTTCTTCTGTTTCATTCATATAGATAGAGAGATAGATAGATAGATAGATAGATAGATAGATAGATAGATAGATAGATAGATAGATAGACAGACAGATTCTAATTTCAACAGTCAATCCCAAAATGTTAACATAGACACTGGCAAAAAATCCCTTTTTGTTTAGTGGGATGCCATGAAACATGACAAACCCATTTTGTTGCTCACTGCAGCTGTGTGTCTGCGTTTGAAAAGCATGCTTAAATTAAAGATACAAAGAAATGCCTGGGGTTTCATTGCATTGCAAATGTAAAGAAAGACTGATTTTCTTCAAAGGAGGTTGATAATAACCTGCAAACAGCAGGTATTTTCTGCTACCAGCATGTAGCTGGCATGTCATGGCTAGTACATCTTTAATCATAATAATGAGTTCTGTGGTAATCATGATAAAATATGTTTTAACTGACAATGTTTTTACCTGCCATTGCTACCCTCTACTGAGAATTAGCCAACTTCTTTTCTTTTTCAGTTTCTCTAGCTTTAGCAGCACATCTCATTGAGGCAGCTGTACCATTAGCTGGGTTACTACTCTGAAAGGTTTGCTAGTTGTCAACATTTAACTCTTAAATATCAGTTTAAATACTGAGAAATTCAACTGATTGCTGAGAACAAGGAATACACATAAAAATAACGGAATGGTATGAAAAAATAAGGGAAATTGCCATTTCTTTTCCTGCAACAGGCAAGCATTTTTTTAACTGCTTTCTCAAAGAAAATAATTTTTTTTTTTCTGCCACAGTTAACAAAGAATCATAGTATGGTCTGGATTGGAAGGGATCTTAAGGACCACCTAGTTCCAACAGCCCTGCCATGGCCAGGGACACCTTTACTAGACCAGGTTGCTCAAAGCCCCATCCAGCCTGGCCTTGAACACTTCCAGGCAACCACAACTTTTCTGGGCAACCTGTTCCAGAGCCTTACCACCCTCACAGTAAATAATCTCTTCCTAATATCGAATTTAAACTTAACCTTTTTCAGTTTCACATCACCACCCCTTGTCTTGCCACCACACGTCCTCGTAAAAAATCCCTTTCCAGCTCTCTTGTGGTTCCCTGTAGGTCCTGAAAGGTCACAATGAGGTTACCCCAGAAATTCTCCTGTAAGTTCCCACTTTCTCTTATGTGCATTTTCTCCAAGATGTTTCCCATATAAAACTAGCATATTTCTCTTGTCTTTTGGGAAAAAAAAAAAATCAGACCCATAGCAAGACTCTCTCTTGCCCTAGACCATCAGCTTCAAAAAAGGGCCAGTTACTCTCCCCTCCAGTAAGCATCCCACCCCTTTCAACCCAGTTATTAAGAGCACTCAACTTTTGCATCTCCTAACTGCAAGTAGGTACACAGTAGTTTACCATGAGTGGACACCAGCTTCCAGCCAACTCCAGAAAACCTGATTCTCCTTGAAATGGTGTGGATGCCCTGTCTCTGGAAGCATTCCAGGCCAGGTTGGATGGGGCCCTCATCAACCTGATCTAGTGAGTGAAACCCCTACCTGCAGTGAGGGGGTTGGAATTGGATCATCCTTAGGGTTCTTCCAATCCAACCATGCTATGAAATATCACCTTCTTTTAATACAAAAATGAACACATTTTAAAAACCTTCTGCCTTTTTTAATCAAAGAAAAAAAATAATAACATAATTAGACAAATATCACTGAAATGTCACAAAAAATATGGAAGGGAAGCTAGAGAGAAGTGATTCAACCTTTTTTTTAAAGCACGACAAAAGCTGCCCAGTGAAACATCCTGAATGGCAGAACATCCAGCATTAAAAGCTGAACCAAAAGTAAACTTAATGTCTAATAAACTTCCCCCCTAGTCCATGATAAACAAACAAACAGGTGGCTATGAATAAATGCAACCTCTTCCACCAGGCTTGTAGAGAATTATTTGGAAGGGAAATCAGTAGAGCTCTTATGTGCAAACCTAAAATGGCTTTGAGTGCTGGGGATGAACTCAGCATGGGCACTGAGCCTCATGCAGCACAAATATCTGCTCCTCAGCCTGTTTCAAAAGCCTGCGCCAGACCTCAGGTACTGGGTTTGGCCAGGAATGAGTAAATTTTCTGGGACAGAGTTAATTTTTTAAACCGCAACAGATCATCACAGAAGAGCCCCTGATGTGTGGTTTTATTTTTATTTCTGCCACTGTCCCTACAGTGGTGCCAGCAAAACTCTTGCTACCACTAGTCCAAAAGAATTTATCTGACAGTTGCACCTTGGTCACAGCACTTCCAGGAACCTGGGCATCCATCCCAAATCCTTTCATAGATAGAAACCAACTTGAGCAGCAATGGTGAAAGATGAGGTGAGAGCAGACTATCAGAGGTGGTAGCTTGGGCTGAGTCTCCTACCCCATCATCAGTCAGCTCTTTACCTGAGCTTTCACAAGCCCCAGTGTGCTGCACTATTTTTTTATTAATAAAACTTTCCACTGCACAGTGGCAATATGAACAGGGCTAGAGAAAACACTCTTGAGTTATTCAGATATGGTGGTAGCACAGCTTTTTCCAATACCTCAGGTATTTTGTACAATGTAGGAAACACAAGTGTACAATGCACCACAGCAGCTAAGACCTCTGAAGGAATAAAGTACTCAAAGACTGAACTATGAAGAAATAAGCATTCTAAATGAGTGCCCATTTCAAAAGCATTTTTTTTTGCCACTTACTAAGTTTGCAGAAACCTGCTGAAAGGATGTTTCTCTGTTACAACCTTTAACTCTGAGTTCTTAACCATACCATAGATCATAATATTGTCATTCTTCACTGTCACCACTGCGTCAGCAGCTGTTTTTGGTCTCACAAAAAAGGATTTGACCTTTGGGATGGACAGGAAGCTGAAGGAGCAACTTTCTGAAAAAATAGCCTCCTGTTTACATTTGCCTTGTTTAGCGAACAATTATCTTGGGAGACATAAGTAATAAGCATGTAAGTTTACATAAGCAGAAGTGTCATTCTGATAGCACTAAATATGAGTGCATGTCAAGCTGTCGGTAACGGTGCTAACTATAAAATGCTGACCCGTATTTTACCAATAAACCCCAGGAAAATGCAAATGACAAGACCAACAGCACAGTCTGTCAGAATCTAACCCCTATCTATCACAATGAGGCTCATCAGCAACGACAGAGAAAACAGCAGCTGCCATTATTTTATGGCACAATTTTTAGTGGTATTTGTTTACAATTGTATCTTTAATGCTGGTAAATTCAGACCACATTTTCTATGATCTAAATCAAGAGCACCAGCAAGCCTCAAACCATTCCATATATATGTCCTAAATATTCTCAAGTACTTTAGTTCTACTATAGTCAGCGTTAAGTTTTCTATATATATTTGTGTGCTGAAAATAAGTGCTTCATATGAATGAATCTGAGAAGCAGTAGGGTGAAGTATATGCAGTATAACATCTTATGAGTGTTAAATGTTATGTTACAGATAACTCATAATGGCAGAGACAAAGCAACTCAGTTCTTTAAAATCCTGTATTCTGATGAAGTTATAATGCTATTTAAACATATTGCAAGTATTTACACTTATTGTCTAGAAAATCTTAGTTTTAATGAAGCATCCCTTCATTTTCTGAGGTTTGAAAATATGCAAAAATCAAATATGAAGTATAATAGTTTTTTCCAACTTTGTATTTCACACTATCTTCACAGCGATATTTAAATATTTTAAAGGGCTGTAAAGGTGGAATGTACAATATCCAATCAGGAAACCAACCTCAAGAGCACCCCTGAGGGTGTACTTTCATAGTACAACAGAACACCATTTTATCTGCTTGGAAGGAAATACTACTGTTTAGAGTCCATATAGTCACAGTTTTATATGAGACCTAGAGAAAAACTACATACATTATGGAACAGATTTACTGCTATATACGTGCATATCTCTTACATTTGCATGTATTTAGTATTCAGCAGGTTCTGTAGACCACCTCTATGCTGCAACTCTGTTCACTACAGGATCGTAATGACACTGACAACAAATGCATCCCCTGAGAGTACTCAGGCAACTTCTCTTAGTTACAGCAAAAGTCTCTTGAAATACCATCCCAGCTCAAGGGAAAATTTAGCTCTTTATTTACTTAAATTTTAACAAGCAACAGGAACAAAGAGCACAAAGCCAAATACCCATGACTGTCACCACACCTCCCAGGGTGGCATGTTCTCTTCTGTGTCATCTCTAACATTACCAAATGTAAATGAAAGAAAACACCCAAATCCTCACTGGACTTTTTCATGATCCTGAAAGGCAAGAAGAACAATTTTTGGCTTGCCATCTAAGGTGGGGAAAATACCTCATCAACCTCAAGGTGCTACAGAGCAAGATCATATGCAATGTTCAAAAGTACCACAATGAGAAAAGTACACACACCTAACCTGCTTTTAAACAGCTACTAATGACTCAAATTACAGAAAGCTCTGTCAGAAGACAGACATGCAAGTCATCTGCCACAGCTCAGCAAAATCCTGTGTGCAGGCTCTGTGGTCAGCATTTTTTTTTGATCCATTTCCAGCAAAAGATGGATTATGAAACATAACCCCTGCATTTAAAAGTCCAATGGGACTGCTGTGATAACACTACCTGTCTTACTGCTTAACACAGACCATTGTGTTTTGGTTTCCCCTGCTTGGGCTTCTTTCTGCAGCACAGATGTCAGGAATATTTCTATTTAATATCTGGCACCTTTTTTTTCACTGAGGAAAATTAAAGGCCTCCACAGAGTGAACCAATGTACGCTTTTTTACTTATAGAACCTGACTTCAACTTTCCATCTGTCTCAAGTTCATCCTCAATTGGTGTGCTGAGACAGCAAAAGACTATGGATTAACCATCTGTCTGAAGAAAGCTGAGATAATGTGCCATCCTACACTTGGGAGAGGATAAAGATCCAGCATGACAATCAATGCAGATGTACTCTCATAATGGATTTCACTTACTGGGATGAGTTTTGTTTAAGCACTAGCCTTAGTGATCACTAAATCATTACTTAAAAGTAAAAAGTTGTATCTTGCCTTCAGCAAAGTACCACACTGCACCTGACACCAGCACCGTGTGAGATCAAACAGCCCATCCCCACTCCATTTCTGCTCAAGACTCAAGCCAACTCTCTTTTTCTCTTCCTTCTGCTCCTCAGTGGCCCTCAAGACCACCTCAGGGCATCCAGCTCACATTGAACACAGGTCTCCTTCCCTCTCTTCACCACAGCATGGTCACCATTGTCATTTCAGCCATGTCCACTGCCTTCCTCAACACCTTCCTCTCCCTCTGCTCCTGCTCTCTGTTCTCCCCAAACATTTCAGCATGTCATGCTGAGCTTTCTCCTCCTGCCTTGTCATGTCCTTGCATCTGCTTCTCCAAGTTTCACTTACTCTTTTTTTTCTCTCCTCTGAGTTCAATTTTGTCCTCTTGTCACGTAACTGACTCCCTTTCATCACAAAACGGACAAAAAAAAAACCCCAAAAAACAAACAAAGCAATAAATAACCCTGTTCCTGGCAAGGTGCTTGCTGCCATCCCATGTTTATTTGGTCTGAGCTCCTTCTCCCAATGCAGGCCTTGTCTACTGACACCACAGTCCCTTTGAGCACAAAGACTATTTACTATGGGGTATTTGCACACTGCCTAGCACAGAAAGGTCCACTAGTACCAGTATCATTTCCTTACCCCACAGAGCCAGTGTCAGAACACTACACTGATTTGTAATGCAGCTCATCCAAGGAGAGCCTACATCCTTTTCTTTTTATTTTTTTAATATGCTTTCTAAACAACAAAACAAGTTGTTGTAACTGTTTGTAGGCACAACTGAGCATGCAAGGATATATGGCATCCACACAAGTGTTGGATACAGGGAGTATTATTTAGCATATCAACAGGCTAGTCAAGTAAAGGCACCTTGTACCATTCCCAATCATTCCAAGGGAGGTGAAGTAGAAAGCCAGCCTGTGTTTTCAGCCTTAGGTAACGGACATCCAAGATATTTAACTGCCTAGCACAGGTTTATTTGTCTGATCCTACAAAAATATGAGCCCAACTCATTCCAGATGGGTGCATACCCTGGTGCCCAAATTTACATATGCAAGCACACAAACATGCTCCTGCACAGATCCACACTGCCCACACAACAAGGAGCACAGCAGACCCTTAAAGTATCTGTTCCACTTCTCTCCCACACTGTTAAAAACAGCAACATAATTTTAATTCTTTGCATATTGTTCTGCAGAATAGTTTGGCAAATGACAGCTGCTAGATAAAAACATTTCTCCTTCATTACTTTTCAACAAGTTCCCATTTGTATTCATCTCCTCTGTCCCAATGAAATGACACTGCAAGTCAGACACACCTGTTTGACAAGAAGTGAGGTCATCTGGGACATGAATTTGTCCTCTTACATAAGAAAAGGCCTGAATAATAAGATAGAATAAATAATAAGAAAGATAGAATAATAATAGGAAAGAATAAATAATAAGAAAATAAAAGTAATAATCCACATCCATAAAGCAGTATGATAGCAAAATTGTGCAAGAGTGGTGGTTACTTGTCCCACATAGAAAATACAGTATAGTGAATAGTTTAATAAAAAGTTTAACAAAAAATAATTTCAAAAAGTCAAAAAAAGGTAAAAGCTTGAACAGCAAAGGGAGACAGACAGATGAAGGAAAGAAAACATCCTGGCCACTACGACACCAGCCTCAACATCTGCAGTTGCTGAGGAACAGAATTTATTAAGGCAAAGTGAATCCTCAGGGTGAAAAGAAGTTCGAAACATACTTCAACCTAAGGAAAACAGGATGCTTCTCAAGCAAGGAAAGCAGTTTATACTTCAGAGAACAAAAACAACTGTATTCATTTGTTTTAGTTGCCAAGTGGCATAAATTGAGCCTCTCCAACTTTAATTAGCTGTTTAAAATATTCAGATTTAAAATAGTTTTATCTCAACTTAATGAATTATTTGTCACCTATAGCCCTTTGTTTTCTCCCTTATGAACCTGATAAAAGCACCAATATGTTTCTCTTTGCTTAATAGAGTGTAAGGAGAAATAGATGCACAGAAGGTAGGTGTTCCCCCATCCTCTCAGACTTTTATTCAGACTCATTGAAAAGAATCTTCTGCTATGGCTGAGCCCTTGGCTTAAAAGACTTTAAAAGCTGTACTGTCACATCTTTAAAAAAATACATGTACTATCACTAGCAAGTTTGCAAAAAAATCATGGTAATACTTGTAACAGGCACATACCACATCCATCTGAGCACTGGCTGAAGACAGATTTGGACCAAGACTGACTCAAATATTGGCTGGGGAGAAGAATCTCTCCAGCACCACCACTCTGTAGCCACTTTGAACATGACTAAACATTCAAGTGGGATGCTGCTTCTCCAGTGTGTCCAAGAAGCAGCTCCAGTACCTTTTTTCCATGTGACCATCTCTGCAGTGCTCTCTTTCCCACATAAACTCCACTGGGGCTCTTCCTCACTAGCAAGGTGCCAGATTGCCCCAACACACCTGGACAGAGACAGTGGCCCCGAGAGCAGATGGCTCCTGCTCAGAGAGGGGCTTGTGTGAGATGCCAGCAGTGGTGATGATCAAGCTCTACTGCCTGCCAGTGAATTTCCAAACAAAATGTTGTGCTTTTGGTCTACCTTGCCTGGTGCTATACATCTGCAGCTATTTCTTTATATTTCCTTTCCTCCTCTTCTCCCTCACACTCTTACCACCTCTCCAGCCCCCTTCCCCTGCAATCAATCAGTAGTCCTAACCTGGAAACCCCTTGCGGTGAATTGGATGGAGATGCTGGTAGGATGTGATCCCATCCAGAGTCTCAAGTTTGTGATTCCTTGGATGCTTTGGCTACTAAACTCTCCATTTGTGAGTACTCAAAGCATGCTGCAAGGTCAGTCTCATTTTCTACTCTGAAGACTGGGAATTCTTCAGGTTAATTTTGTTGCCACTAAATATTTATCATAGAGAGATGAGCAGTCCTTTCTACTTCACTGTTTTCTGTACCATGTATTAATTACAGGAAGGGCATCCAGAACATAGCTTTGGTCTCCTTAATGGCTTTTAGAAATCTAAACACATGAAAACAAACATTGGATTTTGTTCTGTACATAATCCTTACCAGCTGTGACTGAGCTTTATATAAACCAGCTTATTTGATAGACTTCCTTAATGAGAATTGCCTTGTAGTGTAAATCATCTGAGAAGGTAGGACAAAAAGCAAAATTTACTTTCCTCTGTGCTGTGGTGTCACCACTTAGAAAAGGAATCAACACAGCATTTAATTATTTTTACACACATACTCTCATCTGAAGGACCAGCATGACCTAGTACCAGACAGGTAATGGCACAAGTCTGGAAATTCACAGATGTGCAGCATATTTATGGAAACAATCCAAAGACATTTGGCTTGGGGAAGGTGGAAGAGGGAAGACCACCAAAACACTTTGGTCTTCTTTCTGAAGATTTGATGTGTGCCCTCCTGACCACATGTTAAAGCAGCGTTTCTTTAATAAAAACAGAATCTTAACCCTGGAAAATTACAAGATTCGATGTGGAAAGCGTCAGTTACAGAAGTTGCAGCTGTGTAGACCAAAAACAAACTATGAATCAAAAGCAAAACACTCACTAGGCCAGGAAACAAACTATGTGTGAGATGCCCAAAGACTGAAAGGCAGATGCTTCCTCATTAATATCAAAGCAGAATTTACCACATCCCGTTCACACTCTAAAACCAAACATGAGGTGCCACGCTCTGGACACGCACACACCAGAGATTCATTCTCCAAACATGAAGGATATCCCCCATATCACTTCACTGACAAGATCAGGAAGATATTCTCCTGACCTGGTGGGTGGCAAGAGGTGGGGGCCATGGACAATGTACATGGACTGGAACGGTATCTGCTCCCTGAGCAAGGAAGAGCGTGGCTCTACCTTCAGCCACTCCAGGGTGGGTCTCATCAGTGCACGTGTGAGACTGAGCAAGAGGGGCTGGATCTGGAAGCAATGGCAGCTTCATGGAAGCACAGTGAGAGAAATGCAAAGTTACACCAGACAAGACCACCAGCGAACGAGGGGGCAGTGCTGATTTTGAACAAGGAGTGGTGGAGCTTTATTTCCTTAACTCTATCTAGAGGGAGGAGTTTAAAAAAAAAAAAGGAAAACAACCCCCACATCCCTCCATATACCTTCCAGTCTTAAAAAGCCACCTGAAAAGGAAGCTGATTTTACTTCCTTTTAGAAAATTCAGGTATGTCTTTTCATGATTACTAAATGTGGAATGGTGGAAATCTCGGAAGATGATTTGTCTCTCTCACCTACTGTTCTACTGTGGAAGATGGCAGGAGGGCTGGAATTAGATTTTCTTTAAGGTCCCTTTCAAACCAAACCATTCTATGATTCTATTTGACAGAGAAACAGGTGTTTTTTATTTTACTCTAACTTATTTAAAACAGAGATCTAGAATCCCCAAATGAAAAGAAATCTCTTTACCTAGCAGTAGCATCAGATGACTCCTCCTTCCATTACTGATGCCAACTACAACATGGAGGGCAAAAATGGCCAAGCTGTGAAAAACAGCTTATTTTTTCCAGCCTACCAATGGCTTTTGTGCCTTTTTCCACAGTACACAGGCTCGAACAGACAAGACTCATTCTCAAAGTCCTTCTCAGCCATGCTACAGATGAAAAAAGATTTTCCAGTAGGTTATTTAATCCATGGCCCACCTATAATTACTCATGCACAGGAAGAGAAACTTCTAGTTTTGGACTTCTGAAAGCAGATTAATGAAAGTGCCTTTGTTTGTGGGGAAAGAGGGAGCAGGGCAACTTGCTTTAAACAGTACATTTTTGCCATATGTAGGTAGAAAATAAACCCATCCATCAAGGATATATTAAAAATAGATGAAAACTGGCTCCAGACATAAGATTACTTGGTGAAAATGCCAGAATAATGGACATGGAATTTTTATTCGATCAACTCTGAACAACAGGGGAGATTAGTTTATGCAAACTCCACAGAGCAAGGCTTTATTTCAGAAAGTAATTCTTCAATTTAGCCAAGATTTTGTTTGCTCAGAGATACAATGGAACAGAAAACAAAAAGAAAGAAAATATCTGGTATACAGAAAGACAAGCCTGTGTACTGCACTTAGAAACAATTAAAGATGTGCTTTGCACCAGAGTAAAGCTTTTAATAGGCAGAGCCAAATCTCGTATTTTGTGCATACAGTTTAAACTGCCAAACAGGGTTTATGTACCGATTAGCAGAGATTATGCAGAGTGGTACAGCCATTTTTTAAAAATACAATATTATTACAAAGAACCCCCAGAGGTTCATATGAAGATGGTCTCTATTTCATAGACAGTAAAATCACTGAGGCATATCATCACAGCAATGACTTACTACTCCTGAAGGAGCCAAGGGAGTCAAGCTCAGGGCTGTTAATGCAGGGAACAACCCTCCCCTGCAACTGAACATGCAAAAACCAGTTTACAGCTCATATCAGGTTTTTACTGGACTTTGACCGAGGTCTTAACACGTCTGCATCGCCTGTCAGCTTCATCCAGCTTTTCTAAGGAATTAGGACAAATTAAAAACACCTAAAATATTTAATTTAGGAAGTCTCTACTTCTTGTCACTCTAGTAACACCACTGGTGGATGTAAATCTTCACTAGGCTTTTGGGAAAAGTCACTTTCACAACCCTACTGCATGCAAGGGACAGTATTACACACTGGATCATGCCCTTCTGCTGTTCAAGTTAGGATGTCTCAGGCCTTACTTCAGTCTATGTTCAGCATTCTGATCAATGTAAGGCTATTTATCTTCACTACAAACACAAATACTTACATCACTAAACAGCTCTAAAATGTTTTTTTGGATAATCTTCATTTTGTAAAACATATTTAACATGATTAAAAGGCATCAGCAGCACAAGAGCACTATAATGTAAATGTAACTGGATTTTAGCAGTTCATCCAAAGTAGAAACCACAGCATGTTTATGAGAAAACAAACACATTTTTCAGTAACAGCCCTTCTCTACACTTTGATACCAACAGGGAAAACTGAGATGTTTTTTGTGGACATCAACAGCAATGCCAGCATTACTCATTACTTCACCAAATACTGTCATGCTTGGATGTTACCTGGATCAAGTCCCACCTCACCTAAACCAGACAGTCCACTGCTGTGTGTACTCTAAGTGTCCTTGGTACATTACCCTGTGCAATATAAAGACACAGATATGCGTCCTAGCGACCACGTGCTGTGCATGCAGTATACTCATCATTGCCATGTTTTTTCTCCCATCCCTCCATGCACTCCAGGAAATGGAGGGATGGGAGAAATATGCTGCTCTTGGAATATGCTGCTCTCCTGCTTCTCACCTCATCTTACCACCATCTACTAACTGCCCAGTCAAACTTGCAAGGGAAGCAAGATCAAACTGCATTTTATGAAGATACACACCAAAGGCAGCTGCCGTACCTACTTTTGGGTGCAAACTCCACAGGCTCTCCAGGCCCTGCTCCCACACACAGAGGGCTTCTGAACCCCATAGAATGAGGATCAGTACTCTCAGCTTAGCACAGAACATGCAAGTCATGCTTTCAGTTGGCACAACAGCTTAACTACACTATGTTTAAGTATGTACAAAACTTATGTGTGTCTCTGTGTTCTATCTCAAACCTGAAAAAGAAATTCATCATCAAGAAAAGTACATGATTTATGTAGCTGATGGTACAATGCACACCGAAGTCTTCATGAAGAAGGCAAACACCCTCTTTGACAAGGAGATTGCACAGATTACAAATTAAAACCACAACATCAGTTCTACCATTGCTGCTACTGTCTCATTGCCAAAGCAGAAAAGAAAAAAAAGGTTCTTTTGGGAGGGGTACAACATGCTGACAGGACAAATCTAGACCTCAGGATCATCCCATAGAAGAACAGTGAAGAATGAAGAAATTTCTCTGGACTACTGACTGAGAAAGCCTCCTCGAGTAAAGCTGCCCTGGAATAAAAAACATCCCTGAGCTAAGGGACAACACACAGAAATGAAAGATGCAACAAGCCAACAATAAAGATAAAAAATTGTTGCTTTTTTTTTTTTTTTTTGGAGCTGGCTGCAAAGAAAAGCAGGCCAAGCCAAACACACTGTCTTGGAAGAGATCTCTTTCCAGCCTAGGTACCAAGTTATAACACAGTTTTCAGTAACTCCTTATTTCTTCACTGCATCCAAAGGAGGGCTAACAGGAAAATGTGCTCTTTTTTTGCCCTCTCTTCTTCTCCAAATTATTAATATTATTCTAATGCAGGAGACTTTACATCATTTTCAAACAGAAAAAGTCAATTATGTCTATCATTCTTGCGACAGGAAAATGCTGTGCTGAAGCTGCCAAGAAATAAAGCACACAGTAAAATCATCCTGAAGATAAGCAAATGTTTAAGCCCTGCCCTGTCTCAGAAGGAACAAGCAGGACACCCTGGAGTGCTGCTGTCACCTTCCCTCTCCTGGCTGGCAGGACCACTGTCCAGGTGCCCACAGCACTTTGCACCAAGAGAGCTGGCCCTCCTCTAGCCACAATCAGCTCAAGATGCTGAAATAATTCCAAGCAAGATTTTCCCTACTCACAGTTTCAGAAAAGCAATTCCCAAACCTGAAGGAGTTCTCCATTTGAAACACACCTTTGGGTCCATACTTTTTCTACAATAATGAGTTCAAACAGAATTAGAGCTTAGCAACAAAACACTGGAGCACTTTAGACAGTGGAAAATGAAGAAAAATAGACATCACTTGAAATAAACTGCTGGGGTCTGTGTTGCAGTGGACTATAAGGCAAGGAAGAGAAATGCTGTCAAACTTGAAGGGAAAAGGGCATCAGGCAGGTAATAGCACTATTTACAGAAGAACTCCATTTATAGAGAAAAAAGGGAGCAAGTGCCTAAAACAAAGAGTCCTTTATTGGGCTGAAGAAGAGCACACTCACATTAATGTCAGCCACCAAACGGGCTGCAAGGACTTTGTGTCAGGCCCTACTGAAGAACTCCACCATACAAGGAACAAGGAAAGGGGCTGCTCTTCCACTTCAGCTAAAATGTTTTCCCTGGTCACAGCAACACCCAGTGTTATTCAGTCTGCAGATCAAATGTTTGCTAAATAAAGTTAACTGAAAAACTAAAATATGCAAATATATAGCCCAAAAAAACTTACAGGAAAAATACTGGGGTAATTGAACACATGAATAACAAATTTCCATAAAAATACAAAAAGAACAGAAGAGTCAGTTTCAAATTTCCAGGAGTTCTTCATATGTGCCTAAGAAAGTGTATAGAAAATAAAATGTAAATATTTTATGTATTGTTAGCAAAGGCAGTTGTGACTGGCATTATAACTGCTTAGCCTCTTACCCTGTATAATATCTGAAATATTGCTTACCATCAAGTCACTGACCTATGAAAATATCAGAAGAAAGCAAAGGCAGTGTTTTTAACTACAATTCAGAATTTGGATTATGAAGTTAGAAGTAGGTAATACGCCCTTAAAAAGTGAATTATATGGATTTAGAGCTATTTCATAAGCCTGTTCAGAACTCTTCAATAGTTTGTCTTCTAGTGCTTCTCTTCCTTGATGCAGAAATTAACTTTTTTTCTTTCTATTCTGATTTCCAGCAATTGAATCTGCTTCACACATCAATGTTAGCATTCCTATGAAAAATTTTCCCGACTGACAAACCTGCTATGGGTAAAACAGTGATGAGACAAATCCAGATTTCCCTCTGAGCAAAAAGGTTTCAGGGCAACATTCCCATTAAACGATGATGAATTATGGTGAAACATTGTGTATGAACATAGGGATGAATATGAAATGAGATCAGCTTTGTTAAAGTCACCACAATAAATATAAGATGAATCAATGAATATTGGGCATTTACTACTGAGCCTTTAAAGCTGTCCTACTGCAAATGCACTGCAGGTGCCAGAAAGATACCCAGACCTGCTATAGCTGCAAACAGGCCGTGCCAATACTGACTGTAGAGAAAAATGCTCTACGAGTCACAGCTTGGGAAGGGAAACCAGTGGTGGCCACAAAAATGCTTAGGATAATGAAGGCACAGTCACCACTCTATCACAGCAGTCATCCATCCAGGCAGCAGAAATGGCATGGAGTTTGATTTCCCCAAAATGTGAACTTGAAGACAATTTACTACTAAACTTATGGCTTAGGCTTGAGCCTATGCACAGGTCAAAAGTAGAGACACTGAGCCCTGGAGAGCATACTCATGACTAAAAAGAACATAAACCATGACAACTATCTTTCTTGAAATTCAACCATGGAGGGAATCACCTTTGCTGCTCTCACCCCAAAAGGGTACTCTGCTCTGTTCAACATTTTGGTATGGCTAAAATGGGTTTTCTTTATCCCCAAAGACCCTTCTTGCTACGTAAGTAGCTCACCACTTTCAACTCTTCAAAGAAAAGTTTTTAGGTGATCGTGATCCCCCTAAAACTGCGCAGTGGAGCAGTTCAGTGCCATACTACAACACATGAGGCAGCCACCAATAAGTTCATTCTGCTGAAACTACTGCTGTAAGATGACAACCAGGCAGAAACAGAGAGCAGCAAAATACCTAAGTAATATTTGGCTGTTAGCAGAGAGAGAACAAAAAAACAAAAACAAAAACAAAAACCAAAAAAACAAACCAAAAAAACAAAAACAAAACAAAACAAAAAAAAAACCAGAAAAAAGAAAGGGCTGTGGAAAACCAGATGAAAATCAACACTGCGAGCTACTGGCTTGAAAATAAACCAGCTTTCCACCCGCCAGCAGCAGCGTACTTGCAAGTCACCGAGATCTCAGTACGGCTGAAGATTTGTTCCTTGCGGTGCTGTGACCCATCATCCCACAGTTCAGTGAGGAACCAAGGAGCTGGGTCATGCGATGGGCAGATGCTCGTGGGAGAGAAACCCTCGGGCTGCCGGAGCTGCCGCGGCTCCCGGAGTCCCCTCTGTGACCAGTGAAGCACAGCAGCTCTCCCGCCCCGAGCTCCTGCAGCCCAGGGAGCAGGGGCAGGCTGAAACCTGGGCTCGTAACCTCGTTTGGATGGATACCTGACACACTGAAAAAGTCAGGCCCTTCTTCTTTAAAAAACAAAACCACAAAAAAACCCACCCCTTTAAAATGTTAAATTTACATGCACACCCCAGAAACAATGCAGAGAGACAGAATCACATTCTTTCTCCTTTCAAACTAAACGCCACATAACCTGTTTTCTTAAAGCCATGCCCTAATTTGATAGATGGAGAAACTGACTCCCTCTGTCCTGTAAAAAAATGAAAAAAAGACAAAAAAGAAAAAGAAATTAATACTAATAATCCAGAGGATTAGGGCTCAGAGGTCAGTGCATAACCTTTTAATGAGCAAGGTATTTAAAGACTGATGACACAGTATATTTTTATTCTTCAGTAATTCAGTACAGAAGTTTACATTGATTGCTTAAAAGGCCATTTGATTTTATTTCCCATATTTAATTGTTCTTAGTGCCCAATAAATGGGTGACTGAAGAAAGTAAAGGATAATTTTATTCTTCTCGTATCATTAAAAATACTGTCAGCCCAACTCACTCATTCACACGCCCTCTGCATGCCCTTCATGTTTGCACAAAACCATAAGGATTATCTGTTTTTCATTACCACCAAACCCGAAACCCCCACAGTGCTCAGCCTCTCTAACCTGAATTAAACATCTCACAGGTGCATGAACAAAAAAGGAGGTATTTTACCATTCCAAAGCAGAACTTTATTAATATGACAAGGAAAAACCATAAGGCTTGCATAATGGAATTTTGTTTTATGTCAGAATTTATATCTTAAATGAAAAAGGGCTGCCTGCTAAGTCCTTATGTCTTATCATGGCTTGGACCTCCTTATATCCTGCTCATTGAGCAAGAGCTGCAGGTCCTCAGACGTGCATTTAAACACATGGCTTAGCTATATGCCTAAAGTTCAGCATGTGCTTAAATTAGCTCATCATCTGCTCATCTTTCTCCTTGTCAACAGAGAACAAATGTGAAAGACATAGGAAGGGCTCTCTCGCCTATCCAGTATTTGTTGTATCTCACAACACAGTTAAATTATGCCACTCAGTGAACATCGTGACAACTTCCTAGGTACAAAGTTATTTTTTGATTTCCATGAATTATGGAGTTATCTGGACGATAGACACAATTCCTAAGTTGCTATTTATGCAACACCCAGACACTGTGGGTACTCGTTGAACCCACCTACATACTTGCACAATTCCAACTCACCAAAACCCGAAACAAAAAAAGCCCTCTCATTTTCTAGTTTCTCTCTTCAGCATTTCTATGATGTAAGAAATAATTATCACCATTTTCCATCCAGGCAGCTGAGGTACAAAGAAATATGGTTTGGATTTGTAGAAGGTTCTGAGGAAGTTTAAAGCCCAGATCACCTTATCTTAATTCCTAACATGTTAGCCTTACTTTCAACAAACTCAGAAGGTGAAGCTGTTAATGCCATTGAACTCAACAGGATATTTTACAATGATTTCAACAGTGTCAGAATTTCATCTTCTAATGTCAGAAGGATTTTTATCTAAATAAAATCTGGGACTTTTTCTTTATAGCAATTCACAGTATTTTATCACACAGCACTGAATTACTGAAAAGTTAACTTGATTCACTACTTCATTTAAAGCAAATCTCCCTCAGTGGAAAATACAGATTCCTAACAACAACAACAACAAAAGTACATAGCATACAACAAGTTTCATCAAAATACATACATGCATATAAAAGGCAATTTTTCAAAGTCATTTTCATGTACCATTCAATATTGATGATCTCAAAGATCATCACTGTAGAAAGGACTATTGAAACATGAACAAAAAAGGAAATGGCATAAAATATCTTTTGAAAGATAACCATGTAGAGTTTTTGAAATGCAATCACATAGTTGAACTAGTACAATTTATATTGGATCTGTAATCTACTTAAGTATTTATTGATTGACACCATGACAAAATAACTGTTGCCCTAATAGGATTCACATCCAACATTTTTTAGGTTTTCCAAATAGTTCACATGGTACATTTACATATAAATCAATTAATATTGACTGGTTGATCAATATATGCACAGTATGAAAAAGAGTTTTGGCGGCTTTATGTTCTCCGCAGAGCAGCTTTACCTACTGATGATTAATTTTAATTTACTTTAAAGGATTCTATTGCACTGAAACTTTAATTAAAAACGAAATGAGATAGTCTATAAAGTCTGCATAGCATCAATTACCTAGACCTGATATCCTGCACTTCGCCTACCCTCTGTACATATGGTTTCTGTTAAAATAATTGGAAAGCACTTCTGAACAATGTCACCCACACATCTATTCTAAGAGTGAGAGGATATATTACCATTAAACATCACTAATATTAATAAAGAAACAATTAATTCTTCATTATCTATTTCTAAAATACACCATCAGACTCCTTCATTTCAAACACAAATAAAATGTTACACATGCCTGTCAGTGAAATGGGTAATCATCATCGTTGCTGTAATTTATGCTGCTTTCTGTTGTAAGTCTAATGCCTCATTTATTTATAAGGCTTTTCGTCTGACATTATAAATAGCCTCTTTGAAATATTAAAAAAAAAAATCTAGCTCTTATTAAGCGAACTCACATACTTCCTGTCAACTCTTTCCTTATAAAATGTTGATTTTAATTTGCATTGCACATTTTTTTGGTGAACAGGCAACATTTATGTTTATAAATGTTACTGTTTCATTAAAACACACAAAATAATACTTTCCACTGATTCGTGCATGTATATTAAAAATATGTGTTTAGCAGATTAATCCCAATCCCAAACTAAGAAGATCCATACAGAAAATTATTTGAAAACTGCTGGTGAGCTTACACTAGGAGTAAGTCTGCTCAGCAGCTAGTCTGATTTAAAGATCAACCCTACCAACGCTGTTTTGGATCAGGGACAAGAACAGTTCAATGTTTTAATTATTGAAAAAGCATGGAATTGTCACAGTCCTACTCCACTGCAGCCAGCATCAGGTTACAAGCCTCTGTGGTGTCTCTGGCACACTGCCTGGACTATTTACTGCTATTTGTAAATTAGACACTTGTGTAGGAATGTCAATTTAAAATATCTTTGTTTAAATGAGCCTGATAAGAGATGACCAGATATCCATTTTATATGACCACTAAATAATTGCATCACACCCAGCCAGCTTGTGAATTTTACAGGATAGCTAATAACAACCTACAAGGTAGCTTGTGAATTCAACATTAAAAAGAATAAAGCCATCAAAAACAATAAAAAGCATACTCTATAAAGCTGTAACAACAAAAACGCCAAAAAAGTCAACTACCATCCATAACAAGAGCAATCTCTGAGCTCTCCATTTCTGAGACTAATGGAGAGTCTAAGGTGCCCCTATCAATCCTGCTAATACAGCTCCAGCAATTATTTTCCATACTCTACATCAGTAAGTTAAAATATGTTTCCAATGCCTAACACAGCAGTCATTAAAGTTTCCCCTGGTTCAATCAGCATAACTAATGAGGCCACATAATAACAGAATGCAATCTCTAATGAAAAGCCCAACAAAGTCTCCCTGCTACAATACTGCTCGTGATTTAGTATTCGCAACTTGTCCATCCTCCATCTTTTACTCTGTGGATATTATCACCACTCAGAAAATTACATTTCAATGAACTTGTCAGGAAATAAGTAATAAATTAATCAGGCAGCATAAACCAATTACACTCATTTTCTGTGTGTTTTCTTCCAGGGCCCACGCACGAATGCAGTACTGGCCGCACTGGTTATTCCTGCTGACTGCTCAGAAAGGCTGCAGGCTGTGAGCAGGAACGCTGCTGGAAGGAGGGGGAAAGGCATCTTTGCTCTGCTGAAGCCATCACAACTACTGTTGATGCCAGAGGACATCCAGCACCAAAACACTGCTATTTTTTCTTTTTTTTTTTTTTTAAGTATATACAAATCTCTATACAAAACTCACTCAATCAGTTCAGGAACTTTGAAAAGTATCACAAAATTCCCAATGTGAAAACTTCCAGCACCTCAGCAGGTTTGCAAGTGTGGCCCTGTCTATTTCTAGTTGTCAGCAGTGACAAAGAAAGGTGCCTACAAGACTTAAGCTTTTGTTGTTATGAGTATTTCAAAGCCACATTTGGGAGTATCCAAAGCAATGTATGCCAATGACCATGGCTAAACTGAAGGAACTGAAAGATCCCAACACTGTTTGGGCAGCACCCAGCTGTAAGACAATCTCACTCTTCCCTCCAATTGCTAGAAAAACCTTTAATACTGATGATACTTCTAAACATGGGAAATGAGCAACAGTACCATGAGAAGTAGCAGTCAAGAGCTCCCATGCTAACAGATTCAAATTGAACGCCTCTTGCTCCAGGCTGTGTGAAAATTTGGGAAGAGCAGCACACTGATTTAGCACCTCTTGTTTAAGGCATGATGTCCATCTTCACAAGTAAGAGAACCAGAAAGATTTTTTTCTTTTTAACAAATAAAGCTCAGATGCTGAAGCACAAGGCGCGCACTGGCATGGCACAAAATTTCACAGCAAGTTATTCAGATGCAAAATCTGAACAACACAGACTTGTGGTCCAACAGAAGTGAGCCCAGGTGACACAAAATGGCACAGAAACTCCTTGTTTAACAAGGAATGAGAGTCCACCCATTTACTGCCTTCAAATGGATTTAGCCAGACTCCAAATAGATGCACTTTCAAATAACAACTTTCTACCAACTGCTTTTGTTGATATATAATGAAAATTTTATGCATCCAAACACACTGTTTCCATGTATGAAATATTCCAATGAACTCTTAAACTTATTCCTGAAAGAGTAATTATACAATCATCATGCACCTGCCAGACTCTAGACCCTCACAGGGCACCGACATCCTCTTTGTGAATATTGTCTGTGCTCTGTCTCGGCTGGGAAAATATCCAAGTGGGTTAAGCTCTGGGAGCTCATTGTCATTGCCCTCTTGAAGGCTGAATGTTGTTTAACCTTTCCCCTGTAGTCTTTATAAAATTCCTAGAGGGCAGTTCAAGACTTATATGGACAAATTAAAAGTGGGATTTATTAAGACTGGAATAAAATAAATTTAAATAAAATAAAATATGTCATGATACATGTAACCTCATATTTGGCACCAGGTAGGCCAGAAGTGCAGTAAAAAATTAAGTTACAGCACTTAAAAAAAAATTATCTAGCAAGCACTTTTGCCACAAAGCTAGCTGCCAAAGTAATATCCCTTCATGACTTTTACAATTCTTTTCTTTTCTTCATTTATCCTCACAGTAGACAGCTCCTACCAAGAAGTCATGTGCTCTCATACTCTTCCCTATACTAATTTCAAAGTGCATTTATCAACCTTAATAGTTTCAGATCCTCTTTTTTTTCCTTGATTGCACATTTTATGTTATCATTCTAAACACCTTTTTAAAGGTAGAACCCAAAAACCTCATAAATTCACAGCACCGGTCAAGGACACGAGAAACTGAACCAGACATTGTACTTTTCACCTCCACTTCCAACAGCATGGAATAATGCTCACAAGATAGGATTATTTGAGCTTGTTCAGGTACTGGTAGTAGTAAAAATGGAGCAACACAGTCACTGGCTGGCTTGGAGATAGGCTCTCCTGTGTTCAGGTCTATGCCCATGGCACACTTTCTCCATGGCTCAGGCAAACCAGACAGGCCAAAGGTCATCCTTTGCCCACTTTGGGTGAAGCCACATCTCTGACCACAGCACAGGTATCTCTACAGACAGCACATCTGACATGTGCAGCGTGCTCCCAGGAAAACATAATGGAGAAAATGGAACAGGCAGTCCCATTCTGTTAACAGAAACAAACATGGATCTGCAGCACCCACACGTCCCTACAAAGACTGGAGGAGATAACCCCACTAGTCAGACCCCATGTGCCATGGTGACAGTGGCAATGGCAGCATTTTCAGTTTTTTGCTGCTTTGCAGTAGGTTTTTCCCAACATGTTCCAACAGCAGCCAGACCCACAGCCCCAGCAGGATTTAGAGAAACTGTGCTGCTCAAACCTTTAACCCAGTTCACTGCAACCACAAGCAGGAAAGCTTTAGCGAGCCAATGGGTCTACTGCAGAGATAAAAAGTGCTCACAAACCAGTACACTCTTCAGTACAAGTTCATTTTGCTACCCCTGGTTCATCTCCATGCCACAGTGCAACAGCCTTTTTAAGTAAATCTCTTTCCCAGCCAGCTTCCATTTTCATGTGTTTAATTTCCTTGTATTATCCCAACTGCACCGCAGCAGGTCATGCTAAATGATTTCTCTTCATTTTCTTTTTTTGGTTCTGTACATTTTCATATACTTCAAAAGCAGTGAGGTTGTTCTTGTGCCCCATTCTTTCAGCGTCCACTAGCAAATATTTAAGTCTTTCAAATTTGTGCTGTGAGTCCATACTTCCAGCACCTGAAGTTTGTTTAGTCCACTAGCTTTCAGAGTGTAAGCATCCTGGTGTCAAATGCTGTATCTTACCTTCCGAAGGAGAATATAACTCCAGTCACACTCACTTCAGGGTTTTTCTATTCTGGGAAACAAAGCAAAACAAACAAAAACAAACAAATGCACTATTTTCCCCAGTTGCCCTTAATTTGACTTCACTACAGTCCACATTAACAGAAACAGCAGCTAAACTGTCTTTGAAACTTTATTCACCATAGCCAGAAAAAAAAAAGAAGGAAAAAAAGACTGGTGAAATGCCTTTAAAACATGCTTTAATCTAGCTGGAATGCCATAAATTGCTTCCAGATGTGCTCCATACAAAAGTCAATCATAGCTATTTATACTGACACTCTACAGTCCAAACAATCTGAATCCAAATGCCATGTCTCTGCTACAATAAAGCTATAAATGTCAGTCTTGTTGAATCTGGAGAGGTGTTGAAGAGTTCATGCTAGTTTGCTTTCTGGGCTATTTGTTAGCCAGCAATTATTTTTTAGAAAGGAAAAAAAAAGAGGGGAAAAAAAAAAGGAAAGGAAACAAAAAGAAACTTTTAAAATAGGTCCTTTCCTTGCTGAGCTGTTCTTAAAGCACACCTGACACCTTCCAATCATGACCTTGAAAGTGCCACAGGTTACAAGTTGAAATTCATTTCATAAGTTAGAAAAATGTAGTGCTTAGGCTCTGAGCCAAGAATAACTGAAGGGCTTGGCAAGGCTCCCATGCCCTCCCCTAGAACGAACACACACGTAGTACACCTGGGACTAAATGAACTGGAGTACAGTAAAATGACACACTGGCTGCAATAATACTTCTATTCAAAAATCTTCCAGGGTATTGGGAAAAAAAAAAATAATTCTTGCTGTATGGAAAAAAAAGAAAAAAAGTTTGGAAACTGTACCCTCATCTGTTGTTTTGCATGCAACACACAGCCATTAGAATCAAAGTAGTCTTCACCTGGGAAAGCCGAATAACCAGCATTTAAATGAAGAGATGACCTATGGAGTTATTCCACACTGTTTCAGGGGAATATATTATTTTTGTGTAGTCTCCACAGAATTTTCTCATTCATTTTTATAGACTTCATTAAGACCCTTTTTCCCTCCCCTGCAAAAGTGCACCTGCAGTTCAATTTATGTATAAATGTTCAGAGTTTTAATTTTGGATTTTTGTAAGTGAAAGACAACAGGGAATTTTCTTATCATTGCTTGCAGATTGGGGATTTAAAACATCTCAGAAAAATCACAACATGTAATGACTTTAGTCTTCAGTTCCCTGCCTTTTTATTTCCCTTGATGTTTGCCTCCTACTCCAAAGATTTCCTCTGCCTTCCCTCAGCTCCTTACCTTCTTCCAAGTCCAGAAGACCATCCTTAAAATGGAGCTGAAGAATATTACTCCTTCCCAGGTTAACCTGTACCATGGACTGCCATTTTTGACCACAAAGGTTGAGAGAAAAAGGCAGAAAACGTATACTGAAATTATTAAATTTTGATCTCAAACTTTCTGAGAAGGGAAGCAAACTGTACAGGACAGAGTATTTCAAGATTCAAACCCTCTGTGTGTGTGTGTGTGTGTATGTATATATTGAAAAAATTGAATACTTTAGAACAAGATTTGTGCTCTCAATTCAACTTACTGGAAAACTTCAGTTTTTAATAAATCTCTTCAGTCAGAGGTTATACAAATGACTACAGAAGCAGCAAACATAATACCTGTATTTAAGAATGGGGGAGGAACCTATCTAGTGAACTACTGAGCTATCAGTCTGGCCCAAACATTAAGCCAGGTTTTGTAACCTATTTTGAAGGAATGCAATTTCTGTGTAATTGCAGGGGGCTGGAGCAGAGATAAGCAAGAAAGAGGCAGAGAAGCTCTTCATGTTAAAAGACAATTCTGGCATAAGAAGAAAAGATTAAGGCTTGGCTGCGAATCCACTAAGAATGGAATTCACAAGCACGTGCCTAACCATGAGGAGGGCAAGATGCTCCAGCCACTGTCCCGTGGGAATGAGATAGAGGAAAGCCCTGCCACACGGGAGGCTGAGAAATTTACATGACTTCAGTATCCGGCAACAGCAGGGGATAAAACTTGGTGATGCACAAGCTGCCTTCCTCTCCTGTATCAGCCTACATTCATGTATCTATCTTTATTCCTGGCTGCTATCAGACAGTGAGGAGTTTTCATTGCATTGGTTCTCCAGATATAGACATTTAAGTATTGAAAGAAAGCTTGGGGGCTACTAAAGCCATAAATAGAGCGTGCCGATACCATTTTTCATCGACATCTCTCTATCAGTGTATTTCTTTTTCTTCCACCCCTGCAGTGATACCAACATTCAAAAACCTTGTCCCTCCATGAACATTACTACACAAAGCACCACCTTACTGTACATCCTCATATGATCAAAATTTATACTGAAAGTCCTTCTCACATCCTACCTCACTGTAAAGGCCTACCATGGTCTCTCTGAAGCCTGCCCATGCATTTTTAACATTTAAAGACAAATGCACAGCCAAAGGAAGCAACTAATTTACTCTGTGTCCATAATCCTTACTATATTCTCTCCACCAAAGCACCAAAGCAAAGTGTTCTCCCTTCAAATGTGCATTAAGCCTTACATTTAGATGCCAAACCTTCTGAATCTAGAATTCAGAGTCTTCTCATGGAGCACCAGCCCCACTCTGGGATACAACAAAGTAAAGTAACTATGACAATAATAATACCTAACACTAATCACTATCACTGACCTTAAACTCTGTGAATCTGTTCTGCTTTTGCAGCTGTGCTGTTACTTCTGAGGCACCAGTGGTGCTGCCAGCAGCCTAAATGTTCGTATTAATTCAACCCATCCTTCCCATCCAACAAAAAGTACCATATCTCCAGATCTGCATAGCTTCTGCATTTGTGATGGCTGACCCCCAAAAAGAGATAGAAGGAGAACAAAAGTCACTAAAGTTACCAAAATATACAACATAGCTACTGTTTCAAACAAACAGGTTGGAAGCCAATATAATTTCTAACAATATCATCCAATGTTTTATTTGCTTTAAAGTTGTCATTCTTTATTGGAAACAATAAGCCTTCCAAAACAAAGCAAAACAACACAAAACCAAAAAAAATTAAAATTTAAAATAAAGAGAGAGAGAAAAAACATCCCTCACTTCATGCTGAAAATTATTTACTATAGCTTTAAAAGTAACAAATGAAGCACTTGAGTCTCAGATGTGCAACCAGTAGGGAGTTGGCTCGATGCATCAGTTTTTACACCTCTTGCAGTTAAATCAGAGATCCAAATGCAAAATCTAGCACTCAGAGGTGAACTTATAACACTCCCTGGAGGAGTGTGTCCATAAACCATTCACTGGATTACACTCATCCATACAGTACTTTATTTTATAAATCCACTCCCCACCAAAAAAAAAAAAGTAAAAAGGGAAGGGACAAAAAGAAAAGAAAAGCTTAACTAAGGTGAAGTTAAGGTTGCATAAACTATAGATCATTTTTGTCATCACATGTCTAAATCTCTGCTTTCCTTTTTGAGATTTCATTAGTACAACTTTCCGGTGTTTTTATCTCAAATGGATTTGTTTCTCCAAATTTGCGTCTTGGCCAGAAAAGGGATCCAAGAACACCCAATGACATATGTGGCACGGCCACGCGTGGCGCAGGAGCACTCCCAGGCCTTTGGGGTGAGCTCAGCACAGCTAAAACACTTTCAAAAACTGCTGCGCTGACTTTTCTGTGGAATGTCCTTAGTGACAGCTTTTTGGGAGTTTCACATTACGCCTCATGTTCTTATGAGTCTTCCAGACATGAAGCCTTTCACAATGTATTTCATAGAGTCATGGAAGCATTAAGGTTGGAAGAAACCTCTAAGATTATTAAGTCCAACTATTAACCGAGCACTGCCAAGCCCACCACTAAATCGTGTCCCTAAGTGCCACATCTAGACATCTCTCAAATACCTCCAGGCTTGGTGATTCAGCCACCACACTAGGCAGCCTGTTCCAATGCTTGACAACTCTTTCTGCAAAGAAATTTTTCTTACTGTCTGATCTAAACCTTCCCTGGTGCAACCTGAGGCCATTTCCTCTCATCCCACCACTTGTTACTTAGGAGAAGAGACCCACTCCCACCTGGCTACAACCTCCTTTCAGGTAGTTATAGAGAGTGGAAAGGTCTCTCCTGAGCCCCTTCTTCTCCAGGCAAAACAGCCCCTGTGCTCTTTCAGCTGCTCCTCATAGGAATTATGCTCTAGAGCCTTCACCAGCTTCCTTCTCTTCCCTGAAGGTGGTCCAGCTCCTGGAGAGTGTATGTAAACGTGCATGCACTGTGTATGCGTGCCCACACACATGTACAGGTGTATACAGACACACAGGAACACACACACAGTCTGGGGCTAGAACTAGAATGGATAAAAATCAGCATGGCTTCACTGAATTCAAAGGAATCTCCATCAGACAAGAAAACCTGAGGACAGTGAACCTGCCTGATGGCCTACTGACTACTTCAAAGTTGACAGAACATAATAAATGTGAAGATTTCCAAGGTCCTTCACGATTAAAAAAAGGAAGCAAATGCACCAATAACAGAAAGAGTAGGAGTTTTGTTCCAGTGAATATCATTCTCTTCACTGACTAAGACACAGCTCTCACTGTCAGCTTCTTCCATGTCTCTTGTTTTATTAAAATTGCAGAATGGGTGCTTCTGTGGCTTAATACTATTGTTTGATTAGACAGCTTCCACTGACCATAACTTGTTTATCTTTTGGAATATGACAGTTATCCATATTTTCTACATTTACTGTAATTTCTCAGCTATGTCTGCATGAATTTATCCATGCTCCAGGAAAGCTTCCTTTGATTCTCTACTAGTTGTAGACCACAGTCTAAAAACAATCTTAAACACCGTTCTTAAAATGTGCATTAAGTTCTTAAGAATTTTTTAATTGTCTTATAAAGTGACATTATTGAAAGAAATATTTCCAACTTTCAAATTTTGAAAACTTGCCATAATGCTCATCTTCCCCAGTTCAACTCAAACATAAAATGGAGTTCCTCTTTCAGTGGTTCAAGTTCATTAAAATGTAAATAAACAAAAAACTCAGTTCCTCTATAGATTCATCAAACTTTGATCGAGGCAGGGATCATTTTTCACACTATTATCTAACACTGCACTCACAGTTTACCCTCAAGCCCCTTGTCTGCAGCCATGAAGATACACACTTAGAACACATTGGATTTGCCACTGGAATGTCCAACTCTCACAGATCCATTTCTTGCTGCAATGGGGATGGGACCAGCAGCAAGATCAGCTCACCTGCAGCTCTGCCTTCTGCTCCAGCTTTGACTGACTCCAAACAGTGGGTCAAACCAACAGCACTATCAGTGTCAAGTTGATCCATTGCACGACCCCACACCAAGCAAAGATGTGCTCTGAGAATATGCAAAACTGGCCAACAACTCAATTAGTCAACAAACGTACTTATGCCCTCAAGTGTTAAGAAACTGAAAAACCTTTTTGGTTATAAAATACATTGGGAATCTTAATGCTATGGTCAGTAAGACAACAGAGCATTACTTATGCTGCATTTTATCTAGTCCTTGAATGCAGCTCCCCCCATTCCTGATGGAAGATTTTCATTAGCCATTATACAGCTGAATGGGAAAGCCAAGCCAGAGAACCAAACCCACTCAAAGACACAACCACATTAATAAGTTGACAGCACATGCTATAAAATACAACTGTGGGCCTCTTATGTGAGTCACAACCAATAACTTTTACAGCAGGACAGTCAATAAAGAGTAACCACCACCCCAAAACATTAAGAGTGTCTTGGTGAGCAATAACAGGTAATGGTTTGTTCGTCTGTTTACTGGCCAGGCTCTAGAGAATAATCTTCTCCAATTACACCGTTCTCACGCATCATGCCATACTTCAGTGACCACATCTCCGTGTCAATGGTTTTTAATTCTTTTATCTCCCTTAATCTTCTGCTTTAAAGAGCTACCCTAAGTCTTTGCTTACATCATTCTGCTGAATTTCCATTACCACGGAAAAACATCTGCCCCTATTAATTTTTTCAGTGTACTTTTGGTATGTTATTGCTTTTTTTTTAAAATCAACTAATAAAATCATATCAGAGAGTTTTTCAGTGCAGCCTAAGCAAACACTGGTGTGTGACTACAATGAGGTATAGTACAGTATGCAAGAGAAGTCAGAAGCTGAAATGAGAATACAATTTCCCATGAGAGAGTTCTATGTTCGAGCCATTTAACTTTAAAACTAGTTCAATATTTGAACAAGACACTATTTTATTCCCATTCAAAGTTTAAACACAGATCACTTCGAAATCAATCATAAATTCAAACCTCTTTATTTTAGAAACTGCTTCAATATTTAAAAGCTTTTTTCTCTCTTTAATGTAACTGCACCTTCAAGGCTGCAGAAGCAGAACTGACTTTGAGATCCTTAAGAGCAATGCTATTTTCCTGCCAATACATACAAAAGGCAGCTCTAGGAAAAAGAAAAAACCCACAAAGGCGAGGCTGTGCTTTGCTTCAGAGTTTAAGAACAAAGTCTGGACAAAGAACATACAGCCTAGTCTTCAGCCCAAACTAAACTAAATGAACTTGGTGCGGGTGCTTTTCAGGGCACACCGCCATAATTCCTTGTAACTGCACTGCTTTTGTCCTCACCTGGGTGTAAGGAAAAACCAGATGAGTGGGATCAGTGTAGACAAAAACCAGCCCTCCTTTAGGATGGTACAGGGTGAGAAATCTGCAATTCAGAGGGAGGATGCAGAGCCCATTCGTGGCACACACGGTGGCTGACAGTGCAGAAATGGACGGCTCCAGCTCTGCGACACAGAAAAAATATTTCAGCCTAGTGAAACAGCAACATTTCTCACCCATATATCATTTCATTGTGATGATCTTAAGAGTTTATGGGGGTGGATGTTACATTTGCTTGTTTTTAAATCTTAAAACTCATTCTTCAGATGGTCAACATACCATAGAGAGTCAGTGATAGAGAGGTGAAACCAGGCAAGTTCCAGAACTGCGTCAGTGCCAGCTCTTTGGCACATGCCACTCTCATCCAACTAATTTCAGTACCAATTTGTTTCTAAAAATTATCTTTTGTGCCCTCATCTTTGTACAAAGCTCTTTTTCACAAGCCCAGAGCATACAGCTCAGCACAAATGTAACACTGCAAAAATACTCATATCAAGTAGAAAAGACAAACTGATTGCTCTAAAGCAAACAGATCTATTAACCTCAGAGCTGCCCTGTTCTGGTTTCTGGTCAACTGCAGTCTTCACAATCCAGTTAGAAGATCCCTTTAAAAAGGATTAAGCATCTGTACTATTAAGAGATTACAGAACAGGAGAAAGAATTAGTCTGTGTCTTTGTGATATGAATGCATTTAACCACCTATGGCTTTGTATGAACCCAGCAAGTACTATTTGGCTCTATATATAGCAACATGATAAACCTGGCTGCATGGGTAGTCATGCTGCTGCACCAGCATCTGAATGTCACCTTTCCCAGGAGAGGGCAGCTGTCATTCATAACCACCTCTCCTTAATTGAAAAATGAGGGGCCCCTATTTCCAGGAAGCCATAGGCCAAGAGTATTAGGCAATAAATGAGCTTTACTTTTTACGTACCTCCAAATAAAAAGAAATCAGTTGTAATCAACACAGCATTAACATACTGTCTTGTAATATTTCACATAAAACATGTCACTGAAAACTCAGTATTGAGCAGGAAGGAATTTGATGAATCAAGTAGATGAAGCCAAGATGTAGTTATTAGATGCATTACATCTTTAGCACATCATCTGTAAAAATGTCCAGGGTAAACTAACGCTCCAGGGGAAACCTGACCTTTAAGAGGCTCCCTAATACTACATCTAAATTAATGTCAGTGACAGGCACTTCAATCTAAAATAGCAGGGTTCTTTCATTCTATCTACACTATCTATTCATCCATTTATTTGTGTGTAAATGTGTGTGTGCATAAATGGATTTGTGTCATTCTGCCACTGGGGGAGTGGGTGGGGGACAAAAAGAGCTCATCGATTTTTTTTTTTTTTTATTATTTCTATTCCTTACTGCTCCTATGCATATTGTTAGTTTGCAAGATTCATTCACAATCCTTCCAGCATAAAAAAGGGTAGGAAAATTATTTTTTATAGCAACTAAATATACTTTTCCAAGGAGGTATCAACCTTGAAAAACAAACATGCTTTAACTAGAGCAGGATGGAACTCTTGCAACAATCAATAGAACAAGGAATTCTGAATTCGTTTTAGAGCGGGGCTGGGCTCTGACATGACCGGTGGTCAAGATAAAAATCATAATTGAGATCAATTTTGCTGTTTCAAAACAAAACACTGAAAATAAATTCAGTAGAAGATGCATTTATGCCTTGGAGGAGAAGAAACAAATGAGAAATACACTGCAAAATACTGATCATAGAATAAATTCATGGCTGTTAGTCAAATCAGTGCTAACTGTAGTGGCCAAACCTTCCCTCACTTCTATTTTTAATTCAATTTTGGAGGTTTTATAACCAAGGGATGAGGCCATTGCAAAGCAGCCACTCTGATGACCTTCCTCCAGGCTTCTTATGGTGCTCTTCCTCCCTTGCAAACACCTCAGAGAGGACCAAACCCACCTAGACCTGACCTCCTTCCACTCCTCAGAGACAACTGAATAGTGGGGTTTTCAAGAGATATGTCTTCATGCAATAGAAACTGAAACCTGTTCCTTGATGCAAAGGATTTACACCTTGCTCTGAAATGAGGACAATCACATTAGCGAAATCCTAGTGAAGTAAAATTGTTAAGTCCTTTCACATTTTGTTGATAAAGAACCCTTTTATTGGAACATTTTTCTTTTCAAACCTCTAATTGGTCTTTATGCTATGAAGAGCTACCTCACATTGTAGTTACTTTATGTGTGGTTATATTTTCTTACAAAGACACAATTGATTAGGAATTACCATAATCCCACAGAGAAGTAGTCCTAGAAGCACTGAGTGCATAAAACATTAATGTCAGTAATGCAGACATGACAAGTTTCAACTCTCCTTTCAGCTAAACAATCTGCCTCTTTCATACTAACATCACTGTTCAGCCATGGGCTACATAAACAATGTCAAACCTGGTTTCAATATAAAGTGAGCACATTAATGTTCCCACTAATATACATTTCCCAGTAACCACTCCATTAGATTGCTTAGTTCAAACTGCATGATATATCCCATAACATATCAGCCAGTTCAGATTCACAAGCTCAGAAGATACAGATATTCTAAGTATTAAAAAAAAACCCTTTCTTGTGTGTGTACTCAAGAGCCCTGCTAATACAAAAACTCCCATGAGGCTCTCAAGAAAACATGCCTGTGTGGAACACAGCCCTCCTCTGTTCAGTGAGAGGGTTTTGATTTTTTTTTTTTGGATGATGGTCTTTCACTTACTCCTTCACAGAGAATAAGTAAATGGACACAAAAATAAAGAGGTGCTGTTCAGAGCAGATAATCCTTTCTGTAATCTCAGATAATGCATCCAAGACCAGTAGATCCAGAGATGTTTCTCTTTAACCTATCCCAAAAGCAAGCCAGTTGTGAGGCTAAAAAGCTGAATGTACATGATGCAGAAATTCCCTGATTTAGTTCACTACAGACCCTCTGATTATAAAGCAGCACCCTATCCCAGACACATGAACTTTGTCTTTTCCCTCACTCCTGGTGACAGCACAGCAGCATCAGTCTCAGGGCAGATGGACATGAGAATTGCCTCACTGCAAGGCAGCCTCACGTGAGCCTCCTTAACAAGCCCATGGTCCCACAAAGCACATGCTGTACGAGCAGCGTGCTGCAGACAACATTACTGTGGCCTCCCATGTCAGGCCGGGTTACAGGGTGGTTTATTATGGGCTGGGGACCAATATCCTAGGAGCTCACACTTCCAATTTTCACGTTCAGCAGCTGGAAAGGCAAATATCCTCAGCCAGAAAGTTCATTAACCTTGAGATTTTCCATGGCCAGACTTCTTCAGTATTGCAGTAAGATGCAATTTTACATTTGGGTTATGGGGTTTTGAAGTATTTAATGTAGCTGGAAGCCAAGAAATACCAGCTAACCTTATCCCTGAGCTTGATAGTGTGTTGTGCAAAATATAGCCACTTTGAAATAACATGACTTTAAAACTGTTTATGCTCAATGCGGTGAAATTAAACACACTGAGTCAGACATGCTAACTTTTCTATGTTGTTGAGTAACACTTAATACCTTAAAGAAGTGAGAAACAGGAAAGAGACTCAGGGATTTAGAGAGCAGCAGGGAATTTTCATAAAGCCATCTGATTTCTCAGAAGGAAAAGAATGAAGGTTGAAAGTGAAATCAAATTAATCCTAGAAATACGTAATGCATGCCCCCCAGTAATCAGACAATGGGGAGCACTCAGCATAGAGAGAAGAAGGTCCAATCAATCTTTAAATGAAACAATACCCACTCTGAAGTTCTCTGACTCTTCCAGGTTCACTAAAGTTGACCCAGAATACATAACTGGCACTGATCTCATAGGGCACATCCTCAGAAGGTGTAAATCTGAGGAACTCCACTGACTTCAAGAGTCTGCTGAGCCTCTAGCTCCACATGTCTGTGTGCAGTCATGAATTCCTGATTTCACAATACTTTAACACTCCTAAAAGAGCAGCAAAGGCTAAAGCTTTTGCACTTGTTGTTAAGTAAACAATTACTTAATGTGTTAAATAAAATTAATAGCTGAAAATATTCTACATATTCTGATCAGCAGTTGAGATTTATCCCATACATTCAGGTTCAAAGTAATTTTGCTTTGGGCTTCAAAGCTCACTTTTAACTTCAGCCAGCTACCACTGTCAAGTTTCCAGGATAAAGTTCAATAAGGTTTACTTTCTAGTAAGAGTTCAGCCATTAACCTATACCACACACTTTTTCATGTGCTGTGTGCCTACTGAAATGCAAGTCTTCAGAATATTGTATTATGTCAGTCAGAACAAGGTCTGGCACAAAAACCCCAGTCAGGGCTATTTCAACCATTCAACAGTCCAATTACTTATAGTATGTTAAACCTTCCAGCTCCATGAATGTAAAGCTGTTTGCACTCAGGCAGCCAGGGTTGCACTGATACGGTTGTACATCGTGAATTATTTTGTCAAAATACAGTGTTTCAAATATAATTGCCAGAAGAGATGTAGCATGTAGGCTTGCAGCCTCAAGTGCAATTTCCTGGCAACTGCAATGGTGCAAGCTTATGGATTAACACATGAGCAATTCCAATTAAAAGTGATGCAAGTCCATTAATGTTGGGTCTGAGTAATATCCCCTCATACACAGGATTCCCTGAAACTGGAAATACAATAAATTAACATGGAATAAATTCACTTGCAACATTTAGCATACAAGTGAAGATGCTACCAATTAGCTGTCTGTGTAACTCATTTTGGAAGATGGTATCTACTTTTTCTTTCCTTCTCCTTTTGGAAGATGGTATCTACTTTCTTTCCTTAGAAAAGTGAACATGTCTTGTGAAGCCTTCTCAATCTGCTGAAGTATGTCCTCTAAAAGATGTCCAGAAATAGGATTCAAAGGTCCTTACCATGCTCCATTCTTTCTGCAGAGTTATGAAAAGAGAACACCAACCAGAAAGAGAGGTGTTAGAAATTGTTCTTCCTACAAATTCCTCCATCTCAACAGAAGCAGCATTTCAGGTGCTTTCTGCCTGAACAATAAAGAATGAATTTTTTCCATTGCCACCATCAATTGATTTTTCTGAAATTTGGGTTCAATTCACCTTGCATCATACACTCCTATTCTTTCAAGAATTACAGCAGCATCCTATGACAAAAATACAGAAAGAATTACAAACACATGCCCCAACAACAGCCCAGAATATCTTATGTTCTAGCTGGTGAATCACACCAAGCTCTGACATAATCACCTCCAAGGCTGTGCTCTCTTACTAGGCATGTGCACGGTAAGCTGGTGGGACCTCAAATCATCATGGACTTAGATGAAAAGACAAAGCAAAGTGCTGGATATACTCTTTTTCACAAAGTCAGTCCTCTTGCAAGATTTGTGCAAGAGGAAGAAAAATTAGGTACTACATCTAGACACATCACTGAGTGGGATACAGAGTCAAATGCTGGGGAAGTTGGGAGGTATTGCCAAAGAACTGTTGTGCCAGAAATCAGCCAGTTATCAGTCGTCATTAAGCTTTTTGATATCTGACACACATGGAAAGCATGCTACTTATAAGTATGCAATTATGTTATAGAAGTATTCCTTTTTCTTTTTTTTCCCCTTCCCTTTACCCATTTAAATATGTTGGTTTGACTGGACTGGAAAGCAAAGTCTCCCTCAATATTAACAGAATAGATGTGCTATAAACTGAAGGTGTCCCAGACTGCTTGTAACATTTCTGTCATCAGAAAGTGATCTGAGAGGGGTATAGAAATAAATTTGGTGTTCCTGTGCTATATAGCTGTAGGTTCCTATCAGGAACCTGATTCTCCCAAAAGGGTATAGAAAGAAACTGAAACACACAAGTGTAAACAGGTATGAGGACTCAAAACCTGAAAATTAGCTGTGATCCACTAATAACTGAGCAATGCTGTTGCCTTACTTCTTAATATTTTATTGGAGACCATTTCCTTGAAATGGGATTGCTACAACCCAGCAATTCATTATTTCAGCACCAAATTTTAAAAGACACCTATTGTCATCATCTTTTGTCTGGTTTTGGCCATTAAATTCTAGCATTGAAAGTTTCCCTCCCACACATACCATTCTAGGCAGCATCATACAATCTTCTTCTGCCACACTGCTTGGAGATTTAGGGGATCCACAGGAAGGAATAATCTAGTTTACCTAACCCATAGTGCAATTGATTCCACTTGGGTGGCTGACAGAGAGCTCTCTTTCAATCTGCATCAATATTTCTTCCCTGCCAAAATGCCACTGCTGAGGTGCCACCAGCAACGCGTGTTGTGTAATCAAGACCACCATGCTCGGGGCAGGCAGAAAACAGAAGGTTCCTCTGTGCCATGCAGACATGCCTACACTTGGAGAGGCAAAGCTGACTGTAAGCTGCTTGAGCCACTTCCCTGTGAATTATTTTTACTTCTGTGGCTTGACTTCTTAATTTCCTCTCCCTCTCTTTTCAAGTTGATGCTGTAATACGGTCACACTGTAGAAATCTCAGTCAGTGCAATATTCTGTGGAGCCACGCAGCCCTCTGATATTTAGGAGGCTGCTCCTGATTCATCAAGGCTTCCTTGATGCCTTACCACGTCTTGGCGAGGTCACAGGGTGCAGGCTGCAATTTCCTTCGCCTTTTTATTTGTATTAATCAGGAGTTTGGGGACCGTGTATCCCTGTGTTTCCTGGCCGGCTCCAGGCATCACTGCATCACAGCGGCACCTGGTGGGACAGGGCAGGGCTGGAGCACGCCGCTGCCCGCCCCGCAGCCCCAGCAGCGCCCAGACAGCCACAACAAAACCAAAATTAGCCTTGTTTTGCTCTGGCAGGTCTTTCTAACATCTGTTGCTGTGAAAAGTTCAAAATTAATATCACTGAACCCTACCCTGGTATTTGCTAAAGAGATGCAAAATGCTGGATGGGGAGCAGACTGCACAGTAAGCCACATCTTAGAAACAGCCTGCAACCCGAGGGATCCTGCACACAGCACCAAAAGGAAAAAATAACCTGATAAATAACTCATCTCCAAGGCCTCTCAACTTTTGATTCATTAGCCATCATTAAAAATTTATAAAAGTATATTAGAAGTAAAGCTCAGTTCAACCACCCAGATGTATTCTAGCAACACTATGACACATTGAGCCCTTTTCTTTTGATTACTGCCTTCAATCTCATCATTTTTATTTTATGGGACGCAAAGCATCAAATTCAGCTTCAGAAATACAATGTTCAAAATATAGTGGCCAATAAATGTTTCATCTTTTTCACAAACTAGACCTTAAAGAGCTTCAGTTATTTATTTTTATAGCAGCAGCATACATAAGTGTATGACACAGTAAAGGATACTGATCTCTGAAGACCTCAGATTATCTTAAACTCCAGAAAATCAATATCAAATCCTGTGTTTACGGTACTTTTCATTATTTATTTTAGAGCCTAAGGAAGTGGACAGTGGAGACTGCCAGTTTTGTAGAAAAAGAACCTAGCAAAGTTGCAGTCAGATTTATAGGTCAAACACGACATTACAAAAGAAACCATTTGCCCCCAAGAGCTGAAACCACTGCTGATCACCATAAGCAGAATACTTTTATTAAAAGTCTGCAGGCTGTTGCTACAACTCCTTCTAATTTACTTCAGTCCTTACACCCTGGCCCATGCAGAGCCTGTGCAAGGTGTGCAAGGGCTCCCACAGGTACAGCTGCCTTGGAGAGGCACTGGAATTTGCAGAGTGCAGCTGGAGCCGAGGGTGTTGCTGCAATGTCCAGATGCTCACACAACTCAGCATCGATGCAAATGAACACCAGGCATGTCAGACTGTGCCCGCTGCTTTCAAGACTACCAGCCCTCGATTAACTTTTCAAAAGTGCAAGTCCATGATGCACATGAGAAGAGGGGGGAAAAGGAAGGAAAAGGAAAGAAAGAAAAAGTTTGGAGAGCTTTAATCCTTAAAAACACTTGGATGGAGAGAGCATCCAAAGACAGAAATAAGGATTTTTATCTCTTAATTCCACTCTGCACTGTGATTACTGAGCTAACTGAAGAAGAAAACTACTAAGTTAGATCTGTATTAAGTATAACTTTAAATCCCAAATTAACTTAAGGAGGTTGATTAAGAACAGGAAGAAATAAAGTCCTAAGGAGTGGACAAGTTATCCTACAGAAGTGCTGGTTTAAAATACAAAAAAGGGCCATTAAAGTGAAAGGGGCTCTTACTATCTCTAACTGTGCTCAACATACACTTAGAACCAATCTCTCACTGCTGTCATGACTCTAACACCATTCTCCTGTATCTGAAATAAAAAAATATAAAAGATAATTCTCATTGTAAGCTTCCCTCTTTTGCCCTTGATTTTTCATATCAACATTAAAATGTTCCAGAAAAATAGTGTTGCTACTATATACAATAGTACTGCATACTCTTTATATTAAATACTGTGATCTGATCTTGTGATAAACAGAAGGTATAGCTATGAAGAATTGTTAGAATAATTACAGGCACTGGAAGAGTCCTGCAGGGTAGGGACTAGAAAGACTGACGGGAATCCTTTTTAGCTTTAAGATGAAATATCTAATAGAAGGCATGTTTGAGGTTTACATGAGACATCAGACATTCCTATTTATAACATACAATTAATTTGTGGAATGCACTGCTACCACAGCACACTGACATCAAAAGTGCAGCAAAATTCACATAAGGTTTAGACAGATAAACAAGAAAATCACATGTTGCACCACAGTAGATTTAGGAAACACGAAGGATTTAAGCCCTTTTGCCACACAGCACAGACCAAAATCTACTGAAGTGATTTTTAAAAAAAACCTTACAACATTATTTGAAAGTTTATTGTAGGGTTTTATGCACTTTTGTTTTAAATACTCAGCTCCAGCCTGTCTCAAGAGAAAGGACAGCTTCTTAGATGGACCACTGCTTTGATCTGGTATGGCAAGTCCTATATTCTAATGTTTCTACCAGATAATCGGCAGTAATTTGAGTGACAATGGATGGGTACCCATCCTAGGGAAAAAAATATTCTATCATTCTATTTCTCAGTGCACTGAACTGAATTATGTTAGGTTAAGTGTTGTCACACTGAATAATCTCATGCTGTATCACATGTCCAAAGACACAACTCAGTGTAATGTGTAGGACAGCGCACTCAAATTTGCTACAGATGTGAACTGAGGGGTGTGGGGGGAATATAAACTTGAAGTCTAATACAACTTACAGCACCTACCACAGTGGTAAAAACCATGTTAAAATATTTTAATTTAAAATGCTGTCTGGCTCCAGAAACAGAAATTGCTCAAAGATATAAAACACTTGTCTTCCACCTCTCCTCAGCCTATCTAACTTCATATAATCACAAACTGTGCTTAATGTCAAAGAAATTCAAAGGCATCTCTGATTAAAACACTTGTGAGGGTACAAGTGAACTGAAGACCCCTTAGCTTCTTGGAAAAACAATCATAATAGGTCAATGCTACAAATTCATTACACTGAATTAAAGTATTTTATTTTGTCCATTAAACACAAGAACAAGCTCCCACAAGAGTCAGGAGTAAGAGTCTCAAGATTTCCCCACTCCTTGGAAGCTCAGGCTTGGTTTCTCTAACTTGGCTCTTTCCATAGAAAAGATGGGATAATCTGCCTCAACTGCCTCTGAGATTACCATAATTTTTCATAGAATACAAAACAGCAGGAAAACAGAAGACTCATGTGCCAACAACCCACATCACAATGCTCAAATGTTCATCCCTCCACATGAATAATTCTGTTTGCTATTCTTGCTCCTTTTTGTTACTTTGGCCACTAATTACAATTTCAAATAATTTTTGAAGCACCTTTTGCAAAAGAGTCACCTTTGCAGAGTGTTCAATTTAAATATGACAACTACAGGCCAAAAAAAACCCCACCAAAACCTCACAAGGCCCATCCTCCATTTAGACAACGTAACATGTTTAGATGAACTCTTTCATGGCTAACCACCCAAAGTCCTTGGATATCCTTAGTGGCTTTAATTGCCCATATTTCCAAACAGAAGCTGAGCAGGGATGAGCAGAGGACGCTTCTGCATGTGAAGGAACCTTCTCTTGGTGACTACCCAATTCAGACATCCCAACCACTGTCCCCCAGACAGGAGAGCCCTGTCCCCAAGATGATGGGTAAGTGGCCATGGATGCCAGACAGGAGAAGCACTGTGTAAGCCACTGCCAGTCTTCCACCTCCCTGTTTCCAGTGGATTATGTGTAGACAGCTACTCACATCTGGGAGCTTGGAGAACTGAGACCTGGGTCTGTATTTTAGTGTTTGCTTTGCAAATCATGCATTTAAAACAAGAATTTGAGGACTCCATAAAAGAAAGGCGTTTTACCAGCTCCTAGAGCCCCACAACTAGCATGTCTCAGCACTGAGATTTCTCATTTGGCTTTTCAAATGTTTGCACAGAGATTCTCCAAAAAAACATCTTGAGATTTGATGTCTGACAGCTCCACTTGCTTTGAGAATCCTCATATCATGCACAAGAGAGTTTGACTGTAAAATAATAGTTCCTTATTATTATCACATTCTGGAAGATTATTATTGCAGAAGTTTATGTGGGTATTTTGTTACCTACTAAGAACAACAGGTCAATAGTAGCCAAGAATTTCTTTCAAGTTGTAATTCAGCAGCCACCACGACTTGTCCCATTTTCTGCCATGGCAGTACTGCCATTTTGACCAGCTCTACACTGCCTTTGCTCTGCAATGCTGCAAGTAGTTCACAAATAAACAAAATGTTGCTGGCACCATCTGCTCCTTGGAAACCTGCCAATCATCATCCAAACCACTGAGAGGAGCTTGTGCTGGGATTTACTTTCTATCCATCCTTTCTGGAGGTTTGGCTTTTGCTGCCCCAGTAGCCCTACCAGCAGCTGTAGAGCGAGCTTTGATCCATTTGTGGGGGAAAAAAATCTGCAATCTAGTAACCATTTCCATCATACTCATTGAGATGACCTCTTGTCTCTTCAGTTTACAGCACATGTACATCACTGGGTCTGCAATGACCCAAAGTCATGGAACATTCTGTCCTCAGTAGTTATAGCTAACCTGAACATCCTGAACACAAGGAACAGATATAAAAGGTGCATTCTGCCAGTAATGAAATTCAGCCACTTTTGAAAATGGCAGAGCAGATCATAAACACAGAGTCCTTCATGAGTGTTTCAGAGATGAAGTGGGGGCTATGGTGTATGAATTTCATAGTTGAGAGTAGACAGGAAGCTCACAAAGGACAATGTCACCAAATTTGGTCCACACAATAGAGGTAACAAATCTCCTTATAAAAATGTTACAGGATTCATATGTTAAGATATCTCAATATTGGAGGGGGAAAAAAAAGAGAAGGTAAATAAAAGAAAAATGGGGCAGTGTGCCATAATGCTACCGGAAAGAAAATCCTCCATAAATTCAATACTGACACTGCTAACATTTACCTGAAATGCAGTTTATTAATTTATCATAATCAATAATAACCAGTTTATGAGATCACAAATGCACATTTCACCTCATTTACACTTATTTGTAATTTATGCACACAAAGCATCATTTTATTCTACTATTCTTCATACTACAGCTTGTTTGTTTTTTTTACTACAATTGATATTGCATTGCTAATGCCTCTGTGAGTCTCTATTTACTGTAACTCTTGGCTGCCTGTGTACAATGGCAGAAGGCACTGGCTTCAGTGCTGTGACATATCTATTTAATTAACCCAGCTGTTCTCTCTACAGTGCGAAGCAGCAAGCAACGACACCATACTGGAAAGCACAACTCATAAAACCAAAAAAAAAATTACAGTGCCACTTGGAAAATGAAACACAAATAAAGTCTACTCTGAAAAAAAAAATACAGATAAACACATCCCTGTCTGCCTTGACAGGCCTCTGCTATTCAGTGAGATACTGCACAATGTTGCTGATGACTTTTAGAAGTACCATTTCTTATTTTAAATCCACCTCCTTCATCTTGAATAAAATTAGCAATGTGAACAAAATGTGAACAAAAATGGACCGTTTTCTTAAAATAAGAAAAAATCAACAGCAGGCCTTTCCTGGTGGCAGTGTTCTTTTACCTATGCCAGTGTGCATTCTTAAAAGTGCTTCTGCATAAGACATAAAATAGGAACATCTCCCAGTGCAAGCTGATACTGCCTTTTTCTTCAAAGCTCATAATATCAAAATCAAACAAATTGGTCTGTTTATCAAGCTGTCACTTTGCAGCACGCTGAAGGGAAGGAGGAGAAAATAAAACATTCACTGAAGTTGAAGATTATGCAGCCATTACACATGAACATTATAATAAATACAACTTAGAAAAACATCTCCTGCCCATCATGAGCTGGCCTCAAAATGAGTCAGTTCTACCAATAAAAAAAAAGAAAAAGCCAAAAAAGAACAGCATCATACCCAGTTTCTTTGAGATGTGCTGTCTACACAGACACACTGGATGTGAAAATTAGTTAATTGCTTGGGAAGAACAGCATCCACTGGAGCTATATCCATGCCTCCTGACCACAGCAGCTTCAACCAGTCTCTCCAGTCCTTCAGCAACCTCAAGAGCCTCAGCCCATACCCAGATGGAAATTAACTCAGTTACATCAAGTGAGAGACTGCTTGCTCTCCTTAAGTGCTGTCAGATCCTTCCTGCATTTTCAGCTGAGAACTAAGGAGGCTGTCAATGGTTCCTGGACTGAGGGCATTCATGTCACCCATGCCAAGGTACTCAGCACAAGCCAGGCAGGGTTTTCTTCACCCCACTGCTGAGGAGTGCAGAGGACAGCCCTTTTTAGTGATGTGCCTACTTTGTGGGCACAACTGTGTCATGGAATGAAACCTGCACAGTTCATTTCAAAAGCACTTCTAGCCACTGATTCAGGGTAAGGCTACCATGAAAAACTTCCCAAATGCTCTAGAATATAAGCAATTCAAACAGATACTGGTACAGTAATACAGTCTGAATACGATTTATTGAAGTTTAAAAAATATTATATTTTATATGTTGATGAAAGGATCTAAACCTTGCAGAGTTGCTGTTCTCACAGTAATGACCAGTAACAAGAGAAGGAAAAGCTATCTAACATCACCTGGCCTCTTATACTCTTGGCTATTGCAGCTACAAGAGTTCCCAGGATTTTAAGTACAGCCCTGGTGTCTACTGTCATAAAATCTATGTAATACAAATATGTATCTAGTGTAGTGTTATACACTACACTATACACTATATACACTCACCTCTATAGGTAGACAGACAGACAGGTACAGGGCAACTTGTCTGTAAACTGAGAGTGGAACAAAAATGGCAGATTTCTACCTACCACAATCTTGTTTCACCCACTGAAGTCAAGATCCAGGTGAAGAAGTCCTTGGCTAGTATTTTATTTTCTGAAGTTCTGAACAACAAAAGTTTCTTAAAATACTTCACCCAGGGTACCTATGCAGAAACCTGCAAATTAGGAGAGATGCACCTAAATCTATTTATGGTGCAAGGTGGAACACGAACCTGGAAGCCAATTAACCGAAAGGAAAAACATTTCGATTGATGTCGACATTCAAGGCACTCAGGAGACTGCATTCCCTGCAAGTTAAGAGCAGAGAGAAAGAAACAAGAAAAAGAATTCTCTATTAGAAGACCATCCTACAAATGTAGACCTAGAAATGTACTGACCTTTCCTGTGACCCTTTCAGAAAAGTGATTTTTGTGAAGTCTTTGGTTTTGTAAGCACAGCATTTTATCACATTTCCCAAACCCACAATATGCTTTGTAGCTCTTCCCTGAAACAAACCAATCTACGCAAATATTTCAAGCTTATATTTTAAATTCTCACAGTTGTTCATCACTACAGTTCACCTTTAGCAGTACCTTCTTGTAAGATATTGCTGCATGCCCTCATGTCCCTCTCAACTTTTTTGGGACTACCACTACATGACACATCAGTCCACTAAATAACGCAATTCAGAATCTCCAGGAAAAGACAGATGCAACTTTCATTTTAACCAGACTGACTGAGTGAAGTAAAATCTCACTCAGCCATTCAGATTGGCACAGTTGCTAACAATGGATTTCCCAACTATTAAATCCTCAAGCTGATCCAGTAGGAAAAATCCTACTTCACCAGTGGGGTGAAGTAGAATCACGTTCCACAACACTACTACATGGTTGTCTTATTCTTACTTTTTTGTAGGAGGATATAATGGTGATCACCCTACCAAGAAACAGGGCAAAGAGCAGCTCCTCAGAGCTTTCTCCTTTGCCTCCACCAACTATTTTTTACCGCCTTTCATGACTTGAGAACTTTCTCTTCAAAATAGCAAAATTAATACTTTGCCCAAGAATCCAACCTGGCTGCAAATAATTAGTTTACATAAAGAAACTGAAACGCTTGATTTATGACAGCACCCAAAACCTACAGTCAAACCAAACTTCTGATTTGTGTTTGCAATACTTGAGTGCCATTGCTGGGCTGAAAAAAAAAACAGTGAAAAAAAACTTCTAAAAATTACATAACAATGTAATCTTTGTAGATTCTATACAGAACAGTCAGTGACACATACTTCAGCATGAATCACGAGAAACAAATATGAAAACAAAAATGAAAGCCAGGTTAACAAAATATTTTCGTTAGTATGACTAAAAATTCGAATCACTACTTACTTTTTCCTAAAGCAGTTCACCCACTTTAGATGAAAATGGAAGAATCAAAAGAAAAAAAACTACTGCTGCAAATTCCAGAAAAAAGAAAAACAAAATATTCAAGAACAAATAAATCAGAAAAGGAATATTGAAGATTCTTGCATGAATTAAGAAATCTGAAAGGACAACCAAAGCACTAGCACTGAACTGAAATATAACTTTCTTATTATGGCATCCTTAAGGGTGGCAACTAGTTAAAGACCAGTTGCTCCTTCAAGATAAGCAACAACACTGTCTCCACCTTAATTTTAGATTTTCATCCACCATTTCCTTGCCTAAGTATTTCAAATATGTTTACCATCTGTAGCATTGCAGGGAGGTAAAACTTTGCTTTCTCGCTAATTTTTGTAGTTCTCCTACTTAGCTGCAAGCCAAGCACTTGAGGTTCAACTCTAGAGCAAACTCATGTTACTCTTAGCTCCCTGACCCCATTCAAACTGAACCTACAAGAATATCCTGACTTTTTCTGCTGATGGAATATTTCATCAGTGAAGAACCAGGCACCACAGACCATCACTCTTCCTCATGTGCTCCATATTTCACCACCCTGACTGAATCAGTAGCAGAAGGGAACTACCAGTGAGCACAGTAATTCCTAAGCAGGTCATCACTGCATTTCAGAGGCGAGGGCAGTTTTACAGAACATAACTCCTTTGCATTCTGTAGTGGTAGGAAAAGGCTCTTTCCTGAGCCCCAAGCCAGGCCAACTGGTTCATCCCATAATTACTGTATTGTTATGCAGTAACCTACCCCAATTTCACTAGGGTGCCATAAATCAGGCCTCACATTCAGGGAGGCTGTAAAACCATCAGTGGCAGATAGCCTGTGTCCAGCTACGGTCTAGTGAGAGTGCTCTGAAAAAACTGACAGTAGGAAACTTTACCACTGTCATCTGCTGACCAAGGCGAGCACAATGTTTGTGATCCAAGGGGCTGATGTCTACCAGACACCCAGGAGGGAGCTGAGGTGCAACCTTTTGCTGCAGAGGTCTCTCTCTCGGCATTCAATTTTATCAGCTCCAGTGCAATATTTTCAAAACCTCCCCCTGGGTGCTGTCTTTCAAGCCTTTTCTAGGTATCCAGTCTCAAATTTGATTTTCCTCCTTTTATTCTCCCGATTCTTCAAAGATCATTCCAGAAAGCTGATTTGATTAGAAGTCTCTTTTAACGTAAGCAATTCATCCTCACACACGCGGAACTGTTGATTCACCTTTTCTTTAATTTCATTTTGCCTGACTTTCATTTGAGCTATCTCAATTTTAACCTCTGTTAAAGCTCCATCTACCTTGTTTACTGTTTCTTTGATTTGAAAGATCTCTTCCATTAAGTCCTTAAGCAACAACTCCGTGGCCATTTTTGGCTCCAGCTGTTTGTCACGAGAGGTCAGCCACTGCCTCAGTCTTTTATTTGTCTGGAGCAACATTCAAATTGTTTTCAGAGCAATTGTTTTCTTCTCATTTCCTGCCATCTCTGTTTGAAAATAATAACAAATTACCTCAATTCTAAGAAAGGTTTCATCCCTTTACTTCATTATCAAGAGCAGAGAGAAAGGCTGTTTCAGAGGTTGGCACCCTGCACAAATTTCCTCAAGTCTTGCTTGAGGAATAATAGTGCAGGAACAGTGAAAAGTTATCTTCTACACCTCTACAGGATCCTGCAAGAAAGCACTTGAGGCTTCAGAAAATTCACCTTCTGAAAATCCTGCCAGGAAGATAAGTATTAGATCTTCTGAACAAGAGGGCCAGTAGCAAAAATACTTCATTTAAAACTTGCATACTAAAACAAAGTTCCTGGGGTTTTTTCCTCTTCTTTTTTTTTTTTTTTTTTTTTTTCCCAGCTCTGGTTAGCAGGATCAGTTCCTTAGCAGGACAGGAAGCCTGAGGCAGCTCTGGAAATAGGTTTCCTGCCTCGATACAGAGTTGCCAGACTATCTTTTCTCCTCTAAACACATACAAAGTGTGCTCAAAGGAACGCATCCAACACACAGAACTGATGAATGAGTAGCTTTAGATCAGAAAGCAGCCTTTCTCAAACAAACCTTTATACTTTGGTCTATTATTTCATGTCAATAAAGAAGATACAGAGACTTAAGGTGTGGATGTAAGTGAGGGGGTTGTTTGTTTTTACAAGTATCTTTACTTTAAATCATATCCCAGCTGTTACTAAGCTCACCTGAGAATTAGCATGCTGTAGATTAATATTTTACCTTAAAAATGTAGATTTTTTTTTTTTCATTTTGAGCACACTGTTCCCTTCCCCCTCACGTACACAAAAAATGTCACACTGAGATTCATGCACTACCCTACAGACACAAAACCATATTATTTTGTATGCCCTCCCAGGGGAAACATATCCCACCTTTACTGGACACTTCTCTTTAAATGATATGAGCCCTTATCTATAGGAACCCTTCCCCTCCATGGCTGAGCTGAAAGGCTGGATAACTAGCTTATGTGTGATGCCCTATCTTTAAGGCAGCTAATCTGAAGTGAAAATGAATCTCACACTTACACACTTTTTTCCCAAGTGGATTTGTTTCTAGTTTTAACATTAAATTTCTGTTCCATTAAGGAGTGAAGCTGTGTGATTATTAGAAGCTGTTTTTCTAACACTACAGAATCTCTACCATGTAAAAGAAATGTTTCAGTATTACCTATAAACTGTTTTTGCAATAATTTTACTACAGTATTGTGATTTTCTTACATTACAAACCTGTGCTTATTACAAAACAGAAATGCAAAGTTAGATTCCTAACCTACTAAAGGACACCTAGCCATACAGACTCAAAAATACTTAAGTGATTTACAAAACTCCACTGAATTAACCTGACAGGCAGTTTATATTTTTGACCTTTGACTTAACAGAGGCAAATATTTGCAGAGAGAAGATGGGTTATCAGGCTCTTGCATATACAATCTCAGGCCAGTTTCTTTATAAGAACAAAACTCCAAATTTATCTTTTTCCATGCCAAATGAGCATTTTAACACCTCCCACAAGAAAGAGTATCTTGATGTAAAGTCTTAATATATACTCTTCATCAGAATACTATAAAATTTTTCAGTAATAATTAGAAATCTCTAGAGTAGGAATGGAGTGGGGGAGAAAAAAAGGAATATCAGTGTACAAAAAAAGACTCACCACTTTTGCTTTAATCTATAAATAAGCAAACAAACAAGGAAATTGTAATACTTTCTTCTTGCACTAAAGAATGAACACACAAACGTTATCTCTCCTGGTGCAATCTATTTGGTATGCCATAAAACAGAAGACAAGCCAGCTGGGTCTTGAGTCCCATTCTCACTGGGGCCCCTTTTCCATGGCCAGAGCAGGGTAAGGCAGCCTCTGTGTCAAAGAAACCAAGCCCAGATGAATGCACGGCCCAGCACAGGGGCTCCATAGCTGCAGCTATTAGGAGAAATCCAGAACAGGATGTAGGAAAACTGCACAAGCTGAGTCTAAGGAGATGGAGGACACATCTGGATAAAAGATTAAATGTAAGTGTGCTGTACACATACAGGACAGAAAAATAAAATTACTGGGACCTAAACTGAGACATATCACAGTGACAACGCAAAGAATAAACAACAGCACTATGTTTGCTTACCAAGCAAGGAATGAAACTTCATGAAAAATTATCATTTTAAATGACCATAATGCTGGGATACAAAACCAGCACATTTGCAGACTGATATTTCTAATCTTTACTTAATGTCCACAGAAGCGATTGTGTAAAATAAACCACTAAAAATTCCTAGCCAAGCAAAAAGCCTGATAATTTAACTTCCTGGCTTGGCTTCCAAAGACTAATGCAAAGTTTAGTAGCTGCACAGTCAAATAAATCTTTCAACTACAGCTTCTTTTTTTTTTTTTTGAGAAAATGGTAAATATGGTATTTTCCATATTATATACCAGAACTACAGTCACAACCCAAGAATGTAGATCTTTCAACCATTCATTACAGAAAATATTGCTGGAGGGAAACTGCTTTAAACTGATTTATGTGGTAGACACCCCAGTCAAATTGGACAATGCGGCAGATGGTAATGGATTTATGCATATTTATGTAGCATGTATTTACTTGTCGACTTTGTTATCCATCTTTTGCCCCTTCCAAAAGTAGATGGCAATTTATAACAACTGTGATGCTGTGACTGGCTGACACTCCCTTTGCAGCCCTTTCCTCTGGACAGGCTAAAAAGCAGCATCCTTTGTGCAGCTATTTTAATTGTTTTACAGTTTTATTACAAAACATCCTGTCTGTTACACTTGCTTCCTGAGGCTATCATAACAATGTTAGTTGCCACTGCTTAAATCTGCCTCAGGGTATCTGTTTTTACAGTTACAATTAAAGTCAGTATGTAGTTCACCAACATGTTAACATTAATTTGTCTTTTAATTTATTTGACCTTTTAAACTAAGCTAGTAACCGAGGTGAGTGATGCACAAAGTTCAGCTGCTATACATTTTTGCAATAAGGTGGTTTTAGGTTCTTTTCCACCAAAACATTCAAGTTTTCAGTTGCAAGTGCTTTTGCTTATTCTAAATCTCTTCAGAAAAGGCAAAATATATTCACATTGCATTTAATATACTGGTGGTATATGCATTATAATACTAAAATGCATATACCACCAGTATAATCCTCAAAATTCATAACAGAGCAACTGAGCAATCTGAGAAGAGTTTCTAAAACCTTGATGCACTAAAATCACTGCAACTCTTACAAATCCTTATATTATCAAGGATTGTTTACAGAACACATCACAACTGATGCCAAAACAAAGAACACAAGGAACCACATTATCAGAAAGCACCAAACTGCTCTGGTTTTGGAGTCATTTTCTCCTGCAGACATGGCAAATGTTAAAAAAAAAAAAAAAGATGTTATCAGTAACTTCTGGTGCCCTTTGCCCTCATTGAAAAATGCAGCCCTTTATCTGCATGCCTTAAACTGGTCTCTAGAATTTGATGCAAAAACACCCAGGGACACATTGCAATATTTAAGATAACTTATATATGCAAATACCATTTTTAAAAGTTAATATAAACAAATGCAGCTTTATACTGATCACCTAATAATCTAAAATATATTTAAGCAAGTCTCCCAAGCTACAGGAAGAACCCCCAGACAAAATTTCAGGACCACTTTAAGCTAAGTCTGAGCTGTGCTGGCACAGCTTCCCCACGTTTTTGGTACCATGCCCTTTGCCTATGGGCATCGTTGTGAGCTGCTGAGTCTGTCTAAAACCCTGATGAGAGGGGTACCACCCACATCAAGAGCACTCCCTGGTAAATTAGACATGGGGGGATGGTGAGGAAAGACTCATCAAATGGTCATTTAGTGTCAGAACCATTCAAGCTCAAGCAAGAGGCAGCAGAGAGGGAGGGAAGCTTGGGAAAAAAAGGCTAAAAAGGAGAAAAGACCAAATGAAAACAGCCACTACCATCTAATAAAAAATTAATCCTCATAAAAAAGATAGGAATTCATTCACTCCCTCCTGGTTGATTGAAGCATTTGACTCCTTTTCTCACAAACCTCCCCCATGACAACCAAAGCTTTAAACTGCTATTGCCATCTTCCTCTCAGGTTCCCAAACCTCTCTCAGCTGCAAAAGCCCTTACTCAGCTGTGCTCCTGAGCATCTACAACCTCCAGCCTTCCTTTTTCTGCAGCCCAGGCATCATCAATTAACACAAATAATTGCACCAAAATGACAACAAAAAAATGGGTTTTTTGGATGAGGGGAAAGAAAAAAGGATGTATTAAAATACAAGGGATTTTGAAAATATTTAATTTTGGCATCAAAAATCCATTTTGCATCTATGTGATTCAATTTTAACATCTGAATAGTGCATGCATAGTGCATATTCTTAGAGATACACAATGCCACTATAACAAACACCCAAATTTAAGAAACAACCAACCAGCCAAACCAACCCGGGCCAGTTATGTATCCTTCTGTTTCCCTTGAGCTGCCAGCAGAACAACCAAGCTGCCATGGGATTTAGTGCACTGAGCTGTGGAAATAAGAAATCAGGCTGTGCCTCACCTAAGCACTGAGGCCACACAATATGAAGAAAAATGCTACGGCTGGAAGTGGTTGTCGGTCAATTACTCACCCTTTAAAATCCTATTATCTTCCAATTCTGCCGAGGAAAAAAAGGCACTGCTGAACACAGAAAGGCAGAACAAACACTATCTTTTTAACCAAATGTGTCCAAAAGAGTTTGTCTCTCCATATGCTGCCAGTCACCCAGCTGAAAAGCTTAGTTCTGACTGGGTGGCTCACAGCACCAAGCGAAGTTAATGGTATTTTAAGAAGAGAGGTGTATGTGGCAATATTTGACTTAAGGCTGTTTAGCACACCGTGGCTACAGAGTAAGCAACAGAGATGAATTCTAGATACAGCAGATAAAAAGAATGCAAAACCTAGCCAAAAGAAAGACTAATGCCTGCCAGGTAAAATGCAAAACTATGTGTCAAGAATAATATTCAGTAATGAGGCAGCAAGACAGATTCGAAATACATTTCCAGCAGAGTGGAGGATCAGTGCTCTTGCCATTACAGAAACCTGCTTGAGTGTCCCCCACATCAGTGTACCCCTTTCACACTGCTAAAGGCACAGATTACCATACACTAAGATTTATCAGGTGCCATTCTGTGCTGGACAAAAAGAATAAACTTTGCTCTGGTTTAAAGAATAAAGCTTTGCTCTGGTTTAAAATGTTATAGATTCTTTAATAAGTTGACCACCAACAAGGTATTCATCCCACAGTCTGAACCCCAAAAATCTTCATAGCATCCCTCCCTGTCCTCATAATTGCATATCAACAACACAAACATTTAACATAACTAAAAGGGGGCCACTGCAGAGGGGCTGAATTTTCCCCTGCCCTGTGGAGATGAGACTGCATCACGCACAGCCTGAAGGGAAGCAAAGGACACCACAGGATCCTGCACAGCTCTCCAGGGCTGGCTGGTCCACAGGACAATGAGAGAAGGAAAACAACTGTGGAAAGGTGTGTGCTTAAAGCTGCTCTTCCCTGGCAATATCGGTGTGAGGGATTATTTCCCAGGGACAGAAGCCCTCTGCTGGTCAACGCTTTTTGTAAGATGATTTACAGCAATTAAACGCACACAGGTTTTAATTTGTCCCTGGTTTTCCTACAAAAGTAAAGCCATGAATGAGAAAAGCAAAAGCACTTTCCTTTTGAGGAAAAATCCCCTAACCAGAGTACAGCAATCAAATCTTTTTTATTCTTATTAACTGGGTAACTTCTGTTTTGTTATTTCAAAAAAATGCTGTTCACCCCATAGTTAAATAAGTAATCAGTTTCAAAAAGTCTTCATGACTTAAAACAGTGCTGACATCACATATACACTCAACACCTCTTTCACTGTTCACACAAAAATGACATGAGCTATTCAAATAAAACATGTTACTGACATAAGTACTCAACCCTGCAATTTGTTCTCCAGCACATGTATTTAATATTTAAATGCATTAAATTTTTCAAACTTTTAAATATTTAATATTGCTATTACACATCTGAATTGTATTTTAGGTTTTCAATATTATGTATAAGCATAAAAAAGGCATTACCTCACCTTCCCACGAAATGAGAACACTGGTCCTTAAAGTAAAACAAGTCTAGTTTTGGTTTTGACTGTGAGCAGGCCTCCCAGATGCAGTACTGAAATTGGTTAATTGTATTTTTAGGGCTAATTCTATTTTTGGTACCTGTTCATAAGTGGAGTTATTTTCCTGGGAAGGATAGGTAAGTAATATTTTTAGACGCATCTCTCAAAGTTCAGCATAAAGAATTAATTCTTGATTTCCTCAAAATATCAAAGGCTTGTTTCAGCCAAAAAAAGAGCCTCTCTAGACAAGTCAATCTTCGAATACACAGACTTCATCATGCAAACAAATACACAAACAGACACAGGATTCCTTGTCTCAACACCACTCTACAGCTCTTATTATTTATTTATTGTTATTACTGATTCAGTCAAGAATCAGCCTTTACAGTCTAGTGCTTTACTCATGCACCAAGAGTAAAGGTTGATCCTGAACCCTCATTGTTTTCATTACAAGCTCAGCATCTAGCACCTAACAAAACTCTGAAAAAAATTTTCATCTTCACATTCCTTAGTCCAAAGCTCTTAGTCCACAATTTTGCAGTTCAGTGCATTTATGGTTGGCGTCTTTAAATCTACTCAAAATAAAGAAACAAAGGAAAATATATAAATAAAAGACATCAAATCAGGTGCAGTCCAACAGTGCAAATACCAGACAAGTCACTGCTTGGCTGCCAATGTATACTTTGTATGTCAGTCAAAAACTCACATTTATCTACTGTGAGTAGGCAAAATGGAATGTTTATCCAACCAGCTCAAAAATTCTGGTTCAGAGGTACCAAAATTTGCCCATGTATCCAAGTTTAGCTAGCAGCCAAATCCTTTTTCTGCAGAAAAAATATGTGAATGAAAACACAACAGGGTTCTCCTAGAGAAGATGCAGTAGTCTGCCCTCAAGATCTGAATGACGTACAATAAAACACCCAGTTCATCACTCTTGTTAACAAATTATTACAGCTGCAGCCAATAGCCTCATTCATGTGCACTGAATTCAAGTTGCTGATACCTTAAATCTTTTATTTTCTTATTTCTTAGCATCTAACTCTATAACCCTAAGCAAAAAAGCCCTCTCTCCTATGTGTTTCCTGAGTGATTTTCTAGATTTTTTTTTCAATGATAGGGAGAATTTCCATTAAATTATATTACAGTGACAACTACTCACATCAAGAGGAGGACTGATTCTTCAGGCTCAACACCCAGCCTTCTTTGAGGAGATCACAGGGAGCAACCACCACGTTGCTGTCCTCCAGACCCCAACCAGGTGAGAAGGAAAATGCTCTGTTCTCCTTGCAGGACAGAAACAGAAGTTATGGGTGCCATCCCAAGATCCAGGCAGGAATTTGCACAAACTCTTTCTGCCTGTTCAGTCCAAGCTTCCCACTCCTCCTTTCCCTCAATGCCCTTGGGTGCTACTGTCCTCCATGTTCCAGAGAAGGAAATGGACACAAAAGATCTTTTAAATAAAGGCATCACACCCACACAGGGTGTGGTTTTACAGAAAAGGGCATTCTCAGACAGTCTGCAAAAGGGCATAACTTCAAAACAACATTTTTAATAATAATTTATAATAATAATCATAGGACAAATCACATCCTGTGGAAAGTAACTTGTACTACATCATATTCTCTCAAGGATACTCTACTTAGCTAACAAAAGAGCTTAAAACTGTAACTGCAATTACAACAACATGTTAATACTTAAAACTCTTTTAACATAGCTCATCATTTGATATTTCTGACAAAGTACTTTCTGGATATACTACAAACATCTTGTGCTGGCTAAAAAGCCAAGCACTATCTCAAAGATTCAAGTTTATGAAAACCAACAGATAACATTTATACTTAATTTTGAAGATTTAAGACAAGACTGATGTTTCCACTTACATTAAAACCACTATTACGGGAACAAAAATGCAGATTTTAGAGCCTGGAGAAGACTGGACATCAGTAAGCCAAGCTCTTGGCAGGACAGTTACAAAGGGTGGAAGTTATTAAAAATAAATTGCTGTAAGCCTTAGTCCTAAATGTATTATGAAGTGTACAGTTTAAGCCATATTTCAGCAGAGCAAATCTCCCTGAACAATGGAAGCTGAGAGCAGCATGCCAAACCTACAGCACTAAGCTAACCAACCCTAAGACAGGCTCTTCAGCCCAACATGGAGCTGCATTAACTTCAAGAAGACTTTTAGAGGAGTGAGATGTCCTCAAAGCCTGTACAAGTGGCACAATCTGTCCCTGCAAAGTGCTGACCCAAAGCCCTGGGGCGTTAAAGGATGAGCAATGTGTTGACTATATTAAATTGTTATGGTATTCACATTTAACTACTTTTAAGCAGTAGATGTCAAAGAGAATGAATGCATCAGTGCTGGGGAACCTGGAGCAAGGCATGGTTTGTGGTGACTCTGCAGAGCTGCAATGAGAGCACTAAACTGCAGGGACCAGGACCAACCTCAGCGAGCTCCACAACAGGCACTGAGGGAAAGCCAGGGAAAGCTGGCACACACATGCATAGACACAGGAGGAAATAAATGATTTCACTAAATGGAGTGACTCACATTGAACAGGCTAAATACAGAAGGAAAAATTATGCATAGATCCATTCTGAAACAAATCAATCACAAATCAATCAAACTGAACATTATTCTCCATAATGTAGAATACGTGCCAGCTGAATAAAACAAAATATAAATACCTATTAAAAAAAGAGAAGTTCAGTCAAAAAGAAAATCATGCCAAGTACCATAAACAGATCAGTGCATTTGACAGCAGCACTAATGGCAGCACTTAAATCAGTTATAATTGTGGGAGCCCAGGTACACCACAGCTCCTGTGGCACAGGGCAGCCAGGGTGTCTCAGTAGGGATTGCGCCAAAACACAGCCCAGCCTTGTCCTGCACACTGGCACCAATGCCACCCATGTGGGCCCCTCTCAAACATGGACCTCGGGTTCAGATTACTACTGCTCCTACTTCATTCATGCTGCCAGGAAGTATAGAGAGTCTTCATGTTAAATAGGAATAAAATTCACAACTATTAATGAGGCTAGCAGAACTTAACAGTGCCAGAGCAACACAGGTTTCCTACGGTTCCTCCAAAGTTATTAAGTAATGAGAATTTCCAATCACTTTAAGGTGGATTTCAAGTACCTTGAAATCCACGCTACTGCTCTGTATTTATCCCTCTGGAGTCTATCTCTGCCCCTACACATTTTGGTTTAGCTCAGATGGTGAAGGTCATGCTTGCTTGTGACAATATTTCAAAGCCTAATATTGATTCCACAGGAACGGTGAAGGTTTTAAAAAAAGGTGAACTAAGAACCATGTTTAGCAACCTAATTATGGGGCTATCATACATCAGGTTTCTCTATTTTCACATACAGATATTTGATGCAGGTAAAAAAAAGGAGATAGGTGTGCTCTGTTGAGGCTCCAGTGATGCTTTAACTTAGCATAAAGCTGACAGATAGTAATGAAATAAATAAATCTATGTGAGTGGATCTCCTAAGGAACTTAGGTAAATGTATATGAGTGAGTCAACTTGAAGCTGCTGAGACATCTCTGAGCTGCACCACTCAGTCCTGTCATGGTGTCACTCTAGCAAACTATTTTTTCAGCATAGGTGAAAGGAGAAGAGGGAAAAAGGAGATGGAAAAAAGTATAGACAAGCAGGCCAGTGTTAAGAGAGCAACATATTTAGATGCCTAAAATTTGAGAGTTCAGAACTCATTTTATTTTGTATTCTGATAATTCTCCTTTTTTTTTTCCTTCAGTCTTAAGACTACACTAATTCATTTTCTCCCCCTACTTCTTCAGTTTCTTTGCCTGCATATCCACCAATTTCTCCTTTACTTCTCCACTTAGGTTTCTCTCCTATTCTCTCCCTTTGTGATTTTTTTCCAAGTCAGTGGCCCTTTCTTATTTTTCTTTTAAAAATTAGATCTTCATTTCATGGTTGCTCTCTCCACTCCCCCCCAAAAAAAACCCACCAGAATATGTTCAATAAGTTTCTGTACTAAACCAAATATTTCCTTCATGCAAGAAACATCTTTGAGGGCACCAGCAGTCCTGTTGGTGACAGGACAGCAGTATTACAGCACAGCTAATTAAGTACCTTTTCCTTCAAATTCCATATGGACTCTACTTTTACCATGATTAAGTAAGATTCATCATGGCAATTATCTTCTGGACTATGAACAATATTAAAATGTAGCACATAATATTTCTATAAAAGCACATTACAAATTGATCCTGAGGGTGGGAGCAGTAATTTTCCTGTCTACACAAACTATCTTTAAGTGCAGTTAAGAAATCATTTCACAGGCTCAAACTATATAATAAGATGAAGGTAATAAGCATGACTGAGACACAGAGGGAACAAATTATCTACTGGCAATATATCCCACAATTGTGACTGGATAAAACTGTTAATCTGCAGCTGAGCAGAAAATGTATAATCTGAAGGGATTTCTTCATTTAAAATAAAACAATCTGCTATCCTTTGATAAAACAGTAAGAACTTTCAGTATTACACAAACTACAGTAAACAGCACAATAGGACACACATCCAACAGAAAAAGAAGTTAAAAAGTTACTCAGTATCTCCAGCATTAAAAAGTTCCTTTAGGTGACTAGAGAATACAAGCTAATAAACATCTGGTATCGTGAAGATTCCTCTCCTGCTCACGCATACCTTTCTGCTGATACAAGAATCCAGAGCTTTTTTCCTATTACTCCCTCCTGTCTTACTTGTACTAACCATCTCAGCTGTTACATTGAATTAATAATTTGGTTGTAAAACCAAAAAATTCTTTCATATGAAGCAGCTACTCAAAGTTCACTCACAAACCATGGGTGCCTTTTCACATGAAGTTAAATGATTCTCATCTTTCATAGACAAAGCATCTGAGATTTAACTATGCAGAGTAATCTTTCAACACAATTATTACTAATTGCTTCTTGTGATTCCATTTTCCAAACGTGTTCTGACAAGAAATACAGAAAGTAGTGTAGGTGAGGTCTTAAAAGTGAAAGTCAAAAGTAATATTATAATTTTAAAACCAACTTTTTAATACATTAAATTAGAAAAACCTTTCTGTACTTAAGCAGACAAGCAACATAAAACAATTTAGATCGTGCTGAAGAAGTTTATCTCTACACACAAGAGGAAAATAGAGTAATATGATTCCAGCATAGAAAGTACAGACACAGCCATTAAAATTGTAAATGTCTCCATTTACAGTCCCACAGGGAAGCCCTCCACAGAAACACCCCTGGAAGAGCAGAGCAGGGCAGAGTTTTTGGTTTTCTCCTGCTGCTCGCAGACGCGGACGCTGCACTGCACAGGCACAAGTACAAACATCAAACTGGGCTGCTGCACACTGCAGGCACTGACTGCAGTGCAAGACAGCCACATCTTGCTGAGGGGAAAACAGGCCAAGCAATTAAATATGCATCAGCATTAAAGCTAAATAGACAGAAATAGCTTACAGACATAATTCTGGCTTACCAGCTCGGCATGCATAACCTGCATACATATTTCATTTTTAACTATGAAGACAAAACTTTTGTACAGTATACTTTCTGTGACACTGTCTTTACTATTCTATGCATCACTGAGACTTGGAGCAAAAAAAAAAAATGACAGTGTTAGTACAAACTAAGCTTTTTTTACACTGAAAACTTATTCAAGGTATAATTGACTTTAGAGATAATACCTGTCCAGTTAACATTAATAACAAGTATCTCATAAAATTTCTTCCTTGGTGCTTAAGCCTCCAGTATACAGCTCTGACCTTCCAACTCTCTTTTATTCCTTTACCTTTTTTTCTTTCCGTTAATTCCCAATAATATAACCCATAATAACATGAATTCATAATAAAAGGCAGGCCTGTGAGCCATTCTGCCTCAGAGCAACATCCACAGCACACACAAAAAAAAAAAAAAAAAAAAAAAAGGCAGAAACATTCAGCTACAGCCACACATTTAGTGCTTACTTCCAACAGCAAAACGAGGCTATCTGCATCCCACATTTCATATGACTTAATATATAATGAATCTCTGGCACATCCATAGGTACAAAAAGGAAATTCTTTCTTTCCTGCACTATGGTAGCTCAGAGTAGTTTGCCATACCCTTCAAAGTGTCAGCAACCTCTTATAGAGAGATAAAGACAATGGATAGCCCTACCAAGCTGCTAACATCTGTTCAAAACCTGCAGCTTCTCTTTTCTTCTTCCAGCACTTACCCAAGCTAGCATGCACTTGCATAAGTCTTTAAAGCACTGAACATTTAAGCATGTCACAATTCTATGATGTCTCATTTATATAATTAGTTCTAACATATGGCCCACAATCAGAGTGGGAAATCTAAAATATTCTTTGGGAAGCTGTCAAACCTGAAGGGATATATTTTTCACTAAGTGAAAAGAATTAAATATGCAAATTCTGCTTACAATAGGGATAGGGAGGAAATAGAAATCTAGCCCAAAAGGCATGCCTGCTCATTGCATCAAACATGGGTTATTATACTCTGTACCTGTCAGAGGCAGCTCAAATCAGAATATACAGTGACATGCAGAGAAGCTCTGAAGCCACCAGGATTTTAGCAGTGCTGTGGAAAACCATACAGTAGATAAAACCAAACCCCACTGTGAAAATGCCAGCTATAATTAACACACTGGGCTGAATATGGATTCAAGGCAGATTGTGTGAATCCACATCCTTTTCAGAGCTACAGCTGTCCCCTGGACTGGGACACCTCTGTAACATCTGCAGCAAGTAACACACCATGTGCTAGCAGGCACCACTTTCCTGCAGGCTCACTCCAATTCCCCCTTCAGACACAAAAGCCCAACAACTCTAAAAACCTCTGGACTAAAATTTAATTCTCCTTCACTTGTTTCTGACCAGGAAAGCTGGATGTGTTTCAATTGTGGCACCACTGTGAGCAGTGGCAGTAGGCATCCCCCTCCCACCAGTGGGAATGTCCAGCTTGGAGAGAACCATAGCCAGCATCCACATCCTGACAATAGATTATCTCACTTCCCTGAGGCCCCTTCAGGATCAACAGTTGCATCTGCTACTTATCAATGAATTGTTAATTAATCAGTTGTACAGATTCAGGTGAGAAACTCCTGGACATGCACAGAAGAGGACCAAGGGTCAATAACAAACAGAGCACCAGGAGGGTTCCCACAGCATCCAACTTCCCTTGGAAGTTCAACTGGCTTTCCCACACATCAAAGGAAAGGGAATAAACTGCAGCAAAAATAGACAGTCTATATATGCATCTAATAATTTTGCTCTTCAGTACAGCATTATTTAGCATGGAAAAAGAAAAATCCAAAATCATCAATGATCCCACTGTAAGGAAATAACATGCTCCAAAATAGTAATCATTCACTTCAGAATAAGCACTGAAATACCGAACCAGCTATACATTTGTCAAACAGTTGGTAGGAAAGTCAAATCTCTTCAGTAAAACCTTTTCCTAAAGGCAACTTGAGCAATGTAAAAGCTCAGTAATTTGTCTGAATAAAATCCTGCACCCTGTGGTTAAGAACCTGCCAAGCAAGCCAAATACACTAAACAAGCAGAGCTGGCATTTGACATGTCTCTTAAGAGTGAGCTGTGACAAGTTACTAATGATCTCACTTAGAAAGCAACTAATAGTGTGCTGTAAAAGGTATAAAGCATGCAGAAACCTAGTAATAAGGACCAAATGCTGACTTGAGATAAACAGCTAAAACTATTTTCAGTGAATGCACTGTGCAGTTCAGCTCTAAGCCTGTCCCTCCAAACGTTCCGCACCTTTTTGTTGTTAGGTGGATTCATCCCTAACAACACTCTAGGCCTAAAATAGTGCTCTATATGTGTGAACAGCAGTATGTTGACATAAAATTTGTTTTAAATCTTAGAGTGAGCCCCAAACGTGCCACATTTGCCTACAGTAAGAGCTTCACAAAGCTGGAAAACTGGCAGTTGTGAAAAGGAATTAGAAGTGTTAACAGGTACAGAAAAAAAAACTTAACCATTGCACTCCATGTAATGCCAAAAAATAAAGCCCATGAGAAGGGAGATCACCAAGGGAGGAACCATTTGGACTAGAGACAAGTTTGTAAAGCCAGCATTAGTGACTTTCATTAGTGAGTGCAGGCATTTCCACTGCCAGGAAAAAAAAAAAAAAACAACCCAAACAAACAGAAAAAAGCCATCTAGAGATGAGAATAAGAAGACCCATGCAATGCAAAGAGTTATCCTCTGCAAGAAAGCATATGGGGCCTTCCTTATTATTTTAACTATATTCAAGTTACAATTTAATTTAAATTTTTCTTGCAGCTCATTGAAAATGCTGTCTGAACCATCTCTCCCAATTTTCACAGGTGGAAGGAGAAATCAGTACTAAGTTGATGTCTTGTTCAGATAACTCAATTTTTCTAAAATTACTACCACTTCTGGTTCTCTAAGTGTTATACTACAACCAAAGATGGAAGCTGGTTTGCTGTGACAGGAAATGAAACAGACCCAAAGTGTTCATATTTGAACTCAATTGCTGAATGAGAGCAAGTGCATGGTAAGGTGATGCAACCTGACACAGTACTTTCAACCTTGCATTTTCCTGGTGTGTGCCTGTCAAAAAGGATCCTTTTCCTTTCCTTCCCAGTCCTTTCCCTCCCCCAGTTTCAGTTCTTGACTTTTGTGTCTTAGGTTGCTTGGCATTAATTACCATTAGTAAAAGGAAGAGTACATAAGGAGCCAAACATCCAATGTATCATATTTTTGATACTTATTTCAGTTCTTTCAGGCATTTTTTTCCCTGTATTCGTGCAGCACAGATTGCCTCTGCTAGAAGAGGAGAGTTAATGGACAATCAGGAAGGCATGGTGAACCAAGGTCACAGAATTAAATATTATTTAAGAGCACAATATGCAGTGACACAAATTACATTTTTGCAGGGAAACAACAATATCAGCCTCAGAGCAAATGAATGATGTGCCTCCTTCCCACTGTTAAACTGTTCTTTAATAGAGACAAAGCATGAAAAAGGATGCAAATACTTTTAAACACAAAGGAGATTACAACCTAAGACCTTAAGCCAAATCTTTACTTGTATTAATAAGGCTGCTTTACATCACTGCAGTAGAAGAAAGGGATCCTTAAGACCTTTACACTGTCAAGGCACCAAGACTAGAAAAAAACACCTTTAACATAAATGAAATAATCAGACCTAGCCAGATTCAAATCTAGGGAAAATAACATACATTGTTTACACAATAACAATATGCATAATAATACTATATTACATATTATATTATATAACATGTTCTAGATATATTATTTAGAAGTAGGGCATGCAGGTAATTACTCTCTTTGTTCCTCCCTTAACGCATGAAGAGGAAACAATTTTTTTCAGATTTGTCTTAAAACCTGAAGGCCAGAACTATCAGTAGCCATGGATTCTGATGCCTTAAGCTACTTAAGAGAAACACATAAAATTAAGTTTCTGTGCTTTCAAATATAGCACTAAAAGCTAAAAGAGCTTGTTCAGTTGAGTTAGCTTGCTCCTTCTGATCTTAGCAGCCTTTCAATTCCTTGTATTGATCATTATTTTACACCTAAAGACTGTTCACATATTTGACATGGAAGCTTCAAGTCATTTCGGCATGGCCCAGCCAACACAACCAATATTTAATCAGTTGTGTTACTGCTTATTTAAAAAATGTACAAGGTAACTCCCCCAATCACATAAATCATTACATAAATTCTTCCCATTTAGAGAAGCACAAAGCATTCCCCAAAAGAGGTTAAAATTTAACTTTAAACACCCTACTAGGTATCACAAAAAATATGTTTCCACTAATAGTTACAAAGGACTATTACAGATAACTGTAGTGAGATTATGGTAATTCAAAGATACCAGTCAGTGTAATAGAAGCTTGGTTTTAACATCAGCAACAGCAAAAAAAGAAAAAACAAGCATTTTTCAATGACAAATGTTAATGTTGACATTCTCAGGAAACTTGGAGGGTATTCTTTGTAACTGAAAACAATTTTGGACCCTCATTTCCAGAAGTGTACTTTACTCCCATAGCATTCCAAAGGCCTATAAAACTTCATTTTACATTGATGACTTCTGGACAAGAAACCAAAGCCAACTGAAAATGTGCCTGAAAATAACCAAGTGGCCAAAATCAAATTAATTTTTGTAAGGCCTTCCATTTTTAGTAAGGTGAGTTATTAATAACAAGAAAGCAAGTAAATTCTATGTACATTTTATGCAACACAGAGTTTCCAGTGGGTGGAAGCACATAGTCAAATGTAATGTCAGTAAAATAATATGCAACAAAAATATTCATGGGCTCCCAAAAGCAAACAAAACAAAACAAAACAAACAAAAAAAAAACCAAAACAAAACAAAAAAAAAACCAAAACAAAACAAAAGCTCCCATAACTATGCCTTTGTCTTCACTTGGGCACTTTCCTCCCTTTTTCATGCTTCCATTGTGCTCTTTTCAGAGAAGTTGTATTAAGGAGGCTTTCTAGTCTTGGAGTACTCTGTCACAAAAAATCACTTTAACGTGGCCAGAACCAGTAGAGCACCTAAACAGTCATGGCTAAGTCCTTGATAAGTTCTGTTAAAACCAATGAGGAATGAGTGAGCTTAAAATTGGTTTCTTGTGTAAATGCCCTAGAACAGGGTTGCAATTTCCTCTCTTTCCAGTTTATCAGGCAATACCTGCTTCTGGCATAACATACCCGATACCTTCACCAAACAGTCTAAGTAGTAATGTCTTTCACTAAAACTTCCTCAAAAAAGGGGGGAAAAGTGCTCTCCCCCATATCTTCAGTAATTTTATCTTTGAGAAAAATTTAAACTCTTGAAGGGGAAGTTCTCAGCAATTTGCCTTTCTTTAAAAAATTTACATGCCAATAAAAATTATTTAAAATTAATTTCTGTCTGATGAGAAAAAGATGATCTGAAGATCATCTCACAGCACTCATCAGGAACACGTGTCAAGTACCTCTTCATGCCCTGCTGTATTTGCAATACCTCTGAAGCCCAACCCTTGCTATTCTTCCAGTCTGGCAGCTGGAAGGGCAGGTCAAAGTAACAAATGCTGGAGAACTAGCCAGCTAAAACATCCAGTGCTTGAGCCTGTAAAGAAGCAGCCCAGTACATCATCTTTCCCAGAGTTTCTGGCCCATCTGATCAAACACAGCTGAATTTCAGAAGTCTCACTGAATGCAGCAGTACAAAACAGTATCCCTTGGAAATACAATGATCCAAGAAGTAAGATTATTTATCATTGTGCTTTACAAAAGGAAGATTTTCGGGAAGCAGCAGGAGGCTTTCTGTATAAAAAAAAATCTTTCTTGATTGGCTCTTTGATATTAACAAAGGACTCTATTTCATCATCAGTGTGAGCACATAGCTTCCCATTAAGCTAAAAGAAGTTGCACATGCACACAGGAGAATTTACAGCATCAACTCTTGCAATAGCATCCTTCAGTTTTCACAGGACTCCACCTATGGTCACCTCCTGAAGGGAAAAACACCTGGCATTTTGAAGCTAAAGGCAGGCACTGTATTTGAAGGATGGAAAATCATGAAGCTGCTAAAGCTGATCAGCCCCAGGGTCTCAGTGCAGGCAACCCTCTGTGCAATAAGGTATATTTTCTATTTATTCATAAGCACATGCAAAGGAAAAAGAGGCACGTAAATGGAGTCAGACTTTGACTTCATACATGAGCTGAAAACCCAGTCCTTGCACTGAATAAGCAGAGGAATTCAGTATCAGCTAATTTCTACTAATATTGAAGAAGAAAACAGTACATGTGTTTAAGTAGGGCTGGCTGTGCAGCAATAGTTTCACCTTGTATAAATGTGAGATCTTCCAACACTAAAAAAGCTACAACCTTGCTACAGCGATAAAATTCTACAAAGCAATTATGGGCAGCATTATGCTCAGGGAGGTCACACACCTCCACTTCCATACTGCACAAATTTCCAAACCAGTTTTTTAGTATAATCAGGTGCTTGTGACTCCACTGCTTTTCCCTCACAAAAAAAAAAAAAAGAAAAAAGAAAAAATCACATGCTTCTGTACTAGGATTGCATTTTCCAAATAAAGCGAGTTGTGGCTGAAATGCTGATTACCCAGAAGAAATCCTAACAAAAGCAAATGTCATAAACTATAACTATACACTACACAATATATGCACTTTCTCTGGCCACGAGAACAGGAATGTCTTTGGAGTCCCATTACATATAGGAAGAATAAGATATTTATGAATGGGCAGTAGCTGCTTGTGCTCATTGTCCTGGGAGAAGCATATATATTCATAACAGCTAGTGGACTTGAATAAGTTCCATGTATTTATTTTGTTTCAGAAGAATACAGAAGCTACATGACAGTCCAGGATTTAAGACTCATCCAAACCACTGTCAGTTTTCCTGTGAAGGGAAAAAATAATCCATAGTCAGTTAATACATAAAAGTACTCACTCCATCCTGGAACACACTTTTGACAACTGTGTAGTGAATCCTTCATGGAACATACTATTTGGTATACTCAAAATCTGTTTTTCTGGAGGGCACTTCCATGAATACACTCTCAATTACATAAATAATGTATCACTAGATATTTGAGATGCTTTCATTATTCAGAAATAAGTCTTCTTCTGTGAATAAGCACTTCAAAAACATAATCTTTTTTTCTTTTGCCATTTCTCCCCTTTTGAATTACTAGAAGCTTGAGACTTAGGTATTCACAGAAGAGTTACATACTTTCTCTGCCCTGCAGTTGCATAAAAAATAAGAATTCCAAAAAAGATAGAAAGGAAAAAAACAACTGAAAACAGTCAAAATAGAAAGTCAGACACAGGAGAGCTGTGGTCTATCAATGTAACCTTTGGTCCTAACAGTGCCTACAGTACCACAGAAAAGGAGGGCATTCTATAAGGCACAAGTACAGAATAACTTGCCCATAGTACACTTGAGATTTTTTTCCATGTAACTATGCTTTAAATCACTGTGGTGGGATACTCACCCTAACTTCTGTTACTGTATCTATTCTTATTAGCCATGTAAATGTCAGTTTTCCTTTTTGAATTTATGCATTCAGACCAACATATCTAGTTTGTCACAACTTCCCAAAGTTAATTATGCATTGTATAAAAAACGCCCACCCTGTTTAAATCAGTTATCTCCATTTACTGCCTTTCAGTGTAGTTCTTTGTTCTTGCTGTAAGTTAAAGTGCATGATTTATTTATACACACCCCCCCACTGACTGCTCATCCTCTAACTTAACTATGTTGCTTTTATTTCTTTCAGTACCTTGACACAAGAAATTCCTTCCAATGTCACAAAGCACTTCTGCCCATCCTGCAGTTCTTCTCTATTTTCATTCTATTTTCTTAAAAGTGATTCACAACAAAACAAATAATCCCTGTTATAAAGCAACATTGTTATAAAAAAGCAATAACTACTAACTAGAAAATACTGTCATTGTTTTATAAATTTTGTTAATTTCACCTTCTTTTTATTTGGGTTTTTTCCTAGAGAGACAGACAACAGCCTAACTTGCCAGCTTTTTAATTGCAGCAAATGTAGTCAATTTAATATTCAGCAACATGCAATTAGGTCAAATTATGTATTCAGAAGTTTTTACTTGGATTTGTTAGCTGCAAAATTTCATTGGCCACCACAGTGCCTGCTCCCTATGATTTGCTAGATATTGCCCTAGTGTTCCTCACCCTTCCTCCAACTCATTTTCTATCATCCACAAATTATACCTTCCCTTTATTCATCTTTTGAATTGCTAAATAAAAGCAGTATTAGTAACATTCACCCTGCTACTCGTATTTCTACATCTTCCCATTAATGATGTCCAAGTTCCAAGTGTCCATGTGGCTCTGAGCATGGCACACACCCTAGAAGACAGCAAAACTTTTGAATTGCACTGTACCACAACTCCTGCAGAAGGAGGAGTTCCACTAAGTCTGCCTCATGCTCCTCCATTCTGTATTCTGAAATGTTTCTTACAGGAGAGCAGTTTTGGGTAAAAACTTTTTCAAAGTCTAGAGGAAAAAAAAATTGCCTTTTAATGTCTCCTGACACAAAACAGTAGTCTGGATTAGTTTTTGCTGTACCTGTACCTACTTCATTAGACCTAGTTGTAGAAAGACATAACAATCTATTATATTCTATCATGTTATGCGCCTTTCTTTGCCATTCTTCCCAGGAGAATCCTACTCTGAACTGAGAAAAGGGCCACAGACATCCTGTGATCCAGCACACCCTTTCAATAGGCAGCAATACAACCAAGGAAAGTAGAGGTTATGCTTTGATATGAAACATCAAATTCTTACAATATTTCACTAAGCCTGTCTGGATGCTGCTTCCACCACCGATACATTTTCTTTCTTCTCAGTCCTTAGTTGGGCAAACCAAAAGTGGGGCAACAAGACAGCTTAAAATACTACATACAAATGAAGTTCACTCCTTTTGTTGAAAAGCCATTTGTCCCAAAAGGCATTCTTCTAACCTCAAAAGCCTGCAAACAGCAATGCTTCTGAGAGCTCACAAGCATCCCACACAAACAGGTATCCATTTAAATGTCAGCTCACAAATGCACCTAAGATTGTAAAGAAAGCACTTCCATTCCCAGGATTTCAGCAGGTTCTTTGGTACACTAAGCTGTTATCAGCCTACAGTCACATATTGCTCCATTGGGTCAGACACAATTTTATAGCAGCAAGTGCTACATTTACACTCCATTCTCACTGCTTTTCTTTGTCTCTTTTTGAGGAGGGAATTTCTTCCATGTTTTCACAAACAGCTTGTCCTCGGTTATTTTAGCTACTGTGTGTCCGTCTAAAATCACCAGAATCAATTATTCAGAAATACTTCTATAGGAATCTTTTTCTTCTAAAAGCACAGCATCATAAGTTCATTTCTATCTTACAGCCTTCTAAATCTAAAATAGCTTTAAGCTATAAGCACAGCTATAAGCCCAGCATCTGAATACATCCTAGGAGGAAATACATTTCACCTCTCTAGTACTTATTATCAGCAAGAGCTTTAAAGCATCACAAGTGTAGGCAGCAAACCACAAACATTACTGAAACTGAGAAGCAAAGCCATCCGGTAACTTAAAATGCAGACTGTGCAATCATAAAACACTTAAGGGAAGAAATTCTGAATTGAATATTTTAGAAAAAGAATGGTACATTATTTCATTTCTAGAGTGGATCAATATAGTAAAAACTGGATGTAAAAGTCACATTGCCTGCAAATATGTAGCTTCCTTTCTTCCTTGAACTGTCACTTTACAAACATAGATTGGTCTTTCAGACTTCATCTAGTGAAATGCCATCTCTCTGCCAGTGTTGGTCTACAGTTTTTATTGTGCTGCTACAACTTAACATTCACATCCTTAAATATTACGTTTATCAGCCCTGTGACTGCAAAGTAACAATCTTAAAATGCATGACCCTTATGAACTAATAAAAATCAGAAAACAAATAACAGAACAAATACAGCCTTTTAACTTATTCTCAACTTAAAAGTACTTGGAGACTAAAATAACTGTATTTTTAATTCTCTGGAGAGAATAAGGAAGTTATAGTGCATCTGATTCTTGAACATCATTGTTGGAATTTCTGCAGAAAAATAATGGTTCCTTTTTCCTGCTATCTGGTAAATACAAAATGTGAATTATCTAAGCCCATGTGAATCTTCTGAAAGATGGACCTTAACCAAAAGTCTCCCTAAGTCTTCTTAATAACACTTGATACAAATTGTTCACAAGGATGTGGATCAGGTTTTCCAGCTGCCCTCCCAGGAAGCTGTTGTATCACAGGTTTGAAATTGTTCAGGACAGAGATACTGATTCTTCACAGACTGTTTTCTAAGGACTTACTGTAATACAGTTCTGATCAGATTGAGACAAGCAAACAGTTCCCTCTCCTTCAGCAGTAACAGAGGTTAAAAACTCATCCCCAAGTTCTCTAAAGAGTGTACAATATGGTATTGAACAGATCATTTCATTCTTCATTACTCAAAGGCATTTCAGCGTGAACCCATTCCCACTCATGGATAGACTCAACTAAATACACATGCAGTCCCACTGACACGAGCTAAGGCTTGGATCTCATCACCAAAGACACACATTAAGTTCCCCCACTGAACATATGCTTTCTGAATGGGGATTCAGTCAATTCACACATCAAGATGCTGGAAACAGAAGGGCACGTTTGCTACGTGAATGATGAGATAATGAAGATGCTGAAACATTACAAAAACACCACAAGCAGAGTTTCTGTCCTGAAGCAGGCAATGGCCAACGTCCTAGCACAGGTTCTGCTGTGCACTTCTTGGGACTCCTCCAGGTAAAACCACTTACTGTAAGACCAAGCTCTTGGCTTGGTAGAAGTCTCACTCCTGTGCAAACAGTACCAACTATAGAATAAAGAACTGACAATAAACTAGGTGAAACATATTGATGAAATTTTCAACCATTCAGACAACAATTTCTCAGACAACAAAAATGGCAACTTGTCAGCATAAGTTTTCTTTCTTACACTTAAAACACAAAACATTCCCACCACCTCCAATTTTCAGCTAAAGCCTAATATTACAGATGAAATTCCTATCACAGTGAAACATCCTGACACCTAACTGCAGGATCCTTTAATGAAACAAACAACAAAGGGATATAGTGCTCCTAGTTTTCCGTTAAAAAAAGAAAAAGCTGATTTCATCTGCAGGGAGTCAGCTACACTAATTCAAAGTACCTAAAACCTAACTAGGTCCACAGTTCTATAAATCAGGTTTAAGGAAAAGAGGCAAGTGAAGTGTTTGCAGAAAAATTTGGATCATACTGCTGAAGTGTTTGCAGAAAAATTTGGATCATACTGCTCAGGGACATCAGTTTCACCAAAAGTGAAAGATGATTTGAAAATGAGAGGTTTTGTTACTTTGGAAGGAAAAACACTTTTGCATAGGTAATACACAAGCTTTTAATAGGCCTAGTGCGATCCAAAACTTAACGGTTTCCTCTGTTTTATGTATTATAAAGTTAAGGTTTGTTTTATTTATGTTTTGTCTCTGGTGCAGAGCAACAGTTCACAACCAGAACAGGTCTGTTGGTCAAGGCCATTTTCACACCTTAGGACAATGGCTTTGGTCTAATCAAAAGGAAATGATACTTCCTAACATGACAAATTATCTTTTTTGACATAACAGACAGAACCGTTGCTTCTCTCTGAGCTCAATCTTTATTTCATCGTCACTTTTATCTGATCAGTGCTGGTGGCAATACATCAAATGCTTAGAATTTCAATGAAATTGCCATTACAAAGGCTTTCAGGGGTTTACAAATTTTCTCTGGACACAGAGCGAGACTGGGGTATGCAGCAGTGCATCCCACATTCCCTGCTCTCCTGATTTCCCGGTGTGATCAGAGCAGGCTCTATGCTCACCATGTCATCCTGGGTACCACCCAGGGTATTTGGTGGTTTTGAGTGTCACCCACTGGGTGGCTTCATATTTTGTAGCAACTTGGAAAGGTCAGCAGCCAGTTAGCAGCTAGAAGTTGATAATAAAACTATACATACACACATACATGGTTCAACCACCTATGAAATATTTCCATGTTGGTCACGGTTATGAACAATACAAATTAGTTATAAGTTAGTTATATAAACAATCTATGTTTATACTAAAAGTACATCCAAAAATACACGTGAAGACACACAAACAAAACACACAATACAATTCACAGTATTTTCTTACAACATGTAATCACATTGATAGTCAAAAGAAGCCAAAAATTGAAAAGTCACATACTGGGTATTTGATCTTTTAAAAACCACATTTTGATGGTACCTCCAGTAATTCTCAACATAACTTTACCCATTTTTGTTCTTCTCAAAAAGCCCTTCCTCTCTCCTTTAACCCGATATTAAAATTTATCCAATTTCGGTACCTGGTACCAATGAGCTGACTTCGCAGGAGTACCTTACTGATAGCTCATCTCTTACACATATGTACTGCTCTGCAAAGAAGTAGAGCCAGAGGATGCTGAACTAGTTTTCTGAAGCTACCATTCCAGAAACACTACAAACAGCTAAGAAAAATATGGCTGCATAATTTTTAACAAAACAATATGGAACCTGATCCAATGCATTAATGGTCCATAATGCTATTGAACAAGACTACAAGAGAGACACTTTACTTGCAGTTGCTTGTCAGACAATTATTTTCTGCTACTGTAATACTTCATGTGCATACTTCCAAGGAAGACTCATGAACGCACAGGTTCATTAAGGGAATGAGAGAATCGATTGTAAAATGGAAAAGGCCGAGTGAGGGCATATTTCAAAGAGATGAATATGGTACACTCCATTATGTTGTAATCAGCCTCTCTCTTTCATCCTAAGAACTGTAATAGTCTATCCTAATTTTCAAGGAAAAAAAAAAATTCTCACTGCCTGCATCATACCTTCATCCCAAATACAGTGAGGAATTCAAATGTGCTGCAGGCAGTTTCCATTTACCATGGTCTTTGGAGCAGACGGTATTGATGTTGCTGACCATTTTTCTCCTTAATAAGAAAAACATTCAAATGCTACTAATATTGCTGCCTTGGCAAACCACATTTTATAGATGGGACTTGCCCTGTACATGACACATAGAACATCAATCAAGGTTGAATTTTATTTCAATTTATTATGGTTGCTGTCTAAATGAAAAAATGCTTATATCGTTAAAATGTCTTACAATATAAATGTGCAAATGATGTAATCACCCATTTTGTGAGAAAATTCTGATTTTGATTAAAAATATCTACAGTTGAACATCTAAATATTTAATAAATGTGGAACAAAAAAAACACAAGCGCATTAAGAAACCACAGTAATTGGTATCTGGTGTAACATCATGGTTTTATGCTTGATAGCTTTTATCTTTAGAAGATGAGTTTATAAGGTATTCTTTTAAAATGGTCAGAGCTGCCTTTTTCTTCAAATCATTGAGAATAAATTACTTCAATCTTGACTTCATTCAAGACCTCACATGTGTGTTTTTTTCAAGTTATCATTTATCACAGTTTGCTTGCTATAGCCAGCTGTCTCCAGACTGAACCTGGTGGCCTGCAAAAGCCCTGCAAGCCTTCCCAGATACACAGCTCCGGGCACCACACAATTACCAAGGGGCAGAATACAGCACCTTATAAGAAGAGAGACAGTACTCAATTCTGTAATTGACTGGAATTCACAAACCTGTCCCAGCTGCTGAGACAGAATTTAAGCTTGGCAGAGTCCTACTGGCACACACCACATGGGACATCCCCAGGAGCTGGCTGGAACGCTGGCTCTCCCAGCTGGTGCCTCCAGCATGGCACAAAGCAACACACCCAACATCATGTCCCTGCTGCAGAGAGCACTGCAGATCATCAGGTCAACCCAATGGCAGTGAAAATGCATTAAACTCTCATATTCTCTCTGTATCATCAGCATACAGTTATTATATAAGTACAGTACTCTCCCATTCATGAACAGCCAGCTCCTTCTGCTGTGTTTATTTGACAATACTCTTAAGCCCAGAGCCTAAATGCAATGCATCAAAGAATGATAAACTGTTACAGAAGTTCACAAGCACATTGAAGACCAGAAAGTAAATCCAAACAGTTTCTACCAGAAAATGAGAGTTAGCAGACTAGCAGGCAACTGATTCTCCCCTTCCACTCTCAGCCCACCTGGAGTACTGTGGGCAGCTCCAGGGCCCCCAGTAAAAGGAGGAGGATAAGAGGGCTGAAGCTCCTCTCCTGAAATGATAGGCTTAGACAGCTGAGGTGATGAGGCTCCACAGAGATCTTAGAGCACCTTCCAGTACATAAAGGTGGCCTACAAGATGGATGGAGAGGAACTTTTTACAGGGGCATGTGGTGACAGGACAAAGGGTGATGACTTTAAACTGAAAGAAAGCAGATTTAAATCAGAGGAAGAAATTCTTAACTGTGAGGGTGGTGAGGCACTGGAACAGGCTGCCCAGAGAGGCTGTGGATGCCACATCCTTGGCAGTGTTCAAGGCCAGGTTGGACAGGGCTTTGACCAGTGTGATCTAGTGGAAGGCATCTCTGCCCATGACAAGGGAGGTGGGACAAAATAATCTTCCAGGTCCCTTCTAATCCAAACCATTCTGTGATTCCATGTTTTCCTTACTGGGACAAAAACTATCTAAACCAGATATTGGATCCAACAAGTAAAAGACTGAACTGCAAAAAAGCAGTGGTTTAGCAGTATTGAAGATGTGGTGAGCAAATATAGTACAGCTACAAACTGCTGCCCTTTGTCATCCACAACTCCTAGCATCTTTCACAAGAGGAAAACTTCTTGAAGGTTTTTGCCTTGCACAGAATTTTATCATAGCCAAGAACTGAGGAGCAATTTCAACTTGGCCTTTAAAGAAGAAAAACAAAAAGGGATAAATAACTGTAAATGAAGGAAGTGTATGAGAGAGCTACATGACAGATGACTGGACTTTCATAACATTCCATATTGTAAAGTTTGCCAGAGTGTATTGAAAGAAGAGTCAGTATCCTGGTTAAATCACATCCTGCTGCAGCTGTCCAACTTTATAGCTAAAGTATTCATATTAACTCCATTAAACAATTACAGAAGGAAATACAAAATATTATTAAAAGTATGTTGGCTTTGTGCTATCTTTTTTTCAGATTTAATAAGAGATAAAATACTCTCAACTTTAAAGAGTGACTTTTTTTGTATGTATTCACACCCTGGAGGCCACAAAGCAGTTGTCCTATGGAAATCCTACAAAATCTAAACTTTACTATACATTTCTGACAGATATTTTAGACAAGAAAGGAAGGATATTTTAGCATTTATGGAGCTGGCCTGACATTTAGGGGATCTCAATTTAATTTCCTTGTCTGCCAGACTTCCTTCATAATCCCAGACAAAGTAAATCATTTTCCTTTCCCTAGTTTCTCATCTCCAAAATGGAGACGACCATTAAAGTACTTGAATCACCCAAGTTTTGAAAGACAAAAAGATATCCTTTTCTTCTCCATTTGTATTTTTTCCATGGTTAGAAATGTACCTGAAAGCTGAATCTTTCAAAGGCTCCAACTGTTTGCTGTTTTGTTCTCAAAATCAATAAAACACACTATTTATAAGTAAAACACTTTGTATGCTGCAGATCTTTGTCACTGGAGAGTCTTCCATTTTAAAATGCCTGCTCTGTGTTAAGAAAAGATATTGAAGAATGAGCACAGGGAAAGTTAATAAACAAAATGCATTCATGGCCCATTACTTCAAATAACTTTACTATATAAATAGTCCGCTCATCAAATAATGGCCTCAATGAACATTTAATTCTCAGACAATGCATTTGTAATGTACTGCAGGGATTAAAAGTTCTGCATGAATATCACTATCCTGGAAGTGCCACTACTCACAAGAGAAGTACTGACATATTTCCCACTTGATTAAAACCAGTTTCTAGTCTTTCCTCACCCTGCTTCTCTACTAGACCTCCTTGTCTTAGAAGGACCAAAAGAAAATATATTCTCTACATAGGAGCTCCCAGTCCTGATGAGGACCATCAGCCTTGCTTTTAAAATCCTAAGCACACTAGTGCAGCATTACTAGAGAGGAGAAAACGAAGCAGTCCCCATGATTTTGTTAAGAAAGCAAGTGATGAGAATTCCCTCATGTAAGTGCATGCTTGAATCCTTTTTACAACAAGGTGGAACAAAGTGAGTTTTTCACAGAATGTTCTCAGTTGGAAGGAGCTCACAAGGATCATCAAGTCCAACTCCTGACTCTGCACAGGACACACAAGTGTCCCCAAGTGTCACACCCTGGGCCTGAGAGCATTGTGCAAACACTTCTGGAACTCTGTCAGGTTGGTGCTGCGACCTGGGGAGCCTGTTCCAGTGCCCAACTACCCATTTGGTGAAAAACCTTTTTCTAATATCCAACCTAAACCTCCCCTGATACAACTTTAGGACATTCCCACAGGCCTGGTCACCACAGAGAAGAGATCAGGTCAAAATAACCTGGTACACATTAGCTCACAAAACAAAAAGTTAGCACTGCCACCACCAGGAACAATCATTACAAGACCAAGGCAACAATGGAAGAGCCTCAATTATGTGAGCACTGCGACAGCGACAATCACTACAAGAACTGCTGAGATGCCTGGATACTTGCTACTAGGTATATCTAAATGTGAACGACCTCCCTTCACTCAGCCATCTTGCTGCTAATGGTGAGAGTATCTTTGTAATATGTGGTTGCTTTTATCCTGCAACACAATGACTGAGCCTTGATGAGAAGAAAACCAAGTCAATGACTCGAGCACCAACAAAACACATTCTAACAATGACTGCCACATTCATGGTGTCATTTTAGGAACTGACTCCAGTACATTCAGATTTTTTTTGTTTGTTTCCTGTGGGTTTGACCTGAATCCTAATGAAATTAACTGCTAGAAGAAACCAAGCCAGTACAAGCTACCAGATTTCAAGGCATGACGCAAAACCTGCTGAAAAAGTCAACAGATGCTTCTACTAGAAGCCAAAAAGGAGGAAGGCCAGAAAGCTCCTGGAAATCTAAAATGGATCTCATTGCACTTTGATGGTGAAGTGACAGAATAAATAAATAAAAAATATTAAGAGTTAACTTACAACAGAAATCTAAATATAAAATTCTGCCAAGACCCATTATTCTCAAAATGTATTTTAAGTCATGTTAGGACTTCTGCCTGTGGGTTCATCTAAAGAACCCCAAAACAATTCAATGAAAATGAAATATTCAAAAAAATAAAACTGCTTCTCAGCCATTATTTTCCTCACAAGTTTTGTCTTACTTTAAATTTACTGCTAATACAGTACGTTAGCAGTTGTCCTTAATAAGCTCTGCATACATCCAAGAAAAGTGCACACACTGACAAAGATGCTTCTAGTTTTGCACAACACATGGCTTTTTTTATACGGTATGTTCTCTCTTGAAAACTACTCCCTCACAAAATGAAAATTCAGCAGAAACTCTAATAGCTTTCATATTTCAGTCTAATAGGTAGCATGGCATTGCACTGCCACCCACCTTTGCTACAATATTGCATAGCACATTTAACAGACATTTGCTTCCTTCGCTCAGTCCTTATGTGCAGCTTCTGCAGGACCTTAGTATTAACATTTAACAGAGTCTATGAGCATAAAGCACATTTATGAACACCTGCTAGAACATTTTATTTGCCTTAAGAGTTTTATTATAACTGTTAAATTTTCTTGCTATGCTTTATGGGCCAAATCCTGGTCCAGTCCTAGCCTCAACTCCCACTGACTCCAACAGCAAGGAGATGTGATTGTATGTGGGTTTCCATACCAATTCAATACAGCTTTAAAGAAAATGGGATCACTGGTAAGCACAATACTGGACAGAAAAAGCCAGCACTTAGCAGCTCTAAATATCCACTGAACACAGCCTTCAAATGCAATTAAATAAACAAATAAACCCCACATTCCCAAGTCTGTAATCTCCACGCTGCATTACAAAATCCAACCTACTGTGAGGCTAGAAGTACAAGGTATGCAGGTATCCCATCCACAAATGGCTTGGTGGGATGTACTACCAGCAACTACTCCCTCTCAGATCACTCACTGATGCTCCTGCCACCAAAATTTGTTTGCCTGTATGAAATCCATCAAAGGTCAGAATGCAGCCATGTCATGTTGGTCACCTCCTCTGACACATCCAGGCAGTCAGAGCCCTCTTCAACAACACCAGATCAGCTGGAACAAACCATGCAGAGCCAGAAGTTGCAGCTGATGAACAAGAGCCCAAGGAAGATGCCAGAAGTCTGGCTGTTCCAAAGATGTTCTCTACAACTGATCTTCTTCTTTACCATCTTACTGGAGATGTTCCTAACACCTCTCTGAGACTGAACGTGACTATAGAGAAGCAACACAGCTCCTCATAGCTTAGAGAAAAATAATAACAGAGGACTCAAGGAAATCCACATGGAACTCCTCTAAGAAAATTTAACCACATTTGAAATGACTTAAGAGTTTACTTTGCCCACTGCTATTAAAAGTCCAAAAATAGTAAGACAGCTAGCAAAGAATAGACAATATGGCAATGCCACATCTGTTTCACAAAAGCCTGACAGTAAATGCTTGATTCAAAGCATACTATTAAGCCCCCCAAAATTCAAGCAATTATAAAAATGAAATTATAGACACAATGATGAATGACGACAAACAAAATGTTAACAGATCTAGCACCATACAAAAAAAATATTGATTTTCTCTGATTACTACTTAGGTGATCAGAGTGTATGAGGTCCTAGTTGCCTGCTTGCTCTAGATTTTATTAATGCTTCAATATCAGACACCCAATTTGGAAATCAATGCTTACTTCATCATTTTTCTCTGAAGGATCCTATTATTCACAATTGATTTAACAGAAATGAAAGGCTTACCATTAACAAGACCCAGCTGCTGACACTTCTTAGATGAATTATTGAACTTCTAAGAGTGAATTAACTTAACCATCACCAAGACTTATTGTCTGATGTTTCTCATACCAAAGTCAGTGTATTTATAATTACAGAACCAAGTGGTAGAAAGTAACTCCTTTGCTGCCTCCTCCAACACCATACATACTAAGTAAAAATTAGGCTTTGTAAAGATAAAAATATGAGTTTTGCACCAAATTCAGTCAGTTGGAGCTTAGTCTCTAACTGCCTTTCGACACCCTGAATCTTCATTTATTTCTAAAACTCATAGGTCATTTCAAGGTTCAGAAAGAAGAAATCCAATTTATGGCAAGTTACATCTTCTGTCAATGAGATTACTAGAGTCAAAGCTCCCTAGGGCTGCTCATGCCCTGCCAGAAAGCCTACAAGAAGACTATTATTAATTCCCTTTAGGTACAAAATGAAGAACCACCTTATGAATTGAGATAAAAGTAACAAATATTATGCTACAGCAAGTAGAAGCAGTACTACGAGTCCATGGCAAAAGCAGTGGTAATGTACAAAGCAAGAGTTTAAAACCTGCCATCTCAGCCATGGGGCTATCTCTGCTCAGAACATAAATTCATCACGCCCATTTTCCAGTCTAAGAAGGACTATGCACCACCCAAGGTGAATTCAATTCCTCAAATAAGAGCTTTGGCTCTGCTGAATGAGAAGTTCAATACCAAAAAAAGAGCTGGAAGGTTTGGAAGGGCAGATGATCACACCAGCATCTGTTGTGATCCTACGCATGAATATGCAATCCTATGCAATTCCCAAGCAGCTACACCGCTAATAATGCTCTTCACAAGTCATCCTTGAGAAGTGGCAATAAAAACCCTGAGTGCCAGCACACTGCCCAACTGCACTGACCTACAAACACATTAGTGTCAAGAGCACAGATCTGGCTAGGCAATATGATATCCTTCAGCCACTGACAGTAGAACCACAGCTGCCTGGTGACACAGCCAGAACAACAGCTCAGCTGTCAAAACTAGTGAACATTTCAGGCCTTGGTAGACTTCTGGCTAATCTGTACTACCTGGCTGAATATGCCATCAAAATGCTAGTATGGCAACTGCTTTCCCCTTTAGCATTCATCACACTTGCAGAGGTCAGCTTGATTATACTTACCTCTGCAACTGCTCTGAAGACTTCAGCACAAGACCAAATTCAGACTCCAGATGCAACGCATCCAGGAAGCCTTCTGGATTAATAACACAATTTTTTGCTTCCTTTTTATTCCACAGAATGGTGAGATAACAGACCTGCTTATCCTTTTCACACAAGCTGAAAGTCAACAACTGTCCAAAATCACTAGAGCCTCTTCTCAAACCTCTCAACGGATTTGAGTGCTTTCACACTGCTAGAGGCAAAACACCTGGGCCTTTTTTACCAGGGTTACTATGTGAGGAAGATAGTCTTGGAGCAAACCAATCAGTTTTTGAATACTGTATTTCCCTCCCAGCCCCTGTTTTAACCCCTATCTTACTGAAACTAACCTTAAAATTCTGCTTCGGACATCAGACAAACACTTTAAAAATTAAGAAAAATGGGAAGGAAAGAAGCTTGACAGAGTCTCCAAGATCATAGGAGATCATTTCCTATATTAGGAAAACAGGCCAAAATCATAAATTATGATTATTTTTTAAATATTTAGGTATTGAAAAATTTTAATCTGCCTCTTCTCTACAGAATAACACTTTTGAAATGGAGGGTGGCTGGCCATAAGTGAAACCTGCTTAAATTTGATATCTGCATAAAACATATCTCAGCAAGTAGGTTGTCTTTTTTTAAAAAAGACACGGACCTTGGCAGATTTCCTGCTTTTCTTACACTCATTTCTTCCAGTACTTCCCACATTGTGAAATAACTCTTAATGCTATAAAGACAGTGCAGACTGCAAAAATTGGTCCTAGTGGTTCCAATGGGAGTGACGTGTCCAGAATTTGGCATTCAACAAAGTTTCCATTTCTACATAGGTTTCATTTATTTTTCAGTTTAAAAATAACACCATATTTTGGCATGTAACTAGAGCTGCTCCTGCAACTCAGAAGAAATAACACTGCTGGCAAGCCTCAAATCTGTTCCAAGACAAAAAACTGTGTTGGCAGAACTTTTCTAAAAGTTCTTTTTGACTAGAGGCAGAATTCAACACCAGCATAAATGGAGAAACTTCAGTGAAAACAGTTATGTTACACATTAAGTTTATATAATGCAAATATATTTAGCTGACATGGAATTTAAATTCTTTTGAGCCAATTCTGTTTATCTTTTACACGTACATAATAACTTAGCACCAAATTCTATAATCATTCTTCTGTGAATACTCTTTTCCCTCCTACATAAATGGTACTGTGCTATTTACAAAGTACCACAACCATGCCACACATTTTTTTAACCTAAGAGTTATCCAATTAGGATGTGGTGAAATTAAAGCTGCAAGATCTATATTCCTGCATCAATTACAGGCACAGAAGAAAATAACATAAATCTGACATTTCACAACTTCTGAGGGTTTGATTTTGCAACCTACTTTCTAAAATACCTTTTTTGCACGTCATACCCAAGGATTTTTTTAGAGCATGAATACAGTTAACCAATGGGCAGTGGTGTTTCATCAACACAGATCACAGCAAGATTTGACTCCCAACTCCACTATAGCACAGACAACAATGAAACCATTCAAGTACCTAGACAAAGATGCCCAAGCCCCTTGGATATTCAGGATATAGCTGGTTAATGGACAGGACAAAGTACTTACAAGGAAACCTGGACTATTTTGGATTAACTGTTGAGAAAAACTGAATTGAGTTCTTCTTGCCAGAGAGAGGGAGAAAGTTACATGACAGTGGTATCAGGCTGCTTCAATTCTCTTGAAGAAAAACCAATACAAAGCTTAAACATATAGATATTTCTAAAGCCAAGTTCTAAGCACAGCTTACTCACTCTACCCTAAATACAGTTGACTTAACTCTAAATACAGCTGTGTGAGTATTGCATTGAACATCTTCGGTGTTTTGCCTTTTTCTCAAACTACGCTTTTTTTACATTTTGCTATACTGTTACCGAAAAAAAATTATAAAGAAATGTAGACTGAATTTATTTACCTTCAGATTCTTAAGCATTTGTATCCAATGCACCACAATTCATGAACTGCTTCACATAATTCAACTAAGCACAACTAAAACACCTTTAAAGGTCCCCTCCAACCCAAACTACCCTATGATTTGCAACACTAGATTGTACAAGTCAGTCTGCCTACATGTAAGGTATCTTTTCAATAAAATATACCACTTTAGATGTCCATTGACTTAAAACTATTCAACAAATAAAAAGAAAGGTAAGAGGTGATACTTATGTTCAGACCAGAAATTAATGCAGTTAATATGACCACCAATATAATTAATACAATGACAAGATAAGTACAGTTAGAACTCCAAATAAACTTAATATGCTTTATATGTAAGTAAAAACTAAATAGAATATGAACTAAACTTGAGGTCTGGAATTCCAACCAGTGGTCTCATTGAGAATAAATTACACAAAATTTTCAGTGTAGTGTGCCTAAGAATTGATGTCACAAAAATCATCAGACCTTCAGAAATTTAAGGCAAATTTGCCACCAAGGAAAACACATTAATCATCTTTTTATTTCCACTGTAGAAATGTACTACAGGTGTTTCAGAAAGACTTTGATTTTCAAAAATAAGTGGTCTGTTTCTTTCCATACATTACCAAGTCTAACAGAGGCACATTTTTATTTAGGCTAAATCATGCCTTATGGGATACACTTAGGAGGAGGAAAAGAGGACATACAACTGGCATTTGAGACATATTGCCAGTGCAAAGCTGCCAAAAGCACACAGCAGGGAGCATGTTTTGGCTATCCATGAGCAGAATAAGCATGCACTCCTTAACCACTGCCAGCTGGCATTTGTTTCCAAATACAGAATGCTCACTAGGCAGTTTGGAGACTGGACATACTCCTAACCTTAACTATGCTCCCATAAAAGCATGATGCTGAGATACCTCATTAACCATGCCTCTCTCTTAGCCGACTGCCAAATGAGAGAGACTGAATGACAAACAAAAAGGATACATTTCTCCCTATGCACAAAAAAGCACTTAAAGTATATCCTAACATACTCAAGTGCTTACAGCAGAAGAAAGATTTTAAGAGTGTTGGAAGAAAATTCTGCCAGAGTCTCAAAAAGCAGAAACACTGCCACGCTCCATTGTACATAGATAGAAAAAGTGAAATCCAGAGACACAGAGTACCAAGAAAACACAGCAATGTATAGAAAGAGTGGCTGGCACTGTGATTATAAACTGCACTATCATGTTTAATACAACCTCTAGCACTCCTCACAACAGACGCTCCCTGCTTTATGTGCTGGGGCAGATTTGTGGGTAGAAGATTAATGTCCCCCTCCATCTGTTAATGACTATATAGGTCCCCTGGGCTTTGCACCAAGGGTACTTTGCCCTTAGGATGGAACAAGAAATGGGAATCTGTGTTTGTTACAATATGCACTTACTATTTCCAGCAACACTAGCAATTGCTAGATGCGTATATTATTTCAACTTTATCTACCAAAACCATATTTTATCATGGTAGTTCAACTGTGGTTCCAAGTAGATTTTCAAAGAGATCAGTTAAAAGGAGAACAAACCAACGGGGAAGGGGGGGGGGGCATTTTTCACTTTCAAAGCGCTTTTCTGACACACAGAGCCTGCATCAGTATTTGCCCTGTAAGTGCTCTATTCATTTAACTTTGCTCTAGAGTTTCAAAGTGACTCCACATTTTGGATTTCCCTTTCTCTGTCACTGATATCCTGCTGTCACCGACCAAGCAACTCACAAGGAAGAAATGTACCAGACTGCCATGCAAAGGAGCAGGCACTAATTAAAGTCTTCATTTCCTTCAGGGGGTTCTGTGAGTGGATTTTAACTTACCCCTGATAACTGTACCTTTCCTCCTGAGACCTGGAGGCAAATCAGAAGGAGCTTGACACCAGCACAGTCTTCATGGACCTAAGCCACTTTGATATCCTGGAAGAATATAGGGAAAGAACCATTACCAAATGAAGTTCTGAAGGAATGAGGCAAACATAGCCACCACCAGAACCATGATACTCAGAGCAAAATCAAAGATCTTAAAAGTATCTCCAATATCCACAAATGAGAAATCAAAATCAGAACGTTGCTTCACTAAAGTCTCCAAATGTGGTGTTTCAGGTATGTTTCATGCTTCCTTTCTTCCTTTTCCCACCCATGTCAATTGCAACACTGACCTCAATTCCATCTCAAGGAAGAAATAGTTGTCCCTGCCAAAATTTCCTGTGAGCACCAAAGGGAATTACAGGGGCAGCCAACCACGTTTACATTATCACCAAGCATATTTAATCAACTTCTCCCTGTTTACTCAGCTCAACTTTGGAAAAGCTGGAACACCTTTGCAGCTGAACCATCCACACAAGAATGTTCTACCCTCTTTTTAAAAAAGGGAAAGGCAATTTCAGCACATGACCTCACCAATCCTTTTGATCCAACTGGGCAATGTCTCTCAAACCATTCCTGCCCAACAAGAAAAGCAGGACAAGACCATAGTCAAAAAGGGAAAAGAAAGAAAAATGGAAAAGAAATTGCTCTGTATTGTCCTTCATCTTCAGCAGAGAATTTCCTGGTCTCAAATGCTACCAAAGTGAAGAAATTGCAGCCACAAAATACAATTTTTTCCCTCTATATCAGTAGCAGTACAAAACAATGAGTGTTGAACTAACAAAGTGCTCTGCCTGTCTAGGCCTTAGTACTCACAGTATTACTCTAAAAACACTTCTCTACTGGCTTCCCAAATAAGGAAATGCTCCAAATGAAAGATACCCACTTAATGTTGTTAAAATTAATTGTAAAACACAACCAAAAAAATCCAGCCTGATTTGTATATATTTTGTTTCTGTAACACAATATTGTTAGAATCAACAGAGCTGCTCCCAGATTTCTCATCTGAATCTAGTGATATTTAGCCTTTTTCTTATGCTTCCTCAAGAAGCCATGCATTCCACCTTTCATTTGAAAATTAAAGGAATCATCTTTTCCTTTAATCTGTGTACAATAGAGGAAAACACATTCTGAGTATGATTTAAATACATAAAGCAGGTAAAAGCAATTCAATGCTAATATTTCTCCAATAAGTCCTTCTCAGGTCCTTTTGGAAGGCTGACTAAAAACCAAAAAGTTTGAAACTCAATGCTAAAAAAATAATAAAATATATACAGTTAAGAATATTAAAAGCAAAAGGAAGGTAAGGGACAGAGCAAAGAGCTGCAGTTTCCCTTTCCTGTAGGGAGTACAAGATAGCACATCTCCTTCTCCTCTGATACTCCTCTGAGCAACAGCTTGCTTTCCTTAATGTGCCTCCTCAATTGCCATCCTATGGCCTGGACAGGTAGGCAGCCCCTGGAGAGAAAAGCCACTGAAGTCTGTGCATCCTACAGAGCACTGACAGCAATCATTCAAGCTTTTATACAAGCCCCTGTACCTCTGCAGCAAGGCTGCTCTCAATCTGGCCTCCAGAGAAAATGCAACAGCCTAGATTGATAACATCTACTCACCCTGCTGCTGATTAGACAGAGACTATCTCTGACAGACTTTCCGAAAAGCTGAACAGGAGTCCTAAGCCTGAGCCACAGCTAAAACATCTAACTCAGCCACTGGTAAAACACATTTAGTGTCAATTGCAAAAAAAATCCCAAACATATCTGTTTGGGGGAAGAGCAGGGGAGTTACTGTTGCTTATTTGTGGAGAAGAAGGGAGGAATGTATCATGTCTGCACACATACACAGACTTATGTCTCACACATGGGTACAGGATAACAAATACAGCTTGTTCTCCACTACAGAATTTTCCACTTTGAACATATAGACATCAATATATAAAGTTCATGTTATTTCAGTGAGATACCTTTTGAATGAGTAACGTTGGCAGGATTACAATTCATGTGACACAGAGTCTTTGGTCATCACTAACTCAAGGACAAATTGAAGTCTGAAAGCCAAATCTATGGGGATTTCTGGTGACATCACTAAGACCTCACACAGATGCCTGAGACAAGTAGTGCTGGTATTTTGCCCACCTTTGCACCAAGTTAGCTCTGAGAAATGACTCAAAAAACAAAAAGTCAAACATGATGCCACAACTAACAAGAGTGAGCAGCTCCATCAACGGAGAGTACTCTCATCACATCAGGAACAAAGGACATGTGAACAATCAATCTTAGAGAGTGTCAGTAGCCATCCTATCAGGAAAAAAAACAAAACAACCCAATATTTTTTTATCAAAGTATAAGAGTTATCAAATTTAGTGTGTTATATACCTTCCCAGACTTGTGAAGAACTCACCAACAGTGCCCACAGCCAAATCCAGCAAAGACTACCAGTTGACCTGTGTCACATTTATTTGTCAGAGCTATTCTCAACACACAGCAGCAAGGCTGTGACTAGTCAAGGCAGCAGTAGCACTTTGCCCCACAGTTTAACTTGCTCCTTTGCACGTGCTCTTTATCCATTTTTATTTGAAATTATCTTGGCCACGAGTACTACACAAAGGGCTCCTCTGATCCCACAAACAGCTCTTTTGTCCTAAGAATATAATTTAAAAGACTATTTAGAATAAGTTTTACAATACTTATTTTCTCTGCAGGAAATCTTCTTACAGAATCAGAATAATTTAGGCTGAAAATGACCTCTAGAGGCCACGTCCTCCAATTCCCAGTCAAAGCAGTGCTGATCTCAAAGTTAGAACAAGTTGATCAGTCTTGTCCAGTCATGTTTCTAAATCTCCAAGGTCAAATCTCACAACGTTCACAGACCTCTGGTCAGAGTTTAACTATTCTGACTGTTAATTCTTTTTCCTTATGCCCAGTCAGAATTGCTCCGTTTCTATGTGTGACAACTGCACCTCACCCTTGCTCTGTACACCTCAGAGAAGAGCACTGTTCTCTGTTCCAAAACAGAGTATTAGGAAATGGAAAGCAAAAATTCATCTTCATCTTCTAATCTCCAGGCTGGGCAAACCCACATCCCTCAGCATCTCCCTGTATGATGTGTACTCCAGACACCAACTGAAACAAGGTGGCTGCTCCAGATTAAAACTCTTGAAATTATTTATGAAAATGTAACAAAGCCTTTCACATAACGCACCTGCATCATACAACATTGCTTTACAGGTCCCCTGAGGCAGACAGGACCATTGATACCTTACTTTCTGATCCCAAAGAAAGTTCTGAAGACAACCTCAGAGGAGCAGCAAGCATAAAGGATTTGATAAGATGATGCACAGAGTGGCATCTCAGATCACCTAAACACTCTGGAACAGCACTTTTTTAAGAGTACAAAGAAAAAAAAATCAACATTTAAAAGAAGTTTAATGTGGTTTAGAATGTAGCTATACAGCTTCCTGCAGTTGACCCCAGAAAAATAGAAGACATGTGATGTGTAACTTCCTTTGACTTTTCTTTGAACTCTTGATAGAAGTTCCTGCTTTAAAGAGCAGGATTTTTTTTATTAATTGTTTTTACAATTTTCATTAATATTTCCAATAGTACCGAACGCTAAAATATCTGCATGCACCAATTCATGGGTTAGAACACCCTCTCAAAGAAAAACAGTTTCTAATCTTTATTTTGAGATAGGGTGCACTGCATTACTTTGATGAAATGAGCAATACCTGCCCCTCACTTGACCCTGTTAATTCCAAAGCATTTGCCGAGAATCTAGACATAGGTCAAAACAGATACAAGAAAAAGGATATATAAGAAAAAGAAGATCTGTTACCCTGAGTTACTGAGAGCACAATTCCATGCATGGCAGCACAAAGCCTTCCCTCACAGGGCATGAATCAGGTTTCATCCAGAGACCCAAGGAAGTCAGCTTTCTATACAACTTCATAGGATGTTCCCCATATGCAAGAATGGGTTTAATAAAGATTTCATTTATTATTTATTTAGAGCTTGTCATCTATTACTTGGCTACATATTGCTGCCACAGGGAGAAGCTTTTCATATCTGCCTAGATAAGACCTAAAACCTCTAGAATCATGACTGCCAAACACTCCAACAATCAGCAGCCCCAGATCTTAAGATTAAGCTGTGCAAGTTCAAAACCTGTACCCTTAGCAGATGCAGCAGTTCCACCCAAGAACATAACATGTATTAACACTGAAAAATAGCTGTGAAACTATTTATACAGACAAACACACCCGTATACTCATTTGTGCATACTGTTGGCAGAATTGTGCATATTACACACATGCCCCATACTACACACATGACCTTCAGCAATTTAAGAACAGTAGCAAACAGCGGTGTCTGCAATATTCTGCATTCATGATGGAAAAGCCACGGCAAACACGGCAGAGCTGTCACATGGTGATGGCACCTGAGCAGTGAGCCTGCTGCAGCTCTGGAACAGCAGGATCACCCAGCCCCAGGTGCCCTCCTCCAGCTAGACACAGGGGACAAGTTGTAGCGCTGCATGAGAGGTAAAAGAGAAACCAGTGTCCCTCCGGAGAGAGGCACGAACACACACACTGACACAGGACTCAACTCAGCTCTGAAGTTTTCACATGACCTGGAAAGGTTTTGCCATCACCTATCTAAGAAAAAGAACAAAACCCACTCTAAGTGCCAAGCTTTTTAATGCCTCCACAACTGGGACTTTTACATCTCCAGGTTGGGGTTTTCTCCCCCTCCCTCCTTCATCCTATCCTCTCCATTCAGCTTATGTAGAGACCACCTCCAGAGTGCCATGCTAATTAGCAACAGCTTGCACTCTGTATTAAAACTAAAAATAACCCAAAAAAACCTAGTGAAAAGAAAAACTGAATGAGCACACATGCATTTCATCATTTCAGTAATATTGGTGTTATTTTAATTATACTTAAATAATTTTAATTGTGATCTGAGCAGCAGACTAGCTATAATTGCTGAAAAATAGAGTTATAAATGAAACATAAGGTCTATTGCCTTACAGACTTGTTATAAAGTGCTACAAAAATATATATGTCTGTAACCAAAACTAACAATAATAAGCTCACTGTGTAAGGACAAAACAAAGAGGTGAACTGTAGAAGAATGTTCAGCTGGTGTAACAAATAAATTTAAAACCTACAAAGTATAACTTCAACAAACTAAACAAATATTTAATAAAATTAAGTTCTTTTTAGTTTCGCTAATATGAGTAGGTCCTAAAAAGAGGAAAAACACATTTTTTATAGGTAAATGTCTATTCTACAAATTTTCTATATTTCCAGTACTTCATTGGCTTTTTCACAATGGGCCTTATTCTGTTGCCTTATGTCTGTACTTCCTATATGTTCAGCATTCACCAATCTACCTTGAATACAAGCTAAACTATAGATTACAGACAATGAGAAGTTCAATGACTCTTCCAGTCATAAAGATTTCCCAGTACTGTAGCAAACAGAATACTGCACGTTGCTTTGTGGGAGGGGAAATATGATTTAACTGACATTTCATCAGTGTCTTGGGAGTCAAAGACCATCTCCTATAATATTGAATATTTAATTAGAACACAACCTAAGTAAGTATGGCCAAATAAGAAAATATTGGCCATCATTTCCCCCAGTATCTTGCCTAAGCTGTAACAATAGCTTGCACTTGCAATATTCACCACAGTAGACTCCATTATTATAATTAAGATCAGCTAAGGTGTTTTAGGGAATTTCAATAGCTACTGTCTCCTCCTAACAGATGAACAAGAGAGAGTCAATGATATTGAAAGACAACAGATTTAATGCAGATAACTTACAGAGTTCAATACCACAAAATATTACTGAAACAACAGGTTATTAAACCAGGCAAGATATTAAAGCCTCATGCATAAGATAACTGCTCGCTGAGAAGGGTTAGAAAAACTTCCACCACAACAAAAACCACTCTGTAACTGCTCATAACAGCTGGATGACAATGGCTGGACTTTGTATTGTATCCCACTCAGGACTGGCAGCTTTTTTAATCATTGTTTGTATCACCTACTAGGAGAATCCCACCGTGGGGTGCAAAGTAATGGAAAACTAATCTTTGTCTTGAAAATACCTGTACTTCTTGTGTGAAACACCAGTATTAGCACAGATCTGGTGGAACCTGCTTGCAACTCTGATTTTCTATGTGGAAACGCACAGACGTCAACAGGAACTCAGTTTATGCTACCTACCCACCATATCTATATCGACAGAAGTGTGAAAATGGATGATCTCTTCCAGGCACACCTGGCTCAAACTCCTACTGTACACACCTACAGACACTCATAGTTAGGAATTTGCTGCAATAATTCATTTCTTTCTAAAGAAATGGGGATAAGTGAGAACACTGAGCCTTCTACACCTCGCCCACACTAGAGACCCACTACCCCCAAAACAAACTCTATCAATAAATCCCTTTTACTACTGACATAGACAAAATTACCTCAGCAGAACATGAAAAAGCAGTCCTTGGTGGTGCCACTGTTTCTACCTAGAGAGAACCCAGTTCTCATGTGTAAAAGAGACACTATTACTGTAAGGCTATTAGGGCAAATTAGCCTGAAAATGCAAGAGGACTGAGACTTCTGCAGGAAGGTGCAAAAGAGATGCAAAGTATCCAAAGTGCAAACATCTGCGGTGGAGCCACTTTGGATTTTTCACGAGCACGCTTAGTCACAACATAATAACAACCCAAGCTGAGGCACTTTAATTTACTAACACCTAACAGTGAGACTACTACAGGAGGACAAATCCTGCAACCTTCATCAGCAAAGTATATTTCACTGGAAGCTGATCCACATAAAAAGCTGAGGATCAACCTTCTCTGATCATTAAAACAGACACAGATGTTGACACAACAAGCTCCTACTCAGAGCTTGATTCATAAAGGAATGATTTAATTAATATTTCAAATCAAAACCAACCTTCTTGGTTAAAAAACAAAGCACACACTAACTCCTGATGCTCTTAGTTTAAGAGCAATGGTTTTTTACTCAATTTTGTTTCCAACTCTTCCCAAATGACATAACCAGAACTACAAACAAGTGATGTCCACATAGCAACTTCTACCACAATGACACAACTGATCTAAATTTACACTGACACCACTTTACCTTAAATCAGCTTCTCCCACATGCACAGGCTTTTGCACTAGGTATCCAATTCCTTCAGTCAGCCTTAGCATCATATATAATTAACCTATGCTTGCTGAACTTCCTCATGAGAACTCTTCCAAAAGAAAGAGATGAAGAACAGTCTCAGTGAATTTCCTTTCCTTGGACTCTTGCTTTACTGTCCTGGTGGGCATCTCTTGGATCTAGCACAGTCCTTGGACAATAATTTTGTGTTGCTCCATTAACTACTTTGTTTTCAGAATCCATGCTATTGTTCCTCTTCCTCTTCAAAGCATAAAGTTAGACAGCATTTATTGCCAGTAATTTAGCCCTTCATATTTTGTTACACGCAGCTTGCTTAAATGCTATTAAAAGCACGTCTCAGCCAAAGGCAAAATATCAACACTATCCAAACCAGCAAAATTCTGACACAGATTCAAACGACTAAATTGTCACTCTACATACAAACAACAGTGGGCTACTAGAAAACACCAGAAATGCACGAAGAGCATCCCTATTACCTTCTTGCATCAAAGCCCGTGACACGCACACATCTTCTGTATTTGCTAACCGTGGATCACTCCCTGGCAGGCAGCAGAAGGGATCCAGCAGAGCCCCACACCGCCAGCCTCACTCACCCAGAAGTAATCCCTGCTCCAGCCGCACAGCCACCGCGTCCCAACAACATCCTCCGGCGAGGAGGGGAGCCGCAAAACTGAACTTTCACTCCCCAAAGGCGCAGGAGAGCCGCCCTGCACCCTGCCCGGCCGCTGCCCGAGTTACCGGGGCACAGGAGTAGCGGGAGGCGAAGCGCGCAGCTGGAGCCCGGGCACCGCGGCTCTCCCTGCGCAGCAATCCCACTCACAGGGCGCACACCGCCGGGCTCTGCTCCCGCACACCGAGCCGCTCCGCACAGCAAGCGCTGCCGAGACACACTGCTTGTCTAACCACATCTGTAAACATCAAGTTTTTTGGGGTTTGGGTTGGTCTGGGTTTTTTTTTTAATATTCCGCCAAAACAGCCGTTCATTCAGGCCAACGCCGCCCAGCAGGAGAGCAGCCGCAGCGGCGGAGAGGGTGCCGAGCTGACAGGGTCCCGAGCACAGCCCGGCGCTCCATGCTTCCAAACCGGCCCCCGACGCGCCTCGGGCGCGCTTTTGTCTGCGGAGGAGAAGGCACGGAGCGCCCGGGCGCTGCGGCCACATCACCGCGCTCACGGGCTGCAGCCCGAAATAGCGCCCGCGCCGCCGCGCGTCCCGCCGGGCAGCGGGAGGAGGCGCCCGGCGCCCCGCGCTGACCCGCTCCGAGTTGGTGCGGGGGCAGCGGGGGCAGCGCGGACAGGAGCGGAAGGCGGCGCGGGAGGAGCGCCGCGCCAGCCGGGACCGCCCGGGCGCAGCCGGCAGCGCGCCCCGCTCCCCTCCCCGCCTCTCCCCGGGCCGGACGCGGCGCGGCAGGCAAGGAACCGACACCCGACCCCCCGCCAGCCGCCGGCAGCCCCGCGTTACCTCGGCAGCCTCCCGCTCCCGCCGCCGCCCCGCCAGTGCCGCCGACAGCGGCGGCGGCAGCCCCGGACCCCCCGCCCCGCCCCGCCCCGCCCCCTGGCGGGGCCGCGGGGGCTCGCGCGCCCCCTTGCCGCGCGCGGGGCCCGGGGGGCGCGGGGCGCTTCCCGCCCGCGCGGGCCGGGAGGCGGGAGCGGGACAGCGGGGATAGCGGGGACCGAGGGGACAGCGGGGATAGGGGGACAGCGGGGATAGAGGGGATAGAGGGGATAGCGGGATAGAGGGGACAGCGGGGACAGCGGGATCCCTCCGGCGCGCTTCCCGCCCGGAGCCCCGCGGCCGGGGGCAGGTGCGGGGCGGGACAGGGCACCCCGGGCTCGGGACTCGCCCCCTGCTCTCCGGATGCTGCCAGGCGCTTCCCAGATCGAGCGCGGGCATCCCCGGTCGGAGCAGCCGTACTCCCGTCCCTCTTTCCACCCAGCGCAAGGGACCGGGGCACGGGGTGGGCTTACCCCTTCCCGCCGACCTCTCACCTCACGAGTGCTCTGCGTTTTGACTGCTCTGCCCGCAGCCTCTGGATATAGTTTTTCTTCCATCAGACTCCCAGCGCGGCCCCCGTTGGTAACACCTTCGCTGCCGATGTGCTTCCTCTTGCCTTGACGGCTGCAGTGACTCTCCTTGCCTTCTGCAGGTGTGTGGGTCCGACTAGGAGCAGAGCATGCAGTGAGAAATGTTAGGAATTCCTTCTAGGGAAGAAATCCCGAAAGAGGGAGAAAAGGCGTGGTGATGCTCAGGTGGGTAACGGGCTCCAAGCTTTCCATCCCAACAGTACAGGAACCGACTGGGCCTTCAGCATCCTCTCAGCTGCTGATCATCTCAGCTTAGAGACTGCAAAATCTTCAGGAGTTAAAACAGACAAAAACACCCTGAATTCAGATTTTTGACAGCTGTAATGAGCACAAGGAAGAATTATGTAAACATTATTAAGTGTTAATAAACACATGTCAGTGTTAGGCACTCTTGTGTAGAAATGTTGGTAAAAGCCACAGTGAAAGCTTTAGTCATAATGTCTTTTTAACTTTATGTAGCTGGTGTAATAGGCCCTGTGCACTGCTGTTGCCTCGACGGAAAATCATTACCCAGTAATGGATGAGCCAGTTCGGAAGGAGCGCCACTGGGATACTGCACACTTTCATTCAAAGATGCTATGTATTAGAGGAAGTAGCAGGAGACCTGCCAACTTTCCCAATTTAATTATTAAACTGTCAGTTCCTGACTCCTTGTTTCGACTTCCTGAGGCAACATCTGGCTGTAATAACAAAAATAAATAAATAAAATAAAATTTGATCATTCACTCAGCAGCATTCTCTTTGCAATGTCCTTTTTACAGCAACTTTTATGAAAAGCTCAATATGGGGGATCCAGACCCGGCATCTCTCTGAAGTCCCCAAAAGCAAAGACAAGAACAGTTTCAGCTGTGATCCTCAAGGCAAAGATGTGCAGAAGGCTATATCATATACTTGAGCCTTTTTTCAACGAGGCTGGTGGTGTGCGTTTTAATCTTCCTAATCCTTCTTTTATTCATAAGAACATCAGCGGGTTTTTTTCACTGCATGAATCTGCATGATATGACTCTGGGAGATTAAAAAAACCTCTTTTGCGAGCCAAGAATTTTTGCATTTTCATCAAACATTGCTTCAAAAGGGTAAAGTTGGTTTCAGGAAGAAAAAAAGCATAAAGGATATCAGATTTAAATGCTACCAAATGTGAGCAAAACACTGAAGAGAAGTTTTAAAATATCTGAGACTGTGTCTTCACGTGTTCCCTGGATCTGTTTCATATGATGTGACAGCTTCAGCTCACGATTCGTTATTGCAGTGGCTTTTGGAACTGAATGCCTCTTTTTTTCATATCCTCACTCAAACACACGCACACGCTTACGAAAATATGTATCTATATATGTACACATGCACACGGAGAGACAAATACAGAGTGACTCAGCTCTGCATTCTACTTGCTTAATCAGTTTCAAAGCTTCAGCACTGTTCCCCTGCCTTATTTAAAATGCCTAAGGCCACCTTTCCCACGTTGCTTATTTCAGCGCTGGGGTACAGAGCCTTTGACAAAGCTGGGCCATCTACCCTGCCTTCTATGGGTCACCCTCTCCTAAAAGCCTTTCTGCAGGTCAGGAGGTCAGCCCTTCCATTAATCACACGGCAGCTTGGGATTCAGCATTCACCCTGCACACTAGTCCTAGGGAATCCTCAGAGACCTTTCTGCCTGGTGGTCACTTGGGGCTAAGGAAGGAGATCAGGATCTGGAGGCAGAGGTCATGCAAGCCCAAACTGCAGAGAGATGGTGTCAGGAATGCTGTGGGGTGACCACCATCGCCCAAGCACTGCACAGTGATTTGGTCATCCCCACAGATAGGAGTTGTAGCAACTCTGCTGGTAAGTAGTGGTCAGGCAAGTATGGCAGCAGTGCCTAATTCAGTGCCTCCATGTATAACTCTTTCCCTAGTGCTCCCGAAAAAGCACTCCTGGTTTTCTCCCTTCCATCAAGAAGTCAGGTAGACAGATCATGGCAGTCTGAAGTCAATGTTGCTGTCTTTTGGGCTTCTGTCAGATTTTTAACATTAGGTACTTGGTCGTTTTCCTCAGAAGTTTCCTTCTTCTCATAGCTTGCAGGAACTTCTGGAAAATTTATTGATTTCTTAGCTGCTCTCCACTGGAACTCCTCATAATTCCTTGCTTCCTAAGGCTTCCTCGGGTACTTTTTCTTTTGTATCCCCAGTTCAAGCAGCAGAAAAGCTAACTATCCTGTTAAGTAGGGCAGCCTTTCTTAAATCGTGGAAAGACCTCTGGATAATCCTTTCATACCTGTCTCCCATCTTCAAGTGAAATGACTATGCCTCTTAAGTTGTCATAGGATGGAATTGAATACTTATATAAATTCTATTCAAGATTCTCCTGTTTTCCCTACAGTTCATGACAGATCAGTCAGACTCTTCCTTTAGACTGTAAAGAAGAAAGAAAATAGAGAGAGGGGAGAGTGTTCAAAGTGGATTTTCTGGTCAAATTCTATTTAACATTTTTTCTACTATTTGCTAATTCCCAGGCCTATGACTTAGAATTATTTTTTTTAAAAGCCACTTGGGGTTTAAAAAAAACAAAAAAAAAAAGAAACAAATCCTCAAAACAAAATGTTTCAAAATGCTTCAAAATGCTCTGGACCAAAGCAACGTCCCCAAGACAGCAAAGACTATCCTGTGGCCAGAGGCAGCCTTGAAAACTTCTGTAGGAAGTGGAATTTATATTATAGGAAGGGAAATTTGTACTTCTGTACATTAAGGAGTCTATAATCAATTTCCCTAGTTTTTGCTCAGGAGATCCCGTGACTACTTCTGTACAGAATACAAATTCAGAAATAAAGAGGAAACTATGCAAAAAAAAGAGCAAATCCTTCATGAAAAGAAGGTCAAAGAACAGTTTAACACAGTGAATTTCACAATCTGTTGGAGAAGGTCAATAGCATGATGGATAAGACTACAGCAGATGTATTTGTATATTTACAAATGTGAAAGCAGAAATTAGAGTCTTATTAAAAGTAGCAGCTGTTAATTGCCAGCCTCACATAAAGACACATGCTTGGAGAGACTGTTAATTAACTGAGTGAAAAACTAGAGGAGTTTCAGCTCTGAATTACTTGTCATGGCCTTAAGAAGTTTGGTGAGAGACTCTGATTCCCAGGTGGATCCTGAACTAGATAATATTTGTTGGCTATATGGAGGCAATGATGTCTATCTGACACAGAATTGCCCATGCATAAGGATGTGCTGATCCACTCGGGTCAGCATCAGCAACTATTAAAACAGGCTGACATAAGGAGCTTCCCAGATATCTGTTTTCATATAGTCTGGAGACATCAGCTCGTATAAAACAGCAAAATACTCGAGACTCAGAATCTAAAATTGCTTTCCTTAATGAAAAGCTTCCTTTACTGAAGGGGAGAAAAAATATCCTGCAGGATTTGAGCACCAGCTAGCAGACAAGAAATCCAGAATCCCACTAAGCATGGAGCACACTTACATGAACATTTGTTGCAACAGCCAGCACTTAGCTAAGGACATGATAAAAATCCCAAGATGTTAATAATAATAACAACTCAATCCCTAGCAATATTCATAGGTTGTTGGTTGGGGTTTGTTTTCGGCAAGATACTGGCAAGAAGGAACATGGAGTCTGTGCACAGAATTTAGAGCATTAATTTTGTGTCTTCCATGTTTACTAGGTTGCAGAGATGATATTTTACCTTTAGAAATGAAAAATAAAGCTGTGGTGCACTCAGACCATCATGCAATAATAACTGATGGTGGCAGCTGAGATTATGGGAGCATCTGCAGCTACAAATACTCATCTGGGACTCCTTTAGGCTTCTGTGTATCATCTGGTTTTCTATTATCTCCTTGGGAATTAAACTAAGCAACACATGGGTGCCATGATTTCTGAATGCTTGATAAAGGAAGTAAAAAATAAAGCTAATGAAAAATCCAGCCAGTATAACTGATACTGTAAAACCTCCTTTACTAGCTCGGTAATGACTTAAGAAGGGCATGCATAAAAGACAAAGAGCAAAGGCGTTAGAACAGCTAACCCATTTGTTACCTGAGCGTTCTCTTCAATGGTAATGAGAAGATTGGGAGAGATAATTTGGTGCATTGTGTTTAAAGAACAGCTCTTCGAGGTTGTCCCCGGGATGGATTGCCAGGGAGTATCGGGTTGCAAGTGTATGGTAAGACAATATGAAGAACACGGGAGGAGCGTTTGGTGGGAGTAAGAAAAGGTTGTAAAGGTCTCTTAGGATGTAAAATGGCAGAAAGGAAGTCAGTTTGTAGGAAATCATGGCACCTTGGCATATAATGAGTGACAACGAGCTGGAACCCTGATTACAGGGAAAAAGTGTACGACAGAAAAATTGTTACAAATACGGAAGTAAATAAAGAGATCTGGCTAAAGAACTTCGGGTACTTAGCTAATAAGGAGAAACAGCTTGGGTGGAGAAAGAAGAAAAATGTAACTTATGGAAAGACAGAGGTCTAACTCAAGCTGTGTTGGTATTTCTGAATTTGTCCTATACATTTATGATAATGTGTAATCCCTCCAAGATTTCTGTTAGATCTTCTTTTGGTGGAAATTATTAATCTAGTAGCAGATCAGTGTTATTTGAGGGGCTGAAATTAACAGGCAGCCCAAGTATTTGACTGTAGAAGTGAAGTATTTCAGTCTTGCAAAGGTCCTTATGGTTCATCACGATCAGTACAGAATTCACAGAGCACATGGACTACTCTGCCTGCTACTTTACAAAGCACTATCAGAAAGATGTTACCAGAAATAATGAGTGGAAATGAGTCTTGCTGCTAGCATGTAATAGCAAATTGAGCTTCATGAGAGGGTTTGGAACCCAGCCACCAAAGTATGAAGGAGTGGGGACAGTTGCACATGTGCTGGTGAAACATTGCATGGCAGTCTGGTCCTGCAGGCTGCGTGTTCCAGCAGAGGAATCCAAATGGCTGCCATAAGTCAAAGCTTTAGACATCTTCAGACAAGTATGAGCTAGTGTCTGTCCGGCAAGTAATGGAGGGGATGTACTCTGTAAATCACACCAGGGATCCAAGCTTAGAGTTCTGATCAGAGAAGAACAACAAATCTATGTTACAAAGGTCCCTGTGTCATCTTTTTAAGTAATACCACTCAGCCCTCAACAATCCAATACCGTTCTGATAAAATTATTTTTAGATTCATGCTTCCTGAGATACTTTCCTATTTATCAAAAACTAGCAAAGACTTCTGCTCCTGCACAGGTGCCAGATGCAAAAGACTTTTATGTCAGGGACCTGGGGTAATATTTCAAAAATCATACCAATAGACAAGTCAAATGCAAGCATGCCAAACATAGGATTAAAAAAAAAAAAAAAGGAAGGACAATAATAATAGTTACAATGCTGCAACCAAATAATGGAAGACTGAATCTAGAGGAGAACTTGAAAAACTGAAGTTTTCAGCATAGCACATGCCCAGCTATTGGGCCTGGCCCATAAGTTACATACTCTCTCTTGCTCTATAATTGTAGTCCATCTACAACATTCATAGTCTTGATAGATGGTGGGCTTCCTGGTTTTCTAGGAGTTTTTACAATATTTGAATTTGTGTTGCTGGTTAGAATTCTTGTAAAATTCAAGAGATAAAAAACTGTAATATTCACTGCAAGTGGTCACAGGGAGATATGTGTGTCAATAAATATGTCATTTTTAAGTGTATATATATATTTCTACCTGCACATATAGAAGTTCTTGTCTGCAGTGTCTTAACATACTTGTCCCTGGCTCTGCTTTCTGAATTTAGCCTCTAGGGCAGATGTTCAGTCTTACAATTACTTCTAAAATGACATGTCTATCTGTAGTCCTAAGTAAATAGTGTGGAGTATAATATGGAAGGGTAGTTTTAGGCGACTTATTCTAACAGTTGCTTCTTACATTCTTTTACAAATTGGATGCATATATTGCACCTACCTTCGTCAGGATCTTACATGTCAGCAACAAATATCTCATGTAATAGGGAATCAAGAGTGGCAATTGAACCCACATGCTATTTTTCCTGGACATGTTGCAAGTGGGTAGCATGGCTGAAGGAAAGATTAACAGGTAAAGATACCACAGGTCCCTTGCTGCTGTGAGTTGTTGGTTCATTACAGGATCTGCTCTGGGTTTGTAAGCAGTCCTGCAAGCACTGCTGAGCCACAGGGTACAATTCATTGACTGAAACCTAGGATTCCAACCTCCTTCTGGAGAGGTGTCTGAGGATTAGGAAAGATACCCTAGGGCATCTCATATTGTCACTCAACACCTCAGCAAGCCTTTAAAGTCTCCAACTTGGAGTAAATTTTTAAACAAAATATCTAGATGCATTCCAGCCTTCTTTTTCAGAGAGTCACATTGAATCTTAAGTATTTCATTCTTTTCTGCTTATCTGGAAATAATTATCTCCAAAACAATACAAACAAGTTAGCAAACAAACAAGAATACCACTAGGGTATTTGTAATTGAGACCTTAGGCATAATTGTTTATCTGTGGAGGATAAAATGCAGCTATTTATCTATGTTAACCTTTGACTACCCTCTTAGTCACATGGAACAGCTTATTAAACCAGAAAGGGTGATGTATAGAGGTAACAGCTACTCTGAGGAGGTTTGCAAAATCACTCTGTCACTGTTTCATTCAGCCTGATGAGGTCAGAGCCTTCTAATTAAATTCAGTGAGTTCAGCCTTCAGTCTGCACCCTCAGTTGTTATAAACACAGTTGATATTTGTTATTATTTATGCTGTATTACTTCTCCCAGGGTGTTTGGGTTTTGTGCATATACAGGAAGAAACAGACTTATTGCTATGGGGATAATATGTGCCTTCCTAACTCCAGAAAATATCTCTCTGACCACTAGGCTTGGTAAGTGCAACTGAGTTTCATCCACTGTTCATATCTGACTGTAATTTGCTGTGGAGTGTTCTGCTATAGCTTTCTATAAGGGCTAATAAGAAAATTGCATTGAATCATATTCAGAAATGAAAATAAAGGGGGAAGGAATGGGCACCACCAGCTCCACAGGCTCAGCTGGAAGAAGCCCCCCACCTCTCCCAGCTGGCAGGGCCAGTGCAGTGAGAGCTCCCTCTTCTGTTGCAGATAATTTTCATCATCGGGCATGCTGTCATTTTAACCCCAACATCTGGTTACCTGATAGATTTTGTCATTGCCCTACTTAACTTACATTTCCATTTTAAATTTACATTATTCTTTTCCTGCTTGTTATTGTTTTCCTCTGTGCCATTGCTTGGGCTTTCTGCTGATTAACGCAGAAATCAATATCTCTTCTACAGAAAAAAATCTGAATAAGCTGAGTGCAATAATACAATCATCAGGGCACAATTTTAAGTAAAAACAAAACAAAACAAAAGAGGAACGTGCAACATATTCAGAACAGCCTTCTCTGTGGCCAGTTGTAAGAAGGCATCTTTGGCATTTATGATCGTGGTGGAAATTAGTTTAAAACGTCATCAGTAAACCTGGAATATACTTCTTGGAACAATTAATAATACACAAGATTGTTTTTTAGTTAAGGAATTTATTTACTTCTTTCTTCTCAATATGCTTACAAGGTGAGTGTGAAACTTGTTTATCTGACAAGGTCCAAGCACAGGAAGGAATTTTTAGGACTTGGCTTTCAAATGCAATAAAAAATAATTTCAAGAAGAACTATTTATGTTGGACATTGTGTTACTATCTCCCAGTAATCTGCCTCCTTCTGTGTTGCTATCTCCTCCTTTTCCCCCAACTAACTGGTTCTTCAACATAAGTCTTTAGGGAAAGAAGAGTCACTTGCTAAATATTTTCACAGTCCATAGCACAGAAGGGTCTTGACCTGACTGGTCTTTGGCCTTCGAATATTTTACAAGAATTTGTGACTTATTTTTCTTGTTTACAATATATAATGGAAAACTTCAATTGTTCTCATGTTGTATTGAAGGTTATTTTTTATTCCAGTTAAATATGTCTTGGTTGCTCTCAGAGTGCCAGGTTCTCTGAGATACATCAGATTCTGCAAAACAATCGTGACATAGATTACACAGTATGTTAATGGTTGTGTTACAGTAAGACGTGAGGAAATAGTGCTCTACTTTAAAGTCTTACAGTGATAGCACAAATGACACACCAAGATTTTGCCTTTGTTTGGACTCTGCTGGGTAGCAAATGTCTGGAACAAAAATCCTGGGTTTGTCTACAGGCAGTTACAGTACTACCATCAGTATATGCTCTTGTGTGTTTGCCTTCCTTCAACTCTGACCAAGGATGAGTGAGCACCATTTTGAATACGAAGGCACTTCAATTTTCATGCTTATTCAATCCTGGGTCTCTGCTGAGACTATGCTAGTAAAAATGCCACATATGAAAATGGTTTTATGATACATGTTTGTCCTCAAAAAGTCTGGCTGCAATAGTAACCGACATGTCTGATGATAGAGCATATTTGTGTATAAGAGTGAGAGAGTGTTTGCATTTTCAGGAAGAATCAAACAAAATAATGGGGACAAACACATTATTTAAATATTTTTCCTTTTACGTGTGAAAATTCTGGACTGTGGAACCGTAAATTTCTCTGCCTTGCCACCATGTGTTTTAAGTCTAAGCAGCCACAAAATTCTCTGACCACTGAGATGACCAAATTCCTTCCTGAGTGTAGGAGTTCAAGTCAACTCCACTGTCTTGTATTTTTACATTTACAAATTTATGAAAAAATGCTGTAATTTTCCTATAATAGTATTGCCTTCTCCATTTGGTTTTATTCTACACCAGTGACAATGCCTTCAGAATTTCTTACCAGTGATATGCTGTAACATATGGTAAGATTTCAGAAGTTTATGTCCTAAATTTCCAGGCAGGGAGGCAAGCAATATAATAGTCAGGAGTCTTTCAGGAAACAAATCTTAACCACACTGGATATTTAAGGTTTCATTGCATCTAAAAAAAACCAAAGAACTAAAAAGAAGTCCTCCTCCTTTTCAAGTTTCACATTTCAATTTACAGCTATAGAAGTCAAATTTAGTTCCATTTTCTCCACATATAAAGCTGGCATGGCTGTGTTATCCTTTTTGCTGGTTCTCCTTTCACATTAACTTTTTAATCCATTGGTTATCTTCAATTAAATTTGAGAAAAGTCTCAAAGATGTAACTTTGTTACAAGTTCTGTGAATTTCATGACTAGCTGGAGAACAGAGACTTCGCTGTTGCTGCTGCTGAAGAAATTCTGTTCATGTGGGATTTGGTGTTTGGTAGCACATGGGCCCATGACCTGGCTACCCACTTAGAAACTGCCAGCTGGTCCTGGCAGACTTTTCTTCACCTGGAGGCAAAAATAAAGTATAGAAGGGTGACACAGGAGGGAGCTGATGGTCCGGTGGATACATCAGGGAGGTTTTGCAGGAGGTGAGTTAATGATCTGAAAAGAACAAGGCCAGTAAGATAAGGAAGAGGCAACTGCGGATACAACAGCAGAGGGATGATGAAAGAGGAAAGCCACCTAGCAGAGGTGATTTTGGAGAAGATGTAGGACACTAGAGTATAGGAAGCAAGGCTGTCTTCGTACTGTTTTTACAAGCTGCTTACTGTAAATGTAATTGCTTGTAGACAATAGAAGACAATAATTGTAAATTACAAAATGTAGTGCATAAACTGTAATTTATATATAATATGAGACAATATCCTCCCTGTTAACAGGCTTGAAGTTTAATGTCTTACTAGATTATCATGCCAATAACGAAGTTTCCTTATTTAAAAGAGATACATTATGGGAAAAACAATCATAGCAGCAGTATTCAAGTACTTATCCACAAGTACTTTCCCATGTTTCCAAGCTGTTGGCTGTTTTAGAAGGAAATATAATTACATTAAATACTTCCCTGTGTTCAAAAACTGAAATAGCTTGGCTTTCCACAAGATTATTAGCCTGCAGTAAACATGGGTGAGGTGCTCAGTGTAAACACAACTGAAACAGAATACAGCTGGTCAACACTATCTCATTAAAATGAAGACTGCACAGCACAAAACACTGAAAGACAATTCTCTGTTATATAAACTATTGAAGAATATTCACTTACCCACAGCTCTACACCAATGGTATAAATTTAGTTAGATTTTCCTTTCTCTAGTTCAAGATAAATACTTTGTCTCCTCAAAACTAACCAATTTTACCAGCGGGACTAGATCTCTTTACCAGCAATGTGCTGGCAGCTCTAAGGAACAGCACACTACATTCAGACCTAAGGGACCCTGTGTATATACAGTGCTGTCACAGACGAATTCTGACTCTCATTTCCCTCCACTCCATCTTGCTTGCTGTTTTTTTATCTAAGCAACATCATATTTAGGCCAAGTATTACAAAAAGGTTCTCGATCCGAAGCATGGTCAGGCACTGGAAGAGGGTCCACAGGAAAGGGGTCACAGCACCAAGCCTGACAGAGTTCAGGAAATGTTTGGACAAAACTCTTGGGCGCGAGGGTGACTCTTGGGGCTGTCCTGTGCAGGATCAGGAGTTGGACTTCAGTGATCCTTGTGGGTCCCTTCTAACTCAGGGTATTGTGTGATATTTGCTAAAGGAATCCAGAAGAATATTTCATTAAATGTAGGAGAGCTACGGTCAACAGAAACTAAATTCAACATCCACTGGGAATCCAAGATGCACAGGTCCCAAATAAAATGAAGAACTTCCACTCCAATGTAATTTCCAAGGCAATATGGCCCAGTGAATGCTAGTCATTTACCAGAATGTCAGGAAGAAAAATTAGTGGGTAGGTGAGCACCTGATAAGGAGTCTAGACACCTGATCGTTTTCTCCATCAAGAGGCATTCAAGAAGTTACAACAAAGCAATTAAATTTTTTCTTATTCAGAAGACAGTGGTGAATATTCAGGGATATTCTTGCTGAATGCCAGCCCACAGATCCCCTCTGGAAACCAGTAGCTGTAAGAAAATAAAGGTATTCATAAAAATAGCTAAGGAGAGAACAGGAACTTGAGCAGTTGATGTGCAGTTAATCTCAAAAAGACACAGAAACAGAAATAAATCTCATGGAGGAATGGAAAATACTTTTCCTCCTGAAAAATGGTGCTAGCAATAGAGAAGTTACATGAACAAATAATGTATGCCAGACAGTGGTAAAAACAAACATATTTGGGAGAAAGAAACACTTCCTTTAAACCTTGCGCTCATTTTTTCTTATGCATTTTTAATATGAGAACAATAAAAATTACATTGCCCAGTCAATGCAGATAACATTTTCCTAGAATACAGTAGAGTAGAATTTGTGTTCATATCTGTCTTAAAGAAAGGCTGTGTTAAGGAACTTGCTGTATAATAGAGAAAATTACTTTATGGTTAGACAGAAAATACATTATGTACAGGGACATTTTATACTATGTATACCATTTTGGTTCTCAGAATGTAAGTCTTGCACTGGACCTCATGCAAAAGAATAAATTCAGAGCATTTCCTGGTCACGACAAGAAGGATGTATTTAAAATGTAGGTACAAATTCATGCATTTTGATGTATGTCTATGGAGCCAGAGTGAGGTAGGCTTACAGCAATATTCAGCTAAACTCACTTTAAACGCCTCTTTTTATCAGTGACCTTTCCTTTAGAATTTCTGTGATAACACTTGGGGATATCACATTAAGTTTCTTAGTGTAAAATTGAGCACTGAGCAGACTTTTAGAAAGATTATGGTGCTAGAGGGATATTTAATGGTGAAATCACTTACTGTAGTACTCATTTCTGAGAGCAAAGGTCTGAAGTGAAATGAATTTGGTGATCTTTGATTAGTCCTCGTTGGGCAGAGGTCCATGTCTGAAGTCAGCTATGTGTATAATTAGGTATAATTTTTACATCTGTTCAATAGAGGTTAATTGAACTATCATAATAATTGAATTCCAGTACTTCTGATTTTTTCTATTCCAAGTGTTCCTGTGAGATCAAAGCCAAGTATTCATCATCCAACACATTTGTAGGAAATTCCTGTTGCATTCACTATTTGGTTTATGGGTTAATGAAGGGCATTGGCATTTTTCAAACGTCTAAGCACAAATACAGATGCAAGCTTTCAAAATAAACAAGCGAAAGAAAGAACAAAATGCATGCTACATATAAATTCATTCTATACTGAAAATGCCTCATAACTTAAAGAAACAGTCAAAAGCATATAGGTTAGCAACTGACAAATTGACAAAGCTGGAAAAATCTAATAATCCTACTCATGTATTTTGCAAGGTTTTCACTCTTCTTGTGATGGTATTTTAGATTCAGTTTGTATTACTCATATTCAGTAAGTAAACACTTTGCATTAACATTGAGCTTGAAATAATACAGCTTTATTTTTTCCTACAGTCGCAGGTGTGCAAACACATGACAAAAGCATATGCCTGAATGCTGTGTGTATTTACTTTTCTGTGTATGTGAGCAGTTACACACATTTTACAAGGTTACTGTTCACTCATTCAGAAAACTAACAGGGTTTTTTTTTACTGCTTTCTTATGAGAAAAAAAATAGGCACCGTGATGAACAGCATCCAATTATACATTCATCTGGGATTCAACATTATTGGATTATTTTTGGCTCACTACACTTGTCAGAACTACTCTTTAATTTTTTAAGGAAACCTTCTCATTTACTGACTTCAGCATTTATGAAGAATACAGACTTATGATATTGAAGTTCTCTGACCATTCAAATAGGCAAGGTACTGAAAAGGTTTCCTTTCAGAGAACAGGAAGGAAAGGTATTGTCCATACCCATTTAACTACAGGCTTCTCAGTGAGGACTGTCCACAGAGGTGTCAGAGATGATCAAGGAGTGAAATTTCACCAGAACTACTTCAGAAATTTAGACAGCATATGAAAAATAGTAAAAATTAAAAATATTCCATCTGAAAGTAAACTTTTTTAAAAAAATTAAATACTGCCATATTGTCGCAAGGGCTTTATGAACATTAAGGTTGAATGACCCTGATCTGTCAGCTCACTGGACTACTTCTCTCATGGTACACAGGTTTGATATTAGCAGTACCTCACTTTGACATAGCATCGGAGGTATGGGAGTTACTGTCTCTCTGGTGAGTCCAGATATAGTGGAAAATAGAGGTGAGGCACAAATATATCACAATTATTAAATTAAAAATTCAATTCTTTATTTCATTAATCCTCTCAAACTATTGAGCTTTTTGCTGGTAAATTACTTCTTTTTGAACTAAAAGTATAAGTTTCTGAAGGAGGGTTGGCTATCAATCCAGTTTACTTTTAGCTACCAAATAATTTTCTGAAGAAAGTTTCATTACACGTTGTCCCTATTAGACAAAGGACCAGTGTTACTACCCGAATTAATCCAAGTCTGTAAGTAGTTGTCTCATGAACTTTTAGAGTCAGTCAGGCTGGTGGACTGATTGCAGTGGTGTTTCTGTTTAAACAACTGGAGTCAAGAACAGTGCAGAGTTTCAACAGTGCAGAGAATGCAGGACTGATCCCTACAAACACACTTAACCTTTTTTGCAACTAAATCCCATAAACCAACTTTAGTGGTGCAATGAAGTTCATTGTCTGCTAAGTCATTGTGAATCATAAAGTCCCCATTTGTGTGGTATAAATCAACATAACTATTCAACAATTAAATCTACAATGAATATATTTTTTAAATTGCCAAGCATTATGTTTCATTTTACAAGCTTGCACATGCATTCTTTACAACCTACTGTCGTGTAATGCTTTATAAATGATACTTGATAAACAACAGCTGTATAATCTTAGAAATATTCATCAAGAGGCACATATATCCATGGTAAATCACTTTTGACTTGTACAATGCTGGTGGCTGGCATATATTCTCCTAACTGCTTGCACGTGGAACATAATACGACATGGCACTATACTTCTGTGAGACAAAAATACATTCAGAAAACATACTAGGGTATCAACTGCAAGCAAGAATGAAAAATGTTTGTCAAGTGCACAGTTGCAAAGAGTAAATCTCATAGGAGATGCTATATTTATGCAACACCACTATGCATGTTTTCCATAATAATGCAAAATAACATCTATTTTCAAATTGGACTTCATTGCACTAATTTTCACAGTTTATTGGCACTGAATAATAAAGCTTAGGGAAGATGTGATATCAGGGATTGGCTTTGCTCTCCCATAAATTAAGCCAAGCTGCAGCTCCTGTATTTCTCTCAGCTGTTAGAGTTCTACTAATTCCCTAGATTATGTCATAGTTTATTTCCTATCTGTTATACACATTTCAACTTTCAGAAAAGTCCTTGGGAGGCAGAATATAAAATAAAAGGATTCTGGTATTCTTTCAGATGCTTCTCTGTGACTTCTGCAGAGCCAGACACAGCAGTTCATATGTCAGTGAGTTTTGGGGAGGAAGAGATAAGGAGAGAAGAACATCATTCACATGCTGATGGCAACTGGGTACTGATGCTGTACACAGCAGTGGGACTAAAGAATTGAAGTGCACTGTGATTGCTACCTTTGGGCTCTGTGCTGAATTGAATTGCTCCTTATAGCAGCCTCTAGCTTTATTGAGGCTGTGCGGTTTCTATTTAACATTTACACTATAAGGTTACAAGTATTGTTCAAGAAGCACCATTTATCTTTTGTTTAGTATCTTCTGAGGAAGCCAAAGTCTGAGGTACAAACTGTGTCTACTCCACTCACGCAGCAATTTCCACAACACGGGCTATGCTTATTTTTAAAAATTGTGGGTAGGAGTCTCGTCACCTAATCTAGCAAAACACACCCAATGTAAACCCCTCAGCTAGGCTTCCTCTAATACCCAAGGGAGAAAAACAGACCAAATAATCCCATCCTAAATACTACCTGAGAAAAGAGGATGAATCTCCCTGTGGAGGGTGTGCAGACTCTAGAGGCAGCCTAAAAGGTTTCCTTAGAGTAGAAATACTTTTTTTATAGGGTAGTGTGAAGTGAGATGAGTGCAGCCAGCTGTGTCCCTTTTAGTGTCTGTGCAGCAGCCATCCCCCCAGCACAGCTGCCCTTAACTACAGAGCACATGGGGGTTGTGTGCATGTGGCACAATTTACCCCAGCTGTGCAAGTGAGATTTCATTCAGGGAAGTAGCTTAGTTTACCTGATCTGTTGTGTCTGCCTAAAATTAAGACCTTGATTCATGAGTGTGTAAATAGCTTTCATATGAGTTACACGGAGCAGTAGAAAACCTTTTTTTCCAGTATAACCCTACAAGATCTGGAGCTATTTGAGGAAGACATTGCTTGAACAGGCTTTCTACTGGTTGTTTGTATCCATGATACACATTAGAGGAATTTGCTGTCTCTGCTGTTCTGCATTTGTGTCTGTGTTATGCCAAAATATCTCAGGTTTTTGACAGAAGTTGGCGGGGTCTCTTTATATCCTCTTATCTCCACTATGGAAAGAGGAAAAGCTGTAGCGTATCTTTTATTCACTTATAGAGGCATAACTTAGGCAGGAGCTCTCAAGAAAGAAGGTGCTGCACAGGAAGTCTCCTGGCAGTCTAATTAAAAGATGACCTTTGGGATGAGGGAAAAATTGCATACTTCTGAAACAAATGGTAGAAAACTAAGGAATTTTACTCCTTTCTCAAGTCTGAATTTGGAAATATAAGTCACACAAGACAACAAATTTCTCATCTTCCTTTCTTGCTCATTAGAGTTCTTATTAGGAAGCATAGAAAGTACATATTCTTTGCCCTTTTTTTAGGAACTTTGAGGAGTTCTTATTGAGGAACTCCAATAAATTTATTGGCACATTCATCTGTTGTGTTGGCATCTCTGGTTTTATCTGTGCATTGTGTCTATGTCTGTTTGTGAACAGGTACGTCCCTCCAACCTATTTAGACCTATTTAAACCTTTTCAAACAATGTGCTCATCAATAGTTTTTCTTCTTTTCAACATTTCTGTAGAAACAAAGACTGGACCTATTAAACCAAATCCAAGAGCAGAAGAGGTCTTACTGGTCTACATTTCTGTATAAGTGAGAGCAAGTAGTAAAAGTAAAAAAAAAAAAGTTTAAAAGTTTCTTCAGTTAGGCACAGGCTAAATTTACATTTTGAAAGCAGCAGAGTGAATACTTATGAGTTAAAGTTGTATTTCAGCTCACTATTAATGTCACCCTGCTAACGACATAGAACAAAAAAGCTTTACAGTGTATAGTACTACTGATTAATTCTTAACTATAGAAAACCTTGCCTTCCTGGTGACATGAAGGTTTCCAACAGAAGGCAAAGACAGGTACTTATGAAACAAAGCATGTAGAGGCATCTTTTTCCCTTCTATTCTATTCCAGGTTTGGTTCGTTGTTTGGATTTCCTGAAACAGAAGCAACATCTGTAGAATTGTGTTTAAATTCATTAATGAGCCTCTTCCCCAGGGACTCATCTAATCCTTTTCTTGATTCATTTTAATTTTGGTCTCCACCCTGAAGCAATGAGTTCCACAGTTATATGATGTATAAAAGCATTTTCTTTTGTTTGCTTTAAAACTGCTGTTATCTGAATGTGCTCCATTTCTTAACATGATGAAAAACAGTGAATAACAATTTACTACCTACACTCCTGAAATAATTTTTTGCTTTTTAAATGTCTGCCATGTTTTTAACATAAAATGTGCTGTTGGCTTTTTTTGCCAAGATTATTGCCATCTTTACCTCTGTTTATTTCTACTGAAAGGCTTTTGAAACAGGGTAATTGGACTTGTATGCAGCATCAAATGTGTTACACATGTGAGTTTTATTAAGTTGTTTTCTGTTTTGCTCTCAGTTCCTTTCCTAAGAAATCCTAACACTGTACTTGACACCAGTTATGCCATCAACTTAAAAGATTATCTTATGGAATGAATCCCAGTAACCCTGGATTGTCTGTCCAGGATAGAAATAGTTCATTCAGAGCCCATTCTTTTGGTATTCAAGACTGATTTACTCCAAATGCATTATCCTGCACTTATTGATAATGAGCTTTATTTGCCATTTTACTTCACTGCTCTTTCCAGTGAGCTCTGGAAGTACCCGCTGTCTTACATCTCAGAAAGTCCCTCTGCCAGGTAGCACAGGAGAATGATGAGCTATACAGATCCAACTACAGATATTTAGGGAACTTGCTGGTTGAGAAAGTTGACCATTTACAGCTATTCTTTGTCATCTGCCTTTAAGTCATTGCTAATCCTTGGCAGCAGCTTCCTGTTAGCCCCATGGTAATTTATTTTGTAGAAACCTTTAATGAAGAAATACATCAAAAGCCTTTTAAAACCCCAAGTACTCTAAAGCAATAGGATTGCTGTAATCCACATGCTTGTTGAGAGTTTTAAAAAATTCAAATACATTTGTAAGAAATATCTTCCCTCACTAGAGCAGTGTATTGTGCAATATACTCTGTTTGTCCAGATGTCTATTAATCTCATCCTATATTACAGTCTTACCATTTTGCCTGTACAGAAAGCAGACTTGCAGTCTATGGATCTGAGATCTCTCTGGAGTCCTTCATAAAGATTGGTGTCACATTTCCCACCTTCTGTTCCTCTGGCAATAGGTTAGACACCACTGTTAGTAGTTTAGTGATTTTATATTTGGGCTCTGTTATAAATCTTCAGTGAATACCATCTGTTCCTGGAGATTTCTTACTGCTCAGTGTGTCAATTTGCTCTAAAGCCTTTTCTATTGACACTTGAATTTGAGCCAATTCCTCAGCCTTATCTCCCATAAGGAATGACTGATATCAGGACCTCATTCTCTTCTGTAATGAACACTGATGCAATAAATTAATATAGCTTTCCAGCAATAGCCTCATCTTCCTGAACATTCCTTTCATACCTTGATTGCCTATTGGTCCCATCTGAATCTCTGTCAGGCTTTCTGGTAATGGTATGTTTGAAAAAAGTTTTATTAATAGGTTACCTGTCCTTACTGTTACTCCTTCAAATCCCTTCTGGCCAGTCATACAGCATCTCTGTATTCAGCTTTCTGCCATTTATACCCTTCTGTTTGTTTGGATGCAGCTCCCAGTCCTCACTTCTGACAGCTTTCTCTGCTTTAGTATTTAACATAGGCCAGGTGATTTTTTTTTTCTAATCTATATTTTTAATGATTTAATATTTTCTCTGTTTCTCTAATATAGAACCTCTCTAAATTGTTTTCCTGAAAGTGTTTTACTCTGCTGATGGCTGCTTTTCATTTTTATTTCACTCTTTCACCATTTTATATTGTTTTTATTTTTAAAGATTTTGGTGTTGTGGCACATTTGAGACCTTTCCCCTTGCAATAATGAGGATAATGATTGTGGTCTCTATTAGGGGGCTCTGTGTGGATGGATATCTGTTCCCTGTATAGCTGCTCCATAAACCAGTCATCTCTGATACCTAAAAATGTTCTCTCAGAAAAAAGCATGCCTTGAAATAACATTTTTTAGATAAAATAATTTGTTTTCAGAAAATCTACTTTCATTTGCAATAGAAAAACAGTTACTGGGGGGGAAAAATGCTACCTAGATTTAGACCTTTTCTACCCAAAATTGCAATAAATTTATATGATGTGGATCATACTACCTGCTACGTAAGTATAACATTTCAATTCTTAGCATGATTTTACTCTGCAAATTTTACCTTTTCCTTAACCCAGTGGAAGTCTGATAATTTCAGTGGATCTACTTTTCTGATTTATACTGAAGTAGAAGTAAGATCAGGCCTTAAATCTGCAGATGCACCTAAAAGGGATACTATAATTTGTAATAGTTGCAGACATATGCACTGTGTGGTCATTTTCAATCAAGCTTTTATTCCATCTGCTTTCTTTCTTCATAATTGTTTTAAATCGATGGCTTACATGATGTATTTTCCAGTGAAATTACCAATGAGACTCAAGAACTCCACAAATCTTCTGACTAGCTAACTTTCACCTTCCCTGCTAATCTGTGTACTTATGAAGGAATTTAGCCATAAATCAGCAATAACTATTAATAGCTATTTTAGCCAAACCAAATGTCATCCATTCACTCGACTTCCGGTCCCAAAACAGCCAAAATGCCATGGGGTGATCAGGAGACGAATGTAAGTGCTACACAACAGTGCATTTAGTTTTTCCATTTGTCATATCATGTCAACTCACACTCTTCAACATCTTGCCACTTAAGATGTAAGCAGGAATAGCTGTCAATATAATCTTCAGGACATCTACAAACAAATTTAATCAGCTGAACACAAGGGTGACTAACAAATTCCAAAGAGAATCAAAAGTCTTCTCTGGAAGGAGAAGAGATCTCAGTGCTTTGCTTTGGAATTTATCTGTGTCACTGCCCTGCAGTCTTGTACTAAGTGCTTTCTTCTGATATTTTGCACCAGTGGACATGAACCTCCACGTGCATGTTTTACCAGGAATCCCATTCAGTCATAACAGGTATCACAGTACCATGGATTTCCACACAAGAAAAGTATTGAACATTATGGAGTTACCAGAGAAATTTCAAAACAGTTTTAAGGGTAGAAATAATAATAAGAAATAATAATTTAAAAAAAATAGATTCTGCGGAGTGAAACATTGCAAATGGTAGTAACAAACGAAACTTTCTCCAAATTAAAGGCATATTTAATTCTCGTACTGTTCCTGTCATTTAGTTTCTTGTGTAATGTGAAAGAGATTTTCTTATAGAGCTAAGAGTATTTAATTAGCTGATATTAAAAACCTAAGAAGAGGTTGCTGTGGCACCTCCTTCCTGCACTAGAATTGATATTGTTCAGTCATGCGGGCAACTCTTACGTTTCTGTGCCAAGTCACCTTCTCTCTTTACACTAGTCTTAAATGTTCAGGAGTTTGAAGGCAAGAAGATGCTTTTCTTACTGCATATTTTGTTGTGGTAGAGAGAAATTCTTTCTGATCTGTGACAGGTACTGGCACAAAGTTCTGGCAGCCCAAAGCTGATAAAAGCCAGCTCTGATTATGCCAGTTTCTTGCCATCAAATGTTACATGCTTCTGTCATTCCAAGTAAATCCATCCAACTCATGAATCATAATCTATCAGAGGTTGCTTTTATCTTTCAGATTCCAGTGATATCTATTCTCTACTTCTGGTTCCTGCTCTTACACCTAGTATAAATCTTATGTGCAATTATTACTTAACTATTCAACTGCTTGCTTGGTTTTCACATGTGTAATTCAAATTAAATGACTAACAAGTAAAAATGTTCCTGAAATTTTATTTTTACTTCTGTAAAGAAGAGTTAATTATTTGTTATCTCTACCAAAACTTTGTCCACTGTCAGAAAAAACTGTAACTATTTTTACTTCTTTCTTGAATGACAGTGTATTTCTTGGACTGTATTGTGTCCTATTTTTTTTTGTCTTGTTTTTGTAATGAAGAGAGGATTTGTGTTCAATAATTTAGATCATTACATGACAATGCATTGGTGTAATTTAGCCCTGGCAGCTGGTAAAATAAGACAAAAGACAAAAATACATCAGTCCTTTTTAATCTTCCATAGACCCTATTACTGCTGTTTTGTTTTTCAAGAGAGGGGAGTTGAAGATTTTGGTTCCATTTAGTCCTTATTCATTTGTTTATGCACCTTATCAAGAAGAGCTGTTCCCTAAGTGTGACATCTTTGCTTTATGGATTCTATTGACAAGAAATTGTTGAATTTCATACCATCATTGCAGCCCTCCTTCCCTTGAGCCACTAGGAGTGACACAGTTTCTCTCCAGTGATGCAGTCTCCTCTAGCTCTAAAATCTGAGGTCTGTGCACAGCAGTTTTAACAATATATACAAGTATTATGACTACTGTATTTTATCAGAGGTAAGATATTATGAGAGGAAGGGGCTGCTTGTAAAAGAAATTACAGTGCATACTGCTTTGGCTCTATATCCTGCAGGTAAACTGACTGATATTTTAATTTCCTTGGACTCTTTTGAAAGCTCTCTAAATGAAGGTTCTGAAGAAAATACATAACTTTGGTTATCATATTTTATGGTTATTACTGTGTACACATTAAATGTGAATTAATGCAATAAAACAGTACATTTCACATAAAAAAGACTATGAATTTCACTGCTGTTACTGACAGGGCACATGTATCAATGTAATTATGGGTTACAAATTGTTGGTAAGAGAGGCAGTGTTACAGTTTTTGAAATTCCCCCATTTTGTGAACTCAGAAAGAATGCTGCAGCTTGTATTTAATTTATCTTGTCTGGTAGGCCTTTCAAAAAAGCAATATTGATGTCGGATTTATCTTTAGTTTGATGACAGTCAGAGTAAATAAGCATGTGGAATGTACTGGTGCCAGTGAAAATGTTGGGGCTGGCTCCTCCCTGGATTAGTTTGATGCTGTGAAACCATCACAGACAAGTGAACAGAAGAGCTCTGAGGCTTTTTGCCTCTGCAGGACACTTACAGGCCTGACACATCAGGGAGCTCTCTGTTTAGGACTCACTACATTTTCTTCAGCTCCACATATTTGTCTGGGCATGTCTGGACTATGTTTGTTTTTCAATAAATCACTGATCAAAAATGTGTCTTTTTAAGCATTTATGCAGAAGAACAGTGAATCTTCAAACTCTCCTACTCTGAAGATAGCAAATAACAAAATTTGGTGTGCCCATACCTACATATCTAAGAACCTGGATGAACAACTGAATTATGACAACTTAAACCACTGCCATGCATCTCCTGAGCCTGCTGAAAATCTCAGGCTCAGGAGGTTGCAGCCTGCACATTTTACTTCATACTTCCCATAAGTGAAAACTTTGTAGATAGTCAGTTACCATGGCTCAACTGAAATGTAATATTCTGAACAGCTGGGATAATTCAGCTGTACATCTGAGCCTGTGAACAGGATATTCCTTTTATTACCATGTTATTTGTTCTGCTGTGTCATTCATTCATTGCCAGTTGAAAATCAATATATTTTTCCTACCTTTATGCTTCACATATCTGTCTAAATACCACTTTCATACTCTTTTACATCATCCACAATCATACTTTGTCTTGGTGATATATATAAGTGTGGAATTTCCTCCCAGTTCTGATCCTCTGGTCTTTCAAATCCCTCCTTCAGTATCAAGTCTTCCAAAAAGTTTACCTATGTTAGTCCATTAAGATAAGAAATGTTGTCACAACCCTAGTGTTCAGAAAAATACAGACACCCTCGTACCTGAGGAGTACCCTAAATAAGGAGGAGGTGGGTGAGTTTATCAGATGTACCACTAGTTTCCAATAAATGAAGAGCAGTTCTTTACACATCAATGCTAGAGGTGAGTTACAGTACAGCAACAATAAAAATCCTGATCAAGCAGATGGGTAGCTGATTGAAAGGGACTGTGGGAAAGGAGCAAGATTGGAGTGGGAGGGAAAACAAATGAGTAGATCTCAGCTAAAAGAGGTAACCTGGACTGAAATTGTTAAAAATGTGGGAAACTGGGTTTAGACCTTAGGTACTTCATTCCTTTGAATCATAGGAACATTTAGTTTGTAACAGTCCTTTAAAATTATCAACTCCAACCACTCAACTAACACTTCCAAGCCAAGGCCACCACTAACCCATGAGTTCCTGTGCCATGTCTGCAAGTCTTTATAATACCTCCAGGCAGGCAATCAACTACTTCCCTGAGCAGCCTTTTCCAATGCTTGACAACCCTTTCACACAAGAAATTTTTCCTTATATCCAAACTAAATCATCCCTGGTGCAACTTGAGGACCTTCTGCCTTGCTCTGTCGTTTGTCACCAGAGAGAAGAGACCAACGCAAGAGACCACCTTGCTACAACCTTCCTTTGAGCAGTCGTAGGGAGTGATAAACCCCAGCTCCTTCAGCCACTCCTCATCAGACTTGTGCTCCAGACCCTTCCCCAGCTTCATTGCCCTCCTCTGGACATGCCCTGGCACCCCAGTGTCTTTATTTTAGTGAAGGGCCAAGAACTGAGCAGGATTCAGGCTGAGTACAGGAGGATGATCATGCCTTAGTCATGCAAATCTCAGTGTCCCATTTATTAATACAGCCATTATTTGTTTCTTCTTTGTAAGAATAAATTATTAGAAAGCATTCAAACTTTAAACCAATTAGGTATTATAACAATATAAGTATTTCAAGAGATTAAACATCTTCTATGAGTATATGAGCAGTTTCCTTTACAACTTAGAGTCCCTTGTCAAAACTTTCAGTATCCACCAAAGACCCAAGATGCAGATGGTCAGCACCTGCTTGCTTCAGGCATTGGTTCAGCTGTATACAGTCCTAAGTGCACTGTCATTGCTTAACAAATACATCATAAATAATTACTGTAATTAATACTGAAGCTACTTCCTTGGGCTACTCATGCTTTCTGTGTCAGTTCTGCTGCATGTAATAGTGCTAATCTTTTAGGCTAAGTAGCTATTAAATTCTTTGAGTTTGGTGAGTTGTTTCCAGCAGCAGAAAAAATTTAATATAATTAGAAATTTGCCTCATATTTCTATTTATCCTCAGAGAATTCATCATCAGTTCTCGCTTGTCTGAACACATTAGGAATCAGTCAAAAGGAGACTGCTCATAATCCCTAATCACCATTTCAAATTTTTCTACCTAGTTGTGAAACATTGTCCCTTAGCCACACTATCATGATTCCTTTGCTATCTTCTGAGCTTTCCTGCTGCCTTTGTGGTGACATCTGACTCAAATATATTTACAAGTAAGTCAGAACAAAACTCAGTCTCTGTATTTCCATTCAGCTCCAGGGAAAACTCATAATTATGAACATCTACAGATATTTTCTCCAGTAACAAATGTAGTTTAAAAGGATCCCTCCACTATCTCCACTTTTTTACTTGTTTCTATCCTGTTTTAACCCCTCTATGCCACATTAAGTCCCCTCTGAATTACCAGTGCAAGTGTTTATGGGATTATAGTGTATGCTTGATCACTGACATGCTCCAAAGTAATCATTCCTTTTCTCATATTTGCAAACCTTCAAAAAAATTTAAAAGCACCACAAATGGATTTTTTCATGGATTTGCCTTAGCACACAACCTTACTGCCCAACTTGCAATGGTAGAAGACAAGGAAGAGCAGAAACAAACAGGAGCAAAGGGTTATTTTGTCTGCGGCTGGGAGCAAAAAAAAAAAGACAATACAAAAACATACCCACAGCCCTCATAGCTCAGTGTTTATCCCAATCTTGTGTACTGGTGGGTGATTGGGACACACTCTCATCTTGTTCTGAAATAAAGAGGAATGTGACTGTTACCTGATTAACCTGACTTGAAACTAGCAATTATTCTTACAGGTTCCACAAGGCTTGTGATGGCCAAAAGATCACAGATGTTCTCTGGGAACCAGCCCACCTCTAACAGAGCTGCATCTTGCTGCCTTGGACTCTGTTTCACTAAAACTAGTTGCTATCAATTAGCTATCCTGTCTTTCTTCTTAGTTTCTATGGGCAATCTGAAAATATCATGGCAGAGGATCAAGAAATGAAAGGGGACAATTGACTTTGATGACATTCTATGTATTTTGTTACTTTTAGAACTCTTCTTTGCCTTAGGGATGTTTTGTTATTATCACTGTTGTCAGTCCTGAACACTAAAATTTACAGTATTTGATGTTAAAATCTCAACTCAAGGTTGTAATATCTATAAAGAAAATATTGCTATAAAGATTAAACTCTGAAGGGGTTGTTCACATCCATGAGCAGACAATAGAATAAATACTGAAAATCTTATCTTTTTCTATTTCTCTGAGAAGCAGGAAACAGTATGAAAAACATTTATTTCTATTTGAGAGAAAATACTTTTAACAATACATAATCATTATCAGTCAATACTCAGATGTTGATAGTAATTGCTTGGGAGATGTTTTTCACGATGACCTTTAAATGCCGCAGTCCTAAGTGATGATGTACAAAGAATATTCCTTCATTTCAATATCTACTAGGAAAAAATTAAATTGCTTTTGAGTATAAGCAATATGTATGATAGTGGGACATATCTACACATTGGGTCACCCTGCACAGTGAACAATGAACAGGCTAACATTCTGAATTTGAAATCACCACCTTTGGGCATGGCATTTCTTGCTGCAAACAACCCTCAATTCGTTACTGTTTAAGTACAATGTCAATGTTTTTTCTATGATCCATCTCATTTTTTCTCACTAGCACATTAAACACACAATACAAAAATATTTTCCCAAATGCAGTCCTAACATATTAGTGTTTGCCTAATTGTCAGCAGCAAGATTTTGCATGAATTTTACAATTTTATCCGGCTAAGAAACTAATAGGATCATTCAGAATCATGTTATTAATATATTTTCTCAATTTTGGAACTGCAAAATTCTTATGTTTGTCACATAATTCAACAGAAGGAGCTGAGATGAAGCTTTCTGTATGGGGAAGGTTCTTGGTAATTGCCTTTTTAGAGTTTTTTGCACCTCCTTTTGAATTATTTCAAATTACATGATCAATATTTGATGCTGGTCATATTTAATTGAAAAGAATACTGTGGGGTCAATAAGTCTTACTACTGTTGAGGGTATCCTGTATGTATTGGCCAAATCTTATATGCAAATGCTGATTTTTTTCTTTCAAATATCTATGAAGTAATTGCTGTAACTGATTAATTCTAAAATAAAGAGTAAACGTGAACTTAGACACATACAAGCTGCATATTTAGTCTTGTTGATGTACTTATATTTGTTGAAATATGGTATTTCAGCAGCAGAAACACTGCTTAGGAAACAGATAATTAGTCTTATAAATCAGATGGTCTTCAGAATAAAATGACATATTCACAAATAAGAAGAGTGTCCCCATACTCTGGCTGCTTACCAAAAGAACAAGAAAACATCTGTAATATTCCATGTGGCGGAATGAAGCACATGAGGAGTGGGAAAAACTAATTTTCTGAAAGTGGGTGGAACTGACACAGTTTTGGTTTTTTTCTATTTTCCGTTTCTTTCAAATCTCTCCTTTGCATTTAACTTCCCTTTTATGCCCCTTTACACCCAGTAATCTCCAAGCTCTCTTAAATCATTAATGAATGAACCAGGCTGAACCAGGCCTCCCACTGATTTTATAAAGCAGGAACATATAATTAGGCTAATTTACAGGAGAAAGAGCTGATATACTGGAAGGGTGAGTGACAAATCCAGGATCCCGAAGGACATCCAAACCAGAATCAGTTATAAAACCTATGCCTTTTAACAGCAAAACTTAAAAAAAATCTTTTTTTTTACCCCATCCTCTTTTGCAGTAGTTGTACAGGAATGGCTGCTAATGTAAAAAACCATCTCCTCCTACAAAGGGAGTTGTGCTAAAGTGCTGGCCAACTAAAAGCACTTGTCAAATTAATAGGATGAACAAGTTTAATAGGGTGATCAAGTTTATGCCTTCTTCCCTCAGCACAAGCTCAGGCATGCAGGATCCAGGCCTCGGATCTGGATCCACAGCTGGCAGAGGGAGATGCCCCAGTGCCTCTGAAAATCTAGGCCTGTTTAGCAAGATGACCAAAAAAAGAATCTGCTGCCTGGACTTTTAAAAAAGATTTTACTTAATGGTCATTGAGGAAAAGGAAACAAACTAACCAAAGTACAACTCAACACTTGTCTTTAAGTCCACTGTGAAAGCTGCGTTGAAGAGATAAAGTGGTCTCTGTGACTCAGTAAAGGCCTCAGTTTTTGTCAATCCTTTATTTAAAGCTCCACTGACCTAACCACGTAAAGGAAAATAATCTTAAACCTATATTTGTGAGATGATTAAGTCTGCACGAGCTCCAAAAGCAGCCACGACTGACAGTAGAGAAGAGGGTCTGGGGATATTCAGCTGTGATATGTTGCTTCTGTGAAGGTCATCTCTTCTTTCAATCACAGTGAATGATTGACTCCACGTGAAGTTCATATTGCATGACGTACTTTCAGAAATGATTCATGTTAATGGTGTATCCCAAGGGATTGATGTTCAACAGAAGCTACATCTCAAGCTTAAAAAATGATTTAGCAATATGAAAGCCTACAAACCAGAGCTCACGTAGAGACATTTGATGGTAAACATCAGAGAATAAATACAACTAAGAGTCATAAAATTGGATAGACAATAAATCTGACTGCTTAAGACCTTTTGGGGCTCAGATCATAGAATCCAACATCACTTATGTAGCTGTTCCTAGATTCAGCTGTGCATTTTTCCCTGAGATGAAAACAGAAGACATTTTCAGCATTCTGACAGGTTGGAGCCACTTAAGGAAGTAGCTATGTCAAAAACCATAACAAAGCACGATTCTGAGGAAATACAACTCCCCCAACACTACCCTCTCTCCTCACCTCAGTGTTCATGGGACGTACTGGCGCTGGAAACCCTTATTCAGATTTGGAAGCATGGCAATGCCACACTCAGGCTGTGGCTGGGAGGAGAGGTGACATACTGTGCCTTTCCCCTCAGGAGCCACTGCTCCTCTGCCTCCCTCAAGGCCAACACTCCCCTGCTCTCACACGCATAGAAGTGTTAATTGGTTAATGTTGAGCACATTAGCACACCTCCTTATAGGAAAGACCAGATTATGCCAAGATTTCTCTATCAGTGTTTCTCTCTGAGCCAGCTGTAAGTTTTGTGAGGAGACCTGGTGGCTGGCTGCCTCCTGGAACTACTGGTGAGTGCTTAAGGAGGAGGTTGTGAGGCTGGAAGTCATACAAATGTCTACTCACATCAGGACAGGGTTATGCAGGGATGGTTTTTTAATTACTATTCCAAAGCACTTTTTTGTATTTTGTCAAATGTTGACATTGATGGGGGAAAGGGATGGTCCTTGACAAGATATAAATACAGAAAACATGAAATCAGAAAAGAAAATGTTACATGTCTCAGCTTTCAACTGAACTGACATTTCAGAGGGATTTCTGTTGAGGAAGGGTAGTGTTCTGTTTGGGATTGTCTGAGTTTACATAGGCATAAGCAAATAAGTGGATTTTTAAAGATCAGGTCAGTAATTCTGAAGATTATCTTGGTATACATTTGTTGTCTTTATTAATATGTTATGGGAGGACTATAAATATTTTTTCTGTATTGGGCTCAGAAATGTAAGTTATCTTCAAGTTCTGCTGTCCAAATAATACATCCAGCACCCTGAGCTTCAGAGGAAGTTATACAAACCTCACAGCCAGTCAGTGCTACGTGATGGCTATTTACCATTTTTAAAAACCACTATTTATGAGAGGTCTATATAGTCTGGATATCCATATGATTGTTCAGTCCTTTTTTCTCTTTCTGCATTCTTAGTCTCAATGATTTCTAATGGTAGCGAATTTCACACCTGAAATACTGAAAAAGTGTTGAGTTTTCTGCTGCTTGCTTGCACCAAAAGGCTCCTTCACTTTACAAACAAGCTCAAGCTGTGGGTCCCTGACTGCTTGCTCCAGAACACACAGTATTGTACAGACTCATGCAGAGTGAGCAACTTTTATCATCTCTAGGGAGATTCTTTTCTTTCCCCCTCAGCAACCACGTGGAGGCTGGGTGACATACGGCCCACTGTGTTACATCTCTGTTCCTGTAGCACTCCACTGCCCTCCACATTCATGATTGCACAGTCCCACAGCTGATTTGCTTTTTCAGCTGCAGTTGCACATTGGTCTGTGTACAGTGAAGTCCTGGGTCTCCTTTAGATGATATAATCAGCCTAAAACTTTCCAGGATCAACAGATTATTTTTCTTTGCAGCTGGATTTTGATGTTCTTTGTTATCACTCTGACTTTTCACCTATCTTATTTAAGTGTTTTTAATATTCTCTACATTCCCCTCAGGTCCTATACAGGTATACAACTTAGTCCCCTCAACAGACTTTGTTGAAATGCTATCCTTCCACCTTTCCAAGTCATTAATGAACTCATTAAACATCATGGCACATCATAAGGAACACCTGGGGCAATTAATCCACCACTGTGATGGGATCTGGTCATTTAATCTTACTTGTTTTTCATCTCTAATCAGGTCTAGACTGCAGCAATCTTAAAATCTTATATTTAAAAGGTTCAAACTGTGTCCTGACCTATCTGTTAATGTACACTTATTTCATATTTATAATTAATTCCCCTAGGACTGAGTATAATTGAAAGCCAAAATTCAAAATTCTGTCTAAAATTCTAAAGCCCACTTTGAAGAAATCCTACCAAATGGTCAGCCTGCTGTGTTATTACCTGGTTAAGCCTTTTACACAGGTGCAGTAGGGACTGTATGAAAAATACTTTCTGCTGCTTAAAATATTCCTTTGCCAGATACAGGGTCTTATGCTGCCTTGTCCATCTACTGTTCTAATTTCTGTGTATTTTTTTAATCTCTTAGCATTTCATTTGTTCTAACTAACTAAATTGAATGCTTCAAATCTACCATAGAACTGAAAGGTGGATAACACGAGAACATAAATAATTCGTGGAGCAGAGATAGAAATCCAGGATTCCCCCATCTCAAGAGATCAACAACACCTATATCTCTTGATTAATGATCAGAGGAACAAGAAATTTATCATAATTCCCCAGTGATCTCTGCCCTGATGTTTATCTGTCATTTTCTAATTACTTTCTTCATGTGAATATAGCCAGTTCTATTAGAGCAATCTCATATTTCTAAAACTCTTATCTATAGTCAGACTGTCTTGTACTGTAATTTTTCATACAATTTTCCCATCTAAGTTTTTTGTTGTTGTATGTTATAGGACACAAATGAAACTGCCAGTTTTGCGTACTTTTTGAACAATGGCATTTCTGATTTTCTATTTTTTTAAAATGTAAACTGATACAAATTTTTCCAAGTATGGGCAGACAAAAGGCAAAACAGCATCTCAGAATGGATGCATATTCTAGTTATTCTTCTGCCTCCTGGGAAACTGCCCTCAGGGACAAGGTAAGACAGGATGAGGGGGTTGGGGTTGTTCAGCCTGGAGAAGAGAAGGCTCCAGGCAAACTCATTGCTGCCTTTCAGTACCTAAAGGGGCCTGTGAGAAAGGGAGGGTGAAAAAGTTTTTATAAAGGCCTGTTGCAATAGTTTTGAACTGGGCAATGGTTTTGATCTAAAAGAGGGTGTATTTAGGTGGGGTATAGGGAAGAAGGTTTTTACAAAAAGTATGGTAAAATGCTCTTTGAACAGGTTGCCCAGAGAGGTGTGGAAACCATCAGGGTTTGGTTGGATGGGGCTCTGAGCAATCTGGTCTACTTGAGAATGATCCTGTTCATTGTAGGAGGGCTGGACTAGATGACCTTTAAAAGATCCCTTCCAATCCAAACTGTTTTATGATTCTATGAATATCAGGAAATTAATCAATTAAAAAAGGAAAGGAAGAAAGGAAGAAAAATAGTCTTCTTAGAAATCTTGAAATTACCTTCTTTTAATCAGTTCTTCATCAGAATTCTTTAAATTTTCCAGTTTATTGCGAACGATTCAGTTTTCTCCTAACTTGACCACAAAAGCCCCTGCTTGGCCTCTCTAAATCAGAAACTTTACTTCATCTACTAGAATCTGCTTTTTTTTAGCAAAGAATAATATCATTTTAGTTGTATTAATCACCTCTGCTGAGCTTCAGTAACTCTAGCAAGGTTAGTAAATGTGTAGATGTAATGGGCCTGTAAAAACATTCCTTATTTCTTTGAGTCTTGGTGATTATTTTTCTTTGTCTGCTGAATTAACCAAGTAATGATTAATGTTGGCCTGATAAGTCTTACATAAAAGTGAGACATTAATTTTATCTTTATCATTATAAGGCTGTCTAATGTCGTGAATGGCTGCAAGAGGTCTGAAAAGATTAAATAATTTTGAGAGAAGGCTAACCTTTCTGATCTAAAAAAAAAATAAAATCAGCACTATTTTAATTATTTCCTCTTCTTCTAGCAGATATGTGAACTGCAGCTGAGATTTATGTAGTTTACATTTTTTTTCTGAGTTGCAATGGCCCAAAGGGGGCTGCTTTTCTTCTTGAATAGTTAAAGCATACCTTTCATCAATCCTTTTCTCTTTCTGCCATTCCAGGGCACCTCTCCATGCCGTCCAATTTACACATTTCAAGGTGGAACAGGGGAAATATGTACCAAGAAACTTCTTGCTTTGAGAATACTCCTGAAATACCATTTGTGCTCCACTGTTTACCTGGGCAGTCTAAGAACACCCCACGATCACAGCCTCTCTTAGATAAAGTAATTTTCTTTGGGTGAATGTTTTATAAGCACAGTAATACCCACATCCTGCTACTGGTTAATTCAGTAGAAGAGTGACCCCATATTTTAAATATTATTCACAGGCATCCATTCAAACTCACAGTGAGAATCTTCTAAAGCAGAAATGGAGGGTAAGTCTCAAATTCTTTTTTACTTCCAGCAGGACTGAGACTCCTTGTGTCTCAGAACATCTTCCATAACCAATAAAATGCCAAGCTAAAAACATTGCACTGCAGTGAGGTTGACTTATGCTGAAGATAAGACAATGTTTCTGAGTTTATTGAAGCTATTGTTTTGGGGGGTTTTATAGCTTAACCTTCAGTAAGTGTTATGAACACCATATCCTTTAAGATTACAGGGAGAAGAAATTTATCTAAAAGATAAAATGCCTGATAAGTAATGAAAAGAAAATGCAGGTTTTGTATCAAGTTCAAGATTTAATGCATACAAATCTGAACTGCCTTGATATGGTTATCGTAGTGTCTGCACTAGGACACGTTTGCAGAGGAGAGGGGGCAAAGGCAGAGGAGGTTTCCCCATGAGCAATGCCCTGTGAGTTGCCTGACCCAGGCACATGGTGGGGGTCTAGCTGGGCAGTTCCCCTTGTCTCTAAAGTACACTGAAGCTGCATCCAGTCTTAGTATCCTTTCACACATCCTTAATTGGGGTATTTCAGTTTATTGTACACTAATTAGATAGACCTGTTGGTTGAAGGAGAAGAATCAACACCCCGTAATTACTTCATTGTAAAATGTAATGAGCTTTGGAACCTGGCTTACTGTAAAAATTGCAGCATAATAAATAGAGCACGGTTTTCCAACTATAAACCAGCAGTGAATTCTGTTAGTGTATTTTTTCATGAAACATGTTTATGTGATAGTCTTCCAATTTTATGGCTGAAGTTTATCACCATAAGGTGCATTTCATGACAGCCAAATAACTACATTCAGTTAGACTTGTCACCATGTGCCTTCAGTATCAAGACACATGCTGATTGTATCAAATAGTGTTGACTGTCTTTGGCTGCAAATAGAAAAGATGATTACACTGTTCTCTTTAGATGTGATGTAATATTATTCACCTCACTAAAAACTGAAGGTCAAGGTTGTCTAAGAACATGAGAAAGATCATCAATTGAAAGCTTCATAATGTGATGGTAATGCACTAAGAGAGACAGCAGTAGTTTTACATTAATATTTCGGTGATTTCTTATGCACGAGGCAGTGCACAGCCTACAAACTAAGCAAGTGACTACTGGTACATTTATACAGAAAACAGAACAATTCCAGGAATTCTGATGCTACCATATTTTGCAGTCACTTATTTATCTCAGAAAGGTCAGTAAAAACAGTTTACACTCTTGTGTGAAACTCCAGCAAAGGATTAGCACATTAGCAATGTATTTATGCCAGAATGTCATTATCAACTCCCTGAGCCTGTGAGAAAGCTTGAGCAAAATAAGGGATCATGATGGAATCTAGTGAAGTAGTTTTAAGGAAAAAGAGTTTGCTCAGGATCATAGCCAAGCCTTGTAAAACCACTGGCAACACAGTTTGTACTGAACGTGGGTACTGGAAATGCTTGAACCTCATTCCAGTAGTAAACACAGAATACATTGCACACCATGGTACACACTGTGGAATTGGAATGGAAGCACAAGACCCATGGCAGCTTTAAGGGGAGGCTGATTTCTGTCAGTTGCACCACTGGATGAGAGGCAAGTGGAAGGCAGGGTGTGGAATCACGGTGTGCCCCCCACCGGAGCCTGGTGTGGGGATGGCTCTGGCTGCCATGGCAACCACGAGAGGAGCTCCTGCTCTTTGCCCTCAGCTGGAGACACTTGGTCCCCTGCTGCCTTGTTGCCTGTGGCCCTGTGGCAGCCAGACACTCACCCCACCTATCTGAAAAGAGCAGAGATCCGGGAGAGACAAACTGATCTCTGGTGGGTTTTCAGCTCCCCCCACTAGCAATGTGAGAATAGGAAAATTCAGAAAATAAACACAGCTTTTATATTGAAAAAATAATCATAAATAATTAGAATGTAATCTGCTTTGAAATGACAGTTTAGTCTAATTTAGGACTGCATACAGAAGTATTTTTATGGTAGACATTCAATGGCATTGTGAAAGCAAGGGAGGACAGGCATTTTCATCCTTAAAATGTGTCATTGTAATCCTTAACCTTAATTTCTCTCATTATAGCACCCCAGCACAAGGATAACATATAATCTACCTAAATAATTTTCATCTAATAATACTGATCTATATTCTTAACATCAATCACACCTTAGTGTATTTTAGTTTAGGAAAACATAGAGAATAATGACAAAAGTTGGAATGATCTTACCTAGAAAATGTTCTATTCAGGGATTAATTTCAATGAGGTTTTAATATAGATTTTATTGCTTTAATTTTAATTTTTCTGTTTTGTTAAATGAGATTTGTCCCCTTAAGAACACATTTAGAAAGAGAAACAAATCATCTTACTAAATAATTTTGATAAAATGTCACCCACGACGGTGCTGAAATTTTGGTAAATGTTTCAAAAGATCAAATAATATACTGGCATGATCATCCCAGGTTTTCCTTTCAATAAGCAAAGGGAAGTATAAGGAGACATCACAGAAGTTTTAAAAAAGGGAGAGGGAAAGAGAGAGAGGGAAAGTAAATGATACAGCGAGAAAAGTGAAATTGAAGTCATTGGCAGAAGGGAAGAAAGAAGCAGAGGAGCTGCCAAGTGAATAATGAGCTAGACCCACAAAGACATGGGTGGGTGGCTCTCAGCTGGCAGCTACTGATGATGCTCAGAGCACCTCTTGCCCCATCCCCATGCCAGGGGATCTCTGTTGGGTGCCTGTTGTTTCTCACCCTTAAATTCTTAACCAGCAGGTATTCAGACAGAGATTCCTTCTTCAGATCACTCAACACCAAGATCTGCATTGTGGCATCAGTTTTCCTGGCGCAGTGGTTTTAGAAATGTGAGCTCACAGAACTGCAGCTGAAGCCAGTGACTGCTGCAGGTGCTCAGCTGTCTCATCCCCTATCCTTTTCCTCTTCCATGCACCTGCCCCTGCAAGGTGCTGTGAGAGTTCAGTCTGAGTGAAAGAGAACTGAAAAGCTCCAGACACACCGTAGCTTCCATATCTCCTGTCCTGCTGCATTCCTGCACCTGGAATGGTGTTTGTCCTCTGTGTGACAAGGAGATTGTGCTGTACCTGTCTGGGCACCTAGACATGGTCAGGGACATATTTTGTCCTTGGCATCCCTTCAGAGAGATGCAAGCTGGATTACTCATGTGGATAGAGTGGCAATATGACTCCTTTAAATAGTTACACAGGGGAGTTTGAGTTTCTCATATAGGTAAACCATTATATTTGAATAAAAAACCATCGTTTTTTCTTATAGCAAACATGTTCCATGCAGGCTTTGTTTATTCCCACAAAGGGGCCAGAGTTCAATTTTGTGTAAAAATTTCTGGTGATCAGAAAGTTTTTGTTTTGTCTTTTTTAACTGAAAACAAAAGACTGCACGGAAATTAAAAAAACCAAAACCAAAAACAAACCTGAACACTACTATTAAGCTTTATTGCTAATAACCCTATGCATAATAATCAGTATTTTGTCCTCCTGATTGTTTTTTCCTATCATTCAGTTTTCAAAGGGCCTAAGTCAGACTATGCAGTCCTTATTACTGAACATGCATAACACTGTCTTCTAAATTCCCTGTAACTATTCAAATAGCAGCTTGAAAAGACAAATTGTCTATCACTCCAAAGTCTTAAAACAAAACAAAAGGCACCATATTGGCACTTTAGGGACACATTTGTTGCCTGCTGTTGCTATTATATATGTCATTTCAGTCCTGCAGTTAGCCATAAACTACATCTTTTCTTTTTCCAGAGAGAAATAAGAGATGCCTGAAGGGAAGCAAGAATGGAAAGCATCCTTAAAATGACTGATTTACAATTGGTAAGAAGATACAATATGAAAATTATAGCTTTCTGAGTGTGTCACATGCCAGGTTTGCACAATGCTCTCGCTTTAAAAGCCGCCCCACAGGCCAGTGTGATGGCTCAGAGGACAGCATGGCACACGTGCAGCTGTGTGACAGGGAGAGACCCCAGGAGAGACCCCAGGTCATGGTCCCAGGACAGGCAAGAAGCTCCTCTCAGGGGGTGAGCTCATGGGACACCTCTACTGCAGAGGCTGCTGCACACAGCCCCCTGCACAAAGGAGAGACTGCAGCAACTTACCTCTCTGCAGCACATCTGAGACTGGAATGGAAACAATAATGAAGGCCCCAAAAACATCAACTGAGAGGAAAAAAGGCCCCTGTGATTCAAACCAGAGGCTGTTTCAGGAAGCAAGCAGCCTCTTAGCATAAAATCCTACCCAAGTTCAAGTAAATGAAAACCAATGCGTATTTTATGTGACTGTGAAAAGCAAACATACAGAATGCTATTTTTAGGCTCCTGGGATTTAGGAGTCTGATGTTAGTTAATCTGCTTTAGCTCCTGTCTCTAACTTAGGTTGTTAAATAGGATCCATTGCTGCAGCCTCTGCAGTGCAGGATGGTGATCTGGAGCATCTACCTTTACTTCATCTGTGGGGTGTAAGAGGAATATGGGCATTTTGGGGTGTATGAGATGCTTTATTAACAAACAAATGTAAAGTGTTTGGCCTTTTTACACTCAAAGCCAACGGTGAATAAGGGAAGTGCTGATTTGCTTTGCATTGTAAGCAAAAAGCATGTCCATTGTGTAATTTTGGAGGAAATTTGGCCCAGTCCCAGGTCTGGTATGGTGTCAGGTTCAAACACTTTCAGCAGAGATGGGTGCCTTGAGTCTATATCTGAAGTTTACTCAGTTTATTTCATAATCTAGTATTTCATAAAAATCCTGCTACTTCCTACTAGCATAAACGATTCAGGATTGTGTTGGACTATCACATCTATTATTTATTAAAATGCTTACCTTCCATAATTTCAAAAACTCCTCTTCAACACCTTTTGTATTTTTGCTGTCTGGATTTTACTGTAGCATGGGATTCCACATTTTTCTTTCATCCTTTATGAAAAAGCACTTCACTTTGTGTTCTGTTGGTTGCCTGATAATTTCATTCCATGCCCGCTTGTTCTGATCTTATCAGAAACAGAAATGATTCTTTGGCAGTGTTGTTCTCCAGTCACTCAGGACTGCAAAATCTTTTCTATAACTTTCATGCTCACATTTAGGATTAGCTACTTTGAATAAAGCAGAATCATCTGCATTTTTATTCATTTCAGATTTACAATGGTTTGCAAATAATTTATGTATAGTACAGATCTCATATGTCGCCTTCCTCTATTGGGCATTTGTAATTTATTCCTGATATTTTTTAGATATTAATATTTAATTTGACATTAATCCATGACAGGATCTTCCCTCTTACCAAGTAATAAACTCTAGTACTCCAAATATATATAGATTTTCTTTATTTAAAAATCTGTTATTCTATAGGGAGGTCCTGAAGCATGGAGCTAGCTGCACCAGTGTCTCCAAGAAGCAAATTTGGTTTATTACAGCTATAAGTGAGCTTCTCCACAGAGCTTTACTAATAAGTTGCACAGTGATTATCACTCTGGTGTTCTTATTTCCCCATCACATGCTGGGATGGTTGTTTAAAAGTCTTGTGAACTTGTTTTGAAAAATGATCCTTGTTGCAGTAACCCAAGAGTATAAAACAGGGTGACATTACAGTTTGTGGTCTCCAGCTTTAATTTGTACTTAATAACCTAGTTTTTGTTAAGTATATTAAATTTAGTTGACTTTTAAAAGAGCACCCACTGAGTTTTATGCACATGCAAATTGTATGTCTGTTTGCTATAGAATTAAACCCTCAATTATAATGACAATAAAGATGTAGTTATAGTTTTAATAATCAATTATCAAATAAGTATCCTGATTAGTGCTTGAGATTAAGTTACTGATTAAAAATTCCCTTATATGGGAGCTTCGGGAACAGGTTTTCTTAAGGAGATTGGTCCTCAGACCCAAGGGGGAGTACCTGGATGCAGATTTATACTTTAAAAAAAAGGTAAAAGAATTTGCTCTGATATTTGCACTTGTTGCCACAATAAAAAATAGCAGGTCTGTGTCAAGATTCCTACCTGTATCAATGATCATTTAATCCGCACCTGTTAGTCAACTGTAAATGGGAATTTAGTGTTACTTTTTGAGCTGTTCATGAGCAGTTCTGTTGTTTGAGACAAATATCTTCAATTTCTCCATGGGCAAAGTGGAAATAACAGACAGGTACTACCTATAGATGCTGTAAAAAATGCTCGAAGGCATGAAATGGGAAGAGATAAACACAAAATACCACTGGGCTGAGACGTAACTGTGATTGAACAAAAAGCTTGGGGGATAGGAAACCAAAGTAGCTAAACTATTTCTCTGGCCTTATTGCTAATTGGCTGTGGATCTTGGGTAGTGTCAGGTAGGAATTGCATATGAGACCTTCTTTCCAGGGTGTTGAACTGCACACCTCAGTGCTCTGTACTCTTCTCATCCTGTATCTAGGCCTATGGCGTGTTTTAGTGAAGTGCTTGAAAGGGAAGTTTGTTCACTATTTGACATTTTGAGCTAGTTTATTTTCGGTACATTGTCAGAATTAAACCTCCAATGTTTTCTCATTTTTGTGTGCTGTTCAGAGCATCAATGTTTGCCTTGTTGTTTTCCCCCTAGGAAGATTGCCTTGTCTACTAATTTGAATGTTTTAGCCTTTTAATCTACATGGATTTTAATGAAAACTCTTTTGACTGTTAGTTCACAGATTTTCCTTGCATTAAAAAGAGCCTGAGGTTTTTTCATTGAAGTTATTTTCCTAATATGGTGAGAAAATGCCAGCATCTAGAAGTTGTGACTTAAAAGGAATGAATTAATATTTGAATGAAAACACAACAGGATACGAATTCTGATTTTACAAAACTTTTCTAAACAGTAGTGCTAAAACCCAGTAAATCTAAGGAGTCACATAAAATCTTAGACTATAGAGAAACCAAGAATACATGTAGAGATTGCAGATTCCTGGAGAGAGCAGTAATTTAGAGGGCAAAATCTAGCATCTGGAGTTGGGAGAGCAATAGTTTGGAAGTGGGGAGATGGAGTTGCTGATTTTGGAGAGCAACCACAGGAAGCTGCAAACAAGCATTTCTTGTAGGTTCCTCTCATTTTAAAAAAAGTCTCATCTGGCAAAGAGATCTTACCTTGCCTCTATTCTGGAGCCTTTGGTTTAACAGGTCCTTCCAGGCCTTGCACTTCTTGGCACATAATTGTCTGTCTAAATAATAACTGTCCAAAGAGGTCCCTGAAAGTCTTTCTTTCTCCCCACCAGGATTTGTTATCCTTCTCTGAAAATAATTCTGTATGAAACACTTACGTTGAGAAATAATAGGTTAAAAAATTTTAGAAGTGGACAATGCCTTTCTACTTCCCAGAAAGGCACAAAGTTAAGCATTCAAGCATTTGAATCTCTGCAAGAAAAACCTCACAGGTCTTAAGGTATTCCCAAAGGACTTACTTATGGTTCCTGTTCTCCTGATAGCACTTAGCACAAATCATATTTTCCAAAGCCTTCTGACCTGCCCATGGCCCTCTGTTTTACTGAAAACTCTTGCCAGTATGCAAGACATATGCAAGTGAACAGGGACATCATTAATTACTGTAGCTTCACTTCAGGTTTCACAGATGCTGATGTCCTGGAACTTCTGCCCCCCTGCTGACTCAGACTTCTCCAGACACAGGAAATTTGTCCTACTTTACAATAAAAACTTCTGTCACAAAATTTAAGGATATCCTGAACATTTGTAAAAAATGAGTGCTAAGGTGGGAATGTTTTTATGAAGATCCATAATCACCACCAGCCCGTGGGGATAATTGAGTCTATGGACATAGAAAGATCCATTCTAGAGAATTCCCCACTTCTTTTGTGTGACTAAGAGACAAGACAAATAGTGCCTAGGTTTCTGAAATTTTTTTTAATTTCCATCTCCTTTTTGTCACTATGATTGCTATGAAGCAATAAATGTTTCAAAATGCTACAGAAAAGGGAAAACTAAAGATTTTCTGACCTAGAGAATGGGCAGAAAGGGAAAAAAAGAGGAAAAGGCAAAATCCTAATATTTAAGAATTCAAAGTTTCAGTTTTAAATAAACCACCTGCTTTACTGAAGAAGGCAAAATATTCCTTTTGAAGTTTTTGGTGTTGAGAACAAACACATCATTTCAATTTGTGGGAAAGAGGATGCAAACATAAAATTCTAAGTGGAACTGCGTCAATTGTGAATAATCATGAGTAAGAGGAAATGATAGTTCTGTAATACACACTTACTGTGCAACAAAAAGTTGTTTTTTTCCTTGTGATTGTACTTAAATTAAGGCTACATTCTGCTTTCATTGGAGTAACTGAGTGTCATTATATAAGGGACCTATCCTCCAATCTCTAGACCCTGGAACAGAGAGTGGGTGAAATCAATTATGCATCTGCTTTCTTCTGCAGCAGCCTGTACATTTTTGTTGTTTTGGCAGCATCAAATATGTATAGCAGATGCCATCTCCTGGCAATATCGTTTTCGGAAAGTTGTCCTAATCTTACACAGCTTACATGCAGGAACTGATTTTTGACTATTTTTGAAATATGCTTAATGTGAAAGCAAACTGTTATGCCCTTGGAGTTTCATAGAAAGCAGTAACAGTTCAGGGACATTAGTTAAACATTCTGATTTTCACTTGACAGTTCCTGATGGTTTTGTAGCAAAGAACTCTTTAAAAGTTTAAACACATACATTTAAATACATATTTAAAAAAATTTAGAATTCTTAAAATTACAAAGTTAGGTAGGGGTTATTTTTTTCTTTAACTACCTGATACAGTTGGAAAGAGAACAAGCTTTAGGATTCAAGAGGGGGTTTGTAAGCTTATCTTCAAATTCTTGTCTAATTATATACAGAAGGAATAGGAATCAAAGTGTAATGATTTTAAAGAGACACAAGTCTTGACTAGCAGAGAAATCTAGCACAGTAACGTGGAAAAAAACCCCAGAGTTCAAGTGAGTAAAATGCAAACCAGTCTGATTTGACTTGGACGTATTTAGAATATTTTATTGCATTTCATGAATAATTATTGAATTTCAGAAGCATCCCTAAGTGGCAAACAAGTATGATAAGGCCACACAACAAGCTCATGGAAATGAGCTTCTGACATGCAGTGATCAGCTTTATTACACCAACAGATTGCCTGGCGCTCAGCAGAGCATCTCCATGGGGTCTGTGGCCCTGCTGCTTTGACAAAGCTGAAGCAAAAACAATAGTGGTGAATCTTCCAGCTAACTGTAATCTGTATTCATTTTGTATTTCCAAGTCCTTTTGGACTTAGTGATGTTAAAGTAAGGAACTAGGAGCAGGTGTCTCTTTGCTCTACCTCTCTTTGTACCATCCTGTGTTTTGTGATTTCTGATACAGACAGATTCACACAAGACATCAAATTGGGAGCAGTAAGGAGCTCAGAAATAGGCTGCAAAGTGGTCTTAGGATGTCAGGGCCACTGGGGCTTCAGGGAAAAAAAGGAATTGGTAGGAAAAAAACTGACATTGAGTACCAGATCAACATTACTACACTTTAGACAAGGAGAAAACTAAAAGCTACAGACATTGCCATTGTTTCTTCTGTTAAGGATAAGAAAGTAGGTGATAAAAAAGATGCTGATGCTCAAAGAGTATCCTACATCATTTGCAGCCAATGAATTCCATGGCTGAGAAAATGAGCATTTTGCTCATTGTTGTCAGACATGGAAGTTGCAGTCAAACACTGAAGCAATAGTGGTTAAAGGGCTACCTCCTTTAATTGAATCCAGGAGTATGGTGTCTTTCTGGATAGGAAAACTGATGGGAAAATAAAAAACTCTGACAGCTGGACACTCCTACCCCTAGATGAGGTTTCTTAGAGGGCAGCACAAAACCTCGGTGATCCATACTTGAAGCAGGGTGAGTTTCTCCCTTGGAGAATCATAGTAAAGATCACAACTGGCCTAAATAATGGCATGAAAAGGCTTGGGGTCTTTGGAGCAGACCCATCCATTTGGAATATCATATTCATGTAGAGTAAATATATCTGTGAGGTACTTTCAGACCCAGGCAATCCTGTGCATTCATGTTTATGACAAGCAGAAAACTATCTCAGCTGCTGCAGCTGGAATTGCTTATACTACATTTTAGTAATAAAGCCAACAAAGAGCTGCTTACCAAAATCATATCTTTTCCAGTGGTTTTAGAAATTCTCAAAAATTTATAGTGCTGGTTTTTTGGTTTTTTTTTTGTTTTTTTTTTTTTTTTTTAACAGGGTTTTTTTTTTGCTTGATTTTTCTATCTTTCTGCTCAGACATTTTTTGGCAATGTTTTGCTGATGCAGCTGTATAGGGAACAGAGTCCCAGTCAGGGGCTGGTTTTGCCATTGTTGCCTATCTGGGAGCTGAGAGCCCGTCTCTCTGGAGCATCCCAGCTGAGCTGAGCTCTTCCCACCTCTCACTGAGCTTGTGATCTTGCTAGGGCAGAGACTGTTTCCATAGCCCTAATTGCTGGCTTTGCAAGGCTCCTTGTTACAAGTGTTTTTGCGCTCACTGAGGCATGTGAATCAAACTTGTCTGTGTTTGCTTCAGCCCCATAAACAGTGCTTGTTACAATATGGGCTGTTTGCCTGATTATTCAGAAGTCTAATCATTGTAGGCTTCATTTTAGCGGCACTCACACTGAGCTTGTTTTGCAAAGCCCTCTCACTACTTCCATTATCGTTTTAGTACTATGAAATTCTTTCACATCATACTGTTTTCAGAAAAGGAGAGGGGGAAAAAAAATCAGAAAAAGCCGACACCACAGAAACAGCTTCTTTGCACAGCACAGTACAGTACTGTTTTCCAAGTCCTGCCCAGAGCTACTACTACTTATTTTGCTCTATGGGAAAAAAAGACTGTTTCCCTTTGGTAATTCTCATCTGCCCAGTCCCGAGCCTCATTATGATCTCTTTTTCCCTGCTTAAGTAATTATTCCCTGGCTCTTAATTCCAAAAGTAGAATCAAATAATAAAACCTGAAAATTGCTGTCATTGATGTAGGGAGAATATAAACCAGCCATGTTTTCCTCCTGGAGGTTTTAACTTGAAAAACTGGAGCGTAACTGTTGTCATTGTCTGAAACTTCTGTAGCGGCTGGTAATTTACATTAATTAAGTATGCAAATAGATGACATAAACAACAAATTGGCCTCAGCGTTAACAGTTTTCCTCCCACATTTTGAGACAAGCAAAGTGGTATAATGGTATGGAAGGGATCTAATTCATCCTAATTCTGATCTTCCTCTGGGAGCAGAAGGAATCCAGCTGGGCTGCTGGTGCTGTCAGTAATTTTGACACATGGAAGATTTTGGTTTTAATGTAATTTCAGATGAAGACTGCTTGACTTTTTTTTTTTAGCAACATTTACAGCAAAACAAAATGTGATGAGAATTAGGGTGTTGCTGGTCAATCATGTTACCTCAAACATGCAGAATTCCCATTTTGTAAGTGGAAACAGAACTTTGTCATTTTTAGGAGGCATCAGATTAGTGCAAATTATTTCTAGGTAGTGTTAAAGAATCTTGGTTGCAGTTTTTAGTGCCCTGAAAGGACTGTCTTGTTGGAGCTCCGGAAATTAGTACTTAGGGTTATTGATCCATTTTCTCTCCGGCCGTGGTAGAGAATGTGTGTCAGAAAAAATTTATAACAGCAATACTCATTTATCTTTAGACATACTCTTCTTTTACAGCTAACCAAAATGAATAAAGAATGTATTCACATTCAGATATCTGTGTGCATTCACTACAGTTCCCCTATCACTCTTTCCTTTATGTCCCATCCATTTTTCCCTCCCAGAAGGAGGGATGCCACAACCTGCCTCAGCCCCCAAGTCCTGGCTTGCTTCCCCAGCTGCCCCATATTGTCCCACAGACCATTTGTTCTGCTCTCACGCGTTGCTCATCTTTCAGTCATGTCATGCATGCTGTTTGCTAATTGCATCGTGGCTAACTAATCTGGGTCTCTCCCTCATTTGGGGTGGTGGGGGGGCCACTTCTGCCCTGCTCACAGGCCTCTGCAACATCCCTGGCAATGTAGCTGTGGGTAGAGGACTGAACTGTGTTTCATCAGAAGCTTAACTTTTTGGCTAATGCATTTTCTTTGCAGATCTATTTCTACAACTATACAGTGCTGAACACTGCTCTTGTCTTCATATCCATACACATTTGCTGCATATAAATAAATGGTTGTAAAGCAAAGCCACACACTGGTGCTCTCATTGCCTCCTCATCTGCAGATCACTGCAAGTTTTACATATTTGAAGTGAGATTTGCTTATTTTGACTGGCTGCATCATTCATGTGGTTTTGTATTGTCTCTTCTAAGTGGAAGTGAGACCTAAGTGCAAATTCTACATTCTGAGGTAAGAATGTTCCATGCTTTGCCAGTACCTTTGTTCATCAGGGCACTGGCAGAAACCAGTAGAAAGCAAACCCAGATAAAAGCATATTCAGTAGTTAAAAAATCATCACAGGTATTAGCTTGGCTCCATTCATAGCCTTTTAACTTCAAATATAAGATGGAAAATCTCATATTTAATAAAGAATGAAAACCAAAACCAAACACAGCTGTATTCTACGTTCTTTATTTGACCAAATTATTTACAGTTGCAAATATTCTAAGCCTTTTATTATTAAACTTTGCTATTTTGGAGGCTGATAATTTTCTTTACATAGCTTTCTGCTCAAAAAAACCACAATAGAATCATTTGATCCCATATGCTATGAGGACAAAATAAGGACTTCTCCAATAATAATTCAAGATTGTTCTTCAGAGTTTTCAGGTTATGAGATGTGAAGACAAATGCAAGTGAGTTATTTTAACACTGCTTTGGTTTTGTGTAATTTTGGTAAGTTACATATGAGCTCTACAGACTCCAGCAATCCTGTCACAGGCTAGGGTTTTTAAAGATCAGTCCTAGAGAATTTCTGTGTGACCATTGCACAAAAAAAAAAGTATTCTTAAATAATCAGCTATGTTATAATTTCATGTCAAAACTGCAGACATGGTGAATTTGCTATGATTTCACTGCAGCAAGAACTACCAGAAGACCTAGGCAGCAGCCTGGATTTCAAGGAATTATGTTTCAGCAGAGTGTCATACTCACATTTTCTTGCTCTAATCTAGGCTTGTTTGAAGTGATGATATCTGGAGAGAAAGGCCTTGACTTCTGATACTAAAGAAAAATCAGTGTCAGTGAAGTGCAAACTCAAGTAATAGGGCAGGCATGAGCTTCTTCAGAGAGGAAAGAGCCAAGGAGTGTCTGCCATTTGGGACAGGCAATTCCTAGGGCTGGCAGGGTCATCTATTTGTGGTTGTCTAGTAGCATATAAGAGCAGCTAAGTTCTGTGAAAGATGGAAGGAATATGGCCATGGACTTACTTTTCCTTTGGTTAGATAAGGAAAATAGCTGTGCATAAACCTGACAGGCTCTGTTCATATGGAGATGCCATTTCTGCTTAACCTCAGACTCCCACTGCTTGGATCTTAGTTAATTGTATCGTGGTCTATTTGGACCATCTCTCTAGGCAGTGTCCGTGGGGAGCACTGCTGGAACATACATTATTGTTTGTGCAGAACGTACTGAAATACAGGTCTTGATCCAAAGAGATCTGGTCCAAATCCTACCTCTTCCAACTCTACCTACTGTGTGGTGGTGACCACAGAGCTCTGAATCATCTGTTTCTCCTGAAGGGAAACTGGCCCTGTGCCCAGTGAACCACAATGACCTCCTAAATATATGATGCAGTAGAAAACTTGATGTTGAACTGTACCATGCATACTGGACTTGAAGGCTTTACACCATGCCAGGCCACTTTTATAACAATAATAGACTGTGGTTTTAAAAAAAGTATTGGCATGCAAGTACATTGACAGCCATCTTCACAGGAAATATCACATCTCTGTATTAAAAAAAAAAAAAAAGAAAGAAAGAACAACAATATTCTTTAAAGATGTCTGTGCTTTAACCCATCTTGGCCTTGTGAAATCTTTAAGATCGCAGTGGAGTATCTGAAGTCTTTGGTGAGGTGTAATGAAATCTTTATGCTGAGGTAACTTTCTTCCTTAATAGCATGGTGAGAGAGAATCCATTATGTTTTAAATCTGTCTTTGTCTCTGTGGAGACATTTATTTTAAAGTAACATTTTAATCATGGCTTCAGCCTGTGGGGAAAAAAGGTACCCAGAGCTGAATAATGCATGTCCAACTACCAAAGGGGATGCTCTATTAACTCTGATTTACATATGACTGATTGTTTAAATTTGTAATATCACCATTCAGATGGCATTTTGGAAAGGTGAAGACCTCATTTAGGGCAACCATAATTCAAGGAGTAAATGAACATAGTTTAATAAACATTATTTGAATGTATACATTGCCAAAATAAGGCTGACACCCACCGCAATCACTTTTAAAATAAATTAGTTTCCAGGGCCCTTTTCCTATCACATGGGCTTAGAAATTATTTGCCTGGGTGTTCTTTACTGTGCCTATTTTTATGGACCATGGGCAATTTTGTGGTCAGAAGTAACATACATCAGCAAAGAATGTGAATTTAACAAACATAGGCATGCATTTCTCATACCCATTTTCTTTCCAGAATCAAATAGTTCTGCTCAGTTCAGTTTGGCCACTTGTCTTCAGTTAATGGGTCTATGAAGAGTGATCCTTTATTTATTTTTCAGTGGTCTCTTCTGGCTTTTCGGGGCCCTGTGTGCAGGGGGGAGGCATTTTGCCCTTCTGGCGGCGCTTGTGCATCAGTAGTGGGGTGTGCCCTAGTTTGGGAACGCCTGGTTAAAGGCTTCCCCCTCTCTGGACTGGCACTGTCTTCAGTGACAGCCCTGCAGCTCCAAGCCCTGAGCTGCCACTCCTGCCTTTGAGAGTAATTGTGCCATCCTGTGCCACTTGTGCTGGGCAGAGGCACTAACAGCGCCACAGGCACATGTAACCTAATATCTTATTCAGAATGCTTGCACAGTAATCTCAATGAGAATACTTTCAGGATTTTTTTTATGAGCTAGAAGCAGTGAGCACTGTTATAAATGCTAGCATATAACACTCTGAGAGGAATAATTGCAGCACATAGTTACTTATGTTAATACTATCACATTATCTTGTGATAGCTGTGCAATTAAATGAGTCACCACTACGCCAAAATCTCATTTGTCTCCAAGCACCCTACAAATATGCTGCATTCACTGTCTGTGCTTCGGTCTGATAGCTTTTTAGTCACTGCATTCTCTTTGTGTTTGGAGAACAACAGAGCTGTAGAGCCTTTGAAAAGATGGAGCATGCTGTTTGAAATTTAGTAATAGAAGGATATTAATCTAATGAGTGGTTTTCCCAAAATGTATTTAAGAAGATACTTTTCTGAGCGATATTTATACAGCAATGTCTGATCCTTAAAAGAGTGTTTTAAGAACAAAAACAATGTTGTGACACAACAGTCTGTATCCTATTTATCCTCCACTCTGACTACAGCCTGTGTACTCCATATCCCACTGAAGCAAATCCCATTGGCACTGTTTTTAATTTTCAGATATTCCCAATAATATAGGCATAAGTTTTGTGATGAGCAATACTGGAAGATCCCAAAAGTGAGCAAATATTCCACTTGAAGAGTGGTCAGCTCTTGGTTTCTCGTAGGAAAAGAAAAGGAATCTAGCAAGCAGAGAGGAAAAAGCTCATTGGTGTTTGGGGAAGCACATTTTGGACAACAAATATCATTCGTCCCTTTTGTGTTACCAATTTTTGCTGAAGAGATTTTATCATGAATGAGGAAGAAAACTGATTGAAAAGCATTCCTTTTCCTTGCACAGAGTCTCTTCTGTTTCTTTTCCTAATTAAAATCTGCAGTCTGTTTTTTGCATACTTGAAGATGCCTCTCTGGCCTGAAAACACAGCTAGGTATAAATGTGGGTAGAAATTGCTCAGCTTCCACCTAAATCAGTGTGGAACTAGGACATTGCCTCAGTGCAAGCGAGAGCTAAGTACAGGCACAACAGCTCCTCTCCTGGTTGCTGTAGCAGCTGAGAAATGAACTGAGGATAAACAAAGAAAAACAGAGTTAAGCAGCACTTGAGAAAATGTTCCCTGTGGCCTCAGGACACCATTCTGTTATGGTCAGATGCTGTTAAGGTTTAAGAAAACAGAAATCGGGAGTGGTACTTTCATACCCCAGAGTTTAATTGTGACCTTTTGTATTTAGGCAATATCTTTTCCCAGCCCAGGAATTAAATATAGTGCAGAGAGACACTCCTCAATGTGACATCAAGTATCTTTCTTCCCCTGAAGAAATAAATGTGAATGATGAAAGCAGGAATGTGGAAATAAAAGTGTTACTTCCACACTTATAATGCCAGCTAGCACTTGTTACCAAACTTGTGAAAATAACACGATTTACTGTAATAGTTTACACTTGACTAGTGAGGTATAAAATATCTTTATCTTATAGCCATATAAACTATGGTTAAATTAGGCTGAAGAGAACACACAGAGCAGTGCCCACAAAAGGATTAGGAATACAAAAGCATTACAAATACAAGACGCAAAAGCAGAACATCCTGTTCGAAATATATGTCGAATGGAATGGAAATAAAAGGAATTAAACTAAAAAAGGATGAAGCAGCTCACCTCTTAATCTAAAAGAGAAGTTGATTTAAGCTGATTTCCTTCCCTGCAGCATTTTGACTGATAATAAAACAGGGTCTCTAAATGTGAGAATGCTTGGAGATAATGTGATTAGTCTGATCACTCAGATTTTTAACCAGAACAACAAAAGCTTTGATTGAAGTGGTATCATTGTATTTGTATGCTCTCACCTATCTAATTATTTACATTGAATACCAGAAATTTTCAAGGCTTGTTTTGCTTTATTTTCACATCAGGATTACTCAGAAATCTGAGGTGAGAGTATTCTCTATTCTTATGTTTGAGAGAGATAGAGATATCAAGCTTTCCTTGCCAGGTATGGGAATTGGAGTTTCAAAAATAAAAGTAACAAACCAAACAGCTGAAAACAGCCTGAGCTGAAAAAACATCTCAACTGAATTACACTTTTCCCATTTCCCTGATGTGATAAACCTTACACTCTTAAAAGATCTGTCTTTTAAATGGAAAATCAAATGGAAAACCTCAGCGCTTTGGGTTTTTTATACTTCATGAAATATTGAACAAAAAAGAGGTCATAAGCCATTTTACTGACTTTATAGGTCTCGTGAGACTTCTTCAGGCTCTCTTCTTGTTTGCTGCTGTACATCTGGAGTAAGAGTCATGCAGAGACAAGATGGCAGGTGTAAGTTGCTCTTGGACATGTAATACATTTTCCTCCACAGCATGCAAGACAAACACTTGCTTTCCTGTTTCCACCAGAAGGATAAAAAAAACTTTAGGCCATGCTCTTGCCCCCAAAAACCAAATTATTTTTTCCAGAAGTTCCAGCATGACTGGAATTTCCTCCTATAAAGTAAAATATGCAGCTTCCTTTAGTTGAATTAAAAAAAAAAATTAGTTACTACCATGAGAAAAAAAAAAGATTTCACATACTCTCCTATAACAATTTAATGTTATAATTGCACGTCTAAAGAAAGACTAAGCCATGGGAAAAATGAATATAAGTGCACTAAAATGGAAAAAAGTCTATGTCTATAGCAACAGCAACGAAATTGCTCAGGAGTCGTGGCCACGGTGAGCTTGTGAGAAGCACAAAAAGTTGCCATCCTTTCTGACGTGCGAGCGGCTCCCAGAGCCCGGGTCGGGCCCGGCTCTTCCCAAATCGTGCCACCGGGTGCCGCTGCAGGAGAGAAAAAGGAAATGTTGTCCCTGCCTTGGCCAAGGACGAGACACGCCAATTGTCGTGATTCCGCACTCGCGCCGAGCTGAAATAGCGTTTCCCTTCCTAGTACACACGCAGCCTTCTTGTATTAAATTTCTGTATCGTGAGTTATTAATTTTACTGCCCTTGAAAGTTATTGAGGAGAGAAAATAATGTCGTAAAATCTGTGTGTGACTCAACTGAAGGGCAGAGCAAGAGTTGATGGACCAAAATTATTTCATTTTCCTTAGAAAACCCCCAAGACTTCACTATGTAATTCTGTTGCAGTTAAACCTCTGTGGTCAGTTCTGATTTCACATTCTTTTAATTTGTTTGTTTTCAAAAGAAACCTCTCCAAAACACAGCTGTCAGCACTGCTGGTTCTCCTAAAATTTTTGCACATATTCACCAAATAGTTTGCAGCTAAAATCCAGGAGGGGAGCCCGTCAGTCCTAGCACTGCTGACCTACTCAGCAGCATTCAGACCTGCTGGAGAGGGATTCACTCACTCTGTGCTGTCTTACCTGAGGCCTGGTTGAATCTCATTTCATTGACAAGTTGGTTAAATTCCCCAAGAAACATAGCAGGACTCTGGCAGAAACTAACAATGTGCAGATGTTATTAGGAATTGTAATTAAAAAGAAATTCCTATGTTATGAGGGTTTGCCTAGGAACCAAAAGGCAGTATCAAAGCATATGTCTCTGCTGTATATTATTAGACTATTATGTATTATTGAAATATGCAAATCATGGCTATTAAGGAGAAATTCAAAGAAGCAGCCAAAGGAGTGGAAAGTTTGCAGGTGGCATGCCGATTGTTTCAAGATGCTGTACCAGAGACTAACAGCAAACATTTACTGCTTATCAAAAAAAGACTTTAAAAGGACCACACGCACACAGAAAGCTGGCATGACAAAACAGAAATGTGAAAGTAGTCGTTAGAAGTAACAGGCAGTCTTCAAAAAGTGGAAATTGTGTCGAAATGAGGAAAACAGAAAAGAACATAAACTCTTATACGTTTACTATAAAACCTTTATAAAGCTGGCCAAAAATATTTTGACGAATAACTTGTGATAAGCATAAGAGTGAATAATAAAACTTGCTCTAAACACATCAGAAGGATGAATTGTGCCAGATAGTTTATAGGCATTCTATAACGTTTGGGCTATAAAAGAAGTATTTAAAGAGATAAGCCCAGAGCTGAAATGCTAAATGAATTTTTCACAATAATGTTCTCCATGGACAAGCTTAGGCAGGTTTCAATAGCAGAACATTTTTTTGGGTCCAAGTCAAAGAAATTATCTCAATTTAAAGAGTCAGAGAAGAAATTTTAGATTAGACAGAACCAAATGGTAACAAATCAAGTAGATTATGTCAGGTTTTCAAAGAAAAGAAGTCTGATATATGTGACAAATTATTAATGCCATGTAACTTGACATGTAGATTGGCCTCTTTTCCAAGGGAATGGAATGTGGCAAATGTGATGTTCATTTTGTTCTAAATTCAGTGGGACCTCAAGAATTACAGCCCAATGAGCTTGATCTCCTGTTGATAAAGCTTTTTCAAAAGAAGGGTATAAGGAACAAATGACTGGAGTTTATTGAAAAATTCAGCATGCAAGAGAATGAGAATGATTTGGATGATACATTATGAAGGATACATCATAGATGGATTTCCTAAACCTTTAACCAAAGATCCTTCATTAAAGCATGCTGAAGAAAGCAAGCATGAGATAAAGTAGGTTTTCTCAGGTGCCCATGCACAATTGAAACAAAATCTTCAGGAATCAGGATATGGAATGAATGGGTAGCATTCCATTTTCATAGTGCAGGGGTTTACTCATAGATTTTCTCCAAGATTTGATTCTCACTCCCAGGCTACTTTATATTTTGAATGTTTTAGAAAAGAAGTAAATAGAGAGGTCATAAGATCAGCAGATGATGCAAACCAAGAGCCACTTGTGATGGGATGCAGGGTGTTCTCTCAGAGCAATTTGGCTATAAATGGTGGAAGAAATTCAATGTTAAATACTGGAAAATACCCATGGGGAGAAGAAAAGCATCCTTATGCTTATGCAAGTGCAGCTTTAAATAGGTAATAACAACTACAGAAGGAGGTGTTTGAGTTCTTCAGGAGATACTGCAAATGTCAGATTAATATTCAGCAATAGCAAACAAACAAAACCCCAAAGTATTAGCAGAAGGAAATGATGAATAAAATAGAAATCAGGATGCAATTATAAGCATGATACAATTTGCAGATCCAGAGTTATAAATCTGACCCATATTTTGAAGACCATATGTTGTTCTAGTTGGACTTATTTTAAAAATATTGTGGAACTAAAATATATAGTAATGATAGCAATAAGTGTGGTCAAAGATAAGGTATGGCTGCCACAAAAGATGGAACTTAATAGAGAGGGCATACTTTAACTTGGATGAGAAACATCTACTTGGGATATGAAATAACAGAGATTATGTAATAATTAGTGGCATGGAAAAAATGAATAGGGAGAATAGGAAAATCTCCTCTTTCTGTCACAGTGTAAGAACTGGACTCCCTGAAGTGCCTCTCGCAGATAGTAGGTTTGAAATCAAAAGAAGGGAGTAGTTTTTTATTTTTAGTTGCCATGGAACAATAGCCACTGTCTCAGCAGCAACTCCTGCTCTACAGAGATTTGAAAAACCCCACAGAGACAAAAAAACATTAGATAAAGAGCTAAACTGTACCTCAGTCAAGTATAAACAAATGTGGTTGCCAAGTGTTTATGAGAGACAGACACTAGCTCAGGGAGTGTCAGACACTCACTCCCTCTCTGCTGTGAGAGGGAACTGAAATCTGTAGGCTAGAGGAAATGGTGTGCTGGGTTCATCTAAGAAAGGAGTCTATTGCTTGTCCTGTTCAGTTGCACCCCTCTCATTTACAGTAGTCCAATCTCAGCCAAAAGTTATGATTATCCTAAGAAAGCCTGGAGAATGTGTTTTCACTAAAATCTTGACTGTTACTTCTGAGTGTGATACATTCCAGGTTTGTGATTTGTAAGTCAGTGGACGCGGCCTGAGGTAGCTTCAACACCCAATAGGCAGAACAGCATGCCTGCTGCACGAAAGAGGCACAAATAGGCCCTGCCACAAGATTTCTCCTATCCTAAACTACAAGCCAGATATGTGACTTATCAACTTCCAGTGGGAGTCTCAGGAGAGACAGGGAGCTTTCATTCAGGTCTTATCAGCACTGCAGTCCTGTTGTCTTTGCTACAGAGCTAACTCGAGTTAAAGGGATACTCTGTGCAGTTTTTGTGCAGGGGCTTTTTTTCAAGACAGCATGAAAGGAGGTAATGTAGATTACAGTTTAAGTCTTCAGGGAAAACAGCTCCCACAACCTAAGTATCAGTGTTCTCCCAATGTGTATTTCTGCATATCATTTCCTCTTCTGCAGAGCAAACCTCTACTGTGGACAAAGAAAATGCTAGGCACTGTGAGGTACAGGTTGCAATGACTAAATGAAATTAAGATAAATGTGTGCACAATCAGTGCAGGTGACCGTGAAGTTTCATGCAATCCAGAAATCTTTTTACAGTAGTTCAGAACGATGTCCAAGCTAAGTCCTGGGGGTTACTTACATTTTTACAGATTTTCAGCAATTTGTAAGGATTAGTAAGTTATTGCTGAGACTTCTAGCTAATTAACTACTTAGTTATGATAGCAGAGTAAGAGTAGGATGGTATAAGAAATGGCTTACCTCTGACACAGAGGGGTCACCTGGTTTTGTTAATGACACAGTAAGGCCATAAACTTTATTACATATGAACCTGTTAAACTCTAGTGTGTGTGGAATGGGAAATAGAAGTGCAATATCATCAAAATCTCTGAAAAGACTTTTATAAGGTCATGATATGCTGACACCAAGGATTTTAATTTAAGGTTAACATCTTCTAATAATACATTTGATAGCTATAATGAGACTTTCAATGGAAAAATTATTTAACTGTTATATTTAACTTTAAAAATTATATACCCCTAATGTATTGTGGCATATATTACCACTATAAATTAAAATTAATGTATACATTAAATAGCTACAAGAGAAAAAGGGGCATTTTTTGATTAATGGAATGGTAATAGTTCAGTATCTTTTCTCTTGTTCCTGCAGAGTGAAAGATGTTATGAATATGAAAGAGAAACAAACCAGTAAGAGGTTTAGCTTCTCAACTTCTCCTTTACTTCTGTCATGCAAGCATAATATATTCTGTACTAGTTTCCTGGGAACTTCAGAAGGATGAACATGAAAAAGGAAAAGAAAGGCTGTCTTTCTAAGCAGCCTTTGTCTAGAAACCAACATTCATATTAAAGTTTGAACTGTGTTATTTCAAGCTTTAGCATATATACCTCACCAAATAAGGGACCAGCCAACTTATGTAAAAGAATAACCTGCCTCTGAGCAGAACTTATTAGCTTGGGCACAGTTCCACAACAGCGTGTCCAAACAGCTTTTGGATTGAATGAATCTTCCATTTTGCACCTTAGAAAATGATCTAAGCTATTCCACAACTGTCTCCACCTGACTCCAGAGACATGCCTTCATAATACAGCTTGGACCAAGGCCCTTCTCCAGCTTGCTGACACAAACTGGCTGTCAACTGCTCTTACTTCCCAGCTGATGTGAGGCAGTTGCAGCATGATGAGTTCAATATCTAAATTTACAGGAAAGTCATTAGATGGGCATTAAATGAGCACTCAAGAACACATAGCTTAATTTCTGAATTTTGTAGGCTCCTTAAAAAGTGCTGTGTGAAAGTAAACAGCTCTCTCTGCTTGCTTACTGCCTTAAAATAAGGATTGTCTGGAAAATAATTGCAGTTAAAACTGAAGACATGAAAGGGGTAGAAGTTCCTGTCATTAGCCCGACAGATCAGTCATCCTCCAGTAAAGCATAAACTGTGCTTAAATAAAATTTAGGAAGTCTTCCCTGAAAAACACATCTTTGTCTGAGGAGCACCTATATTTCAGAGGAGAAGGACCATCCAGCAGGAGCTCTGCTCTGGTGAGTGGCTGTGACACACTCCATAAGTATTGTGTGTTTGGCATTACAGGGGATGTGCATCTTCCCAAATCCCCAGTTCTTGAGTGCATGCACTTCAGTCTGCTCAGCTCCTCTCCAGTCCCTCTTCTCAAAACCCAATGCATTTTATTTATCTGGCGTGTATGTAACAATTTCAGCATTATGGGAACATTGTATAACTGAGTGATTGCATGCTACAGAGGAACTTGATGAAGGCCCAAAGACAGAGAAGGCTACATAAACAGGGGAAATATTAGAAAGAAAAGTAAAGACAGGGTTCAGCAGCCAGAAAAAAAGTAAAAGTACACCCCTCAAAAACATAGGAAAAGAGAAGGGGCAAGGAGGAGAAAGAAACAATAAATAGTTTAAATATGACATTGATTACAAAGTTGCTTCATTGTTCATGTTTGGCAGTGGAAGAGGAAGAGGAAAATAGCTTTTTGGAATGCTGCATGAACATTAATATTGATGGCCTCATAAAAGTAAATTTGGGTTTCTCAAGGGAGAAGAGTGCAGCCACTCCTTTGCCATTAAAAGCTGAAGTTCATGTGGAGGAGAGTCACAAAAGTCTTCAGTCTGTGTACCACGAGTGTTCAATAGACCAAATATTTTTGGCAATGTGCCTGCTTAGATGAGTGTGTTAGTGCTGCCTGCTGGGTTATGTAAGGGGGGATACTGCAGCAGAGACAGTGAAGCAGGAAGTCTGAAATGTTCCAGAGGACCAACTGGGATTTCCCTGCTGCTGTTGTCACAGCAGAGCCACTATTTTTAATTTAACTAGTAAAAATTAATTTATTTGTCTTATTCTAAACTTAGTCTGCTACCAAAAAAAAAAAAAAAAGGATTCAGACAATGCTAGTGGGATTTTAAACATGTTATAGTTTAAACACAGTAATTTCCTGACTGGAGGGGAGAAAGCTGGAAGACCGAGCAGCACAGACACACCATGTCTGCCTCATGCAGTCCTGTGATGCTCGGTGATGGGGGAAAATACTTGGCTGTGGTGCAAAGGTGGTAGAAAGCCAAGTGAAGCTGGCACCTCTGCTAACATAAACCAGAAAATAGCCAAAACTCTTGAGGGGATGCATTGTAAAAAAAAATAGAGAGGGCAATGTGATGTAATTAGTTATTATAGCAGAGGGATGGGAACCAGAATGCCTTGATTTCCAGTGTTGTCCAAGTTACATACTGAGAGCACAGTCATGCCAGGTACTAAATGTCTTCTCACTCAGGCTCTTGTCTATTCAGGATATTGTTTTATAGCCTTTCCACATTCACCTGCTTTAGCCAAACATTTGGACTACAAACACCATTCAAAATGCTCCTCTCTTGCAAGCTAAATGACTTTGTGATGTCATTTTTTCTAGGATAAAAGCATTATCTCTTCAGAGTAAAGGTTTTAAAAGTAGTTACTTCTGAATCTGGTTTCAATAAGATGCATTTTCTTTTTTGATATTGCCTTTTTTGAGTGGTGATATATGCTGCAGTAACATAGATCCTGTGACACATCTCTGCAGGGTGTATTTGTACATGATAAATATACTAAACAATATTAGCTCTACCATGGCTGAGTTGCTGATGCAAAGACACAGTAACCAAGACAGTGAAGTGTAAAAAGTCATGCATTAGTCACATAGGAAGCTAGAACTAACAGTTCCTGGACCCTGACCCAATGTACTTTATCCTTTGGCCAAAGGGTAAATTTGAGTGTAAAACAGACATAAAAGGTTTAAATGTGTCCATGGTTACTTGAATTTCAGAGTTGAATACATGACCTAGGAGAGAGATGACTTCAGAGATGCAGAGGAATGTGGGAGAATGTGATGAGTACTGATACATTCTGAAAAATTAGGAAGTGGCCAACAAGTACTGCAATGCACTTACAAATAATTGCTTTTCAGATATTTATAATTTGTTCAGTGATTTCCATGGCATATCCCATCACAATCCCTGGCTCCAGTCCTGATATCCCCACTAAGTTCCTTGTCTAGTCATTCTGTCTTCCCTCTCTCCTCCCTGATCTCGAAATCCTACAGTCTGCCCATTATAAATTATTGAACCAGTTTTTCTCTTTTTCCACAAGCTTGCAGTTTCTTTTTTTACCAGGTTTTCTCATCATTTACCTTATGCTTTGGCTTCACACCCATTTGTACCTTATACTTCTGTCAGGCAAGCTTTGTCCTCTATCTGTAACAAAAAGAAAAAAATGAAAATAAAAAAGCGAAGATAAAACCCCAGGAAAAACAATCTCTTGGTCCTGATAGGTAAAATCCCAAAGCATCAACTGTAGTTAGGAAAAGCTGAGAATATCATTGCACCCTTTGGATTTTCAGGTGAAAAGTGAAGTGAGCCCCTTCTGAGCACTGATGAAGAGATTTTTCCAAAGACTTGGACCCTGGTCAAACTTGGTGTGTTTTTACTGAACACAAGAATGGACATATTCATTGCACAGAAATTGTCCCCTTACAAATTTCACATTTTCCAAGATGTGAAGTGCTTCAGCTGTTCAGAGAAAAGGTTGTGATCAGACACAAACCCACCATAATGGTAAAAGAGCAAAGTGTTAAAGCACTGTGAAGTTATAGCAAGACAATATAGGGTATTATCCCAGAAAGTGCCAGACAAACTTTCTCATAGCTGATGCTATCAGCACAACCTCTTACTGCAATTCACACATAGTAAACTCTTACTTTTTCTGTCATAGTTAGATTTTATGTTTCTGAAACACATTGGAGAGTGATATTTTTCTTGCACGCTTATGGCCAAAAAAATTCCGCTGTTGATCCTTGTGATTTACGTATCAGTTTGCCATTTTAAAATAAGTGCTGTGCAAACAACTGAGAGATTAATATAATGCTGTGGGAAATTCTAAGCCATTCATATGCCAAGGTTTCATCAGACTTTTAAAGGCAGGAGCTTCAACTACATCTTTAAAATAATTGGCACTTCTTTCTCTGTAGCCCTGAGTCTGCAAAATATCAATTGCCTTAGATGACGCCTCAAAATCTGTCAAAACATTCTGGATCAGATACTCAGCTCCTGGAACACTAAACTTCAATATGCCAATTTCATGTGGATGCTGTGTTTGGTCTCTTAAAACTCCTGTCTTTTGCCATTATAATTTATACTCTCGTATAGTCAGCTTGCAGGCACCGTTTCTGTTGATCACTTAAAACTTTGGCATGACTCTGAATAAAACATGCAGCATAGCAGATGTGGATTAACTAAATGGTGCTTGTGTTCCTAGAAATCAAAATCCAAAAATGTACTCGTGCTTATTCATTAAATATCTATTTAATCAACCATTAAATGATTTAACTATGGGATATTTTTAATCAACCATTTCCCAGACCACAGAAACATGGTTTTATATGGTAAATCAGTCTGTGTGAGATAATCCATATTTTTCAGATTTCCCAAGGTGCTTATTTTAAATGGCATAAGGTTTTTCTTTTTTTTTTTTTTTTCTTTCATCTGCAGTATTGCAAAGTGCTAGACAAACTATAGCATTGAGCAGCAGAACATTTCTGTGGGGAAACATGGCAAATAGTGACAAACAGGAAATCTGTGTGCCATTTAAAGAGAGACTGAAAAATGAACAAAAATTCCCCACACTCCGACTCAGGATTAGATTGAAACTATTGGGATGGTTATCTCCCTGGATGTGAATCTTTGACTCACCTCATACCATTCTAATTTTTAACTGAAGCATTAAGTTTTATTACAAAAAGGACAGGTTTGCACTGGGGAGTCCAGGTTCCCTACAAGATCTGCTTGTGCTCCTTGCTCCTGACTTTATTTATGGCAGAGGCTGCTAGGTGAACTCAGTTCTGGGTAGTTTTGCAACGTGCATAATCACCCTGAATAAAACAGAATTATTATTCCCTCTGTTTAATAATTATTATTGGTTGAATGGAGCTTTACAAAATACAAATTGAAATACATTCATTTCCATGCAGGCTCTCAAAATCAAATGGATCTAACTGTGATGAAGACAGTCTGTCCCCTTATGGGGCTGTCACTCATCTGGGGCTGTCATCTGCTTTGAGAAAGGATTTCAGAGAGCAAAGAGTGTGCTGTGGACAAGACACTGGAATGGCTCCTACCACAGCAGTGCAGCAGCTCTATCACATTCCTGGTGGCACCAGGCAGTTTTGCTGCATGTGCATATCTCTGCTTCTGAACTGAGAGCCTGTGTAGGTGAGCTCCCAGGAGACAGTGCTGGTGCCAATCTCTTTGATTCCTGACCAAGACTCCTGAGCTTCCCATTCCTTCTGGGTCCCACTGCCAAAGCCCACAAGCAGAACAAAACCCTCTTCTCCTTTCATCCTGATGTTTTGACACTCAACTCTATTTTCCACTGGAAAGCTTCCCATTCCTTCTTGCTTCCCAACACTCATCCTGCAGCCCTGCAACAACCACAGGGCTCCCAGTGAGGAACACCTTGCTCTGTTTAGCCTTTGACCTGTCCCTGCCTAGCTCTCCTGACCATGTCTGCCACTCTTTCTTTCTCTGTCCATCCAGCTGCTGCTAGTCCCCCACCTCCTACACTCCCTTACCCTCTTCTTCACTGCCATGACCACCTAAGGATGGTGGCCTATCTGTGTCATGCCCACCTATTCTCTCCTTCCTGCCCACCAAGCAAGACTTAGCCCTTTTTCTGATAGCATTTCACAAGAACAGGTTCCAGATATGCCTCCTGGGAGTCCTCTCTGAGAGCAGTATCAGAAAATGTATTCTGGACACAAGAAGGGCATAGGAGTAATCCCACTGCAACACTAAAGAAGGCAGGAAGAACTGTGAAAAAGAACAGAGGGAAAAAAAAACCCCAAACCCAAACAAACAGAGAACATGGGTCTAGTCAGCATGGGAAGGGGAGAGATGGAGCTTCAGGACCTGAGAGAAGATAGTGCTGGTATCAAAGACTGAGAGTTCAGGTGATCTTGATGAGGACAGGGTTGAAAGTAGGGAATGGAGGGAAGGAAACAAATATGCTAATGCACATCAGGAAGGTTGTTTCATTCTTGTAACTGTAGAAAACCGCGAGGAAAGGGCTGTAGGAGTAATTTTTTGTTTGCTATCACCAAAAACAAACTAAGCAGCATTATCCTGTGCTGGGAGGGGACTGTTCAGCCTTGGACAAAAGTTGCAGTCTGCGGCATCCAGCAGATCTTGTGTTGTATCCCACCTCAGGATGTGGACGTGATGCCGCTGCCTTTGAAAAAAAAAAAACATTTGCTTTTCAAAACTGTCGCCGAGAGCCGCCGAGGAGCCCGGGCTGCGACAGGCGCCTTGCGGAGCGTCCCGCAGCCGCGCTGTGACACAGCTGCACAAAAGCTCCCGGCCACGTCCCCGCGGCCCCGCTGGGCACAGATGATTGTCCCCTGCTAATCCGCACCCGCAGCTGACCCTGGGCTCTGTGCTGAGCACCGTGCAATCGCATGACTGCCCTCGCTGCTCCCATTGTCTGCAGCCGGCTGTCTGTGCGAGCCTCGCTCTGTGTGCAGAGCTCTCGGGTGCTCTGTGCGCTGTAACTCGCCTTTTTTTGCTCCTGGCTTCCATTGTCATGACACTAGAGGGTGACAAAGATTCAAGCGAGAGCCACAATGAAGCCATTAAAACTGGAAACTTGAAATTCAGATGGATTTTTTAAAACTGAGAAGTCGTCCGGTGGAACGGGCATGAAGACTCAGTGATGCTAATGGCATTTTAATAGAAGCTGGTGCCACTCAATGGAAACTTGTTTGGTTTGGATCAACCCTGAAACAGACTGTTTAAAATTAAGAAGGTGATTACAAGATCTTTTTCTGGGACTTTTCCAGAACAGGGTTGAAAAAATTGAGCATTTTGTTGTGGTTTTTTTACGTGGTGCAAAATAAAGCAAATCTGAAGTAGCGATGGGAAATCTGTGTTTGTGGAAAGTGTGAACAAGGAGAAGACAAAAAACACATAATCAAATTTAGGCACAAAGAAGTACTGCTGCTAATAGGAAGAGCAGTTTTCAGATATAGAATTATACAGAAAAAGAATACCTTTCTGTAAGTAATGCTGTTTACAAATGTGGATATATTGGCTAAGAAGTGAAAAAGGTTCAGTTGTTTTACAACACTGAGGAAACCAACCTCATTTTCTGAAACAATCTCATTATTTGCTACTGCATTTTTACCGGCATACAGTTTAATTTTCACATGAAAACAGGATCTGGATATGTATTAGCCACTTGATAACACACACAGAGCAAGAGATTCAGGATCAAATCAACCATGTTTTCACTTTCAGACACTGTAGCAATCATGTTAAGCCTTGCATCACTTAAAACATGGTCTATTATGTATGTCAAATACTTAAATTATTTAAAAATAGTAAGAAATGCTCTGCTGAGTTAATTACCCTAGCTTTATTTGCCAACTCCAAGTAATTTTTTGAGTGAAATTTGCATGATGTTACCAGCTCCCAGGGTCTTATCATGAAATTTGGTAGAAACTGCAATGTACTGGCACTAAGGAGTGTGTAAATCTCAGCTTGCATGTCTACAAAATATTTCCAGGCTGTAAGACAGTGGAAAAGGAGTGGAAAAGAAATGAGTCTAAATTTACATCCTCTGAACTGCAATGAAAAGAGCTTCCTTTTGTTATTTTAAAGTGTTATTTTAAATTTTATTGTTATTTTAAAAATGTTTAGGCAGTCTTGTGATGTTTGGGCTCTTTGGCCCACTCTCAGGGCTTGCTGTTGGCAATACAGTTTGCAAATGGCACCAGTCTGTGCTAGCAGGATTGCTGACTGCAGTGAGGAATTTACTCCACCCTGCTCTGAAAGGAGCAAAGGATGTGTAAACCCCTTTCATGGAAACTTTGGGAAGAAATAAGAGATTTGGTTAAGGATTCTGGCTGCTTTAAGCACTTGGCCAAAAGTAATGATGTTTAGTGGTCAGAATAAGGCACACAGACTGTAATATCTGCTGTTGCCAGAACCAAACCAACCCGTCACCTAACAGACCAAAAGTGCCTTTGGCCTCCTCTGTCCTTCTGCACAAGTGTCCTCCTGGATGATGAAGCATTTTCTGGCAGATAGGTTGGGATCCCATTTTTGTGACATCTGTGCACAAGGCAAAGAGAAGATGTGTTTTTCCCAAGGGAGGATGAAAGCCCCCCACAGATTCTAATGCATGTGTTCTCCACTTGGGATAACCCTGTGGGAGAGGGAGGGTCACCTCCTTTGGGGCTCCATGTGCTTTTTGAGTGATGCAAAGAGGGCAGGACACTGGTGTAGGACACAGGACTGGGAGAGGGACCCTTCACATGCTTTAATAGTCCTTGATTTGCTCCAGTTTTCTCTCTGAAATCGTGTTCCTACTATAAAAACTTCTGTAATGTGTTTTGAGATCTCTGTGGTCCAACAGAAACACTGGTAAAAGCTGGAGATGAAGTTGCTGTTGTGGACATGTGTAGGCTGAGCAGAGAGGCCTGAAGTCATCCAGCCTAGCTGCAGGTGCTCAGCCACCATGGGTGTGTTGGGGCTGTAGCTGCCTTTGGTCCCCAGATAAGCAGTGACTGGAGAGATACTGGAGTTTTTGGGCTTGAACTTGCCCTCCTGCCCAAGTCTGTCCTTTGCCTTAGTGCCATGTTTTCTGCTGAAAGAGACACCAGAAAGCATTCCAAAGAAAATATGTTTTATAACAGTTGCTTTATGCAATCTTCTCAATGCTCCAGCAGCCCTGACTGATCCTCAGTGGTAAAAAATGAGGGGGTAGCCACCCAGCAGTTAGCTGGTCTGAGAGGAAGAGAGGGAGCTGCTTTCACACAATGCAAGGACTTAGCCCCAGCAAAAGCAGGCAATGGCAATTAGATCCCCACATAGATGGTTCACACAGCCACTGGTGGTTTGGGTGCAGAGAAGAGGAATAGCACTAATGCACTCAAGATGCTGTCCAGAGAGAACAATCTACACTGGTGTCTCAAAGGCCGTGCCCAAGGGAATATAAATGAAAGTAACCCAAAGCACAGGATGGGTGGAGAGCATCTGATTTTGGTGTGGGATCTGGGGCTCTACTTGTATATGCAGGACACTTAAAAGAACTGTAGGTGGGAGACACCAAAAGCCCCCATGGTTAAAATAATGCTGTTGAGTATAACAGAAAGGCATTTGTGTTTGTTTTGCTTGCAACCTCTTTGTTACCCCAGTTGTTTGTTTTATTAAGCCACTCAGGCCATGGGTAGGTATACGGACAGCCACACAGTGTCTGAGGTATCTGTTTGGCAGCCCTGCAGGCTGGGCAGTGATGCTTGTGAGGCTGCAATGCCCACTGCTGATGGAATGAGCACAGAGTCCTCCCTGGCAGATGGCAGAGGAACCTCACAGGAGCTGGCTGTGGTCCAGATCACCACCCTCATGTAGAAGCTGCTGTCTGCTGCTGTAGCCGATGTAACGCAGCAGTAGATCACCAGATTTTTCAATGTGTGCTGTGGAAATCTGTTTGTACTCACACAAATGGTCCCTGGAAAAGGGGCTTCAGGAGAAGGAATGAACACAACATCTTGCCAGTTTGTTTTATTCAACAAGCTGATTTGCCATTTAAAGGAAAACGCCTCCTTCGTCTCAGACACTTCTTGTCTGTGGCTATTCCATTTTTCAAGAGAAAGATGGACGGCTTTTTCCCCCCCTTTTTTTCCAGACATTTGCATTTTTCTTTCTCTCACCTAATTCTTCAGTACTTTTCCTTTTTCCTGCCAAAAAGTAACTGCTGGCGTAATTTTTTCTGTAAACTCTCTTTGTGGGAGATTAAAAATTATTATCAGTATCTTGGAAAGAAGAAATCTAGACTATTCTGCACCTTTCTTTAAGTGATGTTATGCTTTGGCATGAATTGGAAATTGTTTATAGCATTATTAATGTCAGTACCTCACGATGTGCTTTGCACAGAAACTATGCAGACCCAACATATTCCTCCAGAAACATATGGTTTTGAAGATATTTAATAAAGATTAAAATACATAATACAGAAAATCAATAAGTACCTTGTAAATTCTGACTAATCTGCATTTTTGAATCTAAAAAGATACACTTCCTGGTTTTGATTTCTACAATTATTTTAAGGTTCCATCTATTTTTAAAATTATCTTTATAAGTGTTGCTCTAAACTACACATAATCTCACCATGATAAATTTCTTGAATTCATCATTGTCATCCAGTCCTGTGCTGCTAGCTTGAAAACTTTGATGTTGAGCTTGTAGTCAGTGATGAAGTCACTAAGAAGTTTTTTCATAACTTGTGAATTGATGGTTGGGGATGATTCTTTGTTGACACTTACCATTTGTCACCACTGTAGCTTTTGTGAGCTGGATTTTCTGTGATCCAGGAGTTACATGACTTCAGAAGTAGAGAGCTTATAACACAATGATAGTGGGGACTTCACTGGTTTTCAGAGAGATCCATAGAGGAAGAGAGCAGTTTAATGGGTTTGTGGCATCTCTTCTACCTCCCCGCTTTGGTACATTGGGCGAACAGATCAGGATGGAGCATTACTGGACTCTAGATATGCCTTGGCTGCATCAGAGATCTGCTGGGAATTGCTGCAATCAAAACACTTTGGAAGTCTGTAACAGTTCTGGCTTTGGGGAGAGAGCCTTCAACAGGGTTAGAGGAAAAAGAAAAGGAACAAAGTTGCTGCACATCTATTTTCTCCCTTCCCTTCTGGATAAGCGTTAAGTGTGGGTTGTTAAGAGTGGAGGGTACTCTTCCACAAAGTTGTCTGTTGATGCTTTGCATGATCCCTAAGTTCATGATGCTATTGATCTAGGAGTAATGTCCCTAGCTTATTACAGATCCTTCTCTCAAGTAAAGCTAAAGGAGCAAGCAAATTTAAATAGGCTAGAAGAAACCAGTTGTGGAGGTCTCATGGATTGACAGAAACATTTGGGGAAGTTTCAGAAAATGGATGACAAGTAATGTGCAAAACTCCATGAGCCAAATCCTCATCTGGTTAATATAACTTTTTTCCCTATGAAACTGAAACCTCTAGATTCATTAACACCAGATGAAGATCTGGTCCTTGTCTGAATTTTTCCAGCCAGACATCTATTACTTTTACCCTCAAATACTAGCCCTATTCCTTCAATAAAACTAAGCAGCCAAAAATTAAAAAATTAGGGGGAGGGATATAGGGGGGGAATTTCAAATTCAAGCCAATAATGAAAAGTTTCTTCAATTTAGTCTGGAGTAATAACATACTCCATAAGTGCTTCTCCATAATGGTCACACTGAGATGGTAAATTAATTCAATTGTAAGTGTAATTGGTAGCAATCAATATGATTGACTGCTGGCAATACATAGGTTTTGTTCAATGTCTCATGTTTTCAAAAAGAATATAAAATCTTCCTTACAGATAGATAAAATAGATAATAATAACAAGAAAATACAATTTCTTGTTTGCCCCTTCTCTGAAAGCAATGAAAAAATCCTGCTGGTTTTCCAAAAATAATTCAACTGAATTCTGAGAAATATGATTAGCGTCTGAAAGGTCTCTCTTTCATGAAAAAAAATTCAGCATAGGCAAAAATAAAATTTTTTTGCCCTTTTTTTACTATGCTGAGACTCTCTGAGCAAAACTAAAATGTTACTGTGGTAACTGTACAAGCTGCAAGACACCATTCTCCAGAAAATTACATTCCTGGACATTTCTAATGTCTATATGCCAACATCTTGCTTTTTGTAATGTATATTTTGTGGCTCTTAAAATGGATCTTTTGTGATTGTTCTTAGTACGGATCTAAACCCATGTATCTCCTCTGGTTCATATAAACTTGACACTGTTACACAGACTCTTTCCTTTGTCTGGGTGTCTGTGTAAGAAATATTGTCTATATTGAATTTTATCACCAAGAGACACCCACTGTACTTCCTGCGTTATGTGCTAACACATACTCACCAGTATTTACATTTGTTTAGATTAATATAAGTGGATAAAATTCTTTAAAATAATGGGTTCCTTCAGAAAGTCCTAGTACTCTTAGGGATCTGACCCAGTAACTCAGAGTCAGAATAGAAACTTTCAGCCCTGGATCATCCAAAAGCACAGAAATGGGTGAGAAACCAAGTATCCCATGAGTCTTCATTGCAGTGTGTAGAGCCAAGTAAGGTCACAATCTTTTTCTCTCAACTTCAGTGGTACCAAGTAGAAGAGATGACAGACAGAATCCTTGTCTTTTATAGCCTTGGGATTACCCAAGAAATGAACTTCTCAGTAAAAATTAAACTGTTGAATGTCATCAGACACATTGAGTTATGTTCTTATCTCAAGACCACAATATGTACAACTTTGTCAGATACGGGGTTTTCATAACTATTGTAAAATAATTAAATAAAAGGACTTTGTCTGGGATTTTGAGTCTGTTAGCAGACGGTCTTAGAACACAGCAGCTGTTTGGAGGGGTTTCCTGAAAGTCTTTGTTCAAAGAGAATTACAGCCAAACAAAACATTACTAAGACAGAATTAGTACTAGCTACAAAAGAGGATGTTAAAAAACCCACACATACATGTCAGACACTTGAGAGCTGATCATGGGCAAGATAAAAGACATGCAAAAGCAGCCAGCTTGTGTGAAATACTCTTACCCTCCCTGCCTGCCTGCTTTCCCAGGGTAATATCACCCAGGCTACCCCTGTTATGGAGCAATATGAGTGGCAGTGATGAGCAATGGTGACCCCTCTGGGCAGAACCACTCTTTTGGTCACCACTCAGCCAAGTGTCCATTTCCTCCTTCAAATAGTAGCTGGAGTAGAAACTCTGACTGGACTCTCTCACACTTAATTCTTTGCCTTTCTTTGATATGCATAGAAAAGAATTAATCTGCAAGAATTATTTCTACAATAATTATTTTATTTCTGGGGGGTTTTTCAGTTTGGTTTTTTTTTCCTTCTGATTTCTGTGCAAAAAGCCTGGGTGTGGTTTCAGTGCTGTTCTATTAAAATAAGTGCAGTTCTTTGGCCAAAACAGACAAAATTCCATGTGACACCCCAACCTATTTTTTTCTCGATCAGAGAAATCAATATCCATATTCAAATAAAATCCCAATAAATTGTCATGATGCTGAATAAAGAACTTAAATGTTATTTCATAACTAATAAGGTCAGAAGCCTTTTGAATATGTTTAGTTGGGAATTTGTTGTTAGCAAATGATAAGATGTCAATAGCATCCACTAAGAAAGAGAGGGAGTCTTCATGGCCTAAAGTATTAACAGCTCAGAAGTAAAATTTAAAAACAAACAGACAAAAAACCAAGACCTGAGTCTTCCAATTTGATGAAGTGTTTTGTGACTTCTGGAAGTGAACTATGATATCACTTCTGCTTTCTGCTGCTGTAGTTGCCATCACTGTGCTCAATGATAATTTTTTACTAAGAACCCACCTTATTTCTAAATCAGTGAATACCAGTTAAGGTACATTGACAGATGTGATAAATGGGATGCAGTAATGCCCAAACAGAGTTCCCTTGGCTTTGTTTCATGCAGTGAACTCTTGGTATTTTCAGGGAATGTTAATTTTTAAAAATGTTAGAGGCTGCAAGTAAAAGTACAAGTCAGGTTCTTTCAAAGTGTTACTTATAGAATTCGGAATTGCTAGCATCCTTACAAACAATATCTGCATATGATTAATAGAGTTACTCACTGTTGCCACAGGTCTCTCTAGAATGCATGCAAAAGTGCCTCCAGCTGAACTATATAATTAATGGCACCATAAAATCTTATTCATTAATTTCAGAAAATGATTTATTACAACAGATATATGTATTCGATCAGAAAAAAAAAATCTTGCATTGGATGCACACTGTGTTGGATGAAGTAATGTGGCAAAATTATCCTTAGTACTCTCTAGATGTTTATCTGAGATCCCTAATGAAAGTTACATGAAATCACCTTTCAGTGCAGTTGTTTTTAATATAATTTTTATTAGCTGAGGACATTATATGCAAAGAAAAGAGAACTAAAAATGCACAAACCTTGCAAAATTGCTGTCCATTTAAAAGAAAGCTAGGCCTAGACTTTAAAAGACTTGAACTGATAATCAAATATATAAGCCAGGTAAATTTCTGATTTTGTCATTATGGAAAAATACTGTAATATGTCCATTATATTCTGTGTTTTTCCCAAAAAATACTTAATAATTTATCATTGTCAATAGTTTCAGTGTGAAAACAGATGTATTTCTCCAAGTCCCTATGGTATATTTGAGTTCCCCACGAAGGAAAATCACTACCAGAAGATAAGCAGTTCTACATGGCAGTTCTGCAAAGTAATGAAACTTCACTTTTCTCATAAAAAAGTACTTGAAAAAGAAAAATCTTAATTTTTAAGTCTGTCTCAGTTTCTTCTCAAAAAAAAAAGTTTAGGTCTCTGAATATCATGTGCATTAGTCTCTGCTGGAGTTTAAAATAGTTCAGACATAGTTTCAAAATGTCATGTACTTACTGTCTGAAAACATGAAATAGCAGCCTACTACTTTTTGTGATATTCCCTTTTCCAAAATTCACTGAAGTAAGTGGAAATGTTTCCACTGATTACATGAGTTTTGGAACAGATTGTGTTCGAGCTGGTTAAGGTTCTGCCTAAGGAAAGATTACAGGAATATGATTCTATTCTGAGAATTTAAGAAAATGCCTATTTTAAGAGATTTCCATTTAACTGTTTTTTTTTGTTTTTTTTTGTTTTTGCTGGACAACTGAGTACTTAAATGAAACTGAAAGAAAATGGAGCTAAAGAAAGAGTAATCTGCTTACTGGATGGCAATCTCTTCTTCTCTATCTTCTTATTTTATTCTAAATTACACTTTTCTTCATAAATATTTAGCATCTAAAAATATTCAAATTTCAAGGAAGAAAATGGATGGAATTATTTGACTAATATTTCAATATTGCTGATATTTTGCAAATTATTAATTTAATACTCAGGAAAGTTTAATTAAGTATAAGTAAATTCTGGCATTTGCATTGCAAGATTTAATTGACTTCTTTGACTAATAAATACTTTCCTTTTCTCACATACAGTAGATTAGAAAACTGCTGGAGGTAAACTTTTGAAGTATGGAGAATTGTCTGAGCTTCATGACATCAATTATAGGCTAATTATTCTCACCTATTTAATTTCTGTTTGTTCCCCCTGTATTGCAATATCCATGTTTTGCAATTATATCAATAAATACACTAAAGCTAAAACATTAAATTTATAGCAGGTCCCTTCCTATGAAATAGATATAAATGAAATAAACTTCTTCATGTCTTATGACTAGTGAGATATTATATAAAGTGAAATTTTCATTAGAATGTGACACATTTTTCATGTGTCATGTAAATAGCAAGGTTACAATACAGAAGTTCCACATATGGAGAGCAATCTGTCAGTATGATCTTTTTCACTAATGAGTACATATGGTTTTTCCTCATGTTTTCTCTGAACACTTGTACCTAACCCACAGTATTCCAGAGCAATCAGATATTGTGGCAACAAGCCCACACACAGAAAATAGAACTTTGCTTATGCAGGGAAATCAAAACTTTGCTATCATATGTATATATATCTACGAAGGGTGTTTTTCCTAGGAGGAAAAGAGGCAAAAACTTCAAACTACATTGAACAATGAAGACTGACTGCCCTGCCAAGTGTAGTTGCCTACGATAACACAGAACTGGACTAGATGACTCAGTCCCATATTCCTGTTTATGACAAATCTGATTTGGTGTATAGAAAATATTGTAGGAAATCTCTAGGAGGCAGCTAAAAAGGAATTGAATAAAGGTAACTATACTTTATTCATTATCTATATGTAGGCAGAAACTAGTATGTTTGGCATATGTTATGACTTCTATTTCATTTCTTCTCACGAATCTCAATAAAGTATGGCTTTATAATTACTTGTGCATGAGTTAGCAAGCCCTGAACCTCCTAAAGAGGAAGGTATTTTATTATTCTTTTTTTTTTTTTTTATCCTAATGCAAACTCTATGGTGTGAACAGAACCCTGGTTTTGGCACTACTGCTTTGGCTGCTGTTATGGCTGTGAAGTTTCCTTGACATTTGGTGATGCCACCAGCACACTAGGTACCAAGGTCTGCTTTGGAGATAATCTCTGTGGTACAGAACCCACGTCCTGTTGAGGCTGGGTAGGCATAAAGAAAATCTCCCTGGGCTTACCTGAACCTGGGGTCCCAATCAGTTAGACTCATTCTACTCTTCCTTGTAACACAGGAGGAGTTTGTGAAGCCCTACTGAGTTTCAGCCCCTTTCTTCAGGATCACCAAGGAACCTAAAACTGAGTGAAACACAAAAAGGAACAGCTTTTGTTCCAGCCAGGAAGACTATGGCTAACCCATCTGGCATTGATCCATCAGCTGCCTGTGCTTTGGTGGTAGACATCTGTAGAGACTTTATACTAAAGGTCTGGGATGAAAGGAAAGGGATGAAAGAGGAGGTTAGCAATCTTGCTGAAATGCTAACTGGAACTGAGAGAGCTGGGACATGGATGAGAATTGCTGCCTTAGTGGACATACTTCTGGGTAGCACCAAGAAATTCTACTGCTCAGCTCTGAGGATGAGCTCAGGTAAGGAAAAGGAAATGTGTTGCATGGCTTCCATCTCATATCTCTGCATCATGCAGAAAGATAATCTTGAGGAAATATACTGTCACCATTAGGGGAAAGAAATGATGTACCTGTATCACTTTATTTCCCGTTGGTTTTATGTATTTACAAGATTTTGATAATGATAAAAACTGCATGCAGTTTTCTCTTCACTTTTTCTCATCTATTTACATAGCAATACACAGCACAGTCAAAACCAAGTACTATCAAACATGAGTCCAAACTGAGCATTTTTTAAAGCCATTGCAGGCTTTATCTGCCAGCTGAAGAGCAAATCAAGGCATGGAGAAGGCTGCTGATGCTACATGAAATCAGCCTCTGCTGACTAGCTCTGCCTTAAATATATATATATATATATATATATATATCAGACTATATCTGATAGCTGGTCTATTTTGTCTAAAGCTACCACGAGTATCTCAACTGAACTCTCCAATCTACAGGACAGATCATTACAAATCACAGCATTCAGCAGAACTAGGCTTGGAGCAGGGTGTTTTCCAGCCCATTCTTTGAGGTGGCTGTGTCCAAGGCTACTACAGGGTGAGTTAAAATCAAAGTGCTGCTCATAAAAGTTGTTCTTTCCAAGTATTTTTAATCTGAACAAGAACAACAACAAAGATTATTTTTCCCTGGACTGATGAATTTGTGGGTATAAAGGATAGATTTTGCCTTGTTCCCATTTTTTCATGGGTGACAGTATACATAACAGAGCAAGACATCCTTTCTCTAAATTCTGAGCCCTTCTTTAATTTTGCAACACTGCTGGTATGGAGAAGGCGTTCAGATTCCCCATTCATGCCACAACACATGGACTGGAATGAAACTTCAAGAAAATGGGCTGGTTTTCAAGGGTCATTATAGTAATTTTTTCTAAGCTGTGCCAGCACTGTTCTAAAACTACCAGAGGATTTCATGACAAAGTACTCTACAAGTAACTTAGGCAAACTTGACTGTAATACTAGTCCATGCAATTTCAGAGACTAAATAAATGCTATGAAGATTATATTCAGTTGTAATGTCTAATTTGAAGCCATATCTAGAAACTGAATTGAATGTGACGCAAGATCAAGAAAGTACAGACTACCAAAGCTTTTTCCTCATCCACTTTTGCCTAAAGTTTGTCACTGGAGATCAGGGCTTTAGTGCTTGGGTGATAGCTGTTTTTATTAGCACTAGGGGAAAAGCCAAAGTGGAAAAAATGATGAGGCCTGTGTCTGTCACATTTTATGGATTGACATAAGGTTTATTATTGTTTAGCAATATTAATGGGCTGACGTAGAAAGAGAGATTTATTGGAACTATTCTAATATCAAGACGCTTCTGCAAACACAAAAATAGATTTAAGACCCAAAGGGTATCCAGGCTCATTTCAATGTCATGTACAAGTTTGGCAGTCCTCTTTGCTTTGATTTATCTCCTCTCTTGCTGAGTCCACAGTCTCTAAGACTGGCTCCCTGCTTATTATCATAGCATTATGGATTTCATTTGCTGTAAACTAGTGGGAGAACTATGGGAGAACTATTTACATAAAATTTTCACAAAATAGTATTTTATTATTAAAATGTATTTTATATAATAAAATTATAGCAGTAGTTATTAATAATTATTTCCTTTTAGCTACATTGTTTTAGATTACCTTTTCTAGAGATCTCTTAACTGCACAGCCAACAGAAAATAAAACAAAATAATGAAAATACAAATAGATGTCAGCTGACAAAACAACATATAAGGTACGGTATTATTTTCTTTTCCTGTAAATATAAAAGAGATTAAACATACCTTTCCTGTGTTTATCTAGACTTTTCTTCATAAAACTTTTGACTGCAAGGGCTTGCAGACCTCAGACAAGAATTATTTTTGATCAAAAATTTCACAAACATCCAGTGATTATTTTGTTAGCTGTGTGGAGACTGTGAAATCAATAGCTGTTTCAGAAGGTATGTTGCCTGTCAGAGATAATGTTTATCTAGCACAGTTCTGGTATTTTCTGCTTTTTATTGTTTTCCCACTATCTGATTTTCACTTCCACTTGAAATATTTTTGAACACTATCTTCCTACTGTTGTTGTGCATTGTCTTCAATAAAACTGTGCCTAAAGAGAAAATAAACATTTTGCAGCTCTCTGCTCTGATAATTTGTCAGCACCCTCTCACGGTTTTCACTGTCTCAGTATAAAGACCAGTTTCTGTTCCCTTGTACACAGCAGAAAGGCTAAGCAAAACACTTTAAAGAACCTAAATATATGTTTGAAATGGCAGAACTGGAAGGGGAAGCAGGGAGTGTGGGAATACATACTTGATATATTTAATCTCTGATCTATTGACCCAAGATAGAACATGCCCATTTCATGACTTGTTTCTTGTGCTGATGATCTAAGAGAATTTAATGTCCGTAAATCCTTCCTCAAAACTCACCTCCACCCTGATGTATACCCTGACCTTTGCAAGGCAGCTGGGCTGGGTTCTCTTACCTAATTTAGTCATCTAAAAGGCATTTGAGCACTAAATATAGACCAGTTACCTAGGTGCCTTCTGCAGTCAATGGACACAACCACATGCAGAAAGTGATTCATCACATCCTAAAATATGTTGGATGAATGGCCCATTTCATGGATCTGTCACTCTCCATGGACTATGGCAACAGCCCAGGTGTCTAAGACCAAATGCTTTACTTTTATACAGCTGAAGTTAGGTGACTTAATCCCACTTCTGGCATCCACATTGGTTTTCCTGTCTTGATTGAAACAGTCCCATTGTTTCTTTGTCTATCTTGTCTGTGGTAACTATACATAATCTTATTTATTGTAGACATACCTTCTGGGTTCAGTTGTTTTTCCTCCTACACATAAATTTCAAGCTCTTTAGAGAAGGGACATGGAGAAGTCCCTCTTTTCCCAGTTTCTCCCTCCTTACCCCCCCCCCCCCCCCCCCCCAAAAGAACAATAAGAAATAATTCTGGTGCCAACAAAAATCATTTAACACATACCCTTTAAACTATCTATTACTGCTAATTTAGTCAGTAGAATTTATGACATCTGTTCCTGAAAAATCACCCCAAATAATTTTAAAATCGTTACTGGAAACTCTTACTCTCTCAGTTAGCACTACTGAGAGCAATTGAAAGATTTCTATAAATAAGGGTGTGAAATTAGTGAGAAGGCATGCAAAAATAAGAATTACTTTCATCAGTAAGATTTGCTGAATTCAGTCTTGAATTTATCATTTGCAAATGTGGCCCAGGGAAGATGTAGTAAGATTTGCTACCCACTATTACAGTTCCAGACTGTGTTATGTGATAGCCCATGATTGAATAAGTGCATGGTATTTCTGAAGGATTGGGAAGGGATATAGAAAGATTACTTTCCTTACCACTCTTCTAGTGAAATTTCATGTGTTTAAACAGTGTATAATTTCAAGCTCATTTATGGCTATTTCCCTTTTTAAAATTAAAACTTATGAAAGTGGAAGCCAGAAACAATATCTATGGGTTCATTATGTGGCATGTAATAGGATTAAACCTTCAGAACCAAAAATGTCATTTTCAGAATCATTAAGGCTTTAACTACTTTTGAAGTTGACTTAAACAATCCACAATGACATTGTCCTACACTAAGCTTACTGGATTCTAACAGTTCCCATTCCAGACTGTCAAATTTATACACTTTGTGCCAATTCCTGAGATGAACTTTCTAATACTATTACACCTAGCTTAGTCTTTTCTCAGGGTTTCTCATTATAATTTAGAATTTCATCATTTCAGTTGGTTGTAGTAAATGCTTTGGACAGCTGGAATAAAAGAAGCTTTGTTTCATAAAATCATTTAGGTGGTTTCATATGTTTGGAAGAGTTGTGCTGGAAGGAGTTTGAAGCAGACTCAGAAATTGCAGCTCCTTCCACCACATCACATGTGAAGAAGTAATGCAGAGAGAATTCCCTTTGCTGAGCACAAAGCCAGACTTTGTGGAGCACTGAATCACTGCCAGCTCTCAAATTTTCTCAGCAGTTACTGTTCATCCTCACCTTTAAACATGTACCTGCAAGTGTAGTTCTGTGGAGTATTTTCCACCAATTCCTATGGCAACTAGATATTACCCATAATCAAAAAGAAATAATATCTTCCTCAACTATTTATGTCGGAAGTATTTTAAATATCATCTTTTTCAGCTTTGCAAGAAGAGTTTGTAAATACTGAAGTGTTAGGTTGCTGTCTGTGTGATTGAACCATCTACTAACCCATGTGTCTGTGTATTTGAAATCCCTGAACCAAACTGGTATTTTCTCACATGAAAGAAACTTTGCACTTGCCTCCATAGGAACATCTGAATAGGAAATCTCACAAATTTCATGCTGATGGTGGTTTGATGCTAGTTTTTAGAAAGCAATCTAAGACTATATTATTGGGCAAATCCCTTAGGACAGAATCATAGAATTATAGAATCACTGAGGTTAAAGAGGACCCTTAAGATCAGGTCCATATGAGTCCAAAAGTGGAAATCAAGTCTGAATTTGGCTGTTTTTCTGGAGTATCATTTTACTTTTTCCATTATGAGAAGAGATTAATCAGGCATCTGTGGAGGATGATTCGCAGTAGTCGGTGAATAAAAAAAGAATTTTAGGATCCTCTTCAGCTATGTACTGGTTGAAAGTTTTCAGTCTCCTGGGGTCAAGTGGATACATCCATGACCAGTTTTCAGAAAAGCTGTCATTGTGCAGCCACATAGTTCCTGGCCTCAGGGCCCAGGTTTCTGTGGAAAAAGAATGGAGGTTCACCAAATGGAAAAGTGCTACTGTGCTTCTGAGTCCCACCTCTGACTTGAGTGACTGAAGAACCTGAACTCTGGGTTTCAGGCACAGTGTTGTGTGAGAAATGCATCTCTCCCCAGCTTCTTTAAATTCTCATGCTGCTGCCAAGTCACGTTGTATGAAATATGTTCTTTGGTGCTCAAGTATTCCTTGCAGGATTTTCTTATGTAATAATTTGATTGCCTTATATTTACTCTTGCATTTATAAATGATCCATCTCTTTTTAATTTAGGTAATGAGTTCCTTCTACACTGAAACATCTCATTTTACTCATAGGTACACATTTCAGCAGAAATCTTAAAATATTCATGAGTTTCTCTAGTTGTTTTTTTTTTTTCTAGGCTGTGAATCGGTCCCTGATAAAAAGGACCTGACCCTGCTTCTGTTTAAATCAACAGAATAACTTTTAATTCCCCTCGGACAGAGATGAGCTCATGATGATACTGAGGAAAGTTTGTTTTACTTTTTTTCCCTAGCAAAGTATGTTTTCCTATCCTTCTGTAAGACTGAAGTACTTGCCAATATTTAAACTTTATTTAGGCAAAGCTCCCATGAATATGGGTGTCAAGATAAGCCACAATCAAACAAAGCCCTGATTTTTTTTTTCTATTAGAGAAAAGCAGTAAGCATTTTTCCTCAGCTCCTCATACCTTAGTGTCCTGGGGTTATCCCTCAGGGCAGTAGGATGGGTGTGGAGAGGCCCAAGCTGCTGCCTCTGAGATTTTGGTTAAGGCTGGCTGCAATCCATGGCATAGGGAAGCTGTGGAGGCTGGTCCCTCTGTGAACAGCCCAGTTCATATTTATCAACAATCCAGTTCAGTATATATTTAGTATGTTTTAGAGAGCTTCACGTGCTTTTTCAAAGGAGTATAAATATATATGCATGTATTTAAAGATGGATTTTTGTGTGGGGCAGTACAAAGAAGGCTATTAACCCCCTGAAAAATCTGCCATAGTCTTCCTTAGTTAATGCCTTGACTTGTGCTTTTTCCTTAAAACTTTTTTATTTCTCCTCTGTCATATTAGGATTTAATTATTAAAGTGGAATAACCAATACACTCCAAATTCAGTGCATGAAGCTTTCCTGCCAAGTCCCACAAACAAAATTACAAGGTCTGGTGAAATCGTACACTTTTTGGTTATTAGCCCTGTCAAATGAATCATGCTTCTGGGGAATCAAATGTTCTTAGGATTTAAGCACTCATAGCTGTAAATGCAGAAAAATATCAGAATAAAAGTTTGCTGTTTAATGAATTTCAGCACATGATTTCTGCAACCTGTCCTGTTACAAGATGTAGGAATGACACAAATGTAGCATGACACAGATAATAGCTATCATAGCCCTTGCCAAGTCATTGTATGAGAAATGAAATTTATAATTAATAGTGACCCGTCTCTTGTGGAACGAGGTCCTGTTTTGGATAGTTTCCAAGTCATTCGCTGTGTCCCTAGGCATAGACTGACTGCAGAGTGTCACAAAAATTTCTTGCTTCAGAAGCAGGAGGGATAAAATAATGCAAAAAGCAATTTCAAAGCACTTGAGATGCCTAAGCTTAGGACAGGTCCATTTTGTAAAATTCACAAAGGAGAAAAAGCATGTATTGAAATATTTTCTTGCAGTTCTTTTGATTGTTGGTTTATTCATGGGTTTTCTTTTCATCTTCTCTGATGTGTAAAACATAAATAAATATATGACTGAGCAAATATAAACAGTGTAACCAAATTAAAAGGATTGTCAGCAATTACCATTGTATTTATCTTAATTTGCAAATTTAGTACTTGCTCTGAAAAAGACAGAGGCAAATCCTATTTGTACTACTTTTTAGGAGAGAAAGCCCATTGCAAGGATCCCTTGTACAGCAAAGCCTCAGATGGAAGTGAGGGACACAGCCTGACTCTAACCCAATTTTGATGCCTTCTCCAGCAAATAACTGGGGAGTTCTGGAAATGTTCAGCCCTTTGGTGGTACCTAGTGTCTAATTCTACAGCCACATTGCAATTCAAGCCTGTGACAGCTCTCATTTCTTACAGTACATGTCAGACAGAATATGCTGGCCAAACCTGCCCTAAATTATTGAGGCAAGGGACAGAAGTCCTTCATCTGCTACTTTTGCGAAGTTTAAGTGGTACCTTATTTCAGAGCCATCTCTCTGGAGCCAACACTCTTATGCACATCCCTGCTGGAAGCTGTGTGCCCTGCACTGTGTCTGTGCAGACCAGACAGGTCTGTGTTCCAAGGATAAGCATGGAGCTGCCCACACTCCTGAAGCAATGGCACCATGCCAGTTAATCTGCTAAGGAGATGACATCAAGATACCAGGGAATCTTTCATGCCTCCCTTCCCCTTGCTGTCTGATATACACAGGAACGGAATTTAGTGGTTGTCTTGGCTATCAGCCTACTGAAATCAGTACAGGTTATGGCCATTGTGAGCAGCCATCAGTTTCCTCCAGTAGGGAAAGTTCCAGTCCAGCCCCAAAATTTTCAAAGCTTTTAAAGCAAAAGAAAGAAACCTCAAAACCCCCTACAAATGAAGAAGTAAAACAATGAAAAACCCTCCTAAGACATTTAACAGGCAACTGAAATATTTTTTCCAAGTACTGGATGTGCAACAGCTTTGAAGGGGAACATGCAATAAATTGTAGGATTTAATTTCTTACTTGTATTCCCATTATGGAACAGAAACTAATTTGGATTTTGTGGGTGTTTTTTTGAGCTTGACTCTGACCAGTAAATTTCTTTCTCCTACAAAATGTCCTCTGATGTTTCCTATTGTCATAAGTAGCCTTACATGGTCTGTTCCTGAGTCTGCTATGTTTTAAAATTCATTAAAAAGAATGGCCATCTTTCTCCATTGTTAAATTCATTAAAGCCGAGAGACTTAATCTCTGTAGGAAATACTGGTTTCAAAGAAATTTAAAGTTTTGAAGTTTTAATTTACTTTTTGTTTGTCTTCTCTCTGTTATCATTCTGATCTCTTCTCATTGGAAAACTAGTGTCAGGAGACCTTGATGGTGTAGTTTGTATTTCCATTAACTTATTCTTGCCAGATAAATTACTGCCAGAACTTCTCAGTCACTGTCTTTATTAACTCAGTTAAATTTCTCCTTTGGGTCATTGTCCAGTAGTTTGTCCAGCTCACTGATCTGCTGGCAGACTGAAGTAACCAGTGTCAGGAAGAGCACTCTAGCAGGGAAGATGATGAAATCATAACATTTTTGGAATTACACTTTTTTATTTTCATTGAGAAACAGTTTTATGAAAACCAGTCACTGTGGATCACATTTGTCTCAGAATACAAAGGACTAAACAACTCTGTTTAGTAAAATAATTTCTTTGGGTCTGACTAGTTGGTTTTAAATACAGTTTTTCTTTGAACACAAAGCTTCTATTCACAAGAACAACCATAGCCTGTGCTGTTATTGAGGGGTGGTGCAGCATCCAGCAGGACCCACTGAGAGGCTTAATGTTATCTTCTTATTTGTATTTACTACACAGATAAAAGCTTCTTCCCTATCTAAATCTTCTCCCACCATGTTCTCACAAGTCTGCATAATGAGATTAATAACTAAAGCTTCAAAAGGTAACCCGATCAACAAGACTTTGTATTCCTCAGCTTTTGGTTGTGGTGAAGCAACCCGATGGTGAACTATGGTGAACTGGCAAGCTCCTGGTTCTCCCAGACACTACAAAGCACCTTAAATTACAAATCTATTTTCCAAAAAGTGATGCTAGAAAAATGATACAACCAAGTTATATTTTTATATTGTTCTAATTTGTTCCAGACAAAACATATCAAATTTACAAGTGGAAAGGAAAGCTATCTCCCTTTTCAGTCCTAATGTATTAACTTGCCAATACTTGGCTCTATCAACTTGCTAAGAAGCTGAATGTCATTTTGGATTCTTTCTCTTGTTTTTCTAGTGTGTTGCAATGAGCAGGCCAGTTCCGCCACAGAAACACTTGGCAATCAGATTGTCTTCAGTAGCTTTGCACATATACAATGGATTCTGACACTGTACAAGACAAATAACAGAAACCATTTCACTTCCTCTGGTCTGTGCAGAGCTAGCAGGAGTCAAAACAAACTGCCAAGCCTCCAGGCAAACAAATAACATGAACACACATGGAGGCTGCAGCAACAATGGCCAAATTTTGCAGGATCCTATAGGAAGCTGCCCTGCCTTTGAAAGCAATGGGGAGCTCTGCCTAAGGCACAGGCAGTCTCCCTCTCACCCCCTTGCAGCTCCTCAAATTGCACTGCTCAATGTCTGGTCCACTCAGCGAGGTTGGAGCAGACTTTTCCTGGAGAACTGGCCCAAATTATACATCCATCTTGGCACCCTTTCAGCCTGCAGTCTTTCTTCCCTGGTTGCCAAAAAGCATGCTAGTAATTCAGATACACTGGTGGGTCTGGGATATGAATAGTTGGCCACTGGGAACAGTATGAAAACTTTATTGTTATCCATAGCCCATCATAAACCAAAAATGATTCGCCACATGTAACTGAGCTGGTTTTGGATTTTAAATCCTAAGACATCAAACCTTCCAATCTACTTCAATTATTTTTTTTTTTCCTTTCCATTGCTCTGGGAGAGAAAGGGAAAAAAAACTTCACTCCAACACAGTAAAAAAATCCAGAGGTTATCAAGAGGCTGTTCAGGGATTGTTTGTAGTTTGTCAGGCAAATTTATGCAGTCCTTAAGTATACAGCTGGCACACCACTGAAAATGGGTCATTCCTGTATGTCTTTTGGGACAAGGAGTTTAGCAGGTTAGTCAGATGGAGAGTTATGCAAACATGGTTAAAAAAGCCACACTTTTGTAGATGGTTTAAAAAAACAGATTCAGAATTTGCAGTTCATCAAAAGCTGACCAGAGAGAGATGGGGAAATAATATAGCTAAAAATCAAAACATTGGAAGATAGATGGGATTTTCTTCAACAGTGTGACAAAGAACTGACAGTGAGAGTTGACTCTTTGTGGATTCTGCTGTATTATGCTCTCAAAGCCATTAAAAGAACTGTTGAAAAATTAACCACCATACAGGAGTTCAAGAAATCTCTCAACTGTGTGTTTATTTTTCCGTCATGACACAGCTTTATGCATGCAAGAGAAAGAAGCCATCTACCATTCGTTTAAAATAGCAGAGTCCCAAGAAACCCTAGCTCTTATATAATCTAAAACCAGCAATATTAAAAATCTATCTACTCATTTCTCTAACTGGACTTCTTACAGCATATTTGTGCGTCTCACAAGCCTGCAGAAGAAGAAGAGGCTGCTCCTCTCATAACTGTCAAAGCTGTGGGCAGGTTTAGGGATAATGCCATTGCTGCAGTGGGTGGATACAGCAACATGGAAATCAGCTGAGCTTTGTCATTCTGAGTTTGTCTCATTCCAGGCAGGAACCTCACTGGTTTTCTCCACCTCACCTTCTTATGGTCTCTCACAGCCTTCAGTACATGCCAGAGCATCCTTCAGCTGTTCCAAGTCCTCATTCTCTTGACCTGTTGGCAGATAGTAATTGCTAGCTCTGTTAGACACAAACCATTGCTTTTGGTGGAAGAAGGAATAGCTCTTCCAGTCCATCAGAAAATTACAATGGAAACCTGTGTGGACAAGGTTGGGTGCTGTCCACCCACTCTGCTTTCAGTCAGTGACAGCATTTCCTCTGTTCCTCCCTATTTTCCTCTTTTCCTAATTCAGCCATATGTTTGTGTTTTGTACATGTAAGTGAAGCTAGCAGGAGGCTTGCTGCTAACTTCAGTGGGGTTGGAATTTAACCCGCTATCTGCATTTCTGCTTGTAATATTAAATGAAGGAACTGGAATTTCAGCAGCACTTTTACAGACAGAGAGATGCACACTTGGGTTAAGATCACTCGGGTGAAATTCAAGCCTGTTGCAGTCAATGTGGGAGCTATTTTTTCACTACGCCTCTGTTTAGCCCACACTTGAGAAGAAAACACACACAGACACCAAAGAATTATTTATTTAGAATAAACATCAGTTGAGGGAATTGAATGTAAATTGTTCATATCCTTAGTCACAATTATAAAAGCTGCCTCCAAAAGGGCATAGCATAGAGATATAATATTATTCCTTTGGTCTTTTTCTCTTTTTCTGTAGCAATCTTCTCAGTAATAATCTTAATGACTTGGAAATGCAGCAACAGTTTATTGTAGTACTAATTTGAGTATGGAAGAAAAGTATTTGCTGTCAGTATTAACCTTTGTTTATTACTGTGAAAAAGCCACAGTAGCATGTCGCGCAGATCTAATTTGAGAATTATGTGTTGAAATTATTATGTAATTCTTTTGTTTCCACCCTGTTCAGATGTTCTAGGACTGTTTCTGTGTATTTTGTTTTAAAGTGTTTATAAGATTGTTTACAAGGCTTTGTTTGTTTATTGTCTAGTAAGGTAATAGATGCCAGAGCTGACTTTACCTTGGTTCCTCACCATTATGTAGTATTTATAAGTAGGGTTAACTTCCAAAAATTCAAATTTTTTCACCTGTCTTTATTGTGCAAATAATGTGGTGCATTTGATTGCTCTTTTAATTCACTGATTTATCTGCATATTAGATTCTGGCACCAAACTGAAAATGCACATAAATTTATTAAATTGGCAGTATTTATTGGGTTTTCTATGTTGTTTTTACATGGTTTCCCTTTCTTTCTCAGGGAAAACAAGAAACAGAGTGAATGAAAAGCCTGTGGAAGGACACAGGCAGTCCTAGTAATATCACTGCAGTCCCTTGGTGCTGAGTCTCATGCCACTGCCCTTCACTGTGGTGCCATTTGGGAACTCAAGAGAACTAGAGGTACCTCCTACTGTACACTGGGCAGGGAGTGATGCAGGTTTGAAGACTTATCCTTCAAGGCAAACTTTCCAGTACACACATGGGAGGGTACTGAACAGTAGATACACAGCTTTGCTTTAACCTGCTGGTAGAGGGCTAATATTCTGCTCCCAGTAAATTTCCTACAACATCCATTAATTTCTATTTCTAGAACATTAAGTCCCTCTCAATACAGAGGTCCACCTGTAAGCCATGTAAACTGCTCTGGGAAGAAGATGGAACACATTCACTTTTCATGAAAAACATAAATATATATAGATGTGTACGGGTATATATTTAGTATATTTTAGAGAGTTTCACGTGCTTTTTCAAAGGAGTATAAATATATATACATGTATTTAAAGACTTAGTTCTAATACTCAGCTCTGAGTAAGGAAACAAACTGGTCTAAGAAGCCAAACAGCCTGTGCAACCAAATTTAAGACTCTTCAGTTTTTTTATTGGAAAGCTTCAGGTGGGTGCTTGTGATTACACAGCAGTCTGTGCACTGTAGCAGTTCCTATAAGAAGAAGTGGTTTCACCAGTTTTGCAACCTTAATAAAAAAGTCATTCTATCACAGAGAAAAAAAAAGCTATTTTAAAAAAGCATGCCATGATTCATCTGTGTTTAAGTTACTTATAAGAATAAGCAAAATTTGTGCTTTTAGAGCACCAGTCTCTACCACTCCACTGCTGGTAAGATACAGCAAACTGCTGTGCTTCAGCTTCCCTGAACAGCAAACACTGGGGCCTGTGGAACCAGTATGAACTGATTTTACATAAAGGTTTAACTCACCCATGACATGGGAGACAAAATAACTCTCTTGCATGTTTGCAGAGCCTGCTGAATCGTAAAAAATGCAGGCAGTCTGGAAAACACGCCATACCACAAATTCAGAAATAATTTATGTTTCCCTTCTGATTATATGCTGAATATTGGCAGGCCAGTCAAGGAGGACTATTTATAATACACAGTAGTTGCAAAAAGCTATTTCTTATTTACACAAAATGAAAAAAACCTAAGTTAATAAGTTGGTTAGAAAGGTAAGTTGATAAAGAAACTTTATATTTTTAGACAAAAATAGTCAAATAATTTATGATTATGATTGACATTTCAGTCAAAATTCTGAGTTTGGGATGGCTTATTATAGTTAGGGAGTCAGAATTTCACTGTGCAGTGAGTGTCAGCAATTTGTCCTTTTCTCCTCCTCACAAAGGGATGCTCTTATCGAGTGACTTTCCTGTGGAAGAGGGATGACCAGGCTTTTAGTTTTTGACACTTGTTAAGTAACCTGACATGTTTTTCCTTTGTTTGTTTGTTTCTGTGGCTTTCATTTCCAAGACATATCCTGTGGATTGTTCAAGTGCACTTCAAAAGTGAGAACTAAGTATATCTGCACAGTGTCTCACTCACTGCATGCTGTCTGTCTGAAATGAAATGAATGAATGAAATGTCTGACTCTTACACTAATTGAGTCCATCTATAACCATACCAGGGTTCACACTGTTAGCCTTCTTAAAGGCTCCAAAATGTAACCCTATTTTGGAGGGCAGAGGTGGAGTTTTTTCCACATTCCAGATGTCTATCCTAGTAGAGCACTGGTTTTGGCACAGACAAAAAGTTCTACCTGTGAGGTGTTGACTTTTCTTGTTGGACCAGTGTCAGCCTTCCAATCCTAGAATATGAACAGTTCAAGGATTTTTTCTGGGACAACTGAGCTAATTAAATTTATAGTTTCACAGTGTCTCTGACCCTAAGATAATTTGCTTGGGCACTTTTGCCCCCTTATTAGGTTACTTTGTCATAGATTTTTATTTGGTTCCAGGAGACATCAGGGGCCAGTGAGAAATGGGTGCTCTGCAAAGGCAGGGGAGCCTTGACTTTATTCTGTTTGCAGCTTCAATTGAGGAAAGAAGAACATAAGACATTTCCCTCTCTACAGCAGAAAACCCAGTGATTTGCATAGACTCTGATCTCATCTGAATGTGGTTTTAGCATGGCTGCTTAAGATATTAATAGACTACTTTTAACTTGGACCTCCCTAAATATCCTCACAGTGGTATTGTTACTGTAACAGAGCACACTCCTACATGATCCTCTTTGGTTAGCCTTAAAAATACTTTAAAACCAGGAAGGAAGAATGGAGTCTTTGTCTATGAATGCTAAAATCTATCTTCATCCATGAGAAACTGTCGATGATTGCCATGGAAACATTTACTAATTGTCCATGGAGCCTGTAAAATAGTAAGAAAAAAAGGTAAGATTTGTCAAGAAATAACGCTTTGTGAGACGTGACCTGAACCAGAAGAATCTGAAAAGCCAGAAAGACATGGTGTGGTATAACAAGGCCTTTTCTTCTCTTAATCCTCTCTTGCACACAGGCAACCTTGGTGTCCTCCCTAAAGAGACCACATTCTCATTGAATAATAGTGTCACCACGTCCCTTGATGTCTGTTTACATCTTTCAAAATACAGGGGCTGCTGGACTGTGACTGCAATCAGAAGGCAGGACAGCCATCCACTCTGTATCATAGTTTGAAGGATTTGACAGGTCACATTTCTCACTTTTTTAAAAATGTAATTCTTTTCCACTCTGTAAAAATGCCATTTTCCAGGTCTGGGTGAGATGTGATGCAAACCCAGTCATAGCTCTCAACCAAAGTGGAATTTGCAAGGTAATTTAAAAGCTCACAGCAAATCAGTGCAGTAAGGAAGAGAGGCAGGACAAAAGAATACACTCATGTATAACTAGGTTGGTCAAAAGTATATCTCAAGGAGCCTCAGTAGCTGGTACTTGATCTTTGTTTCTGGTTTTTTTTTTTTTTTTTTAGTAATCTTGAAGTGCTAATGCTAAAATCTTGTATTTGCCATTAGTTCTCCATTGGCCAACACAAGAGGCATCTGGGCTCTTAAAAAAACAGACTAATGCTCTCTGGATCTTTAAAGTGTTAATCATCAGGTAGCAAAGGAATTATCTGTTCTAGGAAGTACTTTTGTGGCTGCAATGGTTTAAAAAAAAAGTTATGAATGACAGCACCAATTTTGTTCATCATCAATTCAGACTGCCAGCTATCAGTTGTTATTGGCCTAACCTGCTGTGTACTACTCAATTTAAACAATTCTTTACTCATTTCATGGGTCATTTAACATGGGCAGAAAATAGAATCAAACACAAGGAGTGGCTGTGCTTTGCCTCTGTCTTCCCATTCCAGAGGACTCTGTTCCCTACTGGGTCCCAGTGTGAATGAGCAAACAATGTCTTCTCTTAAGGGGAACAGATTCCTTACCCACTAGGAAAACGGTGGAGCTTAGAATTAGTTTCTGCTGAAAGGCTTTCCTCCTTACTGTTCCTGCAGGGTTTTATAAGAAGAAATATACCGAATTTGCTTAAAAGGGGATGCCATATGGACTTCTGCCATGTGGGCACTCAGAACATGTATGACAGCATATTACTACTGAAGAATTCTTAAATAAAATTGCCATTTCAACCACCACATGACTAATATTGATTTTAAACCAATGAGGCCCCCTAACAGAACTATAGCAATGGAAATTTTCAATGTGCTTTGGATCAGAAAGAAGTAATGAAATTGCTTTATATGTTCCTACTGGAAACATCACAAACCCACATTTCTTTACTATCTGAAGTCCATATTTTGACACGTGAACAGCTGTGCTTTCCTGCAGGTGCAAAAAACCAGATCACTTAGGGGTTTAGTGAGTCTCTTAATATCACCTCTTGCAGATTTCACTGGTGATCTCATGAAGAGAAAGAGGTAACTGGAAGGGTGAGAGGGAGGCTTATTAGGCTGAAGACAGAAGCAATGGCAAAGGCAGAGCTGTGTGAGGACAGGAGCTGTCCAGGCAGCCCACATTTACTGGATGAGAGCCACTGCACAGCTGAGGGCTTTTCCCTTTCCAAAATTTTTCAACTCTTAAGCCTATGTTCTTTCAGTAACAATACCAGAAAAGTCCATTAAGTGACTGCGTGAAATTTGTCTGCTCCTTTATTTCTTCTTTGTGGATAAATCTTTTCATATGGTGAGCTGGCTGAGGCAAAGCTCATGGCAGAAACTTTGGTCCAGGTAAACTTTATTAGATATTTCCCTCACAGGACCACTGATGGCTTAGAGATAACTAGTGTACTCCTAGCTCCAGCATACACTGTGTGGTGATCTCACCTGGAACTGGTCAGCACACGACCTTAGGAGGCTCAAGTGCATAGTTTTGTATATAAACACTCGCTTAATTTTTTTGCCAGTGTAGAAAAGGGCACTTGGCCTTGTTCATGCATAATTTTTTCTGTCACGCATAATTTTTCTATTATTTTTTGTTACTTTTACTTTCCAGAGTGTGTATCAACACATTCTAAACACAATCATCAGAGGAAAACTAAATAGCAAAAAAATACGAATATAAACCACGCACATTTCACAGAAGCATTTTATATTCTCTGTTCTGATATATTTTGTTTTATCTTGATGAAATGTTTTATATCAAGGAAAGAAATTAATATCAACACAGCTTTATATCCAGGTGCATCGTGCACAGATAAAGTATAAGTGAAAGGAGATAAAATATTCTGCTTGATAATTAACATTGAACAAGATTGTAATGAACAAAGAGATGGCAGAGTTTTTTTTATATGAATGCACATCAACAAAAAATGACAGTGCAAAGTATTAAATGTTCTGGGGTTGCTACTGATTCACTATCAGAAAGGTTTAGGCAGACAGGCTACTAGACATTAAATGGCTCAAGAGCAATATGCTGAAATTTTGTTCAACTAGAGACTTAGATCTTCAGTATCCACTCAGACATGTAAAACCATCTGGAAAAGTGAGCTTAAAAGCTACTGAGCATGAAAGTAAACATAGGGTTAACAAAAATAATATGCAAAAAATAATTCCAACAAGAAACCTAAAATTCAAGCATTGCTTTAGAATGCAAAAGAGTGCTAGAGATGAGTCAGTCTCAATACCTTGGCAATAATATGCAAGCCAGTGGGGATATCCAGAATGAAATCATGTCACAAATTGGCAAGGCAGCAGCTGCATTTATCTGCTTAAAGAAGATTCAGTCCTTGAAAATCTACAACTTAAAGAACAAGCTGAATATTCAATTGATGTTATTTTCAACTGAACATATGGATGGGAAAGCTGGAAATCTACCAGAAGTATAGGCAGTCATCTAAGAAGTCTGATAAAACACTCAGAGAACATAAAGTTAGAAAAATAGTAATTTTTAAAATAGGTGGCTTTCTAATAAATTTTCCAAAATTTAACAGTATGTATTATCGGATATTAACAACAGCAACAACAACAAAAAGATAGCTGTATCTGTGACATGTGTTGGTAACAAACATGGAGAATGCCAGGGTAAAAATACATACAGAAGTGTAAGAAAAAGGGAGAGCTAAAAGGACACCTTCTGCTGAACACTCTGAAGGACTCCCCACCATGAAGATCATAAAAGGTGCAGTGTATGGAGCCCACTTGGCTGCTGCCAGGAGGCTCCTGGTGGCCCCCACCAAGGAGAGCTCTGGCCAACCTCCCCTTGCCCCCCTCCCACAGCAAGGGCTCCCAGAGCAGCAGGAAGCCCTGGGTGGCTGCTTCCAAACTGAGCAACAACCACCATCTCAGAAAGAGTGTCTGCCTTTCACATGGGCTTCTATGAAATCCAAGTCATAAAAACTGAGGGTGTTTGTGAGCTCCTTTGAGTTTGTACAACGCAGCAAAGCAGGTTCTCCTGTGTGCTGGATGGAAGGGTAAAAGCACTGCAATGGCTCAAATAAACAATGCCTGCATGCATCAAGCAGCCGCTTCATCTGGTTGCATTCTCTGCTTGGGGGTTTTTCCAGTAGATTCACCCTACTCAAAATGTTAAGGGCAAAATATGCAGGAGAAGATATCCCTTTTTTGTAAGCAAGTACGGAAAGACAATTCTAGTAATTTTTATTTATATACTTTAAATTAAAAAATCATCATTATGGAAAATAGTGCGACAGTCTAGTAGGAAGCAGGAATAGCAAAATTGTAGACCCTTCTCCAGACACTATTTTTCATTACACTGGGCCTTGTCTACTCTAACATGCTTCCCAGTTCTTCCTAGCTCCAGCCAGTTGCGTGTTCCTATCTGGTCCTTCAGCAAAGAGAAATATAAAACCCCATCAATAGTAAAATCCTGTAGAGTTCAGATCCATTCTTTTGCTGCTGGATGGAACTCTAGAGATTCCATAAAAAACCCAGGAACTTAAAATGTACCTCAGGGAAGGTCTTGAAGACATTTTTCTTTCCCGATGGTCACTGTCCCTCCTTGTGCTCCTGTCTACAGCACTCCTTTTAAACATCCAGCTTGTTTCCCTTGACCTACTATGTTAAAGTGAAATTTATCCTTAGTTTCCTTCACCTTGCTGCTTTGTCATTGATTGTTTGATTTTATTGTCATCACTCCCCTCACCTTCTCTCATTAACAAAGCATGGAACATCATCTTTTGTTGGCTTCTTATAGTCCTAGCCTATAGACACCCTTCTATACAGAGCAGCTGGACTTGCAGGACGCCTTATGTATCCTTGCTAGCTGAAAATCTCTACGTTTGTATAAAAATGAATAAAGGTAATTCAGTTCATCAGCCCTAGATATTTTAAAGTACATTCTTTTTTTCTCTCTAGAGTAAGAATGGTCCTTCTTCAGGTCTCTAGAATACATTGAAACTTTTCTAGACAGCTGATCATTACAGCAGGTTCTGAATTTGATAGATCCACAAACATGATACAGGTAGACCCTGTAGCAGTGGGCTGCCAGGACTCAGGACCAAATTCATGTTTGTTTAAATACATAGCACATTTCACCTGGATTATAAGGACTTATACTTTTTTTTTGAGAAAAAAAGTACACTTCTCCTTTAGTGAAGACTTGAAAATACTGAACTGTATATAGAAGTTATATTTTAATGTATTTCAATACGCTGAACTTGAATAGTTATTTTATTACTTGAAAAGAAAATCCCAACTGGCTTTGTAGGATTGTAATTCACTGGCAACATCTTCTACATATAAGCTGAGCAGAAACATGATGCAGAAAGCACTGATACACAATCAGCACGTGCTATCCCATTTTCAGAGCAGAATCACATTATAGAGTAACTGTGTTCTAGAAGCTTAAATACTAAATGGGATGGAGCTTTAATCCTTTTACTGCCTTTGAACCACTCTCCTGTCTCAGTTGTGATATTATGAGGCTGTCTAGTCAAATTATTAGTAGGAGCCATGTAGGTGCTTTTCTTATTTCTACATTTATAATGCAGGCAGCACTGTGACACCTAAACTACGTCCTTGTGTCTTTTTATTTCCTTTTATACTTTATCACATGTAAAATTGTCCTTAGAGACGTGAAAACCAGAAAGAAGCAAGACATTGAAAACGTGTAAGTGAAATGGATGTCTATTTTAGCGGCTCCGTAGGTCGGCCTCCACACCTGGCCACTGGTGAACAGTGGTGAGAAGGAAAAAAACTTAAAAATAAAATAAAACAAAAACCTACAACAAATAAAATTCTTTGCAATCTGTAAAGAAGTCCACGACATGTTTGCAAAACCACCTCCAATGGACCCGGGCGCAGCGGCCGCTCTTACGCAACCCGCTGCTGCCCTGCTGGGCGGCTCTGCGGAGCGCGGCTCGGCGCCGAGCGGCGACAGCCCCGAGCGCTGCCGCGGCACTCCGCTGCTAACCACGGCACCGCCCGCACCGCTCCAGCCCGCCGGAATTAACACAATTCGTTCTCCGGCGGTTCTGGCCGTACAGAAAGGGCGCATTCCCGCGGAGAGCTGCCGCGGCGCGGGGCGCTGGGGCCTCCCATCACCGAGCCACAGGGACGCTGCAGGTCCCGTACCCGGCCGAGCCGGCAGAAGCGCCCAGGAGAGGCGTGAGGAGCTCCGGGACCCTGCACTGTGGCCGGCGCTCCGCGCCATCCGGGCGCGCAGCCCCGCAGCGCTCCCCGCCCGCCGCGCCGCTCGTTCCCGGCGCTGCCCGCCCCGCTCCTCTCCGCTCCGCTCCGCTCCTCTCCCGGCCGCCTCCCTCCGCAGGGAGAGCCGCCCGCCCGCCCGCCTGCCCGGCCTCCCGGCCCCCCCGGCCCCGCGTCCCGCAGCCGCCCCCCCGCGGGGTCACCCGGGGACAGCGCCCGCCTCCCGCCGCAGGAAGCGCCGCAGCCGCCCCGGCGCCTCCCGCTCGGCGCTCGCCTGTGGCAGGTGAGACTCGCCGCGTCCCTCCCCGCTCCCCCGGGGGCCGCCCCGCACGCTCTCCCCGCCGGCCGAAGGGACGGGGCCGGGGGGAGCTCCCCCGGGCCGGCGTGTGGGGCGGGAAGCCCGAGCGGGGGTTCCGCAGGCGGGCCGGGCGGGGGTCCGGGCCGCGCTCCGCTGCCGGCGCTGGGCCGGGGCGGCCGCGCACGGCGGGGATGGAGCGGCGCCGGGCGGGAGCGGCGCCGCCGGCCGCCCCCGCAGCCCGGCCCGGCCTGCCGCCCCGGCGGGGAGAGCCCGGTGTGCCGCCGCCCGGGGAACGCCGCTCCCTCCCTTCCCAGACCTGTCGGGGCTCCCCTGCCGACCCCGGGCTCCCCGCGCCAGCGAGGACTGGGCTAGAGCTTCACTCAGCTGCTGAGTGTCCCCCGGCCCTGCGTTTTGCCAGACGTATTTACTGGCTACACGGGAGGAAAATAGGCTCCAGGAAGGGCTACGTCGTGTTTGCTGCTTCTGCAGAGTTCATTCCACCCCTGGGAACTGCTCAGACCTCGCAGGAGGGGCCGGGCTGCTCCGTAGGGAATTCGGGCGCTTTCCCGGCGCGTTGCGTGTGGGAGCGCTGAGCTCAGCTGGGATGGCAGCATGGGAGATGGCTGGGAAACCCTGGGGAGTTCGGGTCACAGATGGCAGCGGCCGTGTGTTATCATTCCAGACTGCACTCTGTGACCAGCTGACAAATTGAAACAAGCTGTAAGAACCTCTCTGCGAATGTAGTAAGGCTGTTTGCTAATCGTACTTGTGACTGCAAAGGATCATTTTTTTAATGGTTGCTACCGGCCTCCTACCCGAGTGAAGTCAATGCCCCTCATGCAAAAAGACAGAGTTGCATAGGGTGCTCTGTGGGATGCTTCTGCGGGAGTGATGTAAACAAACTAGCAGAGAATATTATGTGGAAAAAGGAATATGGAGTAACTTAAGTCTTGCAGCAACAGGTGGCAGAGCTGAGGAGAAGAAGAGAGTGTATGTCCCGTCTCTCTGTCTTGCATGTCTGTCATAGCACAATCTTCGTCCATTAGGGGCAGGGCTTTGTCTCACCAAAACAATGGCAAAACACGCGGCGAAGACAGCGCTGCCATCGCAGGAGTTCGCTCTGCTGGTCCTGCAGCATGGAGCACTTGTGCCCTGGGGCAATCAGGAGGCGGTGAAAAGCGGAAAGAGCCTCAACAAAAAGCAAGCACTTGCAGAACATACCCGATAATCAAATCACAGTTCTTTCCCACGTTAAAGATTTTTCTTTTCCCCCCGAAAGTACACCTGAAACAAAATACTTCAGGATACTGAGGCACTAAACCAGTGGCAAAGGAAAACAGAGAGATACTGTGTATCGTTAAAAAAAGTTCACAGAGTCAATCTATGCAGGCGAAGTTGCCAAAAGGGGTAAGGCGTGCTTGAGAATTTAAAGCATAACAGCATGCTTGGCTACAAAAGCTTAAGGTCTTGGCCTTTCTCATTGAATCAATAAACATAAACTGAAAATAGACAGATTTAATATAAATTTATACTGAGCAGTTAAGATAAAACTTGAACAGAATAAATGAGAAGGCATTGTTAGGAAAAAAGGCTTGGGAAATGGTATCAGGATTTATTAGGGAAATGAAGAAAGACATATTGTCTCAGATTTAAAAAGGAAATCTCTTAAAAAATGAGGCCTAGCAGAAAGAAAGAAAGGGAACCTGCTAATGCAACAATACTTTGTTTTCATGGAAAAAGCAGCAGTGAAAATGTTTTGAGAAAAAAAGGGCCAGGAAAAAAAAGTTAAAATAAATGTCTTTGATAATGATGGAAACATGCTATTAAAAAGAAATTGAAGCTCTCCAGGTAACATAAACATTTTAGAAAGTAATATTGGAGTAAGTTGACTAGCTTAAGAGAAACAAACAAAAAGGACATGGGGTAGTATTACTCAGAAGGAAGCTGAAATGCAGGAGATAAATTAATTTTCATCACACAAATTTTCACAATCTGGAGATCAACCCGAGTAAGACACAAAAAGAGAGGTAGCTTGCAGAAAAATTGTGGAAAAGGATTAGGAACAGAGTGGGAACCAGAGCATAAGTAGATAGCTGAAATGCTACAGGCATTTCTGGAGACTTTTAAATGGGAGGGAAGGATGCCACACTGCTGTCCTATGGAATTGTGAGCTCATTTTGCTATGTGGAATGCAGATAAAGCTAGAACTCCAGACCCTGAGACTTTACCATTTTATCTTCTTGGCACATGAAGATACTCCAGAGAAACCTGAGGCATTCTTAAATGTACTACGGGCTGCACTTCCAGAAAAAGGACTAAGCAGGAAAACAGCTGATATAAGATGATGTATCTGCCATGGCAGGGGCATGTCAGAAGCAAGGCCAAGAAAGTTAAGGAGGGAGACCTGAAACTCCCTTATGGGGCATTGAAAACCAAAGCTACCTACAGAAAATACAGATTTTATATACACCTGAAGGAAAGACAAAAGATTGTGAGGTGATTTCCTGGAAAGTATTACCAACTAGAAGGGCTGAGGTTCAGCCACTCTTGTACAGCAGCACATACACAGCTAGGAGGTATGTTGTGTTACAGGATGTCCTGCAGACCAGGAACAGCCTAACAGCTATCCTGTACCAAGCTGGGCTTTCTAGGCCATGACAGACCTGCATTTCATGTAAAAAAAGGAGGCAACTAATTTCTTCATCTACCCAAAGGAAATGTGGCATTTTTAATGGGGTGTTTGGCACCATAACAGAAAAAAAAACCAAACCAAACCATGAATAAAAAGGAAGGAAAGCTTTTGCAGAAGGACAAATGTAACAATGTGGTGCAGTTATGAGAATATAGACAACTAAAGAAAAGGCATTACATAAATAAAATTAGAGAAAAAACAGAGTAAAATTCCTGACCTTTCCAGGTCAACAAAGCAATTCAGCCCCATTTGCAATCAGACATAAATTATGGCAGTCATTCTAGCAAAAGATATCTTACATTAGGATACATTCTCACACAAACTTTACACTTAGATCTGACCTTGGCTTTCTGAATACGGACCAGTTTGTTTTTACTGCTTTTAAGACATTCTTAACACTTCCATTACAATTATTATATTTGCATTCCAAAACATGTGCTATGGAGGGGAAAACAATAATATCATTCCCTATCAGTTCTGTCCCTACAAGTTTAGCAAAATGAAAGGGAGAACACATGGAACCTATGAAACCCAAGGAACCTATGGAACTTAAGCTGAAAGACAGATAGAGATATGCAGGATCTTCCAAACATTTCCTGGTTTTTATAATAATGGACTAATAAACCAATAATGGGAGGAAGAAAAGCACAAAACTTTCAGCATATTAGCTAAATTGTTGCACTTGTCTGACATGTAGCGGCTATAATTCAAATGAGATATTGGGGCTGCATTCTATAAATGGTACTATGAGTTCTGTCCTCTTCCTAGGTGAATTAAGGTTTTAGCCACAATTAATATATGTTAGAAGGTTTGGTCTAGCTGTTTTTGGAAAACAACAGAACACAAAAGCCACATGGTTATTTCAGAGAGGTGTTTTCCTTTAGGTTTCTAGAGTCATAGGCAAGAGAAGCCCTTGACCCTCTTCTGTATGACTAGGTCCAGGTGGTTAACCTCGATCAAAAACATGGTAAAGTAAATCTACAGGAACTTTACCTGTCTTCCTAGTGAAGGTAAGGAGATTTTTGTTAAGAGGTTTGATTTCTGAATAACAGGTAACTGCATCAGGCACGAGTTGAGGGAATGTAATACTTGGTGTTGAGATAAACTGCAGAGATCCTGTTTGTAAATTAGCCAGTGGAAGATCAAATGACAAAGAAAACTGAGTAGCTAAAATACATAGGAGGACTTTTAGAGGGTTCTGAGTCTCAACATTGCAATTAAAGGGCATTGGAGTGGAAAACGTTGTCAATAACTTCTATGACTTTGGCAAAAATACGTCATATAACAACACCTTCCTAATTTTGTTGGGATAATGAGAGGTTAATAAAAAAGTACAAGGGGACTGTAAATAAGTAAGTAAGTAAATAAATAAATAACCAACTAAATAACTAAGTATGGTAAAGTGTTATGAAATGGCAGAACAGGTATACATCTGGAACTGAAAACTCAGACTCTACTTACTATATGTGTGCACATTTTGTTGTCCTTTACTCTGGCCAGGATATATGGATTTAAGTTAATTTATAATGATGCTTTTAAAAAAATTTAATTAATGGTCTTCACAGTAAGGATGAATGAGTTTTTTACTGTTTTGAGATATTATGGATGTTCTTAGGATCTGAGATCTGTCCAGTCCTCTGGGATTTAGATGGATGTTCTCATTAGGTTCAGAGTCATGCAGTAAGTCCAGAAATATACAGATGCTAAACATAATGCAGAATCTTAATTATTGTTTGCAGTTAATTAAAATGCTATTTTTGTTTGTTTTGCCTCCCTCTGGCATCTTCAAGTCCTAATTAATTCTTAACTGTGGGTGGTGGGATTAGGATTGGCAGCAAAACACACCTCAAACAGCCCACCAGCACCATAGGGCTGTACGTGCAGAAGCTCTGCCGAAGCAAAGATCACATTCTTGAGAAGTAAGATAAAGGTGCCTATTGTTCTTGCCGCCAAGATTATTTTTATCACATTGTCAACATAGTTGTTAATGTGCAAACATGCAGGTGAGATACAGAACACATGAAACTCATAAAAAAGGCGGAGACGTTGTATGCACGTGCAAGCAGAGCACTGGGGATGAGATGTACATAAAAATGCTGAGGGGGAGCAAGTGTTCGCTTGACAGATTAAGGAGCTGGCTGGCACTGTTCCTTGTGGTGAACTGCTTGGTGACATTTATGGCACTGATAAATAAAATTTGTGAGCAAATATCATTAATTGATGTAGTTCAAGGGGTGGCTGCTTGGCACGTTTCTATGGAGGTGGTAATTCAGGTGCATAACCAGAGTGACACTGAGGGGTTTTGGATTTTGTTTTGGTTTATTTTTTCTATAATGTTGCAGTTGTTTCAGAGTACAATGAGATTTTTTGGCTTAGAAGTGCTGCTGTAATTGGTTTCTGGGACTTTCTTGATTTGACCAAATTGGACATTTTGAAAAGTTGCCAAAGTACAGGGTAGGATTTTGCCAGTTTTCTATCAATGATTAATAAAGCTCATTTGGAGGATCAATTAGAGGTTCAAAAAGAAGATTTTGCACCAGGACTGTTATAAAACCTATGAATTCTGTTTTATTAGTAGACATTTTCAATGTTGAATGATGAAAAATGGTGCTACAGTGAACACTAAAGGCACATTGTTTTAGAGATAATTTCCTCCCTTCAGGTTATTATTATGTTATTTCAGTAATTCTATAATCAGGGTGGGGAAGCACTTTAATTCTGGTTTGTAGTGATACTTTTGGCAAAATTCAAATTGTTGTTTTTAAAAAATCATTAGACTATTAAAGAGTAGTTTAAACAGGTAAGATTTCCTGAAATGTTTATTTCCTTTTCACAGTGCTTGAAGTTTAAGTAGCAGCTTTCTAAAAGTTTTTGGAAAGAATAAGTAACTGCTCTTGGTGTGTCTGAAGACCTAGTGAATTTTAAGACATGAAGTGATATGTTTGGAGGAAGGAAAAGCTGCTAGTGTATGCCATCATCAGTTTCTAATCATCCCAGCTCCTCCCCAAGTTCTCGTTTTCATAAAGATAGTTTAAAAGCAACATGCAAGTGGTTCATCCTGTCTCTGTGCATTTATAATTTGTTTGTTTCCCTGGTACACAAGCATAGATTTGGTGGATTGTTTTTTCTACAGTCAGAGGACTGACTAGGGTGGATAAGTTAACAAGCAGGAGGTTCCTGCATGTTGGAATTAGCAACTTATCTGTCTCATCCATTGCTTGTTTGTTCATGTTTTGCTCATTCAGATGTATCCTAAAGATATGAGATACCCAGCTATTACAGTAGTGCCAGTTTCTAATTTGTTCCAGGAGTTCATAGCCGTGGGTCTGAGCACATCAGGAAGGACCTGTAGGTGTGTAGGTGTTTCCATACTACTTCTTATTGTATTTGGGTCATAAGTAAGTTTTTAATCTTCATGTTATTGGGTTTCAGCTGACCGGATATCTAAATAAAAATGTAGCACTGCTATGCTATGCTATGCATAGCTATGCCATGAGTTGCTATATTTACTCTTTAGAAGTCAAGCAAGAGCTTTTACTGAGGCACTTCCCTCTGCAAAGCTTTATGCACACCAGGTAACACTGCCACTCTGCTGCAGTGCTTGAAGGTCACTTGAAAAGCCAGAGTTTTGACTAAAGTGGGACTCTTCCTTCCTTCTTCCTTCCTACAGAGAGATTTTTCAAGCTGGCCTCCAAAGTACCTTCTGGGATTCCTGACAGATCAGGTTTTCTAGGGGAAGTAACTGCTTCTTTTGCAGACACTATTAGCATAGATATCACAACATGAAGCCCATAATCACACTCAGAGGACTCTTTCCTCTTGTATGTCAGGCAAATTGACATTTACTGAAATATGACTGTTGAAAATCTACCAGCATTGCATGTTACACTGAGCAGGTATATATACTACACTATGTGCTACACTTGAGGCAAAAAAATGGCAACCCATTCTAAACTAATAGAATTATAGTTTATAGCATTTCTGCTAGCACCAGGGTAATATTTCTGTCCCAGTTCTCTCAAAAGAATTTAGGAACCAAAATACTTCCATGAAAACACTGTGCATATTTCCAAAATCTTCCAGAAATTCAACTATAAATGCATTCAGGATGAAGATGGTAAAGTGATCTTATCTGTTGCATGTGTTGGGCCTGCTAAAATAAAGCTTAGCAAAATACTGCTAAAGCAAGAATGGAGGATGAATGGGAAGATTAAAGAGCATTATTTTACATGTTTTTACTTACTGAAATGAGTAGATGACCTAATCTTCTCCAGAGTAGAGACAGCAGGCTTCTGCTCTCTGTTCTTAGTAGAACAGGTAGAATCTCTGAACTTCTGCTGCTTCTGGTCTCTGAACTTAGTAGAAGTGTAGAATCTCAATTCCTAGATTTTGTTATTTTTACTCTGAGGTGGAGGTTGTTTCCCAGCATGTCTATGTTTCTTGCTCTCTTTTCCATAGTAATGATTGCTTATGAAGAACAAGTTGGTTTAGAATAGGACGAGCTGCACGATCCCTCAATTAATGCACCCACCCACCTGGTAGTTGAGCTCCATATGGTCTTGGATTAGGAATGAGAGAACTTGCAAAGCTCTTGCTTCTGTCAGGCCTCCAAAATCAAGACTCTCCTCAGTGTGTTTTAGCTTTGCCTCAGAGTAACCCAGTTATAATTATTCCAACTGAAGGAGCCTTTCCAAGCCCTAATCTTTTAATTGAAACCACTGAAGTTTGGGACAAGGGATCTGGTTTCAATAGGACCTCCACACATCTTCCCACTCCACCTTCTCTCCCAGCTGTGTTCACTCTTCATTTGATTCTTCTCAAAAGAGATGTCCCTTGTCCACTGCTGAAAGGGAGCTGTGTGGAAAGCCTTTGGTGCTGCTACAACCACTTCATTCTTGCCTGGTGGGCTGTCCCTACTAGTGTGCTCCTTGACCATCCCATTTGGCATGATGGAAAAGCTACAGATCTGAGCTACTGAAACCTATCATTTGTCATCTACTTTTTCCCATTAATATGAATTTATTAATGTGAATTTGCTTCTGATATGTATTTTTGGAAAATCCAAACTAGGTCCACTATCATGAAATTTGGAGCCATGACTCATTAAAAAAATTATCACAGATGGCACTAGGACAAGAATGGTCTTGATTATCTATTTAGAGAATAAGAATGAATTACTGGTTTTGTTTACTCCAGTAGCCCATCTAGCCCAGTTGCCCTTGGCTGATGAGTAGAGGATGCTTGCAAAAAGACTGGAAGAAATAGAAAAAGTGTAGGATTTCCTAACTTCTGGCAGTCAGAGGATATGGGAATTTCCTAAACCAGAAATTTCACTGGATTGCATCATCATGTTTATTGGCCATTGATGGACTTGTCGACCATAAATTGTCTGATCCATTTTGAACTTTCTTGAACCTCCACATCATCCTTTGATAACAGTCCAAAGAGCCTTTTTTAGTAAAATAGCTTTTGCAATAAAAAGGAGAACATACACAAATTCCTGTTTAGTCTGGAAGCTGCCTTCTGTCTAGGAGAGCTGAGACCTATTTTTCCCAATACTTTCTTGCTGCAATTTGGAAACACAGATCTTAAAAATAATTTTTTGAAAATAATTTAATCTTACTGTTTTCTTTCAGTTCAGATTTTTTTGCCTGTGTTCATTCGGTTTTGTGGACTGAGCACTAATTTCCTGTGTCATGTGCAAGCCTGCATAACTTGAAAAAAATTCCCTGCTGTGTTTTTTCATGACAGATCGAAAATGGATATGAACTGTGTGTTGGAGGTTAGAGTGTGCCTCCAGATTTGTTTCTCTCTCTTTTGCTTTCCTTCTTGTTATTTATTTTTCTTTCCTATTTGTCTCAATTTTCATTCATTTCTCTTCTGTTCTCATACATCCGCTCTGGTTCCCCTTGAATTCTGGTGGTAGGATGGAATTGGATCTATGTACAAAAGCAAAGTATTATTACATTAGGTTATTTTTATATTCTCCAGAAATCTTGAAACAGACATATATTACACTCTATTGGAAAATGGAAAATGAAGAGGAAAAGAAGGAGTATATAGTACTACTGGTTTATTTTCTATTTTTTTTCCAGGAAATGGATATTTGCCCCAGACAAAGACTAGAGGATGTTGGCCAAATACCTTCAGTTAACACCAAAATGTTTTGAAGTGAATTTAGAGAAGATTGGCCTCAGTTAGCATTAATAATAAATGAAATTAATCTAAAGTCATTGCAGTCACGTACTGTCCATCAGTTTTGTTGTGTGTTTAAGCACTGCTTATCCATCATTTAAAGAGGGACTCACACAGGATGCTTTCCTGCTGTGCTGACTCACTCCTGGTAGTCTAAAAAATGAAAAGGGGCATGTATGCTTCCTGATTTTCACATTCCTTTTAACACTTTTAAAACAAAATGTTTTGGATTCTCTTTGTCTGCCAAAAGGTGAAGTTTTCATTTAATCAGCAGACTGGAGTAATTTTGAAACTGCTTTACTGTGATTGTTTTCATCTTTAATCACCGTGACTTCATGCACTGTAGTACTCAGGAAGTAAGAGGCCTGGGAAATTGCAAATAAACCCTCTATGGCTTGTAAGACCCTCCTTCATTAGAGGGTCTCCTGCCCACCAGATAATGTGTGCTAGGTGGTCAAGTGATTCAGCTTAGCTCATGTTTCATTGCCTGTGCTCTCTGCCTGCTTGTGTACAAACGAATTAAAAATAGAACAGGTGAGGTGTGTAGTACTTCTGAGAAAAACACAAAGTCATTTGCATCAGAACTGATGTGCCAAACAACCACTCTAAAATCAAAGATCTGTAGAGCAAAACAGACCAACCAGTAACAAGGAAATCTGGTAGCTCATGTCAGATGCACAATGTCCATTACCCTTAGAAAGCCCAAAGAAACTAAAGCTCTCCCATGCTTGCCCAGCCCTGAGGTGTGAAAGCCAGACAAAAATGACTTAGGGGGAAAAGTAAATTAAGAGCAATAAAGGATAAAAAGCTGAAATCCACCAAGTTACCAAGCTAAGTTGTTGTGTTAAAATGCAAAAGAAGGAATACGATTTCATTGACAAGAGCCTTATGCCCTGAAAGGTGTAGAGATTCCCTTCCAGCTCATCTCAGAGCTGGACACATCCTAGGCATGCCTGGACCAGCTATCAGGCATTTGATGAGGTCAGTGCTAGGTCACTTTTTGATTGAGGAGAGGTTTCTGGCTCCTGCATTTGTGAGCACAGTCACAGGCTGTGCATAACTGATGCAGTGGGAAATTGTGCCTGTACATGACCTGAACTTTGCTTCTCAGAGAGGAGGAAAATGCTGCCATTACTGTCCTGGTACAAACTATGCACTGCCTCCCTCTGGTCCTCCCTCCCTCTTTAGTGCCCGCTCCAGGTCAGGCAGACACTGCAGGGCTTCAGAGGCTCTTTGACATGTCCTGCACTTGTACTGAACCCTTATTCCAGGCATAAGAAAACCGTTTATGTGAATGCATGGTAGTCACAGCTCATCCCTGAAACTCAAAGAGAACAACAGGACCTTTCCTTCTGCCAGACAGGAGTGGTGTTTCGGGGGGGGGGGGGGGGGCATTGATAATGAAAGTTACAGAGGGCTTAGGGTCCTGGATTTTCCAAATCTGGGGACTTACAGTTCATATGCAAGTATCATCTTCTGCCTAAGCAGATAGAAGAGAAACTGTGGTCATGTGAGGACCCAGGAGCATCTGTCCTCATGCAAAGTAGGTGCCTAGAGGAATATTTCAAAATACTTTGACATATCTATTCCAAAAGATACAGGGAATTGGAATCAGAATATAGGAGGAAGCCGTACCTCTACAGATTACACAAATATTTGCTCTTGCCATCAGTGAAGGGTGCTCTGTGTCAGTTTCATTTGATGGGGATGATGACACATTTTAAGGCTCCCATTCTCACCGTCACATGGCTTCATGTCCCTGCATTTTAGTCATTTCAGAGCAGTGCATCACCACCCCACTGGCTCATGCTGCGCTCTGTGTTTAGCAGCACATATTTATGACATGGGGAGTGAAGAATGAAGTCTAACTCAAGTCCTTAACTAACCCGTAAGTTAGGGAGGGGATTAACTGCCTACTGCAATCTTCTACTAAGTATTAATCACTTAACATTATTTTCATTTTTTTGAAAAGTCTTTTGCTGCCTTAGTATGTCAACACACAACTGGATTTGAAATCACAGCATTTGAGGGACTGCTGATACACTGCTGTTGTTAGCCTGACAAGGGACCTGTTGTGTTACTTTCTGGGTGAAGGAAGAAGTACATGTGGATGGGCTACAGCTATCAAGGTTTGCTCTTGCTTTACAAACCTGTCTTCCTGGCTGTGGTAGAGTTAAAAAAATAATTACAAGTTTTTCAAAGGATCACCCACATACACATGGTATGAGAGCTCTTTTCTTTGTTGGTTTCATTTTATTTGTACATGACTCACTCTTGGCAAAATGAGTGAGCCTCATGAGCCTGTAAAAACTCTGTTTGGATTAAATGATTTGCATTAAATGATTTATAACTGCAAGAAGACTTTAATATTCCTGTAATTCCTTAAGGAAAAACAAACTGATCTTATTCTTTCAAGTAGCTATTGCTTTCACGCCTGTTACTTCAGACGCCATCTTACTCGCTCAAGCTGATAGCTGCTAATGAGACTCTCTTCCTTGCTTTCCCTGCCTCATGAATTAGAGATGGGTGGTGGGGATGTACTGTCATCTTTTTCTGAGAACATTCTTCTGAGCGTCACTGAAGGCCAGGAAACCTACAGCCTCCCAGACCTGCTTGCCTTGCTAAGAGCAAGGAGCAGCATTTGTGCTGGCCTGAGGTGGGGTGATCATGTTTCTGAGACTCAATTTACCCCGGTTTTGTAGCCCAGAGGCCCATCAGTCTTCATTTTCCTGTCAGAGCTGGTGTGCTGGTTACAGCCACCTCATTCCTGACTCCTGCATGGATCAGCTGTCAGCTGCCCTCACACCCTGACCCTTGGTTCTCCAAGCTCAGAGATGTGGGGGCAAGGGGAGAGCCCTCACTGGGCATTCCTGCAGAGAGGGGACTGCCAGCCGCCGGCAGCCACCGAGGCTGCCCGCACCCTTGGGTTAGAGCCTCGCAGCAGGGTGTGCCCTGGTCAAAGCCCATGGGAAAAGCATGCGAGTCAACAGCGGGACAATCCAGCCGGATGCGGGACGTGCCATCAACAAGCCCTTTAACTTCGTGTTTGCGCAGCGCCGCGACTGCCCCGGCTGCCCACTCCAGAGGCTGAGGCGCGGCACAGTTCTTAGCGGGGGCCGCTGCCTTCGGCCTCAGAGCTCGGGGAATCCTCCTCCTTTCCCGCGCCCGTGTCCCTCCGACAGGACGACCCGCGGTCACGGGATTTTACTACTCGAAGAAGAAAAGCGCCGGGGTCCCCGCGCAGCGCTCCCCCGGGGCCCGCAGCCGCTCGCCGCGCCCGCACCTCTCCGCCCGAGTCCCCGGGGCGAAGCGGTCACCGGCGGCGCCCCGGGGCCCGCCCTGCCGGGCACCGCCCGCGGGGCCGCGGCGCAGCCGGGGGGATCCCGGCTCCAGCGGCGCTACAAGTGGCCGCCGGGGGCGGTTTCGGCTCCGGCTCCGCCGCGGTTTCCCTCCGCCCCGCGCCCGCCTACCGGCGACCCTCTCCGCGGCGCGGAGGGGCCGCGGGGCGCGTTGCGTAACGCAGCGCTGGGCTCCGCTCCGCCGCGCGTCGCTCGGGGCGGCGGGAGGCGCGGCGAGGCGGGTCGGCTGGCCGCGGCCGGAGGTGAGCGGTGGCGGCGGGGCGGGCGGGGCCGGGCCGGGCCGGGGGGGCGCAGCGCGGCGCGGCGTGTGCGCGGCCCCGCGGGAGGCGGCGGCGCAGGCGGGGGGAATCCAGGTCACGTCCGCATCCAGACGGCGGCTGGCGGGAGGGACGCGGCGAGAGGCACCGCACCGCACCGCGCCCGGGAGGGGCAGGCGCGGGGCAGGCGCTCCGCCGGTAAGTGCCGCGAGTCAGTCCCCGGGCTGCCGCTCGGCGGGCAGCGCGCCCGACCGCGGGCGTGGGCGAGCGGGGGGTGCCGGCTCCGCAGGTTGGCGTCCCGGAGCGCCCCCGGGGAGCTGCGGGGCGAGCGCGGGGGAGCCGAGCCGCGCTCCCCGGCCACTCACTATATTTAGCCGTCACCGGCGGGGAGAGCGGCGGCAGCGGCGCGCAAACGCTGCCGGGGACGGAGCTCCGCCGGCCCGTCGGGGCGCCGCCCGCCCGCAGCAGCAGCAGCAGCATCCGGGGGTGGCGGGGGGCGAACGGCGGCGCGGCCCGGCGGGGAGGGCAGGGAGGGCAGGGAGGGAGGGAGCCGCGGCACCGCCGGTATTCATCACCGCGGGGGGAGCGGCGGCGTGCGCGGCTGCCGGCGCTTCCTGATTTATTTATGTTTGCAGCATAGGTGGTATTTCCCCGTTAAGAGTTTATCCATTGAAGTTTTGTATTTGACTTTCTAAAGCGGCGGCGACAAGAACGGCAGAAATCCGCGAAGTTAAAAAGCCAAATGTGTTAATTGTTAGCTGGATATAGACGAGGAAGGCTTGTAGTGGGTGGATTGATCAGGCAGCGTACGAGTAAAAAAGAAAAGGCAAAATTGTCGGCGAGGTGCCGGTAGGAAGGAGGGATCGCACCTGTTCTGGTGAGTGGTAGGAGCCCCGTTGCCCCGTGGTCCCCCGAAACCTTGTTTACCCTCCTGTGATGCGGATGGAGGAAGGCGAAACACAGGTTAAAAATGCTGTAAAACTACCAGGTCTGACCAGGAAGGCAAACGGGACATTTTTTTCTACAATATAAGCTGTGTTCCCTTTAGTATTTTAACACAGAATTCGTGCATTCGAACTGAGCCATCTGCTAGTTATAGTAACATATTTAGCGTTTATTTACAAAACTTAGTCTGTCGTAAATATATGCTTGCATAATTGATAGACTGGATATTTTTGTGAAAAATGGTTTGTTTTCCTTTTACAGTTCAGTTCTACTTGTGTGTTGAGACAATTTTCTAGATTTTCTGGTTCCTGTTTTCCCTTCTGAATAAACATATGAGAAGAAAAAACAAAACAACAGAGCAAAGGGTTTGCTCTTTTACAAGAAATTTCTGTAATAACAAGGTAATTTTCAGGAGATTTTACCATAATCAATGCAGTTGCATTGATTAGTTGCATTGCCTCACAGAGAGGCTTGAGTTCTGTCTCTTATTTGAACTCTAAATATCCCAGCTATCTGAAAGTATAGCCATTTTAAAGTGAAGAATCTGGAGAAAATCAATGGAAAGTATAGCCTTCACTTTCTCATAGAACAGCTGTTTAAAGTGCAATAACAACAAAAGTTTTGTGAAACTGTGTTTGCCTACTTCCTTCCTGACAAGGCTTTTTTTCTTTTCTGCCAACTGGCATGAAATCACCCTTCATATTAGTCCCAGGACCCTTAAATTAGTCTCAGCCTTCTTCCAGTTTATTTGAATTGGTGACCTTTGGATGAGCTGGTGTGTTCCATTGTTACTTGCTAATGATGGAATAATCTAGTCCTGACGTACCAGTTGTGAAACCGAGGGCGCTGCTGCTGGATGGAAATTCAAATGTCTTATGGCTCCATGGTGGAAAAGGCAGGATTTAGCTGTGGTTTTCATCTGCTTTTAACTCTGTGGACTCTGATTTCCAGAACTTAAAGGGCTCAAACCGAAATCTGTTAGAGTTGATGGAAAATCTGCCATTGATTTTTACTGGTTTTGGATAAAGTCTTGTATGAGTTGGTGTTGAGCACATCATGGCTACTCCAAATTGTTCAGTCCTTTTGAAATTCTTTGCATATCCAAGTCATTATGTAAAGTCATTTTTTTTGTGTGCTGTCTCTTTCTTTGTGAGAATGTTCTTTTGCTTAGTAGAAAGTGGTGGTGTTTTTATTTGCTCTCTTACATACTGCAGCATTAATTTTATTATCTGATCATTTCCTATTATGTGAGTATGATGTGGGCAATTTTGGAAAAATTGAAAGTGCTTTTGCTGATGGCTGCTTACACTGAAGACAGGTTTCTTCAGGTATTTTTCAATGACCTTGCAGCAGCGGGACATCTTATGACATAAGACATGCTTTCTCTGATGTCCATGTTGTACTTCCCTTGTCCAGTATATATGATTGTTTGCTGTCTTTTGTGGTTTTGGGTTTTTTCCTTACAAATGTGAAGGGGAGAAAGTTGTTAGTGATAACAGATACTGGTGTTCTGTGAAGAAGCTTGCAGAATAACACATACCTGTGGTAGGCATATATCCTCTCCTGGCTTCCCTGTTGTTGATGATGAGCAGGATTTTTCCTCTTGGCTATATGTAAAACCTCAGCCAAGAGAAAGTAGGGAGGAGAAGGACTGCTAAACTTAAATCATGGAAATTTGTCAGAGTTTGTTGTCTAGTGTAGCCTGTCTTGAAATTTGATTCCATTTGGAAGGAAGTCAAGGGATGAAACCTCAAAAAAACCCACCTGATTTGAGGCAGGACGTCCTCCAGCAAGAATCTCATTTGCCACCGGAAGGGTGAGACCAGGAATTTTGGCTCCTTGGAAAAGGAAATTCTGGAGCTCATTATCTTTCCACCATCATATTCTGGTTTACTGATTTGGGGTTTGCTTGTTACTTAAATTTGAAGAAGGCAAAAGAGACATGCATGTGAAAGAAGCTCAGGTAAATAGGCTGAGATGAGGGAAGGCAGGTGAAACACAATTACTGTGAGCCCTCATGCCTTGGATTTCCTTCTAGGACTTGGAAAGTGCTAATTTTCCCAGCCAAACTAATTTGCTCTTAAATGAGAGATGGCTGTTGTGGCAGAAAGCAGAGCTGTACTGCAAGGTGCAGGGTAGCAGTGCAGAGCTCCATCTTTTCTCCATCTTGTCCTTTTTCCTGTGGGATTTCCAAAACACATGAGAATCTGGCCTCTGGAGGAAGGGTGGAGATAGTGCTGGGGCATTCTCCACCTACCTGCAGGGACTGAGGCAGCACATCCATGCCTTGGGTTTGCAGAGATTATGGCCAGGATCTAAATGTGTGAATTCTCTGTCGGAAAGGGTCAGAGGATCAATCAGGAAGGATTTTCCTAATATTTCCACAGTTCATCTTCATTCCCTTCTTTCCAAATATCAGAAATGTCTATGTGTGTAATACTAGATTCTCTCCTGCATGGCCCCATTTAAGTAAATAAATAAAAGCTGTTTGGTAACTCTTCAGGTGTATGACAGCAGAATTCTGCCAAGTCACTGAGGTGCTTTCCTTCTATCTGCTTAACTGAAGGAATGCCTCTGGGTGGGTGAGGAAATCATAGTCCAGGGAACTCCTTGGCTTAATTTAGCCCATCAAAAAAGTTAGCAGAATAATTCACATGGCCACTAATGTGGCAGTACTGCTGCTGGCGTTTTTTAAACTTTTCATTAATGGTGCAGTGGAGAAATAATCTCCCTTCTTAGGGATGAGCTAGGATTTTATGTATTGTACAGGGATAACTAAACAAACAATGCATGTGTTATGAGAACCTTCGTCATTAAAATCAAGGGCAGACTATAAATTTCTGTGTAAAGATTAAACAATTGTATTCCTTTAATTCTGTGTTATTCCATCAGTTGTATGTGGTCCAAGAGGACATTCTGAATAAAGTAATTGTGTCTTGCATAAGTTGTTTCTCTCATTTAATTCACAACAAGTGAATGAGATTGTTTCCACTATTCATCACTACTTAATTTAAATATGGTCATGGTAGGGGGACAATGCAAGTAAAAAAACTGGTTGGAAAATTGTGTCTGTTGTTAACCTTTTCAGTGTATGGTCACACTGCCAAAGTACATGTAAGCCTGCAACTAGAGAGGAGTAAATTGAAAGCAAATAAAATGGGGTTTTTTGACGTACAAAAGTTAACCTGAGTATTCAATTTTGAATGCCTTTGGTAATAAAAATTCTTATTTTACTCTAACCCATTTTAGCTTATTAGAAATTAAATATCCTGTGAAACTAGTGAACTAATGAAAGAATAAAGGATTAAACCACAGTTTAAAAAATACTTTATATCCTCACATGTCTTAAATATAGAGAAGCTGTAATAATTTTTACTGATGCACTAAAATACTCTTATGTTATAATTAGATTATAGTCATGAAAGCGGTGTGATCATTCAAAACTACAGAACTGTTCTGTGTCCTCTGGTGAACCTAACCCAATAAGTTAGGGTTCTGTTTTTCCATTGGAAGAAATAAAAGGACTGATTATCAAGCTGCCTAACAGTAAGGTAGAAAACAGAGCAAGAAGATCAATGTCTCATCAAGTGTATTTAGAGTCAAACCAAGCGTAAGTCTTTCTTCTTCTGGGTGGAGTGAAGTTGGTACATGTAGAACCAAATCACTTGTATGTTTGCATACACAATGATTACTGTTTTATCTTGGGCAGAAGTTCATTCTGCTCACCTGCTAATTTTTTTTTTTTCATTTTTGATGTTTGACTGTCTTGGATACTTCATGAGAGTTGGGTGGCATGAACTGCATGCCACAGGTACAGCACCAATGTTGCTTGACAGTAAGATGTGCTTTGCAAGAGCTGTGGTGTAGGAAAATAAAGGAGCTCTTTGAAGAAAATTAGAATTGTTAAAATTGTTCAAGGATCCAACTACGTAAGTAGTTGGATCCTTGAACAATTGCTCACTAACTGATATCTTAGTGACATGCATATGGATGAACCATTTTCAAAACATTCACAAGAAAAAATATACTTCTGTGGGTAAGAAGAGCTTTTTTCATCACCATTGCAAGTTGGCTTCCTTGAGTTGTGTGTCATGTTTGCTGTGATTATCTACATCTGTACAAGGTTCTTGAACTGTGGGCCTTTTCCTTTCTTACATTTTCATTTGTAGACCTTCACATCTTTCTTCCCCTGATTTGGTTTGGCACCTTGGCCCCCTTTAGTATCCTGTTATCTCCACACCTCCCACTCATGACTTTGCATTGTTTCTCTTGATTCTGCTATGCCAGCTCCTTGCCATATGCTCCAGCCCAGCTGTACTTTGGCAGGTGTGGAGTGCTTTCCTACCAGTGGTTTCCTACCAGTGGAAAGAATGACCACTAATAAATTGAAGCTATTTCTTCTTTAGCATTGCTTTTTTCCTCTGACCTTTAGCACAAAATCATTCCTGGTTCATTTGCCTACTTTCTTGCAACTTTTGACAGGTAGGATTGCTTTCATGTGACTTTGTTCTGTTTTCTAGCTTTACATTAAAATAGTTTTATTTCCATGATTTATTAACTTGTCCCTGGCTCTGTTTTAAAGATGTATGAAATATTAAAAATAAAAAAGATGTGGCATGTTTGTGTGCAAGGTGCTTCAAAGTATAATTATGAGCTGTAGCATTTATGTATAATTCTTAAAATAACTGTGTTCCTCCTTTCAGGAAATTGAAGGGTTTATCTTGAGCCTTCTTTTATAAGTTAGGTGTCTTGCTTTCCACACTGCATTTTTTCTCATTAAAAGAAGATAAAGTGAAATGCATTATCCAGTTAGATAAACAGGGAAAGAGTCTGTACAGGGTTGTATCCGTGTAATTCCAGAATATACATGAGCACGCACATATGCACTGAAAGAATATTCCCCTGCAGAGTATTTGTGACAAATTTAATTATTAAAGCAAAATAATTACTTCATTAAATATTAAAGTATAATTTTATTTCTAAAAATACAGATAAAATTGTGTCTGGAACAGAGAGTGCTTCCTGTGCAGTGCTGAACTGCATGTATTTTGTGTTGTGCCCAATTCACTGATGTGATTTACTGAAGTGATTTATTTTATTGAAATTTTCTATGTGACCAGAATAAAACAGCTTGGGCCAGAGGACCAACTATTTAACTGCAGAAGTTGCTGATTATTAAGGTTAAAAAAAGGAGAAGAAATACCATAATTAGGGTTTGATATGCAGCTTTAATTCAGGCATCTTTGAATATATGCAGGTAAACTAAGCTTTAGAGTCCATGGATGGTATTACTTCTCTTTTCAGGGTGTTTAGCCCTATGTAATAATTGCCATCCTTGAAACCTCCTCTTAAATTTATTTGAAACCAGGAAACTTGGGATCAGATCACAGGGAATGCAGTTGGTTATGTAGAGTATTGTGGGCATGTGGTCCTTGCCTGTGCGTTACACATGTGTAACAGTAATTTTTCACTGGTTGTGAATTTTAGTTGAAAATCACCTCTGCACCATGAAGGTATCTAACCTGACTACCCAACTTTGTATTTAATTGTTGCAAACTGTTTAGCTCTCTTTATTTTTCTTGCTTCTCCTGTTTCCCCTGCCCCAAGTCCCATGCCTCAGACACTTCGCACTTTTCTCCTTTGCCAGAAATGGGAGAGGGATGCAAGAGACATTTCATTTTTTTGAAGAGTCTTATGCATGGAGATAGCATCCTTGACCTTCTTTCCTCTTAGAATATCCTGTCAGTTGGTCCAGTTCTTGTCCCACTCGCCGTTTTGTTGGCCAGAACCTGTGCTTTTGCCTTCTTGACTTTTTGCATTACTGAGTATTGAGTTATTTGGGGTTTTTTTTTGTCTTCAGTCCCACTGCCATTTGGCATCTCCCTCCCTGGCAGCCCTACTGGGCAGTTCTGCTGGCTGCGTGTGTGAGCACTGCCCCGTGCTGTGAGACTTGGACAAAAATGCTGATAGCCTCCGTAGCCTCCAAAAATGCATGAAGCCTTCTTTCTTGCCGAGTAGGTTGTTGCACAAGATACCATCTTGATGCCAGCTGTCTTCATTTGCATTGAACTCTGGGAGAACCCAGAGACTGCTGTGATAGTCAGGCCTCCTAGGAAGCCTGTGTGCTTTCATCCTCTGCCCAGGGAAGATGAATCTCACCCGCTGCCACTCTCACGGTAGGATGCGGGGAATGCGCTCGCAGCCATTCTGGCCGTGACTTTCCAGTGGGTGGATGGTGGGAGTGTGTTTTGCAAGGCAGAAGGATCTTCTACTGTTATCTCTTCAACAGACCTCATATCAAAGCACTCTTAGATTTGGGAAGTGCTTTCTGTGCTTGGAGGTTAGGCATGAATGGGAATAGCATGACCTGGGGAAAGGAAAGTGCTGGATTCTATAATTCCCAAGGGAGGAAGGGCTCTGGTCGAACTGTCTCTATAGAGCAGTTCCCTGAACTAGCCATCCTCATCTCTCCATCCTACTTGCAGTGACATGGGTAAGTCTCCCTGCTTTGGCTCTGCAGTGGCTTCTCTTCAGTGCCACTTTCCTTGCATGGAACCATGTACATGGAAAACCATACATATATAGAGTGTGCTCCCTTCTGTTTTCAGATGTCTTAACATCTTCTCAAATACCTGATAGCTTGTAAATTCCAGAATCTGGATGAAACATTTTTTTTCCCAAATACTATGGGAAATGTTTGTGAAGCACAAATAAACTGAGGCAAGCCTCTCTCCCCCACTTTCCCTTTTTGACTAGACTTTTATTTTCACTGGGACAGCAGAATTCATCCTTGTCATAAGGTCCTTTCTTGCCAAGTTACAGGTTCTCCTCCAAGAAATAGAATTCAAGTAGTTGAAAGAAAAAGAATATAACATTTTTCATATAGAAAAAAGCCCAATCCCAAACATTTCCTTTGCTACTTCTGCAGAAGTAGCATGACTCTTTGTACAGGTTGCCTAGAGGCATTGTGACATCTCCATCCTTGGGGATACTAAAAAAACAGGTGGACATGGTCCAGGGCAATCTGCTGCAGGGGGCCCTGCTTGATTGAGCAGGGTGGTGGAATGGACAGTCTGCAGTCTCAGGCATTCCTTGACTGAAACTTTCTGAAAACATTTTGAAAGAGAATTGCTGTTCTCTTTGATAGAGCTGAGTGAAATACAAAATAATTTAAGATAGATTCATTCAATGGAAAGTGTAGAGCACACTTTCAAATTAAGCTGGTCTTCCAGGCTTGCCCATAATAAGTTCAGGAGAGTAAAAAAAAAAAAAATTATCAATTTATACCAAATTAACAGAGCAAATCATATTGCTTCTGTCTACACAAACAACTGAAGAGCCTCTGTAACTTTAAAAGGTGCTCTAAATGTATTTTCCATGCACAGATCAGAGTTATGAGCTTACTTAAAACTTAGAAAGAGAATTCATGCTCTCACCTTTCACATAAGAGGCCAATTCTCAGGATCATTGCCTTTGATCCCATAGGAAGAATCATAGGATTAAGAAGGAGCCAGAACTTGCCTGCTGTTTAGTAGTAATTTTCTGATTATACTTTGCTCATACGAATGTAAATGTAAAGAGCTAAATTTACATAAGCAGACTATTCTGTGAACCTTTGCCCTCCTCTCTCCCTCAAACTTTACTGTCCAGTTTGGCTCCCAGTGCATTTTTAGAAGTCTCTTTCTAGGGTTACTTGCCTCTCTAGCAAGAAACCCAAGTTCTGAAAGCAAGAAAGTTGCAGAATTGCAGCCTGAGCTGCAAAAAAAACCTGAGCTCAAGCAATCTTCCCTCTCCCATTACTGCTACACCTGCTCACGAGGCAGCCCTGTGGGGACCAGTGTGGACACTGGCTGGCAGCCAGGCATGTACCAGACATCTCTTTACCTTTGCTCATAGATAGAGCTCATCCACAAATGGCAGCTAGAAATTCATGCCTATAATAGAAGTTCACATTAGTTTGACCTGTGTTTTACAATAACAGTGTAGGCTGCCTTTTTCCTGAAAAAAATAATTTTTCAATATTTTTAACAGTTTATTCCCTCAGCTTAGAACTAGCAGGAAGGTTTATCATCAATTTATGGTGGAGATAGAAGGGAAAGGGGAATTGGATTGCTGACAGGGTATTGCTTGCTGGCTGTGCAAACATAGTGTGCAATAAGACAAAAAGCTTGGACGCCTCTTTGTGAAGTTCAACTCCAAGCCAAATTAACTTGACCTCAGCCTCTTCAAAACGTGTCTGTATAAATATAGCTGTAGTCAGTTTTGATGATCACAAGTCTGCAGCTGAGTTAATTATTTGATGGTACGAGAAAGATATGTAAAGGGAGACTTTTACCACTGAAGCCCAGATCTACAAGATCCAATCTACAGACTGATTTTCTTTTCTAATGTTTTCTTGCTAAGTGTTTCCTTATACATCATGCCTAATCTTGTGAATATTTCTTTAGGTCTTGCTCCTTTAAATAGCTTTGGATGGGTGGAACATCCCATATTTTTTCAAAGATCTCCTGGAGTCAGTGAAAGCTGTTTGTGTGAACATGGGCAGCTGAAAGAAGCAAAGGCATTGTGAGCCCTGCACAGTCTTAGGATGGTCTGTGTTTGGGACATGAGAGTAGTGTGGCATTACTCTGTTTGCTTTGGAGGGTAATCTAATCTAAAAGAGCTTGAAACAATTTGCAAATTAGGACTGTGGAAACCTCAGTGTTGGGTTTTCTCTTCTTTAAGAGAAGAAATATTTAAACCCAGAAAGAGCATTAGGCAGGAAGAATTTGAGAGATTCAACCTGGCAGATGTTGCAAGGCATGTGATAGAATAGGACTGAGCCTTTCCCTATTGCTGTGTGAAGTTAAAATCTGCAATCTCTGTTAGGAGCTCCAGATTTCACAACACTTGGGTGATGGTGTAACAGGAAGAAGGGTGTGGGCAAAACTACAGAGCTACATATGAGTAATTCAAGACCTCACCTGTTTTCCCATATGGAGAGCAGGACAAAGTGGGGAAAGCAGATGGACAGATCAGAAGTTAGAGTTTAATCGCTTAACTTTTGTTGAGTTTATCTGTATTGAGGATAATCTTCAGGGATTTGTGTTTGCTGCATGCTTTTTGCATTTTTTTGGTGGATACATTTTGAGTCAGAAAAAATGATGTCGGGTGTCACACCTTTTATATTCTGTCTCAGCATAGCAAATCTGAGCTACTAAGTTATAGCCAGCAGATGCCAGCAGTCTTTGTGGTACTATACTGTTAGTTTACTTGGAATTGTGTTTTCTGCAATGATGTTCCCAGTGGTGAACAAGCTACCTTTTTAATAATATCAGAGGGGTGGAATTACTGCCTCACTTCCATGTGAAAAAGTCTCAGTGAATATTACAGGCAGATTATGACCTTAAGTAGTGCCCAGAAGTGAAAGGTTGGAAAGAAAAAGCAATGATCCCTGCAATGATTTTTGAAATTGGGTCAGCATTACATGTGTTAAATAGATGCATGTCTTCCTGCAATGTTTGAAATCGGGGTCAGGACTCCAAAATGAAACTTAATGAGATTGTCTTCAGTGGTATTATGGCTGGAGAATCGAGAAAGGCAAAAATAAAGGTAGGTGATACAAGCTTGCTGTTTTCCAAAGCTCAGCAGTTTTGTGAGCAAAATTATCTGCTTACAGGGTGTTTGTAAGATGGAAGTAATTTTATCTACAGTGCTAAATTTGGAATCAGTATACCCAGCCATCTGCATCTGTGTATATGGCAAGTCTAATATCTTGATTTGGGGATTAAATTTATACCATGCTCTTATGTATTTTTCTTCAAACCCTTACCTCAGGTTTTGGTTTTGTTCTCTTTTTTCTTTTTCTGTTATAATGTGGAATCTCATTGTTGAATATTGTTGCATTTCATATTTACTGATATCTTTATGAAAAACTTGGTGAAAGTTTGTGAAAACTCAAGGCTCCTTATACTCCTATATGTCAGTTAGCCAGTGGTATTGATACTGAATGCAATTAATGCTCTTCTCTTTGTAATCCAAGCTAATGTCCTCTAATCAACATTATGTAATTCAACAAATAGAGCAAAACCTACTGAATTAAGATACTGTTCTGTCCTATTATCTGTGGATGTGCAGCATAGCACGTATTTTTGTATCTTCTGAACATTTTGTAGATCAGCAGCTAAATTTCTGGGAGTAAACACATTGTATTTTTGAGTTAATGAATTTCACTTTCTTTCAGCACTTATGTTCAACTTATGTTTCTGCTGAATTACACATTGTTAATTAAGAATAATTTTATCTCTTTGGTTAACAGAAGAAATTGGGGCATTATTAGGGTGTTGGCCATGCTGTTTCCACAACAGGTTAGCTGCTTTGATCTGGCTGTGTTGACAGTAAAATTGGGTCTTCTGCTTGGACGTGTAGAAGTATGTGTTTGTTAGACTGTTATCAAATTGGAGGAAATTACTAGAATCAGTAAAGTGAAGACAGGCATAATAATGAAAATTAAGCAATGCAGGGTCACTCAGAACACTGTCACTTTGCTGATGTAATTTGTGGCTGTAAACAGAGCTCATGATGTCATGCTACAGCTATCCCAGCTCTTCTCAGTTTTGTACCATTTTCCTGTAGCTCACACAAGCCCAGTCATAGAACACTGCATTCCCTTTTGTGTACTGCTCCTTATTTAGTCTTTTTTTCTTAATCAGAAGAGATTAAGCAGCAGAGAATTCAGGCAGGATTTTGAAAAATAATTGAGTATGAAACAAGAATTAAGCTAGAAAAGACTGCAAATATACATATATATATATATATATATATATATATATATACACACACACACACTGTCTGTATACATCTGTTAGTAGTGATCTTGTATTCACTGAAAGAATTGTTGAAAGGTTACTGCAAAACATGAGGGTTTTTAAAATTTTAACAAAGCGATTTACTTCCTAGACTTTGGTCTGTGTGTGATGGAATTACCAGCCTGGGAGTGGTCGATAGGAATTAAGCTGTGTAAAGCACCTGCAGCTGCGCATTATAGAACGATAAAACTTTGGTAGAATGAGGGGTAGGCAGCTACTGAAATCCCCTCTTCCATGAGCATTTTTGGTATTAGTGATATGTCCTGGTTTTGAACACTAAATGGATTTGCCCTAATTTAACTCTAGTGTAACAACATTGGGAATATGAGGCATTTCCATCATGGAAAGGAGGAAGGAAAATACATTGAAGTATTTCCTTATTTAAGTGTAATATTTTTCCTTAGTTAAACATATGCAATAATATAAAGCAAGATACAGCAAAAATAGGATTCAGTGGTATTTGCCTAAAGTAAGCATATGCAATCTTATAAGCACTGTGTGACATTTTAGATTTTATTTAATTTTCCCTTTAAGCTTCAGACTGGAAGTTAAAGTGCCCTAAAGGAGTCTTTATTCTAGCTGAAGTGCTCTGATTGCACTGATCTTTTCTTCCTTTTCCTTTTCCTTTTAATACTCTTTTTGGTAGTATTTGAAGGTTTGTGGTTTGTCAGGGAAGAAGTGCCATCTCTCTTATTAGGAACATTGGCAGCTAAAGCTACTCAGTGCCTTTTCAGTGATCTTAACAATCACCACTCAGCCAGAAAAGGAGGAGGACCTTGCAGAATTGCAGGTTATCTGCGACCCTAATTCAGAAGTGTGTCTGTAATTTAGAAAAGTTGTGGGGCAGGTTGTGGGATCCATGCTGTGGTTGGCCATCTCACTGGCTGTTTCTCAAAAGAAACACTGTTTAAAATGTTACAACAGCTTTCCTGAAACTTGTGATTTAAAATCACAAGTTAAATTCAATTTAACACAAGTTAAATTTAATTTAAATCAAATAATCCGAACTCTAAGTATATTAATACTGTAGGTTGGTAAAAGCATGAGAGATTACATTTCAAGACCAGTGCTAGGAGAAGTAGATAGGGAAGAAAGGGGGGAAAAAACTACCCTGTCTCCATGTCAGAATTACCAGCTTTTTTCCCCTCTAGTTGCTTGGTATTCCAGCTGGGCAGCACTCCCCAAAATGGGGTGGTCATACCTGGGTTTGAACAGAGGTGTCATGGTAGAACTTCAGTGCTTTTCAGTGCAAAGAAATCCAATGGGACTCTTTCATCCTCATGAATTTTTCAAATATATCCTGACATCCTTAATTTCAGAATGTGGCATGTCAAATGAAGAGCATTAGTCCTAACACTTGGACAACACCCATTTCAACTGGATCTTTTTCTAACACAGCAGTGTTCACAAAGAAAGCAAGTTAGGTGCTTGGTGTTTTCTATATTCACATAATTCCTTATTGTTCTTAATATTATTTTTTTAAGAATCCAGCTTGTTCTCGTATAGTCCTTACAAGGAAACATTTCAGAAGATTAAATGAAAAGTCGCAGTTCTAGTAGAGTATGTTTATGGTCTTTAAGTCTTGTTGTTACTCCAGACCTACCACTCTCAGCTGCTGCAAAGTCACAAAGGATCACTAGATACAATTTAATTTGTCTTCTAAAACTGCTGATGAGCTTCACAGGTGTCCGGGTGGCTCTGCAGAATAGCTAGGAGCAAACTGTTTCAGGCAAAATCCTTACAGGTGAATAGTGGATGTAAGCTTATTTTTCATAATCTTCGTTCTGTCATCATACTCCCCTGAGGAACTTGTGGAGCCTAGTGGTGATTTTAGAAATGTATAAGATAGCATTAGAAATAAGATGCATATGGAAGTAGCAATAACGAAGAAGAGACTATTTCACCACTGTTGATGATCGTCTGGAAGTGAATTTCCTGACGTTAAATTCCCAAAGTGCTAAGAAGTCATCTGATAATATATAATAAAAATGAGCAGTTTGCATCCCTATTATAATTATGGTGTTAAATTTGTGCTGCTTTCTTGCCTGAATTCCAATATGTTTGGTCTGAATTGTTTGTAAGGATAGAGTAGTAATCCATCAAGAATGACAAAATTACCATGGTCTGTTTGTGTTGCGTTGTCCAAATAAAAATCTCTTTTCTGTTTGTACCTGCATATATTTAAGACTGAATGTACCTATTTCTACGTTACCCATTTGTAAATGGTGCTTTACAGTCATATGAAAAGAGATACAGTCTTTTCAAGATCTTCCAACATATTTTTATATAATTATGTCTATTTTCTAAAGCTTTTCTGGTTTTTAGCACTTAATTAGAACAAATGCACCTAAGTGATTCAATTTTCAGTGCTGTCTGGTTACCCATGTTAAAAATTATTCTTTAACTCTGTGTGTTTGCTTTTTTGAGGATATCATGACTCATTATTTACTCGTGGGTAATCATCTTTAGTAAACAGTGCATCTTGTGAGAGCTAATACAGAGCTCTGTGTGTATCAGTTAGAAAGAGACCCTTCGAATCAAAAGTTCCTGCCAGCTGCCACCTCCTCAGCTAATATCACCTCATAATATCGAGCTAGTCACAAAATACAGAAGTAAATGTTTGTGTTTCAGGAAACAGGAAAGCTTGCAAATAAACCAGAACTCAGTAGCATCTATGACTTCAAGGCTGCAGCAAAATATATCGGGGCATATAATACTCCGGATTTCTATTTTGTATCTGGTATCTTACTGCTATATTTAGTGAGTATTGTATACATTTTCAATTAATGGAAGCAACAAAAAAATGGCAAAAATTAGAAAATCTTAATCTTGTCCTTTTTCCTGCTGTGGGAAGAAAATATACTTTGTATCTATTACCAGATACTTTCCTTAACATGATATCCTAGGTTTAGATTTTGAATCATTCCTTGGCTGACTAAGTGATGACTCTCTCGTTTTGTCTCCTTTTTATAAAAGAAGTGAAAAGATTTAGCTCATGAATTTTTCAAACAGACCACAGATGTACTGGTTGGGGCCAAGTGCTGTCCTCAGTCACAAGTCAGTGTCGCCGGTGAGCTGTCGATGGCAGTGCTGTGAACGCGTTTCAGCCTAGTACTGAGATTTAAATGTTGTTTCTCGTGTGCATGTGGGGGTAAGAATTAAGGAGATGGTAGATAAACTGATTATAAAAATAGATAGGAAATAGAGGTTCATTTTCCAGTCCAACATGCTGCTGCCAGTACTGAAGCAAGAGTAAAACCATTACTCACTGCCCTGCGGGTGCTGCACCCTGCAATGAATGAGTACCATATTTTAAAATATCTAGTAACATTATGAAAAACTGAAGTCGAAGCAGAAGTTCAGATCTTAATTAGTGAAACTGCCTTTCCACCTTTGGTGCTCTGAGCCAGAAAAATCTGATTATATTTTAAACTTTCCCAAACGGACTTTGCCTTTTCCCTTCTTACGTTCTGCCTGTGAAACCAAGAGCAAGGAAAGGTGTAGCACAGAAGGCAGCTTTACTTGCCTTCATAGCCTGGTTTCATGTTGGAAATATCCCTCTGAAGTTTTACTGTATTCTTTCAACCACCCTGTTTTTCTGTACTTTGAAGTTAAAAAACAAGTTAACCTTTGACCAAGAATTTCAAAATCACCTGGTAGAAAGCCCTTCCCTTTCTGCTGCCTGATAAATGAAAAACTCTCCTTTGCATACAGGACTCAAAAAACCTCTGTAGAAAAGATGTGAGGCTTTATTAATTCTGAATTGCAGTTTTTCTGGATAATTCTCTTTAGGATAGGGCACCTCTTCCAAGTATTGGAAGCTCTTCCTTACTTTTGGACCTGGAGAACAGAATACTGAGCAAAAATAATTGGGGGGAAAATGTTAGCAGCACTGTCATGATGTAAAGACCTTACCTGCAGCTGGGGTCTGCCAGGTAAAGGAAGATGACTGTCAGCCTCACCAGCTCAACACCTGATATAAAAGAAGAACCAGCACAAAGAAAGCTAAATGAAAAAATGCCTCTGCCATGTGGTTTTTGTGCTGTAATGAAAAAAAATCCCTTTGTGCTGAGCTTCAGGATGTTTTTTCCCATTGCTTGTCTTATTCAGCATGTATTTTCTGAAAAAGGGCAGAGCATGGGCTGGTTTCAGAGCCCTCTCCAGCTAGTGGGCATAGGAAGTCTCAGCCCCTGTACTAAATTTCAATACAAAACGAAGAGCATTGTCTGGTATAGGGTAGATGGTACATTTCATATTTGAAATTCCAGTCACTGCTCCCTGCATGAGCAGTGGAGGAGCATCTTGAGGTTTCTGACCGAATCTGTTAGCAGTTTCAAAGATTTCTGTCCTCTTGTACGGCTTTTTCAAACTTTTTTTCTGATCCTGTGTCAGGATGGTGCACAGGGACCCTCATGAGCTCTGCTCTGTCTATGGGAGGGTTTTGTGTCAGGGGAGGGCTGTGCATTGCTACCTCCTGGGCATGGCACCATGGGTGCTCCACGAGCTAGTGCTGTGCCAGTTGCTGCCTTACATCCCCCTCGGTGCTCCCAGCAGAAGGCTTCAATGGAGGGGGCTTTCTCTCAGATGCACGGGGTAGCATCAGTGGCTCAGCAGACGTGTAGTTCTGAGTGAGAGGGGGAGATTTACAGACTGCATCATGGGCTGTAGAGCTGGGTGAGTGGCCAGCACCTCCCTTGCACCCATAGGTGGTCCAACAGGCTCTGCAGTGTTGTCTGTGCATACAGGCTGAATGCTCCTGCTTCAGGTTGGGAAAGCCAGAGATTCCTGCTCATGGTGCAGCTCTGAAAGCATTGGGGTAGGACATTTTTAGTGCCTTTTCAGGAGGTGATTTGTACCTGGGAGGGACACTCTTCTAATGGAGGCAGTGTTGTTTATTGTGAGATACACAGGTGGGACACAAACTCCGAAGTACTACCAGGATATAATGCAAGGTAGGTCTTTTAAGGGAAATCATAAACATGTTTGGCACATACACACAATAAAGTGTCTCCTGTAAGACTCATTCTTCCACTGTTGCCTAATCAATTTAGTACACTGTTTTTGAAGGTTTGATTTCTTTTATGCCTTGTGTCTCCTTCTGGTATTCAGCTGTCTGGCTGGTGAGGCCTTTTGATGCTATGTGTTGTATTTATAGCCCTTATGAACTTGTCTTGCAAAATCACTAGATTTTAATCACTTGCTTCTTTGAGAACTGAATCTTAAATGTGCAGACTCCTTGGCACTTAAACAGCTTTATTTGTCTATCAAAATATATTAAAGGCAAGTCAGTCTATCAGAGCTGCTTATCTTGAAAGGGTTACTGGTTAAGCTATCAGCTTTTTCCAGGGGCAGCACGGAGGTGAGTAACAGTAGATAGATGGACAGAAAGATTGGAAAAGAATTATTAATTTAAGTATCTTGGACTCATAAACTCCTGTTTTAACAGAGCAAGTCTGTCATTATCTGTTTTGCTCTTTGTGCAGGAAGCTCTGGTCTCTCTCAGGCTGCTGCTGAGTGCCATTTTGGAAATCTTGTCAGGGATAATTGCTGTTGCGAAGGTAGACATTCACACATTCTGGAAGATGCCTGGGATATAAAAATGGTGATGTCTCTGACTACCCATTTTCTTGCTTTTTCTCCTCTTTTCCTGAAATTTTGAAAAAGAGGTGTTAGAGAATGATGCTGGTAAAATGGATTGACTGCCCTTGAGTTTTCCTTTCCATATTTTCTTTGTTTTGTCTTTTGATTTCTTATTTTCTTTGAATTTCCTGGATTTTCTTTGCCTTTTAAATTATTTTCTTTGGAGAGTTAAAATTCTCAGAGAGGTTTCTAGACATAAAGTATGAACTGTGCTAACTGAACAAAGAACAGTTCCTATTGAAGCCTGTCTGTGTGGCAACATGAACACAGAATGGAAGAAAATAGGATATTAAGAAGGAGTCTCAAAGATGTGATAAGACCCCCCCTTCCTTGCTACTAAAATACCTTAAAAATTGAGAGAAAGCTGATAAGGCAGTGTGTTGGAGATAGGCAATACACTGTATGAAAGCACAAGTTTAGCTTTCAGCTTACATAATAGACAGGGGAAAATGTCACTCCAGATTATACTAGTTGCACTAAATGCCTGTCTATTAAAAGCAATTGAGTTTTTTTTCCTGCTGTGCTGGTGTATAGAGCTGCTGTCTGCTGTGCTGCAGCATTCAACCAACACAATTTCAGCTATGTTGATTTTTTTTTCCCTGAAACACTATGTCTGTCAGTCACTTTGCAGAACTTGCTTGGAATTACAGATATAAAAGTTGTGTGACAAGGAAGCAGGCTGCTGTTTCATCAGTCTCTCCTTTTCAGTGCCTTTTCTCAGGGCAAAGCAGAGTTTTAAGAGCTTTGGAATGTCAATTCTTCAAGTGTTGTGCAGGCAAACTGCTACTTATGCTAATTTTACTAGGTAAATTTTGGGGAATTTTGATCCTTAGCATTTATATTCAGTCACAAAAATATGATATGTTTAGTTTAAACTTTCAGAGGCACAGTACTTGAAATGGGCTGATGTAGCATTACATGCCATGTCAAAAAAGGAGACAAACTTTTGTTGTTGCTATTATGATTTTTTTTCTGAAACAGGCAGAAGCTGTTTAATTTGGGAGCAATCTAAAATATTTTTTCCTTCATTCAAGAAAGAGGCTTATTTTTGTGTTCATTTGTTTGCTTTTAACTGGCCAGTTTAAAAACTTGATTGTTGTGGGTTTTTTTGCTTTAGGAAAGAAACTAGCCAAAGTGATCTTTCATTTTCTCCAAATTATGGTGCTACTCTGATAATAGTTAAGGAATTTATTTTTTTGGTGGATTAGACACAGGATCTTAAATTTTCAAAAGTGACTCATGATTTGGAATAAGGCCATTTTAGAGTGCGTAACCTAAAACATCTGAAAGATGGTATTCAGTTCTTACTGGAAACAAGATTCCATTAAAGACATTTCAGTTGGTCAGAGAAGTACCCAGGCATCCAAAATCACCACTTGTATGTGCAAACTGAGCTTATTAGATTTAATAAGAAATTAGATTTGAAAGCTTTAAATAGTTTGAAAAAGTTAGAAGATTAAAATCAATCAGATTTTTACATCTATCTGTAATTACATAATACAGTGTGATAATAGTGTAGTTTATGATATAATGTCATTTATTATAAAACAGTTGTGCTATTATTGCCTGTACTAATGCAAGGAAAGCAGGCATAACTGATGGCTAGACAGTGTGTTAGGTTCCACTGTTTTGTATACTGCAACATAGAATCCCCTGTAATTTTCTGTTTACAGCACTTAAAACACTGATTTTGTGGCTATTTCATGGAATCACAGAATCGTAGAATGGTTTGGGTTGGAAGGGGCCTGCCATGGGCAGAGGTGCCTTCCACTTGATCAGGCTGCTCAAAGCCTTATCCAGCCTTGTGTTGAATATGTCCAGGGCATATAGAGCATCCAGAACTTCTCTGGAAAACCTGTTCCAGTACCTCCCCATCCTCACAGTAAAGAATTTCCTCTTAATATCTTATCTAAGCCTACTCTATTTCAGTTTAAAGCCATTCTGCCTTATCCTGTCCTTGTAACAAGTCCCTCTTCAGATCTCTCGTAGGCTCCCTTTGGGTGCTGGAAGGTGCTCCAAGGTCACCCCAGAGCCTTCTCTTCTTCAGCCTGGACAACCTTAACTCTCTCAGCCTCTCTTCATCAGAGAGGTTTTCCAGCCCTCTTATTATCTTCTCGGCCTCCTCTGGACTCACTCTAACAGGAAGTTGCTAAGCAGCCTGACATAAAAGAAAAAACTAAATCTTACAGAGCAAAATGTAAGACCTAGCAAAGGTTCTTAAAGCAGTAGCTTTAAGATCAAAATCAAAAGTTTCATTGAATGACAATTTATACATTGATAGATTAAAATTGGCATGCTGTGTTTATTTCTGCCAAGGAAACGTTGTTCAGATTTTTGTCACCAGTAACTACCTGTGAGAATAATCTCAACCAGTACATTCTCTTCAAAATACATCTGTGAAGACAGTCAATAAGCATGAGCTTGTTGGTGTGTTTCATTCCCAAACGCTGGCCAATTCTCTTAATTGCTAAAACAATTGGGAAAATAATTTCAACATTATAGATAAGAAGATATGATTTCAGATAGATGAGACTGTCACAGTCATATTTGGTGTTTACAGCATCATTTTCATCACAGCATAAGATGGAAATAGCATAAGATGGAAATTAAAAAATTATTTAAGAGTTCACCATGGATGTGTTGTATGGGTCAGGTTTTCAGTTCATTACTGTTCTCAATGAAGAAAACAGGTACAAAACAGAAGGAAATCTAAAACAGTTCCATGAAACAAGAAGCTGCTCATCAAATAATCTGATAGTAAGTGTCAGCATCCAGTGGAAGATGTCTTCATAGTTAATAATTTTGATTCTTTATCGGTGAGGAAACCACAGAGTGTTCTATCCAAGTTTTTAAAGATGCCATCCAAAATGCCGTCCAAGATTTTGATTAAAACAGCGTATTCCTTTTGCACAATGAGTTGTTGTGGCTGGATCTAATTAACAATGAACAATTGCAACCATGAGAGAACAAAATAAAATCATGATTCAGATAAATTATAGAGCTTTTCCATTGCGTAGTCCATATGACTGATCCCAAATACAAAAATCCCAGATTGTTTTTTGTTTTAATTTCAGGGTCAAACACCAAAGTTGAAATATTATATGTAGCAAAAGCTCTTCTGGTTTGTAAAATTGAAACTGTGGCTTTCTAATCCATTGTAGCTAAGCTGTTAAATTTACTTGCTTTGTCATAGGGTCACAGAGTATCCTGACTGGAAGGGACCATGGAATTGGACAAGGATCATGGAGTCCAACTCCTTGCCCTGTACAGGACAGCTCCAAGAATCACACCATGTGCCTGAAAGCATTGTTCAAACACTTCTTGAATGCCTTCCTTTTGAACAAGAAAGTAAACAATTATAAAAACATTGTCTGAATGAAATGGAAAAGAGAGAAAGTATAATGTTTAGTGTCTTACTATTGCCTGTGGACATGGAATCATGCATCAGCAGGATCAGGCTGGAAGACTACGAACCTCTGCCTCTGCCCCCTATTTTCCTGTCCCTCTCCTCTGCAGCAGGTGATCCTCCTGTCACCAGCAGCTCTATGCTGCTGTGGAAGGATAGTAGAGGTGATGCTGCCCGTTCCTCCCTCCAGTCAAATTGGGACCACTCAGCCCCCTTGTGCCTTGGGTTTGCTCCAAGTGCCTCCTACCACTTTATTTCTCCCTGCGCATTCCTGTCCCACTGCCTTCCTGCAGCCCTGAGTGGTTCAGGGATCCATGACAGAAGTCAAAACATTGTAATTAGTATATTTTTTTAAAAAGGTTATAATTGGGAAGCATATTACTAGTGCAACTGGCATCTTTTGCATGGATCTGGAATTCCCTTGACCATCTAATTAATGCCTGTCTCCATAAAAGCAATTAATAAGAAAGTGGATTTTTTTTGGTCATACATTGCGCTAGTAACTGTTCCAATGTGTTCAGGTGTAGCCATAAAAAATCAGAATTGCATGTTACTGATACCAATAATCAGTTATTTAAAAAATCTAAACTAGGAAAATGAATCACTGATCTTTGGGAAGAGGTTTGGGAAAGTAATTACAATTTTATTTACTGTATTTTCTTGAATAATTGTCAGATTCTCCCATTTTCGTTTACCAATAAGCTAGTAAGGTCAAAATGATCTCAGAATAAATTTATACAAAATATTTTGATTTTGTGATTCCCAGCTCCATGTGAGGAGATGTAGAAATCATTGTGACTCAACAAGAGTAGGAACTGTGGTGACCATTACTAAATAAAAAAATGTGCATCATATAGTAAAATAACTTCTCAGCTACATTCTGCTCATGGAATATATTGAAGTGAAACCTAACATCGTCTTTAATTCAGACAGTCGGATGCTTGAAGTCATCTTTGCTTTTGTGTTTTCTTACTTTTGGGACAAGCTGGCTGGCAGCCAGCTTCAAAGCATCCTCAGGGCACAGCTGTAGCTGGAGTGGGTCCCCTGGGGAATGCTGTGCAACGAGCCACAGGTCTCTGGTGCACTGGGAACACCTGTCCTCGGGAAGCTGCTGGTGAAACATGACATCCAAAATACTGGCTGTGCCCCCCATGGTTTAGACCATCCTGCTGCCGTGTGTCCAAGTGCCTGTCATGGCCAGGTGGACCAGTGCAAAGGCAAGAATATGGTTTTTGTCCTTGGTGGTGTGTTACTTAGTGGGTGTGTTGTCGCTCATGCTGGTGTCCCTGCAGGAGCCTGGTCTGCAGCCGGGGTGGGCTCCTGGCTCCGTGGTTCTGCTCCTGCCTGTCGGGCACCCACCGGCGCGGCCGCCGGGCACGGCACGCTGCACCTCTGGGCTCTGCCCCCCACTCGCTGCCAAGGCTTGCAGCAGCCGACGCGCTGCGCCTGCTTGCTGGAGCCCATCATCTGCCTGTAGTGTGGTTTGTTTCGGGCTCAGGGTTTGCTCTGCTTGCTCATTATCATTAGCTAGCCATAAAAACAGGTATATTCTACCAACTTCAGCCTACGTAGGGGAGCTTGGCAGAGTCTGCGGGCATCCTTTAGCATGGCATGCATTTAAAATCCCTTTTATGGTAAAAGAGTCCTTATTATAAGCAGTGGTAATGCTCAGAGGATTTCTTTTAAAAAAAGTTATTTTGTGTATAGTATTTCTTTTAATACATCCTTGTGCATAAGCCCTCTCAGTATAATTACAGCTTTGTAAATCCCCATTATTTGTTCTCTCTTTATAACAAAGGATTTGTCTGTTGAGTTACAATTGCAAGTACCTCATAAACCCAGCAGCTGAGTATTATCTTGTGATATACTGGAAGAAACAAGCAAATACCACCATCTTTCTAAAAATACAGAAGTGTAAATGAAGCCTTTTTTACAGAGCATCCAAAGTGAGGGAAATACCACTTTCCCCTTGCCTGCTAGTTGTGCATTCAGAAGTTTTCAGTGTGCATGAATCCAGTTTTGAATTTGAATACCTCGATATTTTTTTTTGTTCTGTTTTCCTTTGATAGAAATAAACACAAAAGGCAGTTCCAGTGGATTGGGTTTGGTACATTACTACATAGCTCCTAAACAAATATTTTACTCTGTTGGTTTGTCTCTTAGTTGGAGTTTAGCCCTATTTCACCTTTCAAAAAAAACCCCTGAAGCTTCAGCATACTTGACTTTAGCTCCAAAAAATAAAGCAAATATCATTTCTTAAGTCTTTTATCCTGTTAGCTTAGCCAGAACACCTTGATTCAGCAAGATTTTGAATTTATTCATAGTTGGTTATCACTGGCAAATGATGTCATTGTCACTAACAATGATGTCCACTGCCTCTCCACAGAAGATGAAGAGAAGTTGGGCAGCTGCAGACACTAATGAAATATAACTCAGTTTAAGTGAAGATTGATCTTTGCTCTGTATACTGGGCACAGGGAGACATTTTCCAAAGCCCTTTTTTAGAAATACATGTTTCTGTTTCGTTGTGTATTTCTTATATTGGCAACCAAAACTGCCATTTGAAAAACACTTCCCAGCAGGATTGTGGGCCTGATCATTATACAGTGTTGTTGTACAATACACCTTCAAACCTTTATGGAGTCCCATAAATAAGAAGAAATAACTCTTCTCTTTAAGCTTGCTTTCACTGACTTTCAAATGTCAGGTTTCCATGTTATTTATTCTTTGGGTACTGTTCATATCTCTCAATATGCAGGATGCAGAGCTTAAGGCCATTTCTCGCTCAAATCATGCAGACTGTGTCACAGTTCTGTACTGCACTGGGACAATTTACTGGGACACATGCTATACATGGCACAGGCCATACAGGTAGGAAAAAGCAGAAGAAAGAAATGTAAAAAAAAAAAAGAAAAAGATCCTAAATTCAAAGCAGTTAGTGTGCTACAGATCAGTTCACCATATTTTTCAGCCATTAAATGTGTGTATTAAACATTTGCTTTCATGGAACTTGCCTTAATTTTGGATGGAAAAATACCCTGACAGCTGCATTCCAGTGTGCAGGTGTGATGGTTGTCATCCACCATCCCAAGAAAGCAGAACAGCACCAGTTATTAGAAAAAGCAGTGCAGGGAAAAAAATTACATGTTCTGGATGAGTTGGAGGCTGCCAGGCTTTATTAAGTTCTAAGATGTGTTGGGTTGGTAGTGACACCTTGGGAAAGATAACATAACAAAGTCTGTCATATTTTATTCTAGGACTCAATAATGAACTTTACTGGCTGGGAATATAATGCATCAGTACTTACTGTATGTTTGTCCTTCAAGATACTAGCTTATTTAATTTGGCCATCTCACAGGAGATAAACCTGGAACAATTAAGAAAATCATAATCATTCACTTGTCAGTGGGGTGATTACAAGCAGAAAAGTATAGGCTTTCTGAGAAAAAGCATGAAGGTCCAAGTCTTGTCTCTGCAGTGCATTTTTTATGCTTACTCAGACATATGGACAATGATTAAAATCAGGCATCTGGTGTAAAGCACTCTGAGGATGATTGAACGGCTGAAGAAATCTTGTTTTGGCTGTCTCAGCTTATCTGCTACCTGGGTTCCTCTTCAGTAAGTTGGCAGAGGAAGGGAGAAGATTCCAGGGTGCTGTTGGTACCATCAATCTCAGAAGTGGTGACCTCCACCAATAGTTGCAGTATGTGGTTAAACACACATGGGATGAATACCCCTGAGTTCCCAAAACTTCCCATATCACCATCATCATCCATTGCATATAATTCTTGAAGGTTCCCCTTAGATTTGACTATTAGCTGGTTGGGTTTTTTTAAGTTTTAAAATTTAATAATTAAAAAATATGTGTGAAGGGTTCTTTTCAACATCCTGATGCTTTTTACACTTTAGTCTTTTGTCCTACACAAGGTTTTCAGGCCTAAGGGGAATGCAGGGTTTCTCATCAGCTATAGTGTGTTGTGCTTTCTGTGGCACTGGGCCTGGCCCTATGGAGATGACATCCTTAAATACCTTTCAGAGGAAGAAAATAACTGGATTTAGGGCATATGATTATGTTATGTACAGAGAAAATAGCTGCCCTTTTCTGGGATCTGCTTAGTTCTCTTAAATTCAGTTAATTCTTACCGTACAAAAATTCAATAGCTTTTCTTTTTAATGGCATAAGCAATGTACTTTTTCTATAAAGAGCAGCAGAATAAGTTTGAAGATTTTAAACAATTATTTTTGGTACAGTTTTTATTTTAAAGGTAAATTAATTTATCATTGTACTTTTCAAAGTCAAGAAGAATTGTGACATTAAAATTCTAATGTAAATACAATGTACTGTAAGAGAACTTGAAGGTCTACTAGCCAAAGAGTTCTTGTTACTTCTTCATTAAAGCAGAGAATTGTAATGGAAATGTTGGCAAAACAGGACTGCAGACATTACTGTCTGTGGACTCATCATTTACTGGAGGGGATAATGGCTTCTGGACAGCATTTTTGTAGGATTTTCTGTAAGGCAGCTTTGAGCTCTTTAGTAAGGTCTGAACAAACATACAGCAGTAGCAATGGTTATTTGTGTTTCCACATTATTCCATCTCTAAAACAGTTGGGACAAGCTACCCGGCTGATGTTTAAGACTTCTTATATCGAGGAGGATGACTAGCTTCCAAAAAAATCACTGAAGTCCTTGATTGCTATGACAGCCAGTCATCAAGAGCATTAATAAATGGTGACTCTTTCTTGGGCACTCTTTTGGGGAGCTGAGATGAGGGGCTCTTGGCTGGTCATGCTGGTGGGTAGCAGAGCACATATTCCACTTGTATTTGGCAGTCCCTGCATAGGCAGGTATAGCTGTGGGTGGGGTTACGCGCAGTTTTTTGGCAACAGTGGTTAATTTTTAATCTGTATGTATGCTTTAAGTGGAGCGATTTTATGGGTTTTCTGCCTCCCAGCTATGATCTTGTTCTTGCTGTCCAACCTAAACACAGGCTTTCTCCTGTCCTTTTATCCTGCAGAGAGCCTATACCTGCCTGCTGGTGATTAGCATTGCACTGGTGGTAAACATTCTCAGGATGCATCCCTAGGTCCCAGAGTTCAGGCTGAGCACATTTGGTGCCTCGCAGCGCCGAGCAATCCAAGGCACGCTGTGTGGAGTTCCAGAACTGGGAATGCCTGTCACAGATTAGACTTTGGCATGCTTCAGTCATGGCTTTTCAATCTGCAGAGTGCATGGCATGACTTGTTAACTACTGCAGATACTGGAACTGTGAAATCAAATGGCCTTGAGTCAAGACTGGTGGGGCAGGAAGAATTAAATTAACTTTCTGTGCCAGCAGAGTTCTTTGCATTTTGAGGAAGAGCTTTGTCAAGGGAGGTCAGTGAGATTTTTCCCTGCTGTCCTTTTCTTTCCCCTATGTTTTTGTTCTTTTTTATTCCACATCCACTGTCGTGCTTTTAATTCTGACTGGGAGCTGCTAAACAGAAGAACTGAAAGCCAGACTTACTGGAGCAGCTTTAAGAACAAATTTATCTCCTCGTCAGGAGTGCTCATCCCCCACTCCTCTCTTTTTCCTTCCTTGGCTCTGATGGAATGAGAACTCTCTGGCTTTTCCAGGCCTGGGTGGCTTTCTGGGATCTTTTGTGAAAAAGGAAATTGTAGTTAGTTTGTTCAATCAGTCTCTTTGTGGACTTCTGAACACCAGAGCATCCTGCAGGGACTAAAAAAGTAAACTGAAATAAATTCTGGGGTGATTCTGTGTGGAGGACTGAATAGATGCTATCTTTTGGTAACTTTGATTTTTTTTCTAAATGAAGATGTCTGTGATGGGTGTGAGGAGCTTGAAAGTAAGTTTTAATAGGATGAATAGGATTTGATGGATAAGAAGAAAAGTATAAGAAGAAAAGTACTGCTCTCATCCCTAATCTGATATCTGTTCAAAGACTTAGGCAGAATATGCACTTTATATCTAAATTTTCTGAAGAGCACTTGGATGTCTTTTCTCCTACTGTGTACTGGATAAGTGTTGAATCATATAAATAAGTTTTTTTAGCTCATTGTGTGTATTCCTTTTTGGGATCAAATCCATATTTTAGCTAATGACAAGTTATCTTCTGTTTTTCAGTTTCTGCTAAACAGCATACAACAAAAAAGTTGAAATAATGACTGAAACAAAAAGGAACATTTTTACTTGGACAACTTCATGCAGTCAGGAATTTTCTGTATGTTAAAGTAGGAAATTTTCATCTATGTCTATTCTGCTGTCTGATCATTTTAGCAGTATTGGTTTCCTGTGGTTCAACAAGTCAGTGGTGAATCTTCCTTAAGAAAAATCATGAACAGCTTCAGTAGCTAAGTACGTTGTTTTAACAATCTCTATCAGTAGGTTTTTTTAGTGTTAATTATAGTATTTATAAAACTGAGAAGGTTCATAAGTTGTTCTGAAAAAGATGGAACTTGAAAAAATGTTTACAATTCTTTTCTTTTTTTTTTTTTTTTTTTTGGTACCGGGATTGAGAGGATAATTGTAAATACCCTGATGAATTTACAGAGCCTCTTGTCACTGAGTGTGGACAGTTGTCTACTTAGTTTAACTTAATGGTACTGATGTGCCTTTGAAGCAGTCTGGTAGAATCCTCCTAGAGTCTGTCCAAAGTTAACACATTTGGTGACTGGCAACAATTATAGTTTTTACTGTAAAGAGGCATATGCTTAGCAAGATGACACATCTGAATATTGCAATGTAAATGTCCTCACTTTTTTACTTTTTTTTTTTCCCTGTAGCGCTCTCCCCCTCCATCTAAGCAGTAGGCATTAAACTTGAAGGCAGTGCAAGCAGTTAACAGGAGATATATTTTAATTTTAAATTCTTTGCCAAGGTGTCCAAGGCAGATAAGGCAGGAAACCCAGTAAGTCTTCTGCAGGGACCACTGAATGCTTGAACCTCACTTATCCAGTGTTGTTTGGGCACACTGGAGGGGAGGTTATCTCCACTTGGATAAAAGCCAGATCTTCTGAGGCTAGAAGCTTCCTGCTACCTGATGGAGATAGTAATTGGTCCTCTTGAACAAATGTCTACTGAGACCATTGGGCTAGACAGGCAGCAGGGCCCGTGAGAACCTGTGGTAGGAGATGCTCATGGCCCTCATTATAGCTTGTCCTGTTATCAACAGCTAGATCAGATAAGGAAAACTTATGCAAATTGGTTTTTTAAGCATGCTAGGGTGGTTTTTTGGTTTTTAGATTTTTTTTTTTTTCTGGGAGTCATAAACCCTGCCAAAGTAAGCTTTCATTCTTCTTTTAAAAGTATGTAGGATGCGTTAAATATGCTTCAAAGCAGCTTGCACTGTGAGTGTTTCTAGCATAGAAATACTTTTCTTTAAAACTGTGGATCTTGTCACAAGTCCAAGATGACTTTTAGTCTTCTTCAGACTTGCTTCTGTACCTGCTTTATATTTAAAACAGGCTAGCCTGTAAGGTACTCCTATCCCTTCCCAGAAAGAAACATTCTGTTCCCAGAAACTTGGTGCTGTGGAACGCTGTTGTATTGTGACAGGTGAGTAATAGAGAATCAGGGATGCAATATGTCCTCAGTTGCACTCTGGCTAGCTTCAATGGGTGTTTTGCATGAGAAAAGTAAGAAGGATTTGGCTCATGCTGTAATAAATCCCACTCAATCCTATTGAAACCCTGCATAGCATCCAGTGATAAAATACTTACTGGTTCTGTCCCTTGATTTCTGCATGCAAGATCTTTCTTAAATTAGCTTTTGTGGGTGACCCACACCTGTAGCCAGAGGTAAATGTGAACTAGTCTGGTACTGAGGCATTTTTTTAATAGCTGATTATTGGGGGAGCTGTAGAAAAACTCAACCTATGAGGATTTTGTGTTTGACTAAATAATTAAGTGACCTTATAGTTATTCTTGCTCCTGTAAAGGTAACATGTGCAGGTACTCTGTTGTGGGAAATCAGACTTTGTAAATGTCAGCTTTCATGAGCTGACTCATAAAAATGGGATCTCATGGCTTTTCTCAAAATGGATTTTAATCCAGTGATTTACTGCACTCCAGGAATGCCTCTCTTTAAGTTTACCTGTTCCATGTGTAAAATAGTCTCATTTTATAGGTCTCTCAAAAATATCAGGTGACCATACTGTAAATGAAGGGAAGAGGCACTTCTAATAATCTCTTAAGCTTTGTTTCCCTCAGATTGACAGATTCATTCCTAGAAGACTCTGTTTGAACCCTGCTGTCACCCAAATCACAGTATTTCCACTGCAGAGCAGTGAAGAGAATTCATCTCTTCAACCATTGCATTGATTGCAGGCTTTGAGGCCAAGCTTCGTATTTGTCCTTGGCAAAGATGAACAAGGTCTCTCCTTGTTTTCTCTTCATCTGTAAATCTCTAACCATACTGACTGATGGCTAATGAAGTGTACAGAAAGTGCTAGAGGTTGAGATGCTTTGCCTGTGACTCAGCATGATTTTCTCTGCTTTTCAACAAATACTGCTAATAATTGTCAGATTTTATTAGACTTGGCTTTTTTGTTTTCTATTTCATGCTGTACATTATGCTGATTTAGAAAATGAAATAAGAAAAAGTGTGATTTTATTCTTGCATGCATTGGTGACAAAAACCCCCATTTACTTCAGAGTTACCAGAATCCAGCTCCCAGTTATAATGCAGATAGATGCTTGCAGATAGTTCTCCCTGGTTGTAAAGGACTGAAAAAAAATCATGAAGAAACAAAAGGTTAATGAATATTTTTGCATGCCTCACCATTCATTGATTGTTCTGAGTTATGCCTGAACTTTCCCAGAATACTCTTAAAGCTTTTTTGGTTTTTGATTTTCTGATGTGTGTTGGTAGATTGTTGACAAATGTCTCCTACAGAGCAGCTGAGTTGAAGTAGGTGTTTATTGAAATGGCGTGATGCTTTCATTCTTCTAAACTGCCACTGACCCTACCTGTTTGGGGTTTGAGCAGAAAATAGCTACTTTTAAAAAACCTTCCTTCCAGGCTGAGGAACTCTTTAAATGGGCATACTGCAATGAAACCCATCCTATAATAGAAAATACCAAATGTCCAATAAAAATAATGGCAACACAAACAAAAATACTGTTCATGAGATAGAGCTTGAAGTGAAAATAAACCTACTGAATGTGTCTAATCAGCCTGTAATTTAGGTGGTGAATTGATGAGACCAGTTGTTTGTATTGATATTTCCAAAGCATTTGAAATGTTTGTTCAGAACAGCTAATTAAGATGGAAAATAAATAAAGGCCAACTCCAGAGTGTTGAGAATGATTAACCCTGCAAAATAACAGAGACTTACTGCAGTTATGTAAAAGAACCTTTTAGTTTTGGTGTTAATTGAAGCGAAACTAAAATAGTTACTTCAGAAAGTTCTTTTTACCAAATGGATCTTTAATACAGATTTCTTTACTCTTTTCAGTGAAAGAACAGAAAATGAAGCTCTAATAAGGTAAGAATTTTTTAAATTCCACTTTAGTAAGATATTCAAGTTAATTTGAGATAATTTTAATGGATGTACTCAGCATTTTAGGCTAGGTCCTGGACCAGTAGGTTTCACATTTCACTAGTAGATCACTAGTTTGCGTCAGTATGTCAAAACACAAAAAAGAAAGAGAATGAGTCTAACAATATTTAACTTTGTTGTTGTTGTTGTTGTTGAAGCACTATTTGGTCTTTAATCAAAATAAGATGCCTTCGTAGATTTGGAAACTTTTTTTTTGCGTGTAAGGAATTTACAGGTAATTATTTGTCAGAAGATGATACAGTTTTCACTATGCAGTCAATGAAAATCTTTGTTTTCTTCTAGTTTGAAAATGAAACATTAGTGAATGTGCTGATAAAATAAGTAGCTTGGTCACAGATTCTTGGTTTTTGAGATGTGGTGAGGGGAGTTTATGAATTACATAGTTCAATAAATAAAGGACGGGTGAACTCTTCTAGGAGTGAATATTTCCCCTTATATCTAACATAGTTCGGCTGCATTCTGTAAATGGACTCTCTGTCATCTGCTAGATGGGCAAAAGGCAGAAGGTCTTTCAATACACTACCAAATGCAATGGATGTTTAAAAAGTGGTTTTATCTTTCAATTTCTTCCACTGCTAGTGAGGATGCTGACATTCATGTGGTGTGTCACCTAGAAAATGAAGCATCGCTGTCGAATAACAAAGCCAGGTGTACAATAGCAAGTTGTTCTGACAGGCAGCTGAAGTATGAACCTGTTCAGAGCATTAAAAAAAAACATAATTACTTTTCTGTCACAATTAATATTTCAATTATAATAGTCATTCTCAGGATTCCAAGGAAGGGAGGTGTTGTTGGTTATTGGTGTTTTTTCCTCCTGTATTTGCCTGGTTTGGTTTTTTGCATCAGTGGTTAAAGTAAAATTTTGCAGAGTTGTTAGCTGGATTTTGTACACCTGTTTCAAGTCAAATGACTTCCAAATGTAATTGTGTTCATAAGAATTTTTTTTAAAAGCTGTTAACATCCATAAAAGTTGATATGTCTGCATAAACTGTGTTCCTGGTTTGCAGAGGGGCATTCTTGGAATAGGGAAGAGGGAGGCTCAAAAAAAGGCATTTAAGCTATGCAAAATATAAACTGCTGGAAACCACAGGTGAGTAGAAATGTGAAGTATTAATGGAAAAAACAGTAATGTTGTGAAAAAGTAATGAGGTGTCATAACAAATGGTGGTGTTAATAGCAGACTATCTTTGCAATTCTTACTTTGCATTGGTACATGGAGAGTATGTGCATCTATTAGCAGCTACAAAGGTGTGTGCTTATGTAATACATCTTTGAGACAGCAAGATGCTGCTAGTTTTCACCCAATCAGTGAAAAGGACTGAACACCCTTCTGGAACAGGGCTAATGAAGCTAAGGAACTTTATAATGTGTTGAGAACCACATGGGTAGTGCAGGGATTTAGTAAATGCCAGAAGAAATTCTCGTTCTGAGCAGCCTTTGTACACTGATCTCATCAGCATCCATGATGCAGGAAGAACACAAGTCCTCCTTCTGTCTCTTTACCAGGATTCAGCCATACAAGCACTGGGCAAATGTTACAGAAACAAATTAAACTTGCTGTGTCTGTAGGTGATCACCTAATACAAGGGAGCCTTATGTGGAGCCTCTGAAGGCCACAGTAACACAAATCCCTAAGTAATAAGCCTAAGTAATATAGCATGACAGCAGTAGTGGAAATTTACTTATTTTGTTTACCCAAGTCACAGCTGGAAGTATTTTAAGGTGTACATTGCTCACTCCTGGATTTCTGCCTTGGCAGTGCCTGCAGAAGTACCAGGTCATTTTTATGTGATTTGACATATGGGCAGTAGAAAACCACCTGCCATCAGCCATCTTTTTCTTTCTAAGTTAACTGTAGTGTTTAGTAACTACTGATCCAGTTTGAGCTAGAAATTTTCAGTTAAGCTGAAAATGAAGCTATGCAGGTCACAGTGCTGTTCATCCCAAATTTCCAGGTCATACAAATGGGTGCTGCAGAAGCTGGAAAAGCTTGTTAAAGATGTTTGGTGCCTTCCCCTTGCATTTGAATTGAGTTTTCTCTTTTAGTCTCTTTAGTCAAAAGCTATCTCTAATACACCACAGCAGATGCTGCACAATTGGCTCAGGAATCCCTGTTTTGTTTTGCCAAGCAGGCAAACTATTTATCTCAGATAAGAGAATTTTGAGGTGTGATGTGGTTAGTATCTAAAAATATCAGTATAGGGAGATGGGATAGGGCTCCAACAGACAAAAACATGGCAAGATAAGGAAGAGGAGTTGGAATTACGATACCGTGGGTGTAATTAACCACTGGAAACGCTTAGAAAGGAATGTGGTAGATCACTTGGAGTAATTAAATCAAGATTAGATCTACTTCTGAAATATCTTCTAGTAGAGTTACAAGTTCTTGTGCTTTATAAAGAAATTGCTGCATAAGGTATTACAGGCTGTGCCAGGCAGGAAGTCAGACCAGATTACCATAAGAGTTCCTCCAGGCCTTTTAAATCCACATCTCCACCAACAAAGGCTCTTATGTGGTACAGGCTGCCACAGAATTTCCAAAATCTGAGGTGGAGCAGGTCACTCTTGTTTCGGTGGTGAAAGGTTGAAAAGTCTTTGAGCAGATCCTTGAGCAGATCCTTGCTGTGGTGGGTACTCAGCGCTGCTGAGCTTGTACATTGTGTGCTTCAGCCCTGGGCACCAATACTGAGCCAGTTCCTGCTCTGTCTGATCAGCCCATAAATGCATCCTTCTGCATAATCTTCTAATATTTTACCTGATTTATTTAGTGGTTTGCATTTTTTATTGCATTCAGTGAATATAATAATTATTCTATAAAGCTTATTGAATCCCTTCTGTGATACAAGTAAAGTCCTGAAAGAGTTCAGAATTTTCTTCAGCTACTCAGTGAGCATAATTCCATTGTCATTAACACAGGATCTTCCATAGCCACTCTTAATATCCCAATGAGTAGAAAGGGCAGGGGACATTTTTAGCAGATAATGTAGAATTCCTAGGGTAAAAGAATCTGCTTTCCCCAAAACTGAAAAAGCAGTAATTTGTATGCTTGCTCTGGGATATGCATGGAATAGTGAGAGTGGAGGACACTCATCTTTTAATTCTCTTCAGCTACAGGGAAGTGTATTCTTGTCTTACTGGGTAAGAGGCAGCAGATCCTTTTAATAAAAAAGAGATTAAAATATATCAAAAAGTAATTTTATACCAGAAGAAATACAAAACACAGTGGTGAACAAGAATAGCCCTTACAAGAATAGCTTACTTTGATAAGCTCATTAATTTCAACATTCAGAATTAATCAGGAATTACTGTGCAAAATCTTACAAATGGAAAAATCCATCAACTTGAGCTCAGAATTATGTCACCCTACTGTACTTAGGTTGCATAGCTTTTGTTACAGGAATGTTTAGTGTAATTACACAGCAGCATGACAGGAAGAACAGCTAAGAGTTGTCCTGGCCATATGTGGGGATAAAAACTTACTCAGGAAAGTTTTCATGTAATTCTGATTCTGTTGAAAGATCTGTGAAAAAGCTTTTCTGTAAAATTATCTAGGCTAAATTCAAGAGTGAGCCCAGGAATATTAGAAGATTTTTTTTCCAGAATACCTGATACCCATCCTGACAGCAGGTAGTTTGCACTTGGTACCTGACCATCCCTATTGCTCTCCCTCCCTGGACTGTGTACTTATGGTTTACACATGGCAGCCTAGACCTGAATTGGAAAAAATATTGGACTAAAACAATAGTAGAACTAAAGTAGAGAAGAGAGATACCATTGTGCTTGATAAACCAAACTAAGGTGGTTGAGGTTAATAAGTTTGTGTCCCTCCATGTGGAGGCACCACCTGCTTTCATGGATATCCAGGAAAGAGGACAAGATGCTGGAAAAAGATAAAAAAAGGTTAATAACCCTTGCTAGTAGGTTAGGGATTCATGGCTGTGGTGAAAGGAGAGAAGACTTTGGTTAGTCAGCAATCAAACATGGTTGCTTGGTTGCCATGCAATAATAGTTGTGATTTTTTAGCATGAGGGTTTCTTCTGTACCACGTCTCTTGAAAGTATATTACATGCCTATGGTTTTTACAAATTCCTGATAGCCATAATACTGACTATGGAGAGTGTTTAAAAACAAACTTCAGGATGTCTCTTTTTCACATGTTTTTTCAACCAGTGAGTCACTCTTAATGGATACTTCAGTTCTGAAAAGGAATGGAGAAGGCAGTGCCATGGAAGAAAATTGCCCTCTCCATTAGTAAGGTATTTGAGACATAATATTGCTGCAATTTACTTCCATGTGAAAACTCATGGCTAAGTCATTTAATGTAAAGCAAAACAGTCTTTTCTACCACAGAAGAAGTGCCTCTACTGGACAGTGGCACACAGGCCTGCAAAATTGACTTTGGTTATCACTGAGGGTTTCCTTGGCGTTTCTTACTGTTCAGGGAATTAATGCTGTAAAAGCATTCCAGATGACAGAAAAGAGCAGTTGTGTTGAGGTCTGGGGAGTTCCTTTGGCGCATCTCCAGTGCACTGCTAGTCCCAAATTCATTGTTTGTATCTAAGAACTGCACTTGCTTTAAAAGCTCAGTTTTACTGCATTTGAAAGCTATTCAGTCTTGTTTCCTGCACTTCGTTTACTTAATAACCCCTATAAAGAATCCACAATTTTGCCTGGGTAACTTGCTGCTCTTCCAAGAGAGAAATATACTGGTTTTTAAATTTTTTAAATCCACATGCTAGGTTGGAGCACAAGTCAGTGTAAAGAAGTACCTGGTGCTTAACCCTGTGGTCGAAATGTCTGCTCCGATGAGATACAAGCATGCTGTGCTCACTGTTACAGAACTCTCCAAAAGTGTCAATTCAGAGAAATTCTGCTGCCGTGAGAGAACGGGACCATCAGGAATGTTCTCTCCCACTTAATGGAAATGTGGCTTTTGGTCACCAGTGCATTTAAAAAATAGCAGATTGTGTGTTTGTGCTCATTGACAGAGTCCAACTTGAACATCACAGTGATGTTCAGGGCAGCAGATCCTGCTGTGTGCTGCAGCCCTGGGAGACTGGATGAGGCTCTGGTAGCAGCAGGCTGGTACAGCATATGTCTGGCTGCTACCAGAGGGATTTGCAGCTGTACAATTTTTGGTTTTGAGTAACCTTTAGAAAAGTGCATCTGAAAAATGGCCAGGGTGGCCAAACAGATTAATTCCCATCAGCAGGAGAGACAGCTGTTCATTTGACTACATCTGCTTCATTTGACTGTGTAGATCACCTTACTGGATGGAATGGGCTCCAGAGACCTGCCTGTGGAGAAGAGAGGCAGGTAGGACAACATGCACTGTGTCAGAAATTCTCTTCATCTTTGACAGAAATGGCCTTGCCTTATGGATGTGGTGGAGGGGTAGATTGCTTATTTAATTGTTTGACCTTTGCCCATTTGCACATAGCCCCTCTGTTTCAGACCTGAGGGATCCTACATCTACAGAACAGATGGGTTAACTACAGAATATTTCAGATGGCTGCACCCTGCTGATAGCACTAGTCAAAGCCTCCCCACCTGCCCCAATATATTACTGTGAAAACATGGATAAGAAAAAAAAAGACTGGAAAAGTCACTGTTGGCTGAATAATATTAGTCCTAATCTCTCTAAGCAATATGTATTCTCTGCCTTTTTGCTCACTTTAAGGGTCAAAAGCCTATCAAGAAGGTGCTAGAGATCTAGATGGTGTTAGCTAGATTTGCTTCTAGGTCATTCTCATTCAGCACCATCAGAGCAAGCTTTGGTTCTATTGTTTCAGTTTCCCCATCTGTGGCTTTAATCCAGTTCTCTTTCTTTAATCACATCCTATGTTAAATTGTCCCGCAGCTCTTCTCTTCTCCAAGTTTAAGGTTTCAGTTGCTGTGCAGGAGACCCTGTGAATGATTTTATTCTGTCAACTGAGATAAAAGGACAGTAACAACATACACTAAGGCACAAAATCTTCTCTTATCTGTTATTTGACAAGTGCATTTAATTATTTAGTATGGCTTGTAAAAGTAATGAAGTCCTTGTAACAGGAGATCTAACACTCTCCTATTAATTTTTCCCTAAGAGGTGGGAAAAGACTGCCATAATTTTGTGTGCAAACTGAGAGCATGAAGTTAATGAGATTTGACTGAGAATACGTAAAAGGGGCTGGAACCTTTCAGTGTTTCTTAAGAGTTTTGCTAATAGGTAGCAAATCCAAGCACATCCCACAGTTAGATAAGATTCTGCCTGTGTTGGCAAACCAGAAGGTGCTGTCTGATGCTTTGCCAAAGCAAAACAGAGTTTTCTTGGACCAGCTGTATTTTTTTTTTTTTGGAATGTTTAGCTTAGTAAAAGGGAAAGCTGTAAGTCGCAGTCTTGCTCAAGAGGTATCATTCAAAACAATTTTTTATAGCATGATAGATTTCATGTTGCTACAAAATAAATATTTAATCGGCACTAATATTTTTGGTTCCCTCAGGCAGGCAGAGAAGTTCTAACTTTTTACTCAAGTGAGTGCAAATGGAATCTAGCAGGAAGTTCAAAGTAAAATGCATGTATATCCTAGAGATTTTTTAAATGGATTTTAGGTCCAGCCTGCCAGGATTGATGGCTGATTTTGTTCCTGACAGAGAACATTTTATCTCAAAGTTAAAAAGCCCCTATCCCCAAAAATGGAAAGGAAGCCAAGAAGAATCTGTGTTTTATTGGTTTGAGTTGTATGGTGAACTAGATCAGTTACAATTACATTGAAAAAAGAAAAAAAAAAAAAAAAAAAGAAAGGCAGCCTGAAATGCTTTGTTTACAGTCACAAAGCTGCCTCAACCGTGCCAGCCCAACTCTGTGACTGAAGGGAACAGTCTAGTGACTCTGTAGAATTGCGCTTACTGGTTAGTTTCTAATTCCTCGATCTTATGTCATCTACTGGGCTCTTTATTCAGGGGCTTCACTTTGTAGTACAAAAGAATATTTGTAGAATATGCAGAATATGTGTGCAGTGAATATTTCTTACCTGGACAGCTGCTCTGTCAAGCACAGTAGCAGAGTTTGGCTTTTGGAGGACATGAGCCCTCTGTGGGCTTCCTGAGAAAGCTCTAGCTCCCATGATCCTCACCAGACAGGAGGATGGGAGACAAGCACTTGAATTTTGTGCTCCTCATGTGGGAGCACAGGGGACTCTGCAGAGGGGGCAAGGACTAAATGGATTTTTTCTTCAAAATGTGAGCCACTGAGTGAGGCTCCTTCTGCTGTTTTCCCTTTCTGCTCAAGAGTCAGTAAGAGCTCTTCCCTGGTACCATGATGGGCAGATCTTTATTTGTAATGGATCAGTCTTGAGACAGTCATCATGCTTGCATTTAAGAAAATCTTTCAGGACACATCTGCTCATTAGTGCTCTCTATCTTTTGATCTGTTAAAAACTCATTCTCATCCTTCTAGCCATCAGCATCTTTCATTGTCCTTTCACAAATTAATTTAAAAACCAATCATCCCTTCTTTGATTTAATAATCACCAAAAAGAACAAGCAGAATAAAGGTAAAATAATACAATTTCAGGAGGGAAATTGTGTGTTCTGAACTGAAACTTTAATGCATGTGCATCTCACAGAAAGGCAGCAGGTTTCTCTAATGTTCACCCAGAAATTAGGGAAAGTATCCCCTGCCATGTGTGACTGTCACCAAGGGAAAATAGTACTGAATTTTTGCTGACTCTGAGGATGGTGGGTTAAAATTTGTCACAGTCCTTCAGTTGTAGTAGATACATAATACAGAGAGAGAATACTATTGAGCAGTTATGACAAGTTTTGACATTTCTGATTTCCTTTACATTAAGATGCTAACCATAGACACTATTAATCTCACCCCCTGACTGGGGCTGATTCAGACAGCCTTAAGTTTTCAGATACAGATTGGGTTTGTAAAATGATAAGACGTACAGGATAGTAAAATTTTTAGTGTAGAGCTTTAAAATACAGTGACAGTGATTTCCAGGTAAGTAGCCACAGTGCAGGTGTTCACCACCTTGATTTTCTTGAGGTACAGGATGTTGTGCTTTTTCTGGCCTGAAATTCCATTTCTGAAAACAAATTGATTGGAAAATACTTAGATTTATAGGAGGAGCTCCTGCTTTGCTGGCAGCAAAAGCTAAGTGAAAATGCCAGGGAGCACTCACTTCTTTCTGCAAGTTCTGTCTTCAGTAGGAAAATGGCGGGCTGACCCTGGTGTGTTCCAGCTCTGCGTGGGAGGATTTGATGTACTTTGTTTCCAAAACTTGGTTGTAGTTGCAGCTTTCACATATGGAAAGAGACAGAGGTTAAACACAAGACTGCTGTAAAAATGTACTAGCATTCATAATTATGTTCAAATTTTATTATTCCTTTTGTCTGTGAAATAAAATAATTAAAGAAACATGAAATAATAACAGAAGAGAAAAAAGTAATTTCTTGTTCTTATAGACTCATAAAATCCTAGAATGGCTGGGGTTGGAAGGGACCTTAGAGGTTATCTAGTTCCAACCCCTCTGCCTAAGATATGGACACCTCCCACTTGACTGGGTGGCTCAAGGCCCCATCCAAGCTGGCCTTGAACACTTCCAGGGTTTGGACACCCACAGCTTCTCTGGGCAACCTCTTCCAGGGCCCCACCACCCTCACAGAAAAGAATCCTTACCAGGTTCCTCAGTCCTGGTTCTGATAATACTGCAGTCATTGTATCAAAACCTTTTAGATCCTCTTAACTTCTTCTGCCTTCCTTAAATTGCCAGTACAGTTGCTCCAACTAATTCTTAAATGGAGTGGAAATTACACAAATAGGAGTTATTTGAAGCTGCAGAATGATTTTACACTCATTCTTATGTAATGAGCTAGAATTGCACAGCTGACCAAAAAACAGTTCTTAATTCAGAATTCCAGCCTGTTTTTCACTTCAGTGGCTTTGTAAATTTCCCTCTAGTCTTTATGCACCATTTTATGTGGTTTAACTGAAATTCTGAGAAAATAAAGGAAAATTAACCATGGACATGGAGAAATGTGGAAGGACAGATGAAGTGAGAGATTTCACACAGGAATTGGGCGTACAGAAAGCAGTTCTGTAAGAATGGTTTGATCAAAATATTTGGGATGGTAAAGTGACATAGAGAAAAAGTTTTATTAATTGAGAAAGAATGCATGACAGGAAAGATGTGATTTATTGGACTGAAAAAGTCTTCCTCAACAACAGCAAGTGGCATCGTCTCTGAAAGAAAGTGTCTGTCTTATTTGGGAACTGAAAAATTGTTTGAATAAAGACTAGGAAATACCAGTGTAGAACCTGTGCTTCTGCAGGTGAGCACTCTTGAAGCAGAAACCTTTTCTAAATCCATATTCTGATTTGCTTGAGAGAGCTCCCATGAATCTGATTCAGGCTTGGGATAATACCATAAGGTATGTTTTCTCTGCTTGCTCCCTTTTCTCCCTAAATGTTATTATACTGCAGCTTGGCTCTGTCCACACAGTCTGGAGCAGACTGTGTTGTAACTTGCTTTAGCCGCCGCTGAATTTAACAGCTTTTGGCTTTGTAAGGAATGCCTTAGGAGAACTCTTGCTCATCTGTTCCCTGAGCCAAAGGAAAACTCCTCCAGTAGCTTTCCCAGTGTTTTCTCTGGCTGGAACACATAGTTACCGATTGCTAGGTGAAGATACACTATCTTTAATCTTATTTTTGTATTTTTGGTTTGTCCAGCTGACATATTCCAAGATAACCACTTTGACTAAAGCAGTGAAAGAGGACTTTCACAATGGATTTTCTTTTCTTTTCCCTGTACTCCATGTAATTAAATTCTTCCACTGGTGAGAAAAATGCTTTTCCTTGGTGTAAATGTGTGGCAAGTAGTTGAATGCTGAGCCAGTCAGTCACATTTCCCTGCTAAGCATCCTATTTCCAATATTTTTCATAACAGATTTATTTATCTTTGTTTCCTGGCCCTGTATGGTTTGCTTTCTGATCCTATTGTCATTTAATCTGTTGCAAGAAATGCATCCATTGGGAAATTGTTAAATAGGATCTCAATAAACATTTGGATTATATTTAGCAAGTACAAATCACTAGGAGATGTTTGCATATTTATTTGTTGAATTTCAGCTTCCACTTCAGGTTAGATGAGACATAAACTATTATACAGCACCTCTGGCAAAGAATTAGTCTTCAAAGCAAGTCAAAGTAACACTGGGAATTTGGAGGAAGATTCCTGAAGTTTTAGAAAGAACTGTGAAAGGCTTGTGCTTTGTTTTAGCTCCATACATTTTATGTCAAGTATGGAAATAATGTTGTAGACTTTTACTCTGATACATCTTGTTTGCTTTACTCTAATATATATTTCTGACAAATATTTATGGTAGCACTGGTCAGAGTCTGCACCTTTGCCTGCATCATTAATGTAAAAATTACCCTAATTTAAAGCCAGCTAAAATATTTCAGGAGTGGTGGTTTGTTTGTTTGTTTGTTTTGTTTGAGGTGGTTTTTTGTTTGTTTGTTTTTTATTTTCCCTGACTCTAGTGATCAGACTCTCCATTGTACTTTGTAACAGAGACCACAGATAACTCTGATCTGCCAGAAAGGTTTTAATAGGTTTTCTGCAAGATCCAGGATCAGGAGGCCAGGTACCACAGCATGCTTTTGTGCCCTAGCAGAGGAAGTACCTCTTTGGATGTGTTCTTGGCCTGCTTCATTTTAGAAGCATCTCTGTGTAAATTATGGGTGAAAATTAATGTAATTAATTGTAATTAGTATAGTGTTTATAGTGGGTACATGTTCCAAAATCTTCAACAACAGTGCAGGAGACTTCATAGTTTCCAGGAACTGTAGATTTACAGTAGCAATTAGATCATTTAGGCCAACCCTGAATACCTTTTGAATTCTGCATTTACCGTCCATTTGTGTCTTTGAAAATCCTCCCACTTATTGACAATTAAATTTGATGCCTTGTTACTTGTGTACATGAAAGCAATTGGCATACTCTTTCTGTTTGTGTCTCAGTGTGCCTTATTAATTTAGTAGCATTGTTGGATTTTAAGTTCTGGAGGTAAACCAAAGCATTAAGGGCACAAGACTTACCTGCTGTTCATTGCTTGTCCTTTCTTGCATGCCTAAAGGAAAGACTTGCACTTAAAGTGAGATTGATAAGCTTCCAATTCTCAAAACAAAGTGCTCTTTTTATTATATAGTAAAAGACTTGAGACAACACTTTGCTTGGTACTCTGTTCCTACACATTCACGTGTTCTTTGAACTCTGTCCTTTATATTTGTCCTATAAAATGTGTTGTTTAAAGGGGAAAAAAACAATAAAGTGCATTTTAGAATGTGTGATCCCTTAATGTTATTTCAAACTTTGATGAGAATAATCAAGGGTCTGTACTTTGATGGGCAGAAAGATATCCTTGTTAAATCCTTGAACTGTATTTTCTTTTTAGCCATGTGTTTCTGCAATCATTTCCAGTTTTGCAGAATATTATGTTCAAAATACTGTGTTCTGTATGAAGTTCACATAAACTTATTTTTCCTATTTCCCAAGCATGAGGAATCATTTGTTAGTACCTAGCCTTGTCTCAGAAAATTAAGATTACTCAATCTGCATTTGTGATCTATGGCATTAAATTCTTCCCACTACTACTTTCATTTTCTTCCACCTAGGGAGGCATCCATTTTTCTTGAAGTTCTAGAAGAGGGTCGTGTACAAGAATCCCTGCCCTACATTGTGACTACTCTTTCTCTTTTTTTTTTCTTTTTATTTCCCTGGTGTTTGCAAGACCAATATGTAATTTTCAGTGGATTAAACTTGTAGCTGAAGAAGATGGGAGAGTTTTTCTGCCTTTCATCACAACTAGAACTTTTCACCTAAGAAAGCTTTGTTCAGGCAGATAACTGCCTTTAAGTCAGTGGCCAGGGGAAGCCAGCATTTAATGAAAATTTAGAGTCTGGATGAATTTCATCTGGGCTATTTATTTTTCCTTGAAGGCAGAGATGAGGAAGGATGTGCAGTGATGCAGCACTGAATGAAGGATAGCAGAGGAGACACCAAGACTTGATGCAGGAACAGAAGGAGATTTACTTTCTTCAGTGTTACCTGATAGAATCTATTTTTATGTAGAAATGTCACCTGACAGAAGTCAGGAGAGAGAATATCCAAGTAGTTTAGATGCAGCTGGAGGCAGGGAGCTGCAGCCATGAGGGAATAGAAAAGGCAGTTGAGGTGATCTGAGTGCACAGCTGTACATAAAAATAGTAGTTGGAAGGAAGAGGTCTTAGAGGGAGCTGACCACGTACTGCATGTAGCTATAATCACAGGATAGAAGCTGGCACTCATTGGTTGTGGAGAAATCGAGTGAAAGACTGATGTGTTATGATGGAGAACTCAGGAGAAAAAGTGAGAAACAGATGACTGAAAGAAGAGTGGCACCAGGAGAAAAGGAGGATAAGATGGAAATAAATAGAGATTTGAGGCTGAGGAGGAAGAAGGATGTGATTAGAGAACTGAGGACAGCAAATATAAGGTAGTTGGGCAGCATCAGGGAAAAAAAGGAAAAAAAACCCCAAACCCCATGAAAATCTGGGTTTCCTTGTGGCATGAGAAAGACACAAGTGTATGAATCTGAAGACATTTTCTTTAGGTGGAAAGGCACATCTGTCAGCAGAGTTTATCTGGGGAAAGAGCAGTGTTTTGTTTTCCAAGATTAAACAAACACTATGGGAAGATAAAACTAAAAAACAGTCCTGGAGAAGAAATTTGAGACAAAGATCTCAGAATCCCTTTTGGAACAAAACGAAGGTTAGTATATCTAGACAGAGAAAACTCTCCTAAAATCTGTGGGTGGTGTGGTTTTAGTAGAATTGCCTTGGTCTCTGAGAAGGAAGGTGGGGGAATGACAAGCTAATGAAGATGTACCAAGAGGCATGAAGATCTCAGGGTCATGCAGGCTTGAAGAGGTCTTCATGCAATGGGCACGTCTGTACTAGTAAATGAAATTGAGTCTAAAGCAGTCCCTGGCCCTGGAAATTAAATGTATCTACTGTTGACTGTCCCTGGCCTAGTTTTGGTGTACACTTACAGGAACTCACCTGAACTATTCCCAGGTAAGGTTTGAAAGTTATCTTGGGATTCTTCCCGGTAGGCAGTTAAAAGCAACCTCCCTGTTTTGAAGGGTGATAGACTTTATTAGCATGGCACCTTTCTGTGCCAGTTGGCCTCAACATTCTTAGATATGTTTATTTTGCTTGTAGAAATAGAGCTGCAAATGGCTCAGTAGATGCAATCCCTTGGAAACTTAGGACATCACAGTCTTTGATGCAAGCTGTGACAGGCAGTGAATATGATTTCTTCTTTAAAATGTTGCTGAAATGAGATGTTGATGTGGTCTCAGATTTTGTTCTCATGGAGCACGGTGACATTGTAGAAGAGTTGGTTATACAAAGTAAGTTTGTATGAAGCATGTATTTATTTATTTCCATTTAAATGTTATACAAGTATAATAAGCAAACATAGGTCATAAGTAACACTCCATCTCACAGAAGGACAGGCTGTGAAATTAAAGAAACAAGGTCATGAGGTTGGTAGGTAATTCAGTTGACTGGACTAAAAAGTAAAAGTAGAGAAAACATTTTTAAAAGTTCATGAAACTTCTATAAAAACAAGGCAAATCTCCAGACCTAAGCAGATAAGATAAATATGGATCTAGAATGGAATAGGTGTAATGGGAATGTGATGGAAGCATGGAAACTTTGCAGTCAGTGTAGAAAAATGTGTAAAACGAAATTTCATGTGTTGTTCTGGATTTTGAATTCAGGAATGATTCAAACTAAAACAGGAACAGCAAGAAAAGTGTCACTGAGAGCCTTTATCTTAGCAGAACAGGCTAGCAAAGTGAAACCCAGAGCATGATAAGTTCCTTGATAAATACAGCAAGGAAAGGGCTCAGGAAAGCTGGTTAATAAAGCAAAACAGTGTTGACACGTGAACAAAGTTAATAGCACATGCCAATTTTAGCAGAAAGTAGTTGACTCTGAAACTGAAGTTAGATTGTCCATGTTACTAGAAGCAGCATGCACCTCAGCTCGCATTTGCTAAATGAATTCATGAGTGTGACCTGTTCTTAACCAGGCACAGTGTCGGTTTTGTGAGAAGCTTCAGAGATGAGCAGGAGGATTTGCACTTTACTTTCAAATGCCTTAGGCTGAAGAGCCAAATGCAACATTTTTGGAAAGGACTGTGCAGGGTATTTGGCAGTTCTCCTCCAGCATATCATCAGTCTTTCAGCAGTCATCCTACACTCATGGATCCTTTCCTCTTCAGTTACAGAATTATAGAATCATAGAATGGTTTGGTTTGGGTCATTCACTAGACAGAGTTGCTCAAAACCTCATCCAACCTGTCCCTGAACAGTTCCAGGGATGGGGCATCCATAGCTTCTCTGGGCAACCTGTTCCAGTGTCTCAGCACCCTCACAGTAAAGAATTTCTTCCTAAACTAAACCTTCCTTCTTTCAGTTTAAAGCCATCACTTGTCCTTACACTGCATGTCATTGCAAAAAGTCCCTCTCCAGATCTCTTGTAGGCCCCTCTAAGGGCTAGAAAGTGTCCTACGGTGTTCCCAGAGCCTTCTCTTGTTCTGCCCTTTAGATTTTCTGCATTGAGGGTTGATGTTGTATCTTCTCCATGGTCCTGCCATCACAGGTGCTGTGCTGCTTTTCTGGTTCAGCTGTATGGGAAATCAAGCCCACACAGCAAGTTCACCTGAAGGAGCTTGTCTCCAGGGAGTGTTAAGTTGTGTCAGACTGTGTCAAACTGTTGCACTATTGTTTTTCTCGGTTTGCCCTATTGCTGGAGCAGGATTTCATGGAGAGCATTCAAAATGCATGTCAGTGTAATATTGGGAAATGTTTTGTTTATATGTGACTGAATGTGAATGTAAATTGATAGCCCCAAATTGTGAGAGAAGATTATTTTAATGTCTTTCTTATTATTTTTGTTGGCATGTATGTATTTCTATAAATACTGTGTAGTTGAATGAATACCAGACTGATGAATGTGGAAGCCCTCCATGTCTCTAAATGAAACTTCCAAATATAAATAGCTTTAAAACTATTAATAGAAAATATTTTTACTATATTTATCACTAACCACTTTTTCCCCCTTTCATTGCATCACCCATTTTATTTTTAGTGATGCTTACTTAAAATAGTTTCCCTGCTTCCCTGTTGGCCATTATATGGCCACTGTGGAATCCAAGTGATTTATAAGCCAGATGGTAAGGAAAGTGTTCTTTATTTGAGCAGTGTGAGCCTGAAGTCTTGTCTGTTCAGACCTTCTTCACTGATGGCATCAGCTTTGTCTGTCCAGTTAATTTCATATACATATTCCTGGTTTCAAAATGTGATTCCAGCATTGTTCAGGACCTCCTATTCTTCTTACATTGATGTTATTCTATGTCCCCCTCATAAGATGATAGCTCTGGTTTTGCTAACTAACTAAAGTCCATACTCTTCACAAAAGTCACTATGTTAGCAGCCATAACAATTTTTAAAATTCTAATTTAATTAGTTTTACAATATTGATGTGTTGGTGGTCACCTCAGTTGCACACAAAGTAATAGGAATAGCTTTAAGTTTTGATGGCCCTCAGGCCTTAGCTTTGACTTCACTGTTGAAACTGCAGCTTCCTGTGCACTATTAAATCCTTTTCCCCCTTTGCGTCTGTGTTCATAGATACATAATTTAAAGTAGGGTTGAATGTAGTGTAAGCCACATTACTGTTTGTTAGGGTTTGCAGACCAGAGTTGTCTTCCAACACCGTATGATTGAAGAGGCTGCAAGGGCACCACATGGTTCTTTTCTCCTGAACTGTGTCAAAAGAGGGAAGTAAGTGTCTGTAAGGGCTGGCTGATTATCTGTACACTGCTCAAAATGGCAGACAAAGTGTAGAAATGCAGTTATTTAAGGCAAATAAGATCATGGTTGGTTCCTTGTAACTCTGACTCTGCGTGCTTTGGTCTCAGCCTGAAACGCTGCTGTGGGAAGGAAGAGGAAGGAAGCAAGACTGGAGGTCTTATAGGAAAGAAGTAGGAAACAAGTAGGACAAGTGGACAAGTTTTGTCCCACATCACCAGCACCGAAAGATTTCCTGGGACTTCTGAGGCAGCAGTGGTTCCCTCTTGTACCAAGAGAAATGCCTTCTCCCGTGTCACTTTGCAGGAGCTATGTCTGTATGGGCAGATGAGCTGGGCCCAGGGTGCACCTCAGACATGTCAAGGTGCTTGGCACCATTTCTTGTGGTGTTAGTGGGGTCCCAAGGGCAGCAGATGTGAGAGCTGATGTGATGAGATGGAGTGAGAGGTAATGTTCCTGTCTCTGCCCAAGCCTGTGCTACTGCAGTCATTGCCATGAGACCACTCGTACCTTGGACTTCTTGCAGATCTGAAGGAGCGAAGAGAGGAGCAGAAATGTGTTCTGTCATCTTTGAGAGGTGGAGGAGACATTGCTGCTTGTCAGATAGGAAGTTCCCAGCTACTACTAGTAGGGTCATGGACTAAAACTGTTTTCCTGTCCTTATCAGGCAGGAATTTTTTCTCCTGCCAGTAGGCCATCATGAAGATTCCTTAACTGCCCATCCAAGCAGATTGCTGTTGCACCCAGCCAATGACAGATGAAGTGGTCTGTGTTCATGGGGCTCTGAGACTCTGAGGAACCGGGGACTCATTTATCCATCAATCTTCATGCTTTGAGGCATGCCAGCATCTGCAAGCTTCTTAGTTTAAATGTGATTGATGTAGTTTTATTTTTATGCGGCGTCTTGGGATGCCTACTGAGAAGGGCTCTTAAAATAGGTGTAACTTAATGAGCTGTTCAGACTTCTCATTAATCTGCTTGTCTTTACTCTTACCCAGAGGTAAAATACAAAAGCTACAGAGGGAGGAGTATGGAATAAAATTATATCAAAGGGGGCTCTGAAATAAAGACATTTATTATTGAGGACTAAGACTAGGAGTGGAAGAAACAGAACAGGATGTTCAGAAAGTCCAGGCCCTTTGGCATGAGTTAAGGAGCTTGGAAAATAAGCAGGGCTACAGTGAATTTGTGAAACAATGTTTGTCTTCCTAAACTGAATACTGGAAAGGATCCATTTCACACTTTGCCTTTGCCAGCACCCTGATATCTATTGTAGCACTCATCTTCTGGCCTCTTTATTTTCAGAGAAAAGTTTGACTTTGTGTTTAGAAGTTATTTGTGCTTCGCACTTTCTTATGGCACTAACACGATCATGTTGTGGCTACGGGGCTAAACTATGGAGCCTTAATCTTTGGTCCTGCTGTGCCACCCTGTTTCTGATGTTTGTATTTCAACTGCAGTGATGGCTAATGGGCTTAAAATACTCCACTTCCACTTTGCTTCACTGCTGCTTTGTCTGCATGGGTACATTAAGCAGGGCCAGGACTTGTATCTTATGATTGTCCATATTGTTTAATTTCTAGCACATTCCATGACATGATTTTGGTCCGTGCCAACTAGCACACTCCCAGATGACAGCTGTGGCAGGATGGCGTGGGAGAGAGACTGTTCTCAACAGGCATTATTGAAGAGGTAACCATGTTTTGCAGGGGAAAACAGTGTAAAGATGTGGATTGGAACTGGCTTTGCCTTTCTCCCCAAGCCTCTGGACTCTGATGTATTTTATTCACTAGGACCAGTCTCTCCCATTCTTAGCATTTGTGAAAGATACTGAAATACACTTTTGCTTCCTCATTGCATCGCTAGGTGCTGTTATACACAAAAACATCCAGCCACCTCCTCCTTCTCCCTGTGGGCCATCTGCTCAGGCTTACAGCAACACTTCCATAGTGATAAGATTTTATCTTTGAGTAAGAGTCAGGCTAGGGGCACAACTCAAGTTTTATGTCAAGCTAGTTCACAACAAAACCAATCCCTCTGAAACTGAGTGAGCTTTCCAGAAAGTGGTCTTCCATCATGCAGCATATCTGCACCCAGAGGTACAGCAGTGGCTCACAAAGCCAGTGTTGTCACAGGCCCACAACAGCAAGTTAGATAAGTAATTGCTGTTCTGGTATGTGTGTATTTGCTTATCACACAGGGTCATGATGATTGCACATACAGATTGTTCATTTGCTTGCACACGTGTGTTTTTTTTTTTAATTTCACACCTATAATTCACTCTTCAGGGTTTGTTTGTGGCACTTTAAATGAAAATAAGGAATGTTTACTTTTCCCTGTGGGATTTCTAGTTTGTGAACCCCTCTGCAGTTCTCTGTTGTGTAAGGGATCACTGAATTCCAGAGCATTGCTCATGCTTTGGCTGAATGTGTTTTTCCAAAAATTGTTTGTATAAGGTAAAATATTCTCTATGTGAAATATTCTTTATAAACCTTGATTTCTCTCTTTCTGACTTCATTTTTTAGTGTCTGAGCTTTTAGTTGCAAATGGAAATATTATTAAAACTCTAGTCTTCCTCACTCACTGTTGCAAATATTTTTTCATTTAGGTAGAACACGGTGTGATGTTTGTAGGATGTGCGTCAACAGTAGCTACAGGCTGCACAGACTTGGGGTTTTGTCTTGAAAGTGATAGGATTAGCTGCACAGTGAGCCTGTATCTATCATGAAGATTTAAGCTCTTGAGCCTCTTCTTGGTGCCACTGGAGCAGCAAAGGAAGAAACCACTGCTGAGTCATTGGACTAACCAGTGTAGGTTTCTTCATCGTGACAATCTATGTACAGCACTGTTATCAAGGGGATTAGGAACACTGAGCAGCAAAAGGGATTTTGTTGTGCTAGTGCTAGATGAAAGGGTGCTTTTACAAACTGGTGTAGTGGGCAGGTTTGAGGCTAGTGAGAGCCATGAGAGCCATGACAGTAACAGTCACACAGAAATTGTTAGAAAAAAGAAAGGCTGTGAGGGGTGCAGGGTCTCCTGTGTAAACTCTGTTTACAGTTGTTGCCAGTCTATGCACTCCTCTCAGTATTCATTAGCTGAAGAGACTGAAAAGTCAGTCTGGAAGAGATTTGCTGACTACAAGTTTCTGTAGCCTTTGGTGGTGCCAGCTGCAAAAATAGGCGAATCCGGCTGCAGTGGAGGGCGTGATGGGGCAGCTCCAGCCCAACTGCTACCCTGGAGGTGTTTTGGAGGCTTTGGCTGGAAGCCCTGAAATGCATCTCCCTGGGGAGGACTGCATTGCAAACAGACCTTGCCCTTCCCTGTCGGTGGATTCCTTTGGCAGTAGGCTGGCATCAGAACACCTAAACATATTTATGATAAACTGCAGTGATTTTTTTTTTGCCCCTCTTTGAGATGGATGTGAGATTTGCATTGTGTTCATTAATTCATCTCACATATGACCCTTTCAAAAGGTCTCATTATAGCAGCCATGCATTACTGGTGGCATTGTGCCTGGCTGAAGGCCAGGTGAAAACATGTTTCTCAATTTCTCACTCTTACATGACCTAAACCAAACATTAATAGCTCCCCATTGATTAAAGTGGCTCTTGATTGGACCAAGCCTACTCTGTTGTAGGAAACAAAGGACTGGAGGAGTAGTTCCTATTTTTCCTTGGAGTTTGGCTTTCTTAAAGGGGAGAACTGAGAGGTCCTCTGCACCCCAACTTGAAGGAATACCTTTGAAATAGGATATTTGCTTACATGTATAAAGAGATTAGCATTAAAAGTAACTTACTTAGAAGTTACTTTATGCATGCTTTAGAGGACTTTCTCTTTTCCCACAGAATTATGGTCCTTGGTAACTTGGTCAACTCAGTGTAGGAAAAGTCTTTCTGAGAAGGGGTCAATGTACAGGGAGAAAAGCCCACTGAACAAAGCAAGCTCTCTGCTGAAAATGAAGAGTTTAAAAAAAACACAATGCTGTTTTATCTGTTATAATGTTATGCTTTTTTTTTCAGGGAATAATTAATCTTTCCTGTTCATCTTATTTACTTACTTTTCATAGGAAAGGGAAACTGTTGGGATCACACAGTAAACAAGAAGTCTCAATAAGAGCCAATGTTTGCTTCAGGCAGCAATTGGACCACAGCAAATGTAGGCAGGCTGGTGTTAGCTCCCATGAACTGTAATGACACTTAGATTGTTGCTGAACTAAGTATGCAGGTCAATGGGTAGGTCTCTGCATCCCATACTGGAGCTCTTACTGCTGTATGATTCACTGCTTTTAGGACCTGCATTAGTCAGATTAAAGTCAGTGCTGCTTTGCCTACCTAGCTCCTTCCTGCAGGGAATGCAGGGAAACAATACTTGTGAAGTCCTGAGCACACAGAAAAGAAAGAGGTCCACACTTAACTTGTTGCAGTGATTATAGAGGTTTTTCTGCACTTTCCTGTGGGACAAATTGCTGTCTTGCTTCATTTTCATTGGTGGTGTACAGACATCAGTTATTCAGTTCCTACCCCTGTACAAGTGCCAAAAATCACAGATGTGGAAATCTTGGGCACTGTGATTTTTCACAGCTTCCATGACAAAAAGACAGTTGGCTTCAGAGATCAGAGGCATCTTTGAATATGAAAAAAGCTCTTTTAAGTGTGTTCTTCCTTTGTAAAGGCAGTTGCTCATGCAGCCCACAGTGAAGTGTGAGTACCCTTAGCTGGAATACTCTGTGCAGTGTGGTCTTGCTCCTGTTTAGAGTCAACAGGGTTGTTTGCACCACTGCAGCTCATTACCCAGGCTTTTCATCAGCTGCTGAACTTCATTTGTTTTCTGGAGTTTACTCCCTTAAAAATATGGTAGCCATCAGTAGAAAACCAACTGAAACAATAAGTGTTGGACTTGTTTTCTATTTTAGGTATTATGTGGTTCTATAGCAAATAAAAGGTACAGATTATTTCATTTTATTCAAGCAAATAATTTGCAGCAGCTGGTAAGGAAGGGGAGCAGCCATGAGCTGAAAATAAAATTTACAGCACAGTTCCATGTATGTTGTCAGGGAATCATTCCCATGCAACCACCAGTAATGGCGCAGAGATTTCAGGGATTATGGTCAGATTAAATGTCATCAAGAGCTGAGCCTTGGCAGTAGGCCAGGAAGGTCATATGAGGAAAGTCTCAAACCTTTACACTCAAATAAAATTGTGTTCTGCTTAATAGCCATAATACACTGCAAATTTTAGCACAAATAATAACTTAGGTTAGGAAATATCATAATTTTATTTTCAGAAAGTTTATTATTTAATTAAGGTTCAGGATTTTTCACTGATTTTTGGGATTTAAGACTATGCCGGCAATTTTATTTGGGGGTACAGGTTTTTTCTTTTTAGCATGACATTAAGAATCTTCATACCAAAGCTTTTACAAGTTTTAAAATTTGAAATATTTCACTTTCAAGTTAAACATGAATGGAAAAACAGCCTGCTAATGCTTCCACAATTACTATTATTTCCCAGAAACATCCCTGTTATTTTTAAGAAGTCTAACATGCTGTAATTTCATGGCATTTATGATTACTTTATTATTGGGAGGGAATGAGAAAATAGTTAGCAAATGAATAGTTGAGAATTGCTTTTTCTTTTTTTTTATCTGTGGCTGGTCTGTACCATTCCAAAATACCTGTGGAATTATGAAGGAATATGCTGACAGTCTAATACTGCATTGAGAATGTGTCATTTTGGTTTAATCTGATCTGTTTACAGTGGATTGGCTTCAACTACGGAAGGGAATTCTTTCCCTAGGGGATATCTATACATGGAATTGTAGAGCCTTAGCTATACCACTTGAAATAAACACTCTTTTAATCTACTGCCACCTCTGAAAAAAAAAAAAAGCTGAAACTATTTAAAAAGTGATTTCTTAAATCTCTCAAGTGTTCTCAAATGTGATCCTACTATACATATGCCTAAGGGTATATGATGATTTTTTCTGTATTGTTTAATTTGCTGCCTGGCACTGACCCCAGCAGTGGTGTGGGCACACCCCTTCCTGCTGCCCTTGGTGGGTGTTGGGTCTTACAGAGAGAATTGTCACAAGACTTTCTTTTGGGTGCAACAAACCTCCGGAGTCAAAGCACTGCTGTTGGATTTGATTTACCACTGAGCTTCGATAAAAAGGGAGCAAAACTTGGGGTCATTAGCCAAAGCAGTGATGAGACTGTGGACTCAGGACTCCACCTTTATTTTCTAGTTATATATGCATCCCATATTTGTAAACCTTATTTTAGGTATACTGAATATACTTAAGTATATGCTTATATACCCAAGCATGCATGTGTGTGTAAACATATGTGTGTATGTGCATGCTGAAGTTTATTTTCCCCTTTCCCCTCCTCTCCTCTTTGCTCACCTTGCCTGCTGCAGCGAGACACAAGACAGGGAAGAAAATTGTTTTAGCTGACAAAGGCCAGCTTTGCAATGGGAGACTCTACAAACTCATCTTCAGTTCCCTGAAGTGTAGAGGTTGGGAAGTAATGATCAGAGCTATTAGATTCTGGAAAGGTCACAGTGATAACAGTGGGATCAAAAGTCAGGCTGGAAAGCATCAGGACTGGGTGCTGCAGCAGGACCCCGGGCTGGGCGCCCAGGCTGCTGAGGCAGAGGTGCTGCCAAGTTTAGCAGAGCAACAGATTCAATTGGTTTGTTATTTATGAAGGGTACAGTATGCAACCCTAACATGGCAACAGTTCTTTAAAGTGCAGATGTAAGAAATTCCAGTTAGAAGTCAGTCCTTTAAATACTATGAATAAACAAGGTAAATTCATTAATTATTTCAATAAACTTAAAGACCTTATGTTGAACCATTAATTTGTCCTGAATTATTGATAAGATTTTTTCCATTACTTTTCTAGACCTTTATTTAAACTACAGTCAGTAAAATTTTACCATCCCACAGCCCCAGACATACAGTAATAAATCAACCCTTATTTCCTTGTTTGCTTGAGGCTAATGAGACAACAAATAGTCTGTTCACATACATTATTTCTTTGTACTACATCATATGCAAATATTTCAATTATTATCCTTTTATCTCTATAATATTTTAACAACATGATACAACATGTTTCTCTGATAAATTGAGTTACATGAAAGCAGCTTCACATCTACATAATGCTTTAACAAAACATTCCCTCTATTTCAAGTTAAAATGTGTGTTCAGCTTGGGAATATCCACATAAAGAAACTTAATTTGCCTTATTAAGAAACACTTGTGTATTCTTAAAAATTTCAATTTTATGTTTTTTTAAATAATAATTTTATCACATTTTGGACTCCTGCCTGCCCAGGCTGCCTGGGGCTGGCAAAGGTTTGGTAAGTTGAGTTCTGCAGTTAAATTGAGTTGGTTTCTTGTTTATGAAGGATGTAGCCTGTCTTCCTTGCACCTTTTTTTTTTTCCCCTCTGTGAATATTTCTGTAACTGAATGTTTATTTTCTAGTATTAATCCTTAGTGGCTTGAGTAGGATGGCTTTCCCTCTAAAGCTGGTAGAACCCTGAAAACTGATGTTACCCCAGCAGGGTTCATCCAGCTTCATACCTGTGCAGCGCTGCATCACCAGCATTTTTTTTGAGAGCAGGATTGATCTGAAGGTCTCTGAGATTCCTTGGCATGGTGCAGCCTCCCCCAGTGTGGGTGGCTGTGTCCCGGTGCCCTGCTCGGACAGGTGGGAGTTTCAGTGCCTGTGCTGTCACAGGGATGGCGATGGCAGGTGCTGCCAGGGTGCTGGAGCTGACCTGGGTGTGCTGCCCACCCAGTCTGCCTTCCTCAGGAGGAGCTGAGTATCGGGTATTCAGGGCTGTGTGAGCTTGCACTGGTTGTATCCTGAAGTATTTGAAGTGTTTATCCTAATGTGTAAAGCAAAATATGCGAGAGAGGAGCAGGTATGTCTCCCCCCTTCCCAAAGAAGGGGAAGAGAAACACATAATGATAGAAGAATTATTTCCTCTTAACTCTGCCTGTACTGTCTCGAGGCTTTTTATAAAACCAAATAGCATCTGTTTGCTGGAGGAGTGTGAAATAGCCAGGTGTGCTTTGTGTAAAAGCAAGTGATTGTAGCCTGAAACATCGCTGCAGACACTTCATGAGTCAGATCATTCATGACTGCAATAACGAGATTATTCATGGCAGGCTCCTCATTGTGACAATGGTCCTTTGTTTGAAGTCTGCATTGTGTATGTGCTATACTTCCGATTTGCAGATTCCTTCTCTGCTAGAAAACAGCGTTGCAGCAGGGAACCAGAAGTGAAGATCAGTGCTGCTAAGTTCAGGATGTTACTCCGTGCTGGAAATAATTGGGAAAGTTCATAGCTCAGTTAAAACCCGTAAACATGAACTTCAGTGGGATGATACTCCTTCCTGTTGGTCCCATGGTAAGTTCTTACTTGATTTTTAGTGAGTCGTCTCTTGGTTTTGTGGGTTTTTTTAAACACTGTCTTCTGATTAGAACTGGTTAAATACTACCAAGAGAGTTTTGTTGCTCATGATCATGTAAGAGGTGTTTTGTCTTGTTAGTGACGGTCCTTTATGTACACAGCCATTTTGTTTAAGGAAAGAAAGAACAAAACCACAGCATTTCTTTCATGTTCAGAGTGAAGTTAATTTTTAGTTTGCCCATATTCTTAACTTTTTGTTAAATTATTCTTGTCTCCATTATATAACTTTCATGAGGTCCCTGTGTTAGGAGGTGATTACACTTTGTGGTGGAACCATGACCAGGGTGTTTTAGACTTAGGTGCTATAATATGGCTTGGATTTGTCTCCTGTGCCCCTGGGTGGTCAGACTGAAACCACGGCACATTGTGCTCCAGATCTTTCTCCCAAGTGGAGCATCCTTGTGTGATCTTCCTGTGCCTGGTGCACAGAGCATCTGGGAAGTTCATCCCCGGTGACGCAGGCTGGGGAGCAGAGGATTCTGGAATCCTCCTGCTCTTCCATCTTGAGGAGTCCCACAAAGCTCACAAGCAGCTCTGGTGGCTACACTGGGAAGATGATGATGGTGGGCTGGGGATGACTTTTGGGAAAAGGGAGAGACCATCCCAGAGTGGCAGCAGCACCTCAGAGGGAATCACCAAAGCTGTTTGCTGCAGTAGTAGAGTTGAAAATAACTGTGTTTCCCATGGCCAGCAGCTTGTGAGGAAAACAGGGCAAATTCGGTTCTTGAAAAGCACATCTGAAACTAAAATACTGATTTTGTTTTTACTTTTGATTCCAGCTTTTGTCCTTGAAGCTCAGAGGTTTCCTGGTGTTTTCTTTTGAAACTCTGCTGTTTCATGCAAGGCAAACAAGACTAAAATAAATCCAGTGCAAGCATTACAGAGACTCTGTCCTCTATTTGGGCATGTGATTTTTAATTTTTTTCCCCCCAATTAATTATTATAGTCTACAGCAGAAGATAGTTTGAATTGTTATGGATGTTAGCAATTAATTTTGGACTCCAGTTTAAATTTGAATTCCAGGTCATTTTGTTGCAAGTTCACATAATATTTATATGCTCACATTCAAAAATAAAAAAGAAGGAGTTAATTGTTTGACAGGAAGAATAAAGCATTTGAGTATTCTGTATAGTGTGGGGTTGTTATCACAGACTTCTTTTTGAATGCACAGCATTCAAATTATACATCAGTAGGGTAATGTTGCATTATATCATCTGTTGGTACTTCTACAAGCAATTTCATTACTTCATTAAAAATTTACAGTGAAATGAAAGGCACTTTGTGATAGATATAGTAATAATTATACACGTGTGATTTTGTATAGTATTATGTAGATCTACATTTTCTGCATCCTATAGCAAGAAATAGACTACTATTCCTCTTGAGATACTTGCCAGGTAATTGAATTTAAAACCTGAATTTTTTAATGAAGCTTTTAGTACTTGGATTTTAGCCATTTCAGTTGCAGCTGACAAAAAACACTTTCACTGTTATTGTGAAGATAATCAAATTGAGTTTGCTGAAACAGAGATAATTTTTTTGAGACTTGATTTATTTACAAATGAGATTAAATGGGAATGTAATAATACTTTTTGGCCTAAGCTGTCAAAGGGAGCAGTGTTTATTTATTACCTTTTCCACACATCTAGATCAGGGCTGTTTAAATTCCAGGTTCGATTTCGGCTTGAACCATGAGCGTATTTGACCTTGCTGTGATGATATTAACTTTCCCTGATGGTGTTGGAAATGTGGCACATCTTGCTGTTTTTTCCACTTTCTTGGAGAGTGGATTCACCATTCCTAGGTGTCAAAGACTGTGCATGACTCTTGGATAGCCATGAAGATACAGATTGATCTCACAACAAATAGCTGAATAGCCCTTAGTAAATTAACTGAGTAATGCAGATTAATACAGTGTTAACTTGGTATTTACTGCAAAAGCTTATTTCTCTTAATGAAAGGAAAAAAATAAACTGTAGAAATCTGTTGTCAGTGAACTTTTGACAGTTTTATTAAAAAATGTTGTTTTCTCTGAAAATATATAAATTGCTATGAAATTGTATAAAACCTTTGTTGTGACCAGAACTTAGTTACGTAGTTAATTAGGAATTAATGTAATTTTTGCTATGCCGTGCTTGAGGAAGCCCTAGATCTTATATTGGTTATAAGGATTATGAATGTCAGAAAACAGGTTGGGAGTGAGGGATATTGGCTTCTGACATAGTCCCTCATGTGTAAAAGTGCAAAATGAGCAGTAATTACATTGTGACTAGGATGACATATAAAGAGCAGTTGTTGGGATAGGAAAAGGTCTCCTTGGAGTTACTAAGTATGTGATTTTAGTTTTCTTATTTCTTTTTATGTTTTGAGAAGTTCTCAGATTTGCAGTTGAAATTTTATAGCAAATACCAGGTTTGAAACTCTTCAGCAGAACTACTGAAGTGTAGTTACTACGCGTACACAACAGAGGAAAAATCTTGACAAGAAAATCCTACCATTTCCAGTTTCCTCAAAACTCTTAAATGGAAGAGTCATGTGAAAATATTTTCTTTAAATTGTTTGACAGTGCTGTTCAAAAATGAGATGGTTTGTACTCCTACTTGTTAGCTCAAGCACAACCAGATAATGATAATCTTAGACCTGTGATTATTCATTGCTAAATTTATTAATAATGGTACTCTTTCACTCTTATACAATTGCTTTCCAAAGCAATCTCTGTAGTGAAAGGCAGCCTGCTCATGTTTTCTCTTTTACCACCATAGCGGTTTCCTTTTTTTCTTTTTATCCTTTTCTCTTCTTTTTCTCTTTTCCTTTTCCTCTTTTTCTCTTTCTTTTTCTTTTTCTTTTTCTTTTTCTTTTTCTTTTTCTTTTTCTTTTTCTTTTTCTTTTTCTTTTTCTTTTTCTTTTTCTTTTTTTCTTTTCCATTTTTAGTTAATTATTGTATAAAATTATTGTATAAAATTTCATATTGTAGGAAATTTTAATATACAGCCTTGCTGGGGAAGAGAATGGAGGGAAATAAGATCAATTGGCCTAAAAGCAAATTGAAGTCTAAAATTGAAGTGAAGCTCTTAACTGAACTGAACTTTGAACTATTTGTCTAGATCAGTAATGATTTCCTCTGTGAACACTGTAAAAAAAAAAAAAAAGGAAATCTGGAATTATTTGCCTAAGGTTGAAGCATTTCATTATTAGATGCATGTCACCACTATCTGTGGGTTACTCAGTGGTTAATATGTAACAATCATTCTTTATAGTGGTCAGTTTATTTGTATCAAATTTTGCTCTTTAAGATCTTCACAAATGTTGAGGAAAGAGTGGGAGGAGAGATTTATTTTCTTAATGTGGTGGGATTAAAAGAAAAGCACTACCACTAAACGTATTTTAGGACTATTTAGAGGATATTTTTTACACATGCTTTCAACAATACTTTATCCAAAAACATCTTTTCCACTTCTCTCATTTTTTCTCAGTCTGCAATAACTATACCCCAAGGGTATCTTCACTTCCTTCCAGACTTCTCCTGGGCTTGGGGTTATTCCACCCATACACAGAGACCTCAAAATACTTGTCCACGGAAGTGTTTTTTCTCAAGACCTCTGGAAATCAGTCTTTCCCCAAGACTGAATTGGTCCATTGTTCAGATCAGCACTAAGTAAACAAAGAATCTTCATATTTATTAGGAATGGAAATGTATTTTCATGCTCATGAACTTCTACAGAGAAATCCATTTGCTCAGTCTTCAGTGTAACAACACCGTTGACACAATTTCTGCATGCTTAGCATCCTTTTTTGAAATTACCAGAAAAATTTGGAATATGTGGTAAAGGCCAATGCACCACACCACAATAAGGCTGTATTTCTCTGTTTTCCTCTATCTGAACAGTTCTGACTTGGAACAGGTGATGTTACCATATGAGTGAAATATTTAAAGTTACAAATGTGAAGAGGGGCTGTTTTAACTAGTTTGTCCAGGAGACAATGCTATTAACTCATCTGCATGTACACACCCTTCTTAATTGCTGAAAACTTCTTAAGGAATTTCTGGGTTAGTGTGAGAGCTTGGCTGTAGAGTAACTGAACTTCAGAGCTGGAGAAGACCTGAAATTTATCTGGTGGATTGTCATCTGTAGACCACAGACATTATCTAGATCAAAACTTTTCCTGTCGGAAGGGTTTCAGAACAAATAAAAGTAAATGGAATGCAATTTTTGAAATTTGATTAATTTTATTGGATTGTTGCACTTGGAAGGATCCTGGGCAGCCCATTAACAACAGCACCAAAGTGGGCAATGATCAAGACAAATGTCTTAGTAGGCAGATTCCCAGAAACCTTTTGGAAGCATCCTTTAATCTGGTGGCATGGCATGTGTGGAATCCCCCAGGGGTTACTCTCATTAACTACTCCCATGAGACTCCTGACAGAAGGTTTTTCAACACCAAATGTGAATCATGAAGCGTGCCTTTGATTGATTGCAGCCTCTTGTTTGGGAGTGTAATTAATGCCTGGGTTCAGCTGCCAACACGCTGATGCGCGGTGATACTTGAGATGTCACAGAGGGTGTCCCCTTGGCCTCCAGCCGTGGCCCTAGAAGGAAGGGGGTCTCTGTGAGAGATGCCCCATAATATTGAGGTGGTACTTGGATATAGACAGTTGAAAAAAAGCCCTTCTGTCAGGAGAGCCTTGTGTTATTTAAATTCATATGAGAATTTGGGATGTTTTCCATTTTCATCCTTTCGCCTTTCGCTTCTTCCTCCATTGTAAATAAAACTTAAATGTTGCTGTAGAAGAGGACTAGATTGACAGCAAAGATACCAGCCACTTCTCACAAGGAAAGAATTGTTAGTCTTGGTCTTCATGATGTGGAATAATGGCCAAATGATAAAAATATAGCATTTTTTCTTTAGTCTTTTTGATGTGGAGATTAGCAATTAATAAATTATTTTCTGCTTTGACTGCTGATATCCTCATTATGAAACTGAAGGGTTCTTAGGGCAGTTCAGTGACGCCTTCAAAGCGTTTCCACTTGGATGAGATCCAGAGGATTCCAACATGGTCGTTTTGGCACAGTAGGTTGGTTTTATAAAACAGGTGTCTACATGTATGTAATAAATCCAGTTATGCTGATAAATCTGAACAGATAATTGAAAAGTGTGTTTTACAGTGAACAAAGCTGGTAATTTACCATGTCAGTAAAGCAAAATATAAGCAACATTTCTGTAATGCGTGTAATGTTCAGTAATTCTCTAATTTAATGGCTCTATTGTGTGAGCCATTTTTAAATTCCTGTTCAAGATGTTCTTGATCCAGATGTGAATGTATTTTATTTTATTACTAGCTGCCTTTCAGTTAAGATCTGCAAAACTGATTCTCTTCTTGCTTTACAGTGGTACCAACCAGTCCCTGACAAAGGATATAAAACTAATGAGGAAGTGGAGAACTGAATCACACACATTAAAAATATATGTAGTAAATGAAAATCATCAGTAGGCTTGTATTACCAAAGAGTCACTTTTCCAGGTGATGTTCCAGTCTATTCTTTGAAACCAAAAAAGCTTTTTAATCCTGCTCATATCACTTACATCAGACTGTTGCTAGTTAAGTTGCTAAGATTCAGCAATATCTCAGATGGCCTGGAAATCTTAGAAAAGCAGACTGGCCATTTTACTGTAATGAATTTCATCATTAGCATTGTGATGTTTTGGGCTCTTTTTATACATTTCTGTCCAAAGTTTTGAAGTCTCAATCCTTATTTCAGATTAATGCCTTGACCTTATTATCACCATATTCACGTGTAGTCCCATGACCTTCAGAGAAAGGTAGAGGATCTTCAATGTTTTGTAAAGCTCATTAATAGCTGAAAAAAAATTAGGCTCAAATGTGATAACCTCCATGATTACTGCTACTGAATTAAACAAAGGAAGCATTGCAAGGAGACAGTTTTATTGCACTTACTGGTTAGCAAAAGTTCTTCTAAGACCCAAAGGATGTGCTGTAGTTTGGTCTTTGTTCCTCAAGTGTGTAACAGATTTCAAGGGTTGCCTACAGCTCTGGGAAGGGCTAGGACCTGTGACCAAAGATTTCAGAGATGCAGGAAGAACTGCTAAAGAAAGACCTGGATTCTGCAGTGATTTGGGGTGTGTGCTGAAGCTGAGGATCAGTCAGTCAGGACCAGTAGATGAGTAACTATGCGGTATAAGTGTACCCATAAAGTATATCTATATTGTATCTGTACATTCAGGATCTCTGAGTTGATGTGGCCTCCATAACTCCTCAAATGATAGTCCAATCCCTTATTCCTTTAAATACTCTGTAAAAGTCCACTATTCTTAAGAGGCCACCTGGATGAGAGCTGATAAATGGGATTGTAACAGATTCTTTTCTCCTCTTTAAGGTGTTTTTTTCCTTGCACAAGCTCTGAGAATAGGTCTGATCCTGAGGAGACTGATCCTAAGTGCCTTTGTTCAGGGAAGTGCATATATTGCTCCTGTTGCCTCCCTTCCTCCTGCTCAGGATATCCAGCTAGAGCTAAGGGCAGCTTGCTGAATTGACAGCTTTTGCACTTTATTTTGAGGCTGTTTAGGAGCACAAATTCCCTTTAGGATCTCTCTGCACTGCCAGGTATGAATGAAGGACCTGTTCAGTATATTGTCTGAAAAAGCAGGTATATAAATCCTCTTCAAACTGGGAATATAATTTCAAGTAAAGAACTTCTTTTATGTCCCCTGATGCAATGATAGTCAGCTAATCTAGTTCTCTTAGCTGAGTATTGTGGGGGGTCTTCAGACCTAAATTCAAATATATAAGGAGAGTTAGGATCTATAGATGAAAGCCTTGATGTCCATGGAGAACAATTTGTGTGTTGTGCTTAGATTCAGCTGTAATTATGTTTTGTGACCAAGAGGAGGAAGGAAGTGTAATTTACAGTGTTGAGATTTGTGAAGCTTTCCATTAGTTTTAACACAAAAGCAGTTTTGGAGCTCTTGTATTGTGTGCTGCAAATCTCCCCTAGATGAAAGTAATATGGAGAGAGCAAGAAGATCATAATATTGACCACCATGCTTATAACAGTGTTGTGTGATAATCCATTCTAAATTGAATAGTGATGTACAAGTTGTGTATATGTTCTTGATTTGTGTTTTGTTCGTTCATTGGGGTTTGGGTTTTTTTGTTGTTGCTGTTTTGTTTTGGTTTGGGGGTTTTTTTTTGTTTGTTTGATTGTTGGTTGGTTCGTTGGTTTTGGGTTTTTTTTGGGGGGTGGTGTGTGTGTGGGTTTGAAATCTAAAGTTCCAAGATATAAAACTATTGAATATTTTTTTTAAGAATTAATGTTAAACTCTATACTTGCTGCCAAGTCAACACATAAAAATAAATGAAACACTCACACAAACATTCTGCTTACCATTTCTGTGCTCAGAAAGATTTGAGTATTTATTGCCTCTCTCAGCCAATATGCAATAACCCAGCATTTCTGCTGCTGAACAAGATTGTTTTGTTGTGCAAAATTGATGATACTAATTATTCTACCTGAGCTGTTTTCTTATGTCTCTGCCCAGTACATTGGTGGTGATGTGGAAGTAGGATTCCAAGGCTTAAGTGCCTGAATTTCTTGTAGTAAATCTCACAAAAATCACAGAATATTCTGAGTTGGAAGAGATCCACAAGGTCCAACTCTTGGGGATGGTCCTGTGCAGGACCATCCCCAAGAGTCATCCATGTGCCAGAGAGCATTGTCCAAATGCTTCTTGGACTTTGTCAGGTTTGGTGCTGTCACCACTTCCCTGGGGTGGTTCCAGTGCCCAACCACCCTCTGGGCGAGGAGCCTTTTCCTAATATCCAACCTAAACCTCCCCTGAGTCAACTTCAGGCCATTCTTTTGGGTCCTGACACTGGTCACCAGAGAGAAGAGATCAGTGCCTACCCCTCCTCTTCCATTCATGAGCCTCTTCATCTCAAGAGCATGCACAGGGTGCATCTGAACATGAGTATATGTTATGGGTGTTATGCTTGGAGTGTCTTGGACCTTATCTCTATTAGAATATTAGAGGGTTTATGCCCTACAGATTGAATATGAGTGGAATGAATGAAGAATTGTTGTTGGATCCTATGTTGGATAGGATTCCAACACCAGCTTTCAAGTGTAACTGGATTGAGGTTACTCTGCTTCTGGTTTAGAACTAGAAAAGATTTTAGAAACCTCAACTAAACAGAAATGGGGACTTGATTTATCATCTGGTAAATGGAGAACAGTCTCATGCTTTTGGCCCAGCCACTGCATACATTATCCATAGTAATATGATCAATGCAAAAGTAGTTTATACCATATATTAGTGTCTTGTTCTTGCATGGATACAGCCTCAAAGTTGCATATTATCTTTAAAACAGTGAATGGAGATGGACAGGAAATATGAGACAGACCAGACTAAGGAAGGACAATGCAGGTTTTATTGATGATACCTCCAGAATTGCGATGGTTTTTTGTCAGTGTGAAGTACATACAGTACTAGCAAGACCATTCATGCCAGCCTTGCCTTGTGATTTTTTTCATTGATGATGCATACCCTTTTGTACCAGAAGAGAAAGAAGTCTGCAGGGAAAGAAGTTCATTAAGTCCTTTACAGATACATGTGAAATACACAATAAATGAAATCTTTTAAGAGTGCTACTTAAGGTTATAGTGTTCATATATCAAGCTCAGAAGAAAAGTCCAATGACAATTCCCATACAGTGAGTGGTTTATGTTATGCATGCAGTACAGGTGTCATAATAATTTTCTTCTCTTGATATATTGGTAATTTACTGAATAGTGGCATGAGGTAGTGATTTTTTATGGCTAAGATCATGGTGTACTGTCAATGCTTCATAGTCCAGACTGAAATTATTTGGATGCCTTCTCTATTTTATTGAGGTCTAGTGCTATACATAAATGTATTTTACCTTACTGATTTATCAGCTTTTCATAACCCTATCTGAATTGTCTCAAATATCTCCTATCCCAAATCATTCAGCTTGTGTTGTAGTCACTCAGACACCTTCCTCACAGCTGCCTGTCCTGTATAATCATCTGTGCTTTTATTCTCTGACAGAAAGTGTAATTAGAGAACAATGATTTAACTTTTGGTTTGACATACACTTAAAACTTATTACAGTATGCTTTCATCTGCTACTGTTGTCTTATCCAAGTGTTAGATATCTCTTGTTTTTCTCCAGTTCATTTCCCAGCTCTCTCAGAGGTGAAATGCTCTGTCCATTAGCCATATAAAATATTGTTGTCTAGGCGGGGAAGAGAAGAGTTATTTCTCTTAGTCAGCCTAGTGTGGGAATTTGGAGAGACAGAATGTAATTAATTATCAGACTTGAATTTTGGCCAAGGCTCTATTAGAGATGAGTTACAGTTTATGAATTTCTTTCATTCTTGTGATGATAGGATGAGCAGGAGGGAGGCGAGAGTGGGTTTTATGCAAACATAGAAGTTTGGGCTCTTGCTGTGGCAGCATGTTTCAGTTGTCATCATGTTAAACTGGACTGTTTTATGTGGCTGTGGTAGGAGAATGGGGGGTAAAAATGATAGCACAGCTTCGAATGAAATTGTTTGCAGGGGAAAAAATGGTTAATTATACATAAATCAAGCTCACAAAAGCCAACCAGAGCATGAAAGAGCTACAGTGCCTGCCCTCTGCCTTTCACAGACTCTTTCCAATTCACTTGGTGCTTTGTGTTGCTTTTCTGAGGCAATTCTTTTCTCTTTATGTGCACCAACACACATTTTGTCATAGTTTGTTGATTGTAATTTTGGGACCAGATCTAGCAAGTCTCTAGTAGGCTGTTTAGCAATTAGATCAAATATAAATTAAGAAGTTGCTGTATAAGTTATATTATATAATTATATAATTATTTTATATAATAAGTTATGTTATATTATATAATTATATATATTATATATTATATATTATTATATTTATATTATTATATTATATTATATTATATATATTTTGTATCATAAGTTATATTGTATAATTATATAATTATTTTATAATTCCTCTACCATGTCTAGAGTTAATTTTGTAGGGAAGGAATAATCACAGAGACAAGTATTAAGACTGAACACATCCAGAACTGGAGGGGAGGAGAAGCTGTGTGTCCACCAAGGCCATTTTTCTGCTGTGTTTTTGGGAGTATATGCCACATCAACCAGCACTAAAGGAAATAGTGTTATGCATTGGACAAACAGGACTGGAGAGTAGATGATCTGTTTTTGACAAATACCTCTCTTGTGAATTTTCAGTTGTGCTCCTTTTTACCATTAAAATTCTTCAAATGTTATCTAATAGTTTATATTAAAATGATGGAAGGAAGTAATTCAAGGTTCTAACTTTTCAGAATCTCTTGCTTTTATGAACTTGTCTTCTGAAATGCATGGTATGCCAAGTCCCAGTATGTCTCGGATCTTAAATAATAAGAAAATAATAATTCACAGAGAATGAGATCTGTTTGTCTTCTAAGGAAATGCTTGCATTCTGAAAAGGTTGTAGTGGTGTACTGTGTAATGGTTCCCTCGTCCTTGTAAAACAAGATGTACTTTCTCCTGTTAAAATTAGAACTAAGAGAGATGCCACACTTGGTATGAAATTGGAAATAGTCTCTCCTGGGAGAAGGTGATTTTCCTTGCTGAAGGAAAGGGCATTGATAAGCATATAATACATGAAAATAGTGTTGATATAAAAATGGATATTGAAGTTTCTATCTGTGGGAATAAACAATACTGTAGGTGGTAGGAAGAAAAGCAGGGTGCAACTGCACAGCCAGTGCTCGTCTCCGTCTTCTGCCTTTAGGACTAATTCATCACCTAACCAGCTAGTTGGGTGAAGTGGAGTTCATTGTTGAAAGGAGAACAGGTGAATAAGCTAGAAAGTGAGCCAAAAATTGAAAGAAAAAAATTCTGTGTATCTTTCAAAGACTAATCACTGGGTACAACCTTGAACCCCCAGTCACAGGAAGTTTTCTGCCTTTCTTTGTTCCATTTCAGCTCTGGACTGTGGTGTAGTTGCACATGCAACGCCCTCTCTCTGTTGAGCAATCAGCACCATAAAGGCCAATAATTAACCAACACTTGGCTACTGATCAAAAATCACAGCAGAAATCAGTGAAAACCATCACAAATTCTCCCGTGCTGAGGCAGATTACCCATGGCACTCTTTGCCCACAGAGGACAGCAGTTCACAGCTGCCCTGTCCTTGCCACTGCCTTCAGACCCTGGGTGTGCTGGTACGGTGCAGCTGTGGTGGAGCAAACTCTCCAGGGCAGGGTCCCATCTGAGGCTGCTCCCAAGGCAGAGGCAGGGGGTTTCTGCCCACACGGATTGTCTGCTGTTACTAGGGCTGGGGAAAAGGTGGTGTGTGCCAGGCTACAAGTAGCTACAAAATAAACACACGGATTGACCTTCAGGAGGGCTTTTGTTTAATGTTTTGTTCTCAATCATGATGAGTAGCTCCTGCGTCCTCTCCGCAACACTGATAAAATGAAGTTGTACATAGCTGGATTTGTAAGGGAAGATTTACAAAGGCATATTTCCTTAAAAAACTCTGTAAAACTATCTACCTGATTGCTGTAAGAAGTACCTCAGGCTGTGTTTCTCATTTTTTATATGTACATTTCTAACCATGGAAACAGGGGGTGTATTTTTAAATACATGTTAAAAAGAGGGATCTTTTCCCAATAAAGAGAGGTTTATTTCTGACTGAAGTTTTGGGGATGTTTCGAGTCTCAGTGACAGGAGACCTGTGTGGAGGGGCCTAAATATTTAGGAGCAGCATGTTTTAGTCAGTGTCTGAGAACATTAGCTTTGAGTTGTATATTTCTGACTTAAAAGGTTATTATTCATTTTATTCTTGCTTAAGTGAATAAAGTGCACACACACAACAAACAGAGTTTGCAAAATCAAGTGCTGTACCCCATCCATGACCCTGTCTGTTTCCTTTCATCATAAACTCATTATCAGTCAGCTAAATCCTCTTCTTTTTAATCTCTTCAGGGGATCCCACTCTCTTCTTCTGCATAACTGGCCTGTATAGGCCAGATATACCTTAGCTCTCCTCCTCTTTCCAGCAGTTTTTCCCTGCTGGAGTGTGGGTCAGCCTGGTCCCACTCTCTGTGCTACCTGACCTCCATCCTGGGCTGTGGCACAGGCAGCAGCAATGGCAGCAAAGGCATCTCAGCTTCCTCTCTTTGCATGAGGATAATGTTTGTCAGTGGAACCCAACGTTAAACCCAGTATCTAGCAGACATTTGGAGTGTCATCACATTTGAACTGATTTTTACTGGCCTGGCAAGAGCCACTTCCCTGACTAAAATGAACCCTCTACTATTTAAAACAAAAGGCATATTTGAATTCTTGAATATAGTATTTTCTCTTGGCAAAACAGTGTCTTTTTTTTTTCCTGGCTTTTATCTTGTAAATAATCGAACCATTTTGGATAATGTAAGAAAAAAATAGGCTGAACCATGCATCCAATGTAGAAAGTTTCAGCCCAAACAATTAATCTGGCAAAATTATAAGCAAGTAAAAATCAGATTTATAGGAAGCATTGGATAATCCTTAGTAATGGTCTGTGTCACAGCTCCCACCTGTGTGTATTGAATTCACAAGACCACTTTCTTGTCAACATGCATGCAACTTGCACACAGTCTCATCCAGTATATTCTACTGAAATGCATATCTCTTAAATAAATAATCCACTTAAGGTGCATAAGAATCACTCTAAATATGACTGCAGCTAATGGCATGTGTTGTTAAACATGTTAATTGCTTATCATCTGTTTGCATAGGTTGTGTTTTATAACAGCAAATGGAGAACCAAATGCTCAGTTATCCTTTTTAATTGTTCCTGTTAGACATCTTTTAATAATTATAAAATTTTTGTCCATCCTCAAAAACATACAGTAAATTTATAATATGAAAGCTCAGTAATTGAAATGCTATTGTGACACAGAAAGCTGTCTAGCAATTAATGGTTCAGGAAAACAATAAGTTAGTGCAAAGCCTTGAGTCTTCATTCTCCTAATACATCATTTTGTTTATTTCCATACATATTTCATAGTGTTTTTCACAGTGGGAGTCAGAGGAAGCCTTTGGCTGAATATTCTCTACCCCTAGCAAAGAGACTCTGTTGTGTTTTCATTACATTTGCCTCACATAATTACTCACTGTTAATTTCAAAAAGCCTTTGATATTTCTGCATGTGTGTGTCCTAAACAACAAGCTGATCCATAATGCAGCATGATTTATTGCCTTCTGACCTTACCACAGCTTCTCTTTGTGGAAAACAGCTTACAAATCTGGGTGTTAACTGCAGCTTGAGTAGCACAGAAAACTTTCTTCCTGTGTGCAGTACCTGCATTCCTGGGCAAGGTCAGTGATCTGGTCAAGTGAGGCTTTTTGTTTGGATGGCCTGTCCTGCCCACATTCCTTATAATTATTTTTTCCCCTATATTCAAGTATGCTTCCCAAACCAACTCTGCCTTTGTGGAGAAGTCTCACTGTTTACTGTGACTGCAGGCTGGTGATGCAGTGCATCTAGGCTGAGTACTCCTAGGACCAGATGGAAAATGCCAGTGTGCTGTGGAAAAACAGCAGCAAGCATGAACACCTTTCCTTCAGCTTGTTTGTTTTGATGGGCTCACACTGTGCCACCAGAACAAGTCTGATGTAAGGGATGCTGGGGCAGGAAGGCTGAAACTTACCAGGGAGACATGGAGAAGGAAGGTGGTGTGCAGAGAACATTGCCTTAAAGCTTATAATTTTCAGAGACGCTGTCTGCAGGAATGCTGTAGGCGTGGAGGAATGAAGATCACAGGAGGCTGCACTGGCTGTACCCTGGGATTTACACCCATTTGTGGGAGGAGTCTTCTCACAATCTCTACCTTGTAGGTAGAACTGTGTAAATTTAAGTGGCCTAACTGAACCCAGAAAATCATTGCCCAGTGTTAAAAAGTTGGAGTTAGGATTTGAGTCCAGGGATCTCCGCTACTTAGTTTTCTGGTAGATAGATACTTGCTGCTTAAGGTACACAGGAGGGAAAGGGTTAGAAGAAAAAAAGTAAGCAAAGATTTTGGAAATCCAGTATCTTTACACAGGACATATGATCAAAATCTGCTGGAAACCTTTTGTGAGAGAGAGAAGGAGCAGTTAAAATAGTAATTTGTTGCTCAGGCAAGTTCTTCTGGAAGAAGGTGGCTGACTGACTCTCCAGGTGCTAATGGTGAGAGTGGCAGTGGTTACTTTTCTGGTTCTACCAGAACGGATGCCTTGTGAAGGCTGACCTAGAACAGAGGCTAGATGGAGTTAAAGAATAAAGTAGGGATTTATTAAAATGCCTCAATGGATGCACCTTGGCCAGTACAAGAGCCCAGCCAGGGCTACACCCAAGATGACCCCAAAATGGTCACAAAATGAATGACCGGTCACGAGGTCTCTCACTTTTATAAGTTCTGGTCCATCAGCATATTGGAGTTAATTGTCCAATTATAGCTTTAGGTTATGAAGTCTCATCCTTCTTGTTTTTCTCTCTTCAGTCCACATTGTTTATGCTCTTGGGCCTGAAATTTGGATCAGTTGTCATTGGTCCCAAGTTAGAAGAGGAATTGTTTTGTCTAGCTATTCTGTGAAGGGAGCTTATCATCCCTTAATATGAAGCTCAGAACTGCACACTAAAGCAGCACAGAATCTGAAAAATATAAAAGCTAAAACCTAAGGCATCATGCTCACTGTCATGGCTTGGCCAGTTTTACCTTCTCTGTCAGTCTTTTCAAGGTGAGCAGAGCCAAGGATTTTAAAATGGCACTATGCCTTGCAGTCAGTTCCAGAGTAAATGGAAATAATGGAAAAAGTAATAAGAAGGTGGCAGCAGTGGGGCAGGGAGAGAAAAAAAGAGAGCACAGTGGTACTGCTCTGTTCTGTGGGAATGAACATGTTAGGGGAAAAGCTGGCTCTCATGTGTGTGGAGATCTGCCACACACGTGCTCATGTGCTGATCATGGTCAGTGACCTCATCCATATGCAGGCCTGGATGTCACAGTGGTTGGGGTTTGCCAGCCAAGGACTGACTCTGGAGGAAAGTGAAGACTGGCTGGTTTTGGCAGAGAATCCCCACTCTTTGCGGACACACTTGGAATCTTGTGAAGGCTATATGAATCTTAGAGTCTTTTCTTTCAGGGCTTTAAAGGTGCATGGCAGATGAAATAAGTTCATTTGCTGGTTATTTTATTCCTCAACTAAATCTGCTTTCTATTTGTACCTGCATGAGCTCACTGATTTGCATTCCTGTGATGTGCTCTTTCTCTTTTCTTTTATTTTTTTGGGCTATCTTACTGTAGAGTCCCCAAATCCAAAACCATACTGAGTCCACTGAGACACAGAGGAATGGTGATACCCATTCCATGTGCAGGAATGATGGGAATGACCTTGGAAAGAGTCATGACAGTCTGGATCAGCGCTACAAGTCTAGGCTGAAGCCTCTGTTCCCTGCAGGTGCTCGCAGTTGCATGCATGGTCACCAAGCTGTGTGAGCTGGGACTTGTCCTGTAACTCAGCGTTTCCAGGCAGGGAAAGGCATGCTAACAGGACTGCTCTTTCCCAGCAGTGCTGCTCAGCTCTGTCCAGGACGTGCCAAGTCCTCATTAACACCTTTTGCCCACTCTTGACATAGCTCTAGGATGGCAGTGGTTGGTATTTCCATTTAGAGGGACTGATTTTTAGGTTCCTTTCATAGTTCTGCATCTAGCAGTCCTGGCTAAAGCATACAATAAGTATATATTAAACCCTCCTGTGGTCTCCACAGCTCTGCAGTAAAGGTAGAACTGGAGATGCAAAGAGACAGAGCATTTTCCCATAAATTCTTTGCCCTGTCTGTTTTCAAATTAACTGGTGATTGATGAGGGGGAACAGGAAGAGAAAGAATAGCATAATAAAACTCCCCCGTTGCATCACTTAAAATTCTCAAGGAATGTTCATAAAAATCAATGTTGCTTCTCTTCAAGCTGCTGGGGGGCACAAGTCTTTAATCAATTAAATTCTCATTTTTAGATTTTTTTTTTTTTAGCAAGGCTCCTTAAATGTCTTTGTGCTGTTATGTGTGTCTGGTGTTACTTTTCTAGCTAAACTATTGGGTAAGTTTTGCATATTTTAGGTATATACTACATAAGCAAATAATAATGGGAAACATGAAAGTGTGGTTTACATTAGGAATTAAAAGTTGATGTAATCTGAATGGGAGCCACATGAGTTTGAATTGTTTGGCCAGTTTAGTTCATGCAATTGGGAAAATAATGGAAAGGAAATGTAAGTATGTGTGGTACATTTGGTTACCGTGGATAAAGCAGAATATCATCTAAAATTGCGTATTTCTTTTTGTGATAATCCTTTCTAGTCTTAGGGGGCAATCAAGATAAAATAAGATGTGTGAACTGCCATTTTCCCTGTAAGCTATAAAAAACTTATTCTGGTAATTTGTTCATGAGTAGGTGAACATGGCTGTTCCTATTGTATTCCTAATTTTCATTTTGAATAAGGATATTAATCTAGCAGGCTGTACTTGATTTGTGTTTCATTAAAAAAAACTAGTGGGATATGTGTAGGCCAGATAGGAATCTGGAGATACTCACTTCTTTAATAACAAGTCATCCCCTTTTCTCAGAGTAGTTTATCCCACTACTTTTTTCACCCATTTCAAATCCACCAAGGGCTGTTATCCTGAGGAGACCTCCATTCCTTGTGTTTTGTGCCTGACCTCCCAACAGTAGTTCTTGTTTATCTAGGGAGATGATTGTTTTCTGGAGAGCATCCAGCTGATAACTTACTTTCTCATTAGACCCCTTTTTCCTATTAGTTATCTCCTGTCAGTTGATCTGTGTCATTTGATAAAACTAATTAGGTAATAAAAGACTGTTTCTGAGCTCCTCCCTTTAATTTTGGCATGGCGAAATGTGCTTCTTGGCACCTTGCTCTTTCCACATAAAGACAGCCTTCAGTTGACAAACAACATTAATCCAAAAGAAAACAAGCCAGTTCACGCATCCTCTCTTGATATATCCTTGTGCCAGAACAAAATAGTTCCTAACAAATTATTTGTACCAAAGATAGTGACATAACCCTGGCACTGTTTTAGAGTTTTGCAAATGTTTGCAGAGCTTCTGAAGAGGCCAGGCTAAAAATACTCAATGAAACCATTCAGAATTCTACTAAAAGCATTTTGTTTCCTAGGACTTTCTTCCCTTCTGAAAATGCCCTCCCACAGCTGCATGGCATTTATTAGAAGGTGATGAAGGTATAAGGTAGGAAATCACATTTTATATTTTATTTTAAAAATTGGGCTAATTTTTAGCCTTCCTTTTTAGATTACATATGTTTTGTAAAGAAAGAGATATCTCAATGGAAGGTAAGCTTTTTAATTAGCTTCAGATTGAAGTATGCTCATCCAATGAAAAAGGCTGATCAGATTGTTCTTCATGAGAGTTTTCAGTGTGGGGGTTAGAGGTGTCATGGTATGCAGCATTTCAAAGACAAATAGCCAAGAATTGCCACTCCTTTATGGACAATGGCCTCTGCTGCACCCTAATGATGTAGGAATTTCCTGTGGATGCTGGTGGATTTTTTTTTCTTGATTTCTTGCTGCACCCCAGAATAAAATTCTTCAAATTTACTTTGAGAAGAGTATAGAACATGCTATGCTCAGATGTAAGACCTGAAGAAATCGCTGTAATCATTTTCCATTCACCCCAGAGAGAATCTATCAGAGCCAGTGATATTAGACTAACAAAAGGATCTCCACAGTAGCTGCTCTGTGTTTTACACTCAGAAATGTCATCTCTCTTTTAAGAATGGCTCCTACCTGTTTGGTGTTGAATGCAAGCAGTGCTTTGGTCAGGTCTGAAGAACTGTTTTGGTGTTAGTTGCATATTTACTGTGTGTTGTATTTATTTCCATCTCAGAAAGATCTACCATGGGGCTGTTCATGTTGTGCTTGCAGGGATTTGGAGTATTACATCTTCTGGGATGCAAGAGCCCTAAAATAGCAGTGTATGAAATTTTAAAATCAGTGGTATGATAAACCTGGATAGTACCAGTGTGTGTTTGTGAGTCATGTGATAAATACATGATGGAAGTGATAGTGAGAGTCAGTTACAGCAACAAGAAGTGACTGTTTTAAAAACTAAGGGGAAATAAAAGTTTGTACTTTCATTTGTCATAATTAGATTCAGAAAAGGTTTTTACTTGCTTTTTGCCCCTGAACTTTTTTTATCTTCTCTAGATGCACTTATAGCCAACAGTGACTCATGGGCATTCAGCTAAGATGCCTGAGATGGTTATTATCCTCTGGAGCTGCTGCTTTTCCTAACAGGAACAGTCTGAGATACTGCAGTTTATAACCTACCATAATGCTAACTACAACTTCTGTCTGTTTTGACTATCATACCTTGTATCTCAAGCAGAGTTGATTTTGCATTTCTAGCATTAAACATAAGAGCCTTCCAAGCAAATGGTAGTTCCCACTGCAGGGGAATTAAAAGCATGGGCTAGCCTGCCATTGTGTCAAATCTGATAATTGGTTTTCACACATAAGCAGCTCTAGAAATCCAAACTACCAAGCCTGTTTGTCCTGTGTGCTTTCCTTTAATGTACTACTCATTTTCACTTCAGATAGTTTCTTAGCCCTCCTGGCCAAAATTCAGTGCCACATGAAGCCCCTGTGAAAGCCTTGCTCATATTTTTCCAGTGCTGTGCTTAGTGCTGCATCAGTGAATGATTTTCAGCTGTGACCAAATTCTCCAGGATTTGCTAAGAGGTAGTGTTGGGAGTCTCTGTATTTATAGGCAGCCCTGTGGTGCCCAGCAGCATGACACTCATTTTCCCTCAGGATCCTTTCCCTGTCTGGACTCTGTGCTGTCTGCCCCTGTTGGAAGTGAAGATGTGGAGCAGTGCCCGAGGTGCTCTTGCCAGCAGGGTTATGGGCTCATTTTGGCTTGACTCCAGAAGAAAGGCAACAGATAAGGAATAGAGGAGGCTACAGCCCAGTTTTGCATGGAGTTGCTCTTGGTTTCTCTGCCTTGGCTCAATGTTTAGCCATGGTCTCTGCACAGCTGTCAAGACCTGATCCATGGGAAGGGAGGGAAGCTGCTTGGCTCACACTGCTGCAGTCCTGTCCTAGGCACTGCAGAAATACATGAGGAAGGGCTGTTGAGCAGAGGCACTGCTCTGGCTGTCCTGGCAGGAGACAGCATAGCACCTCTACTGCTTTCTTGGCTGGACAGGTTGAGAGAACTCACCAGCCTGCTGCTCATCTGTGCTGCTGACAGATGCTGCTTGTACAACTGGGGGGGAAGCCAACCTTTCCATCCCCAGTCTGGCACATGAAGACAATGCAGTTTAATATAATCGTGTCCTTTTCACTGCTTATTAAAACAAAGCTATGTGTTAACATTTTGTGGATTAAACCATTAATATTCACATTTTCACTCCTATGGAGTCCACAAATGCTATCTGTATGTGGAATTAAGAGTGCATAGCTGTAGGAGAACTGTCTGTACTGGATAACTACTGTGCAGCATTTTCTGAATTAATGAGAAATCCTTCTACAATTCAGTGTTGTTTTTTCTAGTAGGGATTGCTGTTGTGACATGAGATTCTTTTCAGGTTCAACTGCATTGTGCTTAGATGAGACAATTAATTGTTTTGTTGGATTTTTTTTAATTAACACATCAGAGAAGTGCCTAAACTCATCTGAAAATTAGAAGAGGAAAAATACACCCTATTTTACTGCCATGATAGTGTGAGCTCTACTGACAGGTCAGCAGTCGATGATGTTTTACAGTGCTTTTGTTTGGTGCTAAAAAAATATTTTCTGTTTTATGCCTAATTCACATGTAATGCATATAAGAGCTAAAATTGAGTATATGTCTTGCAAACGAGAATTAAAATTGGAAGGAAAATACATTAAATTGTGGTGTGAGTGGGTTGTGGCAGTGATTTTCTTCTATGCAAAATTTAAGATAAAAGATGAAAAATGCTAAAAGCTAAGTAACAGCTGATGCTAGTAAACAGTATTTGTGTTCAAAGAGCCATAGGGATTTTCATGAATTTCAAAAGATCCATAAGTGAAAGAGATTATTTGGCTTGACTTGCAGATACTGCTGCTGAAGCAAAGAACTTAAATAATCGTCCATAGCAGAGCCAAAATGAAATCTGACTCAGGTATTCCTGATTTCTCTCCTTGTTCTCCAGCTGCTTGACTGTCAAGGCAGACTGACACAAAATTGTCTGCAGGTTGTTCCTGATTTTTTTTTTAGCCATTAGAAACATTGGTTCTCTGCAACAGAAAATGTTTGTACTACAGACACATGAAAGTGGTTTGAGCATGTCTGCTTGTGGATATATTTTATTTTTAGATACTGCAGAATTTTCCCCTGTTCTTACCATTTCCTGTGGTTTTACTCTGGAGCATGATGGATGAAGAAGGCTATTTGTGTGATTAAGTTATGAGAATAGCAACTGTAGGTCTTGGGTTTACAGTTGCAAGTCAGATGTGACGGTCAGTCCCTGAAGTGTAGTAGCAAAAAGTGAACTTCTTCATCTAATAAAAGAATATTTGTCCTATTAGAAGTGCATTGGAGAAGTGAGGCTGCATTAATATTTTAAAAGCCCTGTGGGATACATGTAGGAAAGTGTCTGTAGAAGTGGGATTAAGTCAGTGAGAGTGTAGAAACAGTACATTCACCTGCAGTAAGCAGTGAGAGAATTAAGCTAAGCAGGAACACGATGCACTGGAATAAGTGTTGACACATGGAGTTAATTGAGAGCAATTAGGTCTGTGCATAGACAAGATCTACACAGCCCGTTTGATGCACGGCATTATGTGAGTAAAGGGTGCAGGATTAGACCTTTTGTTTACAGATTTACCTAATGCTTTGAACTATTTGGATGAATGGTGTTACACAAATGTTAGTCATAATTATTATTTAATTATGACCGCATGTTTACTTTGAACATAGTCCTGTGCCTAATATGTAGGAAAGCCGGGATAATGTTGCAGCTCCAGTGTGCGAGCCACTGTTTGCCAAGCAGCGTTTCCCTAATGGCTTCTCCTTCCATGGGATGGAAATGCCTCCCTGGACGGTGAAGTTACACCAGTTGTGGTATGTAATAGGCAAATAGCTTACATAAGAATACCTTCAGCTAGAACATTTTAGAATATGCATCTGAGATAGAATGCTAACTTATTAAAATTGAGGCTATTAAATGTGCTGCTTGTATATAATTTCAAAATCCCTGAGATGCCAGTATTTCATTCTGTTTCCACTGAGAGTGCAGAAAGCAAATTTCGTAGTATGATTCATAATATAGGAGTGCTACAGAATTTCTATAATTCATGTGTTGCTACTTTAATTTGCATTTAAATGTTTAAACTGTTATAAAATTGAAGATTCTTTAAACTTTAATCTGGTTTTTACACTCTTAAGCAGAATGAAGCTGTTCCTTGTTTAACTCTGTTTTGAGGTTTTCTTTTGCTCTGATCTTCCATTTCAGATACTGTGGAGATCTTAAGATAATTTTATGAGTGGCTACACATATAAGCAAGAAAGAGCTTAGTGGAGTTTTTGTTGTTGTCTTTTGTTTTGCTTTGTTTTGTCTTTGTTTTGGTTTTTTTTTTTTGTTTGTTTTTTGGGGGTTTTTGTTTGGTTTGATTTGTTTGTTTGGGTTTTTTTTAACCTTTTTATTTTTTTCTTTTTTTAAAGACCCTTATAAGAAATATAATTCTGATAAATGTATGGTATCCTAGGTTGCAAGAGATGGAATGCTTTCTCTCTTATCCTTTCCACTAAGTTAATGTGGGTGGTTTTTTAAGTGACCAAAGGTAATGATGAATATGAACCTTTTCCTTGGAATGCTCTTAGTGCTTTGAATGGAGATACCTCAGTTCCTCCGTGCCTGGCATTTTACAATTATTGTTGGTCCTACTGAGAGGGGGGAAAAAGACTTCTCTTGAGCAGACTGTGCACATGGACTTGTATGCAGGATCAACCTCATTAATTCAACAAGTATCTGTCTTTTCTTTAACCCAAAATGGGAATCTTCTGATTCCTGACTGGGTTACTGAATCCCATAATTGTATCCCATAATTGCAGCTTATATTTTTCTCATTGTTTAAGGCACTTGATCTTCCCTTTGGGCCTCCCCTGACATGCTTGTCTGTAGTAGAAGATTTGTGAATCTCCTGATGGTGACAGGCTTAAGGTGACATGACACTTCCCACGTGCACCAAAAAAGCACGTGTATTTCTGTACTTCAGTTTTCCTGAGCACCTGTTGGCTTTAGTGAAAAATTACTTATCCAGTAAATTTAAAAAGAAAATTAAAATAGTTGATGATTTAGAATCAGCATGTCTCCCCATTTCCCTTTTCTAAAGGGAAAAGGGGAGACATGCTGATTCCTTCAGGAGAGAAGAAACTTTTTTTCAAGTCTAGGTGTCCAAAGTTTACTTAAACTTTCTTTCACACAAAAGGCATTCTGTTCTACATGATTGTGTCTACCTGGAAATAAAGTATTTTGGTAGAAGTAATTTATGTTTGATTTGAAAAGATTTCTGAAAAGAAGTTTGGTTTTAGAAAATTATTTCACCCCTTCAATTTATTATTTTGGTGTAGAAACGAAGGTAAAAATAATTTGTGAATGCAATTTCCTTGAGAGGGCTTGAGTTTCTGCATTCCTTTGCTTTTCTCTGTGTTTTTCCAGCCCGGCCATACGACTGAATGTTTGAATATTGTAGTGTCAACAGCTCCTTGTATTTTCACTTGATACAGTTGAGCAAAAATTTTGACATTCAGCTGAAATGTTTGAGGAGCCATTACCAGCATAATTCTGCTTCTTAAGTAAATCTCATCTCAGTGCTTGAAATCTAAATGGATTAATATTTTTAATGTCTTGTTTACAATGCTGCCTATGAAAGCCTGTATTTGTCTACTTGCCAGCCTTCCTTCTTGGCCAGGAACCATTCTGGCGTAAATCTCAACGCTGGGCTCCCATCCATTTTCCTTGAGTCTCTCTCTGGTTCCCTCCCTTTTCCTCAGGGGCTCTCTGGAAGATTGTCAGAAGGGCTTTAATTTCTTGAGCAAGTCAGCTTTTTTTGACTCCTAAATATTTCTGCCCCAGCCCTGAATTTCAGACTTTGCCAGCCAACCACAGATGGCTTGCCCCAGTGGTGTTACAAAAAAATACATACGTTCTCTGGTTTTGCTGAAAACAAACCTAAAAACAAACCAGTGTTAGCTTTGGAAGGGGGCAGAAAAAGATGCTTAAGAAAAAAAGACACATGTGTGGTGTGTGTGTGGGACTTGACAGGGTGCTCAGCAGTCATGCTGGAGTAAAGGTGAGCCAGTAGGTAATTCCTAATGTAGATTGTATCCACTATAGCGTCCTATACCATTTATACATTTTACCAGCAGAGCCATACTAGCTAGGAATGCCCCAAAATTTACTAAAATTGAAAAAAACCCCAGATATGACCATTATGGTGGCACTGGTTTAGCTGTGATTGCTGACTGTATTGCTGAGTGTCTTCAGGGATAGGAGGAGTCTTTGAGGAGAGTCTGGGGACTTGGCAAGTGTGGCATAAGCCCAAGTGCTAAAGCAGCAAGCAGGTAAGTAGAGAGTAGAAAACAGGGGTGTATGATATCAGACTACATTGCAGTAAAATTATGCAGCTGCAGGTATGGTGAACCCTCTTCTGAGCAGGCCAGCAAATCCTCACTAGTGGTTATTTTGATATGTGATACTCTGATGCTAATCTAAGGAGTTGAATGCGAAACCAAAGAAACCCCAGCAACAATGAGAGCCCTTAGCTGAGGAAGGAGCTCTTGGCAGTTCCTCTGCCTTCCTAGAAACAGAGAGTGAGCACGAGCTCATGCAGTGACAGGATGCAAGGTTCCTGGAGAGGTGTGGACAGTGGGTCCCTGCATGGTGCCCTGACTCAGGTACATGTGGAAGGAAGAGGTGGTGTCCCCACACTACAATACTGGGACTGGTAATCAAACAGCTCCCCAAAGCAACAACAATTTCTGCTTGGTCTGGCTTGAGGTGGGGGTTTTCTGCCCAGTCTGGCATTAGAGGGGAGTGCAGTGGAGTGGCAGCCCTGGAGCAGAGTCTGGCCAGACACTCGTTTTGCCAGCCTGCCCCTGCCCTTGGAAGAGTGGGAGTCACTCTGACCCCATGGTGGAGGAGAATCCATATTGCCCTTGCCATCAGTACAGTGCTGGTCTGTCTCCTGCCTGTGCTTCCACTCAGCTCCAGCCTCATGGGAAGAGTCCCCTGCACTGGAGGTGAAGATAGAAGGTGTGAGTGAGAGGAGCCAGCCAAAGCCCTGCGTGCCTGCCCATGAGACACAGGTGGGGGCCAGCTGCACCCCAGGAATGAGTGAGTGAGGGAGTGAATGCATGTGTGTGCATGTAAGATGCTGATTTCCAAGGAGATTTTAATTTCTGGTTCTTAACATGCCATTTATTTTTGAAAACACTGTATTACTCAAAATGAGATAGGTTGATGAGCCACAATAATCTTGACAATCTTTCATTATAGATATCTGAAGGAATATGAGCTTTCTTAATGTTTTATAGACTAGTGTGTCTGGCTCTGAGAAATTATAAAAGAAATATAAATAGCAGGGATAAAGAAAAGGGAAATATGGATTTAATATATGAAGCAGCGAAGTATTTGGCTACCCTTTATCATTTATTGGGCATTCTCTCTGCTGTTCAGAAATTATTTGGAGTCAAGGATTCTCAGATTTATTTTTTTTTTTAAATCTCATTGTCTGTCTCAGACATCAGGCTTACAAGATGAATGTACAAACATGAGTGTGTGAGTCAGGAATCATGTCAGTGGAGGTGGCTGTGTGAGCAAGGCTGTAGGTAAACAGAAATAAAGTTAATTGGCACTTTTCTTGTATGCACGGGCAGCTGAAGTCCTTTTCGCTGGAAGAAATTTTCTTTTCCCATTATCCTTCAACATTCTCTTGGAGGAATTGTCTCAAGGGAAGTGAGTGAGTCAGAAAATATGCCAAGTTCATGTCATGGCTGTTTCGGCGTTTCTTTCTCTTGCTGGCCTCCAGGAGCTTTATTGGCAAGTGTTTTTAAAGGAAATATTGGCACAGGAAGGCCTTATTGTTTATGTCATGAAAGTCTCTTGGCTTCTTCTGCCTTGTTATTTTCTCCCTTAAATGGGGAAATTAGGAGTGGGGGGACTGAGAAAGGAAAAGAGGAGAGAAGCAGAAACTATTGATGGTTGCTACCAAAACTCTTCCCCCTACATCAGGATGTATCTTGGTGAGTCCTCTCTTTGCTTTTTCTCTGTTGCTGCTTTTCAGGCTTTGCTACAGCTGGTAAATGGGTTTCTAAATGCACAAGTCTCCTTTTTATGCTTTTCAAGATGTGGCACTTAGAGAGTTTTTTGAAAGAAGCCAGCAGTTTTCTGCTGGACTCTCCTCTGCCAGAACGGGGCAGGGAGGCAAATGCAGAGCCCAGCCAGGGTCAGATCACTACTGTCTTCTCACATGCAGATCTGAGCTCTGTGATGGGCTGTGGAGGACATTTCATTAAATTCTTTTTAGTTCTGTGTAAGGTTTGCATACAAAATACAATGTGATTTACAGGAAAAAAAATCAAATCCGTATGTTCTGCTGAGCAGATGCAGCGGGTACAGAGAGAAACAATAGTGAGATGGTGCATGGTCAGAAATGTTGCTTGTTAAAAACCAAAGCAGAAAGCAAAAGCATTCCATCAAATGTGTATGCATTCTTAAAAAAAAATACCAAACCAACAAACTACCCCCCTCCCTCTACCTAAACTTACTCATATGCACTCAGGCAATTTTGGCATAACATAAAAGCACACAAAAAAAGAATTATGTCCAGTGCAGCAATAAAAATTGCTGTAACTTATTACCCTCAAATTAGGTGAGAGTTGGAAAGTCTCTGAGGATACTATTAAAGAATTAAATATTAACATTTCAAAGAATGTTTCAGTATTTAATTTTTTTTTTTATTTGGAAAGTAAAAAGTTAACTCTCCTTGTGATACGTCATGGCAGAAATTCTGTTTCTAGACCAGGTTCGTTTTTATCTATGATATTTGCCTCTCTGATATTTGTGTATGCAGCTCAAAGATCTAGGATAAAAAATTCTTTCAGGTTAATGTAACAAAGGTATGCATTGATGTACAAAAAAAGCATAACCCTATTTCTTTTGGATTTGTTACCACAGAAGAAGAAATGTAAAGTAAATGCCTATTTTTGTGAGTTAAACAGAGAAAATGACATCTAAACCACTTTTCTTTGTATCCATTTAAACTAAAGATTGTCTGTGGAATTAAATATCTATTTCAAGGCTGTGATGCAGTTTTTGTGATGTCTCTTCAAACACTAAGTATTTGTTGGTACATAATAATTCTTTTTATTGTGGCGTCTTCCTTGCATTTTGGTGATGCCTTTTTGGAATGCTCTTTTTCAAAGGAATGAGACATGATTAATCTTGGCTCTTTAAACCTATATTGTTTCACTTTTCAATTCTTTCATGTTCTTTTGTTTTCTCACCTACCTATTTGCAGCATCTGTGCAAAATTCTATAAGTGCATAACAGTTTAATTTGTGGAAGCTTTTCCCTGCCCCCTCTGCTTCCAGCTTTGTACTTGATTTGTACATACCTTGCTTCTACTTTCTTTTAAAATGTATATACAATTGAAGGTTAGTTCAAAGTTCTCGTGGAACATGCATTTCTAGACCTGAATATTCTTAAAGCTTGTTATTTTTTCAGATTTGGGATCTTGCTCAGCCTGTTACAGGAAAAGTAACTGCCTGCCAACATTAGAATCCAGAGAACAGGAACCTGGATTTTGCTTGGAAAACATCTTTAGGAAAGGTGGCTGTGGCTTTTATATTCCTGTCTTCAAGTGTTTTTACCAAGACTGAGCCATAAGAATTATATTGTAAAATGATAGTTAGAAAACCAGGAAAAAAATACCCCTTCTAGCAGCACTAGCATATTTTGTTTATAATTCATTTGTATGAATATGAATCTGTAACAAAGTAATCACTTAAAAGGATATCATAGTTTCATAGAGGATGTTGCAAGTGAGTAATTTTCACTTTGTTGTAATTGTTATCTAGAGTGAGCCATAATCTTTTTCTGGTTTTTTTTTTTTTTTTTTTCCTGTGTGTACATATACCCGTATCTATAAATATATTTGAATAGTTATATCAAAAGATAGGCATGGTAATACTTATGGTAATATCACCATGGATTTTTCTTCTATGTAAGGAATCCTACATTTGTCAGTTCAAGCAGACAGAAACCTTTGTGCTGTGTTTTTTGTGTCTCATGTCATAACATGAGAGAAAACAAACCATAAAACTGGGTGTGAATAACTGTACTTTGGCCTGTGTTTGCTATCCACTTTACCAGACAGCCAAAATTCTTTAGACATGGCAGTAAAAGCTCAATATTAAATCATCAGCCCATATCTGTTGCTCCAGTGTCAGGTACACTGTGACAATATTACTTTATTATTATGCTGGAGCACCGAGTAAAATCACCTGTTTCCTTAGGGACTTCCATTGGAAATGTATTTCTCCTCTGTGCCCTGAAACTTTAAGGTCTCTTCTGAGCTAGGAAGCCCCCAATTTGGGCCACTCCATTGGTATTAGGCTTGCTGGTTTCCTTAGCAATGAACTGTAGGAAAGCTACATTCTCCTTTTCAAGAGCTTCCTCCTCTCTCCCACAGCGCCATTAATTTTTGTTGCATTGAAGAAATAGAAGAAGATAAAAGTTGGATATGGCTGATAACAGTCTTGCAAAAACAATTTCCATAATTCAGAACTTTTAATTTTCTGACCGCCGGACTGTCACATGCGTGTAGAGAGCTGATCAGGATGAGCGTTCTCAAACCACAGCTACAGTTCAGTGCTTCAGCATGAAATGAATGAGAACAGGGAGTCAATTATAATTTAGGATTGTGCTGTTCATCATGCAGGCTAAACAGCCTGGCTTAACTTGAAGAGATCAATATTCACAGGTCTACTCAGTTCTTCAGGGGAGGCAATGATTTGGGTAAAAATTATGATCCAGTTATAATCTACTTGAATTTCCAGAAGTTATTAATAGGGTTCTTTCCTGAAGGCTTATAAAGAATTAAAGCTCCTGTGCACTGAAAGGGAAACTCTTGTCGTGAATTAATAGCAGGTTAAAAGTTAGGAAGCAATAGGGAGTAAACCATCAAGTTTTACTGTGGGGGAATCCTGTAAGGCATCAATCCAACATAAGGAAAAAGGGTTAATATTGAAGTAATAAAGCCTGATGGTGGTGCTTTAGTCAGCTGGGAAGAATTGTACAAGGATTTGACAGTATTGGGTGTGACTGAGCAATTTGTTGGCAGAGGGAATTCAGTCACAATAAATGTTAAGATTTTTAAAAGGAGAAGAACTGCAATCACAATGGACTTATGACCACTTAGGGAAAAGGTGCTGGTGCTTTTTTATAAAGGTAACAGCTGAATGTGCATCATAAGTCAAAAGCAAACATTGCAAATTTTTAGGAAGGGGACAGAGAAAATTGTCATATTCTCCATGTTTTACTCTGCATAGGACTTCATCCAAGTAACATGGTCTTTGTTCTGACCTGTTAGATTTTCATGTCTGTAGTGTTAAAACATGTATAACAGCACAGTATTTTCCATTCTCAGATGCATCTTTTTCTGACATGATCTAAAAACCCTATAATACCAAGAACAAGTGAAGATAGACTAATGCCTACCAATGTTGTAGCACTCTGATAGAAGCATCTTGCAGTTTCTTACTAGTAATTAAGAAAGGAAAACACTGAGAGCATATCTGAAAAATAAAAGGAGTGAAGGCTGTATGAAATTTTAAGCTGGGCAAAACTACAAATGTAAACAGCTTTATGGTGAACAGAAGCCCTCCTTAATAAATAAAGATAGTTCATCTGGGGACTTTGCTGTAACAAGCCTGTCTTCCATAACGTTTTATTCTGGAATGGGTTAGTGCCAAAGGACTTTTTGATTGTGTGGATTCAGATGTATGTACATATAACTGCTGTACCCATCAAATCCTCTATTTATTCCAGAGCAATTTTACCCATCAAAACTTATACCTGTTAGGTACTAAGCACCAGTATTGTGGCCATAAATATGCAAAATTAACCACTTTGCCAGGTACTTTCCAGGTACAATAACTGCTACACATTTTGTATATATTTCAATTGTTCTCTTGGTTACTGTCATGGTTTGACACTGGCACAATGCCAGTGCCTCCATGAAGATACATTCTCCCTGGTAGCTGCTGTGAGATGTGACCAGGAATAAGCAAAGCAGGCTCCTACTTAGGAAAGAAAAGAACCAGAACTTTATTAACTACTCTACAACTACAAATAAAAAGGAACACACACATACAGGGAAAATGAAAACCTCACAAATGCATTTCCTCCTCCCCCACCAAATTTCCAACACAATACATTTGTTCTTCAATCACCAACTCTCGGTCCAGCACCACCTTTTAGACAATCAATCCTCAGTCCATCAAGAGGAGAGGAGTCCTTCTTGTACCATGGGCTTCCCCTGGAAACACAGCTGAAGCCTCGTGTGTTTCTGTGTCACTCGTGGCACCGCCCGGAGTACATCTGCCGTTGTGACTTCTTCCTTTCCATGTCCAGTGCTCTCACCACTGAACACGGACCAGAACTGCTTCTAGGGTTGTCTTTTTTAAGGATGCTCTGTCTCGTTCCAAAAAAGGCACAGTCTCTCCTTTGGGACACCTGTCCCCACAATCTCTCCTTTGGGACACCTGTCCCCCCCATATTTTCACCCCCTGGGGCCGAGGGGCATCAACACTGAACCCTCTTGGTTCTGTGGCCATTGCCTCCCCCTAGAATGCAGTCTCTGTATCACAAGGAACATGGTTCTGTCCATGGCTATACAAAAAGAGTCCAGCAAAAGCCACTCCATCATCTCTTCCCACTAGGATTCTTCTCTATTCTTCTACTATCTCTCACTCGCCCAGACCTCTCTCACACTGGCCCATTTCTTCCTCATCTTCCACTCTATCTTCTAGGAAAGGTCAGGTCAATGTTCTGTAAAGTTCTCATTCTCCAAAAAGGGGTTAAAAGCTCCTACAAGCGGCCGGCTGAACCCCCCCGCTCTTCTCCGTCCCAGCCGTGCTGCCAGCACAGGCCCATGTTTATCAAGTCTCAAGGTTACAGTCCCAGGCAGCGGCTCTCTCTCTCTCTCTCTCTCTCTGTGTCTCTCAGGGGGGGCTGCCCGATGGCTCCCGGTGTCTCTCTCTCTCTCTCTCTCTCTCTTCCACCCTTCCACCCCGGGGCTCAGGCCTACCTCTCTCGGCCTCGTGGCTTTCCCCTCCCCCTGCCCAGCCAGCAGCTGGGCCGGGGCAGAGACCCGAACTCTTTCCCGCTGGAAACCCAAGAGGACCCTCCCAGGGCAGAGCTCTGCTTTTAACCCCGTGTTCTCAGAGGCGTGTCCATGTCCCAATGGCCAGGTTAAATGCCAATATTAAAGTCTGAATATCCATTGGCCAAAAACACAGCATCCCAAAAAACACATTTCCTGTCAAACCACCACATTTACAAACTTGCACATGAAGTATGGGATGCATACTGCATGTAATGATTTCTACTTTTCCCTCCCCATCCATCTGAAGATCTCAGAGATTAAAGAGAAGAAAAATATTCTAATCATGCATTCAATAAAGTCATTGGTCTTTGGATCATTTTACTTATGGTTTTATATAATGTTGAAATTTCACAATTTCTGACAAAAAAAAAATTTACAAAATTCTTTTTCACCTGCAAAAGGCTTGAGATTACACTGACCAGACTGCTCTTCAGAATTATATAGGTGTATTCAAACAGCTTAAAAGATTATTATCGTTGCTTCCCTGATTTAAAAAAAAAAAGAAGAAAAAAATTATGCTAATGTTGTTCTAGGATTCATCTAATATGTACTTAGAAGTAATAAGTAATTTTACAGTTTACACAAGTTTAAATAGAAAAAGATTAAAATTAAAAGCAGAAAACCCGATGGATAATCAAATGTGTTTCTTCACAGAAGAAGTAATGCAAAGATTTCTACTATATAAATAGACTTTGTATAATGACAGAAAATGTTACTTCTACATTGCTTAATTTCTCATATTTCTCCCTGGCATTTTGAATCCTGCATTAGTCTGTAGAACAGATTCAAAATATCAGAGGTAAAACAAAAAGCCAAACTTTGTCTTCAGGATGAAGTTTCACTAACTTGATTGGGCATTACTCAGAGCAGATCCATTTTTAGCATATTGCAATTTGCATACTGACCTTTTCTGCGCTGTGAATGAAAATGATGCTGTGATGTGTTGATGAGTCCTGTAAAATAATGTTTAAGATTTCATTTAAATATATTGTTTGATGAACAATAATGACATCTACTCTATTATAATAATAAAAATGTCCATTACAATAATAAAATAAATCTAGATTACTTCCAGATAGCTGAAAAAGATGATCTTACAAAGCTAAGCTTTGTTTTCAGAAATGCTCACTGACATTTTCTATCTTTGGTAGCTCTCAGTAAAATGCAGAACTGTTGAAAGTTTAAGAGTCTTATGCAGGATGGATGTAGACATCAGGTCTGAAATGGGGGAATGTGTACATTTGCATGTGTGCATATGCTGATGATAATAGTTCGGAAAAATGTCACCTCAAAACTTTAGCCAGAGCAGCTACTCCAGGTGAGCTACGTAAATGGATGCTTTTATTTCTCTTCCAGTGTGATCACTGCACAATTTAATATAAACTGAAAGCAGACTTACTTCAGGGAGAATAATCTGGAGTAGTTAATGTGTAGATTGCCCTAAGTAATGACTGCAAAATATGTGCATAATTACTTCGACCTGCTGTGGTCCCAGGTGCAGCACCTGCTCCAGTTTAGTACTGTAGGAGAGAAAGTGAGCAACAGGAGACCGTCTAGACAGGAATATCAAGAAATACCAAAGGCATGGGAAGCTTGAGTTCTAAGTAAGGTTTTAGCAAAGCACAGCTGCTTAGTTTTGTGAAAAGATGATTGGGAAGACCATGATAACAGTTGTCATGAAATGGATATAAGTTAGCTGAGAAGAAGAGCCAGCATTGGTTGTGGCTCTAGCAGGACACTGACACTTGTGTCTACAGTAAGAGAACCCTGTGCTGGGAAAAACACTCAAAAGAAAGGGAGATGAGCAATATGTGGTGTTTGAAGCTGGCATAAATGGGACTGGCTGTGCAGGAGAGACGCACCAACTGACAGATCTCTCTTTGTCACATCTGGTGAGGTGCTCACTTTGTCTCAGGTGAGACATGCTATAGCAGTCCTAATAGGTAGCCTCTAGTATACCAGAATTTACATAAACCCCTAGAAGATGAAACTCCTTTTGATCATTGCTGTCCTTCACTACTTCACCCTGCACTTATGCCAATCCTGCTCACAAATTACAGCAGTGAGTCTGTATGAACAGAAGGAGTAAATCCACTGCTGGGCTGGAGCTGATCCTGCATTGAAAGAACAAACTTTTAATTGTTGAAATGCTAAAAGCCTGTTGAATGCTGCAGTTAATTTCTTAATGCATGGCTTTAGGATGTTTCATTTCTACACAGAAATTGGGAAAATAGATGCAGATTGTACTGTTTCAGAGAGGTCATTCTGTCTTTAACTTTCAGCTACATGTCTTGAAAAAAGGAAGCAAACTTTCCATCCTTCACACTCCAGTGTTCATACTGAATGACGTTTAATGTACAGCCTACTGTGGCACCTCCTTTAATTAGCACTTGCTGCTTTTCTTCTTCTGAAGACAATTGTGATAGTGGCAGACTTCATGTCTTTATTGACAGCAAGATGGGAAAGGCTCCTGTAACTTCTGTAACTGATGGGCTGAGACAGTCTGGGTGCCCGTAGCTCCTAATGAGCAGCGCATGACACGGTGCAGAGTATTGGCAGGATTAACGAGCCCAGATTTCCTGACCAGCACACTGCCTTGTCATAGCAGCATAGAGAAGGAGCCAGAGAGCATTAGCACTTAGTCTGCAATGTACTTTTGTACTGATGGGAAAATCCTGTGCAACCAGCTGCAGGAATAGATGTGAACAAATCTTCGGGTTTCTATTTGCAAAGCAGGATTTGTGCAAATGGTTGGGGACTGATGATTGTTATCAGACTGAAGCCCTAAAAGTGGGAATCTGCCATTGACCTTGTTTTGGGAAAATATTCCCATACAGGAAAACAGATCAGAATACGCTCCCCTCCAAAACTGTTCCCAGTTCTCTTGGCATCATGAAAGGGTGTTTTTTCTTTATTGAAGTCCCTGTTAGTAATTTTCTGACATCTTTAACAACGTGCTCCATTTCAACAAGAAAACATTATCACATAAGCGCCCTGAATTAAATAATACTAATTCTGATGTTTTCTAATCAATAGATTCCTGCTAAGTTTTCCTCTGTAATGAATTTTTTTTTTACATGCCTTAGTTTGGAAAGGTAATGACACTTGCAATGCTTTCTGACTAAGACTTTGCAAATACCTGATTTTCTTCTGAAGGTTCTGATTTTGTGATACAGACACTTCTAAGGAAGTGTAATCTTTTGGGTAATCTTGAGATTGTGAGGACACAGAGACACTCACTTGAATTGAATCATATATTATAACCATTCAACTCATAATTTGGCATCTAAAGTGCTTAAAAACACCCACTGATTTCTTATATTTCCTGACTCTTAAGGAAGAGCAGAAAGATGAAATGTTAGGAGGCTGTATGAAGTGGGATGAAAGAAGCCTAACAAATTGAGTATGTGCTTTACCTTACCTTCCTTCAAGGAGAGGAGCAACTGCACACGGGAGAGACCAGAGACTTCATTTGAGATCAAAAAGCTAAGTGCTGTACAGGACTCCTGTGTAGGTAAATACATGAAGGGATTGTTTTGTGACCCCTATTTCTCAGACTGAAGGTTATTTCTGGCTTAATTCTTGCTGTTCTTTATTGCTTTTACACACAAACCCCTTCCAGCTGCCCATAATGAGACATGCCTTGGAGAGGAATGCAATCAAAGTCTTACCCCTGAGCTGCTGAGTTAGGGCTGACAGTTCTGTACTCCGTTCTGGAGCCAGGCAAGTTGTATCCCTCCATGTCTCCCAAAACCAGGAGGAAATGCCTGATACACAACAGAGCAGGCTGGCAGTACTGAGGCTTTCTTATTTCTGTCTCTCATCTTGTTTGATTTGATCTCTGACTGTGACTCTCCTTGGTAGGTAAGTAGGTAGGTAGGTAGGTAGAATTAGCCAGTGTGGGTTTCCCAGCAGCCCTGATGAAGCTGTTTCCCTTTATTCACAAAATATTTAAATATTCCTTGAAAACACAGAAAAAAAATTATCTGTCTTTTCTGGGAGAAATCTGTGCAGCATGGAACTGAAATCATTTTGGAGATGTCTTACATGGATTTAGAAAACAAAACAAGACAAAACAAAATATCCACCAGCTGTGAAAAAGTACTGAGAGAAGCAAGCATTGCCCAGCATCAAGTGAGGGTTCATTTGGTGAGTATGTAAAAATGTAGATTTTTTTTGATGATTTACATGGTAGTACTAATTTTGTAAGACAGAAGAATATTTCAGAAATTGGCTGTCCAGCTCCAGAGCAGCTGATACTTATAAACAATGGGTTATAAACACTGGTGGAATTTCATCAGAAAGCCTTGATCTCAGGCAGTGCATCTGAGTTGTGAGACGGTGCACCAGTGAGGGCTGTGGAATTGCAAATGAGCACCACGCTCCTCTTCTCCTGGGTGGTGTAGGCAGCTTTCTGCTCCAGGCTGCTGCCTACCTTGCCTGCTGCCTTGAGCTATCTCTGCTTTTCCATGAAAGAATATAAGCAGTGGGTAGAGAAAAATTCTCTCAAGTGAAATGGGAACAGGATCAGGATCAGACTGCTTGTTGGTTTGTTTTTTTTTTGGTTTTGCAAAGTCAAAGTATTTCAGGTGAATGTCATCTTCATTCAACCACCTGAAACAGGGAACTGATGATCATTGTAAAGAGGGTTTCACTTGAGATCGTTCTTGTGTACAGCTGCAAAATATTATATGTGGGCCTCAAATAAAATCTGAGTGTTACAGCAAAGACCAAGAGAACTGTGATTACCACTGCCTAAGAATTAGGAAAGTCATCTGCCCGTATATATATTCATCATGATTTTTTAAAAATAAAATTAGTGCAAGTTCTTTCTGTCTGATTTAATTATTTTAAAATTTGTTGGGAATTTCAATAGCTCATAATTAAGAAAAAAATATTTTTACTTGCATGTCAGAAGTTTTCCCCACTGAGCAATAACAACAAAAAAGGCATACAGGTTATTTTGTTACTTACCTTGTAAATGTGATTTTTGGCACTGCAGGTAGGTTGATCTACTTCCAGACTCTTGGCTATTTCAGTGCTGAACAAATCCTAACAAACAGAACTTTTTGTTTAGCAGCTTAAAATCTTCTTCCTATTAACAAACACACTGTATAAAATACTGGTCTTCCGTAGAGAACATTAATAAAGAATGTATGGTACTGTGAAATATTCTAGTAGCTAAACCAAGCAAGAAATATGCTGGCAATGACTAACATCCCAAATCTCAGATTCTTCCCAGGAGTGCCTGGATTCTCTGGTATTATGCCGCTCTTTGTGCAATTGTTTGCATTTTGTAGGATTGAATAGTGCTTTTGCTCAGTTGTAAATGTGCTGTGAATGCAAGTGGACATTTTTCAGTGGTTATTCAGAGACATTCAGACACTGTGTCTGAAAATTTGAACAGGTTTTAATAAAAAAAACTTGTAATTAATAAGAGTTAACATATTTAGTGATGTTTCTGGGTTTATATCTACTGTAGTTGTCTTGGTGTGGAAGCAATCAGATTTCTTTCTGCAGGCTGGTCTCTGGATTTTATTAAGTCTTCTCCTTAATGAACAAGCCTCTTTTTTTTTCTTGTTGTCTAGCTCTCTTTGAGTGTTGTAGAACCCCCTTTTGTTTTTAAGGATAATGACTCTCATATATGATTTCTTTTTGTTCTGTGGCATCTCACTTCAGAATTTGAACTAAACTTCAGAAGCACAGCTAGCACCCAAAAGACAGAACATCTGTCTGCTGGAAAACTAAGCCTTAGTTATTTTGACATCAGTAGTTTACATTCTTAGTGGGGGTACTTGGATTTGATATCTGTGAGGATAATACACTATATACTCCTTTTAAGGATAATTTGTGCAGTATCTAAAGGCACTAATACTTATAGGAAAAATTTGTCTGTATGAAATAAACTGAAAAGAGATCTAAGGGTTATTTTAGAAAAGCACCAGGGAAAAAAACAATTTGGAAGGAAGATATTTTGCCTAGTTTTCTAGCTAAGTCCCTATTGTCCCCAAAATAATGCTTTCACTGTTAGAATGCAATAATTTCATATAGCATTTTTGCAAAGAAATGGGCAATTCAGTTTCATTACCTGCTCTTCCACTTACTAAATTTGAAGACATTAACTCCTTCTTTTGGACTAGGGAAGCAGTGAAATGACTTCAGATGATTTTTTTCCAGCATGCATATGTTGTGTAGAGACATCTAAAAATAATCATCCCCTCCTAGCTGGTGAAATTATCCTGGCAAAGCCCCTAATACATACGAAGCTATGCCAATGGAAAAGTGCTGCCGCCTTTATCAATTTAGCTGATGCCATTTTGGGGAGATGACGCAGTGTTGGTGGGAGAGGGTTTCCTTCTGCTGGTGTGCATGTGAGGAGAAGGTCAGGAAGAGGCTGATGCTGTCAGGCTTGGTACATGCACCACCACAACAACACGGAATGCTCGATCCGTCCGCCTTGGATGTTCCGCTGTGCCCATCCCACTCAGTCCTGCCGAGTGCGCCAGCAGGTCAGCACACACGATGTGCTCAGAACAACAGGCTTGATTGGCTGTTCCAATTTGGGACAACAGGTTGCAGTACTCAAGTGCACCCCCACCTCATCGTTACACCCCAAATGGCCCTGGTTAACATCATCTGTGTCTGCTGTTACTACTTCTGCCATTTCTTGATCCTCCTTTTTGCTGCCCTCGTACCTCTTTTCTCCACTCCAGTCTCCTCCCCAATAAACAACCCACCCTTAATTGCTTTTTTCCCACCTTAATCCCATTTTTTCCACATCCATCTCACCCTTGTAAACCTGGCCCCAGATGACAGGATTGGTCCTGATGGCCCTGAGTGGCTGTACACCTCAGCAGGTCCTCTGCCCTCCCCCTTCCCTGTCTGTGGCACTCGGCCATCTCTTGCCAAGCTCCCATCGGTGAAATCATTGAAACCTGCATAAAGAGTGCAGGAGTGACAGTCCCAGTAGACTTTATAGAGCCAGCTCAATGGAAATGAGTGCAAATGAAGAAGTACAGAATTTGGCATGAGAAGCTCTTCTTTGTGTCCTAATCCCTTGCTAGAGGAACATGGTACAAAATAGCTGACGTCAGTAGAAAGACTCCCTTGGCTTTGTAGGCCTTCCAGCAGAACCTTATCTTTTCTCTTACTATCTTAATGCTGGCAGGATGACTAGTACAGACAGATATCCTAAAGCTGACAATGACATCTTAAATCTGTCATAAAGGATCGAGCAGAATACTTATTTCTACAGCTGAGCAGATTTTTCATGAATTATAGCCCGTTATTCTACAAAAAAGTGCAAGGATGAATAAAACCAAAATTAAGAAATACTTGTAAAACATAGCAAAAGGATATATCATTGAAAAAAAGATAACTGGAAGAGATACACATATTTTAGCTACAGCTGTTGACCACAATACCTGAGAAATAAAGCCTAGTGGGGTTATGAAATTCCAGCAAATTGATGTTAGTTTGTTCAGGAGAGATGTCTGTGTTATTAAGGCATTTCTAATGATCCAGTGCTGTCAAATTCCAGTACTCAGGAACTGTGAATCAGGCCATTACTGCCAACTCTGCTATTTCATGCTGAATTTTTAAGAATTTTTTTTCATTTTATTGTCTGTATGTAGTAAAGGACAGCATTTATAGTCCACTGTCCCCTGTAGCTTCTGTGCCACTTCAGAAAATGCTGATAGTATACCAGTCTCCTTTTTGAGAGACCTACAAAGATGGTTTAAAAAAAAAAAAAGCCTGGTTTAAAAACACATCTCATCCTGTTTCTTAAGTCTTCTTTTTCTATAATTTGGATAGGATACCTCAAAGAAAATTCTATTTTTAAGTCATTATAAATAACTTCTTATGTAAGATTCTCCAACAACTTCACAGATACTAAAAAATAAGCCCTTTCTAGAAGCTGGTACATTTTGTGCTTCCCATATAAGCAAACTGCTTTGTCATTTAGACCAAAGTATCTTAGTGGATGGCAGACCATTAAAATAAATCTGAGGATCCTGAAATAAATCTGGGGATCCTGTTCTGATAAAGTTTTCCTGCAGCGGGTTGCAGATACCTTCCACAAACAATATGAGGTGTTCTCTCATTCTGTCAATATCTTTGGGGTTTTTCTAATTAATCTGTATGTTTTTCATAGTAGAGATATTACATTTTGAATTGCACAAAATAACAGAATCCTCCATCCTGTATTTTTTTTCCACAGAAATTTCACTATGAGCTATTGCAATCTCCACATGTTGTATCTTGGCACAAAAGACTACCTCTGCTTCTGGTTTGCACCATTAACTATCAGATTGGCTGCTCACTGTGTTTATAGGATACAACAAGAAATAGCCTGTTAAATCTGGCTGGTTGGTACAACTGATGTTGAATCATTCTGCTCCTGTGTTCTCACATCGTACAGAGAGCAAAATCCCATAAAACTAATAAGCTGTAAAACAGAATTAAAGTCAAAGGCAAAGAATATGCCCAAGTGTTGTTAATAAATTGAGAATAACTTTCCTGAAGTCTAAAATAGTAAACACTGAGAGTACACTAGAAGTGGATTCTGTAAAACTGTTTTGAAGTAAAAAATGCATGCCAAGCATATATGATATTAATAATAGCAGTTCTGATGGCTTATCTGTAGATCTTACTGGCATACTATTGGAACTGAAGTGAGTATTATCATCTCCACCTTATGGATGAGGAAGCTGGGTAACAGTAAGAATAAACTTTCAACACAGAACATGAGGCAGTGCTGATTCCAGTTCCCATTGCAACTCCCTAACTTTAATTATTTTTCTGTGAGCTTCGATTGTTTCTCTTCATTATACAGAACTTGTTCTTTCAGCACAAGGTAATTTGGATAACACTGAATGTAGATTAGATCCATCTATAAATACTTAGGAAACTTATTAATTCTAAAATTTCTGTGATAGATTAGCTCCTTCCCATCACTGGATGGGAAAATGCCCACATCCTTAATTTACACTGGTGTTGCTTTTCACACTTAATATTTTTCTGCTTGAGACAGTAAAAGGCAACAGGAAAAGAATGTCTCTGATGCTTATTTTAGCATGATTCCAGATAAGCCTGGTGGGAAGTATGTGGAATATCATTTCTAAGATCATGTATTTCCACTGTCCTTTTTAATATCCATGTGATGCTGCTGAGATAAATCATGGGAAGCCTCAGTATCAGCAATACAAGGATGATTTCCCATTCTGCTTCTCCTAATTGATTGAGGGCGTAAAAACTGTCTCTGAGTGTCTGGCTAAAATCAAACTGCATATTAGTTAAATAGAAATGGTGCTAAATGAAGGACTGATATCTACTGATAAAGTAGCGATTTCCATCTTGTCTCGTGTTTGGGACTCATTTTGCTTGTGGCTTCTCCCTTGACTCTCTTTGGCTTCTTTGTTTTTATTTTCAGAGCAATCTTTCCTGAGATAAGCAGCAAAAATTCATCTGGTCATTTGACTTGGGTAATCCTCACATTTGTATCTTCCATCCCTTACCACTGCAGTGTGTTAATGTAGAACTTTAACCAGGAAACTCTTCAGTTCCTTGGAACTGTTCTGTTGCGGCACCTCTGGGAGCACTCCCTGCTTTATCACTGTCTTGCCCCTGGCACTCCATACCAGGTGGGATTCAGCATCTTCCTGCTAACCTTTGAAGTTACCTCTGCTGGGTGTCTTAAAACAAAGTTTTCCTTGAATGGTGATTGCCCCTGCTTGCAGCTATGTTCTTCAAGGATCTGTTTGCTTGTCAGGCAGCAGATGCACAGGAGCAGCACACAGAGATGGAGTCATCTGGGCCATGGCTTTGGCATTTGGTAGGGGAGCCCCTCAGGAATGAAATGCAACATCCAGTTTTGCTGTTGCACAGCTACACAAAGAAGATGTGAAATTAGAACAGAAGGAGAGATTGAGATTAAGATTAATTAGAAAATTGGAAAGGAGGAGACAGGAGAGAATTATGTATTAAAGAAAATCCTGGCTCATCCCACTGACTCAGGAGAGCAAAGAAACTCAGATTGATACCTTGATGTTACCTCAGTCACATAGCCATCATGAAACACTCTAGTAATGAGAGTTTAATGAACTTAATAAAAGGGGTGGATAAGATTTCTGCATGTGATTTTTGGTGTGCTTTCTGGGAAAAGTGTACCTGCTCATACAAGGGTTTTGCTTTGGACACTGGGAGGATGCTGCTTCCATACTGACCTCTCTGCCCTTTCAAGACCCTGAATTTCACTGCTTTGATAAATACATGCTCTAAGTCATAAATAGGGGTTGAATGCAGGTAACAGTGAAACTGTTAAGATCTGAGCCAACTACTGACAAACCAGGGAAAGCAAAAGAGCTTCAGATGTGCAACTCACAACTCAGGGGAAGCAGGCTGAACAGGTCTTACAATTGAATTTCTCCTGCTTGATTTTTTCCATTCTTTCCTTCCAGAGGCTTGGATTCCTTCTGGGTTGTCTCCAGCATGGACCTATGCCTCTGTGCACCTTCAAGCAGGCCACCCTTAAAGGTGTCATTTCTTTCAGTGGTTTGGCTTTCTCTATCATTCTAAGCTTCTAGAACAAAAGCCTCATCATCTCAGGACAGGTTCAATATAGGTCTATTTATGATGGGTCATATTAAAGCATGTTCAGAATCAGCTGTTAGAAATACCTTTCTGAGTCTTACTGCACTTCTGTTGCTGCATCTTTGATTCTTTACCTTTGATAAGCAAATGCAAGCTTTCTGAATGTATTCTCACTCTGTACAGAAGGTACATCTATTTGTGGAGCTTTTCATGGCTTCTCTCTGACAGGCTTTGCTGTCCCTGAAGGCCATCCAAAAGCTCCTTGTTAAAAAATTAATTCTCCTGTTCTCATTCACATCATTCTGCAGCCCCTCATGTTCCTCCTCTGTACCTGTGAGCTGTCTCAGAGTGGGAGTGCCATCACAGCAAATGCAAGGATGGGGTGTTCTGCCCAGGAGTGGCACAAAGACTGGCGGGTGGCGAGGTGACCTTGCCAGGCATGCTGCCTGTGGAGGTGTGGAGCTACTGAGATCAGCAAGGAGGGTGTCAAGGTGAAAGCAGTAGCATTCAAAATGCTGCACCAGAATCTTCCAGCCATGTCTTGGTAGCCTGTAGGTGAAGGTAAAATATATAGATGACATAGTAAGCTGAAGAGGTCAATTGCAGCTTCCTCACTGTTCAGAAAGATTGTCCTTTGGATGGGTTACTGTAGGTCTTAGTCAGGTGTGCTTCATAAGCTACTTTATTTATTCTGTTATTTTATTCATTTTACTCCTGATTTCATACACTTGCTTTTTTCTGATAGAAACAGAGAAGAAAACATTTAATGTCTAGGCCGGTCTTGGATTTTAGTGTTGTTAACAAATTTTCAGAACTAAGTTTGTGTGTCAAGTTCAGCTAGCTAACACTGTTAGCTAAGTCTTTCCTGTGTGTGGTCTTTATTATTTATTTGACCCACTGTTAAGTTTAGGTAACTTAGCAATGATGTGGACTTGGGTTCTTGCTGGAAATGTATTCTCATTAGTACTAGATTCATGGCTTTACTTAGTGCTAAAGGGAAGACTGACTTTACCAATTCATACTGTCATTCTCCAGAATATATAACTAGCACTTTTTAGTGCCTTTCTTCAGTGTATAAGGATCTAAGCACAAAAAGAGTTATAATGAATTACATTATCTTTAGGGTTGGTTTTTTTTTTTTCCACAGTGCACGACTTACAATCTTCAAAGGTGTTTCAGAAAGCTTCAGAAATAATTAACAATTAAAAAGTAATTTCAATGCACAGAGTCATAAATACCCTAGTTTATTACAAAAGACATCAACCCATGCTGTGTTCTTCTGGTGTGCCGTTTTATGAGACAGGGTGAACCTCATCTCCCTCCCCTTGCCTTCAAGCAGCTGTGGTCTCCTGGTGCCAGCTGTGGTGGTCACCAGCCACTTCACAGGGATAATTCAGCTCACCAACCCAGCACAAAACTTACCCAGCAAAAAGTGGATATTTTCTGCAGAGTCAGTGAAGCGAGTCAGGTCATGCAAGGGGTAGAAGGGGGCTGTGCTACAGAAAACAAAATCTTTTATGTCTGTCCTCATTAAACATTATGCCTATCCTTAAAGCTATCACTAGTTTTTATAGTGTTTTGCGTGAAGATTTTTAATGGGTTGAGTGTTAGCGTCATATTTAAAACTCCCTGTGTCCCATGTGTTAGGCCTTCTTTATTCTCTTTATTGAAATTTAGCTGTTAATATATAGCTGTGTTGCCTTTCAAAGAGTTTTGCTATGCAGCAAAGTAAGCATTGTGGTATTGGCATTTTCTAGAACTATTAGCATAATTATTCCTTTACTAAAAATTATTTCAAGCAACAAATTAATGCCCAATGTGATCTACATACTAGGAATAAAAAATGCCCTCCTGTATTTGCAGTTAACTTTTATCCATTAGAAATATGCCACTAGACATTAAAATCAAATCACCTAAGGAAAGCAGCTTAACTCCTCTTTATCTTCAGCAACTTCAGCAGTTTTGCAGAGCCACCTGTAACTCAGAGTGGTTGAACAGCTCCCCACTCATGACCCTGTACAGCCATACCAGGAACTAAATAAACCCTACTTACTAGCAATTAAAGTGATTTAATTTAAAACACACTGACAGATGCATAATGGGTTAATTAGAAAATAAGTAATTAGCAAATAGGATGGAAAAGGTTAAAAGGTTGTGGACTTTTGTTGTTTGCTTGGGAGAGATAGCAAAATCATCAGCGATTAAACTTTTTCTTTTAATTTCTGGGCTTAATTCTATTATTGTTTGCTGTAAATGAGGCAGCAAAAAAGAAGAGAGGGCTAAAAAAATAAGAAGAAATCACTGTTTTATCAGACATACTGAAAGGCCATTGTTAACACTTAGGCTATGTGATTTATTTCCAGTCTGCACAGAAAAGCAGGCACACATCTATGATGTTTGTACTTAGTATGTATACATCTTCTGAGAAGAAGTAGTTGTCCTCTCCTCTCTGCACTGGGCCCCCAGTGAGGTCATGAAAAACGGTATAAGATGTGATAGAGATTAGAACACACTTCTTAGGAAACTCTGCCTGCCTTAAAGATTAAATCAGTGAATTACTTAGTTGGGAATATGCTGTAATGTGTTTGCTCTCAAAAAAAAAAAAAAATTAAAAAGGAATAGACTTTGAATACAGTAACTTCTGAGCTGTGGAAATCCTCAGCTGAAATCCAGTTAACTACATGCAGTGCTGATTATACAGACAAAGCCATTACAGAGGGTACAAGCAATTTTCTGTTTAAAGAAAAAAGCGAAATAAGAGCTTCTACTTCATTTTCACAAGTATTATTCCTTCTCTCCATGACTTTTGTCTGCCCAAAACCAGAAGCAAATGGGCATTTAGATAGTTTTAATACAGTCATATTTTATGACCACTAGCTTATTGCCAGGAAATTTGAAACTTTTTTATTTATTTATAATAATTATAAATGTATTGATGTATCTATGAAACATGTGGTTTGTATTTTGAAATTTCAGGGAGAATGTTTGCAGAAAGCCTTCTCCAGTGTGAGTCTAATTTTTACTGAAGTCATTGAATTTTTTCTTTTGAAAAATAAGCTTTTGGGTGAACCTCAGAAATAGCAATATAAAGTTTTCCATTTCAAAATATCAATTAAAACCAGGCATGATTTTTTCTTTTTAAATATAGCTGCCTGGTAACCTAATTATATGTCCACCAGTAACCATTAGCATAATTTGACCAAATTTCACATAGCAGTCACATTCTTCCATCGTTCCTTGCTCTCTTTTGAATGTGGCTATCCCTGTGTTCACTGCCTCATCACTTCACCAAGCCATAGTTAACTCTCAACAGATATCTGTCAGTCCATCCTCATAATCATTTAACTTTACATGTTTTTCCCTCCCTTTCTATTAGTCATACTTTTATGTGTCTCTGGTGTGCCTTCAGGGATGTTTTCTGCTTTACTGCTTGATATAAAGCCTGAACCTACACATCCATAGATTGTCCTCTTTTGGTGTTGTCACACTGTCATCAACCCTCTGGTGCCCTTTACCCTTGAGCCACTTCTGGAATGGCAGGCAAAGGCTTCAGGTCTGCCAGTTTGACTTGTGGAAAGGATCTTGCACAGATTCTAGCTAGACTTTATTCACCCACCATGGTTCTTGCTGGCTAGGGATACAGATTTTAGAAAACAACTACTTTTTCTGGACAGTTACTTTGATTTTGTTGAAAATCAACTCTTTCAAAATTCTTTCCCAATTATAATTGAGTTTAAGCCATATATTTCATGTCTGGAATCTGTGTCAAACGTTTCAGAATTCGGTGGTTTGGCAATTCAGATATCAGTTTTTAGGAAAATTAGAATCAAATTTGGAAACTCATCAAGTTACACAATAGACAAATCCCATGACGCTAAATCCATAGCTGTCAAAGCATCTCTCATTTTGTTATCCAAGGTTTTCTTCAAACTTCTATATATTTGCACACTCTAATACAAAGCCTGCAATACAGATAACAATTTTTCATTTAGATTTTTCTTTTCATTTTAGAATTTATTATTTTCAACTAAGTGGTGACTTTCTGAAGCTCTGGTTAAGAAAAGCAGAAAGCCTAAAGCTGAATTAATTCTGCTGTTCATATCTGAATCCCTGAAAATGGCTCAAACAAATGCCAGTACCAATCTTTAGGGTAATACTTATCCCTATTCAGAGTGACATTTGTAGATTAGAACATACTCATTTCTGCTTCACTGATTTTTTATGCACAGCATATATAAGATGCATTGACAAAATGCATTCATGTTAACAAGATTCATCCAGGTACCTCCCCTCCTGACATTTAGAAAATATTCTTTTTCTTTATCTATTCCACCGTAAGGGGGGAAAGTCACCAGTTTCAAGGAAAGTCTTTGAATTTTATTTTCCTGGGGATTAACTAACATCACTCAGATGCAGAGTAGGTAGGTAATTCAAGACAGCCTTCATCTAATATACACTTCTAAGTGAGTAATAAGAGAAATTAGCTTTGAAGATAAACTGTCTCCTGTTGAAATTTCAGGGAGATCTAATGTTTCCTGAGTCAACAGAACAAAACAGACAAACAAGGAAAGTTTAAGTCAAAGCTGTTGTCTGAATGGAATACCTGTGTACTAGAGAAAGAACACAAAAGCCATGAAGTATCTCAAAAAACCACAAAATTATCACTGGAATTAGAGATCTTTTTTATAAACCTTCCCCCCTCTCCCCCTTTGCTTTTCTATCATTTTTGGCCCTCCAGGATCCTTGCTCAACTGGATATTTATTCCAGTTGGTAGCGGTCTTTGTGAATTAAGGCTTAAATCTTTAATGATAGAAACATCACTTAATTCACAGTTACAGATCAGCAACTCTTCAGCAAAGCTGGCTAGCTCACACAGTAACGCTTCAAGGTAAGAAAATCACTTAGGGCAATAGAAGCCTGGTTATCAGAATAGTGGCTGAACAGGGCTGTCTGCAGTTCTGTGCTCCTCTCATGCCCTCCTGTGTACACATGTAGTAGGTCAAAGCAAAGTGCTGGAGAGCTGACATTTCTGCTCGGGGATGAAGTAAAGCGAAGAGAAGGCTGCAGCCCATTATGCTAACCTAGTGCTAAGCTGATTGTAAGTAGATTTCTTAGAGCCTTTACATCTTAGGGGCAGTCAGCAGCTTCAGATCATAATAATAAGTGATTTGAGATACTCTGGAAATGAGATAACATTACTCATGTCTGTAAGTACAGGGCAAGAGGAGAATTACATACTCCATTTTCTGGTTGATGCCCAGGTGGTTTAAAGGTAATATTACAGTCTCCATCTGTGTTTTTTCAATGATACTTATGAAACTGCCTTTCTAATCTGTTCAGGCTGCTGGGAGACCAACAGACATGCTAAAATTCTGTTTCTTTTTGCCTGTGAAGAAATGCATTATTATATTTTCCATGCATAATAATTCATTATTATATTTTCCACTTATAAAAAGATCTATTTACGCCAGTGCAGTAAGCCATTAAAAATTATAAAAACAACTTTTATCTTGCTTCTGTCTTGCATTACTTTATTTTGTGGTGCTGACTCTCTCTTTTTTTTTTTTTTTTTTTGGTAGCTATATTCAAATCAACAACTTTATGATTCAGGCTGTCCTGCAAACCATATGCCAGATTCAAAGCCTTACTACAATGAGACTATAGGAAGAATTAGTTTTTCTGTCTAATTCAGTAGTATTTGTCCTGCAGATCTGCTTATTCAAACACAAGAGCTTTCAAAAACCTGTTGAACAGTGAATTTACCCTTATCTTTTTTGAGACTTAATGTCTGCATGTAATAATTTTCTGGCTTTTAGGCTGTAAAACAATCTGCTGATGCCTGCACAGAGCTGAGTTAAGTCTGTGTGAAGGGGATATTACACAGAATTACTGGACATTCCTATTAAAAAGCTCAATAGCTCTTTGCTTTTTTGTTCTTATGTTCTGGGATAGATGCAAATGTTTATACAGATAATGCACTGTGGTTTTGATTTTATGCTTTATTGCATGTTTTTGTGTCCTCGTGAGCTGAGCTATACTAGCAATAAAAAGCATGAGTCAAAGCCCACTTCTGAGCTTGTGCCTACAAGCTAGTTCTTATGGGTGCTTTTCATTAAACATATTTGGAAAACTAGATAGATTTTTATTTCTCATGCAATGCACAGTTGTTCATTATGTTTTGCAAGGGAGGAAATACTGCTGCCTCATGATAAATTTATCATGTACCATAAGCCATGGTCTAGTACATTTTATACTGAGTATGTAGAGCTTGCAAAATCCTCTGTATAACTTGCTCCAAAATACTAATTTTGCTTTGTTCTTAAATATTGCAATATTAAATATTGAAACTAATTAAAAAATTCAGTTAGACATCAATACAGCCTATGGGCTACTTTGTCATTTTTCCTGATGCAGAGTAGCTAGTCTGGATTTTTCACTAAAGACGAACTTAAAAGTGAGAGCAACTTTCACAGAGGGAGTTTACAGAAGAAAATATTCAGATAATACATCCCATAATTCATCTCCCCCAAGCCAAGATAGCCCCCAAGAAAAAAAAGGAAGTGCCATAACTTGTGGAATGGCAGGGCAAGAGGGGCTGGTGTGGTGCTGGGGCTGTGGCTCTTGCTCTGGCTGTGATGGAGCTTCCTCCCTGTGCCTGGTTCCAAAACCTACATGTTCTGCTCTCCCCTCAGTGCCCTCATCTGCTCCCAGGACCTGGGCAGGCTTCCCCCACCCTGTTCTAGGTCTGCCAGCAGCCTGCCCCTCTTCTCAGCCTCCCTGGAGGCAGCCCAGTGCCTGGCAAGGGTTGTGTAAGAGCGTTGTGTAAGAGTGCCGGGATAGGGCAGAGCCATCGGGAGCTGCAGGTAGGGTTACAGGAGGCACTTGTGCCAATGAGCCAGGTTGCCCCATGGCCCTTCCTATGGCTTTTAAAAGGGGATGTCAAAGAGCAGTCCAGCAAGGAGCTGGGCAGCTTGTCACTGCTTCTGAAAGGTGCAAAATCCTTTTTCCCACCTGTTCCTGCCTTGAGAAGAGATGGGAGGCAGCAGTGCCTGTCCACCCTGTGCAGCTTCTTAGCTTCTTGATGAGTAGGAGGGGAAGCCTGAGGCCTTCCAGAAGGTGTGTGGTTCATGGTATGGACAGGAACCAGGATTCAAACCACAAAATTACCCTGGCCCTGGCCTAGAGGCAGCCACCATTTAAAGCCGAAGCATCAGAATATGGTCAAAAACACCCTCATCCCCTGGGCAGCACACTCCTGTTAGATAGTCATTGGTTAATCTGATGCATTCCTGTGAAGGAGGAGGCACTTGGTGAAAGTGGGAAAACACCTAACTACACTGATTAATGCTAATTGGTTAATCGCCTTTCATTATGGAAAAAATAAGGATGTGCAGTAACTGGCAATATGGCTAGACAGTGCTTCTGTATTGGAGACCAGAGCCTGAGAATTAATTTGAAATATCACCTATTCAGGCCAGAGGATCTCAAGATTCCAAAGATGTCTCTTTTTAAAAATTTATTTAGGGACAGTATAAGAATATTATTTTCCTGGAGCAGGGCTGTAGATCTGAAACAATACTCCATATCAAGATGCAGTATGCATTTTGCTGCTTTCATTTGAGGTATCCAATGCAATCATGAGGACTACCTTGTTTATAAAAAAAAAAAAGAAGAAAAAGCAGGGTATAATGCCAGTGATGGAGAAGGAGCACAGTGCTCAGTCTGCTGCTGAAACTCTCTAGCAGGGAGGTCATGCGGGATGTGAGATAGCAGCCTCTGAATTGATGCTGCAGCACTCAGGGTCTGTGACTCAGAGCCATGAGACCTTGGGTAGCTCTTTTGTGGGCAAGTAAGTGCTCAACACACAAAAGATAATCTAACAAAGCCTGCTCCCTGCTCCCTGTGACGTTAGCAAAGCTTAGCCATAGAAATTGTGTCACTTCTGGCAAGAAAGGGACTTACTCTGCAGTGTCCATAAAGACCCCCAGACATTTCTGGCCTGACCTAGTGGAGACTCGTCTGTGACTCATCCCCATCCTTCCCATTTGTGCCTGCTCATGTACTTTTTAGCTGTAGACACTTAAAAACAACCTGATTTCCTCCATCATCTTACAGAGGAACTGGCTACAATTAACGTAGACAGCACTTAATATTCTTGCTCATGTGAAGTAGAAGCTGTGTTGTGCCTTCAGAAGGCTGTGCTATGTATGTGCCAGAATGGATAATTAGTTCTGTATTTCCACAATGTTTCCATCTATGGGCCACATTCCTTGGAAAGAAAAATAGGAAATTACTTCTGGCATCTAAAATGCAGTGTAAAAGCATGTCTTAGAAAAGATCCCAAGACATTTGGGAAGATTATTAAAATCATAAATTATTTTAATTATCACTATGATTTTAATTATTATTTATTATGGTTTAAACTAATGGTTTAAATAATCATAATGATGATTAAAGCAGGCATTACAAATGGGCTCAGTTACTTTGTATCTTTTGGTCGTTGCTAAATTGAGATGGGTGAGATGCTGCACATCGACAGCAACATCAAGACCTGCTCCAAGAAACTTTATCTCTAGGCAGGTGTGAGGAGAAAAAGAGGATGCACACTCTCCATTTTAAACCACAGCACTCAAAAAGACTGCCAAAGCCAGATATGTTAGTGTAATCCTTCAAAACAAAAGACCAGCTTTTCTTACAGTTATTTTGTAATTAATTTTTTTACACAAGTGACAGCTGCTTTTATGCCAAGTCCTAGTCTCATCAGGGAAAATGGCAAAACTCCCAGGATAACTAGAATTTTTCTCTTTGTGCAGAATTCATTGAAGAACATTGTATTTATCCTTTTTTTACCATCCTTTTTAATAGATTGGTGCAAAACCAATAATTTTAGGTTTAGTAAGTAATTATTTACAGGAGAGGCAGAATTTTTGTTTAAAAGACTCAATTGTTTGCTTCAAATATGCTTGTGTGTCACTGAGTCACTAAACCACAATTAAATTCTGGGAAATGGCTTATTGTTGAGGTTCACAACGTCCCATGACGTGGTGGGATGGGTCAGAGTCTGATTTTAATTGGAGGCCTGTTCTAAATTTGTATCCTCTCAAATCTGGATTGACAAACTGTTAAGGATTTTGAAGTTCCACAAGATGTCAGCAGCAAAAAGAATGACCTCTGGTTGTGTGGTTTGTACATGGAAATATCAAGCAGAATATTTGATCTTCCCTTATAAGATTAAGGAGATTCTGTCTTGTCCAGGAGCCCAGATGAAGTCTTGGGTGGCTTGCTTGGGAGAAAAGATGAGGTAAAAACACATTGTCCCACATATACTGGAAGATATTTTACCAGTTCACAGACTTGTTAGGGTTGGAAGGGACTTCTGGAGATCATCCAGTCCAACCCCCTTGCTGAGGCAGGGTCATCTAGAGCAGGTTACAGGTGACCCAGGAACGTGTCCAGGTGTGTTTTAAATGTCTCCAGAGAGGGAGACTCCGTGACTTCCCAGGGTAGCACATTCCAGTGCTCTGCATCCCTCGTGTAAAGTTTCTTCTGTAAAACTTTAGTAGGTTTTACATTGGTTTTGCCTTGCAAATAGAATGAACATTTTATCCTGAAATCAATAATTTTCATTCAGTATTACAGGGAGAAATCATTTCAGATTACTAGGAAACTAGAAAAGACAAAATAAATTGTCTCCCCAGGGAAGTGGTCACGGTTCCAAGCCTGCCAGAGGTCCAGGAGCCCGAGGCAATGCTGTCAGGCACGTGGAGCCATCCACAGAATCACAGAATCACAGAATCTGCTGAGTTTGAAGGGACTCATCAGGATCACATTCCTGGAGTTGATCGGGGTAGGGCCAGGAGCTGGATTTTGATGATCCTTGTGGATCCATTCCAGCTCCGGATATTCTATGATTATGGGTTTGTTTGGGTTTTTTCCTACTTTTTTATTAAGGAGAGGGGCTGTATGTGTGTTTGTGTCTTGTGGGGGTGCTTTGTGTGTTGTTGTTTGCTGGGTTTTTGTTGGTTCTTTATTGTTTGTTTTTCCTTGGTTGGTTTTGGTTTTTTTTGGGTTTTTTTGGTTTTTTTTAATCATGAACAATTCCGACCTTTGGAGTAGTAATTAATTAATTTAAAGCTACACGCAGACGTGCCCGGTTTAGTCAAGGAGGAGCGGGGTGACGGAGAAGCCCGGGAATGGCGCTCCGGGCTGCGCCGCGGGCCGCTCCCGCGCGGCCGCCAGGGGCCGCTGCCGCGCCGCGCCGCGGGCGGGCTCTGCCTGCGGGAGGGCGGGGAGGCCGCGGCTCCGGCCGGAGCCCCTTCCCTTCCCTGCCTTGCCGCGCTTCCCGGTGCCCCTTCCCTGCCGGAGCCCCTCCCCTTCCCTGCCGCGCTGCCTGCCCTGTTCCTCCCGGCCCTCGGTGGGCGCGGGGCACGGCCCTGCCTCACAGCCCGTCTCGATAGCGGGGCGCGAAGCGGCGCCCCGGGCTCGGGCCGTCCCGGCCATACCGCGTGTAGCTGAGCGCAGCCCCGGGTGTGGGAGCGGCCCGCAGGCCGCTGAGGGGCTGAGGTGGAGCGGCGGGGCCGCGTCCCGGATGCATTAATTCACCGGTGCTGCCGCTCACCTGCTCTCTCGTTCTGACCCCTGCCTAACACAGCAGATGTGCCCGGTCTTCAGCCCCCTGCTAGGGAAGGATATTTATTTCAAGGGAAAGGCTCCCTGTGTGAGGAAACAGGGACAGGGCTGTGGCACTGAATGGATGGACAGAAATAAAATCCAGTTTTGTTAGCAAAACCAGTTTCGTATCATGAAATGGTGATCAGGACAATTTAAGAGAGATTCTACTTCCTCTCTAAAATGTCACTTCCACACTAATGTTAAAAGAGAGGTATTTTCTGTTCAGAGAATCACAGAATCAGCAAGGTTGTAAGAGGCCTTTTAGATCATCCAGTACAAGCATCAACCCAGAACTACCACCGTAACCACTAAAGCACTAAGCCACATCCACATCCAGCACGAGATCCAGATGCTTCTTAAACCCCTCTGGGGATGGTGACTCCACAATCTCTGTAAGACAACCTATTCCAATAGGTGAACCTGTTTCCAATAGGTGAAAAACTTTCTGTAATGTCTAATCTGAGTCTCCCCTGTCTCGGCTTAAGGATGTTTTCTCTGGTCCTCTCAGTGCAGTCACACCTCACTACATTCTCCTTTTGGGTAGTTGTAGAGAGGGATGAGGTTCCCCCTGAGCCTCCTCCAGGCTGAACAACACCAGCTCCCTAAGCTCTTCCCCATAGGACATGTTTTCTTCATGAGCCTTGTTGCCCTTCTCTGGACATGCTGCAGCACCTCAATGATCTTTTTAGAGTGAAGTAAAACCCAAACCTGAACACAGTATTTGAGGTGTGGCCTCACCAGTGCTGAGAGCGACTCTGTTCTCAGGCTAGTTTTCCTCAGGCAGTATTGGGGTCACTTGTAGGCCCAGGATTTCTTACTTAAAAATTCTAATAAGATCTTGTCTCTATTCTGGAGTAATGCCTTTAGGATTGTCTCTGCTTGGGTTGGATTGTTGGAGCTTAGACTAGGGGGCAAGCTGGGATCATCTAGCTGGGCACTGTGTTTTGGGAGGGATGGCTGAACAAGGGCAAGCTGCCTGTGATGCCTCTGTGGGAAAAACGTGAGGGGTGGTATAAATACCAACACAGCTGAAGGATGTTCTCATCACTGGTATCCATGACTTTCTCTCCTGGCACTAAATTAGCTTGCAGGGCTTCAATCTTTGCTACCAAGCAGAAAAAGAGTATAGTTAGTATGTCTGTGTGTATGTGTGTGTGTGTGTGTGTGTGTGTGTGTGTGTATGTGTATGGATGTATGAAAGGGGGACACAATCTAAATATCAAAAACGAGACTTTAAAATGCCAAATTCGGTTCTTCAGAGATGCAGATGTCTTGTTAATAAAATAGAGGATGTCATTGTTCAAAAGTGTTAAGTACATGTAAATTAGTTTTCTACCATATGAACAAAATTATAATTTACATCTCAGAACTTGGTAAAAGTCAGTAGACTTTTGGGTTTTGAATGATTGGGTAAGAATTGGTGTAACTGTGACAGAGAATTTCTAATTCCTTTGAATCTTCTGTTTTTACTAAACCCAAGAGTAATGGTATGTGCGTATCATTAGAAACTGTAAAGTAGAAACCAGTTAGCTCCTGAAGTCACATAAGAGACTTAGAGGAACTTCTGCAGAAAAAATAATGGAAAGTATTCCATGAAATGCACAAAAGCTTTTTTTTTTAATTTTTTTAGCATCAGTAGGCATAGGCTTTTGGACGTTGCTTCCAAATCCCTGTTAACCATAGGTCCTCCAGTCCACCATGTTTTGGACCTGATTTACATTTTGTTACCTCATGCAGCTAAGCAAAGTGCTTTGAATTTAATGTGTTAAGCCATCAGACATTGACCATGCTATTCAAGATCCAGAAGGTTCCATCTTGGTTAAATGTTAATGGTATTCTGCAGATGAGCATTTATGAACATATTACATGGGGTTTTTTCCTTTTTTTTGGCAGGTGACATTGGTGACGGAAGAAGGACAAGAATGATTACATATCCATAACTCCCAGCAGTATGTCAGGTAATCATATTTAATAAGAATATCTGTGCAATGTTTCTTGCCTTTCTGGATGATTCTTGCTAAATGTTTATGGAAAAATGCTTCTTTAACAATTTCTGAATTCACTGAAATTGAAATTTGTTGAAATTCTGCATTCATTCCCCATTAGTGCTGCGAATGGAACTCTTTCCTCCATCCAGAGCATAGACATGTGGGACACAGTAATCTTCCCCAGCATTTTTGAAACTTTCATCGTCCTTGGTTTGCCTTCTGGAACCTAGTTGTGTTTTGTTCTGAATGCACATTCCAACTTCAGCTATCCTGCAGAAGCTGCCAGCATAGGAACAGTTTCTGCTGAGTTTCCTGGCCTAAGTTACTTCATAACATGGACATATCCCCTGATCTTCAACGTGACACATTCAAACTTATTTTACATAGGTTGCCAAGTACACTTCAGAGAATTATTGACTAGGTCTGCAGGTGTGCTGAAGATCCAGAGCTGACATGACCATTAACCATTTTAAGCCTGCTTAGCCATCTTATCCCTGCCAGTTGCAGAGCATCTGAAGGTTACACATAAATTAGCTGTGTCAGAACCCCCATGTATCTAATCCCTGAACAGTGTCTAGAAAGACATGCTTATTATGTGGAGATCGTATAGAAGGCCATAGAATTTCAGAATTTGTTTTAGTATTCATCAATTTGCCAAAGAAAGTATTCTACTGATAGCATTTGTCAATGTGTATTTCAAGAGCCAAATGCATAAATGGGACCTTTTAAAAACCTGCAAAATACTGCATGTGCTACATAGGAAAAGTCACCACTAACTAGACTGTATTCCTGGTGTTCTGCCCAAAGGACAGTTTATTTTTACTTGACTATGCAGATCAACTTCCTTTTCCTTTTCCCTAGAAGGCTCCCATCCATTTGTACTGGCCAGCAAGGGGTAACAGCCGCATTCATCAACAAAGATGGTCTTCTGGTTTTAGGTTTCTAGCTAAGAGGTAGAGGGGGGAAGAAACAGAGTATTATGTAAATATATGCTTTCATAGTAAACCCTATTATCTGATAGTATGAAAAGGTGTGTCTTTTTATGGTTACTTTGCTGCCCATTGAAGCAGAGACAAAAGTAAGAAGGAAGCAGAGAGCACTGAGGCATTCTGTGGAATGAAGTCAAATACTGACCCTTTGCTGGTGTGTCAGGCTCTGACTTGGCATCACTGCCACATGAGGACTGGGAATGAGTTAGTGTCCTTAGGCTGCATTGGCAGGCCCTGCTAGAGTGGTTTTGCATTGTCCTGCAGGCATTCTGGGCATGGTGATTTCATTTAGCATTTGCCTGTTTTGGAAGAATTTAAAGCACTGGCATGTAATTTGGTCTCTTCCAACTCTATGCTGTGGTCTCCCCTGTCTCACGCTAAACTGTGTTTTATGGCATTTTACTACAGGGCTTGACATTGCTGTGGTTTTGGAGGGAGCAGTTATTAGCTTCTGCTGTGTGATGGCAAGAGATGAGGAAGGAAACACAGTGTACCCACTTTATCCTCACCTTCTCTGTTGGGTCTGTGGCTTCCTGTGGAGGGTGGGTTTGTGGAGATTTTCCACTAGCACTCTAATCAGTCCTGTCTCCCTGGACTTGCCCCTGGCAGGGCAGTTCTGCTAAGCTCAGAGAAACACAAAGCCTAATTGGAAGGACCTGTATTTTCTGCATTTCTTTTGACAGAAGTCAGCAGAGCAAATATGTGCAAAGAACATTATCATCAAGCAAAAAAAAAAAAAAAAGTTGAGATGGAGATGACTGTTTGTACAGCTGTAGATGTCCATCACTTTTCATTATGAGCAGTTCATATTTTCTGTTTCTGATTATAGGAATGACGTTCCCTACATGAGTGTAAATGTGAAGAGAAACATGGATGAAATGAAATACTTTCAAACTGTATAAAAACTTCATAAATACTGTGATCCAGAGCCAGACAAGAGTCCTTTTCTAATGAATGATAATGGAAGTTTAGACTCTGTTACTGAGTCACTGGAATATGGGAGCAGAATCTAATATGAAACCAAACCAGCTGGCTAAAATAACAGGCTGTATTATTCTGTGGTTTTGATAGATAATTTTTCCTCCCCATATGTTATGTTTCTAGTGCAGTATCTTTTTCCACTTGTAGGCACTGCCTGAAAGCCTTCAGGTTCTAGTGCAATCTAGAGAAGTTTTTCTGACAGATTGTAGAATTTGACTTTGACAGTAAAACCAGTCCTTAGTGCATTTGCAGACTAAAAAATTTGTCCCCATCTTTCTTACAGGCCCCCTTCAAGTACTAAAAATCCACAATCAACTCTCCCCAGAGCTTTCCCTCTTCAAGGCTAAAAAGTTTCAACTTTTTCAAGCTTTCATTATAGGAGAGGTGTTTGATTCTTGTGATCATCTTGGTGTCCCTCTTCTGGACTTAGAGATCTATGTCCTTCCTGTTCTGAGGAGCCCAGAGCTGGATGCAGTGCTCCAGGTGGGGTCTCATGAGAGGGGAATAGAGGGGCAGAATCTCCTTCCTTGCTCTGGTGGCCACACTGCTTTGGATGCAGCCTGTGGTGTGATTGGTTTTCTGGGCTGAAACAGCAGTGTTTGTCAGCAGTTTTACAGTTGACACCAACAATTGCTGCCCACAAAGTAATGTCTGAGAAAAAAAAAATTATCAGCATAATAAAATTAGTACTATCTTAGCAATAAGAGCAAGTTATTTCGTGTGCATACATTTGCATGATAGAATAGTAAAAAAGTTGGAAAGTATTATTTTCTCATTGAGAAAATAAAATAAATAAGCAAGTATGTAAAATAATTTTTAAAGTTCTTTCTATTTTAGTACTGTTATGAAACTTCTGGTTTAGCATCACTATTCAACAGCCACAGCTGTCACTGAAGGCTCCGTTCTGTACATTTTCTCCCAAAATGCAGGACAAACCTTGAGATGTATTTTCATCTTACTTTATTTTATACAGTGAAAACTGAAGAAGAAATTCAAGAAAGGGTTCTAAAACCCAGAAAATAGTATTTGTAGAATACAGTAAATCTCATAATTTTTACTTTCATGCAAATGAAGAAAGAATGTAAAGAGTGTAATAGTGGTTCCAGTAAAAGCTTCTTTCACTGATTTCAGTGAGGCTGGGGTTTTACTCTGCTTTTACTTGGGAGCTTCAAAATCAACCCAGTCATTGTCATTGTGCTTCTACTCAAATATCCACACTGTTCTATTTGGTAATGACTATGAAGTTAGATCAAGATAGGAATGATAATAAAATTAAGTGCTTACATTGGGGAATATAATTTAAATGTCATAAATGCATATTTTCAGTAAGTAGAATTTAATATGCAACGTTTCTTGAAACAGGTCCCTCATTTGGAGAAGAAATTAATCAGCTTTCGTGCAACAAATCCATTTGAAAACCAGTGTCTCCAAGGGTGTTGCACGTAGTTTCCAAGAACTGGGAAAAGTAATAGAATAGGAAAGGTACCACATTTTCTTCATGAGTCTTTTCACTGTAATGCTCATTACCCTGTAAACTTGGCATTAATTCAGGCAGAGAACAGTTTATTGTTTAACATCAGCTGAGAAATTATTTCTCCCGAATTTCTATAATGATTTTCCTAGGATAATTTAATTTGACATACATCACTGTTTGACACTTCTTTGCCTGCCAGACCATGATAAAATCTGACTAACTCAAGTGTATTATTTCTTTTAAGTAATGGACTTTTTAGGAGGACGGTAAATACTTTAATATAAGATTTTGTTATGCCAGGATTCAGCAGCTTTGTAATGAGCTTTTGGGGATTTTCAAAAGGTTAACAAGATTTATATTGTGGGATGTTTTTGCATGAAGCTATGAATCACTCCATGATGGCTCTTATTACTTAGAAGCGCATTTCTGAATATGCAGTTAAAAATATCACACTTGCTAAGTTCTAGGTTACAGACACTCTGCGTTAATTTTTGGGTTCAAAAATTTAATATTTTTAAAAGTGCTTTGTAAAAGTGCTGTATAAATACAAAAGCCAAGTAGTCTGCGAAACATTTTGTAACGTTTAACGTTTCAAATTTTGTGCAATTCTTTAATATGTTGTATTTTCTTTCTAACTTATGAATACCTGCTGGTTTTTTTCCTCAAAAGATCCACACATTTTCAAAAAAAAAAAAAAGAGGGGGAGGGGGATCCGATTAGATTTCACAAAGAACAGAGAGAACAAACTTTTTTTTGTAGTAGCAGTACTTTTTTTAGTTTTGTGGCATTTGCTAGTCATTTTAGGTATATTTCATTATGTTAATGCTGATATGTTTTTTCCGTTTTCTTTTTAATGATCTATCAGTATATTTAGTCCCTTTATATAGTAGTTTTTTTTAAGCCAGAGCTGTTTCTTTTGATAACTCATTTTTCTGAAATTTATTTCTGTTGGGAGCAGACTGTTGTATTTTAAATTTTGAGTGTAATTCTTAGACTGTGTAGTCGTTTTTCACTACTGATATCAGGTAAAGGAGGACTGCAAAGTGTCAGTGTAAAATGTACTTCTTCATTTTGCAGGCAAGAAGATTTTAGAATAGTCATTTAAAAGGAGTAAAATGTCCTTCTGTTTTTTCTAAGTCTTCTCCAATAGCCTATAAAATAAAGCACTTTGCTGTGCTTGCCACAGGAGTTACAGCCTGCCATTTTATGATCTTCAAAAGCCTAACCACAGCTGCTGTTTAGTTCTTCTGATAACTGTATGCCAGAGCAATCAACTTACAACTTTTGTCCTTGGTATTGATCCCTATACATAGAGAGGACTTTAATTTTTTTTGTGCCAGTTGAAAAGCTGTTGGTAAACTGTGGGATCAGTCCACCTGGGCATTTTCCAGTTATTTCCATATAAAAATACCTTTTGCATTCTCTAAATTCCCTTCTCATTATGTTCTTTAAAAGCATCAGATTTGCTGGAGTGCTATCATAAAAAAAAGATAAATGTTTAAGGAAATGTGTAAATGTTGTCATACACAAAGGCCTTTCACTATTGTTTTGTTGTGTTTCTGCAAATGGTTTAGATCTGTACCAAGCTTGAGTTTATTTGAAGTTAAAAGAATTCTCTCCTTACATCCAAATTTGTCTTTCTTACTGAAGAAGCCTTGACTGCATTGTTTGGGCAAACCTTATTTGTTTATTTACCTTTTTTGTCTATTACAAATTATGTATTTGTCAAGACTGCTAGTTTTAGTACCTTTGTTTGTTTTACCTGGCCATTACTTAAACCTCAGTCCTTCAATGGGAGGTGTTATTTCAAGATATCTCTTTAAGCAGTTTTAGAACTAAAATAACTTGAACTGTTTCACCACCTTGAAAAAAGAAAAAGCTTCAATTATGCGCTTGTATCCCCAGGATTTTGTTAGCAAGCAGTAGCCAAATGTACTGTCCACTACCCAGTGGGAGGAAATGGAAGGTCTAATGAGAGGTTAGGGAAAGACCATGTGAATTGATTTGAAAGCTCATGAGGAAAGTAATATTCAGAATCAGGATTTTAGAAAAAGGTGGCAGTGATCTAAAGTGATTTGTAGAAGTGATTTGAGTGATTTACTAAATGGTTTCACTGTAACTTAATTGTTTTTAAAGATGTGTTTTATGTATTTTGAGCCATATTCTGAAAATGGTGTTTTGTCTTCTCACTTTTATTTTAGTAGTTCCCAGGCATTACAAGAATTATCTAACACAACATGAAGAGAGTAAACATCCATTAACATTCCCATATTCACACAAACAGTAGTCTGTAAAATGAGCCCTGGAGAGGTGGATTTCTGTCTGTGGGGAACTAAATCAATGTTGTTTTAAAACATAGGGAGGTGGTTCTGCACATGAAGACAGACACCGGGATTCCTTGCTAGAGGGGACTGTGAATACAAAAAATGTACTCAAGAGTAGACTGGGCTGTAGTTCAAAAAGAGATCCAGTGGGTATTGCTGCATTTTAGAAAGGCCACAAGGGCTCAGTCAGTCCCTTGGGCTGAGGAGTAGCTGGGGATTGAGAGACTCTTGGTGGGAGCTCTCATATGTGCTTGCTTTGTTCTTACTCTTCCCTGGGTATCCATTTATGACTCCTGTTGGAGAACAGCAGCCAGGTGAGCCCTGTGGTTCAGCTATAGCTTCTTCTCAGAAAAACTCCCTCCCATGTGTTGGGCAGAGCTGTGAGAGGGAAGAATGCATTTATGGCATCTATGTGGCTGTATTGGTTAGCACCACCATTCCAGTTCCATGGTGTGTCCTGGCATTTTACTGCTTTTCCCCATATAGCTTTGGTCATTCATTTCTTTTGGTAAGTTTGTTTTATCTGTAGCTGCTACAAGATTCTCTTTTGGTCTATACAATTCCTATTCATTTCTCAAAGGACAGGTTTTCAGAGAGCTCTTTACGTACCAAAAACCCTGAACAATTTGCTTCTCTGTGCTCAGAACCTGCCTCTGGTGAACTTACAGATGAACTGCCAGGTTCTTCTGGGTATTCTTTTTCTCTGATTAATTTTTTCTCATGTTTAGAAATTTGAGCATAATGTCAACCCCAGCTCTTGATGAGATAAGTGTATGTGTAATATTGCTTTAAAAGTTAATGGAAATTTAGCTTGTTTTTAAAAAGTGATTGCACTGATTCACAGAGGAGCTCATTAAGATGTATCAAGAACAAGGATAAAGCTATTACACTCTTTATTACAAGTTTCCTAATATTGCCTTTTCTTACACATTAGAAACTGTTTACAACGTTTATTGTAATTATCTGTGCACTCTTCTGGTGATTTAATACTTGTCCAAAAGATTGGAAATATTGAAATTTAATCTTTAAATCCATATTCTAAAATGTAATATTTAAATATTTTATTTATAATATTGCCACTGCTAAAGCAAGTGGCAGGACAACAACCCTGGATTAAATAACTCTGGCTGTTTACTTCTACAAGCATACATATATGCACATGTTTCTGAAATATTGAAAATTGCCTAATGGACATTGCTCATTCTACCTGCTACAGTTCCTTTCACTCTACAATTTTTTTCTTATAGGCATTGTAATTTTTATATTTTAGAAATTCAGGAAAGAAATCACATGTTCTCAAAGGTTTTATTTAGCACAGTTACAGAGGCAAAATTTGCATATTTAAGAAGAGTCTGGCTAGTCTGTGTGAGCTGGGCTCCATCCTTCTGCTTATTCAATGATCATATGACCCTAGTTTAAAAGTAGTGAAACTCAGTTGTGAAGTGTTTCTCTCTTTTATAAGGAAGCATAAGGAGAAAATGCTATTCTTTTTTCTTGGGAGAAAATGGAAGGATAGGAGATAAAAGAGGAAGAGGAGAGAAGAAGCAAAATAAATGAGAGAAAATAAAATGCTGTGAACTGACAGCAAGATTAATGAGAAGAAATGGAACCTTAGCCTTGGCTGACATAGATGGTTTTGTCTTTTCCAGCACAAACACACATGAAAGCTTTACATGTTTTTACTTATAGTTTGTGGGGTTTAAAATGCTGGAACAAAGTATGAATCAGGTGTTAACTTTACTGGGACATGTCCTTTAATTGTAGCTGGGTTGTTTTTTCCTTTCTTTCTCTCAAGTCATCAAGTAAAAATCCTCTAGTTTTATTGGACTGGGTCCATACAAAGCTAGGCTGCTTCATCAACCTACTGTGCACCCCTCAGTCCTAATCCTAATTACATTTGCCTTAGTTGATCTCTCTGAAGCCAACCCACTTCAGTGTCCTTATATGCTTGCACTTCAATGGTAAAACAAAAAAAACAAAACAAAACAAACCCAAAAAACAAACAAAAAAAAAAACAAAAAAAAAAAAAACCAAAAAACAAAACAAAAAAAAAACAAAACAGTGAGGTGCTGTTGTCTCTGCTGCTCTTTTTTCAGTAAACCTCAAATATCAAAAAAGGAAAAACTTTATTATGTACGTTTGCAATCAAGTAAGCTAATGACAATACAGAGATCTCCAAGCTGGTTTCCTAATTGCCCCTGTTTTGGTCAGCTGCAAATTGAAGTACTGTATAGAGAGAATTTTCAGTGGAGATTCTGCTGTGAGCAGTTTTGGAATGTAAAATAACTTTTTGTTGTTAGAGGAAGTGTCTTTGTAACTGGGAAAACAGCAATCCTCGGACATCCCACAACTGTTAATTTACCTTTTGTCTAAGTGACAGCCTGTTGCTGAGGGTGAAAAATAAATGTTTGCACTCCCCCAAAAAGTGTGAGCAATGTAGTCAGTCTCTGAGGAGCAGGCACTGATTGCCTTTGTGGTCACAGCAGCTTTCATCACCAGTGGATCTAGCTGTTAACTGGAGCTCCTGTGGTATAAAGCAATAACAGTAATAATGGTAATGCAGATCCAGCCTTGATTGCAACAGAGCAGATCCTAAGCAAGGAAAATTAGTGTAGCTCTCAGGGCACAGCAGGGGGAATTAAATGCAGTGCCTCTGGGGTTGTTGTGAGCATGGGGAGCAGGCACTCTTCCAGTGTGGTTTTTGGTCCTATTTTGTGCACTCTGAGTTTTGTCTGGATCAAAGTTCAGGGTTGGTATACAGCTCATTCCAGCAGGAAACACTGTCTTCCTGGCTGGCTGGCTACCACCTTCCATCTTTCTGGAGATACAACTTAATGCCTCTCTTCACTTGGGTTGTATTAAAAATAGTAGAGCTTTTTGTATATTGCTTCTTTGACCACTGTTGGCAGATACTAGTAGGAAATTGGGAAAAAAGGCCACATAACTGAGATGAAAACAAATTGTTCCATATTTTTTTCTGTAGTCCTTTATACATTGACATTCAGATAACACTGCATGCCTGAGAATAGGCCAACCTTTACAATTACCCATTAAGGAGTATTTGCTTTGGTTTGTAATAAAAGAATTCTTAGGGATTCCCCTTGCCTATTCTTTTAGGTAAGCTTAATGGGCAGTTCATCTGCTAAAACTTTTCTTCTTCTGTAAAAACAAACTTGCCTTTAAAAAAACCTTCTGATGGGAATTTGGGGAAGTCTTTTGACCTGTTGACTGCTGAGATGCCAGTTATTGCTACAGTGTGCATTTTGAAATTGCTTGGTGATTCCTTGATGAGAAGAGCTCTGGCCCTGCTTGTTAGTACTCTTTACTCTGAAACGGGGCCTGTAGTTTTTAGTCATGGTTCATCCCAGTAGGCTGTACTGCTTCCTGCCTTGATTATACCTGTTTTAACAGTAGCTAGAGGGAGAGAGAGATGCTTCTCTTACAGGTAAGAAGTGGAGACAAAATTACATTATCATCCTTTATCAAAGATTTTGGGTTGACAAGACCAAGAGCAGATGCAGGAAATTTCAACTGTTTGTTGGTTTGGTTTTTTTTTTGATAAAAAGGAAAAAAAAGGCTTTGAGAAATTCAGGCAGTATATGTTAGAACCAATGGAGTAGAACAAATAATGTAGTCTTCTCATGAAAATAATTTAACATTATAATAAGAAGAATAGTAATTTAAGAAATAAACATCCACTGTGCCTCAGTATAGGAAGTAAAAGAATAGAAGACAAAATATAAGAGCCTTCAGTGGTAGTTCCTTGCAACTTAATCTTTGACTAGCAAAACTTGAATGTGTAATGTCCCTGGTGACTGAGGAGAATTTGTGAAATAAAGTGGAAACTTGTAAAATTAAATGAACTGTAACTAACATGGCAGGCAAAATAGTGAGACAAATTTCAGAGGGAGATAAAAGGAGAAGAGAGCATATAGCTTCTTGATGTTTGGCTAGCTTTGTTAAACTCTGCCTGTGTAAATTCCAAATGATGGAAACTGTAATAGAATCAAGTTCTCCTCATAGTTTAAATGTGTCTATAATCATATTTCAAAGTCCCATGGATGCTTTGCTAATGAAGAAATTGGAAGATATGTTTTGATTTTATTTTTTAAGTTTTGAAGTTCCTTGTTAAAGGTAAAAATCTATAAGCCTTATGTGACACCCTCTCTGAATCCTTGGGGAACAGAATTTTTACCATAGTCATGAATATATGTGTTTTAATTAAAATCAAAGGCTAAGAGACAGCATAGGCTAAGAGACAGCAAAGATGGCCTTTAATATCAAAGCTAAATTTGAGGAAAATATATAGAAATTTTTGCCTAATGAGATTGAACAGCCTGAATTATGAATCACTGATCTTGAGGACTAATAGCAAGACCTGAGTACCTGAGGATACAACTGACTTTTCTAAACAAAGTCAAGAATTGTGTTGCATCACTGGCCTGCTCAAGGAGCTGACAAAGCATGGATCTATTTATGAGTGCATAATAGAAATGCCAGTATTTTTAATATATATATTGCACATGCCTGACTCTCACATTTTGAGACTGTTATCCACACAGGGAGATAGTTAGAGTGTGAAGGAACTCGAGGGAGAGTAGCCTTTTACTGAACCAAGTACACTGTTCAAGGTTATGCAAAGTCTAGAGGAAGGGTGGCTTGTAGTGCACAGCTCCTCTTTGTGCCACAGAAAATGAAATCCTCAGTTCCCAGAGGACCTTTTCAGAGAAACCCTATCTCTTTCTCTGTGCTTAAATTTATGAAGTCAAGAGAATATAAAAGTGTTCAAATTATGAAAAAAAGTTTTATATTCTATTCTTTTTATATTTTTTTAAATTGCCTAGTATTTCTGGGTTACTTTCACTATTCTATTTTAAACTGATTATCCTCCTACAAGTGATATTCTCTTGCCATATTAACTGCATTTAGAATTAGTTTTTAATTTTACTTAGAAAATGAAGTCTGAACTAAGAGCAGATCTATAAAGCTAGAAGTAAGTAGGTAAGAGCAAATTATGTAGGTAACTTACCTGCCCTTTGCATTGAAGTCCATGATGCCAGGTACTTTCTCAAATTTGTGTTACTGATGTCCATCTGAGATACAGTCAGTAGAAGAAACAGATTTGTATCTGCAAATGTCAGGTGAGCTTGTATTCTTAGCAGCAAAAAGGTGTTTACATCTAAAATTAAATAACATACTCAGGAAAGCAGTATGTATATACAGGAATTAAAGTAGGATAACAGTATTTAAAACTAACCATGATTAAGTTTTCTGAATTTGTCCTGTACTAACAATATTCCACTTAAGAGAAGTCCTAAGACAAAGGATTCAGAAACAGCAATATTATGATAGAACTGGTAACTGAAATCCCAATTTACTTTGAATCATTTTTTTCTGGAAATTAATGACGTGGCATGCCCTTACCAATATGTTGCTTTACTGAGTGAAATGCATGTAAAATTGACTCTTAGGTTGATTATAACAGCAGAATCTTACTATGATTAAAACCACTGTGGTATCAGTCATCAGATGTCTGGAATTTGCTATTTTGTTTATGCAAGTTAAACAGCTATTTTGTATTTTAATTTTGTTACATATAAAATAAAATAATTTCTTAAATACCGAATATGATCTTTGATGGGTCATTTCTACTGATTTTAGTTTGCTGCCCAGAAATAGAAATTCGGCTGTATTTAGTTTTCCAAATGTGTCAGCTAGTGGTATATCAGTTTCTTCTATACCAAAGAACAAGCAATGACCAGTTAGATAAAATCATGCAGGTTTGGTATTGTCCATTATCCACACTGGAGCCAAGTGTCCTTGCTCCTGAGATAAAATTAGCATCTCTGATACTCCACTGTGACCACAGGCGGAGAAAGGCAGTAGGTAGCAAAAGCGGAACTGCTAAGCATGCCCACATAAGAATGTCACACTTAGGTAACTGAGTGTCCCTCAGGTCAGCCTACGATAAGAGCAAAGTCAAACAAGGCTGAATCCTTGATGTTTTGTGTTTTAAGTATCTGAAAATTGTTCACGACCAGCCTCGACCTACAAGACCTCAAATGATCATATGAGCAAGGCAATAAATCGGTGTTAACTTGCCCTGGGGCCCATGTTGTAGTTGTGATGTTGTGAAAGTTGCATCTAGTGTTAGCCTGTCCACATAGATCTGCCTGCTTTTTCAGGATTCTCAGACAGGAAAATTTTATATTCACTTTTACTGAAGGGGAACTATGGTGGCTGAATGGGCATGGCTGAAGGGTTCTGCATCGTATCAGTGCAGTCCAGTGGAGATGCACGGGAATACCACAGCATCAGGAGAGCTGGGGAACCACTTGCTTTCCAAAACTCCACACCTGAGCAAGATTTTGGCAAAGCCGACGGTTTGTAGCCCTGCAGTATTTGCCAAACATCCAGGACGTGGCCTCCCGTTGTGGGACAGACTGATTCACCTTCCTGACAGAAATCAGAAATGGAATGTAGTGGGCATAACAGAAAATCATTTCTGTAGGAAAAGACACTTCAAAAATTATGATATCCAGAGGAATGGACAGCAGCTTTCGCAATGCCGACATGCTTCAACTTGGACTAGTACAATTTTACAGCCAGGCTATACAAAAGCAAACTTTCAAATCATGTCAAGTGCCCAGGAATACCAAAAAGAAGAAAAAAAGTGTAAAGGTAACTGACATTATCATGCAGAGCACAGCAAATGCTGTATCTAGAAAAAACAAAAAGCAAAACCAGCTTATGTCTTTGTTTACTGTCAGGGGTTTGGCCATTGGTAAAAGCATTATTATGTGGGGATGTTTTCTAGCTACCAACCTTTTTTTAATTTATTTGGTTTTTATCAATGGTAATTGCGGTTTTTAGTTTTCTCTTCTATTTAATTTAATAGCTTTGTGAAGAGCCCTTACGACAATGTGGTTAGTACTTATTGGGGTTTTCTGTGTGATACCTATACAGAATAACATCTCTTCTTTTAGAGCTTTTAAAAAGTATTTGTCTCTCTCCTTATGATCTTTGTAAGCTGATCAAGAATCTTTTCTGAACTTGGCCTTTTTTTTAAAGCATATCTTTGATACATTCAAAATGCAAAGACAAAAGAAAGCCTTCTTTTCTACTTTCAGGGTGTTCAGCTCTCAACAGTGACTGTGTTGTTTGCCTTCTTTCTTAATATTAACCATACCCAAAGCCTCAGTGGGTACATGTACAGAGCTCAAGTGGGACTTCTTGTTAGGAATATTCTCTGCCTCACTAGTCAGGAGAATAAACCATTTTCTCTGAGGTAGGTTGTTTTCACATCAGCACAGCATTGAAGGAACTTCTTTTAAGAATCACAGTTGCTAGGGTATTAGCACAAATGTAGTGCTTAAGTTATTCTTATTCCTCTTTAAACTTGGATAAATGGTTCTTCATTGCTCTTCACCTAAAAAATAATTACTGTATATTGTGAGGGGGGATTACAAGTTGTTTTCTTTTACTTAAGTCTTGCGTCACTCCAGGAAGAAAGATTACAGTGTCAGGCAGGATATCACCTCATGAAAAAGTTAAACTGGTCTAAGTACCTGATTTCTTTAGATTTAGTTGTGCTTTACCTCAGAATGCCTCTTTGCTAACAGATGTCAGGTGTTGATCGCTTTAACGTCTTACTAAGGGCTGTCAGGAGGCTACCAAACCCAGACAGTCCCATCCAGGAGCCTGTTAATTATGTTATGTCAAGCTAAATTAGCCTGTTTTCTGCTTGGTTTTATTTTTGAACAAATGAAACTTCTTACCTTGATGTTTTCATGTGAAGTTGAGGCAGGGAATGACTCAAAAAAGGTACCTGTTTTAAGTGTTGGCCATTACTTTCTCAAGAGATAAGCTCTGTAATTAACTGATGTCTGCTAACAGAGTCTTCCAATTATGATATATGGGGAGGCTTAACAAAGTGGGTTGTCTGGGTCACAGGTCTATAATTACTCTTAGTAATATTTGTTTGGGGACCATCTTAAAAGTCATCCAAACTATTGAAGAATTTTGTTTGCTCATTTGTTGGCTGACATCTCAAGGAGTAAATGCTTTCTGACAAGACCGTGTGCTGCCTATCCATGTCATGAATAGTGCAAAAAAAAGCAAGCACAAACCCTGGAGGAGTCCTCATCAGAAAAGAGCAAGCTCCATTCTCTTTTTACCAAATTTATTCAAGGTGTCAAAAATATTTTGAGGGATAGCTGGAATTGTAGTGTATCTGAACGTTTAAATATAAACGATGACATTCTTTGTTATTCAAGCAGACTAATGAGTCTGAAGTATTTCAATAAAAGGCACATCACACTGGCATTTTATGAGTCACAGACAAATTTAGTGTCATGTCATAACCAAGGTACAGTGGGTTTTGTGAGAGGAGCAGTTTTAGAGAAATAACTAAGTTGGTACATGTGGAGAAAAGAGGTGTGCTGTTGTCTAAGTAAGATTTTCATCTAGTTTGTACCACAGGGCAGCTAGTTTGAATCTTCCTGCATCTGTTGCAAACCAAAGAAAATCATTTTATGTCAGAAAGATTTAGCTTTTTCTCCTTCAACTATTATAAATGTATCATAAACAAAAGATTATTTTTTTTAATGTCTTATCTTCCACTGAGACATACTCCAGGAACTGTCAAATGCTGTTGTGACTTTTCAGCACCAGAATTCCATAATCCTACCTACCTTATGATTTAGTCACAAGTAGAGTTTTCAAAATAAAATAAAAACCATGAAGAATTAATTTTCTGTTCTTGTAAATGCTTGTTGTTATTTTGGATTCTGATGTTTGAGGTTTTCTTAAGTTAATCTCTAAGTTTGCGTAGTCATACTTCTGAGGGACCATTTTGAGTCTTTGATAATAGTGCATAAAGTGAATGAATAAGGTGGTGCAAATACATATATTAAAGAGAGATGGTAACTCATTGTGTGGGCCCAGAGAGAGTTGTATTTGACAACTTATGGATGTTGCAAAAATGACATTAGTAGTTTTGCTCAAAAGCTGTTGCAGTTTTCAGTATATGTTCCTTATGATATGAGAAGATCTGTCTGGAATGTAGCCCATGTTATGAAAGTGCTGATTTGTGTTTGCTTAGAAAAGCCATGATCTATTTTCTTTTTTTTTCCCAAAACCATCAGAGTTGGCTGAGACAATTCAGGCAACAATAAAATCCATAAATAGGAAATATAACAGTTATTTTGTAATGTGTAAAAATTCATTTTACAAAGCTAGGAACTGATAATACAGGCATACAAAACTGTGAAGAGTTCAGAACGGTATGTTTAATCTTTGCAACTATGTGTTTAAATGTGTAAAGTTTTTTAGTAAATCCTGGATTTTTATTCATCTTTATGCATGAAGTCTGAACAGCAACCAAGATAAGATCCTTCCATTTGGTCCTTCAGCAGTGGCACTCTGCCCTGACTGATTTCTGATTTGAATGTTCTGCAATACCTCCCACATACTGACACTGCTGAATCTTTTAGAATGGCGTGCAGGGGCCCTATCTGCAGCATTGCGATACCCAGGACTCTAGACCAGGGGTGCACAGTTTGGAAAAAGTCAGGAGAATAGGACTCTTGCAGGTAATATTCCACAGCAGATTAAATTGCACTTCATGATACTTCTTTTTTCTGTGTCAGGGACCTCTGTTGGTTGGGCTGTAGTGTTCAGAGGGACGCGACAGGATTTTTGTCTTTCCTTAACATTTCTGTGGGTTCGTTTTGGTGGGTTTTCTAACCAAGCTAAGTCACAAGAGAAGTGCATCTTAATGGGGGTATTTCATTGTTTGTAATTAAAAATCTTAGTCATAATTTGTAAAACAGGAGTTAATGAAGAGCTGAATGGTGTAGTGTAAGGCGGTCTCTTCTGCAGATTCCCCCTTTCAGGCATTCACAGCCTTATTTTTGCCCACCCAGTTAATATCACTGACTGCGTTAGACTTACTTCTGATTTACACCAGGGTGAGTATATAAAAACCTTTGGGGCATTCCAAAGTTCAACAAGTAATTCCTGTCTTTTTTAGAACAATGGACTAACACCTTAGACTGTGAGAGGTTTGAGCTTTGGATCCTCTGCCATTACAGTGTCAAAATTTCTGTTTTATTCCTGGCCTGTTTGCTTGAATTGAAGGGTTTATTCTGATGGTGATTAACTTCTGTGTGTTCACATAATCAGACACGTGTGAACTCATAAAATTCCAAGTGTGATATTACATTGCTGGAGGCAACAAAAGCTCAACATGACATGATGTAAAGACATAAATATTCAAATAGGAATACAAAACAAAGAAAAAAATATTATTCTATTCCACTTTCAGACTTTTGATAAAGAAGACACTGTCTGACTGTCTTGTATCAGAGAATTTAATTCAAAGGCGTGCATGAAATGAACCTAAAGGATTGGACCCTAAAAGATTAGCATGAAAATATTTTAGGAATATTTCAGTTTTTAAAATCTTTGCAGTGTTCTTTGAAGTGATTTGTTTCCAAGGGAACAACAATCTGCAGAGCTATAGATCTCTTTAATAGTAACATATCACAGGTAAGAAACCTACATTCCCTGGTAGTGTTCATAATTTTTTTTGTTTGTTGGAAGAGTAATTTTTCATTTTTTCCTTATCCTTCACAGTTTCATGTAATTTAATTTCCTTAAGGTATTAAAGGAACTCTTGTCAAAAATAGTACATGTAACACATTTCTGAGCATCATTGATGTAGCTTAGAAAATAAGAAATGTTTAAGGGATTTATTTTGAAACAGAAAGTAACTCACAGGCTGTGCCATGTTGAAATACCATTTCCTCAGGTGCCGTCCTGGCTGGAACAGCTCTGTCTACAGAAGGCTTCAATTCTGTTTAGTTTTTCAGTAACAAACGTAAATCCAGTCAGAGGGGGAAAAAACAAGAAAATGAAAGATTCGTGGGAATTCTGACTTTGCTGGCAAAGCAAATCCACATGGGAAAAATTCTCACTAAGAATTTAAAGCCCAGCTTTTCTGGGTGGTGTCAAAGTATCTAGGTATTGTGTTCTGCTAACCTGTAAAACACAGCCTCACCTCTGTGGGAGCTCTACATAAGTTCCTGTTGGTGGTACAGGGGATCTTTTTGTGGTAAATTAACAACCCAGGTACGGTACTTGGGAATGTTTTATTGGGAGCATGGAGAAGTAAATTCAGCAAGCTGTATATATTTCATACACTACAGCATTACCAACGCATCCCCTCAGCGGGAATGGTTTGGGGGTTTCGGTATAAACAACTATTGCAGAATTTCTTGAATGAAACAGGCGTCTTTATGAAGTGCTGAACACCCATTATTGAAAAATCAGATCTTGCCTGAGACATGCTTTTTATCACAGGCAAACTCACTGTTTTTAAAATCTAGATGATGGGCCTGAACTAAAATTAAAATTAACTTATATTGTGTGCTTTTCACACTGTATTTTACAGTGGTATTTTTGAGTTAGACAATGGTAAATGAGTGCGGGTTCATTAGGGTTTTACTTGTTGGATTTCAGTAACTGTTTGTGGTCTTCATGAAATAAAATGTTTAAATTATTAGATTTTAGGAGAACAAGTTCATTTTAGAGGCGACTTCATTGACTTCAGTAGCACCGATCTCAATAGAGTTCAGTTTGATTTACCAAATGTATTATTATTTTATGAGCAAGTTAACCAGAAATGCATGTTAAAGATGCTTCTTTTATAGTTAGAGAGGGAAGAAGAACTCCAAGTATGAATTGTAACTTCTCTGATCATTGGAAGGACTTGTCCTGGATTTGGCACTTAATTAGACATTAACTGGAAATGCTGCTTACTTAGATAGGTTAGTTACAGTTGTGTGTTGGAAGGAAAATGTCTCTCTGTTGGCTGTTTTTATTAGTCTGAAATATTTAGCAATATCAGATGGGGAAAAATTTTTATATGTCATGACCAGTTCTTACCTATTGCACTGAACTTTTGAGGACTATTTAAGAGTATGTTCATCAAGATTGTTGGATGTATGCTTAAGATCCTAGAAGAAAAAGGGCCAAGTTACACAGTAATTTTAGCAATCCTGTAGTTTAAAATGAGTGAAGTAAGAAAGCTCTCATTATCAAATCAGTAATAACTAAACTCCCTAATAATAAGAATAGATGTTAGAAAGGGATACCGGTTTATTACTGACTTCACAAGTTTTACTGTATCTTAGCTGTGCTATAAAGAAAAAACACATTTTTCCTCATTAAAAAACCAAATAGCAGTTAATATAAGTTAAAAATAAAATAGTTTTCATTTTTAAATAAAACAATGGCTGATTAAAGAAGATATAATAACCATACTGAAGCTTGAGGTATGTTAAGCAATTAGAATATCATACAGATTTTGTTGTGGCATTGTCATGTTCATAGTTCATAGGTGAGTCAAAATGGGCAAAAAACATTCCTTCCATTCCTCGCTCTCTTATTAGAAAAAAAGCTCTTCTAAAAGCACTTCATTACTGAAACAGAAAAGCTAACAAAGCAGACTAGCAAAGCAATTAGCTTATTGATAATATTTAAGCAGTGTTCTTTTTGCTGATTATATTATTTTGAAGTTTCCCACCTGTTGAACTCAATAGAAATTACTTCTTGAAATCACTGAAGTTTAGAAAAGCCGCTTTCCTGTAAATTCATTATAAGGCAGTGGGGAGGATTGTGAATGTGTGGAAGGCTGGGGAGATTCATGCATGTAATTCTGTAAAACAAAATCAATAAAGCTGATGACAGATTAAGTTGCTAAATTTTGTAACACTAGACTACTGTTTGGGTCATCAGCACAGCACTATTGGATTTTCTATGGTTTAATGCTGAAAAACAGGATTATTGATTTTAGGATTTTCAGCGTATCCCCTCTGGGAGTTCTTAAGCAGTCTTTATAATTCTTCACACTTAAGTTGACAACTACAGTGACATAACTGTGTCCTTGCCTTAGTAGTCGTTTTCTAATCATATTGGAAAAGGCTGGAAATGGTTTATAAAATGATTATTCCAGACAAATGGGGGAACAGAAGGGTTGTCAGGATGTCACTTCTTTGTCTGGTGGTCATTGCTACCTGACTGCCATCTTCCCTTGGAATTAACTTACAGTCACAGATTAAGACCTTTGACTGTCATAAATCTGCTTCCCAATATGTTTGACTGGCAGGGGAGTTCACAAGCCGTCCCAATATAAATAGGATTTTAGCACATCAGGTGCTGCTCCGAAGTAAAACGGGCTGTTTTGCAGTCGACTTTGTTGGTGTATATTCATTGCTCCTTTCCCGACCCATGTGTATGCATGCCTGCGTGTGTATGCATGTGTGTGTGTACGTAAAGTAGAAGCTGAGATAGGCTAACAAAATGAACTACTGTATGCAAGAAATATATGAAGTGCACCCAGCTGCTGGTAGCAATTGCTACATGCAGTCCACTGATTATTGCACATATATTGAAGATAATCAGAGTTACAGCAGTTGTGATGCTCAGGTCCTGCACAGTAACAACATATATATGGAACAGGCCTGGGCGGTGAATCAGCCTTATACCTGTAGTTACCCTGGAAACGTGTTTAAAAGCGAGTACTCTGACATGGACATGGCCCTGAATCAGTACAACCAACCTGAATTTTTCACAGAAGAAAAACCTACTTTTTCTCAAGTGCAGTCGCCATCGTACTCTCAGAAGAAAGGTAGGGGCATTTTATTTAAATAACAAAAAAAAAATAATCTCTGTTTTTGTTTTTGTTTTGCTTTAAACTTACAGTTGCATCAGTTGGCTCAGATGCATCTTTGAATGTGAAGGCTGCCTGTTCAAAATTGAAAGCAGCAGTAACATAGGTTGCTAGGTGATTGTAAGGTTTTCGGAGAGCGATGAGGATTTCCAAGCACTTTTTCTTAATATATAAGAGACATTTGCAAGTATATTGCTTTTTTTTCTGCTTTCCTGGGCTATTAAGTTCCTTTGCTATTCACCAGTGAGCTTGATAAGAAAGTTTCTCTCCTGAAATGTCATCATTATATATGCTGCATCTTAAAGCTGTGTTTCTGTTTACATACAAACTGTGTAAGTCCGTGTTTTCAGTAAATGTGAACTCTGTTTGCTCAGCAACTCAGGAAAAAGATTCTGAAAAAAAGGACTGTAAATATGTATGGGAAAATGTGTTTGAGTTACTGTTTTCTGAGTGAAAACCACGAGTTTCTGATTATGCAGAGCAAAAAAGACTGAAAATTCAAGAATATATCTTTGCAAGAAAGATGACTTTGCATCCAAAAGGCTGATCTAACCAATACATTTGTGAGACAAGTGCAATGTCTGCTCCCTAGGGGTTAAATCATCGCCAGTTTTTAGAATTTATTCTTTTGATTTCAAGTAAGCAAGTGAGATTTAAAAGGAGCCCAAAATACTAACAAACACTTGTAAATGTTTTCAGAGCTGTTTGTTTTGAACTCGGTAACCCAACTTACGCATATGAAGTATACATTCTCTGTGTTTCTTTAAAATCACATTAATAAAGAAAGAAAAAAACTTGTATGTTATACCAAAATAATATCCTTTTCTAATCAGACCAGATTTTCTGTATGCAGTTTTCCAAAATCCAGATGAATCTGATGTAACTAGAGAGATAAAGAAAACACCATTTACTACTTTTGAAGTATCTTTGTAATGAAGAGCAGACTGTTTATTTTTATTAACTACATGGAAAACTGAAGTATTTTCCTCTGGACAGAAAATACTCATTAATTCTTGGTGCAATACATCTCTATGATTGATTGAAAGATGTCTTAATTTCATACATTGAACAGCATCATATTTCATAGTAAAGATAATTATTTTAAAAATCCTTCTTGGAAGCTGTAACAACCTGATCAAATTGTAGGCTAAATGTAGTTGTGGATAATACATGTTTTTGTGTTGTGCAGCATTTTAAATGCTTTTTAAGGCTTTTTTATGTGTTGTTGGGTTTTAATTAATGACTTCATAGCCTTTGTAGAATTCTTCTATTTCTTGTTTTTGGTTAAGGGAAAAGTTTATCTCAGGATTAACTTAGAAAAAATAAAGACTTGCTGTTGCAAAGTCACTGAAGGAGTACATTTTTCATAATGTTAAAGGTTATAAATAATACTTAGTACACCTAGATCAAAGCTTTAAGTTATTTCAGTGCTCAGGCACCCGACATCTGCCCTGTGTAAAGTTTTTGAACTTGTTTGGTTTGAAAGAATACAGAGTTGTTTTTAAAAATGGCTTGTATGCCCTTATTTTCTACCACCTCAGTTTCACTGAGAAATGGCGGTGAATTTCGGAGGAAGCCAGCTCTCTAGCAGGCTTTTAATTGATCATTCACAGAGACTGAGCAATGTGTTTTGGGATTCTTTGAGCCTTATTACTGTGATAATCAATAAAAAGTGGCCTCCCTTCTGTCAAACCTTTGCAAATGTTGAGGTTGTTAAGCAGAAGAGATCTAGACTGCGTGGAACATGTGCATCTTCTCTTTTCTTTTTTTTTTTTTTTATTTCCATCTTTTAAGCAAGCTATCGTAAAACTAACAAATCTTTTAATCCTGTCCTAAGAACAGAAGGCTTTTCACAGGGCATGTGTGTCTGTATTGATCTGGAATTGATTGGGGGAGCAAGTGAGTTTGTTAGAGAAGCCTTGGTAATAGCCCATTAAAGCAAAATTAATTCCCTAAACAGGTGTTCATGAGGAGTCTTGATTGTTGCAGTTGGTATTTTTGTTAGTCCCCTGAAATTTGTTATAATCTCAATAATATGCTGTTCAAATCAGATTGTACTTTACAGTAGCACATGGACTTGTTACTTGTTTCCTCTCAGAGCTTTTGCTAGTTACTAAATGGTTAAAGTCTTGTTTTCCCTCTGGGAAGAAAAAAAAATCAACATTTTATATGTCAAAAAGCTTGTAATTTGTGAAACGGTATTTAATTACTTCTTTATTTTTATGTCACTTTGAAGGAATTCAGAAAATAACTTGAAAAACAACAACCAAAGACCCCAGCAATGTGTCACTGTCGGGGGGGTTGGGGGGAGAGAAACATTTATAAAGCATAGCCAGTTGTTCTAAATATCAGATATTACAGTACATTAAAAACTATTATTTCCTGACTATCTGTCAGAAATTCTGATGAAAAAATTAACTTTTAAAGAAAAGAATTGTAGTCCAGAAAATCAGGCGGTGGAGATGTGGGTTTAGCTTTGCATCTACTTGTTTCTCCATTACCTTTTGTGCTCTTGTGTACACTTTTAAAAGGTGACAGCACAACGTTTGTGCAAGAGCTTACTGTTTTATTAAGGAAGCCCTTTCGGACCTGATCCTGCCCTAGGAAACAGACGGCCACATACACTTTGTTTTCTGTGTAATGCTGTGAAATCTGATAAGCAGAACAGGGCTCATCGTTGTGAGAACAAGGTGCTATTCTCAGTTTTGTCCCAGAGAGCTTAAACTGGAATATTTTTCCCCTCACACAGTGCTGCCAGCCATGGTGAGCTTGCAGCATTGCCTGCTGGATGAGTGATGCTCATGGGGAGCCTATGCCCCCCTGCCCCTGTGCAGAGGCTGTGCAGACAGACAAAAATGTCCCTGGATCTCCTCACACCACCTATGCTGTGAGGAGGAGTATGCAGTGACAGGAGGAGATAATGCAGTTAGGAAGGTACAAAAGAAATATGTACAGGAGTCCAGAAACATCAGTCTCCCCACACTAGATGTCTCCATAGTGTTTTGGACATTTGGACGACATGGGAGAAATGTCTGCAAAGTTAAAACTGGGATGAGAGTTGGCTTTTCACTTTCCTTTGCATGGTAATTTCTCAGACAATCTTAATGAAAGATGTCCACAGGTGTCTGTGAGGTTAGGGTTTAACTTCAGATTCTGTGGGGCAGAGAGCAGTAAGCAGAGGCTGCCCCCCAAACCAAGGGTTTTGGGGGGAATTCTTGAGATTAGACTGGGGGGCAAATTCTTGAGATTAGGCTGTAGCAGAGCTGGCTTCTCATCCCTGCAGCTTGCCTTGCTTCCCAGATACTAGTGAGATACCCGTGAGGTTAATGCCATGTTTGGAAGGGCTCTTGGTATGGTGGGAGAACAGGACTTTGAAAGTTGTTGTTATTGTTGTTATTTTTATAATTGTATTTGCCATAATTATTTCTCTCTATTTTTTCTCAGGCAATTAAGGTGCAGCTGAGAATATGTAGTGTGTGAGTGCTAGAATATGCAACAGAATTAGCCCAAACTGAGTTCTCAGCAGTGTGAGAACATTAGGGTGCTTTCTAAATAGCTAAGAAAAAGTAACATGAAGCTTATGCCAAAATGTCATCTCATCAATGCAGGGAGTGTGTGTAGATATAATCAATTTACAGAAACACTGAGAATTTGTCATCCTGGCCTTTGCATTAGAACAGTTCCCAGTATGTTAATGATTATTCAAGCTTAAAAATATTAATTTTGCTCTTGACCACCTATCTAAGAAAATAGCACTAAGAAAAAAATTGCATAATCCATTGCATAAATCATTATGCATTTGCACTTATGTTTCTTTCATAACAAAAGTCAATGGAAAAATGTGTTTTCATCTCCTTTACTGTAACCTTTCCACAACCAAATGAAGGATGAAAAAGTGAAGTAAGTTATACTTTGCTTTGTTCAGTGAGGCTTAGATTTCTAAACAAATAATTTTCTTGCAGTACTAAGATACTGTCTCTAAAAGCATTTAAATTATTTGAGGGGTGGGGAAACTGCATGATCTGACCCTTAAAATTATGTATTTTGTACCTGTAATTGGTAATGGCTGCAGGTACAGTACTGATTGCAGAAGTTTAAGTGACAACACAGTTTGGGCTAAAATGTTTTCAGCACATTCTCTGCAAAAGCACTGTTGATAAGGTTTCTGACTCAGCCTAAGGAGCAGAGCTAATGCACTGAAAAGTCATGGAGAGGAAAGGGACTATAAAATGTTTCAGATTCAGTCATTGCAGAATCTTTTGTCAATTTTAGTAATTTCATAAATCAAAAAATGTCAACAGAGATCAAAATTGAGGACATGCAAGCCAGATAGCTAACAAGAAAAGTGTGAATCAGTGTGAAAAGTGTGCTCAGCAACATTCTCAGTGCTTCCAAGCTCGAAGGAGAAATAAGCCATTTTTCTCAGTGGGAGTAATTTAAAGAAAGTGGGAAACAAGGATCAGTGTATCTGCCCAGCATTTCAGATCAATGTTGATAATAGCACAAATAAGAGTGGAGTATGCTTTTTCTCTGTTGGGTCTATGCTTCCACCAACACTCCATTTAAGCTTTTTCTGCTCAAGTATGTCCAGGATGATGTATGGCTGGTCCTTGTAATTTTTTATAATTTGTAAAGGTGACTATGAAAGCAGTAGAACAGCCGTACAAATTTACATATCAGTTTTAATACAGTTGAGGATTCTCAAGGTAGTAATTAATTTCATCTTTTTCATTTTTGTACTGTAGTGTCTAGTAAGTGAATACCAGCTTACTGGTAAGTCCTAACTCCTCATTTTAGTAAGTGGTCTCTAGTCATGCAAATCATACCAGATGGGAGAAAGAAAGATTTCAGGGAGTATATTTAATACATGACTCTGCCAGTGTATACTGAAAATTAAAGTACTGAATAATGGTCTTGAAGCATAACTGTCCTTCTACAATAGCAAAAAATGGCATTTTCTGCCTTCAAGGTATAAATCTATGGTGGATTAGGAACAAGCTAATAATGAACGTCTGGCAGACAGGCATAGTTTGTTTGCATCAATGTTACTCATATTCCTGTTTGGTAGTCAAATACCATTTGGTTCTACAATTTTTTTAAGGCGAGGATTAATTCCCTAGGCAAATATCACATTATTTGTACAGATCTGGAGATATAAAGTATGTGCAATGATACTTTAACAAAACTGAAATTGGTTCTTTACTTTTCTCAAAAGATGCTTTTTGTTGTTGATGTTGTTAACGTGTACCAGATACAGAGGAAGAAGAATCACTATAATTTTTCAGATTTTTTTTATAATAGAAATAGTTTGCTTTGCTTTGTTGAATGGAGGAATAGGCACTGAGTGTCTTGCTTGTGTCTCTCCAGCTCATTACACTGTGCAGGGTCATATGTGGTGCTGTAAGGCATCATTCCTGCAAATGGTAATTTAAGAGTGCATGCATACAGTATTAATGGAGGAGTACCTCAGATGACTGCATGGAGTAGCAGATTTCCTTCTATGCTTATGGCTGCTTGGGGCAGACTCATTGTGCATTTTCCTGTTGAAGGGAATTGTTTCCTGCCATGCCTCTACAAAGCTACAGTTGTGATTTAGATCTCTCTCAAGATTGGCTATAATGGATTATATGACATATTCTTCTAGAGAGGGGCAAGTGATCCTGCTGTGTGCTTAGCCTTGCCAAGACAGTAAGATTAGGCAGACTGGCAGGTGGGAGTCTGGGAACCAAAGGTGTTACTTTAGGCTACAGGGGAAACACAGACATGGCAGATCAAGGTCATTCACTGTTATTCTTCTCTCAAAACAAAGATCCAAGGTGGACATTGGGATAAACAATGTCAGGTCATACTTGACAGATAATTAGTTTAGAAGATCATATGGGATGCAACAAGTGACAGTCCATGAGGATGCTGAATACAGCAGACAGAGACTTGAAACAACAAGGAACAATATTGGTTGTTTTTGTACAATTCAGTGAGGTTGTTGTTGCTCTTGAACAGTTCCTCTTAGATATTTACTTAAAAGGATTTGACCAAGAAATAAAAAATAAATTCTGACCACCTGAAATAGGAACATACCTGATGTTTCCATGAAATGTATCACTAAGTAAATTTATTAGTAAGAAATTTATCAGTAAGAAATTTATCAGCAAGAAATTTATTAGTAAGAGAGCGCGAGGATTACACTGTCCAGACAGCATCTGCTTTTCCACATAGGCATTTTTATTTTTGCTTCAGTGTTATTACACAGACATGAAGCAAAAGTACTTGTTGATATGAGAGACAAGTTACTAATAGTGGTGCCAAGAGTGAGACAAGTCTGTTGCTCTTCTCCTTCCTCAAAACATCTAACAGACAACTCTGCTGCCATCCATGACTTCCCCAAGAATCTCCACTGCGCTATTCATTTCTTCCATGCCGGTACCATGTTTAGAAAAACAATGTTGAATTTCTTCCTGCTAATGCTGTTTCTAACTCAGAGAAGCAGAAAAAATGTACTGTCTGTTTATCTGCATGTCTTTCAAATGAAATTGTATTGAATTTATACAGGGTCATGCAGGATATTTGCCACCACTAGAAATTACTCAGAATGGACATTAGTGTTTGTAAGAACTGAATGTAAATCCACTTACTCCTTTTGCAGTGATGTCCATCTGAATTGTATCTTTTGAAAATACTACCGAAGGTTCATTCTTCCCAGTCTAACTGTTTCTAACCCCATTAGCTGTTAGAAGAAGTGTTAAAAATATGGAAAACTGTAATAGAAAGACAAAATATATGTATCGCACTCTTTTGTTGCCAGTGATTTCTTGGAATAAGAATTTTCTATTCATGTTTCCTGTTCAATCACAAGAAGAGTTCCAGGTATGTACTTCCCTTGACTCCCTTGGAGTCAATCTGTGGCAGTACTGAATATAATATTTAGGTAGCTTAAGTAGGTGTCACTTAATGCTTCTGATGCAAGAAATTGGCAGTGTGGTTGCATGTAAGGATGCCATTTTTAATGTCTGATTAGGAGTGCCCCGAAGAGATTGTGTGTTCTGCCAGATTGGAAACTTTATATTGGATAAAGTGGCGAAACTCCAGGAAGGAGATGGACAGCAGTGATCACATGCATGACCTACTGTATATATTTAAGGAAGCAGTTTAGACAAGTGGTCTCCTGCTCCTCCAGTAGAACAAGTTGCCATTGCATGAGCAGCACTAACCAGCTTGTATAATTAATGAAATATCACGGCATTTAATTCAAAAACAATTCTTGAGGAAGCTAACCAGGGATACTGAATTTCTGAGGATGCAGTTTGTGCTATGCAAAGACTGTATTTTGTGAATAGCAGTAACCAGCAATAACAAGAAGCCATTGATCTTCATGATACATTTAGGGGAAAATTCTTCATCCCTTTGCTGCATCTCCTGCCCACTCTGTCAGCTCTGTGTTGTGTATGTGTTGCATGTGCAGAGGCAGGTGTGAGCAGAGTGGGGGCAGGATGGAGATAATAGCCTCTGCTAATCCCCCACTGACTATTAGGAGTCAGTGATGTAATTAGAGTTGAAACCCTGCTGTCTCTCGTCTCTCAATGTCACATGGCCACCAGTCTATCCAAGCATAACTTGTTCATCATGGAGAAATATAGCCTGAATACAAATCTGCTCTTTTGCTGTCTTGTAGACTGGTTTGATACAACACTGAGATCTTAGCTCATTCCCCCACTCCCCTTCCGGAATATTGGCAGACCTGAGATGCCTGTATCCAGGAATGGCTTCCAAGTACTACTGCTTCCTTCTTTTAGAGAAGAGGATATGTGCTCCTCTATAATTTGAGGTTCTCATAATTATTCTCAAATTAGGCCATACAAATACTTTTTGCCTTCTTTACTTTCTCCTGATTTACTCACCAGACTCCATAAAGTTTAAGCATTTTAAGCTCAGTTAACTTTAAGTGTTTTGTCTAATTTGGACTTACCTTTCTAGAGAGCCTCTGGAAGCATAGCCTTAGGAAGACATTTGAATTTAAAGTGTTACTGAGCTGACCCTCTGGCATGTTAATTGCAGGAAGATGATGGCCACCCCTCTTGCAGCATCCCTTAACAGCCTTCTGCTGCCCTGAGTCTTGCTGGTTGCCCTCCAAGTGACTGGTGTCCCAAGTCCCCAAGCTGTACTGGCCCATACTGCTGTGAGGGCTTCATAAAGACATTAACCTTCATGTCTAGCCTTATGTGTGGTGCTACAGATGGATTCAGCAAGCTAGTGGTAAGGGATCGTGTTACAGGCAGCTGCATCCAAAGGGCTCTTCTTCATTGCACTGAAAAATTCCACTCAGCTTGCAGTTGATGCAAAACTGGGAGGAGTGGCTGGAACACCAGATGGATGTGCTACCCATTCAAAGCAACCTAGGCAGCCTAGAAAAATGGGATGAGAGGAATCTCTTGGAGTTCATCAAAGGCAAAGGCCAAATTCTGCATGAGGAGAGGAGTAATAAACACAGCAGTGCAGGCCCAACTGGCAGGAAACTGCTCTGCACTGGAGTGCTTGGGGGTTCCTAGTGGGCAGCAAGTTGCATGTAGGCCAGCAGTGTGTTCTTGAAGCAAGGGAGGTAAATGGCATCTGATCTGCTTTTGGAAAATCGTCACCAGCAGCTTGAGGGATGTGATCCTTCCCTTCTGTTGAGCTCTAGTGAAACACATCTGCAGTGTTTGGTCCAGTTCTGGGCTCCCCAATAGAAGAAAGACAAACATCCTGGAGTAAGCCTGGCAAAAGGCCAGAGATGATGAACTGGAGCATCTCTTCTATGAGGAATAACTGAGAAAACTGGGACTCTTCAGCTTGGAGCAGAGAAGGCTCAAAGGGGCATATCAGTGTGCGTGAATATCTGATCCCCCACACTGTAGAAGACAGGGTCAGACTCCTCTCAGTCCCCAGTGACAGAACTAGAGAAAATGAGCACAAATAGAAGTACAGGAAATTCCTTCTGAGAATAATAAAATAGTATTTTCTTTTCACTCTGAAGGTGACAGAGCAGAACACTTGCACAGATTGCCCAGAAAGGTTGTGGAGTCTCCATCCCTGGAGATACTCAAAAGCTGTCTGAGCATGGACCTGGACAGCTGGCCCTGTGTTGAGCAGGGGTGTTGGAGTAGTTGACCTCCAGAAGTGGCTTCCAACTTCAGCCATTGTGGGACCCTGTGAAATGTTTATTACTCCACTGATCTTACATAGTTATACATATAGGTGCACTTTCCTCTCTCCCCTCAAAGGGAGTCTGAGATGTCTATGTTACATCTTCACAGTGAGATTTTTCAGAAGGTAAAGTTACAAACTGTAACTCCATTAGTTATGAGTCATGGAAACATTGATTTTGAAAGGTTTGTATTTTACCCTGTTAAAAAGTTGTCTGTGGTTACAATTACTTTTTGCTTGCCATCAGTATTGTTTTGGTTTTTTGCTCAAATTGAAAATATGTTTGTGTTTTCAAAACAAATGTCATTGTCGGAAAAGAACCAAGCATTGCCAATTTTTTTCACAGCAGGAATATTTTCACTGGCTGGATCTGGTAAACCACTTCTGAAGAGAAAATGTCATTCTAACACATACATGTACACACTCACACATACACACATATTTGAATGTCCACATATTTTGCTTTAAATTCAGGCTACATTGAGTGTTCCTGTGGAACATGTCCAGGTCAGGCATGATTAATAAATTTGGGCTATATGTTGCTTGTACCTTTCTGCTTTGAAACAAACCATCTGTCAGTAAATATTTCTTACTACCAAGTCCCCCAGTCACACTGAAACCTGCAGTCTCATCTACAGTATACAAGTATATTGAGGTTTTTTCTGATATATAGAACAGAAACATACTGTATGCCTTCACTGCTATTTTATTATTTCACATAAAATCTTTTGAAGTAATGAATATTTTCTGATGTAGGATTTCACTCAGGAGAGAGAAATCATGTTCCAACTTTTCCCTCTTGACCAGTAGACACTGAATCAGTCTGAGGAATAGAAAATCTTATAGGCTGTGTTTAAGTCTGTAAGAGTACAAACTTTTATTCAGGAAATTCGGTGAGTTCAGAAGTATGGCGCTGGTAGACAAGATCTGTGGTGGATTTTAATGCAATCTTTTTATATCAAATGTATCATATAATTTTGTATGGAGTTTACATGCCACATCCTCTTTTTCTTTGCAGGGTACATACCCAGTTACTTAGACAAGGATGAGCTATGTGTAGTATGCGGGGACAAAGCCACCGGATACCATTATCGCTGCATCACTTGCGAAGGTTGCAAGGTAAAGGGCATGGTGGGAAAGTGGGAATCAGAAATAGCTCTCCAGCTCCTCCATTATACAGACTTCCTGAACTGTGCTGTCAAATCAAATAAAGACAGATTAGAAGCTAATAAGAACATCCAGTACTGATGATAAGCTGCATCTGATCATGCTGCTGCTCTTCATATGCATAAGGAATATAGTTGGTTTTTGCCATGTTTGCTTTTGAAAAGAAAACAAGAAATTTAGACTGGTGTTGCTGCTGTTTACCAGTTAGCTTTTAAATTTCCATTTTTTAATGTTTCTTTAGCCGTGTTCTCAGCCAGGGTACAACAGCATGTTCCCAGCTACTCCACTGAAGCTGTTTATGCAATAGCTAAGGTTCTGCTTATGGCCATGAGATTAACAGTGTTCCAGTGCCTCTCACCATCCCTGTGAAGAAGCAAAAATCAAAATCCTTTCCACATGCTCATATTACAGTAACATCCATCAATTTGGGAAGCATTGACACCCAATTAAAATAGTTCCAAAAAGATGTTGACTTCTTTAACTTAAGCATATTGAAATGTGCTTTCAGCCCTAAAATGCATCTCCAAGACTTCATGCAAAATAAAATTTAAAAAGAGATTGCTTTGGGCAAGTAAATAAAAATGGAGTAACACAATCAGACACATCTTACATGATTTCACTTCCATGAATTTGCCTGAATAGCTTGAGATTCTGTAAGAAAGCTATTCTTTCCTGCAGAAAGTAAAAAAAAAATTGTTTTTCTAAACAAATGGGACCACACATGTCTTGGGCTGGTGTCATGAGACTAAGCCATGGAAGTCTCATTTTGTTCACCCACAAAGTCTGGAACATTTGGATCTGATATTTTGGGTTTGGATTGGCTTTAGAGCTCCTCATTGCAGTAACTCTTGTGTTGAAGTAGTTCTTTTGGTTGTACATCATTTCCCTAAGTTACATTTATGAAATGAACAGAGACCTAAATATCCTATGTATAGCAGATTCATGGTAATACTCATAAGGGCTTTATACATATACTTACATACAAAGTATAAAAAAGTACTTATATCTTTAAAAAGAACTACGGAGCTGCACAAGTGGTTCTTTTACACATTTGCATCCTGAATACCAGATGATAACAATACATAACATGTATGGATGCAACTTATTCAGATATAATGGGAAGTAAGCAGCACTGGGGCATTATGAAGTATACTTAGCTCTCAGCTCAACAGCTGTAACTGTTGCGAGTTTTCCTGCTCAGACTTTCATTAGTAGTTCAGACTTTCATTAAGTAGTTCTTTTTATGCCTTCCAGCTATTTTAGAGACATATCATACAAATTTGCTTTTATCTTCACATACAGTTCTTCTGTCTGATGTACAATTTAAAATAATGCTTATGCACACAAGGACCTGAGATAACAATTTGCAAAAAGTAATTATTGTCTTGAAGGAGCTGCATACACATTTCAAGCTGTATGATATATCAACAAAGTTGTATGTTTTATCAATACACAATATATATAATAAATTTTCAATTAATTTGATGTTTACTAGTTGCTTCCACTCAAAGTCGCTTTAGTTTTGTAACAAGCATAATCAAGGCTGACAACCAAAGATTTGCTTTGGCAAGTGCTTTCATGAACTTCATCCTCACACATGATTTCTGAAGAGTAAATTGTGAGGAATTTAAACACAAATAAATGAGCAGTGAGTTCTGACATCACTGAAATATTTTTCCTGACTTTACCCATTGCAACTACTGCTATATAGGTGTGTAGCAAAGGAGTTTAGAAAGAGTTGCTCCCTACTATACAATGTGCTTTCTTTTATTGATGAGAATAACACTTCTGTGGTGAGGTGTTTGGATAGATATAGAGAGCAGCTTCCTTAACATCTATCTGGAGATGAACGAAGAAGGATTTTTTGCAATTTTTTTTTCTGAGAAATGCAAAGAAATGAGAAGGTGAAATGGGCTGTCTCAGCAGAGGTGATGGAGACCCTTGCCAACATAAAGCTACAGCTACATTAAGTCCTGTGCAAGGTTTAGAAAGCAGAAGTTCACTCGCTAAGATTCATTAGAGATTTTTCTATCTCTTGCTTCATAACTATTGATAACCCTGTGACCCTGGTTGTCCACAGCCATCCTAGGTCTTCAGGAAGGGATGGAACAGATCCTGTCTCTCGGAATTCATCACAGGGTTGAGGACAGAACTGGGTGTTCAGTAGATGAGAGTTTGAGACTTATTCCAAACCCCACATAAGGATATCTTGCCTGTGATTTCCTGGATTTTATCTTAACACAACTGGTCCCAGTCTTGCAAAGGCTCCCACACAAGCTTTATGCCACTCAGTTTAATTAATATTTCAGGTCTTACCGTAATTAAGGAAGAAAGAGTTGTACTCTTAGCTCAAGCTGAACCTCGTAAGATAAAACTCTAACGAGGACAAGGCTCTTCATTGTTTTCACAGGAGTTAGGAGTACAAGCTGAAATACAGACTTATCTGTACATGTTAATTCAACACTTTGTGTTAAAAGAAATTGCGCACTGCTGTAAGATTTTACTGGGTATTATTTAACATGATTTAAAAACAGACCTTTCGCCTACTGAAGAGACTATTCATTAGACAAAATCCCAGCTGAAGAGACTATTCACAAGGTAAAATCTCACTTGAATTTTGCCGTTGTTTTGACTAAAACCAAAGCCATTCTGAACAGCCTCAGTCAAACAGGACCAGAGTGTAAGTGTGTTCTCTGTGTCAAGGTAATCCTGAGCTGCATTGCTGAATCTAGGCAGTCTCAAATAATGGTGAAACTTGAAATTAAAGTGAAGCCTAAATTTTCTGCTTTACAGCCTATCTTGTTCATATCTTGCAGTCTTGGGGAGTTTATCCAGCCCTTGCAAAAGTCAGTGAGAAAAGTCATGTTGAAATTAATACCAGGATTTTGTCTGTAATGTTTAGAGATAACTTTTATCTGATTTCATCACCTACAGCGATATTTTATGGGGCGTTTGAATGAGTGAATTCAGTGGGATTGCATTAGTTCATGTGGTCTTAGGATCTGTTTAAATTTGCAAGATATATCTGTATTATGATAAGATAGATAGATAGATAGATAGATAGATAGATAGATAGATAGATAGATAGATAGACAGACGAATCTTTGGTGGTCATGGGGCTTTTGGGGCTTTTGAAATTCTGTGGTAAATACAAATTAAATCTACTTCTCAGAAATACAAATAATTTATAAATTCAGGATCCTTTGAGTTTAGAACCAAACTCAAAGACTGTGTAGACTGTATTTGCAAAATCTTTTTCTTGCACAGATTTGGTTGGTTATTTGGCTTTTATGGAAATAAAGGAGTGGAACTGTCTGTACTCGATCCTTTAATAGCACAAACACACCACCATTCTTACTATTTGCAGAAGCTGCTTTTTAATTAAAACTATGTGTATGCCTTTCAATATCCTTCAAAATGATTACAGAGTTTGAAAAGGGGCTCAAAAAATACTTCATATACAAGAAAAAAATTAACAGTAAAAAAATATGACTACAAGAAGACATGTACACAGTATTTGTGTCTCAAGACAGCACTACTTGCACCTTTACTTATCTAAGATGTCTATAAGTCTAATTGTTAAGGAAAATCAAGAGAAATGCCATACACTATAAACTGGTTTGAGAGCTTTGAGAACTTTTGGGAATGAAGTTTGTTATCTTGCATAGCTAGGTACATGCCTAACAAATCAAGCAGCTCCCAATTTTTAAAATTTGCTCAGTGCTAATGCTTTCCTATGTACTTATTTCTTGCACCTAGGGTTTTTTTAGAAGAACCATTCAGAAGAACCTCCATCCAACCTATTCCTGTAAATATGAAGGAAAATGTGTGATAGACAAAGTAACAAGAAATCAGTGCCAGGAATGTCGCTTCAAAAAATGTATCTTTGTTGGCATGGCAACAGATTGTAAGTATATTTTCCTGGTTTTTCTTTATTTTATTTTTTTTTTTCAGTGTCTGTGTTTGCCTAAAGTATGTTGATTGATGAAGCTTGTTAAAGTAAAGTAGAAGTGCCAGCCCTTTTCTGGATTTAATAATACCAGGGAATCGCACTCATTACATTAAGCCACTTTCACAGGGCTGTAATTTTTTGTTTATCCTTCATCCTGCTGCACCTTCTCCTGGCCTTACCAAGCTGAGTAACAATAGGAATGTTCACTATTTGGAGGAGAGGAGGGAGAAATGCATCTGGATGGACACTTAGCTTGAGATAAAAACATCTTGTTTAGAAAATTCTGGAGGATGTGAAATTGAATGTCATTGTATGAGTCATCCTGCAGTTGTTTGTTTTATTTTTAGCCCTGAAGAAGTTATCTGCTGCAAAGATTTTGAGTCTTTTCTAAAGAACTAGAAAATATGGCTGCAAGATTAATCCTTAGGGGTCTTCTTTTCCTGCCATTGCACAGGGATTTACACCAATAACTTCAATTACTACAAACGGGAAGAAGTCACGTAAAGCCCCCCAGAAGTCATATAAATCCCCTTGTGCCTTCATGGTTGTTGCCAGTATAATCCTTTGCAGAAGAACTGACAGGAAAACAGGCCCAGTAAACAACAGAATAATATTCTAACTTAGTATTTTCATTGTTAATGTAATGTATAACAGTGCCCTCTGTCTAGAGGGAAATAGAATAAAGGGGACAATTTCATTGTGGCCAGGTAGGACCTTCAGGAAAGGGGCTGGATGCCAGTGAAGTGGTGAGCAGAGAGCCCTGGGATCTGTGTATCTGGAGTCACTGGAAGTAATGGGGGTCTACAGGAACACCACTTGTGGGGATCAGGGAAAGAGCCAAAGGCATGTTGACCTATTTGTGTCGTGCTTCAGGCAGATGAGCCTTCTGTGAATAAGTGCTCCCACTTTCTTTGATCCATGTTACCCTCTGCTGGCATCCAAGTACATTTTCTGCACTTCAGAGCAGTGAGTGTGAGCATGCTGATATGACTTCAAAGAAAACAGAAGTGCATCTTTCCCAATATGGATTACTCCAAGTCGATTATAGGAGCACTTGGACACCTCACAAAGCTTTTGCATATTATTTTTATTGGTGGAACAACCCCTTGAGGGCAATGGCAGTATACAAAGCATTACCAGGATGGTAAGTCACTCTTTGCTATCCAGGCTTCTGAGAAAATGAAGTTTGGAGGGAGAAGTAAGAGAACTGTCTCAACTGTGGGTCTTGCCAAGGTACTTCCTTACTGATTAGTTAAGGTGTTTGTAAGCAACTGGTACCTCAGGCACATAAAAGACCAAAGTTCTGGCAGTCTTATGAACTTCCTGTCATTTTTGTCTGTTTTTTCCCCTGCTAGTGGTGTTGGATGACAGCAAGAGGTTGGCAAAGAGGAAGCTGATAGAAGAAAATCGAGAGAAGAGACGTCGGGAAGAGCTGCAGAAAACCATTGGGCACAAACCAGAGCCAACAGATGAGGAATGGGAGCTCATCAAAATTGTTACTGAAGCACATGTGGCCACCAATGCACAAGGAAGCCACTGGAAGCAGAAAAGGAAATTTCTGGTAAGGGCTGTAGCCTTATATGCTGCTCTTAGGGCCAGGTTCTGTTATTTCTTCTGCAGTGCCTTCCCAGCATTGCAACCCCAGAGAGATTTTATTGCCAGTGTACTGACGTTTGTGAAAAAAGGGTGATTTTGTGTAGTTATTACTTCATTTTTCGTGCCTGAACCCCTCAGTGTTTGATCAGACCATGTATTTCAAAAGATAAACAGTGTGTTGCTATGTTAAGGCTTACTTAGCTGGATACTTTTATTGTGCTGTGATAAGAAAAAGTAGAAAAGTTGTTTCTCTCCTGATTGAGAACAGAAGCAGTCTATAATACATACTGTATTTTTTTAATATATTCTATCTTGGGATAGTTGGCTTTACTAGGGACTTCATAAAACATATTGAAAGTGTTAAAACAATATAAAGTTCTAGATGAAAGCTGGTACTTTTGGTTAATAACTCAGGGGTTTTGCCTCTTTTGGTTAATGGTGGATACAGTAATGAAAATAAATTAGGCAAGGAAAATTAATTTCAGTGAGAACAGGATGATGCATACACTATACCATTGGGGTTGCAGCCTACAAAACAACTTGGATTTTCATCCTATAACTAAGGGTCAGAAAATAAACGTTGATTTATGATGCTTGAGCTTAAAAAGGGATTTATTTGATTTTTCTAAATCGATTTTTAAGGGAAATAAGTGCAGAATGCAAAATGCTTCTACCACACAAAAGAGGGATTAGAGACTGCATTTCAGAAATACACAGGAGTCTTTAACAGTCAGGGTATACTAAATCAGATAGAGCACGCTCATCTTTTTGCAAGCCTAGGCTCCTACTGCGTAATTCACCGTGGGAATTTCAACTCACTGTTGAATTGCTCAGAGAAATTATGTATTCAAAGTAGCTGATCTCTTTTATAATGTTAGGGTTTTTTTAATGCCAGTGACACCATCAAAATTTCTATATGAATGGCTTGTGTTCATAGACTCTACAGTCAGGAAACCACAGTCATCACTGGCAAGAACCAAGAGAGCACTTTCCAGGGGTGTTGCAGAGCAAGGTGTGAGCAGACCAAGAAGCAGCTGCAGTAGTACTTTTGGTTGCTTAAACAGGAGTGCTGTTCTTCAGGTATCAGCTGGTTTGGGATAAAACCTAGGGAGCTGGAGGTTGGGGCTGGAATGAGCTGTTGAAGAACAGGAGAAGCTGACAGTCTGCCCCAGGAGCTATGGATCTGTCCTTATGTGGCTGAGGCTGGTTCTTTGATGACAGGGACTTCATTGGGATCCATTTTACCTCTTCTCCTGTTGAGTTAGGTGGAAGGGGCTCCCCTCCAGTGCGTTAGCTTTAGCTGGCTCTCCTGACTTCCTTTGCCTTTCCCAAGAAAATGCTGTGCTCTTCCTTTTTCTCCATAACAATGGTTCGCGTGGGTTTAAGCATTTGGTCTTTTTTGCTTGGAAGGGATGAAGTTTGTTTATCATGAGCACACAGACAATGTGGTTTAGTTACCCAAGATTCAGGGAGGGAGAGAGCCTAGAAATGAGTTTATTTGAGTTTTTTAGTAGAAAACATCAGATAATTGAGCCCAGTCTTCTTCATTGTTCCTTTACAATTGGTGCTTGCTTTATTAACACATTGCTGAGTTTTTTTCTTGTAAGAAGTTAGATTTGGATTTAGATTAGTTACAGAAGGATCTTTTATGATGTGTTTCTTTAAAAAAGTGGTTGAACACAAGTTTTTATTACAGACAGCACTTTCAGCACCTCCCATGTTTATGTGTCTTATATAAATATCATGGGGCCCATCAGTCTTAAAGGTCTGTTTCTCTGGGTTTTATCTAGTTTTTGACCTTAATGTGAACAGAATGAAACTTCTGCATGGTGTTTGGTAGGTGTTTGTAATTGCAAAGCCACACTTTAAAAAAAAAACAGCTTTGATGTGCCTGTTTTTAAAATACATTGTGACATTGACCAGCTGCATAAAAACCAAGTGAACAAGTTTAAGTGCAGTTGGAATAAAAAACACTCATTACAGATTCTGCTTGAAACTATTTCATTGAAACCCTCAAAATATTATTTGTTTTTCATTTGGAGAAGCCTTGAGCTGAAATCATACAACAGGCGATTTTCAACCAAAATTTTACACAGATGAGTTCAAATTCCATTTACATTATCCAGGGCACCTTTAGGTTAGCCTGTTCTTTCTTCCTCATAAGTTGTTTTAGCTTTGCACATAAGTTGTTTTAGCCTTTTGGAAACTGGCCTTGGCAATTGCCTGGGGGGGCCGTGTGATACCTGGCAATCTGTTCTGGGGAGACTTTCCAAGCTTTGAGTGGGTAAAGAGCCTAATTCTGCAAAGCATGCAGCATCTTCTCAAGGTAACATGTCTCCTCAACTCTTTTGCTTTTAGAGAAACTTGAGAGCTATCAGCTGAGAGCTTTCCTGTTAGGAAAAACGTGCCTATGTTTTTAAGCAAAAGATGCATGTGCAGCACCCATAAAATACATAGATACAGACACAAGGAAGAGACTGTGTGCACAACAGCCCAGCTGTCCACAAAGAATGGGTAGAAGCATACCAGTCACCCATTTCTCTGTGCAGTCACTTCTTTCACAAATGCCTTACAAATGAATTCACATTTTGTGACATAAACTGACTTCACTTATAAAGCAAATAGTGTTGCTTTTTATTTTAGTCTCTTCCATACCAAGTAGGACTTTTTGGAGTATAAAATAGTTGCTCTAAGACAGACTGCTCCTTTAAATGTCTTTGTTTATATCCTTAGCCAGAAGATATTGGGCAGGCACCAATAGTTAATGCCCCAGAAGGTGGGAAAGTGGATTTAGAAGCCTTCAGCCAGTTTACAAAAATTATCACACCAGCGATTACAAGAGTGGTGGATTTTGCCAAAAAGTTGCCTATGTTTTGTGAGGTAAGAAGACTTTCTTGCACTCCTCATTTATATGCCTGTTGTTAAAAACTACTCAAAATACTTTGGCATGGAACTTAAAAATTCAATGTGTCTAAAATTAAAAAAATTAAAGACACTCAAAATCAATGGAACTAGAATAATCTGTATTTTCATGAATTTTCTTTTTCCTGTGATAATTGAAAGCCTGAGTTTCTTAATCTGGAAGTCATTGTGGTTTATTGGGGACTCAAATATGTCTTTAGAGGTGGCCTTGAACAAAGTAAACTAACAAAAAGATACTGTCTAGAAGCATTGCTGATATATTTAATAAAATCTTCCAGCACATGGTTCCCTATGTATCTTCTGGTTCCTTGGCAGGTACAGTATTGTGGAGTTAGGTCTAGACAGTAAAAAATTCTTGACATTCAGGAAAGCACCCCGTACAGGAGTGGCACTTACCTTACTGGGTTCCCTAGGCTTGGTTTTTCTGAATGGGGAGGTTGTGCATAAAAGAGTCTGTGAAAGCAGTGGGTTGTCATTCCAAGTAGATACTCATATGTAAATATACAGTAAATAGACTCAAAGGCTTGGTTGCACATAAGGAATACAGAGGCCTTATGCTGATCTCATTTGTACCAAGGTATCATTTTTATTGTAGGACCAGATGCAATGGCTGATTATATTTTTTTCCTCCAATTTAATAAATGGTATCAGAACTGCAGCCTGAAATAATATTTCAGTCTTAATAATCTAAATAATTTTCATAGAACCATAGAAAGATTTGTGTTGGAAGGGACCTTAAAAATCATCCAGTTCCAACCCTCCTGCCGTCAGCAGGAACACGTTCCATTTCATCCTTTGAGGTCAACACCCTACCAGAAAGGAAGGGTAAGGCAGCCATCAAATTTTACTCTACTGTGGCTGGCAGCTTTATTTTAAAGTCAGTCAGGGAGTGCTATATATGTTCTCTGGCAAGTACAGAATAAGAAGAGGTAAATATCAATAGTAGTCACAGTGTAAATATCTCATCCTGGCCAGCCTCTGCATTGGCACCATCAGTCAAGGAAGCATGAAATGCAGCCAAGCATGAAGATTTTAAAATACAAGGAATATGTCCATAGCTCATGAGCATTTAGTGTCTGAGGGAATCAGTCTCCTCTGATCTGGCATTTGTTGCTGGGAAATTGCAGTGACATACCAAGGTAGTCTTTTTAATTTAGAGAGCTCTGCCAGTCACACACAGACCCCAGTGCACATCTGACATCTCCTACCCCTCCTGGCTACTATGGACCCACTTGTGTCAGAGCTAGGATGAAGCATGGATGAAGAAGTCAAGGCATCATTGAGCATGACGTCTCTATGTTATGTGGCTCAGCTGGCCAGGCTTTGTTTACAGCTCAGCCACTGTGTAACCCTGACACCTGCCCATGTACAGCAAGATCTGATGGCTGGGTGAGGGACAACTGGGTGAACACAAAGGAGTAGGACAGCTGCTCTCTGAGTTGTCATATAGCACTTCCTGTATCATGAAGAAAATTACAAATGTTTGCTTCTTTTTGAAGGGGCACCCTCCTGTTAACTTTGTTTCCATTATGATTTTTAACCTGTACCTTTTTCTTAGAAGCAACACTCTGTGGGCTGTAGATTTTTTGCAGGAGAAAATACTTCTTTCTTCCATAGGACCTGCAGAGCATTTAAACATTAACTCATTTCATAATTCCAGAAGCTGTCTGAGAATGCAGTAAATCTGTATGAAAGAGGGACATGATAGGGAACATCCGTGGCCACTTATATTTTCATGGCTACTTTTCCTTCTTTTTCACATCTTTGGACAAATGTAGAAGCCAGCAAAGCACTGAGTGCCCAGCTTAGCTTGTGTGCACCCATTGCCCCCCCCCTCAAACCAAGTATCCAATCCCAGACTAATCAAAGTGTAAGGAAAACTTGATTTGCTTCTCAGCATTTCTCCTGTTATTTCCTTCCTGCTTTTCTTTCTGCTTAGAAGATGAAGATTGAGGGGAAAGTAATAAGTTTAATGTGAGTTTTAAATGTCAAGGCATCAGTGGTTCCACAGTGGGTGAAGCTGTGTGAATACTCTTTGAGGTCACTCAGCTCAGCTCAGTTCCATGGTGCTGGATGGCACGTGTCCTGCAGAGGTGAGCCCTTCAGGTTCCGCCTTGTGCCTTTTCTCCCTGCAGAGAGAGAGGAAAGGAAACATGGCAGAGTTTCAGTCACATTTATTGATCCTGCTACTGGAAGATGCTCTGGTAGCAACACTCAAGTGATGAATGTAGGTAGCATTAAAATCTGCACAGCTGGTAGTAGAACTGATGTTCAAGCCTCATGTCTCTAGTAACTCCTGCTACTGGCAGATAAGACCTGAGGCCTGGCATCTGTGAAACAGGTGTCCCATGTATCCTTCAGAATTAGAAAAGCAGGTGAAAGACAGGCATAGTCAGACTGCCACTACCATAAAGAAGTTTTAAGAAGGATCAAGTAGAAAGAATCGCATTCATTTCATGGCTCACAGCTGAGCTTCACAAAATAAAACAGCTGAAGCATCACAAAATATCTTCTCTACTGTTACCTGTTTCTTTTCTACTATTCTTCCTTCTATTTAGAGGCTTGGTGTTTTTTTCAATTCTCTTTTCTTGTCCCTTCTCTCTGTCTTTCTTTCATGTTCTTTTTTTCACTTCCATTGCTTTTTCCAGTATCTCTTCATGGTTCCTCTCACATATCTATTCTCATTTTAATTTTTTTTTAACTCTGTTTCTTTCCCTACTTCAGTCTCTGCTGCCAAACAGTGGAATTGTCATTGGGTAGCAAGACTGCTGCTGTGCCTGTGCAGTCTTCCCCACACTGCTGCTGAGCTGAGGGTCGTCTGTAGGGAAACTGATTTGCTCTGAACAGAATGAGTCAATTTTCTTGTGTATTAAACACTTCACACCTGAAGGTGGCATTGGTGGAAAAGTAGCTGCATGACTCAACTCATTTTCCTGACCATGACTAGCTCTGTGCTTAAAACTCTTCTCTAACAGGGAACTGCTTTACGCTTGCATTAGGCAGCTCTGCATCATTTCCCACCAAATCAGTGCACTTGCTTTGCAAGTACACCGTTGCCATGTAAACCTATAGTTCATGGGGTTTTTTTTTTTTGAATTGCAAAACAGGTAAATGTAATATTTTTATATAAATCAAAAAATAAATGGCTTTTTGCCTCCTTTCAAGCCAAGCAGAAGTGTGTTGCTCTTTCATTTGTGGGACCCTTGCTGTTTGCTTACAGTCTCAAAACTCTCTTGGTGGGTTTTGTTATCATTGAATAACCTAAGAAAACATAAGGACATTCTTTATAGAACACGTTCTGCTCACATGTCAGCATCCTGGTTATAGTCTGTAAATACAGAACCGTGGGACAGCTTGCCTTTGTTAATGGCATGGAAAAGTCAAATGCCCTGAAGATCACAGTTTATGCACCAGCTTAAAAGCTGTAGCTATACCATAGATTTTCTGTCTGTCCAGCAATAGTGCAGGGAGAACCACTTTACTAGATTAAGTCTAGATTAATAAATTCTCTGTTGTTAAAATGGGCCGTGAGAATTCCTGCTCCACTGATTGAGGTATATCCTCTAGATATATTTGTTTAAAACACAGTCCACTCTTACAGACCCTCCCAAATGTCTTTCCTTTCCTCTGGTCAGGTAAGAAATAAGTATGGCTGGTAGTGAATTTAACTGGGATGGCTGAGGTCTGCACCAGCCCCAATTATGGTTTATTCTGCTATAAGTTGTAAGCTGAAGGAACCAAAAGCTGTGTTACTGCTAGATTTCCCAAGGGTGTGTGGGGATGCTAACCAGGGAATGTTAACCTGCTGGCCGTTCCTGAAGGCAGGAATGCAGATCCTGGGGGTTTGTGCAGAGCAGCAAGTTTGGAGGGGAGCTGCACTATGCAGGGCAGTGTCCTGGGCTGTGAACTGCAACTTCATGTTCGTGGATCTATTGTAGCTGTAAAAGCCTCTCAGTCTGACAAACATGAATTTTTCTTTGCCATTTATAATTTCTGCAGCTGCCATGTGAAGACCAGATCATCCTTCTGAAAGGCTGCTGTATGGAGATTATGTCCCTCCGAGCAGCAGTTCGCTATGACCCCGAGAGTGAGACTTTAACACTGAATGGGGAGATGGCAGTGACAAGGGGCCAGCTGAAAAACGGGGGTCTTGGCGTAGTGTCTGATGCCATTTTTGACCTGGGCATGTCTCTTTCTTCATTTAATCTGGATGACACCGAGGTTGCCCTTCTTCAGGCTGTTCTGCTCATGTCATCAGGTGAGAACAGAAATATATTGGGATCCAAGCAATTTTGAAACACTTTGGTCTTTGTCACAAGCCTCTTTGAAAAGAAATAAGATAGGTTACATCTTGTAGTGCTGACTAGAGTAATGTGAAAGAAATTTTCTCTCAAAACCCCAGTGATTTATTTTGATGAACAATAGGAAAAAAAGTGCAGGGTGTTCAGAGAGTTGGACATAAAACTGGTTTTGGTAACACACCTTGCTCAGTTTGGTACTTAGGAATGAGCCAGGAATGATCATCAAGAGGAAATAAGTTCTGATTCTGAGCCAGTTTTCCTTAAATGAAAAATGGATAATTTAGCAACAGTGGTCCTTATGATAAGTTCCCCCAAGTAATGTTGTGCACTGGGCATTCATACACATTTCCACCAGTCTCATATGTTTAGTTTGACTTGCCCTCTTTTTTATTAATTAACAGCACCACTGCTTCCTAATGGGCATTTACAAGCTGTGCTGCTTCCCCACGCTGGGACCATTTGCAACTGGTTATGATACAAAAGCAGCAGAGACAACTTCCTATGATTTCCAAAGAGTTTCTAACCTTCCCAATTTGAGTATGTTTTCATATATGCTTCCAGTGATTGTGCCAGCCCAAAGAGGAAATTCCATTCTTGGGCAGTGGCAGATCTGGCAAGATTTTATTTTAAGATGGCTTTGAAGATTGGGCACTGAATAACAATACACAATCAGTGATTTACAAGCATTAACTGCATCTGAGATAAAAAGGTTTCCACAGTAATCACAACACAGCACTACATTTTCCCCATCAAAACATTTTGATTTCTTTTTTAAGTCCCTACACACTGATACGGGAGCAGGGTTTTCAAAAGGCAATTCAAAAATGACCTGCTTTCCCAGAGGTGTCTCCTGAGAAGTGATGTGAAAGGGGCTTTCCCAGTCCTTATCTGGGTGCCAGTTGAGACAGCCAGATTTTTAGCCTTTGTTGTTCCTTGATGCTCCATAACAGCCCACCTGGGATGAAAGCATGATCAAACCATTAGTCAGATTGTAGAAAACCAGATAGAAAGGAACTGTAATTTAGATACCTGAAAAGGATTTTTTTTTTGTTTCTTTATTAGTTGTTTTACAGAAAAATGTAGATGGAATCCTTAGCTGAAATCAGGGATCCGATGTTCTAGTCACTGTAAGGAAACACTTCCCAAACAGCTTCACTCTGTGTAAGTGTGTGTAAGTGAGCAAAGCAGGCATTGGATGAAGAAAGGAAGGATTATCTTCTTCTTCTAACAGGCATAGTACTAGCAAGTGAGTAAAAGAAGGCTGGAGTAAAAGAAGTTTGTAGCAGAGCCACAAATGCCCCCGGTCTCTCTCCTTTCTTTCCTAGCATCAGAATCATCCTATTTTTCCTGATTTATGATCAGGCATTTGTTAAAGCAAATATGTAAGAATGACAATTCTGCTGCTTTGTATCTACAGATCGCCCAGGCCTTGTTTGCGTCGAGAGAATAGAAAAGTGTCAAGAGGGTTTCCTCCTGGCATTCGAACACTACATTAACTACAGAAAACACCATGTTGCACACTTTTGGCCAAAACTGCTGATGAAAGTGACAGACCTGCGAATGATCGGAGCCTGCCATGCCAGCCGCTTCCTGCACATGAAGGTGGAGTGCCCCACAGAACTGTTCCCTCCGTTGTTCCTGGAAGTGTTTGAGGATTAGAGACTGAAGTGGTTCTCCACACCCCCGTCGCACTACTGGCTGTCATTTCATCCCGTTGCCCAGCTCTTCTCACCTGTTTGTTCTTCTTCTTTCGTGGTCCTCTGTTTCTTGAGATGGGGCTGGGGTTTTGTTTGAGTTTTCTTTTGGGGTTGCTGGGGGGCAGTTGTATACACATGGATGAAAACATCCCTTTAATGCGGGTACTTGTGACTCTTGCAATTTGTTCTTCAGTCCTTTGATGTGAGTGCTTTGACAGCTTAACAGTGAAAATACGAACAGACCAATCTCATTCACCAGCATTTGCGTGGTCACCAGCTCACACCCATCATTGTCTGGAAAACAGGGGAGAGAGACTGAAGTGGCAGAAAAATAAATTTGCCTTCTAGTTGAAACAGCTATCGTTAATTTGACCTTGACAATTCTGTCTTGTATTACTCCTTTTGCAGGGTACAACCGACCAATTCATAGTACGAAATTTCTGGTCTTTGTCATGGTTTCTATTGTAACAATTACCACTATGATCTAGAATCTTCATCATCATAATGGTCCCATCATTCTCTGGGTTTTTTTCCAGAAGATGCAGTTTAACTGTGCTCTATAAATCAAGTACTTAAAATAATGCAGTGTTAGAAGGGACTGAGTCTTGTTGTGTTTGGTTTTTTTTCCATGTGTATAAGATGTTAAGATCTTCAGTTTCTAAATTTGGACTCCAGGTAACTTCATTGGAAGGTTTGTTGGAGTGAGGACAGAAATTTGATTCTCTGAGGTGCTCCTGATAGTGGAGGGGTCTGCTTTTTTTGAGGTGTGTGGAAAATCCATCACTCTGAGGGAGAAGGCTCTCTGTCAGGATACCAGGCAGTGTCTCAGAGTTATTCAGGGATATGAGAGCTCACGGAATGATGACAAGGAGAATGGAACATATGAGGTGACCTTCAGATAGGACAGAAACCAACTGTGTTATTAACAACACTCAAGACTGTAGAGCTTTATCCCAGGAATACAAATAGTGTTGCTCAGCAGTTATCCTTTGTTTTATATGTGTATATATATATGTATATATATATATATATATATATATATATATATATATATATACACACACACACACACATATATATATACATATATATATGAATATATATAAAAAGTTTATATGCACCTATAGATATAATTTTTTATATATATACTTACAAATCTTCAGCAGTTGTCTTAAACATATTTCCGTATTTTTATCTTCTCTCTCTCTCTTTCTCTGACTCTGCCCTGTGTCTGTGTGCATGTGGATCAGCTGAGTTCTCCCTCCCTACAGGTATGTCTGTATGTGTTTCATTAGGCTAGATGCTCTCTTGACTCTTTTAATTTATTTCCACTAACTGCACTAGCAGGAACCAAACTGAGCAATGACAAAATGTCCTGCTGCCGAAGTCTGCAAGCCAGTACACACAGTCCTGGAATGTCTGGAGGCCAGTGATGAGGACATTGTAGGTAGAGGTTCCTCTCTGTCACCATCTCCATTCAGGGATGTTATCCCTGGGTTTTATAAACTTGATATTAAATCATCCTCTGAATTTGTATGACACTTCTAAAACATCTTTCTCTTCTTCCTGGGAACCAGAGACTTAGTTCATGTTTTTTGCACTGCCTCATACCCTACATTCTTTCATGTTGTTCATTGATTTGTACCAGTTTCTTTCTCTGCTATTTATTGACCCATTTGCCCAGCAAGTTGTGGGCATTGTTAGAGTGGATGTGTTGACTTTCAAAGCTCATGGCCCATATCTGAACCCATAGGTTATGTGCTTATCCCCTCATAAAAACAGGATACTCAGGAAAACTAATAGATGGAACACGATATACATGTGTCAGGAGTTAAACTCTTTCTACCCTTCTTTCCCTACATCATTGATAAAGCATTTGGAGTGCTATTGGGCACGTTTTTAGGGATGTGGAATCTTGTTCTCTCTGTTGTTTGATACCATATGCACCTGTGATGAGCTGTGAGCACTAATGTTATCACTTAGGGTTTTTTTTGTCAGAGCGTGAAACACATTGGGGTGTGTAGGAGTTTTTCTGCAGGTAGCAGTGAAGACACACCATTGGAGATTAATTCTTAAATATTTGGTGTAAAACCTCTTTTGTTGGCTGTGTTGGCTCCATCTTAAAACGTGTGTCTAAACAACATCTCTATCCAAATTCCTTGTAGAGCACTGTCTTGGGGGCAAAGAGTCAGAAACTGGCTTTTTGGATAGGTGATTTGGGGTGGCTTGATGGAGGACTTACAGCATGTAATAGGGAACTCAGAAAAGCAGCCAATCCCTTACTTGCACTGATGCCTTCACAATGTAGAAACAAAACAACATACTTTTGAGACAATATTAATATAGCAAGGAATATAAAAGCAGAATTGGAGGCCTCCAGGTGCAAATATGGCAAAATGCACATGTGATCCAGGACTTCTGCAATTTTATGAGTTTAATAAATTAGCATATTTAACAATAGTGTCCAATTAGAAGAGCATTTAGTTAAGTAATCCCCCCTTTTGGTTCTGCCCATTTGGAGCCCCTCCTGAGTTTCTAGTCCCATATTTATTATGTCTAGGATACATGGTAAAAGGAAATAAGACATCCTTGGGTAAAGAAGCAAAACTAAATAATATTTCAGGAATGTAGCAAGCATAATACGTCTTAGAGGTTATCTTATTGATCTAAAACATAGGGGCAAAGGGGTAGGAAAAGTACTTTACTTGGAGCTACAGCCATGTATCAGAAATCTACAAAGCTACAAATATATGACAAATATATGAAAAGCTTAGGCATCTGTGCTTATGCTCACAGTGGCTTGCAAAGAAAAGAGAAATGTGCATGTCTTTTGAAGCCCTGTTCTGCCATGTATCTGAGCATGGAATTCCTCCTGAAGCCAGTGCAAGTACTTCACCTGTTTCCTTAATGTGAGCTTGAGTAGGCATTCAAGCTTTTGACTGTGCTGCAGGTGAGACCCAGGAAAGGAAGCATCACATCTCTTCATGTTCCTAAATACCAATGCAGTTTGGAGCTGTGCCTAGTCAGGGTTCAGAAAATCAGGCCTCCTTCCTTAGGTGACTGCAGATGGACTGAAGTGCCTAAAATCAGGCAACCAACTTAGTTCTGGCAGTGCTCTAAACAGAAAGGACATAAACATCAACATGTTTTTCTAGCTTTTCAGGTTAAGTTGGAGTCTGGCACTAATTAACAGACTGAGTTAGTAATATTACCTAACTGAAAACTAAGGCCAAGCTCATAGTTGGACAGATTTGATGAACTGATATCTAATGGCCTCTGATCTCCTACTAGTCTTACTTTGTCTCATTTCCTTTACTTTGCCCAGTATGACATCTGATTTATGTGATCATGAGAGCAAAACTAACTGACCTTAGCTCTGCAAAGACGTACTTCTAAATATCAGTGATCTCAAGCCATTGTGGGATTGAGCCCTGGACTGACCACCTCAGTGGCAGACACCAATGCCACAGTCAGCACCCTTTGCAGTAACTGGCCTTCTGAGTGAAATAGCAAACTTGTGCTTTCCAGTGCAGTCCAGAGTCTTGCTTCTGCTGGTGCCATGTGGCTCTCGTGTTTGCTTTGTGGTCTACATGTGGGTCTCACACAGAAGGTTTTTCCTGTCAAACCTGACTGTCACCATTCATGGTATTGCCCTGAGTAACACGTGCATTTAGATACTCATTTCATGTGTAATCTCAGTTAAGTCGCGATATTTATTATAACATATATAGTGTGTGCTAATGATTTTTGTTTACATTCTGCCAAACTGTAGACCTTAGAGTTAGACCTCCCAGGTCCAAAATCATCTTTGAGCAGACTGCTTGCTTCTTCAGAGGCAGGTATCAGAAAGAGGAAAAAACTGTCCAGAAAGACCATTTATATCAGAAATCTGCCAAGAGAGGGCTGTTAATCACAAGCAGAGCATGTCATTGCTAGTGATGTATTTTTATGCTATGGAACTCTAATCTGTATGTGTCATATTGACTTCTTGCTGCATGAATCATAAATTTTAAAAATCAGTCTTACAGTTTTGAGATGTAGCCGGCATTCCTAAGGCTAAACCTTTTTCATTGACAGAATCAAAATCCACAACCAAGGAACGTTTTCCTCTCACTGTGAGAGCAACTGAAAGTGTTTAACATTTATCTTTTCACAAAGGAAGAGGCAACAGAACCTCTTAATGTGTCTTGTTATTGTGATCATCTGGAAATGATTGCCAGACGTTTCCTTTTGATATAGTAATGAAGTGATCTGTATTTAAATTTTATAGAGAGAATTTTATTCTAGTGTGATAGAGATTTATTTTCCACTTAAAGACTCAAAACGGTGTGAGCACGTTTTTGGTTTGTTGTTTTTTTTTTTTTTACTATGATATATTTTTGCTTTAAAATTAAAAACAAAACAAAAAAAAAAAGGTTTGGCCTTATCACAAAGTTTTAGTATAGATGTTAGCAAACGCAAAGAGTATGCATTATTTGTGTGTATCCACATTGACTGATGTCGCCTTCAAAAAGCAATATTGTGCAGGTAATAAGTTGTTTGTGACTGTCCATTGCACAGTTTACCTTCTTTAAAAGCTAACCTTGTTTATGCACAAGACAATCAAATGTAAATCTACATCAGCACCCAGGTGTGGATTAAATTTATGTAAATTACTGAGCACAATGTAAAACATTAAAAGACACTTTATTTAATTACACATTTAATGTTGGTAAAGATAGTATCAGGGCATGAACTAGCTGACATACTGTAATTTCTTTTTTCTCTTTTCCTACTTCCTTAGCACTCTACAGTTTCAGTTTGCTCATAAATACATCAAATTAGTCATTCATAATTTTTTTGAAGAGGAGGGTGGTTTGGGTTGTTTATTTGTTTTTATGAAGTCAGTTAGGAGGACTTACTACTTTGTCTATGAGGTTTGTGGGTTTTACTTATTTGGTTTATTTTTTATATCAGTTTCATGCCCTGAGGGTAAGGCAAACATTACACCATACAGTAAAAAACAAAGTACCTTGGATGATGTATTTTTTTGCAAACAGTGTTAAGAGTTATGCTAGATTGGTAATATTTTTTCAGCCTAAAATATATTAAAAAAAAATCTGTGATCACAAATGTTTTAAACTATCTAAAGAGAAAATTTGTATATTTGGGGAAGAAAATAATTTTTACATAGCTTTTGTATGCAGATATTAAAATGTAATTATGAATATAGTGGGCATAGATAACTGTGTAAGCTTGAATTCTAAAAAAGAAAAAGCTTATAACTGAAAAGTGGTCCTGGTGTCTCTGTCTCTTTGTTGCAGGCTCTTTTGTCAGCTCTGTCTCACACTTCCAAGCCACTGGAATGGGAAAAGTAGAACCTAAAGCACAATGTTTTATCAGCTATAACCTGTTCACATTTTTGTGCTTCTGCATCCCTTTCATCACCTACCTCATATCTTATCTCCTCTCTTCCCTTCCCTTGGGCAGCCTACCAAGGGTTTTCACTTCCTCACTCTTCACAGCAGCCAACCTTAATTTACTCCAGTGAACTGCCTCTTGATTTATGTCTCGCTCAATTACATTTTTAAGGGAACGCCCTTTCTTTCCTTCTCCACTCCCAGTCTAAACAGGGATGGTGTGACAGGAGCAATAAGCTTCCCATCCTTTCATACTTTCCATACCTTGGTCCCCTACCTATTGGAGATCATTCGGATATGTTCTCTAGCCTTATTTTCCTTAGCAGTTCTTATTTCTCCTCCAGTCCTTTCGTTCCCGTCAGGAAGAAGCCAGGCCTATTGCCTGGATCCAGAGTAGTGTCTTGGCCTGTCCCACATGGCAAACCCCTTCTGGGCTCTTGTTTCATGGTGATTTCCACAGGCATTCCCTGGCTGCCTGCCACCTCCTGCTCCTGGTCCCCTTCCACAGGAGGTGCCAGGAGCCCTCCAAGGGATGCTGAGCTCCCCTGGGAGCACATTCCTGACACCTGGCTTAGTGTCCCTGGGCAGTGCTGTGGCAGCAGCTGGAGGGTTTGTTCCCACTGTGGCCTGTGGGAAGAGGGGCGGCCTTCAAAGGCAGGAGCTGTGTGTGAGGAGCCAGAGGGCAAGCATGAAATCCCTGCTGTGCCTTAAATGGAATCCCTCCAAGCACTGCAGTTCAGGCACCACGTGGGGAAGCCTTGCCAAAGCCTCTGCTGGGTTTGCACCGATCGAGCAGCTCTGGGACAAGGAATTAATCTGGTGTGTAAAAACTTGTTTACTCGATGTGAAGAAATGGTTCTGCTTCCACATATGCCAGAGCTCTGGGTGCAATGTTTTCATTTGTAGTGGTGAAATCTGTTTTTCAAAAAGTGGTGCGGTATCTGTGGATTCTGAGAGCCACATGAATTTGCTTCAGTGTCTATTTATCACTACAGAGAAGGACATAAGAGATGGTAGCTTTTCCTCTGGAGCTCTGGCAATAAAAGCAGGAGTGTGTTCTTGACCTGCTGTGGGCTGCCTCTTGCACCTTGAGCCTGTTGATGAACACAGGTGCCGTTTGTTTGCCTACTTGGTGAGGTGGGTGAGGGTTTTCTGTCCTTGAAAACTCAGCCACATCTGAAGGATTTTTTCTGTGAACTTGGAAGTCTAACAACAAACATGTGTCCCACTCATGGCCACGTGTGCTCTGTGGTATTCCCCATAGCATCAGTAGTTCCAAAATGAAAACCTGCATATGAAAAGTGACTGCAAGCACATCACCTTTGAAATAAGTAAAGGGTATGTACAAAAGTCTCTCAGCTCTGTTTATCATATTGCAGCCCTCCTTTCCAGACTGAGTCACAGAGCATCTCTCTCTCGTCTCATGCCTATGCCTGGTGGAAGCACTGACCCTGCAGGTACTGCCACAAGCTGCCTTCGTACACACAATGAAAAATCAGAAAAGAAACCTGAGGAATCTCCTTTGTTTCATTTAGGAGAGCTTTGAGACCTCTAAGGTCAAGGAATATTGAAAGGCCTGTGGGATCTTTAAGTCAGAGGCCCCAAAGGGAGAAATAAAATGTCTCGCAGGTCATCCTGACCTTGTGGTGACTTGGAAAATTACAAACTTGGAAAAGTGGTTCAAACTCTGTACCCTGCTGTGCAGAACTGGGGTGGAACCTGCAGGGAAGACAAGACAATCCTTAGTGGATTGTATTTGGAAAACACCGTGTAATAAAGTAGAGAAGGACATCAGCAAATCAAAAGCATAACCCAGAATGAGTCATTTTTCTGAATTTCATTGGAATCTGAATTTGCTAGAGACTGTCTGACTGGGTATGGGGGTAACTTCAAGCAGTGTTTCTCTGAACAGAAATGTTCTATTTACAAGAAATAAAAGCAATTTTTCAAAATTCAAAGAAAAGCTCTATTTAAAGAGGAAAAACAGTGTTATATGTGGCTGCAAGGTCTCTGGTATCTCCTTTGGTAGCTCAGAGATAGGAACAAAAAGGAGAAGTTGTCTTTTCTGGGATAACCATAGAAGCAGAAAGCTTCACTGCCTGATGTAATATTTAAAATGGAAATGAAAGCTGGAGCATGTCTTTGTGTGTATATAAAGTTGCAGGAGGAGTTGGCTAGGGCTGAAAACATGTCCCAGGTGAAATCTCAAAGACATGTTCTCTCAAGGAAGGAAGGAAGGAAGGAAGGAAGGAAGGAAGGAAGGAAGGAAGGAAGGAAGGAAGGAACTGTGCCCCCTGAAGCTGGAGCTGTAGATAATGACAAAAAGTGAGATCCAGGCTGTGGTTTGTGAAGTTGCTCTTTGTTCCAATGAAGTGTAGGAGAGGTCACAGGTATTGTCAGCTGCTTTCACAAAAGGCACAAGAAAGTGTTTGGCAACTGAGACACAGAAATGTAATCCACACTTTAAAACCAGCACATCTTTTTGCAGTGGGTCAGAATCCATGACAGTGAGGAGCAGAGAGCCTGCAAGATGCAAAACCATGAACATCCCAGAGGACTGAGCCAGAGAGGGTTAGGAATCAATCACATTGAGTTAGGAAACACCTAACTCAATGTGATTGTGCTGCCAGCAGTTCCATTACTTCTTCTGGGCAGGAAATCCAGAAGCAGGGCTTTTCAAAGACTCAGAGGGATCTGATAGACATTAGCTGCCAGTGCCTTTAAGCCTCCATGGCCAAGTGGGACAACCTGGATGTCCTCTTGGCCTCCCACTGCTATGCTCCCCACCACTCCACCTAGGATACAAGTGTGGTGGCTTTGTCTGGCTGCTCTGTGACCACGGTGGGAAACTTTTCAGAGACTTCCAAAAAAATGGTGGGGCAAGCAGGGTAAGTTTTCTCCTGAATGCCAGAGCACACACCAAAGCTGCTGACCTCTCCCTCCTGCCAAAGTGAGCTCCTTGCTCTCTGTGCTCACAGTCCTGGCTCCAGCCCTGGAATGGAACAGCTGAGCATGCTCTGTGCTGGCTCAGCTGGGTTCCTTGGAGGTGAAGCCCATCTTTGTGACTGCCTGGGCAGTGAACAAGGCACCTTTCCATTCAGTCAGTGCCTGCTTTGTCTATCCTGCGTTGGTCACCTCAGTCCTAGACACTGTTCCAGGGAGATCAGAGAGCTCTTCCAGATCTCCCACTAATGGCCTGTGAATCTAGCATTCCAGAGCAGCTCATGTGGAGAAGGAATGTACCCCAGAGGCATGAGCCTCCCTGGAAGTCCTGCTGGCACCAGAGATGGGATGAGGGACACCAGAACAGACTTCTCACAGGTCAAGAACTACAGAGATGGAGTGACGGTCACAAAGGTCTGCCTGGAGGAAATGGGTGGTGACAACAGGGACAGGTTTGTGGCCTCCAAAACCTGTTGCAAAGCTCAGGAGCAGAGTATTCTTTGTCAGAACTCTGTAGTGATAAAATGGGCACCTTTGGTTCTAAAATCCCAACATTCACTTGTTTGTTCTCCTCAGAAGTATCCTGTCACTGGAGTTTGTAAGCTGGTATTGCAGCCAAGGCCCAAGGGAGAACTGAGAGATTAAGGGGGAAGGAAGCTGCTCCATCCAGAAAGAGAAAGGGTTGAGCTCCCTGCAGACTGTGCATGTGCACAGCTTTGCACTCAAGACAGGGCTAAAAAACCAAACTGGGCCAAGCCATTTCCCGGCTATGTCCCTAAAGCCCTATGAAAAGGAGGTGCTGATTGCCCTTTAAATCAAAAGTCCTCTGGGCAAATAATTTTGGGGACGGCTCCAAGTCCCAGGCTGCCCTGTGCTGAAAGCAAGGGAACACACTGGGCTGGGAATATCCATGGTGCAATCACCACGTGCCTTGGGCAGCTGACAGGCACACAGCCCTGTGAGCCTGGAGCTGTTGGAGCTGCACTCCAGCTCCAGCTCTAGCACCTGGCCTTGGCTGCTGGTCTGAACCCAGGGCAGAAAGGACACATAGAGTCCACTTGGGGTGTGGCATTCTTCTTCATTTCATTTTTATTTCAAGTTCTGTTAAAGAAATCAGCAGTGAAACTGGGAAATCAGCTAATATTAATGAGAGCTTGTCACATTTCTAGCTGTGCTGATCAGATCAGATTTGCCTCTAGCCTTGGCTTCAGACAGTTGAATGCACCTACCCTCCATTATTACCACACCTGTTTTTTTCCTGAAATGGGCATGACAGTATTTCAATTTCAAAATAAACCTCTCAATATCCATTCCTTTTTTATGGTGGAAAAAAAGGTGTTTATAAGGATTTTAACCAGGAGATGTCAAGACAAGACAGGTGTCTAGGCCAAGAGAAGAGGCTGGACTAATAAGCCAGGTTTCAAAATCATTTTTATAAATTGTAATGCTCCATTTTTATCAATCCATAGCTCCAGGAGATTGACCCAAGTCATATTTTTATTTTCATCAAGGAAGTAAAACTTTTTTCCCTTCTTCTGGGATTCATAAGAAACTTAGGAGATGTTTGCCTTTCTCAGAGCTAAGACACTTGACTTCTTCAAAGTTAAGTGAGCCCCTCTCAGCTGTTGACATTTGTCTGTGCTGCAGATGAAGTTCTCTTCCTATTCAAGGTGTATTTTAAGTAGAGAGGTTGATCAAGAAGAGGGAGTACGTGTAGCACCGGCCATTTGACCTTTGTTCCTACATGTCATCCTTATGCACATGCTGATTCCTGGGCATTTTCCTTTCCAGCATGTCAAAGCAGCTGCTGCCTTTGGATCAGAGGTCAGGTGCCAAGGGCTTGTAAGAAGGAGAATTGTTCTGGGTGGCTGCCAGCGCTCTCTACAAACTGGAAACACATCACTCTAAAAGTACTGCAAAAGCTTATATTCTTTGTGAGAGGGTGCAGATTTTTCCTGTTGTGTGAGTTAAGGGTCAGTTGTGAGGACCTTGCTGTTCTTTCCTTTTGCAAAGTTGTGAGATGGCTCAGGGCTGCATTATTCTTGGACCAGATTTGGAGTGGTCTAGCACTGACCATAAGAACATATTCTGAGCTTTAATTCACTCAGCACTTATTTTAGAAGTTGACCTAATACCATTGTATTAGGAAATCTGTTGCCTTCCCTCTAAGCAGCCATCATGCTCCTGAAACAGGTGCTGATTAGTCTGTACTGAATGTTCCCTTTATTTTTTAACTGTGTCATTTCAGGCCCACTGGATGGAATAATTTTTGCACAGTGCAAAGTAACTGATGACTAATAATAAGACCCAAGACTTGAAGCAGCTTTTGAAATTCCACTTCTTTAAAACAGACATTGAAAAAGCCTCCATTTCTCTTCTCTGTACAAATCTCAGTGTAAAATGCCTTATCTAATACAGAAATATTTCCTACTTCTTCTGCATTGGAGCATCAGTATTTTAATGATTTTTAAGTGCCAATTGGTTAACAAACAGATGACAGCTATAACCTACAACAGGTAAGCAGAGAGAAGGGATCACTTAAGGTTTGTTTTATTTAAAGAGCTGATTCAACTTATGATGATGTGCTTGGGTTCAGGCCTAAAACCTGTTAAAGCTGTTCAGAAATCAAGTGGATATAGAAAAAAATCTTACTTGCATGTAAGTCAGTGATCCCCAAAATATATTTGAGTAGGAATCTTTCTGAATAAAACATCTATTTTTTTTCCTAAAGTGGAAATAGTGGCATAGATAAGTGGTATACTTGTCTAACAAAAAGTGAGAGAACTTTGGCCTTTTTCACCAGTTTTACTCTGCACAGAGCCTGTGTAAGGGGGAAAAGCCCCAGAGGAGCTGGTCTTTGCAAAACATCTCATTTGGTTGGAAAGCCAACTTTCTAGCTAACCCAGCTGGAAACACCATGTTCCAGCCATAGGTTCAATGCACATACACAAATGAAGCTACAAAATAAAGTGTTTTTTACTGAGCCCTGACTTTGTGACAGCAGCCTAGCACACTGAGTGCCTGGTCACCTGTAAAGCAGGGCAGAGTGTTGGCTCCTCTGTTGTTTAAAATGTCAGGACTCTTCCCACATGGAAAGATGGTGCATTATGCTGTCAATGTTGATTTTGCAGCTAGACAATAAGTGGTAACTTGTGTGACAGACACACTGATGAATAGATTTAGGGAGCTGTTTATCATCTAAAATGTCTCTGCTGAGAAATATCCCTTGGCTGTCAGTCTGGAGTGACCAGGGTTGTTGTCAGAGCCTTTGTAAGCACCAGGGTGGTTTTGGTGTGATTCTGCACAGTCTTCTTTGAAGTGCTCCATGGTTCTTACAGCACACAGCTGGTGAGGACACACGTCAGGGAGGGAGGAATTTTTGCTGCCTGCAAATCATGTCCTGTTCACAGCACAAGCATCAGTTACACTCTTTGTAACTGGGCCATGAAGACAGGCTGAGCTTGTCCCTTGGAGGAGTCTGGGCAGAGAAGTGCATTGAAAGCACAGGTAGCTGTTTCCTTTGGATCATCGCTTGGGAATGCACACTGGGCTCTTTGGAAGACTGCACTTCAAACTGGTTTAGAGAGAAAGATGGTTTTCCAAATAAATTAGATGTTTGGTGAAAACATTCTTCTTTCCATCAACTTCCTTGATTCTGCAGTTCAGGTATTCTTTTTCAGATATAGCACTGCAGTTTATCCTGGGTCTGCAACATGGGCGTGAATGCCCAGAAACACCTTCAGCTGGAACAAACTGAAACTGGCTTTGGAAATAAAACCACAGGGTCTTCTGAAGCTTATCTCCCTAGCCAGGCTGCCTCTCTCCTTCCTTATCACCTGGCCTCTGTGCACAGTGCCAGAAACTGTGTAATGAGCTCCAAAGTCTGAAGACCCCTTCCCTGCTGCAGAATGGGGACACATAGAATCCACACCATGTGCTGTTAGAAAGCCTCTCTGCCATCTCTGATTAACTTCAGGAGAGCAAATGAAAGCTTCTCCTTCAACTATTTTCTTTCCTAAAGTACTTCGCCAAAACTGCAAAAATCAGAGAAAGAAGAAAAATCCAGCTAATCTAAACTGCAGCAAACCTCCAGTCAAGGAGCTTTCCAGGCTGATGAACAGTTTACAGAAATTACTGACTTACATTTACCTTTCTGCCTCCTCCCCTCAGTCATTTGATTTCACAAGTTTTGCTAGGGAGATGGTAGATTAAATAGATGAGCTTTGCCCAAACCAGTAGCAAAAAGTACCGGAGAGCCTGAAGTGAAAAACAGGAAGCTTCTACACGACAGGAATCCTGAATGTTCAGTTTAAAGAGGATTCACTGATTGGGAAATGCTAAATATTGACTTGAGGGCAATAAGAATGATGAATGTTCAGAAAGGAGGATGTGAGATCCATTTAAAGAAAGAAAGAAAGAAAAAGAAAATTAAAGAGGGGAAGTAGTCCAGCTAAAAATCTTATTTTGCACTTTGGGAGGGGAAATCTAGAATTACATAACTATGCAAAAAGAAAAGTGTTTAAGGCTTCACAAGCTAAGAAACTCCACTGAATACTGAGTTTAATATGGCCTCTAAAGCTTGAAAAGGAATGGTAAAGTAGTTCCCAAAAGGCCAGAAAATATCCATTTACTTTCTTCTGAATATTAAACAGACCTCCCAGACATGGGAACAGACCTCAAGTACCTGTCACAGCCTCTGGCCAAGCTGAGGGCTGGAGTTTGTGGTGGGCAGCCCTGAGCTCTTCACCCAGCCCCATGCAGTGCCCATCTGGCTGCTCAGCAGGAGGCTGGATGTGGGCTCTGGATGTGGGCTCTGTTTCCAGGAACAAAGGCTCCTACTAAGTTCTTTCACAGCCAGGAGGCAAGGATCTGGCATTGCTCTGACTAGGAGTAGCACCTTCGTCCCCTCCCTGTGGCCAAGAGCATTTGCACTTGGCCAGCTTGGTCAAGAGAACCCAAATGGGCAGGAGCAGCAGGAGCAGCAGGAGATGTGGGAAAGGAGTGACTGCCACACTTCATTGTTCCCTGGGTTTTAGAAACCTTCCAAAGTCAGGTTGAAGGCTGGGACACACAACCCTTTCTAGGTCCCCAGCTCTTTGATCTTAGAATCACTAAGGCTGCAAAAGACCTCTGAGACCATCAAGTCCAGCTGTTAACCCTGCACTGCCAAGACCACCATTAAACCACATTCCAAAATGCCATTTCTACATGTCTTTTGGTCACAAGAATAATGATTGTACTGCTCTCCTGGGCAGCTTATTCCAGTGCCTGACCTGGAAAATTTCCTTCAGTGAGGAAATTTTACCAAATGTCCAATCCAAACCTCCCCTGGTGCAACTCAAAGCCATCTCCTATTGTCCTGTTGATTGTTAGCAGGGAAAAGAGAGTGACATAGAATCACAGAATCCTGAGGTTGGAAAAGATCATCAAGCCCAACAGATGAGCCCACCCAAAGCCCAAACTCAATATGCTGCATGCCCTGACCATCACTGCACCTAACAGACACAGTCTGGAGTTCCTGCACCAGATCCTGCTGTCTTCAGCTCCATGGGACCACACAGGAATATTGCTCCTTGATTCCCCCTTCAACAAACTTAATTCTGAAACTGCCACCAAGGCACAAATGCATTCCCCAAATTGTGGGGGAGTCCAAAGAGGCCTTGCACAGATAGGAGACCTCACCAGCCTGAACAGCAGCTCTGTGAGCCTCCCTGGCCTCACAGCCACCTGTGGGACTGTTCCTCATATCCACAGATCCCAGCCCTGTTGTCAGCTCCAGGCACACATGATGGGAGAGTAAAACCATCACTTTGCTGGTTGAAAATACTAATTCCTACCTAGCTTGTACCATCACAGGGCACCTTTCCAGCCATTTCAGGTATGCAGAACCAATGATCCATTTTCATCTTCCCTCTACTCTGACTTCCAGCATTCAGAGAGACAATGCTGTCCTTCTGTACATGGAAAAGTCACTCCTTTATTTCACATAATCCCATTTTTCCTGTTTGATCTTTGCTGATTTTCATCTCTGCCTTAATTCTGCTTTTCTATAAAATGTGGTTGCTTAACTTTTTCTTGTTCTATTTGCTTTCCTGGACAAAGATAACACAGTAATTTTTAATTATTCACAAAAGTCCCATTGCTGCACATAGTAATAAATTAAATTGTTCATCGCATATAATTCACTTTTATGATCATGTGCTAGTTCAGCTTGAAAGAGTGAAACTTATGCAGAAATAATTGAGTAAATTAACATAAGAAAGCAAAGGTAGGGCTTAATAATGTCCAATATGCTTGTGTACTTGAACCTTATAATGTGTAACACAAACAGTTCTTGTTCTTTCTCACCTTTTTGTAGGATAGAATAGCACCTGCGACAACCAGACCGTGTGCCAGGTTTGCCAATGTCTCAAGAATCTGAAAATCATGGCCATCATCTTCTCCGGTATGTCACAGAAGCAGATGGCCTCCCAAGTCAGCACTAAACCTCAGTCCCCAGTGCTCTGATGGGGGACTCCCATTTCTCTCCTCTGTGCTGCTTGTAAGATACACCCACGGACAGAGTGCAGATTGAGTCAGCCTTTTCTGGCAGGTAAGGTCACTTACCAAGAGCTCTCCTATTCTTTCAATGTATATTGAAGAAAAACAGCAAGCTGGAGCCAATTGATAGTCTGTTCCCAATGTGTGGGATCTGACAGGTCTGAAAAAGGCATGGAAAAACAGGTAAGACTGTTTGTATGCTAGTCAGGACAAGTCCACAAAAGTAGACCTGTCATCTATCCTTATCTCACTGGTTCAGAGCAATTCAGTGCAGAGAAAAATTATGTAATGAGAACATAAAAACATGCTAGAGGACATATACTCTGGAACAGTTTGCCCAAAGAAATTGTGGCTGCCCCACCCTTGGAAGTGTTCAAGGCCAGGTTGGATGGGGCTCTGAGCAACCTGGTCTAGTGAAATGTGTCCCCCCCTGCAGCAAGGGGGTTGGGTTTTGAGGACCAATTCAACCCAGGCCATTCTGTGATTTTAAGATCTTGGCAATAACTCCTGATGATTGAAAAGCAAGATGGCAGAGAGTAATGCAAGTTCCCTGAGCTGTTACAGAAATTATAATAAATGTAACGCAAAAGCAGAAGCCAGAGAAGCTTTTACTCAATCACACTTCTTTAATTAAAATGTCCCATACATGTGGTCAGGAAAAGAAACATTCTAATGTGAGCACAGTGTAGAGAAGCTGTTTATAGTTTAGCATCCTCTCATTTTTTCCTCTTGGGATGTTCTGTCTGTTATACTATAAATAACTTCTGTCCTTTCTTACTTGTATTAAGAGAAATTAAGAGAGAAATGGGAAAAAATGGCAGATATATTTTAAAAACCTATCATCAGTAGCAGGATCTCATCAGTTTAGAAACAGTTTAGCATCAACCTTCTGAACTTGTTTAAACTGTGCAAAACCAAAAAGTGACAGCTTTTGGTTGCATCTTACATGTTTGCAGATAAATTCCCAAATGTATCTCAGCTTCATTTCTGTCCCATTTCAATGCATGGTAGTGACTGTTTCCTCAGCTGGCAAGGCTATGACAGAGTAACCAAGAGCAAAATTGTAAAAATTTTGATTTCTCAAAACATTTAAGTCCTCTGATTCTCATCTTTCTTTCTAGAATCTGTTGTTTAAAAATCGTCAGTTGCAGAGCTTTTCCACCCATAAGGCGTTTTCCATTTGCAGAGAAATCTGGCTCCACCAAGTGACAATTGTTGTGATTGCTGGTCTGCACCTGCAGCTAAAATAACACAAATCTGCCACTAGGTCCCACAACTAGCCCGTGCATCAGATTGTCATTGCAGAGCTTTCAACTCCAGCAGTTTTGGACTGTAGGGTTTCCTTAACTCATACAATGCCAATGTGGACCACAGAGCATTGTCACCGATATTTTTGGGCCTTCTTGTGCTGCACTGTGCCACCAGCACCCAGGTTTCTGTGTGCATCCATAATGGATAATTTAAAAATTTAAAGATATACATTCCATGGAGGAGCTCAGAAAAAGTGAAGTGCAAATACGCATTTCATCGTCTGTGTTTCTCTCTTCACTAACATACACACACAAACACATATATATAAATATATATATAGATATATATAAAATAACATTACACATGTTACTACTGTATTACTAGTAGTATCAATCTTGTTACATGGTGTTTATATATATAAAATATAAAATATATTAATCATATATCATACATTATCTATTTTATATTATATATCATATATTTTCTATTTTCTATTTTCTATTTTCTATTTTCTATTTTTTATATTTTTGGGGTTTTTTATTTTTTTATTTTTTATTTTTTAGTTTTATATTTTATATTAACTGTGCCATGTGATGAGGATATATTTGTGGCATTCTAGCTTTTTTCTGAACTTAGACCAGTGTAGCTAAAGTATTCATAATAAATTTTGCCTGTAGTAGAAAAAACAACAGTTTCTGATCTATGTAATAACCCCTGCCTATATTTTCTAATTTTGAATTTCCTCCCTAAATAGATGAGAAGGTTTCTTCATCTTTAACTTACCTATTTACAGTGGTGAACTGGTCAATGACCGAAAGAAGTAAAAATCTTTTTCTACAAAGGACTGTACTACCAATTTCTGTTACAGAGACCCAACAGAAATGTTATCATTCCAGTTATAATCTGAAGAATTTGATCATGGAACCAGAAAAACCAACTAATTAGCATTGGGCAGGACATTTCAGATCCAGCTTGTTGCTCAGCTGGGAAAAGAAACTTTCTGACTTAAAAGCACTACGTACAGTCACGGAGGTGCTCTGTGTTGGCCTCCACACCACGTGTCACACAACAGCGTGTAGCTCAAGTTCCAAACTCCAGAGAGAAGTGTCTGGAATGCTGCCAGAAGCACAGCTCTGATTCCTGTGGTTTAATGTAACTGTGTGGTGTAGCTCTATCCACATGATTTAGTAGAGTGAGATCAAACTTGACTTGAGGTTTTGTCTTTGAATCCTCCATGGACTCGAGTCAATGTAACAACTGTTTTGCCATATGAATACGCTTACCTCCAATATTAAACTAATATTACTGACAGATACAATATAGCATGATCTTCACAGAGAAAAACATCATCTTACGGTAGAGAGTTGCTTGAGCTAGAAGTATTGACTATTTGGGGGGATATGCCCAAATCTTGGGATAAAAAACAGTGGAGGGTTTGGGAGGTGTTAGGATGAAGGTAATGTGCAGTATCATAAAACCATTGCTGTGTTGGGCACTTGTTCCATAACATCCAGTGGAACCCCTCTTTTCCCCCAGCTTGTGGAGCTTTTTATGTTTAGGAGGAGGCTGGTGGATGTTTGGAGGAGGTAGGAAGAGTGAGCAGGGGGAGAGAAAGGAGAGTGGGGGAAAGAAGAAGAGAAACTGAAATGCTGGTTTGGCTTTCTGTGACATTAGGAACTAAAGTTTTAATTAACTAATTTGCTCATCATTTTTCACATTGAAGACTAAGAGATTGTCACTCTTTGTGATATTATCATGTATTTCAAAGCGGGATCTTTACACTGGATTAATGAAATGTGTTCCCGCAGAAACTTACTTGACAGAAGGAAAGCGAATTCCAGCTTTTTGGTGTAAATGAAGAATAAGTTAAACAAAATAAATGAATTTACATCATTGTAAAAGCTATGCAGACATAGCCAGTGATTTTGAGCTGAAGAAAAAAAAGAAAATACAGAACCTTCCAAGGACTGGGTACATATAAATGATTTCTGTTTCCATTCTCAATACATGAGAGGCTTCTCTAGTTTGAAATATGTCCCTGCTCATGGCAGAGACTGGGACTAAGTGATCTTTAAAGGCCCCTTGAAACCCAATCCATTTTATAATTCTTTGTTCCTATGTTCTGTGTAACTAGCTTTCATTAACCTGTATTTATATTTGAAAATTCTACAGAATACACTTATCCTTCTGATTACAACAGAACTTGTTTGCTGCCCTAAAAATGTTGTTTTTCATTAAATTCTATCTTTTTTCCTCAGAGAATTTCCACAGTGTGCTGCTGAAGATGGTGAAACATTTGGATGTGAAATCCAAGGTTGATAGTAACAGAAATGAGCCTTCTCATTTTATTTCAGACTGCCTGCAGTCTGACAATGCTGTTTCCATAACAAAAATGGCTCCAGACAGAAGTAAACAAATCTAAGTAGAAATTAGGCATTGTTTCTACAACATAATTACTGCTTTTGAAGTATTTGTAAAGCAATTTTAGCTAATTATCATAAAAAGGGTACATTAATGTCAGTAAAGGATAGAGCTTTTGGATGGAGATGCCTAGCAGAACAGAAGAATTTGAGGATGGGCTTTCTTATGCCTGAAGTCTATTTTCATTATCTGCTGAGCAGTTCGATAGAGACAACTATTGTTCAGTGGTGCAATTCGTATTTATGTAATCAACAGCTGTTACAAAGTAAAAGATTTAGAAAACCTATTTAGAAAAACAGATGTGGCCTGCAGCTAAAATTCCCAAACTGCAGTAGTTTAGAGGAATTCTCAATCTATAGTACATTTATGAGTTCCTTTCTGGAGGATGGCTTAAACAGAGATTAATTGGTAACTATATGCTGGGTCATGCAAGTCTTTCTAAAAAGCTCCTTACACCCTAGTTGTTTACAGGTAAGAAATATGATCAAAACTTTTTTTTCTGGCTTGTTTTCATTTATAAAGGTATGCAGCAGGTTCTTGTCTGGACAAAATAGTGTCAGAGCTGGGAGATACTTTTTTTTGAGTGAAGAGAGGCCATTTTGCAGTATATTACCAAAAACCATGTCCACTGGGCATCACTGCTCAAAGGATCACTGAACTCAGGATGCACTTGGTGTGTGTGGTGGCTTGAGCCTTTAAGAGCCAGCAGATTCAATAGGAGAGTTGTGTAAATGGGGGGCAATTGGACTTGAAAAGCTAGAGGAGGGCACTGTAGGAAATATAATTCCAGTATTTTCCCAAGATATATCCAGGATGAAGCAACTGGAAGGACAGATTGATTGATTTCAAGAGTGTCAGTGTAAATGTTTATTTATTCTTAATTGAAAGTTGCCTCTGTGACATACAGCTGGGAGTTCCTGTCTGGCACCTTCACAGACATGGCCTTTTAACATCCCTGGTGGCCTGAATCATCCTCAGTGCATAATGACCCATAACTTACATTTTTAAATAGCAGAAACTTCTGAGCCACTTTCTGGTGCTGTCAAAAGTACTTCATCATCACAACACGGTGAATGCACATAATTGCCCCAGAAATTGTCCCAGCAGCTCCAAAAGGCATGTGAATTGTGCATTGCCATCTCTCAAGAGGCAAGTATTGAAGGAAAGATACTTAGTGAAATTAAGCTGAAAATTAAGTGCATCAGGCTATCTTTGAATGCAGTCTTGGAAGAAGAGGTATTTATATATGAAAAATATATTCTTAATTAGAACCTTTACAGAAGGATTGGGTAAGGGCAATACAAAAGAGTTCAAGTAGAAAAAGACTTCTGCACTGCCAAATGTTTCATGGTGTACTACCTATTGGAAAAGGTTTCCTCATTCAGATGTTATCTCTGTTCCCATACTCCTTTGCAATTTTAAATTATTCTCCAGTCCTTTCGTTCCCATCAGGAAGAAGCCAGGCCTATTGCCTGGATCCAGAGTAGTGTCTTGGCCTGTCCCACATGGCAAACCCCTTCTGGGCTCTTGTTTCATGGTGATTTCCACAGGCATTCCCTGGCTGCCTGCCACCTCCTGCTCCTGGTCCCCTTCCACAGGAGGTGCCAGGAGCCCTCCAAGGGATGCTGAGCTCCCCTGGGAGCACATTCCTGACACCTGGCTTAGTGTCCCTGGGCAGTGCTGTGACAGCAGCTGGAGGGTTTGTTCCCACTGTGGCCTGTGGGAAGAGGGGCGGCCTTCAAAGGCAGGAGCTGTGTGTGAGGAGCCAGAGGGCAAGCATGAAATCCCTGCTGTGCCTTAAATGGAATCCCTCCAAGCACTGCAGTTCAGGCACCACGTGGGGAAGCCTTGCCAAAGCCTCTGCTGGGTTTGCACTGAGCGAGCAGCTCTGGGACAAGGAATTAATCTGGTGTGTAAAAACTTGTTTACTCGATGTGAAGAAATGGTTCTGCTCCCACAAATGCCAGAGCTCTGGCTGGGACATTTTCAGCTTCTTTCATTTGTAGGAGTGAAGTCTGTGTTTTTTAAAAATAGCATAAGATGTCTGCAGGGGCTTCCAGAATGTGTCAGAGCAAGTCTGCCAGGCCACTGTGCAGCAAAAAGGCCCTTGAAAGGGATGGCAACAGTGTGGGGAAAGAACTCCAGCCTGCACTTGGGTTGTGTGTATCAGGTTTGAGAGCAAACTGGGACATCAGCAAGTGTTGTGAGGCTTGGGACATTTTGAAGGGCAGACAGAAGAAGGACACAGTGGGCAGCTAATGACCCACTGGTGGTTTGACCAGCAGTAGTTAGCATCCCCCAGGCCTTCCTCATTTCCCTTTAAATCAAAGGGCCTCTGGGCAGATCATTTTGGGAGCCAGGGATGGCTTCAAGTCCCTGTGCTGAAAGCAAGGGAACACACTGGGCTGGGAATATCCATGGTGCAATCACCACGTGCCTTGGGCAGCTGACAGGCACACAGCCCTGTGAGCCTGGAGCTGTTGGAGCTGCACTCCAGCTCCAGCTCTAGCACCTGGCCTTGGCTGCTGGTCTGAACCCAGGGCAGAAAGGACACATAGAGTCCACTTGGGGTGTGGCATTCTTCTTCATTTCATTTTTATTTCAAGTTCTGTTAAAGAAATCAGCAGTGAAACTGGGCAATCAGCTAATATTAATGAGAGCTTGTCACATTTCTAGCTGTGCTGATCTGATCAGATTTGCCTCTAGCCTTGGCTTCAGACAGTTGAATGCACCTACACTCCATTATTGCCATGAGTGTGCCTCTTCTTGAACTGGTCATGATGAGAGTGTTTTCAGCTTTAGAACATACTAACAATGTTCCCCATGTTTACTTTTTCATGGGAAAGAAGTCAGTAATAAGGACTTTAAACAGGAAATGTCAAGACAAGGTATGTGTCTAGGCCAGGAGTAGAGGCTGGACTAATAAGCCAGGTTTCAGAATTGTTTTCATGAGCCAGCAGCTGTGGTGCTACACTGCTAAAGGGCTATTACAGGACTAGTTCTGCAATTCCCCTGATTTTACTGATATGTAAAAAATACTTATTTTTTGTTTTCTTTTTGTGAGCTTCAAAAGAAAATGAGATGATGCTCACAGCAGAGGTGCTCCACCCCCACAATCATCTTGGTAGCCTGCCTCTGGACTTGCTCCAACAGGTTGATGACTTTCCTGGATCCATCCTCACTACAAAAGTACTGCACTTGCAAAAATATGTGTTCTTTTTTAGGTAAAGTTTATCTGTTGCTTTTACAAAGAAGGCAAAGGAAATGGAAGTGTGGATGTTCGGGAAGCCCGGCTTTGCCCTCGACACAAACCTGTGATTTGTGACTGGAAGGCTGGGTGCTTGATCAGAGCATGGCAGCTGAATGTTTGCGCCTCCATCATTCAGAATGTTCTTCTCCATGAAATGGTTGGTTCTTTGTGCTGTGTTTTTGTGCACCTATGCAGCACAAACAATCAGATTGTGACAGACATACCAATACTTTGATGCAGGGAACCATTTATCAGCCAAAGCCTCCCTGCTTTGAAATACAGCCTGGCTACAAGCCCTAACACATCTGGTCTCCTGACAGAAATTTTGTAGGTCCAGGCTGATATCAGTCCAATTCTGTCGAGATTTTTTCATACTCTGGTCCATGTTTCTTGCAGCACACAGCTGGTGTGGACATCGTGGCCTGACTGAAATTCATGTAGTATTTTTTAAATCTGCAGGCAAATGAGAGCGCCCTTACCTGCCTTTGAAGGACTGAGCAGGTCATCAGAAACCACTGGCATGTCATGAGCAATGGCCAGACATGACAGGTTACCAGGGAGTGAAGGGATCTGTACCTGCCCCTTCACTTCCCTCTCCTGAGGATGCTGAAAACCACAAAGAGGTCTCCCCTCAGTCTCCTCTTCTCCAGACTGAACAAACCAAGTGGCCTCAGCCACTCCTAAGACCTCCTCCCCAGGCCCTTCCCCATCTTTGTGTCCCTACATCGTTCTCTAATAGCTTAATATCTTTTTTATGTTGTAGTGCCCAAAACTGCACACACAACTCAAGGTGAGACATGCAAGGTTAACATATCATTATCAGAAGCACATAATTTGGATATGGGTCCAGCCAGATTATGATTGAAAGGAAAAAAAGTAATTAGGGTTTTCTTGTTTATTTGGGAGGAGACTAGGGTGGAGAAAGGAGGGTTGAAACGTGGGAAAAGGCCTAATGGATGATAATGACGTGAGCAGAGCTGTCCGTGGGTACCTGCCCTTTGTCACTACAGCCTGAAGCAGGACAATTAGCCCAGCCTGGTGCTGGGATCATACCATGCATGTCTAACTTGTTCCCAGAGCCAGGAGACCCAGTGGGCATTCAGTTGCCAGCAGGAGAACACCCAGGATGGACAAACTGAGCATCCCATCATCACCATGCTGGTATCTGTTCCAGGACTGATACTATCAGCCTAACATCAGCATTTGTGACACAGATTGATTGCCCTGCTTCAAAATGCTGTGTGTGTTTTACTGACTCGTCTTGGAAAATTTCTTGTTCCTCAGCCAAGATGTAATAGGGAGAAAAGTTGCAGTCTCCAGGGAGGGGCTGTAGGATGAAGCCTGCAGTTGTCCCTTTGAGGACTCCAGAAATGCTCTGAGAAGCTTATACAGTTTTTATGTTGTTTCTTTTGGATCTTCAAGGCTCAAGCTAATCTGAATTACTCCAAACCCCAGGCTAAGGAACTTGCCAGACTATATGGTGAACAGGTTTCAGAAATTACTTCTTCATATTTATCCCTCTGATTTCACAAGATTTGCTACATTAAGTAGAGAAAAATTTTCCCATGCCATTTTTTGTGTCTCTGTAGTACTTTTTAGTAGTGGAGAGTTATGAAAATTCAGAGTTCTACACCACAAAGATATTGAACCCCAGGTGAGCAGTTGGGTCTTACAACACATTGTGTGCTTAGTGCATGTTCATTCCTGCATCCTGTATCAGGTATTCTCCTCACAGCACTGCATTTCCAGAGCTGATCTTGATCATTGCCCTGCTTACCTGCTCGTCACAGAATGAGCACTGAAGGGGAGGATGGGGATATTTGGTCTGTCTCAGATATATGGTTTATAAATGGGAATCCAGGAGTGGAGTTCAGTGGGAGGTTCCTTGAATAGGGGTTTCTTCATGTGCTTCTCATTCAGTTCCCGGAACTCAAGATCCCAAGTGAATTCTGTTCCCAGAGCTCCAGCTTCTCTGCCTGCAGTTCTGGAGGCACACTCAAGGCTAAAGCCTGTGTCACCTCTTACCCACTCATCCTTCTTCTTGTTTTGACTTCTGGCTTGGGTTATGCAGTGCACTGTGGCTGCCATTTGGGTATAGACCCTCTTCACCATTGAGAATGAGACAAGAAAGGGGTTGATGAAGATGGAACTGAAACTCAGGAGGTCCAGAGTACATTTCCACCTTAGCCCCAGATCCTCTGTGTGATCTCAGGCACGGGTCTTAAGCTGAAATGTCTGCAAAAAGGAAATAACATAACTCTGCCTTCCTAGAGCACTGATGATATAGAAATAGCACAATAATAAGAGTCATACTTACACCTTTTAGAGCAGTGTAGGACAGCCTGATCTCTTCCATATGTGTCACATGGAGTGTCACCCTTTGTATACAACACTGTTGGCAATTGCCTGAGTCAGATTTGCTTGTTTGAAAGAATTCCTCTGGATGGTGGATTTAATGCAGTTTATTTTATCAAGCCTTCCTAGGCTTTCTGACAGGGTAATTAGCAGTAACACACACACAGCATTGGTAGGTTTTGCGTGGCTCTTATTGTGAAACACTTGTAATGATGAAACATTTTCACCTGAAGTCTTGAGGACTGAGTCTGCAGGGTGTTAATAAAATTAATTGAACAGAGTGAAAAGAATCCCAGGGAGGGCAAGACCTTTCCTTCTGGCAAGCACAGGTATTTTGCAAGTGGGTGTACTGTTCTGACAGAGGAACAGAAGCAATGGAATAAAAAACCTTCTGGTTTCCAGACAAAGAATAGCCTGGTCCTCATTCTCCATTCACTTTTTTATGTCTGCAGCAGACAGAAGTGTCTTGAACCCCTCCAATTCTGCCTTCTCAGTATCCTCCTGGCATGTAGGACATGGAATTGAGCCATGTGGAGCAGAAAACTTGCTCCTGCTCTGCTACACTTGATGTTTTCTTCCACAGGTCAAGTAACATAAATTCCACTGGTATCTTCTCTGTGATTTCTTTGGCTGTTGCATTAATGGATATGGATTAACACTGAGGAAGGAATGCTTATGAGTTGTAGGTTCAGGATGTACCTCTCATTGCAGTAATTGATGTCTGAGAGCGCTGGCTGGCTAAACTCCACTGTTCAGTCCAAGAATGAGTTTATTATTCAACCATTCAGGAGCCTGGATAAATTGTGGCCACAGGTTTTACCTCAGGAAAAGATTAGCCTCCCTAAGAGACTGGCATCTTCATGCCTGATGTGACACATAACACATGGAGTTGGGGGAAGGCAAAAATATGAATCTCAGGAGTGCTGGTTAAGGGGCCTCAGGTTAAAGGAGAGGTTCTGTTCCCCTTCCTATGGCAAAAGACAAGCTCAGTGCTTATTCAACAGAAAGAGTTCCATGTGGGTTCCATGAGAGAAAAAAGGGGGAAAGTGGATGAGTGCCCACATTGTGGAAGTGCATCATTTCAAGATCACATGGAGTCCCAGCTAATTATTATCAACATGCTCAACACTTTTTGCACCCCGTGTTATATTCTTATTATCAAACACAAAATTTGCTCTTCAGCAGCAATGAATAAAGTCTGAAAAAATGTACACAACTATTCTAAGGCTGCTGGACTGAAAAGATGAAAATATGAACTTCTGAGGGGGAAGAGAATGAGAATAGGAGAGGGAGATTAACAAGCTATTTAAATACTTTATGCCACATATTAAATTTTTTAATATTTATTCTTTCTTGATAAGGATAATGAGGGCTGTTTACATTACTCAGGGGTGCCACACAGAAGTGCTGCCAGGAAGGCTTAGGAAAAAAAAAAGCTTTGTGGATGAACTACAGCTCCAAAGGTTCAAACTCTGAGCTGCAGGGTGTGCCAAGGGGCATGTGATCTTGTGCAGCTATGTAGTGGTTTTCAGGGATGTGTGGCATGCAAGAGGCAGTCCGAAGAGGCCTTTGGAGTCTGAAGAAGGATTTGGATGCTTTTGAACCATGTCTTAATATTATTCCTGCTCAATTTTGTTGTTTCAGAAAGTTCAGAGAAACAGATTACCTTTGAAGAGGCTTAAAACCAAACTGTCAGGTGTATTCTCTTTTTTTCATAATTTACCCCAGCCCTCAAAGTGTTCCACATATTCTGCAGATAAGGAAGGAGGCTGAGGGATAATTCAGCAATCTTCATGCACAATAGCAGCCTCTGCAGTAAGGCTTACTCTTCTCTGAGGGATTTAGGATTTCTTACAGAAGGGTCAACTAAATAAAGAAATACAAGAAAGTGATGGTATGGGAAAACTTAGCTGTGTCTTCTAGTTTGATCTCACTTTGCTATTAATTTTTATATTTATATTTGGCATCTTTCTGAAGTGCTTCTCATCACAATGGAAGAACAAATCATGTTAATTAATGAGAGTAGCAGCCAAAAAAAAGAGCTAGCACTTCTTTGCCATAGTCAAGAGCTCTTGAAAAACTTGTCCTTGATGTTGTTTTGGCTGAGCAAAAATTAGATGCATAATCACTATTAGGCTTGATTGACTACATAATTCTTTCTATTACACTGATGAAAAGCACATGGCAGGAATTCTTAGCCTTGTACAACTTTATTGCCACATGCACATATTGCTAAATATCTGAGCATCTCCTTGACTTGAGCATTCCTCACTGAGGGCGTTGAAATGTCTGAGGTAGTCCACAATAGTTTTGGCATGATGGAGAAAAAATCCTTCCTGTTGATGTAAAATCTCTGTCAGGCACAGGGTTGGGGTATGATGTTGTGAATCAGAACAGTGCAGATGGAGAACCTGCAAACTCCAAACCCTTGGTAGCTTTCTTGTACTCATCTGCAGTCATTCAGTGAGGCTGAATTTAATAACCCCCTTTTTTACCTTAGGTAGCAGCTCTCACTGCTCACTGTGGGATGCTGTCCCCAGGCCACGCAGCAGCAGAAAGGTGAGAGAGAGACCACAAAGGTTTCTTCAGCCACAAGACACAGCAGTGCAGCCCGTAGATCCCATGCCAGAAGGGAAGGGTGCAACTAGTAAAGTTCTCAGCAAAGGCTGCCTTGTGTGCCATTCAATTCATAACCTATCTGTCATTCAGTGGTTGCTCCCCAGCTCTCCCACAGCAGGCAAATGGTTTTCCTGTGGGCTCAGATATGACAGTGAAAGAGAAATAGAAATTTACAATGAGAGTTTATTCAGTTCCTTCCCCATCTTTAGATGAGAGATGATGAAAATGTCATCATCATGGCTCACTCACCACCAGCATCAAAGTGGTGCAAGTGGCTTAGCAGGGACACACAGAGTGTCTGAAGGACAGACTTTCCCCTGCACTACTGTTCATCTCAAAGCTGAATCAGGGTTATATGTAAACAAGGAAGAAAATGAACTGGGTTTCCCCACAGCTAAAGATCAATGTAGTCTGAAGATTTTAAGTGCAAGACTGAAGATGCACTCACAACCTTGCTCTAAGAGCCTGCCATCGTTCAGAGCTGCTGTCTTGGCAGGAGTTTAATGAGCAGAGCTGGGTTCTTGCCCTCCCACCTGAAGAGATAATCTTTGAGATCTCTGGTACAGTAGCCTGGTGTTGAGTCAATAGGCAGAGAAACCAAAATACCTCAAATGGTTGACAGCTTAAAGAGCTTGAAAGCCGTGGCTGACACAGCTGCTTCTGTGGCATCACTGAGGTGTCAGTCATGTGCTGCTCAGTGCTTGGGAACCATTCTTCTGCTCTTACAGCAGATCACCCCTTGGTTCTTTTCCCCTCCTAGATCACTCTGTCTCTAATAGAATGCTATTGATTGATACTGGGCTTCCCAGGCACAGATCAGGCTCTCAGTGCAAATTCAAGTTGCCTTTGTGGCCAATTCTTGCCCATGTCGTAGGGTGGTGGGATGGGAGAGGCTGCAAGGGAACATTTTCATCAAGGAAGGGAAGGGGGAGAGGATCAACAACAAGCAGGGAAGTGTCAGTGGGAACAAGGAAGCTCCAACAGCCCTGAGTCGGACAATCTGAGCTGAAGAAGGCAGCCAGAAAAGGCAGGCAGGACACAGCAGGATGTGGGAGAGAGTCTGAGGCTGGCTGCACACTGCCAGAGGTGAGGAGAGGTCTCAGGAAAGGGAGGATCTGCATGGCTGGAGGTGCCAGAAGGTCAGAGCAGGGGTCTCTGCTCTTTGACCAGCAAGTGGGCAGAGCAGGAGCAAAGGGAGCTGTACAAGACAAGATGTAAACCTCGATGTTATCTCATCTGGCAAGCACAGGGGGTATTGCTGGAGATGGGACTTGAGGAGAGGCACAGCAGAGCTGAATTCCTTCCTCTCAACTGAAGTGCAACTCCAGCAGGATCCTCTGGAGTTGGGGCCTGGCATAGAAACACATTAAGAGCTGCTATTCATAGGACCAGTGCAAACAACCCAGGGGGCTGGCTCACAGCTCCCGTCAGTCACACATGAAACTCTATTTATACCTTCCTACACAACCAAATGAGCTGTGATTAACAAACACAGGCCATTTCAAGCATCACAGACTAGGCTTGATGGTAATTAAAAAAGGGAATGGAGAGAGGAAGAAAATGTTTTCCAGCTCCCCCTTGTGCCTCTTCTCTGTCTTTGTTTTGTCCTCAGTTTTACTGGCAGTCTCCATGTCCTGCCTCCCAGAAGTGATTTAAAGGTTATTTGATTATATGAGGACTGTTTTATACAGTCTTACAGGACAAAGCATCATCCCCTGGGAAAGTTAGGAGATGCTCATGCTGCAGGTCCTTGGCTGCATTCTGCAGCTGGTGGTCCCCATCAAGCCCCAGGTGCTGGAACTGTGTTTGTGTGTGCATGTGCACTCATGAGTGTTTGTATTTGTGTGTCTGTGTGTGTGTGTGTCTGTGTCTGTGTGTGGGCACAAGCACTCAGTGGCTGTCCAGGTGGAATCTCTGTTTAAACAGGAGAAAGTTAACTTGTGAGCCCTCCTGGGTTTGGGAAGGAAAAAAAAAAGAAAATCAGGAAAAGGTGAATCCTAATACACAGATACAAAACAAAAATGAAACAAAAACAACAACAAAAAACAACAAAACAAACAAAAAACCCCAAACAAGCAATAACTAAAAAGGAGGAAAGTTAAAGGTATCTGGTATTACTATTTCCAGGCCCCAGAGGAAGCTCAGAGGCTGGTGTTGAGCCCTATTCTGTGAAGGGCTGCTTGCTCTTAAGGCTCATTCTCTCCTGTTTCTTTCACCAGAAGAAACAGCAGCTGAGAGGGGAGAGGAGTGGCAGGAGCCAGGGGAAAGGCAGAGACCCCACAGAGGCATCACTTTGATGCTGCAGCTCTAATGCTGCAACACCTCCCCCCTTCCCTCACCAAATGCCCACTACCAGGAGAAGCTCAGTAGACCACATTGCATCCCAGTTATGCTCAGCATTGTTTTGGGGCTCTTGCCCTCCCCTAATCCCCTAATTTCTCCTGCTGCCTTGCTGTGTTCCAGGGCCTGTGCCTGTTTGTGGGGCTGATGCTCTGCCCAGCCCCGGGCAGAGGCTGCAGTGAGTGAGGAATGACTGTGCATTGCTGAGCAGCTGGAAGCAGTTATTAACTGAATTTGGCATCCAAGCTGAACTACAAATGCATCTGGGTGGCTTGAATTGTTCTTAATTATATTTTTGCTTTATTGTTTTCATTTTGCACTGTGCTCCACCACCACTCTCTGTACAGCTCTGTGCTGTGCATTTTCTTTGCTTCCAGCCCAGGGTAATTGCTCCTTGTCGTGCTGTGTTTGCCATTTTAATTTTTTATCATCTCAGATACTTTCTTTTCTTTCTCCCTTTTGATTATTTGGTTATGTCATTCCCATTTGCCCTGACATTTCAATAAATTCACTCCTACATTATCTTTGTCCCTAGAGCAGCAGTTTATCCCTCTCTTTCTAATGTCTCTGTCTCAAAGCTGGATATGAAGTGTTTATTTTTTCCTGAGTTTCCCTTTTGGGCTGAGCAGCAACCAGCAGCAGAGAGCAGCGTGCTGGGCTGCAATCCTGGAGCCAGAGTGCCCCCTTCCAGAAATTCTAAGGAATGACACAGTTCCCTTTAGGGCAAGAAGCACAGCCAGGCAGGACTCTGCAGCTCAGGGTCTAGCCACAGGTTAATATCCAGGTACTTAAATGAGACTAACTAAAAGGATGATGCTGCAAATGATGTGTAAAGAAGTGAAGTTTATGGAGTACATTCCTAGACTGAGGGAATGGCCTTTGTCTACTGGATTCCCTCTCTCATTTAGGTGCTTGTCTCTTTCAAACTTGCATTTTGATCCTTCCAGCTAAGAGCTCAGAGGAAGGGTGTCGTAGACATCTTTTTGTGAAAATCCTTTCTTAGGATTTTTTCCCTTCTGAGAAGCTGAGGCCTCAGAAACAAAATGGAAACAATGGTAACCTGCTGCTGTGGAGTGCAACAGGTGGATCCATGATTGGTCTTGTGTGGATGTTTGGATTTAGTGCCCAGTCACGGCAAAGCTGGCTCTCTCTCTCTGTCCGAGCTACAGACCTTTGCTTTTCATTCCTCTCTATTCTTAGCTTAGCCAGCCTTCTGAGATGAAACTTTTCCTTCTATTCTTTTTACTATAGTTATAATGTAATATATATATCATAAAATAATAAATCAAGCCTTCTGAAACATGGAGTCAACATTCTCGTCTCTTCCCTCATCCAAAGACCCCTGTGACCACTGTCACAGAAGGATCTACAATGGTGGTGGGCTGGGGACAGAGTTCTTCTCCTGCATGCTCAGGCTGTGCATGAGGTTTAGATTGGATATTAGGAAAAGTTCCTTTACTGAAAGTGTGACCTGGCATTGGAACAGGAAGCCCAGGGAAGTGGTGGAATCAGCATCCCAGGTGTGTTCACAAAAGTGTAGATATGGCACGTGGGGGCATGGTTTGATGGTGGACCTGGCAGAGTTAGGTCAATGGTTGAACCTAACAACCTTAAAGGTCTTTTAATGCTTCTATGATTCTGTGATTCTTACACTTTTTTGATCAGCAAGGTGGCATGAATGGAAGGGTTCAGGAGCCTTGTCTCTGGTCTTTGGCTGCCATGGAGCAAAATCTGGCAGCTCAGTTTAAAGAGACTGATGAAGATGGGTTTTGAGGGAGCTGTTGGCCTTTGTGGGATGGCACAGCCAGCCACTGCATCCCAGTGTTCCTGTGGGAGACACAGAATACTGCTGGGGTGGATACTGCTGGGTGGAGAGGTGAGTGGAACAGAGGAATATGATGCTTTATTGACCTTCCTCTTTGGGGGCTGAATAGTGCTTACCTTGTCACCACTCTCTAAAGAAAGGTCCTCCCAAATAGTTTGTTTTCTGTAGCAACAAAATGACTAAGACCTTGAACTGTGGTTTGAGCTGTGAGTTCACCCCAGCAGCTCTGTGTGTACAGGGCTCTCTGAAGTGCTTGTGTTGAAAACATTTGTCCATTTGAAGCTAGAACACAGAGACTGAGGCAGACCTTCATGCAAACACTATTCTCAGCACAGACAAGGCTGCAGTCACACCTGCATCAAGAGGAAATGTGAAGGAAACAGTGTCCACACCTCATTCCAGGGAGGTATGAGCACAGATGGTTCGTTTGAAACTCTAACACCAGGTTTAAGGTAACTGTAACAACATTATGCAATCCTCTTCAAATACTCTTCTTATTGCTATTAAACTTTATTAATATAAGGATATAAGTGCTTCAAGGCACTCCTTTTAGACTTCAATAAAGTCCTCTTGTATTAACAAGCCACTGGAGTCTTGCTCTTTCTTGTATCTTTTAAGACACTCCAAAGACAAAACCTACCCTGGTGGCTGCGTGTTTAAGTTCCAGGGCAGGAAGGGCCCATGGCAGCTCCTCAGCACTTTGGGAAAGACACAGGCTCCTGTCAGGGCTGTCCCAGCAGCCAACTAACATCAATCATGGAATGGGAGGCTGTGCTGTTCTCACATGGTGAGCTCTGTGCTGTGCAGCCGGGGAAGTTTGGGCAGAGGGAGGGAACACAACGCGTCCGAGAGCACGCAGTGAGTAAGGACAGAGCAGGCACTGAACCCCAGCTGCCCCTCTCTAGGCCTTGCCTTCACTACACCACTTTGTCCTTCCAAGCCATGGCTGCAGCAGCAGCAGGAACGTGACCCACAGCCATGCACTCACACTCATTCAGGTTCTTCCACTGCCAGGCTGGACAGACAGAGCAGCACCTCAGGCTCTGAGGCTCTGGCACTGCTCTCTCAGCTGGGGATGCACACTGCTGAGGGATGCACAGCTGCAGCCCAGCAGGGTGAGGCTGAAGCTGATCTCTCCTCTGGGGAAACCTCAGCAGCTGCTGGACATCAGGGGATTTGTACAGAGCAAAGTGCTATGGCTGGGTCACTGGGCTGAACCAGCCACTGAGCCTAAACGGGGCCTGTTGCAAGTCAAGAGGCAGTCACTGCTTCAGGGCTGCATCAAAAGCAGCGTGGCCAACAGCTCAAGGGAAGGTTCTCTCCCTCTACTCTGCACTCATGAGACCCCATCTGGAGTACTGATTCCAGGTCTGGGTCCCCCACCATCAGAAGGACATGGACCTCTTGAAGTGAGTCGGAGGAAGGCCACAAACATGCTAAAGCAGCTGGAGTACCTCTCCCATAAATACAGGCTGAGATGGTTGGGGATGGGAAGAGAAGACTCTGGGGAGACTTTATAGCAGCCTTCCACTGCCTAGAGGAGGCCTACAAAAGAGCTGGAGAGGGATTTTTCACAAGGGTATGCTGTGATAGGACAAGGGTTAATGGTTTTGAACTGAAAGAAGGCTGGTTTGGATTGGATGTTAGGAAGAAATTCTTTACTGTGAGGGTGGCGAGGCACTGGAACAGGATGCTCCACCCCTGGAAGTGGTGAATGCTCCATCTCTAGAAGTGTTCAAGGGCAAATTGGATGGGGTTTTGAGTAGCCTGTTCTAGTGGAAGGTGTCTCTGCCCATGCATTGAGCTGACCTTTAGGGTCCCTTCCAACCCAAACCACTCTATGGTTCTGTAATCAGTAACTGCACAACAGCGAGGGTACACGTGCACATCTGCAGACATTTGTGAATAGGCACACAAAGCTGTGCCCTGGTTCTGATGGTCTTACAGTTTTATTTCTCTTAGTTCTAATGAAATGATAGGGCTAAACAATGGTGGTGCCATTGTAAACTTGTGTCACTAAGGCAAACTTAGCTCTGTCTGTTTCTGGCCATTTTAGGGGCTCAGATGGGTGAAGAGGCAAAGCAGCTATCCAGGGTTTGTGCTGAGTGTGTTTGAAGGCCAAGCCACAACTGGAAATCCTCACCACAGACGAGCACAGTGTGGACATCAGAGTCTGCAAGCACTTCACCCTTCAGGCCCAGAACTATTTTTAAAGATCCTGACCTGGTTACAGACCTGCAGACACCTGTTGGGTGGGAAGGAGCAAACACAGGGACCTTCTCCATGATCTGAAAATAATTATTAGCTGCGAATGTAGTCACCAAGACTTATTATCCTGGCCCATCCCATGTTTGTCATCTCCTCATCTCCTCCAACCCCCCAAATGTGACACACTCTTGTCTTGGCTGCAGTGCATTAGGAGGTTTTTCAGAGCCACCTTTTCAGTCTGAGCGTGGATCAGAAGCTGTAGAGCCTGGGGCAGCCAGGGGAGGCTGACACCTACAAAGCAGCAAATGCTGAGCCCTCAGCCTGCTCGTTCATGCCAAGGAATTTTGGCTGCAGGTGTAAGTTAATTCCTGGTACTGCTGGCAGGAGATCCCCTAGCTATTCACAGCAGCGCTTTAATTCAGCCCACCTATGCTCAAGAGAGGATCCTGTGCAAGAACAACCCTGTGCAGAGCTTACATGAATTTAGATACCAAGAAAGGCTTTTTTAAGGTGAAGTTAAAAAGTGATGTGTGGAGTTATAAGTGACACCCCATCTTGCCCCAGAAAACAATGGAAAGACCTCTCCACTGGTGAAGCACCTGCATGAAAAATGGTACTTTTGTGCCTGATTATCACAGCATTTGCTGCATGCAGATGTTTTAAAAGCAAGCAGCCATTGAGTGATAGTACTGGGCTTCCTCATATGTTGGTATTGTAGCACAGAGCTTCTGTGAGGCACAGGGCACATGACTGTAAATAATGATAGAATCATAGAATCAAACAATCATTTGTGTTGGAAAAGATTTCTAAGATCACCAAGCCCACCACTAAACCACGTCCCCAGGTGCCACATCTATGTGGTTTTTGAACACTTCCAGGAATGGTGATTCCACCACTTCCCTGAGCAGCCTGAACACCCTTTCAGTGAAGACATTTTTCCTAATATCCAATCTAAACCTGCCCTGGCACAACTTGACGCCATTTCCTCTTTTCCTGTTGTTTGTTATTTGGGAGAAGAGACCAACCCCCACCTGGCTACACCCTCCTGTCAGGTAGCTACAGAGAGCAAAAGGTCCCCCTTTGGAGCCTCCTTTCCTCTGGGCTGAACAAGCCCAGCTCCCTCAGATGCTCCTCATCAGATTTGTGCTCCACATCTTTCACCAGCTTTATTGCCCTTCTCTGGACCCACTCCAGCCCCTCAGTGTCTTTCTTGCAGTGAGGGGCCCAAAACTGAACTCATGATTTGAGGTGTGCCCATACCAGTGCTGAGCACAGGGAGACAATCACTGCCCTGGTCCTGCTGGCCACACCACTGCTGATACAGGTCAGGATGCCATTGGTCTTCTTGGCCACCTGGGCACACACTGGCTCATGTCAGATGGCTGTCAACCACCCCCTGCCCCCCTCCCAGAACATTTTCCTCCTGGCAGCTTTCCACGAATTCCACAAATTATGGAAAACATGACTGAATTCTCTTTGTGAAGTGTAAGAACCAGCATTCATTTTGTGATGCATTAACCTGGCAGTTTTGCTCATGCTCTCATAAAGGCACTGCCAGGACAGATGTGCCCCTGCAGGTGTGTGTGCAGGGGGTCAGTCTGGCCCCGTGTCAAACTCCCAACAAGGGGGAGCCTGTGCATGGGCACACAGGGGGCAAAGGCACACTGCACAGTAGCAAGCAGGGCTGCCAAGCCACACACGTGTTAGGCAGCATGAGACAAGGCTGGAGAGGCTCCTACTGGGCAAGGATAAGAGGGTGAAAAGAAAAAATCCTTCATGCAGCATTGGCTGAGCTCTGCACCACAAGCCACCCTGAGGGGTGCTAGTTTAGACACCGTGGAAATGCAACATTTTTAAATTGTTAAATAATTTTTGCCATCTGCCTCTGGGAAGCCAGGTGCACGTCAGGCTGACCATTTACCCATGTGCTTTCTCTACCCCAAAGTGTTGTGCAGAAGAGAAATCAGCTATCAGGACTGGATTCACATGTCACCTGTGACTGAAGTCACAGGTTTGGATTGCTTCCTTGGGCTTCTCCATGAGCAGAGGGAAGGGGACCAAAGGATACTTGAGGTTCTCCTCGAGTTCCTCCCATATTCTGGGACTATGCAAGGACCAAGTCAGTCTCCAGCCTAGGTCAGAGACAATCTTCAGCTGTGTGCTGGCAACTGAACCTGCCAAGGTGGCAATACAAGAGGGCATTGGTGTCAGCCTCATTTTATACAGCATTACCACTGCAGCTAATCCAGGGCTGCCTGCATGAGGCCCATGGAGCATCACCCACAATGGAAAAGAGCTGTTGTACAGCAGCAATCCAGCAGCAGGCCTCTCTAGCCATGCTTCATTTTGAGCTGCAGTTTCTCACTCAGATGGGCTTTTGGCTGCTTTCCTCTGCCTTGTACCATCTTACAAGTAGTGCTCGATGCTGCTGCATGGAATAATTTGAGTTACAGTCTTCTTAAACTGAGTGGGTGGGGGGGGGCAGATAGAAGGGCCCTTTGGGAAGATAACTCCCCCATCAAGTTTTAAGCATGTAATTTTACATGTAATCCCCTCTCTCCAGCCAGAGGCAAAGGCAGTCCTGGGGCACAATGCAGGGGAGCAAACCCTGCTGTGGGAATTCAGGCCAGGCAGGAGACAGAACAGCTCAGCCCCGTATCAGCGCAAGCTGTGCGTTCACCAACAATTCAGGTGTGCATTTACAGCAGGTACAAACTGCTCTGTGAAGGAACCTGGTGTGGCAGAGCAGTGTCTGCACAGAGGAAGGTTTTTTTAGTGTGAATGGGCATTTTTTTTTCCAAACAACCCAGAGTGTGCTGCTTGTCAGCTTACACACACACCTGCTCAGCTCCTCTCTTGCTGGTGATGCGTCTGTGTCCTTGGCCAACTTTCCTGGCCAGCAAGCACAGCCTCTGCAGTGCTTTCAGCAGGCTGCCCATTGCAGCTCAGTCAGCTGCCAGGGGCGGCTGCCTCCAGGCTCTCCCATACCTGGATGTTCCTCCCTCCCCACTCCAAACTTCAACTTTAAATAAAAAAAAGTAAATTAAAAGGTGGGGGGGAAAGGCGGCATTCACTGATGAAGGCTCTTGCAGCTGCTGGCTGTACTCATCAAAGGGGAGGAAGTGCCAATTACTTCCTTGTAGGAACTGCTTCTGTAATCACAGCGCTCTGCGGTGGAGCTGCAAATGCCGATCCCCTCCCGCCCTGCACAGCCCCTGGGTCATGAGCCACAACAGCAGGCACACCCTCATCACTTGACACTTTCGCACAGGAACGCTCATACCTCTGTTTTCCTTGTGACATTCACCATTTCCTGGTGGAGTGAGGACAGGCCAGGCTGCTGCTGTGGGCAGCACTGCAGACCCAGAGCCCAGCAAACTGCCCAGAACAAGCACAGATGCTTCCTGCTCCCAGCCCCAGAGCATCTTGCCACACTGGGAGGTTGGGAGAGTGAGGGGAACTGAGTCACGTTTTTGTTGGGAAATGTCTGTCCTGCCCCCACCATTTGCTGTGGTAAGGCTCTTGCAGCCAAACAGGGAAGCATTACTTGGGGCCCAACCACAGAAATTCAGGAAGAGTTGAGAAGAGCTCTTCCCAAGGACCTCCCAGGCTCTGGAACCTCTGTGCTTTGTCACACTATTCACAGGGGCTCAGACTTCAAGGCAACAAGAAAAGCCATGTGCAAACGTGGCACCAAAGAAAACATATCACAAAAAAAAAAAAATTAATAAAGCTTTTTTGTGCTGTTTTTTTTTTTTTTCCAATGCTGGCAGTAATAATTTTGTTCAACTTTTTTTGGTGTGCACCTTTTTATAAAAATACCAGTAGATACATCTTCTGGAGAAGCTTATTTCCTAGAAGAGTGCACACTCTAAACTAGGAAATGAAGCTGGAAAAATAACAGATCTTTGCTCCTCCTATTCTGCTTTTTTCTACACTTTATAAACGCAAGACTTGTCTTAGCTAAACAGTATTTTTTTCAGCTTCATTCTTTAGCGTCTTATCTTTTTCTCAGTTACAAAGTTATATTCTCCACATTACTGCAGTGTTTAAAATAACTATTTTAATGACACACCCCCAAAAAATCCTGTCACTGTGGCAAATGGAGTGCACCAGAAAACCCCATCCAAACACCTGGGAAGGCAGAGCAGTAGCTCACAGAGGGAGGTGCTGGCTCTCTCTCCCTGCTGCTGTGCCCCAGCACAGCCCCGTGACCTTAGAGCAGCTGATGTTCTCATCCAGAAGAGAATCTCTTCTGCTTTGTTCATCCCAGCTTGCTGTCCTCCCCCCCAGATTTCGTACAGAAAAATACAAAGAACACAGACACACAAGTTTAGCTTGCTGACATAATGCCCATATTTAATCTTTTAAAACAAGAACAAAATCAAGAATAAAATCAAGAATAAAAATTTCATTTAAGTCATACAGTACATTAATCTTTCAGCAATGACCCAATCTACAGTACTCAAATGCCTGGCATGAAGCCTATTATCTCAGCATTTAACAAGTGTATAACCAGTGACACAGTAAAAGAAGAGCTCACAATACACAGCTAACACAATGAGTTTAGATTTTCTTCTAAGAGTCCAGCTAGGGTTTGTAATACATGGGTCATTTTTGAACCATACTTTAATCAGCTTTTTGTTCAGTCAATCTGTTTGGGGCTTTTTTTTTTTTTTTCTGTTATGTGAGTTTTTCCATTATGTACAGGAAGATTATTTCAAATGAAATTGCACAAGTTAGAATATCTATCTATAGGCATACATGGTCATTCTAACTAAAAAAATTTAATAAGCAGTAATTACTCAGTCCTGGTTATACATTCCTAAAGGCTTAATAATACAGTTTTAAGAAGAAAAAGAAATAAAACAAAACACAACAAAACACAGCTGTAGGGTGGCAATCTCTGTAAGAAGCCTTCTTCCCTCCCGAAACAACCAAGGGCTAACTGTACTTTCCATGTTTGAAATGGGGTCTACAAAGAAGTCATTTCAGCAAATAAACAACAAAAACCATGTGACTGTGTCCTCTCTAAAGTCTGAATGGTTCGATGCATAATTCAGTGAAGCTCTCAAACAAATAATACTGTAGGATGCAGACTGTTAACAGAAATTAGGACAATATGCCCTGATAGAACATTTGGGTAGCAAAACTGTTATGTATGAAAGGGCCATTACCCAGTGGTTAAAGCAGCTTGAAGCAGGACAGCCCTGCCAGGGGAAAGGGTGGGCGCTTCTGCTCCTCAGCCAAGGCTACAGCTGAATTCTCCCCACCTCTTACCAAGCACTTGCCCTGCCCACTCTCAGCCCCTTCCTCCTGTCTGAGGTGGAATCCCCAGCCCAAGGGCCAGGGGAGCATGGCAGCGTGTGAGCCCTCCCTCTTCCCATCCCAGATCCTGATGCTGAGCAGCAGGCACGGGTCTGCTTCTGCTGCAGCTCCACCACAGGCAGGAAGACTCCTCTCAACCCACCGTGGTGCAGGCAGGAGCTCTGCAGGCTGGAGGCTCCCTCCATCCTGGCCCTGACTGCCAGGAGCAGCCGCTCTCCCAAGAGTAGCCAAACACTACAGACCCCTGAGGGCTACCTCTAAGGCAAGTTAACTGAACTAGGGTGATGGAGCATCTTCTTCCCACATTAGCAAAACATAAACGTAAATAACACAACTGCTTTGACTTCTTTTAGTCTCTCTTTTCTGGTGCCAGGTCCTGCTACAAATGGAAAAAAACCCATAGAGAGCTGCTTTCCTAGATGGAAAAGCAGCAGAATCTTATGCCTTGTGGATCTGCCCTGTAATTTGCTACTGGCATAAACAACAAAAAAAAAGTCCCATTTATTTGGTTGGTTTTTGTGGTGTTTAAGGAAAAAAAAACCAAAACAATCCAGACCATCTAATGCACCTTCTCTGCACATCACACACGCTCACATGCACACACACCAATGGAGAGCTCCAGAAGAACAGGCATGGGAACCACAAAGCCCAGACGGGGAAAAGACATGGGGAATCTCACATTTCTGTTTTCAATTCTCATTTAGCAATGAAGCAGCAAAATGATGTATTGCAAGAAATAAACAGTCACAGAACACACATACACCCAAATGCAACCATGGATACATTTTTCCCATTTTTTCTTTTTCTGACAGACGTTGCTATTAATCTGACAGTTTCTTTCTGGCTGTGCTGAAGTTTTTGAAGAGCATCTGGTGCTTATTTAACCTTTATCAAAACACAAGAACCTCAGTGGCAATGGACAATCCATCTCATTAGTGCCACAACCAACCATCTCTGCTTGAGATTCTCTACAAAACCCTTCTGGAAGTTGAATCTGACTCTGCCTCTTTAGTGCCACTCTTGGTTGTTGCTTTTATTTTTTTTTTTTAAATTAACAAACACAGCATATTAATGCAAATTCGATGTTTTCTAAAAAATGCTCAGATAATTAGTTCAGCAATATGCAAAGTGCATCTATTTGGTTCTTTCCATAGATCACCTTCTGTTTTAAGTTTAAATTCCTTCACAGTTTAAAATATTGTGAAGAAATTATATGTATACTTTATGTATAGAACTATTTATATACATACACATATATACACACAACTCTGTACTTTATATAGCCATAAACACTCACTACTTAACTATTTATATTATATACACATGGCATGAACACACGCTCAGTGAAGAGTTGGTGCAGGCTGAAACCATTCCATCGGGTTTAATGGAATAACAACAGTGAAACCATGAGTGAGTTATCAAGAGACACAGACATACATCTATTAGATAAGTGAAAGACCAATTAAATCAGCTCTTCCATTTTCCTATTAGCACAGGATTGTTCCCACCCCATTCCACGCTCCATAAGCACATACACAACTACTCTGCATTCAGTTTAGGTGAGAGGGCAGTGGTGGTTCTTTTTCCTAGATGAAAGAAGAGTCCATATTCACTCGGGCTCACCGCAGCCTCTCCTGCAGGAGTGGGCACAGCTGGCCTGGGTGCCATGCAGGATTCCAAAGGCTGCGCCGCCGCCAGCTGAAAGCACCTGCCAAAGCTTTATTGCATGGTTATGGGACAGCTATCAACTGTTCACAGTCTGTGAACTCTCTCCAACAAGTGGTACAACTGTATAAATACATACTTTAGCACAAAACAGTTTAACATGAGGCAAGTCCAAGTACAAATGAGACCTAAAGGCCTATGGGTGAACTTTAAAGGCCAGCAGTTCTTCAGAGTGCATGTTGTTTAAGGAACGCAAGTCAGGTAATTTCAAAAGAAGTTTTGTGAAAATAGAGGCTTCGTTTGGGTGATTTTTCATAATTAAGGTCCTTAATGCACGGATTAGTGTTTCCTGAAGTGCCTCCACAGAATTGACATTTTCTATTCCAGAGCGATCTAAACAAAAGGGCAGGGTGAGAGGGAGAGAGAGAAATTTAAAAAACAGGAGGGTAGGGGGAAAAAAAACTTGATTGAACAGATGTAGCCTGCAACATAAAACCAGGGCAAGAATCCCTTACTAAATTAACAAGCACAAGAAAAATCAGATACTTATGCCAAAAGTTTTAAATCACACCCCAAAGGTCTTTCAAAGGTTATTTAGCATTAACTTTTCAAAGTACTAAGTTCATGCCAAACTGGCAGCATTCAATCACTATTTCTGTGATCCCTAACCCATGTTTCCAGAGGATGACAGATTGAAGCAAATGTTTAAATATGTTGCTGAATCACAACTTTCAACCCAAGGAAAAAGACAGGGTGCGTGAAAGTAAAAATTTCAAACGTTTCTTAAGGCTAGATATAGATAGAATCCTAAACTTAAACTGAAGGTTTGAGGAGGAAATCCCACTCTGGACAAGCCACAGTTGTTATCTGCACAATGGAATTCTCAGGGGCAAAGGGAGTACAACCCTTCATATGACTGGGCACTATTTCCAAGTGTGTTCTGAAGCACTTAAAAAAATGAAACATGATGCACCCAAATATTCCCAGCTGAGGAAAAGAAGAATGTCAACATCAAGACAAATATTATGTTCTCACATACTGCACTCCCACCACACCTGAAGCACTGCTTTCAAGAGAGCTGTATTTAAGCTGAACACACCTGGTATCATTAGGTGGAACCTCAGTAAGCGGCTTGAAAGGATGAATTTTTAAGTAAAACATCTCACCACATAATCATGCACAGTAGCTGTTTCGTTTTTTTTTTTTTCCAAGCTGTAGCTTCTTTTCTTAAACACTATGTAAATTCAGCAGGGCACACAGACAGCCGAGTGACTGGCACAAACAGAAATGTGCTTTGATGTGTACATGTACTTAAGCACTTTGCAGAACTGGGACGTGGAATGACAACAGCTTTCTGGAGTAACACTGAGTCAGATCCTACAGAGTGGGAATCCCTTCCTTCTGCTGTCAGTGCCAATCCCATCAGATTGCTCAGGTGAACAGGCTAGGAAGTCCCCCTGGACTACTCAGTGCAGTTCCCTACTGCTATAGGGAAAATGATTACATAATCCAATTAAGGATGCATCTTGAAGCAGTTACATGCGTTTTGTTCCTTTAGGAAGATTGTTCCAGAATCTTCTACAATTAGGAGCTCTGGTTACTATTAAACAATTTTTATTAGCACACATTCCACTTTTCTGTGAACACTGTCCAATAGGTTTGACAGCTGCTGTCCCAAGAGAACATGAGTGAGGAGAAATCTCTCTGCCTTTATTTATTAAATGATCTCTCCTGCTTGTCCCCTGCTCTGCAAAAGCTTTGCTCTATTCTGAGCAGGTACAGTGACATTTGCACAGAACATGCCCAACAGAGTTCCACAAGAGCTCTGGACAGTGAGAATAGCACTGCCTTGCCTCTGAAGGTGGAAGAATGCAGCCCAGCCTTTCCTGGCTGGCCCGGGTGAGTTACTGTAGCCTCCTCACTTCAATTACTCCAAGTCTTTCTACCCCCTCTCAGTCACTTCCAGTCACTCCCAGTGGCCAGCAGAAGATTTTAGTATTATGCTAGCAAGGGAGAATAATAGAGGGTGTGTACTTCATATTCTTCTACCACAAAGCAAGACCCTTAGTTAAGGGATTATCTGCTCTCTAGACCTGCACAAACCACATTCCTTCAGCTTTGCTTCCACCCTGCTTTTTCCTCCTCCAGTGGCCATGATCCACCTTGCTACCTCTCCTCCATCTTCAACACATCCAGCCAACTGAAGCCAGAGGTGAAGCATTCTTTTAATTCTGGAACAGTACCAAGATAATTCCTCAGCACCACCCAAGTGTGAGCCTGCTTTTTCTTCCTTTGCCATATGACATGGGAAGGAGAGGATGTACAGAGTTACAAAGTCCTTGCTACTACCACCCCTGCTTCATCTGTACATTCTAAATACTACTCCTAAGAGTGGTTATTCATCCAGTGTTAAGTGGAGATGTTTCTCACAAGCAATCTCCTAACTAGCAGTATTTAGAGACTTCATTTCTTTTTCCATTGGTGGGTTTTGTTTTTTTCTTAGTTTTAATCAACTAAAAGTCTTTAAAAAGATCTTTAATTAGTGCAGCATGGTACTTTATATTGTGGATCACCTAAGCATTCGACAGTCACGCTCCCTTCTGCTTTTGGAACTGATGTAAATCCTGACTCCTAGCTCCCTTTCAGTCTTCTCTTGAATAACCTTCATTCTGATGAAGAAGTCATAATGGCCTTTTTCTTCCACTTCCAGTCCTTCTTACATTTCTTACATGGCACTTTTCCCTTTGCCTGCATCCCAATGTCATTCTCTCTGATCCTGTTCTTCCAACTCTTCATCTCCAATGAAGCACCACCTCCCCTTATAGGAAATTACTTTTTTGGTTACACTACTCCTCAAAGAGTGGGATGCAGGGATCTGTCTTTCAAGATCTGTTTAATCAACACATGCCCACAATCCTTCAGCTCTACAGGCAAGTTCTCTTCCTGGCAATCCCTCTCACTGTAAGCATCTTCCCCAGGAACTCTGCTGAGGCCACTTCTGTTCTTCACTACCTGCCTGAGCACAAAGCCTGCTCATTTACTCACTTGTGCAAAGTAACAACTGCAGCATTTCAATCCAGTCTCATGTAACAGAGAAAAGTTGCTCTGAAAATTTTTGAACTCACATTTATCATCAGGGTTAGCCTTGTGTCTGGAATACAGCCCCAACATTGGCTAATAAAGCTGTACTTTATAAAACTCTACAAAATTTTGTGAAGATGTCCAGGAAGGCTGTGATCAGACTGCAGATCAGATCATGAGGCAGCTAAGATAGACAGCAATAATATCCAAAATACAATCTGAAAAACCCTCAGCAACTGCAAGAAGCCTGAATGCCAAACACCTTCTCTTTGTCCTGCTGCATGGCTGACACCACATGCTGCACATGTTACATGCCATCCCTCAGCTAACCCCTGCTGGGAGCTGGCAATCAGCACAGTGCATTAAAGACTGGGGAGATGGCACTGTGCTGGAAGCACATTTAACAGAACAGATACAGCCACTTAGACTGAAAACAGGTGGCACAGAGATTGAGATATTCTAGGACCCAGGAGCTGAGCAAGCAAGAAGAACTGGTGTAAGCCTAGTTAGAGTGCTCAAGAAGAAAAGAGACCTGGTTGTCAGTCCTTATTTTAAAGGCTCCCTGCAGTTCTTGTCAAGAATTTCCAGAGTCTGGAAAGGCAACTAAGACCTCAGGTTTCTCTCTGTTATCTGAACATTTTCGTTAACAGATTCCATGCTTCCTTCAGATCATAGAGCCATGCTTCCTTCACACTGCCATTTGTTCTGGCTCTTGAAGCTTGCTAATTCTGTGCTACCCTCTGCTCATCATCATGGCTCACAACCTGAAGAAGCGACAGCTGCCCTGTCCTGTGCTGTGACATTTCAGCTCAGCTATGGGCAAAGCTATTAGCCTGAACTGTCCTACCTTGTTACAGAGGCCTCACGTGCCTACAGCACCATGCCTGGGTGCCCCTCCTTGGTAACACGTGGGTCTAAATTGCTCATGTGAAAGGGGTGCCCTTGTTCAAGGAGTTCACTGCTCCCCAGCTGCTGCCTCGCTGTCTAAGTGGGCACTGCAAGCATTCCTGCTACCTACCCCTAGGAGAGCTTCTTCCCCAGCAAGCAGGGATTCTGCATCTTGCATTCCAGGCATTATATGCAGAGCTAATGTGCCTAATTTGAGGCTTGAGATAATACTACAGAAGTAGGTGCTTAATCCTTCTTTGAATCTGGGCCAGGGTGTTCTGTCTATCCAGGGACTGAAACAAGATAGGAGGCCGGTGAAGATGTCAGTGGATTGGCAGGCCTTTAGTGGAAAGAAGTCACGATGCAGATGATGGGGCTTTCTTGCTGACATAGGCAGAGATCAAACTGGTGGATTTAGACTTAAGTAAAATACGCAATAGACTTAAATGACAGCACTTGGAAGCAAAAATACCACCTTATCCAAAGACTTATGCTGTGCAAGTCAGGAGTAATTTCAGTGATGCTGTCCTGTGAAACTTAGAGAAGCCAGACAAATAGCATCTAAATGGCCATGGAGCAGCTATTTGTTTTTGCATTACATAGAAAGCAGTAGAAAACATAAGCCCATTGTCACCTTTTTTTTAAGGTAATATTAGAAACACTAGGTATCTTAGAAAGTACATTACAGGCTCCTGGTACCTTAAAACCTACTCAACTGCACTTATACATGAAATAACAAGGTATACATTTTACAGAAAACTTTTAATAGTCACACTCAATTTTTGGCAAAGGTGCAAGGTAACTTTCTCTCCTTACCAGCAGATACCAGGACAACCGCTGTAAACAAACTCATCTCCTCATCACTAAGTTGCAGGGCATTTAGTTTCTCACTAAATTCAAACATTGAGTTGAGCAGATCACCAGCTCCCATTGAATGCAAGTCATCCACACTGTACTTCTTGCCACTCAGGAAGGTGACAGTACGTTCCTTTGCATCAAACAAAGATGCAAATCGTACCATTAAAACCTGGAGAAAGAAAAAGGAAGAAAAAAAAGAACAAGAAAACCAGATAAATGGAGGTGCATTTGTAGAAAAGCCAAAGAAAAAATTAAACCTTTTAACATCATTCAAAGTGTCTCATTAACCATTCTAAAAGCATTCTGTACAGAAACTGTCAGCATGCTATTGAGCTGCAAAACACAGTGCAAGCTCTGGCCCCGTAATCTGAGAGAAACAAACAAGTGACAAAATTAGGGAGTGGATGCAGGGGAGGGGCTACAGCATATGAAAGGCAGGAAAATTAAAATTTAAGCCTCAGACAGCCTGAGCCACACAGACCATGTCATTCATAAATATGCCAGTAGGACAACTTGCTTAAGCCACACAACAGCCAAAGGCACACAGAGCATTAAAAGAAATGTTTTCTTGCCAACACTCATGAGGAGCAAAATAAAGGTACTGAACCAGATTCTCACTTGGCATAAAGTGGAGCAGCTCTATGGAAACAATGCTGATTTACACCACCTGATGATCGGGCCCTCTAGGCATTCTTTGGAAAAGTACCATGCCACATCACTGTACCCACAGGAATGTTAGTTAATGAGCTCTGCTAGAAAGGAGCCACATGTAGAGCTTTTAAGAGACAGGGGAAGCACAGCTTGAGATGGCACCTGGTCTGCTGCAACTGGGAATACCCCTTTAGTACAAGCACCTGGGCTGGAGCAGTTGAGGTGTGCTAAACTTACCCCTTTGGGCTGAAATTTCTCTTGTGGTTTCTCAGTTGTACTGTGAAATGTTTCCCTCTGGAATGGCTTGTAGAGTTTTATTTGCTCATGTTCAATAACCTTATTTACATTTTCAAGGTTTAAGTTGCACAGAACAACTTTCTTATTTGAAGAAAATGAACTAACTGGCACTGGTTAAAACTTTGGACTCACTGTAATCTCTTGGTGTGACAGTTGTCTCTTCTCATTTGCCCTACTAACTGCATGAATTCAAATGTTTACTACAGGTGAGAGGAGAACCAGGTTTTCAAAGACTAGTACCTTTGACAAGCTTAAAGAAAGGAGTGTTCAGAACAAACAAAAATATTTGAGAATTCAAACACTGTTCATGCACATTACACGACCTGCTCCTAAATTTAATGAGCCAAACAACATGCAGCAACCTTGATGGACACAGGAGCGCTACGTACTATTCACTTTTGTCAGCTAAGCTATCTGTCCTTTGATGATATTAACTAGAGTGCAGAAACCCAGATGCAGAAGCCATCAGAATACAACAGAAACAGGCAAAGGGCAGGCAGACAAAGCTCAACTCGTGCATTAGCACAGACCCACCAGGTATCCAGCAACCTTTCAGTTCAAAACGGTATTCTCCCTATAGAACTGGGCTTTAGAAACATCTTTAAATAACAGGAGCAACCAGGATTAGTGCTGATATTCAAAACTGAAGCCCATAAAGTTGTGCTGACTTATCCTAAGGTAAAGACCTCACCTATTTCAATGCAACCATTCTAAACAAAGAAGAACAGTTTGGACTATGGCATAGCACAGGATTGATTCATCCCATTTCACTTCAATGGGATGCACGCTGAGGACACACCTGATCAATCCTATCACCTGACCACAGGAACACAGGCACATAAAAATCTCCACTCTGGGAGGTTGCTTGATCATGTCCCTAGCAGCTGTAGTCAAATCTGAGTCACTACTCAAAGGGATCCAAGGGCCTTGTTAGCTCTACCATCAACTACATGTGGAGGGGAGGTGGAGAAGGGCCCACTCAAAACCAGTCAAGTTCCTTATTTTAGGCTCAGTGCTGCTTCTGAGCTGGCTCTCAAAGGAAGCCATGCAAATGCCACCACGATACACTGAGCTCCCCAGTACTCCCAGTTCTGAGAGACCTTTACAGCTTGCGTGTGTGTGAATATAAATATAGCTGTGCAGCTTCTGCACCAACATTGCCTCCATGTGTCCTCTTACCCTCACAGGAACAGGCACTCCTCGAATATGACCCGCTAAGAAGCAGTGCCAAGCCAGCCACACCAGACCTGGAGGCAGCACTTTCACTCAGGTTCTTCTATTAACATGCAGACATTGGAATATCCTGGCTCAGTTACCCAGAAGACAAAAATGACCTTGGATGCACCAGGCTTTCAAGATGCTTCTGCCTCTATCGCAATGGTTTCGTTAATCCTGTGGTGGATTTTTTCCCACTGTTCTGCAGCCCTACCTTTTTTTTTTCCTGTTGCTAAGATGCCACATAGGCCTTTAACTGCAAGTTGTAGCTCACTAACAGGAATCATTAATGTTTCTTATAAATAAGTGAAAAGTGACAAGCATGCAGCCATACATTATTACTAATTCCCCTGGATACAGAAACCTCCTTATCAGCAGTGCTTGTAAACCGGCAAAAAAAGCATAGGAGTGAGGCCTGAGAAAAGCTTCAGGTGAAGCAAGGCCAAGACAAAATGTTTTACTTGCAAAACATGAAGGTTTGCCTTTACATTATAGGGACAGTTCAAGCCAAATTTTTCACTCTCCTCCTCCTTTGCAGAGGAAGGAATCAACATTTTTGTGAAAGGTGAAAGTAGCGAAGAAGTAAAAATACAGTCCTTTCACTACAGGAGTTGTAGATGAATATTAAAAGAATAAGTATAACAGAAAAAAATACATGACAGCAAAATGAAGGAAACAAGAAAATTAATAGACTCCAGGCAACAAGTCTTCCTGTATAACTTGTATCTTCCAACCCAACAATTATCCATTTTAGAACTGAGCTGTATAAATGCAGACAGAAGACCCAACACATCACACAAGAAATTACTTCATTTCAGGTAAATATAAAATCCAGCATCTCTCTTTGAAAGAGTAAATCATGTGAACAAGAGCAAAGGCATCACCAATGTTACACTCCCCAAAAAAGCACAGTAACACCAAATACTTGGGACTTCGGCTCCTCTGACCCTCTCTATTCAAATTTCACATTTGAATATTTATGAAATGTGTTCTCTCTACTCAAATTTCACACTTGAATATTTATGAAATGTGTACGGTCTCCAGCAGACACAAGGGTCTGGAAGGGCAACTAAAACATGATGTAAAGGTCATCTAGTGAAGGTCACTAATTATAAAACAGCACCAAGCTCTGTGGTATCATTTCCAAATTAATACCACTAATTCACACATACGTCATGACCACAAGTGGATGCAAGTAACCACGAGGACCTAGTGGGATTAGTCTAGAGTAAGTCAGGCTGCAGCTGGCACACAGCACCTACAGAGCTGCAGCAGTACACGTATTTACCATTGTTACTGCATTGGACATGGGTGCTTCAGACACTCCCAAGTTGCCACCTAAGTGGTGACTGGTCAGGATTGGATACTCTGGCTTTTGCAGGAAGCAGAGTGGCACAAGGAAGGACATGCAGAGCAGTAAACACATTCCTTGACAAAACTTGTAAGTCAGTAGACAGCTTTCTAACCTATCCACCCTTCCAGATGCAGTACAGGTCCCCAGAGTAAGCAAAGGTAGCTAGAAACCCATAATTATGCATTTATTAATGTCCAGGAAGGAGGGAAGAGTAGAAGGGCTGAGCAGTTTTGAGCTCAGTGGAAGAAGGACAGGCCACCAAAGTCTGACCAAACAGATCCCTCGGACACCATCACCTCAGAGCATCCATGAACAAGGTGGTTTCACCTGATGCACCCCAGTTCTATTTGGCTCTGTTTGTACAGGGTCAGATTGATGCACAGCTTGTCAGGTTTGCAATACACACACAGTGGTCTCACCTCAAAGGTCCCAGCCTTCAGAAGATTGACCTGGTCATGCTGGGAGAGGTCTCGGAAACCTGGGATGCGCTTGGCAAATTCCACCACTTCCTTTACTGCAGGAGTAAAACTCATGGAAAACTCTTCCCAGATTTCATGGCCAGACTTGTTTGGGTCCACATGAGGAGTCTTACTCATTGGGCAGACCTGATGTTTGCAAAACACAAACAGAAAACAACTTTTAAAGGTATCATCATTCCAAATACTGACAAATACTCAAGAGAAACATGTTTATTATTCAACAAAAGTCTGCGATAATGACATGGAGAAAAAAAAGAGATCAGTATTCATCAATCAGTTCCCAAAGAAACTGTATTTCTTCCCCTTGCTTTAAAACAAACAAAAAAATCCATGGAATTTTTAGCAATCTGTTTATAAATTCGTTAACTCTGGAAACTACAACATTGTGTACTGCAAAAGACCTGACACAACCAAGGTTAAGCTATTCTTCCCTGATCTCAACTGATCTGCTCTGACATCTGAATTTCCCTTTACTTGTATTATCCCTGTAATTTCACAGTAAATTGTAATTTCACAATCAATCAGTTGCAATCTCACAGTCACTACGACATTCATTCTCCTATCTTTCTTGTTCTGCAGGCAACTGAAGTGCTTCAGTCAAGGCGACAAAGATGCCTTGGTTGCTCAACACCAGAGCAAGAAAGCGAGCCTTGGTTTCCTGAGTCACAGGTTTACACCCTCATTACAAGGATAACCCTCTTCTGCAAGTTTGCTTTTACTTGCAGAAAGGAGAACACCAAGGAACTTGTATTCCAGTATTTCTCAGTCACAAGATGACAAAATGCTCTTTCTTTTATACAAATATACAGCAATTTTTTGTAGGAAAGTCTGAATCCATTACACTGAGATCAGACATATCAGTCAGGGCTGACTGCCAATAAATTCCCTCTGCAAGAGTCAACCAGAAGCTCTGCGATATTTTCAGTTCTAGCTTCTAAAATTTACATCTTTTAATGAAGCTTAAACCTTTTAATATTCATTTCACCTGTCACCATCAAGGACAAAAATTCCTTTTAAGTATTCCTCACAAGTATACTAAATGGTGTATGTAATCCTACATAATGTCAGCAAAACAAAGAGAAAACAGTGAAATAGATTAGCAATTCCTCAGAGCTGTGCTGTTTTTTCAGGGCATCTTGAATACGGTAATTGCCGAGCAATTCTTTGCGTGGGAGGTCCTAAGATTACAAGACTATAATATTTTGGCAAAAGAAAAAGTCTAGGCACACAACCAGAAGGACAGCAGATGCCAACCACTGCTCTGCCTGTGATATTGCAATGGTTCACACATAGGTACTGTTATAAATACAGCACTTTCCAAAAATAAGGAATCTCTGGTTCAGTACCCTGATCTGTAATGGACACAAAAATCACCTTAATTTCTCATTCTACAACAGCATACCCTTACCCACAGGCACTCAGTCCCAAGGGGAAACTACCACTTCCACACCCAGTGCATTGTGTCTGTGGTCTCTTGATAGACCTCAGCCCAAGAACCAGAATATTTCAAATTAGAGGAGACCCAAAAGGATTGAGTCCAACTCCATGCTCCTTTTAGAACCACCTAAAACTAAATCATATGCCTAAGAGTGCCATTCAGGCACTCCCTGAACTCTGACAGGCTTCCTATGGAAGCAGTGGTCAGCTTGTACAGTCACCAGTTCTCTTCAGAGGAACCTCTTCAGGAATGACCTGTTCTGCTTTTCTGGTTACAGGGATATTGAGTAAAAATGACCAAACCCCTGAACATCTGTCTCCATACAGGTTCAGAGCCTAATTATTTGCCCTTATTGCTGATGACTCATTTTGGTCAGATTCTGAACTCACTGAGTTCTTGGGCAGAACCCTCATTCATATCAGGGATGTGGGGCGGGGAGGGGGAGCTGCAGTGCTCTGCTGGATATGGTTTTGTCTCTTCATCACTGATTAACTCCTGCCTGCAGCTGCCATGCACAGGTCAAACTGACTGGTTGAGTCTCTGCAAGGCAGCACCACTCCCTGCCCGCCCATACTGACAGGCTTAACCTCTGCTTCTCAGGAGTGCCAAGAATGCCGTTGTAGTGACACCACATACTTTCCCTGCAAGGAAGAAAAGGCTGGGAATTATTATTTGCTATGTTGCAGTGCCTGGAGTCTGCAATTAAGGTCAGACCCTGCTAGGGATGGCATGGTCTATATATGCAGTAGACAAAAAGATCTTTTTTTTTTTTTTAAGAAAAAACCAAAAAACAAAAAAAGCCCCCATAGAAATGCAGCATCAAAATAAACACCTTTACTGCGGAGACCTTTAGGGGGTCTTCAAGAACATGTGAAGGATCTTCACGAAGTAGGAGGCAGAAAAACGCTGGCAGCTCAAGTACATCAGAAAGGTCAGGGGCTCGCGCTTCACACCAGGAGCGCAGGATGAGAACGAGGATGTTATGTTCTCTCATCCCAGGCTCCAGCGATAAAGAGAAGGACAATCTATTTTAAGGGGCTTACAGAACTGGTTGCCTGAATGGCAGAGAAACAGCAGGTGCAAGGCAAATGAGAGGGACCTGTTAAGCAAAGGCAAAAAAAAAAACCCAACCAAACCAAACCAACACCCATATGCATAAAACCAGGAAGCACCCTTGTAAGGAATTAAGTGAGAAAATGCTCTAGCAAAGTCATCTAAGGTACCCAGAAGCATGTCCAGAGCCTCACTTGCCTAAGTACTACAGAGAAGACCCTGAACTTCTCCCTAATAGTTTAACTGTGCATCTTCCTCCTGGCTCTGTTCAGATCTGAACATGTTCTACAGTGAAAAGGATGCACAGCCTGTGGGCCTCATTAAAACAAAACAAATCAAAAAATCACCAAAAAAGCAGTCTACCCTGCAGAGATTTCAGAGCCCATAGTAAGGCCTGTAGACTGGCTTAAAATCCTAGCCCTGGGGTTCGACCCCAGAAATTTGCTCTTAAAACCCTTAAAGAAAATACAATACCTCTGACCGTATAGATTATTTGAAAGTAACGTCTTCAAAAGGATCAAGTGAAAAGGGGAATTTATAAACTCCTGTTTTCATTTTAAAGACAAGTCACATAAAAAACCCATGACTTTTTTCAGCCAATAATCTTTGATGTTATTTTACTTTCAGTTAGCTAAAAACCAAGCCAAGAAACCCCATTAGTAGTACGATTTCCAATCCTTCACACCTTGAGCCATTTTTGTCCTTCATCACAATTTGCACTATTAAACTTGTGTCACCCTTTAAAGTTTCAGCAGTTGTGCTAACTGCGTGCCGCTTCACTGACTATTGAGTCACAGCTGGATCACACCCACCAACAGCTAAGTCAAATCAAACAATTGATATCAATATACCAGATGCATTCTTCCTCCAGTGCTGCAAGAGTAAGTGGCGTTCTTGTTTGGAGAAAAGCCATCTTCTGGGATCCTCTCACACATTCGCTGAGTGTAACCACTGGTGAAGTTCATGCAGTGGCTGTTTGTGAAGCACACAGGGTGCGCACTTGGATAATGCATTGTGCTTCTCCCTTTGTACTGTCCACCAAGGTGCTGCTCCCTGTCAGGGTACTGAGGGCCACCGAGGCCACCAACACAGTGCTCGCTGCTCAGGATGTACTGCTCGGTGCTCTTTGACACCCTCTCCCCACTCTGGGGCTGCATCATCTCTGCTGGGTTTTGGGACTGTTCTTGGTTGTACATGAAAGTGTCTTTGTGGGCCCTGGTGACCATGCCGATCACCTCCTCCTTTGCCATGTCAGCACTAGGAGGGGGAGAAGGGCTTTTGATGGTTTCTCGCTCTTGTTTGGGCTTGGAGGAAAGATCTTCTTGAGGTGCTTGGTCTTGATGTTCTGCCAACGCTTCGCTGGGCAAGTGACCACTGAACTGACTGTTCATCATGGTTTTCATGGCACTCTGCATTTCAATCAACATCCTCTGTTTTTCACGTTTGGGAATACGGCCAAATCGAACAGCTACCGAGGTGGAGAAACGGATAGTGGTGGAAAGGGGGGAAAAAAAAGAAAGAAAAAAAGAAAAAAGTCAGTCCTGAAAGTGTTAGCATGCACATGCAAAATAACACACACCAACAAAAAATCCTGCCTTTTAAGGCAAGATTTTAACTGCTCTCACCAATACTACAGCTTGGGTATTACCAGTGAATCAAAGAGCTTTTGGGGCATAGGACTGGCATGAATACAAATGTAAGCCACTGTTTAGGGAGAAGGCAGCTCTAAGGAACACAGTCTGCCATGCCTTTTCCCCCTTTGCCTCAAACAATGGTTATGCATTATATACATAGTTGTGTTAACTGCAAAAGTGTCTTTATTAAATCAGCACACCTTCATGAGCTGATAATTAGCTGAATGTAAACACAGTTCATATCATCTTTGCATAGAAGTCCTACAAGACAGGCCCTCACGGACCAATTACGTAACTTACCAAAACAAGAGAATCAATGCTTGAAGCTTACCTTGGGAAATTTTCTTGGTAACTTTGCCTTGACAAGGACACTTTCTGCTGGCAAGGGGATGGGCATCATTGTGGCTGCAGCACTTTTGACCCTGTCCTAGGGAATCTACAACTGCCTCTACCACCCTGTCCAACCGCAGCTGCACAAGGGCTTATAACCAGTTTCGACTGATGTAATTATGCAGTAGTCCATCATTAATGTAACTAAGTCTCTTTCATTAAAGCAGGTGCAACCTTGTGCGCAAACAAGTGCCTAGGGGATGAAATAACTCCTATGCATAACAAGAACTCGGAACAATTATTTAAAATAAGTTCTGGCACTCCACCCACTAAATTATTAACAGCCCGAGATTCCTAGTTCTTGTGAAATAAACACCCAGAGAAAATTTAAAAGTGAAACAGAAGGAAGAGTTCTGGTTGTGGCAGTAAGTTGTAGCAGACAAATGAACTACACTTTCAGCATTATTTATTAAAACGGCTTAAGGAGTGGACAGCAAGCAAGGTGGTCAGAGACACAGACCAATATCAACATTTCCTCCTTGCCTTTCCTCTCCCTCTAAGAAAAGAAAGAAAGAAAAAAAAAGAGCAGATACATGCTCATCCTATGCACCCAAAGCTAATTCTTTAGGCTCTATGGTGACTACTCTAAAGCTATCAGGTTGGGCAGAATTCCCTTTCATTGAAAAAGCAATAGTAACAAAAGAAAATAGAAAAAAAAACAAAGACAAAAAAAAGAAAAATATGAGTCTTGTTCAGATTCAGGTAGGATACAGCTGTAAGTCTTAACATTAAACCAAAATTGAGACACTTGTTACAACCATCCCCCCTAGCAGGCCACTGCAGCACATCCCACTGCATCAGCTCCACAGGCAGAGGTCAGCTCTGCAGCTGCCTGCAGTACCACCTCACCAGCCCAGGACACTCATGGAGCAAGAAGGCAAGCTGAACTACATGCTCTCGGACAGGGAACTTCTCCTTAACACTACTGCTTGGCTGCATTATCTGCCATTAAGACCCTCAGCAATTGTTTTTGAGGTGGGCAGCAGATTCCCTCTCAGAGGATCCCTGCTCAGCACAGGAACGTACCATCTCTCGACATCCCAACAGAGAGGCATTTTTTGAAACGACACTGCTGGCATCTGTTCCTATTCATTCTCATTATAGAACAGTTGTTATTCTTCAAGCACTTCTTATACTGGATGTTTTGCTGAATGCTTCTTCTGAAAAAACCCTGTAAACAAGCAAAAAACCCCACAACTATCATTACAGCACATGTCAAACCCTTCCATCAAGATTCATGTCTCTGCGAGCACGGTAAACCTCACTGCATCGCATCAGCAGCTTCAGAGCCATCAGCCCCAAGAGATTTTAAAGAACTTGGTACTCCTCATGACTTAATTCCCCTTTGTGTGTGATCTGTATGTAATGTGAACTAGTTATGATTTCTAATTACAGAAGATGCTAAGTTGTTCCCTGCAGAGTCAGCACCTAAGAGCAGAGTATCTCCAATATTACCCCTGTTGCTGTACCAACAGTTCCTAAGACATGCTCTCAAACAACTATGACATCAAGTGCAAAGGTGGGAGTCAAAATAACTTATTTTGACTTCCATCTCTGCAGTTTGCAATGTTACAGATTACGAAAATACATATGTAGTTCTGGCTTTCCTTGTGGTAAAGAATTGCTTTTCCAAAGCTGTTTTGTTCTGTGTCCCAGCCCAGGTGACAACTCACACCCACTATCTCTTAATGCCATTAACATGCACATGTCTTGCGTGACATGGTCCTTACCACCTCTGCTTCCAGTTCTTGCTCTCTGCTGTGCGCTCCAAGTCAGGCAGGATTGGACAAGGGGTGGGAACAGAAAGTACTGCAGAGTCTGGAAAATGCTGTATACTCCTAAGTGGTTTGCCTGTTCCCTACAACTTCTGCAATTTCTCATATTTAACGGAGAACTATACCAATATCTGTTTTGGCAGTATCACCCCTTTTTCCCCTATGGGGAGAACTTGAGCATTTCACCAGCAGAAAGGTGAGCAGAAATATAGCTCACCTTGCAGCCCTCACAGGCATGAACACCATAATGAAATCCTGAAGCGACATCTCCACAGACTTTGCAAAGAAGAACCATGCCATTAAATTCTAGAATCAAACAAAAAAGTCAAGGATATAGAAACCAGTGACAACTGCAGGAACACGTTTCCAGCTTTTAAAACCTGGACTTAAATTGAAATATGTCAGGTCAGTTCAACGCATGAAAAAATACAGCAGAAGAACAGACAACATGAATGTACAAACCCCCTAAACAGTTCAGAAGGTACCAGTGCAAGGGTGGGGGGAAAAGAGGACAAACACGAAGCACTCAAACAAATAGGGAGAAAGCACACATTCACTGGGCTGTCAGAGTAGCACTGCACTCAGCTTACAGAAAAAGAAAGTCTGCTTACATTTAAGCACTTTTAAAAGGACCATTCAGTTAACTAGGCCACCAAAGTTCAGGCTCAATCTGTTTTTTCCATCAGGACAAGAAAGCCTATGAAAGGCTACAGTTTCCCCAACAGAGAATAAACACTTTTTCTTAAAAACCAGAAATACTAAAGGACACTTTAGAATATATTCAACACTGGATATACACTGTACCTATCTGATAACAATTTAGGGTAACTCAGCCATATCTACATGTGTAGAGACCACTCATTTGAGTGCATATCCAGAATGGCTTGCACACTTGAACTTGAAAATACCTTCTCAATCCCATAAAAATGCTCATGGTTTGGGTTTTTTAAGTTTCTCCCCGGCTATTTTATTTCAGCTTGTCAATAAAATTTTTTGCAAGTCCTAAGTGCTGGTCTAACATGGGTTTCACTGAAGCCAATGGGAATTTTACCAGTGATTTCAGTAACCACAAAGTTACCTTAATCCAACAGAGACAGCTGGAAATACTCCCACAGAAACATACTCTACCAGCAGAGTAACTTATTTGACATTTGGATTTCATTTGTAAAGTGGAACTAAAACCTTTTTTTTAAGGTTTTCAAAAAGAAAAAGAGCCAAACGGCAACTTTTTCTTTTTTTTTATTTTTAACACAGTTAGTACTGAGCTAAAAAAGTTATCTATCTATCTGAACAATTTACAACAGGTTTCATTCCAGGAACCTCTGCCCTGACACCGAAAATCTAGTTACTTAAGAATTTTTAAGTAAAGGTTCTTACTAAAAACTTAAGGTAGGAATACTTAAAAAAATACCCCAAACAACAACGCAACAATAAAACCCCTATTTGAGGTAGAACTATTAGACAGTTATTCTAGCTTCATAACAATCCAAAACAATAAAACAGTTCTGCCAGTAAAAGAATTCAGCCTCCAAAAGACTAAATTATAGCTGTTTGCTGAATCACTCATTCCAATATTTATTTTGAATCTTGCCCTTCCAAAACTGTTCAAATATACTTCTCTATCACTGATCTTTTCTGATTACCAAAAGAAGTGTGAAGTAAATATGTAGAGATAGGATTGTTGTATGCATTTTAAAAGGCCATTCTTTAGCTCCAGTTTATGAGTATTTTGTTTTTCACATCCACAGAATTATGACTTGGAATCAAAAAGATAACTGTTCCACCCACAGCTATAAAAGTATTACGCTTGGGTAATTTATTTTGTTCCTCACAGCTGGTGGGGGGAAGGAAGGTGAAGGGGCAGGGGACAGGGTATGAAAGAACAGAAAAACTAGATTTCCAAGACAGCTCCATAAATACTCCTGAAGGCAATTTCTGATTAGATCACCTTTACTTCATCACTTCTTTTTAACCGACTGTTTGATTTTCCTAAGATCAGTTTTCACTTGTGACAATTTGAAGTAAAGCTGGACTGTATTTATGGGCTGTTTGAGGTTGGCAGCAATGGGACCCCCATCGTATGAGCATTTGTATGGCAATACCTTATGCATTACCACACACATAATGCCAGAAGACAAACATGGAGGCTTTGCTATGCTCCTACACCACAAGCCAAAGGGAGACCTGGTTGTAACACACGGGGCTGTAACACAGAAGGGGAAAATGGTGTTTTCAGGAACTGGCACCAAACATACTTGTGACTCCATTATGGCCTTTTGTCAAACCAGCAACACTCGACTGGTTTGTTTTAATAGTCTCCTCCAGCCGATCGCTCTTGGGTGCCCCGTCAGAGCCTTCACTGCTCCGGCCATTGCATCCGCTTTCCGAGGAGGAGCTGTTTGGAGGAGATGGAACAGGCGAAGAGGACGACTGGAAACCGCTGTCTGAGCTCTCGCTGTGACATGAGGCTGGGCTAGATGCCGAGCTCGAAGAGCTGATGTAAGCTATCACACCCCCTAAGGCAAGAAAAAAAAGGCAGCATGTAGTGACATAACCAGCAGACATGCACCGCTGCCATGTGAGCCACGCCGTGACCCAGCACCACCAGATCAGCCATTACGTGCTCCTGGGAGCACTCCTTGCCCTCCCTCTCTCCCTCAAGCTCGTTTGTCTCCATTCGTTTTCTACCGCTGACCTCCCAGTCTGCCTCATCCCCTTCTCCCATCCTATCAGCCTCCTCTGGTCCAGGCCAGGATGAAATGGCATAACCAAAAGATGGAGCAACAAGCCATGGTGCTGGAAGGATGGGGCAGCAGGGACAGGGCACGGAGTGACCCAGAGAGGGTTTCCCTGGCCACCCTCTGAGCAGAGCTCATCTGGAGCCAGAGCCAAGACAGGATCTTACAGCGCTGTGGAGGCAGAATGCAAACAAGCTAGGTTAGGGACAGAAATAGGGCAGAGAGAAAGACTTCATGCAGGCTACACGCCAGAGGCACAGAAAGGAAGGGCTGGGAGGTGCTCATGATGCAGAAGGGAAGGGGGCAAGGGAAGGAAATAGCACTGCAGTCTGGTTAGCCTACTGAACGCCATTTGTCCAACTGCAAGCCTCTGTAGCCTTTCTAGCAGCAGCTGAACTCCGACTGCCAGGCTGCTATTTGCAAACAGCCTCTGTCCTGCCGCGTCTTGCAATCTGACACACTTGAGAATCCCTCCTATGAAACAGCTTTTTGTCCTCAGGCAGACCTGGGAGCAGTTCTGGCTTTTCACAGGCTCCTTCTTCTTGCTCGTAAGCAAGAGAAATTGTTTGCACTTCATATGAGTTTGTCTCCAAGACTCAGCATTTCAAAAGTCAACATAAAAACATTTGATATTTCACTCAAGAATTTCAAAAGCCATAGCCGTGAAACTGTTTAAATAAATTACACTCGGTATGTTCTACATTTTATGCCTCTATTGCTCAGTAGACTCTCTTCACTGATGACTCAGGACACTGCAGCAAGGAACCCCACACACCAGTAAGAATTCAAAACTTTAAAAGGGCCATGCACTGCTTTCCTTTGGATGAGAAAAGCACTGGTGTCTGTAGAATCCTTGATCAATTGAACTGGCAAGGCAGGCAGAGCCTGTAGCATCTTACATCAGCCATACTCTCCTCACAGATAAAAGCAGTGGTATTATACAACCCTGGAAACACCACTGCTTGCAGGGACCAATTCTGACTTACAAATAAATTTTCCGTACTTTTATTAGACATAACAGTCCTCTTAGCGCCTCTGCAGCAGCAAAACTGGCCCACTTCCTCTTCAACATTTCATTTTTTTCTACCAAGGAAACCCTTGGCAGGAGGGTTCCCTAAAGAGCACGCAGCCCAGGAGCTCCTGGCAGAGCTGCCTGGGAGCAGAAGTCAGACTAAGGGGCCATGTGACACGTGCAGGACAGACAGACTCTGCTCACGTTCCCAGACAGCAGCGTCCCTGCACCCTGCCACACGGGCTGGTCCCGCGCAGATTTATTTATTTTTTTTAAGAAACCCTGCACACAGCATAGCACGCATTCCGGATCAGGTTTTCGGAGAAAGGAGGATTGGCAAGGCGGGGGGAGGAGGGGGGGTCATGAGTTCAGCCAGGGCATGAGAAGCAAGGCATCATCAGGCACCCGTGCTGGGCTGAGGCACCACCTGTTTGACAAAGGTCTGTGCCATCCCCCAGCGGCGCACGCGTCTCTGCCAGGTGCCAGGGCAAAGCTCACTGTTCACCAGGCCCAAGGGAGGCACCGGGCTTCCCAGCAGGCGCCATCCTTATCGGCAGGGGCAGATCGGGACACGCAAGCACAGCCAGCCCCTGCAGGGAGCTCCACGTTTCTCCACGCTGCCACCGCGCCCCATTATCTTTAAACCCTGCTCGTAAAAGAGATGCTCTTTTCCCTCAAGGGTAGGGCCAATGTCACAGAGGAGCACAGAAAGTGCGTGCCTGTGGGGCAGTTTCACCCCTCTTCTCCTTAGAGATGGAGGAGCTCCAGAGAGCTGGGCTGCTCTGGCACCCTAGAGAGCTTGGCAAGCTCTCGCAATTCCTCGTACTTTCTGTTATTTTAGAAATTACACTTCCCTGTGAACCCTGCTTTTGTTTGGTCAGCAGTCAAAAGTTGACTCTCACGCAGAACACAGGGTGACATGTCAGAACAAAGAGCACAGACACGGAGCACGTACACGTGCACAGGGATGCCGGCACTCCGCAGAAAGGGGGTACCGGGCTGCTCGGTGGGGGAGGCAGCCCCGGTTCTGTGAACTGCCCGGGATTTTCCTAGGGAACCCACCTGCCGGAGGGTGGTGAAATGAATCCTTTGGGCTACGCGGAGCCGCGCTACTGCTGCGGCGGCACCGCCGGCTCGGTGACAAGGACCCTTTGGGCTCTACCTGGCGGGATTTACTTTAGGGAGGGGGCGGGGGGCACCGCAACCTGCTGGTGTTCCATTAACACAGATCTGGCAAGCGGTAACGCCGCAGGGGCGCCAAGCAGGCGGCGAACTGCCCGGGCGATCCAACCGGCTCCCGGGGCGCTGCGGCTGCAGGGGCTCCCCGGCGGGCACCCCCGATCTCCTTGGCTAACAAAGCGGGAAGGGAGCGCGGTCGCCGTGCCCGCAGCCGCCCTCCCGCCTCACCCCATTCCACCGCACCGGGGCTGCGGCTTTTCCCTGCCGCGGTCACGCGGCGCCGGGGCTGGAAGAGCCGGGCCCGCCCTGCGCTGCCCCCGGGCCGCCCCCTCCCCGTTACACAACACCACCCCCGCGCCTCGGGACGGGCCGCGTGCCGCCGCCGCCGCCGCACACGGCCGCACCGCGTGTCCCCCCGCGACCCCGCGCACTCCCCCGCACCGCGCCGCCGGCCCGCCCGGACCCCCCCGCGCTCTCCACCGCGGCGGGGGCGGAGCCGCGGGGGCGGGGCCGCCCGGCGCCGCAGCTGCGGCGCGGCCCCACGTGTCCCCGGCGCGCCCCCGCCACCGCCGCCGCCGCCCCGAATGTAGGTCACCAAAACAGCGGCCGCCCGCGCGCCTCACGTGTCCGCGCCGCTCGCCGCCCCGCGCCGCCGCCCCGCCGCTATTATGCAATGCGCGCGTCACCGCCCCGCGCGGCCAATGAGCGGGCGCGCCGCGCGGAACGTAAACACAGCGCGCACATGGCTCGCCCGGCGGGTCCATGTGAGGCGGCGCGGGGCCGTCCCGGCCGCCGGCCGGGCCGGGGCCGGGCAGCGCCGCCGCCCGCCGCGCTCCCCCCGCCCCGCCGCGCCCCGGCCGACCCCCGCCCGTACCCCCGCGCCCGCCCGGCCCCGCGGGACCATCCCGCACAGCCGCCCCCCGCAGCGGCCGGCCTCGCTTACCCGCGCTGACTTCCATGGCGACCTCCTCCCGCAGGGGCACGGGCGGCGCCGCGCTGGGTTCCGCCGGGCCCGGCTCGGCTCCGGTCGGCGCGGCGCGGCTCCGCTCGGTCGTTGTCTTCCCAGCTCCGTGTTCCCGCCGCAGCCCTACATGCAGCCGGCGGGAGGCTGGCTGGCAGAGAGGGAGGGAGGCGACCGCGCTGTCTCCTGTCAGAGCAGCGGGTGCGCGTCCCCGCCGCGGCGCCCTCCCCTTTACAACAAAAGCGCTCTCGGGGAGCCGCGCAGAGCGAGTGCGGCACCGCCGCCCGCCCCGCCCCGCCTCTGCCCCGCCCCGCCCCGGCGGCCGCCCCGCCCCGCCCCCGGCCGCCCCCCTCACCCAGTGACACACTTTCCGCGCCGGCGGCACCGCTCACGTGCGGCGGGAGCGTGCGGCAGCGCGGGGCACTGCGGCGGCGGCGGCCGCGGGGGCAGCACGGAGCGGGCTCCCCCCGCCCCTCGCCGGGCGGTGCGGCGGGGCAGCCCCGCCGCGGTCGCTGCCGCAGCCGGAGTGGCGCTCGCCCACCGCGGCCGCGGGGCAAGGTGAGGGGCGGCGGCGTGTGTCAGCTGCTCCGGCGCTGAGCACCGGCAGGAAATGCCACCGCTGTGACTGCCGCAGCTGACGAGCTCTCTCCTATCCCGACACGGGCATCTGACAGCTCCCAATTCCAACTGTCAGCGCTCCGTGCCCTTTTAACCGCGTGTTTTCTCACTGCCGGGAAAAGGGAATATCCGGGAGAGACCCTTCTCGGCAGCGCACACACACCGCTGCAGCCATAGTCTGTCCCTCTGCAGCCATAGGGAGAGGCCATCACACAGTTGATCCCAATCTCCGGCTCTCCTGTTTTCTGCCAGGACGTGATTTTGTCACTCCCAGAGCGATTCCAGCCTCTAATACCTTATACCATGCAGTGATGTCCCTGGGAACAGACGCCCCGCAACGGGGGAGGGACGCGCCCCAAGAGGACCTAAAGCAGAGGGTGTCCCCACCGGGGTCCCCATACTCCCGCTCCCAGAGGAAACCCACGAAGAAAATGCACCACAACAAAAAAGGGATCAGAAACTTGAGGAAGACTCTCCATTAAGCTAATACAGAGCCCAAAGTGAAGCTCTGGCCTTCCCTGACCCCGGGGTTCAGAGGCAGATGCGTGGCTTCGTGGACTATATTGATCTCCAGACTGAGAGCGAGGCAGTGGAGTTAAATGAGGTTAACCAGTGGAGGTTAAATGCAGCTAAATGTAGTTTACTGCCTCCTAATTTGGGTGAGTTTCCTCTCCTCTCAAATGAGGTAAACAGGTCAGTTTGTGTGAGCTTCATCGCTTCTCGAATAAGGTAAGAGGGTGAGTTTTCCCATTTTCCTGTGCATGGTCAGCAGTTGGGAGGCTTACAGCTTTCCTCTTGGTCCACACTCAATATCCATCACTATCTCCAGACCCTTCATCCCCCAGCCCCAATTTCCTACAGAAAAAGCTCCTCATATTCCCAGTTCTCCTCCTCATAGCAATTTTAAACTACATTTCCTAAGCCTTGCCATGCTGCCCCCTGGGCTCTTGTACAGTCCCTGCCTGCATGACTGGCAGCCAAGCAGTGCTGCCTGCCCTGGGCACGATCAGAAGCAGGGCACGATGGCCCACCCTCCCTCCCTGTGCTCAGGGCTCTGGCTCGCTCCTCTGCCTGGCTGCTGGTCCTTGTGGGCAGAGCACAAATAAAATATATTTGATATCAGCCTACCATGGCATCTCAAACCTCTCAACAGATTAAATTGGCCAACAGACTCAAAGGAGAAGGTAGTGAATACATCAAATGCTATTAGAAAACCAGCTTGGACATCAGGAACAACAGCAGAGCAAGTCCTCTCTGTCTGTGTATTCTGTGTCTCTGGGGTTTCTAATGCTGTATTTGGATTTTAACAAAAGAGATGTTTGGGTAATGTTTATTAACTGGTGGGTCATCAGCCCCAGGGTGTGCTAAAAAAACCCTACAGAACTCTTGCTTTTGGATAAGGTTTCAATTTGCAGGTGGTGGTGGAAGCACCCAGAGATGAGTATGGAGGCTCTGGCACTCAGACCAAAGGTCCACCTGGCCTGCAGGCCGTTTGTGGTGCTCAAGGGAGGCTCCTTGGTGCATGGGTGCATGGACTCCATTCCTGAGAGTGGCCAATAAGGGAAGGACTGCTTGTTCACTTCCTTTGTGGGCAAGGATAAATGCTGCTGCTCCTGCCTGGCGGGACAAATGGGAAAGGCAATGTACGCAGGTTCGTAGGGAGAGGCCATCACATTATTGCTCCCAATCTCAGTCTATCCTATTTACTGCCAGGACATGATTTTGTCACTCCCAGAGAGATTCCAGCCTCTAGTATCTTTTACTATCTACTTTTGAGACTCTCAGGGATCATTATAGCAGTTTCAGCCTGCTCTTGCCTCTGGTGCCACACTTAGCAGTCTTGAAGCCAATCCCCATCTATCTTCTTTAAAAGAATATATTTATTTTGCTTCCCTCTCCTATCTCAGAACATCCCATCCAGACCTAGGAGTGCTCTCTGTGTTCCCATACTCCATACTTTCTGGTTCCTTCCTTGAGGTGGCTACACACACCCACAGTTTGCAAGAGCCAAGCGCTTCCCTTAGGGATGTAGTATGGCAAAAAGCAAATAATGGGCCCACCACCCAGCCTCACACAGCATCCTTGTCCTCATCAAGGGCACCAAAAGGTGTGTATCCTCAGAAGATCCAGCAGGTAGAACTGGCTGTGGGTGGCCACAGGATGCAAACAGTGTGATTTCTGTCCTGGAATTTCCACAGGAGGTCTCAGGAATGGCCCATCCACTCCTGTGCTCTAATTCTGCTGTTCAGCACAAAGCTGTGGACTGCCACAGCAGACCATGAGAGGCACTTCAATGTTTGAAGAAGAGAACTGTCTTAGAGAGCATCAAGGTTTTTATTCTGCCTTCTAACCTGGAAAAAGACTCCACTCTGCCAATGTAGTAAGAGGGTCAAATTTTTCTTAGAGCCTCTTTCTGCCTACCTCTTCCAAACCCACACAAGCAAACACCTGGCTAACAACTTGTGGCTCTGGGTGCTGGCCAAGTTGTGCTGCCTGGGCTTCTTCTTGAGGGGCTTCTCTTTGATTCTAGCTTGGCTGCTAAAGCTTTAGTGTTACTTGCTGAGCTGCAAATAACATTTCCTTAAAGATGCGATGCTCAGTGGATGTTCCCTGGTCCCCACAAGGGGCTGTGATTCAGCTTTCCATGAAGGGCAAAACAAATCCTGGCTTTATAGAGAAGCAGTGTACTGCTGGCATTCACAGTGGCATGGCATCTCTCCAACCTGAAGGCTGGGCAGGCACTTGAATGATCAGTGGAGGAGTGATTGGGAATTTGTGTGTTTGGTCAGTCCTTAGAATCCTTCAGCGTCTGTTTACTGCTGCTGTCTGCAGAAGACTTGTGGTTCTGGGAACAGACTGAAGTGAGGCATTGAAACATGAAGGGGCAGAAGAAGGGAAAAAGCACAGAAGGTGGGACAGACAGCTTCTTCAAACCCCTTCCCACCCCTGGGAAGGAACACAAACATTTATCCCTCTTTCCTCCCAGCCCACACACATGGAGCAGCTCAAGCAGCATATTTAAATTCCAGAGGCTGCAGAGTGATTCCCATCTCTGCTACCTCTGGGGGGGAGATGGCACAATGTTGTTGCAACCAACTAATGCTGACTTAAATGTTAAGTGCAGCTGATAGCTGGATGGTGGGACAGGATGCACTTTGGCCACCTCAGCAGAGGTATGTAGAGGCTGATGACTCTTTTTCCTCAGGCCTGAAATGCTGGTGGTTCCTCAGGTTGGATCCGAATGCCTGCACCTTTCTGTCCCCATGGAGAGGCCCTCCTAATCCTGGTAAACATCCACACATCAGCCAGGAACGTGTGAGTTTCCATCAGCAGGCATTTCTGCTTTCGGATGAGTTGGATTTCTTCAGTGCCTGGCACATTTACAATAATACTAGTTTGATCCCAAAACATAAACTTTGCTAAGAGAAAAAGATTGTTTACTTGAACAGTGCCAAGGAGCAGCATGTTTTCATGCCACAACAGCTCCTGAAGTTTTCTATTTCTTTTTTTCCTTATTACCTCAGGAAAAATTCCTAACCTCTTATTTGTCTTTTTGACTGATGCTCAGAGCAGTGCTGACATTTGCACAGTAGATCTACAGTAAGTCCAGGTTCTCTTCCCTGGTTGTTTACAGCATACAATGGTTTAAATAGAATAAAAGATATTTTCCCCCATATAAAATTCTTTGTCATTCTTTTTCACTCTGGTCAGTCTGTGTGATGAGATCCTCTTGAAACCCTCTGTCTGTCCTGAATAATTTGTGCTCCACAACTGCAGATGGAACTAGTTCATACAAGTACACATAGGTGAGGCAACTGATACCAAACCCATGCTTGCATTTCCAGTTTCTTTAAAGCAGAGATTCACTTGCTATCTACAGTTACTACCTTAAATACTGCCCTCTAAAAGTCTTTATAAAGATAGCTGTAACTGTGACTTTCTTTCATACATTAAGTGATATAAATAGCCATAAGTCATCTAACTAATCTTAGGCTCTGGAAGCCAGTGGAAATTTTTCTATCGATTAGAGTCAGCTTGGGTCAAGCCCTACACAGTGTTTTCTGACCCCCTGCCCTACTTTTTCTCCATTCCAATTTAACATATATATCTCTAACTCTTTGAGTTGGTGCACTTTTTTCTCTCTGTCAAACAGAAATCCTGATAAGGAGGTCCCAGAGGTCTTTAGCTTGTCATCACATCCCTTCATAGGCTGAATGTGTGGAGAATGCTTTAGGAAGAAGCAAAAGCTAAATATAGAATAATTTAAAGCTGCCCATTAAGGGCATGCCTACATGACACAAATGCAGCTAGCTTAGGTACTGGGAGTGGTGCAGTCACAGAGCTAAGTATAACCAAGCAGAGGATGTGGCTCACAAACCATCCCCTTGCACTCACATCCTGTCTCTCGGTATCAGAGCCTTAGAGGAAGATATAAAAGCTCATAATAGACAGTCATATACTAAGTTGCCCATAGGGTAACTCTCTTCCTGATTAAGCTCCTCAGCAGTCAGTTTATAGCCTGAAGCACATAACCCTACCACTTTTTTCTCTTACCCAGCATTATTGCAAGCGTGCTTTTTCTTCACAAACTTTGGTAGTACAGCTGGTGGCCTGTGCTGGTCAAATTGATGGGAAATAACCTCATGCAATAGTGATGTATTACCACTAGCCTCATCTGCCCTTATAGATTTTAATGGAAGGTGATGGCTTGGACTTTTAGTCTAGAAGGATAAAGCATTAATTCTATGTTAATGAAGCCTATCTTACATGGCAGTAATATCACTGCCCACCTTTTTCTTTTTGTGCTATAAGTTCCTTAATCTGTCAGTATATCATCTATTTATTCAGAAATCAAAGCATCACTTAACAAGAAAAAGATGAGAATATATACTGCTTGATTGGGCCAAATGGGATTTTTGGGAGAGAAGCAGAATGAATAGTGCAAAGGATGTACAAGGAACTACCTTTGCCTTCACTGAAAAAGACTCACACAATGTAGCTACAGGTGATTTCTGACACATTGTGCTGTCTCAGAGAAGGCATCAGCAGTGTTGTATTGAAGGCACAGTCAGCACACAACTGCTGCCTTATGCTCTGATGGCTGCCAGTCCCTTTTCCCCACCACCCAAACCTCTCCAGGGGCAACTGCATTTCCCACCCTGGAGTCTTTTGTACTTAATACCCTTCTAAGTCTGGGTTTTTGTATTTTCCTCTGCCTTTTTCCAACTCTTTTATATCACAGTGTCCTGAAGAGCACCTTATTTCAAAGCAGCGATGCTCTCTAGGAAGTTAGCTAAGCTGGAGGCTGGCAGCAATCACATTGGCACTGCATGACATGGTGCTGGCCAGGACATCCCTGGTGTGGTGTCACTGCTGTCACCAGATCAAAACCATTGCTTCAGAAGGCTTCTTGTAGCTCAACTCCACCATTCCCCTTCTGAACCCTCCAGGCCACCAAAACATAAGCCCAGTTTGATTATTCTCTTCATAAGCTATGTTCATTCTTGGAGAGATGTAGTGTCACAACACAAACATAAAGCTCATCCCGGACACAGCAGAGATGCAAATGATGCCTTATCCTTGTTTTGGGGAATTCTGCAGGTTGTATGAAGGGGACACACAGACAGAAATGATAGCCCCAGCTCCTGCAAGGTTTAATGTATCGCCCTTTCTTCTCTCCTCTGCAGCAGCACAAACTTACTGTGATTACTGGTGTAATTTACAAGGAAAATTCCAGAGAAAACTCAGCTCAGTCACCAACAGAGGCAAATATGACTTGCATCTGGGCCTTAAATAGCACGAGTTTGTAGAAAATGAACAGCTTTCATTACAGGTGCCATTGGTAATGGCCTGTGCATTGGCCCAGAGAGTGAGAACTGCCTTTTACATCTAGGCAAAACAAAGGCAACTATAGTCAAATCTGAAAAAATTCTCTGGGAAATAAACCAAAAAGCATTTTGGCCCTGAGACTTATTATCTGTAACTCCCCAAAGGACAGCTGGCAGCTCAAGGGCCAAGACAGCTCCAGGCTCTACACAGCACAATGTTTTTTCCCTTGATTGTTGTCTCACTTGGAGTCCAAAAGATGACCTACAGCTTCAAGGTGCTGAGTTGAATCAAGAGATGATGCATGGGACTCTGTATTGGACCTTCTGTGCTGCTGGATTAGGCCCAGCTGGTCAAACTCTTCTTCTGAAAAGCTGGCTTCTGTATCCTGCTAAGAGCCTAAAGAGTTAAAGTTATTAACTGGCTTCTGAATAAAATGCATTAGGAATAAATATGCTTTAGGATAAACCTATTAAATGGATAAAAATGCCATTACCAGGGGTGAAATATGATTGTGTGACCTTTTAAATAAATAAGCCTGCTATGCACCAAATTATGGCAGATAATAAGCTTTATACATGATAAAGTCATGCAGTAGGTCTCAATCTTCAGGCATTCAATGAAATATCGCTAGCCATAAAGGGCTCCTGAAATGTTACACTAAAGAAAATTGCTTCCAGCTATAAAAACTTAACTGTTAAAACAAATGGAGTCTCTCTCATAAAACCCTTTGCAAGGCATTGGTAGCAAGAGCAAAAGCTTACTAGAAACAAACCTGAGGCATTTGCAAGTACACAGCGCTTCTTAAAATAACTCGGGTTCCAGATAAATCTGGAATAACTCTATTGAAAGCAGAAGGGTGTAACCCCATAACACCAGCATGAGATCCAAATTATATTTGTAGGGCCTTAGAAATATGTTGGTGGGATAGCTCTGGGTACAAACATTGCTGTGTATCCAAACCAATCTGACTTGCAGCTTTGGCACTTGTGCAGGCAGTGGAAATGCTGACCTCTCTGTCTGTCCTGAATCTTGGGTCTGGCTGTGTTATGCCTCAGTGACTTGCCCAGATTACTCCTGACACAACAATATTCCTGCTAAGGGACCATTTGTATTTGATGGGACGGAAACAGAGCTGGATATTATCAGCCTTGTGAATAAAGGCAGACGTGCATTTAGCCAGATTCAGCTACCAGCTTCACATGCAGCAAAACTGGCTGCATGTGTAAGAACTTTCTGCTCTAAACCATTACAAATAAGAGGGAAGGAAGCCAATTCTCTCATTCCTTCTAGTGAACACAGGCAAACCAACAAAACCTCCTGGTGAGGTGCTTGCAGTTTTAATAAAATCATCATGGTCACTTCATCTCTTGTTACATGAACATCAGCAAATAAACACAATTCCCAAATTGGGTCTTGTGCTGGTTTTGGCTAGAACAGAGTTAATTAGTTTCAAACATAGTTCCAAGGACTGGAAATACTCTTGGAATTCCCTGACACAATCAATTATCTTCTTAAAAACTTGATGTCAGACACTGACAAAAAGGACCATTCCTGTTTCTTCTGGGTTTTCATTTTTTTTGTTTGTTTGTTTGGCGGGAGTTTTCTTGGGTGGGGGTGCTTGTTGTTTTTGGGTTTTTTTCTGTGAATTGGGAGAATGCATCCTAGAAAGGATCTTCTTAACCTTCATCTACAAACACTGATAATTTTCACCAAAGCACAGTTCAGTGCAATCTTTTCCAGGAGGGGCACTTAAAGAGACATAGCAAAATTCAAGCACACAAAATTAGCCAGCCTTGCTCCAGTTCCCAAAGAGTTCACTCTCTGAGCCTTAGCAAAAAAAAAAGGGGTACATTCTCCACAACTAGTTTTGGTGCTCCTGCTAAATACAGTGAGGTACACTATGGCAAACACAACCTAAACAGGACCACTGCAAAGGAATGGGTGGCATCATGAGGCTAGCAGTGAAATTTTATCTTGTTTTCCTGAACTGGAGTGCAATCTCTAGAAGCAAATAATAGATCTGTTCCAGGCAGGAGCTCAGCTGCATCCTGAAGATGCCTCCAGGCACTTGCCATTTTGTTTTATTGCTGTTCCTCACACTGGTGAATTGTAAGCATTAGTCTCACAGAGAAGACACATTACCGGGGTGAAGGACAATGGCTTGTTATATAATCCTGCCAAATCCTTGATACAGCAGTTCCCAGCAAACAACCATCTTGCTCTGAGTCATCTGGAAAGTCTCTGGTTCAGTGAGCTTCCAGGAGCACACCATCAAAACAGGTTGTATTTCCACTTCCCATTTCAAATTACAGGAGGGGAGGCATTTATGAGTCAAGGCAGTAATTTTCTCTTTATCTGCCTTCAGATGCCATCCTGCATACGGATCCAGCCCGTGCACCTGCTGAGCCAGAAGCCCTGTGGGAGTTCCCAGCCAGTGCTGGATGTCACAGCTTGCAGCTGTCCTGGGTGGCTGCTGGCACGAGGGCAACCACAGTGTGAGGAAATCCTTACCCTGCTCTTCAGAGAACTGGAGATGCTCCATGTGGGGCTGGACTTGCTCCACACTCACCAGCCTTTTTCCAAATGCCCATGGCTGGTCCCTGTCAAAAGCAAGCACTGTGCCCATTAGACCTCTGGGCTGGCCCTGCATGGCCGTTCACTTTTTTTTTCTTGTTTTATTTCCCTTTGAGGCAATGCCAAGTCTTAGTTCAGTGCTGTGTCACAGATCCCACCCAGCAGGACACATTGCACTGTGTCTGTCTTGGAATTAGGAGGTCTCCTGCCTCAGAGCTGGCCAGCTCAGACTCACTGCTCTCCCATCTCTGCTCAGCCCCACTGCTCTCCCACCTCTGCTCCTCCCCACCATGCCTGACAGACAGTCACAATCAGCTCTTGTGACAACAGCATTGGCATAAGAAGCTGACCAGCTCATCTTTTACAAACCAAACAACCACAACTTCGGCAATCTCACTCCTACTGAATAACAACAACAACAAAAAGAACAGAGTCAGCAGCAAGCAGTAGCCTGTTGCACAGAGCTGTAAATAAACCCAGGACAAATGAGATGAGTCAGCTTGGGTTGGCTGGTGGGTGCTGAAAGAGCTGGTCCAGGGTTACCACTTCAGGGTGGGCCAAAGTGGGGGAAGATGGAAGGCAGTCACTTCCCTGGTTCTCTGTCTGACTCCCTGCACAGGACAAAACTGCTTCAGCCTTTACTGCTATTACACACTTCCTATGAAAGTACCATACAATTCAGTGCTCAAGCTGTAGTGCAATTAATGTGATTTTAAGACAATTTGCAGAATCTGCAAAAACCATCAAGTTTCATATCTGTGGTTCATTTCAACAGTCATAATTTGGCTAACAGAATTATTCATGCTCAAAACTTCCCTTTTTTTTTTTTCTTAAAACAGGCTAAAATTTCAGAATGTTGTCAGAATAGCACCTACTAGAAGGTGAGATTGTTTGCTAGAGAGGCATTTTGAAGTTTTCAGTTCTAAACAGATGGGACCATCACTGGAGAAAATAGAACTCATGTATGCCATATGCTTTACATAGTTTTATGATTCTCGTACTTTTTATTAAACTAGCCAATGAAAGTAATAACTATACTGGAAATTTTCATTTAGCCTCAGGAGTCAGAACAGTGATTCAGTTTTTCATGGTGTTTTCACTTCTGTTTTCCTTCTCAACAACATAAATCATAAATTTAAGAGTTGGGTTTTCAGTGTAACTTACAGTAATCAGCTTATTTTGTGTTTCCCATTGATATGGTATAACTATTGCTTTAAAATAGCTGTTTACAATGGGCAGCAATCAGCTTCCCAGCTCAAATCATTGGTCTAAAATTAAATACTTAGTATCTTACTATTAGCTCATATGGATTTTAGTCTCTGCCTCTTAAGAAAGGACTACAGGGCATCTATCAGAAATCAAACTACTTAGATTAAGATTGGGGATTAGATTCTACAAATTCAACAGAACCAATTGAATCAAGTATTTTCTATAATTCTATTTTAAAAAAACCAAACCTCAAGTCCTTTTACTTGCACACTGTGTAGCTGAATCTTACTTTGTGTCTTTTTCTGTAAAATGATCTTAAGCAGATGTTCTCCACCAAAACCCATAGCAGTAACTTGCAAAGTGAAAATAATACAAAACTTTCTGTTTTGCTTAAAAGGTGCATTATGACTTTGTTTAATTGTGCCTTGGCAGAACTGCTTTCCAAATAGTTGCAAACAAAGCTACTTATAACACATTATTTTTATAAATGGCTCTGAAAGAGCTGAAAACACAAAGCTCAAAACACATAATTTATAAAGGTTGTGTAACTTGCTATCCAAACTTATCTGACTAATCATGAAACTCGTGAGAGAGGCAGGTGGATTGTAACAGCAGATGAGTTGAAGGGCTGCGATTCTCATACAAGGAAAGGGTTCAAATAATTGCTTGTTAGTCACAGAAAAACAATGCTGCAAGAAAACTGTGTGAATAAATGAATGAGTGAACACTGGACTAATGAGCTACTTCCTCTGCTTGGTGGATGAGCTCTCAGGGGATGACGACTCGTTTTCATTACACTTGTGAACACAGTGCAGAGTTAACAGGGTCTTGGTTTCTGCCTGCTGCTCTATTGACACACAGCCTGGTGACAAGGCCTGGCACATGGAGGGCTTGAGCACTGGACACAGGACATTTATTTCACAGCACCAACTGAGAACTATTCTCCTGCTCTAGGTTTGGTGAAGTGCAGCCACTGCCTGGTGTTTCAGGAGAGCAGATTGATACCAGAGACACGGTGGAGCTATTCTGAGGAGCTGTAGGTTTGCTCAGCCAGGTTTATACTGTGGGCACTGCCCCACACAGGCCTGGCTGATGAGCCCTGAGGGACCCTGGCTAGCTGTAGCCTTGTCTATCAGGTGTTCCTGTCCCTGAGCAGCACCAGAGTACTAACAAGCCCCACTGAAAGCCAGCTTACTTGTTCTCTTTTTTTTTTTTTTACTTCTCCTCTGGTTCCCCCCCCTCCCCTTCATGTGCCTTTCAATTCCTCTGTTTCCAAGAGAACTCCTCAGCTTGCACATGGACAGCCAGCTGGGGTCCAGAGGCACTCCTCTGCGGCTCTTGTGCAAGGGGATACAGACTGCAAAACCCCTATGGAGTCAGCTAGGGTCCAACATACTAACTAGAGAGGTTTTCCCAAAGCCTGGCACCAGAAGAGCAGGGAGACCTGAGAAGGCTTGGAAGAGAGGTACCTGCCATTTGAGAGAGCAGTGTCAGCCAGCATTGGTCTTATCAGAGCCAGGCTTAATTTAATCACTCATCTGCTCTCTGATCTCCAGGATACCCCTGCTCTCCACTTCCCTGGATGATGGAGAGATTACAGTATTTAACAAGATTGAATGTCATCTTCATTACAATAAGAGCCTTTAATTATATCATTGAACATCATTTGATACCAAAGAAAAGCATGCTCTCTTAAATTTCAGGCAGTGACAAGGGGTCCAGAAGAACTGGGTTCCAGTCCTGGCTTTGCCAGAGGCCTCTTCTGGCCCATTAGGTAAGAGCGGGATAGCCACTGAATTAAAGGTTGTGTAAGCAGTGCAGCTCAGACACTTCCTAACTGTAGGGAGCAAGGCTCTGCAACCTAAACACTCTGTGTGTAATTATTAAATTGAAGCTGATTCAGAACCTTGACACATAAAGAGAACAACCTACAGGCTCTCTCCTTCCTTTCATACAGCTTTACATTTCAAACAATTACTTTAAAAGGACTGGATCAAAAAGTTGGTGGTTGCTCAAAGCCCCAAAAAAGAGCATCCAATTCAAATCCAAATTGGATTTTTTTGTGGCTGCAGCAGTGTTTCCATCACTCTGAGTATTTTGGCTTCATACTCTCCAAACTAGACTTGTGTCTGCTGGAAAAGAAAAGGGATGTACAAAAATATGGTGTTTTTTCCCGGCTTGGAGAGTGAGTAGATAATAGAGTAGGAATCAGGCTCTATTTTTAGAGCCTAGCTTTTTAATTCATTAGCTGTACAGAACTCTTCACAGGCAGTCACTTTTCTCTACTGGGTCAAGGCTAGGGAACAACTACTGCATTACAAGGACAGAGATAAGTGAGAAAGTCAAGCTATAACTCTCCTCCATCGCTAATTACTTCATTCTAAGGCCCCCACAAAAATCACCAGTGAAATTCCATGACCTTCTGCTGCAAGGAAGGAGCCAACTGCCTCCTCCAGCAGCATCTGCGCCTTTTGCAGGCATCATGCCAGCGCGCCTCTCCCAGCAGCACACAGCTGCCTTGCAGAGATTCCCAATGCTTCGGAGACAAAGCAAGGAAACAATCACACTCGCTGTTGATTAGTGAGTCCCTGCTTTGCAACCCAGCTCGGGTTGCCAAGTAATGAGCACTTCTATTAGCTATGTGGAAGGGAGTTTCCTACTTGCTTATTTAAAGAACATCCTAAATCACACAATCTGTTTCTACACATCTCACCCTTCTGGACAGAAATAGTGCCCTTGCCAGGTCCTCACCTTGTACCAAAAGCTGAGTGATTAACTAATCTAGGCAGCTGACACAAAAGTGAAATCCAGCCTAATAAAAGCTTGCAGTCAACTATTTTCAACAGCACCTAAACCAGGCTGAACCAGCCTGGTACTGTACAGCCCCACTTCTCTGCAGTTTAACTGTGGTGCTCATTTTGTCTTGCCTAGAAACCAGACAGCTCTTGTAATTACATCCCAACATGCCTGCTCAGACTGAGAAATGATCAGTCCTGCAAACAGAGCCAAGTAGATGGCTTGGAAACAGATTACTAGATTCCTCCATGTCTTAATAGATTTGCCTAGTGAAATTCCTGAAGCTTCCTCTTCCCTCCCCTGCCCTCCTTCAGCTACAGCTTAGTGTCCCTGATTCAGGCAGGCCCTTGGTGTCTGGGGAGGACTGAACTCACAGCCTCTCACTAGGACTGTCTCAGATGACTGCTTTCTACCGTAATCTTAAGGAACACAGACTACCTGCAATCTCTTGAACTTGCACAACAGGTTCAAGAATCAAGTAGGAAAGGCAGAGATCACATAACCTCTCTCTACCCCTGGCTTCCCAAGCCAAGAACCCCAAACAAAAAAGGTTTTCCTCAATGTTTTGCTTTTTTTAAGTAAAGATTAGTAAAATATAATTAGTCTTTCTACTTCACATAAATTCTGCACAGCAATGTCCCTTCAAAACCAAAATCCTGTCTAAGAGCATGAGACACTTGTAGCATGGAAAGACACAAAGGCAATATCAAGGACTTGGAATGAGCTGTACATACCCAGAGCATCCTCTGAAGGCACCACCATCTGTTCCAAATTCCCTCACTAGTCTGCTAGATACCACATCCCTTTAGATACACTGGCATAAGCAGTTTTCAATAAACTTCAGAGGGGACAGTATTTCCTTTTAAAGTTCAAAGAATGACAGGACCACAAGGGCCAGCCTAATGTAGGTCTCTAGACACCTGTCACGTGCTGCAAGGTTTGAAAGCTGGCAAATGACACAGCGTTAGTGCTGACTGGCCTGTCACCTGCTGTCACCCTCCCCCATCAATGACAAGGGTCCCAAACAGCTTAACAACGCCCAGTACAGTATCATCAGTATCATCAGCCAAAAAAAAAAAAATCATAGATTTGGGTTGAAGGAACATTTAAGATCATCTAGCTCCAAATCCCCTGCCATGGGCAAGGACATCTTTTTCTAGACCATGTTGCTCAAACATGCTCTGTACAGCTAATGAATTAAAAAGCTGGGCTCTAAAAATAGAGCCTGATTCCTACTGTAATATCTAAAATAATTCCAAAGGAATGGACGCACTGGCCATACTGGCACTACCTGAAGCCATTAAATCTACAGACAGAGCAGCCCCCTCTCTGCAATAACCCCCTACATGCTCAGGGGAGACCTCACTCATCAAATCTGCTCCAAGGAACTTCCACTTCCTGTCCTACAACATCACAGGACTACCTTTCAAGAACATCAGTGATACTTTAAAGGAGAGGCTAATAAAATATCCCATGTTTAGAGCAGATAGCTTTAATACTTTGTATTTTGCATTTTTCTTGTGTGAACCAAACAAAAGATGTCATCAAAGAATTGCCACCTTGAGCTGTAATTCCTGGCTTTGAGAACACACTGCCAAAATGTCTCTTCTTTAGACTACCACCCTCTTGTAAGAACTTAAACTGGAGTATTAAGTGAATTTCTCAGTTGAAGGGAAAATCTTGACATGTTTCAAGTCTCAGGAAAAAAACCCAAAACATTCCCATCCCAAGCTGAAGTTCCAGGAAGACACAGCTACCCCTGTCAACCTTCTTCACAGCCTTCTATCAACCTCTTTTCCTATCACTACCTAATGGATATAATACAGAATCTGTGGAAGCAATGACAGCCATCCACCTAATTTACCAGGATCTGCATTTAATCTCCAAGCCTTTATGTGCAAACCGACTTCATGCTGAAAAGGTCACACTGTGATTTCACAAAAAGTATCTAAATACATTCATCTGTAACTGTTACCCAAATGTGTTTATTTCTACCACCTAACCATGCAGAGTACATCAGAATGCAGCTCTTTAACACAGATGCATGTTTTCTGTTCTGGTATCAAAAGGAATGTTTAAGAAACTGTTCCCCCTCAATCTTGACAAATAAAATACCTACTCTACAGTTAATATTTTACTATTCAACCTAAAATCTTATCATTCTTTGCAACGTGCTCACATTTTTAATATTGTGCACTGCAATGAACAGAGCAAGCTTTACCTTTCTATTCTGTGTTTAGCTCATTTAGACAATGTTTGTAGCTGAGAGGCCCAAGAGCTGGTTTGATACTGAAGAAGTACAAAAAAACAGAACTTGAAAAATAAAATAGCCATTAGTATTTAATTACCCATAAAAAATAAATGAGCACTTTCAGTTTACATCTCATTGCACAAGATCAAAGCTGGCTTTCAGTCTAAGCACAGGACAAACAGAGACCCCAACCTACAAACAGTGACTAAATAAACTCAGACTAAGAGAAAAAAGAACATGGACCAGCCCTTGGGCTTTCAATACACACTGCACACATCCTTCCACATTATCCAAAGTGAAACCCATCACAGAACTCTACAGTCGGGGCCTACAATCTCCACAAGTATCAAATTACATTTTCAAAAGCCTGTCAAAACATGGCAACACCCAAACTCCTGGAGAATTCTACGCTTATCCACACAACCCAAGAAGCAGCAGAAGCACTGTTGAATTGAACAACCTGCATGATCTTTATTGGATGGCCGCGTTTACAAGGATTAGCGGTAGCGGTGCAGCTGCAGGGTGTTGCGCCTCCTCCAGGCGGCGCGGCGCGAGCCACCGATGGTGTGGTGGAATTTGTGGCCCTTGCCGAGGCCACGGCTCTTGCGCCCGGCTGACGTCAGCCCGCGCATCTCTCTGTGCTTGTGGACGGGCTTGGTGATCCATTGGGTATCGGGGTTCCTCCGGATGGTCTTATGGAAGGGATCGATCAGGATCACTTCAAAGAACTTGTAAGTGGAATCTTCGCCCACCCAATACGAGTTCAAGACTCTCAGAGCCCCACAGTGACGGCCGGCACGTTCCTAGAGGAAAAAATAAATGCAACGGGCTGTCAAACCATGGACGCAGGGCACTCTTCATGCATACAGATTACTAACTCAAACATTAAATTTCAATTTTCCCTAGGACAACCTCTTTTCCTATAAAAATTCATCCCCTTCCAGATGCAAAGGTGCAAGGAAAAGTAACAGCTGAAAAGAACGCTGTGTTACAAAAAAAAAAAAAAGGCTGTTTGGATTCCTGCATGAAACAGGTTTTAAAGACCATGAGCAGGAAGGTGCTTGGTATACAAAAGAAAGAACTCCTTGTACACAGAAGCACCCAGTCAGTAAAAACACAATGTTAAGAATAACTTCAACATAAATATGAAAAGCATGAGCTGCACTTGGGGTGATGGAACAATCTTTAATGGGAAGTTATGAAAGCGATTAATTTCCACATCCAAAGCTACAGGGGAGAAAGAAACTTCTGCAGAGTGTAAGCCTGTACTGGTGGGAGTAAAAGAATAGCTGATGCAACAAATCTTTGTACCACTGCTGCTGGCATATTAGTGTGTGCTATTCCTATCCTCACTTGTGGTTAGGAAGACACAATCTTAGTTCAGAAAACAAAACAAAGCAGAAAATAGCAATTATGCAACTCAATCTGCTTCTCCTGTCAAGAATACTCCTTATTTAAAACACACTAAGTGTGTTTAATTGTAGGACTTTATCATCATTATAGGGAAGCATGAATCAGTGGACCCCATTCATCTTCTTCCCCAATGTGATCCTAGCTTATCGTTTCAGGCTTTCCTAAACAGGTAGACTATTTTCTGCACATGGAATAACATTTTTTAAAGTCCTTTTATTCTAGTGTGTGAAGAACCTGTATGAAATATTAGAACACCAATCATCCTTGGCCAACTTCTATTTGGGGAGGGGAGCTCTGCATTTCTGTAATCTGAAAAATGTAAATCTTCCAGAAAGACTGTGTCAGATTCAGAAAATTTGAAGCTAAAACTGAGGGCAAATAACCTCTTCCATAGCTGTCCTAAGTGAGCATGTGATTAGCCATCAGGTATCTGGGAATAACACATATGAAGAGAATGCCATAAGCACTGAAAACAGAATAGCATTTTTAATTCAAACTCATCACCTGTGTTTCTTTTAAATAAGCATGTCCCATTTATATTTATTTATAATTTATATTTTTTCCCTGAAAAAAAAATCCCACCATATTCAACTTGCAGAAGTCACTCAGCAGTATTTTTGAAGTCCTGAGAATAGAAAAGTCTTCTGCTTCAAGATGGAAAGGCAATGACACTTATCCTTCTTCCACAACGTCTAGTTTGAGAATGCAGCCTGGTATTAACTCTAACCCACTGAAAGAGGGTTTTTTTGTAAAGGTGAGAACTCCACCTCTTCCAGACTACAACTGTGATAGCAATGAAGCTTACAAGATCTCATCAAATCAAAGTTTACATTTTGAGTATTTCAGTAACAAGATCTCACCTAAAAATAAGTTAACCACCAAGCTGTGTGCTTGTGAGGTACCAGTTTTTTATAAAGCTGAAGGTCTCTGGCACATTGCCTTCAGCTCCTGCAATACATCTAAGGGTGCTGTGCAGAACCACTACACAAACAGGTGCTACAGGCTTTAAGACAGGAACTCACGTTTACTTTGTGAAAGGACATCACCTACAGCTGGTGATTCACACCTTAGCACATGCAAGTTCGTATTTCTCATGCCTAGCTCTTTATTTTACTGTGGTTTGGACTAGTTATGTGTTTTTCATAACAAATATTGTGGCATACTTGAGAAGTATGAACTTCACTAAACCACTCAAGTGGTTTCCATAGACCCCATTTTAAAAGTCTGAATAAAAGTCTGAATAGTTTTTTTATTGTCTCAATAGAGTTTTTAAAGACTGCTGCTTTCCTGCCATCATTATTCAAAATCTTACTAACAACTTACTAACAAAACAGCTGGTTTGGTTTTGTATTTTTTGTCTCTGAATATTAAAACTTTCAACCCAAATTTGTGAGCAATAACCAAAATAGTCACCTCTGCTACAGACTGAAGACTCCTGGCAAACTTGAGCTGGTTAACACCATGATGCACGGGTTTACCATAGGTTGCACCTTTGGGGACTGGGCGTTTGCGGCCACCACGGCGAACACGGACACGGTAAATAACGTAACCTGAAACAAACAGTGACTTAGGAACTACAACAATTCTAGCAGCAATTGTACTGCATTTTCAATCCCCCAAAATTTACATGAAATGCTGCAACACAAAGTCATTTTACCAATTTTTACCAAAATTTCCAACTTGGGGTGGATAGTGCAAGATGTTTTTGTTATTTTCATTACAAGTGAGTAAGGAAAGTGATTTCCTGATGCAACTGGTTTTGCCTCCAAACCAGAGCTTATGGCACCTTTCCACTATCCAGTCCCAAACCAACTAAGATCAGCTACAGCTAAACTGTAATACAATCATTAAAAAAAACCCTACCAAAAAAAAAAAAACCCAAACAAAAAAAAACCCAAAACCCCAACCAAACAAAAAACCCCACCAACCAGCAAAGCCACTACCCAAACCCCACAATTCAATGGCAGCATTCAAAAAGCACTGAGGCACAAGCCATCCACAAACCCTGCTGAAATCTTGTCACTGAGAAATGACAAAACTAGACAGTGACAGAAGTGTCAACTCCTAGCTTTTTATTTCCTTTGTGAATAAATATATTGGGTTTTTAAATGGATTTCCACAAGTTCCACATGGATAGTCACTAATCCCATTTCTTTTCCTGACCAGTAACTGTTTTTTTCAAAGACAGTATAAATTCCATCATCTTGCTCAAGTGCATGCAGCCGTAATACAGTCACAGTATGACTTGGGTTGGAAGGAACCTTAAAGATCCGGTTCCAAGCCCCCTGCCATGAACAGGGACACCTTCCACCAGACTAGCTTACTCAGAGCTCCATCCAACCTGGCCTTGGACACTGCCAGGATGGGGTATTCACAACTCCTCTGGGCGATCTGTTCCAGTGCCTCATCACCCTCACAGTAAAGTGTTTCTTCCTAGTATCTAATCTAAACCTGCTCTTTCAGTTTGAAACCATTTCCATTGTCCTGTCAATACATGCTCTTGTGTCTCTATCCAGATCTCTTAGTAGCTCTTTTCAAGGTGCTAGAAGGTCACAGTTTAGTCACCTAAAAAAAGTCAAAGTAAGAGATGACAAAACTTGGGCAGAGTAAGGACATCCCCCAAACCTAGGATACTAAAACCCCTGTTCAATTGTGTGGCACTAACACTGCACAAGAACAAAAACTGAGGCCAAAGCTCACTTGAGCTTCACCAGCCAGAACGGCAACAGAAGGCACAGATGCAAAATTAAGTGAAGTTAAGGTTTTAGGCTGTGGGCACTGTTACCAACTGAGAACATTTATGATATTCTGTTAATTTCATGCAAGACACTTCTGTTTATTGGGGGATACTTCAGTTTCAGACTTTGATACTCTGCTGTCACTGCAGGAAGCCATGTCCCTCCACGGTGAGGCACAGGGACCTGACCTGTCCGTGCCATTACCTTGCTTGGCCTTGTAGCCCAGCCTGCGGGCCTTGTCCGGGCGCGTGGGGCGCGGGGCGCGGTGCAGGGCCGACAGCTGGCGGTACTGCCAGCAGCGCACGCGCAGCAGGAACCGCATCACGTCCGACTGCTTCTTCCTCCACAGCTCCTGGATGTACTTGTAGGCACCCATGTCTGTCTACCTGCTGGATAGAGAGCTCAGTGAAACACTGCAGCAAGAACAATTCCCAATCTGAACATCTTCTGACAGGGGCGGCGCACCAAATTGCACATGGAGCAGCACTGGAAGACAAGGAGCTCTCACGCTTCTTTGTACCACTGACACATCTGGGAACGTGGATCACACCTGGCAGCCTTCAAAATGACACCTTGCAGTCACCATTCCCAGCAATTTTCCTCCTCTTTTATTTATTCTGAAGTGTAAACTCCTCAACTGAGAAATTTTCAGCTGTGCTACGTCTGATACTACTGAACCCAACAATCAACACCTGGCTGGAGTTTTAAGACACAAATCTATCAAGAACTACAGGATTGTGAGGAGTTAGTGTTAACTCTGATGTTATAGTAAAATTTTTACTTTAAGTGAAAGTTTAAAGTTTTCTTAGTAAGTGGAAGTTTAACAGTTGCTTAAGGAATTAATTGGATTGGGACTTCTGCTTCCTTAGAGCTATTCACACAGTGTCTCCCACATCCCAGGAGAGACAAGGCCTTCCTCCACATTTGCTGAAACTGGGTTTTAAGTAAAATGAGGCATACTGACCGTGTCATACTAAAAAAGAAGTGTCATAGCTCAGTGTCCTACTGCTGCTGACATTTGTGTTATGCTCCACAGATGCCCTGTGGAGTTTTTTTCTAATTGTTTTTAAAAATCGTTTCTGCTGAGCACCACTGGGGGTAGTTTGTAATGCCTTCAGCACAGCAAGGGCCCAACACAAAGTTCTTACAGGTCAATTTTTGTCTGTAGAAAACAGTGATTATTACAAACTCCCTCTTCTGAACTGCATATGTCTTAATAACATGAACATAATGCAAATATGTCTTAAATTAATATGTCTTAACAGCTGAAGGCGTTTCAAAAATCACATATTACTGTATTTTGTCATCATGTTTACTGCTGTTTTCCTAAAAACCTCTGAGGCCTTACACATCTGCAGCAATCAGCACGTGTACCTGACCTCCATCAAGCCCCCAGCCCAACTCACCATCAGATACACGCAGCTCACTTTATTTACACGAAAAACCACGCCACAAACAGTTCGGGTGCGATTTAGGATACCCCTCTTGTTTGAACCTGCCCATCCATTCCCATCCTCGGCCACCCCACCCTTTCACGGCCTAATGGCACAAAAATCCCCACGATCAAACTGCAAACGCGGAGCAAACCAGGGCGCGCCGTCTGTCACCGACCCGCACCCGCTGTGGCGCGCCAGGGCCAGCCGGGCTGCTCCGCTCCCCTCCCCGCCCCACCGAGGCACAGCCCGCGGGCCCTCCTCCACCGGCCTCCCAGGGGCTCCGCGCCGCAGGAGCAGCCCCATCCCAGCCGGAGCCGGGCGGGAGCGGCGGCGGGACGGGCGGATGGGCACCCGGATCCTGGGATAGGCGCGGATTGAGGGAAAGGCCGCGCGCGGACCGGCCCTCACCTGATGGCGCCCAGCGACGGAAAGGAAAGGCCCTATTTCCCACACACCCTCGGGCCACAACACACTTCCGGCGGCGGCAGCGCTGCCTTATGGGTAATGTAGTCCTGCGGGGTGCGGGCAGCGCGTCCCTCCCCGCCCGGCCCGCCCGGCCCGGCCCGGCCCGGCCCGGCCCCCCGCGTCCGCCAATGGGCGGCGGGGGCGGGCCCGCGCGGGTCCGTGGGCCGGCCGGGACGGCTCTCTGTCCAGGTGCGCGCTCGCGGCGGGGGGCGGCCCCGGGGGCGCGCTCGGGGGCCGGGGGCGCGCTCCGGGACCAGGGCAGTGGGGCACGGGGGCTGCACCTGGGGCAGGGGCTTGGAGAGATGTGGCATCCCCCGAGAGACCCCCGCTCCCCAGCCCCCATAAGAGCCCCCGGTCCGGGATTGGGATGGGACTTTGCTTAAAACCCTGAAAAGAAGCCTTAAAAAAAATCTCTCTAAAATAATAATTATTTTAAAAATCGTAAGATTATGAGGAACGGCTGAAGGAGCTGGGTTTGTTTAGTTTCGAGAAGAGGAGGCTCGAGAAGAGGAGGCTCGAGGGGAACCTCATCCCTCTCTACAACTCCCTGAAAGGAGAATGTAGTGAGGTGGGGGCTGGTCTCCTCTACCGTGACTGCAGTGAGAGGACCAGAGGCCTTCAGCTGAGACAGGGGGAACTCAGATTTGGAATTAGAAGAAAAATTTTCACTGTTAGGACAGGCATCAGAATAGGTTACCCAGGGAGGTTGTGGAGTCACCATCCCTGGAGGGGTTTAAAAGGCATCTAAATCTGGTGCTGGATGATGTGGTTTAGTGGTTACGGTGGTAGTTCTGGGTTAATGTTTGGACTGGATGATCTAAAAGGTCTCTTCCAACCTAATGATTCTATTCTATTCTATATAATAAATGCTAAGGGGAAAAAAAAAGTCCAAAAACCAATCCTAAAACTTTTTCAGCAGACGGTAGGGAGAGGGCACCATGGAGTCCCTGGTTCTGCAGGCCCTGGCTTTACCCACTGATCTGCTCCTGTCCCTGCTCCCCTCCGTCCTGCATGTGGCATGGCACAGGCTGGATGGGGGGTTGAGTGACCTGGTCTGATTGCTGGCATCCTACCCATGGCAGGGGGCTGGAAGGAGAGGATCTTGAAGCTGCCTTCTGACCCAAGCCATTCTATCATTCTATGAGTTAGGCTTTCCCAGCCTGCAAGTCCTTTCTGCCTCCCTACCTGCAGCTGCAGGATGACCTTTCTGTTTTTCAGTGTATCCTTTTCAGAGCACCCTGGCTTGTGAAGCATTACCTGGTTAAACTGGAATTGAAGCAGGACAACGCCAGCCCCTCCTGGTCCAGAAAAGGTACTCTTCAGCTCTCTCTGTGGGAAATGGCTCCAATCATCAAACTGAGTCAGGGCCTGCTGCCCTGCCATGGCTCACTGGCAGAGGGAAGTGCCCCAAGCTGCTGGATGCCTCCTGCTAGAACCAACCCCCAGGCCATCAAACTGCTTTAAAGCAGACCAAGAACACCTGCTTTCTGCCTTTGCTTTCCTGTGCTTCTGCCTTTAACACTCCTGTTTTGTAGCTCCTAATCCATTTTATGGATTTTGCTAGAAACTTTCTGTGAGCAGAATAAAAGGGAAAGAACCATCATTTTCTTGCATTTCCAGAAGCCATCCTGGTACCATGAGATACCATCAATCCCACTGCAAACCCAGGAAGCCCGATAACGCCGTGCACACACACACACACCAACAAACACAGACCCTGCCCCGGGGGTGTGCATGCTCCAGTGCTCCCAGTCTCCCCAAACCTGACAGGACAAGTGTCGAGGCTGCAGGCAAGCATCAGCACCACTGGCAGCAGCCTAAAACGTGAAAAAAATGGTGTGGGAGGAAACTCTAGTCCTAAAAATATCAGTCGCTGGCAGGCGCTGGGAGGGAGCTGTGCCCCCGCTGCTTCGCGCTTTGCCTTGCGCCTTCCGTGGGCTCAGCTCCCGCCCGTGCCCATCCCCGTCCCTGTCCCCATCCCCGTGCCCATCCCCATCCCAATCCCGGGGCTGTGCCGGGCTCACAGCCTCCCGTGTCTGCACAGGGCTCCGCTGTGGAACCGGCCCTCAGGAAGCATGGGAAAGGGCTACAAGGTGGTGGTTTGTGGAATGGCCTCAGTGGGAAAGACTGCGATTTTGGAGCAGCTTCTCTATGGAAAGCACACTGTCGGTGAGACATTTTTACTTTTGGGGGGAGGTGGTTTCCTTTTCTAGCATCTTGGTCAGTGTGGGCCCCAAAACACCAATAATGGAGGACTGCGAACTGCACTGAGGTGAAGGAGGAAATTTATGTGGTTTTCTGGCATCTCTGGGCTATTCTTAAAATTCATAGTCCCTTGCTTATGGATTTTTAAGAGTCGTGGAGAAGAACCCGTTCCATGATGTTCCCAGTAATAAAACACAAGAATGTTTAAAAAGAAACAAACACTGAAAGTAGGTGATGTGCCTGCTGCGTATTTACAAAAGAAATATCTCGTTCCCTGAAAGATGCCGTAGACGCCTGAAAAATAAATAGCTGTCACATGATAAGTGTAGATGCTGTTTAGACTTTTGTTTCATCTTCTTAAAGCTTTATTTTCCTTGGTTTTGGCTAACATTCAATCAAAGCTATGGAAAGAAAAAGAGCTCAGCTTTAGGTTCCACGTTCTATGCTGAGTTTTGAAGGCCAAGTGTCTCTGCTCTCTAAGAAACCCCCATGGGGAAAACAGACTTGACAGAGGAAGAGAGGATGCCTGATATTTGCTGTGCACAAAAGAAAGGGAACAAAGGCAGAGCCTGCACGTTTCCCTCTGTTTCCACATTTGGCTTTGAAAGGAAGGGCAATGATCATCAGGCTGACAAATTATTCCTGCCTCACCTAGAAACAAGGGGTGGCAGCAGGGCTTTGACAGAAGATGTTTAGTCACTTTGCATTTTTTTCTTGAGCCGGTAAATTAGACGTTGGGGATAAGTTGTTGGATAAACACAAGGATTTCTAGCATGGTGCTTTGCAGCACTGCACCTTTAAAATGTGTGGATGGGAGGAATCTGCTGGCAAAGCGTGATACAGAACTGTGTGCTAATACCCGTGTTTAAAAGGAGGATTTCCTCTAATGTTGCAGCAACATCTGTTTCCAGCATCCTACTGAGCGCTAGGCACGTAGCCCCGTGTAGCTTTCAACGTGAAGGCTGCAAAGCTTTGCAGGCTGAAGGCTTTTCCCTTTGCTGCCAACCTGCCTCTCCTCTGTGCCGGGCTGGGAGACTGTCAGAGACACCCGAGCAGCGTGAGCAAGGCCACGTTACTTAAATCGTATTGCCTTGCATTAATTCCTGCCTGCTATTAGCAACCCCGGCAGGAAGGATATTCGGGTGTTGCTGATCAGAGGAGCTATTTATGGAGCCAGCCATGAACATGATTATACAACGTCATGGACACTGGCTGACATAACCAGAGGGAGGCCTCGTGCCTGGGGTTTAGCTGTGGGTGTCCCTCTGTCACTCCCAAATGCCCTGCTCCAGCTTGGCCATGGAGCAATGCAGACCTCTCCCCCGGCCCCCCTGCACTTAAAAAGATAATTTTTCCTTGCCTGCAGCTCTGCTCTCAGTTTTTGGAGTTACTGGTAAGGGAAGGAACAGCTGATAGCAGATGGGGAGTGCAAGGGGAGAAGGAAGAAAGTTTCCTGTTTTCTGTGATTTTGGTCAAATCATATTCCTAAAACATTCAGACAAAGAGGGCAAGTAGCAGAGACAATATGAAGATATGGAGAGGGTCATTACAGAGCTGCTGCACCCCCAAGAGATGAGTGGCCATGGCCCAGAAATTTTGGTATCCCTTACACAGGCCATCAGGCACACTTGAGGGGATGGACCAATGAACTGGTGCTTCTGGCAGTCCTGCTGAGTGGTCACCATCCTCCCTACCTCTTTCTCAGCACATACGCAGTTGTGGCAGGGGTTGCCTGGAGTATGGGCTAGTGGAAATAGTTCCCAGAAGACCTTCAGCTACTTGTCCACTCTGTATTGATTTAACTGCTGAATTGCATGGGCAGGATGCCATTGTGAGCATCCCACTACACAAGGACAGTTTGAGGAATGGTGAGTCTTTGACTGCTCCTTAGCTGAGCTGCTTTAAACTGCACAATGGTGCTACCATTGCAGGGGTGGCCCTTTCACACCTGAAACATGATTACAGGATCCTGATCCACATTTCCTAAAGCTTGTGAGCTCCAGAAAGCTGATATGTACATCTTGGCTGCTGGCCTTTTTGGCTGGAGGCAAGAAGGGACTAGTGTGTTTGCTGAAAGCCTGTCTGTTCAGAGCCAACCAGCAAGGCAGCTCACCAGGCATGGCAACAGGGACACAAGCTGTTTCAAAACCTGTGCTTCCTGACTGACGTCAGGAGCAGCTCTGCGGCCGCTCCAAGGGCCCAGGAGCCGCGGGGAGGATGGCCGAGCCAACAGGGGGAGTCTTTCCGTTCTCATGGCAGGCACATCCCCCTCTCAGTGACAAGAGGCGCGCTAGAACTTGGTTGGAGGCTCAGAGCACAAGGTCTGCTGCCATTCTCCAAGGTGTCACAGCCACTGTCACGAGGGTCTCCTCCTGGCTGTAAATCAGCCACGAGTTTGTCAGTGCTCACGTGCCTCCTGTTGACTTTCCTGTAAAAAGGAGTGGTGGCACAGCTGGTGTCAGGGAAGTGATTAGAGCCCTTGGAGGTTTCACGCTGCTATGTAAAGCCCTTGGCTCTGAGCCCGTGCTCCTGGCTGTGTGCTTGGTGGTGGTGCTGTAAACCCAGTTGCACTGTTTCTTTTCCTAGAAAAACAAGCACCTTCAGGTCTCCCTGGCCATGGATGAAGTCCCTAAGTGCCACTGTTACTTACATGGTCAGCAGCTAGCACTCTTGCAAAGGCACCAAGATTGTTTGAGGTCAAATAGGAAAAAGTAGTCAGGAAGGAGGAATAACCCAAAAAAGGACTATCTGTTCCCTGTAGCTTGTGAGCAACAAGCACAAAATTGGATTTTGTGCTAGCCTTTAAACTGCAAGGGAATTTACCTTGTGTCCCAAGATGGGAAAGGAGAGGACAAATTGATGAGAGACACTCTCAGAGCCATGTAAAATAATGTAGCTATTGCAAGGCAGACACTCTCGCCAAACTAATACAAGGAATTAGAAAAAAAAAACCAAAGGAAATGTTTTAAGTGGGTGCAGATTTAGCATTGAGTCATGTAGGGACTATATCACCATAGGTCAGGGCAAATAGCTGCTAAGGATTGTACATGTGAATGTGGTACATACACAGGTACAGCAGTGTGCCCAGGTGGCCAAGAAGGCCCATGGCATCCTGGCCTGTATCAGAAGGAGTGTGGCCAGCAGGGCCAGGGCAGTGATCATCCCCCTGTGCTCAGCACTGACGAGGCAGCCCCTTGAATCCTGTGTTCAGTTTTGGGCTCCTCTCTATGAGAAAGACATTGTGGGGCTGGAGTGGGTCCAGAGAAGGAAAATTAAGCTGTTGAAGGGAAGGCTCTGGTACACTACTGTGATGAGGAGCAGCTAAGGGAGCTGGGAGAGAAAAGGAGGCTCCAAAGGGGGACCTTTTGCTCTCTGTAGCTACCTGACAGGAGGGTGTAGCCAGGTGGGGGTTGGTCTCTTCTCCCAAGTAACAAAGAACAGGACAAGAGGAAATGGCCTCAAGTTGTGCCAGGGGAGGTTTAGATTGGATATTAGGAAAAATGTCTTCACTGAAAGGGTGTTCAGGCATTGGAGCAGGCTGCCCAGGGAAGCGGTGGAATCACCATTCCTGGAAGTGGTCAAAAACCAGATATGGCACCTGGGGACATGATAGAGTGATGGGCTTGGCAGTGCTGATTGAACAGTTTGACTCACTGATCTTAGAAATCTTTTTCAGCCTTAAGTATTTGATGATTCTGTGATTGCCTAATACCTGGGATGATCTCTCTTTTTGTGACTTAAGTGTTGTGTTCATCCAAATCCTTCATCTTGCTGTCCTGAAGAAAGAGGGGCCAGTCTTGTCTCCTCAGTCATGAACAGGGTCCTTGACTGGCAGCAGGAGATTGTCCCACTAAGTACCTGCGGCACCTGGCACTGCTTGGCCTGACCTCTCTTGGCCAGGCTCGCAGGAGACTTGCTGGCTTAGCTTTGGCACAGGACATGTCTGTAAAGAAGATGGATATTTTTCCTTAAATAGTGTTCCTGTTCAGTGATGGTGCAGAAGGGAGTCTTTCTTCTGCCTTTAAAATATTTCTGGCCTCTCAGCCTATACTAAAACTTATCAGCTCAACAGGAGGAGATGAGAACTTTCCCTTGTAGAAAACTTATCTCTGCCTTCTAGCTGTGTAAATAGCTGGTATGGTCACATTATTCATAAGCAGTTACTTCAGATCTTCTTAAACGCCATATATTACTGTGGTGGAAGCCATAATGAGAAAAATTGCCTTACTTGTTCCAGCTGGAGGGATTTGGGGTTTTGGCTTACACACTTTGGATGTGGAGGCTAATTAACCTAATTATGCATTCATAGAATCATAGAATGATCATCTCCTTCCAACCCCTTGCCATGGGCAGAGATGCCTTTTTACATCTTCACTTCTTAAATTAAAACTACCTGGTGATAGAGTTGCAGTCAGCTTTGTATTTTAGAAATAGATGAAAATGGAACTAAATATAAATAACTGAGAGTCAAAACCTGGCTATTTGTTGGTGGGACCAGTACTTCCCTAGCAGCTAAACAGATCAGCTCCTTTTGAGGTTTATCCACCTCTTTCCCAAGTCAGGGACCCTCTGATACACTTATTTAGATCTTTTGAGATCTTAATAAGAAAAGCCTGTTTTTCTGCAGTTAACAAACATAAGGAATAGCAGGTTTTAGGAGCTCTTTGGAATTCCTCTGGAAAAAGGGAAAAAGGGATTACAGAGAAAATCTTCAAAAGTACTCAAGAAGACACAAAATTTGTACTGCATCAATGTTCAAGATCCAACTGGGAACTTTCGAATTTCCATCCCTCTTGAAATTTTGATTTACTTAGGTATTTGCAGTTTATCTGCTGTGCCTGGCCTAAGTGTGCAGTATTCATTAGTACATTGAGCCTTTTCTTTTCCTCATTGGAAAGCCACAAGGGTTTGGAACAACACCCAGAACACCCAGTTTATGACTGAGGCTTCCCGTTGCAGTTCCTCTGTGGCAACAGTTGGTAAAAAACAAAGACCTTTCTGCCTCTCCTAAGATTTGCACTGGCTAAGTAGGTGCTAGAGAGTAGCATCACTTCTGTCTATTCCTCCTTTCCCTCTCCAAATTTTTTATATCTTCAGTTTTCAAAGGAAGTGTGACATTGTGCACTATCTTGTTAGTTCCCCTTCACCCCTCCAGCTTCTGAACCTGAAAGCTGGCCCACTGCAGTGCTCTGCTCCATGGAAAAACTAGTCAAGCTGGCAGCAGTCTGCAGGACAGTAACTTCCCAGCACAAGCTGCCCTTGCCCACCCAGGTGGAGGTGGTGGAAGGATGCCCAGGGATGCCAGTGAAGGGAAGGAGAATCAGGATCTTTGTGGCAGGGAGGATGGGATGGTGCCAGCATCTTTCTAGGACACTGATTAGTGTTGCTTCTCTTACAACAACTTGCCTGACCCATTTTTGAATGGAGACCTAGGAAGTGTTTGAATGGGATGCTACTAACAAGAAATGTAAATGACATTGTCAGCAATATACAGCTGGTACATGGTTTGGGCTTTAGGAGCAGGGCCTAGAATAAGGTGGCACAGGTATTTCTAAAAATTGTCTATGTTTACTTAGGAAACTACTTGTATATACTCCCTCCCCCAGTGCATGTAGGTGAAATTTCACCTCTGGAATCTGATACTGGTGCATAAATTTCAACTCCCTCCTAAGTGCCCCCCCTATTTCACATCAAAATTTGTTGCTCTGTTCTGCTGAGTTAAGTCCCAGGTCTTAAAGTTTCCTCTTAGTTTTTAAATAGGATGTTAAAATACACACTTTTCACTGCTGCTTTTAATGCCATTAGGAAGAGATTGTCACAGGATAACAAGGATATATTAGAGGCTGTTGGATTACAATGTAGCATTTAGAGGATGAAAAACTGTACAATATTATTTGTTGCTTTTGAAAAAGAAAACTTAGGTACTTATGGTTCCTTCCTTATTGCCAAAGCCATGTTTACTGATGCTAGATATTTCCTTGACCTGTCTGTACAATGCAGCAAGGCAGAGCAAGAATATAGTGCTGTGTCTAAACAACAGTGCTATATCCAGAAAGGGCTTTGTTACTACCTCAATCATTAAAAGTGACCCTTTGACACATTCTACAATCACACAGGATGCATTTGTGCTTCCTCTTTTCATTAACCTTTGCTTTGTCCTTCTGTTCTTAGTTTTGCTCCCACACATTAACATGGCTATATTTGGAGGCGAGACAAATTAAATCTTTGGAAACCTAGTAAGAGTTTGATCTATGAAGACTGCACAGAGAGGGGCAAAAAGAACAGCTTGTGCCACTTTCCTGCACTGGAATGCTGCATACATCACGGGAAACCGTCAGCGTGGGTGGAATGCTTTAGCTTGTTTGTCAGTGTGAAGTGTTTTGAATAGTGCCATTAAATATAGCAAAATCCTTATTTTCATAGGCCAGATAATCCCTTGTGTTTTCTTAAACAATACACTAAAAATGGTCCCTTTTTGACAGACAAAGAGAATAAAGCAGGACTCATTATTGTAGTCCTGCAGCAGCAAACAATTGTATATAGGAGTGCAGTGGAGGCAAAAACGTGGGTTGCAGAGGGCTCATATGAATACTTAAAACCAACTCTGAAAGTGGCCCAGCTACACTATACATAGATTGTTTCAACCTGTAACCTTATGCACCTGCATCCAGGAGGAACACAAAGCTAAGGTGATTGATGTGTTTTCAGGTTTGGCTTAGGAAAAAATAATTTTAATTAGTTCAAAGCAAGCTGCCTTGAATTACCTCACATTTACTGTGTGGAGAGGAGGAGGGAAGGAGGGCCAGTATGCAGAGAGTCAGGGTGGAACAGGCGATACATATATGAAAGCTTGTTACCCTGTGCATGCTCTTGCCTTGCAGTAAATGAACTTGTTCCAATCGGAGTAATTTTAAATCCCTAGGGGATGGAAAAAGCTCACTGTGTATTTGAGTGAATATAGTATGGAACTTTGTTTGTCTACAAACATCCCCTTCCCTTTCTGGCTTAATTTCACGTATGGGTTAGTTATACCACTAATACACGTTCATTTCCAGAATTATCCCTTTGGCTCCTGCTTCTGCAGTATGATCCAGCTCATTATGAGGCAAAGAAGTAGGCTTAAGATGTTAGTACTTGACTATCTGGTGTTCCCTGGCTGTTGTTCCAAAAGGGTATGTTTGGGCAGGCTTGTTTTGCAGCATGTTTGGCACAGAACTGGTGCAACTGGGTGGTTGGAGTTTGGAAAACTTGGGAGGAGAGCATATATCTTATCCTATTCTGAATGTGCATGTTGCATAGATTAATTTTACAGGCATAATCATGTGCTTACATATTAATGTAAAACTATTGGAAATAGCTAGTGCAGTCATCTATGAATTCGGCCCTCCATGGAGATGATAGGCAAGGTCAAGGCCTGGTCAAGTCACTCTGTAAAACACACACTAAAAGCTACTGTGGGGCAAAATTCTGCTGCACTGCAAAGAATTCTTATAGTGAGGCTGTACTTAAGAGCAGTGGAACATTCCTGCTTGTTTTCAAACAGGCTTAGAAGAGGGTGCCACAATTGAAGATGTGTATTTGGCATCGGTGGAGACAGACCGAGGCGTGAAGGAACAGTTGCGGCTTTATGACACCAGGGGTCTGCAGGAGGGCGTGGAATTGCCCAAACACTATTTCTCCGTGGCTGACGGCTTCGTCCTGGTGTACGCCGTGACCAGCCTCGAGGCGTTCCAGAGAGTCGAACTGCTCAAAAAGGAGATCGATGTCTTCAGGGACAAAAAGGAGGTAAATGCATGCTTGGCTAAACGCTGTAGCAGTGATAGGAAGTTAAGGTCGCAAAGCCCAGCTTTTGTTTCTGTAAACGTTGTGTACAAAGGAAAATGAAGGTACCCACAGCCTTGGGCAACCCAGCAAAAAGGAGGCCTTCACATGCCAGGGAAGCTTAATTCAAATATCATGCAGGTCGTTCAAAAGAATGCTTTTTTTTTTCCTCCTTATTTCCTCTACTACAGCTAAAATTCAGTCAGCTGAATGCACCAGCCAGGACACTTATGACTAATAAAACATATGGTCTACAGCAGTGCAGCTCATGTTTTTCTAGATATTGTACAGGGGAAGTCAAGTGCATAGAATAATGTAACGAAGGGCATTATCTTTGTTTGTTTTGTATTCGTGTACTTGATGGCTTACAAACTAGTGTAATTGACAATGGGTCTCCCAGACATTAGTCAATTGGCAAAGCAGCTTTAATGTATTTTAACAACCATATTGAATCAATTCAATTGTGTGAAATGACTGCTCTATTTTCCCTTAGAAAGCAGCTAGTGTTTTCAGCTGACAGCGTTCCAGCTTAGCTAAACAAATATAACTTGCATGTGGCATTAGCATTACGGCTTTTCCTACAGTATCTATATTGTGGAGTAGTTTTCCCTGTTAAATGTCTTTAGCCTACAGCTTTCCAAATGCCTGTTTTATGCTGTTTAAAAGAAAAAAAAAAAGCATGAAGAATTAATTGGATAATGGTAGGGAGAGACTTTGCAAAAATGTAACTTGTTTTGTACTGACAGCACACAGGGTGGTAGAGGAAGGCAGGCTCAGGTTTGATGGCAGATGAATGTGCAGACACAGAAGAGGCATGTTAGGTGGTAGGGCTGGTGTGAGCTGCAGACTGTCACGTATATCAGGGATGCAGGAGTCAAGCATAACTCCCCTGCAGGGCAAGGAAAGGTGGACAAGCAGGAAATTTTTCCCAGGCACTGTGTTTTGTGATGGCCCTGATTTGGTACTATACAGCATGTTGTAATGCAGAGAGGGAGTCACAGTTCCAACAGGATCTGCGTCCTGCTCATCTGTGTTACCTGTCAGAACTCTTCTCTCTCAGTGCATGCAGGTATTTTAGAAAAAAGCCAATTTGCTTGTCCTTTTGGAGAGCTTAAAATTGTGATTCTGACTGAGGATAACATGGTTAAAATAGTGGTGGCCACAGTCAGATGCATAAAATAGTTTTCATTCCTGTGATTTCCATAAAGATAGGCTTTAAGGTGTACAAGGTGAGATCAGGAGTCCCACCTTAAGGTAAACTGTTAATCAGCAGATTAATGATTCTGTGACTTAAAGTCTGGGCTCTGCTGAAATGAATTCTTTACTGAATTGGGGATGTATCTCCACACATAGTGCTTCTGAGCTGGCAGAACTTCAACTCGTTGAGTGGCACAGTCCCCTGTTGTGTGGCAGATGACAGAAAGCACTGATGGCTGGTTCCTTGCCTCTGCTGGCTGTGGGGGCTCTCCAGCACGCACCTTAAAGCCTGGCCAAATTTTATACTAAATAGAGGTTTTGTTCTGTTACACTGACGGAGCTTTGCCATAGCTAAAATTCAGCTGGAGCATGTGGTAAATACACATGAAGATTATAGCTTCTTTCAAAGCCTTCACAGAAGGGGAAAAAAAACCCTAAGCAGCATTTTTCCAAACACCCTGGACTGCTGTAGAAAAGAAAGGAAGTCTCAGACCTCACAGGAACAGGACAAACATCTTTAGCTGGAAAGAAGCAGAAGGCATTCTGAAGTTAGCCTGAACAGGAAAGAGCAAGCAAGTGTGGCCACAGCAAACCCCACAAATCATCATCAAGAGAAGACTTTATCACTTGATCTTTGTCAAACCACTAGTATGGAGATGAAAACAGAGTTTGACTAAGGACCTTGAACTAAAAATGTAGGCATGGTTTCCCCCTAAGAGCTGGTGCTGTTAAAACATTTTTAGAGAACAGTTAACTTAAAATAAGGAGGAGCAGTATCTTCACATGGCCAGCACTGCCTTTGGCACTTCCTAGCGCTGAAGCACTGGGAAGGCTTCATGTACCTACCGAGCTCAGCCACGCTGGACTGTCTGGGTGATAGTGACACAAGCCACTTGATGGATCTTTACAACAGCAGATCTGAGTTGATAGAGCTCTGCTGCTCTTGAAACTACTCCCCAGAGGACACTGCTGGTGCTTATCTACCCCTCTCAGCAGACTGTCCCCTTCAGCCCTGGGGCTGGGCAGCCAGCAGGGCTGAGCTGGGAGAGGGGCCCATAGCCCAGCCTGCCCGGGCTGCTGGCACGGTTGGCTTTATTTATATTGTGGGATGGGGCTTGGCCAAGAAACAAACTTGGCAAAATCCACTGCTGTGGGATCCAGGCTTTCTCTGCTGCTGTGCATTTTTTCATCCCTCAAGCATCTGCTGCTGTGACCTACTCGGATGTCATGCTCTTATCATTTGTCCAGGGCAGCTCAATTGCCAAGTAAGTGGAGAATGGGGCTGTTTAACTTTGGATCTCTTGGCTATTGTTTCCCTTCAAGCAATCACTGGGGGCAGGGAGTGGGGTGGCAAAAAGGGGAAGTCCTGCATATCCTATGATTAAAACAAGCTTCCAACCTATAAGCAGATGAGGCTAATTCAAATCCCAGACTCTGGTATTCTAATCTACATGCAACATACCTTGTGCCAGTGCTAAGTTACAGAACAAGACTGAACTGTGTTGGTACTTGCCCACTGTTTAAAATGATGGTGACTGGTGGATGGTTTTGGTATAAAGCTCACCCTCTTGTTTGGTTTGTAGGTTGCAGTTATTGTCTTGGGGAACAAAACTGACCTCCTGGACCAAAGGCAAGTGGAAACAGAAGCAGCACAGCAATGGGCAAGGGCTGAGAAAGTGAGACTGTGGGAAGTGACTGTGACAGATCGGAAAACACTGCTTGAACCCTTCACCTTCTTAGCTAGCAAACTGTCCCAGTCCCAGAACAAGTCAACATTTCCCTTGCCTGGAAGAAAGAGCAAAGGGAATAACTGTGAAAACTAGACTAGCTTAGCATTGTCTCCTGCTACCAGGTCACAGTCTAAGTCCTTTTTGTGCCATTTGCTCCTTGCAGTTTCACTTAAAGCAATAATATCATTCAGCAATAAAATCAGCAAGCTTATAGCTAAGAGGTATCCTTCCTTCTCATAGACTTGGCTTGGAAAAGCTGCTGGTGGTAAAAGCCTCAAAAAGCACTTTAGGAGAGCAGTTATTTTGCAGCCAGGGTTATGGAGGAGGAAGGGATAGAGGATACCTCTCTAGCAGGGGCTTTTACTATGCCTGGATACAGCCATGTTGAAGGACAAATCAACAAGCTTACCAGTATGTAATCCCTCTGCAGATCTATAGCCTGTAGTCACAAAAAGTATTAACTGCAATAAAGCATTCCATTTGGAAAGGTGATATATTTGAAATGGCAACAGTTCTTTTACCTTGACCTTAAACAGGGCCACAGGGCTTTTTGATGCTGCAGGCTGAGATCAGTTTCTTGCTGTAGGAGAAGGATATGGAGCAGGAGGAACAATTACCAGATTTAGCCACTGATGTTTTGCTAGTGTCTGGAAGAAAAAAAACCCCAGCAAAATCATAAAAAACCACCCCCACATCTTATGGGAATTACCCCAACATGAACCTTGTCAATGAAGTCTAGTAAGCAGTGCTTTCAGGTCAGGAATTCATTTGTAGAAACCAGAACAGCTCTCAGAGCTCATTGATTGAACAACAACCTAAGGACGACACAGCTGTGGGTTTGTTCCAGTATGTCCACTACAAATCCCAGAGATGTCCCACATTCCCATAGGTGGTAATTTTACTGAGAATTATACGGATTTATTTGTATGCAGGAGGTATTGCTGGGCTCTGCTTAGGGCACGCTCACCTGGCTGCTCAGGCAAGCTGCAGCAATCCACCCTCCCTCCCCTAGGCAGCAGCTGGCACAAAGCTCTGTATGGCTCTGCAGGTGGGGCTAAGGAGGGTAGGAGGCTGCCTGCATTTTTGGGGACATCCCTGGGCAAACACCCAGCAATGCCCATACAAATGGCCCCGGTTTCCATGCGCTGCACATGGTCTGGCTGCAGGAGCACAACTGCATGTGCTGTGTTTGACTCAATGCTAGCTTTTCTTTATATTTGAAAGCAAGAGCAGGGAGAGAGAGTGAAGTACCCAGTTTCTGCATTTTCCATTAAATTAATCTTCTTTTGAACAAATACTGAGAATTTCACTGTGAATCAGCAAAACCACAAGCATTATTTGCACTGTCATATCATAACTGCTAAATAATGTGCTTAATGATCACAATTAAGCTCATAGTATTGCTCTTCCTGAATACTGATTAATAAAGCCTGTCAGCATTACTAAGGTCTGTCAACATTATTAATGTCAGAGCAGCAGTACACTTCACTAAAAATTAAACAGGAATCCCTACCATTATAATGAAGGTAGACGAAACTGTTTATGTGCTTTGCTCAATGTAGTTTGAATTGCTGTGGCCAAGGAGTAAGATAAGAGAGCAATTATGAATGAGCAAGCTCTTGTAATGCCCTGCTAGGAACATACAATTGTTTCCACACTGCAGCTGAGTAAGCACGATAGCACGACCTACCCGCACCTGGCCAGTAAGAGTCATTGTCCCCAGCAGGATGACACTCCCTCCTCACTCATTTCCTACCGAACACACGTGTGCTCCAGGCTTCTCCCTACCCAGAAGACTCTGTATCTACCTGCATGCTTGGGAAGTGGAGGTGACTTCAGAGCAGCAGTGGTTCACCTCCTCGCTGCAACCTCTTACCAAGGAATGGGTCATGTTCCTCTTCTTCAGCTCTGCAGAACCCTTCTGGAAGGGACTAGAATCAGCCTTGGATCAATCAAAATAAGTGAAGATGTCTCCTAACAGCACATCTCTAAAGCTGACCCTTGAACCAAGGGAGTGCAGGTTGACAAGTCAGAATGAACTTAAAATGCCTGGAGATGGAAAGAATGGGGATGACTGGTTCCTGTGCAGCTCTGCATGCTGCAGACTCGGTGCCAATTCTTCTGCCAAGACTGATGTCACCTGTAGGCTGCCGGAGCTGTGCAGTACAAGTGCAGCTTGCTTACTTGCTCCACTGGACTCCCAGGACTTGACAGTGTTTTAAGACAGGCAAGAGAAACAGTATCTTCTAAATGACTAGGGCCATTTTCCCAAATACGCTACATAAAGGCAAACACATTTTCTTTGATTTGGCTAAATGTAGAGTTTCAATCATTCGAGGCATTCAGATAAAAAAAGAAAATCACCACCCACTATTTTCTTTTATAAAGTTACTCTGATGTTTTTCTAAATATCATAGTGTTTTACTGAGAAGTGATGGAAAATCTAGTGTCTCCTCTGCAAATGATATGCACACAGTGGCTGGTACTGAGTAAAAATGAGACTTGCTGTAGTAGAGTTTTACACAGGGTGAACAAGCAAAGTACAGAGTATAACGTAGTACCTAATGGCCAGGACCTTTATTTTGTTCTTCCTGTTCCACTGACTCAAACCCTGTTCTAGGTCACTGGGATCACTTACCTTCTGCAAAACCAGAGTCCCTTCACAAGATAATGGAGAAAACTTATAATAAAGAAGAAAAACAAATTAGTAAACAAAACCATCTTTCTTTGTTCCTCTAAAGCCTTTACCCTGCTGAATAAACACTGTACAAATCACTCGCCCCCACCAGTTACAACAGTTAATTTGATGTGTCCTGGTGGCACAAAGAAAGAAGCTGGCAAAAAACTACTGAGATTAAGCCATTTACCTCTTTACTCGGTAGAGGAGAAGGAAAGATTACCAGAGATGCTCCTAGTGTGATGTAGCTACGTACCAAACAGCTGAGGGAGCTCACACATCAATCATGCACTGTGTCAAATGATGGCAGTTCAGCTGATGAGGGTACAGTGCTACTACCCATCTAGCAAAAGAAAGGACACCTCTGATTAAAAGATTACTTTGGAGCAAGTTAGATTTGCTCTGTGTCTAGACAGCAAGAGAAGTATGTAAATGAAATACATACAGATTTATTTTAAAGCACCAAACCAAATCTGAGAGCGCAGATGACCACCCAGCACTCACAAGAATGTCACAAGGTGAAGCGCTCGCCATGAAAAATGAATCTGTGCTTCCGGCCCTTACCTTAAGGGAGTGGTCAGAAATGCCATCTCCACAATTAACTGCCCTGTTGCTACACACCTCAATGCAAACACCATGTCTCTAGGAGATAATCTTTATAGGTAGTTAAAGGATGTACAGATACTCCTTTATGGTGTTGTCTGCTACCTTACCAGGACACGATTCCTTCTCTTCCAGGTGTGAATAGACCACTCCACCAGAAAAGCATCAAGACATTCTTTTTTTTACTTCTCGCCTCTTTCCCTTCCAGATAGCTTACACTTTTCTGGTTGTACTTTCAAACAACATGCCAGTCCTGCAGAGGCAACACTGAAAACTTAAGCTGAAAAGTAACTATTGTGGACTCTGTGGCAAGTTCCCTTCTCAAGGCCAGGTCCCTGCAGAACGCTTAGTGAACAGTTGTAAAGGTCTAATGCTGTCATTCACCGTATGGTTGTCTAGAACTGTCTTCCTAAAATAGCAGCAGTCAGTGCACTCACCTGCAGATCTCCCTTGTCCTTAACCACAGCATAAATCCTACAAAGCTTACAGAGACACCATTCTAGCAAAATGACAAAGCAAGGGACTAAGCAGAAATCTTTTCTTCTTCTTTTTTTTTTTTTTTAAACATCTTTTTATTAGCACAGTAACAAATGCAGACTTAAGTAGCCCACAACATACAACCAATCCACTGAGTGACTCCTATTCCACACCTTACAGTTAAACAGCTTAAGGTATTTCACTACAGGTTACCATAAGTCCTGATTAAACCCTTTATTCTTTTCACAAAGATAGATTGGCTTATAAAATAATACATTAACTACTTCTCATTTCATATATGAAGCCATATATCCACCTCTCCATATCACAGATCATGAGATGACAGTCTTTAAAAAGGATTTGTTAAATACCAATGTGCCCCCCATAGGGAAAAACAATCCCAACATCTTTTTACACAAAAAAAAAAAAAGAAAAAAAGAAAAAAAGGAAATTCAACCCAGAACAAAATAAATCCCTCAAACCCAAACAAACAAAAAAGAAAAACAGTGTGTAGAGTCTTGAAAGGACTTTTACATAAATGTCAACCTATGTACCTGTACAAAATTAAGCTGTTTTAATCTTTTACATATTGCAAGCAAACTGAAAACCAAAGAAGTCTAGGAAGTTTACATTCTTCTCGGTACTATATGTGAGCTAATATTGCTGAACTAATTACAGTCTTAAAGTATGCTATTCCAAATCCTAGCTGTCTACTGTAGCAAGATACCTTAAGTTACAACAACAAAATCTTAGGAAATAAAAGACTGAATAAAATCTGTTATAGAAATACCCTACTCTTTACCAGCACCCTCCCACCCCCCACCCCTTCAAAATCATAAGCAGCTCTTTCCATCACAGACAAATAATGTAAGAGTTTGACGAAAATCCAATTTATGTAGCGTATCTTTTGGTCCATTGTCTGGCCATTCTGTCATGCTCTGCTCTGTTAGTCATATACTGAGTGGCAATGCTTCCAACCAGGGGGTCAGCTGAAAAGGAAACACACCGCTTATTTCAGACAAGTTACCCAGTAAAAGCTTTTAAATAAAGCTGAAGTGTAAATTTCATACAAGGCAAACACACAGGTAAGGTACATTGTAACAACCTAAACATACTGAATTGATGATCTGTATCTTCTCTGATTTTGTGTGTTTATGGTGATGTACTAATCTGTAATTTAATAGTGTGAAATGCCAATAAAGTTTTAAGAAGTTTAAGGCACAACAATCAGTCATATTTTGCATTACTGAGGGTTTTCACCAATTCATGCATTTCAGGTATATTTTATTCCTTCTAAGGCTGCCTGAGGTACTCATGCCAAGTACTTGTAAACAATGTAAAGCTGCCTTCTAGAAAAGATGAAATCTCAAGAAGGGGTTTAGTACAACAAGTTTAGGACACTGTGAGATCTGGCCTTTCTCCCCTCTTTAGACATATAAAAATGCAACCTGTAAAATGACTTTGGAAGTGAAGACATATTCCTCTTAACTCGCGTGGACAGTGGTTGGGTTAGAGCAGCAGTGATGACCACCTGTGGCATAGTTGGCCACTTCTTTTAAATGGATGATGGAAAGTAAAGGGTCAACCCCGTTTTCAGAGTTGTTTGTGGCTCTTCAAGCTCCGTTACTGATTTACTGCAGCCCTACAGAGCAGCAAAGGCTGCGTTTGGAAGGGGAAGGAGTTTTCATGTGCAGGAGGATCGCTTGTTTCCCCATGGGCCAGCCTGAGGAGCAGTGAACAGCAGGCTGATATCTCCCTCCACCGCCTCCAGCCCCTCTCTGACTGCCCCGAAGAGGGAAATGTGCTCTACCACCGGAGGCATGAGCTGAGCTGGCCGTACCAATGGAGTGAGGAGGGCCACATTGTTTAGGTGCTGGGAGGAATGCAAGGCGCAGGTGGACTTACCGGGGTTACAGTCTGTGAGGAGGGAGCAGATGGAGAGGAGAACTTTAGAAATGGTTAACGCTGGACTCCAGTTGTCTTTTAAAATGTCCAGGCAGATGACGCCTTGGCTGTTAATGTTGCAGTGGTAGATCCTTGTCCGGAAGGTTACCTGCAAGAGAGGGGTGTGAGGGGTGCGCCGGGGTGCCACAGGCTGTGGGGAGGGACGGGGCAGCAGCCCCGAGCGAGGCAGCGCCGGGCCCCGGGCTGAGCCACGCCGGGCTCCCCGCGCCGCCGCCGCCCTCTCGCGGCAGAAACAAGAAAGAGCCGGGTTTAGAACAGGAATGAGCAACAGTCTCAGGAGCCGACCTCCACGGTCAACGCAAAACCCAGGTCGCGGTGGGTTTAATTTTTTTTTCCCACCTTTTTTTTTTTTTTTTTTTTTTTTTAATTTTTGTCTTTTTGTTCCCAGTGACAAAAGGGCCCAGGGCCTTAACACCAGCAGTTTTCTCCTTCTGGACTCCCAAGGATTTGTAAAATCCTCCAGACAGGCCAAGGCACTTGGAATCACAGCTTCCATCACTTCTAAGAGGCTCAGCAATAGGAGAAGTTAGTTAGATTTACTTATTTTCAGGATGTGACTGAGCTAGGCAGCTTGCCACAGAAGCTATCCAAAAGGGAAACACAAGCACCAGGAGCCGTGCTCAGAACACCATGGGACCTGCAGAGAGACCTTACCCTGACTCACTGAGTGAACAGCGACAACAAATTTGGTGCAATTTACATGGATTAGGATTATGAGCATGAATAATTAGGATTAGGAATATGAGCTGGTGGGTTCATGTCCTAAATCTTCAAAATTTGTCAGCTATCCACACCTAGAAATATTATTGTCTGTTTAGAGGTCACAGGAATATTTGCAAAACACACTTGGTAAGTGTGTGGTATGACAAGAACACACCAGTGCTTTCTCTTGAGATGGGACCAGCCCACACATAAAACTTGCCAGTCAATCCTCATTTTTTCTGCTGCCTTTCTGATGCAAAAAATTGCCTGTGACCCTCGCTCTCACAGGCCTGGCGAGTAGGCACAGGGTGGGGTGACAGCTACAGAAGCCTGGTGACTGGCATGTACCCGTGCACTGAATCCATGCAGTGTTTCCAAGAATGCTCCCAATGCACAGAGCACATGGGCTATTTTTGGACTTGCAAAAGCGGTTACTTGTCACACAGGAGACACCCACACTGCATGCTTGGGGAGATTTTACGCTTTACTTGTGAGCTGCTTGGATTTTGGATTAAAACAGGAAGCAAACAAAGGAAACCCCAAATCCCTGCACGTTTGCACATTATGGGGGAAACAGCAAAACGACTGCAAGAGAGCAGAGATGTGTTACCCTCCCACACCTTCTGCAAAAAGCTGCCACTCCAAAACCAAGAACTCCAGATGCTTTCTACCTAGGGAGCCTTGGAGGTATAGCAGACAAGAAGCCTAAATGACCTTTGTTTCCCAGATCATCTAATCTTCGGAGGAAAGGCAGCAATTACTCCCTGCAGTCATGTGTAAGTCCACGTGCACCAGCCTGAGCAGAGGGCGGATCTGCCTGTGCCCTACCTGTCCCAGCCCACACTGCTCAGGGCAAACACCTTTGTGGCATTGGCAGTTGCTGGCAATGGCTCTGCCTCGGGTTCCTGAGCTGCCCTCAGCCCAGCCCTGCTGCTTGCTCAGTATTTCTGTGTTTGACCTGCACCTTTGGGCTCCTTCCAAGAAGGTTTCTAACTGTAAGTGACGTAACCATTTTGACAGTTTGAACACTTCCAGAAGGGGAAGCATGGAGTATTTCCAAGCTAATATAATAAGAACCAAATTAACATAGGTCTAATTTGTAAAGACAGAAAGTTGTTAATCGTGATTCTCAGCACAAAAGCTAAATACTCTGTAGACAGTCTCTCAGTCCAGTTGACTAATAACTGATAACAAAGCATGAATGCTGTTTGCGTTAAAGAGTAAGATTTATTTTTAAGTTATTTTTCATAAAGGAGGGGAAAGTGAAAATGAAAGAAGACTCCCATATACTTGCAGACCAGCCTGGTTCCTTAACACACCTCAAGATACAATCCTTAAGGGATATATGTATGGCACTGAAAGCAGTTTTCTCCAGTTAGAAGAACTCTACCAAGCACTGTGGAAAAAAATCTAAGTTTGTTTTCACTTTAGCAGCAACTCAGAAATAGGATGGTGTTAGACACGCGTAGTCCAGCTGTTTGCCATTTATGATTTTAGCTGATGGCACAAAAGCCAGCAGTGCAGGGAAAGCAAATGGAACTGGAAGAGGGAGAAACTGGAGGCTCGCTTGAAAGCAAACAAAAATATTTAAAGTAAATGCTCATTACACCCTTAAGAGGAAAAAAACCCTCACATCAACCTAGTACATTCAGACCAAAATCAAAAGAAACTGAGTTACTTGGAAGGTAGTGAAGAGAACAGCATGTGGAATAGCAGAAAAATATAGTGTAACTGAACAGTCCTTTGGAAATGTCCCACCTGAGATTACATTAATGCAGTAACTACATGGACTTAAGCACAGCTTTTGAAAAGACATAAAAGAAGCTAATCTCAACCTTACCCTGAAGTGATAGCAGAGGTTAATTTACACAAGCAGCAGAATAGGAGTGGGTGGAAGGAAGTGGTTAGAGGTTATTAATACAAATGATCAAAGCACACACCCCAGGTCAACACAAGCTACTGTTTTCACCTCAGTAAATGAAATCAAACCCAACTATAATGTAACTCTTGGGAAAATGTTCATTGTAATAGTACTAATACTGAACTCTTAAAGTCTAATTATACTTGTTTACTGGATTCTCCTAAATACAGGCACACCCAGCACGTGCCTGACTCATTTGCTATCTGAAACATAGGCAAAACCAGAATACAACACAAAATGAGAAAACTTAAAAAGCAGAGAACAGATTAACACTAACATTTTCAAGGTGCTGTGTAGAATGCTCAATTAAAAGCAAAAGAACTCCATTATAGATATTTAGGACATGAAAGAGAGTATCTGTCCCTGTATCAGATTTCTCCCACTGAAGTTCCTTGTACCGTGCAATGCATTTCCAAGTCAAATTTTAAGATCTTTCATTTCTCCAACCTCAAGCACAGTAGTGCAGCCCCTCTTAATATCCTCACAGGAATTTAAATACCACTTCTAACACAGTCTTTTGGCTCTCCTTCAGGAACATCCTCTCCAAAAACATTCAGTCCAACGTACTAAATCAAGCCCTCAGCTGGAGCTAGACCCAATCCTCAAAGGCTACACCTGTATATCCTTCATCACACATCTCTAAGATGCTCATCAACCACACTGCATTTGTCAGTGTTTATGCCTCAACACCTTCTCTCACACATATTCCTGAGGGCTTGGAAGCTTGCCAGGATGACCATTTTCACCTAAGTTTATTTAAGAAAGTAAATTCTTTAATGGCATTTTAGTTTCAGGTTATGAAATGTGTTCAACGGCAGGCACTTCACCATTGGCAGCCCACCATGGCAGGAACTGTCCTCACAGGAGTTACCAAAGACTCACAGAGGTTTTCTTCCACTGGTCTCACAGGACTTACCAAGGAAGATTCAAGGGTTGCAATTCCTTTTTCCTTACAGAGCTTCATCTTTTCAGAGATCAAGGCTTTTAAAATGACATTCTACTCTATTTTAACATGACTCTACTGTTCTGTGAGTGCTTGTCATCAAAGTGATATACACTGGGTTTTGTTTCAATTAGCTGTTTCTTTATTTCTTGCCCTAAAAGGCACTTACAGAAGGCTACTGTAATTATATTAGCCTACCACTTAAACATGATCCACAGACAGTATTTACTCTCTACTGCAAGTAGTTGGACAGTCTGAAATCAACAAAATAGCAGGAATAAAGCAGGAGCGATATGATAATCATATTTTCCACATTACCACTGATTAACACTAGTGTAGATTTTAATACAGGAGAATCTTTGGTTCTCAAAGGATGGTTCTCCATTTCAACCTGAAGTGTCCAAGTAGAAAAAGTGTGTTCTATTATAGCACCACCATGCTTTCTCCTATATATCATCTCAGTGAGACTAAAGTTACACATATTTTACTTCCATGCCTACATGTGGTTTGTAAACTGACTTGGACTTTGCTAGATAAAAAACTCCATTTAAATGAAACTGCTCCAATACAGTGAATCACCACTAAACTCATCTTTTAAGTTGTCAGCAGGTGGTACCTATCTGTTTGGTGCTTTAATCCCACCCTTCTTTTCATCTGGGTGAGGGTTTAGATGCAAAGATAAAGTGATCTCAGTCAGAAGCACTGAGCAGAAAGCAGGGCTGAGCTGGAATGACATAACTGCTAATTTGGTTCTGCATGGGGGAATTTAGCATACAGGACTGTCTCAGTAGCTCTGGCACTTACAGCATGGTCTTGCAAGGCATGCTACTTGACCTTGAAGCAGCATGGTGGGAACACATCTGAGAGCAAGGGCTGCAACTCTGGCTGGGCCATTTGCACCATCTACCCTGCCTGTGGCAGATCCTTCTACCCAGATGGAGCTGCTGAAGGGAGAGGCTGCAGAGTGGATCTCAGACTGCAGTGTAGAGACCTTTCTCCTGGGCAGGACAGCCAGCAGGCCTGCCTGTAAAAGGTGCTGCCCAGGTGGAAAACCTCCTGCAGCAGCTGGCTGAGCTGTAGGAGGCAGTGAGAAGCATGTGTGGCATCAGGGCTGCTGAGGAAGAGTTAGAGCTGGTTCCAAACTGCACTGGACCCACATCCTATGGCCAAAGAGCCAGAAACTCCCACCAGCACACAGGGAATGGAGGGGGGCCAATAATGCAGAAGAATGGAAGCTTGCCATGGCAAGGACCTGCAGGAAGAGACATCCCTCCAAAGACTGAGGTGTCCCCACAGAACCACTTTGCTGCTCTGAGATTGAAAACACTCATCCCATCAGAAAAGGCACTAAAGGCAAATAAGGCAGTCCTGGGAGGGACAAGAAAGGACTCTGGAGCATGGATAGTTTTTTCATCAATCCTCCTGGTCCAAGGGAAAGGGTTCAAAAGGGCTAGTCAAATCTAGCAAACCAACAAATGGTTATGGGACTGGTGCCACAGCTGAGGATTGGCTACTTAGACCATGGAACTTGCTTGGGAAAGCTGGTCTGCTGGGCACTGATGGGATCCATCTGTCAGAGAAGGGGAAGGAGCCTGCATGGATGAACAAGGAGCTCCTGGACAAATTCAAACACACAAAGGAACTGTACAGAAACTGGAAGCAAAGACAGGCAGCCTAGAAGGAACAGAGAGAGGTGGGCCTGTGAACTCATGAAGTTCAATGAGCCCATGTGCAAGGTCCTTGTACCTGTCTGGCAATCACAAGCACTTGTGAGACCCCACCTGAAGTGTGGCATCCAGCTCTGGGGCCCCAACACAAGAAGGAAATGGACCTGTTGGAGTGAGTCCAGAAGAGGGCCATCAAGACAATCAAAAGGTTGGAGCACCTCTCCTATGAAGAGGTTGAGAGAGTTGGGCTTGTTCAGCCTGGAGAAGAGAAGGTTTTAGAGAGACTTTAGAGAAGCCTTCCAATACCTAAAGTGGCCCACAGGAGAGCTGGAGAGGGACTCTCTACAAGGGCATGGACAAGGAGTCATGGTCTTAAAATGAAAAAGGGTTAATTTAGATGAGATATTAGGAGGAAATCCCTTATTGTGAGAATGGTGAGGCACTAAAATAGGTTGCTCAGAAAAGCTGGGGCTGCTCTATCCCTGGAAATGTTCAAGGCCATGTTGGATAGAGCTTTCAGCAACATGGTCTAGTGGAAGGTGTATCTTCCCACAGTAAGGAGGTTGGAACTACATGATCTTTAAGGCCACTTCCAACCCAAACCATTCCAGGATTCTATGATAAGTCTGAACAAGCCTGGGCTGATAAATGCTTCTGACCTGTAGCATAGAATGCAAAGGTGTAACAAAGCACACATGGAAAAGCAAAAGATCCCTCTTTAAATGCTTACTGGGCTCACAACATAGTAAATTGCATACAGTTGGTTGGACAACAAATTATTTAGCAGATTAAAAAAAAAATCCCCAAACAAAAAACAAACAAACAAACTACTCGAAAGTGAATTAAATTCTGACATGAGAACCATCTGAGAATGTCAGAGAATCTCCAAAAAGAGATGGCCAGATGTCAGCAGAAAAGCACTAGAGATGTCCCAAGGCAGAACATACTGTTTGTGAATTGGAGCCCTATCTTAGAGGTAAAATGTAAGGATCTTCTACCAGAAGTGAAGCAAGAACAGGCAAATAATTTCCTTAATTTGGTAAGCTTGTATTAATTTGCCTTTTGTAAGTAACTAGTATTGCTCTGTTGAGATGGATGATGGCCTGAAGAAGTCCTTTCTGGTGCAGACTAGACCTAAGTCTGAAAGATGGTGCAGTCACTGGCATTTATCTCATCAAACAACTTTTAAGTAGAAATTTTAACATGCACATAAATGCTTTCGGATACAAGACAAACACCAAGTGTATGCACAAGCACCTCTTGTAACCCAACACTTTTCCTGTGGTCATGTATTGGAATCACTGGATAACGTTCACTTGCACTGGTATTTGCCTTAGAGCACTGGAACACAACAACACTGGAATGTAAGAGCTTCACAAATATAACACACCTACAGAAAGTTTATTACTGTACAAATAGGTGAACAATACGAGTGTACAACAAAACTGGAAAATTAAATACTAGTTTGGTGGCCAAAACACATGTAACTTATGCTTACAGAACCTGACCTGTTTGAGAAATAAGTATTTGTAGCATTTCTCCTCTTCTCAAGTTTATTTACTTTTCAGTTTCTCAGTCCTGTCCTAATGCTTGCACTAAATGCTTAGGACTTCTTATAAACAGAAGCAGGAAGAAAGAAGTCAAGCTCTAGGATAATTATCAAGAGGACTGGAAAAGTTGTTAACATTAGCTAATAGAAACTCCTGTAATGTCTAAAATTAGCTTAAGTTTGTTCTTAATAAGAGTGGATTTCAAATGGGCTGTGTTCCATTACCACTGCATGCTATTCATGTTTAAGATGTTAGCTACAGGTCTCTTACCTTTGGAGGCTTGAAGGGATATTCTGGGGTAAATGTGATGTCAAGGAAGAAAACACCTCCCTCATAGACTGAACCTGGAGGTCCTAGAATGGTTGATCTCCATTCATAGATGTTATCACCTTTGGGGCCAGCACTAAGAGATAAAAAACAAAATAATTTAGAAATACTATCACAGCTCAAATAAATATGACTTCTTACATTCTTCAAGTATGATATGGAATAAATATTTCAGTGTTACTCTTCATACACCATCTGAAGTAGAGACAGGGATTAAAAGAAGATTGAATGCTTTCAAACACTCAGAGATCTTACCTGAAATTATCAGTGTTCCAGACTGTTTAGCAAAGCTGAGAAACTAGAGGTGGGGTATGGTTTCCATTTTCTCTCTCTTGATAGTTACAAGAGCAGCATTGCCCAGAACTACTCCTAAACATACTACACTATCAATACAATAAAAGAGCTAAGTTTCAAAGAACAATTTCCTACTGTATTTCAGAAATGGCTCTTCCATCTCAGTCTTAATAAAACTGTACCACGTTAAAGACCATACGAAACAAATTAAGGATTTATGTTCATTTTATGAATCTTGTGTGTTCTTTAAAATTAAAATATATCCTGCATTATTGTTAAACAAAGGCTCATAGTATAATTGAAGGAAGCCAAATTAATGATGATGCTCTGCAATGTTAAAATTTTCTACACTTTTATAATTTTACTGCACATGATCTTATCCTGTTGATATTGCTTGCACTGTGGAACTGTGTTTTTTAGGGGGAATTAAAATCACTGTGCCAAATTAAAAAAGCACTTTCTCAAATTAGCTCTGCTTATTTGAGATTCTGCCTAACCTGCCAGCGTGTCACTATAAGCAGTACAAACTAAAGGTGTTGCAGAGATCAAATGCCTGCTTGGTAAAATTAGTTTTACTGATATCCTCAGACACTTGCTCTCAGTAGTGTGCCATATGTCACTGAGTATTTCTAATTATTATTATTTATATATTATATTATAATTATTATATATATAATTATATATATATATATATATATATTATATTATAATTATTTCTATTAATGGTGTAGGACTCCTTTGCTGGCTCTTCCCTTTTGTACTGCAATGGTAGCATTTTGTTTGTAAGATGCCAGAGCTGGAAAAGCATTTGCATAACAGGAGGTGCTGACACAGCTTTTTCCATCATGGATGTACCATGGTTTCAGAAATCTCCCCTTGTTCTGAAGGGGATGGATCTTAATGTTCCTAATACAATGAAAACTAGCCTTGCTCTTCTTTCTTCCTTCTTTTAACAAGGCTCCTCTAAGACAGAAGGTAAAAACCAGGCTCTTTTCATATTATAATAATCACAGAGCAGTATTACTGCTGTGAGAGGGAAGGCAATACAATAAATTCAGTATACACATGACAATGTGCATTTGATTAACATGCAGGAAACCAGAGTAATCACTAAGTGTTAATAACGATGTTACAAACAGAAATACAATTGCAAGAACATAAATTGTCAACAGTGATCAGAGACATTTTTTTCCCCTGCTCTTCCCAGTACTGGTGAACATCTTCTTGACAGCAGGGGAATCAGGAGAGAGAAAGGGAATTAACTCTGTTATCAAACCTAACATTTTTTTTTTCCAGATTAACCTAATAATACAATTTCACAATATGTTGGTGCTAGATAATTCAACAGTGGTGAAGTTATGACTAAAAGCATGATTCTAGGGAAAGGAAAGCAGTAGACAGATTCTCTGCAAATGATGCACCAGCCACAAGGGAAAGATTTTTCTCTCCAAAACACAAAACCCCGCACAGCTCAAGATCGGTATTAAATTAAAGTAAAAGCCATTCCATCCTGAACACTCCTGGCATCCCACTCCACCTTTATGACTTGTCCCTGTCCTATTCAGGTCCATATATTTGGGCACTCAGTACTCTCCAGCTACCACTTGTGCATTAGACTGGAAAAGTGTTGTATTTCGAGGGAAGCTCTGGCTCTGGAAAGACACCAACTTAACTGTGCAAACTTACTGAAAAGGACTCTCTGGGGCACCCTTAGGCACTGCTCTAAGGAATCACCTCTTTATGTACCTATTAGCAACCTACTGACACACTGTCATTACGGCAAGTTGCGTCGGCAATCATCCTCTCCCCCCCTCCCTCCCCTAAAGGTGGAGCTACCGAACGGGAACAGGTACTTGAACTTCGTTAGCACCGATTTACTGCTGGAATTTATATCGCCAGAACTGCCAACGGAGAGCACTTCAGCACTCAGGAAATGTGATGTGCCATTAGCACTGAGTACACCCCTCTGAGCCAATGAGAAATATTTCAACATTTTGCATTTTATTTCCAGCTTCAGCCCAAGGGACCATCAATAAAAAACTCCCACAGACTTAAAAAATATATTATCATTAGTAATAGTCTTAGAAATCTCTTGTATCCTAATAGGTTTCCAATTAGAGCTATCACTGCACACAAGTAATATACTGCCATATTAAGAGTGCAACATCTTTGTAAGACATCAGTAGGCTTTAACAATGATGTGCTAAGCTTTCCTTTTAAGCTTTTCATAATTCAATTAACAGCGTAAAATAGCTGTGCATGTCCAACTTTTACACATTAACATTGATGTCTTAGAAAGACTGAAAGAGGATGATGCAGGTCAGCTTCAAGTATGATACTGCTTAGATTTAACTTAGGATTAGTAATATCAAACAGCTCATGAAGACCTAGTGAATAATAGAAAAGTGACAATACTTGACCACAGTGTAAGAACAGTGGCATTAACTATTGGTGGCGATATGGAAACTGTCAAAGGCTAAAGATTACATTCTTTGTTTAAAATCCTTGCAATTATGTGCTTCAAAAAGAAATTCACTGATGCATGGACACAGGGCTCACTGGCACAGCTGTCACCTTGCCTGATATGTGTCACCACTGTTGAAATTAAGTGTCCAGATCTACTAATACAACGCTTTAAAGCTGTCCAACATATGACCACTAGGAAGACAATTTTAACCAATTAAATAGAAATTGTTTCCACTGCAAGATGAGAGTACGTGAGCAACAACTTTCTGTATTAACTCAGCAGCCCACAACCTCTTCACTTCCAAAGAAAGAAATGAATAAAAGACCAGCAATTCAGAGTGAAAAATGACTCCGAAAGAAAACTGAAAAGATCCCAACCCATTATTATCCTATCAAGCAGCATGTGTTACACTTCAGTGCAACTGAGATCTCTCTTGGAAAAACTGTGATATATTCTGTGAAGATGCACTGCACTCACTGTAACAACTGATCCTGATTGTTACCAGTGATGCTAGCTTATCCCCCAGATTGATGTTATGACAGAAACACTCCTTGGGAAACCTCCCAGAGCCAAGGTATTGTTCAAGGAATATCTAATTTTCCAAGTCTAGAAGCAGGAAAATGCAAGGCATTACCTCCTGGTAAACCCAAGGCAGAGAAAAAGAGCGCAAGTGAGACCAAGCTCAAAGGCCTGCAAGGGCCAAGTCCTAACCAGCATTGTGCTGCTTTGGAAAAACCTGATCTTGCTCTGCCTCTCTTTGCTGGCAGACGCCATTTTCTTTCCCAACTTAAAAATCCAACAGGTAAATTAGAAATGCCTGGAGCAGAGGCTGGGGAGCAGAACGATGCCTAGGCAAATTAGCTGCAGATGCCTTGCTTACTGAGCAACTGTAAACACAGAACTCTGTCTCAGAGATTCAGTGCTCATGGAGAAGACACACACACAGACACACAGACACACTTCCACAAATGGAAAAAGCTGAAATGACTGAAAGTCTGCAAAAACACCCAGCCTGTAGCTTTTTTGTATTAAGCCTGCCAGATATAACCTCTACCACAGGTCTGCAATACAGGATACTACCCTGATATTTTGCACACACAAAGTCAGCTTCCTCCTCTGCCCTGGCATCCTGGGCAAATCACTCAAAATATGCCTATGCCACAAGGGAAGGCAGGACTTTTTGGCATTCACCACATACAGCTAATGTATGAAAACCCTTGGGAACACAGTGATGGTACTTTCCAGGAGAATGACTCAGTAAGAGTCCATTGCTTATGTAAACATGCTAGTTCATTTAGAAGCTACCTGGTCCTTTCTAGGAGTTGACCAATGACAATGTAAGTGCTCCCTTTAGTGAAAATTCAGACTAGCAAATAGTTTAATTTCTCTTCTTTGAGATAGAGAAGACACAATAGCAGATCACTGCAGTGATAAATCAAAATAGCTGATGCTACAAACACTATGTTAATACCCTGATATACCAAAGCAGCACATATTCCTTTTAAAAGCTAAATAATTTAGCAGAGTAGTTTAGAAGTGCCACAGACTGCTATTCGTCAGCATGATGAGAAGAAGAGCAATTCCCTGGTATGATGAACGAAATAACACCTAATGAAAACCTGCAATATATTTCAGGTAAAATTGCAAGTAACAAACCCATGAACTCATACACCAACTACTCCATATCCCTAGGTGCTATTTTTGAGGCTATTTCGCCCTAAACATGAAGAGTCTGATGCTAGTAGCTAAGCTGTTTTGAAGTTGCACACTTGGGGAAAATAAACATAAATTCTAAAAACACTGCAGACATGACCTTTTCCAAGGGACATAGCTCAAATCAGAAAGCAAACAACATACTAATGCCTCATGGGAATTTCAAGGTGGCAGAGAATCTAATGATCTCTAAAGTAAAACTTCACATTACAAACTGACAGCAGCATATTTTTTTTTTTTTGCTGTTGCTTTGTTTTCTAGTAAGAAACAGTTAATGGCTGAACATGGAAGTGCATCTTAGTTATGGACTTACTAGGCAGCTTTAGGAAACAGCTGACTGTTAGAAGTCCCTTTTCTTTCCCCACTCCCTTTTTTTTTCCCCTGTATTTTCTTCTCCAAAGATGTAAGCCTAGAACACATCAGAAGTTTTGGCTGCCAGGGAGGTAGCGCATTATTCTCACATGAAGTTCTGTTGCACCTTGATTTTTCTGACCCCACTCCTGACCTCGGGGTAAATACACTTTCTTTTCTCAGAGCCCACTGGGTGGGGCCACCCTTGAACTTCCTCACTTATATTGTTAAGCTGAATCCAGTGGAGAGAATGGAAAAGCACCCCAGAAATACTGGATCACTGGGGGAGGCAGGTGCCACCTTTATAAAGAAGCAGGACAGCTCATCCATCTTAGCCATTGAAAACACCAAATCCTCCATTCAAAGAAATTTTGCTCTACAGATCTCTAAGCAAGCTGTCTTAAAATTGGTGTGTTGAAGGACAGAGTGAAAACCCACAAAACAAAATGCAGCTAATCCTTTGGCCCAAACTTCACTTCAAAACCTTCATATTAATGCACAGTTCTAATTTTAGAAATAAATTGTCACCTTCTGCACATGCTTTAGCAACCAAAATCTATTATTATTATTATTGTGATTACTATAGCATTGAGACACTCCATTCATAGGCAGGACCCCACTATGCCAAGCCTGCTACAATACAATCCAAAGACCTGTGTACACAATTTACAAAGGTTTTTCAATTATAAAATAAGCATTAAGACATTACACAGTTATTAGGAAGAAATCCAAATAGACAAAACAGAAGCAATTAAAAGGATACCCGGGGCCATCCATTTAATTACTATTTTTTTGGCAAAGGAGTTTAAAAGTGAGATGCCTCTCATTTTTAAGTCAAAGAATGGAAATTAAAGGAAAATAAAGGAAAAAAAAAAATCACAACACAAGAAAACACTCCTGGGCAACTGTGGTAAATTAAAGGTAACTTACTGAATTACCACGTGCCTACGTGAATCAGCAGCAATTTTTGCCCACTGTCATTACACACAACCAAGCTGCTCCTCTGAGTTAACATAAAAATGATGGATTCATATCAGGTGAAATTCCTGCAGGCTCAATGAGAGGGAAAAGACAGCAAGAGAAAAAGCTGCAGCCAGCTTTAGTTAAAACATAAGAAGGGAGCAAGGGAGGTAGAGAGGTAAGTGAGTGAAGATGGAACATAATATTGCTACAGCAACCCAAACACAAAGTTTTGAAAATAGAACTTAATTCTCCTTCTAATTCATATTCAGGAATATGGTTCTCCAGTACAAAGGTGTAAATATTATTATTTTTGTAAGTCATTGAATGTATTGTGTTTTCTGTCTTCAATTTAAAATGCAGTCACAATATTATTGCATGAGCATAAGTGCCTTAAAAATCCCACCACATTTCCAACAGAGTTAGAGATAATATCATTCTTCTCTGCATTTCATACACAAAATTTCTGTTTTAACATCTGGGAAAGCTTTTCCCTTAAGTATCAGCCTAATGTAAAATTAGGAAGGTTTGAACAATTGCACAAAGCTTAAGCTGGAGGATAAATGGTGCAGTGAATTACTTTCTTACTAGGTTAAAAAAGGAACGAAATAACTAAATAGCTCTGATAATGGAGCTGATAAGGTGTAATGCAAGGATTTATGGGACTTCAAGGAAAACTGATCACGGGGATTTCTTTGTGGGAATATTAAAAAAAAATGACTACATTTCCAATTTATATTAAAAATACTTGGCAATAAGATCACACAACAACCAAGAGTTACCACAGCCAAGATCTCATTATTTTTTCTATTACAATAGGAACAGAAATGCCATGGGGTACTTGCAAGTTTAGGACTTTTACCTGAAATATTTCGGTCTCTGAAAAAGATTACTGAGAAGTTACTACTAAGCTACCTGGTGAAAAGGCCAACCCTCTTACACAATTGCACTGCAGAGTTTGATTTTTAAACCAGGCTCCAAAGATTTAAAATAAAATCTCAGTTTTGGCCTCAGGGAGGTCAGGAAGAGACTTGGGATATTCTCAGGAGTGTGCTGCAGCTCTATTTAGTTTAACAATAATCACTCCAATTTAGGAGCGAGTCCTTATAAAAAGGTTCAAGAGAAATTAATCCATTTAACATTGGTTCCAAAATTGAAAGTAAATCCAGCCTGCTCAGTTCTCAAGGGTTTCAGTTTTTCTTTCCAGTGGCTTCTTTGTAGCCTTCTCTACTGCAAAGTACTGGAAGTTTGTCCCACTACATATATGTAGGAACATTTTCAGTGTCAAACATGACTGCAGAAAGGCTGTTTCTGTAAGTCTGAGACTTTAGTATGTACAGTACAGAAACACAGAAAATGCCAGACTAAGTAATGAATGAAATTATTTTCACTATATGCAAATCTTTTTCTTTTCTCCTCATCTATTTAGTTTGAGGCTGTGAACAAAAATTAAATAAATTAAAATGTCCCAGCTTAAATGTGACCTTACACATCCCATTAAATAATACTTGGTATAAGAAACAATGAAACAAATTGGGAAAGAGTAACACAGAATCTGACCCACCTAACAATAAGAAATTTCTCATTTAAAATGACAAGAAATGTGATGGTAGAATCTGAGGTCTGCCAACATAACCTCATGTTATTTTTAAATCAGTTTCCTTCCTGCCATTTGTCTGTTGACCATCAACTACCAACATGGAAACAGAAATTATTACACATCATCAGACCTCATTTCCAAATTATTTATGTATTTATAGCACAGATATGTAATTTACAGTTAGTAAGCAAAACCAGGCAGTTTCACAAATGCACTATTTCTTCAACTACACCATTTTTAGGGGGCATCTTCATATTCCAACAGGTTTTTGGAAATTGGTGTAGAAATATAACTAGTGAACCTATTTATTTCTGCAACTTTAATGGCTGCATAAAGCAAGCATACCCTAAACTGGTTGCCTAGAATCAAATTGACAGACCTATAATTAAAGACAAATAAAAGACAATCAATATTACTGATAAATATGAAAGTTCTTGTCTCACTAATCTCAAATGTGGTATATTCCTGAAAAGAAAGCAAATCTAGTTCCTCCTGGCACCTACTGGGATATAGTAGGTTCTTCATACATGGAAAGGAAACTACCCTCTCTGACAGCTAAACAGTTCAATACTATCCCCTTCCCCTCCATAAGCTCTAGAGGTGCTACACTGAGTGATAACAGGGCTCTTTCCTAAATACTGTGCTTTATCCATTAAGGAAAATAGAAGTTTACTACAATTAACCTGCCATTCCAGAATCAAGCTGGGACCTACATCTGTGTTTCTGTCTATCATGTCCATCTCCTGTGCTATTCCCACCAGTGTGAGAATATGGAAGGTGATCTCACTAAACAGATAAAACTCCCCAGTACATCATAAACATTTAGGAGCCCTGTACTACATCAATTGTAAAAGTAACAAATTTGAACCCACATGATCTGGACACTTCTGTCTCTTCACAAGTTGCTTGCCCTGTCAAGGAAAAAAAAAAAAAGAGAATCCCACCTATTACATAAGCCTACCTATCCAGCACCAAGCTAACAGAGTGGACTGTTTATTTTGGACTTTATCATCCATTTGCCCTATTGATTTAATTATAATTCTGTAGATCAAGAAATATATATCTTAAACAAATTAAATTGAAAGGGCAATGTCAGCTACAAACCACCTTGAAAAAAACAGCCCCAGAAAGTTAAAGATGCTATATAACAACTGGCAAGATACCTCTGCTGTGCCGAAAATTGAAAGCAAACAAGACTCCCGAGCTTCCTCACACTAATAAAGACAAGGTTCTTGAGGCTTCACCCAACTGCCTCCTTCAGATAACTTTCTTACTTCCATGGGGAGGAAAAGGGCTACTTGAAAGAGAGGAGCCAATACCTTTCCAGACTAGAGATACACTACCATCTCTCTTGCAGTGAATGGAGGAATTCTGCTTAAAGTCTGTACTAGGAACAGATGAAATAGTATTTTAAGATTACTAGTTTATATGCAACTTCTAAGTTTTCAAGAGAACATAAGCTAAGGGAAAAAAACCTGTTCCTGTACCACATGCTCCTAAACTGTCCCATCATCTACCTACCTACCAACCTACTCACCCTAAAAAACATGTTACAAATTAGAAGAATCCATCAGCCAATCAACAAAGAGTCCCCTTCCCACCAGATGTATGATAAGTAGAGTCAACATCACTTAACCAGAGAAACGGGCCATCCCATTATCTTGGCTTCACATCTTTATATTGCTTCCCATCAGCATACCAAGGCTGATACTGATAACATTATGCTCAGGAACAAAATACAGTATGTCTTGAAGGACATATCTTAAAGATACATAAAAGATAGAAAAAAAAAAGAGTCTAATCTTGATGTCTTCCTCTTCTCCTTTGCCTACATTAAACCTCCTTTCCTTGCCACTCACAAAATAAATCAAGATCACTGCATTTGATGAACCTGTTTCACTGTGGATGCTAACAGTAAAAATACACAAAACAGTCAGTAACAGCTCAAAATTTGGTTACTCTTCTCAAAACAACAAAATATTCTCAATTATACTGTACTACCCAGAGAGAAATTTTTTCCTGGTTTTTACAGTTCTAAACTATCAAAATTACCTGGCAGAAAAGTAAAGTAATTTGAAAACACTGTCTTTGAGTTTTGAAACTCTGGCATGCACAGACTAGAAACAAATCTAAGAAGAGAGTTTGCTTGAAGTAAAACAAGATTACCTATACTGTAATACAGCACAGCTGCCAGCCAACTACATAGCAGCCACTAAAAATTGTTTATATACCACTGCAAGTTGTTCCCATTAATAACATGAGCCAGTCACAATAGCTAGCCAACATTCAGTGTAGTAGATACAAATATTTCGAAGCTGGTTAGAGAGAAAAAACTTCAAAAAACCTCCAAAAACGTATAGAGAAATTTAATAAGAAAACCAGAACTTTGATTTTTCTACAGCAGATTCACATGCATAAAGGACAGCCAAAACAGGTGGCAGTACCTTTCCTAATTTTGGGGTTTTTTTTGTTTTCAAAGTATTAGGAACATTAAATTTAATCCTCATTAGGAGCCACAAGAGGACTAAGCAGTGCTCTTAAATGACGTATCCAGTTTTCTGGCCAACTTGCATGCCTTAACTTGAAGAACAAATATAGACCTTCACAAATGATCTTTTTTTCTTCAGAACCCTATTTGGCAATCGATATTAAGCAACTTCACCATGCATTGCAAAAAAATTCATAGATGAATTTCGAACTTCCCAATAGCTTTACTTCATGACCCTTTTATTTGGAAATGTCCAAATGTCCCAAATGTAAGGAAACATTAATGACAATGAAGCAATGAAGTGACAAGCAATAATAGTTTCAAGTTAGGGCATTATGTCACTTACGCATTTTATGAAAAACATGTTACATTCACACAAGCCAACACTTGGTGTCTTCTCCTCCCTGATTTCCACCAAAGACAGATGACCTAGCAACAATTTAATAAGCTGAAAGACAACTCCCATGTGTGGCAGTTAAATTCTGCTGACAGAGAACAACAGCAGGCAGGGAGCAGGGAATTGCTAGGGAGCACAAGAAATTCAGACATCCTCCTCAACATCACTCCTGGTCCCACATGGCTTAGGAATTTACTTCTTGAGCTGATCATTGACATCTTTATTTTAAACTAAATTTAAACTTTTTGGTGCCATGAAGAAAAAAAAAACATGCTAAATTCATTCTTATATTATCTGAAATCAATCATGTTAAATAATACTTCATGTATGTTGCCATGGAGGCTTTTCTAGTCATTAAAAAAGGAAGACATTTTCCCCACAAACTTCTGGTGCAATCCAAGAAATACACAAAAGAGGGTCTAAAATACACATTTCTTCATTAGATGGTGGTAAAATTGAAATGGTAATAGTTCTAGCAAGAGGTTTTCTATTGTACAGGCAGAAGGAGGAGAGCATGCCTCACAGAAACATGCAAGTGTCTTAGAGGCAGAGAACAGCATACATTTTCTAACCTTTTAACCTCAGTATTGTTGCAAGTTACACTTTGAAGCAAGAGTGACAAGATTAGGCGTATGTTTTGAGAGCTGAGCCTTGCTTTTGTTATGCTATAACCATTTCCATAATGCCAAGGAAACTGCAGAACTGACACAGAGATAGATGAGCAGTTTGCACCTAATATTACACTATTAAGTTTCTGAACACTAACTGAACATGTTGCTTCTAATTAGGCACAAATATGAAAACGGCATAATAGCACACAGTGGTATGGCAAAACACCTGGAAGAACTGCCAGCCTTAATACCCATGCTTGATGCAATTTTCCATACATAACAACATAAGAGAAATAAATTTCTCACTAGCTACAAATTGCAGGGTTTTCAGGTATGAAGGTAGGGAAAATCTCTCTAAGCACAAAGAAAAGTGATTTGTTTCCAGTCACCCCAGATGCATTCATTTGATTTTTCTTACTGAAAGGCATTTCAAGTATTTCTTGTAGTGAAATAAAGATGTTCAAACAGCAATACATTTACAATGTAAATATATTTACACTATTTACACTATGTTGGAAAATTTCTCATCCAGTCTAGATAACCCCACCTGAACTTTCAAGATAAAATAATAAGGAGGTATTTCTTCATTTAACTTTCTATGTCAAGACCTCAGTTCAGAAAGGCCAGTAAATAAAACTCAGAGTACACACAAACAGCCTTCTTAACAAATTAGTGAGAATAGACAATTTCCAAAGGCAGCTGACATTCCCATCATTAAAAGTGACTTATTCTATTTTTCTAAAAAAATACATTGGCTTCTTAATCAAATGTAGCTACAGGTTATGATGAGCCAAGTTTTTTCCAATTAAGGTAAAATAGCTGAAAATAACTCTCTTCTGCTGAGTTTGTAAGTGTCAGAAGAGTGGAACACATCACTCACAAAAAAATCATCCCCACGACAGTATCATTAACAGATTAGCAAACTAACCAATATTAAAGGATAATTAATAAGATTTTTTAATTCAATCTACATAAATATACACAAAAGTCATGCAACTTTCTAACCATGAGTTAATGATACTACAAACTTGAAATCTGATCAGGTAAAGTCAACCTTAAATACTGAAGTGAAACACCAAAGTGAGTCCTTGTTTTGTGCTTTAAGACTCAATTCACTGAGAGACATACTAATTTGACAAAAATATAACAGAAAATACTTTTAGAAATCACTCTTAATAGTGTCTTTTTTAATATATAAACACACACATATATATATTTAGGTGTGTGTTTCATGCAACACAAATCTTTTTGTAACTTGACTTACAAAGGTTTTTTTTCTAAATACATTTTTCCTCCTATAGAACAATGTTAAAATAAAGTTCAGTTCACACATTAGTATACTGGAAATAGTATAACTCCAAAGATTTTCATAACAGGTCAAGTGCAAATTTTATCTAGTACCTTATCGAAAGAAATATAGATCCATCAGGCTGGATCTGATCTGAAGTCCACCTAGTTTAACACCTCGTATCTCACTGGCTTCCAGTGTCAAATGGGTCAGAGATAGCCATCAGAAGGTTTCTGCCAAGTTTTCTGTTTTCCTCTACCATAACAACACCCTCAGCAGTAACTGCTTGAGCCTCAACACCAGGCATCCATGTTTCCCTTCTGAAATCAGTATTATGAATCAGCTGCAGCAATTCTGTCTGATTTTGCACCCTATAGAAGCTTGAGACTTTTTGAGGCTTGCTTAATTCCTGCTTTCAGTAATGTAATACAGCATGGAACCCCTATGACCCATTTTGTTCTGTAAAAAGTGAACAAATTAAGTTTCACTTTTTTAATCCCATTCCATAGGCCTTTGTTCTTGTCTTAGAAGAGGAAAAACCCTTCATCTGTATTTTCTCTTGAGGTTAAAAAAATGAGGAAAAAGGCTCAGGCGTCCCAGGGAGCAGGTCCCAGCACCAAGCCTGATAGAGTTCAAGAAGTGTTTGGACAATACTGTTGGACACATGGTGTTATCCTTGAGGATGGAGCTTTGCAGGGTCAGGAGTTGGACTTGATGATCCTTGTGAGTCCCTTCCAACTCAGCATATTCTGTGATTCTGTAAATGCTATGTTTGTAGATTTGGTTTTTCAGGGTTTTTTTCTTAAGGAAGCAATCCCTGTGTCTTCACGTGAGAAGTTCCTCCAGTTCCTTTTTTAAAATAAATTTCATCTTTCCTCTCCAAAATGTGCTTACTCCTCCAATACACTCTTTTAGATAAAATGGACAGCATTCCACAGAAGCTGATAGATGAGCCATTACTCTGTATGTATTTGAATTTAGCTTTTTTCTCATTCACACAATCTTTTTTTCAAAATGGGGAAACTTATCAAACTTATCACCATAGGTGATAATGCCTCCAGTGAGCACTAGGCCAGTAAAGAGTAAGTTTCCCTACTTCAAAGTTTGTGGCAAACTGCTCATTGTTAAAGGTCTATCCTGTAAACACACATTTGTATGCTTCTAAAAGCAAGTACTTCTCTATCAGTTTGGGCTAGCTGAAGTCAATGACAAAATTCTATCAAGTTCAACAGAACTAAATCATATGCAATGCAGGGCACAGAAATCTCTTGGGAATCCAGCAAACCCCCCCCCAAAACACCAGCAGCAACTGCAAAAGCCAGATCACTGCAGAGCACTTGGATTGGGAGGTTGCTTCATCACACTTAGCCCAGTCAGTAATTATGGCATTCCTAATTCCCACTGTCAGCAAAGAACATTTTTTAAAGCATCCTTGTTGCACCTGCATCTCATGAAAATACAAAATACTGTATTTTTTATGGAAGAGTAAAGTCAAAAGTTTGTTATCAATCAATGCTACTGCTGGGCATCTTCAAAACAAGAAACAAGCTTTGCTTCTGTCATTAAACTGACACCAGTTTATAGGTAATTACAGAAGAGCAGAACCTTATAAGGAAAGCACAGAGCTTTACAGAGAGCTGAACTCCTCTACAGGAAAAAATTTAAGGTTCTTCTGTTTAAAATCTCATTATTTATTCAAGTTACCTTTCCTACACTCCCAATATGAGAATTTGGAGGCCAGGAATATTTTGACCAAAGCCTAGGTATTTCTAATTTTTGTTTCTATTACTTTTTGCTCAACAACCTTTTTCTTTTCTCTCTGAATCTACAGATGTGGGTTTGTGTTGGGTTTTTCTGTTATGTGGTTTTGGGTTTGGGTTTTTTTGGAAGGGTTTGTTGCATTTTTTTTTTTTAATCTTTAGCATATCAAGATATTTCTCCTCCCTAGTCCCAACATGTAGAAACTGTGTAGTTTAAAGTCCTGCTGAGATTTGCAGGCACAAATGTCAACTATAATAGTCTAGCCTTTTAACATATTTCCTTCTTCACTCCTGATATTTTTACACTCTGTGGAATTAATTCTGTAACCTGAAGTGCCACTTATTAAAAAGGCAAGCCATGGTAAAGAACTTGCTACCATCATCACTTCCTTTACAGAAATATAGTGATTTCACTCATTACAGCACACTCAAGTTTAATCAACACCCTGGCTTCTGCTCTGTGTAGGTATTAATCATTTATATGTCTTTGGATTCTATTGCTCACTTTGTAGGTCATTTCCGTAGGCATTCCCTTGCAACCTGATCAGACATGATGCATAAAATTAATTTCTGGGATGACCTGATATGGAAAGGGATGTGGAAAAGGAGCAAGAAAAGAGATGACATCAGTAAGGGGTGAGGATTTCTGGTCCCAAAGAGATACAAGACAAGTGTGCACATGTGTATGTGGAAGGAGGGAAAAACACTCTATGCAAGCCAGGACTGAACGAAGATTTCAATGTAATGCTCAGAATTAAAGCAGATTTTAGTCCATAAGCAAGTTTAATTGGAAGAAACAAACAACTCTCCCCCAGCCCCAAAAACCCCTCCACCATGCTCTTCTGGTACAACATCTCAAGGAATCTTGCTTAAACCTAGGAGCATGAGTTTAATATTGCTCCCAAATCACCATAATGAATAACACTGACTTTGAACATTGATGGTAGCCACATGCCTGCCCAAATCTACAAATCTATTTCAAATTCCGTTATGTTCTTGGCCTCAATAATTTCCTATGACAGTACATTCCAGAGACTAATTATATGGGTGAAATACACATATAATACCTTCCTTTTATTGCACTTCTATTTGCCATCTTTGATTTCAATAGAACATCTCTCCTGGTTCTTCTGTTATGAGAAAAAGAAAACAGATGTTTCTAATTTATTTTCTCTTACACTAGAATTCAGTGCAGCATGAAGTTAGCAGTTAAATGACTGAAGTATTTCATCCTGATTGTGTTCTTTCAGACAGAGTAAATGTCTGTTCTTCCAGAGTAAACTTACCTACCTATTAAGAGAATCAGAGAAATATGAGCAAGGAAGTAAAGAAATTCAAACCTATGAACTTTAGGCAAAAGGTTTATGACAGAAAATGAGAAATCAAATACTAAAAGCATTAAAAATGCTCCCCTACTCAATGCTGGTATGTCTATATTTGGGAAAAAGCTAAACCAAACAAACCACCGCAACAAACCACAAACTAACCAAATGAAATAGAGTGCATATGGCTGACATACATGCTAGTGAGAGAGAGGGACAATTAAAAAAGCAAAAGAACAGAACTTTCTATGCAACATCACCCAAACCTCTGGTACCACACATACTCAGCATGCTATTTTAAATCTCATTGTAGAAGCAATTTGTCAACAGTTGCAGCTTCCTTTGTGAGCACAACCAAGTTCTCAGGTGCCATCATCACGGTCATGGATGAACAGCTTAACAAGGGATTGATGCCACCATTTTGCAATGACATTTCTGGGCACTTGCAGGAGGGGTGTACATCAGTATTTGTGTGTAACTACCATTATCTTGGGTGTAAGCTGCATCAAACAAAAGCATGACTTCAACCAAAATACTTCATTAACTAGGATGTCCATGTAGAGGCAATGAACTTGTAAAAGCTAGTGGAAGTAGATTTCAGAGGGAACACACCAGATTGCAGACTGATGACATTGGTGTTAAAACTTCAGTGGAAATCTTGCTTGATTTAGTTATTGGAGGATAGGAAAGGACAATTCAGAGAAATTACAGAGCTTTTATGTTACTTCAGCTATAGGACTGATCCTTAAATACAAAGGTTGCCTGCTCTTAGACCCACTACCAGCCTGCACTGTGTCTTACTATACCCAATTCCAACTTTCCTTATTTATTTTAATGGAAACAACACTGCAGTTGAGGAAAAATACACACTTCAATGCCTTATTCTGCAGGATGATGGGGTCCTTCTTCTTTACACTGGATTCATTAGCATACACTTGATACAAACCTAAAAGCCTCACCTATATTGCCCAGATTTGAGGACTTGAAAACAAATTTCTGGAGCAGAGAAACTCTTGTTGACAATATATATTCGGATCAGATTTTTTTTAAAGTGTATTTTCAACAGTGAAACAGATAATAAATAAATAAAGTGTTCTGTTACAGCTAGGAAGTTCATTGCTCTAAGTCAAAACAATGTAAAGACTGGAAGAAAGCCACTAGTCAGCTATGATTAGCCAAGGGCACAAGAGCACAATTAGTTCTTACTTGATGACAGGACCAGAGACAGAAAGGAAACCCATGTGGGTGATACACAAAATGAGATGTCCTGATTGAGTGCGACAACATTCAGATTGGATTTTCTAAAAACGTCATACATCTTTTAACAAACTTGTGTGCTAATGGTCCTGTTACATCTAGCTCTGATCATACAGACACTATTTCATGTGTAAAATTGGAGTATACAAAACCTCTATAACCCCAGAGCTGCACTCACTCCGTTCAGGGATGTGATCACATATACTCCCATAGGGTATTCCATTACAGAGGATCTAGAATTGTATTATCATTTTTGCTACAAAATAACGACAAGAATATACATTATGGCAGCACTGATCCCCTCTCTGTCATGAAAAAAAGTTTGACTTTACCCTTTATACCACTGGTATTAACTGGCAAGTCAGTGTTACCCTTGGAGTCTGTTTTGCACACCCCTAAGAGACTTTTCTATGTGTGCTTCTTCTCCTGGGTGATGCAATGCTTGCAGTTTTTATAAAAACACATACTCTGTCAACTTCTACAAGTCAAATTAAATGCTGAAGAAAAGGAAACTTCATCTTGCAGTGATTCTTTTCCACACAGCTACTTCTGCACATTTAGGAGGGAAAAAAATAAGGAAAAAAAAACCCCAACTCTTTACTTTCTCAAAACTTCCACTGCATTGTGGTAAGTGAATGGAAAATATGTGTTTGCACACACATACATGCTTTAAATACACTGCTGACAAAAAGCAGATCTGATTCAACACTGTTCCCTAGAGTTGTTGTCCCAGATAGCATTGAACAGTTTTAAAATGTGCAAATTACTATGAATTACCTCATAATTTGCAAAGTGAAATGGCGGGCAAAATAAAAATCAAGCTAAAATTTACTTCATCATTTCAAAGTTGAAGTCTGGTAGAGGTTCAGTCTCCTTGAACAATTCAACTACTGCAAAACACATATTGAGAAGCACCATTTAGAGTCTTCCTTACTGTAAGGGATTTACTTTTAACTGCTGACAAAATCCAAGTACATGCTCTCCTCCGGAGCATCTTTTAATCTTCATAGTTTCTGTTCCTTTAATCCATGTAGAACAGACCCCCACCAAGTAGGTTTGTCTCCCCAGGCCAGGTTACAGAGGGAAGGCAGCTCTGGTTCAGTGCTGACTGAGTTCAGGTGTATTTCTGAAAAGACTAGAAAGCAAGATCTAAGCTGTGCAAGCTCCAATTAAAGCAGTAAAACAGCTTAAACTAAGAAAAAGGCTACCTATTAAAAACTTCTTAGCAGCTGTGACCAGCATGGATGAGAAATGGTGAGAGAGGTTGCCCAGCGGCTGTTGTGCTGGTTTCACACACTTTTCCCACTAGGGCAAAGAATGATTAAGAGACTCACCATCTCAGTGAGTACTCTTTGTGGAAAGTCAGACCCTTAAATGTACCCACGTCATAATTTTACTCCTATGAGACACAGTGTTCTACTACATACTTAAAGACATACAGAAAGAATCAAAGACATAGCATAACTTAAGCCCTTGTTTTCTTCAGTACTACTTCTAAAGAGAAACCTGAACACATAAGAGAAGTCACCTTTCATAGCTCTGTGAGTGTGCTAAGGATGCACGTGGGCCTGACTGCCCGCAGGCATGCAAGTACTAAAGAAGAGGAGTTAAACAGACCTCCCCTCTTCCAGCTCAATGTCTTACTGCACATAAATTTATCTTCTTCCTTTGTCTGCTCTATGCCCACTAGGTCTACAACTCCTTAAGTCTCCTAAAATCAGAGGAATTTAACAGCAAAAGCAATCTAAAGGAAAGACAAAATCCCCAATCCTTCCACCAAAAAACACCCCAGCATTGCATGTGCTTCCTATCTTTTCTTATCCTGAGAAACAGAATAATAAATTAGTAAGGAAGCAATGTGAATCTGTGCATAGCATTACCTTTTTTTTTAAACAGTCTGTATGTTTGCTTTTCATTAGCTCTCTGTGGTGGCAAAACTATAAATGTAAGAGTTAGAGACATAAAGGGAAGAAATAAAGTAGCCAATAGCAAAGATTTCAAATACACTTACACAACCACAGTTTGTTTTACAGCTGCTTTACATAACAATAAAAATGTAATATACCATGGACTTTTGGCAGTGTGTAGAGAGGCAGCATCAAATGGCAATAACAGAGTAAGCACAAATGATCTCTTTGGAACAATTAAGTAATTTTAATAAGACCATTATGTCCAACAAGTAATGGGTCCAAAGAGACAGAAAGGTCAAAAGTGTGAGTTTCTCAGTACTGACCAGAGAGCACATTTATAACCCTCTGGAAGAGAGGATACCTTCATAATCATATTATATAACCCTTACTAGAAAACAACCCTATTTAGCACACTAAACAAAAATAGAGATCTTTCTTTCAGATGCCAAAGGCAAGAATGCTTTCTCTCAACCAGTTGTCTCAGAATAATTAATAAATAAATAAATAAGGGAAAAAAAATGCTTACCCTCTGTGCATAACCAGCTGAGAAAATCATTGCCTATATATATAACAGTGAAGTGCTCACACAGTTCAGTAAACAGTCTGGCACTTTAAAGAAAAAAATGGGTAAATAATACATATTGTACATTAAACTCTACAGAACTGTTTTAGCGACCTTGAACTCTAGTAATATAAGCAGGGACATGTAAACCCACTTATTTCTGGACACAGTTCATTCACTATCTCCAGCAAAGACTGAAATTTAACACTGGACCCAGTGTGTCATTAGGATTTGACACATTATCTTTCAGGAAAGCCAATCTAAGCAAACATTATATTTCCATTACGTTAACACCTAAAAAAAAATGAGATTCTCCCTCTGAAAAGAAATAATTTGGTAAAACAGCAACTAAATGACTTTTCAGGTGTGACATTTAATGTGTACGTGAGAGGAGGGTTAGTAAAAATACTGAGCAAAGAACCTTTCATTTGCCTGGCATACAGTTGTCTGCTGTGTAAATGCTCATACAGGCTCACCTTCTGCACAGTCATATGCCCTCATAACTCCAGAGTGAAGTTTAGATGTATCCTCTTGACTAGAAACCTTTCATGCTAATAAAATACTTTTCCAATGACCAAGGAATAATACATAAAGAAAGATAACAAATTTCAATTTCTATGTTACCTTGCACTCAGGATTATCCCATTTGCCCATTTAAGTACTTTAAAAACACTTTCCTCTTTCCTTTTCATCAAGCTACTCTGATTCATGACCCAGATACTTTAGCAGTTTAAAAAAAACCAGCCGAACTATATTCAGTAGTTTAGCTGATCACTGCTACTTCATTTGCAAGTAAATTAATAAAACAGGAATGGTTATGTCTGCATATTATTTAATTCCTAATATAAATTTTCTTTCTGTCAACAGGACAACCTTGCCTTTTCAGTTCTCTGTAGGCATGAGTGTCAGACTTTGACAGATATAATGGCTTAGTGCTGAAGGATCAGTGCAGCCATCAGGAAAGAGAAGGCACCAGAACATGCTCAGCTCAGAAGGATAAGGAAGCAGGAGACACTAGCACTGTTCTTTACAAGGCTGAGATGGCTTGCAGAAAGAGGCCCAACTCCAGGGGCCAGGACAGGCACTCTAACTCTTTCTTCCAGAGCTTACACCACACTGGTGACTTGGAACACACTGGATTATGATGAAGGAAAGGAAAACCTAGAAGAGAAGCACAGAGATTGCTCTGTCTCTGCAAGAGACACTAAGATTTACTGCTGAAAAGGGATCTGGCAATATACTTTTCTTATCTCTTTTTTTCTGATTTTAAGAGTTACATCTAATCTCACCCTATATTTTCATTTTTTCCTAGTATGCCATAGTTCAGCCATCAACTCCAGCTCCATCCTTTTTTCCTCATTTCCTCAGTTCTGAATCATTGAAGACTGTTGCAAACAGAACAGATTTCAGTAGGTAAGATAGCTGTCTTTCCCAGATCCAAATCTAAATCAGCACTCCAACCTTACCTCTCTAAGTGAAGCTGTGAATCACTAACAAATCTCACCCAGCTGTTCAGCCAGCCACCAAAGAGGTCACAGCACATCCCCACTTACCCACAGCCCTTCACTCTGCTGCTACCACTTACAGCTCGACCCTGCCACCTTGTTGTATCCCCACCACAAAGTGTTACCACACAAGCCTCTACTACCCAGTCCCTACTTTTCAGTCTTTCCTGACAAATCCAGTACTAGTTAATAAACACATCCTAAATGGCTAGTTCTGTGCTACTCAGCATGCAGTGAAATGTGCACCTGAACAATCCCAATGCTAAATTATTTGTCTGGACTTTACATTTCCTCATAAGTAAGACTCTTCTATGAAGTACAAGGCAAAATTCTTGAAATGCAATGCAGAAAGTAGAGACTGCACAGTCTATGGTGTTAGAAAATTTGCATTTTCTGTGGGAAAAACAATGTGCAAGACATAGCTAATACATTACAGAACCTCATATGTAACATAGTATTTTTAGTCATTAAGAGTACACACACTGAATACTAAGTACTTGAAACTGGAATGTCTCAGCACATGTAATAGCTATGCATTTTAACTCGTATTTCCCTAACAAATAGTTACAGTCCTCCTAGATATTGAGGTGGAAGGTGAAGTAGGAGCACAAAGACACCAAAGAAAGAGATTAGCTGTTGGGCAGCTTCATTATTTCTCTGCCACTATCCAGGAAGAAAAAAGCCCCCAACACTAATATATCTCAAAATACACTATCCTATAACAAAGTAGTAGCATCACAAAGTAACAGCTGTGATAACCTTGGTGTGCATAAAACCAGAAAATAATCAAATCACATATTCAAGATAATACAACAGCTGCTGAATAAAACAACTCACTTATTTACCTCTATCAGATAAGGGGAAAAAATGCAATTTTGCAACATAAGCATAACTTTTTTGGGGAAGAGAGGATAGGGTGACACCTACAAGCCCAAAGACTAAACCTACTTTATTAATAAAGAACATTTAAACATAGATGGAAATTTACATACCACTTTGCCAACACCAACAAAAATTAAGGAAGTGCTTTACTCTGAAAAGTTTACAATCTAAATTCAGCAACACAAATGCATGAAGGTTAATCCTTCACAAAAGTAAGGAGAAGTGGCTAAGTGACAGGAAACAAGAGCTTGCTTTAAATGGCAAAGCATAAAAAGAAGAGAGGCAAGAAGGGCAGAAGTTGAACATTTTCTGTGGCTAAAAGCCATGTCAATTGGAACAAGGAAATAGAAAAGAGCCTGAAGTTAGTGGAGTGGAATGAGGACAATGGGGTGGGGGAAGGAGGTCATTTTGTGGGTATTCCACATAGAACATAAAAAACCCATTTGGGGTCGTTTAACTCGGCACCTTACTCCTGGCAGTGGTAAGAGCCTACTCCTCAGAACAGGTGATGGTGGATACTTTCTGTAGTCCATTCCCTTTGTACTCCCTCAGAATCACAGCCATTGGACTAGGGGTGCTACAGGGTGCTTGCCTGACTTTTCTCTTTGTATCTGTTCCTAGATCTGTTGCTCATGAATTTGTTCAACCCACCTTTGAACCATCTGCCTCCACAACCTCCTGCAGAAGAGTTTCCAGAACCTTACTACCTACTGGGTAGAAGAATTTAAACTGTTCTAAAATGACCTTTTAACAGTTTCAGTGAGTATGTGTTTCCAGTATTATGGATTTTACTGAATAACAGCTTTTGCCATAATTCTGTTTCAGTTGCTACAAAAACAAGGTGTGCTCCTTTGGGAGATTCAGATTCACATGGCCTCCAACAAAATTAATTTGCAACTTCCTATCTTAAATACTAGTCTATTTGTTTGGGATTGACTGAGTCATTTGTTTCTCTCTCAATTTTCTGCCCTCTTCCTCCATTTCTCTGCCTGCCTTTCACTCCCTCAGTTTTTTTTTCCCCACTCCTCACACCTCACTGATGTGCTTCTGGGAGGACATGGCCTAAGAGTCACAAGTGACTCAAGCAGCAGTTCAAGGAGATCTGCAAAGATACAGTGGGGCCCATGTTACATATATACTTCAAGGTACAGTATGTAGTTCCCATGATAAGATCATCTAAGTGCATTCACTTTATTACTAATTTCTATTTTATCTCCCAAGTTGGGGTGCAAAACAATCAGGGCAGCAAAACTATTGTTGCAGCTTGTATGCTTTACTGTTTTAAAAATCTACTCATGCCCAAGAAGAGGGTGGCCCACAGATAGTCCTCCCCATCCACGAAGAGGAAGATGCCCTGTCTTCCGTCCCTTACAGTGCAAGGAGCAGAAAGTGGAGCTAAATTGCTGGAGCACAAAAAGCATCAGTCTTGTCTCTACTTCCACCTTTGCTGCAACTATTCCAGCAACCAGCACAAAATCACCCCAGTCACCCCGGTGGGCCACCTCTCTCTGCTGTCCCTTATAATCTCCATTAATGCTTTGTACAACTTTGCTACCTTGAATGATTTTATGTCCTTTTCTGTTCCTCATCTGCAACTCATTCATCTCCCAGTCTTACCAATACCTGCAATCCGATTAACCTCACAAGAGGAGTGAGGGAATGGAAAAATTGGAAAGATGCTATTCCAAAGAAAACATTAAGATTTCACTAGAGATTTCAACTCTGGGGTGCAGCTGAAAGACAAGCAGCAGGGCAGCTGAAGGTCTGGCACTAGTTACATCCAAAACTTACATCTCCTAGGTCACTCTTGTCGCTACTGTACATCTTTCTGTCTGATTTCCTAGGTTACAAGGGTGCCGTTGAAATTCAATTTAAAGTAAGAAGGAAAGCATCACCACAACTTTAATGCAATGGAGAACTCAGTGAGATTCATGATATTTTGAGACTTAGCATAGCTATTTAAAGCCTTCAGTCTTTTTTCTCTCCCACAGTCACCCAAGTGTAAGGAGGCATAAATACTTTTACCATAACTCAAAGCACTACAAAATACAATGAGAATCTCAAATTAAGAATTACCCCATCAAAAAGAAAGCTAGACAATTCTCATTGATAAATAACTTATAAGGAAGACAAGGAGGACACTAACTATAAAGGCTTGTATGCATCACCTAATTTACCTCCTTTAAAAAGATTACTAAAACATACAGAAAACACTGTGCAAATACAGTATTACAACAATCTGATCAGAAACTCCTGATAAAATGATCTTCTGTGGTATACTACTGTATTGACCTAATTACTTTAAAATGGTATTATTAAAACTGTGTACGTTTTAGCCATCTTTCAAAACCTTCTGCAGCAGTTAAACACTGTTTTAATGAAATAAATTGCACCTTCTCCACCATTTATAGGCCACTTCTCAGAGCCGCTACACTTGTTCAGAACATAAAATAACACGCTGAAACTTTCTAGAAGTTGTCCACTTGAGAACTGCAAATATATGAAATCCATAACAGTCATAACCTAAATTAGCACCTTAAAACATCAGTGAAGATATTCAAACTGTATCTAAAACCTTTGAGACAATTTCCCTGGCAGTTTTCTTTGTAGAACAATCACTGTCTCAAATTAATCTGACAAAGTTCTTAGACTGTATAAGAATTAGATTTTTTTAAATCAATTCACCAATTGTGAAAAGACACTTTTGATTTCAGAATTAATTTTAATGTCTGGGGGCCTTTTTACTCCTGTGTGCAATTTCTGTATGGTCCCAGGCATCAAAAGAAAACACAGCAAGACCCTGTCCTGATTTCTCCCAGCAAAACAGTGGGATCTGCATGCTGACCAAAATATTGCTCAGATACCCACAGCAGAAAAAGCATTAAATATTAGCAGTCCGCCTGCTCCAGAAAACTCCTCCCCATTTTGGTTTTGCAATTCATAGTACCAGATCAAAATTCTCTGTGTTTCCAGCAAGTCCAGCAGCTCCAGAGGGAGAGATGAGCAATCTTTTTAAACAGTCATTTCCACTGATACAAAGTACAAAACATATCTACTAACATGCTTATCTGATTAGGTCCACACTCCCTTTTGACTCTAAAAGCTGAAGCTCCTGATGGAATTGAGACGTAAACTCTACACTGATTTACAGAAACACAGAAGCAAAGAAATCTAACAGAACTCTACATCATTAACCATACAGCGTCTTTAATCCAATTACTTTGTATTTTCTCTTAAACAAATGAACTGCCAAAACTTGGCCTGGACCCAGTTCTCAAAACTGCTCAATTTCATCTTCCCTGATCCATATTTTCAGATGTGAAACTATGGAAGACACTGGAGAGAGCGAGGAGATTCAAACACCACATCTGCCCTGAGCTACAGTCTGCATGCCCCATGCTCCTTTTCTCCCCCAGCTTCCTTCCCCCAGAGTCCAGGTTAATAAAGAGCACTGCAAAGTGGATATTGAAGTTAAGCATCCAGCTCTACAACATCTCCTTGTAATGTCAATTAGCCCCTTACAGACAGAAAATATGTATTAAATGCATGGTTGCAACCATTACACTTTCCCCAAATGCCTTGGAATTTTAATTGCCTGTTGCTGAAATTTGCAAATTGGCAAGAGAAACAAGAAAACCCCTCTGAATTCTTGAGCACACAGTGCTTATTTTGACAGTTGTAGTTTATTTATAGTACTTGACAATACATGTTCTCTCCTCGGTTTTGTAACATAATGAAGTGAGCATTCAGACCTCCAATATTAAGCCTCGGAGGGAAAAATAAGTATAAATTTATTTCATTCAAATAAATGTACAGATTGGCAAGATTTTACTTATAATGACTAAATTGCATCATTAATTTAACTTAGTTTGAAGCACCTTGTTTTGAGGAGAAAGCATAGCCCTTAACTTTGAGCATGGGCCTGCACAGGTGCGCAGTAATCTCTTAACCCATTCACATGAAATGGTATCCTTTTTTTAGTACATTAAGTGCTTCTGAAAAGGTGCTACATGGAAGGCTGGTCTGTCATGTACAATCACAGAAGAGTGCAGACAGAGGCTGCAGAAGTTTCACTACACACAAACTCACTGATAACCTTAATCCACTGATGTACTGGGGCAGGTGAACTCTGTTTCCATCCCCAACACAACCCCCTCCAACAGCGGGACCAAAGCGAACGTCTACCAGACACAAGGACACCGGCTCTCAAAACCAACCCGTCCTTCAGAAACCACAAGGCCCTGGCAACCTGCTCTTGCTGAAATCTTCAAACACAAACCATCCTCCTCAATCCCCTAGACAAGCCAGTAATGACAAGCCATGGGTAATTTTGTCTTCATATAAAGAGGCAAGATAGATTCAAGCCCTAAAATATAAACAGCATACATACATTGTTTCCCATTTAAATCTATGACGTATCATACACATACAGTGTATGTTTCTTAAAACAAAACCAGACATATAAACTGCTACTATACACATATCCAATATAAAAATCTAGACAAGCAGCACTGGAAATACAACTGAAAAACCAAACAAGAGTGTGTAACCAAGAGGAAATATAAGAATTTGTCAGATAAACCATATATGCAAAATCATAAACACAGTTGCACAGTGCCCTCCAAGGGCAGCAAAACTGGAAGTCAAATAATAAAATTAAGTGGTATACAAGGGAGGGTGCACAGAAGGGATTTCAATCCTCTTTGTTCTTAGCCATGATACAATTTCACAGCCGCTCTCAAGATTCATCATTTCCATGTTTGGCATGCAAGAGCACAGAATGCAGTTCATTTGGGAATTACCGAGCCAGGACATGCAAAGCAAAATCTACCACAGCATCAGCCAGCTCCTGCCACAGTGTCCGAACAGCCTGGCCATCAAAACATTTCTGACAGTTAAAATAAAAACAGAAGTGGCTTCAGAAAAGTTAATTCCTGCAATATTAACTAATTGATCCTCAGCAAAGAAACTGCTCCTGTGCAGCCTTTGTCTGAGTACATCGGGCAGAGGACTTTGCCTGCAGGAGCTGCTACTGCCACATACTTAAATTCAGCCAGTGTAGAAATGTATTATTTTTATGGTTTGCAAGCTAGACCATACACAGCTGCAGAGGATCTCTAAATTAGTTAATACACCATTTCAAAAGGAAGAGTTATTTCTCCAGGGATCATGTGCCAAACAAAGCAAAGAGGGAATGCTGAACCACTGGTAGTTTATATGACAAAAGATATTTTTCAACTACACACAGCACTAATTATGTAGGTCCTTCCTATCCTACATCTGGAAACTTCTCACAGAAAACACTCACATTTTCAACAAAATACGAGGTGAAAAAAGAAAAAAAGACTTCTAAACCACTTTTGTAAGCTGATAATTTCACTTCCCTTAAAGGTGATAATGTTTTTTTATTTCTACAAGGAAGCAAAAGCTGGCATTTGTGTCATTCCTGACCTAATAATTTGACTAGGCATACTAAGGAAAAAAGTCATAATGAAATTTATCTTGTTACTTAGAAAATGTAAAACCGGAAAGTTTATGCTATAGAATACAATAGTGCTCAGGAAGGGCTATTTCACACATGAAAATAACAAAAACAACACTGATATTAGAGTTTAACAGTGACTAATCCATCCTTAAATAATATGCTAGATTTAAAAGCAAAAGCACTTAAAGCATTATTGGAGTTGAAAGTATTGAAAAAATATATTTGCAAAAAATTGCAAGCACCATAAAAAACAAATGTAAGCAAGACAAATGCGAGACCTGCATGGTATGTAGATGAAATGTATTAATTATAATATGAAGCTGTTGAGTTCAAAACTGCCTTTGAGCCACACATTTTACGCAGACTTCTCTCAAGCCAAGAAATTTTAATTCCACACTGCAAAGTTTTGAAAACTATTAATATTCCATACATTGTAAGGGAGAGCACTTCTCCCCACCATCTTTACTGAGACACATATTTATTAAGTGCTGACAGTTAACTTTCACGAGACTCTCAAGGAGATCTGGTCCTTATTCTGCAAATTGACAAAAACTGGGCTGAAGGTGCCAAAAACCACAACTGTATTTTATTATTATTTAAATAACGAATTTGTGATAGCATTGTACTGTGAAGCAATGGAAAGCCCTGCAGGCAAATGACTCCTTCAACAAAGGTTTGAAAATTATTTTTGTTTAAATAACAGCTGGTCTTGCCTATATGGACTTAAATGAGCCATGTGGAGACAAACTTGTTTCAGTTTAGCTAAGACAGATTAAAAAACATTAATTCCAGTTAATATCCATTTTGGTCCGTCTACACAGATGGGAAAAATAACATTAAATTACCATGCTTACATACAGTCAATACCAGACACCCGATAAAGCACAAATTCAAAGCCCTGCTCATAATGCAACTGATGCACACAGTTACAGCAGAACAGCTCAGCTGCAAGTTAGCTTGAAACAAAAGAGATTTACATTATTTTCTCCACTTTGCCAGAGACTTCCTGTATGACTTTAGACAAGTGACTTGTTTTTTGTCTGCTGTAACTCCCCACCCCTAAAAATGGGGAAAACCACTTGTTCCATAACCTCACATCAATAAGCAGATCTACCATGAAGAGATGCTTAGATACAGAGGTTGAATGAATTACACAAAGGGAATAAAGAGTACCTGAAGCTTGAATTAACTTCTCTTAAAGCTTTGGACACCTCTTCACTGAGATAGAAGGAAAGCTTCTGCACAACACTCCTAAGTGTTACCAGCAAACAAAAGTCAGGACTGCTTACATAGCAAGATAGAGCTGCATTTTGACATCTGCAGATCCAAAGCAAAGACATGACACCTCCTCTGTCATTCACATATATAAAAGACCAAAAGTAAGAAGCTTCTAGTTACCTTCTTTGAACTCTAAAACTGGAGTTAAACTCTCTGATATAAAACAAAGTAGAAGAGATCACCAGATACAGTCTCAAAAGATTTTAAACACTTTAGGTCCAAACAGTCATTCTCCAATTCGTCTTAACCACTAACCACCTTTTGAACTTGAAAGTCATATTTAACTTTCATAACTCAGTATTAATATCAGGAGTCAAATCATCTTGCAGAAATTAAAGACCTCCAGAGCACCGGCCTACTGAAAATAATGAAGAGGACTAAAATCTATTCAGAAGTAGCTGCCAAACATACATTACACTAGGACACTTATGAGGGGACAGCACTGCTCCCAGCAGGAACCCATGAATTTGCAACATGTATTAAATATATCTTTTTAGAAAATGTTTTCAAGTCCAAAAACCTGCATTTTGAATACAGGCCAAACAGAGACTGTTTCCATGCACATATTCTGCACCTCTGCATAACTAACTGCACTAGCCTGTGAAAATCAAAATCACAGCCTGAGGAAGGAGACACAAGAGCACAGGGAGTATGAGAAATGAACCAGCCAATGACACATAAGCCCAGGTAAACTTTTGGGGGGCACAACAAGCTATGGAAAAACCAGAAGCAAGGAAAGTGCTGAGGAGAGAGGAAGTTCTGGAATAAGCTTCCCCTCATATTACCCACATATGTGTAAAAACCACACAGCTGCTCAATCACAGGGTGTTGAGTGTGCTTGGGGTTTGGGTTTTTTGGTTTTTGTTTTTTAAACAGACGATCTGTGGGTTACATATATGAAAATACAGACACTGAAAGATACAAAAATAAAAATGAAACATTTATTTTAATCTATTTTGTTTGAAATGTCAAATGGTTGTCATTATTTGTAATTGCATCTTGCATGTCATATTGTATAAGAAGAAAAATACCTCATGTAAGATATGGCAAAACAGTTCTTACTAAAAATCATTCACAACCTGGACCTTTATCTTTCAATATGCAGAGCTGCTCTGGGATGTGTTAAATATCTTGAACACCCATTACTGCAATAAGACTGAAAGAATAACACTTTTGCAGTGAGGCCAAAAATTAAAGCACAGCCAACCGTGAACTTATATCAAACACCAGACATAGAACAGGGAAAAATACAAACATGGTAGTGGGGGGTGTAAGAACAGATGTGCAGAAAAAGAAAAAAAGATTATGGTGTTTCCAACATAACACAGGATACAGTTTCGGACAAACATTTTCAAAGGTGAAAATGTTGAGGCTTTGGCAATCCCTAAAACTGACAGTACAACAGGTAGGACATGACATCATACATAATGCCCTGAATATATAAGTTCTAAGATTAAACTTACAGGAAAGAGTGAGATGCCTAAAAGGAGAGGACTTGCCTCTCCTCTAGTGACACCTGAAAAAAGTCTGTAGAGGCACAAAGGCAGCAGAGATATGAGGGGCAGGAGGTCAGAGGAAAGGTTAGAATAAGCAAAGTCATAAAGGCAGGAAATTGAAACTAAGTTCTCAAACTATGTATTTAATACCTCCTTCACAGCATGCCAGTAATGTTCATATGAAAGGAAAAAATATAAAGCAAAGCAGTGATACTGTGAGCAGGCTTCCCAAGAACAAATTCTGGCAACCTTAAACATCACGCAGCAACCAGAGTCTCTCATTTGCTTAATCTCCTCACAGTCATAAATTGACTATTTCTATTTTTTTTTTTTTTCACAAGATGTGAACTTTCCCCACAACTGCACTAGCTGAAACTCATCTCACTGTTGTGGCAATCGGCACCTGCCTGCCTTTTTACAAACCAGCCACTACAGGGGCAAACTCCCAGCGCTTGACTGCACAACTGGAGCCTTGTTAGCCATAAGCAGAGCTGCTCTTCTTGGCTCAGCACCATGTTTACAGAAGTAGGATGACTTCACCCCAAGATGAGCAATACCAAAACTCCTTTGGTCACACATACACATACAACAAACTCCTCCATGCACGTTTTCCTATCTATCAACATATTAAAAGGCAGTAACAACTACACCAGTTCCATGCATTACTTGCAGGAGTTGCCACCCTTCACTGTCACTCATCTGAAAGTCAAAAGTAATGCAGAATACTTATAACTCCACTATGGACGAAGATTAATCATCACTCTTTGTACTATGAACTAATTTTTACCATTAGAAATATTTGTAAAGGCTGAAATAACACAAACTTAGTATGTGGGCCTTGAAGCACATTATCTTCAATGGTCTATGTAATTAAAAAAGAAAAACCAAAACTATACTGTATTTTGAAAGTAGTCTGCTAGTTCATCTTTACCTGTGAATGAATCCAATTGAAACAAGGATGAATTAGGGTTCTAATATCATTTACACAAACCTTCAGAAGAAACACGCAATCTAATGTACTCATATACTATCACAGCTTTTAGATAGACTTGCAAAGCTCAGTCTGAAGTCCTAGCACCTTGACCATCCAGAAAATTCTGCCTAGTTTCAAACTAAAACCACCACACTCAGTTTTCCAGAGAGCAAGTAACAGTGCCTGAGATGTGCTTCTGTGTTTCTCTCCCATGAAAATCAGGTTAAAGTGGGAGGAGGAGGGAAAAGTATGTGGACTTCGTCCTGACACAGAGCTGGGATGCACACGGGACAGACATCTCCAGCCCAAGAACTGGAAATTTTATAATATTCAGGTAAGTCATTACTGTCCCTAAAACAGTGTCACAACTAAAGATTTCAAAACTTATTGGTTATCATCCCAACAGCACAAAAATCTTCTTAGTATCAGATTAGATGTCAAACATCACATTCAATCTCTCCTTCAATTAATTATGATCCTAGGGACAGGTACTGAAAGGATGGCTCTGGACCTGTCAGGATAACTCTTGTGCTAATGACTCCCCACAGACTAACAGTGGCAAAAAGCTTCAATAAAAAGGTTCATGTACATTTGTGGGTGGAAACTCAATACGAAAAAGACCAATTTAAACAGTTATTTATAAACATAATTTTCTCTGATTTCTGCCATTACCAACATAAAAAGGCATCAAACCTCAGCTACAGCAAGAAGATGGGAATGAGAGTTATGTGTTGGCAACTACAGCAAACACACACCAGACCGAAAGCCTACTACTGCCTCCTCTCCAAATGCAAAGAGGTTCAGCAACACCATGCAATGAAACGAATCAACCTGCCAGAGGTTTTAAAAAAGCAATATAAGTTTCTAAAACATACCTAAAAACAAGCTGCTTCATAAAGGGCAACAGAATTTCCCTGCTTTCTGTTTCATCAGCTAAGATGCATGTTCCAGTGGGGCACCCACTGAGTGACAAATTTGCACTTCACTTCCACTGTCAGCTGCCGTTCACAACAGAACTCTGAACTAAAAACCTCAGAGCATTCTCTGCTTCCTTGGCAGGACTCTTATTTATATAAGATTAGTGCAGTCAGGCATTAGATTTATAAACCAAACCAAAAACAAACAAGAAGAAAGTTTTCACACTCTTCTTTATAAACCAGTTTCTGAAATGTACACACACAAAACAATGTAACATATTGACATGCAATTGTTAAAAAAACAAAACAACCCCCAAAACAAACAGAAAACTGGTCAAAATACATACAATCTCTGGAGGTATCCCCCCCGGAAACTATTTAAAGCATTCACAAAAGAACTGTGGATGGAGCCGTTCCTCTGCTCCATCCAAAGCCTCTGAGGGCAGTTACAACACACAGGCACACTTCAGCCCCTCACCTTCCCCCACCCTCCTCAGGTAAGGAATCGACACCAACCTGCAGTTGGGAGGTGGATCTAAGGTGATGTCAGCCAATTCCTTCTGAATCCTGTGGCAATAAAGCAAGGAGGAACAAAGGTAAGTCACTGAGTGGGACAGCAGTTAATACATTCTCCTTGCAGACATACTGTCACTGTGAGCTTGCCACAGCACGTAAGAGAGGCGCTCTCAGCTGTGGCCTCCCACCACTGCAAACCCCCTCAGCAGGACAGGCACCCTGCCCTGCTAGAGAGCCAGGCAGAAAAGCAGACAGGCATTGTGCACTGAACCCAGACAGGTGCACTGCTCTGCACTCCCACAAAGATGCCAATCACACAGTGGAAAAGACTGTCCTCTTTGCTCTGCCAACCAGCCCGTAAATGAGGGGAAACCTCTGCAAATGTGATGCTCCAAGAGGAAACTGCAATCTGAAAAGGAATTTTGTCTTACGGGATTGAGAGAAACACTCATTGCCAAATTGGCTCCCTCCTCTCTCCCCAGCTTCTCATCACCATCCTGAGAAAAAAAATCCACAGCCCTGAGGGAGTCAATAACTGCGCCATTCTCAAGGACACTTTAAGGAAGGTGAATATCTATTTCTGACGCTCCTGCACTTCCTACCACCTTCAATTCTCCCATTTCTTCACCCTCAAGAGCCTCACAACACCCCCATGTCCCCTCCCTAGGACTCCAGACGCTCCCTCTCTCCCCTGTGCTCAGCCAACACCCTGTCCTCCCAGCCCAGACTATTCTGGGCTTACGCTGCTTCTGCCACAAAACGCCCAACCAGCTATCATCCTCTTCCCTGGAGTCCCATTACTGTCACTCAGGCTTCCCTTCCAGATTTCCCCACCCAGCACTCAGCCTGCCTCCCTTCTCCTTTAAACTCAGCCAGCATCTCCTGCCACTTGTCATACACAAGAACCACAGCCTTTCCACAGGAGGCAGTTTAAAATCTTCTCCTTAGAACGGTGAAGGGCACAACACGTAAAGAGTGCTTGCCACTATCTATGTCAGTTTGCCATGGAAACCTGCTGAGTGGAGATCTGGAATAACCAAACCACCTAAATTCTACAAAGCCACAGAGAACTCACTTGCTACGACAGGGCATTTGCATAAAGCCCCAGTCACTTTAGACACCTACTGATACAACCTCTCTGCTGCTTGGCAAAGCTGTTCAGTGAGATGGTTTATTATTCCTACTGAAGTACTGCAAGTTTGCTTGAAAACCTCCATTTGTCAGCTTAGCTCCCTGGAGCAGGATGGTGCTGAACTCAAGTGACACACAGAAAAAATAAGAAAGGGTAACTTTAAAAAAAAAAAATTAGCAGCTCCAAGAGTCTGTTCAAGTGAAGAAAACTGACACAGCTGTTCTGCAATTCCTGTTCTATGCAGGTGTCTCTCCCTACACATTATTCTGGAATAAAAATTACTTTAATCTCAAAAAAAGCCCAAACCCACTCTGGGCTGTGAGCAAAGATTATTTTAGAGCAGAATGTCCACAAGTGGGCCTGCTGTGGATTATTTATTCCAGTTAGCATCCAACCATACACAGAAAATTCAATATAAGTGATGAGCAGACAAAAGTAACAGTAATGTATTTGTTGGTAAAGATCTGGGGCTATATTATGCCCCTCGCACTGCAGTGCGCTCCTACAAAGCAAGCAAACTCAAAACTTCACAAACATTAATTAATCTCCAAATCAGTTCTGGGAAGAAAAAAAAGACACTCTGGACTCTAACCCACAAGAGAGCGAAACAGATGTTAAAATGCAATGCCTTACTTCAGACCATATAGCTTCCAGTAGCAGAGAAAAAAAAAGGTCTAAATGTCAATCCTACACCATTCCCATAACAAATGCTAGTAAGAAAAAAGGAAAAGACAGCAGAAATAATTGAGGGTCAGAATAACAGCCCAGAAGAAGAAAAGCCAGGAAAATATTTGGAACAAGCAGGAAGAGGGACGAGAAAGCAGTGAAGTTGGGCAGACACTCACTGCAGCGAGACACCGAAAAAAGTGAGACAATAGCAGCTTCATGCAGAAAGGTTGAGCACAAGGGCTAGAGATGAGGAATGGGAGCAGCAGGGGAACAGCGCAAAATAAAATGAGGAAGAAGGGAAGATGCAACAAATCAGTGAGAAAACTGACTGCAGCCTCACCTCTTGGCACTGGTAGATAGCAGTTTAGAGTTTTTACTCATGCTGACTTTGCTTTCCTTCTTCTTAGGCGTGCTTGTCTCTTTCTCTGTCTGTTGGTTGGAGGATGAAGATGAGGAGGAGCTGGTGCTGGCCCTCGAATCGTCATCCGACATAGTGACCCCCCCACCACACACCCCAACCTGGAGAGGAGACACCATGGGGCGTGGGGAACAAACAGTGAACACAAACACACACAGAGAAAGGCTGCTGACAATCTCGATCTGTGTTTGGGTCATGCTCCTTTTAAAGGATCCTCGTGTTTCCCTCTCCTCTCTAGGCCCTACAGCCACAGCAGGAGGAGCAATAGCTTCCCCTGCACTAGTAACACCGAGGAGCAGGGGAAAAAGGACTTTAAAAGCTTCCTCTCAGAAAGCAAGCGCAGAATGAGAGGAGACTGGAACGAGGACAACTGCGAGGATCAGGGAAGCTCAAAGCAATTCTTTCTAATCTCCCCCAAACTGCACACACAAGAGGAGCCATCACCACCCACCACTATCGAGCCTAGGGGTGTAGGAGATAAAAATGGAACAGCTCCGGTCCCTTGGGTTCCCGGGAGGCACGTGGGGGAGGCAGGAAGGGACGAGGCCAAGGGGGTGCCCGTCGCCAGTTCTAAAATGGAAGTGGGGCATCACTAGCAACACAGGGAAGACCCTGGCAGATGTGTGACCTGTGGTGGGGAAACCCCTGCCTGCTGGATAACCCCTGTCTGTGGGATCGGGCGTTGGAAGCCGTGAGGGGAGGCGGGCAGGAAGGGAGCAAACCAAGGGGAAGGGCTGAGCAGGGAGTGGGGTGCACTGGTGGCACCCACCGAGGCCCACTGCGCCGAGGGGCATGTGCCAGAGGAGGGGGAAGGGAACACAGGGTCTGTGCCGGGGGGGACGCGGGGGGAAGGAGGGCCAGGCCCTACGAGGGGCGAGAGGGGAGGCCGGTGTCAGGGAGGGGGGCAGCGGGGGCCGGGGGGAGGCAGCCCGGGTCCATGCGGGCACCCCGGGGGCACGGGGGAGGAGGGCGAGCACGGCGGGCTGCCGAGGGCAGGTCCGCACCGAGAGAGGCGAGAAGCCGTCGGGAGGGATGGGGGGGGGGGCTGGCAGGGCACACCGGGAGAGTTCGGGGGAAGGGCTCGGGGGGCAGCCGCGGGCCCGAGGGGGAGGGGGGGGGGCAACACACGGCCGCCTCCCTCCCAGGGCCACGGGCTCCCGGGGAGCTCCCCTGCCCCCGCCGGCCGAGAGCCGGAGGGGGCCCGGCCGAGCTGCCCCGGCCGCGGGCCCGCAGGGCCGGGGGACAGCGGTACCTGACAGCCCCGGGCGCGACCCCCCTGCCCCGCCGGCTGCCGCCCCATCGCCGGGCCGCGGCCGGCCGTGCCCCTCGCCCCTGCCCCCCGGGAGGGCGGCGGGGGGTGCCCCGTCCCCCTACCTCTCCCTTTGTGTCTGGCTGCTCCTCCTCGGTGCGGCTGGGCCTGGCCACTCGTGTCTCTCTCGCTGGGAGAGAAGCGGAAGTGCTGCAACAGCAACTATTAAACAGGCAATGGCTTCCCTGGCTGCCTCCCCCACCGCCGAGCGGGGCTGGGGGGCGGCGGGGCCGGGGCGCCACCCGGTGCGGAGCGGGGGGCGGCGGGGGCGGGCGGCGGAGCCCCAGCTCCGGGGATGGAGGGGGATCCCGGCCGCCACGGCCCCCTCTCTTTCCCTTCCCCCCGGGGAGGGAAGAAAGGGGCACACGGAGGGGGACGTGAGTTTTTAATGGAGACCCTCTGAAAAGTAACCTGCAGGGGTGTCGGGGGGCACAGGGACAGGAGCCCTCCCCGGCTCCGCTGCTGCTTCCGTGCGAGAGCCCCGCGGGGACGCGGTGGAAGCAGGTGGCTGGCAGAGGGGCAGCTCCCGGGGCTGCTTTTTTTAAGGCTCAGAGGGGGTATTAGGGTCGGCGCGGGGGCTGCTTGATTTCCTCCTATTCTCAGAACTGTTTCAACCCCAAAGCTTCTCCCCTGCCTCACCTGCTTTGTCCCTCCGGCGGTAGCAGCAACTTCTCACCTGTCTCAGTTTGAAAGCAATAAGGGGAAAAAAGAAAGGGCGGGGGGGGGGGGGAAAAAGGAGCCTAGCCCAAAGCCCACTCGCCCCCACCAATCCAGGCAAAAGGAATCCCCGGCAGCTTTCCCGTCTCTCACCTGTTTCAGCCCTAAAGCAGCAGCTGTGTCCTCCCTTCCCTCCCCCGGCTCAGCCCTGAACCAGCAGCAGGAGCAGCCGCTTCCCACTCGCCCTCGCCCGGAGTTCAGGATTCCATTGTCCCCCACACTGCATTTGGTGACATCACTGACACACAAAGAAGGGGCACTTCGTGATGTCATCAACGCATGCTGGGAGAGAAAACAAAATTCTGGGCTTGGCAACGGCAGCACTAAAACACAGGCGCACACAGATACACACACAGACCTTTCAATTTTCCAAAGGTAGAAGTGTTAGGGATTTTTTTTTCCCCCAGTCCCCTGATGGGGAGCCCGTCTGCGGAAAAAGGCGTGTTGTATTCGCTAGCGTGTTGTAATCGCGAGGCGATTTACTCATTTCTCCGAAACCTCTGCTGTCCATCTCTCGCTCCCTGTCCACCCAAGGGAGAAAAGTGATTTGGCCGGAGCGACCCACCGCCCCCGGCCCAGGCGCGGGCAGCAGCCCCGGTGGGCAGCTGCGGCTCTTCCTAGAGGTGCCGGACCCACTCGGGAAGGGACAATGGGGACCAGCATTCCCACCGACCTCACCCGGGGCACATTTGGCTCGCTGCCGCCAGTTTCCACAGCCTCTCGAGGGATCGCCTATCGAGTTACTTGGTGTCTTCAGTGGCCGAAAATACACTGGACTGTCACCACCACGCACCACGATAATGGATCGGAGTTTGTATGTCACCCTTTCTCCCACGGGAGGACCTCGAGGTGATCCACAGGCACACAGCACTGCTGGCTCCACAGGGCGCTGGTACGACATGACACCTGGGGAGTCCCGAGGGGTCAATTACAAAACCGAAGCCGCAGGAGCGGCGGGGGACGGGGGCGGGGGGACATCCCAAGTCTGGGCATCTCCGCTTCGCAGCGGCCGCGGGGAGGAGCGGGGGCAGCCGAGCCTGGCTCCTCCTGAAGCCCGGGCTTCCCGTCTGACACTGCCAGCGCTGCCCGTTCGTTCCCGGGCTGCCAACATGGCCCCAGCGGCGGGCGCGGGTCCGGCGGGGCAAGCTCTCCCCGTTCCCCCGGCGAGCGGCCGTGCCCAGCCGCTGCCTCCAGGCTCCCGTGGGACCCGTGGTGTGAAGCTGCCCCTCGGGAAGAGCCTGCCCCTTAGCTAGGGCGGATGCTTGAGTGGGGATGAAAGCCTTCAGGCTGGGGTGGGGTAGTGGGTGCCTGTGGCTTCTTTTGGGGTCAGCTGTCAGCCAGGCTGCCTGGGGATGCCGTGCCCTTCTTCCATGGGACAGCAGCTTCACACTTTGTGACTCAACACAAGGATCTGCTCACGGCACTCACCTTTCACCATTTATATCCTGTGATCTTTGAGGCAGAGGTACCCCTAGAGTGGATCTCCTTGCAGGGACAGTCGTTTCCTCTGTCACCCTCTCCTCTGTTTCCTTAGACTTCTGCATCTGCTGCTTCTCTCTCTTTATCTTCCTCACCCATTTTCTGCACGCATCTCAGCAGCACCTCATTTTCCCTGGGCCAGTCCCTAATCTACCTACACTCCCCAAACTTGCTGCCTGGTCTCCTGTTTGAGACGTGGAGTGTGCTAGATATGTAGACCCCAGTGACACTGTGACTGTCACCCTGACAACAGAAGGAATTCCACTGCAGTGTCACGCTTAAATGGTCTTTGTGTGTGGGTTTTGATTTTGGGGAGTTTTCCCCTGCTAGCCGTGCCCTTCAGTCTTTATTGCCAGTAGTACCATGTACTAAGCTTTAGTGAACTTTCTTCCAAAAACAGTTTGCTAGCAGAGACAGCCTGTCCAGTTTGACCTGTGGAAATGATGCCTGGGAAGCTATGGTCATCCTACCTTCTAGGAACTGTAGAGCTGTGTTATCTCCACCATTGACCATGGCCCTGAAGACATATAATAAATGTAATGAAAACTGGCATTTAGATAAAGGTGGATGATCTGATTACTTCATGCCCCTCATTGGCCAAACGGCGTCAGAGTTCAGCTCCTGAAAACTGCGATGAGCCCCTCTGCCAGCATTTTCCTAACTGACCCAGGGGGCTGTGGAGGATAGGGCTGGCAGTATGGTGCTATGTGTCAGCTGACAAATGCAAAAGATGTGAGGACACAGAACAAAGTGACCAGGCTTAACAAATTTCACTGCTTATATGGAATAGCTCTTTAGAAAGAGAATATCTTCATTTTTACCACAAAAAACCCCAAAACAAACAAACAAAAAAAAAACCCAAAACAAAAAACAAAACAAAACAAAACAAAAACCAAAAAAATCCCCAAAAAACTCCAGCTCTTTCCTGTTGTCACAGGAAACCATCAACGAAGTCAAGTGAGACAAATTATATTAATAATGAAAGCCTGCAGTTCTGTAAGAAGGGACAAGTGTAAATATTGCTACAAAATCACACAGGCACTCTTGCTATATTATGTTAATAATCTTGGTAGGGGGTTATCTGTAGATTAACCTTTTCTGTAGCACACAATCCTTGGTAACCCTGTTCAAAGTAATAATATGATAACCAGCAGCAGAGGTTATTTACTTTGAAGCCTACCCAAAAAATGCTTTTGCTGAAAGCACCTACTAATGTCAGCGCTTGAGCAGCTGTTACAGTGGCAACTCCCATTTTATGACTCACCTCCTGGGTCAGGGCTGGGATCAGCAATGGGCTGTTCTCCTGTGTTAGCTATGCCATACCCAGAGAGAGAGGGAGCCAAGAAGCCCACTTCTACGCCAGAAATGTTTTTGCAGCTTGCCCTTCTTCCATGCTTGGCCTCTCAGTTCTGCAGGGACATGGAAAAAAGGGAAGAGAGTGTAGGACATGATTATTTTTCCACCAAATGGAAGAACTTCCTCCTTTAATCAACCTCATACCTCCTTGGGAATTCTGACAAAATGCCGCTGATCTGCTTCTATTTCTTTCCTGTAAAGTATGTGCACTTTATTGGGTGAGCTTTCCTTCTTATCAGCGCTTCCTCTTCCTGTTTCCTTAGTTTTGTTTTTGTTTTTTGGGTGGTTTTTTTTTTTTTTTATTTTCTTGGCTAAGTTGTGCAAAGAACTTTCAGAGGAAAACTGACCCAGAATATTAATTTTCCCTGTGCCCAAGCTTTTTTAATCGATGGCACTAGTTCAGTGCAGCAACTGAATAGGATTAGTCACTTTTCCCTCTGGACTGAGTTTGGAGGAGGCTGAAAAGATAGATGACTGGAATCGAGTTGCCTTTGGGGCATTGAGCTTAATTCACAACAGAAGGTAGCCAGTTCAAATTGCTCTGAGTCTTCTGCTAAGGGAAGGTGACTCAGATTAGTCCTTTTGTACCATCTCAGTTCTAAATAAAGTTTCAGCATTATTTTAGCTAGTCTGTTTGTGTCTGAGCCAAAGCGCCTTATATTTCCAGCAATTCCAGTGAGTTCTGCATCAGACCTTTTGTGGGGAGCAGAAAGAAATTATCATTTCTTTGGCTCTCCTAATGTCAGCTTGCTGGTAATATCATGCTTGCAAGTGATAGTGGCAAAGTGAGAAACATGCTGGTACCTCACACAGTCCTGTGATGACACACTTTGTCCTTTCTGTGTGACCCTGTGATACAAAGTGAGGTGGCAAGGAAAAGTTACAATAAGCTCAGGACTTACGATACAGCTATTTGAATAAGGCTAGACAGAAACTCTTCCAAAAGAGGAAGGAACTTCATTGAAATGAAACAAAACGTAACAGACAAAACACAAGTGGTCTAAGTATGTGACATAAGATAGTGAATTTACCCACTGGTTTCCTGCTCACAGCTATCTTGCCATAACTTAATAATGCATCAACTAATGCTCCAACTCCCCTTGCTGTAATTTTCTCACATAATATAGCTCTTAGCCCTTAGAATTATATCTTTTTCAGTTCCTTACAGAAGAATGAAAGGGTCCACAATAAGAAAAAGACTTGTTTCCTCTTCTTTTATTCCAGTACAAAAGAGGACTTAGTTGTGAAGGAAAAGTTTAGGTCTCATTGTCAGACTCTTGCTATTTACTACTTGGTTTTGGTTCTGTTTGAGGTTAGTCCTGGGACCTGAAGGCCCGTCTGGGAGACTCGGTGTGAACAGAAATACCTGAGATCTGTTACATGTTTTTGCCTTGTTAAAGTCCTGCCTGAACCCCTATAGATGCAGAGACCGGCTGGCATTTAATTCCAAAAGCTTAAACAGAGAAGTATAGCTGCCTATAACTCTACATATTTTCTGCCTCTACAGTGCTCCTTTTGTGCACCTCCTGGTATATGGTCTGGTTTGTTTTGGTAATTGAAAAACTGGAGATGCTTAGATCAATTCAATTTCACAGCCTCATAAGAAGTTTCACGAGATATATTTCCAGGGGATTCTGCCTCACTTCCAGGTGATAAGATTGAGTCTTAGAATTGCTTTACCTTGAAGATAAAGTGATTCACTGCTTTCTCAGTTTGCCCAATCTATAGCTATTATTTAGCAATCAAGACTGAGATATGTGGTGCTTCCCTTGTCTGTGTTTCCAGCATTGACTCCATATTTCTGTTCTTCATTTTCTATCCTGTAAAAAAAGAGAATTATATTTATCTGCAATTAGACTAAAAGTATAAATAGAGGTGTACATTCAGACTTCACTCATAGCCACTCATTAGACTTTTTTGTCACTTCTTTTTTTGTGCCTGGTGGATTGATCTCCTTTTCTGCAGAATGCTGCCTCTCTGTGCTTCCATTGGTCTCTGTGCTGCCTTTGGGCTTTGCAGTAGCTGGCTCTGCTTTTCTTCATGGAATCATAAAATGGTTTAGTTGGAAGGCACTTTAAAGATCACCTAGTTCCAACTCCCCTGTCATGGGCAGGGACACTTTCCACTAGACCAGGTTGCTCAAAGCCCATCTGGGTTCCCTGGATTGCTGTATTCCAGACTCTTTGACTTTTCTCTTCTGGCAGTGCATGCTCCTCTAGTTCAGATGTCTTCCCTGTTTCTGCCTATTTTTCTGTTATTGATCATCATCAGCTTTCCATTTCTACATACCCCTTTTCCTTGGCAGCAGTACTCAGGTTCCGAAGAAACTCAGATAGTGGAGGGATTATACTAGACTGAGCAGTAAATGGACTATCATCAAACAGTACTGCCACAGGAAAGATCCCAGGGTGATGGCCAACATGACCCAGACAAATGGACTCCTGGAAATGATCAGTGTCAAACAGCATCAAATACACAGCTTTTGCCTCTCTTCTTTTGCTAGCATGCAGGAAAGTAAAACTTGTTATTTAAACTTGTGTTTGCTTTTTATTTGTCACCACTAAGTTGCCAATGGCAATGTCCACTGCTGGAGTAAATCCATGGCTGATGGATGGTTATGACATGCCTATGCTGGGATAACAGCAGGTGTAGCCCAGTGAAAGCCAGTCTAAAAGACTGGTTTGCCAGCACAGAGTGCACCTCCTGACACTGCATTTGGTCTGTACAGCTGTATTGCCTGCACAGCTATCCAAGAGATCTTTTTCTGGTGTAAGCTTAACCTCGGAGTGCTTCTGTCTTGAAACAAAATAATCAGATAGGAGAACTATTGTAGGTGGCTTATTAATAGTGTAGGCTCACAGTTTATGCCTCTGCCTCTGATTTTATCACTTTGATAAAATCAGATTAAAAAGGACAGTATTTATCATATGGTCATCAGAATGTTAGATTGACCATGGAATACATACCCTGGAAAATCACTCATTGTAGAGATGCAGATCTGCAATAAGACATATAAAATATCAGTCAGTTGTACTGAGTAGGTTATTCAAGGACTCAGTAATAAGTGGACAAAGTAATTTTCCTAGTATTTGAGATAAAAGGGTTTCTTGCTTTATAAATAATATTTTTTTTAAATAAAAAGGACCTACAATAGTTTCTTCCTGCACCTTCAAATATTTCTCAGTGTCACAGTAAGTGTCTCTCTGGCTCAGATGGGTTAGTAGAAGAAATTCTGCTTTGCTTGCTCATGCACTGAATTGGTAATATTCTGGTTTATTCTTTCTATTAAAGATGAGAGATTTCCCATCTGCTACAATTCTGTGGATTTCTAAATCCATGTGAGGAAAAAAAATCTACATGTCCTAACTTCTTAGAAAATGTATTTAGTGCAGATTTCAATTGAGTCTTTCAACCTCTGGCTCCTCATCTAACAAAGGTTCTTCTCAACAGAGAAGGATCAGGAGAGGTGTTCAGGGCTCAGTAATTTCACTCTGTGGCTTGACTACAGTTCAAGACTTCAATGGTCTTCAACTGCAATTTTTCTCCCTAGGCCTTCTTATTATCAGAGCCTTCAAAAGGAAGCAATAGAATCACTCAGACTTTTACAGATCCCTGATGCTGCATTCTTGAGAAACCAATGTATTGCAATTCTTTTCTTCTCTTTTTGTCTGACCAGTACATGAAAGCAAAGAATAGAACATGCATCTGATTGTTAACCAGTACTTATATTTAACACCTGAATCATATAGTTTTTAATCTTTATTGAGCGATTAAGTATTCTTCATTGCCCATGTAAATAATTGAAACAAAAAGTGTAAGTTGTTAAAAACTCCAGCTTTAGAGAGCCCTTCATTTCAACATTTCTTAGAGGGTATTGTCTATTTTTTTTTTCTTCCTGATATAGACCATGGTAACTCTTAGATTATGCCAAAGGTTATAGAAGTGTTCACAGCATGGACTAAACTTCACACATAACACTTTTTCATTATCCCTTCTGTCATTCATGTTCATGAAAGTTCCACGTAGCATATTCAGCAATTGCTGACATGGAAGTACAAGCTCAGGAAACCTAAACGTTTCTTAGTACCAGTAAAATACCTTTTTTGTTGTTGTTAAATAACCTTCTGCTTTTTTGTTCTGTTCCCATACCACCATAAAAGGTGCATTTGAAATGTGGCTTCTTGCTAAGCTAAAGAACATCATGTCTATGATGTCATGCCATCATTTATGGCCTGAAGGGCAGCTGGATATTTCAGACTTTATCCACACAGACATGTTTCACCCTTCACATCAATGCAACCATACAGATACAGTTAAACAAGCATAACCCTACCTGTGAACTCCTATCCCACCGTAAAAAGGCTGTCTCTGGTTCAATTAATAGCCTTCCCAGAGCAATATAAGTCCAAATTGGAAAAAAGTTCACTTCTAGAGTGTTCACACAAGGTACTGTATAATTATATAACATTATATAATATAACAACCTCTTTGGTTGCACAGACATGCTTTAGAAAAATCCATGGTGTAATGAAGTTTCTTTGCCAATCTCTTAATTCAACATTTCTGGGTTAGAACTGGAGCAGAAGGATCTTCCTTTAATTCTGTTTTGCAACTCTTTTTCAAAGAATTTATTGTAGCTTTTCTACCCGTCTGACTTTGTCTTTTCTTTCCTTCTCCCAGTAGCCTGAAGCACTGTATTTCTCCATATTTCTATGACCGTGATCCTGTGATTGTTTTTTACCTTTTCAATTTCTTCTTCCTTTTCTCTTTACTTAACTCTCTGCAAGTGATTCCCTGAATTTTGGCCAGTATGTCCAGTCAGGCAGATTTTTTCTCCCATTGTCTCCAAGTGTACAAAATGGCCAATAGTTCTTTTCCCCCATTCCTTCCCAGTAAATGCCACTACACAAAGTCCTTCTCCATATTTCCTGTTTCTTCCAGGCTTCCAGGCTGCTCCTTGAAGGGCCTTGCAGCTGTCCATGGGAGCAGCTTTCTCTGGGCCGATCAGTAACACAGGAAATGCTCTACAGCCTCTCAGGTCCACAGGGACCTGCAGTTTGAGAACCACCACCTCTTGCATCAGTTGATGTGATACAAATGGGAGCCCTCTGGACATGAACTTTTCATTCCTACACCATAATTGGGCTTTAGGCATTACCACAATATGAACAGGCCATAATAACATAATTGCAGAATTTTAAGTCCTGTTTCAAGGGATTTAACTCCTTTATTTTTTTTAGCCATACCCCAAGCTGGTAGATATTTTCATAGAAATAAATCTATTGTAGTAAGATGTCTCCCAGCCCAGAGACATGTGTCTGGTAAGACTCCAGTGATGTGTAAGCTTAGAACAAAGCAGAAGAACGTGCCTCCTATAGAGAATACAATGTTTAAGGTGTCAGTGAAACTGCACAACTCTGTGGCACTTTGGGTGGCAATTGTACCACACCCTGAAAGGGTTTTTTTTCAAAACTGAGGTTGAAAAAAAATATATAAAAGACACTGAACAACAGATGTCAAGAGTACTTCCTCTGCTAGGTATAGTCAGAAGGAGAGTTGCTCTTTGAAGATTTGCACATAAATTGTCATGTCCTCAAAAATGAAATTTGCATCTCAGATCTCAGAATTTATGTATTGAAACTACAGGCAGTCTTTACAGCGTAGGCTGATATGAAAGGCATATTAATATGATTTTTTAAAAACAGCTAATAAGAAAATGGCTTATTACCATTTTTTCTAGGAATTTGTTGGCAAAGAACCTGGAGATTTTTCAAATAGCTGAAGCAGGACTAACACCTTTCCAATGCCACTTCTAATTCTGCCATATTTTTGCTTTAAACATCTGCTAATCTCAGAAGTTGCCCATTTATTTTTTGTCCATGCCACACAAAGACATTCACCCCATTAAATATACAGTGTCATGCAGGACAAACAATGCAGCACAATCATCTGCAACCTGAGAAACAGTGGGTTTATTTAAAATTACCGTATTTCACCAGTTTGCCTTTTATTTAAGTTCATTGAGCCTCAGGTACTGACTGATGAAGCCAACAAGATTCTTTTCATTACTTTAATATGTTTCAAATCAAGCCATTGGAAAGGAGCAGATTTTTAGAAGCAGCTCATTAGTGGAAATGCTGCTGCTTTCTGCAACTCGAAGATTGCCATTGGAAGAATCCTTTAGTTGCCTTAACATCTGTGCTGTAGCTGTGTGTTTTGGATGTGTTACACAGGTATTGTGGGTTTCTTTAATTTACCTGCCTTAATATCCATTCAGTTATGTTTTTTCCGCTGCTGTGAAATATTATTTTCCTGTCTTCCAGTTTCTGTGCTATTGGCAGCCCTTCCTCTGTGCTTATCAAAAAAAGCAAGAGAGAGGACAGTGTCACACTTGAATGATTTTTTATAAGGTTGGGATATATCTGTGGGTTTCACAATAAGATAGCCTGGCCAATGGAGTTTGTATATAGAGATTTTTCAGTTTCATTACAGCTATGGGATTAGGCAGCACAGTAAAGGAAAAAAAGTCAAGAGAGGCATTCTGACTTTGCTTTGGCATAACTCTTGAGTTCAGCAAGCTTACTCCAGGTTTACACTGGAATAAAGGAAGCTCAGAGTGATGCCCAATAGATCAGTTTACAGCGCTTTTGGAGGCATCAATTTACTCAGTCACTTGGAAAATCTTACTCCCCTACTGCCAAAGATCTGGGACAATTCACAATTCTAATATATTTGTGGTGTGTAGATGTGTTTGCTTAGTAGAATTAGGAATCTGTTAAGCAAATTTCATACAGCAAGCCCTTCCCTGTCTTATGCTCAAGGGCAAAGTAGAAAATAAGATGCACAGGGAATTTCCCACCCCTGTAGGAAGACAAAAAAATAATGAGTGCTGCTGGCCTGTAACAGACCTGGATGTAGCCTTTTAACCAATGCTTGCTTACACAGCTCTCAGAAGCAAACACAGACACAGGTTTGAGTGCTCTTGTTCATGGGGAAAAGGATGCCAAGAGCCTACTGTGAGGAGCCCTGTCCTGACTGATAGGATTTCTCCCACGTTCAACAGCAGCTTTTCTCCCCTTCGTTGGATGGACAGTACTTTAATTCATCTATTAAATGGCTTAATATACTACCCTTGTTCTGTAACTGAGCTTCAGCAAACTTGGAGATGTGGGCAAAAAAGCTGTTTGTTTCCTGTATCAGTGGCAGCTACATGAAGTAAGCTTATATATGTTGCTGTTTGGAGGTTTTCTGACAGATTCTTTTTTTTTCCCCCCCTAGGTGTGAATTGCCACTTGGCAAAAAGTATCTGGACACTGAAATGTGTCATTTGGTCCCCTAAATGTTTATGTCCAAACCCCTGCCACTGATGACACAACATGCTGCAAGAACAAAAGTCTGTTGGCTGGAGTCTGAACTGGTTTCCTAATTCACACCTGTGCATTGGCAGACAAGCAGCCATCAATCATAGACTCCTGCATATCCTGGGTATGCTGTTATGGGCAGGGCTGGAAACATTCTGAGTGCTGATGGGAGAGATTGGGTAAGAAAAAACAGTAGAAGAAAAGTAAGAAAGCAAAGGTAATAGATGTATAGGAAACGGGGCTGCGAAGGATATCAGGAGGCTGAATTGACAATGCTGGTGTAATTCCTGACAGACGAGATTAAAAATAATCTCTTTGAAATGCATTATGGCCTCAGAGCCACAGATAAAATGTGTTAGAAACAAGTTACTCTCTACATCTGCTAAATCTTAAAGCACCTTCCCAGAGTCCTAGACAGGAGTTTGAGTTGCTGCACGAAAGTCGCTATATCTTGTTTTATTTGAGTATGTGTAAAGTATCTGTATAAAATATTTATCTACAGGATGGAAGAGTATTAGGTGTGCATGATTTTCGTAACACTCTGACAAGAAATGGAATTTTCCTAGACTAAGGCTTGTGTAGCATGCTTGAAATTGGGCTCATAACCAGCTTGTACATCTTTCAGGTTTATGGATGGATTTTGTGTTTAAGAAGTAGAAGTAAATAAAAGCAGATAAAAAGAATGTGACTACTATGCAGCTAAATCATCTTTAGGAAGGTATCAAGGCCAGGTCTGCTCATTAGTTTCTTTCTTCATTAGTACTGGAAGAACAAAGAACAGCATTTACTCTATATTCTAAAGATTAATGGAACTGGGGGATGGAGCAGTGAAATTGAATTAGTAAATTATTAACCAATTTCTAAGTAATAAGAAATAATCTATTACAGAGGCTATCCCTCCATCTAGAGATTTGTCTTAAGCATTTGTCTTTGGAAGAGATGGAAGGAATAAAGGGATACAGTCTAGAGACAATCCATCAAGTCAACTATTGGAACATGAATAATGAAGACCTTTGAACTTGGCAAATCTTCCAGATCTCTGTCCCTTAACTGTGACTTACAGATTGTTTCAGGGTTGCTGCTTAATCTAATAGCCTCTTTTTAATTTTGCCCCGTCCCCCCCGACCCCCCGTTATTAAAAATGTTCCTGTTATAATCTCAACATCTGACAGCCAAAGCAACAGTTAACAAGGCCCAAATCTGGCAGTGTGTCAGCTCAGGAACTCCCTCCAGCCTGCAAATACAACTCCACCCACTCACATTTTCAGAAGAGGAGCCTGGTGCCAAGGCAGCGCTGGCAAGGTGGTGGCTGGGGAAGTGGAGGCTCTGGCTTCTTTGATTTCTGAAGCTGCCTATGAACAACCTTCTTTCTTCCTTTTTGAGTCAAACGTCACTTTGATGGCTGAAAGGTTTCCTCATTGCCTGTTTCTAAGATTAAAACTCTGATTTACTTTTAGAAACCAAAATAAGTAACATTAGTGTCCAACTGAAACCAGCAAACTTGTCTCATGTAAAGTTCTGACTAAGAGGAAGGGTCTGGCTATCACTAAGAATACTTCTCATTAGCCTTGTGGTTTAAAGATGTTTTGAAGCAGCTCATGGGGGTGAGAATTTAATCTGTCCATCCTTCCTGGCTCCTGGCATATGGGATGTGCTTCCAGCATGTGTGAAAATATTGGGAAGGAGGAGGGGAAAAGGCTCATGGCGTACTCACAAGCATCTTCACCCACCCCAATTGCCCAATGGAGGTTATGGCTGTTCTAAATCCACCTGGTCCCCTGGTTTGGGAAGGGCTAAAGCCTTTATACCAGGTGTAAAGCTCTGTTCCTCTCTGCCTGTATGGTGGTCTCCTTCTACCCTGCTTCACAGATGCACCTCTCAGCTCACAGCTGCAGCCCACAACACAGGCAGTCTCTGCCCAGAAATGCAGATGTGTTTTGTCCCAAGGTCTAACTGTGCTCTATAGTTTATAGGGCCCTATGAATGGCCTTGATGGATTTTAGAGATGGGAGTGGGGAAGCCAGAAGTTGGATTTTTTGGAAAACATCTATCCAGTGGTACCTGAGCTGTGCCAGATTTCCCTGGCTGGGCTGCAAACTGTGCAAACACACATTGCTGTCTCTCAGACTTTTGCTTAGGCTTTTGTGCAAGCCCACAAATGAAGTACTGCATTCTTTACTCCCACCTGCAGTGTTAAATGAATAGCTGCTTGACTTGTTGTACTCTATGCAGATTTTTAATGAATCACTTCAGTTCCAGGGGTGAGCCTCTCTCTCCAGCCTGCTTCCCTATGTGTCAACACTCCTGTGTCCTCCCCACCCTAGTCCAATGGCTTAGACCATCTTCCATTCATTTCCAGGGCCTCCCAGGAGTGGGAAGTTGCAAAGGGACAGGTGAAATTGTCCTGTGGTTCCTTTTCACCTCAAATGGTGCTCTTCTTGTTCCCTATTAGCCTGCAGCTCTCAGCTCATACTCAAGAGGGGCCTGAATCCAATTTCTCCCTTACTCCCCCCCACCCCCCAACAATTGTTGGCTCTGGTTTGTAAACAAGAGAACAGCTACACACCTCAAGTATCTGGTTCACAGTTTCTTCAGAATATACCCTACCTCTGGAAAAGTGAGAGGAAGCTCTTGGACTTGCTCTGTTCAGCTTCACTGTGTAGTTGGGCCCTAAACCACATCAGACCCAAGGGTAGATCCACAGTGATTGCCTGTTGTCTGGCAACACTGGCTGGTGATGATTTCTCAGCACAGCTTTCACTTGGAAAACTTAATTCCTTCTTAAAATGCTCTCACCACCCTCTGTGCGAAGATAAGCCTTCAGCAGCATTCACAGCAGATGCACTTCTGGATCTGGCTCTCCCATCCCTCACGCCTCATGGAAGGTTCTGCTCTTCTTCCTGCTGTACAGAGACACACTGCATCTAGAATGCAGAGATGGGGAGAGCCTGCACAAAATTTTTCTGACTCCAATGCATGTGGTGCCCTCTCTCAACACTAGTCTGCATTCACAGTTCCTCTGTGACTCAGGGGCAGGCTTACAGTCTCTGAAAAATTCTGTTTTCTCCTTCTTATATCCCAAGCCCTTTGAGTTAAACCATGACAAAGGAAGATACAGAGATTGCAAAGAAACAAGGGATTTTCTTGTAATTTCAGCATTTATTTCCTTCTTAAAGATGCAGTTGTATAAAATAAGTGATGTCCTGGCAAAGGCTAGTGTTATGCTGTGCCAGACAATTTTATCGCCCTTGCCCATGATGGCTCTAGTGTACAGCATAAAGCTGCTTTGCTTTCCAACATGCCAGGTTTTTTTTCAGTGCCAGACCTCACTTGGCAGCTCCGAGGAGTTTTCCTCCAAAATTAGCCCCTCTCCAGCATCCTTCTGTCCTGCCGTGGGTACCACGGGTGCCGAGCCGGAGCCGCCCCGAGCAGAGCCGGGCGGGACGGCACCGTCTCGGCGTCGGGAGGGGGAGCTCGCAGCGCGCCGGCTTTAACTGGAGAATTAATTTAGCAACGCTGCAAAATCACCACTGCGGCTGAGATGTTCCTAGGGCCTTTCTCCACACCTCCTCCCCCATCCCCCATGAAAACAAACAGGAAAAAAAAAAGGGAATAATGGGGGTTTATTTTGGGGTTCAGGGTAGGATGGAGAATTAAACTAAATTAAAGAGGAGGTGAGAGGCAGTGCAGCTGCCGGGAAGGGATGGAGAGGGTGGATCTTAATATATATTTATGGTGCTAGCAGTGATGAGTGAGATTGACTCCCAGCAGTCAATAACACCTCTCCTCAGGTAGACTGGGACGGGTTCACAGGTGGTGTGGGCTCCTCAATTCAGCTGAGAAACCAAGGGTTGTGCCCACTTACACTAGCACTGAACTTAGTTGTGTATGTGCTAGGAGACCTGTGAGGAGAGCAAAACCATGCCAGTGGAAAAGTCTTTGTTTCCAGAAGTGAGACAGAAAAGCTTGAGCTACCAGTCTCAACATAAAATCACAAGATTCATCAAGCTCTCCTCTGGAGTATGAATTCAAGAAAAGGGTGCTCAAGTCTGTGTTGTTACATGGAGTAATAGGGGCAGAATTTGGGTTCATGCACAAACTTCCTAACACACCTTTTGGCCTAACCCCAGGCTCTGCCCAAGTTAACATCAAGCTTCTCAAAGTTAGGATGCTTTTCTGAAAAATTCCTCTCAAACTTGGGGGCACCACAGTTTACTTCTTTTGCTTTTGCTATTTTTACTCTTTTCTCTGAGAAGTCAACTGAAGGCAGAATCTGAAAAAAAAAAAAAATCCTAACCTGTCAAAGCATCTTCCTGAAGACATTTCTCCCCAAGAATGCAGAGGAAATTGCCACTTTCAGAATGCATTTGTCCAGACAAACCCACATCCATCAGCTGTTATGGATCTAAGCCACAAGGAATACCTGTGTTGGTTTCACAGCAGTAGTGGGAGAAGGTTTTCATGGTGGTAGGACCAAGCCCTGCCTGCCCTCAGGTGCAGTACTGCAACTGAGCTCATCCCTAAGGTGGGCAGTAGTTTTCCTGGTGCAGACAGCCCTGTAGAAAGTTAATCTCCTAATATTGCAGTGATAAATTGGAGAGAGATTTCTTTTATGCCCCCCACTCCAAGTGCCTGCCTAATTCTCCTGTATAAAATCCATGGAAATTCCCTGGCAATCTCTCATGAGATAGCTTTTTAAGGTAAAATATCCCCCTCCTTATCTATAAGCTCATGACCCTCATTATTAGTGCAAGCTGAGCCTATGACTAGTAAAAAAGAGCTTACCTCTTGACCTAGAGGAGAAAGAATCTAGAGAGATCAAAATATGTAGTGCCAAATTAAATAATTTCCTGATGAGCTCACACAAATAGAGGGTTGCATCTTCCCTTGCTGTGGAAAAGGAGCAGGTTCTCTGCAGGCACAGAAAGCATTCTACAGATACAGCCCTGTGATACATTTAAACAGAATGAACCTCATTCTTAAACCCATCTAAAAATGTTAGTAGAATCATGAACACTGACCTTAAAATGAAAAATGATTTGCAACCTTTGCAGAGGTGTCTTTATCATCGTGCCACATTTTAAAGTATTTTATCCACTCAGCTACACAATCTTACCATTCATTTGCCGTTGTCATTTTACCTACAAAAGACTTCACTTAATATCCCCCAAAGCAAGAGAAATGTAACGAGTATTACACGAGGAAAATTATTACTAGTATATTATATGGAAAGGCTGTAAAGTTCAAACAGAGGGAGTTGTGTGTGCACACCACGATTCATGCAAATTAGGCTTAATAGTTTAACGCTGCATTAAATTTTGCCTCCTGAATAAAAATGCTTCTTTAGTTATTTTTCTAATAATCTATGTAACTTTGGGGAGCTAATTAAGGCAAACCATTTCCAATGTGCCTGTTTAGCTGCCTATATCAAGTGGCCTGATTTTTAAAAGCGCTGACTACTGAAGCTATAGTAAATATTTTGCATCCCTCAGTAGCTGGTAATTTTTATGTGGTCAGTATAAATTTAGGAGCCCTATGTCAGCTACCTATGTGATACTTGTGGTTTAATTATTTACCTGTAAAACCATAGCTCCCAGTAAGAAAATTAAATCTAAGAAACCTTTTTAGTAAGCTTATTTCTCCTTTCCTTTTCCCCCTTCTGCTCTAGGGAATGATGCCGACCTATAAGACTTTCAATATAAAGGTGTTTCTGTAGCTGCAGGAAAATGCTGATATTGCTTCTTGATTGCAAGAGGAGCACGTGACACATAATTAATCCACATATGGACAAGGATGTCTTCCAAGACTAGAAATGGAAAACTAATCAAGAGCACATATGACACACTGGATCCAACACACATGCTTCCCTAGGATTTCTTGGCTGCTTCACATCTGGCTGGCTTGGAGTGCAGGCAGAGCAGCACAGGACTGCCTGCCTGCTTTCATGGAGGTGAATGCTGGTCTGAAGCCTGGCTTTGCCTGCAAGGCTTCAGTTTCATCAGCTCAGTGAGTGCTATGGCTTGGTTTATCTTGCCTGGACTAGGGTTTTGAATGTATTCTTTTGCTTCCAGTGAACTAACACTATCCAAAATGAATGTTCTTAATCCTAAGCCTTTGACTTGGTGTATATACAGGTTTTGTACTGATGTAACTAACACAAGTGCTAGCATGATTTTTAAATTTTTAATTTTTTTGTAAATCCAGGGACATATCCTAGGGAAGAAAATCCCTGCTGGCATCTGACTTGAAAACTGCATATGGAGACCTTATTTTGACTACTGACACAGACACTGAATTCTCCTTGACTTTAGCAGAGGATCTGCTTTAGAAAGGATGGAGGTGTCATGTTTTATATCACTGTGTTGGCTACTGAAAGCAGCTGGGATTTCCAGTCACAGGGAGAATCACTGAGGTCTCAGACAGGATGCTGAAGTTCCCATGGCTGAGCACCTCTGGAAAGGTTTAGATTTGGTTTCCCAGGATCTTGTATCTTTCCTCAAAATGTAGATGAACAGGAAGACAAACTAATTCTTCATTCCTGGATGCCATATGTTATCTAAAGATTTACAGAGCTGTTCGTAGCAGGTGCTTTGGCTGTGCTGTTTACTGCTTCAATGAGAGACCAAGTAAGATTTTTATATTCCTCTCCCATAATATTTAATGAGCAATATTTATGCTTATGTCAGAGATATGCTTTGAGCCGTGATTATTGTCTGCAATTTTGCACTCTAATACGATGTCCAACTTCAATACTCACTGTTATGAGGCACCATTATGAGTCAGTGGTCCTTGTCGTCTGATCTTACAAAACGTAGAGAGTGGTTATGGTTTAGGAGGCTGAAAAGGTCTGTGAATGTGAGTAGTGAATTATGAAACTGTTGAATTTTTGTATCCTGAATCTGAAGAGCAGCCAACCAAAGCAATATACCTACAATAAATACATACACACACATAAAAATGCACACATGCACACACAGAGAAACAGTACAGGTATGGAGACAAAAATTCAACTCTGTCCGTATGTCCTGAATGAAATATATTAAAATAAATCTCAACCACATTGTCTCAAAAGCATCCCATAAATAGAAAGGTGCTCAGACATGTTTGACCCTGCTAGCAGGGTACCATGCTTCAGCTGCTCTGTAATACCTCACTTGAAGCATCTGACTCATCAGTCATGCTGCCTCCCTTGTACAACAGGCTGAGGGGATGGTCACAATCTCTCATCTCATGGGAGGCTATTTTCTTGTATTGAAGGCAAAAGTCTGAGCTCTGTTTCTGAGGCAAAGAGATGACACGAGGCTAATTCAAAGAAAACATAAGGGACAAGACCTTGTTGGGGCCAACACACTGTAAATGTATCAAAGTGGAAATTTATATCACCTCAAGACAAGGACTGATGTACTTTGAAAACCGAGAGCCTTAATGAAGCAGGGCATTGTTTCTCTTTAAATATCTGTTATCTGTAACAGGTCAGATTCAATCAGCACTTCAAAATGCAACTGATAGGCAATGGTTGAAAAAGTACTTCCCTCAAATATTCATCTTTGGAGGACTGTGTTCAAGGTACAAAACTTCCATTGATATCTTTGCACAGAGGCTTTTAATCCTTCTCATGGAAAGATGGAAGGAAAGGAAAGCAGAGAGTGAGCAACACTCTTGCACAGGTTCGTGAGAGGGGGAGGGAGGGGATTTAATGTCAAGGAAATTGTCAAATCCGGAAAAAAACTATCAAAAAGGGCTTTCACAGTAGCTCTCTTGGGGAGAACAGTTTTTCAAGCAAGTTCTCTTGGGGCTGAATCACACAATTCATTAGAGACAATTGGTGAGTAAAATAGTAGCAATGATCTTTGAAAAAGAAAGGTCCAATTTCCACTTCCCATTTTGTCATAAGCTGTCAGGAAGTGTTACACAGTGCTATTGAACAGCTGTTGCTGTTCTTCTTAAAGATGGGTGATGTAATGCTGGTAGAGAGCCTTGCATTCAGAAGATCTGTGAAATAGGATGGAAATACCTCTGACCCCCACTCCATAATGCTGTGAAATCTTAATTGCCTTGTTTTTTTTCTGAATTCAAGAAATTCCATTTTGTTCCCTGGGGCATTCCTGGGTTGGATTTTAGTATTTTTTCAGGGTTCTGTCATCAGCACCTGTCACTTTGCATGGTTCCAGGTCTGGGTGAGGAGGCAGTGGAGAAACAGGAAAGAAGATGGTGGGAGAGGAGATGATGGTGATTCAACTAATCAAAGCAGGTTTTTTAAAAGCTAGTCCTAGGTACTACTTCAGCATGCTTTTGTTTGACTGCTGTCAGGCAACAGTTCTGTAGTGACATCTACACTCTATTAGGAGATTTGGAAAGGAAATTAACACTGCACTTTGAACAGGGTCTCACTAGCTCTTGTTGACATCCTCCTGATTGACACCAGTATAGATGAGAAGAGAACCAGTCCTTAGGGCTTATAAAAAGCCCCCACATTACTAAACTAATATTTTCCATGTAATTGAAGCTGGCAGATTGTTGGTGCTACCTCAGAGAGAGCTGAATCAGTACCTAGTCTCTTTGGTCCATGTTCCTGCTCTTCTTCAGGCAGCCAAATGACAGTGAGATGGAGGAGCTGTGGTGGATGTGTTGCAAAAAGCACTAGTGTGCAAGAAGATGGGGGAAGAGGCAAGCAATTCCCTGCTTCAAAGCACCACCTGGCAAAGACTTCTAAGTCAGCGGTGCAGCTGAGGCTGTCAGCCCACATCTAATGGAGATGGTTTGGATGGCTCCACTGCCTTGTTCAGTGTTCACTCCACTACATGAGCCCAGCTGATGCTGTGAGGCTTGTGCACCTGTGTCATCATCAGTGCTGTCAACCCACTGCCGAAGGGTCCCAGCTGGCAGAGCAGTCCTCCCGCTCAGGTTGTCCCACCTGCAGCAGCTGGGGAATGTCTTTTGTTGCCAGGCATCACCAGGCACATAAGGGGCAAGTCTTCCACTGGAGATGGATCTTGGTGGAAACTGCAGTGGACAGCCTTGTTCTTTAACAAACTCAGCATCTCCTGGGTTCGTGTACAAAGACATTTTTAGGCCTGCATGCAGATGGTAGGTGTTACTTTGCAGGAGTTTATATTTTAAGGTCTCATAGTCATTGGTTTATATGAACTGCCAGTTCAGATGCTCCTTTCATCACACAGCTGCAAAGGAGCTACTATTGGGACACCTTTGCTGCTGATCCAGCCCAGCAGCAGACTGTGCAAGCTGAGAGTCTTCAGAGGAAAGAGCTTACTCCCACTGCCACTGGAGACAACATCTATTTTCACAATGTAATGCATCAAATGCCAGTGGGAAGAGCCAAGAATTTTCAGGCTTCTCAGAGGAATATTATAAACAAAGCAGAGTAAAAGCAAAGGTGTATAAAATGCCTTGACAGTGCCTTTTAAGAAAGTTGCCGTGTGTTATTTTAGCCAAGTCTTTATTCTTTTCTACTTAATGTTGTGTGCTAAAGTTCTCAAAGCTGCTGGCAATACTCAGTGGAATAATTTTAGAGCAACCTTAATAGAATGAACAGAATAAAGGATTGTTCAAATATATTGTAGCAAGATAGCTTTTTAATAGAACAAGTTATTCAAAACACTGATGGCTAGGGCTTGTGAATGGAAAAAATCTCCCCTGTGTTTAATTACCCCAGCCTGTCTTTATTTCCTTTGTATAATTCTAAACACTGTTCGCTTGTGCTGGACGTAGTCCAGTTGGAAAGTTGGTATTTGTTCAATGATGTGTCCTATTCACAGGCTAGAGATCCAAACTGATGACTACAGCCAAGCATCCTATCTGACCTCCCACATAATGTAGGTTATGTCATTCCACCCCACAAAGCCTGCAGTGGAAGGAATTACTCTTTGCTGCTATTCTGGATTCAGGAAAGAATTCCTATTTAGAGTAGTACTTAAGCACACACTTAACTTTAATGATATGCGTAATTCCCATTTAAATAAGCAGTGAATCTCAACTTTTGAGTTTGCACCTTTGTGAACAAACATTATGGGGTCCAGTAACTTGGTCATACTGAAAAGTGTACTTTATGACTCCCAGAGAAAAGTTAAATCTGAAGAGTTTATTCAGAGAAGTCAGACAGCTCGCTGATGTGACCTCCGGAGAGGTCAGTTTTGTTTCGGGGTTTTCAGGTCTGATGAGCTGCAGTGGTGTTGCCATTTGCACTATGAAGCTGCTCAGGAACTGTAAGTGATATCCCTTTTCATTTCACTTAGTAGAAAGGATATACGAATCAATAGTATTTCATTAATTCAGTAACAACCTCTGTTAAACCTCTCAAAAGACAAGAAAGAAGAGAAGCTGATTTTGTCTTAATTTCCAAGGTTTTTTTCACTTGCTTGGGGAATGGAGAAAACCTCTGCTGCACCATAATACCCTACCTAATTGAGTCTTAGATTAATGTTTAAACTTCATTTGCAAGTCCATTACCAAATCTAATCAGTTACAAAGGTACCATTAAGGAAAGGATTTTTTTTTCAAATCCACTCTAATTCACATTTCCCCTCACAACTGTCCAAGGCACTGGCAGTGGCTGCAAGTGCTGTGTTATAGATATTGTACTTATACCAGGAGGGAAAAAGAAACTACAGAATATTTTCAGTGGAGATAATAATATACAAAATTACATGAAGTTCATATGCTGGTATGAGCCAAAAAGGGATTGGTTAAATCTTGAATTTACTGAAGAAAAGGAATACTCATGTTCAGCCTCTTTTAAAGTGATGATACCACCTTTAAGAAGGTGTTAGATTGATTGCACTGAAGACTTTTCCCTAGATCTATTACCTGCAAGAGATGTGCAGTATTATCCACAGATTCTTCCTGTGAAATGAAATCCTGGCACAGCCCAGAAGTTTCAGGTCTGCTTTATTTTCAATGCTCATATAGTCCTCATCCTTGTTGCTGACAAATGCTCTTCGTGTTCAAAGTGAAATGTTCCTTTTGAGCTGCACATCAGAACAGGACCACCAACTTCTCAGTACTTGGGATAGCAGACAATATAAATGCTAACACAAGGCTGACCTGACCAAAGCTGAATGGGTGACTTCAAGCCAAAGACTGTCTCTCCCATTACCTAATCCCTGAGACATCCAGACTCCCATCCTCATCAGCGCTTAAAAAAAAATAAAAATCTGGACTTTATTTTTATAACTGTTCTCAGAAGAAAAACAAAACTGAAATGAAGATCAAGAAATGAGCAGTATGATATTATACAGACACTACTACTTTCAGGCAAATCAAAATTTTGCTGTTGTGTCTGTGTAATTGGGGAAAGCTCTGCCTACGCAGGGTGGTCGGCCCCGAGATTTGGAAGGCAGGGCTGTTTAGAGGTAGTTGCTAATAGTCAGGGCTTTAGTGACCTCTTGTAAATCTCCTGATGCATATATTCATTTCCTAATCCCCATGCACTCTTTGCAGCCTGCTTACCCCATTAGCCTAGTAATTTCTACAGAAGGCAGTGATTGGGAAGGAGTTTTGCAGAGTCCTGAGAAGAAAGTAACCTTATTGCTACAGTAAAGATAATATTTGTGTTGTGCTGGCTTGTCCATTAACTTCTGCTGGTCAAAAGTTCTCTGATTATGGACAAGAGAGGCCTTTCCACCAAGCTTCTTGGCGTAAGAAACACATAGCATAAAACTGAGGAAACTCTAAGGTCTTTCCCACACTGTATCACTGGCCTGCTGTGTGTCCTTTGGCTTCTCTCTTAGCATCACTCCTCTGGTTCGACAAAACCAGGAATGATAATTGTTGTATTAGCACTTACCTTTGTAAGCACTTGGAGATCTGTGGATAAAAAAAGCGCTGGGTAAGTACTTCTGCACTGAAATGCTGCTGCCTTTCTGTCTCCATGTGCAGAAAAGAACAGGAGCAAAGAACAAAAAGAGAAGCAGGTAAGAATGATTAATAAATATTCAGCCTACAATGGCCTCCCTCCCCAGATAAATGTAGTAGTGACAATGAATGCAAAGGAGGAGAGAGGCCAGTGTATGGCAGAAATGAAAGTGTAGACAATGCCAGGATTATATCCACAGATCCTTGTCTCCATGGACTTCAGTCACTGCTGTGTGCTTGAAGCTGGTCAGAAGAATCCCCAGCAGAGGTATCTGACTACACCCCTTAACATAGGATCGCTCTGCCTGCTTTAAACATGAATTAAAAGGAGGGAGGAAGAGCCCCAGGGTTCAACGTCAACAAGATCTAAACTACTTGACATTCTCGTTCTAAAATGCCAGCTCTTAAATTATCGAGGCCTTTTTTCTTTCCTTTTTTTTTCCCCCAGGAGCTCTGTATTTCCCCATGTAACAGTGTGCAAACATTTTATCAGCAAATACCAAGGGGGTGGGGTGGGGTGTGTGTGTGTGTGAAAAATCGGCTATCTAGAACTGATAAAGCAATTTGGCACAGACACAGCAGTTATCACTTTTAAATGGCTATGGGCTTTCCGAGGTTTAACAAGTTGCAGGGATAAAATTCTGGGGACTGACTGCTCTGAGGGTGGACGGGAAGCTGTGCTCGCTCACCCCGTGACATTCCTACTTGCTCCACTGCCCGTGTTACTGGGACTGTGCCCTAATGAAAGGGGTTTTGCTGCCCTGCCATATAGCAACAGTCCGTGACACTGTGCTAACAGCATGCTTGGGACCATTACTTAAGTGATAATCTCACTGCTCCTTTGTTTTATGAGGCAATAATCTGATTCCCATGTGCATAAAATGAGGCCAAAGGGTAAATAGTTTGTTATAATGAGGGAACAACATTAAGACTGATGAAAACTAGAGGTCAGTGTTATTATTTCTGTTATGACACCCATTCATTTAATAATCCTTCTGTTCATATCCTAACAGCAGGGATCCATGTCCTGGCTTTTCAAGACAGTATCTGTCCCCTAATAAAGGCAGATATTATCCTGCTGTCTCTCGCATCTAACTCAGCTCGCTCTCGATGTGGTTCCTCGTTACAATCACATCTGAGAGACTCCCAACACGGCTGTGTGGTGAAGGACTACTGGAGAAGGACCAGAGACACTAAAGAGACATTATCTGCATGGCCTCGAGGTACCAGCGGCAGGCTAGGGAGCTCATCACACATCACAGCTCTTCTGTTTCACAATGAGCTTCCCACTTCGAGGATTCTCCTTCTTTTCTGCTGCATCCTCCCCTCCCCTCAAGGTATCTACTGTCCACTGACAGTTTACCATTCCCAGCTGGGAAAATATTCCAATGATATGTTAATACATCAATAAAGCATTTCTCTCTCTATATATATGTATGTGTGTGTGTGTGTATTTTTTTTTTTTTTTTAGAGAGAATAGTAGCATAGTTGGTCTACTTAGAATACTTCGAATAGTAGATCTGAACACAGCAATATTACTGGGTGTTCTCAATCACAGAATAAAATAAGTAGTGTCAGGCTTTCTGAATGGGAAAAGTTTCCCATTCACATTATATACATTTCAAACATGTTTCCCATGTGTTTGAAATGCATATAATGGTGTGTATAATTTTGTAAACCATCTAAATAAATAAAATATTAAAATATTTTTATATAGACACTTATAATATATAATCTGCAAGTATGCTGGATCCAGCCATCTTATTCTCTTGTCACCCAGTCAACCTCCTATTAGGTAAATTCCTTCTTCATCTTACTACTGACACATATTCTTCTGCCTGTGGAGTATATATATATAAAATTATTATTACTGTTGCTATCATCATTATTATCATTACTTATGACGCTGTGCTGGCTAGCAGAGGCAATGTACTGGAGTAATGTACATGGAACAGTATGTACATCTTTTTTTCCACATCAGCTATGGGCAAGAACATTATTATAAAAAACAGATGGGTGGTAGAAAACACCAGTAGATGAATAGGGGCCTTATTTTATGTTTTCTAATTCATTCAGTGTACAGTATTTGGTATTAATGCCACTTACACACAAAAAACATTCTTACTGATATTAATAGTGAGAAAATTTGACTTACAGTTCTAGTGAAATCAGCAGAAGTACAGTTGGCTCTAATGGTGCACATCCAAGATCTTTACTTTGCTTAAAAACATTTTTTTCAGGTAGTACTAAAGGTTTTCAAGAGGTTTGATGAAACAGAGGCAGGAAAGACAGACAGAATTAAAAATAATTCTAGAAAAGGCATTTTTGTTATAGGAGCAAAGCAAAAGCAATGAATTTGGATGAATTCTGTTCAGGTCTTCTAAAATATTGTCTCTTGCTTTTGAGGGAAATAGGAAAGTTGAAAACCAAAATTATTTGTTATTGGTATGGTGAAACTGCTGGAAGTTAACAGTTTCCTAGTTGTGGAAAAGATACTGTATGACAGAATAGTTAAAATCTTGGCACAATATAACTTGCTGGGTTTATTAAAAAAAAAAAATCCTACAGAATGCAGAGTTTGAACCAATGTAGACAGGTATCCCTGGTGTGCATCCAGATCTATGCCAAAGTAGCTGAAGCCCATTCTATTGAACAGATGTGGATACCAGACAGCTGCATAATGACTTACTGAATGTCAGTGAATCTGATAAAACTTCTATTCAAAAAACTTCCTTTAATTTCAATGGTCTTTGGACTGGGCATAGTATTAACTATTTGTCACAGATAATAATGGGAATCCCCAGATTATTTGTTTCATTTGCTAAGCAAATGAAGACATTTGTTTAAGCAAAATTTGAAAGCATAAATTTTGGGTTAAGAAAATAAAGAAAAACTGTTTTCCAAGCCTGTTGACAGGAAACAACTTAGCAATGGAAATTCTCATCCCTCAAAGTGAAATTTATTTCTTGACCTCTAATATTATTGCTAGCGGTAAAGTTATAGCTAAAGTAGCAAACTTCTGGATGTTAGAAGCATCCTCCACTCCTCCCTAGATGCCAAAAGCACCAGTTCATCCTTTCCCAGCTGGCAATATCCTGTAGTACCAGAATCCACTGCTATAATTTACTGATGCACAGAACTTAAGGTGAAAAGGGATCATTAGATATTTGGCATAGCCTCCTGTGCATCACAGACCATTAAATTCCTTGCAGTTATGTCTGTAATGAAGCTAATAATTTGCATTTGGCAAAGGCACAGCCTGATTTGAAGATGCCATGATTTGAGAATGACTTGTTCCTTTGGTCATGTGCTCCAATGGTTGATCACCTTCACTACAAAAACAAACAAAGAAACAAACAAACAAACAAAACCCTTACTTATTTGACTTGAACTTGCCTGGCATTAGTTTCCAGCCATTAGTCCTTACTACAATCTTCTCTCCCGGGCTGGGGAGCACTTCTATTTCCTGCCTACAGCAAAGATATTTCATGCTATAACTCAGTGCCTTCAATATGCTTTACTACAAGGTGAAGCACTAAGCCCTCACATCTCTTGCTGCAAAGATTTCTCTCCTTTCGGATTTGTTTCAAATACCCTTTAAACCCGAGGACACCAAAACCAGATGTTGTACTCCAATATAACTTGCCCCAGTGTTCTACCCAGAAAATCACTTCCTTAGTCCTACACAGTAATCATCAGTTTAGATGTCTCAGAGTAAGACTGGTCATGTTTTATCACACAATTGCCTTTGGAGTCCACACTGAATTGCTTTTCTGCTATAATCATTTTCAGATCCATTCTTTTACAGGATGAAGTCTATAACTTTGGCTTGATTCCATACTGCTAAATGAATTGCTTTACTTTTCACTGCATAAACCCACATTCTGTCAGAATGATCCAAGATTGCTAAGCTCTTGGTCAGTTTGTATGAGTGGTCTGTACTAATAATTGTCTTTATGTCATCTGCAAATTTTATTGGCAGTGATTTTATATTCATTTCCAGGGCATTAATTTAGAGACATTGAATGCCCTTGATTATAATGTTGATGCTTACAAAAACCTGATAGAAGCCCCTTAATACAACTGCCATACAGTTTTTATTGCTTTTTGAGCTCTTAGTAGTGTGTTTCCCAGTCCAATGTAGGCTAGCTCTATGGAAATTGTATAATGTTAAATTTAAACTAAATGGCACAAAGCACTATATCAAACATATCATCTAGTAAAAATAACTGCATAACAATAACACATTCAGTTTGCTTGACCTGTTTTCCACAACATCTGCTGATCGGTGATTATTATATTTTGGCCCTCTAATTCATTATTAATTGAGCCAAGTAACATAATTTTCTTTTTTCCCCGCTGTGATTGAAACCAGCCCAACCAGTCTGTACATCACGTGATGACCCTGGAACCTTGGGGTGACATCTGCTAATGACCAACACAGCAGCCATGCAGTTTATTGTCTAATATATATATATGTAAACCTAATACAGGGCAAATCTCATCTATAAAATAAATTCATAAAACTTCTCTGAAAGCCAGCTTTGTAGCAATTGAACTCACAGGTGCTCCTGAAGATCAGGCATGGCTCACCATATAATACCTGAGGACACAAAGTGTTACAAACTTCTGGGGGGCCAGCCAGGACTGTGGCTTGTGTGGTCTTGAGATGCTTGGAGTTGCCAGCACAGGCCCAAGGTGCAAAACTGGGACAGACTGTCCTGCATCGCACCAGGACCCCTTCCAGCATCCAAGCAGGCAGGACCTTGGGAGCATTCAGGTAGCTCTCTCTTCCCAGTGAGAAGAAGCTTTCTGGAGCTCCTCTCAGCACATGTTTGGGTGGGTTTTTCTGCCTCTGTACTGCTTGACACAGATGTGTATTAAGTACTTGCTGGCACTTCTCACAAGGGCTAATGTGATGTTTGCTCTCTCTCTCTTGCATTCATCCCAAAAATAAACGACACCAAAAATTAGCATTAAAAATGACAAGGTGCCCAAAGACATTAATGCCTTTATTAAACTGTATCCACATCATAAGACATATAAGCAGTACTCACAGGCAACTGATGGTTGCTGATCTTTTGTCCTGTCCTATCTACAAGTCATTGCAATTCTCAGTCTCAATTTCCCCAATATGTACAGCCATTAGCACCTGGTGTATTTTTTTTCTGTGATTGAGAGCAAAAAAATAGTGATAAAAATAGAAAATCCCCACCAGGAAACACACACTAATGCTATTTATTATTCTGAATAAAACCAGAACTTGTTGGTACCCTACAAGTGTAGATAGCTGATGTGCCAAGAGTACATCATGAGTTTCCCTGAGCTCAGTCAAGGTTTTCCTGGTTTAGCAAAGCTTACTTTTTTTTCTTATTACTTGCATTTATTCAACATGAGAATCCAATTAGAATTGCCTGGACCAGGACTCTGATTTGTTTGCAGTGCCACTGGGGGAGAAGCTCTAACGTGAGATTAGGCCTGAAATGTAGTGGTAGGAACTCCAACAAGGTGTGCATGGAACACCTCCTGAGGACATGTGTGATAGCAGGACTCTTGCAAAATACTACATGTAGCTCCACGGATGAAGAAAAAGAAAGCCCAGTGGTTCAGTCCAGGGGATTGGGAAACCATGTGTCTGATGATGAAGAGCCATGTTTTAGAGTTGAATCACACAGTGTATGATCCAGGTGGACAGAACAGGAAATACTGAAAGACAATACTGTAGTCATCAGCCTTGCTGCTGGAGTTGCTGTGAGCTTGTTTCTCCATTGTCAGTCTTGTTTGCATTAGGCAACACAGCTTTTTGTACTTTTAAAGAAAATAGAAGCAGCAGCAGCAATATGGTGTTGCAAGGTCAGCTGCAGTCCCATGTTATCAGTGTTTATCTGGAAACTCATGAAACAGCAATCTCCTCACATCCCCTCTTTGCTGCCTTCTTCTGTAAAAATGGCTTCCACATGAGGAGCCGAGAGTGGGTTTATTTTTATTCCCCTCTGTGCAATTCTTTCATGACTTGTGCAGCCTTATGTCTTGAAGAGTGGCTCCTGCAAAGTTGGTCTGTTCCCATGAACAGTTCTGAAGGTAACGGAAATGGAGATGCCCCTGTGGGAAGAACCATCCCTGCACTTCCTGCAGGTTTTATAGCAGATGTTGGACCAACAGTTCAGAGGGCAGAGAAATGAGTGGTGAAGGCCTTCTCCAGTTTTTTGTGACTTGTCCAACACTCACAGCAAGGACAGCAGCAGAAACATCTACCAGACAAGATGTGGACTAGATTAATCTAGTGTTGGTCCTAATACAGGTTGTCTCCAAACAGCAGAAATACCCTCATACCTCTCTTTCTCTGCCTCTGTGGAAATCAATTCTTTGCAACAGATTAAAAAAAAAAGTTTTAAGGCAGGATAGTCACCCTGCTTTGATGGGTGATAGCAGGAGCCTTGCAGGAGAGAGAGCTGCAGCTCCTGCATCTGTCCCCAGAGGCAAGGCAGGCAGCAGGTGCTGGTGCTGCTGGCGTGGGCAGCCCATGGTTTCTGTAGGTGTGCAGCCTGTGCAGGGACTGCTGCCACAAATTCTTTTCATGGGAGGGACAGGAAACGGTGTTTCTGTAGTGCAGCGGAAAGCAAACCATTCACTGCTGTCAGGGTTTCGTCTTCTCACAAATAAGATATTTGTTTAGAAATGTGGCTTTGTAGTTCTGTGAGAACCAGTAGAGTTTCACTTCCAGGAAAATATTAATGATTAACCATAAATAAGTAAAGAAGGATGAGACCTTTGTGGTGTCAGCTGAGACAGCAGTTATTTTGTCACAGCTGACAAAAATCCCAGACCTGTGGCCTGTGAATGCTTAGTTCAAACTTCCACTTACCCAAAATCAAGGCACATGTCATATTGTTACTCTCCAAATTTATCCAGAAAACTCCTTTCCTCCCTCAGTACATAACACTGGGGATTCTCACCCTGAACCTCCCCTGGCCCCCTGCAGCAGATCAAGGGGTAAGGACTCAGATTTGTGCAGATTCAGTGACACTGGGCTGCAAAGTTTACTAATTTTTCCAAGGTAGGAATTAGAATCTGTTCTTTCTCCTTATTCCTCCTCCATCAGCACCAGCTGCTACAATGTGTATTGCCCTATAAAACACTTTTTGTTGGATCCTGGTGCCCTCAGGTGCCCTCCTCCTCCCCCATCCTCCCAGAAGAACACCTGTCAGGGGCAGATGGTAGAGCTAATCCAAAATATATTTCTTGAGTCCATGTAGAGATGCTGCCAAGCTGCTGATTTTTTGGCACCATGCCTTGTGGCATCCATGGCTGGTGAGAGACGCAGATGCTGCCTGAAAATAGCTGAAGAGGAAATTCTCCCGGTGTCTCTGGAGGTCCAGGAAAGGCGGCTGCTGCTGCTGCTGCAGGGTTCATGGGCAGATGTCCCACTGGAACCCTTGCTGGGAATGCCTTGTGAGCAGAGCTTCTTCTCTCATGTCTTAATCATCCCTTCCTCCAGCTCCACTTCAATGGGCTCCATGGGCACTGCCTTTCCTTCTCCCACTGAATGGGGAGAGGCCATTTCTGGTTGGACATGGCCTGGCAAAAGAAGAAATGTGCTTGCATAAAGCTGGGAGCTGTTGTTGGGAGCTGTTTTTTCTGCCTGCAGACTTTGTGTCCATGCACACTCAGAGACTCCAGCAACAGACATCTCTGTTAATTTGTTTTCAGAAAAGATAGGCACTGGCACATATTTATGTCTGCCAGGGGTAAATAATACCCTCTTAATCACTGAGTGGTTGCACAGGTAAGAGGGGGCAACTCCTCAGCAGCCATCACCCCCAGCCCTCTGAGCTGCAGTGGCAGGGTCCCTGGCACAAACCACCATCAGTAGTGGTTCAGCTCCTTCCTGACAGGAGAAGTGCTCTTCCAACATGAGCTTGTGCCTGGGGAGTAGCCTGGTTCCCACATGAATAAATGAACCCTGTGATAGGATTCATGCCCAGGCAGAGCCACAGTACCCACCCTGACATTCAGATATTCATCAGGGCCTTTCCCAGCTGAGGCTGGAGGTCAGCAGTCATCAGGAAAAGGAGATGAGACCAGTGCACCAGCACATAAGGTCAATAAAAACATTCAAAGAGTCAAGATACTGTGCTCTTCCTATTATGTGGGGCTTCAGGGAAGCATAAGTCCTTGCACTACCTGGCTGGTTCTGAAAGGCACATTCTTATTGCCCGGGATCTTCCAAATGCTTTGTGGACAAGAAGGAGAGCACAGTCCTTGCCTGAAGGGGATAATGGTCATTGGCAGACTAACAGTATGGAAAAAGAACAATTAAGATGGAAAAGGCATGTCAGTGTTGAAAAGTGTGTGGTTTGCCCCAGTATATTTTGAGAAACTGGAAGAAAATGATAATTTTTTTTTCACTATTTATTCTTCACAAGTTGTATAGCCTGTAACTCAGGGTCCTTCATTTCTAGTATTCAGTTCTTTTATGCACATTTTGCAGAAAAATAGTTCTTACTCCTTGCCCCGTCCTCCTCCTCCTCCAAAACCAGAGCACTACACCCAGCTCCTTAAAAACACAGGGGTACCTAACCCCACTGGGATCAAATAGGCTTAACCTGATTTAGGTGCCTCAAAACCTTTGAGGATCTAGGCATTAATCAGCTCATTTAATGAGCTCCTGTACTCAAAATGCACAAACAAGATCTTAAAGCCAGTGGCTCTGAGACCCGGTGCAGAACAGGCTCTCCAAAACCCAGACACCAAGGCAAAGGGTCAGGGAAAGTCTCAAAAGTAGTGCTGAGATGGAGGCAGGTATTCCAATTCCAAAGCAGGAACACTGTGTCTGCACTGCATGATGCAGTAATGATCAAAAAGAGCAGTATCTGCAGCAGACCTGCTTTCAGCATTCCCTGTAAGGCAGCCCCTCCTGCTTCTGTCTTCAGAAGGAACCTGATTTCTTGCTGAAGAGCAGGTGATCCAGAAACAGGAAGGCACCATGGAGAATTTCAGCTGTGCCAGCACACTTTTGGGAAAATCCTTCTTCCTATTAAAGGACACAAGGAACAAATCAACATCACCCACAAGCAACTTAGCATAGGGGCTCAAAGGAACTCAGGGCTGGGGCTGCTCTTGCTGCCCTACCACAGAATGGAAAGAAGCTCCCTCTTAAAAACCATAATGCTATTCTCATTGCCACAGAGCTTGCACACTAAACCCACTCCACTACAAAATATAACTCAGCCAGGTACTCTATGAACAGAAAACAAAAGTAAAAAGAAGAAAGAAGGTGCCTTTTTAGCTGGAGAAGTTTAAAATAAGAATAGACGGTGCTATAAGCAACAAGAGGCAGTATTGCTGCTGCAGCAGCTCAAACATAGACAAGTCTGCGCTGTGGATTTTGGTCAAGTGTCATGAGAAGAGACTGGGAGAAATTTTAGTAGGAAAACAAGATTGCTTTTTTCAGCAGTTTATAGGCAGCCTGTGGGTATGAAAATGTAGATGATGAGGGCTAAGTAGTGCTGTGCTATGAACTGTGGCAGTGCCAACCCCAAGGCTCAGTGAGGACTCTGCTCTCCTGAGCAGATGGCAGCTGAGCACGAGGGCACAGACATGCACAGCAGCGCCCAGCCTCTCCAGGAAGCTGCTTATCTGCCACCTTGCTCAGGAGGTCTGACACATGATTCATGCTTGGGTTGCTTTGTTGAAATGCAAACAGGTGTTACAAAAAATGAGACAGTCCTCTATGCCTTTCACAGAGGATCTTGGCTTTGATCATACAAGAAATCAAAATTTTATATTATTTTATATTATTCAACACTTCACTGCCTCTGGATTGGCTGACGGGCCTCAGAAGCCTTTTCTAACAGTCATATCAGGCTGGGCAACCCTGAGCTCATGACTTAAGATAGTCCTGCACCATGATAACAATTTTCACTGTAAGATCAGCCAGGAAAAGCCATTTCTTGGTATTATTACATAGAAGGGTACACTGGTACTAAGTTATGTGTGTGACCTTGGAAAATGAAGAGGTAATTTAACAACGTGTAATGCAGGAACTGATTTCCACAATAATCAAGCCAGGTGATAGGAAGAGTTCATAGAAATAGTTACCCATGGTAAGTCAAACTCCTGGATTTATTCTTTCAAAGAAATGTTGAATGAGCTGGGAATATGAATGGAAGCAAAGAATTAGCTCCACATCTGGCAGAGATCTCTGGTGCTTCTCTGTGTTCCTCAGGCAGGACTGGGGTGTAGAAGCTGTTTTATAGGGATTGCAGCATTTCATGAGGCAGCAGAGAGCCCTTCTATCTAACCACAGCACGACCCTGCAGCATTGCTACACCTGAAGATGCTTCACTTTAACCCAGTATGGGGCAGTTCACCTGCTCTGGTTTATTGGGGAGCAATGGGCCTTGATACTGTAGCAGGATCTGCATCAGAAGGGGCAGAGGGAGCTGGGCTAACCTCGGCTTGAGTAATGGCAGCTCTTGGAGGAGCTGACACTTCTGCTTTATTCAAGGGCACTTGCCAGGCCTAGGGCGGGGCTGGGTTTTGGCAGCAGGCCTCCTTCAATGCAGCTGTTTTAGAAATCCTTGCACATTTCATAGATTGCTCCCCATTCAAGTCAGCACCAGTACTGACTCCAGCCCTTCTCTTGCTTTAAGTGATGTGAGAATGCTCAGACCAACAGATCTGGAAAAGAGTAAATGGCAGCAAGCACCTTTTCCTGGGCACTTGTGGAAGTGTCAATACACCTGACCGTACTCCAGGCTACTCCTCTCTGTGAAGCCCTACTCATTTTGGGGCTTCTAGCCCAACCCTCAACCCCTCTGACACAGCAGCTTGGATGAGAACCACCTGTCCCTTCAGATGCAGCCAAATCCTGCTGGACAGCCTCATCCCCTGCTTGCTGGGGTGACAGTATTTCTCAAGTTAGAAAGGTATCTGAAGACCAGTTTGGGACTTCCACAAATTCTGTGAAGTATTGGTGCAGGAGCAATGCTGAACTCTTGAAATCAAGAAGAGCTGTAGACTAAGCCTGAAGAGACACCTTTAGGGTGCATATATCTTCAAAACATGTCCCATCTGCATTTTCAGGAAAATATTCTCCTTTCAAGATCATCCTCCATGGTTTCTTTATCATTCTAGTAGTGCTCACGGTGTTAGGTAAATGTCACAGCACTTCCAGTGAAAAGAGGCATTAGTGCAAATCATAATCAGGCCTGAGGATTCAAATCCTCCCTCCAGGTCCATCACTGTGACCCTGGCTCCAAGGGGGGGCACTGCTCCAAGCATTAAAATGGGGAGTTCTCTAAGGTCAAGATGGATTAGAAATTCAACTCAAGCACCGCACAGCTGCACTCTAACCAGTATGGGAATCCCTGCATGCATATTCACCTTTTAGGTTAGCTTTCACTGTAATTAATTTCCTTTTATAATCTCCATTTCATGTGTACCAGCATCAGATTATGAGCTGATGTAGATCAGCAATGATCCATTGCCGCTAAGTGAGTGGCATTATTTTATAGTTGTTGAGGGGATGGCCCCTGGCTATTCATTTTGCCTTTCTCCTCTCTCTTGACAGGAATAATCTCTTCTAGAATTTGAGGCTAAATAAAAAATCACTCCTTGGATAGCTGAATCCTGTCATTCCCTCCTGGCCTCCACCTCTGCTTGCTGCCAGTGGAAAGGAAGAGCACTGAGCACCTGGCAGGATCAGGCCCTCGGGTGGCTCAGTGGCTGTGCCAGCCCTCTAATTCTGGGGCAATGATAATAGTTGGGCTTGCACCAAGTGTTGACATATATTTATAAATTGCAAGGTGCGGCTAGCTCTGCACTTTGCTAAGACAAACACTTGCAGAACAATGTGCACAGAGGATGCTGGAAGCCATCCAGCCATGTGTCAGCAGCAGCTGAGAGGGGAGGAAATTGCTAACTGTCCCACACAAGGAGGCAGGGAGCTCAGAATCTGTCTGGAGATGGAAGGATCTCCTTTCCTTGGGTTCAGCTTTCCTTTTGGAGAAACCTTTCCTGTTCCACCACAAAGGCCCTGACCTCGCCGCGGCCCCAGCAGCTTGTGACACAAGACCAGGATGACACAATTGGAGCCAGGCTTCGTGCCAGGGCTGGCAGTGATTTAGTGATGTTCCTAGAGAGCAGGGGGAGGGAGGCCCTGGCCCACAAGCTCAAGGTTATTTGAGCAGAGGTAAGGTAGGAATCACATGAGTCCTGGAGCGGTAGAAAGGGAAGGGAGCTTGCCTGCCTGCCTGTGGAGTGGCTTATCCTACAGAGATAAACTGCTGCATGCTCAAGGGAGAAACCAGCAATGAGACTGGGACAGAGAATAGCTTTCATTCTTACTTTTAGTACTAATATAATAAGTAACAAGTGACTGCACTGAATTTATTTACTGCCCTGTAAATGGGGCCCAGTGACTCACTCCTTTTAGTGCTTTCCTTTATCAGTGATGAAGTTACTCTCTCTCGTGAGCAACTACTTCCCTTCCTTTTCCTTCAGCCTGAGGATTTACATAGAGCAATACCAGATAAGCAAAGACAGTGCAAGACAGCTCACTGAGTTTATACCTCAGCTTTGGTTGAGTTATGCCTGGCAAAACTGCAGCTAGATTGAATGTGTCTGTGGACTCTTCCTCACTATGCCTCTGCCTGCTTTCCCACACAGCTGAGAGCACTTTGAATCTGTGCTTACTCATGTCACTTAGAGCAATTTTCAAAGTCCCCTTAACTTATCTGCCCTGTCATAGCTGTGACCAGCCTGGCACTAATCCGGATGTTCAAGAAATATCAGCCAGTTACTCACAGCTGTCTGAATCAGTGAAGAGGAGAAACTTCCTTTCTCATTTTAAGTAGTTTCTATATGTCTAGAGACATGTTACAGAAACAGAAACTATACCTGATAAAGTGCCAGCATTAATCCATTTGATGTATTTAAGTGCGGCTGTTTAACAGCAACATATCAAGTTAATGTGATACTGATGGAATAAGAAATGGCATCAGAGGGTTTCAAAAGATTTCTTATCACAAGGAAAAAAAAAAGGATTTTGACTTCCCATTTCATTTCTCAGTGAATGAGAACACCTTTGCTATTTACATTATTTACTGTTTATCGTAGTAGAGTCACTGCTGAAAATCAAAGTGATTTGCAGAGCCCTGCCAGTTCTTTTTATATCTCCTTTGCTGACTCAATAAACATCTGACACTCCAGTATTGTAACTAAGTGTACTGATTCTGCCCTCATTGAAAACATCTTTCTAAGAGAAAGGAATTGTTCTTCTTCTGCTTAAAAATGTAATTTGTCTGGTGAAGCATTTGTAAAAGCTCTTTCCCCCCAGTGTTGCTGTGGCAATTGTAAGCAGTTAGGCATGTACAGTAACTTGAGAAGCTCTGTGAAATCTTCTGATATGCAAATACACTGCTGTATACATGGCAAAGAAGAGTTTTGGGTGCATTTACATGAAACAGAGTTGCAATAACAAACTATTCCCTTTTAGGCCACTTTGAAATAAAACTTGATCCTAAAAATGATGCAAAGTAAATATTCCAAAAATCCTGTGGTGGTAAGGAAATGGTTCTGAGTTCAGACCAGTTTTCCTCAGGCTAATTCTGTTTCTCCTGATACAGCCTTCTTTAAACAAAATAGAGCAGGATTGAAGCCAAGGAGCCTGAGCAAGGTGCAGCAAGGGAAGATACTCTCGTAGCAGCTGGCAAGGAAAGGACCTTTCATGTCTCACCCATCACTTGGCAGAATCAAACCGGATGGATGTCCCAGTGGGAAAAGGTGGCCTTCCAGTCTGCAGAAGACACATTGCATCTGGTCTCTTATATACAGATTCAGGCAGGGACAAGAAAATGGGAAACCAGAAAGAATAGTCTAACACAACACCACTGTGGTGTTCTTGGATGGCAGCCATTGGCGAGTTTTCCAGGTAAGCATGGAACACAAAGAAATTTATAAGCACATAAATCATAGGAGCTGAGGATGGGAAAGACCACTGGAGGACTAGTCAATGCAGGCCTGATTTCTACTGGGAATTTCCCAATTGAAAATTTAAAGAATTTCAAACAATAGGGCTTTAACTTTCCTTTGGAGGCAGTTCAAGGTGGTTAGGGACCTAGCTGAACCTTTCATCATCTCCATGCGTTTCATGAGACTAACACTATATAGATTCCTAGCAGCTCTTCCTGCAGGCTTTTAGATTCAGATTTCTTTTTTTGCTGCTTATTCCAGGTTTATTCTATAATGAAGCAAACCCAGAAGTGGAGGTAGTCACTTCAGGCTTGCCTACACTGCAGGTTTCTCCATATTTCCTCTCAGGTAAACTGAGTCAACAGGAAGCAGTGTTGTGAAAGGTCCCTGGGTGAACAACCTGGGTTACAGTGAACTGAGGAAATGTATTAAAATAATGGAACAAGAAAGCCTACATGTAGCATTGCTGTGAGATGGCTGCAATGTGTTGCAATTACCGTCTACCATAATGTAGTCTGTGCAGCAGGTCCCTAAGATTTGAGCCACTTCTACAAATTGCTCCTAGAAGCTAGGCTGAGTTTCAATAAGGCAGATCACATCTTCAAAAGGCTTTGCTGGTCTGCACAAGGCAGGCTGTTCATCATAAGCTACTCCACAATAGATTCCCAAAGAAGAAAGAAAGGGCACACAGAAAGATTGAGGAAACCACCTCTGCCCCTTGCATCTGAGAGTAAGACTGTTATAACAGGAACAGAGACCTGCCTGTACTTAAATTCCACTTTGTGCTCTCTGTAGAGATTAATAGAGTCTGTTGGCATTTTGTAATGACTGTGAGGAATTTTAGTGGTTAATTATATCCTCTGTTTCTTGCCTTGCTATCTCTGTTCACATTCACACAAGTCCTAAAAGCAGTTTACTGTTCAAGTGCCTAGGCTCTGGGCCAGGAGCAGTGCCTAGAGAGAATACTGTGAAACATCTCCTCATGTATGTGATAAAATGCTTGGGGACGTACTATAAAGGGCTATGAGTATGCCTGCAGAGTCATGAAACGTTATGTCATCAGTCCTGCCAGCGCCACAAGGTTGTGATCTCAGAGCAGGCTCTCAGCCAGAGTGGGAGAGAACACATCTAGATAGCATTGAGCATTCAAGGATTGTGTCACAATTAGATGGTTGTACATTTCAGCTGCTTGGACCCAGAGTGGGACAGGGTGAAAAGCAGGTGACAGCAGTGCTGGCATAGTGGCAGGACAGGGGGAGGCCAACAGAAGATTTCCAAGGCAGTGATGTGCTTGACTATTTCTTCTTGCCTGGGTTGGTCACTTGCTATTGGTGTGTGAAAGGGAAGGCAGTGGTGTGGCATGGTGGTGTGCCATGGTGGTGTGCTGGGTGAGAGTCAGGAAGGGGGGGAGGAAAGGATCTGGGGTGTGATATTTAGGTTGTGACTGGAGGAAGAGGGCTTGTTTTAGCCTATGATTTGTTTGAATTGATGACCACTCTTCACCTTCACATCAGTCTCACCACCATTAAATTAAAATGCTAATAAAATGTAAAGAAAGACAGACTTTCTACTGAGGTTCCTCACTCTGGACTGGCAGTCTGCACACCCGTGCTTATGCACAATCTGCCCTCTCCACATGTCTCTCCCTCCTCTGTTACAGGAGATTCTTGCTTACAAGCAGGGATGCCCTTGGGGCCCAGCAATTGAGGCTGTTCCCTGAAACCCTGGCCAGGTGAGGGGAGAAGGACAGTACAGTCAGCTAAGATAGAAAGCGGTAAACACATCCAGTGCTGCAATGGAAGAAGGGACTTACCTCCTAGCTTTCCTCAGGATGCTCCAATTCTCTGGCTAGGTCTCACCAGATACCCTGCCAGTCCCAAAGTATTCAGCAGTCTTGACTAACCTGAGGCAATCATAGTATAATATACTTTAGTAGGAATGATCCATGACAAAGCCCCCTCTCACCTATCAGAATTTGTCAGGTAGCACAAGCCCTGCCAGAATCTGACTTCTTTCTTTACAAAGCACTTCACCTCCAAGCCTCTGATTGAGAGTTACAAGGTGCCCTGACATGTTCTTGCTCCAGCAGTTCATTAGCTGTGTCTTTCCACAACGATTACTGTATTGCAGCATTTCTTCAGGGCTTCCTGGCTCTCCCCAGGAGAGGAGGAGATGCAGGATCAGCGGTGGGGCGGTGCATCAGGCAGCGCAGTCCTGTCCTCAGTGGAGCTCTGCTGCTGACTCCAGCAGACTGCAGTCACGAGAGAGCTGCACTTGAGTGCAAGCCTGCACACTGAAACACAGCCTTGGCCATCTGGCCAATGTTGATTGCAAATGGATGTGCAGGTTCTGATGCATTTTGGCATGACACAAAAGAGAGCGGGAGGGCGGCTGGAGGCCAGTCAAACCAGCTGAGAAGTGTTAATCCTCACTCACAGAGCGGTATCAGTGAGCAGAGCACAGATCCAGTGTTCATCCCCACTGGAAACTGCACTGTGTGGGTGCAGGGAATTTCAGTGAGGATAGAGCTGGGCTTGCTGGGAGTCTTGTACCAATAGACTTTGACAGTAAAACAAGTGTGAGAGACAGGAAGCATGCTGTAAATTTCTGTGGGTTTCCTGAGACCAGGTCCTTCCTCTTGGCTTTTTGCCTTCCTCCCTGATACTGGGTCATAGTGACTCCTTTGGAGCAAGTTCTGTCCCTCCAAATGGGTGCAAACACAGCAGCTTGAAGATCTGGTTTGGATAACTTCATCTGCACACCAGGAAGTTTAATATGCACAGGGAGGTCCTGCCTTGCTTAACTGTCAACCTGTACTAACCCCTCTGCCTGTGTATCTGTGTCACAGTGACACAGAAATATGTGTCAGGAAAGGGTTAACTTGTTGGGGGGGCGGTTTGCAGGCAGAAGGGAGAAGCAGGGTAGTATTTCTGTATTAACATGCAGCTGGTTAATGCAGCTGAATAGCCCTGGCTCAGCTGTTACCTTTCTCAAAGCCAATGGCAAATGATGAAAAACCGTGGTAATATCTATTAAAAGTTTGTGGAAGGGGCCTGCTCAGTGGGAGCTTTTCTATCTCACATACAAGTGATGATTTAGAACAGAGAAAGATCCCCTCGAGGGGATTTTGTGAACCATGCAATGCTAATTAACTCCATTGTTGTATTTTGTTTTGAACATAAGAGTCCCTCTGGGATTGCAGCACTCTTTCCTCCTGCAATAGATTTCCATTTTGCACCACTGTATAAAATCTTCTCCACATCCCATCAGCAAAAGGGATTAACAATAGGGAGAAGCATATGTGCATAGTTTTATGGGGTTCTAGGGAGGAATGCCTCTCCCTTCACCTCCCAGATGCATTCTCAATGGGGGTTATTTTGTACATCCTTGTTTTCACTGTTCCTTTAACCTTGAATTAAGAACAAGTGTACATCAGACCCTGGGTAGCATCTCCCTTTGATCTTTAGCATATTCAAACCACTTCCAAACATGCTATGCTTGAGTTTGTTTTAGTGCTTGTGCTGTTTGGGCAGAAATGCAAAACTTAAAAAAAAAAAGAAACCCAAAACCCAGCTCCACCAAAAAAATCAACAAAAGCCATCAACACCAAGAGTGGAAGCACTGATGAATGAGTGATTTACTCATATACAGTACATTCTGAAGGGAAAGTAAGAGAAAAAAAGCTCTCATCTGTTTGAAGTTGTTACTGGTTTGTGCCAGCAATGTTCAGAAGAAATTTGACTCCCTCTGTGCTGGATCAGCTCTTCATTTTCTCGACTTCTGGTGTCCCACTTCAGTTTGCTCCAGTTTGCCCCAACCTTCTTCTCTGTGCTCACTCCTTTTGTATTGAACAAAGTGGATCCTGACTGGGCCTCGTACTCTGGTTATTAAAATTCAGCAGCAACTTCAGTGAAGTCAGAACAAGGAAAAGAACAAGACCTTTCAAGTGAATCAAGCAGCTTCTTAATTTGTCAGCTTCAGTCTCTGGCCTCCCTCCACTCTGAGAAAGCCCAGATCTTCCTAGGGTGTCTTGGATAGTCTCTTCTCTCCACTGCCTTAAGTTTCAGCTCTGTACAGCCCAAAATTTACAGAGTGTTGATTCCTGCTTTAAGCAATTCTGTTGTTTCATGGTAAGAAATACTTAGCAAGCTGTCCCAAGGGAGTGGCTATTATGTACTGGAGTCTCACTTATGTCTTCTGGATGGTACTGGAACTGCACTGGGAGCTACCTGCCACCAGCTGTAATGGAAATTTTGCATGAATTTGACTAAGAGAAGCAGAGATTTGCAAGTAAGAGACTTTTCTGTGCACCTTATAACACTGTAAATTCTTAAGTCTTGATTCTTATTTCCTTCTGGAATATATTTAATTATTATCAGGGCAATTTTTAAGTCCTCTGAATGAACAACTGGACAGATATTTAACTTCATCTTCAGGAGTGTAAATAACACAAGTCATGGAGGAGCCCAAGCACTACTGCTCTTGCATTCCCCTGAGGGCATGACTGCTGCCTGCAGACCTGGGCTGCAGGTCCATCAGAGACTCAGCAGAGACCCTACCCTCCCATCACATCCTCAGTCAGCTAAGCACAATCCTGTGTATATTAAACAGCTTTATCAGGGATCCTGTGGGGATGCTCATTGAGGCAGCAGCCTCTGTGGCATTGGACTAGACTGATGAAGTCAAAATTTTTCATGTAAATCTTCCTGTTCTCCCTGTAACATCCCTCGCTTCACTGCCAACTCCTTTTTTGTTTTCCAAAAGGAGGGGAATAAATTAAAAATATTTATATTGCCTCTACCCCAAACCTTCCAGCAGCACATAGCTGGATGTGTTTTCTCTTGGAGTAGTGCATTCAGTGAACCCTGTAGTAGCTGCTCCTGACACGCTTTTTTGTTCAAATGTTATGACACTGTCACATGCTGTAGGCTCTTGAGGGCTATTACTGCATCAGTTGCAGTTGTCTATCACTGTAGTGGTCTGCAGAGCCTGCTAGTGAGTGTAAAGGAACATACTGAAAGGACACTGAGAGTCAGTCTTTCTGAAAATGCTGCCCAACGTTTTCTGCTTCACTGTTAAAGGTCCATCTAAAACATATTCTTCTCCTTTTCTTTGCAGTCCCTTTATACAAATTGACAGAATCAAAAAGGCAAAATCCAAGGGGAAGGTCTTGCCATTCTAAAATCCTTACTTCAAGCACACGTAGTGTTTTAATGACCTCAACTTCTTCTTACTCACATCTGTGATGTCGAGGTTTACCCCACTCAACATCCAGAGAAGGAATGGTAAGAGCCATCCCATTTTTAAGAAGCATTTCCATTGCAGTGTTCTCATTAGGATCCAATTTGTCAAACCCTGCTGCTTTTTTCTACCTCCTAGTTTATATAGCTACAAGAGGAAATTTCTGTGAACAGAAAACAATCCCAGAAATAATTTTTTTCTAGTCCACTCTCTAAGCTGGTCTTTATCTCTTGCTGACTGCTGGCTTGTTAATGAACAGGAGGGGAGAGCAGTGAAGCCTCTGCCAGCATGGTCCTCATCACACCAGCCTGACAAGTGTGCAATGGGGACACCAAATGCCATGGGAGAAACAGAGCCCTTTGCAGACTTCTGAGACCACACTAAGACCCAGAGCAGTGAAGGTTTTCCACAGATATAGGGAGTGTATTTTGGCTGGAGCTGCTCCTGTTCCTGGCACCATGGAGGCATCACACCCCTCATCCTTTCTCTCCCAGGCTAAGTATAGCAGACACTTGAACTCCCAGAAGTTTCATTGCCTCTTAGCAGCATTGCCTCTTAGCAGCACAGCTCTCAATGAGTAATCACATCAACCCAGGGAGGTCCCCCCCAGCTTCTCTGGGGCTCTGCAAAAGGCTGCACATTCCCGGTGTGGGCCTGCCCACCTTTGGTTTCCTTCTTTCAGCAGCAACATGGAAATATTTTTGTATTTTCCAGGGTCTGGATGCATAATGCCAATGTCCATTTGTCCTCTGTAACATGATTTTCCACACTCCCCTAGAATGGGTAAGAAGCAACTCTACTGCTACTTGAGCAGCTTTTGCATACTGTTAAGAATTTGGATACAGAGAAGGGGGCACAAGGAACGTTGGAGCTTATTTCACAGCCCCTGAGCATTCTTCCAGGTAGTTCCTGAGCTCTGCACTTCCACATGAATATTTTTCCCTGTCAGACAGAAATGAGTGGAAGGGTAACTAACCCTGCACATCACACCGAGCACAGGGTACTTGCAAATATTATTTTAACGTGTCTCTGCTTTTCCCTGTCTTGCCCTAATATTTACAGTAGATAATTTTTAAGCCCAAATAGCATAGGTTTGTGATTGAACATGCTTTTTCTGTGCTAAACTCCACCCTGTCCCTGAGTAATTTCCTCATCTCAGTTTCCCTTGTTAAATCCTCAGAAGAACAGGGCAGAGGTTCAATTTCCAAGTCTCACAGCTACGACACAAAGCCCAGTGGTCACCCCCACGTGTCTGGGGGCTCCAGGGTCTCCTGTATCACACCTGAACACAGCCCTCTGCCTTTCTCTAGCCCAGATTTTTTTTTTTTCCAGGAGAATAGCAGTGCCCTGCCTGGTGCTGGCAGCCCCACAGAGCTCCTCCAGGTCAGGTCCCCAGAGTGCCCAAAGTCTCCCACTCAGCTACCAGCTGAGTGCCAGGAGGCAGAGGCGGGTGTCACGCCAGGATGCATTTCAAAGCAAAAGAACCCTTGTTTTAAGTCTGTGCAACAACCTTCCTCCCAGAAGACTGGCAAAAAAAGCTTTCAAAATTAATTTGCATAATTGGATCTTTAATTCTCTTTAAATGAAAACCAAAATGGCACTGTTCTCAACAAAAAAGACTTTCACAAAAGCCAAAGGATTGGTTGCAAGGTGGAGATGTGTTACTGAGTTGAAACTAAGCCCAGATAAAAGATAATTAGGCAGACTGAACAAAATTCTGCTTGCAGAGAGAGGGGAAAGTCTGAGGTAGCAGCACAGACTTCGGTAAAATGACTTCACATTCATGTTACCGTAACTGAGCCTTGTTCTGCTGTAACTACTTTAAATTTTCAGCTCTGTGGTTAATTAGCAACCCTTGTCATTAATGTGGGTTTTTTAATTCAAGAATTTATTAGATTAATAAACACTGCAGTTATTTTTGTAACGGGGCAGAAGTTCTGTTTGTGCAAAAGACCAAGACACCATTTGAGTCAATCTGACTGTGATCACTTAATTCAGTGGAAACTTTGGCCTACTGAAATACTAGTAGGAGAGCTGTGTGTATAAAATCAGAAAGAGTTCAGCTAATAAAAAGCTATTTTCATGTGCTTGTAAATGAAAAGCAACTTTTCTAACAAAGAGCAGTGTATTTTATCTCTCATCCCTCCCTGAATTACATGTGGGGAGCTTTATAGGATGTTTTTGACCTTAAAATAATTTTTAAAAAGAGGCAATTTTAGTACATATTATCCACCACACTTGCTTCTGAAGAGCTGAAGAGCTGTTTTTATAGTTAAAAATATCCAAATGGCAAGGTACAAACCTGTTCTGCAAGAGAGCTTGGTTTTCTCCCCTTGCTTGCAACAATTCATTCTTTAATCAAATACAAAGGAGCTCCATTGGTGTCCTCACCAGGGCTTTTAGTCACCCAAAGCCTGAGCACCAGCTGAAGGCATTTGGCCATAGCCTCCTTAGCCTTTGCTTTAAAACAATAGTGAAATAGAAACACAGGAGCTGGGGCAAGCTGGCAGAATACAAATGGAAGATCTCTGTGACTTGTCAGTCCTCCTGGGTGCTCCATCACTGCCTGTGCCATGGAAACGCAGCAGGAGCACACGGAAGCTCACAGCTAAATTCTGTTCATGGGGAGCCTGGTGTAAATGCAGAACAACACCACCAGAGCCATTGGACTTAACTGGGATTTTCATCTGGGCAACCACAATGCCTGAAGAAGTAAGACATAGCTGGGCTGCTGCAGACACTGCAAGGAATAAAGTTGAGCTGTCAAGGTTAGTTGCAACTAAGTACTGCTGCTTCGATCAATTTTAAATAGTTTACAGCTTTCACAGATATCAGTATTGCCTTTTTTGGGGGGGGAGGGTATACTTAAAAAAACCAACATTGTAAGAATAAAAACTGTGCTGCTATAAATTAGAAAATCCTTATGAAATACAGTGGGAACAGCACATACCACACTGTGGCACCAGGGATGTGATCTGTTTTAAGAAACACATGGCTTTATGTTTAATGAAGGGAGCCTGTTGAAGGATTGCAGACCAGGAGGGCACACTAGATTTGTTGTTTTATTAGGTTCTGGGTTATGTACTTCTCCTTTTGCTGCATATCTGACAACGCATGCCATTCCATTAAAAACTGAATGGGCTGGGGGAAGGAGGGCAGAAAAAAATCATTTATGAAGGACTGGAGCATTTTATTTCCTACCTTTTGATGAAAGTGTTAAAGAAAAAAAGTTGTCATTTTATATAAACTAGAAACAGAAACAGATGGAAAGAAAATGGAATTTAAACAGAGAAGAACAATTACTCTCCACAAGGAAGGAATTGTTAGAAATACTTAAGTACACTCACCAGTTCATTGAAATCATACCCCTTATATGTAGCAAAAGTCCTCCATTATATCAGGGCCAGATCCTGAAAATACTTCCTGAAGGATGAGTTGGAGGCACTTTCCATCCCACATGGGATAATTTTCACTTTATGAGGTCAGAAACTGCTTGGCTGTGATCAGACTGCTTACAGTTGTGTGTTGCGTGCTCCATCTCTGGAACTGCCTGGAACTAGGGAGTAAGGGACACTGCTGGGGCTGGCCCGCCACTGCTGACCCCCCTCATCCAGCACCATGGTAGGACACTGCCAGAAGGGTCAGTCCTGAATTCCTCTCTAACACTGGTGCCTGTGGGAAGGTGTTCTCACCACATTATTTTGGATTTTGTGATCTGGCAACCAGTGCTACTCCATTTCAAGTTTGCCTAGGTTCCCTTTGTCAGAAAACTGCTCTTTCCAGACACGCCCCAGAAACCTCTTGACATCAGGCTAGCAAGTTGTGCTGGTTTGTCTACAGATGTGCAGGGATGAGATTTGAGGCAAAAAGTGATGAACTGGAAACTGGAGCTAAGGAACAGGAAGAGCTGGATCATCCCTTCCAGCAACAGCTCACAGAGGTGTAACATGAGGCCCTATGTCTAAAATGTGATTCAAAACACCCCTCAAGACATCCAGGCCCCTGCCTGTACACTAAGGAGCTGCCAGAATGATCCCACAGAAAATACAAACCACAAAACTGGGCTCCAAAGTCCTTTCCTAACCCCAAACTTTAGCATTGGAGGATTGCTGCAGGAAGGTTCACTTCTGCTTATTTGAGCTTCAAAATCCCAGACTGACTCCTGAAAGATGTAGAAACCTCCTTCAGCCTTTAACATGGTAACCTTGCACTTAAAACATTGATTTGAGATGCATAGGCACTTGGGCTCATCTCCCTTCTAACTCAAAAGGAGTTTGACCCATGCCTCCTAGAAACTGAAGGAATATGTGGGAGTGAGGAGAGGGTATCCTCCTCTTGATAGTCTAGCACTGAACACAAACTCACAGAGTTGGTTGCAGCTAAGCAGAAAGGAGCATTAATCTCCTCTCCTAGGTCACTGATTAGGGCAACGAGTGTGAATATAAATTGCTCTTCAGCTCTTCTCCTCAACCCCTGTCCACACCTGGGCCTGTTCAGCTCTTCAGAGTATCACAGATTTCATGCCTTTGGTGGTTTGGTGTAGCAAGGCACTTAACACTGGCAGGACTTTACTGAGTAATGGCTTTGGTTGGAGTGCTTTAAGCCTGTTGCACAATTATGGCACTCTGGTTCCACAACATCACCACCTCAGCTGGCAATTCCTCATGCTTCCTGCTCTCTCCTTGAGCCCCTTGGAGAACACCTTTTAAACTGTTTGGTAAGAATATTCTACACAGGCTCCAAGATATTAACAGTTGGATTTTCTCACTCCCCCACAGTGCAAATATCCTTTTATTAGCTGCTAGAGCTACTGGATATGCTGATGACAACGTCATAACAAAGCTCCAGTACTAGCTCAACTAACAGACCTCATATTTACAGCTCTTAGTCTTGCATATATAAATAGACTAAGGCTGTGGAAATCAAAGATTTCCCCCTCACTATTGATGCCAAGGAATAATCAGTGAAGAAGTTAGCCAGGCAGAAGTGCTGGGGTCCCCTCTCCGGTGCCCCAGGCTTCTCTCTGGCAGGGAATGTGTGCATCTTTCTGCTAGAGAGCTGCATGCAGCAGCTCTGCAGAGATGGGCGTCCATCCCCTGGGATCACCCCTGGAGTGAAGGATCACATTCTTCACTTTTAATGGTAGAGGCAGATTTCAGTTTTAAACATATGCCACTTTTTTTTCTCATGAGCTCAGAATAATAAGCTGTGACTCTTCAGTGAGAAAACCCAAGACATTTTGATATTTCTCTGAAGACATTCAGAGCAAGTCCCAAGCCCATGGGGTCTTCTTTATAATTGCTGCCAGGCTGATAAATTCTGGCAACAGAGGCATCTACAGTAGCACAGGAAAACTGTGCAATACCAAGTTATCATCACCTTCAGATAGACAAAACATTTATAGTTTATTGTCAGGAGGAGTCTGGCTACAAAGCCTTTCCCTGAGCCAGAGTGGACTGACCTTTCGCAGTATGCACAATAAGACAGCAAACATGGCTGAGCTGTCAGAACTTCTGCAATAACCCCAAATCCCTTTTGATAAGGGGAATCAAAAGCACACAGCTCTCCATCACCTCCTAATCATGCCTCCTAATTGTGACCTCAACAATGCCTTACAAATCTGCTACACTGTTTGAGAGCTAGGTGCAACACCTGCTTCCTGGCAGCAGCCATTTGGTTTCCTCTGGATAGGTTCTTGGGAATCTCACATCTAGTTCTCCAAGCATCAAGTAAGAGAGTTTTAATTTCCTATCATGCCATCCTAATGCAACCTGCCCAAGAAGCCTCATCCATATGAGAGCAGTGAAGAGCTCGACAACTTCCTCCTAAATAACACCCTCCCACTCTGCTTTGTGATCCATGGCTCATTCCTCACTGGGTATTTTAGGAATTCTGTACATGTAGTCTTTAAGAGTCAAGGTGCATGGCCCTGACTCCTACCACCTTTTGAGGCACTGCTTAATAAAGAAACAACTCTGAGAAGGGTCCAAACAAATCTGAAATGGGTACAATTGCTTTTCCCTCTGTAGTATGCATGTATATATATATACATAAGAGAAATATTTAGGTTGGCAAAGACCTTTAAGATCATTGAGTTCAACCGTTATCCCAGCACCAATGTGTTCACCACTAAACCACGTCCCCAGGTGTCATATTCACATGCTTTTTGGACACTTCCAGGCTTTGTGATTCCACCACTTTCCTGGGCAGCCTGTTTCAATGCCTGAGCACCCTTTCAGTGAAGACATTTTCTCTAATATGTGTGTATATATATATATTTGTATATATATAATCCCTGCTGTATCACATTAGGACATTAGGGAGTTTAGCAACTGGTCCATGCAACAACCTAACATACCATAAAAGCAACAATCCATTCAAACCTCTTGCGTGATTTGCATCAAAATGAGACCCCTTTTTTTTTTTTAATTTCACAGAAGTTCACTAATATGGGGAGTGAAAAAAAAAATAAAAAAGAGAACTTAAGGAACAAATGAGAACAAGACAGATAATGAATCATGTTGGGAAGTCACTAGCCTTGGGTGGTGGACACGAAATGCAAGTCCACATTTAGAACCAGGGAACCATTGCCTAAGCCACAGCACATGCGTTCAGCTGTCAGATTTAGGAGAGTTTAAAATCAAGAGACTTTAGGCTTTTTGGGTTTAATCGCTATTTAAATTGGTTTAAATTGTTATTTAGATATTTGAGTTCCACAGACCCCTAAAAGTCCCTAAGCGCTCACTACATCAGCTTGCTCAGTGTCTTCCTTACTCCCAAATCCCTTCCTGTGCTTCAGTCATTCCTCTGCCTGTGTGGGGGTCCTTTGCAAAATTATCATGAGCTCAAACTATTTTGTTAAATAACTGGATATGAGTTCTCTCCTTAGAAAAAAAATGCAAACTCGATCCAAAGAGGGTAGGAGTTCTTCCATGTGTCTTTGATTCAGGCAGTGAAATCCTAAGTAGAAGGCAGGCTTCTCTGTTTCACATTTTTTGTTGGCAAAGTAGAAAATTCTCCATTCAGCACACAGATTTGCTGCAGTTTGCTTAGACACCAAGTCTCCATCTGCTCTACCAGGGTTGTAAACCTCTTGGCTTGGATTCTGCAAGTCCTTTACTTCCCTTGCCTTCTTCCCTTTTCTGAGGGTAAGAAACAAACCATCGAATCACTTAGGTTGGAAAAGACCTCTAAGACCATCAAGTCCAGCTGTAAACCCATCACTGTCAAGTCCACCACTAAACCATGTCTGCAAAATGCATATTAAGTATTCAGTTCCTGTCTGCAAAAGGAATTTCAATTAAAATAAACAAATTGCTGAACATAAGTGAGGATAATAGCATTTTATTGCTGCACAGCAGGGCTGTGAAGGTAAGTAAAGGTTCTGAGGTTGGAGTAAAGGGAGATGTATATGTTGCCTAGATAGATGAACTCATTTTCATTTAAAAATGTAAACCCAAAAGATGACTGTGACTGTACATGTTTCCCTCCTCCAACCTGGACAATTGAATCCGTTTACCTAGTGTTTGATCGAGTTACAGCACAAAAAATCCTATTTAAAAACAAGGCACTCCTCTTCCCCTTTTTACTCACATCTTAATGCTTTACAAAGCAAAACTCCAGACACTTTGTGAATCACATATCACTACCAAATAAGTTGCAGTCATTGAATGGTGCCTCATAAAGGAGGCAGGAAACAGGAAAAGCTCAAAATAAAGCTGTTTGTAAATTAAAGAACTGAGGGAAAGAATGGATAGGAAATGAGTCCCTTATTTCTTCTTCAAAATTATTCTGATTAATGAGGAGAAAGATCAATAGCCTATCTGCAGCTGCCATGGGGAAGACAGGGTGAAGAGTGAATCCAGATCCAAGTATCCCCGTGGTGCCAACACATCACATTCTGCACAAGCTGGATATAATGAGCTACAGGGTGAGATCTCATGCGACTGCACTACTTTACCTGCCTGTCCATGCAGTTCCTCATTATAGCTGGATGTGCTCAGTTATAGGGTACCAAAAGGAGAAATGTATGGCATAGATTTGTGAGTAGTCAGAGAAAGGATTGGCTTCATTCCTGCAGCACTGCTTTCCTCCTGCTGTAACAAGAGCCCCAGACACACCAGGCTTCGTCCTGCACTGCTGCTGCATGCAGCTCGGAAGCCACGAGCACAGAGTTTCCACAACATGGGGCAACATCCAGGCCCACAGCACACTGAACCCAGCAAAACATTCCCACTGACATTTCTGGATTTTGTTTTTTAAACCAACTCCTAAATGAAGCACCTCAGATATCGCTGCTTCCTTTATTAATGTTTGGTTTGGGGACTCGGTAATTATGTTTAGCAGCTTTTGTGGGCCAACAGATTCCAAGGCAAAATGACCTGGCAGGATGCTGAAGCCATTTCCACTGTTTTTGGAGTGCTGTGTAAGGACAGAATGACTGTTTTTTGGATGGAGACCCTGGGTGAAACAAGGCAAGGCATCACGCTCCCATCCATTTTGGCTTGCCCCAGAGACAGGGAGAAAGTACCCAGCACTATTTCATTAAGGTTTTGGCATGTCCCTTAATGGCATTTGTGGCAGTTACAGGCACAAAGGAAGCATTTATCCCCGGTTGTTTTTCCCATCTGCAGCCATTCATTTGCAGATTTGCCCAGAGATCAATTCACACTGGCAAGAGAGATAAGAGGGACCTCTGAGGCTGGGCAAGAGAGATTACAGCAGCCAGGCGTCCCCCAGGGCAATTTCAGAGCCGCAGAAGGGTGCTGTATTTTTGAGCACCACTAACGCTAGCGTCCCCTGGCCAGGCACCCCAGGAACGCTGCCACAGTCGACCTGCCTGCTCCAGGCTCTGCAGAGAGCTGATGGACACCACCCCTCAGAGGCAGCTAGGGAGGGATTCCTCCTTTCTACAGCAACTGGGTGCAGAAAAAACAAAACACAGAGAGAGGCTAGTGCCAAAAATGATTACCGATCCACCTTTGTAAGGCAAAACTCGGTTTCCAGTCCCAGCTCTCCGGAAGACACGGTGCCCTCTTTGGCACAACCCTGCTCCAAACGGGGAGGCAATCAAAGGGCTTTTAGCAGAAACCCCTTAGCAAGGGCACTGCTCCCGCAGCCACAGGAGTGGCTAGCAGTCAGTGGGACACAGTTCTTAAAGAGCTGCTATAAATACTTTCAACATTTAAAAATGCTTAATGTGAGTGTTTGTGAAATGAAGGAAAACAATTATACAACGCTCATATTTAGATTTACTGAAGAAAATATTTTAATTTGGTACCTTACTGTATCCTTACACTTGGGCTTAAGCCACCTCTAAAATTGGTTTAGGCTGCCACAAAACAACAGCTTAAACCAATTTAATTGCTGTCTGCTGCAATCCCACCCGACTTCCCAGCCCTGGTTGCACATTCCCCATCTGCTTTCCTACGCCAACTCTCGTGCTTGTCCAACCCTGCTCTAAGCCATTTGGGCAGGCAGGCCAGACACACACCCTCGACACCCTAAAACCCACCCTTTTCCTACGGATTTAGCACGCTGGGGTGACTCAACACCAGGTCAGATGCACACTAGAGCCGGGGGAAAGAAAGGCGTGGAATTGCTCAGTTGAGGCTGGGTGGGACCACGAGGTTCAGAACTATGACAGCTCATCCCTGTGGGCCTGCTCCCTCCACCTCTGCCCAGGCCGTTTAATCCCATCCCGTGCTAAATCATCCAAAACTTAACCTGGCCCTCCTCCCTAGACAGACACAGACAGACACACACACAGACACACACACACACACACACGGTTCCTACCAGGTCAGTAAATTCGCTCAGCTCAGCAAGAGTCCTCACCAGCATGGAAATGCATGGCTAGAGGTGAGAAGGGCTTTTCCCTTTCAACACCAGGGAGCCATTAGCTCATCTAAGCGCTGCTGTCAAGCCATATCCTCGGGCTTCTGCATGCATTTGAATCCCTGATACCCTAAAATCCGGGCTGGAGCATTAGAGACAAAGCTTTCAACTGAAGAGAGGCGAGGAGCTGAGCAATAACCATGCTTCCTAGGGGAGGCTCCTGCAACCCCGGCCTTGTAGCAGGCATTCTACCTGGTCGTTCTAATAGCCCTGTTTTAGTATAAGGATACCAGGGACTAAGTCAGATCTTTCTGGAGAAGAGGTAAGTTAATTTACAGGAAATTCAAATACACTGAAGTAGCCAGAACGTAATGAAAATAAATTCAAAGGGGAAAAAGAAAAAGAAAGAAGAGAAGAGAAGAGAAGAGAAGAGAAAAGAAAAGAAAAGAAAAGAAAAGAAAAGAAAAGAAAAGAAAAGAAAAGAAAAGAAAAGAAAAGAAAAGAAAAGAAAAGAAAAGAAAAGAAAAGAAAAGAAAAGAACAAGGCAACTAAAAGCAAAGCCCTACAGCAAGAGGACAGCTGAGATTTCTGACAGGATACCCTTCTTCCAGTCTGGATTTACCAGTGTTTTGTGACATAGACAGAGTCTTAAATACAAAATAAGTGCTCATCTGTAAAGAAATTTTCTCATACATTATGCAGCACTGTCTCTTCCACACTTCATATACATCTGTCTGTACCTATAAATAGAAATTATCTCTCATGTGCATTATCATATATTACAACCTCTGATGATGTGGTAAAGGAAAGGAAATAAGCAAAGGAAGTAGTGTGCTTCACCAGATCATGCAAGCTCCACAGAACTTTGGTTAGTCAGCTATGAGCAAACCAGTGCTGGAAATAGTACAAAAACATGTGGAAAAGCAAAAGAATGAGAAAAATGACAGTAAACCAATGGGGTTGTTGCATAACAAACAAAAGTCCAAGTAATCTTGTGGAGAGGCTAGAAGACCAAAAAGAATCCTTGCATGCTTAAAACTGGAGTATTGCACAAAGTGGCACACAAGTAGGGAGAACAGGCCAGAGCAGGTCTGCTGGGCAGCACTGGGAGGAACAAGACAGGATCCCTGCAATGCTGAGGCCAAATCCAGAGTCAAACCCCAACTCTCAGCCTGAAAGACAGGGGCCTGAACTGCTGATTGCTTTCCTTTTTCAGAATGTGTCACCTCTGCATTGCTGGATGGTTTTTGTCCCTTCAAAAAAGAAGAAAAATCTTCACTCTCATGCATTTTATGAACTGATGAAATATCTTCACAACTTCTCATCAGTGTTTACTTGTTTAGTATTTCAGCTTGACCACGGTGCCTACAGGGCTAACGAGCCATGACTGGCAATACAATTAAAGATAGATTTGATGGCATCCTGGCAGACAAAAGTGTTTTAATTAAACTGAAAGAAAATTGTTGTTTATGGGCCAGGAGCCCATACTGAATAGACAAAAGTAAGCCTTTTGATAGGAAAAATCAGTGCCACATCTAAGGGATGGGGAACTGAGGTTTAAGTCTTGGCTTTAGCAGACTTCCAGCAGAGGCCATTACTTTAGACCAAGGGCATGTTTTGACTTGTCTTTTGGAAAATGTGGAGAGTGCAGTCTCCCTGTTTTCAGCCTCCCTGAAACTTTCTGGCTATTTTCACAAGGGAAGGCTGAGCAGAGCCCAAAGGAAGCTCCACATTGGTTAGCAGCAGCACCACTTCCTAGTTCTCCCCACAACTTCATTTAACAGTAAAACTCAGAACTTAGTTGTTTAAAGGCCAAGCTAAATCTGAACCAGCCAGGGTTACACTGAAAACCACAAGATTTATAAAAAGCAGTTCCCTCTCTCACCCTGTTAAGGTTCAAACAAATAGCAAAACTTGACTTTCCTAAAAGTAAAGTTAAAGCCTCCAAGTTTGCTCTTTTAATTAGCTTCAGTTACTTCACTGGCTTTGAAAACAGTATAGTTCTGAGCATTGCTTGATTCATTGGAATTCATTGGAATTGGATTCATTGATTCATTGGAATTGGTTTCATTCGTGGATGGAGATGGAAGGAGATCTTGGAGAGAGAAAGAATGGGAATGTATCAATTTCTCTAAGGCAGAATTATCACATATAGGCATTTTAAGGCCAGGTAGGCAGATTCCCCTATTGAAATTGTACAACACTTTGCACTTAAATACTATATTATCACTTGCTTCACTTTGTCAGCTTTTACTGCTTGGTCTGAAAGCTCTCACTGGATGCCACAAATTAATTACACATTTTTCTGGTTTTATCTAAGGAGTTCCTTATTTTTACCCTTGCCAGAAAAAAAAAAAAAAAAAAAAAGGAACCAAAACCAAACCAAACAAAAAAAAAAAAAAGAAAAAAAAAAAAGAAAAAAAAAAAGAAAAAGAATTTTTAAAAAAGGACGAAAAATAAGAAAAAAAAACAGGGAAAAAATGTTTAATATTAACAGTGTATATACCTCCACAGGTGTAATGGTACACACGATGTCTGGAGTCTGACAAAACAATGACCTGTGAAGTCTGTGAAAGACAAGAGAAAAGGAAAGTTACAAGATGGACAGTGTAGCCCATCTGAGTTCACCCATGAATGAGTGAGAAGTGTAGACTATTCATTTGCACAAGAACTGAAGTTGATTCAAGGCCACTATTACCTCCAGTGAGCATCTTTCTTTCAATTCAGATTTAAAAGCTATGGTGCTTTGCAGGTCTCTCTTACTTTCCATAGGTGTCCTTTAGGTTGCAGGTAAATCCCTCCCTTTTACAGTAAGCTTTCACCTGAAACAGAAAATACATCCTACGGTTTTATCACCTGTTATCTAAGAACTGAGGCACCTCCTGTGGCTTCAGTTGCTGAAACAAAACAGTGGTTTATTTTGTGAAAAGGATCATACATAGAAATACTCATAATCCTTTCTCTTTTTCCCCCCTCATGTGACACTAAAGGTCAGAAGGTACCTACAGTCCACGACCTCAGATGACACTGTTTCCTAAATACACATCCAGAATACACGGTTTTAGTTGAACTCGACTCAGGAAGAACAGGAACACATTTAAGCTCAGAGAACCAGTCTAAAAAAACCGAAAAGGAAACAAAAAACCATTGCAGCCAAATTTCAATAAACAGAAATGGAATCATGCCACTGGGCAGCTCTCTTTAACCTCAAGTAAAAGTCCTACTTACCCTGGCTCAGCAACCACCTTTTTTCATAGTCTATGCATGACCTGGTCAGCGCGGAAAGTCTTCACCACTTACCCGCTTCCCATCCAGCTTCCACCTCCAGGGCCACCTGTGGTGGCCATCAGACCCCCGAGGACAGGCCAGAAAATCTCTGGAGCTCACTCCTCCACTTCCAGATTGCTTCCTCCTGGCAGAGCACAGCTGCTTAGAGCACCAGAGCCAGGCTGAACACAACAAGTAGTAAATCAACATCTCTCTTTGCTTATGCTACTAATGACACCCCAGATCACTAGCACTTAATTGAATTTACTTTTCAGTGCTTTTTACATTTTGCTTTTCTATCAGCTGGGACAATAAAAATCAATTCCTATAGGGCAATTTAATTTAGGTTTACATGGTGTTTTATATTCAGATTTTCAGTGCTGCAACATTTGCGTGGTAAATCCGTGCAGAAGTGTTTTTAAGTACTTCTGTGAAATTAAAGCAAACCCATACTGAAGGTAGGTACTTTAACAAGCAAAATACTTAAAAAAGCCCAAATAAATATGTAAGAAAAACAATATAATGGATAAAAGTTATTTGGCCAAATGAAGCAGATTGGTTAGAAAGATCTCATACACATGCAAGAAATTCAGTTACCTGTATAAATATTTGGAGGACTGGTGACACAGATAAATAGTTAATAACTTTTTTTCCTGATGAGTTTTATTACAAAATACTGTTGAAGTCTTCCCCCCTGGGCAAATCTACCTACCATATAAAAGGTCTCGTTTGTGAAAAACATGTGCTGAGCTTTGTGGATCAAGGATGGCTGTGCAGATCTACAGGCTGTCTGTAAATCACAGTGCACGAATTTAACCATGGAGCAGACTGGTAGAGACTGTACATGGGTCTTGTGGTCTGTCCCTCCTGCTCAGGAAGGGTGGAGCACTGTGGTAGCTGCTGTAGGGAAAAGGGAAGTAATTTCAGCCACTACTTAGCACCCTACCACTTCCCTGGAGGACTAATATATTTTACTTTTCCCAAATGGTTTAATAGACACATGGAGATATTTCTCATTTCTCCTAGCTGTGGGCTTTGCTGCTGTCTGGAAGCAGCAATGTTTCTTTGGAGGAACAGGTCTTTAAAAGACAAGTGTTTAGTGTTAGGAAGTTCAGCCTGAGGACTGATTTTACTTTAGCAGATTTAAATATTTCTGATAACTTTAATCATTCTTATTCAACTGCAACAGTATGGATTAGGCAACTAATATTTCAATATGTTTCTCTCTCACTGGACAAGGCAAGTCTATAAATTTCAGGGCTGTGTACTAGGTGTCTAGTGGAAGTGTCTTGTTCCCATTTTGCCATGGTGTAGGGCAACAGTGGACAGGGAAAAGATGCTCTGTACTTTGGAATAATCATTTACAACTGGAAGATGACAATTTGATCCTTAATTCACCTATTCAGACAAGTTTACTTCTGCTAGACCTACAGAAGATTTCTACTGACATTTCCCCCTTTTTGAATTCCTAAGGGTCTCACCATTAGTTCTTGTTAGCATTATTTTTTTAATTTCACCTTCTGCATTGAAGGAACCACCCTTGTGGGCAGCACTGTAGGTGGTTGTGCTTTCAGCCAACACCACATCACTGGGGGCACTTGGAGGTTTAACCAAATCCTCTTTGGTCTTGGAGGTGCCAGCAGGTGTCCAGAGCAGGGATATGTATATTAAAAATGCAACAAAACACACACTTATCTGCTCCTGGGAGCTCGACAGGGGAGAGGCAGAGGGGAGAGGAGAGGAAAGGATGTATATACATTGCTGGAGGATGGTGCTTATTTCTCTAATTACTTTTTGTTTCTTCTTGGCATCTTCTTTTGCTTCATCTTGCATCTCTTGTTCTTCTGTCTCCAGAGTTTCAGTGCCTCCTTTGAAAATTAGGCAGAGTGGTTAGCCTAACAGCTCCAACCAGCACATTAGCAGGGCTGCTAATGTGAGTGACTGCTGGCATTTTTTGTTTGCATGTCTCACTCAATCTTTTATTCAAATTGAAAGGAAGAAGTTACAAATAGGATTATGTTTTTAAGACAAATAAGTCTGTGTGTGCTACACTGCAAAAGAAATAGTTGTCTTCTTCCACTAGAAAATACTTGATCAAACTTATTCCAATCTGCGTTTCTTTTAAGTAGATAAAATGGAAAATGTACATGGTAATGAAATATAGTATTTCATGATGTATATTATGAAATAGAATAGAACGAGATTATTTCTTTAAGACTATAAATTATTAAATTATCATTAAAATGTATGTATATAAATAATTCTATGAGACTTTCTGATTAGATTACCTTGATATGAAAGAACACATTGTAATTATTCTTTGATGCTTTGCAATAAGGATTTAAATTCTAAGTAGATTTCAGGAAGATTTTCTTTTGATTCAGCAGCAAGATGTAATGGGTGGACAAGACTTAATGAAGCAGAACAGGAAACATGAACGACTTTTTAATTTACTCAGTTAGCTTCCTGTGTAAAAGATTATGAAGTTACCACCACACAGATTTTTTGGGGGAAGTTTCATTTGCTTTATTAGATATTCAACATTCAGGGCATTTAACATAAACTGTTTTGATACTACTTGCAATACTGGAAGACCAAAGGAGAGGGCTGTTGTGAACTTTGAGATCAGGAGATCTGCAGAGAGAGGATTTGTACCTTAGTGAAAGTGCTGAGCACCGGGAAGATTACATTCTCTTCTACATAAAGGATAATTAAGCAGGTTTTTATCTCTCTTTTTGCAAAGATGGCAGCAATCTCTAGTGCTGGAGTGGACTTTTCCCTTCTTCAGTGAGATGTTGAGTGAGATGTTGGAGCACCACAGACAGCACTAGGCTACGAGCAGCCTGGAGCAGAGGTGACTGGTGTTTGCTGGGCTAAGGAAGGGATTTGGGTGCCTGAAGCCTGAGAGAAAAAGCAGATTTGGGAAATGGGAAGCAGCAGAGAGGAGTAGGGATGAAGGTTGCATGAGGTCCAGAGGACAAAGGAAGCAGGATTTTTGCAGATCCCTGGCACTGCACAGAGATTACTAGAGAAATGTTCATATAATTGAGAGGTGTCCAAGAAATGTAAAAGGAAGAGTTTGAAGGTGGGCAAGCACACAGCTCAGCTGTGCTATCAACAAGGTGTTTCCAAAGCTGATGAGCAAAGCACTTCCTTTTTATGACAAGTGAAGAAAGGAGCAGGGCAGTATTGAAATATGTGTGGTAGGAGCCCCGTTCATCTGAAGAGGCTCCATTCAGGGCCTTACAAAGGCTATGAGTCGACTGCAAAGAAAGGAGGCATTTCACAGAAACTGAAGTGTGACCCTTTGTTTTGCCTGACCCCAAGGTCCTCGGTGACACAAAAGGGGACCCCAGCACTGATTCTGCAGCAACAAATGCCTGTTGTGAGTGAGTGTATTTGAGGAGAAGTGACAAAAAGGAATGACCTGAGGTTCTTGTTTCCAGCCCTTGTTTCCCAAGGGACTGTCAAGGAGGGCAGCCTGACTGAGGTGGGGAGATGAAGGTGCTGAAAAGCTCTTCCTAGTGGATGCATTTCCCTTGAAAACCTCTCCTGAAATGCATGATCTGATCATCCACATGTACTATTAGGACACCTGGATAATGAGGTTTTTGGACTTTGCTCTGCAAAGTCTATAGAAATTAATACGTCTTTTACTCAGCTGTTACGTGAAGTGGGTTTTTTCTAATTTAGCACTGGCAAGGGATTAGAGTGTCTTAGTAGCCCTGCCTTTGTTTTAACCTTCCATTAGTCCATGACTACTTTCTTTCACAATCAAAGTAGACATGAAAGGGATGTTTTCCTTTGCTCTTTTCATTATTCCAGAGAGCCATAATTCCCTATTAAAGTTCACGATGGAATCAGGGTGCAGAATGATGGATTTAAAGGTATCATAAAACTCTTCCTGGTAAGTAGTAGTCCCCAAATATATTCCAGTTGTGACCTGAGAGAGGCTGCTGGAGGCATCCCAAGCAGCCATGCACTGGCTCTGCAGATCCTTTGAGCTGAGGAAATTCATTTGCATATGGATGCCATGCTAAGGAGGCCAGCCTGGATTTCATTACTGCTAATGATGTGTGTGGGAGAAGTGATTTAGTTTATAGCCAGTGCCAGGCATGCCACAATGAGGAAGTACTTAATTCATACAAAGCTCTTTCTTGTTTCTAAGACCTAAAAATCAGGGGACTTCAAGCAGCTCCAGTGTTACAGACGTGGTGTCTTCATGACCATGAACAGAGCTGTGACTGAGGCAAGGGAGGGAAAGAGAAGGAAACATCAAGATGTAATATTGATGTCATAGAGGAAAGGATAGGAGGAGAAAGGAAAGGGAATGAAAAGCACAAGAGAAGAAAGACCAATGGAAGATGAAAAAAAACCAGCAGGGAGAATCGGCTCTGCAGGAGCTGTGGCTGCCAAGGCTGGATGTTTGGACATTGGAGGTGACAGAATTTTCACTGGGTCTTTGCTATAGTTTTCACAAGCAGGCCTGCAGTAAGATGTCCATCTTCAGAGACAAATTTCTGAGAACTGGAAAGGAGAAAAGGGACCCCAGGATACCACTGGAGTTGGAGTAGTTGGGAATTGCTGCACTGCCTGAAGGCATCTTCTTACTCCACTGGAGCCACCTCTGCTTTCCTGTTCTAATAGAAATTGCCCCAGACAAGGGAGAAAGGAGAGGGGCCTGAGGGCAGGTTCCTGGCATCTGCTTCAGAGGTCAAAGGGCTGAACTACAATACTCAGGCAACTTTAGCAGCAAGACACTGAACTGGGATCAGTGTCTTGGGTGGTCTCTCAGCTGTGAGTGATAAATTCATCAAGGAGAAGAAAGGATCCAGAAAGAAGGAATGGGTGACTGAGGTGAGTTAATCAGAGGGATTAAGGTACACCATACCAGCATGCTGAAAGTGTCTAGAGCATGCACTGGCCCCAGGACAGAATTTAAAAGGTTGAGAAGGCTTGGAGGAGGAACTCAATTCTGGGGTTTATGGGTACCAACCCCTCTGGTGCTTTATACTCCTCTGCTATCATTGCAGAGGGTAGCAGGGAAGAAGGGCTGTGAGCTGCTATCCATTGCTTGGGCATGGGACCTGACCATCCATCAGCAGCCCACAGTATGAAAACCTGAACAAAGATCTTTCAAGAGGAATTACCCCTGCCTTATTCATGGCACAGCAGCTGGTTGTAATGAATTTTAACTGTTTGGCTGCAATCACCCACAATGCATGCAATCAAAAGGGTTATGGCCCTGCTCACTCCTGCAGCAGCCTGGAAATGCTATCTCTGAAAATACAGGGCAGTTTTGGGAACCTTGATTTAAGCATTGTTGTTCTGCAATTTTCTGCAGAGGGAAATCAGCTGGTCAGTTGGACAGGGGGAATGTGAACACCACTTCAGTAATCTGTAAATGGGAAACGCAGTTTGGAGAGTTCCCTGATTTCTGCTTCATCGAGTTGAACTCAAAGGGTATGGAACAGTGACATTTAGCTGGGGTTACTGGAAATTAAATATTGTTTACTTGATATTGCAATTGAATTCAGAACAGCTGTAGGACGTCTTTAAAGAACAAGTCCCAGCTTTAGCATTTGTGTGTCCCTGAGAAAATACTGAGATTTGCTGAACTGATGGCCTTTGCATGTGGTTTTAAGCCAACTGTCACCTCTTGAATGTTTTAGTATGTGCAAGTCACTTAAGATCTTCATACCAAGCTGTCTGAAAACCGCACACAGACTTCACCAACTAGAAGAAATGAGAAAGATGATTTATCATAAAAGAAGAAGCAGGAATCAGCTAAATTTAGAATTAGAATCAGCTAAATTTAGAATAATTCAGAGATGATATGAAGAGCAAAGGTGAGACAAAATAAAGTGCAATTATTTCCCAGACCAAGGGAAAAAAAAAAAGGAGAAAAAGAGATTATGCCAATGCATAATTTTTACTGGGCCTCTGTTGGCAGACTGAATTGTGTTGGGAATGGCTCATTTCTCCTCAGCAACAACAGCAAGTTTAAATAATGCTTCATATTTCCCAGGTTTAGCAGATGAAGAAAAGTAATTACTTGGGAGGCAAATAGAGCTGATTTGCAAACAGAGGAGAATGTTTTATGGCCAGACTTGCAAAAATTTGCAGATGCCAGAAGACTCTGCATCTGCTTTAATCAATGTGGGTTGGTCCTTGTTGATTATTTCTTTGAGATCCTCATGGTTCTTAAGACAGTAATTTTATATTGTCCAAGACAAGGTGACTGTGCAGCTTCAGAGAGAGGGCAACTTACCTGCAAATTCAAAGTGCACAGCTTTTGAACTGTAAGAACTTCTGGTTCAGAGAAGTCTGAGTTTTGTCTTTTGTTTTGTTTTTGAAATGTCATTGTTCTTTCATGTTTGCATTTAGGATCCATTGGCCTTGAAATGTTGCATGGCTGGGCTTGTAAACACTTGGCTTCTACAGACAGCAGAAGACCTTCTATTTGCTCTGATCTTATTATTTCTTTGAGATCCCCATGGTTCTTGGGGTGGTAGTTATAAACCATCTACAGCTACATCAACGTTAGGCTTTTCTTCATGCAGAGGGCAACTCACCAGCAGATTGAAGCTGAATGTCTGCTCAGTTTATTAGCAAATGACCAAGAGAAAAACAAAAGAGCCTGGAAATGCTGAGCAATGCAGTGGTGGGTGTAGAGACACCCTGTGGTGTCACCTTGACTGCTTTAGTTTTCATGATGGTTGAATTGGGTTGCAGTGTGATGGGATTTGGTCTCCCTGTCTCCCTGTTTACAGTGACCCTGCTGTAATGTATCTTCTTTAAGATAAGATCTTCTTTAAACATAAGAGGCAAGGAGAGAGGGGAGAGGGCAAGCAAGCACTGTATATAGCATCTGTAACATTTAATTATATGAGACAGGGATTTTCCAATAGGCCTTGCAACACAAAGAACATTCAACTATCAGCATCACAGTATATATTTTCTAAATCACAACACCCACACATTTCCTTAGCCAAATAGAAGTTTTCCCTCCATGGCTGCATATCTAAAATTAGCCTGAAGGTCAAATCTGAATAGAAATACCCTTATCATTGAATGTGCTGGGAATGATTGGTGCAGTGGGCTCAATTTTCCCATCGAAAACCTTCATTTATTTTTTTTAAATAACAGTTGCTTTTACAGTCAAAGAGCTTGGAGAAAGGCAAAATGAGGCCTGCTGTATAAAATCAACATCAATATTCTGCTTTCACTGCAAGGCTATTTTTATTGCCAACTATTTTAAATGTAACAAGATGGATACAGTGAAGCCACAGTGTAAAAGATGCAGCAAGAGGCTTCTGAATAGCAAGGCTGAGCAGAGACATATGAAAGAAAGGCCTTGGAACTTGGAAGATGTTTGTATATGAAGAAAGACACAATGAAGAATTCTAAGTTAAGAAATGCATTGTTGAGAAGAAGTGAATAGTTCAGGTCTAAAAATAGTTTTTTAACCTGCAGTTGTATTATGTGAGGACTAAGCAGCCTATGCTGCACAAACTCAAAAGCATCATCCTGCAAGAAGTGCATTTATCAGCCACAGTGTTTTATTGAGTGCTTTAATAATACAAGTGTACATCAACCGATCCACAGTCAAAAGTGGCAGGTCCCTAAGAAATTTACAAGCACTTTTTTTTTTGTTTTTTAAGTAAATCAAAATACATATTAATTTGTTCAATGCAATAGCCTTTTGTGTGGGAAACAGAAGGCTAGTGATAAACACAGTCTTAGTAATGCACAGTGATTCTTGATTTTAAGCTTTTATACAAAACTTGTTCCCAGTAGCATGCACCCACTATTAAAGACTTCAGTACAAAAAAATAACCCTAAACACTACATTTAAGTAGAAATGAGATATAATTCTGAATTTGTTTGTTTTCCCCAAAACCACATGAAAGAAAAAAAAAAAACCAACCCCACACATTAATACAAAGCTTTCTGATAAAGCTCTATACTATTACAGATCCAACATTCTTTGCACTGATAACCAAAATTCCCTGTCTACATTTGAGGGAAACAACTTTCAAGTTAACAGAACAAAAAAATCCAGAACAAATAAAAATAAAAAATAAACCAAAAATGAAACCAAAAAAAAAAAAAAAAGGAAATAAGGACAACCTTTTGTCACAAAATGGTTCAAGATTTAATAAAAAATAAGAATGAAGGGAAGGGCTATTGATGCACTTAGTGAATGTGCTTGCACAGGTCCAGCAAATCCTAGAGGAGGTTCCTATGTGGCGTATCGCTTGGTCCACTGTCTGGCCATTCTGTCGTGCTCTGCTCTGTTAGTCATGTACTGAGTGGCAATGCTTCCAACCAGGGGGTCAGCTGAAAAGGAAACACAAACAAAAACAAAACGTGAAATGCACGCCAGCCCTTTTTTAGATCCACATTCCTTCAGTTCTCTTAGGTCTATCAAGGTGCCCACACACACCAGCCTTGTTTTCAAAGCAGGGAAGGAAGGAGATGAAGGTGAGATGGATGGCAATTAGCTAGACATGTCTCATAAACATATAACTGAAACAATTATCTATAGTTCTACCTCACAAAAAAAAGTTCTGATAATTTTATTTTGAGCTAAAACTCACCGTCAGGTGATGTAATTTATTTATGGTATTAGAACTTCCACAACTATTCATATTCTCACCTAAGAAGAGGATGAGCTCTAATTCTATTATCAGGTTGAATGTTGCTTTTTTTTTCTTTAAAATACTTTTAGTCTCAAAGCATAAAGAAATGTAAAGAATTAGCGCAGCAAGTACTATTTTCAAAGCAACAGAAGTTAATTCCAAATAATGGGATTTTAAAATTTAATTTATGGGATCTTTCTGAGCATTCCTATGTCCAGAATGCTGCATGATATGGTCTGGATCTATGAATTACTTCACAAATAATTAATCAAATCCAATCAGTCCCCTAAATAAAACAACCCAAGACAAGACATTCCCACAAATGACTGTATTTCATCAACTTTTTTCTTTTTCAGACAACATTTTTTTCTCATTTTAAGCAGACAAAATTTATATTTTCCCCCCTTTTTTGAGGGGAACACATGCTCTTGATATTTCTGCTGCAACAGTAAATGTTCTGAGATTGTACCATGCATGTCCAGAGGCACTGATACCACACTTTTTCCTGACTTAAGACACATGAAGCTGACTTCTTGTGAAAGCCAGGTATTAATCAGCTTTGCTGTTGTCTGAAGACGGTGCCACTGAACAATCTGGGCATTGGCTTTCTCGGTACAGTTGTAATCTGAGCGTGGTGCTTGAACTGTTAACCATGGAAATTCCCGGGACAAGATGTCAGGCCTTCTGTCAAGCAGAGTAAATCTGGACTTTTTTGTTTGGTTGTTGATGGTAAGAGTTTGTGATAGGGGAAACACGTTGGTTTAGCCAAAAATCGCTTCATTGGCTGACTGCCAATCTCACAGAATATTAGTGAGTAATAGTGAGTAATTAGTGAATATTAGTGAGTAATTCTTGCTAAAAAAAATTCTTTCGCTTTCCTTTCCATGCATAACCTGCACTTTCAGGAAGAGCCTGTGATTTGAATGTTAAGTTTGTACCTTCTAAATTAGCAAGACAAGTTATCACTGTGACTGCAGTGTACTAAGTCCCTGCAGTCTCAGTCCTGCAAACAGTTTATTGCCTGTGCTTACCTTTAATATCTTAATATACCCAGAGGAGGTCACTGAGGCCTGGACTGGATTATTTTTACATGCATATGTGTAAAAGAAGTGTATCTGATCTAAGATAAAATTTAAAAGTTGTAAACTTGAAAGTATATCACCTTTAACTCCACAGCCAGGAAGAGAAACTGTATAGGGGATTATCTGAGGGATTTTGTCCTGTGCAAACAGGAGGTTAACAGTCTACAGGCTCTTAAGCAGCAAAAAGTTATTTGTGGCTGGAATGAAGTTTGAAAAGCACTGCAGGGTAAATGGGGAACCTGAGCAATAGGAAAGGGCAACATTTCTCTTCACAAAAGGTTTCCCTAAGTAGCAACAGTGAAACCTTGTCATAGTGTAATGGCAGCTTGGGGATGAGTGTGAGAGCACTGCTGAAAATTCCCACATCCTCCTTGGACACAAGGCCCCTGTGCAAAGAAACACTTCCACAGACTTGTGGAGAAATGGAGACTGAAGGTTGAGCTTAAAAGGAATCTTTGAAGCAAAATTTGAGGCATATCCTGGTTTTCATGCTTGTAGAGGAAGGTGGGGTTTGGCCTCTGAGGCATCTGGCTGGGAAGGGTTGCAGGAATATCACAGCATTTCCATCTGGAATGTGGCAAGTGCTTATTGAGGTTTAGTGTGTATTTAAAGTGATGCCTCTGAGATCTTTATAAAACCTTGTATGAGTCAATGAACAGTGATGTGCTGTAGTAAAGTTTATCTAGTTCAAATCTGGAAGTTTATTCATGCGCAGGATGAATGTTTCTGCGAAAGCGTGAATTTCACATTGGGAGCTGTAAATTGATTCCTCGATATACTGCAAGGCTACTGAGGATCACATCATCATCCCCAAACCTCGATGATAATTAGAATGTTTGGTTTCCTGGTGTGGGGTTTCCTCTATATCTCCTTTTAGGAGCAAGAAGGTATTTCAAAACCATACATCTTTACAAGGCTTTGGAAGGTACAGGCTCTCCCCCCAATCTCCTTCCAGCATGGGACGGTGTCTCCTTTCCTTTGGGGTGAGAGAATCAGTGAGAGGTGTTCTTGGTAAGGTGTGGAAATGTGTTCAAGTCCAGGAATGTAAAGAACTGGACTGTTTATTTATCCATGTATTCAAGCCTTTGTCTCTGCAGTGTTTTGTTTGGCAGCTGAAAGAGTGGAGGTGACGGCCTGTCAGATGTCTGAGGTCTACAAAGCTTTGGTTGTGGGTGTCTAAATTCCTTCTGAGTGACCTGAGAATCAACTCTCAATCATCTCAGGTGCTTCCCCCAAGCCAGTGCCTCCCTTCACTGGTGTCTGCCTGTATGAAGCAGGACTGTGGAAGCAAAGAGATGTCCTTGCTTCCTGTAGCATGAGCAGGACCAGCTGCACCCACAGCCAGCTGCAAAGCGAACACTACTAAAAGGTACTTTCAGTAATTACAGCAATAACACTGATTTTTTTCAATTTGGCTGTGTGTTTTGTTGGTTATAACAATATTGAATAAAAAACCAAACCCAGAGTTTGGAACAGCCGCTTGTTCATTTGAGAGCAAGGAAATTATTTCAAGGAATAGAAAAATAGTTATTGACAGCAAGGCTCAGCTAGTTCACATCTCTGTCAGAGGGTCTGGAGGTTTGTCACACGTAAATATGTATGAGGACTTAAAAAAGGGCACTTTAATAGGTGCTTGAAGAATTGGCTTATTTTAGCAGTTGCTGTGAAGCCATAAAGCCATCAGGAGGCACAACTGCTTTGTTTGGGAAGCCAGGACAGCTGGTAAGGAGGGAAATGTAAACTTCAGACCAGAGCCACCCAAGCAGGGGCGCAGCGGCCAGTTTGAAGGTGCATTTGTGCCACAGGATATAAAGACAGTGTGTGTGAGCTCCAGAAATGCCATTGGTCTCTCCCTGCAGCTGTGTGGGCAGCTCCAGCCAGCAGGTCCAAGGAGACACATCTCTCAACACTTCATGAGTCACGAGTCACCACTGCTGCGCAATTCGCCGTGACGGGCGGGCATAACACCAAGATTACAAGATAAATTGAAGCATCTTAATTAAAACAATTAAAAGATTTAACTCCCAACATGCACAAGCCTTTGCTATAGTGCCCAAGTCTTACAAAGTATCAAGTATGAGGAAGAAATCCTACAAAATACCAAGTATGAGGAAGAAACAATGGTCCCCATTTACCCCCCTGTGCTATGAAGCACATGGCTGAGCACCACCTGGCGCTCAGCTGGGCTGCACTGCTTAAGGGTTATTGTGAAATATCCATTAGTAGGGCCAAATATGTATTTATAAAATAACCACTGCATAAACTATCTAATTAAGAGATGAAAAGGAAAATTGGATCTCAAAATTCATAACAACATTTTTCTTTTGTTTCCATTTCCCACTACCAGAAAGCTTTCTTATTTTCCATTTGTATATATCTGTGGTTTTAATCTTGATGCAAGAAATTTGTTTCTATAACTAGTCAACTGCTCTAGTTTTTAAAGTTTTTTTTTTCCCTTAAAGAAGTAGCATGATTCATCAATGAATCAGGGTTGATTTCAGAATTTTACTCTAAACAGGACTTATCCAAATGACAACAATTACCAGGGGATAGGAGTATAAAGCCATGCCAGGATTGTGTTGCTGAAACAATCTTGTGAAAGAAATTAAATAAAATACAATACAATAAATTAATAAAAAAGCATATCTATGCAACTCATGGCCTGGCAGGAGATCATCAGATGTGTGGTGGCTGGCTTGAGAGCTGGGATGGCACCCTCTGTGCACAGCTCCTTCCCTGTCCTGTGGGCAGGAATGGGCTTCCCAGCCTTTGCAGTGCTGGTGGCTGTGCCAGCCTGGAGGAGCTGCTGCAACTCTGGACCCAGAAATCTTTAGGCCTTGTAATTTACTATTTCTTCTAAAACCCCACCCTAGGATGCCTCCATAACCTTTAACTTGTGTGAAGGAAATTTTTTATCCTGTACTGTGATTAACTCCATGCAAAATATTAACACACCAGGAATTACAGGATCAAATTTCACATCAGAGGACAGTGAATGAGCAAGGAAAATGTTTAAAAAAGGCACCATATTATACAGGCAAGGGCAGAGGCTATGGTTCAGCAATGTATTTTACAAGGAAAATGTCAATCTAAATAACTAGACTATGAAAAAAATCTTCTGGATGATTTATAGGAAGACTGCAGCTGCTAAATCCCTCCTCACCTCACCATATGTAATCCTCATGTTATATTAGAATTCATGAAATTGCCCTGTATTTATGTGATTTTGAAAGCTGGGTGAGCTGGAGCTTGTCCCTAGCTTAAAAAGGTTGGATGCACTGCTCCACAATACCTTGTCATCTTCTTTTGCAGCCACTGAATATGACTGTATAAGGAAGAACATTTGTGTCTCATGTCTATTGTAAGGCTAATCAAATTTACAGTTCAATTCTAGGGAGTTAATGCTATTGGGGATTTGGATGAGCTGAGGTTGGGTCATTACAAAATTTCAGCTGTGTTTAATGCTAGTTAAACTGCTTTATCATTCAGAAGGCAGACTATAATTCTTCCTTAAAAACTACTTTCCCCCCAAATAAATGAAAATATATTGCTACACTGTATTTTTCTCAGCTTGTATTTTTACAGCTATTTCTATGTCAGCAAATAGCAATTTCAGAGCAGAATTCATCTCCTGGGCTTTGCAATGCTCTTTTAAAAATACAGCAAACATACTCTAGTGAAATAAAAAACAGAGATGGTGTGTTTAACAGCTTGACTTCAGTGTGCCTTCCCCATCAACCACACAATATGCAATGCAATTCCAATCGGTAATGCCAACATGGTTAAAGAGACACACATTTAGACTTAAAATGTACATTATGGTGTTTGTATGCATTTTATATATTTTTATGAGCTTTTATAAAGTAGAATTTTATTTCCACTGCAGTATTTTGCAGTTTTAATAGAGAACAGCTGATGGAGCCAGTTATTACATCACCACAAGTGGGTTCTCAGAAGATTTCTGGAGTACCTTAAAACCTAAAAAAAACCCACAGCACTATAAAAATCTCACAGTTTCTTCAGCCAAATATTTAGAATGTACTTTTTTTCTTGGTCCAGGTTTGGATTCAGCTCTGTATCATGCTGTAAAGAGTTGGGCTCCAGTTGAAGAACAGAATTAACGTGGAAGAATTTCCAAAGGTTAGATGTAATTTGAAAGGTCTTATTCCTTCTCCTGAACTAAATGACTCCATGCTCATAGGTGTGAGAGCACCCTGTTGAGAGGCTCTACAGATCTACCTGTACTGAAACAGCAGTCAGCAAAAATTAAACATTTCCTATTCTTTGGACAGGATGTATGACATGAAACAAGTAATTTTCTAGTTATTTTAACTTCAGTTACACATTTAGAAGAGTTTTTGGTTTAGGGAATACTATTTTTTGTTTGTTTGTTTCTTTTAAAACAGCCTCTCTTACCAGATATTATGCTGTATTTATTTTTCAATGAAAAAAATGTGGAGTGCTTGAGCTCTTTTTTTTAAGGAAAAGTCAATGTGCTCTCTATGTTATTACAGGATACCTGCATTGGAGTTATCTTTGTACATCAGTACAGGCAGGATTGGTTACCCCAAAACCAAACTTCCCCAGAATAAAAGTGCATATTTTCAGTAGCTACATTTTGTTTGGTGCTTTCATTGCAAATAGCAGTGCAGGACAGAATATATTCCTGTACTGGTTTGCAGCGAAAGCCAAGACTTCTGAGTCCAATTTTCTTGGTTTTAATATTGTACCAATCTTTAAGACCCAAAAGGGAAACTAAAAAAAAAAAAAAAAAAAAATTAAATTTAGGACTGGGACAAGCACAGAAACTAACACTTCACCGAAAGACCAGTTTTCTTAACAGCGAATGGTGACAGTTTGATTCACACCAAAACCACCCTGAATTTAAAATTATTTAATATGTAATTATACTTTCTTGTGGTGTTTTCAGTGGTATCCAGGTTAGTGTTATAAAAAGACCAGTCAGCGAAAACTGCAAAGGCAGTGTGAGACATGCTATACCAAATATGTCACAGAACAATTTAGCACTCCAAGAGGAAGGGATTAAGAGAAGATGAATTGTTTGTGAGTAATTTTATTTATTGTGTCACTTTGCCTCGGGAAGTTTTCATAGTTAGCCACATATCACCTGTTTCAAACTCAGTGAACTCCTAGAAGACCATGTCAAGGATACTGTGAGTCTTGATGTAGAAAATGAAATATCTGAAAGGCATCACAGCATCCTTCAGTGATCTTAGAGCAGCAGTGCTGCTCTCTTTTGCTGTCATTAATAATAATGCACAGACTAAGTAATTATTTGGGGGCAGAGACAGGTGAAGTGGCCCACTGAATTACTCCACTAACCTTTCACCTTTGAGAAGAGTGCTGAAACCCAGGGCACGAGTGAAAAGGAGCGCGGCAGCGCTAATCCCTGTTTGTGCAGCAATAAAACGAGCTCGCGGTTGGGAGCCTGATCAACACACGCGCACAAACTGGAACAACAGCGTGATTCAAGGCAGAACAAAGGGGGGTAGCAGGGCTCTGAATTGCTTTACACAGCCTACAAGCTGAACTACAATTTATTCCTGACTTTCACAAAATCACAATTTCAACTGTCCACGTAGAATGTATTTAACCATCTGCGGGGCTTGTTGAAGGCAATACAGAAGAATGATAAAGTGATCAATGAACACTGTATTACAAAAAGAGAACAAATAAAATTAGTTTTTTCAGTAAAAATAAAAAATGGTCATCACTAGAGGAGAAAGGAGCACATTCTAGAAAGATCAAATGTCTGCTAGGAAAAAGTCAGTGAAGCTAATATCAATTTTAGAAATTACAGTTCACAGTAGAAACCATATAATATGACATATAATGAAGTCTCATTATATTATTCTCATTTTCAGAAACTAGTTTTACAGTCTGCTCACTTCTCAACATTCAATAGAAATATTCTAATATATATAGAAAGAAAGTTAAGTGTTCTTACAGTGGTGCCTTAGCTTCCCAACTGTGAAGCTGGACTAAAGCTTTTCCATCACCCAGGCAAGGTATCTAGATACCTTCATAAATATGGCTGTACAGATGTATGTCACAAAAAAGGCTGCCACCCATGACTTGACTCTAAATTTTGAGCTCTGCAGAATTGCTAGAAATGCATTTGACTTCTGTTAAGTTTGCACAATGATTGCAGTTACACAAATATTAAGGCATATGTGACTTGATTACAATGTCCAAACTGTTGTCTGGAGAAAAAAATGTTACCTATCTTCAAAAATAAAAGAGCTCTGCAAATCTAGTCTAGGAAACATCCACTTACTAAAATACCCATTTTGTAACATGGAGGGAGAAATTAATTCCTCTCTCTAGACTTGTGTTTGATTGCTGTCAGGCTACCTACCACAGACCTGTGTGAAATATGAGGCTGCCTAAGAAAAAGATGTTTCAGAAATAAGGAGTATTATCTGGCCCAATTTTATTAACGCAGCTCTTAAAGGAAAGTGTTGGCAGTGATTCATCTCTGTATCTTGCCAAGGGAAATCATTCTTGTTTAAAGAGAAAGATTTTTTTCAGTCTTCAGTTTTTAGCAGGATTTCTATAAACTTTACTGGCTGACTGGGAGTTAGCTGAGGCAATCATGGATCAGCGAGGCACAGTGTACTGATCTTGAAGAGTTGTCTTTAATTAAGGAAGAACATGCACCTATTAGATGTGCCAGTATGCTGGAACAATTAAAATTCTAAAATAACACACTTCACTTTGATGCTTGGATGCGTCTCAATATTAAAAGCACAGATACATTAGCAATGTGTCTGTTCATAATAACTTACTCAATTGGGAAGCAGTCGTTGCTATTAGAAAAAAAATTAATAAAATGGTGTTAGTAACTGTAGAACTTAATTTGAAAGACATTACATGGCATGTGGTTTGATAAAATTTGAAGAAGCTACAGCAATATGCATTTACCTTGTGGAAGATGGCTCTGAGTGGATAATAAGAAAATCACAGCCCTCAGATCTCAACATGTTGTCAAGCAACCAAAATGCCAAGACCCATAATTAAACTGGCTTTTATCCATAGGGTCATAAGTGTATTTTCAGAAAAGCACTGTGGATGTGTTTTTTTTCATGTGTCTGAAGACTCACTAAGTGAGGGATAGCTAGGGATAGGGAGGGATATAGCATTCTGTAGGAATGCTCGTGTGTTTGGTATTGCTTCTGTCTAAAAATAATGGAACCAGTGTTCCTCTGGATTTGTCTCTCCTTATTTCCCACTAATCACCTCCTCCAGGCAAAGGATTGACCTATGGGTCTTACACATCCTGAGCAAACAGTTTAGCCCCTAAGCAACTGAGGGTAAAGCTATTCTCTGTGACCATGCTTTGTGAAGGGTTAGACATCCTATAATCACATGTACCAAAGGTAGATTGCTCTGCAAGAAAACCAGGAGGTCCTATAGGATCCACTTGCCATGTGGACTCCCAGAGGACAGGAAGGGAGCAGGTGCTACTGCATGGTCTGGTCTTTAAACATTTAGAGGCATTTAGACACTGAGAGAAAAATGAGTCCTAAAGCCATTTTCACTCTTAGAAGAGTGTTTGAATGTGAGCAATATAAAAAAATCTTCAACTTAAACATACCCGTTTTAGGTCAGATCCAGGAGTTCTCTGAATCCTGCTCTTGAATCTATCCCTTTATACTTTTATTGCAATTCATCCTTAGAAAACAGAAAAGCCTATATGTGCTATGAATGCTGCATATTTTGGTTTAATCTGATTTTCCCCTTCTTGTCCGATTAAATCTCACGATTAATTTGTCAAATTTAAATCCAAACCTCATTATTAATTTGTCAAATTTAATTCCAAAACTGCTATTAAGAATCCTATAAAAATGTCAAAAGAATACAAGAGGCCTTTATTTACAAAAGGTGGGGTTAGTGAAGATTTTTATCCCTTCTAAAGGCCTACTAAATTAAACTCTTTCATAGCCCAAGGCCTGAAATACCTTGGCAGGTTGAACATCCATTGGAGCAGGAATAGGAACTTAGGTGTGCCTTGCATGAGCACACCTCCTACTGTTACCCAATAACACAAAAAGCAGTCAGGCCTCTCCATTCCCTATCCATACAGGTAATGACTGGGGAATCAGCAGGTGAGTGAGAAAATGACCCCATTTTAGCAACCAACTGGACTATCCACTTCTAGATTAATTTCAGAACATGAATATAATTACGCCTAATTATGAACAGGTTCTAATAGGACTAGAAGGAAAAAAACAGGTAAAACAAAATAAGTAGCATTCATCATGTAGGCAAGTTTTACTCTTGGATTAGTTGCAATGAAGTTACATGGCAACACTGAAAAAAGATTGAATTTGTGATATTTACAGCAATAATTTCTTATTCAGTAACAGTTAAAATAACTTTATTTGGAAATCTTATCTTTCCTACCTGAGAGGTCACATGGACTCCAGTGGCATGCCTGACTAAATAATAATCACTTTGCAAAATGATTTCAGGCATTGGCATAAAGAGTTCTGAGATTAAGCCATAGAAAAAAAGCTATGCAAGGTAGAGATGAAAAAGACACAGAAGGTCATTAAGGAATTCCTTCTGCTAGTATAATATTATGTCTTACAGTAAGTTCTACTTTCATGCCACTTTATACAGCCACTTTATCTAATCAATATTATAAAAACCCAAGCAACGAGGATTCCAGCCCCTGAGAATTTTCTGAAATCAAATTCATCTCGGAGCTGTAAATGCTCCACTCCATAGAAGGGCCTTTTTCTAAGACTTGTACAGATGGAAAATTCTACAAACAATTTACTAATCAAAGCTCTATTTCTGTATCCCACATGAATATGAAATCTTACAGTACAACCCACCCTTAAATTTGGGACAATTGCATCATATATTTTGCTATTTAAGTAGCTGTCTACAACTCCAACTAATGCACCTGAACTTAATTTGCTGTGAAAATAGGGATTCTGAAACCCACACTGCGTATAATTTGTTTTATTTGTTGCCTTTGATAGATCTGCAAAACTGTAAAAAACAAACAACCATTTCCTCCTCCCCTGCTGAATAAAGTAGAAAATTAGCCATGCAAAATATGAGAGACATGTCTTGCAGCAGTGTAAATCATCTCTGAAGGTAGAATCTGAATAACTCAGGAATACTAATTTCTGAAATCTTATGCAAGAAAGTGAGAGACTAAATGATTTAATAGCTAACATATCCAGGCTTATAAATTTTGCTTTTCAGGACTGACTCTACATTCCTACTGCGGATCTGTTAGCCAAATGTAGCAGGCTTCCTTTCAGGAGCCTAAAGAATGTGAAGCAGTGTGATTTCTATGGTGAAACAAAAATAATTGTATTTTAGGAACAGGAAAAATCAGTCTTAAAAATAGTTGTGCTAATTAGGGTCCTGGGGGTGGTTCTTAGGCAGTTGGAAACGTATGGTAAGAAATTTGAAAATCTGTCCTTGCCTTCATGTTAAAAAAGGTACACAGGGAAAAAGAAAATCAACAAACACACAAAACAAACTCCCACTTAGAAAAATGGAACAAAGTCTAAATGAAAAATCTGGAGTATAAAAGCTCAGCAGGACTGATGCCAGTTTACTCCATCTGAGACTTGAGCTATTTTTACTGACTGGGAATAATGAATATTAGATTAAAGTATTGTGAAATTAGAATGTGATGTCTAAATTTATTGATTTTCTAGTTTTATGTATTTTTCCTTTAAATATATAGTTATATTAGTGAGAAAAATATATTCAGTAGAATGGGTTAAGCCTGCAAGTGATGTATCTACTTCATTAAAAAAAAATATTCCCATGTGATTAAAGGCATGTCTGTATTGGCAGACAAAACCTGCATGAAACATAGAAAAAACATTTAATGACTGTAAAATAAAAGAGTATATTTTAAAAGGCAGTTTACTTTTTACCTTGGAACTCATTGAAATTAAGCTAGAAATATGTATTTTATATATGAGAAATAACGAAGAGCTTTATTTAAATACTTCACATTGTTAAACATTTAATGTTTGTGACTTATTTTGGTCTTGGGTCACACAAAGATTTATTATGTGTATGCTCTAGAGTACCTGTCTTCTCTCTGAGCTAATGGGCATAAGAAACCTCCACTGGTAGTATTTTAAATTACACATGTTTATTGGAAAGAAAATGGATTGTAACCTTTTGTATTTGTAGCATCCATCACTCATGCATTTTCCCAAGGACTTTTAATTTAATGATGGTTGAGCCTAAGCTTAAAGAAATGCTGTGCAGAAACTTCTTCAGCAGAAATCAACCAACTTTTAGAAGTCCAGTATGTTTATTTATCATATAGCTTTTATAAGTTTCATGTAAATAAAACCAAACCCAAAAGTCAGGTGTATATTTTTCCAGCTTTACTTCCATTTTGTGATAAGACTGTATTTTAGATGTTCTAGAAACCCTTTCTGAGGAATAATAAAAATTAGGAACAGTTAAGTGTTTTGACAAGACTCTTTTTTCTTATGAGTGCCAGTTACATCCCTTTACATTTACTTCTTGTCACAGATGTACAAAGCTTCTTTACTGATTTGGATTTTAGTCAATCTCTGATTTAATCAGATGGCATTTAATAAACTGATGGTTAGGTATTATTATGTCTGAAGTTCAATTTTTCTCACATCTCCTTAAGCAAAACCAAATTAGGAGCAGAAACATTATTGAAAAGGACAAGAAATCATTGACAGCATGGTCAAAGCTTTTCCATTTAAGGAATGGTTGAAATCTAAGGTGATTTCTTCAAGATGGAAAAAATCCACAAAACAAGATGTGACAGGTAATTTGGTAAAGAAGATTTAAAAAAAGAAAAAAAAAATGGTCTTGTTTATATTTTCCATGGCAAGAAAGGAACACAAACAAAACCCCACACATATTTAGCAAAAGTTAAAAGAAAGTGATACTTCAAACATCAAATTGTTAATAAGCACACACAAAAAGTATAATGCAGGAATACTAGAAGGTGATTTAGGAAACTCAAAAATAATTAGAAAACTTGGTAGCCATGCAGCACCTGTGCTACTATTGTAAAAGCATGAAGGTCATGCTTCAGCACATAATGTGTTAGCTGTGGCTAAGAGGGAATTTCCTCTCCTGTGTATTACTGTGTGAGTAAAGTGCTTTGAGGGATTGTTACACTTGTCTCTGAGTCACTGAGGGATGAGCAGTTGCAGGCAATGTACCTGACCCAGTGAGTAGCACTGGTCTTCTGCTAGAGAGTGACTGTACTCCTTCTACTCATCATTCTTTGCAGAGTTCCAGACACATCAAAAAAAAAAAAAAAAAAAGGAACAGGGTAAGTGTGTCTGTGACTGGCATCTGGAGCTATAGCTAATGACTGCATCATGCCTTGGATACCACAAAATCCAGATTTTATTTTTAAAACTAATCTCTACCATTTGCTTTCTAAATTACATAAACCCACCAATTTTCTCATGTAAATATTTCCAGACACTTTTCAGAAAAAAAAATTATATAAACACACTGTAGACTTCTGAAACCATAATGGGGGGTTTAAAACAAAGTATTTCTAAACAATCTTACTTCTATAGTTGTGTTAATCTTTTTAATGAAGTCTTGTGAGCTTTGAATAGCCTAAATCTAAACACACTAAAAGCCTCTATGCTCACAAATAATGGTCTTCTACCCATAAGGTGTTGTCAAAGTGCAACTGAAAAGAGCAATGATTTAGGCCAACATCAATAGTAATCCTGATCCAAGCCTCCTCCCCCTGCACACATAATTAGGAGATATTCCAAGACATATTTTCCTGAGAACTACTAAAGGGATGACAGTTCACAAATGTTTTCCCTGCTGTTATAATAATCCCCACAGTTATGAGTTCATGTTGAGGGGACTTAGTCAACTGATAAGAACAAATCTTGTAACAGTTTCATCAGCTTTTCATGGCAAAGGAAATTAATTTATTTCAATGCATATCTATATGCAATTTTCATAACGTGCTGCTGCATTTCTTGCATTTACATCTGTTTAATACCATGTTTATAGATCATGTCCACAGAGTTGAAGATATATAGGTGTATGTGTCTGCAAATATTTAAAGATCAGATGTATAGCAAGTCTCTTCCTGGCAGTGCTGAGAGGTTCCTAGTGAGACTTCAGATGTGTAAATCCCATGGGAAGTACTGAAAACCCTGCCAGCTGTCAGCCAGCAGCTTTAGGTGCCTAAATGCCTTTAACATATTGGTACTGTGTGCTCAGCTCAGAATATGAGAAGCTGTAAGCGATTCAAACTATAGAATAGAAGTTAGTATTGTATGCACACTACAACATAAGTGGTGTAGCACAATATCTTTTAAATGGAATAGAAAGAGAAAGCACTGATGAGCTACCACAAATTTGTAAAAATCAGCTCTAGATTCTGTGATATGATCAGTCCAAATATGTAAATTTACCTATGTAGCAGGTTCTGCAGAACAGGGAGGGGAACATACAGTATTTATAGATACACAAGTACTTTCTTGCAAAAAGAACTTTGTCACAGTTGATGGGATCTCTTTGCTCATGTTTTTCTCAAGACAACCCCATCTTTGACAAAGTCATTCTGCACTCACTGAGAGCAGAACAAACTCCATCAGTTTCATGCTGCATTTTCCTTTCATGCTCCCTTAGGACAACTTCTTAGGACAACTTCTTAGGATGGCCTTTATGCCAAACACCCATTTGCTCTGCTCCCCATCCAGCAGCACTGAGGCACCAGAGCAACCCCACACTGCACTTTGCCTTTGCTCAGCCAGAGCCTCCTGAGCAAGCTCATCTCATCTGGAGACAACCCATGTCAGAAATGTAAAAGGGAGCAGAAAGGTTATGTTGCAATGCAGAACAAACCAGAACTGACTCCTGGCTGCTTTAACTTTCATTTACTCTGTGTTACTTGTTGCCATGCTTGAGTGACATGGCATAGAATATTTTCCTGCTTCAGATACAAAGAAAGCATTTTCCATTGTGCTGAAACAGCCCAGAAACCTGCCCACTTCCTGACAGAGTACAGTATACAAACTCTGAAGAAAAGGGAAAAAAACAGCTCCAAGCTAAAGAATATAAATAATCTCAGACAACAGAGCAATTTCATTGTTTACATGACCCTCTGCTGCTTACAAAAAGGATATATGGGAAAATGAGATTGTCTTGTTGTATGTCTGATAGTACTGTGTTGTGACATTGCACCTGGTAGCCTGTGGGTGCCAGGAAAGAATCAAAGTAGCAGGGCTTAGCCGGCCTCATAAAATGGGACAAATTAAGATTGTTTTACCAACTTAAAAGTATTTCAGTCATTTTCCAGAATATTCATCACATTTGACAAATCTCCTCAAATATGGATTATTTAAGGATGAGCATTTATAATTTTTATGATTGTTTATAAGGAGTACTTATAGTTTTCCTGTCTTCCATTTGTCTTGACAAAAATGTTCAAAAAGGAAACAAAATTTCACTAGAACCACAACAGCATGTACTTGGGCGGAGGAAAGCCCAAGAGTCCTTTCTGATAAACTGAACAAAGCTGATAAGATGTTAAATGAAAAAGAAAAAAATTCAGATTGGATTCTGAAGCAGTTTCTGAGAGTAGCAAAACATGCAGATTATGTCTTTAAGAAAAAAGTTACAAGAATGAGGAGAATGAGAAATGGCTCATCCCTTGAACTTGCTGTCATCCAGAGTTTCTAAATTCACTTCACAACTGGGGGTGAAGGGAAAAGAAGGAATGATAATTGGGAAGTCTAATAAAACTGCAGAAGGAACACCTGATGTGAAGCAGCACTGACAGAAAGCAGCCTCTGCTATGGGGAGGCACCAGATGAGGAGGAACATGGTACATGCTTCCTGCTAGATTGAGATATATGGAATAATGGAGAGAAATGAAGATACATCCAGGCTGCTGAGTGGTGAGGAGCACAGAGCTGTTCTTCATTACCTAGGGCTGGGTAGCTATTTTAAAGTTGAAACATGGAAGCCAAATAGCAGAGCTGTGACCACAAGTCAGCCAAATTCCCACTCAGAGCCAAATGCTCCAGCATGGAACAGATTTTATTATTACAGCTATGTTACATTTTCCTTTATTAAGCTGCCTTGGATTTATTTTAAACTTTTTTTTTTGGATGGGAAAGCATTTTCAAGTATCACAGTAATTCTGAAAATAGATCTTTTTTATTGATACAGTGGACATCTATTAGAGTTTTAAAATGCTTGCTGGTATGGCTGGGGCTTTGCTGGCTGAAGAAGCAGAGCTATTCCTGTGGAACCTGATGCATTGACATACACTTGGTTTTTAAGTGGCTGTGGCAATTCTGGCTCTTGGTGCCCCTGTGCCAGAGATGATCAGCCCAAAGCAGTGTCAGGAGCATGGAGTGCGTCAGTGGGCATCAAAGACTGGCAGCCTCAATTCAACTCCTGGTGGGAGATGCATTTTCCAGAGAGGGCTTAAGTGAACCTACTCCCCTTTGTCTGGGGTGTGCAGAAGACAATTCCATGGGTATTGTATTGTATATTGGGCAGTCCAGGTATTTCTGTCAATACCTTATGCAAATTTGTAGAGACTGAGGAATTGCTATGAACAAACATTCGGATGAAGCTTAAGTTTCCCAAACAGCAAAACAAACTCAAAATGTGGAGGTGCTCAAAGCTTTCTAGACAGCAAATCTATCCATGTTGCTATTGGAGATATGAACCCTGGCTGGAGCAATTCTAACACCTGGATTTGGGATGGCTACTGAAGGCAAACCTGCTATGGGACAGGGCAGTGGCATTGCAGCAGGACACCAACTTCCCTCCAAGAATGTATACTGCTGTCTGAAAGGGAAATGGGCTGAGAAAGCACTAATTCAGTTCCTTCCCTTGCACATTGTCTGACTTAAATCTCCCCACCTACTCGTGTTTTGCAGAGGTTCTGGTAACAGCAGCAATTCCAGCAGCTTTGTAGCAGGGCAAATACCATTCAGGCTTTTAGGGCTTTTAAGATTATGTTGAAAAATCACTCTCCAAAGTGCTGTTTTAGATTCCATTGAGGATCAAAGATATGCATTAAATTACACTATTGAATCCTATTCTGCAAAAGATGACAGAACTGGGATTTTATCCCCTCAGCAACAAGAGTACAGAACCTTGCACACCCTTAGGAAAATGATAAAGGGGAAAAAAAAAGAAAAAAGAAAAAAGGGAAAAAGAATAATGTAATAACTGAATCCCACCACCAAATTTTCTTAAATACCAGAACCTTCATGTAGGTGTATGTAAGGGTGTTAATATCTTTTGGCAAACCTAAATCATGCCAAACCACATGGATAACTTGTAATTGCAACAGAAAAAGAACAATAGCATGTTATCCAAAATTGCCTGTTATACCTACTCTGTGATAAAAACAAGAGATTTCTAGGGAAGATAAAGGCAAAACGTAAGGATGACTCATATGAATAAAGCTTAAAAGCATGTCTTGTGTCCCTTAGTGAGACACATAAAGATCCCCATAACCTTAGGATCTTTGACTTTGCTTATCTATGCTTAGATAAATGTAAGTCATTAAAATGCACAGCCACATTACTTCATGTGGGTTAACAAAGTATGAAACCATCCAGTAAATTCATGATTCATGGCAGTACTTGTAAAAAACAGCACATCTACTTGTAACCAGGGTACAATATATTTGAAAGCCACAATGTACGTTGCAGAATTTTTTAACATAAATACTCTACTTTTCAGATATGCTGTGAAACTGCAACTACTATAAAAATTGATGGGTCTCACACTGAAGTAATGTAGTGCTACTTGTCTAAAGTAATGTAGAGCCACTCATTTACTCTCACAAGTACATTTATTGTGAGGACATGCATGCTTCAAACTACGTTCACAGCAAACTTTACAGGTAACACTAAACAAACTGCCTCACTTTAAACTCACTTTCTGGTGAGTTTAAAAGGTAACCAGACAAGCATCATTACACTGATAATATGTCACTGAAGCATCTGAGAGCAGAGCAACCAACTTGACTAGTGCTGACCCCAGTGAAGCGGGTACTGCAGGCAGTTTTTTGAGCATATATTTTGCCAGAGGTTAATGCAGATGTTTCGCCCCTTCTAGCAAAAGCCTTTTCTTTCTTCTGCTCTTCCTTTCTTTTTTTTCCTTTTTCCTCTTTCCTTTTCCTCTTTTTTCCTTTCTCCACCATTTCACTCAATTGCGTAAAAGCAGACAAACAGTGAAAATGACAGGGCTAAGACAGAAATAACCTTCAGTGGGGCTGCCAAGTGAGATAGGCACATCCAACAGGGAGCAGTAAATATTTCCACCTGGATGATGGTGATGATGAGCAGGTTAGTCTGCCTAGCTGTGCCTCATGCCCCAGTGAACTCCAAGAGTCAGGAGCATTCAGGAGGGTTGAGTGCAGTGAGGATGAGCAGGGGAACAGAAAGCCTCTCTTACAGAAAGAGGCTCATAGACACAGGTCTGATAGTGTCCATCAAATAAAGACAACAAGGGAAGAGGATGGTTCTTAATTAGTACACCAAGAGTGAAAAACTGAAAAATGGTCACTTAAGGTATAGGACAAGACTTGCTTAAAAACAAGTGGGTATAAAATTCCTGTGAGTCAGTTCAGGTTAGGAATCAGGCAGAAGTTTCTAAGAGCAAAGCAAGTGAGGTTCTGTAGAGCCCTTCAGCCGTTACTCTGGCTACAGCTGCCATCCAAATGTTCAGCCTAATATTTGTGGGAAAGCAATATTGTGGCTGGCCACATCTCAGTCTGCCACTCCTCCTCTGTGTGCACCCCCTGGCACATCCCCATCGCAGGAGCTTGCAGGGAAGAGGGCCAGGAGCAGCAGGAAAGCATTTGCTCCCAGAATGCCAACTGAGGGATAAAATCATCACTGACCGTGGAACCTGCACGTGGGGAAAATGGTAAGGAGCCAGAGCCAGAGGATGACACCAGAAAGGAAGAGGCTGGTGTAAGGGAGAGGTAGGCTTTGTTCTGATGTTCTAATCAAGGCTTAGCTGGGTGCTATTAAGCAGACATGATTCGATGTTAAAACTGTTCAGACATCGTGGATAATCAGGCCAGCCAAGTTCAGATTTTGAATGTGAAGAAGGAAGCCATGCAAAGAAAAGTGTTGCAGTGTTACAATTTACTTTCTCTGAAGCATATGCAAATGATATTTTTCCTGGGGCTCAAGAATGTTTGGCAGGGCCAGGATGGCAATGGTCAACTGAGAAAAATAAACATTCTAACCCAGATCAGCATCACCAGCTCTGTAACTATAAAAAATAATTAATTTGCTTAGCACTTCAAACTCAGTAAAACACAAAACCTCAATGGCCACTGCACTTGAAAGCTCTTCAGATTAAGGCAGTGTGGAAATTTCCCCAGGCTCTGCTTGAACACGTAAAGTGTAGTTGACTTTTAGTCCAAGCAAGACAGGTTTTTGTAACTTAACACATTTTCAAAGTGGGGAGTGTCCACACATGGAGTTACTCTGCAGTAACTAAATGCCCACACAGGCCAGCCCTAGCAGCTAACACTGGAAGCAGGCATTTTCAATATTCAAGCGTAGGGCCTATAAACATTTACTCACTTATTCACTCACTCTGTTTCATGCAGGTGAAGGTATCTATCAGGTTTTGTGGGGTTGCTCATGCACATGCCAAAGTATTTACAGGACTGGAGCCCTGATTTGTAGAAAGGCATGGGTGTTGCTCCTCCAGTACCACCTCAAAGGAAAATACTAATGCCTGGACTGGGCTAGTGCATCCCACCATCTCTCCCATCCCTCTGATACGTTTGGCTCTCACACTCCCAGATAATGCACATGTGTTCAGTCATACACAAACCCTACAGCGCCCCTTCCCCCCATGGAAAAGTCAGCCAGCTGTTACAAAATTCAGACCTTTCATTAACACAGTTTAGTGGCTGATACTGCCAAGCAAAACAGAGACAATTAATAATAATCAGGACTGAAGGGTTTGAGACAGCTTATGAGTAAAGGATTGTATTAGGTGTTTAAAAAGGACAAACTTGCTCCTGCCTGCAGTGATAGGGAACAAAGGGCGGTGATGTATAACCAGGGAGGGAAGAGACTCTCTCCGTGGCTTTTGTAGATTACTGTGTGAATGACAGGAGCGGCAGGAGCAAATACCTCTTTTCATTTGCTCAGCCTGCTGGAGAAGAATAGCAGCGCTTGCCAATGAAGCTGCAGCTGTGCTTCAGCGCCGCTTAATCACTGTGTATGACTGAGGCTAAATTAGCTGCCATTCTTACTCCTATTTGTTGTTCTAATGAAGATTTGCATAAATGTAAGAGTAGGGGGTAACTGATACTTGATTCTTCGTTTGCGAGGCCAGGGTGGAAGACTCGCCCATCCTGCTTGTTTATGTTTGTGGGAGATTCAATGTTGCCTTTCCATTTGACCTGATCTGCTTCTGGCTGATGAATGGTGGAAAAAAAAGAGTTCAAAGTTGCTTATCAAATCGAGACCCCTGTTGTGTTTCTGCCTTTAGAAAAGGGCAGACTAGTTAGATGAAGAGGGGACTGAGGGATTAGAAAATTACTCCGAGCTGTAAAAAATATATATGCATGTTTCTGCAGCTACTTATGTGTATATATGTGATATACTTCAACGGCATATGTATCAGCGACATATCTTTCCATCCATCCATCCATCCATCCATCCATCCATCCATCCATCCATCTGATGGTGACCAATATTTTTTTAATGATAAGATATATGAAAAAATCATATTAGGCAATATGATGAAAAGTAAGGACTTGTAAATTTCTGCAAGCCTTCTGTTGTCCATCACTAACATTCAAAGTTTACTTTTAAATAAAAGAATATCTAACACAAAACAGGCAATTACCAAGGAAGGCGAAAATGACTCAGCACTTCAAAAATATGTGCCACCAGTGCCTTGTGAGACTGGGATTCAAATTAAGAAATTGTGCTAAATCATCAAAAAAGGGGGAAAATTTTACCACGAAGCAGTGAAAAAATCCAAAACTACTTCATAATTAAAGAGAAGATTTGAAAATGAAATGTCATAAAATTGCTTTATTTACTGTGGTCAAGACAATGCCTATGGCTGCTAACTGAAAGAGGCTAAATGGAAGAACTTCCCATTTTTTGTGTGTTAACTTGCTCTACATGGTAATACAGTATGGATAACTGTTTTCAGTATTCCTCTTACACACTTGATATGCTAAAACTGTTGTTTGACAGCGTCTGTAAGGATTTAAGATTAAGAAGGAATAAGTAGTGAATTTCTAAATTTCAAATCACTGCTGGAAACTGTCCAGCTTTAAAGATGACTGTATCCCTCCAAAGAGAGTATCTGTATTCCTACGGGAGAGCACGCATCCACTGCCCATTTCTCAATCTCTACACAGCTTTGCAGTGTCTCTAGCTCTTTAGCTGGTCTCTAAGACACATGAGCAAATATTAATTTGGTTGTTGTAACTTCTGTCATCTATCTGCCTGACTACCCACAGACACTTCTGCATATTTTTGGCCAAACACTAACAGAAATCAATCTTTCAGAGACGTTAGCGGAGAGCATTCAATCCACCTGAAATAAATGTGCCTAAAATGGTAACACTCTATCACTCCACCTCCCAGCTGAAAGGAACACCACAGGTTTCAATGTTCTATACAGAAACAAACCCACATGAAAATAAAAGCAGTCAATCACATCTTTGCTTGTTCTCACCTTATTTTAAGTTTTGAAATATTTCAATACTCTATTACAGCTTTTTATTCAGCCCCTGATTATGCCAGAATCTCACGTTCTGCCCCTTTCAAAGCAATTTTTAGACCTTTTTTAATTTGCCCCTTTAGGGCAAATTAAAAATAATATTGAAGTGTTTAATAAAAAACAAACCAGCAACAACCCTCATGACATATAAACAGATCACATAATTTTTCTTCAATGATTCTTTAGTAATTTCTATATATTATGGTTTTCCAAGGCTACAGTCAGAATTATGTGTTTGTAAATAGGGTAAGAGAAAGTGGAAATTACAGACCTAGTGGTCAATGGCATAAAACAAATCTAAAAGAGCTGAGGGGAGAGGTTAAGTGCTATGCTAGTTAATAAGAATGACAGCTTGCTTTGAATACTCATGCTGGCTGTCCAAGATATTGAATAAACCTCATTTAAACTAATTTTCATTATTTGTAGAGTCTGCATTAGGCATCTATCATTGTCTGTGCTATTAATACTCTTTTCAGAGACCACATTATCAGCATATTTAAATGAAAGCTTTCCTTTTCAATATTTATTAACTCATTAATATTTCTTGGTGGTAATATCCTGGTTGTAATATCCAAATTATACATACTAAGGTATTTTCTACTGATCAAACTTTCTGAATTAAATTTTTTTTTCCTCCAGTACTAAAACTGCACTTGAGCTTCTGAAATTCTGCTTTCTTTTTATATTATTTATATGAATAGCATCTAAAATTTACATTTTTGTGGTTTTTTTTCAGTAGGTACCAGTAAACCAGAGCACTAACCAGATATTACCGAGCTGACCAAATGTGAATGACAAATGAATGAGGATATGAAAGTTAATTCATCTTACCGGGGTTACAGTCTGTGAGGAGGGAGCAGATGGAGAGGAGAACTTTAGAAATGGTTAACGCTGGACTCCAGTTGTCCTTTAAAATGTCCAGGCAGATGACGCCTTGGCTGTTAATGTTGCAGTGGTAGATCCTTGTCCGGAAGGTTACCTGGAAAGGGCAGTGTGTCTCAGTACAACAGTGTTCAAGCCAGTAATTGCACAATTATTAAACACTGAAAAACCATAGGAACAAACATCCTGCTTTCCAGGCTGCTACTCTGCTACTGATGGTTGGAGACTGGGCAAGACAAAATAAAGGAAATAAACTCTGCCTCTTACAGCTGTGACCAGCAGTGAAACTGGTTTGTGCAGGCTGAGAATAGGATGCATTTCCAGAGCTTCCTCCTGCCTTGGTCTTATCAATCTCATTATTTTGTATATGGCAAAGAAACCCCCCAACAATTCCAGCCCCTAATCTGGACAATGTTCATAACTCAGGTCCACAGCTCTTTCACACTTTGAAGGAAGTCAGAACAAGACAGATTCTTTTACTGTCTTCATCTGTTCATCATTTGACACAATAGATTAAGCTGTAAAAAGAGCAGAGGCATCACAGCAGTGACTCCTGAAAAAATTGAAGTGAAATATTTTGAAGAAAGGCTGTTGCTCAAATAAAATGCTTTTATTTCCAAATTTTAGGTTACATTTTTATCAGTAGAATTGTTTACAAACACATTTGGGGTTTTTTTTAGTAGTTTATTTTGATGATTTCTGTATCTATTTTATATGGTCTTCCAGGTGATCCCATAGGTAACAAACCAAGGAAATTATTTTAGCCCAGAATAATGTCCTCTTTTTTCAAGGTGAAGACACAGGCTTTTTATTTTAAAAGAAGCTCAGCTAGAAACGTTGACTTCATAGCTCAGAATGAATACTGGGGCTACTGGATAAGAAGGGAAAATGTGAAAAAAACCACAGGAGGTCATCAAGGACTAATTTCTCCATCAGTTCTACGCAAATAACAAGTCACACCCAGGTGGTTTCAATGACATGTTCCAAAAATCTAAAATTAAGATGTAGGACTTCAGACATCTACCTCACCAGCAACAGCCCTGCCAGGAGAGGGGCTGGGCAGGCAGGAGACAACAGCAGGCAAAGCATTCCCTGACTCAGGGAAGCTGTGCTCTTCCCTCCTCTGGGACAGTGCTAATGTAAGTGGGAGTGCCTACAAACCCATCCCTGCCCTTCCACAGATAAATCCCTGTCTGGAGAGTAATGCAAACTGGTGACAGGCAGGCTGCTCTTCTGATTTTCTTCAATATCAGAGATCTCAGTGATCTGAGAGGGATTATCAGGCCACTCAGCAAGCAGAAGAGAGAATACAAGTGAAATAATACAGTACCCGGTTTACTTCTATTAAAAAAAAACTACAGAAATCATTCTCTAGCACACTGAAAAATTCTGCCCCTTTGTATTAAATCAAGAAGCTTGGACAAAATAATGGAAAGAAAAGATAGTAGATTTATGGTATTAAAACATTGCATTCAACAATAAATACTTTTTCTCATAAGTACTTTTCCACATAGATCTGGAAAAATGCTTTGGAGCCCATTGTCATGCACCAGTGAGTTCTGCACCAAAGAACCCTACTAAGCAAGTTCATCAGTTTTTAGATGCTTCTATATTTAAAGGTATTGATAATTAATTGGATAATTCGACAGTTTGCTACTCCATACCCTACATATTTATAGGTTCTTTCATGTTTCCTGTTCACTTGCAGTTTTGCTTATTGTTTTCCAGCCTAAGTGCTTCACTTCTGGGACTTCTCTGAGAATTTAAAATATTTCTGGTGCAATCATCTCAATTAATCCAAATGCTTTAGCCAGATGATCTATTTTCTCCCCCTCATTAGAAGCCTAAGCACATTCAGCATTTGGAGGGAAGTCTTCTGTGAGATCAAAATGTTATTTATTTAAATAATTATAATTTGGTGATAAAATTAAATGTCTGTGTACAAAGGGAAGCTATTTTGAACAAGGAAGGTTACTAATGCTCAAAAGCCATTAACTACTTTACACAAAGTGCCCAGAAAGGGAGATAGTGTGGAGGACCATCCTAGGAATTGCAGGTACTCATTTATTCCCTAGGTAGATTAACTCCAGGAACTCTTATACTCCACTTAGAAGTGAATCAGTGACTGCTCCCTAGCAGGATGTCCCAGGACTCAGTAAAAACACCTGCTTAATTTTAAGTATTGTATGCTAACTTTTCAGTACACCATTGGAATAAAGCCTATGTTTTAAGTATTTTACCTCAACTAAGGTGCTTCCCTATACTTCCACAATGAAAAATTTGAGGACTTCATTCAGTGGCATCTAAATATACTGAGTAATAAGATATGTGTGGTCTCACTGAATGTGGGGGAAGCACTGAATCTACTGCACAGATTAAATTATACCCTCTAAAATATTTATAGACAGGTCAGTCTGAGCTTGCAACCTGCTTCAGAGAAGGTCATCGATTTGAGCGTGTATTTTAAGTGTGTTTTGCCTCCGGCAGAGAGGACAGACACTGCCACACGTTTGTTCCCCTGCCTCAGCTGCTTCTGAAGCACTGAAACAAGGACACTGGGAATTTGGCAGGATTCAGAGCCACTGAGATGAATGGAGGTAGTTCATGTCATTCATGAGCTGTTCAACACTCCATTGCCATCACCCGGTGGATATTTGTACATGAGACTTCACCTGTTTGCAGTTGGAAGGCTGTTTTTAGAAAATGCTTAGACCCGAAATATAGCATTTTTTCACTATGAGTACATATTAAACCTGTGAGATTGAGAAAGGCAAGATAAGGCTTGCTGCTTAGCACTGACAAGGTCACCAATGTCACCTAAGACAGGCAGGCATTTAAATATTTAAATAATCAACGTATTAGTTATTTTATAATGACAATATGTTATATTTTATTAATTAATTTTAATACTGAAAAATCAATTCAATTAAGTAATGAAAATAATCACAGTGTTTAGAATTGCAGAAGAAGCTGTATTAATGACAGCCTTAATATGCTGGAAACTGTGGCCTGAAGGTGGCAGGTAACAGAGTTCTCACCTCGAGGCAGCAGAGTACGAATGGGATGACACATTGCTTTCCTCATCCATGTATTGCCTCAAATTGCTGATAATGTGGGAAGTGCTGAGATGTAACTTTCTGCATGTTGTGCTTACCATACCTACTTTATAAGGTTATGCAGGGTCCTCCTATTCTACCATGTGTTAATACCTTTCCAGGGGAACTGCATTTTCTTTATTATGGTCATATTTCTACCTTTGATGTCACTTAAATGTTTCCTTTAAATGCTGGACTCTAACTCCATTTATCCCCTAATGAAAACACCTAAACAACCTCTAAGGGCTCTAAGGACTGTGTGGGTGTGCAGGCAAAGTCACCTTCAGACAATTAAATGGTAGAGGAGAAATTTATGGATTTACTTGAACCATAAGTGTTCTCTATGGATTTATTCTCTTTCATTCTGGAATTTAAAAAGCATACCTAATTTTTGTTGAATAAAAGTATAGGTCAGGAAAATGCAAATTACGGGAAATAGGGAAAAATGGGACTACCTTCTGAAAACTGTGAGCACTACAAACAAACTTCCAAAAGGTAATGATAAGGAATTTATTTTCAATCAAATTTTATTCAATCAGTGTTGAAGTAAACAATAATAAACTCATCTGTCATTTACTGCTGAATGCCAAACATGCAAAGCTATGTCTGGCTGTTCACTGAGTAGGTTTTAGGACTGAAAAAAGACTGTTAATAAAACCTGGGAAGAGGAAACTAAGATAGATTTCAGTTGAGTGATTGGAGGCAACTAGTTGAAGGCAAGATAAGTAATTTCAGCATCTCAGAGTGATTTTGAAGACCATTTTCCCAGCATTATCTAGTCTTAAAATAACTTAATATCTTTCTTTTGCACAGAGGTCTAAACACAACAGTCACTATGGTGCCTGGTACACCATCTCACACACTTTCAGACTTCACTGAATTCAGTTGCAATCTTCTTCAAAAACATATCAGGAAGAAGAAATGATTCCCTAGTTTTACAAATTACATGCAAGGGCTCACAGTGTACCCTCAGGATTTGCTTTCATCAGCCTGTTTGGGTTCAAACCCTCACCTCCTGCTTCTCAGTCACTGGAGCCTGGTGACTGTGTAGGGAGACAAGAAAAATTCCCAGAGCCAGCCTGAAAATAAACAAAAACAACCTCCTTTTGCTCAGCTAACACTGGAAGCAGAGTTGAGATTCCCAGGGCTCTCATTCCTGTGATTTTGGGAAGCTCCTTTCAAGAACTTTCATTTCTTACAAGGATGGAATCTTGCATGCCTGCTTGAGATGAAATTTCTGTCTTCCTCAAATATTCCCCAGGAGTTCTGCTTTAATAAAACTGCAGTGGCACTACCTGAAGTGGAAGAAGTTGTACTGCATACAGAAAAGGTTTTATATATATATATATATATATATATATATATATAAAATATGATGCCATTTATGATGATGTTCATAGAGCTCAGGAGAGAGTAAGTTGTTGCCATCTCAGTTTGTCAGACTTTATAAGCAATACATTTGTCCACTCAGAGAAAATAAAAACAAGATCAGGTCTACACTCTTCAGTCATATGAGAAAAATAAAACAATCTAAATGAAAAGTGTATATAGCTCTGAATGACACAACATTCATGCAATAACCTTTATATTAATTAGCACTCTTTAATTTCTTACAGAGTGCACTTCATTTATCTATGAGCACTGAAGCTGCCTTTCTAAGACAGGGTGGATTATTTCCAGTTTGTTAGTACATATCTATAGCATGCACATGAACAATTGTTGAGATACTTAATGATTCATCACAAAGAGTGTACAAAAAATGACTGGCCATATGATGTTCACTACTTAAGAGTACATTTTAAGTTTACAGCAAGAAATGAACTTCATCTAGTTCTCAAAACACTTGATTACATCTAATTTTACTTAGTAAAAAACAGATATAAATAATTTTATTGAAGGAAAATACATGGTATCTGCATTAGCAGGAAATAATGAACTGTAACTACGTTTGCTTGACCTACAGAGAAGTCTGATATGCAAACTGTGCTGTGCTTCTTTGGCAAAATGCACCATGAAAGACATTAGTAGCCAAAAGTGGTAATAATTTAAATGGATATAATAGCATCCACATGAGTTCACCTTTAATATTACTGAAAATGAATCAGTATGCAATGTAATTATTCATTATATTCATTGTAATTATGAAGCTGAGTAACTACTCACACTGTCTCATTGAACAGTGTTTCAGGGGAAAAAAATTGAATAAGCACAACAGCAATAAACTATATTATATAAATGCACTCATTATGCACACAGATTTAACAGCAGGATAAGTAAAAAGGGACCTTGGTAATCTTTGATGTATCCAAGAGAGAGAAAAAAAAGTCCTAAACAGTACAAAGTTTTCTGAAAACAAAGGAAGAGAAGGAGAGGACAAGGGAAATGGATTACTGTTTGGGTTAGGGATGTTCAGAATAGAAACAAGATGGTAATTTGCCAAGCATCAAAAGCTTTCTCTGACAAAGTCACTGTGAGTTTTTATAAAATGATTTTCATATAATCAGCATAATCTTTCTTACAATTAGCAGTTCCTTATGGAAAGTCAGCAAAAAAGTTCTTTTATAAGAGAGTGACTTTTTTTAAGATTTACTGACCATTTAACTCTTATAAAATAAAATCTCCCTTTTGAAGTTCAAAGCATGCAGGCTGTACTGTCTTACGTGAACACGTCTCTCAGCTCACCACAGTGCTCCTGCATGGTGCTCCAGGCATGAGACTTTATTCCTAGATTTTATTCTAAGAAACAGGGGCCTCTTCTTCCTCACCCAATTCCAACAGCCTATGGGTATTTAGGTATTCCATACATGAGAAGTCCTAGGCAGACTGACTTCAAAACTTTTTGTTTTTTGTCCTGATCAATCTGCTCTCATTTTATAGTAATGTGTGTAAAAATCTTTCTCTCACATCTGTGTATATTTATCTGTGTGTGTGTAAAAGAGGACAAGGAACAACATTGACATATTATGTGTTTTTAGATCACATGGATTTTATGCAGTAGTAAACATGCTTGATACAGCCGAATTATGTAGCTTCTGAAATTTCCAACAGACAAATTGTCTTCTGAAAATATATTTGACAAACAATATGAAAACCAATGCTGTGAGGCAGAAGATATTCCCCATACAATGCCTCTACAGGCCCTCTTAAAGAGCTTTGTGTACTGGGTATTCACAGGAAATTGGAAGAAATGATAAACCACCTAAGCCTTGGTAAGGAAAACAGGAGGAGTTTAGTTAGATAGAGCTGTTTGCATCAAGATTAAATAAATCAATAGGAACTACTGATATAAATTAGTGTATTGTAAACAAAGTGAATAAGGAGGCTATTCATTAGAAGAATCATTGGCAATTCAATTTACCAATTACTAGAAGAATTATCAGATAAATGAATTGAAAGGAAATCTCAGAGATTTCCATGGTGTTGCCTTATCAAATACATATTTTGCATTTAATGACAATGAAATATCATTATTGATTCCTCAGTCTAACATATTTCTGCTCACATCTATGTCCTCCACTTTAAAACTCTCATTCTGTCATTTTGGGAGACATTACACTTTCTTAAACTGCCACCTGGGTTTGAGCTGTCCAGAGCCCAGTACTACTGCATGCTGGTTCAGCACCACCTGAAGACATCACAGACTCACACAATTGTTTGGGTTGGAAGGGACCTTGAAGATCATCCCGTGTCAACCCCTCTGCCATGGGCAGGGACACCTCCCCCTAGACCAGGCTGCTCTAAGTTCCATCCACCGTGGCCTTCAACACTTCCAGGGCTGGAGCATCCCAGGGATGTGATCTGTGGAACAAACTGTTTCACTGCAGGTGGCGCGAGCATGGGAACTGCACTCTGCCGCTCACACTCCTGGAAAGAGCTGTTCTGAGAAGGGCAGGATTGGGGCTGATCCTGCTGCCTCTGACAATGGCCTTGCTGCTGGTAGGTTGTCCATTTCTCCCTCTCAAAGACTCCCCTGCATCTGATTTCTGCTTGCAAACACCCAAAGACTTCACTTGCTGGGAAAACCTGCCAACTCCATTTATTGTCATGGATGAAGGATTCCCAGGCTGCTCTCAGCGAGAAGATGCAAATGGAAAGGCTGGGCAAGGAGAACAAGGGAGCGCGGAGGCACAGCCAAGGGGCCGCGGGAGGCAGTGCTGTGGGAACACGCCACACCGTCACCACGAGGAGGAGGATGGGGAGGGCAGGAGGCAGCTGAAAAGAGCTGTGAGCAGCACAGCACGGCACTGAGAGCTAATAGGATGTGACAGAGGCTATGAGAGAAGTATGATGAGGCAAATGAATGTAAAGGATAAGGTTGACAGGAGCGCATTGCGTCTGAAGGCTGCCCTTATGATGGCAATATCTGGGAAGGGGGGCTAGAGGAGGCTCAATGAAACCCTGCCTGCATCAGGGTTCCAGAGATGGTAGAAAGGGATCAGTCAAATGGGCTTGTACTTAAGGAGTTTTAGAGCTTTGAGTGTAAATTGTGTTAGTAGTGATAAATGCAATTTAGAGTGCATGTCTACCTAGTAAGGTTCATTTTAACAACATAGGTTAGAAATACCAAGGAACGTTTATTTTTTTGCATCTACCCTTGTAAGCACTGTTTTTCTATTACACTGCAGATAAAAGTGTCCTTAACAGCCAATCACATATAAAAAAAGTATGAACATGTAGAATAGAAGCCAGGAACAAAAAGTATTGCCCCCTCAGACATGAAGCTGAACTTACAAAATAGGTTGAAAGCGTCTACCACAGAAGAAGAATTCCACAAAAGGATATTTAGTGCTATATTACAATTATGTATTAAAAAACCTGAAGAGATGTTTAATATTGCCATTAAGATCAGACTCTATAGACATTGTGCATTATATTTAAAAAGGAAAAGGGCCTCCCTTGTAGTCCAACAGCTGATTTAAACCATCTAGGCTTTCAAGTGCTGAGAATAGTTTTTCAGTTAGTTAGGCATATGAGACTTACATAGGAGAATTACATAGGACTTAACAGAAAACAGAGTTTTCTGTTATTTTAATTTTGATTTAGAGGTCATTTAGCATATTGCAGCTTTCAAGTCCTATGAGCCATTTTTCAGTCAGCTGAGATTAAAGTCCCTAGCAAGATTAATTGTAGAATTGGGATTAAGAGATTCTATAAATCACTCAAATCCAAAAATACAGCTATCAGAATACTAGGATAATGATAGAGACATCTATATTGTATCAGCCACAGCTAAATTGAATTGACACTGTAATAGACTGAACATAGTCAAATATGAGAGTAGAAGTAATTAATAAAGATTATTCTTGAGGAAAGAGCAGACTCCATTGCAGTGACAATTCCTGGGAGGAAAGTTCTCTTGAAGAGCATTCATTTTTCTACAAACACCTGTACAAAAGACTGGTATGGCTTCCTGATTTGTCAAAGCTTCCTGCTCCAGAGGGACAGTATGCGGGACAATGAAATTATTGCCTTTCCTTCAGTTGTGTAGTGTACCTAAAGCTGCAGTGTTTGTACTGGTGGCTAAATTGCAAAGGATCTCAGATCAAAACCTTGCATACTGGGGGAATTCACTGTTTTCTTATGTGGACTGAGGGGAGAAATTGTGGTGAAATTATTTCTGTCAGACCAGGCTAAAATATATGATACCTCCTACTCAAATACACATGGACATATAATCATACATGTACACCCACAGATACAAACACACGTCCTCCCACAAGAGACATCTATGCAAGGCTAGATCCCATTCAATAATTCAATACCCCAAAGAAGGAGCTTTGGGGTATTGAATGGGATACAGAGAGAGAGACCTTTCCTCTGTTAAAGCCAAGGGGTGAACTGTCTGAATCCATTAAGGATGAAAGGAAGATAGTTGGCAGGAAAAAGAAATCTCAAAGGTATTTCTAAAAAAGGTTGAGGGGGTCATTAAGCCACTGAAAAAATGTAAGGTTATTTCCCTGGCAGGTCATCTAAGCATTTTTATTCATTTCTACTCTGAACAGGGCACAGCTTTGTCTATTTTTCAGTCCCTTCTGCTACATGCTGTATTTTTGGGCTGAAGTGAAACCTCACCTTGTGACCGAAATTGAAGCCTCGGCAGCATCTGGCCTTTGGCAGAAAGTGAGCTCATCACCACATCTATGCCTCACTTTGTGTGTTCCATACCTCCCTTCACTCTGGCATCTCATAAAACCAATGTGACACTGAGGATGCAGCCGAGAGGAGAGCGGTGATCGTGCAGCCCGCCCGCTTCCTTGCTGACTCAGCCAACGAGTGCTCAGCTCATTTCTGCAGTGCTACAGCAGCTTCCTCACAGCAGAGGCAAGGAAATATTTTTAATTGATTAGAGCCTCCCAGAAAGCCAAAGCTAATTTGCTAGTTCTCAGATAAACTGTTCTAAGGATCTTGTTTTCTGGTTGTAGAGCTAAATCAGAGTTAGGCTGGGCTGGCCCTCCATCACTCCTATCAGCTGCATTGGTCAGAAAGAGGTAAACTTTTTTGGGAAAGAACAACTCCTTCCTCTGCATGAGTGTGCTGCAGTTGTGAGTGAAGCCAAATGCCACTGATTTATAAGGAAAGCAGAGCTGAAAAGGTCAGTGACCTCTGGCTCAAAAAATTTGGAGTCCAGTTTCAAGGCATGTGACAAAGCTGAAATACTGAAACAGACTGACTTCAAAGGGGAAGAAATTAACAGTGTGAGAGCAAACTATACTCCATCTTACCACATGGTTTCTTCTGTGATGGTAAAGAGTAACTTAATATGATTCTATGACTATGGTTTAACTTTGGAAAAACACTGACAGGCAAGGACAGACAAAATGAAAACTATGGATCCATAGGGGAAAGACTTGTTGGGGCAGACCGGAAGGGAAACCTGATGACAGTGACATGTTGCTATACAAAACCTGAAATGTGAACTGGATCACACAGGAAAATTAATGCGGAAAATGGAGATAAAACTTGAAAATCTTAAGAATGTTGGAGGCCACAAAAACTGAAGAAATACCTAAAAGTGAAAACTTGTATAGATACTTTTTCTTTGTTAAACAAAACCTGAATGAAAGAGTGATTCTTTTATGTGATAAAGGGAAAGTAGAGAAGCAGATTAACTATCTGGAAGAGCAAATGAAAATTACTTTGTACATTTGTTAAAAAGAAAAGCCAAAATATAGAACATCTTTACTTGTACAAATGTGGTCTCTAATTAATGTTTACCAACATGCAACAGGGTACCCAGCGATCGGATCAGGCATCAACAGTGTTTATAGAAGCAATCTGGATCCCTCAAAAAATATCAAGAACTTTGTGTAAGACAAACTGAACAGTGTTTACACAAATATATTTTAATGATGGTAATAAAAATAAAAGACACATATCCAAAATAAATTTTCAATGCATTTATCTTACTAAAAAATTATTTTACCCTCCTCAAGATCCATGTGTGACATACATATGTATGGATGTGATAATGGAGTGCACAACATCTGAGAAGAGACAAGGAAAAAGGATCTTTCTGCAGATTTTAACACACTGTGGATTAGGCCCCTTAACAGTGAATATGTTATGTGACATGGGAATTTGCCTTTGGAACCCTAGGCTGGGTCAAGTAATTGCATCTGGGAAACACAGTTTCTGTTTCTTCGCAGGTTTTTTGTGGTCACATTTTTGGAAGATCAATTTTGACAGTACTTATTTAAATATTTCCTTACTTCATAGTGAATGAGGGACGAAAATGGCCCACAGAAATCTCAGGAGTAATTTATGAATTCAATCATGGTGAAAAATGTGAATTAGACCCTTTCTGCTATGTTCTTACAGGGAAGTAATCTTGCCAACACTCAGGATACATTTTATGTCTTTCTCAGTACATTTCACAGTCTTGTACTTTATCCCTAGGTTTTTTAAGATGATAGAGCCATAAGGAGTTTGAAAAAAATTAGAATATAACTACAAAGAAATCTAAAATAATCTATGCCCATAACCCTATAATCCATGATTCTGAAAACAGCACAAAATATCACAAATCTTCTGGAGAAGTAGAAGAGATGCCAGCGCACAGATAGCACCGTACCACGAGGCCATGCATTACTTTCCATATACTCAATACCTTTCTTTTGCTAGAGATCAGCTCAGGGAGAACATATTTAACTACCCTTTCCCAGCAGTGCTGACAGGCAGCTACCTTATGATAAGCAGTGGTCTTCTCATACTGCTCAATTAAAGGGATTTCCCTAACTATTTTACCTATGAATGAGTTTCATAAGGTCTGGAAAATAGGTGTAATGAAATAGCAACAGTTTGCGAGGTCATACAGCAGGACTGAAAAGAGGGGGGTCATTTAGAACTGTGGCTGAAGTGAATAGAGTAAGAATCCAAGTGTTCAACACATGCTTATGTCACAGTTTATATCTGACATTAGTCCCCTGTGCACACACACAAATTACTTTCTTACAGATGACAATTCCCCTCAACATAAAACTGGCTGTTTACTAAGACAATATGGCATCATCAATTCTCTTCTCCTTTATCAAGCAGTGCATTTTCGTATGATTTAGACGCACACATTTCTTACAGTGACAACTGGCATCAAGATAAAGGCAGACAATCAAATCTATTAGGAAGCAGGACAAGAACCACCTCTTTGCTTGACATTTCATTAATAAGCAATGCACAGCTGCATTACTCATATCTCAAAATAACACAGTTGCTGAGCACAACTGAGTGCAGATTGAAAAAGACTTTACCTTGTGGTGAAATAGCAAACTGGACCATCAACTTCTATTTTAAAAGGGTGTCTGTTGCATACACTGCCTCAAGACTCAACAGATTCAACAGAGAGAATGATAAAAGACCTCCCTGTAACTTGTCTTTCAGAGCTAGTTCTTATGTATTACCTCTCTGAGAGAACTTCAAGCTCTATTTTATATGCCATAAAGCCATTTTATCCCCCAAAAATTATAATTTTAACTTTTTGGGGGGACTGAATGTAACCCTTGCATGGCAGCTAGCACAAACAGATCAAGCCCAAGAAAGAAGTAAATAAATAGGGCTTGTTAAAACACCTTGTCCAGACAGTGGGCTGGACTGGGGGGAGGCAGGAAAAACAGGATGGGGGAAGAACAGAACAGAACTGACCCAGCTCAGCATGCCCAGAACTTTAACAAACTGAAGGAGACATCATACATTTTCAAATTCTTTCTTCACCATGTGACAACAGCTGTCTAAATCTGAGACTGTGCAGTCAGGAAGGTGTACAACTCCTCTAAGACCTCCCAGTGGCATCAAGGCTTCTCTAAACTGGAACACTAAAAGGGGGAAACAAAGTTAGACCATCTCTAATACTGCTATACTCACCCATCTTTAGGTTACTGGCTGGAAAGTTCAATTTACAAAATGACAAGTGCTTTACATTCACATTTCTCATTTATTTTACAAAACCTTTCCTGGTAATATCAGTGTTATTTACTACTATAAACATTACTACTGTGGCATTAAAATTCTATATGTAGGCACTTATCTTTCAATAATCTACTCAAAGTAATCAAACAGGAACTGACTTCTCTCTCTTTTAATGCAATATCCTTCTATTATAGACCAACATGGCCCACCCATCCCTTCATAAATGTGTCAGAAACAAGGTAAATATTTTTGACCTCATAGCTCCTTCCATGGGGGTCTTCCAGACACACACTCCAGAGTGGCAAGGTGAACAATACACCTCTTTTTACTTTGTTTCATGGAAGACAGCCCCATCAATTTATTTGATTCTATTAACAGCACTGTGGGATAAATTTTCCTGGTTTCTTATTATCGAACACATGTGTAAAGATTTGCACTCAGTCTTCCAGATAAGGACTTCTAAGCATCATGTATCTGACATGGTAATTCCTTCTCTCTGTAGGCCAGAGGATGCATTTCAGGAGCATGTTTGCCTTTTTTATAAATACATTACACAGGTGGTTTGCAATAATCCTGTGATCAAGCAATCAAGTCCCATTCTGAGATCCTCCTCAGCAGTTATTACCTCTGCTTAGAGATGATGCTCTATATTGCCACATTCCACCTTTTTTCTTTTGCAGTCTTCCTAACCACTAGATTTTTCATGTTTGACATTTCAAGTTAATCATGGTAATGATCTGTCACCTTTATGTTATTGATACAGTTCTCTGTTTCTGTCTGGAATCATTGTAGACAGCATTATAAAAAGAATTACTGAGGATTTTTGTAAATATATGTCACTCCAGTTTCTGGAATTTGGTTCCAGAAAACTGATGTAAAGCAATCATTTATAATATCTTGCACCTGCAGATACTATATGGGGTAGTGAAATAGGTGCATACTTTTGTCCAGACAGCCATACAACTTTGGTGAATTATATGGGTCAACAGGAAAGATTAAGTATCTTCAGCTATTTATAAAGGGTGCAACTCAAATACAAGCACTTTCATATTAGAAACAAATCCAAATTAAAAAAAATAGCTACTGGAAATTATGCAACCTTTTTCTAAATAAATCCATATGCATTCAGCTATACTGGCAGCATGCAAGCAAACTCTAGCCAGTTATTTAAATTCTTTCTATCAAAAGAGTCAAGTTTAAAAATTCATTATTGCTTTGAAAGTTTTATGTTTCATCCTAAAATGATATACCAACATACACATTAAAAAGTATCAGCAGGAGAAGACTCCTATCAGACTTTGAATATCCTTCTACTAACCTTGGGTGGTTTAAAAGGATAATCCGGTGAAAAGGTTATGTCAAGGAAGAAAACTCCACCTTCATATACAGACCCTGGAGGCCCCAGTATAGTTGACCTCCATTCATAAATGTTGTCTCCTTTGGGTCCAGCACTAAAATAGAAAACAAAAATATAATAACCACATGCAATCAAGGATATACTGCATCAGTTATACTCTACCAGTAGTACCGCTGGTTTTGCTGTAAAACCAGAAACTAAAATTGTGTATCACATTCATTAAGTTAGACAGAACACGCATCTGATGTCCTAAGCTCTGTCAGAGAAGTGATATATTCAGCCAGGAAGAAGAATTAAAATCACATCATAAATTATTCAAATAAGCACAGAAAAATTCCCAACTGTCTTATCTCAAATATTTTAGTGGGCAGATGTGAAGTATTTACAGTGCAAGGATACAGAGACTTTGCTGAGATGTCTTGTCACTGTCTTGCTTCACAAGCCATCCTATTTTCACCTACCTCCTCATCCACCTACCTCTTCAGTCAGCAGCAGTGTAATTACACACATTACACAGCACAGACTGTACTAAAGACTGAGCAGGGTACAAGCAACCTTGCAGCTGCACGTGTTCCTAACCTAAGGTCTCCAGTCACTACCACAGAAGGCTGCTTCACTCTGCAATCATTGCCCTATCTTAAATAATATAAACAGGAAGTGGGTTATGTTAATTATGTTAAATACAACAGGAAGTGTTGGATTATGTTAATTCAAAGTCCTTGGTTTAAAACACAGTACTGAAATAATATTCAAAATGTACAAAACATAATCCTGTATGAGACAAGAAAAGTCTCTCACCTGTATGGTGAATTCCTGAAAAAGATTAAATAAAATACTAACTAATAAAAATTCCTGGGCATGACTCTTCGAAAATCCAACACAGCCTCCTTTCATACAACATAATACCTGTCCATATAAATATGTATTTTACTCAGGATGGCCTCTTAAAGCATATGAAGACTTTTCCATTCACAGACTGCTGATTACAGGACCTGAATTTTAATTATGATCAATTGGAACAGTGACTTCCAGATATCTGATTAATATTTTTTAGAGGAAGGCAGTGCTGGTAGATATCTCAGAAAAGTGATGTGGTATTGTCTTAAGGGATTTCTTGTGAAACAGTTCTTGTTATGTTAGCAGTGAAGGTTTCTGCAGCGAACAGGGGTTTGTGGAATCACTCAGTGTGTAGAACAGCTGAAAGCTCTTGGCTATGCTCCATGCCTCACAATGTGCCCAAGGTACACAATTATTATACGACATCATGTCATGTTCACTGCTCAACTATTCGTTTTGTTCACTGGAAGTTAATAAAACCTGCTTTCACCTGCAATTCCTTGGGCTCCCTTCATTAAAACTTCTGACTGCATGATTCCCTAAATACAGCTGCACGACTCAGCTCTGTGCAGAGCACTTCATTAGTCATGGTACCTACATCCATTTTCTATTATAGCTGTTAATGCTTCTTGGCTTTCTCAACTACCTTGCTTTCTCAACAATAATGGGTTACAGAGACTATAACATTATGGAACATTCATTTTCTATCAGCCATGGTAACAAAACTAGCAATTGTTTTAAAGATGAAATCTGGCTTTTTAAGTGGCACAATAGCAGAAGTGTTGCCATCCATATTTCACAGTGTCGATAATACATCAGGTTGCTAGCTGCCAAACAAATTTAATTTACCCAGTTCTCAGTTTGCATTAACCTTTGAATAATAAAGCACAGCTGAGACTGCTGTAAGAAACAAACCAGAGAATGAATAATTAAAACCACCTCCACTGCCTTTAGAAAGACCAATCCTGAGTCAACAGGGAAGGTTTAATTGTGACTGAACTAGGCATTAAGGGGCTAATTGAACTCTTTATAAGCCCAAACAAATGCAGTCCTACATCAGTGGTATGGTATACAATGTTAACAGAAAATAAAACTCCTAAAAAAATGCAGGCAATTATTTCAAATAGAAAAGACAAGAAGCAAGGCAAGTCTAAATCTTACACCAAAAAAACCCCATAATATGTGAAAGGAATCCCTTCTCATTTTCTGCAGGAAAATGTTCTAACACTTAAAGAAGCAATTCCGCAGTCGATGCCAGGAGGTTAAAATGGAAGTGATATAAATGTCATTTCCAGAGAAATGGTTGGAAATAAGTAACAAAAGCTAGCCCTAGCTCTTTCAGAACTTATTTAGCCAGGAGGGGTTGGTTTGGCCCTTTCTGCATTTGACTGAGGCTGACTTTTTTGATCAGAAATCTCTCTGACAGTGGCAGTTTCATACTGTATATTATTTTTATTTGTTTTGCCTATTTATTTAATTGCATTAACATTTGAAATGAGCAGTCATTAATTAGAATAGTTGGAAAACGCTCCATCTGCCAGTTGAACTGTTTCGGCACGTCCAGCTACAAGCCCAGCCTGATCACATTCTGAGGATGCTGATTAACATTAATTGACGGTTTTCTTTGCAAATGAGAGATGAAGCTTTATTAAGTATTATTATTAATTTGAAGAATAGCTTAAATTGTATGGAGTGTGGGAAGACTGCTGTTATTGACGCTGCCTGTTTAAGTGCTTGCTGGCAGCAGGGCTGTTCAGCCATGTGAAATACCAGCCCATGTGCACAGGCAACAGCTGGTATTAAGGGCAACAGCATGCACAAGCATCACGGTTTTTCATTTGTGCATTAATAATACAAAAAGTTTGACAGGTGTATTATCTTTGTTTTCCTTCTTTCTTAATTGTTAAGTCTTTTATTTATCCACAATACTGGCAACCCGAACAGACTTCACCAGAGAAAATTCCCAATGCACAAGACGTCAGCCAGAGCCTTATTCTGTAAGGTTTAAAATGCAAGAGGATTTAATTATCCTTCTCTCTACATAGATATCTGCCCAACACACTGAAGCCCAAATGTTTTACATTCAGTATGATTTATATTTCAGCTCTGTTAAAGTTACTGGCAACCAAACCACAGATCTCAAAGAAAGTGCACCAAACAGCTCAGTGCCTGAAGTTCTGTAATCTTTGGAAGAACATATTCAGATGTGCACCCTGTCAGCAAAAGGCAGACTAAATCCGTCCTGAACTCAGCTGACCCAGAGCCAGAGCACACACAGGCTGCCTGTGACGAACCTACTGCTACACAGTCAGCTCCAAGGGAGAGACAACTGTGGCTGGGCAGCTCCAGGTGGAAGTGGATGAACTCTAAGGTAGTAGGATGGACTCTTAGGAGGACAGGTCTGCTGTGAGACCAGCAGTGCAGCCTCCCAGTGTGAGCCCAGATGCTGACAAGCCAGTGACTGCAGGGTGGGGCAATCAAGGAACCAGCAGAGAGGTTGTAGTGTGGCTCTGAACTGGTGTTCCCCAGTTTTCCAGTGTTACCTCCCAAGTGGAATATGTAACATAAGACCAAGGAGGTGCAGCTGAGCTCCTGGAGACTTGAAGTTATTAATGACTTGCCAAGAGCCAGCTGTCTGCTGCTATTATTCCCCTGCAGCTGATGAGACCCTCCACAGAATACTGTACACTTCACCTCTGCAGAGGTTTGCTCAGTGGAAGAGCTGGAATAGGTGGACATGGAGCAAGTTTTCTTCCAGAACAACACCCATATGAGTGTATGAAATTCAGGACAAAGGAGTGAAAACATGTAAAATGGTCTTCTTTTTATTTCACTCTCCTTTGCTTCTCCTATATTTCAGTTCTGCCATGGCTTTTCATAGATACTTGCAGGTGAAATGTATGGACATCAGTTACAGTTCTTAGCAAAACACTTTAAATGCTACTAGAACTGAATTAACTTTGCTTTAAATATGCTTACCACATGGAGTATTTTCTATTCCCTCAGTATGTTTTAGGTAGGCAGCCACTTGAAAGCAGTGCTGCTAAAACTGCTTGTCCAATAGAGCAATTTATTATAAACACCAAGCTTCCCCTGCATTTAAAATATCCTAAAATATTAAATGCAAAATAATGTATTGGGAAAGTTGTATGAAAAAAAAAGCACCCATGATATACTAGATGAAAACCTATCTGGAGAAGTTATTAAAGTACGGTTGATTTTTAGCTGCCGTTTGTACACAATTGTATGTAATTTCCAGAGAATAATTTTAAAAAGTGAAAATACAGAAGGTCAAAAAAATAAGTACGTTTACCTTGATTATCAAGTAGTCATACAAAACAGATTGGTCAAAATAATGTTATCATTTTTAATCTACCTTATATTTCTCAATGAGGGAGTCACATTCTTTACCAGCATCTATGACTGAAGGTAACATAAACTTGTAATATGTTTCTGGTAAAATGGAAAATGACGACTATTTCAGTGTCTTCCCTTCTATTCTTGGTCTCTGAATCCTGCTGGTATCCACCATTAAAATGGATACTCTTTAACACAAGGGAAAGGCAAGCCTGTAGCACAAAACATGTAGGATTTTAACTTCAATGGTTTTCTAGATCTGATACATGAACAGTGCATAGCAGGGAACTGATCAGGCCAAATAAAACAGGAAAGCACGTTGGTTGGAGGCCTTCCTATTCCTCAGGACTCAGAAAGAAATGGAGAGATTCTTGTGGAGAGAGGGAGTCTTTATAACAGTGAAGAATAAAGCAGAACCAGGATATCACAGTAACGCCCATGAACTCACTTTCCACGGCATTGTCTATGGCAACTCACTCCTAGTATTGCATTATGTAATCTGAATTGCCTTAGCACACAGAAACACACATCAGAGCCAGGCTGCAGTCTGTGGAGGATGCAGTCTCTCTCAACTATCTCTGGTAACTTACAACAGTAGGAAAAAAGACACATGGAAGGCTGTTTCTCTTGTCTTTTATTGTGCAGAGCCTTGGCTTCAATATTTAGGAGTTTTCCCTCTGAGGAGAGAAGCTCATTACAGAATGATCTTCATTTCTAATTTCTACAACAGTTTCTTGCAATCCCATTTCTTGCACATCTAATAGATATACAGGAGCAGATCCTGCCTGTAGCTGCTTTCTCTGAATGCTTCTGGGAAGCCATTTGCCTAGAGGGCAAAGTGGATACAAAAGTACAATAAGATTGGCAAAATAATTTAAGAGCGCAGCTGGTGAGGTGAGAAGATGGATGTGGCAAACCAGAAGACTGCAGATTCAGCTTTCAATGAGATGCATCTCTTGAGAAGCAGATATGAAGCTTCATTAAAATAAACTTAGTATACTCTCTGCTCTCTATTTTGAACACGATACCAATAATGAAACTAAGGTGCTAATAATGAAACTAACTTCTGAGCAAAAGTGTTGCTTTTGTCTGCACCACAGCTCAAGGTTGACTCTGTGCTTGGGGACAACCATGAGATGAGCAATGGGGCTGTGCTGGGGAAGTTGATTGCTGGATAATCCCAGTCTGGGAAGAAGCGAATCAGCAGCAGCTATACTGATACATCGCCAGGTGTTTCACACCCACCTCCCCAACCCACTATTCAACAAAGTGCAAAAATTGAGAAGCATCACAGTCCTGTATACCACTGCCATGTTTCTGCAGTTTTTTTAATGGATAAAGGCAGTATTAGGATACAGATGGTGCCAGCAGTACAGGTTATCTCCTGAATTTCTTCTGCTCTTGTCCCAGTACTCTCTCTGCAACCTGGAAGCCCACCTGATCCACCACCTCTTGAGCCTTATTACTCCCTTGTTGCTGGCTATTACTCTTTGTAGCGTATGTATTTTCTAGTTTCTGCCTGAGGGTAGTTTCTCTCCCACCCTCTCTCTGTGTGCTGACAATTCATTGCTCCTTCATCATGGTGGATCCTTCCCCACTTCTCCTAACACTCCACTTCCTTTTCCCTCATCAAAGACTATCAAAAAAATCTACTAGTTTTGCACCTTTTTCTGGAAGTGAGGAGGGGGTGAAAAATGCTAACGGGCTGGTTTATTACAGTAGAGTAATTTTGTTTCCTTCCTTCCCTAGAAAATGAAGAGCAAGCAGAGTGGGAGCTGCAGCAACAGTGGAGTAGGGAAAGGAAAGGGAGTCACAGCTGCCCACCCAGATGCTACAGTGATATCAGGAGGTACTTTGGTAAATGTATGTAATAAACAGTTGCCACAGCAGCCAAAAGAATACACTTCTACAAAACAAAAACAAAGAGATAGCAGCGAGCACTGAGACTGCCTGTGGCAATGGGTGCTGTTGTGTGGTTAATAATACCTCTGCAATGAATAAAATTAGCAGGCTGGTCTCCAGGCAGTAAAATCAAAGAACAATTAAAGAAATAAACCCTTTCAGAGTTAGAGATAAGTGCTTACTTGGGCTATAATATTGATGACTTAATTTTTCCTCAAGAAATAAAGTCCCCAAGTTTAGAATGCATAGTATTTTTAATGTCTTTTTTCTCCCCCTGAAAATCTGCTGAAAATCCCAAAAATCTTCCTTTTCAAATAATAAGTTAAATAAGTTATTAAAGTTATCATACCACCTCAATTCCTTCATCTAGATGGTGGAAAGAAATGTCATTATTAAAGTGTTGGAAGATGCTAATTGTTCTTACTAGTTATCATCTAGACCAAAGCTAGAAATTTTTCAGCATTAAATTTGAGGCCCAAGAGATCTACTCTAAGTACTCTAAGTAAAATAACTCTTTACTCTAAGTAAGTTGCAATATACATTCACATTTTTAAAGAGTTGTTCATTTTACTTTAAATAGACTCAACAGTTAGTGAAAAATCTTGCCTTACCATGACCTAACACTTGAATTTGGGTCAATGCTAGATCCAGTATTTTTGGTCACCCTACAATATAAATGGGAATTTATGTCTTGCAAACGTTGGAATATCAATATTATTAGATGAGATAAGTATGATTTTTGAGTAGGTATCTTTCACTAGACTTAATTATTCATAATGGAAACAGAGGGTGAAGTGATTGGGCCACTTGTCACTCAGAAATGCTTTGGCAGAGAGAGACATCAGACAAATCATTTACACCACTTAGTTTCCATTGCAGTGAGAGAATTCAGCTGAAAATCTTGAATCAGACTTTCTTTCAGGTCTTTCAGTTTTCTGACTGAGACCATTTTTCATTAGGGACCATCTTTATTTTTTTAAAAGTACTTTTAGGCAAGCAGCAAGGGAAGGAGGATATTAAGACATTTTTCTAAGTCAGGCTGCAATTCTTTCAAAGTGGGTATATCCCTGCTCTTATTGTGTGCTTTTTATTGAAGCCAGTTACTGTTTTCATGTACACTTTGGAATCAATATGTTTGTGGTATACCTGACTGGAAGAACATATAGGCAAACTGATCCCAGTGAGCTGCCAAAGGAGCAATAATGCATTACAGGGTATTTCTTGACATTGCTTCATATGCTTATTGAAGCCACTGGAATTCAGTATGGTACAGCATTTTTAAATTGTCAGTCTTCTGTAGTTTTAGCAAGGTATTTCTAAAGGTGTATTTATCCTCCAAAGTGAGAATGCAGTTTACTTAGGGCTTCCTGCCTCCTTCTTGCTTGCAACAAACCTGCAGCACACCTCGTCAATGTGCCCAAGGTCTGTATGAAGCAAATCCTTTTTTCTTGTGATAAATTTTATCTGCCCTCCTATCATGGGAGCCATTAAAAATTATTGGCCAAAGCTGTGAAGCTGTGCTGTCTTTAAAATTAGCAAGTCTGGGCCACATTATTAATATCAAATAGATTAAGACCAAAGTAAGTATCAATTAGTTGATTTTGTTATTTGCTTCTAAATAATACTGCCAAAAATTATTAAAAATATCCTATTGCTTTTGCAGACTGGTGTTATTCAAAGAGTACTTTGATGCTTTTATTCTCCAAAGCCCTGTCCTCAGAGCATTCCTGAGATAGAAACCATCATGAAGAGAACTGCTTCTTAATGCACAAAATAGTTATTTATATTATACTATCTACAGCAATTTATTCACTGCAAACACCATTACACAGTGTATGATCACAGCATGCTGAGTATTCACAATGAGATTTTAAAAATGGCAATTTTGTTAAGTATTCTCTGCTTTGTTCAGTTGAAGAAAATTACATAAAACCATCCACAGAAGGCTTGCCTTGCTCAGAGTAGGAAACAATCATTCGCCTCCTATTACACACCCATGGGCTCAATTCCCTTTTGCCACATCTTTTGTTTCTTTTTCTTTAAAAGTAATACCAGCATCTGAAGTTCCAGCTCTTTTAAACTACCAGAAATTGACTGTATAGTTTAAAAAAGATAAAATATTTTTCAGCCTGATTTGTCTCTATGGGAAATTATATCAAGCATGATTTGTAGCCCTATTTTAGTAAAAGAGAAAACCACAAGTACCCAGGAATGAAAAACACTACAGAAGAATGAATAGACTGGGACCTTCTAACATGACCTCCAACCTTGCAAGCTGCCAAGTGATATTCTTTCCATGTTCCTGCTAATTTGCTTTTCCTTGTTTTTTTTTTTTTCCCTTTCCCATGATTGTAATTTATTTTTCAAAATATAACTGCTTTTTAATTTCACAACATTTCCCTTTGCTGACAACAGTTGTAATTCACCATTATCTCTTCTCTAAGTTAATCAGAATCCATGACATGCAACAGTGGGGTGGCACCACCAGGCACTGTATTTTTAAATTTTAAATCTAATTTAAAAGGATGAGGTGACTAAGTGCAGACAGATAACACACAAACCCCAGAGCAGCTGGAAGATTTAAGAGGTGTAGTAGGGAAGAAAGCATTCTTTAAAACAGCACTGACTTTTTAGTTTCTGTGGAAACCTTAGAGGCAATGCAGGAGAGAGAGGTAGACAGGACTAAAGCAGACCAGCTCAAACATACTAGAAAGACTTCTCATGAATGTGTGGAACACACTGAAAGCTTTGGATTTGAAATGCATTTGATATGTTGATTTGATCACTAATAAAAAAATGATGGCAAATTCTTGCTTTTTATCAGACATGATGAAAAATGACAAAAAAGCCACACATGATGTATTAGTGATGAATGGATCAACTGAACTTCAACTAACATGCCCTTCACTTTGAGATAATGGACTGCTGATTCCATGTCAGAAATTTTTTCAAGTCATAACCAAAAAAGATCTTTACACTACTTTAAAAAAATATTAGTGTAAAATAATCTGCAGTAGTCAGACAGTTCAGTAACTGAGAATGTTTTAGACAGGGTTATTTCTAATATATGTACACCCACACTTCCTGATTATTACGAATGCTACAAGGCAAGGCAGTAGAATTGTTCAATGCCTGCACATTCGCTGTTCCTCAGAAAGCTGGGCTTCTAGCTGGTCACTAGTTATTGAATCTTTCCCCAGCTCACAAATGATTTATCCAATGGCCTCTAAAGAAGTTTGATTTGTTCAAGACTGTTTCTTTAAGAGTCCTTAGGCAGTTGTCTAAATAACAGCCTAGAAATTTTGAAACCTTATGAGACAAGATAATTTTGCAACTTTTTACTCTGAGTGGCCCGATTCTGAGATTTCTGTTTTGTGACACTTTATATAGACTTTCAGTTTTTATGCATAAGTTTCTAGTAAAACAGTTCAAAATTAATAATGAGGGGAAGTAATGAGAAGCAAATTTAAATAACTATTTACATTTATCTCAAGCATATAATACAGCTGTGTAACCAACAAGTCTGCTTGTGTCCATTTTGCAAACAGAGGAACAGGCTTCGATACAGACCCCCCCTCATTTCAGTGGGAGATTCACACATGCTTACATGTGAAATGCTTGCTTACACAAGGAAACAATTCTTTATTATGGCACAGATTAACCAACATGATGTTAAACACATTATAAAACAAGTCATTTCCTCCTGAGTAAACAAGCCTATAAAGCCAACAGGCACAGAAAAAGGAAATTTGATTCTGAAATCCATATACTTCAAAAGCAGATTCCTTTTATTTAGTCAATTTAGTTGAGAGGCTGTCTTATTTCTCCAGATCTCTGGTGAACAGAAGAAAACACACTTGGAAATTACTGGAAATGACACATTTTCACAACCTTTTTCCCTTAATTTGAAATTATCCTCTTACTTCAAATATGGAGACCAGTCACAGGTCCAAGGTAAAAAAAACCTTAAAATGTCTCAACCCTTGGTTGAGACTGACTGCCCCCACTGCAGTGTCCGAGGTTTGAACTTTACACCACTTGACTTGCCAGCCAAAACGAATGGTGACGTGCCAGAGTCAGACTGGGACCAGTAATGTGGCTTCTTCTAAGTCAAGAATATTGCTGAGACTTTTTAATGTCTCTGGGGTGAGGGGACTTATCTGGATACATAGGAGGGTAAACTGAAAATTAAATATAAAGGGATTTCTTGTTTTTTCATCAGCATCATTTTCTCCTCTGATCTTTTAGGAGAGTCTTTATAGCTAAAGTTACGAAAGGGCTTATGAAGGAAGTCTTCTGTTCTGAAATGGCTGGAATCCTCTCAAAATCAGACCTGGAGTTACCAACTGTTGCTGGACTTACCAACTGCTACTACAATAGTCCCAAAAATGGTGATGCCACAGACCTCACTATAAGAACAGGACTGTTCCAATGTGTTTTTCAGGAAAGGGGAGCTCACCTGGGACAACTACATGAGGCTACATTCTTCTCAGTACACACACCTCCACGGTGCCCCATGGATCAGAACTTCTGATTAGAAAACCATTCCTATAAATGGCTTTGTTTCATCCTTGCCTATATTTAAAAGCAGGATTGAAACATACAAAGTTGTTCTGGGAAGAATGATGGCAAAATTGCTTTAAGAAAAGGATGCTTGTTTGTCACATAAAGGTCTCAATGAAAGGGTATGGCTGGGAGGAGAAGTGCTCTGCCTCTACTCTCAGGATGGGAAGGCAAACAGCCAGTGTGCAGGTACCTGCTGGTGAAAGCAGTCTTCACCTCAGAGATGGAGTTGAGGAACTCAGAGCTCTGTAAAATTCCTCTCAAGATTTCAGGTGACACTTTCACTACTTTCAGGGCCTCACACATGATCCACATGAGAAATGACACTTTTTCTAATGAAGAATCGACATTTCTCATTGGTAAGAGGGAACTAGCCTTCTAATCTGTTAGTCATAAACAATGACTGTCAAAGAAGAATTAAGGATCACATTTTTAAGGCAGGTTTTTTTATAACCACTGTGTATGTTCCCTACATCAAGATAAAATACCAACAACAGTTGAAATTGCCATTATAATTTCCTTGGCAACAACAAGTTGGAATCTTTACTCACACAGATGTTTTTTGCGTGATGAATATTACATTTGTGTTGTTTTCTTTCCCATTTTCAGTTCCAGCTCATCTCCTTGGCTCACCTGCTGGTGATACCTGCTCTCATCATTGTTTATTTACTTGTACTATTATTGGTTGTCTGCACTAAGTGACAAACAGCTGGTTTTTGAGTCAGAGCTACCACCACGAGGAGAATCCCACAATATTGCACTAGTCATGCAGAAATTCACAATGCAAAAAACCCATGTGGCATAACCTATAAACACTAGAGCTGTATTGCTTATTTTTATCATGTGCTACTGCTTATCTTTATAATCCTAATCAAGCTTGCTTAAATCTTGTGTATTCAAAGAAAACAGCTGAAGTAAATGGCTATGAGCTACAGAAGTGTTCATTCTGTGGTCTGGTTCAGTTCTAGCCTAGATGGCTCCTGTCCAAGTTGTTTATACTTGGAGACTCTTTCTTGGTCTGCTTTGAATGAATAGGATTTTACACAGGAAAAACACCCCAACTCCTAAGATTATCACTGCTGATTCCAGCCCTGCTGGCAATGGATGGAGGAGGGAATACTCCGGCTGCATGTGCCAGGTCTTGGTGGACTCCCTGAGAATGCCATGGGGACACATGCCAGACAGCTGCCTGCCTTTACTGGTTATTCACCCATTAATTAGGGATGTGTATCTCTACTAATGGCTGTAACCATTGTTCAGACACTCTTCAAAAACACCATATGTAATTTAAGAGCTTTAACAGAAAAATGCCCTTGTCTCTATTTCTAATGCAAAGGGAAGGCGTGGTGGAGAAAATTCGAGCCGTATTACTATTTAAATAACTTGGATATGATCAAATTCACCGATGGTTCACCTGTACTGCTTGTGATAATTTAGTAGAAAGCCAGCTGCCTGAGAAAGACTTAGAATTTACCAGTTTATGTATTAAGAGGAAAATGTGTTCCTCTGTCAGATCATACTGAATCACAACAATGTGCATATGTATTCATGTCACAGTTTCTGCACTTTTACTGTTTTTTGACGCCTTCAAAATAATCTTTTTTAAAATTAATGTACTTGCCAATTGTACATTCTGGAAGGGAGAGCAGCTGTTTCCTCACAACTGTATGCATGGCTCTTTGAAGAAAATTTTGTTTATTAATAGTAATCTTTTTTCCATAGCTTCGCAATTTCTTAGATAATAGGGCAAAACACAATCTTCCTTTCATGTTTGCTGCAGACTGAAGAGACAGATGCAATTGCAACAGACTACTTATGCTGAGGGCAAAACTTAGTACTGCTTAATGTGACTTAATGACTAAAAAATGTGTATCATTTATAGATGACATCTAGTACTCTGCTAAGTTGTTATTATTATGGTCAATGAGTCTTCTTCCCTGCTGGTTAGTAAAAGGATTTGGAATTAAATCTGTTTTTATTTTACTTGTTCAAGTCGACACACTGAAAGCAACTGAGCTACCCACATAAGTAATGCAAATGGGATTTAGTCTTTATTCACAATCTTTTTCTAAACAGAAGCTCACATACAAGAATATATATATTAACTTGAAACACTGGGAGAAAGGGAAAAAAATTCAGGACTGAAGAAAGGCTATTTTACAGCTACATAGACATGTAAACACCTCCAGGAACTTTGCTTAATAAGGCCAGCTACTTTCAGCTATCATTTCACCGCCCGTGACAATCTTTGCATGAAAGAATTTCTTTCTCCCTGAGGCAACACTAGCAAGTTAGTGCAGCTCCCTCGAAATACATAAATGCTGTATTTAAAATTAAATGTATAGCATATGGAGGACTGGAGCAGTGCTCTGGAAAGCAACCCCCTCTCCCACCCAAAGGCACTCGGGTACACAAACATACATCCCTGTGAAATGTGGTAGATGTGACTGGGAAAATGTCAGAATACAGAAATTTCCTGTAGATTTTAACTCGTATCAAGACACACTCCTGTGCAAAAGATACCACAGGGTCCGCAACTGGTCTTGAAAAATCTCAGAACATGATGTACACAATGAAGAAGTCAATTCAGCAGCATTCAATACATGAGCACTCTTCCTCTTACGGAATACATTACTTGGCTTTTCCTAATGATACTGAATTGGTTTCACACAGAGTCACAGAATCACTGGGTTGTAAGAGACCTTCAAGATCATTGAGTCCAACCCAGCCCCAACACCTCAACTAAACCATGGCACAGAGTGCCACATCCAGTCTTTTTTTAAACACATCCAGGGATGGTGACTCCACCACCTCTCTGGGCAGACAATTCCAGTACTTTGTCACCCTTCCAACCCCAAAACAGAGAAGCTGTGAGTGACACACAACTTTACTGGGAAATGAAGGCTCAGTTCTGTGTACTCAAGTGTAGATCTGGATTTCAGTGATACCAGGGATAAAACTCTCACTGACTTCAGTACAGTGCACAAAAGAGAGCATTTACGAACCACTTATAAGAACATAAAATGTGCATGATGCTGTGCCTGCAATTTTAAAATCACCTATTTTTAACAAGTCTTGTGGAAAAAAAAAAGTCTTGTGTGTATAATTGTAGATTCAAATTTAAACCAGTTGACCTACTTTAAATTGTTTTCAGTTTATCATGTTAGGAAAAATATTCTAAAACTGTAACCTCAGATGATCAAAAAAACCTGACCCCAAACCTTCAAAATAAAAAACCAGGGTATTGTGGTTTGGTCCCTGAAACCACCAAGCTTTGATCAAGGCTTTTTTTTTCTTTGCAGCAGTATTTCAGAATCACATGAAAATATGAACCCCACTTGTTGGTTGACTTCCATTCCCGTTGCTTTAGAGGGAGTCTCTGCTTGTGCAGAATGATTTAAATACAATTCTCTGACATTCAGAACTGAAATGTCGGTTCCTGTGTGAAATATGAGAACTCATCACCTTGGGAAGTCTATCAACTTGTTTGACAAATCTAGCTGTATTACATTTTGATGTACATTTCTTCATAAACTAATACTCCCTATTTAAAGCATATTTCTATTTTCATTTGCATTTTTATACTTACTTTCAAGTAATTTTATCATTGATAGGGATTATTGTTGGGTTCAGGACTCCAATCCTACTACAATATAAAAAAATGAAGCACTTTTACATGAATACTTTCTCTGCAGAGGTAAAAGGTCAAACAGAGTAGCACTAGACAGGAGAAAATAAATTAGTAAACTGAAGGAAAGATAATCAGTCTGGTTTCAAGGTTAACTTTCTGTTCTTTATTGCAGTGAGGGTTTCTTTTTTCCTTCTTTTTTTAACTTCTAAGAGCATGCCAATTCCATGTTCCAGCTTGCTGTGCTACTGCAGCAGAAACTACACAAACAGACAAAACTTCTAAGAATCACACCACCTTACAAAACTCCCCCCTGCCTCTCAGTCACTCCCTCTGAAAAAATTTAGAGCAAAGAAATACCCTTTGTGTTGAAATTCAGGAAACTGAGGTCCTGGCAAACTGACAGGTAAAGTCTATTTATCTTCCCCAAAAACATGCCTGTGTGAATAAGAAGCGCTCCCAAGTGTGAGCAGTCAGCTGCCTCCCCGGATGTGACTGTAAATACTGTGTTTAAATACAGAATCATAATATTTACAAATAGAAATTACACACAGCATGTCCTTCAAAATCCCTCTGCCATTGTCTACAGGCTTTTGTGGTAAACAAACTAGCATAAACAGTGGGTAGTAAAAGTGGTTTAAAAATAATTTTATGTTTTTGCAAATGAAGCAGTATTAGCAACAGCCATTACTCTTGTGTTGAGACTGCTGTCTTATTTCATTCCTTACTTTGACTTCATAAACCAAATAATACATTTTACTTCACAGAAGGAGGAAAATCTGCAAATACCAACCTATTTTTTTTCCCTTTTCAAGCTTTGGAGAGCTTATCTAAAATGTCCCTACACCTTATTGTATGAACAACTTTATCTCTGAACTTTCACATATTTTATAAAAATGTCAGGAGAGATTTAATGTGGCAAGGGCCTCAAATACAATTTAAATATATGTTTCTCAACTTAGGGAAATTAGGATTCCCCAACAATACTTATAAGTTTTGCATTGACCTATCTCAAAAAAAAAAGTTCTTTTTTTCATTCCTTTTCATCTCTGTTTTCCTATAATAGCCTCAAGTATTTTTCATCTGTCAGCTATAAACATTATAGTTATTCATTACATATGGCCTTGGCATACTTGTTATAGCTACCTAGAGTACATTTCAATACCAGAATTTCTCAGTTTAATACACTACTAATGAATCAAATAAAATCCAAGTGGTTTGGGGCTTCAGCTGACACTAACTTATTACCCCTGTAATCACATCATGAGCAGAAGTGGCTCTGTACCTTTTGCTCCTTGTTCAGGACCTGCAGCGAAACTCACCACAGTATTCTTGCTCTGTGGTTTATACTTACTTCCAAATCTCAGAAAATGTATTTACATGTCCATTGGAAATTATTTTTTCCGGGGAGGTCATGTTATGCTAGCCACCACAGATGCCCAAAAATCAGTATCTAAAAAATGCCTATTCAAATATACACCCACAATTATTTTTCAGGCATTTTAAAGACTGTAGTTTGCTTCATTAAAATACTTCACACCAATCCTCCTCACCAGAGACCAGCCCAGAACCAGAAACTCCTGACTGAGGCATGGGGGTGGGCAGCCATTCCTGTGCCAAATATATTCTCAAATCCTTTAACAACCCACACTAAAGACATTCTTCATTCATTCAATAACATTTCTTACACAACCACACGGAAGAAAAAAGAGAAATGTTAAGAGCTATGCCTAGTCCTTTGCTGTGGATCATACAAAGAAGAAGACCTGGACTTGAGGGGTGAAAGAATAGTTTTATGAAGCTAATTCTCTGCAGTCAAACATAGCATAGCTGCAAGTCACTGCTCTACAACAGCTAAAATTTAATAAAATGTTTCTACGGGGTGATGCCAATGAAAATATTCACAGTACTATAAACAGGAGTCATTAATTATCTGCAGGTCATTACCAAATGTTAGGACCTAGTACTAAAAATACATATTGAGGTAAACAACAGTGTTTTGTGCACATGAAGCTACTTAAGGACATAAGATGCTCACTACCCACGCTTCCAAGGAACAGCTTACTGTTTTTGACAGCAAAGTGAAGATTTACATTCTAGGAATTGAAATAAATTTCTTTTATAGCATTACTTTTCAGCCAGTACACTACCAAAAGGCATTAATAAGGAAGGCCTATTTAGTTCTCAATTACCCAAGGATGGTGTATTTCAGAAGACCCTTAAGAGTTTAGTTTTGGATTTTCAGGAGGTATTTTTGATTTTTGTGATTATAGAGCATGCGATAAGTACCCAAACCAGGCACAGAATACAAGACTTGTTATCAGCTCAGAGAAACATTATAATCAGGATTTCATTTGTTCAGCAGAAGTTCAAAACCAGGATGTGTTGTGTTGAACATCTGTACCTGCTGTACCACACGACAGCAGGAAACAAGTTTTAGAGCTTGAGGTGAAGAGACCCAAGCTCCTCACACAACACCTCAGTGTGCTGGTGGCTTCTGTTGTAATTGAGTCTCTTTAACTACAGAAGTAGGTTCAGCCTCACTGCAATGCATCCTGCAGGGAGAGGAAAATGAGAAAACTGACTGTGGTACCTCTAATGAGTGGAATACTTCAGCACATATTCAAATTCACTGTTTATAAGGAATCTATTTACTTTAAGATAGGCAACCAAAATCTCTGTCAATGGGCAGAATAAACACTCTTTAGAGTGGAGCCATTTGTAACATACTTTAATTGGCAATTTTCCCTTGATGACTAATATAACATCTTTCATATGATGATTCTGCTGCTCTGTGATTTTCTGTCCCTGTATTAACAGATATGAAAACCGATGCACAAAAGGCATTCTCCTAATAACAGAGCTTAGAATAATACACCCATTATCGCAGGGAATCACACTTGTTTTCTGTAACCAGATGAATGCAACCAGAGCAAAAAAAGAAAGGTAAAATACCACCAAAAAAAAAGAATCAGCATATTTGCCTCAGAACAGATGGCAATACAAAATTATATTTGATTTCATTCTTTTTCGTTTAAAAAGGCTTCTATGGGCTCTGTTCTTCTTCTTTAAATTGGGCAGTACCTGTCCCTTGAGAGTCTGTACTGGGACCAATACTATTTGATATCTTCACTGATGACACAGACAGTGAAATTGAGAGCACCCTCAGCAGGTCTGTGGATGGCAGCAAGGTGAGGGGTGCAGCTGGTATGTTCTGAGGGAAGGGAATCTATCCAGAGGGACCTTGACAGGCTCCTTGACAGGCAACGATTTTAAAGAGGGTAGATATAGATTGGATATAAGGAAGAATGCTTTTTAAGAGGGTGCTGAGAATACCTTGTATAGTCCAGAGAAGTCGCCAATGCTCTATCTCTAAAGTATTCAAGGTCTGGCTGGATGGGGCACTTAACCTCATCTGATGAAAGATGGCCCTGCCCATGCACCTATTTGGTCTAGATGATCTTTAAAGATCCCTTTCAACCCAAACTATTCTGTGGTTTTATGAGTCTCTCATGTTGTATCACATTAAAAAAAATACACTGGACAATCACAATACATCATGCACTATTGAGGACACACACATTTCCATGATTTCATTTTCACCAGAATAAACATCCTGCTTTTCTTTATGTTCCCCAGTGTGTTCTAATCAGAAAATATATCTTTCAAGAGTTTGTCAGTACCAACTAGAGCTGCTTGTAGCAGAATGAAAAAATGCCCCCCCTTTTCTAACACATGCATACGTAAAAAAAACTCTCATAAATTAAAGTAATGGGACAAACATTGTCATGATACAATTCAGAGCTGTGCTGGCTTACTGAGGATTAAACTTGGCTGAGGAAGATCATTAGGAAAACAAAAAGGCTACAGAAATATTTTTTTTAAATCATGGAAGTGGATTGTAGAAGCTCACAATGGAGTAAAAATTAAACAGCTGAATAAAGATAATTACACAAAACTGTGTCCCAAGATCAGCACCGTCAGAATGGGATCCAATGTAAAGAAACACACACTACCAGAGAAAAATAGAATAAGATAAAAATTCTCCCAGGTTCAATGCGAAAGATGTTTTCCCCTTAGAGAAAACTGCATAAAAAGCTTCCTCTCTTCAGAGGAGGCAACAGAATGGAAGGGAATGAAAAGAGGCAGGTGAAAGCTCTGCATTTCCAAACATTATTCAAGGTTAGAAAATGAAAATGTTTCATTACAAGGAAAAAGACAAATCTGATCAAAGTCAGTCAACTCACTTATTTATATCTCAGCAAACACCTTGGGTCTGCATTTTGTCAATCTGCAGAAAGCAAAAGATTTTTCTGACCTCATAAATTGGCTAGAAATGGCTTGTGTACTGATCTATTCAGCTCAGCAGATACTTGGCACCATTTATCCTGGCTCTCACAGAACCAAATACACCTACCATAAGGGTGATTGCTCTGGAGTCTCTGACAGTCAAGAGGAAAAATACACATTTTAAGTTCTCCTTTAAGCCACTGGTATGTCACAGAGGTGTCATGCTTACCCTGGTCTGACTGCCTGACACAGCTAAAGACAGTTCCACTGAACATTACGGGGGTCTCAGCCCTGGACACAGCAGAGCTGGGGTAGAGTGAAGCAGGACTCCTAAAAAAATGTCAGCAATGTCACGCTAAAAAATTACGGGGAAATGACGCCTTGTCTACTGCCTGGGAGTTTCACCCCCAGCCATTTGGTGTGCAGATGTCACCCCCAAAGAGCTGCAATATATGATGTATTGGCACAGAAACATCTAAAGAGAGCATGTCTGAACATACAGGAGGGACTGAATTTGATCTGTTAGTCTATATTCACATTTACCTTCCCTGGGAATAACTTACTGTATGAATAGGAAATAAAGAGTTTATTCATTAGGCTAAATGAGATTTTACAGCATCACATTCATTTACTCAGCTAAGTATGAATGCTGGCAAGGTCTATGTATGGATTATATACTTGGACTAGACTGCAGACAGCATTTACTATTTCCTAAATTATGTCAGCTTCTTTAAAAGTATTTATCTAAAATAAACCTCTTCTAAAATTTTCATTTTAAAGTTTAAAACTGTGGAGTCTCTCTCCCATAATGGGACTGGGTCTCACACACACACACACACACACACACACACACACACACACACACACAAATACACACAAACACACACACAGATCCTGAAGCAAACATGTGCCTAAGGAGACAGCTTCTCCCACGTATTGTTTCTAAAATCAGTACAACTACTTTTTATCTTCCATATGCATTACCTCTTCAGAGCACATCTAACCTCAGACTCCTTTTAACTTGATTTTCTGCATCCTGATGTTTTCTTTTAAATAAATATTAGCATGGTCAATTGGCTCCACTACATTACTGCAACCTCTGGAGTGAGCAGGACTGGCCACTGAGCACATGCTGTGACAGCTACCCTTTAAAGCAAAAATAAAAGGCTGTCAGAGAAGATGCACCTGGTTTTTATTTAAGATTTCAAATTACCTCTTCAATTGTTTCTGCTTGCTGACAAGCAAATGCATGACCTAGGAATCAGCAGCTAGAATTACCTATTTGCTGAAAGTGTGTATTTGCTGACTTAATGTGTTTATCATTTATCACATACACAGAGGAGTTGACAAATACAATCTTCTTGTCCTTAGTAATTTTATGGAGCAAGAAATAACTCAGTTCATTCTTCTTCCTTACTTTACTTGTTCCTAACTATGGTACTGTGCCAAAAAACAGCTCACAGCTATTTCCCTTCTCTAACATACAAAGTCAAAGTACATTTCCAGCTGGCAAATAAAATGCAACGTTGATTAGGAATGCAATATATTTGAAGCATTTGACCTTTAAAGCACAAAAATCCTGCATCTGAAATGTAGATTGTCACATATCCACAAAGCCATATCAAATCAGGAAATACAATTGTTACAACTGATTAATGGTGACTTTGCAGTTTCATGATTTTTGTATATATTTGTGATAGTTCTAACTTTGTGAAAAGAACACTGCAAAGTTCTTGATTTACAAAGATGCTCTACTTTGAAACCTCTTATGGAATTATGCCATATATATACCAATTATGCTTAGCTAAGATCTGGGATTTTACCTTCAAACTGATGAAGTGCATCAAAGAAGACAACTGAGAGCTTGACACTGAAATACACTCTAAATCTTTCCAGTTTCGTGCTATTTATAATTGTCGTGTCGCAAGTCATCAAACTCTGAATTCCTTCATATTATTTAGAAACTCATCCCCTGACAAGTTCTAGAATGACCTTAAAATTCTTTTCCCAAGCTGAAACAAACTGATTCGTGGGCTCAGATATGTTCTACTGCGTGTCTCACAACAAGAAGCACAAAATCCCGGAACAATGGATATGGACCAGTGTTAGTTATGTACCATTCTGTGACTTAAATACAACTTATTTCCTCATTCTGCATAAGTGTGGACTCAAAGTCTATCCATAGGGTGAGGAAGGCTTATTCAGACCTTATGTTCCAGAGGTTCCTGCAGCAGTTAGCTCTACCCAGGACTTTGTTTGTGGTTGTGTGAAAAAGGGGATAAAGGTGTGAAGAAGGGGAAAATCTACAGATATGCACAAGTTCTTCAGTTCTTCCCCTTGTGCTGCAGGATATAGGTGAAATTATGGCCATGATGGTAAAAAATAAAGCAGGCAAATTCTTCTTACAAAGCCTATTATGCCAACAATAAGCTGAATATTACTCCTACTGAACACAGGCAAGTTGGCAGTAGAAGCTCCCAGTTAACTGTATGAGATTTGGAACATATTCTGGGATTCAGATTCTCCTCTTAGAGAATAAAAACATTTACTTTTTATCCCAATCCTGCTATAACAAGTCTGCAAAGTACTTTGTGCTGATTCTAAGAAAAAATAAGGTCCTTCCAAATCTAGTTTTGTATTTTGTTTAGTCGAATGCATAAAACCACTTGCCAGTAGAGGGGGTATAGCTCAACCATTTTTCCTGTAAGTGCTGAAAGGGGCTGTCACAGCACTACGGAGAGGACAATATGAAGAACAAGAGGTTGTGCAAATTTACATGCCTTTAGAAAGAGGAGCTGCAAGGGGAGAAGGACTTCTGGAATGCACCAGGCAAAAGCAGTAGGAAAACCAATATTAATTTCAAGCTTTTAGCATTTTAATATAAGCCAACCAAAAGACAGAAAACATCACGAGTACCTTCAACTGATTTCAGACTGAAACCTCTTCTGCTAAGTATTTTAGCTCAACAATGTAAATATCCTACTTATTTTGAATGCGGAAATTCTGTGTGTCAAAAAATTCCAGGAACAGACCCAAGCATCATGTAATTCAATGACTTTCAGCATTACAGCAAAATAAGATGTTGAAGTATTCTCCTTGAGAAATCACGGGCAAAAAACTTAATACCATTATGTGAGTCCAATCTAGTTGAACTGGAACACTTGTATGACACTTTGCTATGTCCCCATTGGTAACAGCAAGTCCTGGTGAGGAAAATTCCCTCCTAAAAAGGGGAACACATCTCAAGGTCAGACAGGAGATGTGTTTTTATGCTGCAGAATTCCTGGCTGCCACCAAACTAACTGCAACTAGCGAAAGGGAAACTTTTCAGATTTCCAAAAATATGCCTGAAAAAAGTTGACAAATACATGAGCTGTCATTGACAAGCAAGTTCAGGCTCAAACTACCAAACCAATGTCCTATTTAGAGGTCTGGGGTTTTAAGTAACTATATTAGACATTTTTATGTGAAGACCTCACAAATACCTTTGAGGCCAAGGTGTGGTTGCTCAGCACTTCCCAAATTAGACTCTCAGGTCATGATTCAAGAAACCTCTTCAATAAGTGCTCAATTACTAACCCAAATGCATATGTGTTATTCTGAGCTTCAAAGTTGGACTCTGGAACTGGCAGCACCCAACACAGGAAACGCTTTTTGAGTTTGCTCCAGGCCAGTAAGTGAAGCACGCCTTGCAGAGCCTTTCCAGAAGGATCCTGGTCAGGTATGAATTCTGCTGAAGCTTTGTATCACTTCAGAGAAATACCCATCTTTTCTCAGACTTCAGCTGTGCAGTAGTTTAAAATAAGAGAACAACCTTTTATGATGTCCTAGAAAGTCAAAAGCCTTTGTTACAGACCAGAGCAATTCATGTTTAAAAAGAAAAATACCCTGATGCTACAAGACAAACTATTCCTATATTTTAGAAGTGAAATAAATTCCAGTATCGAGTCTTATTGAGTCCATGGCTTCCAATGGATTTAAAGGGGTGTAGTTCAGGACAGCATTAGCTCTGTTGTCACTACTCAGTTTGAACAGTTAAAGCCAGTATGACACAGGCATATCTGCTCTGTTCATGTAACTGTGGGGGGCTTTACATACACACATTTTGTGTAATATAGGCATCAATCAGTTAAAGAAGCAAAGTGTACTACTGTGCTACATAGTTCACTTTATCTCTGTTAATGATATTCAGGACAACCCCAAGAGGTGGTTCTTTGTACAGGCCATGTACACATGTGATGACTGCCAAAATGATCCAAGCATATTTAGAAATAATTTTGCCCCATAGGAGAGGCTCTTTGCCCAGACTACACTGCACAACCACCACCCAACTAAAGGCTTGTAAGTCTAGTCTATCCTCAGAGAACAGAGGAAGAAAAAAGAGAGAGAAAGAAAGAAACAGAGAAAATATTGCAGCAAAGAACAGAATTATTTATTTTCTTGTACTAGGCTTAACAGACACAAGTTCTGCCTGGGAGTCTCTCTTAATCTCTCCAGTTGCTCCATTTTTCCCTTAATCTTTTATAATTGCAATATTCTCAGATAGTCCTTGTCTCTAGTAAATTGCACCTTGCAGCTCACATGCAACCCAGAAGAAGGGGAAGAAAGACAAAGGCAGAAGGTCCCACTTCACCCAAAAAAGGTCACACAATTTTCTGGACTTAAAGTGTGTATTCATATTAAATTCTTCTCAAGTGCCAGGAGGCTAATTATATAATTAATGGAAAATCTGACATTAAATGAGTTAATTTTGTTCTCCTCAGTGTGGGTAACATCTACATTTGAAATTTCCTCTCAAATTGTTAATTAATTTTTCTAATACAGACCATAATTCTCCCAAGTGAGGGAAACTGAAGGGAAACATGTTCTGATCCCAGGAGCTCCACTGCCTAACAAATTTAAAGGGTCAACACTGAATGAAGGAACACCTATTTCCTTTGTAATTAAAGCAATAAGGGGACCCCATGGCCAGTTTGCTGCAAAAGCTTTCCATGACAGTTCCTGGCAAAAGCTTGGGGTAATCTGTTCAAAGGACATGTTGTGGCTTTAGGGTCTCTGGTTGTATTCATACCAGTCTGTATTGAAATCTGAGAGATCTGGGTTCAGTTCCCAACTGTCAGAGGCTCCTGGGTCATCAAACAGGGCAGAAGAGTCAATTAATTTCATTATGTCTCATTTCCAGTTGTAACATGAAGATAAAAAGCTCCTTTATGAGGGGGGGAGGAGAGGGAAAACAATCAATTACAAAATATTTAAGAATGAGTAACTGAAACCCTTTCCTGTGAACAAATAAAAACAAACAGATGGACAAAAATACCTTTAATTAATTAAGACAAAAAAGATATCAGTATGTATATATATATATTTCCAGCAAAATAACCTGGTTTATTGGAAAAAATATTATGAGTTGAAATGAAAAAAAAAGGAATGAATGGGAAATTTTACCTAGTTCTGCTCACTTAGGATTACTCACAAGTACGAGGATTTGAAAGAAATAAATCTGTAATTATACTGAGACTTTGTTTCACACACAGGCTCCAGTTCCCTGAATAACTTCACCTTATTTTACTGCTACTGAGAGCAGCAGTCCTGCCCTCCCTGTTGTCCATGATTGTGTGCTCCAGCTCTCTTGTTTGTGCTGGCATCAGTGCTCGGGCAGCTGCGCAGCTGGACTGAAAATTAATCTGACTACAGAAAAAAAGGTTTTTTTTAGCTAAAGCAGCTCTCTGAACCGACAAGCCGTGTGCTGATACAGAGAGAGGCAGCAATGAATGGCTGACGGATAAAGGAGAGTGAGGGACAAACTCAGTGACCCCGGGGACTTAAACAGGCTTAAATCCATCATGAAACCACTTCCTCAGCCTTATCCCCACTGGCCAGAGGATCCTTTTCTATCTTTGGTGGGGGAGAGCATCCTCACACAGACAGAAGGCTGAGGAGTTACTTCCCATAGATACTGCTTGCACACACACAGGAAATACAAAGATATTCAAGACAATTTGTCCTGGAATAATACAAAGGTAAATGACATTTACCATGGCACAGACTTTGGCCAAGGCCAGTCATCACCAAAGCATTGCATGTGCTTGCTTATGTCCCTTTTCTAATACTCATTTTTATTTAGCAGAAAATATACGATAACTCAATATAATAAGTCCCCATATAATGTCAGGAAAAGATTTATTTGACTCAAATTAACCAAGTAAAAGGGATCATACATCTGACTTAATGAGGAAAAAAAAAGCGGTTTTGGGCCATAAAAAAGAATTTGTCCAGGGAAACATTCTAGAATAAACAATCTAAATATTCCTACAAGGAATCCTCAGTATTACAATTACAAAATTTGTAACATTTTCTCATTTTGTGTGCCTTTGACTAAGTACTGATTTTAATACAAACATCATTTGGATAATCTCACACTTAATTCTGAAGAGGCTTACTTTCCTAAAATTCAATTTTGACAACAAATATTTAGTCCTAGTAAAAAAAAATTTACTTCTCTACTTGTGGTGAGTATTTTAAAAAAAGGGTCCCTAGTGACATTAGCTGCATAATCCTCGCACACTTATAAAATATTTTGCAACAGAAGTGTTGTGGAAAGTAAAGTATCATTTCACTGCATGTCAAAACATAACTCAGTAATACCCTTAACTTTAATTTTTAATGATGCAAATACCACATTGATACTTCATCCTTGCCTTGATTACATTTCTAATACTCTTTTATGAACAGCTTAAAAGCAACAGAGTAAGAACAATGTCTTTATGTGATTTAAAAGCACCAACAACTGAAATGAATCTTCTGTGTAGTCATGCTTAAATCAATTAAATAGATCCAGATCTAAGTAAAGTTCTCTAATTATGCTTCAATTACTACCCAAGCTTTAAAAAAAAATAAAGTAAGAGAAAAAAAAGCTGGAAGTTATCAGATGCTTCATCTTCCTTGTTATTACATTGAATATGCAATTTTAAAAGACATCTTATGTTAAAAGACACCAATAAGGAGTTCTTCATTTATGCCAAGTGAGCTGATCATTTCTTAATGAAAGTATTTCTCTGAGCAGGAACACTTAAATAGAAATGTTCACAATCCTCTTCTCCAGCTAATTAAAAGCACTCGGTCTGATTAAACATAAGTCTGAACAATGTTTTCCATCCCTATCCTTCCCCATTCCATAATAAATCAGTGCTCTCAAGTGAGCCGAGGCTCTTCGTTCAAGTACTGACCCTAAACTAATTTTATTTTTATTATTTTAAGAGTTCTTAAAAAACATTAGCTCAAGTGAAAAATGGAGGCACGAAGTCTTTGCAGAAAGGCCTAACAGATGCTGCCAGCACAACACTTTAATGAATGACCACTTCCAGAGCATGGAACAGACAACATTTTGTGCTGAGCGGCCGCGTGGGCCATTCACTAACTGGGAGGGAATGAGCTGCTTCCCTCCACCAGATCTGTGCTCCTCTCCCACCACCTCTCTGCTCTGCTTCAGGCTAGGGCTGAGGTGAACGTGGCTGAATTAACATACTACATACACTTTTCCCTCTTTTATTAAATTAATTTACCTGGTTAAATTTTTGGTTGTAAAAAAATTAACCAAGCCCTGCCACAAAGAACAGTATTGATATTTAAGCTATGGAAAAACAGAGCTTTTAAAACAGTTTTGTTGCAGGTAATGAGTGTTTGTAAACATATCTGAGAGCTGTACTTCAGTCTCCTAAGGTTAAAATAAAAATGTTTTCAAATATTTTGTCTTACTTTTTTTTTAATGTTACCACTGTAAATATTAAAGAAACCAGAGTTAGACTCTGGTGCACCTTTTAGTACTTACAATACCATTTGCAGTTAAATTTTTAGTGCTATGAAAACCTTTTCGTTCAAAAGCTAAGAATTATGCATGCAGTATATTTTCAAAGGAAACCATAGTCCATATGAACAAAACACCACACCACCAATTTAGCTCTCTGCAAAAATAGATGTCTTAAGATCATAGCCTGCTAATGAAATCTTTTCTTAATTTTGCCTGTGGAGTTCCCATTCGCATTATGCAGCCTGAGAGATGACTGAGACTCAAGAAATATGATAATTATTACTTTTCATAAAAGGCAGAAAGCATAGCTGTAAGATTACCTTCTAAAATGCCTCCAGCTACCTGAATTCAGAATAGCCCCTTAACAAGGGCAGAAGGTAAACACCTCATAGCATCAGAGGCTGCGAGGGAAAGACAGGAGTTTAAAGGAAAATAGCAGCTCCTCTTTCTTGAATTTGCAGCCTAAAAAGTTTGAGGCAATTGTACCACTAACAGACCATGTTTAATCTTTGTAAGTACATTTGACAGATCAAACACAGAAGCTGTAAATTACCAGTAATGTCAGCAATCTTTCCATTTAACTATCAGTGTATCAAACCACAAACTCAGAGAGCACGATAAAAACTTGAAGATAGGAATCTAAGGAGACACAGACTTTGTATTTATTTGGTTCTCAAGAACATGGTTAAGGTGCAAAAGACAAATATGTTTGGTTTTCTCAGCAATAACAGGGATATAAAAAGAGGCATATGCAAAAACTAGAACACTGAGTGCCAGAACAATTACATTTCCCAAACATTGCAGGTACAGAGCCAGATGCAAAAGAGCATTTTGAGCTGGAACACCCGCACGAAGGGAATGACTGAGGGTTATTTCAGTGCAGCTACTGGAAAAAGGGGGAATAGCTCAAAGGCTGATCCCCCCTATGCTCCAGTGCACTCTGCCTAGCTGATCATGACCTTGAGGGAAGAATGGGACCAAGTGCAGTATGGAGATAAGTAGTGCTGGAACACCTGGCTAAATCTTCTGTACTTCAGAGAGCATCCATTGGTCTACTACTGGTATTAAAATATTGGTATGTGAGCTTAATATTTTTGAAAAGTTTTGTGGAACCATTTGTAAGCCTGGGAGCCTGGCCTGGTCAAAACCTGACAAATGCAATGAATTTACTCACATGTGCATTATTTTGGTACCAAAACATTTCTACTTTGAAAATGCTTTATAAGGCTTTAATGATAACTGTAGCAGTGTAGCTATTTCCTTTGCTAAAGCAAAAAAACCCATGAACATAAGGAACCTCTGTTTCAGAACAAATGAACTACATTATGACAACTGTTTTAAATACATGTATGGATTTAATTACAGTGATAACATTTTATAATGTAAATAACACAAAAACAATCAAAGATAACCAGCCATAATTTAGGCTGTAACAAAAAAATAAAACCAGGCAGTAAAATCATGTGCTATTCCAATTACTACCACTTCTGGTTTCCCTGATGTTGAAGTACTTCATACAATACTGCATTTTCAGTGCTCAGTGTTGAAGTCTACACAGGAGAATCAAGACCATCCACCAATGTATTGTTATTTTTCTTTTCCTCTCCCCTGAAGTGTGTCTGTGAAACAGGATTCTTTAGAGTTGCTTCTTATCAATCAGAGGCCATGGTTTGCAATCCATACATCATACCCTGTATAAGGTTGCTACTGTAACCACTTTCTTTAAATTTTTCACACCACACATCTGCAAAGTCTACACTGCTATCTAACCAAACATCATATCCCTTTTTAATGGATGGGATAATATCTCTCTTGCCTGCTTTTCTTCTTCAACAGAACAGTGCCCCATACAACCTGAGGCCAGTTTACTACTGCACGACTGAGGATGTTTCCTGCAGCAGCAGGAGATGAGCATGTGTTTGGCATTATATGTAATAAGGGATGCGGGTCCAGCAATGCTGAGGGTCATTATTTCTCATCCCAAATGCCTGGAGTCCACACTGAGCCTCTCAGGACTGGGCTAGGTGCCTGAGGTCCCTGTCTGTGGGAGAATAGGATGCCTCAGAAAGGAATCCAGAGCAGACAGTAAGGTTGAGTTGGGAGCTGTTCAAACTAGCCAAGAAAAACACTAAGGGAAGGGTGTGCCTCAAATTCTTCTCCTTCTTAAGCTTAGGTATCTTTTTATTAATGGCCTGTAAGGCAGTTCTTATGTCAGCTAGGGTTTCAGAGCCCCAAATCCACCCTAACTAGTTCAGGTACCACAATTCCTCCTTTTACAACCATAACACAATAGGTGCTCACTTCTAAAATACTGCTGGAGGGCCAGAATACAGACAAGATGGAATTAATTCCTGCTTTAATTCCTTCTCTAGCTTGACATAGTTTAAACCTACATTTCTCACTTCCCAGCAGAATGTTCCAATCCTATTATGCTGGGGAAAACCTAGGGGTGGGAGAGAGGCAGGGGTCACTGGCCCCTTTCTGCCTAAATTGTGCCAGTGCTGCAATGAAAGCAATTTATTTAGTTACAGCAAAAGGTAAATTACACAGTAGTCTCCTGCTTTTCAGCCTAAAGTTTGAAGTCTATTGCTTTTTATATTATATTACCCATTACTCTCATACTCCTATTCCCTTGCTATATAACAGTCTCTTGGGATTCTTCACTCTTCTATTTAAATTCCAGGGACACACTGCTTAGCACTGACATTCAATTAGTTCTCCACTTAATAAATAACCATATATAATTGAATATTTTTGCAAGTATTAAACATAGAACATATTCATTGTTAAAATTTAGAATCTTTAGTTATATGCTCGGAGCCAGTGAATGACATTGTTCACATTGAAATAATGAAAGGATTATAACAGGGAATGCTTGTGTTTAGAAATGGGTTGTTTGCAATTTCAGAAAATAGGTAATTTACAAAGTTTAAAATGAAATGCATGATTGCATTGTTCTAAGCATTGAGGGACTGAACAAAAGGCTTCTGCTTTCTTATCAGCATCAATTACGGCATGAGTGTGAATAATATGAATTGTGATTGAATCATTACTAACCATTTCTGCATAATTTTCCACTTTCACTTCACCAATAAAATTTTTTTGTAAAAGATGAAATTATATTTCTTCCAAGAGCCATAAAGAAAAACCACAGAGCTTGATCTGTGACAATTATCAAGAAGATACAGATGATCTCTCCATCCCTAACAATAGTAGATAACAGCACTCCTGTACTTTAGGAGTCATTATTCTAGCTATCTTCCCTCATGCAAAGGTTTTCACCTCAGTTTTGCTGAAGGTAGAGTTTGGAAAAAGTTTTTCTTTTGCAGCCTCTTAAGGTAGTCCTTCTTATGCTTTCAAGACAGAAACCTAGTCCGAATCTGGGGGCCAGGTCTGCCACACAAACTGGTTGCCAGCAATTTGTTTGCTCTTTAGATAAGCCACAGTAGTTGTGGAAAGAGAAACTGGCTTGCTTTTGCCCTGTGTTACAGGGTTATACTCAGTTGCACAGAAAATTGGATAGCATCTGGTGGGAGGACAGAAATTGTGGCTCTACGTATGTGAGAGACATAAGCAGGATGGGCTCTGCAGCCTGTTAATGTAGGGGATGGGGGAAGAGTGATCAATCCTGTGTTAATTATGGAGCCAGCGGATCATTCAGCAGCTAATATTTCTTTTGTCTGGAAGGTGACTTGAAACAGTGACAGCAAAGTATGATTACCATATAAACACTATACATTTCCATACCTTTCAAATATAAGCCTTAATTTGGACCAGGAAAAAAAGAGATTAAAAGAAACTTGCACTTGAAGCATGTGATAATCAATCATCCAGAAAAAAATGTTTGATTACATGTATTGTGTTACTTAAGTGCTCTTTGAAGGCAGATGAGATGAAACGTATGTTTGAATGTGTCAAACATGCTCAAGGAGTACTTTAAACAGCTCTTGTACAATGAGATGACTTAAAGGATGGGCTCATGGCACTGTAGACTTGGGCCCTCATTTCAGTGTGGAATACACTGAGCTGCTTTGGGTCACTCCACATATGCACATATGGGGATCAGGGACTATAGGCCTTGCTATGTTTTCAAGTGAAAATACTGTTTTTTCCAAAAGTTATTTAACCCACTGAAAGAACCCACAGAATACACCAGAAAGAAATGCAACACTGTGTTTGATAAGGATTTCTCTCAATCTTTGTATATATACATCTACAAGGATCATATTTTGTGAGGTTTTCTTTAGGAGTGCCTAGATTAGTAAAAAAGCTTTTAGTTTTTTTGTCCTCTGATGTTTATATCTTGTCACGTATCAAAGGGACTACTGATGCATACAAATCATTAAACAAAATTTAATGAAGGACAATGCAGATGGTTAACTGTAAACACCTGCTACACATCTTTCAAGGAATCCTGTAAAGTAGGGGGCACTGAGATTTATCAGGTTCTTATTTGTGGTGGCATCTTGATTTGAATGAAACTAAGTGAAGCATAAAGTAAATATCTGTGAGACAAAAAAACCCCTCTGTTATTAGTAGAAGAGTTTTTTCTATCACATAAAAAATGAGTGACAGGTGTAAGCCAGTAACAAAAAGGGGGAATGAAAAAGCAAGTTGCATGGTTACCTAATCCCCCTCAAAAAGACATTTTATATGAAGGTTCCAAATTTCTTTACACCACGCAAGAGAATAAATAAAGCAGCCTAGGTGAACGTTCACGCTTTTGCCACCCCTTGTAAACATTAATGGTGTTAAGATGAAACCAAAGCCCTGCCCAATGCTTTAAGACACTGCATAGTCAATTCCAACATACCAAAAAAGAAAAAAAATCAGTCTCTAAGAAACATGCAGAAGAATTATATGTGCTCTACAGTCCTGCTTCACGACTCAGCCAGGACAGTAAAAGGAATGCCTGATGATCAGATAACTGCATAAACAAACACACTAATTATCAGTCAAGTTTAAAGATAAATTAGCATGGCTTTCCTAGGGAATTCAGTCACTTCAAAAGCTGAGATTATGGCAGATGGCTGTAGGATACTCTCCTTTACAGACCTGTGCTACCAAATGTGCAGTTAAAATGAACTTACTTATTCTACACCCTTCATTTAGGTGGATATACCCTAGGAGTTGGATGGATTACCCTTCATCCTCCAGGGAGTGACATGGGGTCTTATTGGCCACAGCACTACCCCCATGTATCTGGGCTCTGGGTGGTATTATTCAAAACAAAACAAACCCTTCCTAACCTTCCCCATATTTAGTGTTTCTGCTTAGCATTTGACTCTGAGCACTGCTTCCCTGTTGTCTTACCATACTCATGTAGCTCTGTGCAGACCTGCCCATCTGCAGTGTGGCGTTCCTGCAGAACATTTTTCATAGGCTGGGATGAATGGCTGCTACACAAACTGGAAGGCTTTTTATGGAGGACACCCCTTGTGACACTGCTTCCCACTACTGTCTGAGCACACTTCTGATACCACAGCCAAGATGTGTAATTCTGCATTCAGAAGCTACGTGAGAAACTTTTTTCAGCTGTAAGGATTCACTTATTCCTTGAAATTGTGAGAGTATTTGTTTCTCTAAACCACATTTTTCCAAACAAATACTTAAGGCAGACACTTTAGGTATTGCTGACACTTTAATAATTGCTTTAGGCCATTATTAAACCTTTGCTTGAAGATGCTGGCAAACAGCTTCATCCCACCACCAGCCCCACTAGCCTGTGCAGCCAGAAATACCTAATTTCATAAAGGAACCTACAATATCAGTAGTCCATGAAGATCTCTCCCTTTCCATGGTGCCAAGTATTGCCATCAGCCTCACAGGACCAGGGATGGGGAAGGCATGTCTGTGCCATGACCCTTCATCCTCCATAGTGCCGAGCAGGCCATGGGAATCCAGGGAGGCATAGCACAGGGAAGTGAGTTTATGTGGTCACTTGGTTTGTTCAGCCTGGAGAAGAGGAGACTGAGAGGAGACCTCACTGCAGTTACAACTTCCTCACAAAGGGAAGAGGAAGGGCAGGCACTGATCTCTTCTCTGTGGTGACCAGTGACAGGACCCGAGGAAATGGCATGAAGCTGTGTCAGGGGAGTTTGGATTGAATATTAGGAAGAGTTTTTTCACCCACAGGGTGGTTGGGCACTGGGACAGGCTCCCCAGGCATGTGGTCATAGCACCAAGCCTGACAGAGTTCAAAGAGCACACAGACAACACTCTCAGACACATGGTGTGATTCTTGGGATGTCTGGTGCAGGGCCAGGAGCTGGATTTAATGATGCTTGTGGGTCCATTCCTACTCAGCATCTTCTATCATTCTATGAAAGGCAGTGCAAAAAACATGCCATAAATATGTAAGATCTCTTTTGGAATAGCATTTGATAACCTAAAACAACTGCCCAAACTTCCTCATCACTGTTTTCTTTTATTGACACCATGCCACACCAAGATGCAATGTGGGTTTTCTTGATATCCATTTTTTTCCCATAAGTTTTTAACGGTAATGCTCAATAAATACTTAAGTGCCAACATGGAGTGGATTATTGCTAACACGTTGCAAGAAAATTGCACAGTGCTAAAGCTTGCAATAAAAATAAGCAGAACGCCCACTGTTAATACACTGTAGTTAAGTGTATTAGCTGTTTTCAAAAGCATTAACTCCCACACAAATAGCAAAGCTATTTTGTCCAATATATTATTATCAGTGAAAATCAGTTGGGGACTATCTAAAGCCTTTATGCCCGCATATATTAAAATAAAATTGCTTTATGAAATTAGAAAATTGTGTGGGGACAGCACTTTAGATTTTACCAGGTGTAAACAAAATAATAATCACAATAATAAAAAAATAATAATAAATTATGAAATTACACACTACTTGTACTGATGACTCCTCCCTTTCCTCACCTGGTATTCAGAATCACTGAAAGGAAAATATTTGTTTCTCCACCTCTCATTTTTTATTGTATTTTCTGTCTCATTGGCCAATAAGATTTCATAATTTTTGAGCTCTTGTACTTTTCCTTCACCAGAGTGGGAAAACCAATATTGGATAATAATGATACACAAGAAGAAGCAATTGTTAATGATCCTAATGCGGCAGTATAAGCTCTTCACAAATCTACTGATTATCCTTTTGTTTCTACTTCCTGTTCATCTGTCTCAGCAGTGACATCATGAAAATAATAATAATTTGCACCCAGATTCTCAAAGTGGTTTGCAAATATTAATTAATTGCAAACCTAATTATGCCTCTGAGACAGATTTTATGTTCCTATTGTGCTCTAGAGACCCACGTGCCTCTTTCCTTGAAGCATATTTCTTCTCCTTACAGGGCTATTCAAACCCCCCTGAAATTAAGGGGAGAAAAAAGAAAAAAAAATATTGGGCAGTAGAGGGGAGGGGGAGAAGGGGTTGGTGGGGGAGGGAGAGAGAATAGAGTAAAGAGAGATGAAACAAAGCCCCCATATTTTACTCTGTGCTCTACTGTGATCTACCTACCTGAATCAGGAAAAATTCTGTATTTTCACAGCATTTTCTGTTAGCAGCAATATTAAAGGGCAATATTATATTTTGTCCTGAGGTACTGTTATGCGGCAAAAAGTAAAAAATATTACTAAAATGCCAAAAAGCTGTCTTAGACACACACATTCTTAGAACAGCGGTGATCTGGCACCCAGCAAGCTCTGCTTCACACGTGGCTGTGGGTTTGGGTTTGGGTTTGGGTTTGGGCTGAGCTGCAGGGGTGCACTGTCACACCATCGGGGTGCTGGCACAGAACAGGCCTAAGCCCTGCTGCCACATCCCCCTTCTGGGCTCCTACTGTCACAAGATCACATAACAAGTTTTCAACGACAACAGAAAAACATTTGACAATGCATTTTGTAGGGAAGCTATTGAGACATTTTCTTCCATTTTGGGAAGCTTACTTTGGTATAGATCTAGGATGTGTCTCCCTTGGAATAAATATTAGAAGAAATGCTTTTTTCATACCCCCTTCACTATAGTGGTCCTATTTCTTTCTCAGAAAATGATTCATCACTTTGAGGGATAAAAATATGGAAAATACTGTGGGTTACCTTTTACCTCATTTCAACATCATAAATAGTCAGTCAGGTAATTCTTCCCTGCAAGCACTATTCTTTTGACTTCAAAAAAATAAGGAAGAATTATGTCAGTCCTAAAAAAGCTGCCATTTAAGCAGCTCATCCCCTTAGATTAAGAGAAAGTAGAAGAACAAGCCAATTAGAGTCAATGAAACAATTAGCTTCAAAACTCTGATTGTCACCAAATTATCTATTTGCCCTAATGCAAATACACATGCTTCCATAACACAGGTGCTTTACCAAAGGAACAAAAATACTATGCACTTCTCCAAATGCCTTACCAAAATTAAATGTTTCTCCTGTAAACAGCACACAGGCTGGCGAAGAGCAACACAACAAATAGAGCTCAAGTGATGTTCAGGACATTGCAGGAGTGAATCTGGGATGACAATTTTAAGATATTTTCTTTAAAATTCAAGTAATTAAAAGTGTTTGAAATCACCTGTCCTGACTAGCAGAATGCAAATACATGAATACCCTTTGAAAACCACAACCTTACTTTTTCTTTTCTTCATCCAATAGCATTAAAGTACACTGCATAGAGGTCAAGAAGATTTACAAATCATCTACTAAATTACTTATACCAAAAAAGTACATTCTAAAATGAGTATCTGACTTTTAAAATGAAAGCAACATCTTGGAAATTTTGGTCAAACTTCCTACTTTGGTTTACTCATTTTGCTTCTGAGAAGAGAAATTGAGCAGATGACAGTGGCTTTGATTCTTCTAGTATTTCTACACTTTGGAATATAAGACTATGGATGTTTAAGAGGTGAAATTAATATAAGAGGAAATAGCTGAGTGCATTGAAGGAGTCAATAAAGCAAGACGATAAAACAAAAGAATTTGTAGCTTTTTCACCCAATCATCCCACATATCTTCAAACCAATTTTTTTAAAATAAAAAACAATCTACAAACTTATAAATCAGAATGCAATTCTAAGGAATTGAAAGCCTGAGATTTGAAGCTGTAGGAGAGCTGCAGAAAGAGAACTGTAATATGCTGGCAATGATCTCTGGAGCAGCAGATGGCAGGAGAAACTCTGTCTCTTACCTTTATTCACCATATGCCATTTGACTGATTAAACTGTATTTATGTAGCAAAAAATATTATGAAACAACACACATAACTATGGATCTTTAGTGCACATCATCACACTCATTTTTTTGTTGTTGTGGTAATCCATCTGCAAATTTCATGCCTTTTTTGTCCAGGTTTCCTTCTCCCTGCACACAGTTTATGTTTCTGCACCTCTACAAAATAACACGCACCCTGATGCCTTAAGTTTTTAGCTTTTATATTTTTTCAAATCCTGTACTGCATTAGTGCATAACTCTGAACTCAATCTAGAGTGTTAGTTAACTGTCCTCACATTTTGGTCAGACATAACAATCCTTCCAGGCCTGAGAACCAAGGACACCTTTTTGCCTCAGGCCCTGAAAAATATAAACAAAAGTGAATCAGGGCAGGTGCAGCAAAGTGGGGGAATATGACTTCATTACCTGAAGCTGTAATTGGACAATTCACCTCTTATATGCAAATGGACCAAACTTAGATCTGTTTGAAAAACTCATGACCATCATCCATCTTGGCTGTAGCCTCTGGGAGGCTTTTGCACTGCCCAAAGTGTATTTATTATAGGCTTTTAATAAATACCTACTTTATTCTCTTAACTCTGTCTAGCCTCTGCTCTAGGTAGCCACTCCAAGGCATCACCCCAAACTGTTAAAGCTGTGATCTTCCCATCTGGCTGAGAAAAATCAGCTGAAACTAGAAGAGGAGGGAAGACATCAGGATTGGTGCACTTCAAAAGGTTTTGGTAATTGGACAGGCGGCAAATTTTTCGCTCAGCAATAATTGGTAGTGCCAGGCAGTGCATTTTCATTTGAGAACGAGTCTCTTCTATTTTGCTTGATTTTATCACCACAATGACCAGTCAGGTGAGCACCAGGTCAGCTTTCCATGCACCTTACACATTCTTATGCAATGGTTTTTCCTTTTCACCAGTATCCCACTCTTCCTGCCCCAGCCATCCAGGACACACACAGCACTCATATCAGTAAGACAGGAGCTGCTGAGAGTCAAGAGAGAACTAGGTGTGTGTCACGGCTTTGTGTTAACACTGCTGGTGATGTGCTCCAACTTGCCTTAATCACGTGCAATCATTCATTTATCCAAACTCTGCCAAGCCTTACAGGTAGTCCAGCACAGACCTGTGGCTGCTGCTTTTAAGTTTGGTCCTGGCATGTGGGCTGGGCACAATGCTCCCTCTGGAGTTCTCCCCAGCAGACCTTTTATTCCTAAAAATGGCAATACTCTGTAAGAAAACTGTGAATAGCCTGTAGGGCGGAGTTGAAGTTCAATCTGCTTTACTCTGATCTGATTTTCTCATTTTCCTGAGTGAGACAAGGATCATTGCCACCTTGCTGATGGAGGCTCTGCTGCTGCCAGGTACAACTTGGAGTCAGCTGGGCCAGGCTTGGTAGGTACAAGTGAATGTGGGAAGACTCAGGGAAACAAAACCCCATCAGGACTAATGCAGTTTGAGGAAGGCAGTGGGCCACAAGGAATGTGAGAGAGCGACATCAGCTATGCATACAGCTGATTTTATTTAAACCAGACAAAACCTCACTCTCCAATATGTGAGCTAAGACCTCTCTGCAAATGACAGAATCAGCAAACTGGGAATGACTGGTTCCAAGGATTGCACTGATGGAGAACTCCTCAGTCTGACTTCAGTGCAGACTTACCATCTGCATCAGATGGCAACTGTAGCCCATTGTTAAAAACTGTTTCTAATAGCTTTGGGCCATTATTCTTTATCTTGATATCTTCCCAGACTGGGAATAATTCCTTCCTTCATCTACACAGTTACTCTGAAAGTATTTATAGATGATAATTAGGTCCCTTCCTTCCATCCCGCTGAGTTTCCTCTAGGCTGTAGGACTGACTTACCACTTGGTATATTACCTTATCTTTCAATCCTACTTCTGCTTAGAAAAAAAAAAGTAGCTTCAGATATATAGACAATCAGAACCACTTCTGATATTGCAGGATCATTTCTAAATAATGGAAAATAAAGTCTAAAAAGAGAAAGTGATGAGAAGTAGCTCTTTTTCCACATTCAAAATATTTTCTTGAAGGGATCTGTGAATATTCATCAGACAGGTTCAGATTTTTGTTAGTTAACACCAGTAAAATACCCAAAAGAAAAAATAATAAAGGTTTTAATAACATTCAGCAATGAATTCAGTGAAGCCTCTGCTAGCTATTAAATCAGCTGTGGACTTTTTTTTGAACAAATCCAAATTATTTAAGGCATGCAATTGAAATGGTGAATCATAATGTCTTGCTAAAATGTCTTCAAGGATACAGATAATTTAGAGTACACACAGATCTTATTTCTTAATTCTAATTAATTCTCTTTCCTCTATGACTGCAGGTAGAAAACCAGATTCTTATTTTACCTAGCTCTGGATTAAAGTGGGGCATTATCCTTGAAAATGACAATGCTAAAAGACGGCCTAAAGTATCCTAATTAAAGTATTTCCAGTAGTACCATTTTATGGGTTTTTTTACGGATTTGGAATCAAATAAATCTTTGACACCATACATAAAGCTAACCAAAATTTGAAAGAGGTGTGCTAATCTGAAACAGATACTTAAAAGCTGGATTACAATTTCCCTGGTACACAGAAATGAACACAAAGTAGCAAAGCTAATTAGAAAGTCCCTATAAAAAATTCCCCATTTTTATTTAACACTGCCAATTTTCAGGCTATTCATAAACTATTTTTACCCTCCCTATTCCAACAAATGAACTTAGAACTCTTTACATGCTGTCTACCAGTTAATTTGTTGATAAATTATTATTAACTATCTTCAAAAGTAGAAAAAAATTTTTTTTGCACACATGTGGTAATGATATTCCTGGGTGAAATGATATTCCTGTAATGAAATGAGAGTTAGACAAGATATGCTAGTGAACTGAGTTATATACTTAAAAATAATATTAAGCTGAAACTGGAGAAAAGTGATATTTCATTACAGTTAAAAACACCCCAAAATGCTACTAAAATGTTTTATTCAACCCTTTAGAAAGGGAAGTAAGGTTTCTTGCAATCTCTGGTGATACAATAAAATAATATCAAATTAAGCATTAAACTGAAATAACAAACCCATTCCACCTGAATGAAGGAATAAATAATGAAAAATCTGTTTTGTTACAAAAACATGGGGAAAACCCTCATTATCTTTTTTTTTCTTAGATCTAGCAAATATGACATCCTGGATTCAGGTTTGTTTCCCTGTCTTGGTGTTGAGAGACAGGAGATTATTCCAGTGAGATTTACCCCAGACAAATCACAGATTCCCAATTCACTTAAACTATTAACTCCATGGATAACATATGTTAAGTGAAAAAAATACCAAAACAAAACTGAGCCCTTTTGCACATAAGTATAGCGTATTTTTAAAAGCCGCTTGCAGTTTTCTATCAAGTGGGAGAAGGATAAGTCTCAGAGTAGATCAGTTTTGGATATAAGGGTCTTTATCCCATATAATAACAAATATGTTAGAGTAAGGCAGTATTTTATGTATTCTCCTTCCTAAAAATTATCAAAAGTTTGTTTTATACCTCTTGTAAATCCACCAACTATCCAAGACCTTCCTTTTAGCTACCAAAGTTTGGAACCTTTATCTATTAGTTTTTGATGACCTGTATTAATTTCATTATTTTATACACACATATTATATGGCTGTAACATAACATACACTGTAAGTCTACTTAATATGATTTGTGAATTCAAGAAAAATTGTACTATATTCAATGTAATTATAATGCAAATTGCTAATTTGATAACAAATTTATATAACATCCTAACTGCACTGAAGTCAGGTAAATACTATTTAATTCCTCCTGTGACAGCAAAACCAGTGTGAAGACTCATCCAGTATAAGTCTGTTCCCAGCAGTTTCAAGTAGGTCACCTGAATAAAGCCCATTTCTTAGGATTTGCAAAGGCAACAAGGATTTTATCATAATATTTAGAGTTAAACTGATTATCTTTAGAAATCTCCCCAAATCCTTCCAGCTAGTTACATGAGACTGTTGTTAGGTTGTCTTTCCTCTGTGAAGGACCACAATAACTTGTTTCTGGGGTTTTTTTTTTTTTTACAGTTTAGAAAAATCTACAGTGCTTTAGTTAGTTTACTTTGCTTGTGTTGCTTTAAATGAAACACTGCCTTGGGCTAAGGAACTTCTGCTTGTGACAATGCAAGTTTAGAAAAATTAGTCCAGATAGTGGAAATCAGATTAAGCCTGTGTTAATCTACACACCAGACCCCAGATTTCCACCATCACACATTTCTTTATGTATTTATCCCAACGAAAATAAATTATTATCTTTATGAATCATCTCCATTTTTCCTAGAGAACAGATGACACTCAGTGTAATCAACCCAAACTTGGTATTCACACAAATCCTCCGAGAACAATGATAACGCTGTCACTTCAAGTACAACAGAAACAGCATTATTTATGTCCTGAAGTATAACCACCAGGAAAGCACAGAGAATGTGGCTGAGAAGTTTGTATCACACTGGAGACCAGTGATGAGGGCAGAATGTGGAGCTGTAGCTTGTGTGAGGTTACTGAGTGTGCAGTCACTGAACGGGGCCAGGAGACAGGTATGGCGAAGGGGAGGAAGGTATGGGAAAACCAGGGAGAACAGCTATTCCCCTAAAAGAATCTGCCTAGGAACTTGTGTAGCTTGGATCACACAAGGCTCAAACGTGTCTGGACTGTGAGCAGCAAACAAAAAGGCTGAGATAAAGAAAAAAGATAAAAGTGTGTTTGTCTGTGAAATTGAAATTTCAACAGTAAGGTTCTAGACTCTTGCAACTGAAAACTATGTAAAATTAACACTCCTAAGCCCAAAATACTGATTTGTAGTAAACTGTATATGTTTTATATAACTTTTATGGAAGTTTTTCATAAAAGCTTTTATGTACAGATGTACTGCTTCTCATTATTGTATTAATATGAAATGATAATTACTGGAAACCAAGTAATTAAAAACTGCCTGAAAAGTGTCTCATTTGTGCCTCATTTTGATCCTTTCTCAATCTATTTGTTAAGGATTTTTTCCTAGCATATATCCTTTATTTGTCCCCAAAATATTTTAAAATAATCTAGGACTAAACAAACAAACAAGAGAAAACTACATGGGAAAAAAAAGAGGCACATTTAAAAAAAATTAGACTCATCATCAGGTAAGATCTGGGAAATTTCAAGCACTCAACTCAACAAACATTTGCAGCAGGATGCCCATTGCTTAAGTTTGACTGAAGGCTCCTCTTTGCCATCAACCACTTGATCTAGATCTCTTTTATCACTCCTGGCCTGAATAAAGAATCTTTTCAGGAGTGAAATTATTTTTCAATTAAACAAAATTGTTCTCATTATTTAAGTTATATAGTGTCATTTTTTTAAATTAATCAGCTTTAGTTTCTTCCTCCAACTAGTCTAACTTAAACTGCACCCCCCCCCTTTTTCCTGCATGAAGATAATGTTTTTATGTAGTACTGAAGATAATGTTTTTATGTAGTACCATGGACATTGCACCAAATGAAATATTCTGCTGCCTGATGATTACCTCTCCTTAAAAGATTAAATTATTTATTTGTACCTTCTATGATATCCTGCATTTTTTCTCCCAAATACTTTAAGATCACCTAAAATAGGAATAATTTAAAATTATTTTGCTTATTTTAATTTGCGGCACAAACATGCACCTATTTTAGAGGTAGGTGTTTACATTTCCTATTTGGCTATTTCAGTGGTATTATAAAAATAAAATGCAGCTGACTTCTGTGTTACTGTAATTGTGCTTAATTTCTTGTAATGCCAAGTTGCCAAATTGGTTGTGGTTAGTCTGAACTAGTGACACTGTTTCCTTCTGATGACTCTGTACTGGAATTTGTTACTAAATGTTTGTATTTTTCTCCTTTTTCCTTAAATGAAAAGATAACAATTGTAATTATCATGGTATCTTCCATATGTGTGTATTGGTATGCTAATAAGTTTTACATTCACCCACATGAGCATGAGGAGAACTACTTTAATTTCTTTAGTGATCAGAAGTGTTAAAAATGTGTTGTAATCAATCTCAAAAATGAAACATACCATGGAAGGTAAATTTTCCTAACAAAACATTAGCTTACATGAAGGCCTGTTTTTGCAAGTATATAATTTATTAGCTCATGGCCTGAATAATACAGATATTGTAAAATGAAGATCTGTCTCTAGACAGGTTCTAACTCTTTAATCTCAGTGAATCTTGCTAAGTGTCGTAACAATTGAAGTAGCATTTGCAAATTAATACCAGCTATTGATTTGAATAGGATCCAATCTGGCAATTGGAGACATTACCACAGTCATTATAATACTATACAATTTTTTGTTTGCTTTTAAAAATTAGGATAAGCTTGCTTTTCACTAGAGTGGGGCATAAATGACCCAGCACTCAAAAAGCCTTTCTGAGTGCATCATTCAGCACCAAAGTGTGCATGGGTAGGGTACCTTGGGCAGGCCCCTGACTGCATCTACATCTGACATGGCCAAAGAACTCAAGATAACAACAAGGCTGAGCATTTAACCCATGGGACATTGGGCTAAAAGAGGCTCTTTTTCCTCAATGGCAGCTATACTCTTGAAAATACAAAATCAGCATAAAGATTGAAAGGTGTCAAAATGACTGATGGCTAAAACTGAAGCCATTTAACTTTTATTTTGTTTGCAATTAATTGGGCAATAATTTTGAAGATTTAATTTTATTAAGTATCTTGGGAAATGATCTTTATCTTTCCCTGTAATGATGGGAATATAATCAAAGATAGTTAAAAAAAATGCATCTAAGAAATTAAATTTTTTTCTGCAATATCTAACTGCAACAACTTAAATACTTCTGGTGTGAGAAACCAAAGCAGTCACTGTTCACAGATCAAAACACAGAGCTCTAGCTCCGTGTTTCTTACTGCATTTAGCACTTCTGGGTAAATGCATTCAATTTAATGGGTCAGAAATGCAGAGCTCAGTATCAATTTATTCTCTTTAAAAGTTGTTTATTTCAGCCATTCTCTATATATTTCCTGGTTGCTCCTGTAAACAGATCATCTTTACTCTCCTGATACTCAGAAACTTCTTCTCATGGTGATCCTTGTAAAATTTAACAGTTGTATTACTGATTTTCCTGCAAAAAGAGGAAGCCTTATTAAATGAAATTGCTTCAAAATACCAGTCTGCCAGAAACTTAAAACTCTGTTTTGTGAAATTTAGATACTTCACATCCTACTGATGAAGCCAGTGGCTTCCTGAAGCTTTTAGTAGTAGTTGCAATTGAAGCAGAGCTTGCAGAGCAAAGTTTTCAGGCTACTGAAGCAATAGGGCTCTTTGGTGTGGATTTTTTAAGATATTCAAGCATTGGGGGCCAAGGTAATTTTAGTAACATTCCCTTAAAATTTCACTAATATTCTGTTAAACATAATCTGTTTTCAAAAATGACACATGCAGAAGTGAAAATGATGTAAAAAATCACCCAAGCCCAACCTCACTGAACACTACAAACCTTTGCTGCTAAAATAGTGTGTAAAAAATTAGCAAGAGTGAAAAACAGCAGGACTACAGCTTTTTAAAACATGACATCTTACTTCAGAGAAGGGATTACAGAATCTGAACAGCAAAGTTCATTGTATGGCTTAAGTAATCGTGTAGCCATGACAAGGAACAAGAAAAACAACTCCAGAAAATAAAAGCTGTGCATGCATAGACATGGGAGCAAATAACTGTGTTTAAGATGCCTAGATTTAATGCCTATGTCTCCCAATCTCCTTGATAATTTCTTTTTTATTGCTTTATTTTTTTTCCAATACTTCTTAATGAACATAGCTGTTATGGAAGTCATAATTGCTATCTGCTTATGTATTTTTACTTCTCACTGTAGGCAAGCACACAAAGCTACAGAGGTGAGTGTCTTTGTAGTCCTTGGGAGTCCTACAACCCCTCAGCTTCCAAAATCTGTGCTGCTGAGAATGATTTTTTCTCAAGCACATCCAACTAAGTAGGGTTGACTGACATCTTCATAATTCTAACTCCAAATATTTGTGTGACGTATATCCCTTTGCTAATATCAACTTATCACAGGTTTAGTACCTCATCTGTCCAGGAACTAGAGCTAAACACACTGATCTCACCAAATCCATGAGAGCTGCTTATTACTTTTCATACAGCAATGACAAGAGATCCAAATCAAAGGCCAAGGTTCCTTTGGGTAATACAGTCATAGCATGTAATGAAAACATGGTCCCAGTCCAGAAAGTTAACACAGTATTTTTCTAAACAAACAGGTAGTGAATCATACTAATCTGAATAAATCTCAGTGTAAATGAATCCAAAGAATTTAGTGCACTTATAGGCAAATGGAATTTCAAGGATGAAAGATTACAGAAACTGTATCAAGTGCATTTAAGCACTGCTTTACACGTGTGCATTAAACTGATGAAGGCAACACCTGATGAAGTTACAGGATTGCTCTGACAATCTTTGAAGGATCTTACCCACTACACACAGCATCCATAGAGGAAATACAATGATACATATATCAAAGGAACTAGTTTTTCCTGACCATACTGTATTTCTCAGAAACATTAGTTACTCCTGTGCCTCCAAGGCATCCATTATGGTAATTTCTTCCCTTTGGTAAAGAGGTGACAGGTCCTGGCAAACAGATGAACCATTACACGGCTACTTTAATTGAAATGATCACTTCTGATATAACTGTGATTTCCCTTTCCCAATATATAACTGAAATTCAAAATCATAGACACAGACCTTTCTCTGAAAATTTGAAGAACAGGAATTTTTGTGGTTTCCCTTGAGCACGTGGTAGAATTTGATTCAGCACAAGCAGCTACCTCAAACTGCATTTTTATGAGTCCATGAAACCATGAAAGTATTTCTCTGCTTAATGAAACAACTGTTAACAAGCAACAGAAGATAGCTGGTATGACACCACTGTGGTTGGAAAAATTACTAAGTCAAAACAATAGTTTTTCTCACAAGTTTTACTCTTGGAATGAGTTCACAATCTAGTTTTGCAGCAAGACTACAATCTTTTTACCCCAGCTTATTCATTGGCACTGCAGCATCAGCACAGGCATGAGAGACCATGAGCACAACTATTATCACCTCACATTTTAACAAGTAGATGGCAACCGTCCCTCAATATGTCATTGAACTAAACAACTTGAAGATAAGATATTGCTTTAAAGTGTTATCTTCTCTGCTACATCCCACAGAAACACTTCAGATGAAATGAGGATCTCCACAGGAAGGGCGTAGTAAATATAAGGATTGTTTATAAACTGACTACACTATTTTCTAAAAAAGTCAAAGTTGGCCATTCTGAATTTTAGGATACGGGTTTTTATACATTTACAAACAATACCACTGTCTCGCCTCTTTCCTGCCTTTCCAACTTTCTTTTACTAGGCTATCTTCAGTTGTTTTTACTTTTGGCCATTGAAACAGAGGGGTAGTGTAAACAAATGTTCTGGCTGCATGGGTAAGCTTTTAAAGCTTGAGTTCTATAAATAACTTTTGTAAGTTATAACAACTAAATTTTTATAAATGACTTAAGAACATCCAATGTAAGGCAAAATGACAACACAAAAATGGCAGATAAATGCCACAATTTTTTTACAGAAGGATTAACTTGCAGATCTGTTTTTCAGAGATCAAGGAAGTCTAATATTAGTTTTACAATCTTAGAAAAGTAGATGCGTGGAGAAGAAGGGAAACGTGATTAATCTGATACTCCTCTTGTGGCTTTTTTCAATCATGTTTCAATGCAAAGCACTGTCCCCCCAGTACAGCTGTATATTTTCTTTCTAAATATGCAGTACTAGATATCCAGAATACATGCCCTTAAATGTTTGAAATAATAGTGTGGTAGAGAAGGGCTCACCAAGTTTACAAATCTGCATTATTTTCACTCAGCTTTTTACTGTGTGATAACATCTACAGATTGACTTGGAAATCCACCATGGCAGATGCTATGCACACAAGTAAGATGAATTGCTTCATCTTCCAGGGTTTATGGTTCATTTTGAAGTTAATGGTTGGTCTTTCTGGTCCTTATGAAAAAAGTCGAAGCTCAAATGAAATAGGCATTAAAGTTTCAAGAGCTATGAAAATGAAAACATTCCTCCATAATACTTACTGTCATTGCTATATTATTTAAATCCTTTGTTTATTACTTGATTGGACTTCTAAGGCTTTACTGATTCTCTCAGGGTTAAGAACTACACACAATTTCTCCCAACAGTTTGGGCTCAAAGCATTATGTTCCACCTGTCCATATGAATATTACATATCCATATGTGATTTTCTTTCCTTCACTTCTGTTTCCCTCTATCCCTTAGGGCAGATAATCTTAAATAAATCTGAATAGAAAACTGAAAATGAATAATACTACTTCTTTTGAGTAGAGTACAACTTCCTTAAAAAAAGCAAAACAAATCTCCCCCCAGTATTTTTCTCCTGTCGCTGTAGAGTGCAGTTTGGACAAGGTCACCCTGGGATTTCTCCCTCTGCAAAGTGACAGCAATAAGGTAATGACAAGCATAAGAAAAACATAAATAAAGCAGCCATCCAGCTTTCTGGATTTTAGATGATCTGCCTACCCTGCAGTATGGATCTTTCTCTTTTCTGCAGTAGCACCAATCTAAACCAAGTATATGAGGCATACATCTGAAGATGAAAAGGGCAATTTCTGTATATAGCTGTAAAAAAAAAAAAATTAGCCAAATGCCTGTAAAAGCAGCAGGGTGAGCTCAGTGTATTTAAAGATGATATAATATCTACAGTTTATAGCATCCTATAATCCAGTTCTTAAACTATGAAATATTTAGTCTTCTAATAAGATCTCAAGGCCATAGTTATCTATTAATTAATCCATTTTAATATCTTGATTTGTGAGATAAGGAAAAAACCCCATTGCTTGCTTGTGTCATGTGATACCACAAGCTTAATTAAAGCTGTTTAAAAATAAAATCCATTAAATGCCATAAAAGTGCCAGGTGTACAAGTCATTAACTCAGGAGAGAAAAACACATTTCACTGGCCATAAAAGCTTAATTTTTCTAATACCAGCACCAATAAACCTTTCAGTTAATCTGAAAATGCAGAGTGCTTGTAAAAGGTAAGCACAATGAAAGTATTATTTCAGACAATGTATCTTCTAATGAACAAAAATATAAAATTGAACTGCAAGGGACCTCCCAGCACTGACTGAGCCTAAACAACTGGAGAATGTGGCTACTGTGTACATCTGTACATTGTGGAGAGTCAGTTTAAATAATCCACCCATTTATCAGTTCTTCCACAGCAATCTTATACACTTAACATGTATTAAGGGAAAAATAGTGGTATACCAGCCTTTGCTGTAAAAAGCAACTTGGGATATTCAGTGAAGAATGATGGTAAGAACTCAAAGTCTGTTAGTATAGGTAATAAGTCTAAAGCAATTACTATCTGCTACGGAAACACTCTATTGATTAGGCCACTTAAGTTTGATAAATGGGTATCATATAGCAGAAACCATAAGAAGGAAGAAGCTCATAATCCTGGCACTGAATCTTAATTTATTGTAAGAATGTCAGAGTCAATATTTAAAAAAACAAAAACATGGTATTTGTGATAATGCAGGCTTGCTTTCAAATGACACCCTCTTCTCCCCAGCATGGCAAAATGCATTAATGCATGTCACAAGAATTAATGTTTCATTATAAACTGCTTTTTCCATCAGGGAAGTTGCAATATACACCACACAATTGTTTGCAGTCTGTAAAACAAGAATAATACTTCTTATACTTATCAATTACGATAATTTTAGAATCTTTCATATCATCTCCTTGCAACAGCCACATCCACATGCCATTAGTATTTTCACATCAACAGTTTATTTCTCCCTCTGTGATTTATTATATAGAATTCAGATGGCTGAAGGGCTGCACCACAGAAATGATAATGAAAATGCTCTGTATGTAGTAGAAATTTGTTTCAAACTATAACAGCCTATTGAAGTACTCCGCCTTGTTATTGGTTTAACTAGTTAATACCTGCAGAAACCATTCTAAAATGTATATACTCAAATCACTATTGAATACAGTTTCATTTAAAGAATTTCTGCAAATTCTGTCAAGAACTTTTAGGACAGCAGTATGTAAAACCAGAATAAATAAAGAATTCCTAAACCTTTATGAGAAAAAAAGATTTATTGCCCCAAAAAGCACTAGACAGTTTCAGTAGACAAGCTTGGGATGGAAATTATGTGAAAGTGCACTGAAATAGAGCATTTGAATGATTTGGCTAAACTTATGGGTCCTACATATGGGCAAACTTCTGGTTCAGTTGTTAATTTAACAACATCCCACAATTTCCCCCAAAGTTTTTGCATTCACATAATGGCCATGATTGAGGAATATATATTCATGATTCAAATAGGTGGTTCCAATACTCTCTTCCACAAATGAGTTCTAAAACAAATACTATTCAATAACTTTCATTATCAAGATGAAAGGTGATTCCTGATAAAAACACAGAATGCCTCAAAGACTGTTGAAAAGCAAAATGTTTAGAGGAATTTGCAGTCAATAGGGCTTGTCCGTAATGTGTAGTGATAGTAAGAGAGGAACCCAAAGCTCATGAAAACACAAAGGGAATCACTAAGAATTCCCAGCATACTGCAGTGCATTTACAAGAGATACTGCAGAAAAATCTGAAGAGGAAATCTGCAGAGCTATAAGGAAAAGAAACATCGAGTCAACTGGAAAGTTGTGAAAGAGAAACTACTGAATACTGGACTCTAAAGGTAACTTATTTAGCAAATCAAAGTTCAATATGTATGTGAAAGCTAAAGCCAGATGAATTAAAATCAGGAATAAACCCTGAATTTTTAGTAGTGACACTGGTAATTCATTGGAATAAGTTCCCAGACGAAGTGGCAGATATTTCTGATTTCTTCCAGTCATGAAAAGATCTCTTTCTGGAGGAGCAAGTGTGAGATCAATCCTGTGGTAAAGGTAAATGGTAGAAATGAGGGGCAGTGATAAACAGGAGGTATGAATCTAAAAAAGTGAAAACCAGAGAGCAACAGCATAAGATTCTCCTGTATCCTTTCATTTCATAGTTACAATTTAAGGTATTGACCCCATTTTCCTCTGGAGAGAAATGGATCAATAGAACAGACTCACAAAAAGAAAATGGAGTTTGGCTCTAAAATTGGTAACTAAATCTTCTAAAAGTAACAACCTGGATTCTGTGTTCTGACTGAGAATGTATTCTACAAACAATTGTAAAGTTTGATACAAGAGGAAGAGATACGAAACCTAGGGCCTGATATTTTTAGGTAACTTGAAACAAACTCACGGGATTTTAAGACCTATTATTAATGCAATGAAACTATTGTATGCAGCATTTCTACTTGCTAGATCAGCAAGAAGTGTCTAACTTCAAACTGGTCACTGAGCCAGGGAATTATTTCAGAGTGGTTGTGACCCCCTTAACCAAACCAGCAGTACTTTGGTACAGGCTCCAAAGGAGGTAAATGTTCGAGCCATAGCCAGGCCAGGAACTCCTCTAGGACACCCACAGAGAAACAGATGAGACAGCAAGCATCCATCCAAGCTTGGAGCACCCACTGTGCGATCAACACATGAATAGTGTGTGGCTTTTCCAAGATTCATTTGTCAAGGAACAAATATGGAGCACATGGAAGTACCACAGATCTCTGGATAAGTCTAACTGGAGTTCTCCTCTACGTTGCAAGTGGACTGCATGCCAGGTGACTCTCCTCTTGAGCTGGGATGCCTCTCAAGGTGTGGGATTCCTTTCTTCTGAGACTAACAGATCCTTCCTTACCCAAGCCAGTGAGACATTTTATTCCAAGAGATCCTTGTTAAGTGACTAATAGCATGTTGAATTAATACTAATGGAACACATGTAGTTAAAATTCCATTAGATATAAACTGTTACCCAAATCTGGGACTAAGACTGGAAGTAGGTGCACCCAAACTCCAATGGGAATTTAGAAATTCAGGGGGCATATTCTGAACCCTGTGATTTGAGAAGGTCTCCCTTACCCTTTTGCATCTCTGGTCTCTGTGCAAATAATTCTAGCTCAGCTCTAACTCGCTTTTCCTTTTTATGTTTCATCCACGTAGGAGAGTGAGCTTTGTCATCCAACCTTGCTAAGCTGCACATCTACAACATCATATTAAAACCACTTTACTATTACCTTAAATGGTGATTCTAAGTGATCTAAATTGCTCAATTGTGACAATGGTAAATAACATGAATACTGCCCTAAGAACCCGTAAACAAGTACTCAAAATGAGAGAGAGGAAGAATGGCCAGATACAGCAGTGAGATATTTTTTCCACTGCTAGTCAAAAGTCAGTAATTACACAGAAAATCTGTGAGCAATGTCACACAGCAGGTGAGGGAGGAAATGCAATATGATTAAGAGTTCTATTTAGGCACACTATTTGAAAGGCCTGTCTGTTTGTCATTTCAGATAAAGTTGTTGAGGATATCACACTACAGAAAGGTCCTTTTAGAAAAATATTCTTCTGATTTGCATCTAAAGATTAGTGCTCCATATGCCTGTGCTGAGAACATGATCATTAGAATTTCAGTCAGGTTAATGAGTCTTGTAAACTCATCATCTTATGCATCAATTTTACTGCTGCTGTTCCACACACATTAGCAGGAGGGAGAGCACTGCACAAGACTTCGGATGCAAAGTGCCATTTTGACAAAGCCAGTGAACGGCACTGGGGCAGCCACTGGGGCAGTCTGTGACATCATGGGCCAGCCAGAGGAGTAAGTGGAACTCAAAGCTATTCCCCAACAATAGCTCCATTTCATCCCAGAAAGGCATAAAAAACTCCATATTAAGCTGCTTGAACAACCCTTATATATATACATTCACAGTAAGATGAGCATGTACCTTACCCTAAAGGTATGAAGGCTGATTTGTGTATCAGAAATGCTGATGTTCTCCTAGACATACCTTATCTGGAACTGAAGGCATCAGATTAACAAAAATTTAGATGAGACTTTTTTACTGAAAAGAAAATAAATTTCCATACTCATTTCTGGAATTGAAACAAAATTTCACTTTTAAAAAGAAAAAAAAATCCCACAACATCTTTATGAAATTTCTGTGGATTTTTTTTCTTACTAGCATAACACTGAATAGATTCTTCCATTGAAATGCTTTAGTAAAGGAAAAAAATGGACTGACTTCTGCCAAAATAGTTTTTCCATATTTTCAAATGGTTTTCCTAGCAGGCTGCTCTAAGGCTCATTGAAGCTCACCAGATTCTTTCCTGTTCAGTACAAGGCAGTTTGAATCCAGCTTTTCTCAATTTTGTTGGGTACTTTTGTCCAGTAACATTCTCAACCAGAAACAAAGCATTGATTAATTGTCATTTAGATTATTTTCTTAGTCACACTCTGCATTTTGTATTGAATATATTCTCGTATTTGGGGCAAATAATGCACTCTATGGTATTTAAAGGATAGCTTATGAAAATTTTTTGGAAAATTTACTCATTCGGTTTCACTTAGGATTTTTCTCTTTTTGCAGGACAAGTAGGTCATATTCCTCATTGGAATTCCTTTACTTCCATTCCCTACCATGTCAGCAGTAGCTTTCAAAAATTACTTTTACAGGACTGCAGCTTCTCTCTTTAAACATATGATTTTCACTGTCAAATGAGAAAGGTGACTGAAATAACACAGGCTTACTCTCATGGCTATTATGCTGTTTTTCATGGTTGGAAGTATTGTAATGTTCAAGGGAGCAATTAAAATTGTTCCGCTGTGTAGTAATAAAGAATATGATTCTCAATTCAAGCATCAGCCAAGGAGGTTTATAAACTAAGAGAACACTGAATGTTTTGGTTTTAATATGCTATGCAGATATTTACTCTGAAAATAATAAACTTTATTACAGTTTTGAAATTCTAGCAAAGAAATTTAAAATAATTTAAACTTAGGAGGCAAAACATTTGAGCAATATGATTAAAAATATATAAATACAAACAATGTTGTTTTACAACTGATAAGCATTTTCTTTCAGGAATATTTTAATTTTATATCACATACCATAAAATATATTTGGTTTCAGTGGCTTCACCAGCCTCTTCAACACTGCATTTTTCTACTTAGAGAAACAAATTTAATCCTATTTCTCCTATTATATATTAATGTTTACAAAAATATTGAACCCATGAGAGTTTTATTTCTAGAATTCAATTTCACTACTTGAAACAGCACTGATTCAAAGGCTTATAGAAATAACATGTGAAAGCATTTCAATGAAACATAACTGCTTTAGGTTCTCCCTTCAGCCCCTTCATGACACACTTAACAGTGTTTCTCACACTTTCAAAGACATCTGGTCTCCTAAGGAAAATATAGACAAAAACTGTAAAAATAAAGAATTTTGGCAGGTATCAAAGAAAAGTGCAGTAACACTGACACTTGGCAAATGGTACTTCTTAACCATGCACAAATCCTTTTGCAAAAACATGGTTAGAGGTTAATGTAACTCGTAACACCAATCCTTTCCTCTTCACCTTTTAATTACTCTCAAGCTCTCAATTTTATGCAGCTGCTAAGCAAACTGCTCTCCAGCTTGGCACTAGGTGCACACCTGAGATCAGGTATTCCACAAAACTACTCTGGGCAGAGCCAGCAGGGCTGCAGAAGATCTTTATTCTGAACACACAACTCGCACCTTAAACCCCAAACTTTTTCTAAGTGCAATGTCAATGGGATGAAAGATGTCAGTAGACACAGATAAGAGGGAGGTTAAGGATACATCAAAAGATGCAGTGGCATTAACCGTTGTAGTGTGGCTGAGTTGCATCATATTTCTCCAGTATGACTCTCTCTGTCTCCTGTTTTACACATATCTTGCAACATATTATAATTAAGAAGTTATAGTTTCTTGCCTATAAAACTAGAAACATACTAAGAACACTGCCAGTATAAGTCAGAGTCAACATAAAAATCTACACAGACTACCCTGGAACACAGAGTCAAAAAACTCACACACTACATTTTGCTCTGAAGAGATGAAGCAGCACTTTTCAGAGTTATCTCATTTAATTAAATCCTCCACCATTCTAATTTTGTCAGTTTTATAGAAGTAATTCTGTTCTTCGATGTAACTGTGTCTCAGAAGGAGCAGAGTGGGCACAGAGCACACTGACACTGGGATCCTGGATCCTTTTTCTATTTGTAGATATTCCTTCAGCAAGGCACTCAGCATATGCCTTTGTATAAATCAGCAAGTCCTCCAACATATGCTGTACATCTATAGAGTTAATCTATGCATCCTCCTCAGGGCACCCCCAGCCTGGGGCTGGCAGAGAGATCCAAATCTCAGGCACCTCCACAGAGCTGTACAGACCTGAACTGCTCTCTCCCACTTTGGGGATGGAGAAAAGAAGGGACAGCCCAAGGAATGCTTCGCTCTGTTGTCTTTAAATTTGTGAAGCAGTGAGTGTGTATTGAAATATGCAAAGGGATGGAGAAGTAGTACACAGTAAAGATAAAACTTGAGGCAATTTTCTTTCTCGTATTTTTTCATACTATTATGCTTTGATATAATGTTGGAGAAGTATCTTTCCATGTAAATAAGAGGTAGCATACTGAAGACATTAATTCCTAATAAAAAATTTAAAAATAAATGTGAGGTTATCAACAGAAGGGTCTAAAGACAGCCCCAGCTCTACTGACAGTACATATAAATAACTACTACAGAGAGAGCACACTGCATTGTAGCTTTGGCAGAGAGCTCAGAATTCTTGAACCCGGGCCCAGGGAATCAAAAGGTGAAGGTCTGAACATTTGGCTGATAGTGGGAGAGAAGACAGTTTAAGTTTCCATTCTCTTCAAGCTGGCTAATATGTCAAGCTGCATTTTCAGAACAGTAATCAATCTCTTGATTAAAACAAAGTGTTCCAGATTTAAAGGGAAAAAAAAGCACAAACTCCCATATATAAAAGAGGAGACTATTTTTAATAAGCTTGGAACTCTCAAGGCATTCAATTCTTCTATATTTAACCATGCTCAATTTGAAAATTAGAATGAACTTTTCTGAGGTTGTGTGTTATTTTTTTATTTAAGCATTTGAGGTAAATTTTATAGGTGTTCTTTGCTTCAAGAACATTCAAGAACTGTATTACTTTTGCATACTAAAGTAGCTTTTAGTGTTCGTAAATGGCACAGAGCAAACTCAAACTGAATGTACAGTAGGGCAATTTCACACCATCTTTTTATCAATTTTTCAGTGGGTCAATGTAACAGTAGGGGAGCAAGTAACACCTATAATGAAAAAATCTAATGGTAATAAAATAACCATAGTCTTTCATGTTTTCCTTTATAATATGTTGTGTGCAGATACAGAAAGTCTTACTCTGTCATTTGAGAAATAACTGCAAGACAGAGGTGTCAAAATAGTCACTGCCTAAAACAAAATAATATCTAATTTTCCTTCAAGCAAAATAGACAAGAGCTGTATGAAATACAATGTCCTGTGCTGAGGATGAAGGATAAAATGGGATGGGGAAAATAACGTATTTAAAAATCTTTAACATAAGAATTAAAAACAGAAGAGAGTTGGCATAAAAAAAAAATCCAAGTGGTAGACTAATCACTAAGAGCACAGCTGGAACAGCAAGGACAACAAAGATCTGTGTCTCTGACATTCTTCATAAAGCAAGGCTGTCAAAAATTTTTTATCCAAGGATCCCATGCTTTCGGAGAGATGCTTTACCATTATGCAGAGGGCAGCCAAAGCAGTACAAGGTCCTTTGACCTCTCTAGGGTCACGTAACCAACCAGCTTAAAGAAAAGAAAGCTTAAGAAAAGAAAAATCTGTCCCATATCTCTTCTTGCCTACTCTTGTGCTCTGAGGATGTGTGCCACTCTACCCCACCTTTCAACTCATTTCAGTTTGCTTAAACTCCCCTGTCAGGGCAGCCAGTGTGAAGTCTTTGGAGTAAGGAACTCCTGAAAGTGAGCTTCAGAGCCTCAAACACATTCAAGCAGTTAAAGATGGCGTAAGTAATATAGAAAACTGAAAACAACAAAATAAATCCTAAATAATGGGATAAATTAGGTACTGCTGCTGGAATTTTGAGCCTTCTTGGACTCTTTCCTTATTGGCTGTTTCAGAGCTGATGGAACTCTTCCAAAGTCTACATTAATTTCCCACACTTAACAAAGACAGAGAAACACAGCAATGAGAAGAAAATTATATTCTTTTAAAATCTGCAGTGTTCAAATGGCACAGCAAATGCACTGTTGGGAGTTAGCTCTGCATTTCTCAGGCTTACTCAGGCTGCCAGCAAGGAAATTTTCAAAGTGGGGACCAAAGGGATAATAATTTCATCAGATATGTGACAAAATGTAGAGAAGGGTATAGCTACTGAAAGAAATATTTTGGTTTTATGCACACTGTTCTGGATTTGGGGTCCCTCTGTTTTTCTCAGGTTTTTATTTCTATTTTTTACGAAAGTGAAGTTCTCATTCAGAAAGATGTTTTCTTACAGAGGTTTTTTTTAAGGGATAACTGTGATAAGAGGGCTTTCTAATTTCTATATATTAGTAAGATCTCTTGGTTTTATTTATTCAGGTCTTTTATTCTAACCTTCAAGTTACTTCTGCATTTTTTTTTGCACAGCCTCAATATAAGAAATGGAAAGCCTCACAAATAAGAATAAACAGTCACAAGATGAAACTGAAAATTTGGAATTCAAGTTTCTCAGCCTGTGAATGGCATGAAAACTCAGCCTTCCATATCCTCAGAGACTCATTTGTATAGCTACAAATTAGAGAAAAAAAATCTTTCAAGATGAAATATGAAAAATTATAACAGAAAAGAATTGCTTAACACATGCATAAGAGTACGACCTGAGCGGTAATGCTGTGATTTTATTACATTTACCATATTTTTATTACATTTACCACCTGAATAAGGGCTTGTCTTTGAGGAAAAGATATTCTCTCAGAAGACATTGCTATAATTACAACTCCTTTGAAATGAATGTTATACAAGTCCTCAGAAAGCTGAGCAATTTCTTCAGCTAATATACAACAGAGTCTGTAAGCCTCCTGGTAGATGCTGCATCAAAACATGAATTGCATGCTGCATCTCTTCATGAATTTCTCTTAAAATGTGATATCTCTCTGGGAATGATCCTCTCTTTACTTTGTTCTTTCTACATGCATAAATACTACTAGGGAGAGAGAAAGGTAGTTGGATATCCTTGGAGTATATGAACATTTTTATCTATAGCTTTGGTAAAAGTTCCATAATAAATGACTTTAGTTATGTGAAAAAGTTTGCATCACTGTATCCTGCCTGTGCAAACATGTCTTGGTAACTGATCTTTTATGATAAACTGTTACACTTCTGTTATTTTTCGCTGACTCTGAGCAGGATGCCCTTAGGAGCCACTCCAGTTATACTTATAAACTCCAGTTATAATTGCAGCTATAGTTTTGAATATATCCCCTCATCTGCACAATGGCTTACACTGACCATCACACAAAAGACAGAAACTGAGATTTGCCAGAAGCTTCAAGAGAGTACTGTGACCTCCATAGGGAGTGAGTCCAGAGGAGGGCCTGGAGCACCTCTCCTACGAGGACAGACTGCGAGAGTCGGGGTTGTTCAGACTGGAGAACTGAAGGCTCTGGAGAGACCTTAGAGCGCTCTCCAGAACCTGAAGGGGCTACAAGAGAGATGGAGATGTACTTTTCACAAGGGCAGGGGGTGGTAAGACAAGGAGTGATGGCTTTAAACTGGAAGAAGGCAGATTTAGATTACATATTAGGAGGAAATTCTTTGCTGTGAGCGTGGTGAGGCACTGGAATAGGCTGCCCAGAGAAACTGTGGATACTTCATCTCCAGCAGTGTTCCAGGCCAGGCTGGATGGGGCTTTCCACCTTGTCTAGTGGAAAGTGTCTCTGTTCATGGCAGGGGAAAACAGACAATCTTTAAAGTCCCTTCCAACTAAAACCACTATAGGTTCTACAAATATAATTTCATCTTTATTGCTGGCTTCGCTTTTGCTTTATTGAGGACTGTCCAGCTGCCAAGAAGATGCACACCCTCACATAACCCTTGTCTGTCTTTGGGGAGGCCACCACCTCTTCTGGCCTTTCCCACTGAGTACCTACCAGCTCCTTCAACAGGCAGCTGCACAGCTGTTGATTCTTGGCAAATGTGGCAAGAATTCGATTTTACGTTCTATAATGATCTCAAAATGTATCTTACTGGTTGCTTCAAATCAGCTGATACTTCACAAAATAAATTGTGGGGGCTATACTGTGGGGAGTCTTGAAGAAAAGAGCAGTAATTCCTGATAAATGCAGAGACAAGTTGCAATACTTCAGATTTTGAAGTACTTTTTGGGATTTTCAGTCCCCTCTCCCATTATGCAACTTTTCATTATATTGTAGGTATTTTTCAGTTCTTAAAAAATGACCACATTAAGTATGCGCGCTTCTATTTTACACATGTAAAAATCTTTGCTATATTGATATATAGGACGTTAGCAGTGTTTTATGACACCCAGCCTATTTCAAACACTGAGAGGAGCATTGGTGCTTTCTGAGAAGACACTTTGGTCCAACATAGCCAAACCCTTCTGACACTTAGGATCTGTCACTTGTACTGCACATGGACAAAGTCTCTCACATCCTTCTTTTAGCCTGGCATGTGCTTGTAAAGAAACTACTCCCATTAATAAAATGCAGATAAAATGAAGAAGTGAAGCACATAATAAGTATTAAATACAAAGCTACTTCAAGTAAAATATTTCCAAATCTAAACAAAATCCTACAATAGTTCGAAGCTCTTTACAGCAACTACATACACTCTGCACTCTCTTTTGCACCCTCCACGTGGACCACACAGAGTATTTCAATAAGAAAGTTCCTATCTGAACCAGATAACCTCCACCTCCACAGGTTTGTGAAAAATCAAGCCTTGGTTACACCTTCAGAGGGAGCAGTCCTCAACCCCTTTAGCCCCAGTTTCTGCTGTGTCCTTATCCATGCTGTGCTGCTGAAGAAATCCCTGAGCGTGTATGGTCACAGGGGGAGAACATGTGCAACAGTGGGTTGTGCAGCACCAGACAACAAAAATAAATCACAAGTGGACACAAGTATTTGAGGCAAGACAGCCTCAAATGAAGGTACCTAATGTTCTGGCTTGTAAACCTGATCATTCTGAGTATAAGCCCATTACTAGCTCCTACTATGTTGATTTATTTTCCGTATTTGCCTACCACAGGATCCTAGAGCTTTCTTTCAGAGGGCACAGTAGGAGACTAAAGAAAATGCCCATGAAGTAGGGCCCAACATGATTAATTAATTCTAATTTCATTCCCTGCTGGAGAGTAGTAATTTGATTGATTTTGGGTTACGGTCAAAATGAGAAGTATCTCTGACCTCTGAAATGTTACATGGGCAATTTTTGCTAAATTAGGACTCAAATCTCCATGAGTTGGAAACACATTTTGTGTGACAGGTACGTCTCACAACTGATGCATTACTTAAAACACACGCAGTAAAAAATATGGTTAAAGTATTTCAGTAAAGCTTAAATAACAACCACAAAACACCAGAAAAATACTGTAAAATACTCACAAGGGCTTGGCTCATATAACAGAAACAAGATATTAGGGTTATGGCTTGGAACTTTTAGAGAATCCTTTAAACCCATTTGAATTTCAGGGGACTAAAAGATGGTTTCAGGCTATACTTTGAATTTGGGGGCATCTATCATGATGAAACATGTACTGAACAGTATTAAATACTAATCACATGTGAAGCTGTTGATGTTTTTGGTTTAGTCACAAAAACAAAACCGACCATGAGTAAATCTGATGTTTTAATTCATGAAATGGCAACTGGAAATCGCTCTTTGCTTATGCACCTGACCTTGCTACGCTCGCGCTGCGTCTTTGCAAAACTGCTGAATGCTAATTTTTTAGCACGTTGTCCTTCAAGCGCTGCTTTAAGCCCCTCTGCTCCAGGAACAGATGAAGGGAGCTGCTGACAAGCTGCAGTGCTGGAGCCCACACAGTGTGGTTAACAAACAGCCTTCTGTGAAACCACAAAGCCCAGCTAAGTCTCTGATTAAGTCAGGCGAAATCAGTATTGTTACGCCAGGATTACATTTATACCCAACTTAAGTTTTAGGCATCTCTATCTATTGAAACACAGATGTCTTGAAAAAAATTTGTACTCTCACTATGAAAATATTAGACAAAGGTAAGCCTGGTCTTGGAGAAAATTTGTAGAAAGGGAAACAAAGCTGCAATTAACCCCTAGGACTTGCACTTCCATTTTCTCCTCTTCCACTGCTGACTTTGAAAATCTTTCTGTTATTAAAGGAATAAAACGTTTCTAGTCCATTAACCACCAGCTTGTGGACTCCAAGAGGCAGACAGGAGAAAGTGCATTAAAATTAGGTTTAGTTCAGGAAAGAAGAAATAGAAAAGGTGACACATAACTGTACAGAAAGGAAGCTGATACCAGATCAAATAATGATCTGAAGCTTTTAAATATCTGTAGCTTTACAGGACTTTGGAGACTTCCTCTTAACCAAGACTTCCTTCTGCAGTACTTCTTCCATTTTACCCCAACAAGATAAAACATATTTTTTGAAATGTCTGAAAAATAATTGAGAACAATTTCTTATATCTGTTATAATAAAGCTCATAAAGAAAGCACTGAATTTTACAATTTAAATGCTATTCTAACACTTTACTGATTCAGTGTGGAACATGATGTATCTATCAATACTAAATATTACTATCAGATGCACTAGAATATTTAACTTGAAAAAGTGCTGTTCATTTTCATGGCTTTATTTTGTATATTTTAATTGAGCTTTCTACATTGTGAAATACATTCTTAAGGGACAACATCTTACAAATAATCAGATTAATGCTCTACCGATTTAATATGCTCACTAAGAGCAGTAGTTTTCATAACAATCAACTAACTCTTTGAATCCTCTTTGGGAACTTAAAAAGACATTATTTCCATTCCTAAGATCTCTGTTATTACTCTCTCCAGACATAGACTTGCTCATAATATTAGCTATCAGGAGATTAACATAATGTGCTAAAAGGCTAATAAAATATTTTATATGTTTTGTATTTATTATTTGAGAACTTCTACTTTCTTTATCAAGAGAGTGCTGTGACAAGGATTTGGAGAGAGGTTTCTATGAATTGTCTTAAATTTTCATTGAAAGATTAAATGATATCTGTATTCACTTATAATCTGACATCAAAGAATCTTCTTGAGCTCCCTGTGTGGAAACAGAATTTTTTTTTAGGTAATATAGTTCCTGATGTCTGATAGAGAACTGTTCTGCCCCTCAAGCCAATTCACGCAAGCACAGCCCTGGAATGCCCAAGCTCCATTTCCTGCTCCAATCAAGGAGTGATTATTTATACAAATCCAAGCAGTTCCCCAAGGACACAGGCAGTGCACCTCCATCGAATATGCCACAGCACAGGATTTCCCCAGACATCTTCACAGGAAAAGGAAAGTGCAGATTCAAGCCTACTCAGGCCATAAAGGAGACTGCATGAGGCCTTTCTGCATCTGGATGCATTCCTCCCTCCTAAGGGATGAAAATAATACCAGTTCTGCTTTCTGCTCTTCTATACACATATTCCTTCATTTTTTGCCTTTCTTACAAATTCATGAGGGCAATTTTTAAAATGCTTGAAATTTTAAAAGAAAAAATAAAAGGAAATAAAAGAAAATGAGAGAGTCTGAAAACTAGCATTTCAAGCTTCTCCCAAACTCTTCTCCAAATAACATTTTTTGTTTGGGTGGGAAATTACAGATTCCCAATGAGATTTCTCACTGTATGAACTTCTGCATCAAACATTTTTGAGTGGTTGCATTCCCTGAATGTCAGAGTATAAACACTACAAGCTTCATCCTAAAGTTCAAGTTTAGGACTATTTTTTGTGCAAATGACCAAATATGGTTTTGTCCCTCATTTACAAGGAAGCTGCATTTGATGTGTTTACATTTACACAATTCTACAGAAGTCCAAGACTACAGCTTTCTGGATGCTAATTCCAAAGGTCAATGTTTAGAGAATCCAACTGGACCACAAACAGGGGGCCTTCCATGAGCCAGGAGATTAAATTCAAAAAACCCTATTACCTATAGCTGGAGATACATTTCAATTACTAAATTGGCTTTTCCATGATTTTCTTTGCAGATTAACTGCTTAAGGAGGCCTGCTTTTTCCAAGAAGAACAGACTACTGCTCTATCAGATGCAAAGACATCCTTGGCCACTCTCCCTGCCACAGACATCAGGAGTCTCACAGCAGCTCCTGCATGATTAACAGAGCCATAAGCAATTGCTGGTTTCCAGAACTGCCTTAATTAACCCTGACTCCCCTTGCCTCATCCTTTACCTTCATGATCCACAGATCTGAGAAAGCACTTCCAATCCCCTTGCACACCTTCAGAAGTATCTTTAAAAGGTGACAGCTGCTAGTGTCCTTATTCTCAAAATAATCTAAGCAGTTTTGTGGGGAAATGTTCATTGCTTGGTCTTGTGATGCCAATGGTGTCATTACTCCAGGACTGAAATTCCCACAGCAAAATGCAGTTTTAGGAGGACCCACTCTCAACATCTGCAGCATCTTTCTGTCACAAGGACACAAAGCTGCCCAAGATGGAGAGAACCATCTTTCATCTCCCCAGTCTTCACGGTAGTTGCTCAAATAGGAAAAAGCTCACGGATCTCTTCCCCCTTGTCTTTATGAAAGCACAAGAGAGCAGGAAACATTTTTTGCTCCTTGCCCACAGTTGAACAGAGAAAAAAACATCAGCTAGATCCAAGCAGCTCAAACCCAGCGCCCACAGAAAGAATATTGCCATTTTTCTCAACATGAGACAAGCACAACCTGGCAGATTAATATTCAGACAACACTTATGAACCTATGGACTAAGGGACACTTATCTAACAAGTTCTCCTCTTACATCAATAAACATCAGCAGTTGTACATCCACAGAGCAGACAGATTTTTTCCACAAAAAGATTAATGTTACTTATTTAGTCACATGTTTCTTCAACTTGTTAAATTCTACAAGGCAGTTACACAGATGCATACAAATATGCCATTTATACATCAACAAAGGACCAAAGCAATTACAGAGCATTTTTAAGTGTTATAGTACATACTGTATTATGCAAGTGAGGAACAATATATCAATCTCACTGTTCCCCTAGTTGAATATAAATGTAGTATCTGTTTAATCCAGCCATTCATATCTCAGACAAATACTGTAATTACTTACTGTTGCTCTGCAATATCTTATAGCAGGTTGGTATCCCTTACAACAAACAGCAAGCTATTGGCATTTGTTAACACTGCCCTTGAAAAATGTACATATAGCACGGTTTGAGGAACAATTCTTAACTTAAACTGAAGGATATGTATGAGAAGATCACCTGTCAGATTATTCCAGGGGGAGAAGAGCCTAGAGTACTGCAGATCATTAGATACGACATATTCATCACCACTGTGGCTGTGAAGAAATAAGGGAACTGCCACAGAACACGCTACTATAGAACTCAGTATCCCACATGGGCAAAAGTAAACAAAAAAGTAACCAACCAGCATTCAAAGAATCCTAATTAAGTTAAAAAATCAAGTGCTTGGAAGATCATGAATGTCAGTTTTACTGTTTTCCATGCACTTGTATTTTCTACCCATTGTGTAGTTGTCTTCTGTACCGCATAAAGATGAACTACCCGTCTCATTGCTGTATTTACACAAACATACAAAAGAATTATCCCAAGTACTTCTTTGTTCACATTTTCAGTGTATGGTTATCTGAATTTATTCTGCATTTACCACTAATTGACATGAATGTCTCATATTCACCGACTTAATGATAATCTAAGGACTTTTAGAGATAAGGGCCACAAAGAAACAAACATAAAAAATACATGTACAACCCCAGAACCATTTCTCACTTTCTATTTTCTTTTTTCTCTCGAGAGGATTGGGATTGAAGTAGAGTAAAGATTTACTAAAGACACTCACTGTTCTGCTAAGATGAATCATTTCACCTCACTCTCAAACCTAATTAGCAATATGTTAGCGGGTGGAGAGAACAGATAACAGGCATCTAATCTGCCAAATGCTGCATCCACAGAGGCCCATTTATCTAACCTGCCTGGTGTTTGGTGAAAATCTGGACAGATTGCCAGGCCCTTAGAGAAGACAGCCTTTGGATCAGACGTGACCTTGCAGCTTCTGAAGCACCAGGTTTTAAGTTTCAAGCAGTATCTGGGTATAAAACACTGAGCTCTGAGGCAACATGAAAAACTAATTCACAGCAATGCATACTGTGTCTATAAAAAAAAAAAAATCACCATTTAGGAGCCATACTTCATGAAAGTGACTAATCTCATCCAAAAATACTGGGTTTGTAGTTTGGGACTTGCTTAATTTAATGTTCTAGGTAATGACCTTAGGATAAAAATAAAGATGCGCTAATACATTTTCTTGAGGATACAAAGTCAGTAGGTAGAATCTTCCTAGAGAAGGAGGATTTGAATGTCCTGTGGGAAGAAATGCATGATCTTGAGGACCCCAGAAGGAGAACTGGGTTGAAAGTAACAGTCCAAAGGGCACATGGGACTAGTAGCAAGAATTCCTAGTATATACTGGGAACTCATTAGTTGGAAACAGCAGCCTATTTTAGGCAGTCAGAGGATGACTATGAGCCATTTAATTTAATCTGACCATGAAAAGGGCAAGGCAAGATATTTTAGTAGAGAACAGGGAATATTCATACCATTGTATAGCCTGTACTGAGACCTCATCTGAAGTATTTTGTATCATTTCAGTTACCCATGTTCAAAAAACGACTTCCAATTTTAATTAGGTGCTGAACAGGACTGTTACAGAGATAAAACATAAGCCTATCTTATAGGAGGATGCTGAAGGGGCTTGTTTTTTTCATGCTGAAAAATGCAGCCCAGGAAAAAAGATGATTGCTTGCAGCAAAAGCACTGGGGACAAAAGATTTGCTAAATCTATGAGAGAATATTTGTGTTAGAACAAATGGATAGAAACTGGTTATTAATAAATTAAGGAGGCTTGAGGTCATCAATACATGAATGTGGCCCTACAACAACATCCAGGAAAGAGAGACTTGGGTAGAAAAACTGAGTGGAAAGGTGAAATCTAAGCAGTCTATGAAAAAGACTGTATGGTGTTGCACACCATGACCTCTAAAATGACTTAAAAGCCAATGTTTCTATGGGCTTAGCTGAAAGAACCTCATGTCTCTAAAAAGCTGACTGCAGATACAAGTAGCACAGCCCATGCAGAGACTGAATTTATTTTAAACAGCATTTTCCATTCTGAACTATATTTATACTTCAAAACAGCCAACTGTAAAACCTTAATGAGGCACAATTGCCCAGTCATATTTTCAGTACCCACAGCAGAATTATGGTGATGCAGCTCAAGATCACATTCAGTGTCACAAGCTATCTGTGTCTAAGGAGAACAAGTTGGAAGTGCTCTGCATCCAGCGGGCATGTTTGGCTTTAAAATCTGATATCTTGTTGGAAGCAGCCAGCCCATCTCAGGAAAAATTAAGACCATAAAAAAGAAGTCATCTTAACTCCTACAACAGAGGATACCAATAGCTAGGACCATGACCTCTGGATATTTATTCTGTATTTAATTAGTTGCCTACTAAATAAAGCCACCAAATAAACCAAAGGTGAGAGGAAAAAGAAAGTCTCTCAGCATGATATATGATAAACAATGATTCCATATTAAATCATTATCATCCATTTGCTCTTGCTTAAGCAGTTACAGCAAAGGCACTTACCATCTCCAATAATCCAAGCTAAGCAATCCATACATAATTAAAGTTTGATGAATGCCAATTTCCAGTACTACTTGGTTTTATGTCACTAACATAGTTTTTTGTGGTTTTCTATGTTCTTGCTATATAAAAGTTGTTCCAGATAAAATATGACATCTCAAGATAGAAATAGTTTCACACAACTGTTGAATGGAGGAAGCTGTTGAGTTAGGAGCTACAATATGAGAGGGAGAAAGAAGCCTCATGACCTCCTGTAACAGTAAGATTTCTAAAGGAGCATTTCTATAATATTGACTGAACCTTCTAACTATTTAAATATGTGAAGAGTTACAATCACAACGGTTAAAAGGCATCAGTTAATCAATGTTCAAATTCAGATGCCATTAGGGAACCATCTCCTCATGTGGAAGAAGATTCATGGCATTCTAAGCAATTTCTCAAGACACATTTCTGTACAAAAAGAGTTGTCCAAACTGTTGTGCTGCCTGTAGAACACTTACATGAAGACAACAGAAGATAAGCACTCAATAATTTAGTGTAACAACAACATAATTCCTTCTAAAACAGCATGTTGGAAACACTCTGATTTTAACTCTATGGAAAGAGCTTGTTATCTCATTATTAAGGCCTGCCAGAATAAAGTAAATAATGACACAAAAGCTAGAGTTCTTAATATTAATTCAAATGTAAATTTTCAGCAAAATTAATCTCTACTCAAAGAGTAATTCCTCTTTGTTAGAGGAAGATACAGCATTTTTCATTCAGCACAAACCACTTTGATTCCAGTTATAAATGTGAAGTTATTCCGGCAAAGTCAGTACCTCCAGAATGTAAAGTCAAATCACAGAGCTTCAGAACATGCTTTGAAGGCAGGAACATTTGGAGCTTTACCCAGAACAGAACTGCATATACACAGCCTGTGACACTCTTACTGAGAGACTAATGTTCCCATTCATCAGAACACAGAAAATCATCGCAAAATACAAAATTATCAAGCAAATATTAAAAATATAACAAAATAATATGCAAGTTCTTCATAGATGAAACCTTCAAGGACTATCTGAGCTAAAGGCATGTGTCTCTTAAAAAAGAAGGCAAATCAATACAGCTAGTTTGTGCGTACCACCCAGTGCCAAACATAATTGTTTTATATACTTAAAAATTGGTGATTCTCAAGCATTAGTTTTACTCAAACATGATGAGATCAAATTGTTACATTATAAAAAATATTATTAATTTTGCTAGATTTGCCTAACTATGTAAGCTAAAGGATTGTGCTAAATACATTCCTGCCTATAAAGAATTGAACTGTGAACTCACAGTAGTAGGGGGTTCACTCTAAACTCCAAATTACTTTGCAATTGCAAGGGTCAAGTGATATATCCTAGAATCATTACACTTTTGCCAAACTGTCTTGGCAACTTACTAACACAAACATGAAACACATTCACTTGACACAGTGATTGATAATACTAATAGTATTCAGCTTACTTACAAGAAAAATTACTGTGTCTCTTTAGGAAAGCCAGAGTTTCTTTTATGAAACTGAGTAATCTCAAAGTTGTTTTACAGGCTACAATCCACATTAAAGGATTCCTTTACATTTAAAACTACCCAAATCTCAAATATTATGCGAACAATGAATAAAAAGAAAACTTGCCTCTTCCTGATATATCTTACATTCTCCAAAATTGTTGGGACAATAACCTAATGTCCTGTCAGATATAGATGTTCTCCACAACTCCCCTCTGCTTCAATCCAATTCTGTCAGCATCTCCTCACTAATCCTCAACCCATCCAGCTCACACCTTCCAGCTCTTGCTCACTTTTCCTCCAAATAACTTTGGGCAGGAGTGCCCAAATGTGTGCACAGATTGGCAAAAATATTGAATGGGGCCAAATTAACTTGATTTTTTCAAGTTTGTCCTGTAGACCTTCCCTAGGCAGAAGGGTGGGGGGAGAAGTGGTGAGAAAAGCTCATAAACAGCTCAGCTGAACTGTTGCTTTTCTTAAAACTTGAAAAACAGACTAGCCAATACACAGGGAGGCAGAAAAAGAGTGAGCATCTCATTTAATGAGAAAAATATAATATACAGCTTACCATTATCCAGACCAACTCAAAAAAGCAGAAGAATTTCTAAGAATGATAAGCTGTATTTATTTTGCCATTTGTGGTCAAAACTACTTAACCCTGATAACTTAATTCACATTTATTTCTTATCTGTGCTTATTTTTTTTCTTCTCCCGCCTGAGCCTTTTTTCTCATTTTAATTTTAAGGCACAGCAGGGTTCCTGCCCTGTTCCTAATAGCTCTCCCTGACAAAACACAGAATACACATCCATAATAAAATAGTGAAAAAATTATAAGCAGAAAGCAACCAAACCGAAACAACCAGCACCCAAACACGCACATATCCATCAGCTGGGGAATTCTCATTGACTTCATCTGTGGCTAGTCTTTTCTTTGGCAATTTTCTGTTCCCTTGAAAAGCATCAAGCTCATTTAAAACTAGTAATTCCACTTCATGCTAATAAGAAGATGTTTCCATAGAGATGCCAGGGAACTCTGCAGTGGTCCAAGGAATGATGTTAGATTCACTTGAGGAACTGGTCCAAGAAAAGCCAAGTTGAAGACAGTGGTGCTCCAAACAAATTGAGGCAAAAGGATAGTCCATCATTATACCACAGGCAAACAAGGCCCCTAAAACAGCTCCTAGGTCAGCTGTGGTTCAGAAGAGAGGATTTCTCTGTACAGGAAGATTCTCTGCCTCCTCTAGAAACTTTAAACCCTGGTGTTGTGTATATGCAGCACAATATAAAAGCCCCAAACAAACCAGAAAACACAGGGTGCAGCACAGGCTGGGACCAAGCAGACCAGGGAGCAGCTCTGTGGAAAAGGGGCTGGGGGTGCTGGTGGACAAGCTCAATCTGAGTGAGCAGTGTGCTGCTTCAGCAGAGAGCCAACAGCATGCTGGGCTGCACTGCAAGGGCATCACCGGCAGAAACAAAGAATTTGCTATCCCACTTCACTCAGCACTTGTCACCTGAAATTCTGTGCTCAGTTTTCGTCCCTGCTATAAAATAGCAATGTGGACAGGCTGGAAAGGGTCCAGTGAAAGGCCACAATTGAGCAAAGGACTGGGCAGGCTGCTATATGATGAAAGACTCAGAGAAATGTACTTTTTGAGGAAAGAAGGCTTTGGGGAAACCTTATTACCATGTGCCAGTGTTTAAAGAGTGACTACAAACAATATAGAGACTTCCTTTTTACAAGGAGTAACTCTGAAAAGACAAGGGGAGATTCCAATTACACACAAGAGGAAAATTTTTCACAATGAGAACAATCATTGCAACAATAAATTCCCCAAAACTGGAGAATTTTAAGATTCAGGTGGACAAAGTGCTGGGACAACTTGTCTAGACTGTACCTTTGCCAAGAAAGGTTGGGCTGGGTGATCCTTGAGGTCCCTTTACACTCAGTGTTCTGCAATTCTATGAGTACAGCTACAGCAGATCAAATAGTTTAGTTTCTATATTCTGCCACTAGACTACTATATATCCATATTTCTAAAAGGACTGGGAAGTTTATAATACAGTGCTACAGACTGACATACACACACAAAAAAATATTTCTAAGTGAAATGTATCTACCCTTCTAACAAATTCTGTGGTGCATCATCTATATCAGCCATTTCTCAGGCAGCCAGCATAAAAGCACAAATTTTGATCAACTTGAAACACCTCCACTTGAAATTCCATGTCAGCAACAAGCTGATAACACAAGAGGAAAGGAGTAATTTGTATTAATAAACATTGTAATGGAGGTGATACAATGTGTGGCTATTGTTCTTTCTAGTTGTTTTGCGAACAACTACATAAATTAAATGCTCCTTTTTTCATTATCAAATCTCTGAGGTTATGATGTGCTGTATTTTATTAGTTTAGCAGTCTCATTCAAATAGTAGCTATCTAACACGATCCTTCCAATTAGTACCTTATGTACATTCTTGAACCAAATTCTTCCTCTGGGATTTAAAGAAAACCCAAGGTCTCAGGAGTCTCTCTTGTAATTCAGCTACACACTACACTTTTACAGCTATGCAAATTAGCTGCAAGGAAAGCTGTGATGTACAGCAAAGCAAGAGATCTGAAAATTAAAATCCTGTAGGAGAGAAAATATTTAAAATTTCCTTTACATTTTTCCTTTTGTTTGGCTAATCCCTAAAGGCATTAGGGCAGCATGTTCCATCTTGAAAGTCCCTGTAGAATCATGTAGTACTGAGCATAACTACAAATGTGATGCTTTGAGCAGCCAGATAATGGTTTTTAATTGGCTCATCATTGCAGCTTCAGCCCAAAAGCACAAAAATGAATTTAGAACCAATATTAACAGGTGATAATTAAATTATGGGGTCTGCATGCTTAATATATTGGAAAAAGGCAGATGAGGCAACAAAGACTATTAAGTTTAATAATGGAAATCAGTATCTACCTTAAGTACTATTTTATAGGACATTAGCAATGGTTGATTAGTGTTAAATCATAAAGTAGATTTTGTTTTCTTACTGAAGCTTTTTTCATTTCTTTTTCTCTTTACCTGTGTATTAGCATACATGCTAAAACTAAGGATGCCCATTTAAACCATTGCAAATGAGCAAAACACGTAAATAAACCAAATTAATTATTTAATTGTGATGACTTGAGTACTTTATTTCCTAAATAAGATATTTACTTGAATAAGCTATTTAATAGTCCTTAATATTAAAGCATACATAGACTGTATGAGTACCATGGGAAAGTGTTTTGAATCAAACAGCTCTAGTAAAAATATTCATCATTAAGTCAGGAAGGTCCATAACCCAGATTTCCCATTCTCCCCTGGTGAAGCAGAACCACCTGGGTGCACTGTTCTTACCACTGTAAGAAACAATGCCATGTACAGATTAACCCTGCACTTCATCAAAGCAACAAAACCAAACTTTGATAATGTCTCAGCATCACTTCGATTCAAAAAAGGAAAATGCTGGAGTTTTGTTTTGGTTTTAAAATTTTCTTTTCCATGCCTTTACACCTCAGGAAAGAGGCAGACTGATTTTTCCCATCTTCTTTACAGACTCCACCATGTATGCCTCTTTCTCCACCTCTGCTCTTTTCTCCATTCAATTTATCTTATCTAACGCAGCACTATCCCTTCAATCTTGCAAAACTCTGTGTCTCCAAATTAAAACTTTCATTCTGCTTCCCTTTCTGCTGCTTGCCATTTCTGCAGCCTTTCCTGTCTTTCCCTTTACAGCAGAGTGCCAGGGTTCCTTTTTCTACTCCCATGTCTGCCTCTTAGGCTTGAGCTCAGCAATCAGCTGCCCCTCTTTCTACTCACACTCTGTAAGAGCTATCAAAGTGCTTTAGGGAGAAACTCAGTTTTTCTGTGAGACTCTTCCCCATTTGTGAAGTCTATCAATTCCACTTCTCTCTTCCTGCTTGAGCTTAGTTTTGATCAGCACTTGTACCTTTCATGCTCTTGAAGATTTTCCATGTTCAGCCTCCATCTGAAATACCCTTCTTCGAAACCTAGCCATTCATTTCTCTGTTGCTTTCTTTTCCTGCCTTTTTACTTTTTCTAACATCTTTCATCTGGATAGACATATATGAATTCTGTTCCTCCATATTAAAAAAACTCCACATCCTCACCAAACCCATAAAAATGGCCCATGAATCTTTAGAGTGAAGCTGCCATAAAGTTAATACAAAGTTACCCATTCCTTCCAGTGAACCCGAGAACATACATAAATTAAGCCATGGAGAAGAAATACGGAGGTGTAACCACCTGTTTAGGCAGCTCTGCATGAAGCTATTCAGAAGCCTGGGCACCTGGCTCTTTGAATGAAAGCACATACTGAGCTTGAAGGATTGAAATTATCTGTGGACCATGAACCACAAGGTTATCGCCGGCCCTCAGGGGATATATTCCATAACTCTTTTCAAAGGTGCATGGTTTATTAATACATATTTTTAATATCCTAACTACTGAAGTCAGATTTCTTGTAAAATGCAGAAGCTGGAGGTAAGAAGGTGGAAATGGCACTTCAGAATATGAAAATCAAAGACTTGGAGAAATTGCCTACAAGTCAAACGTGACCCGCAGAAATTTCGTATGACATCACTGCCACTCTGCTGTTGTTAATGTCAAATTCCAGTGGAGTACCATCAAGCAATGAAGACTGTGAAAAGATCAGATAACTGAACCAAAGAAACATTCTGTTTTTTTCTTAAACCCCTAAACCAATAAAACCTTCCAAAAACCCCCAAGACACAAAGTCATTTCATACTGGAAGTCAGTTTTTATATCCAAACAATATGAAATTGTTGTGACACCTGGGATTTTCACCAAAGCCAAAGTAACAGAAATGCTTAAGTGCTTGAGGAAGCTGTGGTGAAGGCTAAGGATTAAACAGACCTTCAATTGAAATTAAATTTGTCAGCTGTATAAAAAATGTTAGATACACACATGTGATTGTAACACATCCTCATGGCTCTGAAATGCTACAATCACCCAATGAATTTTAGAGCTAAGATTTTACCATGCATGAGCCCAGTGATATTGCCTTATTTTAATGTACATCATCCCAAGAGAGTGCTCATAATATTCACTTTTGTTCCACCATTTATCATACCTATAAGAGATGTTTTGCAGACAATCTATTTTAGATCTATTTTAGGGATTTATTTTTTATTGATAATATTTTTTATATTTCTGCATGTAATGCCACTTGATTTTACTATCATGAGTTCAACTTGATTTTATTATCATGAGTTCAACTTTATAGGCCTTAAAGGAAGAATAAAATGATAAGGAATATATTTCAATAATCTGTGAAAATTATTAAAATTTATTCCCTATAAGTCATGGTACTACAGTTTTAAGATCTAGTAATTCACAACCTACCATGAATTGAAAGGAATGTCTTGCAATACCAAAAAACAGAATTTTCAGCTTTACTGATTAAGCTTTTAGTGGCTCACAAAATATTGGCTCTTAGATCACCGAGTAAGGCAAAATAAGAAAAAAGCATTTTAGATTTTTTTTTTTTCTAAGTGCATATGATGCACGGGAAAATAAATTTCTGTTTTGCAGGGTGATACTTCCACGTAACAGTGAGTCTAAATCAAAACAAATAGAGACAAGGATGAAAATGAGGCAGGTAAACAAGCATTGCAAATGAAATTTATCTGATGGTTCCACAGTCTGTCACAAAAATTCCACTGTCAAACACACAATTTATGCACAAAGCATATCCCCTGTACTGAACATCCTTCAAAACCATGGTAATACTCAACACTGAGACGGCATTTGCATCCCACATGCAGAGAAATGGAGCAGAGAAAATTAATTCCAAAAAAAGTATTTATATATCTTTCAAAATGAACCCGTAAAAGCTGAGAAACAATGTTCATTAAAGAACCTTCAGTTACTGCTTAAGAAATTCCTTTGAACTTCCAGCAGTACAATGGAAAAGGTCACTCAATGAAACTACTCTGCAGTCATTGTGCCATTCATACGCAGAGTACCTTACACACCACCGTGGTCCTTTGTGACCCAGTAAGAATTAACAGCATTATGGGGCCAGTAATACTTATGTGAAGTGACAGCAACACAGAACTCACTGAATTCTTCTGCAGTTTTCATTGATTTTGACAGCAGTGTCATCTATGCTACTGAGAGAGAAACCTATCTAGCTGCTCCATGGCCTTTAAAATGCACTTTTATTCCGTGTAGAAGTCTTAAACACACACAAAAATGTTAAATTAGCATTGCTAACTCAAAGAACTTAAAAAAAATTATAAAGTAATAACATGTATCCATTTATTTAACTTCATTACTAACTTTTAGACACATACTATTGGTTTTCTCTGAAACCAAACGAAAAAGACCTCTCATTCTTCTCAAGAAAGCGAAGAATTTTATAACATGCACACACATCTCCTAAAGCACTGCACATGCACACAAGAACACAAGAAAGATGAGAGTCCCAATAAAATTTTAAGATTTGTCAACACTGGCTATGCATGCACACATCTTCTCCAAAGGGAAACCATGTAATAAAGCTGAATAGTAGTATAACTTAAAAAAAAAAAAAGTTAAAAAAACCAGGCCAGGAATTGTAGCAAGCAGGATTAAATCAATAGCAATTCAAGTGTCAAATAATGTGGAGTGAAGTGTTGTCAGTTTTGAAGTCCAGCAAATGTGGTTCCTTTTAAATGCTGTGGCAACAGTGTCTCAGGTTGTTCATCTAATTGAATGCATTCTTTGGGCTTGCTATTCAGAAAATATGTTTTTAATTCAGAGTCAGATGTGGTGAAACGCCACACTCACAATTCCTGCTGCTTCTGTGTCTGGAGCTCACAGAAATGGAAAGACCCAGGCAGACCCCAGTTTGCATGGAAGTACCTGTGAGCAGAGGCAACATTGGGCCAGTCCTGGAAATAGAATGTGGGATAACACATTCCACTTTTCAGGGGACAGGAGTGCTCCCAAAGTCCTTTAGTTTTGATTTCTGTACTGCAGGCTTAGCTTCATAGGATCATCCCTGCAACACTGCACTGAATCCAGAGAGATCCCAAACCTCCCCCAGAGCCCTCTGGCAGCAAATGCTGGAGCCAACAGAACCTTGGAGGGGAGAGTGAGCAGCTACAAGGAGATGAAAGCAGCACAGGGAAGAAGAGCTGAAGGATATATTCAGATAAACAGTTTTCAGATGAAGCATCATAGAAGAGACTTGAGGTCACGTGTCTCACTTGCTTTTTGTTTAATGCACAAATCTCGCTGTACACTGCAAACCATTTCCTTTGTGTAGCTTGTTATTCAGCTACTAATAATCTGAAACTCAAATTCCTCTTCTATTATTGCCTAATATAACCATTATTGATTTATATGACACTGCCAGACAGAGAATTTAACAGAGCTGATTTCAATATAAGTATTTATCAGAATATGACAGTATATAATTATAAAATAAAACAGAAGTTTTAATTTTCAAATATTAAGCCAATGGCAAATGAGGTATTCATATTTATGAAAGTAAAGAAGACTGCAGTTATTGCATCAAACCTTTAAAAGTCATTACACTTTTAAGTTTGGAAGTGGAGAATCCCTGGCAGCAAAATGTGTGAAGACAGAATGTTTATTTATTAGTGTTATTTTTAAAAGGATGTTCCAAGTCAAACTCGACAGCTTGTTTACAGTGGGGTCCTGCCCAAGGGTGGCTTAAAAGATATTAAACAGGCACACACCGAAAATATCATGTTACTGTACAAGATACAACTTTGCCTATGGCTTGATTTTACCGTGACTGCTTTAATGATTTCTTATTTATTTTTCAGGAAGCACTAATCTGTTTTACTTTACACTCCTTCTTAAAAGAAAAAGAAATGCAAGGCAAAACCTTTCAGGTATACAAATATGTCTAAAATATACACACATATTTCTAGCTGAATCAACCAGTGAGGTGATGCATAGAATCCATGTAAAGTGTCTGCTGACGTTTGCAGTATTTGTAGAACATTAGCTTTTTAATATTTCTAATAATTTTAATGAAAGCCAAGAATTTTTGCAGATTTCTCAATTTTCAAAAGGGGTTTTAAAAGGTTGGTGATTTCATTACAGAATAGTAATTCTAATTTGGTAGTTTTTCCTACCATACAGTTTTGGAAAGAGGACAGTTTTGAGAAGGGATGAATTCCTGCAGGCAGTGTGCTTGGTGACATCATTTAGGGGAGAGTTATCCCAGAAACATGGCAGCTGTTTCTGATGCTAGGAACATCAAACTGGAAACTGAGAGTGGGCTAAAGAGAAACTACCATGGCAAACCTTATTTAATAATTAATGTATAAAAACTTATCTTCAAGGAATATTTAAGTTATCACACAAATATTTTCCCTATTTTACAAACACAGAGTTTTCTTAAGAGTTTTAACACTAATTCTCAGTAGGAAAAAGAAAAAAATACTTCCCAGAAGACAACCTCCTGACTCCAGGGCCTCCAGTCTAAAGTGGCCTCAACTTTAAGTAATGTTAGAGCTGCAAGTTCTTAGCCATGTTTAGCTGAGCAGCATTTGGCTGAGCAGAGCTTACTTGAGGTTGATTATTAAAACCTCAAGTGGAATGAAGTGAATACTTCATTCCAACACCAAGGCACATCTGCTTGCTGAACTTTCAGACAGGACACAGGTAAGATACCTCCTAAAATATGAAGTTTAATATTAGTACTTTCTAATTTTTTTGAGGTGTGGTTATGTGAAATCAAAATTCAATTCATGTAGATGATGTTACATGTGACATATGCCAGGTAATTTTTGTGTGTCCATATGGTGTACACAGCTACAGCATTTAAAATGGGTATCTACAGAAGAGAAGAAGTGGAAAGGAAATAATATATTTGAATTTCCAAACTACCACACCAGAATTTCCTCTTTTACTGCTGCACGTCTGGAAATAATAGAGGTGATGTGCAACATAAACTCCTATAGAATTGAAAATAAAATACATATATGAAGCTACAAACGGTGCAAACTATATTAAAAGACATACAACAATGAATGCTGTGCACATAAGGAGTAAGCAGAAACTTTTGAGACAAAATTTAGCCCTAAATTACTTTTTAATCAGCATCGCTGACATAAATGGGAATACACAGGTAAAAACTAAGGCATAATCAAGCCCCTTGCAGGTATGTTTGGGTTTTTCATTTGAAGCAGGATCTAATTTGCAATATTAAAATAGCATTATCAGTCATTTAGGTAACATAGCAATCAATTTACCACCTCTCCCACCCCAATAATAATGTTTATCAAAGAATTACACAATCCAAGCTTGAAAAATGAGTTTTGCATTCTAGATCAATTTGTCGAGATAGTAATTTCTACTTGGACAATAATAAAGAGGTTTCCTGAATTACTGTTAATGTTGGCATTTAGATGGAGCAATCTTTTACAATGCTCTGGAAGTTTACACTGAAAACATGGCCTGACATGCCTCCATTTCAATGGTATGCTGGCACTAGTTCTCATGTTTTCCCTGCTTTTTTTGTTCCTGCCTCGTTTGCTAGTACAGGGAATTGATCTTGCTCAAAAATAACCTAATATGTTTTTTTACCCTGTAACTTGGCTTAGGTCCCTGATCTGGTTCACTGCATGGCTGCACAAATACTTCTATACCAACACAACCTAGGAGCTACAAGGACCGTCTAAGCCTGACCTGCAGCCAAAACCAATGACACATCAAACGAGGGTCTACATCTGAACAGACAATTTTAATGTACAAAATGTAAGGGATGTTGAGAGGTCTGTAAATGTTATGATTACCAGCTAGCTGATAACTTTGATTTATGGTGGCTGCTGTGAGAAGAGTGTAATGGGTTAATTCAAGTGCTTTATTTAAAGGGGTTGGGTACAACAACTTCGAATGGGTCCACTCAAGAAAACAGATGTCACTGAGTTTTAGTTTTACAACTGTAAATGCTATATATATATATATATATATATGAACTTCTCAGGTCTGAGTTCTAATAGAGACCATGCCAGAAGCACTCCAGGAGTGAGGACTTGCACAAAGACTTTGAGAATCAATAAAATGCCCCTACTTCAAGAGACAATATTAGGAATCTGATGGTGAACAGTTCAGTTATTTGGAGAAAATGATGACACCTTTCCCAAAGATTTTGCCATTTTTTCCCCACTGATCACAGCTCCAAACTGCTCTCCCTAATATTTGGTAAGCAAGAAGCCAGGAAAGAAAAATAACCTTTTACTAAACTAAATAAAAAAAAATTACCAACAAAATCAAAACCAACCAACCAACCAAATCCCCAAGACCAAAAAGCCCACCCAACTGCAAGCTTATGCCTTAACTACCAGGTACCAAAGAAGCCACACAAAAAGAGTTGGTCAATATCACTACCTACTGTCTTTCTGTCATTCACTTAGTTCTCTGACAAAAAAACATTGAGAAAGAAATAGCACAAAGCAAATTACTTGTTCCTTGTGATTTCTTCTGGTACTGTTGGGTCTAAAATACTGTTAGGTCTAAATATGGAGGAGTTTCATAAAGAATAACTTCAGCGTATAGAAACTAGTTTTCCTTTTCAATTAGTGGTTAAGGACATCAAGAGAGAGAACAAATAATCTTTGTGAAATTGCCTTTTGTATGTATCTTTCTTTCCATTTGTTCTGAGAAGGGCAAAAGCACAACCTACCCAAGGAAGGTTATACACTAGTTCTACCCATCACCATGTGCCTTGTTGTGGAGCAAATGTGGCTAGGTTAGAATCGTGTCACAGCCAGAACTTGAAAGTCATCATAGAGCCCCAAAATAATCCTAGGGCCCAAAATAAGGAAAGGAATTATGGGCTCTTCTCCTTGAAATACAGATCAGTCCATTCTCTGCAGAGAGAACAATGTACAGCTGCTCTGTGGATCTCAGGCACTGAGCAAGTCCGTGCAGGTGGCTGTGTGAGCCGAGGGTGTGAAATTGCAGCGCCTGTACAATGCGAGGTGTCGGGAAATTTGCAAATTCACAGCCCAGCTCCTGTGCCTGGGGCCCAGAGCCCTGTGAAGCCAAGAGGACAGGGCACCGTGCGAGGCGTGTCACCGGCCCTGCAGCGCCTGCCCAGGCGGCACTGGAGCAGGATCCGCTCGGGTCACGGCTCCCAGAGCCCAGGTGCTGCTCACTGCTACTGCTCTGCTCCGGCCTATGACAGCAATGGATCTCAACAGAGGGTTTTCCCTTTTATAATTCTGTCTGCAGCGTGCTTTTGAAAGATAGTATTTCCTTAATCTAAAATGATCAGAGGTAGTACATCTCTGTTAGTTTCAAACGTGAGAGCGAGATTCATGACACCATAGTTTAATGCTGCTCTTATCAGAAACCTGTAGAGATTAGAAACTGTAAGAAAAACATTGATGGACGTTTTCAGGCTTTCTAGATTAGTTTGGCATTAACTACCAGTGGCTTGCTTTCTTTGAGAACTCTTTTATAATTGGGCACAGATGGATGAAAATACACTACAAACAGTGAGATTTTCTTTAATCATTAATTTTCACTTAATTTGCCAGATGGCTTAGGTTTCTAGTGTACATTTTATTTGCTGTTGTGTCATTTGTAGGGCTTTAATTTTTTTTTTTTTTGTTAAAGATTTTGTCTCCTGAAATCTTGATTTTGTTATTGTCTTTCAATCTCTTTCTAAAACCTCAAGAAGATGAATGAGTCTATTTTATTGTTTTACTTTTTATTTTTGTAAGCACTTCAGTTTTCCCTCTCAGAAGCAGAAGACTTTTACACTACTAATAAAGTTTTAATACTTGAAGTTAAAATTTTCCAAGCTCATATATAAAAGGTTACTGTAAAATTAGCCTTTCCTGATGCTTGTGCTTTGTTCATGAAAATGGGACATGTTCATTCATACATTTGCATCACTTTTCCTACCTACTCTTCCCTCTGCCTCGCTTCACACTGTAATGGTTGATTTCACATCCCTTTGAGAAAGTATTTGAATGGAAAAATTAAACATTCTATTCAGAAAAAACGTGTTTCTTAAACCTGAGCTTTAACTACAGTTAGGAGTGGCTTCAGAAATCATTTGTGTTTCATGTCAATTCATTTCTGGGGCTATGTTCATTCTTCAGGTATGCCAAGATGCTCCTTTATTAGCTTTTCAAAAAGGAGATGGCTGATAAGTATGTGGAAAACCTTTTTCTGATGTTGAGTTAGGTGTACTAGAGTTTCTTGTCTTTTATAGCCCAGGATTTACTCTGAGCTGTTACCATACTTCCCCAAGGGCAACTTTCTGTGAGAAATGCGTTGGACACCAGGGAGGGCAGCATATGAAGAGTGTCTCATCACAGGGGGAAACAGCAGAATCTTTTAAGTGTCAAGTCTCTGATAAGCAAAAGGATTAAAGGCAATGCTAAATTTGAACCTGAGCATTTTCCTGCCGGGGGGTTCTTTGCATTTATACAAGCTTGGTTTGTTCTTAGTGACTGTTCCTCCAATGAGGCTCTGATGAGACTCTGTCTGAAGGTCATGTTGAGCTTTCTGCTGATGCATTGGATGTAACATTATGCTGAACTGATGAATGAAGGCAGAAAGAGGAATGGAGAAAGTGTTAAACGGATATGAAATGGAATATTCAGAAAACAGCCACAGGCAATCAGAACAGGGCAGGGATGAGTGAACAAAAGAACAAGGTTATCTACTCTCATGTGCTAAAAATTCTCAGGGGGCTCTGTGTCAACCTTTAAAAAAACAAACCAGAACAATGCAGCAACAGAAACAAAAAAGGAAGAAAAGAAAAAAAAAAATCCCCATTTCTTTCCTGCCTGGAAATGTTACTTTATTTTCCATTGCAGCAATGGATGCCTTTACAAGAACAAAAGGAAGTATAATAAGACTTTCCAACATTTAAACAGTTACAAAACTATTTTTTCCCCCGGAGAAAGATGATTCAAGTTTCTTAATACATGGTATTTAACTTAAATAATACAGGGAGCAATGCAACTACAGCAAAGGCTGAGAGCCAAGATTCTTTTTACATAAAACTAGTAGGCAAAGTCATTTTGTAGAGCAGTTTGCCTGCTTAGGGACAGGCAGCTCTCAAAGTGAAGAAGCAATCTGAACAATATCAAAACATTGAATGTGCATTTCCACTGAGATTCCCAAGACTTCTACTGAAAATTCCCCCTTGATGTGCACTCATCTTTATAATAAGAAAACAAACTCTCCTTTGATGAGTTAGAATTACAGCTATGAATCCATGTTTCTACTGACTTTCACACAATTCCTGTTTTTTCCAGTTTCTTTTTGACAAAAAATAAAATTCCACCAAGAAAACACTCCTAATATAATAAGTGTTATTAAAATTCCAGTAAAAGCTTCAGATCTTCAAATTAATGCTTCTGTAAAATTTAAATAATATATCACAAGTTTCCAAATGCTATTAAAAAAAAAAAAAAAGAAAAGCATTAGTATGTGGAAACCAAATGGTACAGGCAGCTATATCAGTTGTACTACTCACACCACGTCCTGCAGAAAACATTAGATGCTGTTGGAATCAATGGAAGCTCCACATGCAGAACTGAGAAGAGATTTTGGAACCACACTGCAGCTGATGGCAAACAATTACATAATTTTAATCCCATCTGATACATTTGTGGCAGATATGGATTTCAAGGTAGGCATAAATCAAGAATAATGAGCACTAGGTATGACACTTCAAAGAAGGGGATTAATACATATAAGAAATGCACAACTGAAATTAAGTAGTTTGGCCTTTCTTTTTAATGAAGAGAGAAAATTGAAGGCTCAGCAAACTAAACAGATTTTTTATTTGACTAATATTAGCTTTAAATGGAATGTGTTGTTAGTAATGGCATTTAAGAAAAGGGAAAAAACAGAGTTAGTGAGGTTTAAAAACAGCAAGGGAGTAGAATATGTTCCAGTAAGAAAGCATATGAATCACAGAGAACTGCTTTCTGTTATAGCAACAAGATCAATTAGATCTGCAACAGCTGAAAACCATTAACTGCTGTTGGCTGCTGTTAGCATAATGGGTTTTTTTCTGCTCCTTGTTCTGGTGTCAGTTTATCACTTTACTACCCAAACAGTTCTGCCTGAAGCCCTGGTAATCTTAAATATAGAATTGTTAGGAACAAAAGAAAATCTCCCAGCATACAAATTGAAGTATTAAATATTACTAACCTTTTTATAGATTAAACACAGTTTCAGCTGCCAAAATTGTTCAGTACAGTGTCAGAGATGTCTTTGTTTTATGTTTCTATTTTTTTATTTTGTGAGAGGCAGAGACAGTCGCCTAATGTTAGTCAAGGTAATTAATTTCTAGCCAGCCATATATAAGGGGGAATATACTGGGGCAAGAAAAGCTTCCATATTGCAGCCAGCAGCAGCACTTATTTCTTCTACTTTATGGAAAACAAGCAAAATTAAGTGAGTCAGACCCATTCTTCTGCTTGTCTTGGGGTTCCTGTGCTGCCACATAGTATGTCCTCACTGTCCACAAAGTTCTGTACCACCTGGGCTTGGTCCTTTCCTCTTTCAAATTAGCAACACATCACCTTCTCTCAAACCATGCTATCTTTCTGTACAGTTTATCTACGGCACAATGTTCCTGATTTTGAGAAGAAATAAATGGTGTGTCTTTTACTATATTTTCATTTAAATATTCATAGCATAACACTCAAAGTGACAGGAGGCCTTCTAGATGAGGTTTGTTTTCTTCTGCTCATTAATGGCTCAACCTCGGGCAGCGTTATTTCTGTAACTTGTCAACTTGCTTTTCTCAGCTCGGTGCTATTCCCTTTCTTCATCATCTTGGTGGCTGCATTTACAGGCTTTCAAATTGTTGAGTGGGAAATATCAGGAACACCACTGCTTACACCCTGGGCTAAATTAATGCCTCTTGTATGAGGAGCCGTGTAAGCACGTGTTAGATTTTTTTTGTAGTGGGTGGTAGGGGAAATGAAATGCCAACACTGATTTATGTTGTCAGAGTTCAACTGAGAGATAAGCTGTCTGCTTCAAACAATGAGGTGTGGTTAAGAGATCCACAAGATAGTACTAAACCAATGAAAAACATTTGCACAGGACATTCAGACACCAGGTTGATCTAGCCAGGGTCTGCAAAGTAAAACAGACCCCAGCTTTGATCAGGAGTTTAATGGTTGTGTCTGTCTGTGGGACTTCACAGTTTAGATCCTACAGTGCCTGCAGTTTTAGAGTAAGTCACCAGCAGTTTGCACACAGCACTGGTGGCCAACACCAGTGTGCTTGCATGACTGCCTGCAGAAGGGTCATGTTTAACACCCCTCTTTCTGTCCTGGGCACGGTTATATCATGACCCCCACTGACAAGGGCAATAAAAAACTGTTTCCTTTGTCATCTTAATCAAAATTCTCTTCTTCCTATCCTTGTGCTTTGGACAGAGGTCCCTCTGTGGCTAGGATGGGACTGAGAAGTGCAAACATCTGAGATATGCTTTCAAACCCTTAATGCATATATATTTAAAGCAATCTCCCACAGCCTCTCCTCCACTTCATCACTTGGCTGCTTGGCATTATCAGAGTATCTGAAAACTTATAACTCAGCAGAAATTGTATGGAATTATAGGAAATAATGTTGCCAAGAGCCACCTGTAAGCATGAAGAGGAAACTGGTGATGATAGATTCCATCTTACACTTTTGTGACATATAAATAATAAAAAAAGGAAAAATTGCAATATTTTATAATAATTTATATAGCAATTAACCCATATTTCTTTGGTTGTCCTAACTTACATTAAAACTTACAATGCTATAGCTTTACAGTTCAAAGCTATTTAGTATTTGCCTGGGTCTTAGAGAGGAAAACACTTGGAGAAAGTCCCTCCACTCCATTCCCTCAACTGTCCCTGCAGCTGAGGGAATGGAGTGGAGGGTAGACAAGGTGTAGATGCAGAATAATGCAATTATATCTATGGATCAGTTAAACAGCAAAATTCTGTTTTCACCTCAGATGTACAGTTCTATTAATGATGAAGTGTACATTTACAATAGCCTGCCTGGAGTATAAGCATTGTTACATTTTGTTTTTCTGAATGAGATGGATTTTTTATAAGAACAGGAGAGTGCTTCAAAACCTTTAACATTTATCTCTCAGAGCTTGGTGTGCAAGCCAGCCCAGTGAAGAGGGATCTGCTCTTTCTCTTTTCTTCCTTTCTGTTACCAGGATCAGAATAGAGGAATGAACAGGCATATGATGATGGTGGTGAATCTCGAGGGGAAGCCATATGAGGAGCAGCTGAAGTCACTTGGTCTGTTCAGCCTGGAGGAGACTTGAGGGGAGACCTGACTGCACTTAAAACTTCCTTGTGGGGGAAAGAGGAGGGGCAGGCACCGATCTTTCCTCTCTGGTGACCACTGACAGGACCTGAGGGAATGGCCTGAAGCTGTGTCAGGGGAGGTTTAGGATGGATGTTAGGAAATGATTCTTCACCAGAGGGTGGCTGGCGCTGGAACAGGCTCCCCAGGGAAGTGATCACAGCGCCAAGCCTGTCTGAGTTCAAGAAGCACATGGACAACAATCTCAGGCACCTGGTGTGACTCTTGGGGCTGTCTGGGGAAGGGCTAGGAATTAGGTTTTCAGTGACCCTCATGGGTCCCTGCCAGTTCAGGACAGTCTCTAATTCCATGAAGAATTTCATTTGGTAAAAGCCAAATGAAGATTTACAATGGTTTAGCAAAATTCTTCTCAAGTCAAATACTTTGAAAGCATCTTGTTGGTGAAGCAGAGTGCAAGTAAGAAATAAAGCAGGTGCAAACAAAAAAAAACAAAACATTTTCTCAGGAGAGAGTGTTCAAATTCAAGTGCTGACCTTAATCTCCCTGACAGCTCATGGAATAATGCTGCCCATGTTAGAGAGTGGTGATGACTGTCAATTGCACTCAGTAGAAGGAAAAAGACATAAGAATGCTATTATGGACTTTTTACCCCCCTTCTAGCCTCAAAAGAACATCCATTGACTGACTAATCTGGTAAAGGATACAACCTGATCAGATATTTCATATGCTTACTAGATTAGGGTAAAACCAGGACTGCTTTGGAACTTGCAGACTTGGAATCCTTCCATGTATAGCCTTTTAAGGGCTGAAACAAACTGTGCTGCCAAGATAACAACAGTGTAGCCTGAATAATAAGAAAGTATTTTGGACATGAATTTAATTTCAGGTTCATAATTAACCTTTAATGAAAGTTACTCTTCAGGGAGAAATCCAGGCTTTGGGCCACTACAATGCTGCCTTACCTCTATGCAAAGTTTTATATCACTAAATTCTTAGCATGCAGTGTTGATACAGGGTCTGATTATAACCTGTACTGTACATAAAAGAAAGAAATCATTTAAGTCTTTGCTAGCTGCTGATGTAACCAGCAGTTTCTGTTAGAAATTTTTATGCGATGACATTAAGGGAAAATTATTTTATGTTTGCCACTTTAAAAAAATCTTGTATCTTCCCCCAAAGGCAGACAGTTTTTACTCTGAATGACATGTGAAATTTTACATTCCCATAGCAGAGAATGTACTAAAAAGGCAGTAGAATCCACTGTGCAAAACATAATAAAGAGATTTTTTTTAAAATGAAGGACGGGAGAATTGACTCATTTGATTAAAGAGAGCTCTCAGGGACACGATACTTGAATTTATCACTCTTTGGCAATGGTAATTTTGCCATCCTATCTAGAAGAGTAGAGCAAAGGATCTATACAACAAGTAAAATTTCTCTCCTTGCATCCAAAAGATTGTAATGCAAAAGTAAAAAGAGACAAGCTTGTTGAGGAAGGGAGAAATTATAACTTAACAAGGAGGCAGCCCACAGCTGTCACTCAGGAACCAGACTGGAAAATGTTCTGGTATATTATCATTTTCTAAAAGGTTTTTTTTTATTAAACTGAGAATAATCTCAATGTCTAAAACACCAGATACCAATAGCAGGAATAAAGAATTAAACACCAGTTAAAGCATAAGACCTAAATAAATACCATTTTCAGAAGTAAATTCACCTTGTTACATTCATCTGCTTCTATGTTTGAAATCTATGCTTCGAACTTAAATGTAAATGGATTAAGCACAATGCTGAACCTGTTCTAAGCATTTATAGGAAAGAAATACTAATCTTGGCATTTAGCGTGTTTATAGGATTTGAAAAGTCAACTGCAATCATAAAAGATTTTCTAAGCTGTACTTTGAGACAGTTGTGTGAAACACCTTCATTCATAACAATGGAATTTTTATTTCAAAACTTGACGGTATTATTTAGTTTTAGTATCTACTTCATGAGGTACCTTGTGTTAAAAAACCCCTGTGGACTTTGCAAAATATCACCTGGCATTTCTCTCCTTCTGTAAAAGAAATACTGTGCCAAGAGTGTCCTTGTGAATTCCCTCCTTTGCCTCTTAGACAGGCAGGAGGATTTCTTGAAGATAAGGATCAGGGGTTGTGGGGGAGCCCTGTTGTGAATGCTGTCTTTTCTGTGAGATGAAGCTTTTTTGAAGACATTTTTGCAGACATTTTCTCTCATAACCTCATGCAGTCAGTCAGGGATGGCTTTTTTGCATGGAGAGTGTGTTGGTGGAGAATCTTCATCCCCACTTCTCCCATGCTTTTTCTTGGATGTTGTCTGAGTAAAAATGAATAATTTCACTTTTGATCACTTTATTAAAGCTGCCATCTGAAATAAAGTATATGCATAATTGCAAGGTTACAGGTTTAAAGAGAGAAAGCTGTAAGGAGAGAAAGGAAAGTGCTTGCTTGCCTTGGAGCTTACATCAGTATCTTGAATGGGATACAGCACCTCATCAGCAAAGGAGCTGCTTCCATACAGTCTTGACTGCTTCCCAACCAAGAGGTTTTGCCATTGGAGCTATGCCTGGTGGTGGCACAATATTTTCCACCTTAGGACTTAAACTATGACAGTGGCAGAATCTGAACCATAAATCAGCCTGAGTCCCATGAATGAGATCAAAGTAATGTCTTCTTTTTTCTCTTTTTTATTTTTATTTTTTTAAATTTAAAAAAAATTGGCTCAAAGGCTTTGTTCTAATAGTAATAGTCATCAGAAAAGCAGAATAGCCTAATGATTACTCTGTTTTTTAACAGATGACTCATCCTTTGATGAATCTTGAGGGAAAAGAGCACTGGGTTTCTTGTCTTTCCTGGAGTAGCTTCAGGCCTCTGTGAGTCAAGCCTCATGCACTGAGAAAGACAAATCTACAGTGTTTACCACTGTGTTAGTAATGAGCGTACTGTGCATCAGCTAGCACACAATCCTTCTTGAGGCACATATTTAAAACATATTACTTCAGCAAACATCAGATAATTAGCAGCTCTTAATTGTAGTTTAATTTCTTACCTTTTCCTGTAACTTTTAAAATGCAGTCAGAAATAAAAGCGGTTTCAGTGCTTCAGAGTTTTTCCATATTGCATCAATTCCACATTGCGTCAATCCAACAAACTGTCGGAAACCCAGTTAAAATGTTTTACAGTTTCCTCACTGGGCTACAAAGGGGTTAAATAGCCAAGCCAAAGAGCCTTTAATGAAAATGCTACAATGACTTTACAATCGTTTCACAATAAACTTAGATATTTTCTAAGATTTTCTGTGAGCTAAGAGCACAACAGAAAGTCAGTCCAGGTAACAAGTTTGGTTTAAGATGACAGTTCAGTGAGCACATAACACAAAGTACAACTGCACTGCTGCTCTCTTGACAAAGTCTTCACAGGCTGAGATATGGTTATTATGTACAAGGGAACCCAGCTTTTTACAGTGAGGAGCTGCTGGTACTAATGAGGCTCTGACATATGCGAGCCACCTTTGTCATTCAGTACCGTACCACAAATGCTCCTTTTAAGATGTGTGTTACGTGCATGATCACAACAAAAGAGATGCACGAGACAAAAATTGAGGAAATGAGGGGGAAAAGGCATTCTCGTCATTTTAAATTCCTACCATTGCATTTGATTTTTCAGCCCAAATATCTTCAAGATTCCCAAACCCTTTTTTAGTATATTATGCTTTACACCAATCTACTAAATTATTGAAATTTGATTATATTGAGTGCATATTTCAGTTGTAGTGGAATTTTTTCACATATTTGCATGTATTAGTGATCATTAAAATCTGCTATATTCTTGTAGAATTTTTCTTGTAGAATATTTCAGTTGCTATTCTGCTTGCTTGCCAACTCACTTCTTAAAGATGACAAATTAAAAAATAGAAGCCACAACCATCAATCTGTGAGGATCTTATTGTTATCTGGCTTTAAAAACCAGACAGGGAAGTTTTTGAAAATGTTTTTTCACATGAAATATTACTGGAAGAAAATCTCTATGGCTTCCACTGTTCTAGCATCACTGCGTATGAAAAATTTCAGGAAATTTATCTTTACAACCACCCTGCAAGATAGGGAAACATACTATTCCTATTTTACACATAGGCAATTAAAACACACAGAGACTAAGTAACAGGCCAGATTATAAAAGAATGTGGAAGTGAACTTTTGTCTTCCAAATCCCACACTAGCACTCATATCACACAAACCTTATTGCTTCCTTGACTAGAGATAAATAGCAGGCAGCCTACCCAAAGGTGTATATTAGTCTTTAACCCTAGAAATCACATTTCACACAGCTTTAACAATCCTGCAACTATGTTTCCCCATCAAATTAACTCACTCCTGACAAGTACTCAAACCTATAAAAAAAGCCAATCAAAACGACCTCAGCTACGAATCAAAAGTACAAACTGATCACACACTAACTCAGAAGGAAGATGTTAGCCTTTCCATATATTAACTTAAAACAAGGATGTTAGCCTTTCTAGATGATTGAATTGGGAGTTCAAGCTCAGATGTCCTTTCCTTGTTCCCTCTACAAGGATGTAACACTTGCTCACATCCAGTTTATCAGTTATCTGTGTTGTTCTGTAGGAATAACCCTCGCTGGTCATTAGGACTCTCCCAATCACTCATGTGAAACATGCACAGTCCAAGTAATTTTATTCCTATCAGCTTACTGATTAAAATGTTATGCAGTACAGAGTGAAGAACTGACTCCTACAGGAGCCCAACAGAAAATGTGCCTGGTTTACAGGTGTATTGACATCCCTTTGTTTGCCAATTTCTAATTCAGTTAGAAAGCCAGATTGATCTTGTATCATTATTTTTATATAAAAATGTTGGACAGTGCTATGTCAAGCTTTACAGAATTCTGTGTGTCTCATAGTAACAATATTAGCTTTCATCAGCCAAAGTTTTAATCTAATAAAGATGGATGCACAGTTAAACAAATATTGATTGGTGTTACACCTCTCTCCTTTATTTCTGTATCAATGGAGACCTGCACTACATTACTTCACCCAGAAATGATGTCAAGGACAGGCTATAATCACATCCATAATTTTTGTTCACTTTGCTTACAGACAAGAGTAAGACACTGAATTCCAGTTAAATTAAAGAGGGAGGAAAAAAGAGTAAGAACGTAGGTTGGCTTCTAATTCTGACCTAGTTTCCATGTTTCTCCAAGAATTTACAACACGCCTCACACAAGGACAATAGGTCAAGATTTTAGTTGTTATCAGAGTAATTTCTGATGCTGCATTTGCCAAAACAGTGCAAATGGGAATTGTCTGAAGAGGGAGGAAGGCAAGAATAAAGGGAGGAGTGCAGGGGAAAGAGTGAGGACAACAACTTAATTTAAATCCTCTCTTCCCATGGAAGCAGAAACACCTCTAAGGTCAGGCTTCATGAGTTTGGCTGTAGGCTGACTGGCCTCGCCATCTGTGACCTTGCAGAGCACTCCCATTGCATTAACATTAAAAGTTTGCTAAAGTGCAGCAATTTCAAATGACTGAAAGTCATATGTGCATTTACTCATTTTAAGTGAATACAAAGTCTTTTATTCAACCTTGTTCATCTCAGATCTGAGTCTTATTTCCTCACCTTTTTGAACATGGTGTCTAAATCAAGATTGATGTAGAAAGCAACCCAAGGCAAGTACTGTATTTGCAATGTATTTTAATTCTCCACATACTGACAGGTACAATTCCCAGTTATGTTTTGGTTGCACCCAGGCCACGGAAGAGAAGACCCAACTGCATATTCTAGAACAACTCTGTAGAATAATAAGGTAGCACCTTGAAGAAACTTAAGATTCCCTTCAAATTGCTAAACACACAATAGCTACAAACTCCTCTACACAGGAAAAATAATCAGGCCTAGTTGTATTAAACAGAAGATAAAGCAAATACTTACAAGGATAAGATTATAAGAAATGTGAGCAGATTGTCGTCTTTCATTCAGAGTCTTATCACAGAAAAGAGGATATACTAGATGTAAAGTTGTATTTGGCTAGACTTAAGACTGGCTGAATGAATATAAGCCACCATTTCAGTTTATTTAATTTAAAAAGCAGGTCAAAGTGCTGCTTTCAGCTACCTATTAATATTAAAAGAATCTTCTGGTTATTACAGTTATACTCCAAAATGTCTTCAAAGCAGTACAACCATACTAAATTTTATGCCTCACTGAACAAAAAGAATGATGACTAAACAATTTTTAAAGACTTTGGAGTGCAAAAAAGTCATTAATAATACCAGACTAAAAAATAACCAACTTATCCTTCCATGATAGTTTCAGCAAAATGTATCTGAAAACTCTACTTCAGACTAATGGGAAAGAAATATTTCCTTTAGAAATAAATTCTCCCTGATCTTCTCTCTTGCCTTCCACCCTGGATGTGAACATCTTTTTCCTCCACATATAGGAAGCCCTAACAAAATGGTGTAAGACAAACTGTTTGCATAACAAGTTGGTATTAGGCTCCAGTTTTGAAAACTTGTACACACTGTGAAAAGTGAAGATGACTAAGAAGAGCGAGCAAAGTTAAGCAGGTGCCTGAGTTTTTGTAGGATTGCAACCTTATTACTACATCAGGTGGGGTTTGCTTATTTCTAAGGACTAGAGGGTTACTACAAGCTCAGCTTTGGTTTTCTCCAGACAAAATTCGCTATAATGAGATGTCTATAATGTTCCTCTTTACCACAGCAAAACATTAATTTAGGGGGTTTTTTTTGTTTGTTTGTTTTGGTTTTTTTGGGTTTTTTTTTTTTTTGAGAGAAGTGAGAATTATTTCAGCTAATTATTATTAGCTAATCAAAACAGAAATTCCCAGGCTATTAGCCATTTGCATTATAAGTGGATTGCTTTGTGGACAGAAAAACTGACAATCATTCAATATTCTTGCAATAATACTGTAAGTATCTGTTTGATAACAGCAATAGTCTCATTTGTTCAATTTATAACTAATCAATAGCAATAACTTAATATTTTGCAGTAAGGAATTCTATTAAGAAAGCATTGGTTTGTGCAGGATGACAAAGGCTATCTGTTCACAAATTAATGCTTCGCTTCAGAATTAAACATCAAGAGTTGTCCTCCAAACAAGGACAGATTTGATGGGGAGGCTGAGGGGAGTACAATGCAGCCCACGTGCTCTAGGCAATTTCCTCATCTGTATTATAGATGCATCTAGCCCTGTCCAACCCCAAACACTCTCTGTCTGAAAAAAAAAATTAAAACACTGGGCTAAGTGACTTTCAACTCTTTTGCTTATTAGTGGTGCAACAAAAACTCACAATCATTAAACTATGTCATTCTCAGAGAACAGAATGGGTATCCAGCGCCTTGCTGGACAAGAATGGAGTAAAATCCATCTAATTTAGTAACTACAGAATTGTGAAGAACTTAGAAAGTGCTTCAAAATATATATTCACATTTTCATGGGACTGAAAGGACTTGATTTGACTTGGTTTTTAGTGGTATGGGTTTGGTAGTGGGGGGGCTACAGGGAGGGTTCTGTAAGAAGCTGCTAGAAGCTTCCCCATATCCAATAGTGCCAATGCCAGCCAGCTTGCTCCAGCACAGATCTGCTGCTGGCCAAGGCTGAGCCCATCCCAGTGGTGGCAGAGCCCCTTAGGAAGGGCTCCATGCTGAAGCAGGGCAACACTGTGAGGAGTCCTGCCACTGAGGCAGGAGTGCCACAGACAACGGGTGGTGAAATGAATGCAGCCCCCATTCCCTGTTCCCCTGTACCCCTGTGGGAAGAAGGCAGAGAAAATCAGGAGTGAAGCTGAGCTCAGGAAGAACAGAGGGGGTAGGTGGAAGGCATTTTTAATATGTGGTTTAGTTTCTCATTGCCCTACCCTGCTCTGATTGGTAATAAATTAAATTAATTTCCCCAGGTTGAGTCTGTTTTGCTGGTGAGGGTAATTGGTGAGCGATCTTTCCCTGTTCTTCATTATATTTTATTTTCCTTGTCCAGCAAAGTGATAGAGCAGCTTGGTGGGGATCTGGCATCCAGCCAGGTTTAATCCACCACAGACTCTTTATACATTGCTGCTTATAGTGGTAATTTTCAATATATCATCACAGCATCGAACAAACACAAAGAAAAACTATTTTCTTCATATATTTGCACTGACAAAACACTAAATACATCATCTGAAGCAAGTTATTACTTAAACATTAAACTAATGAGACAGTCAAAATACTGGAAAATTATAATCTCATAACAAATCAGATCACAATGTATCAGCTAATTAGCAGAAAAAAAGCAGTAATAAATTCCTTGTGTTTCTTATTGGCCACTAAATCCGCTTTCAACATATTTTAAACAGTACTAAATATGAAACCACTGCTTCTTATTAACAAAGAGTTGGTAAAATACCAAATTTCTACTGTTTTTAAGTGTTTCTTTTTGGAAAGCCCTATAGAAAATAACAAAACTTCTGAAGAAGAAGAAGCAATGGACGTTTTCAGAACATATGGCATTTATCTAACATACCTAAAAATTTATCTAACATACCTAAAAATATGTGCTGATATATAATGGCCAAAGACATAAAGACACTACTGATAATACTTCCCAAGCACTTCAAGCTCAAACTCAAGGGCAGGTCCCCAAGGCATCATGAATATTCACTGAAAGTTCAGGTCTAGGACAAGGCTGGTAGCTTGGCTATTCCCAGAGGAAGGAGTGTGCTTCTCATACCTCCCCAAACTGAGGGCTCTCAAATCAAATTATTACTAAACTTCTGCTCAGTCCAACATCTGGTGATAATCCAGGGAGTTCACTTTCACCAGCTGTCCTGTGTAAGTATTAGTCTCATTCCATGGCTGTAGATCAGTGCGATGACCTGATTACCTCCTTGTTATTCCATAATACAAATTTCCAGCCTTCCATTCTCATTTACTGCTTTTTACGTGATGGTGCAGAAAATGAGGCAGCAGTCTCTCAGCAGTTAAATACCAGAGCAGGACTGCTGCTTTCTGTGACATTCACCCACCAAAGAACTGCACTGCTACAGATGAAAGCACTGAGCAGCATCTTTTGGTGAATTCAGGGAAGGTTAATGAATAACATCCTGATGCTGAGAACAAAAGTATCTGCGGATTTTATTCACTCCACATGGTAAATAAGCAGATCAGTGACACATACCTCTAACACAGAAAAAATATCGTTTGTTTGAGAACGAGAATGTTTAGAGGAAGGACATTAGTGTCTTAAAAAAACAAGTGAAAGTTGCTGTGGTGGAGAAAGAGCAAGAGGAAAATGTTATCATGCTGCATCACTGTCACTTTTGCTGCTCAGCTTCACGTTGTTTTTCACAGGAGCAACTGCCACACTGAGCTGCACTCAGGAGAGGAAAGTCCCTAACCTGTGAATATCCCTGCGTCAGGACAAACTGAGACTGGTGAGAGAAGAACAAAGATGATGACTATTACTGTTAAGCAAAGGGAATGGAAGCGTTTTCCAAGTTGAGTCAGAGCACTGACACACTTTCCAATGCAGGCATGCTTGCTCCCCCGCCACTTTCTACAGAGACTCATTCACAAAACAACAATAAGTAAGTCAAAAGCAAACACAGAAAACTGCTCAGTTATCAATTCAGAGTTGCAACTGCTTCCTGAAATTAAATTAAATAACCAGACTTGTCACCTCATTCTTGTTAGTTTGGGTCTCCCTCCCCTGTACCACAGTATTCCCTCTATTTGTTTTCTTTTCCGTCACTTGTAGTCCAAGTGATCCTCAAAAGTCTCCAAAATGGGTTTATTTTCCTTTTCTTCTTGGAACAGAGCTGATATGCCCCAGAAGACTTTATTTGCATCTGTAAACCACAAAGACCCTTCAAAGGGTCAGCAGCGGATGGGGAATGAATGGTGGCTGGGGGACCTTGCAGAGGTGAGCGGTGCTGAAAGCAGAGAAGCCATTGGAACAGAGGATTCAACAGCAGAGCAGAAAATACTTGTTTTAGGCTTTTAAGTTGTGCTGGAAAGGGTTTGGTTGCCCCCTGCAAAGGAGATCCCTGGAGAACAGCTCATTGTACTAGCAGTGGGAAACATGAAGGCAGGGGAAGTATGAGCTCAGATGCAGAGACAATGAGCACAAGGCTCCTTCCAGAGTGACTCATCCAGCCTCTGGGACAGAGGAAACCGATCACTCCATAAATCAGCTTCTTTTGCTAACTATCCAAGTAGTGGCACTTGGCAGTGGGGAAAGCAGCTGTTCCCTCCTTCTAACAGCTCATGGGATGGTGTTGGGAAATGGGAGTTAAATAGAGCTTCTGGGGAGATGATATTTGGTGACAAGGGGAGAAGGAAATAGTACACTAAGATACTTAAAGGAATTCATTTGACTTCACATAAATAGTAGGGAACGGGATTAGAGTATTTCAATAACACTAAGGTTCAGCTAGAGCAAAGGGAATTTTTTTCAAACTTGCAGGCCACTCCTGATTTTTCTTGTATGCAAGAGTTAATTTTTACGTAATTTATGTGCCAGTAGTGCAGTTTTCTCAAAACAAAGCCCTATCTAATATTTAATAGAAAGGAGAGAGCAATTTGGAAAAAAACATGTTGGTTTGGGGGCTTTCCCCCCCACAAAGTTATCAGATTTGAGGTAGTAAAATTACATGGAAACTAATTGGGAAAAAGTCCAGTATGTATTTCTAAGCTTTATTACTTCTACATTTAGTGTATTAGCACTTAGAGTCTGCAGGGAAGGAATCCCTTTCTTGAGGAGCACTGGTGTCCCATCCTGCCTTGAAAAACTAAACAGCTTCTATTCTTATGGAAGGCAAGTAACCCACCAGACCATGGAATTAAGTGATGCACCAAATATTACATTAGTTTCACTATTAATGAATCAGAGCCAATGGTTTGAGAGTAAGATAATTTACTAGAACTTGCTGCTTTCTGTTTGTCTACCAGTCTAGTGTTTAAGAATGTCTCTTCTGAGCACTGTCTCTCATCCCTGTCTAGCCACAGAAGGATTTAGGGAGAGAAAAAGAGGGAAAAAGGAAAACTAACCAACTATTCTGGTTGATTTTACTATTATCTTCTCAAAAATACCAAGGATACAACATAAAGCACCACACAAGTTTTAAATTCTATTAACCAAATCTGATGCAGCTAGCTGAGCCACCAAAGCTCCCCCAAGATGATGAGGATCAGACTGGGTGCTCTCAAGCTGACCTACCGCTTCCAGCTGCCTGCAGAGCCCTGCAGCTCAACCCCATTTGCAGCAGTGTCTGGGAAGGACCAGGGCTACCAATATCTCGAGCTCACTGCTTCTCCAACCATTGGGGGGGCCAAGGTGCCAGCTGGTCCTATTTGACCACCTTTGATCTCATGGTACATGTAGGAGCTGAAGGAAAGGACTAATGGGTCTTGCAAGACTAACTTTCAAAATGAAAGTTTTGAAAATCAGAAATCCTCTCCCTCCCAGACTCTTGACAGGCAGCCATTAAGATAATTAAAGGGAAAAAAAAAAGAAAAAAAAAAGAAAATAAGAGAAGAGTGAGAGGTTAGTTTGCAAGCAATGTTATTCCTCAGAGAAATACATTCATCCTGAGGTGACTAAACATTCTGAAAACCATTTAACTGTTTTTCTGCTGGAGTAAGGCAAAGAAAGATGGGCAAAAAAAGAGATTACTTTGTCCTCTCCTCTCCTCTTCTCCAGGAAATACAATTTTCTTCAAAGAATTGAGATAGCCCACTAAAACCAACCACTGTTCTTTCAAAACCAGAAGTCCATGGCTAATGATTCCAAGCCATTTCATTTTTGAATAACTGTATTTACAGATGAGTAAAGAACAACTGTTTATTGATGTCCTTTCCCTGAAACCAAGAGAAACACTCCTAATGTGAACACTGAAATATCTATTTTTCCAGAGGGAAAAAAAAAAGAATCTTAAGACTGCCTTTTTCAAGAAAGGCAGCTCATAAAATCATTGAGAAATCTTTCTTCTGCTGGATAAAACACATCTTCAACTTTAACAATCTATAAAAAATCTAGCTGTTACAGTAAGCACAAAATAAAATGAAAAAACAACTCTGAAACAAATAATCTTACTTTTAGCCTTTCACACATTCTCAATTTCTCCTACCAAGAGCAGAACAGCCTTGAGAGGATGAGCAGCAGTGTCTGAAACCATGGAAACTGTAGTTTGCCTGTTTTTCTTAAGAGTTGGGCAACAGGCCCTGTCTGAAATCTAGTTTCCACAAGGTTTTGCAATTAGAGAAGTCAAGTATGAATGCATCAAGTTAGGGAACAAAAATAAACAGCATTTCATACTTCATCCTAAGAACTTCTCAGTTATTATGAAAGTCTTTTCAGAACCACCCTTTGAGACTCAAATTATTGGATGATCATCTCATTTTCTGGCCAAGAATGCTTGCAATTTAAAGAAAAACATGATAATGGGCTGCACCAATTTGACACAGGTATTTTGCAAGACAGAATTTACATACCATCTTTTTTGGTAATTTCACTGTTCTCCATTTACTCAGAATTTTTAGAGGATGGAACAATGTAGAGGACATATCTTTTCATATTACACACACACCTTAGAGCCAGCTTAATAGAGCTTTTGGTCTGTTGAATAGGTGCAATTTAGTAAAGATGCTAAGATTCACAGTTGATTTACATTCCTTAGCTGACCAGACCTTAAGTGAAAAGCCTTTAATTTTTCACTTTTACTCCCCAAAAACTTACCAGACATGGTGAAGGACATGTTTGGTTTCTCTCTTCTTTTAAACAAAGCCCCATCTTTAGGAGAAAAACTGTTCCCAGACTCAAAATATGAGCAAAGATCCAGGACCAACGAGAGAGACTCACATTCAAACACTGACCTACTTCCTATTATAGCTTTTCTCATAGCTGAAGAACACACAGTGCTTCCTTAGTAAAACTGAAATGGTGTGGCATATGCTTCTGTAGGCAAATAAAATGCTGACAGGCAATGCAGTAAACTGAGCCACACCACTTTTTCCTCCTGTGAAAGCCCTTTAAACATCGGTATTACATTATTCACTGGAATAATGACTGAGTACTTTATAAATGGGACAGAAAGTCAATTATTCCACACAATGCACCATCACAAGCAAGACTGTAAGATCGATGTGCCCATAGCCTATTTTACAAATACTTGAACAAAAAACAAACAAGAGAATTAAGTTCATAGCTTCTTAACACTTTCCAGAGCTGGTAATGTATGTACTGTAACTCACAAAGGCTATTTATAGAGGCGAGTTTCTGCACAGCATTCCTAGAAAATCGCTTCTATTAACCCTCAGATACCACATTTGTTGAAGCCCTGAGGATGTGTTACAATTAAAAATTGGTGTGAAATTTCAATTTCAACAGTGTTTTTTATTACCCAGACATAAAATGCCGGTTGACACTTTGTGATTAAGATGAAACACTGAGTATCATTTGATTAAAACCAACAAAAGAGCAATAAAAGCCATCAGTCCTACCCCAGTTTTAAACACACACTGGGAGACCCCAGTCACTGGGATATGCAGCAGACATACTTGTTGAGAACCTGAACAGCACAGATTTGACTTGCAAACAAGCAAATTTAAAAGATCAGAATTGATTGTATAGCAGAGCAGTATAGGTTTGATTTATTTTTTCAGCAGTTTGAAAATGAACACAATTACTAGCATTCATTGCCTAAATTTTTTACAAATAAAATGTTTTGGGTGTTTTTTGTAAAGCAGAGTGTACCTTAGTTGTGATATGAAAAATAATGTAAGTTCTATGGAGATCCATTTCCTGGTTTATCCTAATTATTACAGTAAAACATGTTTATTGTTTTGTTGCCTATATACAACATACTAAATCTACTTAGAGCTGCTAAATTTAGGATTATCCCTAGATGAGTATATTATGCCTGAAATGATTCTAGAATGTGCTACCAAATCTCTTTAAATAACTGAAATGTATACTCATTAACTATGTTGTTGCAACGGATTATTCCTCTATTTTAAAGAAATTAATTACTAAAATATATGCATGGTGTTTAGGGGTGCAACAACTACATCTAATTAAAGAAACCTTACCAATAGCTTCTTTCTACAAATTCACACCAGCCTTTTAAAGTTAGACACAGCATGGTTAATTGCATTTAGCAAAGAAACATGCCAGAGGGAGGTTTTCTGTTATTCTTCTAAAAATACTCCGTGCTAACTATTTTCAACAGATACTTAAATTTCATTGTCTAAAACTACAGTAGAAATACTGTCTGCTATATTTAGGAAATTTCATTGAATAGTTCAATGAAATAGTTTATAAAAATCTGCAATACCATTCTCTGCTCTAATGTGCTAAGCTTGCACTTAGTCTTGCATATTAAAATAAAGGTAGCACTGAATCCAATTTTTCCTCAATAATTAAGGAGAGATGAACAAATGCATTTTATAAAAAGGACTAACAAATATTTGTGCAAAATTAATTAAAGTATTATTCAAATTCTTGAATATGAAAGATATTCCAACAACTCTGGGCCTAGTATATTTTCTCCAATATGAACACTTGTGTCTAATAACAGTGAGGCTACGCTAAAGTTTCTTTTGCAAAGGTACCAGAATGGATTATTGATATATTAACTTTCTCATATGAAAGCCCAACTAGATCCCAAGAGTGAAAATCTGTCATAAGAGCATATGAAATCCCAGACTATATTACTGATTCAATGCTCTGATACCAATAATTAAGAGTGAAACCTTACAGAACGTACTGCTTGATCAGCACAGGTAATGAATTATAATTACAGAAGTATACTTCAAAAGCATTGGTGACAATGACTAGGTAATTTCCATTTATACTCTTAAGAGTTCAATTAATAATTTGAACCTCAACCACAACCTCTTCAATAGTCACAAGCTGCAGCCATAATGTGATAAGGTTGGGGAAGATGAGCAGGCAGTTTGCACCTGTAAATTTTAGCTCCCCTTTAGACCATGCTGACCCATGTGGGAGTGAGCCCCATTCTGCACTAGGGTTAGTCCAGAAGAAATAGCCCTGGCTTAGCTGGTTATAGACATGCAAACTGGAACCCATAATAGGCAGGCCCAAGTGCCTAATTCATATATATGTTGCAGTACAGTGGTATGCACTGAGACATAAATATGTAAATATGAGATAGAATCTGCTATAGAAATTCAGTGTAGTTGGATAAATCAGAAGTTAAGATAAGCGGATGATAACTCAGACATTATTGCATTCAGAAGCATTTCAGAAGGTGAAAATATAATCTGCTCAGGAAATACCTAGTTTAGTTTTAAAAACACCCACAGGGAAACTGATGATAAAAATCAAGAACAAGTTATAACTGAGTAGATGTAGATTTCATCAGAGAAACAGATTCACTATGTGTAAATATTGTAGGTGGTTGCAGATTAGTATTTAGGAAATGTGCCTTTTTAGGGTTTGTGTTCCAAATGTTTTATGTCTTCTTTTTCCCCACTAATCAATGTATTTGTAAAATAGATAATTTGAAATTAACTTAACATCTTATTGTTTCTTCATAACTAACAAATAATAACTGTTTTGGGAATAAAATTTGCACAGGCACACTAGTAGTATGATGCATGTGAGAACCAGAGAATAACTTAAAATCACTGGCATCTGTAACTACTCTTGGTGGCCCTTGTGGGTTTGGAAACCACTCAGGAAAATTTAGAGTTGGGGAAGCCCATCAGCATCATGCTGTAAAAGAGCTGTAATTTCTGTAACAAAATCAGTCAGAGACCAATTCTAAGTGAAACAGTTCCAATCCAAAATGAGTAAGGAGTCAAGTTGCAGGTGGTGCAATTTGTGATGGCAAGGACTGAATTTATGTCTGAAAACAAAAGATAACACTATGTTTACACACAGCATGACAGTGTTATTTATTCAGTTTTTAAAAGTATGTAACTTGGACTTGACCCTATTCTGAAATCAGAAAAGAAAAAAAAAACCAAAATCTGTGCACTGATAATGAACTATTAGTAGATAGTCCTGACTCTACAACTTCCATGGTCAAGGTTATACGATTGTAAATCTCAATTAAATAAGTCTGACCATTTCTATTATTTCAAAGGAAATTAAGCAACAGACATAGCCATGTGGAAAACCATGACTCAAAGAATAAAGTAAGAGAAATGGTTCTTATTTTAATACGCCAATTTTATTTTTATATATTTGGCTTGAAATACTGTAGCCATGTTGTAATATCTGACACCCTGTCCCATTGAAAGAACCTTTCTTTCTGAATTCTGATGACAGGAGATGAGACAGTGTTTACCAGAATTCAACACCCCACCAGCAAAGAGCTCTGCTTTTACAGCTCCTGGGTTTTATGGAGCAGTAGGGAGAAGGTTTTAAATGTTAAGCATCAGCATCCAAAAATAAATGCTCATCTATTCAGAAACAATAACCAAAAAAAGCTTTAAGAAGAAAAATAATTTAAGGGTTTATTTTTAAACAGCTATTTTTAAGTGAGCAGCCTTGACATTAGAACATTCTTCTGTCATCATAAGAAAAGGGAGTTTAATTTTGAGGGATCAAGCTGCTTGCTTTACTTTGAGTTCTGTAATTCTTCCTTTCTAAACTTAAGAAAAGCTATCAGAGTGTAACTGCTCAGCGGTAATTGACTTAAACATCTAGAAAAAATAACAATTAAAAAGGTACAAAGGGTTCCTTGCTGTACAAATACATTAAAGTAGGCAAATATGAATTCTGAATAAATGAATTTTTAATACATACACTCTTTGAAAAGAACTCTTTTATTCTGTGTACACAAGTGTCACAAACTGTTTATGAAAACAACTGTTCTGAAAAGTAAATAAGACACTGGCAAAGCCTGTGTTGTGTCCTACTTCTGTGGCTCATCTAATAGTCGATAATTCACTCCTGCACTTTGTGGTTTCACTGCTTCAAGTGCCACAGTGTGTGGATTGAAGGGTGACCCTCAGAAAAACAGTGTACTCCAGTAACTTATTTCAGTGCTTGTAATATCCAAAGTAGAAATTCTGATGGACAATAGCATGTGAGGACATATGTCAACCATAGGAGAGAAGTTTAATAAAGCAGAACATGCCATGCCATAAGGAAATCTGGCTTCCATTTCTAGCTCCGATGCAGCTTTTCTTTATGTGACAAATAATTTCATCTGCCTAAATTGCTTTTCTCACAGTTTAAATGAGATAGTATTTCTTTACTTTTCCAGATACTGTGAAGACTAATTTATTCATTCTTGGGAAAGCATTTAAAATTTGTAAAATGGGAGCCTTGACTGGACCTTAGCATAAAGTTGCCCTGTAGACTGGGAATAATTATTGTCAACAGCAAGCAGTCAGGCTCAGATTTGTTTACAGCTATTTGAAACCCCTTTCATGCAACTTCTGCCAAAAATAAGAGAAAATGTTTATTCCTGGTACAATGACATTAGCAGTCTTAATTATATGCGAACACACAAAACCAGTAACCAAATTAAATACACTGCACTAAATTTATGGCACCTTTGTGGTCACCAGGACAAATATAACAGGTTTTTGTAACATCCAGAGAATTTCTCATTCTACCACCAATCCCTACTTCACCCCTACAGTCCCAGAGATCCTTTTTTACCTTCTTGGTAAAGACTTAAGGCTCAGGTATAACTGCTCCAACAGTGTCCCCTTCCCCACAATGGCCTAAGTGTAAGCTATACTCAGAGCTTAGTAGAATATAAAAATACACATAACATTTTAAAACTCAGCATATCAAGGCTAACAAGATTAAGGGGAATTTTTTTTTTTTCTTTTTTGTGGCACATTGTGGAAACAGAACCTGAGCCTGAATCATTGTCAGAAAAACCTGTCTCAGCACATTCACTGGGGACTGGGCAGACCACAAAGGTTCCTTACATGCATATTCTATCAACCAAAAGGAAGATGGATTTGCTCATTAAATCACAAGTAAGTTATCAGTAACTGAGCTCTGAAAAAAACTCATAAATTAAAATGACGACCTTTGAAACTCAGAATACGCCTAGTTTAACAGCTGCTAAAGAGTAAGAACCATACAAAGAGGCTTACTGTCACAGCAGCAATTCTACAGAATCTAATAGTGTGAATGGCCAAACCACTTCTGATGTCACAGTTAGGTGCTGCTAAGAGAGACAGTTTAATCCTAGATTAATTTTTATTCCAAATAATTGGGAGAAAGCTCATGATAACAGTCTTGCATTCCTGGCAAGAATCCAGATGGTCTCAGGTAAAGTATTTATCATTCACACAGCATTTTCACCATCTATTTAGCAGAAAGCATGACTATTTTAATCTGCTGAGATTGTATTCCTATACCAGCAGTATTACATTCATTTACTAAGAAGCTGAAACTAATGTAAGTTGGTATGTTTTAATAAGGAACCATATGGTCTTGTAAAAATATAATCTAAATGTTTATATATACAGTCTTTAAGAAAACCAACTAATTTTGAAAACAAACAAACAAATGCACTTCTAACAAAATCTCAATTTTTTTTTTCTCTCCAATCAGGTGCTTCTAGAAGAAGTGAGATAATTCAAATCGGTTTACTCCTATTGTCATGATCTTTAAAGGCCTTGCTTTTGCCAATGATTAACAGCACATACAGAGACATATCAGTTTGTGTTCCTTATTTGTTTATCTGTCTAAATCCACAACTGAAGACTAAGGAAAAGAAATAGCTAGAGTTTTAGTGTGCATGGGTTTTAGCCCAACAGCCAAGAAATACGGGTTCCAAATCGTCGCTGCAATTCACTAGTCTCCCTAAAAAAGTAAATGGCAAGAATTGTCAAAAGAACAAAGTGCTCACTGAAAAAGGCCAGCTCTGGTGCAAACGCAATGCTGTTAATTATGGAGTGGCAGTAATGAAGCACAGATTATCACCTCTTGCAACTTTATTCTCAAAACCTGAAACCAACAATTAATTCTAAATGAAAAATGGATGTTACAGTCAATGAAGAGTTGCAAACACATACACCACTGAAAACACAAAGAAAAACATCAGCACAAGATGAGATCCTACAAGCTGCTGCTGCTGATGTTTTAGGGAAAAAAATGGTGGAAAAAAAGAAACAATGGCCATAAGCAGCACAGGTGTCACAAGGTGTATTAGTGTAACTACTGAAAAGGACTGAGTGACAAAAAAAAAAAATCAACCCTTTCTGTGAACTTCAGAGAGCCCCAACAGAGACCATGATGATGGATGTATCTGTTTATCTTTTTTTTTTGGTCTAAAAGGAAGACCAACAAATCCTACACAGCCTTCCTTATGCTGTTCTTTGATTTGGTTAAAAAATATTTTTAATTCTGTGTTACACTAATGGTGACACAGCTGGTGATCACAAAGGTCACCAAGTCCTTTTAAATTCAGACAACAAAGGAAGCTGACCTCTGTGAGATGTCCTGCTTTGGAATATCACTAGATAAATCTAATACTCCAAAAACGAAACGATATTTTCCCACCTAATTATTGGTAGAGTACTTTTTAAAATGTTTCTTTATTTTACTTAGCTAAGAGTATTAAAATTTTGAAGAAAATAAATATTTGGCTGTGTATTAATTATACTTACAGAATATGAAGGGACAACCTTTATCTAAAGGATGATGCTGGACAGCCTTCACTGTTTTGTGAAGAAGATAGAGATAGCAGCAGAATAACTCACCATATACCTTGAATTTAACCTGCACACAATGATTCCATAGGGAAATAAACCCAAGGGATCCATGCAACCATGGAGATGGCCAAAGGCCTGATCATAAAAGCTGGAGAGGATTCAGTTTAAGCAGCAAACTTAATCACTCACTGTCCTTCCCTTCCATTATGTTTTCTTTCGCTTTTCTCTACCATCAGTATAAGTTATTGCCAGGAAATAACAAAAAGAAAGAAGGACCTGAAAATCCTGCAGTTGATGTTCTCTTACCTTGGATTCTGAACAGAGTAAGAGATTTTCATTTCAATTCACTGAAGCAGATTTTAAATAAAACTTCAAACACTTACTTCAGAGTTATTTGACAACATCAGATGCTTAACCTGCACCTAACAAAAAATGTCCAAAGCACAGTCCTCATGTTTCAAAGAAAATGGAGTAATTTAGAGAAAATACTAGAAACCTGTTACATTCTTGTGAGTTTTTTTATGATGTGGTAATGCTGGGTAGCAGGGATTCACCTGAAGATTTTCCTCATTAAATCTCCTGCTTTTGGAAATTCTATCATTTACAGAGCTCTGTCACCTAGTAGCGCCTTCCTCTCCCTCACATCCAAAACACTGTATGCTCAAAAGAAACCTCAGATGATTTAGATAATTTTAATTATTTTAAAAAATTTCCAGATCCTTATCCACTCATTAATTGATATAAATTGTCCTTAATTTAAAGGTTTGTACATGCTGGCAATTTATGTTTTGTCACAATGAAGAAAAATAAGCTAAATGTGCCATCATTTTCGTCCTTTCTTTCCTAAGAGTGTATCTATCTGAAGAAGACCATATTGATGGATTTTTCCTTCTTTGTTAATGTAAAATACATCAGCCACTTTCTACAAAAATAGTAGAATATCAGCAGCCCAACTCTCATGCACAACATAGATGCAACAAATCCTTATAGAGGCAATAGAGGTGAAGCAAAAAATCGGGGACATTTCAGTTTTAAGCTTTTTTGTTGATTACAAGAGATTACAAGGTTTTGAATCAGTACAAAAACAGTAACTATGTCTTGTTTTGTTAGAACAACAAACTCCTAAACAATGATATGTCTTCTGAGTGCTTGAGTCAGTGATACCATCAGCAGAGAATCTGACAACTCTGAACACTGCCAATTTTGTTTGCTGACACAGTTAAGCTCACTACCCTATGTCACAACCTCTGAGTAGTTTATCTACAGTAAGCCCAAAAAACGCAAACTTTATTATTAAAAATTGCTATGCCCAAATATTTAGGAAGAAACATCAAGTTTCAAACACACTGGAATACTTCTCATCACTGAAAACCAACCCTACAGCTGGTGGCAATATAAATTCACTGCCTAAAGTAGAATTACTTGCATGAAAGACATCTTATGTCATAGCCAAAGCAGCGGGTCTGACCTGCCTGAGTGACTGCTGTCCTGTCCCAGTTGCAGCTGCTCAAGAAGTTTGTCTGGCTGCACTGGAGGGAGGCAAGGGAGCCCAGCTGCTCTGCTGCCTTGTTGGAAACCATGGCTCACTTACAGCTTGTGCCTCCCTGCAAGGAGCTGAACTCACTTCAGCCACACAGCCAGCTTAGCAGAAGGCCAGTGCAGAATCTGGGAGAAAAACCACATTGCCTGCTCCTCTTTCCTAGGCAAGCCAAAGAAGAAGTTATTCTACCTTAAGTCATCAGACAGCCATGGATAAAAATGGAGATGCCCTCCCACAGCACCCTGAGTTCTGCCAGCCTCTGGGTTTCAGCAGTGCTGGCTCTGCCCTTACACAGTAGCTCTGTGAATCGTGTCCTTGGTGTAACTTGCATTTCTTATATATCTTGAGCAAAAAGTAAGACTAAACATGGCAGAGAAAATATGTCAAAATTACCGCTGTGGTCTCTTAACCTTTCAGTAAGAGAAGTATGTTCAACTCTCAGGCTGCAAACCACGAGCATCACTGTAATATACACTTCTCTGATATATGTGATATCCTCTCTATGCATCACTTTTTATTGTAGCTGGGGAAGGGAAGAGCAGGAAGCTAAAGAAAACCTTTTAAAATAAAAATTGCCTATTTCTTTTAGCTGCTGATTTTCCTGACAATTACTAATGAAATACTTCACGGTCCTGCTCTTTTTATGTCAAATATACTCCCCAAAAACAACCTCCTTCTTCTTCAGCCTTCTCATTTATTTTACACACATGGACAATTGCACACTTACATTGTCCTGGTGCCTCACCAGTTTCCCTATCAGACAAATTTATGATGAAAAGCAAGGTTGTTGAGATAACAGGGATGAGGAAGACTGACAGACAGGTATGAATTGTGTATCTACCTTTTCACACTCGCCTTCATTTGCCCACCCCAATCTCCCTCTCCTTCTTCTAATTTTTGTTTCTCTTAAAAAATAAATGTCATGCATTTCTTATTAGGTAGTATGGAAAGAAACTTACCTTTACACATCTACTTGTCTCAGAATACTCTCTTCCACAATGATAAACTGACAAATGATGAGCCTCACTTGTAAGGAATTTTCCTGCCCCTTTGAGAGTATAGATTTGTGTTCTTTCATCACCTCTAGACTCCACCAGTGTCAGAAATGATTGATTTGCTGTTGAAATATTAATATTTTCATATCCTTTTCCATTTTGGTATTTTGATCTGATGCAAAATGAGATCACTGTCCAATACAGTAGGTGACACATGACACGAACTGTCACATCTTCTGTTTTCCTACCTCTTTAATCAATCGTTCAAGCATGTAGCTCTTCCATCTGGACTCAAGAACAGAAGCCCCGCTTCAGATAGGGAGGACACATTTTACAACTCTTTTTCTAATTAATTACTTTCATTCTTTGCAAATTTTTGCCAGATAATGGTGCCACCAAACAGACACAACTACCATTTCTCAAAGACCACTCAGACACCTGCCATTATTTTAGATATGCTGGATTCTCCAAACCAGATCAAAATATAACCCCATCTCTTTAAACACCTGCCAGCTCATGTCTAGCAATCAGCCCTGCCTCCTTCCTTCTGCTCTCCAAGTACTATCCCCACCTTATCATTATGCAAACTGATAGTTAAAGCAATGTATTTTCATTTGGGTATCCTAGTTCTTTGTATTTGAATCATATCCGAATGCATTGTTTGTCACTGGCCCATGACTTACATTTTCCCACCGTTCATGAAGTATATTCCTATTTAGGATCATATCAAATCTCTTCATTGCACCTTCTGTTTCTCTAACCTTTTCCCTTATCATTTCTTTAGCAAATAAAGTTTACCACATTCAAAACTCCTTAGAGTGCACCTGCAAGGATCAGTTTCCTAAGCTCTTCAACTTAGCATATAACCCCCTTTATAAGTTCCTCCCATTAACACCAGCTCCTCCATCTTACTTAAATACAAACTATTTGTCTTTGCTTCGTGCCCTATTTCCACTTCACCTTATCAGCTCTTATCTTCAACTGGCCAATATTACTTCCCTCCATTATCCACTTATAAAATTCCAAATTGCCACTGTCTAGGGTGCTGGTCCATGCTCACATTTACCTGACACTGTAGTAAAGAATGTTAACTCTATGGCATCCATTGAGGATTGCCATGCAAATGTAGTAGAACAGATCTCACCCTAATTAAAAAAAAAAAAAAAGAAGAAGAAAAAAAAAAGGCTGTTCATGCCCATTTCCTGGCTAAACTGTCCTACTCTTTTTTTTTTTCAGATCTGGCATTCCAATTGCTGCTGGCAATCATCACTGATCATTTAAATCTTTCCATTTTCTTTTGCATCATAGGCAGGTATGTTGTAATTGATTAGGCAACAGCCTGTGCTTACATGAGTTCATTAAATCTTACTCATTCACCCACATCAACACTAGTTGTTTTTATTATAAAGCCTTTTCAATTGAAGAAAAGACAAGGTATTTTCACTTAAAAATTTGAAACTCACATTGTAACTGAGAGCATGTTTTTAAACCACTTTTAAATCTTGCATATAACACTCTACAACATTCTAGAGGGTTATGCTCACAATAGACTATTACTGTATCTGTAGTCTATTATTTTGAAATATTTTAAAATATTTTTCATAACATATTCTACAGTACTGCCTGCAGCAGTATCTCAAAATCCCTTCTTCTTTCAATCTTGACTTACTTTTTTCATAGCAATTCCCACTCAGACTTACACTTTTGCATAAGGAAATGGTTTCAATGATTTTTCATTTGTTACCTCCAGCCTGGACTATTTCAATTCACATGAGCAAAGGCAGCAGGAGGATAAACACGCAACTCCTGCCAAAACTGAAGCACAAAAAGGAATTATTCAAGAAATGGAAGCAGGGTTGAGATGACCCAGGAGAAATATGGGGCTTGCAGGAATGGAGTCAGAAAAGCCAAAGCAACCCAGAGTTGAGTTTGGTGCAGGTATGTGGATGGTGGGAAGGGATTCGACATGAGGAGCAAAGGGAAGACAAAGGAAAATGTGCACCTGCTGCTGAATGGACACAGTCCCTGGTCACAAAGGATATGGGAAGGGCTGAGGTACTTAATGTCTTCTTTTGCCTCAGAAAGGCAGGTAATATCTGCCTTCAGCAATCTGAAGCCCTTGCAACCAGGGGGAAAGTGTGGAGCAATGAAGACTTTCTCAGTGGACAATGATGGGGTTAAGGAACACTTATGGTGGACACACACGGGCACATGGGACCAAACAGGATGCAACAGAGAGTGCTGAGGGCTGATGTCCTTGCAAGCCAACTGTCTTTACGAAGTCACAGCAACTCTAAGAGGTTCCTGATGACTGGAAGAAAGCAAGGTGAACTCAGATCTCCTAGTGTCAAAAAGGCCAAGAAGGAGAATCCAGGAAACCACAAGCAGGTCAGCCTCACCTCTGACACAAGAAAACACTTTTCTGTTACCATGAGAGTGGTCTAACACTGCAACAGCTTGCACAGAGGCATTGTAGAATCTCCTTCTTTGGAGATATTCAACTAACCTGCTCTAGCTGATCCTGCTTAGAGCAGAAAAGTTGGAGCAGATGATCTTCAGAGTCACAAACATTAATACTACTCTTACAGATCAGCTTTCTACATAATTATCCTGAACTCTGTATCTACCATTAGATGCTACTGGGTTTCATTTGTCAAGTATTATGCCAAGTGTACTTCCTTCTAAAGCTCTCAGTGGACCTGACACTGGCTTCAAAGAAATCTACTTCTACCAGAGAAAAACATGTGTTTGGTCTAGCAAACACAGCACAAAACATGCAACAGAAAATAAACATGTTTACAAGGGAGGGAATCTGGAACAAACTTGCAAATCAAGTCAGATTAAAAATGCCTTGTTAGCTTTAAAACATAGCTGATAATTGCTCCTCAGGCTACATCTTTCCTAACATTATAAAGAATTCATACAAAAGAATACTTTTACTTACAAATGTACCTCAAAAAAGCATTCAGAATTGGAAAAACAGTACTCCATGAGAAAACCTGCTGGCATTCCAAAACTACTTAAACTGCAGTATGGAAGCAGCCAGGAGGTACTTTAAGGGATTTGATGCTGCCTGCTGGCAAACAAGTATCATAGTGGAACAGAAGCCAGTATGGGCTCCAGAGTCGGCAGTTCTGAAATTATCACTGCAAGATTCTGTCATCTTCATCAGGGCACATTTTGCCTGACTCAGAACTCTGGGATTGTTGTCAATTAAAGCATTAAAAAACGAGGGCAAAAATTTTAACCAAGAAATTTGAATCCCACGGCCAAAGAACACTATGTGGATTAATCATTTCTGTTCCCATGCTTTTGTTGTTTCTGTCAGGGCAGGAGAGTTAACAGCATATTTGGGCAAATACAGTGAGCACGTGACAGTAGCAATGCTCTAAGAGACAACTCATGTATGGCCTTGTTTCAGACTAAGACTTGGATCCATACAGCTGATTTAACACTGCTAAAATAAACAATATGGATAATTTCCTGCTTTGTCTTAGGCTGCAGAAACTGGAAGCTATCTGCAGTGTGAATCACAGATTTCACAGCATTACAATCTGGGGGCAGAACAACTGCAGCGAGTATGACTGAGCTTTCTTTTGCCTTTTATAAAGCCTTAAACTTACTGTATATATTTTTCAGTAAATAGATAACTAACACTATTGTCATTTAATAGGCCTATTTTCAGACAGTTATTTTTGGTTTGTATACCTACATTTTTCTTTAGAGTTAAATCAGATGTACAAAAGAAATCATTATTGAAATCATGAAACATAACAGAGCCAACATAAAGCCAGTGAGAACAGACACGGTGAGATTACACTTCAGCAGTGGACAAAATAACAGCCTCCATAAGAATGATTTAGGAGTCTAAAAGGATGTGGTATTTGTTAAAAACAAAACAAACCCACCAGTTCCCTGATAGAAAAACCTATTAATATTTAATGCAATATTCTCCAGGCTTCTCTTTTGTTGAACTGCTAAACTTTAAGAAAACAAAATTAATATTTTCAGTGAAATAAAAGTTACCTCCTATACTCTCCCAGACACTTAAAAATAGTCTAAATGAAATTGGCGTCTGTATAAAAAAACCTCATTTAATTTTCAAAAAGCTTTTAGGTACTGTTGCAGTGAGAGATCACTATTACCTAGCTGACATAATGGTGAAATAGTTGGGTACAAAGCAAGAATATATAAGTGTAATCAAAGTAAATGAACTGTGATCATACCAGCAGGCCTAACAAAATTAGCTTTAATCTTGAGGATATTTATGAAGTGTATGTGCAATTTTTCATTATAAACTTTCACTTATGGTTCAAGGCATACCAGCACAATGCTTTTTGATAGGTACACAAAACAGTTTGATTGAAATTATCTCCCAAGGGTACATGCAATAGAAAGCAGATGAACTTCACAACCAAACAGAATGCTTTTGTCTAAAATTCTGGTTTCACATCTGCTAATTAGGACTGTCTCCTGACTGAATTAATTAGCATTAAGGAACCACACACATTGTATCCAGTCCCACTAATAATATCTTTTAAAATAACCCTTCAGGTATCTTGGCAGACATGGAAAAATTAGTATTTAATATTACTGCATTGAACTAATTAGCATGAACAAAAAATATGAAATGCGGGATTTGTAAAAATATTTTCTTATGAAATTATATGTAATTATAGCCTTTTTCACGTATGTGTGCCTTTTAAAATGGTACTTAATCTCTCTTCTCATATATGAAAAATGGGAAACAATAGCAGGACCTATAAAGCTTTTCTCATACCAGTGAGCTGCAGAAAACTCATCTGTATTTAATGCAATATTCCCTTTGCATTGTGAACATATTAATTGTAAAGAAGTTACAAAGAATTAGAGATTGTTTAAGTATTTTCTGTGCATTATTCACTACAGTTTCCACGTGTCACTAATTTGAAGTGTCACCAAATAATTATGTGTCTTTTAGACTCAAACTGACATTTTGATTCCGTCTTTTACTGATTTGCAACATAACAAAACCATTTGGCTAGCTACCTTGCCATTATATTAATGTTTTAAATAAAACTGTTTCTTTGCTTAAGAGTAATGATCGGCATTAATTCTTCTACAAAGTAGAGTGACCATGACAGCAACAAAACCCACCACAGCCCTGTGCATATTCTTTGATTTTTCAACTCTTTGCTTTGCCCACCTGATGAGCCACCTGCCAGCAGAGCTCTCTAGTGGAGCACCTACAACCCTCAAGGCTATCAGACAAACAACCACTTTCCTCCTTTATAAGTGTTCCTACTTCAGCAGGGACTATATAAATCCTCAAGAAAACATCTGTTGAGAGCAAGATCCACTTCGAAAAAGAGATTTTGGCAACAGAAGTAGGAAATATGTTACCACGCACAATAAAGAACTCCACAGGGAGTAAACTGATGAGAAAAAAGAGACAAAAATAGGAAATATTTGAAACTTCCTTGGAAAAGGTTCTTCCTTGCAAGCAAGGTGACACATACCTTGGAATAAATATCTGCTATTTGTAAATGCCAGCAAAAGAGAAAATTGAGTAATTAAGGGAGCCACAGACAGAATATTGAATAAATGCAGGAAAAGAAAACATGGCTTTTTCTGGTTTTGGAAGTACACATTCTTTGTGTTTGTTAAATAAAATATTTCACCTGGAGTAAATGTAAAGTGGAAAGTGGAAAGATACCTAACAAAAAAAAAAAAAGAAATGCCGTCTTACAGAGCAGAGGAGATAAAAACCTACTTTATTTGCAGAAGGTGTTGTTCTGGTGTTTATGTAATGTAATATAACTGGGAAGCAGAAAATGGGACAAAGGATGAAAATTCCAAACTCTCAAAAAAATGTTGTCTCTTCCGATTATTCTTTACTGCTGTAACTTCAGTAAAGCTTTTATTTTAAGAAGGTGGGGGGTAGGGACAAAAAGGAAGGCAAAAAAAAAAAAAAAAAGAAAAGCAACACAGTAAAAGAAGAATTTAACTTCCAAAAATTGCAAAATCATCTACTTTTCATTTTTGCAACAGATTCTGTAAACCTAGCCAAATCCTCTGCTTAGTTAAAAACAGAACAAGCTAAAATAGATGCTGGAAACCAGGCAAGATAGCACAAAAGTGAAGCTAAACAATGAATTAATATAAAATCATGGGATATGCTTTGTGAACTGTGGAGTAACTCAGGATGATTTATCACCAAAATAAAGTTAGTCTTCCTAGAACACACTGAACAATAGTGGTTGCTGGTACTGAAGTGGTGGAATTGAACTTCCTCAATGGTTATCTGTTGTGGTTAAGGGAAAATGTTTGCATAACCTACCAGCAGCTCATGCAGGCTATCAAGTACCTCATTGTACTCTGATATTCCATGACAGTAGATTTTAAACTAATCCTCGTGAGTGTGCTTGATGTTAAATTTTATTACTGCTATCAACCTGACATTAGCATTGCCACAAGGCTCTTTGAGATTTTGTGGACTATGCTCTGCGTAGCTAATCCAAGATGTTACATTAAAAGTTTCCAGTTTTTATAGCAATAAATTATAATACAAAAGAAGTTCAATGGTCCAAGTAAGCTTAAGGTATGAGACACTTTTCTGTGTTTTACTTTCTCTTTTGCCATTTTTTCCCCTACACTTTGTTAGAGATTTTTTTTTTTTTTGGCAGCTGAACTGAGTTTGTGTCTCCAAAAAGATTGAAAAGCAAACCCAAAAAAGATATTGCTCGTTCTACAAACTTCTGGAAGTATTGGTAACCTCAGAAGCCCCATCCACATAGGCAGTCATGAAAAGCCCTGCACAGCACTGGGTCATTCCACTGGGATGATGCAAACCTGCCTTGGCTGCCCTGCCTGTTTGCAGGTGGTTAAGAAAGGAGCTTGCCAGTCTGCAGAAATATCATGGAGAGAAGGAAACCTCAAACATGAAGTGCTGTACAAGACAGCCTAGACATGCCTCTGCATTCATATGCACAAAATACCTCCTGGTCAATTTTAGCATTTGTTGTATACTGGGATTTAAAAAGTATAGTTTTTGAGCACTGTCAGTATTTTGCTCTACCACTCAAACCAACAAAAGTGAAGGCTTAGGCCTCAATGAAGTAAATACTTTCTACAACTTCTATTTTAACTACATGGCCAAACAATTTGTTTCACGCTGAAGGCGATTGCTTGCTGCTGTGCAAGGCAACACAATAAAGGTTTGCCCAATCAGAAACCTCATAGGATAAATTCATAAAAGTTTGCCTCCAAAATATTAATCAGAAAAAATCCCAGAAATATAGGCTTGATTTCATTCACAAACTTAATATTTCAGGAAAAAACAATCTACCAATGACACTCAAAAATCAAACATAGGTCTCAAGTTGTAGAATACGATGGGGGTCAGTAGTACTCTATTTTACTAATTAGCCCGCAGAACTTCCACTCTGGTGTTAATGTGAGCAGAGCAATGTTGAATGCACTCTCATGTCTGCCTACAAGTATGCCTGAGCCAGCCTGGGTCACAGTCTTGTTTCTGACAGTGGCCTAAAGGGACATGCACAGAAGAGATCCCAGCAGAGTCACTGTATAAAGTCCATTTTCGAGTGCTTTCCATTCTGTAACTGAAGGATCTTCTGCAGCTAAGGAAAGCATGGCTTCTACATCCATCATGGATGTAGCTAGAATTTATCTTTTGGGCACTTTTCCAGTTTCTCCTCAATTCCATATGAAGTTTTGGCATCTGCAGCAACTGTCAGGAAGGACTTCCCCAGCTTAAAGAGGTATTCTGTGAAACCCTCCTTAAATGAGTCAGCTGCTAATTTCACAAGCCTGTCTCTTTGAATTAATTTAATTCCAGAAGACAGAGGGCAACAGGCTTCTTCAAATCTGACCACAGTTCTGATTATGAAACCCACTTCAAATGTCCCTAAAACCCCATATATTAATATAAACAAATAATTTCACTTTTCTTGGGTCCTGATCTCTGATGTGGATCTGTTAAAAATGAGTAGCACATTCATGATTTTTTTTTCATGTGAGCTATATCTAAGACAAATTGAAATCTTGAAAACTTCTCAAAATACACTATATTTCTCCACCTGAGGAATATGAAAACCATGAAGGAAAGTTTTAAATTTGGAGACTGACACAAAATGAAGACTATATAGGGTTAATACTTTGGTGTAGACAGCAGCCAGTGGGTGAATAGTTTTGCAAAAAAGCTGAGAATACAGCCAAAGCATGAGTAATTGCATAATGGCTTCACTATTTACCTTATTCATTTATTTATTCACTCTGCACTGAAAGCATGAATGTTGCCTAATTATTAAGAAAACAAGGACACAAGCAGTACACAACATCAGCTGATTATATTTTATATATCCCATTGCATTCTTTACATAAATATAAATTGCTTAATTGGTTAATTCAGTAGACCTTAATGCGCCATTGCTGCAAAGGTGATCAACAGGAACCTTCTTGGCAATTATCTGACAGAAAAACAAAACAGGCTACAGATGAAACATTAATAACTTCAGTTTATCCTTTTGTCCCTTCTGTGTTGAAAGGAAACCACTAGGAAGTTAAATACAATGCTCTAACTTTAAAATGCTTTTCTTCAGATTAGGCTTCGAAATGTTCAGGTACACTCCTGCCAACTCTGCACAGCAGCTCCTCTCTTCTACAAAGCTGCACTTACATATGCAGAAGAGAATGTGCATGAGGAAAGAAGTAGCAAGAATATCTTATGTATTAAAAAAATTAAGTTTAAAAAGACCCCAAAGTAATAGTATTTTATGACAGCAGATGGTCTGATGACACGGCCTGGCTGTGGGCACCAAGTGTAGCAAGGGATCAAGAACTGAACATGGCAGAGAAATGATGCACTTTCCCATCAGGGCAAAATGAGGAAGGAAGTTGTCCATAAAGCAGTAGTAGACTGTGTGATCCATTTTAGTCTTGTGTTCATAGTTTACAAAATCTCTTTGCTAATTTATTATAGACAAAAGAACAGTGCAACGATGCAGCCAACCAGGAGCAGTGAAGGTGAGAACATGTACACCTGAACATCAAGGCCACAGCATGACAGCAACATTTTCAGAGCAAGTGGCATTGCTGTAATCATGCAATTTATCCACTTCTTTTCCTCCTATTTTGATTAGTAACTTTCTGCCATGTGTGTTGTGAACCAGAATGGCTTTGCCATCTCTGAGAGATACGGATATTCTCCTTCCATTTCTGCTCTTGGAAAAAGTCTGTATTCTAGCAAAGACACGTACATTTCCTAACTTATATTCATTTTTCTGCAGATATGAGGTTTGGACTTGGGCCTAATGATACAAAATGGCTAAAGGCCAGAAAATTAGATGTGCCATTTTGTGTAAATGCATGTTGTCAAGTAAGTACCCACCTCTCGCAGAGTATCAGAGGTGAATTTCTAGTGAAGATATAGCTGCCTATCTTTAACAAATAAGATTAGATATATTTATTAGAAAGAGCTTGAGACAAACTCATCCACAGCTGTCTGATCACCTATCAACTCCAGAGGAAAACAGGGCATATACTGACTTGTGCATTTTGCAGCAGAGCATCATAGTAACAAATAATTTTTATCAAAGGGGAGCTCTGTCCTAGGTAGCAAGTGCCAGCAGAGAGATCAGAAGCAGCTGGGGATGGTAACACCTTAAGCTGTTGCACTACAAGCTGCCAGAACTCATTTGTCAGAGTCCAGAGGCAGTAGGAAGCTGCCATCATCTCCCCAGATGCGGGTCAGACGAGATGCGCACAATTCCACGGGCCTGAGGGATGCAGCGTCCTTTTCAAAGCTTTTCCCCCTTCAACCTCCTGCCTTTCAACGTCAGTTGTGACTAAAAGCAAAAGTTAAAGATTAAGTCCTAGCAAAAGGGTTTCTCACAGCCAGATTCCTACCTCCACCCATAAGATAGAAAAGAAAATTGAATGCAGTCCATAATAAGTCACTCATCTCTTCCCTCAGAGCTCTTTTAATTAATTCTCATGAAGCAGAGCTGGTTCTAAGGAACCAGCTGGGAGCAGACTGCTGCCCAGCAGCAGGGCACCTCCTCCCCATCCCTGGCCCTGTGCTGGGGAAGGGACCAAGCCCTGCAGCACTGCCAGAGTCCAAGAGCTGCCAGTGGGGCAGGCAGCATCAACAGAACCAGCCAGAAAACATCTACCATCAGCTTGCAGCAGTCCACCAAACCGTCTAAAACAGCATCTTAAATGTCCCCGTGCACATTGATGAAAATGGAACATAAAAGTGTGAATATTTCAGAGGAACTAAAGTCAAAATCTTAATAAATGTTCTATTTTTTTATTGGTTGCATACACCTTTAAAAAAAAAATCAATACCTGTTCAGAATTCCCTGAGAAAAGCAGAAGAATTATAGCAGATTTATTGTGAGAATTCAGAGGATGTCCAGATTTAGAATGACTGTCATGCTACTGGGCAAGCAGGATAGATTTGCTTCCTTATGATAAATAGAACAGTAAATTAAAATGACAGTATTTTAAATATGAATTTTGTAAAACACACTTTGAATTATAGGGAGCATTCAGAAGCTCTATTCTGAAGTTAGACACATGTAAGCAAAGATATAAGGAAGAGAACATAAAGTATTTCCACTCTTATTTTTAAAACAATTTACCCTGTAAATCCATACCCTTAAATCAGTTGAATTTACACATTACAGATTTGGAAAGTATCAGATGCTTAAAAGTCTGTTTCACTAGCACTGTGAGACACATAAACAGAGAGCTTCCCTGCTTTTGCTACCCTAATACCTTCATGAAAAACAACTGGAAGCAACTGAATGACCGATGGCAGGTCTGGCAAAAATACATCATCTTTGAATTACACCACTTCACATCATTGTATTTTTATTTGACAAAGGGCATCTACTGCTAAAATAGCATCTTCAGAGATGATTGTGCAGAGACAGTAACTGAACAAATACCTGACAAATGATAAGAAGTTCGGTTGTTTGATGTAATAAAGCTGCCAACTACAATTTGGCAATACAAAGCCAAAAGAAAAAGCCTGAAACTTGCAACGGAACAGACTAATATGGAAGTGAATTAGCAAAGCCAGTTTTGCAACAAACTACAACTAATAGCTAGAGTTAACTAGCAGAGCAAGTACAGCTAATGCCTTTATTATCTGTGTGCAATAAACACAACAGGAAATGAGCTGCTGAGATACAGTACAAATCCACATGTGTACAAATACAGACATGCACACAATTATCAGCCCTAAGAATGGACCTCTGAAAGCAAGCATACCATTCTTGGCTCCCTGCTCCAATGGATGACTTCAATACCACCCAGAAGTGATGGCACTGCCAGTGTCCAGGCTTTCTAGTACACCTGCTCAGGGTAGCAGAGTAGCAGCATAAAGGAACAGTTCCTTTTTTATTCTACATCTCTCCATTCCAAAAACCATGTCTGGAATCTACTCTGACCTACAAGAGGTGTCAAGCCCCTGTCCTGACCTTCTTTTTGTACCAAGCAGCTAAAATCAGAGGTCAGAAGCACTATAGATACATTTTTACCACAGGGACCACTGGGTAGGAGAGCAGCTTTATAGTCAATATTAAGCCTTTTTCCTCTAAAAAGGTGGGCAGAATTTTCAGCCAGCCAAAACAAGCCATATCTTTTGTGTCAGGGGTAACAGTTTTGCTTAATTAAAAAATAAAGAAAAAAAAAGTTGAAAAAAGAAAAATAAATATCTGGAAAATGATGGAACCAAGAAACTTTGGTTAGAATTTGTGAAGCATAACTGGAGGTTTAAAGAAGAAGGCCCAGTTATTTTTAATGAATTAATTATTTTTGGGATTGAAAAATGGATACAAACTTACATTTATGCAGTACACCACTGCAGAATGATGCATATATTGCATATATATCACTACAGCAGATACAGCTATACAGGACTTGCCTGTATAGTGAAATTATGCAAACACACTACATTTCATGTGAAGTCATATTTTTTTGTTATTTTTGTTTACTATTGAGGAGTGTTTCCAGACAGAGTTAAAATTTGGTGTGTTACCTGACATACGTAATTGATATAAGAAACAGTAAAATCTTCATGGATTAGTTAAGCAAAAAGCCAGCAGCCTAGAGTAGCAAATGGTATCATATTGAAGCTAAGGAAACACATGATTTATCAGGTGAGCCATCTCTTTTTTTATTTCTAATCCAATCCAACTCCAATTTCCCTTGTGAAAAACAGGCAAAGTTAGAAAGACCTGCTTAATAATCTTGAAAGGTGCAATAATCCAAAAAATTGCAACAAATTTAGTAGAGAGATGACTATGCAAATAGCCCTTCCACAGAGCTGGATGGTTTCACATGGGAATTTCACATGGGTTTCACATGGGAGAGAGCACAGAAAACTACACCTCCAGGCTAGGCCCATGTCTGAAGACTCTCCTGGTCTGTGTTACTCCTCTGTGTGCTGCCCTTTGTCTACATCCACAACTTCCATGTTTTGGTCTGGTGCTTTGAAAGCTGTAGGCTTGGTGAGAAGGGCCAACAAAAGCCACTGCACTCAGAATGCTCCTGTGCATGGAATCTTCTTTCAGGTAAGAAAGAAGAACTACTCTATACCAGTGTTATGAAAATTCCTTTCCCTAACTATTATATCATTGAGTCATAGAGTGGTTTGGGTCAGAAGGGACCTTAAAGATCATCCAGTTCCAACTCTCCTGCCATGGACAGAAACATCTTCCACTAGACCAGGTTGCTCTTCAACCCTTTCCAGCCACCCAGGAATGTGGCATCTACCACCTCTATGGGCAACTTGCTCCAGTGTTTCACCAACCCCATCATAACAATTTCTTCCTTATATGCAGTCTGAATTTACACTCTTCTAGTTTAAAACTATTGCCCCTTTAAGCTCCCTGTACATACTGAAAGGCCACAATAAAATCTTCACTTTCTCTTCTCCAGGCTAAACAACCCCAAGTCTCCCAGTGTTCCACATGGGAGAGATGCTTCAACCCCCTGGACACACTCCACACTCCTTCTCTTTCCCATGTGCAGTACTCTAGTACATCCTATGTACATTTTTCCATTTTTGTTACATTGCAGTAACATGCAGTGATACTGGGTAATTCAAAATGACATTCCCACTTGTCTGCATCAGTTCTCACTGAATGAAATCTAAGTGCTACTATAAATACGTAATTATGTTTTTAATATTGTCTCAGAAAGTATGACAGAATCCAATTACCTAAATGTGGCAGCAGGGGCTTTAGTCCTTTGGTTAGATCACTTCTCTCAAAAGCACTAATTCTGCAACCCCTATTTGTTCAGGCAGTCAGTTTTCAATCCATTCATTTAGAGAATATACATACATATAGGTTGAGTTCAGGCATAAAAACTGCTATACAAAACATGAAATTGCTGCATCACATTTTGAAGCTAAGTGCATAAATGTGGTCTTTGACACAAGATAACTATTCAGATACTCATCATGTTGAGTTTGAACAATCCTTTGCAAAACTGGCAGGGCAATTTTAATGTCTACATTTGTTCCCTATTACCTTGTTTGATTTTTGTGATACACTTAATTCAAGACAGTCATAAAATGAATTCTACTTTACAATGGTGCTTAAACCTGAGACTAAGCTTAACAAGAAGCAAGAATGGTATGCTCAATATAATAACTCCAATTATTGATTGCAAGAACATAGCTCAAAAAAATTGTACATTTAACACATTAACTAAGATGCTATTACTGTTATCTTGAAATCCAGTTGAATCATCAGCAGTGTGACTTGCACAAAGATTAAATTTAACACTTCACTTTTGAAACAACTGATTTTAGTGTGATTAGCATATGTAAAAAAAGAAGCTGATGTCATAAGGAGGAACTGGTTCCACGTGAAGGCACTGCTGCATCACCGGCAGGCAGATTTGTCTAGTGATGCAGCAGTTTGTTGCCTTCTACTATAATGCCTATGTTAATTATTATTCTCCCAAGGCATCCTGATATGATACAAATTGGATAAAATCTTGTATGGACTGGTGGGCAAGGCATGATGTCTTTATCTGGAAGAAATGTAAGAGATGGGGAAGCTTCTTGAAGTGAGCAGTGTGAAAGTAATATAAGCTACTGGCTCAACCACAGCCTGCACAAACCTGCCTAGAGATGGAGCTGCATAGGCTTTTACTGGAGGTTAAATGCTACCTTAGGGACCCTGGCATGGCCTGACATTCCTCTGATGTTGTGGTCATGGGCAGAGAAAAATGTTAGGATGCTAAGGATACTCTGAGAAAAGAACAGCTAATGTACTTCATGGTCCTGATGGAACTTCAGTGCTTGCAGCTGGGACTGTGTGCTCTGGCCTTTGGCATCGATTCATCCTCTCTGGCATGTCTCCTGTTGACATGAGCTCTATCTGATAATCCTTCAAGGAAAGACAACCTTAGGTGATGTTTCACAGATGCTTCAGCATCCCTTAGCACATTTTCCAGAGCTTCATCCTTGTGGATGCTGCATTTATGGCTCATCTCTCGAGATAAGCACACAAAAAAGTTAGACAAATTGATTGTTTGGGCACTACATGGAGCCCTCTGCGCCCTATTTTAAGCAGGACAGGATATGCACAGGTCTACACATAAGAGTGAAACACTCAGTTCACCACTTCCCTGCTGGTTTCACACCATTTACTAACTGAGACTGAGTCATTTTAAGGTTCAGAAAACAGGATCCTATTCTATATGACACACTGTTCCTTCACTTTCCTTCTCTTCTTGCTGTCAGTTTTTGTGGAGATTTGCCGTGCAATTACAAGCACTCATCTGCAAAGAAAACATTCCTATCTGTTCCTTTCTTTTGTCCATGCTTTTTGTGCCTCCTGTTTCCTCCAAGATCTATTTTTGTAGAAGAATCCCCTGACTGGCTTAACTGAACAATCAAGGATGTAACTTGAAAAGTTGATTTCTACAAGATAACTGACATCCTTTTGCCTACTGATAATCTGTCTGAAATGGGATCAAAATTTTTAAGCTAAACTAAGGCAACTCCACCCTCCTCCGAAGCTTAATAACAGTATCCATCACAAAAATTTATCCTGACACTGTCCTGCAGTTTTTAGCTGAACAGAGAGGCAAAATGCATCCTGCTCTCATATGAATTTGTTAGTGGAAGTTGCATGCTGACCCAGAGAGGCCGGGTAACCCTCAGTACTGAGCAGAATAACAATCCTTAGGGTTCCCAACTGTAGCCTAGAAAGTCAAAGCAGGACAATATCGTGGGAAAAGAATTAGAGGGAAACTTTAAATTACTGAAAATGTTTTTTTACATTGTTGATGTGTTTATTTACTAGATTTGTAAATAAAATGGTATCAAAGAAACATGAATTCTTGCTAGAAAGCATCTTCGCAACCTTGAATATTGCCAATGGTTTAAGCAAAAATACCATAAAGAGCAATGATGTGATTGATAAGTAACTCTTAACATTCAAAGCCTCAAACAATACAATTCTGGCATTTAAAATGTTTAATTGAAACAAGTACTTGAATTTGGATAAAACATGTAGATGCCCTATTTGAAACACTGTTTAAACATCTGTGTACTTTTTGGTTTTATTAGTGTGTCTTCCAGTGTATATAAAAATAAAAATATTAACATTTTCAGATGATTACTTAAATCTTTGTTTATTTTCTGCAGAATTTAAAATAACCGCATGTAAAAACTGAGCACTGTAGTTTTGAAAGTAAAATAGCTGCAGTATGAAATGACATAATAACTATGTTACATTCAGTAGGCTGCTTAAAATTGTCCATGACTAAACATGCTCATTTAACATAAATGGTTGATTAAAATAGGATCCCACTCAAGAATTCTAGAACTCTGACCTGGAAGTTCACAGAGCTGCAAGTAAGCCAGCTGAGACTGGAATTAAATAGGGATACACAAAAATAACAGAAGTGATGCATATTTAAACATGCTACTGCAGTATTAGTCCTGCTAAGTTCTAAGTCCTGCTTAGTAGTTTAAAGTCCTACTGCACTTTTTAGTCCTGCTACAGTTTTCATTCTCTTAAAACACTTTGCTGGGACAGATTTGGAACAACTGACACCAATTAGACAATCAGTCACCTGTGCCTATCTCTCCCTGAATCCTTGCCTAGCTCCATCATAATGGTGACAGCTTGCTGGATGGACACAGTTATTAGTTTTGTAAGAATTCTCAGAAAGTCCAGTTATTTAAGGAAAACACACAAAGAGAAGCCCTCACTCTCTCCCTAAGCATTTATAACCATCTTCTCACGCCCACCCCTCTCCCATCAGCTGTTTATTTAGTGCCACAGTTGCAATCTTTCTGATAAAAAGCTCTGTACAGCACTAAAAGCAGATCTTAGCTCTTGACCTTTGAGAGTCAGCTACCCAGTAAGTGTCCTGGCCATTGAAGGGAGGAATTAATTATTTAGTTGAGTTAAAATGGCACCAAATTCTTGATACATTTTCCCAGAAGGAGAACAATTTAGCACCTTTTATGATAATACAACATAACTCCAATCTCCTTCTTGCAAAGTTAATGAATATAGGTAGCACACCTTCACTGACACTGCAAGCCATTTCTCTGTCATTTTTTTAATAAAGCTTGAAGAATACAGATTTTTTAGATCCCAAGACAGAACTCTTCTAATCTGCAGTGATATTTTTCCCAAAGATCAGTAAAAATGTGAACAGATGCACAATCGATTTTGCTCTCCTGTGCATTAATGGATTTTCAATAGTATTCTACAAAACAATTAACAGCTTTTCTATTCCAAATAAAAACTAGCATTTTAGCTTCAAGACTGCCACACTATTAAACTAAAAGTAATATCCTCCCACTCTGAAAGCAGAAACTTATTTTCACTTTTGTTCAGTGCCCCAAGTTGAAGAACAATGCTTGACACAGTAACAAGTGCATCTTTGTTTCACAACTGTAATGTGGATTATATCGTATTTTTAAAAGAATATTTAAAATAAAAATTCTGCTACAATGATCTGACCCAAATTACTACATTCTAGTTATTTTACAGTTATAGTTCACAGCAAAAGAAAAACCTTTTCTTTTGATGCAAGATCTACTCCCACAAGAAGCAGATTGTCAGTGTATCTCTAATTGTATTTGCTTCAATATTGGAGTGAAAATGCCACTTTCTTTAGAGGAGTGATGATCCATTCTACACATCTCCAGCATGCTGAGTTCACTAGAACACATCTATTGATGACAGCTGTTTGCTCTCATCCTTTGTCCTTTCATATTCAGTTATTTTTTTCCCTTGGATCTTATAGAAGAGATTAATGCTGTTTTCTCTGACAATTAAAAGCTTTGTCATCAGATATAAAGTTCTGCTGTTTCTAAGACACTAAATAAATTGAGCCCACCATCCCACTAGAAAGTGTATGATCTTTTATTTGGTATTACAGTTCCAGGATTTATTTGTCCTTTCTTTGAGTCCAAACTCAATTGCCTAGAACAAAATTTGATGGTCCATGGCAACAGGGCTGTAAAAACCCACTCTTCTGAGCAGTGACAAGAGGAAAATGGTTTATAACCACTTTGTCATCTAACTCAATAATAGTTTTTATGAAAAATAATTATGTTTTGCAGCAAAAGTAGCTTCCTCTCTTTCTAGGGTAAAAATGCAATTTTCCAATTATGAACGTAAAAACCAACTGTAAACCAGTAAGGCTGTATTCCCAAGCCTAAAGAAAATTCTATCTGGCTGCACACAGGAGCAGAATGAAAATTACCTTTTTTTTAAAACTTGTGATTCTTTTCTTCAGCCATATGTCCAAACCAAAGTAGCAATAAGTATGTGAATCTCACTCTACCAGTGGAAAAAAAAGCCAAACAGAAAAGCTTATCATGAGTAGTAGCAATGACTCATTGGAAAAAGAAAACTCAGGATAACCCAGATAACCCTGGGGAACTGTGTGAAAGACTTTCAAAATCCGTTTTTAAAGCAACAGCAGGCAGGCTGCAAAAGAAGCAAGCGATCTAATCCTAGCATTCAGCCTCACAAGCTCCAAAATACTTTGGACAGCCTGTTCCTTCCAGCTGCTAGAGGCAAGTGGAGCTTCAAATTCATGAGATACTTGGTATTCAAAGACTGATACAGAAGGTAAAAACCCTTTTGCAAAAATCTAAGCGGTAAGGAAGGAAAATCTTTAACTGCACAGTTCACTAAATTTTTTTTTAATATAGGTAATGCATTATCTTTCAGTAATTTTAAGAAGTGGGCTAGTTATTAGCATACTAATGCTAATAACTTATTAGCATTAAGTTATTTCTTCCAACAACTGAATTCACTGTTCTAACACTGACTTGGTTGTTTTTCTAATTTATTCTTGCTGGTAAAACAGCTTATATTTTTTCTCCAGAGCAGGTGATGCTCATGGGGACATGGAGCAAAACATCTTCCAGCAAGTAAAGAACCTGATTAACCCATCTTTGCATCCCATACATCACTTTTTGAAGTAAAGTCCTTCCAGTGAATTTATTCTTTCCTCTGCCTTATCAATAACAACCGAATCCACATAAAAACACGTTGGACTATCTGAACCCCTTCAATCTACCTTCCTATGCTCAAGTGAGTAAGTGACAGATACAGGTACTAGCTGAGGGGACTGTAAACAGCCAGGGCTATTCAAGCCTATCCTGAACAAGGAAAAACATGGAAATGCATATTTAGGTATAGCATTGCATAAGACTATGTGAGCCATATATGCCTCTAAAAGGTTTGTTTGAATCACTACTGTTAATTTTCTGGGGTATATTTTTGTGTTGTTTCAGTTTTTGTAAATCTGGAGACTCATTTTGATCCACAAACCAATGTAATTAGGCCTTAAGACATAAAACAAAAAATGAGAATTGTAAATAACACATTTTCAAATAAATACATACAAGCATACCCCACAGGGCTCCCAGAACATCAGACTGGTAACAATTTTATCTATCAAGGTGGCACAGAACACCTTCTGTCACATGGAAGGAAAGTAATCTGTAAAACTATGTCATTCAAAAGCAGTTTCAAAACACCTTAATGATCTGCAAGGCAGCCCCAGAGGTACGAGACTTACAAAGGATGGCTGTGAAATGAAAAAAAAATCTCAATAACAAAAGCACAAGGAGAATAAAAAAAATTTTATGTACATTTTTATAATCTGCTGCCTTTCTGGGCAATTGCTGCTTAAATACACACTGCCATAAATTACATGACTGCCAGATGCCAATGTCTACTGCAATGTTAGTAACATTCTGCTTAAACATTTGCTTGTTCTCAGAAGCATTTCCTCTTCATACCTGACATATTCATCAACTTACTCTCTTTCTCACCTCCCTCCCCCTCAAGTATGCAGAAATACTGGAGAACTATCAACACTTTTGATGGTTCTTACTGCATCTTATTGAAATGATAGTATTTTTGAACTGCTCAAATGCTACTTTGATTTGTTTGAATGTATGTTATAATTGACTCTCTTCCACCTCTGCTATAGTGATCAGTGCTCATCTGTTTTACAGGTCTCCAACAGCACTTTCCTGTATAATTACAAATACATCCAAAATAACATCTCTTTGTTTGCTTACACTATATAAATGAAACTCTGTCATACACATAATGAAGTGCACACAGTTGTCGCTGCCTGAGATGCTTCCATTATAAACTCAACAAAGCAGCAGGAACATTACAGCAGTTATAATATCAGCTCAGTAATCACCACTACCATTTGTAGCAAGAAATTTGGTATTCTGGGAAAAAAACAAATTAGATTTCTATAAAATAATTCACATATTTCATTGTGATTTTATTATTTACTATCACTTTTAATAGTTTCCTCACCTAACTTCCTGCCAATGATTTTATTCTGTTTTAGCAATGATCACAGAATGGCTTGGATTGGAAAGGACCTCAAAGATCATCTAGTTCCAACCTCCCTGCTGTGGGCAGAGGCACCTCCCACTGGACCAGTTTGCTCAGAGCCCTGTCCAACCTCACCTTGAAGAGATGGACATGAAACTCTATGAATCTGAAGATATGTCAGACCATTGAAAAATAAATAAGGACTTTTTCCAAGCTGCAGTCAGCTGCATCATATGCTTGTCTGCAAAGCTCCCTTGTGTAACACCTCTTACCAGAGTCTGAGATGGAAACAAAAAATACCAGAGAGGGCATTAAAGATGCTACAAATTAGATACTAACTTACTCATCCAATTACAAATTAGGCAATGTGAAAGACTATTTATAAAGAATTTTCCACAAAATTTGAAAAAATTGTTCTGATGAGGAAATGATTGTTTAAGCACAGCTCAGTCTACTGTACCAGCTATGGAATGTCAGTCATCTAAGACTCATAATCTGGAAGAGGAGGAGAGAGAAGGTCATACTCTTCCAATCTACTTGCAACATAAGAAAGACAGAAAATAAAATGGCAGGGCTTTAGGCTCAGTTGAAAAAGGAGGAGTTGAAACAGTCTAGCAGTAACCTGTATTGGTGCTCTGTGTCTTCACATTTATATTCACAACCTGAAGTAAACTAAATAATCACTGATAACAGTTACAGCTTCAACGGAGATGGGAGAAATGGAAAAACCCTGAACTGCCTAGGTCAAACAACCCAAACTTCTTGATAAGATCAATACAAGCAAATAGCAGCTTTGGAATATCAAGAAACACCAACTTTTATATGCAAGACACAAAAGTGCAGACAGTACATTCAGAATAACAAAATTTGATTTGGGAAGGAAGACTCAATAATGTGCCACAAAACACCAGATGAACATGGGCACCTCACACAACAGTAGTCAAAACCTAAAAAGCTTACTGTAGAACAAGAATGGTCCAAGAACTGGAATTATTTTGCTTTCAAATAGGAAGTTATAAAGGAATATAAAGCAAGGAAAGTTAATGAAAAACACAATGTAGCAACAGCAGAATCAGCATTTAACTACACTTAAAAAACCCCCCAAAACCAACCCAGACTTCAATTTACCCAAAGTACAACTGAGATAAATAGTCAAGGACTATGCTTGTCCCCTTGATTAATTTGTTTCAATCAAAAATCATTCTTTTCAAGTAGGCATGCCTTAGTTCAAACGAGAATGAACTCGGAAAATCTTAATGTCATGCGATAGGCAGAAGGTCACACTTGATGATCACAGTTGTCCCTTCTGACCTATTAATCTATGAATGAATGTTACATTAACATCTTTGAAGGCGGCATCTTATTTATTAATACTGAGAGTATTCTGCATGAAAAAAAACTAAAGCAATGTGTCATAATATGGCATTTGACTTGAAAAGGACAAAGCAGAAAACCCAACTATCAGTACTTTGTCACATACAGAAATGCTTAAAACTGTAGCCACGAAATATTTTCATTATTTTTTCTGCTTAAGTCATTGAGTCAATAAATGATTTATTGGTCTTTTGAATCCTGAAATAAATATCTACATTTAAGATACACTCCCATTAACTACCAAAGGAGAATCTGAAGACCATCAATATTTGGCACTGGTGAAAACAGAAAATTTGGTAAAGCACAATCCAAAAGAGATCTGAGATCGTGTGAGCAATGTGTAAGCTTCACTTCTCTTTGCATTAGTACTAGAAATAATGATAATTTTTATGGTACATTTTTTAGTTTCAAGATTAATACTGCTTATAAAAGAAGTTCAATATTACTCCCTGATGTATTACTATTCTGTCAGTGTACAGCTGCCAACAGTAGTTAAATCTGATTAAAGCCCCCTGCTGAGTTAATCAATCTGATAATGTCAGACATTATTAAGGAAGCATACATGATATGGTCCCACTGTCTATTATCAGTGGCATGTACACCAGTGCCTTTGTCTTCACAGAGCACTGAAGCTATTTAAAACAGATAAGGATAAAAAGGATAAAAGGCATTATAAACTTTCAGTCTCGAGCATTTGTATGCTAATCCCTCGTAAAATACAGCTATTTAATACAAGATACCTTTATTTATTTTATGGGTTTGGGTTTGGGGAATAACCAAAAACCTGAAAATTTTAGAGCAATGAAGTGCAGCTTAAGAACACTTTCCATCATTCTGAACAATGCAAACACATTTCTGTGTAAGTCAGTCTTTTTGTATTAGAATAAATTCATTTTACAGAAGCTGTTGTCTCAGTTTGAGCTATATTTATTCACAAAAAACACAGGTCTTCCAAACACTACATGCTACTTGACCTACTCAGAAGTCAGCAGACATTACTTCAATACTGTCATTACACTAATACACCCTAATGCTGAAATCATTTGCGTTTCAAAGGGAGCTGCTTCTTTTCTGTTTACATTGCATTGAAACGCAAAGCCGTATCTATTTACATTGAGCGGCATTAAGGCTCTGGATTTCAGCGCTATCAGCAGAAGTATCTATCATTAGCTCTAATGCTAATCAGCTCCTCAACAGATGAAGGTGTAACACCTGACCCAGCAAAGTGTCTGTGCAAAGCACGTCAAACACTGCAGAGGACAGAAGGACGCCTCGTGTTGTTTCAGAACAACACGCAGCACACGTGCAGGGGACACGGAGGAAAATAGGGCAAAAGAAATGTGGCCAATGAAACACAAGTCGCAACTCTAAGGGATCAGTAACTATAGTCAGCATAAAAGACGGGCTGAGACAAACTCCTCTCCAAGGACTGGTGGAAAAGCAATTTCTACAGTGGCTTAGGATCCAAGAAAAGTTGGAGGGTGATCCAAATTCTACCTACAGATGATTTCCTAGGAACCCAGTGCTAGAGTCCCAGATAACTATGTGTTACGAAATCCATTTTACTGGTCCTGACTTGGTGCAGCACTGTAATATCAGTTATCCACTACATGCTGCTATCTCTTTTATTGACAACCCCTATCAAGCTGATGGTCATTCCAGAATGAAAAAATCAGTAGCCTACACATGAGAATCATAAATGTAAGCCAGACCTACATCTTCTAGCCAAGAAACAGACTGCCTAAGTTGCTATTTGTTATGGTCAGTTTTTTTCTGGTTGTTTTTTGATTTTAGGTTTTGGGGTTTTTTTTTGGGGGGGGGCAGGGGATGGACGGACACAAATTCCTACACCACAAACCTGAAGACCTGAATATGTAGTTTGGTAAAAATTCTACATAGTATCTTTCTACCCCTCTAAAAGAAGAAATTCTTTAAACTGTTGTGCAATGTATGTGCAGTAGTAAGTGTATTTGGTGGATCCAAGTTCCCTGCAATTTAAATCCATAGCTTGTCTAGGAAGAAGAGCTCAGTTTGATCCAGGGTGACACAGTCTCTACAGACCACACTGGAATATACCCATATGTTTATGAATATGAGGCACTTCTCATAACTGGAAATCAAAAAAAAAAAAAATAGAATTGAACAGCATAATATTTCTTTTTCCACTACTTTTTCTTTTACAAGGTTTTTGTGCCCCACGTTTGTTTCCTAATATTTAGCAGGACTTTAATTAAAGTATTTTCCTCCCATTTAAGAATTAAAGAGAAATAAACCAAATTGCTGCTTAATTGATGGATTAACTCTAGTTCAAGAACTGAGATGAAACAGATATTTCCAGTTACAACTGTCAGATAAAGGCTAAAGCATGAGATTATTGAAAGACTGCAACTTACGTTCATTCAAAGACATCTAACCCTTTGCACACTGTCTTTTAAAAGAAAAGGCAGATTTAGCCGAAGTTACTTCTTTGAAGAATAGTAACAAAATTTTCAAAACTTGCTACAATTTAAAAAGAAACAGAAGTGAACCAGTTTTTTAGTTTTATAGAGAATCCTTTTCTTCTCTTTCTCTCCTGCCCTCACAACCTGCAAAAGCTCCAAACTGGAGATCAATTGGTAAAAACAGGAAACAGACAGTGCCAGTAAGCAACAGCTTATTATGGGTTTGTGCTTCAGGGCTGAGTTCCCATGGGGATTCACTAATGTCTAATATGGGTTGTATTTGCATATTAATATTCCCACAGGGCAAAAGAATCTTCTTTATTAGTCATTTGATTTTCAGGAACTTCATATGAATTCAGTGTCTCTGAAACCTCTTTCCTTCTGTCAGCATTGGCTGAAATCTGGCCACTGCAGGTAGGGGACAGTACTGAGAAGGAAGAAGTAGCAGAAGGGATTGATACACATACACAGGCAAACTGCATGTCACAAGAACACTTACCTAAAAGCACGTCATCTGAGCAAGACAATAAAAATTCACACCTCTACACAGACTAAAAGTAGGTACAGAAATCTGGAATTGAGAAAACTACTAAGTTTAACACCAGTAAAACTGTCCCACTCACAATAAAGAGACTTAAATAGCAAGCATAAACTGAAATTCCAATTTCCTTAATAATAATAAACACCTTGCTCTCTCATCTTCCTTCTCCAGAATGTACCAGCCCCCACAATATAACACAGTTTTGTTTTGATTCTTGTTCTATCTTTAAATGTGGTCTATGCTAACATCATATCACTGTATGACTTGGAAGGTGAATATTAATTCAATATACCTGACAGCTAAACTATCAACAACTGTAGGTTTGCACATATGCTCAGACACAGTGGAAGTATGCTCTTAATCCCAGACAAGCTTTTAGGAAAGTATGAGAATTGTGACAGAGGGCACTTTTATCTCCTTGGCTACAGCATACTAAAAGGTATGTCATTTACTTGTTGATCCAGAAAGATACTGCACTGTCTTCTTGTCAAAAAGATAGCTGAAGAACCTGGGGAGTAATCACAGTTCTGCAGGAATTAATATCCTCCCATCCTTTGACCAAAGAAATCTTGAATCTTGCCTGAATCTTGTCAGGCACTTCACTGACAGTCAACAACTTTACCAGGAACCAGCCCTGAGACTACAGCCCCTCACACCTTTTCTTAAAATTACTGCCTGCAAAACAACAGCTCTATCAGATGTCTGAAGGCTGAAGTTCAAAGACAAACTCCATATCACTTAAAGAACGGCAGTCAGCTCACTGTCCTCCCACAGCACCTGGTATTTGGCAGCCTGAGGCACAGAGCAGGAGAGAAAGTATCATGAAAATTGTCTGCTCTAGCTCTTGCCAAAACAGCAGATCCCTTAATATCAGAGGTACTTCCGAAACTCAGATTCCTTCTTAATATTAAACTTATTCCTAAACAGGGACTTCTGCCTATACAAAGGAAGTCAAAAAGTGGGTTTTGACCCTTTGTGCTGCTTGTGAGCTTATTCACAAGAGAAACTGTTGGAAGAAATTGGCTCTCCTGTTTTCCAGACGATCCGTTGAATATGTGATGAAAGGGAACATGTTGCCCCCTGGCCACTGGCACACGAAAGGAATAGCTACAAGGATTACAAGTGGGCTTTGGGCCATATGGTGTGTAGGCTTATTGTAGGAATTTAGCATTTCTTAGACTCCTACTTTCCTGTCAAACTGGTTGAAATTAGCCATTGAGCTTCCTCTCTGAAGACTTCGGAAACGACACGGCGATTGTATAATTTTTTGCCATTGAAAAACCAGATTAAAAATTACATAAAAATAATATAAAAACTAGATATCTGCTCATCATAAAGGAAAGAAGAAGTAGTAGCTATAGGAGGTGCTTTCACAAACTAGGACATTTATTGGAAGCTGTAGCTTTGATAAATGTGAGCTTAGCATTACAGAAATGAGTATATATTACAGCATTCAAGCTTACTGCTATGAAGGTTTAAAATAGAGTTCAGAAGCTAAGCCAGTTTAAATACATAGTAGTACTCCATTATCCTTCCAGAGAATGGTACAGAGTACATATGACTGTCATACAAAAACATAATCTTATTTGCTATTTAGCTATTTCTAGAAACCAAATATTATGTTAGGATGTCTGCAAATATTACAAATGGTGCTTTGTGAATGAAACAATATATCAAGTAAAATAATACAGTATTGAGGTCTATACCTGATAAAAGGCTTCTAGCCTCCAGACAGTCATACCAGAAATGAATTTATTTTAAATGTATAATGACTATATCTACTCAATATGTTCATGTTTTATTGATACTCAGTCTGGAGAGGATATAAATTGTAAATTGGGATTGTAGACCAATCCAAATTTAGGGACTGAGCAGAGTCTGGTGTGGAGGTGGGGGCATTAAACATGGCACAGTTCCTCATCCACTGATGCCAGCAGCACAGGCTTGACAGTTCATTTCAATTGAAAAAGTTTCATGTAGCACTCAGCTTAACAAAGTTATCTATTCATCTGTACTAGTGCTCTGAATTATTTTAATGGACCTTCAATTGTCTACCAAAATATCTTCCCACCCCATCAAAAGGTGAAGTTCAACTCCACAGACCTTAGAATCAAGCTTGTTTTGGCTTTAACAGGGTTCTTGCAATATTCCCTAGTCCTCTGCATCCCCCATGGTGAAGGGAGATAGTCAAACCATCAATTCATTCAGAGTACAAAAGGTGTGTACTGGCTGGACACCAACATTCTGGCCTCTACTGGAACACACACCGGCACAACTTTACAGCTATGAACATGAATAATTTCTGGAGCATGCTATGGCCTTATACAATTGTTTAAGACCAACTTGGCAACTGAAGATTCCTTGATTAATGTAGGATGTGCAGCATGTATGTACTTGTTGTAGGCAGCTTATAGATGCCAGGCATAAAGAATACTCTCCTTTGAACAGAGTTTGGCCAAAAAAAAAACCAAACAAACAAAAAAAAAAAACAACCAACCACAACACCAACCACAAAACAAAGAAAAAAAACCCCACAAACCTAACAAAGGGAAAAAAAAAAAACCTCAAAGAAAATGAAACTATCCTGAAAATAAACACACATAAATAGAGGCATACATCCACATGAGGGACAGCACAGATCAATTGACATTCATTATATCATTGCCTATTATTGATTGTTGGGAGATGCTCAGGGGAAAAAAATGTCATACAGTGGGAAGGAAAATGGACAGTGATTTAACATCAAACACACATGTAGTTTAATTATACCAGGGAAGACCATATCATGTCCAGACTTGTAAGCACCAAAGCAGCAGACCTGACTTGCTATCTGTGTGGTATCCCAGAGAGGCTTTGAGGGAAACAGGTGCCCACGGTTCCTAAGAGTGCTGACAGTGGAGGAAGGGTTGGGAGAAATCAGGAAGCAAGTTTTATGAGTTAGGCTGAAGCTTTGGGCTCAATTTGTATGCTCTGGAGTGTATTGATCAGAGCATAGTGAAGAAACTGGTGTGAAGAAACTGGTGTACAGAAGAGCTCAAATTTATTTTGAGAGGGATAATTTCTGGACTGAATAGAGTTGATACTGGTACAGAAGTCATGGGGCAAAGGACCCAGGGGGAATAATCAATCCATACGCAACCTTCTGGGATATGGAAGAAGCCAAACTTGCCATGTGTACATGCAGCACTTCTCTTTAAATTTATGTGAAAATAACCCTAAAAGAATGTTAGGATTCTTCCATAGACTGTGATCAAATCAGTTCCTGAAAGTAGTAATAATATAGTCTCTCTCAAAGAAAAGAAGGTTTATTTCTTTATAAATATTTCTTCTTATACTACATTATATTATCACTGACTGATCTGGTTTAGGTTAGGGGAAAGGCTGGTACGGCAGACATAATATTTACCATGTTCCAACCACATTCAAGGGCTTGGTGAACCCTGAAACAAAAGTGACAAAGAAAACCAGAAATCTGCGAAGAAAAACAAGTAAGAAATACAGTGGATAGAAATGGTCTATTTCTCTCCCTAGACACATTTAAATAAAGAAACATCCAACAACATCTTGATTATTGGACATCATGATACAGAAAGGTATGTTAGGAATCAAGTACAATCAATCAGAATTCCACTTAGGACTGAAGGTGACTGAAGAGTGGAAAAGACTCCAAGATGATGAATCATGAACTGCAACTCAGGCAAAAACGAGACAACTCAAAAAAAAAAGAGACATGCCTATAACTGAGGCAAGAAAAAAAAAAAATCAAAACAGGCAGGCAGAATCAGCCAAAGACACTTGTCCTTACGTCAAGCACAGACACAGAGAAGAACAAATGTTATTAGAATACTTTAATTTATTGACCATGGCTTTTAACTACAGAGCATTTATCATAATTATCAGAGTCAAATAAGCCCTTTCTCACCACATGAAATGAATAAAGAGTTTGATTTTGCAATAGTAAATACAAGTGTAAATTTCTTTCAAAGCTCAACTACAAGAAAATTAGGCTCAATGAAATTAAGAAATTAACAAGAGATTCACACACTCTACATGGAGTAAATAATTAAAGAAATAAAATCAGGAACACTGACACTGGGGCTATGTAAATAGCACTGGTTATTTCAGGCACACAAAGTTTAATAATTGCCTGAGTGAGTTTTTGGTCCACACACAGTGAGAGGACAAATATGCTGAGTGATGGTCAATAGCTCAAATTCAATTTTAACCTGTGGTAAAAAAAGTGACAAGATTGATAGTAATGTGCCATCCATTCTCATCAGTCACACTTAGTCCTCAGACTTCTATTACCCACAAATCCTGCTATACAATCAAAGAGAGAGAACTGCTTAATTATTTATTAAAACTGACACCATCAATTACGATCCCATAGAAAAAGTGACCAAGCAGCCATTTAAAGAAGTAGAGTGTACATTTTGGTAACTTTTGACCAGGTCAACAACCACTATGGTTTGGGACTGGGTTGGAAGCTCTTATGTGTTTTATGCCTGGGAAGTTAAATTTGAAAAAGCATCACTTTCTGCCAGTACAAAGTGAAGTCTTGTATTTCTGGCCAACAAAATCCTCCAATAATTCCTTTTCCTTTTTTTTCCTCCCTTCCCCCATATCACCTTTTGAGAGAATCTGACAAGCTTACAGAGGCATACCTAAAGCAACAGCCTTGGAATAGTGTTTCCACATTGGAAGGCCAGCAACAGTGACCATCATCAATGCCAAAAGCCCCAGAAAAATAAATGGGGTACAGGTGCTATACTTTGGCAACCAGCAGGACTCATACACCAAACTTCTGACTCATACATCAAACCACATGCCTTGCTTTGGTACAAGCAAGGCATGCAGTTGCCTTTTTCCATTTCAGCACATGAAGCCCCTTTCAATTTATACATGATTTTAATGACATCTCTACCACCTTTTAACATCAGTGTTATTAAGTTCATGTTTTAAGAGATGTGAATACTGCTGAGCAGAAATTCCAAAATACTAACACAACACTGTATTCAGAAGAGTGGGTTACATTCCCAAAACATCCTGTCTAGACAATTATGCAAAACCATGGCCCACACTGAGGTATTTCCCAGCATAACTTGGTGGCCCTTGCTCTGAGTAAATACAGCCCAAACACAGCTATGAAAGTCACTCTTTCAATAGCACCCAGCAGCAATGGGGAAACCTGGAAGCAATCTAATAGAAAAATTATATATATCCCCTCATACATATGCCCAGCATGGAAAGGTGCCTAGATTCATGCAGTTTCTGTTTGGGACGGTTTATAAGACAAAGACTGCACCTATAACAGTAAATTAAACATGCCAGCATTGTCTGCTGGCACTAAGGCCAGCTGGCTCAGAACAGCCTGTCCATACTCCCTCATCCTTCAAAGTATACAACTGTTGGACAGGAATCTCCTTCAGTCTCCCTTCTCCCAAGGCATGCTCAGAATTTGTTCAGGAGAACACTGGTGGATGATGTGCAAACCCTTGCCAGATGGCTCCAATAAGTTAGTAGTATTAATTAACAACAGTCCAAAAATGCATTCAGGAGTTGATAATTTTATCCATATAAACCCAAGTGACACATCCAGAGGGCCCATCTTCCCCTTGTAACAAGAAAGGGAAGAACATGAACAAATAAACAAAGAGAGGTAACTAAAGTGTCTAGAACAAACCATGAAGCACCACAAGGGATGGACACCTTGTTACCAAAAATATGAAATAGTTAGTTTTCCTAGTACTTAGGAATAAAGAACAGAAGCTATCACAGCAAGAAAGATGCTCTCAGCTTCAAGTACTCAAAATATTTTTGTTTGTCTTAATACTATTGCTATTTTAGGTAATTACCATTACAAGGAGTATTTTTCCCAAATTCTTGCCACTTATAACCCAGTTAAGTCCCCATGAATACACTCAGCTTTCTCCCTAATTTTCAACATTTATTGTCAACAAGATTACATGGTTAGCATAATCTCTTTTAGTTTCTGTGGTATGAAAAGGCCACTGCTATGTCACATGTTCTATTACTGGCATTTTTAATGATGAACAGGTTCACTAACCACAAGGTGTAAATAAAGTTTTTTGCTTAAACATATGACTATTTACAACATGAATGTTTATAGAAGAACAAACTGGCTGCAGAGGTGCTCTTGTTAAATTTATCCTCTGGATTGGTTACTTAAAATTGGATAACAATTTAGAAACTATTTTCAAAAGGGTTTTCAGCAATATTTATTTCTTACATGAGGAATCATGTGGCTGTTTAGGAAGGAAAGCATCTCTTTTAAACACAACTTGGATCTTCAGCAGCAGGACATCCCTCTCCTACTGTTCCCCTTACCTAAAACAATGTTAAAGTTTCTCTGCCTGCTCTTTAATTTCTAAACTGTAATTAAATAATAAAATTCCAACTGTAATAATAAAATTATTGGAGCAAACCACTCAAAGTCAGAAGCATTAACTCTTAAGGCTTCAATTTAAGAGAAGCAAAGCTTCACAGTATGGAATGGACCAAATTGTCCACAAATTAAATTAAAATGGTTTATAAAGTTAATGGACTGCAAGGAACAACTAGGGGCTTTTTTAACATATATATATTTGATCAAATTGAAGCAAGAAAAACAAAACCCACCAAAATGGTGCAAAAACTGTATTCCAGTTTGATCAATATACTTAGGCTTAAGGCAAAAATCTTCAAAGAGTCTCTTTGAGATTTGAGGTTAGGTTTTGGTTTGGGGCTTTTTAAAACAAAAAGTTCTGAAACAGAAGAAACATTGCTAAAAAAAAACCCCACATGCTCATAAATTTTTAAATTTTATTCCTAAACTTCATAAACTTGAAATTTCAACACCAAATTACATGTATATGATATTGACCCATATGCTCTTATTTGACAGAGTTCCAGATTATTTGTCAAGCAACAAATCATCATATAAATTTTTTTTAATGTGGTCTATATGCTGAAATAATGTCTCCCAACCTTTTTGCTATACATCCCTCAGATAAATTCTTCTTTTGTGAAAGATGCTTCTATTTTCCATCTCAGGAAAGCCACTTTTGCCTTTCAAGAGTCATCTTCTGAAACTTAGTAAATCTGAAACTTAGTGCATGTGACATGAGTGCAACGAGCCAATACAGGTCCAGACTTTTTATTAGTGTATTCAATGCTCGTTCTTTATGTAACCTACTCAGTGCTCAGTGTGCCATCAGCAAGGCCTTTTTTTGAGGAATGAATGCCACTGTAAGGCAATTAAAGTTTAAGCGTATAATTTGCTTCTTTTTTTGGTTGATATATTTAGTTCCTGCTTTTAGAAGAAAATGAAAGAACCAAAATGTTTACTGCTCTGATATAAAAGAATATTTTTGAGTAATAAGTGTAGGGGTTATTTAAACTATTTACTCCCATCCTGGCATTCCAGGGAGAGAGTGCTAGTGCAGACAGGGATCCTCCTTCATGCAGAGCAGGAGCCACACCACTGCTAATAACAGAGGCTTGGCAACTCTGCAGGATGGCTCTGAGGTTAAGTGCTGATCGATCTCTTCCTGTATTTGGGGTTGGATGTGTCTGAGTATGTGAAACAGGTTATAAGTTTAGGAGGGATTTCAGCTGCATCTATTTAGAAAGTCTTAAGGTGCTGGCTGGCTCTTGTTTTTCATTCAAAAGGACATGGAATAAATCCAAAGGAGTCCAGTAACTTTCAAATGTGTAAAAAAACCCCCAACTGAATTGTTCAGTGTAAAGAAGAGTTCTTCAAGACTGTATATACACTTCAGTAAAACAAGCAAGTGGAAGCACTTAACAGTATTAAACTTTGCTGTTATTAAAAGACAACAGTCAGCCAATTTTATTTATAAGAAGTCTAAATATAAAACAGTTCAATCCAGTTGATAAAAGTAGTTGCATGCTGCTCAAATGAAGTGGTTCTGTAAAATTTTTAATCAAAGATTTAATTAGTGAATTTAAATGTCAGGCCAAAAATTAACTCATTTCAAAAAGGGCAAAAGTTGTGCACATCCCTTTCATGGCTTCTCTTAAGTTCAACCTTTAGTTTCAATCAGTCATCTGCAAACACAAGCCATATTCTAATCCAAAAAGAAACATTGCATCTGGTTTATTAAGCTATAACAAAAGCAAAGTTCACAATGAACATGTTTATATGTTATATAGAGGTAAACTCACAGAATGTGAAGCAACCATCACACATTGTCTGTTTTTAAACTGCATCTCACCTTCATTGCTTCAGCCCTCAAAAAAGGATAGAAACTGAAACTTAGGTTCTATTAATGACCAGCTCAAAAAAATGCTGGACTATTTACGCTTTTCAACAAGAAAAAGGAAACAAGCAACCCAACCCCAAAAACAACGAACAAGTTACAATTTAATTATCACAGAATTCCAGAAACAGCAGAGGTTCACAAGGTCCTATGGCCCAAACTCCTACCTTAAGTAGGGCCACCTCCAGCCAGTTGCCCAGCACTGTGTCCAGACTTTTTTTGAATATCTCTGAGGATGGAGACTCCACAACCTCCCTGCATGAGCTATGGCAATGCTTGGTCCACCTCACAGTAAAAAAAAGTGTTGTCTGATGTTCAGACAGAGCCTCCTGTGTTTCACTTGGTGCTTGTCGCTTCTTGCCCTGTCACTGGGCACATCTGAAAAGAGCCTGGCTTCACCTTCTTTACACCGTCTTGCTATTTCTACTTCACTTGCCTAAGATCTCCCTGAATATTCTCTTCTCTAGAGAATTTCATTTTATAGAAGCTGTACAGCAGATGCCATCAAAAATGATGTTGTACAACATATGTTTATCCTGCCTCCAAAAATATCTTTTGGGTTAAAGTAGATTTCCTGTCCAACAAAATCACTGAAACCAATAAAATTTGAAGAGGTGAAGAAGTTAGCTACAATTATTTGATATTTCCCCAACACACTACTTCATTTTTGGACTTTCTGGGGTTTTTTTCTTCAGGAAGAACTAAGGAATAAAGAAGCAAAATGGACACCTAGCTGAAGGCTTGCCTATGTATAAACTTTCACTGGTCAAGAAAAACACATAATTTAAGACTATTTTTGGCTGAAATGGTCAAAAAGTTGAAAGAACATTTAGAAACAAGGTTTCCATTGATTCAGTTTAAACATCAATAGACTTAATATAACCCTAAGACAGAAACTAAAGAATTAAAATCTGGACACATTTTAATTAAAATCAGTTTAAAACTAATTCAACCAATTCATCAACTTTTGCAGCCTGCATATTTAGAAAAAGTTGATGATTCAAATCACTGTCTCAGGGGTATGAAAGAACACACAGCAGAAGCTGGAAGAGTGTAAGGCTTGCAAGCCAACTGTTTTGCTAAAGGGTGAGTGAAATGGTGGGCAAAATTAATCTGCAAACTCAGTGGAAATTTTAGGACTGAATGGTATTTACTCTTGAAAAACAGATACTAAACCACTGTCTCTCCACATATAAGGAGAAAATGTATCTTTTTCTATTTAATGGACAAGCATTTTTTGTTTCTTTTTGGTTTTATTTTTTGTTTTAAAGCTTGCCTCCAATAAATTCAGCAAAGTAAGATTGAAGAGCAGTAACAGCAAATCTTATGCAATTGAGTCTTCACCCCATTACTTATCACACCGCACTGCTATTTCCAATTCCATTTTGTGTCAATCGATACACAGCCAGAAAGAATGCCTATTTTGTAGCCTTTGTAATTGCTACAATATAAATGCTGAAGTTACTTACCTATATCTTTGATAATCATCTGATTAAACATTTTATTGTTCAAAAACAATTGTCTTTCTGCCAGATATTTTTTCCTCTTTTCATATTTGCATTAAGCAAGCTCTAATCAGTTTGGTAGTTTGTACAACATGCAGCATTCACCACACTTCTTCAACACATCCATTTATCCCAGGAAAAAAACCCTTTCATGTATTTTTTTCTTAATAACTCAGTGTAAATGGCTACTAAAATCTGACATTATCAGTGCCCCTTATGATAAGAAAAATGAAAGCATATCCTGAAGTAAATTAATAACCCAGCTAGACAGCTTCTGTAGTTGGACAGTCTCGCATCACTGTGCTGCTTACTAATCATGCCCGCGTGTTTTCTCTTTGAAACATTCTTCTGTTGCTGAGCTATAATAAACAAACCATGTATGGGTGATTATGCCACTGCACTAACAATTATGAGTTGGCCCTTTTCCATTTTGCTTGTTAAAATCTGCATTAGTCATGTGGAAAGCTACTAAGCCATACAGACTCTAAAAATGCTACAGGAACGTATGGAAGTGTTTAGGACTGAAAACAAGCCATTTAAGCACTTATGTTTCTTAGCCACAGGACTATAACGCATATGAAATAACAGAATTAACAAACAAGTGGTCTCTTGCCAGTTAAGTAATAAACTGTCCTCCTACAAAGTAGTGATATGCAACCATCTTAGCCTTGAATTTATGAATTGTCATTAAAAAAATCATTCCTTTGAAATAAATCACTAAGGCAAGTTTTTTTTACTTCTTAAAGCCTTGAAAGTAACAATTCTATAATTTTACTGTGTTTTGTGCAAATTCTTGGCATATTTATAATATAGTCTGTCTAGTAGAGATACATCAGTTATTAATTTAGTCCAGAAATTCCATCAAATTAACATCCTAAATAACTAAAAAAAACCCAAGCAAGCAGAACCCACCTACTTCACTGGAATATTAGCAACAAAAAAATTGCTAACCATAAATTGCAAGTTTTCATGTGAATTCAGAAAAAGTCAGTTTGACAGTGCAGAAAAGAACATCAATGCAAGTATAAAGATATATACAGCTGTATCAAAATTAACTAAGAGTTCTCAAGGCTAAGAAACTCCTACAGCCAATAATTTTCAAACAGCACAGGATGAAAAAACAAATCCTCCCAAGGGGTAGCAGGTGGAGTGAAGTGCATGCATTCTACTCAACAGAAATCTTTTGAAATTCACAGTAAAACCTTAATCTTGAAGACCCTAGGATGAAAGGGGTTATGTAAATCGAATAAAGTCAGTCCCAGTTTTTGGGACAGCCCCACTGCTTTCTGGGATATAGAACTGCATTGTTGCATACAGCTGATCATCTCCTTAAAAAAGCTGTGAAGCTACCAGGAATACCAAAAAATCCAACTTTCTAATTTATAGCAATATTTGCATATTTCTGCACTGTTCCTTTGGGTGCTGAGCTGCTTGCAATTCCCCAAGCCCAGAGGGAAAAAAATTGAAGTTACCTTTAAAACCACCATGAGATACATGGAGCACAGAATAACCCCTAGAAGTCACAAGTCCTGGTACAGACTGTAAACGCCTCAGGTGCTCCAGTCAGGCCAGGTCACAGTGCATAGGCAGTCATATATATGGTAACAGTACAACTGCTACAAGCACCCAGCCACATAGAAGAATTAGGATGTGTTGACAAGAGGAACTCAAGTTAAAAGTATTTCCCTTCAGCCCACACATAGGGGGAGGAGGAACCCACTCCTTGTAAGTCCTGTAAATACTCAGCATGTCTTTACTACCGCGTCCATTAGTGGTATTTCTACATAGCGATGACCTCATTCTTTAGCACAGTGAATAAACATGAGAGGCAAAAAAATAAAGTATTTTGGTTGTGTATTTATCAGCATTTGGGCTCATTTAAATACTACTTGAATAATAATTATCTTTCTCAGCTGAGCACAGCATCAGGTTGGCAGACTGTGCTTCACTTCTTCTCAAAGTGACAATTAACCTTGATATCAGTCTGCAAAGTGCTCTGTACTGGCAGCAGAATAAAATTATCATTATCATATAAATCATAAAGATTCTACTGAAACTGAGATAGCTGTCATCCCTCAGCTATTTGCATTCAGTAAGGAGCAAGCAGGTTGTTGTAGAACATCTTCAGAATGCATCATCCTACAGCCACCACATTGTGGCTTTCGAGGCCGCATTTGTAGCTACCTGAAAATGCCAGCCCCAGATGTAAGCCAAAGGAGTCATGGTTAATATACATTATCAATTAAATATCACTTAGGAAGGTTTGTGATGCAGAAGGCCATTACACTTAAATCATGAATTTAAATCTGATTTACACCACAGTAATTCCAGACACAAATGAGATTTTTGAGTTGATTATGTGATGCCTATCAGCTAGACAGTATTACACAGCAATGATACTTGTTATCACCTGACCTTATTCTTCAAAGTCTGCAGCTTACAAACAACAATAAAAAAGAAAAACCAACAAAAAACCATCAAAATTAACTTTCTTAATGCTGGATCAAAATTCAGAATAGACCTCTTGCACTGATACTTAATCACTGTGTTGATAGATTGTTGAGGAATGTACTCAGACAGCTAGAATTGTAGAAGTCACGTCCACAACAGCCCATTGAAATCCCATACTAAGTAAATACATCTTCCCTTCTAGGCAGCCTGGACATGCAGGGAAGGAAGAAGATTGAGTTGTCTTCTCTAAAAATTTCCCACCTTCAAACATGTAATGACAAGCGACTGTGAAAATGTTTACAGCCATTTTTGATATGACACTTCATTTTTGTAATGTGCACACTGTGTGTCAAAGTGTTTTACTGTTCTTGCTGCTACCAACAGGACATTGCTGTGAATAAGACATGGCAGTGAAGCAGCCCTCTTTTAGAAAGTTTTATAGACTGACAGGTCTTATTTTATGTGTAAGAGAACACAAATAAACAAACAGCCAATTATGAGGAAGGGCACCTTGGATGTTGGGTTTTCACCCCCACTACAGCCAAGTATTTCTCTGAGCCAAACTACAGCAGATCTCATACAAGTACCTCAGGAAAGGGAGACAAAGAACCTGCTCTTTGTACCTGAGGCACAAAGTGACTCCAGGGATTGTTTTTGGCAGGCAATGTGGCAGATTGTATGCAGGAGATACAAGAAGCCACGGCTCTGTTTCTGACTCAGCCAGCAGTATGAGTTCTCTGAGAGGCGCAGTGCCAAGAAGTGCACTCCCATGAAGCATTTTGAATGAGCAAACCCAAGTGTGTCCCATGATCCCTGCTGCAGAAAAAGGAACATGCTCCACTGTAACATGGAGCAAGGCTAACTTTTCTCCTGTAATCAAAAGCCAGACACTCTTCCAAGAAAAGTTTCAGTCATGAATGCCCTGCCTTTTAAGCTATCCAATAAAATCTGAAATAATGGGAAGGTCCATTTTCACACTAGAGTCTTTCTCAAAATTCCTGTGGAACGCTCAAGCCCAGTTAACTCCAGCCAACAGTTTAACCTAGAATGCTTAATGAATCCCATCCATGGTTACTTCATGCTGCAGCAAAACCTGGCACTGAGTTTACTGCAGTGACTCTTAAACCAATATTCCTACAAATCCACCCTGGCTGCAAGCCCCAAATTTGGAAGGTTTTTTAAAATCCCCGGTTTGCAACCCTAAACGCCACAGCTATGAGCTTAGTAATCAATTATTTATATCAACAAATCTGAAACTGCATACTAGGCAGACATCTAATTTTTCAGTCTTAAACTTCTCTGAAAATTAAATGCATTACATTCCATCTATCTTCTCTGGAAGGGTTCTAACACGCCTAATTTTGTACGCAATACATATATTTATCCCATTTAGGCTACCTAAGATAGCAAATAATGAGACTGTACGGAATTTTAGAATTCTCTGGATTCCATCTATGGTAAAACGACCATGCAGCTGACACCATATAGTTATCCCAAGCATACTTTAATTATCTTTAAAAAATATGTATCTATTTAGCTCAGAAGCATAAAATTCTAAATACTGCTTTCTTATGTATAAACAGACCAATCATAAACTAGTGTAATAACACACTTAAAAATAAAAGCCACTTTAGAATTAAAACAACTTAAAGAGTAAAATCCAGTTTGTTACCATAGATTTTGTACATTACCCATAGAATTATGATATATACAGAAGATACTGCACTTCTGTCATAGAAAGAATAGAATTTACATTGACAATTTTAAAATTATAATAAAAAGGATAAAAATCTCTATTAGATTTATGATGTGAGTATTCAGTGGTGCTTACTGTCAGTACCTCCTAAACGAAAGTTAAATCAAACATCAGCTAATCTAGCAGAAATAAAAAGTCCTCCTACCCCAAAAACCAATGTGTACTAAAAATGAGGCAATCATTTTGAAAGAATGGAATTATTCACTATTTTTTCCCTGCATAATAACACTGTTTTCTGATAAAGAAATTTTACTATGAAGTCACTGCTGAATTTTATACAAAAAGACTGCCTACAGCAAGATAATCCAGAACAAATACCTTTAAAAGCTTTAAAATTCTTAGAGGCTATGCTAAACTCCAAATTCTATACAAGTTACAGTAAGACATAAATAAATTAAAAACCCAATACAACAACACCCAAATCAGAAAAGACCTTTATAAATTTAAGATTTAAGTTGTCAGCTATGTCGTTACTCTAAGAGTAATTGCTGTAACTGTGTACAGCTTATTCTTCAAATGTAACTCAATCTACTAAACTGAACACAAACCCTTGTATTTCAGTCTTACTTACAGAATCACCATCTTGGCCTCCCCAATATTTACAACATTAAAAGGCTACACGTGTCATGAAAGCATATTATCACTCACCTATATCCTTCTCTAGGCACAGTATGCATCTCCAGTTAACAAAGGCCACATAAATATGGCTTTTGTGCCAAGCAGACAGTAAATTAGGTATTTGACTACACATTTCTCCCTAAAAAACCCCAGAATGTTAACATTAATCAGAGGAAACTTCAGATTCTGGCATAAATTTGACTATCACATAAAAGGTAATATTTAAAATACATAATGCCTTACCACACAAACACGAGCTGCCATATGTGAGGCACTGCTAAGCATGGTTTCTATTAAGCCAATACACAGTAACTGGCTTCTTTCCAAGCAACATGGAAGTATTTAAAAACCCTGTTTAATCCAATTCCACAGCCTTGAAACAAAAATAAATTAAAGTGTTGCAAGAACTGTTAAAATGAAAAATTAAAGGCATGTAAATAAGTGAAAAAAAATTGTCAGAGAAAATGAAAACAAAGATTATTTCAAGTAGATATCTTAATTGTAATTAGTAACATTTGGCATGTTTATATGATTCAAAGCTGCAGCCAATTAGATACCCCAAAAAGCTTGTAACAAAGCTGCAAATGTGTAAGTACAGCATAAATAAGTTTTATTGCTCACCAAGAAAACAGCATCCAGATCAATTTCCTAGTTTGTTTCCAAAGTATTGCAAAGCATGCTCTGTTACTAGTTCATGACTTCTCAGTCCTAAACTGCAGCTTTTCTGCCAGGAGATTTTGGAAAACAATTTCATTGAATTCAATCTCTTAATTGTTATTCTCCACACTTTCCATATATATCAAGAGCAAAAGAAATATTACAGCATTGCCTTAAATTGTCATGACTATGCAAAACCCAAAACAAAATCAGCAACAACAAAAAGCCAAAACAAACAAACAAACAATACCCCCCCCCAAAGTTAATAGCTGCTAAAAAGCTGTACAATTGTGGAATTGGAACTGATTTTTTTTTTAAATAGATTTCCAAGGGGAGCAGATTTAAGTACTACAAGGAAAGGAAGAATTCAAATTCTCCTCAAATGTGGTTTACTGAAGACAACAGTATTAGGCAGTTAAGAGATTGTGCCATTTGCTGAAGGAAACAAATACTTCATTATGCTGTCAGTCCCAACCAACAGACAAAATATCTTCCATTTCCCTCATTTATTCAATAATGAGTAAATTACTAAAGGGTAATGAGCTGCTGATAAAAGCGTGTTTTTTACATGATTATCATGAAATGGCAGTGCCTGCTTGTTCAGTGCAGTAGTACCTAATACAGTCAGACTTTCAAATAATTCTCTTCTATCAAATTTCTGTAAAGAAATTGACCCTTACATAGTTTTCATACTAGAAATTAGTTTACATGTAGCAGGGGAAAAAAAGAAAAACCCCACAAAAATAACTAACTATATATAAAATCTACACATTCAGGTATTTCTTTGCAAAGTCTTCTAGCAATGATGTCTCAGTCAAGGTGGTTTTGCTTCCCTTGCTGGCAAGCAATGATTGTTTATTTAATGCATTTCTTTTAGGGGTTGGGGGGAAGGGTTTTTGTGTGTATGTGTGCATTTTATGATGGCTTTAGTGAGATTACAAAAACATGCATATAAAATACCAGTTTTATAATGAAATCAAATTCTGGCTCATAGGAAAAACAAAAAAACAAACCAAAAAATCTCCCACCCTAAACCAACACCTTTGTTTAGCTATTTAGGAGAAGGCAAAAGAAATGTCTATGAAAGGTGTTCTGAAAAATTCTGGAGCTGAAAGCATTGGAGAATGCTCTTGTACACCCTAGGAGACTGACTTACAAAGACCAGCTGTAACTCAATATGAAACTGCTGGAAAAGAATTCCTCTGTTCAGAATTCCCCACACTAAAAGCATCAAAGTGTTTCGTTTTACACTTGTTACAGTTCTTCACACCACCTTCCCCAAGTTACAATTGAAACCAGAGATTTAGTTATCTTCTACACAGAGCACATTGCAAATATCAAGGAACCCTCCCATATCCATCACAGGCTGCTTTTTGAGCATTTTTCTGCCCTTTCCTGCTTCAAGGAACGAGTGATCTTCCTGACCCCTCCTTATGCCCCAGCCTCATTTTCCTGCTTCAGCTGTGCCATGGGATGTGCTCTGGCATCTCCCTGACCTTCCAGATCTGCACTCACACGGTGCTGGCTGAAGTACTCTTATTCTTCTCTAACACTAGTTTCTCTTTTCTTCTCCTCCTGGGAGAGAAGCTGTCATCATTCAAAAACTGGGAGAACTGGCAGAAATCATGTGGAGGTATTGTTAAGCTGGGAGGTATTAATGGGTGTTGTCAGACAGTTCCTTACATCCTCATCGCTGAGTGAAGTTGCCAGACCTGGCAGGCAGCCAGAGGCAGGTTCCCTTTACTGCCTTTCTTTCTTTTATTTCCTCTCCTGCCTTCATGAAGGTTGCTAACATTTCAAGCCACCAATGGCAACAACACATCCTGAAGCTTTTGAGTGTTGCATGTAACCAATCCTAAAAATCACCCCACAACCACAAGCAACAATGCAATCAAGCAGATATTGAAAACTTAGTTTATTCAACAAGAAAAAAAAGTTCAGTGCCCTCTAATAATTTTTCATATCATAGATTTTCAAAGATATCAGATCACTAAAAAAACCAGCTATATTTTTGATGGTCTTCCAAATACCCTGCATCTTGACACATGGAAGACCCATGAAAAGAAACATCTGTGTTATTTTTAAAAAACAGATGCTTTGTAAACAATATGACATCGAAAGGTCATTTTTACAGTGAAAATAAACAGATATTTTTAAAGAAATGTTTTAATATAGTTACATAATTCAGAGCTTAAAGCATGAGCTATGGTTCTGCGCTGTCTAAAAGAAAATAAGTAAAGCAATGAAAAGTATAATTACATATTAAAAAGGAACCTCACCCAAGCTACTTCAAGGTACCAAGGTAATACAATATAAAAACCTCACCAGTTAAAAAACCCAGCAATCTAATTCAAGTGACAAAATACAGTATGATTTCTATTATAAAATATAATCTCAGTGTGACTGTTAACTTTCATATCTTTGGGACATGTTTCTTGCTGCTTTTGAAGCAGAAAGGGACTCAAAAGTAAAACATAAAGCTGTTGCAATGAGTACTGAAATCTTCCACCCATCCTTAGCCTCGGTTGTTGATACATCATGGATTCAAAACCAACAGGATCCTGCACTCTAGTATAAACCACTTCCATGCTTATCTTTTTGACTAAGTTTTGCTATTTGCTGTAAATTCTAAAGAGACCAGACTAAGGTATATACGAAGTTCTGTGTCATATGTTCTCACAAAGGTGACTAGCAGCAGATGAAAATAAGTCTATACAGGCAGACCGTAAACTCCATGAGTAACACAACGGGAAGGGAGCCTGAATTCAGGCTGGAAATGTTTGCAAAGAAAAACGTTCAGAGAAAGCATTTCTTACTCCACTTTTTCATCCTGCTCACACATTAGCATCACATGAGTCACAGCCGTGTGCCTGTGGCAACAGACCGATGCCTCCCCAAGTCAAACAATCAAAATCACTGAGCACAATTGCAGGGTAGATACTTGCTGTACCTGCTGCTCCAGGTCCCTCCACTTCTCTCCCTCTGCATTTTAGAGCAAGGCTGACCACCTTCTCTCTCCCAGTCCTTCCCTGATATTGTGCTCCCTTTTGTTTTCTGCTCCTGACACTTGTGCCATCCCTTTAGCTTTAAAGTAGCGCTAGGTAGGAGTATAAACATGGCCCCAAGAACAGTAACTCAAATTGTTGGAATTCACATAATCCCATGGAGTTGTGAAGATGCGTGGCTCAACATTTCAGCAAAAACAGAGTCAAAGCAGTATTAAACAGAAATGTTGGACTCCATACAGTCACTAATAGTACAAGAGATATCCACGAGGCACACTGACCTCTCTCCCTAAGTCAAACTGAAAATGTTGCCCTTCCACTTGGCTCTTCTCAACATCATCCCAAAGAGAACTGTTTTAAGTATTATCAGTGTGATTTGTTTTCAAAAGCAAAATACTAGAATCACATATGCTGGTTGCTTATCAATTTTACAGACAGTATAAAAAGCAAGGAATTAATGTAATGATTACAAACAAATGGAAGAGATAAGACTACACACAGGATTTTAAACTTATTGTTTTAGAATGAGAGTCATTCTGCCCACTAAGCTGCACAGTCCTTAACAGTGTATTTCTGAGCCCCAAGCATCACCTACATTGCTAGAGAGTAAAAGAAATGAAATGTAAAGAACATAATAGGAATTGCAGTAAATACACAGAAAAGAGAAGAATGATAAAAAGCACACCAGAGAACAACAAAAGAAAACATGAAGGGGAAGATAGGTAAGATCGGTTACTTAATAGAAAATTTTGAGCAGTTGCTCCAAGTGGCGTCCACAGAGAGCTGCTATTCACTTCATGCTGGCTCTCCTTGTTTCCAGCTGCTAAGTTCACATTGAAAGAAGCTAAAAATACATGAAATACTTTCCAAATATTATTTTCCCATGTAAGCAATTGGTATAAGTTGTCACAGAGAAGTTGTCCTCTTGCCAGTGAGAAGGGAAATACTACACAAGAAGTTGCATTCTATGAAATCATTTGTCTCATGCACAATGCAGCCGAAAATATGGGGAGGATTGAAAAGGCATTATTTTAGCTACAAGTATTTCCAACTGTTCCTCCCTTTCAGTAAGGCAATATAGGAAAATGACACTTAAATATGAGGATCTTATCACCTGTGAGAAAAGCTATACTCTGCACTACTCAGGAGCATAATATGTGTGCCATTTCTAGCAATCAAGCTTTGATATTTCAATGAGAGGAAAAAAAAGACAGGAGTGGCAAATGTCTACAGTTTAGGTATACCATCTCCTGACAAACTGAAATTTCACAATGCTGCAGATTTAAAACATAAATGGCACTGCTTTGAATTCAGGACTGTCCTTGCCAGTAAATTCAGCTTATTACAAAAGTAAAATAGGGGAAGGGATGGGACAACTCATACTGAAAACCATCCAGTTCTTTCTGTTAAATGTGAAGTATAACAGGCTTTTTTATGACATGCCTTCCTCCAAAAATAGCAATGATTACACTGCTCACCTCCCACACCCCACACCCCACACCCCCCTCCCCAGCTTGGCTTTTTTACATGTAGAACATTATACAGTCTCAGTCCTGAGGAAGGAGCCAAAGTTTGTGGAGCCAAGAGGACTCACTCCATTGCCCAGTACCCAAACTACAGAAAAGGAAGTAGGGAGGCAGGCGACTCTAATTTCTTATAGTATTAAATCTTTTAAAGCCAAAGTGACAGATTTTGTAGGAACTCTGAAACCCACAGCTTTCCACAGTTTTGGAAAGATGCTGCAAGTCCCAGCAGTGATAATCCGCCGATTCCAAGGCACATTTGTGAGCAAGACTTTTTTGTCTTCCAAACAAACACAAAGATTATACAGTCTATTCTCTTCACAAGGATGAGGCAGGGGAAATGTTAAGATCACAGCTGCTGCAGCAGTGGAAGCTGCAGCTGCCTTGGAGCTTGTAGCGACTGTGTAGCCTGCCATGCAATTGAGGGATGCTACTGTGCTACAGATACTGTTCCATTTGGGGCTTTTTTCATGAATGGAAGAAACCTGAAGCTTTGGCCTGCTGTAGTTAGTGAAAAGTCTTGCAAATTATTTTGCAATACTCCACCTAAGTTCCAATTCAGCTCAACAGCTTTTCTATCAGATCTTCCTAAGCAGCTATTTAAGATAGCTGTATTCTTGAATAATACTTTCTTCACACCTCCTATGACATTTAGTTTTCAGAATTATCACATTCCTATTGCCCAGTCATTATTTATTTTATGTATGAAGGAGTACATACAGTGAAAGTAAGATGGAATCACAACCATTTCAAGCAACCTACATCTGGAATGAACTTACCTTTATGAAATATGGTTAGGCTTTTTAATAGAAAAAGCTAACACGTCTTTTAAGAATGACCTAAATTTCACTAAAACTAAGAAAGGATCTATCAGTACTTTAAGATATACTGTACAATAGCTCAGCTTTCCTCATTATTCTAAAGAATCATGCCTGGCTGATGTATTTATTTTGTAACATTTAACTATAACAGAAAATAGATGAAGTTTAAATGAAAACACTGTTTAGACTATGTCAACAAAGCATAAACTAAATGAAGTGATTCTGCATTGACTATAAAAACATATTTGCTAATATTAAAGTTACTAATGGTTCTCTATCAATCTATTACAACATGAAGTAATTCTGCATCTTAAGAACTGCGTTAAAGCAGCAGACACATGAAGTTAGATGTGATTTTGCAAAACAGCATCATGGAGTGCACTTTATTGCTGTTTTATCATTAGTGTAAATAATTCAACAAACCCATGAAATCTCCTGATTACTTGTTTTTTTTTTTTGTAAATTGCAAGTCACTAAAGGGCTTTCCACTCAGACAGTCAATGCTTACTTTACACTTGCTAGCAAAAAAAAAAATCAAATATAATAGTATCTTGTATACTGAAACAAGTGCTTTGTTATAAAGAGAAGGCTTCAGAAAACCAGAAAAAAATGACACTGCTGTAAAAACCTGTATGCCTTTTACTCTCAGTTCAAAGACTTAACCATTCTTCTACAACAGACTGAAGTTTCATATTCATCTCAGCAAATCAATCCGCTAATAGGCATCAGTCATCAACACCGAAGTAAAATCTGCCACATGAAACAGCTTTGATGTGATTGAAGACTCACACATAGTCGTAAGTATGACAGAACAGCTTAGCTATTAAAATGTTTTATCCAGCAAAAAACTGTTCATCCTAATTGACTGAAATACTCTTTGAATGCTATTATTGCAAGGCTACTTCACTAAGCAGCGCCTTGGCACATAGCCACTTGACTTATATCTTGAGATCCAGCACAACCACATCAAATCTTGTTAGAGTATTTTCTTACACACACTTTTGTCAAGAGACCAAAACAATAAAGCTGACTGTCATTTTTACAACCAGTTGCTTAGTTAATTCGATACCGAAACATACTGGGATTCATTATAAATGCTGCATGCAATCAGCCATTTCTATCAATCTTTCTTTTTAGTTCAGTAACAGAATGAAACCTACTAACCACATCAGTTGAGATGGGTTGACAGGACTGGGTGGAAGCTATTCTTCTGCACTGAGCCAAACCCCTCACCATGAGAGGTGCAGTAGCAGGGACTTCTTTAAACAGCAATGCACAGCCCTGGCCCAGCTCCAACACTGACCATATGTCACAAGCTGACAGATAAGAAGCCCGAGACAGCCATCTGAAAACAACTGTACACAGCCCCAGCCACCAGACAGTGAGGGTTTCAAGGTCTACCTCATCATTCATTTCAAAGCCAATTTTAAACATACCAGAAGGAAATATGCTTGACAAAAAAAACACAAGCTGCCCCCCCACCTCTCAAACCAAACCAAATCAAACCACAACAAAATGAAACACCGAAACCAAGCAAGCACACAGTCATTATCAGAAAGTCTATATGATGCTATACTCTAACTCAGAAAGTGTCCATTGAATATCACAATTGATTGCAACAACCACAGTCAGAAAATTACTAACAGTTTGTGCCTGTAACACTCTCCTTTCTCCATTATATTCGCAGTGTATTAACAAGTTGCAAAGAAAGGAGCCAAATATACCCAGCAACTGCCACCAAGATTACATTTCACAGAATCAAAAAAAACATTATTGATTTAATATCTGAAATGAAGGATGATTTGGTATTTGTCCTGTATCTATTAATGCATCACAGAGTTCATCCATTTATGCCACTACTTTTGTTACCAGAAAGTGTGTCATATCAATTCTTTATATGTAGGCAACATATTATCTCTCAGATCTTATTCCAAAATTACTAAATGATCAGCACAAAAAAATAACTAAAATTTACTTCAGTCCCCTATGCCATTTCCACAGATCCATACATTTAATTTCCATATTCCAAATTAATAAAATCCAGGTGAACTTACCTACAGTTCGGAGGAGGGTCTAATGTAATTTCTGCAAGTTCTTTCTGAATTCTTGAAAGAAAAAAAAGATACTATCAGGACTTTTTTCCCATCTGTTTTTTTCAACTTTATGAACATTTTTACATCAATCAATAGTAACAAAATATAATTCTTAGAATTTCTGACTGAAAGTTGATCTATATTGTTTCATGAAAATGTGCAAGAACATGTAGAATAAAAACTAAATATTTTCTGAAAAATGAACATCCAGTATGGAACAAATGCCATGAGCAGCCACCTAGAAAATCACACTTTTTCCATAGGTCAGGAATCTCAGCTCCTTGGCTCACTTACACAATTACTAAATATCGCATATACCCTCTTTCTCTATTTCCCCTCCGACTATATGCCTTGCAGTTCTTGCCCTCCAGAATATTTAGCTTCTTAATAATGTATATTGTATTGGCAGGGAAAAAAAAACCCAGCTCAAAGGAAAATTGCCCAGAATAAGCCCACCCAGGACTTCACAACCTCCTACATATACTGGGGGGCTGATATCAGCTTCCCCCAAAGGGAAGTGCTCCAGCTCCCTGGTCAGCCTGGGGACCTGCTGCTGGGCTTGCTCTGATACCTGCCTTCTTTTTACTGAGGGGATAAAACTGGTAAATGCTATTCCAGATACAGTCTAATGAGAGCTGTGTAAAGGCAGATAAATCTCTTTCATTTGCCTGTGGACTATGCTTCTGTTAATACCTCCCAGGAGGCAGCCCAGCCTTTGTCGCTGCCTCACACTGAGCCTGCTGTTTGCCAAGGCTCCCACATCCTTCTGAGCAGAGATGATCCCCAGTGTGTATCTGAGCAAGGGCTAAGTCCTCCCCGCATCCATGGTGTTCATTTGTCCTTGTTGAATTTCATGAGTTCTCTGTCAACCCTCTCCTGCAGCCCGGCCTGATCCCTCTGAGCCGTAGCCTTGCCCTGGTGTGTACAAGCTGCTTGTCATCTGAAAACTTCTCACTGCACTCTGCCATGTCCTCCAGATCACCAATAAAGACATTACAGGCATCCTGCCAGAGCTCTTCCTCCAGGGAGAGCAACTTCGTTGTTAAGAATTTCTGGATATTCCCAGGCTGATGCTTCCCAGCCAAGTCCTTGAATAGCTTATCTCTGCCACAGCTGGCAATGGGGGCTCTTTTCCCTTACACCAGCATCTGCATCAGAGCCAGCATCTTGACCTCTGAAGAAATTTAAGTATGCAGAATATGATACAGAGCTCCCAAAGGAACTTGTAGGAGTTTACAGTTCCCAAAGACTTGCCAGACTATGATGCCATAAGCAGGACTGCGAATGCCACCTTCCCTATAAACTGTATCCAAGGCTTTTTTCATAGGCTACTTCAGTGCAAAAACATAAACATGTAGAAGGAGGAAGGAAAAGAAAAACAATTCAATACATCTTTAGTAGTTTCTTCTTGCCTTCTCCTTCACAAGATTTCATGTACAGAGCAGATTGCTATTTCTATTACTCCCTACACTAAAAAAGAAATAATAACACAGTAATACCACTCAAATTCATGAGATAGGTGCTCAAGCCACAAGCCAAAGGTTCACGCCTGACCTACACATATCTTGTTAAAAACGACTGCTATCCATTTTGCATATAAATATAGGTAAAGAAAATGACTTATCAAAATAAGCATTCAGGTATATTGGCATATATAAAGCAAAAAAGAGCAGTTTAATTCTTTATATATTGCTACAATCCAAACACAATCTTGCATGTTTAGGAGTCTCACAGCCAGTATCAAAATTCCCCTTATGCCACTAAGAATTGATTTTATGGCTCTAATGAATAAATGGACCAACAGCAGTAGAAGAACTGCCTGAACCAGGAACTCAAGCCTTTATCATTCACATTCTGAAATAATCAGGACATACGTAAGATTTGTAGGCAGAGGTAATAATCATTTATTAAGACCTGATGACATCATTGAAAAGATAAAAATACTCTTCCAGATGCTTAGATTTTCTTTAACTTCTATGCATATAAATACAGGCAAAGTAAATGGCTTACCAAAATAAGCATTCAGGTATATTGGCATATATAATATAAAATGCCCCTGCATGTACCAAATGCTCACACCCAGCTTGCTGCCATCTGAAAACTTTAGCGTGGATTCTGCCATATCCTCCAGGTCACCCCATAAAGACATGACAGGCATCCTGCCAGAGTTTTAACTCCAGGGAGGGCAACTTTGTTGTTAAGGATTTCTGGACATTCCCAAGCTGATGCTTCCAAGTCAAGCCCTTGAATAGCTGAGTGTATATACCCTACATACACACAAACACACAAGCTTATTTCTGTAGAGGGGAAGCAATTTGATCTTTACTTGCTTTTTCTACTCATTGAGATGTTTGCACCTGCAGTGTATAGAATTCCTCCAATAAATATCATAATTTTTTTATAAAAACACAGGCACAGTCTGCTTAATCAAACACAAAATCATTGTAGTAACACTGAAAGTCATCCCATTTTTTAATTAGTGAATTTTAAGGCCAACAAAAATGTTGTTTTAAAAGTTAGCCCATTTGAAACAATCCTAACAAATCACAACTTTTAGAAGGGAGATCTTATAACTATGGGAATGCTTAAAATATTTCTTCTGTATATTACAAAATTCTGCCATGATTTTGAAATTTATACTACCACAAATTCAAACTATAGAAAACCTAGGCTGCATGGAAACTTAAATTTTGTGGTTTATGAGTTGTTTTGCTTTCTCAGCCTTTTTTAAAGTTACAGAATGATGGCATTGCACTTGTTTTTGGAGTCAGAGATCATTCCTTTGTTTTACATATAGTTGTAAAAATTGTTAATATTTCATGGCATTAGAGTGAGTACGAGGCGCATCAAGAATGGATTGACAACTTCAACAACTTCAGTCCTAGATCAAAATCTTTACATTCTTCCTCCTAAATCCTAACCCACGTTCCTTACATTCTGAAAACAAAACAGTCTCATTTTCTCCATCTGTTCTAGTTCAACCCAAAACTTCTAATGCCAAGAGCACTAAAATGGCCCTTTATCAAGCTATTCTGTGATTGAGCAGACACAGACAAACCACCTTTCTGCCTCAAGATGTAAAAATTGATCAGATCGTACTGTCTATTAATGTTCAAAAGACATCATTGCTCTTGCAAATACCTAAGACAAAGATGTTTAATTCATGATCATTTTTATACAAACAGGATAAACATATTCGTACAATACTGTCCATCAATTGCTCCTCAGCAAGCTGTCCATGTTTATTCTCCTGCTCTGTGGTGTCCCAAACTAAAATTAATTTATACACCTTACATTTCTTTTGTTGCAACCTTAATTTACCTTGCATTCACGCTGAGAGCTCATTCATAAACAGTTTCTGTAGAACAGCTGACACGTAGCTTGTTCACATGTCACAGCACTCAAAGTTACAATTAAATCATCGGACAGCATCCCAGAGAGCCTTGCACTGATAGAGACCTCCAGTGTGCAAGCTGCCCTTCGTCTGCACGTGCCCTGGCACTCGCCTCTATCCCCATTGAGCTGCCCTCAGAATCTGCCATGGGAGAGGACGTTCCTCATTTCCTTCGCTGACCGCAGAGGTCTCACCGCGATTAAATGCGGCCTCCGGCAACAAAAAATTTTTTTTCAGGGTCCTTTCTGGCATCTGTTTATTTGGATATTCTGCCTCAATAACAGTTATGTTTAAAAATGTCAGAGAGGAAAAACCTTCTATATTGAAATAATTACATATATCCAGTTTATATTTAAACTAATGACACTATGGTTTATTACATATTGGACAATGGAGACGAGGGCAGGGGGTGAGGCCCTTGCTGGTAATCAAAGCCCTGGGCTGCACACATAAGACATTTAATTTGCAATGTCAGATCTGATACTTTGTTTGGTCTTAGAGAAGTCATCTGACTCTTCCCTCTCATGTATATACACACACATATATAAAAAAAAATCCCTCCATTTAACTAACAGAAAAGAACAAACACAGTTGCCTTCCAGTAACGGTGCAATGGTTAATCTACTCGTAAATTCAGAAGCATGAAAGTACATTGTGGATTTCAAATATTATTAATTCTCACAGACACATATTTACTACTTTACCAAGCCATGAGGGACTGAGTTGTTTCCTTCATGACACAATTCCCTAAAGCTAAGAAAGATGTGAACATGTTAGAGAATCTCCCAACCTTATTAATAGGAAATTAAATAAAGGACCACATGACAATAAACTCTTTCTACCACATCTGCTTTTCTAAACTACATGTCTCTCTACCCATAAAAGCCAGATGAATCAATAGCTTATATCAAAGAATATACTACTTAGAACATAGTTAAAAATGCAGTCACTGGTATGTATTTCAATACTAAACAAATTGTGACTGAGCAGGAAATTGATCTAAAGATGGTTAGTTTCATACTGGAGGAAAGGAAATATTCTCACCTACTTATTAAAAGATGGATAAATTACAAGGATATTTCTTGTAACAAAAAGCACTCCATATTTTGCCATCATATTCAACATGCTAAATATCATTTCCAGATTCTATGATAAACCTCAGGAAAAAAAATATAAGGGGGGGGCAGGAAATACTCAGTTTTGTTGAATTTTGAACCAATTTAATCTATCACTTATTTGCTACTCCTTAAGACTGCAACTTCTTTGAATAATTAAAAGATTACAACTAAAGTTGTACAGTTCACAATTTGTTGTAGGCACAGATATTTATTTAAAAATGTCAGGACTGGACATAAAGGTTTACAGATTTTCAACTGGCAACTTCAGGAGCCAAGCAAAACAATACATTTATTTGTTGAGCTACCATGTCAGCCAAGAATGGTTACACTTCTCTCAATCCAAAGGTCATGCCAAGATTTGCTACTTAAGAGGTAACAAGATGCCTGCTGTTTTCAAGGACAGCAATTCAATTCCATGTCTGAACTGTAATTGTGATATGCAGCAAGTTTCTCAATCTTGACATGTTGGGTAAGAAAGGTTGCTATTTAAGGTGATGCCCTCTGGGTGAGGAAAATTGAAGGACCGGTACACTGCACGACATATGCTGTAAGCTATTACACCTGTATAGCAGCTAGTCCTGAAGTATTAACAGAGAAGGACAGCATGTGATGGCATTCTGCCTTCTTGATGCCATCCACAGCAATGCTAACAGAAGAAATTCCATATCTCAGTACCAAAAATCTTACTGAAATAGAAATATGAGTGGTTTCACACAGCCTCTGTAATCAGATCACTTTGGAAAGCAGTTAAGCTGCATGCTTATATTCATACATAAGACAGGGAGCAGTTTACAACTACATAAGCAAAAGTCAGCACACTGATAAATCTTGATTATTATAAAACCTCATGCTACTGAAAATTCTTTTACTGACTCCATAAAACACAAATGAAAAGCAAAACAGGAGTCTTCCAAATAGAGATGCACAAACCTTCCTCCATATACAGAGAGTATCATAATGCAATCCAAAAAAGCTGTGGCTAGAATTCCATGCGGACAAAAAAGCTTTCCAAGTGAGAAAATCTGATTTCCAAACTCAGGTTAGAATCAAACCTGTAGTCTGTGACTTTAGCTACAGTGAACTTGCTGGTGCTGTTTTTTTGAATCTGCTTCAAAGCTTTTAAAGAAATTAAGGAATCTTGACAAAAGCCACAATTGTGCTACACTCTGTTGTTTGAGTGTTTTACTGATTGTTTAGCAGTTTACTCCTTTCACCATAATAAAGGTACCAGAGTAAGGCCTTATTAAACCTGCACTATTTCTCATTCATAATGAACTAAAATAACAATATTACTATGAAGATTTTTCATACAGACTGTTTTTGGAATACTTATTACATATTGAGGACTTTAAGACATTTTTCCTTCCTTTATGCAACTCGCCTCCTTTTTAGCCTCTAATTTCTGACTTGGTTTTCTCGAGACATAACTGATTTTAATTAAAAAGCACAGAAACAAAACCTGTGATATGAAAACCTGTCCGGATTAGAGAAGGTGCAATTCCAATTCTAACACAATGACAAACTACTGAATATTCAAAAACAAAAAAAGGGGAAAAAATTATACAAAAAAAAAAAAAACATTACTACAACAACTGTTTCTGTAATCCTTCCAGAAAGTGTTCCAAGAATCCACACTCCTAAATTATATTTCTCTTCAAAAATGTACACATATCTACAGAACTATTGTAAGTCATGTCAGCTTTTAAAATATATAATCAAATGTATATTTCTAAAATGTATAATCAATATTATTACACATGTGAAACTAGCTTTAGAGTCTAACTGGCAAATGTACTGAAGTCAGCAACTGATGGCATAATTAGGTTCAGCAGAACCATAAGCAGATATGATTAAACTTTAAAAGGTTTAAGTAATTTTATCACTGTAAAATGCTTGTTGATAAAAGCTCTAAGCTTTGAAGATACAAAGCTCAGATTAATAGACCAATTTCTGACATATCATTATTAATTTTTTAATAGGATAGTGTCCACAGGCCCTTGTCAGAATCCTAGCATCATTACACCAGGCATTGTACAAAGTTCAGAATACACAGACTGCTTTCTAAAGATGCTGGAAACTGTTTTTATGACCTTAAAAGTCATGACTAATCCAATATTCCTAATATTAAAAAAATAATAATAGCAGGAAGCAGATGAAAGAGAAGACCAGAAACCATAACGGCTGTGAGGATTAACTACATTAATAACATCATGATTTGTAGTGAAAGCTGGGTGGGTTTTTTTTTTCCCTTCTTGTCATAGAAGGAAACACAGGCAAGTTTTGCTGGCCATTCTGTAAGAGATATGACCAGGTAATCTCCTAATAGTGTCACAGCAGGAATGTGTGTCCAGAAAGTATTTCTCCAGGGAATTAAAAATTAAGAAAACTAGCTGTAAGAGAGGAATCTATAGCAGAAGAAAAGCATGACATGACAGTACCTCACTGGAAAGACAGAAGATACTTTAGTATCCTCACTAAAGTATCTAAAGATACTTTAGAAATGGATTTAATTGGTAAGGGACAGATTAGGGCAAAACAAAGACTCGAATCCTGACTAGATGTACGCACATATTTATATAGTATTATTTACAGACTCTGACTGCATGCATATGTTATAAATTATGGCAGCAGGGGCTCGATGCTCCTCCTTTACCACAGCACCACAGTGGTACAACTCCAGTGTTTTGTCTGGTAGTTTACACTGCCTTGGACTAGCAAAGAAACGAGATCTGGGAATTCTGCATTAGGACAGTCTGCAGAATTGGTCTCTTGTCAGATTATTTTATGAGTGCTTTTTAACTTCAATCGCTATAATCCCACTTGCCCAGACTTACAACCATACGTGTACTAACGAAGCAACACTAAGCTGTAAATTCCTTCTGTCTGGTCCCAGCAAGACAATCTTGGTCCCAGCAAGACAATCTGGAGATGGACATGATAGCATAGAATAATTTAAATAGCTATTCTACAAACCAACCTTTCATTTCAATCAGAAAAGGGAGAGAAAATAAATGGGTATTAAAACAGATCACAGTTCAAAGTAATGAAACCAACATACATTTGTTGTTCACTCAAGTATTTCTGACCTGACCATCTGGGAAAAGAAAAGGCAGTACTTCATGGCAATAGGTAGTCCTAACATGCTGAGTTACTGAACTGTCTGAAATGTTTATGGCTAATTAACTGTAAGTTATACTGACAAGTTTCAACATCAGTCATACATACATATACAGAGATATATTTTATAAGGCTACAAAACTGTCTGAGTTTTATTAGCAATAAAAAAATGTCAGCTTTTATCATGCAAGCAACTATTAAAACCATGTGAAAGAGGCAAACTGACAAAGAAAGGGAAAAGTATACAGGTCTCATTATTGTGACCAGTCTCAAAAGGTTATTACACTGATACAGTAATGTTGTAATAAAACAATCAGAAAAATTAATATACTGAGTCAATACATGGATCTGATGGCCAGCTGAAAGAAGCGAAAGGAAGAAACAACCAGGAAGAACACTGTACCTTTTAGCACTAGTTGACAATTTAGCAGCTGTTTTGCTCGATATTTTTCCCTCTTTTTTCTTGGGCTGAACTTGCTCCCTTTCTTGTTCTTGCTGAACACCTTCACGCTGATCTCCATCAGAGCTACCTCCACTGGTGCTTGGACTATCATCCACTCTCTGCCCCTCTGTAGACATGGCAGATGCTGCACTGAACAAAGACAAACAACTGAAGTTAGTTTTTTGAGAAGAAACTGCCTAATTGTATTTCTTACATGCTTAAGGAAGGAACACATGGGATATATGTCTTTGTCCTAATAAAATAATGCTTGTGTCACAGTAGTTCAGTAATCCTTGTACTGAAGAGTTTTGCCACAAGCATCCTAACAATATTTCAGGAGCTGGCAATTTTAAACCCTATACCACTGCCACCCCCAAAATCCCCAACCAACCCACAAACAAAAAATGCAAAACAAACACACAAACCAATCCCCCTGCCAAACTCTTCACACATGCACACATATATATATGTATGAAAACCAGAAGTTACTGAAGTTAAGTGGGAAACATAATCCTGCAAGTGTAAAGCCATTCACTGTGAATTATGCTTTTCAACCACTCAGCAATACCATCAGTTAGCTGTCCCATCAACTATGCCACCAGTTCAAATCTACCACAGCCAGTTAAAAACTGAGAGTTATTACTATCTTAGCACTCTCTGTTATCCCATATGAAATAAATCTGTGGGCTCATTCCAAGTGTACAATGTGGGTTTCCACATTACAAAATCCACATCTTGGCATGCTTGATGGAAACACAGAACTAAAATGCTCTAACACAGGACTGTTTGTATTTACTAAAGCGGTGAGCACGTTGGTAGAGGATATAACCAAGTTTTTTCCTGACGTTTCATTCAGGCAACATGAAGCAACAAACTTGTCAGAGAACATGAGCAGCAAGAAACCTCAGCATATTTCAGAAGTCAAGTTAATGCTTTATTCACACACTTCTGATACTAGTTAGCTATTTCAATGTCTTCCTTCATTTTAAATAGTATAACAATATGCCGACAGATGAGGGATTACAAGCCCACTGTTACAGCTGCCATGACTTCTCAAACTCTCAAACTGCTCTAATGAAGGGCAGATGTCCATGAAAAACCCTTACTGAATTTGCATATCTGGTGGCACTAACTGATTAAAAAAAAAAAACAAACAAAAACCCAAAACCAAACAGAAAACCCGAACCAACAAAACCAAAACCAAATTAAAACCAAAGTATCCAGGTATTTCCTTAACTCCAAATCTGTACTTTAGATACCTATGTTACATATCCTTCTCTACAGATTTTTAGTAAAAAGCACACAGGCCCAAATGTTACTTGCTTACACCCACACAATCCCCATATATCTGGGTGGTTTTCTGATCAAATCTGTCTGAATGAAGAATTTGCTCTTTCATACACAAAGAGTTTCAAATTGCTGTGAACTTCAACTGTCTTTTCCTCTTACCTATGTACAGACATCATCACAATTAAGAACAAAACTATTCACCTAGACTATTATATGTTTTAAGGCTTGCTCAAGGGAGAATAATGAGATTTCAGGCTCAGATACAACCATGCTTGTTCTATGGATTAAACAAAGTTCATCTCCCTGTACATATTTATGGAAAGAGACAGCAAAGGAAAAGTAAATTAATATCAATGCCAACAGGGTTACGTTGAAAAGGACGCTTTTTAAAAAGGCCTAAGTGTTCTTGTTACAGAATAGAAATAAATGTACTCCTATACTGAAAAACCCTTGCCAAGATCTAATTCTATCAAATAATACACACTATGGAGTAGAAGAAATAATCTCTTTATGCATTATTGACACATCCAACTAACTTCAGGAGGAATTAGGTCTCTTTTGTCTATCTTGTGAAGCTATACTGAAAAAGAATTCTAGAAGTATGGCACCCCTTCAAAATGTTTAGGCATTAAAAGAAACAGCCATCAATACCAAGCGATAGATATGTGACTAAAGTTTCCCTTCATCAGCTTAAGCTGCATTTTTTATTTTATAACAGAAAACAGTATTTTCGAATCTAAATACATATAAATGCACAACACCAAACCTGCTCATTAAGGTAACTGAAATAATGCAGAGTTTCTGTCCTAAAATTAAAATACAAAAAATGTCCCCTCCTAGAGAACAATTTCTCCTATAGTACAGCTACAACAATACATTTAACATAGTTCATAAATTTACACAGGCTGATGTTCAGATATTTAAATCCTGGTTGTGAGATTTCAAGGTAAAGCAGCAGAACACTTAGAGGTAATAAACAACAAAAGTATCACATTCTGAAAAGTCAAAATATGCAACTATAATGCAATTTTGGTAGTAAGTACCCATTTTCCTTGCTTCCATATAAAGCTAAAATACAACCTCATCTCTTTTTATAACACTTAATGTTGGCCTTTATTTGCCCTAGATTTTACTTCTGACCTTTGCTTAATACATCTAATTTTAAAGAGAAAAATTCTCTCTTCACAATGTACATAGGCTTTAACACTGCAGGCCAGAAAGTTAAAAGCATATTTAATAATGCTTATATGCATAGGACATCTGCTATGAATAATCTTGGCTATAAATATTACTATTATCCAAAAAACAACTGTATTCACTTCATAAGTTCAGGTTACTATCCAGCAGACAAACACTGTAACAGTAGCCCAGAGCATATAATTACTGTAATAGGTAATGCCAACATGTACAAGAGGAAAATGTTTAAATCTGTCATTTGATGTCTGGCTATTTTCTGGGGGAAGGGGGTGTTGCTGGCTTTTGGGTGTTTTTTTCTTTTCTCCTTCTGTCCCTGTTCCTCTTTCTAACATCCAGGCAACTCTTTCTATTCCCTCTCCTCACAATACCTGCAATTTTAGGATGCTCAATATTGCGGTAAAAGTGTGTTTTAAGGGGCCTGAAATTAAGAGACTTCTAATGGGGTCAAACTTAGAAGACACACAAACATATGAACAAGTAAGAGAATGGGGGAAAAAAGTCAACTGAGAGGATGACACCGCGAAGAAAACATTTTGCTGCCACTAACACAGACAGAAACACAAGATACTCCTTGAGCTGTAAGTGTGTTTGAAACTGTCAGACAGGGCGAGAGGAAGACACACGATGTCCAGGTTCCCGGCTGCCAGGCTATTCTACATTCAGACGGGGGTTGCTAACCTCCCTGCTGTTGTGCAGAGAAAAATGAGCAGAGGGGGCAGAGGAAGGAATGAAGGGGGACTTAAAAGTCTCTGCCTTAACGTGAGATGAATCAGCACCGAGAGAGATTACAAGTGTAACTACAACTATCAATTTGAAGTGAAGGGTGTCCAAAATATTTTGCTTTTGTCAAATATATCCACCGGCACCTTCCCTTTCCTCCTCAAACTAAAAACAAAACCAAAACAACAACAATAAAAACAAACAAACCAACAACAAAAACAAACAAACCAACAATAAAAACAAATAAGACAAGAATACCCCAAACCACCAGTCATCATCAGATATCACACACGACCAAAAAAAAAAAAAAAAAAAAAAAAAATCCACCAGTCGGGGACAGTAAGATTCTGGCAATGTGCAGATGGGTCCCAAGGGCGGCAGAGCTAGTGATGATGTCTTTCTAAAGCGCTCGTAATTTCCTATAAGCCAAGATAAATTGAGTATTTCTGCAGGGTCCACCACGAGCAGCAATGGCAGCAGCCGCCTTACTTCATCTTCATTAGGAACCATAAAGGGCTAAAAGACCACAGCATCGCGGGACAGGAGGCAGAAAGAGCCCAGTCTGTGCAAGAGGAGGCTCCGCCACTGAGAGAGGCACCCGGAAGGATGGGACGGGACCGGACGGGACAGGACGGCAGCCCCGGGCTCCCACGGCCCCGCGTGGGCACTCTCCCGTCGGGAAGCCCCCGCCGCACGGGAGGGGCTGGGGGCCACGAGCATCCCCAGAACCACACACCCCCCGCACTCCCACGGCCGGGCGGGCGGCGCCGGGCCGGGGTGAGAAGTAGAAGACAACCGAGGAGAGGAGGAGGAGGAGGAGACTGAGAGAGGAAGACGTCGGGGGCACATGCGGGAAGGGAGAGGGTTGGGCTGCGGGGCTCCTTGGGGCGCGGGGGTGGGGGCTTAGTGCCTTTCCCGAGGGGTTCCAGCCCGGGGTGCCCACCGCTGCGGCAGGGGCTGTGGGGATAGCGCATCCCAGGAGGCTCGGTCGTCGTGGGGGGCAGGGGGTACCCCGGCGCCCCAGCGACCCAGGGGCGCAGAGAGTGCCGCGGGGACCATGCGGAGCGGGGGTGGGGAGCGGGGGTGGTCGCTGCTCCCGCCCGCAGCAGGGCGAGCAGGACAAATGGACACGGAAGAGTTGCTGAAAGGGTGTGGGGGTGCTGAGGAGCAATGGAGGCTGGATGGAGCCTGGGGGAGCGGGGAGCGCCGCCAGAGATGCCGAGGTGGCCGGGGGCGGTGGGGGGGGCGGCCGGGACGGTTGCTATGAAAGGGCACGGCCGAGGATGACAAGGGGGGCAAGGGGGTACCAGGCAGCACCAGGGGGATGCGGAGAGGGCAGGGAAGATGAAGGATAAAGATAGAGACAGAGGGTGGCAGATAAACGTGGGGAAGAGAGAGGGTGCTGCCGTGGGGGAGGGATGGCGAGCGACGGGGGGGTAGGAGCCCGGCGGGGGGAGGGGAGGCAGACGGGGAGCTCAGCCGGGGCAGAGGTAGGTGTACCCCGGCAGAGACGGAGGGAAAGCCGCCGCTACCTGCAGGCGAGCGCAGGTCTCTCTCTCGCTGGCGCCGGGCACAAGCTGCGGGACAATCCGTCGCGGTCGCCCCGACTCCGGCCGGGCGCGGGGCTGGAAAGGGGCTACAGCCGCTCACTGAGTCATGAGCCCGCTGCCCCGCGCTCCTCGCTGTCGGCTTCCTCTCCCCTTTCCCGTCTCTCCCGAGCAGCAGCGACAGCCGCCGCCGCTTCTCCCGCCGCCGCCGCTCCTGCCCCCGCTGCCCGGAGAGAAGTGAAGCCGCTGCCGCGCGCGCGCGCGCACCCCCGCCGCCGCCTCCGCGCGCGCGCGCCCCCACCCGTCCGCCCGGCGCCGCGCGCGCGCGCGCCCACCAGCCAATTATCCCGGGCGTTCGCGGGCCCGAGGGAGGGGCGGGAGGGCGGGGGCGCGCGCGCGGCTTCGGCAAGGGAACGGGGGGGGGGGGGGGGGGGGGGGGGGGAAGTGACGGGATGGGGGCGCGCGCGTCCGCGGGGGCTGGCGGAGGCCGCGCGCCGCCGGGCACGGGGGAGGGGCAAGAAGCGGCGGCGGGAGCGCGCGTTAAAGGGAAGCACCGGGGGCTGGGCGGGGTCAGCGGGGCAGAAGAAGAAGGAGGAGGGGATGGGGCGAGGTGGGACCTTCGGCCGGGGATTCGGGGCGGGGGGGGGGGGGGGAAATGGAGGTGAGGGTACTCGGCCTTTCTCCCCGCCGCCGGGCTGCTGCGGGCCCCCACACGAAAGTCCGGGAGGTGCAAGGGGCGGGCCAGGACAGGGCAGGGGGTGGCGGAGGCCGGTATCAACTTTCTTGGCTCTTCTCGTCTTTTTCGGCTCCTTTGTTCCCCTCGGCAGTCGCCCCCTCCTCCGCCCCCTCCCCAGTCCCGGCGGCCCGCAGCTCCCCAGCGCCTTTGTCTCCGCGGGAGCAGCCGGAGGGGACGCGGCCGATGCCCCGGGCGGGCAGGGACGCGGTACCTGGGGAGGGGCGGTGCGAGGGTACGCGGTGCCTCGGCCGGCCTGCAGCCAGGGCCCAGGCCCTTGGCACTCGGTGGCCACACTTTGTGTCACCGTGGTAGTTTCGACCGCTGCGTGGCATCAGCACGGCTGGGTGGCACAAACCGCCCCCGGCCGCTGGCGGCCCCGGTGACGTGCAGCATCCCGGCTGGAGATAGGCGCAGTCGCCTGATTGTGGCCAGGTAAATGAACCTCACCTCCCACGCAGGCAGGCATTGCCTCTGTGGAAAGCATCGCAGTCAGGAGTGGGAGAGGCCAAGGCAGAGCCGCACTTAAATGTTAGTTGTTTAGTGGGAATATTAACCGGGAAGAAAACAAACCTCCAGCAGAACTGGCTGTCAGGTAACCCCGGCTGCGCTGGGCGATGAGACACGTCTGTCCCTGTGCCGACCCTGCTGCTTTAATCTTTACATAATGTGCTTAGCTATGTTATGTAAACTATCACCTCAAACCTTTCTTCCTCTAACAGAGAAATATACCAGCTAAGGGCTAAAGGGGTAATGCCAAGTCAAAATGTTTTCCCTCTTTTAACAAGTATAAAGAGTTTAAAAAATAAAACGTGTTCTTACCATTCTACATGTAGGAGGAAAAGTTTCTCCCTGCTTGAGCTGTGAAGTATTGTATTTTTTCTGACTTATGGTTGAGGTGTAGGTGGAGCTTATGCCACCAAACACACAGAAGTTGAGAACTTGAAGCGTTACTGAGGTATATATGGATTAGAAACATCATTGATACCTGCTCTTGTATTATATCCAGATAGCATAAGTGTTTTTTGCAGTTTACGTGTATGTAAAATTAGTAATTTTCTTTGTTGAGAAATTGTTTTTAAATTACTTGGTTTATTTCCTCTTCCTATTTCTTTGCTTAATAATCCCAGTAATATTTTCACCTAAACCTAAAAATACCACAGTCAGCTAGTTCTTCCTATTCTGTGTGCATTTACAAGATATTTTCTTGCTTGTGATGGAGAAAAGCTCCTAATGTCAGCTAGGTGGGTTTCTATCTGCTAAGCATACATTAACTTTCTTGGAAGAACTAATAATGAAGTAATTAATAGAATATGAGGTGTGAAAGTCCTTCAAAAAATGCAAACCTCCTGCAAGTAATGCTACTCATTGTGCTGAAAGGTGCATTGCACACTCTTGACATCATGGCTGCCTTTTCTAAAATCACTTAAACCATGCTTTTTCCTTTCAGTCATTTGAAAACAGACCTCCTGAAAACCATCCAGGAAGTGATAAAATTAAATTCTAAATGATTCTTCTAACCATATTTCCTTAGTGTTGCTCTGACAGCATAAGGGTGCCTTAAAAGGAGGCACACATTGATCTGTGTTAACTCCTCGGCCCATCTCAGGATGTCTCCTTGGTGGCAGTTCATGGTGCTTCATTACAGATCTTTCCTGCTAGGATTTGCAGGAAGCACAGAGAAAGAAGCTGAGTGAATAGCCTAATTGAGACAGGGGCAGGATGGGGCCATACAGTGTCCCAGAATCTGGGTCATAATTTCCCAGTGCTAAAATAATCAAGGGAGCACTGAAGTGTTTCAGCACCAAGTGAGAGGTTTGAGTCATCGCGAGTCAGGCCCTGATTTTTTCTTTTGGTGTGTAACCTCTGGCCCAGAGCCCTAAATGGTAGGGCTTAAATTAAGGACAACTAAACTAGGCAGAAGGTTTGTACTGCCTTATGAATAGAACATACACACTGAGGTGTGCCCTGTTTTAAAAGCAGAGGTTTTGAATGAGCCCTACCTGTGCAGTGTAAAGAGAGTAGGGCAGGGTAGTCAGCTGCTCCCATTTTTATCCTTTTGACCTTTCAAAATAATGTGTTTGGCCCTCAGATGTTAAAGGTGGCATAATATTGCTCAAAAATCCTTTGGAAGACTTTTCTAAATTTGGATTATATAGGTTGAATCCTGGCCCTTTCGAAGTGAGTGGCAATGCTTCACTGTTAGATTTCACCCATGCTGGAGTGCTAAGGCACACAGTTACACTTCCCCCCCCCATGCTTAGTTTAGTGTGGTTTCTAAAAGCTGGCACTATTTACACCACCAGACACATCCAAAGCAAGCAACGTGAGTTCTTTACTCTCACAGAGACTTGGAGCTTCTTTGTGGAGACACGCCGGAGTTCATTTCACCTGGCACAGGCAGTCATGCTTTAAAACTATTATGGTTAAGGACACTTTTGTTAAGGGCTCTTGATTTGAGTGTCTGTTATAAGGGCAGATATGTCAGTCAAAATCTATGAAGTTGGAGAAACCTGAGCAAAGTTTCCATTTAGAAGTGTTTTATTTAAAGAAGTAATAGATCTATTTAGATTTTTCAGGTATTTTTACATTTTTAGCTATAGTGAGATCTGTAATCAATTATAGTGAATTTTATCCATTTCTTTTTAGTTAAAAAAACAGGGAAATATTGTTCCATGTCAAAAAAGAAATAGGAAAATGCAACTTTGATTTTTTTTTCTGCATTTCTGTTTATGCACTACTGTTCATTCCCATTTAAAAGAACATGTCATTTATGTATCACTGTTAAAGTCATTGAATGAGCACCATTGTCAAATTGTAACTGGTAAAAGGGATTTGGTTTTCTTAGGTAGAGAAAAGATGAGAAATCTCAACTGTGGTATAGGTGAAGACATAACTATCTTGTGATAGCATATCTCTCTTTCAAAATTTTATTATTTTATATTGAAAAGTGAGATGATAATATTCATTTGTCCATGATGTGCCTGATTATTACATCAATCTTTTCCAGCCAAGTCCTAATGAGCTAGTTTGTTTCATCCATCTGAACTATTATCAGCAAAGTTTGGAGGAATGGGGACAAAGGTGCCTTTATTCATTTTTTACCTGATTCCACTTTTCAGCTCCACAGGAGCTGTCAAAGCCTGTGTTGTTCCCCCCATCTCTGCCCTGCTGGGAGTTGGGCCCCGTGGGGCTGTTTGGATAGTGGACAGCAGGCAGCTCTCAGCAGCAGGCCCTAGTCTGGTCCTCCATCCTGAGCTGTGCTGGGGGCACAGAGTGAGGAGTTTCTGTAGTAGCTTTATGCTGTTCCAGGATTCTTCTCCCATAGCTGGTTTTCTTTATGCTACTATGACAGCACAAAGCTGTAAGGACCATCCAGAGGATCTAGCCTGTTGTCTGTTTTTTTCCCTCTTTGGTAGTTCTTTCTCCTGTTTGTAGATAGTTTATTCTCACACTGCATCTATTTTTTTTCTACAATCTTGCTTTGCTTTTGTTGCCATGTGGATGGATCCCGCTCTGTACGTTGGCAAATGTAAACTGAAATTCAAAGGTACCCTGATCTCTGAAGTGCCATCTGTGTTTGAAAATGCAGTATCTGAGTGATTCAGGGATCAGGATTCTTCTTTCTGTTTCTCTTCTCTCAGCGTGTGGAATAAAGTGGCATAGCAAAGCAGATATCTGCAGCAGAAATTTGAGTTTTCAGTTAATTGTGTATGTCCTCATCACTTAAAAAATGACATCCTATATCAAGAAAAACATTGATTGAGTCCTGAACACTAGGTAAGCCTGTTATTCAAATAATGCCTTGACATAAGTCTGTTTAAGGTATTTTCATGCCATTCTGAAGTAAAATGATTGTGTGAACACAGAGGCAAGTTACTGCTAGCCTGACTTCTTTATTTGCTCTACAATGCTGCAAACCCCCAAATCATTAGCATTTATTCACTCTAATATTTTCAGGCCATTAAATACAAAAGGAGTTGTAAGTTGTGTGGCAAACAGCTTTTAAGGTCTCTTTAATTCTAGCCTAAAAAACGAAGAATTTGCAGCTCCTCCTCCCCTTTGCTCAGAAGCAGAACTGCTCCCACTATCACTCAGCTGGAACCAGAACAAACAACTGGGACAATAACCATGTGGCATCAGAAATCCTGGTGGCTCTCTGCTGCTTTGCTATCTAGGATTGTAAAGAATAAAGATAAAACATATTAGGAGTGGGTAGGAGGAAGGTAGTAACTTGCTTCGGTGTCCTTAATAAAAGCCTCTATTTTTGTTTAAGATAGGGAATAAATTAACTGCATAGTGTCCGGAACAGAGGTTTGTTTCTGTGTGCTGGTTTAGAGCCTTACTTAGAGCCTAACTGCAAGATAATTGCACAGGATAATTCCATGATAGTTTCATGGAAACAACAGAAATTGTTGACAACTGAATCCTAGACTAAGCCGCTGCTTTAAAAAATCTCGTACTGCATGTACTGAAGGGAAAAATCTTTATCTCCAGAGCTATTGTAATGCGTTGACCTGTAACTGGAAGAATTCCCTGCATTGCCTGTCTTAATTCATCACCATATGTGGGAGAAAATGTTGAAAAGTGAAGATAGGTTAGAAAAGAAAATTGGGGTGTTTTAGGTGTTACTTCCACACTCTTCAGCACCTCCGCATTCCTATTATTTTCTGTTGGTTTCATAACATCTTAATTCACAGGATCAGAGCTTGGTTTTCTGATAAAAGATGGGTAAAATTCTGAGGATCTCTGTGGTTCTGTTGGGAAAGTTACATCTTTACAGTGAAAAAGAAGCCGTGGGCACTCATGTTCCCTTTTAATAAAGTTAAGGTTCCAGAAAAATGTGGGCTAATGTTCTCTATGTTTAATGCATGATTAATGCATGCTTAGAGTGTAGGCTCTGCATCCTCCACAGCAAACCAAACCCCATAAGCAGGCTCATTCAGTCCCTTCAGTAGGAGTGACCAAATGCATTTCAGGAACCCAGTGGACCACAATCAATCTAAAGCAGACTGTCTGCCTCGTGCACGGTGGAAAATACCCGCATTCTCTACCGGGGATTCCCCCAGGGAAGTGGAAGTTCCCTGCAGTAATAAGTCAGTCTAGTCACATTTTTGCACTTGTTTCCTGACCATCCCAGCCAAAGAGCCTGATTTGGGCTGCAATTGGAAGGGATGGAGGGGAATGTCTGTAGTTTTATAAACCTAAATTCCTCCTTCTGCTTTATGGAATCTTATACACAACTGGTGCCAATACAGCAGCTGCCAGTGGCTAGGTCCAAGGACAAACAAAGGGAGAAAAAATCAAACATCTTTTGTCTCATCCTTGGTGGTAGCTATGGCAGGGAATAAATGGAATCTCTTGCCTACAGGTCTAGGCAAAACCTGGCAAGCTTCTCTCTGCTCTTCCATAAGCTACATCTGTAGAACTTCAGGGAGCAGGAATCAAAACAGCAAGTGCTCATTTTCCTCAACTGCATCAAACAAAGCAAGCAGTGGGTGCAGCAACTTCAGGGTATTCTCTTAATCACCTTCGAACTGTTCCCATGACTGCAAAGTCATGGAGAGGCAGTGGGGAGGACACAGATGAAGCAAACATTTATTTGAGGAAGCTGGAAAGCCCAAGACAGGAACACATATCTACTTCCCAAGGAAGCAGACTTTTTTCCTGTATCCTAACCACAGTTCAGAGCCCTGAGCCACACAAAAGTGGACTCTCGGACATCTTTACTTTTTCATAATGGGTATTTGAAGGAATTTTGCTTAGCCCCATAACTCATTTGAGAGCCTCCATAGCTGTATTAATTCCTGTATTTTAATCCAAGTGAACTCTTATTTAGACCAACTTTGCTTCTTACATAGGCATTTCTACCTCTGCAAAGTCCATGCTTCTTGCATTTTACAGTTAATTTGGAAAAGTAGAAAGCAATTAAAGAATCCAGCACACAGTTTCTCTTTGTCTCTGGTTCCTGTGTTTGACAAATTTTTGGAACTGGAACCCAGAGCATAGCTGAGGACTAGGCCCACAAAGGCAATTTGATATCTGTTGCAATTTCTAGCTATTGATGCTGTAAAAGCTAGTGAAGTACACAGTTCTCAGGGGAGGCCACACATTTCAGGGGAGATAGATAACCAGAGCTAGATATTTAGACAGTGGAGGTCCACAAATATTTGGCTGAGTAGTTATCCACTTAACCTAGTCATCAGGAAGTGGCAGGGAGAGATGACAGTGGCTCAGAGTGTTCCACAACTGTGGGTACACACCTCTCATTGGGGCTTTAACTACAGGTACCTTAGCTGAGTTGGTTGGATCATGGTGCCAGTGTCACCAATGAGTTCATGATCTCCTGTTTCTAGCCTGTCCAATCTGCTGACAGAGGCATCACTGATAATGTGGGAAGTAGAAATTTAATTCTGTCTGCTGCCTGAAAGGACAAAACCCCCACAGTTTATAACTCTCAGAATTATGTCCCAAACACTACAGCATTTTGGTGTTTGGCTTATTTGTTCTCTCTCATTGTGTCTATTCTTTCTAAAATGTACCTACATCTTCACTGGGTTGGAACTGAAAACGTGAAATGCCTAGCAAACAGGCTAAAAGTCATTCTCTATCTTTTGATCTTTCACTCTTTTAATATTTAATGATCCCGTTCAAAATGGAACAGCATTAGCAAGAGAGATTAGGAAGTCCCCTGTCCCCTTGCAACACCACTGCATGTTTTCAAGGTAGCAATGAGAGATTAAGAGCCCCTCCGGGAAAACAGGTGGCTTTTGCCTGTGTCTCTGATACCCTCAGTCAAAGCTCTAACCACTTCACATTTTGAAGAGATGTTTCTGCCCCTGCTTTGGTGCAATTGGGAATGCTTGCTTTGCTAGGACAACATCTGCAGGCAAGATTACAGGATCTTAAGCTTGTGAGTCATGGTTGTCGGGGTCACAAATAGGTGTTAAATTGCTTGATGGCATCAAGGCTGGGTTCCTACTCTTGGGATCAAAGGTAGGACTTATTTAAACCAAGAAATCACCACAATCCACCACTAACTGGAAAAATACATTAAAATAACTAATTGTGTGTTACCATTCAAACACACCCTGCAACTGTGTGCTGATGCACTAGTGAGGTTTTCAAACATCCAGTTCAGACAAAGTGGGACAAACAGATGGGTGAATGGTCAGTCTCAATGAGGACATTTTTGTTTGAAATTCCTTCCAATACAGTGCACTATGCTCTGCCCTAGACCTTGGGAACCTCCCTTGGGATGAAGCTGACAGTCCTGGGGATCTCACACGGAGAGAGATTCCTCACCCTGGGCAGGGTGTGGAATCCCCAGGAGAGGCTGGGCAAGGAGAACTGGGCTGGCAGGTGCCCTCAGGGCCCTGACACTATGTCCTTAAAACCACTTTCAACAGCCATGTACTTTTGCTAAGAGGATTTTATTTTTTATGGACACACAAGGAGTATGATTCTGAGTATAACATTTCTAAATTTCTTAAATTTAGTTTCCATATAGTTATGTATACATAAATCCCATTTTCCAGAGAAGAATTATTATCTTTAAAAAAAAAAAAAACGCTCTCGGGAAAAAGCAGAAATCGGTCACTCCCAGGAATGCCCACTAATTCAGCTAGATTATTATTATATTCCACAATCAGCCAGCCAGGGTTTATTATTCCTTTGAGACAATGGGAGATATAATTTGGTTTTGGAAGAGATTCAGCAATAGCTTTTCCCTCCTGCATGCCGTCAGCTTGGATTGCGCCGTGTTACCGGACCAAAGTTCCCGGTGGCGGGGATGCCAGCTAAATGGCTTGCTGTGCTACATCTCTCTTGAGGTGAAATGCCATGGAAGCTGGGAGTTGCACAGCTGCCTCGGCATCTGCTCACAGAGCCCACAGATCTGAAACAATGGGCCAGAAATTGGATGGTAATTTAAATATAATGGTCTGTCCATTATTGGTAATTAAAAATCCATTGGTAGCAGCCCAGAAGGTAAGGGAGGCATCTGAATCAGACACAGGTTTCCTCTCACCTGGGTGGACTAGGATAGACTTAGAGACCAGTGTACTTCTTTTTTCATGTGGACCTACTGCAAACTCCTTGGAAATAAATGGAAATGTTTCCATTGGCATTAATGGACTTTGGACAAAATCCTAATTGCCTCTATAAAACCCTTTTTAATGTTGCCATACATTATTTGTCATGTATGTGTTTTAATAAAACAGTCCTGAATGTACCACAGGGAATGTGCTCCTTAAAATCTGTCTCTGTTTCAAACTCTAACAAGGGCAAGCTCTCCGACAGGAGACTTCAGCTTTACTCATTTCTGAAGGAAGGCTTAAAGTACTCTTTAATTTTATAGGGAAAACAGAAAACTGTGCAAAAGTTTGTGGTGGTTTTTTTTTTTTTTTTTTGTTTTTGTTTTTTTTTTTAAGAAGAACCTCACATGCGCATTTTCTTTATTCTGGTTTATTTCTTGATTCATAACAGTTTTTCCCTCAACTGTGGCTTTGGTCTGGAACTCAAAATGCAAACCAAAACTGACTTAGAAGCATCAAAGCTTGGGTGATGTGGGTTTTTTTACTTCATGTAGTTTGATCACCAAAACATATCTATGGGCAAGTTTGCTCAAAACAGTATCTAGATTAAATGAAAAGTTAATGAATGTCATAGTAAGGCTTTTTCTAAAAATTACCTGAGTTTTAAACTTAGAATGAAACTCCAAACTTGTGTAGTTTTATGTGGCATCAGATTTTGTTATAAGTGTCATGGAGTAAGAACAGTCTTTTCTGTTAAAACGTAAAATATAAAGTAAGAAGAGCTAAGCAAACTTGTGTAACTACACAAATGAGTAACTTTTCTCAGTTCCTCTGACAAAATGTGCATAATAGTCACATGGATGATAAAAATGCAGCCCGCCCCCCCCCCCCTTAAATTTGTATAGATTTATGAATCCTTCAAGTTGAGATGCCAAATATTGATAAAACTCTTGGAAGAATCAGTGAATGCTACAAGAGCTTTAATGTTCCACAGCATAGCTGTAAAGGTGGTTTGAATACCATTTTTCACTCTGGGAACAGAAAAAATATACTTTTGACATCTCAGGTTGCAGCTGCATTCTTGGAAGCAACAGTAATTTACAGTTTTACCAATGATATGGGAAGACAGAGATCCTAAGCAAACTACAAGTGGTTATTATCAGAGTTTCAGACTAAGCTGGAAGATTCTTATAGGTTGTTTGTTTTGTGGTCTTCTCCACAGTGAACTTCCCATAAAGGTATTGGTGCATAGCTAGTGGCAGGTGAAAGTGCAGTGGCTGAAGCAAAAAAAAAGCATCCCCATCTCTGCTGGCTTCCATAGGCATCTACCTTGCAGCAGGGGAGACTGAATGGCTTGCAAATTGGCTTCTGAACCTTGCAGTTCAGCATAAACCAAAATCAATGTTGGTTTACCTTAACAGGCCAATAGGCTGTGGTGGTTTAAAGCTGATTTGTGAGAGCTGTTCAGCTCCCCACTGTTAGCAGCAACCTCAGGGAGAAGTCTGGTAACCTCTGTAAGGATTCCTGTGAGAAGAGCAGCCAACACTTCCACACCTTCTGTTTAGTTTGTCGCTATTTACTGCTGTAGACCTCTACCTGTCATTCTTTTAGGTGAGATCAAGATTGGGACCCACTTAACTCACTACTTGTAGCAAAGATTTAAGGCTGTATGCCTCAGTGTGCTATCCCAAGAATCTCAGTTTAGATCCTCATCTAGCCTTGTATCTCAGGGACATGAAGAAATCAACCAACTAACTTTATTGCAAAGAAAAATATCACTGAAAATGTTTACTTTAAAACATTCAAAATAAATCAGTCAACAACACATTTCATTTGCCATGTGTTTCCCTTCTGCATGAATACTCGTCGTCTTTGTCCGTAGTGGATACCTCAGTTTTTCAGATGAAGCCTATTTCTGATTTCTTTTTATTAACAGTTTTTCATATAAATACAGTAGGTTTTGAAACTTTTTTCTCCAAACCACACTTCTGTCACAGTTTATGTTCTAAAGCCACATATTCTTGCAAAGAATCATGGAACCAAAAGCACTGTGGGAGGGTATGTGCCTCAGCAAAACCTTCTTCTTCTTTTGTTTACAGGCTTTTTCAGATTTTCCATGTACACAAACTACCAGGTAGCCTTCTGTCTTCTTCAGAGGATTCTTAACACACATGCCCTATGTGAAAGTGAAAAACCACAGCCCCTCTCATTCCCCTATGCTTTCTTGCGATGCTTCATCCTTCATTGTCTGAGGCCAGGGATTACTTTCATAGCTCACCTTTGGCAGCCACTGTGGCTGTTAGGACAACTCTGTATAATGCCAGCTTTCCACAGGATGTTGCCCTAAAAGGTTGTGATCCAAGGCAAAATGTGTCTTCCCATGAATAAGTTGTTTTATCCCTCCTATCCCTTCAGGGAACAGATGATAATGTGTTATAAATTTGACTTGTCTGTCAGCTTATGGCCTTATTCATTAATTTATTTAGTAGGAAACAGGTTTTTGGCATCTGGAATGAAGTCCACTTTCATTAACTACCTTGAGATAATGAAGATGGAGCTGAGTATTTTAAGCTTTAAAAATACGCAAAACCAAAGTAAGAACAAGGCCCCTACAGCAAGTGGAGAAGAGGTGAACTAGGGAGAAAAAACTGTGGTGAGCATCTCACATTTAATTTTGTTTAAGTAAGCCTCCCATTGTCCTTTCTCTGCCTTTGTATTTGCTTTTTGCCATTTTTGTCACTTACCTTCTACTTTTTCTCTTTTTTTCTTCAAATAAACCTTTCATACCTGAACAGCTTGCTATTTTGTCTTCCTTCTTCCCTTTCCTTTTTCAACAGCTCAATTTTTTCCTGTTGTCTCTTTAGACACATTCTTTTTCTTGACTTTGTCCCTGGATAATCTTCTCTCCCCCAATCCAATCTGTTGTGAATATTTTTCCTTTCAGATGTGTGAACTTGTGCCTTAGTCCCTCACTTCACAAACTGTAACCCACAGACTGTTGGTTGATGACAAATTGGGAGGCTGTTAATCAGAGAGCTGCTGTCTTCCAGATACTGAGTATCTGAGCCACCTTCAAAGACAAAGCCAGTCAGATACCTATCTAGTATTATTTCCTGCATAACTGTAGATGTTGTTATAACATCATGAGGGTACAGGTCTCTGCAGTTGTAAGTAAAAGCAGCTATTTATGCTCCCTACATGAAATCCACAAAGATGCCATCTACACTAAAAGTCAGAATTGCTAAAAATCTGAAGCAATCATTGAAATTGCAGCCTTCTCTATACTGGGACATACATTATTCTGGTAATGCCCCCTAACCTCCTACAAGATAGCATTTATTACTAGATGATCTTCCTTTTTAGTTTGAACACCTTATAGTGGCTTTGTTTCATATTTTTAGCATACCTGGAGAACTCTAAATGGAATTCAAATGCACAGTAGTAGCTGTCTCATTAATGACATATTTCAGAAGTAGAAAATATTTCCGGATTAGCAGCAACTCCCAAAGATAGTAGAAGTACTGTAAGGGGGATATTTTGATTAAAATAGGAATAGTACTGTCAGAAGAGAGTCTTCTTTAACTAGCTGTGATATTACAGGGTTATATGGGTAATGGGCCAGACATAAACTGTACATTAGATCTGAGCTATGTGGATCTGAAGGGCCAAAACTAAAGTAACTGCCTTAGCTTTTTAATGCTTTCTGGCTGAGAAAAGAAGGGCCTCAGCTCCTAGGAGACTCTACTTCCTTCAATGTACTGATCAGCAAACTGGTCAGGTCAGCAGTATTAAAACAATGACATTAACAAGGACACTTGTCTCTTTGGGGCCTTTCTTCTACTGCTCTCTGAACAATACCTGTGTGTTCTGACCAGGCTATCATTTTACAGTTTAGCACAAATGCTGTGGTCCAAGGTGCTGTTTAAGTGATAAAAAGGAATGCTTTCATAAGTCAGTCTTCGTATGGAGGGAGTCACTTAAATAGTGAGAAAGAGTTTCCCTTAACTTTCAGCCATAAAAAAAAATGATTTCTTGGAGTCATTTTACATGCAGAACAAAACCAATCTGACTGAACACAAAATGCCAACCCTATTTCCAGAATCAATGTCTTGGAATATTCTTTAATTAAATTTCAGTGAGATTCATAGAGTAAGCATAGACCAAGAGAATAGTTTGAAAAAGCTAGCCCCAAGTATCTTACTGCTATTGATTTATCATTACTCCTCCAACATACTTTCAAGGGGGAATTCTCTCTGTTCTGTAAAAGAAGTATTTTTAGGTTTAAAAATTATATACGCAAACAAAGAGCATAACTTATTTCAAGCTGAAATAGATCAGCTTTGGAAATGTGACATTATAGCAGGACTTAACCATGCTTGATTCAGCTGGGTAGTGTGCCATTCCTTAGGGAATACTTCAAAGAATGACGCAGAGCAGCAGCAACTGGGAGGATACAGACAATTCACACAGACTGCATGCTTTCACACCCTTGCCTCAGATCAGCAATCCCAGATGGCGATCACCCAGAAGAATCTCAATCTTTCTATATGCAATACTCTGCAGTCACTAAGTGGTTTAACACATAAACTCAGTAAACTCAGATGGGATTGACATTACCTTCAGTAGGCTGAGCACTCTTCTACATCCACTTACTGAAGGGAATAAGTGTGATCACTTCAGGGACAGTTCATAACTCTGTAATTAACAGAAGTACAAAGCAGCTATATTCCTAAACATTGTTAAGGGAGGGGTCTGGGCCTAGGAAAATAACATGCATCTCAACATCTGTAAGGCTAGCAAATATAATTATCAATGACACCAGTGTAAATCTTTGAGGTACATGTTATCATAGGTATAATACTCTCAGTAAAGAAAATAGCAGAGTGATTTTCACATCTCCTCTGCCAGAGTGAAGCACTCAGCTTTGCTCTCAGTGGGTATCAGTTACCAATATTTATTCCTTCATGCAGGTTAAGCCTTAGCTTTTTTATCCCTATCTTACTGCAAACCTCTTGAGAATGTATTATGACAGCAGAAATAGATGCACACTAGAGTGTCTAGTCTCACTATTTTGTGAGGTGAGTTGTGGAAGCAAAAAGAGTAGAAAGGATATGAAAAAGAAGAAGGTAATATTTTTAATTTTCTATCCCTTATATGCAAACAAAAATTAAACAACTTTTTACTCTACCTGTTCAACATGGCCATTATAGATTTAGTAATCTGTATTACTGTGCAATGTGATTCCACATGATTTTCTACCCTGGTGAAAAATGCATTTGTCCATTTCTTTATGGAGAAAGAATCTCTTTTTATGGAGGTAGTGTTTGCCTGGCATGGGTGATCCCATTGGTGTAGAGACTGAGTCTCCAAGCTAAAGCACTCCTTGGCAGAAGTCACCATTCGCAGCACCATGATAGTATGAATCTGTTCCTCACAGCTGTGGAGCCCAGTGTGGCTTCCTCTACATCAAACATCTTTACAGCATCCTCCACTGTGTCTTTACTTCCACTGAGAGGCCTCTGAAGCACAATAATTCCTGATAATGGAATGCACATGTTAAACAGACTATTAATTAAAACAAATTTCATTATCAAAAAAGATTATTACTAAAGCACCACGTTTTTCACATGGAAACACTGGAATTCCTCCACTACTCTCTGGTCCTTCTAGAATGCCTCACCATCCCATATCCTGTCCTTTAAAAATAAATTTACAGTGAAAATGCATTTTCTCTAAAAACTTGTAACCTTTTATAAAATGATTCCATTTAAAATTCTATTTTAATCATTTTTTCACAGCAAAGAAGAGATACTAAACCATGTAATTTGTATTCACGACAGCAGGCATCATTGCATCCAGACAATGCTGGGAAAATTTTGTGAGACAGAGATAGGCAAATCAATTATAATGAAACTTTTGTTTACTGGATTCTTCTTGTTGGATTTTAATGTCTGGACATATAACATGCATGTATAAGCTATTTTGGAATTATTTAAAATCTTTTGTGGGACTCATCAAAAAATAAATTAGTCTGACATTTGCCCTTTTGGGATTGGATTAAGCTGTCTACTCTGCCCCCCTTGTGAACTGCAAAAGAGAAGACTTTGGCTAGAAATTAGCAGTTTAGGAAAAGTCAACATGTATGAATTGTGGACAGATCCACTTTAAAATTTTAGCAAATGTCACAAGTATTCTTTTATTCAGACTCTGAGAGGCTTTGGAGAAAAAAAATAACAAGTATTAGAAAAAAGCAGCAAGGAAAACAGAAGTAATTTCCAACTTTGTGTAAGGCAGTTATTATTGTGGCTCCTATATATTACGTTATTTAGACATTCCTTCTCCTCCTGGTGCATTGGATTTATTTTATTCCACCCAAGCAAATAGAGTTGGATCATATTTGATCTCACATTTGTATAATATAAATATTAATTGCACTGTTTTAAAACAAAGATCTTCAATCAGCCAGATCAGGTATAGTTACAACTGGAAATCCAGAACTGCTTATTTAAGCAGATAATTTCTTTCTATTCTAAAGGCTGTATTCACTTGTGTGTTCTGGGAGGAAGAGAATTAAAGGCAGAGATGTAAAAGATACTGGGTCAAATCAGATATCTTTACTAACTCAACATTTGGACAAACACACTTTGCCAGTAGTAAAGATTTGAAGATCTGGCCCATAACAATTCTTACAATAGTGGACTGTATTTTGTTCTTGGCAGAGCACCAAATCTAATTTACTCTGAGTTTACAGGAGGAAAAAATACAGAAGTGTTCTGCGTCCCATTTGTTACAGCAGCATAATCAGCAGTGAACTGTCACTCTGAACAGCAGCAGAAGAACCAAAAGAGGAATGCTCAGCTCTGCCCATGCTGGTGGGTGATGTCAGGAAATCGCTGCTGGGTGATGTCAGGACATCAGCCTCTTGAGGACAAACAGCCAGCAAGCAACCAGCCTTTGTTCTTTCCCCCCTCCCTCCTCTTCTGGCACAATAGCTTTAGCAGACAGATAAAATGTTAACAAAACACGGATGTGTTTTTACATGTGTGACAATGGTTCCTCGTACCAGGGCTCGCAGGTAGGGAAGAAGGGCTGTGTGGACAGTGCAGAAATGCAAGGAGCCAAAGGCAGTAAAATGCCAGTGAAAATCTCCCCAGCTCTCCATGGGGAGGCTCAGGAGGCCTCTGCTTTTCCAAGCAGTAATAATTTGCATGTAATAGCCCATGCACCTAGATATCTCTCAGGAGCAGAGGATCAGTGGCTGAACAGTGGCATAAAACTCATGGGACTGGTGTGAGAGTTTGAGCACCATAAATATGCAGATGCCTGGTGCTTGAAGAGAGTGATATGCCTTGCCTCCATTCCTTTTTTTTTAATAACACTGAGTGCCATTTTTGAAGGCAGATGTCTGGTTTCTAAAAGACTGCCTGCAGGAGCTCAGCCTGAGGCAGGATGCAGCTGATCAGCTGCTTTCAGCAGGGCAATGGCTTATGTTCCTGCTAAATTTCTGTAGGCAGCATGGAGCAGCCTGCTTTGACAGATACCATGAAGGTCCAGCACCGTTGTCGTTATTGAAGCACCTCCCCTTCACTTTACTTTCTCTAAAAGTAAAATAAAAACCTCATAGAATTCAGCCATGTTTCTCTAGTTTTATGTCAGCATCACCAATTCCAAAGTCTGGCACACTGTCCTTTCACTGTTATGTTTTTTGTGATGATTAAGCATGTGTATTTTTAAGGTGAGGCTCTCTGTTGTCTCCCCTATGATTTCCAATATTGGCTAGCTTAAGTCTTCTTGTATGTCCAGCTACTCATCTCAAAGGATAAATTACCAAGGAAGAAAGAATTGTTGAAGGAATGTACATCCCAAATCAACTTGAGGAGACAGAGTTTAAAAAGACAGAGAATGTAATGGAGAAGAAACTTCTTCACAAACAAAACCAATGAGGTGATGAAGGGTCTCATCATCTGGGGCCGTTCCTGCAGGAGATTTCTTTAATTCTCCTCCAGATGCATCAGTATCTTAAAAAAGAGAAAACACTTCTATCCTGGCCCACTGTGTTCAAATCAGGTTAGCTCAGCTATGGTTTGGAGATTTGTGAATTTCTTTGCCATTTGTATGGGATACAGTTAGCCCAGGATAAAGACATCTAATACAGAAGAGATGACCATCTGCTAAACCATAACACATTTGCAATTCCCTGTTGTAGAGCTCTGTTTTCCTTTTTGGCCTTGTATTATATAATTTTGACTGTGCAGATTTTTAAATCTTTATTGCTAATAAAAAAATAGGAATTTCCACTGAAACCACTCTGACCGTGTGTTCAGAATCTTTTGTCTGGTGGCCTTTGAAGCACCACTATCACCTGCAAAAGTTCACACTGCTTTGGGGTTCTTGGACTTGAGGTTTTCCACCCTGTTGTTGGCTTGGGTTATTTGGGTTTTTTTTTGATAAAGGTTGTAGGAAATTGATTAAGACCAGCACTGTTTAATATCTTTATCAATGATTTGAATGATGGGGTTGAGTGCACCTTCAGTAAGACACTAAGCTGGCCAGAGTGTTGATCTGCTGGAGGGTAAGAAGGCTTTACAGAGGAATCTGGACAGTCTGGGATGGTGGGCTGAGGCCTTTTGTGAGAGGCTCAACAAGGCCAAGTGCTGAGTCCTGCACTTGCGTCACAACAACACCCTGCAGTGCTATAGGCTTGGGGCAGAGTGGCTGGAAACCTGCCTGGTGGAAAAGGACCTGGGGGTGCTGGTGGACAGCAACTGAACAAGATCCAACACGTTCCTGGTGGACAAGTAGGCCCATGGCACCCTGGCCTGTATCAGCAGTAGTGTGGCCATCAGGACCAGGGCAGTGATTTTCCCCCTGCGCTTGGTGCTGGTGAGGGCACACCTCAAATCCTGTGCTCAGTTCTGGGCTTTTCACTTCAAGAAAGACCCTGAAGGGCTGGAGGGTGTCCAGAGGAGGGCAATGAGACTGGTGAAGGGTCTGGAACACAAGTCCTGTGGGGAACAGCTGAGGAAGCTGGAGATGTTTAGCCTGGAGAAAAAGGGGCTCAGGGTGACCTTATCATTCTCTCCAACTGTCTGAATGGAAGGTGTAGTGAGATGGAGATTGATCTCTTCTTCCAGGCAGCCAGGGACAGAACAAGAGGAAATGACCTTAAACTGTGCCAGGGGAGGTTCAATCTGGACATTAGGAAGAATTTTTTCACTGAAAGGGTTGTTAAGCATTGGAATGAGCTGTCCAGGGAGTTGGTGGAGTCACCATCCCTGAAAGTGCTCAGGGAATGACTGGATGTGGCTCTTAGTGATAAGGTTTAGGTGGCAGGGTGGAGTTCAGTCAAAGGTTGGACTTGATGATCTTGCAGGTCTATTCCAACCTTAATGATTCTATGATTCTAAATGCAGTTTCTTCTTAGCTCTCAGAGGGAACAAAAATTCTGTCTTATAAACTAGCTTGATAAAGAATTCTGAACACCTAAATTGTCAACTTTTGTTCCTTAGTACTTCTCGTTATCAGATGTGGACTGAATAGTTCCCACAGTTACATTTTACTCACATAAGGTTCTCATTTGACACTAGTCATATATTTATATTAATGCAATCTTGCTGTGTGACTTTGTGTATCTTTGCATTTTGAAGTCTTCAAATGAAATAGAAAAAAAATTGCATTCACACACTTTATTAGCACAGTAATCAGATTTTCAGAGTTTCACAATAACAGGAGAAGCTTGAAAAGTAATTAAGAGATTCTCAACACAGCAGGAGTTTTTGTTAAAGGAGAAAACTAATTCAGACTCTAGTTTGCAGATACAAGAGAAGCTGGGGCTGGAGTCCAAGAGACTCCTAATCTTCAAGAAAAGTAGCTGCTCTGAAAGCCGTGGGGAGGGAGAGGTCATTCATATACTTTCGCTTTCCTTTAAAAGAAAGCAAACCATTAGGAGCTTATCTAACAATTAAAACATCTGCTTCACAAAGGAGAAGCACGTCAGCTTGCATTGCCTTGATTGAAAGGATGCATTTTATTATATAAGAACTTGGAAATATAAAAAGTACTACATGAATTTGTGTTTGTAAGGAACAAAGTTGATTTCCAAAGATTAATAACAGACTGTACATATGCCTTTGAGGAAGCACCCAACCACATGAATGACTGTTTCCAAATGCACATTTATTTAGATGTAACCAGATCCTGTAAGTAATGTGTGTGTAAATCAAACTGGAGGTTTTGGTGATCAGCTTTGATATTATCATAACGTTCCGACATTTTCAAAACTGTGATTCTTCTAAACTTCATTTTGCTCTTATGTAGATATAGATGGAATGAATGGCAACAAGTAACTAATTTGTAAATCTTTGCTGTCTCCTACTATTTCATGTCTCACTTGTTACTGCTTTCCCTATCTCATCTGCCCTTTTCTGTGGCTAGCTGACACCTCTCCTACTGCTTTGGTTCTGCAGTGCAGACACAGGCTTCTTTAATGCTTTTCAGCAGCTGTGCTTGACTTTAGGCTTTTATTTTCTAAGAAAGTAGGAATTATGAAAAACTGCTTTAGTAGGAAAAAAAAAAATTGGTGCCGCCTCTTGTGCTAAATAATGTACTGATACAATTCATAATGTTGTTTCATTTCTTTAAATGTAATAATTACCTTTTAAAATGTGCATGTGGCTTAATCTTTTTATGGCGTAGGATAATGGAGGAGTTTTATATGACTCACAAGTGATGATAAGGATGTACATTGTAGATTATTGCTCTATCACCATGCATTTGAAGAGAGCTCCCTCATGGCAGTAAAATAATAATAGGACTGATTGCCTTGTCCTAAACCCCCCTGGAAAGCACCACTCTGGGTTATTTTAGGACATAATACAGAGATTTGTTCTCCTGTTGGCTTCTCTTAGATGGTAAGGGCATTCAGCTGACCTGTGGAAGGCACAGTGCTCAGCAGTTTGTCTAGGTTTCCTAATCCATACCAGAATCCTCTCACCCAAAAGCTGTGCCTTGGCTCTTACTTTCCCATGCTCTCTAGGGCTGGAGGGAAGGAGAAACATATGGAAAAAAACAGAAAGTTGAAATACATCCTAAGAGGTCAGTGGGAAACCAGTGTGCACCCACTTCTTGCTTTTGTCCCTTCCCATCTTTCTCTACTTTCAGAGAAAGCTGCTCTTCAGGCACATGGCATTTCCTACAGGAATGAGTGAGTCTGAGCCAACTCCACTGGAGTTTTACGGACTGAAATATCTAGATTTGAGGGAGTTTTTTACACTGAACAAGTGCCATGTCATTTTTAACCTGCAATAGCCAAGAAATCTGTATTGAGGAAGTAAATTTTAAAATGCTAATAGAAACCGAAGAACAGGCAATGATTTTGTCAGAAACTTTTATTTTAAAAGTGGTACAAATGAGACAGTGGCTGTTGCCAAACCTTTTTCAGGAGTCTCTTGTTGCAGATGCTGACTCACAATAGGAATCAGTCATGAGGACTGGGACAGAAAATGTGACCAAATGTGATTCAGCACATCAGCACTGTATTTGCATGTGTAAACCTCTTAATATCCATTTCAGTTACCACTATAAACCTGTACCCAGCCCATCTTTATGTCAGCTGTCTCAGCCTTCAAGTTACCTTAGTCTAGTGATATCTGTTTGAGTTGCAAATCAGAAAATAAATATTTTTGCCGCCTGAATTTTACAGGGCGCTCAGTTAATCCAGATTTGACACATTGAAGCTTTTCAAGCCAGAACCACAAATTGATGGAAAATGCACAAAGTGAGGACATGCAGTAGCATAACCATCCTTTGTCCCACAGGCAATGATAAAATTATGTGTGTCCTTTTCTAGGAGGTGCTAACAGGAACTCCAACTCTCATCACTTCTTCTTTTCCTCTCCTGCCTACAGGAATTCCTACCATGCTGTTCTGTTGCTGAACTGAGTTCCCTGCCGCCCCAAAAGAAGATTTCTGCTGGTAATATTGCAGACGCAAGCTGGCAATCTGCATATTAATATTTTTAGTGAAGTGGAATGCTCTCCTGAAATCATCATATTCAGATGTTCTGAGACCATGAGAAGAATCTCAGGTTTGTATAAACCATGTAAAAATTTTTGAAAAAACGAATCCCATGGTTTCAAAATTCTCAGCAAAAGCTCTCACCCCTCCATGTTGGGCTTTTCAAGCCAAAGTAGTGATTTTTGCCTCACTATTTTTGAATGCTTGTGGGTAGCAAGTTGCGTCACTACTGCTGCTGCCCTAGGCCTGTTTAGGAGGATTTGGGTTTAAGGTTAAATCAAAGTTTGAGGTTAAATCAAAGTTTGTAGGCAAAAATCTGTTTCTTCTTTTGTGGTGTCTTTCACTTAGCTCTGGTTCTCATCTGTTTAAGGAAACCCCTTATTGCTGAGGTGATTTAGGGTGAATCCTCACTAAAGGCTGTTTTACATGACAGAGAGAAGTGCTGGAAAGAGGTCAGGGTTTCATTGACATAATCCTATCTTAGGGTTTGGAAAAACCTACCTTTGCTGGAGTTCAGTTGATATCCATGACTTTGATTTGAAGAGGTTGCTATTCCAGCACAGTGGTTCACCAAAAAAAATCTAAAAATTTGGAACTCATTCCAGCCAGGAGTTCAGAGTATCTTTTGAGTTCTCAGGAATCACTGTAGGTTTTCAACTGGCTGGTTCAGAGGTTTTCACTGTCCCTACCTTCAGATGTCTACTAGTTCTTCCAGAAAGACCCAGAAGCTTTGCAATAATGCTTCTTCCATGCTGTCAAAAACTACATACCTGAGGAACCATGATATCTTTATTCCAATTATTTAAAAAATGCACATATTTCTTACATGAGAAAGGTAGAGTCACACAAAGGACTGCTTTCAGTTGAGTGATTTTTATTTCCTGGCTATAAATTTATGACATAGCTCAGAGATGACATAAGTCAATAGCTGGTAACATAGTTACAGACTATGGAAAGAGGCCTGGCAGAGGATAGTTCTATGCTACTATTACATCTGGAATGAAACTAACTTGTGCAGAAATGACTCACATGTGTAGGGGAGATGAGTCTTGGAGCAAAGGTACCAGCATCCTACAAGTGATGTTTTGTAGAAACAGTGGAGCGGTCTTTAAAATATCCTGTTAATTGATTGTGCTCTCTGGCACTAGCAGGAACACTTGGTGCATAGTGAAATTATATTAGAATTGAAAGTGGCAAATCTTCCTATTCTCTGATATTTCTTGGGTTTTTTACCCTGTAAGTGGTTTATACATGGGTGCCTTCTTCTACTGTCCTACTGCTCAGCCTCCAGAGCCACATTTGTGGTTGGCGTATGGGCAGGGGATGAGAAGTTGCATGTAGGCTTCGTGCAGGTGATCAGGGCAACAAGCTCTTCTCCCAAATGTCTTTTGATGACATCTGGATGGCGGTCATTTAGGGAAAAAGGCATATAAGATAGATTTAGATTGGATATTAGGAAGAAATTCTGTACTGTGAGGGTGGTGAGGCACTGGAGCAGGTTGCCTGGTTATGGGTGAACCATCTCTGGAGGTGTTCAAGGCCAGGTTGGATGGGGCTTTGAGCAGCCTGGTCTAGGGAAAGGTGTCCTTAATTGTTTTTCTTTTTAAAAAATGTAATGAATGGCAGTATTCAAATTCATTAAGAATAAGATTTTCCCCTATGGCCTCAATACCTTAATATTAAACATTATCATATGCATAACAGCATGGTACATATTAAACAAAGAAGTTCATACTGACTCAAATAATTTACATAATTATTAGCAGGTCTCTTTGCTAGCTGTACAACCTTAAAAAAAAAAAAAACCAACCAAAAAAGCTGAAGAATGTAATCTCCTTTTTAAATGCTGCAAAGGCCATTTTATGTTTCTGAGACTTGGGAAATCCTGCTGTCTCTTTAAGAGATATATCTAGGGATAATCTAAAACTGGAGTTAATTAGTGCAACATTTATTCTGATGTTAATATTATTTTTCCACTCATAGCACCTGTTGGGTAAATCTATTAAAGTGTTATGTGTTACTACACATCAGTTTAGACCTAATTCACCACATTCCTATTTATCCTTTTGCTTTCTGTGTGGGTGTAGCTTCCTTGATTTAAATAGAAGTAGGCTTAATCAAGTGTTTAAGTGTTTACAGGGTACAATAAATGTATAATACATTAATACTGTTTGTGCTAAAATGTGCCTCTAACATTGTTCCTTTTCCCCAGCTGTCAACCACATACTTGATTTTCTTATCACTTTATCTCAAATTATTTCAGCATAGCTGTCTCAAATATTTTACAGATCATACGCAAATAAAAACATACTTTAAGTAACCTTCTTAAATTGTGGAGCAGACACATCACTAAATGGAGAACAATAAATAAATAAAAAGAAAACCCAGTCAAACATACTTTTACAAAACCCAGCCAAAGAACTATATCTCCAGCACAGATACAAGGTTCCAAAGTGAGTTGAGGAGGTGGATAATGAGGGACTGAAGGGCCTCTGTCCCTGTCTTTGGGCTTTTGAGGATAGCTTTGCCAAGTATGTTTCATTGGGCACTGAAGAAGTTTGTAGGCACTGAATTCTTGCTTACTCCAGAAGCCAGGCAGTGGGCTATTGGTAACTGAAAGCTGGTTTTCCCCATTCCTCCCATCTTGGTTAAAAATAACTTTTATTTACATGTTATATTTGCTCCTGGTCAGTTCATGATCTAATTCACCACACAGCCAGAGAGACCTTTGCATACCCAACTGAGACATTGCTAAAGGAACAAGAAGCAGGAATTACCTAAGCTGCCAACAAGAAGCAGGAATTACCTAAGCTGCTTGGAGTCCTAGACCAGGAACTTCAGGAACAAAATAGCATCCTTACTATGGACAGCTATACCACGGCCTTGCTCCAAATTGGCATGACAAGGGCAAGGGGGACCCTCTTCACTTTTGTAGAGCAGGAGTAGCAAGAAGCTATTTGCACAGCTCTCTGCTGTGGCAGCAGGCTTTTCCCTGGAGAAAAGCACCTGGAAAGAGGGGAGGTTGTAGATAAGCTTTTCAGTCCTTAAACTCTCTGGAGTGACTGTCTGGGACCTGCTGCTGTGCTTGTCACATCCATGCTCATCCCAAGGGGCTGTTGACAGGATCCCAGAGTACTTTGTTCCCACACTATTGACATTCATGGTGCACTTCACGTTTCCCAAAGTTAATGATCCGGACTGTCTGCAGATGCAGGCAGACATCACTGCTCAGACCTGTGATGCTGATGAGCTAGTTACAAAAAATCATGTTTTACCTAGAATGACTAAATACATGTAAGGTTTGTGAAAATTGACCTTTCTTGTTGGATGAGTTTCAGGAAACAATTTTTCACTTAATGACTGGCTTGAATCTAGGCCAAATTGGTAAGTCTGTAAGTCTGAACTAAGCAAGTAATTTTGAACAAATTATTTATTCAGTGAAGATAGCTGCTTTTCCTCACTAGTACATAGTTCATGGACAGACTGTGAAACTCTTTAACTTACTTGTAATTCAAAGTTATTCATACATTTCTTCACATAATAATTCTTGGTCTAAAACTATTTATGAAAAGATTATCAGTGCCTGCCATGAAGAGACATGAAGGAATGGAAATTATGTCTGGTTCAGAATCAGCTTGAAAATGTAGATGGATATGCTCTAACGTGAAGAAACTCTTCACTGTTCAGTGAATGTGGCTGGTTTTTCTCAAATCATTTATTTGACAGACCAGTTTTTCTGGCATTTGACCAACTCCATAATTCATAGAGAATTTCCCTCCCCCTTGCCCATCATTTTCCCAGCTCTGCTGAAAGCCTTGCAGCCAGACAGCTGCTCTGAGTGAAGTGTATATATGGTCTCATATTGGTGCCTAGTAAATAGGTACACTGGTGTGAAACCACACGTGCTACCTTGGGGCCATCTTTGCAGAGGACAAAAGGACATGGACACTTGCCTGCCCACTTTGTAATAGAATTGGCCCCTCTGGTATGAGCTGCAGTTAATAAACATTAGTATAGCAGCATGAACTTTCTGGTGTGAAGGGCAACACCTGTACCTGCTGTGCTGTCAGAACAAAGCTAGCATGCTGTACCTTTTAGCATCCCTTAACTGCTCACAAAGAGAAAGATGAGGAGGGAGACCTGCTCTTTCCAATCCTAATTCTCTCCTGCATATGGGCAAAGCTCATTGGGGCATTGCTCACTGAATCCTTCAGCTGTTCTGCAGAAAAGCTAGCAGCACTGCTTGGGGTTTCTGCTTGGAGTCCTAGACCAGGACATTTACTTAAACCTTCAACTCTCTTTCCTCCAGTGGTAACATAATTTCTTTGGTTAACCCTTTGGTTAACCTCAAACCAAAGAGAGTGATTCCTTTTAACTCCATCACCTTTCCTCCCTTCACTCTCCGCTATTCCCTCCTTGCAGCCCTTACCTTGTTCTTTTACCTGCTTCACTTACTTCTTTTTTCATTTTGTGATTCATAGTTTTTCTCTTTAATCTTTGCTATTTTGAGGAGGGGAATGTCTTTCCTGGCCCCAGTTAGTGCTCTTTCAAGATTTGGCTTATTCTTTATAATATATCCCATTTTTTCTTTATTTTATATTACCATGGAGCCTCCAGCTGGTATTAATAATCACTGAGAGTTCCTACTCAAAGAATTTAGAATGCAGATGAATTAATTCCACGGGTTAAAGAGACCCATCCTTTTATAAACATACGATGTTAAAAAACAGTAATTAAAATTATTAAAAACCTGATTTGGTTGTATCAGGATTTTAGGTATTAATATAAATACTAATTTAGGGAATAGACCAATTTAAAGATTCTTGCTTGCCTGTGGGTTGTTTTTATTCTGGCCTTGCAAGATTTTTAACCTATCTTCAGGGTTGCAGAGAGGTAATAAAAGTCAGCTATCCTGGATCTTATCTTTGATTTAAAATACTTTATTCTTTCTCACTTAGCTCTGCTCTTTTGGTCCTGGTAGCCCTCTGCAAAATAGAATAAGTATTTTCATTCAGTTCTGCAGGTGGTGAAAGACATAAAACATTAGAATGGGTCCTTTAAAACAGCTGTAAACTAAAATGATGCTTGTAAACTGAAATACTGCAGTTTTGCTCACCCTGAATTTTAAAATAGTTTCATGAGGTAATTGAGCCTTAAAGGATCTGTTTTTTTTAACTCTATAATGTTATTATGCTGTTGCCACAGGGGGAGCATATGCTTGCTGCCAAAATCTAAAACTCGAATCTTGGATGTTAAACAGATAAGATTAAGTCATAGACTTCAGCTGTACTAGAAGCAAGTACAACATTCATCTGAAGCATGTGACAGCTATGTCCTGGAAAACTGTTTCTAGACAGACATTCTTGCCTGCTTACATAGACTGAAATAGGCCATTCTCATTCATTCAGTCTACTGAGTTTTAAGCACCTCTGTAGAACTATTTGTTTTAATGTTTTCCCCATTTTCCTGAAGTGTGGCACTGCTTCTTTAAGGAGCCTTGTAAATGAAGCCTTTCACCTCAGATGGTTATTCTGTTAAGGATTTCTGCTGTTTTTATTGGTCACTGAAAACCCACCGTGACATTTGGGTTTTAAGACTTACTTTTTCTTAATTGTATCAATGGGTTTGAGTCTATGTTGGATTTCAGGTACCAGATTGTGCATTTTCTGTGTTGCACTTTATTGTGCCCTAAAACATGACAGACATTGCACTGAACAAAAGAATGATATAATCACTTCCCTGAAGAATTTACTATCTGACTTTAGATTAAAAAAGGAGTAATAAACAGCAGGAGGAGATGTAGTGAGAAACTACCTCACACGTTACAGCAGTAAGATCAAGCTGTTAAGCTGTTGGTGCTTGTAAACACCTCAATTGCTTAACTAAATGGTTTATTTAAAATAATTATGATCAGTGAGCCACTAATTGTAGGCACCACTGAAATGAACTCAAAAGGAGGGATTTGAATGAAAAGTTCAAATTCAGTGAACCAGAATCAGCATTGCATCTCACAAACCAGGCAGCATGAGACAGAAAAGCTTGCTGGAGAGGTAGGTAAGTGGGACATCAAGACTGATGTCACTGTTAAGTGGAGAGAGCAAACCTCTATACGCAGAAAGTGTGCAGTTATGCGGGGCACTAAAGGTGAGAGCAGACAGTTTAAATCTAATGTGGTGGATAAAGGAGAGCTAGTGGACTGATTTAGAGTGAATTTAAACATCTAAAGTGTTCCAGCTGACTTAGCAAGGTCGTGTTAGGGAAAGTATGGACCTGTTGCCAGGTGCAGTAGACTGACAGGAGAGGAGGCACATAGCTTTCAGGGATAGACCCTGGCATGAGTGCTTATCCACTGGAGCAGAATAAAAGTCTGGAAGATTAGTCCATAAGCACTGCAGAAGGTTTTTTACCTAGACCTCAGTCACCTATCCATCATCACTACAGTAGCCCACCTCTCTTCCTATAATGGCTGCACATTAATAGCCCTCCTAAGTCTCCTTCCAACAGTGTCTATCCTGAAATATGTACTGGAATGGTGTCCAAGGGCTGTCTTCTAGGTTATATGTGGTTTGGTGGCACTAGTGCACTTCATACCAGATAAATGTATATTGCAGCAAGTGCTATGTTTGCTCAACAGTGAGCTCAAAGACTGCCCAAAAAGGTGGCTTAAACTGATCTCCACATAAAGATAAGGACCAGTGACAGAACTGCACTTGGACATCTTTGTCTTTGCCATCCATACTTTACAGAACAATCATATAAAAACTCAAGCAGCACTAAAATGGAAACATGCAGTTGCCCCATCTAAATAAAACCCACTTCAAACCACTTCTTAAAAAAGAAACTTGGATGTCCCAGATGACTTGGTTTTTGTGCTGTTGCAAATCCCCAGTTGTCTATACCTCTCTCTTTGATGGTCTCAAATGGTTAACATCTAGACTTTATTATGTTACTGAATCTTGTATGTTATCAGGCAGCCCCACATCGATTAAATCACACTCAGGAGAGAGCTAGCCACAAAGCTATAAGCATTCTTGACAGGTCATTCTTGCTTGAGCCTGGTTTCTTCTGTATAAAGATTAAAAATCTTGTCACTGATGGTGAAGAATGAAGTACATGCAAAACAATGGAGCATTAATAACTCATAAAAAGCACTTAACAGAAGTGGCAGCATTTGAATGAGATGCTGTATACATTAAACAAAATCACACTAGTAGTAATGTTGAAGATTGAGAGTACTGTAAAATAATTTCACAAAATATTGAATGCAAGTACCAATTGACAGTGATTGTTCATTTCAGTGATGCATTAGTAAGAATTTTATTTTTTATTCTGCACTGTACCAAAACCAGAAAAATAAATCCTTTGTATTTTTGTATCACTTTTTTCCTTGAATATTCCCTATTAACAACATTTGAAATTAATGGGTTCTCATTCTGTATTCTGCTGGGTCTGATTTTGCTCTGCTCTTTTAGAATAAAGCAACACTAAAAGAGGCAATCTACCTAGTAGATTCTTGACTTCCATTGTGGCAGCTACTTTATTCCTTTACCTTGGTTACTGGTGTAGGAATTTTGGCTTTGGAAGAAAGACTATGACCAATATACATTTTAATTAGAGTTTATTTCTACCTTCTGGCCTGCTATAAGAAGTAGAGAGTTATGACTTGTTCAGAGGCCCATCCTGGTAGCCGGGTAACCCTGGAGAAGAGAGTAGAAGCAGCCCAATACTTTTCACCTACCTTCTGTCTCTGCAGGTTTCCATCAGGTGATCAGAAACCTTGAACAGGGGAACCTTTTGGTATCTGCATTTTTCCTCCTTCTAGGTGCTTTTGATTCTGAACTCTCAGAAATGGTAGGCAGTGTTGATGGTTGAAAGGCAGCCTATGCTGGGGTCTATTTTGGGAAATAAATGGCAGTGGTTTGGCTGGACATTACAATATTATCCTATCTCAAAACACACGTGATGATGGAAAAGAACACATGATTTTATTGACAACTCCTGAAGCTTATATTTTTAAGGGGTAGTCTTCAGCAGCTGGATTTGAATCAGGTGCCAAGATTAAAAAGAAGGCTGAGAAGTGGCTTGAAACAGTGATTTTTTTGGGGAAACTTTCAGTCCAGAAATACCTTTGTTTTTATGGAATGCTAGCATAACTATGAAGCTGACCTTGCAAGCCCTTTGTCTTTAGGTTTCTATTCATTGCAGATAGCTATATACTTCCACAGGGGAAAAAAAAAGTGGAGCCACAAAATTGAAAACATGAAGGCCTACAGCTTCTTGATAATCTTTATCTGAGAAGCAGGGCTGTCTCTCTAGGTATGTGGAAGAATTCTTACAAATACAATGAGAAAAGTGTTCTTTCTGTAATTGAATAATCTAAATGACTGACTACTATGGCCTCCCTGTGGATTTCCTATCCAAATGCCAACTCAACCTGTTCATGATTACCCTGTGAGAGCCAAAGAGTTCACAACCTGCAGTGGGAAGACTGCAGAACATGATAAAAATGAACACAGGAAAACTGAGACTGCTTCACCATATTATTATTATTTAATACATCATTAAATTGTAGCAGTCTGAGTGAAGATGATCATAAGGTTATACTTTGTGTATCCTTTTTAAATTGTCAAAGGATTCAAGTCACTTAAAAAAAAATGGGTAGAACAAAGTGTGCTACAGAAGATTTACCACTAACACTTAGACCGTCTTGCTGTACTTCAGACAGGCCACCCCTCAGGCAAATTTGTGTAATCTACACAACACACAATTTCCATAGGCATGAACACTTGCAGGGCAGGATTAAGGTGAAGATTTACACTGCTGGAGAGCAGACAGGCTGCTTCTTCTAGGGATGGTTTTGGAGCTGTTTGGTGTATTCAGTATTCTTGGAGGCTAGAGAAGAAGTTTAAACTGTTTAGCCTAAAGTCTAGAGTAACAGGGGCTGTTAGTAGCCCCAGATGGTCTCAGCACTTTTTTGCTGCAGGCAGGATGGTGATTTCAGGGAATGCTCATGGGCTGATGCAGAAATACAGGATGTGAAGGCATGAAGTGTTTCAGTCCCTATAAGTTTGCAAGCCAGAGAAGAAAGGGGAAGTGCTGCAGGGCCTTCAGAGGGATTTGCAATACCTCCTTTGCAGGATGTCTGATTTTTGTCTCATCCTTGGTAGAAAAGCACACAGACCCTTACTATCATCAGATAGGATATGCTGTGGGGTTGCTGTTCCACTGCTGCTAATTCTCCCCTGCTCTGCAATTCTGAGGTTTACAGCTGCAGCAACCATCCTCTGAGGAGCACAGACAGTAAGGCTCTAGCCCAAAGCTGCAGCTGCTGCTGCAGATGAGGCTGAGCAGTGAAGAGCATGAGTAGGCAAGGAGCTGCCCTTGCCTTCTCTTTCTCAGACTGCAGCTGATCTCTGATCCCTGCTTCCAGCCCAGCAGGCACAGCAACGCTGCCTATCCCAGTGCAATGGGAACAACCTGCGTGCTAAATGTGACCCAGCTGGACCAGACTCGGCTTGCGCAGCATAAATAGTGCTGGTTTGAAGCTCTAATTAAAACAAAGTGAGGATAATAACCTTCTGAAACTATGGAGGGGAAGCAAAACTTCAAACAAGCCATTTCAGTAAGAAGTAAAATTTGGTTTTTGTTTTTGTCCAAGCTTTTAGAAGGTATTTGTTAGATCAAGATAGCTGTTGTGATCTAATATTATGCCTTAAAATGCCCAACCAAATAAATCCCTGGTGAATTTTAAGGTCAGGAAAGACTTTTGTGACTATGAAGGAACAGATCAGCTCCAGTTCCTGTTTCAAAGAAATGCCTTGGAGGCAGTAAAGCAGTTTTCTGCCCCTTAAAGAAAAAAGGGTTATGTTTGATATATTATCTAGGAAAGACTATTTGGGACAGACACATCTGACCCAGAGGTGGGTGGGAAGAGAGGATTTGCAAACACAGCTGAGTCATGTGTGTTGGGTGTTTGCATTGGGCTAGAACCCAAATACCTGTAGCTCTGTCAGCTCCCCTCTGATGGGTGTGCTTGTGCATTTGGTGTTTTAGCAAGTGATAGGATGCAGAAGGGTTGGGGGCAGAGGTTTGGGCAGCTGCTAGAAAGAAGTGGGCTGACATTGCAGTCTGGTTCATGGCTGTGTTGATAAGCAAATAAAACACAGCAAGTAATGAAATGTATGAGTTGTTTCACACTGAGCCAGGTAATCCAGTTTAAAAAAAAAGAGTCTGATGGCATATTAGATGGCTTATAGGAATAAAGTACCTACTTTGTAGTCTCACTTTCACACTGGTAATTAGCATTAAATTCCTGTTTTGGAAAACGGTTGGGTTCTGCTAAGGTTTTTTTTGGAAACAAAATGAAAAGTTTCTGTGCTCCTGAGTGCTAACTTATTTATTCTGTTCTTTGCATAGGATAACTGGAAACAGCTTTCTGCTTCATGCTGAATTTGGCTCAGGTTTAAATGTGCTTTTGCATATTTTCTTATCCTGTAACTGTAATTGCTTTCAGTGAGCCTTGATTACTGTCATCTACTGTCATGCCCTAGTGCATCTGACCAGTTACAGCTGCACAGTAAAATAGCACTTTGTGTGATTTTTATCCGTGTCTACAATTTTTATGCTGCAGTTGTGTAATGCCCTGATTGTACCTCTGATATTTTAATGCTTACTCCCTTAAAGTGGATCTTTAAAAGATCCACTGAAGTCCTGTTCCTTAGTATATTACCTGGAATGGATAAGCAAGTAGAGCACACTTACAGGCTGTCTTTTGTTTTCCTGCTTATGCCAAATCCACTTATTTTTTCTTGGCCAGCTGTCTGAGACATAATTATCCAGAACTGCAACTATCAGACTTAGGTGAAGCTTTTATGTGAAGATCAAATGCCTTCTATTTCATAGGAAAGCTTACTCTACACAGCAGAAGAACTCACTGGGAAGCTTTGACTTACGTCTCTGCTCCCTTGCAGGTGGGATGATGCTCTCCCAGTTGCAGAGGGCTCTCCTACAGCTCCACCTTTACCATTTTTCAAAACTTTTTTTGTTCATCCAACTTCTTACTCATTCCACAGCCTCCACCTCAATCACAGCTTTTGACTGTCTTGTCTCCTCCTGTGCCTGTTTCTGGACCTGTTTTGCTTTTCTCTTTGATGGTTTGGTATCCTTCCTCTCCCTCCACTAGGACAACTTTGGATCCTGCACATGATCCACCACCATGATTTTCTCCTCCTGCTCCTCCCCTCCGCAGAGCTGTGTCCATGCCACTTCCATTATTCCTAACCCAGCACTCACCATCTATTCTCCCTCTTCCTCTCATAGGCTCTCTAATGCCTAAAGTTTCAAAAATGTTTGCACCCTTCCAGCCTCTCCTCACACCTTCCACACTTGAGCCCTTTGGTCCTCTTTTGTATGACAACAATGGTGGCTGGCTCCTTGAGGGTTCCTTGCTACCTTTGCCCTACTTATCTTTATTCCCAAGAGGGATAAAGTGGACCAAGACATATAACGGGGTAGGTCATGTAGCTAGATCAAACCTGGAGCTGCAGGTACAAATATGGGAGATGTAGCTAGGAGGCCTGTTAAGTAACAATTTTTGTGTGGAGGTTCAAAGGAGCAGAATGGCTCTGTGAACTTTGATACTCAAATTAATTCTTCTCTACTGCCAGTTAAAGGATCTAATGTTTTAAGGCTGGAGCATGAAGGCCAGTCCTGTTAGCAGAAGCTCAACCACAGAATAGCAAAAAATCTGCACTCCCTGTTGCTTGGCTTCACTTGGAACATTTGTGTCTCTCTAAGTCGTGTCTCTTCCTTGATGCTTCTTCTTGTTTTTCACTTTCATTTGTTTTTTCCCTCAAATTTAAAAGAGCTCTTCATTGTAAAATGGTAGCAATCTCTCCTTACATGTGTCTATTGCTAAATGAACTACATTATTTAATTAGCAATTGTCTCGTAAATAATTGAATTGAGTCATACATAGATTTCAGTCTAAGGTACTTTTCAACTTGGTGTTAATTAAGGTGACTAATAAAAGAGATAAGAAAACATGAATAATGAAGTCAGTCTCTCTACCACATCACCCACAGCACTTACATGGCTTTGGTTACCTGGAGATGTAATATGAAAAGCTCTTTTTCTCAGCTAAGGCAATCTCTGGTTGTGTTTTCCCTGGATCTGTATTTTAAGCTATCCAGGTCACACTGACTCACAGCTACATTGTGCTACTGAAAGCAATTAGATTTACTTAGCTTTCCTTTTATTTGAGACAAACTAGAACATAATTGTGCAGGTTTTTAAATGAACTTTTACACACTATTTCAATCAAGCTTGTATAAGCAAGAGGTTTATTTTTTAATTTGGGTTTTTCTTTTTTTTTAATGTGAGAAAGAACTGCTAGTTTTTGAAAGGTTTTCATGGATTTCACATCAACTTCTAAAATTCTGCTTGTTTCAGAGGAACTGCCAAATGCTGGAAAGCTTGCTTGTTCTTGCTTTCTAGTTATCCTGGCATAATACCAGAAGAAAATCTCAAATGCTGATTAAATCTCAAAGAGAACGGAGATCCAGAATTAGTTGCTTGCAGGATGTCATACCTTATAAACACCAGAGGAGAAATAAATTAACACATCTCAAGATGGATTATGGTAAAGGTCTAGAATACATAAATAATTGTTTAATGATGTGATATCTACACTTCCTGTATTAAACTATATTAGCTGAATCATTAATGGAATAATTAGCTGAACCAATACAGATAGTAAGTTGTTGATGCCCTGGTGAGGCAGGAAAAAGATATAGAGCCATAGATCAGACAACAGGACAAAATTTAAGGATCACTTTTCTTCCCTGTGGTAAAACTTGAAAGCTGTGCAAAAGAGGCACTGAGCCTGCTTTCAGGGATGGTCTCCATAGCAGCAATCTAGACTTGGAAAAAGCTTTGTCAAGAGCTTATCTTGTCAGTTTTTACTACTCTGTCACAACCTGGCTCTACCCACATCTAAAAAATTGTATCTGAAATCAGGCCGTGCTCTCTGCTTGAATGGGCAACTTGGCATGTTTCTACTGGACCCTTGGATGAGAAAATACTGCTGTGACCATGGCATCTCTGCCGTGTAGAGTAGGGCCATGGCACAGGTTGACAGATCTGAAATCTTCTAAGCTGCAGGTCACGCTAAGGGCAGTGTGTCAGGAGACAGAACAAATTCATGTATTGTTTACATGTATTTTATTCCTGAGAAGTCTAATGCTTTCATGGCTGAAAAAGAACAAAATCCACCCCCCAAATCAAACCAAGCACTTCCCCCTACCAAACCTCTTCTCACTGATAGAGATCATGGTGTGGGGGGGGGGGAAGGCTTTGTCCCTGTTGGTATTCCTTATGGAGTTGCTCAAAGCTCCTGACTGAAGTCTGACCTTCTAGCTGTATTTGAGGCAATTAAGAGCTAGAGTTTCACTGCCTAGGCAATAAAATAGAAAAGTTCATGAGCACAAGCAAAGGCATTAGAAACCCCTCTGTTGGGGGTTCCCACTATTACCCATATCTCTCCCCCAACTACATTTCATTTTAAACAGCTCTTAATCCTGCCCAAGGGAGCAATAGGTCATCGTATCTTGGTAGATTGGCCTTCAGACTGGTTAAAGGCTTGTGTGCTGAGCCACTTTAGCTGGGATGACACCAGCTCACTCACCTCTTCAGACAAAACCACAAAAGCAAAGCTAGACACCAGAGCACCTACACTGTTTATAGCTGCCATCCTTGCTCAGCAGGTTTCCAGTGCTTCAGGTCTGGTATGAGTCCACAGCTTTAGAAGTGGTCCTGGGCAGGCCTGGGAGGACTTTTCCAGATGTATTTCTGGAATATCTTCAACTAATGGTTTTATTGGTCATCCCCAAAGCCTCTGAACTCTTTTGACCTTGGCTGAAGAAATGCAGCCACCAGGTTCTTCTCTGAATACTTCTTAGTGCTCCTTCTTGTCCTTGAGGGCCTCCATTCTTCCTGGCCACAAAGTCCTGGTGATTGCTTCACAGTCTGACAAGTCCAGAGAGGTTGTGGGGTTGAAGAGGTTTAGGTTGGCATTATGGGCAGTGCTTAAGGAGATAGCCTGGTTACTCTTCAAGGTGTGGAAGAGAGGAATTGTGAGTTAAAATCAGAGCACACTGGCCACTTGCAGAGGCTTTAGTCAGGTTGAGAGCTCTCTGCTTGCTTTTCTCTGTGCTGCCAACCAGCTGCAGCAGCAGGGAAAGAGGAGCTGTCACAAAGCACTGGCTCCTACAGCAGTCTGTCCTTGCCTGGCATCACCCTGGAACTGAGTCAGCTGATAGCTGAGTAAAATGAGGTCACCTGCCACCATGTTCTTGGCTTTTAACACAATATTTGAGGTTAGGTTAATAGATTAGTGAGAGAAATCTGGCACTGAGAATGGAGTGCTCGATGGAAGAATGTGTGGATGCCTAAATTTGGTTTTATACAAGTCCTAATAGTCCTGAGGAAGTCCTGGCTATGGTCACAGCTGCAGATTCTGTCCTTTTGCTGTGGGAGAGGCCCCCATGGGACTGCTGTAGAGTGGAAGCTGGTACCTTGGGAAATGAGGGGGTAGATGTGCTGCCTCCAAGGGAGAGGCTGGTGGGGCTGGGTGTTTGGTGAGCTCTCAGCCTGGCCACATGACGGGATGCTCTGTGAGGAGTGAAGTTTCCTCTCCCCAACAGCCAGAGAGAAAGGGTGCTTGGGAAAGCATGTTGGTTGGTCCCCCCATTTCCCCATTCCCGAGCTGATGGTACAGCTGTTCTGCCAAAAGTGAGTGTTTTTTCAAATAGGCACTAGCTGCTGTGTGAGGAGCACAGATGAGAGGTTTCAGGAAAGAAGCAGGATTTTAATTCAGAACAAATGTGGAAGACTGCAATATGTGTAGTATGCACAGCTTTGAGGCTTTGCTGTCTTGTTTTTAATTATATCCTAATATGATAGCATGCCACATTATTCATGTTCTTAATTGTATTGTTTAAGGAGATGCAAACAGAGAGACCCTGGGGATAGACAAAGCTCAGACATTTTAAAACTAGTAAGATTCAACTATTTCAAATGCTTGTTTATTTTAAAGGGGTATATCTTTATCTACAGCAAATCCAGCATCTCTCAGTCCAGCCAAGAGAGACTTCAGTGGGACTGCATGATTCTTAGCTCAAAATTAGGGTTCCATCACTGATTTGTTTGATGTAGGTTGCTACGAGATGTTTTACAAAATGTTTCTGTATCATTTTTAAGCAGAAAACTTGCTTGAGTATTACTCTCTATGAGTAAAAATGATTTACCCTGGCAGATTTGATATAATTACTTTACATAACAACCAAGGGACTGACATTCATGTTTGTGTGAGAAAAATATCTGGTGCTAGAATGCAATGCTCTTAATGGCATTTGGTGAGGAAAGTTTTATCTGCTGACTGACTTTTTTTCGTTTTTCAAAATTAATTATTTTTTAAACACTCTTATTTAATTTAACTGTTAACATGAATGAATTCCTGGAGTTCTATTGTGTTCTGGTGCCAAGCTGCATGAGCAGGGCCTGTTCTGTGAGGCTGGAGGATGGGGATAGTCTCACATAACAGCATGGAAATTAACCTGAAAAAAAAAGATTATATTGTGCCAGGATTTAGAAAAGAATGGCAGATGAGAAAGAATTGGATTAGAAGGAAAGTCGTGAAACAATTAGCTGAGCTAGGTGATTCAGAGGGAAATGTCCAAAAGGCAGTGGAGATAACTAGGTGAAAAAATCTAACTTAGTGAGAGAGGACATCCAGTAAACTGGAAAAAAAGAGGGTCAAGGGAGAATGCTATTAGTGTGTACATCCAGGCATAGCAAAATGACACATTTTCATACCTCACTGCTCTGAGCTCTTTTTAGTGACTGTATACAAAAGCCCTACTCTATTAAGATAGGCACAATCCAGGACCAATATTGTACTCACACCTAGGACCACATCCTGTTTGCCTTGCTTTCCTAAATAATGACATTATTTAAGTAGAATTTATTTGCGATATGTTAGTAAATTTTATGTATCAGTAATTCCTCTGGAACAAGGAGACTAAATGCCAAGGAAAGTAGAGTGGGAGAATCTCAGTGGGAATTAGAAAATAGTATGGTATGTCTCAGTATCCAAATCCATCTTAAATCATAACTCCATGCCTGCATGTAGAGATTATCAATGATATCTATTTCTTCATCCAGTTTGGACTAAAGTGTCATGTTCTGCTTAATAATGGCAGACACAGATTGGGATAACAGTGTGTATCATCTAAATCTGTTTAAAAGGAAATTAATTTTGTTATGATTGGCATCTTAACATAATTTCAGGATCTAGTTTCCTGAAAATCACAAGAAATTACCTTGGTCAAAGTATAGATCTGAGTTTTACACAACTTTCCTTTACAGGAAACGGTTTTAAAATAGTAAATTTACACCAAAACTGGTATATAGTTAACAGTTCACTATTTCTTCCCAAGTCTGGATGTTAATTTGGCTATAAGGAATGAGATCTCAGAAAATACCCTGACGGATGACACCAGTTATCTGTAGCTATTTTTCCCTTTAAATTTAAATATTGAAATACCTAATTCTACTTATAAAGGACCTATACCTGCAATGACCTAATTTTGTAGAAACAGCTTGCTTCTACTTTTCTTTTTTTTTATTCATGAAGGACGCAAATGAAAATAAGCCCATATTTAAAATTTTGCCTGAAATAGTGTAAGAGTTATTTCATCTGCTAATAATAGAAAATTTTACAATGCCATCGCAGTGGCACAGCATCAGCACTGTGTATTAGCATGATGCTTACACGGAACACCAAAATTCTTTCCAGCTCCTTGCAATACATCCTGGAAGAGTGGAAGGGCATATCTCTTCCAGTTGGTCCTGGCATGAATTCCAAGACGAGACAAATTGGGAATGAATCACAGTTTGTGTTATAAATACGAGCCTGCAAATGACTCAACTGGAAAATTTCAGAGCTCAGTTTTATGCTGAAGGAAGAGCGAGTATTGCTGAGTAGACCACTGGTGCTTAGTCACTTTACAGAGGGGTTGTGGTGTGATCATGGTCTTGGCTTGAGACAGGCAGGGTCTCCCCTGTTATGAAAAATCCATTTTGCAAGGTAGGAGGTTCTAATCCCCTGGCATCATCTTTTGGAAGCTGATCCAGCTTATTATTCTGCAGATACTGTTTTTTTATTTCCTCCTTGGCTTATAAGGAAATACAACTTTGGCATGTGATGGGGATAAAGATCTGCACTTCAGGAGCTGCCTGTGATTGAAATGGGGTGAAGTACTAAAAAAAAAAAAAGATTTAATTTTTTTTTTAATTTTTCCTCTCTTTTGGTCTAAGAAAGCTTCTGTTAGAGGAGTAGGAGTTGCAGAACTGAAAATGTATGCAGGCTAAAGGGGAACTTAGGGGAAAACACCTTTGATTCAAGTTCTATTATTATTGCTAAAATGTCAGACATTTATATTATGTAATACATCTACAGTATTTTAGGAAATAGCATTTCATGTGAAGACAGGGAATGTCCTCTCCCTGGTAAATTTGCATGAATTGATAAACGGAATGATTAATGAAATCAGAGTCTGGGTATTTAACTATGTATAAAAAATGATAATATGCCAGCTTGTGTCTTGGGATAATGGAGGCAGACTAGTCCTGACAGTCATCCAAAGGGATTTAATTTCCCAGACATTTAATCCAAACTGTTTTGTGCTCTGGTCTGCACAGCCCTACATTTCAATGCAATTTTATATAGCAAAGACATTAACATCTTAGAAAGTATATCATATGTGATAAGTTTTTCATTCAGGAGAATTGTAGGGCAGCACCAAAATGCCATGTTGTAGGCTTTGGCTGTCATGATCAATTTGTAGAATGAATAAGTATCTGTTTTATTACTTGTAAATCAAAATCAACAGTGAAACCCTTTTATTGCCATAGGGATCATATTTAAAATTCCAGAAGCTTCTCAGTTGATTAATTTGATCTGGGGAAGTTTACAGACTGTTTGAATAGTAAATATCATGTTAGTTAAAAAAATATCCAACTTTGGTAAGGATATATGATATAAAAACCTCCAACAAATCAGGATTCTGAGAGGTGATCAAAATCACATCAGTGAGAAGATGAATGAAATGAAGATCTTACACTGAAAATAACATTCCTATCTATAGCTTCTCACTGTGTCTTTCTACCTAGATAAGGACTCTAAATAGCACATAATTATAATGTATAAGTGTTTCTCTAGATTATTATTCTGTATAGCATTTCAACGATAATGTATTCACTCATTTTTACACCCCATTCCTGTATTCAGGGGAGGCCTTCTCAGAAGCGTGAGAAGACACTCATAGTCTCCATACAAATTGATCAGCATATTAAAAATAACTCATTTTTTTCTAACATAATTTTAAAAAAAGCTGTACTTTATTTTAAAATATGTTTTCTGATAAAGGAGCTCAATAATGTGTAATTTCATTCTAGCAATGTTTTACGAGAATAGATATTGTCTCTTTTAAATTATATTACTCAAGATAGCTGGCTGAACCTCCAGTAGGAGTTTACAAAATCAGCAAACTCATGAAAAAGGCCAACAGCAGTATACTTAAGAAACACAGTCCCATCCAAAACAGGAGTGATTCTACCAAAGCACCAGAGCTCAGGCTTCTATTACTCATGTTTTGCTTACTTCTCTTATTTCCCACTGGGAAAGACGCATACTCAAAATCTTTTCATTTGTGTGGCTTCTACCTTTTTCTTTATGCCTCAGTGAGATGTGGAAAACAGGGAGACCCTAACTTCTCCTTCTTAAAAAAATAAACCTCCTTGTGTTCCAAATATGTACACAGCTCTGCTGGATTGACCTTGTCTGGATTTCAGATGCCCACAAAGTCTATCACTCCCCCCCTCAAGTGGACAGGGTAGGGAAAACATAATGAAAGATTAATGAGCTGATATAAGGACAGGGAGAGATCATTCACTGATTACCATCATGGGCAAATCAGCCCATGATTTTGAATTTGGGGATATTAATTGAATTTATTACCATCAAAACAAGAGCAGGATAATGAGAGAAGTAAAACAAACCTTAAAAACAACTTCCCTCCACTCTCTATCTACCCATGCTCAACTTCTTCCCTCCCAGCAGCTCAGGGAGATGTGGAATGAGGGTTATGGTCAGTTCATCACACGTTGTTCCTGCAGGGAGAGGAGTCTTTCCCCTGCTGCACCATGGGATCTCTCCCACAGGAGACAGTTCTCCATGAACTTCTTCAGTGTGAGTTCATCCCACAGGCAGCAGCTCTCCACAAAAGGGCTGTAAACATGAGTCACCCTTCCGCCAGCTGCAGTCCTTCAAGCACAGGCTGCTCCAGCATGGGTCCCCAACAGGGTCGCAAGTCCTACCAGGAAATTTGCTCCAGCGTGGGCTCCTCTCTCCATGGGTCTGCAAGCTCCTGCCAGGAGCCTGCTCTGGCACAGGCTTCCCACAGGATCACAACCTCCTCCCAGGCAGCCACCTGCCCTGGTGTGGGTCTCTCCCATGGGCTGCAGGTGGATCTCTGCATTTCCATGGACCTCCATGGGCTGCAGGGGCATGGTTGCCTCACCGTGATCGGCACCATGGGCTACAGGGGAATCTCAGCTCTGGTGCCTGGAACACCTCCTACCCTCCTTCTCCACTGACCTTGGTGCTTGTGTAGCTGTTCCACTCACATTTTCTCACTCTGCTTTTCTCTCGACACAATTTCCTTTATGAAATAATTTTTTTTCCTTAAACCCTTTATCACAGAGGTGCTACTGCCATCTCTGATTGGCTCAACCTTGACCAGAAGTGTGTCCATCCTGGAGCCATCTGGCATTGGCTCTGCTGGATAAGGTGAGCAGCTTCTCACAGAAGCCATCCCTGTAGCCAATAATGTCCCACTACCAAAACCTTGCCCTGCAAACTCAATACAGCAGCTCAGTCCTTCCCTCATGAGGTGAGATTGACTCTAAAGCAACTCTCCTTTTTGCACAAGCTTCAAATATGAGGGCAAAAAGCCCCCAGAGCTGTATCAGCTTTCCCTTGAAAGAAAAAGGAAAATAAAACTAAAAACTCCAAAGGCATTCACAGCCAGTTCTTGTTCCCCCTTTGGTGGGTAGCTGAGTTTGGTTTTACCCTTCCCTTTTCTGATTGGAGGTGGGATGAAGGCCGGCAGGATGGTCTCTTCCCTGGGCCACAAAAACAGGACTCCTTAGCAGTGAGTGATCACAAACTGATCTGGATAAAATTAAGGTAACTCATCTCAGAACAGCAAGGCAAGTGGCTGGGTTAGACTTACTTTGCTTCACAGTATGGGGCTATGCCTTGGATTTGTGCTGAAAGCATTGTTGAAAATATAGGGATGTTTCTGATTTTGCTCAGCAGGGCTTACACAGAGCCAAGGCCTTTTCTGCTTGCCACTGCCATGCCAGCAAGGGGCTGAGTTTCTCGAGGCATTGCGAGGGGACACAGTCGAGGCCGTGTTGGTCTTCATGTGTGTGTATACATGTGTGTTTTAAGCCAAGTAACCTCAAGTTACTTGTGAGTTTTATTTATTTGTGTACAGCCTCACTCCATCCTTTTCTCCAGATGTTACCAACCCTAGTGTTACCAGCCACTAGGGTAGTGTTTCCATCCCTCATCACACAGTGAGGCCCTGTAGCCACCCACAAACTCTGTGTTTAGAGTGGCTCAAGTGCCCCTTATGGCTTGGCACAACAGCAAGAGCAGGCACAACAAGGGTGTTGGGTCTTGGCATATTTAAAAGAAGGAACAGCCCTGTCAAATATTGCTTTGTATCACAGAATAAAGGTGCCATAACTAGAGTTTAAGTGCTGGAATTTTGTCTGCGTTTCAGATCTTTGAATTTCAGGGTGCTTATAAGTCTGTAGGGATAGGTGCCATTTTGTGAAAGTAGCTTTGATGCTGCATGTTAAGAAAGCAACCCAGAATGATTTACTTTTCCCCAATAATCTTTTACCCCTTTCTCCATAATAAGCCATTCAGGATGCAGTATAAATTTGCAATTTGCATACAGAAGCCTGTATGTGCACTATCACGGTATTACTGAAACACTCGTCAGCCCAAGCGGAAAAATGTGTTAATTGATGGGTGTGACATAGTAACCTGCACTGCTGGGAGATGGCCCGGAACCAGTTCAGCTGCTGGCTGGAGGGAAAACTCAACCCTGGGAACAGTGGATACTCTGTTACTGTCTGAAGAGGGAGAATAACACAATTGCTATTTACTTAGGGATTAGAAAAAAATCTTTCTGAGTTGATTCATTCCTTTTCGTTTCAAAAGAAGGAAAACAGATAATAGAATTATTCAATAAATTAAATTCTTATTTCTGATATTTCTTGCTAGAATTGCTGGGTCTAAAGCCAGCAATAAGTCCTTATTCATTTTTGCCTGTACGCTGAATCTGTGCTTTTTCATTTCTTTGGGTTCCCAAACACTTGTCACATTTTTTAAAGTCAAGATATCTTTATTCTCATGTTGACAATGTGGAAACTATTAACCCCTCCCCCCAATATTTAATGTACTAGAAGATATTCAAATTAACAAGTACAATCACAATATTCTTAAGAGATCTTTGTTGCTTTCCAGAATTTGGTTGGTTGGTTGGTTGTTTGGGTTGTTGGAGGTTTTTTGTTGTTTTTTTTTGTTGTTGTTGTTGTTTTTTTTTTTTTTTTTTGTGGTTGTTGTTTTTGGGTTTGTGTGTGTGTGTGTTTTTTGTGGTTTCCCCTTCCCCCATTTATTTATTTATTTATTTATTTATTTATTTAGTCTGCATGAATGGTTTTAGAAGGGGTCTAAGTAAAGGGATAAATATGGCAGTTCCCTGTGTGGCTATGTGCCCCACTGTGTGGTACATCCTTGTCCATTTTTAGAATTAATCTGTCATCAAAATTATTATTTATCTGTGTTTATTTCAATAAATTTAGTTAAGCAACTTTTGCTCTGAAAATCAGAACATCCAGAAAGCTTCAAGTTAGAGGTAGGAAATTAGGAACAGTCAAATGATGATGGAGAAATTAATGTCTTGGGTGCTTTAGCTCTTGTTTTCTTCTAAGTCAGCATGGAAATGCGATCTCAGGAAAGTTTTGAATGTCTGAAATCTCTGAGAGAACTGAGATTGAGATGAAAAAGACTTGATTTTGTAAACTTTTTCTTCCTTCCCCCATATTATGTAATTGTAGGTTAGAGGAGGTTTTTGTTGTTGTTGTTTTTTGGGTTTCTTTAAATAGGTGATGGTAGAACACCACATATGTTTAGTGCTGTTAGGGTCTCCCTTCACTTAGAGGGGACACCTTGCAAACAATGTAATTTCCTTTGCCTGAGTTGCAAGACAGCCATTAATCATAGCTATCACATTGATTTTCATGCAAGTTTCAAACACCTTGAAACAGGTTTAAAACCCAAAGGCTGCTTTGCATACTTGTATTGATCAAGCAGCCACAGCCTGCAATAAATTTCAGTAGCTGTAAGGTGGGAGGTGAACAACTTAATGATGTCATCACTTATTGTTACTAAACTCTCAGCTCCTCAGCCTTTCCTTCTGTTAGCTAAATGACTGAATGTCTGATTAAGCTGTTTTTACAAGTAGGCCTTTTCCCCCAGTAAATCTAATTTTCTTCGAAGCAAACTAAAGTATGGCTCTGGTTTGCTTTTGTTCAGGAGTTCATTATATTGCAGAATATGGAAAAAACTTCATCAAGTGTGGCCAAAATGTTGCCTAATGATTAATTGCAAGCTACTTCTAATTATTGTAGTTTTACAGTTCTTTTTCCAGGTATTTATATGAAATGGTTATCAAATCCTAGATCTTGGCAATAAACAATGGGCTGAAAATTGTTAACTGGAAATATACAGCAAATCTGAGATTGAGAGGGATTAGTGAGAGTCAAGACTGACTAGCAAACTATTTGCTAAAAGATAAGAAGATAATCCATGTACGTAGTGTAATATTTTACTAAACCATCCTACAAGAATGAGTCTTATCAGTGCCTCATTTTTCTCAGTTCAGTTTCTGAGTTCCTGGCTGCTTGCATTTCTGAAGAGAAGCAAATAAGTTAGTAATTATTTCTCTTTGTTATGAGTCAAGAAGGGATCTTTTTTAAATAAATAAAATTACAGAAAATTTCAGACTTGAAACTTCATCTCTCTTGCAAAGTCTGTAAACCTTTTTTGTGTAATTTTTTTGAAATATTGCTACATTCTCCAGTGCAGATTGCCTAGCAGTAATTGGAGAAATTTCTTTTTTTTATATGTGCAATTGTCAATAGTCAAAACCAAGTAAAACTTCCCCCCTCATTTTTTATTCTGCTAACCAGAATACTATTTATGCTGAGCAGTGTATAAAGACTGAGCTCCTGTTTAAGGATCAGCCATCTCCTTAAAAATCTACAGTCCTCTCACCAAGTGAAATAACAGAGTAAAAATAAACTCATGACTCTGAAAGCGTTGATGGCTGCAGAAAGACTTTTAGCCCTTTAAATTGCAGGTTGCAGAAACGTTTCACTGAATCATTTGATCCTTAAATTGCTTTCTAAATTCTGGTTGTCTTGCATGGAACTACCTAGCTACTGAAGAGATCTTGATGTAAAGCATCATGGCTAGCTAATTTCAACTGAGTTTGGTATGAAGTAATAGCAAATCATTCCATTGAGAGAGCTGGAAGAAAATCTGACTGCAAGAAAACATTTGTGAAGTGTCTATTCTTCTGTATTAGCAGTTTAGCTTTTTTTTTTTCTTTGTATGTTGTTGTACTGAATCTCTGATTTTGTGCAGGCAGTGTCAGATCTGGCATGTCTATCAGCACACTTAATAAATACAATCCATATTTATATGTAATTTCCTGAAGCCTCACTCACCCCTTAATATTTAGTGTGCTTTGCAGTGCAGCAAATCTGGGGGTCACCATGGTCAGCTGTGCCCTGAGTGGAGCAGATCAGTGTTTAGGGTGGGGAAAACCTCCTTTTGCGTATTCACTCAGGAGCCTTAGAATAGCTTAGGAGCCAGGGATATGTCATGTAAATGAACTCAAGCAGCTCTACTACCTATTATGCTCACAGTTTCCTTCTATTCTGAGGGGCCTCATTGGGTCTAGGAATTAGTACAGCCCTAGGGCTTCTCTATTTGATTAACCAGAGCCTGGATTTGTTAAATGCCCAGACATGTTGCAAAGTCCTTTTTCCTTCTTGGAAGCTTTTGAGTAAGGATTCAAAGGTGAAAGGGTTGGAGGTTAAAGTTCTGACCTCCTCTCCTCCAAAGCCCTTCCCTTCAAGAAGGAAACAAAACAAATCACTTAAGCATGTGCCTATCTAACTCAGCATTGCCATCTCTCATCTGTTTTGTGTTGATCTTAAGGCTTCAGCTCTGTTAGCTGAGATTCAAATCTTCAACTTTAAGTTTAAACACAGTTTTGTAGTCCTTGTGGCTCTGGTCTACAGTTTGAAAATGAGTCTGAGGGAAAATAATATCTTTAAGAAAATACTGACCTATTACTTTGGAACGTAGTGCTTTACTCAAGACTTCTGAATACCTGCATTTGGCAATATTGCTAGCTGAAAACATGGGATTGCTTCCAGCAAAATAAATGGGGCTTAACATGTGTTTTATAAACTTTAGTGAGTTGGGAACTGAGAATGGCTTATGGACAATTTTGCAAAAATGTGATATACTACTTACAGTACAGTTTGCTAAGTGGAAAAACTAACTGTGTTTTTGTATTGTGAGCACAATCCTTTCAACTATGCTCTGCTGTGGGGAGGCTGAGATTGTCTGGAGACTTTGTTACACAGAAGATCAAATTCCTCATTGCCTTCGTGAAGCTGCTGAGTGATGGAGTGTCCTGTGGTCAGTGGTGGTCATGGGGAACGTGTCACATATTTGTTGGCTGGGAACAACATAATTAACAAAGCCCATCCATAGCTACCTATTTAGGGAAAGAAGTTCTGGGATGATGATTCAGAGTTAAGCTGTGGATTTTTAATATTCCTCCAAGGGTTTTTCTCTCTCCTCTGCCTGTGAGGAGGCAGTGGAGAATTGGACAAGGTGGAGTAATGGATGAGTGGAGTGCTTTGTACTTGGCAGGGTTTACAGTCTGGGGCTGTATTTTTCCTTTCTGCAGCACACCCCCTAGGGAAGATGCCTGTATGCAGTGTTCAATTATCTAAGCTGTCAGGAACATGCATATTGTCAAAATGTAGGCTTGCAGCAGATTCTTGGTGATCTTTACAGATGGCCCAGGTTTCCTCATACCTTCAGCTTAAGCACTGGATTAATCATTTCAATCATCCACCCTAAGTGGGGTGAGTTTTGGGTGTGTGTAAGACAGAGATAAATTACACAGGAAAGAGCTAGCTATGGCAGAAGTAGGATTGCTTTTTTGGTTTTGGTTACTTTGAGTTTTGTCTGCCAGCAAATTAGGTACACTACAGCAAGTAAACAGAGAAGATTGCTTATCTCATTCCAGAAGGTGCCAAAGACATTAAGGATGTAAATACCACCTTGAGAGAGAGAGAAATCAAGATCTTGTGAATGAAAGATCAGGAAGTATCTTAGATATGTGGCTGAAGGAATGTCATAGGAAATCTCCTGACTAGAAAAATCTCCTGACCATCTGCTCAGCTTGAGTTATCATTGTCAGTTTGAGACAAAGATGAACCAAGATGTTCTGTAGCTTCAGTAGGAGGTCACTGGCAGGCTTTGAGAAAATATGTGATTTGAACTAGATAGCTGTGAATTTGCTCAGCAGGGCTGTCTGGCTCACAGAAACTAGGTTACTTAGTGGTCCACTTTATTTTAGCATGAATAAAAATATGCAGTGTAGGTTCTAGGGGCTACCTTTGGGCAGAAGAGTGCAGATTTGCTATACTCCCTGCTTGTTTCCATCCCGAAGTTCCTATTACCAGCCTCCAGTATTCCTTGGAGGAAAAACTGAAAGCGATGGGCAGCACAGAGAGCAATTTGTTCTAAGCTTTCAGGAAAATTGGCAACACTCAAACTGCATCAGCATTTAAAAGTGTGGAGCTGGGGATGACCTCTATCAAAGAACAGAGTTCATAGCTGAGAGAGAGAGTCTAAATTTGGTCACTTTCATGTAGATGATACAGTGAAAAGTGAACGTTGTGTGTCTGTGTGGCAGCCTTTACTGTCCTCCATCAGACATTAAATAAGAGAGCAAATTCTTGCTTTACCCTCTGACTTGGCAAAACAGGTTATGTTGCATTGTTTCCAATTCCTCCTATGCTGGAAGCTAATCTCTTGCTTAAGTGCTTTGTAGACTTGAACTTGTGTATTTTTTTGAGATTTCATTGTAACTTTCTTGTAATATTTTTCAAGCCATCCATCGAGTACACAAGTAAGAAACCCTGGCTGTACAACTCACACACAAGGCAGAGAATTCCACACAGTTTTTCACTGGTGAGCTTGATTCCCCTGACAGAGTGAGCTTTTCTTCCTTAATTTTGTGTACAGCTCTGTCTGTGACATGCCTTTCTCTCTCTTCTTTCCAGGAGCAGTGCAAGGTGAAAGCCAGGATGGAGAGCCCTGGTAGGAACTCAGAGGCTTTTGAATATTAAATGCCTCCTTTTATCAGTAATATGAAAGTATACTAAGTACAGACATAATAATCTCTTCCCATCTTCCACATTGATTTTGGAGGCTGTTAAATATTTGGTTACGTTTGGAAAACATTTTGACATTCTTTGTGGAACGACACCATAGAGAAGCAAAGTACCCATATTATTGCTTTATAAAGGAACCTTTAAACTAATGAGGCATTAATGAATAGACTGGTATGCTGAATCTTTCTCATGTAGGAAGGGTACAAAGTCATTTCACATAAATTGCAGCCCATTATTATAAGTAGTTTGGCATGGGTTTCCCTAGAGGTGGAACTTCAAGCCAAATATACAGCAGCAGCTGTGGTGACACTTTGTGCAGAAATGATTCCAGGCATTGTGCTGGAGGAGCTGGTATTGCAGGATAACAGCACAGCAGCTCATATTTAGAGCCATCTTACAGCAGCAGTTCTGATGGTTTGTACTGAAGGTATGAAAAATATCTGTGTGTGCCTGAGATGAGCAAGATGAGTCTTCTTCCCTCTTATCATTTCCCATTGATTTTGTACCCAGCTTCGTAACCAACTACCATCACTGTACAGAAGATTTTAATGATCAAGGAGTCTCCCTGAATTATACTTTATAATTTTTGTTGGAAATTGTAAATTATTGCTGCAATACTCCCAAAAACATACCTTTCCTCTCCTACATCTGACTTTTAAGGTCTGTGCTAAACTGGAAGCCACACCAGGTATTATCTGATAACTGTTGTCCAAATTAATTCCCAAGGCATATAATTATATTTAGGCCCCCAGGAATTTTAGAAAGGTTACACAAATTACTAAAAAACTAGGGAAAAGGGATAGTCTCTTTTTTTTTGTGTGTATGCGTGTGTTTGCAGTGACCATTTATGCTTACATGGCTTAAAGCTTCCTACTCCACTTTTCCAACCAGCCAACAAATTACCAGCCTTTGTTTGGCATGCTAACAAATCCCTATAAATCAGTGTGTCACTGATTTGCCTGGCTTATACACATCCGTTTTCCCATCCTTTTAAAATTCCTACTGGTTTTGTCCCTGAGACCAGTTCTGCTGAGCCTTGGTACTCTGCTTGTCCTCAGCAGGATTCCACAGTGAAAATTTATTTGGGTACCTTCAGACATTGGTGGCTGGGAATGATGCCAATCAAATGAAGTACTGGGCCTCATCTGTCACTGGCAAGGCAGTGGTATGCATTCCTCAAAGCAGAGGTTTTTTTCCTCCCTTGTTTCCACACCTGAATCCCATAAAGCACATGTATGGAAAGTGTGCCTGTAGGTGTGATGTAGCAGACTCAGGAGAGCAGCGGTCAAGGTAGAGACTGTGCATCTTGTAAAGCTGAAGAAGAATATTTTCTTTCATTGTATGAATATTTTCTTTCATTGTATTTTCTTTCATTGTATTTTCTGCCTCATAATAAGTGGTTTGTAACAGCCTTTGTCCTTGTACTTGTCTTGGAACAGGACATCCCTCCTTTTCTCTGCTTTCCAGGATAGTTGTGTTTCTCCCTTCCTTCATCAACGTCTCAAGACTTGTGTGTTTGTCAGTGTGAATATAAGTGTTATTTCACCACCAGGATTTGGACAGACAGTAGAGATAATAGTTACTTTTTCTTCAGACTCTCTAGTTTTTGAGAGCATTTGTTTGGGTTTTTTTCCTGAAATTTAGTGTTACCTTTTCTCACCTTTTCTCATGGTTCTTGTCTAAGGATTTCTTAAGCATTTTTTTTGCATAATTGTTTTAATGCCTACCACAGGCTTTTAATAGTAACATAAGCATATTAGTCATATTTGATACCACTTAATGGTAATGGGTATAACATCTAATTTCCAATTAGCTTTAGTTTTGGCTTATTTGCAGCCTTTAATTTGGTACTTTCAACAAATACATGCAATTTGTGGGCTTTTCTTTGAATCTTGTGCTTTTAGGACTGAATTTGACTCTCGGGTGTTTCCCTGGTGTTTTCCCAAAATCCACTGAAACTTTTTTATTTGGTGATGAGTAGAGAATTCAGTCACCAGTCCCTATTAACTATTTTTCTTAACTCTTTTGAGAAGATACATCTCTTAAAATTTATTGCTTGAATAACACCTTGGGTCTTCTTTGGTGAAGTGGCATCACCTGTCATTACTGGAGATTAATGTTAACATTTTTTTGCTTAATCATTTTACTTTTCCATAGATAGATTTACTGTACCCAAATCATGAGCAACTAACTGCAAGAACAGTTTATCTGCTGCTTTCAGCCAGGACTGTCTGGGTGTCAGAACTCTTAGGCCACCAGCAGCCTGAATGTCCCTGACAAGTTCCTTGTCTCTCTCACCGTTACGTTTTTTCGTGTAGGGGTAATTTCTCTGATAATTAAGGGTAATACACCAACATTGCCTTAGGTAACTGAAATTTGATGTCAGGGAGTCTGGCATGTACTACAGGTTCCATGTAACAATGCTTGTTTCTCCAGTGACAGATTTTTTTTTTTTTTATAGGAATGGCCCTGCAGCTTGTAAATGAATAAGTCCTGATGATGAAGCCTAAATCACAGTTCCCTGTAATTACCTGGGGATTTTTTTTAATCCCCTGTTTTCCATTTTCTCCTCAGATATCTGTCCTTCTAGTGATGCAGAAGTGGTTTTAAAAGTAACAGTGTGAACTAATTATCTGGAACTGTGATTGCAAATAGTTTACTTGTTACATTTCTCATTATTTCGAGGAAAGGACAGATGAGCTAATGGTTTTTGAGACTAGGCATCGATCAAATGTGTAGTTGATACACATCTCATCCTCATAATTGTCGAATAAATCGTTATTTTATTTCTTCTCACTCATACAGAAAGATATTTTACAGATGGTATTTGGTTTAGAAGTTGGAAATGATTTTGCCTGGTGTTGTCCTTTGTCTACTCTTTTTATTCTTGGTATATGTAGGACTTTGAACGTAAGTGCCAAAGTGTGTATCACAAATCCAGGAGGGATTCCCAAGCCACCTGAATGCCCAGGCTGAAACATTAGCAGGAGTTCCTCCATGCTTTTGTCTTTTCTTTTAAAAGCAAAATCCTGCTGTTCATCTGTGCAGCTATGAATGCTTGCCTTAGAAAAATCCTGATGGTATTTGTACATTGGTTTGAGACACAAAGCACGGGTTGCACTCTGTCCACAGCTACAGAGGACAGGCTGCAGCATTGCACCTCCTGTCTGTAGCCTGTTTGTACCTGTCAACACAGCAGTAGAGGGAGGCTGGATTATTTAAATTTTTTTTGAGGGCCTCTCTGTGCCTTTCCTGGGCTGTTTAATGTAGCTTTGGGTGTTCTTACAGAGAATTTGGCTCTGCTGAGCATCATTTCCATCGAGGTGCCTGAGAGGGCTTTCAGCCATACAACTGTGCTAGCACAAACAGAATTTTGGGCTTGAAAAGGAAAGGTGTAATTACATGGGGGTAGGTTTGTGGGGGGGGGTGAGTGCCTGTGGTTGATGGTAATGCTGGGCAATGTGAGGGTGGCCCTGGGTGCCCTGAGAGGGGGCCCCAGCTGCAGCAGTGTGTCCCAGCCCCACGGATGGCCTCCCATGCCAGTGTGTGTGGGACAGACTGGGAAAGATGGGTAAGAGATTAGGGACAGAAATGAGTGCACAGCCCTGAGGAGACTGCATGGAGTCCAGTGCTACTGAGGCTGTGCTAGGGAGAAAGACAACTTGGAGCTGATATGGGCTGTGGGACAGGACCCTACATCCAGCTTGCTCCATGCTGAATATCTTCCACCTATGCTGAACATCCGTATGGCCTTGCTGCACTTATAAGCCTCAAGCTTTTATCCCAAGCAAAGGTTGCCACTGCAAATCATTTGGGGAGGAAGACTCATTTCTTGCCTGTCACCCTGATCATGCTCTTGTGCTGTATTGTTGATTTGCACTAAGATGGAGGGAAAAAAAACCCCCAGAATTAATAGCAAAATACTCTCCTTGGTGTTTTTAGGGCAGGAAAGAAAAGGGAATATGAGTTTTTGGAAAGTCCTGCTTCTGCTAGCATTGCATCCTGTGGGAAGAGGGGTTTGAGATGTCATTCACAACAGGGGTGATGAGGGTGGGCAGTGAGCTGCCTTTCTAGCTGTGCTCTGTGGGAGGGAGCCAGGAGGCATCCTCTGAGGCACCAGCTCAGCTGGAAGGCTGGGGAACAGAGCTGGGAACAAAGGAGCATCAGCCTGTGCAGACAGGGAGACAGCCAGCCCATCAGTGAAGGGATTGATTTTTCCCACCAAAAGGTCTTCTTTGTTTTTCTCTTTGCAGAAAAAAAAGAAGAAAAAAGAAAACAGAAACCTAACCTCCCCCCAGTTATTTAAACGTGATCTGTTTATTTTTTTCCTATCTCACTGAAAATCTTTCATTTGTATTTTGAGAAAAAATATAGACAATTTCAGACAAAATATTTTCTTTGCATGCTTTTATTTTGCTAAAACCATTCTCTGTGAGAGGATGTTTCTGTGTGGGGTTTGTGCATTTTTATGCATGTGAGGGAGCTTCATCTGCCTAATAAGTATGAAGGGCTGAGTGCTGTTCAGCTGGCTTCTCTGTCCTTCTGCAAAGCAGGTAGAAATCATCAACAAAAGGCAGCCTGGCCAGTGCTGCTCTAGGATGACATACGTATGCAATACTTAGTGGATTTGCATGGTTCTGACCCTCACACAAATTTACTCCTATTATCCTATTAGTAGTTTTTCAGAGTGTCATTTGT